>NC_068947.1:25351346-35351346 GCF_026419915.1 Harpia harpyja
GAAAAGGTACCCGGCAGCCGAGCCCTCGTCGAAGAAAAGGTACCCGGCAGCCGAGCCCTCGTCGAAAATTTTTCTTCGCAGCCAAGCCCTCGTCGAAGAAAAGGTCCCCGGCAGCCGAGCCCTCGTTGAAGAAAATGTACCCGGCAGCCGAGCCCTCGTCGGAGAAAAGGTACCCGGCAGCCGAGCCCTCGTCGAAAATTTTTTCTTCGCAGCCGAGCCCTCGTCGAAGAAAAGGTCCCCGGAAGCCGAGCCCTCGTTGAAGAAAATGTACCCGGCAGCCGAGCCCTCGTCGAAAATTTTTTCTTCGGCAGCCGAGCCCTCGTCGAAGAAAAGATACCCGGCAGCCAAGCCCTCGTCGAAAATTGTTTCTTCGGCAGCCAAGCCCTCGTTGAAGAAAAGGTACCCGGCAGCCGAGCCCTCGTCGAAGAAAAGGTACCCGGCAGCCGAGCCCTCGTCGAAGAAAAGGTACCCGGCAGCCGAGCCCTCGTCGAAGAATAGGTACCCGGCAGCAGAGCACTCGTCAAATATTGTTTCTTCGGCAGCCGAGCCCTCGTCGAAAATTTTTTCTTCGCAGCCAAGCCCTCGTCGAAGAAAAGGTCCCGGGCAGCCGAGCCCTCTTTGAAGAAAATGTACCCGGCAGCCGAGCCCTCGTCGAAAATTTTTCTTCGGCAGCCGAGCCCTCGTCGAAGAAAAGGTACCCTGCAGCCGAGCCCTCGTCGAAAATTGTTTCTTCGGCAGCCAAGCCCTCGTTGAAGAAAAGGTACCCGGTAGCCGAGCCCTCGTCAAAGAAAAGGTATCCGGCAGCCGACCCCTCATCGAAGAAAAGGTACCCGGCAGCCGAGCCCTCGTCGAAGAATAGGTACCCGGCAGCAGAGCCCTCGTCAAATATTGTTTCTTCGGCAGCCGAGCCCTCGTCGAAGAAAAGGTACGCGGCAGACGAGCCCTCGTCGAAGAAAAGGTACCCGGCAGCCGAGCCCTCGTCGAAGAAAAGGTACCCGGCAGCCGAGCCCTCGTCGAAGAAAAGGTACCCGGCAGCCGAGCCCTCGTCGAAGAAAAGGTACCCGGCAGCCGAGCCCTCGTCGAAGAAAAGGTACCCGGCAGCCGAGCCCTCGTCGAAGAAAAGGTACCCGGCAGCCGAGCCCTCGTCGTAGAAAAGGTACCCGGCAGCCGAGCCCTCGTCGAAGAAAAGGTACCCGGCAGCCGAGCCCTCGTCGAAGAAAAGGTACCCGGCAGCCGAGCCCTCGTCGCAAATTTTTTATTCGGCAGCCGAGCCCACGTCGAAGAAAAGGTACCCGGCAGCCGAGCCCTCGTCGAAGACAAGGTACCCGGCAGCCGAGCCCTCGTCGAAGAAAAGGTCCCCGGCAGCCAAGCCCTCGTTGAAGAAAAGGTCCCCGGCAGCCGAGCCCTCGTTGAAGAAAAGGTCCCCGGCAGCCGAGCCCTCGTCGAAGAAAAGGTACCCGGCAGCAGAGCACTCGTCGAAGAAAAGGTACCCGGCAGCCGAGCCCTCGTCGAAGAAAAGGTACCCGGCAGCCGAGCCCTCGTCGAAAAATAGGTACCCGGCAGCCGAGCCCTCGTTCAAGAATAGGAACTCGGCAGCCGAGCCCTCGTCGAAGAAAAGGTACCCGGCAGCCGAGCCCTCGTCGAAGAAAAGGTACCCGGCAGCCGAGCCCTCGTCGAAAAATAGGTACCCGGCAGCCGAGCCCTCGTTCAAGAATAGGAACTCGGAAGCCAAGCCCTCGTCGAAGAAAAGGTACCCGGCAGCCGAGACCTCGTCGAAGAAAAGGTACCCGGCAGCCAAGCCCTCGTCGAAGAAAAGGTACCCGGCAGCCGAGCCCTCGTTCAAGAATAGGAACTCGGCAGCCGAGCCCTCGTCGAAGAAAAGGTACCCGGCAGCCGAGCCCTCGTCGAAGAAAAGGTACCCGGCAGCCGAGCCCTCGTCGAAAAATAGGTACCCGGCAGCCGAGCCCTCGTTCAAGAATAGGAACTCGGCAGCCGAGCCCTCGTCGAAGAAAAGGTACCCGGCAGCCGAGCCCTCGTCGAAGAAAAGGTACCCGGCAGCCGAGCCCTCGTCGAAGAAAAGGTACCCGGCAGCCGAGCCCTCGTCGAAGAATAGGTACCCGGCAGCCGAGCCGTCGTCGAAGAATAGGTACCCGGCAGCCGAGCCCTCGTCGAAGAAAAGGTACCCGGCAGCCGAGCCCTCGTCGAAGAAAGGTACCCGGCAGCCGAGCCCTCGTCGAAAATTTTTTCTTCGCAGCCGAGCCCTCGTCGAAGAATAGGTACCCGGCAGCCAAGACCACGTTGAAAATATTTTCTTCGGCAGGCGAGCCCTCGTCGAAGAAAAGGTACCCGGCAGGCGAGCCCTCGTCGAAGAAAAGGTACCCGGCAGCCGAGCCCTCCTAAAAAATTGTTTCTTCGCAGCCGAGCCCTCGTCGAAGAATAGGTACCCGGCAGCCGAGCCCTCGTCGAAGAATAGGAACCCGGCAGCCGAGACCTCGTCAAAGAAATGGTACCCAGCAGCCGAGCCCTCATCGAAGAAAAGGTACCCGGCAGCCGAGCCCTCGTCGAAGAAAAGGTACCCAGCAGCCGAGCCCTCGTCGAAAATTTTTTCTTCGCAGCCAAGCCCTCGTCGAAGAAAAGGTCCCCGGCAGCCGAGCCCTCGTCGAAGAAAAGGTCCCCGGCAGCCGAGCCCTCGTCGAAGAAAAGGTCCCCGGCAGCCGAGCCCTCGTCGAAGAAAAGGTACCCGGCAGCCGAGCCCTCGTCGAAGAAAAGGTACCCGGCAGCCGAGCCCTCGTCGAAGAAAAGGTACCCGGCAGCCGAGCCCTCGTCAAAAATTGTTTCTTCGAAGCAGAGCCCTCGTCGAAGAAAAGGTACCCGGCAGCCGAGCCCTCGTCGAAGAAAAGGTACCCGGCAGCCGAGCCCTCGTCGAAAATTTTTTCTTCGCAGCCGTGCCCTCGTCGAAGAAAAGGTACCCGGCAGCCGAGCCCTCGTCGAAAATTTTTTCTTCGCAGCCGTGCCCTCGTCGAAGAAAAGGTACCCGGCAGCCGAGCCCTCGTCGAAGAATAGGTACCCGGCAGCCGAGCCCTCGTCAAAAATTGTTTCTTCGAAGCAGAGCCCTCGTAAAAGAAAAGATACCCGGCAGCCGAGCCCTCGTCGAAGAATAGGTACCCGGCAGCCGAGCCCTCGTCAAAAATTGTTTCTTCGAAGCAGAGCCCTCGTAAAAGAAAAGGTCCCCGGCAGCCGAGCCCTCGTCGAAGAAAAGGTAACCGGCAGCCGAGCCCTCATCGGAGAAAAGGTACCCGGCAGCCGAGCCCTCCTAAAAAATTGTTTCTTCGCAGCCGAGCCCTCGTCGAAGAATAGGTACCCGGCAGCCGAGCCCTCGTCGAAGAATAGGAACCCGGCAGCCGAGACCTCGTCAAAGAAATGGTACCCAGCAGCCGAGCCCTCATCGAAGAAAAGGTACCCGGCAGCCGAGCCCTCGTCGAAGAAAAGGTACCCAGCAGCCGAGCCCTCGTCGAAAATTTTTTGTTCGCAGCCAAGCCCTCGTCGAAGAAAAGGTCCCCGGCAGCCGAGCCCTCGTCGAAGAAAAGGTCCCCGGCAGCCGAGCCCTCGTCGAAGAAAAGGTCCCCGGCAGCCGAGCCCTCGTCGAAGAAAAGGTACCCGGCAGCCGAGCCCTCGTCGAAGAAAAGGTACCCGGCAGCCGAGCCCTCGTCGAAGAAAAGGTACCCGGCAGCCGAGCCCTCGTCAAAAATTGTTTCTTCGAAGCAGAGCCCTCGTCGAAGAAAAGGTACCCGGCAGCCGAGCCCTCGTCGAACAAAAGGTACCCGGCAGCCGAGCCCTCGTCGAAAATTTTTTCTTCGCAGCCGTGCCCTCGTCGAAGAAAAGGTACCCGGCAGCCGAGCCCTCGTCGAAAATTTTTTCTTCGCAGCCGTGCCCTCGTCGAAGAAAAGGTACCCGGCAGCCGAGCCCTCGTCGAAGAATAGGTACCCGGCAGCCGAGCCCTCGTCAAAAATTGTTTCTTCGAAGCAGAGCCCTCGTAAAAGAAAAGGTACCCGGCAGCCGAGCCCTCGTCGAAGAATAGGTACCCGGCAGCCGAGCCCTCGTCAAAAATTGTTTCTTCGAAGCAGAGCCCTCGTAAAAGAAAAGGTACCCGGCAGCCGAGCCCTCGTCGAAGAAAAGGTACCCGGCAGCCGAGCCCTCGTCGAAGAAAAGGTACCCGGCAGCCGAGCCCTCGTCGAAAATTTTTTCTTCGCAGCCAAGCCCTCGTGGAAAAAAAGGTTCCCGGCAGCCGAGCCCTCGTTGAAGAAAATGTACCCGGCAGCCGAGCCCTCGTCGAAGAAAAGGTACCCGGCAGCCGAGCCCTCGTCGAAGAAAAGGTCCCCGGCAGCCGGGCCCTCGTCGAAGATAAGGTCCCCGGCAGCCGAGCCCTCGTCGAAGAAAAGGTACCCGGCAGCCGAGCCCTCGTCGAAGAAAAGGTACCCGGCAGCAGAGCCCTCGTCGAAGAAAAGGTACCCGGCAGCCGAGCCCTCGTCGAAGAAAAGGTACCCGGCAGCCGAGCCCTCGTCGAAGAAAAGGTACCCGGCAGGCGAGCCCTCGTCGAAGAAAAGGTACCCGGCAGCCGAGCCCTCGTCGAAGAAAAGGTACCCGGCAGCCGAGCCCTCGTCGAAGAATAGGTACCCGGCAGCCGAGCCCTCGTCAAAAATTGTTTCTTCGCAGCAGAGCCCTCGTCGAAGAAAAGGTACCCGGCAGCCGAGCCCTCGTCGATGAAAAGGTACCCGGCAGCCGAGCCCTCGTTGGAGAAAAGGTACCGGCACCGAGCCCTCGTCAAAAATTGTTTCTTCGAAGCAGAGCCCTCGTAGAAGAAAAGGTACCCGTCAGCCGAGCCCTCGTCGAAGAAAAGGTACCCGGCAGCCGAGCCCTCGTCGAAGAAAAGGTACCCGGCAGCCGAGCCCTCGTCGAAGAAAAGGTACCCGGCAGCTGAGCCCTCGTCGAAGAAAAGGTAACCGGCAGCCGAGCCCTCGTCGAAGAAAAGGTACCCGGCAGCCGAGCCCTCGTCGAAGAAAAGGTACCCGGCAGCCAAGCCCTCGTCGAAGAAAAGGTACCCGGCAGCCGAGCCCTCGTTCAAGAATAGGAACTCGGCAGCCGAGCCCTCGTCGAAGAAAAGGTACCCGGCAGCCGAGCCCTCGTCGAAGAAAAGGTACCCGGCAGCCGAGCCCTCGTCGAAAAATTGGTACCCGGCAGCCGAGCCCTCGTTCAAGAATAGGAACTCGGCAGCCGAGCCCTCGTCGAAGAAAAGGTACCCGGCAGCCGAGCCCTCGTCAAAAATTGTTTCTTCGCAGCAGAGCCCTCGTCGAAGAAAAGGTACCCGGCAGCCGAGCCCTCGTCGAAAATATTTCCTTCGGCAGCCGTGCCATCGTCGAAGAAAAGGTACCCGGCAGCCGAGCCCTCGTCAAAAATTGTTTCTTCGCAGCAGAGCCCTCGTAGAAGAAAAGGTACCCGGCAGCCGATCCCTCGTCGAAGAAAAGGTACCCGGCAGCCGAGCCCTCGTTGAAGAAAAGGTACCCGGCAGCCGAGCCCTCGTCGAAGAATAGGTACCCGGCAGCCGAGCCCTCATAAAAAACTGTTTCTTCACAGCCGAGCCCTCGTCAAAGAATAGGTACCCGGCAGCCGAGCCCTCGTCGAAGAAAAGTTACCCGGCAGCCGAGCCCTCGTCGAAGAAAAGGTACCCGGCAGCCGAGCCCTCGTCGAAGAAAATGTACCCGGCAGCCGAGCCCTCGTCGAAGAAAGGTACCCGGAAGCCGAGCCCTCGTCGAAAATTTTTTCTTCGAAGCCGAGCCCTCGTCGAAGAATAGGTACCCGGCAGCCAAGACCACGTTGAAAATATTTTCTTCGGCAGCCAAACCCTCGTCGAAGAAAAGGTACCCGGCAGCCGAGCACTCGTTGAAGAAAAGGTACCCGGCAGCCAAGCCCTCGTCGAAGAAAGGGTACCCGGCAGCAGAGACTTCGTTGAAAATATTTCCTTCGGCAGCCGAGCCCACGTCGAAAATATTTCATTCGGCAGCCGAGCCCTCGTCGAAGAAAAGGTATCCGGCAGCCGAGCCCTCCTCGAAGAAAAGGTATCCGGCAGCCGAGCCCTCGTGGAAGAAAAGGTACCCGGCAGCCGAGCCCTCGTCGAAGACAAGGTACCCGGCAGCCGAGCCCTCATCAAAGAAAAGGTATCCGGCAGCCGAGCCCTCGTCGAAGAAAAGGTACCCGGCAGACAAGCTTTCGTCGAAGAAAAGGTACCCGGCAGCAGAGCCCTCGTCGAAGAAAAGGTACCCGGCAGCCGAGCCCTCGTTGAAGAAAAGGTACCCGGCAGACGAGCCCTCGTCGAAGAAAAGGTACGTGGCAGACGAGCCCTCGTCGAAAATTTTTCTTCGCAGCCGAGCCCTCGTCGAAGAAAAGGTACCCGGCAGCCGAGCCCTCGTCGAAGAAAAGGTACCCGGCAGCCGAGCCCTCGTCGAAAATTTTTTCTTCGCAGCCAAGCCCTCGTCGAAGAAAAGGTCCCCGGCAGCCGAGCCCTCGTTGAAGAAAATGTACCCGGCAGCCGAGCCCTCGTCGGAGAAAAGGTACCCGGCAGCCGAGCCCTCGTCGAAAATTTTTTCTTCGCAGCCGAGCCCTCGTCGAAGAAAAGGTCCCCGGAAGCCGAGCCCTCGTTGAAGAAAATGTACCCGGCAGCCGAGCCCTCGTCGAAAATTTTTTCTTCGGCAGCCGAGCCCTCGTCGAAGAAAAGATACCCGGCAGCCAAGCCCTCGTCGAAAATTGTTTCTTCGGCAGCCAAGCCCTCGTTGAAGAAAAGGTACCCGGCAGCCGAGCCCTCGTCGAAGAAAAGGTACCCGGCAGCCGAGCCCTCGTCGAAGAAAAGGTACCCGGCAGCCGAGCCCTCGTCGAAGAATAGGTACCCGGCAGCAGAGCACTCGTCAAATATTGTTTCTTCGGCAGCCGAGCCCTCGTCGAAAATTTTTTCTTCGCAGCCAAGCCCTCGTCGAAGAAAAGGTCCCGGGCAGCCGAGCCCTCTTTGAAGAAAATGTACCCGGCAGCCGAGCCCTCGTCGAAAATTTTTTCTTCGGCAGCCGAGCCCTCGTCGAAGAAAAGGTACCCTGCAGCCGAGCCCTCGTCGAAAATTGTTTCTTCGGCAGCCAAGCCCTCGTTGAAGAAAAGGTACCCGGTAGCCGAGCCCTCGTCAAAGAAAAGGTATCCGGCAGCCGACCCCTCATCGAAGAAAAGGTACCCGGCAGCCGAGCCCTCGTCGAAGAATAGGTACCCGGCAGCAGAGCCCTCGTCAAATATTGTTTCTTCGGCAGCCGAGCCCTCGTCGAAGAAAAGGTACGCGGCAGACGAGCCCTCGTCGAAGAAAAGGTACCCGGCAGCCGAGCCCTCGTCGAAGAAAAGGTACCCGGCAGCCGAGCCCTCGTCGAAGAAAAGGTACCCGGCAGCCGAGCCCTCGTCGAAGAAAAGGTACCCGGCAGCCAAGCCCTCGTCGAAGAAAAGGTACCCGGCAGCCGAGCCCTCGTCGAAGAAAAGGTACCCGGCAGCCGAGCCCTCGTCGAAGAAAAGGTACCCGGCAGCCGAGCCCTCGTCGAAGAAAAGGTACCCGGCAGCCGAGCCCTCGTCGTAGAAAAGGTACCCGGCAGCCGAGCCCTCGTCGAAGAAAAGGTACCCGGCAGCCGAGCCCTCGTCGAAGAAAAGGTACCCGGCAGCCGAGCCCTCGTCGCAAATTTTTTATTCGGCAGCCGAGCCCACGTCGAAGAAAAGGTACCCGGCAGCCGAGCCCTCGTCGAAGACAAGGTACCCGGCAGCCGAGCCCTCGTCGAAGAAAAGGTCCCCGGCAGCCAAGCCCTCGTTGAAGAAAAGGTCCCCGGCAGCCGAGCCCTCGTTGAAGAAAAGGTCCCCGGCAGCCGAGCCCTCGTCGAAGAAAAGGTACCCGGCAGCAGAGCACGCGTCGAAGAAAAGGTACCCGGCAGCCGAGCCCTCGTCGAAGAAAAGGTACCCGGCAGCCGAGCCCTCGTCGAAAAATAGGTACCCGGCAGCCGAGCCCTCGTTCAAGAATAGGAACTCGGCAGCCGAGCCCTCGTCGAAGAAAAGGTACCCGGCAGCCGAGCCCTCGTCGAAGAAAAGGTACCCGGCAGCCGAGCCCTCGTCGAAGAAAAGGTACCCGGCAGCCGAGCCCTCGTCGAAGAAAAGGTACCCGGCAGCCGAGCCCTCGTCGAAGAATAGGTACCCGGCAGCCGAGCCGTCGTCGAAGAATAGGTACCCGGCAGCCGAGCCCTCGTCGAAGAAAAGGTACCCGGCAGCCGAGCCCTCGTCGAAGAAAGGTACCCGGCAGCCGAGCCCTCGTCGAAAATTTTTTCTTCGCAGCCGAGCCCTCGTCGAAGAATAGGTACCCGGCAGCCAAGACCACGTTGAAAATATTTTCTTCGGCAGGCGAGCCCTCGTCGAAGAAAAGGTACCCGGCAGGCGAGCCCTCGTCGAAGAAAAGGTACCCGGCAGCCGAGCCCTCGTCGAAGAAAAGGTACCCGGCAGCCGAGCCCTCGTCGAAGAAAAGGTAACCGGCAGCCGAGCCCTCATCGGAGAAAAGGTACCCGGCAGCCGAGCCCTCCTAAAAAATTGTTTCTTCGCAGCCGAGCCCTCGTCGAAGAATAGGTACCCGGCAGCCGAGCCCTCGTCGAAGAATAGGAACCCGGCAGCCGAGACCTCGTCAAAGAAATGGTACCCAGCAGCCGAGCCCTCATCGAAGAAAAGGTACCCGGCAGCCGAGCCCTCGTCGAAGAAAAGGTACCCAGCAGCCGAGCCCTCGTCGAAAATTTTTTCTTCGCAGCCAAGCCCTCGTCGAAGAAAAGGTCCCCGGCAGCCGAGCCCTCGTCGAAGAAAAGGTCCCCGGCAGCCGAGCCCTCGTCGAAGAAAAGGTCCCCGGCAGCCGAGCCCTCGTCGAAGAAAAGGTCCCCGGCAGCCGAGCCCTCGTCGAAGAAAAGGTACCCGGCAGCCGAGCCCTCGTCGAAGAAAAGGTACCCGGCAGCCGAGCCCTCGTCAAAAATTGTTTCTTCGAAGCAGAGCCCTCGTCGAAGAAAAGGTACCCGGCAGCCGAGCCCTCGTCGAAGAAAAGGTACCCGGCAGCCGAGCCCTCGTCGAAAATTTTTTCTTCGCAGCCGTGCCCTCGTCGAAGAAAAGGTACCCGGCAGCCGAGCCCTCGTCGAAAATTTTTTCTTCGCAGCCGTGCCCTCGTCGAAGAAAAGGTACCCGGCAGCCGAGCCCTCGTCGAAGAATAGGTACCCGGCAGCCGAGCCCTCGTCAAAAATTGTTTCTTCGAAGCAGAGCCCTCGTAAAAGAAAAGGTACCCGGCAGCCGAGCCCTCGTCGAAGAATAGGTACCCGGCAGCCGAGCCCTCGTCAAAAATTGTTTCTTCGAAGCAGAGCCCTCGTAAAAGAAAAGGTCCCCGGCAGCCGAGCCCTCGTCGAAGAAAAGGTAACCGGCAGCCGAGCCCTCATCGGAGAAAAGGTACCCGGCAGCCGAGCCCTCCTAAAAAATTGTTTCTTCGCAGCCGAGCCCTCGTCGAAGAATAGGTACCCGGCAGCCGAGCCCTCGTCGAAGAATAGGAACCCGGCAGCCGAGACCTCGTCAAAGAAATGGTACCCAGCAGCCGAGCCCTCATCGAAGAAAAGGTACCCGGCAGCCGAGCCCTCGTCGAAGAAAAGGTACCCAGCAGCCGAGCCCTCGTCGAAAATTTTTTCTTCGCAGCCAAGCCCTCGTCGAAGAAAAGGTCCCCGGCAGCCGAGCCCTCGTCGAAGAAAAGGTCCCCGGCAGCCGAGCCCTCGTCGAAGAAAAGGTCCCCGGCAGCCGAGCCCTCGTCGAAGAAAAGGTACCCCGGCAGCCGAGCCCTCGTCGAAGAAAAGGTACCCGGCAGCCGAGCCCTCGTCGAAGAAAAGGTACCCGGCAGCCGAGCCCTCGTCAAAAATTGTTTCTTCGAAGCAGAGCCCTCGTCGAAGAAAAGGTACCCGGCAGCCGAGCCCTCGTCGAAGAAAAGGTACCCGGCAGCCGAGCCCTCGTCGAAAATTTTTTCTTCGCAGCCGTGCCCTCGTCGAAGAAAAGGTACCCGGCAGCCGAGCCCTCGTCGAAAATTTTTTCTTCGCAGCCGTGCCCTCGTCGAAGAAAAGGTACCCGGCAGCCGAGCCCTCGTCGAAGAATAGGTACCCGGCAGCCGAGCCCTCGTCAAAAATTGTTTCTTCGAAGCAGAGCCCTCGTAAAAGAAAAGGTACCCGGCAGCCGAGCCCTCGTCGAAGAATAGGTACCCGGCAGCCGAGCCCTCGTCAAAAATTGTTTCTTCGAAGCAGAGCCCTCGTAAAAGAAAAGGTACCCGGCAGCCGAGCCCTCGTCGAAGAAAAGGTACCCGGCAGCCGAGCCCTCGTCGAAGAAAAGGTACCCGGCAGCCGAGCCCTCGTCGAAAATTTTTTCTTCGCAGCCAAGCCCTCGTGGAAAAAAAGGTTCCCGGCAGCCGAGCCCTCGTTGAAGAAAATGTACCCGGCAGCCGAGCCCTCGTCGAAGAAAAGGTACCCGGCAGCCGAGCCCTCGTCGAAGAAAAGGTCCCCGGCAGCCGGGCCCTCGTCGAAGATAAGGTCCCCGGCAGCCGAGCCCTCGTCGAAGAAAAGGTACCCGGCAGCCGAGCCCTCGTCGAAGAAAAGGTACCCGGCAGCAGAGCCCTCGTCGAAGAAAAGGTACCCGGCAGCCGAGCCCTCGTCGAAGAAAAGGTACCCGGCAGGCGAGCCCTCGTCGAAGAAAAGGTACCCGGCAGCCGAGCCCTCGTCGAAGAAAAGGTACCCGGCAGCCGAGCCCTCGTCGAAGAATAGGTACCCGGCAGCCGAGCCCTCGTCAAAAATTGTTTCTTCGCAGCAGAGCCCTCGTCGAAGAAAAGGTACCCGGCAGCCGAGCCCTCGTCGATGAAAAGGTAACCGGCAGCCGAGCCCTCGTTGGAGAAAAGGTACCGGCACCGAGCCCTCGTCAAAAATTGTTTCTTCGAAGCAGAGCCCTCGTAGAAGAAAAGGTACCCGTCAGCCGAGCCCTCGTCGAAGAAAAGGTACCCGGCAGCCGAGCCCTCGTCGAAGAAAAGGTAGCCGGCAGCCGAGCCCTCGTCGAAGAAAAGGTACCCGGCAGCTGAGCCCTCGTCGAAGAAAAGGTAACCGGCAGCCGAGCCCTCGTCGAAGAAAAGGTACCCGGCAGCCGAGCCCTCGTCGAAGAAAAGGTACCCGGCAGCCAAGCCCTCGTCGAAGAAAAGGTACCCGGCAGCCGAGCCCTCGTTCAAGAATAGGAACTCGGCAGCCGAGCCCTCGTCGAAGAAAAGGTACCCGGCAGCCGAGCCCTCGTCGAAGAAAAGGTACCCGGCAGCCGAGCCCTCGTCGAAAAATTGGTACCCGGCAGCCGAGCCCTCGTTCAAGAATAGGAACTCGGCAGCCGAGCCCTCGTCGAAGAAAAGGTACCCGGCAGCCGAGCCCTCGTCGAAGAAAAGGTACCCGGCAGCCGAGCCCTCGTCGAAGAAAAGGTACCCGGCAGCCGAGCCCTCGTCGAAGAATAGGTACCCGGCAGCCGAGCCGTCGTCGAAGAATAGGTACCCGGCAGCCGAGCCCTCATCGAAGAAAAGGTACCCGGCAGCCGAGCCCTCGTCGAAGAAAGGTACCCGGCAGCCGAGCCCTTGTCGAAAATTTTTTCTTCGCAGCCGAGCCCTCGTCGAAGAATAGGTACCCGGCAGCCAAGACCACGTTGAAAATATTTTCTTCGGCAGGCGAGCCCTCGTCGAAGAAAAGGTACCCGGCAAGCGAGCCCTCGTCGAAGAAAAGGTACCCGGCAGCCGAGCCCTCGTCGAAGAAAAGGTACCCGGCAGCCGAGCCCTCGTCGAAGAAAAGGTAACCGGCAGCCGAGCCCTCATCGGAGAAAAGGTACCCGGCAGCCGAGCCCTCCTAAAAAATTGTTTCTTCGCAGCCGAGCCCTCGTCGAAGAATAGGTACCCGGCAGCCGAGCCCTCGTCGAAGACTAGGAACCCGGCAGCCGAGACCTCGTCAAAGAAATGGTACCCAGCAGCCGAGCCCTCATCGAAGAAAAGGTACCCGGCAGCCGAGCCCTCGTCGAAGAAAAGGTACCCAGCAGCCGAGCCCTCGTCGAAAATTTTTTCTTCGCAGCCAAGCCCTCGTCGAAGAAAAGGTCCCCGGCAGCCGAGCCCTCGTCGAAGAAAAGGTCCCCGGCAGCCGAGCCCTCGTCGAAGAAAAGGTACCCGGCAGCCGAGCCCTCGTCGAAGAAAAGGTACCCGGCAGCCGAGCCCTCGTCAAAAATTGTTTCTTCGAAGCAGACCCTCGTCGAAGAAAAGGTACCCGGCAGCCGAGCCCTCGTCGAAGAAAAGGTACCCGGCAGCCGAGCCCTCGTCGAAGAATAGGTACCCGGCAGCCGAGCCCTCGTCAAAAATTGTTTCTTCGAAGCAGAGCCCTCGTAAAAGAAAAGGTACCCGGCAGCCGAGCCCTCGTCGAAGAATAGGTACCCGGCAGCCGAGCCCTCGTCAAAAATTGTTTCTTCGAAGCAGAGCCCTCGTAAAAGAAAAGGTCCCCGGCAGCCGAGCCCTCGTCGAAGAAAAGGTACCCGGCAGCCGAGCCCTCGTCGAAGAAAAGGTACCCGGCAGCCGAGCCCTCGTCGAAAATTTTTTCTTCGCAGCCAAGCCCTCGTCGAAAAAAAGGTTCCCGGCAGCCGAGCCCTCGTTGAAGAAAATGTACCCGGCAGCCGAGCCCTCGTCGAAGAAAAGGTACCCGGCAGGCGAGCCCTCGTCGAAGAAAAGGTACCCGGCAGGCGAGCCCTCGTCGAAGATAAGGTCCCCGGCAGCCGAGCCCTCGTCGAAGAAAAGGTACCCGGCAGCCGAGCCCTCGTCGAAGAAAAGGTACCCGGCAGCCGAGCCCTCGTCGAAGAAAAGGTACCCGGCAGCCGAGCCCTCGTCGAAGAAAAGGTACCCGGCAGCCGAGCCCTCGTCGAAGAAAAGGTACCCGGCAGCCGAGCCCTCGTCGAAGAAAAGGTACCCGGCAGCCGAGCCCTCGTCGAAGAATAGGTACCCGGCAGCCGAGCCCTCGTCAAAAATTGTTTCTTCGCAGCAGAGCCCTCGTCGAAGAAAAGGTACCCGGCAGCCGAGCCCTCGTCGATGAAAAGGTACCCGGCAGCCGAGCCCTCGTTGAAGAAAAGGTACCGGCACCGAGCCCTCGTCAAAAATTGTTTCTTCGAAGCAGAGCCCTCGTAGAAGAAAAGGTACCCGTCAGCCGAGCCCTCGTCGAAGAAAAGGTACCCGGCATCCGAGCCCTCGTCGAAGAAAAGGTACCCGGCAGCCGAGCCCTCGTCGAAGAAAATGTACCCGGCAGCCGAGCCCTCGTCGAAGAAAAGGTAACCGGCAGCCGAGCCCTCGTCGAAGAAAAGGTACCCGGCAGCCGAGACCTCCTAAAAAATTGTTTCTTCGCAGCCGAGCCCTCGTCGAAGAATAGGTACCCGGCAGCCGAGCCCTCGTCGAAGAATAGGAACCCGGCAGCCGAGTCCTCGTCGAAGAAAAGGTACCCGGCAGCCGAGCCCTCGTCGAAGAAAAGGTACCCGGCAGCCGAGCCCTCGTCGAAGAAAAGGTACCCGGCAGCCGAGCCCTCGTCGAAAATTTTTTCTTCGCAGCCAAGCCCTCGTCGAAGAAAAGGTCGCCGGCAGCCGAGCCCTCATTGAAGAAAAGGTACCCGGCAGCCGAGCCCTCGTCGAAGAAAAGGTACCCGGCAGCCGAGCCCTCGTCGAAGAAAAGGTCCCCGGCAGCCGAGCCCTCGTCGAAGAAAAGGTAGCCGGCAGCCGAGCCCTCGTCGAAGAAAAGGTACCCGGCAGCCGAGCCCTCGTCGAAAATTTTTTCATCGCAGCCGAGCCCTCGTCGAAGAAAAGGTACCCGGCAGCCGAGACCTCGTTGAAAATATTTCCTTCGGCAGCCGAGCCCTCGTCGAAAATATTTCCTTCGGCAGCCGTGCTCTCGTCGAAAAAAAGGTACACGGCAGCCGAGCCCTCGTCGAAGAATAGGTACCCAGCAGCCGAGCCCTCGTCAAAAATTGTTTCTTCGCAGCAGAGCGCTCGTAGAAGAAAAGGTACCCGGCAGCCGAGCCCTCGTCGAAGAAAAGGTACCCGGCAGCCGAGCCCTCGTCGAAGAAAAGGTACCCGGCAGCCGAGCCCTCGTCGAAGAAAAGGTACCCGGCAGCCGAGCCCTCGTAGAAGAAAAGGTACCCGGCAGCCGAGCCCTCGTCGAAGAATAGGTACCCGGCAGCCGAGCCCTCGTCAAAAATTGTTTCTTCGAAGCAGAGCCCTCGTAAAAGAAAAGGTCCCCGGCAGCCGAGCCCTCGTCGAAGAAAAGGTAACCGGCAGCCGAGCCCTCATCGGAGAAAAGGTACCCGGCAGCCGAGCCCTCCTAAAAAATTGTTTCTTCGCAGCCGAGCCCTCGTCGAAGAATAGGTACCCGGCAGCCGAGCCCTCGTCGAAGAATAGGAACCCGGCAGCCGAGACCTCGTCAAAGAAATGGTACCCAGCAGCCGAGCCCTCATCGAAGAAAAGGTACCCGGCAGCCGAGCCCTCGTCGAAGAAAAGGTACCCAGCAGCCGAGCCCTCGTCGAAAATTTTTTCTTCGCAGCCAAGCCCTCGTCGAAGAAAAGGTCCCCGGCAGCCGAGCCCTCGTCGAAGAAAAGGTCCCCGGCAGCCGAGCCCTCGTCGAAGAAAAGGTCCCCGGCAGCCGAGCCCTCGTCGAAGAAAAGGTACCCGGCAGCCGAGCCCTCGTCGAAGAAAAGGTACCCGGCAGCCGAGCCCTCGTCGAAGAAAAGGTACCCGGCAGCCGAGCCCTCGTCAAAAATTGTTTCTTCGAAGCAGAGCCCTCGTCGAAGAAAAGGTACCCGGCAGCCGAGCCCTCGTCGAAGAAAAGGTACCCGGCAGCCGAGCCCTCGTCGAAAATTTTTTCTTCGCAGCCGTGCCCTCGTCGAAGAAAAGGTACCCGGCAGCCGAGCCCTCGTCGAAAATTTTTTCTTCGCAGCCGTGCCCTCGTCGAAGAAAAGGTACCCGGCAGCCGAGCCCTCGTCGAAGAATAGGTACCCGGCAGCCGAGCCCTCGTCAAAAATTGTTTCTTCGAAGCAGAGCCCTCGTAAAAGAAAAGGTACCCGGCAGCCGAGCCCTCGTCGAAGAATAGGTACCCGGCAGCCGAGCCCTCGTCAAAAATTGTTTCTTCGAAGCAGAGCCCTCGTAAAAGAAAAGGTACCCGGCAGCCGAGCCCTCGTCGAAGAAAAGGTACCCGGCAGCCGAGCCCTCGTCGAAGAAAAGGTACCCGGCAGCCGAGCCCTCGTCGAAAATTTTTTCTTCGCAGCCAAGCCCTCGTGGAAAAAAAGGTTCCCGGCAGCCGAGCCCTCGTTGAAGAAAATGTACCCGGCAGCCGAGCCCTCGTCGAAGAAAAGGTACCCGGCAGCCGAGCCCTCGTCGAAGAAAAGGTCCCCGGCAGCCGGGCCCTCGTCGAAGATAAGGTCCCCGGCAGCCGAGCCCTCGTCGAAGAAAAGGTACCCGGCAGCCGAGCCCTCGTCGAAGAAAAGGTACCCGGCAGCAGAGCCCTCGTCGAAGAAAAGGTACCCGGCAGCCGAGCCCTCGTCGAAGAAAAGGTACCCGGCAGGCGAGCCCTCGTCGAAGAAAAGGTACCCGGCAGCCGAGCCCTCGTCGAAGAAAAGGTACCCGGCAGCCGAGCCCTCGTCGAAGAATAGGTACCCGGCAGCCGAGCCCTCGTCAAAAATTGTTTCTTCGCAGCAGAGCCCTCGTCGAAGAAAAGGTACCCGGCAGCCGAGCCCTCGTCGATGAAAAGGTACCCGGCAGCCGAGCCCTCGTTGGAGAAAAGGTACCGGCACCGAGCCCTCGTCAAAAATTGTTTCTTCGAAGCAGAGCCCTCGTAGAAGAAAAGGTACCCGTCAGCCGAGCCCTCGTCGAAGAAAAGGTACCCGGCAGCCGAGCCCTCGTCGAAGAAAAGGTACCCGGCAGCCGAGCCCTCGTCGAAGAAAAGGTACCCGGCAGCTGAGCCCTCGTCGAAGAAAAGGTAACCGGCAGCCGAGCCCTCGTCGAAGAAAAGGTACCCGGCAGCCGAGCCCTCGTCGAAGAAAAGGTACCCGGCAGCCAAGCCCTCGT
Source organism: Harpia harpyja (assembly GCF_026419915.1). Lineage (NCBI taxonomy): Eukaryota > Metazoa > Chordata > Aves > Accipitriformes > Accipitridae > Harpia > Harpia harpyja. The sequence goes on from NC_068947.1 coordinate 25,367,559, forward strand.
CGAAGAAAAGGTACCCGGCAGCCGAGCCCTCGTTCAAGAATAGGAACTCGGCAGCCGAGCCCTCGTCGAAGAAAAGGTACCCGGCAGCCGAGCCCTCGTCGAAGAAAAGGTACCCGGCAGCCGAGCCCTCGTCGAAAAATTGGTACCCGGCAGCCGAGCCCTCGTTCAAGAATAGGAACTCGGCAGCCGAGCCCTCGTCGAAGAAAAGGTACCCGGCAGCCGAGCCCTCGTCGAAGAAAAGGTACCCGGCAGCCGAGCCCTCGTCGAAGAAAAGGTACCCGGCAGCCGAGCCCTCGTCGAAGAATAGGTACCCGGCAGCCGAGCCGTCGTCGAAGAATAGGTACCCGGCAGCCGAGCCCTCATCGAAGAAAAGGTACCCGGCAGCCGAGCCCTCGTCGAAGAAAGGTACCCGGCAGCCGAGCCCTTGTCGAAAATTTTTTCTTCGCAGCCGAGCCCTCGTCGAAGAATAGGTACCCGGCAGCCAAGACCACGTTGAAAATATTTTCTTCGGCAGGCGAGCCCTCGTCGAAGAAAAGGTACCCGGCAAGCGAGCCCTCGTCGAAGAAAAGGTACCCGGCAGCCGAGCCCTCGTCGAAGAAAAGGTACCCGGCAGCCGAGCCCTCGTCGAAGAAAAGGTAACCGGCAGCCGAGCCCTCATCGGAGAAAAGGTACCCGGCAGCCGAGCCCTCCTAAAAAATTGTTTCTTCGCAGCCGAGCCCTCGTCGAAGAATAGGTACCCGGCAGCCGAGCCCTCGTCGAAGACTAGGAACCCGGCAGCCGAGACCTCGTCAAAGAAATGGTACCCAGCAGCCGAGCCCTCATCGAAGAAAAGGTACCCGGCAGCCGAGCCCTCGTCGAAGAAAAGGTACCCAGCAGCCGAGCCCTCGTCGAAAATTTTTTCTTCGCAGCCAAGCCCTCGTCGAAGAAAAGGTCCCCGGCAGCCGAGCCCTCGTCGAAGAAAAGGTACCCGGCAGCCGAGCCCTCGTCGAAGAAAAGGTACCCGGCAGCCGAGCCCTCGTCGAAGAAAAGGTACCCGGCAGCCGAGCCCTCGTCAAAAATTGTTTCTTCGAAGCAGACCCTCGTCGAAGAAAAGGTACCCGGCAGCCGAGCCCTCGTCGAAGAAAAGGTACCCGGCAGCCGAGCCCTCGTCGAAGAATAGGTACCCGGCAGCCGAGCCCTCGTCAAAAATTGTTTCTTCGAAGCAGAGCCCTCGTAAAAGAAAAGGTACCCGGCAGCCGAGCCCTCGTCGAAGAATAGGTACCCGGCAGCCGAGCCCTCGTCAAAAATTGTTTCTTCGAAGCAGAGCCCTCGTAAAAGAAAAGGTCCCCGGCAGCCGAGCCCTCGTCGAAGAAAAGGTACCCGGCAGCCGAGCCCTCGTCGAAGAAAAGGTACCCGGCAGCCGAGCCCTCGTCGAAAATTTTTTCTTCGCAGCCAAGCCCTCGTCGAAAAAAAGGTTCCCGGCAGCCGAGCCCTCGTTGAAGAAAATGTACCCGGCAGCCGAGCCCTCGTCGAAGAAAAGGTACCCGGCAGGCGAGCCCTCGTCGAAGAAAAGGTACCCGGCAGGCGAGCCCTCGTCGAAGATAAGGTCCCCGGCAGCCGAGCCCTCGTCGAAGAAAAGGTACCCGGCAGCCGAGCCCTCGTCGAAGAAAAGGTACCCGGCAGCCGAGCCCTCGTCGAAGAAAAGGTACCCGGCAGCCGAGCCCTCGTCGAAGAAAAGGTACCCGGCAGCCGAGCCCTCGTCGAAGAAAAGGTACCCGGCAGCCGAGCCCTCGTCGAAGAAAAGGTACCCGGCAGCCGAGCCCTCGTCGAAGAATAGGTACCCGGCAGCCGAGCCCTCGTCAAAAATTGTTTCTTCGCAGCAGAGCCCTCGTCGAAGAAAAGGTACCCGGCAGCCGAGCCCTCGTCGATGAAAAGGTACCCGGCAGCCGAGCCCTCGTTGAAGAAAAGGTACCGGCACCGAGCCCTCGTCAAAAATTGTTTCTTCGAAGCAGAGCCCTCGTAGAAGAAAAGGTACCCGTCAGCCGAGCCCTCGTCGAAGAAAAGGTACCCGGCATCCGAGCCCTCGTCGAAGAAAAGGTACCCGGCAGCCGAGCCCTCGTCGAAGAAAATGTACCCGGCAGCCGAGCCCTCGTCGAAGAAAAGGTAACCGGCAGCCGAGCCCTCGTCGAAGAAAAGGTACCCGGCAGCCGAGACCTCCTAAAAAATTGTTTCTTCGCAGCCGAGCCCTCGTCGAAGAATAGGTACCCGGCAGCCGAGCCCTCGTCGAAGAATAGGAACCCGGCAGCCGAGTCCTCGTCGAAGAAAAGGTACCCGGCAGCCGAGCCCTCGTCGAAGAAAAGGTACCCGGCAGCCGAGCCCTCGTCGAAGAAAAGGTACCCGGCAGCCGAGCCCTCGTCGAAAATTTTTTCTTCGCAGCCAAGCCCTCGTCGAAGAAAAGGTCGCCGGCAGCCGAGCCCTCATTGAAGAAAAGGTACCCGGCAGCCGAGCCCTCGTCGAAGAAAAGGTACCCGGCAGCCGAGCCCTCGTCGAAGAAAAGGTCCCCGGCAGCCGAGCCCTCGTCGAAGAAAAGGTAGCCGGCAGCCGAGCCCTCGTCGAAGAAAAGGTACCCGGCAGCCGAGCCCTCGTCGAAAATTTTTTCATCGCAGCCGAGCCCTCGTCGAAGAAAAGGTACCCGGCAGCCGAGACCTCGTTGAAAATATTTCCTTCGGCAGCCGAGCCCTCGTCGAAAATATTTCCTTCGGCAGCCGTGCTCTCGTCGAAAAAAAGGTACACGGCAGCCGAGCCCTCGTCGAAGAATAGGTACCCAGCAGCCGAGCCCTCGTCAAAAATTGTTTCTTCGCAGCAGAGCGCTCGTAGAAGAAAAGGTACCCGGCAGCCGAGCCCTCGTCGAAGAAAAGGTACCCGGCAGCCGAGCCCTCGTCGAAGAAAAGGTACCCGGCAGCCGAGCCCTCGTCGAAGAAAAGGTACCCGGCAGCCGAGCCCTCGTCGAAGAATAGGTACCCGGCAGCCGAGCCCTCGTCGAAAATTTTTTCTTCGCAGCCGAGCCCTCGTCGAAGAATAGGTACCCGGCAGCCAAGACCACGTTGAAAATATTTTCTTCGGCAGGCGAGCCCTCGTCGAAGAAAAGGTACCCGGCAGGCGAGCCCTCGTCGAAGAAAAGGTACCCGGCAGGCGAGCCCTCGTCGAAGAAAAGGTACCCGGCAGCCGAGCCCTCGTCGAAGAAAAGGTACCCGGCAGCCGAGCCCTCGTCGAAGAAAAGGTAACCGGCAGCCGAGCCCTCATCGAAGAAAAGGTACCCGGCAGCCGAGCCCTCCTAAAAAATTGTTTCTTCGAAGCAGAGCCCTCGTCGAAGAATAGGTACCCGGCAGCCGAGCCCTCGTCGAAGAAAAGGTACCCGGCAGCCGAGCCCTCGTCGAAAATTTTTTCTTCGCAGCCGTGCCCTCGTCGAAGAAAAGGTACCCGGCATTCGAGCCCTCGTCGAAGAATAGGTCCCCGGCAGCCGAGCCCTCGTCAAAAATTGTTTCTTCGAAGCAGAGCCCTCGTAAAAGAAAAGGTACCCGGCAGCCGAGCCCTCGTCGAAGAATAGGTACCCGGCAGCCGAGCCCTCGTCAAAAATTGTTTCTTCGAAGCAGAGCCCTCGTAAAAGAAAAGGTACCCGGCAGCCGAGCCCTCGTCGAAGAAAAGGTACCCGGCAGCCGAGCCCTCGTCGAAGAAAAGGTACCCGGCAGCCGAGCCCTCGTCGAAGAAAAGGTACCCGGCAGCCGAGCCCTCGTCGAAAATTTTTTCTTCGCAGCCAAGCCCTCGTCGAAAAAAAGGTCCCCGGCAGCCGAGCCCTCGTTGAAGAAAAGGTACCCGGCAGGCGAGCCCTCGTCGAAGAAAAGGTACCCGGCAGCCGAGCCCTCGTCGAAGAAAAGGTCCCCGGCAGCCGGGCCCTCGTCGAAGATAAGGTCCCCGGCAGCCGAGCCCTCGTCGAAGAAAAGGTACACGGCAGCCGAGCCCTCGTCGAAGAAAAGGTACCCGGCAGCCGAGCCCTCGTTCAAGAAAAGGTACCCGGCAGCAGAGCCCTCGTCGAAGAAAAGGTACCCGGCAGCCGAGCCCTCGTCGAAGAAAAGGTACCCGGCAGCCGAGCCCTCGTCGAAGAAAAGGTACCCGGCAGCCGAGCCCTCGTTCAAGAATAGGAACCCAGCAGCAGAGCCCTCGTCGAAGAAAAGGTACCCGGCAGCCGAGCCCTCGTCAAAGAAAAGGTACCCGGCAGCCGAGCCCTCGTCGAAGAAAGGTACCCGGCAGCCGAGCCCTCGTCGAAGAAAAGGTATCCGGCAGCCGAGCCCTCGTCGAAGAAAAGGTACCCGGCAGCCGAGCCCTCGTCGAAGAAAAGGTACCCGGCAGCCGAGCCATCGTCGAAGAAAAGGTACACGGCAGCCGAGCCCTTGTCGAAGAAAAGGTACCCGGCAGCCGAGCCCTCGTTGAAAATATTTCCTTCGGCAGCCGAGCCCTCGTCGAAAATATTTCCTTCGGCAGCCGTGCCCTCGTCGAAGAATAGGTACCCGGCAGCCGAGGCCTCGTCAAAAATTGTTTCTTCGCAGCAGAGCCCTCGTCGAAGAAAAGGTACCCGGCAGCCAAGCCCTCGTCGAAGAAAAGGTACCCGGCAGCCGAAGCCCTCGTCGAAGAATAGGTACCCGGCAGCCGAGCCCTCCTCGACGAAAAGGTAGCCAGCAGCCGAGCCCTCGTCGAAGAAAGGTAGCCGGCAGCCGAGCCCTCGTCGAAGAAAAGGTACCCGGCAGCCGAGCCATCGTCGAAAATTTTTTCTTCGCAGCCGAGCCCTCGTCGAAGAAAAGGTACCCGGCAGCCGAGACCTCGTTGAAAATATTTCCTTCGGCAGCCGAGCCCTCGTCGAAAATATTTCCTTCGGCAGCCGTGCCCTCGTCGAAGAAAAGGTACCCGGCAGCCGAGCCCTCGTCGAAGAATAGGTACCCGGCAGCCGAGCCCTCGTCAAAAATTGTTTCTTCGAAGCAGAGCCCTCGTCGAAGAAAAGGTCCCCGTCAGCCGAGCCCTTGTCGAAGAAAAGGTCCCCGGCAGCCGAGCCCTCGTCGAAGAAAAGGTACGCGGCAGCCGAGCCCTCGTCGAAGATAAGGTACCCGGCAGCCGAGCCCTCTTCGAAGAAAAGGTACCCGGCAGCCGAGCCCACGTCGAAGAAAGGTACCCGGCAGCCGAGCCCTCGTCGAAAATTTTTTCTTCGCAGCCGAGCCCTCGTCGAAGAATAGGTACCCGGCAGCCAAGACCACGTTGAAAATATTTTCTTCGGCAGCCGAGCCCTCGTCGAAGAAAAGGTACCCAGCAGGCGAGCCCTCGTCGAAGAAAAGGTACCCGGCAGGCGAGCCCTCGTCGAAGAAAAGGTACCCGGCAGCCGAGCCCTCGTCGAAGAAAAGGTACCCGGCAGCCGAGCCCTCGTCGAAGAAAAGGTACCCGGCAGCCGAGCCCTCGTCGAATATTTTTTCTTCGCAGCCGAGCCCTCGTCGAAGAAAAGGTACCCTGCAGCCGAGCCCTCGTCGAAGAAAAGGTAGCCGGCAGCCGAGCCCTCGTCGAAGAAAACGTACCCGGCAGCCGAGCCCTCGTCGCAGAAAAGGTACCCGGCAGCCGAGCCCTCGTCGAAGAAAAGGTACCCGGCAGCCGAGCCCTCGTCGAAGAAAAGGTACCCGGCAGCCGAGCCCTCGTCGAAGAAAAGGTACCCGGCAGCCGAGCCCTCGTCGAAGAAAAGGTACCCGGCAGCCGAGCCCTCGTCGAAGAAAAGGTACCCGGCAGCCGAGCCCTCGTCGAAGATAAGGTACCCGGCAGCCGAGCCCTCGTCGAAGATAAGGTACCCGGCAGCCGAGCCCTCGTCGAAAATTTTTTCTTCGCAGCCGTGCCCTCGTCGAAGAAAAGGTACCCGGCAGCCGAGACCTCGTTGAAAATATTTCCTTCGGCAGCCGAGCCCTCGTCGAAAATATTTCCTTCGGCAGCCATGCCCTCGTCGAAGAAAAGGTACCCGGCAGCCGAGCCCTCGTCGAAGAATAGGTACCCGGCAGCCGAGCCCACGTCGAAGAAAAGGTACCCGGCAGCCGAGCCCTCGTCGAAGAAAAGGTACCCGGCAGCCGAGCCCTCGTCGAAAAAAAGGTACCGGCACCGAGCCCTCGTCGAAGAAAAGGTACCCGGCAGCCGAGCCCTCGTCGAAGAAAGGTACCCGGCAGCCGAGCCCTCGTCGAAAATTTTTTCTTCGCAGCCGAGCCCTCGTCGAAGAATAGGTACCCGGCAGCCAAGACCACGTTGAAAATATTTTCTTCGGCAGCCGAGCCCTCATCGAAGAAAAGGTACCCGGCAGGCGAGCCCTCTTCGAAGAAAAGGTACCCGGCAGCCGAGCCATCGTCGAAGAAAAGGTACACGGCAGCCGAGCCCTTGTCGAAGAAAAGGTACCCGGCAGCCGAGCCCTCGTTGAAAATATTTCCTTCGGCAGCCGAGCCCTCGTCGAAAATATTTCCTTCGGCAGCCGTGCCCTCGTCGAAGAATAGGTACCCGGCAGCCGAGGCCTCGTCAAAAATTGTTTCTTCGCAGCAGAGCCCTCGTCGAAGAAAAGGTACCCGGCAGCCAAGCCCTCGTCGAAGAAAAGGTACCCGGCAGCCGAGCCCTCGTCGAAGAATAGGTACCCGGCAGCCGAGCCCTCCTCGACGAAAAGGTAGCCAGCAGCCGAGCCCTCGTCGAAGAAAAGGTAGCCGGCAGCCGAGCCCTCGTCGAAGAAAAGGTACCCGGCAGCCGAGCCATCGTCGAAAATTTTTTCTTCGCAGCCGAGCCCTCGTCGAAAATATTTCCTTCGGCAGCCGTGCCCTCGTCGAAGAAAAGGTACCCGGCAGCCGAGCCCTCGTCGAAGAATAGGTACCCGGCAGCCGAGCCCTCGTCAAAAATTGTTTCTTCGAAGCAGAGCCCTCGTCGAAGAAAAGGTCCCCGTCAGCCGAGCCCTTGTCGAAGAAAAGGTCCCCGGCAGCCGAGCCCTCGTCGAAGAAAAGGTACGCGGCAGCCGAGCCCTCGTCGAAGATAAGGTACCCGGCAGCCGAGCCCTCTTCGAAGAAAAGGTACCCGGCAGCCGAGCCCACGTCGAAGAAAGGTACCCGGCAGCCGAGCCCTCGTCGAAAATTTTTTCTTCGCAGCCGAGCCCTCGTCGAAGAATAGGTACCCGGCAGCCAAGACCACGTTGAAAATATTTTCTTCGGCAGCCGAGCCCTCGTCGAAGAAAAGGTACCCAGCAGGCGAGCCCTCGTCGAAGAAAAGGTACCCGGCAGGCGAGCCCTCGTCGAAGAAAAGGTACCCGGCAGCCGAGCCCTCGTCGAAGAAAAGGTACCCGGCAGCCGAGCCCTCGTCGAAGAAAAGGTACCCGGCAGCCGAGCCCTCGTCGAATATTTTTTCTTCGCAGCCGAGCCCTCGTCGAAGAAAAGGTACCCTGCAGCCGAGCCCTCGTCGAAGAAAAGGTAGCCGGCAGCCGAGCCCTCGTCGAAGAAAACGTACCCGGCAGCCGAGCCCTCGTCGCAGAAAAGGTACCCGGCAGCCGAGCCCTCGTCGAAGAAAAGGTACCCGGCAGCCGAGCCCTCGTCGAAGAAAAGGTACCCGGCAGCCGAGCCCTCGTCGAAGAAAAGGTACCCGGCAGCCGAGCCCTCGTCGAAGAAAAGGTACCCGGCAGCCGAGCCCTCGTCGAAGAAAAGGTACCCGGCAGCCGAGCCCTCGTCGAAGATAAGGTACCCGGCAGCCGAGCCCTCGTCGAAGATAAGGTACCCGGCAGCCGAGCCCTCGTCGAAAATTTTTTCTTCGCAGCCGTGCCCTCGTCGAAGAAAAGGTACCCGGCAGCCGAGACCTCGTTGAAAATATTTCCTTCGGCAGCCGAGCCCTCGTCGAAAATATTTCCTTCGGCAGCCATGCCCTCGTCGAAGAAAAGGTACCCGGCAGCCGAGCCCTCGTCGAAGAATAGGTACCCGGCAGCCGAGCCCACGTCGAAGAAAAGGTACCCGGCAGCCGAGCCCTCGTCGAAGAAAAGGTACCCGGCAGCCGAGCCCTCGTCGAAAAAAAGGTACCGGCACCGAGCCCTCGTCGAAGAAAAGGTACCCGGCAGCCGAGCCCTCGTCGAAGAAAGGTACCCGGCAGCCGAGCCCTCGTCGAAAATTTTTTCTTCGCAGCCGAGCCCTCGTCGAAGAATAGGTACCCGGCAGCCAAGACCACGTTGAAAATATTTTCTTCGGCAGCCGAGCCCTCATCGAAGAAAAGGTACCCGGCAGGCGAGCCCTCTTCGAAGAAAAGGTACCCGGCAGCCGAGCCCTCGTCGAAGAAAAGATACCCGGCAGCCGAGCCCTCGTCGAAGAATAGGAACCCGGCAGCCGAGCCCTCGTCGAAGAAAAGGTACCCGGCAGCCGAGCCCACGTCGAAGAAAAGGTACCCGGCAGCCGAGCCCTCGTCGAAGAAAAGGTACCCGGCAGCCGAGCCCTCGTCGAAGAAAAGGTACCCGGCAGCCGAGCCCTCGTCGAAGAAAAGGTACCCGGCAGCCGAGCCCTCGTCGAAGAAAAGGTACCCGGCAGCCGAGCCCTCGTCGAAGAATAGGTACCCGGCAGCCGAGCCCTCCTCGACGAAAAGGTAGCCGGCAGCCAAGCCCTCGTCGAAGAATAGGTACCCGGCAGCAGAGCCCTCGTCGAAAATTTTTTCTTCGCAGCCGAGCCCTCGTCGAAGAAAAGGTACCCGGCAGCCGAGACCTCGTTGAAAATATTTCCTTCGGCAGCCGAGCCCTCGTCGAAAATATTTCCTTCGGCAGCCGTGCCCTCGTCGAAGATAAGGTACCCGGCAGCCGAGCCCTCGTCGAAGAATAGGTACCCGGCAGCCGAGCCCTCGTCAAAAATTGTTTCTTCGCAGCAGAGCCCTCGTAGAAGAAAAGGTACCCGGCAGCCGAGCCCTCGTCGAAGAAAAGGTACCCGGCAGGCAAGCCCTCGTCGAAGAAAAGGTACCCGGCAGCCGAGCCCTCGTCGAAGAAAAGGTACCCGGCAGCCGAGCCCTCGTCGAAGAAAAGGTACCCGGCAGCCGAGCCCTCGTCGAAGAAAAGGTACCCGGCAGCCGAGCCCTCGTCGAAAATTTTTTCTTCGCAGTCGAGCCCTCGTCGAAGAAAAGGTACCCGGCAGCCGAGCCCTCGTCGAAGTAAAGTTACCCGGCAGCCGAGCCCTCGTCGAAGAAAAGGTACCCGGCAGCCGAGCCCTCGTCGAAGAAAGGTACCCGGCAGCCGAGCCCTCGTCGAAAAATTTTCTTCGCAGCCGAGCCCTCGTCGAAGAAAAGTTACCCGGCAGCCGAGCCCTTCTCGAAGAAAAGGTATCCGGCAGCCGAGGCCTCGTCGAAGAAAATGAACCCGGCAGACGAGCTTTCGTCGAAGAAAAGGTACCCGGCAGCAGAGCCCTCGTCGAAGAAAAGGTACCCGGCAGCCGAGCCCACGTCGAAGAAAAGGTACCCGGCAGCCGAGCCCTCGTCGAAGAAAAGGTACCCGGCAGACGAGCCCTCGTCGAAGAAAAGGTACGCGGCAGACGAGCCCTCGTCGAAAATTTTTTCTTCGCAGCCGAGCCCTCATCGAAGAAAAGGTACCCGGCAGCCGAGCCCTCGTCGAAGAAAAGGTAGCCGGCAGACAAGCCCTCGTCGAAAATTTTTTCTTCGCAGCCGAGCCCTCGTCGAAGAAAAGGTCCCCGGCAGCCGAGCCCTCGTCGAAGAAAAGGTCCCCGGCAGCCGAGCCCTCGTCGAAGAAAAGGTCCCCGGCAGCCGAGACCTCGTCGAATAAAAGGTACCCGGCAGCCGAGCACTCGTCGAAGAAAAGGTACCCGGCAGCCGAGCCCTCGTCGAAGAAAAGGTACCCGGCAGCCGAGCCCTCGTTCAAGAATAGGTCCCCGGCAGCCGAGCCCTCGTTCAAGAATAGGAACCCGGCAGCCGAGCCCTCGTTCAAGAATAGGAACCCGGCAGCCGAGCCCTCGTCGAAGAAAAGGTACCCGGCAGCCGAGCCCTCGTCGAAGAAAAGGTACCCGGCAGCCGAGCCCTCGTCGAAGAATAGGTACCCGGCAGCCGAGCCCTCGTCGAAAATTGTTTCTTCGCAGCAGAGCCCTCGTCGAAGAAAAAGTACCCGGCAGCCGAGCCCTCGTCGAAGAAAAGGTACCCGGCAGCCGAGCCCTCGTCGAAGAAAAGGTACCGGCACCGAGCCCTCGTCGAAGAAAAGGTACCCGGCAGCCGAGCCCTCGTCGAAGAAAGGTACCCGGCAGCCGAGCCCACGTCGAAGAAAAGGTACCCGGCAGCCGAGCCCTCGTCGAAGAAAAGGTACCCGGCAGACGAGCCCTCGTCGAAGAAAAGGTACGCGGCAGACGAGCCCTCGTCGAAAATTTTTTCTTCGCAGCCGAGCCCTCATCGCAGAAAAGGTACCCGGCAGCCGAGCCCTCGTCGAAGAAAAGGTAGCCGGCAGACAAGCCCTCGTCGAAAATTTTTTCTTCGCAGCCGAGCCCTCGTCGAAGAAAAGGTCCCCGGCAGCCGAGCCCTCGTCGAAGAAAAGGTCCCCGGCAGCCGAGCCCTCGTCGAAGAAAAGGTCCCCGGCAGCCGAGCCCTCGTCGAAGAAAAGGTACCCGGCAGCCGAGCCCTCGTCGAAGAAAAGGTACCCGGCAGCCGAGCCCTCGTTCAAGAATAGGTCCCCGGCAGCCGAGCCCTCGTTCAAGAATACGAACCCGGCAGCCGAGCCCTCGTCGAAGATAAGGTACCCGGCAGCCGAGCCCTCGTCGAAGATAAGGTACCCGGCAGCCGAGCCCTCGTCGAAAATTTTTTCTTCGCAGCCGTGCCCTCGTCGAAGAAAAGGTACCCGGCAGCCGAGACCTCGTTGAAAATATTTCCTTCGGCAGCCGAGCCCTCGTCGAAAATATTTCCTTCGGCAGCCGTGCCCTCGTCGAAGAAAAGGTACCCGGCAGCCGAGCCCTCGTCGAAGAATAGGTACCCGGCAGCCGAGCCCTCGTCAAAAATTGTTTCTTCGCAGCAGAGCCCTCGTCGAAGAAAAGGTACCCGGCAGCCGAGCCCTCGTCGAAGAAAAGGTACCCGGCAGCCGAGCCCTCGTCGAAGAAAAGGTACCGGCACCGAGCCCTCGTCGAAGAAAAGGTACCCGGCAGCCGAGCCCTCGTCAAAGAAAGGTACCCGGCAGCCGAGCCCTCGTCGAATATTTTTTCTTCGCAGCCGAGCCCTCGTCGAAGAATACGTACCCGGCAGCCAAGACCACGTTGAAAATATTTTCTTCGGCAGCCGAGCCCTCGTCGAAGAAAAGGTACCCGGCAGGCGAGCCCTCGTCGAAGAAAAGGTACCCGGCAGCCGAGCCCTCGTCGAAGAAAAGGTACCCGGCAGCCGAGCCCTCGTCGAAGAAAAGGTACCCAGCAGCCGACCCCTCATCGAAGAAAAGGTACCCGGCAGCCGAGCCCTCGTCGAAGAAAAGGTACCCGGCAGCCGAGCCCTCGTCGAAGAAAAGGTACCCGGCAGCCGAGCCCTCCTAAAAAATAGTTTCTTCGCAGCCGAGCCCTCGTCGAAGAAAAGGTACCCGGCAGCCAAGCCCTCGTCGAAGAATAGGAACCCGGCAGCCGAGCCCTCGTCGAAGAAAAGGTACCCGGCAGCCGAGCCCACGTCGAAGAAAAGGTACCCGGCAGCCGAGCCCTCGTCGAAGAAAAGGTACCCGGCAGCCGAGCCCTCGTCGAAGAAAAGGTACCCGGCAGCCGAGCCCTCGTCGAAGAAAAGGTACCCGGCAGCCGAGCCCTCGTCGAAGAAAAGGTACCCGGCAGCCGAGCCCTCGTCGAAGAAAAGGTACCCGGCAGCCGAGCCCTCGTCGAAGAAAAGGTACCCGGCAGCCGAGCCCTCGTCGAAGAAAAGGTACCCGGCAGCCGAGCCCTCCTCGACGAAAAGGTAGCCGGCAGCCGAGCCCTCGTCGAAGAAAAGGTACCCGGCAGCCGAGCCCTCGTCGAAGAAAAGGTACCCGGCAGCCGAGCCCTCGTCGAAGAAAAGGTAGCCGGCAGCCGAGCCCTCGTCGAAGAATAGGTACCCGGCAGCAGAGCCCTCGTCGAAAATTTTTTCTTCGCAGCCGAGCCCTCGTCGAAGAAAAGGTACCCGGCAGCCGAGACCTCGTTGAAAATATTTCCTTCGGCAGCCGTGCCCTCGTCGAAGAAAAGGTACCCGGCAGCCGAGACCTCGTCGAAGAATAGGTACCCGGCAGCCGAGCCCTCGTCAAAAATTGTTTCTTCGCAGCAGAGCCCTCGTAGAAGAAAAGGTACCCGGCAGCCGAGCCCTCGTCGAAGAAAAGGTACCCGGCAGCTGAGCCCTCGTCGAAGAAAAGGTACCCGGCAGCCGAGCCCTCGTCGAAGAAAAGGTACCCGGCAGCCGAGCCCTCGTCGAAGAAAAGGTACCCGGCAGCCGAGCACTCGTCGAAGAATAGGTACCCGGCAGCCGAGCCCTCGTCGAAGAAAAGGTACCCGGCAGCCGAGACCTCGTCGAAGAAAGGTACCCGGCAGCCGAGCCCTCGTCGAAAATTTTTTCTTCGCAGCCGAGCCCTCGTCGAAGAAAAGGTACCCGGCAGCCAAGACCACGTTGAAAATATTTTCTTCGGCAGCCGAGCCCTCGTCGAAGAAAAGGTACCCGGCAGGCGAGCCCTCGTAGAAGAAAAGGTACCCGGCAGCCGAGCCCTCGTCGAAGAAAAGGTACCCGGCAGCCGAGCCCTCGTCGAAGAAAAGGTACCCGGCAGCCGAGCCCTCGTCGAAGAAAAGGTACCCGGCAGGCGAGCCCTCGTCGAAGAAAAGGTACCCGGCAGCCGAGCCCTCCTAAAAAATTCTTTCTTCGCAGCCGAGCCCTCGTCGAAGAATAGGTACCCGGCAGCCGAGCCCTCGTCGAAGAATAGGAACCCGGCAGCCGAGCCCTCGTCGAAGAAATGGTACCCAGCAGCCGAGCCCTCGTCGAAGAAATGGTACCCAGCAGCCGAGCCCTCGTCGAAGAAAAGGTACCCGGCAGCCGAGCCCTCGTCGAAGAAAAGGTACCCGGCAGCCGAGCCCTCGTCGAAAATTTTTTCTTCGCAGCCAAGCCCTCGTCGAAGAAAAGGTACCCGGCAGCCGAGCCCTCGTCAAAGAAAGGTACCCGGCAGCCGAGCCCTCGTCGAAAATTTTTTCTTCGCAGCCGAGCCCTCGTCGAAGAATAGGTAACCGGCAGCCAAGACCACGTTGAAAATATTTTCTTCGGCAGCCGAGCCCTTGTCGAAGAAAAGGTACCCGGCAGGCGAGCCCTCGTCGAAGAAAAGGTACCCGGCAGGCGAGCCCTCGTCGAAGAAAAGGTACCCGGCAGCCGAGCCCTCGTCGAAGAAAAGGTACCCGGCAGCCGAGCCCTCGTCGAAGAAAAGGTACCCGGCAGCCGAGCCCTCGTCGACGAAAAGGTACCCGGCAGCCGAGCCCTCGTCGACGAAAAGGTACCCGGCAGCCGAGCCCTCGTCGAAGAAAAGGTACTCGGCAGCCGAGCCCTCGTCGAAGAAAAGGTACCCGGCAGCCGAGCCCTCGTCGAAAATTTTTTCTTCGCAGCCGAGCCCTCGTCGAAGAATAGGTACCCGGCAGCCAAGACCACGTTGAAAATATTTTCTTCGGCAGCCGAGCCCTCGTCGAAGAAAAGGTACCCGGCAGCCGAGCCCTCGTCGAAGAAAAGGTACCCGGCAGGCGAGCCCTCGTCGAAGAAAAGGTACCCGGCAGGCGAGCCCTCGTCGAAGAAAAGGTACCCGGCAGCCGAGCCCTCGTCGAAGAAAAGGTACCCGGCAGCCGAGCCCTCGTCGAAGAAAAGGTACCCGGCAGCCGAGCCCTCGTCGAAGTAAAGTTACCCGGCAGCCGAGCCCTCGTCGAAGAAAAGGTACCCGGCAGCCGAGCCCTCGTCGAAGAAAAGGTACCCGGCAGCCGAGCCCTCGTCGAAGAAAGGTACCCGGCAGCCGAACCCTCGTCGAAAATTTTTTCTTCGCAGCCGAGCCCTCGTCGAAGAAAAGTTACCCGGCAGCCAAGACTTCGTCGAAGAACAGGTACCCGGCAGCAGAGACTTCGTTGAAAATATTTCCTTCGGCAGCCGAGCCGTCGTCGAAAATATTTCCTTCGGCAGCCGAGCCCTCGTCGAAGAAAAGGTACCCGGCAGCCGAGCCCTCGTCGAAGAAAAGGTATCCGGCAGCCGAGCCCTCGTCGAAGAAAAGGTACCTGGCAGCCGAGCCCTCGTCGAAGACAAGGTACCCGGCAGCCGAGCCCTTGTCGAAGAAAAGGTACCCGGCAGCCGAGCCCTTCTCGAAGAAAAGGTATCCGGCAGCCGAGGCCTCGTCGAAGAAAATGAACCCGGCAGACGAGCTTTCGTCGAAGAAAAGGTACCCGGCAGCAGAGCCCTCGTCGAAGAAAAGGTACCCGGCAGCAGAGCCCTCGTCGAAGAAAAGGTACCCGGCAGCCGAGCCCACGTCGAAGAAAAGGTACCACGCAGCAGAGCCCTCGTCGAAGAAAAGGTACCCGGCAGCCGAGCCCACGTCGAAGAAAAGGTACCCAGCAGCCGAGCCCACGTCGAAGAAAAGGTACCCGGCAGCCGAGCCCTCGTCGAAGAAAAGGTACCCGGCAGACGAGCCCTCGTCGAAGAAAAGGTACGCGGCAGACAAGCCCTCGTCGAAAATTTTTTCTTCGCAGCCGAGCCCTCATCGAAGAAAAGGTACCCGGCAGCGAGCCCTCGTCGAAGAAAAGGTAGCCGGCAGACAAGCCCTCGTCGAAAATTTTTTCTTCGCAGCCGAGCCCTCGTCGAAGAAAAGGTACCCGGCAGCCGAGCCCTCGTCAAAGAAAAGGTACCCGGCAGCCGAGCCCTCGTCGAAGAAAAGGTCCCCGGCAGCCGAGCCCTCGTCGAAGAAAAGGTCCCCGTCAGCCGAGCCCTCGTCGAAGAAAAGGTACCCGGCAGCCGAGCCCTCGTCGAAGAAAAGGTACCCGGCAGCCGAGCCCTCGTTCAAGAATAGGAACCCGGCAGCCGAGCCCTCGTCGAAGAAAAGGTACCCGGCAGCCGAGCCCTCGTCGAAGAAAAGGTACCCGGCAGCCGAGCCCTCGTCGAAGAAAAGGTACCCGGCAGCCGAGCCCTCGTCGAAGAAAAGGTAGCCGGCAGCCGAGCCCTCGTCGAAGATAAGGTACCCGGCAGCCGAGCCCTCGTCGAAAATTTTTTCTTCGCAACCGTGCCCTCGTCGAAGAAAAGGTACCCGGCAGCCGAGACCTCGTTGAAAATATTTCCTTCGGCAGCCGAGCCCTCGTCGAAAATATTTCCTTCGGCAGCCGTGCCCTCGTCGAAGAAAAGGTACCCGGCAGCCGAGCCCTCGTCGAAGAAAAGGTACCCGGCAGCCGAGCCCTCGTCAAAAATTGTTTCTTCGCAGCAGAGCCCTCGTCGAAGAAAAGGTACCCGGCAGCCGAGCCCTCGTCGAAGAAAAGGTACCCGGCAGCCGAGCCCTCGTCAAAAATTGTTTCTTCGCAGCAGAGCCCTCGTCGAAGAAAAGGTACCCGGCAGCCGAGCCCTCGTCGAAGAAAAGGTACCCGGCAGCCGAGCCCTCGTCGAAGAAAAGGTACCGGCACCGAGCCCTCGTCGAAGAAAAGGTACCCGGCAGCCGAGCCCTCGTCGAAGAAAAGGTACCGGCACCGAGCCCTCGTCGAAGAAAAGGTACCCGGCAGCCGAGCCCTCGTCGAAGAAAGGTACCCGGCAGCCGAGCCCTCGTCGAAAATTTTTTCTTCGCAGCCGAGCCCTCGTCGAAGAATAGGTACCCGGCAGCCAAGACCACGTTGAAAATATTTTCTTCGGCAGCCGAGCCCTCGTCGAAGAAAAGGTACCCGGCAGGCGAGCCCTCGTCGAAGAAAAGGTACCCGGCAGGCGAGCCCTCGTCGAAGAAAAGGTACCCGGCAGCCGAGCCCTCGTCGAAGAAAAGGTACCCGGCAGCCGAGCCCTCGTCGAAGAAAAGGTACCCGGCAGCCGAGCCCTCCTAAAAAATAGTTTCTTCGCAGCCGAGCCCTCGTCGAATTAAAGGTACCCGGCAGCCGAGCCCTCGTCGAAGAATAGGAACCCGGCAGCCGAGCCCTCGTCGAAGAAAAGGTACCCGGCAACCGAGCCCACGTCGAAGAAAAGGTACCCGGCAGCCGAGCCCTCGTTTAAGAAAAGGTACCCGGCAGCCGAGCCCTCGTCGAAGAAAAGGTACCCGGCAGCCGAGCCCTCGTCGAAGAATAGGTACCCGGCAGCCGAGCCCTCCTCGACGAAAAGGTAGCCGGCAGCCGAGCCCTCGTCGAAGAAAAGGTACCCGGCAGCCGAGCCCTCGTCGAAGAAAAGGTACCCGGCAGCCGAGCCCTCGTCAAAAATTGTTTCTTCGCTGCAGAGCCCTCGTAGAAGAAAAGGTACCCGGCAGCCGAGCCCTCGTCGAAGAAAAGGTACCCGGCAGCCGAGCCCTCGTCGAAGAAAAGGTACCCGGCAGCCGAGCCCTCGTCAAAAATTGTTTCTTTGCAGCAGAGCCCTCGTAGAAGAAAAGGGATCCGGCAGCCGAGCCCTCGTCGAAGTAAAGTTACCCGGCAGCCGAGCCCTCGTCGAAGAAAAGGTACCCGGCAGGCGAGCCCTCGTCGAAGAAAAGGTACCCGGCAGGCGAGCCCTCGTCGAAGAAAAGGTACCCGGCAGCCGAGCCCTCGTCGAAGAAAAGGTACCCGGCAGCCGAGCCCTCGTCGACGAAAAGGTACCCGGCAGCCGAGCCCTCGTCGTCGAAAAGGTACCCGGCAGCCGAGCCCTCGTCGAAGAAAAGGTACTCGGCAGCCGAGCCCTCGTCGAAGAAAAGGTACCCGGCAGCCGAGCCCTCGTCGAAAATTTTTTCTTCGCAGCCGAGCCCTCGTCGAAGAATAGGTACCCGGCAGCCGAGCCCTCGTCGAAAATTTTTTCTTCGCAGCCAAGCCCTCGTCGAATAAAAGGTACCCGGCAGCCGAGCCCTCGTCGAAAATTTTTTCTTCGCAGCCGAGCCCTCGTCGAAGAATAGGTAACCGGCAGCCAAGACCACGTTGAAAATATTTTCTTCGGCAGCCGGGCCCTTGTCGAAGAAAAGGTACCCGGCAGGCGAGCCCTCGTCGAAGAAAAGGTACCCGGCAGCCGAGCCCTCGTCGAAGAAAAGGTACCCAGCAGGCGAGCCCTCGTCGAAGAAAAGGTACCCAGCAGGCGAGCCCTCGTCGAAGAAAAGGTACCCGGCAGCCGAGCCCTCGTCGAAGAAAAGGTACCCGGCAGCCGAGCCCTCGTCGACGAAAAGGTACCCGGCAGCCGAGCCCTCGTCGAAGAAAAGGTACCCGGCAGCCGAGCCCTCGTCGAAGAATAGGTACCCGGCAGCCGAGCCCTCCTCGACGAAAAGGTAGCCGGCAGCCGAGCCCTCGTCGAAGAAAAGGTACCCGGCAGCCGAGCCCTCGTCGAAAATTTTTTCTTTGCAGCCGAGCCCTCGTCGAAGAAAAGGTACCCGGCAGCCGAGACCTCGTTGAAAATATTTCCTTCGGCAGCCGAGCCCTCGTCAAAAATTGTTTCTTCGCAGCAGAGCCCTCGTCGAAGAAAAGGTCGACGGCAGCCGAGCCCTCGTCGAAGAAAAGGTACCCGGCAGCCGAGCCCTCGTCGAAGAATAGGTAACCGGCAGCCAAGACCACGTTGAAAATATTTTCTTCGGCAGCCGAGCCCTTGTCGAAGAAAAGGTACCCGGCAGGCGAGCCCTCGTCAAAGAAAAGGTACCCGGCAGGCGAGCCCTCGTCGAAGAAAAGGTACCCGGCAGGCGAGCCCTCGTCGAAGAAAAGGTACCCGGCAGGCGAGCCCTCGTCGACGAAAAGGTACCCGGCAGCCGAGCCCTCGTCGACGAAAAGGTACCCGGCAGCCGAGCCCTCGTCGAAGAAAAGGTACCCGGCAGCCGAGCCCTCGTCGAAGAAAAGGTACCCGGCAGCCGAGCCCTCGTCGAAGAAAAGGTACCCGGCAGCCGAGCCCTCGTCGAAGAAAAGGTACCCGGCAGCCGAGCCCTCGTCGAAGAAAAGGTACCCGGCAGCCGAGCCCTCGTCGAAGAAAAGGTACCCGGCAGCCGAGCCCTCTTCGAAAATTTTTTCTTCGCAGCCAAGCCCTCGACGAACAAAAAGGTACCCGGCAACCGAGACCTCGTTGAAAATATTTCCTTCGGCAGCCGAGCCCTCGTCGAAAATATTTCCTTCGGCAGCCGTGCCCTCGTCGAAGAAAAGGTACCCGGCAGCCGAGCCCTCGTCGAAGAATAGGTACCCGGCAGCCGAGCCCTCGTCAAAAATTGTTTCTTCGCAGCAGAGCCCTCGTCGAAGACAAGGTACCCGGCAGCCGAGCCCTCGTCGAAGAAAAGGTACCCGGCAGCCGAGCCCTCGTCGAAGAAAAGGTACCCGGCAGCCAAGCCCTCGTAAAAGTAAAGGTACCCGGCAGCCGAGCCCTCGTCGAAGAAAAGGTACCCGGCAGCCAAGACCACGTTGAAAATATTTTCTTCGGCAGCCGAGCCTACGTCGAAGAAAAGGTACCCGGCAGGCGAGCCCTCGTCGAAGAATAGGTACCCGGCAGCCGAGCCCTCCTCGACGAAAAGGTAGCCGGCAGCCGAGCCCTCGTCGAAGAAAAGGTACCCGGCAGCCGAGCCCTCGTCGAAGAAAAGGTACCCGGCAGCCGAGCCCTCGTCAAAAATTGTTTCTTCGCAGCAGAGCCCTCGTAGAAGAAAAGGTACCCGGCAGCCGAGCCCTCGTCGAAGAAAAGGTACCCGGCAGCCGAGCCCTCGTCGAAGAAAAGGTACCCGGCAGCCGAGCCCTCGTCAAAAATTGTTTCTTCGCAGCAGAGCCCTCGTAGAAGAAAAGGTACCCGGCAGCCGAGCCCTCGTCGAAGTAAAGTTACCCGGCAGCCGAGCCCTCGTCGAAGAAAAGGTACCCGGCAGGCGAGCCCTCGTCGAAGAAAAGGTACCCGGCAGGCGAGCCCTCGTCAAAGAAAAGGTAACCGGCAGCCGAGCCCTCGTCGAAGAAAAGGTCCCCGGTAGCCGAGCCCTCGTCGAAAATTGTTTCTTCGGCAGCCGAGCCCTCGTCGAAGAAAAGGTACGCCGCAGCCGAGCCCTCGTCGAAAATTGTTTCTTTGCAGCCGAGCCTTCGTCGAAAATTGTTTCTTCGGCAGCCGAGCCGTCGTCGAAAATTGTTTCTTCGGCAGCCGAGCCCTCGTCGAAAATTGTTTCTACGCAGCCGAGCCCTCGTCGAAGTAAAGGTAGCCGGCAGCCAAGCCCTCGTCGAAAATTTTTTCTTCGCAGCCGAACCCTCGTCGAGGAAAAGGTACGTGGCAGCCGAGCCCTCGTCGAAAATTGTTTCTTCGGCAGCCGAGCCCTCGTCGAAAATTGTTTCTTTGCACCTGAGCCCTCGTCGAAGAAAAGGTACACGGCAGACGAGCCCTCGTCGAAGAAAAGGTACACGGCAGACGAGCCCTCGTCGAAGAAAAGGTACACGGTTGCCGAGCCCTCGTCGAAGAATACGTACCTTGCAGCCGAGCCCTCGTTGAAAATATTTTCTTCGGCAGCCGAGCCGTCGTCGAAGAAAAGGTACCCGGAAGCCGAGCCCTCGTCAAAAATTTTTTCTTCGGCAGCCGAGCCCTCGTCGAAGAAAAGGTACCCGGCAGGCGAGCCCTCGTCGAAAATTTTTTCTTCGGCAGCCGAGCCCTCGTCGAAAATTGTTTCTTAGGCAGCCGAGCCCTCGTCGAAGAAAAGGTACCCGGCAGCCGAGCCCTCGTTGAAGAAAAGGTACCCGGCAGCCGAGCCCTCGTCAAAGAAAAGGTACCCGGCAGCCGAGCCATCGTTGAAGAAAAGGTACCCGGCAGCCGAGCCCTCGTCAAAGAAAAGGTACCCGGCAGCCGAGCCATCGTTGAAGAAAAGGTACCCGGCAGCCGAGCTCTCGTCGAAAATTTTTTCTTCGGCAGCCGAGCCCTCGTCGAAGAAAAGGTACCCGGCAGCCGAGACCTCGTCGAAGAAAAGTTACCCGGCAGCCGAGCGCTCGTCGAAGAAATGGTACCCGGCAGCCGAGCCCTCGTCGAAGAAAAGGTACCCGGCAGCCGAGCCCTCGTCGAAGAAAAGGTACCCGGCAGCCGAGCCCTCGTCGAAGAAAAGGTACCCGGCAGCCGAGCCCTCGTCGAAGAAAAGGTACCCGGCAGCCGAGCCCTCGTCGAAGAAAAGGTACCCGGCAGCCGAGCCCTCGTCGAAGAAAAGGTACCCGGCAGCCGAGCCCTCGTCGAAGAAAAGGTACCCGGCAGCCGAGCCCTCGTCGAAGAATAGGTACCCGGCAGCCGAGCCCTCCTCGACAAAAAGGTAGCCGGCAGCCGAGCCCTCCTCGACGAAAAGGTAGCCGGCAGCCGAGCCCTCGTCGAAGAAAAGGTACCCGGCAGCCGAGCCTTCGTCGAAGAAAAGGTACCCGGCAGCCGAGCCCTCGTCGAAGAAAAGGTACCCGGCAGCCGAGCCCTCGTCGAAGAATAGGTACCCGGCAGCCGAGCCCTCCTCGACGAAAAGGTAGCCGGCAGCCGAGCCCTCCTCGACGAAAAGGTAGCCGGCAGCCGAGCCCTTGTCGAAGAAAAGGTACCCGGCAGCTGAGCCTTCGTCGAAGAAAAGGTACCCGGCAGCCGAGCCCTCGTCGAAGAAATGGTACCCGGAAGCCGAGCCGTCGTCGAAGAAATGGTATCCAGCAGCCGAGCCCTCGTCAAAAAATTTTTCTTCGCAGCCGAGCCCTCGTCGAAGAAAAGGTACCCGGCAGCCGAGCCCTCGTCGAAGAAATGGTACCCGGCAGCCGAGCCGTCGTCGAAGAAATGGTATCCAGCAGCCGAGCCCTCGTCAAAAAATTTTTCTTCGCAGCCGAGCCCTCGTCGAAGAAAAGGTACCCGGCAGCCAAGCCCTCGTCGAAGAAAAGGTACCCGGCAGCAGAGCCCTCGTCGAAGAATAGGTACCCGGCAGCCGAGCCCTCGTCGAAGAATAGGTACCCGGCAGCCGAGCCCTCGTCGAAGAAAAGGTACCCGGCAGCCGAACCCTCGTTGAAGAAAAGGTACCCGGCAGCCGAGCCCTCGTCGAAGAAAAGGTACCCGGCAGCCGAGCCATCGTTGAAGAAAAGGTACCCGGCAGCCGAGCCCTCGTCGATGAATAGGTACCTGTCAGCCGAGCCCTTGAAAATTGTTTTTTAGGCAGCCGAGCCCTCGTCGAAAATTGTTTTTTCGCAGCCGAGCCCTTGTCGAAGAAAAGGTACCGTGCAGCCAAGCCCTCGTCGATATTTTTTTCTTCGCAGTCGAGCCCTCGTCAAAAATTGTTTCTTCGGCAGCCGAGCCCTCGTCGAAAATTGTTTCTTCGGCAGCCGAGCCCTCATCGAAAATTGTTTCTTCGCAGCCGAGCCCTCGTCGAAGAAAAGGTACCCGGCAGCCGAGCCCTCGTTAAAGAAAAGGTACCCGGCAGCCGAGCCCTCGTTAAAGAAAAGGTACCCGGCAGCCGAGCCCTCGTCGAAGAAAAGGTACCCGGCAGCCGAGCCCTCGTCGAAGAAAAGGTACCCGGCAGACGAGCCCTCGTAGAAAATTTTTTCTTCGCAGCCGAGCCCTCGTCGAAGAAAAGGTACACAGCAGCTGAGACCTCGTTGAAAATATTTCCTTCGGCAGCCGAGCCCTCGTCGAAAATACTTCCTTCGGCAGCCGAGCCCTCGTCGAAGTAAAGGTACCCGGCAGCCGAGCCCTCGTCGAAGCATAGGTACCCGGCAGCCGAGCCCTCGTCGAAGAAAAGGTACCCAGCATCCGAGCCCTCGTCAAAGAAAAGGTACCCAGCATCCGAGCCCTCGTCAAAGAAAAGGTACCCGGCAGCCGAGCCCTCGTCGAAGAAAGGGACCCCGGTAGCCGAGCCCTCGTCGAAAATTGTTTCTTCGGCAGCCGAGCCCTCGTCGAAGAAAAGGTACGCCGCAGCCGAGCCCTCGTCGAAAATTTTTTCTTCGCAGCCGAGCCCTCGTCGAAGAAAAGGTACCCGGTAGCCGAGCCCTCGTCGAAGAAAAGGTACCCGACAGCAGAGCCCTCGTCGAAAATACTTCCTTCGGCAGCCTAGCCCTCGTCGAAGAAAAGGTACCCGGCAGCCGAGCCCTCGTCGAAGAATAGGTACCCGGCAGCCGAGCCCTCGTCGAAGAAAAGGTACCCAGCATCCGAGCCCTCGTCAAAGAAAAGGTACCCGGCAGCCGAGCCCTCGTCGAAGAAAAGGTCCCCGGTAGCCGAGCCCTCGTCGAAAATTGTTTCTTCGGCAGCCGAGCCCTCGTCGAAGAAAAGGTACGCCGCAGCCGAGCCCTCGTCGAAAATTTTTTCTTCGCAGCCGAGCCCTCGTCGAAGAACACTTACCCGGTAGCCGAGCCCTCGTCGAAGAAAAGGTACCCGACAGCAGAGCCCTTGTTAAAGAAAAGTTACCCGGCAGCCGAGCCCGCATCGAAGAAAAGGTACCCGGCAGCCGAGCCCTCGTCGAAGAAAAGGTACCCGGCAGCCGAGCCCTCGTCGAAGAAAAGGTACCCGGCAGCCGAGCCCTCGTCAAAAATTGTTTCTTCGCAGCCGAGCCCTCGTCGAAGAATAGGTACCCGGCAGCCGAGCCCTCGTCGAAGAAAAGGTACCCGGCAGCCGAGCCCTCGTCGAAGAAAAGGTACCCGGCAGCCGAGCCCTCGTCGAAGAAAAGGTACCCGGCAGCCGAGCCCTCGTCGAAGAAAAGGTACCCGGCAGCCGAGCCCTCGTCGAAGAATAGGTACCCAGCAGCGGAGCCCTCCTCGACGAAAAGGTAGCCGGCAGCCGAGCCCTTGTCGAAGAAAAGGTACCCGGCAGCAGAGCCCTCGTCGAAGAATAGGTACCCGGCAGCCGAGCCCTCGTCGAAGAAAAGGTACCCGGCAGACGAGCCCTCGTCGAAGAAAAGGTACCCGGCAGCCGAGCCCTCGTCAAAAATTGTTTCTTCGCAGCCAAGCCCTCGTCGAAGAATAGGTACCCGGCAGCCGAGCCCTCGTCGAAGAAAAGGTACCCGGCAGCCGAGCCCTCGTCGAAGAAAAGGTACCCGGCAGCCGAGCCCTCGTCGAAGAAAAGGTACCCGGCAGCCGAGCCCTCGTCGAAGAAAAGGTACCCGGCAGCCGAGCCCTCGTCGAAGAAAAGGTACCTGGCAGCCGAGCCCTCGTCGAAGAAAAGGTACCCGGCAGCCGAGCCGTCGTCGAAGAAATGGTACCCGGCAGCCGAGCCCTCGTCAAAAAATTTTTCTTCGCAGCCGAGCCCTCGTCGAAGAAAAGGTACCCGGCAGCCGAGCCCTCGTAGAAGAATAGGTACCCGGCAGCCGAGACCTCGTCAAAAATTGTTTCTTCGCAGCCGAGCCCTCGTCGAAGAATAGGTACCCGTCAGCCGAGCCCTCGTCGACGAAAAGGTACCCGGCAGCCGAGCCCTCGTCGAAGGAAAGGTACCCGGCAGCCGAGCCCTCGTCGAAGAAATGGTACCCGGCAGCCGAGCCCTCGTCGAAAATTTTTCTTTGCAGCCGAGCCCTCGCCGAAAATTGTTTCTTTGCAGCCGAGCCCTCGTCGAAAATTGTTTCTTCGGCAGCCGAGCCGTCGTCGAAAATTGTTTCTTCGGCAGCCGAGCCCTCGTCGAAGAAAAGGTACCCGGCAGCCGAGCCCTCGTCGACAATTTTTTCTTCGGCAGCCGAGCCCTCGTCGAAGAAAATGTACCCGGCAGCCGAGCCCTCGTCAAAATTTTTTTCTTCGCAGCCGAGCCCTCGTCGAAGAATAGGTACCCGGCAGCCGAGCCCTCGTCGAAAATTGTTTCTTCGGCAGCCGAGCCCTCGTCGAAGAAAAGGTACCTGGCAGCCGAGCCCTCGTCAAAAATTTTTTCTTCGGCAGCCAAGCCCTCATCGAAGAAAAGGTACCCGGCAGCCGCGCCCTCGTCGAAGAAAAGTTCCCCGGCAGCCGAGCCCTCGTCAAAGAAAAGGTAGCCGGCAGCCGAGCCCTCGTCAAAGAAAAGGTACCCGGAAGCCGAGCCCTCGTCGAAGAAAAGGTACCCGGCAGCCGAGCCCTCGTCGAAAATTTTTTCATCGGCAGCCGAGCCCTCGTCGAAGAAAAGGTACCCGGCAGCCGAGCCCTCGTCAAAGAAAAGGTACCCGGCAGCCGAGCCCTCGTCGAAGAAAAGGTACCCGGCAGCCGAGCCCTCGTCGACGAAAAGGTACCCGGCAGCCGAGCCCTTGTCGAAGAAAAGGTCCCCGGCAGCCGAGCCCTCGTCGAAGAAAAGGTACCCGGCAGCCGAGCCCTCGTCAAAAATTGTTTCTTCGGCAGCCGAGCCCTCGTCGAAGAAAAGGTACCCGGCAGCCGAGCCCTCGTCGAAGAAAAGGTCCCCGGCAGCCGAGCCCTCGTCGAAGAAAAGGTACCCGGCAGCCGAGACCTCGTCGAAGAAAAGGTCCCCGGAAGCCCAGCCCTCGTCGAAGAAAAGGTACCCGGCAGCCCAGCCCTCGTCGAAGAAATGGTACCCGGCAGCCCAGCCCTCGTCGAAGAAAAGGTACCCGGCAGCCGAGCCCTCGTCGAAGAATAGGTACCCGGCAGCCGAGCCCTCGTCGAAGAAGAGGTAGCCGGCAGCCGAGGCCTCGTCGAAGAAAAGGTACCCGGCAGCCGAGCCCTCGTCGAAGAAAAGGTACCGGCAGCCGAGCCCTCGTCGAAGAAAAGGTACCCGGCAGCCGAGCCCTCGTCGACGAAAAGGTACCCGGCAGCCGAGACCTCGTCGAAGAAAAGGTACCTGGCAGCCGAGCCCTCCTCAAAAATTTTTTCTTCGGTAGCCGAGCCGTGGTGAAAGAAAAGTTACCCGGTAGCTGAGCACTCGTCGAAAATTTTTTCTTCGGCAGCCAAGCCCTCGTCGTAGAAAAGGTAGCCGGCAGCTGAGCCCTCGTCGAAAATTTTTTCTTCGGCAGCCGAGCCCTCGTCGAAGAAAAGGTACCTGGCAGCTGAGCCCTCGTCAAAAATTTTTTCTTCGGCAGCCGAGCCGTCGTCGAAGAAAAGGTACCCGGTAGCTGAGCCCTCTTCGAAAATTTTTTCTTCAGCAGCCGAGCCCTCGTCGAAGAAAAGGTAGCCGGCAGCCGTGCCCTCGTCGAAAATTTTTTCTTCGGCAGCCGAGCCCTCGTCGAAGAAAAGGTACCCGGCAGCCGAGCCCTCGTCGAGGAAAAGGTACCCGGCAGCCGAGCCCTCGTCGAAGAAAAGGTACCCGGCAGCCGAGCCCTCGTCGAAGAAAAGGTACCCGGCAGCCGAGCCCTCGTCGAAGAAAAGGTACCCGGCAGCCGAGCCCTCGTCGAAGAAAAGGTACCCGGCAGCCGAGCCCTCGTCGAAGAAAAGGTACCCGGCAGCCGAGCCCTCGTCGAAGAAAAGGTACCTGGCAGCCGAGCCCTCGTCAAAAATTTTTTCTTCGGCAGCTGAGCCGTGGTCAAAGAAAAGTTACCCGGTAGCTGAGCCCTCGTCGAAAATTTTTTCTTCGGCAGCCGAGCCCTCGTCGTAGAAAAGGTAGCCGGCAGCTGAGCCCTCGTCGAAAATTTTTTCTTCGGCAGCCGAGCCCTCGTCGAAGAAAAGGTACCTGGCAGCCGAGCCCTCGTCAAAAATTTTTTCTTCGGCAGCCGAGCCGTCGTCGAAGAAAAGGTACCCGGTAGCTGAGCCCTCGTCGAAAATTTTTTCTTCGGCAGCCGAGCCCTCGTCGAAGAAATGGTAGCCGGCAGCCGAGCCCTCGTCGAAGAAAAGGTACCCGGCAGCCGAGCCCTCGTCAAAGAAAAGGTCCCCGGCAGCCGAGCCCTCGTCGAAGAAAAGGTACCCGGCAGGTAACCCTCGTCAAAGAAAAGGTACCCGGCAGCCGAGCCCTCGTCGAAAATTTTTTCTGCAGCATTCGAGCTCTCGTCGAAAATTTTTTCTTCGGCAGACGAGCCCTCGTCAACAATTTTTTCTTCGGCAGTCGAGCCCTCGTCGAAAATTTTTTCTTCGGCAGCCGAGATCTCTTCGAAAATATATTCTTCGGCCGCCGAGCCCTCGTCGAAAATTTTTTATTCGGCAGCCGAGCCCTCGTCGAAAAAAAGATACCCGGCAGTTGAGCCCTCATCAAAATTTTTTTTCCTCAGCAGCCAAACCCTCGTCAAAATTTTTTTCTTCGCCTGCCGAGCCCTCATTGAAAAAAAGGTACCCGGCAGCTCAGCCCTCGTCGAAATTTTTTTCTTCTGAGACAAGTGGAGTCAAAAGAATCTCAGTAGACATAATAAGGGGGGATGAAGGATGATGTTTAGCGCTTACATTGTTGAAATTATCTGAGGCAAAGACAGTCTTTGATAAGAAGAGCTAGTCCCAAGGACCAGCCAATGAGGGAAAGACAGCTCCTGATAAGAAGCAGGAGCAGGCCCCAAGAGCCAGCTAAGACTGGTCTTGCAGCTTGGGTGAATACCAAGAAATCACTGAGCCTGCGCAAGAAAAAAGGTTACTAGTGGTGACGAAGAGGAGTCATCTATCTTCATCTCTGCAACCACCAGACGACCACCATAAAGAGGCACTGCGCAAGCGCAGTTGAGAGGAGACTATGGAAATGACCTCTCGGAGCTAATTTTAATATGAAGTGGGGATAGGTCATGCATATGTATAGGCGTATTGTGAATATGTAACACTTGACTGTATAAACTTGAGACAAACTGCTGAGTCGGGCACGCACGACTTTGGTGGGATTACCCCCCGTGCTGACCAGCGCTGAATGAACATACCTACTTTACAATCTCACTGATTGTGGAGTCTGTTTTCCGCACGTCACTTCAGCATCCAAGCCCTCTTCGAAATATTTTTTCCTCGGAAGCCGAACCCTTGTCGAAATCTTTTTCTTCGGCAGCCGAGCCCTCGTCAAAAAAAAGGTCCCCAGCAGCCGAGCCCTCGTCGAAATTTTTTTTCTTTAGAAGCTGAGTCCTCGTCGAAATTTTTGTTCTTTGGCAGCCGAGCCCTCGTCAAAAAAAAGGTCACCGGCAGCCGAGCCCCTGTCGAAATTTTTTTTCTTTAGAAGCCGAGTCCTCGTCGAAATTTTTTTTCTTCTGCAGCCGAGCCCTCGTCGAAAAAAAGGTCCCCAGCAGCCGAGCCCTCGTCGAAATTTTTTTTCCTCGGCAGCTGAACCCTCATCGAAATATTGTTCTTTGGCAGCCGAACCGTCATCGAAAAAACGGTCCCCGGCAGCCGAGCCCTCGTTGAAATATTTTCTTCGGCAGCTGAGCCCTCGTCGAAGAAAAGGTGCCCCGCAGTAGAGCTCTCGTCGTGATTTTTTTCTTCGGCAGTTGAGATCTCGTCGAAAATTTTTTCTTCGGCAGCTGTAGTGGGTTGACGCTGGCTGGATGCCAGGTGCCCACCAAAGCCGCTCTATCACTCCCCCTTCTCAGCTGGACGGGGGGGAGAAAGTATAACAAAAGGCTTGTGGGTCAAGGTAAGGATAGTTTAATAAAGTGAAAGCAAAGGTTGCGCGCGAAAGCAAAGAAAAACAAATGATATTATTGTCTACTTCCCATCAGCAGGCGATGTCTAGCCACTTCCTGGGAAGCAGGGCTTCAGAACGCGTAGTGGTTGCTCCGGAAGACAAAAATGCCCCCCTTCTGTCTCCCTTTACTTAGCTTTTATATCTGAGCTGACGTCATATGGTATGGAATATCGGTTTGGTTAGTTTAGGTCAGCTGTCCTGGTTATGTCCCCTCCTGAGATCTTGCCCTGCCCCAGCCTGCCGTTGAGGGGGGGGCAAAAATGTTGGAGAGACAGCCTTGATGCTGTGCCAGCAGTGCTCAGCAGTAGCCAAAACACTGGTGTGTTATCAACACCTTTCTAGCTACTGATGCAGAGCACAGTGCTATGAGGGCTGCTATGGGGAGAATTAACTCCATCTCAGCCAGACCCAATACAATCTCCACCCCTTATTCCATACCATTTGCGTAATGCTCAGGTCCCACATAATTTAATACAGATATCTTCTAACCATGCCTTTGTATTTAATTCTCATTACTGAAATCCCTTCTTACCAACACTTAAAACTGAAACTACATACTTAACCACTTTTATACCCAACATACAGATTTATACATTCTTATTAATTACTATCCCCTGTCCTTTAAGAGATAGATATTCCATGGGCTTCTTCCACTCCTCCAGATGTTCACACACAGGTTATGACTTGGGCCCCATCCGTCAAGATGAGTGGTCAGGACAGGAGAAGCAGTATGTTCGATCGTTGGGCACCAACACCGGCTTGGTTTGGGTCACCGATGCACTTGTCTGGTTCCTTACGAAGTTCACTCCTCTGCAGTTCAGGTCATTCCTGCTACATTACTTCCTACAACATACAACTCACATCACAGATTATTTTTCCCTGAAGGTTAAATGTCCTTGAGGCACACACTGGGTCTCCCCATCCTTCCGCATTACCCACCAAGTACACCCAGGTCCCTGAGCAAAGACAATCCCACGAATGGGTTTGCCTTTTCCCATGGGAGGAGAAATCCACACTGCCTTCCCCAGCCACTTCCCCATGTGCACTACGGGGACCTTATCTCCTCCCACAGTACGTAGGGGTTTTGTTTGGGCAGGACCAGGACGGTTAGCAGATCCTCTGGTGTTAACTAGCCAAGTGGCTTCTGCTAAATTTGAATCCCAAAGCTTCCATGTCCCACTGCCTAGCGCTCTCAACATAGTCTTCAACAGTCCATTATATCTCTTAATTTTTTCCAGATGCTTGTGGGTGATAGGGTATGTGGTACACCCACTCGATGCCGTGTTTCTTTGCCCAGGAGCTTATGAGGTTATTTCGGAAATGAGTCCCATTGTCTGATTCAATTCTGTCCGGGGTACCATGTCACCATAGAATTTGCCTTTCGAGGCCTAAGATGGTGTTTCGGGCAGTGGCATGGTTTACAGGATATGTTTCTAGCCAACCAGTAGTTGCTTCCACCATCGTGAGTATGTAGCGCTTGCCTTGGCATGTTCGTGGCAGTGGTCCAATGTAGTCAATTTGCCAGGCCTCGCCATATCGAATGCCCAGCCACCGCCCTCTGTTCCAGGGAGACTTTACTCTGGTGGCTCGTTTGATTGCAGCACATGTTTCACATTCATGAGTGACCTGTGTGATGGCCTCCATGGTCAGCTCCACCCCTCGATCACGAGCCCACCTATATGTTGCATCTCTCCCTAGATGTCCCGATGTTTCATGGGCCCAGCGAGCTACAAATAGCTCACTCTTATGCTCCCAGTCCAGGTCCACCTGAGCTACTTCTATTTTGGCAGCCTTGTCTACCTGTTCATTATTTCGATGTTCTTCAGTGGCACAGCTTTTGGGCATGTGAGCATCTACATGACGTACCTTTAAAGTCATGTGTTCTACATGGGCAGCAATGTCCTGCCACAATGCTGCTGCCCAGATGGGTTTACCCCTGCGTTGCCAATTGGTCTTCTTCCACTGCTGTAGCCACCCCCACAGGGCATTAGCCACCATCCAGGAGTCGGTATAGAGGTAGAGTACCAGCCACTTTTCTCGTTCAGCAATGTCTAGGGCTAGTTGGATGGCTTTCACTTCTGCAAACTGACTTGACTCGCCTTCTCCTTCAGTGGCCTCAACGACTTGTCATGTGGGACTCCACACAGCAGCTTTCCACTTCCGATGGTTCCCTACCACACAACAGGATCCATCAGTAAACAAAGCATAACACCTTTCATCTTCTGATAACTCATTATATGGTGGTGCCTCTTGGGCACGAGCTACCTCCTCAGGCGATGCTCCAAAATCTCTGCCTTCTGGCCAGTCCATGATCTCTTCCAGAATTCCTGGGCGGTTAGATTTCCCTAGTCGAGCCCGTTGCGTGATCAATGCTATCCACTTACTCCATGTAGCGCTGGTTGCATGATGTGTAGAGGGGATGTTTCCTTTGAACATCCAGTGTAGCACGGGCAATCGTGGTGCCAAGAGAAGATATGCTTCTGTACCAACAACTTCTGAAGCAGCTCGAACCCCCTCATATGCTGCTAGTATCTCTTTTTCAGTCGGGGTGTAGTAGGCTTCTGATCCTCGGTACCCCCGGCTCCAAAACCCTAACGGTCGACCTCGGGTTTCTCCTGGTGTTTTCTGCCAGAGGCTCCAGTTGAGACCATGCTCCCCAGCTGCAGTGTAGAGTACATTTTGTACATCTGGTCCTGTCCGGACAGGCCCAAGAGCTACTGCACGAGCTATTTCCTGTCTGATATACTCAAAGGCTTGTTGTTGTTCAGGGCCCCATTCAAAATAGTTCTTTTTCCGCGTTACTCGATAGAGAGGGCTCACAAGCTGGCTATAACCTGGAATATGCATTCTCCAGAACCCCACAAGGCCTAGGAAAGCTTGTGTTTCTTTCTTGTTAGCTGGTGGAGACATAGTTGCGATCTTGTTAACCACATCCATAGGGACATGACGGCGTCCATCCTGCCATTTTATTCCCAAGAACTGAATCTCCTGTGCAGGTCCCTTGACCTGGCTTTTCTTTATGGCGAAACCAACTTTCAGAAGAATCTGAATTATTCTTTTTCCCTTCTCAAACACTTCTTCTGCCTCGTTGCCCCACACGATGATGTCATCTATGTATTGTAAATGTTCAGGGGCATCGCCTTGTTCCAGTGCCATTTGGATTAGTCCGTGACAAATGGTAGGGCTCTGCTTCCATCCCTGGGGCAGTCGATTCCAGGTGTATTGGACACCTCTCCACGTGAAAGCAAACTGTGGCCTGCACTCTGATGCCAAAGGAATGGAGAAAAATGCATTGGCTATATCAATTGTAGCATACCACGTGGCTGCCTTTGATGCCAGTTCATATTGGAGCTCTAACATGTCTGGTACAGCAGCACTCAGTGGCGGTGTCACTTCATTCAGGCTGCGATAATCTACTGTTAACCTCCAGCCTCCATCAGACTTTTGCACTGGCCATATAGGACTATTAAAAGGTGAATGAGTCTTGCTGATGACTCCTTGGCTCTCTAGTTGATGAATCAGCTCATGGATAGGAGCCAGGGAGTCTCGGTTTGTCCGATATTGCCGGCGGTGCACCGTCCTAGTAGCGATTGGCACCTGCTGTTCTTCAGCTTGCAGCAATCCCACAATGAAGGGATCTTCCGAGAGGCCAGGCAGGGTAGATAGCTGTTTGATCTTCTCTGCGTTTACACTGGCTACACCAAAAGCCCATCGGTACCCCTTTGGGTCCTTGAAGTACCCTCTCTTGAGGTAGTCTATGCCAAGGATACAAGGGGCCTCTGGGCCAGTCACAATGGGGTGCTTTTCCCACTTGTCCCCTGTCAAGCTCACTTCAGCCTCCAATATAGTCAATTCTTGGCATCCCCCTGTCACTCCAGAGATCCAGATGGGTTCTGTGCCCCTGTACACTGATGGCACCAGCGTACACTGTGCACCAGTGTCTACCAAAGCCTTATACTTCTGTGGGTCTGATGTGCCAGGCCATCGAATCCACACAGTCCAGTATATCCGGTCATCCCTTTCCTCCTCCTGGCCGAAGGCAGGGACCCTCTATTGCTGTTCCTCATCAGAGTATTCACTGTCTGACCCTTGCAGTGCCAGACCAGAAGTCCCCTCGCCAGAATCAAGGGAGGTCGTTTCAGTTCTTCTGTGCCTGGAGGATCACTGATTGCTTTCTTGGGCCTCTACAGCAACTATGCTGACAGCCGCCTTCTTGGGTGACCCCTTCTTAACAGCTGTCTTCCCTCTCAGTTCACGTACGCGGGCTTCCAGCTTAAAGGTGGGTTCACCATCCCACTTCCTCATGTCCTCCCCTTGGTCACGCAGGAAGAACCAGAGTGTACCACGTGGCATACGCCTTGGGCTCCCTTTCCCTCTGACCAGGGGCAGGAGAGGACTGATTTCTTGGAGCGTCCCTAAGAGCCAAGGCACTGTCCTGTAGGGATGAGGAGACACAGAGATTTTCTTCAAAGTTTTGGAGCCAAGACGACACTTTCTCCACAGTTGGTGTTTCCATATCTGGGCAATACATTGCTGCCAAGCTGTTAGAATATGACGCTGGGGCACCTTGAATCACCTTTCTCCACATGGCCCGTGTGCACAGGACATCCTCTGGATCTTTTGAGACTTCCTCATCATCTAGATCACTGTAGATGACTTCCACCACTGCTAACTCTTTCAGGTACTGGATGCCTTCATCTGCGGTAGTCCACTTTTCTGAGGAATTCACAAGATCTTCCTTGAATGGATATCTTGCCCTCACACTTGAGAGGAGCCGGCTCCAGAGACTGCAAATTGCTGCCTCTTTTCCAATTCCTCTTTCAATTCCCCGGTTTCTAGCAAGGGATCCCAGCTGTTGGGCTTCCTTGCCTTCCAGTTGCTGACTGTCGGCCCCGTTATCCCAGCATCGGAGCAGCCAGGCAGCAATCCGCTCACCTGGCTGGTGGCTGTAGTCTTTCTGCAAGTCCCGAAGTTCTGAGGACATCAGGGACCGGGTAGTTTCCGCTTCCTGTTTAAGTTCCCTCACTCCTTCCTCCAATTTCTTTATCGAAGGACCAGCTTCTAGATTAAGCCTTTCCTCTCCTTCTTCCCTCACTAATCAATGGTATGGACCTGTTGATCTCCTTGTCCACTGTTTCTTTTTCACTATTGGGGCAATTACTGTAGTTGTTGTTGTTGTTGTTTGGGTCCCTGCCTCGAGCATGGTGTCCTCAGATGCAGTCTGGGTCCCTGCCTCAACCGTGGTCCTCTGAGAGTGTTGAACTATGGCTCGGTAGGCATAGGCCAGGCCCCAGTACAGTGCGAGAAGCTGCTGGTTTTCATTGGGATAGGCAAGGCACCCTTCTATCAGGTGGTGTGCCAGTTTGCCAGGGTTACTTGCCTGTTCAGGTGTAAAGTCCCAGATTATGGGAGGTGATAACCGTCCTAGGAATCTGCCCAAATCCTTCCATATACCCTGCCACCCAGGGACCGGTCGCTTGAGGGCACATTTCAGTATTGCCTCACCCGAAACTTGTCTTCTCTTATACCAGGACGAGACCAGATTCCACAATACCCATAATATACCACCAGTATTAATTATTAGTACTGAACAACTCACATAAGGGTGAACAAGGACCTCGGGAGCCTGCATAATAAAACCATTCACATCAATGCCCGGTAGGGAGAGGGAGATGTGTTCCCTCATCTCCTCCACAAGATAGCTCCCACAACACAGCAAAGCCATCAGTGCCAGGGCAAAGCACACAGCCATTATTTGCGTTGCCATGTTCCCAAACTCAGCAAGGTAGAGATAAGCAAGGAGCCAACAAGCTCCATGACCTGCACGGGAGCTTGCCACTTAATAACTAGCTATGGCATGTTTAATGCAAAACTGCCCTTGTCTTGCCCCACGTTGGGCACCAAAAAGGACTGTAGTGGGTTGACCCTGGCTGGATGCCAGGTGCCCACCAAAGCTGCTCTATCACTCCCCCTTCTCAGCGGGACAGGGGGGAGAAAATATAACAAAAGGCTCGTGGGTCAAGATAAGGACAGTTTAATAAATTGAAAGCCAAGGTCGCGCGCGAAAGCAAAGAAAAACAAATGATATTATTCTCTACTTCCCATCAGCAGGCGATGTCTAGCCACTTCCTGGGAAGCAGGGCTTCAGTACGCGTAGTGGTTGCTCCGGAAGAGGAAAATGCCCCCCTTCCGTGTCCCTTTACTTAGCTTTTATATCTGAGCTGACGTCATATGGTATGGAATATCTGTTTGGTTAGTTTAGGTCAGCTGTCCTGGTTATGTCCCCTCCTGAGATCTTGCCCTGCCCCAGCCTGCCATAAGGGGGGGGCAAAAATGTTGGAGAGACAGCCTTGATGCTGTGCCAGCAGTGCTCAGCAGTAGCCAAAACACTGGTGTGTTATCAACACCTTTCTAGCTACTGATGCAGAGCACAGTGCTATGAGGGCTGCTATGGGGAGTATTAACTCCATCTCAGCCAGACCCAATACAGCAGCCAAGCCCTCGTCGAAAACAAGGTGCCCGACAGACAAGCCCTCATCGAAATTTTTTTCTTCTGCAGCTGAGCCCTTGTTGAAAATTTTTTCTTCGGCAGCCGAGGCCTCATCGAAGATTTTATCTTCGGCACCCGAGCCCTCGTCAAAAATAAGGTACCTGGCGTCCGAGCAGTCATCGAAACTTTTTGCTTCGGCAGCCAAGCCCTCGTCGAAAATTTTTTCTTCGGCAGCTGAGACCTCTAAAAAGAAAAGGTCCCCGGCAGCCAAGACCTCGTCGAAAATTTTTTCTTCTGCAGCTGAGCCCTCCTCGAAAATTTTGTCTTCGGCAGCCGAGCCCTCCTCGAAAATTTTTCTTTGGCAGCCGAGCCCTCGTCGAAAATTTATTTTCAGCAGCTGAGCCCTCGTCGACATTTTTTTCTTCGGCAGCCGAGCCGTCGTCAAAAATTCTTTTTTCAGCAGCCGAGACCTCCTCGAAAATTTTTTCTTCGGCAGCCGAGCGCTCTTCGAAAAAAAGGTCCCCGGCAGCCGACCCCTTGTCGAATATTTTTTCTTTGGCAGCCAAGCCCTCGTCAAAAATTTTTTCTTCGGCAGCTGAGATCTCCTCGAAAATTTTTTCTTCGACACCGAGCCCTCGTCAGAAATTTTTTTCAGCAGCCGAGCCCTCGTCGAAAATTTTTTCTTCGGCAGCCCTGAAAGCTGTTGCTGCTCTTCACCTTCCCCTGGCAGCCTATTCACAGGCAGAACTGCACTGCAGGTCTGTACTTTCCCAGAGATGGAACAGCTCATGGCGCTCGTACTCGGAAGAGCCTGTTTCCGAAAAGGCAAAAGTCCATCTCCTTCTCCCACAAGGAATGTGCCAGCCCAGAAAGCTCTTGCTGCTCTTCACCTCCCCTGGCAACCTATTCTCAGCCACCACAGCACTGGGGATCTGTGCTTTACCAGAGATGGTACAGCTCATGGCGCTTGTCCTCGGAAGAGCCTTCTTCCGAACCTGTAAAGTCCGGCTCCTTCTCCCACAAGGAAGGTGCCAGCCCTGAAAGCTGTTGCTACTCTTCACCTTCCCTTGGATTCCTCTTCACAGGCACAACAGCACTGCGGATCTGTTCTTTCCCAGAAACAGAACAGTTCATGGCGCTTATTCACGGCAGAGTCTCTTTCCAAAACGTCAAGCTTCCAGATCCTTCTCCAACAAGGAAGGTGCCAGCTGTCCTGGTTTTAGCTGGGACAGAGTTAACTGTCTCCCTAGTAGCTGGTACAGTGCTATGTTTTGAGTTCAGTATGTGAAGAATGTTGATAACACTGATGTTTTCAGTTGTTGCTCAGTAGTGTTTAGACTAAAGTCAAGGATTTTTCAGCTTCTCATGCCCAGCCAGCGAGAAAGCTGGAGGGGCACAAGAAGTTTGCAGAGGACACAACCAGGGCACCTGACCCAAACTGGCCAACGGGGTATTCCATACCATGTGACGTCCCATCTAGTATAGGAACTGGGAAGTGGGGGCGGGGAATCGCCGCTGAGGGACTGTCTGGGTGTCGGTCGGCGGGTGGTGAGCAATTGCACTGCAAGTCATTTGTACATTCCAATCCTTTCTTTATTACTGTTGTCATTTTATTAGTGTTATCATTATTATTATTAGTTTCTTCTTTTCTGTTCTATTAAACCGTTCCTATCTCAACCCACGGATTTTGCTTCTTTTCCCGATTTTGTCCCCCATCCCACTGGGTGGGGGGGGAGTGAGTGAGCGGCTGCGTGGTGTTTAGTTGCTGGCTGGGGTTAAACCACGACAGTCCTTTTTGGCACCCCAGATGGGACGAAGGGTTGAGATAACGACAAACCTGACCAGAGCTTGTTAAAACAAATTTGTTATAAGCATTAATTATATCTGTCTAATACTCGCTGGTCATTATGTTGATTTATGTGTTCTTAGAGTTGTTGCTCTGGTTTTTAAAGTTCCCTTATGTATCACCTCGCTTGCTGTATGTAGTCCCTCTTCTGCTGCTTATCATCTGTGGGAGGTGGATTAAGGTTTTTGCTTTGAAGTATTGTATAACCACTGGTTTATGGTATGATAAAGTCGTCGGCTGTGGGATTAATCCGGTACTTGCACTCAGCATTGTCACCTTTATACTGCCGGAGCCATGTGTGGGAAACTATTATAATTATACCATTTACCTTTCATCCTTGGAAAACCAGTCTATGGGTGGGGTACCTTTCTTCCCCTCCTTTCTCCTTCAGTCCAGTTACAATGGTGTTTGAGAATTTTGAAAAATTTGAATACTCTTGGGATGTTGGTACCAGCACGGTCCTAGACCTACTGCTAGGAACTAGCATGCTTCTGAATGTGGTTCAGCTCTTGTTTAAGGTTAAACAACTATTTAAGAAAATCACCCAGAGATCTGCCCTGAGGCTGGATAATTATGAGTGGCAGGGTGTGTGGGGTAGTATGGGCAAGTACCTAGAAAAGTGGGCACCTCCAATGTTTTGGAAATTCACCCCTGAACAAGTGCAGAATCCAGAAGAACTAGTAAATTATTTGGAAAAGGTATGCTGTCACCCCAGCAGCTCCAGAGAGATACAAATTACTGCAACGTGCTGGGGCCTGGCCCATGCCTATCGAGCCCTGTTCGACACCACTCAGTACCCTAAAGGGGAAGAGAAGGTCCCTGGACCTAACAACAAAACGATGAGCACTGCAGTCACTCAAACCTCAACAACAGGCACTGCAGCCCCTCCAGCCGCGGCAATGAGCACGGCAGCTACCCAAACCTCGGCAACGGGCACTGTGGTCCCTCCAGCCCTAATGACGAGCACTGCTGCTACCCAAACCTTGGTGACAGACGCTGCAGTTATCCAAGACCCGGCGAGCGGTACTGCAACTGAACCAGCGGACCAACCTGCACCAGTATCAGTTGCCCCCGTACATACAAAGAAATATACAAAAAAATCAGTTCGCTTAGCGAAGGATGAAGGCGAACCAGGGTCATCACGGGAACAGGAGGAAGAGGCAGAACCAGAGGTAATAACCCGGTCCCTATCCTTGAGTGAGCTGCAGGATATGCGAAAAGATTTTGGCCGCCGTATAGGTGAGCATATTATCACCTGGCTCCTCCGATGCTGGGACAATGGGGCTAATAGCTTGGAATTAGAAGGTAGGGAACCCAAGCAGCTGGGATCACTTGCCAGGGAAGGTGGCATTGACAAGGCAATTGGAAAAGGGACACAAGCCATCAGCCTCTGGAGGCGGCTCCTGTCAAGTGTGAAGGAAAGGTACCCCTTTAAGGAAGATGGTATATGTCAATCAAGCAAGTGGACAACCATGGAAAAAGGTATCCAATATCTGAGGGAATTAGCTGTGCTAGAGACAATTCATCATGACCCGGACAACCCACAATTACCCAAAGATCCAGATGAAGTCCAGTGCACACTACCCATGTGGCGGAAATTTGTACGGAGCGCACCATCGTCCTATGCCAACTCACTGGCAATAATGTCCTGGAAGGACGAAGAGGCACCGACAGTGGATGAAGTGGCTCACCAACTCCGTCAATACGAAGAAAATCTCTCCTCCTCCCTACAAGCCTGCATTTTGGCTGTGGAGAAACTGTCCGAGGATTTCCAGCAATTCAAAGAGGAGGTGTCCTATTGCCCACCTGTAAGGACCAATGTCTCAGCTATTAGGAGTGAGCGCTCCTCTGCCCAAGAGAGAGAATATAGAAGGCACACACCGCAAGGTGCCCTGTGATTTTACTTATGTGATCATGGAGAGGACATAAGGAAATGGAATGGAAAACCTACCTCGGTCCTAAATGCACGGGTACGTGAACTGCGAAGAAAAACCACCACAAAAGGGGATTCTACCAGGAAAAATGCCGCTCCAGTTTCCAAACAGAGTAGAAGGGCTGATCTTATTTCTGATCCTCTTGAAGGGACTTCTGAGCCAATTTTACGAGAAGTGAATACTGGATACTCTGACCAGAATTAGAGGGGCCCTGCCTCCAGCCAGGTGGAGGAAAGGGATAACGGGGTCTATTGGACTGTATGGATTCGATGGCCTGGCACGTTAGACCCACAGGAGTATAAGGCTCTAGTAGACACCGGCGCACAGTGCACTCTAATGCCATCAAGTTATAAAGGGGCAGAACCCATTTGTATTTCTAGTGTGACAGGGGGATCCCAAGAGTTAACTGTATTGGAAGCTGAAGTAAGCCTAACTGGGAATGAATGGCAGAAACACCCCATTGTGACTGGTCCGGAGGCTCTGTGCATCCTTGGCATAGACTATCTCAGGAGAGGGTATTTTAAGGACCCA
Source organism: Harpia harpyja (assembly GCF_026419915.1). Taxonomy (NCBI): domain Eukaryota; kingdom Metazoa; phylum Chordata; class Aves; order Accipitriformes; family Accipitridae; genus Harpia; species Harpia harpyja. The sequence continues at coordinate 25,405,933 of NC_068947.1, forward strand.
AAGGGGTATCGATGGGCTTTTGGTATAGCTGCCTTGGAGACGGAGGGCACTGAACAGCTGTCTACCCTGCCTGGTCTCTCTCAAGACCCTTCGATTGTGGGGTTGCTGAGGGTCAATTGCTACCACGACAGTGCACCGGCACCAATATCGCACCAACCGAGACTCTCTGATTCCCATCCACAAGTTGATTCGCCAACTGGAGAGCCAAGGAGTGATCAGCAAAACTCACTCACCCTTTAATAGTCCCATATGGCCAGTGCGAAAGTCTAATGGGGAGTGGAGACTAACAGTTGACTATCGCGGCCTGAATGAAGTTACGTCACTGCTGAGTGCTGCCGTTCCAGATATGCTAGAACTTCAATACGAACTAGAGTCAAAGGCAGCCAAGTGGTATGCTACAATTGACATTGCTAATGCGTTTTTCTCAATCCCTCTGGCAGCAGAGTGTCCTCCACTATTTGCCTTTACTTGGAGGGGTGCCCAGTACACTTGGAATCAATTGCCCCAGGGGTGGAAACACAGCCCCACCATTTGCCATGGACTAATCCAGACTGCACTGGAAAAGAATGAAGCTCCGGAACACCTGCAATACATTGATGACATCATCGTATGGGGCAACACGGCAGAAGAAGTCTTTGAGAAAAGGAAGAAAATAATCCAAATCCTTCTGAAAGCCGGTTTTGCCATAAAAGAAAGTAAGGTCAAGAGACCTGTACGGGAGATCCAGTTTTTAGGAATAACATGGCAAGATGGACGTCGTCAGATCCCAAACGATGTGATTAGCAAAATAGCAGCTATGTCTCCACCAACTAATAAAAAGGAAACTCAGGCCTTCTTAGGTGTCGTGGGGTTTTGGAGAATGCATATTCCAAATCACAGTCTGATTGTAAGCCTTCTCTATCAAGTGACCTGGAAGAAGAATGATTTTAAATGGGGCCCTGAGCAACAACAAGCCTTTGAACAAATTAAACGGGAGGTTGTTCACGCAGTAGCCCTTGGACCAGTCCGGACAGGACAAGATGTTAAAAATGTGCTCTATACTGCAGCTGGGGAGAATGGCCCTACCTGGAGCCTCTGGCAGAAAGCACCTGGGGAGACCCGAGGCCAACCACTGGGGTTTTGGAGTCGAGGATATCGAGGATCCGAGGCTCGCTATACTCCAACTGAAAAAGAGATATTGGCAGCATATGAAGGAGTTCTGAAACACAGCTCCTCTTAGCACCCCCACTGCCAGTGCTGGGCTGGATGTTCAAAGGGAAAGTCTCCTCTACACATCACGCGACTGATGCCACGTGGAGTAAGTGGATTGCACTGATCACACAACGGGCTCGCATAGGAAACCCCAGTCACCCAGGAATTTTAGAATTGATCACGGACTGGCCAGAAGGCAAAGATTTTGGAATGTCACCAGAGGAGGATGTGACACATGCTGAAGAGGCCCCGCTGTATAATAAACTGTCAGAAAATGAGAGGCAATGATGTGCCCTGTTCACTGACGGATCCTGTCGCATCGTGGGAAAGCATCAGAGGTGGAAGGCTGCTGTATGGAGTCGTACACGACAAGTTGCTGAAACTGCTGAAGGAGAAGGTGAATCGAGTCAGTTTGCAGAGGTGAAAGCCATCCAGCTAGCATTAGACATTGCTGAAAGAGAAAAGTGGCCAGTGCTCTATCTCTATACTGACTCATGGATGGTGGCAAATGCCCTGTGGGGGTGGTTACAGCAATGGAAGCAGAGCAACTGGCAGCACAGAGGTAAACCCATTTGGGCTGCCACACTGTGGCAAGATATTGCGTCCCGGCTAGAGAATCTGGTTGTAAAAGTACATAACATAGATACTCATGTACCCAAGAGTCAGGCCACTGAAGAACTTCAAAATAACCAACAGGTGGACCAGGCCGCCAAGATTCAAGTGTCTCAAGTGGACCTGGACTGGCAACATAAGGGTGAGCTATTTATGGCTTGGTGGGCTCATGACACCTCAGGCCATCAGGGAAGAGATGCAACATATAGATGGGCTCGTGATCGAGGGGTGGACTTGACCATGGATACTACTGCACAGGTTAGCTATGAATGTGAAACGTGCTGCAATTAAGCAAGCCAAGCGGTTAAAGCCCCTGTGGTATGGAGGGCGATGGCTGAAATATAAATATGGGGAAGCCTGGCAGATTGACTATATCACACTCCCACAAACTCTGCAAGGCAAGTGCCATGTGCTCACAATGGTGGAAGCAACCGTCGGGTGGCTGGAAACATATCCCATGCCCCATGCCACTGCCCGGAACACTATCCTGGGCCTTGAAAAGCAGGTCTTATGGTGACACGGCACCCCAGAAAGAATTGAGTCAGACAATGGGACTCATTTCCAAAACAACCTCATAAACACCTGGGCCAAAGAGCATGGCATTGAGTGGGTGTATCATATCCCCTATCATGCACCAGCCTCTCCGAAAATTGAACAATACAATGGACTGTTAAAGACTACATTGAGAGCAATGGGAGCTGGGACCTTCAAACATTGGGATACACATTTAGCAAAAGCCACCTGGTTAGTCAACACCAGAGGATCTGCAAATCAGGGTGGCCCTGCCCAATCAGAGCTTTTACATAGAAGGGGTTAAAGTCCCTGTAGTGCACATAAAAAATATGTTAGGGAAGACAGTCTGGGTTACTCCTGCCTCAGGCAAAGGTAAACCCATTCGTGGGATTGTTTTTGCTCAAGGACCTGGGTGCACTTGGTGGGTGATGCAAAAAGATGGGCAAGTCCGATGTGTGCCTGTCATGGTTTAACCCCAGCCAGCAACTAAGCACCACACAGCCGCTCACTCCCTCCCCCCCACCCAGTGGGATCGGGGACAAAATTGGGAAAAGAAGTAAAACTCGTGGGTTGAGATAAGAATGGTTTAATAGAACAGAAAAGAAGAAACTAATAATGATAATAACAACAATAACAAAATGACAACAGTAATAATAAAAGGGTTGCAATGTACAAATGTTGCACAGTGCAATTGCTCACTGCCCGCCGATCGACACCCAGTTAGTCCCCGAGCAGCAGTTCCCCCCGCCCTCGCTCCCCCCAGTTTATATACTAGACGTGACGTCACATGGTATGGAATACCCCATTGGCCACTTTGGGTCAGCTGCCCTGGCTGTGTCCTGTGCCAACTTCTTGTGTCCCTCCAGCTTTTTTGCTGGCTGGGCACGAGAAGCTGAAAATTCCTTGACTTTAGACTAAACGCTACTTAGCAACAACTGAAAACATCAGCATTATCAACATTCTTCTCATACTGAACTCTAAAACATAGCACTGTACCAGCTACTAGGAAGACAATTAACTCTATCCCATCTGAAACCAGGACAGTGCCTCAAGGGGATTTGATTTTAGGTGAGAATAGCCAGAATTAAACTGTATGATGTTAGTTGCTGTATAACCCTGCCACTGTATGTTGTCATTACTAAAATTGTTATATGCTATATATTTAAGTTTTAGGGTGGTTTCAAGGATTCCCGAGAAGGTAAACACACACACACTGACTATAAGGGGAAAAAGCAAACTTTTTATTAACTACACACATGCATTATGCTAAGGGTATTTTACAAAGCAAAAAAAAAATATTAACATACTGACCCAAGGACTGTGAAGAAGAAGATGAACCCTCTGTACGTTCCATATATTCTTGTGCCGTCTTGCGCTGCGAGCCCAGTCCAGCAGTCGGTAGGTGCCAGCTCCATGTGGGCATCCCCATGGAGGCAACGGTGACCTTGACATACACCAGCCCACTGCTCTTAGGAAAACCCCGGTATTTTATACATTTGTGGAGGAATAGGTGTCAACACTCACGGCCAATGAGTGCCGAAACACGCCTCGATTGCAACATAGAAAGCCTATGGCACATGCGCCCGCTGGCCAGGCGCACTGCACGTGCCATAGCCATCCCTTCTATTGGTTCATGGGCTCTGTGCACATGGCAAATTACCATAATCCATCAGTCACGTCCACTATGCTCTAACCAACAGCAGGACCTTTGCAAGGTAAGCAAAATTATGTGTGGTGCCTTGTATTCCTCCATTATTGCACGTACTACCTCCCCTAACCTTGCTCTACTTTCTTATCCCTACGGTCAGCATTTCCAACAATAGACAATAAACTATCTGTTCCCTGTGCTGACTGCATTTTTTAGTTATCTACTTCTTACTCAGTGTTCATCCACGGACCAAAATTCCATCTTTTAACCCTTCCGTACACACCTTAGTATTACAGTAAGAATTGCTTAGATCAAGCAAGAATGAACTTTGATAAAACTGAGCGAAGTGCAGTAGTGATGGAACCAGAACTGACTTCAGCATGCAACAACCCAACATTGCACACCATCTTCCTGCTGCGTCCAATGTCACCCACTCGCCATACCTCACTGAAGCCCAATCCTTCTCTGCCAACTGAGAGGGCTTTGCATCATCCCTCCTGCCCAGAAAGAATGGTATGACAGATGGAGCCCAAAGTCGGGGACTCAATGAACTCAACAAACATTTTATAAATATGGCCCATAAACAAAGGGAATGATATCTCTCTGTGTGTGTGTACATATATATATCTCAAAGGATGGAAAAGGTGATGATGATTGACCAGGATGTAACTGAAAGTATGGGAACTGAGCATGACATCAATGGTATAGCATAAGGGGTGGATAGTGTCCTGGTTTTGGCTGGGATAGAGTTAATTTTCTTTCTAGTAGCTGGTACAGTGCTATGTTTTGGATTTTGTATAAGAATGTTGACAACACTGATGTTTTCAGTTGTTGCTAAGTAGCGTTTAGTCTAAAGTCAAGGATTTTTCAGCTTCTCATGCCCAGCCAGCGAGAAAGCTGGAGGGAAGAAGTTGGCACAGGACACAGCCAGGGCAGCTGACCCAAAGTGGCCAACAGAGTATTCCATACCATGTGACATCATGTCTAGTATATAAACTGGGGGGGAGTGGGGGTGGGAGGATTGCTGCTCAGGGACTAACTGGGTGTCGGTCAGTGGGTGGTGAGCGATTGCATTGTGCATCACTTGTATATTCCAATCCTTTTATTATTATTATTGTCATTTTGTTATTGTTGTTATCATTATTAGTTTCTTCTTTTCTGTTCTGTTAAACTGTTCTTATCTCAACCCACGAGTTTTACTTTTTCTTTTGATTCTCTCCCCAATCCCACTGGGTGTGGGGGGAGTGAGTGAGTGGCTGCATGGTACTTAGTTGCTGGCTGGGGTTAAACCACAGAGGAAGCTTAGCATGACCCAGCGATGTGCACTTGCAGCCTAGAAAGCCAACCGTATCCTGGGGTGCATCAAAAGAACTGTGACCAGCAGGTTGAGGGAGGTGATTCCACCCCCCCTGTATCTCTCTCATGAGACCCCACCTCGAGTACTGCATTCAGCCCTGGGGCCCCTAACGTAAGACGGACATGGACCTGTTGGAGTGAGTCCAGAGGGCCACGAAGATGATCAGAGGGCTGGAGCACCTCTCCTATGAAGACAGGCTGAGAAAGTTGGGTTTGTTCAGCCTGGAAAAGAGAAGGCTTTGGGAAGACCTTATAGCAGCTTTCCAGTACCTAAAGGGGGTCTAAGAGAAAGCTGGAGAGGGAGTTTTTACAAGGGCATGTAGTGATAGGACAAGGTATAATGGCTTTAAACTGAAAGTGGGTAGATTTAGATTAGATATTAGGAAAAAATTCTTTACTTTGAGGGTGGTGAGACACTGGAACAGGTTACCCAGAGAGGTTGTGGATGCCACATCCCTGGAAGTGTTCAAGGCCAGGTTGGATGGGACTTTGAGCAACCTGGTCTAGTGGAAGGTGTCCCTGCTCATGGCTAGGGGATTGGAACTACATGATCTTTAAGGTCCCTTCCAACCCAAACCATTCTATGATTCTATGGACTTTATGAAGTGGTCATGCTAAAGTTGTATATTTTGATGGTAACTGTTACAGGCTAATGTGAAAATGGAAATATGAAAATCAGAAATTCAGCTGACAGCATGACTATTGATGTGGTTCTCCAAAGTTTTACATTCTGTGGTGAATGTTTTTCCACAGGGTTTTTCTTTGGACTTAAAAGGGATTATGTGCCTAATTTATCTAGACACCTTTTACAAAGCCAGCTGTGTTGTAGCTCAGAGATAAGTTCTTTTTCTAGCAGATGACTACAAAAGGAAAAGCACCATATAGATGTTCTTTTTAGCTTTGTCAAAGCTCCTGCCACTATTTGCTTTAGACCTTGCCAGAAAGGCCAGTCTACTCAAAAGAACAGCTGTGTAGGATGATCGTCATAAAAATACATGCTGATCTCAGTAGTAATTCCTCACTTAAAAATTAAAAGTTTAAATGAGAAGATAAGAACTAACGTTCTTACTCTAGACCTTCCAGTGGTGTATGGATTAGTCCTAGTGAATAGCACGAACCCTTCTGAGTACTGATACCAGTTTAGTATAACGCTATAAGGCATTAACTGTTTGTACAGGAATCAGCGTGATTCAGAGGATAAGTGAGGGCAGAGATAACTTCCCTCCTTAGCTTTCCACTTTCTTCATTCAGTCTGAGCTTGTTAGTTGGGGAAGAAAGGACAATGGATCCATTCTGAGATAGTGTCACCCTGGTGGTAGCTCACATGCAGTCTATGGATGGGGCATTACTCTGTTTTCTGTGGTGTGAGCCATACGATCTCCAATAGTGTCTTCTCTTGGTTCTTTACTCCACTAGTCTCATGTGAAACAGCTTTTCTTGGGAATTTAGTCAGGATGAGGGCAGGGGCAGAGAGTGTAACTGTCACCAGGCTGCTTCTCCTCTGTGTGCTCAAACCATGAGGACATGCAAGCAGCACCATCTGAGCTCTTGGGTGAAATCTTTCTCTTCTCTCTTCTTTCTCTCTCTCTCTCTTCCATAATCCCTACACCTCCTCCCTTTAGATGCAAACTGTTGACCAAGTCTGGGACTTGGAGTGGATCCAGCCCCCCCTAAGCTCCTCTCTGACAGGGAGTCTAGAAAGCAAGGGGGTCCACTCTGAATCTGGTGACTCAATGGGAGGGATCTCCTTATTTTCTTCCCTGCGTTGATACATATGGTTACCATGTGTTACACGGTTTACTAACTTAGTTTCATGCCAGTTCTTGTTGTGAGAAAACACACCACCTACTGTTACGCCTTCCAAGTTCAGGCTGCTTCTGCCATAAACAAAACATTCAACTGATCGTTTGGTGTCATTTCACCTTCATTTAGCCAGAGGGAATTCCGAACTCACCACAACCCCTCCCTGGTCTGTCCAGCACAGGTTGTGACAATGAAACAGCAAGGTTTGCTTGAGGTAAACTTGAGAGGTTTAGTGAAACAGAACGCTGCAATTTGTATCTCATTTTGAAAGGCCATTCTCGTAATTGCTTATTGTATTTTGCATGATGCCTATGTAATGGCTGAGTTTTTAAAATAATGATTATACTATTCATATGCATTGAGAAACACTTTTTTTCAGGATTAAACTATCTGTGCTGTATAAATTCTCATTTTGTATGCTGTGATTGCTGAATTGGTTAATAGTATTGACTTTATTGGAGTCAGTGCCAAGTCTCCTGTTCAAACAGACAATATTTTATCCATAAATATATGTGTGCTCCCTCCCTTCCTACCCAGATCTTTCTCAGGTTTAGGTTTAGAGCAGAAGTATTACCAAGTTTAAAAGCAAGAATTTCATGTATCCTCCTTCTTTAGTTCTCTCCCATCTGTGAATATTAAGGGTTTCACAATAGTCTATTTGATTTTGACTGTAATGTCTAGTTATGAGGTGAGATTATCTTTTTCTGTGGGTTTCTCTACCGTGGTTTTTAATCCACTGAAAAAGCTTCTTGTCTGGGAGTTGTTGTACCTGGTGAAGCTGTCCTAGAGTATCCTGTTTGAAGTTCTCTTAGTCTGCAAGGATTGTTATTTTTTTTCCTGGACCAGGCTGCTTGGAAGTTCAGAGTTCCGCAGAGCAGAAATACATGGGTTGCTATATTGCATTTACCCTAAATGAGCCCAGAGATCTTTTCAGTATTTGTAAATACTGTTTTATGTGAACCAGACTTGGAAGCGGATTAAATGATGAAACATACGTTCTATCATGGCATTATTTTCCATTTGACTCTCACCTTTGAGTAGGAAATGCCTTGCCTCCACTCATGGAAGTTGTGGGTCAAATTAAGTATCAATCTGAGTGGGAAACAGAACTCTGATTTGAATTATATCAGTAAGTTTGTACCACTTTTATGCTAGAAAAAAAGAGAAAAAATTGATTCCAAACTTTTATGAATTCTGGCTAGGCACTCACCTCAACCAAGGCAAACAAACAAGACCATGAACAGGAGAATGTCCAACTAAAAGGGAGGTGTTTTGGCTAGAGTAGAAGGGCTATGAAGTGAAGTACAATGGAGTCATATACTTGACAACATTTTGCTGCTGAGAGAGCAGAATATAAAGAACACCCACAAAATAACCACGTACTTCATAATTTTAAAACTTAAACCAGCTCTTTCTAAAAACCATTTTAACTGCTATAATAGATTTAATTTAATACCTGAATGCAGAGAAAAATACAAGGTTTTTGAATGAAAGAAATATGTAATATGAAATTTATTAAAGAAGATTCTTTAGTGAGAGGCTAGTGAAGTTGTCTTACATGTCTTAAATCAACCTATGGCACATAATCAGTAAAACTATGATTCAAACAATGTTCGTAAGTTCCAAGTGCACCCTTCTGCAGCTGTAGCCTTATAACTTAATGCATGCATCTTAGGGAAGCTGTTAAATTTGTTTCAGACTAACAAACAGATATTATTTAAATCTGTAGAAAAAAGGTAAGCAACTGAGGTAGGAACCAGCAGTTTTTTAATGGAAGGTTTTATATCTTCTCTTTCAATTATTTTTTCCTATTTTTAAATTAACAGTTTGTGGCAGGTGCACCCGCCCTGATCGGAAATGAAACTTCTCCAGACAGGGACGAGACGAGACAAACAAACCCTAGAGGCCGCAGGTTGGAAGCCGAACTGACCAATCCAACACGTGTCACGAACATGGGAGTGCTGACCCTTCGGCCAATGGGGATTAAAATGACCACAGAACAGATTCAACAAGGGTATAAATGGGGCCCCGCTGGAGAACATTTTGAGTCAGTTCTTCTCGGAGCAGCTGGTCTGCAGTCAGGGACTCTCCCCTTGGGTTGGGACTCCACCCTAGGTAACTCCTCGAGGTTGAGAGCCTTCATCTTTTAGGTGAGTGATATGCGCATTTTGAGTCATCATTTTTAAACCTTAAGAATTCTTAAGTTGGCTGTGTAGTACTAATGTCCCCTCACATCATTGAGCCTGTGGTTCACTAATGTTATCGGAGTTCTAACTAACTTTTTTTATTGAAGAATAAATCTGATTTTTAACACCTGTTGGATTTGATTTTGTGTGCCTCTAACACAACTGCATAGCTTTAGAAAAAAAAAAATTGTTGCAAATGCAAGTAGGCAATATCAATTAATTTTTCCGTGATCCTCTTATGTGTTTATAAGCTGTTATATATTAGCATGTTAGTAATGATTGGGATATACTGGTCCCCATGCTATAATTTCTATTCTCAATGTATAAAATATACTATTTGATGTAGTACAAATAAGAATAAGGCCCAAATCTCCACTAAAACAGGATGAGATGTGGCATCAAGGAAATACTAACATGTAGCAAGTACTGGGGCACAAACAACATGCTGAGGGGCTTTCAGGGGCCTATTTCATTCTCCATAATGGACTGAAATCACTTGGCAAAATGTTCACAAACCAACTAACTACAGTGCAATTCAGCTAGGAACTATGAATTCAAGTTAGGGGATAAAAAAACCTTTGTGAAAGTACTTAGCTTTTTCCAAGCTATATAATAATATGTACTGGCTACCAGAGCATTTTTTAATGTTGAAGCAAGGGCATAATAATATATAGTGGTTAAAAACAGTTGTTGAACAAATTCAGGCATGAAACAAGGTGATATACTCCAACTGAGGTAATTAAGCTTGGGAACACTTTACCAAATGTAGGAATTGATTCATGGTTGCTTTGAGTTCTACAGTGGTATTACCTTACATTTGAGACTTAGTTTTCTGATGAATTCTTTAGGCTGCGTAGGGAAAGGAAAAAGGAGTTGCTCTTTCTGATTATTCTGCTCATGTCTTTCACTGGCCTGCATTAGTTTCAAAAGTGTAGTAAGGCTACTGGGACTAGTTGAAAACAGGACAGGGGAGAGAGAGAGGGAACCAGTGGTCAGTTATAGCACAATATCTACAAGAAGGGCTGGAAGCAGTCTGACCTTGGTGCCAGGGAAGGTTATGGAGCAGATCATCTTGAGTGCCATCACATGGCAGGTACAGGACAACCAGGTGATCAGGCCCAGTCAGCATGGGTTTATGAATGGCAGGTACTGCTTGACTAACCTGATCTCCTTCTATGACAAGATGACCTGCTTAGTGAATGAGGGAAAGGCTGTGGATGTTGTTTACCTGGACTTCAGTAAAGCCTTTGACACCGTTTCCCACAGCACTCTCCTGGAGAAACTGGCTGCTCATGGCTTCAATGAGTATACTGTTTGCTGGGTAAAAAAACTGGCTGGATGGTCAGGTCCAAAGAGTTGTGGTGAATGGAGTTAAATGCAGTTGGCGGCCAGTCACAAGTTGTGTTCCCCAGGGCTCAGGATTGGGGCCAGTTCTGTTTAATATCTTTATCAATGATCTGGATGAGGGGATCGAGTGCACCTTCAGTCACTTTGCAGATGACACCAAGCTGGGCAGGAGTGTTGAGCTGCTTGAGGGTAGAAAGGTTTTACAGAGTGACCTGGACAGGCTGGATTGATGGGCCGAGGCCAATTGTATGACATTCAGCAAGGCTAAGTGCTGGATCCTGCACTTGGGTCATAACAACCCCATTCAATACTACAGGCTTGGGGAAGAGTGGCTGGAAAACTGCCTGGTGGAAAAGGACCTGGGGGTGTTGGTCGACAGCTGCCTGAATATAAGCCAGCAGCGTGCCCAGGTGGCCAAGAAGGCCAATAGCATCCTGTCTTGTGTTGGAAATAGTGTGGCCAGCAGGACTAGCAAAGTGATTGTCCCTTTGTACTTGGGACTGGTTGGGCAGCACCTTGAATACTGTCTTCAGTTTTGGGCCCCTCACTACAGGAAAGATATTGAGGTACTGGAGCACATCCAAAGAAGAGCAATGAAGGTGGTGAAGGGTCTAGAGAACAAGTCTTATGAGGAGTGACTGAGGGAACTGGAGTTGTTTAGTCTGGAGAAAAGGAGGCTGAGGGGAGACCTTATCACTCTCTACAACTACCTGAAAGGAGGTTGTAGAGAGGTGGGTGTCTCTTTTCCCAAGTAGGAAGTAGAAAGAGAGGAAATGGCCTCAAGTTGTGCCAGGGGAGGTTTAGATTGGATATTAGGAAAAATTTCTTTACCGAAAGGGTTGTCAAACATTGGAACAGGCTGCCTAGGGAAGTGGTTGAGTCACCATCCCTGGAGGTGTTTAAAAGATGTGTAGATGTGGTGCTTAGGGACATGGTTCAGTGGTGGACTTGGCAGTGTTAGGTTTATGGTTGGACTTGATGATCTTAAAGAGTCTTTTCCAACCTAAATGATTCTATGATTTACATGGATGTAACCTGCTTGGAGTCAGTTCAGAGGTGAGTCCTGACTGCCCTTGATGGCCTCCAGCCAGCAGGGAAGCTGAGTTCCTCAGCAGAATATTTTCCATATACAACCATCAAGACACTTCCCATGTGTACTTGGTTTAACAAGCAAGGTTTTAGTAGTGGGCAGGGGGGGCTACAGGGGTGGCTTCTGTGAAAAGACACCAGAAGCTGCTCCCATGTTGAACAGAGCCAGGTCTAGTCAGCTCCAGGATGGACCCACTGCTGACCAAAGCTGACCCCATCAGAAAGGCATCAGAAAGAAAAACAATCCTTTGTACTTCAGCCTTTAATTGGACTCCTTATAGAAGTCATGAGTTCAGCTTCCTTCCTTGCTTGGGTATCCACATTTTTCCTCAAGGAACATAAAAAGAAAAGGAAAAAATCTGAAGTTAAAATACACCCGTGCATTACAGTATGTATAGAGAAGGGGAATGAATTTAATTTGCACAGGAATGACAATTTAATTACATAGTAATTAATTACATACTGATACTTTTCATTCCTTCCTTGCTATCAGGACACTTTTTCTGGCAGTGCACAGGTTAGACTAGCTCTGGGGTTCAATAAGGCCCCCTTGGTGGAAGGTGTTATCTTTATGAATTCTGCATTTTCTGAGACAGAAGCTACATAATAAACAGAGATCAGGGAAATGCAAAAAAGTAAAAGTAACTCTTGCAGTTACAAAAGTTGAATGTGGGACTCCTTGTTCTAGCCTGAGTATCCTCCTTTATACTCCAGGTCTGCCTGCTACAGCCTTTTTGCAGATTAGCTGTCTCAGTCTGATGTTTTCTGTCCCACCAGTTAGTAGGCAGCCTGGCATGCTTCCTCCCTGAGACTAACAGCTGGCCTGCGTGCTCTCTGTCATGAACACTGCAGTCTTACCCTCCATGTTCCTGGGTCAGCAGGTGTGTCCATGCCAGTATGTGAGGGCCACTGCAACTCCGGACATGCTTCACAGCAGCCCAGAGATACTACTCAAGGTCCAGTTCCTCTCAGCACGCACATAGCTAGTAAGGAGAAGAAATTTCACGCCTATAGATTGTCTCCACTGAGCATGTGCAAATTGAAATTTTCCAAAACCAGAAGTGTGGTTAAGTTTTTCTAGCTAACTGCAGAGATTGCACCCTTTATACAGAAGGCCACTTCTGCCAGTAAACACCAAGTCCTTGTCAAAAATCATGGATTATAGCTTTTTCAGAGAAAGATAGATCCATAACCTGTAAATTCAGGCAAAAACTATTTTATTACCTAGTGCCTGTTGGAAGTTCCAGTACACAACATAATCAGTTTAAATGCACAGGTTTAGCACAGATAGCAAGAACAAGTCTTAATAGGCAAGGCTACTGCCTATGCATGTCTCTTTTATATATCAAAACTTTTTGCTCCTGCCAGCTGCACCCAGGGAAGCAGGAACTTTTCAAACTCCCATCGTTGCCTGCTGCTGGGGAAAGCCCTCTATGGAGGCATTCCCAACAGATCATGCCTTTAGGTCAGAGTAAGCAGAGGCCCATTAGTTGCAATGGGAACAAAAGTTGCATGTGGTGTTGAGTGGTAGTAAGCAGACTATTTGCTCTGTTCTTTCCTTCTTAGCAAAAGTCAGTCTGATCTACATACTAAACCAATTCAGCTCACATTGTGAAAAAAGGTAGCTGTTAGTACAGCAAGGTGGATGCTGGATGGCTTTTCATTCTTCTCTGGTTCATCTGTCAAGTAGTAAAAGTTTATACCACAAGATGAATGTTACTAAGTATGTAATTAAGTATCCTAAGAAAAAGTTCTGAATCAATCTTCTGAAATGCAAACTTAAAGAACTACCTTAAATAGGTGATATGGAGTTAAAATAGTATTGTAATTTGTGATATGCATGCAAATACAAGTAATTTAATTACTTCTATGTCAATATCCTGACTGTAGCAGACATTTGAATTAAACAAAGCAATTGAATTGTAAGGAAAGTCAGATAGTTATCTTTGGTACTTACAGTCTTTAAATACTAGGGTAGGGTCTCTATGAGGAAGAACTTGGGCAATTAAAAGTTGCAAAGACTCCAAGGTTCTATCCATCTCGGGTCTGCTTTTCCAGAAAGCATCCACAAACTGTCCTCATACCTGAATTAGTTGAGTCCTGTACTGAATTTTTGCAGTTCATTGATGCACTGGATTCCTAAAGAATCTCTCCACATCTGCCAGTCAGACACTGCTTCTAACTCCAACATCCTTCAGAGGGTCCACCTCCCTGGATTGCCTATCTTTGCTGTATGCTAATTAGCTGTAAAGGCAGACAGACAAGCTCATTCCTATTGCTTCCTGCTGTTACACCCACCCACCTACAGGCTAGGGAGAGAGAGAGTAGTTTCATCAGGATACTGATGTGCTGAAGCAAAAGTTGTTCTGATTTCTGCCAAATGAACAAAGAGACTCCCTTGCTCCCCAAGACTCTCAAATTATAGGGAGACACTGAAAATATAAGGAAAAAAGATGTAAAGCTGTTCCAAACTCATTACCATGAAAGTAGCATGCAGACTCTTGGGTAAGCAGTAAATTAACTAAAAAATATGTTTTTCTATCTCTTTCAATTATGTAACAGGAACACAACTTTGGTATTAATAGCAAGTAGAAAATGAAAAAGAAAGCAAAATTAAACTTGTGATGTATTAGGTTAACCCAATTTGAATCCATTTTCCTGGAATGTAGTTTCCAATTCCACGTACAGTAAGTGTATCAAAATGTCAGTGAATTAAACTATTTATATATAAGAGAACAGAGTTGTTCAGGGGTCTGAAGAGGCATTCCAATCAAAAGACAGACATCAATGTGCTGTGTCATGGTTTAAGCCCAGCCAGCAACAAAGTACCACAAACCCGCTCGCTCACTGCTCCCCCCCAGTGGGACGGGGAGGAGAAAATATAAAGAAAAGCTCGTGGGTCAAGACAAGGACAGGGAGGGATCACTCACCACTTACGGTCACGGGCAAAAACCAGACTCAACTTGGGGGAAAAACAAAATCAATTTAATTTACTACCAATCAAATCAAAACAGGATAATGAGAAGTAAAACCCAAATCTTAAAACACCTTCCCCCCACCCCTCCTTCCTTCCCAGGCTCAGCTCCACTCCCGATTTTCTCTACCTCCTCCCCCAAGCAGTGCAGGGGGACGGGGAATGGGGGTTGTGGTCAGTTCGTCACACATTGTCTCTGCCGCTCATTCCTCCTCAGGGACAGGACTCCTCACTCTTCCCCTCCTCCAGCATGGGTCCTTCCCAGGGGCTGCAGTCCTTCAGGCACTGACTGCTCCAGCGCAGGCTTTCACATGGAGTCACGGCCACCTTTGGGGGCACCCACCTGCTTCAGCATGGGGTCCCTCCATGGGCTGTAGGTGGGCATCTGCTCCACCGTTCACATGCATGGGCTGCAGGGGGACAGCCTGCCATCTCGCCATGGACTGCAGGGGCATCACCTCCTCTGGCATATCTCCTCCCCCTCATTCTTCATGGACCTTGGTGTCCGCATAGGTGTTTCTCTCACATTCCACTTCCCTCTCCCCTGCAGGTTTTCCAGCAGGCTTTTTTTTTTCCCTCCTTAAGTACGTTATCCCAGAGGCGCTACCAAGATCACTGACGGCCTCGGCCTTGGCCAGAGGCAGGTCCACCTTGGAGCCGGGGGAGCTTCTAGCAGCTGCTCACAGGACCCACCCCTGTAGCCCCTCCCCTGCTACCAAAACCTGCCACACAAACCCAAAACATGCGGGCAAAAGCCTAAAGTACAAATGCAAATACACTGTTGTTATACAGATATAACATGCTTTTTCCTTCAGACAGGAGGGTTGTTTGTAGCAGCCATAAGCTGCATCAACTAGTTACTTTGCTGGTACAGAATACTTTTATATCAGTTCCAGTAAAGTCTTCCTGACCTGAAAAATATCCAGAAGATATTTTCTTTAGTTACTGTACAATCTTTTATTCCATGTTCCCAAATAAAAATTATTATTTTAGTATTCAGCAGTGGAAAATTGCTACACAACCTTGTATCACTTAAAAGTTTTAACACATACTGTTGCATATACTGAATGTGCATAGTACAATGTTTGTCTGCTCCTTACTAATTTTCAAATTTTGTTTGGTTACAAATTAATGAACTAACACTACTTTATGTGTGGTTATTAAAATAACACATTTTAAACCAATTTTGTTATAACTCACACATTCCTTCCTGCTGAATATGTGAATTTAAGATGGTCAATATTGTCTTAACCTCTGCATTTTCCTAAGTTCATTCTAAATACTTTGCTTCATATGTGGACATTCAATTGGAGCGAGTACTCTGACGTTCATTCAATGTATAAACTTCATTGTGACCTTTGATGGCTTTAGATACTTCAGGAATCTTCCTACTTTGGAAAAAACAGGCTTAATAAAGATGTATTAAACTGTAACTTTGAGGATTAGTTCCTCCCTTGCTAACTCCAGTCTCAGAATAGTCTTGTCTGGCAGAGTAAATGAAAATGATAACTTAGAGCCATCCATTAGAATACTTTTTAAAGAGTTAATGGGCGTTTTAAAGCAACGTTCTGAAAATAAACAAAGATTTCCATCATCCTTTCTTTTTTCATAGTGCTGAATCAAACGGACAACCTTTGTGTATTTTTAGAACCAATCACCAAGACAGACTTAAGGTTGCACACCAAAAAGAACTCATTCACTGTGAGAAGTCCTAAATTAGAAGCCAAAAAGTGCATGCACATCTTAGCCAAAGAACGGTAACTCAAATCTTGTTAAGCTGTCACTGAACCAGCCTCTTAACAGATAAGAGCCTAGAAACAGAAAGATTTTTTTCTTCCTTTAATGTTTAAAATGGAAATGCAATTAAATTAACTTAGTTTGTTTTTCTACTCCTGCTAAAATCAGCTCTAGCTGTATCAGGAACCAGGCCTACATAACTTGACTGCAATCACTTACGTGCAAGATTTAATCAAACTTTCTTATTTCGGTCAGCAGACTTTCATGCAGCTGTGATCCTGCAAGGAACACTTATCTACTGCAGCTCTTCACTGACCTGCCATGGTTTAATTAAGACCATATACAGCTGCTGGCTGAGACTAGCTTTTACATTGTTCCAGAAAGAAGACAAAAGTTAAAAACTTTGAAAGCAAGAGTGTGCTGCAAGACAGAATAGAGGCTGCAATTCTTCAACAGACTAAAACCTCAATAAGGCATCAGGCGTATCAGGTACATAAGCCAAAGAATAGATAGCATCAGACATGCAAGCAGAAAACCAAAGGTCAAAGCCAAAGTTCCTCATTTCTTTTACTCAGGCAAGTAAAAGATTTAAGATTTTCCAAACTATAGATTGATAATTTAAACTCTACCAAGTTGTCCTTCTCAAGAAGGGCTCCACTTCACATCTCAAGCACAAATACAGTGGATAGAAGGTCAAAAAAAGAACATTAAAAAAATTTAAACTACTCTCTCTTGCTTCAGTGGTCACAAACACTCCTCTCCTTATTATGAGTTTTTAAATATAACCACTATTTAATTTTATTACTAGACATACCTTGCTTAAAATAAAAAAAAATAAATCAAGATACTTGTTTTTCTTCTAGGTTTTCAGACCCCAAGGATATAGCATAGTAAAAGTCATGGTAATATTTTTGAAAAAGAGAAGTTCCACAATCCGCATCACTTTATGTAAGTTATTAGATATAAGGAATTAAATTTATTGGTAACTGTGCAGGCACATTAAAAATCTGAGTGCTTGCCACGTCTATACAACACTGTTATTATTACATATTTTTCTGCACAAGATTTATATGTGAGATCGTGGAGTGAATGAAAAAATAAATGAGAATTGCTGGCTTCAGAGCATGCATGTTCATTGTACGGATTGCTCATACACATTTTGTACAGGTACAAAAGAAATCTTAAGAGTACTAACTGCTATCAGGTTCATATTTGTGATTTTTAATTCAAACAAATATCTGTTTATAACATGAGGGTAACATTTTAAATTTAAATCTCATGTCATTGCAAAAATTGGTTTTAAAAATTCCCTTACTTCCCTCTTAAGAGGGATCCTCTGCACAACAGAAGATTCAGAGAAAGACCTGGGCGTGCTGGTTGACAGCCGGCTGAATATGAGCCAGCAGTGTGCCCAGGTGGCCAAGAAGGCCAATCGCATCCTAGCCTGTATCAGGAACAGTGTGGCCAGCAGGAACAGGGAGGTGGTTGTTCCCCTGTACTCGGCACTGGTGAGGCCGCACCTCGAGTACTGTGTTCAGTTTTGGGCCCCTCACTACAGGAAAGACATTGAGCTGCTGGAGCATGTCCAAAGGAGAGCAACCAAGTTGGTGAGGGGCCTTGAGCACAAGTCTTATGAGGAGCGGCTGAGGGATCTGGGGTTGTTCAGTCTAGAAAAGAGGAGGCTGAGGGGAGACCTTATCGCTCTCTACAACTACCTGAAAGGGGGTTGCAGTGAGGTGGGTGTTGGTCTCTTCTGTCAGGTGTCTGGAGATAGGACAAGATGAAATGGCCTCAAGTTGAGGCAAGGGAGATTTAGGTTAGATGTTAGGAAAAATTTTTTTACTGAGAGGGTTGTCAAACATTGGAATGGGCTGCCCAGGGAAGTGGTTGAGTCACCATCCCTGGAGGTATTCAAAAAGCGAGTGGACAGGGTACTCCAGGGCATGGTTTAGGGGGCATGGTTAATGGTTGGACTCGATGATCTTGAAGGTCTTTTCCAACCAAAATGATTCTATGATTCTTAATCTAAACACACACAGTACAATGGATTTACAACAAGATACTGTTGGAAATTACTGTAGTTAAATGATCTTAGCTGGTACTACTGGTCTAATTTAAATTACAGTCAATGTTTTTAACCAGAAACACAAACCCAATTAAAATCACAGGAACCACAATGAGGTTTTTTAACTTCCAGAAAAACATTTGGTAGTATAGAAGAGACTGCAACATTATGTAAAAGGATTAGCACCATTATATAAAAGGATTATTGGTTATTAGCATAATTCTTTTGACTATATACATTGTGAGTTTTCTCATGTTCTATGGGACCTCTAATAAATTATCCCCAGAAACTAGCTGCATCCAAGCCTGACTTAATGTTGTGCATATTTTCTTGACGTTGTTTGGTATAAATATTTGCCTCTCCTTTTCGCAGCCGTTGCCTCAGAGCAGACTTTTGATGTTTGGTCAGTTGACATTTTATCTTCTGTTTCACCAGTTCCTACAAATAAACAAACAATTCGGTATCAGAACTTTTTGAAGACCATTTAGTACTGAGACATGGCACAACGACAGCGCATTTTCACTACCAACATGAACATACACAATCCTACCTGGAAGACCTCTGTACATCGAGAAGTTAAGTGATATACAAAACAGTTAACATGAGCAAGCCCAGGTCTGTGCAGTGTTGCCCTAAGCTGCAGATACAGGGATGTCTTCAGGCCTGTGTTGTGCTGCATAAATCTGTTGTCCGTGGGATAAACTAAGCCAGCTCCCGCTCAGTACTCGCAATTAGGCCTCCTGTGTGGCCCTGCCTTTTTCTAAAAGTGCAGCAAGAAGTTGTCGTGCGAACATCAGTTCAGCTTGACTGTAGAAATTATGAACAGAGTTGTTTACTTGTAAGAAAATCATAAAATAGCTTGACTGACTGAAGAGAGAGATTCTCTGCTACAGACAAGGTCTGCATGGCACGCTGCATGTGTGTTTGGAGTCCTGTTCAATGCTATAACCTCAGGGCTCCCAGCATCCTAAAGGGGTGTGGGATTATCTATGCTATTCTCTTCCGACAGTCTTAGCTTTAATAAATAGCATTTTAAATCATACCTTACAGAGTTTAAGTGTCTTTCTCACAGGGATCGTAAGGGACCAGCACCTCTCAGTGCAAAACACATGCCTTCTACAAAAATGTAAAGGCGGTAATATTCTATGCTTGAAGATTAGACAAATTTTTTTTTTTTTAAACTTAAAAGACAAGGACCAGTAGAACATTTCATGTCCTGCAATAATTACTTGGTTTGTGCCTATCTTTTTTAGCACCCTATTTTTTCTAAAGTTTGGATTACAATGACCTGAGTGGAAAACAACAACTCTTTACCACAAGTGTGGCTAAAAGAGATGGGCAGTCAGGAGCGATTTACAATTCCTCCTCCAGTTTTCCCCTGTTGTGAGGCACTCTCCTATTAAGATTCCCAAGGTCAGGGCTGTCTCATGCTTCTACAGCAAAAGTACTGAAACAGCAACAGCCACTGCTATTTCCATAAAACTGCAATAGTTTTATGAAATTTCATCTGTTATTTACAACTATGTTTTCATTCTGAGTTCTGCTCTCCATTATGATGGCAATAGCTATTCATAATAAAAATGAAGCCATGATTTAGTAGATGGTGGCTGTGATTTTGTCATTTGGAAAATGATCCCAGCTCCCGCTGCTGCACTGATACTGAGTGCATATGTGCATATCATGTCTTGGAAGAAAAAGAGAAATCAAATTATTTTCATCTTTCTATTTCATCATGACAGAACCGTACTTATTGGAAATCCCAAAGGAGTGTCTTATTTTTATTCTAATTAATAAAGCATTAAAAAAGGTCATATGAAGGAATAAATCTGTCCTTAATAAAAGATCTGCTGATGTCCAAGTAACTGGACAAGAGAAAAAATATCCATGTAATTACATTTCCTTTACATGTACCCCAATTTCAGTTGCTTTGTTGTGCTTTGTTGATTGTACTATCAACTCAACTTCACTGCACCATATGAAGTAGTAAGTTGGTAGGGAATAAATTAGGAACCAGAAAGCATAATTTTGGCAAGTTATGCCCTTTAAGAATTGCTGTGACTAACACAACTAAGGTAACAAAATACAAGGCAGTCAATGAATCCAGTTACTCAATCCTGATTTCAGCAGGAATCCTGTAATAATTAGGGAACCACCTGAACAGCAGTTTCTTAAGTTACATCGCATGCAGGCTGACTGACAAAATCTGGATAAAAAACAGTTGCATGTGATCCTTCCTCCTTGGGTACTTAGTAGCACTCAATATTTAACCATGAGCTCTTTGGAAATAAAAATTGTAGATTCTCTTTAAAAATATTCCTGAAGAAAAACTGATCGGAACTAATTTTAACTGTTGCACAGATGTTTTTCTTTTGCCAATAACGCATCTGTCATTCTGTGTTTTCTGCGGGCAGAACCCTGAAAGAAGGCTTCTCTATTTCTCCCACTCTGGTCCAGGACAGATGACTAGTTTATACAAAACTTGCTAGAAGAAATTTTGCAAGAGGGATACCAGAAGTTTTTGACATGGAATCATAATGTAAATTCACCAAATTCTATTGCTCAACCACAGCACGTGGTGGAAAGACTCCCTAGTCTTTCCATCGTCATAACCTAAATGTAAGCAAATACTGAGAAATGCTTCAGAGTAAACAGACTTACATTTTATTATTTAAATTTTTGATCATTCACACTGTTTCCTCTAATTAAATTACATCACTGCATATAAAGATTTGTACAAGCCCAGAAAGATACTTTACTTCTTGTGGAATAGCTGATTTTCCAAAATTCATGAAGCCTTCTCTTTTTGGCATATTCTCCAAGTTATGACTGTGCCTGCTGCTATTACTGCCATTGTTTATATTTGCCTGTATGAATTAATTTGTGTGAATTTAAAAATCTGCTTATGTTTTAGTATGTTTTCTCCAACAAACAGAAAGCAAGCTGCATAAATAACAGATAAATGCTAGCAGCAATAAAAATGCATCAGCTCAAAGCAGCCCAGTGGATCTTACTGCAGTGCCACTATTTTGCATTTTTAGTTTTATAATTATTTTGTTATGTTACAACTAGCTCATTATACATGTCATTTCTTTAGCTATAACACTCAAAAGTTAAAATAAGATTCAGCAATGGGCAGAAACGTTATTTTACTCAGCATAAAAGCATGTAAGTGAAAGCATGCAAGGTAAATTGGTGCAGGATAAAGTTTTTTATGTGGCTGAACCTCTCGAAAGCTTTTCTGCTAAAGTGCTGTTACCTTTCTTTTAGAACAGAAAATTAGGTACGTACACGCCATTTACATATTTTTAACATGTCATATGTGCCTGCTTACAGAATAAACATACATCCTCTATACACTCAAAAAGGTTTCTATAGCTACATAATGACCATTGCTACCACTAACTGGGGTACAGGAGTATAATTTTAAGTAATTTCCTTTATAGGACTTAGTAGCACTAGTCTTTTTTTTTTTTAATTCTGCACACTTAAATTAGCAAAAAAAAAAAAAAAAAGATTGCATGGACCAGAAGCTAGGGTATTCCTGGCAGGTCATCCTGGCTCTTGTTTACTTCATCCCATAGTTTTAACCTAATCTTTCGTCTCCTTAAGATGATACAATGCCAACCCCTAGAGTAAGAACTGTGATGATGAAGATCAAAGTTGGGTTTTTTTAGCTTGCATGAAGTCCTGTAAAAAATGTCTTAGACAAGATGCAAGCATGCTGTTCCTTAACATTCATTTACACATGTAACTTTATTGGTTATTGGTGCATCTTTAAAATACTTAACAACAACAAAAATATCCAAACATGAAAGAGTAAAGCAGCCAACTATTCCATGAATATTATAGCCACCAACAGGCACCTTGTGTAAAACAAGGCTGCTTCATAGAATAACACATCACTTAATAGGACAGTAGCAAAGCCTTTGTTAGAAAAGTACTGAAGCAGCAAGCAAGCAGCAGGCTGAAAAGACTGTAAATGACGAAGACCAAGTCTAACTGGAAAAAAAAAAAAAAAGTCACTCTTGCCAGCACTATAGGATTCAGATACAGTATTTCTAGGACTAATACTCTAATTAGGCAATAGAAATGCTTCAAAAAAACACAAACTGAAAAAGTATGTATTTACTTTTGGTACATGTCATGAAAGAGCTGAAACTACACCAATGTGTTCCCCAAACTAGATTTTTCAGATCTTCTGCTCCTAACTGCAAATGAAAATGCGACTGAACATAGGTACCCATATCTACAATGGTAAGTATGTAGTCTAACCTAATTGAAATTAAATTCTGCTGAAAATGCTCTGATTTATATAATGCAGAAAGTCAGATAAATTCATATTGCCAAAGAAATCACTATTGAAATGAGTTCATATAAATATTTCAAAGAGTGTGAATCTCTAAGAAGATAGGCAAAAAAGGCCAAATTAAATCCTGACTCAAGCATCCACTTTTACCTAAAAGATATTAATTGTGGCTAGCAACGGAAATGAATGAAATGATTAAATATTACTGCATGAACATACATTAACATACATCAGCCTGTTACTGACTAAATGAGAGTTGCTAATGCTGGTGTAGAGCTTTGGTGAAAGAGAAATACATGAAGGAAAGTGCTGGAAATCATTGCCTGTAAACAATTACAGAAGTATCACTCCTATTTTTCTGTGGGCATGGAAATGCAAACCACAGAGATACATTGTAACAGTCTTTTTAAAGATAATTAATGCTAGAGAACATTTTTACAAATAGGTACTAACAGCTATGTGAAATTTAATATGGTCTTAGAGTAAACTAGGTAATAACAATATTTACCGCTGGAATGGTTGAACAGCTCCCAACACTTCTGACCGATGTGATACTTTTAGTCCTTGTTCTGTGCTCAGCAATATGAATGATACTCTCTTCACTTCTAAAATACATAAATGTTTTATTCCACTAGCAAGATAAACATTGTTTGCCTTTGTGAGCATCATGTTTTAGTTTTAACTTTCTGAGATATAATCTGAAAACTCCCAACAGAACATGCAAGTATACTTAGATTTTAAATATTAATACTAGTTGTTCAAAACAGGCATTTTATGAAAGGCAGAATTTGTTGCACAATAGCCACTGGTATACCAAGCAAATGAAAAGAAGCTTAAGAACACTAAAAAAAGTATTTCAGATTCTGCACAATGTTTCGAGAAGTCATTTCACTAAAAAGCAAAACCAAATGAGGAGGAGTATGAGCTTGGTATATGCATCCAGGTACATGGTAGGCTGGCAAACTCAGAATAGCATGTGCAAGGGTCTAGCCTGAATGTAAGCAGGAATTTCTAAGTATGTCAGGGAAGGAATTAAAAGCCAGAAGAGCAAACAGTACAATACATTCCAAGGAGCTTGCTCTTGCTAACTTCAGCCGAGTGAGCAGGAGAGTAATTTGGCTTTGACACAGAGCATTCAAATTACAAACATATTCATTAAAGTTATTAGAAGCAGTATTTTAACATCATGAACTCTTTCACTACTGTTGTAGTTTAACCCCAGCCAGCAACTAAGCACCACACAGCCTCTCACTCACTTCCCCCCCATCCAGTGGGATGGGGGAGAGAATCGGGGGGGGGGGGGGGAAGGTAAACCCCATGGGTTGAGATAAGAACAGTTTAATAGAACAGAAAGAAAGAAAATAATAATGACAACAATAATAAAATGACAATAATAATAAAGGGGTTGGAATATACAAAACAAGTGATGCACAATGCAATTGCTCACCACTTGCCAACCAATGCACAGTTAGTTCCTGAGCAGTGATCCCCCCCAGGCCAACTACCCCCAGTTTATATAGTAGGCATGATGTCACATGGTAAGGAATACCCCTTTGGCCACTTTGGGTCAGTTGTCCTGGCTGTGTCCCCTCTGAACTTCTTGTGCCCCTCCAGCCTTCTTGTTGGCTGGGCATGAGAAGCTGAAAAATCCTTGACTTTAGACTAAACACTACTTAGCAACAACTGAAAACATCAGTGTTATAAACATTCTTCTCCTACTGAATCCAAACCATAACACTATATCAGCTACTGGAAAGAAAATTAACTCTATCCCAGCTGAAACCAGGACAACTACCAATATTAACTGAAGTAAAGAAAAAGGGAAAATAATTCCACCATAGAAAAGAGGTTGGACTATGAATTAAATCCAACACCTGTTCTCTCGTTAGATACTGCTATACAGCTGGACAACTGATATGTCACACCTTACATATGAAGCATTACATATGTAGTACCAATCAACAGGTTACCCATCATGAGACCAATAGGAAAGATACTCACTGCAATGTTTTCAAAATAAACTGAATTTTTAGTCTTCAATTTAAACAAGGGTAGCTAATGAGTAGTCCTTTTTGAGCTACTTGCAAGATTTACATTTATTAGGGGGAGGGGAGGAACCATGCTCCTAGACAGTAAGTATGAATCTTTACCTGTAATGCTTGAATTTCTCGTTTAAAGTTGACAAGTCAACCAGATCAGGGCATTTGTCTTCATTCTCCTTATCATTACAGCACCCTCCTTGGCCTGTCTGATTTTTGACTTCAGCAGCATTTTCAGTTACGCTTTTGCCCTCAAAAAAAGCAATTGCAGAACTCTCTGCATCTTCACCAGATTTCCAAAGCATAGCTTGACCTTCAGCTTTTTCTAAGGCTGAACTCAGCTTTGACATATTCAGCCTTTGTGTATTTTCACTACTTTCAGTTTTATCAGCCTCTTCGTTGCTATACATAAAGTTGGGAGAGGTTCTGCTTTCAGAGAAATCACCCACTTCATACATGAAGCCTGCATTGTTTTCTTTATCTTTGCTGAAGAAGTTGAGCTTATTCTCAGCATCTTCTACAAATTCTGATACCTCTGTTGTATTATCATCCTCATCAGAAGTTGGTGGGTAAAGCAGTTCACCACCTTCCTGCATTTCTTTTGTATAGCCACTGGCAGCAATCTCTCTATCAAGAGAACACTCTCTCCTGTGAAAGAAGTACATTTTCTTTTAATATGCTAAATCATCAAGCTACTAATATGCTACATCTTGGATTAAAAATATTAATCAAGCTAGACTACAATTACCCATACTATTAACAAAGAGGATATGCTCTGTTGAAACACACAGAACACCATATTATAGTGCTGAGCTTTAGGTAAAGTATTAACAGAATGTGACTGGAAAAAAGCAAACTCCTACAGAAGATGATCCCATCTCCATAGCCAACATTTATTTGTTTATTTATTTATTTACAGGAAATTATTTTATTTTAGCAGGAATACAATTTAGCTGTGAATTCAAATTATGTTTAAGCAAATAGAAGAATAAAGGGTACACTGACACACAGAGACTGATTCATGTGTGGTACTACTTTGGAAAAGCGCTCAGAATGAAATAAAACCCTTTTCATTGCAACAGCTTCAGTCTTAAAATAAGTGAAAAATTACTTTACTTTTCAAAATGGACAAAAGGCACTGGGAAGAAAACTTTGAACATAATAATGTTTGACGAGGCAGTCACCATATTTACTAGCATTTTAAAAATAAATTCAAAATTGAAACCGAAATTAATTCTCAATATACTAGAACTGTCAAATAGGCTTTGAGAAGTGGGAGAAACTGATTCTGCATCACTGTTAATACTTCCTAGATAGTCACCATTTCGATCAAGCTTTTGGATTCATCTCTCTTCCTTAGCTGCAAGAGGAAAGACAAAGGAGGTAGCAGTGGATTTTAAAGCACACTTTAGCTTTTGGAAACCACTTAAGAGTTGGTTGAAGAAAACACAATAGGAATGACAAACATATAATTTAAAATTGCATAGTTGGGCCTATTTTTTTTATTTCTCCTACAAGCATCAATCACAGGCATCCATTTTTCTCACAAAATCAACACAAATACCATAAATAGGAGAACTCAAATTCATCTGGCAGTTTCTACCTGATGTCTTTGAATGCTGGGAAGAGCTCACTCTCGTAGTTGAAGCGTTTCTTAAAGAACTCCTTAATACAGTTAACATCTCTGTCAAAATACCTGTAAAAAAATACAGAATTGTACAAACACAAAATCAAGGTAATGAAGTCTACTGCAGTGATAAACTTTCACCCTACATTTCTTGTCTTTTACTGGTTTTATTTGAAAATTATTTCTATTAGTGATCCCAAGACAAAACGCTAGGGAGACAAACTGCACGCAGTTTATTTCTAAGTATTTCTTAACTGAACAACATCATTCTCTCTGAGAAGAAATTAATTACATATTTACCCTACAGAGACATTTCTACTCATTCATAAATCAAACTATGGTTGGAATGTTATTTTTGCTGCATGACAAGAATGGTAGAAAAAGAATCAGAAACAGGCTAATGGAAACAAGTCATGGTTGACTATTTGCTGTCATCAGCACTTGCCAGATTTACTTTGAAAGCATCTTTAAATTTGAACCTACCATTCAGCATTTGCATGTGATGTTGATATCATCTGAGGGAAATCAATCATAGTGACATGGTCATCATTATCCAATATGAGATTAAATTCATTGAAATCACCATGAATCAAACCATGATTGGCAAGTTTTACAATCAGATCCATTAATTCACTGTAGACAGAGGCAGGATCTTCCATTTGGCTCACCTGGCACCTGGAAAGTTAAATATAATAAAATATTCTGAATGTTGAAAGACTTAATTTGAAAATATAGACAAAGTAAATGAAGTACATCTGACAGAATGCCAGGGTAGTTCAAGTTAAAAGGGCCCTCAAGTCTCTAGTCCAATACCCTCCTCAAAGCTGAGTCAATTCAGATCAGACCAGACTGCTCAGGGCTTTGTCTAGTTGGCGCTTGAAAAATTCCAGGGATGGAGAGACTGTGCAACGTCCACAAGTACCCTGTGCCACTGCCTCATTGTCTTCAGTGGGAGAAAATGTCTCCTTATATGCTGGCTAAATCTCATTTCAGCTTATACTCATTGTCTCCCATCAGGCACCGCTGTCATAATGCATTATTCAAATAATGGATCCGTAAATTTTTATGTCTTTCCTGTTTTAGGTAATCTTATGGTCTCAGTAGGAACTAGGTCCTCCTGTATTCAAATTTAAATGCCCCATGATATTTTCTTTTACAGAAATGTATTTTCTAGACTAAGTTGGGGGGGGGGGGGGAGGGAAAAAAAAAAGAAAAAAGCTTAAAGTATTCCTGAATGCATACCTGAGAAAGCAAAGTACCTTAAGTGGTGAAATACAAATCATCTGGTGTTTAGAAACAAACTAAAAAGGCAGTTTTCTTACGGTACCATAAACTGTGAAGAAGTGGTCAGCATTTAGAGTTACCATGTGAAGTATTTTGGTCAAATGCAGCACTGCAGTATTGTAAGAATGGATCATTTGTGCAATACAAAGAATGAACGATGGAAGTCTAGCAGCTCTGTAACAGGCTCCTGTTGAACACTTCCACGTTCGTACCAAAATTAATTGGTGACAATTCTCATAGCCACAGGTCTGTATCATAAAACGTCCCACTTGCTCTTTTGAATCTGGAAGTCATGTTTAAATGGTATCTTCCAAGACAGGAATCTCAGGTCCCAAGGATCAGGGACAAGGGTTGGAACAAGGAAGATGCACCCTTGGTGGAAGGGCATCAGTTCAGGGAATACTTAAGCAAACTGGACATACGTTAAGTCCATGGACCCTGGATGGGATGTACCCCCAAGTGCTGAGGAAGCTAGCAAGTCTCTTTGCAAAGTCACTCTTGAGAAGCACTTGAAGACTGGAGAAAGGCAAACATCACTCCCATCTTCAAGAAGGGCAAGAAGGACCCGGAGAACTATAGGCTGGTCAGCCTCACCTCAAGCCCTGCGAAGGTGATGGAGCTGCTAATCCTGGAAACCACTGTCAGGCACACTAAGGGCAAGAAAATCATTCAGAGTAGTCAACTTCACCAAGGGAAAGTCATGCTTGACCAACCTGATAAACTTCTGTGATGAAGTGACTGGCCTGCTAGATGGGAGGACAGAGTGGATTATTAACTACCTATACTTCAGTAAGGCTTTGACACTGTCTTCCCTAAGACTCTCAGAGCAAAGCTGTTGATGTATGGTCTGGATGTGTAGACAGTGAGGTGGACTGAAAACTGCCTGAACGGCTGGGCGCAAAGTCTAGTTGGAGGCCAGTGTACCCCAGAAGTCAAAAGTGGTTCCAGTCCTGTTAAACATCTTCATTAATGAGCTGGATGACAGGGCAGAGTTTGTAGACAACACCAAACTGGGAGTCACTGATATGCCAGAGGGTCACGCTGCCATCCAGAGGGACCTCGACAGGCTGGAGAAATGGGCCAGCATGAACCTCATGAAGCTCAATGAGCAATGCAAAGTCCTGCACATGGGGAGGAACAACTTCATGCACACAGTGGGTGTCACTCAGCTGGAAAGCAGCTTGGCAGAAAAGGACCTGGGGGTCATGGTGGACACCAAGTTGAGCATGCGCCAGCAATGTGCTCTTGCTGCAAAGGCAGCTAATGGTATCCTCAGCTGCATTAGACAAAGCATTGCCAGCAGTTTGAGGCAAGCAATCCTTTCCCTCCACTCAGCACTGGTGAGGCCACACCTGGAGTACTGTCTCCAGTTCTGGCCTCCCCAGTACGAGAGAGACATACACATACTGGATAGAGTCCAGCAAAAGGCCACAAGGATGATTAAGGGATTGGAGCACCTCTTCTATGTGAAAAGGCTGAGAGCTGGGACTGTTCAGCCTGGAGAAGAGAAGGCTCAAGGGGATCTTGTCAATGTATATAAACACCTGAAGGGAGGGTGCAAAGAGGACAGAGCCAGGCTTTTTTCAGTGATGTCCAGTGACAGGACAAGAGCCAACAGGCACAAACTGAAACACTGAAACACATAACTGTCTGAACATAGGAAACACTTTTTCCACTGTGAGAGTGACTGAGCACTGGCACAGGTTGCCCAAAGAAGTTGTGGAGTGTCCCTCCTCAGAGATATTCAGAAGTCATCTGGACATGGTCCTGGACAACCAGCTCTGGGTAGCCCCGCTCAAGCAGGGTGCTTGGACCAGATGACCTCTGGAGGTCCCTTCCAACCTGAACCATTCTGTGATTCTGTGAGATGTGAAATGAGGCAGGTAGACTAGGAAAAACTAAGTCCAATTTGGCAGGAACTTTGGATAACCTGTACTTGTCAAAGAGAGCATAACAATTGTTTACCATAAGTCACCAACTCCACACTGGTTTTTCAACTCAGGCAACAGACAATGGAAAAACTGGCAACAGGCTCTAGGTGGCCCTGCTTGAGCAGGTCGTTTGGACCAGATGACTGCCAGCTGTCCCCTCCAACCTCAATTATTTGGAGATTCTTTGATCTTGGCATATTTGAAATAATTCTCATCCACTACTTATCTCCTTCAGGTTAGAATCACAAAACAGGGAGAGCATGGTAAACTTCCACTGCAGATCTCCACATGGAACTTTAAGTGCTCCATGTACATGATGGATGTGGAATTATTTAACAAATGAAGGTGGGGAGACAGAATATAATGAAGTCTCTTCCATGTTAGTCTTCAACTGTTATACTTTGGGATTAATTCCCTTTTGATTAAACTGCCCACTTTAGATCTTGATTACTATACAAGAACATGGACTGGTTTGTTCTAGAACGAAACACTTAAAATCTCTAGATAAGCACGTAGGTTATTCTGCATTATATCGAGGCCTTCTGCATTCTGCTCTGCAAACAAAACAAACCATCCATTCACATACAAACTTCAGTGATATTTAATGTTCCTAGATGTTGAACAACTCAACCAAAGTAATCTTCCTTGAAGAAGCAAACCCAGATTATACATGGTATTCTACGTAAACAGAGCAGAAATTCTAAGACAGTGAGTTATAATCTTACCTGAATTACCAGAGCAAGGATCACGAACCAGCGGTCAGAACGTGAAGGATATTATATTCAATACTGTACATATCCAATAACATATAGAGTATGTGATTTCTGTGTAGAAAACAGTTGCAGTACTAACTTGTGTCACACTGCTCTTTTGATGTATTCCTTACTTAAAAAAATCACTCTATTCCACCAGTTTCTTTGGACTAAGAAAAAAACCCAATTTCTCTGAATAAAAAGACAAGACAAACAAGACTATAACTAAGTAGAATGCTAATGAGTGTGGGCTAGAGAGCACTATTCAGCATGGTGAAGTCAGAATTCATTCACATAACAAGGAAAAACCCTAACCCTGTTACCTTACTGAACCTAACATTGTTAGGGTTTCTGTAACACAGAGAATTCAAGCTTCAGTACTTACAAAGGATAGCCATCAATAAGTTCCATGACAACTGCATGCCTGTTGTAGTCTACAGGTTTTGGAACAGGAAATTTTCTGTCATGCAAAGCCTGGAAAGAGACAACACATTGCAAATTAAAATTAAACAGTTAAGAAAAAATTGCATATATTGACAAACTGCCGTCTAAGATAAACAATGAATATTACTGCAGAAGCAGCGTACATTACTCAAATGCTAACTGGAAACATCAAATCACATGCTTAAGAAGGAAGACAGCATAACAGACATTTGAACTTTCACTGCAAAGACAAATAAAATTAGTAAATTTAGACACTAAGCACACTGCTATACTGTTTACAGTTTAATCATCTGCATCTGGAAGAAAAACACAACAGAATGGAAAAATGAGAGAATCGTATCTGGTCTGTTAGCCCAAATAATCAATAGCAGATAACTGGGAATAGGGTGTCAGGCATTAGAAAAAAATTCCGCACTAAATTGCTGCCAATACAGTTCTGCCTGACCAGTTAAATCTATACTCAGTTGCTGTAAGACAAAAGTTCATTCTTAAATATTAATAACCAGCATTACACCACGTTAAAAGATTAACCAAAGGTAGGTCATAATATTTTGAAGCATTCCTGTTAGCCTCTTCTAATGCAAATTTAGTCATTCACTTGATCCACTCAGCTCCTTTATGGCTTCATTCTCTTTTTACTCATTCTCTTGTTACCAGAGAATTTTTCTAAGAAATTTTTCTGAGTTCTAAGTTAAAGCAACATAAATACAGCTTTTGTTACTTAAATATTACCCTACTATCACTTTTCGGCACACAATTAATCCTTCCCCCACTCTCTTTTCAGGGAAACTGACACCCATTATTATATTCCTACAAGTTCTGACTACATAATGCTTTACCAGTTGGGCCAGCTGGACCAATATAGAGGTTCTAAATAATGGTAATAATTCTTTCTCTCTCTGTGGAGGCCACTGGTAGAACCTATCAAGGTTTTTTAAGAGAAGCAAGCAAATAATATTTAATGTTTATAATACTGTTGAATAGCACAAAAGGAGAAGGGAAAACTAGTTTTTTATAATTAGTTTTCCACTATCAACTTTCAATCACTATATAACATCTGTCTTTTTTTAAAGCTTGGAAATTAAATCTTTTCCCACAGAACAGAACAAAGTGTGCCTTTTCAGATCAGAACACCAGTCTGGACTGAAAGATTTCCCTCAACAGCACAGCAACAAATGAAAACATTGTAAACGAAAAAATAAATAAATTAAAAAAAAAAAAAAGACAGCTGAACAAAGAAAAAGAACAATTCTTATGAGTAACTGTAAATTTCCTTACTTTTTAAGGTGTTTTTGCAAGCTTATGCAATAAATTTTAAAGGAAAAACAGCACAACTGGTGATATATAAATTATCTATCCTTAAATAATAACATTAATTTGAAATTCTCTTATGACACCTGCTTCTGTTCTACAAGGCTTCAATGGCAAAGCTTCATTTTGTCATTGGAAAGTACACAAAACATATAGCATTGAAATTCTCTGAAATATATAGTTTAAGTCCACTAGGAAAAAGAAAAAAAAAAAGAGTAAATCATACCATTACTGCAAATACAAAGTGACCAAAACACAGTCTGAAAAGTACCTTCCAGGCTATTACACCATTGCCGATATTGTGTGAATGGCCACCTACCTTCATATAGGCAAACTCCTTCATTGCTGCTAGCCGGGATAAATACAGCCATGACATTTTATGTCTGTGCTTGTGGTAGTCGCGTTTATTTTTCAGACTGCGAAAGGAAGTTCTTCCAAGCCTATGTAATTTCAATGCAAACTGTTGCTCCTCTTCATTTGCAACAATATAAATATCTAGATGACACAAAATGACATAGATCTAAGAAATAAATGATATCTAACAAGCTAGTATCCAATGAAAAAGTACAGTGATAAGTTTGTTACTTCACTTCTCACAATTACTATTTCTGGCATGGCAAGTTCTACTACAGTTAATAAAGACAGCTAAATTTACACATTGTATATCAGAGATCTGAACAAGAAGAAATTATTGTTAAAGTGACCATTAGAAGAAATATTGATGTGATCTGAAACATCTTTCAGAGTAGGAGATCTTAGTGTTCCTATATTCAGGTTAACATCCCCAGGCTATCTGCACAGCGACAAACAAATATAAGCTATCCTTTAGAGCAATCTCGGGCAGATGCTGGTATTCTTAATCACACTCTAGAAGAGCTGCCTTCTTGCTATTTTGTGGACAGACAACCCAAAGGACCAGCCCCTTAATTTAAACAGTGTTAACAAATAGCCTATGTTTCATTTCTACCATTTGTCCCCAACAATCCCCTTCTCATTCTTCAATTACACGAGTTAGGGACTGTGTCAAATTACAATACACATGAACGTAAGAGGAACCAAGATGGCACTCCAATAGTTTTCAGCCTATTTTACTTTACTATCTTAAAGTGGGATGAAAAAACTGAAATTATCTTTTTGCTAAAATGGTTCAAAACTCTTCACAAACAATGAGACAAACAGCATCTGCCTGCAAAGTACCTTTTTAAGCGATGAACCAAGAATCAGACAAAATTGTCTTCACTTTTGTGAAGAAATATTCAAATGCAGCCAGAAGCCTCACACAGCATTTCAAGAAGTGACCCATAAACCTTGGTGTTTGACAGATTAACTGATGTGACTATCCAGAGGAAAACTTACCTAGTTTCTAGCAAAACATTTGCAACATTACAGCTCTTTTTGCTTAAAAAAAAAATATTAAAATTTTTTTTTTAATTACCTGATTCTTTTCCAACACCCATCTGGTTTCCAACAGAATTTATGACTTGTCGGGAAGACAGAGTTTTCAATGCAAGGTAATCGTATCCTGCATTAGTTAACCGATAACCCTGGACAGCTAGGTAAGAATAAAATACAAAACATTTCATTCCTCATTAGGTATATATTACACTTAAAAGAAGTCTCAGTTTAGTCTTGTTTCTTGTTTCAGCTTACAGTACTCAACACCCAAGTAATATTTCACCTGTTGGCTACTATCAGCCCAATGTGAAAGAATGGTAAAGCTGTTTAAATTCCTGCAAGTTTTATGAAAATTGACAACTGGGCAGAAGACAAGACATGCTGTTAGCCCCTCTCTAATAGAGGCAATGGCAGTACTTCAAATAGCTTGGAAAAACATAGAGCATTTTGGAAGATACACATTTAAGAGACACAGCAGGGATCTGGGATTGTTGCGATGATCTAAAGCAACCCTCAATGCTCTGAAGAACTGGGACAAAAAAAGGATATAGATATCCTGTAGACTCCTACAGTATGTTTGCAAAGCCAGGTGCAACTAAAAGGCTGAAGGAAATGGGGAAAGGCCTGCACAACTACTACTTGTCACATGACAGGGAATAAAAACTCCTTTAGTAGTTTCTGAGGGGGTGAAATGTACAAGGCTTTTGCAGTCTGCTCCAGTTTGTGTACTATAAAACTGTAACTCATTTGGGCTGACTCCTCTATGCATCTGAATATTGCCTTAACCGATGATTCTTTTATTTTTCATTACTTTGGTGACCGAGCAAAAAAGAAAGTTAACTGTTCATCTCTTTTCTGCCTGTCATCTTTATAGGCACAAGCAGCTCAGCAGACAGCTCCAACATTTGGTGCTGCACAAACCCATATTCCCAGGTGTCATGGATTAACCCCAGCCAGCAACTAAGCACCATGCAGCTGCTCACTCACTCCCCCCCCACCCCCACCCAGTGGGATGGAGGAGAGAATTGGGAAAAGAAGTAAAACTCATGGGTTGAGATAAGAACAGTTTAATAGAACAGAAAAGAAGAAACTAATAATGATAACACTAATAAAATGACAATACTAATAATAAAAGGATTGGAATATACAAGTGATGCACAATGCAACTGCTCACCACCCGACGACTGATGCCCAGTTAGTCGCAAAGCGGCGATCTCCCCCCACCCCCACTCCCCCCAGTTTATATACTAGACATGACATCACATGGTATGGAATACTCTGTTGGCCACTTTGGGTCAGCTGCCCTGGCTGTGTCTCCTCCCAACTTCTTGTGCCCCTCCAGCCTTCTTGTTGGCTGGGCATTAGACGCTGAAAAATCCTTGACTTTACACTAAACATTACTTAGCAACAACATCAGTGTTGTCAACATTCTTATACAAAATCCAAAACATAACACTATACCAGCTACTAAGAAGACAATTAACTCTATCCCAGCTGAAACCAGGACACCAGGCTAGGTCCAAGAGAAGGTAAGACTAGCAAGTGCTCTGGATGCTCATACATGCCAAGCTGTAGTATTTCTGCAAGTACCACTGTGAGGCACTGAGGACAGAATGAGTGCAGGAGCCCAACACAAAATTCAAACTCACTTTTAGTTCGTTCATAAGCTAGAAGTTTGTGCTTCACCAACTCTCTCAAAACTTTATTACAGCCACCATGTTTAAGGCTGGCAATAGAAGCAATTAAGCTAGCAGGAACTATTTCATGGTTTTTCATGCCCATTTCCACCTAAAACAGTAAATAAAAAAACATTAATTAATCCCTGTGTTCAACAATGAAATAATATCACATCCTACTTGAGACTAAAATAACTATTTATGGATGCATTTTTTTTTAATGACTTAACCTAATCTTTTAATATGCATCACTGCTCCTTGATATCCTTTGTATAATTCAGCCTTGAAACTTCTACAGCTCTGGCCAGAAGATGAATGGCTGATTAGGTTTCAGTCTCAGGAATGGATGAAGGAGCTGTTCTACATTTCTGAAATGAGACTCTTTTCTCATATTTACACAGCCGTGGCTCAATTTGCCTTTCCACTAGTTCTCCTGCATTCAGTACAGTCAGACAGGCCAACTAGTGCGGCCTGTGCTTATCATACAACTACCCAAGGCTGGATGCCGCGCACTGGTAAACCTTTGCTCACTCCTCGTTAAGACAGCGTGCCAAAAGCAATCAGCACGTGTGTAGAAACTGGTGACGGTACCTTCCTGGGCAGCCCTGCCGTTAACGATCCCTCCAAGACAGCCAACGGACGAAAAGAACGGGACGACCTGGGCCCTCTCCACCGGGAAACACCAACATCGGACCCCAGGGGAGGCAGCGAGAACAGAAACCGGTCCCATTCCCCTGCAGCTTTTCTTCCACTGCCGTTTGTGACACTACCAGTCCAGTCTCCCATCCCTGCACGGAACCTGCCCGATCCCGCTTATCTAACCGGCGCTGTGCTCGGCTAGGCTAGGCAGGCCTCCGCTACTCTCCCCACTCGCCTGTCCCCCGAGCCAGGCCTCCCCACCGGCTCACCGCTGTCAGGACCCTGAAGTGCTCCCTGGAGAGGTACCGAAGCATAACCACGTTCAGCTTCCCCATAACCGCTGCGGCCGGTACACGATAGCGCCGCGAAGAGCCCGCTTAGTCCAAAGAGAACAACTAGGCCTCTCTGTCCGTGCGGAAGCACACCACGACAACAGCACCACACCGACGCATGCGCAGAGCTCTCGACACTGCCGCAGGAAGCTCCTCCCGGGCCGAGGTTGCTGCATGTTTGGGTCCTGGCAGCTCCGTACGCACTCGTGTCCTCGGCCGGATCTTTGTGTGCTTCATTCGTCAGTGAGTCAATATCGACTGAAAATCGAAACAGAACAAGCCTCTACTCCCGGGTTGGCTTGATCTCTCTCCCTACTGCGAATGAGTTAGTTGGGTGGCGTGTGCATCTGCCAAGACCGACTCCCTCGAAGAAACCACGCAGGCAAAGCAACCAGCGCGTCCTACCGGTGCTCCGTTGGGGAGGCGGGGCAGCGCGAGCAGGAACCATCAAGAGCGGACCCCAGCACCACGCCCCACCCGGCGCTCCTCTCTATCCTCCAAGTGGCCGCAAGCCTCGACTGCAGCTGCGCCTGCGCACAACTTGGGCACGGCAGGGATGTGAAGCCCCTACGGACTACTAAGTGCGGGCGGAAGTTCTTTGTACGCGTGCGTCGTATCACCGTGCTTCCTCTGCGCGCCGAGCGACTTCGGGGCATTGGGGTTCGAGGTTGCGGTAGGGGCACGGCAACGTGCAGCCCCTTCTGTGAATTCTTTTTTGGTTTTTTTTATCATACGTGAGAATAGGGCTGAAAGAAATAGAAATACTGATGGGACACCACCCCCCCACTCCCCCCCATTTACTAGGGGTTGAGGAAGAGGCGGTAGTCTAAACTCAGGTTTACTAACTGGGAAAGAAAGTGCTTTTACTGCTTTGTAAGTAACTCTTCTGCATTGTGTGTCAGACTGCAGTGGTGAGAGGTTAATTAACTTTGTCCTGTAACAGTAATGAAAAATTAGACACTCTTTCCTCAGTTGCTTTGTAATGTAACTACTTGCGATGAAAGTATTTCTGGTGAACTTTTTGTGTACTGCATTTTTTCAGACTCTTTCTCAAGGTCTTTGAATGGTGAAAATGGTATCTCTGTTGACTTAAACCAGTAAATCCTTGATCCTTATGCTTTTTTTAATTTTCAGAATTTATACATAGAATATGCCCCCCCTTTTTTTTTTCTTTTCAAAAAGACTGACTATTGAGTTCTGATTTCAGCTTTTCATGGCATCATCAAGTACCTTTGAGAAAAGTTTTCACAATGATAGCAAGATCTATGTATTTTTGTCTGTTTTTCTTGAAATAAGTTGCCAGCAGTACAGGCAGAAGCCTTATATAAAGATCTGAAATAATTTATGTACGCAGTGCACTAGCCTGTGATACAGTGCTCTCCGAGTCATGAGGAAGGCAGATTATGTGGAGGAATGGCATATGCTGTGTTGAAATTCTGTACAGCAGTGGTGCATGTGATACTGAAAAGCCGATCAAAGAAACTCTCTAAGACTCGTTTTGGAGTTCTAGAAAGCATGCATTCTTTATTGCAGCACTGGATGCACAGGGGATAGTTCCACCTAGCGTGCATACCACAGTTTTAGCACAAACAGGTTATATAGAATAACTAATTGCAAATTAATCAGATTAGTATACATATACATAAAAGTTATTGTTACTGATTATCATAGTACTGCCTATATCCGATCATGCGCAATGAAGGATCCATTTGAGTCAAAGGGCTGCTTTTACGACCACTGACCCATTTGAAGTTCTTGTTGGCTGTCCTTGAAGTCTTTATTCTTGTCCTTGTTCTTTGATCTTGAAGCTTAACGCAGTTTCAATCACATGTGGTCAGTTTCAGCATTGTTCTCATCTAGCATACAGGAACATCTAGTCATAAGAGCAAAGAACTGCAAAACTTATGAGTAACTACCTCTACTAGTTAATTGCTTGGCTATACTTCTGTCTATTTGTTTCAATCATAGTATAAGATTTCTAATAATTATTTACCAAATCTCACTTTTACAGTCATCTAGCAGCAAATCAGTTTCCATGGCTGGTACAAAATATTAAACCCATCAAAATATTTAGACATACCATACAGAATGTATGAAAATATGCTATCAATTCCCCCCTTTCTGTTTGAGGCTACTAATTCTTTTAGTAGTCTCACTTGAACACAAATTGTGTCACAGCTTGTTTAAGACAGCTAAAAGCAACACAGATTATAACAATGATAACTACTTTTCTTGCTTTGTTGGTGCGACAAGGGAAAGCTTCAGGCTACCCAGTAAGGGTATCAACTAGAACTAGGATATATCAATATCCCTCTTCTTGAAGCAGTTCTGTAAAATCAATTTGCCAATATTTTCCTGGAGAATTTCCTTGCTTAGTAATTCAAAAAATGATTTTAATATTGGTTTTGGGATTATTACGTATACAAATTTCACATCTACTTGTAATTATTCAAATAATTTTTGTCATACCTCTATTCAAAATACACTTTTGTAAATGTTTAACAAGGTTTTCTGTTCCCTAATGTACTTTGTTATGCTCAGCCCGGGCAATTTCTCTCATTATTGTGGGTGGGGCTCTTATTTAACCTGTTGGTGTTACGGCCCATCCTGTTTCATTTTTGTTAGCCTGCAATTTAGTAATTAATTCTTCATCTTTTTCATTATAATTTGGAGCATCTTTAGGTAAATTTACACTTCCTCTGGAACTAGTGCTAGGATGCCTTTTTCTGCAGCTTCTTTAGCAGCTCTGTCAGCCAATCAGTTACCTGTTTCAGGGACAGTTCTACCTGACTGATATGCTTTACGGTGCATTATTGTGACTGCTGTTGGCTTTTGAATGGCTTCTAATAATTTCAGTATTTGTTCTGCATGCTGAATGGTGCAGATAACAGTCCTCTTTATTTCCATATTGCTCCATGTGCATGTACTACTCTAAAAGCATACTCTGAGTTTGTCCAAATGTTGACTCGCTTTCCTTGACTTAGTTCCAGTGCTTGAGTAAGAGCTATCAGTTCAGCCTTTTGGGCAGATACATTTGAGGGCAAAGCTTGTTATTCAATTACCTTCTTAGTAGTGGTAACCGCATATCCTGATAAACGTTTTCCTTCACGGATGAAACTGCTTCCGTTGGTATATAGTTCCCAATCTGTTTCTTCCAGTGGCGCATCTCGGAGATCTGGTCAGCTGGAGTAGACTTCTTCAATTGTCTGCAGGCAGTCATGTTCCAGTTCTCCTTCAACTTGATCAGTTGTTAAAAACACAACAGGGTTAAGGATAGTAGTAGTTTTTAAGTAAACGCCATCTTGCTCCAGCAACACCACTTGGTATTTCAGCATTCTACTAGGGGATAACCAATGCCCCCCTTTCTGTTCGAGCACATTGATTACCATGTGGGGAATGTACACTGTAATTCTCTGTCCTAGGGTGAACTTATGAGCTTCTTGGATCAATAGCACAGTTGCAGCGATGGCTCTCAGACAACCAGGCCATCCCAGACTCACGTTGTCTAATTGCTTCAAGAAATAGGCCACAGCTCGCCGACTTGGTCCCAGATATTGGGCCAGGACACCCAGAGCTATACCTTTTCTTTCATGAGTAAAGAGCTCAAATGTCTTTGTGAGATCTGGCAGGCCTAGGGCTGGCGCCTCCATTAGAGCCTGTTTTAGTTCTTTGAAAGCAGCTCTCCTGGCATCAGTCCAATCTATAAATCCATTGTTTGAGGTTTTGAGCTGCTCATATAAAGGTCGGACCAGCAAGCCATAATTCCAGTTCACTGCCTGTATGTTATGGCTGCCTGGAGAACGGGAGGGACTGCAAGGAAGCCACTGACCACACTCTCCCTGTTGCCAATGGGCCACTGCTGAGCAGGCTGCAGGCTCTTGCCTGTGCAGGTGCTCCTGGTGGCAGCTGCTGCAAGGGGACAGATGATGGGAACTGATTAGGCTGCCATTTGCCAAACACTAGCAATCTCTTATCCACATTCAGGCAGCAGATATTAGTAATTTAAATTTTGGCATTACATAATGGTATTTACAGATGCCTGAAAATCTTTGTCATAATCACCACTTAAGCTGCACTATAGAGTGATTTGGTCATATCTTCACTCATGTTGAATTAATAGGAAAAAAATGAAGTAAGGTAAAAGGTCTGAGGAATTAGGAATTTCCCATTCAAGAAACTTGAGTTGCAAATGCAGAGAAACATTTTGCAAAACAGGAAGGACTAGCAGCTGGTGGCTGCTCTGTGACCAGCCCACGGTCTCAGGGTACTTCCTAGTGGACAGATGTGTTTGTAAAATGAGCATGGCCACAGTTAGCAGGTGTGTTGGTAATCTAGTGGAATAGTCAGGAAATACTTATGTAGGTAGATGATCAATTCAGATCATTAATGGTTTTATTCATTAATAATGTAGAATTTGCTGAGTTGAACCTAGCAGAAGCACGTTGACAAAAAAACACAGACTTGATACTGCTACTGATGTTGCAGGGCTTGCTTCGTGCAGAGAATAAGGACTTAATTCTTCATTACTACTAAATCGATGTAATGCAAAGAAGAAGGGAAAACCTTAAGTATAACACGGATAGCAGCTAACACCAGTCAAAATCAGACTTCAGAGACTCCATTTGAAAAAATTAAGGGATTGTCAATGTGTCCTCTGCAGGATATAAATAATACTCTTAAAATAAGAGTAATAGCAAGTATTTAATACATTATAACTTTCAAGATCATAATTTTATTAGTAAACATCTCTAGCTGTTTAATTTATTGGTCTCAGGCTTTCCTCCTTTATGCCCCTGTTCCCCTGGTACAGATTTATTTTCCATAACAGGAAAAATACTGTAAATAAATTCAGTCATAAGAGAATAAACAGAAAGTAACTTGAACTTCCAAGAATACACTGCAGATTAGGTTCTGCATTTTAGGAATAGTTACAAGTGTTATATACCTTGCTGTATAAGGATTTTTGTACTAGGAAAGACAGTTCTCCTAGATTGTTCCATATGTATATTTTCTATGTTAATTTGTGAGTCTTCTTTATTTTGGATGGGTTTTTACTTTTGTTTCTCAAATCAAATCCACTTTAGTGACATTACTATTGTGCCTGGGATACTGAAACAGATGTGTTATTAAAAGGGGAAATATTTCTTCTGCTTTCTGTTAAGGCTTTGGTGTTTTAGGCTTTCTTTTGCTACAACTGTTGCCACAGACTTGTGGTCCCTCTACCACAGGGGAGACAGCAGAAGTGATTGCTATCATCATGGCAACTGGTTTACATCCCAGTCAGCATGAGATGAGTCTTTCTTGTCCTGCCTTAGCTATAACTCCAATTATCTGGATCATTTTCCTGCATAAGCACACACACACTGTGGGCTTTCTGTCCTTAAGACCAGCTGAAGGTGTTGCAAGGGAATTGTATGCTCCAGTGCATGAGGGAGAGGCAGTGTCTCATTGAATATATCTATAGCTTTCCAGAAAATGCATGAATATACTTCATGAGGAAATGCAAGTGAATTTAAGAGTATTGTCATGCCTCACCTGCTTCTTGCCTGATATGAAGTCCTAAATGTGGTCACAAGAAAAAGTTGCCATTTCCAGCCTTTATAAGATCACCAGCTTGTGAATGTTGGTGCTTGCTAGCAAAGTGTGTGTGTTCCTATCTTTAATTGGTTAAGCCCTTAAAGTACACTCTAAGTATGGGTGGTAACTATGTTGCCAGTCAGCAATGGACTCACAGAGGAACTTTCCCGATTGTCTGCATCTGCTATTTATCAAGTCCAGAGACAGTTTATAAATTTTCTTGATCGAAAGAGTAGATTAATCTTAGGCAGAAAAACTTAATGTGCATTTTGTGTTCCTGTAGCAGCTCTCATGACACTGTCAGTTCTTGTAAGCCACATTAAAAATGTCAAGCATAATCCAGCTGTCAATAAGCAAGTTCCAGCTACTTGATCATAAATTATATTTTCCTTTGAAATGCTTTCTCTGAAACCCAAAGCTGTTTTCATTATCCAAATACACTTGGGTGTTAGTGGGGGGGGGGAAAAAGGTGATTTCATAATGTAATACCAGCAAAAAATACCAACAAAGTAGTAGCTTTTTTAATTCCATAGATATTTTAAAAATTAAACAAAAAAATGTTAATCCTTCTTGTACAAACTCCAATTATGTTAGATATTTCCATTATTTATACGTAGCATCTTACAAAAATGACTAAGCTTACTGGTTATGAAACTGAAAATTTACTTCAGAGAAGGATTGTAATTTCATTCAAATATAAAGGGGGAAGTAAAAAACCAAATCCTTAACTAAAACTTGGCAGTAGAAACCATGTAACTTGGACTTAGAATATGGGCATGACATCTTTTTATTTAGCTTTTATTTGTTGCAAGCGTGAGCACTGGAGAACATACCAAAAGAAATGCTTCATATCTTGATGTCTCCAGTAAAGACAGGGTGCCTTTCAGACTACCAATAGTAGTCTTGGGTATTTCTTGGCAATCACAGGATATTTGTTTCAGTTCTCAGACAAACTGTAAATAAAGTAATGAACTGTTGTTTGCAGGCAACCATGATTTAACTGTTTCAACCTTGAAATTCTATAAATATATGTAAAAAAGAAAAAGTGGAAGAGTTGTTCTTTACCTAAAATTGCTATAAAAGGAATGAGCTTTTACTCTTACATTAATAATTTGTGACAGGTGTATAAAAATACCTGTTTCCTGTTGCCTGAAGAAATTGAATTTAGAGTGTTTTCCTGTATAATACAAAACTTGAGCACCTTTATGAAGTTTAATAAAGACTGTACAAGTGACTTTCATTATATAGCTGTGTTGTTGAAAATGTCCGTTGGATTTTTCATTAAGCAATCAAAAGTAATTAAATTAAATTATGCATTATATGTATACATGGTGATGATTGAATCACTGAAAGCAGGATTCTAAATGAGCCTGACAAATTGTGCATTAAATATGCCGTTTAAGCTCTTTCATGAAAATTTACTCTTAATGAAAGTATTTTTATGTTCATAACACAGTGCGACAATGAAAGTCCTATACAGTAATGAAATGGCAA
This sequence comes from Harpia harpyja, assembly GCF_026419915.1. Classification (NCBI taxonomy): domain Eukaryota; kingdom Metazoa; phylum Chordata; class Aves; order Accipitriformes; family Accipitridae; genus Harpia; species Harpia harpyja. Next base: position 25,449,261 of record NC_068947.1, read on the forward strand.
TACCAGGCAGTCTTGAAGGGACTAAACTGTTTTTATGCAACTAGGGCATATAACTATTTAACACTGGATATTAACTTTTAATATGGACTTCCCTGATGGGTGAGAGTAGCACTATCTCTTATTCGTGCATTTCTTTTGCGACTAGATCTGCAGTAAGTTCTGAATGTGTTATAGAGCTTGTGTCAGAAGCTGATTCAGCCCATGGAGACAAAAATGGGATCTGTATCCTTCAAGGAGGGGAAAAAATCGAACTAAAGGTAATAGGTTGAGCTGGTTAGATATCTTGTCAAGATCCTAGAAGAGAAGGCCATGCTCTTGACTCCTTACAGTAATCCTGCTTAAAAATTCAAAGAATGAGCACTGACTCAGCCTATTGATATGACCAGTCTGAAAATCTTGCCTTAATGTGAGGATGTGCTTTTCCAGGTTTGTGGTGGAGAGATACCTTATAAAAAAGATGAAGTTTATTGAAAAATAATTTACTTTATTGTGGCTTTATTGACTTTATTGTGGGTATCTTGTGTGGTCCATTTTAAGAGGAGAATTAGTAAAATAAAATAAAAACTGTATTTGTTTTCTCACTGATAGTCCTAATTTTTCAAAAAGCAAGTCAGTAATACTTACACTGTCTATCACTAATCTTGCCATGACTTATGTGAATCCATGCAAGGATTGCATATCTTGTACTGTCGACAAATTTCAATCCTCTTCATTTCTCTTAGCAAGTTTAACTTAAATGATAAAAACAATACAGTTTCCATATTTTTGGAGATGGCAAACATACTGTGGGTCTTGTTTCTGCCCTGCTTCATTTGGCTATGTTATGGGTTGAAAACTTTTGGGGTCTGCAATGCTGTTGCAGCTGGTAAACTATTACCTTCCTTGTTTTGCATAATGAGAAGTGGAGGAACAAATTTTGATGCAGGTGTCAGCCATTAGGATTCTTAAAGATCTGTGTCTCTGTAGTATCTCCACAGACAGCACACAGTTTGCTGCTGCCTCTTCTGATGTTTCTCTAGAAAGTTACTGGATAAAATATTTGGATTGTGGAAGTATTATCTGACGATTTTTAAACAAATCCTTATTGTAATTGAGTTCTGAAACAGGATCTCTCCTTCCCTGTTTCATGTAATGGAAGCTTGTGGAGTTTGTAGCAGACACATTCAAATTTAGAAGGAAGAATTCTACTGAAAATTAAATTTCAGATTTCATCAGGGAGTGTTAATCCTAGGTCAATGACACCGTATTGGCAAATTCAGAAGAAGTCATCAAGGCATTGCTAAATGCTAGGTCTGCTGTTAATAAACTTACTGGTCACATATTTGCTAGAAAGTAATAGTTTAACATTAGATTTTAATTTTATGAGACTATTATTCACTGGAAGAAAGAGATATTTCAGTAAGAACATGAAGACTGCAAACCCTTTGCACAGGTCACTAGTTAGGATATATTTGACAGTAATTTTTGAAAACATTTTACTTTTAGAAAGAAAATATATAAATCCCATAGAGTCTCAACAAGATGGTGGTCATTGAAAAAGGATATGGCAGTTTGAGGCCCATCTTAGACTTGAAGGGAAATGGAAATGCTTTATATCTTTCAAGTACATTACATGTATTCCCTACACTGTGTGAGCCCAGCCAAAGAACGCAAAACCATGTAACTCTCTCTCTTGCCTAATTGCTCTTACCAATATTTTTAAATTATCACATGCAGCCCTCATTTGCAAAGTTTTCATGTGTGTATGAATCTCTTAGGAGATATTTGTAATGAATATATGAGAAATTAATATATACCAAAAGTTTTTACTAACATTGATTTCACAAAGAAATTGCGCTGCTTTGTTAATGGTCAGTCAACATCTTTAGTCCTCTTGGAGTGTTGGAATTGGAACATTTAAACTGATTCACCATCTAAAGTGTATTACTACTTATAACAAATAATGCCATGACTTTGGTCAGAATTGGGGAAGTAAGCAGAGAGGATGGTTGGACACGTGAACCATCAATGGAAGATGTAACGGGAAAAAACAGAAATTAATTTAACAAGTATAAGTGTGGAACATCTAAAAAAGTAGCAACAAAATGGGTATTTTGCGCTGTCAGAATAAAAATAAATTAGTTCTTTATTTAAGAATTGCAACATGGAACAACGGAGTTGCTATGCAATTCCAGAAGAAATTCAAGAGCATAAAACAAAAAATAGAAATTCAAGCTTGCAATTTGAGTAAATATTCACAATCATATCCCAATAGTAATCCAAAGATATACTTTTGTACTGTGTTTTGTTGCCATTTTCTGTTGTTGCATGATATCGCAATCCTGTATTAGCACAGAAATTCCAGCAACCCTGGAGACTTTTCCTCTTAAAGTAAAAAAAAAAAAAGGGGGGGGGGTGTTTTCTTAAACAAATATGCATAAACATGCATGTTGTAGTGCGTGTTCAAAAAAAGGGAGAGAGAAGGTAGTATATGTAGATTATATACTCTGAGCTTTTGCTCTTGCCTTTGAAGCCATGTTCTTTTTCTTTCATTGTGGATGGTACAAGCAGACTCCATAGTGCTTGGTAATTTTGGCTGTCATTCTGTTGGCCTCATTAAAAGCCAGACTGTCTACAGAAATTGTGCTTTTTTCTGAGCCTTGGTTGTCTCATTTGTTAGCTAATCTAAATCCCAACCCGTTGCTCTTTATGCCTGCAAACACAGACTCTCCAGTTTATTGAAAATACTGCCTTTATTAGACATCATCTTGGTTTGTCCTGACTTTGTTAAAATGCACCCAGCACTCTTACTGCTTTCGGAGGCAACACAGTAACGGAGAAGAGACACAATGGTCTGCTGCATGTATTTCATAGTCTTTGTGAATACCCAGATCAATGGATTGCATCAGGTTTTCTTTGAAGGAGAGGCATAGCCTGTCTTGACAATGATCAGAGTATTCTTGAGAGGTCCCTCATTTGGCAGAATTTTTTCCAAGCGAGGAGATAGTCTGAACCTGTATATTGAATATTTCTACCTTTGAAGCATATTTGAGGACAGAACATCTCTGTGCTTTTTTATATTGTTCTTAGTTTTTCTAAATAAAAACTATTTGTCTGAAATTAATTTAAAAAATTTTTAAGAAAAAGGTAGGTGAACTGCAGTGTAAATCTCCATTTAAAGAACTACAGCTAAGCTAGTTGTATTATGTTTGTAGGGATTCCCTCTCTGAGAAGAAGTGCAGTGATATTTTTGTCCAGGATTAGTTGCTGATGTAAGAGCGAAACAATTATTTTTACAACAACAAAGAAGAACACTGATTTCACCTATGTTCTACCCAATTGGAAGACCAGGGGTTGCCTGTTTTCAAATCTTCTGTAGTGATTTAACACCTTTAGCAGACCTCATTGTGGTTTGCTACTCTGTAAATAGAGAAGTTCAGGGTAGAGACTGACAAAAGAGATTTCATTGTCTGAGTTCTCTACAAATCCCCGGTTGCTTCTAGCAAAAGACTTGAAGAATACAAAATTAGGAGACTTTTTTTGTTGAGCTTGGGAATACTTCAAGTTTTTTGTAAAAAGACATAAACCAATATACAGTGGATTCTACATTCATGCAGTACCATCTATCCAAAATAATCATAAGTTGGACTATTTATTCTTTGATACAATTGCATAACAATGATTTAACTCTCTGCATCTAAATACAGATAATGTAATGACTGAACTCTCATTAACTGAAAGTTTAACTGCATTATCCATCGAACGTTTGCAGGAGCTCTTATTATGACATAGTGGCTTCTCTGCTAACACTTGTTATGGTTTCGTCTTCCAAGTACATTGACAGGAGGAAATTAAAAAAGGGCTTTTCTAAAGGTTAGTTAATTACAGATAACAAGTTTTGTTTTGCAGATGTAGACTCCCAGATGATTTAATTATCCAACAAAGTGTATTGAGCCAGTAAATCAAAGCTTACCTTTTATTTGCAGTGTTAAATTTCAAATCAAATTAAAGGTGACAGAATAAGAAGGAGGCCCTTTGTATTTCTCAATGTGCTTTGTCTTACATGACAACTTATAACAGATCAGTAGCACATCTACCATTTAACTTATACTGCACAGTCATTTGAATAGGATTAAACAGTATTTGGAAGTAAACATATCTCAATTAGACAAGGTACTAAAATTGAGAGAATCTGACATCTGTTTTCATCTTGGCTGCAGTTTGCTTTCAGGCCTTGAGCCTGTCACTTTACTTTTCTAGGACTCTGTTTCCTCAATAGGTGCAGTTGGGATAATGAACATATTGGGAAGGGCTATGAGATCCAAGGATGAACACAGGCACTGTAGAAGTGAAGAATTTTAATTAAGAAGTCTCCTCTTGATTCTACTTGATTAACAAACTTAGCACCACTGGGGTGGGATAAGATTTAGTCTTGCTGAAGCATTACAGTAGAGATCTTGCATTTAGGTGATTTCCTTAAAATCAAGCAAGTGTTCTAAATCATTTGACTATGGGAAAAATTTATAAATATTTCTAAAGATTCCTGCAAATTCTTTTGGGGAGTTTCAAATACATGCAGATTTTTTTCCTTTCTCCTAACTCTTGGAGAGGCGAGTATTATTTTCTCTTTATTCTTTGAGTGTGTGTCTTTTCCTAGACAATTAATGGCTCGCTCAATCCATGACAAAGCATAATTTACTCCACCTAATCTCAGACATTTACCCACTGAAGATGCCTAGCACCTTCCACTGCGCATGGAAAGGTCCTAGGGCAGCTAGGTTTCTAGCTTATAGGAGAAGCTGGGAATAGATCTCAAGTCCCCAGCTTGATTGCTTATTTTCTAACTGGCTGCACTATTCAAAAATGTTACTTAGTGAGACTTGCTGACAAAGTGAATTTGAGACTGTAGCTCTCAAACTCATGAGCTATGTCTATGTTGGCTGACAACTGGGTGAACAAGGACATGGACGCTCTGGTAGCGTCTCTAGGGTTGGCGTTGAGAGCTTACTCATATTGACTTACATATAATTATGTAAATTAAAGGCTTGCATATAATTTTGAGTGTCTTAATCATAGCTGTATTGTTCCAGACTTTAGTAATGAGCTTTTAGTTCCTAGTAACTGTACAAAATTCACCATATTAAATATTAAAGAAAACTAATAGTAAATTGCAAATAATTTGTAGTTACTTTTGGTGATACAGGTAGAGCAACACTTTTTTGCTTCTTACATTTCCTCTTCAAATAGGACAAAATAGAGTTGTCTGTAGATGCTAGGCTATCTGTACAGCAAAAATAGCACTTGGAAATGTTTTTTACACACATTTTTTATTGGGTTCAGTGAAAAGCATTCTAGGCATGTACTATCTTTATAGCATTTCCTCTGGCATCTGACATACCTAATTTATATAGCGTCATGGCCTCAATTTTCTGTCTCCAAACATTTTTCTTTATTGGGAAGAAGCAATAAATTTATACTATAAAGGGAATGCATCATGGTTAACGATGAAAAATTGGATTTATTAAAAGCTTAATTAGATTTAAATGACACAATCTTTTCCCCTGTAATTCTCATCTTTTTTTAACAATGTCTGCCAAGTAAGTATGACAGATTCCTGTAATGTCAGGAAACAAAGAATCATTCAGTATTTTGTTACAACACTTTGTGCTGTTTTCACATCTGTGAATAGCTTAATAAGAATCAAGGTGCTGCCTTTATTAATACTTGCAGACAATTTTTGTAGCAAAAGGGTGGAAATGACTCAGACATGCTGGGTGAGTGTTTGTAATTGCTCTGGGATGTTTTGACATCTTTTTTCCTTTCTGTTCCTTCAAAAGGATAAAAGCACAAGGAATCTGGCAGAGAATCCTGTTAGTGCTTGTGCTGCCTGTCCATTTGTAAACAAACAACTCATGCTTCACAGCTGAGTAAAAGCTAGAGGCTAGTACCAGGCTAATCAAACCTAACACAACCATATCATTACTCTGAGAGTTCAGACAAGGGAAGCCTAAGCAAGTGAAGGTAATACATACAGAAAGGACAATGACACAGACAGCAGTTGCTGTATGGCCAGTGCAGGGTTGCAGTTTGCCTCTGTTGAGGACTAGCTCCAAGAAGGGCATGGCAGGAAAAGGCATCTGGGAAAGGGTGAGGACATGGTGAGGGAACTGTGTACTAAACGCAGTTCCGGGAAGTAGCTTTCTGGTGTTGTGTCTGTTACCGCCTTTGCATATGAAAGCATTGGCTTGCTTTGACAGAAGTGGGTAGATGATTCAGTGATTCAGCTGCAGTTTGTGGTACCAGTATTGTTACAAGCAAAGCCTGCAAGTCAGACTGAATTGTGTAGTGCCTTTTGTGGTGTGAACAAGCGAGTGTTCGGATGGAATTATAAAACAGCTCTTGCATTTGAGACCCAAATAGGATTTCAGTGTGTGTTTCCGGAGCTGAAAATAGTATTCCCACTGCAACAGCTCAGGAAAACAAAAGAGAGCACTCATAAGTGCTAATAAAACTGTCAAATGCAAAAAAAAAGTAAAAGCATTCTGAAAAGTACAATAGATTTGCATACTTCATTAAAAGAAAAGAACTTCCTTGCTTGTAATAATAATAATAAAAACTTTATTTCAAATAGGAATCTTGTAGTTTTTTAGGGTAAAGGGCCCTTGTATAATATCTATGACCAGATCTACCACAGGAGACTATGTGAGTAGAAGGTGGAAAATGCTAAAATTTAGTTGTTGATCAGAATTTTTTTGAAGACTGCTTTTCCAGCAGTATCTGTAGTGTTATATCAAAACAATTAAGTACATCACATTAAAAGAGAAAAGCATGTTGATGTAAAAAAGGTGATGTCAATTTTAAAACTTTGAAGAAATGAATTTTAAATTACTGAATAATAAATTACTCCCATTTTCATGTGGTGCATTGACTTTAGCTGCGTTTGGTTCTGGGACTGTGAAGGCTCATCAGTACATAGTTTGCAATTTTTGTGTGTGTGTATACCTTTTGTCTCTGCTTTAAAAACTGTAAGGTAACAAAGCTGCTAGCAACCTTACTAAGGAATTCACATTATCCTCATCACCTCCCTTCTTAGTGTTATATTTGTTACCCTTAAAGTTATAATATTTTACTTTATATATATGCACATATATATTTTCCTCATTAAAATTTTATTAACTCAAACTCACTCATTCACTTGTTTTTTCTGCTTTTCTTATATACTTTGAATCATGTAGGAATACAATAGAAATGAAAGGGGCTTGCTTTTCTGAGGAATTACTTGTTTTTTCTAGCTAAGTCATATATTTGTGGGATAAAATAAAATATTACTTCTCCCTATAAACTGTATCAATTTTCAGTCTCCCATGGCTATAAAAACTCTTATTGCCATGAATGTACTAATCAACAGTTATATCAACTGGATGGTCTATGAACATCTTACAGTTTTGTCATTCCCTCAATTCATAAGGGGTCGGCATGTGTGTCTATTATTTGCCATCAGATAGATTGCGATCTTTCCTGTGTGACTACTATTTGGGATGATGTAATGTATAGTTTAAACACTTAAGTATTTAAGAGTTATCAAGAGTGCTGGCAAAGGCAGTTTATTGTAGTGGCTGAATAGATAAACAGATAAGCAGTGATTGTCTTTTTTTATCTGAATTTTCTGCTTTCAAAACAGTAATTTTGCTATAAAAGTGGTTATGGAAGAAACTGCAGTTCCCAGTTCAGGCTCAAGGGAGAGGGGAGAATTTCTTGGGTGGGAGGATTTAGTCATTGGACACAAAACTCTCATTTAGATGCGCATAACTGAAACTGCAGAATGGACCTATCTGGTCTTAGGGACATGTGTGAAAGAGTAAGTATATAAATCATTGGGTGTGTGTTTGCTGTGGGGATGAAAACCTGGGTTTCAGAAACCAATTTTTTTTTATATTTGACTTGAAATTGTAATGGATAAACAGCACTTAAGTATGCATAGCTGCCCTTGCTCACATGCCTGCAAAGACAATGAAAGGGTATGTCACAGTGGTTCAGTTCTGCAGGATCTCCTATTTTAAGCTGCAGCTTATCTGAAGGCAAATTTTCAGTCCTCATCAGACACTGCATGACTAAGAGAAGGCTGCTGATACCAGCCCTGCACTTCCATTGATGCAGCTTGCAGAACACTGCAATAATTGGAACTCTTTGGCCTGTTGCTTTCCCCAAGGCATAACCTTAAGTTAAACCTAAGCTGTAAGCTACCTCAGACTTGCTGTAAGCATAGATACCATTAATATCTAGACTTCTGCAGCTCCCAAAAGAGGATATGTGAGTTGCTAATGCCATCTCTCCATATACTTCTCTGGACCTTTTGAAATACTAGGTGACTGATGTGTTGCTTTCCCTGCTGTATGTAATGCTGTGCTGACCCCAAATACTACCTAGAAGATAGGTAGGCACTGGAACCTGCTGACACCAGGTGAAAATGTTACCTTTCTGGTGCTTACCAAAAACTGTAGGTGTTGGAGCTTTCCAGTTTAGCTTTTTCCTCATGCTAGCTTGAAACCTTCCCTGGAGAAGGAATAAGATGATAATCTTGCTGTGCCAAAGGAAAGCATTCAGAAGTAGAGCTGGCCAAGGCCAGGTTGTTGCCGAAATCCGGAATAAAACTCCTTAACAACAATGAGAAGTTAAGAAGCAGGCACTCCTTTATTGCAGCGCTGGGCACACGGGGGATCGCTCCACCTATCGTGTGCACCTGTCTGGTTTAACTATGCAGGTTAAATGCACACCTGTGTCACGTCCCAAAGTTGGAGCGACTCAGGTTCATGGATTTCCTTTGTCAGAATTAAGGTGAAACGACACCAGGGGAGTTCAAACAACAATCAACATTTATTCAACCTAGCTAACCTTGCCCAAGTACACGTGAACTTATCAATATGAACCTTGCAACATGTCATTAAGCCGCTGTTTGAGAAAAGAGGGGAGGTGTAGAAAAAGAAATGGAAGAAGAAACATGAAATGTGTCAGAAGGAGAGCCCTCCCGTTGAGTCACGAGGTTCAGAGCGGACCCCCTTGCTTTCTGGACTCCTTCTCAAAGAGGAGCCCAGGGGCGGCTAGATCCACTCCTAGTCTCAGACTTGGTCAACTGTTTATGTTTAAAAGGATGAGGTGTAGGGACTGTGGAAAAGAGAGAAGGAAAAGAGGGAGAGAGAGAAAGAAAGAAAGAGAGAGAGAAGGAAAGGGTTTCACCAGTCCTGGGTCCAGCGTTGGTCCAGCCAGCGTAGAGATCCAGTTCCGGAGGGCGCGCGCTGAGGACTCGTTCTCCCTTCTTTTATAGCGTGTTAGTCGATGGTCTCGACATGCACAGTCCCATTCCTGGGGTTCTCTGGAATCGGTCGGAGAGCTTTGTGGGGGGGGGTTCATCGCAGAGTTGCCTCTCTTTTTCTGCTGGCTTGACCGCTTAAGATAGAAGCACAGTCCCATCCTCCGTGGGGCCTCCTCCTCCAGGCGCATATGTTGTGCTCCTTCTCCTGGTCACTTAAGATAAGGAATTGCGGCTTTGGAGAAGCGCGGTCCCACCCTCCGGGGGGCCCTCTCCTCTGGCCACATTATCCTGTTCACAAAACTCCAGCATTTTTACAGAGGCCGTTTTCTCCACCAAAGTTCTTTAACGAATGTTTGAGACATTGAATTTGTCAGACCGTCACAATCTGTTATACATATTCACTAGATTTCCGAGAAATGTTATATATAATCATTAGTTTTCTGGGAAACTATTAACATATGTAAATGTCCTTTACGCAAGCGCAGTGAAGGTCTCTGGTGGTCTTCAGAAGCCCTCTGGTGGTCTTCCATAGTCTTCCTCACTTGTCCGCTTCTTGACCTCTCTTAGGTGATTCTGCACAGTACGATTTTCACCATCATCTATATTAGTTTACATAAAAATGCATACTATGTCTATTCTTAAATTTAACCTTTCTAATAATTGGTCCTTCAGTCACACCATCTTATTAATATTCTTATGTTAAAACAATCATTTGTTAATCTCACTTAACTCTACTGATTGGAATCCTCAATAATTAGATCGAGGTGGGAAGTGTAAGGGGTCTCCAGGCAGCAAACTGGTGTCCATAAAGGTTTCCCTAGTTTCCTAAAACAAAACACTACAAACCAACAAATCTTTGTCAAAGTTTCTGTGGTTAACTGATTTTAGACAATACTTGAATTCTTATAGTCACACATAGTACATTTTCTAAAGTTCCTAAGTTCCTATGACTACATTTCAAACTTAACACTCCCCTACCTATGCTTCACAATTTTCTAATTCTTAATCAAACCAAACTCTTTTATATAATTAGATTTTAATTTCTTTATCAAAATATTTTCAACAAGGTCAAGGTGGCTCCTGGGGAACTTGCAAGTTCCTGCCATGTGCCAGGCTGAGTAGGTTAGTCTATGCCTGTGAAGTTGACTCTTGTCTCAGGAGTAGGTTTCAAATAAATTTTTCCTGCAGAGCATGGAGCATAGGGGCTTTTTGCTTCTCTACTCACACCTATGCTCTCAGCCAGTGGTCAAGCATGGCATGGTATTTGGACAACTTGCCTGCTGAAGATTATTCCCCTGTGCAGATGAAAGAGTGACTATTGGGAAGATACCACAGGGAGCAAGCAAGCTGCTGCCAAGACAGCTCCTTGCACTGGGGGGACCTGAGCAAGCTGTCAGGGCTGGCAAATACTGCCTATGCAGGCTGCAGCAAGAGCTGCTACTTGCAGGGGTAGGGTGAGAGAGTCCTGCTCAGAAGGGACTGCTGTTCTGAAAAGGGCTGTGGAGTTGGAGGCAGCAAGAGGGTTTTTAGGTGCTCTGGTTGGACTCCTCCCTCCCCAATCCAGGCCTGGCACTGTGACTGGAGAGGCTTCCCTTGCAGGCTAAACATTTCTACTTTAAGATCTATTCTCTGAAAACGCTCTTCATGTTTCTGTGTAGGTGCCACGGCGTAGGTTCTCCTCATGGAGAATAAACTGCTGAAACAACCACTGCTTGTACTGGGGAGAGCTGAGCAAGCTGCAGGGCAGGCACATGCTGTTTCATGGGCTGCTGTATTCAGGGCTTTGAAATGTGAGTTTGGAGGAGAATGGCACAAAGGAAGTGGTTGACAAAGCTGTTTGCTGGTGTCCCTCTTACAGTCCTCTCTGTCGGGCTGAGCTGTGTTTGGCACAGTGGTGAGGGTGCCTACCTTGCATGTCAAAGGTGGCTCTGCCAAAAGTCCCCCAGCAACACTGCTGACAAATAGCTTGACAATAAAGAAAAAGTCCCCCAGCAACAGCTGACAAATAGCTTGGAGTCATTCATTTTGCCCAGCTGCCTTGCTCTCTTCTCACAGAGAGTAAGGAGCTGGCTACTCTGTTATTTGTACCAGGAGTAGCTGAAAAACTCACAGGGTGGGCAGATGGTACCTGGGAGGACTGCAGCTGAAATTATTACAGGAGGACTGATGGGGAAGTGTCCCACTCTGGAGGGGTGTGTCTGCTGAAAGGGACTTGTCTTTCAGTTTTTAATTAAAAGTTAAGGAAGGGCAGAGTCTTACTTTACAGCATCCAAAGAGCTAAATGAGGGGCTGACATTTGTAATGCCAGAGGATTGACTCCATTAGAGAGCCCTGAATGCTTATGTAAATCCCAGTCATGGCATAGTTTATGTTGCGAGGGACTTCTGGAGTTTGCTGCATCTAACCACCCCAAAATGTAGGGTTACACGTGTGGTTTTGTTTGAGTAAGGAGAAATGGAGATCAAATGGTCTGAATAGCTGTGGTTATTTGAAAGCTCCCTAGAATCTCAAGGCTGAATAAGTAGAATCCCATTTGTCACTGAACTTTGGGAGTTGTGTAGTTGAAGTACAACTAATGGTAGGGTTATTTTGGGGGTTAGGAATAATATGCACTGCAGGAAATGAAGAGGGGGTCCATTGCAGAATTTTCTTTAATTCTATGATATTGGTTTCACTAGAAAGAGGAACTTATCTGAAAGGTTAAGAGTGCCTCAAGAGAGGCAATTTTCTGAAACCTATATTTATTTTTCCTTTATAGGACTTAATGACTCTGAATTTCTCTACCACAAAAGACAAAAGTATTGCATATACCTAACTAAACTGCCTTTTTTCTTTTAAAGGCTTGTGTTCTTTTCGGTCATCACGCTAAGAGGAGATCTAAGGAGATCCATGTCAAAACTTTCACTGACTATGGCTCTGTCACAAGCTCTTCAATTTGTTGAAATTGGGTATCACTGATTTAGAACAGTAACCTAAAGCTTAGATATTCTTTGTGAAAGGAAACAGAACTTTGGCCCTCAAAGACCTGTACTGAGCTGTATAGAAAAGCAAACACTAGAAAGCTGTGCTACTTAGGAGTTCAACAGGAGATTGGATGAGCAAACTGGCAAAATTCAAGTCACTTGTCAAAGTATGCCTGTCCATCTGGAGTATTTAAGAATTTTCCAAACCCCAACGGTCTCTACCAAACACAAGTGTTTTGATGAATTAGCAAGTTTGGAAAAAATGTTTAATTTCTCCTTTTTCATCTGATACTGATATTTAATTTGTGAGATTTACAGGCATCTAAGGATGTAATAATCTTGGTTATTTTGACACTTATAGCAATTAGTTTTGGTCATGTTTCTCTCCTGGCAGTTATATTATTCTTGAGTCTAACCCTTTAATAATGTCCCTGTTCAAGAGCACAACTATTTGCTTATTGGATGCTTGTGAGAAATGCACTCACGCTGAATTTCCTGAATTTTACAAGTTTATTATAGAACAAAGGCAAACAGCGCTGGGTGCATGGTCAAAACCAGAGGCACGCCGGTTATACCCAAACTTGCCTTTTTATACACTGTGTTTGTGGTATTTCAAAGGGGTTATTTTAATATTTCAGGTATCTATTAACATAACTCCACCCCAGACCACCCCCCCTTGCGTGCGTCTCTTGTGGTTCGGAGGGGCATTCGGGGATCTGCAAGGGATGAAGTCAGTAGTCTTCCTCTGGAGGCCTTCGGAGATCTGCAAGGGATGAAGTCAGTAGTCTTCCTCTGGCTGCACTTTTCACCCTGTCGTTTTCCTCTAGTCACACTTTTTAATTTTTTCACATTAAACTCCTGGTTTTCCTTTGTTCTTCTCGTATCTTTCATGTCAAATAATCTTTGACCCCCAAAATGCTGTTCTCATGCTAACAAATCACTCCTTATCTTCTTACTTGTGTTCTCAATTTTACTCGTCCTTGAGTCCATATGTCTGTTTTTCTATGTTTTCACAAATCTATCTACACATCCTTTAATTACTTGAGTTACAGGATGTCTTATCTCATCAAAAGAAACTACATATTCTGCTTGTGCCCATTTATTGCCTACAAACTATAAAATACAATTGATGCCTGGAATATATTCACTACATATTTCCCGTGTTAAGGCCTAATTTAGTGGCAGTGAGGCAAACATCCTTTCGGGATGTAGCTTATGCAGTAGTTAGGCAAATTTCAGTGTTCTCGTTTTGCAAAAGCCAATATACATTTCACAATGCTGCAAATTATTTCAAGTCATTTTCTAATGGGAAATTGAGAATGAGTTCTGATCAATAAAATAGAAGCACAGACAATTTGGCTTATCATTGAAAAGCTGACTTCCTGAGTGACAAGAATTATAGATTTTCTTGTAGGCAGGAAGAAATCTGTTATAAAAAGGTGAAAAGCAATGATTATTGGACACTAGAATTTAATGAAGTTGGAAATCAATGTAGTCATATGGCACAGCAAAGAATTACTTTAAAAAATGTATTGTTATTTCAGTATGCAACACTTCAAATGTTTGCTCTTGATTAATATAAGAACTAGAATAGGCTTTTTTTTTTTCATTACCAGCAGTGAGGAGTCGGGAGAATACTTTTGTCTGTATTTAGTGATTCAGAATGAGAATTCTTGCTGAATTATCTAATGATGTTTGTCCCTTGAGGCCAAATTAAATCCATGACCAGGAAAGTAGAATACAGATTTGAGGTTCTGCAAGGAAAATTGCTTTAGAACATCAGAAGGAAGAAGGAATTTATTTGCTTTGAAAGGCAAAGCAAAACAACAACAGCAAAACAAAAAGAGCCACACGTTTAGTGGGATTTTTTACTGGCATATAATTTGTCATTATATTTTGCATTACAACTAATAGTAAAGGCACATAATTTTGTCCTGTGTTAAACTATATGAAACAGAACAGTACTTGTCAGAGTGACTGTGTTACACAGTAAATGGACAAATGGAACTGAAATGGAAGACTTACTGCATGTAAAACTGATGTAACATACTAGGTAATTAAATGACACATGCAAGTATTTACTTTGTTTTCTAGACCTGTTTGGTGTTAAGAATTTCTCTATTTTTGAAATCATGGACAAGATGTTTTTTGAAAGATTTAAGCACAGTGTTTGTGTTAAATTAACTTGTGTTGCTGGACTTGCTTATTAGTTCCTGTGATATAAGGAGCACAGCAGATGAAGGGTTTCAGTTGAACTTCTGATTTCTGTAACTGTAATGAATATGATTTGGATATAGTCTTACACATATGTACTTGTTTTTACAGAAATCAATACAATCAGTCATAGCTATTGTATGCAGCTTTTGATCTGTTTATTTTAGAGGATTTTATAAAAATAGTATCATGACCCATGTCATAAAGATAGGGAGACAGTGCTGTAGACTGCTTCATAGAGTTAATGAGCCTATGCAGCTCTGTGGTGACACAGACACATGGTCTGATATCTGACCTGGCTTTCAGTTGCCTGGCAGCATAGAGTTCTTTGAATCACAATGTCTAAAGAAGGGGATGTTTCATCCAGAGGAAGACCTGTTAAAAGGATATACACTAAAGATGGCATTGTGTTATCTCCTGTCCTTTATGCTGTATGAAACTGAAAGTTAAGTTATGCCATTTTTGACTGAAAGATGGTGGGCCCTCTTGTACTCTCCAGGCCTATAGGAATCTCTCAGCTGAAGTTGTACTTTACCTGATTTAGAGTGAAAAGTTAGGATTGTGAAAGCTTCATATCACTCTCACCAAAGTTACCTTTCACATACCAAACCTATTTTTTTCGTTAGTGTGATGTTATGTGATACAGCTAAAGGGATAAATTATAGAAAACAGGTCCAGCGATGCCTGTTTGGACTTTCTGAAAGCATTTTTACTCTTCAAAATAAATTTACTTCAATAGTAAAATGTAAACCAAGCCACTTTCTATAAAAATGACACAATTTCATGTTTTTACCCTAGTTCCTATTTCTGTGCTAGAGTGTTAAGAATTCTCTTTAATGCCATCTATAGATACAAACTCCTTAACCTTCTGCCTTTCATGTTCAGCTGCCTTTCTTACAGCAAGCAAATGTATGACTAACCATTAGATTATTTGCTTTCCAAATACCCTCTTTGAAAAAGTATTTAGGGAAAATGTAGTAATTCATGTCTGCCAGTCCCACATAATTCTGTACAGTTTAAGAAACCACTCTGTGTACAGTAGAAGTGAAAAATCAAATTCCAAGAAGCACTATTTCAGTACTTTATTTGCAAAAAGTTTTGCTTTTGGAATTGGAATGATTTTATGTTGCTTCAACCATACACAGGATTTTTTTCCCCATGTCCCTTTAGCTAAATCAATGCCTCCTCCACACTTATGCTTAAGTTCAGTCTGTTATTAATCAGGCAGCTTCTGAATTTCACAAGTTTTAAATGTCTGACATAGTTACATAGTCACATTTTCTGGGGACCCATTTTGATATCATGGCAGCGTATTTTTTTAGGCAGAGACAGTAGTGGGCTATAGGTGAGATTAATCAGGGCAGTACACTTAGTTTGTAACTGTGGGCTGTAGCCCATGTCTGATAATGCTTTGAAAGCAGCTGTGTCTGGAATCTTTATCCCTGATCAACATGGCTCAAAACACCTTAAAGTAATATTAAAAATATGGATCCACCCAGTAACTGTTTGTCAGTTAATGACCAAGTATTTGTTATCTTAAAGTCACAGAAGCACAATCTTTGATATTGCTTCATTTTTATTGAACTTGGAGTAACTTCTACAAGGTTAGCACTAAAACTCCCTAATTAAAATTTCAGTTAAAGGAATAAGACATTGTAACAGTCAACTTGAAAGATTCCTTCTGCACTTTGCTGCATGTTGTAATGTATTTGTCAAGATGTGTTATTTGGCTTTCTAAATGTTAATGATTTTCATGATTGTCAGAGATGTTTGACTGTGAAAATTATTGTTAAATACAGAAATTCAGAAGTATTGCTTTATGAAGCTCCCTTTTACTTTGAGAGAAATTGAAGTGTTTTTTACCCGTCAACATTTTCTTCCAATGCAAAGAACTTCAAAACAATGATTGTTTTGATTGTTACATCTGGACCATTACACATTTTACAAATTGAGTTGGCCATAATTTCACATAACTGTTTGCTTCCCTATATAAAAAGGGTTCTTCTCTGTTCTGAGAAATGCTTTCCAAATATTCATATTACTGTCTTTCAACATTTCCTTTTTTTTTTTTACCCTTTGAAGGTCTGATCCATAGCTGCTAAGTGACTAAGAATTACCTGTCTGTTATACTTGTTAGGTGGCCTGGAAAATGGGAATCTATGTCTTAGAATCTTCTCTGCTAAAATGCTTTTTTTCAAAATTCAAGCCTACACAAAACCAAATTATTATTTTTATATATATTATATCTATATTTTATATGTACATTAGAGGTTCAAAGTTGTTCTCCTTTGCCTTGCTGCACAGGAAACTGTACAAAGTGAGTGTTGTGCAATCATTGTTATTTGGTTAGAAATGCAATATTCTTTTCATCTTAACAGCCCCAACTTCCTTGGAATTTTCTTTCCTTTTAATTTCCTTAATTTGAGCTTGCATTTTTTTGATTTCTTTTGATTTACATATGCACAGAAAGACAATAACTATATCAAGAACTAATCATGCATTCATGCAAACAACTCTCTCTTGCTTCTCTTTCAACATTGGTCAGCTCTGTTCTTCACACTTATATAGTCTTAATCTTTGGTATTCTGTTGTTTAAATGATATTGTAAATGCCTACTAGTGGGATCTCATTTTCATAGTACAGATCTCTACACCTTCTGCACAGAATTTTTGCATGCTGCATCCTATAATAATATTTTGATTAATGGATTCTGAATAAGCACTACAGAGTTTGACCAGTACTGTTCTATAGTAGTAACCAGACTATACTAGTCACTGGTTGTTGTAGCTGTTTTGTCAGTAGACTAAAAAAATTGAAGAGATCTTTTGTTTTCAGAGATTTTTTTTTTTAAATCTCTATATTTAAGCAAATTTAACCGTTATCAGAACAGTTTCAGGAAAAAATCTCCTCCAAATAATTCTTATATTTTTCATCTCTTTGACACATTTTGTCAAGTAATTTGAAAAATTGTCTCAGGTTACCCATGGATTTGGAACTCCACATACATGGTTTGGCAAACCAAATGCTTAAAAAGTTTCCCTGTCATGTAAGTAAAATACTGACACACAGTGAATCATAGAATAATGCAGGTTAGAAGAGACCTCAAATGATCATAGCATCCAACCTTTTGAGGGAGAGGGAACCTAGATAAGATTAACTAGCACCTTGTCCAATTTCATCTTGAAAACCTCCCATGATGGGGACTCTAGCATGTCCCTGGGGAGGTTGCTTCAGTGAATGATTGTTCTCACTGTAAAAAAACTTCTTTCTTATGTCAAGATAAAACTACTCATGGTGCAACTTGTACCCATTGCCCCTTGTCTTCATTTGAGTCCTTGTGAAGAGGTCCTTGTGAAGAGATGGTGCACATTCTTCCAGTGGAGCCACTAAGGAAGTGAAGGTAGATTGTAACATCTATCACCTTTCAAAAAGTGTTTTCTATTATTTGTACAATTGAAAATATAATCATGTGAAAGATGTAAATGCTGCCCAATTCTCAGCTTTAATGCATTTCTCAATGCTTCTATATGACTGTGAGAAAATTACTCTTGTAGCTGAAAATCTGAAAGATAGTTCACAGAACCAGAAAGGATATAAATGATCCTTAAATTTACCATTTTAAATTATCCCTAGTTTAAAAAACTCATGTCACTTTTTGCTCTCTGAATGGTTGAGCCTGCAGGCGGTTTTTTTTGTCGTGATCAATTACAAAAGTACTTCTTGTTATCTAATGGACTGTGATAGGAACAATTTGACCTATTTTACCATGGGGAAACCACAACAGGTTTATTTCAGATTTTACAAAGTACTAAAGCCTAAAGAAAAAAGTACACATCTTATGTATTTCTATTCCTGAGGGTGGATCCTTTGAAACTAAAAGAAGAGCAGAACATTTGAGTGAGTCTCAGCTGGTGTCAAATTTCTGTAATTAGCTGCATAGAGTATACCATTTTAAAACAAGTGAAGATGTGCTTTTGTATGGTTCTATCAATACTGCTGGGCAACTGTTAAGACACTGTTATGGGAAGAAGAGAGAAACATCACCTGAGTGTCCATCAATAATGTTCTTACAGTAAAACTGTTTAAAATTGTACACATAGATGAAGTTATACATTCTTGATAAAGAACTGTTTGAGTATCAAAACATTTTGTGTTCAAATAAAATTACTTAGCTTGGCTACTTTCTCCTAAATTAGTCCTACATAATCATGTGCTAAACTTCAGTGACAAATAGTATGATCTATATTGATGATCTGCTTATATACAAAGAACTGATTATCTGAACTCAATGATCCTTGTGAAGTAAATAATAGCTAGGTTTTCAATTATACTAACATTAATGTATTTGTAAATTTCCAAACTAACTTCATACCCAAGCTTTAAAAAATAGCACAGGTATTGTAAACATTCCTGCATGTGCTTAACTTCAAGAGCTTGAACAGTTCCACTAAAAATAATGGAAGTACTGCAGAGCTTTAAATTAATTGAATTCATGTACATTTAGAAGATAGTGGCTGAAATGCTCCATCTGGCAAAATCTTGATCTTGGAAGCTGCCTTCACACAGAAAACTGAATTCTTCAGGGTTTTTTGGGGGGGGGGGGTAAGCAATGGGAAATGGTGCTGCTATCAACTGATAGTTGTGATGCTATATCCATTTTCTGATACTCCTCCTATTAAAAAAAAAAAAAAACAAACAAAAAAAAAAAAAAAAACCCAAACAACCTCAGTTCCTTAAGAATTAAAAAAGGATTTTTCATACTCAATTGGCATGTGGTTCAGTTTCTGGAAATTGTTTCCTATGATATATTTACCTCTGAAGAAACTTTTTTATTTTTCCATTTTTCTCACTACACTTAGTGATAAAACCTTAATTCCTTCATTCATCATAAATTGAAAAATAAAAATGTAGAACAACTTAATTTTTAAACTTTGATCAGGATGGCCAGCAACTTTGAATGATCTCTGATTTTTAAAGTATTATTTCATTACAGTCACATGTGAGGAACTCACATTACTGTTTGTGAAAAAGGGTTTTGAGCTTACCTCTTATTTTCAAATAGCTCTTAAGGTCCTTATTCAGTTTTTCAATAGAAATTTTGCCTGTGAAATTCACATTTATTTTTGACAAAATGTAGTCCCTCGTATAGAGAAAGAGGATTATATTTGTGTGTTTTTAAGTACATATGACTAGCTGAATATATATAAAGACATGTTTAAATTGAAGCTTTATGAAGTGAAAAAATATATTTTCAATAGAACTTTGAAAATTTAGGGCTCTTCATTTTAAAGCAGTGTCCTGGTTTTGGCTGGGACAGAGTTAATTTTCTTCCTAGTAGCTAGTATAGTGTCGTGTTTTGGATTTAGTATGAGAATAATGTTGATAACACACTGATGTTTTAGTTGTTGCGAAGTAGTGCTTATCCTAAGTCAAGGATTTTTCAGTTTCCCATGCTCTGCCAGTGAGGAGGTGCACAAGAAGTTTGGAGGGAGCATGGCCAGGACAGCTCACCCAAACTAGCCAAAGGGATATTCCATACCATAGAACATCATGCTCAGTATGTAAACTGGGGGCAGTTGGCCAGGACGGGGGGGCATCGCTGCTCGGGGACTGGCAGGGCATCAGTCAGCAGGTGGTGAGCAATTGCACTGTGCATCACTTGTTTTTCTTGGGTTATATTTCACTCTCTTTTTGATATCTTCCTTTTCATTACTATTATTATAATATTTTTTTTTCTTTCTATTATTAAACTGTTCTTATCTCAACCCCTGAGTTTTACTTGGTTTTGATTCTCTTCCCCATGCCCCCTGGGTGGGAGTGGCAGGAGGAGTGAGCGAGTGGCTGCGTGGTGCTAGTTGCTGGCTGGGGTTAAACCATGACAAGCAGATAAGCAGCTTTCCAGTGAGTGCTTAAAGGGAGCACAAAAAGGAGCAGGGGAGAGAGGTGGTGGTGAAAATTTTCTGAGTTTACTCCTTGTGCTCTAAACTTAATCATTATTCTGACTACTCGTGGAAAGGAAAACACGTGCTTTTCCAAGCTGATATATTTTGGAGATAGAATCATGGTACCATCTATCTCCCCTTGCCATGCTGCGGATAGGGAAGGAGAGGTTAGTCAAATTCAATAGGCACCAGCAATTCATTATCCCCATTTTATAGAGGAAAATAAAGCTCAACGAGAGGAGTAACACACTTAGTCAGGTGGCTGATGCTAAAGGTGGGAATAGAGACTGAATCTCCTAATGTCTAGTCTAGCACTTTAAGCACTCTCTGCAGCTTTTTCTGTGGTGGTTAGATTGTATTCTTTTTGACAGAAGAAGTTATTTCAGTCAATACCAGAAAGTAATAATTTCCAAGTTTAAGGGTGTTTGCCTGATTTAATTTTGAGAGGTATTACAATGGGAAATGCCTTCCTAGTATTTAAAAAATATAAAAACCATAGATTTTTTTTTTAAAGCAATGAAAAGGACTTCCTGCTTTTTATTTAAAGTGATGATATATTTTTAGAAATGTTCCTAGAACCTACAAATAACAAATTCTTTTCCTTTAAAATGTACTAAGTTTTTAAGCATTTTCTATTGAAACTACTGATCTCTTTCAAAAGTTCGTGCATTTTCAGGTCTTGGAGGAAGCTGTCATTTGATAGCTGTTCACAGTGTATTCAACTGTGAATATTATAAGAATATTGGTAGCTTCACGTGGGGTGTGTTCTTTGTCACGTGGTAATGGCTGTTCAATAACTCCATCTGAAATACAGAAGTGATGCTTGTTTGTAAGATTTCTTTAAGAACTGCCAACTCCATTTCTGCTTATCTCTGTTGCAAATAAATGGAATAACACTTCAGAGCCTGAAGAAACAGGATGATTTCATCAAGGGACTCTGTTTAAAAAAAAAAAATAAATAATACGCCTAGACCTGTCCTTTGGAAGGGGTACCTCAAAGCTGCTGAGGGCTCTCGGGAGAAGCCATATCACAGGAACAAATGTGGTAGAAGGTGTCATGAAAAGTGCAATGGCAGTCCCAGGCGTGCATTACCTCTCTGCTAGGAAAACCAAAATGAACTAGCCAACACAAACCCCACTTGAAGACCATTATAACTGGAGAAGTCTGGCCAATTGATAGTGCTCTATCAGTCTAGGCCAAGTGCAAACTAAAGCAGATTCTGGAAATGAAGGAAAATGAACGTATTGACAAAAGCAAAGACTAGAAAAGAATAATACAGACATAGAGCCTCCCTGCTCCATTTAAATATTAATGTATAATAGAGTAAGCATGCTGTAAGTGTGATGAACTGTGGTGAGTCTTGTTAGTATAATTCATTCTTGGTGTTAACCTTGATCTAATTTTGTTTTTCAAGATTGTTAATCTAATAGACACTTACACATTAAAGGAAACACAGGGTTCATACCACATAAGGAATATTCTCATTATTTTTCAGGACCTCAAGCAGGTTTTTTAATGTGATAAAGCATACCAACTTGCAGGAGGACTGTGCTGATACAGCTTTGCAAATGGTTTCTGTAAGTGAAAATAGCATTGACATAAACAAAAAATTTTGGTGCAACCCGATGAATGCACAAAATATAAGAAAACCACAAGCTGGAGGAATGGATACTTGAGGAATTTTTGTGGTTTAAATGAAGGAGAATGAGTTTTGAGTGGGATGTACATTCTATAATGTGGCAGGAAAAACTCTTATCTTAAAATACTCCTGACTCAACTTCCCGTGAACAGTGGCCTACTAATTATCAGCATACTTTCCAAGGGGGACTATGTGATCTGTAAGTGTTAGATGAATCGTCATTTACTCATCTGAGTGTTACTTAAGGCACTTCTGTTGTCAAATTTTGTATGATATATGACATATGGCATGATAAAAGTTTAATAGATCCACTGGGGTTTTTTCTGATTGTTGTAGTCTATAATGTATTATTTAAATATCAAAGACCATCTTAGTTGAGATGGATCTGAAGCACAGAATGATCCAATGCACAAAATCCCTAACTGTGTAAAACATAGTAGGCATTCTGTAGGCATACATAGCATAGGAATCTTTTGAGTGTTAGTAGGCTATTGAAACACGAAGCATGAACTATGTGACTTTTTCATTTTTAATTAAATTTAAAGCTGGCACAGATGAATTATAAAACTGCAATTCACACATATGTAATACGTATATTAAAAATAGATGGTAGAAGCAGTGGGAAAATATATTAATTCAGCTTGACAAAGAAAAGCAGGAGTTTGTTCCTAAATTTGATTTAATGGTGGATCATTCCTCAATTTTAGCATTTCTTTCAACCTCTGCAAGCCTGCCAAATTCAAACAGCTAGGACAAAACTAATCTTTGGGTTATTTGTGGCTTGCTATTTTCCTTTGAAGTCATGGATGGATAAATTATAGTCACAATATCCTATCAACTGAGGTATTGCTCTCAAAAATTTCCATTGGATATTTATAGTATCTCAGAGTGTCTTGAAGATAATTTACTGATGAGTCTTATACAATATTTTGTTGCAAGAAACAGCTAGTTCATTTAATGAAGGACTTTACAAATTGTCAAATGTCATTTAGTATGTTGCTTCGATATATGAGCATATTGGCATTTAAAAATTCCATCTGAATTAAATTACTTACTTTGTCTTAAACAAGAAATAAGAAATGGGTGTAATTCACATTTAACATTATAAGTCAACATCAAATGGTAAAACGAGAAGCTCTGCCTGTTAGAGATTACTCTCTGTTTATAAAATCAACAAAAGCAAAAGACCTAAGTTAAACCTCTGGAACTGTGAAAGCATTTTACCAAAACCTAATATAATGCTTCTTACTTTTCTTGAGAAGATAATACTTCTTTCTTTTCTTGTGCTAACAAGACAGCTATTCTGCCTGACATATTGATACAGAAAAAGTACAAATACAACCAAACACTTCTAAAAGCTAGAGATAAGAAGAAGAAAGGACTGGAGTTATGTGACACCTTTCCAGCTCAGACTCACTCCATTGCAACTGTCTTCCATGTTTTTGTAAGAAAATGCCTGGTTTCCTAGTTCTGCAATTTATTATACCAACTAGTTTTGCAAACACATTTCTTCTATTTTTCTCCTCATGTTTTCATTTGTTAGCATATCTCACCAAATATCTACATGTAAATGAATCATGTTAAATAGCTTGCTCGGTGCTTTTGCACAGTTTCCTTTTGATATTTGTTCTGTTCTCTGTGTTTGTTCTTAAAAGAACAAACCAGGACCCCTAAATTTTCTGGTAAGAACTTCTTGATCTGCTCCTTAGTGTTGGGTATTTAATTGTCCTGCTGGCCTACAACTATGGAAGTACAGGAATTGGCCTTAGGACATAGGTTACATGCTGCTGCAACAGGAAAAGTCCTGCATGGAGGGGCAGAGGTTTTGCTGTCAGGCAGTGTCTTCAAGTTTGAGAGTAACTTTATGGTCAAAGATGTTCAGCCTACTAGAGATCAGAGACACAGAACTGATATGGTAACTCTATAGAATAAAACAAGTTAATGAAGTTTAGCTCTAGGCAAGTTAAATTGTTTTAGGACAATATTTTGTCCATGAAAAGGTAATCTCAAACACTTTGCAATTTCCTAGTCATCAGGTGCCTTTACCTGGAAAATATTTTTGAGCTATAATTGTGAACCAGAAGTGACTAAAGAGATGATGATCATATTTCTTTGTAAATAGGTAGGATAAGAGAGACATTTGCATGTTTCCTTTTCTGTTTGAGACATGAGCCACTGCTGCTCTAGGGCAAAAAATCCGTCTCACTTCCCAGAAGAATATCCTAATCGTTGGGCTATGCATATGGCGTATGCTGCCATGCTGGCTGCACCATTCCCCTGAGTGGCACAGCTGTCAAATGTCATGCAGCTACATGAGTTTAAAGCCATTTCTCCCACCTTCCAAGTAATCTTCCTCAGTGGTAGGTCACTGTGTAAAACAGGCCACTTCTATTTCTCTTCTTTCTAGTTAAAATGCTAGGCAACTTAATATAAATGCTCTTTCTTTCAATTTAAAAAAAGAAGCAGAAGTCAAGATTGTGGTGTGAAAGTAGACTTACAGGTACCTTTTAATAAGAAACAATGAAGAAGATTGATTGTGTTTGGATTTTTTTTCAAAGGGAAGATTTTGTTGTTTCTGAGTCACTGAGTTATCCATACAACCCAAGTTACTATTAGACAAGTGAGTCTTATTCCAGATTTACTTACCTTTACGGTAGGTTTCAGTGACAGGCATTAAGAAGGGATCTCTGTGCTATTAGTGATGCCTGCAATTGTTTCCACCATGCTCCACATACCTGTAAATGACTCTAGGCTTTTGCATTTGTCTCTTTCTATCTATAGCATCCCTCTTCTCCTGCCTACAATAACGTCCATCTCTCTGCTTTGGAAAGATTAAGTTAAAAAAATAAGTGGTTTTCTGCATCTGAGAATTCTAGTTTCAGATTTTCAGAAGCAGTTGGGCTGATGTGTCTGTCATAAAGAATAATTACAACATCTTTCTTCCTATTCAGAGATGGATTTCCATGAAAACATTAAAGTTGTTAGTGAAGAAGATTATTCAGGAATAAATATTATTTTCTTTGACTCTTTTTCTTATGTCTTTGCTACATTTAATTATCTTTTGGATTTGGCAGACTTGCACAATGCAGTTTGTAAAATAAAACAGCCTGTACATTTGTAGGAACTTCATAATGTTTACTGATTGTTCATTCTCTGATGATGCCTTCCAGGAGCTGAATGGGCCACATTCCTTTGTTCTGCCAAAATCCAATACAGAAATAGTCTCATACAACAGCTACAGCATCAAATCCAAACAGAAAAATAATCTAATTAAAAGAATCATGCTCTTAATATGTGAAAACAGATTTGCTTGCATTGGCTAAAACACAAAAAAACCCAAGTTTAACTTTGTCTAGGCCTTTAGTAATCCTTTATATCGACATCCCTCATTCCTCTCAGTGGACTAAGAGAAGTGGGAATTGAACATGCTTCTCATATCTTCTTTGCTCAGCTAGAACTAAATCTGGCCACTATCGTAAGGGACAACAAAAAATGTTTTTACAAATATGTTAACAGTAACAGTAAAAAGAATCCCAAGGAGAATATCTATCCTTTAATGGATACAGAAGGGAACGTAGCCACCAGTGATGAGGAAAAGGCCGAGGTACTTAATGCCGCCTTTGCCTCAGTCTTTAATAGTGAGTCCAGTCATCCTCAGGGTACTCCACCCCATGAGCTGGAAGGTAAGGATGAAGAGCATAACATACCCCCCTTAATCCAGGAGGAATTAGTTAGGGACCTGCTATGCCATCTGGACACTCACAAATCTATGGGACCTGATGGGATCCATCCAAGAGTACTGAGGGAACTGGCAGAGGTCTTTGCCAAGCCACTCTCTATCATCTATCAGCGTTCCTGATCAACAGGGGAGGTCCCAGAGGACTGGAGGCTTGCCAATGTGACTCCCATTTACAAGAAGGGTCAGAGGGAGGATCCGGGGAACTACAGGCCTGTCAGCCTGACCTCGGTACCGGGGAAGATTATGGAACAGTTTGTTTTGAAAGCACTCACATGGCAAGTCCAGGATAAGAGGGGGATCAGGCCCAGTCAGCATGGGTTTATGAAAGGCAGGTCCTGCTTGACCAACCTGATCTCCTATGACCAGGTGACCCGCCTAGTGGATGAGGGAAAGGCTGTTGATGTTATTTTCCTAGACTTCAGCAAGGCCTTTGACACTGTCTCTCATGGCATACTCCTTGAGAAGCTGGCATCTCGTGGCCTGGATAAGAGCACTATACACTGGGTGAAAAACTGGCTGGATGGCCGAGCCCAGAGGGTAGTGGGGAATGGGGTGAAATCCAGTTGGTGGCGGGTCACAAGTGGTGTTCCCCAGGGCTCGGTGTTGGGCCCTGTTCTGTTTAATATCTTTATTGATGATTTGGATGAGGGGATTGAGTGCACCCTCAGCAAGTTTGCAGACGACACCAAGTTGGGAGGCAGAGTCGATCTGCTTGAGGGTAGGGAGGCTCTACAAAGAGATCTGGACAGGCTGGATCGATGGGCTGAGGCCAATTGTATGAAGTTTAACAAGGCCAAGCGCCAGGTCCTGCACTTGGGTCACGGCAACCCCATGCAGCGCTACAGGCTTGGGGAAGAGTGGCTGGAAAGCTGCCCGGCAGAGAAAGACCTGGGGGTGCTGGTTGACAGCCGGCTGAATATGAGCCAGCAGTGTGCCCAGGTGGCCAAGAAGGCCAATCGCATCCTAGCCTGTATCAGGAACAGTGTGGCCAGCAGGAACAGGGAGGTGGTTGTTCCCCTGTACTCGGCACTGGTGAGGCCGCACCTCGAGTACTGTGTTCAGTTTTGGGCCCCTCACTACAGGAAAGATATTGAGCTGCTAGAGCATGTCCAAAAGAGAGCAACCAAGTTGGTGAGGGGCCTTGAGCACAAGTCTTATGAGGAGCGGCTGAGGGATCTGGGGTTGTTCAGTCTAGAAAAGAGGAGGCTGAGGGGAGACCTTATCGCTCTCTACAACTACCTGAAAGGAGGTTGTAGTGAGGTGGGTGTTGGTCTCTTCTGTCAGGTGTCTGGAGACAGGACAAGAGGAAATGGCCTCAAGTTGAGGCAAGGGAGATTTAGGTTAGATATTAGGAAAAATTTTTTTACTGAGAGGGTTATCAAACATTGGAATGGGCTGCCCAGGGAAGTGGTTGAGTCACCATCCCTGGAGGTATTCAAAAAGCGAGTGGACAGGGTACTCCAGGGCATGGTTTAGGGGGCATGGTTAATGGTTGGACTCGATGATCTTGAAGGTCTTTTCCAACCAAAATGATTCTATGATTCATGACACTGGAGCCTCCTTACAATGAAGTGGCATCTTTTAAAGTTAATCCTCACAATAATGTTGTTATGGATTGTTTACATCAATCCTTCCTATTTTCTTTTATTTGTTACTTTTTTTCCAATTCTTCTTTCTCCTGCTAGTCAAGGCAAATGTAAATAAGAAATGTCCTTCCCACATAGAGCACTTAATTTTCTCCAGAAGAGAATCTCTACATTGTTGTATGAGACTGAGTGATTTAGGTCACATTTCAGGATATGGGAGTATATCTGCCCTTGAGTGAAAATGCAGATCTGTAGAAGTGTGCTATAAGAAGCTGAAAAGACATTCATGTAAGTGGAATAAAGATCTATTATATATAAATATATATATTTACAAATATAAAAATCTAAAGAATAAAGATTTAAATTAATAAATGCTCCCTGGTAGGTTCACTGACATAGCTGAGAGAGCAGGTCTAAGTGTTTGTGTCTAAACTGATATTTATGAAAATGAAATGAGAACATTGTGTGCATGAAAAGTATCTAATAACACTGGGAAATCATAGCATTTCTGGATATGGACAAAGTTGAAATTTGAAAAAGAAAAAAGTTTTACATTTCAGATGTAAAATCACAAAAATAGAGATTTCAAATGCCTTTGTAGTAGTACTAGGAAATACCATGTCCTATTATCCCTCTGGGCCAGGTTCACCACCACATCTAGTGATGCGTGTGGCCAGAAACTTCAACTTGGCAAGGGAAAAGATGTACACTACAGGCGATATTAGCAAATCAAGAATCCTGACCTTAGGAAGGAGATGGAATCATCCAGCACCAGCAGGGTATTTCTGCATTATTGAATGAATTGATAGGCGCTTATGTACTTCAGAATTTTACTCTCATTCATCAAAAAGTCAGCACTTTCCATTGGAAATAAATATTTCCATGGGGATAAATATTTTCAAGAGTAGTATTTTTTAAGATGCAAAAGCAACTTTTAATTTGAAAATAGAAATGGCTCATATGCCTGTAAGAATACTTCTGAGTTCATTACAAACTATTTGTTCTGTAACGACATTCAGGCAATAGAAATTCAGAGGATTTCAGATGGATTTTCATACTAATTCTAGGTAATCATAGATTTACTCATTCCATTGATAGTTTAGTAAAGGTCTTATAACTGGTTAATTGAATAGCTTAGAGTTTTAATCATGAGAGCATTGTATATATAAACCTTGCATTTGTAGTCTTTTAATTACTTTGATATAAAAACATATGGTAATTCAAAAGGAAAAAGAAAAGGTTATAGGTAGCAATTGAAGGTTTCAACATCTGGAAGAAATACAGCTAAGTGGTTATGCAATTATTTGCATATGGGACTGATAGATGTGGTTGAAAAAAGGGAAAAAGTAATATGCTTAAATCATTTTGTGTTTATATGGAATGCACCGTATCTTGCCTTTGTAAATCTTATTTCCATACCTAGATTCTTCAGTCTTTCTAGATTTTCAATTGGAGTGTAGATGCAAAAACTATAAATATGAAAGAGGAAAATTATTAAAATCTATTTTCCGGGGCGCATAGTCTTCCAATGAATTAAGTTTCTTTAGCATAAAAACAGAGATGTGTATTTTTCTGTGAAGTTAGAACAATCAGCATTCTTGATATTTTGTGTCAGTCAGTAATGACGTGCATTTCATTTTGTTAATTGCCATAACCTTTTCAAAAAAACAAAGTCAGCTGTGTCTCTGGCAGATCATGTTTGAAGTAATGTTTTCCTCATGGTAGTAAAGTATTCATTAGAAAAAGAGAAAGTTTACAACCGCTACCTATGCTGCCCAAGCTATTGCCTCTAACTCACTAACAGTACTGCTGTAGTCTTGACAGTAATGTTACTGCACGCAGTGTAGCCACTGACTCAGCAGGTTAACTCTGATAACAAAATCTAGTAAAGAGTTGACAAAAGCCAAAGGGGAACCCCCACAAACTTATATATGCCTAAACAAGACCCCATGAAGTTAAAAATTGCAGATTCAACTTAACTTTACATACCTCATATAATGACTGTGTATAATCTAATGCTAAAGCGAAGTTTGTCTTTGCATTAGTTTTGAGACTCTTAGGGAGTAAGGCTGAAGCATGTGTATGCTAACACTTGTCTTTGATAACTGAAAAGGCAAGAGCTATGAAAACTGCTCCTGAAGCAGCTCATAAACAATGCCAGTCCCAGGTTTTTGTGACACCTTGTGGCAAGCATCAGGGCTTATACATTTAGGGTGTCTTCTCTGGGAAAGAAAGGCTAAAGAGAAGCATCCTGCAAGCTGGATGTGTGCTGTGAGGTGCCAGCTGGGCCACCTGCTCTAAAACAGTGTATTTAAAAGAGTTAGTATATTTGCAATCCAAGGAGAAGAAAAAGAAGAAAAAATCTATTTACATTTCAAAACCAAACTCTGAAGGCGAATTCTTCCTCTTCATTTCTATAGGGAGCATGCTGAGCTAAATCATTGGCTCTTACTGGCAGGATTCAGTTTTTAAATGCCCAAGTGGAAATCTAGGGAAGATCAGATGTCATTAGAAAATTTGTTTTGTGAGATCTTAAAACCCCCCAAAACCCAACACTACCTGCCCTCCCCTCAAACCAACCAACCAACCAAAACAAAATAACCCCACAAGATACATCTGGGAAAAAGAAATACAAGTTTTAAAAAGAGATTTCATTACTTTTCTTCTTACTATGAAATGAAGAAGTATTAAATGAAACAGTATGGTTCCATACTCTGAAGGATCTCCTGGTAAATAATCTTTTTTCCTCTTCGTAATCTTTACTTCTGAAGATTTTATTGATAAAGGGCCACAAATTTAAAATTGCTTCAGAGTAACCAACACCATGGCAGTTCATCTGGAAAAGGGGGAAGTGTGGTTTTGGGATACCTTCAGTTCGTAATATTCAGGGTGGCAGTTACATGGAGTTAACTGTTCTTATTTCATTTTTAAAAATTCTCTTTAATATGCTGTAACCCCTATATTGACTATCTATGACCAATGCTATATTGACCATCGTTTCTCATTATTGTCTTTATGACTGAGCTCATAAGCCACCATGACCACTATTTCACCACACTATTTTCAGTTAAAAGAGAGGTTGGTTTTGATGCAACAATTGCGTTGCGTCTTGTATTGTTTTCAGTAATATTGAAATTGCCTTTTGATAAAGATGCTGGCTACTTAGTCATAGACTGGCATATACGAGCACGTTCCTATGTACTGTGTGCTTTAAAACCCATTAAGGACTGGAGAAATATGGGGATAAAGTCATGTCACATCACAAAAAAAAGGTAAAAAAAAAAAAGGTAGAAAGCAGCAGAAAACTAGCCTCCCTCTGTGCTTGCGTCGTGGTTTAACCCCACCCCGGTGGGATGGGGGAGAGAATCAGAAGGGTAAAAGTGAGAAAACTTGTAGGCTGAGATAAAGACAGTTTAACAGGTAAAGCAAAAGCTGCACGTGCAAGCAAAGCAAACCAAGGAATTCGTTCACTACTTCCCATCGGCAGGCAGGTGTTCAGCCATCTCCAGGAAAGCAGGGCTCCATCACATGTAATGGTTACTTGGGAAGACAAATGCCATCACTCTGAATGTCCCCCCCTTCCTTCTTCTTCCCCCAGCTTTATATGCTGAGCGTGACATCGTATGGTATGGAACATCCCTTTGGTCAGCTGAGGTGAGCTGTCCCAGCTGTGTCCCCTCCCAACTCCTTGTGCAGCCCCAGCCTACTTGCTGGTGAGGTGGGGTGAGAAGCAGAAAAGGCCTTGACTCTGTGTAAGCACTGCTCAGCAATAGCTAAAACATCCCTGAATTATCAACACTGTTTTCAGCACAAATCCAAAACATAGCCCCATACTAGCTACTGTGAAGAAAATTAACTCTATCCCAGCCAAGACCAGCACAGCTTGGCACTTATATTCAGATACAGACATAGGGTGAGCTTTGAACACACTGTGTGGGCCCTGAGGGTGCTCATGCGCCTGCCTGTACCTGCCCAGTCCCCTGGGCCTCACCCTGCCCTGCCCATGGCCCAGGACCCTATCTCAGCCCCCTGGGGCTGTCAGCCCCTGCCTCAGCAATGCCACAGAAGGGCCAGTCTCCGGCTCCCCACAGCCCTGCCCTGCCCAGCCATGGGTCCTGCTGAGCCAGGCCCACCTGTAGGCCCATGTCTCAGCCTGGTCTTGGCCCATCCCCGTACCCAGGGCAGTGCCTGATGCCAGGGTCTGGGTCTTCCCCAGTGCTTGCAGCTGCCCTGATCCTGTCGGGGGGCTGGGAGGGGCCCTGCTTGCCAGGCCATGCCCTGCCTGCCCCCAGGGGGGTGGCCTGTGGCTCCCTGCGCCCCAGCCCACAAGAGCTGCTGGCCCTCCCAGCCCCTGACAGCACGTGTGGGCTGTCTCCTGCCCCCATAAGTCAGCCACGGGTAAGTCTGTTATGAAATATTTTTCTGAGATTAAATTTGTTGTTAACTTTTACGTCACTTTATCACATCTTCCTTTGCATGACTGTGACTGAGCTATTTTTCTAAAATGAAATCTTCAATTCTAAGGCATAAAAATGCTCTGCTGGAATTTGCTGCCTCACCCAAACCATGGGAAGGAGCTTTAGTGCATCTTACCGATCTCGAGCACCTATTGCAGTTGAACATAACCTTAGATCTCCTAACAGGTCTGGTTATGACTCTAGCAGCTCATAAATTTAATTTGGAAGATGTGCTAGCTTGCAAAAATGTTTAGGACTCTGGAGGACCTGCTAACTCTACCCCTAGCTTGCTATTTACATCCTTTCTGGGCACAGGACATGTAGGTAACTGAGTACGTCTCCAGCCAAGAATCATATCCTTAAAATGCTGAAAACCAGCAAATTATTTACCAGGGATATTTGGTTTAGTTTTCTCACTGTTTTATTGCCTTACAAATCATGTTGTAGGAAAAGCAAATATTTTGAAATGTTATTAATAACATTTTAAAGCTAATAGATTTAAAGATAAGCTATTGTAGCATTGGTGGCACAGAGGCATTTACATTTTGTAAAACTGCCCTGATTATTTTTCCATTACTATAACTTGGTAATGTACAAGTCAATTTATCTTTCAACTGTTTCTTAATATGCTCAGAGCTTTCCCTCCCTCTTCAGACACAGTGTAAGCAGCCTGTACTTTGAAATGAAAGGCCTGCAGTCCCATGCGCTACCTCACATGCCTACTGACTATTCCTACTGCGAAGCTTCAAGGGTCACCACTCAGTGAGAGCATGAGTCTATCCCTTTTGATACACCGGGATGATAAAGAAGTAATTGCTATTCCTGCTTCTTCCTTTTACTCTCTGTTTCCATATGTGTTAAACAATAATTGTAAGATACGTAGGTGATTTACAGCAGGAGCCCACAAACTGCTGCAATAGGGACCATTGTGGTGCAGATGCAGGAATGTGTATCCAGCCTGAGGGCCGTGACTGGCTCAATGCTGCTGCTGCCGAGCCAACATGCTGTGAAGTTCTAACATCAGTTTAAGTTGGAAGCAAGGATGTAAAGATTGTCCCCAGTACCTTACAGGATTAGGTCTGAGCTGTAGTGTTGTATCTGCCCTCCTTTTCTTCTCTCAGTCATGTGGATTAAGGTGAGCTTAGTCAGAGCCTTTTGTGGGAATTTTATCATGAAGCAATTTTCCGTAGAATTCTCAGGCTCCTCAGTCATGCTGGTGAAAGATAAATGAGGCTGGTGAATAAACAAGTTGTGGTTATGGAGTGGCCTGACCCTGTAGCCTGTTTTTTCTCTTCTTGCTGCCTCGCAGGCCTGGCTTCCTGTTCCTGATCATTTGTGGGAATGAGAACCACAAGGTCCAATCAGTCTTGCATTATGGCTGTGGGTTTCTGCTTCTCTCATACTAACTCTGTTAATGTGACACATCCAAATGGTTCTTTGGTTGTTTTCCTCTGAACACCTGCTAAACTGGTTAAAGTGACTTAAAACAGTTTCTTCAAAGCAAAATAGTATTTGATTGCCAAGGCAGTAGCTGGGAAAATAGGTTAACGTAAAAAAAACCACAACCCCACAACACAACCCCCATACTCTTTAACTGCAATAGTGCTTCTGCCTATTCTTATGTTATTCTCCCATCTGTAGTGGAAGAACTGGCTTTTTTATTCTGGTCCCTTGCTCTCTGTGACTATATCATACAGTATATCCAAACTGGAGCCAGCAAGCATTCCCTGGCACTAAATGGTGCTCAGACCTTGACACTTGCAATTTAGAGCAGTTCCTGGCATGGTTTTAGCCCAGGACTACTGACAATTCCACTCTGATTTTAGGGATTGGGAGAACTTAACAGTATGGATGCGGTGTTTTCTGTGCCGGACACCCTTAGAGCCAGCAAATGGTCTGTGGCAGTACACTTCCCTCCCCCCCGCCCCATCCCACCAGGAGGAAAGAAAACTTCTCCAGGCAGGGAGAAAAAAAAAAACCCTAAACCCTGGAGGCCGCAGGTTGAAATTTGAACTGGCCAAACGAGACGTGCCAGGTACACTGAGGTGACCTTCTTGGCCAATAGGGATTAAAATGACCACAGGTCAGATTCTACAGGGGTATAAACGGGGTCCCGCCAGAGGCCATGTTGGAATCAGTCCTCCTTGGAGCAGCAGGTCTGCAGTCGGGGACTCCCCCTTGGGTCGGGGCACCGCCGGAGGTAACTCCTCAAGGGAGAGAGCCCTCAGCTTTTAGGTGAGTGATATGCGCATTTTGAGTCATCACTTTTAAATCTCAAGGATTCTTAAGTCACCTGTGTAGTACTAATTCCCCCTTACACCATTGAGCCTGTAGTTTACTATTATTACTGGAGTTCTAACTAACTTTTACTGAAGAATAAATCTGAGCTTTAACACCTGTTGGATTTGAGTGCACGTGCATCTGTAAGATGGTCTCAGGCACTTTTAATTTTATAGTATAGAGATAGCTTTCAGGTCACAATGTGTGTCTGCATCTCTGCCAGCTTTCTGACAAGCACCAGTTACTACTCTTTCTAAGGTGGTTATTTTAGACTATTAGAATTAAAGTTGTGCAGGCTTTTGGCTTTTAAAAGTTGCGATCAGTCCAAAACATTAATTCTTTTTCTTAACCTTTAAAAAAAAAATTATTCAAGTGTGACATTAAAATAGGGTCACAAAATGAAGCAACATGCTGAAGTAAGCCATAAACTTCTTAATCTTTTTCTCAAAAATAATTTTAAAATTTTTGTGCCAAAACTGTTGATCAAGCTTGACCAAAATAATGACTTTTTTTTGTCATTTACTTTGAACTATTTTACATATTTGCTGAAATACTAGTGAATGTCTTACTCACCTTAGCACCCTCTCCTCCCCCTTCACTATAACCCCAGCCAAAAAAAATCCCAGTTGTCCAGCTCTATTTAGGACTTTTTGTAAGCCCACATTCTGGTGCCAGAAGAATAAACCATTCTAGTATGGATATGGACAGGCGGCTAGCTATTTGTGAATTGATAGCCATTGTTAGCTTAACTCTTCCGAATATTTTACAGAACAAGCCCTATCTTTGTTGCTGTTTCATCTTCTGTTTTTCTGTTTCCCTCCACACAACAGCTTGGTTTAACTCATAGAAGTCTAACAGGTTAACGTCAGACAGATAACCTGATGGGAGTATGATAGTTGTAAAAAATAGTCCCTCATTTTCAACAGAAGACATTAGATATGACGTGACTAGATGACTTCCTCTCTATGGCCAGCATCACTTTCTAGAGCCTGTCTCTTGCTGAGTTTTTTTATATGCAGGCACTTTGTAGATATCAATTTCAACTATTCAACAGCTGCAAAATGAAATGAGAAGGGCCCAAAGCCAGGCTTGCAAGTTTTTCTATGGGCAATGATGACAGAGAAATTAAGTAACTTGCACAAAGGCAGTGAACCTGGTTTTCTTTTCCTTCTTGAAAGTGAGTAAATCAATGAAGTGCTGATAGAGTAAAACCTCCATCAATGACTACAGAATCAAGCCCAACCAGGCTAAAACAAATCACAACAAAGAAAGAATATGCACTAAAATGTAATGTGTAGCTGTTAGACTTACTGAGCTCTGCTGAGAGGTCTCCTTTCATATTTCTTATTTTTGTTGTTAAGGCATGAGATCGGTGCAACACTTGCAAAATCAGTTTTTAGACAGGAAAGCAGACATCTCTCCAAGGAATGAATGTTTTCTAAGAGCAAGGTAAACTGCAAGGAATAAGTAGCAACACAAATTTCATTTGCCTTGGCCATCGTAATGGTGGTTGCCATTTAAGAATATTCTTCAGGCCCAGTGATGAATGGGCTGAAATACTTAGATAAATTAAACATATGCTTACATACTTTGCTCTATGGAAGCTGATGATATAAAAATAACTAGAGTTATGTTGTCATGTTGTTTTGATAATAGTTAATACCTTGATGAATTATACCTGCTACTACTGAGCAGGAACCATCCTTTTGTTCTGACTCAGAATTTATTCTTCAGACATTGCCATGGCAGAAGTGATCAATAGTAATTTGAGTCAAGTGTGCAGCATTTACTGAGTTGCATCAAGAGGAAGAATGTAGGCAATCCTATACAAAGGCATATGAACACCTAAGAAATTTTGGGGGCAAGAGGCTGCAACAGAAACTGATACTAAGATTTCTTTTCTTCTTTAGGTGCATATTTAGCAATAGAAACTAATGCTTTCACCTCAGTACCGTCACACAAACAGAAGCATTAAGCACCTTTACCTTCGCTGTAAGCTATCTTGCTGCTTATTGAAGGCTGAAGGTTGTGCCAGTATCTACTCCTCATCCCTCTCGGAGTAAGCATGTGTGCATTGAATGGTGCTCTGTATTCTTATTTTTGAGAGCAGTTATCATTCCTTTTTGCAAGAAATACTCCAACATGAAAAAGGGTGTTTATCTATCAGCGTGTACCCATAATGTGGTATCACATTGATAACACTCAGTGGGAAAGTTTTTACCTGCTATGTGGAAAGCTTGGGTTCTGTTCCTGGTTCATGCATCTCTTTGGAGAAAGATTTTATCCCTGGCAGACCCTCCATGACATTTTCTCTCTGCTTGATTAATTACTTGCACTGGTTTTGGCGTCAGGAGACATTTTCCTGAATGTGTAAGGACATAAAGAACTTAATGCAATTTTACCATTTCCTGGAGCTGGAGCTATCAGCAGTTTGGCTAAAGATACGCTACGTTTGCCACCTAGAAATGCCTCAGCTATGGGGTGTTGGAAGCTGAGATAGTACACAAGAGGAAGGACAATTCTGTACATGCCCTGTTTCTTATATTCTTTCCCTAAGCATCTGATATGAGTCCCTTTGGAGACAGCACACTGGAACTGTTGTCTGACCCAATACAGCTTGTTTTTATGTAACTGGCTTTGTGCTGACTCTGTCTCCTGTGGCTCCTTTCAAGCCTCTTGAGCGTTTCTAACTTTATGTCTTCAAAGCGGGCTGCAGCATTTTTCTGTTCTTTTAAACTGCCTCTCCCATTCTGCCCATACAGTTCTGGGAAACAAATTAGTCTTTTATTGCCACTTGATTTGAAATCCCTACTCTGATTTTATACTGGTAGAGCTGTTGCAGCAACAGTGACCATTTTGAAATGGTTACTTACAAAAAGGAACTTCCAAGAGTGTGTCATTCCATGGCACAAATCCGCAAAAACTTAACTTCAGTTCTCACTGTATCATAATTGCCTGTAAATACATAAGAACATACATGTTTTATAGTGTCTTTTCCAAACAAGAAATAAAATTACTATTTAAATTGTATGCCTGCAGTATGCTTGCAGTTATTCCCACTCTTTAATTATGTCAGTAGTATTAAGGAGGGTTTAGAGATTAAATCAAGAGTAGTTTGACAATAAACTGCATGCATTTTCTGTTGTATCTAGTTTTTACATACTGAATAATAATAATTAAATAATAGTATTAATACTCTGGACTTTCATACAGAAAATCAACATTCAATGAAATCAAAACATTTCAACCTTTGATATACTCTGAATTCTCCACAGATGAGATAGAAGACAAACTCTAAAAGCCTGTATTCTTAAGAACAAGAAGTACAAACATGACTGATAAATCAGGTACTTCAATGGAAGTATTTAACATAATCACCCTAGTTCTTAGGTCCAAATTTGAACACCAACTCAAGTATCCTGATTCTTTTCAGTTTCTGGGTACCCACAGATCCAAAGGAAATCAAGAATCAGCTATATGAAATAAGAAACTTTGAAAAATAGGTCACCAAGCAGAGAGATGAATACCAACTGTTAGTTATCTTTGGCTTTGGTCAAATAATTGCTACTTTCTTTTTTTTCAAACAATTGAAATCAAGTGGATGGAATCACACTTGTTTACTTGTTTATTGGCTTACTTTTTTAACTAATAGAGGTTCCTCTTCAGTTTTAAATCATTAATGAGGCTGCTATTTTTAAAGCTAAAAGGTAAATACCCTTTTACTCCAGATGCATATAAATGGTTAACTAAGAGCAATTAATTATAAAATAAAGACTGGCCAGAAAGGTACAGTCTAACAGGTTTTCACTGGAAAATTCAATTTTCTTAAAATTGCACGTTTCACAGAACGTGTTGACTTTGATGATACTTTCATTATGGATAGTACTTAGTGAGCAGTTCTGATGTCTTTAATGGTTTCAACTTTCTTCTTTCTTTTTGCTATAGTAAAACATTATTCTGACTGATTTGGTTTTAGTTTGGGATTTAAATCGTAATGTAATTTTATGTTTATGAATAGTATATTTATAAGATGCAAATTCAATTTTTTTATCTTTTCAGAAGAAAACTATTAAGCTTTTGAATGCTTCAAAAATGCTGACCTTTGATCTAATTGGTTCTGATCTAAATATCTCTGATCTACAAGGAAAGCAAAACATCAAAATCCCAAAATTTCTCATGGAGTGAGAAATTCCCCTAGTCAAAGGGGGAAAGGGATTGTATCAGGAATATTGAAAGGTAAGAGGGGCCAAGAGGAGGCTGCGGGTTGAATCATTCCTCTATCTCCACCTGTGTAAGCATTAGAATTAGGACCCTTCTACTTCTTCCCTGGCTTTTCCTGGGCTGAAACTGAAGGCTTCTTATAGGAGGTCATAACTTTGTAGTGAAGGATGAAGTCAATTGATTCTAAAACATTAGAAATTTGTGATAAGTTGTTGTGGTTTAACCCCAGCCAGCAACTAGGCACCATGCAGCTATGATAATGATAACACTAATAAAATGACGACAGCAATAATGAAAGGATTGGAATGTACAAATGATGCGCAGTGCAATTGCTCACCACCCGCCTACCGACACCCAGCCAGTCCCCCGAGCGGCGAATCCCTGCCCCCCACTTCCCCGTTCCTATACTAGATGGGACGTCACATGGTATGGAATACACCATTGGCCAGTTTGGGTCAGGTGCCCTGGCTGTGTCCTGTGCCAACTTCTTGTGCCCCTCCAGCTTTCTTGCTGGCTGGGCATGAGAAGCTGAAAAATCCTTGACATTAGTCTAAACACTACTGAGCAACAACTGAAGACATCAGTGTGTTATCAACATTCTTCGCATACTGAACTCAAAACATAGCACTGTACCAGCTACTAGGAAGACAGTTAACTCTATCCCAGCTGAAACCAGGACAATAGCACTATACCAGCTACTAGGAAGACAATTAACTCTATCCCAGCTGAAAGCAGGGCAGAAGTTCCCTTTCATCTGACTGAAGCATTAAGCCAGGAAACCACTGCTGTTAGGATTTAAGGCAAGGATACTTCGATGAAATAACAAATACAGCAACTACAGAGAAACTTTAACTGTTATAAAAAATATTAGTAGCATGATTGTCTAAAGTATCTAAGAATGAAATCCCCTTTTCCCATCCTGTAGGTTTCTAGAGCGCAACAATAAGAGTTTTCTTTCTTCTGCTATGTCATTGATCAGAATCCTTTGTCAAATGTAGACATTGGAATATTTGCAGTTTTGAACTTGCATTTAGGTCCGAGCTTTCTGGTGAAAATCAGCAAAATAGTATCAGTTCCTGTGAAGTCTATTAAGTTATTTCTATTCAGCTCTACTGTTATGTAGTTTTATCACAGCAGCCATTAGCTGCCCTAAAGTAGCAACCTATCTCTAATGCCAATGCTTTACCGGTTTCATCCTGTTTTAAACATAACTCTAATGATTACACTTGATTCCTGAGTGTGTGCCTTTAGGATACACATTGTTCCAAACAAGGAACTGTTAAAAACTTGTCTTCAGTTGCTTAAGAGTATTTTTAAAGCATTGGTCTTGTTCTCTCGAGGTCAGATATCTTTGTCCAGAATGATAGGTATCAAGAAAATCTCTACATCTTTCTTTATCTTATATGGGACCATTACGGCATCCAGTTACATTTTAAATTGTTGTCTAACACACAATTTACGCACTGAGCAAATAAAACCCTTGTCTGATATAGGATTTTTAGGCAGGCATTACTTTTCATTTCACTGAAAGCTAAGACCTCTGTTTTCTAAAATTTGCTTTCCTTCTCCTGTAGCTTTTCAATTAGTTATACTTAGTGAGAAGATACTAGCTACATTTTTTTTAGCAAATAAAGCAAATGTGCAAATGTTTATTTCAATTATTTTAAAATCCTGTGTGATATCTTTTTGCACCATTTGCCACATTGTATTGAATGTGAAATTTCCTCACAGTCATCACTGGTACAGTCACATGCAGAATGGACAGTTTAGGGGTAACATCTGTAGTATTCTTCACTTTTCTAGCTAGAAACCATAGTGACAAGCCATAAATGCTTTTTGGGGGGGGATTTATTAGCACTGTGGAAGAATCTGGCAGTCATGTTGAGAGCTACACATACCTGTAATGAAAAAACCTGCTCCTCAAAAATGCAAAATTTTGGTTGTTTCCCTGAAGGCAGCTTGAAGTTTGTAAGGTTTCTACATAACATTTTTTAATAGGAAAAAATAGCTGTAATTTTTCAAGACTTTTGAGATCTCCATGTGCAAAATTACGCATGCAAAGTGGAATTGTATCCTTTGTTAAGTCAAGCATAGTGTGTGTATTTCACATTTTAAATATTGGAATAAATGCGGAAATATAGCTAGCATCTTTTCTGTGGAAAAGGCAAATCATGCTAGGAAGGATTTTAGGCTTATTGAAGCTCAAGGCAATGAAATAATGTATATTAACACTGGTCTAAGATAAGAGTGAATCAGACTGTATTAAGAACTGTCTCATTAAAATGTAACATATATTCATTTTCTCATTCCTTTCTTTTTGCCACATACTGGTAACTCAGGATCTGTCATGCATTGTACTTCAGCTTTGCATTTTAATCTGTTTTTCTAGCATTTAAGTTCTTGATGCACAGGTTGTTTCAGTTATCCATGCCCTTTGCCCATAATGTGTCTCTTGGTTCTCTGTCCTCTTTCCAGCCACAGAGTGCTTTCTTAAGCAGACTGTAACTTCTCACTCAGCAGATATCCACCTCATGGGGAATGGATATATCTTCTGTGTTTATTGACATGGTCTGATCAGTCATGATAAATCCACCCTGCTCACTGCTACATCTGTGGCTTTCTCTTTTGTAGACTTTTTTTGGACTCGTTTTGCTTCTGTCATGTTTCTGTCAACTGACTGAAAGTATTCAGGTATAAAATTTTATGTCGTCGGTCTTCATCTGGCAGCCCTGGAAGGTCAGAACTCTGTGACTGAGGAAACATCCACCGTCTGTTTGGCTTTGCAGTTTTTCATTAATTGTATCCAACAGATCGGGTTGTTGATATCCTGTCTGCGTACTTACTCT
This sequence comes from Harpia harpyja, assembly GCF_026419915.1. Classification (NCBI taxonomy): domain Eukaryota; kingdom Metazoa; phylum Chordata; class Aves; order Accipitriformes; family Accipitridae; genus Harpia; species Harpia harpyja. The sequence goes on from NC_068947.1 coordinate 25,490,438, forward strand.
TACTTATATATATGTATGTATTTATACTTAGCTCTGTTCATTGTCTCTCAGGGTAGAGCAGAAAAATGCTTGGAGGTGACTTCATTCTGTCTGATGCCAGTCATAATTTTGAGGTTATATATGCAGTCTTTAACTAATAACAAGCTGTGTAACAAAATCTCAGTACTACATTTTATAGCATTTACAGAGATTGCTATACTCACATGAAATTCACAGAGCCAAAGAATCTGGAGGTGCCACGCTCAGTCATAGTGTGAGGCTTGAGTTTTCCAATAACAGTAAGAGAAGCTGGCTTCCTTGGGGAGCACTAAAGCTTTCATGCCATTCTTCATATGTTGTATTTCTTAGTAGAAAGTGACACAATGAAGCAGTTCAAATGATCATACAACTAAGTATGATGACAATTCTCCCTTTGGAAAGCTCTCAAAAAATACAGGTTTGCTTTTACTTTGTGTTAGCAAATCAGAGATTCTGGTAAGTTTTGGGTTATCTGTGAAACAGTGAGTGCAATTGGAAGGACCCTACCAGTCAGTTTTACAGTGAGATTGCCAGATGTTGCCTTCATCTAACCTGGCGTCTTTCTGTTCTCTATCCCTGACATCCACTTGAATGCATTTTGTCAGTTGTGCAACAAAAATTAAAATTATTAGGCACTTCTAACAGCAAGATGTGGACTTAGCTTTTTGCTTTTCCTGAAGAAACATTGAAATTTTCCCTGCGCAACATGGATCTTTAAAATAAAAATGAATTTTTTTCAAACAGAAATTAATTCTGGTTAGAAAGACCAATCGTCTGTATATACATATTTACTGAAAGAAACATCTCTCCCTAAACAAACAACAGTAAGAACATTTGTTTTTGTAAAGAAGTATTGGAGTATAAAGTCTATGTCCCTTAATACATACGGTGGTGCACATTTGGTAACCTTGAAAAGTGAATATATTCTGCTTGAGCTACTGCTAATGTGTTAAGATGCTTGCAGCAATTAGAAACACAGACGTGTGTGTTGTACAAATGGTAAGGGCTTGTGTAAGTTTGTTTTGAAATGTGTTACTATCTTTCATTAATATGTATGCAATAAAGATTTCTAGGTAGGAATTCTATCTGTACAGAGATGGCACAACATCATTTTATTTGTATCGCTTTATGTTATTCCCTTTTGAAAAATATTCTTCAAATAAATGGGGAGATTGGCTTAGCTGCCAGATTTCTTCTTCAGTTGCTTCAAGAAGAGAAAGAGTTGTCCTTGGATAGTGTAATCGTTTTGAAAAGAGAGCAAAGTATAAATTAAAAATACTATATGAAGTAATTCAAGCCATCAAAGAATTAAAAAAAAAGTATATGTCTTCTTGCACTTGCAAGAGGGAGCCATTATTTTTTAATTCTGCACATCATGTCATCATTTCCTATAATATCCCATAATGACCAGCTGGCACACTGAAATAATGAAATGTTGACTCTGCTGAATATTTAAAGAGAGTTATTCTTATTATGGGTCATGAAGGCTATTGTTAGTTCATATAGAAGCTCTTCTCACTGAAATGAAGATGCAAATTGTTGTTACTTTTTTACATCCTGGTTTAGGATGAAAACATTAAAAGGAATATAGTACGGCTTTGTTGTTAGACCAGACAGCTTCTGAGACAAAGACAAAAAAAAATTAATTGAATCAGATCTTGAATTTATCCTAACAAGACACCTGTGATTGGTCCACTTTATGATATGAAATTTAAATCTTGTCTACACAAAACACATGATTGTTTTCTAACAAGAAGCCAAATACAGCAGAAGATTGGGTACTGATATTTTCCTCAAAAAAAGAATTGTGTTTTGTTTTTTTATGTAGCTACTATCAAGTGTTAATAATACTTCTAGGAATAAACACTGTAAAGTGATGCTTAGAATAAAATAGCACTGTTTATTTTTTTAAAATGCATTGTATGATAACTTACTCTATTAGGAGGGGAGTAACCCAAAGCACGGTTTGTTTTACTTCTAAATTCAAAGATTATATCCTTCTCTCACCTATCTTTCCATGCTACGGGGATCAAAGAAAATAGTACAGGTATTTCAGAGCTCTTAATTTTTAAATCCTGGTTCATGCACGTACTTATTCATGTGAATACTCATATAGATTTATCCTTATTCATGAAATTAAAAAAATGCTTTAGGCTTTGTTGGCATGGGATGCATAAATTAATATTTACTACCAAAAATGTAAAGTGGTTGAGGTTTCTAGGGAAAAACAGCTGGGTTTTTTTAACTAAACTCTCTTTTGGTCTATGAATGTGGCCTCATTAATAATTTTGGACATCACACCTACCACAATACTACAGCTTTTTAGAAGATACAACAAAATACAAACAAACCTACAAATCATGTTACAATTACAAAAGAATTGATTATGCTTCATTCGTTCATACTTTCATACATTCATACTTTCCGAACACCTCAGGGCTACTTACATGTAAATTCCTCAGATTGTTATTTTTGGTAAAGTTAGAAAATGAAGTTGAACTTCTCTAGTAATTATTGCTCTGACACATTTGGCGTTAAAATAGGACTGGTGTCTAGCACAGTAACTCTTTCTTTTCTGTGCTCTGGACCATCCACTGTCTGACAAGTAATTATTTTGTTCCTGTGCAGAAAAAATAACAACTAAGAGAGAAAAGAGAGAGCACAAGGTAAGAGCAGAGGGATGTGGGGATAGAACTAGCAGTGAAACTAGCATGTAGAGACAGGGAGCAGGGGAGAATTTGTGGGAGGAGATGGTGGGAAACTAGGTCAGTTGAGAATTCTGGGGATTAAAACAGCTGTGCAGAGCCAAGAATGGATCCTGGATAAGTCTGTTTGACTGGATGAGCAAGAACATGATTGGAATTAGGAAAAAGGGGTTGGAAAGAAGAGCAATTGACACTGGCTGGGTGAATGGGACCAGGTTTGACATAGCAGAGAGCAAAGCAGAGAGTTTGTGGCTGGAGGCTATGCACTGTTAGAGCTTATTTGGAAGCCCAGGTCCATAAATCTTAACAAACAGCCTTATGCTGAGCAATCTTGATGCTGTGGAGGTTTCCATCAACAGCAGAGCTATGGGAGACCAATTTTTTCAGACTTACAGCCCCTATCTGCTATGTCCTTTCTCTACCATCCCTCTTTTTGACTGGCACAGTCCCTAAACTCCAGCACAATACTACCTGCTTCCTTCCAAGTTTTCTTCTTATTTGGCTGGACAATGGCAATTGTATTATGGCTGATTTAGAATAGCATATGTGTAAATGGGCCAGTTGGCTAATGCCTCTTGAAAAGACTAATTTAAGGGTGTTTTTTTTAACATAACTGTACCGCCACCTGTGTTCAGAACTGTAGATACTAAAATTCACAAGAATTTAACTGCTTTTAAATTCAGTTGAAGTTGGTCAATACCTTCATAAGGGCTTGGAAGGGGGACTAGATAGCTTCCTGTAGCCATTACAAAGGCTTTATTTCTAGAAGAAACTATACTAAGAAGCAGGAAATAGTATATCATCCTGAAATTAAGCTGTATCATAATGTATATCATATTGTTGTTGAATATTTCACTAACAGCCTTAATTTTGTCATTCCATAGCCTCTGTATACTTGATTTCTTACCCTCTACAATATTCTTTTAACATATGTTTTGGGTGTCATTTCTTTTAAATCTTTGCATTTGAAATTGTTGAATGTAGTCATGCCCAGTCTTCTCTCCTTGCTTTCCCCATCCCCTTCTCAAGATAAAACCCAACAAACCCTGGGACTGCACCATGCTAAAAGCTATATGAACATTTAACAACTATATCTTGTTCCAGACATCTAATGGACTTTGTAAATGAAGTTTTGCTCAGGATCACTTAGGAAATCTTTGGCAGAATTGAGAGGCAATCAGTGCGTCACCATTTTAATTGATATGTTGATTTATCGCTTTCTGTAATGTCAGAAATAGGTCCCTGCTTCCATGACTATTTTATTTCTTCAACAACTCTTGTCCTCAATGATTATAGCTTTTGAGACAGTGGAGTGTAAGCCCCAGTATATGGTGAATTCATGGTGTTTAAAGATGTTTAATTTTTTCACTTCAGTTCACAACCATTCCAGGGAATTCCTTAGAATAACCAGTTCCTGCTTAAGCAGACTAAAACTCAGAAACCTGCAGCAAACTGCCACTGCTAAAATGGCTGGTGGCCATAAGAATTAAAGTATGGTCTATTTAGAGCAGCAGGCACCACTTCTATTAGCCTGTAGTGCTCTGTAGTTGACAGAATCTTCATAAAACTACTGGTGGTTTTAATGCAGATTGCTGTAAGATTTCATTAGCTCCATGGTGGTGATCTGATTTTTTTTTTCCATTGTAAATGTGTTTTTCTTTTACTTTCTGCTTGATATGAAAATAAATTAATGTGTGCACACACTACTTCAATGCCTGAAATTAGCAGAACACCATGCTTTCTGTCTCTCCATCACCATATCGAATGTTTGCAACTTTCTAGCTCCAAGAACACATATGGTGTAATTTAAAAAAGCAACAACTCAAACTGAAATATTTTGGATGTTCAGCCTCTGTGTCCATGGCATACAAGTTAAGATTATAAATGTTGTTAAGAAGGATAAATGGTGACTACAATGCCAAGTGTTTCTACAAAGCAAAATATGAATGTAAACTTCAGAGCATTAAAAATATGTAAGTCTTAGAAGGACATAGATAAATAATTAATACAGTCTTCAGTAGTTGACAATGATCCTATACGTACTCTTCTGAAAAAAGAGGTGAGTACATCTTTCAGGCAGTTAATTCCAAGGCAGTGCCTTAAATATATGATGGCTTGAAAAAGCTTTCAGTAGTGCTAAGCACTCAAAAAATGTGTGTTATACTGTGTGTGCAAAAACTGACAGAGATTTCACATATAACTTTGCAACCTGAATCTTAGAACTTAGTCTTGTAATTTGAGTCTATACTGCCCTGTTTTCCTTCAGTGACATAGACAGAAGATGGCAGTGTTTGTTCATTGTTCTAGAAATGAAAAGCTATTTTCCTGCTCTTTCAAGGAAAAATAAATGTTAGTATACAGGGAACACTGGAAAGAAAATGGAGGTGATAATGTTTTTGGAGAAATAGATACTTTCTGCTGAGTCAGGACATATGCCTGTAAAAGCTGCAGTGTTGACAAGGCTTAGACAGGAGCTACGTTTTGTCATGATACCCGTACAGAGTTCAAAGCCTCTGTGAAATGGGGGCCTGAAATATAATGTATTGAGATCAAATATCAGGGGAGGAGCGGGCTAGTATTAAAGTTGTTTATACACTGAAAAAATGCTATAAGAACATAATTATACAAAAGATGCAGTTGATAATTGGCTCGTTACTACAGGGTATCATCTAAGACAGAGATTTTTCTGGGGAAAAGAGTAACTGTACCTTCACTGGAGAAGCCTTGGAATTCACAAAGAGGCTCCTGATCTTGTGAGCACTCACATACTTGCTTTTTTTTATGTCCTGTTTGTAATGGAATTTAATATGCCCAGTAAGTGGTTTTAGCAAAATCAGTCTTTGTCTGCAAGACATCTGATGCTTGGAAAGGAATGAAAAGAATTAATTTAAACAGGAATTTTTATTATACTGCAAAGGGGCAATCATTAATATATTACTACATTCTTTCAGTTAATGAAAATTACTTGTAATCTAGTCTGAAAGTTTATTTTGAGTAAACAGTAGGCTCCTTATAGATAAACCTACATTGTTACATTTAAAATATCATCTGTAACTACAGATAAACTATGTCAGAGCTACTCTCCAAGACTTCTAACTAGTCCACTCCTTGATATACTGGTTGTTAGCTTCAAATTAGCTCCAGTACTTCCTTCACAGGTGGCTGATGGTAAAGGAAAGAAGACTGTCCTTGGGAAAGTAGGAGTTTTAGCTCCCATTTGCAAAGTTTTATTGTTAATTTTGCTTGTGCTTATTTATTTGTTTTCTTGATAAAAATTCTAAGCCTTGAGGACTGGCCCTTTTGAATATTACTATGATTTTCTGCTCAGTTGTTTCACTTATCAAATAGCTTCTCTTGTGTGACTAGAGCTGTTGATCCAAACAAGGCAAAGCAGGATTTGGCCCAGCACGAAAATAAGCTTCAGGATGTGAATAATACCAATAAGCAGGATTTTTCTTCTGGGAAGGCTATAAATTATTTTTTTCAAACAAACACAGTAAGAACAGTTCTACAAAAGCAATGCTATAAAAATGTTTGCCAAACTAAATAGGGTTCTATGCCATTTTCGTTAATGCTTATGGTATTAAGATAGCCTGTTTTGCTTTGGAGTGTTTTCAATTGTTCATTAGAAGAGCAGCACAGTTTGTGATAGTGTTTGAAAATGCTTGTAATTCACTCCCTTTTCAGTCCATGGTAAATCTGAAATACTTTGCATTAGTGAAAAGGTAATTGAAACTAAGCAATATTTTTTTTCTGGTTTTTGGATGCCACTGAAAAAATTAGTTCAGATTTTGTAGAGCATATGTACTTTCAGAATTGAAGTATGGGCTTTGATGTATTGTATATCTCAAGGATCCCAAAATAACATTGAGAACTATGTTGACTTGCCTTTTTACTGTTCTGCTTCATTTCTTCTCAGTAGAATTCTTCTTAGCCATAAGAGTGGTGTTATTTATAAAAGGTCTTAAGCAAAGGAAATAATTTATGGGAAACCAAACAAGCAAAAACTCACTTTGTAAATGCAAGGTGAGAAAGATGTTCATGTTAGGAGTATTACCCATAAATCTGTATGGCAGAAGAGAGCTTTAACCTTGTAGCAAATTGTTGTTTATACTTGAAAGTCTTCCTGCTTTGTGTTTAATTATAACCTTAGATCCATATTTTGGGTTTCTAAACTTTGGAAGAAATTGTGTATCAAGCAGGTCAGCTTTGCTTTTACTGGTAATCTTTCAAAAAGATACGTGGTTGAAATTTAGGTAAGAAGACTGCAGTATACGTTATTATATTATATAGACCTTCTATTTTGTAATTTGAAATCAATATTGCAAGAGCAGGGTTTTGAAGGAACGTTTGATGTGCAAACATTGGTTTCTTTTAAAGTTATAGGGTCCAGCCATCATCTCAAAATGGTAATGTGCTACCTGGCCTAATTTATGCCATATTGTGCTGGAAAAAAATGAAGCGTCTTTCATTTTCTTCTCTTCTCTAATCATTAGAAAATTGAACTTTGAATGTCATGACCTATTTTAATGGAGCTGATTGCTTGGCACAGAACTGGAGTAAACTGTATTATGTACTTGTGAGATATGTTACTTGGGAAAGGAATAAATATGTGAATCAATGTACTTTATGGATTGCCTGTCTAATTTCAGAATATATTATAATATTCTCCCTGTAACAAAGGCTATTATTAGTCTAAGTGAAATTGCTCAAGTCAGTTCAGCGTGCTGGGCACCAACACCTTTGCTCTATAAAAAATACTAGAGAAGTTCCTCCATTTGCCTGTGCTTCACTATTACCACGTTATGGCTAATACCTAGGGTTTTGATATAGAAACCTCTAGAAGTAAAGGAATGACCTGTTTCTTCTTGAGTACAAGGCCATTTTACCCTAACAGGGTCATATAATTTTTGGATTCTTGCCACCTCTATACTTGCAATGCATGCTTGCCAGTGGGTTACATTTACATTTGCATGCATGGGCTAAGACCCAGGGCTAGCCTGACTTGGCTTTACCTGGTTCCAAACTCTTAAGTTACAAGATATGGCAATGTGCAGTTCCTAATGGGAGTTATTTCCTTTAGAGATACATTCTTCTTTTCCCTTCTTTGCATAGAAGACGACTTAGTTAATCTGGACTCTCACAGTATCTTCACTATGGCAGAAGTTGTCTTTCCATTGCTCCCCATAAGTTTTGAAGGTCCCGGTCCTTTCAGAGTAGGAGGTTCATCCTGAAACATGACAAAAACAATGGCAAACTTGCCAGCAGCTCCTGTAGGGATTTGAGCATCTCTCAGCACCAACTTTTAGCTCCTCTTACCTCTTAGTCCATCTGGGGCTTAGAAGAACTATGGCACTTAGGATTTTTACTGTTTAAGCTGTGTGAAAATCCAGCATTGTGTAGCCAGGCCACTTGGAATTTTTTGCTTATATTTTTAAGGAGAAAAATCTGCCCAAATGAGATCTAAAGATGCGTTTCATTTAAAATGAACTAACTAAAAACATGGCAATGACCTTGATGAATGCAATGTAAACTTCAAAGGCCTCCTGTATTATCATTTCCCTATGTAATTGCAATGTTTGTTTTTACTGCACCTTTGTACTCTGATGCACAACAAAATTAATTTCCTGGTGACAAAGGAAATCTTGGCCCTCAGCTCGCTTAAAGCCATCGTGCCTCTGAATACTGCAGGGGTTTCTGCAGAGGGGCTGAGAGCTGCAGTGAATGGGCTGCTTAACCTGAGAACTTGCACAAAATAATGTTGACCTCCAGCTGCCCAAGCAATATATTTACTAAATAAATAAATTGGAAGGAGTGCACTTTTATTGCAGGGTCAGGTCAGTGTGCAATTCCAGGCGAAAAATGATACTCTTTAGGCTTTTTCCCTACAGAAATAAATCCAAAGTCATGATGTAGGTACATGGGGTTCCCACACATAGCATTCATTCAGTAATTGCATCAAAGACAGTGTCTAATGACCATTTCTCTGCTTTCTTACTGTTCTGTAATGCTTTTTTAAAAAAGCAAATTAAAAGCGGATGGTGTGTTAAAAAACCATATCCAGGCCTGTACAGTCGAATGCATAATGAAAGCACAATCAGTAATTCCAGTTCTAAAAAGAATAAAATGGGGGTGGAGGCGTGTGTGTGTCAAACTTTACCTTGTTGCTAAAGTGGCTCAAATTGCTCTAGCTTGCAATCGCTATCTCATATATATTCAGAATTACAGGCACAGCTGTCTGATCCTTTTTTTTTACCTCGGGCAAGCCTGGTAATGTCAGTGAGTTAAGGGGCTTGAACAGGGAGCTGAATTTGCACCTTACCGACTAACCTGCTTTGTGCTTTAGTGACCCTAATACCTACTACAAACTTATTTAAACTTCATTTCTAAACAAGTTATTAGCCAGACATACCAGATTTGAAATAATATACCCACCTATCCACCCCCCCCCGGCATTCTGTTACCTGTTCCTTGATACATGCAGTCTCCCAGCATAATAATTTAAAGGAAAAAAAATCCCTGCCAACTCTGGCTATAAATTCACATTACATTAAAAGCAGAATAAAGGATTAGAGTACCAACAAAACTTTCAAGCTGAACAAACCCTTGTAGTCTGTAGGTTTAAAAAGAAATCTTTTTCTTGTTTACTTGATTCAAAGATGAAAGCCCCTGTGTTAGGATTAAGAAAGCCCTACATTTAAAAAAAAATAAAAAAATAGAAAAGAAGAGCTGGAGCTGACACTTTTGTATGGAAAAGTAAAACAGGCAGCCAAATAATTCAAGTAAAAAGAATAAGGTGCATGATGCTGAATTCTGCATGTGACAGACAATAGGCTTGTACACCTTGCATAGAATTCAGTAGAGTAACCAGAAGCTAGACGTGATAATGGGGAGGGGTTACATAGTACCAGTACAAAGACTAGGCTTCCAATTTTAAAGCTTTTCCAACAAAGAGTGCCATCCTTTTACAGAGCTGATCAATAACAAAAGAACATATCCTACATTCTCCCGTAAAAAAGCAGGTTAGCTTGCTGTCTTGTGGCCTCCCTGTATTGGTGAAAATATCTGAGAAATTATGGAAGGTCCATTATTTGGAACATATTTCCCATAACATTGCAAAACTGGTAGCAAAGCTGAATTAATAATGAATAATGTCATAATGTCTAAAATTAGGAAGCAGAAATTATGTCATGTAGTCAAGGGACTACCTGCCTCCTGTGAATACAGTCTGGGTATGTTTTGTGTAGCTGCATGAAGTAAAATTTAAGGGCAGGAATTTTTCCTGGTTCCCTCTATTCCAAGGCAGAACCAGGACTTGTTGTTGTCTGTGGCATTTTTATCTGCCCTTGTCAGAATGAGTAGGGTCTTCTCAAGATTTTGGGTTTTCTTTTTTCCTCACGTGGTTCTATCAAGGTGCTAGGATATCTTCATGCCATAACGTGAAAGACAAATCCCTCTAAAATTTGCTCTTTGAGAATTCACCTACAGTTAAGTTTTGCTGTACTTTCCAGCCCAGAGGTTCAGGGCCTCTTTGTGTATTCTGTGCAAAATAATTAATACTGCAGTTTGAAGGAGGCAACGGTGAGACTAAGTGATGATTAGCAGCAAAATCCATGACCAGGGCTCTCTGAAAAGAGGCAAGACTTTGGCTGTATTATACTAATCCATGACAAAGTATAATCAGTCAGCAGATGCAAAACAGAGCAAAAAGAAGATACTACTAATTTCAGTACAACCTCTTTCTACGGAAACTTCTATTCTGCTTACAGCCATGCTATAAATCATAATTAATATCATGCAAATTTTTCCTTCACAGTAGGTAATGGACTAAATATCAGAAGTTTTTTACTTTATTAGAAAACAGTTATGACCTTTGAACACACAATATGGTATTTGAAGCAAAAGTGATGATGAATATTCCCTGGGAGCCTGATTTTTTTCCCTTCTCTTTACATATACTATATTTAGCAGTAAATCAGTGGCTACTTCTTATTTGTCTGAAAGTGGTGAAAGAATGAAACATAGCACAGGTCAGCAGAGCTAATCTAGGGTTTGATTGAATGAATGGGGAACTTGATTTGCAGTGTGTCCCGAGTTGGTTATATTCATTGTTCTTATACTGATATCACTACTGATTTCAAGTTGTTTTGCATTGGTATTTCTCAGGTAGGCAACAGCTCCAGAGAAAGTGACCCCTGAGGGTCTGGTGGATGGCAAATTACAGAGAGCCCTTGAGGTGATGAAGGCCAACTGACTTGCTGACTTGAAGGCCAGTACTGACTTGCATTAGCAGGCGTGTAGGGAGCAGATCAAGGGAAGTGATTATTCCCTTCACTCAACAACTGTGAGGCTTCAGCTGAAGGAATATGTTCCATCTTGGGCCCCACAGCACAAGAGAGGTGGTGACAGTCTGTGGGAGGGTTGCTAAATTAGCAGGAGGGTTGGAGTGTACTTCCCATAAGGAGAGGCTGAGGGAACTGGATTTGCTTAGCCTGCAAAGAAGGCAAAATGGATGTTATTATTGTTATCGTGAACTGTTTAATGGGGGCTACAGGGGAGATGGTACCAAACTTCTTAGAAGTGAACAGTAAAAAGACAAAAGGCAGTGGTGATAGGTTGCAACAGAGGAATTACTGCTGGAAAACAAGGAAAAAATTCTTCACAACAAAAGCATCTAAGAAATGGCACTGGTTGTGCAGGGAGGATAAATAATCTCTGTCCTTGGCAATACCCAGAACTTGTCTGGACCAGGATCTGAGACTCCTGCTCAAACTCAGAAGCTTTCCCTGCTTTGAGCTGGAAGTTAAACTAAGTGACCTACAGTGTATGCCTCCCAACTCAAGTTTTCTAGGATTCTTTGATCCTGCACACACTAGTTGCTGACTGTAAAAAATGGTACTGTCTGGCATATACACAGCAACGCTTTAGTCAGCTGTGGAGTGACTGTTTGCTAGGCAGATTTGGGTGTTGCCTGCAAAACTTAGTGTTAGGTAGTATTTCTGGATAATTTCTGGTGGTGGGCAGAGGGCGTATTTCAGATATATATGACAACTAGGGAGCAGGGGTGTTTTCTGAATCTGTAGGAACTATTGTCCCCCATGTATTAATGGGGTCAATAGTTTGTACAAAGTCCTCCGAACAGGACTTGAGCATGCCTGTAGTTTCCTCACTATGTGTTATACGTGATCACAGCTCTAGAATTTGGCCTTGATGCTGTGATATAGGCAGCCTCATCTCTCAGCTCTGTTAATGTTAATACATACATACGTATGGCACTGCTGATGTTTAATGATGATTCCTTCCTGCTGATGGATAAATATCGGTTGTCCAAAGGAATATTGTTGGAAGAATAATCGATTTCAGAATAGACTAAGCAATTTTGAGATGATGTTGAATTATGTCTAAAACTCCATTAAGTATAGTAACTCTTTCACTCAGAGAGATACCAGAAGATGAATCAGTCTACTAAGCTCTCTTTCCTCACTTTTTAGTGTGTTTATGTGATGGTAGGTAGGAGAATGAGGCCATACAAGTCAAGAAAATCAATATTTTTGAAAGAGTTTGTGTGTTTTTTTTAAAAATAATGGGACTTAAGAAACGAGGTTTGTATTCTCAGTGTGTGATCTTGAACAAGTAATTTTATGTCTCCATCTCTTTATAGAGAAGATATTTATATGTGCTTTTATTTTGTAATATGCTTTATGGATTAGAGTTCTGTGTATGAGTTAAATCTTATAAAAATGTCAGTAGAGATGACATTGAAAATACATCCTTTTATGCATTCAGTAGAGTAATTAGTCAATACTGCATGTGGAATTTAACAGCACCTATATCCAGACAGATGTGGTTTCTTGTCATTTTGTATTGCAGGGGATGGGGAAATGTATGCAATCAAAATCAAACTCTGTAAACAGCAACAGCAGCAACAACAGAATAAACTGTGGAAAGGTAATTGAATGGTCCCAAGCACTTTAGGATGTGAGAATCTTAAAAGCTGGAAAACAGACATTCCTCTCAAATGGTATCTCTCCTGCTGGTGTTAAACACCTTGGTGCGGAGCTGTAGGGTTTTATTTGCACCACAGGAAATGCCTGTTACTTCATACATGCTGCTGTAAAAATGTGTTAGTACTTAAATAATAGCACAAAAGATCTTTCTATTTCCTGCTCTAACAAGATCAGTTTCAATAAAATGAAGTTTTAGTCATTCTTTTCCATCCTTGTCTTGCAGTATCATTTTGTACTTAGAGATGACATCACAGCAACATGTTCTGTGGTAGTTTTGTGAGCTCCAGGACCTTGAGTCACTCCTGTTCTGCTGATTCCAGTAGCAACGTCAGTCAGCAATCTTGTTAGCATTTGCGAATGAAACTACAATTAAACTGAAAGGAAGGAAGTTAAGCACACACTTAACTTTTTTGTTTCTAAGACTATTTTTAAATTCTTTAAAAAAAAAAAAAAAAAAAGGGCCTGTGTAATGCTAGCTGGCATCCTGCCAGACAATTCCTCAGACCTCTAAGTTGATAGAAACCATTTATTTATCAGAGAAGAGAAATGGTGAAGTTAATTAGAGCCTGGTATCATGACCCTCCTTAATGACATTCAGAATATCAATGAAGCCAATGATTTTGATTGTCAGGGAAGTAATTTTGAAAGCTGGGCCCTTGGAGATATCATAGTCAAGTCCTCTTTAAAGATAACTAAGGGATCTATCGTTTCAAAAAATCTCATTTCATTTTAATGGACAAATTCAATATTTGAGTTGAGATGCAGATTAAAGTCCAAGGTGAAAGTGAAATTAACTCAAAAAGCACTTTAAAAACTAACATTTAATTGCAAATTTGAGGAAGAAACCTGAAGACAAAACCAACAATCAACTTAGCAGTTTCTTTTAGCTGAACAAAAAGAGCCAGTGACTTCTAAATAACAATCAAACAGGTAAAATGAATAATTGGGTCACATCCAAACCTCAGTTCTGGCAGCTTAATTTGAGTAAAAGCTCTAGATTAGCTTTTTTATCTAATAGAAAATGTGATTTATTTTAATACTTGGGCTGTTGCTCTGTACAGACCTAAACCTCTAGGGTAAATAAGAAAGTTGGAAAGGAAAAAAGTAATTTGTCTAACCATGTTTAAAAACTACCTTTCACTATCCTATATTATTCTGATATCTTGAATTTCTCTTAGTTTCTGTCTGTAGCTGAGGTCATGTTCTAACAAGCTTTGCCAATGCTTAGTTTCTACTTACAGGATGACTGTAGCAGAAAATATTGCAAAGGCCAGAACAGTTCAGAACAAATGCAGCTTTTCTTCTGCCACACAATCCCATTACAGCTTTTACCAATCCACCTGCAGTGTTCTGTTCGTGTTGTTTGTTAATCAGTCCACCCTTCCGAACTCAAAAGCTGTGAATTTAAAACTTTTTAAAACTGTGGTTTCTTGAAAGTTTTGCCAAAAAAACTGTGATTCCTGGTGTAGGGGATTTGAGCTACTGAGAAAAGGTTGGCTTTTCTAAGGTACTTTCTGGGCATCATCTTGACATAGCCCATTTGCAGACCACAGATTACAAATCACTATTCTCAAATAAAGCTATTTATTGAAGAAAATTGGGGAAAACTCCTAAAATGTTAGTGTGCCGCAGGGGATGCCTGTGGTTACTCAATAGCACTTTGATATAGTCTTAAGGTAGGCGTTTTGTTATCTATTTGTAAATATCAGGCACCATACTGTTTTGTTCCTCTGAAAGAACGAAGTGCTGCAAATGTCAATGATTGTAATGAAAAATAGGGAAATAGCATCAGAAGAGCTGCTGACGCCTGTTGCATATGATGAAAATAAGAAGTCAACTGACTTCTTGGAATGAAATATGTATGCATTTGTGTTGATTTTTTTAAAATTCCTCTCCAGTCACATAACAGTAAAAAAGAGATATCCTAGGGGCTTGGAAGTTCCAAGATGTTTTCATGATCAGTCACTGAAAGTTTGTTTACAAGATGATTTTCACTAGTAGAAAAGAAATTATTCCTGAGACTGTTTCAGGCAGTTTGTAAGCCAAAGGGGATGCATGAGTTGTCAGAAATAATAGCAAATATTATGTTCAATTTATTGTTGAAGATTTCATGTAATCTAAGCTTTTCACAAGAGTGCTTAAAATTGAGTTGTGCATTTATTTACAGTGATGTAACTCCATTGCTGTTGGTGAACTTGTGATATCCATCCGGAGGTAGGGTAACTGGGTCTTCTGGTGTGAACAAACAGTATTAGACCTTGTAAACCAAATGTGAACATGTTCACAGCCTTGTCTGAGCTTGCACAGGCTGTCTCCTCTGATCCAACTTGTATATTCACTTACAGGCTTAGGAGATCAGCAGCTTAAAACAGTTGAGGAGAAGGTATTTGGGTTCACTGATAATGTTATATGGTGACTATGAGCACCAAAGTTGGGCTTGTATAGGTTGTATTGAGAATTACAGGATTACTAATCACCTGTGTAAACTGTATCTGTGTACTATGTATTATTCTGGTTAGTCACAGTTAAAAATAATAGTGATAATAAGAATATTTGCACAGAAGCACTTACAAGGAAAATGGAGTGCTTATGTTGTTAAAGGTTGGCTTGTAGTGTAATGTAAAACATAAAATGGAATAATGACTCTTTTCTGTGCATATATCACCAGGCAAATACCTAGAAGGCAAATTTATTTTTCAAGCTGAATAACAATATTGGAAAGAAAACAAGGACTTAAGCAGTAGCTTGTCTACTTTCTGATTGAGGCTTATGTCCATTAGAGATGCAAGATGTGAAAGATCTTTTCTGTCAAAGTAATGGAGACAAAAACCACTAACTACTTCTAAGATGTGGGTTTTTTTAAAGAAATCTATAAGATATTTCAAAGAAACCAAACAAAACCCAGTAGAAGGTACTTTCTAGGCCATTATCTTTCTAACAGAGAGCTTTCTCATAAATGTCTTCAACTCATCTATGTTTCATAAAGGATTATGAGGATGCCTCAGGAAAGAGTCCTGTATAGATGTTAATGCTTTAAGAACTTGCTCTGTTTTAACCATTCAGCAGGTTAGTTTGCATTTTTATAGTCCTTATAATTCACAGCTGTTAAACACTAATTCTAACCTGACTCATTCGCAGACATAGGTGAGAAAACTGAGGAGGGTTAAAAGTTTCATGACATTCTAAGAACTCAAAAGGTTGTGAAGCATAATCAGCTCTAAGAAATGGTAGAGATTATCAATCTGTCTGAAGCATCTAACTAAGGCAATGTTGATTGATATCTTCTTTTTGAAGATGTAACATCTGCATTTTCTCTGCATAAATATTATCTACATTGTGCAATACTTTGATTATATACAGCAGCAGAAATGTACAAGTTCAGAAAACTTCTTACCTGTTTGTTGGTATATTAAATCAGTGTGACTCACTTGGTGTTAGAAGAGGTAGTTCTAACTATGGAAAATAAAATCAGAGTTTGCTTTATACTTGGGATTAAATATGGCTTATACCCCCTGGGAAGATAATAATAATAACTCTGAAGAGTGTAATCATGACTCTTGAAGTGAACAAGAATTGGTGTGTAGAGGTCTCTCTTCAGCTGTTCCCTAGGCAGTGGGTAGTGCCCTTATCTCCTACTGCTGAGCTAAAATGTAGCTTTACTGTGGTTTTGGGCCAGTTACTAGCTGGTCGAGCTTGTCTGCGTAGCAAATAACAGTAGCAATTAAGTGAGATTACACAGGCTTCTGGTTAGGTTGCACAAAGTTTCTCCCTAGAACCTGGGTTGCTAACTTGAGCCATAGCTTCTTTACTACTACCATTAATTTTGCTAGCTACTTACAGAAAGAGAATAATTGCCTGTACTGTCACTTGGATGTAGTAAAAAGAGATTTCAAGTGACATTTAACTGACAAGGGAGATAAGTAAAATTTCTCAGACACTAGAAGTGGCTCTACAGTTTGAGTGTGTTAGGTATAAAAGCAGAGTTTTACTGGTCTCTTGGACCAATAATTTTCAAAACCACATATAAGAACCAATGCCTGTGTATTCAAATTTTAATGCAATCACACATCACAGAGATCATACAAATTGAGTATGAAAAAAATTATAGCAATTACAAAGATCTGTACCAACTTTCTCTGAGATTGCAACACATTAAATAAACTTAATATTCATGAAAACTAAATGCCTATTCAAAAGCTAGACTGCTTTTAAAAGATGACTGTTTGATAAAAACCTATAATAGTTTTAGGACCAGAGCCCATTTTTCCTTAACAGGAATGCCTTACCAATGAACGTTAAGAATCATGGCCTTTCTGGTCATGTGATTGGAGAGTTTTTTCTTCATCATCATGCATCTCTAGTTGGGTGCAGGGTGTCCAATACCCTTATTGCTGATTAGCCTGACAGTGAAGACATTCTCCTCTGCAGTGAGGGTTTGGACATCACAAGCATTGATTCTGATTCTTCCCATCCCTATGCATCTGCTCAGATCAGTAGGTTATTTATGATATTTACCCTGAAGGCAACACTCTTCTTCATCCTTCAAGGATTTAAAATCCAAGGGTCAATATAGATTCTTCTATTATTAAAAATGCATCTTGGTGTGGGGTGGCAAAGTACATTCTCTTTAAAAAGTAAGCTGTTCAAATGATTCACATTACTTAGAGCATAAAAGCATGTGCATGTGCAGTTGCCACATTGCTAGTGACCAGTGTAATTTATATTCCTCTGAATACTTTATAAAACTTCTAGGTGGCTCAACTTGAGATTTGTTTAGATATTATTTTACAGGATTAAACCTATTGAATTATTAGACATGTGAGTTCCCTTGTCTGTGTAGAACTAATTAATGAAAAATTAGTTTCTCCTGTTTTGAGGTTTTTTTCCTCCAGCCATCCTCAAAGGCACCTGCCTTCTTACTTATGTTATGATTTTATCAGTCAACTAAATGGTCATGACTATGAGATCACTAAGGATCACCACTGGTAGTCCTTTTACTAATCAAATTAAGTAAAGTTTTCTGGAATTCAGACATTTGGAAGTAACTCAAATTGATTAATCTAGTAGAGAGTCTGGCAGTAAGAAAGGAGTTGAGTGGGTGGAAATAACTGCAGTGATTTGGCTGCCAGCTCACTGGGGAAGCTTCCCCTTCACTAAGAGGGCTCCCTCTGAAAATGGTGCAGCTTTTACAGAGAATGTGTTCTCAGAATTGTTTATACAGAGTTATGTGAACAATTCAATTATTGCTAATGGAAGCTGTACTCCCACGTGCTGACCTGAAAGATTACCTATTGTATATAGAGTCTATCTGAAAAGACACTTTGAGGGATATGAAGTAGAAGTCAGACAGTGAAGTAAACTTAATTAGGGTACAATAAAGTCTACTATTTACTTTCTTTGATTGATAGAGATGAAATTATCTAAATTCACTTAATTAGTTATGAAAGGCTAAGGTCGTTACAGGATAATTTGAGATTTAACCACTTCTTTTTAGTCTGGGAACTTGGCCATATTGCTCAACGTGGCCTATATATTTACATAGCTAAGTTAGCTGTTGAACTTAGCTATAACATTTGGTTTTCTCATAATGGTTATAATTGGCAGTAGATTTAAAAGGGAAAGGTGTTTCATTTACCATCTTGCAAGAACTTTTAATTGGATATTAGTTTGTATTTTGTCTTTGCATATGTGAACAAAATATGGTAACTCCTTCCCAACTGTTCTGATTTGGTTTACGATATTTTGCAAATGTGAAATTTAAAGAGCCGTTTCTTCATCCAGTGGACTTGGTATAACTGCACTGTTTGAAAGAGGTCTTGGGGGGTGGTTTTTGGGGGAGAGGTGTTTGGTATTTTTTTTTTTTCCTTTTAGTTTACATCAATTAAGAATCTGTTTCTTGATTGAAACCTTCTACCAACGAATATAGCTGGTAGAAATTTGTTTCAGATCATGCCTGTCTGTACCTTAGGAGATAATGACTTGCTGTTGATCAAAATGCTTTTGAAGGATTCTTCAAAGATCTGTAGTGCATACTTTTTGTTACTTTCTTTTACTTACTAGAAAATAGTACTGTAATGTACAGTGGGCGGGTGAAGAGTCAGTCTCAACAATCTTTGAATGATTTTTTTTTCCACACATCTGCAATAATCCCCTGTAGAATTAATAAAATATGAATATAAAAATATGAGAGTGTGTGTGTGTACATGTACATAGATAGGTAGATGGCTGTATTTATTTACAAAATAGGAAAGGAAAAAATCTTGCAAAACCAGTTAGGGTTTTCTTTTGCTCTCTTCCCCCAGAAGAAGCTTCCACTTTCATTGACTCCTGATAAAATGACTAGACGAATCCTGTTTTGAAGATGTAGGTATCCAAAAGTGGTGTTGGCAAGCTCTACTTATCTTGGAGGATTTCAGGACAGTTTGATATTTATCCATTGACTCTAAATCTGTCTGTAGTTCAAGACTATTACAGTGGTCCTTGGGGACAGAACTGTAGAGGATACGTTAGAAACAGGAATTTATTGCAAAATTCCTGTTTCCAGTACACTTTTGATATGATCAGTCACTGCTGAACATGCAATTAAACACTGCTAGAGATTTTGTCAGCCAACAGTTCCTGTATCAGGAATATTTACTGTCCAGGTAAGTGGCATAATGGAGTTCTCTATATATTCGGGGGTTCTTGTATTATTGCTGCATGCATCTAAAAGGAGTTGACAGTTATTTTCTTGGCTTGGAGAGTAAAATAAGAGCTAAAAATAACTGCAGGTGATGAATACAGTATCCTTGATACTGAAACAATTCAAAACCAAATGCTTGAAATTTTGCTCCCTTAATCTCCTGTCACCCTTCACAAACAGAAAAACAAGTTCACTTTGAAAGTATTCAGACAAATGAAAATTGTATTTAACAGAGGCAGAGGAGAAAAATGACAAATGACAGATAGGGGACTTGTACTTCATGGCTATTATGTCCTTCATTTGGTGGAAGATGAGTGACTAAGAAGTTATGCAGTTCTATATACTGTACTTGAAAAGCTCTTTTTTTCTGAGACCCTTTATTCTGAATGTGTAGTGTCTTGAAGCTTGCTGGCTCATCAGCCACATATGGTATAAAACATATCTCTCTGGGCAGAACTGTTATTTCAAACAGTTCTGTTTTTCTTTTTTTTTAAAACCTCTATGGAAAGGAAGTTAATAAATCCCTCTTTCTGCAGGTGGATGTAAGAATTGCTCAAGATTCCACCCCCAGCTTTTCCTTCACATCTAAGATGACATATCCACATCTACCTTTTCTTTACTTCATTTTCCTTTCCCCCAAATTCCTGCACCACAGCAATCAGACATGCCTATCTTTCAAGCAACCAGCTACCCTTAAATTATGATTTTTTGTTTGTTTGTTTTATGGAAACTTGGGTATGTGGAAATCTCAAACTACTGTGCTGACAGAACCTAGTTAAACAACACCATGCCTCACAGTGGTTTTTACAAGATTAAAATATAAATTTATGTCATGTCATTTACTGCAGCAGTATGGACATGCTGGTATGGATCTTAGCAGTAACTCAGCTGCAGACAGTGGCACTTGGCGATTTAAGGGGGCAGAATGTAATCACTGCACTTGAAAATTGGCCTGGACACCTAGTTAACTCTGAATCTTTCAGGAGAAGTGTCAGAAAATCATGAATGAATACAAACAGCCATGACTTCTGATTCTGATAGTTCTTCACTCCTGCCAAATAACTTTATTAAAAAAAAAGTTTTCAGAAATGGATTTTGGTTCACATTATTATAAATAAGTTATATTTCTGTTGCTTTAGCAGGTGAAGGAATTACATCTTTTTTTCCTTCTCTGAGTTTTCTGAGTTTGTATGACTTGAATTCCTAAGTTTGGAAACAAGCTGTAATTTTTTTCCCCTGACAGAGCTGATCTTTTCTGACATTGAAGTGAATTGTATAGGTGGTTGTACTCTAATTATACTAGTAAGCAATGTGGGTTGGTTTTTTTTGGGGGGGGTGGGGTTTTTTTTGTAGTAGGCATTTTGTCAAATTGACTGTTTTCACCTCTCTATATTTTTATTTGTTCCTTCATCTCTCTATATTTTTTCTCTATATCCATTTTAATTTACAGAGCTTTATATTTATCTGATTACCTGAAAATGCACACATGGATTGATTTTCAAGTTCATCAGTTATCATTTGTATCAATATTTTAACAACAAAAATCAGGTGTTTTCTTAGCTATTTCTCTGTGCACTTGTTTTTAAAAAATTAAAAATATAAACTTATATTAGTACCCAAACCTATGTAGACCAATTATGTCAGAGGTGTACAGTGCATGAAGAGTTTCAGATAGGGAAAAAATGTTTGCAACCTTTGATAGCCAAGTTGTGTGAAACACTGAACTGAGGTTAGGAATGGACCAACACCATTTATATTAACCCTCTATTTATGCAGAATTCCATTACAATTAATTGGATTTTACATTCACATGACATCATGGAGCTGGGGTTTTTGAAAGGGAGTATGTTAAAAAAATGCATTTGTAAATAGGTGCTCTATTCTAAGAAGTCATGCCAGAATCCTGCTGTAAAGCATTTAGCAGAGTTTACAGCACTAATAATTTTCTGCCCTTCTAGGTAATGGAAAAACTGTTTCTGCAGTACAGTTGCAGTTCTGCAGATGTGGAGCATTGCCTTTCTGCTTCTTTCTGACTTGCTTGGAAAATTGTTATCCAAATTGCATTTACAGTTCTTATATCATTACTGCACTGATGCCGTGGGGAATTCTGTGAATGGCATGAGTGGGAAAGAAAATATTGTCCATGAACAGGACAACTGTAACTGAAGTAATGAAAGCTCTTGCAATAGGTAGTAATTGTACAGGAAACTGTAGACTTTTTATGTTCAAGCTTATTGATACAGCTTTTCCTTTCTTTAGACTATAAACAGGCTTATGGATATTCTTTCTGCCATGTTTTAATTGTAGGATTTCAAAGAAAGGAAAACATGTTAATAGTGCTTTTGATCAGTAAAGTGTAGTCAAAGATCTAAGAAAGAGGACTGAAAGAGATCTTCCAAGTTGGACAACAGTCATTTATTGCCCGATAGCAATTATGTCCTATAACCTCTCCGTAAGTGTATCTTCCAAAAAGTATTTTGTTTTCTTGCTACCATTAATCTATTGGAACTTAAATCTCCTAAGGTATAGAAAACTTCAAAACAAACCTAAAATGTTCCCTTAACAGTAGACTCATTTCTTCAAGTTCTTATGTTTTTTCCTATAAGCTGACAGATTTATAGGAGGCAAACCTCTCTAATACATACTTAATACATACTCTCATTCCTCTGATCATCCTTCTAGCCTGTTCCCCCTTATTATCTAATTTGGGTAAATTAAATGATTTTACTAAACCTTTTGAAGTGTTCACAAGAAAATGTTCTATTTGATGGCTAAGAATGAACAGACCTATCTTCCAAAGACCTCAGCTGCCAATATGGAAGAACAACAGGTTTTAGTTCTGCCAAGCTACAGTTATCTTCCATCTTGTTGCACGTAAAACCCTTTGATTTTCCATTCCTGGGACTAGTATGTATGCTGGTTTATGTTCTTGGCAATTATATAAACTCTCTGTCTTCTTACTAATTAATTAATTAATTAAAGTGAGTGCTTTACATGTTTTCTATAATGCCTTATCAGAATAAATACCAAAACCCACTTAAAAATACTAACAATGAATAGAATAAAGGCATATTTTATGTGTGGAGGAATGCAAAGCATTAAATAAGGAAAACCAGAAGGTTCTTGGATTGTTAGAACCTACTACCTTAATAAAAGTCAAATGAGTTAAACTTCGCCAGCTACAACTTTTTCTTTTGCAATTTGATAACCAGTGCTTTTTTCCTTCTTCATTTTGTACCTTCTTTCTCTCAACTTCTTTCATCCACTCAAGAGCAAGATGGCTGTGAGTTTCCTACTACAAATAGGAACAGAAATACTAAAGGGGTCTTTTTGATGAACATCTCCCAAAGATCCTATTCTGTACAGATGAAAGCTGAGTGAAAAAAGAAAGTGAGAGCTCACAGAGAAGTTCTTAGAGAACAGCTGCAAAGTCCTGAATTAGGATAGAACTGAAATGCTTTTAAAATCCAGAACAGCCTGTAGCTTTGGCATGAGGGTGTTGAACATCCAGACACATTCTGTGACTTTCTTTGCATCCACAGAGAATGCTCTATAATCAGTATCATTATATAGTTTTCCAAGTGAGCCTAGATAGTAGGTAGGATGATCTTGTTGAACCACCTGAGTGCAAATCTACTAGAGGTTACCAGTCTTGTAATAGAAGCATTGAACTGGAACATGTGCTGGTACCTCCACTGGAGTAAAAACCTATTAGTTGAAACTGTAGGTCTTGCTATAAACTTTGGACTTCTGCCATCTTCCAGACAAGAGGTCCTGAACATAAAATCACCATGCTGTTGACTACATTATAGCTTCTGGACACATGTAGAGATACCCGTATTTTATCCCAGGGCTGGAAATCCTATCCTTGGCAGTCTACCTTGCAAGCCCATGGAACTTGGCTAATTTCAATGAATCAATACATTTCTAACATAAATATTTTTTCCTAAATAAATAAAATAAAAGCTGTCCATTTTATTTATTTATTTATTTAATACCTGGGATTTCACTACTGTGATTCACTTTTGTGTTACTGCCTAAAGACTTCTTTAAACCAAGGCCTTTTTATTCCTTGCTGTTCACTGAGAAATTTTTACTTTCTCACATAGTTTTAAGCATTTAGAAACTCCAGAGAGAAGAACACAAAACTAAGCGGGTAGAGATTCTCTGAGTATGTCATGAATAGCTTCACGATACAAATTCCCTAATGTGTGAGGGTAAAGGGTACATAAAATTTTACTGAGGCAAGCCTTCATTGCTCAGGGAACTATGAAATCTTACTTGCTACTGTTGTGTTGTAGTGAGGATGCTTCTATACCCTGTGGTTTTCCAGTTTGCTTGAGTAGGCTCTAAAGCATGTAATCTATTAAAATATTAAAAATTATAAATTATGAATGGAAGTTTATTATGATAAGATAAAAGAACTCTCTACTCTTTTTTTACATTAAGATGCAGTCAAAGCTTAAAACTTTTCAGTGCTTCAGTGTCATTTAAAACTGAAATAAGTCCCATTTGTCAAAGAAGTCACAATATCGACGACTTTGGGGAAATGTAATATTTTGCCATGATTGCTAATCTTTGTTTGGCAGCTTATAGCTGTCTCTGACAAAAGTATTCCAGTAGCCTTTCTGCATAACAAGCAGCACAAAGCCTTCGCGCTGAAGTGCCAATCAGCTCATTGCTCTTGGGCCTGCATAATTTTGAATGGAAAGTGGAGGGATTGCTTTATTTTATGTATTTGTTATTTTAATCTGAACTGAAATAATGAACAATACCTGGCCTCTTTTAATGTGATGAACCAACCTTTAAAATTTCTAAACATATGAAGTACTGGAAAGGGTTGGGTTTTTTCTCCTTTTATCCAGGGAAATAAACCTTATTGCCATATTTTCAGGTATGTACCGTAGTGGGGTTTTTTAAACTGAAATTTCATACTTTTGCTTATTTTCGATTGCCATGAATATTTTTGGGGTTGAAGAGGGAAGAATGCTTTTTCATGGTACTTCAGATAAAACTTACAAGCATATAGTAATGTTATTGGATATTTCAAAAAACACCAGTTTTCCTTCTCAGCTCATATGCATTACTTCCGTTACATTCTTCTGTCAAACATATCACTTTCAAGTTATCTTCAATTTAGCAACAAGATATATGAAAAATGGAGAGAGTTTGTTTTCACCCTTACCTGCTTTAAAAAAGTGCTTTAGAACTTTTAATGGCACTTGCTGGCCCTGTCATACATAAATTGAAGAATTGTCAAACAGAAAATAAAAATGACTGTCCAGGGAAATGCCATGTGATATCATTAAATTTAGGAAATAGAAATGCAAGCACTTTTACTTGCTTGTTTAAAGTGTCCTTTGACTCTATATCCAATTTAATTCAAGCGTATTTTATGGTTTGCCCTGTGAAGACCACTGTTTCTTGTAGAGAAGGACAAGAGTTTGCATTGTAATATAAAGTTCATTAGAAGTGACGTGCGGAAAACAGACTCCACAATCAGTGAGATTGTAAAATAGGTACGTTTATTCAGCGCTGGGCAGCATGGGGGGTAGTCCCACCAAAGTCGTGCGTGCCTGACTCGGCAGTTCGCTTCAAATTTATACAGTCAAGTGTTACATATACATGGTGTTTCACAATATGCCTATACATAGGTATGATCTATCCCTGCTTCATATTAAAATTAGTTCCAAAAAGTCACAAGGCCGGTCTTGGCTGGTTTTTGGGGTCGACTGCTGCTTCTTATCAGGGACTATCTCCTGCCCCAGCCAGCCTCAACAATGCAAGCGTTAAGCATCACTTCTCATCCTCTTGGGCCATGTCTACCTCTATTGAAATTTCTTTAACTTCATTATAAGCTAGATAATTATTAAACAGTTCTTATCTACATCCATTTATCTACTATATCTACTAAGGTTCCTTTGGCTCCCCGTTTCAGTCCCCCCTTTTCTAGAAAATAGTAAATTCTTTTACTATATCCAACTCTAGTACTTCTAATGCATTGTTTCCCTATCTAGCATTCTCTCAAAATATTTATTGGACTCGAGTTTTCATCGCAACTGATTCTTTTTCCATTCGCTGTAGGAATCTCCTGTGCTTTGGAAACACCATAAGCTGCATCAAATTGTTGTACAAAGGATTATGAGCAGAAAAATGACTACTGTTGCTGTCACAAACAGTTGTTTTGGCCATGTTAAATTTGGCAACCAGGAAGTTAGTTTTTCCCATATCTCAGAAAATCCCCATGATGTGTCATCCATAGTGATAAGATGTAACTCCTTAGAAATTTCCCAAATCTTTCCAATATCTGTCTCTACTTGCTGTCTTTCATTTAAATAAGCACAACAGCTTTGATTTATAAGTATGCACACCCTCCCTTCCTTTGCGGTTAACATATCTAATGCAAGGCGATTTTGGATCATTATCTTTGCCAAGGAATCAATTTCAGCTTGTAATTTTCCTAGAACATCAGCAGTAGCATTGGCTAAAGTCTCGACCACCGCTGATACATTGACTATTGCTTTTTCCAATTCAGATACTCCAAGCATTGGGAAAAACCATCGTACCACACTGTGGAGTGTGGTGCCTCGTTCTATAAGAGGGTTAGAGGTTCTTTTAGTCGTCGTGTGGTGCCATGGGGATCAGAATATTCCCCGTAATTTTCCTAAAATAGGGAGTGTTTGTGGGATTATTATTCCCTCTGTGCATTCTCCCCACCAATCGATAGGTAAACTCTTATGTGTCTTCCCGTTTGCACAAAGGTACCAACGCCCATCAGGGAGATTACAATTGGATGGCTCCCGAGGAGGAGGAAGATAACAACTCCCTGTTAGATTTCTCCATCCTGTATTAGCTATCCCTGTAGAGTGTGATTCATTATATCGAAAGCAAGTTCCATTCAGTGTCCCAAGAAAACTAGAAGTGTTGGCATAAGGGTGGCACATCATTACGGGGTCTCCCCCTCTGCCTCTTTCCATGTCTTTTAATCTCCAAGACCAATTGTATTGATCATTATCATGTGGGTCTCTGCTATCCAGATCAAGTTTATACTTCACTATAGTTCTGGAAGCATTTCCATATAAACAAGTGTAGTTGGAGTGTTTTAGTGCTGTTTGTTCTGAGGGGGACACCAATAAATGGGAAGGTTTCTCCTTGTCTGGGTATTAAGGTACACATCCAACAGCTTGATACATTAATATCCTTTGCTAGCTCCTGGTTATATCTGACAAACAGGTTTTCATCCCACGCCTTACACAGAGTCCCCACAACTCCCCATATTACTGTGTAAAAACTAAATGTCCATCGGGTTTTGTGGTGACTTTCCATGGAGTTTTGGGTGTCTTTTTCACTCTGGTGTGATGAATCCAAGCGTCCTGTTCCTTGATTCTGATTGCAGTAAAGGAGGTGAGTAGTACTTGGAATGGTCCTTCCCACTGTGGCTCCAGGGTTTTTTCTGTAAGAGACTTTATGTATACATAATCCCCAGGTTGTATATTATGTACAGGTCCATCCAAACCTCTCCCTCGAGTCCCAGCCGCATGCTTCCTGATTTTATTGAGCTGCTTACTCAATGCTACCATGTAAGAGGTCACAATTTCTTCCCCAGCTTGCACAGACACCCCTTTCTGTATTTCATAGGGTCGTCCATACAACATTTCAAAGGGGCTCAGTCCTTCCCTCGCCCTTGGTCTTGTTCGTATACGCAAAAGGGCTAAAGGGAGAGACTGAGGCCATGTCAGATTTGCTTCTTGTCCCAATTTCACAATTGGCTGTTTGATTAAGTGGTTCATTTTCTCCACTTGACCACTCGACTGGGGGTGATATGGAGTATGAAGCTGCCAATCTATACCCAAATGGTGGCTAATTTGTTGTACTATTTTTGAGACAAAATGTGGTCCTCTGTCAGAGGACATGGTTGCTGGAACCCCAAAACGTGGTATTATCTCTTGCACTAATATTTTAGTTACCTCCCGAGCTTTAGCTGTTCTTGTTGGGAATGCTTCTGGCCAACCTGAGAAGGTATCAGTTAATACCAATAAATATCGATACCCCCCTTTTCTTTGAAGTTCTGTAAAATCAATTTGCCATTGTTGTTCAGGCCCATTGCCTTTTCCAATCTGGCCCATTTCTAGTTTGGGGGTATTCTTAGGATTAGTCTGAAGGCAAAGATCGCATTGTTGAGTCACCTGTCTCACCGTGGTATATAAATTTCTAGCCACAATTTCCCTTATCAAATGTTTATACAGAGCCTCTGTCCCCCAATGTCTTTTCCTATGCTCCTCCCATATCAAATGCCACAGTAAGCAAGAGGGAATGATTAGTTTTCCCTGTGGGGTATGAGTCCACCCCTCTTCATTATATGACCCTTCTAAATCTGTAATAAGCTTCTGATCTTCCCTGGTATATTCTGGCTTACCTTTTAGGGAAATTTGTCTATCAGGAATTAAAGCCCCTTCTATTTTTACCTTTGTTTTGGCCACTTGTTTTGCCTCTCTGTCCGCCAGTTCATTTCCTTTTTCCAAATCTGAGCTCACTTTCTGGTGTGCCTTAATATGCATAATTGCTGCTTTCTTAGGGAGCTGGACAGCTTCCAGTAACTTCAGAATTTCTTCTGCGTGTTTGATATTTTTCCCCTGGGAATTCAATAGTCCTCTCTCCTTCCAAATCACTCCATGTGTGTGTATAACTCCAAAGGCATATTTTGAGTTTGTATAAATGTTCACAGCTTTGCCCTGGGCCAATTCCAGGGCACAGGTTAGAGCAATTATTTCTGCCTTCTGTGCAGAGGTGTTCATGGGCAAAGCCCCTGATTCTATTACCTCTTGGCTGGTGGTGATGGCATATCCCGCATGTCGATTACCATTTAGGACGTAACTGCTTCTGTCTGTGAACCAAGTTTCCCCGTTTTCCATGGGGCTGTCTTTCAGGTCTGGGCGGCTTGCATATGTTGCTTCTATGGTTTCCAGTCATGATGTACCTGTTCTCCTGTGTTCCCACTGAGAAAAGAAGCTGGGTTGACAATGTTAGTGACTAAATCTCTACATCATCCTGCTCTACCAATATAGTTTGATATCTCAGGAATCTTTGTGGAGAGAACCAATGTCGACCCTTTGCTTCCAGTACTGCTGATACTGTATGAGACACCAAAACAGTCATTTTCTGGCCCAGAGTAAAGTTTCGGGCTTCGTGTATGTTCAGTATCACAGCTGCAACCGCCCGCAGGCATCCAGGCCAACCTTTTGCAGTCGTGTCTAACTGCTTAGAGAGGTAGGCAACTGTCCGTCGATATGGACCCAGGTTTTGTGCTAATATTCCCAGGGCAATGCCCTGCTTCTCATGGGAGTAAAGAAGAAATAGCTTACTCACATCTGGGAGTCCTAAGGCCGGGGCTGACATCAAAGCCTTTTTCAGTAGCTCAAAGGCTCGTTCAGTCTCCTTGTTCCACTCAAGGTGTTTCTGCTCAGTGGCTGTCAGTGCACACAGTGGTTTAACAAGCAATCCATAATTATAGATCCACAATTGGCACCACCCCGTCATTCCCAGAAAAGTCCGTAACTCTTTTACTGTCTGAGGTCTCTGAGTTTGGCATATTGCCTCTTTACGGGCCTGTCCCAAAGTTCTTTGTCCCGCACTAATTTCATAGCCCAAATAATTCACTTTGCGTTGCATTACCTGTGCCGCCTTCTTGGATATCCGGTACCCTTGAAGTCCCAGGAAATTCAGCAGACTCACCATCCATATTATACAATCTTTCTCTGTCTTGGTGGTGATCAGGATATCATCCACATACTGCAACAGCTTCCCCTCCTCAGATGGGGTTTCCCAGGATTCTAAGTCTTTCGCAAGCTGATTGCTGAAAATGGTAGGACTATTCTTAAATCCTTGTGGCAACACCGTCCAAGTGAGCTGGGTCTTTCGACCACTCTTGGGGTTTTCCCATTCAAATACAAATAATTTTTGGCTGGTCTCGTAGAGAGGGAGGCAAAAGAAAGCATCCTTCAAATCTAAAACAGTAAACAAAGTCAATTCAGGTGTTAATACGGTCAACAGGGTATATGGGTTCGCCACCGCCCGTAAGTCTTGGACCACCCGATATGACCCATCGGGCTTCTGAACAGGTAATATAGGGCTATTGAATTCAGACTCACACTCTTTTAGTAATCCCAACTGCAAAAATTTTTCTATCACCGGCCGGATTCCTTCTCTGTCTTCCTCCTTTAGGGGATATTGTTTAATTCTTACCGGCTTTTGGCCTTCCTTGATCCTAACTTCAACAGGTGGAGCACTTTTCACTCTTCCAGGTGCATCGGTAGCCCATACCCCTGGGTACACTTGGTTTAAGATGTCCTCGTTAATGCTTCCTTCTAGGGGGAGACTGGTTAAGGTCAGGCTCAATATTTGAATATATTGCTGATCTTTTACCTCCAGAGTAATTTCTCCCTTTTTGAATACAATTTTTGCTCCCAATTGTTCCAACAAGTCCCTTCCCAAAAGTGCCTTTGGGGAGTTGGGCATATATAAAAATTTATGAATGCCCCACTGTTTTCCTAATTTATATTCTAAAGGTTTACAAAAATATGCCTTTTCACTTTGGCCCATTGCTCCTTTCACCATGACATAATCATCTCCCAGGGGCAACAAAGCTTGGTTCAGAACCAAGTATGTTGCCCCGTATCTACTAAAAATTCTACCTCTTGTTGTGTTTTCCCTAGCTTAATTATAACCAGTGGATCTGCTAGGGTAGATTCCCCAGGTTCCCATCAATCTCCCTTCACATGGGCTACCGTTCTTCCTGTTTGAGCCCTCTGATCCTCCTTCTTGTTCTTTGGGCATTCCTTTTTCCAGTGACCAAATTTCTTACACAAAGCTCATTGATCCTTGCCCAGTCGGGGCAAGTCTCGTCTAGGTCCTCTTCCTCTTTCTTCCTGGATAACAGTCATTAAGTTCCTTTGCCCTTGCCTATATCGTTCTTCTCTGTTACTAAATACTCTCCATGCTTCATCCAATAATATTTCTAAATTCCTGCCCTCTGTAGGGCGTAATTTCTGAAGTTTGCGCCTTATATCCCCTGTAGATTGACCCAAAAACAGGGAGACCAATTGTTGTACTCCTACCTCTGACCCAGGATCCAGTGGTGTGCTGCGGCACATTACATACCTCAGTCGATCCAGGAATTCAGATGGAGACTCTGAAGGACTCTGTTTGACTGCGTATAAAGCTGACCAATTTGTAGTTTTGGGGATTGTCCTCTCCATTCCTTTTGTAATCCAATCCTGATACCCCTGCAATCTTTCCATATGTGCAGATCTATTAATATCCCACTTTGGGTCTTGGAGAGGGAAATATTCCTTAATGTCCCCTCCTGTAATCTTATAATGATCTTCAGCTGGGTTCCCTGCTGTCTTTAAAATCAGCTGTTTCTCTGTCTCAGTCATATATTCCAATAATAGCTGTATATCCTTCCAATCAGGGTTATGCTGTTTTACAATAAATTGGAAATGCTTAGTTACACCTATCGGATCTCTCCTATAATCTTTTGCAACCTTTTTCCATTCCCCTAGGTCAGCAGTAGAAAAGGGTACTTTGATTAACATCGTCCCACCATCCAGCCTCACTGCCTCTCGGAGAGGTGCTTGTAAAGCTGTTGAGGTAGTTTTCTTCCTAGTACGGGAAGATACAGGGCTGTTCGGGGGGGTTGGAGTTCTATCCGAGTCTGCATCCTGTTCCTGTGGTCGAGGGGGAGGCTTAAACAAATCAATTGGATCTTGTTCTGGTGCCTGATGAATTTTATTTGTCTTTGTACATCTTTGTCCAATACTACATGCCGAACAGCACCGCCTCAGTTTACCTCTAAGCTCCTTGTTGTTTTCTTGCTCAAGTGCAAGCACTATGGGGTCCTGTGGGGGTACCATTCCACAGTCCCTTTGCCACTCTGGATGGTTTCGGAGGGTGAAAAACATGTCTGCATACGAAACCTCATCCCATTTTCCTTCTCTCCTTAAAAACAGCATTAGTTGTAATAGAGTATTATAATTTATTGACCCATTAAGTTGCTACTTAGCATCACCTTCTAACTTACACAACGGCCACCATTGATTGCAATATTTAATAAGGTTCTTTTTACTTTCCGTACCTCTGGTCCCAACAATATCTTTCCAGTGGGCAATTACACAACCCAGAGGACTCTTCCGCAATATTCCCCCTTGATTGTTTCCCATTTTATAACTTCTCCTTTTAATAAGCTTCCATGCAAATAGTTTCTTACACCTCTTTATAGTCTTCTCCCAGTTTTCCTCCCACACATCCCGAATTTCCGGGATTAAATTTTCCTTTCCACACACCAATTTCACTATTTCAGCTACCTTTCCAACCACAAACAATCTCAACTCTATACGTAGCCCACCCCCTCTTATCCCAGGGAGTCCAAACCTGACACTCAGGGCATTCAATATCCCCTCCACAATCTATTTGCAACCTTCTGTTTACACCACACACATTCCAGGACATACGAAGGCATACACTCATTTCCTGGATGTAAAAGACACCATTCAAATTCCCACATTTATGCGATGCACCACACAGGGACTTTCTTATACCAACACCACAAAATGATTAAGATAATCTAACTCAAACTTACAATTACAACGCTAACATACAAATTCAAGTTCCAAATCATCAGGGAGTCACACTTCGTTCGTCTCCGGCCGTACCCCTTGTGGAGTTACGAAACTGTGGATCAGAACTCCACACACGCTCCGCAGCTGAGCTGCGTCTCTTTTACTCAAACATTCAATTCACAGTTTTAGACATTTACACATTAACAAGCATATATACACATATAAATCTCAACATAACATTTTCACATACTCACACAAAATCTTTAACATTAAATTTCCAAACATTCACATCACACAATCGTCGCTCCAGTTGACAACCTTTCAGCAGCTGCAAAAATGTACCAAGCGCAATTGCGAGGGGGTCCACTTACCCCAAAAATATACCAAGCGCAATTGCGAGGGGGTGCGCTTACCCTTCTCCTGCCTCTTATATACGAGTCATCGACAGGTCCGTCCTGGCTCCCGATACTGGGATGCAGCAGTCACCCCGGATTTGCTCGATCTATCCCCAAGATCGCTGGTGGCCACTCTATCAGTCAGCAAATCTCCCCCTTGTTACCATACAGGGTACCCTCCTCCCATACGGGGACTACGCTGCACGCCAGACGTCTCTGCGTGATTTACCAGCTGCCCCAGCCTGTACTTTTACAGGCTCCCTTTGTGAAACATACCGTTTGGTCCGCAGCTTCAGGAGGTTGTTGTCTGCTCTCACGGTGAGCGGCTGGCAGCGGAGGCTCCTCCGAGGAAAGTGCTCGGGGCGCACCTAGGGGCGTCCGCTCCGCAGTCGGTCCCGCAGCCGAGCAGAGAGTCTCCTGCCTGGCTCGCCAAACTGACGTGCGGAAAACAGACTCTACAATCAGTGAAATTGTAAAGTAGGTATGTTTATTCAGCGCTGGACAGCACAGAGGGTAGTCCCACCAAAGTCGTGCACACCTGACTCGGCAGTTCGCTTCAAATTTATACAGTCAAGTGTTACATATACATGGTGTTTCGCAATACGCCTATACATAGGCAAGATCTATCCCCGCTTCATATTAAAATTAGTTCCAAAAAGTCACAAGGCCGGTCTTGGCTGGTTTTTGGGGTCGACTGCTGCTTCTTATCAGGGACTATCTCCTGCCCCAGCCAGCCTCAACAATGCAAGCGTTAAGCATCACTTCTCATCCTCTTGGGCCATGTCTACCTCTATTGAAATTTCTTTAACTTCATTATAAGCTAGATAATTATTAAACAGTTCTTATCTACATCCATTTATCTACTATATCTACTAAGGTTCCGTTGGCTCCCCGTTTCAGAAGTATGACTGTCTTGGAAATAGTTTTCTGATGGAAATATATGCTTTTGATTATGGTAACTAACAGAATCAAAGCAAATATTTTGTCACTTTCTGCATTTTCAACTCTTTGAGTAAAAAATATTGATAATTAAATGGTAGCAAAGAAGAGAAATAAACTGCAACATCCCTTAAACAAAATTTAAGTTCTACAGAAGAGATCCATGTTGATTGCTGACTTTCTTCAAATACTTGCTGCTACAGCTTATGTAATACGTTTCCAATACCTGTGGGTGTTTAACAGACAAAGCAACCTTATAGCTAGTGTAACAAATCTCATTGCAGGCTGCATAGGAAGGGAAGTTTTCTGTTTGTTTATTTTAAACAGAATTGGGTTTATTCACTCATACCTATTCTTGTATAGGATTGCAGGCACATTTTCTCATGCTTTCATACTCATTTCTTCATGCTTACAAGTAACACAGCGTTTGTCTAAGTAGTCTGGGCAGGATTACCTGGGATAGCAGAGGACAAGGGTCATCAGCTATGAAGGATCTCATCATGTCTCATAGGCTGTTTTCATTTAGCCACCATGTGCTTGTTTTTTCGATGTGCCTTTTGTGCCTTCAAGTAGCTGACAGGGATTGTGATTTTTTTACCTTTTCATCCTGTCCCACTTCTGTGAATGTCATTAGGGAATTCTGCTGATCTCATAGGCATGGTTTCCTTCTCTGGGTGTAGTCTGTCTTTTGTTTTCCTGTTCTGAGCATCTTTAAATTGTATGTAGATATGTGCCATGATGTCTGATGACCTGATGATTTCAGTGCCATTGACACCTCCCATTTCTTTATTTCTTATTCATGTCATTTTGTCTAGTGCTGTCATTCACATGTTCCTGGTTATGCATAATTCATGTAATTCTTAAAGTTTTTTCTCACAACTATCTGCAAACAAATACATTTTGCTGCTTAGAAAATCTAGATGTGAAAAATATTGACTTCATTGATCTCAGTATAGCTGTTCTTATGCTAACTAATCTGGACTTTGTAATCACATGGAATGATTTGCTATGCAGCTTGTTTATATGTTTTGAGACAGGTACACCATGGGATGTGTATGAGAGCAAAGATCAGTGAATTTCAATCTTTTGTCTGTGGTGGCTGGAGACAAAAAAGGATGCCTCTCAAAGCCTTTCTTGTTTGCTTTATTTCATGCAGCAGTGTTACGGATGCACGACTAACCAAATCCAACAGGTGTTAAAACTCAGATTTATTCTTCAGCAAAAGTTAGTTAGAAGTCCGATAACATTCTATAAAATCACAGGCTCAATGATGTAAAGAGAATTAATACTACACGGCCGACTTAAGAATCCCCAAGATTTAAAGTGATGGCTCAAAACGCGCGTATCACTCACCTAAAAGCTGAGGGCTCTCTCCCTCGAGGAGTTACCTCCGGCGGTGCCCCGGCCCGAGGGGGAGTTCCCGACTGCAGACCCGCTGCTCCGAGGAGGACTGCCAACGTGTCCTCCGGCGGGACCCCGTTTATACCCCTGTCGAATCTGACCTGTGGTCATTTAATTCTATTGGCTAGGAGGGTCACCTTGGTGTACCTGGCGCATCTCGATTGGCCAGTTCAAATTTCAACCTGCAGCCTCCAGGGTTTCCTTCCCCTTCTCCCTTCCTGGAGAAGTTTTGTTTCCTGCTGGCGGGATGGGGGGGGCGGGATGTACTGCCACAAGCAGTTTCACATATAGCTATCCATGGCCTAAAAGCTGCTGATGATACTAACTTATTCTTTCTGGATTGCAGGCTCTATCAAAGATTGCTGTACAGGAATTCAAAGACTGTCTAGAGACTGATAGTTCATTTTCCACAAAATTTTTAGTCATAAACAGATCACTTTATTGCAGTGGGTAGTAACCCACAAAATTATGATATTTTGTTAGCCAGGTTTCATGTAGGATCACTTATCTTTACACAAACAGAATGAAAATCGTCATTGTTAAATAGTTCGTGTTCATTGGCAGGTTTCAAAACCATTTCAGTGCTGACAAAGGAAGAATTTGGCAGAGAGCTAGAACTGAATGCCCGTTAGTGGCTGCAGCCCATTGGAGATGCTCCTTGGTATGTCATGGGTAGAAGAGGCTAAGGAGTACAAGTCTATTGTGGTTATGCTAATGTGTGGATAACATTCATCAGCTGTGGTAGTTCATCTAGTAGCATTTAGCATCTGCTCCACATAAACCAGTATGAACACTGCACAATCCTAGCAGCATTATGGCTGTCTGTCCATTAAGGACCAAAGGTTCAGTGTCAGTGGGCCAGAGGAGTTGTGGGTCTGCTAGGACCTTTTCATGCTTTCTAAAATGATGGGAAACATGAGAAAAAATGCTAGAATGATCTTCAAAGATGCCCA
The DNA here is from genome assembly GCF_026419915.1 of Harpia harpyja. Classification (NCBI taxonomy): domain Eukaryota; kingdom Metazoa; phylum Chordata; class Aves; order Accipitriformes; family Accipitridae; genus Harpia; species Harpia harpyja. The sequence continues at coordinate 25,526,155 of NC_068947.1, forward strand.
ATGACTGAATATAAGTTAGTCACTGTCTCTTATGACTTTCAAATGGTAAATAGGCAGCAATAGAATGGCAACATGGGGAAAAGTAGAAGCCACTCAAACAGAAACGTTGTCCAAGATTAAGTGACCTACAACATTAGCAGCAATTTAACTCACACTGAGTAATGCTTTACATTTTGCATCAGGAGGTTTATGTTTATCATGTATCTGCCTGTCTAATCATCATTACAGCTACCAAATCTGGCTTATCCATCTTTGCTGTGGCATTACCATGTGTGTAAATGGGGAATCAGAACAATTTGGGTTGTTCTGGAAGCATACAAAAATCACACCAATAGTAAGGCTAGCTAGGTGGTTGAGTTTCAGGGTCTGTGGAAACACCTATTTGTGTAGATGCACTTGAGGGCCTGAAGTGGTTAAACACAAAAGCCATTTTTATTTCCTTTTTAAACTCCTGTCTACCTGGGATAAACATTCCATGGTGCTTTTTAAACTACCTCTGACCTGTTTGGAAATGAGTATAATGTCCTCTTTATCACTGGGTCTGGCAGTGCAGCCAGACTAGTATTCCGAGTTGTAATCAGCATGAGAGAAGTGAGAGTTTCATGCCAGGGGCTTGTGTCCCTTTTTTTAAGTGCTGGGCAAGGGCAGTTGCTACCAATTGTTTCCCAAAGATAAAAAGGATGCTTTCTAACCTGCAAAGGCACTGACAAAGGTAATGACTGCTTTAGAGACCATCCCTGCCCTCCTCAGTATGTGCAGAAGAATTGATTCCACTGCTTGCAATATTCAATGTGAATATTAAATTCAACAGAGACAAGTACAGAGTCCTTCCCCTGAGCAGGAAGAACCCCTGGCAGTGGTACAGGCTGGGGACTTGACAGGCTGGGGAAGAACTTTGTGGAAGGCCCTGGGGCTCTGGGATGACAGCAAGCTGAGCAGAAGCCTGCAGTGTGCCTTGGCAGCAACAAAGGCCAAGAGCATCCTGGGCTCTATTAACAGCAGCACGGCCAGTACACTGAGGGAAGTAATTATCCCTCTTTACTGTGCACTCGTTGGACTGCATTGAGAACACATCACCCTGTTTTGGGCCACCCAATACAAGAAATACTTAGACAAACCACAGCCAGTTTAGCAGAAGGCAGTCAAGCTGGTCATGCTGGAGCATTTACCCTGTGAGAAGGGGCTGAGGAAACTGAGCTTGTTCAGCCTGGAGAAAGATCCAACAGCCTCCTTCCTGTACCTACAAGGAGGTTATCAAGAACATGGAGCTGGCTTTTCACAACAGTATGTGGTGGGAGAATGAGAGGCAATGGGCTTAAACTGAAATAAAAGAGTTTCAGACTGGGTAGAAGAAGAGTCTTATACATGAGGACAGGCAAGCAGTGGAGTAGGTTGTCCAGAGAGGTGCTGCAGCCTATCCTTGGAGGATTTCAGGACTACACTGGAGAAGGTCCTCAGAAACCTGGTCTGAGCTCAGAGCTGACCCTGCTTTGGTCCAGAGATTGGACTGTAGAACTGGAGTCCTTTCCAATCTGAGTTATCCCAGAATCCTTCCAAAAAATCCAGTGAATAAATCCCCTTGCTTATCCAGTCCTGGCGAGTTTTGTGCAATTCCACAGCAGATTTCCGTTCTGTCATTTTAACTTACATGTTAAACTAATGGAATGTTCCAATGTGGATAAACTTTTATTATTCTGCCAACTCTTATGTTACCCCTTCTATGAAGTAGCAAACATGAAGGGAAATTAGACCAGTTACACCACTGCCTCAGCACATATTACCATGGTGAGATAGGAGTGGATCTGTAGAGGAGGCAAGTGATGTTGAGGATCTGACATCATTCTATACTTATTTCAGGGGTTTTGATTTGCACCAGCTTTAGTGTGAGCCTATGGACTGAATGTCTTTCAGTGGTTTTGGCATGTTAGATGACCTTCTGCTACAGTTTCATCTGAAAGGAATACAGTTTGTGTGCTCAGAGACTACACTGCAATGTGAACAGAAATGTTGGAAGTGGGGATGATCAGGTGGTTTCTTTCAAAAGTACATTCCTGACCTGAACTAAAATGCTAATATGGATGTACTCATAGTTATTCTTATGTTTTGAAAATTCCCTTCAGCAGATAATAAAATAGATTAATGATAATACTTCATAAATACCTTGTCAGAAACTGGCATTTCAAATACAAAACAATCAGGTAATATTATATGGTACTGGGAACATTAATATGCAAGTGTTTAGATGTCCTTGTAGATTATATTAGCACTGCAATTTTAAGAGGTATAGCAGTAACTTCCTAAAGGAGCACAGTCCAATAGTTACTACAAAGCACAAGCATATTTCTTGCATCCTTGCTCTGGATTCCCAGCATAACTCAAAAAATCAGAGCTCTTAGGATTTATGCTGGCTTCTGCCAGCATAAGCCTTGGTGCAAACTATGTATTGCAGCAAGCTGGCTCTGAAGATAAAACCTGGGATGGATGACATTCCTTTGCTGTGGGTAAAGATGGCCTCAATGGATTACCTTTACTCCCCGAAGTTAAATTCCTTTGGACAATAAAGAATTACATTGGTTACTAGCACTTTTCTGAGCCATTGTAGTGAATATCCATCATTCCTACTGGTGAGTTACACTTTTAACTGAGCATATATAGCTGAGAAGGTCAAACGCTGTTGCAACTGCTATGCCCAGCTGTATTAATAGAAACCCCTCCCACATACATCAAAGGTCAGGACATGAGATACAAACCTTTTTCTGGGACCTGATGAGGAATAACAAATATTTCTGGTACAAGAAGGAGGTAATCAATGTGGTGAATGCCACACAATACAATGCTAAGTCTGTAAATTTGTATCAGATTAAAATATTTAAAACGGAATTCCCTTTCCAGAATGAAGCCTCCTTTTATTCAGTAGATGTAACAATTGTCAAAGAAACCCAAATGAAAAGCCATTCCTAATCCTCGCAGAGCAATTATACCTTAGTTTTGAATGATCAATGCAAATTTCTCTGTTGCCATTTAGTTTTAATCAGAGCACAGTCATATAAAAAATGTTAATTAGAATGTAGATTTCTACTCAACCTTGCTTAGAAGGAGAAACACATCAATAAAAATAGTGGCATGGATAAATGAACAAGTTGATGGAAAAACCCATTATCATTTATTTGAATGATGAGTATTCCTGCTTTGAAAGCATCTTTGCTGAAGGCAAAGCTTTTAATATATTTAAATTTACCTTCCAAGCACAGAAGAAAACTATTCTCTGGAGAAAATGAAGCTGTCTGAAATATATTTAGGTATGATGAAATAAACGTAATGGACCTATTTCAGCATGTTAGGGCTTCTGATGATGTGCATCTATTCTGAGATACTTTACTTCAGGGCAGTGAAAGTATTGATGACATGACGTGAAGCAACACAGGCTTCTGATTTCAGTGGATTTATATTAGCTAAAGATCAGGCCCAGATGGTAGCACACTGTGAATATCTTTAAGAAACATGATACTGGAAGAGGATAAGAGGTCAACAGTCTAGGAAACTACATTTCATTTATATAATGAACACGGTTCCTACACTGTGAGCCTGTGGCTTTACCTTACACCTGGCTGCAATACCAGCTTAAGGTGGTGCTTCTTCCTTTTCTTGTTTGTGTACCCCTTTGGCGCCTCTGTTGTGCTGACACAGCTGCCTGTGGTATGAATCAAGTTTGGGACAGATTCTCTTGAAAATTAAGAAGGAAATGGTAGGCTTTTTGATTATTTTTTTTTTCTTAGCTGGATCAGTTCTTGATCTGACATTTGCAGTATAGCTGCACAATGACTCTAGTGCTCTACTCCAGTGGGAGAGCATGCTGTGACACAAAGTGGTGGGAGGAAGGGATGGGTGCTGGGGCATGGCAGTGCCTCAGACCAGTAAATCCACTAAACCCTTGCTAGTGTTGAACCTCACCTTGAGACGTTTGTGATTTCTTCCTCCCCTCACCAATATTTTAACAAATAATTGCGTCTATTAGTGGCATATACTTATAAGCACATCTTAAACACAGTTTGGTGTTTTACCAAGGCTCTTTAAGCAGTACCAGGTCCTGAAGCACTTACCCAGGGAAAATGACCTTTGAGGAAATTCTGCTTGAATCAGAATGATTCTGGCATGTCTGACATGTATTCCACTGATGTGTCAACCATAAATTAATTGTTCAGGAAGTTGGTAGCACTGTGGGTTGTGTGGTTTTATTTTTAAATAATTAGCCTCTTTCTTAAGTCATGCAGCTATTTATTTCAATTCAGCTCTTCAGAATATTTTTGTTTCTGTTATCTGATAAACACCATTGATTCAAAAGGTGCTGGGAGTACAGGTGTGTGCCTGAGAGAAGGAATATGAGTTTGTACTGTTAGCTAGCTTTATCATGACTTCTATCACAAGGATGACTCTCTTGTGTTTTCCCTGTCTCTTGTGGCTCATGGTCTTGGAGCTCCTAAATAATTCAAAGTTATGTGCTGAAACTGCCTTTCCATTAAAGCACTGGGGCAAACAACATAATTGATTTTAAGCTTGATACATTTCTGAGCAGAGCTACATGACCTGGTTGCCTGCCAGAGCATGAGATTGGGTCTGATTACTGGAGAAATCTTTTCCTGTTCTGTGAACTCAAAAGGGAACCTTGGAAAGCTTTCATGTACCTGATAGCAGGGAGACAGTGCTATGGGCTCTGCAGGCAAGAGTCAGCTCTTCCTATGCACAGAGCAATGTCAGATAGAGGCATTAATGTTAATATTATTAGTATAATTGTTGATATAATTTCTATTCCTGGAAGTCCCATCTTCTGGCATCAGAGAACTAAATGTCTCTTTCCTTAACTGTGGGGTGTATATATATATGTATCCATATAATATAGAGAGTGCTGGATAAATCCCAGTGTATACTTCTTTGCAATCTCTGTTATGTCAGTCCTTTAGTCTATATGAGTTTAATTGAGATTAATGACACTCTGTGTACGGAAGGGTTAAAAGATGGAATTTTGGTCCGTGGATGAACACTGAGTAAGAAATAGATAACTAAAAACGTAGTCAGCACAGGGAACAGATAGTTTATTGTCTATTGTTTGAAATGCTGACCATAGGGATAAGAAAGTAGAGCAAGGTTAGGGGAGGTAGTACGTGCAATAATGGAGGAATACAAGGCACCACACATAATTTTGCTTACCTTGCAAAAGTCCTGCTATTGGTTAGAGCATAGTGGACATGACTGATGGATTATGGTAATTTGCCACATGCACAGAGCCCATGAACCAATACAAGCAATGGCTATGGCACGTGCAGCGCGCCTGGCCAACGGGTGCATGTGCCATAGGCTTTCTATGTTGCAATCGAGGCGTGTTTCGGCACTCATTGGCCGTGAGCGTTGACACCCATTCCTCCACAAATGTATAAAATACTGGGGTTTTCCGAAGAGCAGTGGGCTGGTGTACGGCAAGGTCACCGTTGCCGCCGTGGGGACGCCCACATGGAGCTGGCACCTACCGACTGCTGGACTGGGCTCACGGCGCAAGACAACACAAGAATGTACGGAATGTATGGAGGATTCATCTTCTTCTTCACAGTCCTTGGGTCAGTATGTTAATATTTTTTTTTTGCTTTGTAAAATACCCTTAGCATAACGCATGTGTGTAGTTAATAAAAAGCTTGCTTTTTCCCCTTATAGTCAGTGTGTGTGTGTTTACCTTCTCGGGAATCCTCGAAACCACCCTAAAACACACTCTTACTCAAAATCAAGGAATCTGTTACAAAGGAATTAAGATGTAGATGATTTAGCAGTGAAGACTTTTCTGTCTCATGTCTGAGTACACTGTGACCTTAAGTGTTCATAAAAATAGGTGAGCTGTGTTCTTATAGTCTGTTCACTCTCTGCTCTGTGATGCATGGTACTTGTCTGTGTAATTGTGAGGGCTCAGGTCAGTGCATATGTCCATGGTGCTTTTGGAAACATCAGGTCTAAGAGGTATTCGGGCAGTGGGAGGTGCCAGTGATGATGTGGCCATGTGAACTGATGCACAAACAGCCAGGTCATTCAGATTAGAATTTCACAGGCATTTAATGAGAAAAGAATAGTTATCAGATTATATGTACCTAAATATTTTGTTACATATTGCAGAAGCTTTTGGAAATTATTCTTCTTAAATAATTACATCATTAGATTGTAGACTCACTTTCTTTGATGAGATTGTGTTGAATGTTGGGTGTCTATTAGTGAGATATTTCCTTAGGCATAACTAACAACAGTGTCAGTGACAAATTCTGTCTGCATATGAATGGTATGACAGGGTTTAGCCAGTTTTTTAAGAATAATTGTTTCAAATGTTCAGAGGATGGCAAATACATATTGACTCCCTCTTTTACTTTAATACTTGAGTTTCTCACATGAGTAGAAGGTCAAGACATTAATTTGTGATGCATGCAGATAATTGAATACTAATTGCTCAAATATTGGTAGCATACACATGGCTTTTCCCAAGGGGTCATGTTCTTTGCTTTGAAAATTAATTTTGTTCATTCTAATTTCATAATACACTTTTAAATGGAAAGGACTAAGTCTGTGTGGTATAAGGGAGGGGGAAAAGTTGACCTTTCATCATTTTGAGGAGGGCTAGAATGTGTGGAAATTGGTCTAGCATGGTAATTACGTACCCAAACCACTCTAGCTAAAATAAATAACTCACTAAATTTATGTGACTTCACCAGGATTGCTATTTTATCTATTTGTCATGTCTGGTTCTCCTCTAACATATGTACTTGGGAAAAAAGTTAGGCTAGATTTTTCCATGTTAATATTTTTTTTTGCTCTTTCACAGAAGAGGCAAAGTTTTTGTAAAATTTTGGCACCACTGTTCTTGTTCCTGTGAAAAGCTGTATTTTAAATGCATAGTTCGTTTCTTTCTTTCTTCTTCCTTTTCCTTACCTCTTTTCAAACTGGTAGAATAATTTTGAGGCTCAAGTTGAAATATATTCTGAGTCAGATTCTTCACATTCAAAGGTCTGAAAATCATGTCTTTTTCAAACAATTGGTTCAGATGTGCCTTAGCGTGGAGGCACTTCAATTCTAACTCTTCAAAGTCTGCTTATCATATTTTGATAATGTGTGATCCACTTTTTGTTACATCATATGTGTGAACACACTTACTGAAATCTGTGGCATAACTTGTGTGAAGAAAATAACATAGATAGTACCAGAGTCTGTTTTGCAGTCCTTTGCATTTCTCTTGATGTCTAGCACAGTCTTGCCAGAATAATGGCTCATCTTTGTGCACAATATGATTTAGAAACAGTATGTATTGTAAAAAATACAATTGGTCTTTATAAAAAGGTAAGATTAAAGACTTCCTAGTGAGGGAGGAGATTGAAACTCCAAACTTCACATACCAGAGAATCAGATAATTCGTGTAACATTTCACAATAAAATATGCTTAATGTATTAAATTTTACCGTAAGTCTTCTCACTCATTTTCATACTTTGTAAGGTAGGTTGTTGAATCATATAATGTATCAGACATTTCACATCATGAATCATTTGCACTGCCTCGATAAGAAAAAGAATACAAGTCTTTGATGTGATTATGAAGTGTAGTTACGTAAAAAATATTGCTATTTTATGAATTAGTCCAGAAAGATAAAGAGAGAAGTGGTGGAGAGGTTATCCGTGAAAGGGGTTTAACTCAGCAGTTTTGATTGTAGCCTGATGTATAGGGTGGTTCTGCTGGCTGATGGGCCTTTTCTTAGCATTAGTATTTTTAATGAAAATTTTCATGGGATCATATTGTCCTTTTAAGCAAAAGTAAGACCAGCTCATTACTTGATCTAGTCACTGGATAGGTAATTGAGTGTTCAAAAAAATTACCATTTTTACTATTGTGGCTTGCATCACTGAATTCTGAAAACTTGTTAATTATGTTGAAAGCACAAACAGCTTCTGTGTTCATGCTAATCACCTAGCCTTGTGGTGATCTTGATCTGGAGGTGCAGCATATGGCAGCATGTTGTTAAGACTTCCTCAAGTGGATTGAGCTAAAAGAAACTGTCACATCATCTGCGGGGCAAAGGGGAGAGGTGGCTTGAGAGGCTTTGCAGTGCAGAAAACAAGAAGTTCAACTACATGGGTGGGTTTAAAAGGTGCTCTACTGAAGTTGTACAAAGTTCCATCCTCATATTTTTAGGCCTGTAGCATTATGGGAATTTTATGATCTCACTCATTTGAATTAGTATGATTATAAAACAAGGACCTCAGAAATGTGTACCATATTGTCAAGTCAGTCAATAGCTTTCTGAGGAGGAAATAATTGCTGAACTCATGCCCCCCTTCCTCCAGTAAAACAATGCTGACTGTTCTTCAGTGAGGAAGAAGGGGCTGGTAAGGTCAAGGTAGTTATATGGTAGTACAATGTGATATGAGGCTTTCTAAACCATATTACTCTGTAATGACATTTTTGCTGGCTCAGCTGTTCTACCTTTATTTCTTCACACCTTTATCTGGTTTTATAGGCTCCAACCCACCACTGCCAATTCTATCACACCCCTCACATGGAAGAGGATGTCTCATGGAAGACAATAAAAACAGAATAAGTTGTGTTCTACAGCTGTAACTCTTTTCACATTTTGCTGCATTTCTTGCAACTCTGAAACTCTGTATATCAGTGTATCATGTGAGCAGGTATCTAGACAGGATTGCACAGCTAGTATTTTTGGAAATCCAGTTAGCATGACTTCTGGACTTATGCTCTATCTCATCAAGCGTAAATTCGTATTATGACTCATTCAATGGTCTGCCCATTTTTAAAGCTTCTTAAAGAAGTCTAAATCAGAGTATAGCAGTAACAAATGTAAGTGGTCATAATTAACAGTTGCACAGAAGGCAGAACAGGCTCCTCTGTTAAGCCCTGAAGTGCATCCAGAATGTTGCTAAAATTACACAATAGATATTTATGCAAATATTGAAGCAGTTAAGGTGCAAACAACTCCTAGTATTTACTTTCTTTGTGTGATGGGTTAACCCTGGCTGGACACCAGGTGCCCACCAGAGCCGTTCTATCACTCCCCCTCCTTCTCAGCTGGACAGGGGAGAGAAAATATAACAAAGAGCTTGTGGGTCGAGATAAGGATAGGAGAGATCACTCACCAATTACCGTCACGGGCAAAACAGACTCAGTTTGGGGAAAATTAACTTGATTTATTACAAATCAACCGGAGTAGGGTAATGAGAAATAAAACCAAATCTCAGAACACCTTCCCTCCACCCCTCCCTTCTTCCCGGGCACAACTTCACTCCCGGATTCTCTACCAACCCCCCAGTGGCACAGGGGGACGGGGATGGGGTTTACGGTCAGCTCATCACACATTATTTTCTGCCGCTTCATCCTCCTCAGGGGGAGGACTCATCACACTCTTCCCCTGCTCCAGCGTGGGGTCCCACCCACGGGAGACAGTCCTCCATGAACTTCTCCAACGTGGGTCCTTCCCACGGGCTGCAGTTCTTCACGAACTGCTCCAGCATGGGTCCTTTCCACGGTGTGCAGTCCTTCAGGCACAGACTGCTCCAGCGTGGGCCCCCCACGGGGTCACAAGTCCTGCCAGAAAACCTGCTCTGTGGGTTCCTCTCTCCACAGATCCGCAGGTCCTGCCAGGAGCCTGCTCCAGCGCGGGGTTCCCACGGGGTCACAGCCTCCTTCGGGAACCCACCTGCTCCGGCGTGGGGTCCTCCACGGGCTGCAGGTGGAGATCTGCTCCACCGTGGACCTCCATGGACTGCAGGGGGACAGCCTGCCTCACCATGGTCTTCACCACAGGCTGCAGGGGAATCTCTGCTCCGGTGCCTGGAGCATCTCCTCCCCCTCCTTCTTCACTGACCTTGGTGTCCACAGGGTTGTTTCTCTTACATATTCTCACTCCTCTCTCCGGCTGCCGAATACCGCTGTCCCAACTTTTTTTTTCCTTCTTAAAAATGTTATCACACTGGATTGCCTTAAGCTGCCAGGTGCCCATATGATAACATTTTACACTTTGAATGCTTGACATAATTCATAAGAATTAGAGCACAAAAGTACAGGAAGAGTGAGGACTGTGCCTCCGTTAGGCCTTCACAATCTGGCCACTTGGAGCTCAGAGACAGAAGTTTGTCTCCCATTTGGTCTCTCTGATGAAGACTGTGTATCTTTTGGAAGCATAGGAAACTCTTCACCCATTCTGCCCTGTGGATTTCAGTCACGAATCTTTCAAATTTGATCCTAAATATTCTGAGTTTGCATCAAATGCTTAAGCTTTTCCCCAAGACTGTATGTTCATTACTTTTTTTTTCCTGCTTTTTTTTCCTTCGTTATTTTCTGTACATGCAATAGATTAGGGAAAGTCAGTTAAATTTCTATGGTCCTTATGATGGCAAGTAGTGTCTTTTACTTTAAAAGAAAGAAAAAAAAGAAAAAGTTGTTTCCATTTTCCATAAAATATGAAAATAATGTGAATACTACTTCATAAATTGAAGGAAAATCTCCTTCAGTTTTTTTTCAGTTGACTTAATTTTCATCTTAAAAGTCTCTAGACAAACTTGGTTGCACTTTCCAAATTTGTCTACCAGGCAATGTCTAAGTCTACATCGTGCAGTTCAATGTTTTCTATAAACGCCCAAACACTTTCTTCAGAAACATAACCAGGAGGAGGAGAGCTCATTTGTGTGGATGCCCATTAGGATACTGTGTTCCTATTTGCTTCTGAGAACATTACATTTTGGACTAAATATATACAAAAGATTATCATGTGCTTGCTCACGCATCCCTTCCATTGCAGTGCAGTGTAAGATATGTACGTGCCAATATCCCAATTATATATATATATTTTTGCAGATGATATACATTGCCTCGAAGATATTTTTCAAAGTTCCAGTGAGTGTTTAGCATGCACATTATATTTTATCTTGTGGAGAGAATTAATTTATCTCCTGCCAACTATTTGATTTTTCTTTTTCTTTCTCTTATTACTAAAAGTATCAGAACTTTGGTAGTGACACTCCTGGTTTTACATTTGTTGCAGTTTAGATGAAAACTGAAATGAGTTGAACAGTTGTGACTTAGTCTTTTCTTTACTCTTAGCACATGGGGCTGCTGGTGAGATGCCAGAAGTGACAGATCTGTCCAGCCAGCTAATGATTTGACATACTATCCTTTTTTTATAAAAAACATAAGACATGCAAATGCACAAAACACTAGACTTTGGGCAGCTACCCCCATGTTTTTAAAGAGGTATTATTGGCTTAATGGATATCCTAAAATAATATGGGAAAATCTTTATCAGCATTAGCCCCTGGAGCTTTTTAACAGTTGCATAAAAGACAAAAATAATTTTATTACTAATGTTATTTAATAGAAAGACAGAAATTTGGGTTCAGAAAATATATTTATGAACCCCCTGAAACCTCATCTATAGGTTGCCCAAGGCTGTCTGCACAGAAATTTATACTTATACTTGTAATAGATCCCATGGTGGCAAATATGTTTGCCAGAAAATTTAATTCTGTAGTACAGCATGCACAAGCAGAGTTTATATATTTTCTGTCTGTAATTGAAGCTGGTGACAAAGACATTTTTGTAGTGTCAAAAGTGTGTGTGGGGAAAGAACAGTAATTTTTGATCACCAAGATATGTAAGTAGGAGAAGGAATTAATTTGGCTTTGTTTTGTTATTTAGCTTTAATTTTTTTAAGAAAAAGTAATGGAAAGTTAAAATATTCAGAATTCCTTGGGAAAACAAGTGGGAAAGTGAGTCTCGCACCTCATCCAAGATGAGTTTTATTACTGGGAGTTGAAGAATTGTTGGGTTCTCTGTGTGCCTCTTCTCCTTATACTTTCACCCTAAGCTGTCTCAATACTTTATCTTTTTAAGGAGAAATTGCACAAATCAGGAGAAAACATGTGAAAAGACCCATTCTCTGTAGGCACATAGAGAAAACACTTTTTTGAGAGAGCAGAATTTTGTGGTCAAAATAACTTGGATTACACTCCCAAGAGGAAACAACTTAGAACAGCAAAGTTAGGTACTTCAGAACAGGTTGTAAGGGTTATCTTAGGTCATACCATTCTGTCTTTTCTTTTCACAAGCATCAGTGTCATTAAATCCACTATACATACTCTTAAGTTTCACAGAAAAGGGAGTAATGTATTTGTCCTTTGGAAGGCTCTCCATAGTTGGAGTGCTATCGTAACGTAACACTAAAGTGAATGCTTTCTTCCTGATTTTCTGCTTAAGTCTAAACTACTTGCTTCAGTGTCCGTACAAGCTCTTTGGTTTGATTGTTGGGTTTTTTTCCCTCCCTTGTACATTTATAGAAAATTGCATTATCCCTTATCAGACTACATTTTATTAGATAAAATGAGACAAGTTCTTCTGGTCTTCTCTTGGAACAAACCACTGTGGCACTTCAGTATTTGTTAGATACATTTTTTTTTTCCTGGTTGAAATACTCACAGAATATAGTTTTGAAGCTGCTTCTTCAGCAAATAATATATATTTTTAAAAAATTACTTTACACTTTCCATGACCCAACTGATGTATTTCTTCTAAATGTCCAGAAAAAGTTGTGTTTCAGGGGGGAAAGGCACTGTTTTACATCAAGCACTATGAACAGTGGTATGATGCATTCTTGCTAAACTACTTTTTCTAAATGACTGTTGTTTTCAAAGCTTTTTGCAGTGGTTGAAACTTGACAGAAGACAATCAAGGCTGAAATGAGGGAATATGTCATTCTGTGTCCCAAAGCACTAGGTTTGATTTTTCTTGCTTTCTTCACAATAGATATCAATAGTGATAAATTATCAGCTGTATTTAGCCAAATTATGTGATGTAGTTATTTCCTCTGGGAAGGATTGCTTTGGTACACATTTGCTGTATAATGGGGTTTCTCTCTGTATATGTTTCCCCTTCACTGGATTTGTTGTGCCTTTTTTCATAATAAGGAAGCTATTGAGGTTTTGGGAGAAATTAATGAATAGTTTCTAAAATGAAAACTGTATTTTATTTTTTTTTTCTGCTTTGATGGTTGGACTTTCTACTTTGTAATACTGCTATTGTGCAGAGTTTGTCTCCATGCTGAAAACTGAGGTATTCCTTACAGCCCTGAGAATCTTTAAACCTGTCATTTTAAAATGTATCGCCATCTATTTCAACTCTGCATCTGGCAGATTGTCAGAACAGACAGGGTCACATTTTGAAGTGAAAAGTCTAAAAGGCTCAGCATTCTAAATCAAACCTTTATTTTGAAAGCTGAATGACTAAGCTACAGCATCCCCTTTTCCTCAGTTTGTTACTTGCAGTACAACCCTGTTTCCAAGGCAGATTCACCCTTTTGAAATATACTGTGAGGAGGAACCTAGACTGGGTACAACTAAGTCTCAATAACGCATTTTGAAGCTCACTCAGAGGTGCAGTTGCACTCTGAAAAGGATTCTGAAATTGCTGGAAACACAAAATTGTGCTTGTGTGCAAGACAAGTGGAAATATGTATTTACCTTGCTAGCGTTCTCTTCCTGAGTCCCAACTCAAACGTTAGATGATAGAAAAAAAAGGCTTGATTGACTGGCAGTTCTGCTTATGTATTTATTTTGTCTTGGTTTTCCACTGTAAGTAGTGTGAAGCATAGTAAAATCTTTTATTCTGGTTTTAAAAGCAGAGCAATCTTAAAGTTGCGGAGCATCACTAGTTATTGGATCATAATGTCCTAGACCTCATGTCACAATATTACTCAAACTTGCATGTAGTGGTAAAACAAACAAACAAACAAACAAACAAACAAACAAGAACCCCCAAACAAAACACATTCTACTTTCTTTCCCTAAAGCCTAAATTGTTGGTGAACCTAATTTTCATCTCTTCTCCCCTGTCTGACTGCAGAAAAGGGGGAAAATAAGATAATACTTTATCTCTTCCTCCATCTTTTTGTTGGTTTCTTTGTAAGTACACTGATTCTAAAATAATTTTAAGAAAAAATGTAGAAATTGATCCCAACAGCTCCTGTAATACTGTTTAGCTTTCTTCTCACACCTGTTTCCTCTGGCTGGTGTTTTTTTATTTTCTCCCCTGGAGAGAATGAGCAGAATGTCAACAAGCTGTCTGAAACCCACATTTAGAGAGCTGATCTGTGAGGAGAGAACCGTGAACACTCAGTGTTGATAATCTCAAAATCTGAAGCTCAAAATACATAACAAAGACTAAAAATTTATCAGATTATAAGAAAAATTCATTTGGCTCTGTCTCTACTTATAGGTGTATTACTTCCTGAGGCCTACTCTCGTGCAACTTCAATGTTGACAATACATTCTTTTTTGATAATATGCTTCTTCTGTCTCTTCACCACTTGCAGAACATTGTTTTTGGTTGTCTGAAACTGCAGCTTCAGATTCTTCTGATCCCTGAAAAATGAGTGCATTAACTGTCCTCATTCATTACAACATTTATTTGTCTTTGACTCCAACAATTGATGCTTTGCTCATTTCTCATACCAGTTTTGGCAGTCCAGCTTACTGTGGGCCCCCTAATTAACTTCTGTTCACCAGTTCCCTCGGTGACGTGACCTCTGAGAGGTGCATACACACTTCTTATACTCACTGCTTATGGCATACAAGGAAAGGAACAAAGAGAAGGTCATCCATTTTTCCCAATCAGGGAAGAAGAGCAGAGCTCCAAACTCACTTGTGTGTGGAATGTCTTACGAAATAGAGACAGGCTAAAGTAGCAGCAATTTCTGTAAACATGGAGATTTTTTCCTGAATAACCGCCTTGCTAACTCAGCTATTTCCATTAGTGTCAAGAGACTCCAAAATATGTGACCCTGAAAACATTCCTCACCTTCTCTGCTCTCTGTGTGATCTTGGTTGATCCTAGCTCAAGATAAGACCACAAGATTGTGATATGCATGAATAAAAATTATATCTTTCCTGCAAACAAAGATGAGAAAAAGGTATGAGGGGAAAACAGAATACTCTCTTGGATATCTCAGGGTATTGCTATGAACCAGGATATCAGTTTTCCAAGATTTTTTTTCTCTGTCAAAACAGAGATGAATTTGTATAGACAAATTTTATTTGTTTGGTTTTTGTGTAGATGTGATTTCCCAGGTGTGAGTCAGTATTGCCTTTTTTCTATATGGACAGAAAAGTTGAGTGTTCTCTGAATGGAAAAGAATGGTTGATAAAGTTAACAGTGCTTGTTTTTCAAGCCTAGAAATTACTTCTGAAACAGCATATACATTTTTCATTGAAAAATGTGGTTTCTGGAAAGGCTAATGAGACTTAACACTTGTTTCAGCACAGAAATAGGTATTTTTAAACAAGCTGACACAGTTTAATTAAAAAAATGTGGTAAGTTTCATGTTAACATGAAAAAGTCAAATTTTGATTTTCAGTCTATGTGTAATGTTTGGGATTAGCTCAATATACTTCATCCCATGAATTTCTGAATAGCTCAGAGTCCAATTATCAATCTTAACTAAGCAGAACAACTGCTTTAGTGATTTTTCACATGGCAATTTATGTTAATTTATAGATACACATGCTGTAAGACTAAATCTTTACATGGAAGGTATTGTAACTCACAATGATGCATGCAACACAGGACTCTATGCATTTCAGTCCCAAGAAAAAAGTAACAGATTGATATTTTAGAACTGGAGGGGAAATAAGCTTACTTTTATAAACAAATTAACTCATCCATGCCTTGATAGCATCAAAATCCCCCATTATTTAAAATTATAGGTTATGTTTCCATCTCAGTCACTTAGGGAAGGGAAATACCATGTCTGGTACGAAAACAGCCTTTTCTGTTTGTCTGACTACTGTGAGTAAATAGATAAAGTAAATGCATGGTGACAGGAGTTTGAGGGCCCCTCCCCCCCTTAATTTCCTGTTAGTGGATTAGACTAGCTTGTTGGGTGTACATTCCTTACACCTGTGACAGGGATAATAACAGCAAAGAGGCTGACTCCTTGACTCAAGGGGGAAGGTAGGAGGGAAGGTTGCTGGTTACTTAGGAATCTACCTGTCCACACAATCTAGTTCTCCTTGGAAGCAAGCATGCTGAAGGAAATAAAACTAACATTATTTTACAAACGTACCATCTCAGGAAAGCAAGCTGTCTTTTTCTGTTTGGGAGGACAGTACATCAATCATCTTTTATTTTACCTGTCAGTGCTAAAATGGTGTTTCCGCACTGCACGAACTGAAATCTAAAAGCAGTATAAAAATTTCAATTAAGAATCCAAAATCTAGAGAAAAGAGATTTACAAAGAAGATCTTTTTAGTAGCAGGGAGGTCACTGTTTCTGGGTATCACTTTATTATTTAGTAACAAAAACCCCCAAATGGATGTTTTATTTTAAATCCAGAGGTAGTGCTGGATAGCACTAAAAAATATAGTTGCTTGGCTACTTAGTATTTCTTTTACCCAAGGGTACAAGATCTCTCCTTTTCTCATGTCTTCTTTCCCTGCCAGAAGCACTGCATCTCATGCTTCTGTTGGGAAGGGATGAGGGCTGGCACCTCTTTTTCCTGTGGGGAAAAGAGAGAGCAAGAAGGTGGGACTGGACGAAAGAGAGATGTTCATTTGTGGGAGAAGCTGTATCCATGGTATTGGCTGCTGTTCTAGGATGGCCAATCTTTGCCTCTTCTGGCACAGCCAAATCTGGCAGTCTGTTGTCCTTGATGTCTGCCTCGTTCCCCTGCTGTCACTGCCTTGCTCCCTGCCATCTGGCATCATAACAGATTTGCTCCCTGCTTTCAGGGTGACAGAGAAGTAGATTTTCATAAAGCTTATTTCTTCAGAAAAATCCTGACAAACAATAGTTGCTAATAAGCTTTATTTAACTGAGTGGAGTCTCAATGATAAGAACAATGGAGGTTGTCTTCAACCAAAACAAAAATCTAGCTTTGGCCAAAGGTTCTTTGTAAGAAAGCTAAAGCTGAGGGAGATGGATCCTGTTCCATGCATTTTCTTGTTATCTCACCTGAAGCAAATGGAATACGCTTTACTGCACAGATGTATAAGACCATTTGTGTTCAAAATAAATAAACATTTTACTGTCTTACCAACAACATCAGTAGCATGATGTTCCCTTAAATTAAGTACACACAATGTGCAGCACTCTTAGTGCTGTAGAATGAAGTCATTACGCTCTAAATTGTGCCTTTGCTTTCAGTGACACCACTGCAAAACAAGTGAAATTATTCAGCATGAACAGAATCTGCATGAGCAGAATCTGTTGGTAGGATGAGAAGAAAGGACTGAAGATGATACAGGCTTATATTAAACCACACTACATCAGGATTGAAGCCTAAGAGGAGATCTTATTGGTATTGACAGCTATCTAATGAGAAGGTGTAGAGAAGATGGGGCCAGGCTTTTTTCAGAAGTCACAGCAGAAAGCAAGCAGCAATGGCCACAAGCTGGATGTATTGGGTCTGGCTGGGATGGAGTTAACTTTCCCCACAGCAGCCCTCATAGTGCTGTGCTTTGTATTTCTAGCTAGAACTACATTTATAACACACCAATGTTCTGGCTACTGCTATGCAGCACTTTCACAGCATCAAGGCTTTCTCTCCAACCCTCCTCCCCCCCACTAGGCACTGGCCTACTGAGATTGGCCAGTAGGGAAGAGACTGGGAGGGGACATAGCCAGGAAAGCTGACCTAAACTTACCAAAAGGATATTCCATACCATATGACATCGTGCTCAGCAATAAAAGCTAAGAGAAAGGAAGAGGAGGAGAGCATTCATTATTAAGGTGTTTGTCTTCCGAAGCAACCACTATGCATACTGAGGCCCTACTTGCCAGGCAGTGGCTGAACATCACCTGCTGATGGGAAGTAGAGAATAAATCCTTTTGTTTTCTTTTGCTTCTGCATGTGGCCCTTCTTTTCTTTATCATATTACCTTTATCTTGACCCACAAGTTTTTAATCTTATTTTTTCCCCCTGTCCCACTGAAGAGGGGGATTGAGAGAGCGGCTTGGTGGGCACCTGGCAGCCAGCCAAGGTTAACCCATCACAGTCCTATGTGGCGCCCAACATGGGGCATGCGGAATTCAAGGTAAGGACAGTAGTTGGGAGCGGTAATGGGCAAAACACGGACTGAACATTTCTAAAGAGCAGGATATTTGTGGGGAATTTTTTGTTGTAATTGTGGTGAAGGGATGAGGGATGGAGTGTGTGCAAATTGTCCACCTTTGTCGGTGTTGTGATGATGTTATTTTGATTTTGGTGTGAGGATTTTTTTGTTGGTATAAGTGAAGTTTGTGAAGATTGTAGATTGTATGATGTATGTATATTTTAATGATAATTCTTAAATATGTGATTCACAGAGGTGAGGGGCAAAATGTATTTGGTTTATGTAGCAAAGTTTTGGTAGCACGGGGCTACAGGGGTGGCTTATGTGAGAAAACACTAAGATCTGCCCCGATGTTGGACAGAGACCATTCCAGCCTGTTCCAGGACGGACCCACCACTGGCCAAAGCTGAGCCAATCAGCAATGCTGGTGACACCTCTCTGATAACAAATTTAAGAAAGGGGAGTAAGAATATGTGAGAGAAACAACCCTGCAGACCCCCAGGTCAGTGAAGAAGGAGGGGGAGGAGGTGCTCCAGGCGCCAGAGCAGAGATTCCCCTGCAGCCCGTGGGGAAGACCATGGTGAGGCAGGTTGTCCCCCTGCAGCCCATGGAGGACCACGGTGGAGCAGCTATCCACCTGCAGCCCAGACAGGACCATATGCCTGAGCAGGTGGTTGTGCCCTGAAGGAAGCTGCAGCGTGTGGAGAGCCTGTGCTGGAGCAGGCTCCTGGCAGGAGCTGCAGCCTGTGGAGAGGAGCCCATGCAGGAGCAGGTTTTCTGGCAGGACCTGTGACCCTGGAGGGGACCCATGCTGGAGCAGTCTGTGCCTGAAGAACTACACCCCATGGAACTACACCCTTGCTGGAGCAGTTCTTGAAGGACTGCAGCCTGTGGGAAGAACCCACAATGGAGAATTTTGTGAAGGACTGTATCTGGGAGGGACCCCACATTGGAGCAGGTGAGGAGTGTGAGGAGGAAAGACTGGCAGTGATGAAGTGTTATGAACTGACCACAACCACCTTTTCCCATCCTCCTGCGCCACTCAGGCAGAAGCCAGAAGAGTTGGGAGTGAAGCTGTGCCCAGGAAGAAGGGAGGGGTGGGGGGAAGATGTTTTTAGATTTGTTCTTATTTCTCATTATCCTATGCTGTTTAATTGGCAATAAATTAAATTAATTTCTCCAAGTTTAGTCTGTTTTGCTTGTGACGGTAATTGGTAAAAGTGATCTGCCTGTCCTTATCTCAACCCATGAGGTTTTTGTTGTATTTTCTCCCTCTGTCCTGTTGAGGAGGGGGAGTGAGAGAGCAGTTTGGTGGGCACCTGGCAACCAGCCAAGGTCTGCCCTCCACACTGGAACATGGGAGGTTCTAACCCACTACAAGAGAAACAATTCACTGTTAATTTGGTCAAACATGGGCACAGGTTGCCCTGAGTTTTTAAGGAATCTCTATCCGTGGAAATAGTCAAAGCTTAGCTGGACTGTCAATGAGAAAGAAGTTGAACTATATGATCTCTGGAGGTCCCTTCCAGCCTACATGATTCTGTGATAAACTGCTGTTCTGTGCCAAATGGTCCAGATAACACTGCATGTAGCAATAAGTTTCCTTCAGTTTTTATGGCACTTGTTAAAAATTAGATGCTTAATACATGACCAGAGTGAAAATCCTCTATCTAGTAGGTGTTTCAGTTAAAACTGTGAAAAATATTTTAAGGAATAGTGAAGAGAATGCTGAAAATGTGCTGAGAGGTGGAACAGTAGCTCGTCTATCCATCATCCATGAAGACTAGACCTTGCAGAGATACAATTTAGTTTAAGGGAAATGCAATTTAAAGCTACTTAACCATTCAGGAAGGAAAAAAAAAAAGTGTATTTATTAAACGTGTGTTCACTTTCCTTGCAAGTAATATTTTAGCTAATGTTTTAGTACTTCCCCCCCCCCGGGTATATCGAAATTGAACCTGAAAGCTGCATGGCACAGCACTGTTGCCTAAAATCTGGCATACAAGATCTCATTGTGAAGTTCAACAATATATAGTCACTTAATATAATTAAAGCTTCCTGACTGAGTCACCTTAAAAGAGAAATTCAATTACATCTTTGAGAAATTCCTTCCATCTTTGGAAGGAATGTAACACAGAATTCAGGAAAAAATTAATAAGTTTAATAAGTATAAAATTATATGCTAACTTGTGATTAGTAATGCTTCCTTAAGGCTCTTGGGTTTAGTACTTTCTACTTAACATTAAATATTCAAGAAGGTAATAACAGTATTAGAGAAGAATATATTTTTCCTATACTGTAATTATTATTACTTTTGGGAGTATTCTTATCGAAATCTATTGTTAGTTGATACATGGAGTTTTCACAGTTACTTAGAGCATTGGGATCAGGATTATAGTAGAGCTTGGCAAGAAACTGAAAATGTCTTGCCACTTGGTAGCTTATAGGGTAATCTTTATGAATAAGTGAATTTTGTCAATTTTTTTCCTCATGTTGAGTTGCCTCTTTCCTTAAAGCCTTCATCAGGTGAGCAGACAGGCAACCTCACTACAGTGACCAAACCACAGTTTATATAAGAATAATTACTTATTGGCTGACACCAGTCTAATGTCTATTGAAGTCAGTAAAAACGTATGTGCTGGAGAAAGATAATGTTGGTAAGAGAAGGATAAGGATATACCTAAAGGAAAATGGTAAGAACTTAATCAATCATACCTTAGAAGATATTCATGTTGGCATGTTTTTCTTTTGTTTTATGGCTATATCCTTTTCTCTTCTTTAAAATTTTTTGGATCAGTTGTTGGTTTCATTTTTGGTACACATAGAGTTACAAACACTAGGAACACTTGGCTTTGGTTGAGAACATTACATATGGGTAGAATACAAATATTTAAGTAGTGATAGACCTCATCTTCCCCATGCTTGACAAACCAGCAGCTTTGACAGCTTAAAAATATTCACTTTAAATCTTTATTATTCATTCAAATTAGTAAATCAAATAATATTATTTTGTTCTATTGTCATAACATCTCTCAACCCACTATTTTAACAAAGGTACGTGGTTTTCTAAGCTTAATATAGGTAAAATAGAAAAAGATGAACTTGTTCTCATTCTGCTACATTTGTTGAAGGAACTAATTACGATTAAATAAGGTCTTAACAAATGTAAACAGCTTTCTTCTTTGGCTTTTCTTGTTTGACTTGTCAAGTTTAGTCATATTTTAATTTTGTCTTGTATCTTGTTTCATTGGAATAAGATGGCAAAACTTGATTGATTTAAAGCAAAATGACATGTCATCATAAACTGAAAATTTTCATCTGAAAACTGTATTTTAAAAAAAACATGCTTTCAGTAAGACAGTCATGTGGAGAACTTTTTTTCCCTTAACATATATTAAAAAAAATTTCAATCTTACTGTAGGTATCCTCTTGAGGTTTTCTTATCATCCTAAGAGATAACAGTTCTTCTGAAGGAGCCAAACTGGATGAACTTGGACAGACTGGTGTAGTGGGTTGACCCTGGCTGGATGCCAGGTGCCCACCAAAGCCGCTCTATCACTCCCCCTTCTCAGCTGGACAGGGGGGAGAAAATATAACAAAAGGCTCGTGGGTCAAGATAAGGACAGTTTAATAAACTGAAAGCCAAGGTCGCGCGCGAAAGCAAAGAAAAACAAATGATATTATTCTCTACTTCCCATCAGCAGGCGATGTCTAGCCACTTCCTGGGAAGCAGGGCTTCAGAACGCGTAGTGGTTGCTCTGGAAGACAAAAATGCCCCCCTTCCGTGTCCCTTTACTTAGCTTTTATATCTGAGCTGACGTCATATGGTATGGAATATCTGTTTGGTTAGTTTAGGTCAGCTGTCCTGGTTATGTCCCCTCCCGAGATCTCGCCCTGCCCCAGCCTGCCGTTGAGGGAGGGGCAAAAATGTTGGAGAGACAGCCTTGATGCTGTGCCAGCACTGCTCAGCAGTAGCCAAAACACTGGTGTGTTATCAACACCTTTCTAGCTACTGATGCAGAGCACAGTGCTATGAGGGCTGCTATGGGGAGTATTAACTCCATCTCAGCCAGACCCAATACACTGGCAAGTTCAAAAGTGATGCCTTCAGGGGCAGCACTTTCCTCTTCTGAGGGAAAAAACCCATTGTTATTAATGAGGAGGAGGAAAATTAGTGATCACATTAATGACTAAAGATTGATCTGGTAAATAGAAAATACTCACCAGACAAGTGAGTATTTCCTAATGCTTTCCTAATGGAATAGCATATTAATAGCTGAGTTTGCAATGACAGAGTGGGCATACAGAGAGACTTCCACAGAGCAACAGGCTAGATATCTGTCATCTTCTCCCCAGCAGTCTCTGGAGTGCTTCCCACTTCCAAGGTATGTTTGAGAGACAGCCAAGTAAAGCCTAAATGCGCAGAGGAGAAAACTGCATAGAGAAATGTGTTGACTTCTTGGGAATGAGGACAACCTATGGAATACTGGGGACCTGCCCCAAGAGAATGGATTGCTTCCTACCAGCATTAAAATATCCCTTATAAGCATTTGCATTTCACAGTAGAAGAGTGAAGGATAGTTGGTGGAAGAACGTATTCTTCACAGTGATGGATGTCCAGTACAGAAACAAAAGTTATTTTTCATCCTCAAGTTATGCTGGGTGTTTTGGGTTTTTGTTTTGTTTTGTTTTGTTTTCAGTTAAGAATAATGTGAACTGCTAGGTTTTTCTTGCAACTCCATTTGAGTTCTGAATGAAAAATTTAAAAAATTAAAAATTAATATGCTTGAATAAAAAAACAACAAAACTTTTCAAAGTTTTCCTTTTTTCTTCTCTAATGCAGAGTCTTTGTCTGCTAAGAAATTTTCTTTAACGCTTGAAAAATCCCCAATATTGACATTTCTGAATATTTCCAGGTATATTATGAGAAAATGTTCTAAAATCTAAGGGATTTCAATATATATTCTTTTTCAAATTATTTCCTGAGCAGGCCTGTCAGTTACAGTGTTCTCCAGGCAAATTAAATTACGGATTTCTTGAAATGCTTAACTGCTGCATATCAATTACCGTAGATGTTATTGACAGTATAGACACCATCCTCTTTCACAGTCATCAGTTTCACAATCAGCTAAATAGTGTTTAATGTATGTTGTGTTTTGGTTTGGTTGGTTGTTTTTTTTTCCAATCATTGCCTAAGGCCATGGAAAATATATCAATTTCAGGTTAAAAGTCCTATGTTTTTGATGTTTCAGCCTTGAAAATAGCTTGATTTCATGGAGTTTGAAAAAAGCATTATCAGATTTGACACACTGTAAATCATCAGTAGGCTCTAACAAGATAAGTGATAAATTGTACTAGTGGGCTTCCTAAGCACCTCTAGGTAAAAACCTGTTTTTAGGCTTCATGTCCTGAAAAACATGATCATGAATAGCAGATCATGTTGATGTATAAAACCATGAGATTAAGAAAAATCCATTTAAAAGCAGTTGGCAGTTTCCTTACAAAACACATTTTTATTATTTGTGCTGAATAGCTTTGGCAAAGGATATTTTAAAAGCTTGTTTAAGTTTATCTGAGTTTAAAGATTAGACATTTTCCTTCATATCTAACTTAAATATTCCTTCCTGAAAAATGTTTTTACAGTGAATAATTAATCATAGTCCTTTAAAAAAAACCACCTTAATACTAGAAGATTGTTCCTTCTTATCTGCATCTTTTTTGTTTCCTTTTTTCTAAATGAAACAAACCACACTCCTTCAGTGAGTTCTTATAAGCTGAGTGTCTCTTTTGGCATTTAAACCATCATGCTGAACAGCATCTGAGGCTTCATTAGAACTAAATTAAGAGGAATAGTTTTCTTATACCTTTTATACATCATACTTGGTAATATATAAAAGAATTACTTTGGCATTTTTGTAGCTTTTAGTTGTGATCCACAATCCTTCCAGATCCTTTTCTGACAAGACTCTATGTTTCTGCATAGCCAATTATTTCCTATTTGTACATTTTATTCTCCCTTCTGAAATGCAGTCATATGGTCTCCACTTGGGTTTTCTTATTGCTTCTTGTTAATATTTTTTTCCTGTTTGTCATGATCATTCTGAATCTGTATGCTCTCTTTTAAAATATTCACAGTCTTGCCTAGACTGTCACAGTCTATAATTTTTGTGAGTGCATTTTCCATTTTCTCAGAAAAATCTTCTGTTATTCAAGGGCGACTGTGTAGAATAGACTCCAGAGTAGATCTCTATTGGAAACCACTTGCAGTGCCCTGACAGTGTGATGATGTATAACCTTATCTGCATTGCTTTGAGATTTTTTCATTTGTTTCTTCTTTGGTTGTTTATTTAGATAGAGTTTCTTTAATTTATGAGGTGTTTGCATGTGGAAGGCATCGAAATCTTTGTAAATATGTATCCTGTTAACTTGGTCATATGTTTAGATAAAGAATAAAACAAATGGTTTGGCATTTTTGTCCTTGACAAATCTATGCCATCATCTTATTTTCGAGGTGCTAATCAAATGTTCAATAATTTCACTCATCATCTTTTCATTTACTGAAAATAGAATGATTAGTGTTTCTTTACTCATCTCTGTCTTTTCCGTTCTAGTAAAAGATAAGGTACAATATTAGAAGTTCTTTAATGTCCCTTATCTTCTGATGCATATTTCAAGTTAGCTATTAATTGTCTAAAGAGAAAAGGGGAATAGATTACACAATATTTAGATACGTTAAAATGTCCCCAAAGATCCACTGGATTTGTCATGAGAATCCTTAAAAAACTAGCCAAAATAATTTTTGAACAATGTTCCAAATCTCAGCTAAATTGGCTTCTGTCTGAAAAGTGGTAGGAATAACAAAAAAGAAATCATCAGCTTTTAGTGTATCTTCTATTTCTTGTTATTTTTGGTGGATATTTAAACAGCAGACCTTCATTTTCTTCTGTTACTTTCTTCTACCTTATTCATAAAATATTTTCTTGTTGCTTTATATCCCTTGATGGTTATAACTGGTTTTGTGTTTGCCTTGCTGATTTTATTCAGTGTTTGTGCCATCTCTTTAACCTCATGCTTAATCACATCTTTATTCCTGATTTTCCTGTTCATGATCTTTTAGATTATTTAACACCTTTCTTGCAGTCCTACTGTTCTCTTACTGTTTCTTACATTCCCTGCATGCTGGGATGTCTTTCTGTTTAGTGCTGTGTGTTCCAGTAACCACCAATTCTTCTGTATTTTTTCCTCTCTTACGTTTTCTGCTCAAGGAACTCTAACTGCCACTTACCTTAATATTCTGAGGTCTAGGGTTTTTTAAATTCCATTATTCTTAAGTCATGCATAAGCTTTGGAATAATCCTTTGCAGAAGAATATTTTTATTCTGAGATTGTGGTATTACTGCTACAACTTTTTTACAGTCTAGCAATTCTTAAAATTATCTTTTTTTTTTTTGAGAAAAGCATATTACGGAAAAGAAATATTAGAATTTCAATCTGAAAATTGAAGACATTCCTGCAAAAAATGAGATGTCATAAAATAATATATTGAGCGCCTAATCATTATTTTCTTTCCTCCTATGAATATTTCAATGAAATAATAAATGCTGAGAAAGTCAGGAAAATGTTCATTGTACACCCCTTTGTCACTACAGAAAACTGTCCTTACAGAAATATATTGCTTTTATTTAAGCTTTCTGTCTATCCCTAGGCATAGGGTAGCTAATTTGAAGTTTTAACAAAAGTACATTTCAAGGAGTATTTGCAAGTATGCATTATAAAATGACTGACCGAAGAAAGGAAGTTTGGCTTTGGCTTATAGTAACTCCTGCTGGGAGGCAGGAAGCTGTCAGCAGTGCTCAAAAGAAATATTCCAATTGTGCGAGGTGAAGAGAGTCCCTTGACAGGTGAATCATCTTGCCTGTCACTAAAGACAAAATGTCTAATAATTGCCTTCAGCTGAAAGTGAAGTTAAGGTTTTATATCATTATGGAACAATACAAAATCCACAGTAAATAGTTCAGATTGAAATGGTGCTATTTCAATAAGTTATAAAACAGGAGTTTTTTTATTCTTAGTGTCAAATCGAAACTTGAGTTTCCTGATCAGATCTGGTCGTGCAAAGGATATAGCTGATAATTTAAGGACCTAACATAGCACCATTTAACATCCTCTCCACTACTCCATATTGCAGATAAGTTCTTTAACCATCGTACAGGCCAATACTAACTGCAAATGCAGTTTGTTTCCTGGCATCAAAGCTTCTATTGTCAACTCTCATTACTAAAAGAAGTGTAAAGGTCTATTCAAAACTGTTTTCTAACTTTTTATTCATGTTTAACTAAATTGTGAAACTTGTTCCCAAGAACACCTCTGAAAATGGGGTTCAAACTTCTCAAAGTTCTTTCAGAACTGGATAGTTTTGTGGAAAGACAGTATTCAGTTTATTAATAAAGATAACAAATTTAAGAGGACATATAATCCTAGTGCTTCAGGTTTAGCCTGATATTTAAGTATAGAAAGTTAAATGAGCTTTTAATAGGGACAGAAGATGCCGTATTTTTTTCACAGTTTCTTGCACATTTCTCTGTAATATCAGTTGCTATGGAGAGGATAGTATTATGGACAGACTACAGATGTGAGAGGCATCTGTTCTTGATTCACAAGGAACTGGAAAATTTGTGAGTTTTTAAGGTATGTGATTTGCCTAAAACAATCTTTAGTACACTTGAAAGACATAAAATTATGTGGTGTAAGTCTACTGAACTCAGTAAGAGTTTTGCCTTTGTTTAAAATTAGGCCAAATAACACAACCACTGTTTGATATTAGGAAATCATACTTGCATAATCTTAGGTCCCCTTTTGTGAATATTTTTTTATTAAACTGCTTCTTAGCACCTGCTCTGCTGCATTAATATGGTACTTTTTGATGAGTGAGCAAGCACTGAATATACATATTGTGGTGAGAGAATACAGCAAATCTGATGATGCTATGGATGAGACAGGTGAAATGGCACTTTTGACTTGAGAAGATTCACTGTCATAGAAGATACATGAAATGTAGTCCTAAGAAAATTTCAGTTTTACTCATAGAGTACAATTTTATTTATTTTTTTTAAGTACAGTTAATCTATTTTCATGAAAACTGCTGTCCACAAGCAATAAGAAAAGAGAGCTTTGTGAAATGGGAGTTATAATCTCAGTATAAAACATGATACAAACATCTCTTTTCTCTGCTAGATAATGGAAAGTTATCATACTGTCTAAAAATGCCTCTGAATAGTCACCATTTTCTTAGTAGTATGGAGACAACTTTACCTAAATAATTTTTAAAAATTGTTAAATTATTTCTGGTTCCTATAAAGATTTGAGATTTTTCACTTTTCAAATAATGTATCCTTTGCTATACTTCAATTTTCAAAAACAGTTGTGTCTTTTTTTTTTTTTTTAAAAGGGAGTATCTTTACTCCTGATTGTAGCATTCACTGAACAATTTGCATGTACTGCTTTGGACTGCTATTTTTTTCCTCTAATTTCCTTACCTAAAAACTATTTTTAGGAAAAGTTTTAAATTTCTCTATGGAGCTATAGTGTTTGGACATGAAGATCTGATTTGTCTTACAGAAGGGCTGTACAGAACTGTCCCGTAGGAATGCAGGTACCAGAAAGTCTCTCTAAAAAGCTATTTATTGTCACTAGTATAAATAGTAGGGAAAACAGATCAGGTTTCCAGCAACTTTTGAGTCCCTACAAACATGGCAGTTTTTTCGGATATGTCCCCCAAAAGGATATATAGATTTTTCCATGCCATTTGAGCTAGACAATCCCCTATGCTCTCTCTGCCTTACCCTATAATTTTGTTTTTTAGACAGAAACATTGCCTCTTGTGTCAAATTTTACTCCTTTTTTCATTCTTTAATATCTACTTTAAAATGTAATTCTTGCAAATACCTAATGCTAATTCATATTTATATTTACAATGGCAGGCTCCTTTTAAAAATAAAAGAACACCTATGAGATTTTGTCACACTGGAGGAACTAATTTTAGAAGTTGATTTTCCTCTGTAATTTTTTTAAACACTGCTGATCAATGCCAACCTTAAAGGAAGTTATAACTGGAAAAAAATAGAAGGAAAAAGTAACTACCACATAACGGTTCAGTTTTTCATGGAAGGACTAAGCCAAATGACAAATATTCCAAATTACTGATTGATTTTTTCAATCATTCTTTGCATCATTGCTGCTTTTTGAAATAATAGTTATTTAGAAGGCAACCTCAAGCAATGGAATGTGTTGAGTGGATTGCTTGCTTGTACAATGATATCCATCAGCTGGCTTTAAAAAAAATCTGTGTTGATTATGGTTTTTTGAATGATGAAAGACAAGTTTGTTTCATGTTGAAGTTTCTGCCCATAAGTCATCAAAAGTACCAGTGAATTCAAGGCTTGAGGGTGAGGCTTCACCTTGCTGAAGTCAATGACAAACAACAAATAACTTTAATGGGACCTAGCACAGTCCGAATCTGTACAGCTTCATTAATGCAGTAAGTGTGTTATTATTCAACTAAGTAAAGCATCAATGTTAAAATCAGTTTTTATTTTTGATTTGTTTGCTTCAATGTGTTGCTAAATTCTATATACTTGCATTCCTGTGGACAATTTATCACAGCTCTCCAAAGACAAAGATGCCATTTCTAACCTTAAAAAACTGTGTTAATTATGTCACAGAAGCAGGGTCTGCAGAATATTAATATTAAGTGAATCTTTAAGTCTTGCAGTTCTGAGTTAAATAACTTTTGGCTTTACATTTTCCTTTATCAGTATCTGACAACCCCTGAAGGGGTTCAGTCAATGTAAGATAGAAAGCTAAGAGCAAGTATAGTCAGTATAGCTGGAGAAAATAGACCTACTATGGTTGCATACAGTAATTATATACTCAACTTGATTTCTATAGTATTACTCTTGAAACTCAGAACATAATTTAGTATTATTACTTTTACTGTTACTACTATTTTTATTCCCTAAGTAAGAATGCTTAATAACGTGCCATATGTATTCCTGAAAAAACTTGTAAGGTACTTTTATTTGAAACGGTACTGGATTACCAGATCTGGAACCTTTTTTTTTTTCTGTAGCGGGACATGATTCAATAGTGTAATTAAGCAAGGAAATGAAGTATGTAAAGAGCACTTTATTATTTGAAGTGAGACTAAAGCTGAGATTAGCAAAATACAGAATTTCTGTCACAGGGGAAATTCTGATATTTTTTCATACTGATTCAGGATGAAAATAACTATTTTTTATATAATTACAGAGTTACACATTTTATATTGTTGAAATAAGCTAAAGCAGCCAGCTCTTTTTCAGCTCCCATTTATCATTATTATTTATATAATTGTGCCTGCTACTCTTACATGATTCTGTAGGCCAAGTTAGCCAGACAACATTAGCAAGGATGACTTGGGCCCATAGTATCCTGTGTTTTTTGAAGAGGAGTTTACTGCTCGAGATTAAGGAATAATTTTAAAATTCTAAAAATAGAAGAAACAACTCTGCAAAGACCAAATCCTTAGTACATCAAACTTTGTGCAATCAGAACAGGATTCTTTTGATTTGGGTCCTCAGATAAGGAAGAAGAGAAAGGGAATGTCAGGCGAGAATTGGATGATTATAAACAGCATCATAAAAGTAACCTAGCTTTTGCAGAGCTGGCGCTATTTTGTAATCACCATGACACGGGATCATTTTAAGGTATGGTTATATTTAATTGGCAAGACAGGAATTCAAAGAAAAGTGGTGGAATAAGTTCTGTGCTTACAGCTGGACTGTAGCAGGGGAGGAAGCACATGCTCTCCAGGTCCCAGCTTCTCTTTCTTGCCTCTTGGAAGGCATAATGTTGGTAGGTTCAGTATCCTCGGGGTAAAAATACTGTATGGCATTGCCTGTTGCCTTGCCTGTTAAGCCAGCAAATGAAATGGCAGTTGTACCTGTCAGTGCTAAAAGTTATTTGATTGCCATGCCCTTTGCTTGTTTCTCAAGGTTGTGATGCTTTCTTCATGAGCCAGTTATTAATAATTTGTTTAGTTGAAAGAATGTGGTTGTCTAGTGAAGAAGAATCCTATTGTATGTGGAGAAAAATGAGCAAAGATGGTCAGATGCTTAGGTCTTGCCTGTGGACTTTCTTTATGATAGAACAAGCAGCTCATTCAGTCTGTTTGGTGCTTCCCCCCCCCCCCCGTGTGCACTTATATGCACCTTAAGGCAAACAGCAAGACGAGTGTATTAACTCACTAAGTTATGAATGTCTTTGAGGTGAAATCTTCACTACCTCAAATAAGAGATAGTGATTTTTTTGTTGTTATTTCTTTTCTTTATTTTTTTTTTTTTTAATTTTTATCCTGTGTCTTGTTCCATCTCAGCCTTTTTACTGTCAAGGAAATTTTCTTTCTTTGTGCCCATCTGCTTTCTTCATGTCAACATTATTCTTTTCTTTCCTTTCTCCCTGATTTTGATGTCATTGCTAGCCCTCCTTGTATCACTGATCCAAAGCTCACAGAGGTCAGTAGTGTTAGAGCTCTCTATATAGAAGTTTGTTCTGTGGAAGCTTTGAGGTTTTCAAAATGCTTTTCCTTTCTATTGAATTACAGTGAAGAAAAAAAGAAATGAGAAGGTGAAGAACAATGTTCATCACCTTTCCCCATTCCCAGAATATCCAGTAGCTTTTTTTATCAGGACACTCACTGCTGACATCAGGGACCCATGTTCCAGCTATAAATCTGTAGGCTGCTTCAAATTTCTGTTCTACCTAATCCATAACAGGGGGTTTGAACTATTGTGCCTCCTTGGGTTCTGCATTTACATCCTAAATAAATAGCCGTTCTGGAATGAATATCTCTTTGCCTTTTACTGGAGCTGTTCTATTTTGCAAAAGGTAACCGAAAGAGGAGAAAAAAATATGTAGGTCAGAATTTTGATTTGGACATGTAAAGTATATTTAAGTTCTTACTCTCAATTTATGAATAACCTTTTTGTAAGGGAAAATCTCAGGATGTGTCTCTGTCATGGTTTAACCCCACCCAGCAACTAAGCACCACACAGCTGCTCACTCACTTCTCCCCCACCCAGTGGGATGGGGGAGAGAATCAGAAAAAAAAAAGGTAAAACTCGTGGGTTGAGATAAGAACAGTTTAATAGAACAGAAAGGAAGAAAATAGTAATGATAATAATGAGAATAATAAAATGACAATAATAATAATAAAAAAGAAATGAAATATACAAAACAAGTGATACACAATGCAATTGCTCACCACTCATCGACCACTGCCCAATTAGTTCCCGAGCAGTGATCCTCCCACCCTGGTCAACTGCCCCCAGTTTATATACTAGATGTGACGTCACATGGTATGGAATACCCCTTTGGCCAGTTTGGGTCAGCTGTCCTGGCTGTGTCCCCTCCCAAATTCTTGTGCCCCTCCAGCCTTCTCACTGGCTGGGCTTGAGAAGTTGAAAAATCCTTGACTTAGTATAAAAGCTACTTAGCAACAACTGAAAACATCAGTGTGTTATCAACATTATTCTCATACTAAATCAAAAACATAACAGTATACCAGCTACTAGAAAGAAAATTAACTCTATCCCAGCCAAAACCAGGACAGTCTCACACATATTTGGGTACAGACTTATCGTTAGCATGGAGGGGACATCACCAGCAGCTGTGCATTGTGAGCTTCTCCACCATGCGACAGAAATGTAAGTTTAGCTGTTTTCTACCCATACCCATTTGAACCGGGACTCATGTACACCCCAATATCTGATTTTAAAAACAATCTATCCTTTTTAAATTAGCTCATACATTCATTAGAAGTATTTCTATGTAAACAAATCAATACTTTCTGACAAAAGACTTAATCAGAACAGTTCATCAACTGTAATTCCTGTCACATGGAAAACTGGTTACTTCAATGTACTTTTAGTAACATTTTATAAATCTATGAGAAGGCATATATCAACATGACAGACTTCTAAACTGGGTTAACCTCTAAGAATATCTCTTGCAATGCTTGGGCTTGCTATACATTATCTTTAATATTGAGTAGAGTAAATCAGAAACACATCAAGGAAAGCTCTTTTTCAGCCAGATTGAGCAACTGTGAGGAACTTAGTGAACTAGCCATATTAATAGGGGATAGCAGTTCATCCAACAATACCTCCAAGAAGCCCAAACTCTTATATACTTTTCATAACCACATTCCTCTGGTGATTGTTAAGGCACAACTCCTTCTCCCCAAAGCCTCATGAACCCTCAGGAGAGAAGTATTGCTTTGCCAGTTTTGTTGTATGAAAGTATGATTCAGCAGTGGTTTAGAGTATTTAGAATGTACTGTTAAGTCTGAGCAGGTGGCAGAGCAGAAACTGTTATGGCCAATGTTCTCCAAATTTCTGTGAAACGTGTGATTTGACCAATAGGCATTATTTAATTAGAAAACATTTTATCAGGAATTTTCTGGACAGCTGTGGACTTGATTGCATTGTATAAACATGAAAGAATTTGGAATAGCCAAGGAAAAACAAAGCTGAATTTATCTAACTATGGTATTCATTCAAAACTTGCATCATCCGCAAAAAATTTTCTACTAATTTGGAGATCTCTTATATCAGATGACAAATTAATGTTAAAGTCTCTTTATGTTTGAGATCACATTCCTGCTAACTTTTCAGTAAATAAAGTTTCTTTGGGCTCGTTTTTTTAATTAGCTGGTGTTCATATGATACCTAATCAATTATGGGCTGAAACAGAAACAATTTTCTCAGAACTCTAAATCATCCCTTTGAGTCTTGGGCTGCTCTTCGGTTCATCATTCCTGGAGTATATGAAATTTGAGAAAACTCAGCTGGAAGTTTTTGAATCACATGCAACTTAACTGTTGCTAAGTTAAACAACTTCAATTTTGAATAGGAATCAGTAATGACAGTAATGCTGCCAGGCTAGAGAAGGAAGACTTGCAGTGAAGTTGCTGTTGTAATCCATTGTAGTTCTTCATAACTGGGTGGGTTAATGTATTTTCTAATCTATGAAATCCTTTTTCAGGTTGCTACCTCTCTATTCTTCAGAAAGGGATCAAAAGTATAAAGATATGTAGCTCTAAAAAGCATGTTGTAAAAAACCAAAATATTTTGTAAATGTCTTTAGCCACATCTCTTATTACATTAATGGAAAAGGGGATAGTCATTCTAAAGTACTTACTTACTAAGACAAGTCCAGTATCATATACTGCCCTCTTATGATGCTAACCTGAGTATCTCTATCTGTTGCAGTTACAGCAGAAGATGGCAGTCTTTATTCAGTGTAGAATGCCTAGACTAAATATTTTGATTTCAAAGGAGCAGTAAACTCTCTCATCTATTAAGGAAGCCTATATGCAAATAGTAATATAGTAAATCTTTTGTAAGCATGTCATTTCTGCATTAACAGCTATGTAATAAAGAAGAAGCCATGTTTTGCATTATTAAAGCATCAAGCAAATCAGATTGTTCCCATGTACTCGGCACTGGTGAGGCCGCACCTTGAGTACTGTGTTCAGTTTTGGGCCCCTCACTACAGGAAGGACATTAAGCTGCTTGAGCGTGTCCAGAGAAGGGCAACAAAGTTGGTGAGGGGCCTTGAGCACAAGTCTTATGAGGAGTGGCTGAAGGATCTGGGGTTGTTCAGTCTAGAAGAGAGGAGGCTGAGGGGAGACCTTATCGCTCTCTACAACTACCTGAAAGGGGATTGTAGTGAGGTGGGTGTTGGTCTCTTCTGTCAGGTGTCTGGAGATAGGACAAGAGGAAATGGCCTCAAGTTGAGGCAAGGGAGATTTAGGTTAGATATTAGGAAAAATTTTTTTACTGAGAGGGTTGTCAAACATTGGAATGGGCTGCCCAGGGAAGTGGTTGATTCACCATCCCTGGAGGTATTCAAAAAGCGAGTGGACAGGGTACTCCAGGGCATGGTTTAGGGGGCATGGTTAATGGTTGGACTCGATGATCTTGAAGGTCTTTTCCAACCAAAATGATTCTATGATTCTATGATTATGCAGCACTAATGCTTCATTGAGCATCATTGAGCTGAGCTGTCTTGTGTTTTGTATAATGTTTGTATTTTTTGTTAACGGAAGGATGTTTAGAGGGTAAAAAGTTTACAGTTAAGTAAAAATGAATAACTGATTGTCCTCCCGGTTCAGAGATACTGAAAACTCCTGATGATGTGATATTTTTTGTATTTGTAAAGTTCAGTGATAAAAACATTGAATTAGGAGATCTCCTTCTTAAACAGAAGATAAATGAACTAGAACAGCTCCAGGTGTTTATTCTGTATACTTAAGATACATCTACAAGTGGCAGACCTAACTCATTCTTAAAAGCTGGATGAACAACTTGAAGCATTATTCTCTGGATTCTTTTCCACCCTTACTTTTCTTGGAGGTAATGATAGACACTCATCAAACAAATTCTTCTTTGCATACTTTCATTCTGTCTTCTAAATTGTTGAAATATATTAATCATAATTCTTACTGAAGTGTTTTTCTGTCACTAATGCAAACAGTACATGCATGCTAATGGGAGCAGGAATCTTTCACTGGCTGTGGTTTTTTGCCTTCTAAGACGAGTGCTACAATTCTCTGATTTGTTGCCAATAGTTCTGTAAAATGAGGAGTAAGAGCTTCCTGTATTTGCTTCCTTTGCCATCAACATAAACTATGGTAGGTTAGGGCTAGAATGAATAGATACATGATCTACAACTTGCCCGAAGTACTTCTGTCTCTTGTTCTTCCATGAAAAAGTTGCTTTATATTTTTTGTATCAGTCAGTTTCTAACAGTCATAAATGATTATCATTTTTTTCAGGTGCTGAAGTCACTAAGAATCACTGAAGTCACTGAAGTTTTAAAAGTTTGGTCAGTTCCTGAATACCCACTGAGGTAATTTAACTTTCTTTTTTGAAATAGAATATGCATCATCCCTCAATCTTCTGTGATTTTTTTCGTGCAAATTTAATCGCATATCTGTTGTAAGATCTTTGTGGGGTTTGTGGGGTTTTGGGGGGGGGTTGTTGTTGGTTTTGGGGGTTTTTTTAGTTACAGGAAGAGGAATAATATGATAACCTTCCAGGAGGTATTGCATTTATTTTCTTTAAGCAGAACTTTCAGTCTCCACTAAAACCTATTGCAGATTCTCCACCCATATGGAATAGAGATTCACAGCTGAGAGGAACTGACTATTTTTATTGAGGCAACGAGAGATTTGTCACTTCCGGAAGTCACAGGTGTGATAGAGATCCAGTGTGCTACAACAGAACTAGATGGAAAACTACTTTTTGTCTCATAGAATTCTGACTTTCATATATTTCCTATTTCACGTCAGGTAAAAGCCAAACCTTGCCATGCAGAGTTGGAGCAGGAGAGACTGGCATTTCAAAATAACTAATATTGAAGTAATTTTGCTCATCTGAGAATGGCACAGTTCAAAATTTTCCTTTGCTTGAGTCATTGTCCAGACTTGCTAGTACATTCCCAAGGAGAATTACATTTTTGGCTAACCAAAGTTTTCTTCAAAAACCTCAGATTTTCTAGTAATTGTGATATGTAAAAGACTGATCCTGCAAGGTTTTGTGCAAATTGAAGTACCGGAAAAATCTCTTTGTGTTATTTATGACCAACATGCTAATTAACAGGAAGGAGTGCTGCTGTAGCATGCTAAACACATATTTTTTAGTTCTTCCAAGCCTTAAGACAAATCAGATTACAGTAGTTATTTCCTCTGGTAGTTCTGCAAAATAGACGGTTAAATTTTATTCATTCATAGGCTATGAAAAATTATCCTACTTTCCTTTTCTTGCTTAATACATTTTTCTTCTTTTTCTTTACTTCTTCCTTTTCTTTCTCTTTCCAATCATTCTGTCTGAAAATCTTTTGTGATACTTACTTTGAAAATTACTAACTTACCCATTTCATGTTGAAAGAATGAGGCTTCTGCTGATAGACTTCTAAGACTTCACAAAATTCAAGGAGTCTTTCAGATGTTACTAAGGCCTGAGGTAGGTAGGAGTTGATGATATGATAATGGCATATTGATATAATTCAAAATATCCTGGGGGTTGAACTTTTGATCTCTGACAGTCAGATTTTAACCAGTGTAGTTTGATTTTTTTAGAGAGGAACTACAGTTTTTAACAGAACTTGGGTCTTGGGGTTTTTTTTGCTGTTAGTCTGTTTTCCTTTTTATCAAAAGATTTCCTCTTATTCTATTAGAAAAGGAGAGAACAAGGTCTCAGTAACACAGGGGAGTTGGGGAAAGCTCTTATTCTATTCAGGCAATGGGCATTTCCTCACCAACTTTCTCCATTTTCCTTCTTTCCTTTGTTTGTTCAGGAGTGTTTCTTAAAAGAGGCCAGTACGATTAAAAATACATTCAGAGTTGGATAGGTAAAGACAATCCTGCATTCTTTATAAGGAATGCTGTTTCTTTTGGTGCCTTCTCTGGTCTGGTTGGTTTTTTGGTTCCTCTCCCCGCCTATTTATAGTGTATCCTCTTCAGGTATGGCAGAGTTTCTTCCCATCTGAACTTGTGGAGAGGAGCTCTGGTTGAAGCTGGACTAGTTGATGTGATTGCGTTCAGCTCAATGGATAACAGTTTTAAAGTTCCCATGAATCAGAGAAGATTATATGGGACCTAGGAGATGAAAGGTCAGCTTCAAATCTGGTGCAGAGAGCTGCTCTGAAAAAAAAAGTTAATGAAAACAATTGTTATTAGAATTGCACTGCAGAATTTGACTGTCAACTCGGGTTTTAGGAAAGGCCCAGGCTGTATTGGGTTTCCAGCTTCTCAGCTGGGGTGCCATCACTTTTAGGCTGTACTCTCACAGCCACCTGCTGAAGGGGTTGGAAGCCCCACTGCTTCCTGGTTCCTGTATGAGACTTCAGGGCAGAGGCTCTTGTAGTTACTTCAGCAAGCAGGACTAGTGAGACTTTGGGAAGGTTAAAATCCCAGAAAGTTAGAAATGTATTGAAATTATCATTTTGCCACCCACCAAAAAACACTTAAACTGTTTCATTTCATACTGAGTCTTGCATTTTGGTCTGATGTCCTTTACTATGACTTTGCACTGCAGATGCTGATACTCTAAAGGAGCCATGGAACTCAAAGTGCCATGCAAGGAAACCTGAGCTGACTCAGGCAAAGAGAGCATGACCCTGGAAGTAAAATAGCTACATTTGCATTATGCCAGGCTAAAAAGCCCTGTATTGCCTAGACTTTATCAGCAAAGCAGCACTAGCTTGGCAATCCCTGCACTTCAGTATGTACTCTAAACACATCATTTCAAAACTAATTGGCTGTACTGTGAGAAAGCTATACAGGTAGAGTGTGTTCAGTCAAGCAAGATATATGCTTGACTGATCATTCATGAATGCTGTAATTTTATTTTGAGGGACATGTCATTTTCTCTGGGATACCAGATGAACTACATTTGCCAAGTTCGTAATCAGCATTATGATGGACACTGAGTAACATGAAGCGGGAGTTGAACAGTAAAAGGAACTGTAGTGTCTGACAACCTTGTTTGAGCTGAGCAGAAATTACAGTTAAGGTTATTTAGATGTCTAAATTCCCTGCATGCAGGTACAATTAGCAGTTTTCATCATCAATTCAGTAGTTCCCAGCCTCTTCTGTTCTGCTGTCCTCCCTGACAAATACAGAAACTGCATGACATACTGGAAATCCTCTGATAGTATAAATACAGACAACATAGTGATCCTATTGTAGCTGTGTTACTAGACTATGATGAAACAATAGACTAAATGTATAATCTTCCGCTTGTCATAGCTGATCATATCACCCTTTTACTCATGGGCAGTTTTTAGTCTTGACATAAGGCATTGCAAGATCAGATCATCTGCTACTTCAAAT
Source organism: Harpia harpyja (assembly GCF_026419915.1). NCBI lineage: Eukaryota > Metazoa > Chordata > Aves > Accipitriformes > Accipitridae > Harpia > Harpia harpyja. The sequence continues at coordinate 25,564,220 of NC_068947.1, forward strand.
CAGAATGTGTTAGCAGCATCCTTAGGCTTACTCTTATTTATGCCTATAGCTGCAGTAGTAACTATTATATATTTCCTGTTGTCTGATACAGGGGGGTGCTATCTCCTTGATTTTACAATTATTAAGATTCCAGTAAACCCTGCTTTGGATTTTGGAAGCTAAGAAGATTTAGTTGAAGTTATTTTCCGTTATGAAAGTGGACCTTACTTTCCCTAATTAAATTTGCTTATCTCCTATATTTGTTATTTTTAGGTTCATTTGAAGTTTGGATGGTCACAGTATCAGAGAAAAAAGGTAGTGGTAAGGACTTCTATTTCTCTAGTAAATGGGTAATTAGTAATTCTGCTGATACTGGTTCCATGCCGGCAGGAGATAAATAATGCTACTTTACTTCTGTTACTGGCTCACCAGCTGTATCTGAGGGTTAAAGGACACTTTACTGTGCCATCCACTCAGAACACAGCACAGACTATTTCCCATTGCTGAATTTGACTGTGTAAGCATTGTTCTGTCTTTCATCTCTCCCATACCACATCTCAGTTGCTTGCGTTTGTTTTGAAGGCATAATTTATGTACTTTTTTTCGGTCTCTGGACTGGCTTATCATCTAGAAACTCTACCATCCCTTTGTTAATTTTCAGACAAACATTTCTATATTATCCTCCTGCCTGTCCCTGTTGTTTGAAAAGAGCTTTCCAAAACTGTGTATGAAACCACAACCGTAGTTGTCTTCGAGCTTAGTCTTTAAGTTTTCTATTTCTGTGATTCATTATACACAAATCCTTTCTAAATGCATGACCAATACTGTATCGCTGTTCACTTTTACTGCTTTCTATATCTTCTCTGTTTAGAAGTCTGTCTCTTATTTTAGATTAAAAATACTTTGGAAGAACAGACTGCCTTTTTATCCTCTTTTTGTATAGTCTCTGAACAGGAGATTTTCTCCTGGAAAAAGGTCTTATGCACTGTAGTGGTATCTCCATCCTTATTATTGTATATTGCTGTCCTGATCCAATGTCGGGGAAGGTTTCGATATGATCCCAAGAGCGAGATTAAGACACAAACGAGGTCAAATGCCGTATACCCAAAAGAGTTTTTATTATCAAAAGTATCAAAAGTAGAAAATAGTAGCGATAGGATAGAATGGAAGAAAAGGCAGAAATCAAGCAAGCAGTTGGAATAGAGTTGCAAGGATAGTCACCACCATGGATCCAGCGGCGTCCCGTTGGTCCTCAGTCTTCAATTCTTCAGTGGTGGGTGCACACCACGGCTTGTCTCCATGGATTTTTATGGGACATATTTCGATGATGCATGCATGTACGTATTGTTCATGCACTGTTCACATCCTGCAGGTTTCGTCTGTCACGCAACCTTTACATGACCAAATCTTATCTCAAAGACTACAGTTTCTGTGAGAATGGTAGCCTCCACATCCTTATATCCTTGTCTGCTTCAGCCCGTTTCCTCTCCTGAATGCCTCAGTGGCCTAGTAATTGTCCTTATGGACAGAGGAATGTCCTGCTTATACAGGCCATCTCAGAGACAAAGGGCTCAAGATAAGCAGTCACAATTCTTGAGATGAATGGCTTGAGAAGTCTCTCACACCTGACAATCTTTGAGACAAACAGCTCAAGATAACAATTCAGTCCCTCACAATTGCTTGCACTTTAAAGTGGTTAGTGAGGTTGCTTCAACAGCTTCAGATAAAATGGGGGGGGGGAATGGTCATTTCAGAAATTAATTTTCTTATAAATGTACACAGATGCCAATATGAAATGGAGGTCAGGGTTCTGTTTGGAGTATTACAGCTTTGCAAACTTTTATTTTCTTCTTGTACTTTAACAAGATATCAGTATTTTGCAAAACAAAATATCTGTAATATTTTATTTGGAAACAATAGTATGTCTAGATGATATCAAAATTATAATTTAGTTAAATAGGAAATAGATAAAAAGAAAGAAAACACTAAAAGACAAAATTAACATTACATCAGACAAAAAAAAATTAGTTTCAAATACTTTAAATTATTTCTGTTGAAAATTTCATTCAGATCAGTTCAATCCTAAGAAATTGTGGATTTTGATGCAAGTAGACTTTTCTGTGAGAGATCTGTATTTTTTTAATAAATTCTGCAAAGTAGCCTTTGTTGTGTCACAATTAATTAGCAGAAATGAATGACCACATATCTGATCTATCCTATGTTTTTTATATTCACTGCGGCAAAAGTTTTATTACATTCCTTTCACACACCAGGATTGTTTTTCTACCTTGTATTGCCAAGTATCAGTGATGCTTAAGCATTCTTGACATTTGTGAAGCTCCCCTGAATGACTGTTGACAAAAAAGCTTTGCAATACATGTTAAAAGAATACTCAGGGGAACTATCAGAATACAGTGAATCCTACTTCAAGCCTACCCAAAATGTTTTGTATATCTGTAGCTTTAGACAATTACATTATCCAGTGGGCTGTGGCAATTCCTGTTCAGTTTAGCATCCTGTTTCCTCCTAATACCACTGTACAAAAATTGACCTAGTTTTTCTTCTTAATTTTTATTCTTTTCATTTTGTCACTAATGCAAACTTTAAAGATACCACTATCTACACATTTGAGTACAGACTGAAGTGCTGTTGACAAATGCCATTTTACAGACTTCAGAACCTCTGAGCTTTTCTAAGTAGGTGCCTGATTAAATTGATGGATGCCATCAGATTGATTTATTGCCTTGTCCAAATTTCTGTTGATGGCCATTGAAGTCGCAAGAAAATCCTTGGCACTATGTGTTCCTTTACAGGCTATATATCTTTATGGAACAACTATACTCCACTTCATGGCAATTGACATTTAAGAGTCCATCCCTTACTTACATCTGAAAATTTGGCAGTTTTCTGTATGGACAGACAATTTTGTCAGAAATTGATGAAAAGCTTTACTTCTAAGCTTTAGAGAAATCATATGTCACTAGAACCTTTTTGTGACAGGAAAAACATCTTTAAAAACATGGCATAAAATAGGGTTTTGACAGATTTTATCCCAAGTGTATTTTTTTCAGTGTGAGGTGTGGGGCACAGACATAATTTCCTATAACACTGACCAACCAGTTATTGCAGGGACAGTTAGAAGTCCTTTCTGCAGAAAAAGAAATCCCTAGGAAGGGCAACATGTCAAATGACAATATTCAGTTCCAGTGTTATAGGTGCTCAGAGGAGTGTGATCAGCACCTGTTGCCATGGTGTAATAAAATTGTATTAAATGATAGGATATTTTTCGACTGTTCTCAAGGCAGGGAAGTCTCATTTAACTTTTGAGTAGTTCCTTTATCTCTACTGTATTCCTGGAAGTTAGTAACATTGGTGAAGTCATTCTCCACCACAGAAAAGCAAGAGCAAAGCTGAGTGTGTGAAAAACACAGAGAAAAGAGCGAGGACCATGCTCTGACTGAAACCACCAGGAATGTATTCATTATTTCAATAAAAGATGAAATTTACAGAATGAACACCAACTTCAAGAAGAGGTCTCTTATGACATTAAGCTGTGCCCTAAAAAGTTCCTCACATAGCAAAGCTGTGAATTAAATGCTAATGTTACATTTGTACTGTTGGGCTGTTGAAAGACATTTGGTGTTATTGACAAACCACCCACACTGCAAAATTTCATATGTGGTGGAAGGAATTAAGAGTCCCTTAGGTGCTTATTTACTTCTGATGGAAGGTAGTGAAGGGCCAAGTGAGCTATTACACCCATTATTTCTTTTTTAGTGTGTAATTCAGCCCTTGTAATTTTGAAAGCTCTGTTACAGATAAATGTTTCTGATTGAAGAAAACAGCTTGACCATATCTTCACTGGTCCTATGGATGGAGTGTGAGAGACTGAAAGAGTTAATGTCTGAAACATTGTGGTGGGGCAAGTTCTGCTTAAAGACAAACCCTGCACAGCAAGGAACGAAGGTGAAAAGCCCATCAGCTCAGACATCAGCAACAAGAGGGGGAGGGCGTGCTGGACAGTGCGCAGCTCCCTGTTCTGATGTGCTGTTCTGATCCAAAGATCAAACAATGGCTATGTCTGCAGGGAAGGAGAAGTTACTCCACAAACAACCCCCAAGCCCAAAGGCTCACAAGCTGCTCATTAGCCTGAGGAGTTTAGATGCCTGCCTAAAGGAGGGGCAAGGATGATAAAAGGACACAAACTGAAGCCCCAGGTGCACAAGCCCACCAGAACTGGAGCCCTCAGCTGACTGGACCCCTCTGCTGACTGAACTAACCCTGGACCCAGGACCAGTGAAATCTTTCTCTCTTCCTTTTTCTGTCTCTGTCTTCTCTCTTTCCTTTTCCTTTTCCACAATCGCTACTCCTCATCCCTTTAGACATAAACCATTGACCAAGTCTGAGACTAAGAGTGGGTCCAGCCATCCCTAGGCCCTTCTCTGAGAAGGAGTCTAGAAAGCAAGGGGGTCTGCTCTGAACCTCATGACTCGACAGGAGGGATCTCCTTATTCCCTGAATTGATGTATATGGTTACCCTGGGTTACATGGTTTACAGAAGTAGTCTTATGCCAATTCCTGTTGTGAGAAACCCCGCCACCTACTATCACACCTCCCCAGTTCAGTTTGCTTCTGTCATGAATAAAATCTTTAACTGATCGTTTGGTGCTGTCCTGATCCAATGTTGGGGAAGGTTTTGATATGATCCCAAGAGCAAGATTAAGGCACAAACGAGGTCAAATGCCGTATACCCAAAAGAGTTTTTATTATCAAAAGTAGAAAATAGTAGCAATAGGATAGAATGGAAGAAAAGGCAGAAATCAAGCAAGCAGTTGGAATAGAGTTGCAAGGATAGTCACCACCATGGATCCAGCAGCGTCCCGTTGGTTCTCAGTCTTCAGTTCTTCAGTGGTGGGTGCACACCATGGCTTGTCTCCATGTTTTTTTATGGGACATATTTCGATGATGCATGCATGTACGTATTGTTCATGCACTGTTCACACGCTGCAGGTTTCATCTATTACAGGACCTTCAAGTGATCAACACCAGAAACCAGTATCTTATCTCAAAGACTACCATTTCCATGAGAATGGTAGTCTCCACATTCTTGCATGCTTTGTCTGCTTCAGCCCATTTCCTCTCCTGGATGCCTCAGTGGCCTGGTAATCATCCTTATGGACAGAGGAATGTCCTGCTTATACAGGCCATCTCAGAGACAAAGGGCTCAAGATAAGCAGTTCACAATTCAGTCTCTCAGGTCAAACAATCCTTGAGATGAATGGCTTGAGATGACAGTCCAGTCTCTCACACCTAACAATCTTTGAGACAAACAGCTCAAGGTAACAATTCAGTCTCTCACAGGTGTCCTTTCACCTTAATTTAGCCCAAGGGAATTTCGAATTAAACAGGACTCCCTGATCTGTCCAGTCTGGGTCTTGACATGGAGTACAAAACTTAAATACTTAGATATCCAAGTATGCTGGTTTACAAAATAGGAAAGAAAGATATGGACTGCTTTTGAACTCCTTTATAGTTTATCATCTCTTAACTGTCTATGATGGATTTTTAAATCTCTCATGAAAAGTTAAAACTAATATTCAGCAATTGCTTTTCTAAACTACTTTACTGCTTAATTTCTTATGTTGGTTTGAGACGGGGAGCCAAAGGAACCTTAGTAGATATAGTAGATATATGGATGTAAATAAGAACTGTTTAATAATTATCTAGCTTATAATGAAGTTAAAGAAATTTCAATAGAGGTAGACATGGCCCAAGAGGATGAGAAGTGATGCTTAATGTTTGCATTGTTGAGGCTGGCTGGGGCAGGAGATAGTCCCTGATAAGAAGCAGCAGTCGACCCCAAAAACCAGCCAAGACCGGCCTTGTGACTTTTTGGAACTAATTTTAATATGAAGCGGGGATAGATCATGCCTATGTATAGGCATATTGCAAAACTCCATGTATATGTAACACTTGACTGTATAAATTTGAAGCAAACTGCCGAGTCAGGCGCGCACGACTTTGGTGGGACTACCCCCATGCTGCCCAGTGCTGAATAAACATACCTACTTTACAATCTTACTGATTGTGGAGTCTGTTTTCTGCACGTCAGGTTCAAGGACAATGTGAAGCACCTATTCAAAAAACATCCCTCATACACATAATGTAGTTTGATTTCTTCTTGTGATGACACAAAAACCTCTGAACCCTTAATGTGACCAGTTCAGAACATTTATGTGTGAGCATAAGAGAAAACCAATAGTTCTGTTTATTTCACAGAGTTTCTGATAGCAAGTTGAGGGACCTTGAGATCAGTAAATTAGTTGGCACTTAGCCTACTCTTAATTGAATAAATTTGGTAACTATAAAAGAAAAGCTGATACTGGTTTCTCTGGTGAAACTATTAGTGATTCTACATGACAATAAAATATCCCCAGTGCTAAATCAATCAATTAGGTAACTGTGAATCAGACAGCTACCTGTGGTTGTTTACAAGTATATCTGCAAAATTTCTTTTATGGGTAGATGTCTGTTTGAGCAATTCTATAAGAACTGTACTTTTTTGGCAGCTATTTATTTTCAGTGGCATTCACTTTGTGGCAGGTATGTATTTACAAAGCAATGGTTCCTGACCTCAGAGTCAAAAGTCTAAGGGCAGAAGGAAAACATCAGTTTTTTGTACAGGTCAGCAGGATTGATAAGCAGCATGGCAAAAGTCTGCATTCACGAAGGACTTAAACAGGGTGTGTGGATTGTCCGGCTCATAGTTCACAAACGAGTTTCACCATGTCTAGTGCACACAGGCGACTCATGGGGGGGTTACAAAAGTGACCCAGCCTTGGGTTGCCTTGAGGCCTTGTCTCTCTGCAGAGATGACTCATGGGGAGCTGTATAGACAGCTTAGCCCTAGGTTGTCTGATAAACCTTAAAGTAAACAGGGCAGTGGCTGCGCCATTCAAAGAACCAAAACCTGAACTGAGCCTTGAAATCCCTTAACAAATACTATGCCCTGAGTCTCAATCCAACCACTATTCAGTTGCTGAGGAAGCAAGGTAAAAAAAGCCCAAAACCTGGAGGGTTTCAGCTTCAATTTCAAATGACAACCTTGTGTATTCAAACAATCACAGACCAATGAAGGAAAGATAAGGGGAAACTCCACTCAGATATACATAATCCATTTAGGCATATATCATAATCCACTCAGACATAGTCATACACACCATTCCACAAGTCAAGGGATAAAAACTCTAAGATTCAGGTTGGAAATGGGGGGAGTCACTTCTCTAACTACACAGTTGGCTTGCGAAGGAAACCCTTCCCCCCTCTTGATCAGGACACCGGTCAAGGTAACTTCCCTGGGATTGAGAGCCCTTACCTGGAGGGGTAAGTGAATATTGTTTACGCTTTAAGTTTGTAAATGCATTTGTGGTTGTCTGAATCGCTTGTGGTTGTAATAATGTACTACTCTTGCCTTAAAAAATTGCAATAGTGCATTCCTCCATTGTATCTGTAAAACCTGCAATAGTGGCGTGTTAAGTCTGTAAGTGAAGTTCAAATAAGTTGTTTGCTTGAACCTTGCAGTTAAGTCTGCGAGTGAAGTTCAAGTCATTTGCTTGAACCTTGCAGTTAAGTCTGCGAGTGAAGTTCAAGTCGTTTGCTTGAACCTTGCAGTTAAGTCTGCGAGTGAAGTTCAAGTCGTTTGCTTGAACCTTGCAGTTAAGTCTGCGAGTGAAGTTCAAGTCGTTTGCTTGAACCTTGCAGTTAAGTCTGCAAGTGAAGTTCAAGTCGTTTGCTTGAACCTTGCAGTTAAGTCCTTTTCCATCACATGGGGATGTGTAGAGCCTCATATTTGAACTTGCTCAGAGTCACATTACAGTTTAGCAAATCGTAAACTGAATCAGGCAGGTGTGGGAATAACACAGGAGTGAAGTGGGAAGAGCAAGGAAAAATAGTGCTGGAGTTGACATTTAATAAAGATTTAAATATCAGTGGTGATGAGAGATAGATGTGTGCAGTGTGGTCATGGAAGGGACCTCATAGGAGGAATTTGGAAAAAGGAGCAGTGTCATTGGCAGGCAGCAAAGGCAAAGACATTCACCAGCTGCATGACAGAAAAGTGGTGTATGTGAAAGTGTTAAGTGTGCATGTGTATTCAGGGGCTAGTCTTAGGAGAAATGGCAGCATTAAAAAAGACAAGATATTGTGAGGGATACACGTGAAGGCAAGATCTAATTGTGGAAATGGGCATAGAAGGGTTATTTCTTTGAAATGGAGAAACACTTTGTTTTGGTTAAGAACTGAGCAGATGGACAACTTAGTAAGCAGGGGTTGGTAGTCCAGCCTGGACCATGTGTACTCTGAAAAGTTATTCTAGGCAATAGCCAACAGATCTCCATAGGTTGAAACAAGTTTGCAGAGAGAGCTGATAGAACCATTTGAAGTGAATAAACACATTTCTAAATAGCAACATCCATTTTTGCATATACTTAATAAGGGTGTTGAGACAAAAAAATATGCCCTGTTATTTGAAGGGGCAAAAAATCCCTGAAGATCCAACTTACAAAATCATTTTGATCTTTACTTAACATTTGAGTGCTGTTTTTCAATGGCTGTGTCAGGACAGTCAAAATTGCATTTTGATCCATTTGGTTACCATCTCAATCAGCGTCCTGGTGTTTCCCATAGTTTACTTGCTGCTGAAGGGTTCGGTAGACCTTTTCCATTGCTGGGTTGAAAATGCCAGAGGCTTGATTGCTCAGCAAAGGTGTCTTAAATGTTTCAAATCTCAGCCTACATCAATATGCAGGTTTATGAGGTTCCTATGCTTTCTGTTAGCAGAAAAGAGAGTCCATGACACATGCAGACAGACATTCATTAACCTAGAGGAGACCTAAAAGGCAGATGATGTTAGGTTACATAACTTGCATGTATGCTTAATATTAACTCTTTGCAGCTAAAGGCATGAGGCAATAAAGCAGAAGTAAAGACAGAGCTTATGATACTGTGTCTGCTCTTATAAAGAGGGCCCCACATGTTCAGCACCAACGACAATCTTCTGCTATAGCAAGTACAGTTCTAGTAACTTTAAATTCCATCTGAGTCTTTTGGTACTGATAAACGTAGTCTTTCGTAACCAGATATTCTCCAGGAGAAAGATGTGAGCTGGGCAATTGGAATATGATTAACAGTGCATGACACTCAGTGATTGCTAGCTTCTCTGAAAAAAAGTAAAACATCTCAAACAATCTTTCTACTTCCAATGCATGTCATTTCCACAGAATCTATTAGTAACACAATAGCTCTAAAATGTAATGTGAAAAAGAAATAATGGGGGAATATTGTTATTTTAATGGAAATATAGCTACAGTAAATATATTTTGGAAATTTTCTTGTAATTTTTTTCTACTTTTTTCTTATTCTTGACTTCAACTTGTGGACTCTCTGGATGGACTAATAGTAAAAAACAAATATTAAATTGTTCCATGTTTACCCCTATATTGCAAGAACTTGAGTTTTAGTTTCCATCACCCATACCTCAGTTTTGAAGATCTTATTGATCATTTCTACGTGATTGTATTTTTCAGGTAATATAAAGCCAAATTGTGACCTTATGCCCACCTTTCAGAGGAATGCCTGAAAGACATGAAAATGACTCATTAACACCACAGTAATCAAGAGCAGAATTAGATCCAGAAAGAATAAACTTTATCAGAGGTGCAGTCATACTAAGCAGTCAAAAATAATCTAAAAATCTAAGTCATGTACTGGTAACTTAAAGGATGTTTTGGATTGTTGTCCTCAGTATCAGTCAATACATATAACTACGAATGATACACTCTTAACATTTTTTCCCATATCTAAACTGGGATTAGGTCAAAACATATCCTTGAGGAAGGACAGAAAGTGTAGTTCTTCAGGGTTGAGTATATCCTTTATTTAGTTCTCCTAAAAACTGAATGATTGCATTCTTGGACAGTAATGAGAAGTGAAGTTGCAACATTTAGTCATTTAGAACAGGTACCAGTTCTTTGTTTTATAGCACACTGCAGTCTTGATCCAGGCCTGAAACAGCTAGATATTGTCAAAGCACAAAAATAATAAATCAATATTCATTTAGCACTCAATTTACTGGCTCAGGCTTAGACACATTAGATTAAACCACAAATTAAAACATCTGCCTCTATTTAATATTAAAAACATATTGCAAATAAGGCTACACAATACTTCACAGACTGTTTTTTTGAAAAATTCAGAGGTTTGCTAACAGGTATGTCTTTTAAATTATGTGGTAACACTTACAGGCCTTTCTTCTTACACCCCAGAAACTATTTTTAAATCTGTGAATTTGCAGCTAGGAGTGGTTGGATGGAAGTGGATCATCTGGATGATCATACGTATGCTTCTGTTTTGGGACTTTGAGTTCTTTAAAGATATATGAAAACACTATAACATTTATGCTTTCCATCTAAAGTTAATAATGACAGCGGGTTTATATAGTTAAAGCTAATTAGCTGTGGACTATCACCCGCTATTGCAATTAAAGATATTTTATTATAATGGCTTGCCTTGTTGCATTAATTGCTTAAAAACAACATGTTTTTTTATTTTGTAAATGTCAGTGTGTTGTTCTTGACCGTTAAGCTTTATACCATTGTTCTCAAAAAATTAAATTCTAAAAAGAGAAAAGCATGTGTCAAATTATTCAGTGTATCATAAGAGAATCATTATCCTCACTCATTGTTTTATCACTTGTCTAAATTTACATGCACAAATACACTTCCTTTAGAATTTGTTATAGCATATTAGGAAATTCACTGAAAATTAAACCTGCACTCCCATTCAGCTTTTAAAATCCCAATTCAACACATCATTTAAGCACATACTTAAATACATCTTTCTTCAGGAAAGCTAAATCACTAAAGCACATGCTTAAATTTTCAAAAAGAATGGACAGCTGGAACAGAACCAGACAAACCAAGCTGAAGTCAATGGAACAAATGCCATTGATTTCAGTTGGCTTTGTGTTAGGTCCCAAATACATCTGACTTCCTTGGTTAAAAGAGTCCCATTTCTGATGACAGGCAGCTTCTTGGAATCATGAAGTTTGCGAGAACTGAGGGCATTTAACTTGTCAAAAGAATCTGGCTGGAATAGTATATTGTAATATCATTTCTACCAGGAGCTGTAGGGTTGTTTTTTGCTAGACAAACTCTGGTTTACACATTGATCCATAATCCTTAGGCCCATGGTATAGCTGCAGTTATACAGTTAAGATTGCTAAACCTAATGTGTATAGGTTTACATGTGCAGTAAGTTTGAAAAAAAAGTTTTAATTTGGGAAATGAGCAAACACTGTGAAAACATTTTCTGGGATTTCTTTATGTGATTAAACTTCACACTGGGCAAACTTATAGAAGAGAGCAAGGTAATTCAATTAAGGGAAGTATTCTGCAACTTGTTCCATGAGGGCACTCTCTGAAAACCTAATTACAACTGAATAAACTTGTGCTATTAGATCACTTTGTTTTAAATGTATAAAACAAGCCTTTGACTTTCATCCTGTCATTCCTGTGTTACGCCCAATAGTCTGTGTTTGATTAAGGATCTTTTAAGGAAGTATGTTTTGTTTTGGTGGGAAAACTTGTGGAAATTAAGATTACTTCACTTTCTAAATTGTTTGTCCTTACAAATCCATCTTTTGCAAATAGAAATGTCTGCTTTGGGAGGTTGAATCATTCTAGCTTAAAATTTCTTTTTATCTTTTTGTGAATAATTTTCTTTGAAGAAAAGCCTGTGAAAAGGAACAAAATGCATGTTATACATTGGTAATTCTCTAATTACTAGATGTGTTATAAAGCTGCACTCTAAAACACCAAAGCCTAACAGATCTGTTTGATGAGTCACAACAGACATAGGCAGACAAAATCTGAAGTAAATCAGACAAGACACTGAAATTTTGATTTATTTAATTTCCCCCTCACACACCTCTCTTGAGAGCTTCCTCTGTTCTTCTGTTGACTAGTGAACTTATCTATCATGCTTATCTTAGTTATGAACATGGTAGTTGTTAAAAAAGCTTCTGTTTGAATTCAAGAGGTATCTACAGACAATGCTCTCCAAGACATGCATTTATTTTACCTACCTCTAGCCAATCAAATTTTAATATGTGCTACTTGTCCAAGTTGTCTCTCAATAGTTATTGGAGGGATATAGGAAATTCCAGAGGGTAGTTTTTTAAGATATTCTCTGAACTCATGAGGATTACAAAAGCAGTCATTTCAGTTTTTAATATCATACTTATGTGCATGGAGTCATGCATATAAATAATTCAGTATATCAACAGATCTTTAATTTACTGTTAGAAGTGAGCATTTCCCATTTGCTTTAATCCTGTCAGTGTGGGTAGCAATTACAGAGAAGCTAAAATGGTTGTGACTTCAGTCGGAGCACTGCAAGTCCATAAACCAATGTTTGGATTATAAAAGCATGCATCCATTTAAGAAAATTTTATTACCATTCATTCAAGAACAAATTACCTTATAAGCACAATTGCTCTCTGTAACTCTGGATTTGACCTTTGGCCTTGACAAAAATGATTGTGAATGTGAATGTTTATTAACCATGACAATATTTCTTTTCTAACGTGGAAAGAAAAAAAATAGTACCTTAAATATTTTCCTGCTGTAATTTGCTGAAACATATATACTCAGGAGTTCATTGACTTTTTCAAAGTTTTATAAATTTCTCTGGAAGAAAAAAACCTACTATTTCCACCACTTCTCATTTACACAATGCCTGTAAAATACCAATTTTCAGTGCAGAAAAAAAAAAAAAGTGTTTCAAAATCTAATTTACATAATACATGCACATATAATGGTTCTGTACAGTTAGACTAGTTCAGCAAAATACTTACTTCGGAGTAGCAACATCTGAAGTCGACAATTCCCTACACTTAAAAAGAGAGCTTGTGGATTTGTAATATTCATTATTACTATTTAGATTTTTCTTTTCTAGCAATGTTCACTGTTAGGTTAGAAAATACTTTTTTCTCAGCGTGTTTATGAAAGATGAATGGCATTTTAAATAAAAACAGACCAGTGAATTATGAGATAATTATTCTCCAAGTTTAACCAAAATCAAAAAAACAATTTTCTTTCATTATATTACATTGTAAACCACTATTGCCATCAGTTTGTAATAGAGCTGGACCTAAAGGGAAAGTTTCTCTCCTTCTTCCTCTTTGTGAGATTATCCTCCAACAAGTAAGAAAGCCTGAACAAGAATCAGCAGTGGGGTGTGGTAGCTTCAGAAGGAGCTGATAGGCATTTCTTTAACAGGTGGGCTTTCACATCACAGAAGAAAAAAGAAAGAATTATCCACTGTGGAAAATTTTACTGGCTAATTGCTTTCATTGTGCTGTCTGTCCCATGCATCATAAATATATTAATAAGTATGGGAAGAAGTTTCAAATTTTTCTATCTTTTAAGGAAAAGAAGAAATCCTTCCTGCTTTTATTTTTTTCATTCAAAATTCAGAAGAAACAAAGTGGAACTATAGATGGTCATCTGCTTTCCAGGACAGAGAGGATGGTGTCTATCATATGGGTAATTCTGTAAGACAGTGCCATATTTTGATGTGCTTCTATGCCTGTGTCAATGCATAGGTGCCACTATGCAAGTTTTTGCTCCTCTGGCTACAAAATGTCTTTCATTTCTATTTTATGAAGTTACACATGAAACGAAAAATAATTAGTCAGTTCAGAAAGTTATGTATTGTATGTGAAAACATCGTAATGAGATAATTTTTTTAAGTATATTACCATTACATAAATATGCAGTTGAAGTCAAGTATTTTTCAAAGAAAAATTCAGAATTATTAATTTTGATGCTTTCAAATAAAAAATACCATCAGTGTTCTTAAAACCCCTACATTTTATACATGTGGAAAAAACCTTTTCTGATAGAAAAGTGGAAGACAATACTAACTAGCACTTTTCTACCCTTGTTGCCTTCTATGCCTTATGGCCTGTTTAACAATCACATCAGACAAATCACATGGCATAGTTTCAGTTTAGTGCTGCAGAAAGCTGTTACTGTGGATTTGAGTATCAAGGATCATTTGTAGCTGTATCGTCTAACTGTGTTTTCTGAGTGTTATGATGACTTCATAATTTTAGAATAAACCCCAGAAATGATGAGTTAATGAAATGACGTATTTTATGACCACTCATTTGGGAATGTTAGAGAGAAATAGCAGAGAATGAAAATGCAGCTTATGTAAAGTACAGATACTCTGCATATAGACCATATATATGAACATGAAGATAGTGTGGGTTTTTTCCAGTCTGACTATATAGGTTACAGGCATGTGCTTCTTCTCCTTTATGCAGTCAGAAGGAAAGATTCTGTCTGATGTTCTGATTTTAATTGGGTTTACAAGGCAGTTACCATTAAACATGCAACTTTATTTTCACATCCTAGGGAGAGTTTATGCACTGTGGCAAATTCCCAAAGGATATAGTCTCCTTAGATGCTGCTAAGCCTAATATCTAGTTCATATGTTAGGTGCATGTCTGGTGGTTTAATTTAAAGCTTCTTGCAACAAATCTATGATTAAAACGTGTTGGTCTTTGTCCTAACAAGATCATGCTGGAACTGGAATATCCTTGTTACAACTAGATGATCATCCTGCCTATGATAATTCTTTTGGATGATCCTTTCCACCAACTTTATATGGCGTTTTGTGTGGAGATTTTGGGACAAGTGATACCAGTGTGTCCCTCTTCAGGCTACTTCAGCATCTGCATTTCACTACCATTCCATAAGTTCCATTTAAATGTAGTTCTGTAGGTGCATCACTTCTCAGAAATCACTGCCCTTCCTATGGGGCCTTAAGAAAGGAATAAGAAATAGGTTTTGGAATCTGGATCTCCTGGCCATATGCTGATTAGTAATTTGTCCTTCAACAGTTATTTTGCTTCTGCAACCTTCAGCCATTCAAACGTCAGCTGTAGACCAGTGAAGACCTAACATCAGAACTAAAATGTCAGTTTGAGCTTTCAGACATTTGCAGAGAACAAAAACAAAGTTCAAATGCAAAAGAAAGCTGATTTGGCTGCTGAATATAAAAGGCTGCCTTTGAAAATGGTATTGCTATGGGAAAATGACACTGGCTTATTTTTAAGAATTTAGACAGTGTCAGCAGTCAGAGTAGCAGGATGTCTTGTATTAATGAAATGATAATTTAGACGCTTCTCAGTCATCCAGTGTTTGTCTGTCTTGTTTTCTACTTGAAGTGTTGTGAAAATTTTAGTACAACCCCATTATCTCTACTAAGAAGATAGTATGTTTTGCAGCCTATATGGTCAAAACACCAGGGACATATGGCACTATGATGGCAGATAAGTAAGCATATTGTTATTCAGTGACTGCTGGAGTTCTTCAGACCACCTGGTGCACTAAAGTTATTCTTGATAACTTGATTAAAGTATGCTGAGAGACTTTCTATTTTGAATATGTGATTATACGAAAAGAAGGAATATTTTTCATTATTATTTGTCCTGGAAAAGATTTTTGCTCCTGTACTGATGCTTGAATCAAGTGTCCTCCTCCTACTTCATAGCTTATAACAGCAACAAACACTGTGATTTAAAACCTCTTTATTCTGTAATCAATCACATATTTTTGCCTTGAGACATTTCTTTGAGAAAACAGTTTAATTTAATAAACTGCTTGCAGTACTCCTTAAGACCTTTGATTCATTAAAGCAAGCAAGAGGGACTTTGCATGGCTAGAATAATACCATTCTAAAATTGCAGACCTGTAATTCACTGAGAGATACTGGAGGTGCAATATCATCACTGCATGTCTTTCAG
Source organism: Harpia harpyja (assembly GCF_026419915.1). Lineage (NCBI taxonomy): Eukaryota > Metazoa > Chordata > Aves > Accipitriformes > Accipitridae > Harpia > Harpia harpyja. The sequence goes on from NC_068947.1 coordinate 25,580,073, forward strand.
AGTCCCTTTTTATTATTTTAGTGTGTCAGCACTATTTTAGAAAGATCTCAAGTATATAATTGTTTACATACCTTCATGCTTCAGGAATTCCATGAGGAAAGGAAAATGTACACGTCACTCCTAGTTATCATAAATCAAATGGTGGTGTTCAGATAAATACAGACAGAATCTATACAAAAGTTGACAATGGAGTTTTTTGAAAATTCATGTATTTGTTAATTATTTCTTAACAATGTGTAAGCAGTAAGTCTTTTCACAGAGAATGTATGAATTCAAAACTAATGAATTAGAACCATTGCATCAGCAATATCATTCCTTAATTCAAAATTTCACCAGGTTTTAAACTTTAAGCATGGAAAACAAACCCCCACAAATTTCTATGGTCTTGTTTTTCAGCAATAAATCCAGGACTTGGATAATTTTTTTAGATTTCATTTTGATTTGATATTTTTCAAGCAATGAAGTCTCAGGTTTAAATAAACCGCTGCATCCACTGGCCAAAGACAGGTTATTAAGTATGCAAACTTAACAATAAAAATCAGTTTTATTAATGGTACAGCATCATCCTAATTTCCATTTCTCATCCTACAGAGTTTCAGATGAAATAAAACCTTGGATTTTGGACTATTTTAACTGCAAGACTGTTTTTCTTCATCAGATAAGTTAACAAAGGGCAGAATGATATCTTTTGAATTTGGCAGCTGATTTTGAAGCTTCAGTTGCATATAGATAAGTAGTCATTAGCAATCCTGTTAAAACAGTTAATTCATAAATAAATAAATTCATAAATACAAGTTATCTAGAAAATAGACCAGACTTAATCCCACAGTTCTGTCTTCAGTGGTGATTTACCCTCAGTATAGATGGCACTTAATTGCATTTCATGAGAAATTTTGTGGGAGGGAGGTTAGTGGGTTGGTTAGATGAGGTGTTTCTTTCTGCTAAAGGCAGAATAGCTCAGTATACTGGCAAATTCTCAAAATTTGTAAGGGTTTGAGCCTTTATTATAGTAGATGAAATATATGTAGACTGTGATGAAAAACTGCATTAGCTGAACTCCAATAACTTCACAAAAATACATGAAAGATAAATTTTCACTTGGAGGGAAGGATGAATTGGTAAAGACTGGAAAGGGAAAGGTGTCTGTAGGATTTTATTTTCCACTTTACTGAAGATCTAAGAATTTCTAACTTAAGTATCTAATGTCAGTTTCCTTAATAAAAATGACCTGTTTTGTGAGCTTAAGTCAGCACACACATACTATATCAATGCTGTTTACACTATTGGTTGCTTACTGCAGTAATGCAAACAATATGGAGGTCAACTTAGAATAAAAGCTAAGAAATCTATTATTGCATGTGTTGTGTTAATGAGCAAATATAATAAAACAAGGCAGAGGGAAAGAATTTTCCATTTGATTTCATGGTGATTTACCATTGAGTAACCTTTCTTTTCACATGATTCCTTCCCCGCCATTCTTGCAACTGGAACACATTTTTTCATTGAAATTGATGCTGTTCAGAAAGTGTGCTATTTTGGGAAAGGTTCTCTTAAAAGTAAAAAGTCACATTGAATAAGGTCCAAATAAAGTATTTGACCTTTTTCTCTAAGTGACTTGTTTTTAAAAGCTGCTTTATATTGCAATACAAAATCTAAAAGAGAAAAAAAAGACAAGAATCAGTTTTTTTCAATGCATATAATCTTTTTTTTTATTTTTAGTTTTACCTGATTTTTTTGATGATGTTGTTAGATTAAAAGGGAGGTTTGTATGTGGTTTCTAAATTTTAAGCTTTAATTGAATGAGTCTATCAATTATAACAAAACCCTTTTTCTCATCTTTATGAAATAGTTTTGGTTATTTGAGATGCTGAATAGTATTTACTCCCATTTCATGCTTCAACAAAAATTCTGTTGTTCCAAATGCCACAAGGTTACCTGCTACCTGTTGTTTCTTTATCTAAGAGTCAATCTTCCCTTGAACAGTAAGTGTCTTGTGGTGTTGGGGTTGAATAAAGTAAGCTTTGTTGCAAAGGAGGTTTTAGGAAATTATGGAGGCTGTTAGAGATTTTGTTCTCTACTTTGTTCTCTATGGAGAGTCAATTTATGCTATGGATTTTCTTTTTTTCAAATGGACTTCTGTCAGACTATTATTTCAGGAAGCAGGGATTACCTCTATGCTGTTTTTTTAGGTGTATATAGGCAAATAAAAAAAAAATTAACTGTATTCTGCTTCTGTGTTTCAGATACAGAGGGTTGGTTTGGGGTTCAGTTTAAGAGGCTGCAGATTTCCATCAGTACTATTTTCAGAAAAAGACAGTAACATTGGCAAAAAATACATGTAGTATTCTTGCCTTTTTTTTTTTTTTTATTAATGTGACCATTAGTTACATCATTGTGGCAGTCATATCGTAGGATGATGCTATCTGTGAGTTTACAATCAAATTGAATCAGATGTGTCTTCTGGCATGCTGTATAGGCATATGCAAAATGACAATAACAAAGTTAGAATAATAGGAGTAAAAGGTGAATTTTGAAGAAGACCTTGAAGAAGAAAGAAAAGTTTGTGGGGTATCCACCAGGGTTACTTTATGTAAGATGTTGATTGACTTCCACATGTCTGGGTGTGCACTTTATGTATTTCTTCTTTGTATGAAGGGTAGCACAGAGAGAAAGTGATTATGAAAGCAGAGAAACTGTTGAAAACTTTTTTTTTTTTTTACAATGAATCCATGCAGAGTATTGTTTTTGAAGGCTTTTTTATTTGGTTACTTTAAAATGTTGTAATGGATTGATACTGGAAAGATTAGTTACTGAGGCTTCCAGGGTATGTGTTCCTGTGTTTGCATAAGGCTTGTGTTTTCATTACCGTTCTTAGCGGTAGGAGACTGGTGCACAGTAAAAATAATTTGTCACAGTTCTCCATCTCGCACTGAGATTTTGTTCTGCTTCATGAATTTTAAACCCTTCAAAAGCTTTAAAACATTTCAACAAAAAAATGCTATCATCTGCTGTATTAAAAATGTTATCTTTATGAGGAGGGAACAAAATGCAGCCTTAATTTGACTCTTCCTCAGCTGTGCTCTGTTTCTTCTCTACTTTATATTCTATGTGTTGAGGTAGAAAATGATTATATAACTTAATTGATAATAAATGCTCTTTTACAGAAGTTTTCCTATATTGCAATGTTTTCACATTTTGTGCGTTTCTTTCAGTATTAATAAAAATACAGGGATTTTATAAATATGGTTAGGAGTTTTACTGAATTTGAAAGAAAATATTAAACAATCCAGCTTTTGTTTAGGATTTATGAATAATTACAAAGATGGAAGTGGTGTAATAGAGCAAAAGGAATTGGAGGGGGTGTTTATTTTTTGCTTCACTTTGGAACATACTCTCACTGAAAGTAGCATGTCTAAAATTCTAGGTCTATGTTGAATTTCTTATGCAAGTACATAAATAAATTTGTACATGTCTGTCTATATTCACACATTCTTTTTACTGGAGCTGTTCCAACAAGCTGGTAATGCTTCATAGGGCCTACAGCATTGTAGATCATCTGAAAATGTTGTAAGTCTGGGCAATCAATATATTCTTGGTTTATGAAATTGACATCTAGTAACAAGAAGAAAGGCCTTGCTGCAGAAATCAATAAATATGCACTGAAAGGTTTTTCCTGTGAAAAGTTTGTGCTGAGCCTATGGCATAGATGAAACCTTCTTGATCACAGGTTCATTTTAAACTTTGTTCTTAGGCAAATGCAGTGGGATGCCTGTCCTGTGAGTCTCACTCTGAGGCAGTTTTGTTAAAAGCACAGCATTTCTGATTAAATGGCTAGAGCAGAGGATGGGGATTCAGCATTTGTAAGCTGTCAGACGCATGAGGTTATGGAGAACTATATGAGTTGTATGGTTTAGATAAAGCACAGCTCACATTTGAACAAATTCTGGTTGCTTCCTATTTTTACTGACAAGGCTTTTGTTAGGTTTCTGAGTTACAATGCAGTAGAAAGGTGTCCCCTTGGCTGTGAAACATAGAAGAGACTTAACCCTTGTAGGGTCCACCTTCAAGAATGGTAATGTTTGGCAATGCTGGCCTGCAAAAGTTGTTGGTGGAGACACCACTGGACTCCTGCTCTCAGATGAGGAAGAAGGTGTCAGTCTCTGCTGAGGAGGCTGAGTAGGTAGCACTGAGGCAGGATGAATCCCCATTGCTCAGCAGAGTTCCATTGTGTGGGACAAGTCACCTTTCCAGCAAAAAGGCTGCTGTCGCAGAACACTGCTAAGCAAACACCAACTCAGAAGGGAGAGGACAGATGGCTGGGCTCTATAGAGTGAGAGCTGTGGGATTCTTAAAATGAAGAAAAACTGCAAAAAACTCCTGAAGTGGAAAGAAAGGGCCAGCCCAAGTCTCATGGGGTCATCAGAAAATGCTTTTTTTTAGGGACTATATTGTATATGTAGAAGTGGAATTATGAGATACATCTTGTATTCCCTGTAAAGTTTTCCAACGTTCACTGCACAGGAGACATTTAAAATTAACTACTTCATTATTTCAGTTTGTCTTTGAAATGTATTCTGTTGTGTTAAAGGATGTGTAGACTGGCATGGGGATGTGGCTTGTTAATTGAAGACAAAATCTTGATGGGCCTTTGAAAAATGATATGCATGTGTAAGCAAATTTAACTTCCATCTACATAAATGGGCCACACAGTTGGTATGATACGGGGTACAAAAGCTATCTCTGTTAGCTCTTCCTCTTGTGTGTAGGCTCAACAGAAGTAACTAGTTCATTCCTTAAGTCCTGATAAAGCTGTGTTGCAGCTTTTCATCTCAAAATTCAAAGAGTACTTAGTTCAGATGTGATTCCTCTTAATAGTGCTGTGTCCAACATAGCAGCCCTGTAATAAGAGGATTGACTTTGCCTTTTAAAACCTTCTTACATATGGCTTCTGTAAATGGAAATAGGCTGGAGAAATTGATTATCCCATCAGAATTAAATCAGTGAGATTTTTCTATGAGCTTGGCAGAATATGCAAGCCTGCAAAGGGCCTAGGTGTCTGATAGATTTTTTAAATTTTTTTTTTCTAAATTTTAATATGATTTTGTTTCTCATTTCTCTATGTAATAATGACAGGAACAGAAAGGTTCTAGCTCTTGAAATGGCAGGAATGATATCAACATGTTAGCTGAATGGCAAATTCACAATAATTGGAAATACTTGCTTTATGAAAGTGCTTTATGAGATGGTTTTCACTGAACAGTTTTTTTCAAAGTAAATAGGAATTTGTTCTGGAATAATTTTAGGATACCTTGTGTTAAAAAAGATATATGCTCATTGTATGCATACTCCTTTTAATTATGTTTAGAAGAGCTTATTCTAAGGGACAATTGCACAACAGGAATATTGTTTTGTTGTTTGACATTTTCTTACAAGAATAATTTAAGTCTGAAGCTACTGTCTATAAGTTACACCTATGTAAGCAAATCACAGTGTTGTTAAGAATGTTCTGCTGGCCATATCTTGTCACTGAACCAGGACTGAAGCTAATATTTATAGGTCAGTGTCAAGGGAAGAAAAGGCCTATTGTTTACTGACCTTCAAGCAACATATTTTGTCTAGAGCCAAAATGGAGTGAAAACTTAAAAGCTGACAAAAACATGCACCATTCAGTTTGTAGAGTAGAGTTTATGTTTTGTTTTTAGGACTGAACATTTTTGCTTGGGCCCTGAAAATTATATATTTATAGTTTTGAAAATATTCAAGGCACTTATCATAAAATAGTAAGACTTTGTGGAAACAACTATTCCTATTATTGTGAAGAACATTTGCTTGCTTTGTTTTCTGAACTTTTGCCATCTGTAGCAGTGATTCTGCACGTTATTTCTTCCATTATCATTTTGAAGCATGAGTTAATGTTGCTTTCCACTTCTAGATCAAGGACAAGTTATGCCCTTAAGATCGAACATGTGTTCTTGTTCATGCTTTACAATTCGTCTCTTATACATCTGATTTTCCCACTGCTAGAAAGAAGGGTTGAGTTATTGTTGTCATCTATATTATATTTAAGAATTAGACTTGCACAGCTTCATTTCTTTTTTTATGATATTTTATCTTCCAGTCATGTACAAATAAATCATGAATTATCTTTTCCCAGCATAAGGTCACTGCAACTGATTTTTATCTTGTTTTTTAAAATATTAAACAGCAGTAGTCTTCATCTTTTTCTACAGCTTCTTTTCTGATTTCTTGACACAGCATAGTGAAACATCTGTTGTTTAATGCTTTGAAGAGGAGTGCTGGTTTGTTGAAATATATTATTTATCAGCCAAGGACTTTTCCCACTTGGGAAATACTCTGACCCAAAGCTTATGAAAATGTCATAAGCTTCAGGTCTGTACATTAAGTCACCCCATAGGATCCCTGATTTCATTGGGACTGATGTTACAGATATGTTTAATTACCTGTTCATTCACCCTTTCCATAACCCAGGCTATTCGTCACACACATCTTTTCTGCTCCTTGGTAGACTCAGCTGGGTGAGCAGCTGAGTGAGAGAAAGTCATGGTGTGAGAGACACCATGGCTCTTCAGCCAGGGGATGTTTTCCACAGACATCTCTGCTTCAAAGATCCCAACTAGCCCCCTCTCACAAAGTGAGCCGGTGCATCACCTCCATGTCTCGTCACCTGGAAAATCTGCACTGTTTCTGTGTATGGTGCTGGAGACTTGGGACGTCTGAGGCTGAGAGCAGAGTTTTTCTTTTTTTTGTTTGTATGATTGACTTTGTTTTCTAAGTATAATGAGCACAGCATACTCAGCGGTATGTGTAGGAGTTGGTTTTGGCCATTGTTTTTTGCTGTTCTCAGTGAAATTTTTTTCTTTATTTTTAATATGATTGCTCTGTCTTAGATATCTCAAAGCAAAAGCAGAAAACATAACCTATGATGATGCCTTTTTAAAAATGTAGAGCTTTTTCATCACTTTCCATGTGAGTTTGCCATTCAGTTCAAGAATAAAGAAATCCCAGTACTGTCAACTGTTCAGGCAATGGAAAGGAAAAGAGATGCTTGAAACAACAAAACAGAGATGTTCAGCAGAAATAACTGACCTGACGCTACTACTAAAATTGCCTGTGTGCTGCTTTCAAGTGCTAGCTGGCCTCATGCACCATTAAACAAGGGCTTCTTTAATGCTTTTGCAAAAAGACCCTTTCCCTTCTACATTGTAGATATTTTAGTTAAATTGCACTTTTACATTTAATTATAGTTATTGTGACATAATGTTCTATTTCATTCATGTATTTCACTTGTGCTAATATTATGTCTAATTTAACATTAGTTGTGATACCTGTTGCCATCCAGCTTTAAAATGTTTATGTGCAGAAGCATCCCTTTTGCATTTCTCCCTGCCTTATTATTGCATGTTTCCTCACTCAAAGTCCACATTAAAGCATTTTTTCTTGCATTATGCTCTATCAGCCTTATGTAGCCTGTATCATCTGCAATTCTATATAATCATCTGTACCCAGTTGAGGTAAATGATAAATCCTTAAAAAAAATAAATTTATCACTTTTTGTCCTGGTTTCAGCTGGGATAGAGTTAATTTTCTTTCTAGTAGCTGGTATACTGTTATGTTTTGGGTTCAGTATGAGAAGAATGTTCATAACACACTGATGTTTTCAGTTGTTGCTAAGTAGTGTTTATACTAAGTCAAGGATTTTCCATCTTCTCATGCCCAGCCAGCAAGAAGGCTGGACGGGCACAAGAATCTGGGAGGGGACACAGCCAGGACAGCTGACCCAAACTGGCCAAAGGGGTATTCCATACCATGTGATGTCACATCTAGTATATAAACTGGGGGCAGCTGGCCAGGGGGGGGGGATTGTTGCTCAGGAACTAACTGGGCATCATTTGGCAAGTGCTAAGCAATTGCATTGTGCATCACTTGGTTTGTATATACCAATTATTTTATTATTATTATTGTCATTTATTATTATTATATTTATGTTATTATTATTATTATTATTAATTTATTTTTCTTCCTTTCTGTCTTTATCTCAACCCAAGAGTTTTACTTTTTTTCAATTCTCTCCCCCATCCCACTGGGTGGGGGAGAAGTGAGTGAGCAGCTGTGTGGTGCTTAGTCGCTGGCTGAGGTTAAACCATGACACTTTTTTATCGTTCGAGACAGAGTATCAACCTTGAGATAATATTTTCCATGGAAACATACCTAAGACTATTAAAGTTGGCCCATTTGTTAGTTGTTGCTTACAACATATATTCTTTTTGGTGGAGATTTCTATTACCTTTTGGGCACTCACAAAATACATTATATTGTAGCAGCTAATTAAGATTTTCCTTCCCAAAATGTATTCCTTGGGAGTGGGGAGGTAATATTAGCATGCCAAAGGATCATCAGAAAGCAATGAATATGCAAACCTAATTTTTTTTCATATTGAAAACACCTGACCTAAGGCAAGAAGGAAAGAATAGCACTTTGATACATTCTAAAATAATAAAACCCCCCACATTTCCTTACACGAGTGAGGTACCCACAAAACAGAGTTATTTAATGCTCAATTGTACATGGCAATTAAGATGATCTGAAACCATATTTTCCTTATTCCTCTCACAGCTTGATATTTCCAAGTACTTGACAGTGACAATAAGCTAAGGTAATCCCATCCTCAACCTTCATTTTCATTTATCCACTGTTATTTTGTTAGTTTTTATTCCTACTGTAAGACCATTTGAACCACCTCTATACCTCAGGTTCTTCCTTTTCTATTTGGAGCACTCTGTCTCTGAATGATTGCTTTTTCTTCCCTCTCTATTGTAGGATAAAGGTCCAAGGATAAACTGCACTGAAGGTTCTCATTCGCCTGCAATATTTGAAAGGTCTCCTAAAAGCCCATTCAGGGCTACCAACACCTTTTTCAAGGGACTTGGAAACAGCTCCTGTGTCCTTTAATTACTTGTTAACATAGGGCACTTACAAAGGGTCAAATTATTTCCATATAAATTAAAGTAGAAAATATATCTTCTGATGAGAGAGGTAATTGTAAAGCAATTTTATAATTTCAAGGGAAATAAGGGCTGATAGTGTGAAATCCGTAGCCTTGGGCTAGTAGACATCTTTTGCATTGTAAGCAATTACTGATTTCTTTCAGCCATCCGTGGAAGCACAGCAGTAGACAACAGTTTCGATTCACTTGTCATCTGCAGCACTGATAATTGTTAAACCAAGCTTCTGTCAGGTTTGTAGAATATTACTGAGTTCTGTGTTTGAAAGATACTCAGTCTGAAGATTAGAGGGAAAGCCTGTTTACATAACCACATCTGGGACAGGAGGGGAATCAACCCCTAGGTTCTGTTGCAGAAAAGGAATAACAGCATTTTCATGAAACTATTTTGAAGTAATAGAGAAGCTTCCCCGGATGCATTTTTGTTAGCTAGTGATAAAGTAAAATGTTAATGAAGAGAATGTTAATTTGTTATCCTGATTTTCTTGGTTAGAAATACCTTCACTAGGGGTGCTTCAGTACAAGTTAATTTGCTGCATTATTTTATAAAAAGCAGAAATACAAAATAATAGAAATTGCAAGTAATAGATTTATAAGTAAAGAGTTGATAACTGCTTATCTCACAGTTACTGCAGAACATCTGTTGAGTTAATTTGGCATAGCACTAGGCTGGTACAGTCTAAGGAATCTAATTGTCACCAGTTCAGACTTTGACAAAAATGATCCCCTTGCTTCATTCTGGATAAAGTTTTATATGATAACCATGGCCCAATCAGCCAGAAACTTTTTTTTTTTCAGTTCATAATAATTTGTAGAGTTTGGAAATTTTTAATATCTTTGAATGTTTTTGTTTGTCAATAATTTATTTAAAATATTTTTGCATCAGTTTTAGGAAATTTGTTTTACATATCATTCATAAAAATGAAGGATAGCTCTGGTTTGTAGTTGGAATTACAATAAATATTCTGTGTTGTCCCAGTTTCAGCTGGGATAGAGTTAATTTTCTTTCTAGTAGCTGGTATACTGTTATGTTTTGGGTTCAGTATGAGAAGAACGTTGATAACACACTGATGTTTTTAGTTGTTGCTAAGTAGTGTTTATACTAAGTCAAGGATTTTCCATCTTCTCATGCCCAGCCAGCAAGAAGGCTGGAGGGGCACAAGAATCTGGGAGGGGACACAGCCAGGACAGCTGACCCAAACTGGCCAAAGGGGTATTCCATACCATGTGATGTCACATCTAGTATATAAACTGGGGGCAGCTGGCTGGGGGGGGGGGATCATTGCTCAGGAACTAACTGGGCATCATTTGGCAAGTGCTAAGCAATTGCATTGTGCATCACTTGGTTTGTATATTCCCAGATTTTTATTATTATTTTTGTATTATTGTTGTTATTATCATTATTAGTTTCTTCCTTTCTGCTCTGTTAAACTGTTCTTATCTCAGCCCATGAGTTTTACTTTTTTTTTTTCCCAATTCTCTCCCTCATCCCACTGGGTGGGGGGGCTGTGAGTGAGCAGCTGCGTGGTACTTACTTACCAGCTGGGGTTAAACCACAACATGTGTGTTATTGGCAATACCTCTTATGAGTAGTTTTGGTTGTGAAAAACTACCACATAGGTTGCACTTGTTCAACATTAGTTTGCTTTACACAAAAACTGAAGATGCACATTTTTTATGCCTTTATGTGAAGGAGGAAATATACATGAATATTTGGACAGTTGTTTTTGTAGTCCCTAAACCAGCCAGATCATGAATCAATTGAAATGAAGGAGGGCACTCCCCAGGGGCTTCTTGGAGTCCTATCAGAAATTAAATGACACACACAGAAGTTAGTTTAATTGCAACATACTGCTGCTTCTAGATCAGAGAAAAAATTGTGAAACAAAAAATTGTCATGACAGTCTGAGTTTATGTCAGCCTACTATGCTTTTGGGAAGCAGTTTTTTAATCACTTCATGTTCAGAACCAAGAGACAACTCATCGCAGTCTGGGTTTTAAGTGGAGTACCTCCTTGTACCTCTATTGTCTTCAGCCAAATAACATTAATTAACTGTACATACAGTTGTTGCTCATTTTGCATTTGGTAAATCTCAAGAAAGCTACAGATGAGTTGTACTAAGCAAACCTTTGCTTGTAAGTGGAGCAAGTTTTGTTCCTGTTGAAAAATGCAGAGGAAATTCCCATAGCAGATACCTATTGTATTTCTCTTCATCTCTCTGGATTACCTTTCACTTAGGATGAATTATGTGGTGTGGAATATGTAGACCTCAAAGAATGAAGACCTGACTCCCAGTTGAGGTTTTTCAAAAGGTTGTGCAGGACTGTAAGGGGATTTAAGAGCAATGAAGTTTAAGAATCTTGTGTCATGCCTGCACCTTTCAACTTACCCCTGCTAGGAAATCTGGTCATAGCCTGAAACTAATATTTTCTAGGGAAAAAGTAGAGTTAAAAGGCTCACTATGCTTTTGAAGGTCTTAAAGATTTGTCTAAGTTATTCTGTAAATTTAAAAAAGAACCCCTGGGAGATAAGCAAGTCTTCATTCTTTTTAATAATTGCACTAATCATTGTGCAATTGGCATTGGGAATTGATCTCTACTTATGGAAGAAGAATGGCCCAGTACTTAATTAGATACAGCTGTACACTGTTTGGGCTTATTTTTAGAATTCAAGAGAATAATGAGACATTTCAGATACTGTGGAATCCTTAGCAGGATTACATGAACTCACTAAATCCAGCTCGAAAATTGTGCATTACATGGTACACTGAGTTGCAAATTATCTCTATAACTCATCCCTCATGTAACTTCACTGGTTTCAGTGAAATTGCAGTGCTCACAAAAGATAGCATGCTTTAACCCCTTTGCAATAATACTTTCAGAACATGGCTTTTTTGGTTTGTTTCTTAATGATTCTTAAGCATGTTACTGATCCTCAACATCAAGTAATGTGGTGGTTGACCTTGAAGTTTTGTTGAGGCGTGGGACTTAAAAGCAAGAGATATATCTTTAAATAATCACTACTTCTTTTTTTCTCTTTGTGGGCTTACCCCTTACACAATCCAAATACTTGCTTTAACCTGTGTCTTTCTATAGCATTCCTCAGGATTTCACCATCACACCAACAAGAACTGTTCCTCAGTTCTTTAGGCTCCTTTATGATTTGGTCTCTTTCACACACTCTCTATTCCTTAGTGAAATCATATCTCACCACTGTCAGCATTTTGCTCTTTATTTATCTTCAGAATAGTGCAAAACAGCTGAAGTAAGGTCAAGAATGTAGTGTGGTTTGGTTTGTTGGGGTTTTTTTGAGCTGTCAGAAATGAGAAGTGTAGAAGATACAGTACGCAGAGACGTAGCTCTGACATTTCCCCACATATAAGTTGATGAGCTATTTACAGCAGTGTGATTCCCCTGTCAATATTTCAATAAAATCTTTCCTATAAAATTTTGGCTGATCATACAAGCTCTCACTGTGCTTGTCTTTAAACTGCAGAACCAGCTGACAGCATTATATTAGAGCTGTGTGAACGGTGCTAAAGTAGAAGGATATAATAACAATTATTAATTCATAATTGTTAATGACCATAATTAAAAAAATGTGTTCAGGTGATTCATGAGACAGCTGAAACTGAGTCATCACTAGAAAACACTCCTGTGTCTGGTGAGCCGTCTGAGTTGTAATAACTGCCTCCTTGGTAGCCTAACGACAGGAAACTGTGTTTCATTTCATAACGTAGTGTGTGTAGCAGAAAAACAGAAACAGCCAGATAATGGGAAAAGGCAGCAGAAAAATCATTTATCTTGTCCTAGTTTTATGGGCCAACACAGCCTGAGGCAGCCTCCCGGCTGTGGTAGCACCTGGGAATCTCTTCTCGCAGCCTCAGAGAGCTGGGTTAGGCTCTTCCGCAGGCTCCTGAGAAAACAGGCTGTTTTACAGTTCACCTGGGCCTCTTAGAGTATTGTCTGGATGTTTTAAAACACAACAACAAAATTGTTTCTGCTTTTGTTCTGAAAAAAAATCATGGATATGGGACTTCTGTATTTCTTGTCAAGTAGGCAAAATGACATTGACAGCATGTTTTGTCCAGTAGGGAAATCTGGTGTTGGACTGTAGTGCTTGGCTTACTGTTTGGGTAAGAAGATGGACCAAAACAAAGCAAACTGATCTCAAACTCTTCAGAGGTGATGCCTGCTGCTTCTCAAACCAGGACAATCAGGTGCCAGTACAGGACTCAAAGAAAGGCAGGCTGCTAGATGGCATTAAGGATCATGTGTATCTCCTTACTGAGCAAGTGACTGTTCTTGTTTTAGTATGCAACGTGCCTTTGAAGACCTGCCAACCCACAGGCAAAGGGAACATTATGAACTACATTCATATTAAGATTTTAAGTGACAGCTCTCTAAAGTGCAAGGTGCAAATAGCCAAAAGTCTGTTTCCATGGTTCTGTGAGTATAAACAGTAGCTGATCTCTGTGATGAGATTTACCTGTGCTGTAGAGGAACAGAGAAATAACTCTCTTGTGTCAACAATGCTCATGAGTTATTCTGTCTTTCCTCAGGAGTGAACATAAATGTCGTCATAGAGATCAGCAGCCACATAATGTACAAAGGATAGCAAATTTGTTGGATGTGCGTAGATGTTATTTATTTTCTTGAGTTATTGATGACCTTTAAGGGGGAACACTAATACTGTGGGAAACATTTTCTTCACCAGCATTCCTATTTACTTGATGGTTTTTGTAGCCTTCAGACTTTCTGCCAATTACTATTTTATTACTTACTTTAAAGATTTTCTCAGTGAGCCTAAAAAAACCCATCAAATATTTGTTACGGATGCACAACTAACCAAATCCAACAGGTGTTAAAACTCAGATTTATTCTTCAGCAAAAGTTACTTAGAAGTCCGGTAACTTTTAATAAAACCACAGGCTCAATGATGTAAAGAGAATTAATACTACACGGCCGACTTAAGAATCCCCAAGATTTAAAGTGATGGCTCAAAACGCGCGTATCACTCACCTAAAAACTGAGGGCTCTCTCCCTGGAGGAGTTACCTCTGGCGGTGCCCCGGCCCGAGGGGGAGTCCCCGACTGCAGACCCGCTGCTCCGAGGAGGACTGCCAACGTGTCCTCCGGCGGGACCCCGTTTATACCCCTGTCGAATCTGACCTGTGGTCATTTAATTCTATTGGCTAGGAGGGTCACCTTGGTGTACCTGGCGCATCTCAACTGGCCAGTTCAAATTTCAACCTGCAGCCTCCAGGGTTTCCTTCCCCTTCTCCCTTCCTGGAGAAGTTTTGTTTCCTGCTGGCAGGATGGGGGGGTGTGGGTGTGGGGGGGAATGTACTGCCACAATATTTATAGAGAATTTAACTGCATTATATCAGGATTTTCAGCATTCACTGTGATTTTGGTTCAGGAAATTATTTGCATTTAAGAAAAGGCATTTAAGCACATGCATGCTGAAGTCCATTGTACATGACTGAAGTGCTCTTTTGGATCTGGACTTATAATAAGAACAAAGAAATATAAGAAATGGTTCAAAAGCAGAGATAAAATGAATGCATTTGGAGGTAGTATTCTATTTGCAGCAATAGTAAATTATCTTCATTTAAAATCATTTGTTCTTGATGACCATAACACTTGAATATCAAAAGTAACCTGCAAGCCATGTCCTTTCCTCTGTACTGTTTACATAAATAAACAATAATAAAGTTTTAATTTCCTTGGTATTATGCTTGAATGACAGCAAAACTTATTTCCAGTAAATTTTCATAAAATGCGTTTAAAGGAAGTATACCACATTTTAAATTCAAGCAGCAAATATATTCTGAAGTTGTGAGTGAATAGAAATTGGTTCAGCTGTCAGCGACAGTTAACTAATGGGGTTCCCTTCAAATCAGTTTAAGTTTATTTAGCTTAAAATGACATTAGTCACAGTTTTTTTCTTTCCTGGTTTGGCATAAAGAAAGAAAGTGGATCTGAATGGGAAGTGTTTTCCCTTAAGTCACAAAAATTACTGATAATAAAAGAATAGAGCTTTCCAGAACAAAGAATATTTATCAAAAGTTGAAGTACTCTAAATTGAATCTAAGAAAATACATTCTATGTTCTGAAGGGAAGGAAATAGGAACTGTGCTTCACAATAGAGCATCTACCCTGTGACAAAATACTGCAGAATTTAAAGAGCTCATTGTATGATTGTGAAAGGCACTGTGATAATAGAAAACGAGCTTATTTTTGAAATGTGGGAGATGCTGACTCTGTGAGTTCAATCTGAGTTTAATCATGATGAAGCAAGTTTTTCTGGTGTGGTAGGAATATAGATTTTGTTCTCTGCTTAGTTTATAACTGTGAAAAGGATTAAGAGCTATATCATCCTAGTAAAGAAGGAAGGTAAAGCAGCTCATCTAAGGAGAAGAATAATTATATAAATCTGAGAGTTCCTCAGAGAAATGATAGTGAGAACATAATCACAAATTATTTTAATGCAGAAGAAGGGGATAATATGCATTAAGAAATCTATTTAAGGAAACCAACAGCTCTGTATCAAGCTCCCATGTAAGAAGATAATTTCAGTAAAACAGAAATCAAGTCAGGTTACAAAGGATGATTATAAAGAAGAAAATAAAAAAAATGTGGGAACAAAATACAAAAGCTCAAACTGAGATGCAACTAATAAAAGATATCAAACATGTCAAGAAATATTTATGTTAGTACCAAGATGAGAACCAAGGAGTTGGTATGCTTCTGAGCAGTAAGAGAAAACTGATGCTGACAACTCTGAAATGTCTAATACCCTTTGTATCAGGCCTTGTAAAAAAAGATCTGTGCATTTTGCAGTAATGGGTCATGCTCACCCTGATACAGGAGAAGATCAGGTGAGAGTTTTAAGGAAAGTAAATCTTTCAGTTTGATTTGGTCTAGAAAACTTCATCCTAAGGTACTTAAAGAACTTATTGAAGCAATCTGGAACTGCTAGTAATTTGATGCTGCAGACAGAGAGAGAAGAAAAATAGAAAAGGGAGAACATAATGTGTATCTTTAAAAAGGGGGTGGGCAATGTAGAGGAAATTAGACATCTTAACTTGCCTTTCAATTATTGGAAAAATTCTGTCCCTTTATGCCCCGCTCAAGATTCTTGGAACTGAATAATTGTAAGCACTTGAAAGATGATGAGAAGATTTTTAACAAATATATAGAAGACTCTAGATAAATCCAAGTTTCCTGCCTGACAGGATAAGGACCAGTCTATTTAGGAAAGAAACAGCAGCTGTCATGTAACTTTGCACTAGTAAGGATTTTTTAAATTATTATAATGTATTTACTGTTTGAAATGATATCTTCATAACTGAGGAACAGAAATAGATGAAACTATCATGGCAAAACTAATAAGAAAATCTTACTTTAGAAAGCAGTTATCAATGGCTCATTCTAGAAGAGAGCACTAACTGGAGTTTTTCAGAGGTCCATACTGGGGCTGATTCTGCTCAGTATTTTCAGTAGCCACTTAGATGATGGTATATGCTTATCACGTCTGCAAATGACTCAAAGTCAGGAGGAATTGAAAATACACTAAAGGACACAGAATTAGAAATAACCTTGACAAGTTATGGAAATGACAGGGAGAAAATAAATATGGATAAATGCAATATGATAGAGGATCATAAACTGAATTTGAGTTAACCGTTTGATGATGTTCAAAAAAGGCAGATCTTCTGGGATACATGAAAAGGAATGTAGTTTGTGTAGATACAAAGTAATCCTTCCATTTGGAGGCCCAGAACACTGTTTGGCTTTGAGCTTATCACTTCAAGAAAGATATATGGACAAACTGAAGAATATCCAGAGAAGAAGAGCAAAAATGATCAAAGTTACATAAAATATGGCCAATGAAGGAGGAGAAGTTTCAAAGAGAAAGGAGAGAGCTGTTCTGTCACAGTCATCTTGAAATACCTAAAGACTGCTGTAAAAGCAAAATAGTTTGTTTTCTATGCCAGCAGAGGATAAGACAAGAAGTAGTAGCTTTGAAAATCAACAAGAAAGATTTAGAGAGGACTTGATGAAAATCTTTCTAATGATAATTAGATAAATACTGGAACATTTAGAAGGAAGGTGCAAAGTCAGCCTCACTCTCATGAGGTGACAGGTAAGCATTTCAGTATTAACAAAATATTTTTGTGACCTTTCTGCTGCACGGGGATGGATAAGATGGCACTTGTGGGTCCATTCCAACCTTATTTTTTGTTAATTTCCATAGCTTGAAATGAGGGGAGGGAGAAGATCAGCAGCCTGTGTCAAGCACTTTTAGTAAGGAAAGAGGAGCAAAGGAACACTGCTCAACTATCATCCAGTTTGTGGTTATATCTCAGTGCTAGATAACGTTGAATTAGATATTGTTCTGTGGTTGGATTTTTGTGGAATTACATAGATCAGGTGAAGATGAATCAAAAAATTATTTTGTAGGCTGTTATTTACTACTATTATTTCCGTTGCAACATATATGTATACAATAAAAGTCTTTATCACCTAGTTAATAGTTTTAAAACATGATAAGCGCAGAGGATATTTCCTCATCCAAACCTCAGATGAACCTCAGTGGTAAAACTGAGGTCCCTGATCTTTCAGCCAAAACGTAGATGATTTCATCATCTCACACAACAGACAATCTAGTTCTGCTCTTCATTTGTCTTTCCCGATCTCTGCTTGTACTGAAATAATGAAGAACAATTTTATATTTGGAAAGCCTTGTTAAACTTGTTCACCTTATAGGTGTTACCAACATTGGGTCTGCATCAGCATTATTTCTCTGATTTATTAGGATTACCAATTTACAGAAGTGTGAGTGGTGTAAAAATAAGGCCTTGTAGTGCTTAATATAGTTTATCTTTTGCACAGGTAAATGAGCACTTTTCTGAGCCATTAACAAATGTTAGTCAAGATACACATTATAGTAATTCAAAGAGTGATTAAGCATATTTGTTTACCATTTGAAAGTTAACAAATAGTTTTAATGATGTTTTGCCGCTGAAGGTTTAGCAATATCAGCATGTTCACTCATTTATATTGGGGCTTGACTTTGTACATTTGCACTTCTAGTGTTAAGTGTGGAACAACATTAACGGCCTGAAAATTTTCCTCTGTAATGTTCAGTAAGCTTTACCTGTGTGTAAATCCTGTATTTAATTCACATGTAAACCATATGCAAATATACCATTATCATGCTAGTCATATGGAAAATTTCAAAAGGATTTCTAGTATTAAAGTTCAGAACAGTGAAAAAGGATTAATCACATTAATTGCACATCCTTAAATAAGTCTGTGATCTCATTTTTAATACTTATATATTTAGGTACAGAAAATAAATGAAGGTGTATTTTCCTCTTTACTGTGAAAGTAGTATAGCATTATTTTTCATGACACTGTTTACAGTCTGGGAAACACAGTGATAAGCCAATGAGCATTTTGAAATGAAGAGTCAATAAAAAAATGAAATTTGGAAGCAAAACAAATGCTGCAGGGACGTGGAAACTTTTGACAATTGTAGCCAACCATCAAAATCAAAGGAAGAGATATGAATAAGGTGAGAGATATGAAATTATGTATCCTTTTTTCTCTACATTTAAAAAAATAAGAGAATACTTGGCCACAGGAAAGCTAGAAAGAAGTCTACTGAGTATCATCTTTCAGAGGTGGGGGAAAATTTACTGCAATCATTTTATGGCAAAACTACTGACCTATGGTTCACCATCTGTTTGCTCATGTCCTTCATCTGCCAGCAGTTTTCTTCTCATTGGCTATCAGTGTACTGAGATTATTAGCTATGATCAACAGAGTCTGTTATGTACAACTAAATGTACTGAGTAGGAATAGGTCCCAACCTAGTCTTCTCCTGTATAAAGTTAGGTGTTTGACATTAACAAATCAGTGTCAGCAGCCGATTGACATGTTTCTAACCACACCTGATTTAGTAATTTTTTTTTTTTGGTGATGTAATACCACAGAGTGACCGCTAAGCAACTTCAAAAAAATTTAGATCCAAAACTTAGCTACAGTTGTTGGAAATCTTCCATATTTCAGAAAACAGAATGCTAGACATATGTTAAAAACAACAACAAAAAATACAGTCCTGTATTTCTGAAAGTACATCTGTCCCTTAATTGATTTGGAACAGAATGAGTGGAATTTGATAGCTTTAGTGGAATAAAGTACAGGAGTTTCTCCAAAGGCTTTTGGACATCAGCTGAAGGAATTTCTATGCACACCAATTGGCATTGCAGTGGATGAAGCTACTGGTAACATCAAATAATCATGACATGATTCCTTGATGTCCTGTTGCTTCCATTGCCACACTGTACCAAGGCCCGGTGCTGGTGATGAGATTCTCATGCGTCTGTTTGGTGCAGACATCACTGTGCAGCACTGGGGCCATTGCACATAACAGTTATGCCAAGGAAGGAGTGAAACAAGTCTCCACTTTTTAAAAATTAATCTGCAAAAGAAAGAATAGTGAGCTGTATGTGTTTATGCCTGTTTGGGAATGCCTAGAGACTTACTTATAGGAATTTTTTAGAGGCAAGGAACAAGAATATTTTTAACATTCAATCAAATACCCATTTTATCTTTGAAATGATACTTCACATCAGATCTCAATATGGCTCTTCGTATATCCCTATGAAAGAACCTTGGAGATAACACATTATAAAACTTTTTTTTATTTTTCCTTTTTTTTTTTTTCCATCTTGCTTTCTTGATAGCTCAATTGTTTTCCAGGGTACAGCTGAACAAGAAAGGAAATAAACTGTTTCCTACTGTAAATTCACGAGTTAATCTCAACAATAGCCACATATCCTGCTGTAGCACATCATTGGGGATATTAAAGAATTAGAGGTAAATATACTACATATCTTATGAGCTTACTGCATATTTTATTAATATACTGTACTGCTTTCTGTGTGGTAAGTGCTGCTGGGTCTAACACCTACCTGCATTCCATCTGTTTAATTTGTTTCCATAACAGTATTATTAGAAAAATAGTCCTTCCATGAATGTTTCTCAAGAGGCTCTATTTTCTCTTTTTCACATTTTATTTACAAACACAGCTACCTATATGTTTGTATCCTAAATAGCACTATTTATATCTTTGCACACTTTGTTTTTGTGGCAGTTGGTAAGTGCATGTGATTGCATCAACCTGATACCCCTTTCTTCTATTTAAGGGTTATAATATATTCCTAAAACCCTGTTCATTGCATCACGTGTCTCCTGGATAGGTGTGAGGAAGTGTGACATATTGATGAAGTCATTCTAGAGTTAGCAATTTGAAAAAAATTAAGACAGCACAAATAATCATGCTCTTATAAACCATTTTTTTAATGATTTGAAGACTTTTCTTCCATGATCCAATGTTTCAGTGCAAATCACAAACAAAAAAAATCTAAAATTTTCTTGTTGAAATAGCACAACTATTACTGCCTGTTTTAGGAAACACTTGTTTCTACATGCTTACAGTTGTGGCATGCTACTGACACTCTTCCCTCACCTGCTGAAACATCTCTCTATGGATACAATCTTCTTTTTGCACTAGTTATGATACCAAAAAGCCAGTTGAAGAAACCCTCTAAGACTCGTTTTGGAGTTTTAGAAAGCAGGCATTCTTTATTGCAGCACTGGATGCATGGGAGATAATTCCACCTAGCGTGCATGCCACAGCTTTAGCACTAACAGGTTATATAGAATAACTAGTTGCATATTAATCAGATTAGTATACATGTACATAAAAATTATTGTTACTGATTATCATAGTACTGCCTACATCCGATCATGCACAAATGAAATCAATTCATTTGAGTCGAAGGGCTGCTTTTACGACCACCGACCCATTTGAGATTCTGTTGGCTGTCCTTCGAGACTTTGTTCTTGTCCTTGTTCTTTGATCTTGAAGCTTAACGCAGTTTCAATCACATGTGGTCAGTTTCAACATTGTTCTCATCTAGCGTACAGGAACATCTAGTCATAAGAGCAAAGAACTGCAAAACTTATGAGTAACTACCTCTACTAGTTAATTGCTTGGCTATACTTTTGTCTATTGTTTCAATCATAGTATAAGATTTCTAATAATTATTTACCAAATCTCACTTTTACAGTCATCTAGCAGCAAATCAGTTTCCATGGCTGGTACAAAATATTAAAAACATCAAAATATTTAGACATATCATACACAATGTATGGAAATATGCTATCAGTTACAATAGCTGTATAGAAGTAGTTCTCCCATTGTACAAACACATTCTTGAGACTTCTGGAATATGCTTTGGGTTGTGATGAATACAAGGCACTCCATAACAAGAGAAAGAAGCTAGAAGCCAAGATGAACACTTCTTCCCTTTAGAAAAATCAGCCGTTTCCCTAGTAGAGGAGTCCTCCCACATCTCATAGGGTATACAAGCTTAAGCTGTTTTTCTAACCTGCGAAATACAGGGACTTGAACACAGCTCTTTATCTTTTAATCATCTGTTTAGTGGTTGTTCTTAGGAATTCTTCTTTTCTTGTTAGTCCAAAAAAAGGGCATCAAAGACCAGATAAAGTCTCTGCTCTCTTTGAAGTCAGTATATGCCTGAGAGGAATTTTTGATTTTCAAAAGTCAACATTAACTAATGAAAAGGCTGTGGTAAAATCGTTGTTAACCAGCCTATGCTTACCACTTCCACAAAAGTTCTGTCACCTGCTGCTACTTTTAAGTAATTTTTTTTCAGATGCTGAAGGGAACTATGTCTACTCTAGGCATACCATGAATCTTATAGTGCATTTCAAAACCCATGGAAGGAATCTTAATGAAGCAAGAACCTTTTGCTTGAAAAAGACACTAGAAAGTAGCAAAGTTCATTCAGGAATTTTTTGTTTATGAAGATTTTCTTCAATCCATACTTTTAAGAAAAAGTGCTTGAAATTATAGCATATATTTAAAGGGTATTTCAAACTTCAAAAACTGCAGAAGGCTGAAAAAGTAGTGGATGAAGCTGTGTGAGATAAACACACAGTGCACAACCAGTACTTATAGGAGTACAACTGCGAGGAGAGCAGTTCTTCAAAAAAGGCAGACTAACCTGATTCTAAAAAACCCCTCTGAGATGTAATAGAACAGTCTTCACTTAAGTGTTCCTCATTTGCTCCTTAAGAATGTCAAGGTCTGCTAGTGCAACTGCCAAAAGAAAGGGTGGTTTTATTATTTGCCTGACTGTAAAGTCTTCCTGTCCTCTGATTTAAATCACTGTATTCCCGAGTCAGGATCTACTGTACTGCTGGCCTCAGCATGACTCTCTTGGGTAATTCCACAGCTTGTTGAACTATTTCTACCATATCTTATGTGTTATAGGAGGGGAGAAGGAAGAAGGGGCTTCTAAAAGGACATTAAAAGACAGATATTTGGGGAGACTGATGGAAAACATATGACCTAAGCATGCTTTGAAAAGCTGTTCATGTCGTGTTTAAACTGTAAGTGCCCAATGTAAAGCTTTAGAGATAATATTAAGCAACATGTAAGATCTTTTAATATGAACTGCTTCTTGAGTCTTTTTGGAAGTTTTAAGATCCGATCAATTGTAACTTGATCTTCTTATGCTGTAAGTTGCTTTGTATTTCTTTCTTTTCTTGGTGCAAGAGTACATTGTAAGTTACAGGCAATGTTAAATAGCTGATAAAAGAATGCCAGACTGAAGCTCATTAGGTGGAAATCTTGACCTAAATTATATGAACATGGAGAGAATGAACTGCAGGTTCTGTATTTTTCTCATATACAAGTTAAGTATACCCCCACAAAAAAACCCAAACCAACACCCAAGAGTCCTTCACAAATTGTAAACACAGGTATTTAATTCCTTAAAATACTAGCTTTTTGTATGATTATGTGTAAAAGAAAGAAATGAATGCTAACATGACGACTGTGAGGAACAAGGCATCAGCAGAATAACAGAGAAGAAATTTTGGAATATAAATAAGATCAAGAACATACCAGTTTAGCTTGTTTCAGTGAATTACGAATCTTTTATTTTAGCATGAATTAGTAGTATATAAAAAAAATTGCAAGTAAAAATGGCCAACACTGGAAAGGAATTAAAAATTTTAAAAAGATGAAAAATCATATAAAGTGTAAATAAAAGAATTTACTATAATGTTTAATGTAGCTTTATAAAGTTACAGAAGGATTTTACTACATGAAAATACCCATAGTTATTTGCTGTCACATCTCAAACATCACATTTCTAACAGGAGATAAAGCCATTGAAATTTTATATTCAAATCATTAAAATGCAAAGAAAAAAAATAGTGTGAGATAATACTTCTTCAATGCTTTTGGAAATGTGCTGATGTTGTTTGCAACCAGTTAAATGTACAATG
This sequence comes from Harpia harpyja, assembly GCF_026419915.1. NCBI lineage: Eukaryota > Metazoa > Chordata > Aves > Accipitriformes > Accipitridae > Harpia > Harpia harpyja. The sequence continues at coordinate 25,603,494 of NC_068947.1, forward strand.
AATGCACATGGGATCTAAACTGTTATTTCTAGACTTTGACACAAATGCTGATTTAAAATACTAGCTCAGATTTTATACTAATGGTGCTATGGAACTGGAGGACAAAACTATACACTTACATGCGGGTCTTTTCAATTCTTTGCAGCCTATATCTTAAAATATTTGAAGACATTTGTTTGCAAAGCCATATGTTTTTCTGAGAGTTAATTTACTTAATTTTGCTTGAGTTAGGAGCATTCACTGTTTTGTAATTTCCAGGTATGAAAAGAGGGAAACAAAGCTGTTCAAACATTTTCTGATTCGATGGGTTTTTTTTTCATTTAAAAATGCACAAGCAAAAGCTTTGCACAGAAGTTATTGTTTAAACTGATAGGGATCTGACAGTATAAACCCTGCCAGGGAAACTTAAAAACTCTCCCTCTTTCCCACCAGTTTTCTGCTTGATTGCCTGTCTCACGTCAAGCTTTGGGTATCTATACTTAGGAGCTTCAGGTAGGTGGCCTTTGAGAAGCCTCATCATACAAAATGTGCCAGGGTTTGTTATCCAAGAACTGATTCAATTTGAGTTCTATGGACAACATAATATTTTTAAACAAAATTTTTTTGTGTGCGTGTGTGTTGCCATCCTCTGTTATGAGAAATCTAATGCCTTATGTCTCTTAAATTAACACATGAGAAATTTTCACTAGTCTTTATTGGCCAATGGTTTGAATATTATCAAATATAAGTTTCTGGTAACCTCACAGTGAGATTGGTACTATAAATGACCTTTGTTTCTTTAGGACTACAGAGAAAGTCAAAAGTTTGTAATGCCAAGCTTATACGTCATTAGGGCCACATGCACGATTTTCTTCTCTTGTAATTGTTTTCTTTGAAAGTGAAGAAAGAATTTTGAGCAGTCGGTGAAAATGACAACTTTCCACTCAAAGAGCGATGTTTCACTTCTAAGTTCTTTAAAACAGAGAAAAAAAGGCATTACCAGGAATTAGCAAAATCTAGTTCCATTCCATAGTATTTCACAGAATCAAAAAATGGTTGAGGCTGGTAGGGACCTCTGGAGGTCCTCTGGTTGAATCACCCTGCTCAAGCAGGGCCACCTAGTGTCTAGAGTTGCCCAAACCCACATCCAGACAGCTTTTGAATATCTCCAAGTATGGAGACTCCATGACCTCCCTGGGCAACCTGTGCCAGTGCTCAGACACTCTCTCAGTAGAAAAAAGTTTCTTTCTGTTCAGATGGATCCTCTTGGGTTTCAGTTTGTGCCCAGTGTGTCTTGTCCTGTCACCAGGCACCACTGAGAAGAGCCTGGCTCAGTCTTCTTTAGACTCTCCTTACAGATATTTATATATATTACGAGTTCCTTTCGAAGCCTTCTCTTCTCCAGGCTGAACAGTCCAAGCTGTCTCAGCCTTTCCTCACAAGAGAGATGCTCCAGTCCCTGAGTCATCTTTGTGGCCCTCTGTTGTACTCTATCCAGTATGCCCATGTCTCTCACACTGAGGAGCCCAGAACTGGAAACAGTACTTCCTGTTAACACAGACTTTCTGCTAACATAGAAAGTGCTTAATGTTTCTTTACTGTATGTTGTTTTTAACTGGATTTCAGACAAGGATAAAACAAAATAAGCTAAGGTGATAAAATGTGGCCTTAAAATTTTCGTTCCCAAGACAGCTTGGCTGCTTGTCATTGAAATCTGCTTTATGTTCACAATCAGTTTACCCTTTCTTAACATGTTGTCATACATCCACATCAGGATCACCTCCCAGCGCCTCTAGACTGAGTTCCTGAAACTAAATTAGCTTTGGCTAAGCTTTGTGCTAACCTGCCTAGAAGGAAAACTGCAGTAGTAAGTAAAATACATTGCATATTAATATTTGGAAAAGCCTTGTAAAGTACTGGCTGGTTCTGTTAGCTGTAAATCAGTTACTGCCAAAATATCCCCAAATGAGTGATATAGCTGTAGCAACAGTGTAAATGCACTGGAGGGGTGAACATTTTGAAAATGTGCACAGAAGGTATTGTCACAGAGCCTAAAAATGAATGACATTATTTGTTCTTTCATTTTTTTCCCTTCCCCTGAGCTGTCTGCGATGTGACACTTTATACAATGTGCTTTTCAAAAATCTAAGATACTGTAAATGTGAAAAAAATATGCTCATTGAACACTGAATGCCATTACTCACTTCAGGAGAGTTAGGGCTCTACAACATGTAAATGTATTAAAACTGTGAAGCTGAATTTCTGGTTTTTATAAGGTCTCCTATGTAAATGTAATGATGGAAGATCATCATGTTCATCATCTGTATCATTAAAACATGCTACTGGAAAAATCTTGTAGAAACATTCACCCATTGACCAGCTATGTTCATTACTCATCTCAGACCATGGACCATTTCTGTATGGTTGGCACACTACTAAAAATAGGCAAACTGCTGGCACTAAAGCTGTAGATTTGATAGCATCTGGAGATTTCCATATCTGCATGGAAAATTCTGAAATAGGTGTTGAAGGTTCATTTAGGACATTTTGTGTTGCAGGAGCATTAAAAAGCCTCAAAAGAAGTAAAGGTCTTATCCTCCTCAGGCAGACTTTAAAATACAGTCCTGAGTAAATCAAGCCAATGCCTAACTATGTCATAAAGCATAGGAGGGAGATGAGATGTATTACATGCATTGTCACTCAATGATTTCGACAATTTCTATAGCTGTGAAAAGAGCATCCCTGGGTGTGAAGCTTAGTGAGGAAATTTCAACTATTTCCAATATTTTTTCTTTTTGTTCTCCTATATTTCAGTTTTGTTCTTGGGTTGGTGAGGGAAGAAGAATATTCTCCAACTTTATGAACATTGTCCTGCTCACTAGTTTCCACAAGCTCCTTCCATAGTTGATGGAGAAAAGAAGAGAGAGACACTTGCTAAAGAGCTTTATGTCTGAAGTGCATCGCCAGGGGTGTTCAGTTCTTTGTTCAAGAGTGTGTAGGGGAAAAAAAAAAGAAAAATAAATGTTTTTTTCTGGCAAAGATTTCATTGTACTTGAACAACATAGGGCCAAGATTCGCCATGTTTCAAATCTTCTACCCTGCTTCCTTTATAGTTAACATAGAATTATCACTGCTTTCAGCAGGAACAGATTTTCTGTCCTTCCTGCTTCAGTGATGTAGCCCCCCTTCCTCCAAAAAAAATCAAGCAATTTTACTATCTATGCAATTAAGAACAGATCTTCTGAAAAATGGAAAGGCCTGACTGTTTGAGGTGAAATAAAATGTCACTGAGCTTCAGAAATATTCTACTTTTTTGGCCTTAGAGTGCCAAGTCAAAATGTCAAGTTCACAAATCAGTAATTTTTCCTGTGTTCATATTTGGATTTTTAGGTATCCCAGTAGAGTAGAAGAATGACAATGTCATTCACAGTAATCACCACCATCTTATAACTACTCTAATAATAGTATGAAATAGTGTAGAATTGAGATTTATGAGAATATCATACAGACAATTTCACTAGATATCACAAACACTACAGACTACATCTCTTATTCTGTAATTATTCTGTCATCTGCCAATGGTGCAAAATTACTGCAAGATATGAAAAGACCTGAAGCAAAATAAGTCAACAATACATACTATATGAAAGTTTTTAATGAGATTACTATTCACTTATGCTTCATATTATACCCCTGATTTTTCAGCAGAAGTCCACGCAGAAATTAACATAAAATCTGGAAGTAAAATCTGACTTTGATATTTAAATTACAATAGCAAGTGAGTATGTCTGAGAGCTTTAGAAAATTCTTTTCAATATAATTGTAACCTGAAGCTCTATAGAATAAAGGAAGGGAATAAAGATCAGAATAAGGGTAGTTAAATTAAGCAAAAAATAGCAATTTACTATCTTACAAAGGAGTAAGAATGATAGATCCTTATTAAGAAGTGTACAAAAAATTCTAAATCTGGCAAAATAGAATCATAGAATCATAGAATGGTTTGGGTTGGAAGGGACCTTAAAGATCATCTAGTTCCAAGCCATGGGCAGGAACACCTTCCACTAGACCAGGTTGCTCAAAGCCCCATCCAGCCTGGCCTTGAACACTTCCAGGGATGGGGCATCTACAACTTCTCTGGGCAACCTGTTCCAGTGCCTCACTACCCTCACAGTGAAGAACTTCTTCCTTGCCTCTAATCTAAATCTACCCTCTTTCAGTTTAAAGCCATTACCCCTTGTTCTATCACTACATGCTCTTGTAAATAGTCCCTCTCTGGCTTTCTTGTAGGCTTTCTTTAGGTACTGGAAGGCTGCTATAAGGTGTCCCCAGAGCCTTCTCTTCTCCAGGCTGAACAAACCCAACTTTCTCAGCCTGTCTTCATAGGAGAGGTGCTCCAGCCCTCTGATCATCTTTCTGGCCCTCCTCTGGACTTGCTCCAACAGGTCCATGTCCTTCTTATGTTGGGGCCCCAGAGCTGAACACAGGACTCTAGCTGGGGTCTCACGAAAGCGGAGTAGAGGGGCAGAATCACCTCCCTCAACCTGCTGGTCACGCTTCTTTTGATGCAGCCCAGGATACAGTTGGCTTTCTGGGCTGCAAATGCACATTGCTGAGTCATGTTGAGCTTCTCGTCAACCAACACCTCCAAGTCTTTCTCCACAGGGCTGCTCTCAATCCACTCATTGCCCAGCCTGTATTTGTGCTTCAGATTGCCTTGACCCATGTGCAGGACTTCACACTTGGCCTTGTTGAACTTCATGAAGTTCTCACGGGCCCACCTCTCAAGCCTGTCAAGGTCCCTCTGGATGGCATCCCTTCCCTCCAGTGTGTCAACTGCACCACGCAGCTTGGTGTTGTCAGCAAACTCGCTGACGATGCACTCAATCCCACTGTCCATGTCACTGACAAAGATGTTAAACAGCACTGGTCCCAATACCGACCCCTGAGGAGCACCACTCGTCACTGCTCTCCAGCTGGACATCGAGCCGCTGCCCAACCCTTTGAGTGTGACCATCCAGCCAATTCCTTATCCACAGAGTGGTCCATCTGTCAAATCCATGTCTCTCCAATTTAGAGACAAGGATGTTGTGTGGGACACTGTCAAATGCTGTGCACAAGTCCAGGTCGATGACATCAGTTGCTCTTCCCTTTTCCACCAACACTGTTACCCTGTTGTAGGCAGCCACCAAATTTGTCAGGCATGATTTGCCCTTAGTGAAGCCATGTTGGCTGTCACCAATCACCCTTTTATTTTCCATATGCCTTAGTATAGATTCCAGGAAGATCTGCTCCATAATGTTGCCAGGCACAGAGGTGAGACTGACTGGCCTGTAGTTCCCTTGGTTTTCCTTTTTTCCCTTTGTAAAAATGGGCATTAAGTTTCCCCTTTTCCAGTCAGTGGGAACTTCACTGGACTGCCACGACTTCTCAAACATGATGGATAGTGTCTTACCCACTTCATCTGCCGGTTCCCTCAGGACCCACAGATGCATTTCATCAAGTCCCATGGAGTTGTGCATCTTCAGGTTCCTTAGATGGTCTTGAACCTGATCTTCTCCTGTGGTGCGTGGTTCTTCATTCTCCCAGTCACTGCCTTTGCCTTCTGTGACTTGGGTGGTGTGGCTGGAGCACTTGCTGGTGAAGACTGAGGCAAAAAAGTCATTGAATACCTCAGCTGTCTCCATATCCCAGGTAACCAGGTGTCCTGTTTGCTTCTGGAGAGGACCCACATGTTCCCTGGTGTTCCTTTCATCACCAACACACCTATAGAAGCTTTTGTTGTTGCCCTTGATGTCCCTGGTCAGATTTAATTCTATCAGGGCTTTAGCTTTCCTAACCTGATCCCTGGTTGCTCAGACAATTTCTCTGTATTGCTCCCAGGCTACCTGTCCTTGCTTTCACGCTCTGTAGGCTTCCTTTTTGTGTTTGAGTTTGTCCAGGAGCTACTTGTTCATCCACGCAGGCCTCCTAGCATTTCTGACTGACTTCAACTTTGTTGGCATGCATTGCTCCTGAGCTTGGCAGAGGTGATCCCTGAATATTAACCAGCTTTCTTGGGCCCCTATTCCCTCCAGGGCTTTATGCCATGGTACTCGACAAAGCAGATCCCTGAAGAGGCCAAAGTCTGCTCTCCTGAAGTCCAGGGTAGTGAGCTTGCTGTGTGCCCTCCTCGCTGCCCTAAGGATCTTGAACTCCACCATTTCATGGTCACTGCAGCCAAGGCTGCCCCTGAGCCTCACGTTCTGCACCAGCCCCTCTTTGGTGGTGAGAACGAGGTCCTCATAGCACCTCTCTTCATTGGATCCTCTATCACTTGGAGAAGGAAGTTATCATCAATGCAATCCAGGAACCTCCTGGACTGCTTATGCCCTGCTGTGTTGTCCCTCCAACAGATATTGGGGTGGTTGCAGTTTCCCCATGAGGACCAGGGCTTGTGAATGTGAGGCTGCTCCTATCTGTCTATAGAGGGCCTCATCCACTCAGTCTTCCTGTTTGGGTGTCCTGTAGCAGACCCCCACTATAATGTCACCTGTCCCTGCCCTCCCTTTAATCCTGACTCATAAACTCTTGGTCAGCTCCTCATCCATCCCCAGGCAGAGCTCCATGCACTCCAGCTGGTCATCGACATAGAGGACGACACTCCCTCCTCACCTCCCCTGCCTGTCCTTCCTAAAGAGCCTGTATCCTTCCATTCCAACACTCCAGTCATAGGACCCATCCCACCATGTCTCTGTGATGCCAAAAAGATCATAGCCCTGCAGGCATGTGCACGTCTAACTCCTCCTGTTTATTCCCTATGCTACGTGTGTTTGCATAGGGGCATTTCAGTTGGGCCCCTAATGAAGCTGACTTACTGGCTGGAGTGCCTGGAATTCCTTTGTGCTGCTCTTCAGGTTGTCTCCTGCTGACCTGTGATCCCTCTGCAGGCTCTGGGCATCTATTGCTGACACTGGCATCAAACTGGTAGGAGTGGGATGAATTGAGGTTCACCTCCCCTCGCCCTTTAGCTTAAAGGACCCCAAAAAGTACTGTAATACTTGCAGATGTTGCTGGGTTTAGCTCCTGAGGAATACTGTCATTTCTTCGGTCCCATGTATTTCTCTCACAATTAGTAATACCAAAAAAAATGCTTTTCATGTTGGATGGTAAAAGGGATTTTTTTAAAAAACATTTATGCCTACTGGTATTTGAATTTCTGTGTTGATATGAAGACGCTAATTGAATATCATGCATGTATTTAACAGCATTTGAATACTGATGCTGCTGAGGAACAGTTCCAATAATTTAAATTTTAGCCTATTTGACCTTCTGAAATACACTGCAACTGGATCAGGAAAGTTAGGAGCCTGAGTTTCTTATTCAGCCAATAGGTAAGCAATTCACTGCACTGAAGTTAGACTCCCTGAAAATTAATTTGAAGACACAGTCAAAAGTGCTCTATAAAAGCAAGAGGAATGCTGGAAGGTCAAAATCCTATGTCTTTATTACGAAATAACCAAAAGGTTATAAAAATGCCAGGTTCCAACAAGAAAGGGAACAGATGCAGGTAAAAAGGAATTAAGGAGATGTGCGGAGCTAAAAGATCCGGAACTCATGACGACTGACCCTGGGAAAGTGAGAAAGTATCTGAATTGCTGCAGGGACTCCTGAAAGTGGAGCAGGGCATTTAAGAATGTCACTTTATGTATATAAACCATTTCAGTAGACTTGTCCACATGATTCATTCCCATTATTATTCTAGAATATACATTATAAGTGCATGTATCTATGTGTGTATGCTGTTCATTTTCTACATTGTTCTACAATTGCTTCTTAGTGATTGCAATGTATGAGAGTATAAATTCACCTCTTGGCAAGTTTAAAGTGGAATAAAGGAATCTGAAAGAAAAGAAATGATAAAATGACCTTTTGCTTGCATAACTCAGGTGTTCAGCTAATATTTACTGATATTTTCCTACTTCCACACTGGTTCTTAATGGAGTCAAGAAGTCTTGCTCATATCCAGACTTTAAAGGCAAGCATTACTGTAGCCAGCTCCATTAGATCTCTGAGAGCCATTGCTATTTTCCCCTACTAAGGAGAAAAGGTACAAAGAGTTTCAAGGAATGGCTGTAACTTAGACACCACATGAAGCTTTTGGAATTTCTTTTCTTTGATATGGACGCTGGTTATTCCAGGGAAAGCTGCATTTAGGTGAGTTAGTGGATTAAAGCCATGCACTGCAGGTAAATTCTGGAAGTTTATCTTTTTTTTTCAGAAAGGAACCCAACTTGCTTTGGCATCTGGACATATAACAAATATTTGTTTGCTTTACGCCACAAAGTGTTAAAAAATGTCTACCCTTGATTTAAAAAATAAAACTAAACCCTATGGTTTTATCTTATATATGCCTTATTTGTATATGTTATTAATAACATAAAGTAATGAGCAGAGCACATTGCTTTGGATGTCTGTATTCATGGAAAGCACAGTGTATTATTTCTCACTAGAGTGCATAATGTGTTCTTATTTTTCAGAATGTTTTAGTTCACATGAGTGATCCAGATCACGCACCTGAATGTCAGTTACAGATTTGTTTAAATGCTGAGAAAGCAAAGCAGATGACATAGAGAAATATTACAAATTTCAAATTATAGAGTGAATGAAATGAAGCATCAGCAATAAAATATTTACATTAATATATGCAAATAAAAAAGTTTTGAAATATTTTTATGTTACATTATTTTTCATTTCTGACCAACTACAGACTTTGTAAATCTTTTTGCAATTTTGAAAACTGTGTCTGTCTCTGTGTGTTAAGTTACCTCTGCAAAGGAAAATTCAGCCTGTTGACAAGTTTTTATTTGTTTGGGGTTTTTTTTCATTAATAAACATGTAATATACATAAATGTACTTTTATACACATGAAGTGTTTGATTTTGAGTGATACGCTTGGAAGAAATCCAATGAAAGAAATTAATATCAGCTACGGTTGTGTAATATGTTTCAATGTTTATTGAAGTTCTCAGTAAAAATTATTTCTGGGTTGCAAGTAGGTCTACATGGAAAAAAAAAAGAATTAGTTGCTCTTACAAATGATATCTAAGCAGATAAGCATGTTGAAACTCTGGTGCCAGGTTGGAACAGCTTTTGAAGTGAAAAACAAGACATGTTTTCTTCATGATATAATTCAGTTTGACATTTGTAGAGCTACAATTACATTATAAAACACAGATTTGAGGTTTGTTTTTCATTTGACTTTTCTAAAATACCAATAAGGATTTTCAAATTACTTTCATAACTTGTACACCTATAAAAGCTGTTTTCTACATTTGTAAATAATCTAGAAAGATGAGTCATTATTCAGAGCTTCAGTTCAGATAAAACTCATCACAAATTTGGAGATTTTTCATAAAGCTTATCTGAAATTGTCTATGCATTTTTGGTTGCATTTTTGGTTTGTTTAGATACTAAAGTATCTATTTTAGTTCTTGTAATACTTCTGTAAGTTAGGTTGAAAACCCTACAAAAAGAAATATTTTATTTTTATATAATACCAGAATGATAATTTTTTCAGAGGACAAAATGAACCCTTTAAATTAACAATTTGCTTAAAACTCCAGTAGTTTGGGGTTTTTTCCCCTAGTTCAATGTCAATATGTTTCATTATTTCTTTGCTCTTAAAATCTCTAGATGTGTCTTGCCCCACTACCTCCCCTCCCAGACCTGCCCTTCTTTGACAGTCTGTGCTCAGCTGGAACTCGAGAGACCAGTGTCACCTCACTGTGGAACATGATTGTGAAATTAATCTGGGTTTAGATTGGCATAAATGACAATGACATGGCCAAATGTCTTCCACATTTGCTTATTTTGTAAACTCATTCAATCTGGCTTTATATTCTTTTCCTGTTAGGGAAAAGTACGGTTAGGAGAAAAAGGTGGCTGAGGAAAAATGACCACATATTTTGTCTTATGGTCTAGAATAGTACAGTCTACCATCAGAAAGAATTAATATTATTTCTATTTGTCTACTAAGATATAAAAGGACATATAGGGCTGTCCGGTTGGAATAGAGAGGGAAAAAAATCTTTTTTTTTTTTTTAAGAAAGAAGGCTGTGTGAACTTTTATTTCAGGGGATTGTAAGGGAGTATGTTTAACTCTGCCTTAAGAATAAAAATGTTACGATATTTCAGGAAATCTTTCTAGTTACTGACATGAAGATTATGCTGCCTAAATGTGGGGACAGATTTTTTACTTCACCTGATATCTGCTGGGTGCAGCAGAGCAGGACTGTGGAGGAGTTAGTGATGGCTCATGGATTACAGGGCCGGTGTTACAGTGACCTTGGGGCTTGGCAGAGTTTAAAGCAGCATATGAAGTATATGAGCTAGAGCCATCTCCTTGAAAATGAATGGCGATACTTTGCCAGTACACTTAGCTGTCCCCAGTACAGTCCCCTGTAAAAGTGCCTGGAGGGCACTCCGACTCCAGCAGCTGGCTTTTATGTCTGTTTTTACCGGGTAGTAAGGCCTTGGGCCATGAGGAATCACCGTATGGAGAGAGGGAGCAGCTTTCTAGCTCTGTGCTATCAGAGCAATGAGAGGTCTCTGACTTCCAAGAGACCTCAGACATGCTGTCTAATGCCAGTTTGTGGCATCCAGCAATGAGCACTGTGGGATGGGAAATTGTTATCAATAACAGACTTACTTTTAATTTTAGAGAAAGGGAGATAAAGCTAGTTGGAGTACAAATAGACTTGGGTCAACAGCAAAAATTAGCAGTAACATACTTCATTCAACTTTATATTTCCTGTCATTCTCTCTAATTTTTTCCCAGTGCTTTCTCTGCAGAATTTCCATCCCACTGGATTGTGATATAGTTATATATGTGTTTCTGATTTTACATTATATCACACTGACAGTTCATAAAGTGCAAAATACCAGTGAGGCATTTTGGTAGGACATTTTAGCTTTGTTCTGACTTTGAGTGGAATGAAATATGTTCTGTTAAAAAGGGAATTTATAGAGGTAATCACCTGGAGTGATCTCTTTCAACAGAACTCTTAATTTTATACCTTGTTCATATAAGAAATAAACCTTTACTAAAGGCATGTGTTTGACAATGAACTGGAACCTTTTCTGCCAAGGCACCTAAACTGTCGCTGTGTAAAAATATGTAGGATACAGATCAGACTACAAAAACATAAAACCTTGTCAGTTTGGCTCACAGATGTCACTGATTGGGCTATGAGATGCAACAAGTTCAATCGTTTTCACAATTATGTTTCCAAGTTGTAAATTATTCTGTGTATGTATTTCTGTAGGATAAGTCTTCTGGTATGTGCATTTTATGCTAATTTCTTTTACTTTTCTTTTTTCTTGCATATAATTATATGAAGAACAGAGTCCATCTGTGTATCTACGTATGTCAAAGGAGAGAAAAACACACATATATTGTTTTCATACTTATGTACTGGGTGCAGATGCCCATGCTCTGGCAGGGGGGCTGCACGGTGGCCTCTGTGAGGAGAGGCTGAGGCTGCCCCGAGCCAGACACAGCCAGTTCCAGCCGGCTCCGACCGACCCACCGCAGGGCACGGCTGAACCCCGCAGCCACCGTGGCGGAACCTCGGGGAAAGCCTGTGTAAGAAAGGGAAAAAACACTGGATGGAAAGAGGAACAACATAGGGAACACTGAGGTTGGAGGAGGAGATGCCCCATTTTACTCTTTATGTAGCTATGTATGCATATGCATGAATAAGCACACAGGTTTTTTAAATTTTACTTTCCTGGAATATTTTCTCAAAAACTGAGTATAATCACATTCTCAGTGAAAATGGTAATTTCTGACAATACAGACTGTTTTGTCCTGCTGAAAAGACAGGATTCTTACAGTTCGAACCTGAGCAATTTTCTGTAAGGAGTTATTACCTTGAAAGGTGTATATTTATAAGGTTTTTTTCCTCCAGCTGGTAACTTCCACTAAGCACTTCAGAACATCTTTGCCTTTGAATACCTAAGCAGTCTTACTGACTGTGATGGGTTTCAGTTCAGACACTAAAGCATTCCATAACCTGTGGTACATGTTGTTAGCATTACTGTATTTCAACTAAAAATGCTTTTATTGAGCAGACCAGTGTTTTTATCTGCATCTTTAAATACTCTTATGCCAGGTCGCCTGTTATACAGACAAAGAGGCCTAGTTATGTCATCTGTGGATCATAATATTTACCTTCATGCATACAGAATGTCTGCCCATATAAAATTGGTAACAGGACTTATAGTTTGATATATAATACAAAATATTAATATGTTACATATAAGTACTGTTTGATATACTATTTTCTCTGCAACCAGGTTTGATTTCTATATTTTTCATTTGTTACAATTTCTTGTAAAAAACATCTCTGTATGAGAGCTTACGTGTATCCTAAATTAAAGTGAACTTTAAGTGTGTATCTTCAAAGTCTGATTAGAATTGGCAGTACAGAAATGTAACATATTATTGAAGTTTTTAGCAGGAAAAGAACATTTTCTCAAAGGTTCTTCTCTGTTTATATCACAGTCCATACCAACAGAATAATTTTAGTCATCTCATACACATTTTCTGTGCTTTAGACATTTTGACTTACTAGGTAAAATGTACCCAGAGAAACATAGAAATATGGGGGAGGTTAATTTTTTTTTTTTTTTTTTGATCTTGCTCTCTTAATTACTGTAGGAGAACAAAGGAAACTAGACTGTTTAATCTTTGGCTTAGCAAATGGATAAATTACTCTCCCATTGCAGTGCATAATGGATATTTCAAAATAAAAGCATGAGATAAACAGAAATTTTAGTTAACAAACAGTATAACTGGGCAAGTATTACATTTGTGACAGTCGTATTGTGGACTGTAGTACAATATAAATTACCAACTACTATGGTATAGATATACATTAAGCACTTGGTTCCACCCATATATTACAATACTACCATCACCCTTTTGTGTAGTTTGTAAGTAAGTACCATATATTAAGACACAAACGAGGTCAGATGCTGTACAACCCTGCAAGCTTTATTTCCATGACAAGGGGTAATGGCGATAGGACAGAGAGAAGAAGGAAGAGAAAGTCAGAATACCTAAGCAAGCAAACGGAAGAGATTTAGCAAGATTAGCTACCACCACCATGAATCCAGTGACGTTCCAGTGGTTCAGTCTAGGTGAAGAAGAGTCCGGAAGAAAGAAAGAGCGAGAGAGAGACGCAGTCCTTTTATTGTCCCAGTCCCTGTGATTTTTTCGAAGAGTCCGCCCATTTCCGTGAAGCTCATGGTCGTATGTGTTGTCCGTGTCGTATGTGCTGTCTGTGTCCCTCCAGGTGCGCATGCTCAAGTGTCCATGGTGGCTCCTTTGGGGACAGGATGTTGAGGTCAAGAGGTTGCAGTGGTGCAGCACCAATGTCGAGACAAACACAGTCTAACACAGTCTCTTACACCACTCCATGGCTCGACATTGCTGTTTTTGTGGTGGTATAAGAGGTAGAGGTATAGAGAGAGAAAGAGGAAAAAAAAAAAGCACATACAACAATATCATCGGGTTAACAACTTCTTATAAAAATGACTTAACATGAAACCTTAACTTTATTCAAATGATTGCAACGTCAAACTATATATATAAAACGAGGTTAACGCAGCAAGAAAGGCAAAGGGCGAGATAAGATGAGGCAGGAGAGAGAGAGAAAGAGCAAGATAAGGTGCTGGCCGCAAAGAAGAAATAAGAGAGGAAAGGAAAGGATAGAGGTAGAGGATGCGTGAGTTAGATGCGTGCAGCTTAAGCGATTTGGTTTTCTAAGGCTTACTCTATATTGATATAATATTTCTACGTTAAACAGCAACATAAGCAAACAAAAATATTGTACGATGGTTATACTAATTATAACATTTTTTTCTAATTATAATATTTCTAAGTTAAACAACAACATCTAATAACTAACAACATTTAATTAATATGAACTAACTGTTATATCATGGTTAAATTTAACTAACTTTACAAGACCAAAACATATTATAGACTTATTTTATGGTTCTGAGGGTTCAAGAGAAGACGGCTTGCATGGGTTATTGCAAGGCCGACATTTACAAGGATGAAAAACAAGTATTAAAAGAGCAATCATGGCAGCAATTAACAAAACCAAAACTACATAACAAAGTGACACAATTATAAGCATATAAGCAAAATCCATCATTTTTGTTATTCTGATAATACAAAACTAAACAGCTGTGACCTTCGTGGTCCACGTGGTCTGCTGCCCTGGCCCACCAAAGTCGGGATCCGGATACACAGCAAAAAAAAAAATAGATTTCCATGCCTCCAGTCCAAAGCGCACGTGCGTTTTGGGCCTAGAAGCTTCTATTCCACTAAATAATTGAAACAGCTGCTGACTTTGATTGGCGGATGACATGAATCTCCTTTGCATCATCAGGCAAGGCAATAGATACAAATTGCATGTTAGATATCACATGTTGGATTAATTGGATAAAGCAAGGAATAATACATGGCAAAACCATCAAAGTGGCAAACGCACATAACATAAAATAAAAGCTGTTTTACCCATGGTGCTCCTGGTAACCAAGACCATAGATCATCATTCCAGCCGTCCCATGTTTGAATGGGGACATGGGCTAGTCTCCTAATGTCTGTGATCAGTTGAGGAACTACTTCACCTACATCGTCTATTTCCAAACAACAATTAGAGACATTTAGTTTCCCACATACTCCTCCCTCTTCAACTAATAAATAATCCAAAACCATGTGGTGTTGAAGGATTGCAGTGCGCATCTGTTGAGATTGTTGAGTTAAAAGGTCTATAGCATTAGCAGTTTTATTGGTAATAATTTCCAAAATTGCTTGTAATCGAATTATGCGGTTCAAATTGTAAATCGGTTCTCTTGCCTCTGCTGTTGGTTCACTGGGATTCCAAGTGGCAGGTACGTAATGCTCAATTATTCTTTCAGGAGGCCACTCATTTTCCCCCCACTTTTGTGTTCCACCTATTTTAACCTCAACAGATCGCTTGTTGCGGGCAATCTGTCTGTCCCCCAAATCATCATATAGTCTTATTCCCAATTGAGAACCACCTGCCTCTGGAAGAAGGAAAAACAGAGGTCAGATAATCCCTACATAACAAATCCCTGACGAATTTGCTGGTAGTTGTTTGTAGGCAGTATGTCCACAAATCCAATAATGGCCTTTTATGACTTTGGCACCATTAGCAAATGGTCCAGCTGCAGCCTTTGGGAATTGGAAATAAGTTGTATCATCATTTCCCAAAGGGCTGAAAAAGGTGCTCAGGTTGTTGTTTGTCTGGCCGGTACAATACCAGGCACCAGTGTTGTTCTTCCACTCACAGATTTGGCTGTAAATTCGGTTTCCAGGCCATCAGAGAACTAAAGTTTCATTTTTGTTCAACCAAAACCCTTTAAACCCTTTGTTACGTCTGGTTTCATCAAGCCACAACCTTATGTGAACACCTCTATTTTCATTAACTAACATATATGTGAGTGTCCATTGACACCTGCTTTCCCCGACATTGATCCCTCCCTTCTGGGTGCGATTTAAGCAATATTTTCCCACAGTAGGAAATTGAATTGGCCATGTTTCACTATCATCCCAGCTGGTGTTATCGGTTCTGCTATAATTGCTTACGATTTGTGAGGGGTGTAGAGATCCACGGCCAGCTTGACAACCCTAGAGGTCCTCCACAAACCCAACAGTGACTCAGATTAAAGGTTCAGCTTACAGCTTTTGCTAACAAAACAAATTCATTATCCTTAAAGGGATCATATGGATTGGGGGGAGGTGGCTTCTTTTCACTCTTGTAGATAAATCCCCAAAATAACATAATTAAAAATAGTATCATCTTCTTCTCCCGTGGGCACCTCTGGGTCACTTGCTTCTTCCTGAAAATGAAACAAAAACCAAATTCGCTTCTCGGGTTAGAAAGAGGGAACAATCCATCTAGTGTGAATCTTGAGTTTTTCCACAGGCATCTTTTGCCTTCCAGGTGTATTTGTTTATTGGGGTGTCCAATACCAATGGTACTGCTCCCATGGTGGGGAGTTCAACCAAGACAGGTTGTCCTGGAAAAAGATGGATTTCTGGGGTGGTCAGGGCCATGTGGGGCTGGCATGATTATTGGAGCTTTTGGACAGAAGGCTGTGATTTTTGGGCATCCATTTATTCCCCAGCAACTGTTAACGCTCGTCACTGCATCCCACACCTGCTCAGCCCATCCTGGCTTATGCGGTTTGAGGAAGTATTTTAGTAGACCATTTGTTCTTTCCACAATTCCATTTGCTTGTGGATAATACAGAGTATGAAACACCCACAAAATTCCCTCCTGGGCTGCCCACTCCTGGACCACTTTGGCTGTGAAATGTGAGCCGTTATCTGATTGGATTGACTGTGGTTTGGGGAAAATTCCAAACCATTCTTTCAGAGCCTTTATTGTGTTTTCTCCTGTTGCCTTGGCACATGCTTTAGCTTGCACTAGTCCGGATACTATCTCCACACCCACCAGTATGTAGTACTTTCACTCTGACCTTTGAAAGGGACCGATATAATCAATCTGCCAGGCCTCCCATAGGCCTTTTCCCTCTCTTAAATGCAGGGGGTCACCCTCCAGCAGGTGTCTGTCCAAACGGACGTGGCATTGTTTGCAGGAAGACACACAAGTTTTACATTCTTCCCTGGTAACCGGCCACCCTCGGGCTTGTGCCTCACAACAGAGGTCCTTAACTCCTGAATGTTTTCATTTTACAGGTAGCCACTCCAACACACATTCCAAATTTTCTGCTATCTGGGTGCTTTGCAGGGGAGCTAGCCGGGCTAGCTCATCCACTTTGGCATTCCATTGGCTCACCAGGGTGTCATCTTGTTCATGAGATGCTATTCATGCTACTGCAAATTTCCCTTGTATGGCAATGGTAAGAATATCCTGCCATTTTTCCTTTTGCCATACAGGTATTCTATTGACCTCCCATCCGTTTTGTTCCCAGAATGGAAGTCACTCAGTGCAACCTTTAAACACAGCATAAGAATCAGTATAGATATAGACAGAAGAAGCAGATTGAGCCTCGTGTTGGAAAATGCTCCACACAGCAATTAGTTCTCCTACTTGTGCACTACCTTCCCCTTTGGTAATGATCTATTCCTTGGTATCTATCCAAAGTGCCACAGTTTGATATTTCCAAATTTTTCCCTCTCGCTTCGACGAGGCATCCATAAACCAGACATTTTGCAATTGTCCAGAAAACAGAGGAGCTACTTGCATTACAGACAAAAGCTCGGGTGTTTCTCTATCCGGGTTTACCCCATTTTGTATATTTAACACTTTCGTGGCTCCTTCAGGTACAGAAAAAATTTCACAATAGTGTTCTATTTGTGCATACCATTTTTGCACAGAGGCTCTCTGGGCCACCCCGTCAGGGGGTAGAGTTCCTGCCAAAAACTGCTTTGGTCACTTTAAATAGAGCTCTGAGCACTATAGGTTGTTGCCGGATGGTCCGTTCGGCTTCTCTCAGAGCTAGACTAGCTGCAAATAGACCTTTTTCCCAAGTTGTATACCTTTTTTCAGCATCTTTAAAGCTATAAGAATAAAAACCAATGGGCCGAATAGGTCCCTTGGGACCCTTTTGCCACAAATGGATTGACAGTCCAGTCTTGGCAAACCCCCATTCAATTTGAACCGGATCTGTTGGGTGAATGGGACCAAGGGCCTGATAGGCATTTGCTTCAAACAGCAACTGTAAAGCCTCGTCATGGACCTGAGTCCATTCCCACTGAGCTCTCTTTCTCAACAAGTCATAGAGGGGTCTAGCAATAATTGAAAAGTCAGGAATATGTTTCCTCCAAAACACAAGCAACCCTAGTGCATGCTGTAAGTCTTTCTTTGACTCTGGCATCTTGATCTGATTGAGAAAGGAAAGAGTATCCAGTGGGATACATGTCATCTCTTCTTTCCACCAGATTCCTAAAAATTCTACCTCACTTGAAGGGATTTGTATTTTCTCAGGTGGAATTGTCAACCCTATACTTTCTAAATGGGTGATGATGTCCTTCTGGGTTTCTCTAACTTATTCTACCTGACTCCATCCTATGAGCACATCATCTATATATTGATAGATTTTCACCTCTGCTCTTATGGGGATTGTTTCCAACTCTTGCACTAAAGCGTGGTGTGCCGGTGTGGGGGAGTGCTTGTATCCTTGAGGGAGTCATGTAAAGCTGTACTGTTGTCCTTCCCAGGTGAAGGCAAAGTGATCCTGGTCCTCAGGTTGTAAAGGGACCGTAAAAAACATATCCTTGACATCAATCATTGCCATAACAGGGTGAGATTGTTCCTGAATGGCAGCTATCAATTCAGCAATGTTTGGTACAGCAGCTGTTAGTGGACCTGTGTTGGCATTGAGCCTCCTGTAATCTATTGTCAATCTCCATTTGCCGTTTGGTTTTCGGACCGACCATGCTGGAGAGTTGAAGGGGGAGAGAGTGGGAACTACAACCCCTTGGTTTTTTAAATCCTCCAGAACTGGAATAATTCCCTCTCTTGCTCCCAAAGGCAATGGGTAGGGTTTCACATTTGCCAATTTGGAAGGGAGGAGGGTAGGTGCCGCTTGCAATAGACGCACCTCCGTGCTGGATGTTTCGGCCAATTGCCTGATCTGGGGAACACCAAAAGACCATGAATTTCCCTGGGTATCACGCCACTGCCTACCCTTCAAAATGTCTATACCTAGAAGTTTCATTTGGAAAGATCCTATGGCCACCATGGTATTGACAGGGTCTTCCTCTCCTGGTAACCATAGTGTCATCGGAGTCAGAGGCACTGATTGTGTTTTTCCCAAGCCATTTAAAACAATCCGATTTCTAGATGGAATCAAAATTCCACATTGTTCTGCTTCAGTCCGCATTAGTGTGGTAATTTGTGCCCCAGTATCAATTAAAAAGGTTACTGGTCTTTTCCTTGGTCCTACAGCAACTGCAATCAGTAAATCCCCTTTTGTATAGCAGGTGAGTTGTCTTACAAACATCCATCCTCTGCCTCCCTCCTCACCTTCGGGGGGCGGAGGGTTTAGTTTCCCACCACCTTCTTCTCCCCAGCCGGCTCCTCCTCAAGGTCTATCAAGGGTGGGGCATTAGGGGTTGGTCTGAAAGTGGCCCTTTGCCCTGACCATTTCTGCACGAGTTGTTCTAATTTTTGGGTCAGGAGTCTATCCATCAAGTCCTGGGGAATGCCTTTCTGAAGCCCTAGCTACCACAGTCCCTATTGAGTTAGGGGCCTCTGTCTCCAGGAATTATGATCACGGAGCAACTCCAAATCTTGGCCCTTCCCAAGGGGTGATTGCCACCCACTAACTCGTTCTGCAGCTCATATGACCTTGGTCTCAGTTCTATGGGACAATCCACCACTGGGGCCATATTTTCTCCCAAAATTAATCAACTCCTGGGCAATGTCTCCCCATGTCCATACTTTTCTCCCTAGCTGCCGATGGTCAAGGGGACACTTTCCCCTCCAGAGCGGCCGTAATTCTTTCTCCATCGGGGGTGTTTTGAATCCTCCCTTGTAATTGAATCACAATGGGTTTCAGGGAGTCGGGAAGTCCCCGTATCAGGGGAGTCATCCTCTCTGGGTCCACAGGTATCGTCACTGGGGAGCCCTGCTTGGGCTTGAGCTCCCGATCATACATCATCTGGAGACAGGCCGCCTTTTGCACACTTTCCACTAACTGATCCACTGTACCTGTTATGGCAAGGGGATCTCCCCTCTCCAACGGGTTCAGACCTCCAGCCCAATACGCAACTCTCTGAGTCAATGACCATTGGGCTCGGCGATTGCCGGTAGTTAGAAACACACCCGGACCCCAATAGCCTTCTGCTTCTTTCTCTGACAACAAAATTCCATCCCCTCCTGACAAAGATGTTCTCCACACATACTCTGTCTCCGATTCCTTTGCAGTCCTTGCAAAATCTGTTCTCAGCTTTGCTAATTCAGTTGCTGTAAATGGGACTTCTTTGGTGATAACCTGAGGATGGTCATTGCTATTGTCCTCATACACATACGCTGTTTTAATCAGCGGATACATATGAGGGGGGGTTTTCTATGACTTCTTTTGCCCTCCACAAATCTCCCTGGGGATAAACCTGTCGTATCCCTTTCTCTGCAAGCATCACTTCTACCTCCGACGGTGTATCTGCATCCCTCAAAAGTTGATTCCTCAATTCTTTCTTTAATATCACATTTTGGTTCCTTTCCTCCTCCGACAATTGTTTACATTCTTTCAACTGTTCCTGAAAACTTTTTATTACCATCTGCAGGGAGTCTATTACAACACCATCTTGACAAGACTTCTGATTTCTTTCTTCCACTGCAGCTGCCAGACTCGCTCCCAATGCTGCACAAATTATAGCTTTTCCCTTCCCCTTCTTAACCTTAGCTTCCTTCTGCAATACTCTTATCCTGTCCACCACACTCTGTGGCTGAAACCAGTGGTTTTTTGCCCAATCTTGTCCCTGGAGTGAGGGGCGAGATCGGTGCGCCTCTGAAAGATCATATAGTTTATTCCTTCAACCCGTGAGGGCACAAAATCACAAACATCAGCTGTTTTCTGAACATCCATTTTCCTTAACCCAAAGTCGGCTGTGACCTGAGAGGTTCACACCTTAACAACAAAGTCCCCCTTTTCGCTCTCAGGAGCACACACATTAAAGTTACACTGTAACTCAAAGGGGTCTGCGTCCTGAGAGGGTCACATCTTAGTATCAAGTTCCCCTTATTCGCTCCCAGGAGCCAGACCGTAAACTAACACAAAAGTTCCACAACAAAGTAGTACAGTACTCTCATCTCTAGGGATCCTGTCCGTGACAGCAATAAAATGTCCCGATCCAATGTCAGGGGAGGTTTCAAAATGATCCCAAGAGAGAGATTAAGACACAAACGAGGTCAGATGCTGTACAACCCTGCAAGCTTTATTTCCATGACAAGGGGTAATGGCGATAGGACAGAGAGAAGAAGGAAGAGAAAGTCAGAATACCTAAGCAAGCAAACGGAAGAGATTTAGCAAGATTAGCTACCACCACCATGAATCCAGTGACGTTCCAGTGGTTCAGTCTAGGTGAAGAAGAGTCCGGAAGAAAGAAAGAGCGAGAGAGAGACGCAGTCCTTTTATTGTCCCAGTCCCTGTGATTTTTTTGAAGAGTCCGCCCCTTTCTGTGAAGCTCATGGTCATACATGTCCGTGTCGTACATGCTGTCCATGTCCCTCCAGGTGCACATGCTCAAGTGTCCATGGTGGCTTCTTTGGGGACAGGATGTTGAGGTCAAGAAGTGGTAGTGGTGCAGCACCAGTGTCGAGACAAACACAGTCTAACACAGTCTCTTACAATGTGCCAACTGGTGTTAGTGCAGGACTTCCATGAAGGTTGGCTATGTCTAGTTTCATAAGGGAAGTGTGCACTAGCCACATGGACCAGCAACACTTTGTGACATTTGGAGATGCTGCACCAGGTGAGCCTGTTCCAGCTGGTCACTGACTCATAGAGACCACATTACTGTTTTTTGTTACCATGATGCCACAGGGGATGCCTTTGCTTTACCACTTGATGTCTTAGTAGAGTGCGGGGGTTACCTGCTCTTCCTACTGCAGTCTTCAAGCTGGACAGCACTCTGGCAGTGGCCTCTCTGCTGGGTGGTGAAGCTCCTCCTGGCCCTGGGAGATGTCCAATTCTGGAATGACCGGACAGCTATTCTGTTCCTTTCTGTGTAGGTGGCAGGTTAATTCACTGTTTCAAATTACTGTATAGTAAAGTTTTATCTCCAGACTTTGGATCACTGCCTTAAACACTGTCAATATCAACACATTTTGGCTGGATTTTATTTGGCGCTAGCTTTGCCTACTGTAGGATGAAAAAAAAAGGTTTGTTTTTTTTTACCCTCTTTATTCATCTTCTTTGCATTGTCTTCTAATGTGGTCTGTGTAATTGTTTCGTGCTTTGTATTGCAAATTCTTTGGGACAGGAATCACATCCTAGTGTTAGTGCTTTAGAAAGTGTATTTTCATCATTCAACAAAATATAAACAACAGTTGTGGTGGGTTGACCTTGGCTGGCCATCAGGTGCCCACCAAGCTGCTCTCTCACTCCCGCTCCTCAGCAGAATAGGGGGAGAAAATACAATAAAAACCTCATGGGTCAAGATAAGTACAGGGAGATCACTTACCAATTACTAACGTCAGCAAAACAGACTCAAGTTGGGGAAATTAGTTTAATTTATTGTCAATAATGGAGTAGGATAGTGAGAAATAAAAACAAAACTAAAAACATCTTCCCTCCACCCCTCCGTTCTTCCCAGGCTCACCTTCACTCAACTCTTCTACTTACAACCCCCAGCCCGAGGGGAGTAGGGGGATAGGGTATGGAGGTTGCTATCAGTTCATAGCTCTTCATCTCTGACACTATTTCCTCCTCATGCTTCTCCCCTACTCCAGTGTGGGGTCCCTCCAATGGGATACAGTCCTTCACAAACTTCTTCACTATGCATCTTTCCCTTGGGCTGCAGTTCTTCAAGAACTGCTCCAGCATGGGTCCCTTCCACGGGGTGCAGTCCTTCAGGCACAGACTGCTCCAGTGTGGGTCCCCTGCGGGGTCACAAGTCCTGCCAGAAAACCTGATCCAATGTGTGCTCCTCTCTCTACGGGTCCACAGGTCCTGCCAGGATCCTGCTCCAGTGTGGGCTTCCCACGGGGTCACAGCCTCCTTTGGGCATCCACCTGCTCCGGCGTGGGGTCCTCCAAGGGCTGCAGGGGGACAGCCTGTCTCACCATGGTCTTCCCCATGGGCTGCAGGGGAATCTCTGCTCTGGTGCCTGGAGCACCTCCTCCCCCTCCTTCTTCACTGACCTGCGTGTCTGCAGGATTGTTTGTCTCTCTCCAGCTGCTGTTGCACAGTGGTTTTTTTACCCTTTCTTAAATACATTATCACAGAGGTGCTACCAACACCTCTGGCTGGAATCGGCTCTGCCAGACATGTGGGCAGTTCCTGGTGTCTTCTCTTAGAAGGCACCGCTGCAGCCCTCCCCCGGTACCCAAAATTTACCACATAAACCCAATACAACAGTGCAGGCAGAAATATCTGTGCCAGCCCCAGAAGGTCATGGACATTTGCCGTACAGAAAACTGACTTGTCCTGGGATTATGCTGTCAAGGCAGAGATTGTGCTGCAAATACATTCCTTTCTCAGCTTTCTGGTTGAACTGGCAGGGAAGGAATAATTGTAAATAAGTGCTGTTTCTTGATGGAACACCCAATAACGTCATCCAAACTTTTTTTCTATCATCTGGTTGGAATTTGAGGAAGAACACCGACAATACAGAAAGACTTAAAGAAAAATCAGATGAAGACAAGTAATAGGTATTTTAGGCCCATTACAAGTATAAGTATTTCTAAAAAGAACATACCAATATGCTTTCCATAGCTTAGTGGAAATCTGATAATCAAACAGCCAACATTTATAAATCATGATATTATGTCTAAGCGATTTAATTAGGTAAGTGGAAAGCTTAAATGAGAGAACAGTCTTAAGAATTACCATTATTTCTTTCAAAATGTAGACTAGCAGCTAAACCCCTAAGATGAGATTTTGTACAGTCATATCTCCTATGTGTAATTATCTCATAGCATAAACCTTTTGTTAGGAACTACTAAGTCAGTTGTTTTAAGGGAGACGTCTATGTGGGCTGCCTGTCTGGAAGCCTGTTCTAGGGGATGTTTGTGGCACAAATGAAAATGTTTTAAAAACAAACCAAAAAGAAGGAAGACTATCAAATGCTTCAGTTGTTTTGTATTTTTATTGTTCTTTTTGGAAAAGGCAGTTTTTCCCTTTTCCATACCTTACTCCATTTTTTGGGGGGTGCATATGTGTGTGTATGCATGTGTAGAGTTTTCTACTTTTTTCCTACTGCCTCTTCTGCCACATTTTTTTGTCTACGTTAAGCACAGACAGTTCCCTTTCTTCACAGAAATGTCAGAAATGTAACTACTGTATTTGCAATTTTCTTCCAGTGTGTCAGCTTCCGCAAGTAACTACAGTCCTCTGCTTTTCACAGAGTGACCCCTATTCACAGTAAGTAGTACAAGATGACAATTGCAATCCTTCCCCTTCTCTTCTCCATTAGTAACATTATTATTATTTTAGAGTAAAAAAATAATAATGCATATAGCTTTATTATAGTTTTATCATACTGTATAGTCTCTCAAATGTGGTAGAAAAGCAGCATCTCCTACTTCAGGAACTGAACAATAAAAAACACCATTTCCATGAAAACAATGCAGTGCAAGAGTGAGAGTCATGAAAAAAAAAAAAAAGCAGGTAAGAGCCTGGCTACTGAAAGGGGATGCTTTTTCTTAAATAGCGAAAATAAAGCCTCTGCAGAAGATGGCATTAAATGGACAAGACATAAGATAGGTGAAGATTTAGTGTCTGAAACACTCTCACTGTATTTGGGGAATTAAATATGGATTCCTCAAATGTCTGTTCTTACAAGTGAGACTATTGGTTAGAATATGTTTCTCACACCTTTCAGGACAATATGTTGTGTTTTTTTCCTGGCTGTAGTGCACTAGGTGAAACATAGTTTGGAGGAAGGCTCCAGACTAGAGAAGGAAATGGGGACTAGACATAAGAGAAAAGTAGCATGTTCATTTGTATTTTAGATTTTAACTGGGTTTTTCTGAGAGTGTTCAGCAAAAAAAATATTTTTCCTATGAAATCTAGTTTCAGAAAAAAATGTATTCAGTATAAACTTAACTTTTCTTTCAACTTGGTTACATAAAATAGTTCTGATGATTATTACAGAGGGGACTGTTGTCCCAGCTTTCTCAGCAGAGCTCTCCTTTGGATGAAGTAGTGCTGCCCTACCCTTTTAATTAGATGTCCAAACATATACCATACAGATCACAGAGTATCAGTCAATTCTTAGAGGGCCACTTTATTTCTCTGTTCACTTAGGATTTTATTCCTTTCCTCAGTGGACAGTGGGTTCTCTTCCCAAGTAGTCTGTCACAAAGACTGAAATCTGATTTACCTTGTTTTGTTTTTCTGTGAAGAAGAACAGTGGTGTGAGGGATTGCTGTAGAAATGTCTTAACATGTTTCTTTTACTTGCAACACATTCTGCTGTAGTTTGCTTGCCATTATTTCCTTGCACCTTGATTTTTCTCTGAAATGACCATACTTGTGAAAGCAAAGGAAACAGTATAGTAGGAATCCTTTTGGAACTTTGTTAGTTTGTGCAAGATTAAGGAAAATATATTTCTTTTCCAAAGGAAAAATATATTTTGCCCACCCAGCTCTGTCTCCAGTAAAGTTTTTGCAAATAATATATTAAGATATTTTTTTAGGAAGAGATGGAGAACCTGTTGCTTATAATTTTGATTGGATTTATAACTTCACTGCATACAGATTATGACTGTATGATTTTTTTTTCCATGGCACTGCAGGCTATTAGTATGCACTCTACCACTGTCGTTTAAAAATCTAACTAGCTGTCAAAAATAAAGAGGTTCCTCAACTGTGATCTAGGAAATTCAGTACAAACACACATCTGCACAGAGTGAAAACAAGCAATAAAGTCCCATTTAAGTCATCAGAAAAGGGTAAATCCTAAATGGTATATATGTGTTGATCTAGTCCTCTCTGGAGACATGCAATTCATTCTACGTGAAAGTTCAAATTAATTTAAGAATTCTAAAACTCTCTAAAAGCTTGAAACCTTTTAAAGACATGTAGATCATCACCTTCATAGGTAACCATCATTATAATTGGATGAAACTGATTAACCAATGATCTCTGTGGCAGGGTGTACTGCAGTTCAGTTCTTCAATGCTCATGCAGTACTCTTAAGGATTCTTATAACCTGTTCCACTTGATCAAAATCAATTAGTGTTGTTATTCATTGGTAAGAAAGTTAATACTAATATGAATATGAATGTAATAGTAGTAGTACTAACAGAAGTCTTAGGATCATGCCTGTGTCCATGTATGAAGAATGGAGAGTTAAAAAGGTGACAGAAAAGAAATTCTATTTACAGCATTTCAGAAAATTCAGCTAAAAATCCTGTCACAAGAACAGGAGACACAGGAATCTGCTCACTTGCTGTCCTCAAGGATTAAGTGTATTGAGAATTTTGAGCTGCAAACACCTAACTGTTCACCTGAACCACTTAGCAAACTAATGATCCATTTCAAGTCATTTTGCCTAATTACATCCCATGGAAATAAAGATTTTTCTGGACATATTTCTTTAAACCACTGAAAAATAAAAATGTGTTATTTCCTTTCTAATATTTCTCTATACCCTACAAGGCAAAATTCTCATGGGTCTCTCTGAAGGTGTCTTCAGTGCAAGTTGGCCCAAACTAGCATTTCTGCTTTAGATCACAAGAGAAATTACCAAGAACAATTTGAAAAAGCCAGATACATTGTGGTTTGGAGAAAACAAAGCTTAGGACCTTGTTATTCACATAGTTCTGTTAAAAAGTAAAAGAGAGAAAAACCAAGTTTTAATACTTGATGGTGACTGGCATGCATTAAACTTGTCTACCTGTCACAGAACAGTAATGCTTATAATGGTGTAGTGAAGTGATAGTTGAGGGGACAGCTTGAAAACACTTTGATGATAATGTAGTGATCCTAACCACTTCATATAAGGCTTCAAATGACTCATAGCAATCAACAAAAAAACCCAAGGAGAATTATATAATGTTGGGTGGGGGGTTGTTTGTTTGGTTTTTTTCATTTTAAATTATTTGGGACCCTATATCCTTTTGACTTTCACTCATGAAATGGGACTTGGCTGCATAAAACATTCCACTCACCATTAAAAATCTTACAGAAGAGCAAATCTCTGTATTAATGATATGAGTTTAGAAACAGTACTAATTCATTTCAGTTACATATTGACATATTTGTAAGCTGAGATACTAATTCAAAAGAATATAACATAAAAGCTTCCTTTTTGAACGTGGAATCCAATAAGTAACAGTTTTAGAATAAATGTAATTTAAGAAACTATTTAGTCTTTCAGTATAAGGTTATTTTACATATGTTTTCCTATTATATCTTTTTAATGGCTCTTGATGTTCTGCTTTGTTAAAAGGCAATACTTTTTTTCTGTTACTTTTTCCAATTAAAATTAAATATCATCCTTTAAATAAAAGAAAATAGTGACTGGTAAAATAATTTAAATCAACATAAAAGTGTTTCTTTACCAAGAATACCTAAATTACTCATATAATTTGTTCAGAACTGAACAAAACCAGGTCAGGCTATGCTTATAACCTTCTGAGGAGTGCAGAGAAATGCTGAGGAACAGAAATTAGGTTTTAATGAAAAAAGTGATAACTCCAGCAGAAGATTTCAGTCTTTATATGTTTGGATTGTACTATAGTGATAAAGCTTCTTTTATCTCAAAAAAATATGCAGAACATTCAGAAAAAATGAAATCTGTAGTTCACAAAAATAATTGATGCTAGAAGTTGTCAGTGAAGAGGTGGCTGACCTCCTCTATGCCTTGTCTTGCTTAGCAACATCCCTTAGCAACGACAGACTATTACCACATATCATCAGATAGAGGAAAATCATGGACAACCAAATGCTAATCATTTTCACATCAAATGGGAGGTGTATGAACCTTCAAGACTGTTTTTTTTTTTTTTTATTTGGGTCAAGTCACTACTCCCCAGACTTGTCTTTTTCATTAAATATTTCACTCACTGTTTTTTAAAATGTTAATTTTAATTGGTTGTGGTTTTCCTTTTTTTTTTTTTTTCAGTTGCTCATGTAAACACATTATGTCAACAAATTCTACCTAAATTCTCCTAAGATTTTGTATTTGTTTCCTGTGGCCATGCAACTCTCCTCTGTGGCCCTCTACAGTCATTAATTCCTGTATAGGGTTAAGTCACATCATTGATTTTTATTTGATATCCTTTAATGTGTGAATCCAGAAATTCATTTATATACTTTAATATCTACCTGTTCTTGCAGAGTTAGCCAGGCATCTCCTCCCTCTGTGCAGGAGGTGCAGAGGTTGTACCAGACTCCCAGAGTGCACATGCAGAGCTGCCTTTGTGGTTTCCCAACCCTAGAGCCTTGTGGAATTCATTGATCAAGAGGTGTCGTGGTTTAAGACCAGCTGGCACCAAAGCACCTTGAGGCTGCTTGCTCACTCCTCTTCCTCTGGTAGGATGTGGAGGAGAAAATATAATAAAAGGCTCGTGGGTCAAGAAAAGGACAGGAAGAGATCACCCTCCACTTATGGTCATGGGAAAAACAGACTCAACTTAGGGAAAACCAAAATCTATTTAATTTACTACCAATCAAATCAAAACAAGGATAATGGGAAGTAAAACCAAATCATAAAACACCTTCCCCCACCCCTCCCTCCTTCCTGGGCTCAACTCCACTTGGTTTTCTCTACGTCCTCCCCACCAGCAGTGCAGGGCGACGGGGAATGGGGGTTGGGGTCAGTTCATCACACGTTGTCTCTGCTGCTCCTTCCTCCTCAGGGGGGAGGACTCCTCACTCTTGCCCTGCTCCAGCATGGGGTCTCTCCCACGGGAGACAGTCCTCCATGAAATTCTCCAACATGAGTCCTTCCCATGGGCTGCAGTTCTTTATAAACTGCTCCAGCGTGCATCCCTTCCACGGGCTGCAGTCCTTCAGTCACAGGCTGCTCCAGCGTAGGCTTTCTCATGGAGTCACGGCCATCTTCGGGGGCCTCCAGTCCCCTGCTCAACTCCATGGGCTGCGGGGGGACAACCTGCCATCTCACCACGGGCTGCAGAGGCATCCCCTCCTCCGGCGTACCTCCTCCCCAACCTTGGTGTCTGCATAGATGTTCCTCTCACATTCCAATCTCCTCCCCTGATGCAGGTTTCCCCCTCTTAAATCTGTTCTCCCAGAGGCACTACCACTGTCACTGATGGGGTTGGACTTGGCCAGAGGTGGTTCTGACCTGGAGCTGGGGAATCTTCTAGCAGCTTCTCACAGGAACCACCACTGCAGCCCCTCCCCTGCTACCAAAACACCACCACACGAACCCAATACAAAAGGAAAGTCCCTCTTCTGCATTAAAACCAAGGTTTTCTACTGTGAAGAAAAATGCTTGTTTTAATACTGTCTGAAGTCCTGAGATTCACTCATAGCATACAAGATAAGAACTGCAGGCAAAAATGTCTGATGGGATCTTCCTGCGTAGGCTTATGCTGCTGCTGGGAATTAGTGCCCCTGACTAAGAGCAGAGCTGTGTGACTCTGCTCGAGCAGAGGGAAAAGCATCAGGGTCCATGGCAGGCTCGGATGTACTCGGTCCAGAGAGGATATCAGAAATGCAGCTAGCCCTGTCACTTGGAAGTAGAAGCATGGATTTAAGGAGGTCAGGCCAAGGCTGGGCACTGTACTTCCCCCTGTATAGTCTAGTAAGATTTCTCCTCTACCACATTTAGCTTTTCTGAAGAGTACTGACTCTCTCCAGCCATCTTGGAAAAATGGAATCTATCGGCCACCCTATGAGTGAGGTGCCTCAGTTTTCTTCATTTGCGTGATAAAATAAATTTTTAGAAATTCAGTACAGTTAAATCACTGCTACAGGTGATTACAAATAGTTTACTTTCTCTTTGATTTGAAGAAAACACTCCACTTTCTTTGAAAATATATAACAGTGAAGACTAATTCCTATGCTTAATTCCGAAGGCTTTTTTTCCTGTACAGTATTTAAAGAAAATGGACACACAAATCATACTAATATAGTCTACAGTGTATTTTAATAATTAAAAAATTCCTTATTTAATTTTTGGAGCAGTTGTAGGAATTGAATGATGTAATGTGCTTCTCTAGTACATACAAAAAATTCTTTATTAGTTTCCACAACTGCATTTTATTGTCAAGAACATTTGCGTTATATCTGTATTCAAATATGATGAATACATTTCAATATAGATATGACATACTAAATTATTTGTTGTACTGCAAACCATAGAAAAAGAATTATTAGTGCCTTATGGCTCTAACATTAGACAATGGTACAAGTAATAAGCATCAGCATCAGCTGGAGAACCCAGACTGTCTGTTACACAACCACAAGTTGCTATGTCACATCTAGTATATGCAGCTGTGTTGCTCTCCAACATGTGAAATACAGGTACATTTGACTTTCCTTGGGCCTGACTGAACTTACCTTGGCAGACCTTCAGCATTCAGGATTTGAATGCTGCTGCTTAACTGAAATGCGACCTTTCCGCTTTAAGAACCAAGGACTAATTCTCAGCTCATTAACTTACAGATGTAAATTAGACTGTCCAGTCTCACTTTGTGGACACTATGGCTTTCTATCACTAGTCAGAGATGTTTGATAGCCGTAGCAAATGACTGCGCAGACCTTGTAGAATAAAACTCCAAAAACATCATTCAATTCTTCAGCTGGAACAAGAGAGATAGAGGTTAAAAAAAAAACCAAAACAAAACAGAGAGAGAGAGAGAGAAAAAAGAAACCTTTAGCTATATCCTCGTCTGAATGTTTTCATACCTCCTGAGAACACTGGTCAATTCAGATGGGATCTTCTCAACATCTTGGCAAAGTGGACATCCCAATGAAACTTTCTCTTTCCCCTCCCTCCCTGCATAGTCACTGTCCTTGTTGATGTTGCAAAATCTTCTCTCCATCCAGGATTTTTGTCCCTATGAACTGCTATGAGTTTCCCCAAGTTCCAGTATTAACACTGATCCCTCTTGATTTTTTTTTTGGAAGAAATGCTACTCTTGAAACGTTAGATAAGAGATTGGTGAGAAAAGGAAAAGCAAAAACTTGTTATTAGAAATCCATGCACATTTTGGTGTGTGGTGTGTGATCTTATACGTCTTGTTCAAAATATATCATCATACAATTAAGGAACATATGCCACATTGTATGCACAAGATAGCAGAATTGGACATAGAACCTAAATTGAAATTAAGCATTTAACACTAAAATTTGACATTGATAAGATAATTTTTTAAATGACATTACTTATGTGTTAATGTACTAGTCATCTTTTGTACTCATATGATTCCTTCCAAAAAGAAGAAAAATTGTGGATACTCACTTGTATGGGCCAGTATCCTAGGAGGAAGGTATTTGCACTGTATATTTTACATGTCTATATCAGATACTCTAAATTACCTTCTTTTTTACCCTCCCATTTCTCTCCTCATTGATGATAGAGGAAAATTATATTTGTAATTTCTCTTTCTTTACATAATACTTAAACTGAGAACATAAAGAAGCCCAAGGTGGAGAACACTAATAAGGCTCATAAGGTTGTTGCTCTTGATATATATATTTAAATCACAAACTGCAGAGTCAATTCCCAGATATAGAGGTAAACTGGGTATTATTTGATATTGCTAGTAAGGTTTAGATGCTTCCTTTACTCTACTGGAGTGACAGATGCTGTCTTTCTGAGCTGCCACTTGTGGAATAAGCAGAGATTGTTATAACAAGTTTAATATTTTAAAATTCATCACTCCTCAAAAAAAAAAAAAGAAGAAAACCCATTTTGTTTTATATAATGAGATTGTTTATGCTACATGGAGTGAATAATTTTCTAAGATAAACCATCTTAAAATTACACTAGCAGTAGCTCAACTGCTGTCACTTTATAATTAACAGCTTGCTATTTAATTAGCAGGTTTCAATGCATTTTATTAGTAAATTACTGATGAATAAACATACAATGGTTTTTATTATTTTGTTGATAACACACACTTAGTGCATTGTTAACTTGATAAAATGTCTCTAGTGTACTGTTACGGATGCACGACTAACCAAATCCAATAGGTGTTAAGACTCAGATTTATTCTTCAGCAAAAGTTACTTAGAAGTCCAGTAACATTTTATAAAACCACAGGCTCAATGATATAAAGAGAATTAATACTACACGGCTGACTTAAGAATCCCCAAGATTTAAAGTGATGGCTCAAAATGCGCATATCACTCACCTAAAAACTGAGGGCTCTCTCTCTGGAGGAATTACCTCGGGCAGTGCCCTGACCCGAGGGGGAGTCCCCGACTGTGGACCCGCTGCTCTGAGAAGGACTGATTCCAACATGTCCTCCGGCGGGACCGCGTTTATACCCTTGTCGAATCTGACCTGTGGTCATTTAATCCCTATTGGCCAGGAGGGTCCCCTCAGTGTACCTGGCACGTCTCGATTGGCCAGTTCAAATTTCAACCCACAGCCTCCAGGGTTTCCTTCCCCTTCTCCCTTCCTGGAGAAGTTTCATTTCCTGCTGGCGGGATGGGGCGGGGGGATGTACTGCCACAATCCACCCTGTGACCACAGTCATGATTTGACTGGTTTCCTTGAAGTGGTGGTACAGTCACCTCTTGCCTCCAAAATTAAAAGGGGGTGCAGTTTAGAGAATTTGACGCTCATTGTGGGCCATCATTCCCTTCTGGTCTAGAATTAAAGTGGAATATGTAACACAGGAATATCCAGTGTATGGACAGTTTTAAGGGAGTATACTTAATAGTTAGTACAGGCTTCACTATCAAGCGTTTGATAGAACTTATTGCAATACAGGTTACAGTAATCATAACTACAAGCATTATTAGAGAAGGCTCGTTGCCCGCCCCATGAAAGAAAATCCAAACATATCAAAACTTTTCCAACCAGTTAGTCCCTGGTGCAGAAGCAATTGCCTCTGAGTCTCTTGCTGTATTCTCTCGTTGATTTAGCCTTGGAGCCACATTGACACATTTGGGGTGAACACAGCAGTTGTCCATTGACATGTTCAAAACTTTACATATACCCTTCTCTTTCTTTGGCATCTAATCCAATACAGCCCAATTTTTGATAGTCATTTTACCGATATAACTGATAGTTTAAGAGTCCCCAAGTTGTCAGATGTAACGGTGGCTAAGGTTGATAGTTGTAAATTCAGTTCTAGAATGCTCTATCGATGTTCCTTGAGTACCATACACAGTTGCCCCCATGGAATTTCAGGGCACAGTGTAGTACCATTCCAACTCCACCCCGTGATCCCATGGGTTAGTTGGAGGATATAGTCACATCTGGTGTTTCATACTGAACTAGCATTTACTGCACCTGGTGACCAGCTATAAACAACATGAGTATAACCTCCTCCCCCAACCAATCTGAACCTCCAACTATAATTGTTACATTGCTCTCATGCGAGGTCAAGGACTCGCGATATATTAATGTCCATCATTTTGCCACAACATTATCATCCAGATCTTCACCATCCATGCCTGTCACCGTCACCACTGTCAGCAAAAGGACTGGAATGACTCGTTCCTTCATGGTCCCGTAAGAAAGCACAAACTAGGCCTCAGTCTTAAAAATGGGTCACAGGGTTAGAAGTCCGGTATTATCCACCGGGCACTGATGCGGTGAGTCTTTCCACTCCCTTCCAAGGCTTCCCAGGCATGGAGGCCTCTGGGTTTTGCTAAGGTCATAAGAACAATACCAATGGAAGGCAGCTTGCCCTACCTGTTCCTTGTTGTCCCCACCAACCAGGATATCATCTATATATTGATGTATGTGGACACCTGATGGTACTTCCACAGCATCAAGAAGCTTGGCTAAGGCATTGTGAGCAATAGTGGGGGAGTGCTTATATCCCTGGGGAAGTCGACTGAAAGTGTATTGGGTCCCTTCCCAAGTGAAGGCGAACTGGGGTTTGTCCTCTTCCCTTAGGGGAACCATAAAAACCCATATCCTTGACATCTAAAGCAGCCATCCATGGGTGGGCTGCAGCCTGTATTGCTGGTATCACTGAGGTAAAACTTGGGATGGCAGAAGTTAATGGTGGGATATTACTGTTCAATCTTCTATAATCAATTGTTAGTTGCCACCTTCCATCTGATTTATGGACTGGCCAAACAGGAGGATTATAAGGGGAATGTGTGCGACTGATGATCTCTCATTTCTCCAGATCATTAATTACTTCTGAAATGCCCCGTTTGGCTGCAGCTGGAAGTGGGCATTGAGGGACACAGGTTACTTTAGATTGCGGTAGTGCAGGAGCAACCTGCAATGTTCTCACATGAATAGCTTCTGTCTCCCTGTCCCCAAAGCTCCACACCCTACCATTGGGTAGATACCATTGTCTGCCTGCCAGCACATCAAATCCCAGTATATTTCCCTCATAGGGGCTTAAAGCCACTTCCACAGCTGTCATTCTTTTTTCTCCTGGTAACAAAAGTTGAGTTCGAGCTATGGGGCATTTTTCTGTTGCCCCTGTTACTCCTCTAATGTTTATAGCCTTTCTTGATGGCTTAATTCGCAGCTCACTAGCTAGTCGATCATTTAAAACACTAATCTGGGCTCCTGTATCGATTAAGAATTCCAGACTTATCCGTTTTGGGCCCGCAGGAATGTGTATATAAGGCTCCTTATCAGCAGACCATTGGCAGGTATTCACCATGCGGACTGGGCAGCCTGAACCCCAAACCACAGCTTCTAGTTTTTTAGCCCTTCCTGTTCCTCTTGCAGTATCGCGAAAGGGTCCCGTTTCTCCTCCTGAGGGGGCGGGGTTGCTGACGCTTCCCTTTGTTCTCTAGCTTTCCCCTCCAACAATTCCACCAACTTCCAGATGTCGTCAGTGGACTGCCCGTGCAGCGTGGCTTGGGGTGCCTGCAGTGCCAGTGCCCTCTGTCAGAGATCATTCCTTCCGGGATCGTAGTTCCGACCCGACCGCCTGTGAGTTCGATACTGCTCGGGGCGGGGTTTACAACTGGCTGGCCAGACCTTCCTACTGCCCTCCGTGCCATCACTCGGCTCCACCCATCCCATCTCGTGCCCGTGAACTACTATGCTGTGCTGTACTTCCGCCCAAATCATCACATGAGCGGGCAGCTTCTGGGGGTTCTGCTGGTTGCATTCAATGACCCCCAGGATTCTTTCTCTGAGGGTGAGGGACTGGACGTGTATCTTTAAAATGTCCAGCAGGTTTCTAATAAAGGGTCTAAGGTGGCGAGGATCCATCAGGGCAGTCATCGGTATCCCTTGCTGCCCTCTATCATACATGGCCTGAACACAGGTGGTTTTTTGCACTCCGTCCATTAACTCTGACAGTCTCTTTACCCAGATAGTAGCAGGTTCTCCTCTCTCCTTGGGGTCTGCACCCCCAGCCCAGTAGGCTACTCAGGATGTTATTGACTGATCACCCGCCGGTCCAGCACTCAGAAACACTCCCGTTCCCCAGTAATTTCTTGCTTCATCATCACTCAACAGTATCCGATCCTCCCCTGTCAGAGAAACTCTCCACAAATACTCAGTTTTGGTTTCACCCGGCTTGCGTGAAAACTTAGCTTGCAACTTGTCGAGCTGGGGTCCCGACCAAGGGGCTGTGCAAACAGCGCTCTGGGGCCTCTGACCATGCAGACCTGCATGCCCTTCTGTTTCAATAAGGGGCCGCACATCCCTTTCCTTCAATTCCACCTTCAGATAATCTATTTCCCCTTGCCTTTTACCAGAATCACTCTTTCGGTTCTGTGCTTGAATCAAGCAGGTGCCCAGGAGGGCACACACACTACTTTTGCCATCTCGACAAGTTCCGCGGCATAGTTCTACTCTCTCCAAGACCGCTGCTGGGTCAGACCACTTCTTCTCATTCCAGACCTGGGGGAGAAGGGCTGCAGTAGTGCATCCATAATAATTCCTCTATTAACACCATCCTGCCGACTACGCCAATTTAAAATGTTACGGATGCATGACTAACCAAATCCAATAGGTGTTAAAACTCAGATTTATTCTTCAGCAAAAGTTACTTAGAAGTCCAGTAACTTTTTATAAAACCACAGGCTCAATGATGTAAAGAGAATTAATACTACACGGCTAACTTAAGAATCCCCAAGATTTAAACTGATGGCTGAAAATGCGCATATCACTCACCTAAAACCTGAGGGCTCTCTCCCTGGAGGAGTGTCCTAGTTTCAGCTGGGATAGAGTTAACTGTCTTCCTAGTAGCTGGTACAGTGCTATGTTTTGAGTTCAGTATGTGAAGAATGTTGATAACACTGATGTTTTCAGTTGTTGCTCAGTAGTGTTTAGACTAATGTCAAGGATTTTTCAGCTTCTCATGCCCAGCCAGTGAGAAAGCTGGAGGGGCACAAGAAGTTGGCACAGGACACAGCCAGGGCACCTGACCCAAACTGGCCAACAGGGTATTCCATACCATGTGACATCTTGTCTAGTATAGGAACTGGGAAGTGGGGGCGGGGAATCGCCGCTCGGGGGGACTAGCTGGGTGTTGGTCGGCGGGTGGCGAGCAATTGCACTGCGCATCATTTGTACATTCCAATCCTTTCATTATTGCTGTTGTTATTTTATTAGTGTTATCATTATCATTATTAGTTTCTTCTTTTCTGTTCTATTAAACCGTTCTTATCTCAACCCGCGGGTTTTGCTTCTTTTTCCTGATTTTTCTCCCCCATCCCACTGGGTGGGGGGGGAGTGAGTGAGCAGCTGCGTGGTGCTTAGCTGCTGGCTGGGGTTAAACCACGACAGTCCATTTTGGCGCCCAACGTGGGGCACGAAGGGTTGAGATAACGACAAACCTGACCAGAGCTCGTTAAAACAAATTTGTTATAAGCATTCATTATATTGGTCTAATAGTCGCTGGTCATTTATGTTGATTTATGTGTTCTTAGAGTTGTTGCTCTGGTTTTTAAAGTTCCCTTATGTATCACCTCGCTTGCCATATGTAGTCCCTTTTCTGCTGCTTATCATCTGTGGGAGGTGGATTAAGGTTTTTGCTTTGATGTATTGTATAACACTGGTTTATGGTATGATAAAGTCATCGGTTGTGGGTTTAATCCGGTGTTTGCACTCAGCATTGTCACCTTTATACTGCGGGAGCCATGTGTGGGAAACTATTAATAATTATACCATTTACCTTTCATCCTTGGAAAACCAGTCTATGGGTGGGGTACCTTTCTTCCCCTCTCCTTTCTCCTTCAGTCCAGTTACAATGGTGTTTGAGAATTTTGAAAAATTTGAATACTCTTGGGATGTTGGTACCAGCACGGTCCTAGCCCTACTGCTAGGAATTAGCATGCTCCTGAATGTGGTTCAGCTCTTGTTTAAGGTTAAACAACTATTTAAGAAGATCACCTAGAGGTCTGCCCCGAGGCTGGATAATTATGAGTGGCAGGGTGTGTGGGGTAGTATGGGCAAGTACCTAGAAAAGTGGGCACCTCCAATGTTTTGGAAATTCACCCCTGAACAAGTGCAGAATCCAGAAGAACTAGTAAAATATTTGGAAAAGGTATGCTGTCACCCCAGCAGCTCCAGAGAGATACAAATCACTGCAACGTGCTGGGGCCTGGCCCATTCCTATCGAGCCCTGTTCGACACAACCCAGTACCCTCAAGGGAAAGAGAACGTCTGTGGACCTAACAACAAAACGATGAGCACTGCGGTCACCCAAACCCCTGCAATGGGCACTGCGGCCCCTCCAGCCCTGGTGACGAGAACTGTGGCTACCCAAACCTCAGCAACAGGCCCTGCAGCCCCTCCAGCCATGGCAACAAGCACTGCTGCTACCCAAACCTTGGTGACAGACGCTGCAGTTATCCAAGACCCGGCAAGCGGTACTGCAACTGAACCAGCGGACCAACCTGCACCAGTATCAATTGCCCCTGTACAGAAAAAGAAATATACAAAAAAATCAGTTCGCTTAGCGAAGGATGAAGGTGAACCAGGGTCATCACGGGAACAGGAGGAAGAGGCAGAACCAGAGGTAATAACCCGGTCCCTATCCTTGAGTGAGCTGCAGGATATGCGAAAAGATTTTGGCCGCCGTATAGGTGAGCATATTATCACCTGGCTCCTCCGATGCTGGGACAATGGGGCTAATAGCTTGGAATTAGAAGGTAGGGAACCCAAGCAGCTGGGATCACTTGCCAGGGAAGGTGGCATTGACAAGGCAATTGGAAAAGGGACACAAGCCATCAGCCTCTGGAGGCAGCTCCTGTCAAGTGTGAAGGAAAGGTACCCCTTTAAGGAAGATGGTATATGTCAATCAAGTGGACAACCATGGAAAGAGGTATCCAATACCTGAGGGAATTAGCTGTACTAGAGATGATTCATCATGACCCGGACAACCCACAATTATCCAAAGATCCAGACGAAGTCCAATGCACACGACCAATGTGGCAGAAGTTTGTACGGAGCGCACCACCGTCCTATGCCAACTCACTGGCAATAATGACCTGGAAGGACGAAGAGGCACCGACAGTGGATGAAGTGGCTCACCAACTCCGTCAATACGAAGAAAATCTCTCCTCCTCCCTACAAGCCTGCATTTTGGCTGTGGAGAAGCTGTCTGAGGATTTCCAGCAATTCAAAGAGGAGATGTCCTATTGCCCACCTGTAAGGACCAATGTCTCAGCTATTAGGAGTGAGCGGTCCTCTGCCCGAGACAGAATATAGAAGGCACACACTGGAAGGTGCTCTGTGGTTTTACCTATGTGATCATGGAGAGGACATGAGGAAATGGGATGGAAAACCTACCTCGGTCCTAAATGCACGGGTACACGAGCTGCGAGGAAAAACCACTACAAAAGGGGATTCTACCGCGAAAAATGCCGCTCCAGTTTCCAAACAGAGTAGAAGGGCTGATCTTATTTCTGATCCTCTTGAAGGGACTTCTGAGCCAATTTTACGAGAAGTGAATACTGGATACTCTGGTCAGAATTAGAGGCACCCTGCCTCCAGCCAGGTGGAGGAAAGGGATAACCGGGTCTATTGGACTGTGTGGGTTCAATGGCCTGGCACGTTAGACCCACAGGAGTATAAGGCTCTAGTAGACACCGGCATACAGTGTACTCTAATGCCATCAAGTTATAAAGGGGCAGAATGCATTTGTATTTCTGGTGTGACAGGGGGATCCCAAGAGTTAACTGTATTGGAAGCTGAAGTAAGCCTAACTGGGAATGAATGGCAGAAACACCCCATTGTGACTGGTCCGGAGGCTCCGTGTATCCTGGGCATAAACTATCTCAGGAGAGGGTATTTTAAGGACCCAAAGGGGTATCGATGGGCTTTTGGTATAGCTGCCTTGGAGACGGAGGGCACTGAACAGCTGTCTACCCTGCCTGGTCTCTCTCAAGACCCTTCGATTGTGGGGTTGCTGAGGGTTGAAGAACAACAAGTGCCAATTGCTACCACGACGGTGCACCGGCGCCAATATCGCACCAACCGAGACTCTCTGATTCCCATCCACAAGTTGATTCGCCAACTGGAGACCCAAGGAGTGATCAGCAAAACTCGCTCACCCTTTAATAGTCCCATATGGCCAGTGCAAAATCTAATGGGGAGTGGAGACTAACAGTTGACTGTCGCGGCCTGAATGAAGTTACGCCACCGCTGAGTGCTGCCGTTCCAGATATGCTAGAACTTCAATACGAACTAGAGTCAAAGACAGCCAAGTGGTATGCTACAATTGACATTGCTAATGCGTTTTTCTCAATCCCTCTGGCAGCAGAGTGTCCTCCACAATTTGCCTTTACTTGGAGGGGTGTCCAGTATACTTGGAATCGATTACCCCAGGGGTGGAAACACAGCCCCACCATTTGCCATGAACTAATCCAGACTGCACTGGAAAAAGGTGAAGCTCCGGAACACCTGCAATACATTGATGACATCATCGTATGGGGCAACACGGCAGAAGAAGTCTTTGAGAAAAGGAAGAAAATAATCCAAATCCTTCTGAAAGCTGGTTTTGCCATAAAAGAAAGTAAGGTCAAGGGACCTGCACAGGAGATCCAGTTTTTAGGAGTAAAATGGCAAGATGGACATCGTCAGATCCCAATGGATGTGATCAACAAAGAGCAGCTATGTCTCCACCGACTAATAAAAAAGAAACACAGGCTTTCTTAGGTGTCATGGGCTTTTGGAGAATGCATATTCCAAATTACAGTCTGATTGTAAGCCCTCTCTATCAAGTGACCTGGAAGAAGAATGATTTTAAATGGGGCCCTGAGCAACGACAAGCCTTTGAACAAATTAAGCGGGAGATTGTTCATGCAGTAGCCCTTGGACCAGTCCGGACAGGACAAGATGTTAAAAATGTGCTCTACACTGAAGCCGGGGAGAATGGCCCTACCTGGAGCCTCTGGCAGAAAGCACCCGTGGAGACCCGAGGCCGACCACTGGGGTTTTGGAGTCGAGGATATCGAGGATCCGAGGCTCGCTATACTCCAACTGAAAAAGAGATATTGGCAGCATATGAAGGAGTTCGAGCTGCCTCAGAAGTGGTTGGTACTGAAACACAGCTCCTCTTAGCACCCCGACTGCCAGTGCTGGGCTGGATGTTCAAAGGGAAAGTCTCCTCTACACATCACGCGACTGATGCCACGTGGAGTAAGTGGATTGCACTGATCACACAACGGGCTCGCATAGGAAACCCCAGTCACCCAGGAATTTTAGAAGTGATCACGGACTGGCCAGAAAGCAAAGAATTTGGAATGTCGCCAGAGGAGGAGGTGGCACGTGCTGAAGAAGCCCCGCTGTATAATAAACTGCCAGAAAATGAGAGTCAATATGCCCTGTTCACTGACGGATCCTGTCGCATTGTGGGAAAGCATCGGAGGTGGAAAGCTGCTGTATGGAGTCCTACACGACAAGTTGCTGAAACTGCTGAAGGAGAAGGTGAATCGAGTCAGTTTGCAGAGGTGAAAGCCATCCAGTTAGCATTAGACATTGCTGAAAGAGAAAAGTGGCCAGTGCTCTATCTCTATACTGACTCATGGATGGTGGCAAATGCCCTGTGGGGGTGGCTACAGCAAAGGAAGCAGAGCAACTGGCAGCGCAGAGGTAAACCCATTTGGACTGCCGCACTGTGGCAAGATATTGCATCCCGGCTAGAGAATCTGGTTGTAAAAGTACATCATGTAGATGCTCACATACCCAAGAGTCGGGCCACTGAAGAACTTCAGAACAACCAACAGGTGGATCAGGCTGCCGAGATTGAAGTGGCTCAGGTGGACCTGGACTGGCAACATAAGGGTGAGCTATTTATGGCTTGGTGGGTCCATGATGCTTCAGGCCATCAGGGAAGAGATCAACATATAGATGGGCTCGTGATCGAGGAGTGGACTTGACCATGGACACTATTGCACAGGTTATCCATGAATGTGAAACATGTGCTGCAATTAAGCAAGCCAAGCGGTTAAATCCCCTGTGGTATGGAGGGCGATGGCTGAAATATAAATATGGGGAAGCCTGGCAGATTGATTATATCACACTCCCACAAACTCGCCAAGGCAAGCGCTATGTGCTCACAATGGTGGAAGCAACCACTGGATGGCTGGAAACATATTCTGTACCCCATGCCACCGCCCAGAACACTATCCTGGGCCTTGAAAAGCAGGTCTTGTGGCGACATGGCACCCCAGAAAGAATTGAGTCAGACAACGGGACTCATTTCCAAAACAACCTCATAGACACCTGGGCCAAAGAGCATGGCATTGAGTGGATGTATCATATCCCCTATCATGCACCAGCCTCTGGAAAAATTGAGCGATACAATGGACTGTTAAAGACTACATTGAGAGCAATGGGGGGGTGGAACTTTCAAACATTGGGATACACATTTAGCAAAAGCCACCTGGTTAGTCAACACCAGAGGACCTGCCAATCGGGGTGGCCCTGCCCAGTCAGAATTTTTACATACTGTAGAAGGGGATAAAGTCCCTGTAGTGCACATAAAAAATATGTTAAGGAAGACAGTCTGGGTTACTCCTGCCTCAGGCAAAGGTAAACCCATTCGTGGGATTGCTTTTGCTCAAGGGCCTGGGTGCACTTGGTGGGTGATGCGAAAAGATGGGGAATTCCGATGTGTGCCTCAAGGAGATTTAATTTTAGGTGAGAATAGCCAGAAGTTAACTGTATGATATTAGTTGCTATATAACCCTGCTACTGTATGTTATCCTTACTATAATTGTTATATGCCATACCCATAGTACTATAGTAAGGATCACTTAGATCAAGCAAGAAAGAACTGTGATAAAACTGAGCAAAGCGCAGTAGTGATGAGACCAGAACTGACTCCAGCATGCAACAATCCAACGGTGCACACCATCCTCCTGCTGCGTCAAATGTCACCTGCTCGTCACACTGCGCTGAAGCCCAATTCTGCTCTACCGACTGAGAGGACTTTGCACCATCCCTCCTGCCCAGAAAGACTGGTATGACAGATGGAGCCCAGAGTCAGGAACTAAATGAACTCAACGAACATTTAATGAACATAACCCATAAACTAAAGGAATGATATCTCTGTGTGTGTATACATCTCTCTCTCTCTCTCTATATATATCATTGTTCATACGTCTCAAAGGGATGGAAAAGGTGATGATGATTAACCAGGATATAACTAAAGGTATGGGAACTGAGTATGACGTCAATGATATAGAATAAGGGGTGGATACTGTCCTAGTTTCAGCTGGGATAGAGTTAACTGTCTTCCTAGTAGCTGCTAAGGTGTTATGTTTTGAGTTCAGTATGTGAAGAATGTTGATAACACTGATGTTTTCAGTTGTTGCTCAGTAGTGTTTAGACTAATGTCAAGGATTTTTCAGCTTCTCATGCCCAGCCAGTGAGAAAGCTGGAGGGGCACAAGAAGTTGGCACAGGACACAGCCAGGGCACCTGACCCAAACTGGCCAACAGGGTATTCCATACCATGTGATGCCACACCTAGTGTATAAGCTGGGGGGAGTGGGGGCTGGGGGATTGCCTCTCGGGGACTGGCGGGGTGTTGGTCGGCGGGTGGTGAGCAATTGCACTGCGCATCATTTGTACATTCCAATCCTTTTATTATTACTGTTGTCATTTTATTAGTGTTATCATTATCATTATTAGTTTCTTCTTTTCTGTTCTATTAAACTGTTCTTATCTCAGCCCACGAGTTTTGCTTCTTTTCCCGATTTTGTCCCTCATCCCACTGGGTGGGGGGGGAGTGAGTGAGCGGCTGCGTGGTGTTTAGTTGCTGGCTGGGGTTAAACCATGACACCTGTACTTTATATAAGCTGGGTGGTAGTGTTTTTTTTTTTTTAAGAAAAAGATTAGATAATAAAAAATGAATGAAATATGAATGTTTTGGTAGGTTTAAAAAAATTCATTTGTACTGAAATGAAAAGTAGCATTACAAATTCACCTGCAACAAAATTTTATTTTTGATGATTCCCACAGTATGTCTGAAAATTCTGTTTGATCTAACACTTGTTTTCTTTATTTCATACCTGTCACTGTGCCTCCTGCAGACCACAGAAAGGTGGAGAAAAGAAAGAAGTTTAAATTTGAAAAAAATGTGTAAAACTGATCTTACATGTCATCCAAAAGTGTTGTCAAAGATGCTGAAAAAATAACCTAGATTTTTCTTTCCTGAACACCAGTAGTTCAGTGGCAATGAAGAAGCCTTGGGAAAAGCAGATTCTTCTCCATAGAAAGGCAACTTCCAACTTATTGTGCAGTTAGTAAACTTTATAGCTAGATGTTGACTGGGAGAGAACCATTCAAGTGTTCAAGTGGCTTGCTTTCAATACAGCTGAGGTATTACCTGGTGAGGTAATATGAGGAATGAATAACAGCGTGATCCCCTTCTTATTGCACCATCTACAAATATGGATTAATATAAAGTGGAATGCCAGCTATTTAGAATGATAAAATGATCTTCTTTCTTTCCATTTTGTATCATACTTATCGCCT
The DNA here is from genome assembly GCF_026419915.1 of Harpia harpyja. Classification (NCBI taxonomy): domain Eukaryota; kingdom Metazoa; phylum Chordata; class Aves; order Accipitriformes; family Accipitridae; genus Harpia; species Harpia harpyja. The sequence goes on from NC_068947.1 coordinate 25,647,257, forward strand.
GTGCAAATTTTTTCTCCTACACACTGGAAGCTTTTTGTCTTTTTTTTTTTTTAAACGTACGCTTTTCAAGGTCTTCTACAGTCCTTTTTCCATACTTCTCTTTCTTGTTCTCTAGGACATTGCAAATGCTTTGTAAAATCTTCTTTCTTCCACATCAGTACTTTAAAGGAATGAGGTGCTTTGGAGGAGCTGTTCGCAAGAGCTACTTTGAACCTGAGTCAGTTTTGAAATGCATTTCTGAAATGCTTTGTGTGTGTATGTGTTTTGGGAGGAAGGGGATAAAAGTTGCTGCTTAATGGCTTGGCATACTAGTTCACTCTCAGCTGTCTAAGCTCTTTCCTTTTTCCTGACTGACACAGACACTATTCCATACTTTCATTGCCATTTTTTTCTTTTTTTTTGGGGAGGAGGGTGTTGGTTGTTTTGGGTTTTTTTTTTGTCCAAAACAAAAAGCATTTCAAATCAATAACCAGGATCTATATTTTCTTTCTGAATGTGACCTTTTTTTTCAGTGTCTCTGTTAGCTCCCATGATTGGAAAAATATACTGCTTTTTAATTCAGGCTCTTCAGCCTATATTTTGCCTGACTGTAATATCTTTCTTCTGTTGTTACTTGCACTAGTTTTTGAATGTGAGGATTTTAATGTGCTGATTTCAGTACAGTTACCCCTGTTTTGCATATGAGAAACAGAAAAGTGACTTCATTTCTTGAAGCCTGTAAAAAGCAAAGAATTTCCTACTGTGTGCACAATTCAATTGCAACCGCAAACTAATTAGCTTATCAATAAGATAGCTTTAAGTATGTGAGAAATATTGTTAAACCAAAAGATGTTCTCTTGTGCTGAATTTGGCTTTGTTTTTTTTTATGAGCACATTAGACAAATTCTTTGTATTTAACGAAAAAAATACTTTTGCCTTGTTTAGTCAAAAGGAAAATCTATCTTATAAAGCCAAATCAAACTGACTCCCTAAATCCTTACTGAATTGATATTCATTTCCTGCTATTTCATTTCTTATTAAAAAATGTGATCATATTTTGGAAGTAGCAGTGTGAGATTTTTTTCATTTTCCTCTGGAGCAATGACCATGATTAAGTTTAAGTAGGAATTTTGTAGGATATGTACCCCTATTGCCAGCATGGGTTTACAGTGGGAATGATTTCATTCATCTTTCAAACCTGAACCAAGTTCCCTTCCCATCTAAACATTATCATTTCAGGGGGTTTAAAAACATACTTAAAGATGTTAGATTACATCAGAATTATTTTAAGTGCTCGTATCTTCTCTTCAGTACAGATGCTTACCAGCATCTTACAGCTCAGCCCAAGAAGTCTGTTTTATATGATTATTTGCACATATGCACCCAAACATTAGTGTGTAAGGCATACCTGTTTTGTCTCTTTTAAAATCTGTCAGTATAGAATCTTCTGCTCAGATAATGCAGAAAATACTCATCTTATAATGTGTCACCTCATATTATGCTAAGTATAATTTTTGTTATTATTTATTATCATTTGGAATAAAAGAAATCAGATGTTGTGCATTCTTCTTCTGAAAAGTAAGTAATAGAATTTTCAACAGGTTGATTCTGCTTCCTCCAAACTTCACTTTGTAATGAAGTTAAAGCTGAAATATCAGTGCCTTTGGCTAAGCACTTTTTTCCCTCTAGCACAGTAAAAATAACATTTTTTATTATTTCTATTTCAGTGATTCCTTGGGGCTTGCCTCTGTGATTTGAATTTTTCTGCATACATGGTAAGAAACAGTCTCTATTCTAAATATTTGTGTAAGTTACTGAAGATACACAATATCTAAGTGAAATTAAGAAAGAATGATGGACAATACTCTTGCTAAAAATGGAAATGTTTTTTATTTCATGAAATATTCGTATCCAGCTTTTGCATGATGAGGATTGCATGTTCACCTAAGTAATTAGTATGAACTCACTGAAATCTGATTTTATTTTTTTCATAGGGATAAATATTCCTTTGCTTTTCTTTATGTGTTTTTTTTCTATTGACAGTATGCATGTATCTTATTACTCAGCTATTTTAAAAGATAGAGTTCTTACTGTGATCTTCAGCAGTTAAACACAGATTGACATGACCATTGTTAGATGTTCCCTACCTTGACTGCTTGAAGAACTCGAGTTCTGTTCTTGAGGTTGTTAATGTGAATATAGGCAAATTGAAAAAAAAAAAACCCAAACCAAAACCCCAAAACATCTCATAAATTTCTCTGTACTTACAAAATGTGGGCTTTTTTGCCACTTATTTAGCAGAAATACCAGAGGGGAAGAATAAACCATCATTTGATCCTTTGTGTGAAAAAGATTATTATTGTTGTCCTCTTTTTGCAATACCAACAGAAGTGCTTATACTGAAAATAATGGCAAAATCAATCCTTTTCAGGAACTTTAGAAATTTCAGACTTCAGACTTCTCAGTACTCACATGGCTTGGCTTATTTCACTTGACTTTCTAAGAGTTTACAACCCAAAATGAAACTGAAGCTTCTCTCAGCTATACAAAATGAACATTAAAATTCAGCCTTCTGAGATATGATGGCTTCACACTGGTCTAATCAGCAGTTCCATCTATCACTAAACCTATGTTTAACAATACCATTATAAATATAAAGCTTTCCTCATATATGTGCAAAAATGCTTTGTGCGTTAAAGGTCATTCAATGAAGACTTCTTTTCTCTGTTCAGAAGGTACTTAGAACAGTGTGGTTCTATAAATTATTTAGAACTTTATGAGCTCATTATCAAAAGCTGTAGCAATGAGAGAAAAGTGAACAAGCACCTCAATTTTGATATTTTACTCCATTGCAGAATGTTAGGAAACTGATGAATTTTACAATAATCTATAAATGGAAATTACTATTTTAAGGAAGTAAAAATTCGTATTCTTCCTCCCTAATATTTTAATGCTTTCCTTTTTTCTCTATTGCATATTTCACAGAACTCCATGTTTATGAGAGGATCAAGAGTTGTTCATTAGTTATATGCTTTACAAGAGTTTTTAGTGTTTCAGCTGGGCAGATTTATATATAAATATTTTGCATAAGTAAAAACTGAAAAGGTGCTTTCAAAAAATGGGATTCATAATGGCATATATAAAGCAAAAGCAATATATGTCAAAGTGAAAGAACAAATAGAATATGTTTTCTGATGCTTAAAGACCAAGTACCATTTTTATTCATAATGCATTGAAATTAGTGAGGTACTTGCAGAGTAGAATAAGATATGGTTGTTTAAAAATGGCACACCTGGAATGGTTGATACCCATAAGAAGAAAAATTTAGGTTAAAAGTGATGAGATGCTCTAGAACAGCCACTTTTAGTATCTAATTGCTACCATTGATCCACAACAGTAAGAGGATATGACATCTCTATTTAAACAAAGTAGATCAAAACTTTACCTAAGTTTTCTTTCTATAGTTGCTCAAACTTGTCTGATCTTATTTCTTGGCTAGTCATAACAGAACAAGTAAAATGTTAATTCCTTCTCCCTACTCTTGGCTATGACAATTTTCCTTGATTCTCCTTACATTGTCAACCATTTTCTAAAAACTAACCTAATACCTTATTTATTAATCAACTTACAAAAAGAACTGCAAAAGTCTAGTTTTCTCGAGTCATCTGCCTGTATCGTCCCAGATCCTCGCAATTTTGTAAAAATCCTGTGCTGTGAAATATTTGTGTTGTCATTTTTCACAGTATGTTGAAACTTATTAAATAAGCTAAAAAATATCGAGAAAATATATCTTCAGAGCTGAGCTGTGGTTAATATTTAACTAAATGAAGAATGAGTCAGTAGTGTCAGAACATCAACAAGCTAGTTATAAATGCTGGCCAATCATTAAATCATCAAATTCCTCATAAATATTACCAAACTTCATAGTGCCTAAAGAGGCTTCTAAAATGCCATCTGTCTATTTGATTATAAATTCTAGCTCAATAGTGTTCCTAAAGTTAATTAATTTAATAGCTTGGGGCCTGTTACATATTTTAACAATGAAATTTAATTATTCCCTGATGCATGAACCTCAACCCTGAGGCCAATTATAAAACTTCCTTTCAACATGTCTATTCTTGTGCGATGGTTAAAGACCTCCCTCCTTCCTTCCTCCCCTAGAATTAATAAAAGGCATGTTTTAGTCTCCAGTTTCAACAGGCAGATTTCAGTGACCCCTGTTTACCAAAAAAGTACAAACAACTAGTTTATGTCCCATCTCAGAATTTTTCAACAAGGAACACAGCAATGAAGCTTTTGTTAGGAATAGTTTTCTGGAGCAACAGTTGCTATTGTTTCATTGTAGCATGTTTTCCTTCTGGAGCTTCCTGAGGGTGAACTTGTCTCTCTATTACCCCATGTGTGTGTGCACACACTTAGATCAGTGCTTCCTAGAATCCAGGAATGTGAGAAAGCTGCAGTGCCCATCAAGGCAGTAAGAGCAGAATGTGAACATTTAAAATAAAAGGGTAAGGGAAATTCTGAAGGTAATGAAAGAAGGAATGTTGATGTAGAGTGAAGGTAACAAATTCTGTAACTTGGTTCTTGCAACCTGGTGACTGAAATTGCAGGCAAAGTCTTCTATGAAAGGTCAACAGCTGTGATTATATGGCTAAGTTCAAATAAAGAAACAACTGGGAATTGTGCGATAGTTTGGAACTGGGACTAGATAAAAGGTCAAGCAAGTGCAAAAAATAATATAGTGTAGAATACTTTTCTGCTTGCAAGTTAGCTGATTTTCTATCTTGAAAGAAGTTTGAAAAAAATTGAGGGAGCAAAGTATTCTGTCAGCCGGGACAGGCTTGAAGGATCTGAGCACTTGTGTATGCAACCTTGCCTACTCTTTAAAGCTGTGATTATGCCCAATCCCTGTAGAATTTCTGTGTACTTTCAACATAATTTCTAGGTCAGTGCGGCTTTTTGTTTAGTATACAATTTATACAACTTACAAGGGGTTTTTAAGAAAAATGGTGATTGCCTTCTTTATTGTTCAATACAAATTGTCCCCTAATAACTAGCATAGGATATCATTGTAATGATACACATCTGCATTTACATGCGTGATTTCTGCCTGCTACAAAACATATCTCAATAACAGGACTTTATTATTACAGTATTTATACTACTCAGTTGGCTTTTAAAAAGCTTTTGGGAAAAAAAGATTACTAACTAAAAGCAACAGCACAGTGTGGTCAAATAACAAAATAATGTAATAGTAATATAAAAATCCAACAGACCATCAGTGCAGTAATAGTAAAGTCCATCAGAAAACAAAAGATTGTACTTTGCCTGAGAGGAAGCCATTGATGTATTTTGCATATACATAAAACAGTAAAAGTTTTAGGTCCCTACCTGGAAGGACGAAGATTGTGCCCTTTTTCTTTTTTTTTTTTCTTTTTAAAAATACAGAATCTTAGAAGTGAGTGGATTATATTTAGGCAATTGTGGAGACTGGCCCTTGCATTACAATGGCAAAAATCTCAGCATTTTCTTTGCATACAAAATGACAGGTATCATACTGAAGAACTCTGTATGCATTTAGCATGGATTCAGAGATGACATATGACTTGCAATGATGAAATCTGATAAACATTCTTTTACATATTTATATGCTTTTTAAAAGGTAAAAAGATTTGCAAATAATTAATATATGGTCTTTTATTATTTCTACATCCCCAGTCCCATCTTCCTGACAATTTCCTATTAAGAGTGTGCCTGCTTTTTCACATTATAGCAGTTTTTGGTAGCAGAGTTCCTTTCTATATGTACATTTGGCTTGTGGAGTGAAGCGTACAATTGGATGATACACTTGTTTAGTATAATCTGTCACTGTGAGATATTCCACAGGAAAAAAAAAATCCGTATTGTCCTGTGCAAGGGAAAAAAATATATTTCCACTCATGGTAAATACCCACTTTTAATCTATTTGCATTTTATTATTATTTATGGCTTTCTATGCTTTCTCTCCTTGTGATATTTAAAGCTGTTGTATCTGATCCAGGAAATCCCACAGATATACTTGACTATTTTACATACACCTTGTCACTGAAGTCAAGAGGGCCAGTTACATCTTTAAAGCTAAGTTTGTTTCTACTTATGGCTAGAAAGCATTTGTGTGGGTTCACTTAATGCACAACTCATCTTTGAAGACTCCAGTGAAGTAAACCTTATTATTACTCTACCCAATACAGTGACATGTCCTGGAGTACCAGCTATTAAGAATTGAATTTGCTTGGCAAGAAACTGATTACCCCACAAACAAAAATCTTGGTGCTGCAAAAAAATTAACGTATAAGCTTCAGTGAAACTGTTGTCATGACTAAAACAAAGGGTAGTGCCTTGCTGGATAGGGCACTAGACTATCAAAAGGCTATGCAAGTGTTCACTGTTGAGGGCTAATAAAAAAAATATAGGTCTTTAAGTATCTGCAAAGGATATTGACCCAGATGGCTGGACATTTGACTTTGGCTTAATTCTCTTTTTCTTGCTACAATTTAAGAAAGGCAAAAGCTTATTATATTTGTGAGCATATGATATATGAAATATGAAGTTTTCACAAAAAAAAATTCTTTGCCTTTCATTCTGCGTCTTCCAGCCAACAACATATACACAGGTGTATATGGATGGGTTAAAAGATGGGATTTTGGTCCGTGGATGAACACTGGGGGAGAAGTAGATAGCCGAGGAAAACGCAGTCAGCACAGAAAATGGATGGTTTGTTGCCTGTTGCTTGGAATGCTGACCATGGAGATAAGAGAGCTGAGCAATACTGGGGGAGGATGGGCAGCAGGCTGTTGCACAGCACAGCTGTGTGCATGATTGGCACGTGACTGCTGGATGATGACAAGATGCTGCATGTACAAAGCCCATGAACCAGTAGACAGGGTGGTTATGGCTTGTACAGCGCGCCTGGCCAGCGAGCGCATGCGTCATAGGCTCCCTATGTTACAATCGAAGTGTGTTTTGGCACCCGCTGGCCATGTGTGCCGAAACCCGTTCCTCTGCAAATGTATAAATACTGGGATTTCCCAAAGAGCATCAGGCTGGTGTACGGTGAGGCCACCGTTGCCTCTGTGGGGACGCCCACGTAAAGCTGGCACCTACCGATTGCTGGGCTGAGCTCGCAGCGCAAGACGGCACAAGAATGTATGGATGGTCCATCTTCCTTACAGTCCTCGGGTCGGTATGTTAACTTGGTTTACAAGATACCCTTAGCATAACGCACATCTGTAGTTAATAAATGCTTGCTTTTTCCCCTTATAGTCAGCGTGTGTGTTCACCTTCTCGGAAATCCTCGAAACCACCCTAAAACAACAGGGTTACTTCGTGCCTAACTGCATGCAAATGAAATTATAATAATGCAAAGCTGCGTGTCAGTAAAGGCTAGGTACAAGTTGTTCCGAGAGCTATGTGAAAAATAATGTGAAACAGATAATGTGTCACTCTGGAGAAATTAGATAAATTTATAAAAATTAACTTTATTTGAATATCACTTAAGACATTTTTCTTTTTTTTTTCTGATCTATCATCTGATCAAACATTAACAGTAGCTTTATAGCTACTGTTCCTCTCTTCACTTTTATTAGCTGCAATTTTTTTAATTGAATTTCCTGTTACTGCAATAGACAAACAGAAAATCTGTAAATATGTCTCTGTTCTGTACTGATGAAATACCAAAATCTAGAGGGCAATTTCTACAGAAAATATATATACTGGAGATGTTTATAAATGTAATACTTTCACCTTTTGTAGGATTTAATTTATTTCTCCAATAAAAAAACAGATATAATTTTTTTTTTTTTGAGATTTTTGCTTTGAGAAAAAATATTAGGCTAAATTTTGCCCTCACCAAAGATGATTCAGATCATGCTTTTAGCTATGCCAAAGATGGAAGCAGACCTAATAAATACATAACAACTGTAGGCGTTTTCAGTAATTAGACACTGTCAACTAGAACACTGACTCTTTGCACCTACAGTTGTCAGTGCTGACATTCTTCCTGGTCCTTTTGTCTTCTGTGAGTTGAAGTGGCATGGACTGCACTAATTTTTCCTAAGTAAAAAGGAAAACATTGATATTTTGAACCCTAAACCAGCCATTGAGAGAATGTAATGTATCCTTGATGGCCAAGGAAGGGCTGTGCTACAATGATGGGATAAGAAACAGAACCTGAATGATTATTTAATGTTGTATTTCCTTGTTGCTATGTTTGTAGGGGAGATCTGGCACATAAAGAGTCTGTTAATTTGACAGATGCCAAGCCTCTTACTGAAGTTGGCATACTTGGCACTTTGTAATGATCTGGATTCACACAATCCAAACTGAGGTGTTTTAAAGATTAACTCACGGCATGCTGCATGATTTCTGGAACACAAGAATATAATGACTTGAACCCTGCTTACAAATTCTCAGCACTATTATAAGGCCCCTTCAATGTTCTGTCAGTGGCTGGTGTATGAAGTTTTAACATATTTCCTCTCTGCAAGGAAGTTTCTAAGTATTTATTGGTCATTTTTTTGGGAAAGAAGTAATCAGTGACACTGAATCCCCACATACTCTTACTGAACACTAGTCCTGGAACAAAAGTGGTGACCAAGACCGTACAAGGTAATGGCAAAGTTATTCCAGTCACCTGTACCTCAGGGGCAAATTTGCCTCTGTTTGCTGACCAAAACAAAGTGAAAACTCCCCTACTTGTTGTCTTGACTTTTCAGAACACTGCAGAGCCAAAAATCAGTATCCACTGAGTATCCACATCATCAAGACGTGTCTGTGATCTTATGCTATAGGAAATTTGGCAGAGTCTGAGTAATGAGGTGATCCAGTGAATGTCAGGCCAAATGCTGTTATAACATCTCCAAGAGAGAAGCTGGTTGCATCATCGTCACTTTCTTCACTGTGATTCTGTCAGATGTTTGGTGGATGGTTGCTTAGAAAACAGGATCAGGAAGGTACTGAGAATTAGATTTAGAAGGAGGCAAACATGTTGAATGTCTTCCAGGGTCAGACCATTAAAAATTATTGTGCATGCTGACAAATGATCAACAGCAAGAGTTTACATGAGATTTTCACATCACAGTGTCCAAGATACTGCAGTTAAATCCTCCATGTAGGAATATATATATATATAACATAAGATCACAGCAATCTCACAGGCATGTGGAGGCAGTTCAAAACTGGAAAATTTGCTACTGAACCTCCTATTCAGTCTCCACTCCAATGGACATCTGAGGAGTTTGGCAATTCAGGAAGGAATTCAAGACCTCATCAGATCTCTCTATTTTGTGGCAGGAACACCCGTCATAAGAACAGGATGGATACCAAGGGGTACAGTAAGAGTCTTAGCTGCCTGACAGCTGCCACGTGTCATCAAAAACCTGCAATTATGTTTTTTAGTAACTATTAACTAATACAGATGGATATCAGTGAAAATTGGTAACCTTTATGTCTCCTTCAATATGATAGGGAGACCCATACAACATTTATATGTTAAGATTTTATACCATTTTCCCTGGAAGTCACAGAATAAATTAATTTATGCACCTGTGTGGTGGGTTGACCCTGGCTGGACACCAGGTGCCCACTAAAGCTGCTCTATCACTCCCCGCCTCAGCTGGACGGGGGAGAGAAAATATAACAAAGGGCTTGTGAGTCAAGATAAGGACAGGAGAGATCACTCACCAATTACCGTCACAGGCAAAACAGACTCAACTTGGAGAAAATTAATTTAATTTATTACCAATCAACCAGAGTAGGGTAATGAGAAATAAAACCAAGTCTCAAAACACCTTCCCTCCACCCCTCCCTTCTTCCTGGGCTCAACTTCACTCCCAATTTTCTCTACCTCTTCCCCACCAGTGGTGCAGGGGGATGGGGAATGGGGGTTATGATCAGTTCATCACACATTGTCTCTGCCGCTTCATCCTCCTCAGGGGGAGGACTCCTCACACTCTTCCCCTGCTCCAGTGTGGGGTCCCTCCCATGGGAGACAGTCCTCCACGAACTGGTCCAGCATGGGTCCCTTCCACGGGGTGCAGTCCTTCAGGCATAGACTGCTCCAGCGTGGGTCCCCTGCAGGGTCACAAGTCCTGCCAGAAAACCTGCTCCAGCATGGGCTCCTCTCTCCACGGGTCCACAGGTCCTGCCAGGATCCTGCTCCAGCGTGGGCTTCCCACAGGTTCACAGCCTCCTGCAGGCACCCACCTGCTCCAGTGTGGGGTCCTCCATGGGCTGCAGGTGGATATCTGCTCCACCGTGGACCTCCATGGGCTGCAGGGGGACAGCCTGCCTCACCATGGTCTTCCCCACAGGCTGCTGCAGGGGAATCTCTGCTCCGGTGCCTGGAGTACCTCCTCCCCCTCCTTCTTCACTGACCTTGGTGTCTGCAGGGCTGTTTCTCTCACATGTTCTCACTCCTCCCTCTGGCTGCAGTTTCTGTGCCACAGCAACTTTTTCCCCTTCTTAAATATGTTATCACAGAGGCACTACCACCGTTGCTGATAGGCTTGGCCTTGGCCAGCGGCGGGTCCGTCTTAGAGCTGGCTGGCACTGGCTCTGTCGGACATAGGGGAAACTTCTAGCATCTTCTCACAGAAGCCACCCCTGCAACCCCTCCCGCTACCAAAACCTTGCCACACAAACCCAATACAACCTGTGAACACTAGACCTCATGATTCAGTTTCTTCAGAAACTAGATATTCCAGGTACCTAAGAAGCCTCACACTGTGAGGCTCACATTTAGTGTGTGTTTCTGTATGACAGAGACAGGAAACAGTTTTTATTGAACACCTTAAGTTAGCTGTTTCTCTATGCACACATCTATCAATGTATTGGATGAGCATGCAGTATTAGAAACGAGGAAGAAATTTCCTGAAAGAATCTAAATAGCAAGAGAACAACATGCATTAAAATGTGAAGACTGAATGAACTACTGAAATATTTACCTCTATATGCATTCATTCTTTAGTTAACTTCTTTCAGAAAATCGTGATCTGTAGTGCCTCATCTTTAGAGATCAGTATTTTTATGAAGCATTATCGAACAAGCTTTGAAAACAGTATAAATAAATTACGCAGTAGTGAAGGCACAATATACACTGACATCTGAATATTCCTGAAATATTACACTTTCCGACTATCACCAGACAATGAAAACTATGTGGTTTTGAGATTGTGGTGGTGCAGTGTGGATATCTGCTCAGGTGTGGTCCTCTCAATGGGCTGCAGGGAAATACCTGCTCTACCATGGTCTTTCTAGGGCCTGCAGGGGAATCTCTGCTCCAGCATGTGCAGCACCTCCTCCCCCTCCTCCTTCTCTCACCTTTGTGGTCACAGGGCTGTTTCTCACACTTTTTTCCTCACTCCTCACTGCTGGGCAACATTTTGCCCTTTCTCACACTTTCCCAGATGTGCCAAGGCCCCCCCCCCCCCATGATCTCTTGAGGAAGAAAGACTGATCAGAACATCTCACTTTTCCTCACTGCATGAAATGAGTATTTGCAGGGCCCTGTTGACAAGGAAAATCTGTAGGAGAATTAGTTTTAATTACAGAAGACTGGGAAGGATTCTGTGTTATCTACACCAGTCTAGCTGATGGCATACTGCCACTGGGATAGCTGGACTCCAGCTGAATGTATGTGACTGTTGCCTGTGGTAAAATAGCTAGGATGAAACAGAGAAGCACCAAGGAAGGAAATGAAAGAGAAGTCAAGTTTGGGTTTTCACACAGAAAATTTTTTAAATTTTTTCTGATTTGATCAAATATTGAAAGGGTGACTTTCAGAGTAGGTGTTAATCAGCTGACAGGAACAATGATTTTCAGTTAAACTAAGGATATGTTTGTCTGTAAGACTATGAGGGTCAAAGAAGAGAAAAAGGAAATGCTTTTTAAATTAAATGAATAATTCAATAATTTGCAGTACAGGTTAAATTTCCGTGTTTAGAGAAAAATAAGATGAAAAAGCCTGACAATGCCTACTGATGCTGCTGTATTTCTCCTGAGTTTTCTTAAAGACTACTTTGTACATGAAACTAGTAGCATAGAGTTACTGCCAATAACTCACTCATCTGTCTTCTGTATATTTCATTTTAGTTCCAAGCTTTTGTCTCTGCCCTGCCATTTTGTATGTGACACCCCATTAATAAGCAGTTAGTATTTAATGATAGCAGATAAGCAGATGATTGACAATAACAAAAGTCAGACACAAGCATATGCTTATTACCTAAATTATTGGTGTCTTCCTCACATCTGCCTTTTTCCCCCTCTAAGGGAATCACAGATTGTAGCACTGAATGTAATTCTTGAAGTCTTATCTCTGTGTTCTCATGTCATAGAGGAATATCCCATGTTACTTCTGTCATTACATTTTTCTTGGCTTAACTGGGGATTCTCATGAATAAATGATGAAGTCAAGTATGAGAGAGAAATTTGTTCCTCAGCTAGCAGTTGAGGCCAGGACTAATTTTCTTACATTATTGTTTTTCTCCTATAAATTCAATCAATTTTTTGGATCATTTACATCAGACTTGTGAATCGTATAAAGTTACACAGACTTCAGTCAAAATCTGAATGGGCATAGGAGAGCAGCTTTGGCCTTAAATGCCAAGGTTTTATTTCAGTTAGGTAAAGAAAGGAATCAAGTAAGTTTGTAAGAAACAAGATGTGGGTTAAGCACCAAAATAATTTCAGTGAATCATCTTTTTTCTTTCTTTTTTTTTAAAACCCCATAAAAGCAGTGACAAAGACTTGGTTGTTTTGTAGGGTTTTTTTGTTGTGTTTTTTTTTTTTCTTTTCACCCAAATCAGTTTGGAGAGAAGAAAAAGTTAATATTCTTGCTGCCGTCCCCCTGCCCATCCTCCCACCCCCCAAGGTGAACTCAGTAACTAGCTAACTAACTAACTAAACTTGAGGAGATTGAAGCCTTCAAAATTTTCAGTATATAAGCAATATAATCTTTAACAAAAAAGTTCTATTACTCTGGTCATATGTTCTAATTAACTGAAAAAGCATCAATAGTCTTGCTGTTCTTGTTTTGTCTTTCTAATCATCAGTTCAGCTTGTTTCCTACTCTGAAATTACCATCTGGAGGAATCTGATATTCACCTCAATGCTCTCCTGTTGTCACCTTCTCTCATACTGAATATCTACTCACTTTCCTAATACAATTTTCATATAATGAAGACTGGGTCTCAGCTGCTACTGAAGCATCTGAAGATATGTGTCTGCTAATCAGAACTTGAATTTTTGATGTTTCTACAACTGGAAATGTGAAGTTCTAAAGATGATTTTGATTAATATGTGTGCTCTAAGTGGGAGCATGTTTTGCATGTGAGAGAAATGGATTTCTGCATTTTTCATGTTTGTATTTTCATTCTGGTCTATTTTTTAGTTTCTTGATGAAATGCATAGACCATATAGAAAGTGATTTTCTTTCTCATTAATTTATTAAAGCATATGGAGGTATTTGGCTCCAATAAACACACAAAAAGCACATATTATTTGCAGAATGACAACACACATCAAGAATGTTTTGAATTGTTTGTCAACACCTGAGGCTGAATTTGGATTAAGATAAAGAGTGAATGCAAAATAGGGTAGTTTTGTGATGACTCAATGCATTAACACTCTTATTTGGGATAAAGAGTGATTTATGCCTTTTTCATAATAATCCACCTAAATGCATGGTAGGCAAGTTCTAATACAAATCATTCAATTACTGTGAAAAAGTCAATAACCCAACGACCAGTAATATCAACATCCCAGTAAAGAATTAATTGAATACTGCTATTACTCTGAACAAAATAAAGTGATACCAAGGGCAAACCTACTTTGACAAAATAAACACTCACATATTCAAACCACATCTTTCCAACTAAATGTCTTGAACTGGCTAGATGAGTAATCTAGGTTATAAAAGATCTTAAATCTTATTCTGAAATGATTAAAAGTACCTGTCTGCTTCTTAACATTAGCAATTATTTTTTATCTAGGTTTTTTCTGCCAGAATAGAAATGCTTAAACCTGAGTTTAAGTCTATGATCTTTAAACATTAAAACCAAACAAAAATCCTGTAAAACAGAAACCAGTCTTCTATACTCGTGAAAGCTTTCCTTGAAGACAGTAGCTAACTAGCTGTGATGCTTGCATACATCGTGTAGCTAACATCTAGAAAACCCAACACAGTAATATTAGAAATATAAAAAAGGGGAAAAAAAACCCAAATTCAACACTACCCATGTATTCAAAACTGGCACTTATGCTTTAAATTTCCAAGTGACTGTTATTTATCTCATGACTATTCTTTTCTGAATTAGAAGTAGAAACATTCATGACTGCTTTCAGCCCAAATTTGTTGTATAATGTCAGCAGATCCTGTTTATCAGTGGTAATAGAGATAAGATCACTTAAGCTTCCTAGTAAATTAAAGTTAGTTATATTAGATTTTTGTCCCTAATTTGCCTTGCATTGTCAATTTTAGAAATCCATTTGCCATGCTGACTCTTTCCATGACACTAAGCTTTTTTCCCCAATGGTCAGGCTCAATTGTATTATTAGTTGCTATTATAATTTTGTTCACTGATCTGTTGAGAAATTTTTTACTCCTCCCTGCTAGGTTGATATTAATAAGCCATTAATTTTTATATTGATGATTAATTTGGCAATTATTTTTTGATGTGTGACTTATTATGGATTTTACAACAGGGTACTAAAAGTTAGATAGTCCAGTCCTCATGAAGTTACCAGAATAAACATTCTCATTCAAAAAAGTTAGATTTTACTGACTTGTCACTTCTGAAAGTCAAGTCACATATTCTGGAGCTCCATTCTTAGATACTCAATTCTAAAATAGCAAATACCTTTTCTAAATCATCAAAAGTTGGAACTAACTGCTCATGTCAATATAACACTGACAGTAAAGTAAAATATGTTTTAAAGGTGCCTTGAGGAAAAGAACTACAGAAGCCTAGCCTAAGGTTAAGAACTCATCTTAATCCTTCAGGTACTCCAACTGTGTAATGTTGACATGTACTTTTGTTTGTCAGTGATTTTTTTTTCCCTCTTCTTAACATAAAATTCAGGGATATCCTTTTGGTCCATGAGTTGCATAGCGATGTATGAGAACAAGACATAGCCATTTTGTTATGGAGGCAAAATATACGCTAGAAATCAGAAGAAGAAAATTTTCCTTTCCTAGACCTCATTTTTAATTCTTATCCTCTTGAAATATGTGTGTATGTGACTGAATATGTTAGCTGAGATCAGGGTTGTTCTTTATAGAAGTTTCCTAATCACTCCTCCTTACTGTGCTTTGGTTTACACTGCAGTGCATCTCTGGAATGGAATTAAACCAGAAGATGGGTCTTTAGTCTGTAAATTCAGTCTACAGCTAGTGCAAGATAACATGCCCCTCATCCCCAAAGTGTGTATGGTACGGATGTTAGGTCCTCAGCACGGATTCATACCTATTGGACCATATTGTGTAGATGTAGACTGGAACAACCTTCAGTCTGTTTCAGACTGTGTAGTTGCCACGTCCCAATTTCTCAGGATGATGACTCAGGTTTGCTGATTCCCAGGTCAGGATTAAGGTGAAACGACACCAGGGAACCTTTAACTCACAAAACTCAATTTTTATTTGCTCACAACAAGAATTGGCATGCTCACCACTAAAATTGGTATGCTCACAACAAAAATTGGCATGAAACTATGTCAGTAAACTGTGTAACGTGCTAACCATACATCACCAAACGTACACTACAGGCCTTGCTTATTTGGGAGTCAGTTCAGGGAAGACAATAAGGAGAGCCCTCCTGTTGAGTCACGAGGTTCAGAGCAGACCCCCTTGCTTTCTAGACTCCTTCTCAGTGAGGAGCCCAGGGGCGGCTGAATCCACTCCTATTCCCAGACTTGGTCAATGGTTTATGTCTAAAGGGATGAGGTGTAGGGATTACGGAAAAGGAAAAGGGAAAGAGAGAGAGAGAAGAGAAAGATTTCATCGGTCTTGGGTCCAGCATTGTTTCAGTCAGCCGAGGGGTCCAGTCGGCCGAGGGGTCCAGTCGGCCAAGGGGTCCAGTTCCAGTGGGCTTGCACATGTGGGGCTTCAGTTTGTGTCCTTTTACCATCCTTGCCCCTCCTTTGGGTGGGCAATCAAATTCATTAGGCTAATTAGGTAGCCTTTGGGCCGTGGGCTTGGGGGGTCATTTGGGGAGTAACTTCCCCTTCCCTGCAGACATGATCTTTTGCCATACATGGTGAACTGCCCTGCTCAGCGTACCAGAACAGCATATAAGAACAGGGGGCTGTGCACCCTCCAGCACACCCTCCCCCTCCTGTTGCTGATGGGTACTAATGGGGTCCTCTTCACCTGGGGTTCCTTGCTAGGCAGAGTTGATTATTAAGAAGAGTTAGTCGTTAAGCAGAACTTGGCCCACCACAATGTTTGAGACATTAACTCCTTTAGTCTCTCACAATAGTTATGCAGCCACAAATGTCTGGCAAGCACTAAACCAGGAAGTAACCAGAGCAACCAATAATAAACCAAAACAACAGTAGTGAAGTAAGCCAATACAGCATTACCACTGACAGTTCTTTCTCACCAGGGTACGTCCCAAAACCAACAGATGGAGGAGGAAACTGCTTTACTGTTTTTTACCCACAGTTGTTTCTGAGACAGGCTGACATGAATCTAAAATTGAAGTCTTTTCAGAATTAAAATCTTTTCTGTTTTAAGAGGAACAGTCTTCTGAGAAGGCTTAAAGGAGGTGGGTGAGAGAATGGAAATGATCTTTTAGTAATTAGAAGTTTGCATAACAGCAGTGAATTCAAGAAGTCAAAAGTATTTTAAATTATTCTTTTTCTAGAAGTATAGAATCATAGAATCGTCTAGGTTGGAAAAGACCTTTAAGATCGAGTCCAACTGTCAACCCAACACCACCATGCCTACTAAACCACATCCTGAAGTGCCTCATCTACGTGTTTTTTGAACACCTCCAGGGATGGTGACAACACCACTTCCCTGGGCAGCCTGTTCCAATGCCTGACAACCCTTTCAGTAAAGAAATTTTTCCTAATATCCAATCTAAACCTCCCCTGCTGCAACTTGAGGCCATTTACTCTCATCCTATCACTAGTTACTTGACAGAAGAGACCAGTACCCACCTCACTACAACCTCCTTTCAGGTAGTTGTAGAGAGCTATAAGGTCTCCCCTCAGCCTTCTTTTCTCCAGACTAAACAACCTCAGTTCCTTCAGCCGCTCCTCATAAGACTTGTGCTCCACGTCCTTCACCAGCTTTGTTGCCCTTCTCTGGACATACTCCAGCAACTCAATATCTTTCCTGTAGTGAGGGGCCCAAAACTGAACGCAGTACTCAAGGTGCGGCCTCACCAGTGCCGAGTACAGGGGAACAATCAGTTCCCTGCTCCCGCTGGGCACGCTATTTCTGATGCAGGCCAGGATGCTGTTGGCCTTCTTGGCCACCTGAGCTGGCTCATATTCAGCTGGCTGTCAACCAGCACCCCCAGGTCTTTTTCGGCCGGGCAGCTTTCCAGCCACTCTTCTCCAAGCCTGTAGTATTGAATGGGGTTGTTATGACCAAGTGCAGGACCCGGCACTTGGCCTTGATGAACCTCATACAATTGGCCTTGGCCCATCGATCCAGCCAGTCCAGATCCCTCTGTAAAGTCTTCCTACCCTTGAGCAGATCAACCCTCCCTCCCAACTTGGTGTCATCCGCAAACTTACTGAGAGTGCACTCTATCCCCTCATCCAGATCATTAATAAAGATATTAAACAGAGCTGGCCCCAAAACTGACTCCCGGGGAACACCACCTGTGACCATCCGCCAACTGGATCTAACTCCATTCACCACAACCCTCTGGGCTTGTCCATCCAGCCAGTTTTTCACCCAGTGAAGAGTACACTTGTCTAAGCCATGAGCCACCAGTTTCTCAAGGAGTATGCTGTGAGAGACATGTCAAAGGCCTTACTAAAGTCCATGTAGACAACATCCACAGCCTTTCCCTCATCCACTAGGTGGATGACCTGGTCATAGAAGGAGATCAGGCTGGTCAAGCAGGAGCAATAAGTAGTGTCCCTGCCTAATAAACTCTTGTAAGTACTTGTCAGGAAACATTTTTAGTAATATTTTAGGACTGCAGTAGTAGACCTATACATAAATTCTTGAAAGGGCATTTGGGAACCATTTTGTCTGCAGCAAGCCCTGAGGCCAGTTCTTGAGTTTGGTGGACCACAGCCAGGTTAGACAGCCCCTGTTTGAATTGCATATATGAGGAATAGGCAGAAGATGAGGGAATAGACACTTCACAAAGAGAGATACTCCTAAGGTAAGATGTAATACATTGGTTTTGTCATGTTCCTCACTAGGTGAAAATTAGGAAAGTTATGGCAACTAGAGAAGTTATTTAGGCCTTCAGCAGTGAAGAAGGAGAGCTCACCATCTTCCAAAATGTCCTTTGGTAGCCACAGATCAAGTATAGCAGACTTCATTTACAAAAAACCTCTCTGCTCTTTCAAGTGGTTTCCAGGTCTCTCATTTTATTTACTCCATATCTAGTTGGAGGATAAATATTGTGTAAGTCCTGAACAGAAACAGTTGCAGGAAATGCAAATTACACACTCAGTGTTTTTTTTTTCCTTTAAAGGTAATTTTTCAAAATCAGATTTGCATGAAGTCTGATACATTCTCCTTAAAAAGCTGAATTGGAAGATATGTACAAAACCGATAAGGGGTGTTGATTTGAAAACTCTTATGTTGAAATCTTACAAGAAAAAGCCGTCAGAGCACATCAGCACTAGACATCATTACAGAATGCAGTAGCACTTCTCAGCATTTAGCAGAGACCTTCAGTTCTTTCTACAAAATTATATTAATTTATAGCAATGGATAACTCAGAAAAAAGGATCTACACTGGATCAGACTAGCATTCGGTCCAGCCGCACGCTAACACTATTATTACCAGAAGATCAAACTGTAGAGACAGATAAGAAGAGGTGTATTTAATTAAATTAAGATGGAAGTCCTTGGCAGTTCTTATTAATGTAAAAAAAATCAGTGTTTTTTTTATTCCATTGCAAATTTCAAGCTCAGTTGAACACATTTACTAATCCCAACAAACACCTTGACACAGTCTGTGTTTGAGAAGGCATATATATAAGTTTGAAAACTGCCATGAAATTTATTGTTGCTAATAGATATTTTTAGTATTAAAGGTTTTGTAAAATATGAGCATTACTTTTCCCACATACTATTTACATAGAGTCTAGTTTAAAGTGTTTAAAGGCCTGTTAAGGAGACAAGCTAAAAATATAGCTAGCAGGTGGAAGTTTTTACTTGACAACAATTTTCTTTGTTTAAGCAATATCACTCACTTAGGATGCATAGGATAATACCTGCCAAATAAGATCACAGCTGAAGAAATATGGATATCATAAAACCTGAAAAAAAATGAAAAAGTGATACATGTTAAGCCCACAGTGAAGCAATGCATTTTACTTAACTGATGCCATTTTGTGTAATTAATGCACACATCAGTACGAAGTATAAAGTTTCATTACTAGGGGAGATAGAAAAGGCAAGTAATGTACATTTATGTATGTTTGTGTTTAAAATATCAACAAAATGTCAAATTAATTTTTCATTTTTTGAGCAATCTGATACTTCACTAATAACAAAATAAAAAATATCTGAATGAGTAGGAGATATAAAGTGGTGGGTCACATATGTGTATCATAACATTTCTGGCTGTGAAAGTGCAAGAAACTACTTCCCTATTTAAAACTATTTCCATATTTAAAACTGCAGTTACAATGTCCCAAAGAAAAGAAAAATTAGATACAGGCTATCTTTCAATGTTTGTTTTTTATAGAAGACAAATTTTGGAAGCAAGAACTGAGGCAAGGATTTTTCTCTGCGTGTCTGGCTGTAAGAAAACTACCATAGTAGTCTGGCACCATTATAGACATTGATCTCCTGTCCACACCTTTAAACTAGACTTTTCCAGTGGAGCAGTGATGTGGAAAATGATCATGACCACAGTCACAAAGTGGAGCTTTAGGGACCAAGGGTGCTACCCAATTTTTTTTTTCATGTCTTCAAATTTATATTAACTCCACAATCCTTCTCTTGTAACACCACTCTTTTCCTGCCATGATTCCTGTAACTAAAGAATCCCTATTTGTTATTAGTCATTGCCCAAGCCTTGCCTTGAAACTGATGGGTTGTGTCTGTCATCTGCTTCTATTTGTTGACTAGAAGACTTAATTTCTCCAATCTCCAATCTTCTTCCACAAAAATACAAACAGTAACACAGTAACGTTTGCCTTTGCAGTAAGATAATAAATGTAAATTTAACACCTGAATTCAGCAAATGATTTAAGCATATGAGAGAAGTGAACTCGGGTGAATACTATTATTTCTGTGTTGCTATTATGCATGACCGCATGAATGTTAAACAGGAGAAGCTGAACCAGACAGACCAGTGAACCCAGCTATCTTTGAAACCTAAAATTCCATAAGGAGGTGTATGACTCCCTGCTGGAGCTCTTAATACAAAGCAGTCTTTGAAGAATTACCTTTAACTTGCTAGGGTTAACAGGAAGAATTGTGAGCAATTTTGCATCACAAATATGTTTTTCCGGATTACTTTTTTTTAACTTTTTTTTTTTTTACCCTTGAGAGTCAGTGCATGTGGCAACTCATTTAGGTAAAGGACAATTATTAATCACCTTCCTTTATTTCAGTTATAATATATGAAGTCTTTCACACTTGTGAGATTTCAAAAGTATTTAAAGCTTATATCTCCCTCCTGCTAATTTAAAGTCTATTACAAATAGCTTTCTTGTAGAAACAGCCACCTGTGATCATTTAGCAGCTCATGGTCACTCCAAAATTCATTACTCTGCTGCTGAATTTTTGTTTTCTTTCTTCTGGAAAAAGACACCATTAGATGATTTTCAATTACTGTGCCCTTCAACTCAATAAGGTTGGTTGGTTAAGAATCTCTCCTTTTAGAAGTTAATCATGTGCTTAATAGGAGAACATCAGCCATTTCTCATTGTGTTGAAATTCAGAGAAGTCAAGAAATAAATGATAAATTCAGAGCTCAAAATTGCTCTATTTACAGGAATATAAAAAAGATGTGAGGCTGGAGGGTTTCATAATGACCCAGCTTATAATCCTTTACCCTCCTTCTAATATACCTATGTACTCCTGTCCTTCAGTTTTAAAGTCTTGGACTCTTTGAAGCCAATATTACTTTTTCCCATATCTACAGTGGTATGAGGATTTCACCTATATTGTTTACATTTCTCTGCATTATGGGAGCAAGTGACACAGGCATTCAGAGTTCCAGGTAAAAACTCTGGTATTTACTACAACGAAAGATTGGAACAAGAAGTCCTCTGATAAAATATATGTCATGATTCATGCAGTGGCAGACTGTCATGTAATATATTATTGCTCTCTCCTTGTCAAATTCTCTGGGGTTTTTATGGCAGTTTAAAGATTTTTCTTTAAATTTAAAGTGATATGGAAAACAGCCCAGATGATAGATATACTCTGATACAGAACAATGCATGAGAAAAATATGTAAAGGCACTGAATATAAGCATCAGATGATGGTTACTGATTTTTTTCAGAAATCTTGAAAATAAAAATAAGGCTACATAGGATAAGGTTTTTTTGGTTATTTGTTTTTTGTGGGTTTTTTTTTTTTCCCCCCCCCACAGGGAAGACCATTATGAATAGATGTGGCAATGGTAGTACTCACTGAGAGGCAGAAATCTTTGTTTCCCTTCTCTTTCAGAAGAAATCTGCCACATCTTAGGCAAATATTTGTCTTTTTTTCCATCCTAGGAAATAGGATGGAAAATAGGTGTTGTGTTCATAAAACATGATGTGTTCTTCAAATAGATAAGTAAAAATCAGGATTCTTGTCTTATGATATTGGAATTCCATACTTTAATAAAGGACTTGAAGAGTCATCTGGTTTTTAGATTTTTACAGATTTCACAATGAATCAGAGTTAGCTAATCCGGATTTGGAAGCTTAGACCTTAAGGCATTATTTCCTTAAAGAAACAAAAGAATTTTATCATGATCATAACAAAAAGGTATTGTAGAGTATTATTAATATCATAATTTTATTTCTATTTGAGTAACTTTATCATATTCTGTCCCTAAAAAACTTCCTTAGTATCAAGGGTCTCTACTGTGGTATCTGAGTTTGTTTTGCAGTCTGGGAAATGCGAACTGCATCTTCTTAACATATATTCTTGCTCTATTTTGCTCCTGTTTCACAGTTATTCTATTTTAAGTAAATGTTGAAAAAGTTACAATCAAAATTTTCAAGCATTTTCCCTATGATATTCAACACAAAAGATGAAGAAAATAAAGGTAATGGAGACCAAAAAAAAATTTTTAATAATGTGTTAAAAATGGAAATCTTTCACTTACTTTGAATCCACAAAGCAGCTTTTACATAATTGTACAAAGTGTGGCTGGTCAGTAGTTACTGTTTCTACAGCCCCAGTAAAGCTAATCAGATTGTGATTATATTTATTTCTAGAAAAATTTTCTCATGCTAATTCTTGTGATTTCGTGAACTGATCTTTGTTTACTCCATAATTAAAATGTGAAAAAAAAAATGATTAAATAAATAAATAGGTATATTTCTCAATTAAATGCATCCTGAAGATATGTTTGTAGGAGTTCCATAGAAATAATAAGGAATGTTTAACATCTCAGTTGGCTGACTGATTTTGTAGGATAACTTAATCTGTCAGCAGATCCAATCTGGACCAAATACTAGTTGTGACAAATTTTCAAAGAAATGGGTCTGAAAGACAAGATGGTGTAGTACTGTTGTACTGTTAGTAACGTGGCCCATTTTCAAATCAAAGTGAAGATAACAATATACAGAATTTATGACATCTAAATATTTCATTCCTACTCATACAAGAATGGATTTCATGTTCTTCTCAGCCGGTCAGTATATGAATTGACTTTTTCCATAGGCACCAAAGAGTTTTAAGGAGAAACATTCACCTAGATAACATTTTATACCCATCTTATGGGGAAAGAGAAGGAAATTTATGCATAGCAGGAATATGTCAGTGCAGAGCCATATAATGCAAATTTTCCTTTGTATGAAGTTCCTTAGAAACTAGTAAAAGCTAAGGCAAACTGCAGCTAATTCATCTTTTACTTTCCCTAGAAAGAATACTTGAGTTTTCCTCAGACAAAGCTAAAAATTCAGACCATGTATTTAACATAAAATTAGTTACCTGATGCTCCCAAATTTCCCAAAGATGAGATTGTTCACATTAATTTCAAAGCAGTCTTGCATCCAGCTGTCAAAAGGGCAAGGGAAAGTGCTCTACCTCAAATCACTGTCCTCAGCCGACTGCCTAACTGAGCAGGAAGCAGATATCAGCTATAGGAATGCAGTCGAAGGTAGGCCTTTCTGCAGCTGGTGAACGCGGTGGGCAGGGGACGGTGTATTGCTGCTCAGAAAAAGAAGTTCCACCATTTTGTTCATTATTTTTCTGCTATTTTGAAGTAATGTATATGCTATTTGTGCTAAAGCTGTGCATTTAGTTACTCCAGTTAACAATTTTAAGTCTAGGTCAAACCCATGGTATGCAATTAAATCAATATTCATAGTGTTTCTTGCAACCTAACAGGCAACAGAATTTGAAAAGTATGTCTCTTTAACAATATATATTTAATAACATGGTCCACTAACCATAATAAAGTTCAGCTTAAATGTTCCATACCTCCTTCTGTGGCTGATATTAAATTGTTTCAGGTTCAGCTGTAAGTAAAATGCCGAAGCATTAACCACATATATAGTATGTACTATTTTAAAAAAGAATTATTATCTTAGCTGCTAAACATACTAAAATTATATGAATTTTCTCGTGAATTTCTACTGAGAAAACACAAGCTGGGAAGAATAAAGATGAGCCTGAAAGGGAAATGACTTACTATAGGAAACAAGATTGGACCAACAAGTTGCTGAGTTAAACAAAGCAATGTCAAACTCACCCATTATCATGAGATCTTCTACATTTCAATGGGTACAAATGCAACACTCTGTATTTTTGGTATAACTAGGATGTATCTTTATTTTTTTCTTAAAAATACTTGAATGCTCCTGTTGACTGAATGAACCATATACAAGTGCTCCTTTTATGTATCCTAGTAGCTTATAATTTTACTGTTCATATGCTTGAAATTAAGCATGTATATCACTACCTCCAGGGTGAAAGCTTATATGTTATAGTGAAGGTTAGTATCAGCAGTGTTAACCTGAAGAATTTATGATCAAAAATATTATTTGAATATTTACTCTATAATAATAGACAGTTTTAATTTAAAAAATAGGCAATGAATTTGAAACAGACACAGCAAATGAAAGGTAATGGTAGTCCCTACTTCTATCTATGTTTGCCTGAAGTCTCATTCTAAATATTGATTTAGGGACCATGCTAAGAAAACATGTACTCTAATGAGCATAAAGTTGCTCTGGCAGACTGGGTACCCCATCCAAAACTCGTGATTGTTCTTAAATTAAATAGATTTCGTGTGAAAATCATACTCTGTTATGTGGAACTTTCTGTCCTTTGCAAAACAGGTAAAATATCATGGCATGTATTTATGTTTTCCCTGGGGAGGAAACAGTAGGATGAAAATCTAAGTGCCTGATCAGCACAACCAGACAGACTGCAGTCTCACAGTCCTGTGCTGCGCAGTGCATTCAATGCAGCTTCCTTATCAACTATCTTTTTTTGAAAAAATTTCTTCATTAAGCTATGTGATTTTGGTCCTGATTGTCACCTCAGTAAGTTAATAGGGTCAGTTTGATAGGACAACAAAGTGTGCTTAGATGTCAGGAACGTTAAAACAAAATAGGAAATATACTGGTTGTTTAAGAAAAGTGGATGGTTATGCTTAACTTACCTTGGAGTCTCACTACCTATTTACTTTAAGGCAAGTAGTTCTGTTTTCATCAATTATTTATTGAAACTTTAAAGTTTTCAGACACTGCTCTGCTTCTGACTTTTTGTCTTTTTTCCTCCTTCAACTGCATCTTGATGTTGATTGCCAATTAATATTAGCATCAGCTGAAGAAGGGACATATTAAGGTTAAGACTATATTTAGACTAAACTCCTGCTGTGATATTTTCAGAACTATCGTGAAATGTCCATTGACCCAGAACTCCGATCAGTACAATCAGCAAAAAATATAATTTTTGCTCCACTACACATTAGGACAGGTTGAAGTCATGCAATTTTTTTCTGAGATTCCTTAGCCACTGCATACTTACCAAGTCACATTACAGCTGGGTGGATTATTTGACCTCCTTATCTCTAATGCCGTGTTGGTTAATCTAATAGATGCTGACATTTGATTGAAATACAGCTTTGCAAGGAGCTGGAAAATCACATTTATTGGCATGTAGGACCAAATGTAAAATTTAGGGAAATTAAAGATTTCTGGTTATCAAGGCAAATTATAAGTACATGAAAAGTACAAGCTGATTTTATAGAATAATTGACCCTTTGGTCATAAACTTTGTTACTATAATCATCAGTAAACTGCTTTAGTTGCCCTTAAGTTCTAGTGCAATATGCATATGAGCTGCACCATCGCTGCTGAAGGAGATGAAAATAAACAAGTTCACTTTTATTTTTCAAAAGTATCATTTCCTAATGCTTTGCTATTTACAAAAGTACACACTAGGCACTGAAAGCAGCCCTATTATTAGAACTAGTAGAGTACTTAGATATGATATGCATGCATACTTTTGGAGGCATGTATTGTATTCAGAGGTGTAGGCAGTGGTGACTGATGTCCAGCTCTGACAACATCACAGGACAAAGGAGCCACAGCTAACAGTGTGGGATGGATGAGTTCATTCTTCAGTAAATAAGTACCTTAAGTATCATGATGACATGTATAATTTTAATCTAAATTCATCAAGGCT
This sequence comes from Harpia harpyja, assembly GCF_026419915.1. Lineage (NCBI taxonomy): Eukaryota > Metazoa > Chordata > Aves > Accipitriformes > Accipitridae > Harpia > Harpia harpyja. Next base: position 25,673,284 of record NC_068947.1, read on the forward strand.
ACTTGAACTAGAGTGTAGCATTTTGGTATGTGTTTGAGCCAAAAAAATATTTACTGGTTAAAGTTTTAAGAGAAAGATGGCTGGAGATTTTTTGGCATGTAAGGGAGAGTTGATAAGCAGAAAAAAGGTGGTGGTGGTGGTATTCATAATAATCATATGTTCAAAAGTAACATTTCAGCTAGACTATGACTCACAGACCCCATAGATCAAATATTAATTAATCTTACATTTTCGACATGGTAAATTAGGAGTCATGTCAAATGTCACCTGGCCTATTTTAAATTTAGGAGATTATCAATATTTTGAAAGCTTTGAAAAGCTGCCCTTCTCTAATAATAAGAGAAATCATGCGTTATATTGAGGGTGATAAAGATCATTAATTTGTCATTTATTTTTTTTCACAGTGAAGCTTGTTATATCCCATTAATCATGAAAATAGGACTTGGAATGGTTTAACTGAGCCATGATGAGTAGTCCTTAGAGTAACTGGAAGTTAAGGTTCATGGCTTTTCTAAAGAAATAAGTTTGGTATTTTTTTCTCTTCATACCTATGAAAAAATAGCTTTTCACATCTCCATTAGCTTTGCTAAAAAGTAGGACTTCTCCAGGTGACATTAATATTACAAAGTCAAATTTAAAGTTCAGGCATTGTGTGGATTTTACTGTTAGAGATTCACAAACCAGATCTTCTGGTAATTTCCATCTGACTATAAAACCATAACATCAATAACTCGTATGCATATCTTAAATGATAGGCTATAAAAATGCATGCCTATTATAAACATCTTTCAAGAACCTTTATGATATTTTCTGTACTTCACACTGTAGAAGTTACCATAATTACTGCTTTGTTAAACACAGGGCAAGTGATCTATACTAGAACACCAAAGGTATCTTGACCTTCTGACATTACTGAGATTTTCCTATGCTTTTAAGCAGCTTTAAACAGCTGTATGCATGATGTGCACACTGTACACACTGATTGATGTTGAGTTTTTGAAGATGGCAAGTCTTTCAGATTTCTACTTTTAAAAATACATAGGTCATATAATTACAAGTCATTACAATAGTACCTTCACTGCTTGTTCTTACTTCAAGTACAGTTTCCAAAACCATAAAATGGACCCGTTGTTTTTGTCCCTTCTTCTGCCTCTACATTCCTTTAGGAGTTTCTGTCCAAAGGAATTTCATTCATTCGCTTCTTTGGTCATCCACTGGATGCACTTCACCACTATTGGAGGTCGGTTTCTGCCTGAATTTATTCATTTTTGATCACAGAAAAAGTCTTTGGATCAGAGAACTGCCAATTATCCTTAAATATTCTGTTGACCCTTCTGTAACTAGGGATGCAATATCCATTTCCTTCATATATTTATATGTTAATGTAGATATTTATATACGATATACACCAAGATAATTAGTACACAGTCCCAAGGCTGTTCCATGAGTAAGGAACATTATCCTTTCACTGAAATTTCTGAAAAGAGTTCAGTGTTTTAGCTTTTTAAAATTTTAATATTTTCTTAATTTTTACTATATTTCAGTCATCTTTTAATTCCATGTTGAGATTAGAAATCATTAATGAGTAACGTTTTCATCAGAAAAAAATCCTTTTGAAAAATCTAAATACTTTGTATTTTTTATGAAATATATCTCTTGATTCAAAGTGGCATTTAATTTCAAAGTTTTGTTAAAGTGTTTTTTATAGGCTTTTATTTTTTAAAGCTTTTCCTCTGTAAAAATTAATTACATTCTAAAGCAACTCATAAGTTACAATTCACAAAGTATATTAAATGGCTGACTGAAAAATAAAATCAATGCATTGAGAACTATTGTACAAATCAAATTCTCTGTAAGTCTGGTTACACTAATATCCCTTGCTGTTGTTGTTGCTACTGTTATATTGTGTTGGAGCTCAGAAGCTTCAGTCATTGACCAGACATTTTTCCATCATAACTCTTCTATACTGCAAAGACTTGTGCTTTTGCTATGCTCACCTATAGCAAATGGTCTTTCTAAAATCCTTAGGACTACTGTTCAGGCATTAGGTTAAGCAGATGGTACTGCTTTGTTTTGCTATTGCAACGTCTTATGGACCACACAAACTGTATTGTATTGTCTGTATTAGATGGTGGGCTTGAGAAACAAGAATAAAGAATTATGTAATGTCATATTGACAAAAACTCTGGAAAACAAACAATTTTATCAAGGCAACATGACTCCTGTGAGGCTTATATCTAGCTCATTTCTTACACTGTGTTGCAGACAGCAATAGCCAATTTATAGGCTCAGTCAGAAAGTTCTCTGTCACAGAAGCCTCATCAGACACATGCCCAGAGATGTTTGATTTCTGCTGAGAGGTTCAAGTAAGGAAGATACATGACACAGCTGTGAGTTCTTTTTCTCCAGGTGGTTTATTTCCAGGTGTGTGATGTGTTGATTTTACTTATGTGAATGGAAAAATTATGTGGAAGGTGAAGTCTCAGCGAGGTAAAGTAGAAAAGGACTGTAAGTGAGTCCATTGCTCATAGACTTGATCTTCATTGCTTGATGTAAGTGATGTCTAGAGATGCAGAAGTCTCAACTCTGAGCTACTGATCCTCTATAACTATTTATTCAGGCCCTAAATCCTATCTGGCTGAAAATGATTTCTTCTTCACACGTTTTCTAGGAGTCATAAATTACAAATGTTACTTTTGTGATCTCTCTGGAATATTCTCAGACTGATACATTGCAGGGAATTTCATGTCTGGACTTGAGACTGGCCATTATCCAAAAAGGACTGTAGTGGTCTTCACATACTTACGAGCTTTATCCAGAAACTTAATGTTGTCTAAATATTTATGCCAGCATGAACAAAAGCATGTTCATCATTGTTGTGCCACTTTAATCTAAAAATGTTCCTTACACAATGCAAAATCATTAAGAGAAGTAGCTAAGGAAAATCCAGTAAAAGTCATATTCAGAGGCATTTATATAATACAAATGATAATGTTTAATCAATAGTGATTGCCCCATACAAAAGACTGTATTAAACTTAATGGTCCAAATTCTCACATCATAATTTGGCTGAGCTTCACTCAAGTTAATGCATACAGAAAGTTTTATATCAGATGAAGATCTATCTCTGAGTTTTATGTAGTTCAACAAAATAATTCTTTTTTGGCTCTTAAATTTCTCTTCAGGGAAAGAGCCTAATGGGGCCCTATTTACCACAAAGCACTGTATTCCAAGTCAAGTGCTACAATTTCACTGAAAACCAAAATAGTAAAATAAGAATAAGGTAATTTATTTTCTTAGAATCAAGACTTTTTCTTTGTTTTAGGAACATCTTTGTACTGAGGTGGTTCTTGACTTTGCTATTTGGATAAACAGTCAGAGGGCATTAAGGGTAGATGAAGGGAAGTCTCTCAAGACAGACTTGATTGCTTCTGTTCTGAGATACGGGCTGAATGTCAAGGAAAGATTCTCAGCAGTTTGTAAGGGAGTGGATTACAATCTCAAGAAAATACATGAAGTATGTCTCTCCAGATATTTAAACTGAACTAAACACTTGAAACTGTGCTTTAAGGGACAAATGTTTATTAGCAGGAAGATTGAATAGAAGATGCAGATTTATTTCACCTTACCTTCTTTGATTCTAATGATATTCATCATTTTGCTGTAATAGTGTACATTATTATAGCACTGTTGGAAATTTTGGCCCATTGAATTAGCTCCTAATACATTTATAATAAATGAAGAAGTGGCAGGAGTCTCCTTTGCCTCTAAATGTCTTCCTAAACATAAACTGCCTATCTCTCTCAATTTATTTTAAGGTTTTGATACCAAAAGCATCATCATGGTGAGTTGTAGCTAGGAAGCTTTTGTCTTTATCACTTGATTAAAACCGAATTTTGTTTAGCAGCTGTGTTCTTTAGTATCTTTGCTGCTTTAAAATTGACCTGCCATGCTTCATTGTTTTAAAGTACAGGGCATGCTTTCTTGTTTTACGATGTGAAGAAACATATGTATAGATTACTTTTTCTATTAAATTTCTTCACTTAACAGGATTGGATTTTATTGTTTTATTGCTCCTGGTTTGTTCATGTTGACCTTTTCTACATTTGAGATTAACTGATTTTGGAACTGAACTGTTTAAGAGCTCAAGCCTTCCTGTGCTAGATAATTATGTTTAAAATTGATCACAGGCTCTGTAGTAGCAGAACTTCAACTGACTGCTATAAGAAACCAGCAATGATGGGTTTACTGCTGGGTCCATCTATTACTCCATCCTCCCTCTAGCAGGAATATAAACTTGATTTTGGAGCAAACAGGGACTTGACCATTGCTAGTATTTTAAGGCTGTCAGGGAAGAAGGGAATCTCTCCCCTTGCCTGCAACCTGCCCATGTAATAATGTGCTATTGCGCAAGTATTGTGTTATGATTGCATATTGATTTGTATGGCAAGAGCATTGTGCTCTAAGTTTTGGGTTCTAAGATGTCTCTGTATCTGGGGGTGGAGGCAGCCCTGGTCTGCACCAGAGAGGAGAGCTGAGCACCCATCATGCCATGGCTATGCCCAGGAAGAAGTGTGCCCGGCAATGAGTGGCATGGGGACGGGGGCACCTGTCTCCATTTCTCTCTGTGGGGAGAAGACTACTATGGCTGCAAGCAGCACACTAGTCACACCAACTGCATGTCTGAGCTCCAGCCCCAGGCGAGGCATTGCTGAGCTACTAGCTGCACTTCTCCGCTTTTCATTTATGTCCTCGCTGTGAGCTCATAGGATTTTTGTTACTGTCCAGAGTATGTCTCCCGTTCATCCTAACCAATTAAAACTAATTTCCTTGAAAGCTGGGTTACTGCAGGTGTATTTGGAAGTAATATATGGCAAAGCCCTTTTTTTCTCTTTCCTTAGTACATTTTTTATTACTATTTTTAGGGGAAGAAGAGAATTGGATTTTGCAGGAAGTCATGACCTTTGCCTGCAAGAGCTTCCACCTGAATTTTGAGATGATACAATAGTGGCAGTGTCTAAAAGTATAACACAAAGAGAGGCAGAAGTGAGGGTGAGAGGAATAGTGATTTATTAATCCATTTCAGCCTACTTGCAACACATCTTAGGGCACTGAAAAGGAATTTTGAATGAGCCAAAAGAAAGGGTCAATACTGCACCCTGCAACACTTTAACCTAGAAGGTTAGGAATTGCCACAACCACTGTCTGCTGCTGGATAGGTTAAAACACACAGAAAAAGTGTCAGCCATGCAATTAAAATATTGAAACAAAAAGACTTGGTGAATCTCATCTGTAAAAACTGCATTAATGCATAAGCTTGCCAGATAACTGCTCCTCACAAGAATCATAAAAAGCAGTGGTTAACTTTTATCCTCATAAGATTTAGAGCACAATGTAAGTACTCTGTTAAAAGTGTTAAGTGGTTTGTTTAACTAGAAAAGCTATTGTGGGAATTATATAATGCAGACTCGCAGGGAGTGTTTCTTTGATAAGAGCACTGGATAGCAGGGCTCATATTGTTTGATTATATGCATGATTTACAGATGCGTTTTCATGAATGTATATTGTGTGTCTGACTTCTTAAAGTTTTTGAGTATTCACTAGTTGTCAACACTTCCAAGACGTTTTTTGTGGTACACACTTTGCAGGAGACCTAAAACCTGTGTGATAACATAAAGAGCATGTGTATTTGCAGGTGCCTGATCCTTGTCATTGGGACTGCTGAATGTTGTTGTTAACCTGTTTTTGCCTAAACATATTTGTGAAATAGAAGAGAACACAAAAAGAGAAGGAACCAAACCAACTTTTTACCAAAATTATTTTGGGCACTCTTTGTGAAATAGTCAAGAGAGAGACCTTGGGGGTTTCTGATATAATAAACACATGCATCTGAAAGAGAAACAGCATATACTTAAAAAAGTGTGACATTAAAAACAGTATATTGACATGAATGCTGAGTATGTCTCTCTGCATGATTTTGTTCTGAACTGACCTGTATCAATTAAAAAATGATCACTGAATCTTATTCAGAAAGGACTTTTGATAATAGTAAGCCTTGTGGTATGAAAGAGTGGACATATTTTGTCCACTTGTCCAGTAAGCTCCATGAATCCAGCAAGATTAATGGAGTTACAAGAAATGGAAGAAAAATTCTCTAGACTTCCAGCCTTCTTATGGAGATGTGGTTTGAGTGTCAAACTGTTTCTCATCCTCCCAAGAATGGACTTTGCTTTCTTTAGGTGAACAATCATTGCAGTAATCTGTTGAGCTAAAGATTTTCTAGCAAATACAGTCTTGCTAGACAGGACAATCTGTGTTGTGCTATTTCTTTACACAGGCTTATTAATGAAATGGCACATAAATATGAGGGAAAATACTTGAAACCTAAAATCAGAATGAAAGTTCATTGAAACAGGTACGCAACTATTCAACTTGAATGAGCTTTATCATTCTTGTAAAATATTTCGTTTCATTTAGACAGTAAGAGCAAACAGATGCTTCAACTTCTATTGTTCAGCAAAATCAATGACATTATTTAAAATTAGTGAAAAAATGCAAGTACCTGGAATAAGAAATACCCATTCAAATTTTTAAATTTCAATAAAATTATAAGAATCAGCATCCAATACTACAAAAATTTAGGTGAATTTAACAATGAGTAGTTTCTTTGGTTCTCTGAGTCTGAGACACGTTAACTCCACAAATATGTGAATGATTCATGCATTGCAGAGCCATGAGATAATGGAATATAAGTTCCCTGCAACAGTAGTCTGCCATTAAAACTAATCCTGAAAAATAAGGAACATTTCTGATGAACATTACCTTCATACAGATTGTACATTGAAAATAAATCCACGTTAGAATAACACCAATACATTGTAAATTAAATTACTTATTGCTTAGGTAATGCTAGAATCAAAGTAGAGGTGGTCTTCATTTATGTCCATTTTGCTTGTGCATTCTAATCCCATTTTATTTTTGTTGGTTTTCCCCTTGTATGTAGCACAGTTTTTATGCAGAATGCACAATGCTGCTCTAATGAGGATTGCTATGTAGCATTTGGCTTAACACCCTCTACCTCCACAGAGGCCAAACTGATTTTCCTCAAGAATTTTTCTTTGGGGCTTATCATATTCACAGATGAGTAGTTCATAAACAGTAATGCCTGTGTTCTGACAACACTATGATAAAAGGCTTTATTTTTATCTTTTCCAAACAGATGGGGACTGATAGGCAGAGAGGTTATTGTCTGAAGAACTATTACTTTTAAGTTGTTTAGCTTGAAGCATTTGGGATTTATCTCGTCTGTCTCTAATATTGCATAGCATTCACATATTTCAGCACAGTTCACATTGACTTCAAGTGCAGCCATGAGTTTACAGCAGCTCTGCAACTCAGGCCACAGATGTCTTAAGTCAGACACTCAGAAAATAAGGAACGTACAATGAAAGTGATCTTCACCAGCAGCCCTCAGTATGTGTTTACTGCTTCCTGCTGTGAATGAACTAGGGGACCAGCGGCGAGACCCTCCTTCATTGCCTAATCATTCCTACATCACGTTTCATCCTTAGACCTGATCCCTTCGTATGATCGTTTTTTTTTCCTGGGACTCAATGGAAAAAGTGCCTCAAATATATGGTTTTAATGTACAAATGGGGCTGAAATAAGTGTAGTCATGATTCTGGCTCTTCCCACATGTGATGAATTCAATTTTGACTGTTTAACAATATTCTTTCAATACAAATTTCATGTGTGTATGCATGCATGTGTGAAATTTCCTCAGTTTTGGTTTCTCTTTTTTTTGTTTTGTTTTGTTTTGTTTGTTTTCATAAACTGAATTATACTGACGGCCGTGTGAATCATCATCACTGTTGAGGCTTTTGATCCACCACATAAATTTCTGTCACCTGAGCTAATACAGTAGGTAATAAAGCAGTAGGCTGTAAGTTGTTTTTATTGTCAATGTGTATTAAAAATGGATGATTCTTCCCAGCCTCCTTCAAAAAGTTTATCTGAAAAAGGGAAAAGCTTGAGAATGCATGTTAATAGTAGGTAGCTATGAATTGAATACACACAACTGTTAAATAAGGTGTCAGTCTAGCTAGCTGCATTTCAGAAAAAGACTTAACTTTACTAATTAAATTTCCAAGTGTAAAAGTTTTCAAAGCCAGTATAACAATAACAAAAGTTATGTCCTGTTTACATAGTAACAATAGGACCCAGAATATGATATGCTTCAGTCAGTCCTTTCGCTTTCTGTCACATTTCAAAATAATACTATATTGTTGATAAAAGGCAATAATTTGATCTTTTAAAAATGTATTTATTAGCTATAGCAGGTCGATTGGGACATACAAAATTTTTCTATATAACAATAACAAAGCATCCCAAGCTGCCTTTCAACAGTGGAGTATACTTGAGGTTCTATCAAAACTGGTATTTTAAAAGCTTGTAAGATTACTTTGCTAAAAATTGCTCTTCAAGTTATCACATAAAAAGCTACAAAGACATAATGAAAAAAAAAGATTATCCACTCTGCCATCATTAGAGGAAGTCAATTATCAGTTGGACCAAAGGAGTTTTGAACTGAAGTAATTAAATCTGAGGTTGTGTGACATTGCTGTCATTTTAGTGAGATCCTCCTACACTTCCCTGTGACTGATTTATTCACACAGTAAAAGTCGGATGCATGTAGATTTTCTGTTAATATACTAAATTATTTTCTATCATCTGAGCTGCTCTCAGATGACTTTACAGTGCTTTCTTGGGACCAGAACATATTTTCAACCTTTCCATTAGAAATGTCTATTGAAATTTACTTTAAACACATAAAAATAGCTAGCAGCACAAGTGGGTTTTTTTTTTCCTCTCCTCTGAAAACTTTAATAACTGAAGCATGAGCTCTTGAGGAAAGCAAATAATAACAAAAAGAACAAGAAAAGATTTTACTAAGGTTTTGTTCCTTCAGATTTTTATTGAAAACAATACTGTTTGCCTGAAATTCACAGGTGAGTGTTATAAAGAGAGAACAAAAAAGGGTGTACTGCTTATCACATCTTCTCCAAAACAATCTCTAACAGATTAAAAGAAGTAGAAGACATCACTAATATGTTAAGAAAATATTTCACAGTCATGCTGTCCATTGAACATCTTATTTTGCGATCCATTGAGAAATCTGCTGGGCACCCTGGGATGATGGTGGCTAGGCTCCCTGGCCCCCCCGTGAAAAGGCAAGTTGGGCTTCCAGGTGCCTCAGTTCCCAACCATTTGATGCCTGGAAGAGAGCTGAAATTGCAGATGAAACAGTCATTGATCTTTGTCATCCACTTACAGATCTCTGGGAAATCAAAACTGCCAACTCCTACTGTTTGCAGGTGCATAGTACAGTAAAACCCCCAAGAAGTTTTTCCCTGAGCGCACAGCATATGCCTAAAAATTCTTGCTGTTTTCTTGAAACAAGAGTCAGTAGCACAGAGCAGCTAGAAGGACATATTTGTAGCAAAGGTACCGGTGGACTCAAGAGAGATGAACATCCATTTAGAAACAAGAAGAAAAAATTGTGGGGGATTTTAGCCATTTTAGGCCAGTTTCTGCTTTAAGGTTCATTAATATAAAACCATAGTGACCCAGATGACTTCAGTGGAGTTAATTCAGATTTGGAGTTCTCTCCAATTATTATGAACACAGAAATCACAGATCATAGGAGTGGTAAGTACCTCAAGATGTCATGTTGACCATTTCCCCCTCAGAATCAGGATCTGTTACATCAAATCAGGGTTTTGTTTTGTTGTGCTGTGTTGTGTTGTGTTTTGTTTTGTTTTGTTTTGTTTTTAAAGCTGCAAGGATTGAAATTGAATATTTTCCCTTGGCATTCATTTCAGTCATTCTGTGCCTTGTTGAAACTAATCTCAATCTCCCTTCCTCCATTTCAGCTGGCTATTCTCTGTTCTCACACATGACAAGAAAATGAGTTTATTCTCTTCTTCTTTATAACTAATTTGTAGACATTTGCAGGCCAATGTCTCCTGCCACAATGCTTTTGGTGTGTCTTCATCAATCAGATTTTCCAGACTTCTGCTGTTTCTCTGTACTCATCTTTGGACTCTCTACAGTTGATCCATGTCTTGCTGAAATGCAGCATCCAAACTCAGAATGCTTTGGGAAGCAGCAAATACCAAGAAAGTCTGAAGAATTACTTGATGTCTTACAAACAAGATTGCTTTTACTACATTTTGCAAGTATTTGTCTCCTTTCTGTAACAGTGTGACACAGCTGACGTGCAGTTTTGTAATACTGCACAATACAAAAATGTCCTTTTTCTTTGAACAGTTATTTGAATAGCCATCCTCCATCCTCACTTTGAATCCTTATACGTTCAAGGTATTTTGAATTACATTCCCCATTTTCCAGGGTGTAGCTCCAATTAAAACATTTTGAATTATTATCCTGACCTCCTGTGTACATGTAGCCCCTCCATCTTGGAGTAATTTGTAAATTTAGTAAGCTTATTCTCTATTTTTCATTCAGAAATGAAAATCTAAATCTTACCAGACACTGGCTAGATCATTGTGAAATCCTATGCAATATATTTCCTTTGCTTAACCCCATATTTTCTGATAATTTTAAAATGAAAATAAACATATTTCTAAATAGTTCCAGTAAGCAATTTACATTAATGGATCAAAGTACTATTTGATAGAAAAATTGCTCTTTCCTTATTATATAACTGCTTAATCATTATTTAGGTATTGGGTCAAATTTCTCCTTTATCATGTAGTTCCACTATTGTGGTTGTCCCGATCCAATGTCAGGGGAGGTTTTGATATGATCCCAAGAGCGAGATTAAGACACAAACGAGGTCAAATGCCGTATACCCAAAGGACCTTTTATTATCAAAAGTATCAAAAGTAGAAAACAGTGGCGATAGGATAGAATGGAAGAAAAGGCAGAAATCAAACAAGCAGTTGGGATAGAGTTGCAAGGATAGTCACCACCCTGGATTCAGTGGCGTCCCGTTGGTCCTCAGGCAAGCAGTCGGTGGTGGGAGTTGCAAGGATGGTCACCACCACAGATCCAGCGGCGTCCCGTTGGTCCTCAGTCTTCAATTCTTCAGTGGTCGAGCCCCCATAGCTTGTCTCCATGGTTTTTATAGGGTATATTTCAATGATGTCACACGCTGCAGGTTTCATCTATCAAAGGACCTTCCTGTGATCAACACCAGAAACCAGTATCTTATCAGCTCTAGCCCCGTTTCCTCCCCTGGATGCCTCAATGGCCTGGTAATCATCCTTATGGACAGAGGAGTGTCCTGCTTAAACAGGCCATCTCAGAGACAAAGGGCTTGAGATAAACAGCTCACCGTTCCTTGAGATGACAGCCCAGTTCCCTCACACCTAACAATCTTTGAGGCAAACGGCTCGAGATAACAATTCAGTCTTTTACAGTGGTTACATCAATAAGTTTACTGCATGTGAATCATAAAAACCAAGAAGTTACCTGGTGTCAAATGTATTTTCATAACTTACACATATTTTTTGTAGATTTAAAATAACACTTTGTCTTCATGTATTGCTTTTCATCACTGGCTCAGCCACCACATAAAACAATTTAATCACATCTCTTTGCAGATGAGAAAGCTGAAGCACCCAAGAGATTTGCTCCAGCTCACAGGTGAAACAAGAATATAAACCCTGTTTCCTGAAATGAAGTCTCAGCCAGTGTCTGTGCATAATAAATATAGTAAGAATTTTTGGGTGTGCTTTTCTGCAGTAATGTAACTTATGCTGACAAAAAAGATTTAAAGATTCATTAACTTACCATTCAAAGTTTTCCCATTTTGTCATTAGCATTAAAAAAAGCAAACCAAAACAATTTGTGAAAGACTGCCCTTATTTTTTTTTTCCTTTTTTTGGATAAAATATTGTTAGCAAGCAGTTTTCAGAGTTTGGGAACCTCAAATATCCGGGTTAGTTTTTGGTACTTCTCTGATTTGTGTAATTTGTACATACAATTTTTGTTTTGCACATTCATCGCTAACTATACACTTTTGTCATTAAAACAAGCCACACATGTTAAGTAAGAATCTGTTATCTCTGTCTTCATCTCCTCTTCTTGCTTGTGCTAGAGACATATATTTAAGCTCTACTAGTGCTTCTGCTCACTTTTTTACTTTCAGTATGAATATTCTGATGAGCCATGTAACTCTAGTCATGCATTCAGTATTGCCTTTCCTTATTTTTTTATGCTTTGAAAAGTTTGCATGCTACATATGTCAATGAGGTTATTTAGACTGAAAAACAAAGTGAAGAAAATATTCAGTAGTATGGTATGTTGCACTGGACTGAATATGTTTTCTTGGTGTGGCATATTGTGGAGCTGGCTGAAACCAAGGTGATTTCATATTATCCTATACGGAAGGCAAGTCAGAATGTTGCCGAAATCCGGAATAAAACTCCTTAACAGCAATGAGAAGTTAAGAAGCAGGCACTCCTTTATTGCAGCGCTGGGCACACAGGGGATCACTCCACCTATCGTGTGCACCTGTCTGGTTTAATTATGCAGGTTAAATACACACCTGTTATACATATTCACTAGATTTCCGAGAAATGTTATACATAATCATTAGTTTTCCGGGAAACTATTAACATATGTAAATGTCTTTTACACAAGCACGTTGAAGGTCTCTGGTGGTCTTCAGAAGCCCTCTGGTGGTCTTCCATAGTCTTCCTCACTTGTCCGCTTCTTGACCTCTCTTAGGTGATTCTGCGCATCACCATCATATATTAGATTACACAAAAGTACATTCTATGTTAATTCCTTTTCAATGACTGGTCTTTTAATCATACCACCTTATTAATATTCTTATGTTAAAACAATCATTGGTTGATCTCACATAATCCATTAACCGGAACTTTGATCAAAGTAGGGTTTCTAAGCAACAGAACTAAGGTCCATAACGATTTCTTAAAACAAGCCACTATAATTAACCAATCTGTGTTAAAATTCTATGGTTAACTGACTGTCAACAATACTTGTATTCTTATGATTATACTTAGCACATTTTGTAATGTTCCTTAAGTCTCTATAACTATGTTGCAAACTTCACATTCCTATCTCACGATTTTATTTTAATCAAATCTTTATCAAAGTATTTGCAACAAGAATATAAAGAACATTTTTCCCCCCCTAAGAGAGTTCCAGCACAGCTTAATTCTTACTTCCTTGTGTACCTGAGCTGTTTCCCTGGAGGCCTGTCTTTATTGAAACATGATGCTAACATAGTAGTTTTCTCCTTTGGGCCTATGCATGAAACCAGAACTCTGTACTCTGCAACCATGTTCTTGTTAACAGCACACTGACATTTTTGTTTTGGTTTTTGCTTATATCAGCCACTTTGCTCTGGGTGCTATTGCAGCCTTTTTGCCCTTGAAAATTAGACTGGAGAACTTTTCTTTCACATGTAATCTGCAGTTGTAACTGTGAGGTGAGGAGAGGAAAGAATACAGCTTTTGTTCAAAATCAAACTAACAAGCTGAAACAACTGAATGGATAATCTCAGTTTTTCAAATAACAGGTTTCTCCTGGCTTTACTTATGTGGAAGACTTGTGTAGGTATTGAGATGTCACAGAGACACCAAGGGGTCTGCTGAAGGAGAAAGGAAATATATGATATAACTTATAAAATACAAGTTGGGCAAGTTTTATATAACAAATAAAGTGGTCTTTCTGTTGAAATTGTATGGATCACATACAAACTATGTATCCTGCTCTACTTCTTAGATTAAATATGGGTTTGATAAACTGGTTTGTATTGGAACTGAGGAAATCCTTATGTCACCTAAATTAAAAAGCATTCAGAAATAAATTTCCCTGTTTCTCAAACAAATATGAACCAGATACAGTTTATCTTTTCTCTTGCCCACCCGGTTTCTGAGCAATCTGCTTGTAGAGTTGAATATCCTCTGAAGCCCTAGATAAAGAGATCTGCCCCCAGAACTGCAAAACTCTTAAGGCTTAAAATTTAGCGCTATTTTACATATAATCCATGAGTTTTAAAGGGGCAATTTTAATGCTGGCAATTACACCTCAGAAGCTTATGGTGTAGCCCTCCTGATCTCTACCTGCACTCCAAGGCATTTCGTTTAGGGTAGTTTTCTTTCAATGAATTTATTTTTATAAGCAGAAAAAGGAGAGAAATAGTCTGAGTGAAAAGATGGAGGGGGACCTGTCTTGGGTTCTGGAAGACACTTGGAAAACGTAAATGATTTACTTTAAAATAATACCCTTATTCCACTGTGGTTTTCACTCTCTCCTGTACCTGCTCCTAAGCTCTCTGCTCCTCATACAGAGCAAACGAATACAGGGCAGGATTAATTTTCTTTATTTAATTACAGCAGTAAGTTCCAAGAGATTCTGGGCACCACTTACAACTCCCTTTGAAGGCAGTTAAGAAAACAGGTGCTAACCATTTCTCAAAACTTGATGCTTTGATAGAATACAAAACAAACCCAAATTATCCAACTACTATTAATACAGGACAAAAATAGGACACATTTTGGTTTTGTCTTCTTTTTATATCCTTTGTTGCTGACAATACTTCTAGTGTCCTGTGCATGGAGAGAGGATTTGAGTTTAGTTGATACATGAAGACATTTTAAAGTACAGTAACTGCTCTTTGCCTTTGGGACACCCTAGGAAAACTTCATATTAGTTTTCTTTAGTATGTTTCTCCTTGCTTGTTTTTGTTGGTGCCTGGAGCTGAAAGGTCTAGATTGCTATCCAGACCTCTGGGCAAAGCTCACTGCTTCCCAAACAGGAGTCTGCTTCAACAGACACCAACTTTTTCCCAGTTCCCGCTTTCACACAGTGAATAGGTACCAAGCATTTATGAACCTTTTATGTTCCTCTGAAGCATCCTCAGTGCCAAGGTCCTTGATGTGCTGTTGCTGGAATATGCCAGAGCTGAGCTGCAGTGTATTGCAGGGCTGCCCAGCTGGTGTCTGATAAGCCTGAACCAACCCCAGTGTAGCTCTGCCTGCTGCCTAAGCTGTTTTCTGCCATTCCATAATGTAAAGCATATCTGCTGTACGGGTCTGGTATGAATGGCTATAAAGGAGTAAAGATCTTGTCAAGAAGTTGGGCAGATGTGGTATATTATGCTTAGTGCAAAGTTTTCATTAAGCCCATATGACTTCTGTTTTGATCCTTTTTAATACTACCTACTGTATTGCTTTGTGGCTTACAGGTGTATATTATTCTGTAAATTGTAATTCTGAATTTTCATATGCATGCCCCTGAAACTTTTTAAGAATATTTCTACCATCTGTAAAGTGAAGAAAAGAACCATTTTTATCCAGCTGCCAAAGCATTTCATTTGCTGGTGACAAATCTTTATTAGGAGGCTGAAATATCTTGTGAATAAAGCACTGATCTGAAACACTGAAAACCATATTCCATTACCCAGCTCAGTCAGAGACTTCCTCTGTGACCCTGAGCTTCACATTTACACTTTGCTGTCTCTGCAAAACTGAAACAGTGCCTCCTTTCCCCAAACTGGTGTTATGAGGATATATACTTATATTTACATGGATTGAGAAAGCATGACAGAAGGGAAGAGAAGGAAGAAGAGGAAGGAAGAAAGAAGGAGACCTATTCGTGGCTCCATTGGGTGCTGTTATGGTGTGTTTACTTATATGCAGAATAGAAGTAATTTTTGAACAAATCTGTTTCGTGCTCATTGCAGTGTACAGTTGTATCCTTTCTATATAATACAGGACAAAGGATTAATAAGACTCCAGCTTTCTTCCTAATAATGTTAAAAGATTTTCAAAATAATCACCTACATTTTTTGTACTGTGTAAATACTTAACCTCCACACCCACACAAGTTATTAAAAAAAATGCTTGAATGTGAGACGAGAGGTTCTTTAGAAAGCATCATATCAATAGCCTTGATTAAGTTCTATTTTCCCGTAAACAGAGTAATGGTGTCTTGGTTTATTACATGTACACCATTAAAAAGTTGTGTTTGTCAGAGTGGTTATTATTCTGCAGGGAATAACCTTCAAGTGTATATATACAGCAGAGGAGGAGCTCCAAATTGGAATGATTAATGTCAAATGATTGTGTATGCTTATAGCCTGCAAATTTCTTATTTGTAGTCTCAGGGATATGGTGTGTCTTGTTGCATAATACATGCTTGAGCATTCATGGGCTTTCTTCCAGGAGCATGTCCTACTACCTGGAGCTGGTGAAAAGGCTGAACAAAAGGTCAAGATTTAGCTCTGCAAATGCCCTTTAAATCTTATAAGGTTTCACGCTTATTCCAGTGAGAAATGTGGGTGAATAAAATACATCAAGACATGAATATTCTAACACATTTTAGCCATCCTGACAGAATGCATTTTTCAGACATTCCCCTAAGTACCTACAGTCAGATCAGATTGGTTTATCTTTGTGTAAATTCTGTACAGTCCTTCATGGAATAAGAATGAGCATTCATGCAAGGGCTGTAATATCCCATTCTCTCTCCGTACTTCTCAAACTGCAGAAATTGCGAGCCTACTCCTTCTGGCAAAGCTCCAGCCCGATGCTGAGCTATGTGCTATTCCCAGTGTATTCCCTCAAGCATTTGAGGTGCAGACAATGCAGACAAGGACAGCTGGGGCACTCAAGGGACCCCCAAAACATGAATACAGATAGGAATCTTCCCCTGTGTAATGGTTATGTACTTCCAAAATGTTAAAAGTCACCACCTTTGCAATGTGAATACTTCTGGAAAGCATTTTCTTTTACAAAGGAAATAGAATGGAAGTTATTGCATTGCCTGCCTTGTTAACCAGAGCTTCCACAAATCAGAAGAAGATAGCAATATGTAAGGGCACAGACAGAAAGATGGGAAATGCAGAACTCCTGTTTTGGACTGCTACTTTCTTTTTCTTTTTATTAAAGTGTTTACAACTCATTGGGATGGGATAAACGGGTATTAAATCTGCGGGTGAACACATAGATTTCACTTACAGTCAGCAGACATTAAAAGAAAAGGCAGTTTGGTCCTGCTGCTGTTTGCCTCTTGCACGCTCAAGTGAATAGTTGCTGCTAGAATCAATATCAATTACCCATCTTAAACATTTTTGCTGTTATTGTGAACAGCTTAGGAAGGATTTTAGCAGTAAAACTGAGGGTCTTCTATGGACAGGGTAATTTGCAACAGACCAGAAGACACTGTTTGGGGTTTGTTATTTGAATCACCTTGATTTCAGGCACTGGAACTTTGCACAGTGTGGTAGTGATGGTTGGAATGTGGATCTTGTCTTTGTCTAGAAGGATTTTAGAGGCTAATGGGTATCCCTGCTAGGTTTTAACTGCCAATTTATATTTCTGCTTATCCCTTTTAAATTACAAGGTTTAAAATTACAAATCTTATAAAACATATAAATTTACACTGTGTGCAGTGTCTTCATGGATTAAAAGCACAAGGTACAGTCACCTGCTCATGCACCCCTGAGAATCGGCAAGTGCTGCACTGGGGTTATGGTTACTGATGATCTCCCAGTTCAGGAGCAGAGTATGACAGGATCTAGGAAGCAGCTGAGGAACGCACTCCACAAATCTAACATGTTTATCCTACTACTGATATACCAAATTGTTGCTGGGTCACAAGCTTTTGGGAATTGGCCCTTGCCTGTCCACTTTTTCTGAAATGCATGTATGGTGAAGGTAAGTCCCCTGATGGTAGTTTTGCTTTACTGAACTACTCTTTCCACCTCCTTAGAAATAACCTTGGACTCTAGGGCTAATTTTTTCTTATTAAGCTAAACAGTTTGAGGTCTTGGACCTGAGTGCTAGCTCACAATTATCCCTTCTGTGAAATTAATAGCATTCTCCTTGGCACATCTGGCATGTGATGATAGGCAGACTCAAATTCTAGGGCCAGTTTTGTTCAATATATTTATCAATGATCTCGATGCAGGAGTTGAATGCACCATTAACAAGTTTGCTGATGATACCAAACTGGGAGGTGCTGTTGTCTCTCTCGAGGGACAAGGGGCCTTGCAGAGGGATCTAGATAGATTGGAGCATTGGGCAATCATCAATGGGATGAAATTTAACAAGTCCAAATGCCAGATTCTGCACCTAGCACGGAGTAATGCTGGGCACAAGTACAAATTGGCAGAGGAGTGGCTGGAGAGCAGCCCTGCAGAAAGGGATCTGGGGGTGCTGGTTGACAGCAGGCTCAATAGGAGTCAGCAGTGTGCCCTGGCAGCCAAGAGGGCAAACCGCATCCTAGGATGCATCAAACCCAGTATAATCAGCCGGGCAAAAGAGGTGATTTTCCTGCTGTATTCAGCATTGGCGTGGCCTCACGTTGAGTACTGTGTGCAGTTCTGAGCCCCACAATTTAAGAAGGATGTCAAGGTCCTTGAATGCATCAGGAGGAGGGCAACAAAACTGGTGAAAGGACTGGAAGGCATGTCCTATGAGGAGCAGCTAAGGACTTTGGGCTTGTCTAGTTCGGAGAAAAGAAGGCTGAGGGGTGACCTCATTGCTCTCTACAGCTTCCTGAGGAGGGGAAGTGGGGAGGGAGGTGCTGACCCCTTCTCCCTGGTATCCAGTGACAGGATGCACGGGAATGGTTCAAAGCTGTGCCAGAGGAAGTTTAGACTGGACATTAGGAAGCATTTCTTCACTGAGAGGGTGGTCAAACACTGGAACAGGCTCCCTGGAGAGGTGGTCAATGCCCCAAGCCTGTCAGTGTTTAAAAGGCATTTGGACAATGCCCTTAATAATATGCTTTAACTTTTGATCAGCCCTGAAGTGGTGAGGCAGTTGGACTAGATGATCGCTGTAGGTCCCTTCCAACTGAAATTATTCTATTCTATTCTATTCTATTCTATTCTATTCTATTCTATTCTATTCTATTCTATTCTATTCTATTCTATCCTATTCTATTCTATTCACTGTCTGGGCATAGGATGCATAGGTTAATGACCATCACAACAGCCAGTTCTGACAGACTGCCTTTGCTAGGAAGAAAAGAGACTTCAACTATATGGATGTGAGCTGTGCCATGCCATATGGCCCCAGATCCAGAGAAAGGTCCCTCAGCCATTCTAGCAAGTAGTATAGACATAACCCTGAGGTTGACATAATAGGGAGAGGAAAATCACAGCTCTACAAATTCACAATGTCCAAGTTAGCAGTTAATAAATTGAAAACAGACAAAAATTAAATTATAGGGAGCCAGAGAGAAAATAATAGATATGAAGAGCACATAAACATCTCTGACTAGCAAAAATAGTAAACATGAAGTATATTAAACTGACCTGCATGTAAACAGTGTAAAAATGAATTGCAGCAGCTGTTCGTACCATGTGTTCACTACACAAGTAAGCCAAAATTTAATTGAGTATTGGTTTATCGTCTAAGTATTAATCAATTAACTAAGGATAGCAGGTAGGTTTCAATATTATATGAGGTAGGAAAACATAGTTTTCATCTCCTGAACATTCAGTAAAGGGTGCATTATTTTCCCTCTTAAAAATAGGGTGAAAAGTAAAAAAAGGTAAAAAATTGCAGAGAAAGAAAGGGGGGCTGGGAGCTAATAAAATTATTTCACTTAGATAATAAAAAATATTTTATTTTTTATGCTAGTAATGTGTTGCTTTAATATTTTTTACTAAACAGAACTTCAAAATGAAAAGTAATTTTCCATATAAAAGCAGATTTGTATGTGGATTTTCCATTGAAACTTTTCTTCCATTTAATTTCAGGTCAAGAAATTCAAACAGCTCTCATAATTTTCTACAACAATATGCATTTCCATGACATGTCATTTTTTAAAGACAAATTGTTTGCCTAAAACTTCCTAGCCAACTCTGTTAAAGCTCCTTGACTCAGTGGTACTGAAAGCTCAGTTTCTGCCAGAGTCAAGACCAAATTAAGCCTTTTGACAAGAGGTTTGGTCAGAATAGTACAGCTTTTTAGCATTGGTTAGAATTACAGTTTTTTGAAGATCACCGTTTTCTCATGATATCTGAATGTTTCTGCTTGTAATCTCAGTCAGACTCAGAGGCAAGCCACTGCAATGTTTCAGAAACTTCAAAATTTTCAAGGATTGCTTTCAAAATTATTTTTTTGTTGTTGTTGTGGTTAGTCAGCTTCTTCCATCTTTGGATAATATGAATGTCCTATGCACTGATTTATAGTTAGTATATTCAATCCTACAAAAGCATCTGCCTTTAGGGAGTTAACAACTCATTTTGGTATCCTATACTGTAACTTGAGACATGCTTTTTTCCCAAGAAGCTCTGACAGTATGTGGAGGGGCCAGAGAGGTTCTGAGCTGGAACAGGAGGACTTTTTTTTTTCTCCAAGAGCTTTAAAGGGTTTAAAATATAAATCTGGCATAAAGAAAACAACATGGAAGACAAGTCTCCTGAACAATGACAGCACCTAGTGAATTGACTTTTGAAAATAGCTGTGGCAAACCACTGCTTTGAATTGCAATATATAATCTTTCAGTGATACAACTTTTGTCACAATTTAAATCAGCCCTCAAGCTTTCAGAATCTCTCTTAAATAGAGTCATCCCTTATTCCTTAATGCATGCCTAAGCGTGTTAAAAACTTCAAATGGAAAGAAGTGATTCTACTGAGCAAGGAAAAATCATAGACAATAAATTATGTGGAGATCTCTCAGGTCTTGTAGATGACATGGGCATATTTTCACCCAAGGTCTCAACTGGTTTTAGTAATTTGTATCAGGAGACAAAGTAACCATTTATGGAATACATTCCCAGTGACATACATGCAAGCACTTAGACTTACAATATTCATTAATAGTTATAGAAGATGTATGTTGTGTTCTCCACACACGCAACTGAATATTTTTTTGATATATCAGTAGAACAAATAATTACCATAGAACTGTTTAGCAGCTAAGATTTGATTGCAAAGACTTTTACGTAGCTCCAGATTATGAAAAAAATTAACTATCTTGTGACTGCAGATTCATTCATAAGGTGAGAAGAAAAATTATCAGCTCCAACTTCAGTGACAGCACAGTGCTTATATAGTAGCCATTTATGTCTCAACATATAGAAGAATGAATACTAAAATTAAGTGCTTGCACTGATTTTTTATTTTAAGCCAGCATTGGAGTTTGTGTTATAGATACTGTAGAGATTTTCCAGTCATTTCATTTGAGCTGCTTTGGAGGTTATTCTGGTATTCTGTAATTCTAAGATATATGCAATCCGCAGTTCTGTGGCACAGCACCAGTGAAATCAGATCTTTGACTTCTTTAGACAAATAGCCCTTATCAGTCATCTCGGATTTGCACACCATTAAATTTTTGCAGGAGCAGTACATTTTTCCAATTCTTCATAACACCAATTTAAATTACTGACACTTGATATGCTTTTCTTTGCTAGCTTCTAGCAACCACATGAAGTAAGTAGTCACAGTTATTCCAGGTACTTGTGGACATGCAGTTAAAAAGCACTTTTGCAGAGAGAAAACAGGGATGAGAGAGGCCATATAGTTGTTGTTTCTCTGCACCAACTCTGTCAGACTGGTTTTCAGTTATGTCCGATTTCTGTCCCCACAAACTCTACTTGTTAATCTGTGTAAACAAAAAAAACATCTTTGGACATGAACGTGTGGATGTTGGAGAAGTTTGCACTTGCTGAGAATCTGGGTATGATAGCATTGTCTAATGAAATTTAGCAGATTTAGAGAAAAATTTCTCCACATAGAATTGATTGGTAGGTAGTTCAACAGTACCCAACAGGTATGGCTACTTACTCTTTGGCAAGTCAAGGAGGTTTGAACATTGACTTTTTTTCCCCCATTTAGAATTGTAAAATGAATAGATTATCAGCATTTTTGTGTATAGTAATGGCAAACATTTTACATTAAAGCAGAAACATATAGCCACATTTTTTGATGTCCATAAAATAGATAAGGTAACTCTTCTTTGTTTTCATTTTACTGTGTGGTTACCGTATGTTTGGTAAAGAGATTGTGGCTGGACAGCAGGAAGGAGTAGTACTGGAAGGCCCTGGAGATGTAATCCATGCACATGTGGTATGTTTTCTTGCCTCCTACACTCAGGGTAAAGTAGCATCCTTTGGACAGGGGATGAGATTGCCACATGCCCTCAGGGAAGCCATGTGCTCAGCTAGGAGAAATATTTGAAGTGGGCCAAGCAGAGAAAAGCAATGGGTGGAGTTCATAGCACGAGCAAAGTGACTGCTGAGAGGAGCAAGGGGCAGGCAATCAGGGCTCTGAGAGGGTTGAAAGAAGGAGTGTTTTCTAGGGGCACCAAAAAAACTGCATTATGCTTGCTGCAACTAAGGAAATACCTGCTTTGGATGGACTGAATGTAAGACCAGGGGAGAGGGCATGACCTTCATGGACATAGTCAATACAGGGGAGATTTCTTTTCAACCTGTCTAATGCAGCAGATCTGAGTTGCTTCTGTTATAAAGGTGAGTTGTTCTAGATTCTGTTGGAAAAAATATGGATTAAATGATGTGGTTGGTTTGTTCTGGACCTTCCTTATCCACCTCAAAGCTAACTTAGAATTTAATCATAGTTAGGAAGAGCTGACATTTTAGGCCATTGAAATGAAACAGACTTTTCCTCAGTTGGGTTTTTCTTTGCTTTGAGCTCTTTTTGGATACAAATTAACTTTAAACGTAAGTAAATCTTTTCCTCTCTGTTTTTAATCCAACCCTATGACCCTTATGGGAGAATCTTGCCTTTGTTGTCTCTTGTTCTGGCAACAAAAACATACAAGCAAAAGGAGTAAACCCAGTTGAAACTGTTTGCTAGTGCATCTATGGCCAGATGGCTCATCACAAGATCATTAAAATTCAAGTAGTCATATTTACGTGCAATAATTTTTACACAAGTAGTGTTATATTGCACAACAGAGAAAATGGTCAAAACAACTTCTTCGTCATGTATATTTGAAATTTACTGTAGGTTGAACCCAGCAGTCTGCTTCTGGTTTTGTTAGCAAATTGGATGAAGAATTGCGTGCAGTAACTGTCTAGAGCAATTTTAGGCCTTAATATTTGAGATGGATTCAGTCTTTACACATAAAATACCACAGAGAAATCTGAATGAAACTCTGCACATCAATGCACATCTATTTACTTGGAGTAAACAACACATTCTCATGTGTCAAAATCCCTTGATAACCTTGTTTATTGCTCTGCTACGTCATTTGATGTAAATAATCACTCCTGCAATTTCTCCTTGCTGAGGTATCTAGTAGCTAGAGGATTAAAGCTGTGGGCAGGAAGAATGGATGAAGCATCTGGTCCCTTGTCTCACATAAGAGTCTGCAAATCAAAGAATTCTTACCATATTTAAAGGGCCTCATGGATTGCCACTGTCTATTTGGATCAAAACAAATACATGTATTCAAGGAGCATTTTTTCTATTAAAACTGTTGGATCTCCACTTTAGAAAGTCTGTTACTGGGGTACATTGATATCATCTCATGTTTCGACATTTTTGTCCACTCTTGCTCCTTCTGTAAGGAAGGCATTTGCACTCCAGATGTAGACTCTTCTGGGTACATTGTCCTATATTTACACTCCTTCGTTGAGGACTTTCCGAAGTGTCTCCATGTAATTTTGGAACTTACAAACACAAACAAGCAAACACGGAAAGTAAAGCAGCATCTACACTTCAGACCTGTACATCACTGTTCTCTAAATGTCCAACCTGGTGGCATTGGGGCAATCTAGTATTAAGTGTTACTTTTAATCTAGAAAAGGGGAACATCTTTGATAGCTGATTTGAGCAGAATTATGAAATATTTTCAGGCATATCAAAAAGCTTGAGAATAACATGGAGGACAGATTTTTCTTTGAAAGAGGATAATAGATTAACCTAAATGAGACCCTGGGGCTTATTTAAGATACTCTGAATGTAACAATTGAGATTACATGCACAAAGGAACTTTATTTAGTTTTGTGTATATTTTTAAGCTTCAGTATGTACAAAAATTATTTTTGATAAGCAGTTTGTTTAATATTGCAGAAGGGGGACATTGTGTGATATTTCCAAGCACTGGCAGCATTAATGACATATGCTTAGTGTTATATATAATATTTTTTCAGAGTCCGTTGCTTGTAAAACTACCCAAGTATAAATATTTGGATTAAATACCCATTAAAACCAAGAATTATCAGAGTTATTATCACCAATAAGCATTTTTAATTAAAATTTTGGTTTGTTTAAATATTTATTGAAAAGAAATAGCAGTATAATATTTTGATATCAAGTCCCCTCAATATTAACAGGAGTGTGATTTAATGGATATATGCTTAGGAGGCAAAGAGACAGCAGTTGAATTTTCAGTACTGCCAATGACTTGCACAGTAATACTTGGTGATTTACTTATATTGTAGTTGCCCTAAGGATCTTTGTTTCTACTAGGCCCCCTTTATGTAAAATTAATGCACTGTAAGATTTTTTCAAAGCTCCATGGGCTTACACTTTCTAAAGATATCTTTAAACCTCATAGGAGTCATCAAGGGTAAGATAATAAATATACCAAACTTATCACCCGTACTCCTCTCTGTCAAATATAACCCTGTACTATCCATATTCATATCTTAAAGCTAGGTATAAGATTTCTCATTGTTATTGAATTCATGGATGTTTCTGTCATCAGTTCCCCAAAGTAGTTGATTTGCTATCAGCTCAATAGGCTATTAAAATAGACTGTCTGTCCTTGAAACTTTGTAAGTAAAAGTTGTGCATAGATATTGCAAAACTTGAACCTCCACTTTTCAGGAAACAATATCATACACTCATGTATGTTTGGTGGACCTATCAATCAATACCACTGTACCTTTGAAAATTCCATTAAGGAGAAATAGGTAGAAGGCTTCAGTGGATTTCACACAAAGATAAATTTTCCTCTTTTTAAATATACCCTATAATTTAGGAAATGAAACACTCAACTATTTTACCTGGATAATGTGTTCAAGAGAACAATATGAGTCTTCTCTAAATCCGAAAGTTTTTAGTTAAGGGCACAAAAAAAATCTGTAAAACTCTATCACCTGTTTTCACTCTGCAACTTTTAAAAATGGCCAAGATGATTAAATAAGAATTTTATTCATAGTGTGGAATGACTGCAGCTACTTGTTGAAATCCACAATTTTCAGATATTCCAAAGTAAAGATGACAACTCCACAAACACAAAAAAATTCACACTGACATCACAACTTCTCAAGTTATGAAGTGACATTCTTCTTAGGCTGGAGTTTCTAGCTTTCCATCAGAAGCTCAATGGACAGGAATCATTCCCTAAAAAATCAACAACCTAAGTGGAGGCTTATTAAGAAGCAAAAGGAAACAAACAAGCAAACAAATAAACAAATGTCAGTAAGAAATGTGCTAAAAAAACCCCCCATAACTACCCATTGAACTTCACTGGAAAAAGTCATGTGCTGCTAAGACCATTATTATTGTGCTATTATACTGTGCTATTATTGTCTGCTGTAACAAAGGGTTAAAATGCCTGCAAAGAGTTACTCTCTATATATACTTCTCTTTCATTAATATGTATTGAGTAGGTGTTAAAAAATTCAGTTGTAAAGGTTTCCCAACTGTTTAATTTCAGAACAAGTTTTTTTGGTTTGTTTTTTTTTTTTAAGGCTTAGTAGGAAATTTTCCCTGTAGTATAAGGGAGAAAAAATAACTTTTATCCTATTAAAGAAGCAGAACTCAGGCTGTTGTGAACAAACACAAATAACCTTCAGCAGTGCTTATATATCACTTTCTAAAAGAGCTGAATTTTCACTGGGTAAGGATGAGAGCTAGAAAGTTTGCAATGAGACCTCAATCTGTTCTCTAAGTGGTGGCTGCACTCTAAAACCTTGCTAAAACTGATAGCTGTATTTGCTGGTTTTTTTCAGACTTTTCTTCTCCAGTCTCTGCTTTCTTTTCAGTGACGTAGATATTCACTAAATATTTTGTAAGAATAGCTCAACCAACCTCCCCTATCCATTTTAATGTTGAAATTACATCTCATCTGCATATAAATTAAAACATAACAGATAATGAACCATATAAAATGTCCAACTTTTGCTTTTATCTTTTATATTGATTCAACCACTGTTTTGTTTCCTATTTGTACTGCATCCCAAGGGTATCATTGGCAATTATCATTTCTGCCTTTTTTCACACTCTAATTTTCAATACCACAGCAGAGAACAATGTAAACTTTGTATTTAGTTTTTAGCAACAGAAAATAATTACAGGACATGTCAAAAGTCAAGTGTAGAAAAACATGATAGATAGTGGTGCCACAAAAATAAGGTTGTTGGTTTATTGGTTTTTTGGATTTTTTTTTTTTTCTCCTGAAATGACTGTAATACAGGATAGAGATAGCTAAGCAAACTTTCAACTAGCTTGTTTGTCTGCTGGTTGCAGTCTGACCATGGCGGTATGAAATTTAGTCAAAAAACAGTCTGATTCATGAATCAGATGAGATCATTTGTGCCACTGCCCATTTCTTATGGATAGGCAAACAAGCTAAAATAAGCTCTTCTCTACCGTTTCCACACTATAAGCACTAACAGGACTGTTGTGTAGCTACACTTCAGATCATAAATTAAAATAAGGAAAGTTTTGACTATGTGCTATGTGATCTGCTTCATCCCCCAGGCACCAGAAATGCACCACTCCCTTGGGAGATGCCACGTTTTACTCAGGTTGTACACAGTTATTTCCATGTTTCTTCTGCAGCTGTTAAGATTTGAACCTCAATCATCCAACCTGTGTCAGGAGACAAATTTGATATCTTGGAAATGACTTAAAAAAACAAACTTAGAGGCAGTCTAAAATATCTGTAGGACTAGTCACCAGCAGCACAATTTGAAAGTCCTGTGAGAATAGATTTTTCATTTATGGATTTTTTTTTTCTTTTTGAGCTCTGTGAGAAGAAACTACTTATGATGAATATGCCTATACATTTTTTAAAGATATATTTCAGTGGCCTGAAAGACCATTTCGTAACTCTGGTACCACAAAGGCAAGTCTGATATGGAAATAGAAGTCTGCATTCTTTATCCAGAGAAATTAAAAATACAGGAAGGAGGCAGCAATCTTAATGAAATGGAAAATTTAGAAAATATATTCAGCAATGTTTGATTTCTGTTCAGTATGACATTGAAATGTGCTTGTCCAAAGTGCTGCCGTACCTCACAGATGTTGCCAAACACTTGCCATGGGGCTGCGTTCTCCTTCTGAAACTGAATCCCTCTGTCACTAGGTAGGGATGATAAACCCACGACACTGGTGGTTTGAGCAGAAGAAAAAATATAAGGCATCATGTGAGATATAGAAAATTAAAGAAGTCTATTATAAAAATAATATAATCATTCCAATATATATAATATAACATAATATAATGCAATATAATATAATACAAATAACAATATAAACAATATAATAAAATTCCTAAATGACACCTTCTTTAATTTAATATGATCTATCTATTCCCTGTAACTTTGTGTTCAGATCTCAACTACTCCCAAACAAAGCCCAAACTCTTCTCAAGGTACATGCAGACATCGTATGGCTAACATTTTACTTCACCACAGGAAAGCTGGGATCAGCTGTTTTCAGGAACACAGCTTGTAAAATCAGTTATGGGTGCACAGCTGAACATTTGCCAGGTGTTCATGTCTGACATGGGCAATTTGGCTTCAGATCTGGATGGGAGTACAGCCTGGACCATTAGCTTCAAACTGCAACTAGCAGAAAGCAGGGAGGGCACCCATGAGGCGACTACAGCCCCAGAGGAAACAGGACTGATGCTTCTGTGTTTGCATCTTGCAAGTATAGATCATCTCAGTGTCACAATGAGTGATCCTTTGAGGAACCCCAGCACTGAGCGAAGATGCACTGCAACACCTGCAGCTTGCACAAGTATTCCAGTCAGCAGCATGGTATGGACAGGTTCATGTCAAACTATCTAAAACAAAGCAATGTTGCTTAGAATAACATGTAATTATTAGAATAGGCAATTTAATTTGCTACAGTGTAAACCACAGAATATTTACACTCTGTTTAAACATGACCTTTAAAAGAATCTAGGGTAGTATTTCTTCCCCCTTCTCCAGCCCAAGAAGCACATAAGCGTTTTGGTAAAAAAATCCAAGGGCCAGGTGTGTTACTTCACTATAGTGTGTGGTTTTTGTTCACAACTCCAATAAAAGTTGTATAATTTTATTGTTCATAGTGCATGCTAGTAAAAGACGTGACTAGGCAGCAGGGAAGAGGGCTGCCTTTTTGTTTTGTCTTGGCGTGGTTGCTGCACAGCAGCTCAGGTGAAACTCTTTGGGAGGGAAAGGAGACTACATGCTCCCTGGGAGGAGCTGAGTCTCATCACAGTGATAAAATTAGACTAAAGTTTGAATGCTCCCTTTTTTTAAGCTCTATTTTGCCCTTGTTATTCTTATTTGGAATGCGTAAGCAATCGCAGGTGTACTCTTTTTAGCTTGATTTTGTGGATTTCCTGCCAATGTTGTGTAGGTTAAGAGCAGTTCATGAAGTAGTGAATGAGAAACACTGGTCTAGCAGCAAACAGAATTTAAAGAAAATTGATTTACAGCCTTTTCACTGCTGCTTAGATGCTATGTGGCCATGGTCCAGTCTCTCCATCTCCCTGTGCATCTATTATTTCATTTAATTTTGTCCTCTCTCCTTGTTTATACAGTTAGTAAAGCTGCTTATGGCTCCCATTGTGATCCTGTGATGCTGAACAGGATTCACTTCTGATCTCAGTTAGGGCACCTGGGCACTATTCTAATACACACAGTAGTGGGTGTCACTTGCAAGATGAAGTGTGTAGTTTTGCAGTCTAGCCTGGTAGTAGCTGGCATAATGAAGAAAAATGGCCATACTCTGTACAGCAAGTGGTTTTTAGCACTAGCACATAAGACGACAAGTAACCCAGACAGGCATTAGTATAGGCAGTCTGTAAGTGATGGACAGTATTGAGGTTTCAGTAGTGCCATAACAATTTTATGAAAGCCATTACAATCCATTATGGTATTGATCTGCATCGAAAAACTCAGCAAGATTCTTTATTCACATTGCTAACAAATAGTTCTACAATACTTCCTGAAATTATCCTTTATCTTTTTACTAGTGACTATGGATAGAGACTGATGATTTTTATGCATCTTAAATAACAATTTTGCTCTGGGTAAGGAGACAGATGCAGAAATATTTTTAAAGTGTTGAGTGCCAAGAACTATCCGAAATGAAATCACAATCCCTTGAAACTCCCTATTTTGTTCAGTGTGGTAAGGATTTTGTCTCATCCTAGGAATACAATTGGGAAATCT
Source organism: Harpia harpyja (assembly GCF_026419915.1). Taxonomy (NCBI): domain Eukaryota; kingdom Metazoa; phylum Chordata; class Aves; order Accipitriformes; family Accipitridae; genus Harpia; species Harpia harpyja. The sequence continues at coordinate 25,702,672 of NC_068947.1, forward strand.
CTAGTAATTCAGATAGGTTAGTCATTCAGGGGTAGATCCACGAAAATATAGAGTAAGTAGAATGACTAAGAGTTGATTACATCCAGTATGTAGAAACTCAAAGCCTTTCTTCAGCTGTTGACTCTTGTTTCAGCATTTTGCAAAATTACAGTTCACTACACATCTAATATCTTTTTTGGTCTTTATGCTTCCTGGGGGAGGAAAGGGAGGAAATGAATGGCTTCAGGCCAAATCCATGTAGTGGAAAGCAGTACTCTGTACAGGTACTCACACTTTGCCTAAACCACTTATGCTGGAGCATAGTGGTAGCAAAGACCAACAATGTCCAACAAAACCTAAAAGTTAAAGAAAAATCTATGTTCCTCTGACCACGTGTAACAGATCAAAGCTCACCTGTTTGAAAAGATACTTCAGAGATAAATATATGTTCAGGGTGGTTAAGTCTGCCTTGTAAATGAACAGGTATGTAACATGGAGCTCAGTGCAACATCTTGAGCCTAGCATTAGCAGAACAAATAAAGAAAAAAGATTCATAGCTACTTGAAATTAAAATTGCATTTCAACATTTTATATAAATTTTCCTTAGATTCTCAGTAGGAGGATGAGGAATGCATTCAGTAAGGCTTATAACCCCATGGATATGTTGTTCAAGAAGAGAGAGAACACAGTAAATAAATTAGTTGTCTATTATAGGGTCTGTTCTTCTATGGAGTTTAGGTGAGTTGAAAGGATATTCTACTTTCCAATGTTCATAACAACATTTATTTATTTATTTGTCTGGTTTAATATAAAATGGAATTCATGTGTTTCCTCCTCCCTTCCAGCCTCACCACACCCAAACTCAGGAAATTTTCTTTGGCTGTTGAGACATGTACATTTGGACATAGTGGGAGAGAGATTTTAGAATATCTCATTAGTCAGGGGCAGCACATTACTGTACTGCCTAGAAGCAAACCAGTGAAAAACATAGCAATGGAAGTCACAGCACATTTACTTAGTGTCTATTTACTCCAGGAAAAACATTACTTATAGTAGCAGATGACTTGTCCCTTCAAGTTTACTCATTTCTGGTATCTGAAACAATACAAGGAAACTAATTTTCTGCATGTTTCTCACTGCCATTTCTTTATTCCCCTCCAGTGCAACTGGGAAGAACAAGAGTGTCTCCAAAGAGACTTCTCTACATCTCTTCTGCCCTATATTATGCCTTGCAGATAACCAAACTGGCAAAGAATAAAAGCCTTCTATATTCCTTTACTCCCCAGAGTGTGTGGAAGACAAGAGACAATCTTGCCTTTAAAAGATAATAACATTGTATACATTTTCTAAACCACTTAGAGGATTCTACAGCAGGCATGTACTAGAGATTAATGCAGAATTAAAAACTCTAGAATGCGTTAAATTCTTTACATTAAGTAGTTATAATTTTAATCTAACCCTAGGGATCTTGCCCCTAGTTGTGGCTATAGAATTTTTAAAACAAGAGTTACACTGCAAAAACAGTAGATGATATTCCTTTTATTATTTAAAGCTTGGTTTACTGCAGTTTTAACACAGTACCTGTCATGTATTTTCATTTTACAGTATGAGAGCTGCAACATAACAGAATATCAGTAAATCCCAGAGCTTTTATTGGCATACATTATTTTTACAATATTGTGCTTTTAATGTATAGTACCTTTTTCTTCTCTAATCTCGTTTTCTCACAGAAGACCATATACCGTTATACACACTAAATAATTGTGCAGTGAGACAGTAGGCATTCAGCTAATTGTTACCTCTTGAATACTTTAGAACCCATTAATAGTAAACAGTATTGTGTAGCAAAGTTAGAAGAAACACTTTATTAATGGATGTCCAGCATATAGCACTAGAGAATTATTTCTGTGCATAAAGGCAACATAAAGTGATGTCTCAGTTTAAGACTAATACCTTATTTTTTGCTATCATAGGAAAAACAGCCTGCCCTTCCTCACCCACTGCACCAAATTTTTTTATGCATTCAAATGATTTTGAAAGTCTTGAGCTAGTTTTTCTTCCTGCTGGTACTGTACAAGTTACTGTCTCTAGCTGACACTTCCTTTCTTTATTGGTAAACCATGGAAAAGAATCATAAAATCTAACAGGAATATGACACCATCTGATCTCCTTGATGAGTTTCAGTACCCTGTAATGAGGCTGTATAAAACTTTCTTCCCATTAAGTAGGAATATGATATCTCTGTTGCACCAAAGGATGGTCTGGGCTCAGATAGGCAGAACATGAACAGAACTATCTGCTGCCTTTCCATAAAATTGGTGGGTTCTTTGTAGGGGAAGAGCTGGAGGGAACTAATAAATATTTTTAATATGATTTTGCAGATATAAGCACTACAACTCTCTGGCAGTTACAATTAACAAATAAAAACATTCTACCTCAGCATATTAAGCTTATCTTTTGCACATTAAATGATAAATGATCTATGACTCTGCATCCCTAAAGCTGGACACCAGCAGTACTCCAGGAAGGAAAGGATCACACAGATGTATCTCCCAGAGGTATCATTAAACTTTTTTTTCCCTTCTTTTAAGGAATGTGCCCTTGATCTTCCAATGCTCTTTCCAAAGGTGTAGTCTTTGGCTAAAATCATGATTCTAGTATATAAAACTCTGTCCTTAAGGAAGTCACAATAATCACATGCACAATGTTCTTGATGGCAAATCTGATCTTTTATAGAGTCATTAGATTTTTATTTTAGTTTAACTCCAAAAAATACAATAAACTAAAGTAAAGATTGGTTTAACTGGGGCAGCAGATGCAGAGGATGAAGAAGTCACTATGTCATCAGGTCAAATGGTGTGGTGGTGATACATGGAGTAGAAGCTAAACATACTAGCTTGTACATGCTATCTGTACTAAATTTGTATCTGTTCTTGTTTAGAAGATTTGTTACACTTCATCTAGGATGATTGCTAATAATGTATTTAACTCTTCAGTCTGATGCTGACTGAAGAGCAAGTAGGGAAATAAGGACACATATGCCTGTGAGAATAAAGCTACCTGGGTGTAGACCATAATTTCAGCACTATTCCCCAGTGTGGAAGCTAACAGTTCAAACCACTTCTGTTTCTCACACTTTATACCAGTGTCCTATATTGTAAAGAGAAGTTACATTTTGGTTTTTCTGTGGGGAGAAAATATTCTCTTAGCAAGGATATTCAGAATTAGCAATAATAAATGCAAGAAAAAAACACCCAAGCAAAGATTTTTGGAGGACCTTCAAGTACTTATCTCAATACATCACCCCTGCCACTCTAGTTGTCAAGGTTATGATAATGCTTTTAAGTATAGATTATTTCTACACTTAGGCAGAAGGTTTCTTGTCTTTCTCTGGTTGCATTTCTTGGCAATTCCATTAAGGAATCTAGTAATCCCTAACACTGGAGATAGGCAACTAGATCAGATGAACTATTGACATATTGATCCAGTATGGCATACATATCTGTACACTCCCTACAGGCTCGTGCCTTTGTAGCAATAACTTCACGTCTTTTTTATGGGCCCAGATATGCTTACTTGAAGTTTCTATGATATAAATACTTCAAAAATTTAGAGTAGACAAAGATGTTGTTGATACGGAAAAGATTTTGTAAGAAAAGTGGGAGTAAACATAACTAAGCTTCCTAGGCATTTGCATATTTGTTTGTATTAAAAAACAGACAAAAAAATTGCTGAATTTCTCATTTGACTTTTGCCTCTGTAATATCTTTGGATCAAAATAAGGCAAAAAAGCCCCCAACCTCTTTGAAATTGTACAAATTAGTGCTCTTTTCCATTTTTATGTGCACTAATGTAAGAGAAGTAATTGTGTAACAAGGATTCTCTCAGTTTTTGTCCTCCCAAAAACATTTTTTTGCTACAATTTATCAAGAATTTCCACCAGAATCCCTGACCCCATTTTTCTTTCCTGGTGAGCCTTTTTTTCATGCTTGGATTGTCTTATATGATACTACCATACCTTCTTTAGCAGATATCCAGCCTTACTCTGGTTACCTCTAACACTGTTATTAAGGTGATCTTCTACTGTTTAATCACTGTGCAACTACACTGCACTTCCTTATCAAGTTCAAGTTGTTTTGATCTTTTTACAGGGACTGGTATTTGGTGTATCACATATATGACAGAACTCAGTCCTGTAAATCATCCTGAGAAGATGGGATACCAGGAGTGGGATTCAGCTCTTCAGCCATTACTTCTCTCTGTATCTGATGCAGAAATAACAGTATTGACACTGAAAGTATCTACTATGCAAAGAAATTCTCTTTGCAGTTAAATTTTCCTCCCAAGTTTTAGCAGGACTTATAGCCACTGGCAAGTGAATTGGGTTTTGGTTGTTTTTTCTTTGTTTGTTTGTGTGTTGTGGTTTTTTTGTTTTGTTTGTTTGTTTGTTTTTTAATTAACTAATGCCCTTAGCCTCTAAATCCTTGTATTCTAAGAAACAACTTTTTGCTCCACCTCCTCCCCCTGCCCTGTGGAAGAATTGCTAGTCACCAAGATAACTTACACAAGGGCTTTTTTTTAAATGACTTTTTGATTTCCTTCAAAAAGCAGATTCTTTTTAGGCTCAGTAATTCAGACCCTCCATATTCAAGCTGTTGTCTCTCATTCTTCCCCTATCCTTTTTTTCCCCTTGCTTCTCTCTTGATTTAAACCTGTGGACAAAGATCTCTCAGGTTTCTTTGTCACCTCCTGAGTTTAATTATGGGAGTGAAGGTATTTTGTTTCATCTGCTAGTGTAGACAAGTATTTTCCAAAATTTCCTCTAGAGGACAATGATAACCCTTTCGTTTACTGAAGTGAAAATCAAAGGCTGTTATGCAACTAGCTAGTTTGGTTTTTAATTATGTGAACTATCCACTTATCACTATTTATTCAAAATTTTTGTATTGTACAATGTGACATGCAACGTTATAATGCAGAGAGGTTCATCTTTTTGCCTAAAGAACCTTGCAAAATGCTTACCCTGATGCCTTTGTTGGAAATTATAAATGTTATCAAATAAGATGACATGGAAAAATACTGTAACTGATTTTCTGTTAAAAACACAACTCCAATTTCTCTGCTATATGTCTTAATTATGCTTGGTGATGCAATATTCTGTAGTGCACAGATGCTGTAATCTATTTTCTACAGTTATGCTGGCTCACTGAGGGAAGATGACTGTGGTGGGTTGACCCTGGCTGGATGCCAGGTGCCCACCAAAGCCATTCTATCACTCACCAAAGCCATTCTATCACTCCCCCTCCTCAGCCGGACAGGGGAGAAAAAATGTAACAAAGGGCTCATGGATCAAGATAAGGACAGGAGAGATCACTCACCAATTACCGTCACCGGCAAAACAGACTCAACTTGGGGAACATTAACTCAATTTATTACAAATAACCAGAGTAGGGTAATGAGAAATAAAAACCAAATCTCAAAACACCTTCCCTCCACCCCTCCCTTCTTCCTGGGCACAGCCTCACTCGCAGATTCTCTACCTAGCCCCCACCAGCGATGCAGGGGGACAGGGAATGGGGTTTACGGTCAGGTCATCACACATTGTCTCTGACACTTCATCCTCTTCAGGGGCAGGACTTCTCACACTCTTGCCCTGCTCCAGCATGGGGTCCCTCCCACGGGAGACAGCCCTCCACGAACTTCTCTGACGTGGGTCCTTCCCACGGGCTGCAGTTCTTCACAAACTGGTCCAGCATGGGTCCCTTCCACTGTGTGCAGTCCTTGAGGAGCACACTGCTGCAGTGTGGGTCCCCCATGGAGTCACAAGTCCTGCCAGAAAACCTGCTCCAGCATGGGCTCCTCTCTCCACGGGTCCACAGGTCCTGCCAGGATCCTGCTCCAGCGTGGGCTTCCCACAGGGTCACAGCCTCCTTCAGGCACCCACCTGCTCCGGCGTGGGGTCTTCCACGGGCTGCAGGTGGATATCTGCTCCACTGTGGACCTCCATGGACTGCAGGGGGACAGCCTGCCTCACCATGGTCTTCCCCACGGGCTGCTGCAGGGGAATCTCTGCTCCGGCACCTGGAGTACCTCCTCCCCCTCCTTCTTCACTGACGTTGGTGTCTGCAGGGTTGTTTCTCTTACATGTTCTCACTCTTCTCTCCGGCTGCCATTTCTGTATATCCTGCAACGTTTTTTTCCTTCTTAAAAATATTATCACAGAGGCGTTACCACTATCGCCGACAGGCTCGGCCTTGGCTGGTGGCAGGTCCATCTTAGAGCCAGCTGGTATTGGCTCTCTCTCGAACACAGGGGAAGCTTCCAGCAGCTTCTCACAGAAGGCACCCCTGTAACACCCCCCACCCCCACCAAAACCTTGCCACACAAACCCAATACAATGACCCATTTAAGAAAAAGAAAACAAACTAAAAAAAAAAAATATTCAAGCAAATCTTTCCAGCGAAACATTCTGTAGCACTTTTACTTCATGATTAATATCAAGTTCAGAAATGGTTATATTAACATACCCTAAATGAAACTCAGAAAATATCTCTAGATTACATGCATAAATGGCTTCTAGCACAGCTCTTCAGGTAAAACAATTTAGATATCACTTAGTTCAATTATTCAAACTGAAGGGAGAATTTGAAAATACCTTCCGGAAGTTTTTTTGGTTTCCACACCACTTTGAATATTTTGACTCTCTTTTTGGTTGGTTTATTAATTTGGTGTGTAAAAGCTGAAGAGAAAGATTTTTATTGTACAGCTGTCCAGTAGCTTGGACTTAAAGTCTCACAGATGGACTTTTATACCTCTGTGTGACCCCATAAGAACAAAACATGTTATAGAGGCTCTAATTTCAGCTTTCGGGACACACCTAGCAAAAAGATACTTCTATTTCTTACATAAATATGTGTCTGTATATGTGGTCATATGTGCACACATACAACTCTTCATATCTCTCTTCTGTGGGGTGATGAAAGAAGAGGATGCAGAGCCCTGCTGCATTGACAAAGGGCTGCTGAAATGTTGCTCTATGACCCCTGCGTGGTTGGTGCCAGGTGTAACAGAGGCACTTCGTACAGACAGATCACAGTCCATCCCTGTCACTGCATGGCAAAGATAGCTGGAAAGTTACTTTATCTACAATTCTTGACACCAGTTTGTAGATCAGTGACTAAAAGATTGCAGTACTGAGAGAACTGTTATGGTCTGTTGTGCACTAAATCTGGCTGAAAAATTCATGACATTCTCAATTACATAAAGTCTGTTCTTATGTTAAGTGACTTTTAACAAGATGAAACCATTCTTAAGTTTTTCAAAGTGGAAAAATCAATTCTTCTGGATTAAGACAATAATTTGAAAAGTTATAATGTATTTTAGTATTACATGAGCTGAAGAATTTTCTTGCAATGGGGCATTTTTTTCTTTTTGTTGCCTTGAGGCTTCATTGTAATTTAAGTATTTTAACCTATTCTGTTATCAAATGACATTTCAATAAACAACATTTTCTGAGTTAATAAACTGAAAGGGCTTTGCAATTTTAATTTGGCTTCTAAGTTGTGCTTGTGATCTCAAGAAACATTTGGTGGACTTGGCAGTGTTAGGTTTACAGTTGGACATGATGATTTTAAGGGTCTTTTCCAACCTAAACAATTCTCTGATTCTATCATTCTAATAAATCTATTTTTTTAAATTAATAAATCAAATGTTTCCCTAGATGCAAAATGGTTTTATTTTCCTATGACTTTTGGGTTTTTAACTGAAAAATTAAAACCCCAACCTTTTTTTTAAGGTGATTATGAAACAAAAAAAAAAAAAAAAGGGAATAATGGCCTGTTGCTTTGAGGATTTGAAATACAGATACTGCAGATCTCCATTTTCTCCTACTGAAGTGATAGAGGGCAAGTAGCAATCTTACCAAGTTTAATTTTGAAAGGGATTTCACAGCACTAGAATGCTCCTAAAATAAATGTACTATAAAACATGAAAAGTTCATGATCAGCAGTAGCTGGGTTCCCCAAATAATAGACTAATTTTTCCATGACATGATACCTCTTGCTGAACAAAGAATGCAGAGAGATTGACTTGTGTATTCATAGAGGCTGAATACTGTTTGATCAGTTAACAGAACTTAACTTTTTCTGCTTCTGATTCCTTTTATGTGATCCATTATAATAAAAAGATTTTCTGATGTATCTGAAGTCAAGTTCAATCACTGTGGTATTGCAGTGTCTTTGAAAAGGTAGCCTTTTCCATTTGCAGGCACATAGAGCAAGTACATGCACAGATAAGTAAAAGAGACTATCCTTCTGAAATACATGCTTGTATGGGAAAATAAAAGAAAACAGCATGGGAGACAGGCCTAAGCATTCAAAGCAAAAATCCTCTGTACTGCAATGACCTGGGATTTTACAAGATACTAGAGTAAGAGAATTTGCTCTAATAAAATATGTACCTGATTACCACATTGCAGTCATATATTTTCCTTCATAAAGCAAAGGAGTAACTCGCTGAGAGGCTGCAAAGAAATATACATGCTCCTAGGAGAACCTACAGACTTCTTTTTTTCTTGCTGTGTATTGTTGAAGTGTCTGAGCACCAGATGGTGTGTTCTTACAGTATTGGACAGATGCACCAGCTCATGTCCTGAACTATTATAGCCACGTCAGCACAGTCCTGCAAAACCTGACTCAGTAGCCCTGGCCTAGTTCTTCATAGACACTCACATCAATCCAGCTCATTTTGCATTTCCACCAAAGCTGCTGCAGTGCAAACTGCCTTGCATATGTGTACCAATCTAAACATTTCTGATTTCATTTGTGGAGAGATGGTGGTATATAGTGGTGCATAAGATTGAAATTGCTATTCAAATATTGAAATATTTTACTTAAGCTTAAAACTATTTGTATCTACAGTGCTAATGGAAAATAATTCATATATAGGTTTGGGGCAAGCCTCTGGTTCTAGACTTGTTCACAGAGACAGACTGAGGATCTCTGCACATGCAGAGTCAGCACACCCTTGGGTGCAACATAACATTTACTTTCTGTGTTTTCCACTCTTTTGTGGCCGAGGTGCAGCTATTGCAGCAGTCTCAGTGAAAAAAAACTTGGAGAGATGCTGATATGCCCAGCATGCAATTTCATTCTGTACTCTTCTGGGAGGAAAGCTGTTCTTTCCCCAGTCCCTTCCACACACAGAGCAATGAAGGATGATATTGACAAACAGGAACTGTGCTTGAGATTGAAAGCTCTAACCAGAAGGCAGAAATTGCTTCACATGGGCAGAAAATTAATAAGTCTCCTGGGACTAAAGGAAACATTGATCATAAGTGGTTTCTATTGATCCCCTTCTGATGCCAAGAAGTCCACAAGCTCACAGAGCTGAAATAAATACGTACTTTACTGCAAGTGACTCCTTCTTCACATGGCTTAAATGGTGATTTGCATTCAGGCAAGCTTTGAATGCTTCTAGTGGTGATCCCTCTGCACAGTGCATTGCAGATCTTTCTGCCTCTGCCTGGGTAACTTCAGCCTTTTCTTGGCTTCCCTGATATTCAGGATCCTAGCAGACTGAACTGCAGAGGAAGACAGGGGATAACCCACTGAGTTCACAGACAAAATTAGTTTGAATAGTCACAACTTATATGATGTTTTATGTCTTTCCGGGTCTTCAGGTACTTAGACCTAGTGAAAGGTGATGTAACTAGATGAATACTGGAGAATCCCATAACACCAAGGGCAATAAGGATGGCCCAGCTCCTCAGTCTGATCTTTAATAGAGAAGGACAGCTGATACATAGTTTAGAATCTGCAAAAGGGGAGAGATTAAAGATCTAAAGAGAAAAGTAATTTCTGTTTTGGTGTGTTATCTGGCAGCAGATGTCACACTCACCTTTGCCTTGCTGAAGATATATCCCTTCAACTACCTACACAAGTGAAAATTCCTTCCTGCAGTTAGTGTTCAAATCTTGGTGACTCTCTCAGCTGAGGTCACTGTGATAAAGGTGTAAAGAAGACGAAGTTGTGGCGGTGTGCTCCCCCTGCCCCTTAAGCCATAACCATCAGTGGATAGCAGGCAGTGCAGTGATTCCTCCAGATACCTTAAGAAAAATCAAAGAGCTGCACATGCCCCAACCAAGGAAGGAGTTACAACAATTAATGGGAACTTCAGGATATTGGAGGAAGTATGTACCTGGAGTTTCTATCATTTCATGTCCATTATGCTCACTCTTACAGAAAGGCAAACCCTGGGAGTGGAAATTAGAACATAAAGAGGTGGTCAAAACTCCAACTGAAGAATTAAAAACGAATCTGTTACTGGGACCAGTACACCCCTGCAACCCTATTATAGCCGAATGGGGTTTCGCCAAACATGCTACTTACTGTAACCTGTTCCAAACTGGCCCTGATGGGCCAAAAAGACCTCTATTGTTTAGCTCAATTGTATTTAAAGAAACAGAATGTCCTGGTTTTGGCTGGGATAGAGTTAATTTTCTTCTTAGTAGCTGGTACAGTGTGGTTCGGATTTAGTGTGAGAATAATGTTGATAACACACTGATGTTTTAGTTGTTGCTAAGTAGTGCTTATCTTAAGGATTTTTCAGATTGCCATGCACTGTCAGGAAGCAGGTTGTGATGGGTTAACCCTGGCTGGACGCCAGGTGCCCACCAGAGCCGTTCTATCACTCCCCCTCCTTCTCAGCTGGACAGGGGAGAGAAAATATAACAAAGAGCTTGTGGGTCGAGATAAGGATAGGAGAGATCACTCACCAATTACTGTCACAGGCAAAACAGACTCAGCTTGGGGAAAATTAACTTGATTTATTACAAATCAACCAGAGTAGGGTAATGAGAAATAAAACCAAATCTCAGAACACCTTCCCTCCACCCCTCCCTTCTTCCCGGGCACAACTTCACTCCTGGATTCTCTACCAACCCCCCAGCGGCACAGGGGGACGGGGATGGGGTTTACGGTCAGTTCATCACACGTTATTTTCTGCTGCTTCATCCTTCTCAGGGGGAGGACTCATCACACTCTTGCCCTGCTCCAGCGTGGGGTCCCACCCACGGGAGACAGTCCTCCATGAACTTCTCCAACGTGGGTCCTTCCCATGGGCTGCAGTTCTTCACGAACTGCTCCAGCATGGGTCCTTTCCACGGTGTGCAGTCCTTCAGGCACAGACTGCTCCAGCGTGGGCCCCCCACGGGGTCACAAGTCCTGCCAGAAAACCTGCTCCGTGGGCTCCTCTCTCCACAGATCCGCAGGTCCTGCCAGGAGCCTGCTCCAGCGCGGGGTTCCCACGGGGTCACAGCCTCCTTCGGGAACCCACCTGCTCCAGCGTGGGGTCCTCCACGGGCTGCAGGTGGAGATCTGCTCCACCGTGGACCTCCATGGACTGCAGGGGGACAGCCTGCCTCACCATGGTCTTCACCACGGGCTGCAGGGGAATCTCTGCTCCGGCGCCTGGAGCATCTCCTCCCTCTCCTTCTTCACTGACCTTGGTGTCCGCAGGGTTGTTTCTCTTACATGTTCTCACTCCTCTCTCCAGCTGCCGAATACCGCCGTCCCAACTTTTTTCCTTCTTAAAAATGTTATCACAGAGGCGTTACCACTATCGCTGATTGGCTCGGCCTTGGCCGGCGGCGGGTCTGTCTTAGAGCCGGCTGGTATGGGCTCTCTTGAACACAGGGGAAGCTTCCAGCAGCTTCTTACAGAAGCCACCCCTGTAACCCCCCCTGCTACCAAAACCTTGCCACACAAAACCAATACACAGGTGCACAAGAAGCACAAGGAGCTGGGAGAAAGCATGACCAGGAGAGCTGACCCGAACTAGCCAAAGGGCTATTCCGTACCATAGAACGTCATGCTTATTATGTAAACTTGGACGAGTTTGCTGGGAGGGGCGGATTGCTGCTCAGACATCGGTCAGCAGGTGGTGAGTGATTGCATTGTGCATCACTTGTTTTTTTCCTTGTTTGTTTTTTTTTAATCATATTCCTTTTTATTACTATTATTATTATTTATTGTACTTTAATTACCAAATCGTTCTTATCTCAACCCACAAGTTTTATTTTTTTTCCCATTATCATCCCCATCCCACTGAGGGCAGGGAGTGAGCAAGGGGCTGCGTGGTGCCTAGTTGCTGGCTGGGCTTAGACTATGACACAGAACAAAAATTCTCTGAATAGGAAAAGGGACTTTTACCTTTAGTCCAAGCTGTTGAACAGGTTGAGAGAAAGCATCAGGGACAACCTGTGCAAACTAGAGGACCATTTAATTTACTAGAAGCAATCCTAAAGGGGACTCCTCCCACAGAAGAAGTTGCACAAAACCCATCAGAAAATGGTATGCCTACCTAACAGGAGTTGCAGAAAATATGCAATTAATTGAAGGACATGTTAAGGTTTTCAAATTGCAGATGCCCATAAACACATACCCTTTAGCATTTCAACAACCTTTTAAACCTTCACCCATTCTGGATGTACCACCCCTCACTGAGGGTACACCAACAGAAAACATTTGGTTTACAGATGCTTCAGCAAAAAGAGTAAACAGCAAATGGCAATAAAAGGCTGTGGCGTTAGTTATTACCACTGGCAAACAAGTAATAGAAGAAGGTGAAGGCAGTGCACAAGTAAGAAATAAGAGCAGTTGTTTTGGCAGCACAGAATGGAGCAAAAATGGTGTATATAGACTCTTATGCTGTGTAGGCTGGTGCCACACAATGGCTCTGTTAATGGGAAACCTTGAATTGGGAAGTAAATAGATCCCCAATTTGGAGAAGCAAAGATTGGCAGTTATTACTAGATGCGGCCAGAAAAACACCTTTCAAGATGGGATGGGTAAAACCTCATGCTAAGGATAATCAACCTGCCACAAAGTGGAATCAAAAGGTAGATGAACTAACTAAAATTAGGAAAAATCACCTTAAATCCTGAGCGGTATCGATTGGGAGAATGCTTACATCAAAACCTTGGCCACATAGGTAAAGAAGCACTTTGCTGCACAGAGTAAAGATAAACAGAGAAACTTGTGAAACTATTCTTACAGAATGTCCCCAATGTAGATTGAAATTACAAGCAGATCACCCTGCTAAAGTACTACTGCTACACATCAATGAAGGGAAAATTTTATGGTCTACATGGCAAATTGATTATATCAGACCAAATCCTATGCGGGATATTGATACATCCTCACAGGGGTGGAAGTAGTCTCCGGCCTGCTTGTGGCGACTAATTGTTGGAATGCCGATGGGCAAAATACAGTGCGAGGGCTATTGTTCTGGTTCTCAAATCCATCTACTCCTGATGTTATCCAAAGTGATAATGGCTCACATTTTTCATGTAAGGAAGTGCAAGATTGGGCAAAACAAGAGGCAATTAAATGGGTATTCCACACCCCATACTGCCCTCGATCAAATGGGATGGTAGAAAGAGCTAATGCCTTATTGAAAAGGAATCTCAAACCACATGAGGCTCAATGGAACATGAGACTTCCCAAAGTACTCCATCAATTAAATAATTGATATAGGCCCACTTGAAGCCCTGTAAGCTGAGCATTCTTTGTAAAAACTGAATTTAGTGCTCCACTTAGTGGGAAGAGAAAGTATCAAATGACATTACAGACAGGACAGCCTGTGATGGTCAATCTACCATCCATCAACACTGTGCCTATGACTTTAACTAAATCTTGTGTCCCACTTGCCTGGGAAGCTACTGATACCAGTGGTGCAAAACATAGAATTAGTGCATGATGGATTTTTCCTTCTTTTAACAGGATAACCCATTTGGACTCTCCCCACTGAAAGAAGTCTCTCTTTTCTCTTACAGCACCCTGCAGGATGGCAAATGGAAATGCTGTGTTACTATAAACTAAGCACAACAAGAAGTGATTTAAACAAATTAGAACACCCATTGTGGTCTTCTCTATTAGCATTGGGAACTAACCAATGGCTCTTATTTGATGCAGCCTCAGTGGGAAAGGATTAATGAAAGAGACCACCAATTGATTGTGGATGCACTTGGTGCAGCCCAGAATAATGTTTCTCTAGCTCTTAGTTGTGGATGCAATCTGTGGTAGCAGCAATTATAAGAGAAGGTGAAGATGGCACCTTACCCACTGAAATTCGAAAGGTAATTTGGGATAATGCACCTATATTTGAAAAAGAATTCCAATCCTGGTGGTATTTAGTCAATTTTACTTATGACCCCAACAACAATAAGGCCACAGCTTTTCTCTCAACCATATGCAGTGCTTCGGTATATACCCAATCATTGCATTAGGATTAAGTCACAATGCAGCTATAGTCTATCCATTAGAACATAGAGTATGGGCCCAATGAAATGGAAACAAATGGCAAACTATTGATATTAACGCATGCATTATACAGGAACAACAAGGATTTATTTGTGAGAGTAACACCATCAAAGCCCAAGACATTTGTCTTGACACTGAGTAAAAAGTTTGTCATTTTGAAATACATCCCGATGAAACCCCTGAAACTGTACTTGTATATATTGGAAAAGGATGTGTTTATATAAGAACCCTTTGTGATTCTATATTCGTAGATAACATTACTGTAGATACAAGTAATCACTCAAATATTTGTTTGTAACTTTGCTAAAATTATGGGATGTGACTTTAATTATTCAGCTCCTGTTACATCTTATCAATTGTTACAATCTAATCATACATTGAGCCAAGATTTATTGCCTACCCTCATCAGAATGAATCTTACATTGGTGAATAAACTACTACAACACGATGACCTTTGTCAACTGCTAGAACGTGTCCAAAAGAATGGAAACAAAACTCTAATCACTGTTCATCGTGATATAGAAGAGATACACCTTGTCTTGGAAGGAGTAAAGAAGGATGGAGAACACCATTGGTGGGAAACCCTTCTTGGGTGGTCACCACCACCAACAGCAGTGTTTAATCTTATGCTTCACCCAGTTGTGATTTTGCTGACTCTAGCTTTGATATGTCTATTGTTTATAATTACATTGTATATAAAGGTTTGGTATATGATAAAACAAATAACCCAACTTCAACCATTCCAAACCTACAAATTAATGAATAACAAATAACAGTGCTTCACTATCTACTTACCATGGATCTGTAAATGTACAAACTATCAATAAACTATTTATGGCATAGAGACAAGAGCTGACAGTACCACCACTCTGTGAGGGTAAGATGAATTGACTATGGTCATGGGGTGGAGTGTGGCTGTGTGCTCCTCTGCGTCCCCTCCCTCCTTGAGCCAGAACCAGCAGTGGGGGTTCTGATGGCTGCATCAAGCTTACTCTGGACTTTGGAGGATGGATAGCAACACGGTAGCCAAGGGCTGTGTGAAATGGCGAGCCAGACATCTTGCTGGTACACAAATATGACTATAAGTCAATCATCTTACTCTATAAATAGTGAACAGCCCAGGGCCTGTTGAGCTCCCCTGCATGGCAGTGGGCTGCATGCCAGGATCTCCCCTTGAGTAGGGACACCTCTCAATGTTACTCCTCGAGGCTGAGAGATTCCTTGCTGCAACTGATTCTTGGTAAGTGATTAATAGCATGTTAAACTTTGAAATCTTAGCTAAGTGATATAAAGGATTGATTGTGCATATATAATCCTTTAGATATAAACTGCTCTGACCAAGTCTGGGGCTAGGAGTGGATTGAGCCTCACCTAGACTCCTCTCTGAGAAGGAGTTTAGAAAACAAGGGGGTCCATTCTGAACCTCATGACTCAATGGGTCTCCCTGACAGTTTTGTCTGACCCTGTCGTCTATGCAGTAAATATCAAGTGAAACTTGCCATCGAATCTTGTTAAACCACTGTCACATTTACTGTCAAACTTTGTTAAATTGCTGGTCACTGTTTTATATGAATAAACATATAGCTACTTCTCTCTTACAAGTGAAGTGTGTCACTCCATCTGCAACAGAAGTGCAGAATCAGAACAGGTTCCCAATTGGTGTCCAGTATGTGAAGAAAGACCTTGCTCTACCCTCCCAGGAATAAGGGAGTAGCGGGAGTGTGTCTGTGTCTCTGATACTCTCTTAAGAGTTATTTCATTGGGCACTAAGAATAGTTCAACACTTACTTCAACATACAGTCATAGTTGTTTATCTGTGACTACAGGAATGACCCTGAGCAGGAAGAAGCATTTTTATTGCATGTCCACCCCCAAGAAGTTTTCCAGCCTCCCTCAATTGTTAAAAATAACCAGAACTCTGATGTGTCTCAAAACACATTTCTAGAAACAGGAAAGTATGGTCTGGGCACAGACCCCTTTGGTAAGGTGTCGTGGTTTCAGCCCAGCCGGTAACAAAGGACCATGCAGCCGCTCGCTCACTCCTCCCACCCCCCTCCGGTGGGATAGGGAGGAGACGGAGGAGAGAAAAGAAAAAAAAAAAAACAAAAACCGGAACCTCGAGGGTTGAGATAAGGGCAGTTTACTGGGACAACACAAAAAAAAGAGAAGTTACAACAACAACAACGGTACTAATGAAAGAATATACAAAAAGAGTGATGCACAGTGCAACTGCTCACCACCCTAAACCCGACGCTCCGCCACTTCCCCCACCGAAAGTCGAGAGAACTCCCCCTAGCCCACTCCCCATTTATATACTGAGCATGATGTCACATGGTATGGAATAGCTCCTTGGCTAGTTCAGGTCAGCTGCCCCGGCTATGCCCCCCCACCTCCCAGGTTCCTGTAAAAATTAACTCTATCCCAGCTGAACCCAGGACATAAGGGAAAACTGAGCAGTGTGTGATGAAATGTACTAGGATAAGATTTTCTGTTGTTAACCTGAGTAACTAATACAATCAAAGTCTCAAGAAGTAGCTGTGCTTTTCCAAAAAAACAGAACACCACATATACATACCAAGTAAAGATAGTTAGGCTTTGTTCTTTTTTGGTGTAGAAATAAGCAATGCCTTTGAAGACAGTAAAGTGATACAGATTTACCCCTGCAGACAATGTGCCCTCATGTGAATAGACTGTATTTGGCATGACATGGGTATGTGTAAATTGAAGGACCCAGGAGCACTTTCCTGTTCTCAGAATGGATATGCACACTTGCTGTTTCTGGTTTGCACTACAGGATCAGACTTGTGTGTGTACACATACTCTTTCCTTCAGGAGAAAGGCAGGCAGGGAGCATGGGTCAGGCTAAAAGATTCAATTTCTTTCATGTTCAGAAGGGCATCTAGTCTGGGTTAATAAGAGTCCAGGACACTGGATAACAGGGTAGAACGTACCTTGTTATAACTGGAAATATAATATGATAGTGAAGCACCCCTGCCACCATCCCCCCCCAAAAAATCCCCAAACCCCAACAGTGTTTTTTGCAGAGATTGGTTGATTAAGTGAATATGAAAAGTTAACCTGGTTGAGTTCCTGAGACAGATGTCATAATAGATAGGTACGTATCTTCAAGTTAAAACTCTGTATTCTTGATTAAAGATGTCCTAGCCAGTATATGGCTCAGTGGCTACACAACATCATCCTAGAAAGTCAGTAAGGCATTTGTGCTAGAAATGCTCTCACAGCGGGGGAAACGGCAAGGGTATGTTATTTGGGAACAACTGGCACAGCATGGCCTTCAGCAATAGAGAGAGCACAGGCTTTGCTGCTCTAGGTCAGTCCTCCCAATGTGTCACAACAGATGTTTTGTTATTCAGCAGCTTAAAAAAATGGTGAGAGGCAATTGTTGTAAGAATTGCCTTCTCTAGCTTTGAAAACAAACCAGTTTTAGAAATGGGAGCCTGAAATCTTGCAACAAGGCAAAGCAGCTGCCATGTCAAAAAACTAACAAAAAATCAAGTCAAATGTGCTCTCCATCCTTACTACTATTAATATGACTTATCATAGAATCATAGAATCATAGAATCATTTCGGTTGGAAAAGACCTTCAAGATCATCAAGTCCAACCATTAACCACGCCCCCTAAACCATGCCCTGGAGTACCCTATCCACTCGCTTTTTGAATACCTCCAGGGATGGTGACTCAACCGCTTCCCTGGGCAGCCCATTCCAATGTTTGACAACCCTCTCAGTAAAAAAATTTTTCCTAATATCTAACCTAAATCTCCCTTGCCTCAACTTGAGGCCATTTCCTCTTGTCCTATCTCCAGACACCTGACAGAAGAGACCAACACCCTCCTCACTACAACCCCCTTTCAGGTAGTTGTAGAGAGCGATAAGGTCTCCCCTCAGCCTCCTCTTTTCTAGACTGAACAACCCCAGATCCCTCAGCCGCTCCTCATAAGACTTGTGCTCAAGGCCCCTCATCAACTTGGTTGCCCTTCTCTGAACACGCTCCAGCAGCTCAATATCTTTCCTGTAGTGAGGGGCCCAAAACTGAACACAGTACTCGAGGTGCGGCCTCACCAGTGCCGAGTACAGGGGAACAACCACCTCCCTGTTCCTGCTGGCCACACTGTTCCTGATACAGGCTAGGATGCGATTGGCCTTCTTGGCCACCTGGGCACACTGCTGGCTCATATTCAGCCGGCTGTCAACCAGCACCCCCAGGTCTTTCTCTGCCGGGCAGCTTTCCAGCCACTCTTCCCCAAGCCTGTAGCACTGCATGGGGTTGCCGTGACCGAAGTGCAGGACCCGGCACTTGGCCTTGTTGAACTTCATACAATTGGCCTCAGCCCATCGATCCAGCCTGTCCAGATCTCTTTGTAGAGCCTCCCTACCCTCAAGCAGATCGACCCTGCCTCCCAACTTGGTGTCGTCTGCAAACTTGCTGAGGGTGCACTCAATCCCCTCATCCAAATCATCAATAAAGATATTAAACAGAACAGGGCCCAACACCGAGCCCTGGGGAACACCACTCGTGACCCGCTGCCAACTGGATTTCACCCCATTCACCACGACCCTCTGGGCTCGGCCATCCAGCCAGTTTTTCACCCAGTGAATAGTGCACTTATCCAGGCCACAAGACACCAGCTTCTCCAGGAGTATGCCATGAGAGACAGTATCAAAGGCCTTGCTGAAGTCTAGGAAAATAACATCGACAGCCTTTCCCTCATCCACTAGGCGGGTCACCCGGTCATAGAAGGAGATCAGGTTGGTCAAGCAGGACCTGCCTTTCATAAACCCATGCTGACTGGGCCTGATCCCCCTCTTATCCTGGAGCTGCCGTGTGAGTGCTCTCAAGACAAACCGTTCCATAATCTTTCCCGGTACCGAGGTCAGGCTGACAGGCCTGTAGTTCCCCGGATCCTCCCTCTGACCCTTCTTATAAATGGGAGTCACATTGGCAAGCCTCCAGTCCTCTGGGACCTCCCCTGTTGACCAGGAACGCTGATAGATGATAGAGAGTGACTTGGGAGGAAACACACATACAACAGCTATGGAACTAAATTTTGTTAATTCATTCAGCAGAAATGCTTTATTCTTTGTCAGGGTGGGGGATTTGCGGTGGGTAACATGACAAAGAGGCTGATGGAATACAGATGTGTTGACAGAAAGGCTCTGTATCAGCCATTTTGAAATGCTATTTCTGCATTTCGGAGGACAGAATCCTCAAACAGCTTCAATGTTTATGGATAATTTACAGAGAAATGAAGCTTAGATCATCAAGCCAGAGAAGTCATACAGTATAATTAGGAAAATAAAAATTTCGGATCCCTTCAAACATGAAGCAGGCACTAGTACTCAGTTACAGAAACTCACTTCTCAACTGGATACACCAAACAGGTTTAAATAGACCACTCTTTGTGAGTAAATAGTCAACTAAGACATATGGGTAAATTAAAAATGTTCATTATTAGTGAAGGCAGAATTAGAAATACATCATTAAACTGGTTATAATTAAGACAATGCAGTATTTGGGCCCAAAAGAGCTGCTAATGCTTTTTACTTTTCTACTTACTCCAACTAATGCAGACATGTCTCACTGCAATGAGTACAGAAGATGTTTTGACTTTATAGACATTAGTTTAACCTTCAAATCAGTGCAACTAATGACAGATTTTGGATGACTCTACACAGGAAAAAAAACAAGTTTGAAAAAATTGCTTATGCCGTTTTAGTCCGTTCCAGTTAGTTTATTCAGAAGCATTTTGGAGGCCATCAGAAATAACAAGCTCCTTTTTGAAACTTTGTAGGCTTCTACCATAACAGAGAATGAATTGGATTCTCTTACTTGTGATCTTCATCAACTATGTTCAATAAATTTTAGTTGCAAGTGGAGTAAGTAGAATATCTGCAAAGCTTTTCCTGTATGCATCTGCACAAAAGCAAATAAAGAGATGGGCTTATTGGCAGAAGCCATTGAAGCTGTTTTTACAGTCTGTGTGCTGCTGAAGCAATGTGGAGGGGGCTGAGTTCAGAGCAAACAATTGTAATGGTATAGCTTTATGCCTGGAATTCTGTTTGAAGAAAAAATAATTAGAGCATCTAATCTGAACATCTGCATGAGAAAAGCCCTAGAATTTCATCAAGTTATTTCTTAAATCCATAATTTATTAAGGGGAATAGGATCATTAAAGGCTCATTCACATGAGTAGGTATATGTATAATGAATCCAGTGAAGCTCTCTGTGTACTGAATTACTTGGGGGAAGAAGTTATGGAACTCTTTCTCCACAAATGCACTGCACCCTGCTGACAGCTGCTCCCCATTCACAGGGGAGCTGCTGTTGAT
Organism: Harpia harpyja; assembly: GCF_026419915.1. Lineage (NCBI taxonomy): Eukaryota > Metazoa > Chordata > Aves > Accipitriformes > Accipitridae > Harpia > Harpia harpyja. Next base: position 25,723,323 of record NC_068947.1, read on the forward strand.
GCATGCTGAAGACTTGGTAGTTCTATTTTGCTATCCAGCTCTCTGCAATTCACAAGATATTGTGGTCCCTGAAGACTGCTTTGAGCTTTTATCAACGTTATGGAAACCAATTCACATAGTTTTACCTTATTACTTAAATATAGATGCTGTCTTTTCTACTTGACAGATGGAAATTTTAAAAGTAGGAGTAAAATAATTAACCAATAGTAGTTGACAAGATGAAGAAGTGCTCTAAAATAACTGTTTTGTGGATGGTTTCAATGCATGTTTTCATTTTCATGTTTGTTGCCTAGAAACCATAATGTCAAGTACATTATTATTGCTTATATAAATAAATCTGCTAGGACTAATTCTTGAGCATCTTCTTCATGCTTGTCATGCTAGAAGCATCCTGAAAATCATGAAATGGTTCATATAATGTGATGTGACATCTACATGACACAGAACAGCTGTAACACCTGTTCCAAAACAGATTGGTTAAGGGTTGTTACCCTGTACTGGGTCTGGCTGGGATGGAGTTAACTTTTTACATAGCAGTCTGTAAGGTGCTGTGTTCTGGATTTGGCTATCAAACAGTACTGCTAACACACCAAAGTTTTGGCTAGTGCTGAGCAGTGCTTGCATAGCATCAAGGCTTTCTCTTCTTCCCACTCTGCCCCCCTGTCGTGGTTTAACCCCAGCCAGCAACTAAGCACCACGCAGCTGCTTACTCACTCCCCCCCCACCCAGTGGGATGGGGGAGAGAATCAGGAAAAAAAAAAGTAAAACTTGTGGGTCGAGATAAGAACAGTTTAGTAGAACACAAGGGAATAAACTAATAATGATGATAATAACAATATCAAAATGACAATAATAATAATAAAAGGATTGGAATGTACAAGTGATGCACAATGCAATTGCTCACCACTTGCTGACTGGTGCCCAGTTAGTTCCCAAGCGGTGATTCCTCCCAGCCCCACTCCCCCCAGTTGATATACTGGGCATGACATCACATGGTATGGAATACCCCTTTGGCCAGTTTGGGTCAGCTGTCCTGGCTGTGTCCCCTCCCAAATTCTTGTGCCCCTCCAGCCTTCTTGCTGGCTGGGCATGGGAAGCTGAAAAATCCTTGACTTAGTCTAAATATTACTTAGCAACAACTGAAAACACCAGTGTGTTATCAGTATTCTTCTCATACTTAACCCAAAACATAGCACTATACCAGCTACTAGAAAGAAAATTAACTCTATTCCAGCTAAAACCAGGACACCCCCCACCCCAGCAAATAGGGTGGGGTTAGGCAAGAGATTGGGAGGTGACACAGCTGGGACAGCCAACCCAAATTGGCCAAAGGGATATTTTATACCATATGACACTGTGATCAGCAATAAAAACTGGGGTAGATGAAGAAGAGCAGCAGCGGAGGGTTGGGTTTCAAGGTGGTGGCTGATCAAACACTGGCTGAGCTTCGGTCTGCCTGTGGGAGGTGCTAGAAATTTCACTTGGTTGGCTTTTGTTGTTGTTTTTTCTCTCTCTTCCTTTCACCTATTAAACTGCCTTTGTCTCAACCCATGAGTTTTCTTGCTTTTACTCTTCCTATTTTCTCCCCCCATCCTGCTGGAGATAGGAGTGAAAAAGCAGTAGGTGTGGGCAGCTACTGGCTGCGGTGAACCCACCACATACACATAAAATGAAAAAAATTTCCTGGCGGGGGGTGTGTGTACAAGCAAGCAAGATTTCTGGTTCTGGAGGTAGTGAAAGGTAGAAAAGGTTGTGAAAAAACACATTTTGTCTTTTGTCTGCAGGAAAAATATATGTTCAGTGCATTGCTGATCACTTTGATCCCTAATGCCTCTTGAAGGTCTCTATTACAGATTTTTTTCCTAGCTTATTGTTAGAATTCCCTTGGAATTTGGCAAGGCTAAACAATTGTAGCCCTAAAATAGCGAAAGTATGAATGTGTTCACCTTAGTCTACCTTTCTTCCTTCTAGTTAATTCATATTATGAATAGATGCTATATTTTCCTTCTTTTTTTTTTTAACTGCTGAGTGGATATACATTGCCATATACAACTTGATAAAAACCATATACCCTTAATTTGAAATCCTTAGTATAAGAAATTACATGAAATGCTGTGCATTCGAGCACAATGGTCACAATGCTATCATTGTCAAAGAGAAATAGTTCACTGAGCATTTAAAAGACTTAAACACAGAGAAGCAACCCAGAGTTAAGTTCCTGGGAGTCAGATTATTCCACGCTTACTCCCCTTGAGCTGCTTCCTAACTCTAGTATTAAAATGCTACTCAGTATGGAAAAGGCATTAGAGCATCTGACCATACAATTATTTTTTGTAAAATTGTAATCATAGCACTTGTTCTATTTCAAAATGCAGCAAATTCTGAACATCAGATTTTAAAGAATAATTTATTTCTTGCTTGATCTAAATTGGAATTATATTATGCCCTAGGCTACTATAAAACGGAAATAGAACTTCCTCCTTCTCCCCGCCCCCCCCCAAACCCCTCTTACTGTACAGCTTGTTAAAGAGTATACTGACAAAGAGCAAGCTTTACTTTTCCCGGGTCCCCCTAGGCAAATTCATGTCTGTGCAGTCCTTGAAGAGGGTCAGTGGTTTTGGGTACATGGTGTTACACCATCCTGCTTTAGGGGGGAAATGGCTGCTTTCAGGATGCTGGCAGCATCTCAGCAAGAGATGCTGCCTCATGCGGAGGCAAGATATGGACAGTCAGCTGTCCCTGCTGGGTTTCTCTAAGCATGGCAAAGCAGGCTGCCTCTTGCAAATGCAGAAGACCCGTGGCAGACACAAACTCTGCAGACACCAGGAGGCCCTGCCTTTCCCAGCAGAAAGATCACAGTCTTGATGCTGTGCCTCTTTCCTATTATCAGATGTGAAATCAGGCTTTGCCCACACCCCTTTTCCCCCATTGGTTTACTGTAGCTGCTGTAGCTATGCATGCACTTCTCATCCCACCACACACCTTTCATTGTGCAATGAATAGATGACATTTGAAAGATTAATAGCAGATTAATTAATTGTAAATGTTAGAGCTTGATTCTGAAAATGCATCACTTTCAGCTTAGTTGCTAAATCTTCTTTCACAAACAAAATTGTTACCTAATGAGATTATTAAGTTTATATTCAGCTGGTTCTAGTTATCGTATTTTATGGCACACAAAAAAATAAAGATTTGGCTTGTCATAACCATCAATGAGAAATGCTTTTATTTTAATTAATCTTGTTATATCTTGTCTGCATCTGCATATTTATTCTCTGGGGTATGTGATCATTAAATACATCCGAACTGAAATTCAGTGATGGCTTTACCAAACAGATCTTTAAATTTGACTAAATATCATGTTTTCCCGGGGAGCAGAAATATAAAAATATATACCTGTGGCAATATGCTAGTGTACCAGTACTACTTATATCAATCTTTGCTTGAAGAATATTAAGACTCATGTGAGAAGAAAGGTGTAAGAAATAGTATGCAGTAGCCAAGCTGTCTTGTATTCTGTTTCATTGCACATCTGTTGTTAGCATATAAGCATCAAAACCAAGACCAGTACAGCATAAAGCTATAGATCTACCAAAGTGCAAAGTACAGCATAAAACTGTATATTTATCAAAGTGTAAAGTAAGGTGATAGTGCCATTACCTCATCTGGGAATTATTCGTTGGAAAATCACATTTGTGCTGGATTTCACAGAATCAGACAATGCCTACTGGCTTGCTGCTTCTGAGAGACCCTCAAATTCATCTAGACAAAACCATTATGTTCTCCAATGCTATTTCACAATACATCTGTTCTTTGAGTGTGATTTGCCATCATTGAAGACAATTAAGTAACATAGTCACTTACAGTAATGTGATATGAATTAGGTCCTTGACAAGGTAGAAAATGTAATGATGCTAGATATGTCAAGAAGATGAGAGTAAAACACAACACAAGTTTACAGTAATTAAAAAAATAAGGTCATCCACTATGATCACAATTTGTAATGCAAACATGCCTACCTGTTGTCAAGAAAACCCCCACACCTTAACCACTAACACCTGAGAGCTATTTTGTTCCGAGTTACTTGACTCATGCTCACAAAATTATCCTATTTATATTATGAACATGTGTATTTCCACTGATCCCAATGGGATACTCTCCTGAGCATGATAAATCACACAGCTGTACTTACTAATTACAATTTTTAATTAACCAGATTTTCATAATTTATTTCTCATAAATTAATTCAATTAATGAGATTAAAAAATTCTGAAGGAGATACACAACCTTAAATTAGACATTAATGGCAATTAAAGATTATAAATTAGAATGGGCAAATTTCATACAAATGATTCTAACAAAGGATATGAAACTCAAGTAGAAACAAATCAAACTGGTAAATTGAATTAGTATTGTCTCACAGTGAAACATTTTATCTATACTAATCTCCTCTTCTCTGGAAGGTGATTTTATTATTGGCACAGAACATTAACTCTTAATAAAGACCTTATCAATCTGCTCATCAGGATTTATTTTGATCAAAATAAGGTACAATACATGGTACAGTCACAGGTATTTCTGAACTAAGAAATTTTGACAGATCCATCACTGAAATAGAAAGTCAAAGTTTCGATCTAGGTCATGATAACTCATAGAAAACAAGAATTTTTTCAAAAAGGAGAGTCAGTGTGAAACCTTCCTCTGCAAAAGACAATGACATTGACTGAGTTCAGGTTTTTGGCCATGCTTTAAAAGCCATATGACAACTCACAGACAACTGCATTGTGTGTTTTCTCCTATATTTGTCATATTATTATCTCTTCCCCATGCCTGGACCTTCTTCCTCAGTTTTAATGTGTATTCCACCTACTGTCCCTTTCTGTCCTCATATATAAAGGGGGAAAAGATCCACCAATTCTGCTCTTTTTTTCCTTAGTTCTTAGTAATGACATGACTCATCTGGACAAACACACATAAGTGTTTAGGAGCAAAATCAGATCAGTTGAGGTACTAGGGAACTAAAACAAGCAAGATATCAAGGACAGAATAAGCCACAAGAATGTTTCTCTTCTGGCTTCTCCTCAAGCTGTCAGAAGTAAAAATCAGCTATGAAGTCTCTTTCTTACAAACTTGAATTCTCCCCCTGTAACTTTACATTATTAAGGCCTTGCATGGGATATGTGTTGAAGAGAAAGATATTACATGGCTGATGAGCTCTGTCATGCAGGGCTTACTTGGTTGTCCCACTTACTAAGTGGAACATCTGGGGGAAAAAAAGAGTTTGGGAAACCCTGCTTCAAAAGACAGAGTTAGGCAAGCTGAAGAAATTGCTCAAAATAAATACGATGCAATTCAGCAAAGGAAATACGCAAAATGTTATGCTTGGCTTAGTTAAATAGAAGGATAGAGTGACTAGGCAGCAGTTCTGCTGAAAAGTGTCTCTTAAACACTGTGGATAGGAGCCACTGTGGGACTCTGTGAAAGCAGTGGGATGCTCCCTTTTCCTTGGTGATGCCTTAGCAGCAGATTATGTCCAGTTTTGTGTACCTTCCCATAAGAAACATAAGTATGGGAGGCAGATTTAATAAATTAATTGTGAGAAAAACTGAAAGCTCTGTTTTTTAAAGTGAAGATCAGTAAAGACTTAGATGTTCTACATAAAAGAACGGGGGAATATCTGTTATCTATCTCGTTCACTGGGAAGGAGAGGAGAAGTCAGGAATGCAATGCAGAGCAGAAGATATTCATATTTCTACTGTGAAGCACTAAAATAGATTGCTTACAAGGGTTATCAACTTTAGAGGGTTATTTAAGAACAATTACATAAACAGCTGTTAGAAATGGATTAGGCATAGTTTGCTTTGCCTGGGGATAGGTGCAGGGATTAGATCAAGTCTCACCATCACTACCAGCTCTGTTTTTTATGATCTCTGGGAAGAGAAGCCCAAGGCCAAATGAGAAACTGAATGTAGGTCAGATGCCAGGTTTTTTTTTTCCCTGCAATCTGGAAGTTTAAGTACCTGGATGTTTTGGAAATGAAATCCTCAAAGGCCTTTAGGAATACCTGGAGAGAAATAGTAAAAGAAACCATTAATGTACCTGTACTTAGGAGATGCAGTAACTGTGCATGAAAGAAATAAGGAAAGCCCACCCTTAGGAAGCTCAGTTATCAGTGAAATAAGAACTGCCAGTCTCTAAGTGCTCCTCTGCAAGAGGAGTCTCAGGCTCTTGTGAAAATAATCAACTGAAGATATGAATGTAGCTCACATACATGAAAGTGTATTAGCCTCCAGTATGGACATGGCCATTCATTAGTAAAATGAATCTAAATTTGGTTTAGTTAATTTTTGAGGGAGAAAAGAAAAGCATATTAACTTCGAGCCTTAGCTGATTTGTCATAGCTTTCCTGGGCCTTTCTGCTTAAAGAAGTCTTGTATATAAAAACAATGCTCAGCTGAGAACAGAAAGACACTGCTAGCTACTCTGCCTGAGATAGTAGGGAAAGACTGATGTGAGGTATCTGCAGTTGTTGCTTTCCATGTAGGATCATTTGACAAGAAAGGGGGAGAAGAGACAGAAGAGACAGAGAAATTTCTTACTGAAGATTTTGGTCAGATTTCTTTTTTTGACATTAGTGGATTCAGGATTAATTACATTAAAATAAAAGCAAACAGAATATGCTAAACTCCCCCAACAAAAGCAGTTGAACCACAGAAACACTTTCCTTTTTTTTTTTTTTTCATATAGGTAATATTAGTACTAATCCAGAAATAAAAACAGAATAGAAAAAGTCAAACCTGAGGCAATCTTTCCTTTTTTAAAAAAAAAGGAAAAAACAGAGAAAAGCCTGACAGAGATGAAAAGAAGAAAAAGTGAAGAAATTCAGAATTCCATTCTCCCAGTATTTGTTATGGTTTTTTTCTCCCTATAAAGTGCATTATCTTATACTGCATTAAAATAATTGAGAATATTTATAAATACTAATCCTGCTCCTTTGATAAGGCATAGAAGCTCCCCCAAAATGTGTTACTAAATTTAGGATTCTGCTTTGAATTAACCTCTAATGAAGTCTAATATTATTCAGTGATTACAGAGAGAGTATGGGGATCTTAACCCAGAAATTAGCCTTTGTGCATAGTCTGTATGAATCATTCCAACAGTCATGTGTAACTAAATATTAACAAAACTTCTTTTCTATTAAAACACTAGTGGGGGCTAAATAACTAATGGTTAGGGCACGTGCTTTTTGAATTTCCGGTAACACAGTCCAAGGTATTTATTACAGTTCATAATACATATGGACTGTATATGAAGTCCTACAGTCCTACAAAGTTTGCTCCAGTTGATGATCACACTGTACTTTGTAATTGAGACTGGAGAAAGGTTTTTTATGTTGTCATTGCAGAATTTGTTTGTATTTTATTAATATTTTACACAAACTTCTGATTCATTTTAAGTAGATTGCAATACAAATGTTTATTCCCAGAATAAATTAATTGTACTGCAGGGCACATAGGACTTGAGAAGCCGAGCTTGTTAGTGGTGACCAGAGATCACTGCGGCGGAGAATACTACCCCGCAGCTTCCTTTCTCTAGTTTGTACCTACAGCTGAGAGGTGGAAAGGAACATTGCTCACCAAATAGGAGCTCTGCCACATCTTCATTCTATGAGTGTATCTACTTTAATAAAATTCACTTACATTGATTAATTCCTACAGCACAGACCTGAAGGAGAAATATGATAACAATATTAACTGTAAATCTTGAGAAGTTACAGGAATTTCACAGGTTTTGAAATGCAAAAGCTTGCATTTTTTATTTTTTTGAAAATTTTTATTTTGTACCTCTTCTTTTATTTTTACCCTTCTCAACACTTCAGTCCAATAGGACTGATGTTTGGGGTTTTCAAAATCTTCTTTGTCTCTTCTTGTTTTTAAACTTTATATAAAACATATAATTCAAAAGACCTCATTGTTCAATTTCAGCAGAGTACTGACATGTTACATCTGTTTAGGGTGTTTCCCCTAGTATCTATTTTATTTAGTGACATCAGTTACAGTAAAGAAGGTGGAAATAAGAAAAGTAATCTTCAAATTTTCACAGATCTGTATGTTTCAGAATGGAGTTTCAAAAACTTCAGAAAATTAAAATCCAAGCTGACAACAAAAGAAAAAACTTTTTTTGCCATGATTTCTGTTGGGAAAATATGATTTTTATTTTCTGGAAAAAAGATTTTGTGAAAATTCATCTTTGCAGAACATGCCACCACATTTCTAGCCATTCATAAAGCTCTAAAGGTTCAATAACAATATATCTGGCTGCAAACAGAAGAAATGTTCTCCCCCAGCTGTCATTTTCTATAATCCTTATTTACAGATATCCAGAATCTCATGGTGAGAGCTTAAGCAAACTGTGTTGAAAATTATCCAGTGAAAGGCCAAGATACAGAACTGGGGTCTCTGGTCCCAGCTTTGGCTTTGCAACCGTTACTGAGGAAAAGGCAACGCACAGTTGCAAAAACCCCATAGCAAACCAGGTGTCCATCCAAGAGTCAGATTAGCCGTTTGTTTCCTCAACCACGCTCCTCTTCGTTGGCTGAGGGAAAGGGAGCTGTGTTGGTCTTGCCTGTGCTGGGCTTAGTGTCAGCTGAGGTGTCCCAGCAGCCACAGAACGGGTCAGAACTACATTAAATGCCTCCTTTGTTCACTAATCCCCTTGTGCACTACAAAAGATGGACTTTCTAATAAAGATTCTCTATGGCACAAAAAAAGCTCTGGTAGGCACTGAAGTGGTCCCCTCCAAGCATTTCTGCAACAGGGTTAGCAAGCTCCTTTAGCAGACTTTGGAGGCACTCTTCCATGGCCCTGACTTTTGATGCGTGCTTTCCAGCAAGGTTTTGGTGGTTGTTTTTCTGCCATTCTTGGTTTCTTCTGTGTAGGCTTAATGTTTGTGTAGTTGCTTTCATTTCATTGATTTTGCTGTAGAACAAAGTCTGTGTTTGCATTTCTGCAGGCATACACATGCACACATAAAAATCAAAACCCATAGAAAAAAGGAAATTGCAAGATCTTAAATAAGGAAAAAACAATCACTTTCTAGGGAAAATGTCTACCTACACAATGAGATCAGCTTTTCAAGGAGAAAGAATAGGTTGGTTTTTTTTTGTTAATCATAAATGATTGAGAATAAGTATTTTGTAGGTTCATTGCTGATAAAGTTAGAGACAAAGACAAAATGTGTATGCAGTCAACTCCTAATTCTCCCAATTGCTGTGACAAATATTATTGATGTGGGAAGATTTGGCTTACATTTTTGCAATGCTGGAGAAATGTTGGCATATATATTAATACTTATTTCCATTGCTAAAGATGATAGCATAGGGTAGAAATTATACATTTTTATTTTTAGTCTTTTTTGTAATGACAAAAAACCACTGAAAACTACAAAAATGTTTAAAAAAGAATTGTATCAAAATTGTCATGGTTGCTTTTCATACAAATTAAAACCTTATTCACACCACAGTCTCTGTCAAAGCTTGTATTTCTCTGTGTAGTGGTTGACTATTGGTGAACATGTTCATTACTTTGAGAATTAATGTTTTGTCCAGAGTATTTCAACCAGCACTGCTAAAATTATTAGCTTTCTATTAAAAATGACATTAGAAAATATGCATGCAAACAAGCAACACATTCTGAACACTTCCTAAGTGATTAAAATCAAATACATTCTTAAAATATTGCCCATATAGTAGCTTAAAATATTCTTCTGAAGGAAGATGAAAGCTAAAATATGTTCCCAAGTAAGAACAAACATGAATTATTGGTACAAAAGGGGGCTCACTTAAATTGCAAATATTGTATAAACTCTTCAGAGCAGAGGCATTTATAGTAGGCTTGCCTAATACTAACCATAATGGATCTTGGATGAAAGTTGTTTCTGAGTGCTTTTGTGACATAAATGTTAAGGAAATGATAACACTATAGCTTTACAGACTAAAGAAGTCATTTTCCAAGTCAAAGTTTTGATTCTAGAAGTCATTAGTAGGTAGGAGGATTCATTCAAAAAATAGAAAATTAGAATATTCCAATTAGTTATACTGATTTATATCATGTGCATGTCAAGCCCCTTCCAGACATATACAAAAGGAATTTTGCACCGAAAGCAAACTACTTTTTCTTTGTGTTTTCATTTGCTTTTCATTTAATCTTGAATGACTACGTGTTAGCTCATTCAGAATTCCATGTTTTATTGAACTTGATTATAGACCACTCATGACACCTGTGCGGTATTCACAGCCAGCCCTTGCCCTGTCGCTGCGGGAGACAGCTACATTGCTTCCTCTTCTCCGACCCCAGTCTGATTCTCTTCTTGACTGCAGCTTCTTCATCTACCCCCTCCCACCCTCCTTGGTGCCCACTTCCTATTCTTGGGCACATTAAGAATATTTGGTTTGAAGAAATGTAGATAGGAAAAAACCAGACCCTTAAGAGAGCTAGTTAATTAGAAGCTCCTATCTTTGCTATAAGTAAATGAATTCAGCTATAGCCATTCTTTTTTACCTTGAAGAGTGTATTGCTAATTAGGGAATAGAGTATAAAAATAAAAAGCATGTTAGGTTTAAATGTGTAGATAAGGTATCAACATTGTTTTGTAACCAGGCATTTTTATAATCCACCTGGAAAGTTACGCTGTAATAATAGTTTAGCTATGGTCACGGGGTTATTACTGTTGAGATAGATTTGATGTAAGTGTAAATTAGTTATTTTTCCATCCATGGAGCATGCTTATGTGCTGACCAAATATGGGTAATAATGGTTGGAGAATGAATATCTGTATAAGGTAGATAAAATAAGGGGTTAAAATAAGGGGTACAAGGCTATTTAAGGATTTTGTGTGCATGTGTGTGCCATTTTCTCTGGCTCTTATTTATTATATCAGCTAAAATGTTAAGTTAAAACCATAAAAAAGTGTTTCATAATGAAGTAAGGCAAGTATGACTCATCACTGTTTTCTGCATCAATAAAAGCTCTTTTGAGTTTCACAAATATTGATGACTTATGATTTTTTTCTGGATTAATCATGACTCTCTATAAAAAGATTGTACAGTGACTAATCAGAGAAAAACTAACAAACAACCCAAAATAAATCCAAAATAATAAATGTTTGTAATTTATCCAAGCTGAATTAATCTGACCCACAGCCCAATTTCAGGCTCCATTTTTTACTGTAGGATTTTGTTCATGTTGAATGAATGCAGAGAGGGGGGATAATAGGAGTACAGGAAAGTCAGAATCACTGCTTCTGGGTCTGATATTTAGGTTAGTAATCGGTAGGTTGTAGCATCAAGTTGTAGGAAAAGTCCTGCTCTGTTTCTACAGTTCTATAATGGAAAGAGCTTGATGGCTGTGTGGAAATGATGCATGCATGTAGGTACTGTAATGGCAAGGACCACGATCAGTGCTGATAGTTACACCAGAGAGTTCGTTACAAGATTCTAACCAACCCATCATAGCCATAGCCAACCTAAATCTTTGTAAACACACAGAAATTTTCTGATAATGGCAGAATCACTTTGCTGTAACTGCCAAAATATAGACAAACAAATTAAAGTAAACTTTAGGCAAATATTAATTTTAGTAAGAGAAATGTATACATAATAAATTTATAAACTGACAAATATGTATTATAATGGAAAATTTCATAATAGATTTCACTGTTTTCACCAACTTTAATGATAATTGCAAGTAACAAATAGAGAAAGGGTAATTACCTTAAAATTCTGTTGACAATGCCAATAGAAAAAGGTTTTATCTCTCAGTTTTTCCAAAACAAAGTTCATGTTGGTCTTGTATATGCAATATATTTTGCCACAATCTCTATCATTATATATCAGCAAATGGTTAGCTCTGTGCTACTAATCACCTACACACCCTGCACACTCATCTGGTCTTGTTGTATTTCTTCTTGTTCTGGTTTTGAAAAGATGAAGAATTAGTGTAACAATTAATGTAGTCATGTTTGTTATAGTGGGATTATTCATGTGATTTAAGTATTCACTTCTTTAAGTATTTGAAAATCTGGAACTTAAAACTGCAAGGAAAGTGTCTTCATGCTGGACATAAGACTGTACAGCCTTTTTTTTGAAAAGCCAACCAAGAACAAAGTTGTACCAATGGTACTGTTACGAAGGCACTTTCACTAACCTTAACTTTTTCCTTGCATCTACATGTCAGCTTTCATCTTCTACATAGGTTGTATGCATTTGTGTACAAGAATTGTCCTTTCTATAGTCAACACAATGGGAGCCTGGTCCATACCTAGGGATTCTATATGTTGTGCTTTGTTCTATATAGCACAAATAATAAGTGAAATAAAACTAAATGCTAGACACTGCTTACCCAAAAACTTGGGGGTTTATGCAGGCAGAAGTTTTTAAAGAAAAATATAGAAATTCTTCTTCTTTCAGATGCTATCATTGATGCCTGAGGGAGAAGCAAGGATTGACCCTTGCTACGTGTTTATTTTAGAGGTGCAAGTAAGCTGACCACTTTAATCTTGCTGGTATCTGTCTTCATCATACAAATCCACTTTTGTGCCTTGCACACTATGAATTGGCCATACACATGCATAGCTTTATACATGGTCTATCTGACAACATTTAATTAAACGTATAACATAGTCAGTTGGATAAGTGGCATCATTTTTGATGACAGAAAATATTGAGGCAAGTCCTCAGATACTGAAGGTAAGCCCACAGTTTTCAGCAGAAATATGCTGATATACACCAAAGAACCTGGTCCATAGCTTATGTTAAATGTTACATTCTTGTGCCATGTAACTGGCTATTTCACAGCTAAGTAGTGTTTCATGTTACTTCCAAATTATCAAGGAAGGATATTTCAAGCTCAAGGCACTTTTGTGAAATACCTGCATTAAACTACATGGTAGATGAAACCACTCAGATTAATAGTTTATACAGGAGCTGACAGGGCTTCTTGCCCTGGTTGGCACTCCTACAGTGTGTGGTATGACCTCTCTTTCTGGGGAAAACTCCCTGTCAAAACTCTCTCATAGAGCTGGTAGGTGTAATTTAGCCATCCATAAAGCAGTCATAGAGGGACTAGCAGTGGTCAAGTCTCCTGTGCTCTGTCCCCTTGCTTAGCTAGATGCTCACCTGCAAACAGGTCTAAGGGGGATTAGCAATAGTTTGTATCTTTTCCCTCACTTTGAATATTCCTTAGGAGAAAATCTGGTCCATGAAATGAATATTGCAGAGCTCACTCATAAGCAATGTTTTCCCCCCAAAGCTGTGTTTTAATTGCTCTTTGGATTTTGAGTTAGTCACCTGCAGGTTTCATTTCAACAAATCCAGATAATTCGTGCAATCTCTTATTAATGCACTGGGAAAATGTAATTCTTGATTATGGTTTTCCCCATGTCTGTTTTACAGATGACTGAAACATGAATTAACTTCCTTTTCTTTGCTGGTACATTTCTATAGTTCAGGAATATACCTTCCATCCCAATAAAGGTACCTGTAAGGCTTTGTTCTACAAAGAATGCATGCGTTTAAAAATTAACAAAGATTTCAGATTCCAAGAATGTGTTCTGCCTCCGTACATTAGTCCATTAGATATCTTTTACAGAAAAGCCTGAAAACTGAAGAAAAACATACATGCAAAGAGCTTTGTTCCTTGGATATTAGCTGTAGAGAGACACGAATTTGTTCAGAATAACTCAGCGAGATTGCACAAGTACAGCATCAGAGACAATAGATGGCAGTCTTAATCCATTGTGTTGAAAGTACCGCAGAAACATCAGAATTTCTTGCCCCTCACCCAACAAGTCACAGCTATCTTTCAGCAGTTTGTAGGTCAATGTACAAACATATTTGAAAAGTTCATTTTGAAGATCTTTTCCTTCTACAAGCCTGGCTTGATTTACATCTGCCCTGCTATCCCTATAAATGGATACCAAGGTGAGGACTGACAGTATCAGGAAGTAGATGGTTTCCTTGTATTTAGCTCAGGAGGACACTGCAGGATTGTTACAGCATGAATATAGAGTATTTGGCACTGTGGGTATCCAGCCTGATGAGCAAATCCTTGGTCCCCACATAGATAAGCACACTGCAAAACTTTCCTAATAGATTTACCCTGCACGGTTCACAGAAAGAGAGAGAAGCCATGCATCTTGTCTCCCTTGTCCCTCCTGTGGACAGCATTGCCAATTGAAGAGGTCATACAGGAGGGCATATCTGCCTGCCTTCCCTCAAGCCAAGGCACTTACGTAAACTGACCAAAATTAATTTTGCTATACACTGTGACAACTTTCTCTGTTTTCTCTTGTGAAATGCTGACTAAAGGATGGGCCCCCAAGGCATTCTATGGCTGAACAGTGATTTTCTTTTCCTGTTCACACTCAGGGAAAGGCTAGGCTTTTCTTCACTCCTGTGAAATGATACTTAGAAATAAAACCCTGAAAGAAATTTCTTCCTTCTCCTGCACTTTTACAGGGGATAACATGATTAGAAATTGAAATGAAATTGAAATTAGAAATGATTACACAGGATTGCTAAGGGGCTTAATTAGTTAATAAATCAAATAAATCACTGCTACTACAAGCAGCTGCAAGCTTAATCTCCCACTGGTATTTTGTTCTACTATCCCCTGTGAGTAGATCTGTAGAGCCACGGGTACACTTCCTTGTGCTTTCTGTAGTGTGTCCTGCAATTTAATCCCAGAGCATTTTTGTCATTAGTCAAGACTACACTGAAACACAACATGCCTTGTTACGATAACCAAACTCTGGAGCATGGTATAGGTCTACATGATTCTTGCCAGAGATGTCTCACTATCCTCATATATTGATGTATCTTAGACTAGAGTCTGTGTTGTCACAGATGCTGGATGGATGGGGAAAATGCTTCTAAATCAGTGACAGAGAATAAAATTTTATATCCAAAATTCCAATATGCTTGGTTATTATTTACAGGAGCTCCCTCTAAAATACAGCCAAGGGACTTCTGGAGACAGAATTGCCACAGGATAATACAATTTAGGTTGCTGTTGGCAAATATGGATGTTCCAGGAGAATTATCAGAGGAAAAAAGACACTTACACAAGGTTATTAATGGTAGTTGCCCTTGCTAACCAAAACTGATGAAAGCTATGTTAGAAAATGGGAAAGAATAAAAAGTGATTCAGTCCATTTCAGGATTTGATTTAACTTTCCTATGGTACTGAAAATCAGCTTCAATTGTTAGGCCCAATTTTTAGTTTCCTCTGTTTTGTTATAGCAATTAATAAATTGGTATTTGTTGACAAAGCTTTAATAGGTCATTCATAAAAAGAACAGAAACAAATGTCTGACAAACTGGATCCTTCCTTGGTTTTCCAAATACAGAGTTTGATCTTTGCTGTGTCTAACCTTGTGAGGGATTCTGCACAAGGTCCCCACCCAAGATTTTAGACCTACTATAACTTAGAGAATGTATTTTCTGAATTTAATGTGGTCACTGAAAGGAGTGCATAGCACTGTGATAAATTTTTCTCTCTAGGAAATAGGTGGAAAGCCATTGAGAACACCGAGTTCAAGCAAGCAATGATGAATGCATTGAAAAATAATTTTTTACTTTCCCTTTTGACAAGCCTTATGGAGTCCTTGCTACGTCAAATACCTGAGCACTTTAAATACTCTGGCACCCGAATGCTTCAAAGTAGGTGAAGGATATTTTGTGATGAGATTTGAGTGCAGGGTATGAGACTATGCTCATGAAAGTGTGTGGAAAAATTACTTTGCTTCTCTGGTTACTGGAACAATTCCAAAATGTGACATGCACAACACGTGCTGTGTGCATGACAGCAGTCTTGTAACCTGTTCCTTAAACATTTTTCTTGATGTTTTCTACAGAACATGTTATTTTTCTGATTTCTGTTTGTGAAAAACAGCATTTTTTTCATTACTCTGTCATGATTTATGTTTTATATATACAAACCAACAGCAACTTGCACTCATATAATCATATATGCCGGTCTGCAGGTACTTCAGTTTTCATTAAATTGCACACAGGAGGAGTAACTTATTCCAAAAATACAACTGGGGTGTGAATACCTGGTTTCAAGCCTATGACAAATCAGAAATTAACATGTATCTCTCTAGATGGTGATACCCACTGTGTCATGTAGAAAACCCTGTTTGTCACACCGTTGGAATTATCTTAGGAATGTATTTTTATACACTGCAGTTTTTCAGTCAGTAGATTTAACAAAAATCTGACTTTCCTCCTTTTACAGTTGGATGGTATGACACAAGCTGGAAGCAATTTATTTCCATTGAAATATGTCTTTAATTTTAATATGCAAACTTTGATTTTCACAAATGAATCAGCTTGTAACCAAGTCTTCTGGATAGCATTGCAGAACAGATACCAAAAGACAACAACAACAATAAACCCAAACAAAACCCCTAACATAAAGAAAAAGAAAAGAAAGGCAGCGAGGAGAAGCACAAACCAACAAGAGACAACAGAGGGAGAATGATCTCCAGACCATGAGTAGGATGTATGCTCAGCTGTGTTGTTGTATAAAGTGCAGAATCTCCCTGCTCCCCAGAAATCATATCTCTCTGTTTTTATGCCCTTTTTGCATATCTTTGATTCCTAGGAAAATAAAGAGAGAACAGGAGCTGGGTAGAGCATAGAATTATTTCTGGCCATGATGGACAATACTAATATCTTGTAAGAAAACTGTAAGATAGACTGTTATCTCTAAGGACTGAACTGCTGCATAGTTCTGAATAATGAAAAAACCCCCAACTCTTAAAATCAACACTACTTTGTGAATAATTTACTAACAATTAAGAGCTAAATTAATCAACTCTCTGTGTGTGCCCTGAATTGTTCACCCAGCTGTCCCAGTTCATCTGCACATTTGTTATTAAGGTCTGATTAGTTTCATAAGCATAATTCTTAATCAGAGAGTTTGGTTAACTGAAATCGAGTAATACAGCTGCTTGGAATTTTTCAGCAAAACATTTCTATCTTAGAGAATACTAGTTACTGAAATAAAATACCAGTTTTATGTGGAAAGATATCATGTTGATGAAACATTCATATGAAAAGTCTTCTCAGGTTCAGGACAAAATTTTTATTCAATAAAAATGGAGAGAGATGTGGGGAGTGAGAGAAGAAAGTGAGAATCAGCCCTGAACAACGTAGAACAGGGACTTTGCCTATAAATCTCCCACATGCCAAAGCTACCAGTTGATTTACCACTCTGAATGGACCATTACATTTAAAATGAAAAGTAATTGATTGACTCTGTTGCATCCATCATTGAAAGGTAATGATACACTGCCTGACCATAAACTATAAATGACCAAAAATAACTATATAGCTGACTGGCCAATTTGGGGGGTGGGGAGGGTGGGGATTAGTAGTTAAAACAACCAAAACAATTAAACAACCCCTGAATGTGTTGCTAAAATCATCATATAGATACCACATTATTAATCAAAATGAAAGGCAAAAAGTTCATTATTACAAATTAAAGACTTAGTTGATTCCACCCATAACTAATAAAAAGTAAAGGCTAGCTACATTTATATACTTTTCAGGCATGTTCAAAAGTATAATGTCCTGCTTTTTCAGGAGTAGCAAGTCACTATAGCTACTGAGTATCTCCCAAGGTTGTGTGGGTTTTATAACTTTACTGGACTTCTCTACACCCTAGTCTCACCAGAAAATATTCTGTATTATGAGCTACAACTGCCCTGAAATCTGGAGAAAAATATGAGCTGGATAATAGCATGGTCTACAGCACTTTGTTTATGAGAACGTCCTTCTAGCAAGCTCCTGTATGTCAGCATGAAAATGGAAATAACGTTTCTTTTCTGTCCTTGAGACATAGATCAAACAATATTGTCAGAAGAGAGGCTTCTCTGTCAAACATTCCTTTGATCCTGCTGGAGACTGCACTGCTGAGCTTGTGTATATGGTTCGGATCAGAGAATGTACCTCACTACTTTTTGTTAAACTGCTCTGTCTATAGGTTTTGGTGCTGCGACCATGGCATTTATTAATAACAGTGTACAAGGAGTAGGTGGGGTTACTGTACTGTTCAGCAGGTTTCATGTTCTTTTCCTTTTTTTGGGGGGGTGTTCTTTTGTTCGTTTGTTTTTCTCAAGGATGAAATCCAGTTATTGGATAATTTTCAGAATTTAGCTCTATTTGTAGTTAGTAAACAACTTTCTTTTTTTTCTTTGAATGAGGAGAAGACTTGTATTATTGAGAAATTAACAATCAGAACAGGGAAAATACTTCCATTCCTTTCAGTAACAGGAACTATACACATATGTCTTGCAGCAGCTTAAGATATATGGGTATAGTGCATTATTCAGAAATACTAGCACACATTTTTATATTGGTTTGACAATAGTCACACACTTTCTATTTACTTTTTGCTACATCACTACTAACATAAACAAATAAGTGCGACAAGCAAATAATACACATCGGTGTTACTGATGTGATCATACAGTGAGAACAAAGGCAATATTGCCTGTTAAGCAAAATAAAACAGCAATTTTAGTGATAGACTAAACTGCTTGAGCTTCAAGACCTCAGTTAACATATGGCAGAAGCTAGCTGATAAGGAATGTTTACAGTAAGTACTTAATACTGCTGTGTGTATATTTATGTTTCTTTTCCAACTATCATAGATGGGTGGCGTTGATAGGTGGTTACATATGGATGGTACACAGGCTGTGCTGTGTCCTGGAATCCTGATGATCCCAAATGGGAACCTGGGCTGTGGGTGTGCACTTTCCTCCCAGGACTCTTGCTGACATCTTGCAGATACCTACACTGGTGGGTGGGAGCTGGGGAGGAGGTCTGCAAGGAAGGAAGGAGGTAAGGACCATTGGCAGATTTTGCCTTGGTGTGGAAATAGGATGCAGCCTTATGATGAAGCCTGAGCCATGGGAGCTTGGTGGTCCACTGTCTAGGCACCACCTTTGGGCTGACACCCCTGTAAGGTGTATAAGGCACACTTTTCCTACTCGGGGATGCTGAAATTTTTCCAGTAGCCTTATGGCTTCCTAAGATTCTTGATACATGTTACAGCTGGGAAGGGATACCAATGCATTTCCCCAGTATAACAAGCAGCTGAAATACCTTTTGAGATATTTGCCACTTTTAGGATTTTAGATTCCTTAGAGAGAATTTTTAAAGTCTGGAAAGCACACGTAATACAATTACCTGAATCATAGCAGTCTCTTCAATAACATCTGCCCAATTCTAGCTGTCAGATGTTTTAATGAAATAACAAAGCAGTAGGGACAAAGAGCATTTCTTTGTCTTGTAACAGTGACAAAACAAAAATCTGCTTTAATTTGTAACTCAGGCTGTGTTTTTCGTCTTGGACCAGAGCTGGCAACCAAAATTAGATTAAACTGTAACGCAGATATATCTGTAGAGTGACTCCAAGGAAGTCTATAGGTTTTCTCTGCAAGGATTTCTCTAGTGACAAAATTTTCTGGCTGTGTAGCTCAGACTGGGTAGCCCTGCTGAATATGGCTGGAGGCTTGCTCCTCACTAATGGGTGCTGCAAGAGCACTGGCTGATAATATTGTACTCTGATAGTAATGCTTTTGTGTATTAACCCTTGCAATATAACAGTTCTCTTTTTTTGCAAAGAAAAATACATTCTTGGGGGTTATTTTTCTTCTCAAGGAAGGAGAAGGAATTCACTGTGGTCTCAGTGTACCTGCTTTTTTAAAATTTTTGTGTAGAAGGAAAATGGATGAAAAGACGGTGGGTTATTGTCTGCCTTGTTTCATAGACAGAGAAAACTTCTGTTTTCCTTAAGTAGTTCATATTCAGTCTGTTCCCATTGCAACTGTATAACTGTGTTAATGTGATCTCGTAACTTCTTTTTTAAAGAAAAAATATAATTCAACTTATCTAATTTAGTATTTTTTTTTAATCTTCTTGTCACATTTTTTGGCCACTGGTTCTGGCATTGGGTTTATGAAGCTAAGTCTGCTGTATCAAACTGCTTTCAAAAACAAGATAAGGTAACTTCATTTTTGCTCCTCAGTTATTAGGGTGAGACATTATTTGCTGCAGCATGGCTCATGAATTTATTGAGTATTTACTTTTTCAATTGTTCTATTTCAAATTTGGACAAAACCATGTTAACTGGTGTTGCTGCAAGGCCCTGCAGATCTGATCTAGTATATTACATACTACTCTTCTCTGAAAATATTTGTAGTCCTTTTGAAGAAAATTGCCTACTAGAATGCTTGGATTTATTTGCAGTAATGCTTTCCTTGAAACTGTGGATTTGCTCAGTGTTTCTAGCTATTGCTTTTGACGACCCTGTATAAGCAATGACTATTGTGGAGAATGTTATTTTCTGTGTCTGAGGTCAGTAAGAGGTTGCTGATAGAGACTCTGAGCTCTTTTTGGAGATTGGCAGGGAAGCCTATTAGTCTTCTTTGTACTATACCATGCTGGAAGGTATATCCTTAACCATCTTTGCCATCAGAATTAGTTGTTATTGCCAACATGCATCTGAACTCCTCAACTTGAGCTAGCTCAGGATATTGTCAAAATAGAGAAAAGTCTTTTACAGGCAGAAATCTATGATGTCCTTTGTATGTGCCAGACAAGAATGAGTGTCTCTGCACAAACAGGCTCATGCCTGATGCCTGCAGAGGCAGACCCCATGAGGTGGCTGGCAGTGGAGGAGCACGGTGTCACCACCAGGAGTGCAAGTGGACAGAGGTGGGCATTATGGATAGGCAATGGCGAGGAAGGATTTCAGAGATCGGGGTTGCCAGGAAAAGATATCAACTGAAAAGTGGGAATAATGGGGGAAGAAAGACAAGGAGGTCTCCAGAGGGAGGAGTAATCTGTGGGATGAAAGAAAAGTAAATTTTCATCCAAAGCCTTCAGGAGACTCTCACCTGTCTCCAAAATTTTCTGTTCTCCTGGACTAGCTGCTGTCCCAGCTATAATAGCCCTGCCCCGCCTCTAGTAGAAACCTCAGTTCAGTGTTACTATCTTATTCTGCTCCACCACCAGAACTGAATTTTGTCTACAAGGTTCCCAAACCTTGAACTGACACTGAGTATGACTTTCAAGCAATTGTATCAGCAAACCTTGTTCAGTTTTGGTATTACCATAAGTGCACTCCATTTGTTTAAAACTAATCTTTTAAAGTAATATTTAAGTTAGATTTGCTGATTGTTTAGACTATTACTGAAGTCATCATATCTATATTTGTGCATATTCATATTTGTACAAACAGAGCTTTATCTTCAAACAGGGATGCCCATAGTCCCTGTTGTAACATTTTGTATGTCATTGGAAAACTTCTCATTGAGTTTCTGCAAACACAGTTGGTATCTATGGAGTTTTCATATCAAGTAACAAACTGGATGGCATATCTTTTATAAATGTAAGCATATTTTGTTTCCTATATATCTGTTGAAATATGAAAGGCATGAATAAGCCTGTCTTTGGAAATAGCATTATCTACAGAAGGTGATACATTAGTCTTTCAGCTCAAATTGAGTTTCATGACACTGGTTGTCCTCACTCTTATTAATAATCTTCTAACAATGTTGTTTTCAAATGCAATCCAGGCACCTGTTGTTTGTTTATTTGAGTCTAAATACGATAACTCATTATTTGAAATTGCTAGTAAAAAAAATAATTTTCTTGTAATATTTTTTAACCGTAATAATTTTTTTAAGAAGTTGGTTCTCTCACTATAAGAAAAGTTCTACTTTGATGTGTAATAGTTGGATAATACTTTGGAATGACAGGAAACTGGAAAATATGTCATATCTCCTCCATCAATTAATAAAATAACTTCAGATAGTCTCTGTGGGAGAATTTGTGGGAGAACGAAGAAAACTGTGTGAGGCATAACTGTTGTTCTTTGTTTGTTAGCACAAGAAACCACTGTTGTTCTTAGTTATACGTTCACTAAAGTAAGCACAGAAAATAAGACAAGGTCCAACGCACGTGGCTGAAAGCAGGTTGCCAGACAGGATACAGACGGAGGAGACCGTTCGCGTGATCAAAAGACTTTATCCAATCAGACCACCGTTTAAGCACGTGAACGGCGCATGTTAGCCAATCCGCAAATAGCTTACACATGAGTGGATACTAGAAACCGTATATAACCGAGTGTTGCGCAGTTAATAAACAGAGAAAATCGTTTTATCCACAGAATCTGTGTCAGTCCGTTTTCTCCCCAGGGCGAGTCCCTGGTGGTGCGTTGGTGTCCCTGGATTGCCGCAGCAGAGAAAGTGCGGCAGTCTCTAGTTACTAAAACAGACTTTCTCATTTGCATGTAAAAAGAGCACGTAATCCAGTTAGCAACCAGATTGCTTCCTTAAACACTGTGGCATTTAGTCTATTTGATGCTGTATTAGCCCCTTCAGAAATAAATTTACCATATGAGACTAATCACTTTAAAGGTTTTAGCCACTGATATTCTCATGTGTCTTGCTTTAATTGCTTATTTAGTTTATCTTAGAGTGCTTATCATGCTCACATATGGGCCTCTCAACTAGTAAATGTGACAGTAATCCAACTAAGTAGTGGGTATCGGATGTTAAAATTTGAACACTAGCTTATATTTAACCAGCTGTTTTATAATCTTAGTCAATATAGATATTACTGTGATTTACTAAATCAGAAATGCATTAGTGACAATTAATGTATTATCAAAATACAACAGAATCAAAACATGCAATTTATTGGGATGACTTTCTGTTCTTAGATACAGGTGAGATATTCTTATAGGACTAAGTGGACAGAATTTGGCTGCATGGAGTTAAAAGATTTTTATGTTTTCTGAATCTGTATTTGGCACCTTGAGTACTATGACCAGTTTTGCAGCTAGCTGCTTTGGGCCACATACTGGTTTCCTCACTATTCTGTGCAGTAACATTATACAATAGCTGTTTTCTCACAGTGAAAGTGCTTCTGTGCCTTTAAGATGTTTACCATAAATTTGGGCAGCATTTATTACTTAATTGTTACTCTAGGGTTACATATATATCAATGGCATTGTCACTGTCATTCACGGGACACTGAAAAGCAGGGGAGAACAGCACTGAGCAAAGAAGAACGCAGCTTTTAGTCAACTATGTATTTTCTCTGACTGTGAAGGAAGTTTTGTAGTCTTTATGTCTTGAAAATGTCTTTTGGGGGTGATTGCTTTTTTGGGTATGCTATAAGCCAGCTGGAGGAAGGATCTTTTATTGTAGTTAATTCCTGTGTATTTGTACAGTGACAAGAACAAAGAAATGGTGGTCCTTGGTATGGGTTCAGACATTACTGCTGTCATAAAAACATTTAGTGGCAATTTATTATCCTTAAAATGAAGATATTTATGAAATCATTTGTTCCCAGGTTTGAATATTGAAAACTGCAGGCCAGCCATTCTCAGGCATGCTGGAACATACTTGCTAAGTATGAAGTGAAACACTTGCCTGCATACTTTGCGGTTTGAACCTTGAAGTAGCTTTTGTGAAATTTTTTTTGAAAATAAGTGAAAAACACCAGTATTTTCTGCTGTGCTGTACTATCTAGAAGGACATGGGAAATTGGTTGTTGATGTTCTGAGGAACTCCATTAGTCAGTTTTCTTTTTATTACAGCTACAGCTTCAGCCTGTTAAAAAATATTAATGAAATTGGAATATACACATGCACACTACTTAATGACTAATTCCTGTCTATTGTGAACTCACTTTTGTTAGTTAAAACTCTGGCTTATCTCTGTAGATAGTTCAGCTTCTTTAGTTGTTCTCTTTAGAGAGAAAAGTTTTGAAATTCCTACTTTGTCCTGCCTCAAACCGTTCTATTGTAATTTCAGATGCTTTCTGCCAGTTACTTTAAGCTGACAATGCACTTTAAGGCAGTTATTTTGATTTTTTTTTTCCACAACAGTAGACAATTTATTTTAGAATGCTTTTCTGTATATAAGAAATTTAAATAATTAGGAAGCTCAGATTTAACTCTCTCCTTAATTTCCTGATTGCAGGTAAATGCTTCTTACTGTTAAACATGGCCTTCTCTTTGCCATGTCCTCTTTAGTTTGCTTTCTTTGGATATAGAGGAATACTTTAAAGGAAGTTAGGATACACGAGTGCAACTTGTATCTCCTTTCTCTGTGGGAAGAGATCTTCTCACACAACATTTGTTGGAGTTTTTCAGAGTAGAATCAAGATTAATTGTTGTGTCTTCCCTTTCTGAAGAAGACAGGGTGTCTTATCTTATGCTGGAAAGACTAAGTGGATGAATTTCTTATATATATATTTCTGACTCTTTTCCTTATCAGCACCCTGCTTTTTCTTTTGTTTGTTTGTTTGTTTGTTTGTTTGTTTATTTTATTTTTCTTGCTGTGGATTTCCACAATTTCTGTCAGGGCTTCTTAACTTTACTTCCTCCTGAGAAATTTTGTGTCCTCAATGTTCCTTAACAACAGTCTTCACGACTCAACATATTGCTCAAAAATTCCATTTTAATGTCAAGCTGTGTTCACTTTCATCAAAATGAAAGTCTTCTAGAACACCAAAAACCCCACAGCCATATCAAACCATTAAAAAGACTTGTCAGTTCTCATGAGTGCTTTACCCACAGATTTCCTTGGGAAACCTGACAGGAATTCTTTGAACTGATCCAAGCTCAATTCCATTTACACTGCTAATTATTCTGCTTTATAATGTGCCTGCTCCTTAATTAGAATAACCCTCAGTAAATCCTAAGCTAGTACTTTAATATCATCTTCAAGATTCTAAGACTTGGAAAATCAGTTCTGAATCTAACCACATCAGAAAATAAGTATTTTACAAGTAGAAAGGTTCCATTTACACTTTTTTTTTTTTAAACCACTATGAAGGATTACTTCTCATTTGTATCTCCATTTTTAATATATTATCAATATACTCTCAGATGAAATTTGGGCAGTGGACTTCAACATAATAGTTGTCTTTATAATCTGGCTTGATTCTTAGCAAACCACTTCATTCTTCTATGCTTCGGTTCCTGATCTGTAAAGGGACTCTTAATGCTTCTGGCCTTAGATGTATATTGTGAGGATAAATTCATGAACACTAAGAAGTATTCATAAACAAGGAGACGAAGAATTTACAAATGGATAGTGTGAAGATGTGGATGACAGGAAAAACTTCAGAAATGATGAAATTAGTACCAGATATATAACAACAGCTTTATACAGAATGACCAGAACATACTTTCCACTCTGGAAGATAAGCATAGCAGGCAACTGTTTATATACAGTTATGATAATTTTAATTCTTTGGTTTAAGTTGAGAACATATCAGACATTTTTATCCCACAGGTAAGACAACTTTTAAATGTTAAGTGCCCGTAGCATTAAAGCTTTAATAGGAAATGACTTGATGCATAACAGGAAGGTTATACAAGCTCAGCCATCCTCTTATATGACTATTGTTATTAAAAAGAACACGGAATTTATGTTGCAGTATTTTTTAGATTTACCAGTTAGTAGAGCACAACAAACCATTTTCTGTGGGTTACAAATGAAAACTATTTATCTTCTCCCTTGTATCTAACCCATATTTCACAGCTCATGAGACACAAATAGGGAGATCCTTTCAATAAAATGTTCCTAGGATTTTCTCTGTGTAAAAATAAATAAATAAAGGAAGAAAAGAACATAAAAAGAAGAAGAAGAAGGGGAGGTTATAAAAATAATTTGTCTTGTAAGAGAGATAAAAATTAACAATTCTGAGTTTTACAACTGGCAAAAATTATATTGAGTGAAGGTTAACTGGCAAAACACCAATATGTTACACTGCATGCAATAAAAATGAATTCTAGGAGATCAGAATACATGTTTTTTAAAATGCAGTCTTTTTTCCTCTCCTATATTTATTGGTATATATTTGCTGGTAAAATATTATTTCATTGAAAGATAAATCTGCAATAGATACGAAGCAAGTAGTAAATATAGACTAGAAAGTGAGAAGGTCTGGGAGAAATGTATGGGCCTAGCAAATTAAGAGCATTTTAGAAGCTTCATAGATCTGCAAGAGAGGAGGTCAAATGTTTCTAGTGAGTAAAACAAAGAAAAGTTGCAAGTACTATAAAAAAAGAGAGAATGGTATAGGAGGATAGGGAAGGAAGGAGGTGGTAGAAGTGCTTGAAGAGCCTGAGCCACTTTGGCAACTGGAAAAATGGTAATATTTCCCAGGCTATATCCTGTCATCCCATGGAATCTAAATGAATAGCTGGCTTTTACCATGTTCAGTGTCAATTTTATGAGCAGTGTACCAAAGTTGCCTAGGCAAAGGGGAGTTGCTACCACTACTGTTTTACACTGTGGCCACTGTTACCAGGTTTGGGATATGTGGGTCATGGACCTGCAGCTGCTCTTAGGTTTGCTAGTGGTTGCATGCGTATCTGGAGGTCTCTGAGCAGCACAGTCTCACTTTCCCCAGTATTTCCTCAAATTCTATTCCAAATGCAGACATGAGGCTCTCATTCTCTAAATACAAGTGCCAAACTGCTTCTCACAAAAGCTAATAAACATGTTTGAACTACTAGGCGAAGTTCAGGTGCTCATTTTTGTGTATTTAAGTCAAAGCCATTGAGTGAAAAAAAAAACCAAGTTAATTGAGCAGAATTTTTATCACCTCATAGTGCCTGGAGAAGGAATTACAGCAATAAAAGTGCTAGTAAGGTTTATTTTTAATTCATGTGGCAGAGGGCTGAATCTCTGAAACAGATCATAGTGGATGTTTTTCTTATTATGAGTTCAGCTGTGTTTTGATGCAGATAGGATTTCTTTCATGTTGTTTGGTGCAAAGAATTCAAACAAATTCAGGGGACTTGGGAGAGGGAAAGCATAACTGTTAAACACAGGATTTGGAGTCAGGTGAACTGACTTATGTTCCTAACTCATAATTGACTTTCTGTGCATGACTTCCCTTGGCCTCTGCTGTCTTTCTGTGTAAAAATTAAAAGGTGCTTTGAAATCCTTTGCTTTATGCATACCTGTGTCATCAACAACATGTGTCTGAGTTTCTACATATTACATGTGCACTCCTAAGCATGAAAAATACCTCAATACTTGTAGAAAGTCAGGTGTCCATGGCTGCATTTCGAAAACTATTGAGATACAAATTTTGGGGCTGATTTTCAAGCCTAAGAATAGCCATATATAAAGTTCAATAAGGGGAATTCTCTGATTTACTTTATTACAACTGACTGTCATTTGGGTACATGTAAGTTAATGACAATCACAGTTAGATACAAGCTTTTAAATGAATTCCATCCACCAACTATACTAATACTTCAGATACTTACAGCTTCAATGCTCTCTGACAGGATGAAAATGGTTCATATAGGCAGTTGATTGTTACAGACAAAAAGCAGCTTTCCCTAGACTGCCTGCATTAATTCAATGTAGTTTTCATGAATAAAATAAACAGAAGCTAGAATTTGAGATGACAGGTTTTTTGGTACTCATGGGCATTGCCAATGCTCAAAAGGAGGAGGAAAAAAATCAGTACTCTCAAAGTGAAAAGGAAAAAAAGCAATAAAACGGTTGCCTGGAAGCTGTGTAAGACTAGTCCCTTGATTATCTAAATAGGGTAAAAGACAGGAAGTCCATACTTCTCAGTAGCTTCATTGCAATTGTCTGTATTCTAATGTCTGATTAAAGAGAAAACAAACATTTTTTTCATTCTTATTTGTTCTTTATTTTTCTCTAAATCTGTTGCCTACAGGGCTTTGCTGGTAAGCCTGCTGATCTGATTTTAATTCCTAATGGACCACACTCCATATTAAAAAAACGTTATTTATATTACATTCTCAGTATTGTTACCAGAACAGTGCAGGCTGTAATTTCAGTGCTGGATATCCCTACAGTTATATCTTCTACTTTGGGTCTTCCTTGAGAGGGTGTGAAGTCCCTCCGTCTGCACTTAGTTCTGGTTCATCTGTGAAACTCCAGCTCTTCTTTGCAGCTGGGCTGATCTCTTGGAATCCTTTGGGCTCAACATTTCTTGCAAATTAAGCTTTTATGGTGCAGTGTAATGAAAGCTGCATCTGTGGAGAGAAGTGAGTATCCTGGGAGTTATGAACTTCATCCTGGGGCAGCTAATTGCACTTCTGCTCTCTCTGAGCTTGTCTACATGAAGAAATTTTACCAGTTACGTTTACAAAGTGTTGCAAGTACAGCTTCCTTGGAAGACACTCCGATTTATCCATTAAAATGGCTTTACTTAGTTTAATTGAAACACCTTCTCACATAACATAAATCAACTGGTAAACGCACTTCTTCTGAAATAATCTGTATCAGAGATGCAGTCCCCTTCTGAGCAAATTCTGTTAGATGTGCCAGTTAAGTGTGTCAGTTCACATTCCCACTTTGGGATTTATTTAGCATCATCCTACTGTACATAAGGCTTGTGTTATCTTTATTAATGAATCTGAGCAATGACTCAAGACAATTGCAGCTTCCTAATTTTCTATTATATTTTAATGTTTCTATATTCTGCTTTACAGCCCTGGTTCACAACTTATAATAACAAGTCTTTAGTTCATGATTAAAACTCTCAAATCTGGTGTTAAAAATCTTTTTTTTCCCTTCATGTTCAGTGCCAAATATAGGTAATATTTTTCAAGAAAATATATATGTAGGTACAGCATATATCAGCACCATGAGGGTTATTAAGGACCTTGTCTCTCCATTAATAATGATTTCAAATTTAACAGGATGACTAAGACCTTGCTTAGTCCCTTAAGTCTTCAGTGTTCCAGAGAGAGTTAACCATAAATCTTTTTCCTTTGGAGTGCAGTGTTTTTGGCTTAATCTGATGAAAAATACTATTGCTATCCAGTCTGACACAAGCCAAAACCCACACTGTTCTCAAGGTA
Organism: Harpia harpyja; assembly: GCF_026419915.1. Taxonomy (NCBI): domain Eukaryota; kingdom Metazoa; phylum Chordata; class Aves; order Accipitriformes; family Accipitridae; genus Harpia; species Harpia harpyja. Next base: position 25,752,275 of record NC_068947.1, read on the forward strand.
GCAGTTACTTGAGTAATCCAGTAGTTTGAAAATAAGGATTATGTCCTAGAGCTAGGTGTATCAGTGAATTCCACAAAGGGCAAGTGTTTGTAAGAAATTTAACAATTATTCTGATAAAATCTTTATCCTGCATTTAATCATGTAACTATGCTTTATTTCTCTGTCAAAGTTACTAAAAATTAATCTTCAATACAAAGGATACTTGGGCAAAGCCATTACTTAAGATGCAATAAAATAGCTAACTAAAAAGTCCTCTGTAAACCAGGGAAAACTCCTTTTATAAAACAAATTTGTATTCAATTGTTTTCTCTGTGGTTTTGCTAGTTTTTTTCTGAGATTGATATCACAGAAATTCAGAAGTTCAGTACTGAGTGCTCCAGCATCTAGGTTTTTGATGTTCACATTAAAGCAATTGTAGGGAACTTTATGTATCTGGCTAACCTTATTATCTCAAATAAACATGAAAATTTTAGGCAAATAAGGCTTGTGGAGATGACCAGCTGGTGCAAATATGCTGGTTTCCTCTGAGCTCTTAGTGTCTACCAGAAGACAGGAAGGCAATGCCACAAGAAAAGAAAGAGGCAAATTTCATTGCTTTTAGTAGCCTACTGATGTAGTATATTCAAACCCAGATTTTTTCCTAGTGCTACCTGACCGTTGATAAAACTTCAGTTGTATTTTCTGTCTGTTATCCCTGTATCTTCATACTTATTCCTGTTTTTCAAATATATTCCTGCACTGTTGCTGCATGTGGTTTGTTTTCTTATTGTGCTGTGCCCTCCTTAAAGTTTATACAGACAGGAAGAAATTTACATTGACTAATTATTCACAAGCTTCACATTTAAATGGAGTGTCATTTTATTGTCACTTATTTACCCGTCATTTTCAGACCTCTTCAGCATTGTTATTTTTGTATTTGATCACAACACTTCAACTGTGATTGGTTAAACCGATATTAATACATTCTTTAGTCCCATTTCCAAATGACTAAAAATGTTTAACATGTGATACCTGATGACCCTCTTGTGTTCCCATCACATGCTTTGTTGCAGTCTGTAACAGTTACATATTACTGCTGCTGCTTGTAACGAAAAAGTTGTAGTACTTGCATTCACAGCCCTTTCTACAACATATATAACTTCATTATTAACTTCATGTGGTGTAAATGGTAAGGTTTTGGTAGTGGGAAGGGAGTTCATTCATTCAAATCACTGATTTGTTGTTTAGATCAAAAAAATATTTGGTTCATGGAGTTAAGCAATGTACAACAAAATATTACACAGCCACTTTAGTTCTGGCAGTTCCCAGTTTTGAAGGACTTTACCTTCCTACCTTTCTCTTCTTTTTTGTGGAGGTATTGTGTATAAAATGACAGACATTGTTTCATTATTAGCATATTTATTCACCTATGCTTTCCTTCTGCATTTCTCTGTTTCTTAATTTTTTTCCCTCAAGAACAATGATTGCTGTGATTGAGTGATACAAGAAGCTATTATAGAGGGAGGCAATTTTGCTTCAGCTCATATAAAAATAGTTCATGGTATGTAATCATAGGGAAGTTGCGTGTGGTAAACTCAAGCACCAAACACAAATCAGTACATTCTAATCGGTTCTATTGGCTCCTTTTGAAAAGCTCTTCATGATGTCTGTAAATACTGAGTGGCTGAAAATAAATTACAACTATGCTATCTCACCGAGATAATACACAGAACAAAGAGGGTCTTAAATGTAAAAGCAAAATTGAGATTGCTATATGGGTTGTTTACAGGCTGTTTTTATCTTAAAGATCTTATCGAAGTTTAAGATCAGAGAAAAAATTCCTTTGCTTCTAAGTACCTTCATGAAATGGTTTAAATATCACACATTCACAGGTGTACAGATTTTCTGTTCATGTTGCCAAACAATTCATCATTTTTTCCTTTAGGTCAAAGAAATTACTTGTCACTTACCCTCAGAAAGCAGCTATGAAAGATTACTGTAAAATGTGGAATGATGAGGAATATTGTATATTTTGCAATCTTCTTTACATATCTGAAACTCAAGTAACTTTCGAATACCACTGTGAGAATCAGAAAGATGTTCCTCTCAATTTCTAATCAACTCAAGGAATTATCAATTCATGTACCAAAAAAAAAAAATATTCATATTCTTCATATATATTCATAACTGTAGCAGGAGCCACAGTGGAGCTTCTAGACCTAGATTAAAATTAGTAATGAACACCTTCCATCCTGCATGAGAAAACTAAAATTCTCCAAAATAAATCAGTTAGTCTGCTTTCGAGGAGGGAAATTTCCTCCTGAATTAAGATTGGGAAATCAGGTTAGTCCTTAGGCACATAAAGAAATAAGATTGAGGAGGAGGAGGGGGGGGATGGAGGCACAGAATCTGAAACAAAATTTGTTATAGTACAGTGGTCCAACAAAACTACTTGTATTTTTCACTCTCTGGACATTTGCTGATAGCAAAGAAGAAAGTGAGCAAGGAAGTAAAAAATAAAACCCCTCAAAAATCTCAAATATACTTTATTTTGCAAATTATAAAATAAGATAAAATATTTTTTCCAATATACAAAATTTCCTAGCGTTTTCCATACACATTTCACATTTGTGAAAGCAAGGGCTTGTATTTTCTTTTCAAGATCAATTGACAGGAAATGGCATCAGGATATTGTCTTCTTGATATGGAAGTCTGAAAGAACACAAGTTAATCACTGTAAAAATTATTCATAACTTCTCAGTAAATTGTGAATGTGCATTATGGCTTGAGAATTGTCGTTTGGTGTTTCCAGGAGATCTGTCCCTAAAGTCTTGAAAGCCTCACATGAGATTGATCCTTTAAGTGTCTTATGTGTTCTTGTCCTTCACAATGAGATTGTACAAATTCTGTAGTGGCTTTGCTGTCTAAAGTGTCATTAAGTATTCTTTCCAGAAGAAAAATAAACCTCAAATTTGTAGTAGTAGTCAAATGTTGACTGAGTTTTCTCTTACCTGTTTTTAATCACTCTCATAAAGCTTTGGCATTTTTCTGTCATTTTGAAGAACTCACAAACCAAGAACAAAATTCTCCAAAATCATTTGAAGAAGCTAAAGTATATGGCAAAATTCTCAATAGGACTATTGGAAAAGAATTTCATACCACGTGCTAATTTTCCCAGAAATGTTGAAGAAATAAAACTAATCTTCGAAAAAGCCTTTGTTAGAAAGTCTTTAGTGTTAAGCTAGAATTTTCTATTATTACAGGCCAAAAACCAGTGTGTCGTATAAATAAAAATATACAACAATTAACTCAAAAAATGAATGATGAAAAAAATGGAATTCATCAAGATGCTACAAAGTTTGTTGTTAGAAAAATGAATGATGAAGAAAGATTTGCAATAAAATTTCCTGTTTAGAGAACAAAGTTGTTCCTTGTGAGGCTATACTATTCAGAAGAAATGGAACAAAATATACATACCCATGTAACAACATCTACAAATATATTACTTTTTTTCTATCTTGGAGAACATCTGTGACCAGTTGGTATTAAATTATAGCGTACATGGAAGTATATTGTTTTATATAATACATGCTATTTTATTCCAAAGAAGTGACCTCAAAATAATCTTCTGTAACCATTAATTAATAGTTCATTTCTGTCAAAGCTGGAATTGGTAGTTTTCATCCTGTATTGTTGCTTCTATTCTCCGACTGGTGGAGTCTGCAAATTCTATTAGAGACACTACAATATGAAGGAAGGTTTGGTTACCATAGTTACTTATAAATGTTTCTTCAAACTTCACTTCCTTCACACATTTGTGTCAGTAAAGCACAAGCAGTCATGTGTTTATGAAGAGTGTTCTCAGGAAGAAAGTGGTCAAATCTTCTGTGACTGGCATTATAAAGATCCTTAAAATATATCTTTTTTCCCCCATATATTTTGATTATAAGTGACATCAGTGAAATATGGTAACAAATATCCTAAAGATCTAATTATTTTACTTTATATATGACACTAAAACTATAAAGCATAAAGAAAAGGGAAAACAGAAGAATTAGGCTCCGAGTTACTGTTCATTCTTATGGAATGCACAACTACTGCCATAATACTTTCAGGTAAAAGACAACAAGATAATATATAAATTTAATATTTTTTCTCTATTTTATATATAATGTATTCAGCAATTTAATGAATTAGTACATGTATTAATACAATTATAAAAACCAGGACATTTTGCAGAAGTAAGTGTGGATTCAAACTTTGATTATAGTCTTTTACAGAGTAACTATTATGAAAGATATGTTACCCATCAAAATATGATTTAATTTCAAACAATATACTTGGTCTTTCAGTCCTTATATAAGATTCACCCCTTGATTACTCCTTAATGTCATTTTTCTCTTCTATAATATTTCCAGAGGACATTTGACAGATTTGGGTAAGAGTGAGCAACATCTGACAAGTAAAATTGCTTGGAATATTTCAAGCTACACAGCTTGCTGTAGGCAATAAAAGCCTATCATCTTCCATACACCTATCTTTCATATATATAAGTATATAAAACACACACATGGGTGTTTATAATCCTTATATAAATATACGCATGTACACATATAAGTGTAGTATTTGATCCATCAAATACTAGATCTGGACAGTTTTCATCTGCCATGTGGTGAACAGAAGGTAAACAAAGAATGGACACCCCTGTGTGAAACTGAGATGAAAAGTGAGGGCGACCTTTGAGAAATCAACCCAAAATACATATCACCCTGTTCTCATTGTGTAGTTATTTGTACATGTGTTTTGGTGTTTTAACCACACTTGACTATTTCTATTGCTTTTATGAAACTTTAAGACAAACACTTAGGAATTAAGATAAAATATCTCCATTCTGAAAAACTCCCTTTCCCTAACATGCACTTCTCTCTCAGGCTTCCTACAGCTCGGTAAAGCAGGTTACTGAAGAAAACAAAAATTCTGAAACTTTCATGCATCCTATTTATAATGATAGAGAATGGCACTACATGGCCATTTACCCATGAGAGGAACAGTGTGACTGATTGGATTAGAGCAGGAGAGACTAATGCAGTTATGTCCTTAAGGGTTAGATGAAAAATGAATCTTTCATCTCTGCGAGTGAGCACGACCAGCAATTGAAAAAACATTATGTGTGTGAGGTAGTTTGCAGGATCTGTTCTATTTGTCACTGGAATGGGCTGTAGAGCATTTGGCAAAGTCTGAGTTGTTTCAACCCTGGATCATTATCCCGAAGTCCTCTTCTGTGCTTAAACTTTAAAAGTAGTTTGAAGGGGAAATCATAACACATTTCTGCAGTTTACAGCAATAACATTACTTAATACTTCTGAAAACAACTGCTACTTACAGTTGCATAGGACTTCAGTACTATGGGATTCACAGTAGCATCTGTGAAAAATCTCCCAAGATTAAGGAGAAGATTTTCCAAAACACCTAAATGAACAAGCTGCCCAAGCCTCAGTGATAAGCAGCAGACCTCAGGGAGGCAACTAATTTTCTTGTATAACTTGGTAATTGATGAGTTTATTGCTGTAGAGATGAGAGGGTTTTTCCAGAATATTGCTACTTGTCCAGAGAATCATTTGGAAGATTTCATTCTGGATATTTTTAAACACAACCTTAAATGATAAAAAGGGATTTCAACCCTCTCAGCGCATAATCTCCTGAGAGAAATATTATTGTGAGATGAAACAGATGATTTAATGATTTCTTTTGATGAATGGTAGCCAAGATTTTTTTCCTGCTTGTAAGTTATTTGCTAATGAAAGCTAATCTTTTTAATAGTACTGTTTTTCATTTGCAAGATTGTCCTGTTTGAATCTATACCTCAGTTGTTTTGCCAACAGTTATATTTTTGTTTTTCATCTATCAAAAGTACATTGGCTATCACTAGTCACCTATAGTAACAAAACAAACGGGCCAGTTCTGTGAAGTTCTAGGATCTTTTTTCTGTTTTCTTAACAGATTATTTTCAATCACAGATTAATAAATGCATAACAGCCAGAAAAGTTCATATAAAATTCTTTTTCAGTGCAGTATATGGGCTCTCACAGGTGGGCTGTCTTCAGCAGGTGTACATTTTCACTAACACACAGCTAAGGTGACTCACTAAATTCAGGAGAAAGTCACAGTATCCTGTGACCTGCTCCACTGGCTATATTCTACTCAGAAATGTGCACATATATACAATCTCATTAATTTTGTCTATTATTACGTAAATAACAATTATCCAGTACCATTATTAACCACAAAAAAAAAAAAAAATTCCCCTTGATTTTCTCCTGCTCCTAGAGAACATTCAGTCAGGGCTCAATCCTCAGTAGAAGCTTTCATGATGAGAATGATTAGCAAACTGCACAAACTGGAAATAGCTTCGCAAGTTGACAATTAAAATGGAATCTGGAGCAGTTGTGTTCACTTAAAGACATGAAACTCCTCTTTCTTAATCCCCAAAAACTGCTCAGAAGGTGGATATCAGGAGTATGTGAGTCCCACAATGGGTTGCATCCTTTAAGACGAGCTGTGAGTGTTTCTGAATAATGCATAATAATGGGTATGAATAGATTGAATCAATCTGGAAGGAAAATGACAGCTATTGGTGACCCGGGTTATGACACTGTTAGCTCAAGACTGCTTCTAATACCAATCAAATACTTATGACCATTATATTAGTAATTAAAACATACGAATACCTATGTTATTTATATTATTTCTAGAGCTTTATGTATTAATTGCTCAGTTATTTTCATTTATTAAGGTCGTTTTATTTTTTCCTAATTTTTTTCTCTCTTTTTATCTTCAGAAAAATACAACATGACTATTTTTGTGACTATTTCTGAAAATGATTATATTTTTTGAAAGTTTTCCTTATACCTTTTCAATAATTCTACTGTGTTTTGGTTGTGGTGCAGTTTTTTAAATCTTGCTGCTATCTGGTTTCCCAGATACTATAAAGGTTCATGAACAATACAGTTGAAGTCACAGGACAGGTTCTCATGATTTCTTCCCAAGTCTGTCTAAACAGATACTACTCCCATGTAAGTATACTCTCTGACCTACTGTAGTCTTGATTAAATTTGTGTGCTTGACTGGCACTTTTTTTTTTCTTATTAAATAGTAACAGCATAAGATCATTAAACACATCAGTATTCTCAGAAAAATGTAGTTTAACTTCCATTCTTATCTAGTAATCAGTCTTATTGTACCCTTTGTTATGAGTAGTATACTTTGTACTTTTTCAGCTACTTTGGCCATTGCTTTATTTAATGGATTCCTTGTATTTTTGGTCTTTTATTTTTTTTTACCATATGCACTAAGTCAGATATTAGGACAGCAAACTCCAGAACTATGGAATAGACCACAGCTCCTGTCTTTATGGAAGTATGAAAAACATCCATCAATGTCAAAAGTCCCTTTCGAGCTCTCTCCTCCCAGAACCTAACTCTAAGAAATGTGTTTAATTTGTAACTTACATTTTATTTACCACTATCTATCTTCCTAGTTTGAAGCAATTCAATTAAAATAATTAATTTCATAAGGTGCTAAAAGACTAATATAAGCAGTGTTTTTGTGAGTATCCATTTCTTGAAAGATGACTGTTTATTTGAATAGCAGAAGTTCTGTGTGAATGCAAATAAACAAATTTGACACGAAAATCTAGAATTTGAAGGACTACAAAATATAAACTAAAGTAGATCAGATTTTACAATTGTCCCAGTAACTTGCCTTGAAGCCTAAGAACAGATCCTTATTTGTTTAATTTTTATAAGCTATTCTTTAGAAGTGCCATGCATTCTTTGACTTTTTCCAGAGGGACTGGTAGATGCTGAGCACTTCAGAAATCCAGTCTATTAAGAAAATCCTTTCATATTGTGTCCCTCTCTCCCTGGACCATGTTAGGCAACTTCTACCACGTACAAAGTGACTCTGCAAGCTGGACATCCAGTTTAAGACTGAAAAGCAATTGTTTTTTGGTAATACATACAGTAGATAGCTGGGATTTATAAACTATTATGCTAATATGCTCACTGTCCCCAATAAGACATTTAATGAGTCTCTTCTAGCCCAGCAGGCATCAGCTGGGTGAGGCTGGGTTAGCCTCTATGTCCCTGGGCATGGGCTGACCCTCTGTGTTGCTGAGCTGCCATCTTTCAATTCCCTTTTTTCTTTAGGTCTTATACCTGTTCATGTTGGCATTTTTTCCCTGAGCAGCTGAATATCACTGTCTTGACAAGGATACTATTGTCTGGGCTTTTATACATCTCAGCTTGCCTGGCTTTAGCTTACATACGTCCAGGTCACGTAGGTCTCAGATCACAAGCACCTGAAACTCTCAGCTGAGGTTTACAGTATTTTGCTCAAACAAAAGATGCTGTGGATGAGGTGGATTATGTGTTTATAGAGATTTAAACTCTCAAATCCACGCTGACAGCTGTAATGTATTTTGGCCAATAATTCCATTTAAAATATTTTGAGTTCCCCAATATTTTGTCTTGTGCAAATACTGCAAATCTAGCAAAGGGCTTAGATGTTGCCCATCTACAAACAAATGAATTATCAGTGATCTGCTGGATGGGACATTTACTCAAGTTTGTCCTTACACTATAGTTTTAGAAAGACTTTATTACTGCTTGCTTAGGCTGTATCTATACCAGTAAAACAGACATGTTTGGGACCACTCTCTGGGACTACAGCCAAGTAGCATGGAGTGGTCTGTATCCATGCTGCTAAATTCTTCAATCCTCCAAAACAGTGTGACCATGCCCAACCTCCTTAATGGAAAGAGCCTATGGTGCCCAGCCCATGCTACCTCCAGGGCTGTGGCTGGGAGGGTGTTAGTGAGTTGAGGCCAAAACTGCTAGGAACAGATCTAACCATTTCCCAGAAGAGATGACCACCTTCCAGCGCCCTTCAGTGTTCCCTAGCACTGCTTGTGCACTTAATATCTAACTAACCTGCATTATGACTTTGTGATAGAAAGGACTTCATTTCAGTTATTTCAGTGCAAATATTTGACCTCTTACTTTTGCAGGAATTAAAGATACAACAGTAGAAATGCACCATCCAGATAAAATTTTTGGTTTAGTTTATCTTATAATCTGCTGTTGAATTATTTATCATACTCTTTGGTAATATGAACAATTTTATAATAAAAATGTGAAAACGAAAAGGGAATCCTGGCCAAGGTCAGCCTGACTTTCCATAGCATATGTAAAAAATTGGTAAATATACCTTTTACCATTAGGTCCTAGATCTAAATCATTAATTGCTATTATTAAATGTTGTTTACTGTTTTCATACATGTCCCCAAACCCTTAAAACAGCAATATGCTCACTTAATATTGGAGAGGTGTATTTATATGTACTTCCTACACATAAAACCTTAAAATTACCACACAAAGGAAATGAAAAAGGGGATTTGGTGAGGTTGAGTGTCATTTGTAATAGATAGTTTGTGGGCTAACTGTACAGCAAGTCTACCTCTACCAAGAAGAGGTGTTAGGGCTGAGGGATCAAAATCCTTGAGCAGGGTGCTTCCTTTGAAAAGGACTCTGGGTGAAAAGAGTGCTGCTGGGTCCACTGCGGGGTGCTCATAGAAAATTTTCCTCTATATCTTTCCATTCCAGGGAAGGATTGTGCTATTTTGTGAAGCAGGTACACTTTTTCTTTGAAGGAACAAATCCTCTAGATTCCAAGAAACCCGATCAGTCCTGATTACCATAGTCCCAAAGCAAAATACTGTGTATTTTGTTTCTTATCTAAAACGTTTTTCCTTCATATGGAAGAATCACATTTCTTACTGACCTTAGGGGTAGGGAGAAGAGAGAGACATGGAATTGTGCCCCACAAACATGTGCCCACATACAAAAATCCTAAAAAGGGGATTAAGATTGCTTAGGGTTTTTTTTAACAGAAAATAATTATTTTGTAGTATAACTGTGTGTATGAAACAATAAAATAAATTATTGCCAGCTTTCTAGTAATTCCTGCACATTTTTAGCTTCCTTTGGACATCATTACATACATGACCTATAACACTGTTTCAGGGAAGCAGACTGAAGTCACAGTAATGACTTAGCCCCTTTTTTATCAGTTCCTAGGTTGTCTTTGCAAATGAGTAACAAGCAGATGACAGGAGCCTTTGAATGTCTTTTAGGCTCTAATTATAGTTTAATGTGCTTTTTCAGTCTTCTCAGATTTGCTTAAAATATTGTTCTTGTTGGAAATAAAACCTCTAACAGTTGAGATCTGTTCTTCCTTTAAAAGAGATTCGGTAACACGTATGGCTCAAGTGATTAGGAGTCGTACTTCTACTATAAATCACACAGCATTTTTCCAAGAAAGGAAAGGAGATGAAGAAAAGCAAAGCTTCCTTTGTATTATTACTGTGCCTAGAAATGACTGTGCAGCTGCAACAGAGAAATGAATCAGAAGCACATAATTGCTGTTTTCAGCTTGTTTTTTTTATATTCAGTATTTATTGGATCTTTTACCTAATCACTTTAATATGTCCTAATCAGACTTTGTCATTGGAGGCTCACCAGTGACAGCTGCTTGAGCACAAGACTGAGAACAAAGCAGTCACTTAACTCTCGTCTGGTTCTTTTTCTCTTCCATGCACATCTATCCTCCTCCTGCTATCTAAGATCCGGCTCCATGTGAAAATAATGTTGTGAGACCTGGTTATCTCAGCATTAAAAATGAATTTGCTATAGAGATTGTAGGATGTCTGTTTGCACAGAAATCCAGTGCTACATTTTCTGCTATAGATGACTACCTTTCTTTAAAGGAGAGTGAGACAGCTCACTGGGGACCATTCGCAACAGGCACCTAGGGGTACCTTGTGTGCCAGCCCTGTTGCAAATATTCTGGTAAAGAAATCAAGATTTAATCACATAAAAGAGTTAGATTTGATTAAGAAGTAACATTGTGAAGCATAATGTATAGGATTGTTAAGTTTGAAATGTAGCCTTAGAAACTTTAGGAACTGTGTTATGTGTGACTATAGGAACCCTAATATTGTTAAAGTTTGAAATAGCTAACCATAGAAACCTCACCAGGAAGTTACTAGTTTTTCTATGTTTTGTTTCAAGAAACTAAGGAAACTGTCATGGACACCAGTTTGCTGCTTGGAAACCCCCTTACCCTTCCCATCTTGATTTGAGTATCGAAGATTCCAATCAGTAGAGCTAAGTGTAACTGACCAATGATTGTTTTTAAATAAGAATATTGATAAGGTTATATAATCAAAGGACCAATCATTATAAAGGTTAAATTTAAGAACAAGCGTAGTATGCATTTTATGTAAAGAGCTTATGTAACAATGACCTGACAGAAAAAGTCTATAAAAACTGATGGATTTTGATACTAAGTTGGACACGCCTTTGGAGGAGCGATCCCCCATGTCCCCAGCACTGCGATAAACGAAGTGCCTGCTTCTTGACTTCACATTGGTGTTAAGGAGTTTTATTCTGGATTTCAGTAACAGCCCCACTGTTGTATCTCCAGGTGCAGGATATGCAATCCCTACCACATAGCAATGTCTCCGACCAATGTTTGCTGGGGCAAGGTGCTTTCTGATCACTCCTTTTCTTCAGGTACACTTTTGAAATCTCATTTCAAAATAGCAGAGAGCTGAAGAAAGACAGCTTCCCAACTAAGATTTATTCCACTTGAAAGCTCCTCCTGGTTTTGTCTTTTAGAATAATAATTCTGTCATCTGCAGCAGGAGAGAGAAGGGGAACTGAGCTATAGAACACCATCTGGTCCAGGGGCTCACTGAAGACCTTTTAAAAAAATCCCTGCTGTTATTTTGTGCATATGTTGGTTCAGCTCTGTCTAACATGACACGTAAGGCGCTAATTACCTGGTTTCTTCTCACTTGCCCAAATCATCATTAAATTAGTCTTATCACTATTGTGATAAGTGTGAATAAGGACTAAGGTATATTTTAAATGTAAGAGGTTCCTATTAATTCAAAAACCAAATTATACTGAAATGTGAATATTCCTGGGCATGAAATATTCTTTTGTTTAGATGCAAACTTTCTAATGAAGCATCCTTAATACTGTCATGACCCGGGCTGGACAGACCAGGGACGGGTCATGGTGAATTCAGAATTCCCTCGGGCTCAATTAAGGTGAAATGACACCAAACGATCCCTTAAACATTTTATTCATGGCAGAAGCAACCTGAACTTGGAAGGTGTAACAGTAGGTGGTGGGGTTTCTCTCAACAGTAATTGGCATGAAAGTACCTCAGTAAACCGTGTAACCCGTGGCAACTACATACATCAATTCAGAGAATAAGGAGAGCCTTCCCATTGAGTCACAAGGTTCAGAGCAGACGCCCTTACTTCCTAGGCTCCTTCTCAGAGAAGAGCCTAGGGGCAGCTGGATCCACTCCTAGTCCCAGACTTGGTCAATGGTTTATCTTAAAGGTATGAGGTGTAGGGGTTATGGAAAAGGAGAGAGAAAGAGAGAGCAAGACAGAGAGAGAGACAGAGAAAAGAGAAAAGAAAGAGAAAAGTGAAAAGTGAAAAGAGAAAGAAAAGAAAGATATCACTGGTCCTGGGTCCAGCATTGCTCCAGTCAGCCAAGGGGTCCAGCTCTGGAGGGCATGTGTGCGCAGGTCTTCAGTTTGTGCCCTTTTATCATCTCCTTGCCTCTCCTTCAGGCAGGCACTCGAAATCCTTAGGCTAACTAGGTGTCGTGCGTGGTTTGTGCTTTCAGAACCTTCGGGAAATGGGTCAGTGTGCTGTCCCAATCCAACGTCGGGGAAGGTTTTGATATGATCCCAAGAGTGAGATTAAGACACAAACGAGGTCAAATGCCATATGTCCAAAAGAGTTTTTATTATCAAAAGTATCAAAAGTAGAAAATAGTAGTGATAGGATAGAATGGAAGAAAAGGCAGAAATCAAGCAAGCAGTCAGGATAGAGTTGCAAGGATAGTCACCACCATGGATCCAGTGGCGTCCCGTTGGTCCTCGGTCTTCAGTTCTTCAGTGGTGGGTACACACCACGGCTTGTCTCCACGGTCTTTTATAGGGCATATTTCGATGAGGTATGCACATATGTATTGAACATGCACTGTTCACATCCTGCAGGTTTCATCTATCACACGAGCTTTGCGTGACCAAATCTTATCTCAAACACTACAGTTTCTGTGAGAATGGTAGCCTCCACATCCTTACATGCTTGTCAGCCTCAGCCTGTTTCCTTTCCTGAATGCCTCAGTGGCCTAGTAATTGTCCTTATGGACAGACGAATGTCCTGCTTAGACAGGCCATCTCAGAGACAAAGGGCTCGAGATAAGCAGTCCACAATTCTTGAGATGAATGGCTTCAGAAGCCTCTCACACCTAACAATCTTTGAGACAAACAGCTCAAGATAACAATTCAGTCTCTCACATGTGCTTGGGAAGTAACTTCCCCTTCCCTGCAAACATGACCATTGTTTGATCTTTGCCCATGCATGGTGAGCTGCCCTGCTCAGCGTATCCGAACAGTGTATTGGAACAGCATATCAGAACATGGAGCTGCACACCCTCCAGCACGGCCTCCTCACCCTGTTACTCATGTCCTGCACTGATCTGTGCTGATCGGCTTCTTTTCACCTGTGGTTTGTTGTTATGCAGGGTTTGTTGTTATGTAGAGTTCATTGCTATACAGAACTTACCCCACTACAATGTTTGAGACATTAACTCTTTCAGTCTCTCACAGATATCTTATTATGTGACAAGTCAAAAATTCTGTTCACAGCTAGCATATCCTGGTGATACTAGACTTTAGTATCTCCAACAGCCTAGCGACTCCTACCCAAATGTAAATTTGCTTTTAGTATCTATCGTCATCTTGCCTCCTAGTTACACTTCATTACAGATGAAGAAAATGAGTTGTTAAATATTCTGACATTAAAATTGGATTCTCCTCCCTCCCCACTTCCCCCCCCCCAGCCCAGCAATAGCCCCCTGTTTCCTTGGCAGGCATTTTCACCAGAGAAACCATGAGAGTGTGGGTCTGCGTTATCAAAGTGAACAGTTCCTGCCTACCATTTTAGCAAAAAGCAGGCAACGAAGCTGGAGAACTACTGCAAGCTAAAATAACTCGCTGTGTCTTACATAATTTATTTATTTGCTTATTTGTTTAATTTGGACCCATTTCCCAAGCAAGTCTGTCATGTGCACCAGTAACTAGTTGAGCTGGCACAACTGACTGGCACTATTTCTGAGATTGTTTCTTCTGAATTGCAGTCTATACCCTGCTGAGATCAGCCAGGAAGAAACGTGGTAGTGAATCCCAGCCGATTCTCTGCCTCAGTCCAGCCATGCTCATCAGTCAAAATCGAAGGAAGCCTAGTGGGGCATGCACTTTCCTTAACTGAACAGGCCCTCATGCACTTCTACAGAAAGAAGGAGTATTATATCCAGGGGCTTCGCTTGTTTATTAATGATGATTATCTGGCAGCATATTTGCTACAGATCCTGGAGGAAATTTTTGTCTCTAATATGCTGCACTGATCACCCTAGAAGCTTAACTGCAAGCTATGAAATCAGTTGTGCTGGGCAAAGTCTCAGAAGTGGAGAGTGATTGAGAAGAATGATTGAGAAGAAAGTATGTCAAGAGATTTGGTGTTTTAGCAGCTGTAAAAGAATTGGGAACCAGGTCTGCCTCAGTGTCAGCTGATGATACCAAAACCAGGAATTACCCTGGTAAGCTAAGAGCATGCACAAACAAGTCGGTGTTTGGTTTCTTTGGTGAGCCACCAGGTTGTCTCAAGTCTCATTGTTATGAATACAAGTTCTGATTTTTGTCCTTGCCCATGTAGGAACAGACTGGAAACTTTCTTCCCAAAGACTGTCAGCCTTTAGATACCTTTCATTAACTAGTAATACAGATAGCTAATACTAAAGAAAACAATTGCATTTATTTATTTAACCACAGCATACTAAATTTTACATGGCAGATAAAAGATTGTCCTTAAATATTTTTTTAAATACAGTAATAAAAAAAGACAATAAAGTTACTTTTATGCCTGCAACAACATCACTGGTTCTACATCCTCCTAGATGATTACTGGTAGCATGATTAGGGTATCCAGTGGTTGTTTTTAAGGATCCTTCAGTGGTTCTTAACAGATGTTAAAGCTTTGCTTGTTTAGTGTATAAGAGTAAAGTGTTCCTAAGGCACAAAGACCTTATTGGTCTAGAGAAGCAAAAATTGCAGAATTGGACCAACATAATGGTCCATTTCTACATCTTCTATGGATATGTGTGTGTGCACGTGAAGGAAGAAAGAGTGAGAGGAAAGAGAGAGAGTTATGTTTATGATTTCATAAAATGCTTTAGAAATCATATTCCAATTAGTGGTGCACCCACAGACTGTTCTGGCAAAACTCTCTCAGATTTAATTTGAAGTTTTTTTGATATGAAGATTATCTCTACATCTCCTAAATCCCTCTGTTTTCATTTTTTGTATTTGCCTTACAAAAAAAAAAAAAAAAGAAATTCTAGCAAACTCCTCCTCTTTATCTTCTTAAGTGGAGTCTATTACTACTATACTAAACCAAAGTGTACTAACGTAAACTATTGTATTGGGTTTGTGTGGAAGGTTTTGGTAGCAGGAGAGCTACAGGGGTGGCTTCTGTGAGAAGCTGCTAGAAGATTCCCCTATGTCTGACAGAGCCAGTGCCAGCTGGCTCCAAGACAAACCTGCCGCTGACCAAGGCCGAGCCCATCAGCGACGGTGGTAGCACCTCTGGGAGAAAAGATTTAAGAAGGGGGAAAAACCTGCACAACAGAAACTGCAGCTGGAGAGAGGAATGAGAACATGTGAGAGAAACAACCCTGCAGACACCCAGGCTGGTGAAGAAGGAGGGAGAGGAGGTGCTCCAGTTGCCGGAACTGAGATTTCCCTGCAGCCTGTGAGGAAGACCATGGTGAGGCAGGCTGTCCCCCTGCAGCCCATGGAGGTCCACAGTGGAGCAGATATCCACCTGCAGCCTGTGGAGGACCCTACACTGGAGCAGGTGGATGCACCTGAAGGAGGCTGTGACCCCATGGGAAGCCCACATTGGAGCAGGCTCCCGGCAGGACCTGTGGCCCCTTGGGGGACCCATGCTGGAGCAGTCTGTGCCTGAAGGACTGCAGCCCATGGAAGGGACCCATGCTGGAGCAGTTCATGAGGAACTGCAGCCCGGGGGAAGGACTCATGTTGGAGAAGTTCGTGGAGGACTGTCTCCTGTGGGAGGGACCCCACACTGGAGCAGGGGAAGAGAGTGAGGACGAAAGAGCAGTAGAGACAATGTATGACGAACTGACCCCTACCCACATTCCCCATCCCCCTGCGCCACTTGGGGAAAAGAGGTAGAGAAATCGGGACTGAAGCTGAGCCCAGGAAGAAGGGAGGGGTGGGGGGAAGGTGTTTTAAGATTTGGGTTTTATTTCTCATTATCCTACTCTGATTTGATTGGTAATAAATTTTATGAATTTCCCCAAGTTGAGTCTGTTTTGCCTACAATGGTAATTGGTGGGTGATCTCTCCCTGTCCTTATTTTGACTCATGAGCCTTTTGTTATATTTTCTCTCCCCTGTCCAGCTGAGGAGGGGGGAGTGATAGAGCAGCTTTGGTGGGCACCTGGCATCCAGCCAGGGTCAACCCACCACAACTACATCCAGATATATTAAATTATTCCGTTTTTGCATAAAGGCCAATTCTCTTTTTTATCATCTAGGTTTTGAGTTACAGAGCTGGAAGTATAGTGAAAAACAGTAGTGTCCATGACTTCAGTTAAATAAAAAATGTGAATTTGCTTTGACAAGTTTGAAGCAGAGGAAGCTTCAGGATGACTTTGTCTGCATGGTGCTGGTGTGGGAACAGCAGAAACAGTTTATTGTTAAGCAGCGTGTTCCTATTCTCCAGTTACAACTTTACAGTTCTTCTTATTTCATATCTAGACTGTTCTCCCTGCTGCTCCGTACCAGCCACTCTTTCTTTTCTGGAACAGGCATATTTACAGTTCCCTGAGTTCCTCCTGGGCCCTCAGGTTATCATAGCCTCATGCCCAATATCATCTTCTTGAACACCATTCTCCCTAAACACAGTGTCACTGCAGATAAGGTAGAGAAAGGAGAAAAAAAAGTGAAACAGGCTGTTATGGATGCACGACTAACCAAATCCAATAGGTGTTAAGACTCAGATTTATTCTTCAGCAAAAGTTACTTAGAAGTCCGGTAACATTTTATAAAACCACAGGCTCAATGATATAAAGAGAATTAATACTACACGGCTGACTTAAGAATCCCCAAGATTTAAAGTGATGGCTCAAAATGCGCATATCACTCACCTAAAAACTGAGGGCTCTCTCTCTGGAGGAATTACCTCAGGCAGTGCCCTGACCCGAGGGGGAGTCCCCGACTGTGGACCCGCTGCTCTGAGAAGGACTGATTCCAACATGTCCTCCGGCGGGACCGCGTTTATACCCTTGTCGAATCTGACCTGTGGTCATTTAATCCCTATTGGCCAGGAGGGTCCCCTCAGTGTACCTGGCACGTCTCGATTGGCCAGTTCAAATTTCAACCCACAGCCTCCAGGGTTTCCTTCCCCTTCTCCCTTCCTGGAGAAGTTTCATTTCCTGCTGGCGGGATGGGGCAGGGGGATGTACTGCCACAATCCACCCTGTGACCACAGTCATGATTTGACTGGTTTCCTTGAAGTGGTGGTACAGTCACCTCTTGCCTCCAAAATTAAAAGGGGGTGCAGTTTAGAGAATTTGATGCTCATTGTGGGCCATCATTCCCTTCTGGTCTAGAATTAAAGTGGAATATGTAACACAGGAATATCCAGTGTATGGACAGTTTTAAGGGAGTATACTTAATAGTTAGTACAGGCTTCACTATCAAGCGTTTGATAGAACTTATTGCAATACAGGTTACAGTAATCATAACTACAAGCATTATTAGAGAAGGCTCGTTGCCCGCCCCATGAAAGAAAATCCAAACATATCAAAACTTTTCCAACCAGTTAGTCCCTGGTGCAGAAGCAATTGCCTCTGAGTCTCTTGCTGTATTCTCTCGTTGATTTAGCCTTGGAGCCACATTGACACATTTGGGGTGAACACAGCAGTTGTCCATTGACATGTTCAAAACTTTACATATACCCTTCTCTTTCTTTGGCATCTAATCCAATACAGCCCAATTTTTGATAGTCATTTTACCGATATAACTGATAGTTTAAGAGTCCCCAAGTTGTCAGATGTAACGGTGGCTAAGGTTGATAGTTGTAAATTCAGTTCTAGAATGCTCTATCGATGTTCCTTGAGTACCATACACAGTTGCCCCCATGGAATTTCAGGGCACAGTGTAGTACCATTCCAACTCCACCCTGTGATCCCATGGGTTAGTTGGAGGATATAGTCACATCTGGTGTTTCATACTGAACTAGCATTTACTGCACCTGGTGACCAGCTATAAACAACATGAGTATAACCTCCTCCCCCAACCAATCTGAACCTCCAACTATAATTGTTACATTGCTCTCATGCGAGGTCAAGGACTCGCGATATATTAATGTCCATCATTTTGCCACAACATTATCATCCAGATCTTCACCATCCATGCCTGTCACCGTCACCACTGTCAGCAAAAGGACTGGAATGACTCGTTCCTTCATGGTCCCGTAAGAAAGCACAAACTAGGCCTCAGTCTTAAAAATGGGTCACAGGGTTAGAAGTCCGGTATTATCCACCGGGCACTGATGCGGTGAGTCTTTCCACTCCCTTCCAAGGCTTCCCAGGCATGGAGGCCTCTGGGTTTTGCTAAGGTCATAAGAACAATACCAATGGAAGGCAGCTTGCCCTACCTGTTCCTTGTTGTCCCCACCAACCAGGATATCATCTATATATTGATGTATGTGGACACCTGATGGTACTTCCACAGCATCAAGAAGCTTGGCTAAGGCATTGTGAGCAATAGTGGGGGAGTGCTTATATCCCTGGGGAAGTCGACTGAAAGTGTATTGGGTCCCTTCCCAAGTGAAGGCGAACTGGGGTTTGTCCTCTTCCCTTAGGGGAACCATAAAAAACCATATCCTTGACATCTAAAGCAGCCATCCATGGGTGGGCTGCAGCCTGTATTGCTGGTATCACTGAGGTAAAACTTGGGATGGCAGAAGTTAATGGTGGGGTATTACTGTTCAATCTTCTATAATCAATTGTTAGTTGCCACCTTCCATCTGATTTATGGACTGGCCAAACAGGAGGATTATAAGGGGAATGTGTGCGACTGATGATCTCTCATTTCTCCAGATCATTAATTACTTCTGAAATGCCCCGTTTGGCTGCAGCTGGAAGTGGGCATTGAGGGACACAGGTTACTTTAGATTGCGGTAGTGCAGGAGCAACCTGCAATGTTCTCACATGAATAGCTTCTGTCTCCCTGTCCCCAAAGCTCCACACCCTACCATTGGGTAGATACCATTGTCTGCCTGCCAGCACATCAAATCCCAGTATATTTCCCTCATAGGGGCTTAAAGCCACTTCCACAGCTGTCATTCTTTTTTCTCCTGGTAACAAAAGTTGAGTTCGAGCTATGGGGCATTTTTCTGTTGCCCCTGTTACTCCTCTAATGTTTATAGCCTTTCTTGATGGCTTAATTCGCAGCTCACTAGCTAGTCGATCATTTAAAACACTAATCTGGGCTCCTGTATCGATTAAGAATTCCAGACTTATCCGTTTTGGGCCCGCAGGAATGTGTATATAAGGCTCCTTATCAGCAGACCATTGGCAGGTATTCACCATGCGGACTGGGCAGCCTGAACCCCAAACCACAGCTTCTAGTTTTTTAGCCCTTCCTGTTCCTCTTGCAGTATCGCGAAAGGGTCCCGTTTCTCCTCCTGAGGGGGCGGGGTTGCTGACGCTTCCCTTTGTTCTCTAGCTTTCCCCTCCAACAATTCCACCAACTTCCAGATGTCGTCAGTGGACTGCCCGTGCAGCGTGGCTTGGGGTGCCTGCAGTGCCAGTGCCCTCTGTCAGAGATCATTCCTTCCGGGATCGTAGTTCCAACCCAACGTTATCAACTGATGACCTGCCGGTCCAGCAGTCAGAAACACTCCCGTTCCCCAGTAATTTCTTGCTTCATCATCACCACTCAACAGTATCTGATCCTCCCCTGTTAGAGAAACTCTCCACAAATATTCAGTTTCAGTTTCACCTGGCTTGCGCGAAAACTTAGCTTGCAAATTGCAGAGCTCGGGTCCCGACCAAGGGGCCGTGCAAACAGCGCTCTGGGGCCTCCCACCGTGCAGACCCGTGTGCCCTTCTGTTTCAATAAGGGGTCGCACGTCCCTTTCCTCCAATTCCACCTTCAGATAATCTATTTCCCCTTGCCTTTTACCAGAATCACTCTTTCGGTTCTGTGCTTGAATCAAGCAGGTGCCCAGGAGGGCACATACACTGCCTTCGCCTTTGCCGTCTCGACTACTTCCGCGGCATAGTTCTACTCTCTCCCTGAGCACTGCTGGGTCAGACTGTTTCTCCTTCTCCCATTCCAGACCTGGGGGAGAAGGGCTGCAGCAGCGCCTCCATAATAATTCCTCTATTAACACCATCCTGCCGACTACGCCAATTTAAAATGTTACGGATGCACGACTAACCAAATCCAATAGGTGTTAAAACTCAGATTTATTCTTCAGCAAAAGTTACTTAGAAGTCCAGTAACATTTTATAAAACCACAGGCTCAATGATGTAAAGAGAATTAATACTACATGGCTGACTTAAGAATCCCCAAGATTTAAAGTGATGGCTCAAAATGCGCATATCACTCACCTAAAAGCTGAGGGCTCTCTCCCTCGAGGAGTTACCTCGGGCAGTGCCCCAACCCAAAGGGGAGTCCCTGACTTCAGACCCTCTGTTCCGAGGAGGACTGCCCACATGTCCTCTGGTGGAACCCCGTTTATACCCTTGTCAAATCTGTCTTGTGGTCATTTAATCCCTATTGGCCAGGAGGGTCCCCTCAGTGTACCTGGTGCGTCTCGATTGGCCAGTTCAAATTTTAACCTGTGGCCTCCAGGGTTTCCTTCCCCTTCTCCCTTCCTGGAGAACTTTCGTTTCCTGCTGGTGGGATGGGGCAGGGGTGGGATGTACTGCCACACAGGCAAACCAACCTAAATGGAAAACTTCTATATTCAGTGTGCCCTACTAAACATCAGGCTATACTGGTTGGCAGCTGTCTTAGATCTGAGACTAATAAAGGCAGGCTTGTTGACACATTTTGGAGAAGATGAAAGGAAATTAAATTCCATGAGATCAACCAGCTGTTGCTCTCTTCTTGTCATGACACTGTGGCACTGTCCTTCAGCATAGTTCTAACAGTGATAACAGAGATGTAAAGAGCCAATAAAGGGCTTAAATGTAAATACCTCCTGGCTAACTAGAAATACCGAATTCTGAAACAAAACTTAGGAAAACCTGGTTAATTAAAGAAATCAGTAAAACCTACACTAACGGCTTCCCATTTAGAAGGGTATTTTTCCATGTTTGTAATGTTTTTAATGTTGAAAGTGTAATTAATTTAAATTTAAAATTTATTTTAATTTAATACTTCATGGAAAACATCAAACCAAAAATATCCATTTTCCTGAAGCTTGTACTGTCTTAATAAATTGTCTATTTAACAATGAAATTTTAGGTATAAGATTTGTAAGTCCATAGAGAATGTTAAGAAAGTTCACCTGTTCCGGAAGTTTGAGATTTTCTTCTGTTTTAGAGAAAACAATAAAATGGGAAAAAAACAAATTTGCTATTTATTAGGAAAGAAATCACAGAAAGACTGTGAGTTCCAAATGACTACAGACCAAATTTTCCTCCCTTATTGCATTCAAAGCCTGTCTGACTATTTCCATGATAAATTATTTAGTCTGTCTGGGGAATGTAAAGAGAAAAGGAATTGCAGCACAGATTTGATGACAAAATTACCCCTATGCACTTAGTTGTTTTCAGGTTGCAGTGAAGTTAAAGGAAAAGTATATGTGGTACAGTAATGAGTTGAGCATTTGGCACCTTGTCAGTCAGGCTTGTAGATGATTAATTGGGTCTGTGTGTAGAACCTTTTAAAATATTTGACTGATGCATGTTTTTAAAAGGTTATACAACCATTTAGTAGAAGATTTGGCATATGTATGGGCATAACACCAGTTCAAAATCTAGTCAAATTGCCTCAGAAGGATCTGGACAATCCTATAAAAATGCTCTATGTTTAGCTGCATCAATTTTAATGGAAGTGAGGTTCAGACACACTAGTGTGTGTGCCAGCGTATTCTGTATGAACCACTGAGGGTGTCCTCTATGGATACTGCTAGCCTTTTATTTAGGGTTTTGTTCTGTGGGTGGAAAGTACTTGAGCTTGGCTTGTCAAAATGGAATTTTGCACATAAAAAAAAAATATTAAACCCTCTGCTTAAAAATACATTACAGACTTTTGAAGTAGGCTATAGAAAGTACTAGAGTAAAACAAGCAAACATTTATGAATTCCAATTTAAATACATACATTAAATTAACAGGGAAGGAAATAAATGCAAAAATATGTATTTGATTTCAACTTTCTAGGAATAATCATCGATCACATAACAGTTATAACTCATAAAGCTTTAAAGTGCTGTACAATGAAAGAATGCACACTGTTAGCTTTACAGCAGAGAGGAACAGGGAGATTAATTGTCAGCAATTTGCTCTAAATTACACATGCAATTGAAAGCACAGCTATGAATAGAGCTAAGATGTTCTAAGGAGTAATCCCCTGGCCAAGCTAGCATTAACACACTTTATTATCTACCTGGAGGCATCAGCTGATAAATCTTTCCAATGACAGAGTAGTAAGTAGGAACCCAGATGGGAGTAGTCTTTATGACTTTTATCACTTCTATTGCTTTTATCACTTTTATCACTTTAAGGCTGCTTTCCTCTAGGGTGAGAGTCAACAGAATCCAAAGTCCTGAGAACCTGAGAAATCTGAGAAAGAGGCATTACAACACCACCACTACACTGTTTTGCAGTTATGATGGAGGCACTTGCAATGCCAACAGTGTAGTGACAGTGGCTGGCTCCTTTTTTTTTTTTGTTTGGTTTGGTTTGGTTTGGTTTGGTTTGGTGGTTTTTTGTTGTTTGGTGTTTTTTTTTTTTTTTAATGGCCACAGGTCTCACATCCAGGAACTTCTGTTACTTTTCATCTGCTTCCTTCAATTTACAAATCTCTTGCACACTCTCCCTCGAAGAAAGGGAAGCAACTAAAGGTTAAACTGTTTGGAACAGATATAGAATATAGTGAAAGAAACAAATATGGGAAAAGAGAGGGACAGTTACAATAAGACAAACTTCACTTTGAATATTATGCTTTCCTCTACATTTTAACTATTAATGATATTGCATAAGGTTTTATAAAACCTGAAATAGCACACTTAGCTCCTCATACAGAAAACAAGTAAGATATTTGGTACAAAACACTGTTGTTATTACTTTCTATTTTAAAACTTTCAGACTTTCTTTTTTTAAGTTACTGAGTGAAATATAATTTTAATGTACACTTCTGATTATGTGATGCAAGATCCTGCCTCCTCATTTGGGGCTGCAAATGTTTTGAATTTAGCTTCTTAAGCCTGGAGATAGTACATATCATAGACAGAAAATGTTTTGTTGAAATAAATATGCTTGATGTGCAAGGAATAAGCATTTAGATTATTCCAGGAGGCTAGTGAGATGTCTAACCATCTAATGCTACTTAACTTTTAATTTGCTATAATTTCTACCATATTAAAATAACTTCTAACCTCTCCAACTGCTACTGAATATATATCTTTTTTGGTAAAAGACAGAGAGTGATAATTAATAGATTTTATTGAATAAAACAAAAAGACAAAATTAGAGACTTCTGCCTGCTGTAAGTTAAAATAGAATTGGATAACAATAATAAAAAATGTAATGATCCCAAAATAAACCAAATTAATGGTCGTATCTAAGAATGCATAGGAATAAATGTCCCTGCTCATTTTATTCCCTTTCTAATAAAGAAAATCTATTCCACAAGCAGATTACAACTAGAAAAAGCAAAGAAACAAACAAAAAATGTTCACTTGGCTTTTCTAGCTTCCCTTAAAAGGATAAAACGGCACTTTAGATTAAGGACATGAAGAGAAATCTAAACTGACTAAATTACTAGAAATGTCCATTTGATAAACATCAATACGGTCATTTAAATCAGAGATTTGTCTGTCTTGTTAGTTAAAACCAAATAATGTTTTCTCTCCACAAACTGTTTGGAGTAAAAAAAAAAAAAAAAGCCTGAACTATCTTATTTTTCAATGACTACTGCTCTCAGTGCTTGCTAATAATATAAAAAATTGCAAAAATTAGGATTGGTTTGTGATCCATTATTTTTTAATGGGTTAGCTCATGAAACATAAAATAAAAGGGTTGAGTTAGACTCACCAAGGTATTTAGATTCCTACATATGATTAAGTTACAGTAATAGGTCTGTGCATCTGCGTCTAAACTCATAGGATCAGAAATGTTAATAATCTTGTCAGTGCTAACTAGTGCATTACCTCTCAGAATGCATTACTGAGTTCCAGATCCCATTGTTTTTGTTCAGAGCTTGCTTTCAAGGGAGTCTACTAGGAAACATTGGAAATTCCTCTTAGAAAAACATTTTAGTTAAGTGTAACAAAGTTGAATGCTTTTGGTTACATTTTTGCTTTATTTCTGCCCTTTCTCTTTGTTTCTCCTAATTTTCTTTGACAAGTTGTAGACCTAATGAGTGCAAAGCCAAACGAATGTTGGATCATGTTGTTCCATCTTATAACAAGCCTGTTAAAGTTGTTCTGTGGCTTGAGGTAAACAAAAAGTTCAATGCTGTGCAGTTATTGAAAGTTTAAGATTTAGACCATTAAAACAGAACCCTGAAGATTTAGCATTTCCCATTAGGCACATTAAATATCATTTTGTTAATGCATTAATCATGTCCCTAGCTGCTGGCGTGATTAAATTCTTCCCCATTGTCCTTTATAACTCATAAAACTTTTCAGTGGAAAAGAATGCATTCCGAAGTTTACACCCTGAATGGAAAGACAAGGCATCTGCATTTAAGTCACTCTATGTGTAGTCTGAGATGATATTGGCAGACTGAGATAATGTCAGCAACTAAACGTGAAGGATAAGAGTGCCTGTGTGTGTCACTGAGAGAGAGACAGAGAAATAATTTATGCTTAAATATTTTTTTAAAAGAGTGCATCCATGGAATCCAAGGCTTATAGGAAGTACCTGTAGAGCAGAAAACCCCATTTACACAAACAACAGGTATATAGCATCTTCTTTAAGCTATTTAGTGTTTTTCTGAAGATATGCAGGAGTAAGTGGCTGGTAGTCGTTTAATCAAGGATCAGTGTCAGTGAGTAGAAAGTAGGTGAGGCTCCCACAGTGAAGCACAGGACTAGTCAGTGACTTGGGTGGACATTTTTATTATTCGCATTTAAAGGAATAAATATAATGACATATGTCTCACTTCCATTTCTATAGCTAGAAATCATTTCTCCATCAGCCTGCAGAACAACACAGATATTTGGGAGTCCAATTAAAAATTTCTGGGTTTGGTAACTGCATTTCTAGCCCATGATAAGATGGTAGGGTCCACTGTCTCTTTAGATGATTAAGAACTAGAGTACACCTTTTGGGCCTGAAGACTTGAATTTTTACAAAATCATGTTAAACTTCTTATTAGCTCAGTGGAAGACTTAAAAGTTTTGTCAGAGCTTGGCTAAATTACAAGGATCTAATCTAGGCTATGCAAGTGCCTAAAATTCTGTTTCATTTTGGTTTTAATTCCAGAAAGCTACATAATGAAGATTTGGGGAGGATACAAATAAAATAAACAAAAGAAATAAAGTTAGAGAATACAGAATTAGAAGCAAAAAGGAGACAGATTAGGATATATATAAGTACATCAGTCTTCCATAAATACGTGGACAAGTACCCCTGTGTTTCAGTCCTATCTTTTCTTTAGATTTTCTGAGAGATATTGTGCCATTTTTGAGTCTTTTGGTCCCCTTTCCATTAGAGGGCTATTGAAAGATTATTAGCACCTGACTTGAAACATACAAGCAAGCTATATTTGAGCAAAGCTGGTAGAAAGGTATGAGGGAAAAATAATACACAGAAAAATGGATGTGAAGGGACAGAAGGCATTGCAGAGAAGATGTGACAGAGGCTATATGTCATGAGCATAATAGTTGAGAAATGAGAAGCAATGGAAGAAATAGATATGAAATAGCTAATTATTTATGCAGGAAATCAATGTAATTAACTGTAAACCAATGATCAAGGAGAGAATCAATAGAACAATGGATGAACTAAATAATCATGTAATCAAAGAGTAAGGTAAACAAACAGACAAGTTAGAGTATATAAATCACAGACTATATTAGCTAATTAATTAGGTAGTATATACATTAGGTGAATGATCAATAAATTAATTTATTCTTTAAGCAATAAGCTAGTCAGAGATCCATGCAATTAAATAAATAGAAAATGCTGAGTTGAAAGAAAAATATCTGAAGGAGTCAGACAGTTAGAAGCAGGCAAAAGGGTGAGCTAAAATGCCAAGAGCAGACAAAACCATCAAGGAAAGGAAGGCCAATGTAAGAGATGCACAGCAGTGGTGAGTGGTATGGACAGGATGCCAGCTTCAGCAACCATGCAGTTGAGTTCTTTCCTGTTGGACAATATTGCTGCTGCTGCAATCACTGACATTAACAGCCTGTGTTTAGAAAAAAAGAAGCCACATCCTTACTTCTAGGATATTTGTGGGTGCTTAGAGCAATTTCCAAACTTTTGGTCCAGAATAGTAATCACTTGGGAGGCAGTTTGTTTAATAACACATGGTATTGCCAGGAGTTAAAATATGACATGATCAGAGGGAGCTCGCTGTGAAGCGATGAACAACGATTTGGCTACTGCGATATGAATCTTCTGTAACATTACATTTTAAATGTGTAAGAGATTTCTAGAGTTTTCTTCCAACCCAAGTATCTCTGAAAAGTTCAATATTCTACTTTGTATTCCAATAAAGTAAAGAAAGAGAAGTTGATAGGACTTGCCCTTTCTTGAACACTTTACTTTCATGCACCACTGCTTTTCTCATTGTGCGTATAAAATTTCTTCAAATGTACATGGAGGTATAATATCAAGCACTGAAGGCATGTGCTGATTGATTTAAAATTTAATGAGTTTAAATCATGATATTTGGAATATATTTTTTCTGAAGAGAGCCAAAATTCAAATGTGTTTGCTTTTATGGTACTTTAATTGTACTAAGCAACAAAAAGCCTGGTAAGCAGCTTGATAATCTCTGTAGGGATAGTAACAGTTTTAAAAGACAAAGTAGTCAGAATAGTTCTTGTCTGTCTTTCACGTTTATCAAATGAATTCTTACATCAAGTAAAGAAGTTCCTTAAAAAGAATAAAGAACCTGTTATTTTCTTCAGAAAAGCCTCAGTAGCAGATAATAAGGACTTTCTCAGCTAAAGACATTTATAGTTCGTCATAGTATATTTGACTGTACTGGTAGGTCTCTTACGAACACTGAAGGGCAAAGTTCGTAATAGGAATTAATGAGTTAATGGCAAAATCCCATGGTTCTTCTCAGCTTTGAGCCATTCAGCAAGGGAACATTTCACACCCCATCTGTCTACTCAGTTCCTTCTCAAAAAAGAGCCTCTAAGCTGTGACAGTTAAGGGAGTTTGAATAACCCCTGTGCATTTCTTTTTTTTTTTTTTTCTAGGCTGTACAGATTTCTTACTGAAACCTTGAAGTGGAACATCTGAAGGAGGTGAATGCTTTTTGGAAACAGAGTAACACATGAAGTGGATGCTCTGTTATGTAATCTTCAAAATTAAAATATAAAATTTTATGGTATTATCTATACAGTTCTATTATTTGGTTTAATGGCTTAAAAAGATTAAATAGTAATTCTATACAATCTCAGGAAATACAATGTTTTGGTGTTCAAGACAGATGACCCTAAGAGAGGTAGATAGTTCAACTTTATTGTACAATAAAGCATAGCTGTTATAAGACATACCAATAAATGCCTTATTTACTTACTGCGTCTCCATATTAACATGAGTAATCTCATCATCTGCTTTGTATGCACACAAATTAAATGTTTGGCAGTATCTGTGCATGTTGCTTTTGACTGAGAAAAGATAATGTGTTCCTCTGAATGAGCTAAACAGTATACTTTTTTCCTTTTTGCTGTTCCATACTTATTTGAGAGGGAGGTTGAATGTCACTTCCCTATTTATGAGATTAAAATGTTTCTAACTTTGCTCACAGAAACAGAGTTTACTAAGACAAGATATGGTTTTACAACTGGGAATTTTCATAGTTAGCAGTAAAACCACTAATTAGGATAGAATAGTAATTAGTAAAACCACTTTATCGCTTTACCATTAGTAAAACCACTAATAATTTTATCTAACATTATAGCTTCTTATAAACTTAACTATGGTAGCTGGGACACTGTTAAGGGCAAGAAGTGGTAACAACTCTGGTGACACTTCACAAAACACTTTAGTGTATAGATTGTCCAAAAAATATTTAATTTAAGAGAAAGAAATATCAAAACCTAAACATCTAGTCAGTGAAACTGTACTCTGGTTTGGTGTAAGAGAACAGAAGGAAGTTATGAATAATTGTGGTAGAAATGAACATTTTCCCCTTTATACTCAAAAAGTTCTTAACTAATTTTTTGGCAGATAAGATGCCAGCACTGCATAAACATGTAGCTATTGGGTTTAGTTAAAAAAAACCCCAACAAAACAACAACATTGCTTTGTAAAGACAATCTCTGCTTCTATCATTCACTCTGATCTTTCTTTCTGGAGGAAAGCTGCCAAGAAAGTTGTGGATAAGCAGCTGTAGAGTCCTTTCATTTTGCTTTAGATCTGGGTATGAAATAAAAATTAGTTTGCTCATGCTGATTGAAGATTTCTCATATTATAGTAGGATGCCAAATAACCATGCTGATTCTGTTACATCTGTCAACAGCTTTTTGGAGTTCATTAACCAGGAGCTTTTGTTGAGATAACTTTCATCTTCGAAGGGGGTGAACTGACAGTGACTTGCATGTCACTGCTTTCTCTTCTCTGTAGAGCTGCAGTTGGCAATGTTATTCAGTTGCTCGCACTCAAGGATTTCACAGTTCCTTTCCTTTGGTGCCTTCTGTAAGAGAGGACAGGTGTAGGCCAGCCAAAGGCCACTCTCCAGCCCATAACTTGTGAATCAGTAATGGCTGGAGAGTGCACTAAGAGGACGTGTGTATCCAGAGGCCTGTGGCTTTCTCAATGAAGGTTGTTGCCAAGCTTATTCAGGCAGAGTGTTTGCAGTCTGCCCATATGTTTGGAACATGTGAGGGAGACAGAGCATAGCATCAGGGATCACTTTTTCAGGGCAGGATAGATGGTGTCTTTGAGTTTGCTTGAGCTGTAGCCATCTTGCCGAGAACTGCTAAGGGAAATGTTGAAAGTGACAACTCCTTCCAAATGAGCTATGATATAATCACCTTGTTCAGTCCTTGTACCATCATGCACTTCCAAAGGCAACATTTGTTTCTGTTCTTGTCTGTGTTATTTATCACCTCAGTTCATCTTATCTTTTATGACTCTTTGTAGGTCTTCACTAGAGCTTTCCGAACTTGCCATTGGTTTTGTAAAATTCACTTTATCTCTAGGCACTTTTCAAAGCTAGTTTGAAATGCCCTTTTTCCACAGATGTGTTTTTTTTTTTTCTTCTAATATTTTTATTAAAGAAATAAATTGCTGAAATTTGAAATAATTTTATGCTGGAACAAAGCACCAAATCACAAATAGGTTCTGTTATGCATTGCTCCCAAATGCACTAGGATAATTAGCTAACCTTGCTGGAAATCTGTCTTTATTGGTTTTAGCCATAGAGTTTTTAAAATCTTCCTGTACTTGTAGGTTCTTTGGGAATATTATTACCTAATTATTTATTTGTAAAATGTGGACACATTCCCATGCAATTATTTCTTTGTCTTTAGTTTTAATCCCACACTCAGTGAATGATGATGAATGCCATGAGACACGTTTCAGAGAATTCAAAGCTAGAATGACATTTTTTTAAACAGTGAGTCTGAAAAGTGTTAAGAATCACAAACCACCATATAAAGTGAATCATCCTTGGTTTATATCAGCAAAACCTGGCAGATACACTATGTAAACCAGCTTATGAAAATGTATGAGTGTGTTGCAGTGTGCTCCCTTGGGAATATTATTGGTTAATTTTTTTTTGTTAATAGCATCCTGCTGGAAGATATAATGGATTTTGATGCAGTATCTCCTGTTTCTTCCATTCCAGCAGGTACTGAGGGAGTGTAAAGACCAGAGGAAAAATGTTTCACGTCCTCTTTTTCCTTCTGTCAGAACTGTTTTCCTCTAAACCTTATAAATACAAAGGAAATCAATACAGAAGCTTCATGTGAAAGTCTGCAGAAACCTTTGCACATTTTAACAGTGAGAGAGGAATGCAAGGAGCCTGATTTCATTTTTTTTCATAGACAGTGGGATAAATGAGCTGTCACTATAAAATGTAAATCTTTCCATGGTAAAACAGTTTTCCAAAAATGATATTTACCAGGCTGCTCTGTTTTAAATATGGCATAGTCTGAAGACGTTCCCTTTTGGCTTTGGTCAAATGCAAGGAAGCTGCAAGCATTCATTTTACATTTCTGAGGATAGTTTTAATGGTTATTTTCTAGCCAGCTAGTATAAGGCAAGTTCATCTTCCTTGTGAATATAACACCTCCCCTCTCACATGCACATACTCATTGCATGCAGCGAGCGACACATACCTACATAAAACACGTGTTATGTAAATGATTGCCATTCAGGAATCACTTTCAATTTAACATGAAAATATCTGGTTTTGTTGTGTTTTCTGTCTGTATTATAGCGAAGAATAAAATTTCTTCCAACAAGCCACATCAAATGAGCAAGTGCCTTAAAACAGGAAAAAGTCTAAATGGTTACTAAAATTTGTGCCATCTTACGCAGTGCAGAGAGACCTTCAAAAGTTTGTAAGAAAATAACCAATAGTCATTCTGAGAAACTGCATTACTAAATCATTGCAGTTTTGGTTAGTTTGGGTTTTTTTTTCTTGCATGGGAAATAAATACATTTTAGAAAAGGAAGAAAACCTGTGTTAATGTAAGAGGGCACTCCTGCTTTTGTCATTCCTATTTAAAGGATAATAAAATCCAAGAGGGAGATTTTTGAAGATATAAATGTTTATTACCCTTTGCAGTACTGATATTTCTATTACAGGTAGGAATGTATTACTAGCATTATGTAAAGTAATGATTCATTAGCATTCAAAATATCATGAATGATTTGTTATCTATCACAACAAAAATAAATTGAAGCTGAAATACTAGAGCCACTTTGGTTTCAAAAATGTCATTTTAATGACTGTCAGGAATGAAGAAGAGACAAAATAAGCGAACTTGCTTTGTCTAACAAAAAAAGGCTGAATGGAATATCACTGATCTATATGGATGTATCGTTATGGCAAATGTTTGAAGCAAAGAAAATATTTAGACACAACAACAAATGAGGATAAATTTTTGGTGAATAAATTTAGGTTGGAAATTAAAGGAAGTTTCTAGCAATCTGTGGAGTGAGGATCTGGAACAGCCTGGAGAAATTCAGAGGAGCTGCAGGAGACAGAAACCTAGCTGATTTTAAGCTAAAGCTCCATATATTCTATAGGTGACTACATGCGCTATTTATGTATAATAAACAGGGTGCTCAATTCAGTGACCCAAGACATTTTTTCTCATATGAAGGTTATTGGTCATGTAACAGCTGACCTGTATTTTCAAAGACTCCATACAAATACATTATCTAAGTCCACACATTACAATGGTAAGCAAGGATGCTGTAAGACTGAAATGAAGCAGTGAAATTGGATAGAAATTTAAATGACTTTTATACAAGGTACCATCTTTAATGTATGTTTTACTTTGAGGAACATTTTCCCATTTTTATAGAACATGTATTTTTTAAGTCAGAGAGGTCACTTTCAAAATCTGTTTAGGATTGTTTATTAATTTGCATTTCAAATCTGCTGCATTTTTTACCAATGTATGACCCTTCTAGTTTCAAGGGTTTGTAAAAAAATCCTGGGTACTAAACTATCTTAAAATAAAAATGGCATTTAATTCTGGAATGGAAAAGTGCCTTTTTTAAAAAATTTATTTCCTATAACCTGATATGTAATAATGTTGAGATCAATTTAATCTCATTTTTTTGTACTGGCAGAGTTTTCAAGATGTAATTTCTTAATGACCTTTTACTTTCATGAAGAAAGTTAATCTGAATCACAGAGACAAGCTAATTGCAATGAAACTTGCAGATACCTTTGATCTGAAATATAGTGTATTATTAATAATAATCCTTTTTTCCTCATTAAAAGGATAAAAAAGAGCATATTGCATATAATTTAACATTCATTTTCAGGACCAATATTATATATTGCCTCTTTGATTCAAGATTACTTGTTTTCTTTTTGACTCATTGACCAGAAAAAAAAAAGAAGATAGAAATGAAGAAGCTGAAAAGATAATTTTCTTTAAATTAAAAGACAGGATGTTAATGGTCTCAACTAAGTGTTCTCAGCAGGGAGCTTTGCAACTAGAACTTTCATTATTGAAGAAGCATTTTAAATATTCAGGCTACTAGGGTAAGTGAATAAGCCAAGACTGCAGAAACTGCTTTAGAGTGGTGGATTACAGTCGATAATATGCATCCCAGCAGTTATTTACTGCCATGAGTATCTAAGAGGCACTCTTTCTTCCCTTTTTATTTTCCTATAATCTGGAGCACAAACAAAATATACTTGTAAGGAATGTCTTAATATTAGAACTTAAATCTTCTGTTTATATGTGTCTCTGTAAAAATCTAGATTTTGGAATGAAAAATAAATACTTTAATTTAAATTTTCACTCCAAATTTTAAAATTTTAATATCAGGCAGCTCAAGATTGAGAGATGTTATGCTGAAGCTGTAGTACAATTGCCCGTGTTACAGGGAAGCTAGAAATGTCAATGATGTAATGAAAAAGTCAGGAAACAGAAGGACCAACATGCACTAATATTCTGTATTATCATTAGGCAATTAGTTCCATGAAATGCTATATAGTGTATAAAAATGTAAATCTTTTTATCACATGTAAATGCTTCTTTTGTATTTCATTATCTTGATGCAGTAAATTAATTATCTGTCATGTAAAAATGGGTTTTTAATCACATTTAATCTGTTCTCTGTTATTTTTACTGAGTATCTCCTATTTCTTCTTTATGAAAAAACTCAAGTCCTGCTGAATTTATTCTTGCTATTCATACGCTACTATATGTCACCTTTTATTCTTTTCAATTGATTGTTCTGCAAAATCTATTTCCAGGACAGTTTTCAGTTCAGCTCTTTTTAGCAGTTGGGCTGTTCTAGAAAATGATTCCCCTCGCTTAAAATGAAGGGAGGGGCACTCCAAACTCCTCTCTGACAGTCAAAGCCATTTTAGCCAAAGCTTTAAACAAATTAAATACGATTTGAAAAGCTGGTCTATTGCCTGTCAGATGACAGAGCTCATGGGATGTGATATTCAAGCTCCATCTGAGGTCCTTACACTTCTGCATTCTGAGATTTTTTTCCTAGTGGTTGCTAACTTCAAACCAGGGATGAATCTGTGACTGTGCATGTGGGAGGGTTGTAGATACACCTACATGCATTTGTAAAATCAGGTATATTTCTAGTAGGCTTTAATTTCTTCTTCTGAACATACTCCAAAAAGTAAACATGTAGATAGCACCAATTATGTTTTATATAGCAGATAACAGTAAAAACCACCTTCTTTTAAGTAATCACATCATTATAAGAATGTCTTAATTTGTTGGCATAGGCTTTCCAGTTTCTTGAAGTTTTCTGAAATGTTAATTATAAATGTCTGTTTAGAAAAAAAAAAGATTGTCTAGGGATATTTGGTTTATTTAAGCCTCACCCCCACATTTATAAGTGCCTATCATATAATTATGATGTTTGATGCTAGCTTTTTATTGGCTAAAAAAAAAGATTTCCAACAATATTCACTATGTTTTCCAAAAGAAGATATTGCTTTATACACCTTGCATGCATTAATTCCTTCTATTGCTCTGGCAGTACAATTTGGGTTCTATAGATAATATTGACCCTCAAAATATCAAAGTCCACGTCATCTAAGAAATTGGTGAACTTCATAGGCAGTAGTCAATCTGTGGTTCCCAAGCTCCAGCTTTATAGTACCTTTCATTAGACAAGTACATGCTTTTACTGATTTGAGCATAGACAATTAAGGTCTTCTGTTGGTTTGAACATGCCTTTTTTCTATGCTTCTAACCTCTCTTCTTTTCTGCCTGAGTACTTGTGAGCTTGCACCTTCCATCTTTTTTTCTGGAGGCTACACTATTCCTCTTACAGTAAAGGTCACATCTCCAGCTAAGTTTTTGAAGATGATTTAAGTGAAGATTTAGTACTGCTCTTCATCCCTTTTATCCATCCTTTCTGTTTCACATAATCTGAGGAGCATTTAGAGGAATCATATGAATTTGTGGTCTTTGTGAAATAGGCCACTTCAGCTATTGTTGTTTTAGTCTACATGAGTTGGTAATGGGTTTTTTGGTTTTTGGGGGTTTTTTTTGCAATTCATTTTCATCCTTTCAAAACTGATGGCAGTGATCTGAAGTCTTCATAAGAATCTCAGAAAGAACAAAGATTTTACTTTCTGATGGAGTTCTGTTCAAATCCTGCAGATATTTTTTGTCTATAACAAATCCTGCAGATATTCTTTATGTATATTTTATACCAGACATTCTTTATGTATATCTAATATTTTCATTGTGTGTATAAGCCACCATGAACCCTTTTAAATGGACTTGAACCAACTCAGCCTATTATAATTTGATCACATGTTTATGTTCAGGCAAAATTTTGAGTAAGATTGGTTTTACACATCAGAAAATATAGTATGTTTTTTCACCAAATGAGATTGGGTTGCATGGTGTTACAGAGCAATGTATTTTCACTGCTTTGGGGCAATGTGCTATTGTGCCATAGAATTTTGGGATTTGAATTGAAAAATTGAGTGTGGATCATCTTTTTTTCAGCATTCCAGAGGACAACATTTTTATTAATTTT
The DNA here is from genome assembly GCF_026419915.1 of Harpia harpyja. Lineage (NCBI taxonomy): Eukaryota > Metazoa > Chordata > Aves > Accipitriformes > Accipitridae > Harpia > Harpia harpyja. The sequence goes on from NC_068947.1 coordinate 25,787,579, forward strand.
AAACCAATGTTACAGACCACTAAACCTGAATTTGTCCTTTCACTTGGAAGCACAATTCTGCCCTGTTAATCCAATGGTAAAGCAGCATGCTTAGAGGGCTTTACATCTGTGCTCTTTTGTTACTTTCAATAAGTGTCCAGTACAATACAGTGATTCTGTTTCCATTTTCTAAATTGGTCAATTGACTTTTATTGCTGTAGCACAACCTGCTCGAACAAAAACTAGCAAAACTTTCCACTCCTAAGTTTTCCCATTTGTGTCTCTCTCCAGAGTTACTAGCTTCAGTCTTTTTACAGCTCAGGCTTTGTCAGTCAAGTGAATAATTATGAACCCTTTTTCATGCTTGTGACGGAAAAGGACTTAACTGCAAGGTTCAAGCAAATGACTTGAACTTCACTTGCAGACTTAACTGCAAGGTTCAGCAAATGACTTGAACTTCACTTGCAGACTTAACTGCAAGGTTCAAGCAAATGACTTGAACTTCACTCGCAGACTTAACTGCAAGGTTCAAGCAAATGACTTGAACTTCACTTACAGACTTAACTGCAAGGTTCAAGCAAACAACTTATTTGAACTTCACTTACAGACTTAACACATCACTATTGCAGGTTTTACAGATACAATGGAGGAATGCACTATTGCAATTTTTTAAGGCAAGAGTAGTACATTATTACAACCACAAGCGATTCACAGACAACCACAAATGCATTTACAAACTTAAAGCATAAACAATATTCACTTACCCCTCCAGGTAAGGGCTCTCAATCCCAGGGAAGTTACCTCAACCAGTGTCCTGATCAAGTGGGGGTGTGTGTGGGGGTGTGTGTGTGTATGTGTGTTTCCTTCGCAAGCCAACTGTATAGTTGGAGAAGTGACTCCAACCTGAATCTTAGAGTTTTTATCCCCTGACTTGTGGAATGGTGTGTATGACTATGTCTGAGTGAATTATGAGATATGCCTAAATGGATTATGTATATCTGACTGGAGTTTCCCCTTATCTTTCCTTTGTTGGTCTGTGATTGTTTGAATACACAAGGTTGTCATTTGAAACCAAAGCTGAAACCCTCTGGTTTTGGTTTTTTTTTTTTTTACCTTGCTTCCTCAGCAACTGGATAGTGGTTGGATTGAGACTCAGGGCATACTATTTGTTAAGGGATTTCAAGGCTCAGTTCGGATTTTGGTTCTTTGAATGGTGCAGCCACTGCCCTGTTTACTTTAGGGTTTATCAGACAACCCAGGGCTAAGCTGTCTACACAGCTCCCCGTGAGTCATCTCTGCAGAGATACAGGGCCTCGAGGCAACCCAAGGCTGGGTCACTTTTGTAACCCCCCCATGAGTCGCCTGTGTGCACTAGATGTGGTGAAACTCATTTGTGAACTACGAGCCGGACAATCCACACAATGCTCCACTGAAGTAAGAGATCCATTCTGTAGCTACTGTAGGATATGTTTGTGCAGACTTGTTTGTCTTTCGGCCCTGGCATGTGTTTGATCATCTCTTGAGATTACTCAGAGAAAGGAGACCCTGCTCTATAGGGAGGATAGGCAGCTTTTGATCTTGAAAATCAACTTTCTGGTCTCTTCTCTTTTATGGCTTGCGCAGTTGTACTCCTCCAAAGGAATGAAAATAAATGAATCTCCTGTAAATCAGGACCATTGATAGAAGACTGCAAGGTTCCTAAAAGAAAACTTTAATAAATCAAAGATTTATAATCCAGGAGTCCAATTCAGTACAGGACTATTTCTTTAAGAGCTCTTCATAGGTGAAAATTTGTTTTGGACCCAAACTGCTTTGTTGGGTGTAACAGCTCATAAGTACTGAGTACAATAGAGGTCTTTGGTAAACACTTCTTCATAGACAAATTCTCCCTGCCCCCCAAACATTATTCTTAAATTAAACAAGATATGCCTGTTTGAAAGGTTGTATCCACATGTGTTTCTCTGAAGGTAAAATGGAAGTAGCATAGAGGGTACGTAACCATTGGCTTTGACATAGTGGTAATTTTCTTGAATTCTTGCCATGCTCTTTCCACTTTATTTCCACTTCATGTTAATTTCTGTTAGGGAAATACTTCTTTTGTTTTGTTTTCTTTATTAAAGATATAACACAGGTTCTAAAAAGACTCACTCAAAGTGGATGTTAACAGAACACATTATTATGTTTGAAATACAGACAAAAATGTTAAATCAGTATTCAAAATAAAATTTTTTGCAATATTCATTGGTATGCTCCTAACACTTGATGTTACTCTTGAGAAACTCAAAGCAGCTACAGCAACAACATAAGTTATTTCAATAAAAGCATGTACTTACAGAACAACACAAAATGTTTAAAAATTTGCATCCCTGATAACTTCAAGTCATGACATTGAGATTGAGTAAATTGGCACAACAGATTATTTTCAAAAATCAGTATTTGGTATCCTAGGGTTTTTTTTCCCTCCCTCTAATTTTCATAATCCTCTGTTGCTGGAGGTTGATGCAGCTTCATTTTTGTGTGGCTGCTCTCTCTTGCTGCTCTTAATGGTTGCATCAAACTGACCTGTAGGTGAATGCTGTGCTAGTCCACTTCTTCCAGAGTTTAAATTAGGAAACTGTGCATCTTGTCTGGGCTTTAATGGTTCGTGTCTCCAGGTTTCCTTTCCATGCAAGCAAGCTGCATAGGGAAGTTGGAAGGAAACATGATGTAGATGAGGCACATGTGGATGTGGAAGTCTTCCAGACCCTCTGCCCCAACCTACTCTGAAATTATGCTACTGAAAACAAAGGGAGGTAAACATTCCAGAGAATGGTTACCTAACTCAAGTAATGTGACATCCTTTGAACAAATGTTTTAGAAATAGATTTCTGTTGGGTTTGTTTAATATGGATTATAACAGGATTTGTGAGCTACCTTTTACATGTAAGATATGGACTTGGGAACTGTGCTCTTACAGGGGCTGGTGTACTCAACTGAGGTGAGGAAGTGCAAACTAGATTTTCTACTTTTGCTGTACAGTGATATGAAGCAATAATTTGCATAATTAGATTTATAGTGATTTGTAAGTGTGTGTTCATTCTGAGTCAAAGAGATTTGTTTTATTTGTGTTGCTGCAAGGCAAAGTTTAAGTCTCACCCTGAAATTTTTGTATTCATGACAGTTCCTTTAGGGTAGTGCCTATTTTACCACTACATAATGTTCATACTACAGAAGGTGAGCGTATGGCAAAGTTGTATCTGTCTCTAGGTTCCTTGAAAGGTACCACGAAATCAAACTGACCCAAGAATAGCACCAAAGAGATGGTGTCTCTGTGGGCTATGTCTTGATACCACATTAAGCTGTGGACTATCCAGTTATCTGGAGTGGGTGTGATAATTTTCTCACAAAACCTTATTGAAAAGGAAAGTTAGCATTAGCTTCCTTTCAAACCCTTCCAGACCCTCCATGACTCCCCTTTAGCAAAGAAACAGTGTCTCTGGAAATCCTCCACCTGCAAAGAATGTTACCTGAGCATTTCTTGTAACAAATAAGCAATCTGGAATGGACTCATTATGTCCTCCTTTACTCAGTACACTCATGCAATCACAATGCTCCATCAGGCATACGAAGCTTCTCCATTTTCATTAATATAGCTCTTTACGCACAGTTTAGTGAAATTTGTAAAGCAAATTCCCTCTCCCACAGTAGCTGTTCATCATTCAGTCATATTCTCCATAGCTTTAATTATTTATAACCCACCAGGATTTGTTCTTTGAGGATAGGAACTTTAACAGAGCTGTGTCCACTTAATCAAATACAGTTAAACATTACACTTTATGGAGAAATCAAGGAGACAGGAGAGCAGAATAAAACCTATTTCCTATAAAATGTGGGTTAAGAGTTTTACCCCTAATGTGGATTGTTTCTATAACAACTCCTTAGAGTTATGCTTGTGGTGAAAAAAAAGAAAGAATGCTAATTATACTGATTTTAACTGCAGCTCGTTATTATTAAAAAAGTATATGACAGTCAAGTTCATGCTTTTGAAGCAATGTGTTCTCCCTTCTAAAAGCAGTGATCTGATTTAGCAATTAGATCAGTTAGCTGCAAAAATCTGCTTGTTTCCCAAACCAGACCTTAGTGGTCAAAAATGAGTAAAAGTCTATTTAAAATATAATCATCAATCGCAACTCAATCACATGCACTATTTGATAGCAAAGTAAGCTTTTGAATGTGAAAACAAAATTATGTAAAGTTGGAAAGTAACGATGAGAACAGTTCTAATGTAGATAACTTTTGAATAGTCCTTACATCAGTAAAAGATGATATAATTTCAGAATTATCTGAGGATCACTATGACACTCTTCTGGACATTGGTTAGTTTGCAGATCATGGTCTGGGAGCCTCTGGTCTAACAGATGAAACTACTTCTAAAATAAGTAATTACCTATTCAAAAGGCAACTTTTTTTCTTGAGAACAGTAATGTAATCACTGAAAGTGCAAAGAACTTGCAGGCACTTTGGAGCAGGGTGAAGACTTTAAAAAATTTGAAAATCTTTTAATTACGCCTACGGAAAAGGCAACATACTCTTCACTAAGCTGTAATTTAATGAGGTTAAAATATAGGAATATTTGATAGAATTCTGCAGCTTATAGAATATAATTTTGACCATATTCCTGAAGTTTTACGAAACATATTCAGCAGTCAGAATGCCATATTTCTAGCTGTTGTGCCATTTAGTTATTTGAACATAAGCAAAAAGTATGGCAGCTTTTGCCCACCTATCTTTGAATGTATTTCCAGTCACTCTACATTAATATCACGGAAACTAGAAAAGATATTACTTTTCACTGAAGAAAGAAAATATTATGTTTTGGAATTTTTGTTTTTGTTGCAGAGAATAACTCAAAAAGAGCCAAATTCCCTGCCACTTAAAGTCAGTAGGCATTTTGCTTATATGTAGAAATTTCACTGATAACTATCCACTTGCTTGTTAAAGAAGGAATCTAAACCCAGTCTTCCGATTTTAAAACTTAAATAAGTTTTACTTATTTAAGAGTTGTCCAAAAATTTGGCATACCAGTGATTTTCCTTAGTGTCATTTAAAACATACTAAGGATTTTGAATATTATGTTGCTTTTTTAAAACATGGATTAAGAAGTCCAATATTTAGTAGCTCATTTTCAACAGCTATGACATGGCAGCCATCTGACATGATGAATACATTACACTGGGCCTCTGACCAGACCACGACAAATGATCAGCTTAAATTAGTTTAAATATTGGTGATTGAAGCTTACCTATTTTACTTAATATTGTAAAGATAGAAGACTTATAGTAAAAAAGATTGGGCAGATGTGCAGTACGAGTTGGAAATGCCCTGAGAACAGTTCGTGTATACATAGATATTATTACAACTTTGCTCAGAAAAGTTTTTGTTTTCTTCTTAAGTAATATTTGTATTTTTTAATATTATTTTCAATTTAACAAATTTCAACAAGAATAGTTATTTTTCCTTAAATTCTCTGAAGTAAAGTTTTACTTCTGACACAAATTGAACACTGGAATGCTTTAGCTACAAACCCCTCCAATGAGAATTGTGTTTCCTGGGATGCGTGTGTCTTTTGTAGAATGTTTCATGGTCTGCTTTCAAGTGCAGAATGAGCCTCAAGTTCAGAGAACCACTCTTGAGGTATGCATGGCTCTATTTGCTGCATGCCTGTTGACTGAAGGATAGTTTGGGTCCATTCTCCAGATGGTTCTCAAAGGAGTTGGGAAAGGAGGTCTCTGTAGAGTGCAGACAGTTATCCCAGCACACCATATTACATCAAAATGCAAACAGACTGACATGCTATGTCACCTATAGTGTGACTTCATCAACAGCTACAGGCTACATCAGATTAACTGTATGTCTACTACAAATAAAGATACTGCTGAGTGAGATTTCATCAGATTTCACACATCACAGAAAGGGAATTCAGGTTCTGCTAGTGCTTCTGGTGTGCTGGTGCTAGTCCTTCATAACATTAGTTCAGGACCTTCTTTTCAGCTCTCAACTTTCATGTACCACCAGTCACTTTTTATAAGCTCCTAAGTAATATACAAAACTAATTTCTTCTATCCATTCAGGGCTTCATAACATTCATTACAGACATCTGACCCTCACTTCATAAGTCTTACTTTCAGAGCTGCTTCAATCTAGTTTGTGTTATCATTAAAATAAGTTCAAGAAAAACAATACATTCTTAGTCACAAGGTCAGTTATTCACTGATTTCTCCCCACCAACTTATCTGGCCAGATATTTCAGGAGGAAATTTGCAGTTTCTGATATGTTGTGGCAACTTTCAGGAAACTTTCACAGAAGATGCCCTTTTCCCCAACTTAATTTCCCACTTAGTACTACATGACACTCAAATACAATGTTCTGACAAAAGCTGCAGAGTATGGATATGGATTTTCAACTGCCATGGCTCCTAGGAAATGTAATGTTGTTCTCTCTTATCTGTGTCTACCTCTGTGAGGCCATGTCTGGCTCACAGGTTTAGGCTGTATCTTCTATGATGCAGCTGCTAGCCCTTGAACCAAAGTTTCCTGAAAGTTGGGTGTCTAATGGTAGTACCTTCCTGTTTCTTTTAGAATGGAATAGAATAGAATAGAATAGAATAGAATAGAATAGAATAGAATAGAATAGAATAGAATAGAATAGAATAGAATAGAATATTTTTAGTTGGAAGGGACCTCCAATGATCATCTAGTCCAAGTGCCAATTTAGCTTCCATTTCATCTTATACTTCTCTCTATTTAATAGACTGTTTGGGTTTTTATACACATATATATGTATTTATATATGTGGAATTATTTAGTATATGTATATGTTGTGGAATGGTGTCCTGGTTTGTTTAAGCATCTAGGCTTGTGCTCAAATTCTGTTGACTTAACATTAAGAATATGGGATAAAAACATAAAAAGGACCTCAAATGCTTATTTTTCATGCATGGATGAATGAACTATATATGACCATTAAAGCTAAAATAGCTCTGGATGGAGGAGTGGTGGGTATACACAGACAGCAGCGCTCATAACATTTATGAGTAAATTCTAGTGAGCAAACTCATATCCAGATTCTTTCAGAAATGTATGAAGCCCTGAGACATCCCCTGTATCCATGAAAGGTTGTGGTTTCCTATACAGAATGTGGAGAACAGGTGGTACCTACAAGAAGACTGATTTTGGCCCTACATGTTTTATCTGTGTATATGTTCATGTTATTAAATTCTATTTCATTATCTCTAAATGGGTTATGACATACCTTATGAGTGTACTTGTATTATTTGGTACATTCCTTGCATAAAAATCAATTCTCAATAAAAATTTGAACAATCTTTTCTCCTTAACACTGAGGTTCAGAAGAAAACATTGTAAACCTGCAGGTCATCGATCTTCTTAATAAAGAGTGTTCTTTGGATTGATACAAGTGTCTTAATAAATTGCAAATGCATATAGTTAAGTTAAATAAAATATTTCCAGTGTGTAGTAATCTGGCTGTAAACAGTACCCTATTCTTATAAATCAGCCCTAATATTCATGGCATTTTCATTAATGTGCTTATAATAAATATAGTAAGGGAGACATAAACACATTAATAATACACATTACACTTAATAGCTTTTGCCCTTGGAAATTCTTATCTAGCTCCTACAAAAGTCAATGGAAAACTTGCAGTTGCATGCATTTGAAGAAAACTTGAGCCAATGTATGAACAAGCACATTTAACATAAAAGAGTTAAACTGCTGAACTATTGCTCTTCCTACTCTTCACTGCCTTTTGTTTCAGTATCATGACAGATCAGTTCTTGTCACAGGTGCTTAGTAAAAATAACAGGAATAATACAATCTGTAATTCAGTTGTGGTATCTAATGATGAATCTTTTTAGAAATACATAAATAGTAAGATTGAATTTCTTCAGTATGCTTCAGAGATATAGTCTAATAACCGACAGAGAATGTCTGTATCAAATTACTTTGACCAACTTAAAGCAGCTATATTTGGTGTCTGTCCAGTTCAAAAAAATTAATCAGATTTATTTTAGCACAAGCTCTGAATTAATGTTTTACTTAGTTTTCTATGAAAGCTTAAAAGTTTCTTTTTGGAAGCAATGATCTTTACACGTGCACATACACACACGTGCACACATATGGCTTAACAGAATGTACTCAGTTTTCATAAGAATATTGCATAGCCTCCTGCATTTATTTCTATAACATTCTACTTTTTGTAAGAACTGTTAAGAACATTTCTTAATAGGAATGTGTACAATTAGACAAGGTGGATAAAAAGTTATAGCAGTTAAGAGCTACTTAGATGTTCAGTAAGTGCTAAGGTATTTTACAAAAATTGCATGGAAATTGCTGCCATTACCATGTCTTCATCAAGCCCACTAAGGGACATTTTAATCATATCTGCTTTTCTCTTAATAAGCAGTTATTGTGACCAGCAGCAATGTGACAAGGAGAAATTTCAAAAGGAAAATGTGTTACCTTTGAAAGGAAAATGAGAGCTGGAAACCTAAATAAAGGACAACCCGATTTTTTTCCCTGGAGGAAACCAGAGGAGCAAATAAGAACTCAAGACCTATCTCTGAACTCTTGTCAACTCTAAACGAATTTTTTTTGAACCACATTTATGTTTATCTTGCCCTCTGGAAGCAGACAGAAAGATACTCTTACCCTCAGTGATAACCACCTGAAGTAAGGAAACAGTATAATGTGAGTAATTTCATACCTCAGTGACCTCAAATAAGATGATAGACTATATAAATATAATGTAAATTTATTCCAGTGTCTGACACCTACTAACTCAAGTTTACTGCGGGAAGGGGGAATCATGTAAAAGAATACCCTTTGCTATGACAAGCATGTATGACAAGTAAGAAAGAGAAACCTGTTGAAGGAAGCACACCTGAGGAGTTTTGGTGTCAAGTACCAAATGACAACACCAACAACAGAGCTAGAAGCTAACGCAAAGAACGTGGACATCATAATAGGCCAACAGAAATGTAAATAGCTTACACTGATTGTTTGCATATGATTCCAAAGCATGCTAGAGAGCTTTTCCTGCAGAAAGGAATATATTTGCTTATTTTTACAATGTATAATTGTTTTAGTAAGCACAATCTCTCAGAAATGAACTTTTCAGCAAAATCATTCTAAATGTATGTTAGAACATACTGTCTATCTTGCCCAGTTATGTAAGCAAACAAAAGATAGATACATTTGAGAGGGAAATCATCGTTGTTTTTAGTAAGAGAGGACAAGGGGCTAAAGCACCTATGAGCATTGGCAAAAACAACAAAAAAAGCCATTTAAAAATAAGTTACGTATTTGCTTGCAATGGATATACCTTTAAGTTGTTGTAACCCATGATCTGAACTGTATCTTACAGGAATTACTATAGCAGAAGGATGAGCCTTGCAAGAAGCCAGGCAAGAGCAGCAGGGGTAGCCCATAGACTGAGGGCATGATATCTATGTATATATCAAAGCATGGGGAGGGAGAAGGTGGTTAATGAGGGTGTATTGGATAGTGTGGGACCCACTAGTGAGCACAACATAAATGGTATGGAATAAGGGGTGGAGATTGTACCAGGTTTGTCTGTGATGGAGTTAATTTTCTTCACAGCAGCCTGTATGGGGTTGCGTTTTGGATTTGTGACTAAATCACACCAATGGTTGACAACACACTGATATTTTAGATGTTGTTGAACAGTGTTGGACCATCATCAAGGCCTTTTCCATTTCTCACGCTGCCCCCACAACAAGTAGGGTGGTGGTGTGAAAGGTGTTGGGAGGGGACACAGGCAGGACAGCTGACCCAAACTGACCACAGGGATGTTCTGTGCCATATGACCTTGTGATCAGAATTAAAAGCTCAGGGAAATGAGGAGGAAGGAGGGATATTTGGGGTTATGGCATTTGTCTTCCCAAGTAACCATCATGCTTACTGAGGCCTTGCTTTCCAGGTAGCAATAAACATCTGCCTGCTGATGGGAAGTAGCAAATGAATGCCTTATTATGCTCTGCTTGCACATGCTATGGGACTTTTCTTCACTTATTAAACCATCTTTATCTTGACCCACAAGTTTTTCTCCCTTTTGCCCTTCTGATTCTCTCCTCTATCCTGCTGAGGGAGGGGACGGGGGATGACGAAGCAACTGGGTGGGGCTTAGCTGCTAGCCAGGGTTGACACACCACATCACTGCATATACATTGTTAACTCAATTTTGAAGTGTGGAGAATTGTTTTAATAAATCCATCATAAACCCAGAAGCTGTGCTACTTTTGTGTAGTATTTATTTCCAAGAAATCTGTGCAGTATTGTTGGATGGGTTTTTTTGTGGGGAAGAGGGGTTTTATGTTTAAAGATGTGAAGACTCTTCCAGATGTGCTACCTGCTGCAGAAAGATGTTCTTCCATGCCATTAACCTTATTGTTTTAATTAGCATTATTTTTTTCCTCACTTTCTGCAGTCGTTAAACTGATGCTGAGAGTAATTTTCCAATCTCTTTACAGATGACCTAGGGTTATGAAAGAAAACATATTCAGTTATCACTTTTTATATGAACTGTACAAGGAGACACATGAATTTGAATGCTGACATGGAAAACTTGCTGCTGCAGGAATAAACAAGCTCCAGCATAAATGAAGTCAAGTGTCATATGTGAATATTGACACTGTTTCTGAAAGAGCTTTTTGAGCCTAAAATTATCAGACAAGACAAACAATAGCAACCTGCATTATTAAAGGCATAAAAGAAAACGGAAGAAAGCAGGTGGAGATATAGTGCAGTTTACAGAGAAGAAATAAAACAATAAATGTGACATTAATGTGAGGTATTAATGTTAGGTCTCTGTGGTTACTATGCATACAGTGTGCATTTACCTACTACAGGTTTTACCATTCTACTAGTTTCTATGGGGCATCATTTTATATTGAACAGAATCTGGAGGTGAAAATTTGATGCTCTTGAGTGATGTTGAAATAATTGCGAGAGGACTAAAAGTATTACATTGCCATTTCTGAGGTCATTTTTTAATCGATGTATTCTTTAAACAGATGTGGAAACAAAAGTCTTTGTTAGAAGAAACATAGATTATGTGAAAGTGTATGTCAAAAGCATTCATCCAATCCAGCAAATTTGCTTTCTGTAGAAAAATTCTTCTATCCTGCAAAAATATCCAGCTGTGTAAATAGACTGATGATCTATGCAGCTGTATCATTTGTTTTTACCTCAGTATGATGAATTAATATACTTATCATCTCTCTATACAATGGTTCAATTAAAAAGGAAAACAATTCTGTCATAACATATAAATTTGTGTAAAATGTAGTGACTTTCTTTGTTTTAATTCAGAAGATAGCTTATTGATGTTGGTCTAGATTTAAATCTTATAAATAGGAAAAAACAAATACACCAAAGTCAAACCTAAAGATCGAATTTTACCTTGCTAAACTGCATCTCTCCTCTACTGATACAATAGAGCACGTAATTTTAATATACTCATACTGTGTAAATGCTACTTATGGAAAATGGAAATGTACAACATTAGTGGTTTTGTTTATAAAATATCAGTGAACTTGTTCGTAATGTTACTGCATATTATTAGAGACTGAAAAATAGGGAATAATATCACATAACAAGTAAAAGGTGTTCCCAATTTAATTGAGTATTCTTACATTTCTAAATCTGCACACATTTCCCTCATGGTGAAAATTTTAACATAAAAACAGTAGTCTAACCCAGTATCTGTTAGACAGCAATGAAAAATATAGGAATAGAAGAAGAAGTGTATATCAATAATTCCCCAGAAGTGTCTTTGTCTGTAATCCCAACTGGATTAGTCTGTACAAATTTGTCCAGCCAAATAAAACCTTCTAATTTCTATAGCTGCTTGAGGACAGAAGTTCCAAAACTCTATAGAAATATTTCTGGTTTTGTTTTGAACTTCCTGCCTGTTAATTTCATTTGTGTCATTTGAGATTCTGCATAAGAGAAAATCAGTCTTCATACCGTCCAAGAATTAGTAGACCTCTCTTAGCAGAGTAAAACTATGCTCTGCTAGTGTTTGTCCTCTGTGAAAAATTATTATTTATTCCAATCATTTGTTTTGTACTTTTTACCTACTATTTTTCCACATTAGAACTTTTCTTCTTTTCCTCTGGCAACTTCGTTTTGGTAGGTCCCATTGGTGAGGGATGCTGCTGAGTGTTTGCAGGAATCCACCACAGCAGCCACCAGCCAGACCCCCCCACTCACTCACACTTTTGCTGGTGGACGCCTCCAGAGAGCATGCCTCTCCGTGGATTGTGTGGCATACCTACCCTTTGCTAAGCCTGTTTTTACTTTTTCCAAGTCATACTTATCCAGGTGATTGTTACTTCTATGGTCTATAACATCTGCCACTAATTTACCCGTATTGTCATCTGAGTTGTTCATAATCCCCTAGATATATCTTCAAAACTGTTTTAAATAATGATGCCATTATAGGGAAATAATACTGGCATTTTCCTCATTAAGCCTGCTATTTCAGTCCAGAGGGCATCTAAGTTACTTGTTGACATGATTACTATGTTATTACAACATATAATGTTTATATTATAATAAAAATTACAGTATAAAGTATACACAGTATATACAATACAAAACTTAAGATTGTTCTAATATGTATCATCTCTTCTCTAACAGCATGATCTATTCTAATGTTCGTGGTAAGTTTGTACCCTGTTATTTCTGTTTCACACTCACTGCAAAATCTTGGGGGGGGATTGTTCCTCCAGTTTATTTCTTAGACTTCTAGTTTTTGTGTAGAGGAATTCAGCTAGAGCTCTATTTTTAATCCATTCTTGCCATATCTTTTCCTCCTGAACCGAAGAAAAGCTTGTCTAACCTAGGAAGGTGGAATGCGTTTCAGCCTGATCTTTGTTAACGTGAGCAAATCCTTTCAATGCAGACAACAGTCAAGCAAAACTCTTTAAGGTATGTAGCATTTAGTGGTGGGTAAAGCCAAGTGGGCTTAGATTGCTGTATTGGGTCTGGCTGAGATGGAGTTAATTCTCCCCATAGCAGCCCTCATAGCACTGTGCTCTGCATCAGTAGCTAGAAAGGTGTTGATAACACACCAGTGTTTTGGCTACTGCTGAGCAGTGCTGGCACAGCATCAAGGCTGTCTCCCCAACATTTTTGCCCCCCCCTCAATGGCAGGCTGGGGCAGGGCAAGATCTCGGGAGGGGACATAACCAGGACAGCTGACCTAAACTAACCAAACAGATATTCCATACCATATGACGTCAGCTCAGATATAAAAGCTAAGTAAAGGGAGACGGAGGGGGGGCATTTTTGTCTTCCGGAGCAACCACTACGCGTACTGAAGCCCTGCTTCCCAGGAAGTGGCTACACATCGCCTGCTGATGGGAAGTAGAGAATAATATCATTTGTTCTTCTTTGCTTTCGTGCGCGACCTTGGCTTTCAGTTTATTAAACTGTCCTTATCTTGACCCACGAGCCTTTTGTTATATTTTCTCCCCCCTGTCCAGCTGAGAAGGGCGAGTGATAGAGCGGCTTTGGTGGGCACCTGGCATCCAGCCAGGGTCAACCCACTACAATTGCTTTTTGAAGTGTCTTACATATTTGGTTGGGCAAGGACAGTTGTGGCTTGTTCCCTATTTTAAAATGAGAGTAATAATATTTCCAGTCTCACCAGGCTTTTATGTCACAGTAAATGAATGAATGTTTAATGCACTCAGATGCTATAGTAAAATCCTCTCACCTTCTGGCTGCAAATAACCTGGCTTGGAAAATATCATTTGCTAATTAATTAAAATTACACTTCCCTCAGGAAATTTGTACAATAAATCTTCCTTGATGCCACTGTGTGGCAAAAAGTGCCAATCTCTTGCCTGTAATTTTTTACTTCATTAAAGGAAAGAATCATAAAGTACATGGTCAGATTGAGTGATTTGGAAGGCATTTCTGGCTGTAAATGTGTCCAGTATACTGACTGTCTTAAATCTCTGTACTGGTTTTGGCTGCGATAGAGTTAATTTTCTTCAGAGTACCTAGTATAGGGCTATGTTTGTGATTTGTGCTGGAAACAGTGTTGATAACACAGGGATGTTTTTGTTACTGCTGAGCAGTGCTTACACAGAGCCAAGACCTTTTCTGCTTCTCAACCCACCCCACCAGCGAGTAGGCTGGGGGTGTGCAAGGAGTTGGGAGGGGACACGGCTGGGACAGCTGACCCCAACTGACCAAAGGGATATTCCAGACCATACAAAGTCATGCTCAGCATATAAAGCTGGGGCAAGAAGAAGGAAGGGGGGGATGTTCAAAGTTGTGGTGTTTGTCTTCCCAAGTAACCATTACGCACGATGGAGCCCTGCTTTCCTGGAGATGGCTGAACACCTGCCTGCCAATGGGAAGCAGTGAACTAATTCCTTATTTTGCTTTGTTTGTGCACGGCTTTTGCTTTACCTCTTAAACTGTCTTTATCTCAACCCACGAGTTTCTGCACTTTCGCCCTTCCAATTCTCTCTCCCATCACACAGTGGCGGGGAGTGAGCGGCTAGGTGGGGCTGAGATGTCTGCCTGGGTTAAACCACTACAGTCTGTTTGGAAGAAAGCAAGGAACAGAGATACAAATTTTTGCTACTCCCTTGACATCACAGTGCGCCTATAGGATGTACAAAACTCAGGAAGCAATAAATTTATAGTGTTTTGCCAGCAGTTATCCTGCTGAAATATCGAGAAAACAGGCTGTGATATTTTTTAAAGACTTACTGTATTTGTCATCCACAACTATATGGCTTATAGGATTCACACAGGATTGTGACAGTTTAGCTTTCCAGGAAAGCCATGCACATTCTTACAATCTTGCTCATGCGAAAGGTAGCAAATACTGGTGGAATCAAATGTCAGCGGTTAGTCCCAAGTCATCTTTTTTTTTTTTTTTTAATGTGTACTCAGAGCTAATCAAAAGCTCTGATCTATCCCAGTGACACCTAAACTGAAAGTAAAATTGGGAATAAAAAAGGAATTTGAAATGTAATTTAAACTTGTTCAGATCCTATAGTTTACAGTAGAGCCTCTACAGATGCTTGGTATTTTAGATGCTGAAGTCTTCTTTTTTAATGTTAGAGCTTTGAAGTTTAGATAAAAGATTTCCTCCTAAGGAACACGCTTTCTTATCTTAATGAACTATATAGCACTGGACATTTTACAAATTGTAGCTTCTTTATAAATGACAGCAATGAAAACTAGTCCTTTTCTTGCAGAAAAATAATTCACATCCATAATAAAAGCAAATGTAATCACTAGTTGTATCATTTGAGGCATATTCAGCAGAGATAGGGAATCATTAATTCTATTGTATTAAGCACTGATTAACCTAATTTTGAACACTGCAGTGTTTTGATTGGCTGTTTTCAAGAATGATTAACTCTTAGTGAAACAAGAAATTGCTTCAAGGATCACCAAGAGAAAGAAGAGTGTATATAATAAAAGAAGAGTAGGTAGGCATGCTTTAATTAGTCCAGTATGTTGCAGAGGAATTTGATTATTGTGTATATGTACAATGGGGCATGGTAGGAATATGATGCAAGCGCCAGGGAAGAAGTCGTCCAAAGTTATGTTGGCACAAAAAGAGGTTGATAGAAACTGATGAAAAATAAATTCTCTTTGGACATTAGAAGGAAACCCTATAAAGCAACATGTTTCAGCAGATTTAATCAGATCAGAAGGTCATGGAGAAGAATAACAGAAAAATTCAAAATTATTTTCGAAGTGGAGCCCATAACACTTATAAAAGCAATTGTATAATACAATACCAACCACACAGACCTACAGGCCTCCCAGTCCTTTATTTCCTTGGTTTTGTACAGCAATTCTGTCTTGCATTCTTTGTTCTTGCGCAATTCATACAAACACACACAAAAAAGAATATGTATCTATAAAGAGACTTGTATGTCAAACATTATTATTATTCTTTTTTTAAAATAATATTTGCTTAGACTAGTGAAATAGTTAATTCCTCTGTGGAAGATGGCCCAACTTTAGGAAAGTGTTGAAACACAAGCATTACTTAAAGCTTATGAATAAATCTTACATATTCCAATGTTACTTCTTGTCAATAAAGAAGTATGCATTTGCAATTTAGTCTGTGAGACCAGCATAGTACAGGAATGAGTAAGAGAAGCTTATTGCAATAGAAGGGAAATTTTTTCTGTCTTTTTATCTACATGTTTCAATTTCTTTTTACATACCTGGGCTTTTGATGATTATTTTTTTTTTGTATGCTTCTAGTGATTTGGATTGTTTCCTTTTTAATTGTACATCCTTAGAAAGACTGTTTTCTTGAATCACCAGAATTTATTCTGCTACCTTTAACTGCAAGTAATTAAATATTTTTTTGTTTGTTTTGGGACAAAAACCTAAAAACTATTTTTTAATCCAGAAACATTTTTTTAGGGTCTTATTTGGTTTTACCTGTTATGATGTAGTAGAAGCAATGCAGATGTAAACACTACAGAACTCTACAGGTTCCCAGGCTTGGAAGAGCTTTCAGCTTTTCAGGCACTATAGGAATGAGTCCTTGTCAAAAAAATATTTATTAAATCTGTTTTTAATTTTGCTGTTACAGAAAACTGTTGCTTCTTTTTTTAAACAGTTTTCTCTATAGAATCAACAAATCATTATATCTAAGTATTGACAGTATGGACTGAGTTAATGACCAGAAATGGCCTCATTTTCAGCCACTGTAAATAAAGAACTGTGAGAGATTGAATTGTTATCTTCAGCTGTTTGTCTGAAAGATTGCTTGTTGTGAGAGACTGGACTATCATCTCAAGCCATTCGTCTCAACGATTGCTTGCTGTGATGAGCCACTTATCCCAGAGATGGCTTGTTTAAGCAGCACACTCCTCTGTCCAAAAGGACGATTATCAGGCCATTGAGGCATCCAGGGGAGGAGACAGACCGGAGCCGGTGAAGAATGTGGAGACTACCATTCTCATGGAAACTGTAGTCTTTGAGATAATGTTCTGGTTTCCCGTGTTGATCACGCAAAGGTCGTGTGATAGTCGAAACTTGCAATGCATGAACAGTATGTGTGTGCATGCATCATCAGACTATGCCCTATAAAAAACTGTAGAGACAAGCCATGGTGTGCACCCATCACCAAAGGATTGAAGACTGAGGACCAACGGGACGCCACTGGATCCATGGTGGTGACTATCCTTGCAACTCTATCCCGACTGCTTGCTTGATTTCTGCCTTTTCTTCCATTCTATCCTATAGCTACTATTTTCTACTTTTGATAATAAAAGTTCTTTGGGGTATACGGCATTTGACCTCATTTGTGTCTTATTCTCTCTCTTGGGATCATATCGAAACCTTCCCCAACATTGGATCGGGACAAGAACCTTCAAGAAGATTCAAATGTTTCATGTAAAAAGATATCAATGTCTTCTCTATTAAAAGTTTCATCACTCTGATATCATTTTGATATCAACAAGGAAATAGCATAAGCTAAGAAATAGCAAAGTTAAGCTCTTACAGGTGTGAAGTCCTATGATTCTAAATGCAAATGATGGTCAAGGAGGCAGAGGCTCCTAAATCCTTTCTAAAAAGAGAATGTAGGCTCCTTAGTCATTTTAAAGCATTTGAAATATAGTTTTGGAATCCAAACATAGACAAATTTTGATCTACAGTAAGCTTGGCATGAACTTGTGCCTACTTAGAAGAACCTAACTAGAGTCAAGAGTCTAAATAATTTTTAAAGGAAAAAGTCTTTGTAAGTATTGGTGCTACTGAATTGTGGTGGGTTGAACTTGGCCAGCTGCCAGTTGCCCACACAGCTGCTCTCTCATTCTCCCTCCTCAACAAGACAGGGGAGAAAAAATAAGATGAAAAAGCTCCTGGGTCGAGATAAAGACAGGGAGATCACTTACCAATTACTATCATGGGCAAAACAGACTCAACTTGGGAAAAATTAGTTTAATTTATTGCCAGTTAAACAGAGCTGAATGGTGAGAAACAAAGACAAAAGCTAAAAACACCCTCCCAACCAACCTTCTTCTCAGGCTGAACTTCACTCCTTCATCTGTAACTCTTCTACGTCCTTCCCTCCAAGTGGAGCAGAGGGTTGGGGAATGGTCAGTCAACAATAGTTGCTCTCTGCTGCTCCCTCCTCCTCACACTTTTCCCTGGCTCAAGTGTGATCCCTTTCCATGGGCTACAGTCCTTCAGGAAAATACTGCTCCACCATAGGTCTTTCATGCGCCACAGTTCCTGCCAGAAAAGCTAATCCTGCATGGGATCCTCTCCATGGGCTGCAATTAGTGTCAGGAACCTGCTTCAGCACGGGCTTTCTATGTGCCTCAGCTTCCTTCAAGGAAATATCCACCTGCTCCAGTGTGAGGTCCTTCACGGGCTGCAGTGTGCATATCTGCTCCACCCTGGTCCTCTCCATTGGCTGCAGGGGAATCTCTGCTCCCATGCCTGGATTACCTCCTCCCCCTTCTTCCTCTCTCACCTTTGTGTCCACAGGGCTGTTTCTCACACTTTTTTTCCTCACTCCTCACAGCTGTTCTGTGTTTTGCCCTTTCTTAAGTATGTTCTCCCAGAAGCATCACCATCTTGGTTGACAGGTTCAGCTGTGTTCTGCAGTGGGTCTGTTGTAGCTGGCTGGCATGGGGCAGCCCTTGGCCTCTTCTCATGGAAGCCAGCTCTGCTACCCTCTGCTGCCTACTCTTTGGAATCTACACCCAACAGTTAAGTATATCTCTTTTCTTTTCCTAAATAATCTTGTAGGTTTACTCTTAAAATACGTGTTTCCTACTGATGAGTTCATATCATAGTATAGATAAAGCTAAAGTACTTCTGTGGGGCAGCTTCTACTCCTGAAGCATGAAGGTGTCTGTTATATATGGCCCCACTACTGATGTTCAGAAAATATCTCAGTTTGATTTGAACAGTGTAGAAGTTTTGCTGAGAAAGTAAGCCTGGGATGTAAATTGGAGACAGAATTAGACCTAAATTCTGTCAAACTGTATATGATTAGTACCTGTCTGGGCAAATTTGTCTTTGGATAAAGTTTATAATCAAATAAGACAACACTGATGGATTTGTGGATGAATTTGCTAATATGTCTGTCAATTTGAAAAGAATTCAATGTTCATTTTTGTCGGGGAGGCTCACATAATCAAATTAAACAGGTGTTAAACTCAAAATGTATTCTTTAACCAGAATCATTTAGAACTCTGACAACATTAGTAAACCACAGGTTCAATGACGTAAGGGGAAATTAATACTACACAAGCGACTTAAGAATTCCTAAGCTTTAGAAATAATAACCCCAAATGTGCATATCACTCACCTAAAAGATGAGCGTTCTCAACCTGCAGGAGTTACCTTGGGCAGCCTCCCAACCCAAGGGGAGAGTCCCCGACTGCAGACCCGCTTCTCCGAGGAGGAGCGACTCGATTTGCCCTCCAACAGGACTCTGTTTATACCCGAGTCAAATCTGACCTGTGGTCAAATAAGGTCATGTTAGTCCTTATTGGACTAGGACCAACACTTCCTTATTCCTGACCAAAGTGTGTACCTATACCTGGCAGTCCTAAGCTGACTCCACCACGCAGGTGGGGTGGCTCGACCCCTAAACCACAGCTTCTAGGTTTTTTTCTCTTTTCTATGGCTGGCTGAGGATTTTCACTCTCTATGAGGGTGGGTGTACCTGCCACAATTTTTAAAGTAAATCTGATCACTAAGGAAGATTTCTTTTGAACAAAGTGAAATGGAAACAAATTAAAACACTTTTTATATGAGAAAATTTCTATATGAATTAGTTATGATTTTTAAAAGTTAGTGGATTCCAGTTCAAGCAGGCAAAAGTGTTGGGCAATCTTTACTTTGTAAACAGTATGTTTATCGTGTTTCCTGTTGATGGCATACCATCAGCTATTGCAGAAGCAGACCCTGTATTACTCCACAGACAAGACTAATGATCAATAGACATTGCCACTATGAAGTTCCTACTAAAGATGTGATGTAGCCTGTAGATTCAGTCCTGCCATCTTTACTTTCATGAGATCACAATGTGACCAGTTTTTCATTAGAGTAAAGAAGTATTGAGCACTGCCTTACATCAGTATCTCTCCTCTAAGGCCAGCAATATCGCCGAGCCACAGTGGCTGCTTATTTACATTTTAACAAGCTCATCCTCCAAAGCTAAGTAGCTAGTGTCAAACATGTAATGTGGGTCTTCTGACTCCTCTCTTTACCCCTAGCCATTGAATCCAGATATTTCCTTTACATGAACAGGAAGAACAGGCTGCTTTTTTTCAAGTCAGATTCCTTTATTCAAACAATGCAAAGTGAACCTTATTCCTAGGAAATCAGTTTGTAGTTATAGATCAACAATTCCACAGCTTTACTGTATTCTGAATGGCTAAAATTATTCCACTGCATTCTCACATTTAATGGTATATGAAAGTAAAAAACCCTATTATCTCCCACTAGAGAATAACCTGCTCTCAGAAAATGGATGAATACTAATGTTGGGAAAAATCTGTTTACCAATTCAAATACTTCTACTAGCTTGTATTGTAGAAAGAGTAATACACTTCATGTACAGGCTGCATTTCTACAGTTTCTTTTCTTGACTACCTTCTAAAGCATTTTCATGCAGTGAGTTCAGCAGAAGAAGGTGAATTTTTCATAAATGCAATATGTAGAGTGGGATAGTTAATCTTTTAAGACTTTTTATTTGTGCTAAAACTAATTATTGCACAGCTCAGATGCTTCACATTTTCTCTTTTTAAACATTAGTTTAAGGAATTCAATATTCTAAAATGAATGATAATGTTTATGAAATATGATTAATATATTGGATCAAGTATTCAGATGGTCTGTGTTGACACAGCTGCACTGAGGTCTAGGTAGTACAGTAGTTTAAAATATTCCAGCTGAAGTTTATAAAAGAAAGAACTACTGACTCACATGCCTTTTGTCTACAAATTAGTCCTTTTCTGGAATAAGGATTTCAACCCATCCAGATCATTTAATTCCTTTTTACATCTGGATCGCATCCAGATTTCATTCTGTAGACCACTGACTTAGCACCTCTGCTCTTGTAGTGTACAATTATCAATGTAAAGGTTAAAAAAATTGGGGTTTAGGAAAGTGCTTGGTAAAACATGACATGGATTATTAATGGAAATGACAAATTGTTCGGTTTAGCTCTGCACAACCATGACCATATAAGCTCCCTTTGGCCAGTGATTATTACCTTTTTTTGAGTGCACAGACATATCTAAACCATGTTAATTAGAGGTTTGAAGTGAAGTCATGATGTGGGTGTATGCCCAATATTTGTCTGTCTCACGTATGGCTGTCTAACTGTCAGGGCCTTGAGGGCACAAACAGACCTTAAGTGCCCTGACCATCTTCACCTGGTGCCCTCACCTAGGCTCCATTTCAGCTCAACCTTGAGCACCTGGCCCTTTCAAGAGCTTTCTTGTGAGTATACCTATCCTCATCCCTGTGACCAGTCTTGCTTCCTGGGTGGGCCTTGGACCTATGTTGTCGGTGGCCTAGTCTCCACATGTCTCTTTGGCTCAGTCCCATTTACAGTAGCCTTGGCCCCAGACCACTCTCTGGACTTGCTTTTGCTACTCACTGACATAAGGATGAGAGGCAAACCAATTGCAGACCACACTTACATATTGGTTATGTTGTGATCAATGAATTTAAGCTTAGGATTGATATTAAATGGCAGACATATTGACTGTGTTATAAGGAAAGATTTTTTTACTTTTGCTGTGGTTTATTCTCTTTTTTTTTATTTCCCTGCCTGTGTTTCTTATCCATAATTGTTTTCTCATTTTAATGTACCTCTAAGTAGTGCCTTGCCCATGTACAGCAATTGAACCTGTATAACATTTTTTGACCTTGTGGGCTTGAGGGACTTTATTTTTGGAGCTCTTATTTATTTTTCTCTTGTTATCTTTAAAGGCATATATTAAAAAGAAGAAACAGGGACATATTGTTTGATTCTGTAATTATTTTCTGAAAATGTATGGACGTAAAACACACAATAGATCATAGAAGACTTTTCCCTGATTTAGTGGACTTTCATTACGTTCTTTGTAGAATTTGGCATATAAAATTATACTTTAAGTGCCTCTTGATACTGACACAGAAATGTAAAGTCATCTTTATATAAGTAGACTGTACATATGTGCTCATTTAGTACCCTTTGTGAGGTAAGACTCCATGATATCTATCTGTATATTGGTTTGAAGAAGACAGGGGACAAATATTATTCTATTTTGAAATACATAGTGATATTAAACATGTGCAATTCATATTGCCAGAAATATCTCAACATTTAAAAGTGTTTTGCTCTTGGTATTTATAATTCATTATCTTGAATAGACATGATAATAGCATTTATTTTATTTCATTTTAAATGTTTACTTATGCAAAAAGAAACAAAATGAAAGTACATGCCTTCAAAGAAACCTTGAAGTAAGTGGTAAATAAGAGACGTGAAATTCAGGATTTTTTTAAAAAAACTTTTCATTGTTACCAAAATGTTTTGGTACTATCTTCATTCCGTTGAGTGACTCTGGCAGGTTGGCATCAACAGCAGAAGAAAACAAAAAACATGCATAGGAGAATAAACCGAAGCTGAAGTATCCAATACAGTATTCTTGAAATATTTTTAATTGGAGAACCAGGGTGAAAAAAAGATAAAGACAATCTGATACTAATTTCAATTTTTATGAAGTTTAAATGTGCTGGGATCATATTCTTAAAATTTGCATTGGCTGATCAAAAGAGGTAGATGATTGGTTTAATAAATTTTTTGCTTAAAACCAATACTTTCTGAAAGTATCACTGAAGTTTTATGCTAAAACAAAGCAAGATTATATTTTCTATAGTAAAATGTAGATTGAGAAGAGGCAAACAAAGTTTAGCAATCTTCACTTTTTAAATTTATGGTAGACATTTGTCAAGACTGAAAATCATGAGATGACATTACTTTCTAGATTAGGCTTTCAAGTTTGTGCTGAACGTACTCATGGAAAAAGCAAGAATCATGTTTCTAAGACTGGTTGCATGGACCTGCAGCTGACAGGAATTTGTAAATTCAAAGAGAATTTGTAATTCCTTATGAAGTCAAATATTGTATCATAATTGAATCCCCGGTACACTCTGAGCACTTTTTGTGTCAGAAAACTGTTCAAAACAAGTTTTAAATGTTACATTTTACAGCCACAAACAGTCCGTAATGTGAACCATCCCATTTCTTGGGAAAATAAGGATTTGAAGAAAGTCATGGAAGGTAAGAAAAGGACAGTATGAATCAGAAGTGCAAAACAGTCTATAAAACAAAATAACCTCTGTTTTAAATATTGGATGTGAAAGAGTGTGAGTAACACACAGTCAGAAGCCATGATAAAGTTAAGAAATTCTAATGTTCTTACATAGTTGACATATATTATATAAAATAAGTTTAGCACTGAAGATTTGTACCAACTTTTAGTCTTTTGTATGTTTTTTATCGGCATCAGAATAATTTTCATTTCTGTTGTTTAAAGAAGAAATGAGTACTGTTTTAGAAGTGCTTTATAAGATCCCTTAGCAAATTCTTTAATGAAAATGGTTAAATTTAACCATGTAAATATGCTACTTGATTGTAATTAACACATTTAATTTAAATGTGTAAATACCGAGTTCTGAAAATCTCTAGGAGACTTTCCATTTGTTTTCACAAATTGTTCTAAGCTAAACAGATCCAGAGTTGACTGCTTCTTGTGCTAGATGTTGTACTGATCTTCAATCAGTGCATCAATATTTCTCATTTCAAAGAAAGCATTTTCATCAGTTTTGATTTGTTCCTCTTCCAGCCACTGAAACTTCACATATAGACAGATTTTTTTCTATCTTCCCCTCATTACAGAAGGTGCTAACACTCACAGTTGCTAAGGGCTGAGCCAAAATACTTGATAAGCTGTTTCAGCAAGTAAATGTAATTCGATGTTATGTTCTAGGATAACCCAACTCTGATGCTGAGATCTGAGAAATAAGAGAGACTAAGAGCTTATGGAAAAGTAGTTTGCCCATAACAACCATATAGTTTATTTATTGATGTTTTGCTTGTATGCACAAGTGGTAAGTTGCTTAGGAGTTAAGTATGGGTTATAAAAGATGCAAATAGTCAGGTGTTGAGCTTGTCCTAAGTTTCCTGTTGCCATGATCAGACTGTTATCAGAACTAGAATTAGCTTGTCAGAGATCATTTGTAGTTTGTCTATATCACACATCAGCGAAGATATCCCTTCATAAAGTGCATTGCTATGCTGTGCAAGCATGAGCGTAATGAATGCACCACCAATCAAAAATGTGTTTTTCACAGAAAAAGACTATTTATAAACTTCCAAGAGCAATTTCTTCATACTAATCTTTTAAAAATTATGCTTGTGACTTGCTAGTTTAATTGCAAGTTTGTGATTAGCTTTACTGGTGATTAGCTTGTAGGAGTGATTATCCTTATAGGTGAAAATACACACGTTTATTTATAATACTGTATAAACAAACTTGTATACACTGAGTGTCTAAAATCCTTCATGTTAAAAATGTAAATGAGGGAAATTAAAGCAGAATCATTCTACTGATATGGTAGCGTTCAAGAATTTTAATCGTCCACATCCTTTTAGTGTAAAGTTTGTGTTAAAATCCTTCAATAAAACACAACACTGTAAAATACTAAAGGCTCATCTTGTAATTATTTAATGATATTAAAAATGTTTCACTATAGCAAAATCAAAGTATGAAATAAGATAGAAAGGAACACTCATACTGTGTAACATTTCAGTTTGCATATGCAAACACAACCCATGCTGGGGTTCTTTAAAAGGCTAGGGTACTGTGAAACCATTCATCCTTCAGAAATCACCAACAAAGGTGTAGCTCTTCTTTGGAACCACTTTCATTCTAGCCAAAAATCTTTTCCTGTACTGCAAGTTTTTAGACATACTGTGGAAACAAAGAAAGTTCAGTCTTTTATATCTGCTATCACATACAATACTGTTGTAAAATGACAAAGCATCCCACATTCATATCATAAGGCTTGCCATATTTTTATTTGACAGTCAGAGAAGATTTGTATTGATGATCTCATGAAATATCAGTTTCCATTCATTCCATTATATCCAAGCATTGAAACTTCATCAAAGTCACCTAAATGAAAGAAAGATTTTTATAAAGTTAGTTTTGTCACTAGTGTACCTCTGAACAGATAATCCATAAAAAAGCCCCTAAATACTGGGGGAAATGGAAAGCAGTTTTGTAATTCAATCTAACAATTCACATTTTGTATTTTGGCATGGCCCAGCAAAGACACAGACATGTCACTTTTCTAAAGCAGTGCTGCTCTTGGCAGACATAAAAGACAGCTTAGTACAAGAGAATCCAACAAAACTTTTCTTGCACCATTTCTTTTCATGGTATCCTAAAAACACTGCCCAGCACTGTCACCACTGTACTCCATCATCTTCTAATTATCTTCTGCAATAATAAGCAGAATACAATTTTTTAAGAATATTGAAAAGCTTTTAAACCTGTACATTCGCAAACACTGATGCATTCTGCTGTGTGCACTGGATAAAAGTTCTTCATAGGTGGACAACAATTTAATTTGCAGTAATTAAATCTTAATTTCATCACAGATTTTTGTCATGCCATTCATACATTTTTGCACAGCATTCCCTTATATATTTTTAAGAACTGAGTTGAAAAATCTATAGGTATATTAGTTTATTTATGTGCACATGTTCAGATAGCCGATCAATGAGCAAAAGTCCCTAAATATGTATATTGTTATTATCTGTTTAACATACTATTATTATCTATTTGATGGATTAATGTGTGTGAGAGAGAGCAAGAAGGAGGGGGAGGTATGAAGAAACTCGTGTTTTGTGCACATGACAATCCAAGCACATTTAATGCGTGCTTCTATCACTAGCTAACAAATTTAGATAAGTCTTTCACAACTGTTAAAATGACAGAATATGCCTGTGAAAGGCAAGACATCACAGAAAAGGAGACCATCACTACTTACTGCTGGTGAGTGAGAGTGCATGAATCTTTCATATCAGGCTTTCACTGTAAGACAATGACAAACTCCTTGCCGAGATGTCTAAGTCCTTTGTCACAGACTGACATAGGGAGAGAACAACAACCTGTCTCCAGCAGACTGGGCAGCTCCAGCAGATTCACTCCCAAAATTTTAGTGAAAGAAAGATTTTAAAGTTTTTATAGAGCAAGTTGGAGCAATGTGTGAGTTCTACACTAGGTGCAGGGAGCTAGGTGACAGTGTGGAAATATTTACATGATAGCATTGCACAAAAAGAAAGGGGTTTGTGCAGCTGAGATGTACATGCATACAGAGCAGATGATGGAGTAAGATTTTAATGGCATCATGGAGGTCAGTGTTCCCCAATTCTTCCTAGAGGTAATGCAAGTGTAGGGCAGAGAAGCCAGGCTAGGTTGTACACAGGAATCCCCTATACAGCATGAGATCTCTATAGCACTGATATGCTTGTTTTCAGTCCCCTCCAGTCTCAGAGATCTTTAAAGGGTAGGTGAGTCCATCAGGTATCACTGAAGGAGTATATTGTAACGAATCTATGACATTTTGCAGATGTCATTCAAGACTAATGAAGCTGGATGGAGGTCAAAAGTAGAGCTGCTTTTCTATCCCCCTTACTCCCACTTTCTTTGATGGCATGCCTTTCCCTCGTTGCATGCATTCAGATAGACTGTTGGTGTAAAACAGTAGAAAAGTGTCCTCCAGACATTGCATATTCTTGGTTATTTTTCCCCCTTTTTTCAGTCTATGCATAATGCTTTGTGGGAGTAAAAGCATGGATTTGATCTTTGATTTCCAAGAGAGAGGACTGTTGAGATTAGGGATGAGAAAGCAGTCAATATGTATGTACTGATTTTGCTGGAGGGGTCTGAGTGTCTTCTTCATTGGTCATTTATCGGCTGCACTTCATGCAACTGGAACAATAGTGTATTCCTCTATAAGCATATTCAGAGATGCCTCTTTTGATTTCTGAAGGAGGATATAGAATATAAGATAATTTTAATAGTTTGAAGCCTTTCAGCAGTTTCCAGAGATTCTCAAGCCCATCTAAAACTCCAGTTTCAATTGAATTGAGCACCCGTTCAAGGAGTTACTCCTATCCAAAGGGGGGAGGGGGGGGGAAGGAAGAAAAAAAGAAAAAGTTTGAAGATTTATAGATCTCCAGAACATGTCACCAAAATAATGACTAAGAAATAAAATATCTCTGTGTCCCCTCTTGGGGTGGTAATTAATTTGAGATTACTTGGGAGATTAGGCTAATATGGCAAATTTGCCTTGGTGTTGAGTCCTTGATAGGAATCTTTAAAAACAAATGAAACCACCTAAAATTTAAGTCCTTTTTATACTGAATGTTGGCAGTGGGATGAGAAAATCTCAACCAGGTGATGGAGGTTAGTTTGTTGCTGAAGATCTAAAATGAATTTCAAGGTAAAAAAGTCCACCAAGGGTTATTAAAGACTCCCCTGCACAGGAGGGAGATGCTTGAACCAAAGTTTTCTTAACACTGAAAAGGAAGCACAACCAGGTGGGAAGGACTCTCAGGAGGTCTCAAGTCCAGCCTCCTGCCCATAGCAAGGCCAGTTTTGGGATGAGCCCAGGCTGCTCAGGTCTTTTTTTATAGCTCTTGAAAACTCCCAAGGACAGAGCCTGCACAGCCTTACTGGGCAACCTGCTTCACAGCCTGACAGTCCCCATCATTAAATTTTTTTTCCTGTATCCTGTCTGAACCTCTCCTCTTTCACCATATTGCCTCTCATCCTCCTGTGATGCACCACTGAAGATCCTGGCTCCATGGACTTGTTGACCTGCCTGTAAGTTCAGCCAAACAGCTGTTAGGTTCCCCCCAAAGCTGTCTCTTCTCCAGGCTGAAAAAGCCCTGGTCTCCCAGCCTCTCCTCACAAGGCAAGTGTTCCCGCCCTCAACTAGCTTACTGGTATGACCATGTGCCTACTCCATTACCGGTTTTAGTCATTTCTTCATAGCCACTGTGAAGACAGGATATTGGGTTGCCTAGACCTTTGGCTTGATTTGTTATAAACATTTTTATACCTTGAAACTGTTGATGGGGTCTTGCTGTTTACTGTATGTGCGTTATACTGTGCATATTGTATTTTAGGATAGTTGTTGTTTGTACATGTTCATCTGTAGGTAATATATACTATCCTTAAGATGTATGATCTACCTAAAATATTAGGTAATAACCATACTCAAAAGGTAAAATAAAAGTTTGACAGGCTATTAACTCAAAAGATACTTTTTCTTTCTCTATTTTATTTTCCCTTATATCTGATTTCTGAACTATAATGCATTGCATATTTCATATTACACATTTTAGTCATTCAATACAAAGTGTCACAGGAGAAAAATACAAACAGAAAGAGATTAAAGCTCAATACAAGTTCCCCAAAATTGTTGGTGACACTTTCTACGCTTTTCTCATTATTACTTATCTTCGCATAGACAATTACCTATAGAAATGAATTTTTTGTAGACTTGTTATATTAACTATATTTTGTTAGGCCATTAATATTCATTAGCAGTGGGCACACACTTTTCTAATTTCATTTTCTTTTCTATTATTATAAAATCAGAAATATGCTAAAGCATAGATTAGTCTTCTATTTGTGTTAGTAACTTACAAGTTTTCTCAAATATTATACATTTTTATGCAATATACATAAACTATTAAAAAAAAAAATTACATGAGTGTTCTGGGTAAAGCAATCCCATGTACCCTTACAAAAGTGGTCAGCTAACATGATTTGTTGTTCATGGAGTATGGGCAACCAGGAAGTGTTTGAGACAAATTTAACATTTTGACATTCATTATATATCATGGACTGATTTGTCACAAAATACTTGTAATTATGTAGCTGTCCAGTTTACACAATATTGATATCCATTATATACAAAATGTGCAAAGAAAAATGATTACAACAAATTATCCAGTTGAAGTTTTAAGTTAAGCAGAAGATAGTACTTTTTAACATAGTACTTTCACACCATTTTGTTGTAAATGTGGGACTTACTGGCACAGTGTGTTGTGGATGCTGGAAATATAAATTGTTTATTGAAGAAGTGAGAGAAATTCTGGAAGAAAAGTTCATGAAAGACTGTTATACACAGAGGTGTGGATATAACCCCTTGTACAGGAAGTGCCCATGCTGAAATTGCTAGAACCACAGAAGGATAAGCAGAATATTGCTGTATATTCCCTATTCTCTGATACACTTCTAGTTCCTGACTCCGCCAGAGGCAGGATACAGGGCTGGCCAGACCCTCAGCTATTTGTGTGTTCTAATTCACCTTGAAAATGTTGTATTTGTATTTTCTACAAGCCACAGCCTCATGTGTAGAACAGTGTAGGTTAAACATTTGTGTACCAGGAAAAGGAAATAAGATCTAGCAATTAGTTTGACCTGATGTTCTCAGCATAATGTAGGTCAGAAGCAACTCTCAAAATCAGTAATGCTACAACAAAATAGAGGTGATAAAAAGGGCACAATGACACTGCATGGTTACTTTGCATTTGCTGTTTTTCACATTTGGACATTTGTTTTGGGGGTGTTTTGGGAGGGTGTTTGGGAGGGGGTGTTGTTTTATTTCTATTGTGGGCCATATAAAAGAAGTGAAACTTCCTACAGATTTTTTCTATCTCTACCTTATTCCTGATTTGCATACAAAAGCTGTTATTTTACCATGTCGAAAACTTACTTTCAGACTGAGACCTGCTTATTATTTCTCCATACTTTCTACTGAAATGCACATTTGATTTGTTACGCACAATTTCAGAACGGTGTCTTGTAACACAAGATTTCTTTTTCAAACTGCCAGTCATACTACATGAAGTATTATGTTTACACTCTGAAGCCCTGATGTACTTGCTTTCATCAGGTTGTCATAGCCTAAAAATTCTGTCCACAGTGAAATTTACTTCTAGAATATTGGATGAATGTGCTGGTGTTGGAAGGGGGGGGTCTGATAATTTTCATTAGAAAGGATTTCTCCCTAAGGAAATAAAAAAGGACAGAAGCTCTAATTGGAAAGTCCCCATTACTTTAAGTGTGATTTTACAAACTGATCTCTGACTTGCAGGCCTCCAGTCTCTCTGGCTATAATTCTCTGGGTGAAGAATTAAATTTTCTATTTATGCTATGGTATGTATTATTTAAATAGCATAATTCAGACCTATGTAGTATATCTCCAGCTGGTCTGCTCTTCATCTTCAAATCTCAGATGTGTTCATAGTCTGAAACACTATTCACCCAAGATCTTAGCCAGAAACACATTATGCCAGCTGGCTTGAGGAGCCTCCTTAATTCATTTTTTGGCCCTTCCTTATCTCACTGCTATGGAGAGCAGGTAACTGGACAGCGCTTGTCAGCATCTGTATCCTCAGATGTGGACTTTTATAACTGAATAGTAACATGAACGAGGCTCTCACTTATTTCCTCTTATTCTCTAGTGTAGAAGTCACACAACAGTTTAGTCCCTTGTGATTTACTAGTTGGATAGCTAAATAAACATAGAAGACATAACAATTTGTCATCTTCAAAATGTTGTATCACCGATTTTTAACTTGACAACAGAAAAATTTTCCTTATGAAGTGCAAAGTTAATTCAGTCTTTAGCCTCAATATTGTGTCTGTATTGTACTTTTAAATGGAATATGTGCCAAGAGTTTTTGACTGACTCCCCTAGTGCTTTCACACCTGTTTTCTGCTTAGCTACTAGCAGGAAATAGTACTTGGTTGGTGTAAATTGATCAGGCAGCCTGCAGCTAAATAATTTTTTATTGTAATATAGTCATATTTTATTTTATAGTAATACAGTCATATTTTATAGTCATGACTTTTGAGTCATATTGTTCTCTTATCTTCATCGGGTATCTCACACATCAGATACCACATGACATTTTATAACTGACTAGAAATAAATAGCTGTATGCAGCCACTAGGTTAAGTCCTGAAAATTCAAAAGACACACTCCCATTAAAACATGCACAGACTAATGTGAAATACAGAGGATGCCATAGAAAAAAAGTCTGTTGTTAAATAATCCTAATTTAGAGCTGGACAGTTATTTTGGCAAATAATAACAGTACCAAGTCACTTTGAAAGCATTAGGACAGATCCATGCTTCCTGTTCTTGTGACAATTAATCAGTGCGAATTGAAACCAGAATTTTAAGGTCCAACTTTATGGATATTTTCCATGGAATACTGGTCATAACCACCCTTGCCAATAGCTCTTTGTGTAATCATACTGAAAGCCTTTAAAACACTGAAGCACTGGAATTGCTGCAGCACGCAGCTGTGCTACTAAGCTCTTCAGCTCTGAATTTAAATCACGTAAATAAATAAAAAATACAGACTAAAAGCATGAGCACATTAGATACTGCACTTGGTACCTACACTAAGATAAAAAGCCCTATCTATCTCAGAAACTGTCATTATTTCCAGAGCTTGTTAAACTGGTGGCTCAAATGGGCAATGAAGTCTTTCCAATTTTCAGATAACTCTACCAAAGTTCTTTGAAAAGTGTTCTAAGAAAACAGTACTAAGTGAAAATTGGTATTTTAGAAGACAGTTTTGCTGGAATAAACTTTCATCACATCAGAAATATGTCATATTCTATTTCCTCTTTCGTTCTTGCAGCACAATTGAGAAAATAATAAAAGAGGAGCAAAAAGGAGAATGAGTCTCTGTGATCATACTGCAAGATAATTCTAGGTCAAAAACCAGCTGAATAACTGTGAAAAGGATTTGGGGTTTGGAAAAAGTGTTTTACTGCATACTACTGATTGCCAGAACTGTGCAGACACAAAGTACTGAAATATCTGCCCTCAATATTATTTTGATAAAGTAAGAAAAAGGCAGAAAAGCTTATATAGTGTTTGGACAATAGCTAACATAGGACTGACAACCTGAAGCAGTTCCTTTGGATGAAAACTGCAGTCCATTCATTTTGGGAAGAACTTTCTGATGTTTTAACACTACAGCAGAGATCATTTGGACATGGTATTAATCAAAATGCAGTGGGTACTACCAGTTAGATATAGAACTATGAGGTTTCCTGTGCACTTACAGTGAGGTGCTAATGGAATTTTATTTGACTCTGCCAACCACTCAACCTGTGTGTGCCCTAATACAGCTTATAACAGAGGACATTTCATGTGATTTATTTAAACCATTGCCCATTTAAGAACATCTCCTAGTATGTTATTATAGCCCATATTTAAGAGAAAGTAACGCTATTCCTAGGGAGGGCAAACTGTGTAGGTAAGATTTGCCTGAGATGCCCCTGATATTATCCAAGCCCTGCAACTTTTATATTCCAACAATCTTAACTGATTACCCATTTTTAACTAGCAGTACCAGCTAACACAATTGTTTAAAACTTGTGTTGTTACTTGCACCAGTGTAAAGGAGAGAGGATGCAATGGATTCATGAAAAGGCAGACCAACTAAAAATCATGTCTGGTTAAGCCACTCATGCAACTGCTAGGTTTCATCAGAAACAGAAGGGAAAGAGAATAATTTTCTTCTGATATGAGGTATAGAGTATTTTCTTCCTGAAAATTTAAGAAACAGGAGAAAGAATCATTTCAGGTGTGTGTTTTGAGGTGTTTATTTTGCTCAGTTAGAATGATCAGCAGGAATGGGTGAGTACTTTGTTAGCTTTGAGGACTCCAATAACTGCTTTTTCTTTTCCTTCTGTTATCAGCACATCTTTTTATTTCAGCACTTTCCAACTGCTTCTTCCTCCCTCTCTATTCTGACCTCTGCCTCTTCTTTCTTCCCTCCAATTAATTTTGAATAAATCAAGCCTGTGAAATTTTCCTTATGAAGAAGCTTGAATCCATTAGAATCTATTAAAAATAAAACCTTAGGACATCTATCGTCAGGATATAATACCCTCCTTCTTGAGCAAAGAGGTAAGGCTAGTTAGAGCATGTACTTTTCTCAGGATGAGACACAATCTATTTACTAAATTTGAATATTTAATGTTGATAGTTTTCAAATAATCAGACATTTTCATTTAATGTTTTCAATCCTTTCACCTGGAATCAGATTGCATCTCTTTTTTTTTCTTATGACAGCAGGGATAACTACTAAAGCTTAAATGAGAAACTTCATGGAAAACTAAGGTAAACAGATCGTTTGGAACTTATGCTGTCTATATCAATATGTAAAAATACAGTAGGTATTTATTTTATTAGTTCTAATATTTTTCTAGTACAAATCCAAAATGAGAAGAAAGGAAGTGATGTAATTAATCTTCACAGCTTGCTGCAAAACAGAGAGTCTTTTTTCCCCTCTTCTTTGTCTTCTTTTTTGGTCTTTTTGGTAAATGGTCAATTAAAATCTCCACTTGCTACTTTACAAAGCCATGATTGTCACTGTACCAACATACGCAGATGGTAATTGCTGTTTCATTTGCTGGCTGTACATTAATAAAAGTTAAAACTGTTCCACTGAGGTAGCACAAAGCTTTTTAATAAGTCAGCAGTTTTGAGCTTACAAAAAAAATAATTACAATCTAAATGTAGGTCAGTGTATTTTATTGTTTGCCCAGAGAAAATTTGTTACAAGTTTCTGGTACATAACAGTTTTAATATCCAAATAAGTCCCCTCCTCAAAACCCAGCTATTTTATGCATAATATAGAACACATGAAAATTTAAATGTAAACATAATATATAAATAACTAGCAATATCAATAATTCAAACTGAAATTTAGGTTCTATTTTTTTGTATTGAACTGTTGAATTATTATTGAAAATGATGATTATTTTATTCAAAATGATCAGGAGAGGCCATTTCATAAAGTCAGATTATATTGCCACTGGATGTTGTGCAGGGCAAAAGTGTAACTGGATTCAAAAAGGAAAATTCATGGAAGATACAAGCATAGCTGTTAAAAGCAATGATCTAATTCTACTTAATGAGTGATTGACAGAAGCTGGAAGGGTATTCTAAAGGGCTACTCTACAACTGAGTTCTTTCCTAAACATCTGCTAGCAGTCAGAGCACAGTTGGAGAGCTGGATGAATATTGTGGTTATGCCCGCATTATTTCATAGTGTGGTGCAGTAGAAGTGGATCGGCAAACTGAAGCAGTTACATTGCCTAAATGTAACCTGTGAGCATTATCAGAGATTTATACCTGACTAGATTTAGTCTGCTCCCAAGTATGGAATACTCTTTGAAACTTGAGGTTCAAAGTGTCTGAAGGAAAGTTCTCCCACAGACCTCTGTTTTCATGACTGTGGGTCCTGTGAAGGCCACCTACAAAAATGCCAGATTGACCTTTTACCACCTACCTAACACCAATGACTTTAGCACTGCCACAAGGACTCAGAAGCCTGGTTTCAGTTCCTGCTCATATTTCTCGCTCATTTCTCTTCCTTCTTATTCTGTTCCTGCTTATTTCCAAGTGATGCCATGATACCTGCTGCCTAAACTGCCTCTGAATTGGTCATTGGTGTAAACAAAGACACTGCAAGGGAAAACAGTTGGTTTAATCCTGCAGCTGCAGCAGCCACTGTGTGAGGACATCCCAAAGGCTGCTCTGGCCCTCTCAGACTGTTTTTTTCTTTCACACCTTTTTTGTAGTCTTTGTCACTGCAACTGCTTAGCTCCAGCTCAACTGGAAGGTCTAGGCCTGATAAACAAATGTGGACTGATGGCCTGTCCCGATCCAATATCGGGGAGGGTTCTTAAATGATCCCAAGAGCAAGATTAACACATAAACGAGGTCAGATGCCGTACAACCTTACAAGTTTTATTTCCTATAACAACTGATAATAGCGACAGGACAGAGGGAAGTAGGAAGGAAAAAGAGGCAGACCTAAGCAAGAAAATGGAAGAGATGCAGCAAGACTAGTTACCACCACCATGAAGCCAGCAATGTCCCGTTGGCTCCGCCTCGGTGCAGGTGATGGGGGTCCAACAGACAGGTGATGCCAAAGGCCCAGTTCCAAGCGATGATTTCAATCCCTTTCCAATTGCTTTTCAATCCCTTCTTCAGTCCCTTTCCAGTCCCTTTCAGTTCCTTTTTGTTCCCTTCGGTTCCTTTTTGTTCCCTTCAGTTCCTTTCAGTTCCTTTTTTGAGAGAGGAGTACGCAGTTCTTTTATTGTCCCTGTCCCCATGATTTCTCCAAAGAGTCCACCCATTTCCACGGAGCTCATTATCATACATTCCACCCCGTGTTCCTCCATGGGCACATGCCCAGGTGTTCACGGTGGTATTTGGTTTTTTTCACCTTGCTCGCGGGCAAGCACAGCTTGGTAGGCACTGCTAGTTTCAGGCGGATATGGTGGTTTCTTCAGGGACATTTTGTTTCCTTCAGCGCGTACTCCCCCACAGCAACAGGATGTTGAGGCTAGCAAATGGTAACTGTGCAGCAGCAATGTTGAGACAAACGTAGTCCAACACGGTCTCTTACATGACCCAGCACTGCCTTTGTGATGCTGCACAACCACCAGTGCCTCCAAAGTTTTAGGATGCGAAGGGATAAAATAGAGATCATGTGTTGTTGGCTCATGTCCTAATGTTGCCATGTTTATGTCAAATTTTGGGAACATAAATCCATGTTCAAGAGAGTGACCATTGCATAATGTAACCTCATACCTCTTTATTCTCACCAGGAATGGCTTACTGATACAGTGTGGCTAAGTCCACCAAGAGCAAAGCTGTGATTAAGGTTACCAGGGCTATTCTTGAAATTCTCTTTCTTTGTGGAGAGCAAGTGGGAGACATAGATTAAAAATATCCAGACTTTGTGCTCTGGACCCCTGAACTAGGCAGGGGTGGCTAATGGGTACCCCATTCCTTTCTGGTGCCTTCATCTGGCCACTATAGCTTTGTAAACCATGTAAACCACCCATGTGACACACAAGCCTCAATATATCAAGGAGATGGATTTGTGAACATCTTATCAGGCTTCCCCAAAGGATTCATCCTATCCATGCTTTCCACATGTCTGACCTCAGACTCACAGGGAGCACTTGAACAGAATGGGTAATGTATGATGTTGGGGTATGTGCCTGCAGTGTAGGGCACATTCGTGTCCTTATCCCACTGGGTCATGAGGCAGCACCTTGACAATGAACAAAACCTGGTTTAACTGTACTCTAATACAAAAAAAAGGATCTTGATTCCACAAGGATATTTTAGTAGAGAGTAAAGGGACCTCTGCACACCCTTAACACTTAGCATTTTCTTAAAATGAGCTTTTGATACAGTGTCCTCTGCAAATATCTCTAAAGTACAATGCAATGCAGCACAGGGACAGATAAGCTAATTCTGACAGAGTTCACTCAGGTTTCAGAGGCAGTATCACATTTACACATTGCTGTGCTTGAAATAATAGTTCTTATGTCTATTAGGAACCACTAGCAAACTGGCAAATCAAGTTCTCTCTTACATTTTGGATTGTACAACTTATCTAAGATCTAACTTGTCATCAATACTTTGAACAATATTGGATGAAATTGTAACTCCATGAAAAACAATTGTTTTTTTGGTATTCCTTTCTTACAAATGGAACCATTATCTTCTAAACAATTCTTTTTCAAAAACTTTCTATAAGAAACAGCTTCCTAAACTTTTTTTCTAATATCGCTTTTATTTGTAATTAAATTACTTATGACAAAAAATATTCTTTAGTTCATATTTTAATTCTTGTCTATGATGATCTCCACTTGGGCTTTGGAATGAAACATTCTGTTTTCTTACCTCTTGAAAAATGTGAATTTTTAAGAATAGATAAAAACCTGTAGATTTTTCATTATGAGTATTTATTCACTGAAGTCCAATGTAAAATCCAAGCATGACCTAGAGAATTTAGGGACACAGTGTTCAAACACCATCTTCCAGTCCCCCAAAAAGAAAGACAACGAAAGATATGCTTTGTTCACACAGAGATGGAAGTATTTTTTAACTTTTTTTTTTTTGGGTCTTTCTCTTTGAACAAGAGTATTTTCATCTTAGCTGGCATCTAAAATAGTTCTAGCATCTTCTCAAGATTTTAGGAGTCTCATCGTGTGTTATTGAAATCAATGTCATAATATTCATTGACTTCCATAGAAATAAGATTTGTTTCACATCTATCTTAATTCCTCTATGATTTTAGTTTTCATCTCCTATGTCCAACATGTTCTGAGTCAAGAAGATTTTTTTCTTTTTTTAAAGGAATTATGATTTGAAATGCAAGTAAATTTAAAGTTATTACCTTTTGGACATCTAGAGGGAAATTCATTCCTGGGCAGAGCATCAGCACAAGACTTATACACTACTTAGGATAAAGTTTAAGCAGTATGTGAGTGATACAGACATCTTGAGCTGTACCTCTACATGGAGAAGAATTGCATTCTTATGGAATTAGTGTTTGAATAGTTAATCTCTTCTAAAATGCTATGGAAACAATTTATGTAGGTCATAAGATGGAATTGACTGATCTCTGAAAGTATGATCTTAAAAAATTAAAATACATTTAACTTTATTTTTACTTACCTGTATCATTCTGGTAATAGAAATCTTACCCAAATTCCTGACAATTGATTAGCGTCAAATAAAACAGCTTTGCAAAACCCTATACGTGTTTTTTTTTTTGTACATATATATAAAATACACAGTCTTAGGGTACTTTTCTAGGGAAGCAAGCTTTACACAGTCTTGCTTTCTGTGAGTGTAACAGCCTGTCTCCATCAGACCAACCTGAACTGGATTTAACAAAAGAACCGAAGTCTCAAAGATATTTACATTATTTGAAGTATGATGAAGTAAATGGATGCATAGGGGGAAAAGAACTTTCACCATATTAGACATGAAATGCTCCAAATGGAAAAAAATCTTCCAAATACTCAGCCATAAGTGAAGCTCTGTAAAGCACTGTGAGCCTCTTAGTTATCAAAATAATCAACCATGAGATATAAAAATGTAAGAATAATTAAATCTAATGGGTCTTTTTGTTTTTCCATTAGCAACAACATGAGGAAGAGGGGGGCACAACAGTTTAGTAATTGAGCAGGTAACTCCAGTATGTTTTAGCAAAGCTGCATTTGAGAGAGACAGTCAGGCTGTGTAATTGAAATAGAAACTGGAGGCACACCATCTCTTTCAGGGCTAAGTATATAAAATATTATTTTTATGTTGGCTTCAGTCTTTCATAACACCACCTGAGGAAATACTGATTGCTGGGGGTTTTGTTCTATTCTCCTTTTTTTTTCTTTTTTATTGTTGTCTCTTTATTAATGAATGCTCAGACATTAACTGTCAAAGCTTAAAAAAGAAAAAAAGAGACCCCCAAACAGCTGATTATTTTATAAACATTGATGAGACCTGTGAGAATGCACGTGCTACTAGGGATGTTACTAAGCAAGTGTATTTCCTATTGACACCATTTCGTACTCAGAAAAATTGACAGTATATTCCATTCTTTCTACCCTACAAGGTACTGATTTTGGCCAGACACAGCTATTAACACTTGTCAGTGCAATGCTATGGTATGATATAATATAATATAATATGACTGAAGCTGTTCAAATTGATGCTCTCTAATGTAGATATCTATAGATGTTTGTAGATCCTCATTATTGCTTATGGATTCTCTGCAAATGGGTCTCTCTTGACATGAAAGTCCAGGCAAGGCCTTAACATTTTTGGGTATGACTATGACTCGCTATGAGTTTACATATCAGGGTACATATGTATTTCTGCAACCATCTAACACTTTGTGTGTTTGTTCAATTTGTAATCGAGGAATCTTCAAGCCTTTTCTATATAAATCCTATTTAACTGGTGGTTCTCCTCATGTATTCAGACCATTTCTTTTTCCAATTAATCGAGGTTGTTTTGAACTCCAGTCCTGTCTTCTAACATAAAAAAATCCTTCCCAGTTTGTTATCTTCTGAAAATATAAAGAATAGCTATACCATCTTTCAGATCATTAAGGGGGGGAAAGTGAAGTGGCAATGCATCTAGGACAAATCACATCAGAACCCTATTTGATGGAATCCTCAATTTTTATAGTGAACCCATGACTGTTCTCTGAATATATTTTACCAATAAATTTAGCATCTACTTGGTAGTAATTCACCTACAGTCATCTAACCAGATGCATTTCTAATTAATCTGTGCTAACAATTTTCTTATATGCTTACAAAAAAAAATCTGATTATTTTTACCAAAATATTTCTGGGAATTTAAATTATTCCCCAAGAGAAGATTCTCCTCTTTTCAGCTAATAAAGAGCTAGCATTATGTGTTTCTGTTCCTTATCTTTTCATATCTTTCTGCCTTGTCCTCAGCGGCTCTAAGATTTCATCAGCCACTTGTGTGACTACTAGATCCAGCCATATGTGTGATACATCTGACTTGTCTGCATACTATCTAACCTTTCCTTTTCTCTTTCAGTGCTGTCACTGATGGTAACTATTAGCTGTATGTCAGTAGTTGACCTTTTTAACGAAGACTAGTTCAGAAGGAATCAGAGCTCTGGCCTTTTTGGATTATCTGTTATTTTCCATTGCAGTGATGGATATATGGGTCTTTTCCTTGGTCTTTCTTGTACTTTCAGTGCTCTGATACTGTTTGGTTGTTCTTGATCCCCGATTGTTGCATACCATTGTGAGCCTTGGATTTTATTGTTTTGCCTTTAAGC
Organism: Harpia harpyja; assembly: GCF_026419915.1. Taxonomy (NCBI): domain Eukaryota; kingdom Metazoa; phylum Chordata; class Aves; order Accipitriformes; family Accipitridae; genus Harpia; species Harpia harpyja. The sequence continues at coordinate 25,827,414 of NC_068947.1, forward strand.
ACATATTGCTATAAGTTTTTGTTTGGCTTTTGATTATCCTGTCAAAAATGGTGAATAATTAATTCTGATAATTGGAAAATGGGGCGCAAAAGATGCCATCAGTAGCTCTGAGAGAGGTTGTGTGATGTCACCAGTGATGAAGCACCACCCTGTGGAACGTGGAGAGAGCAGGATTGTAGCCATGAGCCCAACTACTGTGAGCTAAGCGAAAGAGAAGACAGCCTCATAGTAAGGGTAACACCTATAAATTTTGTCCCCACACTCCATACGAGTGCTAAGAGCAAAGTAGGAACCACTGAGTTGCTCTGTCCACCACTTTTTAGCATGTGTAGCATCAGCATAGACTTTGTAGAGAGTGACTTCTTCTCCCTATTGCTAGTCGACAAGACTTGTCAACAGCATAAGTAGTTCTCAAGCCGCTCAGTTTAGCATAGACTCAGTGAAACCTGTCAGTCAGCCATCTCACAGAGGGCAGACTGGAAATTTGTACCAGAGTATTGTTGAGGCAAAAATGTTAAGGGAGCCTTCATGGCTGGGGGCAAAGCACGTGAATAACTGCATCCTGAGACAAAAAGGCAAGATGGATTTAGTGAATCACAGAAGACTATGCCCTAACGTGTAGCCAGCTGGTTCAGCTGCTTGGTTCAGTGAACCTGAGACTGAAATCACATGCACCCATGACATACAATTTAAAATCAGACCAAATGTGTACCCATATCTCTGTCTCCATGTTACTTACCAAACTATATATTTTATTTTTTCTTCTTCTATGCCTTTTCCAGCAACTGCCCCTTTATTTTAGGCAAATGTTTCAACCCAATCCATTTCAGTGTTGAACTGGTGTGCTGAAAGACACCTTAAATAAGAAATCCTATTCAGTAGGTCATTTAAGTAGTTGTTTGTTTTAAATGTATTTCCACAAACTTTAGTGGGAAACAATAACTAACCTGCAGCAGTATTTATGCTTTCTTTGATGCTTATTCAACTGAGTTCCAGAAAACATCTTTTTCTTAATATTCTGTCCTTTTTCTTCTTCATGCATTTTCCTGCTCCTCCTTGCTCTTACTGCTTTCCTCTTTCCCTTCCCTTGAAATTTAGCATATGTCTCTCTCTTTTATATGTTGATTTACTTATTTATATCCACACATTTTTGTTTCCCCCATATCTTCTTTTATGGTGCTGTGATGCAAATGTAATTTATTCAATTTTTATGAAAAAACTATTCAAAGAAAGAAAGGTAAAATGGAAGAAGCCATCAAACACTTTCCAGACATGTCTTTCTCTGACATGATGAGATTATAAAGACCTTTCTTTCCTTACTTTTCAATTGTCTGTGAAATGGTATGTTTGATGTTATTTACTCTCTCATCCCTCCATGATATGTAGGATAACTGAAGAAAGTCTAAATTCATTACTGGCAAACACAGAAGTTGCTGAGGTACAATATAACCTTTCATGGCCTATACTACTCTGTTAAATGAGCATTTAGTATATTATCAATATTCTTGTGTGTACTGGGGAGGGGGGCCTGGAGTGAAGGAGTGGAGTCGAGCCTGGGGAAGGAGGAGGGGTGTGTTTTCCCTAAGTGGGTAAATGTTTCCTTCTTTTTGTTGTTTTTGTTTTTGTCTTCCAATACCCAAAAGAGTAGTTAGATATTTATGATAAATGGCAGGAAATTAATTTCCCCAAGTCAAGTCTGTTTTGCCTGCGACAGTAACCATTAGGAGATCTTCCTGTCTTTATCTCCCAGTATCCAAAAGAGTAGTTAGATATTTATGATAAATGGCAGGAAATTAATTTCCCCAAGTCAAGTCTGTTTTGCCTGCAACAGTAACCGTTAGGAGATCTTCCTGTCTTTATCTCAACCCATGAGTTTTCTCACGCTCATCCCTCCTTATGTTCTTCCTCGTCCCGGGGAGGGGGGTCAGTGAGTGAGTGGCTGTGTGGGTGCGTGGCTGCCAACCGGGGCAAACCCACCATATCATGCAATGAATGTTTTAACACTCCCAGAAATGTCATGCAAAATGATGACATACCTGATTACTGAGAACCTGTGTTTTCATGTCCTGTGCCATGAAAAGTTTTTTTTTTCCCCCTTTTCTTATAAGTTTCTTAATAGTATGTAAACACTATTATGTAGAAAATTAAAATCTGCTCTGCATTTCTCAGCTAATGTTTTCTGCTCCTATAGTTACACTGTGTACATTTTTTATGAGATGCTGTCTAGGTTCACAGGAGCATTTGGAGGAAATAAAGAATGATCTTATACTGATGAAATATTAATTGCCACTGAATACCTTTGCTTTGGTCATCTGTATCTCAATTAGCACATAGTGTGGGAGATAATTTAAGATACATTTCTGTGCAGTAAGGAATCATAAATGATTAAAGTAGATGAAAGCACAATACATAAGGGTCACACAGTGCTGGCAGAAACAATTGCCAACTTCTTGTGAGATATTCTTTTCTCAAGCTGTCTCATCATTAAGGTTTTTCTGCTTTCCAACGCTTCTCTCTCATAGTTTATAATAAACAGTGGTGAACCTATGAATCCAAATTCTCTGGGCCTGAATATACCTCCAATTATTGAAAGATGACACTAAAGGTCAAAACTGGCAATCTTCAAGCATTTTATAAAATTATGTGTCCAGCCTTTCTTTGAAGTGAACTGGGAATTGTGGCTGGGACATATTTTATCACATGACAATGAAATATATGGCCTTAGATTGCTTCAGCAGCTTTGAAATTCCAGAACATAAGGGACATCATTGCTTTTTTATGGAGCACTGATATTAAGTATTGCATGTGGTCAACAGTTATTGCATTGTCATAAGAACCACAGGGAGTTCTGGGGTATTTCTCTTTTCTAGAATAGATTTACAAACAGTTTTCAAATATATACTATGGGCTTAAGAATTTATGGGTGTTGCTGCAGAGGTTAAAGCCGGGGTGGTCTTCAAGGGGAAGCACAGCTAAGACATGAGCTTAAGAAAATTTCAACAGGCTGTTTTCTTCCCACACACCCTTATATTTACTTGACCTTTCATGCAAAGGAAGAAGTGATGCCTATTGTGATCATATAAAGGAAGAAGTGACCCCTGTTTAGTGACAAGAAGGGGAGTGATACAGGAAATGGACTACATTAACTGCCCCAAGTTTTTCCATTGAATCTATGATACTCATTAAGACTTTTTCTTATAACAATATCTAAATTCTTTTTAAAAATAAGAAACAAATGTTTTCCATGGTCAATAATGATAAGGAAAAAAAAGTGTCTTTTTCTTCCTGGGGGGATTGTCTAGGTTAGGGGGAAGAATAAAATAAACCTCCCATTGTTTATCAGACCTCCCTTCAGCTTCAAAGCAGGAATCAGAAATGTAGAATATCTCATTAAAATAGAAATGTCAAGCCTAAGATGAGTTCTGAAGGACAGCAAAAGGTAAAGATCCCTCTTAAATACCATGGCACTGCTAGTTCATCAAGTTGGGACTAGAATTGTTAACTAAGTTGTCAACTGGTACTGAGAAGGAATTATACTGAAACAGCATTGTGATGTACTCAGTGGGTGCAAAGATTTAAATACCATCTTTTTGTACCTAATGAGAATTAGATATGAACAAAATGTCTCAAAATGTCAGTCATTAGAGCATGTGCTGTTGAGAAATTTTTCAGGAGGCAAGTAGAGAGACAGATTCATTGTTCTTATACTACAGAAAAGACCTCTTTAGATGGTCTTTAAAGAGATATAAGAAAATGTGGTGAAATAATCACTGAGGAATCATCAACTTCCTCTGTCATATTAAAGGACGATCCAAATTATAGGATTCTAGTCTGAGAATTAGGAACCCCTTCTCTGTCTTTGTATCCCACTGCAATCAGTCTTTCTGTGTTTTAGTTTCTTACGTATACATAATGGCGACAATAGCAGAACTGATTAGATAAGGTATTTCTGTGCTACGATGTTTGTGATTTCAACAGGTATTTTTCCATCATTAATTGCAATGAGAAAATAAATATTTTTTATAAAAGAAAATTGCTAGATGAAAACTGATTTGAGCTAACTGAAATGTTGTGTTTTAGTATATTCTACCTGTTTTGGTTTTATTTGATCATTTTGTAAAAAGGATTAATAACAGCCCATTGATCCATTAAAGGCATCAAAGTTAAAAGTAATAAAAACCCTAATGTTCTGAAACCATTTTCCCCTGTAAATTAAATTACATCAAACCCTGTACATTTTAACACACACGCACAAATGTTGAATAATATTTGCCACTGTTTTAACAAAAGTCTTAGGCTTATTGACAACACTTCCCTCTTTAATAATACCAAAAATACAAGAGCAGATTGAGAATTGTTCAGATCTTAGGCTAATGGAGCCATATAAACACTTAAGCCTCACAGGCAATAAAAAACCAGGGATATGAACCTGAGAAAAAGTGTGGGAAGGCTTGAAAAAGGAAAGAAAAAATGGATCTGGAAAAAGAAGCAAGTTACAGAAAGAGACAGTCAAGAGAAAGTAACTGAAAAAAAGGCAAAGTGAGGAGAAAAAGACCTAATGTCTTCTTCTCCTTTATAACATGGAATCTGGGAGTTCGAGGAACTATGTTGTTCCTCAGTAAATGAACAGAGTAGCCAGCTGGGCATAGACAAAGGAGTAAAACATTCAGTGAAATGAGGCAAGTTACTCTTCTGAAGCAAGCAGGAACAGATCAGAAACTTAAAATCACAGGTACCTCTGGAGATCATCTAATCTACCCCCCTAACTCTCTAAAGGGCAGAATGATCATCTGGCCTGTAAACCACTCCTCCCAGTTCTGTATCATCTACAGGCTTGCTGAAGGTGCATTCTGTCTCATCATCCAGATTGTTGGTGAAGATGTTGAACAGTATTGGAACCAGTATCGACCCACAGGATACACCACTGTGGATGGGCCTCCAGCTGGATGTCATACCAGTGATCACAATGCTTTAAGCCCTAGACTTTAGCCAGTTTTCCATTCACCTCACTGTCCACTTATCTAGTCCATACTTCATCAGTTTGTCTATGAGGATATTATGAGAGACAATGTCAAAAGCCTTATTAAAGTCAAGATTAACAACATCCACTTCCTTGTCAGCTGAGCTAGTTGTTTCATTGTAGAAGGTTATCAGGTTCATTAGCATGATTTCCTCTTCATAAATCTATACTGGATCCACCCAGTCAGCTAGTTGTCCTTCCTACATTTGGAAGTGGTTTCCAGGATTATTTCCTCCAGGGGTCAAATTGAGGCTGACTGGCCTGTAGTTCTCTGGATCCCCCTTCTTTCCATTTTTGAAGATAGAGATGATATTTTCTTTTTTCCAATTGCTAAAAGCTTTCAAATATGATTGACAGTAGCCTCACAGTGATAACTGCCAGCTCCCACAGCACTTGTGGGAGCATCCTGTCAGATCCCAGGGACTGTGTACATCAAGATTGTTTAAGTGTTCCTCAACCTGGTCCTCCACTGAGGGTAAGTGTTCCCTGCTCCAGACTTTGCCTTGGATCTAAGGTGCCTAAGATTTCTGAAGGCCAGTCTTCCTAGTAAAGACTGAGACAAATAAAGCATCAAGTACCTTTTCTGTGTCCTTTGTCACCATTTTCCATGCCCCATTCAGGAGCAGGGCCACACTTTCCCAAGACTTTGTTTTGCTACTGGTAAACCTGTAGAAACACTTCTTGTTGACCTGCATATATCCCTTACCAGATTCAACTCCAGGTGCTCAGACAGTATCCTTGTTCATGCAGGCAGGCCTCCTACCAACTTAGGCTGGCTCTACATGGGGATGGACCATCCTTGGGCTTGGAGGAGATCATCCTGGACCCCTCTTCTCTGCAGGACCATATTCTATGGGATCTTTCCAACTGTGTCCCTGAACAAGACAAAATCCAGTCTCCTGAAGTCCAGGGTTGCGATAATGCTTTTTGGGTTTTTTTCCCTCCTTTCAGGATCCTGACCTCTACTATCTGATGGTCACTGAAGTCAAGGATGCCAACCCTAACCCTCAATCCCCAGCAAGTTCTTTCTTGTTTCTAATTATAAGCTCCAGCAGAGCATCTCCCCTCATGAGCTCCTTAATGACCCGTGTCCAGAAGCTGTCATCAATACACTTGTGGAACCTTCTGGTTTGCTTGTGCCCTGCTGTGTTGCCCCTCCAGCAGATATCAGAGTGGTTCAAGTTCCCCATAAAGACCAGGGCCTGCAAATGTAAGACTTCCTCCAGTTATCTGAAGAAGGCAGTATCTGCACCTTTGTCCTGATTAAGCATTGAGTAGCAGACACCCACCAGTCTTGTTTACACTGTTTTGTCCTCTAATCCTGACCCCTCAGCTCTCTCATCCCCAGGGTGTATTCCCACTGCTCTCTCACATAAAGGACAACTTCCTGTCATTCCTAAAACACCTGTACCCATCCACTGGCAGCACTTTACTTGTGGCAGCTACCTGTGATGACAATGAGATGGTATATATAATACACAAAAAATCCCACAAACTTTCCAATTAGCAATTAATTATCTTTACAGAGTAAAACAAGGCAGCTGCATGCAATCTCTCACAAAGGACTACAGTAATGATACTATTAGGAGTGTTATTAAATGTTTTTAATACTACAAAATGTAGTCTTGGTTAAAAGACAGCAGAAAGCACCCATTTCCAGATGCACAAATGGGGCACATACAGTGTGGTATGTGCACCATTTGTTTTGGGGTGTTTTACAACACAATAACTCTAAATGAGCATACTTTATGCCTACTTATGAAAATGAGAGTAGAGTCAGGCCCAGCACTTGTGAAAAATTTCTGGGAAACAAGCTGAAACCAGATCTAGTGGCTCATGCAGTAGGTTACACTGCCAATTCAACACATGCACAATATATACAACAATCATCATTTCATACTTCCTCTTGGTTAAACAGATTCTAATGCTAAAGCATTTTGTATCACAGTCTTTTTTTATTAATCTCCTCTGTTTCACTTTTTCCTCTGACAAGGGGTGTAAATGATTTCCTCAACACTTGTTTGCTGTGATGAATAATTATGTCTAGTTAATAAAAAGTGAATGTTTTTTCTTAGTTCACCTCTCTGTATTGCTGTCTTACTCCCCTACTTGATTTCTGCTATGACTGATAAGTGCAAAGTACTAATGTGTTAGTACATAATCATAGAGGGTTATTATTCTGGATGAATAATGCATAAGTCTAACAGCAATGTTTTGCTATTATCTGGGAGTGACTAAAAGTGAATAGCTGTTAGGAAGCTTTGCAGTTGTCAAATTAGATATCTATAGGTTTTTATTGTGCTTGTTTTCAACTCTAATTGTTTTTGTTGTTTTTTATTGCCATGTATTTGAGTATACCAATATTAATCACAAAAGAGGAATAATGAAGGATTGTATTTCAACAAAACAATAGAAATTAACAGTAGCTTCCAACATTTTAAAAGCAAACAAATGATTGAATGCCCAGCCCCCCAGCTTCAAACAATGATTAAATCCATTTTGCAAATTCTGACCAGTAAAAGCAGGAAAAAATATAGTGTAACTCATTTCCTCATTCTTCTCCATTTTATGTTTTCCAGTAGTGTAAATACACTTACTGATTTAGCAGTGAAATTCAGAAGGGCTTTTTTTGTTTAAATAGAGAGACCAGAAACAAGATACTTGGCTGGTGTAATTAATGGAACTTTGCCAGCTGATGGGCCCAGAACAACCTGAAGCTCTCTCATACAGGAAAATGCTATTTGAGTCCTTTCTTCGCTCTTTTCCAAAATTCTGAGTGACTGTTGCTCAAGCTCCTTTCTCTTTTTACTCTCAAAATATTGTTATGGATTAAAAGGAGACACAATGTGTAAAGCCAAGAATTTATTGTTAGTATAGCTGAAAGCTTAATAGTCTAATAAAAAAAATTATGAGTGGTCCAGATTTAATTAGAAGAAAGTAAAAAGAAATTAATACTGAAAAAAGTCTCAGTGATAATAACAACACATTTAAAATTGTTTGCAACCCTTTTCCTGGTGTTATTCTCACCTTTCCAGTGCTCCTCTGAGCCCTTATCTCTGTAAATTCAGTCTGGTAATGACAGTAGCAGGTGGGGTCTACAGTGAGTTGTTAGCATCTAGAGTCCTCTTTCAAGTCCTTCACTGTGAGAAATATTATGTTGATGTTGGTAGTTTCTTCTTTGACCTTTCTTTCCTTCACACACCTTTGATTCATCCGGGGTTATTTTTATTACTTTTACACCTTGCTTTTTCTCCAGTGGTCTGCAGCTCCGTATTATATTCACATTTTTGCATGTTAGATTCTACATTTTTGTCCTCCTTGTTTCCTCTACAAACAGGTTTTGGGATTTTTGAAATATTTCTCTTGGTTTTAATGAGCTTGAAACACTTTATTTCATTGAGGAGAGAACATTTCCTCTTAGATACTGCATAATACATGACATTGGAAGTTTCGTATTTTCATTAAAAAATGCTTGACTTGGTTTACCAATGCAGCTTTATTTGTTTGCCTGGATTAAAAGGACTTTTTTTGTCTGTGGTGCCACAAACTGGAATAAGTTTGCTTATTTATGGCTTAAAGGAATATTTGCATAGGAGTAAAGATGTCTCGCCATGACATGAAGAAATCCATTATCAGTCAGAAACATTGTAATTAGGAAGGTGGCAAGCATGGAACGATTGCAATAACTAGAAGGGAAGGTTGTGGGCTTCTGGAGGCTTTGTTAAGAACTGGCTACCTGTATAGACTTTTAGGAGGGGATTTTTTAGCCCTCTAGCTATGGATGTTAAATGCAGTTCTAGCTGGCTAATACATGCTGACTTGTTTCAGAAAGTAGTCTAGTTGCAGCAAAAATCTCCTGGCCTAATAGGCACTAGAGAATTAAAGTTTCCACAGGAGTTCAAGTTTTTTGGGGGTTTAATGCAAGTGGTTTTCATGAGCAGTAGTGATGCAACCAGAAACAGTCTCATGTTAGTGCGATACTATGCTGCTCGACCTGTGAAACAAAGGGCATGAAGGCCTAACCCTAATAAGAAGTTACATCCAAGGAATCTATGGAAAGTTTAAATTTATGACAGTACTCTGGGAAATTCTACCACCACCATTTATATCATGATTAGCCATTTTTGGCCCATCTAGTGGGCTAAAATAAACCAGGGGATATTAGCTACTAGTAGGAATACATTGATGTTTTTTGTCTTTTTTTTAAACATATAAATATGTAGAGATTTTTAATCTTAGAAGGACATCTCCTATAAATACTCATTAATATCTCCATAGGCAGAAGGACTCCACTCTGATTCAAACTGAGGACCTGGAGAGACTGTTTGTTACAGAGTTTCTGTACATGTCCATGGGCGTGTGATCCTGCCTGGTAGATGCAATGGTACGGACTCGGGCCCTAGATAAGTAGATGGACTTCTCAGCTGCATTGCATAGTGCCTTCCTCCTCCTATGCCTGAACAGCCTCCCATATCTCTTAAGTTTTCATGTGTGCTAGATTTATTTAGCTCATAAAGTTCATGAACTTATCACAATTCATAATTCATGTTTCATAATTCATTGTAGAAATAAAGTTTCCACTACTGTTGAACACTTTGAAGTGTTGTCACTTAAAGGTCACCTTTACAAATAAGTACTCTTTTACGTGAGGAAAGACTTTTAACAAAACAGTGGGTTTTTTCAGTTTGATAATTCTCATCACAATACTTCAAACTCCAAAGAATTCTTAAAAGGAAAAGCAGCCTAGCTAGAGCAAGTGAGATATGCTTGAAATCAGTATTGATCTGCATCTAAAGCCTTCTCTGGATGTTTATGAAAGGTTATGAATGCAAAGTGTAAAAACTGCTGATCTCCAAGAGTATGTTTTTATATCATCAGATAAGAAAGTCATATGCTTTATCTCAGTTTATAAGATTTGCATCTTTCAGAATGTATACCACTTTGAGATACATTTTTATATTCTGTTGCTCCCACCAGGTCTAGAGGAACATACAAAATGATAGTAAGCAGGTTGAATTATTTTCTTCCGTACTGAAAAAAACCAAGCTGTTAAAATTTAAACAAAAATGTGGATTTCTATCGTGGAAGATGAAAAAATGATTCTTTCAAGGCTGAAGAATGTAGCACTAAACCTGAACTCTTGACTGTGTGACAGGAAGGGCTCGAGTGGTGCTTCCCAAGAAATATGTTCTTGAGAAATCCTCTCAGCTAGGACAACACAGTTTAAATAGAAGAACAGAAAATGCACTCCTTAGTGCTTACTTTACTTTTACCTACGCAAAAAGCAGCAATAGTGTGTTCCTGTATCCCACAACTGCAAGTCTGCCCTTCCAGTTCATGTCTGCTGCTGAGGTAGATTTAGCACAGTAGCTCTCAGCTGGTGAAACATTAGAGCTGCTGCATGGAGTGCACAGAGAAGATCTGTGCCTCCGCTTACCAGCTGGGGCTGTGGCGCAGCATTGCTGCAGTGAGTGGGGGAAGAGTGAGCAGCTGGTGGGAACCTCAAAGGGCGGATGGGACAGTGGTGGGAGAGGGAATGAAGGGACAGACAATGAAATGGGGAAAATAGATCGGTGACTACTAAAAACCTGGAAACCACTGAGGTAGCTAAATACTAGGGTATCCAGGGTCAGTGGGCATACTGATTACTGTAATAAGAATGATTTAGAGGGCAAGAAACTCCATCTAACTTTTCACCCAACACAGGTGAAATTCATCCAGGAAAAGAAAAAAAGAAAGAAACAAACAAAACCAAAACAAAAAGGAGTCTCATTTGGGTCTGTGTGTTAAAACCAACAAGCATTATATAAAAAACCCAAAACACAGCAGTGTAATTACAGTAAGAACTTGTACTTTTATCATTAGATACTTCTTAGGTGAGTCAGATACTACCCAAAAATGTGATGACAGTTGATCTGAGGTTGCTTCTCAATGCAAACCAAATTAGTCAAATAATTTCATCTGAAAATAAATTCTTTAGGACCTAACTTTTTCTGAACTCACATTGAGATTCTTTCTTTTACCCATTGTCTCTGTTTATGGCACTCACACTCAAAGTTTTGAAGTCCTAATTCAAAAGCCTTTCCTTTTGAAATCATATGAGTCTACTTTTTTTTTGCCACCTAGGAGAATACGTAAACACCCATGAACCGGTGGTCTGTCTTCCTCAGTGTTTGGGTTTTTTGGGTGTTTTTGGTTTTTTTTTTGATTCTGCATGGATTCCCTCCTGCAGAGACAAAATTGAGGAAACCTCTCTGTCTCTGATGATGATGTGGGATGCTGAATTCTGTCCACTACTTCAGGGTTTGATTAATAATTTATATAAGTTACTACAGCATCAAAAGGATTGATAGGTAGTGTTGCACTTAAGCATACTTTTAATCATGGCTTTTAGGCCACTATTCTTTGCAGTGCAGAATGTGAATTCACATCTCCCAGGAAATTAAATTGGTCCCAAGACAGAAGTATTTACTTCAAATCTTTTGGATAAAAAGAAACAACAGCACTGTCTTTTTCTACTGAGATAATTTTTCATTTCCTGTTATGTTCACACAGATACATGTACAAACCCCAAAACACATTCTGGTTGACTTGAAACTAGTGATTTTATCTTTCCATTTTGTCTGAAAGTATGTACAACTTTGTTGGCTTGATCTAAGCTGAAGTTTTGTCATTGTTCAGATAAGGGGAAAAAAAGCATTATTTGCACAATAATACTCCTAGTTCCTGAAAGCTGAATATATCAGTGTCCTTCTTGAAGCAGATTTTCAACAGTGAGAGCCAACACTTACTAATATCATAATTTTGATAATTTTCTTAATATGCTTTTTAATGACTGCTTCTCAATGTTCCTTTTCCAGTACCTTATGAGGTACTGGAAGCGACTGGTTCCTCTTTGGCCCTTCATCTCCTATCTATTTACAGCAAAGAGTATAATGTTGCAATATACTAGCAATAACAGTGCTGAAAAATGTGGAAATGCACTTTTAGATGTTATAAGCTATATATAGACAGATCTGCCATAACTGTAATTACCCAACTGATAAATATAAGTTAGGACCTAGATGCATTATGCTTTTTTTCTATTTAATGGAGAGAGAAGGTGCTCTAGACCTTGTGAGGTGTCAAATTGGTATATACGATTAAATGTTTATCTTTGGTGCTTATTTAATAGATGAATATGGAACTAAGATACCCAAGCTTTAGACGGCTCCTGTACCCGGATAAAGACCCACAAAATTCAGTAGCTGTGCATAAAGTTTCAGCAGTGAACTAAGTAGCATTCATTCAGTTCTGCAAAACAGGAGTCTTGGACTTTTCCTGGGTATTGTAACTATTGCTCTACCCTTAAAATGCAAGGTACTGATTTCTTGGATACCTTTTTAGAAGCTTTCAAAATGGAAATAATATTCTGATCAAGCAGCAAAAAACAAGTAGGACAAGGGTAAGGCATATTTCCCATTCTTTTTTCCCCTCTGAGTTCTTTGGATTGCTAGCAAAACAAGCAAGCAATACATTTCACTGTCAATCATTTGAAAAAGAAATTACTTTTCCTTGCATCTTTTCAAGACCTTTCAGTATGTATGCCCAGCTCCTTTTCTCTATTATGTGTTTGTTCAAAATATGCTGACCTATTTGAAACAGCTTTTGGTAGGAGCACAAAGGACATACAAGCAATATCTTGTTGAATTTTTATTTTGAAATGTGTGCTTTACATGTAGAACAATAGTAAAATAGTGTGAATAAGTTTTGAAATACATGGTTGGTAAAGAAACTTTTAAAAGTGCCTTTTCAGTTCCTTTTGATTTATGAGCCTTGGTTTCTGGTACATGCCAAGAACAGTTGCTAACTGAGATGTTCTAAAAATTTAATCACTTGTCTTTCAATTATGGCTGTAGTACTACAAGGCAGGGTAGCCTTTGATAAGGTAAGGTCAGACAGTAAGACAGTGGCTGGCCTACTTAACTCTCCACAGAATTTAAGCTCTGGAACAGTATAACCAGATACCAGAAGATGTCAGAACACAGGTCTTACATGAAGCTTATGAAGATCAGGTAGATACTGCTTGCAGTGCAGATATTATCCATTTTCTAGTCCCAGGAAAAACTGCTGAATTTTATTTATCTTTTCACTTTGTAGAATTTTATTATATGTTCAACACATAAGAAACAATAAAAATTATTATGGACAGAATAAGTTAAAATTAAAAAAGAAAAAAAAGGTATACTGGAGAGATTGATTATCCATTACTATTCTTCGTTCTCCAGAACAAAATTATTGATTCTGAAAACAAAACTACTTCTATTCTTAACACTTATTAAGCCACACCCATTTGAATTAATGCAAAGCAAAACAAGTTGAAAAAGTGGCTTTTAGAATTCTGAACTACATTTCCAGGAGGTTTTTCTCTTCATAAAGTAAATTGTAAAGAGTTTTAAAAACATCTTCTAATTTAATGCTTTTAATTAATTTAGATTCATCTTGAAGGCAAAACCCAGTCTAGTATTTTGGAAACAGAAAGAGTATATACTATTTTGTAAACTGGTAAAAAAAAAATCTAATCCAAATTCTTGAACCAGAAAAGACAACATCTTAGAAAACCTGAATAGGAAAACTCAAGATAATAGTTTACAGAAATGTTTTTTTCCTGCATCAGGCCAGCCTTTTTGCATGATGGAAGGTTGGAACAATGTTGTGAAACATTTGAGATAATAGGTTAACATTCCTATTCCCATTAATCTTATTTTTTATAATATTTCACAAAATATTATTGGTTTTGGCACAGGCATACTAAATCTTTAAAGCAATGTTTCTACAAACATCCTTAAAAGAGTACAACTTCTGTTTTAACAGTATCTCGCTGAATTTCTGAAGTAGAGTGCCTTCTACTGATCTTTCAATTTATATACCTGAAAGTTGGGAAAAAAAATAACTACTTGATTTTAAGAAAGGTAGATCATTCCAAAGAAACTTGCTGCCTAAATAATATGACTAATTTTCTGAACAAAAGGACATAGAGTAGCTCAAATTTATCCAATCTTAATTTCATGAGGCCTCAGATGAAATTATTAAATCAAAATGGAGGAGAACATGATATAGTTTAAGAAAGGTGAGATGCGTAAGGCAGATTTATAAGCTGACTAAAGCAGTTTCACCACAAGACAGAGAACATTAGTTGTACTGAAAGATGAAAAAAGATGGAAAGTTTTATAAGTGAAGTACCACAGACTGCTCTTCAACTGTATTTAATATTTTCATTAACAAATTTGGTGGACAAGCTGAAAGAAGAACTTAGCAAGTGAAAAAAAATTATTGAAGTAATTCAAGAAGAAGAGAATAAAATTCATCAAGTAGAAGTCACAGAGACCAATAATGAAAATTTTTCGTGTATAGCAATGTGGGCTTTAGCTGGAAGGGACAGGAGGAAAGAGATGTGGTTACATAAGTCACAGAGTATGGGATTCATTTGCACCTTTACTAATTAATTGATGACAAGCAAGACTGATTATACTGATTGTTAGATGGTGCCAGTGCAGACATATTTGCTCTATCCTTCCATGTAAAGCTGTATAAATGTTCCAGATCACTCAAAACTAATTGGGGCATCTTTATGTCATTCTCTCACACAAAATAACTTTAGCTGAGGAGGAATGTGATTGCAGCTTACACATAGGATTGCAGTTCATCTAGCAGATAAGAATGAAATTACATTATTGGCATAAGAGGAAATGGATCAATTTTACTGCTAAAAAAATTAGACTTGAAATTGGAAGACAAACAAGATTTTTTTTAGGAAGCATATCAAGGACAAGAAATTGAATAGTTTGAAGATGGATCCTGACATTTATAAGCAGATGCTAAGCTCAGTGAAATAAAAGAATACTTCTAGTCCTCTGTTTTTCTATTACATTGGATATGGAATTTCCATGAGAAAATATGATATCATTTGAATGACATTACATTGAGTACCGTAGAAACATAAAATAACTGATGTTGGAAGGGACCTTAGGAATTCATCTAGTACAGCCTGGACTCAAAGCAGGGATAATTTTAAAGTCAGACTGGGTTGTTCAGCATCTTGCCTGATCTAGTTCTGAAAATTACCAAAGATGGAGATCCTATGACCTCTCTAGGCAACTTGCACCCTTGCTTAATCTCTCTCAGTGTGATTTTTAAAAAATTATTTTATTTTTAATGTCCAAGGCATTTCTTTTGCTGCAATTTGTGAGAGCACTTCTTGCACTTTTGGTGGGCGCCACTGAGAGAGGTATATCTTTGCCTTCTACATAACTCCACTTTACACAGTGGAAGATAGCAATTAGACTTCTGCCTTTAACCTCTTTTCTCAGAGCTAAACAAGCCAACTCTTGATCTATTTACACTCTGTGCTGTTTTTGGCTGGGATAGAGTTAATTTTCTTCATAGTAGCTAGTATGGGGCTATGTTTGGAATTTGTGCTGAAAACAGTGTTGATAATTCGGGGATGTTTTAGCTATTTCTGAGCAGTGCTTACACATAGTCAAGGCCTTTTCTACTTCTCACCCCACCCCACCAGAGAGCAGGCTGGGGGTGCACAAGGAGTTGGGAGGGGACACGGCTATGACAGCTGACCCCAACTGACCAAAGGGATATTCCAGACCATATGATGTCATGCTCAGCATATAAAGCTGGGGGAAGGAGGAGGAAACGGGGGAATGTTCAGAGTGATGGCATTTTGTCTTCCCAAGTAACCATTATGCATGATGGAGCCCTGCTTTCCTGCCCATGGGAAGCAGTGAATGAATTCCTTGTTTTGCTTTGCTTGCATGCATGGTTTTTGCTTTACCTATTAAACTGTCTTTATCTCAGCCCAGGAGTTTTCACACTTTACCCTTCTGATTCTCTCCCCCATCCCACTGTGAGGGAGGTGAATGAGCAGCTGCGTGGTGCTTAGTTGCCAGCTGGGGTTAAACCACGACACACTTATACCATGTGCTCCTGCCATACCCTAGTCATCTTGGTGATCTCCCGCTAGACTCACTCCAGTTTGTCAATGTCCTTCTTTTACTGATGAACTGAGAACTGGATGGTTTTATAGGTGTACCCTCCTGAGTGCAAAACAGAAGTTGAAGATCAACTTCTATGATGTGATAGCTATTCCCACCACTCCACCACCCCAAAAAAATAAAGCTGCAAAAATGTTGCTTTTATGCTATTGACTGAATTTCACTTTTGTCATACTTTTTGAGCTTTTGACTCTGTGGAAAGATTTATTTTTCAGTTACTTTTAAATGAAATATTTTTATAATCTTATAATAAAAATATGATATCATAAAAATAATGAATACTCTAAAAAAGTAATATAATGTTGTATAAATTTTCCATAAAACTTTAGAAAGTTCAGGAGAAATAAATCTAGAAACAAGTGGATTCTGAAAAGAAAATTAATACTTATTTCTTTGGAAACCTAATTACTCAGAGAGAGGAAAAAAATCACGTTTGGTTTGAGGAATTACTGGTGACACCAGCAACCAAAGATACACTGTAATGCAGCAGAAAACGATATCATAATTGTAAATAGCTGCAAAATATATCTGATGTATAACCAGAGAAAATAAGATATTTCTTAAGTGCAAGATATTGCATCCAGGCAGGAATAATCATAACAGGCAATATCTAAAGATGTAACGGATCAGAAACAGAATATGTGTTAAGAGAGATTATGAATACTGGTGACAATTATTTCCATGACATTTGCAGCAGAAGTTTTGGGTTCTGCTTTGTTTAATTAAAAAAAAAAAGGCTTATTTTTCAACTTAGTGTAATCACAACACCTTATTTTAAGAGCTCTGTTTCTGCCATATACTTGTAAATGTGGTTAATGCTATGTAATGGCAACAGTCACTGTAGTGATGTGCAGACAAGATGAAAATGCATATGTGGGTCTGAAAGTGTGAAATCTAAGAGAGAAATATTCAGCAGACAATGCCAAACACATCTTACAAGTTACATTTTGTAGGTTTATTATAGCTGTTCAAGGTAAATCAATGTTCCAGTCTGAACATGGCATCAGTAGTACATCACAACCTCTCTGGGAAAATGTCGCTTATGTGATAGAACTATTTTAATTTCACCAGTTTTACCACTTTTCTCTTTTTCATCTACTCTATTGCATTCTACCTAACTGCATATTTTGTAATAAATTAGGTCTAAAGATTTTTAACAGTCACTAGAATGACTGCATGGGCTGAAATAGATTAGAAATACCCATTAGAATTCATTATCTTATCTATAAAACATTAGTAATCAATTTGGGAACAAAGGTTAATAATATTTTGTATTAAAATTGAAAGAAATGCGGTAGTTCAATTTCATTTACAATTTGAATAATTTTATTTGCAGGATTCACAGACATCTCATCTCTCTACTATTCAATTATTCCCTGATACAAAGAGCGCGGAGATGTTTCAGCAAAATAAAACAATCATTAGTGACAGTACAAATCAAAGACTGGACCTGAATTTGAATTTTGTCATAGATAAGGAAACTTGGATCTAGAGTTCTGAATCTGGACAGAAGAATGCAAGAAACTGTAATCCTTGTATCCAGGTTAGGCTCGTCTGTGATAATAACTATCTTCTGAAAATATTGAGCAAAGTAATCTTTTGCGGGGGATCACAGAATATGAGTAAATTAAGAGGACAGTTGGATGAAATCCTCCATCATGATATTACAGGGTGAAGTAACACAGCAGTCCAAAAACTACTTTGATGAACAAATCACTGTTGGTGCCTTCATTATCTAAATAATAGAAGGGTCATACTCTTAATTCTTTTCTCGGTGGATTAGGCTTTTAAGAAGACCAAGACATTGTTCCGTCACTGTGCTGTACTTCCAGCTAGAATAGATTTTCACATAGCTTTTAGCTGTCTTTACTAATGTGAATTTGTTGACAAAATAGCATGAATTTAGAAATTAAAGACCTCAGTCTATTCAGTTCCTCAAATAAATGCTCAGAGTCATCTGAATTGAAGAGGACTCTTTGGAAGTATAAGACTAGAAATGACCAGAAGACACACTAAATAAATACACTTTAAACAGACTAAGTCCCTCAGAGAAGTTTTGTGTTTTCTTAGATGTGTAAATTGTAAACTAAATTAGAATTTCTTTGGTTTGTGGAAGGCAGAAAAAGCAAACTTCATGTTATCTTTTTATTTATTATCTTGAAAAATAAAATAAATGTCAGTTATAGCTATCTAGAAAGAAATTATTGCAGTGAGGCCATAACAGTTCACCATACTAAGGAAACAATTCAGTTTCAATGCCTTAAAGCCCACTACAAAATAACTAATGGCTCCTCATTTTTAATCCATTTAAATAAAAACAAATGTCTTAACTTAATGTAAATTAAAAAAAAAAAAGTATACATCTGGAAATTCCATTACACCTTCAAATAGCAAATCTGTACATGTACTAGTAGTCAGTAACTTCTACAGCCACAGGTAAAAGATAAGATAAAATAGAATTTAAAAAAATCTTCCCCAAAATAAGCTAGCACAGATAGCAGCAATGGAAACCAATACAAGAAACAAGATGGAAACTTATAATTCAGATACAGTTGTACAACTTTGATTCATGTGCAGGCACTTCGGAGTACAGATGAGGATCTTTGTTACAGTTGGGTCCATCTGCATCCACTTATGTTGTTGGGTCCTCTTTTAATAACAACAGCCTTTTTTGTTCTTTTGCCCCTGCTGAATACATGAACTTTCATTTAATTTAGGACACACTGGCACTCAGGTCTTTCTCAGCTAGTACTAAAGAAGTGTCTTCCCAGGGCTTTTACAATTGTACTCTTCACCTATGGCTCATTGTCGCCTTTTTCTGAGCGACGACCACGTCCGGCTGAGGCGGCTCAGAGGCACTACATCCCACCTCTGGGCCAAAGAGCACTGACACCAATATAAGGATGCTGCAAATGGCGTTTATTCAAAACAAACAGCGTCTTATATAGGGTCTCACTTCGTTTCCACCTACTTGCGTTACGCGGTAGCTCTGTCATGAGGAGGGTGTTACCCTATCTTTCCGTACCATCGCGAGATCTTCCGTGCGCCAATCCCTACATCTCCCCCTCCCCATGACTTATAATTGAGTAGCTCTAGCACAGCAGTATCATAAACTTGATTAACAAACATAAGGCACAGTAAACGGGTGAAAGTTAGAGGGTAACTGGTAATAATGGGGTGTAACTTGGGGTAACTTAGGGATAACTGGGGGTAACACTGAGAGGGTACATTCTTAAAACAGTTGCTGGTGTTCTACTAACATAATGTTAACCTTCTCTAGTCGGCTCTTGACAAACGACACGAGCCTATTCAGTATACAGGGTCCAAAGATCAGTGCTATCATGATCATTGCGATCGGCCCTATCAAGGTAGATATCAGGGTAGTTAACCATGGTGAATGGTTAAACCATGATGCAAACCAACTTTGTTGTGCCTCTCGTTCCCTTTTCCGTTTTTCTAATCCTTCTCGCAGTTTGGCCATAGTGTCTCTCACTATTCCGGTGTGGTCCGCATATACACAACACTCTTCTCTTAATGCAGCGCACACCCCCCCTTGCTGTAAGAACATCAGGTCTAATCCTCTTCGATTTTGTAGTACTACCTCAGATAATGATCTAATTGATTGTTCTAATGCGCTTATCGATTGTTCAGTTCCAGCCAGGTCCTCATCTACCGCCGCCCTCAAGGCGCTGAATTCTTTACTCTGTTGCAGCAAGGATGCTACTCCTGAACCTATTCCCGCGCCTCCTATAATCATTAGAGTAGCTACCGTTAGCACTGTAAAGGGTTCTCGTTTTGACAGATGATGTTCTGGGGTAATCTGTGAGTCATAGACAAATTCTTCAGAATGGTAAAATATTTTAGGGACTATAGACACTTGGACACAATATTCTGAGGACTCATTAAATTTTTCTAGCAACAAACAAGGTGTAACTCCAATAGTAGAACAAACCCACTTGGCATTTTTGGCCGGTATTAACCACTTTGCAGGGGTTTTATGTTGTGTCTTATTAACACACAGTTGTTCTCTGTGCTTTGGGACTCTGCCTACACACACGCCACTTCCTACCACTTGTGACAATGTAATGCCTTGTTTTTCTGTGTCCCATATACACTGGGCTGGATTTGTACCATTTACCTGTATAGGTATGTCACTTACTCCTACGGCCTCATAAAAGGGTGGTTTTATCCTGTAGCATAACCAACAATGCTCTGTAAGATTCGGATTTGTTTTGTTCAATACTTGGTAGCTAGCTTGCATCATTTTCCAGAGAGGATTTCCATAAGGGATTTTGGTGGTGCGTGTCGCTATAGGTGTGGTAGTGTAACTTTCTGTTACTGTTACCTGGTTGATGGTATCGGTAGGCACATAGTGATGCTTGGGAATAGTCGGGAATACTTCATTAACCAATACTTGGTTGGGGCTTACTGACAGTGGATCATTCGGGACAGCTTCCTTTTTTATGAGGATTAAGCCACCCTTGTCTGTCCCTGGTTCTGTGTATCTTATTCCCCACATTCTTCCAAGTAGCCAACTGTCTTCTTGGGGCTTGGTAACATTTAAGAAGAGGTATTGACAATTTCCACATCCTTTCCATGCTTGCGGTGGAATGCACCCATATGGACCCCACTGGACCTTTAGGTATTTGTCTGTACCATCACCCGGTATCCAAGTAGGGGCTATGGTCTCACATCCCCATTAACCACAATAATATTGGTTAGGGAGGTTACAATATCCCTTCCCAGGATTCGAGCTGGGGCACATATAGAAACCTAAGTATTCCCAACACCAGTCTCTCGGGACAAGCTTACACAGAGAGGCAGTAAAACTTGGTGCACCTGATGTTATTTGAGTTGCGATAACTTGGTGATCCTCAAATCGAAGGAGGGACCATTTAAATGGCTGGTGGTGAAGGTGACTTGACTTTACCTGTTCTATGGTGATAAGCTCTAAAATCAAAATCACACAAAGGCATCGCAGCCCCCTTCTGCGGAGGCTATTTTGCCGTTGTCTGGATTCTGCCAGTGCGGAATTTCCAGGCTTGGACAGGACGCTTGCCGACTTGTCGTTTTCTCTTGTCACTGGGATGTACGGGTTACGGGGGTGTCCGATGATCCGGTCCTGTGAACAAAAACTCACAGTTTTCATTAGTTTTATTCTGGAGGTCTGGTTTGATACAACGTGAGGGAACCCATCTGATATCACCATCCTTTTTCACGGCAGCATACCCTCTGCCTTGTGTCAACAGCTGCCAGTCCCTTTCCCATTACTGACGGCCCGGAAAACGAACCCTGACAGTTGGCCCTTCCTCTAAGGCCTTCGTGAGCCAATGCCTCTCATTAGGATATTTTCCATCATTCCCTCGAATAAAATGATTGAGTGCAAAAAGGGAACACATTAAAATTGAGGGTTGGGCTTGCACTGGAATGACGTGGGTATAACCTTCCCCCTCCCCAAGTACCTGAATTTTCGATTTAAGTGTCAAATGAGCACGCTCTATGATTGCTTGGCCTGTACTATTGTGTGGAATACCTTGGACAAGCTGTATGCGCCATCGATCAGCCCATTCTCTCACCGACTGAGCTATAAAGCAAGAGCCATTGTCGGTTTTTACCTTTTGAGGAAGGCCTAACCAGGCTATCGCGGTTATCCAATGTTGTATAGCATCACGCGCTCGCATTTTACTGTGTTGAGTGGTGACAATGTATCCACTGTGGGTGTCAATTGTTACTGCTAACCAGGGTCGGGGTTTCAACAGTGGGCATAAGGTAAAGTCTGTTTGCCACACCTGATTGGGTTCAAGTCCGCGGGGATTCACTCCTGCACCCCATAATGGTGACTTTTGGCAATATGGGCAGGGAGCGATTATCTCTCTTGCCTGACTCAGGGGAATGTTACACTGTTTGAACAAAGCTTTGGCTCCTAAATGTAGCTGTGAATGTAACTCTTTGGCTTCTGTCATTGTCCACACTCCTATTGCAGCTTGATCCGCCCTATCGTTGCCTTCTTGATAATATCCTGGAATTCCACTATGTGCCTTTACATGGATGACAGCTGCAGGCATTTGTTTCTGTTGTAGAGAATCTTCCAACAGGACTGCTATCTCAGTTCCTGCCCATCCAGGGGTGCACATGGATTGTAACAGTATATAGACAAACATGGAATCTGTGACTATATTAATGGGTTCCTCTGGCCACATCCGTAAGGCTTCTGCTACTGCTTTTGCCTCTAATAGTTGTACGCTGGCCTCAGGGTCAACAAAACGGTTTCTGAGCCATTTATCTCCTTCTTGCCAAACGACAAGGGCCATCTGTGTCTTGGACGACGCATCAGTAAAGAGAGTCCTCCCTGGTTGTGGTTCTGTGGCTAATCAAATTTCACTTGTCAGCTGCAAGGGCTTAAGGTGGGTAAACAACTCCAATGTAGCACCAAAACACAACTCTCCTACATATCCATGTAATGCCATAGCTATAGCTTCAGTTGATTGGACCATTGACTCCCAGTAAGGTTTCTTTACAGGCAACCAAATTCGTCCTGGTTCTCGCCCAAAATGTCGTCGTGATAAAAGGCGACCTTTGTTAATTAAAAGAGCAAGAGCGGCAATGTAGGGAACAAAAGCGGTATTGATCTGATTAGAAAACAACCACCAGAGGATTCTTGGTTTATGGGCATTTCCTTGACCGACAACAGCTACCGCGCCACCTTCGCACACTGTGAGAAATAACTGAAGGGGTTGGCTCGGATCCCATCGATCTAAATTGCCTTTCGCTATTAACTGCTCGACATATTGTATACTTTCTAGAGCTTCAGGGGTCAGCATTCGTGGTTCCCACGGTTGTTTTCCTTTCAATAAGTCGTACAGTGGCTTCATTATGTCAGGCGGTATTCCTATCACGCCTCGCAACCATTGTAAAGCTCCCACCAATTTTTGGACATCATGTAACGTCTTAATTTCTGTAGTTAACTTTACAACCTGAGGTCTTATCGCAGTCGGTGTTATCCAGCTCCCTAGATAGCTGTCCTGGTTTCAGCTGCGATAGAGTTAACTGTCTTCCTAGTAGCTGGTACAGTGCTGTGTTTTGAGTTCAGTATGTGAAGAATGTTGATAACACTGATGTTTTCAGTTGTTGCTCAGTAGTGTTTAGACTAAAGTCAAGGATTTTTCAGCTTCTCATGCCCAGCCAGTGAGAAAGCTGGAGGGGCACAAGAAGTTGGCACAGGACACAGCCAGGGCACCTGACCCAAACTGGCCAACGGTGTATCCCATACCATGTGACGTCCCATCTAGTATAGGAACGGGGAAGTGGGGGCAGGGATTCGCCGCTCGGGGACTGTCTGGGTGTCGGTCGGCGGGTGGTGAGCAATTGCACTGCGCATCATTTGTACATTCCAATCCTTTCATTATTTCTGTTGTCATTTTATTAGTGTTATCATTATCATTATTAGTTTCTTCTTTTCTGTTCTATTAAACCGTTCTTATCTCAACCCACGGGTTTTGCTTCTTTTCCTGATTTTCTCCCCCATCCCACTGGGTGGGGGGGAGTGAGTGAGCGGCTGCGTGGTGTTTAGTTGCTGGCTGGGGTT
This sequence comes from Harpia harpyja, assembly GCF_026419915.1. Taxonomy (NCBI): domain Eukaryota; kingdom Metazoa; phylum Chordata; class Aves; order Accipitriformes; family Accipitridae; genus Harpia; species Harpia harpyja. The sequence goes on from NC_068947.1 coordinate 25,851,064, forward strand.
AAACCACGACAATAGCCAATCTGGTCACCTCTCTGTGTTTTAGCTTCCTGTATTTGCATTCCATTTTCCTGTAGCCGTTGTGTTATTTCTTCTTCCAGTCTTCTCAGGTGCTCTTCCTCCTCCGAAGCCATCAGTATGTCGTCCATATAATGGATGATGACTGCCTCAGGATGCTGTTGTCTTATCGGCTGGAGTATACTGGCAACCACCTTTTGACAAATTACTGGCGAGTTCTTCATACCTTGTGGTAATACTTTCCACTGGTATCTTTTGGCTGGCTCAGCCAAATTAACCGATGGCAGTGTAAAAGCAAATCGTTGACAGTCCTCTGGATGTAGCGGAATAGAAAAGAAACAGTCTTTTATGTCCATCACAACTACAGGCCAATCCCTCGGGATTGCTGAGACAAGGGGTAGGCCTGGTTGCAAGGGTCCCATATCAATCATCTGGTTGTTTATTGCTCTTAAGTCATGTAATAAACGAAACTTGCTTCTGTCCTTCTTCTGGATCACAAAAATAGGTGCATTCCATGGACTGACACTTTCTTCAGTATGTTGGGCTAGTAACTCAGTTTGAACTATAGCATGAGTTGCTTCCAGTTTTTCTTTTGTCAATGGCCACTGCTCTACCCAAATTGGTTCATCTGAGCTCCATGACAGTTTGATGGCGCATTTCTGGTCTACCAGGCAGGCAGTGGCCCTTAGACTAAATTTGTCAGACATACATTTAACTGGGATAACACATTGCGACCAAGAAGGGGTATGGCCATGTCTGATACAAATGGTAAGGTGATCACTTCCTTCTCTAATTGGTCATTGTCAAAAATCACAATGGAGACCGCATATTCACTTTTATATGCGGCTGTGGTCCCTCCGATGCCGTCGATAAAGCCCGCTGGTACTAGCGGCCAGGTGGATGGCCAGCATCGGAAAGGCACACATGAGACATCGGCTCCTGTATCTAATAACATTTCTAGAGTGATGGCACCTGATTCTGGATGTTGGGTGAGAGAGAGGTGCACTTGCACCCTCGGTCTTCTGTTACAATCTACTGCCAAGGCCACTTGGTGTTTGACTGGGCTGGGGCTGGGGGCAACACTAGCATTCCCACTGACTGGGTGGCTGGGGATGATGGCATCGCTGTTGCCACTTCTCGGAGAGGCTGGCAAACTGACGGAGCAGGAGGGCCTCCCTTGCCTCTTCTCCGCCGCCCGTTTCCCGACATTGATCGGCAATCACGTGCTAAGTGTCCTGGTCTACCACAACTCCAACACGGACCAGGCTGTTCTAGCTGATGGTCGCTTCAATGGGCAATGCATTCGAATGTGCCCTGCACCGCCACAGTTATAAGAATGGCCTGGACCCTGAGCGGTCAATTGTGCCATCACTGTAGTGTTAGCGATTTGCTGTACCGTAGTCAGTGGGACTGCCACTATGGTATCCAGAACAAATTTGATGAGCTGACCTAAGGTAGCTCCTTTTGGCACTGTGCGCAGAATATCTTTCACTCTATCATTAGACTGTTGTTTTATACACTCAATCATCACTGCTGCCTTAACTTCTTGGGGGAACTCAGCTTGTTCCAACGCTTGCTGCAGCCGGTCACAGAAGGACTCAAAGGACTCCGAATGGGTCTGCTTCACTTGAGTCCACGGAGCAGGGGTCTTTAAGGTTTTAGCGATGTCATTGAAGGCCGCTCTAGCCGCTTCTGTAGTAGCTGTTATTTCCCTTCCCTGCAGTGCCGCTGCTTGAGCTTGGGGGGTGGCCTGGGCAGGGTCTTTTCCGGCTAAGTGCGCAAACGTTGTCCCGCGTAATGGATGATTTTGATTTGCGGCAGCTGCTGCGGCTATATGTTGTAACCTAGTCTGCCATGCTTCTTTCCACATGAGCAAGGCCGTTGGAGTGAGGATCACTCTTGCTAACATCCGCAGGTCCCATGGTAGGAGGCCGGATGCACACACAGAATCCAGTAGTACCTGTGTGTCTGGGGCTCCCAACCCGTATTCCTGTATGCTTTTTAAAAGCTGTTGTACCACCTTAGTATCTAAGGGAACCCATTCTGCCACTTGGCCTCCTGGCGTTACCCGAACCGGGAAAACTCCGGGGCCTTTTCGTAATTTCAAACCCCCTAGCACGCAGTCGGTTGCTATCAATTGCCAATCTGTGAGAGGTAACTCTAACCCCTTGTTCGTCTTTGCTGTTTTATCTGGATGCTTGTGCATCTTCTCGAGTAACTCCTTCTGCATCTGTACTTGTGTCTCCACTTGACGGATCACGCCCAGTAATTCGTCTAACAGGGCTTCCTGCTTGGCCTGCGGTTTGCAAGCACTCCTTGGCTTCTCGCCCACTTCCTTTCTCCCATCCTCCGACCACGCCTCTTTTAATGCTTGCGTAATTTGTTGTATCTCATCGTCTTGTCCCTCCTCTAACTCCTCCTCTTCCTCCACCCTCTGTAACTGCCCTCCTTTGTCTCCACCCTTCTCCCTCACCGGACAAGAAGCAGGAAGTGGAGGCTGTGGCACAGCAGGTAATTCAGTGCCGCCATTTTTTGATTGCGCAGTTGTTTTTTCTCCCCCGTCCACCTTGCCCCAAAATGGCTCTTTCCGTCTAATCCACATTCCTGGTACCCAGTCTCTCCAATCGTCTACCACCACCATCCCAGGCACTTCCATACCTCCCTCCTCTCGACCCGGTCTACATTCTGGTCCTCCCAAATCCTTCTGTAACTGCTCCCGTGCCCGATCCAACTCCTCCCATGGGTACTGTGGGGGCGCGCTGGGGTCAGTCCCTGATGCGCCCGTCTTAGGCAGGACAGGGAAAACGCCAGGTGTTTTGACTTCCCCCTCGATAACTTCAATACTTTCGGGAGCCGCCTCTTCACCCTCCTGACCGGACTCCTCCGTCTGCGAACCTCTTTCCCCCGTGTTGTTTAACATTTGCCTAGCTGCTTGCCAGGTCTCTTTCTCCTCCCTCGCCTTCTTCATTAACTGCAACACTGTACCCCACGCCTTCAACTCTTTGGCACATTTGTGCGCCATGGCATATTCTGCCAGTGCCCGAGTACATTCAGGCCAGCTTGCCGGCGATAATATATCCCCCGGCTTAGCTATCGCTCCTTCTTTCAGAAGCCTCTCCATACACCCCTGCGCGTCTTTTGCTTTCACAGAAAGCCCCCATTCTTTCGACAGCACATTAATCACCTTCAGTACCGATTCCATGGTCCGGACCTCCCTTCGACCGCCTGCGGTCCGCCGCCTCAGGTATCATGTCGGGGTCACCACTTGTCACCTTTATCTGAGCGACAACCACGTCCGGCTGAGGCGGCTCAGAGGCACTACATCCCACCTCTGGGCCAAAGAGCACTGACACCAATATGAGGATGCTGCAAATGGTGTTTATTCAAAGCAAACAACGTCTTATATAGGGTCTCACTTCGTTTCCACCTACTTGCGTTACGCGGTAGCTCTGTCATGAGGAGGGTGTTACCCTATCTTTCCGTACCATCGCGAGATCTTCCGTGCGCCAATCCCTACAGCTCATTTTGAAGATGTAGTGGGTATTAGCATCTAAACTACAGAACAGTTTTATTAATTTATTTACAATATAAGTATAAAGAAGTATTTGATGTCCCCTTTAAAATTATTCACTTAAACTGTGTTTTCATTTCATTGAGGAGATAAGGTTGCCCTTAAGAAGGCTTGATGATTCTGAAAATGGAAGCATCACACTGTTGACGCGGAAGTCACGGACACTGCACACAATCAATGTGATCAAGCAGATGCCACTTTATTGCCACGATAGCTCGGTTTATATGTTCATTCTAGTTACTGTTCACGCATAAGCAAATTAGAGATTGGTTAGCATGAGCTGTCCACGCGCCTAGTTACACCTAATGATTGGTTATAACAACACTGTACACGCGCATAAACATAAGGCATAATTGGTTGTATTAACTAAAACATGCAAAACTTGTCTCAGTCTAATTGGTCAAGATAAGCTGCCGAATTGAGGTTCTTTGTGCCAAGTTCCCTTTATCGTGGAGTGCGCACCTGTGTTCTTCTAATTGGCATCTTTCTTTTTTTGTCTTCTTGTTTATTCTGTTCAAGGCCTTCTAAAGGCATCTGGAATGCTCTTACTACCATTAGCTAAATATGTGTCCACAAGCAAAGCATCCTTGAAGCCTGCTGCCTACAAAACATCCTTGGCTCACAAATTGATCAATTCTATCGAGTCTGGATTGTTCACTATGTGCCCATTACTTTCCAAGTATCCCACATCACACCATTAATTTAGGAACCAACGTGAAAGAGCTGGTGACTGTAGTAATAAACGTAAGATACAATGTCTCCCTTAAAAGGAAGTAAGATAAAAAAGGGGAAGAAAATGATTCTCCAATCATTTACTGAAGCTATTCATAATAAGAACAAATTCTTTTCTCTCACTTTCTTTTAATATGGAGGATATGAATATGTAGGAAAAAAAGTTCCCTGATCATGGTATTTTTTCAGTCTGAATTGAAAATCAAGTCATTGTTTCAATCCTTCAATTCAGTGAAGGTACATAGAATGCAATTTTCAATTTTCCAGACAAGGAAGGTGATGGTTATCTGTATTGGGTGTAGGTATCAATGTTTTGGTACTAGGGGGGGGCTGCAGGACGGCCTCTGTGAGGAGAGGCCAGGGCTGCCCTGTGCCAGACACAGCCAGCTCCAGCCGGCTCCGACCAACCCACCGCAGGGCACGGCTGAGCCCTGCAGCCAACATGGCGGAGCCTCAGGGAAAGCCTGTGTAAGAGAGGGAAAAACACTGCCCGTCTGTGAGGGCTGAGGGAAAAAGTGTGATAAACAGCCCTGCAAGCAGCAAGACGAGAGGAGGGGGAGGAGGTGTTCCAGGTGCCAGAGCAGAGAATCCTCTGCAGCCCATGCAGAAGATCACGGTGGAGGAGGTATTTCCTCACAGCCCATGGAGAGACCACAGCAGAACAGATGTCCCCACTGCAGACCATGAAGGACCTCATGCTGGAGCAGGAGCAGGATATGACCTGAAGAAACTGTGGCCTATGGAAAGTCCATGCTGGAGCAGGCTAATCCTGAAGGAATGAAGCCCATGGTAAGAACCTACACTGGACCAGGGGAAAGGTGTGCAGAGGAAGGAGCGGCAGAGAGGAGCTGTTATGGACTGACTGCAGCTGCGCATTCCCCATTCCCCCTGCACCACTCAGGAGGTGGTAGAGGAGGGAGGAATGAAGGAGTGAAGTCGAGCCTGGGAAGAAGGGGAATAGAGGAAAGTGGTGTTTTAAATTTTTTTTTTCCCTCACCATCCAAATATATTTTATTTGGCAATAAATCACATTATTTTTTCCAAAGTTGAGTCTGTTTTGTCCATGAGAGGTACTGGCAAATGAGTCCCCTGTCTTTGTCTCAACCCACAGGCTTTTTCACCTTATTTTCTCCTCCTGTCCTGTTGAGGAGAGGGAAGGAATGAGTGGCTGCATGGGCATATGACTGCTTGCCAAGGTTAACTCACCACATTATCTCTTACTGCCCTTCTTCAACTGCAGTCAGAAATCATGGCAATATAGATTTTATGTTCCTTCCTACCTAAAAATAATCAAATCTATGTTCCAAAATAACCACTGTATCACATACCATGGACTTGCATGACATCTTCCATGTGCAGATGCTAGCCATGCAGAATGGTCTTTTCAGTTGTTAGCTAAAGATATTGCAGGTTTTCCAGCCTTTTAGTATTTGCATATTTTTATCCAAAAAATGTTTTGTGCAAACCATGTAAGTAGTTCCTGATGTAGAGATCAGAATACACAACCTCCTAATTTTTAGTTGTATACAATGTCCAGAGTTGTATCTTTTCTGGTCCTTTCTTTCTAGACCAATGAATCTTCAATTTTGGTCCTTCAGTCCCAAACAGGAGGTGAGAGAGACTAATGTCATAGCCAGTAGATTAAGGAGGACACAAAAACCAGGTTTCTCATGTTGTGGATGAATTCACTACTCACTCAACTCAGTCCTGAGTATTTGTAAAATCGATGCAAGACCTGTGGCCTGTTACCAGCAATATTATTACTGTATTTACTGGCTTACATGGCTATAGTAGTCAGTAGAATATTTAATATTAAGATCCCAGCTCCTCTTGAGTGTACATCAAGCTGCTAAACTCTGACAAAGTAATAGCAATTTTGGTCATTTGCAGAAGCAGAATTTTAGGTCCTTGGAGCAATAATTGCTTAACTTGTCAATACCTATACATTTATAGGAGTCAAGAATTTTAAGAATGACTGTCTCTGACTGAGATGTTGCCTAAATTTAACTTGATCACCACTTTAGCTGGTAAATTTTAGTGCCTCCGAATAAATTTACCTATGTGTATCTATCCATGCATGCGTGCATATTACCTGTGTACCCAAGTATCAGCAAATGTCTGCAGAAGCCTGATACAATTTTTTCAGGACAGAGTCACTTTCTTTACTTTTATTCATCTGCTGTAACCAAGAAGTTGCACATTACTATAAATTAAGTTTTCAGTTTGGTTCTGGTAGAGCAAGAATAGTTCAACAGCCTCTGGCACACTAATTTCTGCAAGCTGTTATAACATACAGTTAACTAAGCCTGTCATCAGGATTGCCTTTTATTGTTAAATAAGTAGTTTATAATGTGTTAGCTAAGGTGCCTTGTACTTTAACATAGACTTGAAAGGTGGCATATAACAGCAGTTCTAATGATACTCTCTACAAATAATGACTAATCTAAATTGAGGCAGCTTCTGGAGTGAACTCTCTTCCACTTACATCAGGATTAGGATATAAGAATATGTACGCACAAGTACATGACCTAGTTGATAAGCTGTAAAGTCCCACTTAATTTGGTCTCTTGGTAACTCATATCACACTACTGTTTGTCATATATTATGTCCTTCCACAAATTAATAAATATTCCATCAGAATGAGACATTTATTTGGAAATCATTAATTCAGATGTATTTTTCTGCTGTCTTTGTTAATATTATTGAAGCAGTAGAAGTTTATATAGAATAAGGAGTCATGCGTTTGTTAGGAAACATTCAGATACCAGCCTTTTACTTTGTAATCAGGTCTTATTAAAGGATGCTACTCACAGAATCATAGAATCATAGAATGGTTTGGGTTGGAAGGCATCTTAAAGATCATCTAGTTCCAATGCCCCTGCCATGGGCAGGGACATCTTAACTAGATCACGTTGCTCAAAGCTCCATCCAACCTGACCTTGAACACTTCCAGGGGGAGGCACCCACAACTTCTTGGGGCAACCTGTTCCAGTGTCTCACCACCCTCTTCGTAAAAAAATTTCTTCCTAATGTCCAATCTAAATCTACCCTCTTTGAGTTTAAAATTGTTGCCCCTTGTCTTGTCACTACAGGCCCTGATAAATAGTCTCTCTCCATCTTATAAGCCTCCTTTAAGTATTAAAAGGCCACAATAAGGTCTCCCCAGAGCCTTGTCTTCTCCAGCCTGAACAGTCCCAACTCTCTCAACCTTTCTTCACAGGAGACATGTTACATCCTGCTGACCATTTTTGTGGCTGTTGTCTGGATATGCTGCAACAGGTCCTTGTCTTTCTTATGCTGGAGACCCCAGAGCTGGATGCAGTACTCCAGGTAGAGTCTCACAAGAGCGGGGAGAATCACCTCCCTCGACCTGCTGGCCACACTTCTTTTTATGCAGCCCAGGATACAATTGGCTCTCTGGGCTGCAAGCACACATTACTGGCTCATGTCCAATATTTTGTCCACAAATATCCCACAGTCTTTCTCTGCAGGGCTGCTCTCAATCCATTCATCCCCCCAGTCTGTATTGATACCGGGGATTACCCTGACACAAGTGCTTGTACTTGGCCTTGTTGAACTTCATGAGGTTTGCATGGGTCCACTCCTCAAGCCTGTCAAGGTCCCTCTGGATAGCATCCCTTCCCTCTAGCAAATCAGCTGCACCACTCAGCTTGGTATCATCTGCAGACTCGCTTGTCCCATTGTCTATGTCATTGATGAAGATATTAAATAGTATTTGTCCCAGTACAGACCCTTGAAGGACACCACTCCTTACTGGGTTCCACTTAGACATCGAGCCATTGACTATTACTCTTTGGATGCAGCTATCCAGAGAATTCCTCATCTATCAAACAGTCTATCCTTCAAATCCATCTTTCCATTTAGAGACAATAATATTGTATGGGACCATGTCAAAGACCTTACAGAACTCAATGTGGATAACATCTGAAGCTCTTCCCTTCTCCACTGATGCAGTTTCTCCATCGTAGAAGGCCACTAGATTAGTCAGGTACAATTTCCTCTTGGTGAAGCCATGTTGGCTCTCTCTAATCACCTCCCTGTCTTCCATATGTTTGGACATGTCTTCCAGGAGGATGTGCTCCATGATCTTACCAGGCACAGAGGTGAGGCTCACTGAATGAGGCTGGTCAAATATAAATAAAAGGTAATATATAGACAGTATGGAATATGGCAGACCACAGTGCCTTGAGGGTTTGTTTTCTTTTTTTTTTTTGCAGGCTATGTGTAAACTTAGGTTATTTGTATGACTGCATGTTTGATTTGGGTATATGTTCTTCTTCCCTGCCTTCTTGATTTGAAAACAGAGATTCTGAAGCACAGTCCTATTATTCAAATGGGGTGTATGGAAAATATATCAGGAACAGATCATGGACCATGTGATATGAAACATGCAACTAATCTGAACAACTTCACCAAGAATTCTTAAGGAAAACACTGAAACCACTATTTCCTGTGTCTGAAAAATTGGTTTACATATAGGAGTTTTCCAATTTAATCATGGGCAACAGCTCCAGTGTCAGTAAAATTAGATAAAGAATAAAAATGCCTTTATTGCTTAATTATATCACTGAATGTTATTGTTCATACTGTAGGTAAGAAATAGCAAGAACTATTGCAAGAAAAATTAAGAATTATGTATTTTCAGGTGGATAGATTGCAAAGCTGTTATCTTACTGGTCGCTATCAAGAGTACAGGGAATCAATTGAACTTCATATTATCACAATAAAAAGAAGAATTAAATAAATGTGCCTTTATGAACCTTGTCTCTTGGTAGTTGTTTCGTTAATGAGTTTATTAGCCTAAGTGCTGTATTGGCTTTGTGTGGCAAGGTTTTGGTAGTGGGGGGGGCGGGTTACGGGGGTGGCTTCTGTAAGAAGCAGCTGGAAGCTTCCCCTGTGTTCGAGAGAGCCTATACCAGCCGGCTCTAAGATGGACCCGCCACTGGCCAAGGCCGAGCCAATCAGCGATAGTGGTAATAGCGTCTGTGATAACATTTTTAAGAAGGAAAAAAGTTGGGACAGATGAAAACGGCAGCCAGAGAGAGGAGTGAGAACATGTAAGAGAAACAACCCTGTGGACACCAAGGTCAGTGAAGAAGGAGGGGGAGGAGATGCTCCAGGTGCCAGAGCAGAGATTCCCCTGCACCCCATGGTGAAGACCATGGTGAGGCAGGCTGTCCCCCTGCAGTCCATGGAGGTCCACGGTGGAGCAGATATCCACCTACAGCCCATGGAGGACGCCATGCTGGAGCAGGTGGGTTCCCGAAGGGGGCTGTGACCCCATGGGAACCCCGTGCTGGAGCAGGCTCCTGGCAGGACCTGCGGATCTGTGGAGAGAGGAGCCCACGGAGCAGGTTTTCTGGCAGGACTTGTGACCCCGTGGGGGGCCCACGCTGGAGCAGTCTGTGCCTGAAGGACTGCACACCGTGGAAAGGACCCATGCTGGAGCAGTTTGTGAAGAACTGCAGCCCATGGGAAGGACCCACGTTGGAGAAGTTCATGGAGGACTGTCTCCCGTGGGAGGGACCCCACGCTGGAGCAGGGCAAGAGTGTGATGAGTCCTCCCCCTGAGGAGGATGAAGTGGCAGAAAATAACGTGTGATGAACTGACCGTAAACCCCATCCCCATCCCCCTGTGCCTCTGGGGGGTTGGTAGAGAATCTGGGAGTGAAGTTGTGCCCAGGAAGAAGGGAGGGGTGGAGGGAAGGTGTTCTGAGATTTGGGTTTATTTCTCATTACCCTACTCTGGTTGATTTGTAATAAATCAAGTTAATTTTCCCCAAGCTGAGTTTGTTTTGCCTGTGACAGTAATTGGTGAGTAATCTCTCCTGTCCTTACCTCGACCCACAAGCTCTTTGTCATATTTCCTCTCCCCTGTCCAGCTGAGGAGGGGGAGTGAGAGAACAGCTTTGGTGGGCACCTGGCATCCAGCCAGGGTCAACCCATCACAGTCTTTTTGGTGGAGAATGCGGGCAAATGTGAGGAATTTGAGATAAGGATAGTAACTGAGAGAGGTAACAGGCAAAACATGGACTGAACGCAGCTAGAGAGTTAAGAGCTGCATGACGAGTGGGGAATTTTTATTGTAATTGTGGTGAAGGGACGAGGGGTGGATTGTGTGTAAATTGTCCACTTTTTTGTCGGTTTTGTGAAGTTATTATTTTGATTTTGGTGTGGGGAATTCTTTTTTGTTGATGTGAGTGAAGAATTTGTGTGATGAATGTAGATTTTAATGATAGTTCTTAAAAATGTGATGCACAGAGGCGAGGGGTGGAACCAGACAAGTGCATCGGTGACCCAAACCAAGCCGGTGTTGGTGCCCAACGATCGAACATACTGCTTCACCTGTCCTGACCACTCATCTTGACGGATGGGGCCCAAGTCATAACCTGTGTGTGAACATCTGGAGGAGTGGAAGAAGCCCATGGAATATCTATCTCTTAAAGGACAGGGGATAGTAATTAATAAGAATGTATAAATCTGTATGTTGGGTATAAAAGTGGTTTAAGTATGTAGTTTCAGTTGTAAGTGTTGGTAAGAAGGGATTTCAGTAATGAGAATTAAATACAAAGGCATGGTTAGAAGATATCTGTATTAAATTATGTGGGACCTGAGCATGATGCAAATGGTATGGAATAAGGGGTGGAGATTGTATTGGGTCTGGCTGAGATGGAGTTAATACTCCCCATAGCAGCCCTCATAGCACTGTGCTCTGCATCAGTAGCTAGAAAGGTGTTGATAACACACCAGTGTTTTGGCTACTGCTGAGCAGTGCTGGCACAGCATCAAGGCTGTCTCCCCAACATTTTTGCCCCCCCCTCAATGGCAGGCTGGGGCAGGGCAAGATCTCGGGAGGGGACATAACCAGGACAGCTGACCTAAACTAACCAAACAGATATTCCATACCATATGACGTCAGCTCAGATATAAAAGCTAAGTAAAGGGAGACAGAAGGGGGGCATTTTTGTCTTCCGGAGCAACCACTACGCGTTCTGAAGCCCTGCTTCCCAGGAAGTGGCTACACATCGCCTGCTGATGGGAAGTAAATAATATCATTTGTTTTTCTTTGCTTTCGCGCGCGACCTTTGCTTTTACTTTATTAAACTGTCCTTATCTTGACCCACGAGCCTTTTGTTATATTTTCTCCCCCCTGTCCTGCTGAGAAGGGGGAGTGATAGAGCGTCTTTGGTGGGCACCTGGCATCCAGCCAGGGTCAACCCACTACAAGTGCCTTTAGCATTTTGGAGTAGTACTGCAATTACAACAAACCCAGAGCTGTAATTGCCCAGAGCTTTTTAGAAGTTATCATCTTAATGATTTTAGTCATTTTGTGGGAGTGAATAAAAGGGTGAAAATATGAATAGCAATTGTTAATTATATGGTTATTTTATAAATCAGGTATGAAAAAGCTTATTTACAAAGAAATATTTGGCATCTAATAAAAATGTTCTCTTTCAAATCCTTCATTATATTAGAGTGTGGGATCTGCACAAAGTCTGATCACTTTAAACAATGAAAACAAATGTGACAGGTAAAATATGCTCAATAGACAGTTTATTCAGCCAATTTAAGAATAGGAACAATTGTAAAGCATAGGGCTAAAGGCTACAGCTGGCTCATAGCAAAGGAATCAATTTCACTCCAACACTTGTAGCAAAGAAATTAATTCCATGATTCTAATTTAATTTGTCAGTGCCTTTCTTTGTTGAGAAAGACAAGCTTGGTAGAAACATCAAGAGATGGAGAACATATTAGATAAAAGACCTATTCAAAGAACTGTTCCAGATAAATGATTGCTCAGTTTCTTCAGGTTCCAGAAATACCAAGACAGATGTTGTCATGTACATTTCGTAGGCACAGATGGCCTGGAATAACTAGTATTTCATTTTATGATGTGAGAAAAACATTGCCTGAAAAATTAACACAAGCAATTCCTTGGCTACGAATACTGGGGTTTCTTAGAACTGGTATTCTAGTGGCAGATGTTTTCACAGCTACACCTGCAAGTTCATACCAGTGAGAGGCTGGATTTCAGGGGGCAAGTAACAGTCAGTGCTTTTGAGATGAGAAAAACAGATAACCCAGGAAAAAAGAAACAAACAAACCAATCACCAAGTGATAAGTTCCTTGCATCCTGGAATCACAGGCTAAAAAGTGGCAGGTGTGGAGCAATGCAATCTGCATGGCAAAACTGGGTTAATCACATTCTGTTAGATGATTTTAGGTAGGTTAATGAACTGTCATTCTTCATCAGTCAAAGGAGTATTTTATAGAAACTCTACAGTTTGAGGATTTGGGTGAGGTGAAGATCAGAGGCCCTGATTTTTAATAGAGAACACCTATGAGCACCTGTTTTACTGTGTCCCTGGGCAATTAAGGGTTGAGAAGGCAACTTTAAAATGAGGAGAGTGTGATAAGAATAAAATTTGCCTAATAAAGGTAAAATTTCAGCAGTACTAAGCTGCTTGTTCTAAAAACAGTAATTCAAATTTTGAATAATATTTCAAATTTTGGTAATATCGAGAAGTCCCTGACAGTGAGGGCCCTGTAGTAAAACTCGAGTCCTTTTTTTTTTTTCCCAAACCAGGATTATTTATGTCTACAGTTTGTTCATGGGGATGAACTGATTAGGCCTGTGAGTGGTGCCACCTGCTTGCAAACAAAAGCAGGGAGGTAATTCAGCAATTTCACAGGAAGAGCTTTTGCTTTTTATTCTCTTGAGATTGCAAGAATGGATTATGGGGATTGGGTAACAGCTGTGCAGGTCTAAATCATATGTTTGCAAATCAGGAACTGATTGTGTTAATAAGGCAAAAAGTTGTTGAAGGTTGGTATGGTCTCTTCAACTGTTTTGACTGTGTTCTTGCAAGTTTACCAGAGGTATGTGAGCTGATTCTGTCTAATGAATATAGTTACCCAAATTGCTGGGTGTGATTGATAATAATTACACTTGTATGTAGAATTTCTGAAGCTACCTTAAATTACTTTGACAGAAGACATAAGAAAGATGATCCAAAGCTAGTCTCTGGGAGTAGAACCAGAGAGAGATCATACCAATGTGGGGAGGATGTTAAGATGTAAGCTGAAGTGAAAATTTCTATTAAACATTTTGGGGGATCAAAGGATAAAGGACTTACTGTAAGACTGCAAAACTGTGAGTTCTTGATGGAGTTGAACTGTGGATTTTTTTTTCTGTAGTATAGAAGAGGGAAAAAAAACCCCATAAACCCAACCTTCCTACATATTCTGATTTTTGGAAGAACATGGTGAAAATTGAAGGTGTGTTTGAAAGAGATTGGTTTTATTGTTCATTTTCAAATTTGATGGACTGATATACTTCATAGACATTTATCTTGTTCTGTGTGGTAATGTAAAAAAAGCATATCCTTCCAGAGAGGAGATACTGGAGGGTATAGGTGGATTTTGTGTGTATGTACATGTGGATAGTTTTATACTGTTTTGAACCTGTAGTATTGCTGTTTGTTGTTTCTAAATTTTAAAGTCTCTGTAGAAGTTCAGTTTATTTTTTTAAATGTTCAAAACATTTACATAGATATAGTAAAAAGATACACATATGTCAGAAGAAAATGGTTTTCCATTACTTCTTGTACAGTGATAATGGTTTGTTTATGCACACTATTTTCTGTGGATGAGCAACAGCTTACTGAGCTTTGGTTTTAGGTATTACAGAAAAATAATGATGTCTTGTTTGTTGAGTTGAGGAGCAAAAATTCTTATTCATATAGATGGACCCTGGTCACTAAGATCAGCAGGGGGAGCTGATTATTTCAATTCTTATGAATAGCACAATAATAAATTATTTCTGCACTGGTGAAAATACTAATTATATCAGTCAGTTTAGGCAATATCTAATCAAAAGCTGATGAAAGAGGGAAATAAATTACTAGGAATGATGCTTAAGACAACTATGGTAAATGAGAAAATAGCACCTATGTTTAAAGGCATAATTTTATGGCTGTGGTTTTGAAAAATTCTGCATGTGAGACGACTGTGAAAAGTAAGTTTGCAACAACATTCATCAGTGGAATAGATGTATTGATCAATGTTTTTAGTGTTGGGTAAAAGCAATTTGGCCATCCCCCTATTGTAAGATGTAATACTTCGAAGTTCTCAGTATGCTCCACCCTGTGACAACTCTTGCTCTTTTTTTGAGTCCATTAGCTCTGGCAAAACTTTGAATGCATTTTTTTAGAAATGCAAGGAGAAGGTACCTTTTAATTCTTCCTTGGCTAAAGGTCTAACTTTAGTTTAGTTCTTCCAGTACTGGTATAAGTAGTATTGGTAAAATGAAAAAATAGCTACTTACAATAAAAAATTGGTAAAAGATGTTCCAAGCTTATTTTAAGCTTTAAACCTTTTAAAAACTGGTATTATTTGTATAGTTCCATAGCTTGTTTTTTTGTGCTACCTTGGAACACAATTATATTTTACAGCATGAAGAAAGCTTTTGTTTGTTTTTTTTTTTTTTTTTTTAATACGAAACCCCAGAAGTTGCCAATTAAATTCAAGGGGCCTGAAAAAAGGCTCACTTCAACTGTAGTATGAACTCTAATTCATCAGCATTGCACAATGTGAGCCTCTGTTTAACGTGTGTGTTCTGACTTGGATTGTTGCATGTTTTAATGGTTTTGGTGGAAGTTGTAAGGTGCCATAGTCAACCTACACAGCCATCTGAGGTTCTAGTTTGCTTTCTAGGCATAAACTAACTTATTCCAAAAGCAGCATGTCACTCTGGCACCTCTTTCAGTGGTGTTAAAGGGTACTACTGAGGTGAAAATATGTTTCCCAACTATTTACTTGTTTAATTCAAGTATTCACTTAATGGGAAAGGAGTTGTTGTTTATTTCATTTTTTTCTACTTCCTTTAACCTTCTGCTACTGCTGTTGGCAGAAGATTTTCAGCTGGATAGAGATGGATTCAAAAATGTTCCACTTGCTTTCAAGTTGATAGTTACTTTCACAGGTTGCAAGAAAAAAGCCTCTAAGAAAACGTGAAGACTTAATCTAAAATAATAGTTGTGCAGCTGGCATCTTCTTTGCAGAGTGATGCAAATTGTATAGAGAATTGTGTTTCCTCTCTTCTCCCCACTATGTCTCCTTCCATATGCAGTGCTGCACTTGTAGCATTTATTACAGCATGGGATTATCGTGTACTGCCCCTGCTGTCCCCATTTCCCTTGAAGTTCATCTTAAACACTTAATTTGGATTCTTCCATGTTCATACTACTAGAACTGGTCCCCTTTATGTACTACATCTGTGGCTTCATTGAATTCTTATTGTTTTGGGAAGGTGTTTCAACCACCACCTGCCCAGCCCTAATTTTGTTCTAGCACATAATTGTAATCCAATCTAGTATCAGATTCTCAGACTGGCAAACCACATGGTTAAATTCTTGTTTCTAAACTTTGAGTGTTTCTTTCAACTTCTTTTTGTTTAAAAACCTATAATGTATATTCCACATAAAGCTGAAACACATGAGACTACATCTGTTTAGTTTCATGTTACAAGCACAGACTACTTTTTTTTTTTTTAATTAAATGACAACCAACTGACCTCAAATGCATGAAAAGCAACAGTTGGTGAAAGGAAGAATAGTGAACTTGTTTTGATGTGGTATGAATAATTGCTTGTAGGTGCAGAGACAGCGTAGTTTAGACTACTGGTGGAGCTCCTAACTCCTCTGTGTTAACTTTGACTTTCTCTTGGTGGTTTGTTTAACATGACAGTCACTTTGTACTCAGGAGTAAAGGGCTGTGATTCAGTGTTTCTATTTTGATCTATCAATATTGTTTGGTATGTATTTCTGTGCTTTCTCATCTCACTTGCCAAACTGTCACAAAACCAGTCAGAACTCTTCTTCCCTTCTCCATGGACTGCCTCTCGCTGACATTTGAGATTATGTTCTAATGTTATGTTTGTGATGTCTTTCTTACATTCTTATGTCTCTTATGTTCAACCTGACTGTTGTGGCAGAGAGTCTAAGTTGTTCTGAAATGGTGTGCTCTGTCTGCTGTACAAATATTTAAAATTGGCATTTTGTCCTGGATATCCCATAGGATTATTTTGTCTGATAGAGCACCCATATGTGAAATAAGTGTATGAATTACAAGGATATACAACTGTGATTCTTTCATATACTTTGATAACAAACTTAGATGAGATGACAAGTACAATAAAATAAATGCAGATTAAGCAGAGTTCATCTTGAAAATGGTCTAAAAGCTTGCTACAATAACAAAAATGTTGACTGGGAAAATAAAAAATTCTCAATGCTAACATTTAATGTACTTCTACAGGCACCATTATCTTAATGTAATGGTAAATAATGGAAAGAGCTTTTTGGTTGTAAAAAAAAAAAAAAAAAAAATACAGTTGCTCGTACATCTCCAAAACCTTCTGAGTTTGGTAAGCAATTGTTTCCAGTAATAAAACCTTTGGCTGGCTTTTAGTAGCCCACTGAGAATACATATACACATCTATCTTTTTATTGTTGTGATAAAGTATCAGCAAGAGAAAAAAAACGCATGCAACCTTAAACAGTCATTAGAGATGGCTATTCTCAGTATACAAAAGGCAGCAGCTTTCGTAAGGTTAACATCAGTGTTAGCAATCTAAGACTAATTTCTCACTGAAACGTTAACAGCTTCTCAAGGGAAAAAAGAGGTTTGTGTTTTTTTAATGCTCCCAGAGACTGAGCATGTTGCTGATGAATCTAAATAGACATGAGTGTAACCACAATATTTTTGCTGCTTCTGCTCTCATGAAGCATGCAACTACAGTATGGTATCTAAAGGTACTTGCAGCTGTATTTATGGAAAGACTAATCAATGTGATCCAGGTGTGTTTTTCTTTTGCATGACAGTGAATATTCTGCATATTTACTTCTCTCAGTAAAACACAATTCCATTAACTCCAGTAGCTGTTAACTGCTTTATCCATTCAGTAGAGTTTTATGTGCAGTAGCTGTAGTTCAGACAATAGCTTGAATGTCTATCAGTATCAGCAAAGAGGAAAAAAACCAATTCAACAACAAAGAGTATGCAAGAATATGTATGTGTTGACTGACATTATTCAATATGCAATCAGCAGTGATTTGAACATCATCTTAAGTGAATCGCCTCAAAAAGCAGCTCAAAGGACTGTGTTGGTAGTACTGTTTCTTTACAGATGAGAAAAAAAGCACGTTTCTATGTATGAAGGATAAACTACCTCAGTTTAAACAAGATTTCTGATACATTTTTTCATAGAGCAGCTTCTTTAGTTTCATTGTTTTTCTCCCAAAGAAACATTCTTCTAGCTAAAATTTTAATTTCAAACTACTCTTAGTCAACCTGCGTGCTGAGTATTTGATAAGGATGTTTTTCTTCATTGATAGTGAATTCTTAAATTGATTTTGTAGTAACAAAGGAACTAAAATTCTGGTTCTATTGGAGTTAATGGGAAACTCTTTCTAAAGTAGGAAAAAAACCCAAACTATTATGTATATTTTGTTTTCTTGAGGAATCCTTCAATATCTCCATTCTACACGTGGGCTGGGAGCTAGAGTTAATCTTTCCAGCCTCTTACTGCACATATTTGTTCAAGTAAGTTTCTAAAATTTTTTTTCACCTTTAAAAGTTGTGATGGATATCAGAATTCATTGATAATTGAGATCCTGTAGTTACTACAAGCTATTCTGAAGATTTCTAGGATCGTCAAAACTCTACTTATGCAGCTGTACTGGGTCTGGCTGGGATGGAGTTAACTTTCTTCATAGCAGACCATATGGTGCTGTGTTCTGCATTTGTGAATAAAATAGTCTTGATAGCACATGGATTTTTTTTGCTGTTGCTGAGCAGTGCTTGCACAGTGTCAAGGTTTTTCTTTTTCCCATTCTGACCCTGCAGCAAGTTGGCTAGGAGTGGGCAAGAAGCCCAGAGGGAACACAGCCAGGACTGGCCAAAGGAATATCCCAAACCCCATGAAGTCCGGCTCAGAAATGAAAACTCAGGGACAGAAGCATGGAAGAGGGATGTTTGTGGCTATAGCATTTGTCCTACCAAGTAACAATTAATGCGTGCTAAGGTCCTGCTTTCCAGTAAGTGGCTGGACAACTGCCTGCCAATGGGAAGTAGTGAATGAATTCCTCTCTTTGCTTTGCTTGCTTGTGCAGCTTTTGCTTCACTCAGTAGACTGTCTTTATCTCGATCCATGAGCCTTTGTCTTCTTTCTATTTTCTTCCCATCCCACAGCAGAGGAGAGTAAGCAAGCGGTGTGGTGCTTAGCTGCTGGCTGTAGTCAACCCACTACAATCCTTTTTGGCACCCCAAATGGGACTACTGAAGAGTGATTGAGTCTTGCTGATTAATCCTCGGCTCTCAGGTTGACAAATCAGCTCATTGGTGGGAACCAGGGAGTTGCAGTTGCTGAGATATTGCTGCCAGGGCACAGTCATGGTAGCAATTGGCACTTGCTGTTCTTTGACATGCAGCAACCCCACGACAGAAGGATCATCTGAGAGGCTGGGCAAGGTAGACAGCTGTTTAATATTCTCTGTATCCCCAGTGACTACACAAGAGGCCCACCACTGTCCTCTTGGATCCTTAAGGTATCTTTTCTGAGGCAGTCTATGCTAAGGATACATAATGTCACCAGGGTGGTCACAATAGGATGCTTCTGCCACTTGTCCACTCTTAAGCAAACCCCATCATCTGACCCAGACAACAGCTGGGATCCCCTAGTCACTAAAGGGTATAAGGGATAAATAAGTAATAAATAAACTTGAAATTTTGTTTATAAATCCTGGTTATTGTCTTATCCATTGTGGAGTTTAGCTTCAGAGAAGAAAATGACGGGAGAAATGTAGTAAGAAAATGCTTTTATTTTTAGAACAAGAACAAAATCAAAGTTTTAAAAGGTATTACAAGCTTGTACTGAGAGACTGAAACAATATCAGGAAGGCCTTGAAAAATTCTGCTGGTTTTGAATGGCTTTAAAAATTAAAAATGTTTGTCTTCTGCCTTAATTTGGGGAAACAGTATGGACAATTTTTCTTAAGATGCTATAGAAATGGTTGCTACTTTTATCAGCCTACTTCTAAACTGTACGTGGGTGTTCTTATGAGTATTTAAGTGCAGGAAAGAAAATTTTAAACAATTGTTCTTGCTTTCCCTGCAGTTATTTAAATATTTTGAAGCTTGGGAGTTGAATTAGAAAAAATATCTAATTGCTCCACTTCTTCAGGCTTTCCTTCTAATTTCCTCATATTTTCAACCTTTTTTTTTAATTTGGAAATGAGATGATAATTTTGAATTTTGTCATAATATTCATAAGTCTCCAGTTCAATTTGTGTGTCCTTAAACACTGTAGAGTAGGTATGCAAATAGTTTGATAAGTTTTACATAGATAAATTGCTGTTATAGCATGTACAATCTTGTTTTTCCTAGTTATATTCAGTAGAAGTCATCTAGAATCTGCTGATCACTACTGTATTTAGGATATACCTTAGACCTAAAGAAATATATGCTGGATCTTGTACAGGAAGCTGAAGAGCTGATTTGGTTCCTGTTACTGATGATTCATCTGTTGCAGACCCTTTAGACAGGTGGAACAGATTCAATAAACAATGTTCTCAATCTGTGAAAATACATCATAATGTAGCTTGATAATTAGATGAGTTAGGCTCAAATTGGAGGGTCTGGATGTTGTGAATCCCTGCCTCTGTTTAAGCAGAGGATCCATATCTCTGTCTTTCATCCTTGGTTCCCTAACCATGAGCTGCTGAGAAAAAGTATAATTTTCATTATGGGTGCTGGGGGGGAAGAGGGAACCTATAAAACCAAACAAACACCCCCCCCCCTTTTTTTTTTTTCCTTCCCTAGCAGGAAGAATATAATGAATTAGGATCCAATTAGTGATTTGTTTCTGGAAATATCAAAACTGTTCTGGCAGCAAATTGACTCTGGTTGACTTATGGAGCTTGTTAAAAATTGAGATTTATTTTTTGGCTTACATTGTATGTTGTGAAGCACTTCCCCCCCCACTTTAGGCAACATTGCTACCTTATAGACCAGATGCCTGTGCACATGTCAGGTTGAAAATGCAACCTGGGAAATATCCATAAATATAAGTGGATGAGTATAAGCTTCTCCTTTGACAAAATATTTTATTACATTGCAAAACAAATAGGTTTTCTGATATGATGTTCTAAGCTGATTTTGATAATTTCTGAAGTTCTTTTTCATTCAAAAACTATTGGTGGCTATGTCCAACCATCAAAGTAATATTAAATAGGTTTTATTCTGTTCAAACTTTTTTGTTCTAGAAATATTTTTGGATAAAAACTAATATCATAAATATAGAGCACTTTAAGTCTACTCTTTTCAATATAATCCAAATTATGGCTTCCATCTACTCTAGATGATCCCTGAGGCTCCTTTCTGGTCTTAAACTGATGTTTTCCTTTTAGTTTTCAGTCTTCATTTCAAATTGGGTACTTCTGTTTCATTCAGTTAATTTTCATATAGATGAACTTTAAGTACTTTTCTTTAAAGTATTCACAAATACTCTAGTATTAACATGTTTGTTCTTGTACGAACTTGGTTGTGATATTTCTTTACTTTTCTGAGTGGAGTGATATTCCAGGTAAGATCTTGAAGGGAAAAAAATGCCTGTACAAATTTGTTACAGCTGTATGTCCTGGGGATACCTAGTACTATAGAACGAAGTGAGATCAAAGATGCTGGATTTAACAGATACTTGATAGGTCCCGAAATGACTGTGCTGTTCGGCAAGGCTGCCGTGCATGTCAGTGCTGTCGGGGCTTGAGATTATGCTGTGAGTGGTTGCCCAGTGGTTCTCCTCCAGGGTGCCCAAGACACCGACTCACCCTTCTGCACTAGTGAAGGAGCTGGAGCCTTTACAAGGCTGGTGTAGCAGCCAGCACGCCAGCTCTTTACAACCTCTCGCATAATTCAAGCTTGTTTGCCAAAAGACTTTATAAAATGTGTTTTATAACTATTGCATGTAGTTTCAGGGAAATAAAATTCTACCACAATTTCATAGAAAATCAAATGTGGCATCTCTTCTTCGTCCACTGAAATCTTAGTAGCCACCTCATCTGTTCCCTGTTCTTAACAGAAGGGAATACTTTTCTTCTTTCTGTCTAGACCTTCAGGGTTACTTATGACAGAGCTACCTTATATACTTCTTCTGGTTCTGTTATTTCCTAGTTTCAGGAACTAGTCACAGATCTTTGGGTAATGATCAATACTAGGAGAAAATTTTTAAAAGGATTAAATTGTCCAGTTGTGTGTACTCCACTTATCTTTAGCATTCTCTTTGCATATGGTAGGTAAGAAAATAAAAATTGATGAAAGGCACAGAAAATGTAAAATGGTGCAGAACTGGAGTTCTGTTTTACCATGAAACTGGTTACTAGGGTAATTGTGAGAATTTTAAACAAAAATTCTGAATTTATGTTCTGGAGAGAAAAATGAGATTAGTAGAAGGGGAGAACTGCATTTATATTCCCTTTCTACGGGTTTAAAACACAGCTTGGTATCTTACACTGGTGGTTTGTTGTTGTGTGTTTTGTTTTGTTTTTAAACTCTATTAATAGACCCTGTTTTAAACAATATATGGTAACAGAAAGTATTCAACTTTAAAATTGCTGTTGCTACAGTAGCACAAAATGTTTTTCAGAAGAACTTGGATTGCTTTAAGAACCAAACAGGAAAACTTTCCACTTCACTTATCTGAAAATTGGAATATCTACATGCATTAAATGTAAATATGCATATATCAATACAAAAAATGTATTAAAAGCAAAGTATACCAAGACCTGTGCAAATTAATGTGGGGAAAATACAATAATACAAATTGTAATGAAGAAACAAAGCTTTATTGTTTGTATACAAATAAATGGAATGCTCCCCTGTACCGTATATGAATTTATCAACTTGAAAAGCTATTCAAGGTGATGAAGTTCAATTAATGTAAATAGAATAAAGAAGAAAGAATAATATAACTGCAAACTCATATTTTTCTATTATTTAGATGAATTAAGCTTGAATTATATATCTTTGTTGATTAAATGAAATTTACCGTCTTCTGTGTTGTTACGACTTCTCTGGTCACAGAGTTGTGGGGTTCTGTAGCCTAGGTTATGGTATCTAAAAAGTATATGCTATCAATCCTTTTGACTTCATAGCCATAAATTATATGATTTAAACTGGATATGATTTTATAAACTTTCTTGATATTTTGCATGTACTGTACGATTGCACAAATTGTTTTCTATTAGAGACATAAAATTATACTGACAAGTACATGAACTCCTTAATAGGGTCTGACTTGCTTTAAGTTTATAAAAAAGAAAAAGAATGGGTGAGTATTCTAAAACACACTATTATTATCTTGAAGGTCAGATAACCATTAAAAACATTGTATTAAATAAAATGGGTGAAAAAAGATTACATCATGAAACTGACTCCTGAAAGGGCTTTGTGTCACCGTTCTGTGTTAGTGTACTAAGGGTCTGGTACAAAATAAGGGGATGCTGATGTCAATAGCTGGCTTTCAGATGGGCAGACGTGTTGACAATATGAACATAATTTCCTGAGAGACAGGTAGTATTCTTTATTTGTTGAAACCTGTTTGAGCAAACAGCCTGACACTACATCATTAAATACAATCACTGACATTTAGGCCATGAAAGTTTGTAGTCTGTTTGATGTTGATGTACAAAAATAACACGAATATCAGTGGCTAATCTATGCATTAAGCAAGGAAAGAATGTGATAATTCAGGGGCATAGTAAACAAATATATAATTACAAAAGTGTCCATTACTCCACTCGTTAAGGTAAGTTCATCATTTGTCATCCTTAAAAAACCTTGAGAGGCTATTGAACTCACCATCTGCCCTGGGAACTGGGTATGCAAGAGCTTGCCTAAGAAGCATTTTTATCTTATAATCATTAAAAATGAAAACCGTTATTTTTATAGGCAGTTGTCATCATGTTAATATGTGTTCCTAGCCCATCTCAGCAAATACTAGAGGGTATTTCTAAGGGGAGGCAAGCCATATTAACACTATTTTTGTGAGATGTCTCATTTTTTGTTTATTTTCTGTAGGTCCTGGAGGTCATAGCTTTGTTAGTTTTTTTTACATGCTATGCATCGTGTAGCTGTGTAACAATCAGTTTAGCTTTTTTTCCACAGAGCATTAATCCTAAGTAGACAAATTGATTAAAGGTAGGAACAGAAAACAACACAAATGTGCTCCCTTTCCAGCTTTTCCAAGATTTCTTTTCAGTCTTACTTTTTACAAACTGCTGAAGTCTATGTGATAACATGTAGTCTATAGTATACAGAGACTACTGTGGAAGAACTTACAAGGAACCAGGTTTTCCTAAACCTATTTTTGCGCCTTTATAATTTTGCCAATTTTTAACTTTGCAAACTCAGTTCAGCTATAGCAGTCTGAATTAAAAACTGAGTTGGCACCAGGTCATAAAAGGATGTTTTAATTAAAACTTCTGCTTCTTTACCATCTCAGACTTGGTTACACTGATTTAGCTTTTTATTTTATCAAAGGAACCTGAGGCTTTGCCTACTCTCTTTTTTGACACGAATATCAAATGTTTCAGGTCTAGGGATCATTCCTGACATTCACAGCTAATACATTACCTAGCAAAAAGGTCACTCATGGAATCCAGTGTGGTTGTTGCAAAACCACCTGTCCTCTACTTGCAGCATCTCTGACCTTTAAACTAAAATTAGACAAAACTGAAAAATACAGGTCTACTTATTTCTAGATTTTTGGAGGGGAGAGATATTTTTGGAGTGTTGAAGGCTGGCCTTTTAGCCAAAAGTGTCCTTTTCAGTGCCTTCTGTTGTACTGTCTCTTCATAAATAATATTATATGGAAACTTCTTATTTTTTCCTCTAATTCCAGAGAAAACCAGCTGCTTCTCATATGCTACATTGGTCTGTACCTAAACTGAACCATAAATTTCCTAAAGTAAATGAAATATTTTTGGGGCTCTATTACTACTTAGTATTCTCCAGGACTTTTTCAATAATTCTCTTGCAGAAATAAACTTGCCTTGTAACTGTCTTGTAGCCAACCTCTTTTACAAGCTTCAACTTTTTTCACTTATAATCTAGAAATTTTATGAAACTTCATTTTACTAGATTAGTTATGCAGACATAAGTAGGGGAAAAAAGTACTACTTATATGGTTCTGTTTTGTACAATTTATAAACATGAGCTAATATGGCTTGCTTTGCATGGGCAGTTTTTCAAGTTTCTGTTGTGCTTGATTTGCCATCTGTACTTGTTCACACTCCAATGCGTTCTGCCTCTAATTAGGGCATGGATAACGGAAAGAGTCTTGGAGAATGTGAAGGGAGAAAATGAATGGCAAGGTGGAATACAATGCTCAGCTTAAAGTCCGCAAGAATTACTTTAAAAGTAATTGGAATTATCATGAGCATGAACTAAAAAGCTATACTTGTATGTTATCTCAGAAATGCACTTGCCCCTGTTCTATATTCCTATCCTAAAATTAGACACCAAACAAGCTAAATTCCATACCTCTTTGTAACTTCAGTAGTTGAAGTGGCTCTCCATTGTGTAAACCAATTCAAAATTTCATCTTACGTTTTTTGCCATATGTTTTCTGAAGCTATGCTGTTTTTAAGATCATGAATAACCAAAGCTCTGCTTATCAAAATAAGTTGTCTATATGAATCTGATGGCTTGTGCTTGCTTTTTTTTTTAAGATGTGTAAGTAATACTTGAAGTGTAAATATTTTCCCTCTGTGTGTGTATGTGTATATATATACACACACACTTATCCACATGCATATTTATATATATATATACACAAAAGCCAAACACACAGAATGGAACTATTGGCTATAAACAATCATTTCATTATTTGAGCAATTGAGTATTTGAAGTATCTCTTTCAAAACTGACTAATGAATGATGAATACTTAAAAGGCTGTATGCGGTCATGAATACAATAGTCTTCACCATCCCAATTCCATTGTCCTTTGTACAATAAGCAGAGCTTGTATATGCTTGCTGTTAAGCCCCGTATGGATCTATGTACTCTCTGATCTATGAATCTTCCCGCTCTTGAGTACAGTATTGTACAGTTCAGGTGGATCTTAGTCTCATTTATTTACTGAGGAACTTACTCCTAAAGACTTTTTCTTCCATGTGGAGGCACGGCATCTTTTAGAAAACTTTACTGTGTCAGTGAAAACTGTCATTTTTTTACATGAACATGAGCAAGCTAACTTTGGGTCAAAATAGTGTGGAACTTAATCTGAAACTGTAAAGCAAATTTTGAAGATCAAGAGAGCTCATGCTTAGGCAGTATGTGAATGTATTAGTCATCAGTTAGGGCAGTGTTCATGCTTTTTTTTTTTTTTCTTTTTTTCTTTTATACTTAAAAACCATACTAGAACTTTGTTTTATGCATGTTATATGTTTAATGACATTAAATTCCCAGTATGACATTCAAAACAATGAATGAAAGTAGAAATTAGATTAAGTAAAAATCAAATAAATATGTTTCTGATATGGAAGTCTTTTTTACCCCCCCTGCATATTCAGTGTCTGTCTCTTTGGCTTAAAGAAAGAAAAGAGCTTTCTCCAAGTCTGACTGACCTAAGCTGCTGACAGTTACTTAGAGGATGTGTGTTCAAGCAAAGTGTATGCTCTGCTTACAATTAGTGCTACACTTTTGGTTATTTGGTTATTGCAATTTATTTTCATGTTGCTTTCTGCAAACGGTATTTGCTCAGCCATCTCTTGCTCTACAGGATTTCCTACTGGAAGATAAATTATGTTCCCATAACAGAGACTCCTTTCTTGCTTTGAATTCCATGGAGTAACTAAATGACCTGTCTTTCTAATGGAACCGGCACACTTTGCTATCTAGAATAAATAAGAGCCCTGTAGTAGTGACACTAAGCTATTTTTCATCAGATTCTTCACTGTAAATTAAGCTACCGTTATTTCTGCAAACTTCTGTTTACTGAAGTTGTATACAAGTACTGTCTGGGCAGTTAAGCTGCTAATGATCACTAAATTGTATGATAATGAATTTACTCAGAAGTCAAAGAGCCGTCACCTTTCTGACCTTTTAGAGATCTTCCTTTACATTAGCCAGAGTCCTGGGGAACAGACTTTCCCTGATCCTTTCCTGTTGCTCCTACTAAATACTTCCTGTGAAATGTATAAGTTAATTTGCATTCATATAAGTATGAAATAAACTGGTGGTTACAACACCATTGGCTTTCAAACCTTATCAAGGGCTGCAGTACTTGCTGAGGGCTATGAATATGCAAAATCTTGTACTTTCTAGTTTGAGCTCAAAGAAGGTTCAGAACTATTTTTCAGAAGTAGTGTGCGTGTTTTGATCATACTCCTCTAGCTGTTGGTGACATACAATTTCTCTACGTTGCTAAGAAAATTATGTTGACCTTGTATCCAGAATGTATAAATTTCATGCCTGACATTTAGCATGAATGTAAGAGTAAAAAAATGTTTTAAAAATATAAAATGGTTGTTTCTTTACATGGAATGATTGCATTCCTTTTCCATAGTAGTGTATTCTTTGGGCTTTTCCCCCCTTTTACTTATAGAGTCCATAGAATGCTTTATACAAAACCTTGTTAGTCTGCTGCTTGAAGTTCTGCACTGGTTATAGCCTGCTGAATATCATTAGTTTTCCTGGCATTTACTTCTGAATGCTGAGGATACGCAACTCGGATCAATATGTGTGTAAAGTGCTTTAGAAGCTTATATGAAGATGTTCCAGGTAGAAGTTGAGTTAATTCTTGCACTTGTTTCATGCAGGTCTTTGAAAGTTCCAAAAGGTGACAGGAGTTATTTACTAAACATCTGAACAAGAAACAATAGAAGTTTGAAAACTTCTAGAAGACATGAAGAACTCCACTGATATAGTAACAGTTTACTTTGATAAGCATTTAAATTCTTTAGAGTAAAAGATGAAACATAATTAAATATTGAAAGCTATTAATGCTGAAGTCATTCAGTCAACAAAGTCAAGTCGCCTTTATAGCTAGTCACCAATACAGCAAAGCAAAAACTTCAGGAAAGGAAATCAGGAAAAGCTTCATAATTGGAAAGACAAATATTCTGAATATTCTTCCAAGTGAAACGGCTTAAGCAAAGGGGGTTATAGGTAGTTGTCCTGGTTTCAGCTGGGATAGAGTTAACTGTCTTCCTAGTAGCTGGTACAGTGCTATGTTTTGAGTTCAGTATGCGAAGAATGTTGATAACACTGATGTTTTCAGTTGTTGCTCAGTAGTGTTTAGTCTAAAGTCAAGGATTTTTCAGCTTCTCATGCCCAGCCAGCGAGAAAGCTGGAGGGGCACAAGAAATTGGCACAGGACACAGCCAGGGCATCTGACCCAAACTGGCCAACGGGGTATTCCATACCATGTGACGTCCCATTTAGTATAGGAACTTGGAAGTGGGGGCGGGGAATCGCCGCTCAGGGGGACTAGATGGGTGTCGGTCGGCGGGTGGTGAGCAATTGCACTGCGCATCATTTGTAAATTCCAATCCTTTCATTATTACTGTTGTCATTTTATTAGTGTTATCATTATCATTATTAGTTTCTTCTTTTCTGTTCTATTAAACCGTTCTTATCTCAACCCACGGGTTTTGCTTCTTTTCCCGATTTTCTCCCCCATCCCACTGGTGGCGTTTAGTTGCTGGCTGGGGTTAAACCACAACAGTAGTGTTATATATGATCCCTTCAAAGATAGGCAAAGAAAATTCATGCATAGTCCTCATTATGAGAAAATCTGTGCCCACTGTTTCAGCTGCTTTGGTGTTGTATAATGCAGGAGTATAATGCTGAGCCACTGTAGCTTCCTGAAAAGCAGGTTGTGTTGTATTAATGTGATGCATTAATGTATCTGTAAAGTTAAAGCCTGGAGCTACTTTGTTCCCAATAGCTGAAGACTTCAGCACATCAGGTTGGCACCTGCCTGCAAAACTCTGAACATTTTGGAAAGACTATTTTCAGGGAAATTAAAGAACACACTAAGGAGAGTTAAGCCAGCAGCAGACTGTGCTTAAGGTAGAAATTCAGATCAATGAGGATGGAAAAACCCACATAATTCTGGAGAAGAAATGCACTTGGATGTGTGATAGCACTCAGTATTAATTGCTCCTGGACAGCCTTTAATCACACAATAATTCACTGGTACATGTCAACAATAGAATTCATTCAGAACAAACTAAAAGCAAAACAGAGCTGACACAGTTAAAGTAACTGCAGCCTTAAGAGAATGGTTTAGTAGAAATGTGGAAGCCAAGTGTACGTAACTGGTCAAATTGAAATTCTTTGCTTAAACGCAATTTGAAATCTGTAGATTTGAAATTTTCAATTTGAAATCCAAATTTCCATTTCTGAATATTGAGTTTTGCAAAAGGATATCTAATGGGTAGAAGAGCAAGGAATAAAATATATTTGATATGTCTTTGTGTTAACCGAAATGCTGTTTGACTTCACAATAAGATGGAAGTCTCTGGAATGCAGGATCTCAGTAAGATTCTGGAGGATAGAATGACTATATAAAAAAAAAAAAAAAACATAACCACCCACTGGGAGATAGTGGCAGTCTTATTTCTAATTCTTAAAATTAGACTAGTTGCCAGATTTTTGATCTGGCAAGAAGTTTTACATTAGTATGTGAAATGGCAATGCTTGATTGAATGATACTTCATCTAGTTGATGAACATGTCTTGATTTCTGTGTGTGTTTGAGGTAACTAAATTATCTGTTAAATATTGTTAAAACAGTTAATGTATTGTGGTATGTAGCTTTAACACCACTGAAACTTGTGGGTCTTTGTGAATATTATCAAACTTCAGATAGCAAGTATATCTATGTTTCTATATGTGATATGAATATATAACTAACAGAATAAGGAACTCTGGCTTGTTTGCAAACCAGATGAAGAATACTAGCAAAGCTTCTTCATTTCCAACTCTGAATGTAGTCGAAGGGTCAGATAGAAGGAAGCTCTAGACAGATCTCTTTTCCTCTCTAGTGAGATACTCTAAGATATACATAATCATGCATGAGCATATGTGTTCTGAGAGTATGTCTCATTGACCGTGGATAAATGTCAAAAGTGAATGCAAATCTAAATTAGTTGGTAGCAGGTGTAAACAGGACAGTGGCCTTCCCCTCCCTCTGGATAACTAGTTGGAGCACTGGTGTGACAGTGAGTGCCTTGCTCTGCACAGCTCTGGCTGTGGTGGCATCTCACCTTATGGTTGTTTTGTTAGTCTGAGGACTTAGATACTGGTGTTGTCAGGAATCACCCTGGCTGACTGCAAAAATACCTCTGAGCTACCATGGACAGCAGTGTTCTGGGAGTGTGTTCTGCTGAACTCCCCAGCACCTGCAATTGGGTGAGGCAAGATCACGTAATGTTTTTCCAAAGGCTTAGGGACAGGCTGAATTTGACATACCTGGAGTCTTTAAATCTTTACA
The DNA here is from genome assembly GCF_026419915.1 of Harpia harpyja. Lineage (NCBI taxonomy): Eukaryota > Metazoa > Chordata > Aves > Accipitriformes > Accipitridae > Harpia > Harpia harpyja. Next base: position 25,880,964 of record NC_068947.1, read on the forward strand.
TCCTTACAACACCAAAACAGGGGTAGAAACTGCTGAATGGGGAGGTGATCACATCAGTTTTGTCATCAAACATGACTGAATTTAATGGTCTACTACTAATAGTCTTAGTCCTTACCCTGTTGATAGGACCTGACTGAAGGAAGGGAAGATTAGACTAGATTTGTCAGGGGAAGTAGACATGAACAATAAACCTTCTACATTCTTCAAGAGAAATAAAAATGCTTTACAAATTTTGGGTAATTTCATCAGAATATAACTTTGAGGGAAGCAAAAATTTTCTGACAACTTTGAATATTTTTTTTTTATGCTTTTTAAATGAAACTGACATTTTGAAATGGTTTCATTTCACATTCTTGCAAAACATATAAAACTGTTCTGAAAAGCCTGAAATGATATAATAAAGAGATGTACCCAACTTTGGAATGGATGGAGGGGAGAAATGGAGGCAGTTCTTCTGTGTATAATTTACTAAGGATTTGTTTCATTTGAAACTAAATGTAATATATGAGGAGGAAAAACTGGCAGCTTTTATAACCCGAAATTTCTGCCCTTCAAAAAATTTGATAAAAAAGCTAAGCTGACCTCTCTTGTGGTCTATATTTTCGCTGAATGTTAATAAAAACACCTAAAAAATCATTATATGGATGACAAAATAACTTTCCCTTTATTACTAAGAAGTAAATTTGTTAGCTCTAATTTTTACGCTGTTGCTTCTATTGTAGTATAACTTTGTTATGGTGTTTCTCTGTTGTGTTTTGTTTATTTCACTAAAGCTGAAATATTTTGAGGACAGATCTCTAAACAGTATTTGTGGTTTTTTTTGATGCACAGAGGCTTCACTTACTTGCACACTAGTAAATTGTCTTCTGTATTTCCTTTTCATATATATAAATTGGCATTAGCATACTATTTTTTTAATATTTTTCATAGTATTTCATATTGACTAGTTCACACATAGTCTGATGAGCTTTAGGAGATGCATGTCTACAAATTAAGACCACGTTTGCTGTCTGGGAGGAGGGGAGAGGAAGAAAGAAAGAAATGGCCTAGTTTGCTTTCCAGAGGCTACAGAGCAAGTTGATAGCAAAACTGGGATTTATATCGCCCCAATGCAGGGCTGTCCAGAAGGCCTCTTTAAATTGTGTTGCTGCTTAGTAACTTAATTTTAAACTTCTATTCAAAACCTTTCACAACCAAATCCAAGACTACTCACTGTTTCCTATCAACTCTGCTGATGCTTTACACATTAAATTGGTATACTGTCACTGTAAAACATTCCCTTTTAAGGGAGGAAAAAATTGAGTTGCGTGTTTTCTTATGCAGCTAAGAAAAAAGGAAAAAAAAAAAAAGTACCAAACCAAAATTAAACTACTTTATGAGTATGCTTATATAACCTTAATAATTACATAAGTTGTAGGGGTGATATGTAAGTGTTATACTTATAGATACAAGTAGGACACTGGATTTTCTTTCCTACTGGCATCGACAGTGATTCAGGCATAAAAGTCAAGGATTTGTTTCCAGGCAATTTGTTGTAAACAAGCAAGTAATTCTGATCTATCTTTTCTGAGTACCTCCTTTGTCTGATGTGTGTATGTTAAATCTTTTAATAACCATGTAAGACTTATTTTTCAGGAGCAGAGCAGAACAATCCAAAACTATTTATAATGCAAAGGCAGAAATGTCATGAAAAATTATTTCAAGACAGGATCAGAAAAAGATACAGAAAAATGAGGGTGTGTAGACAATAATTAATGTGGCAATTCCCGCATTTTCAATTTTATGAAATTAATACTTGCAGTTACATAAAAAATCAGTATACTACAAATGACAAAGGAGCATAGCAAAATTAATAAGAGCTGCTCATGTGTAAACAGTTTGTCTAGGCATTGATGTTCAACACTTTGGGTTAGGCAAGCCAATTTAATTCTGACATTTGACTTTCAGCAATAATCAGTAAGGGAAGTTACTTATACTGCTTTCAGGTTTTTGTTCAGTGTGTCTTCTGTCCTCTTGTTTCAGAAATACAGCACAGCAATCCTTGGTGTAAATTATGTATAACAATCAGAAATGGACTCTTGTGTTGGAAAACACAAGTAAAAAGAGCATGACAATTGTAAGAAAAGAAAATGTTAAGTAATGCAGCCTGCCTACATTTAATTCTCTCAAACCACAATATAGCCAGCTGCAAATTTAATGTCTGTTTATTGAACTAGTCAGGTTGATAAATTTTCTGACACATTTAGCTTTTAATATTCACTGTTTCTTCTGAATGTGTATGTCACTGTTTTGATATTCCAATATAGCCTTTTTTTTTTCCCTTGTCAAAGGGGATTCAAGGAAATGGGTTGAGATCATAATCATATTAATAAATGACCTGAAAATACTAAACCCTTGACATTACTTTTGACAGCTATAGACAAAGAACATCTTTGACTTTGTTATAGGTTTCCTGCAAGTTGTTTTCTTGAAGTGCACTCAGCATTGTTTGTGACCTATATAGAATTTCAGCATGAAATTTTTACACACAGACTTGTTTCATATACAGTAAGATAGATATAAATTGGTATAAAAAATGGCTCTAGTCCTGTAAAATAAATGTGGAATACAGAGTTTCTGGATGGATAAAGTAATCGGGTTTCTTCAATACATAAAGTAACTTACATAGGAAGTAATTTCATGAGCAGAATAATCTAAACACCACTGAAATCATAAGCACCTATGGATTTGGGAGAGTATTAGGTTACGCCCACTGAAAAAATGACAATATGCACTTGAAGGTAGCTAGGGTCATATTCCAAGGCAATAATAGTATAAAATTTCCTACCTTGGACATATTCAAAAGCTGTCTGGACATGGTCCTGGGCAACTGGCCCAACATATTGGTCTCTTGTGGTTTTGTCTGTGTTAGCACACATTTAAAAAGCAAGACAGAAGCTATTGGAAGTTTTTTAGGTTTTTGTCTTCTACGTTTGCTCCACAGTCTTGCGCTCAACAGCAACTTTGTCATCCAATTTTGGTGTTCATACTTCGAAGGCCTTTGTCTTCAACCTCTTACCACCTCCCTCCTACCTGGAGTGGAAGTGATCAGCTGGGCAGTGGGAACATGGTTCTTCTACAGCATTCAGCACTCTTATGTATTGCAGCTTTAAGGAAACTGATTTCAGTATGCTCATAGAAGGCGGCTAAAGTTTTTGCAAAGGATAACATTTGCTAAATTTTTTTTTTAATTGTTCTGTATTCCTTTCTCACATTGTCTGTTTCTCTTGAGGCTCTGATCTGTACAAGTTCTTACATGTCCTGTCCAAATCAGTTTATTGCATTTCAGATGTGCATTCAGCTTGAAAACTACAATGCATATGTGTTTACTGTAAAGATAGCAATAAATGTTTAAGGCTGGTATTGCAATTAGTTGAGTAAAAACAGTTGTGTGGTGAATACTTCAAATCATCACCTTTCAGTCTTACTGAACATCTGAAAAGATGTTTATTCCTTGATATACTCAATGCCAGCAATTTTACTTCCTCTAAAAACAAATTGAAAATAGCTTTTAAACACCTGAGTATATTTAAAACAAAGATCTTTGTGCCTTTTAAAATTCTGATTATGGAATGAAGATCTAAACACGTAAATAACTGCAGCAAAAAAAAGATGTCAAACTTTTGGGTTTTGCTTTATGTAAGAGTTTAATGTTTGGCTCTTGCAGTGGACAAAGTAGCCTGCAATATGAGGAAGACTTCCTATGAGTGCTGGTGTTGTCCTTTAAGAACTTCTTTGGGTGAGGACATCACTCTAGTTCTAATTCCACAACAGGCGAGTGCACTTCTGCGACAGACTTTTGTGCTTTTGCCTCAGCTTTAGGATGTAACTTCTCACCAAAGCCAAAAGAAAGTCAAGCAGCTCAGGGTCTTAAGGTTACTTGTCTACTGTCCAGGATGACTGTTTCTTGCAGTCATGCTTGAGTCAAAGGCACAACCAAACCAGATTGCCCCTATATGGCCAATATGGTCCCTGAAAATAAAACTGAAGTGCAGGTCAGGTTCCCACTGAGCGCCTGAGTATCCAGACCTGCAGACCTGTGTCTTTGACTAGCAGCAAAGAGGGAAAAAAGAAAACATTAGTAGGTAACTCGGGGTTGAGTTCAGCTTAAATCTTAAGCTGACATGACGGTGTGATTGTGATGATGATGATGTCCACCACTGTACTGGGGATTTCATCCTGCATGTGACAGACTATGAAAAGGAATATTTTATAGGTGCTAAAATATGTGTCTCTGTTGAGAAGTTTTTCTCCTACTAATAAAAGAAAAAATGAGAGGGGCTTATGCTACCCCATCAAAAAAACAGACTTGGAAAATTTCTTGGCATCTTAAATTTGATTAACTGAATGTTATAAAGCATTCACTTTTGTGGTAAATGAATGAAATAATTCCTGTATTTCTTAATTTTCTGAGGAAAAAATAAGTAAGTATTTGTGGCTGGAACACTCGCTACTGCATCACTCATGTAAATCTTTTCTATTTGAAGTATGATAGATTAATCTTTTTGTTTTGAGTGTTATTCATGCTCATATTTTATGAATCTGGACCTTACAGAAAAGGTTTTGTGCATTATAAACTGTACAAAAATGAACCAATTTACCTCACTTTTTATATGCAGCTTCTGTAATTGTAGAGATAATTATGTTTAAGAAACCATGTTCATTTATTTTTCTCTTTAATGTTCAAACTGTAACTCAATTTTTATAGATTACTTTTTCATCTCTTTCCATTTGTATTCAGACAGTTGTCACTGTGTATGTTTTTTAGATGAGTACTTTCTTTTATGAACCAAAGTCAGTAAGACTGTACAGCAACTGAGTAGAACAATTCAATGATGTGGAACAAATTATGTAATAAAATACTGGCTGGCTGAGACATTATCTCCTTCCTGTCTTAAAAAGGATGTTTTTTAAATGCCTAATATGAAGACCCAATCTGTGCAAACATCTTCAACCACAGATATTACTGGGAAAGCAAATCTTGTAAAGGTGCTCTTTTTTGGTATGGAGTCATGTTCTCTGAAAATATTGGCAGTGTTATGAGGATTATCTCTCTGAGTACCTACAGTGCAGTGATAGTTTATTCTCCACACCTTGTCAGTTTTAGTCTTCAAGAAGCCAATAAAACTATCAAATGGTATATCAGCAGTTTCAGTTTGGTTCTTATCATGCATAACTATATCTACAAATCCAGGCGTGGACCCTGTGGGAAAGATTAATTCAATGGTATCAGTACAGGTACCTGAGAGGGTAAATCCATTGAGTTCATATCTTCTTAGCTTGTAGGCAGGACCTGTTATTTCTACATAATTCATTTTTTCCATAGCTCACCTTGGCACTCTTAACAATTCATTCTAGTAAGTTGCTTCCTTTACAGCTTTTCCCAGTGTTATTCTAACTTTCGGGATTCTTATGTAAGCCATGAATTGATATTGAAACTATGTAGGAGAAGAACCTGGGAAAAAAAAAAAATAGTTGTCTCTAAGAACCTTTCTATCAAAGCAATAGCATACCTGTATTATCACAGTGAAACAAACTTTTATATTTATAAAATTTTAAGGTAAATGATGCTTGAAGAGCATAATTGTACATTATACTGTAAATATCAGTAAATTACTGCAAGTACTGCAAGTCCCATCATGTCTCCCTTGTATTCTGGAATACAAAAATTTCTGGAAACTTTGAGGAGTAATTGTGTACTGGGAGAAGATACAGTAGTTGCTGTGAAAGGGTCAAGCAATGTGTCCATCTACTCCGTATTCTTTATTCTGTAATTTGTCAGAAACTACTCACATTACATAATAAAAGTATGATACACAATTTTAAGCAATATATAATCTCTTATGTTAAAATGAGGGTGAAGAGATACATTGATAAAAGATACATCAATTATTTATTTCATATCGTTCTTTGAACCTTTGAGATAGGATCTTGAAGCCTGGACATGGAATTAGGTAGTGGTAAGATTAGTGAAGCATTTTGTTCTTGTGAGTCTCCTTTAGATAAAAATTAGTCTTTAATCAGACTTCTTGTAATTCCTTTTCAGTCATGCCTGATGTACTAATTTCTGGAAACCTAGAATATAAATTTTCTCTGAACTATGACTCATAAACAAGAGTCAACCTTTTTATCTTTGAGATAGTTACTCAATCAAAACTAAGTCTTTCTTAAAAGCCATGTAGTCAAGGTCAATCAGTCTTGAATTGCATCATGTTTAATGCATTAGTGAAGCCATAGCAATATTCAGGGCCTTGGCATTGTAGACTGTCTTTCACAACATCATCTCATTTTTGTCTGTTGCTGCCTCCTACTTCCCTTCTAATACAAGAATGACAGCAAAGAATGCAAGGCCTCTCTTTTTTGATAACATCTAAGCAAAAAAATCTTGGTGACATCAAATTCTGTAAATATACAATAAAAATATAACTCTTGTAAGATAGTCTTCCAATCAATGAATTGAACAAAGATTCAAAATTATGCAAAGTCCAAGTTGACATTCTTCCATGAGATTGTCAGGGAAAGTTAAATACTAATTAATTCTTCATATGGACAAGAGATACAGAGGACTGACTGTTCTTAAGTCTTGCATGTTTTAATGTTATTTCTGGTAAAATAGAACTAACTATCTTATCCAGGGTACTGAAAATATTTGGCTGTTTCATTTAAGGCTGTATAAGGTTGCTCTAGACTTATAAAAATGAAAATAGATTCGATATTTAGACTTCATTATTTTATGAACAAAAAAGTATTAGTCTTTGTATGTGAGAGTAGGTAGTCTGAAAGCATCTCTTTGGAAGCTTCTTCCTTCTCTGCAGAAAAAAAAAAAAAAAATTGGAACTTAACCATTTGTCTTGCAATGAGTGAAAACTATCTGGGACATAAAGATTTTCACAGATTAAAGTTCAAATTATCTGTTTTCTGTATCAGTAGAGGTTGAAATATCCATTCAGCAAGTAAATGCTATGTTTGGCTAAACCTACAGTTCACTATTTCAAAAGCATTCTGGGTAGCTTTCCAAACAGAAGAACTGTATAAACAAGGGAAGCAAAAATTGTATGAGCTGCAACACTTTTAGGAAATTATATTTCTGCCTGGGGCTAAGAAAAGTGTCAACCAGTCTCAAAGCTTTTTGCCAAGTCAGAATTATGCAGTATCTGCTTTTCTTTGTGCAGCTGAAACCATATTTGGAAGTTAAACCTTGCTTTCAAGTATGTTTCATGAGCACCTCATGGGATTACCCTCTTGTTCCTTATTTGTTCTTGAAATTCCTGTAGAGGTCTGTCAAATTAAACTTTCCAGTCTATTCCACCTGCTGGCAGAACACCTGGAAATGGATGTTTAGCTTATTTCGGTCTGTATGGGTCATTCTCAGTGACTGAGTAAACTGTTGAGCCAAAATGATGGTGGGGTCTGGAGGAACTCTGCAAATCCTCCCTCTACATGCAAATGAATATAGTTGTCCTTAAGTTAGAGATAAGCATACTATTTCTTAGAAGGTTAAAGGAACTGTCATTTTTGATTCTGTGTTTAAAAATTGTAGGACATATGGAATTAATATTGCTCTAAGTGATGCATAATGATTGATTGGTGATAGAGTCTGTTCTAATATATTCCACCCTTAAATACAGTATACATCTACCTGAAGCATTTTGTTGTCAGTTTTGATAAGCATCGTACTGTGCTATGACTACAAGCAGAACTCTGTGGCCATTGGCAAAGCCAGAAGGGAGGATGAGGCTGTATTCCTTCTAAAGTCATAGTTGTTGGTGGCTGTGCTGCTAATTATTCACTACATTCTGAGCTGAAAGCACAATGTCAGTAAGGATAATTTGAAATATTGGGAGAAAGGAACTTGTTTCTTTTGGGTGTTTGGGGATACTGGGGTGGGGTCTGTGTGAAGGAAACAATCAACTTGTTTTATTTGAGCCTGTGAAAGGATGAAAGCCTAGAAGGTGCTCTGAAGGTACAAACATCTATGTGTATGCTATGTGAGAAACTGAAAAAGGATTGAGAAAAATTGTGCTTTGCTGACATGACAATGTTTTAATTTACACAACATGCAGTTCAGATGAGACACCAACAGATGTAACAAATATCTTTAAATACTTGAAAGGGCTGGATTTTTTAGTTGTCCATGCACATGTTACACATTCACAAATTTGACATCCCTAAATAATATTAAACGTGACAGCAGGTTTCTGAACATAAATTCATCAACTCTGAGATATATCCCTCCTTTGAAATGTATAGTGGGATGCAATTTTATCTATATTTTATTATTATTGAATGGTGAAATAAGGTGAAGCACACAGAGGTCCAAGACCTTGTTTTTCATTAAGTGATGGTTACATAAACATATAGCAAGAAACAATTACTTCTCATGATGATTTAAAACATAAGCTATATAATCAACTTAAGGTTAAATAACTTACATGTTGCTCTGAACATCCGTGGAAACAAATTCCATATCTGAATAGAAATTCTGATGAAAACACTTTAAGGTTGTTGAAGGATTCTGTTTCCATATTTTACCATTTTCATGGAGATGTGAACAATAGATTAAAATCAACAAATATTAATTAGTAAGTCTAGAAAGGCTCAGAACATGACATATATTGTCTAATTTTACTTACGCTGCTGAGAAGAGAATTACTAATATTGGAGCATGTTTACTAGAATCAAAGACTAAAGGACAAATATAATAAATTCAGAATAGAATTTTCTGTTGTCATACTTCAAGAGCTGAAAGAATGTGAATTTTTAAAACCAAACTCTTGAAAATAATAGTAATAAACATTGTGCACTTCCACAGTTTTGGATTATCTGTGCAATACATAGCGTATGCTAACTTTTCTATTTCAATTAAAACGCAACTGATTATGCATGAAGGTAAATTACTGCAGTTGTCTAAACAAAACAGAAGAGTATCTTTCAACTTAAATTACTGTTGTTCCAGGAAATATCTCATTTCTCTTGCAGACTGTGAAAACTCCTTCATCATTGGTGCATATATTTAGCAAGTGGACCCTAACTGCAGAAGACAAAGTTTACTAGGCCTTTTACACAGTGCTTATCTCTTCATAGTAGCATTCTTCTGAGCAATGATCTTCATCATCATAAATTGCTTTCTCTACCTGTTGGCTTTCTGTTCCATCAATGTGGGGACTTCGTCATTGGCTGCTGATTTTCCTGATTTGCTGCTTGGTGACAGAAGGACAGTGGGACACCATTTTGCTTTTGGTAGCTGCTAAGCAAAATAGTTGAGCCTCCAAATGACTGCTAAGGCTCTAAATATTGCAATTTAACAATCTAGGGTAAATTCGGTCTTGAAATATCCATTTTTCAGCAGCAGCAATAAAACAAAATCTGTATTTCTTGGCCAATTGCCATGTCATGTGAAGCCTGCTAGAAAGCTGGTGATACTAAGCAGTAGAGTGCAGAAACAAAGTAGAGAAGACAGGATTTGTTGCTCTGTTCTTTACATTGATAGCAGTGACACCACACCAGGTATCTCTGGAGAATTTAGTCCATTTGTGGTATTACTCTATCTGATCCCTACAAATGAACAATTCTGTGATGGTGTAAGTAACAAAAAAAGGTTTTGTAGCGAGAGGAACTTATCTGTATATCAGCACAGATTGAAAAAATATTTGTGTGGGAAGAGATTTGTGAAAACTTTTATGACGTTTCATAACAGAAGTTTGTTGATTTTTTTTAATCATTCATTTAAAAGTCATTGTATCAAATACTTAAGCCTGACTGGATATTTTTTTCAGCCTATTTATTGAACATGACTTACCCTCGAAATACCAGAACAATACTCTTGAATAACCAGAACAAGAATAAAATTTCACCAAATTCAAATACAATTTCCAATCTCTTTAACTAGAACTGAGGATAATTTTTGCATACGTCACTGTGCTTCAGGCCTTATCTTTGTTTGCCATATAATCCAAATATCCTAACCAGAAGTTTCATTCTGTTTTCATGGGAATGTATTAACCAATGGAGAGCTGAAGTACATTGCAATTAAGTCCCCCTTTATAAAAGCATTTGATATAATTAGCACACTTCACTGATTGGGAATTGCTTTACAGATCACAGGGGGTAGCTATGTTTAAAATTTTAATTAGGTAAATCTGCACACAGCATGGCTCTTTCAGTCTGAACTTAGATTAGATTGTGTCAAGATAACTGTACAATGACTGTGAATAGGAGTCAGGGAGAAGATGTGTTAACTTTAACTGAGGTGAAACGTTAAATTATTGTTTTACTTGATACTACGATCACTTTCCCATTCCTTACTATCGGAAGCCAGAACTGACATTTCATACGAAGCATTCAATCATGGTAAAAATTGTTTAATATTTTAATATAATTGTTAATAAATATGCACATTATAATTTTTTTTAATTCTTTGGAAACTCCATTACCTTTTAACAATTCCAAGCTGACCATATTTACAGTGAATCAATAACTCTCAGCTGGGAAAAATGAATGCACTGTGTGTGTTTTTTATCAGTGTAAGTGTGATCAATACATTTATTCATGTGGGTTTTGTCTGTGGAGTTTCGATCTGTGAATATAAATCCACCCTCCAGCGTGCTTGTGAAATGTCAATTGATTTTGGAGAAGGAAACTTATGGGTATAAATAAAAGTATAATTGATCTATAATGTAGATATATATCTCTAGCAGTAAGTAATATGGTTGTACTCATGCCAATGTTTGGTGCATGAATATTCTCTCAGTGCAGCATTGAGGAATCAGCAGTTGATTTAGCTAGGTAGGTTTACATATTAGAAAGCTATACATGGAAGCCAAAGCAATATAATTAATTCCCAAACTGGTTTTTGAACACTGAATCACTACCTGTTGTAGTAACACAACAGTTATAAATTATGAACACCAGAAAATGTAAAGGTTAAAGAAAATTCTAGATGAGCTATTAAGATCTGTCTTTGTGAGTCAATTATTATAAATCTACATCTTTCACATTACCTTAGTTTCAAAATGTACTGGTTGTAACATAGCTTACCTCTTCAGAAATATCCTCATGAATTCTAAAGTCTTCCCCAGCTAAAATTTTGTATTCAAATAGAGAGTGTAGAAGGCTGTTTTGCAACACACTTTCAACACACATGTATGAAATCATGGAACACTATTGTTCTTGCAGTCCTAACAAGTTAAGAATCTATGTTTGTTCATTATAAATGCCTAAATCCTATAAAACTATGAAAGTATTCCTTAGCTTTAACTTGAAATGTAGTTCTTTGGTAACAGTTGAAGGTATGTGTGGAAGGAATCATTGCTGTTAGCTGTAGAAAAAATGACATCTGAAAGCTTTTGATCAGTGCTTTCAATGTCAATTTTGTCCATCACTGTAGCCTGCCGCACTTTCCCTGCTGCGGCAATCCAGGGACACCAACGCACCACCAGGGACTTGCCCTGGGGAGAAAATGGACTGACACAGATTCTGTGGATCAAACGATTTTCTCTGTTTATTAACTGTGCAACACTCGGTTATATACAGTTTCTAGTATCCACTCATGTGTAAGCTATTTGCGGATTGGCTAACATGCGCTGTTCACGCGCTTAAACGGTGGTCTGATTGGATAAAGTCTTTTGATCACGCGAATGGTCTCCTCCGTCTGTATCCTGTCTAGCAACCTGCTTTCAGCCACGTGCGTTGGACCTTGTCTTATTTTCTGTGCCTACTTTAGTGAACTTATAACTAAGAACAACAGTGGTTTCTTGTGCTAACAAAGAACAACAGTTATGCCCCACACAGTTTTCTTCGTTCTCCCACAGTAGCCATAAACTACTAAGTATTTAATAATAAATTACGTCTCTTAAGCTATAAGAAGAGTAGTGCTTCACAGAATTGCTACTCTTTTCTTCTTAGAATTATAGAATCATTTAGGTTGGAAAAGACCCTTAAGATCATTGAGTCCAACCATTAACCTAACACTGCCAAGTCCACCACTAAACCATGTCCCTAAGCATCATGTCTACGTGTCTTTTAAATACCTCCAGGAATGGTGACTCAACCACTTCACTGGGCAGCCTGTTCCACTGCTTGATAAACCTTTGAGTGAAGAAATTTTTCCTAATACCCAATCTAAACCTCCCCTGGCACAACTTCAGGCCATTTCCTCTTGTCCTTGTTACTTGGGAGAAGAGACTGACACCCACCTCGCTACAACCTCCTTTCAGGTAGTTGTAGAGAGCGATAAGGTCTCCCCTCAGCCTCCTTTTCTCCAGGCTAAACAACCCCAGTTCCCTCAGCTGCTCCTCATAAGACTTGTGCTCCAGGCCCTTCACCAGCTTTGTTGCCCTTCTCTGGACATACTCCAGCACCTCAATGTCTGTCTTGTAGTGAGGGGCTCAAACCTGACCACAGTACTCAAGGTGTGGCCTCACCATTGCTGAGTATAGGGGGACAATCACTTCCCTGCTCCTGCTGGCCACACTATTTCTGATACAAGCCAAGCTGCCGTTGGCCTTCTTGGACACCTGGGCATGCTGCTGGCTCATATTCAGCTGGCTGTCGACCAACACCCCCAGGTCCTTTTCTGCTGGGCAGCTTTCCAGCTGCTCTTCCCCAAGCCTGTAGCGCTGCATGAGGTTGTTGTGACCAAAGTGCAGGCCCCAGCACTTGCCTTGTTGAACATCATACAATTGGCCTCAGCCCATCAATCCAGCCTGTCCAGATGCCTCTATAGAGCCTTCCTGCCCTCAAGCCGGTCAACGCTCCCACCCCACTTGGTGTTGACTTTAGATTTACTGAGGGTGTCCTTGATCCCCTCATCCAGATCATTGATAAAGATATTAAATAAAAACTGTCCCCAGTAAATAGCCCTGGGGAACACCACCTGTGACCAGCTCCCAACTGGATTTAACTCCATTCACCACAACACTTTGGGCCTGGCCACAAATATATAAAAAGATATAATCTTTTAATTTGTGGGATAAGTAGGTTTTTTTTTGTCAGGACAAAACTTATTACTTGTGTCCTTCTACCAAGAAAGTACTGTGTTTTGTCCACCCTGCCCTTTCATTCCAAATTTGTTGGTTCAGAAGGTGCTATGTCATAAGGTGCTTTACAAACTGGTACCTTAAATATGCTAACAACTTTAATTCTAACTTTAAGTTCCATTAATTTAATACTTATCTTATTCTTTAAAAATACAAATGATACCTCCCCTCAACTTTTTCTAGATTTCCCAAGGAATGCAAAGAAAATGCAGATGAGATTGTGTGAGATTAAATCACATTTCTAGGGTTCTGTGTCTTTTTTTCAACTCTCTTATTAATAGACATTTCTTCATTTGAATGCTGTAAAAAACACTAGCTATTTTTCTATTATGAGACATGAAACATATTTCACGGTGTTTACTATAAATATTTTTTGTTTGTCTCCAAAACTAGAATTCTTCCCATTTTATTCAAACCATCTGAATCTTTAAAGCTTATGGCTAGTAGCAAAAGTGCACATAAAATAACATCCCACCTCCATACCAGGGTCAGTTCTCTAATGAAGCTCATTACAATGTAAGAAATTTTAAGTCTTTTAATAATTCGACTCCTACAGACATCATTGAATGTGTGACTTGACTTTTTCTTCACTTTAGACTCTGAATGTGTTCAGTGGCTCTGAATATATTCATTGTGATTAGGCTTCTGCTTTTTTTGCTTAGTGTTAGAAAGTGGTGCAATTTGTCTGTTTATCACTAATATTTTAAAGAGGTCATATTCTCTTATTTCAGAATTACTGTGCTTCAGGCAGTACACACTTGTTAAGGGGAAAAGTATTTTAATCATTTTGGAACAGTTAACTTCCTAGTCATTCATTCACTCAATTAATAAAAGCATCACATAAATTGTAATACAATTTCTGTCTTTTTTTTAGTTAACAGTTTTTGTTCACTTTTAGTTTCTTATTTTGTAAATCTCCATTTTTCAAAATTCAGTGGTGTTTTCAAGCTCCATCCCTCCCCAGAAAAAAAGTCCAAACCTCCAAGGGTCCATCTGTGGAGCAAGACTGGAGGACACCTCTACCTCTTTTCTGGAAGAATGAACAACTCCTTCCCCCCACAGGACACAACATATTTAGTATTTTCTATCTAGAAAGAGCTCAATGACAAACTTGCTTATTTTTTCTGAAGAACAAGTAGTACTTTCTGAAATTTTTAAAAAAAAAGGTCTTCAGAAAGTGTAGAGAGAATTAGAAAACAGTAACAAATTTTAAGAGAACCAAGCACCAGCAATATGTCACTGTGAAAGGGAGGATAGATGGATCTTACAGCATACGATGAGGTGAATCTGGGTGAAAGCAGAAAAAAATATTTACTTTCACTCTTTCATATTCAGTCTCACAGCTTTGTCAGGTATATTATGCAAGTTAAAGCTGATATACTATGGAACAAAGCATGTGTTTGCTAAGATTTTTTTTTAATCAGTAATAAGTAAGTTAAAACTAAGATTTTCTTTTTCCCTTGAATGCTTCTTGGCAGTACTGACAGTAATCATGTGCCTTGTATGCTTCCAGGGAACTGTTCCACATTTACCACGAGAGTATGCAGTAAGCAAAGAGTGTGATGAGTTAGACTGATTTCTTTTTATATATGCATGTTCACTTGTGTGTGTCAATGATTATAATTTTCAGATGGGGAAAGAATTTCTTCTTTAAAGAAATATATAAAAGAATATTTTGTATGTACATCTAGTCATTTAATCTGTTTTACTTTATAAAAAAATCCAATCTTTTCCAGCATCAAGGAGCTTGTGCATGGTGTTTTTATGGGATGATTCTCAGCAATTTCAGTGTACGTTTACAGATTTGAATTAGTTGTACCTGAAATGCCATTAATTTGTGATTATTTTAAGTACTCTCAAGAATCTTCTGCTTTTATTGCTCAAAACAATAAACTGATCTGTACTGGAAATTCTGGCTATACATCTGAAAGATGAGTTCCCATAATATGACAAACCTTCCCTTACAACAATTTTTTCTCTTTCTTTTTCTGGCTTGTACTTTACATTATCCTTTGCATGATAGCAATTCAGTAATATATGCAGTTCTATAGCAAATTCTCTTCAAAGATCTCGCTTTTAATGCATTAAATTCTTTCTCATGGTTTTTCCAACTTGAGTGCTGCCAAGTATCTAATTATTTCTTTCCATTTTGGAAATTTTTTATTCCTTGAATTCAAGCTTTCGTTCCTTGAATCACAAGCTTAAACTGTAGAATCTTTATCTCTGCAAAATACATTTTTTTAAAAATCTCACTTGTTACAGTCTGAGTGTGTTCAGGATTGTGATAAATAGCCTATCACTAGTTAGGTTGGCAACACCTCTGCCCATAGGGGTTTTTTCTAACCACTTCCATAAATTCTGAAGAAGATAGTTAACTTGAGAGCTCATCAGTTGCCTCATTGGTTATCAGAATCATTAATTAAATGTCTTTTGGGGCTTATATGTGAAAGATTTTAGTGTCAAAGTTTCTGTTTAGAAAATAAATCCCAGCCTCTGGGTGTGAAATCAAGCCTTGTTTGATGATGACAAAGTAGCAGCAGAAATCTGTTTAGTTTGCACAGTTGTCAAGACAAATTCAGGAAATAGTTACCAGTATGTTCATGTCTGGTGGTTGTTTTAAGGGTTTGGGTATTTTGGGGGTGGGGATGAGGGGAGAGCAGGGTGAAGGAAGAATTGGAGGGTTTTATTGGTGGTTTGATTTGTGTGACTTTTGGGGTTTAGAGTTTTGTGGGTTGGTTTGGTGGGTTGGTTTAGTTTTTATTTGGGCTGTGTATGTCAATGGCGTACTGAGATACTTCTACAATGCCTTAAGCAAGTTTCTCATTGTCTGACTCAGTATTTCCTACAGATGAAGTTTGCATTATGGCATGGTGATCAACAAGTAGTGACTGTTGGATGAATAGCAAACTTCAGTCTATATTTTTACCGATCAGTCATGTCTTAGCATAGACATGCTAAAGTATAGTTTATTTGTGTATACTTTGTTTTCTCCATATAGAACTATGCATTCAAATGTTCACTAATCCACCTGATCTTCCATTCATGTTAACGAACTAGTTCTCCTCTGACAAAATAGTTCTTTCCAACTCTGTCTTTTTAATCAAGCCCAGGTAGTGAGAAAAGGAAAGAGAGGTAAAGGAGGAGAAGAGAAGGATGTTAGTAAGAGTGTCGTGGGTTGACCTTGGCTGGACACCAGGTGGATGCTAAGCTGCTCTATTACTGCCCTCCTCAACAGGACAGGGGGCAGAGAAAATAAGATGGAAAAAAACTTGTGGGTCAAGATAAAGGCAGTTTAATAAAGCAAAAGCAAAGGCTGCATGCAGAAGCAAAGGAAAACAAAAGATTTATTCTCTACTTCCTATCAGCAGGCAATGTCTAGCCACTTCCCAGGAACTGGGGCTTCAGTACACGTAGCGGTTGCTCCAGGAGACAAATGTCGTAATAACAAATGATTCCCCTCCTCCTCCTTTCTCTTAGCTTTTATTGCTGAGGAGAAGTCATATGGTATGGAATATCCCTTTGGTCAGTTTGGGTCAGCTGTCCTGGCTATGTCCCATCCCAAAATCTTGCCTAGCCCCAGCCTACTCAGTAAGGGGGAGAATGTTGGAAAGAGAGACTTGATGCTGTGCAAGCACTGCCCAGCAGTAGCCAAAACACTGGTGTGTTATCAATACCCTTCTAGCTACCAATACAAAGTACAGCACTATGAGGGCTGCTATGGAGAAAATTAACTCCATTTCAGCCAGACCCAATACAAACAAGAATCCCACTTCATGTGAGAGAGCACTAAGGCAGAGTTAATGCTTAAGAGAATATAGAAACCTAAAGAAGAATTTGCATGAAAGTGTTACTTTTGTATAGATCTAATATTGTTCACATTATAGTGTAATTATACTGGTTTTGTAGAATACAATTGCAACAGCTTGATTGTTTTAATGGCCATTGAATACTGAAGAAATTTCAGTCCCAGGTGAGAAAATGGTAACATGGAAGTTCACAGCTTCAAACCTTGGGACTGTCTCATGCTATTGTGGCAGAAACTGCTAAGTGCTAATATTAATTTCAGTTTCTAGATATTTGCTCCTGCACAGGAACACCAGAAGTGTCCTACATCTCTAGAAGTAGCATTAAACAAAATTCTTTTGCAAAGAATATACTTACAACCTTGAAGGCTGTCCCGAATATGCAAGCAGAAGAGGTCCATGATTAAAACTATGTGTGGCAGTCTAGTAGACCCATTCTGATTTTTAGTGCATTTCTTTAAAGCTCCTTTTATTCATGTGAAATAAAGCAGCTTCCAGTGTCAACCACTCTGGCTGGTACAGACTGCATATTTTTGTATATAAATATTTTTGCCTTGTATTCTGAATGTGAGTTGCAAACTAGAGTTGATAGCAATTATTGCAATGTTTTTACCCTTTGTAGATGCTAGGCCCAGTACTTTTGCTGAGGCTTTGAGGCTGGCAGCTTGAGACAAGGTGAAAACTGACTTGGGTTTTTTGTTGCTACCCTTCAGGGGATCATATGCAAATGATAAATTGCCTGCAGCCAGGTTTATAACTCACCACTGATGATGGTGTGAAAGTAGTGAATGACGAGGAAAACAGGTACTGAGTAAGAAAGTGACCTAGTGGTGGACATCTCCATAGTAACAGAGTTGCCAGGGTTTCTGAAGACTTATTCAAACTCACCCCCCAAACAACAACAAAGACTAAAATGTGTTTAAAAAAATCTCTTGCTGATGGTGGAAGCTTGCTGGAATATGGCATTACAGTGAAGTGACTCCAATGAGCAGCAAGAAGTGTTATGAGAAGTAAACTGTTGTGCTATGTGTTGTGGGGAACAAAAAACAGATTAGAGGTCTTCATCTATGTCCATTTTAACAGTAAGTATTATTTTCATCTGTTTGAAAGATGTCAATTTCAATATAAATTTTAATGCAAAGAGATGATGTTCTCAAGGATTTGAACTGTATTTTGTGGAGGAGGTGTTTGTGACTTTGAATTGATATTTAATTGTGGTAAGGTGCACACATTTCCTGAAACAAACCTGAAGTTTTTATTTTTTTGATGTATCCTCATAATCTAATATAAAACTGCACATTGTTTTTGGGAGGATCAGACATGCAAGTCATTTGGCCCCTGAACCAAAAAAACCTAACAGAAGCAACAACACGGAGTCATGTGAGAATAAGGATTCATTTTGTGTTTGCCAAAAACTAGAATCTTGGCATTAGGGGGAAGGAAGTGGAAGTTAAATACTTTTTTTTTTTTTTTTTTTTCCCCTAGACTTCCTGATTGAAAAGGTGCTTCATCAGGATCAGGCAAAAGTAGTGAAATTAATAAAGATTAGTAAGGTATCTTGAGCTACATAGTCTTTAGGCATGAAAGATACAGATTCAAATACTTGCTATGAATTGAGAAAAGACAGGGAGTGGGTCCTGGTAGATGTCTCGGGTAACTTCTTAAAGTCATGGAAACTCATAGGGGACTGGGGGTTGGAGGGTGCCACACTATTTGCTCTGCCATGCCTTTTATAAAAGTTACAGGGAAGGTATCAAACTTCTTTAAAGCAAAGAAATGTTAAGATAACTCTTTCTTTTAGAGAAATATGGGAATTAGGGTGAGGGGATGGTGTATATTTTAAATGTCTTCCTTTCATTGTGGTCATAATTCACTATTTTGACACAGTTAGATAGTCTGTTCCAACCACAGCTACAACTTTTATGAAAAATAAGCTACTTCAAGAAAAATTTTGTCTAACTATATTCAGATTTTAATTAAAAAAAAATCAGATAATCCCTGTGCACAGGAACACTATTCTTTTCATCAGTGCAATCAGCACATAATCTAATGTTATTGCAGCTTCTGTTTCTCAGTGTAAAATTTCTGTAGGACTCATTTACACACCAATCCTGCCAAGGGCTTTTTTCCACAGAGAAATGGAGCGAGTCAAATGACAAAAAAGAACAGTCTTAGCTTTCACAAACCAGAAGTGTCCATTTTCATACTGGGTGCAGGTGCTCAGGCTCTGGCAGGGTGGGCTACAGGGTGGCCTCTGTGAGGAGAGGCCAGGGCTGCCCTGAGCCGGACAGAGCTGGTTCCAGCCGGCTCTGATCGACCCACTGCAGGGCACGGCTCAGCCCCGCAGCCACCATGGCGGAGCCTTGGGGAAAGCCTGTGTAAGAAAGGTAGAAATGCTGCCCGGCTGTGAGGGGTGAAGGGAAAAGTGTCAGAAACAGCCCTGAGAGCACCGAGGGGAGAGGGGGAAGAGGGGAGGTGCTCCATGTTCCTGAGCAGGAATCCCCTGCAGCCCCTGGAGAGACCATGCTGGAGCAGGTGGATGTGCCCTGAAGGAACTGCAGCCTGTGGAGAGCCCAAACTGGAGCAGGTTTATCCTGAAGGACTGCGGCCCGTGGGAAGGACCCACTCTGGAGCAGAGGAAAAGTATAAGAAGGAAGGAGTGGCAGAGAGGAACTGTCATGGACTGACCATATTCCCCATCCCTCTGTGGGGCTTGGAGGGGAGGAGGTAGAGGAGTCAGGAATGAATGAGTGAAGTTGAGCCTGGGAAAAGGAGGGCACAGTTCTTTGTTTCTCACCAGCCAACTCTATTTTTAATTGGCAATAAATTAAATTTCCTTAGGTCAAGCCTGCTTTACCTGTAATGGTAATTGTTAAGTGATCTCCCTGTCTTTATCTCAACCCACAAGCTTTTTTGATCTTATTTTCTCCCTCAATCCTGTTTGAGGAGGGGGAGTGAGAGAGCAGCTGCGTGGGATCCAGGTGGCCAATGTCAGTCCACCACAGAAGCTGGTTGTTTTCTCTGTTTGGGTGGTGGTTTCTCTGAGGTTTCCTAGCAAAGAAAAAATCAACTACATTTATGAATAGATTATGTAACAGTATGACATTATGAGTATCACTTTCGGCCTCATAAAATACAGAGGCTTTTGTCCAAGTGGTGTAACCTGTACTGCCCAATAATCCTTGCAATTAAAGAGTAGGCAAATGCTGGCAGTCTAGGACCCTGATAGGAAGAAATCAACATAAGCAAGGATGTTAGCACTGTAATGTTTGAAGTGCTCTCTGTA
Organism: Harpia harpyja; assembly: GCF_026419915.1. NCBI lineage: Eukaryota > Metazoa > Chordata > Aves > Accipitriformes > Accipitridae > Harpia > Harpia harpyja. Next base: position 25,901,129 of record NC_068947.1, read on the forward strand.
ATCTTTCTGACTGACTGGAGACTAGAAAGACATGTCTTCATTAGAAACATGTCACTGCTTTATTGTCAATAAAGGCATTGCCAAAAAATCCCCATGTAAAATTTGAAGGTACATAGTGAAAAATTTTAGAAAAAATCCTCTACATTTTCAAATCCTAACCTACTTGTATTTAAATTCTCACAAAAATATGGCTTTGGGGATAAATATTTTAAAATTAATAACTTCATTTCTATGTGGAAATGAAATAAGCGCTTAATATTTTGGACTCAAATAGGACTAAAGTGAAAACATTTTTTGGTTAAACTATTACTTCCACTTTTTTGCTACAAGGTGTTCAAGAAGGAATTGAAATAACTGATTGGAAAACAATTTTATTGCATTTAGTTACAACAAATCTTCTTTTGTTCTGATGAATTCTCCAGTGAAGTTATGTTTCAAAACTTAATGGTAAGGAAAATTAATTCCCAGGTTTGACCTACCTTTATAAGAATGTAACTGTTGTTTCCTCATCCCTCCACTCCCCTTCTCACTCACAAAGTCTGGAGCCAAGTTTCTTTTTTGTTTTTCAATAGATATTTAACCGATGCTACTTCTGTCCTACTGTTCTTTAGAAGTATTTTGATAAACCAGAGAGAATACATGGAGTAAGCTGAGTGATCAGAAAGTGACTCTTCTTGAAGCTACTGCTTGCATCATGAATGTCACTCTGTAAAATTGCTACAATCATACAGAACAGTCTTGAAAAGGTAATATGAAAAGTTGCTCATGTTAGCAACTGTAGAGGAAGAAAACTCAGAAAACCCAAAGTCACCCAAAAATTGCAAAGTTCAAAAATACTACGCAAAGAAGTCAAAAGGTTAAGTTCAACAATTTCATATTGACTTCATTTGATTGCCACTTTGACCTGGAATATGAGTATGGTATCTCTAAGGACTTAGATATTACTAGCTCTGTTTGCATTGGATGCTTTGAAAAATCCTAACAAAAGGTAATAGCAGTCATGGCCTAGAAATAAGTAGCTTTTCGAAAAAAGCATGCTATGTATTTATTTGTTAAAAAAACAGTGGGAAAAAAATCTCACCTTTTTTGTGAGACTCTAAGAGTATTGAAAGAAACCCACTCAAATAAAAGTCATAAATGCCTTTTGCTCCTATCATGTCATGAACAAGGAGACAGGAAAGACTTATCTGTTGCTTTTTGAGACCACAGTTTTACTAAATCAGGTTCTTTTTAAATATCTTGTCTCTCTTCTTACGTTATGCTTTTCTCTCTACAAAATATGAGGGGTGTTTGTGGGAGGAGGGAGTTCTTGATAGGTTCACAAGGATCACCCAACAAGTCTGCTGGCTTTGATTTTTGCTACATGCCAGAGTTTACATCTGATTGCAGCTACTTTGGAGCTGTGGAACAGTTTTTTGAGAAAAGAACTGACAAGCTGATTACATTCTCTATTTCTACAAGATTATGGGCCCCCAGTCTTTTTTTTCCTCTCATTCTTTTTTCAGAGTAGAAGTGACATATAAAATCAAAAGCCTGTTCATGCATGTGTAGCAAGAAACTGCTCCAAGGTCCTGTAGTTTTGTCATTATTCCTAGAGGAAGGTTATCCCTGCTTTTCTAGCCACACAAGAACTTCAGTTTTACCTTTTATGTCTTTAGGCTTATTTTACACATGTACTTAGGCCTTTTGTATAGCAGGCAAAGGCTTTGAAATGTGACATTAAAGCATCAGGAAAGTTAAAAATACATAGACCATTTGAGTATTTGGAGGTTTTTGTTTGTTTGAAGATCTTAAGATCTTTTACTACTTATTGGAAATACTCAGAAAGACTAAGGTAGTCCTCTAGAGCAGCTGAGTGCTGATCAGGTTTGGGATTTGATTAATATATCTGCACTCTTATGAAAACTAATGGTATAAATATCTGATGAAGGATGTATGCCTACAGTAGGTGATGTGCATTGCCCTGCAGGGAGCTCCGTACAGAGCCCCTTATAGCTTCTCATCCAAAATAATATTCTTCTTTTTCTAAATGGGAGCTCAGGGTTGGGAGCTTCCTTTCCCCATGTTTGTGAGGGATCTTACAGCTACCTGTAAGACTGTTGCGGGGTACAGTCCAGTGCTATATATGTTTCCTTGTCCTTAGGTCAATGCTGAAATAAGATGCAGAGCATGCAATCAAGAGTGTCCTGTTAGACTGTCCTGATTACTACAAAAGCAACAAGACCCAGGCTGCATGAGCCCCATGCTCTTAGAGATCACAGCTACTGTAGAAAGAGCAAGAACACCAGTAAGAGCAATGCGGTATTGCTCTTGAAAGACTGTGATTATTATCTGATGCAGAGGAGTAGTCAGCAGGATGCCAGTGATAAAAGGGCTGGCGGTAGTGTTATGACAAAGACTTGTGGAAGTCGTGGGGGAGGTCATAGAAGTGCTAGCTGTGCTGATAAGACTGTGGCTACGTTCACAGGATATGAAGCAAAACACACACTTACAAACAAGGCCATTAATTAGTATAGCTAAGCAAGTTTTTTGGGGGGTGCAACAGTGAGCAAATGGTTTTAGCATTCAAAGACCATGACTGTTTCTGAGGTGTAGCAGGCAGGATGGTGGTGATAAAAAAGCTTATATATTATATAAATTATATGTTTTATATATATACACATAAATATAAATATAAACGATATTATGTATCATATAAACCATATATTATATACATAATATATTAATATGTAAAATTATTTATGTATAAAATAATAAAATATGTATTTATACATATTTGTATACTCCTTTATATGTATTTGTGTGTGTGTATAGTATATAAATGTATATATTTTTATATCTGAGCACTTCCTGGTCCAAAGGAAGGGGCAGCCAATCACAGGGCTGCCTGAGAGCACATGAGTATGATGGTGTCAAGAAATGGCTGTCAGCCAAAGGAGCACAGAGCAGTATTATGTTTAACAAAATGGCAGCTCCCTGCCATAAAATGGTGGAAGTCTTTCATAAAATGGCAGCCAAAACAAAATGGTGGCCCCTGCATATGTAGGGGAAGGGTTGTCTTGGTCTGATGTACTTCTGGGTAAACTGGGGGGGGGGAGAGTGGAGGGGTGGAGCAGTCTTCTCAGCCAATCACATCAGATCATGTGACTGGAAGAAGGGGCGTGATTTCCAGGGCAAATGAATGGGCCTTGAGGCTTCTGGGAGGGGGTGGGATTTTTTGTCAGAAACTGAGGACTGGGGTAGCTGTTGCTTTTTAGTTGGTAGGTCAGTGGTATCTATACAACTGGGTAAGGGTGTAAAAGAGACAGCAGTCTACCTGGAAGAGCTGCTACAGCTAAGTCTTACTGGGGGATGGAACTGAGATGGATGAACTTATGCCAAATTGCATAAAAAGCTGTCATCTGAATACCGTTGGGTGAACTGGCTTCTGTTTAAACAAAATACTTGTCTTCTAAATTAACTGATATATTCCATAGTTTTGTAGCTGCTGTTTTGCAATTCGGGGGGGGAATGTGGTCATGACAGATGTATGCTATTTTTTGTTTGAACTTTAAAGCTCAATAGTCTTAATTCATCACTGAGTAAATATCAACAAAGATATTTGCCAGTTAAGGCATGTTTTATAAACACATATGCTATTATGGAGATGAGGAGAATTCACTTCTAGTGATCAGGACAAGGACCTTTACCACCGAGAACTTTGATTTTAACCACACAGGCCAGTGTTGCTTAAGGGTTTCAGTAACTGCTGCCTTAAAGCAGAAATAATGTGAGAAGAAGATGAACCCATGTATTTCCTTCACTAAGAGTCCCTTGGCTCTTATCTTGTTTACCATAAAGAGAATAAAAGAGGAATACTTCCATGTTCTTTAGAAACAGGGTGGGGATTTGAGACGAGGTAAAGAAGATGCAGAAAGATCACAATTACAAAGACTGCAGAACAGCAAAGGAGTAAGTCAGAAATACCCTCCTATAAGCAGCATTTTGATATGTCCAGGTACTGATATGTAACGGTTATTTTTTTTCTTTTGTATGATTAAAAGTATATTTTTTCCTTTGTAAAAATGCAATGTATATTTGATGCCCCAAGAAGTAACATACAGAAGAGTGTAACTAACAAATTTATCCATTGTTAGATGACTGGCAGACTGATGCAGTAAGATACATGCATTTACCACCTGTTTGTTTGCTGCAGATACTGGGTTTGCCTGCTGCAGTAGGTTTAGATCCTTGAGGATTAGGACCAAGATTTTGTGAAGACAAGATTTACTTCTGCATTTGGTTGTACCACAGAAACATACAGCTTTGTAGTAATATCATGCTCATAGATTTTGCATGTGAAAAAAGGGGCCAAGGTATTATTTCAGTTTAACTCTGCCAGAGTTTTTGCTTCTCAAATGTAAAAAATAATCTGGGTTGTAGGTTGAGTCTACTGTAACTAAGGTTTATATCACCGGGAGAAAGACTGGTGTGTGTGTGTTTGAATAAGGATGACAAGTTTAAGTACTTGAGATTAAAGGGTGTTATCCAAGATGCAATAAGGTAGCCTTTGTCTCTATTTCTTTTAACATTAAAGCCATTGAGTATGGTATTGAATCTCTAATATGCATAACAACAATGTTCTACCACCATCATTGTATCATGCAAAATGCAGATGAAAGGATATTATGGGCACTTTAAAGCTCATTATGCGTTCTGTGCAAAACATCTTGGGAGACTTAGGAAAGCCAAGTGGTGAACAAGAGCTCTAATGAGAAATCTATTGTCCTGTCACAATACCAGTCTTGCAAATCTGTTTGTCTGCATGTCAAGAACTTTATGGAAATGAAAGAAGAGAGCTCAGGATGGAGTCTCTTGCCTTTCACTAGGTCATTTGCATAAAGATACTTTTCTATAACATGAAAATTTTCTGTCAGCATGTTACTTCCAAGAGTCTCTAAATATTCTCTCTTACTGCTAGGGATTCATTAAAAAGTTCACATTTTTTGAAATAAATTGCCATTTCCAATTTGGCAGCTGGTTTCCTAGGACCGCACATTTTTATAAGGAACTTTTACACTATGGTTATTACACAGCTTGTGGGATTTTTGATTGTTTGGTCGGGTTGTTTTGTAGTGATGTTAATGCTTTGCACTTTAATGTCTACACTTTGTCTTCTGAAAACTTGTCAGTATCTCAGGTGCTATTAGCAGCCAGCCAGCCCTGAGCTTTTTTCTTCTGTTTGACAAAGCGTTTGTAATGTATTATCAGAAAAACTTTGATGGTTTCATAGACGCCCCAGAAAACTCTGGCAATGTACTGACCATCAGATAAGGTCAAATAGGTACTAAGGGGAAACTTTAATATTATGTTTTAACTTACTTTTGTCAGAACATGTCCTTACTGACAGAGACTAAATGCAGGAATAATAAAGGGAGATGTGAAGCTAGTCTATGAGAAGTGAAATCTTACAAAAAACTCTTGGTACCCTGTGGAAGAGGATATATTCTTAACATGTATTCACATAAAAATCCAACTTACTTTCTTTTAAGATGTTATTATTGATGAGACTCTATCTTTCCTCTGTGCAGCTATTCTTTCTATTAACACATGGAATTACTCTCCTATAATCCTTCATAAACTCTGTAGGGGAATACAAGTTTTCAGATGTAGACTTGCCCTCAGCACTTCCCATTACTAGCCTAAACAGCTTCATGCAGCTTGTGAGGGTTTTTTCGATTACTTTCTGAGGCAACCAACTCTCTGTACGTCTGCTATTAGGAGGAATCTGCATGCTTAAAATGAGGTTTTGAGGGTTGTCTCCACAGGCTGAAACCAAAAAGCTACTGATAATTGGAATGTTACTAATGTAACTGATGCTATGAGGCTGCCAATGTCCTGTATGGAATTTTTCCAGTAGTCGTAACTTGAAACATAGCAAGAAGAGGCAAAGAGAGAGAGATAAAGATATGTAATTTTTAAAAGCGTAATTGAAAGTCCCAATATGTTATGATAATTACCTTTCCTATTTTAAGTCAATCTCCTGACTGCTATGAGGATGTTTTTCATTGTTAGAGAAAAATAGGATTAGAATAACATACCATCTTCCACAGATATGGAAAAAAATGTGCAATTAGAAAAATACATTCAATTTCTAATGGGATGAGTGGAAACAATGCTGAAACTAGATAGCAGTGCTCTTTTGCTCCAGAACAGCTTAAGCTCGTGTTCACTGTGAAGGTCATGAAACTATATTGACATGTTGTGAAAGCCTACTAATGTAAAACAAGACAAATAATAGTAACTGTAGCTGATGATAAAACAAAATATATAGGAAAATCCTGCAGTGTATCCTAATAAACAGTATTTCTTTGTAAATTAGATGCATTCTGAGCTCATGTAAAGAGCAGTGTGTGACTGACTAAACCCCTAGCGTGGAATGTGACTCGCTGAATAAGCCCCTACAATGGAAGAAGGCTCAGAGGAGATGGGCAAGGGCGTTGTGCCCATGAAGCTCTGACAATAATGCAGGGTGTGACTGACCACAGCTGTTGCAAAGAAGCTGACTTGACCTTGCCACAAAGGGGACCAGAGGGTGGCCTTTGTTTAAGATAAATGGTTATCAACAGTTGAGTTGATCAGCTAGTGGTGTACACATTTCTCCCTGAGTTCATTAAAAGACTGTGAATGTCTCCCAGAGTTAGCCAGACCAGCATGGGATGGGAGTGAATACATGGCTCAGCCCAACATAGAGTACAAAAACTAGACAACTAGCAAAATAATTTTGAAGAGTGCAACGGGCTTGAGCTGGCTTCAGCCCCCATATTCCTTCCTGGAGATTGGAGACAGTCAGTGTCGTGACAGTAAGCATATTATTGGGAATCATGTGGGTATTGTGATTGAATTGTGTGCTGGAATTACTATATTTTGCTATGTATTACTTACATTTGTATTCTGTTTTCAGTATAATTTCTATCTCTCTGCTAAATCAGAAATCCCATGTAACAACATCACATATCTTCAAATAAGTAAATTTGATATTAAATGTTACACCCTCCACGCATGGAATATCTCAAAGAACCTGGTCAGAGAGAATTGGACTCTGACATGGTGTAATGAAGGAATGAAAAGACAATGTTTTCTCTCACTTTTTCTACCATGTTAAAGACACTTGCATTAAGTGCAGTCAAATATTTGAATACATCTTGGGGCCTATTAAAAACAAACACCCAAAACATATATGGATGGATGGCATGGAAATACCAAACAATTGGTTTGTTAGGATATTTGTAGAGCATATAGACCTATGCTCTGTTTTATTTGTCTTTCTCCAATAATTATTCAAAGGCTTTTCTTCCTAGGTAGGGGAACTTCTGCTATTAACGCAAATTTTCAAATCTGTGCTGTAGTAAAGATTTTCAAACAATGACTTTAGTCTTTGCTTGCATTTGCTTGAGGCAGTGGAGGAGGCCATGGGAAGATGGGAGAAGCATCAGAAGTGCTGCTGTGCCTCCAGGCCCCCTTTCGACTGCACACACTAGGGGGGCTCCCCAAGGAGCTCTTCATCCAAGCACACAAGAGCGTAGTGCTGCTCAGCCTTATCCCCCTTTCCTGATGGAAATACCTCTGAAATAACCGTGTTGATAAGCAGTTGGCTTATCTATTTTTGCATAACTGTTCTCAGATGTTTGTGTGCATGTTGCGTCTTTGATTTTTCTGAAAGGTGAGGCAAGGGTGAGGGTCCTGTGATAGAGAGGAAGAAAGTGTCCAGTACAAGGTGGCAAGAGTAACACATATTTTTTTACTGATTTTTAAAGATTATCCTTTAAAATATCTTTGGCTCATCTTATATTTTTGTTCTTTCTTGAAGACAACTACTTGAATTTTTAGTAATAAAAGAATGATAATTTATGGCTGTTGGTTTTTATTAAAGCAAACCCACATGCTTCCTGTAGTAATGTTATCAGAGGGATAACTGACAAAGTACTATTTTACAAGGCCTCTCTCATCTTCCCACCTGCAATATGGTTTACATGAATTAAGTTATATCTTTGCCTTTTCAGTTATTTATATGCCTAACATTCTGAAATTTATTAGGTGATATACATTCAAGTTTTGCAGCTCAAGATCACTTTAAAAAGGAAGGATTATAGTCTATATTTGAAAGTTGTGGTGGTTTTGCTGCATGTATTCTTATAAATAATGTTCAGCACTACAATGCTGAGCAAAATGCTTTTGGGGCTTCCTGTTGCCACAGGGTCCCCTATAAGAATATGCCTGCCAGCAGATACTGAGTTTGTCCCGTACTTTTATGCCAATATCATTTTTACAAGCAACTGCGCACAACACGTATGCATTTTCAATGCCTGTGAAAAGGGAAATTTGTGTGTGTGCGCGTGTGTATATATATCTCACTAACATATTTTTCGTCTATGTGAATATTTATCCCTGAAAGTTCATATAGAGCTCCATTTTATGATTTCTAGATTTCTGCAGTCTCACCTAAAAGAAAATAAATATGATGTAGCTAAGGGAAATGATTCTATTAGTACAAGAGAATTTCCAGTTATGAATGCCTTGTAAAATATTTCACGTTAGCTGTAAGGGTTTCTCGTCATGGAAGGAGTGATGTGAAGTTATCATACAGGGGTAATGGGAAGAAGTTGTACAGTTTTCCCTGTTACATGTTGTTCCTATGTAACAAGTGGAATTATGCTCCATCTAGAAGAGTTTTAAGTGTTTTTAGCTTGAACAAAGTTCTCCTATATATGTCTTCCTATAAAAAGAACTGGACTTGCTATTTTATTGCATAGTTGTTCATTTTGAAGTTTATAGAGTCTCCACAGAATAGGCAATAGTAGTAAAAACAACCAAATAACATTTCCTGCCATTTCTTGTTAGAAAATTAAGCAGCCGTAATTCTGAACATGTAGTGGGAATAATGTGACCATTTTGCAGATGTTTCATGACCCTAATCACATTAACTGAGTCAGTTCTTTTTCCCTAGTATGAGCTGATGGTAATGGATGGCTTCATAAAACTTTCAGGGAGAGGTACAGAAAGGTGATTTTGGGCAGGAAAAATATTTTCTGCCATCCTAACAATGTCAAAAGCAAGACATGAGTAGCAGAGAAGTTGAGGATAATAGGTAACTATTTTACTGGTCCATAGAATCTTGGCTTCTGTGGCATTTGAAAGATGCTAGAAACTACAGGGTTTTAATGACCTCATGGAACTTTCCATGGCCATTAAATCAGAGAAATCACATGGGGAGGGAGTGACTTCAGTGCTACTGATGGAAATTTTTATAGGCACCTTCCTGTTTCCCATGGTGGGGGAAGATGGTATAAACTAATGACAGGCAAAAGGTTCAGAGTGCATAGGCACCCACCTGGTCAGATGCTGGTCTGAAGTTTGGCTGAGCTTTTTTGGAATATTTTGGGGTTTGCAAAATTGTTTTACTACCATAAACAGTAGCTTGCTTTTTTTTCCTTTTTTTTTTTTTGAGGGAGGTTTTTATTTGAAGATGTGCCCATTATTTACCTATCAAAAGTATAGTATTTAGTGCTACTGTAATATTTTCAATTCAAATTCTAACCTGTGTTCAGAAATATAAAATTAGTAGAAATAATAAATTCTTTTTTTACCATGAATATGCTTTTGTGGGATTTTTTGTAGGATTCTGCTCATACGCTGCAGGATAATAGCACTTCTAATATTGCAAACTGTTTGTGCTCACTGTTCTTAGAACATCTGAAATCACTGAAGTTTAAACAGAGAGTTTGTTTCCTTTGAATTTCATACTTACCCTGCACAAGTTGAATTACCTGATGTAAAATAGAGACAAGCTACAGTATTGCACCTGAATCAATTTCTAGCTTGAATAATTGAATAGCTTATAGTATATCCTTGCTTAATGGTCTGATCTCAGAACTATTTTGTACATGCATAAATCAACTGTAATAAATAAACCCGTGCAGTCAATGTATGAAATCTGAACTTCACTGAGGAAAAAATTGGTTAACTTTAATAAGATCAGAATTTCATCCAAAAGGACTATTTACAAGACCTTAGTGTACTTATACTTAATGAATGTAACAGTATAGAAATATAGAATTTGCTGTAATGCTTCTACACGGAGGTGATCTTGTTGTTTCCTTGCTGAAAAATGTATTTTAAAGCTCTTCCTATAAGGTGGTGGGTTTTTGCAAATATATTTATACTTATACAACCTACAGAAAGTGGAGTATTTGCGGCCAAAACTATTACAAATAATATTTGTAAAAAATACCCTTATTTTAACTAACTTGAGAGAGGCCTACAGTGAGAAAGTAGGACTACTTGAGAACAGTTTAGCAGTCTAACATTAATACCTTGGAACACTTACCATTCAAGAGTGGATAAAATCACAAAAGTAGTCACGTAAGCAAGCTAGAACTATGCTTCTCTTTTGTCCCTTTGGGGAACAGCCCCCACCAGTAACAAATACTTTGTTTCTCTAAAAACCAAATCTTGCTTTCATAAAGCAACTGTGTATGTTCCAGAAGGTCATAGCAATGGGGAAGCTGAAGGAAGCTGAATGTGGATAAATGTGAAACTCCAGAGGAAAGAAAGAAACTTACAGTTTCAAACAATTAAAGCTATGTAAAAACAACACCTAGAATCTGTTGTCTAGTAGCAATAATGGAAAAGTAGGTATTAGTTTTAGAAACTCTACAAGGATTTTAAAACTCTAATACATATCAACCCCCAAAATGTCCAACACACTGAAGCTAGTAAGTTATCTTTCCTGGAGAAAATTACACGTCAGATCTCATAGAGGTGTGATTATTATGAGGTTTTCTACTTCTGGCTGTCAAAGCTTGCTCATCTTTGTCATCAGGTGGATACCAGCAATGTTTTTTATACTATTCAGGAAAATTCTGTTACATTTAAAAGTGAGAACTTACCTGGTTTGAGATCTTTAAGAAATTCAGAGCACTATTTCCATGTGTGACAAAAGTCTTAAAACGCTGTTTACAACAAGGAACTACCCCATGCACCAGTATATGCTGGGGGCTGAGTGGCTGAAAAGTAGTTTTGCAGAAAAGGAGCTGGAATTCCTGGTGGGCACCAGGTTGAAAATGAGCCAGAAATGAGGCCTTGCTGCAAAGAAGGTTAATGGTATCCCAGGCTGCATTAGGAGGAGTGTTGTCAGAAGGTGGAGGGAGGTGATCCTTCCCCTCTGCTCTGCACTTCTGAGGCTACATCTGGAGTCCTGTGTCCAGTTCTGGGCTCCCCAGTACAAGACAGACATAGATGTACTGGAGAGAGTCCAGTGATGGACCACTGAGGTAATTAAGGGACTGGAGCATCTCACCTATGAGGAAAGGTTGAGAGAGCTGGAACTGTTTAGCTTACAGAAGGGAACACTTTGGGGGGATATCTTATCAATATATATAAATATTTGAAAGGAGGTTGCAAAGAGGATGGACCTAGGCTCTTTTCAGTGGTGGCCGGTGATAGGACGAGGCAATGGGCACAAACAGAAATGCAGGAGGTTCTCTCTGAACATCAGGAAACTCTTTTTTTTACTGTGAGGGTGACTGAGCACCGGGACAGGTTGCCCAGGAAGGTTGTGCAGTCTCTTTCCCTGGAGATATTTAAAAGCCATCTGGATGTTGTCTTGGGCAACTCCAGGCACTAGGTAGCCCTGCTTGAGCAGGGTGCTTGGACCAGATGACCTCCAGAGGTCCCTTCCAACCTTAACCTTTCTATGTCTATTCTATGTCTAACTAGAAAGAAAACGTGACATAGCTGTAGTTTTTATGTTGAGCTGTCTAACAACCTTTAAAAGGTGGGTAATAGAGTGGTGTGTTATCATGGACATGGTGCTTTATTAAAGTTAAATTATTCCTGCTGTACCTTTGGGGTTAGTAGCACAGTAGCATTTGGAAAAGAGAATAGTAAAAGCAGAGAAATTTAGCAAAAAATTGCATCTAAGTACTCAAATATGGAAAAAGAATTTTTTTGATGACATCATATGAGACAAGGTAGCCATCTGTTGAGTTTTACTCATCCTTCATGGAAATCAAAGGGACCCCTGAAGATAAAATTAAATATTTAAACCTTAGGAAAACTATATTCGAACTCTGAAGTAAGGGACAAATTCTGACAGAAGATTCGAGGACAGTAGCATCATCCTGCAGATTCTCAGAGGATCGTGCTTCCATACTCAGTGTTTACATGACGAAGTATTTCTCTGTTATTTTGTTGGTCACTTTAATTCCCTGCCTCTCCATCTTCACAGAACTTGGTTCACCCAAGTAGGAGTCAGAACATCAGACTAGAACAGAGCAAAACTGAGCTGACAGATGTTGCCGCAGTATCTAGAAGCTGCCTGTATGAGTCCATACGACTCTCCCTAGAAAGTTTGAAAACCTCTGTTCCTAAGAACAGATTCAGAAGAGTATGAGAAATGTATTCTTTAGCATTTAAAAAGGTAGTTATTTAAATAGGCCTCCAACTAACTCTGCATTTAAAAAAAAAGTTGTATCTATTTAATAAACAGTGTCAGGGACCAACCTATTTGACTTGCAGATAATGATTTATGGCATTACTTCAGGAAGAATATATGTGTAAAATTTGTTTTGTTAGCAATTTAAGACTGAGATTGCCAGAAATTGATTTTGTATTCCTGGAATATGTTCATTTTTATCCTTTCTGTGCTTTCTTTTCAGTAAGTACTTTTTCATTTAGCACTGCCATTCAATTTATTCAGATAAGCTCATCTTTGGTTTTGTTACAAATAGAGCATAAATACACATTGTCTTTGGTAAAAACAGATATTCTAGATAAGACTGCAGCATTGAATGAATCAGCAACATTTCAGTACACTGATGAAATAATATCAAAGTAGAAAATCTGTTGTTTATAAGTGCATTTATACAGTTTCACAGCTTCTCTTCGCTACTCTATTTCATAGTGTGCTCTCATACTTGCTATTAGGCAGTTAGACTTGAAAGTATGTTGAGAATGATTTGCATACTTTCTGCTTAAAGCAAGCCTAACCTGAGGGGCTTCTGTGCAATCATTTACATTCAACCTATGTTATATGGCGTTGCGCATGCTAATTTTAACTGTGGATATGTGAGAAAAGTGACTTGCCTATATATAAAAATTGGCAGCCTCTCACTGTCAATATGTTTCTGTCATATGGGCCAACAGCTCTCCTTGGTTACCCTTGCAGAGATAGCACTGTGTGCATGCAAAGGAATAATTGGGTCCTCTCCATCAGTTCTGGTATCATTTTTTGCTATGAGCCGTACAGAGTTGTGGTAGGATCCCCAATTTATTTTCTAGCTCATGCATGATTAGGAGTGGTAGGGTGCATGTCAAGTGTGCTGAAAGTGCAGTCATTACTTGTATTGATCATGTTTTAGACAGAAAGAATCTAATTTGATTTTCAAGTCCCGGTTTGAATTTTCAAGGCTGATGGCTGAGCCAGGAGGAAGAGGGAATCTTTTGGTTTGTTAGCTTAGAAAATAAAAGGAGAGGGGACAGACATCCCACTGCTTTCTAGGGGTTTGTTGGGGTTTTTTTTTAATAATATGGTAAAAAGAAGACAGCTGCATGTTTGTAAATTAATTTGCAGGTGGGTTTAACTGCCTATAAAATGTCTGGTCTGAATCTCATTGCATAATAAAACCTAATAATCCTTTGGGTCTGGTTCTGTCCTTAGTAATTGTGAAACTCTGTATGGTCTCTTAGACCTATTTGCTTTTTTTGTGTTAGCTGTTTAGTTTTATGAATTACAGCATCAGCATATTATAGCAGGTCCTACTGTGCTAAATACCATGCAAACTCGAGGCAAGAGACAATGCCCTCCCCAAGACCTTACAATTTAAATAGATTAAAAGATTAATAGGAGCACACAGATGTGAAGTGTCTTGCTCAAGGTTACCCATCAGGCCAATAGCAAAACCAGAATTAAACTGGTCCCTGTGTCCCAATCTAGCACCCTGTTGATTGCACCACAGTGCCTCTGGAAGTTAATTTGAAGTAATATTTTCAACTTATGCATACAAATTGCTTCAAAACCTAATTGTGATAATCTAAAAGGCAGCTTGGTGAGAATTAAACCCCCTTGACAAGAGAAATAGAGGGCACATAGTCGTACCTAAGGCAAGGCTTACTTTTTTTCTTTTTATCATCATTCATCATCCTTTGACATGAGGATGCTTTGAATACAGTAGACAGCCTTTACAGCCAATCCTTCATGACACAAGAGGAGGAAAGAGGCTCTTCCTATTCCCAAGCTGCCTGTTTAGTTATGCAGTTGTAGTCCAGGAAGTTTTCTTGCTGTTTGAATAACACAGTTTCATTGGGTCACCAGGAAAAGCCCACTTCCAGGTGGGAGCATCAAGGACATTGTGCCCTGCTGCTGTGGTCCTATACCCTGTGGAGATCTGTGCAAGTTTTCTGAGGAAAGCCCTAATCACCAAAGGCAGGGGCAGTCCTTCGAAGAAGTTACCTGATAGAAAGTATTTAAGAAATGCTGAGTCTGATTGGCCATGATCGTTCATCTAAGCTCTTGGTCAGGAACATTTCAAATTGAAATTTAGGCCTAACTATAGTAAATCTCAGCATAGGTGATATTCTAGTCTCATACAGCACTGGACATATGTTTTTCTAAGGTACTTGAGTAATAAATAAAGCAGATCCCCAAACCTACATTTTGTCTCTGTGGAACTACTACAAGAACACATTGTAAGCAAGAATACATTGCATGAATTGTGCAGACTGTGGTTTGCTACTGATTGACTATGTGGATGGTAAGACATCATATTCAGATTGCCTCTGCTTCTATACACCATAAAAATAATTTTAATCTATGAAGAATAGATGAAGAAAATAGCAACAACTTATTTAAAGCATTCTTATCAGGAACATGCTTTCTTCCTACCTTTCTATCTCAATGGGAGCTTGAAGTTTAGATTTGGAATTTGAAAATTTTAGCCATTGTCTATGAGTAATAACTGCTTTCTTCATGTGGAAAAAAACTCAGGTATTTTGCATATGTACTTGCAGCGCATGCACTGCTTATTTTTTTGCAATTATTCTAATTAACTAGAATCACCTTTCTCTGAGGGTAAGGATTGTATACCACAGCCTCTCAGCAAACTGTGAGGAAAACGAGGATTACTTTTATTTTGTCTGAGCACAAAATCAAACAAGACACATGTTGTGTTCTCTTTAGCTATGCTGTTACTACAAAATTGATTTTGAAAGACAAAGTGAGGGGAAGAGAGGGTAGTGAAGTAAGACAGCAAAACCAAAGGAAATGCTCTAAACCAAAACCACATTCTTTAAAAAGATTCAGTATTGTGTGTCCAATACTGTAGAACTAGTTTTAATGGGATATGCAAGCATTTTAATGATGAATATTTTGATCACATTTGAGGTATCACACAGAGAGGCTTTCCATTCCCTAATTTTTTTCTGTGAAAATATTGATAATTTACACTTTGAAGAGATATAACTGGAAAATTAACTAGAAGGAACATCTTTAACCATTTCAGCAACAGAAAGAGACATTGGTCAAATCAAGACAAATGGACATTTTAAAATTACTAAATACTTTGTACAACCTTCAGACCAAGAACTATTTTCATAAATTATTCTCAAGAAATGCCTCACTGTTTGTGTTCTGGTTAATGCTTAGGAGCCTTAACCAAGTAAAATGCTGTATGCATTTGAGAAAACGTAGTTCTGGATTAAAAATTCTAATGGAGGAAAACAATATGCAGTCCTAAGACAATCTAGAAAAAGTGGTGTAATTGAATAACATCCATAATTATAAAAGATGATCAGTATCTATATCTTCAATCAAGATGGTAAGAAAAATTATGTGAATAGTTCAGTTAACTTTGTAAGTTAATATTTAATAGGCACCAAAAGGCTGATCTTTGTGATACAGTAATTTTATGAGACCTATTAAAAATAGTGACTTTACCTTTGTGTGCCACCATTGTGCTGTATGGCGTGCAATGTAAAGGCATGCTATTTATGAGAAAGGGCTGCAATTGCAAATTCTTCCTTGTTACATTGCTGGTTAATTGTCTACCTTACAGTTTCCCTGTTAGAAATGGGTCTCTCTGTTGCCTTAGTCTGACTTTTAAGAGTAGGGAAACAACAAAAACTTCAATCTTGTCTTAAACCTTATCACACTGGAGAGTAACTTTACTGAAAGTTGTAGCAGTCATTATATTAAATCTGACAACGGCATGATCTCTTTTACTGTTGGTTTTATTGTTACTTACCTTTTATGCACTTTTTTTTTTTTCCCCTGTTGGCCTTCCTACAATGGATAGGAATTGGTTAAATGATTCGAGTTGGACACACCCTGGTTTGCTTGCTTTCTTAACCTGAAAGCAATATGTGTTTTTTTTTTTAAAATATATCTGTAGACAGTCTTTGTGTTCTCTAGCCCCTCAAATATCTAAATAATTTCTCAGCTTGGAGTCTGAGGCTTTTGCGAATTTAAATGCAGCTGTCTCTTCTGTCTCACTGTTTCAATATTAGTTTTCCTTATTTCTCTGACCATATACATAGTTATTCTGGCTGTTTCAAATTCATTTCTTCTATTACTTAGTATTAGCATGTATTAAAATTCTACGATCCTTATCCATAAAAGTTTGTCTAAAAAATTTTGTGTTAACAAAATACATATATTTTTCCTTTCCCTGATATTCTTTCCCAGTCTTTATTTTTTGTTTTTCTTCTTTGGTTCTTCTGGGTTCAAATATATTCTTCAAGGAATATGTTGTAAAGAGTAGCTTTTCATAAAAATAACATTCTAGAATGTTTTACAGCTTATAAATGCTGAATTGCACCATGTGAAAGATGGCACTTGTTCCCCAGGAATTTTGATTGGAATACTCATGGTTTTCTACTTCAGAAACCTTGAAACATCGCATGCAATTATTTTCAGCATTAAAATTGGCTTCACACTAGCCTCTTCTCTTTAAAAGCAATAGACTATTTTGTAGAAGGGTTGAAGGTCTCTTGGTGAGGTTACAGTAGGACGTTGCTGGTTTGCTTTGAACTGTACCTCTGATGAGAGATAATGGAGGGAGGAGCACTGGGGGTAAAACTGTCAAAGCCAGTGACTTGGAAATGGTAGCCAGTCTCCTACCCTATTTGAGTGATTTATCAGTGTGTTTAAGGTGAAACATAAGGCTATGCTTCTGCTTTTGTTTTACTTGCACATTTCAGACATAACTTTCAACAATCATCTGCTATTCTGCCCAGTGTGGAAGGTATACTTATGGATAATAACTGCTTTTACCCTTATTCAGGTGTTAGTCATAATTTGTTCACTGGCTACTAACAGGAAATGTCCTGCTAGAGTATCAGGTTAATGAAGCTTTTATGTTAATGGACATGATTAATGGGAGATAAATTTTAGAAGTTCTAATATAATATCCTGCCCTGAATTAGTTTCCGTGGCCTCCTCATACAGCTCTGTAACATTATAGTCCTATGATGCAGTGGGAGGGAAGGGGTGTATAGATCCAGCAATGAATGCCAGTATGAAACTATAAGAGGTAAAATACAGTCCCACTACCTGCTGAGAACAGCAAGAGAAATACCAGAAAAATAAGACATCCTTTGTCCTATATTTATTCTCTGTAGAGTTCTCTGAAAGTCTGTAATCTGTGATTCACAGGGGGCTTGTGAGCAACCAAAAGCTTTGTACAGTTATATGGAAAAAAAATGTAGGAGGAAAATTCTGTTGCTTTATTCATGTACTTCAGGTAGGTTGAAAACTTCAAAGACGTTCGAAATGGCTTTTCCCTGGGTTGATGTTAGACCAGCCCGAAATGACCTGATTAAATGGATACTCATTTGCTTACCTTTGTTTGGAAAAGTGTCTAAATTCATGATTGCGGCATGAATATTGACCTTTACTGAAAGTTTGATCGAACATTTTTTTTGTGAAATTTTAATTACAATGTCTTTATATAATTTGTAAATGTGTTTTGGTACAGAACTTTGTGTTTGTGACAATGTGCTGTTTAAATTTCCAAAATTTGATCCTGAAGTTGGCAAGTAATACTTATGCCCATCTGCAGAATGGTACAGGTTATAAAAACAACCCTTTTGGAGAAAGCGAGGTGCTTTTTTAGAATATCTTGAACCAAAGAGGTATGTCTCAAAGATATTACTAATGAAGTTAAATTCAAAGCCTTTGAAGGAATGGAATAGAAACTGCATCAAAAATATCTTAATGCAATAATGTGGGGAAGTTGCCTTATGGAAAATTATAAATTTATATGTCAAAATACCCTGGAATGGATTTAGCTTTTAGTTTATACATGCTTGTGAAACCTCATTAGATTTTTCCTTATTGTCTTGGCTTTCCCATAATTTTTAAGAGGCATCTTAGGTACAGATTTTTTATGTGTAAAGCTAATTTTTGTTATTTATTTTCCTCAGAAAAAGCAGGGAGAATGTTTTTTCTACTTGTGTTGACCACTGTGATGATAACTGTTACTGAAATGAACTAATAGGCCCACGGTGTTAGTTGTTTTGGGGGTTTTTTTGTGCTTTTTTGGGGGGGGGGGGTGAGGGTCTTTGTGCTTTGTTGTGAGGTGCTTTGTCCTTCTAAATAAAGACAAAATTGTGACTGGGTAATTCTCACTGGTGTTCTAATAGTGAAGGCAATTCTTACTGTTACAGAGAGAATTTTCTTAAGAGTTGCAGAAAACAACACACCAAAAATACCCTGAAAACTCAGAAAGTTTATCAGTGGTATTTTTGGTTTCTTCTTTCAGAGAACAGAGCAGTAGTGAAGAACTGCTGTTTTTTGTATGAGCATATGGCAATTCCACCAGTAAAAAAAAGACTAGAATGGTAGGTTTTAAAGAGTAAGACTGTCCAATTACATTAGCTGTATACGCCTTTCTCATGGCATGTGGTGCTGCGTGTGTTTCTATGGAATTAGGTCTCCGTTTTTCTTTTTGTTTTTTAAAAAAGGGTATTATCACTATCTTAACAGATCAGTTAGTCTTAAATATAAGCACCTAACGATATTAGTGGCACAGTTTAGACAGTGGATATTCAAGGCAGGATGGGTGAAAGATAATGATGCAAGTTTTGAAAATGAAACATTGCTTTTTATTGAAAAATTGTTATTACTCCATTTTTGAATGTTGATGAAGCTGTCAGGTTTTCACAATATTTTAAGTACTCCTCCTTCTGTGCCCTGAGAAAACTAAATATTAAAACATATAGGGAAATGGATAAAGGTGTCAAAATATAACATGCCTATATTAATCAGAGATCACAATACATAAATCTCTAAAGAATAAAAAATTAGACCTTGGATTTGTGAAATTGTTGCCATATGTAAAGCTACTCAGACAAGAAAATAACTGAAGAATTTGATGTGTTTGTTTATTAAACAAAACTGTTGCAGTATGTCTCCATGTTTGTGAGTGCTCTGAAATGTCTCTTTGAATTGGGGAAAAGAGAAACTGTACTGACGGAGTAGAAAGAACAAAAAAAATGAAAATTAACATTTTCAAATATGCTGTTTGAACATAGCACATAATCTTTTACTTCTATATAAAATAATATTTTTTAATCTGTTCTAATCCAGTTTGGTTTTCCAAAATAAAAGCCTGCCTCTACAGACATACATCCTATTTTGACTGAAGAGGGCAGTGTTTCTTTACAACTGTGCATAGAAAATATGCATATTTTAAATATCAGTCTCTAGAGAGTATTTTGAGCCAATGAATTTAAATGTAATAAATGCCCTCTGAATATGCTACTTAGTAAAAATAACAGGCAATGAAAAAGTAGATATTGTGGTTACTTAATTGTTGTCAGCACTGAATTGTACTGACCCAAGGAACAATATGTAACCTTTAACATACTACATAGATGATTGATTTTTGTAATGTTCAAAGATTAAATCTATGAAACAGCATCTTAGGTTGAAAATGGTAAAATGGTAAAAAATAAGCCTAATACTACTGCTTTATGGAATGTATTAAGCATATTAGTATCAATAAAATAGCTTTGCAGGAATTCAATATATGAATCAGCACTGATAGTCTCACACTTGAGAAGCTGTCTGTCCATGCTGCTGTAGTGTCACCCTTTATAGAGCAAGCAAACTAAAAAAATACCATCAGAGTTTTGAAGGGAATAAGGGAATTAAGCACATCTTTTACTTCAAAGGCTCTGACTAAGTCCCAGCTGACTTCAAGTTAAGTACTTGTTTTATTGGCCTTTTACGATAGGGATGTTTGCTAAGTCTGGGCCTATATGACTGACATATTTCTATACCCTGACTGGTTTTCTCTATTTCTGCCTGAAATAATATAAGACAGGGACAGGTTTCTCCCTTTCCTCCTCTCTCCTACCAAAACCTTGTCCTAAAGTTCTTCCTTCCTTCCTTATATTAATACTTTGTGCCTGTTCTCTGAGCATTTTAATTCAGCAGGGGATGGATGAACCTGGCAGCTCTTCTTTGGGGACTACTGAGTTACTCCATATCCAGGAAGATGAGGTTTGTTCATATGGACATAGGGAACCAAGTTTCTCCAGTGCTTAATGCAAGTGATTGTGTAAAAAAGTATTGAAATTTGGTCTACTCGGCCGATGGTGGAAGTGATGTGTTCTCTTATTTCCACACAGACTTCTAATATTGCTGCCAGCCTCATTAGCCTCTTGTCCAAAGTAAATGTTAATCATAGAACAGCCCTAGGAAGAAAATAGCTGTGTAGGGAAAAAAGAGCAAGTTTAATTAAATAACTTAGTAATGAAAAACAAAGGAAAGGAATTGAGGAAGGGAAAAAAGTATTTAAAAGTGACTTCTTTTTTCTTGCTTTCATTTTATAAGTCTGTTTCCTTTCCTTCTCTGCCTATTTCTCGAAACAATTTTGATTAAATTCAGTACTTGGGGAAAGCGGCTCCACAATCCAAACACATTTTCATTGAAAAGCAGTAGCACAGAAAGTGGTGGCACAAAAGTCTGTCAGTCTGCTCCAACTGTGGGAAAAAGCCCTGCTGTAATCTTCAGCTTTTTCTTCCTCTGCTGCTCACAGAAATACCAGTTGTATACTGTGGCTTACTTGAAACAGGAGACAGTTTATCAAGCCTGTTCATGTGAGCTACCAGAAAAGTCCTCACGTTTAGTAGGATGTGAATTTTATGTAGCAATAATATGAATGCGTTGGGAAGCAATGAGCTGAAGTGAGAAACTCCACATCTTATTGACAATTGCCTGAACAAGCCTTTTATAAAGCCTGGCACAGTTGTCAGGGCTGTGGCAGCAGTCTGCCAAAGGCAACGAAGAGAGAGATTGGCCTCTGTTCTTTAAATGGTCCAATATCTTCTCTTGCAACTGCTGTTACATTTTAGATCTTCATAGGTGTGAAATGACTCTTCATAGTAAGACTGCACAGCAAAAACCTTTTTCCTTAAGCCTATGTATCCTAAAACAAAATTTCTGAGAGATACAGAATACCCCAAGTTTTTTGATTGATACTTACCCTGCGCATGTCAACATTCTTAGTTACTGTAGTGCTCATTAAAGAAATCAGGAAAGGAGATAATGTGATCTGATAAAGGGAAGCATTTTTTAAAAAAAAAAAATTAATCATATTTGGAATAACATTCTAAAGCACTGGCATTTGATATCTCCCTATGCTGAGCATACACAAGATCAAGTACAAGAAGAGATATGCTATTCCTGCAGGTGATCAGTTCTGAATGCTTTGGGAAATAAAAGTGTTCTTTTTCTTAGTCATAAGGCCTTTGGTTATAGTAATTTAATTCTTTGATTGTACTTACTTTATGCTTGTTGGGTTTTTGTAGTTTCTGTTCATATTATTTAGTTTCATACACTGTGCAACTAAAATGGAAAAGTACTGTTTTAGCAATATTCTGCATTTGTTATTTTGAAATGAAGCTACAAATTTATTACTGATTTTTTTTCTCCATGAATTCCTTAAGAAAAATTCTTGGCTTTTTAGGGCTGCTATCCAAGCTGATCTTAACTTTGCTTCTGTATATAAGCCTAACTTGAAGAATTTTAGAATTTTTATTTTTGCAAATAAAACTGGAAAATAATCAGTCCACAGTGGCAAAAAGAGTGAAATGAGCCTAAAATTTTGAAGAAAGCTGAATATTAAGGAATTAAAAACATGTTATTAACTATTTAACACATTCCGCATAAATTCAGAATTTAAACACTGGTTGAATGCCAAAGTATTAAGGATACGTCTATCAATTTTGTTAACAGCAGAATGAAGAAAGTTCAGAATTCTACCTTTTCTATTCATTTGTTGCACACAAAATGATCATTAAATGAACATGGAAGAAACTGTTACAAAGACACTTGAAGTAAGACTGAGGCAAAGATATGTTATTGATATAGATATGTATATGGAACTAGATAAACCCTGTTGTCAATAGACAGCAACTGGAAAAATACATTGCTTTTGTGTTCTGTTACGACGTTGTGCAGTTGCTGTATGCCCACCCGATACTCACAATCCTGAAAACCTTTACCTCTGAAAATTATGATGAAAGGCAAACAAAAATGCATTTCCAAATATTTCTGCTTGAGGTTAGAACAGAGGTAAATCTAATGTAATTCACTTGATTGCATTACTCAAAGATCACACTTCTCATGTAAAAATCACAAAGCAATTTGAAAATATTTAATGAAGTAACCAGCAGACACCCCTTGTAAAGCAGAAAATGCAGCTTAATCACAGACAATAAAGCTAAATTGTTAATCAAAGCACCACAGAAATGTTAATGCTTGAAATATTAAAATATTAAAAAATATTAAAAATCTTCCCAGGACTCTGATAAATATTTTTATTTTCATATTTTTTTTGCCTATGACATAAGGTATGCTTATATATTACAGTACTGACTCCTGCTTTTCATAAGGGTATTGAGAAGGGTATTGAACTGGCTGTAGTTTTAACAGCAAATTAAAGGTACGTCACCTCAATCCTATGAGTTGCTGAAGATGGGTATTTTAATGAGCCATAGGTTGCCTTCAGTGTGCCTTTTTTTACTGCCCTCCTCACACACCTTTCTGAAGGCAATCTCTGGTGGGATGTTATGTCCATGAAAACATAATTAGCCTGATTTAAAATAAGATTTCAGGGCAATTTGTGTGTCATGATTTCAAGAGAGAGATCATAGCTTTCCAAGGATCGGTTGGGGGGTGCTTGTTGGTTTATTTTTTAACAGAGAAGATAAATCTATTATGGATTAATACATTAGTCTGCTTTTCTTGAAACATTTTTGAAACACCATATTTTTGTTTTTAAGTGTTTGATTTCTTGCTAACTAAGAAATTAAAAATTAATTCATTACACAGTAGTGCCTTTTCCTTTAACTACAACATTTTGTGAAGATTTTTAAACAAGGTTGAAAGCTAGGATGCTGTGTGCTTTCAACTACTTTAACTTCTTTTTTCTCTGTCTTCTAATTTCACTACTTTTTAAGCAACTTGCTCAAAAAGAAAGGATGTGCAAAATTTAGTGTTTTTCCCTGTCCTATACTTAAGTTGAAGATGTTACATGGTCTTCAACTCCTTGCTGTAACTGAAGCTGAAAATTGCTGTAATGATAATAAATTGAATTATGTTATCAAAAAATAAAAGATGGAAGGTGAGGCATTTCCTTCTTTCTTTTAAAGTTTATATGATTTCAATTACATTCATTGTATTTTTTTTAATGCAGATACGTTTATAGCTGTATACTTTTTGCTCTTCGTGATTTAAAGGAGATAATTAGTACAGTGACAAGTAGAACTTGAAATAAATTATTTAATCTGGCCAGGATATTAATTTTTGAAATGTTAATACAATAGCTCCTTGAACGACTAAAGATTTCCCAATATTCCTAGAATTATGGAGTTGATTTTAATAGGGGGGATATTTTAAACAAGTTTTTCATTCTTTTGTCAAGATTTATATAGGGTTTTTTTTTCTCTCCATATTTTCTGGTGATAGCCTCATCCAGATACTAAATGTGAAGCAGATATCTGCAATTTCAGTTGTAGTAGACAGAGAGCAATTTATAGAAATTTGGCTGACAGATATCAGTGTGAATATGCTGTTTGCAAAACATTTCTTTCCTCTTTGATCTTTGCCCAAGAATATTAGGGATTCCTCTCAACCTGCCAAAGGCTAGGTCTGGGACACGATATCTGACAGATAAAGAATGAGAATGATAGGGAAAAAACACCCTAAAAGGTGGTGTCTTGTACTCACTCAAATTAGCATTTTTTGGTTCTTATAATTATTTTCCAAACTACATATTGTTTTGTCATTGTTGCTGCATACGATTAATTGTTATGTAGGTGAAGTTCACTGTGCAAAATAAGGAAGCCTGCAGGAAACATTAATCCCAAATGTATATACTCAAAACTAATTTGAAAAGTATAGATACAATCATAATGACGTTAGCTCATGCATCCATTTAACTGAATCAATTCTGTGTTGAGGTGACCTGCTGTGAGTTCCAAAATGAAATCTGGATCCACATAAGTGAGTTCTGGTGTGTTACAAACTGGGTCTGAGCCTTATAAAAATCATTGTACTACTACTCTTCTTCCAGATCTAAAAAAAGTGCGTAAGTTATGAAGGATTCATTAGTTAAAACTTTCAAACAGATTTCAAGATGTCAGCTTTTATACACACTGTGTTGAATACTATGTAGCTGAACAAACTGGAATGTAAAGAACTGGAATTTATGACCGGTTTTGTTGGCTGTAGATTCTATTATCCTTTGCTTGATGACAAATAAAATAAAAATAGCTTTGATGCTATCAATATTGCATGTCAAACTACGTACAACATGAAACATCCATATTTTAATTGCAGCTGTTTATATCTGGATTTATTTATTAGCAATATTTCAGGGTAGTTGACAATTAAAATAGAAAGTATATAATACATTGTGCATTTTTGTTCAAGATAATCTTGATGTTTTAACACTAACAAGCTGAGACTGAAGGAGTTCTGCAATTCTGTTTTGTTCTCGTCAGTTGTGATCTGATACTGTCCTGTAAAGAGACTTCAAAACAGCTTTTGGAGGTTTCTGGAATAGGGTGTAGTAACCATCTGTAAGGGTTTGTTGCACTGTTTTTGGGGTAGAAAAGAATGGACTGATTTTCAGACATAAAATATTATAAAAATGTTAAAGCATCGATGCTGATAATATGAAATGCAGTATTAGTACTTGCCTCCTTATGTTTTGGGCTCTAGAATAAGATTCTATTGATGTTTTCTATCAGAAAAAAAAATCTTAAATCTACAAATAAGTTGCACCTGCACATTATTTTAGTCCAGCTTTTATTGCTGAGGAAAGGTTAACTTCTTTTCTCCTATTGACACTGGGGTATTAAACCCTGAAGCCTGCTGCCATGAACCTGCTGCTTGAAGTAAAATCTCCATTGGGACATTGCTAAAACAAACTGTGGCCATCTTTTACTCACAATTTTTGTTTCTATTTGCGCTGCCATTATCTGGAATGTCTTTCTCATGCTGTGGTGGATTTCGGGGTTTTTTTTCCTATACCAATTGCAAACTCCTGCACCAGGAATTTCTATGCCTTGGAAAAAAATATTTTTTCCTTGGAATTCTGCTTTGTTCAGCATAGCTTCCATTCAAATCTCTCTCTAACTTTCTTTGTCTTGGAGAGATATAGATATAGATATAGATCTATATATAATCAAGAGAATGTAGTTTTGTTTCTTATTCATAGAATCATTTAGATTGGAAAAGACCCTTAAGATCATTGAGTCCAACCATTAACCTAACACTGCCAAGTCCACCACTAAACCATGTCCCTAAGCATCATGTCTACGTGTCTTTTAAATACCTCCAGGAATGGTGACTCAACCACTTCACTGGGCAGCCTGTTCCACTGCTTGATAAACCTTTGAGTGAAGAAATTTTTCCTAATACCCAATCTAAACCTCCCCTGGCACAACTTCAGGCCATTTCCTCTTGTCCTTGTTACTTGGGAGAAGAGACTGACACCCACCTCGCTACAACCTCCTTTCAGGTAGTTGTAGAGAGCGATAAGGTCTCCCCTCAGCCTCCTTTTCTCCAGGCTAAACAACCCCAGTTCCCTCAGCTGCTCCTCATAAGACTTGTGCTCCAGGCCCTTCACCAGCTTTGTTGCCCTTCTCTGGACATACTCCAGCACCTCAATGTCTGTCTTGTAGTGAGGGGCTCAAACCTGACCACAGTACTCAAGGTGTGGCCTCACCATTGCTGAGTATAGGGGGACAATCACTTCCCTGCTCCTGCTGGCCACACTATTTCTGATACAAGCCAAGCTGCCGTTGGCCTTCTTGGACACCTGGGCATGCTGCTGGCTCATATTCAGCTGGCTGTCGACCAACACCCCCAGGTCCTTTTCTGCTGGGCAGCTTTCCAGCTGCTCTTCCCCAAGCCTGTAGCGCTGCATGAGGTTGTTGTGACCAAAGTGCAGGCCCCAGCACTTGCCTTGTTGAACATCATACAATTGGCCTCAGCCCATCAATCCAGCCTGTCCAGATGCCTCTATAGAGCCTTCCTGCCCTCAAGCCGGTCAACGCTCCCACCCCACTTGGTGTTGACTTTAGATTTACTGAGGGTGTCCTTGATCCCCTCATCCAGATCATTGATAAAGATATTAAATAAAAACTGTCCCCAGTAAATAGCCCTGGGGAACACCACCTGTGACCAGCTCCCAACTGGATTTAACTCCATTCACCACAACACTTTGGGCCCAGCCATTCAGCCAGTTTTTTACCCAGCAAAGAGTATACCCATCCAAGCTATGAGCAACCATTCTCCTGCGCCTTGAAGATTTCCTTCTTGTAGAATGTCCAGCCTTCCTGGACTTCTTTGCCCTTCAGGACTGCCTCCCAAGGGACTCTGTCAACCAGGTCTCTAAACAGGCCAATGTCTACCCTCCGGAAGTCCAAGGTAGAAGTTCTGCTAAGCCCCGTCCGTATTCCTCTGATAATGGAAAACTCATTTCATGATCGCTGTGCCCAAGACAACCTGCACCCATCATATCACTCACAACTGCCTCTCTGTTTGCAAACAGCAGGTCTAGCAGGCTGCATTCCCTGGTTGACTCACCAGCTGTGTCAGAAGTTATTTTTTCATTCACTCCAAGAACCTCCTAGACTGTTTCCTCTCTGCTGTATTTTATTTCCAGCAGACATCTGGTAAGTTGAACTCCCCCAGGAGAACAAGGGCTACCAATAGTGAGACTTCTCCCAGCTGCTTATAGAATATTTCAGCTGTCTCCTCATCCTGGCTGGGTGGTCTATAACAGACTCCCACCATGATATCTGCCTTGTTGGCTTTCCCCTGATTCTTACCCATAAACACTCGACCCTTTCATCACCATCGTCTAGCTCTACACAGTCAAAATACTCCCTAACATACACTGCCTCCCCTTCCTTGCCTATCCCTTCTGAAGAGTTTATAGCCATCCACTGCAGCACTCTAGTTGTGTGAGTCATCCCACCGTGTTTCCGTGATTGCAACTGTATCATAGTTTTCCAGCTGCACAATGGCTTCCAACTCCTCCCATTTGTTGCCCATGCTGCATGCACTGGTGTAGATGCACTTCAGTTGGGCTATTGATCCTGCCACCTTTATGGGGGGAGAAACCCTAATTCGTATGTGACTGTTCTCTGGAGCTTCCATGGTTTCTGATTGTCATGGTTTAACCCCAGCCAGCAACTAAGCACCACGCAGCCACTCACTCACCCCCCCCTCCCCCCGCAGTGGGATGTGGGAGAAAATCGGGAAAAGAAGTAAAACTCATGGGTTGAGATAAGAACGGTTTAAGAGAACAGAAGAGAAGAAACTAATAATGATAATACTAATAAAATGACAGCAGGAATAATAAAAGGATTGGAATATGCAAGTGATGCACAATCAATTGCTCACTACCCACCAACCGACATCCAGTAAGTCCCTGAGTGGCAGTCCCCCTGCCCCCACTCCCCCCAGTTTATACACTAGATGTGGCATCACATAGTATGGAATACCCTGTTGGCCAGTTTGGGTCAGCTGCCCTGGCTGTGTCCCCTTCCAACTTCTTGTGTCCCTCCAGCTTTCTCACTGGCTGGGCATGAGAAGCTGAAAAATCCTTGACATTAGTCTAAATACTACTGAGCAACAACTGAAAACATGAGTATGTTATCAACATTCTTCTCATACTGAACTCAAAACATAGCACTGTACCAGCTACTAGGAAGACAATTAACTCTATCCCAGCCGAAACCAGGACACTAATGCATCGAAAACATTTGCATCTTTGCTGCCAATTGGTGCCCAAACAACATTCTAGTTTTTCAAATGTGCTTAAAATGCTTCTATCTTCTTGTACACTGGCTTTTTTTTTACATTTAGTTCATTTTTCCATAAGCTTTCATTTGATGACTGTGAATAAGAGAGTTTTTATATTTCAACAACAAAAGGTCAAATTATACTCTAAGACACTTTAGAGAAATTATTCACTGAAGTATTTTTTGTGAAATAAGTAGTATAGCATCCTAAGCAACGTAGAGACTTATTTAAAGTTGGTCCTTGTTTGGTCAAATTTTGTATTCTTTTTAAAATTATTTTTAATTTCATTGTTGTAATTGCTAAGATCTTCCATTTTGTACATCTTGTTTATAACAAAGTCACAGAACAGCTCAGTCTCCTCGAGAGCCATTGTTGAATGAAATCCATAGTACTCTCCAACTCACAATAGGCATTTCTGACATCTTACTGATATTTGAATTTCCTTTATTATTTCAAATGCTGATAGTTTTGCTATGAAAGAAGGGAAATACCAGCTTGACAAAACTATTCTAAGTGAAATGTCAGTGTTTGAACTCCTTCACTCAAACTACTTTTTCACCTTATTGTGCTGATTTTCCTGTCCTCCTCTGTTCCCCACCAGAAATTCAGAACATACTGCTGCTTAATCTTTTCACATTTTTTTCAAAATAAAATAAAATAAAAGTACTCCTAACTTTAATTAGCACCCTTCTTATCTGTTTGATGCACACTCAGCATGTCCATATGTACCTTTCCTTCTTTGGCAGTCTGTCTCTTGCTGATTGCTATTTTTCTTGTGAAAGCAATAGTGAGTTTCAAGTAATTATAAGATTCTGAACAGGTATTAGCAGAAAATTTGCATAATAATTTTCATTTCTCAAAATTCTGAATAAATATTTTGCTCTTGAAATTCAGGGAATTTGTAATGAACAACCTATATAAGCTTTTTCTAATCTAAAGAATCTTAGTGTTTTTTGCAAAAGACCTTCTGGTCTTCCCTTACTTTAAGCATAAAACAAGTTAATGTTTTTTAAACGTTTTCATCCATCATGCTTTCCAAGAAGCTAAATGCTATTGAAACAATATTTATGAACATCAGTTTATAAAATGTATTAGAGAAAAAATTGCACAAAAATATCCAGAGTATCAAAATGCATAAAATATCTCCATCAAAAAGAATATGTACTACCTCTTAGTACCTGAGATTCTGTTTACTAAGTCCCACAATTGTAACATTTTTGTTCAGCAACAGTAAAAAACCTTTGACAGTATATTGTAGTCATTGTCTTTCTCTCATGTCTTCTCTTCACAATAATATTCTTTCTTTTACTGAAAAAGAAAAAAACCCCACAACCCTGTATTCCACTGGAAATGTTGTGAAATATATACAGTGCATTCTCATTTTGTTAGGTCTTACTCAAAGGTACTGAAGCTGATGGATACCATTTTTTTATTTCTGTATCTTCTGATTTAAGTACATATTTTATTATGGGGAAAATGCACAAACAAGATTTGACTTTGGCAATCAGTAAAAGGACTGAATTTGAGTGGCAAGATATGCTTTTGGTGAAGCTATGTTTTGTTTTGGTTTTTGTCCCCAGGTATGATCTGTATCCTGTGCTGGATTTTAGAACTTGCACCTAATTCCCTTTGCTATAGGTCAGAATCCTATTGGTTTAATTGGAGGGAGACCAGATTAATCTTAATTTGTAAGTGTCTTTTTTTTAAGTCTTAAAGCTTCCTATTCCAGAAACCTATTTACCCAGGCTGGTTCTTAGCCAAAATCAATGTGTATTGGTTTTCCACTGATTACCACTCAGAACTGGGTCTTGGCAATAAGTGTTAATGGCATGGGTGTCTATGTAACTAATTCAGAGCGGGAGGGTCATCTAACTGAGCTGTTGATGTTCATTTGGCTTTTTGTGTCCACGGTATAGTGCATTGTATCCTGCTGTCCCAAAGAAATTTAAAATTCCCCCAAAATATCCTTCAGTCATACCAACTGAACAAATGTAAGATACTTCCTTTCAGTTCCTGTGTGGTATGTGAATGCATAATTATCTTCAAATGAGTAAGATAATGAAAATTATACATACAGTTTGTAATGTTTAATTAAAAGTTGGCCTATTCTTGCAATCTAATAATCATTAGTTATACTTTCAGATATTTATTATTTGAATACATACAAATATAGTGATTATTTGTACAGAAGCCAGTTTATTCTCTGAAAGCCCATTCTCATGTTTCCTTCTGGCAAAAAACCTAGGATATTCTTTCTTCATAATTATAGTGGTCATTACCAACCTTTCAATGCAGGGGAATCAATAGTTTAATAGGAAGTGTGAAAATTACTGTTAATGTTTTGCAGGAGAGCTGATAAGGAATTAATAGTTCTTACTGGAATTTTCTGATTCACTGAAACTCTTCATGGGGAAGAATCAATTTCAGCTAATTTCCTATCTCAAAAATGGTGAAAGGAGTTTCTAAATTATCATTATCCAAATGAAAAAGTTATTTTTTTAAAAATAACTAAGAAAAGTAATAATTTATAAGACTGAATTGGGGAAAAAAAAAGTGTTCTACCTGAAAATATCAGTATCTTTTGTGGTTTGATTTTTTTCATGACTGTTTCTGAGGTTTTCTTTATTTGTTTTTCTGTTTACTGAAAGAGTAATGTATATTAAATAATTACATATACCTGTGAACTGTAGGAAAACAGTGAAATGTGGTTTTCAGACTGATTTGACAAATTTCTCAATATATGCAGTGTTTGCTTACTAGTACAGTAATGCTTTGACATAATCTTTAGTGGATTTCTGCATATGCATACACATGCTGCTTATGGATATTATTATCCTTCAATGCATTTTGCACTGTTTAAGTGGAAGCTTAGCACTGTACTTTTATTCAGACTAGGACACTGACATTTGAAAAGATGAGAAATGCCTTTAAGCATTAATTCACTCAAAAATTTAGATGAGTATTAATATCTTGCAAAATTCCTGAATTCTACAGAAAATGAAATAGGACACTCTCACATATTTTTATAACATCAGTGACATGATGGTGTAGAAATAGCATATCCAAGAAATAACTCATAATCAATTTTATTGGAATTCTGTACTTAAGGTCTGCATTTTCAGAAGATGAATCTGTAAATCATCTTTGTCTAAACCTGCAAATAATTAGTGTTCAGGTGATCAAGTTCAGTGCCCTCTGCCTCCCATCCCTCCATATACCCCATCTTGAATCATGAAAAGCTCTGTCCCTCTTAAGTTTAATGCTAATCATTTATTCTGAAGTGATTCATTCTGACTATAATGGTAGTTCAGATCCACTTTTGTTTGGGGTGTTTTGTTTTCATGCTGTGACCAATAGTGCTAGAAATATAAGCCTTTCCAAGTAGATTGGATGTTTCCAGGAACATAACATGTGATTCATGGAAATGAAAATAGGTAATGTTTTCTGGTTGATTTGATTATGATTTTTTGTTTGTTTATCTTTTCCCCTATCCCTCTGTTGATTTCTGGTAGCTTCCTCTACTTACCATTACCATTTCTCCAACCTAGCAAACTAGCTAAGCATACTGAATAAAGTTCAGATCTTGTTGAACTGAGTGTTATTTGTACTTTTCAAAGCATCTTCAAGCTTCAGTACCTC
Organism: Harpia harpyja; assembly: GCF_026419915.1. NCBI lineage: Eukaryota > Metazoa > Chordata > Aves > Accipitriformes > Accipitridae > Harpia > Harpia harpyja. The sequence continues at coordinate 25,933,134 of NC_068947.1, forward strand.
TCCAAAATTCATTATTTTATTTTTTTCTTTCTTAACCACAGCAAAAAGCTTTTTGAATGTTTGCCTTTATTCCACTTTGATTTCTGACAAATCCTGATTTTCTTAGCCTTCTGTGCTGGTTTTGGCTGGGATAGAATTAATTTTGTTCATAGTAGCTAGTATGGGGTTACGTTTGGGATTTGTGCTGGAAACAGTGTTGATAACACAGGGATGTTTTCATTATTGCTGAGCAGTGCTTACACAGAGCCAAGGCCTCTTCTGCTTCTCACCCCACCCCACCAGCAAGTAGGCTGGGGGTGCACAAGAAGTTGAGAGGGGACACAGATTGGACAGCTGACTCCAACTGACCAAAGGGATATTCCAGACCATATGATGTTGTGCTCAGCATATAAAGCTGGGGGAAGAAGGAGGAAGGTGGGGGAGGACGTTTAGAGTGATGGTGTTTGTCTTCCCAAGTAACCGTTACACGTGATGGAGCCCTGCTTTCCTGGAGATGGCTGAACACCTGCCTGCTGATGGGAAGTAATGAATGAGTTCCTTGTTTTGCTTTGCTTTCGTGCACAACTTTTGCTTTACCTATTAAACTGTCTTTATCTCAACCCACGAGTTTTTTCCCTTTGACCCTTCTGATTCTCTTCCCCATCCCACTGTGGGGGAGTCAGCGAGTGGCTGGGTGGTGCTTAGTTGCCAGCTGGGGTTAAACCACGACAAATAAATTGCATAATTTTTTTCAATTCAAATTATAAAAAGGAATAAATCTGTTTCAAAATTTTTAGAAGAACCCATTAATTTTATTCTGTTCTAATATGCATTCTCTGTATTCTCCTAGCTGCTATAAAAACCACCTTTTCATTATCCATTGATCTCTATCTGGAATGTGTCTCTATAACCATGACATTGCCTTCTCCCAGTAATTACACTGTCACAAGCTGTTACTTTTCACTCTTTTTCTATAACTCTTTGTAGGAGGAGGCTTGTTGGAGGAGCAGCAAGCAGGTGACTGATACAGAACACATTGCAATCATAGCTGAAAGCTAAAAGTGGAACGGAACAGTCCTAATAAAATCATTAATTAGGTTATGAATGCAGTTCCTTGCTGGGTAATAGAGTGTAAATTAAAAGTCAAATTGAAAAACTGAAAATTCATCCTAGTTTTTTAATTATTCACAGAAGGGGATATAATTCAATAAGGTAACTCTATAGTGGGTCATCACGCAGCGTCTCTGGATGCTCTCATACAGGTCTGCCCCACTGGCTGGACGTGGCTTGCTGAGGGCAAAGGATCTGGGCCCAGGCTTGGATCTGGAGGGTATGTGCTCCAGCAAAAGCAGAGTCTGCCTCTTTCTCCTAGTCCTTACATTTTGCCATTCCCATTTGTAAGAGACTGTGTTGGACTATGTTTGTCTCAACGTTGCTGTTGCACAGTTACCATTTGCTAGCCTCAACATCCTGTCGCTGTGGGGTAGTACACACTGAAGGAGACAAAATGTCCCTGAAGAAACCACCATATCTGCCTGAAGCTAGCAGTGCCTACCAAGCTGTGCTTGCCCACAAGCAAGGTGAAGAAAACCAAATACCACCGAGAACACCTGGGCATGCGCCCATGGAGGAACACGGGGCGGCATGTATGATAATGAGCTCCGTGGAAATGGGTGGACTCTTTGGAGAAATCGTGGGGACCGGGACAATAAAAGAACTGCGTACTCCTCTCTTGAAAAAGGGAACTGAAAGGAATTGAAAAGGAACTGAAAGGAACTGAAAAGGAACTGAAAAGGAACTGGAAAGGAACTGAAAGGGATTTCAGTATTGAAAAGGGATTGAAATCAGCGCTTGGAACTGGGACTTTGGCATCACCTGTCTGCTGGAACCTGGAACTTGGACCCCCATCACCTGCACCGAGACCAAGACAACGGCATGTTGCTGGCTTCGTGGTGGTGGTAACTAGTCTTGCTGCAACTCTCCCGTTTTCTTGCTTAGGTCTGCCTCTTTTTCCTTTCTTCTTCCCTCTGTCCTGTCGCTATTATCAGTTGTTATAGGAAATAAAACTTGTAAGGTTGTACGGCATCTGACCTCGTTTGTGTGTTAATCTCGCTCTTGGGATCGTTTAATAATCCTCCCCGATATTGGATCGGGACATCTTTTAAATTGGCGTCATGGACAGGATCCCCAGGGATGAGAGTGCTGTACTACTTTGTTGTGGAACTTTTGTGTTAATGTGCAGTCTGGCTCCTGAGAGCGAACAGGGGGAACTTGGCTACTCACGTGTGGCCCTCTCAGGACGTAACCCTCCTTTGAGTTAGTGTGTAACTTTGACGTGTGTCCTCCTGAGGGTGAAAAGGGGGAATTTGGTAGTACTGTGGGACCCTCTCAGGACATAATCCCCTCCTTTGCGTTGGTTTGTAACTTTAAAGTGTGCCCTTCTGAGAGCAAATAGGGGGAATTTGTTGTTAAGTTGTGACCCTCTCAGGACGTAACCCCCTGCTTTGTGTTAGAGAAAATGGATGCTCAGAAAACTGTTGATGTTTGTGATTTTGTGCCCTCACAGGTTGAAGGAATAGATCAACTGTATGATCTTTTAGAGGCGCACTGATCTCGCCTCTCACTCCAGGGACAAGACTGGGCGAAAAACCATTGGTTTCAACCACAGAGTGTGGTGGATAGGATAAGAATATTGCAGAAGGAAGCTAAGGTTAAGAAGGGGAAAGGAAAAGCTATAATTTGCGCAGTGTTGGGAGCGAGTCTGGCAGCTGCGGTGGAAGAGAGAAAGCAGAAGTCTTGTCAAACTGATAATGTAATAGACTCCCTGCAGATGGTAATCAAAGGTCTGCAGGAACAATTGAAAGAAAGTAAACAATTGTTGGAGGAGGAAAGGAACCTAAATGTGATATTAAAGAAGGAATTGAGGAATCAACTTTTGAGAGAGGTGGATACACAGGCGGAGGTAGAAGCGACGTTTGCGGAGAAAGGGATACGGCAAATCTACCCCCACAGAGATTTGTGGAGGGCAAAAGAAACCGTAGAAAGCCTCCCACATATGTATCCACTGATTAAAACAGAGTATGTGTATGAGGACGATAGCGATGACCATCCTCAGGTTATTACCAAAGAAGTCCCATTTACAGCAACTGAATTAGCAAAGCTGAAAAAAGATTTTGCAAGGACTGCAAAGGAATCGGAGACAGAGTATGTGTGGAGAGTGTCTTTGTCGGGAGGGGATGGAATTTTGTTGTCAGAGAAAGAAGCAGAAGGCTATTGGGGTCCGGGTGTGTTTCTAACTACTGGCTATCGCCGAGCCCCATGGTCATTGACTCAGAGAGCTGCGTATTGGGCCGGAGGGCTGAACCCCTTGGAGAGGGGAGATCCCCTTGCCATAACCGGTACAGTGGATCAGTTAGTGGAAAGCGGGCAAAAGGCAGCATGTCTCCAGATGATGTATGATTGGGAGCTCAAGCCCCACCAGGGCTCCCCCGGTGATGATGCCTGTGGACCCAGAGAGGATGACTCCTCTGATACAGGGACTTCCCGACTCTCTGAAACCCATTGGGATTCAATTGCAAGGGAGGATTCAAAACACCCCCGATGGAGAAAGAATTATGGCCACTCTGGAGGGGAAAGTGTCCCCTGATCATCGGCGGTCAGGGAGAAAAGTATGGACATGGGGAGAGATAGCTCAGGAATTGATTAATTTTGGGAGAAAATATGGCCCCGTTGGTGGATTGTCTCAAAGAACTGAAAACAAGATCGTATGACAACTTAGTGGGCGACAACTACCCCCTGGAAGGGAGAGGCCCCTAACTCGACAGGGACTGTGGCAGCTAGGGCTTCAGAAAGGCATTCCCCGGGACTTGATGGATGGACTCCTGACCCAAAAATTGGAGCAACTTGTGCAGAATTGGTCAGGGCAAAGGGCCGTTTCCAGACCAACCCCTAGTGCCCCACCCTTGATAGACCTTGAGGAGGAGCTGACTAGGGAGAAGAAGGTGGCGGGAAGCTAGACCCTCCGCCCCCCAAAGGTGAGGGGGGAGGCGGAGGATGGATGTTTGTTAGACAACTCACCTGCAATACCAAAGGGGATTTACTGATTACAGTTGCTGTAGGACCAAGGAAAAGACTGGTAACCTTTTTAATTGATACTGGGGCACAAATTACCGTGCTAAGGCGGACTGAAGCAGAACAATGTGGAATCCCGATTCCATCTAGAAATCGGATTGTCTTAAATGCCTTGGGAAAAACACAATCAGTGCCTATGACTCCGGTGACACTATGGTTGCCAGGGGAGGAAAACCCTGTCAATACCATGGTGGCTGTAGGATCTTTCCAGATGAATCTTCTAGGTATAGATGTTTTGAAGGGTAGACAGTGGTGTGACACCCAGGGAAACTCATGGTCTTTTGGTGTCCCTCAGATTAGGCAATTGGCCGAAACATCCGGCATGGAGGTGCGCCTATTGCAAGCGGCACCTACCCTCCCCGCTTCCAAATTGACAAATGTTAAACCCTACCCAGTGCCTCTAGGAGCAAGAGAAGGAATTACGCCAGTTCTGGAGGATTTAAAGAAACAAGGGGTTGTAGTTCCCACTCTCTCCCCCTTCAACTCTCCTGCATGGCCAGTCCGAAAACCAAATGGCAAATGGAGATTGACCATAGATTACAGGAGGCTCAATGCCAACACAGGTCCACTAACAGCTGCTGTACCAAACATTGCTGAATTGATAGCTGCCATTCAGGAACAATCCCACCCTGTCATGGCAACAACTGATGTCAAGGATATGTTTTTATGGTCCCTTTACAACCTGAGGACCAGGATCGCTTTGCCTTCACCTGGGAAGGACAACAGTACACCTTCACACGACTACCTCAAGGGTACAAGCACTCCCCCACGCTGGCTCACCATGCTCTAGCGCAAGAGTTGGAAACAATTCCCATAAAAGCAGAGGTAAAGATCTACTTGTTGCAAAAGAGAGCTCAGTGGGAATGGACTCAGGTCCATGACGAGGCTTTACAGTTGTTGCTGTTTGAAGCGAATGCCTATCAGGCCCTTGGTCCCACTCACCCAACAGACCCGGTTCAAACTGAGTGGGGGTTCGCCAAGACTGGACTGTCAATCCATTTGTGGCAAAAGGGTCCAGAGGGGCCTGTTCGGCCCATTGGTTTTTATTCTCGTAGCTTTAAAGATGCTGAAAAAAGGTATACAACTTGGGAAAAAGGTCTATTTGTAGTTAGTTTAGCTCTGAGAGAAGCCGAACGGACCATCCGGCAACAACCTATAGTGCTCAGAGGTGCATTTAAAGTGATCAAAGCAGTTTTGGCAGGAACTCTACCCCCTGACGGGGTGGCCCAGAGAGCCTCTGTGCGAAAAAGGTATGCACAAATAGAACACTACTGTGAAATCTTTTCTGTACCTGAAGGAGCCACGAAAGTGTTAAATATACAAGATGAGGTAAACCCAGATAGGGAAACCCCCGAGCTTTTGTCTGTAATGCAAGTAGCTCCTCCGTTTTCTGGACAATTGCAAAATGTCTGGTTTACGGATGCCTCGTCAAAGCGAGAGGGAAAAATTTGGAAATATCAAGCTGTGGCACTTCGAGTAGATACCAAGGAACAGATCATTACCGAAGGGGTAGGTAGTGCACAAGTAGGAGAATTAATTGCTGTGTGGAGCGTTTTCCAACACGAGGCTCAATCTGCTTCTTCTGTCTATATCTATACTGACTCTTATGCTGTGTTTAAAGGTTGCACTGAGTGGCTTCCATTCTGGGAACAAAACGGATGGGAGGTCAATAGAATACCCGTATGGCAAAAGGAAAAATGGCAAGATATTCTTACCATTGCCAGACAAGGGAAATTTGCAGTAACATGGGTAGCATCCCATCAACAAGATGACGTCTCGGTGAGCCGATGGAATGCCAAAGTGGATGAGCTAGCCCGGCTAGCTCCCCTACAAAGCACCCAGATAGTAGAAAATTGGGAACATCTGTTAGAATGGCTACATGTAAAACAGAAACATTCAGGAGTTAAGGACCTCTGTTGTGAGGCACAAGCCCGAGGGTGGCCAGTTACCAGGGAAGAATGTAAAACTTGTGTGTCTTCCTGCGAACAATGCCGCAACCGCTTGGACAGACACCCGCTGGAGGGTGACCCCCCTGCATTTAAGAGAGGGAAAAGGCCTATGGGAGGCCTGGCAGACTGATTATATCGGTCCCTTTCGAAGGTCAGAGGGAAAGAACTACATACTGCTGGGTGTGGAGATAGTATCCGGACTAGTGCAAGCTAAAGCATGTGCTAAGGCAACAGGAGAAAACACAATAAAGGCTCTGAAAGAATGGTTTGGAATTTTCCCCGAACCACAGTCAATCCAATCAGATAATGGCTCACATTTCACAGCCAAAGTGGTCCAGGAATGGGCAGCCCAGGAGGGAATTTTGTGGGTGTTTCATACTCCGTATTACCCACAAGCAAATGAAATTGTGGAAAGAACCAATGGTCTGTTAAAACGCTTCCTCAAACCGCATAAGCCAGGATGGGCTGAGAGAGTGTGGGATGCAGTGACCAGCATTAATAGTCGCTGGGGAGTAAATGGATGTCCAAAGATCACAGCATTCTGTCCGAAAGCTCCAACAATCATGCCAGCCCCACATGGCCCTGATCACCCCAGCAATCCATAACTTCCCACAGTGGGCACAGTGATAGTGAAACATGGCCAATTCAATTTCCTGCTGTGGGTAGATATTGTTTAAAGCGCACCCAGAAGGGAGGGGTCAATGTCGGAGAAAGCAGGTGTCAATGGACACTCACACATAAATTGGTTAATGAAGATAGAGGCGTTTACACATGGATGTGGCTTGATGAAACTGGACGCAACAAAGGGTTTAAAGGGTTTTGGTCGAACAAAAATGAAACCTTTTTTCTCCAATGGCCTGGAAACCATATTTATCATCAAATTTGTGAGTGGAAGAACAACACTGGTGCCTGGTATTGTACCGGCCAGACAAACAACAACAACAAGCCAGCACCCTTTTTAGCCCTTTGGGAAATGAGAACACAACTTATTTCCAACTCCCAAAGGCTGCAGCTGGACCATTTGCTAATGGTGCCAAAGCCAAAAAAGGCCATTATTGGATTTGTGGACATACTGCCTACAAACAACTACCAGCAAATTGGTCAGGGATTTGTTATATAGGGATTGTCTGACCTCTGTTTTTCCTTCTTCCAGAGGCGGGTGGTCCTCGACTGGGAGTAAGACTATATGATAATTCAGGGGACAAAAGGATTGCACGTAGCAAGCGATCTGTTGACATTAACTCAACAATCTCAACAGATGCGCACTGCAATCCTTCAACACCGCATGGTTTTGGATTACTTACTAGCTGAAGAGGGAGGAGTATGTGGGAAACTAAATGTCTCTAATTGTTGTTTGGAAATAGACGATGTAGGTGAAGTACTTCTTCAACTGACCACAGATATTAGGAAACTAGCCCATGTCCCCGTTCAAACATGGGACAGCTGGAACGGTGATTTATGGTCTTGGTTACCCGGAGCACCATGGGTAAAACCGCTTCTGTTTTATCTGTTGTGTGCATTTGTCGCTTTGATGTTTTTGTCATGTATTATTCCTTGTTTTATTCAATTAATCCAACATGTTGTATCTAACATGCAATCTGTATCTATTGCCTCGCCTGATGGTGTAAAACAGATTCGTGTCGTTTGTCAATCAAAGCGCACAACTGTACCAATGCTTTAGACACGTGTTTTAGAACTCAGATTAGTAATTTTGTGGCAATTGCTTTGTTAGCTCTCGCTATATTTTCTCTTGTGGTATGTATGTGTTTGTCTTGTAAGTGTATACATTTTGGTTAAATAGGTTAGGTTATAATATTGTTAATCATTGTTATATAGTGTTGTTGTTCATTTACCTTTGTTCAGATCTGGGATAGAAGTTTCTAGGCCCAGACGACCCATGCACCCTAGGATAAGGGGGCGCGGAAAGTGGTTTTCCCGCCGCGCATGCGGACCCCAACACCAGCAGACCAGGGCAGCAGACCGTGTGGACTGTTAGGGCTGTGACCACTTTGTGGTACATTGCCAAAAAATGACGGAGTATGAGTATGTGTTTACGTTGATTCCAATTTATTATATAGCCTTTGCTTTGATAACGGTTATCTTAATAGTTATTCTAATACTTCTTTTTTGTCCTTGTAAATGTTCACCATGTAAACTGCCGTTGTGTTTTTCTACTGATTCTTTGCAACCTTAAAATCAATTTATAGTATGTTTTGATATTGTAGACTTAGTTAAATTTATAATGGTTAGTTGATGTTAAGTAGATGTCGTTAGTTATTAGATGTTGTTTAACTTAGAAATCTTATAATTAGGATAATTGGTATGATATTGTTGTTTGTTCATGTTGCTGTTTAATGTAGAAATATTGTATTAACATAGAATAAGCCTTGGAAAACCAAATCATCTTATTTTAACCTTTGGTTTGGTTTTGTTTGTTTTTTTTTTTGCCACGTTATGTTAAGTCATTTTGATAGAAAGTTGTTAACTTGATTATATCGTTGTAGTATGCGCTTTTTTCCCTCTTTCTCTTTCTATACCCTTATCTTTCACGCCACCACGAGGACAGCAATGTCGAGCCACGGGGTGGTGTAAGAGACTGTGTTGGACTACGTTTGTCTCAACGTTGCTGCTGCACAGTTACCATTTGCTAGCCTCAACATCCTGTCGCTGTGGGGGAGTACGCGCTGAAGGAGACAAAATGTCCCTGAAGAAACCACCATAACTGCCTGAAGCTAGCAGTGCCTACCAAGCTGTGCTTGCCCGCAAGCAAGGTGAAGAAAACCAAATACCACCGAGAACACCTGGGCATGCGTCCATGGAGGAACACAGGGCGGCATGTATGATAATGAGCTCCGTGGAAATGGGTGGACTCTTTGGAGAAATCGTGGGGACCGGGACAATAAAAGAACTGCGTACTCCTCTCTTGAAAAAGGGAACTGAAAGGAACTGAAAGGAGCTGAAAGGGATTGAAATCAGCGCTTGGAACTGGGACTTTGGCATCACCTGTCTGCTGGAACCTGGAACTTGGACCCCCATCACCTGCACCGAGACCGAGACAACGGCTGTTGCTGGCTTTGTGGTAGTCGTAACTAGTTTTGCTGCATCTCTTCTGTTTTCTTGCTTAGGTCTGCCTCTTTTTCCTTTCTTCTTCCCTCTGTCCTGTCGCTATTATCAGTTGTTATAGGAAATAAAACTTGTAAGGTTGTACGGCATCTGACCTCGTTTGTGTGTTAATCTCGCTCTTGGGATCGTTTAATAATCCTCCCCCATATTGGATCGGGTCACCATTTGACTAGACCCAGCTCTTCCTCTCTACCATCTCCTTGTCTCAATACAGTATATCCTTATCAGACTTTCTGATTATGCCTTAGTTTCTGTCGTCCTCCATTTCATAATCTGTTTCTGCTCTTGATGACCTCAGCTCAGTCACTTCTGCTTGTTTCTTTTCTATACTTTAGTGTAAGTCCCCTCCCCTGCCCCCTGCTCTTGCCCCAATTTTTTTGCTGAGCCAGTTGTAGTCCACTCTACATATTCCAATCTCTTATTTCCATGTCTGATAGCTCTATTATCCCCTTCATTCATCTGTGGCTCCTTATGCTCCCTTACTCTCTCCTGCTTTCCAGTTCTTGGTCTTAGCCTTTATTTTTCAGCAGGTTTTGGTACTCTCATATAGATCCTTTATATCAGCCTACTCTCTGTGATAGCCTTCTTCCTCATCCTTCACAGATGTCTGTGGTGCTAGTTTTTTGTCTCTGTATTTGAGTTGCTTCTTCTGTGCATGTCTGAGACATACCTGGTGGTTCATTTCTAGTGCTTGACTTAAGACAACTGTGGTGGTTGACCCTGGCTGGATGCGAAGTGCCGACCCAAGCTGCTCTATCACTCCCCCTCCTCAGCTGGACAGGGGAGAGAAAATACAACAAAAGGCTCGTGGGTCAAGATAGGGACAGGGAGATCACTCACCAGTTGCCGTCATGGGCAAAAGAGACTTGACTTGGGGAAATTAATTTAATTTATTACCAATCAAATCAGAGTAGGATAATGAGAAATAAAACCCAAATCTTAAAACACCTTCCCCCCACCCCTCCCTTCTTCCCGGACACAGCTTCACTCCTGATTTTCTCTACCTCCTTCCCTGCCAGCTGTGCAGGGGGACAGGGAATGGGGGTTGGGGTCAGTTCATCACACATTGTCTCTGCCACTCCTTCCTCTTCAGGAGAAGAACTCCTCACACTCTTCCACTGCTCCAGCGTGGGGTCCCTCCCACGGGAGACAGTCCTCCACGAACTGCTCCAGTGTGGGTCCCTTCCACGGCATGCAGTCCTTCAGGTACAGACTGCTGCAGCGTGGGTCTCCCGCGGGGTCACAAGTCCTGCCAGAAAACCTGCTCCAGCATGGACTCCTCTCTCCATGGGGCCACAGGTCCTGCCAGGAGCCTGCTCAAGCGTGGGCTTCCCACGGGGTCACAGCCTCCTTTGGGCACCCACCTGCTCCAGCATGGGGTCCTCCACGGGCTGCAGGGGAATCTCTGCTCTCGTGTCTGGACCACCTCCTTATTCATTGGCCTTGGGATCTGCAGAGTTGTTTTGCTCACATATTCTCTCTCCTTTCTCCAGCTGCAGTTTCTATTGCACAACTGTTTCCCCTTCTTAAATATGTTCTCCCAGAAGTGCTACCACCGTCATTGATGGGCTCGGACTTGGCCGGCGGTGGGTCCATCTTGGAGCCGGCTGGCATTGGCTCTGTTGGACATGGGGGAAGCTTGTAGCAGCTTCTCACAGAAGCCACCCCTGTAGCCCCCCTGCTACCAAAACCTTCCACGCAAACCCAATACAACAACTGACCATGAAGTGCTGCTCCTCTCAATTTCAGCTGATGTATAACCAGTACAGGCACTTTGTTTGAAACATTAATGGTGAATTTTTGCACTGCCTACCTCTACAAATGTGAAATAGATTTTTTTTTTATTATTTCCTTTAGAAATAGTAAACATTTAGAGTAAAAAAATTTCAACCCCAGCTGAAAGTTTATCTTATAAAACTGTTAGTATTTTAAGTTTGGCACCGTTGTTAGCACTGAAAACAGGATATTCTAATAAAAGCTGGTGGGAAATTGTATTAAGATGCATGGACACTTGTCTTTTTATACTGTTTTGTTTAGCCTCTTGACTTTAGTGTGATTACAGGGTAGTAACAGGGACTGAGAGAGACAACTTTGGGGCTTATGGGTGGGGCGTTCTGAGAGCAATGGCCAATCAGAACATAATAAATGGCATAATCAGTGTTTATAATGATCATATAATGCTTATATAAATTCATGCATTTTGGCTGATAATAACCTTCAGCTAGAGTAGATGGATTTGCATTGTGAATAGTTACAGAGAATTTGGCTTATTGGCTGAGACAATTCTATACCCATATAATTCTATACCCAAATAATGCATTTTCTTGTAGACTGCACAAAATTAATTTATAATACAGAAGAATTTTAAAAATATGAGTATCTAAAAATAGTACACTTGGCCTACAGCCAGCATTCCTGCTAATATATTTTGACTGAGTACAAATCCTGTTATTGAAGATTAGCTTTTGTCAGAATGAAGACTCAGTAGAAATACAGCTGATCCTGCTTATAAGGAACTTTACTGAAGTGAAACTTATTATAGAAGAATGGAAGGTCTCAGAATAATTACTGAATTGAAAACCAAAGTAGCATGAATGACTAATTTAAGTTTTCTGTACATAGTATAGAAGAGAAGGGTTTTTTTTATTTTCTTTGTCAGTTGTGTTTACCTGGTGTTAGTTCTCCTCTTTGAAGTTCAGCTTATCTCTATTTTAGTTCACTTGTACAAAGAACTATGTTTCCAAACATATTGGATTACCTGATGGACCTGGTGAATGAAGTGCGGATTTGAAGATTTTAGGATTTGTTCCTTTTCATTTACAATCTTAGAATCACAGACTCATTTAGGTTGGAAAAGACCTTCAAGATCATTGAGTCCAACCATCATCCATGCCCAGTAAACCATGTTTTGAAGTGCCTTGTCTACATGCTTTTTGAATGCCTCCAGGGATGGCGACTCAACCACTTCCCTGGGCAGCCTGTTCCAATGCCTGACAACCCTTTCAGTAAAGAAATTTTTCCTCATACCCAATCTAAACCTCCCCTGGTGCAACTTGAGGCCATTTCCTCTTGTCCTATCTCCAGCCACCTGACAGAAGAGACCAGCACCCACCTCACTACAACCTCCTTTCAGGTAGTAAGCTGAATAAGGTAGAGAGCTATATGGTCTCCCCTCAGCCTCCTTTTCTCCAGACTAAACAGCCCCAGCTTCCTCAGCCGCTCCTCATAAGACTTGTGCTCAAGGCCCCTCACCAACTTTGTTGCCCTTCTCTGGACACGGTCCAGCACCTCAATGTCTGTCCTGGAGTGAGGGGCCCAAAACTGAACACAGTACTTGAGGTGCGGCCTCACCAGTGCCGAGTACAGGGGAACAATCAGTTCCCTGCTCCCGCTGGCCACACTATTTCCGATACAGGCTAGGATGCCGTTGGCCTTCTTGGCCACCTGGGCACACTGCTGGCTCATATTCAGCCGGCTGTCAACCAGCACCCCCAGGTCTTTCTCTGCCGGGCAGCTTTCCAGCCACTCTTCCCCAAGCCTATAGCACTGCATGGGGTTGTTGTGACCCAGGTGCAGGATGTGGCACTTGGCTTTGTTGAACCTCGTACAATTGGCCTTGGCCCATCGATCCAGCCTGTCCAGATCCCTCTGTAGAGCCTCCCTACCCTTGAGCAGATCAACCCTCTCACCCAACTTGGTGTCGTCTGCAAACTTGCTGAGGGTGTCCTTGATCCCCTCATCCAGATCATTGAAAAAGATATTAAACAGAGCTGGCCCCAAAACTGACTCCTGGGGAACACCACTTGTGACCAGCCGCCAACTGGATTTATCTCCATTCACCACAAATCTGGTAGATTTGAGGTACAGTTATCTCTTTTCTGAAAAGAAAAAAAATACATTAATACTTTAAAAATACCTTGATACCTTAAAAGTCAGAATACTGTAATTCCAATATTAGTAACTATTTTTGTATACCAGAAACACAAACCCAGGATGTTGATGGGGATCCATTTTTATCAGGGTTTAGGGCAGTTGTTATTTGGTCATCCCTTTCCTACAAGGTTCAGCATAAACAGAGGAGAACTCATTTCGCTGCAGTACTCTGGTATAGCGTACAGCTCTGTTAATGAATGTTTATTATGCCTTAAGGAAGATTCTGAATGCAGTGAAACAGACCCTTTGAAATCATCAGGCTCCACTGAGATGGATTTTGTTGGCACAGGAATGCTGCCACCGAAGTCCCCTGTTCTCAGTGTGGCTTAAATTTGTAAAGCTGTGCACCTGAGACTCAGCTGTGGGAGGTTATTAGGCCCATGGAGGAATTGGAGAGTGACACTATCCCAGTAAGGATCAGATGAGTAGGGAGGTCAGGAGGAGGAATTCTGTTCCTGATTTTCTTGAAGCACAGATGTTTTCAGGCAAACCTAGACCAGAGAGTGGTGGTTTCATGCAACCATCACGTAGCAACCTGCTGTTCAAAATCACCTTGACCTGGACAAAGAACAATGACACTGTGTTTATTCTTTCATTTTGTATTTTCTTATATTATCTATTTTTAAAAATATCTGCTGTCTTTCATTTGGACATTTTCTTACCCAGAAGGGAAATTTATTTTTTGTCTTACTAACTACTTTGTGTATTCTAAGAGAATTAAGAAACTTTTAACTGCATCAGTGGGAATTATTTTAATGTTCTCCATAGTGCATTGTATAACACAATCATTCCAATGCTTTTCTGCCTATTTATTTACTAGCTTTCAGTGAATCCTGTAAGTTATGAGGTGCACCCAAAGTCAGTAAAATAGATACAAAAAAATTAAGTCTGTAATTTAGGTTTAGTGATCATGTAATATGGAACCCACTCAGTTCCTGAATGAATACAGTTGGAATCATCTTTCTAGAACAATTCCAAGAAATGCTGAAAGAAACAACATAAAAACTTGTCACTTTTCATTATAAAAAAGGCTTTGGAACACGTAGCTGCTGAAGATAACCCTATAGTAACCAAAATTGTTCAAAAAATGATATGGAAAATTGAATAGCAGTCTAGCTTAAATGGTTATTCTATGAGTTTATGTTTTCCTTCATATTTCTATATACTCAAATTCCACTGAGAAATGACATTTGAAAATAGAAAAATAATAATAAGTAATAGATTTATTTTTTTTTAATAAGCTTAAGTTGTCATGCCATGTTAAAGTAAACTCTGGAAAGGACAATTGTTTTATCCAACATTATAATGATTTCTGAGCACATTTGCTTCATAAATATATTGTACTATCATACTTTAGCCAATATGAACTAAGTCATATCCTAATGGATACCAGAGGTTTCTTACTTTGCTTGTAATTCATATATTATCCCTTCTAGTGTCCGCCTCAACATATACAGTACAGGTTGAGTGTGCTCCTCATATATCTTGTAAGTATTCTATTTTACAAATTACAGGAAAATAGTGTATGTGTATAAAATGAATGATTTTACTCTTAACCAATAAGGAGTACAGGATCTTAAAAAATAAAATTTAATTGTTCTGTCAGTAACTTATTCTTTGTTTAAAATGATGGTGTATGTGATTAAATTCCAACCTAAAGCAATTTCGATTAGACTAATGAAAACTAATTATGATCATTTCCAACCACATTAGGAATATCAGTTCAGTAATTTGTCTGCTATGCATTTACCATCTGCCTGTACATGGCAACAGAATTTTTTGGTAAGGTGTCATGCTACAAACATAAATGATATTGTGGTAGTGATAAATTACGAGAGAATTACACAAAATAAATAACTGAATGACCAGATAAAATGCTGTTGATATTTAGAAATTCATTGTACATCTTGCCAATGTCCCTGTAGTAATATATCAATATATGGCCCCTATTGTTGTATAGACTTGGCATTAAGTAGTCATGATCATGATATTTGTAACACCAAGGAAATGGACCGTAAAAAAACAAATTAAGATTCATGCTCCTTGCAAGAAAAAACTGAAAAGTTACTACTATATGACCGTAGCTGATTATCTTCTACTTTCAATTGATCAGTTGTCTGGATGTAACAATCCTGACGTGCTTTAATAGCTTTGATTCCCTGGTACACTAATCTATCTTTTTTATTGAGAATATGTAACAATATTTTTTCTAATGAAAACAGGAATATTATTTTACATTATAAATTGCTGCTAATTAAATACCAGATAATTTAATTTTAAGTCATTTAATTTTAAAAATAGAACTTAAAATATTTGAGGGCTTGAAAAATTCTAAACATATTCAAGAATGATAAATTCATCCCCTAGCAGTAAAAACCCTGGCTTATCAAAACACTCAAATGAGATAAGGAAAACTGACAAACCTGTATATGAATATGTACCTCTCACTTTTACGGTATTATTGAGTAGTGCTGTTATAGCTATCTGTCTTCCTTACATTTTAAATTCTTATCACATATTGTTAAAAAAATAGGTAAAAAAATAACCATTTTCCACTAAAACTTTTCTTTGAATGAACTGAAAGTGTTGATCAAATATGATGGAACATGTAATAGCCAAAAAATTTTACTAATTTCAGAAAAATATTGAGTGTCAGGATATATGTAAAGGAATGTTTGCTTTTTTCCCTTGTTTAACTTGATACAAAACACTTGAAATTTATTTTGGCTGTGTCCCGATCCAATATCAGGGAGGATTATTAAACGATCCCAAGAGTGAGATTAACACACAAACGAGGTCAGATGCCGTACAACCTTACAAGTTTTATTTCCTATAACAACTGATAATAGCGACAGGACAGAGGGAAGAAGAAAGGAAAAAGAGGCAGACCTAAGCAAGAAAACAGAAGAGATGCAGCAAAACTAGTTACGACTACCACAAAGCCAGCAACAGCCGTTGTCTCGGTCTCGGTGCAGGTGATGGGGGTCCAAGTTCCAGGTTCCAGCAGACAGGTGATGCCAAAGTCCCAGTTCCAAGCGCTGATTTCAATCCCTTTCAGCTCCTTTCAGTTCCTTTCAGTTCCCTTTTTCAAGAGAGGAGTACGCAGTTCTTTTATTGTCCCGGTCCCCACGATTTCTCCAAAGAGTCCACCCATTTCCACGGAGCTCATTATCATACATGCCGCCCTGTGTTCCTCCATGGACGCATGCCCAGGTGTTCTCGGTGGTATTTGGTTTTCTTCACCTTGCTTGCGGGCAAGCACAGCTTGGTAGGCACTGCTAGCTTCAGGCAGTTATGGTGGTTTCTTCAGGGACATTTTGTCTCCTTCAGCGCGTACTCCCCCACAGCGACAGGATGTTGAGGCTAGCAAATGGTAACTGTGCAGCAGCAACGTTGAGACAAACGTAGTCCAACACAGTCTCTTACACCACCCCGTGGCTCGACATTGCTGTCCTCGTGGTGGCGTGAAAGATAAGGGTATAGAAAGAGAAAGAGGGAAAAAAGCGCATACTACAACGATATAATCAAGTTAACAACTTTCTATCAAAATGACTTAACATAACGTGGCAAAAAAAAAAACAAACAAAACCAAACCAAAGGTTAAAATAAGATGATTTGGTTTTCCAAGGCTTATTCTATGTTAATACAATATTTCTACATTAAACAGCAACATGAACAAACAACAATATCATACCAATTATCCTAATTATAAGATTTCTAAGTTAAACAACATCTAATAACTAACGACATCTACTTAACATCAACTAACCATTATAAATTTAACTAAGTCTACAATATCAAAACATACTATAAATTGATTTTAAGGTTGCAAAGAATCAGTAGAAAAACACAACGGCAGTTTACATGGTGAACATTTACAAGGACAAAAAAGAAGTATTAGAATAACTATTAAGATAACCGTTATCAAAGCAAAGGCTATATAATAAATTGGAATCAACGTAAACACATACTCATACTCCGTCATTTTTTGGCAATGTACCACAAAGTGGTCACAGCCCTAACAGTCCACACGGTCTGCTGCCCTGGTCTGCTGGTGTTGGGGTCCGCATGCGCGGCGGGAAAACCACTTTCCGCGCCCCCTTATCCTAGGGTGCATGGGTCGTCTGGGCCTAGAAACTTCTATCCCAGATCTGAACAAAGGTAAATGAACAACAACACTATATAACAATGATTAACAATATTATAACCTAACCTATTTAACCAAAATGTATACACTTACAAGACAAACACATACATACCACAAGAGAAAATATAGCGAGAGCTAACAAAGCAATTGCCACAAAATTACTAATCTGAGTTCTAAAACACGTGTCTAAAGCATTGGTACAGTTGTGCGCTTTGATTGACAAACGACACGAATCTGTTTTACACCATCAGGCGAGGCAATAGATACAGATTGCATGTTAGATACAACATGTTGGATTAATTGAATAAAACAAGGAATAATACATGACAAAAACATCAAAGCGACAAATGCACACAACAGATAAAACAGAAGCGGTTTTACCCATGGTGCTCCGGGTAACCAAGACCATAAATCACCGTTCCAGCTGTCCCATGTTTGAACGGGGACATGGGCTAGTTTCCTAATATCTGTGGTCAGTTGAAGAAGTACTTCACCTACATCGTCTATTTCCAAACAACAATTAGAGACATTTAGTTTCCCACATACTCCTCCCTCTTCAGCTAGTAAGTAATCCAAAACCATGCGGTGTTGAAGGATTGCAGTGCGCATCTGTTGAGATTGTTGAGTTAATGTCAACAGATCGCTTGCTACGTGCAATCCTTTTGTCCCCTGAATTATCATATAGTCTTACTCCCAGTCGAGGACCACCCGCCTCTGGAAGAAGGAAAAACAGAGGTCAGACAATCCCTATATAACAAATCCCTGACCAATTTGCTGGTAGTTGTTTGTAGGCAGTATGTCCACAAATCCAATAATGGCCTTTTTTGGCTTTGGCACCATTAGCAAATGGTCCAGCTGCAGCCTTTGGGAGTTGGAAATAAGTTGTGTTCTCATTTCCCAAAGGGCTAAAAAGGGTGCTGGCTTGTTGTTGTTGTTTGTCTGGCCGGTACAATACCAGGCACCAGTGTTGTTCTTCCACTCACAAATTTGATGATAAATATGGTTTCCAGGCCATTGGAGAAAAAAGGTTTCATTTTTGTTCGACCAAAACCCTTTAAACCCTTTGTTGCGTCCAGTTTCATCAAGCCACATCCATGTGTAAACGCCTCTATCTTCATTAACCAATTTATGTGTGAGTGTCCATTGACACCTGCTTTCTCCGACATTGACCCCTCCCTTCTGGGTGCGCTTTAAACAATATCTACCCACAGCAGGAAATTGAATTGGCCATGTTTCACTATCACTGTGCCCACTGTGGGAAGTTATGGATTGCTGGGGTGATCAGGGCCATGTGGGGCTGGCATGATTGTTGGAGCTTTCGGACAGAATGCTGTGATCTTTGGACATCCATTTACTCCCCAGCGACTATTAATGCTGGTCACTGCATCCCACACTCTCTCAGCCCATCCTGGCTTATGCGGTTTGAGGAAGCGTTTTAACAGACCATTGGTTCTTTCCACAATTTCATTTGCTTGTGGGTAATACGGAGTATGAAACACCCACAAAATTCCCTCCTGGGCTGCCCATTCCTGGACCACTTTGGCTGTGAAATGTGAGCCATTATCTGATTGGATTGACTGTGGTTCGGGGAAAATTCCAAACCATTCTTTCAGAGCCTTTATTGTGTTTTCTCCTGTTGCCTTAGCACATGCTTTAGCTTGCACTAGTCCGGATACTATCTCCACACCCAGCAGTATGTAGTTCTTTCCCTCTGACCTTCGAAAGGGACCGATATAATCAGTCTGCCAGGCCTCCCATAGGCCTTTTCCCTCTCTTAAATGCAGGGGGGTCACCCTCCAGCGGGTGTCTGTCCAAGCGGTTGCGGCATTGTTCGCAGGAAGACACACAAGTTTTACATTCTTCCCTGGTAACTGGCCACCCTCGGGCTTGTGCCTCACAACAGAGGTCCTTAACTCCTGAATGTTTCTGTTTTACATGTAGCCATTCTAACAGATGTTCCCAATTTTCTACTATCTGGGTGCTTTGTAGGGGAGCTAGCCGGGCTAGCTCATCCACTTTGGCATTCCATCGGCTCACCGAGACGTCATCTTGTTGATGGGATGCTACCCATGTTACTGCAAATTTCCCTTGTCTGGCAATGGTAAGAATATCTTGCCATTTTTCCTTTTGCCATACAGGTATTCTATTGACCTCCCATCCGTTTTGTTCCCAGAATGGAAGCCACTCAGTGCAACCTTTAAACACAGCATAAGAGTCAGTATAGATATAGACAGAAGAAGCAGATTGAGCCTCGTGTTGGAAAACGCTCCACACAGCAATTAATTCTCCTACTTGTGCACTACCTACCCCTTCGGTAATGATCTGTTCCTTGGTATCTACTCGAAGTGCCACAGCTCGATATTTCCAAATTTTTCCCTCTCGCTTTGACGAGGCATCCGTAAACCAGACATTTTGCAATTGTCCAGAAAACGGAGGAGCTACTTGCATTACAGACAAAAGCTCGGGGGTTTCCCTATCTGGGTTT
Organism: Harpia harpyja; assembly: GCF_026419915.1. Taxonomy (NCBI): domain Eukaryota; kingdom Metazoa; phylum Chordata; class Aves; order Accipitriformes; family Accipitridae; genus Harpia; species Harpia harpyja. Next base: position 25,952,881 of record NC_068947.1, read on the forward strand.
ACCTCATCTTGTATATTTAACACTTTCGTGGCTCCTTCAGGTACAGAAAAGATTTCACAGTAGTGTTCTATTTGTGCATACCTTTTTCGCACAGAGGCTCTCTGGGCCACCCCGTCAGGGGGTAGAGTTCCTGCCAAAACTGCTTTGATCACTTTAAATGCACCTCTGAGCACTATAGGTTGTTGCCGGATGGTCCGTTCGGCTTCTCTCAGAGCTAAACTAACTACAAATAGACCTTTTTCCCAAGTTGTATACCTTTTTTCAGCATCTTTAAAGCTACGAGAATAAAAACCAATGGGCCGAACAGGCCCCTCTGGACCCTTTTGCCACAAATGGATTGACAGTCCAGTCTTGGCGAACCCCCACTCAGTTTGAACCGGGTCTGTTGGGTGAGTGGGACCAAGGGCCTGATAGGCATTCGCTTCAAACAGCAACAACTGTAAAGCCTCGTCATGGACCTGAGTCCATTCCCACTGAGCTCTCTTTTGCAACAAGTAGATCTTTACCTCTGCTTTTATGGGAATTGTTTCCAACTCTTGCGCTAGAGCATGGTGAGCCAGCGTGGGGGAGTGCTTGTACCCTTGAGGTAGTCGTGTGAAGGTGTACTGTTGTCCTTCCCAGGTGAAGGCAAAGCGATCCTGGTCCTCAGGTTGTAAAGGGACCATAAAAACATATCCTTGACATCAGTTGTTGCCATGACAGGGTGGGATTGTTCCTGAATGGCAGCTATCAATTCAGCAATGTTTGGTACAGCAGCTGTTAGTGGACCTGTGTTGGCATTGAGCCTCCTGTAATCTATGGTCAATCTCCATTTGCCATTTGGTTTTCGGACTGGCCATGCAGGAGAGTTGAAGGGGGAGAGAGTGGGAACTACAACCCCTTGTTTCTTTAAATCCTCCAGAACTGGCGTAATTCCTTCTCTTGCTCCTAGAGGCACTGGGTAGGGTTTAACATTTGTCAATTTGGAAGCGGGGAGGGTAGGTGCCGCTTGCAATAGGCGCACCTCCATGCCGGATGTTTCGGCCAATTGCCTAATCTGAGGGACACCAAAAGACCATGAGTTTCCCTGGGTGTCACACCACTGTCTACCCTTCAAAACATCTATACCTAGAAGATTCATCTGGAAAGATCCTACAGCCACCATGGTATTGACAGGGTTTTCCTCCCCTGGCAACCATAGTGTCACCGGAGTCATAGGCACTGATTGTGTTTTTCCCAAGGCATTTAAGACAATCCGATTTCTAGATGGAATCGGGATTCCACATTGTTCTGCTTCAGTCCGCCTTAGCACGGTAATTTGTGCCCCAGTATCAATTAAAAAGGTTACCAGTCTTTTCCTTGGTCCTACAGCAACTGTAATCAGTAAATCCCCTTTGGTATTGCAGGTGAGTTGTCTAACAAACATCCATCCTCCGCCTCCCCCCTCACCTTTGGGGGGCGGAGGGTCTAGCTTCCCGCCACCTTCTTCTCCCTAGTCAGCTCCTCCTCAAGGTCTATCAAGGGTGGGGCACTAGGGGTTGGTCTGGAAACGGCCCTTTGCCCTGACCAATTCTGCACAAGTTGCTCCAATTTTTGGGTCAGGAGTCCATCCATCAAGTCCCGGGGAATGCCTTTCTGAAGCCCTAGCTGCCACAGTCCCTGTCGAGTTAGGGGCCTCTCCCTTCCAGGGGGTAGTTGTCGCCCACTAAGTTGTCATACGATCTTGTTTTCAGTTCTTTGAGACAATCCACCAACGGGGCCATATTTTCTCCCAAAATTAATCAATTCCTGAGCTATCTCTCCCCATGTCCATACTTTTCTCCCTGACCGCCGATGATCAGGGGACACTTTCCCCTCCAGAGTGGCCATAATTCTTTCTCCATCGGGGGTGTTTTGAATCCTCCCTTGCAATTGAATCCCAATGGGTTTCAGAGAGTCGGGAAGTCCCTGTATCAGAGGAGTCATCCTCTCTGGGTCCACAGGCATCATCACCGGGGGAGCCCTGGTGGGGCTTGAGCTCCCAATCATACATCATCTGGAGACATGCTGCCTTTTGCCCGCTTTCCACTAACTGATCCACTGTACCGGTTATGGCAAGGGGATCTCCCCTCTCCAAGGGGTTCAGCCCTCCGGCCCAATACGCAGCTCTCTGAGTCAATGACCATGGGGCTCGGCGATAGCCAGTAGTTAGAAACACACCCGGACCCCAATAGCCTTCTGCTTCTTTCTCTGACAACAAAATTCCATCCCCTCCCGACAAAGACACTCTCCACACATACTCTGTCTCCGATTCCTTTGCAGTCCTTGCAAAATCTTTTTTCAGCTTTGCTAATTCAGTTGCTGTAAATGGGACTTCTTTGGTAATAACCTGAGGATGGTCATCGCTATCGTCCTCATACACATACTCTGTTTTAATCAGTGGATACATATGTGGGAGGCTTTCTACGGTTTCTTTTGCCCTCCACAAATCTCTGTGGGGGTAGATTTGCCGTATCCCTTTCTCCGCAAACGTCGCTTCTACCTCCGCCTGTGTATCCACCTCTCTCAAAAGTTGATTCCTCAATTCCTTCTTTAATATCACATTTAGGTTCCTTTCCTCCTCCAACAATTGTTTACTTTCTTTCAATTGTTCCTGCAGACCTTTGATTACCATCTGCAGGGAGTCTATTACATTATCAGTTTGACAAGACTTCTGCTTTCTCTCTTCCACCGCAGCTGCCAGACTCGCTCCCAACACTGCGCAAATTATAGCTTTTCCTTTCCCCTTCTTAACCTTAGCTTCCTTCTGCAATATTCTTATCCTATCCACCACACTCTGTGGTTGAAACCAATGGTTTTTCGCCCAGTCTTGTCCCTGGAGTGAGAGGCGAGATCAGTGCGCCTCTAAAAGATCATACAGTTGATCTATTCCTTCAACCTGTGAGGGCACAAAATCACAAACATCAACAGTTTTCTGAGCATCCATTTTCTCTAACACAAAGCAGGGGGTTACGTCCTGAGAGGGTCACAACTTAACAACAAATTCCCCCTATTTGCTCTCAGAAGGGCACACTTTAAAGTTACAAACCAACGCAAAGGAGGGGATTATGTCCTGAGAGGGTCCCACAGTACTACCAAATTCCCCCTTTTCACCCTCAGGAGGACACACGTCAAAGTTACACACTAACTCAAAGGAGGGTTACGTCCTGAGAGGGCCACACGTGAGTAGCCAAGTTCCCCCTGTTCGCTCTCAGGAGCCAGACTGCACATTAACACAAAAGTTCCACAACAAAGTAGTACAGCACTCTCATCCCTGGGGATCCTGTCCATGACGCCAATTTAAAAGATGTCCCGATCCAATATCGGGGAGGATTATTAAACGATCCCAAGAGCGAGATTAACACACAAACGAGGTCAGATGCCGTACAACCTTACAAGTTTTATTTCCTATAACAACTGATAATAGCGACAGGACAGAGGGAAGAAGAAAGGAAAAAGAGGCAGACCTAAGCAAGAAAACGGGAGAGTTGCAGCAAGACTAGTTACCACCACCACGAAGCCAGCAACATGCCGTTGTCTTGGTCTCGGTGCAGGTGATGGGGGTCCAAGTTCCAGGTTCCAGCAGACAGGTGATGCCAAAGTCCCAGTTCCAAGCGCTGATTTCAATCCCTTTTCAATACTGAAATCCCTTTCAGTTCCTTTCCAGTTCCTTTTCAGTTCCTTTCAGTTCCTTTTCAATTCCTTTCAGTTCCCTTTTTCAAGAGAGGAGTACGCAGTTCTTTTATTGTCCCGGTCCCCACGATTTCTCCAAAGAGTCCACCCATTTCCACGGAGCTCATTATCATACATGCCGCCCCGTGTTCCTCCATGGGCGCATGCCCAGGTGTTCTCGGTGGTATTTGGTTTTCTTCACCTTGCTTGTGGGCAAGCACAGCTTGGTAGGCACTGCTAGCTTCAGGCAGTTATGGTGGTTTCTTCAGGGACATTTTGTCTCCTTCAGCGCGTACTCCCCCACAGCGACAGGATGTTGAGGCTAGCAAATGGTAACTGTGCAGCAGCAACGTTGAGACAAACGTAGTCCAACACAGTCTCTTACACCACCCCGTGGCTCGACATTGCTGTCCTCGTGGTGGCGTGAAAGATAAGGGTATAGAAAGAGAAAGAGGGAAAAAAGCGCATACTACAACGATATAATCAAGTTAACAACTTTCTATCAAAATGACTTAACATAACGTGGCAAAAAAAAAAACAAACAAAACCAAACCAAAGGTTAAAATAAGATGATTTGGTTTTCCAAGGCTTATTCTATGTTAATACAATATTTCTACATTAAACAGCAACATGAACAAACAACAATATCATACCAATTATCCTAATTATAAGATTTCTAAGTTAAACAACATCTAATAACTAACGACATCTACTTAACATCAACTAACCATTATAAATTTAACTAAGTCTACAATATCAAAACATACTATAAATTGATTTTAAGGTTGCAAAGAATCAGTAGAAAAACACAACGGCAGTTTACATGGTGAACATTTACAAGGACAAAAAAGAAGTATTAGAATAACTATTAAGATAACCGTTATCAAAGCAAAGGCTATATAATAAATTGGAATCAACGTAAACACATACTCATACTCCGTCATTTTTTGGCAATGTACCACAAAGTGGTCACAGCCCTAACAGTCCACACGGTCTGCTGCCCTGGTCTGCTGGTGTTGGGGTCCGCATGCGCGGCGGGAAAACCACTTTCCGCGCCCCCTTATCCTAGGGTGCATGGGTCGTCTGGGCCTAGAAACTTCTATCCCAGATCTGAACAAAGGTAAATGAACAACAACACTATATAACAATGATTAACAATATTATAACCTAACCTATTTAACCAAAATGTATACACTTACAAGACAAACACATACATACCACAAGAGAAAATATAGCGAGAGCTAACAAAGCAATTGCCACAAAATTACTAATCTGAGTTCTAAAACACGTGTCTAAAGCATTGGTACAGTTGTGCGCTTTGATTGACAAACGACACGAATCTGTTTTACACCATCAGGCGAGGCAATAGATACAGATTGCATGTTAGATACAACATGTTGGATTAATTGAATAAAACAAGGAATAATACATGACAAAAACATCAAAGCGACAAATGCACACAACAGATAAAACAGAAGCGGTTTTACCCATGGTGCTCCGGGTAACCAAGACCATAAATCACCGTTCCAGCTGTCCCATGTTTGAACGGGGACATGGGCTAGTTTCCTAATATCTGTGGTCAGTTGAAGAAGTACTTCACCTACATCGTCTATTTCCAAACAACAATTAGAGACATTTAGTTTCCCACATACTCCTCCCTCTTCAGCTAGTAAGTAATCCAAAACCATGCGGTGTTGAAGGATTGCAGTGCGCATCTGTTGAGATTGTTGAGTTAATGTCAACAGATCGCTTGCTACGTGCAATCCTTTTGTCCCCTGAATTATCATATAGTCTTACTCCCAGTCGAGGACCACCCGCCTCTGGAAGAAGGAAAAACAGAGGTCAGACAATCCCTATATAACAAATCCCTGACCAATTTGCTGGTAGTTGTTTGTAGGCAGTATGTCCACAAATCCAATAATGGCCTTTTTTGGCTTTGGCACCATTAGCAAATGGTCCAGCTGCAGCCTTTGGGAGTTGGAAATAAGTTGTGTTCTCATTTCCCAAAGGGCTAAAAAGGGTGCTGGCTTGTTGTTGTTGTTTGTCTGGCCGGTGCAATACCAGGCACCAGTGTTGTTCTTCCACTCACAAATTTGATGATAAATATGGTTTCCAGGCCATTGGAGAAAAAAGGTTTCATTTTTGTTCGACCAAAACCCTTTAAACCCTTTGTTGCGTCCAGTTTCATCAAGCCACATCCATGTGTAAACGCCTCTATCTTCATTAACCAATTTATGTGTGAGTGTCCATTGACACCTGCTTTCTCCGACATTGACCCCTCCCTTCTGGGTGCGCTTTAAACAATATCTACCCACAGCAGGAAATTGAATTGGCCATGTTTCACTATCACTGTGCCCACTGTGGGAAGTTATGGATTGCTGGGGTGATCAGGGCCATGTGGGGCTGGCATGATTGTTGGAGCTTTCGGACAGAATGCTGTGATCTTTGGACATCCATTTACTCCCCAGCGACTATTAATGCTGGTCACTGCATCCCACACTCTCTCAGCCCATCCTGGCTTATGCGGTTTGAGGAAGCGTTTTAACAGACCATTGGTTCTTTCCACAATTTCATTTGCTTGTGGGTAATACGGAGTATGAAACACCCACAAAATTCCCTCCTGGGCTGCCCATTCCTGGACCACTTTGGCTGTGAAATGTGAGCCATTATCTGATTGGATTGACTGTGGTTCGGGGAAAATTCCAAACCATTCTTTCAGAGCCTTTATTGTGTTTTCTCCTGTTGCCTTAGCACATGCTTTAGCTTGCACTAGTCCGGATACTATCTCCACACCCAGCAGTATGTAGTTCTTTCCCTCTGACCTTCGAAAGGGACCGATATAATCAGTCTGCCAGGCCTCCCATAGGCCTTTTCCCTCTCTTAAATGCAGGGGGGTCACCCTCCAGCGGGTGTCTGTCCAAGCGGTTGCGGCATTGTTCGCAGGAAGACACACAAGTTTTACATTCTTCCCTGGTAACTGGCCACCCTCGGGCTTGTGCCTCACAACAGAGGTCCTTAACTCCTGAATGTTTCTGTTTTACATGTAGCCATTCTAACAGATGTTCCCAATTTTCTACTATCTGGGTGCTTTGTAGGGGAGCTAGCCGGGCTAGCTCATCCACTTTGGCATTCCATCGGCTCACCGAGACGTCATCTTGTTGATGGGATGCTACCCATGTTACTGCAAATTTCCCTTGTCTGGCAATGGTAAGAATATCTTGCCATTTTTCCTTTTGCCATACGGGTATTCTATTGACCTCCCATCCGTTTTGTTCCCAGAATGGAAGCCACTCAGTGCAACCTTTAAACACAGCATAAGAGTCAGTATAGATATAGACAGAAGAAGCAGATTGAGCCTCGTGTTGGAAAACGCTCCACACAGCAATTAATTCTCCTACTTGTGCACTACCTACCCCTTCGGTAATGATCTGTTCCTTGGTATCTACTCGAAGTGCCACAGCTTGATATTTCCAAATTTTTCCCTCTCGCTTTGACGAGGCATCCGTAAACCAGACATTTTGCAATTGTCCAGAAAACGGAGGAGCTACTTGCATTACAGACAAAAGCTCGGGGGTTTCCCTATCTGGGTTTACCTCATCTTGTATATTTAACACTTTCGTGGCTCCTTCAGGTACAGAAAAGATTTCACAGTAGTGTTCTATTTGTGCATACCTTTTTCGCACAGAGGCTCTCTGGGCCACCCCGTCAGGGGGTAGAGTTCCTGCCAAAACTGCTTTGATCACTTTAAATGCACCTCTGAGCACTATAGGTTGTTGCCGGATGGTCCGTTCGGCTTCTCTCAGAGCTAAACTAACTACAAATAGACCTTTTTCCCAAGTTGTATACCTTTTTTCAGCATCTTTAAAGCTACGAGAATAAAAACCAATGGGCCGAACAGGCCCCTCTGGACCCTTTTGCCACAAATGGATTGACAGTCCAGTCTTGGCGAACCCCCACTCAGTTTGAACCGGGTCTGTTGGGTGAGTGGGACCAAGGGCCTGATAGGCATTCGCTTCAAACAGCAACAACTGTAAAGCCTCGTCATGGACCTGAGTCCATTCCCACTGAGCTCTCTTTTGCAACAAGTAGATCTTTACCTCTGCTTTTATGGGAATTGTTTCCAACTCTTGCGCTAGAGCATGGTGAGCCAGCGTGGGGGAGTGCTTGTACCCTTGAGGTAGTCGTGTGAAGGTGTACTGTTGTCCTTCCCAGGTGAAGGCAAAGCGATCCTGGTCCTCAGGTTGTAAAGGGACCATAAAAACATATCCTTGACATCAGTTGTTGCCATGACAGGGTGGGATTGTTCCTGAATGGCAGCTATCAATTCAGCAATGTTTGGTACAGCAGCTGTTAGTGGACCTGTGTTGGCATTGAGCCTCCTGTAATCTATGGTCAATCTCCATTTGCCATTTGGTTTTCGGACTGGCCATGCAGGAGAGTTGAAGGGGGAGAGAGTGGGAACTACAACCCCTTGTTTCTTTAAATCCTCCAGAACTGGCGTAATTCCTTCTCTTGCTCCTAGAGGCACTGGGTAGGGTTTAACATTTGTCAATTTGGAAGCGGGGAGGGTAGGTGCCGCTTGCAATAGGCGCACCTCCATGCCGGATGTTTCGGCCAATTGCCTAATCTGAGGGACACCAAAAGACCATGAGTTTCCCTGGGTGTCACACCACTGTCTACCCTTCAAAACATCTATACCTAGAAGATTCATCTGGAAAGATCCTACAGCCACCATGGTATTGACAGGGTTTTCCTCCCCTGGCAACCATAGTGTCACCGGAGTCATAGGCACTGATTGTGTTTTTCCCAAGGCATTTAAGACAATCCGATTTCTAGATGGAATCGGGATTCCACATTGTTCTGCTTCAGTCCGCCTTAGCACGGTAATTTGTGCCCCAGTATCAATTAAAAAGGTTACCAGTCTTTTCCTTGGTCCTACAGCAACTGTAATCAGTAAATCCCCTTTGGTATTGCAGGTGAGTTGTCTAACAAACATCCATCCTCCGCCTCCCCCCTCACCTTTGGGGGGCGGAGGGTCTAGCTTCCCGCCACCTTCTTCTCCCTAGTCAGCTCCTCCTCAAGGTCTATCAAGGGTGGGGCACTAGGGGTTGGTCTGGAAACGGCCCTTTGCCCTGACCAATTCTGCACAAGTTGCTCCAATTTTTGGGTCAGGAGTCCATCCATCAAGTCCCGGGGAATGCCTTTCTGAAGCCCTAGCTGCCACAGTCCCTGTCGAGTTAGGGGCCTCTCCCTTCCAGGGGGTAGTTGTCGCCCACTAAGTTGTCATACGATCTTGTTTTCAGTTCTTTGAGACAATCCACCAACGGGGCCATATTTTCTCCCAAAATTAATCAATTCCTGAGCTATCTCTCCCCATGTCCATACTTTTCTCCCTGACCGCCGATGATCAGGGGACACTTTCCCCTCCAGAGTGGCCATAATTCTTTCTCCATCGGGGGTGTTTTGAATCCTCCCTTGCAATTGAATCCCAATGGGTTTCAGAGAGTCGGGAAGTCCCTGTATCAGAGGAGTCATCCTCTCTGGGTCCACAGGCATCATCACCGGGGGAGCCCTGGTGGGGCTTGAGCTCCCAATCATACATCATCTGGAGACATGCTGCCTTTTGCCCGCTTTCCACTAACTGATCCACTGTACCGGTTATGGCAAGGGGATCTCCCCTCTCCAAGGGGTTCAGCCCTCCGGCCCAATACGCAGCTCTCTGAGTCAATGACCATGGGGCTCGGCGATAGCCAGTAGTTAGAAACACACCCGGACCCCAATAGCCTTCTGCTTCTTTCTCTGACAACAAAATTCCATCCCCTCCCGACAAAGACACTCTCCACACATACTCTGTCTCCGATTCCTTTGCAGTCCTTGCAAAATCTTTTTTCAGCTTTGCTAATTCAGTTGCTGTAAATGGGACTTCTTTGGTAATAACCTGAGGATGGTCATCGCTATCGTCCTCATACACATACTCTGTTTTAATCAGTGGATACATATGTGGGAGGCTTTCTACGGTTTCTTTTGCCCTCCACAAATCTCTGTGGGGGTAGATTTGCCGTATCCCTTTCTCCGCAAACGTCGCTTCTACCTCCGCCTGTGTATCCACCTCTCTCAAAAGTTGATTCCTCAATTCCTTCTTTAATATCACATTTAGGTTCCTTTCCTCCTCCAACAATTGTTTACTTTCTTTCAATTGTTCCTGCAGACCTTTGATTACCATCTGCAGGGAGTCTATTACATTATCAGTTTGACAAGACTTCTGCTTTCTCTCTTCCACCGCAGCTGCCAGACTCGCTCCCAACACTGCGCAAATTATAGCTTTTCCTTTCCCCTTCTTAACCTTAGCTTCCTTCTGCAATATTCTTATCCTATCCACCACACTCTGTGGTTGAAACCAATGGTTTTTCGCCCAGTCTTGTCCCTGGAGTGAGAGGCGAGATCAGTGCGCCTCTAAAAGATCATACAGTTGATCTATTCCTTCAACCTGTGAGGGCACAAAATCACAAACATCAACAGTTTTCTGAGCATCCATTTTCTCTAACACAAAGCAGGGGGTTACGTCCTGAGAGGGTCACAACTTAACAACAAATTCCCCCTATTTGCTCTCAGAAGGGCACACTTTAAAGTTACAAACCAACGCAAAGGAGGGGATTATGTCCTGAGAGGGTCCCACAGTACTACCAAATTCCCCCTTTTCACCCTCAGGAGGACACACGTCAAAGTTACACACTAACTCAAAGGAGGGTTACGTCCTGAGAGGGCCACACGTGAGTAGCCAAGTTCCCCCTGTTCGCTCTCAGGAGCCAGACTGCACATTAACACAAAAGTTCCACAACAAAGTAGTACAGCACTCTCATCCCTGGGGATCCTGTCCATGACGCCAATTTAAAAGATGTCCCGATCCAATATCGGGGAGGATTATTAAACGATCCCAAGAGCGAGATTAACACACAAACGAGGTCAGATGCCGTACAACCTTACAAGTTTTATTTCCTATAACAACTGATAATAGCGACAGGACAGAGGGAAGAAGAAAGGAAAAAGAGGCAGACCTAAGCAAGAAAACGGGAGAGTTGCAGCAAGACTAGTTACCACCACCACGAAGCCAGCAACATGCCGTTGTCTTGGTCTCGGTGCAGGTGATGGGGGTCCAAGTTCCAGGTTCCAGCAGACAGGTGATGCCAAAGTCCCAGTTCCAAGCGCTGATTTCAATCCCTTTTCAATACTGAAATCCCTTTCAGTTCCTTTCCAGTTCCTTTTCAGTTCCTTTTCAGTTCCTTTCAGTTCCTTTTCAATTCCTTTCAGTTCCCTTTTTCAAGAGAGGAGTACGCAGTTCTTTTATTGTCCCGGTCCCCACGATTTCTCCAAAGAGTCCACCCATTTCCACGGAGCTCATTATCATACATGCCGCCCCGTGTTCCTCCATGGGCGCATGCCCAGGTGTTCTCGGTGGTATTTGGTTTTCTTCACCTTGCTTGCGGGCAAGCACAGCTTGGTAGGCACTGCTAGCTTCAGGCAGATATGGTGGTTTCTTCAGGGACATTTTGTTTCCTTCAGCGCATACTCCCTCACAGCGACAGGATGTTGAGGCTAGCAAATGGTAACTGTACAGCAGCAATGTTGAGACAAACATAGTCCAATACAGTCTTTTACAGACTGTTGATGAATTTACGCATCCTCAACAGGCGTGATGATTAATGAATAGGAATGTGATCCATTCAGCTTCTAAAACAATAGAGAAATGTGTTGGAGTTTTATAAAAGTATTAACTATTCAAGTGCATTGGTTGTTTATCTGTCTGAAGCTATTTCAGTGTGAAACTTCATGTCATCTTGCTTGCCCTTACCAGTAGTAAATAGAATAATAGAGTCTAATTTTTTGAAGACTTTTAACACTACTAATACATCATCACATGAATAGCTGCATAGAATCCTGGGAATTTTATGTTAGATTAATTTAAGGGGGAAAAAAAATTTGGAGAAAATGTCACTTAGTTAAATGGCTTAACTAAAGGTTTTAAGGAAAGTGACATTTATTTTCCACTTTCTTTGGCACTGTGACTTTCACTTTGAGAGAGAACTAGGTAACTTTTTGTGAGAGGCCACTGTGCAAGTAATACACCATACTAGAAAGAATCAAATTCAGAAATCCATAGCTTAATGGTTAAGAGCAATCATTATCTGACAAAAGTCTATAGCTTAGGAGATAAAATGGACTGTTGTCTCACACTTAAAAGACCATAAAATTTGTATATAGGCATTTTCACCTAATGGCTATAGGACCAAAAGTTCACATATTAGACTTATTTCCATTTCAATCACTGAAACATGATGCATGACTTCACTTGGATTAGAAGTCTAATGGGACAAAGTCAAAGGTTCAGCCTTTGATTTTATGGGGGTTACTCAAGTAGAGCCCTTTTATGTTTTAAGGTGGAAACTATTTTCTGGATGTATTAGTGGAGCTCATATACAAATGGGATTTACATGCTCATATATATGCATATATATATATATATAAGTACGCACATGAAAACAGTAGGGTTACACAGGGGTAGATAACAATAATTTATGAGTAAGAGGAAGAGGAGATTTTGCTTGCTCTAAAGAGGTATCTGTTAAACTCTGAAAGCTAGTCACAATATGGGCAGACCCACCACTGGCCAAAACTGAGCCCTTCAGCGACACTGGTGGCACGTCTGTAGTAACATATTTAGGAAAGGGTAAAAAATGCTGTGCAGCAGCTGTGAGAGAGGAGTGAGAATATGTGAGAGAAACAACTCTGCAGACAGCAAGGTCAGTGGAGAAGGAGGGGGAGGAGGTGCTCCAGGTGCCAGAGCAGAGATTCCCCTGCAGCCTGTGGGGAAGACCATGGTGAGGCAGGCTGTCACCCTACAGCCCATGGAGGTCCATGGTGGAGCAGATATCCACCTGCAGCCTGTGGATGACCCTACGCTGGAGCAGGTGGACATGCCCTGAAGGAAGCTGCAGCCTGTGGAGAGCCTGCGCTGGAGCAGGCTCCTGGCAGGACCTGTGGCCCATGGAGAGGAGCCCACACAGGGGCAGGTTTTCTGGCAGGAACTGTGGCCTGTGGGGAACACATGCAGGAGCAGTCCATTCCTGAAGGACTTACCCCCCTGGAAAGGACCCATGCTGGAGCAGATCATGAAGGATTGTCTCCTGTGGGAAAAATCCCACTCTGAAGCAGGGGAAGAGCATAGGGAGGAAGGAACAGCAGGGATGACGTGTTATGAACTGACCACAACCTCCATTTCTCATCTACCTGTGCTGCTCACTGGAAGGAGGTAGAAGAGTTTTGAGTGCAGTTGAGCCTGGGAGGAAGGTGTTTTTAGTTTTATTTTTATTTCTTACTATCTGTTACTAATTGGCAATAAATTAAGTTAATTTCCCCAAGTCAAGTCCATTTTGCCCATCATGTTAATTGGTGAGTGACCTTCTTGTTCTTATGTTGACCCACAAGCTTTTTCATTGTATTTTCTCCTTCTGTCCTGTTGAGGAGGGAGAGTGATACAGCACCTTGGTGGGCACCAAGGTCAACCCACCACACCATGTTACACGTTCTGTAGACCCATTTTTCACTAGTTTTTCACTGTATTAACTTGGCTTTTGTAGGTAGGCATTTTGTGTTTCATGATGTAGGAGGAGTTTATACTCTCTGCCAGCTGAGACCCATACATGTATTTTTACATTGCAGGGAGAGAGAGCCCCACTTATCTCAGAACCATGTGATGGGCAGACTTCCAGCATTTAGTCAACTGTCTAGGCAGCCCATGATAATGTTCAAATCTCTTTTTAATTCTTCAGTTCCAAGTGATAACAAAGTGAAAGAAATTACATGTTCTTATCATGATACTGCTTCCTTCTGTTAATTTGTGTCTAGCCATGTCTTATGAGTTTTAAATTGCAATGCTATTCTGTTGCTTTTAGCATTATTTGTTTCCCCTTGTATAATTTAGAAATATAACTAAAAAATTAATTCTTCTGTAAAATAACCTGGCACTATGGCCTCAGCACTGTTTCAATTTCTAGAACAGAATAGAGTAGAATAGAATAGAATAGAATGTTTCAGAGTAGGTTTATATTTGTGTATCTTTGCTCTGTCTTAAACAGTTATCTAAGTGAAGATTGAAGTTTTCCATAATTTCTTTTCAGAAGATATTGTTTTGTGAATATATTGTGTATATATAGGTGAAATTTTACCTCTTTATATGTTGAAGTTGTGATATGCTATGTAATACAGAACCTGTTAGGGAGCAGACATCTTCATTTATATAGTTTAATTTGCTATTTGCTACATACATTGTGATTTAACTTTCTCCTATGAACACTATAAATATAACAGGATCATTTAGAAATATGATGACAGGCTTCCTGTCAGTCTAAATTAATGTTTTTTCTTTATTCCTACAATAGCAGAACACTGTCCATTGGTGTCTTAGGACATGAAGCTCAATGGCTTGTATGGGAAAATTCATCCCAAGTTCTGTCGCCTTCGCATTTGGATAAACTGATTTTCTACTCTGAGAGGGAGATATTCAAAGCCCCATAACTATAGGATATTCAGCAATTTGCTACTGTCTCTCTTTTAAAAAATATTTCTTCAAGAATTACCATTCTTGGAAATGAAATTCAGAAAAAATGATGACATTTCAGGAAACACTAAGTAATGGGGGCATGACTGGTGTTTTGGTTTGTGTGGCAGGGTTTTGGTAGTGGGGGAGGGGCTGCAGTGGTGGCTCCTGTAAGAAGCTGCTAGAAGATTGCCTGGCTCCAATATGGACCCACCTTTGGCCAAGGCCGACCCAATCAGTGACGGTGGTAGCGCCTCTGGAAGAACAGATTTAAGAGGGGAAACCTGCAGCGGGGGAGGAGAGTGGAATGTGAGAGAAATCCCTGTACAGATACCAAGGTCAGTTGAAGAAGGAGGGGGAGGAAGTGCGACGGAGGAGGGGATGCCCCTGCAGCCCGTGGTGAGACGGCAGGCTGTCCCCCCCCAGCCCATGGAGGTGAGCAGGGGATCAGATGCCCACCTGCAGCCTGTGAAGGAGCCCACGCCGGAGCAGGGGGATGCCCCTGAAGATGGCTGTGACTCCATGGGAAAGCCTGCGCTGGAGCAGTCTGTGCCTGAAGGACTGCAGCCCACAGAAGGAACCACACTGGAGCAGCTTGTGAAGGACTGCAGCCCGTGGGAAGCACCCATACCAGAGAAGTTCATGGAGGACTGTCTCCCGTGGGAGGGACCCCACGCTGGAGCAGGGGAAGAGTGTGAGGAGTCCTCCCCCTGAGAAGGAAGGAATGGCAGAGACAAGGTGTGATGAACTGACCCCAACCCCCATTCCCTGTTCCCTTGTGCCACTGGGGGGAGGAGGTAGTGAAAATCGGGAGTGGAGTTGAGCCAAGAAAGGAAGGAGAGGTGAGGGGAAGGTGTTTTAAGATTTGGTTTTACTTCTCATTATCTCTGTTTCAATTTGATTGGTAGTAAATGAAATTGATTTTGTTTTTTCCCCAAGTTGAGTCTGGTTTTTTGCCCATAACCGTAAGTGGAGAGTGATCCCTCCCTGTCCTTGTCTCAACCCACGAGCATTTCTTTATATTTTCTGCTCCTTATCCCACTGGGGCTGTTGGGGGAGGAGTGAGCAAGCGGCTTCGTGGTGCTTTGTTGCCATCTGGGCTTAAACCACGACAACTGGTTACTGGATTACTTTCTATGTAATAACTTTTTGTGATACTTGGTAAACTTAGATTGCATCTCACTAAAAAAAAGTGCAATTTTTATCATACTGTAAAAAGGTGAAAAGTTCTTGCTGTTATTATTAGGCAAAATCTTTGATAGATCACAGTCTAGGCCATGGTGACCTCGAATGTGAATGCCTTTTTATTGTAGATCATTAAACTTCCCAGTCCTGAGTTGCACTTGCAACACATGTTTATGTGTTTACATTTAAATGTATGTTTCCATATGTATATACAGAATTGAAAACCTTAAGTCCTATTTCAGTCAGGTGGAGCTAGATTACAAAAAGGCAGTGTGAGGATTCAGACTGAGGGTTACTGTGTTGTTTTGATTAGCACTTTTAGAAAAGTGTTGGAGAGAACATGCTGGGGAAGATAGTTAAAACTGCCATAGATGAGAAGAACAACTGGACTAGTGAAGTGAACCTACAAATAAGGATTAGAACCACCAGAGGCATGGTGAATCTTGTCACTGCTGCTGGTGCTTTGTTTCTGTGTTGTTTAGGGCTTTTGCTTGCTTGCTTGTTTTTGTTTGTTTTTCCCATGTGTTTCCCAAATAACATGTAAAGCTAGACTTTGCTATTTGTCATCTCTTCGCAAAAACAGAGCTCACAAGGAAAAAATAATCTAGTTGTTGATCCTAAATTGCTTCTGCCAGAGTAGAAATCACACTGATTTCTTCAGGGAAAAGAAAAGGAACCCAAATCCCTTTTCTGGCAGCATACCCTATTTTTGTGCTATATTTGTAACTCTACACTCGTAATTGGGAATTCTTCTGTTAGATAGTAGTCTTTGAGGGCAAATTTTCCTGGAACAGCAAAAAAACAAGTAAACAGATGGGAGAAGATAGAGTGACACAAACAGAAACAGGAAAAGGATTAGAAAGAAGTTACATTTTGAAAAAAAATGCCATATTTCTAAGTTGTCTACCATGAACCCTTGCCACAAATTTGATAGGTATTTTTTTCTTTTTTTAAATCCTTTAAATGTCCAGGTACAATTGAGTAAACTGCTACTCATGGCAATCAAGTATACTCAAAAGATAGCCAATATTTAGAGTCATAGAGTAGGTTTAGTTTTTAGGCAAAGGCTGATCAGTAGTGGATTATTCAGAGCAGGATTTGAAGACAGCACCTTCAGAATGCATCAGGAATTTAAATACTTTCTCATTCCAGTCATATTTACTGCTCTCTGATTTGATTTGTTAAGCATATGACATCTTCTATTATGATGGGTAATACGAATGAAGTTTTTTTCTAAGTTGATAGTGATAAATACTTGTTGGATTTAATATCATGATGATTACATCTTAAATGGAAGTTTTGAAAGAGTCTTTTTATTGAAAAGCTCTAATTCCATTACTTTAAATTTCAAATTTTAAATGATTGCTACAAAGTCTGAATCTTAATTTCTTGTGGAAAGTAGATGTTTTCATGCTTGCAGCTGCTTTTAAAATGCAGTTAATTATGAGCAGGAATGTCAAACATTTCCTTTGCTTTGTTCTCATGTGCCTTCATGTTTTGTATCCTTTTGGAAAGCTTGTGTCTAGTACATACAATTTAAGTATTAAGTACAAGAGATATAGACTGATCTGTCATTCAGAACCACTTTTGCAGAAGCTTACAAAGTAAAATCAAGTCACATCCATCTAGTTCCTGACACATTAGACACTCTTGCTTTGATAACCTAGCCCTTCACAATTTTGTTAGCACCACATGTAGCAGGTTTACTTTTTTTTTCTTCCTCCACTTACAGAAAAAGACAAAATCTTACAAATACTTCAGAAAAATGAAATTATGTCCACCTATGGTCAGAAAAAACAGGGTCCTATATGGTTGTAAGCAGCCTTGTTTCCCACAGAGGTCTGCATTCCTAGTAGTTTATATTATAAGCTGCATTACTAAGGGAACAAAGTTAAAATTGGGTAGGGAAGTATAACTTAAGTTCAAACGTTTGTTAATGACAAAATTGTTAATTAAACGTGTCTGATTTAGAAGGTGGTAAGATGATTCAGCAACAGTTCTCTGATATGATGATATAAAATAAGGGTTAAATAGTAATTCAGTGCATTTTATGGTTTGTTATGTGTTAAATCATATTAATTATAAAGAAAACCAAAAGAAAAGATGATGATGAAACAGTCATGGGCTGATGATTTTTGTTCAAGCGGAATGTTTTAGCTTTGTGCCCATAAAATGTGTGTATCTCCTGAAAAAAACTGACTTCTGATTTTTATTTTATTTTTTTTATATTAGCTTCTTAGTATTTTGGTTTCAGCTGTTTCTACTTGGAAATCCCAGAGTGCTGTTTTATACGAGAGAAGAAAATAGAACTATTTTTTCAATTCTAAAAGAAGTTGACTGGCTGACTGACTTTAAGCAGTAGACAACCTACATAGCAGCTGGAGCAGGGAAATGTTCGAGAAAAATTGCCACTAGCCATAAAGGCATTTCAGGAAAATGTGCAGTATCTGCCAGCTAGTATATCAGTTACATTTTTTGGAGGTATCTGAATTCAACAATCAAAAGTTAATATCTTAGTAATTACTATTTGAACTAGGGTTGGTTGGTTTGTTTGTTAATAGCTGTTGTTTATTTGACTGGATTTCAGTCCAGGATCAACATTACATCATATAATTTGGTCCATTGCCCACACTAGAAAATGGGTACTAGAGTGTGGGTGGTCCTTTAATCAGAATTTTCTGAAAAATAGTCAGAAGATCATTCCAGGACCCAGAAAGAAAAAGTGATACTGCCATTATTTGCGCTACGTCTATTAAGCCAGTTGTGTAGATAAGGAGAGCCTTAACTCTCCAGAGCTTCGGACTAATAATTCTCACAAATAAATACTCAAACCTAACTTGAAAGAGCATGAGAACACAAAAAATGGAACTTTCCCATGTTACAATGAAATCATATAATTTTAAACCGTAATTATAGTTCATAAGTATCATTCTCAAATAATATCAAATGTTCCACAACTCACATCTGTAGATGAGGTTTTCCATCCAGACTAATTTCCTTGTGATAAGCAATACTTTTTACTTCTGCTTTAGTTATCCTGGTCTACAGCAGAAAAGAAACCAAAAGGCTAAGTGAAAATTGTGATTCTATTCAGAAGCATAAGTAGGGCAAAAGATTACTTATTTCATACCTCTTATGAAGTGATATTCTGCCTTATTCAGATGCATTATATCAACCAAATATGAATTTAAAAAAAAAAAAAGTTCTTATGATACATCAAAAAGAAAGAAAAATCAGGAAAACAAACACTAAAAAAAATTTAGAATTATGTGTTGAAAGGATGTTTCTGTACTTTCTGAGCAGAAAATGCCCTTTAATGAAAGAAGAAACCCAAACACCTGACTGGCAATTACTTGAAGACACTGTGGTAGATTAACATGTGTGAAAATTCTTCACTACATTGTGAATGATTTCGAAATAGTGCTGTAGGAGCAATAGAGCATTTTCATTGCCCCATTCTAAAATAAGGAGTTCAATCTTTGTGAGTTAACTGTTAGAAATTAAACACTTCAGGCATAATGAGGTATGAAGGCATTGCTAATGCCAAAATGTCATCCTATAATGAAGTAAAAGTAAAAGTTGCACTTGTAATGCACCCTCTGTTGTAGAAAAAAAGTTTATATTCCTCTATAAATGTGAATGATTAAAAATAAGTATTTAAAGATTATCATAATCATAGGGAAGTAAACTGAGCTTCAGTGAGAATTGCTTCTGATTTTTTCCTTGTTTCTTAGAAACAGGACTGTATTATCTTCTTCATCTCTAGTTTAACTAGGTATGGTTCCATTCAAATTGATGTTTGTTCAAACTGTGTCTGTATATCTTGAGTAATAATGACTAGCAGAAAATGTGTGATTCTTTTTAATATTGCATACTCTCATATTAAAAATTACATTTCCATAATAGGGATGTTGGGTGATAAAAGGGCATAAGAGATGTTAGAGCTAAAAGATTATTTAAGATTAAAAACCGCAAAGTGCCTCTATCTCTAAGCCTCTGATATGGGCAAATATAGCAATTTATTGAAGGATTTTTGTTTCAAGAAGCCAAACAAAGTTTATAGAACAAAAAGACTGTCTGCACATAGGAGAAGTTGCCTGATGAATAAATGTTTGCTAAAGCAAAGCATATACTTAAAATATTCATTAGGATTAAAAGCTTCCAGAGAAGCATCCTAAACATCAAAAGAAAAAGGAGGAGGAAGGAAAACAACTCCACAGAAACAAAAGATAATGGGGAATTTCAAGAGAAAAGTGTAAAACCAAAATATTCTGTTGCTGGTATTAACTTTTTTTCTTTTGAAGTGTTTCATCTTAATCTTTTTCCTCAGCATAAATGATGCAACAGTGGAGTGTTTTTTAGGTGTATCCAATGAAACCTGTCTGATCCATTGACATCATAATCCGCACACAGTAATGGCTGTTTTCTTCTAGCATCTCAGCAAACTTTTAATGGAAAAGATCTATAATGAGGTTTTATATTTCTAGGCTTCATTCCTTTTTATGAAGCGAAGTGAAATACACTTACTGGTGTAGAAATATAAAAAAAAAGTCTTAAATAGTTATAACTAAGTAATAACTATGGAAATAAACCAACATATTTTCAGTATGTACAATGGGGTTTTTTTAAACTTTGATTTTAACTTGTGTGCTAGTTCAAAACATGTACATTTCCTTGCACATGGACTTTTGATAGCGTTCAGAAAGTATGTTTTCACACTTTTGAAATCTACAAATTATCTGATATTTCTTATGCAACCAGTTCTAATTCTCAGGAGCAACATCATGCAGCTATCTGGCCAGGACTTTGAGTTTTCTAGATCAGCTGCTGAACTCTTAGAAATCCTAGAGAGACTGTAAACTCAGGGGTCTCCCAAAACTAATGGTACTGGTAGCTGTATGCTCAGAAGCCTGTGAAGGAGCCTTCTTAGCAAGGCAGTCTATGAAAGCAGTGCCTGCATTCTAGCAAAAGTACATTACAGGCAAGCATTTTGTTAGAATATGTGAAGGTAAGATTTTAACTAAATTATTTTTTATTGGAAAATATTTTACATGTTTTAACTATTTAATAAATGGATCAATGAGTTTTGTGGAACAACTGATATCCATGTTTGTAGCACTGAGATCAAGTATAATGACTTCAGTGTCAATTTCAAAATTATCCTTCAATTGTGTACCAAATAGTGTTCAATAAAGCATAATTTTGAGTATATATCAAGCCAAGTCAGTAGTGTAAGAAAAAAAACCATAGCACCAACACAAAGTAGTTTTGGAAAGAAAACAAGTTAATGTCTTGCTTAAGAGCTCAACAAACAAACAAACAAACAAACCCAAACAGATGAAAGACGGGGGGGTAGATGTGTGTGTGTGTCTTCTGCACTTACTGAAGGATATAGCTAAGGATAGATCTCGTACATGAACGAATCCAAGACCTGAACTTCAAATATAAACTACATTTCAGGAAAGATTTAGAGGGTGATGTTTTAATGAGAATTTTTGAAATCCTATTTATTACAAATGCAAAACCAAACCTACATTCCTTTCCATAACAAACAATTTATTGGCATTTAGGAATGGGTATAGGGTGTGGGAGTTTGCAATGTACAGGTAGGAAAAAAGTTTAACAATCCATCAAACTAATTTGAAATAACTTACTACAATTTTCTTTATGAAAAACAAACTTCCTTGCAGGGAAAATAAGACTTATGATTACAAAAACCAGTCTTTGAGAGGTTGCATGTTTCACGAAAAATTGTAACAAAATTTTGGCTTTGTTAAAAGCCTCTGTCTTTCTCTGCTCTGTTACTTCAATTTCAGTTTTCATCTGCACCTCTAATCTTTGCAAGCCAAGAGTATTTTCCAATTCTTTACTGTCCAGCTTTTAACACAGCCTATATAATTGTATAATGCTTTAAAAGAACTTAAAAATGCAGGGTTAACAATAAGAATAATATTCATTTGGATTAAGTAACTTCTGTATAATAGAGAATCTTTCTTACTGCACTGTTACATACACATGATGGAATATTACTTCTTTTTTGATTTCTTTTGCTTTGTAAGAGGAAAATTCTTGTATGACATTAATTTCTTTAAAAAGTTATAATTCCTGATAAAGGTGTGCTTTTGGTATTCCACTAATTAAAATAATAGAATTATAGTTCAGTATCTTCATTCCTTCATCCTATTGTGTTATTGCTGAACCTGTCAACAAGGGTACTAGTTAGCCTCACTTCCTTTGGTTTATTATATGCCTACGATCCTTCTGGCAGATGGTGAGATGCTATATGAATAACAAATAATGATACAGAAAAATAATAATGACACACTTTAAAAGCTATTTAAGTCTCTCTAAGGATATTCACCTTGTAAATTAGAAATTTTTTCTTCATGCAACCTATAAGTCTTGACAATGTCAAAACCAATTCCCATGCTGAAATACTGGTCTCTTAAAATTGCAACGATTATTTAGGTCATATATTACCCTGTATTCAAATATTTTTACCAGCTGGAATTCTTGCCCAGATAATTTTTACTCTATTTGGATGTCCCGATCCAATGTCAGGGAAGGTTTTGATATGATCACGAGAGTGAGATTAAGACACAAACGAGGTCAAATGCCATATACCCAAAAGAGCTTTTATTATCAAAAGTATCAAAAGTAGAAAATAGTAGCGATAGGATAGAATGGAAGAAAAGGCAGAAATCAAGCAAGCAGTCAGGATAGAGTTGTAAGAATAGTCACCACCATGGATCCAGTGTCATTCCATTGGTCCTCAGTTTTCAATTCTTCGGTGGTGGGTGCACGCCATGGCTTGTCTCCACAGTTTTTTATAGGGCATCGTTCGATGATGCATGCACACACGTACTGTTCATGCACTGTTCACACGCTGCAGGTTTTGTCTATCACATGACCTTCGTGTGATCAACACCAGAATCCAGTGTCTTATCTCAGAGACTACAGTTTCCATGAGAATGGTAGTCTCCACATTCCTGCATGCTTCATCGGCTCCAGCCTGTTTCCTTCCCTGGATGCCTCAGTGGCCTGGTAATTGTCTTTATGGACAGAGGAGTATCCTGCTTATACAGGCCATCCCAGAGACAAAGGGCTTGAGATAAATAGTTCAGTCTCTCAGGTCAAACAATCCTTGAGATGAATGGCTTGAGATGACAGTCCAGTCTCTCACACCTAACAATCTTTGAGACAAACAGCTGGAGATAACAATTCAGTCTCTCACATTGGAAAAATTCTTCAGCCACATACTTGCTTTTTTTTTTTTCTTTTCTTTTTTTTTCCTGGTGGTCCAATATTTTTCATTAGATTTTTGTTTTTGTCCAAACACAATTGTCAAAGGGAAAATTACTCTAGAGTTGAAGTATGTCAGTTCCACTATGTATAGCCTGCAACATCCCAGAACCCATCTGCCCTATGCCCTGTGGCACATACTGCATTTTACATCTCCAGGAACTAGAAACAGGCAGCAGTGTAGTTTGCTGTCAAATACAACATCAGTTCCTATCGTCTCACGAGCAATGCTTTGATTGATCTGCATAGTTGCCAACTGCATGATGCTATGCAGGGTTCATCAATCAACATATACATGGCAAATCTGGAAAGTGTAGTATTATTAATTTTGTTGAACCTGTTGTGGTCTGAGCCAGCTACGATGTGGTCGTATCCAGTTTATTTCTCATTCAATTTAAGTGAGAAATTTTTATGTTGCAGTCTTCTGTTCCGCAATTTGTATCCATGCTATAAAGAATTCAGTCAGGTATTTCATTTTCATGAAATGATAAGGAGCCTCCTAAGAACACTCTTACTTTTTTTACTGAGTTCTTGCTGCGGCTTTTTTCCTTAAATAGTGGGATTTTTCAAGATGAATTGGACACATAAATTTAAAAAAGTATGCTTTTGAAGCTGTTCCCTGTTGAATCTCTCTAGAATATTTTGAAATCTTTTACAGTGAATCAATGGTCCTGGTCTTCCACTGGTTGACACTACTTTGGATGTTTCCATCAACTCCAAAGGGTCCTGGGTCAAACCATTAAGTGTTTTGGTAGTTCTGTAGTAGGCAGTGGTGTTTTGAAAAGCCATGAGTTAGTCCTAATGATGTATTTAAATTTATTTGAATCCTATTTATGGCAAAAATCATGTTAGAGACCTGCCAACCATAGCAGTTGCAGTTCTCAGTGTGCCACTTCCAGGACTCAAAACCATGAAAAAAATTATCCTTGGTTATTTTTCAGAGACTTCCTTGGAAGGCAGCACTCCTGCTCAGCCTTGCTGTCTCATCAAATGCAAATAATTCAAGAAACAGAGGAAGTACAGAGCATCTCAATATACAGGATTCACTTCAGGGTAACCTCAAAGTGTAACTTGTGAGATGAGAAGCTCATGTAGTACTGACATACTTGAAAAACATTCTTTTGTAAAGAAACATGGGGATGTCTGTGCATCAAAATCTAGAACATTGTTTAATTTCATTATTCAAGAGAAAAATGAAATTTGTGATGACACGGAAAAAACTTTTTTTTCAAAAGTATTGCTTTTTAACTGGGCAGCAATAATATTATTGATAATAATGACCAGTCTGATTAAGCTTGAAAGAATCATCTAGTTTACTGAATGGTTATGGTCTGAAAACTGACATCATAGGCAATGTCAGCAATCTACTTTTTATTAGGAGTAGGCAAGAAACTGGACCTAAGTACTAAAGTGTTTCTCCTAACAATTCCAACGCACATAGTATATGAGTAAAATATGGTATTTTTGTGTTCCTCTAAATTTCAGACTTCTACAGCCTCTTCCTGGTTTGCTAGTAATTTTTTTTTCGGGTGGGGAGAGGATTTTTTTTTTGCTTATCAGGAGAACTAAAGTTTCTGACATCATTAAATGTAGCTAAATTCTATACTTAGATTAACAATTATTTTATCAGTCTGCATCTTAATTTTTCAAAGCTTTCTGGACCTGAAATGGAAAAAAATAATCAAAGGTAGCTTAGTAGTTACAGGGTAAAATTGGTTTATTATGTTATGATTTGTTTATGACAGTATGTCACCTACAGGAAAGCAGTATAGCTGATCTTGCTGGCTAGTTGTCTCTTCTTTGTCAAAAAGTTTGTCTCAGAGATAGAGCGTTCATCCAGGCTGGGAGATTATTAGACTATAACATTCCTGTGAAAGGCAGGGCTCCTCAACACCTTTCCAGTTCTGTTCTTGAGGTACAAGCCAGCACACCAGCTTACTAGCACACAGGTAGCTCTGAACCAGAGACCAGAAGTCCCTGTTCTTGCTCTTGAGTTTGGGCAAGTGAGAGAGTCCTGAGGGAGGAGCACGTATTTGCATCATATTCAAAACTGTAATTAAGCTTTCAGTTACCAGTACCTACTGTGTATATGCAACTGCTTCTATATAGGTTTTCCAAGGAGTTTGACTTGATCTCTTTCCAGCTTTCTGAAATTTTAAAGAATAAATCTGGGTAGTTCAGTTTATAGAAAAGTTTTTAAATAGCTTCTTTATTGTTTAGTTTTTAATGTCTTCTCCTCATGTAAACACAGAGCTTTTGATTATCTGGGTAGTTTTGCATTTGGTTTTTTTGTTGGTTTAGGGTTTTGTTTGTTTAATGGAAATGTTTATTCTATTCCAACAGCAAGCTGAATTTCAGTTGAAGGCATATTGTCCAGAAATGCTCCGCTTTGAAGGTTTTAAGAGAAAGGGAATCTACATTTGTTGAATAGATTAAATATTTTCCCAGTCAAATTGTCTTTGTTTTTCATCTGTTTTTTTTTTCTGTTGGTGGTCCTTTTCACATATAACAAAATTGCTGTGGCTAAGTACCTTTCAACATGAAGCAGAAATCTTTCTGCACTATTACCTTTTACAAAAGCAGCTTAGGATGTGATCCATAGACCATTTGCTTTGTGTTTGCATATGCTTTAAGGTACCTCTCCATTGCAGTCTGGCTGCAACTGGTTTTTACTCTCCTTGGAAAACATGGGGAGACTGTCTCTACAAGCAAAATGAGATCACTTTGTGTTTCAATCCATCTTTGCTGTTCCTTTTTGTTTTACAGGAAGCACAGAGGTTTTCCAGTAGAATGTATGTATGTGTGTTATCTAGAGCTGAGCCTGAGTATATAAATACTATAATTTCAGAGATGACAAAGTAAGTAATTCTGGCAATGTTCTCTCTGTGCAGAGCTTATTCCTTCACATCTATCGCTTCCTCGAGTAAAAGCAGGCTGTAAAACTCAATTGATGTGGAAAGTGTTCTTACAGTCCTACCTCAGGCATTCATCATCTTAGCCATCACACAGCTCCCTGAAACTAGTGGAGGTGGATAATGTGTCCAGAAAAGAGGAGCAGTCAGGGTATTTCTTCCTCGGCTTTGTATTTTTTTGCATGAAAAAAAGAGAAAGGTGCTCTTCATCAGTAAATCTGTATTCAGTTCCACAGAAATTTAAGCTATTTTCTGTACTATAGAGGTCAAAGTTGTAATTATCTGGACTGAAGGGGTTGGACCCAAAGCATATGGATAAAAAGACAGAACAACCACACAGCTGTTACATGATCTCCAACATACTGCATTGGGTAGTGCAGGGAAAGATCAGAGAGAAACTCACTGTGTCCCCCAGTAAAACTGTGGCTGTCTTGAGACTAACATAGATGTCAGAAATAATTAAACTCTAACTATATGGAGGCAGAGTTTATCTTGCTCTTCTACTTTTTTAACATCTACCACAATGAAGGCCTGGCAACTGCTTTTAAGCACCTATGTGTTTAGATGTTACTAATATACTGCAACAGAATTTCAATGCCCAACATTCATTTACTTCAGTTCATATCAAAAAACCCAGACAAACAGATATTTCTTCTAAGAATACTGTAATTGTTTTATTTTCATCAGTGTTTTAAATGCTTAGCAGGTATGACTTCTGTTTTGTTTTATTTTTCTCTTCAGACTTGCTAGAAGAAATGGAAAAGGGAAAGAGCATGGAAAAGAAGGAAAAGTATAGGGAAAACCTGAAATGAAAGGAAAATGTTCCTGTGGACCAGGCTTTTATATCTTGTGAGGAACTGCTGATTTATTTAGTTTCCATTGACTGCAAGATGAGCGAAGAATGTTTTTTGGATGAAATTTAAGACAGAAACTAAAAAACAAAAAAAAAGCTTTTATGAATTAGATGCCAAAATACTATGTTAAATCTTGTATTCTTAAATCTCCCTGAATTTGTCTCCAGATATTTAACTCCTAAAAACCAGGAACTGGGTTCTTACCTTCTCCTAGCTTCTTCAGATTTTCTTTTTTTTTTTTTTTTTTTTTAGTATGAGTTGCATAAAGGCTTTTTTGAGGGTTGCTGGAGTTTGAGCACTTTTTTGGAAAGAAGACCATCTTCCACATAAGCTTCTGTTTGGATACTCAGAAAATATGTCAGTTCATGTCTTGACCTTGAGGTTTCCTGTGTCGCCTCGAACAAATCACATATGCTACTGTATGCCTTACTGTCTTTTGAAATAGGTTAAGTACTAACCTGTCTTACCAGAAAGATTTAATGTTAGATCTACGAAGGCTGTGTGACTTGCATAATATGCTGAGAAAGATCGGAAAGAACAAGATGAAAGGTGGGTAGAGAAGGGCTAGAATAATGCTTCCAACAAGAAGTAATGACTCAAGGCTTGACTGGAACACCACTGTAACTTTAGGAATGAACAAAGAGCTTCACTGGGTGCTAAACACTGGGTGCTAAACACAAAACATTCAGTCCTTGCAGGTCATCTTTTCAAGAAATAGAAACTCCTGTTCCAGTCAGGTTAGAGGTTTAGATGCTGCAGCATGTGCTG
The DNA here is from genome assembly GCF_026419915.1 of Harpia harpyja. Lineage (NCBI taxonomy): Eukaryota > Metazoa > Chordata > Aves > Accipitriformes > Accipitridae > Harpia > Harpia harpyja. Next base: position 25,980,165 of record NC_068947.1, read on the forward strand.
TGCAGGACTACTGTATTGTTCTTCTTCATCCGAGAGCTCTGCTTCCTCTCCAAGTACTGTAAGACAGGTGGAGTCGTGTTGGGGCTTAGAAAATTTGAGCTGTCTCAAGCTTTTTGCTAGACTGCCTTCATAGCTCTGGCAAGTCATGTAATCGTCTTGTGATTTGCTTTTCCCTGCAGGGACAATGGTGATTAATTATGGAACTCAGGCTCCAGAAGATCAGGCTTTTAAACTTCTGGCTCTAGACAAACCTTGCATTGGATCCTGGACAGATAACTTGCTCCTGGTTCACAGTAATGATGATAATTTCTCACTATTATTCTTTATATGCTTTTCCAATTATATGGTAAAGTTTTGGACCTTTCTTGCTTTATGTTTTGTCATTGTTTCAGAGCTTTTTTCAATATGCTTCAATATGGGTGTTTCTATGTGTACTCTATTTCCAGAGCTGTCACTCAATAGGAATAGACTATACATTAAAAGAAGACAAGTTCAGTACAGAAGACGAATTCCAGAACAATGGAATCTCAGGGTATAATGTGCAAAAAAGTTAGGACACTAAAAAACTCCATATTTCAAAAGAATGCTTGAGCAAAAATGTAAAATGGACTTTTATCTACTGTATTTAGAGCACACACATCTTCAAAGTTAATGACAAGTATACTTTCTAAAAGTTGTCACACCATATTTAAAATCTTTGTACTTATTAAAGCAATAAGTGCTTGATTTTTTTTAAAATAAATTTTTCTGAAAGTCTCTTTAAACATTCAGATATAATCATTAATTTTGTCATTTAAATATATTTTTGGCTACAGAGTTATACTGGGCTTCTAGAATAAAAGTGGTATATCTTTTAAGTCTACTTGGAATGTATATTAAGCATTCATTATGATGCAAATTTCATTAAAATAATCTTTAGGATGTCTCAGAAAATACATTTTTGACAGCCTTCACTGTACTTTAATAGAAAATGCTAGTAAAGCAAGTGATAATTAAATCTAATGAAAAGGAAAATTTAAAATCATTACAGTTAATTGTTGATTTATTTACACAAATACCAATAGGGGCTACTATCCACATGCTTTGTGTCTACTAAAAGGGAAAAGATTTGATTCGTAAAAATGTTCTCAGATGCCTTTTTTTTTAAAATACAGAAATGATAAAGAATATTATATATTTAGAAGAATGTTTTGCCTTCTTTGTAAGATCGTAAAAGTTTTCTTATCCCAGGAATTCTTCTGAAAAGTTTCACTCTCCACCACCTTGAAACCTCCTGTTTGCTGTTAATCTGAAAAATATTTTGTAATATTTCAGAAGTATTCTACTCAAATATGAAAATTGGCCTAACTTTTGAATTTTAAGCCTAAATTAAACCTAACTTTTAAATTTTAAAAACTATATTTATGATGGTAAACTTTTCTCCAAACGTCCTAACATTTTCAAAGCCGTAAAATAACATCAACTATATGAAAAGATTAGAAAAAGAAAGACATTCTTCTGAAGTGACAAATTTGTAAAAAAACTCCCTTTCAGTTCAGCTGAGAGAAGATGCCCTGTTTGTTTTAAAGGAAATCAGTGTCAGTTGAATACTTTAATCTTGCATTCCTAATTAGACATGTATAGTCCTAATGAAATATTCCTTTTACTGCAACATCTATGTGTTGAGATTATAAATTCCAGCCATTCTAGTACAGTAGTGTATGGAAGATCCCATTACGAGCTGTGGCTTCATATCATTGCACAATGAAAGAACAGCAGCTAAAATATCTTACAAGTAACTGTGAAAGCATTCTCATCAAACTAAAATGAAAAAAGCAAAGGGGAAGACAAGATCTCATGACTAATTTAGATTTGTTAACATACAACTGACTTGACACATCCACAGAGCTAACTGAAGTCTACAGTCCTTGTCTCTTGACAGATTTTCATCTGTGATTTTTACTGTGAATGACAGATACATTAAATGTCTTGTTTTCCAGTCTAATGCCAGAGGTACAAAAGTATGCCTAGCTACTCCACTGGCTAGCACTTCTGTTAACTAACATTTTCATCTCGTATCTGAAGCATTACAGTTGTGACTCCAATGAGTGTTTGAAATGACAGATTTAATCAAAGGCCACTCCCAAATAAAGTGTATATCTCTAAACATTAATGATACTACCTCTTCTTTGAAATTTTGAGCAGGGAAACAAAGTCCCCTAAAAATGTGACACAGTCTTTGGATCACAAAACTGTTTTGAAATTGTTTAGGCAAGTGCTACTGGGACACGCAGTTGACCGCAGCAGTGATTGCAACTACCCTAAGCCTAATTCTTCTACAGGACATAGTCAGAAGCTGAAGGCTGGGCAATTAAGTGGCAGGAGTTGTTTTTTTCAGGCTGAAATACCTGATCCCCACTTGATCCAGCATCAAAAATGTAGGCACCCACCTACACTCTGAACTGATGAGAACAAATGCTTATTCTGCAGCAGTTACAGAGTTAGAGTGGAAAAACAGTAATCAGAAATTCAATATGTGTTTTAAAGTATCGTGAATGTTAAAAGTGATGTTTCACTCTTAGAGGATGATTACTGTCTAGAGTCCAGTAGAACAAAGTTAGTCATGATGAACTACTGTAATATTAATGTTGGACTTCATATATGCTTGCACAGACATTACCCTATTCTGTTAATTAATACTTTATTCTGGTCCTATTTTCCTATCTTAATAGGAGTCATGCTGTTTATCAATTTCATTCTTTTTACATGTAAATTTCTTTTAAAAGTGGATAGATAGGGATAGCTTGTGAAAAATACTCTGAAAAGGTTTCACCATTTGAACTGTCACTTTGATGGTTTGCATTTTAAACTGTTTTAAAAGATAGCTAAACAATCTGCATTTTAGGATCCCATTAATTTTAGGATCCCATTATTTGGAAGCTGTACTGCATACTGTTTAAGCTATTAAGATAAGCTGATACCTTACCAAAAAAAAAAAAGTTCCTATGTAAATACAAAGTCAGATGCCATGAAAGGTGTGTAAGCATATAAACTAGACAGGTAATAATGGGAGTGGTGCCTTTTATCCTAATTATATAGTTTCACATACACTTTAATACTTCTATTGCTAGAACCCTACTTGCTTCATAATCTAGTTCTACTAACTTGACTTATATACCCATTTGATAAGTGGCAGATCTTTCTTCACACAAAAGACAAGATAAGCAAAAAGCACTTTGGACTGTCCTTTGTTGATATGTCTCTCTTTGGGATACTTTAAAAAAAGCCCCATTTGAGCCAGCTGGCAATAGCAGTGCTGGATAGAGAATTAGATCAGTAATACTGTTCAAGGAGAACTTAGACACCATTTGAAACTTAATGGTGTCAGAGTCTCAGCAATAAGAGGTGAGAAACGCCATGAAATATCTGCAGTAAATGGGAAAATGGAACAGTTAAATGCCTCACAAATTGAGAAAGTGTATGCTATATTTCATTAATCTTGGAAGGGACTAACTACTTTAGCCAAAATGTCTTTGGGATACCGGTGTATTGAGAAATATTTCTCCTAAAAATTTGGGAGTTTTAAATTATTTTCAATTTTTTGAAAAGTATCTGAAAAGCTATGAAAACTTAGGAAACAGCTGCACCTCAGCTGAAAATAATCAAACAATTTTCACTTTATAAAAAGACAAAATCCTTATTTTTTTTCTGTCACAAGCAGCATTTTTCTTTGAAATATAAAACACCCCCACATCGAACTTCTTATATAGAAATTTTCCATCAAAATTATTTTTTGGTTGAACAAGGATCATAGAAAATGGGATTTTTTATAGGACAAGATAAGATTTTACCACTTTTTGATTTTCCACAGACAAAACCAAAACTAAGTATTTGATCTGTGTTGAACTCTACACACTGTTTGTGGTTAGTGGACTGAACAAAACTGTTCTGTTCTGAGCCAGTTCAACAAGATGTATTCCGAAGACAGTTCTGAAGATTCTTTTATGTGTTATGTCCCACATCTTAAATAAAATTCAGTCTTTGACTAGACTGCCTTCTGTAGCATGGTGTCTTCTTGGATCCAGCTGTTTCATGTATTTTAGCATTAACGTGCGAGTGGGAAATAGATGATGAAATTTTCTGAAATTTGGAAATTCTGTTTTTCCTTTCCTCTACAACATTACCTCTAATACCATTCTTGACAAAAAAGTTTAGGTTATACACCTTTTTAAGTTTAAATTAGTTAAAATGCACTGCTGCTGTCTATAAAAAGAAAGAATTTATGCCTTAACCTCTGCTTTTTATCAAGACATATTTGCAAATATTCATCGTATCTTCAAAAGTATTATAGCTGAATTTAAGTGAGCAGTGCCTTGCACATTTAAGATTTTTGCAGTTTATGATCAGAAGTTTTTGGGTTTCTTTTCCTGTCAAGTCTAGTTGAGAAATACTGAGTATGTTTCATTGCCAAAATAATTTGCTAGTGTGATCAGGATAGAAGGATCCATAGATGGCTTCAAACACATAAAAATCTGTCTCTGGATCTTCAGTGTAATGCGATACAAAGACTTAAACATCCTTTAAATTTCAGTGGCTGACCCAAAGACATGCTATATAATCAATATTTTCTATTGAGTGGGTAGTTTTGAAAGCCACAGAGCAGCCAGGCAAAAATTATTCTTTCATCACTGCGATCTGACAGCTATGTTTCACAGCTGGTGTGTGCAAGTAAATTAGCACCCACCTTGTTTTCAAAAAGACTGTCAGAGCACCATCATCTTGGCATTCTCTTTGGAGACGATGTATCAAGGATTCTAGGACTGCATTTCTCCATATAAATGATTAACTTTTTTTTTATTTTGTGAAGTTTTAAGACTTTTTTTCTTAGGACTCAACTATAGTTTCTTTCCAAAACCCTAGGATACTGGAAGACGGTGCAACTCCCTTCCATCCCATCCCCCAAACTTTTGATAGACACATAAAACCTTTATAAGCTTTGGAAAACACAAATAACTGGGTCACATTTTTTTTGTTCCTGTCTTCCTGAAATGTTGCTTTTTACACAGATCCTATGAGGTCATTCCATTACTTTTAGCATCAGCTGGACTTCATTTTTTTTCCTTCAGCTACGTCTACTTTTCTCTTATCTCTTCTCTCTAGAGCCCTCAAACCCTTTTTGTTGCATCCCAGCAACTTCTTTCTTCTTTATTCATTCCTGCAATTCAGGGTTTTTCTTCCTTTCCCAGCTGTGAACCCCTTTTCTGACTTCTGAGTCTTCTTCCTTCAGAGCTGCATTCCCTTTTTCCCCTCCCACTTAGTACCATGGGAAAGGGAGCGGTAGTGTTTCCAGCATATGCTTCTACCACATGCTTGAGAATCTCATTATGTAAGTGAAATTCAAGTTTCTGATCTGTTCATGTTTGTTTTAAAGGGTTCCTTAATAAAATGAGATCAAAGTGAAAAAATTTTTATCCTTAATATGGAGTAGTATTAGTAGTTCAATAGTTGATGTAATTGAACATGAAGTTGGTCCATGTAATTGAACATAGGAAAAAGTATTGTTCCATGCATATAACATACGTATTTATTCTTTCTGTTTCTGGAAAGTAAACACTTCTTGAATGACTCCCGCACACACCCCCATTATCTCATCTAAATGGACAAGAAATAAATCTCCAGTGGAAATGCCATCAATATACTGTAATTGGAGACATGAAATGCTGTGTAGAAAGACACATTCTGATAGTCTTGGTAAAGCATGCACTAGCAGTAGTAATATTTCAGTAGTCAGTATAAATTCAAGGAAGTGTATATTTTCAGCATAATTTCAAATGAACAATGACGCTGAATGTTGAAGAACTGCACAACCCGCAGTATTTTAGGATTAAGAAAGACTATTCTTTTATACTTGCTCTTACTTCTATCCACATTTAAAAAACAAAGAGTTATGGGAAGAAATCTTAAGTTAATCGTTAGTTTTCTGTTTAACTCAAGAAAGTTTCCTCTAGAATATTCCCTGGAGAAATTTCCAGATTCCCTATTAGCATTTGATGAAGGGAGTGACTAGGTATAGAAGGCATATGTAGCAATAAGGAAAAGATGCCATTACAATTTCAGCAATCTCTTTCCCAGATACGTGCAGAAATAATGATATCTTCATATTCTTGGCAAAGAAAGCCAGGTACTATAGCCAGTTCGGACTAACAGAATTTACTTTGTAAGATTATCCACTCTATTAGATGTTGGTGACTGTCCCTCTAACTGAATATATGGATTGTTTAATAGTACCTAGGAAAGCACAGGCAAAGTATATCAATGAGATTTTGTACTTTCCAGTTCAAGTCCCCAGTCAATTATACACCTGTATAGACATTATCCTATATTCATGTATGATGTTTCAGAGGCTGCATATTCATAAAGATATGCACAGGAGGAAAAGTTTGCTGAATCAAGATCTAATTTCAGATAAGAAATTTCCCATACCTGTAATTTATATTTGTACCATAAAAATTGGCATGTAGTTCATTTTACTAATAGCAATAAATCATCAGGTGGTAGATAAAAATCTGCTAAACTGTAGGAAAAAATATTTTTCCCAGCAGTCTATTATAAGTGGTGGTTTTGGGTAATTAATAGGGCTTGACTTCTTTGTAATGTAAGTGTCCCTCAGTATTGGGTTCCATTAAAGGCAGTACTAAATAAATATTCATGGCAGCATCTACTCATTGAGATAGGGTCACTTAGAGTGTTCTATTAAAAATACATTTAATTTACTTGTAGTTGTCACACAGTAGGTGTGAGAATTGATACTTTGACCAGTAGCCTTTGTCAAGATTCATGGGGAGAGGTCGTGAAAAATATATTGGTCAAAATGTCAATTAGCTTGCCTAATGGGTTATACCTGTGAGTGCTGCAGTCCTATCTTTAAGTAAATGAATGGTCTACCTCAACAAGAGGCCACTTTCATGAATATTTTATTGAATGTTTTAATTGAAGTAAATTACCAAATTATACTCTACATATGAAGTGATGCATTTGAGGTTCCCAGAAAGCAATCAATGGGATATAGTAGTGTATTATATATAGAAAGATATATTTGTTAATGTTCTTAACAACAACAACAAAAGGCTATTATAAAAACAGATGCCAAGATGACAATATGCTTCCCAGAAGTCGAGACTAGGGATTTGCCTATAGTGCTGGCTCTGTAACAAGGTGAAGAACCCCAAGACAATGACAAACAAGCTAACTCAGGTACTAGAAGAAGTTTTGATATCTGGAGCTCAATGAAATGGCTTTGGTGTTTCTTACCTTACCTGGCAGTCCAAACATACCCTTAAAGTGGTGGGGAAAGGGCACTCAGCAGTCAGGCTTTAAAGCACAAAGGGAACAACTGTTCCAGAGTGCATATCCTGGCAAGCTGATGTTGAAAAGGTCATTTTTTGTTTTTAAATGTGTTGCTAATTTGCCCTTGCACCTGTAACAAAAGGATAGCATTATAATTATTCTATTCATAGAAGCATACTATGCTATTGTTTTTTTATGGAGGTTATTTTCACCTTAAAATGTATCAGTGGAGCTTAGACAAACTCAAGGTAAAGTAAGATTGGGTAGGAGTAAAACAGGAAGGCTAGCATACTGTCCTCCTAATCAAGATAATAACTACCAGTGAGCTTATTTCTCCTTCCTTTTCTTAGTAGAGAAGGGGGCAAAGATACAGCAATGAAAACTTGTAGCCTTAGTGGTATTTAGGTACTGCAGGGGCATTCCTGACATGTCTGAAACAGAAGTAAACAATTCTTCCTAGAAATTCCCCCTTCATAAGTAAAGATTTTTTGTTCTAGAAATATAAAACTTCACTCCAAATCTTAACATTTTGTACAAAAGAGCTTTACTGAAAGACATGTTGTAGTCACATTGTAGATGATGATAGCAAGACCATCACACAGCAGGAGGTAAGAGGAACGAGAACACATGCCAAAGTTAAAGAGAAAGGGCAAGACTGCAGAAGCTCAGTTTAAGGGGTATTTTGCTGCAGCTTAAGCTGATCAATGGGAGGGAAACAAACTCCAGCAAGCTGTCCCAGCTGGCAAGCTCAGTCTCAGACTGGTTATGAACCTGATAAGTAGGATTGAATGAGTTTGTCACCGAAGCAATTTCTCAAGGGTTCTCGTTTGAAGGATTGGACAAGGCAGTCTAAGACAGAAGACAAATTTCTGCTTGGTTAAGCTTGGTGAGACCATTGAGCAATAGGACTTCTGGAAAGATAAAATAATCTCTAACCAAAATAGGCTAAGATAGATTTTAAGCTCCTTAGATCCTAAAAATGTAAGTTTTCTCTGCCAAGGTGTGAGAAGAGAACAGAAAAATCTTTTTTTGTGAGAAAACTACTTGAAGAAACCTAGCATGCTTATAAATTATTTTGAACCTTTTAATTAAAAGTAGTATTTCCCAATTGTTAAATCAAAATTAACTGCATGCTATGCTTATTGTATGTTAAACAGCATTGCCATTAGACACTTTTTCCTGAAAGGAGGGGTAATGTAGCTAAAGCTTAATCAGAAAAAGAAAAGAATTTTGTGCATGGAGGGTGGCCTGGAGAATGGCATTCAAGTACTCATATAAGTTGGAAGAATACTTCCAATGTGTTTTTCTGCATTCAGGGAGATAAAAAAGAAGACAGAAGTAGAACCAGTCCTGCACCCATGGTGAAGAGTACAAACAGAGAGGTCAGTTCATTAATATGGCTGTACTCATCTTTCTGAACCATTTTATGTAAAATACTTCTTTGAACTTTGACTTTGAGCAGTATAATGTGGTTTCAAAAAAAGGACCTGTAAGAAAAAATGACTGTTGCAGTTAGTAGGTATTGGTAACTGTGTTGGATGATTTACAGCTATTAATAGTTCTGTTGGCTACTGACCACTACAATAGACACTACAATTTATAGTAATTTCATATGCCAGGACTTGTGACTGCTCCATAAGTAATCTGTCTTTCTAAGCAATGGTCATTTAATTTATCACAGTGTAATAAATTATTTTTCAGCAATGTGTATTGGGTCTGGCTGAGATGGAGTTAATACTCCCCATAGCAGCCCTCATAGCACTGTGCTCTGCATCAGTAGCTAGAAAGGTGTTGATAACGCACCAGTGTTTTGGCTACTGCTGAGCAGTGCTGGCACAGCATCAAGGCTGTCTCTCCAACATTTTTGTCCCCCCCTCAAGGGCAGGCTGGGGCAGGGCGAGATCTCGGGAGGGGACATAACCAGGACAGCTGACCTAAACTAACCAAACAGATATTCCATACCATATGACGTCAGCTCAGATATAAAAGCTAAGTAAAGGGACACGGAAGGGGGGCATTTTTTGTCTTCAGGAGCAACCACTACGCGTACTGAAGCCCTGCTTCCCAGGAAGTGGCTAGACATCGCCTGCTGATGGGAAGTAGAGAATAATATCATTTGTTTTTCTTTGCTTTCGCGCGCGACCTTGGTTTTCACTTTATTAAACTGTCCTTATCTTGACCCACGAGCCTTTGGTTATATTTTCTTCCCCCTGTCCAGTTAAGAAGGGGGAGTGATAGAGCGTCTTTGGTGGGCACCTGGCATCCAGCCAGGGTCAACCCACTACAAATGTTTACCAAGAACACTGCTCAGATGATATTTCAAAAGCTAAAACATATGTCATAATGATTGCTTGCTTATAATCATCTAGTTTATTCTCTGTTTCTGGTGTCAGATTAAGTTTCTTATCTTTGCAAATGGAACACATTTTGGAAACAATTCTGCATTTAGAGATGGACTAAAGTTGTTCAAAATATATTCTTTGGACTTCTGGAAAATAAAAACTACACAAAAAATGCAATTTCTGCTAGTCTTATAGTAGTTACTTTAAAAAATGCAAAGCTGAAAATATCTAATATACAGTCCACATAAGATTTATTACTTCATTCATATTGAACTAAGTTCAACATAGTATAATCAAAACACTTAATTGAGGCATCAGATGTGTAGGCTTTTTCTTCTCTCACTACTGGCATTTTTTTATATTTTTAGGGAATAAAGCACATGTGGTCACACATGTCTTCCCCACTGTCCTACTTCTCCTCCTAGTAGCTTTTTGATCAGTTTCTTTCAGATACATCTGAGGGCTAGGAATCTTGGAGATAACTTATTTCCTCTACGTTTTATGAGAATAGGTAGCCAGGCAGAGGAAGGAACCCCTTTAGGTGTTCCCTCTGAAAGTTCTGACAAGTGGACGTCTCCTATTAAAGTCAGAACACAGATGGATAAGTGCATTTATAAATGCACCAAAATTGCAAAAAGTTTCAATCAGAGCTTGAGTTAGAATCAAGAATCACAAATCTGTACAAAGCTGGTTTCCATCACGTGTGGATGAGAGGTGGGCTTGCCATGTAAAAAGCAGAAAAATGAAGAAAAAACTAACATCAGAAGTTTAGAGTAAGCGAATGGCTAATTGCCACGAATACAAGTGTCAAAGTATATACAGAGCATTCTCAAATACTTTACCCAGAGACAAAATATGGAAAAAAAAAGTTGCAGCAAATAAGTAGTCTCATTCTATAATGTTACTACTTCAAGTAGTTCAAAACAATTAATGTATCTGTACTAGCTAGTGTGCTAAGAAAAATTGGAGAGCCAGAGTTGTAAACAGTGTCCAAGCCCAAAGATAAAATCACTGATCTTGTATTCCTTTTCTTCCAAGCATCTCTCACAATTGCCCAGAACTGTAATGATATCATCAGATATTATAACTTTTTGATACAGAAAGATGTCTCTGCCTGTGGAGAAAGTTCTGCTTCAACAATTGTATAGCATTTGATTTATTGTTTAAAATACGTTTAGTGAGATGAGTTCTGTATTAATGTTTTCATCTGTTTCTCCTTTACTGCCTCTCTAGTATTACATTTTATACAATGTCTTGTAAAGTAAGATCATTTCAAGAATTTAGAGGTGAGAATAGCAAAGTTAGCAGCAAATCATTTTTAGTGATAAAAATGTGTCAGTCACTGCTTTTCCACTGAAATCATAACTTCATTAATCTAATTTTTATTAAAAACAACCTTTCGGGATGGAGCAGAACAAAACAAGAAAAATCCCAACTCTTTTGTACTCTGATGCAATATAAGCCTTACTATATAAAATGAATAAAAGAATCAAAACTTGACACATTTGTTCAGGTGGATGCCTCAAAATAGAAATTTATACTTGAATAGCCTTTAGCCTGAAGTTTTTAGTACCAAGTTAAAAACTAAGAACTGGATTTTTAAATGTCTTTAGAAAGTGAAAGAAGACCTGTTGATATTTTTGCAATACTATATGGTAACATGCTGTCCCCTTAATATAAATCAGGGCCAAATGTGCATCTATTTATATTTTGATGCCAGTAATTCATATATGCATTTTTCTGTATAAATGGAAATGTTTGGGGAGTAAAAGTAGAAATCCTAGCTAAGCACTTACTTACATTTTTAATTTATATAAATAAGGAATAGATCTGAAAAAAGCAATTAATGTCAACTTTGAAACAGAAAGTAAACATGATTAAGAATTAGAAGTTGCCTAAGAAAATAATCAAAGTGTATATGAAGTAAGTAGAAGGAAGAATGTGAATTGTTATACATAGAAATGGAAACTGTAACTCAAAAGATTTTTCATTATTATCAAAGCAAAGAATTAATCAGAGAGGAAATTAGAACTCTGGAGGATGAGTTGGGAGACGGGATGGCAGAGGGTGGTGAAATTATTGAAGTATTAAATTAATAATTGCTTAATATAGTTACAAAGGCTAACACTAATGGATCAATAGCTAGCAATAACTTCATGCTTAATTCTGTGCATATGCAGTTAGGCTTGTTTTCTCTTCCCATCTCAGTATAGTTAGATTTGTAAATAAGTTAGATTTGAATCTTCTTAATTATTTTTTAAACTTCAGAAACACAGAATGGAGATAGGCCATTTCTACCACTGTGATGCTTATTAAATTTGTATCATGTCTAATTAATGCACATAGTTCTTTGACATCCCTAGAGAAAATATTTTAAACATCAGTGCTGCTATTAACTTCAGCACACTATAAAGGAAAGTAGATACAGAGGATTGCAGTGACAAATATTTCCTTGCTCTCATTTAATTTTTACATAGTGTAAAGAAGCAAATGGTTTTCTCTATATATAAAAATGCTCAAGTCAGAGAATAGATCTCCACTGGTTTCAGCTGCCTTTGATAAGACTACTGAAAATATAAGCCAGAGAAAGTAATAGAAAGAACTGAATAGCCTTGGAAATGTTGCCGAAATCCAGAATAAAACTCCTTAACAGCAATGAGAAGTTAAGATGCAGGCACTCCTTTATTGCAGCGCTGGGCACACGGGGGATCACTCCACCTATCGTGTGCACCTGTCTGGTTTAACTATGCAGGTTAAATACACACCTGTTATTCACTAGATTTCCGAGAAATGTTATACATAATCATTAGTTTTCTGGGAAACTATTAACATATGTAAATGTCCTTTATGCAAGCACGTTGAAGGTCTCTGGTGGTCTTCAGAAGCCCTCTGGTGGTCTTCCATAGTCTTCCTCACTTGTCCGCTTCTTGACCTCTCTTAGGTGATTCTGCGCAGTACGATTCTTGCCATCATATATTAGATTATACAAAAGTACATTCTATGTTAATTCCTTTTCAATGATTGACCTTTTAATCATACCACCTTATTAATATTCTTATGTTAAAACAATCATTGGTTGATCTCACATAATCCATTAACTGGAACTTTGATCAAAGTAGGGTTTCTAAGCAACAGAACTAAGGTCCATAACGATTTCTTAAAACAAACCACTATAATTAACCAATCTGTGTTAAAATTCTATGGTTAACTGACTGTCAACAATACTTGTATTCTTATGATTATGCTTAGCACATGTTGTAAAGTTCCTTAAGTCTCTATAACTACGTTATAAACTTCACAGTAATGTTCCTTATCAAAGTATTTGCAACAGAAAAAAAAAAAAAAAGTCTTCTCAGTAGAGAGCCAGTAAATGAAATGTGTCTTAAGTTGATATTTAAAAATACGAAGTTTATTTGGAATACTTTAATTATACAGTCAGTTACTTGAATGGGAATAGATATTGAAATCACATTTCAGAGAATTAATACTCAAATGTAATATGGAAATGATCACATCTCATGTCTCCTGTAAAGATTTCATTGCTTATATTCTACATGGACAATGGGAAGGGCAGATACAATCCTTCTATACTGTCAGAAATAACAAAGCAGATCTAAGTATGCTAGGATTTCATCTTTCACAGACTAGAATTTTAATCAGTCTAATATGTGTGTAACTAAGGAACTGTTTCTCTGGGTATTTTTTCTTAGCTAATTTTAGAAATATATCCTCATTCATCAGTCAGATCAGCCATTTAGTCCTTAAACAGTCCAATCAAATTATAATTAACCTTTCAAACTAAACATGGGACTAATAGAACCTAATTCTCAGGTCTAGCAATACAGTGAGGGACCTGAAAGGATCTGATCCCTTGCAAGTAAATGCAGGGAGGGCTTCAGCCCTGTGCTTGCTACCACGGTCTCTCTTTTTCTCTTGGTAGAGGCCTTCTTTACCCTGAGTAGCTGTGTGTAGAGTCCAATGTGCAATGTGGTTTTCCTTCTGCTCCAGCAGACCTTGACATTGGCAGCAGACCCACCTGAGGCTTCAGCAGTGCTCCCATGCCACTTGCCATAGGGAGCTAGAGATTCACAGTCAGCAACAAGATGAACCTTTGCGTGGAGGTTCACAGCCTTTAGTGATAGTGTCAGGCTCACTGAAAGAGGCAAAATGGTGCATTCCATAGGACGTTTTCCAGTTTTGATAGTGGGGGTTATTTTTTTGTTTGTTGGGGGTTTTGGCTTTTTGTTTCAGTTTTTCTTTACATTCTTTACATTCTTTAATTGCTTATTATATAAAGATATTCCCTTTTTATTATGATTTTTTTTTTACTAAAGAAGCGATTGGTTTACATATCAGTATTAAAGTCCTTTTAATATTTGCAGATACTATCATTTCTTCTACCTCTCAGCTAAAATATTTATTCAGAAACTTCCCTCATAGTGATCATTCCACTTCCCTAGCAATTTTAATGGCTCTTTTCTGAGATGTTGAACACAGCATGCTAACAGGAATACCAGAAGTATAGAGAGACAACATGCGCTCCAGTCTGTGATACATCTACTCTGATGCCTCCCATTTAGCAACTTCTTTGCATTCCTACACAGCAATGCGTATCTAACCAAACTAACTGTCCTCCAGAAAAACACTACCACCAAACAAAAAAAGCTCCAACCTTCCCTCCTATACCTATAGAGACCTTCTCTGTGATAGTTGACCACTTACGAGGTCACCTAAGCACGGGTATGGCTCTTGCTGCTGTTAGATTTAGAGCAAATTTGGGGTTAATCATAGGTCTGTGTTCAGGTTCAAAATATATTGTGTGTATATCATGTGATGATAGATGCAGGATTTTGTTTGTATTTCTGGATTTCTAATTTCTTCTCTGAAAAGGAAGAAGCAGAGTGATCCTGGCAGGAAAGGAAGTCGTACTTATGAGGCTGACAGGATTGTACAGGGAAGACAAGGACACATAGGAGGCTGGAGTGGAAGGCAAGGTAGCAGGGATAAGGCTGAGGATTGTTTCAGCTGAGTCTGAGCATAGGGTGGCCCTCTGCCTGCACTGAGTCAAGAATACATTTCACTTAGAGGAAAAAAAAAAAACAACAAAAGCTAGTATGCACATAGTCAAAGACGACATCAAAATGTTAACAAATAGAAAATGAAATCAAATTGCAAAACTGATCCTAATCTTGATGCTTCATAGTTTTGAAATGCTTGACTTCAAAATCTGGATGTCATTTTTGTGTAACTTTTTTATATACAAGTCCAAAATACTGCAGGAAAATGTTCAGAATTTCTTATTTTGAACATGGCAAGATAAAAAGTGAGGGAGGAAATATATTCCCTCAGAATATATATCAGAATAATTTGTCTACATGCCAATCACACTCTGACAAAGATATGAAACTGTGGCAAAATTGATGCGAAAGAGCCTTTCCAGCAGATGGGAGTTAACAGTCAATGCAGACCCATCTGGCTTAATAATGAGTTGTTAATTGGAGAATGCTTAAAGGACAGTTATCTGTACATCCAGACTGAATTAGGACAAGAGATGTGAGCCTTTTTGGCTTAGTCATCAAGTGATGCAAATAGGTATAGCACCACAACAGTTTGAGTAACCATGTCAGACTTGTTAAAGTGAATCAGGTGATTGTGCCCTGTGTAGGCATGCCTAGATGCTTATATAACCTTGACAGTTAAAGGGGCTTAGAAACATCTGAGTTTATTGAAGTGGCATGCAGTATCTAAGGGTATCTCTATTGCTTCAGATTCATCTGAGGTGTTGTGATTAGTATGGTCCTAAATCACTAGCCAAAGCTGTAGAAGGCTTATAGAGTCAAGAAAATGAGCTATATCAATAGTCCTTACTCAGGTGAACAGAGTGTCAGAACTATTAAGGAACTAAGCATCACTGACTGATATGTGGAACATAGTAAATAAAGTTCCCAAAGGAAGTCAAGCTCATTAGAAATGAGAATGCAGAAGCATTCAGCACCATGCAAGATCTAATCTCCAAAAATATAGCTCTGCTTTATTGAAGAGTTTTTGTTTTAAAAACTGGTTCCAGAACTTTATTGCTAGTATGAGTAAGGAAATAAAGGGTTACATGCTTGGCTGCTCTCAGGTAGTGTATGTAGATCAGGCCTATTTTCATTAATAAATCTGTTTACACTAAGTGGGAATTTCAGAAACATGAATTAACTCCACCTATTGATTATGATTTTTTTCACTAAAATGATTGTTTTGAAACTCTAAGTACGTTGGGCTAATCTTGTCCTTGATATTTCATATATAGCACAAGTTTTGTCAAGATGGCACGAATGTTACTAGAATTAAACTTTTCATATCCTCTCTGTCCTCACCTTTATCAGAAAAGCCCCTATCAGTTTTTTACTTCTAGACATAGCTGATCATTAGTTTTGTAGCTGCAGGCTTGGATTACATTTGCTAATTTAAATCCACAGACTGGATGAGTCTTTAAGAGTCTCTGTCAGCTCTTGAGCTATCTGATACTGTCACAAAATAGGTATCAGACTTGTTACCTGCTCTAGTAAACATGATGGACAGATAACTTCTTGAAACATGTAAATAAATGAAGGTGAACTTATGATATCTTCATTTAAGAAGAACCACATGTAGGTCGGTGCTAACAAATATCCTGAATCTTTTCAGAAAAGTATCTTTATAAGAAATCTCTCTTTTAATCCTTTGTAAGATTGACTATGGAGCAAAGGTGAAAATGTGGAATGCATTATCAAAATAAACAACAGGTGTTCTGGATCCTTTTCCATAAGAAATTTATTTAGAAAATTGGATGATGTAAAAAATGAAAGAATAATGATTGTTGTCCAGTTAGGTACAAATGAAATGACGTAATGTGATTTACTACTTAGTATTTTAAAACCCTTCCTTTTTAAGTAGATGAAGACTTAGTAACTTGGCATTTTCTTGAAAAAGTAGTCAGATGGGAACTGTCTTTGAAATTTGCAACATATTTGAATAGTCAAAAGTAATTGGACTCCATTATAACATGTAGCGCCTGCTGTGTGAGTCATTAGCATTCTCCTAGTTCAAGTATATGCACTGACAAAATTATGATGAGCTGGCAAAAGCACCAACTCAATATTAATCCAACCTTTAGACAAACATTGTAATAGGATTTGCACATTTAAGGGGCAAATTATCCTCTCACTGTATGGTCTGTATATCTAGGGTATTAATATTGATGTGCATTGAAAGAAAAATACATCTATAATCACAATTATATTTAAGATTCAAATCCATATAGGACATGAAATTATAAAAATATTCATCATTTATTCCATAGTTCTCAGAATGTGAAATGAAGATCCATTTTTTCTTCTGTAATCTTTCAGAGGACTGAATAATATTCCAGAAAGTTTTGTGGGGTTTTGTTTGTTTTTATTATTGCCTCTCTCTATCTGCATGGATAAATTCTATTCCTTTAATGTCAGTCCTGATTTATGTTAATTACAGATCTTAATCTTTATGTAGTGGATAGATGGCTGAAATATAATACTAGTACACACAGCTGCTAAAAATAATTCTGTACTGGCAGTCACTGCAACTGAGCTAGGTATCCTAACAAAATGGTAACCTTAATTGGCCAACAAGCTAGCTCTTCTGCATTGCTAGCTTTCCTCTTTCTCTGTGGACTTTGCCATTTCCACCAAAGCTGGCTACCATGGTAAGAGGGAAAGCTAGTGAATCTGACCATCTTAATTCTGAAATAATTATCTTACAGAAAGGCACCACTGGATGAACAGCAGAATGGGCGAACCGTATTCTATTTTCATTTAGTGCTGCTGAGGTCATTCAGTAGGCCTGGCACCCAATCCATCAGGCAGGCTACTGAGCCAATTCAGGACTGCCTGAATATGTGGCCTCTATTTCTTTATCCACGCTAGCGGCTTTGCTATTGATCCCTGTAATAGTGAAGGGATTTAGTATTTGTCTTGCATCTCCTGAGAGAGTGAAAAATTTTCATTCCCTTAGGACCAAAGAAAAGAGAAGCTTAGGTGTCTTTTTCTCTAGATAGAAATCTCTGTATCTTAAATCATGTTCTTGCCATTATGTGTGCACCTCTGCAAAAAATCCTCAGTAGTTTGATCACTGGCATAGTTTGTGCCTCAATGTGAAGTTGTCTTGCACAAAAAGCGTGAACAGATTTTTATACACAGATATGTATTTAAATTTATAACTGATCTTTTCTGAGACAGAGATTTTTTGTAAATATGCTTCTACCTATGTTTGGAAGTTAAAAGCATGGTTTGATATGTAAGAAAAATTTCTTCTTTCACAACATTTTCATACACAGAATACTGAAAAAAATTCCTTTGAAACGCGAGCCTTTAATTTGAGTTTTCTGTCTCTGAATGAGGTGTCAATATTCTTACAGATGTTGTGAAAATGAAAATTTTATTATCTTTTGCTACTCTATGCTTGCAGAAGGTCTTTAGAGAGAAAAAAAATTTCCAGTCACTTGTCTTCTTGAGAAAGCCTTCAACCTAGATAAGCTGAAGTGGGCAAGTAGCCAGAGTTTCTCTCTTCCCAGAAAGTGGAGATTGAAAGATTTAGGGAACATGGAATTTTCACCCAGCTGTATGAGATCCTGCTAGTTTTGTTGCTAGGAAAATTATATAATTTTACTTGTGTAAAAGCAGATTTCATTGCTAAATCTCTAGTGATTTGTATTTGGCTGCTACAAGTATAGATACAGAGATGAGCTTGAGAACCTTGGAACCAGTGGCTTTACTGTAGTTAAACAAATCTGAGAGCTGAGTGACCTGCAGGAAGCTGTGAAGGGAAAAGTAGTGAAGTGGAAAAGGTATAAGAAAGATAGGCTGTGATGTCATTACTAGCTTCAGTTAGCACTATTTATAATACAGAGAACTTCCAAAAATACTTTGTACCGTATTTTCTATCTAGAAAAAATTACTCTGCATCTTTTCATTAATGAAAATAGATGAGGAAAAAATGGTAATAAATGCATACTTTAAAATTTCAAACAGTAGAAGAAAAATCCGTAACCATTCCAGGTGCTGGCCGGGGTGGCTGCAGGGCGGCCTCTGTGAGGAGAGGCCGGGGCTGCCCTGAGCCAGACACAGATGGTTCCAGCTGGCTCCGACTGACCCACCGCAGGGCACGGCTGAGCCCCACAGCCACACATGCCTGTGTAAGAAAGGGCAAAATGCTGCCCAGCTGTGAAGAGTCATGGAATGGTTGAGGTTGGAAGGAGGCTCTGGAGGTCTTCTAGTACAAGCCCCCTGCTGAAGCAAGACCACCTACAGCCAGTTGCCCAGGACCATGTCTAGATGGCTTTTGAATATATTCAGGGATGGAGACACTGCAAACTCCCTGGGCAACCTGTCCCAGTG
This sequence comes from Harpia harpyja, assembly GCF_026419915.1. Lineage (NCBI taxonomy): Eukaryota > Metazoa > Chordata > Aves > Accipitriformes > Accipitridae > Harpia > Harpia harpyja. The sequence continues at coordinate 25,999,231 of NC_068947.1, forward strand.
CTCAGTCACCCATACAGTAAAAGTGTTTCCTATGTTCAAATGGAAACTCCCGTGCTTCAGTTTGTGCTTATTGCCTCTTGTCCTGTCACTGGGCACCACTGAAAATGCCTGGTTGCATCTTTTTTGCACCCACCCTTCAGGTATTTATATACCTTGGTAAGATCCACACACCCCCCTCCACTCCCAAGCCTTCTCTACTCAATGCTAATGAGTCCCAGCTCTCTGAGCCTTTCCCCACAAGAGAGATGCTCCAGTCCCTTACTTATTTTCATGGCCCTTCATTGGATTCTCTCCAGTATGCTCATGTCTCTCTTGCAATGAGGAACCCAGAAATGGACACAGCACTCCAGGTGTGGGCTCAACAGTGCTGAGTAGACGAGGAGGATCACCCGCCTCGACCTGCTGGCAACACTCCTCCTAATGCAACCCAGGATACCCTTAGCCTTCTTTGCAGCAAGGACACATTTCTGGCTCATGTGCAACCTGGTGTCCACCAGGACCCCCAGGGCCTTTTCTGGCAAGCTGTTTTCCAGCTGGATGGCCCCCAGCATATGTTGGTGCATGAGGTTGTTCCTTCCTAGGTGCAGGACATTGACCTTCCCCTTGCTGAATTAATCCTCATTAAAGCTCATTATTCAATGTCCCCTATACCTTCTCATTGGGAGAGGAGATGCAGAAATGCTGCCATTGATTTAAACTTTCTACTTCCTCCTGACTTCTGCTTGGAGGCAGCCATAGTATGGATCCAAAGATAGCAGGGTTTAAAGCAGCATATGTTCCTGCTCACACACTGGAAGAGTAACAGGAGGATCACCACTGAAATAGAGCTATTTTTCTTCTCCATACTGAAGTCTGTAACCATCTGCCTTCTGAGCTTCGGTAAGTTAATTTCGATAGTATCCTGAAGAGAAATTGTCTTACTTGTCACGTTGTCTTACTGTGACCCCCTGCCTGGCTTACCAGTTTGCAGAAGCCGAAGGAGTCTGTCTCCTAGGACTCATGGAAAAATCATTAAGTGGCATGATGAGACACCAACTAAAAACACTATCCTTTTTCTTCCTAAGGAAACAAGGCTTATGTGAACAGTGGAAACTGAGGACTGGCAAAACACAGTCATAGATTATGCTTGGCAGCAGCCAACCTGCAAGCTTGCAGGTGCACAGGTCCATACCCTCCCCAGCACCAACCTTCTGTCACGCTGCTGGGGCTCTGGGGTCCCTTCTATTTTAACAGATGCTCTGTGCTGAACATGCCGTCTTCCTTTGCATGGCTTCTGCCACACCTGTGAAATGCGTCTTCTTATCCCACCTGGTCAGGGTAACTGATTTCAGTCAGATTCCCCATAAAAGGGTCCTTCTAGACAACCAATATACCATATTCAGGGTATATAACAAAAATACATTGATCTCTTACTGGAGAGTATTTTTTAATGACAATTGACTATGTTTCTTTCTACAAATATGCCAAACCCAGGTATTTAAAGGAATGATTTATCTCAATATCTCAACAAAGAAGTAACCCTGCTTTATGATTGCTAGGTAATATGAAAAATCTTTGATGCAAAATAAAAGAGTTGATCAAGCTGTGAAGAATGAAAATCAAATTCTTGAAAATTTGTCTTTAATTTGTTCTTATTATTCTGTTTGCATTTCAGATTCCTTCAGTGGGATTAGTATTACTTTAAAATAAAGAGGTTTACAAACTTCCTGCAAGTTTGAGGTAATTAGTACCTAGAATACAATGATTTATTTTCCCCTTTGAAAATATTTTTTTTTAATACAAAACAAGACAATCTTTGTCCATGAGCTGGAATAAAAAAGTCATTCTTGTAAATTTTGCAGATAAAAATGTTTGTTAGTTTTCATTTCATACCTCTGTAGAGCATTTTTAGCGGCCTTAGAGAGCATTTTCAGCTGCTGAGAGAACAAAGATGACAGTAGTAATCTTAAATTAACTAGCAATATTAAAAATGAACCTTTCCACCTGTTTAACTCTGTATCCAAACATACTAGATGCTATTTTGAAATAAACTAATAGATGCTTTGAACATTTAATTAACCATTAAAATGTAAGTACTTGTTTAAATTTTATAATATTCCTGAATATTGTCAATATGCTAATCATTTAGTTAAATATATAATTCTTATTTTCAAATGCCTATTTAAATTAATTTTACACAAAAAGCTTTCATTAGGTGATTTCATACTATTTTCTAGTACGTTTGGATATGGAGTTAAAGATCTAAAAACGTCTCCTCTAAAATCCCTTCACTATCTAAGTATGCAATAGTTGAAAATTAAAAATATGACAAGTTCTAAGTGAGACTTCCATCAAGTGATATTGTGCAGGAGCAAGAAATTGTAAACATAAGAGCTTGTTACCTGTGGGAGCACTTGACTCAGTGACCACCTGTAGAAAATATATTATTGCTCTGGTTGGCAGAAAGCCATGGGAACAGTGAAGTTCCCAGGGGAGTAATCATGCTGGAAGGACACAGAGCCAAGAATAGTGTAGAGATAAGATAGTTGCTGCTGAGTGGAAAATTTTGGAAAGCTTCTGCCCATGATTGCTGGCTGCTGCGTCGGACACAGCTAGCAGATATAAGGACTTGTTTTGTTCAATAAAGGGTCGTCTTCATTTGCAACCAGCTTCAGAGTGTGTTTTTCAATTGCAACAGTTACCCTGTTGGCAAAGTGCAAAAATACAGGTTTAAATCTTTGTGATGTAGACTCCCTGTGCCTCAAGCTATGCATTTCAAAGACAGACTACAATGGGAGAATCAAAAAGACAGAATAAATTTTGTTTGAACTTAATCTAAATGCAGTAATAATTATATTCTTTGGAAAAGGGACGGTTTTAGCTGTTGTTGACCAGAATGGGAAACAAAAGCATCTAAGAAGCATTTAAGCAATTTGATGAATATATGGTTCTAAAGTCATTGTGATTATGTAACAAAGATAAAATAGTGGAAAAAAAAATAGATTAGCATCATACAAACCAAATGTCTCTTCTGAAACTTTTGCCACATTTAGAGACTTATGTTTATTTCCACCGTGTTCATTGTGTCGGAATGCCATTTATAAGAGCTTCAAATGTAAAAAATTCCCTTAATTCTGGAAGCTTGAGAGCTTCATTTATGGATCAGAACTTCACTTTCTATAACAAAATGGACTTGTGCTGCAACTAGAAATATAACTACCATACACTAGGAGTGAGTTCAGTGGAGTGAAGACAGAGAAAAAGTATTAAATAGTATAAGTCATTCTCTATAACAATTAGAAGAATAAAATATCTTTCTCATATTCTCATTTGTCTAATATAAGGAGTGATACTTCCAGTTTCTGAGGTATTTAGGAGAGAAAACTTACCATAAATAGTACAGTTTTCTTTCTTGTGCTTTGTTTCTGATAAGATAGCCAATTAAATCACACAGGAAATGGAAAAGTTATGTAAATAATAGATAAGAGTAGAGCAAAACTAGTAAGAAAAAAAAAAATGTTCCAAAATATGATCCATGTAAAAGCCCAAAGTTGTGTTGATGGTGAGATATTTTAAATAAGCAGTATGGGCCAACTATTACACTTTCTGCAATATTTCAAAAATGCATAACTCCAGAGACACTGTAAACTGTATAATTAACCCAGCATAAGCCTGATAAAATAATTAGAAAAAAAAATCAGCTGTTATGCAATAACATGATTTGCATCCTGCTGGAGTTCAGGCTTTCTTTCTAAGTAGGATCACAGAGAAAATCAGCCTGAATTTTCTGTATGCTAAAACAGTTTTTTATCCATCACTGTTATCTTTCTGGTTTTGAATAAAGCATTGTCTGGTTTTTGTGGTAAAATGCCAGGCTTCAAGAATTGATTGTTCTTTTGTTGCTTTTTATTGCCTTGATACTGCAGGGCTTTTTATCTCTGAATCTATTTTCAGTGCTAAAATAATATTGAAGCTTTGCTTATTTTTTGAGAAGACTTCTTTACAAAAATAAGAGTGATTTGAGGGCATAGCAGTTGAACACATTGGAGTATTTCTACAAAGAGTTTGCCTGACTGAGAGATTAAGGGTATTATATTCTTAGAGTGCTTCCCCCCCTCCCCCCAACACAGCCCCCAGGTCTTCCCCCAAAACTAAAACTCAAAGAAAGTATACAAAAGTGGATATACGTAAATACTTTAAAATATGCATGTAAATATTTGAAGAGTTCCTACAGATAAATATTTATTTCTGTCATTTCAAAGAAGTAACTTTTAAAAGTACTGAGTTTACAGTAAAGGATTAAGACTTTTGTGTTTTAAATGACATTTATATATTATTAGGCAAATGTAAATAAAATATTCAATAATTTATGTACTAAAAAAATATTTTTAATAGAACAAAATATGTCAAGTTCAAATCCAGCTGGTATTGTCTGACAAAAAAAAACAAAACAAGGAAAAGATTTCTTCTTGAGTTTTACTGTTTCATAAATGAATACGTGGGCTTTTAATTTCAGAATAACATTTGGTCTTTGAAATTCAAATACAAAAATGAAAATTAAATGTATTAGAAACAAGACCTAGAAAAATATTTCTTTTCATGTCAAAATATTCCATTTTCACCAATTGAAACTCTTATATGTCTTTTCTGAATCAGACACTGAATCCAAAATTAGATGTTCATATAGTTCCGTTGTTCATAAGCATTTGATAACATGATCATTTACTTAGATTTTTGACTGGCAGGATTTCTGTCTTAAAGATTATAGGAAAGTGTCTGTCACTGTGGAGTATGTCAATGCCAAATCTCAATTTTCTGTTTTAAACCATGAAGAAATACTTTAAGTCTCAATGTGGTGTAATAAAGAATGAAAAGATGTTTAAACCATCTACAATTATCTCATTCCAGTTCAACAATTTGCTTTCAATTGTAACTTCCCCTATGTGTTTTCATGATACTTTTGAAAGAAAGAAGTGTATAGCCAAGTCTCTCTGAATGGTGGTAATTTAAAAAAAACACAGTGATTTACATGCCTTTGATAATGTGTACAAAGCTCATGGTTCCAGAAAGGGCTGTCCTGCATTTCCTTAAGTGTTCATTTGGTCTAACTTGGTCAAAGAATTAGGGGCAATAAAGGGGCCTTGGGCCAAGCCATTCCTTTCTCCATGGTGCCCTTAAATCATGGGGATTGCTGGGTGCCTTAAGGTGGGAGTTGTAACATCTTTCACAGTGAAAGACCTAAAACTGTTCTAAAAGTGAGCTGGAAATGTTACATTCTTTTTAGAGTTGAAGTTCTAAGAAATATCCTCTGGGAGAACTGCACCTGCAATCTTCCACTTCAAGGTCCTTGTGTTTTTTCAAGGGACAGAGCCCCATAGGCTACGAAAAACTTTCTGAGGAAGGTGCACACCAACAGGTTCTCACAAGTAGGTGTGCTGTGCTATATTAAGAAAAAAACTTAACAGTTTTTAGTTGTACCAAACTAATATTGGAAGAAATGCAAAACAGGGTGACTAGATTGCTCTCTTGGCAGCTGGGTAGTTGTGAGACAATCCCAGTGTGTTTTGTTAAAGCTGTACCAGGGAAAAGCACAGGAGTTTCATTGGGCCAAGATAGCTGAGAATTTGATAAGGGAGCCACAATGGTACTGCTCAGGCTGTGACCCCCCCAAACCTTGCTTGTTCACCCTGGCTCCCATGAGGAGGGGGAACTGGTGAGTGAGGGTGCTGGGATCTTCCTCTGCACTCCTGGGTTCAGTGACAGGGCAGCAGGGCAGCAGTGCCCTCAGGGGATCTGCTCTTCCTTCAATCCCTGCAGGCAGGATAATTTGTACATTTAAGGTGAAGGCCCTACGCAGGATGGAAACTGTGTAAACCGCTTTTAATAGAGGTGTCGTAAGTGCTCTCCTTCTCTAAATGCATACACTTTCCTCTTTGTTGGTACTTCAAAACAGGAACAACAGTTTAATAGAAAGTGTGAGTCCGTGAGCATGTGTTAATTGTACCACGTGGGCAACTATTCTATCCAGGGCTTTCTGTGTGTTTAGGCACACAAATCCCTACACCTTTGATCTGTGGTCACACGAACAAAATGCATTTGGTTTTTGTGGGGTGTTTATTTCCATTTTAGATTATTTTTTTAAGTATTAATCAAGAAGTGTATCTATAAAGTTTTATAAAAGATTTGCCTGAATTTTGCTGAAATACTGTGCACTCTATATAAGGTTGGTAACTCATCCTTAACTGGATTAATTAGCTAAAAGAAATGTTTTAAAGATCTGAGAAAATATATACAGAACTTATAACAAAACTTGAGCTTGGCAACCATTTTTAATATTGCATCATTTTACTTCTTTGAGGGCACTCTGAAACTAAGAATGAATGAGGAAATGATAGCCTGTGACTAAGTTTTCAAATTTCCAGTGCATATATATCTATATAAATATGGTAAATGTGACACTGTATAAGAAAGCAATTATTTTGGTTTAATATCACACTCTGCATATGTACTAGTGAGCACTTGCTGAGGTAAGCAGGTGATTGATTAATATAATTGCTCAACCCTTAGCTCAATTTTAAATAAGTGATAAATTCAGATTTAAATTCCTATTAGTACATTAATGCTTTTAACAAATGGTTCAGACACTTAATTAGAATACATTAAGCAAGCAACAGCAATTATTAAGTAATTGTCAGTACACACTCCTAAAGTGTGCAGTTGTTTATCTTGAAACCTTACTAATATGTAGCATACTTTCCTTTTCTTTATGATAATTGTATTACTAAAATCATAATCTCATACACATTCAGAAAAATACAAAAGCGGTGTGTTAATGAGAATGCTATTACATATTTAAAGCATCCTAGGTTAGCTATATAAGTGAAAGTCTTTGTTAAAGCATATATCCAAATAACGATTGGTCATTTTTTAATGGAAAAGGTCTCTGTGGGCAATGCTTTTCCTTTCTCATTTTCCTTAATTACTTTTTTGCTTTATAAGCTTTGGTGTTTGAATCATTCAAGGAACTACATTTACAATGCAGATATTTTAGATTTGCTTTTGTTCCCACACGAACACTGAGCATTTCCTTCAGTATTGGACATTTTCTATAAGTTTCCTTGAGAGAAGGCATACAAAATGAACAAATTATGAGTCATTAAGGTTTGAAACTGTATACAACAAGCAAGGCTATAGACCTGTTGAATCAGAGAAATGTTGGTTGGAAGGAATTTCTGGAGACCATCCAGTCCTGCCTCCTGCCTGAAGCAGGACTATCATCAATACTACAACATGGTACCCTCTTCCAGAATTACACTTATCTCTTCCATTATAAATGTTTTTCCTAATTTCCAGTCTGAACCTCTCCAGCCACAACTTGTGGCCATTTCCCCTTGTTGTATTATTTTTTGCTGCTGAGAAGAGTTCATCTCCATCTTCTTTGTAATACCAGTAGCAGTAGGCTGCTACTAAATTGCCCCTTAGTCCAAGCCCAGCTTTCTCAGTAGGATATGTACTGAATCCCTCTGGCAATCCCAATAGTTCTCTGAAGGACCCCTGTTAGTTTCTCAACATTTATTTTGAACTGGTGTTGACCCAAAGCAGTATTCTAGATGCAGATTCACCAGTACCTAGTAGAACATGATAATATTTTCCCTAGATCTGCTGGTGGTGTAGTGTAGCCCAGGATTCAGCCTGCTCTACTTGTGACAGGAGCACACGGCTGGCTCATATTCAGCCTAGCATTCACTGTAATCTCCAGGTCCCTTTTATCAGGGCTGCTGCTCAGCCAGTCAGTTCCCAGGCACTGGGTTATTCTGTCCCAGGTGTAGCCTTTTGCACTTCTCACTACTGAGCTTCATCATATTAGTTCAGTCCTCAAATTTACCAAGGTCCCTGTGAATTGAAGTTCTGTTGTTTATTCTCAATCATTCCCCATAAATTAGTGTCTCAGGGTGCACTGTCATCATCCAGGTCATTGATGAAGATATTGAACAAGGTGGGTCCCATCCTCTGCTCATTGCCATCTGCAAGATGAACGTTAAGGTTTTGGTTAAGACTATTGAGCCCAGGGGTCCAGCTGGATTCCAGTGCAACTGCTAGTCTGTACTTCTTCATATTCCAAAGGAGAACACTACAGGACATGAAGCCTTACTAAATTCAAGGTATGTCATATGCACTGTACATTCCTTATCCACAGCTAGTCAGTAACTGCTGCTCTCTCCATGTCCACAGAGGCAGACACAAGTATTTCTGGCCACTCCTGTTTGCAAGGTCATGTGGTAACTCTATCACTGAACTAATTCAGAGTAAAACTGCAAAAAAGTAGGTGTCTTTTAGGCTAGATCAGTTCACTACTCTCTTTTCCATACAGTACTTCAGTTGTGTTACCAAAACTGAAAGACTGGTGGAAGGTCAAGGCTGTGGCCCAGTATTTCATGACTTGAAGAATGAAAAATAAAACTGTTCCACAAATTACTCATTTTTCAGAAGAATCATAGATGGAATGATCCACTTGCACAGTTGGCTACTATTTTGACCTATCTTTTCATGTGGTTTCCTTGCAAATTGCAGATGGACGGGAATGAGCTCCATATATCCTTTGCACTCATGCAAGAACACAGACTGTCAGCTGAGTAAAAGTCATTAAAATTACTGATTACACTATAAATTATTTTGGAATACCAGAGTTTTAAAATTGTAATTTATCATCATAAAATGCCTGACTATTAGCCAGATCTGACTGAGCTGGGATCCCTGTCCAAACTGCAGCAGGAGTCACGTTCCCTTTCCTAAAGGAGCTTATTATTAAAAGGAAAGATCAAAGAAAGAGAAGTCACAAAAAAGGAAGTGCATTATTTGGAAGGTAATAGGAAAAAGTCTTATGCCACAGTCTTAATGTCTGAGACAAATGGCATATCCTTTGTCTTGGAATATATGTAGCTTCACAGATGACATTTTGGCTTCTACTGACACACATGCACATGCACAAAGGAAAAAAAAGTGTGGAGGGGAAAGGTTTAATTCACTCAAGCAGGTTTAACCTAAAAGCTTTAAAATAGTTAAGTATATTTCTGAGTGTTGTGGCTTCCTGCCAAGCCTGTAAAAAAGGTTGTGATATTTTCTTTCTGTCCATAAAAAAAAATGAGGTATTGAATGTTTGACCTTGCTTGTTCTCATTTTGTTAGCAATTTTTGATTTTGAAAAAAGAGCTGTGACCAAAAAACCACCCCAATCTCAAAATCACAAGAAGCAGCATTTTAAAGCAGCACACTTGTAAATATTTTTTTTATTTACACATTTCCTCAGTCTAGTGTATAATTCTTACTGTTTTGGAGTGTTAATCATTAAAAACATTTACAATGAAAGAGAAGGGAATAAAAAAATCAAGGGAATTGAAATACTTTTATGCCTTCTGCAAAAGCAAAATTTTAAAGGAAACAGTATTTCACTACCTTCTCCATACACACATCTTCCTTTCTAGAGATTTTTAAATGAGTGGTCAGGCAGTCAGCTTGACACTTTTCACATGCATTTTACAATATATCTTCAACTGTTCTTAAATACATAATTGATTTCTTTGAGATGTGTTTTAGCTCATATTAATTGCTTTCTATTTTACTATATATAGTCAGTGGCTTTATGATATGTACTGAAGTGTTTATTAATTGTTCGATAGCTTTGTTTGACTGACCTTGTATCATTTACATAAGGTTCCTGTAGCTCTGCTCAAAATCCTTGTATCACGAGTTGAAGAGCCTTGACTTGGTCTTCAAAACTGAGATAAATTCTTCTAGGTGCTGAGTGAGCAATGAGTTCTGAGTGGGAAAACTCAAAATCTCTTGTCCTTGGCCTGTATTCACATGACAGCTCTCTTTATTGACCATACATTTTTCAAAGACATAAGTGCTCTCCCATTTTTCAAAGTTCCAAGTCCCATGAACCTTAAACCAGGCACAGACATTTAAGTGCTTTGAGAGCTTTTGGAAATTTGAACTTAAGGTCCTCTGTTTTATCCACATACCATACAAGTATTAACAACAGATTTACAGATTTCTGTACTCTAACTTACAACCTTCACCTGAAAGGTAAGTGTTATAAATGGATCCATCATTGTTCAAATGAATGCTTAGACTTTATAGAAAACAAGCTGTAGAGATGTTTTTCTTAAACTATATAGTAGGTTAAGGAAATCCTGTTTTGTACAAGGAAGAGCATAAGACTGTTCAGTGGGTGAGTATATGCTCTGTATGCGTGTGTGAGAGAGACTCATCAAAGCCATATCTTGAAATTGTTTCCTCTATTACAAATGAATTTTAAATCACATTGTGAGCTACCCAGTCTGAGGACCAGTTAATATTACGTTATTTCAACAAAATAGAACAGTTCAAGAATAAAAGAGAAGCTTATTCCCAAGTGTTCATCTGATGGCTTACTGGGATATGGGAAATATGACTAAATATTTTAAAAATTATTTTCAAAATATAATTTTAAAAATTATTTTGGTAAGTATATGTGATTGTCATAACTGTCTAGATAACAGAAAGACTTTTTATCTTCTGAAATTTTATATGGCACCTGAAAAATGTTTCTGATCAAAACTACACTTTTGGTCAGGAAAAATGTTAAGTTTTGTGAACCAGAAATTGCAGGGGGTTTACTGTAATGTCTAAACAAAATTTCATAGTTTCAAGCAGCCAATAAAGGTTTTAAAGATTTTTCCTTATTTTATTTAACTACAACTTTTCTTTTAAACTATAAGGCAAATTTAAACTGTATACTATTAATCAACTAAAAATTGAATTGTCAATGTAGATTCATTAGCTAGAGTAAATATAAACTCTTGTGTAATCAGCTTTTTCAGTTCATCTTTTGCTTATTGCACCATTCTTTTTTAGTTCTCATGCACTAACAAACCTATTTTGTGTTCTAATCTTAACTTGTCACGAGTAATTTAAAAAAAAAGTTTTATTTAATAAAAAATAAATCCTTTGGTGTTAGATCCAGCTGAGCTGTTGACGTATATAATACACATACTATTAAGAAGATTTTCCTTTGCTATAAACAGAAGTTAATCAGTTACCAAGTTACATCTGTCTGTGGCTCAGTGTAGGGGCAGATGATGCTTTGAAGTGTTCCCTAGCCTAGAGTTTTTTGATGTTATCGGATATTTGGGCCTAAAACTACAGAATGAGATCTATGGAACAGAGCAGAAACTGAAGACCTATCTGAATCTATGATGAGACCATACTTCTAACTCTCTTGCAGTGGAAAAAAAACCCCCAACATTATAAAACAAGTTAGTCTTACCATTAATTATTTGGTCTTTTGCCCCCTTTTTAATTACTTAGTTTCTAATTTGTCTACCCTAGACATATTTGTGTTCAACCTGTGCAATCAGTATGATTACAGTACTAATATATAGATCAGGAGTAACTGTAGCTGCATTACTTTAGTTTTTTCTCCTCAATATTATTTATAATTTTCTTACCCACCATTGGGGTGAGGATGGTGCTATTACTGATGGCACATTTATACTTTTGAACTTAGTGTCTAGATAAAAGGTGGATAAGAAGCTGGAACTTCAACTACTTACGGATTGAGCTAAATGGTCTAGTATAAATATCCCATGGAATGTAATACACATTGGAGTTTTAAGATGAAAACAACAGACATACTGGAACATCTGAGTATGTGAAAAAGTACTATTTTTTTCAATAATGTAAACTTAAATCCCACTTATATGAACACCTGCTCTGGCTGTTGTTTCCAGTTTAATGAGTTTAGGGAGGCTTGTATCTCTGAACTGAGAGTATCTCTATCATTTTGACACTTAATTTTGTTTGTCTCTTATAAATGTCTTATAAAAAAAGAGAATCATTTAGCATCTGTTATGTTATCTACTAACATCTGTCTCCATTAGCCGTTGTTAAATATATACACAATACATTAATTCAGTTGCTTTTTTTCTCTTAAATCACAAATTGATTTAGTTATTGATGCAAAGTTCTTACCATAACAATTGCTTATTGAAGATTTAATGAGTTCTCACATTTAGACTGGATTTACCAAGGGATCTGTCTTTTTCTTCCATGAATATGAGGGAATATCTAACAGCTTGTTCTTTGCTTTGCTGTGCCAGTTTAAAACCCTCTTTTTTGCTTCCCAATATTTCCATACAGCCATTCCAGTAAATGAAAAATACAATATGGTACATTGATGTATTATCAAAAAAAAAATACGGGGGGGTGGCAGCCTTTTTAAGAAATGATGAGAAAATGTTAGGATAACTAAGAAAAGTGAGTGTAAATGCTATCCTAGTGCAACATAAAAGAATATAAAGCTGCACAAGTACATTCTGCCTAAGTAACTTCAGGATTAAATATCTACACACATGCATGAGCATGCTGAATTCATGAGTACAATAGTTGCATTGTGAATTGTCGAAGCTGGAGTCAGTGAAGTTCTTGGGAATAAGATTACACTCCTTATGCTTAGTTGAGTGAACATAAAGATACTCATAAACATTTTTTTATCCACTTGTCACTGGGAGAATGTTGGGTGGAAATATATCACATCAGTGATGAAAGAACATCTGAATAAGTGTTCAGATCTACAGCAATCTGAACTACCTAACTTGTCAAAAAGACTTAGAGAAAAAAATTGAGGGAAAAACATTAATTTAACATTAATCCAATCCTAGTTTTATATTAGTCCAATGTTTTGAAAATTAATATATGCTTACTGTATGTATTATATAATAAGATCATATATGAGCTCATTGCCAAAAATTATCTGTTCCTAAATGGAATAAAAACAAACTGCAGTGCTGGAGAGTATTAATTTGTTAGTCCAAGGAAATCCATGTGAAATATTCCCAGCAAGTACATAGTCAAGTGATATTTTCAATTTTTTTAAATATAATCTGTGAAATTTTGTTTAATTTTCTTTTTATGAATCATTATTATGTTTACTTTGTTACATATTGTGGTGGGTTAACCCTGGATGGAGGCCAGGTACCCACCAAAGCCACTCTATCACTCACCTCCTCAGCTGGACAGGGGAGAGAAAATATAAGGAAAGGGTTGTAGGTTGAGATAAGGACAGGGAGAGAACACTCAGCAATTACCATCATGGGCAAAATAGACTTGACTTGGGGAAATTAATATAATTTATTACCAATCAAATCAGAGTAGGGTAATGAGAAATAAAAACTAAATTATAAAAAACATTCCCCTCACCTGTCCCTTATTCCTGGGCTCAACTTCACTCTTTTCTACTTTCTCCCTCTCCAGCAGTGCAGGGGGTTGGGAAGGGGGGTTGTAGTCAGTTCATCACATGTTTCTGCCGCTCCTTCCTCCTTGGGGGAGTGTGAGAGACTGAACAGTATGTGTGTGCATACATCCTTGGACTATGCCCTATAAAAAACCGTGAAGACAAGCCATGGTGTGCACCCATCACCAAAGGTTTGAAGACTGAGGACCAACGGGACGCTGCTGCATCCATGGTGGTGACTTCCTTGCAACTCTATCCCAACTGCTTGCTTGATTTCTGCCTTTTTCTTCCATTCTATCCTATTGCTACTATTTTCTACTTTTAATAATAAAAGCTCTTTTGGGTATATGGCATTTGACCTCGTTTGTGTCTTAATCTCGCTCTTGGGATCATATCGAAACCTTCCCTGACATTGGATTGGGACAGGAAGGACTCCTCACACTCTTCCCCTGCTCCAGTGTGGGGTCCCTCCCATGAAAGACAGTCCTCCACAAACTTCTTCGATATAAGTCCTTCCCACGGGTTGCAGTTCTTCACGAACTGCTCCAGTGTGGGTCCTTCCATGGGGTGCAGTCCTTCAGGAATGAACTGCTCCAGTGTCAGTCCCCCATGGAGTCACAAGTCCTGCCAGAAAACCTGCTCCAGCATGGGATCCTCTCTCCAGGGGTCCACAGGTCCTGCCAGGAGCCTTCTCCAGCACAGGCTTCCCACGGGGTCACAGCCTCCTTTGGGCATCCACCTGCTCCAGCTTGGGCTCCTTCACGTGGGTATCTGCTCCACCATGGACCTCCATGGGCTGCAGGGGGACAGCCTGCTTCACCATAGTCTTCACCATGGGCTGCTGCAGGGGAATCTCTGCTCCGGCGCCTGGAGCACCTCCTCCTCCTTCTTCACTGACCTTGGTGTCTGCAGGGTTGTTTCTCTCACATATTCTCATTCCTCTCTCCAGCTGCAGTTTCTGTTGCGCAGGGTTTTTTTCCCCCTTCTTAAATCTGTTCTCCCAGAGGCACTATCACCGTCACTGATGGGCTTGGCCTTGGCCAGTAGCAGGTCTGTCTTGGAGCTCTGTTGGACACAGCGGAAGCTTCTAGCAGCTTCTTATAGAAGCCACCCCTGTAGCCTCCCAGCTACTAAAACCTTGCCACACAAACCCAATACACATATTTAACATATTAACTGTTCCGTATGTCATCATTCAATCAACAGATGTTGTTGCTTAGGAAAGTCAATGATTTTCACAGTAATTTTCTCAAAAGAGGTACTCAAATGTTATACATTCAACATTTTAGTTGCAGATAAGTCTGTTATTTGTAATTTGTTTGTTATACAAGTGTATTTGTTCAATAGTTTATGCAAGTGTTTTGCACTAGTAGGTGTTTGGCATAGTATTTGATGGGTCTGTTTCTTAAAATGCATTTGCTAATTCTACTGCTGTGTCCATACTTCAGCACTCCTAACATTCAAGCTTCTCTTTGATGTTTCTGAAAATATAATTAAAGGTATAGAATTGAGATCCTGGCTTGAGAGTTGTGGCCTATCAGAAGTGTTTTAAAAATTTATATTTCTAATTTGCTATGTACATTATGCAATTGTTTAATTCAGGCATTTAACTTGTCTTGTTTGGAAAGAACTCTGTCTCTGAAAACACCTGACGAAAAAAGGTTGGAAATATAAGTTTTTACTGTCTTTATATTTTTAATATATTTTGATCTCTTCATCTGATGTCCCTGATCTATCCAAAATTCTTCCCTCCCGATGAGCTGATGTGCTCTCTTTAAAGCTTACCTTAAAAGTTGGTCTCTTTCCCATCTTTTGTCTTCTTGCTTCTCTATATCACCTTATTGCCTTGTAGTTACATTCTGCTATAAATAAGTAATGTTTCCATGTAGCTGTATTACTCAAGGAATACATCTAGTTAAGGACAATGTATATCCTCACCTGAGTACCTTGCTTCTAAGGGCCATTGGCTATTCCCATGTTTATTGTTGCCTTGTCATATATTGGATGGCCCTTACACACTCAGAAGGAAAACCACACATATTACAGTCTTCGGGAATGTGCGCTACTTTTTTGTCAGCTCCAGGAATATTACAGGTAAGCTTAAATTAAGCAGAAGAGTCCTACCTAGATTCTGTTACTGTATATTTTGGATCACATGCAATACGCTGTTTATTTAAGTGTTTGACTTTTAAATTTAAAAACTGGTGGAGTTCAGTTCTGTGCACCAGGATGCATGGTTTTCTAAATTTGGCTGTTCATCAAAACCAGTGTATTTACCCCAGCACATGTAATACTTACCTCTGGTTTTGTTTTGTCTTTAGTAATTTACCAGGCACCTAAAATACAGCAATATATTTTTTATTAATATGAAATTAATTGCAATGTTTACTCAGTTCTTGTCAAAGCCCTGTTTTCTTGTGCTGATCCAAAGAAAAAGCAACTGACAGTGTAGTAGACAAAAGCTAACTGAAGTGGTGCCTTCACTTCAATTTCTCCAGTGATTTGGAGCCAATTTTTTCCTCATAAAGGATTATATCAGATGCTTATTTAAAAAGTATACAGCAATTCAATGCTTTTGTTTAGATAGGAAAGATGTCAGTGTTTCATTATAAATCATCAAGAGAATGTTAAAATCTTACCACTTGTTGGAGCATCTCACAGTGTTTCACATGAATGTGGTGGAAGCATAACCAGAGACAGAGACTGCTTTTTCCCCTATCGCTTTCTCAGCTGTCCATTTTCAGAAGATGTTGTCTGGATGGGTGGGTTGGCGAGCACAGTGACAATCACTCTTTCTTGGGATCCCTATTATGATACCTTTTCCAGTTATGATACCAGTTGTACAATGCAAGCAGTGCTTCTCATAAAAATAGGCAACATGTAAACAAATTTATGATTCTTTGTGCACTTAATCTTGTGACTTTCATTAATTGTTTCTAAGGGTTCTTTTAGTTTAACACAGCATAATATTACCTATTACAATACTGATCTAAATAATTTTTTTCTCTGTTGTTTTAAGTTGAACTTACAAGGTACATAGTTTGCCTGAATCTTCTTTGGGGCAGGAAAATTGCAGCAAAATGCTCAAATGTAAAATCAAACAACTGCTCATTTAAGAAGAATTCACCCAACAATCTTGCTGGCTAGCACAAAGGAGTGAATGTAAATGAGGGTGTATATGGAAGGGTTAAAAGATGGAATTTTGGTCCATGGATGAACACTGAGTAAGAAATAGATAACTAAAAAACGTAGTCAGCACAGGGAACAGATAGTTTATTGTCTATTGTTTGAAATGCTGACCGTAGGGATAAGAAAGTAGAGCAATGTTAAGGGAGGTAGTACGTGCAATAATGGAGGAATACAAGGCACCACACATAATTTTGCTTACCTTGAAAAATTCCTACTATTGGTTAGAGCATAGTGGACGTGACTGATGGATTATGGTATTTTGCCGTGTACACAGAGCCCATGAACCAATAGAAGGGATGGCTATGGCATGTGCAGCGCACCTGGCCAGCGGGCGCATGTGCCATAGGCTTTCTATGTTGCAATCGAGGCGTGTTTCGGCACTCATTGGCCGCGAGTGTCGACACCCGTTCCTCCACAAATGTATAAAATACCGGGGTTTTCCGAAGAGCAGTGGGCTGGTGTACGGCAAAGTCACTGTTGCCTCCGTGGGGACACCCACATAAAGCTGGCACCTACCGACTGCTGGACTGGGCTTGCGGCGCAAGACGGCACAAGAATGTACGGAATGTACAGATGGTTCATCTTCCTCTTCACAATCCTTGAGTTGGTATGTTAATAGGGTTTTTTTGCTTTGTAAAATACCCTTAGGATAATGCATGTGTGTAGTTAATAAAATGCTTGCTTTTTCCCTTATAGTCAGTGTGTGTGTGTTTACCTTCTCGGGAATCCTCGAAACCACCCTAAAACAGAGGGAAATAAGTAAACTGTTGATGAAAAGTATATAGATGAAGAAAATTGAGACCAAGTTAGATTTTCAGAGAAATAACATTGTATTATGGAAAAACAAAATTCCATCTTTTATCAGAAGCAGCTCTCTGTTCCTATGTTGAAAAGGTGCCACTTTATAAAGTCCAGATAATGAAATAGCTACATAACAAAATTTCCTTAAAAAGTGGCCTTAGGCCATTAAAAATAGAGGGAGAAGATGTGGGCAGTAGAAGAGGCATTTTCTAAGATTTTGAATTTTTATTTTCTCTGAAGAAAGGTGCTGATATGTAGTCAGGGTTATCACAGCGCTTGATGTAATAACCAGCTGTGGTTTCCTCTGTAAGTTTTCAGTGCTGTGGTGTCTGTTTTAGTCTCCTTACATGTTAAACACATGCATGTTTTGCTTGGATAAAACCTTCTTTGATTTGTAAATGTTCTTTCTTTCTGTTTAATGTTTGGGTTCTTGATTCAGCATTTTTAGTTGCAGAAAAAACAGACTTCCTGAAATAAGAATCAGAAAGCCTGTGATAATACCAAAGTCAAACGAAAGGCAATGCAATGCTATCTTTGGCTCACATTTTGAATTTTGTAAAATTCAAAGGTTTGCTAAGAATTCAGACCTTAGTGTTTGGAAATGTTGAACCTCAGTCATTACCTGATACTGCTCTTAGTTTGCACTGATTCCTTGCTAGACTCCTAATACTTATAATGGAAAATTAGGCCAGAGTTTGTGAAAGTTGAGTTGCTATGACAACTAGTCATTTTCAAATAACCTTGAAGAACAAGAACAGCAGTAAAATGCATGTAATGCAGTTTTTAATTAAAAACATCCCTCAAAATCATAATCTATGCAACGTATTTGACTCTAGCATTCTTTTATTTATTAGTAAGTAGCTATATAATATTTAAGGTGCTCTTTTAAGACAACAACTTCATTTTTATTTTTCTCTTTAAGCATGGAACCAGACATGATTATTTGCAAATGAGAGGAAAAGATGCTAAAGGAGTCACACTAAGAAATTTTTTCAAGATCTGAACCTCTACTCCAGGATCTTCTCTGTAACAGCAGTTCTTTCTGTCTGCAAAACACGTGGCAGACCGTTCAATAACAATGTAGAAAGACAAATGTTATGTGCAGTATTTGCCACTATGCTGTCCTGATTTTTCAGAGTGAGGAAAGCAATTTCAAATGGGGAATAAATGGAGAACCAAGAACCAAAGTCACATATCTTTGAGATTATTTGGTGCTCAACACTAAATAGGGCTAAGTGCCAATTTTAAGTATATGAATAAGGTTCACATAGATCATTCTTGAAAATAATATTTTCTGAAAGTAAACTTAAAAACCAGTCATATACACTTAATACTGAAAGGTCATACTCAGAAGGAAGAACAGTTATATAAAAAACCCTGTTATGTATTTGACATGTTCCACACAGAGGACTGAATTTACTTTAAGCACTGGAATTAAAAGTTGTCCATTCGATTGCAATGAATTTAGCCACCCTGGGACAATCAAAACTAAACTTAGCAGTATTTCATTTCTTTCTGAAAGTAGATTCAGTTAAAAGTCTTCCTTTTATTTTTATTCAGTTTTCTTAGGAGCCATGAGATATGAGTTATGTATGTTTTTAATTGACTACACAAAACAATAGCCATCGAGTTAAACTTAGAAAAGTCCATATTTGCATACATGTTTTCTTAAAAATCAGTCTCTTTAATGAGAAAAAGGCCTTTCTCAGTGTCCATTTTGATTTCAGTTTTCACAGCTGTGTAGAAATGTGTCAATTCTTCTTCCTGCAAAATTTATTGAAATACCTAAATTACAGAGCTACTAAAGAAAACACCTCAGATTATTCATGTTCATTTTGCATCATTTCTAGATATATGTAATCTAGCATGAGCTAGACATTGGGGCCCAAAGTTCAATGATTCAGAGCTCAATGATCCAAGAATCTGAAAGTTGTTCAGAAAAAGTATTGACCCATTAAAGTAAACATTAAAATCAGTTACAGACAAATACAGAGCAAAATCAATTCTCTTTATGACACATTGGGAAAACAAAAAAGGCTTATTGACTTCAGAAACTCAGTCAGCAAGGTTGTCTTCTTTCAGATTTGAAAAAGAACAGCTTCACTTAAACTGGATGGAGTTAAATTGAGAAAGCTATATACAGTTCTCCACTGTTTTGGAAAAAAATACTTGATAAGGTGCTGTTAGAGTGATGGTTGAATATGTGCTGTTGAGGCTTCTGATGAAGTATGGAAACACATGCTTCAGGTAATAGACATGATGTTCAAGATGAAAAACTAGGAAAGATCTCATACAGTAACCAAACATTTATTGTAAAATAAATTTTTAACACTGCTCCCATGTTTGGATTAATGAGATAACAATAAAAATCTAATAAAGAGGTGTTTAGAAAGCATCTGTTGTCTCTGCAATATTATAATCCTCCTGCAATTTTAAATATTAATATTCTTAAGCATATTTCTGTTAACAAATTTTAAATCATCCCTCACTTTTATAGGTAATAACTTAAACCTGGAAAATGAGTACTTTCAAATTCATAAATAAGATTGACTTTATGCATTTTAGCTACAAAAATGGAAGTCATTAATAATTGTCTTCTGCATGAATAAGATAGCAAATTATTATACTAGCATAACTTTAACCTGTAGTTGTTAGACATTTGTAAATAATTTGCAAAGAAATTTCAAACCAATGTAAGTTTGCCTGACTTATTTCATCTCTTTAAAATAATTCTACACTTAATCAATCTTGGTGGTGAAGTAATGTAGAAAGAGTTAGTATTTACTTGTAATATGTAGTTTTACTACAACTTCACCTTATTTAGAATTATTTGAATTATGTTGTTAAAGGAATATTATCACCTGGTTTGTATTATTGCCTGATATGTCAGAAACACAACTCTGACATAAAATTACTTTTTCTGTGTTCCATGAAATTAAAAATCAGCTAACCTGAGTTCAGTGCATTCAAAAATGCTCTCTTGTTTCACTCTGGGGAAAAAGACGCTGAAGTTGCCAAAACAATATGTTCATTCTTAGACTTGGTGGGCTTTTGCTGAAAAGTAAAATAAATTGCTTGAGCAGTTTTGCATTTCAGTATATGTTGTGCAGCACTGGAAGGAAGTGCTGCCTTGAAAAAGCTGTCATTTGCTGTAGGAGAACTGAGGAAAACTCAGTTTGGGCTTCTCTTCACAACTTCCACTTTAGCCACAATTTCCTTCTGTAACCCCCCCCCTTTTTTTTTCTGTGCTGGGACAAGAAAATCCCCTTTTATTCTACTTCATTGACCAAACAGGACCACATCCTTATGATCACCCTATATATCTTAAAATATAGTATCTCTTGATCTAACCCATTGCTTGCTATGGCAAAGTCTTTCCCTGCCTCTGATAGCCATTTTTGTAGCTAAAGAATGGACATTTGTGATCCAGTGGTGAAATGGGTCATCTTTTTGTTGTTGTGAAAAGTGTTATGCTGAAAATAAGTTACATTTTTCCATAATGAAATAATGGAAGAGTTAGTATAGGAAGCCTTCATTCAATGTTTATAATGAGACTTGCAAACTGAAGCACTTGAAACTTAGAACATTGCAGGTTTTGCACTGACTGAGCAACTCCGTGTGTGTGTGCATGGTTATTTTCACATCACAATGCTGAATTATGTGGAAAACTTAGTGACTACAATGTTTAATTCCTCATTGTATAGGAAGGGATGTAAAAGAGGAACCAAATTAGATAAAAACTGTGGATCAGCATTTCTTGATTTTCTCATGCATGGTTTTACAGACTAAAGGTATTTTTATGTACTGAGTCTGTAGATGAATGTCTTAAGGTAATGATTAATTCAGGTTAATTTTGTGAGTACTTAGGCATTGAGTATATCCAAAAAGTGCTATCAGTTAAACTTTTAATTTTAAACTATACATTTTTTGTCATGGTTTAAGCCCAGTGGGCAACAAAGCACCACGAGGCCACTCACTCTCTCTTCAACCCTGGTGGGATGGGGAGGAGAAAATATAAAGAAGAGCTCATGGGTTACCACAAGGACAGGGAGGGATCACTCACCAATTATGGTCACAAGCAAAAACCAGACTCAACTTGGGGAAAAAACAAAATCAATTTAATTTACTATTGATAAAATCAGAACAGGACAGTAAGAAGTAAACCCAAATCTTAAAACACCTTCCCCCCACCCCTCCTCCCTTCCCGGCTCAACTCCCCTCCCAATTTTCACTACCTCCTCCCCCCAGCGGTACAGGGGAACAGGGAATGGGGGTTACAATCAGTTTATGACACGTTGTCCCTGCCGCTCCTTCCTCCTCAGGGGGAGGACTCCTCACACTCTTCCCCTGCTCCAGTGTGGGGTCCCTCCCACAGGAGACAGTTCTCCACAAACTGCTCCAGTGTGGGTCCCTTCCGTGGGCTGCAGTCCTTCAGGCACAGACTGCTCCAGCGCGGGCTTTCCCATGGCGTCATGGCCATCTTCGGGGGCCTCCGCTCCACTGTTCACCTCCATGGACTGCGGCCAGACAGCCTGCCATCTCACCACGGGCTGCAGGGGCATCCCCTCCTCCAGCGCACCTCCTCCCCCGCCTTCTTCACTGACCTCGGTATCTGCAGAGGGATTTCTCTCACATTCCAATCTCCTCCCCTGCTGCAGGTTTCACCTCTTAAATCTGTTCTCCCAGAGACCCTACTACCATCACTGATGGGCTTGGCCTTGGCCAGAGGTGGGTCTGACTTGGAGCCGGGGAATCTTCTAGCAGCTTCTCACAGGAGCCAGCCCTGCAGCCCCTCCCCCACTACCAAAACACCACCACGCAAACCCAATACAATTTTCTGGGAGCAAGATAACAGTGTTTGGCATATTTCTTTACAAAATTAATTAGAAGAAAGGAAATAGAAGAAAAAGAGTAGACTTAATGTTAAACAGTAAGTAGACAAAATACTGTATAAAAGTCTGTTCTTTATTAGGGAAGTGTATCTTTAAAATTAAATTATAAAGGAACATACAATATCTACCACCCTAAAAAAAAAAAAAAAAAAAAAAAATTGGTAGTCAGTGAAATACTTGTTTTCAGAATAGTTTAAAAAAGTGAGTTCCAAAGTGTGTCATTAGTTTATCTTCAGATGAAAATGTCCTGTACATTACTATTTAGTAATTTGTCTGGGTTTAGTGTTACTGTGTTAGGTTTCCCAAGAAAATTCTACAGACTATAATTTTTTTTTTTCATCAAAGCAATTCTTGTGGGACTGTGTACATATTTTCAAGGTAGTCAGAAGTCATGCCCCTTTTTCTTAAAGTAGAGTTCCTCTGTGTGGACAAGTCCTTAATTTTTCTCTATCTACAAGATCCTTTCGACACTGAAATAGTTGGTCTTTCGTTTCTGGACTACAATAGTAATTTCAGTTTTCAAGCCATTACAGTCTTCAACAAAGGGTCCAGGAGCACTGTCCTCAGGTATAAAAAGGAGAAAGTTATATATTTTATTTATAAATAAAAGAGAGATTTTACAAGATTTTCATTAAAAGTCCTTCATTTGATAACTATAATAATATAACTATAACAATAATGAAATCAGATTTAACTCTTTTTATTGAATTGGAAGAAACTATGTTACATGCTTCATAAGATGCTATCTAAATAAGGCCAAACTGTCTAATTATGAATTACTATCATTACTTGTTAATGGAAACTTTTTGATTAATTTTGCTGGAGATACTTTTGCTAGAGATAATTTTTCTATTTATGATTTTATTTTTTTCCAGTGACAATTGCTGAGCATATGTGATGGTAACATTAAAGCCAATGAAAATTCAAACATCCTTGTCATCCAGCTTAATCTTTGTTTAAAATTTAATGTGATTTCTATTGCAGAAGCTAGTATAACAGCAATAATTCTTGACAGCTAAAATTAAGAAAGAAGTACCAGTCTATTGAAAATTCATACTTTAAAGCACATAGTCTTGAAGTGGGGATAAAACTAGCATTTTTCTACAATCATTACACAATGAAATCTGAGATTATTATAGCATATATACAAATTCATTGACGATAGTTGGAAAATGACACTTTGATTTGGTTTCACTGCATAGAGAGTAATTTCAAAAGATAGTTTATCTCAGTGGTCCCATTCAGTGACTGATAGCAACAACACTGAGACACCATATGCTCTGGTGGGAATTTAATAATTATTCTCCCTGACAGCCTCAGTTTTAGAGAAAAAGGAATTTTAAGTAAACTGACTGTCTAAAAATTCAGTGTGTGTATATGTACGCGTGCTAGCATACATAGTGCTTTATATGTTGCATTACCTCAAACTTCATAAGCATTCTCCCTTTTCTTCCAGTCCTATTTATATATCCTGTAATTGCATTTGTTGTTGCAGCACACACTTTTGCTTTCAAACTCAGTATTTGCATCTTTTAAAGACATTTGAAAGTTAATCAGCAGAATCAATTTCTTGTAGTGACATAACTGGCAAAAGAAATCCAGAATTCTGGAATTTTGTGAAGGTGTGTTTGCCTTTTTATGTATTTTATTTCCAATTCATAACAATGGAAAAATGATTGGGCATGAGTGCTATTTAGTCTACTGAAGTTTATCCATTTTGCTACATTGTTTCCTTCTAATTTCTACTTGATGGCATTGCTGCATTTCTCTCAACAAACTTGCCCTTTAGGCAATCCAAAAGAATATTAGCTAACTGCATTTAGAAGTGCTTCTTGATGCTTACTCTTTATTTGTTCTTTTTCTTTTTCACATTTCTATCATCTCTTCTGTATCAGATTTCTTACTGATTTTAAACTGTGCTGTTTAAGATTTTTGTATGTCTTTAATTCTGTCGCAATCAATTTACAGTTTTAAGTGGTATGCAGATTAGAGTCTTATGCTTATTACTGTTCTACCAGTTAGACTAAAAGTTACCTTGCATGTTCAGAATTTTTTGTTCTTGATTTTAAAATATTTTTTCTGCTTATCTCTTTTAAGAATTTTTCTGCTTATGAGTAGATTAAACAGTAGGACTAAGCATTTTGCAGTCAGGATTTTTGCTATTGGCTTCCCTGTAATCAGAAGGCAACTTTAAATGGGAGAGGAAAAGGGAGCAAACAACCAAGAACATTCTGTTGCTTCAGGAAAAAAAGCTGCCTGAGATTTTCTAGGAATAATAAAATCTTTGGTAATGGCTTAGTAATCATCTTTTGTGCCAAAATGGTTTATGGAATCTATAATCTCTGCTAAGACTGATTCTTCAGAATTATATGCATCATGATTGTTTTGTTTTGTTGTTTAGGGTTTTTTTTATGAAACAACACTTGCCATAGCAAGTTTCAAAACATTTTGAAAAGTATGGAGACAGGCTTACCAATATAATCAGAAAACATAGCTTATTGCTAAAATAGAAATGAACATTGAAAATTTACTAAGCTGAGGTTTACAAGGTCATCTATACTAATTTCCAATATTTTCAGTTTAAAACCTTAATGTGAAAGTATTCAATTCAATTCCTATTCATAACTTTATCAAAGAAAAATCTGAACTGGCAAATTAGCTGTGAGAGACAGAATTGCCATCTCAAGCCACGTGTCTCAAAGATTGTTTGCTGTGAGAGTCTGAACTGTGATATCAAGCCATTTGTCTCTGGGATGGCTTGTTTAATAAAGGGCACTCCTCTGTCCAAAAGGATGATAACCAGGCCACTGAGGCATCCAGGGGAGGAAACAGTAGCTGACGAAGCATGCAGGAATGTGGACACTACCATTCTCATGGAAACTGTAGTCTTTGAGATAATATAGTGGTTTCTGGTGTTGATCACACGAAGGTCATGTGATAGATGAAACCTGCAGTGCGTGAACAGTGTGTGAACAGTGTGTGAACAGGACATGTGTGCATGCATCATCAGACTATGCCCTATAAAAAAATGTGGAGACAAGCCGTGGTGTGCACCCACCACCGGAGTTGAAGACGGAGGACCAACGGGACGCCACTGGATCCATGGTGGTGACTATTCTTGCACTCTATCCTAACTGCTTGCTTGATTTCTGCTGTTTTCTTCCATTCTATCCTATCACTACTATTTTCTATTTTTGATACTTTTGATAATAAAAGCTCTTTTGTGTATTCAGCATTTGAACTCGCTTGTGTCTTAATCTCGCTCTTGGGATCATATCAAAACCTTCCCCGACATTGGATCGGGACATTAGCCAAGACTTAGATTACCAGAGTGGGGTACTTGTCCCGATCCAATGTCGGGGAAGGTTTCGATATGATCCCAAGAGCGAGATTAAGACACAAACGAGGTCAAATGCCATATAGTCAAAAAAGCTTTTATTATCAAAAGTATCAAAAGTGGAAAATGGTGGCGATAGGATAGAATGGAAGAAAAGGTAGAAATTAAGCAAGCAGTGGGGCTAGGATTGCTAGGATAGTCACCACCACGGATCCAGCGGCATCCCGTTGGTCCTCAGGCAAGCAGTCGGTGGTGGGAGTTGCAAGGATGGTCACTACCACGGATCCAGCGGTGTCCCATCGGTCCTCAATCTTCAATTCTTTGGTGGTGAAGAAGGCCGCCACAGCTTGTCTCTATGGGGTTTTATAGGGCATATTTCGATGATGTCATGCGCTGCAGGTTTCATCTATCACACGACCTTTGCGTGATCAACACCAGATCAGCTCCAGCCCATTTCCTCCCCTGGATGCTTCAATGGCCTGGTAATCGTCCTTATGGACAGAGGAGTGTCCTGCTTAAACAGGCCATCTTAGAGACAAAGGGCTCGAGATAAGCAGTTCACAGTTCCTTGAGATGACAGCGCAGTTCCTCACACCTAACAATCTTTGAGGTAAATGGTTCAAGATAACAATTCAGTCTCTTACAGTACTCCAAAAATTCCAAAGCAGAAGAGAAGGTGTCTTAGAATAATGAAAGACATTGAGAGGCTGACGCGGCATGGGCTTTGCCAGGGGCAACCGTGGGAGATTTAAACGCGGCGTAATGGTCAGCAGCATTCAGTCAGCAGCGAGGCCAGCAGAGGCAACAGTAAGTCAGCGGCTAAGTGCTAGATTGAGGTGGACTGGGAGGTTCCCGAAGTCCAGGAGCGCTGGGGAAGAGCAGAGGAACCCGTCAAGAGCCAGTGGCTCTCACAACAGAAGCTGACGCGGGCGTGGGCGTTGCCAGGGGCAACCGCAGGAGATTTAAATGGCCCTAAGGAGCACCAGCGACCAGAAGCATGGTGAACAGGGAGGGCAAACAGGGCGTGGCATGTCAGAAAGGGCGTGGCACAGCAATTTGCATGGCAGTTTGCACAGGCAGGGAGTGCAGATAGGGCGCAGTCCCCCTCTTCCTCTACCAAGCTCGAGAAGGCTACTCAAGCGGTGGGCATCAGCCCAGAGGGAGACCCAGGTATGGTTGCCACTTGGGTGAAAGCCATTGTTAGGAAAATGTGGCAACGCGGACAGAGGTCCCATGTAAACATGCAGCTGTCCAGGTCTCTGGCTGCAGGGAGTGCCTGAGTCTATCAGTGATGACGGAGGTCAGTGGGGACACCTCTTGTGTGAGGTGTGACCAGGTGAGTGATTTGCTCAGCCTGGTGGTAGAGCTGAAGGAAGAAGTGGAAAAGTTGAGGA
Source organism: Harpia harpyja (assembly GCF_026419915.1). Classification (NCBI taxonomy): domain Eukaryota; kingdom Metazoa; phylum Chordata; class Aves; order Accipitriformes; family Accipitridae; genus Harpia; species Harpia harpyja. The sequence continues at coordinate 26,026,095 of NC_068947.1, forward strand.
GTATCAGGGAGTGTGAGAGGGAGATAGATTGGTGGGCCCACACCCTACCATCCCTGAGGCAGAGGCAGCAGATGGAGGCTCCACAAGAAGCGAAGGTTCCCCTGCCCTCTTGCCACCAGGCAGGAGGGGACCTAAGAGATGGAGGGGAATGGATACAGGTCCCTGCTCGGGAAGGCAGGCGAATCCGCTCCTGGTCTCCCTTACCTTCCCAGTTGCCCCTACTCAACAGGTATGGGGCTTTGAAACTTGAGGACCAGGTCAGTGAAGATCAGGGTGTAGATGAAGTCCTATCTAGGGAGGTGCCTAGGCTCAGTCGGGCAGCCCCACGCATTCTCACATCCTCTGAAAAAAGAAAAAGGAGGGTAATTGTCATAGGCGACTCTGTTTTAAGGGGGACAGAGGGCCCAATATGCAGACCTGACCCATCCCACATGGAAGTCTGCTGCCTCCCTGGGGCCCGGGTAAAAGACATTACCAGGGAGCTCCCTGGTCTGGTTGGGACCTCTGATTATTACCCATTGCTGGTTGTGCAGGTTGGCAGTGATGAGATTGCAGAGAGGAATCCAAAGGCAATCAAAAGGGACTTCAGGGCACTGGGACGATTAGTGGAAGGATCGGGAGCACAGGTAGCGTTTTCCTCAATCCCTTCAGTGGCAGGGAAATACACTGAAAGGAACAGGAAAACACACCTGGTTAATACGTGGCTCAGAGGCTGGTGCCATTGGTGGAATTTTGGGTTTTTTGATCATGGGGAGGTTTAAACGGCACGGGGCTTGCTAGCAAGAGATGGTTTCCAGCTGTCTCAAAGGGGTAAAAGAATCCTCGCTCATGAGATGGCGGGGCTCATAGAGAGGGCTTTAAACTAGGTTTGAAGGGGGTAAGGGATAAAACTAGGTGCACCAGAGATGAGCCTGGGGGCAGCATGCCAATGTTAGGGGTGGATTCGATAGGCCAGCCCAAACGCATCTATGCCAATGCACGCAGCATGGGCAATAAACAGGAGGAGCTGGAAGCCATCGTGCAGCAGGATAGATATGACTTAGTCGCCATCACGGAAACATGGTGGGACGACTCCCATGACTGGAGTGCTGCAATGGATGGCTACAAGCTGTTCAGAAGGGATAAGCAAGGTAGAAGTGGTGGGGTGGCTCTCTATGTTAGGGAATGTTTTGACTGTGCAGAGCTACACGATTCTGATGACAAGGTTGAGTGCTTATGGGTGAGGATGAGAGGGAAAGCCAATAAGGCAGATATTGTGCTGGGAGTCTGTTATAGACCGCCCGACCACGTTGAAGAGACGGATGAATCATTCTACAAGCGTCTGGCAGTAGTCTCAGAATCGTGTGCCCTTGTCCTTGTGGGGGACTTTAACTTTCCAGACGTCCGCTGGAAATACAACACAGCACTGAGTAAACAATCTAGGAGGTTCCTGGAGTGTGTGGAAGATAACTTCCTGACACAGCTGGTAGGTGAGCCAACCCGGGGAGGAGCCTTGCTAGATCTGTTGTTTAGAAACAGAGAAGGACTGGTGGGAGGTGTGATGGTTGGAGGCCATCTTGCGCTTAGTGACCATGAAAGGATAGAATTTTCAATTCTCGGTGAGGCAAGGAAGGTGGTCAGCAAAACCACCACTATGGACTTTTGGAAGGCAAACTTTGGCCTCTTCAAGGCACTGGTTGAGAGAGTCCCTTGGGAGACAGTCCTGAAGGGCAAAGGGGTCCAGGAGGGATGGACATTCTTTAAGAAGGAAACCTTAATGGCTCAGGACCAGGCTATTCCCATGTGCCGCAAGTCAAACCGCCGAGGAAAACGACCGGCCTGGCTGAATGGGGAGCTTTTGCTAGGCCTTAAGAAAAAAAGGAGAGTTTATCATCTCTGGAAGAAAGGGTGGGCAACTTGGGAGGAGTACAAGGATCTTGTTAGATCATACAGAGAGGAAATTAGAAAGGCAAAAGCTCAGCTAGAACTCAATCTGGCCACTATCGTAAGGGACAACAAAAAATATTTTTACAAATATGTTAACAGTAAAAAGAATCCCAAGGAGAATATCTTTCCTTTAATGGATACAGAAGGGAACATAGCCACCAGAGATGAGGAAAAAGCCGAGGTACTTAATGCCTTCTTTGCCTCAGTCTTTAATAGTGAGTCCAGTCATCCTCAGGGTACTCCACCCCATGAGCTGGAAGGTAAGGATGAAGAGCATAACATACCGCCCTTAATTCAGGAGGAATTAGTTAGGGACCTACTACGTCATCTGGGCACTCACAAATCTATGGGACCTGATGGGATCCATCCAAGAGTACTGAGGGAACTGGTGGAGGTCTTTGCCAAGCCACTCTCTACCATCTATCAGCGTTCCTGATCAACAGGGGAGGTCCCAGAGGACTGGAGGCTTGCCAATGTGACTCCCATTTACAAGAAGGGTCAGAGGGAGGATCCGGGGAACTACAGGCCTGTCAGCCTGACCTCGGTACCGGGGAAGATTATGGAATGGTTTGTCTTGAGAGCACTCACATGGCAACTCCAGGATAAGAGGGGGATCAGGCCCTGTCAGCATGGGTTTACGAAAGGCAGGTCCTGCTTGACCAACCTGATCTCCTTCTATGACCAGGTGACCCGTCTAGTGGATGATGGAAAGGCTGTGGATGTTGTCTACCTTATCTTCAGCAAGGCCTTTGACACTGTCTCTCATGGCATACTCCTTGAGAAGCTGGCGTCTCGTGGCCTGGATAAGAGCACTATTCACTGGGTGAAAAACTGGATGGATGGATGAGGCCAGAGGGTTGTGGGGAATGGGGTGAAATCCAGTTGGTGGCGGGTCACAAGTGGTGTTCCCCAGGGCTCGGTGTTGGGCCCTGTTCTGTTTAATATCTTTATCAATGATTTGGATGAGGGGATTGAGTGCACCCTCAGCAAGTTTGCAGACGACACCAAGTCGGGAGGCAGGGTCGATCTGCTTGAGGGTAGGGAGGCTCTACAGAGAGATCTGGACAGGCTGGATCGATGGGCTGAGGCCAACTGTATGAAGTTCAACAAGGCCAAGTGCCGGGTCCTGCACTTGGGTCACAGCAACCCCATGCAGTGTTACAGGCTTGGGGAAGAGTGGCTGGAAAGCTGCCCAGCAGAAAAAGGCCTGGGGGTGCTGGTTGACAGCCAGCTGAAAGTGAGCCAGCAGTGTGCCCAGGTGGCCAAGAAGGCCAATCGTATCCTAGCCTGTATCAAAAATAGTGTGGCCAGCAGGAACAGGGAGGTTGTTGATCCCCTGTACTTGGCACTGGTGAGGCCGCACCTCGAGTACTGTGTTCAGTTTTGGGCCCCTCAGTACAAGACAGACATTGAGGTGCTGGAGCGTGTTCAGAGAAGAGCAACCAAGTTGGTGAGGGGCCTGGAGCACAAGTCTTATGAGGAGTGGCTGAGGCAGCTGGTGCTGTTTAGTCTAGAAAAGAGGAGGCTGAGGGGAGACCTTATAGCTCTCTACAACTACCTGAAGGGGGGTTGTAGTGAGGTGGGTGTTGGTCTCTTCTGTCAGATGGCTGGAGATAGGACAAGAGGAAATGGCCTCAAGTTGAGGCAAGGGAGATTTAGGTTAGATATTAGGAAAAATTTCTTTACTGAGAGGGTTTGTCAAACATCGGAATAGGCTGCCCAGGGAAGTGGTTGAGTCACCATCCCTGGAGGTATTCAAAAAGTGCGTAGACGGGTTACTCCAGAACATGGTTTAGTGGGCATGGATGATGGTTGGACTCGATGATCTTGAAGGTCTTTTCCAACCTAAATGATTCTATGATTCTATGAGTCTATGATCTGAAAACTTTTATTTTTTTAGTTCTCAGCAGAGCCTCTAGTTAAGTAATTCTGGATTGACATGCTCAGGGTGGCTGAGATTTACAGTGACAAAAGGGAGGTTTTCCTTTATGATTTCCTTTTTAAGGGTAGAAGTTATACTAGAACTGTATGGTTTAATAAGATCATACATGAGGTTTAATAAGATTATACATGAATCGTGTTACCTTTTGAAATATAAAATATTAAGGAACACCTCTCCAAAAATGTGCAATAACCATATAGGCTGTTGAATCACCACATCTGACACTTCTAGTGCCTGGCAATATATTAGATGTCCATATAACTTCAGTCTTGTATAATTCAAAATTTTTTCCTCTGTGTTATCTTATTTTATATTCTCAATTTAGTTGTATATTTTGATATTACCTGGTCTGTGTTGCACCCTCCCATCCACCTAATCTCATAAAAACAAAAGACGAATGTGTGTTCCAGGCATCTGTATATTTTTTTAGCAAAATCCCTCATCCAACTGTATTACATGGCCAACTGTTAACAATTTAACTGTTAACATCTACAAATATCTTATTGTTATCCAAATTCTGGTGAAGTTTTTTTCTGAGTCCAAGGTGCTCTAGTTCCACTTTATTTCCCCTCCTTTCTTAACTACTAAAAAAGCAGATTTGTACGAAATGCACAACGTATACAGTGTTTTTTAAATACCCTTACCACTTTTTTTTTTCTTTTTCTTTTTTTTTTTACTGTACACAGCTATAATCTTTGTACCCCAGTCTAAAAGCATCATGGTTTCCTATGGTGACTTGAAACCTATTCCATCAGCTAATGCACAACTAATCTTTCTGCAACTGCTGTTGGTATTTACAGTTTTAAGAAAACCTGAGCATCAGAAGACAGTATAAGCTACCACAGGTCATGGATGAAATAGTTTCTGATGGACTGGAATATGGACTATATAATCACACATACATTCTCATAAATTTTTAATGTACTAAACATCAAACAGCTGAAATTCATACAGTCTTCAATCTAGGTAAATAATATTCATACAGTGTTGGCCATGTTGGCTGCCATCACTGTTATCCTTTCCCTGGATTTGTAGGGAAAAGCATGAATGCTTTTGTGCTGCAATATTTTAACTTTGTGGAAATCAGGCAATGATTCACTATGTAATAAAATCACATGGAATAAATATTTTTAAGTTACAAAACTGATGCACGTTCTATAATCTGAAAGTCAATAGTTGATGTTAGTGTCGGTTCCATATGTGCTTTTCCATATGTCCTTCATAAGAAAGCATTATATAGCTTATGTGAGCGAATTTCATGTTCAGAAATGGCTGAAAATTATCGGGTTTGTGTCTCCCTAGGAAGTTACATCATGGATAGAAATGACTAGTGATTTTCCATGCTGATTGATTTTTCTTTTTGTTCACATAAGGATCACCTTGTGAGAGTAAAGTATTAAGAACAAGTAGGTATAGACATTTTAGTAGCCGATGTAGCATCAATTGTTTTATACTAGATTGATCAGGGATGAAGCCATGTTAATCACAGTGACATGGGAATTTTAAAGGAAAAACTATCTGCTGCAGCTAAAAGCCTCCAGCATCAGTGTATTTCATTCTTAGCTAATGTCTGTTTTGGAATATCCATAGAAATGGCAATTGTGATGATGACTTTTGTTATACGGATACTTGTAACACAGCTACTGGGCACTGATATTTTCTATCAGCACCATATTATTCATCAGCCTTCAGATTATAATAACTTGCAATTTCTACCTACCAGTACTGGACTTTAATGGACAGTTCAGATATTGATCCAACAAGGCAATGAATATCATAGGCACTGGTTCCTTTCTGTTGAATCCTTTCTACTCTGGTTGGGTCATTGATCAGTACCGTTCTGAATATAAGTCATTGGAATCAGTGTTTCATCTTTTAAATCTTCAATTCCTTTCAAAAGCTTTATGAGACAATGTCCAAGTCATAAGCGTATGTAAATTTTGGGTACAATGGGCCTGACTTCCATGTCTTAATCATGCAAAGATAAGTTTGCCTGAATGGGACAGAATTAGATTAATTAACATTATTTGAACAACATGTGAAAATATTTAAATATTGATTAAAATGAGGAGTTATAGAGAATGAGGTAGACACCTATCCTAAGTAAACGGACCCCCCCTGCCCTTATTTCCATTGAATAACTGAAATACAGATACCACAGTGCTAAAAATGAGGAAAGTGATAAACACTAGATTTCTGATCAAGGGATTTTTTTTATGCACACTTAACATGAAGCTGGCATTTCAAATTGAAGTTTACAGAAATATATATCTGATTGATGTTCAATATATATTTTATGGCACTGATACCATAAACAATGTATAAATACTGGACATAAACAATATATAAACAGTACTGACAATACTTAACCAATGAGTGGATTTCAGAAAACAGAAAAATATAGTAAAAAGTTTGCAGTTACAACATTATTTTCTGTCTCAATAAGGAAAGGTGGTGGAATTCCTCGGCAATCTTCTTCTCCTGTATATGTCTTTTTCTATGGAGAACAAACAGAAATATTTGATTCCTTACTTCAATGATTTGTTCAAAACATTGTAATTGTTCTTTGCTAATGTCTTCCTACCACATGAAGAGTCAAAAAGATGGCAGAGTTCAATCTCCCTCGTCCTTACTTCTGTTAAGAGAGTGACAGCTGAGGGAAAAATAAACTGACAGTGACCATTGTTGCATCAATAATTGAATAACTCAATTTGGCAATTATAAGTGAACTTTGGCTATGCTGTCACTTTATTGTCATGTCCCTAAATGCTATCACAGATTTGTCTCCTGACAGCCTGCTATTTTACATGATGTCTGTTTCAAGGCAACTATTTCTGTGCTTGCTTGATAATTTTTAATTTAGTGATCTAGTTCTCCTTCAGTTAATATTACATAAATACTATTTATGGCCCGTAGCTGACTGTTATTAGGATTATATATGCTTTTTTTTTTTCATTTTTCAACCTGTAAAATAGTATATAATCACTTTTGCATAGTTCCAGAGCATGCAATCAGTTTTAAAAAGTAATTTCACTACTAATTTGCATAACTTGAGATTATTTCTTGAGGCTTCATTTAGCTGCTTTATCTACTAATATTTTCTACAGCTTCCACTTCAGAGCAGCTTCAAGAACCTCTTATGCGTCTGTGGCAGCAAATACCTCTGGTATTAAATATGCCTGCTTCTGAATATGTGTGATAAAACAGTTAAAGCAGGTCAGCAGCAAAATTTGTTCTCCATTTGAGTTTAAAGATCTTTGCAAAGAGCAGAGAGACCTTCTACCTGTACATTCAGATAAAACCTGCCCCATGTATGCTTTCATCAAAGATACATTGTTTATATACTTTGTACTTTTAGAACCTGTGTCAAAAGATACTGGAATTCCACTTCTAAAAAGCTAGTTATCATGCTTCAGATCTATACAGGTACATGGTAATTCAATAACCACCAGGAATATTTTTTAAATAAGCTCAAGCTCTAAGATCATATGGGAGGAGATAGGTTTCAGAAACAATTCTCCATGTGTCTGTAGTTGGTGGACTAATAGTTTCCCAAGACAAGACTAGAGAGAGAGACAGGTTCTTTCATCAGACTCCAACTGGTATAACCAGAAATAGCACAGAACTTCTCAGGCCTGTATGCTTCTTTTTTCAATTATACCAGCTGGTCTAATAAAAGCTATTACCTCTTCCGATAAAGCTTGTCTTGCCTGTGGTGCTAGACTGTCATGGCCAAAGCAATGCTATCCTAGTTTACTGCAATATAATCTGTAACATTGCTAATATCTGTAGCCAAGCCTTTCACATATCTTTTTTTCACTTCTTTTTGTGTTTGCTACAAATCGTACTTCACAGCTGAGCACTGTTTTGTTCTTGTTTCTGTCAGTGGATATTAGATGGAGGAATATCTTTCATTCACTCCTCTAATCTTCTACTGTTAGTAGGAAAAGGTTAAGATGGTGAGGATCGTATTTTCAATTCTCTGGTGTATGTTGTGACCTGCTTTTTATATTTAGGATGTACTGCTTCAGGTGTATCCAGTTTCATTTTATATGTTGTTGTCTTTCTTGTAATAGAAAGGACAAAAGGATTGATTTTCCATTAACTACCAATGATCCCACACCTATGCTTTAGCCAGATTATTTCCCTGACCTGTGCCTTTTGTGTCAGGGTTCTGTAATGTGTGCTATATGATACCAACCTGCCCCAGAATTCAGCAGTTCACCCTCTGAAAATATGGCATTATTAAGAAATACTCTTCTTATCTTCTCCTTTTTAACTCTTATGCTAAATCCTTGGTATGTTCATGTATACCTGCTACATTTAGCAGCATCAAATAACTTTCTTGATAGAGATACTGGGGATTAAAGAGTAATCAGGTCATTAATCCTTCATTCTTTTAGCACTAGAAAGAATTAAAAAATATAGTCAGAGTATTTTCAGAATTACCAATCTTTCATTCAGCTGGAATAAAACCACTGAGAAATAATACTTTAAATGAAAGGGGAGAAATAGCCATTTATTGCTAATCTCCTTCCTGATTAAAATTTTATATGTGAACTTTCATTCAATTTCTTATTCATAGAATCATAGAATAATTTAGGTTGGTAAAGACCTTTAAGATCATCGAGTCCAACTGTTAACCTAACACTGCCAAATCCACCACTAAGCCATGTCCCTAAGCACCATATCTACGCATCTTTTAAATACCTCCAGGGATGGTGACTCAACCACTTCCCTGGGCAGCCTGTTCCAATGCTTGACAACCCTTTTGGTGAAGAAATTTTTCCTAATATCCAATCTAAACCTTCCCTGGTGCAACCTGAGGCCATTTCCTCTTGTCCTATCACTTGTTACTTGGAAGAGACTGACACCCACCTCGCTACAACCTCCTTTTAGGTAGTTGCAGAGAGCAATAAAGTCTCCCCTCAGCCTTCTTTTCTCCAGGCTAAACAACCCCAGTTACCTTAGCTACTCCTCATAGGACTTGTGCTCTAGACCCTTCACCTCTTCTTTGCACATGCTCCAGCACCTCAATGTCTGTGTTGTAGTGAGGGGCCAAGAACTGAACACATTATTAGAGGTGCAGCCCCACCAGTGCCAAGTACAGGGGGACAATCATTTCCTCTTAAACACTGACAGGTTTGGGGCATTGACCACCTCTCCAGGAAGCCTGTTCCAGTGTTTGACCACTCTTTTGGTAATGAAATGATTCCTAATGTCCAGTCTAAACCTCCTCTGGCACAGCTTTGAACCATTCCCATGCATCCTGTCACTGGATACCACGGAGAAGGGGTCAGCACCTCCCTCTCCGCTTCCCCTCCTCAGGAAGCTGTAGAGAGCAATGCAGTCACCCCTCAGCCTTCTTTTCTCCGAACTAGACAAGCCCAAAGTCCTTAGCTGCTCCTCATAGGACATGCCTTCCAGCCCTTTCACCAGCCTTGTTGCCCTCCTCCGGATGCATTCAAGGACCTTGACATCTTTCTTAAATTGTGGGGCTCAGAACTGCACACAGTACTCAATGTGAGGCCGCACCAACGCTGAAAACAGCAGAAAAATCACCTCTTTTGCCTGGCTGATTTTACAGGGTTTGATGCATCCCAGGATGCGGTTTGTCCTCTTGGCTGCCAGGGCACACTGCTGACTCCTATTGACCCTGTTGTCAACCAGCACCCCCAGATCCCTTTCTGCAGGGCTGCTTTCTAGCCACTCCTCTGACAATTTGTACTTGTGCCCAGCATTACTCCGTGCTAGGTGCAGAATCTGGCATTTGGACCTGTTAAATTTCATCCCATTAATCATAGCCCAATGCTCCTATCTATTTAGATCCCTCTGCAAGGCCTCTTGTTCCTTGAGAGAGACAACAGCACCTCCCAGTTTGGTATCATCAGCAAACTTGCTAATGGTGCATTCAACTCCTGCATCCAGATCATTGATAAATGTATTGAACAGAACTGGCCCTAGAATTGAGCCCTGAGGAACACTGCTGGTGACCGGTCGCCAGCCAAATATAGCCCCATTCACTACAGCCCTTTGAGCTCTGCCCTTCAGTCAGTTCTTCACCCAGTAAGCATTATGTCACAACATTAGTCGGTCCTCCAGCCCTGTCATGGTATTCTAGTAAAACACTATGATTCATTTGTTTTTGTCTTTACAAAGGAGTAATACTAAATGCTATCTCTTCTCCATTTATACTAGGGAAGTGAAGGCATTTCATCAGTCCTCCCTTCTTGTACACATGAATGAACTCTTTCAAAAGGCATTTTCTTAAAAGATTGTGAGTTGCAACAGTAGTTAGCTGACTGCAAACATAACATAAAATGCAACATTAGACAGTTTACATTTCTGTACTTGAAGCATGGAATATTTAGCAAGAGAATCACTAGGAGCAAAGATGTTCATTCTTTGTGTTGAGCTTCTTTACTCAGGTAGTAGTATTTTGAAGCTTGTGGTAGTAGGTAACCAAATTCCCAACTCAGTGAGGATCTCTATTTTGTAGCAGGAGTGGTCTGGACATTTTAGCTATCAATGTCCTGGTAACTGAAAAATGACTAGTCTTAAACACATGTTTTTGCTGGCTTTGGAGTCTGGCAGTATTATTTCTAGTTCCTTTCCCTAGTGCTTGCATTTCAGTGTGATATTAAGACTTGGTTACATTTTCTATTTGTATTTCAGGCTTAGAATCCTGTTTATGTATGGCGGGGTGGTGGGTAGTTGGATTTTCTTTGCTATCTTTTTTTTTGTGTGTGTTTCATCTATTACACTGGAATAACACTTAGACATTTCCAGGAAACTGAGAGTCTATTGCACAGTATTTTTAATGTTTTCAAACTTTCTTTTTACTGAATTTGGGAAGGAACAGCAAAATCTTAAATCTTTGACAGCTGAACCTATACAGTATTTTGAGCACTTCCAAAATGAAACATTCTTTCTAGGACTACCTAGTGGCTTCTATGGAGACTCGTTTGGTTCTGCCCTCCCATTGCTGCCTAGTACTGAGAAGACTTGTGAACAGTCACAATTAGCTCATTAGCTGAAGTGAAACAAGGGCAACCCTGAGGCAGTGCAACTACACACCTGGGGTGACTGTTGAACTGGACTTCATTTATTTATCTACGTATCAGTCAAGAGCCTATATATGACTGTTGGCCTAGAGCTGACTTCAGTATGTGGTTGACTCAAGTCATGGACTTGTGAAGACCCAGGGCTCCTAATTCAGCAGCAGTCGTATAGGCAGAAGTGTAAGGGATGGGAGCTGGGAGGTAAGCAAGAGATTTTGGGGCAGAAATCTAATAAGCAGTGTTGTCTCAAAATGCTTTTTGTTCTGTCAGAAGATAATTTAAGCCAATACATTATGGTGAAAGACTTCTTTAGAGAATAGAGGCACTTTAAGGGAGAAAACTGTTTCATTGAAGAATTCCGAGCCAACAATGCTCATGATTTATTAAAGTCAGGCTAAATTTGAACTGAGCGATATTTTATTTTTCTGTTTTCTGCAGTAGGACATTCCCACTTGAAGAGAATGCCATGATATTCTGGTGATGAACACCAGTATTCTGCTTCTGCACAACCTCTTCTGAGAGCCAACAAGAGCCTGTTGGTTATGATGATCTTAAACCCTTTTGTAATGCCTTTCTGTTTGTTCACCACCTTCATCTCCTTAGCCTCTATTTGTAAATTCCTACTGTCTCAGCACATATGGAAAATTCTATCTGTTATTTTTCAATACTGAATGAGTTGGATTCTTCTTCACAGCTAGACTCTGTTGGCCACAGAAATGATAAGTCTGATTAACCTTACTTGAGTGTTGATAGCAAGATCCCTGTTTATTTCAGTATGAGATAAGGAAATTATGCTTTCCACTGACTAACTGTAATATGGCTAAAGCCTTACAGAGTAATCTTATGCCATCCCTTCTTGGAGTCCTATTGCAGGGTCACATTTTGTAGTCCTCTGACTCAAGACAATACAAGGAATATACAAATCAAAGATCAGATATGAATTAAAGTTTTTATTATTAATCTCTAACAATTAAATAAACATTTCTTTAGAAGGCAATTATTGCCAACTGCTAATTTCATTTTCAGACTATGTTAGGAAATGTATTTGACATAATCCATTAAGTTGACTTATTTAAAGTAGGCCTTATATGTTTTTTGCTTAAGTCTTACTACTGAATTGACTGAAGTTGTTAATGAATCACATAGAAACAAGGGTTCTTGAAATGATAAATCAGCGTGGGGGGACTGCAGTGGCAATTTAAATTAAGCTACAAAGCTGTGATCTTAACTGAAATATTGCATAGAGTGAATGAACAGAAGTTGAGGTCATGCTTGGTGACTTGATTATTTGGTACAGCTAATTACTTGTGAGTCCTTCAAGACTACGCATTAGTAGACTTGATATGCATTAGTAGATGAACTGGCAGCACCAAAAAACTTTTCTGTTTCTGGATTAGTGTCTCTGGACAATTTCTTTCAGTGAATTTCTATTAACTCCTGTTGCACATTGGATTTTTTCTTTGCTAGTATATTGCATCACTTGTAAGTTTCCTTGTTGCTTCAATGATGACTTTTTTTCTTTCTTGCAGTTTTAAATTTTTCATGGCACCGTTTGTACTACTCCCTACAGGTGTTATTTGTATGTTTTCAATACATCTGTAATACTTTTCCTGACCTGTCCTTGCTTCTCCTATGCAGAAAGCGAAGTGTGGTGACAACTTGTTAAAATGCTAAAAGACAAGTTTTCAATTGTTTGTTTTTCTGTAAGCATACCACCCAGTGCTCTAATATCTTTAAAAGTATTCAAAATTTTGTTTTCTGCACACTGTGTAGCCCCATGCATATGGAGTATGTTGTTATTATCTTTTTGGCTTTGCATCACCATAAATATCCATTAGTTATATAAAAAAATGTATGTTATACACATAGGATCTGGCTCACTAGTCTGTTACTCTACATTTGCTCCCTATCAAAGTCATTGCAAGTGTGGCACATAAAATTTAAATATGAACTTAAACCACCTTCTTTTGATGCAGTTAGAGGCTGAGCACATTATCAAATATGAACTATCTCTAATAGCTTCATTAATTATTATCTATCTGCTAAGCTTCTGTAATGTCTATGTTCATGCTTACTTAACCCATTTGCAAAGTGTGGAGATCCTAATGATTTCTGTTACGCTTACGTGAGATATCTGTATTATTAAACTTACAGAAATTAATGTTACAATATCATAAAAAGAAGACTATATTATCAGGAGTAGATTTAAGCATATCTCTTGGACATCTCGCAGTATAAATACAAAAATATAAATATCACAAAATAAACTTTAGGCATATGCATAAATATTTGCAAAACTAGGGCTCAATTTACTTAAATCCAGTTGGAGGACAGTAGGTAAATATACTATACTTTTGCCATTATGTGGTCTTTTAGCTTTAATCAACTCATTTCTTGGTGTAAGACGAGTGCATGACAAGAAATACTGGAAATTCAGAGAAGGGTCTTCTCTGATTTTCATCATGCTATTTTCTTAATCAGTTTCAGAAAAGAGATCAATGGCTTGATTATTTGGTGTTTTCTTGTTCTTGCAATGAACACATTCTTTTCCAATTTAAAAACTTTCATGACAGTATTTGTACCTTGTCATGGTTTAACCCCAGCCAGCAACCAAGCACCATGCAGCCGCTCACTCACTCCCCCCCCCCCCCATCCAGTGGGATGGGGGAGAGAATCGGGAAAAAAAGTAAAACTCATAGGTTGAGATAAGAACGGTTTAAAAGAACAGAAAAGAAGAAACTAATAATGATAATAATAACACTAATAAAAGGAAAATAGTAATAATAAAAGGATTGGAATATGTAAGTGATGCACAATGCAATTGCTCACCACCCACCAACCGACATCCAGTTAGTCCCTGAGCGGCAATCCCCCTCCTCCCACTCCCCCCAGTTTATATACTAGATATGATGTCACAAGGTATGGAATACCCCATTGGCTACTTTGGGTCAGGTGCCCTGGCTGTGTCCTGTACCAACTTCTTGTGTCCCTCCAGCTTTCTTGCTGGCTGGGCATGAAAAGCTGAAAAATCCTTGACTTTAAGACTAAACATTACTTAGCAACAACTGAAAACATGAGTGTGTTATCAACATTCTTCTCATACTGAACTCAAAACATAGCACTGTACCAGCTACTAGGAAGACAATTAACTCTATCCCAGCTGAAACCAGGACATACCTATAGATATTGATGTTACTTTTACTGTATAGGATATATTACCATGATAATTTTGGTCATATTTTTCACCCTCTTCTGGTTTGTTATGAAAAGATTCAATTGACTACAGGAGATGCAAGTGGATACAGAATTTGCATTATGTGATAATAAGCTCTATGCTTTCCAACTATATATTCAGTTCCTTTTAAAGGTTTGAAGTAGTAGATTTTCATACCTAGTATCACTGTATATGTGCTTAGAACATTGGTACATAATTAGTTTCAATGAAATTTTCACAGAATTAAACAGTGTGCCTGACCATATATTTATATATCGTCATAACAGAGCATATGACTGCAAGAAGACTCTGTCTAGAAGAACTTGCTGTAGAGTAGTAATAAGTGTAGTAGTTTCATGTTTACCAAATTAACCATGAATTCAGCTAATGTAATGTTTGGCTTATACTAAGGTACTTTGGAAAGAAATGCTTAATTTGAGAAACTTTGGGTAGAATCCTTTCACTTTCTCAATGCTTTCTTAAGGCCATTTTTATTTTGCAGATTTACTTATTTCTTTTCTTTCAGTAAAGCTTAGTCACTCTTTGTCTGTTTCCATAATTCATGAAATTATCTGTAATTGTGTAATTAGTGTAAATACATGCAATCACATTTATAAGATATAATTACAAAGTGCAATGCAATAACTGTGATAGGTAATGTCATAAAGGAATATCTATTAAACTTCTTAAATGTATAGTCTGTGAATATTCAGAAACTAGTATTTAAAGCTGAATATCAAACTTGTTTAAATGTCAACAGCGGATGGACAAATTTTACAAGAATAACGGGAGCTTGTCAAGAATACTGTGACAAAACAAAAGCTGAAATCATTCATAGAAACACATCAGTTTTCCAAAGTGCCAGTGAACCTTCATTGCTTGGCAGGGACTCAGAGCATCTGCAATCTAAAACTGGGTGTACACTGGAACTTTATTACTAAGGCTAGCTTGCAATGTGGCTACTTTGGGACTAAAGTCTGGCTTCCAACCTGGACACCTGAGAACCTGTATGGCAGCCCCACACTCTCCAGGTTTCTAAAGCAGACATTACAGATTACCTAAAGGCCAGGTAGGTACTTTTATCTCAGAGTAAGTGTTGAGGAGCTCATGGCCCTATGCTGCAGATGGGGCTTCTCTTCCCCCAGGGTCTTCTCCAACTCTAAGGATTTCCAGTCATGTTCTTCAGTCCTCAGGAGTTGGAAGAAGGCGTTCATTTCCTCATCACTGCAACTGCTGTCTCTTTTGATCCTGATAGTTTCAGATCTGCAGGCTATGGCCAGGTTAGCTAATACTTTCTCTGACAGAACTGAAGAGGTTCACGCACCAATATATGCTAGGGGTCACCCAGATAGAAAGCAGCTTGGCAGAGAAGGACCTGGGCGTCCTGGTGGACACCAGGTTGAGCATGAGCCAGCGATGTGCCCTTGCTGCAAAGAAGGCTAATGGTATTCTGGGCTGCATTAGGAGTGTTGCCAGCAGGTGGAGGGAGGTGGTTCTTCCCCTCTGCTCTGCACCGGTGAGCCCACACCTGGTGTGCTGTGTCCAGTTCTGGGCTTCCCAGTACAAGACAAACATGGACATAGTGGCAACAATCCAACCAAGAGCCATTGAGATGATGAAAGAACTAGAGAATCTCACTTGTGATGAAAAGCTGACAGAGCTTGGACTGTTCAGCCTGGAGAAGAGAAGGCTCAGAGGGGATCTTATAGATGTATATAAACACCTGAAGGGAGGGTCCAAAGAGGACACAGCCAGGGTCTTTTCAGTGGTGCTCAGTGACAAGAGGGAATGGGCACAAACTGAAGCATGAGAGTTTCCATCTGAACATCATAAAACATTTTTTCACTGTGAGGGTGACTGAACACTGGCACAGCTTGCCTAAGGAGGTTGCAGACTCTCCCTTCTTAGAGGTATTCAAAAACTCTCTAGACATGGTCCTAGGCAACTGGGTGTCGGTGGTCCTGCTTCAGCAGGGGACTTGTACTAGAAGACCTCCAGAGGTCCCTTCCAACATCAAACATTCTGTGACTCTGTGAAAAACCTGTAACCACAGGTGATAAACCAGTAACTACGTAAGCCAGGTTTCCTCTTCAGGAATAGTTTATATAATAACTGTGTTCAGATAGAATGAATTTTCACAGGTGAAATCTTACCTCAAAGAAAATCAATGGAAATGTGATTTGTATTTTATTGATGCTAGGACTTTGATGATTGTGCCAACACACAAAAAGATTATGGCAAGGTTTTGACACATAAAGTGGCTATGTCAGCTTTGTATGTCCCTTTACAAACTTCAGATAAAAAAGCTGGAGAAAGCTATCTGCAAATGGCATATTTCCATGTAATTAGATTCTCTTTTATTTGCTTAACAGCACTGTGTTATTAATGCAAGTTCTGTACTTGTTCCATACATAAATTACTTTTATTACGCTTGCTTTTTTAAAAGTTATTTATAGTCTGATTTACATTTTCCACATTAGACACTAACTTTGTATTCCATACTCTGCTAGATGGCAGAGCTGAAACAAATTATATATATTTGACTTCTGCTTTGCTTGACAGTAATAAGCAGCATTCAGTTAGATGCAGCTTAGGCATCAGGGTCATATTACTCTAATAGTATTACTCTGTCAGAAAAGAAGAATGATTTGCTCAGAACCAAAAGCACATTTAACATTAGTATGTCCCTTTAGCCTTAAAATAAGAACTAGGGCCATTTGACAGTTATTATTGAGTATATAATTTGCTAGGCACTCTTATTTTGTAAAACATATGCATTGTAAAATATGTGTATGATCAAAAATGTATATTCCTTCAAGAATTTCGTAAACTCTTGTTTACTTTTTTTGCATAAGATACTATTTCTAGGCAGGAAAAATTAATAAGATTTTCTGAATTAATGGTGATTTAGAGAAAGAATGACATTGCACTAAGGTGTTCTTTGTGGCTATAGAAAACATAGGTGAATATCATTCTGTGTGGTAATCAGATTCTCTCCAACACCAGTAAAATATACTTGAATATAAACACAGCAAAGGAGGATAATTTTAATACAGAAGTTTTTTACTGAATTTCCCTGTACCATGATCCATTTGACTGTGATCCTGCAATTAATGAAAAACCTTCTATCTATCTATGTATGTTTGTTAATCATACTCATTTGCATCATACCTATATTATACCAGTTCTATGCTTCAGAAAGTTTTTTTCTTCCTCCTTGATATATAACTTCAAGAGGAAGGAGGGTGGGAGAGCAATCATTATCCTCTGAAGCACTGAAAATTCGGCTCAGCTATAGGATGTAACTCTCCTAGGTGCTCAGCTGGTGAGAACCTGATAATTCTCATGGGGCATATGAATATCACCAGGTAGACTGTGGAGAAGGGATGTTCCCTCAGTTCAAACTGTTAGTTGCACTGTCTCATCTTTTGGCTTACCTTCACCACCCCCTGTAGTTTCTTAGTCTTCTCTGTTAATTTCAGTGAACAATCCAGGCCTCTTTCTGATGCATTCAGAGTTGCTGCACCGTGTCCCTTACACTAGGTCTGCAGGATATTCATACAGTCTAAAGAAAAATTCTACAATGTGTGCTGAACGGGGTTCTTTAGTTGTTCCAGGTATCATTCAGACAAAGAATAGATGGCAAATTCCTCAGTACTGAGTTAATAACTAATGACAGTTGTTACTTCTGTATCCACTCTCTGTAATCAAAACCTATTGTTTCATTAAAAAATGCTTGGAGGAAGAAAATAAAAAAAATACTGAGGCCTTGATTCAAAAAAACCTACAGTCAGCTCTTGCATTCCAGAAACATAATTTTTAAAAATCTATGCACATGTCCTTTTGTTGTAAAGCTGGAATTATCCCATGTAGCGTAAGATCACACACCAAATTTTTCAGCCCAAGTGAGTCACTGAAGCCTCCTTACTTCCCTTGGAAACATATATCAATCTATTAGAAATGTATAAAATATATAATATTTTTATTTTCTTGTCTTAGAACAACAGTTCAGCTTTTAAAAATAATTTTAGTCCTTAAAACATTCAGATTAACATGTTAATCATGTAGTAATTTCTGTATTCATCACTCTTTCTACATGTAGTTCTATGTGATGATAGATTGCTTCAGTGGCAGCTTGACTTTTTTAACCAGAAAGCTTCAGTAAGTTATGAAGCCAAATAATGTCTGAGGTAGAGTAGGACTAAATTTCTATAATTTTCACATCTGAGTTACTTGTTTAACTAAAGAATTAGCTCTGGGAATCATTATTGTACACACTTCAGCTCTGACTGAAGCTTCAAAAGTTGTATCTAACTGTAAATAGAGCTTAAGGGGAAAATGCATGGTATAAGGTTTGAGAAGTAATTAGGAGATCATTCTCAGAGATGTTTTGGTAGGGAAAAACCCCGATAATTAATGATTTGCATTCACTGAGGTACGTTCATCATTATAATTTGAGGATCTGGTCTTTAGATCTAGCTATGGCTGATCAGAATTAATGGGCTGGGGCTTCCATAGCAGACCTCAAGAAAACAAGCAAACACAAACAATAGTTTTCATCAAATGGAAAATGAGAATTCAAACCTGTATACTTTGAAAACACACATTTTTGATTCAGGAAAGTCATTGTGATGCCATCATACTTATGTAGTAAATTATAGTTTAGATGTGTCATGATTTTCTTTTTTGCTCATAGACAATGCACTCTCTTTGAATAAAATGTTTCTTAAGACACTCTAGTATGACCCTGTAAGTGAACAGACATGACACATAATGTACATTCATGTTCAACATCTTCAATAATTTCTCTTTCCTAACACTATAGTATGGCTTAAATGATCGTGTTATATGTTCAAAGTAGGTAATTAGAAGGTCATTGAAAAATTATGGTGTTGTTTTTTGGGTTTTTTTTACTTTATTATTTCTAAACAAACAGCTTCATAATATATGTATCCACATTTTTCAGAAAGGCATGCAAACTAAAATAAAATGCAGATCCATGTATTTTGAGAAAATGTACTTCTTAATAATTATATTTTGCAAACTACTGAACGTTACTTTCTAACATAAGGATGTGATTCTATATGGAGTAGACTATTACTATATTTAATATCTTAAAGAAATACTATCAACTGTAGTGGAAATAATTGCAGCCTGGAACAGGCTTCCTAGAGAGGTGGTCGATGCCCCATGCCTGCCAGTGTTTAAGAGGCATTTGAACAATGCCCTTGATAACATGCTTTAACTTTTGGCCATCCCTGAAGTGGTCAAGCATTTGAACTAGATGATTGTTGTAGGTCCCTTTCAGCTGAACTACTCTATTCTGTTCTGTTCTGTTCTGTTCTAGACTAAACATAGTTGGTGTTTGTAGACAATTTTCCTACTTGTTATGAGTCTGTATAAAATAAGTATAATTTTATCTCTAAATACTTTTTAATGGGTTACTGTTCCTATTAGAAAAAGACATATTTAATCTCTTTCCAAGTTGCATAGATGACTAAGATAGAGATTTATAAATATATCAAGTAACCGGGATAAGCAAAGTGAGAGAACACCTGTCAGCGGTATGCTATGACAGTATGCTATTCAGTATTGCTTGAATTACATGACACTGAACCATTACTTTTGGACTAGAAAATGTACATTCTGTAAGATGTTATTGATGATTAATAGTTATTTCTATTCAGGAGGAGTCTACCATCTGTTTGCAACACAGACATAAACACAAAAGCGACTCCTGACTTTTAGAAACTTATCAATAAACTTGCATGTTGTACATCCATTAAGTCTATTTCCATGGAATCTCAGATGCTCAAAAATTGCTATTAATTGGTATTAAAGCTTTCTCCGCCTATTGAGAATATTTGTCTTTTTAACTGTAAAGGCAAAAATTGCTTTTTGTCTTCATCTGAAAAAAAAAGTACATTAGTTTTATGAGCTTCTAAAACGCTACAGCAAATAAATGGTACTCACCTCTACTAGTGTCATCTTTCAGTTCAGAAATTCAGATCATATGCAATTTTGTCTAAAATAATTACACTTCTCTACAAATAGATAAAGAGGTTCTGCCCAGATGTCTCAGGTGTTACTTATCCTAATTCTGCCTCTCCCAGCAACATATATCTAGTTACATCTGTAAGAGTATACATGAATGTCATGCATTATATACTAATAGGTGTTTCTGCATGTGTGTGTATTGCTATTACTTAGATAAGCAAAACTTTCTGAATTAAAAGATACCATTGATTCTAGGAAAACAGAAGAGTTTTATGTGTTTAGTCAGACAGTTCATTCTTACAAACAGTTGTTTACTTTGCTTGTCTTTCAGTTCCAATGAATTTTCACTTATGTGGCCAATAATAATTTTAAAATATTACAGTTTGCTACAATGCATTTATAGCTCAGTAGATGCAAACACTTCTAAAGTAGTCTTTAGAGTATGGTTATTACCAGAAAAGTGGCTGTACTCATAGCGTATTCTTACACTGTAAATCTATGTGTACTCTGAGACATATTTACTTTCATTACTTACTATTTGTCAACATGAAGGCAGATGAAATTCAGTACTAGTCAAGTACAAGGTAATCCACACTGCAAGACAATTTCAACAACTCATACAACATAGTGAATGTAAATTAACAGTAACAGGAAAAAACACTCAGTGGCATAATAGGCTGTTCTATAAAAACAGGATTGTTCTTAATTCAGTAGGTTGTTCATGATCAAAGAGTGAAGTTGCTAGTTTCTCTTCAGTGAAGAAGGAGGAGGAAATAGTGTTATACTGTTACAGAAAAAAAAAAAAAGAAAATATTCTATTACATAATGCTATCTGAATTCTAAATGACCCTTTTCAAAACACATAGAATTGGAACTGATGCAGGCAATTAACATTGGGGAGTGTGTGTGGGAAGCATGGAAAATAGTCTGACAAAGTTATTTAGCTTTTTCTAAAAAAAATAATGCCATGAAAGAATGAGATGGCAAATGGCTGGTGCTCAGAAGAGTATAGTGAATTTCATTTGCCTACTCCTAGTAGCCTTTCTCAGCTGTAGAACAAGAAGATCCATAGTAAAACTAAAAATCAAGACATTAAAAATTCAAAAAGGATTATTACAGTAAGCATTATTAATCTGTTAATTTCTTGACCACAAATTATTGTTAAAATTATAATTTTATAGAATTAAAAATTTTATATGAATACTAAAAAAGTGATCTATTATTATTATGAATAAAATTTTTTTATATGAATACTAAAAAAGTGATCTATTATTATTCTGAATAAGAGAAATGTATTTAGCTTCTGTACAAAACAGGTGAAGTCAAAACATGGAACTGGATGAAACAAATTCATACTAATGTCTGTTATGATTTGGTTTGATATGGAATAAGTTGAGTTGATAATAATTGAGGAGGACAGGGAGGTTCCCGAGGCCCGGGAGCGCCGGGGAAGGGTGGAGGGACCCGGCCGGAGCCGGCAGCTCTCACGGGAGAGGCTGACGCAGCGAGCGTGGGCGTTGCCAGGGGCAACCGCGGGAGATTTGAACGGCCCTGAGGAGCACCAGCGACCAGGAGCATGGTGAACAGGGCAGGCAAACAGGGCGTGGCGTGTCAGAAAGGGCGTGGCGCGTCAGAAAGGGCATGGCGCGTCAGGTTGCACGGCAGTTCACACAGGCAGGGAGTGCAGGTAGGGCGCAGCCCCCCTCTTCCCAGCTCGAGAAGGCTACTCAAGTGGTGGGTGTTGGCCCACAGGGAGACCCAGGTATGGTTGCCACTTGGGTGAAAGCCATTGTTAGGAAAAATATGGCAACACAGAGGTCCCATGTAAACATGCAGCTGTCCAGGTCTCTGGCTGCAGGGAGTGCCTGAGTCTATCACAAATGATGGAGGTCAGCGGGGACACCTCTTGTGTGAGGTGTGACCAGGTGAGTGATTTGCTCAGCCTGGTGGTAGAGCTGAAGGAGGAAGTGGAAAGATTGAGGAGTATCAGGGAGTGTGAGAGGGAGATAGATTGGTGGGCCCACACCCTACACACCACACACACACCACACCCTACCATCCCTGAGGCAGGGGCAGCACATGGAGGTTCCGCAAGAAGCGGAGGTTCCCCTGCCCTCTTGCCACCAGGCAGGAGGGGACCTAAGAGATGGAGGGGAATGGATACAGGTCCCTGCTCGGGAAGGCAGGCGAATCCGCTCCTGGTCTCCCTCACCTTCCCAGTTGCCCCTACTCAACAGGTATGGGGCTTTGAAACTTGAGGACCAGGTCAGTGAAGATCAGGGTGTAGATGAAGTCCTATCTAGGGAGGTGCCTAGGCTCAGTCGGGCAGCCCCACGCATTCTCACATCCTCTGAAAAAAGAAAAAGGAGGGTAATTGTCATAGGCGACTCTGTTTTAAGGGGGACAGAGGGCCCAATATGCAGACCTGACCCATCCCACATGGAAGTCTGCTGCCTCCCTGGGGCCCGGGTAAAAGACATTACCAGGGAACTCCCTGGTCTGGTTTGGACCTCTGATTATTACCCATTGCTGGTTGTGCAGGTTGGCAGTGATGAGATTGCAGAGAGGAATCCAAAGGCAATCAAAAGGGACTTCAGGGCACTGGGACGATTAGTGGAAGGATCGGGAGCACAGGTAGCGTTTTCCTCAATCCCTTCAGTGGCAGGGAAATACACTGAAAGGAACAGGAAAACACACCTGGTTAATACGTGGCTCAGAGGCTGGTGCCATTGGTGGAATTTTGGGTTTTTTGATCATGGGGAGGTTTAAACGGCACGGGGCTTGCTAGCAAGAGATGGTTTCCAGCTGTCTCAAAGGGGTAAAAGAATCCTCGCTCATGAGATGGCGGGGCTCATAGAGAGGGCTTTAAACTAGGTTTGAAGGGGGTAAGGGATAAAACTAGGTGCACCAGAGATGAGCCTGGGGGCAGCATGCCAATGTTAGGGGTGGATTCGATAGGCCAGCCCAAACGCATCTATGCCAATGCACGCAGCATGGGCAATAAACAGGAGGAGCTGGAAGCCATCGTGCAGCAGGATAGATATGACTTAGTCGCCATCACGGAAACATGGTGGGACGACTCCCATGACTGGAGTGCTGCAATGGATGGCTACAAGCTGTTCAGAAGGGATAAGCAAGGTAGAAGTGGTGGGGTAGCTCTCTATGTTAGGGAATGTTTTGACTGTGCAGAGCTACACGATTCTGATGACAAGGTTGAGTGCTTATGGGTGAGGATGAGAGGGAAAGCCAATAAGGCAGATATTGTGCTGGGAGTCTGTTATAGACCGCCCGACCACGTTGAAGAGACGGATGAATCATTCTACAAGCGTCTGGCAGTAGTCTCAGAATCGTGTGCCCTTGTCCTTGTGGGGGACTTTAACTTTCCAGACGTCCGCTGGAAATACAACACAGCACTGAGTAAACAATCTAGGAGGTTCCTGGAGTGTGTGGAAGATAACTTCCTGACACAGCTGGTAGGTGAGCCAACCCGGGGAGGAGCCTTGCTAGATCTGTTGTTTAGAAACAGAGAAGGACTGGTGGGAGGTGTGATGGTTGGAGGCCATCTTGCGCTTAGTGACCATGAAAGGATAGAATTTTCAATTCTCGGTGAGGCAAGGAAGGTGGTCAGCAAAACCACCACTATGGACTTTTGGAAGGCAAACTTTGGCCTCTTCAAGGCACTGGTTGAGAGAGTCCCTTGGGAGACAGTCCTGAAGGGCAAAGGGGTCCAGGAGGGATGGACATTCTTTAAGAAGGAAACCTTAATGGCTCAGGACCAGGCTATTCCCATGTGCCGCAAGTCAAACCGCCGAGGAAAACGACCGGCCTGGCTGAATGGGGAGCTTTTGCTAGGCCTTAAGAAAAAAAGGAGAGTTTATCATCTCTGGAAGAAAGGGTGGGCAACTTGGGAGGAGTACAAGGATCTTGTTAGATCATACAGAGAGGAAATTAGAAAGGCAAAAGCTCAGCTAGAACTCAATCTGGCCACTATCGTAAGGGACAACAAAAAATATTTTTACAAATATGTTAACAGTAAAAAGAATCCCAAGGAGAATATCTTTCCTTTAATGGATACAGAAGGGAACATAGCCACCAGAGATGAGGAAAAAGCCGAGGTACTTAATGCCTTCTTTGCCTCAGTCTTTAATAGTGAGTCCAGTCATCCTCAGGGTACTCCACCCCATGAGCTGGAAGGTAAGGATGAAGAGCATAACATACCGCCCTTAATTCAGGAGGAATTAGTTAGGGACCTACTACGTCATCTGGGCACTCACAAATCTATGGGACCTGATGGGATCCATCCAAGAGTACTGAGGGAACTGGTGGAGGTCTTTGCCAAGCCACTCTCTACCATCTATCAGCGTTCCTGATCAACAGGGGAGGTCCCAGAGGACTGGAGGCTTGCCAATGTGACTCCCATTTACAAGAAGGGTCAGAGGGAGGATCCGGGGAACTACAGGCCTGTCAGCCTGACCTCGGTACCGGGGAAGATTATGGAATGGTTTGTCTTGAGAGCACTCACATGGCAACTCCAGGATAAGAGGGGGATCAGGCCCTGTCAGCATGGGTTTACGAAAGGCAGGTCCTGCTTGACCAACCTGATCTCCTTCTATGACCAGGTGACCCGTCTAGTGGATGATGGAAAGGCTGTGGATGTTGTCTACCTTATCTTCAGCAAGGCCTTTGACACTGTCTCTCATGGCATACTCCTTGAGAAGCTGGCGTCTCGTGGCCTGGATAAGAGCACTATTCACTGGGTGAAAAACTGGATGGATGGATGAGGCCAGAGGGTTGTGGGGAATGGGGTGAAATCCAGTTGGTGGCGGGTCACAAGTGGTGTTCCCCAGGGCTCGGTGTTGGGCCCTGTTCTGTTTAATATCTTTATCAATGATTTGGATGAGGGGATTGAGTGCACCCTCAGCAAGTTTGCAGACGACACCAAGTCGGGAGGCAGGGTCGATCTGCTTGAGGGTAGGGAGGCTCTACAGAGAGATCTGGACAGGCTGGATCGATGGGCTGAGGCCAACTGTATGAAGTTCAACAAGGCCAAGTGCCGGGTCCTGCACTTGGGTCACGGCAACCCCATGCAGTGTTACAGGCTTGGGGAAGAGTGGCTGGAAAGCTGCCCAGCAGAAAAAGGCCTGGGGGTGCTGGTTGACAGCCAGCTGAATATGAGCCAGCAGTGTGCCCACGTGGCCAAGAAGGCCAATCGTATCCTAGCCTGTATCAAAAATAGTGTGGCCAGCAGGAACAGGGAGGTTGTTGATCCCCTGTACTTGGCACTGGTGAGGCCACACCTCGAGTACTGTGTTCAGTTTTGGGCCCCTCAGTACAGGAAAGACATTGAGGTGCTGGAGCATGTTCAGAGGAGGGCAAACAAGTTGGTCAGGGGCCTTGAGCACAAGTCTTATGAGGAGCGGCTGAGGGATCTGGGGTTGTTCAGTCTAGAAAAGAGGAGGCTGAGGGGAGACCTTATCGCTCTCTACAACTACCTGAAAGGGGGTTGTAGTCAGGTGGGTGTTGGTCTCTTCTGTCAGATGGCTGGAGATAGGACAAGAGGAAATGGCCTCAAGTTGAGGCAAGGGAGATTTAGGTTAGATATTAGGAAAAATATTTTTACTGAGAGGGTTGTCAAACATCGGAACAGGCTGCCCAGGGAAGTGGTTGAGTCACCATCCCTGGAGATATTCAAAAAGCGAGTGGACAGTGTACTCCAGGACATGGTTTAGGGGCATGGTTAATGGTTGGACTCGATGATCTTGAAGGTCTTTTCCAACCTAAATGATTCTATGATTCTATGATTCTAAGTAATTTCCTTTAGATCATGTGTTATTTCTTCAGACATGATAAAGTAAATTAGAAGCCTATTTCATTTGTTCCAGCTTTTGTCTAGCTTGCTTGTTTAATGCATCGTTTCTATACTTTTCCTACTTCTTTGATTGACAAATCATTCAAGTTAAATCACCTTCATAGGTTTATTTTTCATTTGTCTATCTTTTTTCTTTCTTTTTGTTGTATAATGTTATTCATACTACACTCCTCGCCTTGAAAAAATAGTACATTTCTGTTAGATCTACCTTTCCTTCCTTTCACGCTTCTTCTCCTTTTCCTCTCATCAGGGTCTTATGGTTTTAGAACTATTCAATTTTTCTTTCTTATTTTCTATTTATTACAAGGCTGTAAGTTGTACGGCTATATGTTTGTATTGCAGTCTTCAAGAAAAGTGTGAATACTTTAACATTGGGAACTTTAGAAAATGTTGCAAAAAATTCCAGTAATGTAAAAAATAAAGTGCATTTCAAACTTGTTTCTGTACTGTTTTTCTGTGAGGAGGCAACACAGTTCTTGGTGCTACCTCTGCTCCTCTCTTATTTCAGGAATTTTTCTGCCAAATAGAGTTAGAAGAATTTCCTTTACCATTTATCACCATAAACTGTGTTGTCAGATTTTATTGTGATATAAAGCACTGGTAAAAGAGTTGAAAAAGTTTGAGCACAATCTAATTTATAGATGTGGAAGCTTAATTTAGATGTGATTGACAGTTTGAGGAAGCAGAGGAAAATAAAATGATCCTTCATGTGAATCACTACACTCTAAGATGCAACTACTGAACTTTGGCAATGATTCGTATCATTTCTGGTATGAATAGACATGTTTGCAGAAGCATGTGTGTGTGAATTAAACTATGTTATTGTTATGTACATATAATATAATCATCATATGCATGGCAATATACTCACAAGTGGTCACTTGCAAATTCAGGCATTAGTGTTTCAATGACAACATTTTTGCTTTGTTGTTGTTTTCAGTTTTTTATAATCCTTTCTTTGTCACATTCATTCTCTTTGATATCTTATTTTGACAGAAGTTCAATTTTATAAAGAGATAACATTAAGCTAAGTGAAATGTTGTACTTTTCCAATTTTACTTTCTTCAGCCACTGTCTAGTTTTTACAATATATACAGAGACTACCCTTCAGAAGGGAGGGTTAAACGTCCCTCCATTTATCTTAAATAAAACTGATGCCAGTCTAGCTAGAAACGCTACAGACAGGTAAAAGAGGGAAAGTCTGAAAAGACACTAGTAATTAAAAGAACTAGAATGTTAGAGAGAGATAGGAATCCAATATGAACTTTTAATATAACAAACTAATACAAATAATGGATGTATTTGTATACACTCATTAAGCACTTTTGTTTGTAGAATTCAAGGTGAAAGCAGTTTTGTAAAAGAAGAAGCCAAAATAAGAAATCTCCTTGAAATATAGCTCTATTTCATGAATTAGCCATGGGCTTTGATCCTGTTGAGACCTGCATGTCTGTAACTGTACGTATGAGAAATTTAATGTTCAGATTAGAAAAATTTCTTGGAGATATAGTTAGTAAACTACAAAAATTAAACAGGATTAGGACTGTATCTGTAAGGAACCAATGAGTAATTGAAAATACTATTTTTAAACTATCCAACTTTCTTTTAGCACTAAGCCAGCACAGTAAAGTAAGCACATGGGAAATTCACTGATACATCATGCTGCCAGGGTCCTGCGGGCACTAGCAGGCCTTAATGGCCCCAGCCCATACATCATACCATTTATCATGTAATGCTGCGGTATACACTGACTGTCTTTTCCAAAGGTCGTCTTGTCTTGTTCAGGACATGGAGTAAGAACCAATTCTTCAAAAGTCAATTCAGACATTAATGTAGAGAGTGAAAGGGAAACTCTGTTAATCCTGACTCAAATAAATTCCTCCTTTAAATATTTGAATACATTTACTTTGATATTCTTGTCTTTCTAAATAAAGCATTACTGAATATACTAAGCTGTATGAATATATGTATGTATGATTTTAAACATTTGATAAACAGACCACAGCAAACTGGTCTTTCCCCAGTAATTATCTCATTTAAGTGTAAGGACTGCTTTCCATGCACTATGGCTGCAGTACATACATGTGTATAAGCTTTAAGCCAGCTTGTGTAGAGGTAAGTATGTAGTCATAGAACACAGGTTTCTTGTAGGCTGCAAAAACAACCAGGGCAAGCTGGCTTCCTGGACTGAGCTCTGTGCTGCCATTGCTTCGTCATCAGCAGCTCTTCAGCCTTCTAATTTACATCCTCATTTACAGCAGTGAAAGTGAAGCTACACTGTGCACCTTGTGTGTTTCTATACCATAGAATCCTTCTGCCAAAGAAAAGTATTTTGACGAAATTCCCCTCTCCTCAGTAGATCTGTGAGACAGAATAACTGAAAGCAACTGCTTTCCTCTGGTCAGACAACTATTTTGATGAGGTTAGCACTTGTAACAAAACAAATCAGCACCTTTCAGTTGCTCTTCTCTCCATATTTTGGTTGCTTTTTTTCACATATACTAATAAAAAATAAGACTTTTTTAATTTTCAGTGTGAAATTTTGATCTTGCTGTTGTGAATAGTGTATACCTCTGTCCTTAGTGGTCCTACTTATTATGCTCTTCAAGAAATATTTTAGGGTTTTGGCAAATAGAAGTCCCCGTGCTTATGAATTTTTCTCTTCAGCTGTATAGCATTTCAATACTACATACCGAAGTTGGCCTATTTCATCAAGCTGTTATTCGATTCAAGTGAATAAAGCTATAGGTAACATTTGAGTATTACTATTAGATTGCAACACCTTAATGCTGTTTTGTGTTTTCCCTGCACTTTATTTATAATTGTCTTTCCTTTTTGACACCATGAATATAAATGCATATATACTCACCCCATTGGAAAACCTTCACTGTCCTTTATTTTTAGAATATTTTAAGTTCTTTTCTCTACATGTTGAATTAGTCAGAGGTGGGACAGATAGAAAAGGCTCAGTCATAATATCACACTAATGTGACAACGCAATTTAGAATAGACTATTTCAGTTGGAAGGGACCTACAAGAATCATCTAGTCCAACTGCCTGACCAATAGTGACGGTTTCTAACAGTAGAAATTCATGTGAATTAGGAATAGGGTTGGAATAACTAGGACTTTATGCCTCTTCAAGGAGACATGATTTAGTACTAGTATCATTGTTCATTCCTGAATTAACTAAACTAAACTAGGTAAAGAACAGTTCCATTTTGAATTCAAGTCATGCATATGTGAATTTATGTAGTTTTAATCATCCTTTTTATATGTTGCTTTGTTTTCTTTTCTCTTGAGTTACTTGTAAGGAGAATCATAGAATCATTTAGGTTGGAAAAGACCTTTAAGTTCATTCAAGTCCAACCATCAACCATGCCCACTAAACCATGTCCTGAAGTGCCTTGTCTATGCGCTTTTTGAATACCTCCAGGGATGGTGACCCAACCACTTCCCTGGGCAGCCTGTTCCACCGCCTGACAACCCTTTCAATAAAGAAATTTTTCCTCATACTGACGTGCGGAAAACAGACTCCACAATCAGTGAGATTGTAAAGTAGGTATGTTTATTCAGCGCTGGGCCGCACGGGGGGTAGTCCCACCAAAGTCGTGCGCGCCGCACTCGGCAGTTTGTCTCAAGTTTATACAGTCAAGTGTTACATATTCACAATACACCTATACATATGCATGACCTATCCCCGCTCCATATTAAAATTAGCTCCGAGAGGTCATTTCCATAGTCTCCTCTCAACTGCGCTTGCGCAGTGCCTCTTTATGGTGGTCGTCTGGTGGTCGCAGAGATGAAGATAGATGACTCCTCTTCGTCACCGCTAGTAACCTTTTTTCTTGCGCAGGCTCAGTGATTTCTTGGTATTCACCCAAGCCGCAGGACCAGTCTTAGCTGGCTCTTGGGGCCTGCTCCTGCTTCTTATCAGGAGCTGTCTTTACCTCATTGGCTGGTCCTTGGGACTAGCTCTTCTTATCAAAGACTGTCTTTGCCTCAGCTAATTTCAACAATGTAAGCACTAAACATCATCCTTCATCCCCCCTTATTATGTCTACTGAGATTCTTTTGACTCCCCTTGTTTCAGTCCCCCCTTTTCTAGAAAATAGTAAATTCTTTTACTATATCTAATCCTAGTACTTCTAATACATTGTTTCCCTATCTAGCATCCTCTCAAAGTATTTGTTGGTCTCGAGTTTTCGTCGTAACTGATTCTTTTTCCATTCACTGTAAGAGTCTCCTGTACTCTTACAGCACAAGAAGCCACACCGAACCATTATGCAAAGGACCACAGACGAGAGAATAATGATTATTATAGTGACAAACAATTGCTTCAACCATGCCAAATTTGGCAACCAGGAGGTTAATTTTTCCCATATCTCAGTGAATTCCCATGAAGTGTCATCTTGTGACATTAAATGTAAAAGCTGGGTTTGTTTCCAAATTTGAGAGAGATCTGTTTCTATTCGTCTTTTTTGGTTAACATAGGTGCAGCAGCGTTCATTAATTACAGTACACAGGCCCCCTTGTTGAGCAAAGAGCATATCTAGACCTAGTCGATTCTGGAGCACCATTTTTCCTAGGGAAGTGGTTTCTTCCTGGAGGGTCTTTATAGCATCGATTGTGGCATTATTAATAATTTCCATAGTGGCAGAAAGATTTAGCAGAGCTTTCTCTAACTCACTAACTCCCAATGATGGAATGAGCCATCGTACAAAACTATGAAATCTAGTTGGTCTTTCCACTAGGGGATTGCTGGTGCGTTTTTGCCTTATTACTGGTTTCATATAAGTCCGTAAAAATTTTTTTGAATCATTGTCAGTCAAATTTTTAACCACAATGGTATTAGGGACTATGGTTCCTACGGCACATTGGCCAGTCCAGCCTAGAGGCAGCACTTTATATCCTGTCTGTCCACAAATCCAATACCATCCTAGTCCTACTGGAGTGGGCCATCCCCTGGGTCTAGTAGAATTATGCCCCTGGGTTCTTGCAGTCCGGGTTTGATTGAAGTTCCACATGTTTGCGCTACCATATTTAATATATTCAGTACAATTGGGGTAACTCCCAACAAACACCTTGACTGATCCACATCTAGGGTCCGTGCTATTACCTCCAGAATTCTTAGTTGTATTTTTCAGATGGCATCTTTGAACACACGGAACCCTTTGGGTTTCATTCCACAGTTCGCTCAGATCTGTTTGCCATTGAAGGTTCTCAGAGGGTATTTCAGTGTACATTGTGAGGGACATGTTATTAAAAGCTGCTGCTATCACCGAGGTGTTAGAAAAAACTGTCGCAATTATGGGGTAGCCCTGTCCGAGACCCTTAGGAAAACGTGAACATATCCAGCAATCAGTTTGATTCACTATTTTTGCGATACTCTCGTGGAGTTGAACAAACACGTTCCCATCCCATGCTACACTCCTTGTCCCCATAGTTGCCCATATTACCGCGTAAAAACTAAGTGTCCATCGGATTTTGTGGTGACTTTCCATGGAGTTTTGGGTGTCTTTTCACTCTGGTGTGATGAATCCAAGCGTTCCGCTCCTTGATCCTAATCGCGGTGAAGGAGGTAAGTAATACTTGAAATGGTCCTTCCCACTGCGGCTCCAGAGTTTTTTCTGTAAGAGACTTTATATACACATAATCTCCTGGTTGTATATTATGTACAGGCCCATCCAAACCTCTCCCTCGAGTCCCTACCACATGCTTCCTGATTTTATTAAGTTGTTTACCTAATGCTACCATGTAAGAAGTCATAATTTCATCCCCCGCTTGTACAGACACCCCTCTCTGTATCCCATAGGGTTGTCCATACAGAATTTCAAAGGGGCTCAGTCCTTCTTTCGCCCTTGGTCTTGTTCGTATACGCAGAAGGGCTAAAGGGAGAGACTGAGGCCATATCAAATTTGCTTCTTGTCCCAATTTCACAATTTGCTGTTTGATTAAGTGGTTCATTTTTTCTACTTGACCACTCGACTGGGGGTGATATGGAGTATGAAGCTGCCAATCTATACCCAAATGGCGGCTAATTTGTTGTACTATTTTTGAGACAAAATGTGGTCCTCTGTCAGAGGATATGGTTGCTGGAACCCCAAAACGTGGTATTATCTCTTGCACCAATATTTTAGTTACCTCCCGAGCTTTAGCCGTTCTTGTTGGGAATGCTTCTGGCCAACCTGAAAAGGTATCAGTTAATACCAATAAATATCGATACCCCCCTTTTCTTGGAAGTTCTGTAAAATCAATTTGCCATTGTTGTCCAGGCCCGTTCCCTTTTCCAATCTGGCCCATTTCTAGTTTGGGGGTATTCTTAGGATTAGTCTGGAGGCAAAGATCACACTGTTGAGTCACCTGTCTCACCGTGGTGTATAAATTTCTAGCCACAATTTCTCTTATCAAGTGATTATACAGAGCCTCTGTTCCCCAATGTCTTTTCCTATGTTCCTCCCGTATCAAATGCCATAATAAGCAAGAGGGAATGATTAACTTTCCTTGTGGCGTATGAGCCCACCCCTCTTCATTATATGACCCTTCTAAATCTGTAATGAGCTTCTGATCTTCCTTGGTGTATTCTGGCTTACCTTCTAGGGAAATCTGCCTATCAGGTATTAAGGCCCCTTCTGTTTTTACCTTTGTTTTGGCCACTTGTTTTGCCTCTCTGTCCGCCAGCTCATTCCCTCTTTCCAAATCTGAGCTCACTTTCTGGTGTGCCTTAATATGCATAATTGCTACTTTCTTAGGGAGCTGGACAGCTTCCAGTAACTTCAGAATTTCTTCTGCGTGTTTGATATTTTTCCCTTGAGAACTCAATAGTCCTCTCTCCTTCCAAATTGCTCCATGTGCATGTACAACTCCAAAGGCATATTTTGAGTCTGTATAAATGTTCACAACTTTGCCCTGGGCCAATTCCAGGGCACGGGTTAGAGCAATTATTTCTGCCTTCTGTGCGGACATGTTCATAGGCAAAGCCCCTGATTCTATTACCTCTTGGCTGGTGGTGACGGCGTATCCCGCATGTCGATTACCATTTAGGACATAACTGCTTCTGTCTGTGAACCAAGTTTCCCCGTTTTCCATGGGGCTGTCTTTCAGGTCTGGGCGACTGGCGTATGTTGCTTCGATGGTTTCCAAACAGTCATGATGTACCTACCGGTTCTCCTGTGTTCCCACTGAGAAAAGAAGCTGGGTTGACAATGTTAGTGACTACAATCTCCACATCATCCTGCTCTACCAATATAGCTTGATATCTCAGGAATCTTTGCGGAGAGAGCCAATGTCCACCTTTCGCTTCCAGTACTGCTGATACTGTGTGAGACACCAAAACAGTCATTTTCTGGCCCAGAGTAAACTTTCGGGCTTCCTGTATATTCAATATCACAGCCGCAACTGCCCGCAGGCATCCAGGCCAACCTTTTGCAGTCGTGTCTAACTGCTTAGAAAGGTAGGCAACTGCCCGTCGATACGGACCCAGGTTTTGTGCTAATATTCCCAGGGCAATGCCCTGCTTCTCGTGGGAGTAAAGAAGAAACGGCTTACTCACATCTGGGAGTCCTAAGGCCGGGGCCGACATCAAAGCCTCTTTCAGTAGCTCAAAGGCTCGTTCGGTCTCCTTGTTCCACTCAAGGTGTTTCTGCTCAGTGGCTGTCAACGCATACAGTGGTTTAACAAGCAATCCATAATTATAGATCCACAATCGGCACCACCCCGTCATTCCAAGAAAAGTCCATAACTCTTTTACTGTCTGAGGTCTCCGAGTTTGGCATATTGCCTCTTTACGGGCCTGTCCCAAAGTTCTTTGTCCCGCACTAATTTCATAGCCCAAATAATTCACTTTGCGTTGCATTACCTGTGCCGCCTTCTTGGATACCCGGTACCCCTGGAGTCCCAGGAAATTCAACAGACTCACTGTCCATGTCATACAATCTTTCTCTGTTTTGGTGGCGATCAGGATATCATCCACATACTGCAACAGCTTCCCCTCCTCAGACGGGGCTTCCCAGGATTCTAAGTCTTTCGCAAGCTGATTGCCAAAAATGGTAGGACTATTCTTAAATCCTTGTGGCAACACCGTCCAAGTGAGCTGGGTCTTTCGACCACTCTTGGGGTTTTCCCATTCAAATGCAAATAATTTTTGGCTGGCTTCATGGAGAGGGAGGCAAAAGAAGGCATCCTTCAAATCTAAAACAGTAAACCAAGTCAATTCAGGTGTTAATACGGTCAACAGGGTATATGGGTTCGCCACTACTGGGTAAAGATCTTCAGTTATCTTATTCACCGCCCGTAAGTCTTGGACCACCCGATATGAACCATCGGGCTTCCAAACAGGTAATATAGGGGTATTGAATTCAGACTCACACTCTTTTAATAATCCCAACTGCAAAAATTTTTCTATCGCCGGCCGGATTCCTTCTCTATCTTCCTTCTTTAGGGGATATTGTTTAATTCTTACCGGCTTTTGGCCTTCCTTGATCCAAACTTCAACAGGTGGAGCACTTTTCGCTCTTCCAGGTGCATCGGTAGCCCATACCCCCGGGTACACTTGGTTTAAGATGTCCTCGTTAATGCTTCCTTCTAGGGGGAGACTGGTTAAGGTCAGGCTCAATATTTGAATATATTGCTGATCTTTTACCTCCAGAGTAATTTCTCCCTTTTTGAATACATTTTTTGCTCCCAATTGTTCCAACAAGTCCCTTCCCAAAAGTGCCTTTGGGGAGTTGGGCATATATAAAAATTTATGAATGCCCCACTGTTTTCCTAATTTATATTCTAAAGGTTTACAAAAATATGCCTTTTCACTTTGGCCAGTCGCTCCTTTCACCATGACATAATCATCTCCCAGGGGCATCAAAGCTTGATTCAGAACCGAGTATGTTGCTCCTGTATCTACCAAAAATTCTACCTCTTGTTGTGTTTTCCCTAGCTTAATTATAACCAGTGGATCCGCTAGGGTAGATTCCCCAGGTTCCTGCCAATCTCCCTTCACATGGGCTACCGTTCCTTCTGTTTGAGCCCTCTGATCCTCCTTGTTCCTCGGGCATTCCTTTTTCCAATGACTGAATTTCTTACACAAAGCTCATTGATCCTTGCCCAGTCGCGGCAAGTCTCGTCTAGGCCCTCTTCCTCTTTCTTCCTGGATAACAGCCATTAATTTCCTTTGCCCCTGCCTATATCCTTCCTCTCTGTTACTAAATACTCTCCATGCTTCATCCAACAATATTTCTAAATTCCTACTCTCTGTAGGCCGTAATTTCTGAAGTTTGCGCCTT
Organism: Harpia harpyja; assembly: GCF_026419915.1. Taxonomy (NCBI): domain Eukaryota; kingdom Metazoa; phylum Chordata; class Aves; order Accipitriformes; family Accipitridae; genus Harpia; species Harpia harpyja. The sequence goes on from NC_068947.1 coordinate 26,061,381, forward strand.
ATATCCCTTGTAGATTGCCCCAAAAACAGGGAGACTAATTGTTGTATTCCTACCTCTGACCCAGGATCCAGCGGTGTGCTGCGGCGCATTACATCCCTCAATCGATCCAGGAATTCAGATGGAGACTCGGAAGGACTCTGTTTAACTGCGTATAAAGCTGACCAATTTATAGTTTTGGGGATTGTCCTCTCCATTCCTTTTGTAATCCATTCCTGATACCCCTGCAATCTTTCCATATGTGCAGATCTATTAACATCCCACTTTGGGTCTTGGAGAGGGAAATATTCCTTAATGTCCCCTCCTGTAATCTTATAATGATCTTCAGCAAGGTTCCCTGCTGTTTTTAAAATCAGCTGTTTTTCTGTCTCAGTCATATATTCCAATAATAGCTGTATATCCTTCCAATCGGGGTTATGCTGTTTTACAATAAATTGGAAATGTTTAGTTACACCTATCGGATCTCCTATAATCTTTTGCAACCTTTTTCCATTCCCCTAGGTCAGCAGTAGAAAAGGGTACTTTGATTAACATCGTCCCACCATCCGGCCCCACCGCCTCTCGGAGAGGTGCTTGTAAAGCTGTTGAGGTAGTTTTCTTCCTAGTACGGGAAGATACAGGGCTGCTCGGGGGGGTTGGAGTTCTATCCGAGTCTGCATCCTGTTCCTGTGGTCGAGGGGGAGGCTTAAACAAATCAGTTAGATCTTGTTCTGGTGCCTGATGGATTTTATTTGTCTTTGTACATCTTTGTCCAATACTACATGCCGAACAACACCGCCTCAGTTTACCTCTAAGCTCCTTGTTGTTCTCTCGCTCAAGTGCAAGCACCATGGGGTCCTGTGGGGGTACCATTCCACAGTCCCTTTGCCACTCTGGATGATTTCGGAGGGTGAAAAACATGTCTGCATACGAAACCTCATCCCATTTTCCTTCTCTCCTTAAAAACAGCATTAGTTGTAATAGAGTATTATAATTTATTGACCCATTAAGCGGCCACTTAGCATCACCTTCTAACTTATACAACGGCCACCACTGATTGCAGTATTTAATAAGGTTCTTTTTACTTTCCGTACCTCCGGTCCCAACAATATCTTTCCAGTGGGCAATTACACAACCCAGAGGACTCTTCCTCAATACTCCTCCTTGTTTGTTTCCCATTTTAATACTCTTCCTAATAATTCTTAAGTTGGATTTTGGCTTCTCCTTTTAATAAGCTTCCATGAAAATCGTTCCTTACACTTCTTTATAGTCTTCCCTCTGTTTCCCTCCGACACATCCCAAATTTCTGGAATTAAATTTTCCTTTACACACCAATCTCACTATTTCGCTTAGTGAACTCTTTCCCAATCATAAAAGTGTGGAATTTGGGGAAAACACTCAAGGCAGTCTGGTTTCCGTCTGCTACAGTACTGCTACAGTACCACCTTCTCCCACAAGATTTACACTTCAACAAAGCCAAGCTGGATGCTAATTACTATATAGTCCAGTTACAAGCCCACATACAAAGCAGGGGATCACCGCTATTAATACGTAAAGACATTCACACAAACATACATACACCTATAGATTTCAACATATCATTTCCACACACCCCCACAAAATCTTTAACATAAATTTCCAAACATTCACATCATACAATCATCGCTCCAGTTGACAACCTTCCAGCAGCTGCAAAAGTAAACCAAGCGCAATTGCGAGGGGGTGCGCCTACCCTTCTCCTGCCTCTTATATACCAGTCATCGACAGGTCCGTCCTGGCTCCCGATACCGGGATACAGCAGTCACCCCGGATTTGCTCGATCTACCCCCAAGATCGCTAGCGGCCGCTCTATCAGTCAGCAAATCCCCCCTTACCATACAAGGTACCCTCCTCCCATACGGGGACTACGCTGCACGCCAGACGTCTCTGCGCGATTTACCAGCTCCCCCGGCCCGTATTTCTACAGGCTACCTTTGTAAACATACCATTTAGTCCGCGGCTTCAGGAGGTTGTTGTCTGCTCCCGCGGTGAGCGGCTGGCAGCGGAGGCTCCTCCGAGGAAAGTGCTCGGGGCGCGCCGAGGGGCGTCTGCTCCGCAGTCGGTCCCGCAGCCGAGCAGAGAGTCTCCTGCCTGGCTCGCCAAACTGACGTGCGGAAAACAGACTCCACAATCAGTGAGATTGTAAAGTAGGTATGTTTATTCAGCGCTGGGCCGCACGGGGGGTAGTCCCACCAAAGTCGTGCGCGCCGCACTCGGCAGTTTGTCTCAAGTTTATACAGTCAAGTGTTACATATTCACAATACACCTATACATATGCATGACCTATCCCCGCTCCATATTAAAATTAGCTCCGAGAGGTCATTTCCATAGTCTCCTCTCAACTGCGCTTGCGCAGTGCCTCTTTATGGTGGTCGTCTGGTGGTCGCAGAGATGAAGATAGATGACTCCTCTTCGTCACCGCTAGTAACCTTTTTTCTTGCGCAGGCTCAGTGATTTCTTGGTATTCACCCAAGCCGCAGGACCAGTCTTAGCTGGCTCTTGGGGCCTGCTCCTGCTTCTTATCAGGAGCTGTCTTTACCTCATTGGCTGGTCCTTGGGACTAGCTCTTCTTATCAAAGACTGTCTTTGCCTCAGCTAATTTCAACAATGTAAGCACTAAACATCATCCTTCATCCCCCCTTATTATGTCTACTGAGATTCTTTTGACTCCCCTTGTTTCAATACCCAGTCTAAACCTTCCCTGCCTCAACTTGAAGCCATTTCCTCCCATCCTATCTCCAGCCACCTGACAGAAGAGACTAGCACCCACCTCACTACAACCCCCACCTCACTACAACCCCCTTTCAGGTATTTGTAGAGAGCTATATGGTCTCCCCTCAGCCTCCTTTTCTCCAGACTGAACAGCCCCAGTTCTCTCAGCTGCTCCTCCTAATACTTGTGCTCCAGGCCCTTCACCAGCTTACTTGCCCTTCTCTGGACATGCTCAAGCAGCTCAATGTCTGTCTTGTAGTGAGGGGCCCAAAACTGAACACAGTACTCGAGGTGTGGCCTCACCAGTGCCAAGTACAGGGGAACAATCACCTCCCTGCTCCTGCTGGCCACACTATTTTTGATACAGGCTAGGATGCGATTGGCCTTCTTGGCCACCTGGGCACACTGCTGGCTCACTTTCAGCTGGCTGTCAACCAGCACCCCCAGGCCTTTTTCTGCTGGGCAGCTTTCCAGCCACTCTTCCCCAAGCCTGTAACACTGCATGGGGTTGCCGTGACCCAAGTGCAGGACCCGGCACTTGGCCTTGTTGAACTTCATACAGTTGGCCTCAGCCCATCTATCCAGCCTGTCCAGATCTCTCTGTAGAGCCTCCCTACCCTCAAGCAGATCGACCCTGCCTCCCAACTTGGTGTCGTCTGCAAACTTGCTGAGGGTGCACAGAATTTCTTCATCCAAATCATTGATAAAGATATTAGACAGAACAGGGCCCAACATCTAACCCTGGGGAACACCACTTGTGACCTGCCACCAACTGGATTTCACCCTATTCCCCACAACCCTCTGGCCTCATCCATCCATCCAGTTTTTCACCCAGCGAAGAGTACACTTGTCCAAGCCATGAGACACCAGCTTCTCAAGGAGTATGTCGTGACAGAAAGTGTCAAAGGCCTTGCTGAAGATAGGGCAGACAACATCCACAGCCTTTCCCTCATGCATTAGGCAGGTCACCTGGTCACAGAAGGAGATCAGCTTGATGAAGCAGGACCTGCCTTTCATGAACCTGTGCTGACTGGGCCTGATCCCCTGCTTGTCCTGGACTTGCCATGTGAGTGCTCTCAAGACAAACCATTCCATAATCTTCCCCGGTACCGAGGTCAGGCTGACAGGCCTGTAGTTCCCCGGATCCTCCCTCTGACCCTTCTTGTAAATGGGAGTCACATTGGCAAGCCTCCAGTCCTCTGGGACCTCCCCTGTTGATCAGGAACGCTGATAGATGGTAGAGAGTGGCTTGGCAAAGACCTCCACCAGTTCCCTCAGTACTCTTGGATGGATCCCATCAGGTCCCATAGATCTGTGAGTGTCCAGATGGTGTAGTAGGTCCCTAACTATTTCTGCCTGGATTAAGGGCGGTATGTTATGCTCTTCATCCTTACCTTCCAGCTCATGGCGTGGAGTACCCTGAAGATAAATGGTCTCCCTATTAAAGACTGAGGCAAAGAAGGCATTAAGTACCTCGGCCTTTTCCTCATCTCTGGTGGCTACGTTCCATTCTGTATCCATTAAAGGATAGATTGTCTCCTTGGGATTCTTTTTACTGTTAACATATTTGTAAAAATATTTTTTGTTGTCCCTTACGATAGTGGCCAGATTGAGTTCTAGCTGAGCTTTTGCCTTTCTAATTTCCTCTCTGTATGATCTAACAAGATCCCTGTACTCCTCCCAAATTGCCTACCCTTTCTTCCAGAGATGATAAACTCTCCTTTTTTTCTTAAGGCCTAGCAAAAGCTCCCCATTCAGCCAGGCCGGTCGTTTTCCTCGGCGGTTTGACTTGCGGCACATGGGAATAGCCTGGTCCTGAGCCATTAAGGTTTCCTTCTTAAAGAATGTCCATCCCTCCTGGACCCCTTTGCCCTTCAGGACTGTCTCCCAAGGGACTCTCTCAACCAGTGCCTTGAAGAGGCCAAAGTTTGCCTTCCAAAAGTCCATAGTGGTGGTTTTGCTGACCACCTTCCTTGCCTCACCGAGAATTGAAAATTCTATCCTTTCATGGTCACTAAGCGCAAGATGGCCTCCAACCATCACACCTCCCACCAGTCCTTCTCTGTTTCTAAACAACAGATCTAGCAAGGCTCCTCCCCGGGTTGGCTCACCTACCAGCTGTGTCAGGAAGTTATCTTCCACACACTCCAGGAACCTCCTAGATTGTTTACTCAGTGCTGTGTTGTATTTCCAGCGGACGTCTGGAAAGTTAAAGTCCCCCACAAGGACAAGGGCACACGATTCTGAGACTACTGCCAGACGCTTGTAGAATGATTCATCCGTCTCTTCAACGTGGTCGGGCGGTCTATAACAGACTCCCAGCACAATATCTGCCTTATTGGCTTTCCCTCTCATCCTCACCCATAAGCACTCAACCTTGTCATCAGAATCGTGTAGCTCTGCACAGTCAAAACATTCCCTAACATAGAGAGCCACCCCACCACTTCTACCTTGCTTATCCCTTCTGAACAGCTTGTAGCCATCCATTGCAGCACTCCAGTCATGGGAGTCGTCCCACCATGTTTCCGTGATGGCGACTAAGTCATATCTATCCTGCTGCACGATGGCTTCCAGCTCCTCCTGTTTATTGCCCATGCTGCGTGCATTGGCATAGATGCGTTTGGGCTGGCCTATCGAATCCACCCCTAACATTGGCATGCTGCCCCCAGGCTCATCTCTGGTGCACCTAGTTTTATCCCTTACCCCCTTCAAACCTAGTTTAAAGCCCTCTCTATGAGCCCCGCCATCTCATGAGCGAGGATTCTTTTACCCCTTTGAGACAGCTGGAAACCATCTCTTGCTAGCAAGCCCCGTGCCGTTTAAACCTCCCCATGATCAAAAAACCCAAAATTCCACCAATGGCACCAGCCTCTGAGCCACGTATTAACCAGGTGTGTTTTCCTGTTCCTTTCAGTGTATTTCCCTGCCACTGAAGGGATTGAGGAAAACGCTACCTGTGCTCCCGATCCTTCCACTAATCGTCCCAGTGCCCTGAAGTCCCTTTTGATTGCCTTTGGATTCCTCTCTGCAATCTCATCACTGCCAACCTGCACAACTGATAGCGGGTAATCATAAATCCTTGCAAAAATAATTCCTCATTAGGACAAAAATGTTCCCAATTGTAGGATTAGGCTGAACAGATATTAATCTCCTGCCAAGGACAGGCTAGACCTTCTGCAATATTTTTGTAATCCCAAAAGGCTTGCAGAGATCTAAACTGATGCTTAATTTTATGAGCATTGTCTTCAAAGGGGGTTGCTCACCATGGGTAAAGTGAAACATATAACTCCGACCATACTGGAGTAGGAAAGTGAACAGAAATGTTGAGCACTATTTATTGATGGGAGTGAGCTGAATGGAGTAGAAACACAACAATAAAAACCTCAGGGAAAAATAGGAGGCAAAAGCAGATAATGAAAATGGGGAAAACAAATAGGGAAAAGCACAAATGGGAAGTATGTGTCTCATTTTCAAGGAGTATTTGATCCTCATTGATTCCAGTCTTTTGAGGGACTATTTCTGAAGTACAGATGTCTAAAGCTGATACAAAATAACTGCCAACGCTTAATTTCTTTCTTTCTCACCAAATCCTTCAGTATTATCAAACACAACAAATACATAAACTAGCAGATATTTACCTTAAAATTCTAGGTACAAATTGTATTGTTTTAGTGAGTAAATAATGAATTCCTCCAAGAGATGAACTCTAAGCACTCCATCTGTAACCCATTCTCAAATAAAAAGATAAGTAAGAATATGCTTATTTTTATTTATAGAGAGTTACCATATTATTTTCAGAAATGTGGCCATGTTGCTTAGCACTTTCTGTCATCAGCCCCCATTTTAAATGGTCATATATTTTAAAAGGTCATATAAGTACATACAAAATAAGGCATCCAAAACATCAACTTTAGAAAAAAAATGGGAAGTGCGTTTAAATGAGTATTTGGGTTTTGGTCTGATTCTGAAACCTGATCCTGAGTTGTCACTGAAATTTAAATTTCAATGCCAACTGAAACAAACCTAGCTCAGTACCTCCTTTAAGCTGAAACTATATGGAGCCTAGAGATACGAAGGGAAATTATGGCATATGTTCAGTCTCTTCTTAGCCTTCCTCTTACACCTGTTTATGGTTACTTTTAAAGAAAGGATACATTGTGAGATTATGGCCATTCCTATATTCATCTCTTCAGTTGCCTTTGTACAAACTTAAGTCATTAAGAATAGTATATATAAAAAGAAAGCCCTAAAAATGGGAAAGTGATCTGCCTTAACAGACTAACTGGTAGTGTTTGTACCATCATAGCTACAGCAATGAAACCACAAACAATATATACTTGCATGGAATTACTGATTTGAGGAAAATGTTCAGAAGTTGAAGTAACATACTTTTAAACATTTTTGTTACTTCTAAGGTTTACAGCAAAAACTGATTACTTCATGTGAACCAGTGTGTCCCCCCTCAAAACACAGACTACCCAGCCAAGTTTACAAAGCAGAACCTGTGGAAGACACAAACACTGACACAGCTAATTAACATACATATGTACAATTATCCAGCTAGGCAGGAGGGAATGATGAACCCTTTAATCCTATTAAGAGTACATAAGATAGTACTTTGCATTTCAATTTAAAAAAAAGAAAAAGATTTCTAAATGCTACCACACTACTGAAACAGCAAATTAATGGAGTGAAAACCTGAAAGCATGGTAAAGATCAGCTTCTTTTGTCCTCCTTTTTTTGTTTTTGCAGCAAAGTTTAAGTCCTTTCTCTTGGATTTGTGAAAACCAAAGAAAGAGCTGCTTTGTCTGGTAGGTTTTTTTTCTCCCTAAAAGAAAGTTTAGAAAAATATTTTAATGTTATCTGCTTACTAAATAGCAGTTATTGCACTTATTTGGCAAATCAAATCTTTATAGCAAGTAACACTGTTCCAACTGTTCCTTATGCCTTAATGGAATGTCATGGTGGCTTCGTGTATTAAGTATTCATGACTGATTTACTTGCATCATGTACTTTGTCACTACTCCTAACCTACCTAAATCAGAGTTAATTACTCTGGTACAAATCAGCTATGTCTTCATATCAGTTGATATGAAAACTTCAAAACCTAATTAAAAGAGAAGTTATTACAGAAATCCACAGCATTTTGCCAAGGCCAGTCAGAAATTACAACTGATATCTGCCGATTCACAATTTAAGAAAAATAAGTAAGTGTTAAATCCATTTCTGTGTCTGATCTTCTGTCATCTTTATATGACGAATGATGTTTAGTCCAATTTGTAAGAGAAGCAAGACCTATCTTCCTTAAGATGTAAACTAGAATTATTAAACAGTTTTTCTAAATGATGAAGTAGTATCTACACGTATTTAAATTTTCCAAAGAAAGATTTTAATATTGTCCAAAATGGTCTATTTTCTGTTTGACAAATATTAATCAGAGAGAGAGAAAGAGGTTTTCACTTCTTAGAACTGCTATTCAGACTACTGATGTGTGGCTGGGTCTGATTTCCCAGGTGACTGGGACAAAAACATTTACTGTAAACAGAAAAAATAATTTGTGCTGACACAAAACCAAACCTACTAACTTTCATTCCTGTTTTGATTAATATTCTTTTAGTATTTATCAGCCCGTATTACATAACTGCTTCAGTGCTAAATAAAAATAAATATTATTTACTTGTTATGAAAAATGCATAAATATGTCAAAAGAAAAAATGGCCCAGATTGCAAGCAAATAAATACAAGCTGAAAACCTAAGCGGCTTCAAAAGCAAGAGTTCTGCTGAATGTTAATAACTAATGCCTGAAATGAGGAAAAGCTTAACTGTTCTTGTTTCTTCTGAGCAAAGACAATATTTTTCTTTTTAAGAATTAAGGGTTCTAGTACTGCCTCATCTTCTTCCACTCCTTCTTGTATGTTATCCTCTCTCTCTGATATTGCCCTTTAAATGTTCCTGACTTCAGTTTAACCTTAATAAACCCCCACCTTATACAGCCAATTCTTACCCTCCCTCATTGCACTGCTTAAAACCTCACCTTCTTCCTGTCAGTCTGGATCACACTACACAGCTCTTCTTATTTCTTGACAAACACATTCAGACTATGCAAAGTTCTCCTTGCCTCAGACATTTATTTGAATATAAGTATATCCAAGTTTCTATCTTTAGTTACAGAACAGCTCTCACATGGAGCTCTGTACCCAGATACAAAAAACTTGCTTTTATATATACCTTATACTCAGGAGATCCTGTGTAAATGATTCACAAGACCTCTCTTGCTACCAGGGAATTTTTGGCCTATAAGTATGGTTTTAGCTACTAGCATAAAACTGTCCTTATGCCTCTGAGATTCTGGTGGATAAACAACTGCTAAGAACAGATTGAATCTCACGTCTTCTCGCCCTGCCCTCTGCATGGTCTGACCTTGAGATGCTTGTATCATTTTTATATTACTGACTTATTCTGATTGATAGTGTCCATATCAGAAATCTATGGGAGGATAACATTTTCAATTAAAAACACTCTCAAGCCATACTAGTGAGAAATAGAGGAATGCATAGGAATTTATCTTGCTGGAGATAGAGATTCTTCACCATACGCTCACAAGTCACAGACAGTTAAAAAGACACGTATCTCCTGCTGAAGTTGGGAAGGTATGATTGGAAACTTAAGAAAAATTAATAAATCTTAGCAGATGTAATTTTTTTTTAAATGATTGGACATTTTCTTTGCTATATTTTCTATTGTATATCAGGGGAATTTCTCTGTGTGTGTGTGTGTATTACACACACCTGTGTATCAGAATAATAATTATTTCTATCCACATTAATTGTACAGTGTAGTACTAAGGTGCATTGGGAGCCTTGCAGAACACATTGTATTCGAGGAGTCACTTATCTTGAACAGGTCATGCCTGCTCTTTTGGGCCTTGTACTCAGGGCTTGAGAAGCCAGTATGTTATTAATATAACCTGTAGCTTACCATATTTTAAGGAAAGGTAAACTGTATGTGGATGGAGGGGTGGAATGTAGTGATCCTCATCAGGAGACCACTGTACATCAATGAGTCAGTGACCCACACAACAGTTAACCTGAGCAGGCGCAGGCGTGTGGTGTGCTGCATTGTGCTGCGTGTCCAGCGTGACCTTCAGAGTGTATTGTGCTGCACAGACTCCTTGGCCGCAGGATGAACTCAGTCAGCTGACCCTACCAGAGAAGCCTGCAGGCAGCTTACGCTTGTGCATGGAGCTGCAGCAAAAAGTTCTCACGTGAACATCCTTTTTGAATAGAACTGTGGTTTTTTAAGAAATTGTATGTAATAGCTTGAATGAAGAAAACGGAGGAACCTCTCTCCATGGACAGAATCTGTGCCTCACACCTTGGGAAAAATCCATCTGGACACCATCTGATGCTGCATGAATGCAAGGTTCCCAGGAACTGAAGACAAAAGATTTACTATCTGTATTCCTCTTATTCTGTCTTATTAAACCAACTATTTTATTAAGCCATTTGTTATCAGGCCTTTCTCATTGAGATTGAGAAAGAACCCTGCAGTGTCTCTCTCTCACTTCACTTCCCGCCCACCCCCCAGTGCAGCAGATATGGTCAGGAAAATATTACTGTGTTATGTCTACAGGCGAATCAAAATGTTGTGGAACTACAATCGCATCAGTCAGAGATGGCTTCCTGAGCGTGAGTCATTTTAGACCTGACAGTGACATCAGAGTGACTACAAACATAAAGAAAGCACCCTTAAAGCAATTCTTCTTCCTCTTCTCCCACAAGTAAAGAAATTGATGTGGTGAGGCAAGGATTTAAGAATATTATTTGGGAGTTTTATTTGGGTTTAAAACAGAGAACTCTGATCAGACCGTGTTCTGTGGGACTTCACTTTCTCAGAATAATCTAGGGTGTCTGTCTTCTTAAATTATGACATGAATGTGAGAAAGCCAAGATGTTCTTCACTTTGCTTTGCTGTTACTTGTAAATTTACAAGCCATAACTCCTCTTCTTCATATTATTTTGAGTCTACATAGGACTGATATCTACATCTCATATGTCTTTTTATGCAGACCTATTCTGTGCAGTTTAAAAATAAATTTAAACAATGCAGAGTCTAGAAGCAAAAATAAAGGAAAAGTTCTTCTCTATATTCCATATCCCACAATTCTACACCCCTGCTAATACCATACCATGTCAAAGAAATGAGACTATCAATTCTGGAAGTGGAATGAGGATGTGGAAGGAAAGTAATCTAGCAAGAATATGAAAGAGGGCATATATTCCACTGTCATGGTTTTATGACTATGGCCTTGGAAGAGTGCTTTAATAGAGCTGGTGTCTCAGACCAACCTACTTACATAAGGCAGAGGTGGAGATGAAAGAGGGAATTTTTTTGTGTATATAAAATATGAAGTGAGTCATTTTTCAGAATTGCTTAGGATTTGTTCCCTTATTTTAAAAGTTCTCCATTCTGAAGACTTTAATAAATTCAATGTTTAAATTTCAAAGGCTAAATCTTACCATTGCTGAATTTAATAGATCACTGAAGATATGAAAGATTCAAAGACAGTATTATAGAAGGGATTATGTGAAAAAAATGTGAAAATTTCGATCAATTGTTTGCTTTCATGCTTGATTATACAACAGTAGAAAAACTATAGGTTTACATTCTAAAGAAAAAAAAAACAAAAAGAATATTTGTTTGGTAGTTTGAGGAAAGGGGAAATGCTGGCAGGAATTATATTTTGCGATTTCAAATCTTGTAGACCAGCTGAATTGCCCATGTTTTTGGTAGAAAGTTCATATGTAAATGAGGCTTTGCTATATGTTTCCCTTAATATTTCCGGGGAAGTATCCCCATATATGACTTTCATTTTCCATTTTTTTCTGTGATGTCCTGTGATCATCAGCTCAAAACTAGCCCGCACAAAAGTAAGAATATTAGTGATGACAATAATAAAAAAGTCATCTGTGGAGATACCCAATATCAGTGTAATGATGTGAAATTTTCTGGAAGTTGAATATGAACAAAATTAAAACTCCTCCAGGATTTTCTTTCTTTAAAAAACCCTCAAACCCCAACATCTATATATTTGCTATTCTAGTATTCTCTTTATTGTTCTATGGCTTTTCAGCCCTATTTGATAACTCAGTGTGTGCCCTGGATGCTTTATACCTTTTTCTGATATTTCTTTATCATATCTATATTATTCTTAGTTCAATCATCCATTTCTATTTTTCTTTGGATTATTATTTTGTATCTTCTGAACTGTGTACTTACATTGTTGGACTAATTGACCCATTATACTGAAATTGAATAAAATTATTTTCCAGTTCCAGCACCAGTATCAAATGAGTTTTTAAAAACAGAAAATAAGAAGGCTGTGAAAATAAGAAGGCTGTAAGGAAAAGCTACACACTCTTGCCTTTTAAGTCTGAGTGTTCCAACTTCTTGCTACAAAGTGAGAACAAAACTGTCTTTTCAGCGTGACTACATATTGAAGTCATCTTAGTTGATCACTGTAAGTAACTGGTGCTGACCATTATGACTCTACACCATAATCGTATTTTACCCTTCAAATATTCTATTGAAAGTTCTTATTTAAGTTCCTCACCTCAATTGTCAGAGAAATCCATTTTGCTTAAGTATAGCCATGTTTGCAAATTGAACAAATTGAATCCAAGTGATTTTTCCCATTGAGCTGCATAAAATGGGTTACTTAAAGTGATATGGGGGAAAAAAGGAAAATAAAAGCTGTTTTGTTCTGATGTCCTTGTGGCAAAATCTAGATCAACAATATAGAATAGGTTATTTGTCCCGTAGATTCATTTGAAATTTTAATTCCTTAAGTTTTCAAGTGCATTTTTTGTTTATTTTCTTTTTGGAGAAGAATAAAAGATCTGTAAATAGTTACAGGGAAATTCTTCTAACTTAATTTTACAAATCTACATCTTACACTCCTAGACCTAAGACAGATTTTGGCCATCTCATCGAATCAACAGAGGGAAGTTGGCACTTCTTGCTTTGTTCCATCAGATGTATTTTAGACTTCTACCTTAGGATAAATTTAACTGCACCATAGGCAGGTTAAGGGAATTCCACTCATCCCTTACTCACTACATATTTCTCTTTTGTTTCAATTGCTTAAATTTTCTTCTTTTTTTTTTCTTAGTTCATTGATATGTTGTCAATTACTTTTGGTAATATTGCTTCTTGTTTTTCAGAGCAATTAAAACATCCCTTAGGCACATGACATATAGTTTCAAAATATATTAAGTTACATTTTTACAACTACTATATATCCGGCCAAAAAAGTTGAAGAAAAGTGTCTTCTGAGATTACTGATATTACTGGCTAATTATAAAGTAGTCACTGCTTAATGATCAAGACAAAAATATCTTTTTGTTTATTTCATCAAAACTTATCTTGTCAGTGTCTCAAATGGCTTCTTTCTGTGCAGGCTTCTAAGACTATAATAAATTCTAATTTTCTCTATTTTTGATAAAATCACTGCTTTTTCCTCACTCATATCCTGTACTCTCTGGAATTTTATTATTCTGTCTTTCTCTTTTTATATCAATTTTATATCAATATATCTTTTTATATCAATTATTTACTGTCTCCTTTCATTCTGCAAGTCCTCCCTGAATGAGCCCACTTGCTTATATGGATTTAAACTCCACTTCTAACCAAATTAATCTTAAATTTATCAATCTTTCATATTGCTTATGTCCAATCTCACATTTTATTGGTCTTCAGTATCTCTCTCACGGTCCCAGAAAGCCAACATGGTGAAAACAGACCTAATTTTCTTTCTGAAACCTTATTGACTACCTTTGTTCTTTGCTGTGATGTTTAATCATTCTTCTTGTCTTTAAAACACAAACCAGTCAGGATATTGTTTTGTCTTTTCCTCTTCTCACTGCAGAGAGACAGTAAGCAAAGCCTATTGCATCCTTCTAAATTTTTTTTCTCCTTTTCCCCTCCTAACAAATTGTAGATCCACTCATTTCAGTTTTGATCCTTTAGATGCATATCTCAATAATATTAGTGGTATTCTCATCAAGTCTACAGGCAATGATGTTAATGGCACTCTTTTTTTGCCTACCATTTTGATTGTGGTGTTGTTTGGGGTTTTTTAAGTTATAGCACTGTTTTTCCTAATTCTTTATGGCTTTATTTGATATTCTTGCAAGCCCTTGAATGCAAACATGACACAGAGTATGATAGCTTTCTTGGTCACATTCTGTTTTCCTTTTACATTTCTTCCCTTCTCTTCAAATATCGATAACATCAGTCATACTTGCTTCTGTAAAGAGCTGCCAAAGGAAGTAATTTCCTGTGTACTACAAAAAATGATATTGGTCTGTGAAGCTCAAAAGCTGTTCCACATGCTCCTGGACACTCTCTTCTACCTGCCTTTCAGATGTCCCTGTCTTCAGTAGCTTTCCTTTAATTTTCAAATCTTTCTGAGTAACATATCTTCAGTCTCATTTATGAGACAAAAATTAGTATTAATACAAGCACATATACATGTGCATCACCAAGATGAGCTGATCTTTAAAATGTGGCCTTTTTTAATGCATGACTGATTATATTATTGCCACTTTCTTCTGTAGTTCTCGCTTGCGACATTCCACTGTGTTGAAATTAAATTAAACTAGAATGTTCTCTGTGAACAGGCTGTGGTTTTGTTTGTTTAATTTATGAACATCCTGTGGAAATCTAAAATAAACCAGTATTTTGTTTGCCTTTCAGAATCATTCTTACTTCTGTAATTCAAATTCATACTCTTGAGAAGGCCAATATTTTTTTATTAATATAGTAGACACGCTTTATTACTACCTGGTGTGCTTAACTGGAATGCCACTGGATAACATTGGCTTGCCAGCCTGCTGTGGAAAAGGACACAGTGCAAAGAGATTAATCTGGAGGAGCCGTGAGATGAAGCATAAGGGAAACCTTATCCTCTTAATCTTATGCATGAAAGCCTGGAGGGATTGATCCTCCTGGCTGAAGAGAGTGAAATCTTCAACATCCCCAATTGTTGTACATACATAATCATTGGCCATCAATGTGCATTGTAACCATCTGCTTAGATGGCATTATTCCTGCTCACAAGGTGATATGACAGTTAACTAGGCTGCAAATGCCAGTTCAGTTACTTGGCAGCCTTCAACTCCATGACAGCTTTTTTTTCTGTTGGAAAGATTATCACTTTAACCTCCAAACTTTATCACATCAGTCACACCTGTTCATACCAGTATGCCAAAAATTCAACATGAAAGAACTACTAGTAAACACTTCTGTAACCAAAAGGGGGCTCATGCAAGATGTCAAAATGTGTAATAGGTTACATTAAATAAATACTTACAGTACCTTTACAATGAATCCTTCTTGGCAAAAAAGGATGCCAGAAGATCATGTTAAACAAAATGGAGACAAGCTCATAAACTATATAATGGGGTCTGATTTATGCTTACCTTCTTACATAGAAGCAAGAGCAGAAAATGAAGAATCCTGACTGTTTACACTTGTCTTTGTAGAATTAAAAATCACAGTGATAAATACACATTTATCCTGAAGACAGTTTGTTCTGAGACCATGTCTTTATTCTTTTCTGAGATTATTCTAATATTCTCTCAAAAAAACCTTTTAGATTATTTTCTTAAGTATAATATGGAAAGCCAATTTTAAAGGCCTTAAAAAAATCTATGTAGAGTAGAAAGAACTACCTAGATCAACAATTTTTCCTTCAGCAGTTAAGCATCCCAAATTTCTGAAAGAGCTTACCTTCTGATTTAGAGAAGCCAGATCATCCGAAGAAATGACCCCTCAACTGAATATTGCAGGAAGTAGGTATCTTCTTATATTTATTGAAGTCCTAAGATATGATGTTAGGTTGGAATTCTAAGCAGTATTTTTAACATGAACCTTATGCAAAGCAAAGGGTTGTTTTTGGAAACAAAAAACATTTGTCACAATGGAAAGTGTAGTCAAAAACTAAACTGGGTCAAACTAATTTAAGGAGTGTTGAAGAATTTTTGAAAGAAGAGAAAGACTATATAGGAAAAAAGTAATTTAAAATTACTTAAAATAACTGATTTTTATTAAATGAGAATTAATATGTCTGTGTAAAACATAAATAACTATTTTCTTTTTTGTCATTTGTCAGAAGGATCAGGCTCCAAATTTGATCAAATTTATTTTCTTGTAGAAAATTTATTTAGATTTTAAATACTGCTGAAACTTGGGTACTGCACCTGATATAAAATGGTCTCTTTCTATCTTTAAAAAGATTTTCTAGGACAAAGAGTTGATGTTGTGGAGCAAATCTACTAGTATAAGTTCCTTCAGAAGCCACTCTGTATTTCTTCAGTTGGCTAGATTTATTCATTGATATATATCTCTAGATTAATGGAATAGCATATTGGAAATAACAGAAATGTGTACCTTGTATTAATTTAAAATACATGTTTATTGCTATTAAAATTGCAACCTTTTAGTTTTACTGAATGTTCAGATACCCAGCATTTGCTGAGCTCATATCTTTGGATTTCAGGGTTATTATTTTTAAATTAACGACTTCACTAATAATTGATGATTGATAGCTCTTTGAAACACAGGAAAAGATTGCACTGTTTGCACAAGTTAATATCTTTTTTTTCTTTCCACAGATGTTTTTGCACATTTGACATGAAAATCGTTCTTCCTATGCTAGTGCAAGAACCTGCACTGTCGGGATAGGAGCTCTGAAAGTCTGGAAGCAGATGGAATTTGATTGCAGCCTTGAAGTAGAGGATGGGTTGTTATAATCTATGAGTGACCACCTGTGTTGAAGTAGTTTGGGTTCCCTAACTGCAGTGACCTCTGTCTACAAGGTGGTGGCACTCTCATTTTATGCTGGGCTTTGATGACAAACCTTTTTGCTGGCACAGAACACTGTGGCATAGCCCCTTATGGTTCTCACCCTGGGTGTGTGGCTCCTGTGCTCCCCAAATGGTCATTCTTGTTTTCTTATTGGGATGATGTTGGTGCATATGCTCAGGGAGTAGTTATCCATATTTTCCCTTTAAGAGGATGTTTGGAGGAAGCAAATCTCAGAAGAGGTCAGAAACAATCAATGAAAGTTGGCAACTAAAAAAAGACTTATTTTTTATAATGTCCATTTCAATGTTGCATGTAATTGCTTTAAGCACTTAGTCTCACCAATCTTTCTTATTCATTATACATAATAAGCTAAATGTTAAATTCCTCACCCTGTTTTAACTTTGTCTCCAGTTTATTGAGTTAGAAGTAAAATGTTGATGTGAGATGGGGGGCTAGAAATTTTAGGAGAAATATATCAGCGTAGTTACTTATTATAGATATAGGTAAGGGTTGTTGTTTAATGATTATAGTAAAGAATGGATTTAGGTAGGAGCTGTTTAATGATTATCTAACTTGTAATAGAGTTTTAATGGTAGTAAACATAGTTCAAAAGGATGAGGAACGAAGATTAATGTACACATTATTGTAACTAACTGAAGCAAGAGATAGTTCCTGATGAAAAGTAGAAGTCGACCCCAAGAGCTAGCCAAGACCGACCACGTGATTTGAACAAAAGCCAAAGGGCAACTGAGCCTGCGCACGAGCAAGAGGTAAAGAGTTTATTGCGAGGAAGACATACAGCCTTCACCTTTACGACCACCACAAGGAGGCATTGCGCAGACTCAGTTAGGAAGGACTTAGGGAAATGACTTTTTAGAACTAATGTTAATATGAAGCGGGGATAGGCGTATTAGAAAATCTTATGTATATGTAACACTTGACTGTTTAAATTTGAAGTAAGTTGCCGTGTCAGGCGCACGACTTTGGTGGGATTACCCCCCGTGCTGCCCAACGCTGAATAAATGTACCTACTTTACAAGCTCACTGATTATGGAGTCTGTTTCTGCATGTCAGATGCTTGCCTGTCTGTGAAAGCTATCTCTACCTTGCTTAGTAAATCAATATTATGTTAACCTAGACCATCAGGTATTACCAAGCTCCACCTCGCAAAAGTAAGGAGATACAGGTAAGGAAAAAAACAAGTATTTCCCTTTTTACTGCTGTTTGCAGTGTTCAGTTGCCTAGAATAACAGAAAGCTTGGAGTTAGACTAGCTTAACTAGCTTTGATTTTCCTTGCTTTTTGACAAGGCTGTTGGTAGGAATTGAATTCAAGCAACATTAACTTTTAAATTGATTATGCTGCTTTTGTGTGTATGAGAATGTGAAAATATTTGCTAATGTTGTGTGTTGCCGGAATGTTCTATGCAGGTTGCAGACCAACAGTTCACTTTCTAATGTTTAATAATTAATATGTAGCTTTTTCTTCCTGTTTTTAAAAAATAAGCCTGGTATGTAATTACCATAGGGCCTATCGTAGTCTTTATCTTGGAAACAAAAGAATTCTTAAGCACCACTGATATAGTTTTCACTGGGTTTATTATAAGAAAAGGAAATGCACAGAAGATCACATGCAACAACCCTGCATCAAGCTTATTTGATCTCAACATACAACGTCCCTTTGAGCCAGAACCTGTCTTGTTGCTGTTGTGGTTTTTAATCGCTTTTAAAATATAAGAATATCCTTATGAGAAGTCTATGTAAGAAAGAAAAACCTTTCACTCTTGTAAAAAAATTGAGGGTTTTACGGAAAAAAGCGGAAACAAGTTGTAGGAGATGAGGGTGTTCATTAGGTTTTAATAACACTTTCAATATCTGCAACAACTGTCAGAAGTCTGGATGAATGCCCTTTCTTGCTCTTACTTCCTTCCCTCCATCCCTGCCCCATATCTCTGAGGATTGTGAAGCAGAAATGAAAATCATCGGTGTCACACATAAGCAGAAGCAAACTGTGCTGTTGATTCTGGTAGCTGCAAATATATTGTCTAAAGGTGCTTTAAAGTTATGCTGTAAAACTGGGTTCTCTGGTACCTGAATGGAGGAAGGACCTCAATTACATTCAGAAGCAATGAAAGGAACTCAGTGTCCTTTCTAAATGCAACCAAAACTTTTGCCTGAAGTTTTTGCAGATAATACAATTTCTGTGAGATTGGAGAGTTGGTTTTTTTTTTTCTTTAAACTGTTTACATCTTTTATACATTTAAAGCATTAGTTCATGTGAAGGAGAAAGATTGCAAACTGAGAGACTCATCGCAGAACATTTTTTTAACTAATAAAAACAAGTAGCATTCTATAAATTATTTTCTTTCATGAGAAGCGATGACCTATATCTATAAAACAGAAATGACCTTAGGGACCTATCACTGCCATAGTCTTATTTTTCAGTGCTGAACAGAACTTTTAGTATAGAACATATTAGCTTTTCAATAAAGAAAAGAAATTCTCTGTCATAAGAAAAATCAATTATAAAACACCTCTAAATGAAGAAACTTTCTTTAATAAATGTCTTAAATAATCCTAGGTAGCCCAGTGTCTCAGAAATTATGCAAATGCTTTCACATCTATTTTGTTACAGACTTCATAGAATATTTATAAACTGCCCCCTGTGGCAAGACAGTTGAGGTCAAAGCAAACTAGAAGCATTATATAGGACACAATATATATAAAAAAATTCAGAATCATTAGTCAGCGTCCAAAAATGAAACTTAGTCATGCTCTGTTAAAATCCTAAATAAAATATCTATTGTCAAGTTCTATAAATATATGCCAAAATATTCTCCTTTTTGAGGGTGCTGCAGAAACTCTTTAGTGGTTTTTGCTTGATTCAAGCTGCAATAACAAGTTTGATGTAACAGAGGCTTCCTGCTCATACAATACCTTTAAAATGCATGATGAAGAAACAGCTGTTTTGCATAAATTAGGCTGAGACCTTTCATGAGACCCTTCTTCAAGATAAATGCTCTTCACAGTTGCAACTGAAGCAAATTGACATTAGAAGATAAAGCCATACAGTGAGTCAATTGTCAGCTTGTGATTGCCATCAAGCAAAATACTCTTTGGAAATTAGCTCTGAAGTACCTATTGCATGGTACTGAAATAGTGTCCAGTATTTCTAAGCATCCAGAACTATTAATCTAAACTTTTATATAAATTTGCCCATCATATGGAGCACAAATCTAGGTACACATCTTTTTTTTTTGCTCAACTATAAATGAAACAAACAATTGTTATGTGGATGAAAGTAATAATTTAAACCCAAAACCCAACAGCAAATACTTCTTTTGTAGCCCCCCATTCCTGATAACTCTTAGATATCCTTCACAAATACTACAGGTATACATTAAATATTTGTCTAGGAACTGTTTCACTATAGACTTCTCCTTGAGTTTGGGTAACTAATAAACCTCTTTGCAAAGCTATCTCTATATACCTTTTACTTATTCCTGCCAAGAGTGTCTCTACTGAAAGAGTTGTATTTAAATGCACAACTTTTTAAATGTTTTTTTTTTTTAAAGGGAACCCTAGAAAAGAATACAAGCAGGAATACCTAGGTGCTATTTAAGCTTAGGTGATTGCTGCAACTCAGTGCAAGAATTACTTACAGTTATACTTGGAAAAAAAAATTAAGTACAAATTATACATTTTATATGGACTTCCATTCAGGAGACTTAGAAAGAAGGTTAGAAGAAAATTACCCATATATGTGAGTTATCAAATAGATACAATTTTGTCTACCAACCATTCTGACTCATAGTTCCAGCCCTATACCTAAGTAACTTTTTCCATTTATATTTGTCTTTTACATGTATTATTTGCTTTTAACTTATTCTAAGATGATTAAGACATTTAAGTTTCTTCACGTCCTCAGTCTACTCATCAATACTGGTATGAAAGTTTTCAGGGCAAGGAACGGAGAGTAATGGGGAATAAGGTTTTTCAGCCAGGTGGACACACTTTCTTTCTGCTGCCTCTGCTTTCAGTATGCACCACAGTTTTTAAAGCCTGAGAATAGACTCCCACTCAAATTCAGGTGGTAATGGCATGAGGAATAGCTTATATCTGAAATTAAATGGCTAAAGTTTTGAAAGAGCCTGGAGCCACCTGCAATTCTGGTGTGAAATAAACAACAGGCACAAATAACCAGAAGAAAAAAAAAAATAGTCTGGTTGATTTATAAGTCTTTTACATAGTTTCTTACCTTGAAATAAGGTAATCTAATCTGTTTCAGTTCATATTTTCCTTCCTTAAAAAGGGAGAAATGTCTTTTTTAAAAAAATACAACTCTTTCCTGACCTCAAGGCCTACTAGAATAAATTGCAAATGTCAGTCTACTGCTCTGACTTCACTTAAGCATATTCTGTAAGTGACCTCACAGGCCAGTCCTGTGTTCAGTATCAACTCCTTGCTTGAGCTCCTCTACTAGCGTGGAGACTGGTACAGTTTTGAAATAAGCATCCATGCAGTATATAGAAACATGTGTTTCAGGTCTCCAGTGCAGAATCAATCCTTTCGACAGTCATCAGGTTTATTTATGTGATTTAGAATAATTATTTCAGTGTAGTAACAAAATATATATGTTAAATATATCAATTGCCAAATTATACTGTGTTACTGTTCCTCCTGGGTACACTGATTGTTCCCTCAGACTGAGAACTGGGCATGGACAGAACCACTCATCTAAGTGATCAGTTTTCCTAATTTTTACAGTCTCTTTTCACTGGTTGAGCAGCTCAGGAAGGCTGCAGCAGCTGTAACAATTGAGCCAAAAATTCAATGAGAGACAGTCTTGACTGAAGCTGCTTGAGGTTTATTAATTTTTTTTGTAGCTTTATTTACTTACTAGAGCTACAGTGGAGAGGACAAGCTGTTACTGTTAGAGGAATAAACAATCCCCTTTTTTTTATTTTTTTCTTTTCTTTTTCCATGTTTTTTGTTTTCTAAATATGAGGAAACTGAAAAGAAAGAAAAGAAAAAAAACCACAGCCAAAACCTAAGTTCCCCTTATCCCTTTTTCTTTCCCAGAAGAAAGATACTTCTACAGGAAATATGTTCAGCAGAAACAAAAATCCCTTTGAGCAAAGTCAAAATAAAGAGGCAAAGAAAATATTCCAGAATAACATGAAAAAGAAAACCAAGGGAAAATACTTCTTATAGCAAGGTTAGTTGGTCTTTGGAGTTGCCTGTAATGTGAAACATCATTAAAGTAGTATGCTTCAAGAGTGATCTGGTAGAGATGAACAGGCTGGAAGATCTCATACATAATTTTGAGTCCCCACATAAAAATATTAATATTGTGATTGTATGTACATATAAAAATAGGGGATTTTATTTGTTTTTATGAGAAATACATTCTAAAATATATTAGAAAATTATAATATCAGAATGAGGGGAAATACAGAAAATAATAGAGATTTATAGAGTTCTTTGCTATATTTTAAAACCAAAGATTCTGGTTTAGCACCTGTGGCTGCTTATTCTGAGTCATACATAACCAAGTCTTTCAAACTCCCTTTCCGGACCTTACAATAGCTGAAATGTTAAAGTAACTGGAAAGTCGTGGGTGGGTTTAATAAACAGAACTGATTTTTTTTATTATTGTTTTTAGGCATTTCTCATATTCTGCATTGTTTTCTTCTGCTTGTTTGTAAAAATGATACATTTGCTTATTGATCTATTGTCTCAAGGCTTGTCTATCACAAGCCTATTCAGTCACGGAGAGATTCAGGATAGATACGTGCTTAAAACCACATGCATACATAAATTGATAAAAGCTGACTGCATTTTATTTATTTATTTATTTATTTATTTATTTTTCATTGCAGCTCTTTGATACTGAATTGAGATGAGTCAAAACCTCTTGTAACAGTGCTTTGTTTGTAGGACTTTAATTTTAGTGTATCCTCCAAATCTCCAGACAATGTTTCATTATAAAGGGAATCAAGCCAAGAGCTGTGCAGAAAGTTGACTTTCAAAAGCATTGTAAATCAGGTGCAGATGTCTATCTGACTTTTTAATATAAGCACAGAAAGACTTATAATGTATAGTTCTTTCCAAGTTGTATCCCCCACCTTCCAGAATCTCATGTCACAACTGTGTATGTAGTATTGAGATTGCCAGGATCATGATTGCAGCTCTTATGTCTAAAGCATTTACAATCTTTTCTCATATCTCACATCACAGCCTACATGCATGTCTTGCTATGGGTCTATACACTATCTAAATTTAGAAAATCTACTTCAATTCACCTCTGGTGCATCATGTAATTAGGAACTTTCAGTAAAAAAAGTTAATGCATACCTAATAAGAAAGTTCTTGTGTTGAAAATGATGAATGTGTGAGCACTGGAGATGTTATGTTTCTAAAAGTCTTATCTTGATTTTGTTTTTAAAGGGTAACTGATGTGGTTGGTGAACATACTGTCTGCCTCTCCATGTCTGGGTTTGTTTGGTTTTTTTTGTATATTGCAATAAAGTTTTATTTTGTAATTATTTATTCTTTTAAAACACTTTTCTTCCTAGATCGGAGTCGTATTTCCTTGGCATTTCAACCTACAGGATTATTTCTTAAAATTAGGGCAAGATAAGGGCTTCCACAGTGTAACATAGTGTCGGATACCATGTTAGGATTTTATAAACAAGTACATTTCAGTATGTATAATGAATAATCCAGACTTATGGCTGAGTTGTAAGAAAGTAGTCATCTCATGAATTCAAGGTGATCCTGAATTATTTCCTTGACAGTGAAGGAAAAATGGTTTTATTTGTTATTAATGGATGCAACAGTTTTAATGTTCACTGATAAGATTAAAAGGTTAATGTAGTGGCATGCGAAAGAAAGGCACAGTGTAAACTGCGTATGAAAAATATTTCTGCAATGTGAACTGACTCCTTTCATAAAACCATATATCAGAAAGTAGACGTTTGTTTCTGTACCAGATTTGCATGGATCTATATCCTACATCAACTAATTGATATATTTCAGTTTAATTGGCATCCAGACAACAGAGATAGAGTGTCTTTCTGGGAATTGTTGGTAGTCTCATTTCCAAATGACCTTCAGTCTCAGACAGAGGTTCTGCAAATATGATGTGAATTTATTATGGTCTTCAGCATTTATTCAAAGAGATACAGTGAACAACAAAGTCAAAAGAAATAAGGCTATCCATCATCCCCACATAGGCAAAGAAAAAAAAAACAACCTAATTTTGTAACTTGTACTTCATTACTGCTTTGGTTTGCAAATTCATTAATATGAAGCATATTTTAAAATAATCACATGATTATGAAATAATAAACAGGATCCATAGTAATCATATTCCAGTGTCAGTTTTTAAAGTCTTATTAGAATTAGGAAACTACAGTCTGTAAAAAGACCCTCCCTCCAAAGAAAAAAAATCCCTCTTCAATACCCCCATTGGTACTCCCCACTTATGAAACTAATTCCTCTATGTACACCTACTTTTTTTTTTTTTCAATAATTTTGCATATGATTTTGTCCCTGGATCCTGCAAATATTTGTACTCAGCTTCACACAAGCTGGGCCATGGAGTTAAATCGAAATTCCTGAGTGACTGTATGCCATCCAAGAAACCAGCATGAAAGCTAGGGGAATAAATATAGTTTGTTTCTTCCTAACCCTGAAAATTGATTCTTGTTTACCATTTGCTGTTCTCATTATAAGCTCTGTCATGAAAACAAGTCACTGAATTGGAATGTAGGTTTTATTGATGTAGCTTTCAGTACAGAACCATAAAACTTCACCTTCATATATCTTCTGTAGAACTCACTCTCTCGGTTTTCCTCAGCTGGGTCTGCTTATCTCACAGCTGTTGATCTTTGTCTGACTACTGTCCATACTTCCTTTTTTCAGTGGTTTCTTTTGACTAACTAAGCATCTAGTGGCTCACTTGCTGATTACTACTTAATAAGCAGACCTTCTGAAGAGTTAAAAAAAGAGAAAAAGTTCTGAAAGAACTAATTGCCTGTGTATGTGTTCTCATTTTAAGGGGTCTATAGAAGGGAACCTAAGAAAATGTACACAGTAACATCATTTCTTATCTGAAATTGGTGACAGCAACTTATCAGTGCTTACCAGTCAACCATCTCCAGAGACATCCAGTTCCAAAACCAATGTGAGTTAGCTTGGGAGGCTCATTCTAAAATTGGAAAGACTCATTTTTGTATGCATCTTCAGTCTTTATTTCTGCCATTTGCATCATTTTAAAAGCATGGTTTGAGCCTTTCACTGTTGAACATCTATGCAACAATTTATGGATGATTGTGTAGTGACAGATTACTTTATCATTCATTTTAAATAGTTCTCGTGTAATCTCCTTAGCAGCCATGGGGCCACATGTTTATGTAGTTGCCTTTAAGCATGAGGGATAGCTGAGGTTTTGCATCTCAGCAAAGCTCTATAGATGATAAAGCATTAAAAGATAAATGCAAATACATGATCACTAAGGAGCTAAACATGGATCTGTTCAGTTAATGTGAAAGAACTGTGAGAAATGGATATTGCTTATGTTAATAAAATGTTAGCTTAGAATCTTTATATATAAGAAATCAGATATCTACCACAATATACTTGCTAACTTGAGGAGGACATTGTGAAGAATTTTTTTTTTTTTAGGCAGAAAATTTACTTCAGGATTGCTTCTATATTTTTGCTTCTCTTCAAGAATCTAATTCTAAAAATATGGCAAGTAGAGCTTGAAGGCATCACAGGAAATAATCTCATCCTTCCCCAACTCCGAAGCAGGAGTAGTTGTCCTCAGACCTTCTGTGTTTGTGCATTTGTTTTCATGCTTCACATTAATATTTTCATCTAATAGATTAGATGGCTTGATTAGTTGTTTTCAAGGAGAAGACATAGATCACTGAACACTCTAAGTGACTTTTCCTGGGCAGGTAATTTGGGGCTCAAATTGAAGTAGTCGTGCTGGATCTAGGGGAACTGAGCATGTCCTTGTGTGCTGCAATGAAGAACTATAGAATAGGTTACACTTATTTTCCAGAGGTCATTTTCTACTAATTTGCTGATTTACTGCACTGTCCTTCCTTGAAGTCCATTGTTTTTTATTTCATTATGCTTCTCTCCCCTTACTAAAAGCTATGTTTTGTCTTATTTCATACTCATTCTCACTCATTGCACTCCACATTCTCTTTCTTACTAGAGAGACTTTAGTCTTGAAGCACTTCTCTTACAGTTTTTTTCATCACTTTTTATATTAAAATTGTTATCAATACAATATAAGAAATGTCTGGGCTGTCCTGTATTCCCCTTCTTGTTGATATCTGGGCAGTTAAAATCTACCTTATCCCCCAAATTCTATGCTTTAAGTGATTCTGACAATTTCTGACAATGACCAAACTTCTTGACTAAATCTTCTTGATTTAGTTTCTATCACAGATCACAGCATTGTAGCAACCAGTCAGTTTTCAAACAGTCTACCTACATATTTTGAACCACAAAGTAAATATGCATCTTTGATTTTTAATGAAAATCTTTTCTCCCCTTTCTGTCCTTCATGAAAAACTGCTGCCCTTTAAAATTAATAATCTAGTCATGTCTTTATCCTGATAAATCTGTTGGGCAAATTAAGTAACACTTTTGGTGACAAATATACTCTTTCTTGTCCTTCTGTTTACTTCTCAATTTGTTTTGTGTTAGTATATGGTCCCAATTTGTTTTGCATTAGTATACAGATATAAAAATTTAAGCGAATTAATTCACCATGCTGCCTCATATTCTTATTGCAAATAACCCTGTCTCCTCTTTTTTAAATCCTTATATAGATTCATTTTGTTTATTCTTCCCTGTGAGTTTTTCTCACTTGTTCTGATCATGGTTTCACCAAACATATGTCTGAGGAAACTTGTCTACCTCCCCGAAACTTCCTTACTTTCTTTGCCTGTTTCCAATTCCAGCTGACAGAACTTTCCAGAATGAAAAAATAAAAAAACAGTGAAATCTGAGAGCTGGCTGAGAAGTTTCAGGCCTAAATTTACAAAAGTGCTGCAATGGATTTAGGAATCCCACTATAGTTTAAAGCTCAGTAGGGTTGGGGGACTGAACTCTCCATTGCATCACGAAAAATCACAATGAAAGCATCACCTCTTGGCAAGATTTTAATGTGATTCAGCAGTCAAATATTTTTTGTAGTGATTTTATATGACTGAAACTGTATTTGCTCTAATGATTGGTGGGGGTCATGAAAGTGCTTTTTTTTCCTTTCACAGGTATAGGAGAAGGCTCTGATAGGCAGCAACTAGAACATTTATCTGAGGAAAAGTCGAAGCATTGGGTCTGCATTGCTGTGTGTCCAGATGACAAATAACAAGCTTCTGAAATCTTGTTTCTGAAACCACTATAGAATGATTGGCAAGAGAAGGAAAGTTATTTTCTTTCTAAATGTCTCTGTTGGGTACAGGTGCCCAGGTGCTGGCAGCAGGGGGGCTGAAGTGGTGGCCTCTGTGAGGAGAGGCCGAGGGCTGCTGGTTCCAACCGTCTCCAACAGACCCACCACAGGACACAGTTGAGCCATCAACCATGAGTAGGGCACCTCTGGGAAAGCATATGTAAGAAAGGGCAAGAAACCCCACTGGACAGAGTGAGGGTGGGAGGAACAAAAAAAGAGTGAGAAACAGCAGAGGGAACACCAGGATGGGAGAAGAAAGAGGAAGAAGAAGAGGTGCTCCATAGCACTGGAGCAGATATTTCCTGCAGCCATGGGAGGACCCCACACTGGGGAAGATTTTTTTCCTGAAGGACTGCAGCACATGGAGACGACCATGCTGGAGCAGGAAAAAAGTCTGAGGAGGAAGGAGCGACAGAGAGAAACCATTATGTAGTGACTATAACTCCTCCCATTTTCCATACGCCACTCAGATACTGGACAGAGGAGTCAGGAGTGAAGAAGTGAAGTTGACCATGGGAAAGAGGGGAGGAAAGGTGGTGTTTAAATGTTTATCTTCTTGTTTCTCAAGAATCTATTTTAACTGTCAATAAACTAATTTTCCCCAAGTCATGTCTGTTAGGCCCACAATGGTAGTTTGTAAGCAGTCTCCCTGTCTATCTCATCCCATGAGCTTCTCATCCTATTCTCTGCCCCTGTCCCACTGAAGAGGAGGAGTGCATGAGTGGCTGGATGGGCATTTGGCTTTTTGCAAAGGTTAACTCACCACCACATCATCTGTATTTTCAATAGAAGATTCTCCTTCACTGTAACTTGGTTTACAGAGCTTTTCTGGGCTATTACTCTAGATGCCATGTTGCTTTACTAAACTGTCTGCACATTAGTGATGGGTGAAATGAGGGTTTAGAATAATGTAACTTTTTTTCAGTTGTCCTACTTAATTAACTACATGTCTGCAACTTTATGGACACAGCTCTTCCAGTGTATATCCTGCATAACTCCATGAGAAGTCCAAGGAGTGATATTGATTTACAACAGCAAAGGACATAATTCATCAGTTTTGCTACAGTGGTGAGAAATAAAAAGAAAAATATTCAATCTTATTGTAAAGTGATTTGTCACAATATTTTTTTCAAAAACTGGAAATGTAAAAAGCAGCAGAATAAGAAAAATGTGTTTACTGTTATTGTTGAGCACAATATGTCAGGATTATCGTTTGCTTTTAAAAATCCAGTTTAACAAAAGGAACATTCAAGAACTGAATGCAACTGAAAATGTGAAATATAGTCAGTGAGACAGGAATGTAGGACTTCATATCTCATGCATCATCAGCATATGCAAACTGATGATTTATAGCATGCACATTTGCATATGACTGTTGAACTTGAATGTGCCAAGAGTTTTTCTTATGCCATTTAGAGTTCTGACTTTACCAGTACAGTACATTAAACTAATAATAGTGGAAAAACGATAGCTGTTACAATGCTTCTGAGTGACTGCTCAGCTTTATGTTCTCTGGGCACTTACAAGAAATTGCGTCCAATCACATTCTGAAAGAAGCAGCAGCATTATACATATGAAAGCATGCCAACCTGATGTGGTTTTCTGTGCCTGATTTTTTTTTCTTTTCTTAAATTAATTTAATTTTAAAGCAGTGATCTTATATATTTTTCCTCTTTGTGTGTGTTTAAAGAAATTATAATTTATGTGAGACAAAAAATATTTAATTCAATGTTAGCATGTTGCATCATAGTGGTTTGGGTGATGTAATGCGTCACTGATGCAAAACATATACTGATGTTTCTACAATGTTTCAGAAATAACAATAACATATATCTTTAATGTCTGAAATGCCTGAATACGTTTGCCCACCACCTAGCATCATCTAGTTTTGTAACAGGTTTTGTCTTTGCTCCAGCTCTTGTAGAATCTAAAAGTAGAGAGAGTTCATATTTAGAATTTGTATTGCTGCAAGTCATACTTTTAAAATGGTTTCTTTGTGTGCTTTTCATAAACATGGCATGCTGGAGTCTAATGTCTCAAAAGAAATCACTTTCAGGTTTGAGATAATGAAATAACATCATAATTCAGTAATAAAGAAACTTTTTCAAAGGCAAAGGTAGTAGTCTGGAAACCTTTAGTATCTTCTACTGAATCATTACTGAATCATATTTAAGCTGTCAAGTTTGTCTTACCTGTCTGGATCTCAATCCATGAGTTTTCTCATTTTTGCCCTTGTGATTGTCTCCCCCATCTAGCTGGTGGGGGAGTGAGTGAGCGGCTGGGTGGGGGATCAGCTGCCAGGTGGGGTCAACCCACAACAGCATGTCTGTCTTCCCTCCCCTTCCCTCCTCCGGAAACGTGCTGCTCTTGATGGAGGCTACCCATTCACAGACCATTTCTGCTGTCTTTACCGTTCTTGCCTGCAACTCACCACTGCACCTTTCTGTTGAGTCACAAAATGACTTCTGTTCTTTGCAAATAAAGAGGTTGAATTAACTAAATTTGTGACTAATTCTCCCTGCTGAGATTTATTCTCTTATAACTAGGATTATAAGCTCATGACGTCATTGCAAAAGGTGGAGATGGCACCATTTTCATTATTAGTGTCTTTGTATAACATATATATCTTCCTATGTTTTTTTACTCTATCCTGGTTTCAGCTGGGATAGAGTTAATTGTCTTCCTAGTAGCTGGTACAGTGCTATGTTCTGAGTTCAGTAAGAAGAATGTTGATAACGCTGATGTTTTCGGTTGTTGCTAAGTAATGTTTAGTCTGAAGTCAAGGATTTTTCAGCTTCTCATGCCCAGCCAGCAAGAAAGCTGGAGGGACACAAGAAGTTGGTACAGGACACAGCCAGGGCAGCTGACCTAAAGTGGCCAATGGGGTATCCCACACCATGTGACATCACGTCTAGTATATAAACTGGGGGGAGTGAGTGAGCAGCTGCGTGGTGCTTAGTTGCTGGCTGGGGTTAAACCACGACAACTCTCCTTATCCCATTCATTTTATTATGCAGTATCAGAGTAGTAAAGGTAATCAATTATATTATCACACGTTTGATACTCTGTGGTATGCAGTGAGACCTTGTGATGATGTTTCTGTTTAAGGCACTTTGGATATCAGTGCCTGCAGTGCAAGGGGTTTTGGCCAGGACTTCTTTGCAAAGACATTTTTTTCATTTTTTTGCAACCTATTTTGTGCTTTTATATCCCTAAGTTGATACAGGACATTCTGTGTAAAACCAGAACAGATTTTAAAATTCCATATTGAGGACCTGCTAATAATTC
The DNA here is from genome assembly GCF_026419915.1 of Harpia harpyja. Taxonomy (NCBI): domain Eukaryota; kingdom Metazoa; phylum Chordata; class Aves; order Accipitriformes; family Accipitridae; genus Harpia; species Harpia harpyja. The sequence goes on from NC_068947.1 coordinate 26,091,744, forward strand.
ATGCTTGAAAATAGAGGTTGAGGTAGAATCCTAGTTTAGGAAAGATCCCCAAATGCCTCATATAATGGCACTAATGGATAATTTCAAAATTATGCTGTTCTTGTTAGCAGAAGACAAACAAAATTTAACAACAACAACAAAAAAACCCCAAGAAAAAAAGAGGGGACAGAAAACTTTATATTTTCTAATTTATTTAGGTATTCTTAGTTTTTATTGTTACCTTGCATGGAACAGCAACTGCTATACACTATTTTTTATTGTTATGTTGCATGGAACAGCAACTGCTATACGCTGAAGACAGAAACGGTAGTACATCACAAAATATCTGACCACATTTCATGCAAGATGTAAACTTATTCATGGCAAGGCCTGTTTGTCTCCCTTTCACAATAAAAAGGTTTTATTACATGAAAGCAATGTGAAAATGATGTTAAAAAGAGACTGAAAAAAAAAAAAAAGATGTGGAATTGTTTGTGAGTTGGGATTTCATTTGGAAATGTTACCTTTATTTAGGACAATAATGTTTGTAGTGTATAGTCGTGCCTAAACAGATTATATAATAATTTATTGGTTTTTAAAACACAATAACCTTACTTATGTCTGTTCAGTATCTTAAAAACATTCATATTCTCTAAAAATCACCCATCTCGATGTTTACCATTTTTAAACAAGGAAAAAGGTCTTATGGGTATGACAAGAACAATTATTTTGTAAATACCACTGTGGTAAAGGACTAGTAGAAGCTATTTTGGGACTATCACTTTGTCATGTAGAACATTAGCATTAAACATCTGGTGTTTGCTTAGGAGAAATGTACTCTAAATAGAAAATTCAATATATTGTGTATGTAGTACTGAGTAGCAGAGAAAAGTAAGAGACTTACTTAGTAAACCTAAGTACAAAATTTCTGTAACTTTTTAGCAATTTGAATACTTCTATTGCTTACTTGAGGCTTTTGCCCAGCAACTAAGAAGTTAATAGTATTTTTGTTACTCATATTTGTATTGCATTGAATGGCCTGGTTGTTCTGTACTCTTATTAGCTAAGATGCTTGGGAAATGGTCAGAGGATGCTATACTGGTGTAACAAATGCACACGTGATTAATTAGGTGGAGTTGGTCTGAGCAGTACACTGAGAACTCACTGCAAGGTGATGTGCTGCATATTGCTACTTTCCGAGCTGGTTGGCTTGCAAAGCAATATGAACAATACTTTAAAATAATATTTTAAAATATCTGTATTGTACTGGAATGAAGTGAATGTTAGTGAGTGTAGGCAGCCCAATGTAAATAAGCACAAAGACTCACATTGTATTAACCCTGTGTGAGGTTTCAGGGCTGAATTTCTCAAGTCCAACACCAAACTAAATTGCCTCTTTGAAACCAAAGTGAAGGAGTGGTTTTCTGCATGGTGTTGCACTAAATACTTGTGTTTTGGCACTCTAAAACCTCATACAGCTATGATTTTATTATTTCCTGTGAATGCCATAAACTTTAGTACTACAGCATGTTAGTTATAATTTCAATGAAGCAGCAATGCAGGAGTAAGAAAATAGTTGTCCTAGTAACTTCACAGATTAGTAATTTATGAACCTACTATCTCCTAATGGTCTCCTGAAGAAATTAACCCTTGCCATACAAAAATAATAGCAAAGTCAAAATGAGCACCATTGAAGCAATGAAGATATTTAATGAATGACACTATCAGGAGTCTCCACTTATTTTTGTATTCTTCTGGTAGCAATGTAGATACTTCTTTTAGAGATATTCTATTCATATTGACCATGAATTTAGACAAATACGTGAAACACTTGGTCAAGTGAAGACTGGTATGTGTTGGGAAAATACAGGTAATTTTTACATATTTTCTGGTAGTTGTCATCTTGTGTTAACACCTAAGTAGATTTAGGGAAAATGTTGTAAAACATTAGCGTTTGTGTCAAGAATGGAAAATTTTGGTTTGGTATTTGTTATATGTAGAACTGAGGTTTGTCTCCTCAGCTGATTGCTGTGGTACTGCTTGTTCTATGAAGCTTTTATAGAGCTAATTCCTGAAGATTTGTTTCATGGATACAGATAATTACAGCAGCTACACCTTTCTCTGGTGGGCAATGTTCATGTTGATTTATTTGTGATTGTCTATGGAGAAACAGTATTTGGTATATCCTATAGGACTGGGGAAGGATATCTTCAGGCTGAGGGGTCGTTTGTCTAAGAAACTGGGAACGAAAAGCTTTGACGGTTGAAAGAGCAGCCCTAAAATTAAAATGAGTGGATTATGGGGAGAGAGGCAGAGGGCATACGTTCATGGCATTTTTCTTTATGTTAGTGGGGGAAAAAAGACTGCCACCATAAGGTCTGTCTTTTTAACTTTCAAGAGAAAATGTCAAGCTCAAGTTAGATAGTAAGCATAAATGCTAAGTGTTAACTGATTTTATTCTGATTGTGGTATTCCTAAGTAGGCATCAAATCCATTGGGATTTGCTGTAGAATGATAGTTCATGTGTACCGTAACCAAGAGAATCAGGGTAAACCTGTAGTGATTCATGACAGTGTCTTAGAAGAGGAGCTTTGGAAGAGTATTTGTGAGAGATGGAGATAATTCACAGAGATAACACTGGAAAGATAACAATGTTTTATTCACATGCTACACTCACTTTTCATATTTCTGATGCCACCGGGTTATAAACTAGGAGCCATGTAGTTTATTTTCTTGGATGCATAATTTGACTTTTGTCAATCAATTCCTTTGACAAAAATAGACACTGAAGTGCTTATTCAAACAGTGCATTCATGAAATTACTGGGCCTCATCCATCATGGTTCTTACTGTGAGTTATAGATGATACTTCAAGTCAAGCTTTTCTCTTCTACTGCTGTGACCTAAATAGCTTGTTGCAATTTCAGATTGCCTTTTTCAAGGCTATTATATTTGTATCTCTGTGTCCCTACAGACCACACTTTTATTTCCTCCCTTCCCTACTGATTGACCTTCACATAATGTAGTTCAATAGAGATTAGAATTTGCCTGGAGACTTTATTTTGCTGTTACTCAGTTTCCTTTATAAAAGAACTCTGTTTTGTTGGGGAGATTAAATCCTTTACCACTGATTTCTACCTCAGTTAACTTCTTGTTCTAGGTAGCAAGATCCTACTCACCTTGCAGGCTTTTTTAGTGACATGCCAGATTCAAATGACCTCTCACATTATTATTTACAGGTATGTCCTCGTTCAAGTTTTGGGTGATAACTGTAAACTAGTACAAACCTTTATTATGCAAATGAAATGAGTTGACAATGGTGCATGTCTTCAGTATCACAGGAATTTTATTTATAAATATAAACACGTATCTTTCATGATTCCCATTAAAGGCAATAACATTCTTTTTTTTTATTTTATTTTTCTTTTTTTTTCTTTTTTTTTCTTTTTTTTTTGAGACAGTTAGCTAGATGGTAAACTACTTGTGTCAGTCATTCTTCTGTCCTGAGTGTCTAGCTGTTGCTCTGAGTTAAGACTGTACCTTTTCCTTGGAGATTTTCACCTGTGATTTGTAAGTCTGCCACAGTCTTTCTGCATTTCACTGTGCTGTGATAGTTCTGTCAAAGTGAGGGTATTATTGTTTTGTCTTGCTCACTGTGACTTGTAGCATTGCTGGTACTCATTTTCATTTTATTTGTTCTACTGATTAGGAAATGACTTATCTTTAGGTGAGGGAATGATGCTATGTAGACTGATTATAGGTCATTTGGATTTTCTGTTTCATTGCTCTGGAGGGAGTACTTGCTGTTTTGAGCAAGAGAGCTGTGAAAGTTGAATGCTCTTTTCCATATATAGAGTACTGAGGAAATTTGGCTGATCATTTTTTGCAGCAAACACTGATAATGTTCTTCTTTAGCACAGAATTATGATGCTGTTTGCCAGCCTTACATATGCAGCACAATTCTCATTGTTCATTCGTTAAATTGTTTGTACCTTCTGCTTTGCCCTTTTTCTTTCACTGCTGCTGTACTTGGAAGAACAGATCACTGAAGGTTTCGGACTCAGACTTTCTCACCTGTACAAATTGAGAATCAAGAATGTAATAGTGATGTAGGGAACAAAGTCTTAGAAAGACTCTTGAAAAATGTGTTTGTGACCATTTCAGAAATTCAAAATGTATTCCCTAGTTTATCTAGAAACATGTTGAGTTCTAATTTTTGTGCTTCTTTTTAAACAGACAGCCGTGATTAAAAAATTATCTTGAATTTTTAACAGCAGTTATCCTCATAAAAAGGGCTATAATTGAAACCCATTTTCTCTGCAATGCTAGCACATACACGTATGGCTGTGATGGAGTTAACTTTCTTCATAGGAGCCCATATGGTGCTGTGTTTTGGATTTGTGACCAAACCAGAGTTGACCACACATCAATGTTCTCACTATTGCTGAACAGTGCTTGTGCAGCATCAAGGCCTTCTCTGTTACTAACTCTGCCCCACTCCCAGGGAGTAGGCTGTGGGGGCAAGAGGTTGGGAGGGGAGATGTGGCGGTATGTTCCCACCACCACCCCCGCCATCAACCAGACCTGTATTTCCCACAATCCTGATCAAGCAATAACCACCAGTGGCGATTGTAATGGATGTGTCTGGTCATGACGGCTGCATCTGTCTCAAAGTGGATTCGGGGGAGACAGATAACAATACAATAACCAAGGGCTAATTTGAACAATGTACCCACCTAACCACAGTGCTGGTCAATGTCAACTCAAGCCAAATTTGGAAGAAACTAACATCTGTATTCAGTATGTAAATATGACTATAAGTCAATTTTCTTACTCCATAAAGAGTGGATATACCAGCATCTGTTGAGCTCTCTTGCATGGCAGTGGGCTGCACACCAGGATCTCCCCTTGAGTAGGGACACCTCTCAAGATTACCTTTTGAGGCCGAGAGATTCCTTGCCGCAACAGATTCTGGGTAAGTGATTAATAACATGCTAAACTTTGAAATCTTAGCTAAGTGATATAAAGGATTGCGCGCATATAATCCTTTAGACATAAACCATTGACCACGTCTGGGACTAAGTCTGGATCCAGCCGCATCTAGAGTCCTCTCTGAGAAGCAGTTTAGAATGCAAGGGGGTCCTTTCTGAACGTTGTGACTCAATGGGAGGGTCTCCCTGACAGTTTTGTCTGACCCTGTCCTCTCTGCAGCAAATATCAAGTGAACCTTGCCATTGAATCTTGTTAAACCACTGTCACATTTACTATCAAACTTTGTTAAATCACTGTTTTATATCAATAAACATATTGCTACTTCTCTTTTACGAGTGAAGTGCATCAATCCATCTGTGAAAGGTGCTTAGCTGCTGGCTGGAGTCAATCCATCACACTACCAAAGGCTATGCTTTTTCCAGTTATCCAGCCTAGCTGAATGAGTTCTAGAACAAATAGGGGATGGGGGGAGGAAGAAAAAAATAGAAATAAGATTTAACTGGGGTTTAAGAAGCATACAGTCCTCATGGAGTTCCTCAGAGCAGTCCTGAACTATCCACGGTCTTGATTTTCAAAGGTAAAATAGTCATTTGCCCATTGCTTGTTTTTAAAGATCCAAATGGTTTGACATTAGTTAGTGTTTACTGTTAAGAAAATATTGTCTTACTGGTACCTGTTGTTTCTGAAATGTCATTGATAGATAAAGCAAAATTTTGGTGTCCTAAAAAACAACAGTGAAAGTAAGAATTGTGGAACTAGTGATTTTTAAAAATCTGATTCATTTTTTTGTTGACCAATAGCCTTATATTTTTCATCATTAATTATTTTTCCTTACATGTCCAGAATAATAACATCTGTGTCTGTTATTTTTGTGGTACAACTTCAAAGTATTTTTAATGCATAGTAGCAACTTTAACATAACAGAGATACAAGAAATTAAATAAAATAATTTTACCTTCATTAAGTCATGTATATGCAATAATTAATAAAATGGAAAATATTTACCTCTTAAGCCTATGTTCAAGCACTTATAACTAACCTTTTCAGAAGCACTGGCATGGACTGTCCTAACTAGAAACACAAAGTCATTCCTGCTCATTCACCTTTTGCCTGAAAATTAGTTCTGTAGTTTCTGTAAAACTGAGGAAACAGACTTTCAGTTCTTCTCTACTGAGTGTTGGATTATTTACAAAAGTTTCATTACGCTGCTGATCAGACACAACTTATAACTAATTGTGATGGACTGTAATCATGCTTGGCTCTGCGTGGTTTCTGGACACAGATTATCATGGATAAAACATCCACTGAAACATTGTTAGAATGGAAGAATAGAGAAAGGTTCATCATAGCCAAAATAATTTCAATATATTATAGAGTATCAGAAAAGGTTAAATGAAGCTTCATACTATGTCTGTAAGTAATTGATGACTAATGCTGATGGCAGAAATGAAGAGAGTCTTTATTTCCAGCAACAACAGGTTCTAAAGCAGATATTTTTCATAGTTACAGTAAGAAGATAATACAGAATATAGTATTTAATATGTGTATTTTTATTATAGAAGAGGGATTCTACATAAAATGAGATGTGAAAAAAATAGATTTTTAAATATAAAATTTAAAAAAGCTGAAAATAGAAGAATTTGGATTATCTAAGGTTCTCAGAATTATGGAAAGCTGAATCCCTGACAGGAGACCAGATGGTGGTTGAAATCTAGAATGAGGGAATCTACAGAGAGTCTTCTAGAAAACCCAGAATTAATCCTATGCAAAGCAACTGAAATTAGTCAGGCAAAGTAATTCAATCTTGCCCTCCCCTGTTCTGCTACTTGTGATGTGATCTGGTTCTAGGAGTACGAGGAAGAATCCAGCAGCAGGCATATACAGCAAACAAGCACAGATGCTGCAAGTCGAGTCAAAAATTAATGTGTGGCAAACAATAAAGCAGAAAATCTGACCAAGGCTCACTGTGTGCAGTGCCTGTGTACTAACCCAGTGCTGTTACTTGAGATAAGTCTCTTCATGACAATCTATGCTGTTCAATGCCAGAAGCATTTTGTGTAGTATAACTAGCCTTCTTTCCCAGACATTATGATGATCATTAACAATATTAGCAGGTTTAAAACATGCATAACATTCTTATTAATTGAACTGAATATTCAGTGATGTTCAGAGGTGCCTTTTGCAGTTGCATAGTGTTGCTCTGGTTGGATTCATTAGCATCACTAATGCAAAGACAGTAGGTTCTGCCTGTTTCTTCCTATTGCTTGAGACAATACAATAAAAATTATACAGAAATATGAAAGAGATCTTCCATATATGACCATTTTTTTCAGCTGTGATTGTTTCATTTTATTTTTTTCAGTTGGTGTAAATTAAGCTGTGTAAATCCAGCAGTTTAAAAAAAAGCTCATTTAAAGAGAACTCTCTTGTCCTTTACCTTCATTTTCCAGAATTTTCATCTGCAGAAGCAGTATCAGCAGCAAACATTTTTCTTCTACCACAGCATCAGCAGAAATTGTGTGCCACCTATTGTGTGCATCACCATTGCTTCTTAACACAGAATATTTGTTGGTTTTTTTTTCAAATGCCTGTCTTAATTTTAACTAGTTGATTAAATTTCCTAGAGGCTTTTTTTTTTTTTACTTAGCCTTGCATATTGACTTAACGTTGTGTTTGCATAAATATACAAAAACCAGTTTGTGATTCATATAAGATTTTTTGTGTACATGTACATACATGCATATGTATATACACATACAAACATAGGATGTATAGTATCACTAGGTCAGTGGCAAAACATGGAGAAGGGATATATAGACATAAGTACATATTTAGATGTGTGTGCATATAGAGAGGTGTGTGTATACATATTTATTCATACAAACAAATATTCTGCATATTCAAGGGAAAATGGACCTTCCAAGGCATAAACTGAAGTAAAATATTAGAGGAAAGCACTCCATAAAATGGAGTCCTGCTTGTACTACTGATACATTCAAAGTGAACAGGAAGATGGAAGCAGCAAATGGACAATATTATCTGCAATGTTCAGGCAACAAACACAGCAATTCTGTGACCACAACAGCATGTAAAAGTAAATGAAATAAGACAGATGAAATGTGAGCATGAGTGCAGTGGTTCCAATTTTGTTAATTAGTCTGTATTCATGCTTCAGTGATGCTGCAATTATGCTACCTCATCCTTGCGTAGGCCTATTGTGCAAATGCTGTCATTATGCTCCTAGTAGCATATAAAACAGTGCATGATATGAGCCACCTACAGAGATGTCATTACAATTGTGTCAATTCAACAGTATGCTTCTTAAAATTTATAATTATTTGTCTTCACTGAGAAGCGATTTGTGAACCTATTACTAGTCATTTTGAAGTTAATTTGCTAATTTCTTTTATGTTATATTAAACACCTGCCACTAAAGTTTAGATAATTGTGTACACCTAGTTATAATATTTAAAAATGAGAATCAAAGTCTATACCTACTATTTAATAATTGTATAGGTTGCAGGATTTTTTTTCTAATTTCCAATAAATTAGACTAGATACTTAGAAATACTAGAAGAACAAGGAAGCATTGCTTAACCTATGGCATTGTTTGCCAAATGAGGGAATTCTTCATTACAGTAGGTTTTTTATTGCAGCAAGTCTTATGTGTTTCAGTGGCAAAAGATCAAATCCTAAAATGTTGGGAGAAAACCCACCAAACCCACCTTTTCCCAAGATATGTTGCATATTTAAAGATTGCATTTCAAATACAGGAGTATTTAACTCTGAATGAAACATTCAGCTGAGATACTCTCTCATGGGGACTGAATCCAGAACCTCTAGATGAAAATGACTTTCTTCAGCTTGAGTTACAGAGGTAGATCTGCCAGATAATAGGCAGTGGCAGTTTTAGAAATGCTTTATTCACCTAGATGTGCTCTTTTGTTAGCATGTTGTTTCTACAAAATAGAAATTAACAGAATTATCACCACAGTCACAGTCTACATCTCTCAGCCTATCAAGGAATATGCTGTATTTCTAATCACTTTCAAATGTCAGTGCTCTTCTTGGCAGGAATAGTCAGTATTTCTTTCAGCTAAAAAAGCAGAATAACAGTTTTTTGTGAGTATGGATGTGAAGTATAAAGGGATGGGAATTTGTGATGGGCAACACCAAGCAACTGACAAATGGTTAGTTTATATTGTAGAGTGGCTCACATTTCAGAAGCGTCTTTCTGCAGATGTTCACTATCCAGTTTTGCATCTCCATCACAAATGAGGTCTAGCAAACTTTGAAATTAACCCTTTCTTCAACCTTTGCTCTATAAAATTTAGTTAGAATTTAAGTTTTATAATATGTCTGGCTAATTAGTCATTTGAGCAAACAAATATCTGAATATTCAGGCATTCAGAAGCATTTAAATGACCCCTCGATACAGCAATTTTAGTCTACTTGCATTTAATTTAGGTCCAGTTAGTTTGATGAATGATTATGTTTTTATTCCTTCTTTCAAATTATTCCATTCCAAACATGTTTTGTAGAGGATCATTTGTTCTCTTTGAAACAGATACATAATTGCACACAGGTGTTTTGTTTAATAATTTTAATCTAGTCAATTAAAAAACCCAGAATTATCCATTAAAGCCTTAGAGAGAGGGGTCAACCCACTACAAGAACAATGAATCATAATTAGTGCTTCCCAAGTTGTAACCTATAAAGCAGATGTATAATCTCTCAGCATCACCTAGATTCAATATTTTATATGCAGTATTACAACAGTACTTGTATTAAACAGGGTTTTGCCTGCTTCTGGAGTTCAAGATGCACTTAAAACAAATGCCAAAAGTCTGTATATATATACACAGAGGCATATATATATATATATATATTATTTATTTATTTCTGTATTTGCACGAGCTCTCAACAGCTGCACAGCTGGTATCAAGGAAGAAGCTTCCTTGGTGCCCAGAATATTCTTTTTCTGTCTCAAAGAAGGCTGAGACAAACTTATTCCCAAATATGAAAAAGCTGTGGCAAATAATTTAGCATATACTGAAAAAGTGTCAGTCTATTTTTTTTATTTGATTGTTTTGTGTAGCCATTGATTACTTATTACAATGCCAAGATATTACTATTTATTAAAAGAAAAGGAAGTTGCCTTGGGAAAGTGAATTCATAGAAATCTTTGCAGGTTTCCCAAATGTGTCAAACCTAATCCATCTTAAAACACTGATGAATCATATTACAAGGAAATCCTCAATCTGAGAAAAACTATGTAGTAATAACAAAAAGGTAAGAAAGATGTGAGGATAAAAAAAAAGAAAAGATATGACTAGGAGCATTCAAGAATAAACTAACCTAGAAGGAAAATGGGGGAATCTAAGGTGATAGTTTTCATACAAAATTGTTGTTTTCAGTGGAACTTTTAAAGTGTGTCTTGAAGTTCACAGAGAACTGCAGCTCAGCAGAAAATTGTTCCTTTGGTGTACCATCACCTGGGGCTTTCTTGTCTTGGCATTTTTTGTAATGTTTGGAAAAAGACAAACATTTGATACTTTCACACTTAAATGAAGAATACAAGAATGGGGAACAGAGAAAAATCTATGGAGTATGTCATGAAAATATTCCAAGGATCCCTTTCCTTTTTAAAATTTGAGAAAAGTCTGAATCTGATTACATTTTAGTTTTGCTAAAGGTATCAACAAAGGTGAATAGGCAGACCACTGTGTACAGATACCCAAATACATTATACTCTGAATATAGATTTTTATAGGCAACTCTTTGTACCATTTGATTTCATCTAGCTAAGTACCGGTAAGAGTAATTACTTTGCTATATTGGAATTTTATAAATTGAAAATAAAAATATTTTTTTCTTATGTCCAAAACTTTCTGCAAGCAGCAGATATAGGGAATATATTGTTAAAACATGCTTTCTAGTATTTAAGTAATCAGGGATCAACTATTTTTGAGTAATAATGCTACAAAAGTACACATTCAACTGTATTTAGGGTTTCATTTCTGAAGAATTTTTTATTGATGATCCTCAGAAAAGATACTTGGCATCATGCAGCAAAAGACTTATCTGCTACCCAGATTATAGAGTTTTCTCTTGACCCTTAGCACTCTATTTACAAAGCCAAGAAGATAATAGTAATTAAATTAAATCACACAGTTTCATCTAATTCTGCCGATATGGTTAGAAAATCCTGGTTCTTAGGTCTTTACTACTGTGGTGTAAGAGACTGAATTGTTATCTCCAGCTGTTTGTCTCAAAGATTGTTAGGTGTGAGGGACTGGACTGTCATCTCAAGCCATTCATCTCAAGGATTGTTTGATGTGAGAGACTGAACTATGAACTATTTATCTCAAGCCCTTTGTCTCTGAGATGGCCTGTTTAAGCAGGACACTCCTCTGTCCATACGGACAATTACCAGGCCATTGAGGCATCCAGGGGAGGAAACGGGCTGGAGCCGATGAAGCATGCAGGAATGTGGAGACTACCATTCTCATGGAAACTGTAGTCTTTGAGATAAGATACTGGTTTCTGGTGTTGATCACGTGAAGGTCATGTGATAGACAAAACCTGTAGCACATGAACAGTACATGAACAATACATATTTGCATGCATCACCAAACTATGTCCTACAAAAAAAACGTGGAGACAAGCCGTGGTGTGCACCCACCACCAAAGAATTGAGGACTGAGGACCAACGGGACACCGCTGGATCCATGGTGGTGACTATCCTTGCAACTCTATCCCGACTGCTTGCTTGATTTCTGCCTTGTCTTCCATTCTATCCTATCGTTACTATTTTCTACTTTTGATACTTTTGATAATAAAAGCTCTTTTGGGTATATGGCATTTGACCTCATTTGTGTCTTAATCTCGCTCTTGGGATCATATCGAAACCTTCCCTGACTTTGGATCGGGACAACGCGGCCTTCCCTAATGTTTGTGTTTGCTGTACTAAAGACCTAGATTTCTTTTGTGGAGTTTTTTTTGGGGGGGGGTAGGAAGAGAAGGAGCAGGCAAACTATTCTTACTTGTGTAAAAGAGGTTTTGTTCCACATATGTGGAGTCTGGAATAGGAACAGAGTAACATGAGGTTTCAGCACATACCAGTCACACAAGCATTGTTTTTAGCACAAAAGCAACTCTCCTGTGCCATTAAAGGCAACCATGGGTAGAATGAGTGTGTACGCATATTTGGTTAAGTCTAAGAGTATACCTATATGTTTATGTGTATCTTAAACTATGCCTGTAGGTATTAATGGATCTGTCCAGCAAGATGTCTTTGGTCTGGTTTACTCTTGTGCAAGATCTATTATCTGTTCCCTCCGCTTCTCTGAAGAAACCCTGTCAGTCATTCTTTACATTTGGGATTTGGATTCTTTCAATACTACGTGTATTCATAGAGCTAAAAAACATGGCATACACGATTATTTACTACTGATTTTGAAAAAAACAAATTTTCTCATCCTCTGCATAATGAAGTGTATTAATACGTTTTTTTCTGTTAAAACCAAAACACTGAAATGTACTGTTTACTTGAATGCTGCTCTTTCTTTATTTCATGAAGAAAGAAGGTAATGAGTCACTTGAGGAAAAATATCTAGACATGCAGTCTGCCAGAAGATGTCTTTAAATCAAGTGTAAATGTCTTTTTAAAGAAATTCTAGCACCTCTAGATAGGTGTGTTTGACATGCAAATTAGATTATAAAAATGTTTCCTTATAAATTAAAAATCTATTAATTTTTAGATACAGCTATATGTTTCTACTGAGTCATGCCATTATGTATTGCTTAGAATTTCAGAGGTAAAAATTAAAGACTAATCATGAAGAGCAATTACCTAGAGACAAATACTGTAATATCAGTGCTATCCTAAAGAGTATCCAACACAAATTTCAGTGCTGGTTCCAGACCAAGAGATTACAGATCAAAACTGATTCTATAATGACTGGAAAAACTCACATATTACTACTGTCTATCCCAAATTGGCTTTAACTGGTACATTAAGGCTAGTTAAAGAGCCTTTGCTACTACCCACTGCTATAGTGAAAAAAAGTGTAGGGGACATAATTTTTGCTTTCCCAAATAGGTTTGTAGCCAAGACAGTGGAAAAAACACTCAGGAAAAAAATGACTCTCTTCACAGTTGATAAATTCTTGTTTTTCAATACTGCTCAATTCATTATTGGTCAATATTGACCTACATTTAAGTTCTCAACTCCATCACAGTGTGCAGCAATAGTTTCTTCTGACTTTGCCAATATAAATATGACTGTTTCTACCAATGGCAAGTACCTTCATTCAAGAAGTTATGACTAGACAGATGATCAGAAATGATGCCAATCAGCTAATTGGACATAACTTGCTGCAGCATAAAAAAACTGGCTTCTGTCTTTTCAACCTGTCAACTGCACTTCACACTACCACCAGAAATCCATCCAGATGTTGGACTAGCCCTCCTGGCTCTAGTCATAAGAAAAATGGCAGGTCAGGATACAGTAGTGAGTACCAAGATGAAGAGGTGAGCAGTTCCTCAGGTGTGCATGGGTGTAGTCACAGTTTATGAAGTCGGGCGATCAGGGCCTAGTGTTGGAGATCCTTGCAGGAAATTGATGCAGCTGGGGCCAATGAACAGCTGTGATGGGGACTTTCATCTGCAGGATATCACTAGGTGGCTGGAGGTAGACAAGCTGAGGTTGGAGGCATGCCTTTACCTGAACATCTGTGTTCCCTGACACACAACTGGGACTGTGGTCATGCTAATACTCTTATTACTACCAGTAACTGAGCCTACTCATTTAGGAGATCAAGTGCACTTTCAAATGTGAAATTTTACCATGGATATGAAGGAATTAGACAAAGAACAGAATGCAATTTCAACTTGGTTCTCTTTCTTGAAGGTGAAGACATTAGAAATACGTATAAAGAAATTTTAATGATTTTGTCAAATAACAATAATGCTTTATATTTTCAAAGCACGAGGGAATTTTTTATGCCATTAAGGAATTGTACAGACAAATAACTGATAGTCACCATTAATTATTAAATAGTCTAGTATAGTCAAGAATGAAAATGGCATTTCTAATAAAATAAATGATAGGCAGTTGAAGGATATGGTCGTGATCCAAGTATCGACTGTTTGTTAAAAGATGTTTTATTAATGTTAATGCTAACCAAACAGTTATACAAAGCCCTAGAAAGACAGAGTAAATGAAAATCAATATTGATAACACAAAGAAAAAGTAATTGATTTTCTGCTATTACAGATTTCCTACCTTGAGACTACCTTGGTTAAAGAGATACAAAAAATCTAGCTATTTTATTAAAAATAGATTCTGGGGGAAAAAAAACCCTCAAAAAACATTCTAGGTGTCTTTGACATAAAGTTAAAAATACAAAGAAGAAACTATTCAAAATATTCAGCTTAAGCTTGGTAATTAAAGGCAAGCCACCCTTTCTTCAAAAGGACATCTCCTTAAATTGTGTCTTTACTATATGACAACCATGAAAAAATAACCCTTCATTTTGCTACATCATGGAAAATGGACCTCAGCAAGAGGTATGGGAGACATCAATTCTTGGGATAATTTCTGGAGTACGTGCTTATGAACAGCAGTCCATACACAATTTGATTTTGAGGCAACCACGGATGTGATTTAGTTACAACAGAACTGATCTAAAGACAGCTTCTAGTATTGAGTTGTCTCACCATACACATTTTTAGTATATATTTGAAACCTGCTCTTCAATTCATTCAATCAACCAAAGTTGGAAGCTTTCTTTGTTTCTTTATTACTCTAGCTTCATCTAGAAAAAGGAAATCCTGGTTTTGAATTAGTTCAGCAGATATTTGCCACATTCTTTCAGTTTGTCCCTTGGTATATTATTTCTATGCAGCTGATAAAGCCCCAGATTTATCTTCAGCAAAAAGGTACTGAGAATAAACACTAAACAGTAATTTTATGTATCATTCAAATATTTGCCTTACAAACCCCAAAAACTTAAAATTCTCCCATTGTAATGTTTATTACCAGTTATCAACTTCAGCCTGAATTCTCTTTTGACTGCAAAAACTTAATTTAAATTAATTAATTGAAAGATGGTAGGAAGATATATAATAGAGTATAATTTGAATTCCTATAAGTTAATTAAGGGCATTGATTAAATCTCAGGCTTGAGCAAAATTCATATCAATAAGCTTGAATACATTCATGTGAAAGTGGATTCCTTGTAAGTAAGAGATGTGGAACTGAGCACTGTTATTGTAAGGCCTGAAGGTTTCATATTAACTTTCTGAGAGGGTGTATCTATATATATAAAAAAAAAAAAGTGGTAAAATATTTTTGATAAATATAATAATCCTAAAGTCCTAAGGTAAAAAAAAATAAATAAATATTGTTCATATATTACATTAGTAGGATTTAGAATTCTGGGGAAGGAAGGAGATAAAGGAAGTTACTCATACTGCCCTAATAGCTCCAGGTGGTTTACAACATATGTTAAGTTCTTCCTAAAGTCTAATGAATGAAGCTTTGCCCTTAAATCTTCACATATTCATAATGCTATTTTGTAAAGTACTGTGAGAGACTGAAAGAGTTAATGTCTCAAACATTGTGGTGGGGCAAGTTCTGCTTAAAGACAAACCCTGCACAGCAAGGAACCAAGGTGGAAAGCCCATCAGCTCAGACATCAGCAACAGGAGGGAGAGGGCGTGTTGGAGGGTGCACAGGTCCCTGTTCTGATGTGCTGTTCTGATACAAAGATGAAACAATGGCCATGTCTGCAGGAAAGGAGAAGTTACTCCCCAAACAACCCCCAAGCCCAAAGGCTCATAAACTGCTCATTAGCCTGATGAGTTTGGGTGCCCACCCAAAGGAGGGGCAAGGATGATAAAAGGACACAAACTGAAGCCCCAGGTGCGCAAGCCCACCGGAACTGGACCCCTTGGCTGACTGAACCAAAGTTGGACCTAGGACCGGTGAAATCTTTCTTCCTTTTTCTCTCTCTGCCTTCTTCTCTCTTTACTTTTCCTTTTCCACAATCCCTACACCTCACTCATTTCAAGACATAAACCATTAACCAAGTCTGAGACTAAGAGTGGATCCAGCTGCCCCTGGGCCTTTCTCTGAGGAGGAATCTAGAAAGCAAGGGGGTCTGCTCTGAACCTTGTGACTCGATGGGAGGGATCTCCTTATTCCCTGAATTGATGTATATGGTTACCCTGGGTTACACAGTTTACAGAAGTAGTCTTATGCCAATTCCTGTTGTGACAAACCCCACGACCTACTACCATGTCTCCCCAGTTCAGTTTGCTTCTGTCATGAATAAAATCTTTAACTGATTGTTTGGTGTTGTTTCACCTTAATTTAGCCAGAGGGAATTTTGAATTAAACACAACTCCCTGGTCTGTCCAGTCTGGGTCATGACATGTACTAGTAACATGTATTTTCAGTGCAGTATTATGTAGTTATTATCTGCTTACATAAATTTTACCACTGTGATTACAACTGAAATCAATATTTTCCAGGGTAAAATTTATTATTCTGCATTTGTTAAATAAAACCTATTCTATCTAAAGTACATGCATTTGAAAATGTTTCTGTTCCCACTTTAAACTCTCTTATCATGTTCTCGTAAGAAATAGTCTATCACTTCTTTTTCAAATTCTATATTTCTTTACCTTCCACTCACCTAGAAATGTTTTTCTTCTTTTGCATTTTTTTCTATCATTTTGCAAAAATCTGAAATAATTTGTCTTAGATTGTGGCATGGTTTGATAAACACTAACTTGATATATGACACTAACGCAATTTAACGTCATTAGTCTGTATTGCAATTGTTTTTTCTAAATTTCCTCATGGTCTACTTCATAAATCAGCTCCACTGAAAACAATTTGTTTTCCTGAAAAACAACTTCCCATTGGCCTATATTTTCTCAAATTAACTGTACATCCATCTAATGCATGTCAAAGCTGCTCCCCATGTGTTTTGCAAATGATCTGCAATACTTTAAATGTAAAATTGTAACCCTGCGTAAGTACTCCTTGAATGACAATAGAGATGTCTCCAAGGGGATTTTTTTCTTTTAAGTTCCACTACTAGTAATGGAAATACATGCTAATTCTTTAATAAAAAGTGATTGTTATGCAAAAGAACCTTTAAACTACAGAAAATAACTTGTAAAACTTGATACAGTAGGCATATTACCTGTACAACGTATGTAACACCAAAAATTCTTCCACCATTTACTGTAAGAAAGCTGCCACATAATCATTTATTTATAAAATTCAAGAGAAATAAAGTATGTTGACTGTACCTTTAAGTTGATATATTTTCCAAAATGATATTTCTTTCTTCCTCAATGACTGTTTCTTTGCTGTATATAATATTTTTCTAAACTGATATCTCTATCATAAGGTATAGGCAGAAAAATCCAAATTTTCTTCAAATCTTATAAGGGGACATATACATATAATTAATATACATAGCATATGATACAGAACATACAAGAATTGTATGTAAGAATCATTTACAACTACATATATATATATACACTGGGAGAGAGAATTATATATGCTTTTTTAAGGGCTCCTACAAATATGTAACACAAATGTATACATCAGGCAATATCAGAGCCGTGAGGGCACCAGCAGTCCTGTATTGCCTTAAGTGGCCTCATCTGGGACCACCTTCATGCCTCCCTCCCAGGAACACAGGAGCTCTATTTCAGCTTCGGTCTCACAGACAGAGCTGCCTCACTCACTGGCCTTTCCAGCTGGACCTGCTTTGTCACTTTGCATTTGTGTGATGGTCACCATGTGGCTGTGGGGGGGACCCTGCTATCTGTCATGAACCCTTGCTCTGGTGCTGGTGGTGAGAATATGGCCCATGCCCGTACTGCAGCCACCCTCATCTCCTGGATCTCTGCAGTCCACTCTTGCCATGGTTCTTCAATTAATGCATTCATCTTACTGCGTTGGGTATATAGCGATATTTCTCCTGCACAATGTTTTAACCTTCACAGCCACTTTCTGCTGAATAAGACAGAAGAGCATACATCTGAAATATGTCAAATTCCTTTAGATGTGGTGAAAATGGATACTGAGATGGAGCTGAGAGAGACTTCCAGTAGTGTCTCTAGTATAAGAAAGAGCTTACATATGAACTCATACCTCTGGAACCAGTAAAGAAACCTGGAGTGTTCAGCTTCAGGAGAAAAATCTATATCTTCAGGTGCATATGGAGAACATTTCTAAGCCAATTTTTGAAAATATAACTCACTAGACTGCTGTTTGATTTCATCTAAGCAGCAAACTATTTCAAGCTCCTGTAGACTGGTAAATACGGTTTTGCCATTGCTCTTGGTAGGCTGTGTTTGGTCCCAGGGGGTGGCTGGGCTGCCCTTAGACTGAGCGCGGCTGAGCTGGGTTTACCAAGTGCCCTGTGGCTGAGTGCCCATTGCCCAGCCTGTCTGAGCTCCAGCTCTGTGACTGCTGTTGGGGAAGGGCCTGACAGCCCCAGGCAGTCCCTGCCGGACAAATGGACCCTGGGGATATTGGGGGACTGTGGGGCAGCTTTCACCCCTTCCCTGGGACCAAAAGGAAGGAAGCAGCTGGGGATGGGAAAGTGTATAAAAAGAAATCCTAGTGACCAAGAAGGAAGGGACATCCACCATGAATTCACACTTCTCCTGGTGAAGACCTCAGGATGTTGGGGAGTTACTGTGAGAGCTCCCACCTCTCTGCTTAAGAAAGAGTGGCCCTGTCAACCTTGGGACCTAGAGGGACTTTAGAAGGTTGAGCACAACACCAGAGAAATTTGGTAGAGATTAGTATGTTTCTGTATGATCATTTTAAGGATATTATTAATGAGTCTCTTCTTCAAGATTTAGACAAGTAACTGTATTATAACTGGGCTAATAATTATTGCATTTTGATTAGATTGGTAAGATCTTATCTAGGTTCTTATCTACATGTACGTATACATATAAATATATATATATGTTCTGTTTCCTTCTTGCCCATAACAATGTATTGAGTATAATACTTCCATTAATTGAAGGTTATAGAAGCACTTCTGATCTTAGACAAAACAATAGTGTTGTGTCCTTTGTATTGTCCCAGTGAACTAGCAAGAACTGCATGTATAGAACCACAGACCCATGTAGGTTTCCAAACAGGTTGGAAAGGACCTCTGGAAGTAATCTACTCCAACTGTGCTTGAAGCAGGTTGCTCAGGTTCTTATCCAGTCCTTCTGAATATCTCCAGGGATGGAGATTTCACAGCCTCTCTGGACAACCTGTGCTACTGTCTGACCCCTTTTCAGAGTGAAAAATTTTGTATAATGTTTAATCAAGAGCAATCACTTTTACTGAAAAAGTATGGTTTTAAATTTATACTCCCCCCTTGCCTTTGGACTGTTTGAGGATTTGGTGAGAAGGCAAGGGGATGCAAAGGAGAATGAAAGAAGGTAGAATGTAAAGAAATTCCTACTGTTCTCTGAGCCTTTCCTCATATGCCATGTTCTCCCCTGGACTTGCTGCAGTCTGTACTGGGGAGCCCAGAGGTGGAGGACAGTCCTCCGGATGCAGTCTCACAGGTTCTGAATACAGATAAAAAAACCCAAACAAACAAACCAAAAACCCCACACATTTCTCAACCTGCTGGCTATACTCTTGCTAATACATCCCAATATGTAGCTGGTCTTCTTCCTTATAAAAGCACACCACTGACTCATGTTCAGCTTCTTGTCTACAAAGACACAGTCTATTTTTTGCACAGATGCTTTCTATTGAGTTGATCTCCAGCCATACTGCTGCACAGGGTTACTCTGTTCCAGATGCCAGACTTTGCATTTGCATTTGGTGATCATAAGTTTTCTGTTAGCCTAAACATCCATCCCACTCAATAGCAGTCCTGACATTGAGCCCTGCCCTGCCCTCCCCTCCAGATTGATATTGTCTGTAGACTTCCCAGAAGTGCACTTTACTTTTTCTTCTAGGGCATTAATAAAGACATGAAGTAGTATTGGCTAGAACAGTATTAATTGTTGACAGAAACCACTAGCAACCAGCTGCCAGCTGTACCCCATCAAAACTGTTTGAACATATGGTGCAGCCCATTTTCCGTCCAGGTTGTAGTCTACTCCAACAGTTCATACTTCACCAATTTCTCTATAAGGATGCTATGGTATACCATATCAAAAGTCTTGCTAAAGTCAAGGTAAAAATCTTTCTCTGCTCTCCCCTGAGCCAGTCATTTCATCATAGAAGGCTGTCAGGTGGGTCAGGCACAGGTTGGCCTTGGTAAAACCATGCTGGCTGTTCCCAGTCCCCTTCTGGTGGCTCAAAAAGGCTTCTTAGGATTTGCATCATAACCTTCCCAGGTGTCGTGGTTTAACCCCAGCCAGCAACTAAACACCACGCAGCCGCTCACTCACTCCCCCCCACCCAGTGGGATGGGGGAGAAAATCGGGAAAAGAAGCAAAACCCGTGGGTTGAGATAAGAACAGTTTAATAGAACAGAAAAGAGGAAACTAATAATGATAATGATAACTCTAATAAAATGACAACAGCAATAATGAAAGGATTGGAATGTACAAATGATGCGCAGTGCAATTGCTCACCACCCGCCAACCGACACCCAGCCAGTCCCCCGAGCGGCGAATCCCTGCCCCCACTTCCCCGTTCCTATACTGGATGGGACGTCACATGGTATAGAATACACCGTTGGCCAGTTTGGGTCAGGTGCCCTGGCTGTGTCCTGTGCCAACTTCTTGTGCCCCTCCAGCTTTCTCGCTGGCTGGGCATGAGAAGCTGAAAAATCCTTGACATTAGTCTAAACACTACTGAGCAACAACTGAAGACATCAGTGTTATCAACATTCTTCGCATACCGAGCTCAAAACATAGCACTGTACCAGCTACTAGGAAGACAGTTAACTCTATCCCAGCTGAAACCAGGACACCAGGGAATGATGTGAGAATGACCAGTCTATAATGCCCCAAATCCTCTTCTTGTCCCTTGAAGATTGGTTTCATTTTTACCTTTTTTCAGACACCAGGGAACTCCACAAATTTCCATGATCTTGCAAAGACGATAAAGAGAACTGCCTTGCAGTAACATTACCCAGCTCCCCCAGCACTCTCAGATGCATTCTGTCTGGTCTCAGGCTTGTGTATGTCCAATTTGCTTAAGTGCTTCCTACCTCTATCTTCTTTCACAGTAAGTAATGCTTCATTTGCATGACTTTGCTTGTAGGTTCAAGACTGGGAATCTTGAGGCCAAATCTTTCCAGGTGTATGTTACTCTGATTACAAAAAAAACTTAGTTGTCTCTTAAATAGATCAGAGAAGTCATGATTGACAGTTGATCTCTCTGATATTTTTTTTCTATATTCCATTGTCCTGGTTTCAGTTGGGATAGAATAAATTGTCTTCCTAGTAGCTGGTATAGTGTTATGTTTTGAGTTCAGTATGAGAAGAATGTTGATAACACACTCATGTTTTCAGTTGTTGCTCAGTAGTGTTTATACTAAGCCAAGGATTTTTCAGCTTCTGATGCCCAGCCAGCAAGAAGGCTGGAGGGGCACAAGAAGTTGTGAGGGGACACAGCCAGGGCAGCTGACCCAAAGTGGCCAACAGGGTATTCCATACCATGTGATGTCATGTCTAGAATATAAACTGGGGGAGTGTGGGTGGGGGGGATCACCACTTGGGGACTAACAGGGCATTGATTGGCAGGTGGTGAGCAATTGCGTTGTGCATCACTTGCATATTTCAATCCTTTTATTAGTACTGCTGTCATTTTATTAGTGTTATCATTATCATTATTAGTTTCTTCTTTTCTGTTCTGTCAAACTGTTCTTATCTCAACCCACAAGTTTTGCTTCTTTTCCCGATTTTCTCCCCTATCCTACTGGGTGGGGGGGAAGTGAGTGAGCGACTGCATGGTGTTTAGCTGCTGGCTGGAGTTAAACGATGACATCCATTTAAAACTACAAAGTAATTGTTTGGGTGAACAGTATCACATTATACGTACAAGTAAATTTGGGGAAAAATGTATAATAAAGCAATTAGAGCAACTTTGCACTGTATCAGATACGTAAGCTATCAAAATATTTTAAAAGTTTGATATTAAACAAATACAGATACTCTATAATGGCTATTAAATAATCTTCATAATATTTTTTTCTGCACTGTAGATGTCAGAAGGAGCACTTTCTGTAAAAACTGCTTCTCCTCCAAACTCCAGAAATGTCTGCTGTTTCTTTGTAAATGAGTTATACCTGAGCATTGATGACAGAGGATTTGTGCATGAAAGAATTCAAGTCCTACAGAGAGAGGCCTGGATTTACTCATACACTTACTTGTTTGGCAAGGTTTTTCAGAGTTGTTGCCAAAATACAAATTCTGATTGACCTATTATCAAATGTTTTTCTTTGTGACTCATAGTTGTTTTGCCAATGGAAAAGCTGAAATGCACTGATTAACTTTTTTTTTTAAAGAACTGATTTTTTTCCTCCTTTCATGTTAAAAATAGTGTAATTCAACTAACTTGACTCAAACTTGCTCTGATTTACATTAACCTACAGCTAGCATGTTAGGTGAATTCTGTAGCACATTATAGAGACTCTACTGAATACTACCTTTCATGAGGAGATATCCTTCCAAACCAAGTGTTGTCAGTGAGATTTTTCTGATTCACGTATTGTTTGATGTATTTTAGAAAATTTTATTTTATTGTAGTAGAAGACACCTGGGAAAACATGGTTGAAAATCTTTCAGAGTAAATATTGAATAGCAGTTAGTAAAATTTGTGGGACAATAATTAAGTAGTAGAATATTATAGACTAAAAATCTTCACGGATCTCTATTCACAGAGAATGTATTTGTCAGTCAGTGGAAATTCCATATTATTTTTATTTTAAAGACTAGTAATGAGCTGAATGGTATCAAAAAAGGAGACTCATTACACTTATGACCTTCTCCCCAGGACTCCGCACTATGTTGCAAAAGTTAGGATGACTTAAAAAGGATAACTTTTTAAACTATAATTTTATGCAGTCATTACAAATACTACTTTACACATGCATTTATTTTAGCCCCACAGTAACATAAACATGGAGAGTTCAATTGATTGACTGTTTTCCTTATTGCCCATTTAGACACAGTAGTGAACAAATAATTGTAGTGCTTATTAACATTCTTTCTTCCTTTTATCAAAAAAAAAAAGTTGAAGTTTCGAAAGCAATCTATCAAGAATATCTTTTTTTTCTAGATAAACTTTCAGCATATTTTTCTTTAAGAATATCTTCTCCTCGCTACTTTTCACATAATTGCCATCTGTATCTTTGAGTGTTGTTTAATGAGATAATGTATTCGTGAGGTTATCATTGTTTACTTCTCTTGAGAGCGAATCTGATTTGTGTTATAATTGTTGGTTTGTATGAAAGACATGCTTATTATGATAATACTTACTTATCTAGTACTTTCCATCTTTACAAAGGAGATGAATATCATTATTCCTATTTTACATAGGGACATATTTCTGTAAGAACGATTTAGCTCTAGAAAATTGCATAAAGGACATTTTTAGATTGCTTATTAGAAGGATGACAAAGAGGAAGAAGAGCAGAAGAATGAATAACAAATGTATTGCACTGCCAGGCTGAAATGGAATTTGTTTTAATAAAACTTGGAAAGCCTCGCAGGACTAATAGAGAGCTGAGGAGTTGGAAGTTATAAGATTTCTAATTTAAACTTTGGGACAGCAACTCAGAACACTTCAGAAGGAAACAAAACAACCGAAAACAGACAAATATATAGACATGGGCAAATATACCTAACTGGACTTTTTACCCCAAAACAAAGCCATTAGGAAAAGTTTTGAAACTGACCTCCATGAATTTAGCCTAGAATAAATCAGTGCAAATATGTATGATCATACCATGCAAATAAACCATGGTGAAGAATAATCCATTCTCTCAACTTCTCTCCCTTTCCCAGACCAGTTTACTAAGTGGAATGAAAGCCACTGGAAGTATTTCTCTTAGCTTGTAAAATAGAGCAATGATTAAAAATAATGGATCTTGTCATTTAATTCTCATTAAATGTTAACAAGATTCTAATTGACTTAAAGCACAGGTCTATAAAAAAATAAGAATAGGCTGAAATGAATTTTGCTGTTAGTCAGCACTCCCACAGCCTCTCATGACCATATCTAATTTACTTGTAAGAGCTGGAACAGGAAATGTTTTTCCTGCTATATGTCTTTTGAAACTGCTGCAACAATAGAGGGAATTTCATATGAAGAAAACACAGCCTAGTATAAGTTTTGAGAGCCAGTTCCTTAGGTTTTGACTGCTTAGACAGTCTGAGATGGCCTTTGTTGCCATCTAAGTGAACTGTATCAGTAGAATAACCCTGCAGTGCATGAGTCCAAAGGGAGTCCAAATGGCAGTGGTATTGGCTTGAGGCATACGAGAGCTGAAAAAAAAGGTTTTGCTTCTACAAGTAGAATCTCGCTTAAAGTCAGGAAAAAGTAAGCCAAGGGATAAAGTCACAGTGTTCTCCTGAAATGAATTCCCTCTTTGTCTCCTCCCAGCGCAGTACTCCCCAGAATTAGTTGTTAAAACAATTCTCTCAAAGGCTCTTGCAAAAAAGCAGTGATTCACAACTGTAATATAGGATTAAAATGTGCATGATTAACCTCCAAGTTGACAGGATATGCTATAACTAGTGAATGGAAATCACACTATATAAGTTAATTAGTTGTTACTAATCTTCCGCAGTTACATTTGTGCCTTTCTGTATTGGCTTCTCAGCACCTTAGAAACTCAACTCTGTGTGTGACAGGACTGAGACCCTGCATGTTTAGAAGCTAAATTGAAACTAAATAGTGGGCCTGCTTCGTGTGAGGAATGAACGTTTCTAGTTGCACTGTTACAGAGATATTTCTGGTTAAAAATAATTTCAGGGAAATAATGCATGTTCTTTATCTCTCCTTGAAAGCTTTTGAGTGTTCAAGAGAGAGGAGAAAATTAATTCTGAACAAAGTAAGAAATGGACTTGTCTGCTGTATAACTAAACTTCTTTACTTATCAACCTGCATTTCCGTGCTTCTCTGTATTTCATGTTCAAGAGAAAAATGAAGTCTACTTCCAGGTATGCCAAACACCAGTCTAATTGTTTTGACTCCATTAAATTTCTCACCACAAAGAAATTCATAATAAATTCTATGAGGTGAAAGATACTCTTTCCTTAGAGCAGAAATTTAGCCCTAGTTAGGTCTTTACAGTTTTGTCCTGAGCTGGGCTCTTGTTCCAGGTGTTTATTCACAAATTGCATATATATACATTTGAAAGAAAAACATAAAATCACACTTTGATAAATGCCATAACTTTCTCATGTTGAATACCAAACAAATATCACAGAAATACTTATAAAACAAGTGAGGTAAAGAACATAAAGTAATGTCTTCTGAAATTATGCTTAGGAACTTAAGATTATGACAAGAACTTTTAGGACTAATCTCTAAAGCCACATAACAGTTACATGTGAAAAAAAAAAAGTGGTCAAGAAATTTACTAGTTTAAATCAGTCAAATATTGTACAGAAGACATAATTTTATGGTATTATATGCTTTTCCTCAATGCCTCCTTTTTAGTTTCTTTTTAAATTTCAAGAGTAGTTTTTAAGAACAATTAATTACCAATTGAGTTCTGGAAGCTCACAAACATTTGTCCTGTTCCGATATCAAAAATCATGCTCTCAAACTGTTTAAACTCTGGGACAAACGTTTTATAACAAAAAGATGCTAGCGTGAAGCTTTTAGTTTTCTCTTTTTTAGCTAGAAATGAATTTTTAGCAAGCTGATTGCCAACTTTCATTTCCAATGAAAGCGTGTAAGATTCTTATGAGCAGAAAAGCAAAATTATGAAAAGGAAAATGAAGTGTAAAAACATAATCACAAAAGAGTACATGCAGCAGAAACTTCTTCAGAAAACTATGTTCCACCACAGTGGGAAAATGTTGGACCATCCAAAAGACAAATATTTATGTTCCTATATGTAACAAGCTAGAGAAGAGATATGGTTTGTTAAAAAAGTTTTGTAAATGTGTTTATTTTCTTCCCTAGCATTTAAAAAAAATTAGCATGATAAAAATATTCTTCCTTCTGTGCTACTCAGAGCCTTATTTTGCCCTTCTGATTCATGCAACACAATACTGTATTCCAGTACTCCAAATTAAAATTCGGGGATTTTGTAGAGCAAGTTCATTGCAGATTGTCTTTTGCTTTTAGTGACTTTCTGTTCTTGTTAACTTTTAACAATATCAATTAAGAAAAAAAGGAACAGTGAAAAATAGCAGTTGACTAACGCTGCAAGTTCTTTAGGAATGAGGCTATCTTAAATCACATTTCATTGAAACCAGGTTAAGGTAAAAGGTGAATCCACTCATCGTATCCAAAGCAGTCAACACAGTTACAAACTTGAGTTATATGGGTGAAGAAATGGAAAAAATCATGTCAACTTATAGAAGATTACATCAGGAAAGTCTCTTCCCCTCATACAGCCGTGTTGTTATTTCCCTCTAGATGATCATACAGGTTTCAGATATTTCTTATGTTTTCTCTGCGCCTCCAGGATTACGTTAACCAAATCCTCTTGCGGGACGGATAGGAGAGAATACGCCAGTATATCCTTACACCCAGAACTCACTTTGTTCTCCCCCGATGTTGAGGACTGTCATGTTAGGCTCTTCATTAGCATTAAAATTCTTCTGTACATATGCAAACTTCTCTTTGTTACACTGGAAGCCATCTCCTGCATTTAACTGGTTTGTAAACAATTCCTTTGCTAATGTAATGTAAAACTCTCCTCCCTTCCTTTGCTGGCTATCTGGCATTCTGAGGAATGCACCTTTCACTGCCCTCGCACTGTGTCAGTCTGTATATTAAAAAAATATGACATAAATATTTAAACAGATTTATCATGTGTGTCTCATTATGAGCTCTTAAATGAGACTAGACATGAAAATCATTAATCACTTTGGGGTGAAAGTGATTTATCTTACTGAAGTTTCTTTCAGATTGCCCTCCAAAGTAATTGGTGTTCAGTAGATATTTTTCTCCAATTAAATTTCTGGATCAAAAAGAACTTGGGAAATTTGGAAGCTATGCTGAACACAAACAATGGTTAATCAGAAAAAAAGAGTAATTGGTTTGTAAAAATGGGCAAAAAGAGCAAGGAGAGCACAGCATGACTTTAATGGTAGGCCAGAACTTTATCTTGGTAAACATATGAAACAGTCATGATTATAATCAGACATAGTATGTGTTCAGTATGTTGCCATGACCCATAATACCTGTGCACATAGATAGCCCCTACTGTAGTGGGTTACAGTTTTGCTTGATCCATTTAGAAACTGTCTTACAGGAAAAGGGTTAGAACTCTTTGGAGCTGAGTGTCTCTACTCCTTTCTATGAAGCTCTGTTTTATCTGCCTTACTATTTGTGTCTTTTATCTCTGAGGAATACCTATGCACTACATTTGTTTGAATTTCCTAACTTCAGCTTGATCCACCCACAGTAAAGACCCTAACTGACCCTGGACAGCTTTGCCTTTGAGGAAGATTCTTTTACCTTCCTTTCCAGGAAATGAGCTGTGCTGTGCTATGACTGTCTTTTTCTTCTGTGTCCTGAATGCCAACTCCTTCAGCCTTCTTCAAAGTCTGCAAATATCCTAGAAAATTAAACAGAACCAGAACCTAGGTTTGCATGCTGGCACACCGTTAAGTACACTGTTTAACACTTCACCAGATTTTGGCTTGATGCAATTCAGTATTCTCCCAAAACCTAAAAAGGCTTAGAAGCCCTTTTTTCTGATCACTTTTTGCGTTTGTCTTACTCCTGAGTTTACAACAAAGGTAGGGGTAGCACCAGTGGGATTTTCCATCAGGTCAAGAGGTTTGAGTATATCAGCTATTGCTATCTTCCTCAATACAGAGTTTGTAAAATTGAACTGTGTAATAGAATTCTAATAGAGATTTAAAAGTTGAAATTGTTGCAGATTCCCCCCTTTATACATTTCTATCTCTCAAATAGTCTTTTCCATGTCTCTCAAACCCTGTGTTGCTAGGGGCAATGAAAAGTAAAATCAAGATATTGACACTTTTAGAGTAGAATTGCTAAAATGTTGTCTATATTTTAAAGAAAACTGCATTTTAAATATATTTCAACTTGTCATATGCTGGTCCCTGAATTGTATAAAGTAGCTTATGATCTATTGAATCTCATACTGACGGAAACTATCTTTCCATGTATATGCATACTTATATATACCATATTATAAATGTGAATTTTATAAAATAAAATGATAAATTTAGATTGTTATTAATTTAGATTAAATTTATTCAGGTTGACAACTATTGTTGCCTAGTGAAACTGAATGTCATACTAGGAATTGTATAATAAACTATCATATTTTTCTGGATTCTCATCCTAGATGGAGCAAATGGTATGTTTTCAGGTGTACTTGAAAGGCATGTTTGTCGAGGGGGAAAGAGAATGACTCAGAAGTAGGTGGGGCTACTTGAGTGTTAATTTAAGAACAAAAAATGGTCACAAGAGACTTGAAGCAAATCTAAACTTTACCCTGGTGAAATCATGCTAAGGAAAACATAGAATGTTTCTTCTTTGTTTTAAGACTAATCTTATATAGTGTTGAAATTGTAAAAGTTTAAATTTTTATTTCCTCTGAAAAGATGAATCTTTTGTTGCAGGGCTAACTCCAAGGCATGCCACCTGGCAAAATACATCTACTAGAGTTTATGGGGAGATTTGTGTGGAGAAGCACTGCAGTTTTTCTGTCCACACCCATCTTCTAATCATGATACAGATATGTTCCCTTTAAGAAGGCTGAGAAAACCAACATACAGAAGCAGATAGTGCTAGGTGAGAAACGTTCAGAAGTATTTTCACGCCAGGGGAAAGCAAGGTAGCCAGTCAAGTCATCTTTCAGTGCATGTGATATTTCTGTGTCAGAGGTGGGTGTTCAATCCCTTTTCAAACACATCTCTCGGTCAGTTTATGATGGGAGAGAACTCTGGTTCATTCATCAGCAAAATCAATTTATGTTGGATTAAAATCCAAAGAGGAAAGCCAGAAATCAAAATTCCAAAGTGAGGTGGGTTGAACCTGGCTGGGTGCCAGGTGCCCACCAAAGCTGCTCTATCACTCCTCCTCCTCAGCTGGACAGGGGTCAAGATAAGGACAGGGAGAGATCACCCACCAATTACTGTCACAGGCAAGACAGACTCAACTTGGGGAAAATTAATATAATTTATTACCAATCATATCAGAGTAGGATAATGAGAAATAAACCCAAATCTTAAAAACATGTTCCCTCCACCCCTCCCTTTTTCCTGGACTCAACTTCACTCCCAAATTTCTCTACCTACTCCCCAGCAGCAGGGCAGGGGAACAGGGAATGGGGGTTGCAGTCAGTTTATCACACATTTTCTCTGCCACTCCTTCCTCTTCAGAGGGGGAGGACTCCTCACACTCTTCCCCTGCTCCAGCATGGGCTCCCTCCCATGGCAGACAGTCCTCCACAAACTTCTCCAATGTGAGTCCTTCCCATGGGCTGCAGTTCTTCATGAACTGCTCCAGCATGGGTGTCTTCCATGGGCTGCAGTCCTTCAGGCACAGACTGCTCCAGCATGCAACCCCCATGGGGTCACAAGTCCTGCCAGCAAACCTGCTCCAGCATGGGCTCTTAGCTCTCCATGAGCCCACAGGTCCTGCCAGGAGCCTGTTCCAGCGTGGTCTTCCCAAGGGGTCACAGCCTCCTTCGGGCATCCACCTGGTCCAGCGTGGGGTCCTCCATGGGCTGCAAGTGGATATCTGCTCTGCCATTGCTAAAGACTGAAAGAGTTAGTGTCTCAAACATTGTGGTGGGGCAAGCTCTGCATAATGACGAACTCTGCATAACAAACCCTGCATAGCAAGGAAGTGAAGGTGAGAAGTCTGTCAACAAGAGGACGGGGAGGGCTGTGCCAGAGGCTGCGCACCTCTGTATGCTGATACGCTGAGCAGGGCAGCTCACCATGTATGTCCAATGGTCAAAGAACAGTAATACCTGCAGGGAGGGAGAAGTTACTCCCCAAATGACCCCCAGGCCCATTGACCCATTTGCTGAAGGTTCTGGAAGCACAAACTGCGCATGCTACCTAATTAGTGTAATAAGTTTGAGTGCCTGCCCGAAGGAGGAGCAAGGAGATGATAAAAGGGCACAAATTGAAGCCTTATGTGCGTGCACCCTCAGGAACTGGACCTCTGGCTTGACTGGACCAGCACTGGACCCAGGACCGGTGAAATCTTTCTCTTTTCTTTTTTCTCTCTCTGCCACTCTCTCTCTCTTTTTCCCTAATCCCTACACCTCATCCCTTTAGACATAAAACCATTGACCAAGTCTGGGACTAGAAGAGGATCCAGCTGCCCCTAGGCTCTTCTCTGACAAGGAGTCTAGAAAGCAAGAGGGTCTGCTCTGAACCTCGTGACTCAACGGGACAGCGCTCCTTATTTTCTTCCCTGAACTGATCCCCAAATAAACAAGGCTTGTAGTATATGTTTGGTGACCCATGGTTAGCATGTCTGACAGTTTACTGACATAGTTTCATGCCAATTCTTGTTGTGAGCAAATAAAAGTTGAGTTTTGTGAGTTAAAGGATCCCTGGTGTCATTTCACCTTAATCCTGACCTGGGAATTGGTGAACCTGAGTTGTTGTCCTGAGAAATTGGGATGTGACAACCACGGACCTCCCTGGGCTGCAGGGGGACAGCCTGCCTCACCATGGTCTTTCCCACAGGCTGCAGGGGAATCTCTGCTCTGGTGCCTGGAGCATGTCCTCCCCCTCCTTCTTCACTGACCTGGGTGTCTGCAGAGTTGTTTCTCTCACATATTCTTACTCCTCTCTCCAGCTGCAATTGAGCAGTTGTTCCCCCCATCCCCCTTCTTAAATGTGTTATAACAGAGCTGTTACCACCGTCATTGGTGGGCTTGGCCTTGGCCAGTGGCAAGTCCATCTTGGAGCCGGCTGGCATTGGTTCTATCGGACATAAGGGAAGCTTCTAGCAGCTTCTCACAGAAGCCACCCCTGTAGTCTCCCTGCTACCAAAACTTTGCCACACAAACACAATACACAAAGTGCTGATTAGTAAAACTAAAAAGTATTGATATGTGGAACATCCTTTGCAAAAGGCTCCCTAAGAGGATGTTTCTGAAAACCAGACATTTTCTTCTCCCCGAGATGTGAGTAAGCTTTTAACAACTCTTGTCCATGCCATCTGGTTGCCTTGTGTTCATCTGCATACATACTCATACAATTCATTCTACTGTCACTGCATTTTTAATAAAGTGCTAGACCATCGAGATGGTCAGTTCTACTGTACACACATATATGTATACATATTTTCATTTTTGCTATTCCTTGTAGTCCTTCTCAGAGAGAGAGAATATCCAGTATTAGTGCCTTGGGAATGTGCCTGAAATCCTTGGATGCAAGAGTAGGCTTTAGATTAAGAGAAGTTTTCTAACTTCTGAATGAAAATAACATTTGTTTGAATGTGATATACTGAATAGTCTCTGCAGCTCTGAGAGACTAGGGCCCTGTGTATGGCACTTCTTTGATATAAATGCAAACCTTCGAACAATTTTTATTGCTTGGAGTTCAGTGTTTATATGCATGTCTGAAACATGCCAATTTGAAAACTGGATGATAGGAATAAAAAACTTTTATTAAATCCCATTATTTCTGAATACAGTCTAGAGTAAGTCCAGCTGTTAAGATCAGAGAAAATTGTATGTTTTGCAATTTTCACAACTAGATCCCATAACTAATTGGTTCAGAAATTTTGTACTCTTAGCATCCAAAGACTGGTATAAGGGGATAATGCTGAATTTGTATGTAGGCCTATAGAAATTAGGAACAATGAACTTTAATTTTTTTAATAAAAATCTACTTAATATATTCATCAGAAAAAACTAATCTGTAACTGCAAATTTAATTTACATGTACTGTCTTCTGCTGAATTAAGTTTCAGGCTTACCTAGCTAATATTGATTTAGTTTATAGTTGTATTTTGTGTCCCCTAACAAGAGAATAAAAAAAGTCTCTGTTCTCCTGGTTACCATTTAACATAATACAGTGTCAGGATTTCCTAAATGTATAACCAAAATTCCACTGAAAATAGCTTGGATTTATCTTCCTTTGTTTAAGACAATATACTTAGCTGTACTCTGTTGTGTATACAATTAAAAACAAGTATTCTTTTTATAGTCAATGTTAATATGGTGTATATTCTTTGTAATTGATATTTTAATATTGCTGTAATTGAACAGAATTATGCATGAGTATTTTTTCAGGACTTAGGAGTTCTTATAATACAGGCCTTTGTCTAGTCTGTATTTTTTTCTGTCACTTCTTTGCCACTACCTTCCATTTGAATACATGGGAAAAAATTGTTACACTTTGAGATCTACAATAAGTAGCAGTTGTAGCTGCAACATCGATGCACAGAAACATAAAATTTCTGGATTTGGTCAAATGGTTTATCAGCAACCTTGAGCATAAGGTAGCTGTGGTGGGTTAATGTTGGCCAGCTGCCAAATGCCCACCCATCACCCCTTACTGAAGTCAAGGCAATTAACCTCCAGCTTTTTTTAACCTGAAAAAATCTCTGTGGTGGCAAACATCATTCTAGGAGGTAGCACAAGTAGATAATGTAAGTAACTGGTCTGCTTTTAAGTATTGAAAGTATTGAAATTATGGAAGCACATTGTTACTGTCCTGTTTTTAGTTAACCAAATGCAAAATGAACATATACCTCTGTGTTTTGTTGGACTGAGGTCAAGGAACAGGATTGTGCAGAGTTCTTGATTATAGTGTCTTTGACTTAATGAAATGATGTCAAGGCTAAGTATTTGTGGAGTTTGTTAGACTGCAGCACGCAGGTAGACTCTAAGAACTTGTAAAGAGAAGAAAAAGATGATTTAGAGGCCTATGTTTTAAATGTATAAATTCTGTTAGACAAATGCCACCATTACCTTTTTAGCAGTTTTAATTTGGACATGAGAATTGTGGCCAGGTGCCACTGGAATTATACTGCACGTAATTCATGTGTCTGACATCCTCAGAAGGAACTTTAACAGTGCACCTTAAAGATGCTCATAGAAACCTGGATTGCAGAGCTGTGGTGCCACCAGAATGCCATCTTCATGGAGAGGAAAAAAAATGATGTAATGAGATAACCTACACTATATATTTTGCAGATTCCTTTGTCTGATACTGTTTTTTCTAAGTGAAATTTTTTCTTCTCAGCTTCAAATCCCTTTTCTGTCTTGTTCTAATGTTCTTTACTTTGATTTTTCTTGTTCATGCATTGGCCTATATCTAATAGAAACATGTGAGAGAACTGGGGTTCTTCAGCCTGAAAAGTGGGGAGACCTTACTCTGGCCTTTCAGTACTCAAAGGGGGCTTATAAGAAAGATGGGGACAGACTTTTTAGCAGGGCCTGTTGCAATAGGACAAAGGGGTAATGGTTTTAAACTAAAAGAGGATACATTCAGACTAGGTATAAGGAAGAAATTTTGTACAGTGAGGGTGGTGAAACACTGGAACAGGTTGCCCAGAGAGATGGTAGATGCCCCATCCCTGGAAACATTCAAGGTCAGGCTGGATGGGGCTCTGAGCAACCTGATCTAGTTGAAGATGTCCCTGCTCGTTGCAGGGGGGGTTGGACTAGATGACCTTTAAAAGTCCGTTCCAAACCAAGCTATTCTATGATTCTATGATCTCTTTTATTATCAAGGTCAGTAAGTACAGATTTAGCAGGAGAACAGAACACAAAGCACCTAAAAAGGAGAAAAGAGAAAATATTGCATGGAGACTGGTAGTGCACATTTTTAAATGTATTGGGTTTGCATAGCAAGGTTTTGGTAGCGGTGGGTGGGTGGTACAGGGGTGGCTTCTGTGAGAAGATGTTAGAAGCTTCCCCCATGTCTGACAGAGAGAGTGCCCGTCGGCTCCAAGATGGACCTGCTGCTGCCCAAAGCTGAGCCAATCAGTGACAGTGGTAGCGTCTCGGAGATAACAGATTTAAGAAGGGGGAAAAAAACTGCTGTGCAACAGCATCCAGAGAGAGGAGTGAGAATATTTCAGAGAAACAGCTCTGCAGACACCCAGGTCAGTGAAGAAGGAGGGGGAGGACGTGCTCCAGGCACCGGAGCGAGATTCCCCTGCAGCCTGTGGGTAACACCATGGTGAGGCAGGCTGTCCCCCTGCAGCCCATGGAGGTCCACAGTGGAGCAGATATCCACCTGAGGCCCATGGACGACACCATGCCAGAGCAGGTGGATGTGCCCAAAATAGGCTGTGAACCCATGGGAAGCCTGTGCTGAAGCAGGATCCTGGCTGTAAGGGACTGTGTTGGACTGTGTTTGTCTCAACATTGCTGCTGCACCACTACCATTTCCTGGCCTCAACATCCTGTTGCTGTGGAGGAGTACGCTCTGAAGGAGACAAAATGTCCCTGAAGAAACCACCATATCCTCCCAAAGCTAGCCTACCAAGCTGCGCTTGTGCACGAGCCGGGCGAAGAGGACCACCGTGAACACCTGGGCATGCGCGCATGGAGGAACACAGGGCGGCACATATGATAATGAGCTCTGTGGAAATGGGCAGGCTCTTCAGAGAAATCATGGGGACCGGGACAATAAAGGAACTGCATACTCGTCTCTCAAAAGGGATGAAAAGGGATGAAAAAAGGGATGAAAAAGGATGAAAAGGGGAATGAAGTGACGAGAAGAAGAAGAAATCAGCACTTGGCACTGGGACTTTGGCATCATCTGTCTGCTGGAACTTGAAACTTGGACCTCCATCACCTTCACTGAGACAGAGCCAACGGGACATTGCTGGCTTCGTGGTGGTGGTAACTAGTCTTGCTGCACCTCTCCCGTTCTCTTGCTTAGGTCTGCTTTTTTCCTTTCTTCTTCCCTCTGTCCTGTCGCTATTATCAGTTGTTATAGGAAATAAAACTTGCAAGTTTGTATGGCATCTGACCTTGTTTGTGTCTTAATCTCACTCTTGGGATCGTTTAAGAACCCTCCCCAATATTGGATTGGGACACTGGCAGGACCTGTGGACCTGTGGAGAGAGGAGCCCACAGTGGAGCAGGTTTTCTAGCAAGACTTGTGACCCTGTGGGGGACCGACGCTGGAGCAGTCTGTGCCTGAAGGACTGCACCCTGTGGAAGGACCCATGTTGGAGACGTTTGTGGAGGACTGTCTCCCGTGGGAGGGACCCCACACTGGAGCAGGGGACAAGTGTGAGGAGGAAAGAGCGGCAAAGACAATATGCAATGAACTGATTGGAACTCCTGTTCCCATTCCCTTGTGACACTCAGGGAGAGGAGGTAGAGAAAATCGGGACTGAAGTTGAGTCTGGGAAGAAGGGAGGGGTGGGGGAAAGGTTTTTTAAGATTTTGTTTTATTTCTCATTATCTTACTCTGACTTTTGATGGATAAATTAAATTAATTTCCCAGTCTGAGTCTGTTTTGACCATGTCATGACCCGGAATGGACAAACCAGGGAGGCGTTGTGGTGAATTCAGAATTCCCTCGGGCTAAATTAAGATGAAGCGACACCAAACAATCAGTTAAAACATTTTATTCATGGCAGAAGCAACCTGAACTTGGGAGGTGTAACAGTAGGTGACGAGGTTTCTCTTAACAGGAATTGGCATGAAACTATGTCAGTAAACCGTGTGACCTGTGTTAACCATATACATTGATTCAGGGAAGAAAATAAGGAGATGCCTCCCATTGAGTCACAAGGTTCAGAGCAGACCCACTTGCTTTTTAGACTCCTTCTCAGCGAGGACCCCACGGATGGCTGGATCCACTCCTAGTCCCAGACTTGGTCAGTGGTTTTATGTCTTGAAGGGTTGAGGTCTAGGGATTATGAAAAAGGAAAGAGAAAGAGAGAGCAAGACAGAGAGAGAAAAAGGAAAAGAGAAAGATTTCACCAGTCCTGGGTCCAGCGTTGCTCCAGTCAGCCGATGGGTCCAGTTCCAGTGGGCACATGGGCATGGGGCTTCAGTTTGTGTTGCTTTTAGAACCCTTAGGAAATGGGTCAGTGGGCTTGGGGGTCGTTTGGGGAGTAACTTCTCCTTCCCAGCAGACATCACCATTGTTCGATCTTTGGTCATGCATGGTGAGCTGCCCTTCTCAGCATATCAGAACATGGAGGTGCGCACCCTCCGGTGCACCCTCCCCGTCCTGTTACTGATGTCCTGTGCTGATCTGTGCTGATCGGCTTCTTTTCACCTGTGGTTCATTGCTATGCAGGGTTCGTTGTTATGCAGAGTTTGTCGTTATGCAGGACTTGCCCCACCACAATGTTTAGGACATTAACTCTTTCAGTCTCTCACAGCCCATGACAGTAATTGGTGAGTGATATCCCTGTCCTTATCTCAACCCACAAGCCTTTTGTCGTATTTTTCTCCATCCAGTGGAGGAGTGGGAGTGATAGAGCAGCTTAGTGGGCACCTGACATCCACCCAAGGTCAACACACCAGAGTCCTTTTTTGGCACCCAACATGGGGCATGAGGAATTCAAGATAAGGACAGTAATTGGGAGAGGTAATGGGCAAAACATGGACTGAACACAGCTAGAGAGCGAAGAGAAGAATGATTGTGGGGAATTTTTGTTGTTGTACTTGTGGTGAAGTGACGGGAGGTGGACTGTATGTAAATTGTCCACCACTGTCAGTGTTGTGATGATGTTATTTTGATTTTGGTGTGGGGAATTCTTTTTGTTGATATAATTGAAGTTTGTGAATATTGCAGATTGTGTGATGAAAATGTATTTTAATGATACTTCTTAAATATGTGATTCTCAGAGGTGAGGGATGGAATGGAGGAAAAAGTGTTATTTTCAGAGCTGTCAGAATACTGCCAACTTTTTTGATCACATAAAATATAGAAAGAAGTAGAAGGCTCACTTGAATCTGAAGACCTCGGTGAATATGTTTTAATAATAATAATAATAATAATAATAATAATGATGTGTTTAAATTGAAAATAATAATAATAATTATTATTATTATTTTCAATTTAAACACATTTAAATTAAGAAGCTGGACTTCTAAGTATAAATTTTGCAATGAATTTGTTGTTAGCTTCTTACAATTTCCCTTGGTTCATTGTCATGCAACTAATAGAGTAATTATAGAATTTTTCCTACAGTGAATGCTGTGTTATCCATTGTAAAATATTGTGATATTGCAGTATGAAATGTGAATAGAAAATGACTTTTTCTGCAAAATTAAGCTTACATCTTACAATTTCAGCAGGGAGCAACTGTTTTGTAAATAAGATGTAGCTGTTTTTTAATACTTAGTTCTCACTGCAGTAATGACATGAACCTAAATGGCAAAACATTGACTCCCTGCTGCCATTATGTATTCTTACTTCAGCTTCCCTGGCAGAAGCAGCACAGGGGATTGACATTTCATAAGTGATAAAAAGAGTTGAATGTTCATGAACTACTACTGATTTGAACAGTTTCTAATTTACTACCCTTCGTCCTAAGACTCTCAGGAAGGTGAAAGCAAAAATTTACCTGGAGTCAGACCATTCAGTTTAATTTCTAATTATAATAATCTCTCAACATGCACATGTGCACAGTGGACCATTTGAACGTCTGTACAAAAAAAAAAAGCATGCAACAGTTAACTAATTAAATATGAAATGAAATAATGGAAGAGGCTAGAATTGAGTTTTCCTGCTATTTAATGAATACTTTACCAGCCGTACTGCAACAAAGAAGTTTCAAATCAAGTCCCTGAAGTTAATGGGGACTCAATACAAAATATGACCTAGTCCTTCAACCTCTTATAATTCAGACTTGGCCTTCCAAAGATAGTTGAGTGAACATAACATTGTCAACTTGTGATAGTTTCTACGTGAAGAGGAGGATGCTGGCAAACCCTCTAGCATTTCATCAAGGAATAGCACTGTTTGTGTTTGTAGTGACTGTAGTGGCTTGTGTTTCTGTAGTCTTTTCAACTTAAAAGCTGAATAAGGCTCTTGGCACGTCAACATTGGCCAAGTGTGCTTCCCTGGATGGTGAATGTGCAGAACTTCACTGAAGACAGCATTTTGCAGTTATATTGGTGATCCATTCTGGTAACAGTAGTTTCTACGTTGCACAAAGTGTCTCTCCAGGAAGACTGGCACACACTGGCCCCAGTACGTGAAAAGATGACAGGATATCAACTGTTTTCATGTTTGTCCCGGGATGTACTCCATGCAGAATGAATGACTGGTAATTTTGTCTTTAATTTCTTTTTTTATTATTTCAAAATTACTGATGAACAAGTTACTCCAGATGAACCTGAGCTACAAAGACTTTCTTTAGTCAAAAGGAGCAAATCTTCCCTTGTTGTACGGTAGCTGTTCATTTTTACTCTGATATTGATGAATGAGTGACAGTTATTATAGGTCTATTTTTTACACTGTACAGAATTATTCTGGCACTAGGCACTTAAATTTCTGCCATTAAATAATGTGCACAGAAATATTTTAAATCTCAAATGAGATCCCAGAAGATGATGGTGATACATTAAGTATGTGGCTTACCTGAAGGCTCCCAAGCTCAGAACTGAGCACAGTTATTCAGATTTTGTGTCTTGGGGACCATCTACCCCATGGCTATTTGACCTGTGTTGCAAAACAGGAATTAAAACAGCTGCTTGGGCAAAGCTTTCTTTGAGATCCAAAGACTAACTGCAGTATCAGTGAGTAAAAATTACTTTCACAAGACTGAAATTTGGAAATCATGGATGGGTTATCTGTTTTACTGCAAACAAGGCAGGTTTCTCTAACAAACTTGTGACCTCATACTATTTGCTATTTATGTGGTCTGTACCATTGACCTTTCATTTCAATATAAATAGCACTCGAAACTGCAATACAATCAGAAATCAGTTTATGAGGTACAGAATCTCTCTAAATGATAACTGGAAGGCAGGTTATAGTTCATCACAGTTTATAGTACTTCCTAGAAGCTGGCTATTGAGAGAAATTAGGTAGATAAAACATATCATTGCAGGCTATAGCATCATTGCATAAAAGCAGGAAAAAAAGTGTTTTAATGAGTATCTGTTTGCAAAAGTGAAGACAGACAAAAAAACCTTGGTATTATATTTCTAGAGTCACTTTAAATGAACATGAAATTGGCTTGATTCCTTATTCAGAAGTTTGAGAATAAAATTTGTAAATCTGTTCCTGGATGTTCTTAGCATGCTGAATTTCCTCCCTACATCCAATGTTTTGAATGGATGACCAAAGGATCTTTGTTACATAAACCAGAATGTAACAACTAGAAAAATTAAACTGTACTGTAAAATTTACAGATTGCTTTGTAAATCTGAGGCTTTCAACAGCCTCTGTAGCTGTCTCAGAGAATGTACAAAAAGCAAGTTTGCCTTTTTGCTCCATTTACAGTGGTGCAACCAAAGCACTATACTGGTTTATTCAGACCAATGTACAAGTACAAATATCTTCAATCCAAGTTTGAAAGAATTTCTCTGAGTTTTTATTTATGCTAATAAATACTTTCAGTGAGGTGTTAACAAAAGGTAAATTAGAAAAGTCACTGTCTCTAGTAAATATGAGATATAGGTAAATATCCCTTTTACCACCCTCAAAGTGAAGGGTCAGCTGGTAGTGAGTTGTAAAAAAATTTTATGTGTTATAGAATCATACTCTTCCCTAATCCCTGATTTTTCTATCTAGAGCATGAATTACTTTGGGTTTCCAAACCTGTCTTTCGAAGGGATGTTGTAAGTTTCCCTTGTAGATCAGAATGCAGAAAACAGGGACAGAAAAATAATTTGTGAAAATTAATTCTCCAGCCAGGACTGTATGTCCTACATTCATTGAAGGAGTCATTTGGGGTTTGCAGCAGTGTTTGATTTCACCTATTATGAGAGACCTTTAGGTGCTAGGCTGCTGCATGACATTTAGGGCTGATGGACCCATTAGTTTTCGCTGTTCCTGTGGCCATAGTTCCCCTGACACGAAAATTAAAGGTGCAGTCCCTGTGGTTTATACCAGTAAATTCTCAGGTTCCTCTGAGAGGAAGGAAGGAAGGACTGGTAGAGGATAATGACTTTGTCAATCTCCTGGTATTTACTTGTCTGACCTCAGTAACTGGAAGACCTTGAGATCTGCTGGTGAGTGGCAAAATTAAATGTTATTGAACAGAATGAGAAGTTAATATAACTGTATTTTGGAAGATATTATTGGACTATATCTTATTTTTGCATTCAAAAAATATGTGACTTTCAATTAATTATTAAAAGCAACTCACGTTTTATTATTTTTTTTCCCTCTGCAGTTTCCTCATAAAGTCTTTAATCTATTCTTCACAGTTAAAAATAGCTGATAGTCTTCTGGAAAAAAAAAAATCATTTATTTGTAGGAACATCTACATATTGACCTCTCTTTTTGTAAGATAAAGGTATGAATTTCTGCCAAAGTATTTTATCTATATGTCTTACCATTAAAGTTTTTAATGAGGCTCCAGGAATACAATGTAGTAATCATATGGCACTGGCAAATATTATACTGAGTCTAGGAGCAACAGCCAGAGAAGATTTTTAATGTGCCGTTAAGTAGTAAACTCACAGCTGCATGATAGTGTCTAAGTAACTGTTGAGCATAATCATTTAAAAATATGTCCAGAATAAAAGAAAATATGTATAAAAGTAAGGAAAGGTCAGTGGTTTACATTTTCTAATTACATTTTTTTCACATTAGAAATGTTCTTTAGATAAAGTAGTTAATGTACTGTTTAGTTAAAGGGAAAAATTTTTACAAAATGTTTAAAGGAGACGAGAACGATTGTGTAGGTACAACGGTTTCTAATGTTGACTGGAGTGTTATGATAGTACTAATCAGTAAGTAGCATCAAAAACACTTTACATATCAAAGAGAAAGAGGTAAAGAGCACAGAATTCTGCACACAATGCAATAATACTAATGCTCAATTTCCTTTTCTAATCATGTTAGAATCTTCTAGGAGAATAAACCACAATGAAATATTAAGTGAAGTTTTCCATTCCTAGGAAAAAAAAAGGGGGGGTGGGAAGGGAAGTGTAGAAACGTCATCGCATAAATCTAAAAAAATCTGAACTCAGAATTGCTTACAATATTACAAAATGTTAGTGTTATCCAAAAATTTTACGAAAAGAGATCTCGTATCTATAAACCGGTTGAAGACACATCCCAGGCTTTTTCCAGTCCTTGAGATTCAGTTTCTAAACATCTGGAGAGAAAGATAATCCTGATGAGATAGAAATGGATGAGAGACATAACATTACAAGCTTTTCACATTTACAGTCTCTGATTGTGGAGGCAACATTTAATAAACAGACACTTTTTTCGTAGAAACACAGTCTTATAGGCTGTGCACAACTATAGTATGAGACATTAGAATTGGAGAAGGAGCAGAAAAAATGCTTTGACCTATTTTGCAACACATGCACATATTCTATTATTTGCAGTTCAGAGTTACTTTTTATAAAGAGAAGATGATGTCACCAGTCAGCAAAATACTTTGAAAAGTCTGATTAACAGGAACCGAGGGAGAACAATAAAAACTGAATCTTGGACTATTCCCAAGTGGTTAAAGATTAGCA
This sequence comes from Harpia harpyja, assembly GCF_026419915.1. Taxonomy (NCBI): domain Eukaryota; kingdom Metazoa; phylum Chordata; class Aves; order Accipitriformes; family Accipitridae; genus Harpia; species Harpia harpyja. Next base: position 26,133,496 of record NC_068947.1, read on the forward strand.
CATACATAAATACTTGGCTATTTGATAGAGAAGTTGGGACTATAAAAAATTGGTGAGAAAACTATTGAACAATAGAGTAGGAAGTCTCAGCCTGAAGAATTTATATTTGAGTGGAATATCTAATACAGCTTCTCTTCTCAATGATGGTGTAGTCTGAGATACTAGTTTGAATGACCTGTTTATGTCTTGAGATTCTATTTCTGCCTGTTTTTAAACTTTCATGTATTTGTGCTGTAATGAGGGCCATGGTATTTTCCACTGGTACAAACATTATTTTTATTACTATAAAAGATATTTGCACATTTTTGATGAAATATTTTTTCTCAATATTTCTATTCTTGTGCATTCTTTTACGTAACTATGTATTGTTATTTTCTTCATCTGATGAAGTTGAAGTTTTGCTAAATTTTGTTTAGCTCTATTGATGATGTATTGAATTAGTCCTTTAGTTCATTTCAAGGAGACAATTTTTTTATATGTATTATATTTAAAACCACTGTCACTGATTTTAATTTTTTATAACTGTTTTGCCACTGTATGTTCTGTTTCTGCACAGATATAATTCTGATAGATAAGATTTTTCCTTCCAACCCCAAGACAGCTGTTTTTTTCACAGTGACTTTTGGGGTGTGTGTCCCTAAGAACCACATTTTTTCTGTATTTGGTTTTGATACCTTCCAGTGTATGCTTTGCAAGTGAATAATTAACATCTAAAGCACAGAAGCTAATTGTTATTTAACAATTTCAAACCAAAAATTAAACATGTGTATGCTTTCTTCTCCTTTCTGTGTTCCCTTATACATTGAGAATAAGAAAAGTAAAGCCTTGCTGCAGATAATCATGCTTATTTTCCCTTTATTTGTATACCAAAGGTTAAAACACCCTCTTTGAGTCTTAATTGTTGTGGTGGGTTGACCCTGGCTGGGTGTCAGGTGCCCACCAAAGCCATTCTATCACTCCCCCTCCTCAGCTGGACAGGGGAGAGAAAATACAACGAAACGCTCATAGGTGGAGATAAAGACAGGGAGAGATCATTCACCAAATACCATTATGGGCAAAACAGACTCAACTTGGGTAAAATTAGTTTCATTTATTACCAATCAAATCAGAGTGATTATGAGAGGATAATGAGAAATACAACTAAATCATAAACCACCTTCCCCCTACCCCTACCTCCCTTCTTCCTAGGCTCAACTTCACTCCTAAATTCTCTACCTCCTCCCCCTGAGTGGCTCAGGGGGATGGGGAATGGGGGTTGGAGTCAGTTCATCACATGTTGTTGCTGCTGCTCCTTCCTCCTCAGGGGGAAAACTCCTCACATTCTTTCCCTGCTCCAGCGTGGGGTCCCTCCCATGGCACAGAGTCATCCATGAACTTCTGCAGTTTGAGTCCTTCCCACAGGAAGTGGAAGTGCAGTCCTTCAGGAACTGACTGCTCCAGCATCAGTCCCCTGCAGGGTCACAAGTCCTGCCAGAAAACCTGCTCCAGTGTGGACTCCTCTCTCCATGGGGCCACAGGTCCTGCCAGGAGCCTGCTCCAGCGTGGGCTTCCCACGGGGTCACAGCCTCCTTTGGGCACCCGCCTGCTCCTGCGTAGGGTCCTCCACAGGCTGCAGGTGGATATCTGCTCCACCGTGGACCTCCCTGGGCTGCAGGGGGACAGCCTGCCTCACCACGGTCTTCTCCACGGGCTGCAGGGGAATCTCTGAGCCAGTGCCTGAAGCACCTCCTCCCCCTCCTTCTTCACTGACTTTGGTGTTTGCAGGGTTGTTTCTCTCACATGTTCTCATTCCTCCCTCTGGCTACAGTCTCTATTGCACAAAGACTGTTTCCCCTTCTTAAATATGTTCTCCCAGAGGCACTACCACCATCGCTGATGGGCTCGGCCTTGGCCAGTGATGGGTCCGTCTTGGAGCCATCTGGCATTGGCTCTGTCAGACATAGGGGAAGCTTCTAGCAGCTTCTTACAGAAGCCACCCCTGTAGCCCCCCGCTACCAAAACCTTGCCACGCAAAAATCATTTTGGATTATGAATGACGACGTCCTTGCTTTCAAGAAAAATAGAGGAAGTTACATAAAATGGTTTTAGACAAAGAAACAGTAAATATTGTGGTAAACAAGCTTCCAAGAAGGATTAAAAGAATGAACTTCCAACCTGTGGGTGAAATGCCTGTGTAGGTGGGTGCATTAAAATTAAAAAGCAGTGACGTCAGCTGTGACCCTACTCCCTCACCTACAACCCATGAAGAAACCACAGCAAGGGAAAAATATTTATCTTTGCCTTTTGGGTCCTCCCACCCCCCCCCATTCTGAAGTCTTGCCCTTAGTGGTAGTGTTACTTTCTCTGCATGGGACTACAATGAACTGTGTTTGTCCTGTGTAAATTTTGAGACACCCAGTTTCCTGGTCAGACTGGACATGATACCCTCCTTATAGGCAGAACAAAGGACTACGTGTCCACCATTGCTGAAACAATGTCTGTGAAAGAAAAGTCTTTTACTGTGTGTGGGAGCAGCTCGGAACACCTGGCATTTGTTTTCAAGAGTGAACCATTAGAATTTGTTGTGCTGCATGTTTGCCAAGCCTTTGAAGAACTAGTTTTACAAGGTCAGGTTGGAGGATGGCCTTGTGTATGCCTGGGAAGATGTGGCTGAAGACAGTCATGAGTATGTGTATGGAATGTTTTTATCTTTAACTGTTCTGAGGACTGGCAAACATCCCAGCTGAGCCAGATATGCCCTCCTGTGTTAGTAGTATTGGTTGTATGCCATTAGTTCTTTCTAGATCTTTGTTGAAACACATATAAGTTTGATTCTTTTGTGAAATAAACGGAATCTTGTACAGATAGCTTGAGCGCTTAATTCAGTCACCGCAACTGTGGATACAAGAAAGTGTATAGAGGACAGGAGAGTATCAGGACAGAGTTATATCTAGGTGTACAATCCCACTAGCCATTTTCAGCCCACTGTGTGCAGCCAGCATGTACACTCAATTTACATCTTACTCTGTAACATTAAGAGTGAAGGGCTGTCAAAGACAAAGTTGATCTTAATAACCTTTTCAATACATTGCTTTTTTCTTCATATTCTGGCTAGTAAAGGGATCTCTCCTATAGAAAGCTCCTCAATAAAGGCCAAAAGGCTTTTAAAATTAATTAGAACAATTAAGCTTTTTAAAATTCAGAGTGACAAGGTCTGACATGAATAAAAAGGATGTTGGTTTATATACAGCACTCCACAAATTCTGTCTGCTCTTGACGGCAGGTCTTTGCTTCTTGGTTTGGTTTCAATCAACCAAATAGGTTCCCGCATCACAGTGAAGTCTTTGCAGTCCTCTTCTCTTAAGGAAGATCTTTCTGGGAGCACCTACATTAGTTTATCAGTTGAGATCAGCAGTGCATTTTTGAAGGAAACCTCCCTTTGTCTCCACTTACTATGCTTTGGTTTGCTTTGTGAAGCTGGGTGGAGAGGTAAGCTGGCTTCAAAAAGTTGAATTTTACTCTCCCTCATGTTTTTCTTTGTGTCAATAGATGGTGGAGATAAAAAAATTAATTCAGACAAAAAAGTTGATCATGACCACAATTTAAAGAGTAGCTATCAATTATATAGCAACTTTGTACAGTTTAGCAATTTTTCTAATTACATTTTTTCATGACATGACTGGATTTTACATGTTATCAAAAGCCTTAAAGCGGTGCAATGACAATGAATATAAAAGTCTGGGAATTTGAAACACGTGCTGACCTTGACTTTGACCATTTTTCACCAGTAGAGAGAATTAAATTAGTTTTGACGTCAATTCTTCAATTAATTTGCTTGAGACATGCTTGTGCTTCTGTTTAACTGCTTTTTAGAAGCATTTATGTATCTGAGTTTATCAAGCACAAGAGTTCATGGAAGGTCAAATTGTAAGTTTACTCTCTCAAATCCAACATGAAGGAAAGCATATTTTTAAAAGTATTTTTCATAGCAATTGACAATGCATATCTGTTAAAAAGAATTATAGTCTCATGGTCATGCCAATGATACATTTCTTTCACATATCATTGTATATTTTGAACTTATAAACAAAAAAAGGTCAGTTTTTCAACCTTTTCTATCATATATTTCTTCTCTCTCATTTTTCAAGAACTAAATATAGTATAACGCTTCCTCACCAAATAATATTGCACTCTCAGAATCAGTCTAAAACAAAAAGTCACCCTTTGAATGTCACACATTTTCTCCTCTGATATTCAAATTTAAATATACATTTTCTTTATTTATTTTCCATCAGATAATTTCCCTCTGTTGCAAGTTTATGGAATCTTAATGCTAGCTGTCATTTCTTAAGATGATTCAATATTGTAAAGAATGTGATTTTTTATAAAATCATTCCTTTCTATATTTTTAAGATACTAAGTGTATGTGTTTATTTTCCAAATAAAAAAGTGTTTATTTTCCTGGGTGTCAGGAATATTTCTACTCTTGCAAATTTTAAATTTTGATACGGCTTGCTTTGAGTTTAATGCAAAAATATTAAAAGTATGTCAGGGAAGAAGGAGCTTTTTCAAGCTTAGGAAATGCATGATTTAAGATAACATGTTCAGTGGCAATCTGCTTGTGTTTGCATATAGTAATACAGTCTTTGAAGCATGGCAAGTATTTTGATGATGGAGGAAAAAGGACTACATCCACAGGTAAGATTTTTCTTCAAAGAACTTTGTAATTTCATCCCTTTTTGAAATAAAAATATTACTTACCTCACCCTACCTCCCCCAAAAGACTAAGTATCAGGATAGAAGAAGACGACTATGAAAAAATTCAGAGAAAATATTGCCTTAAGTTAGATGAGACCATTATGTGGTTTATGACTAAATTATCAGCATGAGAAAAAGGGCAAATTTTTTTTTCCCCATTTCCTGCACAGATTTTATACATCTTGGAATACCTGGTCCCCAAAATTGCTGAACAACCTGTTCTGCTTACCATTATCAACATGGAATTACCGAGTACTTCATTGTTGAAAGGGACCTCTAAAGGTCATCTAGTCTAACCCCCCCTGCAACAAGCAGGGACATCTTCAACTAGATCAGGTTGCTCAGAGCCCCATCCAGCCTGGCCTTGAATGTTTCCAGGGATGGGGCATCTACCATCTCTCTGGGCAACCTGTTCCAGTGTTTCACCACCCTCACTGTACAAAATTTCTTCCTTATACCTGGTCTGAATGTATCCTCTTTTAGTTTAAAACCATTACCCCTTTGTCCTATTGCAACAGGCCCTGCTAAAAAGTCTGTCCCCATCTTTCTTATGAGCCCCCTTTAAGTACTGAAAGGCCACAGTAAGGTCTCCCTGGAGCCTTCTCTTCTCCAGGCCGAACAACCCCAACTCTCTCAGCACGTCCTCACAGGGGAGGTGTTCAGCCCTCTGATCATCTTTGTGGCCCTCCTCTGGACCTGCTCCAACAGGTCCATGTCTTTCCTGTACTGAATCATTACGAAAGATTTTTTGTAAAACACCAAGACTGTAGGAAAAACAATAACCTGAGATGAACATCAGCAGAGACAAGAAAATAGGACAGGAAAAAGCTGAAGTCTGAATGATGTTTTCTTATGACTACAAGTGCATTTCTTGAGTTTATTTTATCTTATTTTCTGATCATTAACTTGTGAACTGCACTAAGCTGTATATTCCACTTCAGACTAGAAGGATAACATCATTCATTTAATCTGTCTCTCTGTCAAAACAAATTTATTATAAAATGGAGGCACAAATGAGTTAAATAGAAAAACAAACAGAAACAAAAAAAAAAAAAAAACAAAACAAACCACCACCAATAACATGGTTCCAGAAGGAAAAAAAGAATAAGAACAAGTACATATGATGTATTTCATCACAGGAAAGTGTAGAAAGGGAAATAGCTGGACAACTGGAGTGCCAGAGTCCCTGAACAGAGCCTTTATAGGGAAACATTCACTGGAGCCTTGAAACCTATAGGGCAGCCTGCGAGCAAGTAGAGAGTTTGATGACAGATGGCACTGACTGGTTTCAGGGAAGGAATAGGAAGAAATCCAAAATTAGTGGAGTTGTGTCTTCAGAATGAAAAAAGGGCATGAATTACCTCACATTATCATATATCAAAGGAGTGACTACTGTTCATGAGGGAAGAAAGGAAAAGAACACAAAAGACATTGAAATGGAAAGGCATCTGCTTATAGTTGTGTGTATCGGGTGGTTGTGTTTTTTGTTTAAATGTCACTCAGATGGCCACAGACAGTGAGAGAAGAAGAGCAAGTGGCAAAATGAAGACATTATTTGTCTGAGTCAATATTTTTGCTAGCAGGATTTCAATCAGGTGTGGTTATACAGAAAAAATAAATAGAAAAGATAGGATTGAAATTATTATTTGTATTATGTGTAATGCAGTAGAGATTACAATCCCATTGTGCCAGATCCTGAACGTGAACAAACATGTCATCTGTCATGAAGCGATTATAACATAAGCAGAAAAGACAGGCTTAATGTGGAAGAAAAGTAAAAAGGTAGAGAAATACACAAATGACAAAGTGATCTGAACAAAGCTGTAGAAGTCCTGTGTAATTTAATGCTACATTTTGAATCCCGGACCAACCTGTTACTCTGAAGACTGAAGCACTTCTCTAAATGACATCTAAGAACAAGAGTTAAAGGGAAATTGTATAGCAGGGATGCGCACTTTTACTTATTTATTTCCTTATTTAATTATTATTATTTATTCTTCCTCTGTAGTGGTAAGTATTCAATAAACAATTTTTACTCTGGTATGCTAGATTTTATGTGCTGTGACTGCATGTGATATTTGCATGCTCCTAGTATATTCAGAGATGTTTCTGTAACCTATAGGTCTTCCTTCCATGATGCACTGATAAAATACTTTGGTTCTCTGTTATAAATCAGGGTATGCTAGAAGCACTGACGTTGCTAAATACTTGCAGATACGATATGGAGATGTGTCTTTTTGACTGAAAATGTGGTTAGCTTAGCTAAAATTAAAAACACTGCTTTTTCAGCTGCCTGTTAACAACAGCCATATTCCTATTTGTTTGACAAGCACTTGTTTTGAACAGCTGAGGTTACAGACCATGCTAGTAATATCTTTCCTGACATACACACTAGATTCCCACTTTCCATTTCTTCAAATTCTTTTTCAAAATGTTTTCCAGTCATTGCTCCTTTGCTCTTTCCACCACAGCTGCTCTTTTCCCTCCATTTCACCACTCTTGTCTGCCTGTACAGATGCCTGCAGATGTCCATTTATCCTGCTGGTGTCCTGAGCTGACCATAAATATCACTGTCAGTGCTGAACAATGTTTAAGTATGTGTTTCCTCAGTGCCATTTATTTGCCTGGATGTAAAACTGACCTGTGTAGTTTCCAGATCAGAAATAACTTGCATTTGGCAAACTTAACTTACAGCTATAGAAAAAAACATGTCTATTCATACATGCCTGTGAAGACACCTTTGTTGTTTGATGTGCTTCAGGTGTAACTGCAGGTCTTTGCGGTGAAAGAAGAAATAAAAATTTCCCTTGGCCAATTTTCTGTGCCAAACTGGTTCACTGGATTCCTCATTTAAAATTGCCCTTTTGAAGCATTAATTTTTAAAAAGTTTATTGTCTTCAATACATCTGCATTAATAATCAGAGTGTATTCACCAAATCCTGATCATGCACATTTTTGGTAGAGAGAATCATCTTGGAGGTACTGAAGAACTTGGACAGGCAGCAGCTTTTGAAAGCTTAGTATTAAGAAGAATTGTGGTTCATTGCAGTTTGCCAGTTTCCAAAGGTGAGACTCTGTTTTGATAAATTCACTTGTTCTTAAATGGGATTTGTAGATTGAAGGACCCACTCTCTAGACTGAAGGTTCCCTTTCATTATTTTCTGCCCTTCAAAAATTATGAAGGCAGAAGAAAACAGTGGTGGCAGGGAGACAGTATTCAGAAATGAGCAGAGTCATTTGAGAAGGTCTACCATTCCAGTTACAGGAACAGGCTTGAGAGAAACTTGAGGCTAGTTCCGACACCATGACTATTGGGCAAGATATTTGGGCTTTCTTTGCATTTTTGCAGGAAGATGTTGGGGGCAATAAAAATGAGATCTAAAACTTGCGGCACGCTAATCAGGAGCCAGGAGCCTGCCCTTCAGCAGAGCGCATGTAACTCGATGCTAGCTGGATGGTCACACTGGGTGCTCAGGGGTTGGGGTGGCCATTCTGCTTATTGGATTTAAAAAGTAGAAATAGCAGGGGTCTCTCCTAGCAATAACTATCCACAAACATGCTTCTGAGGAAGACGCATGAGTAATTTCATTGGGGAGGAGAGGGAGGAACCAAAATCCCTGATATATGTCATGGAGAAGGCGTCTGGCATTTTATATAGTAGTAAGGAAGAAAGAGACACTTTTTTAGTTGCTTCACATTGAGACCTCCCAAAGCAATACTGAAGTAATAGACTGAAGACATTTTTCTGTATACCCCTCTCAAAATGATACAACTGAGACACAGAGTACAGCTTTCACTGAGCCAGGAGGAGTCATCCAGATTCAGTATGATTTTTGAATCCTGATGGTTTCGTCACCTGGGGGAGAGAAGATTTGGCTCACAGTCTTAACCTATCAGAAAACTGCATTGCATTTGGCAACGTTTTATTAAATCAGAGATGTCTGAATGAAACATTTCTGTCTCGATAAGATAATTACTATTCTCCCCCTCAGTAGGAGAATTAGCCTTGATTTTGTTTCTCTGGGCTAGTCATGGCCTGGAATACCAACAAGATTGAGTCCTTCAGAGGCCTCCCTTCTGGATCCCAGCCAGGGATTGCAATAGACATGTGTTGAGATGCTGAGGTTTTTTAGGCCTCCAATATTGTATTTGTTTAGAGGGATGCTACTGAGGAGTAATGCTTCATTTTCACAGTTTTGTGCAAGTGCTGTAATCATTTAGGTCCTTCTATGGGGTCTTCCCATAGAAGTTCAAGAGTAAATACTGAATCCTATCTAAGCCACAGCTACTTTAAATTTTTTAAAGTCTCTGGGTACTGTCAGATTCTCCCTGTTTTCTCAGAAACAAAACAGTACTTAAGTGAAATACCTAAATTAGTAAATGGAAACTAATCTCTTTATTGAATATCTTGTGCTAATCTTCATTTTGCGTAATTTTGTGAAATTTCAGTTCTGGTTCCTCTAAATCAACAAACATTCTTTCCTTTCTAAATAAATAAACAAATAAAATACTGATTAAGAATATAAACTTGTGTTTAAATTTGTTCATATTCTCACTGAAATGTTAGTAATCTATATAATAATATCTGCCAGCTAAATGGAACAGCTATTTAGATATACAATTATATCTAAAATATATGGAAACTGGAATACTCAACTTTTGTTGTAAGATGAAAAGAAAATACATTCTAATATAAAAAATGCTTCATATCACACTCAGTAGGTAAGACTTTTTATCAGCGCCCTGAAAGCAAGAATGTCATTGTGAAACAAGCTGGCAGAACAGGCCGGATTTCACCCAAGACAGTGGACTTAATAAGTGCTGTCACCCATTCCATTGGTACTAATCAAGTCCATTTTGAAAGACTGAAGCCCATGAAAATAACAACCTTTCAGAACTATGCAGTTGACTGATGTGGCTGAAGTTTTTTTCACAGTTCTGGGTGCAAACAGTAAATGAATTTTCTACTGGAGTAAAAAAAAAAAAAAAGTTTTCTAAACTATTTTAAAATAATTCAACAGATTCCAGACATTAGCATGTCAGTCACACAGGCAGACACATTTATTTAAAATTTCCATATCTTGAACAGATATATCCTAAAGAATTAATACTGCAAAATCTTTGAGATATGGACTGTCTGGTTTTATATATATAACCTGTTAATATATGAAACCCATATACTGGGCCATTTGGGGTGCTTCTAAGCATCAGTGGTAGTTTAAGAAATGTAGTATTATTTTTAATATCTTCCAAAATATTTTATGCTTTATGTGTTCATATTTATGTAGCTTTGTATGTTTTAACATTATTAATAACATACAGTGGAAAAACATTTTATTAATATTCATTTATTTTGAAAAATGTTTTTAGGAAGGATTCAGTCTCCTTATGTACATAAGATCCTGAAACAAATGACCTAGGAAGACCTGTGTGATGCAAGATTGGGGCCTGAATTTGTCCCTGAATAGGGATCATGTAAGTTAAGTGTTTTCATTCCACTTCTTAAAGAAGACAACTGCTGACAACATCTACCCCTAACTTGTATTTTTCCTGCCAGTGTCTAAAAGGATGTCACTGGATTGATATGAATATTAAAGTTGACTTCTTAAATTTGGGTGTTGTCTCTGGGCCAAAGCTGTGTCATGTAGCAAGCAGGACCCTGTCACAATCTTCCATTCCCTGGATCATTGCTTAATTTTACAGACTTTAAACTCAATCTGGCACTCCAGTACAGGCAGATTCTCTCCTCTTTTGGGCTTCTTTCCAAAATAAGTAAGTTAAGTGGTGTTAGACCAAAACTGGGCAAATGATTAGATGCATATTTTTTGCCTACTCTCTGTAGAAGTTTCTTGGTCTTGGTCCAAGGTGCATACAAACAGAATGGTTTAGAGCCAAAAAATAAATGCAAGCATTTGAGTACTTTGTTTTGTTTAATATACGGGGTTTGTTGCTTAATTTTAATTAAACTACTCCTGCCTATATGATGCTTGAAGTTAATATTAAGAGAGTGAATTTGTTCATCAAAAAAGAATGTGTTGCTTGGAGGGTGTCTGGGTTTTAGGTTTGGAGTTTTTTTCTCTCTAAAAGTCTGTAATAAATTCACCCATATTCTGTTCCTTTGAGGATTTTTTAAAATATGTATATAACTGTTCTGACTACTTTTTTACTGGAAAATGTTTCCTGGAGTTTGAACAGCAGTTGGAAATATAATCAGTTCTGATTTTCCAGATAGCATAAAGCTGACCATCAGTTTTGTTGCATTGTTTCTTAGCTTGCAAATAAATTTGAATATATTCTGCATACTATTATGTCTCTGGGTGTATTTTTTGTCCTCTTTTAGAAATGCTATGGATTCAAATCAAAACATCTCTGAAGCTCTGATACTCAGGTTTTTGTACTCAGAATGTAATTGTTTTCCCTGGACAATCACCAAGAGATACAATCTTTATTTGAGGGTTGCATTGCAAGTCATCTTTGAACTTGCACAGAAAAGTAGAAGAAAGAATCTTAGTGCATTTTATCTTCTCCTCTTCATGAATTTATTGTTTAATTTTTCTTACAATTTGGATTCCCCAGCTGGGAAGTTTTAATTACTCTCTTTCCTTTTTGTGTAGATGTCTACTTCTGACTGTTGCATCCTCCAGCAATCTCTGCAAACACAGAAAAAAAAGGAAGAAAACATCAAAACATAGCCAGATAGTGGAAGAGCAAAAAGCTGTTTAGATCTGACATATAATCCAAAATACATGCAGCAAAGAGACAGGAAACTGCATGTTGTGGCAGGAACAAGGAGCAGAGTACCACTGCTGCTGTAGGAAACCATATGAATAACCACAGATGTGAAAGCAGCATCCATAGGATGCTGGGGTGGTACCTGGTGGGTACAGGGACACAAAGAACTGCTACAACTGGTTGGCAATTTCCATTCATTACAGTCTGTTCACTTGGTCAGGATAAATTACGACAGTGCTATAGATCATTTTGGGGGAGAAAAATCTGTAGGATAGAACCAGAGAAGATGTATGAATCCTATTCTCTCCATTGGGAGAGAGGGTAGTGAGACAGTGGGAAAGAAGAAATTTGCTAATCCAGATTAGCTGGCACAGACTCTTAAAAGAATTTGGCAACCAGCCTTTCTTATTTCCTAGCTACTGTAGGTTATGCAGATTACAGTGAAAATTTCCTAAAAAGCAAGTGGCAGAAAGGTGAATAACTTATATTGGAAAGAAAAAAATGAAATAAGGTCCTATCTAACATTTGTTCTTTTAAGGCTCTTTTCCTCTTAACTGCTTTCCTTCTTTTAAGGTCTACTTGTTAGTTACCTTGCAGCAATTGCCAATATTTTCTGGCAAGTGCTTTAACTGACTTGAATTGACTGTAGGAATCTCCTCTGTAATAATTCTCTCCACTGGTTATTCTGCCATCAGTAGCAGGTCTCCAAGAAGAGGGTTCAGACGTCTTTCCCAAACCCCCAGAGAGGAGCTGAGTTTCTCAGAACTGTGAATCTTCAATGGCATCTGGCAGGGAGATGCTGCAATTTGGTGTCTCTGACCTGTGGCAGATGAGAAGTTGGAGTCCTGCATGTGTTATTTGTTTGTCTTAGGCAGGTCCATTAGTTCCTGAAAAATTCTGCCAAGTTAATAAACTGAAAAAAAAATTTGATAATAGCCAAGCAAAGAAATATATAACATATCAATTTCACAAGGAGCAAAAAACCAGGCTCCTTCTCAAGCAATCCATATACTGTCACAACTCTTTTGTCAAATTAGCTGTAATCAAAGCTCTCTTAGGTCCTGTAGCTGTACTTGTGTGACATTTTTCTTAACTTTTGCATTACTGCTGAGCACAGATGTTTATTGGAATCCTGTTTCTGTTAAAGGTTACTGCAAAATTCCTGTTAATTCACACAGATATGGGGTGATGTCTTTAATAAGTGTAGATCAGACATTTTCCAGTGCCTAACATTTGCTGAATTCAGAAAAGGCAAGGTAATCAAATGGTGCTGGGCCCTTAGGTGTCTTTGGAATAGCTACTGCATACTAGTTAAGTCTCAAAAATGTTCTGTCTTTCAAGTTCCACAGGGTTGATGACGCTGACTTGGATGTTGAAGTTGTTTCCTGCCTCCTTGCACTTCTTCAGTGTTTCAGTAAGGAAAAGTAAGGGAAGGATTTGCTCTCAGATATATATTTTTTTTTTTTCCTGTTAGTTTATACTCTATTATTGGAAGAAGCAATAAATAGTTTAATTTCAGTCATACTTGTTTCCTTGTCAGCAGAATTAAGTGTAGGACCCAAAAAGAGGATATATTATGCACAACAAAAGAAGGAGGAGGTGTAGAAGAAGAAGATGACTGATGACACATGGGATCTGGGCAGATTTTTGGCTGATCACTTCCAGCGGCTGTTGCTGTACGTGGCTGCCCACTGCTTCTTGTGCCATGGGGAGCCTGAAGTGGGTGCCTGGGTATCTGAAGGCAAACCAAGCCCTGGGATCCTGACCACATTGCCCTGGGGCAATCCCAGGGAGGTGGATATCACGCTCAGAACAGGGGACAAGTGCCATGAGTGCAGACCAGGGCTCTGGCTGCTCTGGTGGCATCACCGCTGTGAGGCTCAGGCATGAGCCAACACAGAGCAGCAGCTCCAAGAGATGGAGGCACAGCTAAGGCAGGCACAGGAGGAATAAGCATGCTGCATCCCCACATCACCATTCAGAAATGTCTCTTTCAAAGCACTGCACTCACACCAGCACAGCAGGAACAGAGATCCTGCCATGGTGAGTCCCCATCCCACCACTGGGATACATCATCAGCCATCCAGCAGTGTCATGAAGGCTCCAAGAGCTGGAAAAGCTTTTTTAAAAGCACACTCGCTGCCTAATCCACTCTATGCTTGCCTATTTTTTCATTTATGTTTGGTTTGTCTTGCTTAGACAATAAAACACACGGAGTGTATTATTCTTATATTTGTTCCATACCTACAATGTTGTAAACATGGCCAGAATTTAAGATGAAGATTTTTCCTATACTGTCAATATAATCTTCTTTACAAACAGGGTCTGTATTAAAACTGAGAAAAATATAGTTTGTTCAGTATAATAAGCATACAGTAGTGTCTCAGTGTTCATACTGCAGTTACCTGTGAATATCAGTCCAGTAAACAGAATGACAGCAATTTTTTAAGGTTTATTGAGTTGCTACCATAATTCAGACTTTTTAAACTACAAATAATTTATAAAATCAATCCCATTTAACTAAGAAATTTTAAATATAAACTCACTTCAGGAGAAGCAGTGTTTAATAAAGTTAATATCTGCAGCCCCACAGTCTTTTTTTTTTCTTTTTTTTAACTATGGTTTGTCTATGTTTCTGAAGACCAGTACAAATAGTTTCTGGTTTATTTTCTTAAACACTTTAAGACAATTGAGCATAACTTGAACTAGTGTGCTGATAATGTTTCCATTGATGGTTGAACAGTTAAAGGTAATGATTGTTATTTAACTGCAATAACAGTTAAATAATAATTGTTTTTCAAAATGAAGCTTTACAGGCTCTGTCAAATAAAACTCTCTACAATTCAGTCTATAAAAGGTAAAATAATCCTACTTAGTCATTGGAATGGCTGAACAGAATAATTATTTTGGTAGATACAAATGGAATAATAACACAATACTTAAGTACTACTTGGCAAATATTAATTAATCCCATTGACATGCAATTATTGCCCCAATATTTTTTTTCCTGAAGAAATTGCTGAGCAGTGTTTCAGAAACATCTATGTGTTGGCACTGGTCTTAAGCTGGATTAGTTACCACAGCACACAGCTGATAGGTTCAGAAGTTTGCGCTGCAGTACTAATAATACTGATAGTAATAATAAAATGCTATTAGTTGCTACAGAAACAAATTTTGATTTTTCATGTAATAACCCGATAAGGTGTAGGAACATCTTGTTACTTTAAATGTTTCAGAATCTGACTCTTGGTTAGATAGTGCTTTACATATATAGGCATTTGTCTCAGAGAGAAAACTGTAAAGTTGGAGGTTCCCCCATCAATATTTCATAGAATCATACAATCATAGAATCATAGAATCATTTAGGTTAGAAAAGACCTTCAAGATCATCGAGTCCAACCATCATCCATGCCCACTAAACCATGTTCTGGAGTACCCCGTCTATGCACTTTTTGAATACCTCCAGGGATGGTGACCCAACTACTTCCCTGGGCAGCCTATTCCAATGTCTGACAACCCTCTCGGTAAAGAAGTTTTTCCTAATATCTAACCTAAATCTCCCTTGCCGCAGCTTGACACCATTTCTTCTGGCCCTATCTCCAGCCACCTGACTGAAGAGACCAGCACCCACCTCACTACAACCCCCCTTCAGGTAGTTGTAGAGAGCTATAAGGTCTCCCCTCAGCCTCCTTTTCTCCAGACTAAACAACCCCAGCTCCCTCAGCCGCTCCTCATAAGACTTGTGCTCCAGGCCCCTCACCAACTTGGTTGCCCTTCTCTGGACACGGTCCAGCACCTCAATGTCTGTCTTGTAGTGAGGGGCCCAAAACTGAACACAGTACTCGAGATGCGGCCTCACCAGTGCCAAGTACAGGGGAACAATCACCTCCCTGCTTCTGCTGGCCACGTTATTTCCGATACAAGCTAGGATGCGATTGGCCTTCTTGGCCACCTGGGCACACTGCTGGCTCATATTCAGCCGGCTGTCAACCAGCACCCCCAGGTCTTTCTCTGCCGGGCAGCTTTCCAGCCCCTCTTCCCCAAGCCTGTAGCGCTGCATGGGGTTGCTGCGACCCAAGTGCAGGACCCGGCACTTGGCCTTGTTGAACTTCATACAGTTGGCCTCAGCCCATCGATCCAGCCTGTCCAGATCTCTCTGTAGAGCCTCCCTACCCTTAAGCAGATCGACCCTGCCTCCCAGCTTGGTGTCACCTGCAAACTTGCTGAGGGTGCACTCAATCCCCTCATCCAAATCATTGATAAAGATATTAAACAGAATGGAGCCCAACACCTACCCCTGGGGTACACCACTTGTGACCCGCCGCCAACTGGATTTCACCCTATTCACCACAACCCTCTGGGCTCATCCATCCAGCCAGTTTTTCACCCAGCGAAGAGTACACTTGTCCAAGCCATGAGACGCCAGCTTCTCAAGGAGTATGTCATGACAGAAAGTGTTAAAGGCCTTGCTGAAGTCAAGGTAGATAACATCCACAAACATTTTCAAGGAAATACGTGTGAAGTCAGTGATAGGCTCAGAGTTATGATTTATTTTAAGGTGAGGGGCTACTGAAGAAGACATGATTATTTTCTCTTTTTGTGAAATTGGATTGTCCTCTTTCCTGGACTACAGTTAGGAGATCCAGAACTGAGAGATCAGCAAGAAAAAGGCCCTGAGCTTCTGAATTACATGGAGAATTGTCACCAATGTGGTAGGAAATAAAGAGAGGGAAGATCATGAGTAAAAAGAAGTGAAGGTGTCAAGTGTGATTAAGTTTGCAAGTTTGTCCAAAAGCATGTGTTTTAGCATGATTAAACCACTTCCTGTTTTCTCTACAAATTAAGTGTAAAAGTAGGTGATTTGTCATATATTCCTTGCATTTTTGGAAAGGTCCCAACTGTACTTATATAGTTACACTATTTATCATACAAGGTATAACACATAATTTTTTTTTGCAAAAGAGAGCTACAACCAGACTGCTGTGCGCATACTTCTGATCTAAAGTGGCAGTCATTAAAATCAAGGATATTTTGGTTGATTTCTTCCACTCTGGAAATCTTCTGTGTTTCTGTGTGTGTATCTATGTAAGTATGTATATGAGATTCATATATATATATATATATATATATAAAATTTCCAATATACAAATCCCTATCCTGATAGTTTAAGGTATCTGAGGAGCTAGATAACTGTGTTGGGAAAAGTCAGTGTTTAGAACAGATTGAATAGTTTCCCAAATGCCTCCCCCCTTGGGCCAGTTTGTATCTACCCCTCCACAGATAAAAAATGGGAAATTTTGAGGCCAATTTAACACAAAATTCTCTTGATATATCACAATTATAGAAACATCTGTGCTAAATAACATAGTGGAAATCCACTGGGAATATTCATAGTATTAAGTAGGTCTAAAATTTCCCATTTCTCTCTTGATCAGTTTAAAATATATGAAAAGCAATACTTAAAAAAATAAAAATGAAATCCCCAAACAAATGAAAATTTACATCTGTAACCAGAAAGATCAAGAGATTTCAATTTTCTGAGTAAATATTATTCATTAAACTAAAACAAATATTCTTACATAGTGTTTTTAAGGAACATATTACCACAGCTGTTGTACAGAAATTCGTTTAATATGTCGTCTTTCTACAATTATATCTGTTTCAAGGGTAGGTTTTGAGCAATGAGAAGATAATGGTCATATGTGACAATATAAGAAATTTAAAACTATCACTCACTGAAAACATATACATTCCTAAAAATTATTTGATTTTCTGAACATTTTCCTTCAGAACTGAGCATTCTTTCAATGTGGTTTATAAAGGAATAATTTTATTAATATCACTAACTATGCTATTTCTCACCAAAATGGTTTTCTAGGGAGCACTCCCAAGACCGGTGCCCAGGATTATGAGGTCCATGCAGCTCACATAAGCTTGCCCTACAGATCTCACCTGCCCTCTTATTAGGCAGTGGTAAGGACACTTGTCTCTCCAGTATGTCTCACTAGCATACGGGTACTTGTACTGCATGAAGGTGGCCACCAAGACCCATAGATGCAGGGAGTTCCTGTAGCCTGAGGTGGGCTCCCACATGCCAGGTGAAGTTTTCTGCTCCAGAAGAGACTTCCTCAGCTGTCCTTGAAATCTCTGGAAAGTAAGTGAAACAGTAACTTTGGGTTCAACCCTGCCTCCAGGACACCCCTGAATTACACAGTAGATGTAGACAATGTGAATAAGTGTCTCCATGAAGGAAGAAGAAAGGACTTAACAGATCTCTGGGCTGGGTTAGCTATCACAAAGCAGAACTCAGTTTCCAACTACTTATTTCAGATCTATTGTACTTGGGAAGGTTGTATAACAGTGGAGACTTAACAACATTACTGAAAGTTATGTCTGGAAATGTAATAGCAAGATTGCCAGCATCATCTGGAAATGAGAAAATGTTTTCAGGAATATTGAATTTGCTGTCTTCTCTGTGCCAGTGTGGAAACTTATTTTATGAGTAAAATAAACCTATCAGTTTATGAAACTGATGAAGATAAACCTGACCTGTGCTGCCACAGGTAGTGCCTATAAATCCACGAGGATTTTTTCAAAGCTAAAAAAGTATTCTAAGTGTTCTAAAATACAACATAATAAATCATCGTTATGTATATAACATAGTTACACCAGGAGAGAAGGAATAAAGTCTTAGTGCTTGAAATAAACCTGTATGCAATGTGTATGTCACTAAAGATCCAAAACAATGGATAATTTGTTCCAGATGTTTATTTTCTAGACAAAAATCAACCATAGATTAGGTCCCTGAAAGTGATTTGACACAGTTTACCTTTGAAATATGTTCTTTTGCTCAAGTGTTTTACACAGTATGAAAGCCTGAAATATTGTCTAGGTTTTTTTCTTCTATGAACCATTATTCAAAATGCCAGAATTTTCTAAATATGGAAAGTCTTATTTTCATTTTCTCTGCTTGCAGTGGAATGTTCAGTGAGAGCGATAGTCAGATTTTTATTTTTATGATAACTGAAAGGACTATTTGCTGCAGAGGTCTTTCAAAGAGGAGCTTGATTGGAGTGCAGTTATACAGATTACTGTATGTCATATTATCATCAACCAATCTTTTGAGGAACCTTGATGTTTTTGATGTAAGTGGGTTTTTTTGAAGGTACAGAGAACAGATCATTAGGAACCAAAGAGATCTCATGTTGCTATCACCACATCTGTCTTTCACAAAGTTGAGGATTGGGTGTGATAAAAAGAAGAAAGCTACATTAAGTGTAAAGATGGGTAGTAAAAAGCCATCACTACAGAAAATATAAATAAGTGTGCAAGCGATATTCTGTTTCCTAAACATATATACTTCCATGTATTAGCAGGATGGATGTGGTTTTACAGGTTGCAGTTCACAATTAAATTTTTGACCGGAGCAAAATTAGCAGAGTCTGGTACTGGGGACCTGGTGTTATTCTTCGATCTGCCCCTATGATGCATCCACTATGAGCATTTGCTCACTTTTTATTCCATTATGGTCTCTATGTTCCCTTTTTCTCTCTGTCTTTTACAAACTGCAAGTTCCTTCGTGCAGAAACTGTATTTTTTGTGTGTGTTCAGTAGCTATACTCGGATCTTTGGACACTTAAATGCACTTGTAACATGATAATTGAAACATAATTGTCTGATAACCTCAGTGAACCATAGTGAATTCTGTGTAATATATGAAAGTAAAAGGTATCATGCAAATTACAACTACTACAGTTAATAGAAGAGTTGTTCTTTTTACACCCACACATTTTAGTTTCACTGACAATAATTTTAATGATAATACTGCCACACACAATTTAGGACAAATGCTTCTGAATTGTCTTCAGGTAGTACCAGAACATATTCACTAGTGATGGTGTCAATGGGACAGCATGGATTTGTACAGATTGTATGACATGTTTCAAATTCTAGACTTTCTATTTTCATCAGTACCATGCTATGAATATATTTAATGAAGAAGTTGCATAAGGTATTGTATTGGGTCTGGCTGAGATGGAGTTAATACTCCCCATAGCAGCCCTCATAGCACTGTGCTCTGCATCAGTAGCTAGAAAGGTGTTGATAACCAGTGTTTTGGCTACTGCTGAGCAGTGCTGGCACAGCATCAAGGCTGTCTCTCCAACATTTTTGCCCCCCCCTCAATGGCAGGCTGGGGCAGGGCAAGATCTCAGGAGGGGACATAACCAGGACAGCTGACCTAAACTAACCAAACAGATATTCCATACCATATGACGTCAGCTCAGATATAAAAGCTAAGTAAAGGGAGACGGAAGGGGGGCATTTTTTCATCTTCCAGAGCAACCACTACACATACTGAAGCCCTGCTTCCCAGGAAGTGGCTAGACATCTCCTGCTGATGGGAAGTAGAGAATAATATCATTTGTTTTTCTTTGCTTTCACGCGCGACCTTTGCTTTCACTTTATTAAACTGTCCTTATCTTGACCCACAAGCCTTTTGTTATATTTTCTCCCCCCTGTCCAGCTGAGAAGGGGGAGTGATAGAGCGGTTTTGGTGGGCACCTGGCATCCAGCCAGGGTCAACCCACTACAGGTATAAACCCCCACAAACATATGTGCCTGAAGCAACACAGTTGGGCAACTACAATTCTTTCATTTCAGATTGCCTTTCTGGCTCTGAATACTGTACCTGTAATTCATCTTTCCATTAAGCTATTTTAGCTTTTACTCTTTCAATGAAGCAGTACTTGAGTTCTCTAACTGAAATCAGAATTTGTCTCACTTCTGCAGAGAAACAGGGGCAAAAAAGCATGCTTGATATTGAAGAAAAACCTGCTTGAGCCTAATGCATTGTCAGAATTTGTTGAGAATATTTCATCCTTGTGAAAATAATTTTTGTGTATTACTCCTAATGTTGCCAAGTTAAGTGCTGTCTTTGGTCGCTGCCATCTAATCACCAATCAGTTGTTCCAGTCTGAGTTAAAACTGTGCAAATGTATCAAGGAAGAAAAAAATTAGAGAGAGAGTATAACAATTTTGGATTTTTTTTTTTACCTGCTGGGAGCATTAAATGCTTTATATTGAAATAAAAATATGTAAGTGTGGATTCTGGAACACATTAAGCTCAGTCAAGTGTGGAGAAATTCTACTTATGTGTGATATGGCTGGAGGGTATTTTGTGTGGATCTCATAGCATTTTTCAGTGTAGGTTTTCTGGATACATGGTTGTAAATAAGGCAGGAAGCAAATAACTCGTTTGAGAGGTAAAATTTACACTTGCCTTTATTGACTGAAATATTTTTTTAATTCTGTGTGGAAACTGAAATATAGCAATATTTCAGAAGTAGAGTTAGAATAGCATTCAGTTCCAAAGTAGAGCTAAATATAAATGTTGTGCATTATAGCTGGTGTTTATAAAGCCGGTTAGAATAGACATCCACTCAGCTCACTGCCGAAATTCTGGCTTCTGTGGAAATGTTTTCCTATCAGCTTAATAAAACTGAAACTATAGTTTTCATGATTTCTCACACTGACAACACAGATGTTCAGTTCTTGATAAAAACTTAGCATCAGAGTAATTTTATAAGTTTTATTCTGGTAAGACATCAGGGAATATCAATATATGTACAGATAATAATTTAGAAAATGAACACATAACTTTGAATGAATGTTCTAAATGAACAAAGTGCCTTCCATCATGTGTTAATCTAGAAAAATTGAAACCTTTCTTATATGTAGAAAAACCGTCAACATTCCTTAATCTGCAATTAAACTTCAGATAAGAAGTTTGAATTAGAAAGGTTGTACTACATAAGAACACCAGTGAAATTAACATTCCTTTGGACCTTACCAGAGAGTTTAAGAAGGTGTTTCTCGCTAGATTATCAATGAAAATTACTAACTTGGAACTGACTTTATTTTATCATTTTGAAGTAGCATGGTAGCTTTTTGTGACCTGTTACCATATGACCTTGCTGAAAGGGTCCTGGTGGACAACAAGCTGAACATGAGTCAGCAATGCGTTGCTGCAACAATGGAGGCAAATGGGATCTTGGGCTGCATCTGCAGGGCTGCTGCTAGCAGAGATAGAGATGTGATCATCCCGCTCTACTCAGCACTTCTCAGGCCACACCTGGAGTACTGTGTCCAGCTCTGGTTCCCACAATTCAAAAAAGACATGGACAGACTGGATAGAGTCCAAAGCACAGCCATGAAGATGATCAAAGGGCTGGAGAACCTGCCCCATGAGGAAAGACTAAAGGCATTAGGTCTTTTCAACCTGGAGAAGGCTCAGAGGAACCTCATCACAGTTTTCCAGTACTTAAAGAGAGGCTACACAGAGGACAAAGGCTCTCTCTTCACAAGGAGCCACATGGAGAGGACAAGGGGCAATGGGTACAAGTTGCACCAGGAGAGTTTTCATCTCGATACAAGAAAGAAAGCTTTTACAGCAAGAACAATCATTCACTGGAACAACCTCCCCAAGAATGTGGTAGAGTCCCCATCAGTAGAGGTTTCCAAGATGCAACTGGGCAGGTGTAAGAGACTGGAAGAGTTAATGTCTCAAACATTGTGGTGGGGCAAGTCCTGCATAACGACAAACTCTGTATAACAACAAACCCTGCACAGCAATGAACCACAGGTGAAAAGAAGCCGATCAGCACAGATCAGCACAGGACATCAGTAACAGGGCTAAAAGACCATGCTGGAGGGTGTGCAGCTCCATGTTCTGTTAAGCTGAGTGGGGCAGCTCACCACGCATGGCCAAAGATCAAAAATGGTGATGTCTGCAGGGAAGGAGAAGTTACTCCCCAAATGACCCCCAAGCCCACTGACCTATTTCCTGAAGGTTCTGAAAGCACAAACCATGCATGACACCTAATTAACCTAATGAGTTCGAGTGCCTGCCCAAAGGAGGGGCAAGGAGACCATAAAAGGACACAAAGTTCCACAGGAACTGGACCCCTCAGCTGACTGGAGCAACGCTGGACCCAGGACCGGTGAAATCTTTTCTTCTCCTCTTTCTCTCTCTGTCTTGCTCTCTCTTTCTGTCTCCTTTTCCATAACCCCTACACCTCATCCCTTTAAGGCATAAAACTGTTGACCAAGTTTGGGACTAGGAGTGAATCCAGCCACCCCTAGGTTTTTCTCTGAGAAGGAGTCTAGAAAACAAGGGGGTCTGCTCTGAACCTCATGACTCAGCAGGAGGGCTTTCCTTATTCCCTGAATTGATGTATATGTGGTTACTACGTGTTATATGGTTTACTGATGTACTTTCATGCCAATTGCTCTTGAGAGAAACCCCGCTGCCTACTGTTACACCTCCCAAGTTCAGGTTGCTTTTGCCATGAATAAAGTGTTTAACTGATCACTTGGTGTCACTTCACCTTAATTTAGCCCGAGGGAATTCCAGATTCACCACAACTCCTCACTGGTCTGTCCAGCCTGGGTCGTGACAGCAGGCTGCTAGAAAATCTTACCTAGGCTCCCTTTCCCACAAAAGGTTGGACCACATGATCTTTTGAGGTCCATTCCAACCTGGGCTATTCTATGATTTTATGACTTGGGAAAGTAACAGGGAACAATACCTTAATTTATAACTGGTTTTATTTTTATGGAATCATTTTAAAGAATAAGAAAATATAGGGCAGGGGCCAGGGGGAGCTGCTGAGGGGGAAACAAGTCAGTTGACTAGACCACAGTTGAGAATAAAAATGTGTAAAAACAGCCTGAATATAATATTGTGTTTTGATATTAGGAGAAACAGGAGGAAGTAAGCCTGACTCCCTCTTCTCCTTTTTCATTTCCATCCTCAAGCCCAAACAGACTTTCCAGTCTCTGACAGTTTCCCAAAGCATTAGGAACAAGGCAGGCAAATCACTTGCCTGAATTGTGCAATGGAAGAAGATAGAAACAGTTGCAGTCTTTCCCAGTGTACTGGCTTTGCATGGCAAGGTTTTGGTAGCGGGGGAGCTACAGGGGTGGCTTCTGTGAGAAGCTGCTAGAGGCTTCCCCTATGTCTGACAGAGCCAATGCCAGCTGGCTCCAAGATGGATCCGCTGCCGGCCAAGGCCGAGCCCATCAGTGACGGTGGTAGTGCCTCTGTGATAACATATCTAAGAAGGGGAAACAGTTGCTGCACAACCAAAACTGCAACTGGAGAGAGGAGTGAGAATATGTGAGAGAAACAATGCTGCAGACCCCCAGGTCAGTGAAGAAGGAGGGGGAGGAGTTGTGGATCAGGTTCCTGGCAGGACCTGTGGCCCCATGGAGAGAGGAGCCCAGGCTGGAGCAGGTTTTCTGGCAGGACTTGTGACCCTGCAGGGGACCCATGCTGGAGCAGTGTGCTCCTGAAGGACTGCAGCCCATGGAAGACACCCATGTTGGAGCAGTTCATGAAGAACTGCAGCCTGTGGGAAGGACTCACGCTGGAGAAGTTTGTGGAGGACTGTCTGCCATGGGAGGGACTCCATGCTGGAGCAGGGAAAGAGTGTGAGGAGTTCTCCCCCTGAAGAGGAAGGAGAAACAGAGAACTGACCGCAACCCCCATTCCTCATTCCCCTGCCCCACTGGTGGGGGATGAGGTAGAGAAATTGGGAGTGAAGTTGAGCCTAGGAAGAAGAGATGGGTGAGGGGAAGGTGTTTTAAGATTTGGGTTTATTTCTCATTATACTGCTCAGATTTGATTGGTAATAAATGAAACGAATTTTCCCCAAGCCAAGTCTGTTTTGCCCATGGCAGTAATTGGTGAATGATCTCTCCCTGTCCTGATCTTGACCCATGAGCCTTTTGTTATATTTTCTCTCCCCTGTCCAGCTGAGGAGGGGGACTGATAGAATGGCTGTGGTGGGCACATGGCGCCCAGCCAGGGTCAACTCACCTTATTTTGGAGTTTTGATTTCTGGATTTCCTCTTTGGATTTATATCCAACATAAATTGATTTTGCTGATGAATGAACCAGGAATAAATATGGAGTTACCGCATGGTGATTCCTGACCGCAGAGCAGTGGACTAAGCAATGGGTGCAGAACAGAGAGGCTGAAGATTAGAATCTAAGATGAGGAGTAGATATTCTGGAGCAATGATCAAAAACTTTCATGAGTACTGCAGAGGAATTTGAACTCAAGACAGAGAAGCCTGGATTTGTTCTCCCATTTTCTCAACCTTTTGGCATGGGATAGGGCTATGAAGCTGCTGGACTAAGCCTAGGATCTGGGTGAGGGTCTGGCACTATGGGGACAGCAGGTGATGCGCTAGATCCTGCAGTTGCAGCGTGGAGCAGAAGAACCTGGCCTGCAGAAGTAAACAGTACTGGCCAAAAATTCTATTGCACATCCTCCACCTCTGGAGCCTTCCCTTTAAGTATTTATAATCCTTCCCAGGTTATTGTGTGCATTCTGTCCTAAAACCTATTTAGAAACAGAAGGTCTGGATGCCTTACCTCACTATAACGATGGTAATAGGAGCCTTTATCCATGTTCACTGCATTTTGGGCAGCACAAAGAGGGGCTGACTTCACTGCTCCACAAATCTTCCCACTGAATTTAGCCTTTGCCATGTTGCCTCTTCTTCAGCTGGAAAAAACAGATACATGATTGACTGACATGACTGACAGAAGTCTAGCTGTTCCCCTTGCTCTTTTTTTTTTTTTTTTTCATATACATCTTCTAGAGCTTGCGGATAATAGGAAGACAGAGATATAGGGGTACGTGTGCCATCTTCATGTCAGTGGTTTTGTTTCATATTTCCTGTCCTGCCGCAGCTCATGTGTATCACTTATTTTCAGAATATAATCAGTCTGAATTAAATTTATTTAAAGTAAGGTTAAACCACAAGAGAGGTATTTACTGGAGATTTAATTTTACCAAACCAGAAGCTTGTCTCAGTGATTTAACTTCAGAGTAATCACTCCTTTCTAGGGGAGATTAAAATTAATGACTTTATAATAGCTAGATTTTATAATACACAGATGTATCTCCCATGCTGTTCAGGAAGACTTACAATAAAAAATCAAGATGATATAAATGATCAAGTAGAAAGAACTCTAGACTAATCTTTCAAGTCCTTCTGTAAAACAGCTTTCACTGTCGAATCCTTCCAAATTTAGATTCAAACCTCTCACAACTTCATTAGGGTGGGTGTTCCTTGTAATGGGAATTTTTCATGCAGAAGGCTGACAGATCTGTTGGGTCCATCAGTCCTAAAATGTAAACTTCAAACCAGTCTCCTTCCAAACTTGAAACAGAAAACTGTACTAAACAATCTTTAAATTTGTTGCATTATTGAGACACCAAATAAAGCTGCAACAACAAGCAAGAAATTTAGAATGGGATGCAGCAATGTACTTTCTCTTACAGAACATGTATCCTGTATAAGGAACACAATTATTAAGTCGTTTCAATTAAATTACAGGTAAAATATGAATTTGGAAAACACAGTGAAAAGCACCAGGCTAATATTTTTTATAAAAAAGGCATGATTCTGTATTTAAAAGTAAAGGGCTACCTGTGAGGATGCAGGATGCTCAGGGCAATGAGATGGAGGCAACACCATATTCTCCACTCTCAGTTTAGTGGGTAAAGAACTTTGTCATGGTTGAAGAAACCAGAGTTTTGTAAAACATGTCTGTGCAATGGCTCTGGAGCTCTAAGAAAGGTCAAATGACTGAGTTCAGCTTTGTACAGTGTCCTACAGACAGTAGGTAAGGTTATTTTTAATTCATGAAAAGCGTTGTGAACATTTTTACGCTCCTTAATGTCATAAAGCAGTCAAAAGTATTACGGATAAAATCATGGAAGAAAGGATCAAGTGTTAATGAACAAAAAATTACTTTCTATGGGAGTTCTTATACCTTCTTTAACACTGTAACATCAAAGGATCTTCCAGACATACATTAACATTAACATAGTTACGCATGGTTTGCATTCTCTCTCTCTCAGGAATAAACTGTATGTATGTATTGGCTTTGTGTGGCAAGGTTTTGGTAGCGGGGGGCGGGTTACAGGGGTGGCTTCTGTAAGAAGCTGCTGGAAGCTTCCCCTGTGTTTGAGAGAGCCAATACCAGCCGGCTCTAAGACGGACCTGCCGCCGGCCAAAGCCGAGCCAATCAGCGATAGTGGTAACGCCTCTGTGATAACATTTTTAAGAAGGGAAAAAAGTTGGGACAGACAGAAGCGGCAGCCGGAGAGAGGAGCGAGAACATGTAAAACAACCCTGCAGACACCAAGGTCAGTGAAGAAGGAGGGGGAGGAGATGCTCCAGGCGCCGGAGCAGAGATTCCCCTGCAGCCTGTGGTGAAGACCATGGTGAGGCAGGCTGTCCCCCTGCAGTCCATGGAGGTCCACGGTGGAGCAGATATCCACCTGCAGCCCGTGGAAGACCCCACGCCGGAGCAGGTGGGTTCCCGAAGAAGGCTGTGACCCCTTGGGAATCCCGCGCTGGAGCAGGCTCCTGGCAGGACCTGTGGATCTGTGGAGAGGAGCCCACGCTGGAGCAGGTTTTCTGGCAGGACTTGTGACCCCGTGGGGGACCCACGCTGGAGCAGTGTGCTCCTGAAGGACTGCACGCTGTGGAAAGGACCCATGCTGGAGCAGTTCGTGAAGAACTGCAGCCCATGGGAAGGACCCACGTTGGAGAAGTTCATGGAGGACTGTCTCCCGTGGGAGGGACCCCACGCTGGAGCAGGGGAAGAGTGTGATGAGTCCTCTCCCTGAGGAGGATGAAGCGGCAGAAAATAACGTGTGATGACCTGACCGTAAACCCCATCCCCGTCCCCCTGTGCCGCTGGGGGAGCTAGGTAGAGAATCCGGGAGTGAAGCTGTGCCCGGGAAGAAGGGAGGGGTGGAGGGAAGGTGTTCTGAGATTTGGGTTTATTTCTTATTACCCTACTCTGGTTGATTTGTAATAAATTGAGTTAATTTTCCCCAAGCTGAGTCTGTTTTGCCCGTGACGGTAACTGGTGAGTGATCTCTCCTGTCCTTATCTCGACCCACAAGCTCCTTGTTATATTTTTCTCTCCCCTGTCCAGCTGAGGAGGGGGAGTGATAGAACGGCTTTGGTGGGCACTTGGTGTCCAGCCAGGGTCAACCCACCACAATGTACGTGACAGTTTTGGGGGTAGGCATGTATGTTTGTTTGTTTGGTTTTCCTTGTATTAGAGAAGTCAGGTTAAAGAAGTTTGCCTTGCATCTGGAACAGAAAACAATGATCTTTATATCCTGTGCAAATTCCTTCCATGGTCAGAAATGGTGAAAAAGTGCTGTCTTCTGCAGCAACTGCCTTTAGCTTAACTTTGAAACATTGTATTCATATTTTAACTAGTCATATTCCTATCTTTCTATTTATGTAATATAGTTGTACCCTCTTAGTATTTGTGTACCTTTCACATTTAGAAAATGTCAGGTAGCATTCTCCTTTTTCACGCCCAAGACAATAGACACTTTGTTAGTATTATGTATGCATGTTAGTTTTCTAACAAATAACCCTGTTAGTGCAGCTAAATCTGGTGCCTAAAGTAAGTCTCTCCCAAAGTAAAATCACCAAAACAGGTAAGTTTGACTTTGAGCTCACAAAGTCAAATTGCTAAGATAGACTTACATGTGTGTGAAGATAAGTTGTTGTATTTAAGGTCTCCATGTAACCTGTAAATACATGCTATTTTACCTATGAAATTCATATATGTATTTTATGGTGAATATAAAATAAGACATGACATCTGAACATAGTCACATTTGGGGAAAACTGATGGCTTAGCTTTATCTCTAAAAATAAATATACATTATTTCTTTGTAATATAACTTCATAACATCATAGTGAGATGCAAGGGCATGTAAAGCTATCTGTTTCTAGATGTGAGGGATTAATTACAATTAAATGCACACTAAATAATTCTACCTATAGTAAAAAATAAATAAATATATATATACATATGCATATTTGTACACTGTATTGGTCAAAGTGCTTAGAACTAAATTTCTCATTCTTTACTACAGCTTTAATATTAAAGGGCTGCTGGGAATCTCTTGGCATAAGCTCCATTAGTGGTCATTTTCTCAGCATGAAACTGTGATTGCCCATTCATATTTCACTGCAAAATTACTCATAATGTAGATGCAAATCCATTATATAAACAAACAAGTTGCTGTAACCCTTATCCACATTTTTTTTTCCGATTACTGTAAGAATTATTTACAAATAACAATTTATCCATCAAATTTAATGTTCTTTTTGATAACATGAGCTGCTAAAGCCATCTTGCATTATAAATGCTAATAAAGGGCATGTGTAAATATGAGTCAGCGGTGAGAGTGGTCTGCTTCTTTCTTGTTACATATGCAGCATATTAAGTGGGGAAAACTGGTTAATGTTCACACTGAGAAAATTCCAAATTGTTCTGAGTGCAGTTATTCTAGATTAGTTCCATTTGGAATCTATTTAAGGCAAGTACAGATGAATAAAGGGGGGGGGGGGGGGGGGAAGACCAAACTCTAACTATGGTTGTTCTTTGAAGGAAATTCTATTAAAAAAATTTAAAAGGCAGCAGAAAAGAAGTCATATATAACAGGACACAAGTGGTAAACCTAAGATAAATTAACCACTACAGTAGAAAGTGTTTTGCCCTTTAATCTCTCCACCACTACAGGGAAATCCATCTAAGACTAACTGTTAAGCACTGTAAAAGAAATGTGTACCTTGTAAAGTGGAATCCAGCAGCTTGTGAGGAATTCATGTAAAATTTTGGGTTAGCTACTTTGGAAAAAAGAAAAAAAAAAAAAGTTAATCAAAATCAAACTACTTACTATTTTCTTTAAGAATAATTTTACCAGCAAAGAAATTAGGATGTACTTCCAAATTAGAAAGAAGAAGGGCAAAGACAAGTCAATTCAAATGGACATAGATGGGTTTGCTTTTTCCACAAAATATGATGGCATGAAAAAAAAAGTATTAGTGATCTCAATAAAAGCATTGTAGGACAAAGTCATGAAGCTTAAAATGGAAATAAAATTGTACAACATTTCATTGGATTCTCTTGAGAAGTTCTACATATAAAATTATCGAGAAATAATTTAGGAAGGTCTGTGCACCTGTTCTTAAAAAAATTATGTTCCTACAGTAGCCTTGCATGCAAATTAATCTTACGCTCTAGTGGTAACCTGTTGCTTAAACATCAAAATCAATTATAAATTTACCATGGTGAAGTTAGCCATGGAAAAATATATTATTTAGATTTTTGTTCCATGTTTACATTCTTGGCAGCACTCAGAGGAGCTAACTGGTTATGAGGACAGAATTGTGTTGAACTAGATATTTCACTATCCTGTAATGAATAGTCAGACTTTTCAAAATGATGACAGAATTTGCCTTCATACAAGTGTATTTCTTTTTAAGTGATCTCTTTTTTCTTTGTTGTTAGGTTCCATTGCTGTGGCATTTCCTAGAACATGCATGTGAAAGGTTAAATTTCAGAGGAAAAATAATGAGTCCTTAGGGTACTCTAGTAAGACTGCGAAGATCAGTCCCTAGCTTCATAGCACATTTTTCTTTTGACTAGCTACTTAAGTGCACCTACAACACAATTGCCCTTATGACGCTGAGGTTGTAATTGTGGCTTATCTTGACCATCATGTTTTGCAGCTAGGTTGTCTATAACAGTCTGTATGCTGCAGTATATTCACACACTGTCTATATATGTCCATCCTGCAATAACTCAAAGCCTTTTCTGTAAAATGAAAAATAAAACTATAACCTCATTATCTTTGCCTCACCCATTGTATCATGTTTCTTTGGTTTCTTTATTTTTCTTCAATTTTAACAACTTAGCAAGAATATATGCCTCCTAGAAGAGAAAAATCAACACAAAAATAAGCATTAATATTCCAGAACACAGGAAAAGTGCTCTGATCTGAATTTAAAAGAAGATAGAATCTGCCTTGATTGGAGAGTCAAACTGTTGCCCACAAATGAGAATAACCCCTACTACTTACACATTGCTTAATAAGCAGTGACAAATTAAAACTTTCGTTTAAGAGTGGCATGGTTTCTCTGTTGTAAATTGCAAAGAGAATTCCATAACAGCTACGCTTACTGGGAAGTTGCCAGCTTTGCTCTGTACCCTAGAGATTTGAAAAAACAAGAAAAAGAAGTTGTTCCAGGCTTGATTTGAAGAGAACTTATTTATTTTACAGAAAAAATAAGTACTGAAACTCAATTTACAGGAGAGTATCATTCTGTGAATGAAACCGGAGTTCAGTGGCAGGACTGTTTTGAATATCCTAAAATTTATTATATTAATTTTTTAATTGGATCCCAATAAAACACACAGGGAAAACTCCTAACCTCTTACTTCATTCTTGAGAAAGGTCAAAGATGAAAAAAGCGAACTAAAGGAGAATCTGAAAATGTGGCAAATTATAAATAAGATAAGCAATTAAATACAAAACTTAATAACCTGCCTGGCTAGGAATACTGTTTTCAGTGGAAATACAGCATTGTGCTCCTCTCTTGGATTTACCTCCCTATGCAAGAGAATGTATTTTAATTTCTTTGTCCTGACAGCTAAAGCTTCCAGGTCAAAGCTGACAAAGACTGAAGGTAATGAACTGGAGTGGGAGGCGGAGGGAAAATAAAGAAGCAAAGGTGTAACTGCTGTGAGATTGCATAGTGTTTAGGGAAAGTAAGAAGTTTGAAAATTATTTGCTTGGAAGACAGCTATTTGTAGCATCAAGGCATTTTCCCTAAACACATGTTCATTAGAACTACTACAGTGGATGAGATAAAAGAAGAACCAGAGAAACTGAAGTTTATGACAGTGTCCAGATCTCCAATGACAAACTAAACAAGACATGGGTAAAGTGGTTAAAAAATGTCAAATTGAAGAGTTGGAGCATGCAAGTAGCTCTTTCAGACTGTCTTTCTGAAGTCAGTTTGGATTGACTGGAGAAGATGGAAACCACTCGGAAAAGAATCAAGCCAATAAAGTGACTCGATTTTAGAGACAAAGATACTGAATCAGGTACTTTGTAAGGCACTTATGGATCAGGGCAAAGGAATTTCTAAAAAAGACTGAGTGGAAGAATTATTTGTAGTTCAGAAGAGGTACAAGATCAGGTATGTGTTAGGGAGAGGGTTAAGAAAGGGAGCAAGTGAAGCAAGAGCAGAAACATACAGGCTTCCTTCATGTTTGTCATTTTTGTTACCTATGCAGTGATTCCTGCCTTTTGTATATCATCCCAGAATTTCATGAAATAAAGAGCTTATGAGCCAAAGAGCAGCTTATTATGAATAGAAACAAAAAGGAAAAATTTAAAGAAGAAAACAAACTGAATCTGACTGCCTCTACCCTGCATTGAATATCATGTACAAATGTGTCACTAAGGTAAGGGAAAATGGTTTAAGAAAAATTAAATATCCTTTTGTTTTGTGTACTTACATGCACCAACAGACAGTAAGACAGAGCAAAGGAGATGGGAGAAAGTTCAGAGTAAAACTCAGGTGAGATGATGCACCTGACAAGTACATGTAAGGCAAATGTTTCCTGAAGATCCCTGGGGAGTCAGGAAAATCAATGATGAGAGTTATTTGATGTTTGAGACTGCTAGCATGACCAACCTGCCAGCAACCTCTGGTAGGTACATAGACACTGAACATCTGTGCATGCTGATTAGGTTGAAGGGGATCGTGGTTGCAGGGCAGCAGGCTGCCTGTAAGGATGCCAATCCCATACAGAGCAAAATGCCAAGATGTGCACTCACAGTGTGACTGCTTCTACCATCACTCAGAGAGAAAGAGTCGAAACAACAAAGCAGAGTGGTCAAGACCATTAAGGGGCTACTTACGGGAGGCTCACAGAGTGATGTGCTCTCTGATACTGGCTTAGCAAAGAAGCAAACAACAAGAGGGTGGCCTGCCACAGATAGGCACTGTTTGGGCAGCCAGAATTTAAGCCTGGGAATAGACACAATTTGATGCTTTTTACATCCCCTTTTTCCAGTTTTTCATGGGTTTATGGGAGAGGAGGCAAAAGGAGAGGGTACAAAATCTAGATGAAACCTGTTTTATACCAAATTATCATTTCCTAATCCATCATAACAATCACTTATGTATTATAAACACTTTGTTTATTCCAGCTAAATAGAAGAACAAACGTAGGCACAGCCTATTAGAAGAACATCTGCTGCAGAAATCTGAGCAACCTGATGCTTCAGAGAGGAAATGAATGAAGAAAAGCTCCACAGGGGATGGTTTGGATGGTTGTCAAGGTGATGTCACTCTGGTTCTCTAAACCTGTGCTTTTAAAAACAGTGGGATTATTGGAATGGGGCTCTTCCCAGGCAGAACCCAATCTAATATGAGGCTGCTTTTTTATCAGTTTTATAGCTGAAGGTCAGTCCATAAAGCCTGCACTTCTAAGGATACAGACTATGATTGGGACAGGCTATGGAAACATTAAATTCAGGGACATAATTGCTCCATTATGAGGCCAGTAATATAAAGAAATATATATGTTGGTGGTAACTCCTAAAAACAGTAACAATGAAAGCAAAAAAATTGAATAGTTTCAATGAATAGACAAAGTTGATAATAAGTCTCCAGATTTTCTAGGCTTTTCTTTCTTCTTAAACTGGCACTGTGCTTGGTTTTGTTATCACTAAAATAGGGAAAGCTAAATTAGAGCTTTAGTATACCTAAGGATATAAAAAGAAAGGTAGGATTCATTGTCTCAGATATTAAGACACTCTTGTATATGACTGAAGGATACTGTCTGCTTGTAAAGCTTTACCTCAGAGATCTATTTACGCACTACTCTTTCATTTTCGCTTTTCTTGATAGTAACCAAAATGTGATATATCTCTCTTGAAGGACAGGTTATATAGTTGAGGAGCTTTGCTCTGTATTAAGTATGGATTTCTTTATTTTCATAAATGTGGCTCAGATATATGTAGCTCTGTAACATGCTGCAGCTGCTGCTGGCAGTGGAAATCAAGCTATGGTGTTGTCTTTTCCTTATTTAATAATGTAATTTCCTTTCTATACTTCAGAGAAAGACAGCAAGGCATCCAGGAGCAAGAACCAGATGGAAGTGGGAAATCCATCAAAAAATTTAATGAAATAGTGAAGTTGGAAGAGTAAAATCCATAGATATTTAGGAAGTTGACCTTAATAACAGCCACCAGGGAGACATATGCCATCTTTATATGCACATTAACAAGACACTGTAAGCCCATTGGGGCATGGACCACATACAACACTGGCAGTCTGGTAAAGCATGTTCTTTGAACACTGTGTTGTGTATCATTTTGTACTTCCAGGGCTGATTGATGTGTGCTAACAAATATGACATACAATAAATTAGCCACAGTGCTACTTTAGGAAAAAAATTGAGCTGGGCCGTGGAAGGGGTGTGCACCCAGGAAGCCTGCCCCAGGAGTCAGATTCTCTGTATGGCTGACAGAGCCTATGCAGGGATGGCAAAGAGATGAGTTTTTATCTCTGTTTGTGTTTTGATTAAATATCACTTTAAAATGAACACCAAGAAAAGGATTTGGGAGGAGGATTTTTTTTTGTATAATCCTGCAGAGTGTCACAGCATGAAAAATGATTGCGGCTCATACACACTCTTAGTAAGAGAATAATTACTGTACCAATATAAATATCATATTAAATTAACTGTCTCCCACCATACTCTTCCAGCTCCAACCCAAATTCTGTTACCCCTTAAATCAACATTCAGCAACTGAATTTCAGCTGTGACATGAGATCCATCTGGCTGACTTATTTCTCACAGGTTACTGGTTGTGGACTAGTTATCTCATTCGTTGAGGTCAGAAGAGGTTGTCCTGGTGCTAACAGGGGTTAGTTAGGCAGACAAGTGCTCAGACCACCAAATCTACCAGCAGTTGTGTTTGCCTTCAAGCCAGGCAGGGTGTGATGGGCAGGTGCTCACAGGCAACGCGTAGGCATGGGTATGCTGGCTCTACACTGCACCATGCTGTCATATAGCAAGCATTCCTGCACCATCTTTGGCAGGTAGGAATGAATAAGTTTTCCCTGTCAGTTTTCTATAAAGTAGATGAAATTTATTTTTCATCTATTACTAGCTGCTGCTCTTTGACATATCACAGTTCTGTTTACACTGCCTTTTTCTCAACTAACACAAATTCTTATGGGGAAAAATGTGTCTTGATAGCTGTTTCATCATTGGCCTGTGCAATTTCTGTTAACACAAATTGAGCACACCTTGCTACCTGATCCTATTAAGCATTTTAGATTTCCTTTCCACTGTTCTAAATGACAGTGCAGAACCCAGCAGTGCTGAACTGGGCAAATAGGAGGAATTAAAAATACATTTTAGTTACTCTTTCATTAAAAAAAAAAAAAAGTCAGCTGAGACAAGAGGCATGGCCTCTTTTAATTAATACTTGTTAAGTCATTTTAATCTTTGGATTTCCATGATGATAGCTGGTTTTGCCCATCTGGGCATAAGGAAGTTGCTCCTTATCTTTACTGCTGAAGCCATCCTGCTAGCAGTAAGGAATTCAAGATTACATTTGCAGCGCACAAAATAGCACCATGCAGTGGTCCCTGCAATGTCTTCTAGTAAGCTAGCTATGGAGTCCAATAATGATATAACTTCTTTACGGCTCTTCATGAGACCAGTGGTTAGCCCAGAGTTGGTGTTCCCCTTATTCCGCTGTACTGTAGACTCTGAGCTGTGCCACTGCCCTGTGGTTCATTCATTCTTCCAGACCCATACTTAAGGGAATCGCTTCTCACCAGTTTTATTTCCCTAAGCAGGCAGAAGCAGCTCACAGCCCACCCTCTTTGTTTTCAGTCCTAAATATTCTTTTCAGCTGTTAAAAATCATAACCTTGCAAATACAAGGAATAACAATTGCTTTGTCTCTCTGTAGACCTGTAAGTTTAGTTCCTCTCTTCCCAGTACACATATGGGCATGTGTGCAAACGCAGATGTGTGCAAGCACACACGTGCACACACATACAGCCCCACCTCCACCCCCCATCTCGGCTTATCTCCATGAAAAACACAGGTGCATCTCCAGTTGCCAGTTAAGGCAACATTCAAATTTGCAAAGGAGTATGGACTTATTTATTTGTTTTACTTGCTGACAAGCCTTTTGATAAATCATCTGTGTATCTTCCCTTTTTGCCTTATCTGCCTCTGGAGTTATTTTCTGGGACTTAAATGAATCTTTGTCCTGAAGATTTTATATAGTGAAGATTACACATCATCATAATTGTATACAGAACTCTCAATGTTAATGCATGCCTCCATAACAGATTTTAAAACAAGTCAGTGAGCCATCAGCAGGATTTTTCACCAGAATGGCTATAAACAGTGCTAAACCAAAGCTATATCACATGAAATGAATCACCTGTGGGTGGGGAAAAATGTGGCATAAATTGAGAATAACTGAACAAATGTTTTCCATTGTGGATGGATTAGAGTGTTTTTTACAATCTGGAAGTTTTTAGTAAGTGCATGAGTTGCTCCCCATCAGTATGCTGTGACTAACCATGCAGAATAAAGTACATAAGCCATAAAATTTTATTTACTTAAAACCAACAATCTTTACATCTTTTAGTCTCAGTTCCAAATAGACTCGGAAAATATTTTTCTGGCAGTTTCAGACGAAGTTTAGTGAAGTGGTGTTTCACAGCACAGGAAACATAGAATCTCAGGAATTTGGAACAGGCAGGTGAAACCAACTCTTTATTTATGTATTCCATATAATGCAAAACTTCACTGCAAATATTCAAGGCTAGATGTTCTTCAGCAGTTTTGGGGTAATTTTAGTTACTGACTATAAAGGCTTTTGGATTGAGTCCTTCATATTCATTACTCAGATTCAGAAGCAAACTACATGACCTGAAACATTATCAGAACACTTTCATGTGTATTTTGAAGTATTTAATTAAGTTTTCAATTAATCATTGTTTGAATGTTGGCCCTCCTGCTGCTGAAATATAAGTGATTAAGAATTAGGCCACGTTTAAACCTACATTAGTAAACGTACATTAAGCTTTTAATAAAAGCAAACTCCACAAGCGTTGCATTCAGGCCTTGCACATGAGATGAAAAGGACTCCTCAGATTACATGACTCTATTTAGGACAACTCCATTTCAATTTAGTTAAATTCAATTATAGTTGTGTTGAATCTAGGTGCATAATAATCCATGCAAAATGAGCTGAATTCAAGGAAGGTTCGTTCTTTTTTGCATGGACTGTGTATTTTTTCATATACATACTAAATTATATAGAACGAATTCTAAGAAGTTATTGTTTCTAACAAAGAGTAATCTACAAGATTTACACTGAAGTTGTGATCTCTGCAGCTACAGGTCTCTTCTCTTATTATTGACATGCTTTGCAATCACATATAACATGATAGGAATGTCAAAATTTGAGGACTTCAATATTTTAGTGTGTGCCAATTTTCCTCTTTGAGAACATTCTTAAGAAATTAAAGAAAGAACAAAAAAAGTGCTCATTTTCAGATACCCCTTACAATAATGTAAGAATAATTGCCTGAACCTATTGTACCAAAAGCAATCACAGTTTTGCCAGTCCAGTAAGAAGGAAAAAGGAT
The DNA here is from genome assembly GCF_026419915.1 of Harpia harpyja. Classification (NCBI taxonomy): domain Eukaryota; kingdom Metazoa; phylum Chordata; class Aves; order Accipitriformes; family Accipitridae; genus Harpia; species Harpia harpyja. The sequence goes on from NC_068947.1 coordinate 26,170,572, forward strand.
GACATTTAAAAAACATACTTTTGGTAGGGAAATTTCCAGAGCTGATCTAGAAAGTTATTAGTACCTGAATATAAAAGCCAAAGATTTTTCTGGGTTTCATATAATTTTTGTGTTTCCCTACTCTTTTTTTTTTCCTTATAGTGTCTTTTTTACAAAATTCCATATAATTAAAATTTAAATAAGAAAAACTGGTTCAAATGTTGCCAACCATCTAGCTGAGTGGAATTCTGAAAAAGCTAGTGTGGCTCTAGAAGAGCATAAAGACATATATACCCACCTGGATCCTCATCAGGCCTATAGAGGGGGATGTGCCCAAACTTACTAACCATGGTGGCATTTGCAGAGGAGCGGGCAAGTGGTATTTTGCAGACAAGGGATTAGAACCAGTTCCACTATGCTGTTTTCAACCAGTTTGGCAAAAAATAATTTTGAACTGTTTCTCATATGAGAGTAAGACCTGTTCTGCTGTAACAGGCTGTTGGACTACCTCAGAAACAGTGCTGTAAAAGGACAAAATAAAATTTTTACACGAAGTTTGGTATGGACTTATAGAACGATGTATTCTGGAAGGGACTTCTGAAGGTCCTCTAGTGCACCCCCCTGCCCCAAGCTGGGCTGTTGTCATGGTCGAATGAGGTTACTCAGGGCCTTTTCCAGTTCAGTTCTGAATATCTCCAAGGATGGAGACTCCAAAACTTGCCCAGGAGCCTGTGCCAGTGTGTGGCTACTCTTGATGACATTTTTCCTTATATCTAGTTGGGATTTCCCTTGCTGCAGCCTCATCCTTTCATTGTGTGCCTCTGAAAGGAGTTTGGCTCAGTCTTCCGTATCATCACCTATTAGGTAGTTGAAGACAGATGTATCAAGCACAGTTCACGGTAAAATTCTTGGTAATTCATCAATTTATCAAGGATCTGAGCATTGCAGAGGATTCAAATTGCTTATTAGAGTTTCCAATCTTATTGCTTACATTGAAAGATACTCTAAGGAAAAGGAAAAAAGTAAAGAAAAACATGTAATCCTTTAATAAGGTAACTGGACAAAAATAAAACCTCTGTTTCTATTTGCTCTAGCTCATCTTTTCATTCCTAGAGGCTTTTCTTATTGGTATAACATAGTTAATCAATTCAAGATACTAGCTAGACAAATTGTGAGTATGACTATGACAAAATTGGAAAGACAGTGAGCAGTATGGTGAATATGTGATTATTCTTATGTGAATATGAAAAAAAGTTGATCCTTTTTATATTTTTTTTTTTTTTAGTCTTCCAGAATATGTTTTTCAACACAGCAATATATTATTCTCATTTTTATGAAGGAATATGTCCAGGCTGTTAAACAGAGTGTAAACTAAATTTGGTACCTTTTAACTGGTGGTTCCTAAGTTAATATTCATTAATATTCATTTTATGAAGAGTATCAACATTTACCTTGGACAAAGGAGAGGTAAAACTCCCAACATCTTTGTGTAAGCACTGGAAAATTACACAGTTTGAATTCTTAAAGATTTTGAATGTACTTCATGTTGTTGCAGCCTAATGTCTGTAGGCAATTCATGATCACTTTTTTTGTTTGTTTGTTTATTTCATAATATTTCTGTTAGTATGCAAGTGAGCATTCAAAGTGAAATCAGAATCCATTAAGTGAATGTATTTGAATGATGTCATGTTAAGATACCAGCATAAACAAGTGTAATGTGGGACATCAATTACACTGATTATTTTCTGGATAGATAGTGCATTTTTTGGTTTTCATTTAATCCTGATCATCCTTATAGCTTAAGGTATTAGCTGTGCTGATTATCATGAATATATTCTTTTAGGTAGAAAAGTAATGTTTTAAGAAGGAAAGCAATTTATGAAATATTTATAGCTGTTAAGACATCTCCTGGACCCTGAAACACTTAAACACAGATTCATAGAATAAGCATATAATGCTACACATTGCTTTATTCATTCTTAAAGAGTGAAATTGTCCAAGATTTTCTACATAATCCCTTAAACCCAAGTTTTTGTGCAGGGTCTGAGACATAAGAAGGTGCTATCTTTGCTACTGGAAATCTTGGATCAGAAGAAATTTGAATTTTACATTATTTAGCACCTGTTTATATTCTAATAATCAGACATGCCATGGTCAGAAGGACTATGGATGCTGGTCATTCTCCTCTCTGTCTCCTAAGAAGGAAGTGGAAGCCAATTAAGTCAAGATACTTTTTCAGTGATGGCTAGACCACAGTAGAGATAAAAATGGATACTTTGGATTAAAAAAAATCTCAAAAAAAATAAAAACCCCTTAATTTTATAATTCTATTGTTGGACTGAAGTAACATGTGTGTAGTGTGAAATTAAGTCAGTGAAAATAGATATGGGTTATCCATTAAGTTCTATTGAACTGGAATTTATTAGATTAACAGTTTTGGTTTAGGAAAGCTAAAGTTGATACTGACCCATCTCTCAGCTCGTCAGAATAAACAGTTTATTTTTGTCCATTTGTCTTATTAAAAGATCACACTTAGGTAGGTTTTTTGGTGGTGGTGGTCTGGGGTTTTCTGAGTATCTTTAAATGTAGGCACATTGTTCCTACTCTTACAAATTGGAAACAAAGTGATAGTTCTTTTCTGCCTGGGGCCATTTGAAGCTGAATCTACCTATTCTGTGCTGGGTGTACTGCGGACGTTATTTTAACTTGTGTTTGTCATTAAGCATTCTTCGAAGTGGTATCAGGACTCTGAACTTCCTCATTCAGTCATTTTCATTCTGAATAATTCTCTATAAAATCAACAATGTCATATTGGGAACTTTAAAGGCCTTGTTGGTTATAATTTTATTTCATTTTTTTATATGATATGAAAAAAGCAGGACAGTGGAGTGTGAACCAGTACAGGCTACACTACAATCTCCAGATGGACATTTTTCTTCTCTTTTTTTTCTACTGACCAGCAGGATGCAGGTCTGCTTGTTTGGCTGGCTTGTGGCAAGCATCCTTATCGCTTTTACAGGATTTTCTGAAGTGGCACTTGGCTTGCTTTAACTCAGTTTTTCTTTGCCTATTTTTTAGTTTGACTGCTGAACTGAAAAAATAATTTACACAGTCCTTCTGACAGAATGTCTTATTCCCACAGTTCGTTGCACATATCCTGTGCAACTTTTGCAACGCAAAACCAACACACATTCAGATGATGAGATAAAAAAAAATGTTTCCTTACATTTAAACACCATTTCCTGTATTTCAGTTTGTATTTCAGGCAATTTCTGCACATTGCCTCTCATCCTGTCACTGGGCACCACTGAGAAGGGCCTGGCTCCCTCTTTTTTAGTCCCCCCTCAGTTATTTATACAAATTGATAAAATTCCCCTGAGCCTTCTCTGCTCTAGGCTGAATAGTCCCAGCTCTCTTAGCTTTTCCTTACATGAGAGATGCTCCAGTCCCTTCATCATCGCAGTGGCCCTTCGCTGGACTCACTCTGGTATGTCCCCTCCTCTCTTGTATTGAGGAGTTGAGAACTGGACACAGTTAGACAATATGTGGGGACCCACCTATTCTTTTGGTTTTCCTCCCAAAGGACTAAATGTATTCCTGGTTGAACTAGGGACATCAAAAAAGCTGGGCAGAGAGGGGGGAACCCTAGTTATGATGGCTAATCAGTGGGATTTGTTTGGATGACTGAACACTTTGCATGAAGGATATTTATCTATTCTTCCATAAGCACACAGAAACATTCGCATGCACACACTCCTACATTTGATTAAAGCTTGAATTAGCACTTTAATACACTGAAATGAATTAACGCAAAAGGTGAGCTTGTGTAATATGACATAAAGTATTTCTAAGTAGTAGGTTTTCCCTCAGGAAAATGTTGAAAGTACTGGATTATTTAAAAGAGGTAAAAACACTGAGAGTCATGAAAGAGAATATGAAGAAAGATTTTCCTTAATGTAAGAGTGGAGGTAATAGAGCAATTGCAAATACAGGTGTTTGCTTTCTTCACCCAAATGACAGTTTATATTCCACTCTTTTACTCTTCAAAACTACTCATCAAACTGTGGAGTATTGGATTTGATCTGACTGCAGGATTATGAATCTGTTGCATTAGTTGTGCTGTACAGAAAGATACACATTGAGAAGGCACAGGTGCAGATGCTGTAGGTCAGATAGAAAGTGATCTAAACATTAGATTAGCTTTGGTAGCCAAAGGTTTCCTTCTGGGCAGGGAAGCCTGCTGGATTATCAGCATCTTTGGCAGTGGAGAACATGCTTTCCTGCTGAGTATATACCAGCTGGTCTTCTGTGCCAGTGGTAGGTCCACCAAACTCTTGCTATGAGAGGTTGTATTTCCATGTATGATATCTGGGTAATGACAGGCTTCAGAGTGTCCTGGTTTCAGCTGGGATAGAGTTAACTGTCTTCCTAGTAGCTGGTACAGTGCTGTGTTTTGAGTTCAGTATGTGAAGAATGTTGATAACACTGATGTTTTCAGTTGTTGCTCAGTAGTGTGTAGACTAATGTCAAGGATTTTTCAGCTTCTCATGCCCAGCCAGTGAGAAAGCTGGAGGGGCACAAGAAGTTGGCACAGGACACAGCCAGGGCACCTGACCCAAACTGGCCAACGGTGTATTCCATACCATGTGACGTCCCATCTAGTATAGGAACGGGGAAGTGGGGGCAGGGATTCGCCGCTCGGGGACTGGCGGGGTGTCGGTCGGCGGGTGGTGAGCAATTGCACTGCGCATCATTTGTACATTCCAATCCTTTCATTATTTCTGTTGTCATTTTATTAGTGTTATCATTGTCATTATTAGTTTCTTCTCTTCTGTTCTATTAAACCGTTCTTATCTCAACCCACGGGTTTTGCTTCTTTTCCTGATTTTCTCCCCCATCCCACTGAGTGGGGGGGAGTGAGTGAGCGGCTGCGTGGTGTTTAGTTGCTGGCTGGGGTTAAACCACGACACAGAGACAGAGCTTCCACACCTTCAGTTTGTGATCTGTCTGTGCTTTCCATCAGCAGCATGCCAGGGGCTTAAGTCTGAATAAAAGGTGCAGTAAACAACAGTGGTTAGATGTTGCTACTTATGCTTTCCTTCTGCTAAAAGAGGCTTTTTTTATTTTATCTCAGTCTGTTGTTTGAGTCACAAATATATGTGTGACAAATGGGCGGAATGTATATACATACATCTGTTCTATTTCCTGCAGCCCTTCTATAATATCAGTTTAAGTTAGTGAACAGCTTGAGGCATTTGATTAAATGTCTGATCCTTACTTTTAGGTTCACATGCCAGATATAGCTGAAATTTTTGGATGGGAATTCTAAAGGTACTAGTACTAGTTGCTGGGATATTATTGACTTGTAATGGGAGGTAGACCTCTACTATACATATATGCTCTATGTTGTCATAGCATTAGCCATTTAGTCTTAAAGTTACCAAGAAAATAGTCAACTGATCAATTAACTGATGGTGATAGAAAATATTCCTTTGGAAGTATGGATGAAATGACAAAATTAGGAAACAGATAGCTCTGCAAGAAAATAGAGGATTGAACCAGTTTTATTTGTCACAGATAAATATTTCTCTTTCAGAGCTGGAGCAGCATACTGTGGATGCAAGACCCTGTCTGGGCTACATTGTTTTAGAGAACAGGATCAAGATGTGGCCCAGGGTTTTTCCAGTTGGAAGCACTGTGATAAACAGGAGTAGAGCAAACTAAGCTGTATATTCAGTCGTACAGATGTACTGTGGAAGTCAGAAGATGGCAGTCTTCACTCGTTGAAATTACTGCATAGCTAACCATAATGATGTGAACACTTGAGAAATGAAAGATAACATGAATATGCATTGTCCTCTGTATTTTTAGTTGTTAAATTTTAATTTCAAGTGCATCTTGATAATGCAAAAATGACAGCTTTTTTTTTTTTCCTCAGAAATCATTCATGATGAGGGCAACCAAAACATTAGTTAATATTCTCTCATTCAAACAAGAACAAAAAACATTTTTAGTGTAAAAAAAGTTCTAAAAACTGTCTAAAACATCTAAAAAAAGGCATAGGTGAGCATAGGCAAACGTGTCCAAAAGGAGGATCGACAGAGGCTGCTCAGCAACTGTGTATGCCTGGAGGCACCTAAACCTCTGTATCTGATTGCATTTTGCTTCTGTTCATGTCAAAAATCTCCTTGTGTTAGCAGCAAAGAATTTAATACCTTTTCAAACCACACTGGGATACAAGAATGTCGTGGTTTAACCCCAGCCAGCAACTAAACACCACGCAGCCACTCACTCACTCCCCCCCACCCAGTGGGATGGGGGAGAAAATCGGGAGAAGAAGCAAAACCCGTGGGTTGAGATAAGAACGGTTTAATAGAACAGAAAAGAAGAAACTAATAATGATAATGATAACACTAATAAAATGACAACAGCAATAATGAAAGGATTGGAATGTACAAATGATACGCAGTGCAATTGCTCACCACCCGCCGACCGACACCCAGCCAGTCCCCCGAGCGGCGAATCCCTGCCCCCCACTTCCCCGTTTCTGTACTGGATGGGACGTCACATGGTATGGAATACACCGTTGGCCAGTTTGGGTCAGGTGCCCTGGCTGTGTCCTGTGCCAACTTCTTGTGCCCCTCCAGCTTTCTCACTGGCTGGGCATGAGAAGCTGAAAAATCCTTGACATTAGTCTAAACACTACTGAGCAACAACTGAAAACATCAGTGTTATCAACATTCTTCGCTCTGAACTCAAAACATAGCACTGTACCAGCTACTAGGAAGACAGTTAACTCTATCCCAGCTGAAACCAGGACAGTATCCACCCCTTATTCTATACCATTGACGTCATGCACAGTTCCCATACCTTTAGTTACATCCTGATCAATCATCACTTTTCCATCCCTTTAAGACATATGAGCAATGATATATATATATATGTATACACACACAGAGATATCATTCCTTTAGTTCATGGGTCATGTTCATAAAATGTTCATTGAGTTCATTTAGTTTCCGACTCTGGGCTCCATCTGTCATACCAGTCTTTCTGGGCAGGAGGGATGGTGCAAAGTCCTCTCAGTCGGTAGAGCAGAATTGGGCTTCAGTGCAGTGTGACAAGCAGGTGACATTTGGCGCAGCAGGAGGATGGTGTGCACCGTTGGATTGTTGCATGCTGGAGTCAGTTCTGGTTCCATCACTACTGCGCTTTGCTCAGTTTTATCACAGTTCTTTTCTTGCTTGATCTAAGTGATTCTTACTATAGTACTATGGATATAGCACATAATTATAGTAAGGATAATATACAGTAGCAGGGTTATATAGCAACTAATATACAGTTTAATTCTGGCTGTTCTCACCTAAAATTAAATCCCCTTGAGGCACACATCGGACTTCCCCATCTTTTCGCATCACCCACCAAGTGCACCCAGGCCCTTGAGCAAAAGCAATCCCACGAATGGGTTTACCTTTGCCTGAGGCAGGAGTAACCCAGACTGTCTTCCCTAACATATTTTTTATGTGCACTACAGGGACTTTATCCCCTTCTACAGTATGTAAAAATTCCGACTGGGCAGGGCCACCCCGATTGGCAGATCCTCTGGTGTTGACTAACCAGGTGGCTTTTGCTAAATGTGTATCCCAATGTTTGAAAGTTCCACCCCCCATTGCTCTCAATGTAGTCTTTAACAGTCCATTGTATCGCTCAATTTTCCCAGAGGCTGGTGCATGATAGGGGATATGATACACCCACTCAATGCCATGCTCTTTGGCCCAGGTGTCTATGAGGTTGTTTCGGAAATGAGTCCCGTTGTCTGACTCAATTCGTTCTGGGGTGCCATGTCGCCACAAGACTTGCTTTTCTAGGCCCAGGATAGTGTTCCGGGCGGTGGCATGGGGCACAGAATATGTTTCCAGCCACCCGGTGGTTGCTTCCACCATCGTGAGCACATAGCGCTTGCCTTGGCGAGTTTGTGGGAGTGTGATATAGTCAATCTGCCAGGCTTCTCCATATTTATATTTCAGCCATCGCCCTCCATACCACAGGGGCTTTAACCGCTTGGCTTGCTTAATTGCAGCACATGTTTCACATTCATGGATAACCTGTGCAATAGTGTCCATGGTCAAGTCCACCCCTCGGTCACGAGCCCATCTATATGTTGCATCTCTTCCCTGATGGCCTGAAGCATCATGGGTCCACTGAGCCATAAATAGCTCACCCTTACGTTGCCAGTCCAGGTCCACCTGAGCCACTTCAATCTTGGCAGCCTGATCCACCTGTTGGTTGTTTTGATGTTCTTCAGTGGCCCGACTCTTGGGTATGTGAGCATCTACGTGACGTACTTTTACAACCAGATTCTCTAGCCGGGATGCAATATCTTGCCACAGTGCGGCAGCCCAGATGGGTTTACCTCTGCGCTGCCAGTTGCTCTGCTTCCATTGCTGTAGCCAGCCCCACAGGGCATTTGCCACCATCCATGAGTCAGTATAGAGATAGAGCACTGGCCACTTTTCTCTTTCAGCAATATCTAATGCTAGCTGGATGGCTTTCACCTCTGCAAACTGACTCGATTCACCTTCTCCTTCAGCAGTTTCTGCAACTTGTCGTGTAGGACTCCATACGGCAGCTTTCCACCTCCGATGCTTTCCCACGATGCGACAAGATCCGTCAGTGAACAGGGCATATTGCCTCTCATTTTCTGGCAGTTTATTATACAGCGGGGCCTCTTCAGCACGTGCCACCTCCTCCTCTGGCGACATTCCAAAATCTTTGCCTTCTGGCCAGTCCGTGATCACTTCCAAAATTCCTGGGCGACTGGGGTTTCCTATGCGAGCCCGTTGTGTGATCAGTGCAATCCACTTACTCCACGTGGCATCAGTCGCGTGATGTGTAGAGGAGACCCTCCCTTTGAACATCCAGCCCAGCACTGGCAGTCGGGGTGCTAAGAGGAGCTGTGTTTCAGTACCAACAACTTCTGAGGCAGCTTGAACTCCTTCATATGCTGCCAATATCTCCTTTTCAGTTGGAGTATAGCGAGCCTCAGATCCTCTGTATCCCCGACTCCAAAACCCCAGGGGTCGGCCTCGGGTCTCCCCAGGTGCTTTCTGCCAGAGGCTCCAGGTAGGGCCATTCTCCCCAGCTGCACTATAGAGCACATTTTTAACATCTTGTCCTGTCCGGACTGGTCCAAGGGCTACTGCGTGAACAATCTCCCTCTTAATTTGTTCAAAGGCTTGTTGTTGCTCAGGGCCCCATTGAAAATCATTCTTCTTTCGGGTCACTTGATAGAGAGGGCTTACAATCAGACTGTAATTTGGAATATGCATTCTCCAAAACCCCACGACACCTAAGAAGGCCTGTGTTTCCTTTTTATTAGTTGGTGGAGACATAGCTGCTATTTTGTTAATCACATCCATTGGGATCTGACGACGCCCATCTTGCCATTTTATTCCTAAAAACTGGATCTCCCGTGCAGGTCCCTTGACCTTACCTTCTTTTATGGCAAAACCGGCTTTCAGAAGGATTTGGATTATTTTCTTCCCTTTCTCAAAGACTTCTTCTGCCGTGTTGCCCCATACGATGATGTCATCAATGTATTGCAGGTGTTCCGGAGCTTCACCTTTTTCCAGTGCAGTCTGGATTAGTCCATGGCAAATGGTGGGGCTGTGTTTCCACCCCTGGGGCAGTCGATTCCAAGTGTACTGGACACCCCTCCAAGTAAAGGCAAATTGTGGACGACACTCTGCTGCCAGAGGGATTGAGAAAAACGCATTAGCAATGTCAATTGTAGCATACCACTTGGCTGCCTTTGACTCTAGTTCGTATTGAAGTTCTAGCATATCTGGAACGGCAGCACTCAGCGGTGGCGTAACTTCATTCAGGCCGCGATAGTCAACTGTTAGTCTCCACTCCCCATTAGACTTTCGCACGGGCCATATGGGACTATTAAAAGGTGAGCGAGTTTTGCTGATCACTCCTTGGCTCTCCAGTTGGCGAATCAACTTGTGGATGGGAATCAGAGAGTCTCGGTTGGTGCGATATTGCCGCCGGTGCACCGTCGTGGTAGCAATTGGTACTTGTTGTTCTTCAACCCTCAGCAACCCCACAATCGAAGGGTCTTGAGAGAGACCAGGCAGGGTAGACAGCTGTTCCGTGCCCTCCGTCTCCAAGGCAGCTATACCAAAAGCCCATCGATACCCCTTTGGGTCCTTAAAATACCCTCTCCTGAGATAGTCTATGCCAAGGATGCACGGAGCCTCTGGACCAGTCACAATGGGGTGTTTCTGCCATTCATTCCCAGTTAGGCTTACTTCAGCTTCCAATACAGTTAACTCTTGGGATCCCCCTGTCACACCAGAAATAGAAATGGGTTCTGCCCCTTCATAACTTGATGGCATTAAAGTACACTGTGCGCCGGTGTCTACTAGAGCCTTATACTCCTGTGGGTCTAACGTGCCAGGCCATCGAATCCACACAGTCCAATAGACCCGGTTATCCCTTTCCTCCACCTGGCTGGAGGCAGGGCCCCTCTAATTCTGGTCAGAGTATCCAGTATTCACTTCTCGTAAAATTGGCTCAGAAGTCCCTTCAAGAGGATCAGAAATAAGATCAGCCCTTCTACTCTGTTTGGAAACCGGAGCGGCATTTTTCCTGGTAGAATCCCCTTTTGTGGTGTTTTTTCCTCGCAGCTCACGTACCCGTGCATTTAGGACCGAGGTAGGTTTTCCATCCCATTTCCTCATGTCCTCTCCATGATCACATAAGTAAAACCACAGGGCACCTCGCGGTGTGTACCTTCTATATTCTTTCTCTTGGGCAGAGGAGCGCTCACTCCTAATAGCTGAGACATTGGTCCTTACAGGTGGGCAACAGGACATCTCCTCTTTGAATTGCTGGAAATCCTCGGACAGCTTCTCCACAGCCGAAATGCAGGCTTGTAGGGAGGAGGAGAGATTCTCTTCGTATTGACGGAGTTGGCGAGCCACTTCATCCACTGTCGGTGCCTCTTCGTCTTTCCAGGTCATTATTGCCAGTGAGTTGGCATAGGACGATGGTGCGCTCCGTACAAACTTCCGCCACATGGGTCGTGTGCATTGGACTTCGTCTGGATCTTTGGGTAATTGTGGGTTGTCCGGATCATGATGAATTGTCTCTAGCACAGCTAATTCCCTCAGATATTGGATACCTTTTTCCATGGTTGTCCACTTGCTTGATTGACATATAACATCTTCCTTAAAGGGGTACCTTTCCTTCACACTTGACAGGAGTCGCCTCCAGAGGCTGATGGCTTGTGTCCCTTTTCCAATTGCCTTGTCAATGCCACCTTCCCTGGCAAGCGATCCCAGCTGCTTGGCTTCCCTACCTTCTAATTCCAAGCTATTAGCCCCATTGTCCCAGCATCGGAGGAGCCAGGTGATAATATGCTCACCTATACGGCGGCCAAAATCTTTTCGCATATCCCGCAGCTCACTCAAGGATAGGGACCGGGTTATTACCTCTGGTTCTGCCTCTTCCTCCTGTTCCCGTGATGACCCTGGTTCGCCTTCATCCTTCGCTAAGCGAACTGATTTTTTTGTATATTTCTTTTTCTGTACGGGGGCAACTGATACTGGTGCAGGTTGGTCCACTGGTTCAGTTGCAGTACCGCTCGCCGGGTCTTGGATAACCGCAGTGTCTGTTGCCAAGGTTTGGGTAGCTGCTGTGCTCGTTGCTGGGGCTGGAGGGACCTCAGTGCCCGTTGCCGAGGTTTGGGTAGCTGCCGTGCTCATTGCCGAGGCTGGAGGGGCTGCAGTGCCTGTCGCTGAGGTTTGGATAGCCACAGTGCTCATCGTTTTGTTGTTAGGTCCAGAGACCTTCTCTTCCCCTTGAGGGTACTGAGTGGTGTCGAACAGGGCTCGATAGGCATGGGCCAGGCCCCAGCACGTTGCAGTAATTTGTATCTCTCTGGAGCTGCCGGGGTGACAGCATACCTTTTCCAAATATTTTACTAGTTCTTCTGGATTCTGCACTTGTTCAGGGGTGAATTTCCAAAACACTGGAGGTGCCCACTTTTCTAGGTACTTGCCCATACTACCCCACACACCCTGCCACTCATAATTATCCAGCCTTGGGGCAGATCTCTGGGTGATTTTCTTAAATAGTTGTTTAACCTTAAATGAGAGCTGAACCACATTCAGAAGCATGCTAATTCCTAGCAGTAGGGCTAGGACCGTGCTGGTCCCAACATCCCAAGAGTATTCAAATTTTTCAAAATTCTCAAACACCATTGTAACTGGACTGAAGGAGAAAGGAGAGGGGAAGAAAGGTATCCCACCCATAGACTGGTTTTCCAAGGAGGAAAGGTAAATGGTATAATTATTAATAGTTTCCCACAGATGGCTTCCACAGTATAAAGGTGACAATGCTGGGTGCAAGTACCGGATTAATCCCACAGCCGACGACTTTATCATACCATAAACCAGTGTTATACAATACATCAAAGCGAAAACCTTAATCCACCTCCCACGGATGATAAGCAGCAGAAGAGGGACTACATACAGCAAGCGAGGTGATACATAACAGAACTTTAAAAACCAGAGCAACAACTCTAAGAACACATAAATCAACATAATGACCAGCGACTATTAGACCGATATAATGAATGCTTATAACAAATTTGTTTTAACAAGCTCTGGTCAGGTTTGTCGTTATCTCAACCCTTCGTGCCCCACGTTGGGCGCCAAAAAGGACTGTCGTGGTTTAACCCCAGCCAGCAACTAAACACCACGCAGCCGCTCACTCACTCCCCCCCACCCAGTGGGATGGGGGAGAAAATCGGGAGAAGAAGCAAAACCCGTGGGTTGAGATAAGAACGGTTTAATAGAACAGAAAAGAAGAAACTAATAATGATAATGATAACACTAATAAAATGACAACAGCAATAATGAAAGGATTGGAATGTACAAATGATACGCAGTGCAATTGCTCACCACCCGCCGACCGACACCCAGCCAGTCCCCCGAGCGGCGAATCCCTGCCCCCCACTTCCCCGTTTCTGTACTGGATGGGACGTCACATGGTATGGAATACACCGTTGGCCAGTTTGGGTCAGGTGCCCTGGCTGTGTCCTGTGCCAACTTCTTGTGCCCCTCCAGCTTTCTCACTGGCTGGGCATGAGAAGCTGAAAAATCCTTGACATTAGTCTAAACACTACTGAGCAACAACTGAAAACATCAGTGTTATCAACATTCTTCGCTCTGAACTCAAAACATAGCACTGTACCAGCTACTAGGAAGACAGTTAACTCTATCCCAGCTGAAACCAGGACAAAGAATTAGAAATAAATGGGTCACTACTCCCTGAAGGCTTGATCCAATAGGTGAATGTTGAACATGCCTGGTATGCACAGTGGAGTCTGTAATGTCAGCTGCCTGTTATATCCTACTGGTCAGTGAATATCCAAAGGCAAATTTAACCTTAAATTGCCCTGACACCGAGGGGAACTGAGCTTTTATCTTTCCTGTCCCAGGATGCAAAGCAAGGAGGTGCAAGCAGCTCTACCACTGCTGATTAAGGCACTCGATCATCAGTAGGAATTTTTGTTCCTCTCATCAGAAGTCAAAATGTCTTCTTACTTTAGAAAATTCTAATTGTGATGAAGCAAAATGCATAAATTGCTTGCAACAAACTTTGGAAAGTAAGAAACCACCCTACCACCTGAGGACCTTATCCAGTAGGACAAAGAAAGAGACACATTAATTTTCTTACTCTCCTTCTGGCACAGAAATTTTGAATACTTTCTTTGCAGGCAGCAAGGTGTACCTTATTCTCAAGCAGCTGATAATCTCTCCTATAATTCAAAAGATGCGTTTGGGAAGGAAACAGAATTTGGATGTCTTATATTTTGGGTGAGCTACTGTTGTCCCCTGTTTCCTCTTACCATGCCACCAAGCCTTTGTCAGCTATATATAAAAAACCCTTCACTTTTTATGAAAGGGCTGAGAGTTTGAACACTGGGGCACTATGTGAGTCCTTTGCGGCAGACACATTGTGTGCCTGCACTAGTGATTTAGTGTTGGAGGGTTCCTTTTTGGCACAAATTAATTTTGTGTATGTACTGGGAATCTCACAGTATCCCTTCGAGGACACAATGCGTGAGTTTTAAACAGCTTTCTTCCTGGGGTAATGTCGCGTCCCAAAGTTGGAGCGACTCAGGTTCATGGATTTCCTTTGTCAGAATTAAGGTGAAACGACACCAGGGGAGTTCAAACAACAATCAACATTTATTCAACCTAGCTAACCTTGCCCAAGTACACGTGAACTTATCAATATGAACCTTGCAACATGTCATTAAGCTGCTGTCTGAAAAAAGAGGGGAGGTGTAGAAAAAGAAATGGAAGAAGAAACATTAAATGTATCAGAAGGAGAGCCCTCCCATTGAGTCACGAGGTTCAGAGCGGACCCCCTTGCTTTCTGGACTCCTTCTCAAAGAGGAGCCCAGGGGCGGCTAGATCCACTCCTAGTCTCAGACTTGGTCAATGGTTTATGTTTAAAAGGATGAGGTGTAGGGACTGTGGAAAAGAGAGAAGGAAAAGAGGGAGAGAGAGAGAAAGAGAGAAAGAAAGAAAGAGAGAAAGAAAGGGTTTCACCAGTCCTGGGTCCAGCGTTGGTCCAGCCAGCGTAGAGATCCAGTTCCGGAGGGCGCGCGCTGAGGACTCGTTCTCCCTTCTTTTATAGCGTGTTAGTCGATGGTTTCGACATGCGCAGTCCCATTCCCGGGGTTCTCTGGAATTGGTCGGAGAGCTTTCCGGGGGGGGGGTCATCGCAGAGTTGCCTCTCTTTTTCTGCTGGCTTGACCGCTTAAGATAGAAGCACAGTCCCATCCTCCGTGGGGCCTCCTCCTCCAGGCGCATATGCTGTGCTCCTTCTCCTGGTCACTTAAGATAAGGAATTGCGGCTTTGGAGAAGTGCGGTCCCACCCTCCGGGGGGCCCTCTCCTCCGGCCACATTATCCTGTTCACAAAACTCCAGCATTTTTACAGAGGCCGTTTTCTCCACCAAAGTTCTTTAACGAATGTTTGAGACATTGAATTTGTCAGACCGTCACAGGTAATCAAGGCTGAAGCGTTGCTTGACTTCATCAAGCACAGAAGGGACATGTCAGAGACCCCTGCTTACAGCAGGAAAGCAAATCTCTTCTGCAGTGAGCCCTCCAAGCATGCACCATGTGTGCCTAGGGCCATCAGTGCAAGCTTCACTGCTAGTCAAGACGTGATGTGGATGTGCAGTCCTGGGATCACAGTGAGCCACATCACATTCAACTTTAGTCCTTCCCTCTTGTGCCTCACCTGTCAGTAACATATAAGGACCTGTCCTCCTGAAAATGGTTGTTTTTCAGCTCTTTTTTTTAAAGCTTTTTTACTTGAGCTATCGTGCTTCCTATCCATCATACAGAACATTTTATTTTCTCATTACCAACATGCATGAGTGCAAGCAGATAGTGTATAGCCAAGCTCTTGGTTTTTTATTCCTATTTGGCATACAAGCATTTAAAAACTTAGGTTTAAAAGGGTTTACTTTTGAAAATATTGTTGATTTTGGTCCTAGTTAATATGAACCAGATAGCTATATCTCTATTTTTAATTTGTAACTCCAGTTCTAAAAAGACTTGATTAGAAGCTTATCTTTAAATACAGGAAGACTTCTTACATGTTAAGTTAAATGTGCTAGATGAACAAGTTTAGCTAAACTTTTAGGCCTTCCTCAAGTTTACAGCCTCCAATTTGCACTTTTAGAAATAATACATCAGATGAATAGCTATTGAAATTCAGCTCCATTGACTTCAGCAGAGACACACTAATTTTAATCAACTAAAAATCCCAGATGTCAGATGATACAAGCTGGTTGCGTTTTTTAATCAGTTTAATATTAAATATTATGAAGTCTTCTATGCCTAAAGTTGTGAAAATGAGCAAGCATACCTTACTTACTTTAATATTTTGATTATTAAAAGTACCTGTGGTAACTAATAATAGCACTATGGTTCTTATACAGACTTAGCTTTGCTTGCAAATGAAACTGGAAAGATAATAACTTTAGGTTTGAGCAAATTTGAAGTTGGGAAAGGAATACTTTCCTGACAATTCTGTTAAGCTTTAATATCAACATCAAAAACATTGTATCTAATGCTCTTTTCAAAAAGAGTTACAGTGTCTCACTTGTAAAAATTTGGTAGTAGCATTATTCACCAATTTTATTTTTTTTTTAATCCATCTTGTACACAAAGAATCCAGAAAAAAAATATAAAAGAGCTCTCTTAGTTGTCTTACAAATATTATTTCATAAAAACCTGTTTGCTGTCAGTTAGCAGTGAAACACAAGGTGTAGTAGGTAACACTTTAAACCAGAAAATAAGTAGCATAAAGGAAAAAAAAAGAATATCAGGTAGAAAAAGTATGTTTATGTATATTTTTTACTTTTATTTCTATGTTTTATTGGAAACAGAAGGTTTTCTATTAAAAAAAAAACCACCAAAGAGTTCAAGACTGTTTTTAGCTGCTGCTCAGATTAAATATTTATCCCTTCACATAAGTGAAACAATGTTCCTGGACAAGTATCTGTCAGCCATAGAAACTATTTTGTTCCATAAAAATGTTTCACTTTAGTATTTAAACTGCAGCCTTCTAATTTCTTATTTTGTATTGATTTTCATAAAGTAAACAAACTGTTTAAAGAAAAAGTCACTTCGAACAGAAGAATGAAAAGTTTCATTTAGACAATTTGAGAACCTGAAAAGCCTCCCACTCTCCTTAATGAACAACTGAAACCTTTTCAAATAAATATTTCCTTTGACAAAACATAATTCTAAAAAATGTTGTTGAACAAAGCTCACACAGTGGAAATTATCATTCTTATGCAACTGCAGAATGTATAGATAGATATATAAGTGTTTAAGTAAATAATTTGTATGTCAATGTCACGACATTATAATATATAGCTTTTTGAACATCAGATTGGTTGTTTCTATGTTTTTTCGTGGTTTGTCTTTTATCATTCAGCTATGCTTTTATGATTCAACACTCACACGTCTAGCTCACCATGTGTCTAGTTCAAAAGGTCAGAGGTTTAAGTCTCATTCCTCCTAGGATGGCCACTTTTGAGTGAAAGCGTGCTTTGAAACACTAGGAATTGGCACCCTCAGACTAAAGTTTTTTCTTACCTCTACCAGTGACTATTTCATAATAGATGAACAGGTAGCCTTATTGCCCTGCAGAGCTGAGGTAGCTGCTTTGCTAAGATAAAATATTTTCCAACTTGCTTTGCTCACCTCTAAAACCAGAGTACACTTCTGAAGTTGGGTAAGTTCCATTAACTATTAACCCTCTAGGTTTTGTCCTCTCATTGGGAAGAGTATATCTTTTTGTTTGATTCCTCTATCTGAAGCATCCTTGTTATACAGCTTGACTTAAGTATGTTGAGGAAGCTCAGACCACCCCTAGTTCAATACAAGAGTGCAACTGTTGGTTAAAAGAGTGGTAAAATCATTCATCATTGTGGCTGCACAACACAACAAACATCAAACATCCTGAAGACTATTTCTGCCCCCAGTCACAAAAGGATGGTCTTTCAGGGTAAGAGAAAGATGTAGAAGGAATTGCTGAGTCACCTTTGAAGGTCTTTCTAATATGGAGAAGAGCTGGATAATCACACACAATCTCGTGGGGAAGGTAATAGTCAGGACCCTCAAAAAACCTAACATTTTTCATGTAGTGATACTTTACAGTGGACATTATCCCTTTTGCTTTAATACTGTATTGTTCAAAACAGCTAGAGTATGTTTAAATAACTACTTTAAAGTGAAAAGGTCCATGCCTGCTAATCTTACTCACAGAAACCTCAATTCAGAATACCTTGGAACAGGTAGTACCATGTCCTGACTGACATTTCCTTCCATTAAAATTTTCTTTAACATTTAAAATTGTAAAAATACAGAATAGTTTTTTCCCCCCTCCACTTTATAATTTTTTTGAATTAAACTTGAATTTTAAAGCTTGCAATGAATAATTTGGGGGATTTTTTAAAAATTAAAAAAATTAATATAAGATTATTTTAAGATTTTTTTTCCATAACTAATATTTTCTGAGTTGAATACCTCTTTTGCATGGCGTATTTCTGGTTAGAAACTGTGTTTCTGATTTGAATCAGTTATGAATATGGAACATCACATTTTCAGAATTTGTTGTCTTCAGTTATATTATAGTCCTTTTAAGAGTTCATTGTATGTGACTGTGTTATCAATGAATTTATTTCTCAAAATGGTTGTGCAGAAATTTAAAAGAACTGCATTTATTGTATTTGGATTTTGTTATTGTTGAAAGTAAACTGCGCCCAGACAAAAGAGTTAAGACTTCCGTTAAATATTTTTTTTGTTGAGTGCTATATTCCACTGCAAAATTCCCCATTAAACTAGATTTGCCTGATGAGGTAGTCTGGTAACATATTGATAAACAGTGCATAAACACAGTGATAAATCTGAGATTAGGGAATCTGATTTACCAGTTCACTGCTCAGGCTTTACACTGGTATAAGACTATTGATGTAATTATTTTGTTTAGAAGTGTTGTGTGTGTAGTAGATGTTCAGGAGATATAAATTCCAAGGCTGTTACTTCCTTTGAATTATTAACTTATCCTTTGAAACCTCTTAGGACTCTCAGAAAATATTCTTCTTTAATTTCAGAGAATGCCAAAGTACAGAAATCTAATTTTAGAGAATGCCAGTTCTTTTTCTGGGTGAGACTCAACTGAAAGACTAGTCTGCCAAGGTCTCTGATGCTTTCCATGTCACCTAAGCCCACTGAGTATGTTGAGATGGAAACTGTGCAGAGAAACTGGTCTCAATTTCATATAGTGAGAGATGGGTATTTTTAGGCTGCCTGTGTATTTAACAGAAAAGGAAATAGGAGTTTTCATTTATGAAAAGTTATAACTGGGCTAATGATGTCCAGCAAGACCTGTGTTCTTCATCATTTTAAAGAACGCTTCTTGAAAGCTGCTCTTGCAATTCTTTCTGAGCTTCTTTTAGCAGGTATTTTTTGTAAATTTACACATATTTTTACATACATTGATTTTAAATGTCTCACTCAACCCTTATTTGAGAAGGAAATTTTTGTCTAAGTGCATGCCTCCAGTGATAAATATGAGATGACAGAATAGACAGATGAAGGCAAAGCACAGCTTTTATTACTCATCTGTGTAAGAAATGGCTATACAATTTCTACAAGCTGATTTGAGGCTAAGTCCTTATTTGAGATGACCTGGTCCTACAAGGCAGGTCATAATCATTATTGTGTCTTTGACCTACAGAAGTCACATAGACACAGAGTGGACAGGTGAGGGACTTTCAGAAAGGGTTCGCACATTAATGATTTTCTGCAGTACCAGTGCCTGTATCAGTAAAATTCACGCGCCATGTTACATGAACACTTTAGGGTTCAGAGATGGGTCAAAAGACACAACTCTGAGTGAGAGCAGCAGTGGAACTCCAAGCAGGAGAAGGGCAGAGATTGTTGCTATATTCAGTAGAAAAAATTGTCAAGGTTTAAGTAACATTTGACAAAAATTCTACCAACCAGCTCAGCCAACACACATAGGGAAAGAAAGGTCAAGAGACTGACATAAAATTTGTCTTGTATTTGTGACAAAAGAATAAAGTATTCATTACAATTGCAATACTTTAGAATCAGTATTTACAGATCTTAGCTTGTTTCAATTAAAATAGCTTTGAAATTACCTGCCACTACATAATATTTTATTTGATTGCTTCAATTTCAGTATTTATATAACTTTTTTCCCCAAAGTGACTTAGAACATGATTTAGAGCATGATTTGGAGGATTAAGCACAATTGTGTAGTAACTACAGAAAGTCCACAATTCTCCCATTCAAGTCTTCCTATTGTATTGTACCTTGATACATTTTAAATGCACTGGTGCTAAAACCACAGCAATGAAAATGCCTCTGTCTTTCAGAACAAATGGGACCCCCAAGGCAATGAGATTTCTGTCTTCACATAGCTGACCCACCTGTTGTCCATGCACTGGACTAGCTAAATTTAGCCACCATTTGGTGGCATGCCAAAAGGGAACTTGTCTTGCTTACTGCAGCTGGAAGGGTTGTAGATCTTAGTATAACAGATAAACAATTTTTCCAATCCATCTCTCTTCTCAATATTTTAACTTCTCCTCCCTTCTGGTGCACTGAGGTGAAAATGAAAGTTGTTCTTTAACATTGTTTTTTGTAGAAGCTTTTTGTATCTTACTAAGTTTAGTGAGGGCAAAGAGAAACAGTGATCAGTTGACCAGGCTTCTTTCTTACAGAGTGATAAACAGCTTAATGGAGACCTGGTAAGTAGGTGTGCACCTAAATGTGTATGCTGCCATTTCCTCACATCCCTAGCACCTACCTGAACCACCTGGCTATTGTCACTTATTTGAGGGAAAGGATTTTCTACTCTGTAGGAACAATTAAATCCCATTTGACATAGATCTACATTTTCCTGCCACTTTGAAGTTCTCTAACCTCTTGGCATATGGCATCATTCTCCTTCTGCCCTAGTAGGCATCTCATTGGGTATATAATACAGTCAAAACCCAGGCAATTCAAATATAATGAAATATCTGCCCTACTGCTATGTCACTTTGGCCTTTTAATCAGTAATTTCAGCATTTCAGTTTCCCTATGAATTGTCTTTTCAAGCTAGGTATCCCATGTAAAGAGTATCCATATGAAAAATTCTTGTTTTCTACCCCAAAAAACCTACACAAAACCCCCTCAATTCTTCTAAGAGTATGGCAAAAATATGTGTTCTTAGTCATATTAAACCTGAGAAATTCCACTCATCTTAAGAAGTCCTATTCTCCAGATTCACACTGCAGAAACAGTATAAGTTTGTTACCAATTTGCCTTTACTGATTTGATTTTCTGGCTATTACATCTTGTATAGCTAAATTATTTTTGTTTGCTTGCTTGCTTCTTGGTGTTAAATACTATGAATTGTATGCCAGTAATACTTTGTACGTGACAGGTATGTATACCATCAATTCTCCAGTTAGATTAGTACACATGGTATACAAGTACTAGGAAAGTGAAACATACTTGCAAATAGAGTTCCCCCTCCAAAGCAAAGGCAAACTATCTAGGATGTGGCATCCTATATTCAAAACTAAAATACAATCAACAAAGCTAAGTATGTTTTTTTAAAATTATAGAATCATAGATTAGTATTATTTAGTACAGTTTAGTATTATATAAAGTTTGGAAAAATTACTAAGACACCACACACCCCTCTACCCATGTTTTTCAAAATAAGGAACATTTTACCTTGATTACTTTTAGACAGGTAACGAAAGAAAATCCAAAAAGACAAAAATTAATTCATTTGGCAGCTAGTCCACTTAAAATAAATGAGACCTATCTGGAGTCAACACACAATGTTTGGATCAACATTGCTACACAATACTGATATATGGAAATGAGCTAGAATTACGACAAGAGATAATGAAGTTATGTGTATATGTACTTGCATCTGTTTGTACATGTTTCATAAATACAAAATAGCCATTGGCATATAAACGTAAGTTAATAATATGAGAATAACTTAAGGTAAACATGCAAAAGAGGATATGTGGCAGTTCAGTCCGCTCACTAATTCTGACTTTTCCATGCCCACCTTGGTCTCTATAAAACTACAGTCTTTACTAATGTGATCACCCACTACTTCTAAAACAATGTAAGGCATGACACAGCTATTAAAGAATAGACACTTATTCAAATACAGGCTGCCTTTTACTTAACCTCTTTTTATCCCAATATTCCGTAGCACTGAGCTGAGTAAAGGAAAGCAGAAGTAACATTTTACTAGCTTTGAGTTATGACTACAAATGTAGGAAATGACCAGAGACAGCTGGCTACATGAATTTTTTTTGGTTTACTATTCATGCACTATTGAATATATTTTAATCTTTTTCCCTTTCCACTAACTCTAATTTGTTATTTGAAACAGAAAATCCAGCTATGTGATCAACATTTTTCTGGTGCATTTTACCTTAGTTTAGGGCATGTGAATTTAATCCTCTTATCAAGATAGGTACAACATACCCATTCACAATGTATTCATTTAATATACTTCCAAAGTATCTATCTGCTCACTGAAAAACTTCTGTAGATATTGTGTTTATTCAAAGTGGTGCTAAAAGATATGGTCACATTCCAAAGACTGTAATGAAATAAGATACATTTAAATCTTTTGCAAGAACAGTCTTTGAAATTCTTCTAGTGTCTTGAGATAACACATACAAATATCTTCTTCAATAACACAGAAAGATTCATCTTTTTAAAATAAAATTTTGCAGTTTATTCATTCCCAGTCTATCCTGTCTTTATTTCAGTACTGTCTTTCATATTTCAACTATTTACAGCATTTTACAAGTTTAGGTGCTACTTCTTCAACCATAAAAGGAGAAGAAAGAATGTTCAGATATATAAGCTGATTAAATTTCATGGATTTTTTTAAGTTGCATTTTCAGTGTCGCTCTCTTTTGCTGCTTAAATGATCAACAGCACTCCTGATGATGTGCAAAAATAAAGCTAATATAGTTTTGCAGTTATAGTTATGCTAATATAGTTATGCAGTTTTTGGAACTTTCCAAACATTAGTAAGACAAGCTCAGATGATTTTGTTCACTAGAGCACAGGAAGAAGTGTGGAGAAGGTATAGTAGACAGACAAGGCAAATAATAAGTTGTCTTCACTAGAAACATGTGTTGTCTTGCCAAAGCCTGATTTACAAAGGAAAAGGTTTAAATAAATGAAATACACTAGTAACATTAAGCATCAATATTTTTAAAGATTTTTTGAAATAATCTGTGAACCTTCTATGAAAAGATGTAACTCTGAATGCTGTATTATAGCACTAATTGATATCAATTACGTATTTCCTGAAAAGAGTCATGGAACATCCACACTTCCAAGAACAATAATGTATAAAGGCTGCTAAGCTTTTTATTTGCACACATCTTTCACTCTTTGCATTGATGTGCAATGGCATATTTGATAAAGAAATTCTATGCCTTTTTTATTCTTGCTGAAAAGAGATGTTTCATTTTCTTAAAAAATATACTTTAATTTTTTATGCTATTCATCTCATCTGCCTAGTATTTGGTAGAAGACTTAATCTGTTTTGGTTAGGAATATTTGGGGCCATGACTTCAACTAATGAGTTCAGCTTAACTTCAAGAGTAATCTTTAGTTTACATCTAAATTGTGCAATTCAGTTGCAAAATAACTTTTTACCTGCAATGATCACTGTAGAATATGTTTCATTTTAACACTGTTACCCAATAATGTTCTTCATTGCATGAGGTATAGTTAAGGACACCATTTTACTGATGAAACTAAAATGTTCACTATTTCAGCTTTAAGGGACAAGAAGGCTTATCTAGTCTCATCAATATTCTTGTTCTATCTGAAATTTTTAAGATAATGAGACTGAACTGATAAAGATCCTATTTAACATCATGGTAATACTGTCTGCATTGAAAGTGAGTTAATGGTTGCTATTTATAAACATGTACTTACAGTTTTCAGTGCCACCATGATATTAAAACAATAACCTTTAATACCAACATCTAAACAGCCTTTAAGTTGAATTTATTTTCATGTGTAATAATAGCAATAATAATACTATATGACAGAATTATGCAAAAAACAGGTTTTGAAAATGAAATTTTTGACAGAAATTTTTGAGTAATTTCTTGCTGAACCTTCTATCTTGAAAGTTAATAGGAGTTTAAACATTAATGACATACTAGTGAGTGTGTTCTGCAAGCTTATTTAGCTCCATTTGCTATTCACATACTGGATGAGGAAGTAGTGGGGGAATGTGAAAGGAGGATTTCTGGCACAATGCAGAGAGAGGTAAGAGTAAAGCAAAAGGGTATAAATGCCCACTATGCATATGTCCAGAAAGGTTAAGAAATAGCCATTCTCCTACCCTCAATTACTTTCAGAATGAGCTTCCCCTGTGTAAATTTGAGGCTCACAATTCTAGATAAGGTAGCAGGTTTTCCCACTCAAATGCAGGCTTCAAAAGAAAAGAAGAAAAAAAAAATACCTAGTGCTTCCTGGACTCACTTGAGGAGTTGCAGTCTTTGAAGTGAATCATAGTTGGGGTTTTTCCTTCTCACCTCCTTCAAATAATAGTAAAAATTTGTCATGGAAATAGACCCATAAATTAGTACAGCAAATCAATACTGTTTTTCATGGTAATGTCAATCCACAGTTGACATTCTGAAAATCTGTTCTCTGTAATGTTTTTAAGTGCATTTTAATTTCATCAGTCAATAGCAGAAGCAGCAGTTGTAAATGATACCACTGCTGAGTGCAGAAGCTGAAACTTTAAAGCTAATGACACTATTAAGGAGATATAAGTAAAAAATGGTGTGGAAATATGTTCCCTGTGATAGCATTTGGGTATCTGCCCCAGTGTCAGCTCTCAGTCAAGATGCCTGCAGTAGCAGCAGTGGGAATTGTAACCCTTGTTTCATCTCTTCTGCTAAATTATTCTCATTTCTGCATCTGTACATGGTCAGGGCTCTATCTCTTGCTTTCTATTTACTTATGTTTAGTATGTATACATTAAACCTAACATACTAGAATAGAATTCAGAAAAAAAAATCACAAAACAAAACAAAACAAACCCCAGGGACACAACTTCACTTTGTATAAATTGACTGTAGCTTTTCTGAAGCTAAAGAAATTAAGACTGTTGTAGGATTCTGTCTATCCTTCCATCCATCCATCCATCCATTCATCCATCCATCCATCCATCAATATTCTGTCATCTATCCTAAAGTTTCTAAGCCTTTTCCTAGTAAAATCAACAGCAAATTCCCCAGTGGAGTTTCTGGAGCATCTGACTCTTTTGGAGTTCTTTTCACTTTTGGGAGGATAAAGTAGTGAGGACAAACATTTGAATTCATGGCAAAAGGTAGATAAAATACATCCTTAAACTGAATAAAATCTCCTGTTTCCTGTATAAAGCTGAAAAGTATAAATATCACTCAATTTCTTAGGAAGAAAAGAAATTTCAAGATCCACCTCCAGAGCAGGACTTTTATTTCCAAGAAATAAACACTGAGGAGAAAAATGATCACAACGTCTCCACACAAACTCTGCTGTGAACATTTCTAGCAGTGCTGTTTTTTCTCACCTCTTCTCACTCAAAATATAGATGTCTGCATTTCTTGCAGCTATGTTTGTACAGAGGGAAGTCTCACCCTGTCTTTCATGTTTTCCTTTTTCCATGCATACTAAGTCCACCAAGATTCAACAGGTGTTTAAGTCCTGCTTTAAAAGGGAAGGATTTGATCAGCTACAATATTGGATAACTCCAAAAGCCCTGCTAATCTGATAACAGAGAAGTATTAACCTTGTCCCTTCTGTATGATGGGACTAAAACAAGGGCAATGCAGAGGTAGCTGTCAAGGGCGGTTTCATGGATAGTTGTAAGTTAGAAACAACAAGCAGAGGTACCGCACACAAATGTTTAAAGATGGTGAGTCAAGTAGAGAACCAGTATAACACATCTAAATTTGTTACAGCAGATTTTGAAGGCCTTGAGCAATGTTTGCCATTGTATTTGCTTAAAGAAGTATAAGGAAGTAACTGTTGGCTGACTGCATGCAAGCTAGGGATGGCTCATGGTCAAAGACTGTTAGCTTTAAAATAAAACTCTGTTAGGAAATCAAATTCATTCAAAGTCTGAGTAACTTTAGAAAATCTGGTTGCAAAATATGTATTTTTAATACACACATTTCAAGTTAACTGGAACATACAGAAGAAGTTGGCTGAGGGACTACGTGAAACGTCAGAAAGAGAAGGGCTAGAGAATTCTGAAAATATAAGATGACATTGCAAATGTAGTTTATGAAACATTACTGCAAGGGCATCACAGCAAAATATAAACTGATATAGTAAAGACTCTGAATCTGTTGTATTTAGTAACTTCAGTGATAAACTCCTCACTATTTCTACGAATATTTAAAACAAGCTGTACAGAAGAATTTCCATTGCAGAAATTTGATCATAATAATTACTGTAGTTCTACTGACTTGCTTAAAACTGAACACGTAAGAAGAAATATTGCTAGAATGGAATAATAAATTGCAAGCAATAACAAAATTCACAAATACGGCTTGCTGATCATCTCCAAATACAAGTCAGAGATGAATTCTGTGACTACATTCAAATAAAAATAAAGGCTATTCCCAAAATCTTAATTTATTTTGTTTCACATTATTTATCTGAAGATAGATTAACTTCCTTCTTCTCATTATGCTCATTATGGCCTTTTTTTGGTCTTAAATTTGCTCTTATCTTCTTTTTATTTTTCTTTTTTTTTTAAAAGTAAAGCATATATTCCTATGTTTTTCTGTCTATGTGGAATAGCTCATTTTCTGTAAATTTTTTGGGTTTCTAATCACTGGTGCTTTTCTACTTGTTCTGATGTTTTCCATTGTCTTCCCCTCACACTTTTTATCTCACAATTCCAATCCCATGCTTATTTCCCAGTTATTCAGAATGTATCCTAGAATAAATTCACAGACTGCTTCTATGGGATTTATAGAAGATGATTTGAAGTAACAATTCATATCACGGTAAGAAGTCCAGAAAAAAGTGAAGTTAATCTGAAAGACATTTATATCTTGGTCTCCTACATAATGAAATTAATCTTATTAGCTATTATTAATTTTTCACAATTAACCAAAGACCTTCAGTGAACACAGAGAAAATCAAGACAGTCTAACGCTGACTGCAGTACAGGTACAGTGTTCAGATACATAATAATTTTTGTTTTATTTTCATAATAATACTTATGCATGTTTCTACCATGTATGTTTAATTTTAAATTTCAAAGAAAAAAAAGATGCATTAATAGAATAACAAGAGGGAAAATCCATTTATAAATGATCTCAACCAGTAGCAAGCAACAGATTAAAATCATGGCAAGATGATTAACTGCTAAATGATTGTTGCAGCAAATGTACATGTCTAGATAATGTAATAAACAGTGTAATTTTCTTTTTCATGCCAATTCATGTTTGAGTTTTATAGGTTATAACACTCTTCAGTCCAAGATATATTACTCAGGTATAAAATTATTTTTTATTTTTAGGATGAATGGAGACCTGAAGTGTGTAGATTCTTCATTCTGGTATAAACAAACCCAAGATTTTGGATATCATACATCATCAAGACCCCTTTGGGAAACCTTAATTCTGATTCTTCCATTGATCCTATTGCTGTAACAACTTCCAGAAAATCATATATTTCTGAATATTTCAAGGTCATTGTAATAGTCATAAGGCCAGTTTCTCCTCTGCTAAATCATTGGCTTCCTCGTCTTTAGACATAATTAATTAGATGCCCTAACTTATCAATGGTTGCATTATCTAGACATGGAAAATATTTATTCCCTTCAGGTCTGTTTTGCTGCTACCTACGTAACTTTTCTGGCTGAAAAGGAAGCACCATTAAGACTACTTTTTACAATGAGATCCACAAAACAAAAAGCTATGCCTGCCGATCAAGCCCCTCTGCTGATGGCAAGGAGTGTGGAGACGTCTTCATCTTTCCAGCCTGGGTACCGCAAACAGCATTGACAGGGCAACTTGGGCTTCAGCACAGCCTCTAACAGCCAGCTCCAGCTTGACTGCATAGGCTTCAACCTTGCTTCAGACCATAGCATGACCACATGCTAAGCTGCTGGCCCATCATTATCACACTGGGACAGTGACTGGACCTCCTGCAGTGCCACCTAACAGTCTCGAAGCCAGACACATTCACTCTCCTGCTGCAGTTGTTTGAGCTGCTATCTACGTAGCAACCACCACGATGTGTGGCTGTGGGACCTCAGCCCCAGCACTCTCACTCTGCTGGGGCAGTGAAGCACCAAAGATTAGTTTGTACTTGCACAGTGATATTGCTCCTGCTCTGCAACTGGAAGGAGGAGGAGAGCCCCAAGTCCTGTTTCTTCATTACATCTCATGTTTTATGATCTATGTAATACAGGCTTATGCGTCTGATAAAGTATTCACGGTTGAGCATCTTCCTCTGTCCACAAACTGTTGTTGAGCAGGGATGCTTATTTCTGTGTTGTGTTGTGAGATGTAGACTTCCACTGCAGAAAAGTGGGTCTTGGTCTCCAGAAGTGCCTCAGTTCTACAACCACAACCTTATTTTACTGTCTTCTTTTCTCACTAACATTTCTCACCATCTTTCTCACTTTAACGCTTGAAATTTTACATTTACTAATGACTTTTCTTATCTTTTATTTTGACATTCAAGGTCCTATGTGCTAAATAAATCTATTTTTAGTATAGGGAGACACAGTAGTAAAGTTTGCAGTACATGTCTGTATTCAGGTGAGACTCCAGTTGCCTTCATAATCCTGTATGGCTTCCTTCTGGATGTTGTTTAATTTTAGTGTCCTTCAGTTTGGTATATACGTTTGTGTTCTTAATGTTTTTTAAGAAACGGAGGACATTGCAGGAGAAAAGACAATTGGGGATTCAAATTTTGAAAAAAACAACAAAATCCATTTAATCAATAAAAATCCAGATATTGTTTCCAAGTAAATGAAGAAAAAATTTGTCTAGAATTAAGCATTCTTAAGAGATTTTACTGGGAAGGACTATATCTTTTTTCCCCTTTTCATACAAGACTTTTATTTTAGAGTAGAAAAGTCCTGTAGAGTATTCCAGAAAGAAAAATATAGTACGTAACTGCAGCCACAATTTACAGTTTTAATTTACTGAAGATCGAAAGAAGCTTATTGGTTGAAAATCAATACCGAGCAGAATTTAAGCTTTTGTAACTTGGGACTTCTGAAGTATATTGAAGAAGTGCCATAAAAATGTGAACACTTGCCTAAATGATTTATCAGATAGCTATTTCTTTATGTTCTTTTAAGTATGGATGTCTAAACTGGACCAACAACTTCATTTGTATTGCGCATTTTTAACAAGACTTCTAAAATATGTTTTGTACACAACCCCAGATAAGACAAACAATACATATCCTTAACTTTACAGACTAGTTCAAACCTTATTGTATGCATGTGTCTTTTTAGAACTAGTTCTGAAGTTTAGAGATAGCAAGTTCAGATTACAAAACTGAGCTGAATTTGAGACACATTTACAGCAAATTTTTTGCCTTGACTCTGTCGACCTTCAGGCTGAATGCTGCTAGTTCTGTATCCATGATCGAATGCATGTATATAATATCTCAACAATGTGAAGGGAATGTATATTGTGACAATACTCCATGAAGGGCACATAGTGCAAGCGTGTCAACACCCCTGATCCTACATGCCAAAACATACATGAGGCAGAGTAATATGTCACACACCTTGGAGAGAAGATATGTGGAGGCCAGACTACCCAGAGAGGTAACACAGAAAGCTCAGAGGTTCCACTTCTCCCACTCAGGGTAGGGCTAGGTTAGTCATACAACTGATTGTCAGCACAAGCTACTATAGTAAGCTTTCACAACATCATTGAATTCCATAGATGGAAGTTTCGGTATGCAAGCACAGATTTGTTGCTGCTCTCATGGCACATCTCAGCAATAGCAGCCATGTTTCGTCTGCTCCCCAGATGTGTGCAACACAAAAACCATTCCAGCTAATATTGTATCAGGAATCATGCTAGAAACTGTTGTAGTGTCATGGTTTAACCCCAGCCAGCAACTAAGCACCACGCAGCCGTTCACTCACTCCCCCCCCCATCCAGTAGGATGGGGGAGAAAACTGGGAAAAGAAATAAAAGACGTGGGTTGAGATAAGAATGGTTTAATAGAATATAAAAAGAAGAAACTAATAATGATAATGATAACACTAATAAAGTGAGAGCAGTAATGATAAAAGGATTGGAATATACAAATGATGCACAGTGCAATTGCTCACCACCTGCCGATCGACACCCAAGCGGCAATCCCCCCACCCCCACTCCCCCAGTTCCTATACTAGACGTGACGTCACATGGTGTGGGATACCCCATTGGCCAGTTTGTGTCAGCTGCCCCGGCTCTGTCCTGTGCCAACTTCTTGTGCCCCTCCAGCTTTCTCGCTGGCTGGGCATGAGAAGCTGAAAAATCCTTACTTTAGACTAAACACTACTTAGCAACAACTGAAAACATGAGTGTGTTATCAACATTCTTCTCATACTGAACTCAAAACATAGCACTGTACCAGCTACTAGGAAGACAATTAACTCTATCCCAGCTGAAACCAGGACATGTAGTCACAGTAGTTGTAAATAAAATTTAAACTCAGTTCCAGGACTGATTTAATTGCAGACTTCCCATGGATTTCTATGAAGTCAGGAAATTATTCCAAAGGACAAAGTGTTTTGGAAGGGTCTTTAGTTATGTTTTATTGACTTCTTATGCAATATGCCTTGCAGAAGCACAAAACTGTTTTTCAGTTTTAGCATTAGTATTTGGAATTTATAGTCAGAAGACTGGCTGAATGAAGACTGCTCTTTGAAAATTTTCTTTAATGCTTATTAATTGTTCAAGAGTGTAATTTTTAGTCTGTCTAGAATGATTGTATAGCAATGGTTTATATGAGTGATGAAATGAGAGTAAGGCATGAAATCTCATGAATACTTTATGCTGTTGAGCACAGACAGGAATTTCTTATCTGCCTTTGAAAATCCTAGCTTTTTGATCAAATATCTTGAATCATCTCTGTAACAGCACATACTTTGTAACAATTTAGATGATAAGCTCTCTGGTGAAGAGGCAATCTTTTCATCCCACATGTGTGCAGGACATAGCACAATGAGGCCCTAAACTTTAATTTCTGCTAAATTCTATTCAGAGCAAATAATTATTAAAATCATGTGCAGTGCAATTCTGTGAATTTAGATAGGAGAGATTAGTAAGTGTCTCACAAAAAAGGTAGCAATATGCTAAAACTTTTGTGTGTACTATCAAAACCAAAGCCCCTGACTTTTCTACAAGTACTGTATGCCCTACAGCGGTGTTACTGATTTCATTTTGTTGTGGGCATGCTGTACTGCCTTTAAAGGATCACAGTAATACGACAGAGGGAAAGAAATTACTTTGCAGCTATTCACAGCCCTTATGGTAGTGCCCAGTATAGCCAACCTCCCAGCCTCATGAGGACAGCAAGTATAGGGGACATACAAGGGGAGAAGCAAGCAGGCTCTGTGGATGAAAGGTGGGGTGGCACAGCTCCTTCTCATACTATCTGTGAGAAGGGAAATGTTAGGGAATGTGTGCAGAAGGCCAAAGCTTGGCCAATAGCTTTACTAGCAAGGTAACAACAGGAAAATTTGCAAGGCATTTCAAAGAACAAAGAGGAATAATGCATATGCAGCAGCTGGCCAACCTTGACCAGTGACTACACCAACAAGACAGCAACATGAGCAATGGCAGAAATGGGAAACATTGTCTATGGTCATGAGATGGTGGAGCTCAGGATCCAAAGAGGAGGGAGCAGGAATATAAGGTGTAGCAAAACATGGGACTGAGGCTGATCCCTGTTGGTGCTTGATCCCTGCAATTTGGAGGAACAATATATCTGCTGCTTCCAAGATACCTGTGTTTTATGTCCACAGCCAGGAGGGATCTGTTGTGTTTTTCTGTGATGAAGGAGTATTCAGAGAGCTCTTCCTAGAATCAGCAGAGGACCACTTGGAAGGTACCACCTCACAGCACCACTCCACTTCCTCCCCTTCTAAAGGGAGACTTCCATTCATCTTTTGACAGTTTCTGATTCTAATGGAACTATAAATACATAATTTATATGTATTTATTTAGTCTGTCTAGAATGATTGTATGGCAGTGGTTTATATAAGTGATGTCAATGGTTGAAAAGAGCACAAAAATCCCCCCAACATCTGAGGATAACATTTCAGCTACATTTACTAAGATCATTACATATTCATAGGGGTATGTTTAATTCTCAAACATAATATTTCTTTATATTAATGTTTAATAATGGTACACCACATTCTTATAGTGCTGGTTCTATTTGTTGATTTTGACATATTTTGGTAATAACAAAGGATTGTTATCCTAGAACATCACTAGAACTAGTATAGACAACTCTTGAAGTAGAACAAATTCTTGTTGAGTACAAGAATTTTTTTTGTGTTGAGTACAAGGAATCCTTGAGGTTGCCTGAATAAATGTTTTCTGACCACTCAAACATCACATTTTGGTTCACAGAAGTTTTGTCATATATTAACTCAAAAAGATTTATACTGGAAAATACCTAGCAGAACTAATAAAAGAAATTTTTATAGCAGGAGATTCCTGCTCCCTTTCTCCCTTTCTCAGCATTAACACTGGAGACAGGTATGCTCCTCTCTTTAAACTTTATTTAAGATTTAGTTATGTTTTATCTCTCAGCTAATGACTACAGTATATTTGTCTTCAGGAAAGTTTTATAGAAGGCCATTCTTTTTTTTGCACCTACCAATCTATATTAAAAAAATCTCTTTTCTGTGGTTAATTTTAAAAAAGTTTTTGAAGTCTTAATGTGTGCTTAAATTAAAGTAGGAAATGTTCAGAATTATTTATCTGCAGCTTGCATAAATCTTCTGTCTGTTCTATTTCTCTTTCACTTTCTCTCTGTCTTCTCACAGCTTATTTCAGTGATATCATTAAGTATTTTATCATTCTGAAAGAGATGCTTTTATTAACAAGTTAGTTTCAATGTATACAGTTATGCACTAATTTAAATATGTACAGTCTGGGCCCTTTTCAGAAAATTAAATTTCTTAGTTCCATTAAATCATAATCTATTCAAATGAGACTGGAATTTTCATAGCAGCTTGATCTGGAAATATTGGAAACAGCTAGCTGAGTCTTGGATGGTTAACATGAATTTCAAAAGTGCTTTCAAATATGCTTTTCTGTAGGTATGTACTTCCTTTAGAATGGTGTGGATTTACTCATAGAAAGTGTTATATTTTCATTAGGAAAATAAAACCTCATTTGGAGGTTTTGCCATCTTTTAGTTCATTGGATCTTTCATTTTGAGAGGGTTAACAAGCTTTAAGAGATATTATTTACATGTTACAATTTGATGGAAGGTATTATGCTAGACAACGATACAAAAAAATCACTGTCTACAGTAAAAAAAGGTCTCTCATTTTAGTTTTACAGTCTTGTATTTCTGTTGGCCTTGGGAGAGTTATTCATATTTTACAGTGCTGTGAAAAATACCAGAATGTGTCAACAGTTGAATCATAAATATACCAATTCACATTTCTTGGTGTAAGCATTGCGAGAGGCATATTGTGTGGCAGAAGAGCATAACATGTTTTCGCTTCACTGCCAAGAAAAGTCCAAGAGGCCAGGGAGGGACAAGAGATAGTGAGCAGGTATCCTTTTTTTAATTGGAATTGCTTGGAAAAACATTGTTTTCCCACAAAGTGATTTCATAAAGACAAGATCTTCCCTGTTATTTTAAGGTCTGTCAATAACCAACTTGTTTTCTACAATTCAATTATCCAATAACAAACATTGTGGGAGTGGGGTTTTTTGGTTGGTTGGGTTTGGAGGGGGGGTTGTTTGTGTGGTTTGTTTTTTTTTCTTTTCTTTTCTTTTTTTCTTTCAGTAAATCCAACCAGCAAGAATCTACAAAGTTTCAGGTTTTGTTTTGTGAAATATTTCCATCTTGTAGATTTTCAAGTCTGATGATTTAAATAAAAAAAAAAAAAAAAAAAAAAAAGAGCAGGTTCTTTAGAATCTTAAGACTTCCTGTTTATATCAGATGCTGTATCCTGTCTCTCCAGCACATGGTCAAGTATCAGGACAGGGGGAGGAAACCTACAGAATCCAATTTCAAGGAAATTTTCAGCCAAGTTCATAGTCCCAAAATGTATAGACGGCATGCTTTGGAGAAATCTTTCAAAGAAATTGCAGAGACATTCAGCAGGCTAGAAGGAACTTATGATATTCGTTTTTTAAATGACCATGGAACTTCACCTGATGAGCAAGAACTTGTTTTTCAAAAAAGTCCTTGTTAATTAATTTCTGTTGTCATTGTTATTTTGACATACTTATTGATCCTGGACACGTAGGTAACAGGTGGGTTAAGAGTTATGCTAGTGACCTCATCTACTTATAGATAACCATTGTCTTTTATTTTAATTTTGAATGAAGGATCAGAAAGGGAAAATGTTTTGACAAAACATTATCAGTTGAATATTTCTGTAGACCTATCTTATGATAGTCTGAGTACAAATCTTAGCCTTGTGATTTTTAAATTGAATATATAAAACTCTTTACAGTTTAGTGGTTAATTTGAAAACCATGCAACTGGAAGTTTTGGCTGCCCCAGCAGCCTCTATGCCAGCATTTCTGTGCTCTTCAGCACAGATCGGATGCCCAGGACACTGATCTGACAAGGAATTATAAGGAACCTCATGAAATTTACAGAGTTGCACAGGGAAATGCCAGCAATGCATGGCTGAAAAACATCTGAAGTTTCTTTTCTTCTTGATATTTGGAAATTAAAGCGATATTAAGAAGCAAGTTATGTAAGGACTTACACTACATAAAAATGTCAGCTGCAGTTTATAAGTAAAAAGATGGAATTTTGAATCAGTACATTTAATTATTTATGGAATCAAAACAGCCTAGATATTGATTTTTCAATAATGCATTAACTTACCTGTATGCCAAGAAGAGGAAATGGATCATTCTGCTGTGAAGAAAGCCTATATTCAGTAAGTCTTAAATATAACCTTTTATGTTACAGAACGCATTTTAATTAGTGTCCTGGTTTCAGCTGGGATAGAGTTAATTTTCTTCCTAGTAGCTCATATAGTGTTATGTTTTGGGTTCAGTAGAAGAATGTTGACATTTTCAGTTGTTGCTAAGTAATGTTTAGTCTAAAGTCAAGGATTTTTCAGCTTCTTATGCTCTGCCAGCAAGAAGGCTGGAGGGGCACAAGTTGGGAGGGGACACAGCCAGGACAGCTGACCCAAACTGGCCAAAGGGGTATTCCATACCATGTGACGTCATACCTAAGTTTATATACTGGGGGGAGTTGGTCTGGGAAGGATGGCTGCTTGGGACCTAACTGGGCATCGGTCAGCAAGTGGTGACCAATTGCATTGTGCATCACTTCTTTTGCATATTCCAATCCTTGTATTATTATTATCATTTTATTATTGTTATTATTATCATTATCAGTTTCTTCCTTTCTGTTCTGTTAAACTGTTATTACCTCAACCCATGAGTTTTATTTTTTTTTTCCAATTTTCTCCCCCATCCCACTAGGTGCGGGGTGAGTGAGCGAGCTGCTACGTGGTGCTTAGTTACCAACTGGGGTTAAACTATGACAATTAGTAACTTCCAAACATATTGTGTGTTCCATATAGCAAATGTGGAAATTAGAGGTACTTTATTATGCTGAAGTTTTGTTTTTCTTTTTTTCTCCAGTAAATGGCAGCTCTAAAATTCATAAGATTGGATACACTACCTTACAGAATGTAGTTGTCAGATCATATTAATCAAGTTCACTAATGTAAAACTGTACATTCATAATGCCACATTTGAGCTTTATTTTTAGATCATCATATGGTAATATAGAAAAAGAAAATAATCTTTTCAATTATGTGTAGATTTACTTATGGATTACTTGACTCTTAAAAAGAGATGAATTTTAGAAAAAAACCCTCTGGATCCCTATATCCCAAGTATCCTAAGCCAAATCTTGCATCCATCAAATCATAAACAGCCTAATGCAGTGGATTTTTAAAAGGTGGCATACACTTTTAATTTTCATCCCTTATTCTTGAACATTATTTGAGTTTATGCAGCCTGCTACAAAAATCTGGTGTGATGTGAGAGCCTCCTTCTCTTTATGTGCCCTAGGAGACCACAGGTGCGTTAAGACTGTGTTTTCCATAGATAAACCTGTTTCTAATGGTTTGAGAGGACTTCATTTCAGGAAATTTAGGCCTAGATTAGGCAGATAGATTAGAGATTAGGGCTAGATCAAGTACCTGATTTCAGCTGAACCTGGTTGAGAAGGTTGCTTCTGTGGTTATTACACAAGAACACAAGGTCACCCCATTTTAAAATAAGTGCTTTTGCTAGCTGCGACAATTTTTAATCTGAAGTTGCCTTTTGCAGTACTAACTGTAGTCAGCAAACTTTCAGATTATTAAAATTAAGCAAGAAATTTATCTTCTTCCTGTTCACAAATTCTTGAGATAAGAGAAAACATGGTTCTTCAGGGTTTAGTTATTTTCTTTGTTTTATTATCCATTAAAATTTTGTGATATAAATAGCCTAGCTTGAAGAAATCTATTTTGGTTCTAGATCTAAGCTTCCCTGCTATCATTGTTTTTATTTGAATTATTTTTATTTGCAGTATTGCAATAGGACTTGTTAAAAAGAAATGTCTGTGCTGCTAGCCTGGCATTAAGACCTGATAAATTTGCAGGTATCCCAAAAGTCAAGCATAAATCCCATGGATCTTAAGATAGTAAGGAGAATTTAGGATTTGTAAACAAAGCTGAGTTATTCTACTTTTTGTCTATTTCTTTTCAGAATATTCATTCTGATGCTGCAGAGTCTTCCAAAATGCTGCAACCTGAAGCCATTCCTTTAGAATAAGAAATGGGTCACATTAAGGTTC
Organism: Harpia harpyja; assembly: GCF_026419915.1. Classification (NCBI taxonomy): domain Eukaryota; kingdom Metazoa; phylum Chordata; class Aves; order Accipitriformes; family Accipitridae; genus Harpia; species Harpia harpyja. The sequence continues at coordinate 26,207,281 of NC_068947.1, forward strand.
CTTGGAAGAGATTTTTGACAGGATCACCTTGGTCATATGGCAGAATTCCAATCTCTTTTACTGATGCGTCAGATGGGACATATGTTGATCTTCACTTATTCTCTGTGTGACAGATACCTGATCTTATCAGAGAAACCCAAAATACACAGTTTTAGGACAACATATATGAGCATGACAGTTCTGGAAGCCACCCTACATATCTGCACATAAGGAAATAGGCAACTGAAAACTGAAGCTCTTTATATGTTCTGTAATATGCTGTGATTTCAATCACTGTAATTGTATAATACAAACTATTATTTTCTGTGTTGTTTAAAAAAAATAAAAATATTCAATGTTGTTCTTGAGGAAGAAAGTTACATGCCATTAAAAATTTAGATGACCTCTGCACAAGGAAAATTGAACAATTACTGACTGAACAACAACAACAAAAGTTAGTACAAACATTGGCATTTAACTTATCTATTTCTAAAAATGAGGATAGTAATGTCTTTGTACCTATAATCTAGCTGGCTATATAGTCTAGTTTACAGTTTATCTAATGTTTAAGTCCGTTGTTACTTTATTTGTTCAGAAAATATTTTAAAGCCTTATTGTAAGATGTATGATGCCTTTTCATAAATAAATGAATATCCAAAATGTTGCTATACAGTTTATAATGTTTAATCTCTTAGATGAATTGTCAGTGACCTTCGCACATGGTCTATTTTTCTGCACTTCAGCTTAAAATCAAAATGTCAAGTTCTGGAGTAGCTTCTGAGCTACTTCAGTCAGAGAATGCTAAGAAGCTGAATTGTTTTATTTATAAACTACAGAAATATTGTTCATCAGAATAAGGAGTTATTTTGTCAACCATATGTAGATTTTTATTTTTCTAAGTTATTTTTAGCCTCTAATACTTTTCTAAATGAATTTACTCTCAACAGCCCAAAGACAAGGTTGCATTTCAAATGTGCTGAAAAGGAGAAAACAATATAGTATACATAGATTCTTTAGCTCTGTACTATCAGCACAATTAATACTGTCTTCAGTCTACAATGTTACTTACTGGTGCTAAGGAAAATTATGCCTTTAAAACTTTTGTCCACTACATATGACTAAATTTTCAATTTGCGGCCATGACTCTCTAGTGATTTAGATCAGCTACAACTCTATTCATATTATTAGCTATTTGGATTTCTGAGAACCACAGAAAGTTTGCAAGGCCCATGCAACTCAACTGATCGTTAAATCCATACCTCCTATTAAAAACACTTGCAAGCTCTTCATCTGCTTTATTTAACCTCATACAGTCTGGTATTCACATGAAGTAAACCCCTTCACTGATGTTTGAATACCCAGTATCAAAGCCTCATTGTTTTGTAAATTAATCAGGGTAACTGGCCCTAAACACAGAGATAACCCCTGCGTAAATAGTTTGTCTGGGGGAGAAAAGTAGCTAAGAATCAACTGCTTAGTCTTAGCCTTTGATTCAGAGAAAGACCATTCTTATTCAAATAAATGCATTTCATGAACTTGACATGTCACATTTTCCTTCATATTTTTCATTTTACTCTATTCCCACCTTTTATTTCATTCCCACCTACATTTTCATCCCTCCTCACTCAGGCACTGTGGCTGTCTCACTCCATGTCTGAATTTCACACAGCATTTGTTGTCTCTACCTGTCTGCCTCCAGCAGTATATAGAGTGTCTCTGAGACAGTATTTACTACTAAGGTAGAGAAACAATAGTGACTATAGAGCACTTTGGAGAGAGTCAGTGTTTATTCATTAACATGATGATATGATTCATATTTAAATAAAAAGAAATTAAAGTCACAGCATAATTCTAAAGAGCTTTCACTCATATCGGTATGGTTTGTCCACAATGACCTGCAGCCAGCCTTTACTCTGAAACAGCTCTAAACCTGCAGGGTTTATTAGCTCAGGTATGTCGGTGAGTGAATGTGCTTCTCTTTCAAGGACCAGCAGAGCAATGCTGCCACTTTCCAGATGCACTTAGAAGTGATGATGTGCCTGGTCTTCAGCTACCTCCAGGCATCTTGTCTCTGTCCTATATTTTCTAATGCTCTCACATCAGAGGGGACCTTTTGGGTAGTGGTGTTGAGTTGGTTTCACACTGTCCATCTAGCTGGATGCCTTGCTCTGGTGTGTCCCAGCAAAAAGACACTCTTGGAAGCAAGCACTAGAGAGCATGAGTCATGAACACTGATGTGACTCTGCAGGAGCTAGGCTGCATCCAGCAAGACAGGTGCCAAGCTGCTGATAAATGGCAAGTGTTGGCCCTCTAATTACTTTGAGACTTACTACTCTGTACTCTGTACTGTGCTCCCTAGCATGCCCCACAGTGTCTGTAATATCCAGATTCACTCATTCATCATCTGGGATTCCACTATAATTAATACCAGAGAGGTCTATAACACTCATTTTGGAGTGAACAACTTGAGTTGTTCGTTTTCTCAGACTCTTAGGGTTTTGGTTTGTGGACTTGGTATACTGATATGTTTGCAGAACATTATGCTTCCTCAACAATTATCAATCAAGGCCCATTAGAAATACATTGCTATGGCTATGTTCCCAATACAACTGGTCACAGCTACACATTGTTAAGGTGACTATTAAGTGACTGTTAAGTGTAATGAGTGACTATTAAGTCACTTCCATTCTAAGAGTGCTAGTTTTGGCTTGTATTTTTTCCTACCTGTCTTTTGTTAATACAAAGTTTGTATTTTTATTAGAAAATCAATGTTGATTTTTCAGGATAACCTTATTCAATACTTTAGCCTCAAAATCCATCCTATGATCTACTACAATGATTCCAAATGTTTCAAGCCATTATCATTACTAGTTCATTATCCAGAAATGTATGCTTATTAGCAAGCTAGTTAATAAACCTTTGCTTTTCAAGTTACACTATTTCTGAAAAGATAGATTGATTTAAAAATTGGATAGATTTTTTTAGTTACTGGTGATTCTCCACCTTTACCAATTTCTGTTGTAAATGATGGTGGCAGGTTGTCCTTGGCTGGCTGCCAGATGCTTAGTCATCTGCTCTTGCACTCCACCTCCCAAACAGAACAGGAGACAGAAAAAAAGATGGAAAAGTCCATGAGTCAAGATAAAGAGAAGATCACGTGCCAGTTACCTCCATAGGCAAAACAGACTTGACTTTGGGAAAAATAATTTAATTTATTGATAATTAAAATAGATTTATGTGGTAAGAAACAAAGACAAATTAAAACAACACCTTTCTTCTTCCCTTTTCACAGGCTCAACTTCACTTCTTCATCCGAACTCCTCTACCTACCCACCCCTGAGCGGTGCAGGGGGATGGGGAATGTGGGGTTGTGGTCAGTCCATGACAGTTCCTCTCCACTTCTCCCTCCTCCTCACACTTTTCCCCGGCTCCAGCATAAGTCATCTTCATGGGCTGCACTCCTTCAGGATAAACTTGCTCCAGTGTAGTCTCTCCATGGGCTGCAGTTCCTTCATGACACATCCACCTGCTTCAGTGTGGGGTCCTCCATGACTGTACTGTGGGTACCTGCTCCAGCGTGGTCTCTCCAGGGGCTGCAGGGGATCCCTGCTGGGGCACCTGGAGCACTTCCTCCTCTCTTCCCCCTCTCCCCTCGGTGCCCACAGGGCTGTTTCTCACATTTTTCCCCTCACAGCCGGGCAGCATTTTGCCCTTTCTTATACAGGCTTTTTGGAGGCTCCGCCATCGTGGCTGCGGGGTTCAGCCGTGCCCTGCGGTGGGTTGGTCGGAGCCGGCTGGAACCGGCTGTGTCCAGCTCGGGGCAGCCTCAGCCTCTCCTCACAGAGGCTGCCCTGCAGCCCTCCCTGCCAGTGCCTGGGCACCTGTACACAGTAAAATGATAAATAATGTAGGAAGCAGCATATACATATTATTTTATGCTGTTAAAATAAAATCAGTTTTTTGAGGAGAAAGGAAGTTTCACCACTTACGGAAGATAACGTCTAAGTGTTACACACTTAGAATTGGATGACGACCTGACCAGGACAAATGACACTCTTCTCCAGTGTTTGACGTTTGTCAGTGAATTAACAGTCATGACAGGCTGGTGTATGTTACCAATCATCTGTCCAGCAATATAATTTTCTAATTCAGTTGCTCTTTCTGTGATGCTGAAAAGAATCAAAATTTGTTCCGACTCTACTTACATTTGAGAAGTTTACAGTCAGAAGTATACTGCAGAAAAATGCTTGAGCAATGTTTACCAGTTCAAAGTTCTGTGCCCATCTTAAAAATCATACACAGATGGGAGGGAAAGTGATCTCAGGAGGTTGTATAGCCCTGTTTCCTACACATCAGCAAAGCCATAGGTGTTTGACTAACCTGGAGGGCCTGCGGTGGTAGAGGCTTAAGAAGTTCCCAAACCCTGTGACCTTCAGTAGAAAGGAGAACTGTCCCTTTTCTCATGGCGGCACGGTGCCACCCATGAAGCTGCAAGATGCTGTTATAATCAGTTCATTGCCTTTGCCACAAACTAACACATCATTTTTAAAAGTTCATTCTGAGAGTAAACTATTTTTCCTACTTACAAATCATAAGATGCATATTTGGAAGAGAGTCACTACAGCTACAGTATCTTGTCAGTTATGCTGGCATTTTTCTAAGAGTTGAAGGAGTGTGTCTTATATTTCATTCATAAACAGACACCGAAGATAAACAAGGTGTGACTTAGCAATTTGACTTAATGGAGTGATATTGTACTGCAGTTGTAGCTTTTGCATGAAATTAATACCAATGTAGGCAGAAAAAAACCCCTACAGACATTTAGTGACTGCCATCAAGCAGTGACTAAATTTTAATGTTCATACAATATAAGCAAGTTAGAGATTTTCAGTCTGCAAAATTCAAAGCAGAATTACTTAGCATAATTCAAGTGCAATATTCTCCACTTTTATTTATCTATATGTTGTTTTTCTTTGCTGTGTACTTTGTCCACTCTTCTTCTTGTCAAACTGATAAATTGGATCTTGATTCCCTCTCTCCACCCTCACTTGATTCAGTTCCAAATGAATAATCAGGCACCAACTATCAGCAGACTAATGTTCCTGCAACAGCCTACACAGAATAAAGCTCCTAGTCAAGGAATTACAGATAGGTCTGACACAACTGTATACCAGAAGTAATACTGCTTACATTGTCTGGTCTGAAAGCTGATTGTGCTTGACATGAATACAAGATAGTTGGCCAGAATTATAATGAAATATTTTAGCATAAATAAAGTTGCAATGGTCTTCTCATGGTACACTGAGATTACATAACTGTTCTGACACATGCCAGAACAAATAAAATAGTAATGTTCCTTTGGCTCTTTAGAAAGTCCGGCTCACAAATGGTCATACCTGAACAATGCGATTAGAATACTTTATCAGGAATATACCACTTTGAGTAAAGCCTCCATTGTCTTTTACAGTGTGCATTTGTTTCTCCCATTGATAGATGATGTTTTAGGGATGGCAAATATGATTTCACACTTTTTCTTATTGTGCACTAATAACAGGGTATATAAAGGTGGCAATAAGCTCAAAATGAGCTCATAATAACAGCAACTTGCAGGTCATGTAGATAATTATCAAAGAGGTTATTTTTTAATTTCTAAGGTAAAAACTGCTGCCAGTGCAAATGGTGACATTGCTATGCTAGGAAGAAACTTCATAAGGTCACAATCATTCTAGCATACACATTATACGTATTGTTTAAGAATGAAGTAAGTTCTTTTATCATGGATTATAATGCTTCTCAATAAAGCAAGACCAAGATGACTGTTGATCTTTGTTTGACTGAGTTAATGAAAGTAAAGTTGATAATGATTTGCTGAAATTATCCCCTGAAGGTACACCGTTGTATTGCTTGCCCACTGGTAGCTCATATTGCCTCAGTGCTCTAGAATTTTTTATGGTTAATGATATAGCAAAGTTGTAGCTAAATTTACATTTATGTGAAGACCATCACTGATATATATTATTATAATCATTTGGCATATGTATGAGATAAAAGTACATTGGATCAAAAACATGTGCCTATTTTATTACAACTACTGGAACATAAATTGTGCACAAACTAGTGCACATCTTGGTTAATGGTAGTGTTATTGCACAGTGTAACACAATGAATAGAAGATAATAAGGGTCTATAGAAGTCTATGGCATTTCAGTGCCACTGACCACAGCAATATTTGGAAGGATTCCTTTAGTATTATTTCATCTGTTCTGTGCCTTTGCATATTGCAACCCCTGAGCACGTTCTATACTCTTAACCTAGTGAGAGAGGCAAGATATAGTTGAAAGAATAGGAATTTGATATCCCTTAATGATTAGCAATGATAATTAAAAATAAAAAATATTAAGACTAGTATGCAGACTACCTCTTAATATAGCTTGTTGGAAGTAAGAGTTTGTGAGGCTTTCTACTGAAATGCAAATATTCTCTGGAAAAAAAAGGTCAAAAATGAAGAATTTGTTGGTAATAGGAATCTTGAAGTTTTCACATTGTTTCCTGAAAACATCTAAAATGTGTTTAATAGTCAATAAGTGTGTATGTTTGAGGAGCTGGCTGTAAGAATGAGATTGAATATAGGGAAGTTACATGTAGTTGTGGAAGAATAATGACCTCACAAAGTGCCAGAAAGGTTTCACTGGTCACGGGGGAAGAGTGTAAGTGGCACAAAAGAAGAGCAACCAACAGTGAAAAGTTTTTTGGGGAAAAAAAGTAGATTTTTTTCTACTGTTGATCCAAATTGAATCTTCTAGGTTTCCTCAGCAGTAGGAATAGATACTTAAAAATAAAAACGAATGTATCATAGCCAGGATGAAAAGTGAAGCTAAAATGTCTCAAATCCCTTTTAATTGCAAGCCAATAAAAATTGATTGTGATTTGCAGTAACAAAGCTGATGAGCTTGACAGTTCTTTATCAAAACCAGCAAATTTGATACAATTTGCAACAGGTAAATTATTTTGTTTAGAAAAAGTTAAAAATGGCCTTGTTAGAAATATTTTTCAGTACACTGCTCACAAGATTATAACTTCCCCTGTACTAAAACTGTGAAGGCAATATTATTGTATAAAGATTTAAAAGGAAGGATTTCCTTCTCTTGATGTACCACACAAGAGTTTTTAAAGTATAATTTTCCTCAGTCTTATTAATTATTTTCAGATGTCTTCAGAGGACAAAGCAATTATAATAAGAGATGGTGTAATTACATGTTCAGTGACTATATAATAAGATTGCAGCTTAGACAAATTTGAGCTATATACAGTTTCTACTCTATGAATGCTATTAAATTGAGTTGCTTTTCTGCTGAAAATTCTTTTTCATAGTTTGATGATTCCAAATGTATAAAACACTCAGATACGAACTCATCCTAAGCTATATTGATTATTGATATTAATATCAATAGCAACAAGATATTAAAATATCTTATTGTCTAATATTGGTTACAGTCTTTTTAAGGTTGCATCTGTGATTCTGGTCTTGCAGCGATCTCTGTATTGATTATATATAACCACTAAGACTGTTGTAAAAAAAGTAATCGATCAGCTCTTCTCCAGAAAACTATACATCAGGGTCTACATAAATTAAAAAAAAAAAAAAAAAAAAAAAAAAAAGGATGGGAATGGCAAATCACAATAGCAAAAATAAAACCCAGGGAAATATTCCAAAACCAGTTGTCATCTTTGATAAATCTGTATGTCTTAATTTTTATATATGCCTGAATGTTCTACATAATATTTCTTTTAGATGTGAAATTCAATATTCCTAATACTGATATTTAAAATTTAAAAATCCATTTTAAAGAAATAACCCAAAATATGAAGTGTTTGCCAAATGCTAGTATAAAAATAGCTGTCAGAGGTAATCTCTGTTATTGTAAAACTATCTATATAGATCTGTACATAAAGGCAAGGTAATGTCTGTGTCCTTAAAATCCACAATGATAGTAATAAGAACCATATTTTTCTTTCTTAAAAAATCAAACAGATGCAATGACTCTTCTCCAGTGTCTAAACAATATTAAAAATAAATTAACTGTTCTAGCAACAATCTTTATCCATGAACAGACATTTTAGGAATATTTCAAAAGCCAGATGGAAACCTTAAGATCTAAGCATTCCTTCAAAAAATTTCCTTTTCTGTTGTATGAAGTAACTTACAAAATGTAGGTATTGCTATGGGTTGACATCATTATTCTGTTGTAAGAATTATATATGTACTCTATTAATACTATACATCTTTATACTACATTGTGAATTCTTCCCTTGATTTTGCAAGATCTCACATCAAAGGTTGAATTCTCTTTCCAGCATCCTTTCTTTAAAAAACTTTTCTCATAGCTGATCCCAAGTATGCAGTCCTTGAATGGTAGCTTTAATTTGCACTAATAGCTCTCAAATAAGACAATACACAAAAGCTTAAATTATAAATAGGTAAGAGTAATGTATATTGTGCATTTTTCACCTTCCTTAATACATACTTACTGCTATAAGTAGCTACTAACCAGTTCCTCATTTGTAAGTGGGCTGTGCAGTCTGAACATGAGGAAAATAATTTTGAGGATATTTGTCTGTAAGCCAAAGTTCTATTGTGTGTACGTGTTTTATTTTATTTTAAAAAATACACTAATAGCAGTTTCCTGGTCATGCAAAATAAAGGCAAATTATTATATTCTGGAAAAAAATAATGATTCCCAGACCCTTAGGGATGAGGTTTTTTGTATGGTCTCAACTTCTGTATGCAGACTCTGAAGTACAAAACTCTGTCTCAAATACAGATAGTGCACAAACAGTAGATAAGTAAGCCCTGAAATATTCATTTATAATTATGTGTTTCGCTTTGTAATCATTTTGGTAATAACAAAATGCCTCTTTCCTCTTTCACCTGATTTGGATCTTTAAAAGAAACAACAAAAAATGTGCTCAGTGGAAAACATTCTACCTCCATAGACTATAACCTTTATGAAGTGCCCTACCATTTTAACTAGAGTGTTGTTTATCTGTGAGTTGCTGTGCTTTAATGCAGCAATATGGACAGGTCTTCCAGTTTCATTTGTCATGTTATGAGTTTTTGTTGCAATGCAGAGAATAAAGTGTAGCTGAGAGATGCAAATGCTTCTGAATATCTGAGACACACTTACAATGCTAACTTAATCACTGAAAGAAGGATAATACTCTAGGGCATGGTCAGTGGGGTCAGGTGAAACTTAAAAAAATTGTCTGATAAAATAAGGCTTGTGTTTAGAAAGCAAGAAATAACTCAGTGGAAAAGATGGATTGCCTTATTTTGTCAATATTAGAAACACGAACCTGGAACTTTCTGTGGCAAAACAGACACAAAGTAACGAAGCTGAAGCTTCTTCTTTGGCTACAAAACACTCCACCTTTTCACCCTTTTACTTTTTAACTAAAATAAAAATGCTGTGAGTGCAGATTAGATATTGATTACTGAAATAGTTCAAGTTAAAATGTTTTATTTGCTGCTAGAACAGCAAATTCAGGATTTGTCATTTCTCTAAAATTGTCCAGGTTAAGGTGGACTGTCTGGTACTGAAGCATCTTGCCAAGTTGTACTAATCCATTACCTGTCTCTAACAAAAAAGAAAGCCCTAATTCATTTTCTTGTTACCATTCTTTTAAAGCCAGAGAATGTGAGATATTGAACAAACAGCACTCTTACTAAAGGCCCTAGAAGTAAAATACCTCAGCAGTACCTTTTAAGACCGGATCAGTTACCTTATTTCATTGAAATTACCCAACCTGCTTGGCATTAAAATTAATACAGCTCTTAATGATTGCTTTTGTGAGGTTTTATTTTCCTTAAGATATGTTTTAAATATCTTGTATGTGCCACTGTTTATTTTGCACTATAATTTAGGATCTACGAAGTGGACAGTAGAGCATTCTGAGTAATTTTCTTATTGAAAACAGCTGCCTTTCACTTGCTTCATTAAGCCAACAGGGACACCTGTGAAGAAGGACTTGGGGATACTGGTGGGCAAAAAATTGGACATGAGCCAGCAACATGCACTTGCAGCCCAGAAAGCCAATCGTATCCTGGGTTGCATAAAAAGAATTGTGACCAGCATGTTGAGGGAGGTAATTCTCCCTCTCTACTCCACTCTCGTGAGACAACACCTGGAGTCCAGCTCTGAGGTCCTCAGCACAAGACATGAACCTGTTGGAGCAGGTCCAGAGGAGGGCCACAAAAATGGTCAGAGGGCTGGAACACCTCTCCTATGAAGAAAGGCTGAGAGAGTTGGGGTTGTTCAATCTGGAGAAGAGAAGGTTCCGAGGAAACCTGGTTGTGGTCTTTGAATACTTAAAGGGGAATTATAAGAAAGATGGAGAGAGACTTTTTACCAGGGCCTGTAGTGAGAAGGCAAGGTGAAATGGTTTTAAACTGTAAGAAAGAGGGTGGATTTAGACTGGACATTAGGAAGAAATTTTTTATGGTGAGGGTGGTGAAACACTGGAACAGGTTGCCCCGAGGAGTTGTGGGTGTCCTATCCCTGGACATGTTCAAGGTCAGGTTGGATGGAGCTTTGAGCAATCTGATCTAGTGAAAAATGTCCCTGCCCGCGGCAGGGGGGTTGGAACTAAATGATCTTTGAAGATCCCCTCCAATTCAAATCATTCTGTGATTCTATGAATAGGAATGTTAGGAAGTAGAGGCTTCTTGCTTTGCTCTTTATGGAAGAAGAGTTAAGTGGAAGAGTTTCTTACCTGAGAAAATCTGTAAAACTCAACTTTTGGCTTCTCTTCACTGTAAAGCATTCTGCCCTGTTCCAGTCTGATTCCTCTAACACTGCCATTCCTTTGACTAAAACAGTACCTATTTCCTGGGCATCTTTTAACTGTTCTCTGGGGAGAAAAAGTCACTCACTTGGCCAGCAAGGTCTCCTGATGGCTATCATGAGCAGTGAAGCTGAGGAGGCCAAATTCAGGAAGAAAGTGGAGACCAGCACCTGCTGCACAAATCACTTTCTCTACATATCTCAAAAAAGTCACCTCACGAGAGTTTTTCTCAAGTATTCTGGGCAGAATCCATTTTTGTATCTGTAACGCATTGCAAAATGGTGTATTTGACTCACATGCTAAGGTTGTCTCCTAGGAGAAGGTTTCACAGTGCATCAGTGCCAGAGAATCCCATAAAGCTGAGTTGCAGGAGAAGGATATGAGTCTGCATGTCTGTCTGTCTGTGTAGATCTGTAAAAGCAGAATGCATCAAAATTAGAAAAGCTGTTGCTTGATTTCACAAATTCTTGTCTATTTTGTGTTCCTCTCACTTATTGTTGATCCCTATTTTAACATGAAGTCTTGCCGGGTTTTGTCTTACCTTCATAAAAAGTGGAAGTGGCGCAAACAGTGTAAAAAAGAAATACACTGGAGTTAGATTTATAACAATGAGATGAGCTTAGCTACTTTATTTATATAAGTGTTAGGAAAAGATGTCATATCTGACACATTATGTATCAGTAGATATGTTGGTTGGTGCAAATTTCAAGTAAGTTTGGTTTTTATTTTTTGTATTATCTCAGATTATAATTTTTACTGACATATCTCACTGAACCTATCTTCATACAGAATCTGCAGGAATTTTTCTTCGATAAGTCTCATTAGATAAGACAAGTTATGGATATGATTAACAACTTAAGGGGCTAATTGGTCAAATAGTTCTTATATTCTACTTCTTACAAATGAATGTCTTTTACAACACTTATTTTTTCACAGGAATTTTTTAAAATTGAAATAACTTGACAACTTTTCAGAGGTCTCATAATGAGGACTGCTAGATAATTAATGTAAACCAAATATATTTTCATGTGATGTGTAGGATGCCAGTTCCCCAAAAGTATTTTCATGGATAATAACGGCTTTTTTCTGCTGACAAAATAAGCTTCACATTTGTGTACACTTTAGAGTTCTCAGTATCACTTTAACCTCTTGACATTCATAACTAGTAACATGAGCGTTGGGGAAAAAAAACACTGACAAAACTATGAGAATGTGGGAATTTAGTTTGTTTTGTAAATCAAGTCAAACTTATTAACCTTGGGTTACATTGTTTAAAGAAAATTGAGAAATACAAATAAATAAATGAGACAGTGCGAAAGAAATTAAACTCTTTCACAGTAAACCAATTTAGACAATGTAATTTAGAACCATTACACAACATAACTGATATGAAGGATAGGTGGTGTCAAAGATAAAGAGTATCATGAAGATTTTTCAGTGAAGTAGTAGCATTGTTAGTATACATTAAGTGGGAAATTAGTTTATATATGTTTCATGTGTTATGTAAAAGCAGTAGAACAAAGACCTTAAAAAGCATGGCATGGCAGGGATTAGTTAACACTGTTCCACTAATCACCATACAAATTTTAACTTAAAGATATTCTGAAAAAATAGTCTTTAAAAAACATCATGTTGCTTAAAAGACTAGAAAATATCAAGAACACAAATCCTGTGCATGACAATACTGAATAAATGAGACTCAACATCTTATGGGTTCAGAAACATAAGTTCTAGATTTGCTGTGTATCACTCTTAGAGAGTAGCCCAACTTTATCACATCTAAATTGAGGTCTGGTAGTTTAACCCCAGCTAACTGAACCTGATGACAACAACATTGTTTCCTTGCATGCTAGTGAACATGTCACGCCTATCTTCTGGCAGGCCACAGGGGACACCATACGTATGGAGCCAAGAATTCACTGTTAGTCCAAGTAATGTTTCAGTTGTCTCTAACAGTCATTATTCCATTAAGCTTCAGTAACAACACAGTTAAAATCACTACCGATCCCCAGCAAATCTTCCCAGTACCTATACCTTGTCTCTGGTGCTGTGGTCCAATGTCCCCATGGTCTGAGGCTGAGGGTGATGCTTCCATGTCCTACAGAAAGACCTGGGAGGGATGGGCACATCATCCCCATGGCCAGCACCCTGACCTCTCACCAGAAGAAGCGTGATGCTGGAGGTAGAGTCCCTTCCTCCTCAGTCCTGGGGTCCTTTTGGCTTTCTTTTTATACATTTTCCTTTCATTTCATACATCCCTGCCTGCTCCCTTCCCCCTGTTCCCAGGGAAGGGGTGAAAGCTGCCCCGCAGCCCCCCAATATCCCCAGAGGCTGTTTGTCCGGCAGGGACTGCCTGGGCCTGTCAGCCCCTTCCCTGGTGGCACTCACAGAGCTGGAGCTCAGACAGGCTGGGCAATGGGCACTCGGCCACACGGCGCCTGGTAAACCCAGCTCAGCCCCACTCAGGCCAAGGGCAGCCCAGCCACCCCCTGGGACCTGACACAGCCTGATATTTGCCCCAAGCAGTGGCAAATATAATCATATTTACTGATCCACAATTATCAAAGCTGATATGACTTAATCTAATTAGACTTAGCGATATCTTTGATCTATGGAATTACTGAAGTTAAAATACTTGCAATTATCAATGGTATGTGTTTAGCTTTTTATAAATGATTTTAATTAGTCCAAACATTTGAAAATATATAAAGCTTTTGATTAATGGCAAATATTGAGTACCTATTTTTACATTTCTGTTGAGAGGAAGCTGGAAGAGCAATTTACATATTCATATAGACTTACAGCTTCACAGCCTCATTTAAATTTTTATTCAGAAATTACAGGTTGACCCCTATTTCTTTCTTTCAAAGCATGTTTGAGGATGATGATAAGAAGAGGGGAAAGGTACAAAACTGAAGCATGCAAATGGTGAAAGATGGATTTATTATTAATTGCATCTTCTGGGACATGCACATGTTATGTAAATAAGGGCAATTTAAGTATTTTATACACAACAGTGGCAAGTATAAATATATTTTGTTAATGATCCAGAATTCTTGCTCCAAGAGTTTTACCTAGGGTCAAACAAATTTTAATCTAGATTTTATTCCTAAAAAAATAGAGCATATGCATATATCTCTCAGTAGATCCTGACATTAAATATGAATCCACACTAGTTTTGTTCTCTTAATCTTCATATCAGCCAAACCTTTTTTATAGAATTTTGCACAGCGTCTGGTTGAATTTTTTAGAATGCTGTCTTCTGAGGGTGAATTAGATGAAAAAGGTATTTTAAGGGACTAACAAAAGGCAAATACTATATTAACTTACATGTTAGAACAGTATGTTTCCAGCTACATTATGCTGTTACTGTGCGCCTTCTATGTTTTTGGTGACATTTCTACTTCCATTAATTCATGCTATCACTTTTCTGCCTGCCTTGTTAATGCTGCAGCTGCATGAAAGAAAAATGAAGAAAAAAAAATTTGTTTTCTCTTACACCGTTTTTTTTTGTTTCCACATATTAGATAACAATTTGCTGGTAACAAAATGACCGCAGCATTTACAGACATTCACAACAGATAGTAACAATTCTGCTCTCCGTCTGGAAAGCAATTAATTAAAAGGGAAATATTAGCAGAGCTCTCCAAACATGCTCTTTTTCAAGTATGTTGCATCACTGGAAATATTAGAGGGACATACTTGATTGTCTTCTCTCAAATCTAAGGAATACTAGAAATAGGCGAGTGGCTATTTCCCTCCTAGCTCTTCTGTTTTCATTCTGTTTTGGTTCTTTTGTGTTTGTTGTTGGGGTTTTGTTTGTTTGTTTGTTTGTTTTTTTAACTGTGAAAAATAAGGCAACAGTTCATTTACTCATCAACCTGGTGGTCGGGAACCGACACAAGGTGGAGGTAGGATGAAGTTACATGCTTTGCAGATTAGAAAGTCTCCTGCACATCTGCCTTGCTGTGGTAGCTAACAGGTGATCTCTGTAGAGATATTAAGACATGTTGATGGCAATAAACTTTCCCTTTTACAGCTGAGGACACACTGTGATGTCTGGAGAAACTGTAAAGTGGATTGGCCTTCCTATTTCATTTGTCTTCTGAATCCATCCAGGTCAAAATAAGACTTAGCTGGATCAAAGGAGGGTGGAGTCAAGGCTTTCTTGATGTAGATTGCAGCTGATATATACTTTTTTGAAAAACAGAACACTGTCTTCTTTGTTTCTATTCTTTTTCAATTGACTTGTTTTCTCAGGTGCCTACAGTTCAACCCTGCTTAGGGGGCTCTGTTGTGCAAACCACATTCCCTTGCAGTGGTGAGATGGTAATCTGTCTTAATTAATATTTCCATGCACTTTCTCCACTTTTCACAAATGTGCTTATATTACAGACAATTTCTGAATTTCTTATAGCATACTTGTCTCTGCACATACCTGTTGTATCCTCATACTTGAGATGTGCCTCTTGAAAGGAGAGGAGGAAGTGCTGTCACAGTGACAGGTGACATGAGCTGTTGTTCAGCTGATTTCTAAGGCACTGTGGCACACAGCCACAATATTCCATCAGAGATACACAGAGGAAATGAGCTGGTGCGGGAACAGCTGTGGTGTCTGTAAACATGATATATCCGAAATGGTTAGCTGGAGCATGTTCAGTACTCTTCTGCATGGTGAAAGTGAGATAAAACAAGCCTGACCTGAGGATGTTTTACACTGGGGAAGAGAAATTCTGGCCTCATCAGAGTTAAGATTGAGCTGTGTATCTAAAGTTCTGCTCACCACTTCTGCATCATGACAAGGTGATATATTCAAAGTTTTTCATGCTGCTAAGTAGCTTAACCTCATTGTGTTGGTGAGCAACTCTGCTACAACTCATGTTAATTATATATCCATATGTTGAGCCCATTTTAAAATGGTTATTACATTTTATTTGTCACTGTGCCATGCATTTGTCTTCAAAATGTGCAAACTCCTAAAAAACCTGAGTGACTGTAACCTTTTCATAGTGCAATTAAAACAAGATTATCTATGTATGATAGATTTGATGTTTCTTGCTGTTGTGAAGAAAGGAGCTTCTGATACTTCTTACATCCATCACTATGAAAGGTTTGTGAAAAGCTTTATCACAGGAGAATTAAGATTATGGTCTGAATCTGCCTTTGTAGATAATCTGGGAAACTACATTTATTGTTCTAAGGCATTTAGAATGACGAAGTCTATAGTAAAACCTATGCAGTTCTTCCTTTTAGTTATTTAATATTTATTTATTTACCCCACCCTTCCTATGACATTTGGGAGTAATGAAAAAGGAATAACATATATTTCTTAAAGTAGTCAATGAAGCACATAGTGTATTCAACACATGGAAAATATTGCTTGACAGCTTTGAGTGTAAATGTAGCTTTATATGAAGAAACTGTATGAATTTAGACAAGTATTTATAGTGTATTTTCAAAACAACTCCATAACATAAGGAGGTACCAGTCTTCTTCATTTTATAGATAGAAACTAAGGCACAGAGTGTTAGAGAGAATAATGATTGTTTACGTACTTTACATGACGAAGTCACTGGATACAAGCTGTTTTTTGATCCAGGTTTATGATCATTCAGGGGAGTGTAACCACTGGGTTAGAGCTGTGCACTATTTTTGTGTTTTCTGTGGCCCAATGTGTAGGAAATTATTTATTTATGATGTCTTGCTAGTCTTGCAGTTAGGACACCTTCCATGGAACTGAGATATAGGGTTGATCTGGAGGAACAAACTGAACCTAGGTCCAGTACTTAGATCAGACAACAAATACTTTTTGATTTCCAAAACATAATTTTTTTCAAAATCTCATTTCAAGAAAAATAAAAAATAAAACCCACCAACTTCAATGTTAACATTTTCAGATGTAGCATGTGATTTTCATGAAATCTAATTTGCTGATTAGGAAAGATGTTTTGGTCAAATAATTTTGCCTACATCTAGATCAGCATGCACATATAGAATAGAAAATGAATAGTGATTGCCCCACTGAAGTCCCTTACAATTGACTTCACTAAGTGCTGGGTTTCGTGCAAATTTTGGCAATGTCTTAGGGCTTTATATCTTGATATGGATTCTTATGCAACAATCACTTGAATTATTTGGTCTGGTTTAGGAGGTTAAATGATAGCTCTTTCTCCAAGTTGAGTATAAAACATAACATATTTTCAGGATCATACAACTTCAGGTGAAATACTGGAAGCTTGATGCTACCTTTAAAAATTTTGTCCCTTTTAAATACGCTCATTTACTGTCTTCTCATTTTTATTGTCTTCTAACCCTGAATTCATTATCTCAGTGAGTACTCTCCTGTATTTTAAACTTCACTGGATCTGCAATGTTTCCTTTCATCCATGTCAAAAACTTTAGTTATGCTCGCTCCTACAAGTCATACTTCCTCTGATTTAAATTCATTTTGGCACTTCTCTCTTTTTTTGTTTGGCCTGTAATACTTCTAAGTTGTTGTGCACATTTTTATGTGAGTTTAAGTCCTGCCAGGCAACATTGGTTATTTAATTTTTCAGTCAGCATCAAGCTTTCTACGTTACTGTTGCAAATATTCGACCCTTTCTTATGAGTCAGAAGATTATAACACAAAGGCCATCTGCTTGATGGATAAAATATTAGTATTTTTCTCAGAATTCAAATGAACTTTCATTCCATATACTAATGTATTACAATGAATAAATTGCAGTTCCTGAGATTTAGATGGTGTTTGCAGTTTTGAGATAGGTTTTCCTCTAAATTTGTTTGAATAACATTTCTGTTCTACTGTTTCTTTTAACAGAGGTGACAGTAGTTAACAGTCTTACTATTTGCATATAGATTATCTCATACCAGATACAAAAGCTATTACAGAGAATAAGTTATCTTTCCCACAGTACAATATCCCTTGAACATCTGTATTTATAATAGCCACACTCAGAGCACTTTATGTGGGTGAAGGAGGAGGAAAGAGAAGTAAAGCTTGAGAATTTGTGTCAGTAAACCTGTTAAGAAGAAGAAGATTGGTCTGCAGATTAAATGTCTGTATGTTTTCTTTCCAGCACAAAGAACTGGAAATAAACCTCCATCTGTTCCTTTTAATGATTATTATAGGAAAATAAGATGATAGCAGAGAATTAAGATCTTTAGAAAAATTTTCTTGGTTTTATAGAAAGTACAATTTTTATAAACAACATTTGTGACTCTGAACCCTTGAGATGGATCTTGTCTTTTCTACCGTGCAGCCCCATCCAGAGCAGGAGCATCAATATCAATGGGCTGTGAACATTTTAATATTGTTTTTTTCATACAATTCACCTAAAGCCCTAATGTAGAAAAGCAATTTGGAATGTGCTTAAGCCCTACTGAATTCAATGAGATTTATACATGGCCTTTAAGAGAAGAAAATACCTGACTCAGAGCTTTGGACCAAGTTAGGATTGCATGGGCTATGCCTGTGTTGTTCTTCTCTGAGGATGCGGAGACAGCACACAGTTTATCAAGAATAGCAAATGCTATTTTTTGCTACTGTCAAGGCTGGTTCCTGTCAGTGTTACTTAGTTGGATACTGAATACCTTCTCATTCATACTGTTCCTGAGAACTGGGCAAGTTCTCCCTGCTAGTGCAGGTACCCTTCACTCCTGTGATTCAGTGCCTCAGCATGCTCTAGAAGACACTCCAGGCTCTTCATCAAGAAGAATTTGATCTTGTCTGGCTTTAGAGTAATCTTTAACTGGTCACTTAATTCGAAGCTCATATAAGTGCATATTTTTTCTTCCCACTAGCTAGCACCTAAACTGTTAAAGCCAGGAGAGCAAATCACCACTATCGTTAACCTTTCTTCAAGCTATATTTGGAAAGGAAGCACACAAAATTGCATAATTGCAAGGTAAATTTATTCACTTGGCAACCCAAGACTTAATCAGCCATGTTACAGCAAGGACCACTGAAAGGATGCTGACTAGCATGCTAACTCTCTTGGCCTGGAGTGGAGGCTGGATGGGAGAAAGAGGAAGGAGAGAGGTCTGTACACTTCAGGTATGTGATTCTTATGCTCATGTGGTTCCCTGAGTAGGGAAAAAAACCACCCCACTGCATGTATGGCCTTTCCTGCAAAAGTATATTCTCTTTGGTGTTATGTTGTTGTCAGGCTGTAGCACATAGTTGTCTAGATGATGCCATTTGGCATGCTGGAAAGGCTGTCGCCAGTCCCTGAGTGCATTCTCCACTACATGCGGTGTGTATGTAGCAAACCTGGGAGAACCTTCCAGGGCTGGGCATACTCGGCAATGAGACTCTGGCATACCACTGCTTCTAAAGGAGCATGTTTGGCTTTCAAAACATAAATTTTTACTGTGAAATGATCGCCACCATGTAGTCAGGTGTGCTGGACATTTCTACCTTTTCCTCATAAATCCATCTCATAAAATTACAGCTTCCTTTGACTAAAATGGTAGTATCATTTAGATGCTGAGCACTCTCAGCTCCCACACACACAGACCTGCAGTATCAAGTGTCCTCAAGTCCAATCAGTTTCATCTGGTTTAAACATAATAATCTTTTGGCTGTCCATATAACCACTTCACTAAAACTGTCAAAATAGTATGTCTAGAAGGAAAATTATTTTTATCATCTGAAGATTTTCTTGTATCATTAGTCTGAAATGTATGTTACAGGGAAAATGTTTTAATGGATAACAAATACCTTAATATAGACTAATATCTTTGTCCTACATGCTCTTGGACAAGCAAAATTAGAGCTATATATCTCTAAGTCTCATTGGTTGTGAGCATTTATTTTTGATTATATTTAGCTTATTATATCATGTTGGCAGACCTTTTTTAAAATTGGCTAAGAGTTTTGAACTCTGGGATTTTTGAAAAGAAATGTTATTTCCCACCACAATTATCTGTAGGCAGTATGTTTACCTTGGATGATCCATGCTTATTTTATTGCTTAAGGCTACATTTTCTATCCAGATACTTTAATGTTCATAAACTAAAGATATGAGGGCTATTCTCCTCATTCAGTAAGTTGTTCCATCTCAGATGGAGACATATACAACTTTCACTGAATTTTGATGATCCTATATCTTTGCTGCCAATAACCTTGTTTGAAAGTGTTTAAGAAGTAAGCTCAGCTCTGTAAAGTGAACTGAATAGGAACCAATTGCTCAATCCCGTAAACAAAGTGAATTTTCGTGCCCCATTGGAAAAGAGTAGTATCTGCACTCACATAAGAAGTGCACCTCCGTAATGCCTCTGCTTGTCCCTGGGAGCCTTGTGTTGGGAAACTGAGGAAAGACAAGGTGGGTGAACTTAGTCATGGCCAGCAGTTGTCCTCATAATGAGTGACATGCTAAGACTGTGGCATTTGAACCTTTTGGTTTCAGCCCAGTCTGAGCTTTGAAAGGATTGCAGCAGGGTTTCTGCTAGCAGAAGAAAAAGTGAATTGAGCCTGTGCCTCTCAATACATACAGTCTGATACCACTTTTTCAGTTCTTCTGTGTAAGATTTGATTGACAACAGAGTCAGATGAGTAGTTGTGGAAGACAGCAGTTTTTCTTCTTGCCATTATAGCAATCTGTATGCAACTGTCATTATCAACATCAAGGGCAGCAGTAGTTACAGTGCAATTGCTGCATTGTTTCAGGTGGCTCCAGTTGTCTGCTGAAAGTGTTCAAAAACTTTTCTCTATAATTCTTGAAAAATAACAGTTCAAATAGCACCATTACCTTTATGGTCGCAGTAATACACCTAATTCTGAAAAAAAAAAGGAAAATAAGCAACCTGGTGATGCTAAGTGTTCAAGCCTTCTCGAAGACAAAATAATATTAGTCACTAAAATAGTTCTCTTTCTTCAACAAATTAATTATCATTAGTGAACAGGTAGATGAAAAATAATATAGAGGTTGTTTCTAACACTAAATTGGGAGAAGCCATAATGGGAGTGACTTTCTAGTTATCGCTTTGTTTGTCTTATATTCCCATGCTGCTTTAGATTTCAGTCAGTTTTCAAGGTTCATGTATCATACGGTCACTAAAAAAGTTGGCTGCACTCCCATGCAAGTTATTCCTTTTTGAACTTTTCATAGAAAACATTGACTTACTGGAATTGTTTGTAATTATTCTCAGATATAAAGAGTATCCAGAGGCAAATTTACCTCTCTACCAACATAACATAACATAACATAACATAATATAACATAACATAACATAACATAACAACATAACATAACCTTTTTCCCAAAGAAAAATCCAGGTTTTATAGGAACACCATTAAAAACAATAGGCAAAGTGCATTTTTAAAAATATTGCAGAGTTAGGAGAGGAAAACAGTACACATGATATGTAAGGAATAGTAGAGAATTGCGTTACAATCTAATACTAAGAGAATTATGTAATAAAAAAGTGTTTATTTGGATGGTGGAGATTGAGAAGACAATTTCTGCAGTTAAAAAACTTAGTGGCATTATTTTAGAGAATAGAGAGGAGATTAATAAGAATTCATTTCCTATTTCAAATCATTATATAGCTACCAGCACCTTAATAGCGGTCAAGCACAGGAACAGCTTAAAATCTAAAATTAGCTAAATTGACCTCAGAACAATGTGATGCTTTAAACAGCAGCATAATAACAGTAGCAGAAATAATTAATGGTTTTAAAGACATAGCAGAGAGTAAAGCTGTTGGTCCAGATGGATTCTTGAAAGAAACTTCAAAGTCACTACCTCCAAATTATCCATACTTTTAAACAGGTTATTTAATATTTTGCTACCTAAAAATATATGATGTTAGTAAAATTATATGCAATAGAAAGGACTGTAGCACCAACAAACAGGTCAGCCAAATACCATTCTTGTCATTACGCAATTACTG
Organism: Harpia harpyja; assembly: GCF_026419915.1. Taxonomy (NCBI): domain Eukaryota; kingdom Metazoa; phylum Chordata; class Aves; order Accipitriformes; family Accipitridae; genus Harpia; species Harpia harpyja. The sequence continues at coordinate 26,228,998 of NC_068947.1, forward strand.
TAAGGCTTCTAGTAAACCTCAAAAAATGTTCATTTTTTTAAAAACTTACATTCCTAAACAGAACAAAAACAAAACAAAAAATACTTGCAATATTGTCTGCAATGAAATTGTGATGAAGTCAAAAGGAACTTCAGAAATATCTTTTGCTTGCCTCAAAAAAATCAGGAAATTAACTGATAGATTGGATCTTTATCTATTGCTGCACCTGAAAAGGTTTCTACTTCTGTGCAAGTAACCCTCAGGATATAACTTCCTCCCAGGAAACTGGCCTGCTGTTGCCCCATATTCTGGGAAATGGAATCACATTTTTTCCCCTTAACCAGTCTGCCTTCTACAACACTTGCATTTCACAACCAATGCATAAAAAGGGCTAATTTGCTTATGTCTTTCTACTGGTTTGTTTTCACCTACTCATTTAGTGTGCCATGATAGACTTCTTTTAAGTAGAAACTCACCTCAGTGTCATCCCTTATCTCAGTTTGTCTTCTATGATTGTAACCAGAAACCCTCTAAATTTTTGTATAGTGCTACAAGACTTCAGGTTGTTCTGTAGTTAAATGGTACTTGGAAGCACAGAACAGAGTGGGACATTTTAAGTGCCAGCAGTGATAGTGCTTTAAATAGGTAGGCACAATTACTCCTTTAAAGAATATGGAGAAACTCCTCAGCTGAATAAATATCAAGGATAAGAGCCTACATTTTCAATTCCAGGTGCCTAAACTCAGGTATTTAAGTCATGTTTAAAAGTCTCTGAAAGTAGCCTCTGAGTGACTTCTGAGATCCCTAAATATAGTTTCTATACATATATATGTTCCCACACATCTAAGCGTGTATATATAGATATGTGCATACACAGACCTATATGCACATATATATACACATACATATCTATTTGAGATATATATATTTCTACACGCAAATATATACATACATATAAATATTTCTGGGCTTTCAGTCCTGACGTATTTATGACACATGAATAAATAGATTAAGTACTGATTTTATATAACAGAAGGGGGTTTTAATTTTAATAGCTGTCGTGGTTTAACCCCAGCCAGCAACTAAGCACCATGCAGCTGCTCACTCACTTCCCTCCCCACTCAGTGGGATGGGGGAGAAAATTGGGAAAAAAAGAAGTAAAACTCGTGGGTTGAGATAAGAACGGTTTAATAGAACAGAAAAGAAGAAACTAATAATGATAACACTAATAAAAGGACAATAGTAATAATAAAAGGATTGGAATATGCAAATTATGCACAATGCAATTGCTCACCACCCGCCGCCGGTCAATGCCTAGTTAGTCCCTGAGCGGCGATCCCCCCTGCCCCCACCCCCCCCAGTTTATATAATAGACATGACGTCACATGGTATGGAATACCCTGTTGGCCACTTTGGGTCAGCTGCCCTGGCTGTGTCCCCTCCCAACTTCTTGTGCCCCTCCAGCCTTCTTGCTGGCTGGGCATGAGAAGCTGAAAAATCCTTGACTTTAGACTAAACATTACTTAGCAACAACTGAAAACATGAGTATGTTATCAACATTCTTCTCATACTGAACTCAAAAACATAGCACTGTACCAGCTACTAGGAAGACAATTAACTCTATCCCAGCTGAAACCAGGACAATAGCTTAATAATTTATATACTGGAAAAACTTATAATAATAATGACAACACATATTTAACTTCCTCTTTGTTACCTTTATTTTCCTGTGGTTTTTCCCTGCCCCCTGGAAAGTATATGAGGTACTATAACTTGATAGTTCTGCACAAACATGTTTTTTCACAATGATGTTTCTTCTGTATTTTTCAAAGATCAAAGAAACCTTGAGTTCTTCTTCAGTATGATATGTATCTTAGAAAGAAAATAAAAGATCATTCCTAGGCATAATCTCGTCCGTAACTTTCAGATGCCTCTTCAGATCAGACTTCTTCAGATGTCTTCATCAAGCATCACAGAGATTTTGAAATTGTTCACAGAATCACAGAATGGTTGAGGTTGGAAGGGACCTCAGGAGGTCTTTTGGTCCAACTCCCTGCTCAGACAGGGTCACCTAGAGCATGTTGCCCAGGACCATGTCCAGATGGCATTTAAATATCTCCAGTAATATTCCTCAACCTCTCTGAGCAATCTGATACAGTGTTCAGTCATCCTCACAGTAAAAAAGCGTTTCCTTTTGTTAAGGTGGAACCTTCCTTGTTTCAGTTTGTGCCCACTACCTCTTGTCCCGTCACTAGACACCAGTGAAAAGAGGCTGTCTACTTTTAAACCATCTCTTCAGGTGTTTAAATACATTGATAAGATCCCCCCCCCCCGAGGTTTCATAGCTCTTTCAGACTTTCTGGTCCCTTAGTCGTTTGAGTGGCCCTTCACTTGACTCACTCTAGTATGTCCATGTCTCTGTTGTAGTGAGGAGCCCAGAACTGAAAACAATACTCCAAGTGTGGCCTCACCAGTGCTGAACAGATGGGAGGGATCACCTTCTTTGATCTTCTGGCAACACTCCTCCTAATGCATCTCAAGATATCATTAACCTTCTCTGCCATAAGGTCAAGTTGTTGGTTCATGTTGAACCTGGTGTCCACCAGGACCCCCAAGGCCTCTTCGGCATAGCTGCTTTCTGGCTGGGTGGCCCCCAGCACGTACTCTTGCTTGTGGTTGTTCCTCCCCATGTGCAGGACTTTGCAGTTACCCTTGTTGAACTTCACAAGGTTCCTGTCAGCCCATTTCTCCAGCCTGTCAAGGTCCCTCTGGGTAGCAGAATGACTGTCTGTGTATCAGCCCCTCTTCCCAGTTTTGTGTCATCAGCAAAATTGCTGGGGGTACACCTTTGCCCCATGATCCAAATCATTCATGAATATGTTAAACAAGATCAAACCTAGTATTGACCCTTGAGTTACACTGCTAGTTACTGGCTTCTGACTAGACTTCATGCCACTGATCATCAACATCTGGGCCTGGCCATTCAGACAGTTTTCAATCCACCTCAGGGTCTGCTCATCCAGCCCATACTTCACCAGCTTCTCTATGATGGTCTTAAGGGTTACAATGTCAACGTCTTGCTGAAATCAATATAAACAATATGCACAGCTCTCCCCTTGTCTACCAAACCAATCAATTCATCATAGAAGGTTATGAGGTTGGTCAAGCACGACTTCCCTTTGTGAATACATGCTGACCACTTGCAATCACTTTGTCCTTCATGTGCCTGGAACTGGTTCCCAGGATTAGTTGCTCTATGAACCTCTCAGGGATTGAGGTGAGGCTGACTGGCCTTTACTGGGTCCGCCTTTCCACCCTTTTTGAAGATAGGAGTAACATTTACTTTCCACCAGTCCTCAGGCATCTCTCCCAGTCACCATGATTGTTCAATTATCAAGAATGGTGTCACAATGACACCAGCCAACACCCACAGCACTTGTGGGTGCATCCCATCAGGCCCCTTGAACTTACGTACATCCAGTGTGCTTAAGTATTCCCTGACCTGATCATCTTCCACAAATGGTACATCTTCCTTGCTTCAAACTTTTCCCCTGGTCTCTGGGGCCTGGGATTCCTGAAGGCTGATCTTGCTAGTAAAGGCTGATGTGAAGAAGGCATTCACTACCTCAGCCTTTTCCATGCCCTGTGTCACCAGGTCCCCTGCTTCATTCAGCATTGGGCCCACATTTTCCCTAGTCTTCCTTTTGCCACCTATGTACTTACAGAAGCCCTTCCTTTGCCTTTGACTTCCCTTGCCAGATTCAATCCCAGGTGGGCTTTGACTTTCCTAACTGCATCTCTGCATGCTTGGACTGTGTATCTGTATTCTTCCCAGGTTACCTGTCCCTGTTTTGACCCACTGTATGCTTCCTTTTTATGTCTGAGTTTGGCCAGGAGCTCCTTGTTCACCCATACAGGCCTCCTGGCATTTTTGCCTGAATTCCTGCTTGTTGGCATGGATGATTCTTGAGCCTGGAAGAGGTGATCCTTGAATATAAAGCAGCTTTCTTGGGCTCCTTTTCCCTTCACGGCCTTATTTGATAGGACTTTTCCAAGCAGATCCTGGAAGAGGCCAAAGTTGTCTCTCCTGAAGTCCAGGGATGTGATCTCGCTTTTTGCCTTGCTCCCTACTCTCAGGATCTTGAATTCCTCCATGTCATGGTCATTGTAGCCAAGGCTGCCTCCAACCTTCACATCCCCAAAAATCCCTTCCTTGTTTGTAAGTATGAGGTCCAGCAGAGCACCTTTTCTTGTTAGCTCCTCTGTCACCTGTGTCAGGAAGTTGTCATCAATACGTTCCTGAAATCTCGTGGATTCCTTGTGCCTTTCTGTGTTGCCCCTCCAGAAGATGTCAGGGTCATTCAAGTCACCCATGAGGTGAAAAGCCTGCAGATGTGTGGCTTCTTCCAGTTGTGCGAAGAAGGCCTCATCTGCTTCTTCCTCCTGAAAAGGCAGTCTGTAGCAAACACCCACCAAGGTGTCACCCACGTTGATCTGCCATCTAATCCTTGCCCATCGACTCTCAGATGTCTCATCACATGTCCCAAGGCAGAACTCTGTGCAATCCTGCTGCTCTTTCACATAAAGGGCAACTTGCCCTCTCCACCTTCCTGGTCTGTCTTTCCTAAACAACCTGTATCCATCCATGGCAGCACCTTAATTGTGTGAACTATCCCACCATGTCTCTGTAAAACCAATGGGATCATAACCTTGTAGCTGCACAGAGACTTCTAATTTCTCCTGTGTGTTTCCTGTGTTGCATCTGTGAGCATACAGGCACTTCAGGGATGCACCCAGTTGTGTTGTTTTCCTAGAAAAGGTAAGAAAGCTTTCCCCATAATAGTTGTTCATGGTCATGGTTTTGCTGTGTTAACAATGATGTGCTTCATGGTCATTTTCAAAAGTAGTGAGTCTATCACAATTAGTATGTTATTCAACCAGGGGCATACGTTGTTTCTCTGATACAAGGCATGGAAGGAGAATCACACCTACTGTTCAATTTATGGTCTTAAGTGTCATACTTGTTTTGTTCTATGTTGTTTTGCTTTTTCCTCACCTAATTTTTATTTCTTTTTCCTGTCAGTAGCAATATGTCCTGATGCAACGTGGATGAGACTAACAGGCATTCTCCTTCTTGGTATTGTCAGGGTTTGTGTTCTTGTAAAGTGAAAAGGGAAATGATATATAAAGGCAGTCTTCTGTCTACCAACACAGCACTAGACATAGATTTCCTCTAGTCCTCAGGGGACTAACGGAATCGTCCCTCTTTCCCCCCATTAGAATTGCCAAGGTCAGCTCATGTTCCTTATTATGTGATGCAAAAGTTATGAAGATGTGCAGCCTCTTCCTCTCTCCCATTGAAACTGGGTTTCCTTCAGCCCTGAAGCAGTGACTTCTGAGCTAGCATCCCTTGAGCTAGTGCTAGAAAGGCAAGTGTGGCTGTGTGAATACTGAGTCCAGCAATGTGGTAGTTTGCTAGGGGACAATTCAGGAATTTCTGCCCTGCAATCCATTGCTTAGTGTAAACAAGCAGTCAGCAATTCTGGCAAAAGGAAGAATCGTTTGCAGAATATGTGCATTCATTTTATTATTGCCTTGGAACACCTCTATCTGCAGATTTGCATGAGCAATCTCATTCACAAAAAGTTAGAAAGGGAGAAAAAAATCAGCTTAGTGCAGTAATACTGTGCATGTGCATTTGCTTAGATATCCTGTCTGAGAAAACCTGAAACTATCCGAGGGTTTTATAGTGTTATAGCTCCCCTATTTTTAACTTGAAAAAGTAATACCCAGGTTTAATGAGATTAAAAAATCCAAACAAATCCAAGCTGTAAAATTTATAAACTTTGTAAACTGAAGAAATGAAAGTATATTCATATAAGACAAAAAAGCTGTAATTAACTCCACTGCCTCCCCACAAACATATTCTGATAATTCGAATAAGCAATTTCCCTGAGGGCTACAGAGCACTGAAATCTCAACTTTACACATTCAGGGTTTAACAGCCTAAAGTAAAAGACTGAACAATCTGCCTATTGGTCTAATTAACAGTATTGATTCAGATTCAATTAGGATTTCTTCCGAGCAGGGGAAGTATTCCACAGGTTGCTTGAGTTCACTGATGCTCATCTCTGATGCCCCTTCTTGAAATAATAGTGGGAAAATGCCCTCCAAAAATAATTTGTGTGGAAGTAAAGCCTGGATAGGAGTAGGTTTGTTGAATATCAAGCTATGTAAAACAACCAATCTGCAATAACTGAATTTCTCAAAAAAAAAAAAAAAAAAAGCTAAAATTTATTTTGACCACTGTTAGGATTGAAGGAATAGGAGTGGGTTAGTGCACTGGTAAACTAATATAATAAAATCCCCAAACCATCTTATATAAAATCTGAAGTTAAAGCTAGTGTAAAATGTAACAGTTCACTTTACTTTCTGTGTGACACTTAGGGTTATGTATCTGGAGAAGTTATATCTTGGATAATAAATGGAGTTTACAGTGTTTAAAAACATGTTGGTTTTTTTTTTTCTAACTCTACTGTTTCATTCAGATGTAGTGAAGGTTTTGAGCATTTCAGTGTTATGAACATGAAGGCTAAGTTTCTTCCAAAATAATTTGGTTTCCATTTTTACGGTATCATTTAGGCCTTAAGATAAATCTGACAGACAAAAGTTCTAATTCTCAATCTGCAAAGGCTGTGATTCCTTTGAAGAGTAGATCTATGGCTTCTGATTCAATTAGAATATATCATAATGAAAACATTATACAAGTCCAGAGCATGAAAATTAAAAACAGATCTTCTGGTTCATATGTAATTGTTCCCAAAACCCCTCACACTAAAATAAAATAAGTTAATCAAACCCAGGAAAACAAGAAAATGTGTCACAAATTGTTATTCAACAGTTGACTGTCACTGAGGGGGAAAAAAAAAGAAACAATTTCACTTGAGTCGCATATCTGCGCATATCTATATTCCTTTGACCTATTCATTAGATTAGAAAAAATATTTCAGAGGTAGGGAGGGCCTTTAAAAATCACTACTTTTCCTCATGAGATTGAAGATATGTTGCTTTTCTGTAAGTGGTATTTTGTATCGTTCTGGTTTTTCTTTATTGGCAGAGTTACACAATGCCATTGCTGAAATGGATGATGGGGTAATGTTTTCTTGTTCCTGAAGTGGTGTAACAGATGAGAAATAACTACTAATTATGGAACTTTTCCTTTTGAGTATGAATTTCTGTCTGTGAGATTCCAAATTGTCTCTTCTGCAGCAAATTAGCAGTTATTGTGGTTTAACCCCAGCTGGCAACTAAGCACCACGCAGCCGCTCACTCACTCCCCCGCCACCCAGTGGGATTGGGGAGAGAATTAGGAAAAAAAAAAGTAAAACTTGTGGGTTGAGATAAAGACAGTTCAACAGGACAGAAAAGGAAAGGAAAATACTACTAATACTACTACTACTACTACTACCACCACTACTACTACTACTAAGAAAATATACAAAACAAGTGATGCACAATACAATTGCTCACCACCTGCTGACTGATGCCCAGCCAATCCCCAAGCCATGGTGTCCCTTGGCCAACTGCCCAAATTTATATACAGGGCATGATGTAATATGGAATGGAACACCCCTTTGGCTCGTTTGGGTCAGCTGTCCTTGCTGTGTCCCCTCCCAGTTTCTTGTGCACTCCCAGCCTCCACTGGCAGGGCAGTATGAGAAGCTGAGGAGTACTTGACTTAGTGTAAACACTGCTTAGCAACAACTAAAACATCAATGTGTTATCAACATTGTTCTTATACTAAATCCAAAACACAGCACTATACCAGCTACTAAGAAGAAAATTAACTTTATTCCAGCCGAAAAAGGACAACAGTGTTGCATTTTATACGTTATGGAAAAATCACCATCATCTCTACAAAGAGATCAGAACATGAATAGAATACAGTCTCATTTTTGTCACATATATGAAAGACCCAATTAATTAAATTTTGTGAATTCTTCAAGTGGCTAGTCGGCTTTTCATCAAGGTATTATTAGCTGCAAATGTGGCTGGAAATCTGTGCAGCTCAGGAATAAACACCTGAACAAGCGCCAAACAGAAATCAGTTACAAAGGCATGTAGGTTGGGGGGATGGGCAGATGTGCTCATACACAGAATTATCTCAGGAGATGACAGTGTTCGTAGAATTTTAAGGAAAAATGGGAAAATAGCATTTTTGGTATAAAGATTTCAGGACATTGATCCTCCAGGTGGATTCTTGTTTTGTTCTATGAATTAATTTCTAGGCTAAGAATAAACATGTCCCTCTCCACTAACAATCTTCTTCTCTCCTGAGCAATAAAGAAAAAAAAATAAAACAATATTATTTTTCCTTTGTATTTCAACACATGGGTAATAAATAATGAACATAACCTTTCCATATGCTAAAATTGTGCACTTCCACAAGCATGTAAAAGTTCTGCAACATTTTCACTTTTTACCCACCACCATCTGCTACTGTAGGTTGATACACCCAATTGAAGAGGCAATTTTTCAAAAGCAGAATTGGTAAGTGCCAGACAGCACACTGGTATTTTTGTACTTTTGAACACGTCTACCTCACCTGATAAAACAATTTTCAGTCTTAATTTTATATAAATAAAAGTATATATTTTAAATTTTTAGAAAATATGTCATACAATGAAACCTAAATTGTTCCATGTGGTTAGACCATGGAAACAGCCAACAATATATTACTTGTGCCTAACTGGAAAAAAGGAGCACATTAGGCTTAGGAGAACAGTACACACTGCATAGAATTAATTGTTTTATCTGGCATAGGTACATATTTAAAAAAAACAATGGAAGGGATTGGCATGGTTTTGCTTGTTTTGATTACAATATATTCCTGTGCAGATGTGGAAAAGCAGCTATCTTTATCCCTCCACTCTCTACCACTTAACTCAAACTCAATAATTTATTTCAAGCAAGCTGTCAGAAATGTGTAGAGGTCCCATTGATACTAAGCTTCAACAAGATTTGGGTATAGAAGTGGCCCAAGAGAAATGATCCTGTAACATGTTGTCACATATTTGCCCAACTAAGCCAAAGCTTGTGGCAGGAGTACACTTTTTATGAGACTAGAAAGAATCCACACCAACAGAGCTCTTTAATGTCTCCCTGCTGCAAGGAACTCATCAGTCACAAATCAACCCTGAGACACAAATCTATAGGAAGCCAGGCTTCATTAGTTCTGGTGCTAGTGAAACTGCTTGGCTTGCAAAAGATCTCTAATAAAGCCTGCTTGTATCTTCAGTCTTTCAATGAAGTTTCTTTTTGGATATATATATGTTCATAAACATACAACATTAAAGAATTCTAAATATTGACAAATCATATTCATTATGATGTTATTGTTAGAACTAACATAATTTTAACTATTTATCGTTATGATTTGGTTTGTGTCATTTTGCCTTTAAAGCTTCACACTGCTTGAATCTCCTTATCAGAGTGCTGGCTGGCTTTTAGGACCCTAGTCAGAAATGTTCCCACAGCTTCTCCACTTTGCATGCTCATTAAAGTGTTAGAATTGAGTCTTCTCTCATACATAAAGGTGAGAGCATCCTAAAGTCTTTGAAAGATTAAGGTCCTTGTAATCCTAAATAAACATTGATAATATGATGGTGAGACAAGATAACATTCTCTATTTCAAATGTTACCACTCTGAGAATTTCATACACAGCACTTGTTTTTAACATAATGCTCACCACATCTTTAAAAAAAAAATTAAGGAAAGACATTGACACAAGATTGGATAGGAAACTAGGTTGCTTGCAGTTTGTCCAACACCAAGGTTTTCCCATGACAGTTTTATCTTCTCACAGACTGGCTGGGTAAGTAAGTGCACATCATAATCTCTACATTAGTAAAGTGATGAATCAGATTCCTGGATGGATCAATTTGTTGTCCTTGCCATTTGATCCATCTCAGTTACTGATGAAGAAGTTTCATTCCGTGTTCTAGAGAACAAGTTAGTGAAATATAGCTTGAAGCACTGAAGAAACATTGCCAATCCCAGCTGATTCCCCTTCCCCCCTAGAAAGGTGATTGAGAAGGAAATGCAGTAAGTCCCTAAAAAGTGAGCTGAAATGAAACAGGTGTTTGATAGCAGTGCTGAGGCTGCTGAAGCTGCACTATAACAAGGTACCATGGATTTTGATTCTTCCAGCTTGAGCCTGCAAGTTGCAGGAACAAGGCCATTTTCTAAACTTCTTTGAGCTGCCCCAGCTTTGTAATGATGTGCACAGTATACTCAAAGCACTCAGTGACTGCTACGCTTGTGCAATAAAGGCACTACTTATGCATACTTAGAATAGTCTATAAAAGCCCATCTGTGCATACAGGATTGCGTGTAAAGTGATGAATCTGGGTGCAGAGGGTATATGAAACTGGAATTGTCATGTTAAATGTGATATGTTTTTATTTTGTAAACATGTTTGAGAAATGATTTAAACTTCCTTTTTTTGTTAATAACAATAAGTAGTACTAGTTACCCAGGCATTAAGGTCCTAGTTTGGGGCATTTCTGTGCTCTTATGTTGGACTCTAACACTACTGACATTTGATGTGCTGCATTGCCCTCAGTTTCCAGGCATCTCCATTTGTTTTTAATAGCTAAGAGGAAAAATATCTAACTTTTGGATTCACTGCTACTTTATGCAGTGAAAACAAAACAATCTCTATTTCACTAGTCCAATAAAAGGAAAAAAAACCTGAAGAAACAGCAACCCAAAGGACAGTAAAAAGTAAATTTGCAATCAGATTGACGTATGTCTTATATGTCCTCAGCTGAAGATCTGTTGGGTTTTAAATTAAGGGTGGGGCTTATTTAGGGCTTAATACCTTTAAATTAAGAAATCATCCCCTTAATGCTATTCTAAAATGACACATTAAATCATTGAAAGTAAACATTGCTTTGATCGTCCTAACTAGAACAAAGATTAGAACATTCTAGATACAATCCTATCTAAAGTAATTGGAACCTGAACAATGTCTTCAGCATATTAAATGAAAGTATAAAAAAGCAAACCAACCTAGTTCCAAGCATCCTGTGGAAACAAAGGTGTTTCACTTGGGTGGATTACTAAGGGTGGCCTTCTGGACTGCACTTTTTGTCTTTATCAGGAACATGCCCAGACCCACAGTGAGAAGGGAGCAGACTGCACATTGAAATAACCCCAAGGAGGCCCAAGCCAGATGAAGAACACCCCTCTAGGAACATCACATGCCCCCCAGTGAAGAAGAACTCAGGAAGCTGATGACTTGTTGTAGACTTCTCCCATCCCATTTTTCTAAAAAGAGGACTGAAACTGTTGAGATTAGCACCCAAAGTGCCTTGGAAGAGTAAGCATAACACCAGAGAAAAGGGGTAGATAATAGGAAGGGATTTTTGTCTAACAGCTTTAGCTACACTACTAATGAGGCTTTCCTGCATTAATTAGATAATTTGGACTTGCTAAAACAATACTTGAATAAACTGTATTCTTGGCTCTGTATACATGGCGTGTTCCCTTTTGCATTACAAGACTGAGTAACAGGACCAGAACTGTATGCAGTGTTCAGGAAGTTAGTGTACCAAGGTTTTATATAGCAGCAAAACGACACTATCTGTCTTGTTCTCAATATCCTTCCTAATAATACCCAACATTTTGTTGGCTCTTTTGGCTGCCACTGAACACTGAGCAGATTATTTCAGAAAACTGACAGATCTCTTTCCAGAGCTAACTGCCAGTTCTGAGTTCAGCACCAGGTAGATATGGTTTAGATTATTTTTGCTATATGTGTTACCTTACATTCATCTACACTGTAGCTCATTTGCCAACTTTTTTGCTCCCACATTCCATTCTGTGACATTCTTCTGCCATTGTCACCATTGGTTTGGCATTTGACTACCTGGAAGAGCTTAATCATCTGTAGACATTGTGATTACATTGTGTACTGCCTTGTCCAGGCCTTTTTATAAAGATATTGAATAAAACCAGGTTCAAAACTGATCCACTGGTGACCCAACCTCTGACTTGTCCCTATTATAATACTTGATCTTTAAGAATTTTCTTTGTATTCTTTAAGGAATTTTCTATCTACGAAAAGGAAATACATTTATTACAAAGCAAGCAACTTTTCTCCAATCCATTGTAGCTCAGTTTCCTGATGATTTTTTTAGTCTAGAACTTTGTTAAGTGTTTTTGAAAATCTAAATCTATCGTGTCTACCTTATGCTCCTTATCCATGTGGTTATTGATGTCTCCTATGATGCCAACAAGCTAGTGAGCCGGGATTTCCATTACAAAAGCCAGACTGTCTGTTTCCTGACAGAATTTCTCCACAGCCTCAGTGATCATATTGCTGGTTACAAACCCTTCCATTCTGCTAGAGACCAAAATCAGATTCACCAGTCTGCAGTTCCCAGGATACTCTATAGGATCTTACTCTACTGAGATCCTGTAGTGTATCCTGGTATCCTACAGAGTTCCCCTTGTCTAGACGGGTGTTATGAAGGCAGCCTAGCAGATCTCTGGCACTGTGAATGTATGCAATGCAGTCACAGTTGGCTGGAAGTTCTCTAATCCCACTTTTGAATTTTTCCAGAATGCATGGGTTAATGTCAACAACTCCTGATGCTTTATTGAGATCTATCTTGGGGTTTGGCTTAATGGTAATTATGAAAAATACAAATAAAAAACCCTTTTGCTGAAATTGTGATATTACATTCTTAGTAGTTTATTAAAAGATGTGGATGTTAAAATAAAAGTTAACATGACTGCTATGGTGTATATTCTGTTAAAAAAATCTGGGAAGCTATAACAGCTTTGTCTTATTTCTGTCCTACAGTATTCAATTAATGCACCAAGAATGTTTAACTGCAGAAAGTAAGTTCTATAGAGATTTTTTCAATTTTTTTTTCTAAATTATCTTAAAAAATTACAGGTTGTGGTGTATGGAAAGAAAAATAACTAACACTGAAAATTGATCAATTTTCTAAGACACTGTTTTCCATCTGAATACACTGACTTGGAAGAAGCAATACCTATCAAGAATATACCAGTTTTGTAAAATCGTATTTTTCTGTTTTAAAGGAAACTGCTAGAAGCACCTTTAATATTATTTTCAAAACAACTTTCTTGCTTTGTAACGCAGTCTGTAATATTACTGGCAAAATAAAAGCCTAAAGAGACCCAAAATACTTTCCTCTGAAAATTCCATTCTTCATAAATTTCTATAGGATTAAATTGAATTAACAGTTTCTCACATGAGAAAATCCCAATTACTACACAGTTCAGCTACTAGCTAAATCAAAATATAGTGTTATTCTGCCCTTTTGCTACAGTTTGTTCTCTTTTTCTCTCCAAGCATTACAAAAATATCCTGAGAGTGATTTCTTTCCAGGGTCATGAACTCCGGACACTCTGTCATGGAACTTGGAACAATTTATTTCATGTGAAGATCAGCATTACACCAGCTATTTGTTTCCCATTTATGTAAGGCAATCCTACTGGATAACATGCTGTAAGGCTTGCAGAAAGTCTTTAAACTCAAACATTCAACAGAAAATGCTTTGGTGGCATCTACAGGAAACTGTGATTTGAATGATGCACCAATCATCAAAGTAGTTGAACTGCAAACATAGATTAATGTGCAAGAGAACAGGGCCTTTTAATGGACAAATAACTGTATAACTCCAGTGACAGGAGCATGATTTTAATAGCACAAAGGTCAGGGGTTCAAACTGAAGAACAAATACATGATGCATCTGTGTGATTAGTAATGCAGAAAAACAGGACTCTTACACTGTGCAGGGTAAGAGTCAGTGAGCACCCAAGGAAAGCACACATCCGATGAAAGGTCACATCTTTTATCTAGAAGACAGAAGAACAAACTGCAATCATGACTGGAAGTGAGCACTTATTCTCCCTGCAGAATAATATTTGGTAAGATTGAAGAGAGACAGAATGAACCAAATCCAATGTATGTGAGGAAAATTTAATATCACCCTTCAAATGTGGTGTTTGGGTTTTTTTCATGGAGAAAACTGCTGGTGGTATAAAGGATTCCTTTTGCTGTCCTGTTGCTCCCAAGGGAAACTTAAGTATCAAAAGCAAAGTTGGAACTGGTTAATGAGGCTTTAAAGCTTGTAATTTTTGAGGATTCTCTAGTCTACTAATTTCTCAGCTACTAAAATAAAACCAAGGCATTTTTTATGTTCTACCTACTTCATAGAGGATCAAAAGGAATAAAGGTGGATATTGCATTAAAAAAAAGAGGGAAAAGCAGCTGTATCGTTAAAGAGAAAGGTTTAAAGATAACTGACCTCCTTCTTGCCTCACTGAAAATGGCAATATCCCAAAAAGAATCATAGAATCATTTAGGTTGGAAAAGACCTTTGAGATCATTGAGTACAACCATAAACCTAACACTGCCAAGTCCACCACTATACCATGTCTCTAAGTGCTACATCTAGACATCTTTTAAATACCTCTAGGGATGGTGACTCAACCACTTCCCTGGGCAGCCTGTTCCAATGTTAATAACCCAAGTTAGACAAGATAAGCTCAATGTAATGAGGAAATACATTTCATGATGTCATCTTTGAACTTAGCTTCAAAATAAAATAATAATTGGACTGTCTTCCCCTTCTCTTTTCTCTAAAGAATACCTAACTAGGTAGGTTACCAACATTTTACAACAAACAAGGAATTGAATGGGATATTAAGAATATGGTATGAGAAGGAGAGTTATGTAAATTTGTTCATCTGTGAAATTTTTTTTGACCTCTGTACTACAATAGAACTGAAAAGGTCTTGGAAATGCTTTCTCACTGAGGATAATGGAGTTGTGTGGGAAAATAAATTTTTTAAAAAGTATTTTAATACTTTGAGCCCCAGAGTTCCGTGTGGCTCTGTATTGAACGAGAAAGAGGGGCAAGGTATTTGTCTGTCCTGAAATGCTATTTTGCTGCTCATTAGCACTTTTGCATTACTGGTGAGAAAATATGAGAGGTTTGGATGCTTTGTTAAGCCACTTGGTAGTTAGTGTCACATGAAAAAAATTCAAGTGTTCCACTGTTTCAGCAGTATCCAAAAAGGTAAAGATTAGCTGAAGTCTGCTAGAACTAGAGCAAAAGATATGTCATTTATCCAAATAGTTTGGTTGTGAGTTTAGTAGTTCTTTAAAAGGAAAAGGTAATTTTTAAATTTTTATTCTGTACCCTTGAGAGCTGTAAATTACCCCAGAGATGAGACTGGAAATCTTGATGTTCAAAGGCTTATGTATATAGCAGGAATGTGATGATGAAATGAAGAAATAATAATTCTCTATTCTGAAATGTCTGACTTGGCTGAAGAACATGTATGAGAGAAGTCATCAGAACTGGTTTGCACATCCTTATTTAAAGTCTTTTAAATACTTACAGAAATCAGTGTTTAATCGGTTGGCTACACATCTTCAGCCTTAAAAAAATGTTTTCCCTGTGTTAGATAATGATGCTGAAAAAGCATCTCACCAAAAGAATTAGTGTAGGGGGTTGCATCCTTCTGCATCTTCTGTGGCTTTCCCTTCTCTCTCCCTCCCCAGAAACACAGAAGTGATTTTGCTGTGTCATAAGTTGTGCTCTGATATTTTTGATCCCTAAATTGAGCAAATCAAATCAAGCTGTTAATTGCTTAATTCAGATTCATGTATAATTTATTTAGAAATGCTTATGCATTTTTCTGATTGCATGTGTGTGTTCTCAATGGGAATCCCAGTGGGTGAGACTTTTTCAGCTTAAGTTCCTACCTAAGTATTCTTTCTGATATGAGTATGACTAAGAGCTATTCAATGTATGCCATTTCCAATTTATTGTGAGTGTCTGAACATCTATTTGAATGGGAAAGTTTTATTTTTGGTCTTGTTCCTGTGTGTATTTTTTAAGTCTCAAATTCTTTCAAGGCCCTTCATATTACAGTATATGCACATTCATGTATTATAAATACCTACTTCATAAAATGGAGAGAAGGATTATAAAACAGCATATTATTCTCTTTTGTTAACATCATCTAAAGATCACTAATCATATAAAGATTTACTGAGACATTTAAAATCTCTCAGTAGCAACAAACACCTGTAATTTGGGAAAATGTCCTAACAGAAAATAGATTTTCTTTCATAATAAATTTCTTCCTGAATCTTTCCCCTTACAAAAAAGAAACAGCTTGCCTCAGAACAATTTATGCCTTAAACACAGAAGTGTTGAGACTCAAAGATTTTCCAGTAAGATACACCTAATCAATTTCAGCAGGATAAGCACGATGTGGACCACTTGGAAAAGGGAACACTGGAAGCTAATTGCTGCTGATTCTATCTTGTAAATCTTTCTCAAGAAAATTTCTTACAGGGATTGAAGAGTTTCAAAAGCTGAACAGCATTGACTAGTTGCTTTATTGGCCTTTTAAACCCCTGAGAGATTTCCTTGCATTCTGCTAAGGCAAAAAGAAAGAATAGTGTGCAGAGGTAGGAAAGCAAAAACAAGGCAAGGAGATCTGCATAATAATGTGAAACAAAATACAAGCACAAATGGTCTTTAGATAATTGAAATGGAGCAGGATTGCCCTATTTACTTGCCAAATTTGTTTTCTTCTTTTCAGTTTAAGTGAGATTTGCTTTTTTCCCTCTTGCTGTAATTTACTTAGCAGAAGTACAAATTGAAGCGATAAATACCTCTGTGTCTGCTGTGCATTACATATGGATTTTGGAAGTGACAATGCAAAGACTTTGGGTCCATCAGCAGTTGCACTTTGAATCCTGTTTTCATTGCTCTGTAATTTAGCCAGGATTTTGACATTGGACTTGTGACCAAATTGGTAGAAAACAGTAATTTAGGTATTTCTGACTGAGTGCAAATAGCAGTTTACACTCATTGAAAAGTGTCCCTTTTCAATATCATGTGTTCAGGTGTGAGGGTAAGATGATATGACTTTGCAGAGAAGACTGCAAGTCTGTGTACACAGGGGTTTCACTCTGACTAGTGCTAAAGGAGTCTGAAGCATGAAGACTAATGGCAACATAGGACACTGCATAAATTGCCTGTGTGTCCAGTCACAATTCATTTCCTTTTACATTGCAGTGAGGCCAGACTCTTTTTTTACTTCCAGAGGAGGAAGAGCAATGTGTGGATTCTGCTCTTCCAAGCATCAGCAATAGTATTTTTCTCCATTTAGGAAGACGTGGTAGCAACAGGAGTTCTCTCTTCTCTGCCTCTATATTACCCAGAGAGATGAAAATGTTTTTTGCATTTTTATGTTACTGAATTTTTATATCACATAATCAAGTGTAACACAATATGACAATTCAGAACTGTTATTCTATATATTAAATGTATAAAATCAATGCTACTGAAGATCTGATGACAGCTTTCTACGTTTAATTCTGTAATGAATATTTATCAGATGTTATCTCAAGTAATACAGTTGTGCTTTTGCTTTGTAATGAAGGACACATTAGAATAGTTCCTCTTACATTCCTCACAGAGTAATTTGCTAATTATTTTTTGTCTTGTTAAGATTAACAAGAAGGATCTTGAAAGAGAAGAAAATTTGCAACAATCCTCATAGTGAAACCAATTCACAAGAAGGAGCAACGTTCCTCAAACATGATCATATGATTCTGAAAACAGACGTCATGGGTTTGGCCTTCTTAATAATAAGATTTTGAGTCTTAATATGAAGTCTTAGCTTTGTTTTCTAGACAGTTTTAAACCATTACAACATGGTTTTTTCAATAGCATCATGTACAGCATAAATTATATGAACTTTTTCTGCTTTATCCACTTTTTCTCAGTACATTCAGAGTTTTGTAAGAGATTAGCAATGCAGTTTTCCCTTACAGCAAGAGTACTGAGCAGGCTTAACATACCTTACTTTTCAAAGTTATGTTTTTTCATTCTTTTTCACTTTATTTTGGTCTGGTTAAAGAAAATATGCTAAATAACTTACTAGGCTGACATGGGGCAGCTAGCTGTCTAAATTTTCCTAAATAAACCCCAAAACCCATAAAAAAAAGAGATAATATTTGGAACCTTCTCATCTTCTGAAACAGAAACTGTTTTCAAAGAGTTATTGTATTTTGTTATTACATCAGCCACTTAATATTTAAGCTCTTTATATAGTTTAGAATGTCATCTTCAGTTGCATTATCATAATTCTATTTTTTATTACAGCAGTTTTGGATGCACCTCACTCCTACTAACCAAGCCCTACTTTTAATGGCTTGATGTATCACATAAAGGAACAGAGACACTGCTAAAAAGAGCGGGGACCGATACACAGGCAGCTCAGCAGGGAGATAGAAATATGATATTTTCTAAGGACTAACAGGGACTGTGCAAAGTTTTCAGCAACCTGGAAAGTAACTGAGCTGATCATTTGAAACTAAGGTTGAAAGAAAAGATCTGTTTGTGAGTACACAGAGGGTATGAATATATTTCTTTATAATGTCTTTTATATTGTAAAAATCTTCAACAAAAAAAAGCTGTTTCAAATGTTTGGTTCAAAGTTGATTGTCCAATAAAACTAACTTTACAGTTCAAAGGCACTTAGGGACCTAGCTAAACCCATCTCAAATCTCTGGCTAATGTAGGCTACACAAACTGAACCTTGAAGAGTTACATGGAGCTTGATTCATATTGGAAAACTAACATGTTTCTACATCAGCATAAGGAGCAAATACAGCTTAGACAAGTCTCTCCAGCTCCATAGAAATATTACCAAACATGATTCTTCCTTTCATTACCTTGAATTACATGACTGAAACACCTAGGTCCAGAGAGCTACTGCCTGGTTGCAGAGCACATTGCTTGACAGCTGTTGCAAGGGGCAAGGGGACACATGGCTGCAGCTTCAGCAGGATGTCCCACAGCTGTGAGTCTTCAAAGTCACCCCAGGGTTCACATCCTCCTGGAGAATGTCCTGGTTTAGTACTACTTACAGAACTTCATGTCAAAACGTACATGTGATTCAAAGTAAATAAATCTTAGCTGTTTAGGGGACTTAGAAAAGACAATACTTGCATTTGTGTTTTATAGGAAATTAAATATCTTTTGTTAATGTTATGCAAGGTCAGATATATCCAGGGAAGAAAGGGGACTAGGCTTGGGAAAGGAGAAGAAGCAGTAGTTAGAGATGCATCAGTCTGTATGTATGCATGTTTATGTATGTAGAAACCAGCCTTGGAAGGTTTGCATGCAGAGAGGAGTTTTTACTGTTGTTTTGTTCTTTAAATTAAACTTCCTTTTCAATGTATTATTTAATATACTGTCCTGGTTTCAGCTGGGATAGAGTTAACTGTCTTCCTAGTAGCTGGTACAGTGCTATGTTTTGAGTTCAGTATGTGAAGAATGTTGATAACACTGATGTTTTCGGTTGTTGCTCAGTAGTGTTTAGACTAAAGTCAAGGATTTTTCAGCTTCTCCTGCCCAGCCAGTGAGAAAGCTGGAGGGGCACAAGAAGTTGGCACAGGACACAGCCAGGGCACCTGACCCGAACTGGCCAACGGGGTATTCCATACCATGTGATGTCACATCTAGTATAGGAACTGGGAAGTGGGGGCGGGGAATCACCGCTCGGGGTCTGGCTGGGTGTCGGTCAGCGGGTGGTGAGCAATTGCACTGCGCATCATTTGTACATTCCGATCCTTTCATTATTACTGTTGTCATTTTATTAGTGTTATCATTATCATTATTAGTTTCTTCTTTTCTGTTCCATTAAACCGTTCTTATCTCAACCCATGGGTTTTGCTTCTTTTCCCGATTTTCTCCCCCATCCCACTGGGTGGGGGGGAGTGAGTGAGCGGCTGCGTGGTGTTTAGTTGCTGGCTGGGGTTAAACCACGACATATACACAAATTACTCATCTAGTAACTGGAAAAGGTGGGATGATGAAGAACTGATTCGGTTTCATGAAGTTTTCAGCAATGTCTCGTTTGGTTTTTTTCTCATTTCCAGTACAACTGGAAGTCTGGGTTATCTGGAGCATATTTTACTTATTTCTTGGATATAACTTCTGCTCAGTCCTTCACTGCATCTAAATATACCAGTGAAATCATGGTGGCAAAAATGTTTCCAATTTTTGGAAGTTATTTCTTTTGCTCCTCTCTAAAATATATCCAGAAGAACTACCTATTTTGTACAATAACCAACTAGTATACAATTTTGGGTGCTGTGTGGGAGAGGAAAATAGTATCACCTTAATGCAACAACTTAAGAAAGTATACTTGCATCTAATGTTAGCAACCTCTAGTTACTTTTTTGGGTGTTGTTAAAGGAAATTGCAAAATGAAACATTAGAATTTATAAATGTAAAACTTATTTTCAAATTACTTATTATTTGTAAATAAGAGCTTTCATATATTTTTCAATTATCTTTTTATATATAAAATATTGGATTGTCCAGGTTTCAGCTGTTTGAGTTAAATTACATAATTCAAAAAAGCTGTCTATCTTTCTGAACAACAATACCATACAAATTCTTATTATAAAGTATAGGAACATTTAAAATTATGAGGACAGGAGGCTTAGTCACGTCTTGTTGTTGTTAACTCCTACTGTTGAGTAATGTTTGGCCTTCAGAAAACTCTGGATATATTGACAAATTAAACTGGCAGCAACTAACAACTTCATGAATTAATGAAACCTGAAAATTAATATTTTCTAACTAGATATTAAAGAAAGTGATATCCATGTCAACTACAAATAATTTTTATTTAAATAAGTAAATTCTTTTAAACTTCAATTTCTTTTTAACTTTTTTTTTCTTTTAACTTTTAACTTACTTTAGCAATAAATTCTCCTGGGAGACATTAAATAGTAATTACTACATACGTTCTTATCCTGTCATATCATTATGAAATGAAAATGCATTTCACTGTTTGGCTTGATGAATTTTTTCAATGTCTTCATTCTCTGGTGAAGGGCTATGTTCTTATGCTTTATTCATATTGATTATTGTCTTCTACTGAAAATCTTAATTTCAAATGGAACAGCTTATTGAATAGATTACTAAGCAACCTAAGAAGGATATTACAACGTCACTGACAGTAAAAATTGTTAAAAAGATATTTTACCATTTTTGCCAAACTCTAAATTTGTTCTAAATGTTTTCAGCATGACTTCATGTATAGGCATGCAAAGTATTTCTTAGAATCATAGAATCAGAGAATCATTTAGATTGGAAAAGACCCTTAAGATCATGGAGTCCAACCGTTAACCTAACACTGCCAAGTCCACCACTAAACAATGTCATTAATTACCACATGTGTTTTAAATACCTCCAAGGATGCTGACTCAATCATCTTGACCTAATGGACTTCATTTATTTGTAATGATAATGACCCATAATATAAAATTACCTTCAGAGCTAAATACAGTTCTTGATATAGGGAGAAGCCATATTTTTCCAATAACAAAGGCCATTCATCATTTTCTATTATATGACTCTTTTCCAGTTCTTACGGTTAGTCAGATCATAAGGCTTTAGCTGAATTTTTCAGGTCTTTAATTTAGTTTTGCACTTGATGTTTGCACTAGCTTGAATTTTTTAAAACGATTAATTTAAAAAAAAAGAAAAAAAAGGAGAACTCTTTCCAAGAATCAGATCAGAGGAACATATCCTGTTTTTCTCTTATAAAAAAATCTTGCATCTATCTATTTTACTGACAATTTTTAACCTCTGAAGCAGGGACTTGTGAATTAATTGGAAGGTGGACAAGTGCTTTTTACTAGCTTTGCTCTGCCAAATTAAGTCTTTTGGAGGGTATTAGTGTCAATGGATGGACATAGCATCTATAGTGGAAGTTACGATGGATAGTAACAGAGAGACTCAAAGAGGCTAAAGAGCCATGAGGGTTGGGACAGGAAAATATTAATACCAGAAAAAAGATCTTGTAGGAGTGGATCCTGGGAGGAATAACCAGGAAGGAGGTGATGAGGTGGAAGAGAGTGGGAGAAGGTCAGCCTAAAGGGAGATACAGACCAGTTGTTTCCAGTTATATAAAAAACCAAACCAAAACAAAACAGAAAGACAAACCCCAAACCAAACAAAAACCACCCAAAGAGAAATGAACTCTAGAATTGCCATATGCCTGCTGACAGCAAACATCTGCAGAACAGTCAAGATATGTCTTATTCTGCAGAATTTTGTCAGCTCAGAAACATGCTACCTATCATGAGTAACACCTTTAGGTCTCGTCTGACAGGTGGCTTGTACTGTCTAGCTAAAACCTGGCACTAGTTGTTAGGTACTACAAGTTACCTTTTTATTTCTTAAGTTACATTTTAAAAATTTAAATCCTACCAAAGAATAATTGCAAGACTATAAACTTAAGATTGCATTCATGTGTTTTTCTAATTTCTGAGTGTTTGTCTTAGCACAGTTATCACAGAATCATAGAATCAATCATAGAATCATAGAATATCTCGACTTGGAAGGGACCCATAAGGACCATCGAGTCCAACTCCCTGCTCCTCTCAGGACTACCTAAGACTAAATCATATGACCAAGATCATCGCCCAGACACTCTGTGAACTCTGACAGGTTGTGTCATGACCATTTCCCTGGGGAGCCTGTTCCAGTGACTGACCGCTGTCTCAGTGAAGAACCTTTTCCTAGTGTCCAATCTGAACTTCCCCTGATGCAGCTTCACCTTGTGTCCTACTGCTGGTCATAGGAGACGGAGGAGATCAGCACCTTCCCCTCCTCTGCCCTCCTTGAGGAAGTTGTAGACTGCAATGAGATCACCTCTCAGCCTTCTCTTCTCCAGGCTGAACAAACCAAGTGACCTCAGCCATTCCTCATAAGTCTTGCCCTCAAGACATTTCACTATCTTTGTTTTCCTCTGTTTTGGGTTTGTGTGGCAGGGTTTTGGTAGCAGGGGATGGGGCTACAGGGGTGGCTTCTGTGAGGACCTGCTAGAAACTTCCCGGCTCCAAGTTGGACCCGTGTCTGGCCAAGGCCGACCCAATCAATGATGGTGGTAGCTCCCCTGAGATAACAGATTTAAGAAGGGGAACTGGCAGTTAGTTGGGGGATTGGAATGTGAGAGGAACACCTGTGCAGATACTGAGGTCAGTGAGGAAGGAGGGGGGAGGAGGTGCACCGGAGGAGCGGATGCCCCTGCAGCCCATGGTGAGACGGCAGGCTGTCCCCCTCAGCCCATGGAGGTGAGAGGGGGAGCAGATGTCCACCTGCAGCCCAGGGAGGAGCCCACGGCAGAGCAGGGAGATGTCTCCAAAGAAGGCTGTGACTCCATGGGAATGCCTGCTCTGGAGCAGCCTGTGCCTGAAGGACTGCAGCCTGCGGAAAGGACATATGCTGGAGAAGTTCATGAAGGACTATCTCCCGTGGGAGGGACCCCATGGTGGAGCAGAGGAAGAGTGAGGAGTCCTCCCCCTGAGGAGGAAGGAGCGGTGGCAGAGACAAAGTGTAATGAACTGACTGCAACCCCCATTCCCTGTCCTCCTGCGCTGCTGCTGGGGGGAGGAGGTAGAGAAAACCAGGAGTGGAGTTGAGCTGGGAAGGAGGGAGGGGTGGGGGGAGGTGTTTTAAGATTTGGTTTTACTTCCCATTATCCTTGTTTTGATTTGATTGATAGTAAATTAAATTAATTTTGTATTTTCCCCAAGTTGAGTCTGGTTTTTGCCCATGACCATAAATGGTGAGTGGTGCCTCCCTGTCCTTGTCTCAACCCACAAGCATTTCTTTATATTTTCTCCTCGTCATCCCACTGGGGCCGGGGAGGGAGCAGTGAGCGAGAGGCTTTGTGCTGCTTTGCTACCAGCTGGGCTTAAACCACAACACCCTCCTCTGGACACATAATCCTTGCGGTTTTTTTCATATATATTTACCGTAACACCACAGTTGATGTTTTAAAAATGAGCATCAGGAATGCTGAAAAAAGTGTGTTTTCAGAAGAACTAAAGGTAAAGGTAGACAGAAGATAAGAGGTTTTAAACATAAAGTGTTAAACTGAGGGCAGAATACTGAGGGAGTGAGGAGAAAAAAGAAGGGAAGAACAGACAGAGGCTTGAATATGCAAGATTTATAAGGCAAGTACAATTACTGGACCCATCTTCAGTTCCTTTTAAACCACATTTTAATCAGACAGGTGCAGAGTTGGAAAAAAGAATCAGAGCAGTTAGATTGGGTACCAGTGTCCAGTCAAGCCCCTGCAGAATGGAAGGCAATGTGGGCTGTGGACTTGGCTGTGTTGTCAACACATTTCTTATTGACAGCCCACATCAACAACACTGTATGCCTAGTTTGCAATGAGATGCACTTCTGATTAGGATATACATATTTTCTGAGAAACAGTAAGAGCAGGGTAATGTGGCTATGTCATGGTGCTTAGAGCTGAAAGAACAGAGTATCGTCATGTCTTATAATACAATGGGGTAAAAAGTAGTATTCCATCTTTAGAGGAATATTAACCTAGCATTTATATTTCTTAGGAACAGCTGTCAAATTTATGCTTGATTGGAACATGTTGCCTTGAATGAATGAATGAAGTCTTGTATTAAATGTTTGGTGCTATATTACCGAAGTGGTCAAACTAAATATTCAGAAAGGTTTGTTCCCCTGACACCTAGATAGCTATGGTAATTTGCAAGTAATGCTCAGATAAAACATTTGAGAAATAGTCTTCTAGACTGGAGTACAGTTAGGCATAAACATGGTTTGTTGTACCCTCAGATTGGCTATTTTCTTTCAGCCTTGTTTCCTCAAACTGAACCCAAGAACAACCACACTGGTTCGAAATGAAACTCCATCTAACCCAGTGTTCTGCCTCCAGCTGTGGCCATCAACAGACACTCAGAGAAGCCTGAAAACATATCAAGCATCTGCATTTAGAAGTTACACCTATGATACATTTTGGCAAGTTCCTCGAGGATGCCGCTACCTGTTTTGTGGGGGGAAAAAAAAAAAAAAAATCCTTGTATTTGCTTAGAAACTCCTATTACCTTCTTCTCATAGTCCTTTTTTCTTCTATTAGAAGAAGGAGTGAACAGTGGATTATCTTAGCTCTTCCTGATTTTGTAGAACTTGTTTATATCCATGTAAATCTTTCTTATCCAAGCTGAGGAGCTTTGGATACTCAAATTTTTGTCATGTGGAATCTACTTCAAGGTTCAGTTTTTCTCTGAACCTATTACAGTTTTCATATAGCTCTTTTGGAATGAATCGCTGTACTTTGTACTGTTATTTTATATGTTATTTTATATATTCACCTTCAAACCTCATCTCTGAAGAAAATTTCAAAGTGTTTGCAGAGCATTACTGAATCTAAAAGCCCTGTGAGCAGACAACAAGAAATACAAGAGCTCTCTGTTTACAAGAATGTCCCTTTAAGAACACAAGGATCAATGTGCAATGTGCAAAGCTAGCAGTTCAGGTCAATACTCAGGGACTATCAAAGCATTATATTGCTAATGTTGATGGAAGAGGTACAGAGATCAGACACTCTCAGATATGAACAGAAGAGCATGGATCCAGTAAATCTAGTTGGAAAATTCCTGTTGATTTTAATGGATCCAAGATGCATCCTTGCTTTCAAGAGAAAAACAAGGCTTTGATTTGTATTTTTGCTTTTCTGGTATGTTTGCAAAGATTTAAATTACTCCAGATGCTATCAAATTTTGGTCCGGATATAGAAATAAAGAAGAATGTCAGGTTTCGCAGTTGACTTCAAATCATAAAGGCAATACGAAGAAAGGCTGCAATTTCAGCTGTAAACAAAGAGAAAGGAAGGAAAAAGTAGCCTTTTTAACTTAATTGTTACAAGATTAATAATTTTTCTTTTTTCCTTCTTCTCTGTTTTACTAATCTTCAGTTTAATACCTTTCATTAATATATTTCCAGGTTAAATCATATTTATCTGTATAAGGTATGGAATATATTTATTCAAAAACATTCTTTCCTATTATTCTTCTGGCATTCAGAATATAGCAGAACTTTTAATATTAAAAACTAATTTTCTGCTTACACCAAAACATAGATTTGGATAATCTTATTGTACCTTCTTATCAGATTTTAGTTGTTTTCCTTTTGTCCACTTTGATTTCTTGAAATCCCTTCACAGCTTAGAAAAATAAGAAGCGTATGTAAGCTTCACTTTCAAGTTATTACACTTTTTTTTTTCTGACACTAAAAATAGTTTTTATGATTGTCTTTCCAAGATGGACAGATGTACATGTTTGACTATCAGCACAATATTTCAGTCTCAGGGATGACTTAATCATACCAAACTATGCTCTTTATGTACTTTCATCCATGAAAAACATGAATTAATGAATAGATGTTTGTTCTACATGAAGTTGACCTTATAGTGAATATTATAACTTTCAGAAAGCTTTCTCTACACAAATGACAGACTTAGTTATTTTCAGTTGTGTATAATCAATGCTAGAAACCAACTTATATTGTATTTAGTTGAAAGCTCTTCCTTTCCTTCTTTGCCTTTCAGGAGTAAAAAGAAGGGAGTTTTTCAAATAGCATCCATCTAAATTTCATATGAAAAACTGAAGCACATCTGTAAGTTGATTCCTCTAATAATCAAAGAAAAAGAAAGCAGTTTTTACCTGGCAACTTGAAACTGTCTTCATGTAGGAGGCTGGGACTCTTAACTCCAGAAAAAAATGGTCTTACTGGAGCTGTAGTCCACTTTACTTTGTTTTCTTAAATGGAGAAAAAGAATATTCCTTTTATCTGTCTTTGAATAGAGCTGTCTTTGGAGTACTCTGTTTCATTTTCAAAGAAGACTTACTGGTTGCTGGCTCTGAGACACAATTTAAAAAAAAAAAATCATGTCTTTGTTGTTCTTTCTCACTTAAGACATTATTTTTACAATGAAAATCACTTGCAGTAATCCAGTGCAAGGTATCTCAAGGAAAAGCTCACATTTCTTCAAAGTGATATTTAGATAAAAATTCTGCAAATGAGAACAGAGGAGCAAGAGGAAAATTTGTGTATTAACACTCACAGAACAATGCAAAGACTTTGTTCAAGAGTGTTATTTATCAGCTGCCTAAAATGTCTTGTTAGAAATAACACAGTTTGAACTTTAGGTACATTCTTAATGGCTTTGCTGATTTCAAGCTGTAGTGGAGATAATTAATTGGATTAATTGAAGACACAGTAGTTAATGTAATGGCAGGAACAAAATCAAAGTTAGTGGAAAATATACAAGTGTTACTATTAAGCAGCAGTCCTGGATTTTCATAAAGTTTATTAAATTCTGTTTTGTTTGGAACCCTAACATAATCTTTTTTATGTTTAATATCATAACCAGTTTTAAATTTTTCTGTAATTCATTATCCAATAATCAGCCATTAATTGATCAGTTCCTTATTGAGCTACTTCTATAGTTGACAGTGGTAGCTTTTGTGCTCCAGTGGAAACATGGAACTGATTAGATGAGAAGAAAAAAGTATACTAGTTGTAATTAAAAAAGAGGTCTTCAATTCCCATGTACAATTATTTCTGAAAATATGAAAATCCATAAATATATCACACACAAATCTACTTTAGGATTTTCTGAAACTGTAAATCCCATTGCTGAAAGCATTCCTAGGTTTCTTTGTGTACCTGGCAAATAAACAGTAGGTTCATCTCTAGCATTAGTCAATCAATAGAAAGAATGTAAAATCCTACATAAAAATTAGGATTATGTCACAGCGCAGCCTGTTGTACTCCTCAGATAAAGGTGTATAGAATGTCAAGAAGTGCAATTCTCCTAATCAGGTTCAAAACCATTCTATACCATTTGAATATTCACCACTTTTCTGCTCACTGGGTATTTAATTTTATATGATAAATTAGACATACTTTCATAATACCACAAAATTTTATTTCTAGTTTCTTGCACTTGCTGTTGAATTAAATGTAGAAAATTAGACTAAGCATAAACTTGCCTTGTCTATACTTGGCAAAGTAATAGCAAAAGTGTTATTTTTGACCTTGATGACTTCTTCAGAGGCAGTTTCGATATTGACCAATCAGTTACTAGTGATACACTGATGAATGACTTAAAGAAACTGAATGAGTGCATTAAGTATTTTTTATGGAAAAAGCAGATGGATCAGGAAACAATGTGTGAATACAGGAAAGGAGCTGTTAGTCCTGGCACGCACATACACTACTTCTTGATAGTGAGGTTATATATGTGATTCCATATATATAGGTTACCTGTAAGCTGGTTCTGGCATTGCCCTTACCGAAGTTTTTAATAAAAGCCAGGATTTCCAGTGGCTAAGAGAATACAGAGCTGCAATACTCCTATAGCAGTGTGTCTGTCATGCTGTTGTCTATTAGGCATAAAAGTAACATATTAATTCCTGGGGTCACCTTTTACAGAAACTATTAATTTAAAAATGAGTATGTAGAATTTAATTCATATCTGAAGTATAGTAAGAAACTCTTGGCTCTGAATTCAGTTGAATTTAGGCTGAATAGGGCAATGAATATTTTCTTGTGTAACTCTGCTGGTATGAATGATAAATTCAGTGTCAACTAAACACAGAAAACAGGATTTCCAAAATGATTCCTCTGTTTGTTGACTTGTATCCCTGCCAAGTATTGTGGGTATCTGTCCATCATGTTTCTTAAGTAAACCTCTTGTTTAAGTGCCTGTACTTGCAGGATAGTTCCATTTAAAGTATCCCAGAAATGCTGAGGACACAGGTGTCCCTTAAGTCCTGTTGCTTGCTAGCAGCTAGACACTATAAATAGGGAGCAAAGCTTCTTTGGTATGCAGAGGTCTGAACCCTTCAAGGCTCAGAAACTTGATTTTCTTTTTCTGAAAAACTACAGAAGAATTGGACTTTATTTTAAGACACAGCAAAGTCCCATCCTACTCACTGTGTGTAGCCCTCTCCAGCAGTACGGTAAATCTCAGTGAATCCCTCTTGCCTCTTGGGACAACTCCATAGTCACTGGACTAAAGACTAGACAGCTGTAGGCACACTCAATTTCTATTATTGACACGATTTTACATGGCAGCAGATACCTAGGGATTCACTGGGATGAGAATTTACTTGGATTCACAGGTAGAGAACAACTCTCTCAAACATGAGTTAGGGTAATCACAGGAGGAAGAGTCACTGTAGTTTCTGGTACATGTCCAAAAGACTATTGTGCATTTTATCTGGGGAATGTTTCATATGCTATAAAATATGGAAATAGGTCTTGAAGGAGCAGGAACTTTTTAAACTTTTTTTTTTAATGCTAAATCTGTAAAAATTTGATCCATTCTATTTTTAAGAATTCCAGATAAAACATATACATGATACTTTAAAGTCAGATATAAAGGGTATTTTACTTAGTTAAACTTCTATGTAATACTTAAACTATGGTTTATAAAACCTTTAGCAGCTGTGAAAAAAAAGGTATCATTCAGCTTCCTATGTGGAACCAGAAAACTTTACCAGAGTAGAGTGGATGCCAGCCATTCCCTTTGAGGATAGTGAACAGAGACTTCTGTTAATAAATTGAGAAACTGGAGATGCCAAATAGAGAAAATAAGTTTATGAGGGATAGCTTCCTATAAGCATATGTAGTGCGTAGCTGAGTGACCAAATGTTTTGTCAAGATCTCTCTCCATGTTAAAATCCAAACTTGAAGATATTTCAAGGAAAATGACAGTTCTGTAAACCTGGGAGCTTTCATCAATTGTTCAAGTAAATAAAAGCAAATCTGCCAGGACTGTCTGACTAGATCCTGGATCTCCAAAGAACTAGTCAGGTTGTCAGCCTTCCGATAATAAGGGAAAATATTGGGTAGCATTTCAGATTTCCAATATAAGAATGATTGTCATCTGTCCTGATTCAGTAGGTGTCATTCTACCTAGCAGCAGCCCAAAGTGATCTCATATAGCATTTGTAAGGCCAAGAGACAAGTGGATATATATTCCATATAATCTGAAAAATAACCAGTGCGAGGTTTCGTGATGAAACCTCTTCTGCAAGGGAGTTAAACCCAAGAAAGTAGGTTGCCATTCCATTTTCTGCATGCAAAAAACAGCCTAAGCAATTCCGAGTCAGTCACAGAGGTACCTTTTATAGGTGTCTCTTCTGACCTCTGCAGTGTAGGGAGTACAACTATGCTATCTTTGCCATCTGTACCTCAGTGTGGGCCTGCAACATATATTCAAATGAAGTATCTGCTCTAGCTCACCTATTTGTTTTAATTGTATCCATGATTCTCTTGAGCAGCATGCCCTGCTGACCCCTTGTCCCCACTATTGCACACAGTTTTATTCCTAACCTGTGAGCACTCATGCTTCGCCCTGCATTCCTGACCTCACGAAGGGTCTGCTTTTGAATTGAAGTAATGAGGGTGAGATCACTGCTTTGAATTACGAGCAAGAGGCAATCTGTCCCTCTTATCAGGTGCTTGCAGAAATCATACATGCTCAAGCTCTTCCCTCTCTGCCACATCTGCACTATGAATTTTCCTCTGGGTTGGCCAACCCTGCATGGGTACATGTTATGGGTTCAGCATGCTCACATGACCTCACAGCACTGAGCACTGAAGAGTCAGGTTTCAGGTTTAAAACAGAGCCTCCACGTTGACACTGGGCATGTCATTTATATACTCCTTTGCTCTAGAGTAAGTTTTCACTTCAAGTAGAGTTTGCTCTATTTATGTACATTTTAATTAAGATATAGATAGAACGGCACCATAAGCAGAGCAAATTACCTTACCTCAGGAAAATATTTAGGAAATACCATCAGAAAGATAGAAGGTGCTGAACTTTAATATATTATTTTATTGCTTTCTCTTGTTGATCAGGAGAGAGTCAGCAATTTTCATGTGAGAAATATAAAAAAGGAAAACTTTGACTTCTTTCCTGACTTTGCTTTTTCATTGCCATAAAAGGCAATACTTGCTGCTGAAGATAGAGTGGTCTTGCTATCTGTCAGACACCAGAGTCCTCTGAATCTCTTGAATGGGATATGGCTACTAGCCACAATTGCTTTCACTACTGAAAACAGCTCACCCTATTTAAGAGAAGGTCCTTTCCATTCTGTAGTGAGGCTTTGAGTTCATACAGTAATTATGGATTTGGAGGTGTGTTTTGTTTTAGAGCTGTGGAAAAGCAAGAACAATCAGCTGATTTTTAAAACTTTACTGGATATGCAGCTGTTGTGGTTTAACCCCAGCCAGCAAATAAGCACCATGCAGCCGCTCACTCACTTCCTTCCCACCCAGTGGGATGGGGGAGAGAATCAGGAAAAAAAAGGTAAAACTCATGGGTTGAGGAAAGAACTGTTTAAGAGAACAGAAAGGAAGAAACTAATAATGATAATAATAACAATAATAAAATTACAATAATAATACAAGGATTAGAATACACAAAACAAGTGATGCACAATGCAATTGCTTACCACCTGCTGACCGATGCCCAGTTAGCTACCAAGCAGCCATCCCCCCCAGGTCAACTCCCCCCAGTCTATATGCTGGGCATGACATCACATGGTATAGAATACCCATTTGGCCAGTTTGGGTCAGCTGTCCTGGCTGTGTCCCCTCCCAAATTCTTGTGCCCCTCCAGCCTTCTTGCTAGCAGGGCATGAGAAGCTGAAAAATCCTTGACGTACTAGAAACACTACTGAGCAACCACTGAAAACATCAGTGTGTTTTCAACATTCTTCTCATATTGAATCCAAAACATAACACTATACCAGCTACTAGAAGGAAAATTAACTCTATCGCAGCTGAAACCATGACAGTAGCAAACTCTATACCTAATTTAAATAGGCACTAATCTTATAGACACACCTACTTTAAAATTTGTCCTACAACTGTAGTTTTATAATCAGTTTCTGTCCCACCTAAATAAAAGGGGTGAAAAAATATGATAAAAATAAAGAGTGTCTTTGATAACTGCAGGTGCAACTCATGTATTCATCACCAGGCTTTAAAAGATATTTCTCAAAAGGTGCGTAAGAACGCTTTCTTTGCTTTTATGATTTTCTTTCTTCACTCCTCTAACAGTGAAAGATAAAAAAGAGGAGACAGAGAAGGAAAGAGACATACATTAGTCTGATATTACTAAGGCTCTGTCTGCTTTTTTCTTGGCCCCAATACTGGGACACAGAAAGCACAGTACCTCAGATCTACTTTTAAGAACAGAGAGGACTTAGACAAAGCCTCCCTTACGCATGGTTGCTTTGAATCCCTTTTGAAAGTTTGGTGCAGCTCTAAGGTTAACTCTATGGCAGGAGACTTTCTGATAGAATCAGTGATTTCTTAATTGCCTTAGAAGTGCTAAGAAAATGTGATTTTTGCATACATCCCTTACCAGAATTGGAAAAGAAACACAAGTTCTTTGACTGAAAAACTAAGTTGACCCTTGTCGGAGATAAATCTTTTGTTATTTATTTAGCCACAGGGGACTTTGGCTTAAAAGATAGTCTTCAACCTCCTCAGTCCATACTCAGACACTCCTGGATTGGAACTTAAAAAAATCATTGATCACTGCCTAGTTATGGTTTTATTTATTTGTTAAGGGGCCTGATGTATTCTCCTTGGGGTAGCCTTAGAAGCCATTTCTCACTTATGATTACAGACAATGACTTTTTTCCCCAACAGGTGTCATAAATTCAAATACATTGAATGTGAGACATTCAGCAACATTATAATAAGCGCCATGAAACTGTTTCAGGTAAGATGTTACTCCTATTATATTTATTAAATATTGATTGAAAATTTGATAACACCTGCATCATGTTTTGAGTTACCGTTGCAGCGTAGTAGTACAAAAAATAGCTTCAAAGCTAATAGAAAGGATTTGACATGCATTCACAAATATCTTCTTTAATCTAAATCTTCAGCTTTCAGCAAGAAAATTTTAGCTGCAATTTCCCCATCATATTATTATTTATATTTTGTCATATTTTGCTGTATATTTTAATGTCCCACTGGAAGAAAACAAAAATTAATAAACAACAACAAAAACTACACAACAGGAATCTGCTTAAGTGTACCTGAAGCTGAGGTTCAAGACAGGGTGTTGTTTTTGAGTACATTTGAATTGATGAGGGTTTTGGTGGTTTTCTTTCTATTGTATGTAGAAAGTATGTGAAGAATACTTGAGGAAAAGATTATATAGTTCTAATATAACTCTTATTGGCATTTTTGTAGTATTTCCGAAGTTTTACTCGTGACAGCAAATGGAATCTGAACCCCATTTCTTTTCATACAGTAAAGCACATTAGCTTCCACTATTTTTTTTTGAGGGGAAGAAGAAGGGGAGACAGAGGGAATAACGCATAGGAGTTCAAGAAGTCTATAATTTATGTGGAAAAAAAAAAACCCAGTTGCTTCCAAACTTTATTTATGGAAAAATACTTGAGAATGCTAAGCCTTCGAACCAGTTAAGGAATCACTTTATAAAGAAGATTTTATGTGGGTCCTTTAGGAACATCTCTAGGAAGGGTTTCAGTTATTCAGAACATTATTTTTACATGTGTTTCAACCCAAATATTCTCAAATTCACAGTGTTAATTTCTTTCTTATAAGCTAAGTGCCAGCTGGTTCCTGAATGGCTTAAAGTGGAAAGGGTATGACAGTCTTAGTGCTTCTCTAGTCCTTTTCCTCAGACAATTTTAAATTCCAAGCATTTTTATGGACCAGTACCTGGACAGAGGATCCGTCTTGTCAGGGAAAATAAAGTATTCTGTGCTCTTCAAATAATTTATACCAAATTATTCAATATTTTTAATTAAAATATATTGAATAATGAATATTAATATTGAACTGCTCCTAAGTACATCCATACATTTAAAAAAGCTAGCAAAAAAACCATAATAAATTTAACTAAGAATGAAACTTCAATTGAAAGAGAAACCTTTCCTGAGGCATTCTCTGAGTAGAAAAATAAGCCAAATTAATTCAATAAAGTATTTCTCAATTTATTAAATTCATTTGGAAGGCCAAGGTTTCTATGAATGATTTGATTTTTAGGTGATTCAGTCTGAAAAACTTTTATTCCCTGAAAGTCAGGTTCATTTTAATTTTATATCGTCTGTCCAGAAACTTAGTTAATGAAATATTAGTTGTATTTGCAAATCTTATCTGTCTCTCTAGGTTATCAATCTATCTTTCATTCCTGTACACTAATGAGAAAAAGAAAAGGCAGGTAATTAATAGATTTTGGACATTATCCAAAAAGAAATTAAATATTTCCAAGCCAATACCAATGCTTTAATATAGCCTTATACATTTCTGCTTCAAAACAAAATGCAACAAGCAAACTCCCACCCTCAAGTAGAAGGTATCAAGTAAAGGCACTTGTCATCCTAGTGAGATGGAGGGCTAGAAATTTTAGGAGAAATATATCAGCATGATTACTTATTTTAGATATAGGTAAGGATTTTAATGATTATGGTAAAGAATGGATTTGGGTAGGAGCTGTTTAATGATTATCTAACTTATAATAAAGTTTCGATGGCAATAGACATAGTTCAAAGGGATGAGGGACAATGATTAATGTATATGTTGTTGTAACCAACTGAAGCAAGAGATAGTTCCTGATGAGAAGCAGGAGTCGACCCCAAGAACTAGCCAAGATCATCCACACAGTTTGAACAGAAGCCAAAGGACGACTGCACCTGTGCAGAAGCAAGAGGTAGAGAGTTCATCGCGAGGAAGACATACAGCCTTCATCTTTACGACCACCACAAGGAGGCATTGCGCAGGCTCAGTTAGGAGGGACTTAGGGAAATGACTTCTTGGGACTAATTTTAATATGAAGCGGGGATAGGTCATGCATATGTATAGGCGTATTGGGAAATCTTATGTATATGTAACACTTGACTGTTTAAATTTGAAGTAAGTTGCTGCGTTAGGTGCCCACGACTTTGGTGGGACTACCCCCCGTGCTGCCCAGCGCTGAATAAACATACCTACTTTACAATCTCACTGATTGTAGAGTCTGTTTCCGCACGTCACTAGGAGAAAGGAAAGCTTTCTCTTTTGTAATGTGCAGCAAAAGATGTGGTATAAATGCAAATTCTGTTACGATTCACAGATTAGGATTTTCGTGTTTCTCCTCTGAGTGGCTCACAATCAACAGGACAGGCTCTTTCAGTCAGTTTCTGAGCTTGGCATTCTAATGCAGAACAGGACACTCGCTGCACCTGAGCAGCTACAGCACAGTTCAAAGGTTTATTTATTTGGTGAGAGTCTCAGCTAAAACATATATTGCCAGGTTTGTTACCTTGACAAAACTGAACAAGAAGATAACATTTGTTGGAGCTGTGGGTGCCAGAGGGAAATCAAATAAAAGTTAATAAGTGATGCACACTACTGAAAAATATGATTACAGTTTGAAGATCTTCTGTTGTTCCTGCTGCTGCAATCAAATCTCAACCTAAAGGCAGTAAAAGCTACAAAGGACAACTCTTCGGGAGTGCAACTTCAGTACTTGGTAGATGGACATATTTAAGTTAATTAGTGCCATCTATTTGCAAGACAGTACCAAAATGTTTCTGAACATAAAAATTGTATTGCACTGGAAGTGCACCTATAAGAAAGATTATGGTGCCTCAGCAAGACTGAATCAACAAAGTGTTGTAGTGTTATGGTATAAAATGCTTGTATGGGTCATGTATGCATTTATGGAGGAAAGACATCTTACACACTATACATCTGTAATCTAGGTGTTTGTTTTTCAGGGATTTTTTTTGTTTGTTTTTCTGTTCTGCAAATGTTTTTTCTTCATGTAATTAAACGTACTTACAAGTGTTTAAACAGGTGATATAAACTGAGAGTTTGGTAAATAATGTTGTTCATTTACATCCTTTCCTTCTGATACTTACATTGCTTATAAATATACTCTGGTTTATCTTTGGAGATTATGGGCGATTAAGTCTCACTTGCCGCTTTAATAATTCTCTAGATGTGTCATTCTTGCCATGTCACTAACTGAACAAAGCTTGAGATCTTCAGTATTAGCAAAAATATCTTGGAAAATTGTAAGAAATTGTAAGAAATTCAGTGCGTCTGGCACAATGTACACATTCTGTTCTCTGTTTTTCAAAAGCTCATTGTCAGCAAACTCAGCATACATTGGGAGTTAATGGCAATAGTGGCCTTGACAGAAAACCAGTATCTTTGAATAGGAGATGGTATTGTTTTAGGAGTATCTGGTGATACTGTTTTGTCAATTAAATAAAATATTTTATCTATCATACTGTCCTAACCTGTCATGGAATTGCATAGCAACAGTTCAAATGAACTGACATATTTTGCACTGAGAATATATTATTGCTAAGTTTCATGACTAGGAGAAGTGGCTTCTATTTGTTTTCAAATTTTCCATCAATAGGTACTTAAAAGATATGTCTAAAACAGTTTTCTTCATACTATCAAGTAGTAAATCGTCACTGTATGAATATAACGGTATGCTTGCCTACAGTAATGGAAGTATTATAAGGAAAAAAGATTGCCTTTATTCATGTTTCATGAATTCTTACTTGTCATTGACACAAAAGTATTATTATGCTGTTATTGACAAATTATTTTATATCTATAGTGAGGTACTTTAATTAGCAGTGCTTAATAGAAAGCTAAATAACTTAGCAGAACCATAAAGTATTAAGTTGTCTCTGCCAGAGAATCTGAAACACCAGCAGCTGATGCACAGTACCACAGCTTTAGTAGGAATCATGCCCGTGTTAGCATCCAAAACCACGTCTCATTTTGCAGGAGTCATTTCTGAGTGACATTGAAAAATGCATCGAATCCAATACTTGGAGTTTATTTGTATGTTTGCCTTTATATGAGATTTCTCACAGAGATTTCCTCAGTCTCTAAAGCATGAATGATTCTTCAACACAAAGCCAAGAAAAGGACTACTTTCTTGTGTTTTGAATAAAGCTATTGAAAGAAAATGTGCTCAACTGTTTCATGTCCAGTGATACAGCAGTCTGATCTTTCAAGTTAGATGTTAAAAATAAGCAAAAAGATTCTGTCATTCTCAACATTTTCATAACCAAAGTATATTTTGCAGTGCAGACTTCATGTTTGCTCTTCCTTTATGACTGCCACTAATTCTATTTCGGAAAACAAATATTGATTCTCTCTTTCTGTGTCTTTGCTGTGGAATGATTATTATGTTTTCTGCAGCTAACTTGCCCAAGTGCTTGTTTGAAAATTTGATTTTTAAATTAGAATTTTAGTGCATTTTTTCACTTCAGTCATTAAGTATATATGTATATAAGAAATTTGGCCATTTCACTAGAAATCATAGAAAAACTTATTCTTGCCTGTAGGCTGCAGGAAAATGAGAGCCTGTTTAATGTCCCAGACTTGATTTAAATTCCCTTTTTTGCTGAAGTAATTTTGTATAACTTTATAGGAAAGCAAAAAAAGTTTCACATTTTCAAAGATCAATGATGTAATGAGTTTATTTACCTGTAAAAAATATGTACATTCTTACAGAAGACATTGAAGTACTCTGCAATTTGGACATGTTAGAATCCCTGATGTTAACAGTGGTAGCTGATGAATATCTAATGTGAAAACTCTCTAAGGTTTCAAAAGAATACACTGCAAACACTGACACATGCTGTTATACCATCCATGTTGTGGCTATCGGTGATCTCAGCATGTCACTTTGACCTTATTAACTTTGGTTTGTTTCTTAATTCTAGTTTACCAAACATACTGTGTTTGTTTTCATTTTCAAAATGCTTTACAGATTATCCTCTAACAATCTGTCAAATTATGAGTTAAGTTCAACACGCCAACATGATTTCCGTAGCTGTTAATTTTTTAGCTCTTAGCCTATAACAAATGCAAACTTGATATTATTTTAAGCTCTTTGTTAAAGCAGTTTTAAGATCTGTAACAACAGAATTCACCTATTCATCCCGTAAGAGTGGATATTACTCACTTGCTAGATTCTCAGCTTTCCCAGATACGTGACAGGTAATGGAAATATCTGTAGGGATTTGTGAATGTTCTTCCTAAAATTCCTCTGTCATGATGGCTGCAATTTATTGATAAACTCATTGGTTATTTCTGAGCGTACTATGTTCATCAGAAATTTTTGTTTCCCGGGAATCACATATGTATCTTTTGACTCCCATTTTAAATTTAGCTTTTATGGGTCTTAGAGTAAGGGACATATTTTACTATGATTAGCTACAAAATCTGGACATATAGGAACTTTATGCACAGTCCAGTTCACTGAAAGGAGTGTTAAAGGATTCCTCCCCACCACCACCTTTAATATAAAAATTATGATGATAATTAATTAATAATTTATTTTGGTTGCATTGGTAGAATGGTTTATTTAATTTCAGTCACATCTCTCCAACATCTTTGCTTTAAACAAACATTCTTAAATAGTGATGACAAAATATAGTAAAAACATAATCTGGCTCATAGACAACTGTTGTGGTTTAACCCCAGCCAGCAACTAAACACCACGCAGCCGCTCACTCACTCCCCCCCCACCACCCAGTGGGATGGGGGAGAAAATCAGGAAAAGAAGCAAAACCCATGGGTTGAGATAAGAACGGTTTAAAGGAACAGAAAAGAAGAAACCAATAATGATAATGATAACACTAATAAAATGACAACAGTAATAATGAAAGGATCGGAATGTACAAATGATGCGCAGTGCAATTGCTCACCACCCGCCGACCGACACCCAGCCAGACCCCGAGCGGCGATTCCCCGCCCCCACTTCCCCGTTCCTATAATAGACATGACGTCACATGGTATGGAATACACCGTTGGCCAGTTTGGGTCAGGTGCCCTGCCTGTGTCCTGTGCCAACTTCTTGTGCCCCTCCAGCTTTCTCACTGGCTGGGCATGAGAAGCTGAAAAATCCTTGACTTTAGACTAAACACTACTGAGCAACAACTGAAAGCATCAGTGTTGTCAACACTCTTCGCATACTGAACTCAAAACATAGCACTGTACCAGCTACTAGGAAGACAGTTAACTCTATCCCAGCTGAAACCAGGACAACAACCATAGTAGCTTAGGTACTAAAAACCCAAGAACCTGAGCTTTTTAGGCTGTGCACTGGGAATGGAAAAATTAGGAACTCCACACTGAACTTTACAGACATCGTTACAGTCTTTTAGGCTTGTTTGGGATAGTTCTTTAGGTCCCTGTTAATTTGTTCTCCATTCGGTATCTGTGGTTTTTTGTATTTACCTTTTGAGGTAAACCAACTAACTATATGATAGTTGCTAGAAGCAGAGTATTTGTCTTCATACTCGGTAGATCTTAGAAAAATTAATGAGCACAGTTATAGGATAAATAGATTAACTATACATAAAAAATATATAGAATATATAGAATAAATCCTCAGTCCGGACTCGTCAGTCTTAACTCACTCTCAAAATCTTGCAGTCTG
The DNA here is from genome assembly GCF_026419915.1 of Harpia harpyja. Taxonomy (NCBI): domain Eukaryota; kingdom Metazoa; phylum Chordata; class Aves; order Accipitriformes; family Accipitridae; genus Harpia; species Harpia harpyja. Next base: position 26,268,419 of record NC_068947.1, read on the forward strand.
TGTAGCAGTGTTCTTTAAAATGCTATTTTGAAGAGAAAAAACCCATGTTTGGTTCTCTCCTGAAAAATATTGTTTTGTAATAAAATAAATTGCTATTGCCTGGGCAGATTTTGAAAGACAAGCTTCCATAATAGTCAGTGTTTTTGCTGTGTTAGTGAGCTTCATGATTTGGGATTGTTTGTTGATTGATGCTTTACTGTTATGATGATTTTACTTTCTGCTCATCAATATTGAATCGGAGATATCTAATTTTGTATTAATAACACCTTGCCAATTAACTGTATTTTCTTCAGTCAGTTCCAGCCAAATCAGGTCTGCACAACTCCCATTTGAAGTTACTTTGTGGTTGCTTTTTTGAAATCTGCATTGCTACAGCAGACAGTTTAGGATGGGCTGGTTACAAAAAGTGGGAATATATGAGCTAACACAAGGCTTCATCTTTTAAGTTATCTATTTCCAAACACACTTAATTTCTTGAGTTGTTTGCTGCTATGGATGTCTACAATAAAGCACAAGTTTTATTAGCTGCCTTGCCACTGCAGCATCGCAGGGACAGTGCCAAAACACATTCCTTTCAGTCGCTTTGTTCAACTAGCAGGAAATCATGAATGTCATTGTTAAGCATAGTTGATTACCGGCTGACCTTGAGTGAACCCATTTGGTGGGTCCCTTGTGGCACCCTAAATGTCAGAGGAAGGAAGAAGGCTGGCTTCTGTTTCAGATGTTTCACTGAGGACTTGCAGACAAACTGTTGGGAAGCTATTTAATTTCTGCTATATGGTTCTGAACCTGCAATGATGAATTCAGCAGGAGTCTTGCCACTCATTTAGCAGGAATCTCCATCTACTTTCAGTGTGCACACACACGCAGAGGCCACACACACTGGTACCCAGCAGGTGATGTGGTTTGACATATGTCACTTCTTTCTTCCTTTACATGAGCAGTGAAACTGCAGTGCAGAGAGAGCTACGTCATTGCTTTGCAGAGATCTTAGTGTTACTGGTAGACAAAACCTATTTCTCTACTGTAAAATGTGTCACAGTGGTCTATAGCTTTGTTGCTCTGAGGCACATTGTACAATGTTATCTGCTAAGGTGATCCCAAATTTTATTCAGATCAACAGGAATCTTTCTGTCTTGGGGAGCTCAGTTGTGCTCAGCTGGATTTTCTTATTCCTTCTGAGTTCCCAAAGAAGCATTTTACAGTTCCTCTGTATCTAGAAAAAAAAAAAAAATTACACATATATATATATAAAAACTTTAGAATGAAAATTTCATAGGGTATAAGGATGTGTCAGTAAATGGAAATTCACATCTGCTTAATTCTTCAAAAACATCACAAATAACTATAATAGTCCAAATATCTCCAATCTTACAGAAAATACACAAGAATTACTTTTGTAGGCTTGAAGTAGATTTTAAACTTGTTAAATGCTTTATTCTGGTCATTGAATTGCATGTTTAATGGTAGCATCTTAGAGTAAATGGAAATTTTTATGCATCAAATAATTTCATTGAACCTGTACTCATATGGTCTAGCCTGGGTTAATATAGTTTGATGGTGTCTTCTTATTGTTACTGTTACAAAATTCAAGGGGAGCATTTTGTTTGGTTACTGGAAAGATTTTTCCAACATTAACATTGTTTCTGGAACATGTCTCAGACCTAACCTTCATTCAAGGTAAAGCAGATGCATTCAATGAGATCATAGTGCCCAGCAGAAAAAGACCTGGAGGTGCTGGTTGACAGCTGGCTGAATATGAGCCAGCAGTGTGCCCAGGTGGCCAAGAAGGCCAACGGCATCCTAGCCTGTATCAGAAACAGTGCGGCCAGCAGGAGCAGGGAAGTGATTGTTCCCCTGTACTCGGCAGTAGTGAGGCTGCACCTCGAGTACTGTGTTCAATTTTGGGCCCCTCACTACAGGAAAGACGTTGAGGTGCTGGAGTGTGTCCAGAGAAGGGCAACAAAGCTGGTGAAGGGCCTGGAGCACAAGTCTTGTGAGGTGTGGCTGAGGGAACTGGGGTTGTTTAGTCTGGAGAAAAAGAGGCTGAGGGGAGACCTTATTGCTCTCTGCAACTATCTGAAAGGAGGTTGTAGTGAGGTGGGAGTTGTAGTGAGGTGGGTGCTGGTCTCTTCTGTCAGGTGGCTGGAGATAGGACAAGAGGAAATGGCCTCAAGTTGTGCCAGGGGAGGTTTAGATTGGATATTAGGGAAAAATTTCTTTACTGAAAGGGTTGTCAGGCATTGGAACAGGCTGCCCAGGGAAGTGGTTGAGTCACCATCCCTGGAGGTCTTCAAAAAACATGTAGACAAGGCACTTCAGGATGTGGTTTAGTGGGCATGGTGGTGTTGGGTTGACGGTTGGACTGGATGAACTTAAAGGTCTTTTCCAACCTAAACAATTCTATGATTCTATAATATTTGCAGGAAAAAAAAGTGTCTGCAATGGGACGGTCATTATCAAATAATTTTGGAAAAAAGAATAATTAGCTTTCCTGTCACTGATTATCTCAAATGGAGCTGGCTTAATCTTTTAGGTATGAGATATACTAAGCATTATATTCCTTACTTCTCAATTGAAGTTCATCTCTATCTCCTTTCCCTATATGTGAAAGGTGGCAATGACTTGTTGTTAACAAAAGTAAAAATTGTTTAAATTTTAAGATACCCAGAAATACTGTTCCATATCACCTCTTCAGCACAGACTATAGTTAGTTTACAGAAAAATAAATACACTGTAGATGGGGTTTATGGGCAGAGTAAAGGTCAATTGACAAAATATGATTTAGTCCTCATTCTTAGGTCTCCTCTCACAATCAGACATCACCTAAATGTTGAATGAGAAATATGAAATTCAACAGTTTATAAATCAGATGCTGTGTGATATGAGTATTGTCAGCTTCATCTGTCATCTCTCAGAAGCTGGAGAGGTGAAATCAGTTGTGCAGCCCCAGCTCTGATGAACAAAATTAACATCAGCTGTGGGAAGAGATTTGCTGGCTGGACTCAAGAGATGCACCTGGCATGCAGGGTGGGAACAGCAGAGATGCTCTGCTCTGCTTGAAACATCCTGGGCAATAGTCAGTCAACCAAAGCAACCTCCCTGGAGCCCAGGGAAGATCTGCAATGGGGAAGGTGAGTCCCTATTAAACATCCTCCTGTTTTTCTGTACCTGAGGAGTTCTGGCAGTAAGTTTTATATTTTCTTGACAAGCTCACTGGTAAGGTATATGGAGCATGTCAGTGCTTTGTGTGATTTAATGCATTTGAAAGTGCCTCACCATTTGCTAAATAATCAGTATTTCAGATAACTTGGTTGGAAGTTAAAATATGTGTGATAATGTTCTAGCCTGAAGTATATACTAGTTTTTATTTTCTTTTTTCTCATAGTAGTTTTTCTTCCCTCACACAATGATAAGCAATGATAACATCCAATTATTAAGTTGGAAACACTATTGTAAGAAAAGATAAGAGTAGCTTGTTTCTAAATGTTTTGTCCTTTTACCAGTAAATTGAATTTTGACAGTAAAAAATTGACATTTTATGAAATTGAGGTTTAGCTAGATCTGATATGCTCGCTGAATGATATGGAAGAAATAAATTTAATACATTAACTGTTAGATACTTCATTTTCATTTATTATTTATCAAGAAATATTTATTTAATTGCCAGTAAGAGGTGAGTGACTAGATTTTTGGGGGGATTAACAAGTATTAAAGTTGCATTTTAAAGTTATATTGAAAACTACATTTAACATTTTGAATGTAATGAAAATCCAAACATTAAATGTATGGGTTAAAGAATATATTATATATGACATAATAGGATTAAAATTATGTATATTGCATTCATGTTAAAAAGCTGCACATGCAGCTGTTAATTGTATAGCTCACCATTCTTCTAAAATGAAGGCAAATACCAGAACCTTGTTATGTAGCCTTTAGTGCTAAACACTTTTATGAGATATTTAAAATTCATTATTCCATTTGGGGCTCAAATGTGTTGCATAGTCACAGTCCACACGATACAACAAAACAATAGAAAATGTGGATTAAACTAGTGGTGGGTAAATCTCAAAACTTTGGCAATTCAGTTTAAACTTTAAAAAAAAAAAAAAAAAAAAAAGAGTCTGAATATCTTCCAGGATCCAGCTTGACTATTCAAACCTTCTGGGTCTGAAAATCTGGGCAGCAAATACTGTGAGAACTGCCTGTGGCATTTTAGCATTTTGTGTCCAGTCTTAGCTGGGTGAGGGCAGAACCAAGACACAAAGCATTTACAACATAAATAAAAATGAAGTGGGAAAAAAAAACATCTGGCATTTTCCAATTTACCAAGGCAGAATAGTTGTGAGAGACTGAATTATTATCTTGAGCTGTTTGCCTCCAAGATTGTTAGGTGCGAGAGATCGAACTGTCATCTCAAGCCATTCATTTCAAGGACTGTTTGGCGTGAGAGACTGAATTGTGAACTGCTTATCTCGAGCCTTTTGTCTCTGGGATGGCCCGTCCATCAGGACGACTACTAGGCCACTGAGGTATCCAGGAGAGGAAACGGGCTGAAGCTGACAAGCATACAAGAATGTGGAGGCTACCATTCTCATGGAAACTGTAGTCTTTGAGATAAGATACTGGTTTCTGGTGTTGATCACGTGAAGGTCGTGTGATAGACAAAACATGCAGCGTGTGAACAGTGCACGAACAATACGTATGTGCATGCATCATCGAAATATGCCCTATAAAAAACAGTGGAGACAAGCTATGGTGTGCACTCACCATCGAAGAACTGAAGACTGAGGACCAACGGGATGCTGCTGGATCCATGGTGATGACTATCCTTGCAACTCTATCCCGACTGCTTGCTTGATTTCTGCCTTTTCTTCCATTCTATCCTATCGCTACTATTTTCTACTTTTGATACTTTTGATAATAAAAGCTCTTTGGGGTATATGGCATTTGACCTCGTTTGTGTCTTAATCTCGCTCTTGGGATCATATCGAAACCTTCCCTGACATTAGATTGGGACAATAGTTTCCAAGTAATTTCAAGTAGAGGGAAGAAGGCAAGATGTACCTTTATTTTACCAGAATCATCCAATCAGCTCACATGAAAATGAATTTGGGTTCTAATGTGTGCTGGTACATTGCCATTTTTAGCAAATGCCTACTTATACCTATGGAAAAAGCAAGAACACAGCAGTTGTATTGTTTTATATGTCTCTTATAATCTGGATGCAGCAGAATGTCCAACAGCAGAGAAGCAATAATGGATTTTGCAATAGCCGAAATTTCAGCAAGTCAGTTCATAAATTTGTCATGTCCTCATAATTTTATTTCGTGCAGTCTATAGACTATATAATACATATGCTTCAAAGCTAGGACATCTGTTACAAATTTACAAATATGAGGTAGTTTGCCAAACTGTCCAACAGAGACAGGAGCACACCTGCTCAAACAAGTTGGAAGCATTACAAATGTGCAAACTTGACCTAGGCTTTATGAAACAGCAACACTGATTTCATAATGCTAAAAAAATAGATAAAATGTCAGCTATGTAATTTGCAATTTATTGATTGATGAACACATCTGCTGATTTAATATTCATAACCAATGCCAAGTAAATTATGCTTCTTTACAGAAACCCATTTCCAAAAATTTAAAGTTTATAAAATGTCCCTCATGTTTTGGTTTTCAAAGTAGAACAAAATTTCCAGTACTACATGGCACATCCCAATGAATTTGTTGAACAGGGTGGTATTGTAGGAGAGAAAAATAATGAGACAAGCTTAATGAACTAGAAAATATCAGCTGAAGCCAACAGGATTCAGCATTGGCTGAATTCCCACTGGATCAGGCACTGTATGAAGGGACAGCCACAGTGGGGAATAGGATCTTATGTCTAATCTAGTCTCTCATAATGGGACCTCTATTATCTGCTCTAATGAAAGATATGTCTATACAGTGTTTTGCAGGCAGATGTGAATTTGCCATTTTGCTAACCTGCCTGGAAGCTGTGTGTATCAGACAATGAACCTTAGCTAATGCACATTGTTTCTCATCACAGTTTATTAGCTCAGATTTGATGTTACCTAGTGTATCTACTTTGTTTCTGATTTGGAAGTGACTGACTTCCAATTGGCTTCAAGTGTGGGCAGTTGCCATCGCTGTGTTCAACAGCATCTGAGCTTGAAATGCTGTGTAGATATACCTTCAGCATTTCAGAAAAAGAGATAGATGGCGTTACCATGAAAAATAAAGTTCAATGCCTTACTAGCAAAGCATTCAAACAGGAAAAAACACAACAAATTTTATTTAGGTGGTGAACTCAACATGCGATAGGTATTTCCAAAGAAGAAAAGTGTTATGAGGATAGATTCTCAAGGAGGAAAAACCAGAACTTCTAGCAATATTCTTGTAGATTTGGAAGTAGGATAACAGGCATAACAACACATTATAAAACAGTGTTCCTTGAGTAGGACAAAGACTTTTGTTTCAGAGTGCTACTGGGCTGGGTCTCTGGATCTTCTGCATGAACTTGAAGGCTTGAAGATAGGGAGTGATATTAAAGGAAAATGCCTAATTCTCTGGCAAAGCCCTAGGTGAAACATCATAGATTTTTCTCTACCAGATCAATTTCTATGACAAATGTAAAGGGTGTATGTAAGGACTTAGAACTGCACTTTGAAGTTTTTCCTATTGATGAGCTAGGCCATGAGGATATGGCAATCCAGTGTACCATACTGCTAAAGCAGCCCAAATTTCTGGGGAGGAATCCACAAGATGAGGCATTGGTGCAGCTTAGCTGGCACAACATCTCAAAGAGACAGTACAATGTTTTTGCTTAGCATGAAGTACAAAACAATAATATTCAGTAAAAATAAGTAAGTTAATGGCACTGATAAGGCTTTGCTAAGCAGCAGAATAAATACAGCTCATCATTCCTACTACTTGTTGGTTTTTTTCATGTTGTTTTTTGTATGTATGTGGGAGTTTCAAGTAAAAGTAAACTCTTCTGTTCCCAGAGGATTCCATCCTGCCTCCTTGTGCATAGAGCTAATGGCCAGTCATACCACTCTGAGTTCACAGACACACACACATAAAAAAACCCAACCCTCCAGTCTATGATCTGCAGCTGGCCCACATCACACATAAAATATCTTTTTAATTTCCCTTTTTACTTCAAAAACATTCCAGGCTCATTCTGAAACAGAATGAGCAGATGGAATGATGCAGTACAGAAAAGCAATAGTAAACTCAGACAAAATAATCCAAGAAAGTGATAAAAAGTTGAAAAGTATCATAACTCAGAGTTAGTCCTCAGGACAACACTGGGGTTTATGGAAGCTAGGAAACTATAAAAATGTAAAATATGGACAACTTAAAAGGAAAACAACAATAAAAAAATGTTTTCAGAATTAAGGTATTGCAGAAACCTTTTAAGAATTTCCTCATTTTTCTAGTCTTGTTGCCCCTTTCATGAGAAATAAAATGTTTCAATCAGTTCTTACAAGGTAACCTCGATTACTCCTCATTTTACATTACCCAGTAGCCTCCAATCAGCCAATGAATGTGGGAGGTACATATGAGAAAGAGGGAGGAATGGGGGGAATGCAGGAAGACAAATGGACAAAAGGAGAGGGAAAAAAAAGTATATAGTTGTATACATTCCTATAGTAATGGCAAGAAAGAAGGAACTGAAGCTTTTTGTTTCCTTTTATATTAGAGGAAAAGATCATGCTGGATGAAAAGCTGGACGTGAGCTGGCAACATGCACTCACAGCCCAGAAAGCCAACCATATCCTGGGCTGCATCAAAAGAAGCGTGACCGGCAGGTTGAGGGAGGTGATTCTGTCCCTCTACTCCACTCTTGTGAGACCCCACCTGGAGCACTGCATCCAGCTCTGGAGTCCTCAGCACAGGAAAAACATGGACCTGTTGGAACAGGTCTGGAGGAGGGTCACAAAAACAATCAGAGGGATGGAACACCTCTTCTATGAAGAAAGGCTGAGAGAGTTGGGGTTGTTCAGCCTGGAGAAGAGGAGGCTCCAGGGAGACCTTATTGCAGTTTTTCAGTACTTAAAGGGGGCTTATGAGAAAGATGGGGACAGACTTTTTAACAGGGCCTGTTGCAATAGGAAAAGGGGTAATGGTTTTAAACTAAAAGAAGGTAGATTCAGACCAGATATAAGGAAGAACTTTTTTTACGATGAAGGTGGTGAAACACTGGAACAGGCTGCCCAAAGGGGTTGTAGATGCGCCATCCCTGGAAACAGCCAAGGTCAGGTTGGGCAGGGCTCTGATCAACCTGATGTAGCTGAAGATGTCCCTGCTCATTTCAAGGGGGTGGGACTAGATGGCCTTTAAATGTCCCTTCTGACCCAAACCATTCTATGATTCTATGATCATGTTAACAAGCAGAAAATGCTGGAAGAAGTAATCTTTCTTCTGTCTGTGTCATATGAATGCAGATTGGAATCCTCAGGGTGTACAAATTTCTGCAGAAGAAGATAAAAATAGAGATTATTTTTCTTATAATTCACCAAGTAGTAAGGAAGCAAGGTGGACAGCAGGTTCATCTATTTCCAAGGACAGCTAGCAGTATAAGGAATAATCCCTGACATTCATATTGTTGGTCATAAATGCAGTTCTAGTTTATTGTAAAATGCCTTCTAATATACCAGAGTCTGGTTATATATAATCTTTTTGTGCTTTTTACATTCCCTCTAGGAAGCAACTTTTGGGAATGAATGAATACTTTGTTTTTTATCATTTCTAAAAACAAGCTTATAGTGATTTAAGGACTATATCTGTATTCTATGTCTGTGTCACATTTCTTTTGCCTTCTTCAGTCTAATTGGGGCGCTATATTTCAAATACAAAAAACTGAAGAATATTGTCTTTGCTGAACTATTGTTGCTGCTCCTTATCATTGGGCTTTCCTGATTTTAAGCAGCTACTCTTTTATGACTCTAACAGTGTATTAGCACCATTCTTTTGTTTCCTGTTTTTCTCTTGCAGTTCTACCAATTTGATTTCTAAGGCTTTCAATTTTTCAGGAAGCATTAAAAAGCAAATTAAAGACAAATTTCAATAAACTCCTTTAATATAGAAGTCAGTTTTGAAACATTGCTTCTAGTTCTCTCTGCTCTAAAATCTTTGTGCTTTCTGTTCTGGCTTTTTAAATTGTGTCCTTCCTTTCTCAGACCCTTGAAGGAAGAAATATTTGTAAAGGGTTGAGTTCTTTTCCTAAATAAAAAATTTAAACAAATGACTGACTTGGAGTTCTTTTCATGAATTTTGTCTGTTTTGCAAATTACAAACTGTTTTTTATTGTTTGGTTTTTTTTTTTCTAATTTATCTCATTCATCACGGTTTTTGCTGTAATTAATTGTAAATACTGTTGCTGCACTTACATGATGATGCTGCTCAGCTGGGTTTTGATTTTCTGTGGTGATGGCTGCACAGAACCTTACTCTGTTCAGTGCATGAATCTTATTTCTTGCTCTTAGTGCCAGTTAATGACTAAATGAGAGACTTTTAGTTACACTTTCATGCTCTTAGGACATCTGATGTGTGGCACAAGCTCAAAACAGATGACCCAGTTCTTATTGCTAGGTGTTTAAATTATACAGGTAAGCTTCTTTTACATTTTAAGTAATCTTGTCTTTTGAGATGTAAAATGTGTTCTGGCAGTCAAATATTAAATCACTAATCAACTAATTCAAACCAGTCTCTTACCTGTGAGACAGCAATAAAGTATTTTTTGTGTATTGGCTAGACAACTATAAGAATTTTATGCGCCATATTTCACACAAAACATATTCCTTTACACCAGGGCTCCCTCTGGGCTGCAGAAACACCCCAAGCATTACTGAGGAGGAAAATGAGAGCACTAAAGCATCTACCTAACTGAGACATTGGTCCAAGCCACCCCAGCACATGAGGCCCTTGCAGGGGATGGAAAGAGATGCTCCTACGTTCCATTATGTGGTGATCCAAGTCTGGAGTAAATGAGCATTCAATGAACCGGTTGAAAGAAAGGCTTATAGTATGAGTGCAAATATCTTATCCAGTAAAATGACATCATAAAATTGAGAGTAAATATAACATAAGAATGAATGGAAGATAGGTAACATGACAAAAGTAGCTTGAATTAGCATAACCTGTTTCCCAGATTGTTACAGTGCCCTGACTACAGTGGTAAAGGATGGGCTGCAGCTATTAATTTGTAACTATTGTGCTGACACTGTTGCATTTGTAGACATTTTTGAGACAGCCCTGGTGCAATGGCTGGGAGCCATTCCATTCCTCAGCCCTTAACTCCACACTGCTGATTCAGGCAGACTGAAGGTACCTTCATTAATGTTGTAAATATGTTCTGCTCTTCAGAGCAGAGTTAGTACTAAACTGAAATGTGAACTGGAGAGAGAAAAGTGCAATCAGGACTCACCACGATGTCAAGCTAATCAAGTTTACAGTCGTCTTCTGATAAGAGAGCTAGTGAGTGGAAAATAACTTTGTTGTGATCTAGTCAATATTTTTCTTGAGGCACAGTTGTTCCCTGTTATCCAGTGATGTGCCCATGTACTAATAGGAACAGAAAAAAACAGCCAAACAAGTGATATGAGCCCTGTATTTACCTCCACTGCAGATAGGCAATGCCCACTGAATATTATCAAAAAACGTAGTTCCCCCCAGTGCTGCTTTCTGGGTGTACTTCTGAAGAACAGAACACCCTCTACTATACGACATGGAGGACATGGAATACAGTTTGTATCACCCAAGGCTTCTGAGCATCTGCAGATTTTTTATTAGTGCTCGTCTTGCACAGAAGTGTGTAATAAACCTGTGAAATCCAGAGAGTGACAATGGCATAATTTATTTGTTTGACATACTTTTATTCCAGTTTAAATTGTTTCTAAATTTAGGTTTTGAACATTTAAACAAGTCTTGTTAAAGGTATCCGATGTACTAATAAGCCTGAGATTTCAGCAGTCTTGATTTAATATTTACATAGTCTAAGCATAGTATGGTATGAAGTGTACCTGATGTATTTTTGCTTTCTAGAGACACCTGCTGAGTTTACTTTATTTAACCTTTAGTTTGAGAAAGAATAATTGTTTGGAGTGTCATCTTATGATGTCAAAAATCTTCTGCTATTATCTCTGTCTTCTTCTCCATGTTAAGAGCTAAAGATTTCTGAGAGATATTTGTCCAGTCTCTTCTTTAAAAAGTGTGGTGGATTTGACCTTAGCTGGCTGCCAGACACCTAACCCTCTGTGCTCTCATTCCTCCTCAACAGGACAGGGGAGAAAATAAGATTAAAAACTCATGAATCAAGATAAAGACAGGGAGGTCACTTGCCTATTACCGTCACAGGCAAAACAGACTTGACTTGAGGAAATTAATTTATTTTCTGTCAATTAAAAGTAGAGTAGGATGGTGAGAAACAAATACAAAACTGAAACCACCTGCCCCCTCCCACCCATTCGCCCTCCTTTTTCCCACACTAGACTTCACTCCCTCATCCCTGACTACTGTACCTCTTCACTCTGCTCTGAGCTGTGCAGAGTGATGGGGAATGGGGATCAGGGATTGTGGTTGGTCCATGTCAGTTCCTCTCTGCCAATCCTTCCACTTCACAGCTTTCCCCTGCTCCTGTGGGGGTCCTTCCATGGGCTGCAGTCCTTCAGGATAAACCTGCTCCACCATGGGTCCTTCCCAGGGGCTGCAGTTCTTCAAGAACTGCTCCAGCATGGGCTTCTCTCCAAGGGCTACAACTTCCTTCGAGGAATAACCACCTGCTCTGGTGTGGGGTCCTCCATGGGCTGCAGTGTGGGTATCTGCTGCAGCTTGGGCTCTTCAATAGGCTGTGAAGACATACCTTCTCCAGCATGGTCTCTCCAGGAGCTGCAGGGGAATCTCTTCTCAGGTGCCTGAAACACCTCCTCCTCCTCCTCTCACCTTGATGCTTGCAGAGCTGTTTCTTACACTTTTTCCCTCGCTCCTGGGCAACGTTTTGCCCTTTCTTACACATGCTTTCCCAGAGACACCACCATCTAATCAACTAATAAACATTAATAAACTAATGCTTACTTAACCTGAGCATTAGTTTACTAATGGCTAATGCAGAGGGTTTTTATAAGCTCTACTGTTTACAATTTAAAGAGTCAAAAAACTTAAATCTTCGTTTGCTGGCTTGTGCTGAAAACAATTTCTGCCTCCCAGAATGTGAACACCTCCAGCATCTCCCTATGGAGTAATTACTTTCTCCCAAAGAAAAAGAAACTGATGTAAGATTTCTCTTTTTCTTATATGCATGTTGTATCAGTGCATTTCACTACTTTAAGTTGACTGACATTTTTATAAGCACTTTTAGGAGCTATATATTTTCAGTAATTTTTTTGTGACTTACTCAAGTGTACATGAAAAATAATATTAATTAAAAAAATATATAACTTTTCCTGTCCCCAGCTAGCTAGTCCTATCACTGGAAAATGCTTGTGGATCTTCTCAAAGCATTGTCCAAGTACAACTGGCTTGGGATAGCGGAAAGTTATAATGAGTGGATTACAATATATACTGGCTACGAACTGCCAATCCCAAACATGCATGAGTCAGAATATCAGATTATGAATTTCCTGTAACACCAGGATCCCTTTAAAATTACCACTTTGTAGACATAATGATGGAGTAAGTAAAAGGCCAAACTTTTCATCAAAGTCTAAGTATAGGATTGGAAAAAAAAAAAAGAAAATCAGAAGCAGCTTAGTACACTGACAATACACTGATTTTTGGATTAATAATAGAAGAATTTATTACCATCCAGTAAACGTTAATCAAGTATCATTCAACTTTTTTTCTGGTATGTATGTTAATCTAAATATTGTATTGCAGAATCATTCTGGTGGTTTTATTTAAGTAGCCCCAACACATTTGTTCACACTATTTTATTTGTAATGTCTCCCTTCTATGCCTTGCAGCTGTTTGTAGCTCACTTTGGGAGTTTTGTTTGTTTGTTTTTTCCAGATAACTTGTTGTCATGGTTTAACCCCAGCCAGCAACTAAGCACCACACAGCTGCTCACTCACTCCCCCCCCACCACCCAGTGGGATGGGGAAGAAAATCGGGAAAAGAAGCAAAACCCATAGGTTGAGATAAGAACAGTTTAATAGAACAGAAAAGAAGAAACTAATAATGATAATGATAACACTAATAAAATGACAACAGTAATAATGAAAGGATCGGAATGTACAAATGATGCGCAGTGCAATTGCTCACCACCCGCTGACCGACACCCAGCCAGACCCCGAGCGGTGATTCCCCGCCCCCACTTCCCAGTTCCTATACTAGATGGGACGTCACATGGTATGGAATACCCCGTTGGCCAGTTTGGGTCAGGTGCCCTGGCTGTGTCCTGTGCCAACTTCTTGTGCCCCTCCAGCTTTCTCGCTGGCTGGGCACGAGAAGCTGAAAAATCCTTGACTTTAGACTAAACACTACTGAGCAACAACCGAAAACATCAGTGTTATCAACATTCTTCACATACTGAACTCAAAACATAGCACCGTACCAGCTACTAGGAAGACAGTTAACTCTATCCCAGCTGAAACTAGGACACTTGTTCCTGAAAATCTCAGCATTTGTTTCAAGGACCAATTCAAGACTAGTTCCTCTTTATGGAATCCTCCCTGTTTTTCTGTTTTCTGACTTATTCTCATTTTCTCCCTGTGACTTTGAGTAGCCATGTGTATATTATGAATTTGAATGCTTGGAACTTACCTAGCAAGAGTCTGACGAAGTTGTTTTGCCTTCAGAATCTCACCTTCCACGTGATAAAGGACAATAAAGGATTTTTTTCATTATTTTTGTTATAGCTTCTACAATTTACAACACTGGGGGTAAGGAATGCCCTGAACTACTCCCTACACTGTTCCATGAAGTATGGCAGAATGAGGCACTGGTAGAGACTGATTTTTTTCTCAAGGAGTAAAGTATTCATTTTGACTTCAACACATTTTCACCGAGAGAACTGTCTAAAGCTCTGTCCAGCAGCTGTTGAAAAATTAATACTCTATTTTTCCAGAATGGAAAGGAATTATTTTGTCATATGAAACACCAGGAAGTCCCAAGCATTCATTTAGAGAAATTTTTATGTATTTCTTATGAACATTTCTATAATCTTGAAAAATGTCATTCTGCAGATACTTTTTCATGCCTTTTTGCATCTGCCACTTTAAGTTTGATAGATTCCTTTAAAGGAGATTGCATTTTCTTACTGAATTAGATTGTTCCATCCACATGCTTAATTTAAATAATGGACATGGTAGATGGTAAAATATATTCCAAGTTTTAGTCAGAATAACTTGATAGCTAGCAGATGCCTCACATGTGAAACTGTTAGGGACGTGTCTCAATAGGGACATGTCTGTATATTTGTAAATTCATGTGCCAAGGTACTTCAACATTATGTTCATTTGGGACATTCTGGAGGGACTTTACTCTGTTAAAGAAAAGAAAAAAAGAAAACACACCTGGCAGTTCAGGACAGATGATTCAGATACCATATGCTTCATGCTATTTTACAGAGAAATTACATCAATTTCCTTCAGACAATCACACTGAGATTTCACAAGCTAACAAGCACTTCCAAGAATGTATAAATAGAAATATGCATGGTGGATTTCACGTATAGTAAATGCTATATATCAAAATTTAGCTTGAAGTCAGGCGTAAAGAAGCTTCTTAACTGCTTCACTGCAGTACAACACCAGACATTAGAACTGAAATGAGAGAATACATCAAGGTAATTTTTCAGTTCTTTGGCTACAAATGAACACTCATTTGGTAAAATTTCATTAAAACTTCTGACCTCTTTTATGTTTAGTTTGAGGAAAAGAAGAAATAGTTAAGGTTTGAGAGAGACAAGTTAAGTAGTATGTAAACTCAAGTTTTACCCTAGGCTTTGAAATATTACTGAAATTCCATAATTCTATCCATTTAAGTATTTTAATTTATAAATTACAATTCTTCTGCATAAACAAGCACATTTAAAATATGTTAACCTAATTTGTATCTGAAGCTTATTCTATGAGACAGTGGAGACTCTTCTGGTCTTGCTGTGCATTAAGGAAAAGTCTCATTACAGTTCTACAGCTGCAAATTTACCTGGTGCAAGGAAGCCTCCCTCAATATGATATAACTAGCTCTCATGTCTGTATCCTCCAGCATCCTTGAAAAGCAGAAGCTACAGTGAAACATGTTTCGTTAGAAGGTTTAGCCAAAGTAGGTTGCAGTCTGGCCATCTCCCTTGGCAGGTGGTCTTGCAAAGTCATAATCATAGAAATGTTGGTTGGCAGGGTTTTCTAGAGGTTATTTAGTCCAAACTCCTGTCCAAAGAAAGACTATTGCCAACACTAGATTGGGTCAGCCACAGCTTTGTCTAGTCAAGTGTGAAAAACACCAAGGATGGAGATTCCTCAGTCTCTTGATGTAACCTGTTCTGTTGCAGCACCACCATCCAAGTGAAGAAGCTTTGCCTAATCCCGTCTGCACCTCTCCCTTTTCATTTTGTGGTGATTTCCCCTTGTTATATGGGGTGTCACTTTGAGGAAACATTTGGTTCCATCATCTTTGTGACCCGCTTCAGGTCGCTGTAGGCTGCTCTTAAATCAGTCTTTAACCTCTTCTTTGCTGCACTATACAAACCCAGCACAAGCCATTCACTCACTCCTCCCACCCTTCCCCAGTGGGATGAGGAGAAAAAATAAAGAAAAGCTCATGGGTTGAGACAAGGACAGGGAGGGATCAGTCACCACTTATGGTCATGGGCAAAAAACAGACTCAACTTGGGGAAAAAACTAAATCAATTTAATTTACTATCAATCAAATCAAAACAAGGATAATGGGAAGTAAAACCAAATCTTAAAACATCTTTCCCCACCCCTCCCTCCTTCCCGGGCTCAACTCCACTCCTGGTTTTCTCTGCCTCCTCCTCCCAGCAGCGCAGGAGGACAGGGAATGGGGGTTGCAGTCAGTTCATCACGTGTTGTCTCTGCCATTCCTTCCTCCTCAGGGGGAGGACTCCTCACTCTTCCCCTGCTCCAGCATGAGGTCCCTCCCATGGGAGACAGTCCTCCATGAACTTCTCCAACGTGAGTCGTTCCCACAGGCTGCAGTTCTTCACAAACTTCTCCAGCGTGGGTCCCTTCCATGGGCTGCAGTCCTTCAGTCACAGCCTGCTCCGGTGCGGGCTTTCCCATGGAGTCACAGCCGTCTTCAGGGGCATCCACCTGTTCCGGCATGGGCTCCTCCCCAGGCTGCAGGTGGGCATGTGCTCCCCCACTCACCTCCATGGGCTGGGGGGGGACAGCCTGCCGTCTCACCATGGGCTGCAGGGGCATCCCCTCCTCCAGCACACCTCCTCCCCCTACTTCCTCACTGACCTCGGTATCTGCACAGATGTTTCTCTCACATCCTAATCCCTGCTCCGCTGCAGGTTCCCCTTCTTCAATCTGTTCTCCCAGAGGTGCTACCACCATCGCTTATTGGGTCGGCCTTGGCCAGAAGCAGGTCTGACTTGGAGCTGGGGAAGCTTCGAGCAGCTTCTCACCAGAGCCACCCCTGTAGCTCCATCCTCCACTACCAAAACCCCACCACACAAACCCAGAATGTTCAGTGACACTTTTAACTCCAGATTTTACTACGCATATAATCAGTAAGTCCCCCAAAAAGGTTATCTGATTTATGTTAGTGTATTTGTACCACAGAGTGCCATAAAAAAAGTCACTCAGGCTGCAGCCCAGGAAGATGTTCTCATTTATTACATGAAAATTGTTTGAGCATTTTTAAAAAAAAAAATCTCTTAATGATCAATTTGTGAAAATAGCTATAATGTCTATAGAGCAACATGGCAAACTACAAATTAATTTACCACTGAAAAGTTGTTCTTAATCAGTTAGATGAGCTCACAAACTGACATTGATGTATAAGGTTATACCTGTATTAAAAAAAAAACTACAATGAGTATACAAAATGTTTATTGTTTGTGAATTTTTTGTGAAAAATTATGCAAGAAGTAAAATGACGAAAGGCCAAAAAAGGATACTATTTCAAAGAATTATTTATAATCCATGTCTTCTGTATTTCAGAAAAATAATAGTTTGGACTGATGATACAATTTGAATCAAATAAGTGTGAAGATTTTTTGCATACTGTGCTAAAGAAAGCAAAGAAAATAGTTGTATAGGCATTTCAACAGGAGTGTAGACTGCAAACTCTTTTCATAGTTATATGATAGAGTCACAAATTTAAGGTATTAACTGTTTTAAGGATTATCTAATTAATCAAATTAGGGGAAAAATAGTAAGCCAGCTCAGAGGTAGCTGCAGTTCTTAGGAGTCAAGCAATCAAATATAAGTGATATGAAATCCTTCTCAGCTAATGGGATCAGAATTTTAACAAATATTAACTCAATCTTTTCTGTAAACTAGACCTCACCAAGCTATTTTGAAGAAATAGTTTTTGACCAATTCATCCACTTTCCTCTTTCTGATCAAACTGATTCCTATGAATGTAACTACTGTTCATAATGACTTGAAACAAACCTACTCTCAAATAATAGAGATTGTCTATTTATTCATTATTACTTCATTTCTTTTGTGTTTGATGTGTTGGAATCATGTGGTCCTGTTTATGCTTGGCAATTTGCTGAAACATTTGACATGAGAATAAGTATTTATGAATAGCAAATATCTCCATTTGCATATCAATGTGGTTATTTGTACAGAATAGAGCTATTCTCCACATGCTTGGGAAAAAATCACTGTATCCATCAGTGTCTTGGGTATACCTGCCAACTAATGAGGCATATAAATGACTCAACAAGTACAGAAAACTGCATTAGCCTTTAATTAGCAACTGATCTAGAAGCAGGATAAGAGAGCATGAGACTTCTCCTCCACTCAGTTTCCTTTTTGCCATCATTTCCATGTTTGAGACCGAGCAGTTCAAAGAGGAGTAGAAAGAACTTGCTAAGGTCAGATCAGAAATGGGTATTTCTGAGCCTTTTTGCAGTTCCCCCATCTCCCCTGCTTAGCCACCTAAGATGTCACTTCTTAAGGGCTGCAGATAGGGGTGACAGCTCGAGCTGTCTGTGGCAGTGGAAGCCCTGGAATCAGGGCTATGCTGCAGAGAAGCAAGAATAAAAACCTGTGAATTGACTGTTATTTTAAGTTCAGTAAAACTGAACTAGAATTAACAGCTTCCAGCAAGGCTAGCATGTACAGAAATAGAATGAATATTCACAGATGTGAAATAGTTTTTTTTGGTTATACCTCGCAAGGACTGCACTTAAGTACTGGGTAAAAGAATGAACTGCAGCTGGTCTACACTTGGGACCTGTTTTGACTGCTGTGGTATTGGATAGCGATGGATATGATGCCTCACTAGAGACAGAAACGCTGGCTCATTTGTGAACTGCAGGCTTCCTGAGGAAGAAGACATTCTCATGAGATTATCCTTGCTTCATTCTAGTCTGTATGTACAATGAGGTAAGGATGATCTTGCCAGAAAATCTTACCTCTTATTTTTGTAGTATAACTCTTTCTAATGTCATATGTGCAAATATTTACAGGCATAGCAGATATGAGGAAAGAAAACAATACATGGTATCTGTGGAATTACTGTCTTGGTAGATAACAAGGAATCTGATCTGGCAGTGAACCTGCCACATTATATTTTAAAGAACACAGATTTACATGTGGTCATTTTCCCATACAGTTATTTACAGGAGGAGTAGATTCACAAAAACCTTTCTATCCATAGGCGTATGATGTCATACACCAGACAATGTAATTAAGAAATACAAAGCAGATGGTAAGAAGCTTTGAATGTTCATAATTCTTTACAAAGATTGTACGATTTCAAATGATGTGGCCTTCAAAAACTACAAATTAATACCAATGGAAAAATAAACTTAGCTGAAATAACACTTGCATTCTCACCTAAAAATCAATTTCATGTTTAATAGGCTAAAATAGGATACATTACTTTGAAAATATAGTGTGAATAAAAGCATGCTGAGAGTGACTTTAAGTGCTTTTCAATTTACTCTACAAACTGCCATGGTAAAGTTCATAAGAGCTGTTCTATTTCTAATAACCTTTACTCTTAGTAAACCAGCCTAGAAATAAGAAAGCCTCCGTAGAGTTATTATGGATACTTAGGATCTTGAAAATATTACTCCATAATTACTAAGCTTAAGAATCATCAGTAGGTTGGCCTTCAATAGTATGGCTTTTTTATAATTGTTATCAATAATGTCATATATTTTGTATTAAAAGCTATTTAGCTCTATACTAATACTACTGTACAAAAAGGAGCAAAGTAACAGTATACTTGTGTACAAGTACACACACATACACACTATGATATGTATGTAGCATATACACTAATTATCAACCCTGTTTTAATCTCAAAATGCAACATTCAAGGAACTACAAGGCAAAACCAGTATGAATTCTAATAGCCCTTTTCATTGTATGAATAGGCTGCCCAGGGAAGTGGTTGAGTCACCATCCCTGGAGGTATTCAAAAAGCACGTAGACGGGGTACTCTATAACATGGTTTAGTGGGCATAGATGATGGTTGGACTCGATGATCTTGAAGGTCTTTTCCAACCTAAATGATTCTGATTCTAAGATTCTATGATTGACTGGAGATTGGACAAATACTTTATAAAATGGAGAAAAACAGAAGCTGTGTAATACTAGACTGGTTTTCTGGAGGACACTTCTGGAGGAACTTAGACTATGTATCCATTACCTTTATCCTACTGTCAAGGACCTTCATAGTTTGAAGTCATGAACTGGTTCTCCAGTCTGGTGCAGTTTATTTTTCTTTTTACTCTTTCAAAAGTGAAAGTCAATCTCAGTTCTAGAACTCAATTTTTCCCATATAACACTTTTTCCCTTTAAGAAAAACATATTTTGATCTGATTATTTCTAGGCTGTTGGGGATCTATTGCCCACCTATTTTCTGAAGTTCTAGCTTGGGAATTTTTGAGATCTTCAAATCTCGGTGTCTCACTTCTTGAACTATGTAATGCCCCCTTTCTGGAAGATGGCTCTCTTGCCTATGCTTTGTTCATCTACAGTAGCTGCCTAGATATTTTCTATGCTAGAAAGATTAATTCCTACCAGTGAAGCTTTAATTTCTGTTACATTTAAGGAGTCTGCTCTTTTGCCCCAACCAGATCTCGCTGGCACTGCGAAAATCTGAGCCCTCTGCAGCACTGCTCGCTTTCTTCTCTCATTTCTGAAGTCCAAGTGTTATGGAGAGAGCTAAGTGAAGACCAGCCTTACTTCTTCAGTTTTTAAGGAGACAGAATACTGATTAAAAGAATGAAATTCCTGTGATTCAAATGGACTGCGCAGGAATTAGTTTAAACCTATGGGTGAGGAGTACAGAAGCACCATAGATGGATTAAACCAAAATAATTACAGCAATAAGCTAAGAATGCACGCAGAGTCATTCACTGTGGCTTAGCTGACAAGTGGATTTTGATTAACCTGTAGACATATGGATATTTCGGTTTGGTGTCCATCAGCTTGAGCTAAATAAATATTCAGAAATATACACAAGGTTCAGCTTTTCTGGAAACACTCTTATTTTGAAAAAAGTGTGTGGGGGGTTTCTGTTTAGTTTCTGTAAATTGTTGTTAGTTATAAGTAAAGACATTTCTGAAAAAGTTATATTCTGGAGCCAGGAGAGAAAAAATAAACTCATTTTTATACCAGAAGGGGTGGATTCATCTGTACATTTACAGTATTTGTACAGTTATATTAAAGCTTTCCAGACATGCCTAGAATGTTGGGGAAAAAAAAAAAAAAAAAGAAATGTGGCTAAAATATGTAATGTTCACTGTGGGAAAAAACAATAGAAGAAAACGATAGGGATGTTGGGAATCACTGCAAATGGTAGCAAAGAACCAGTCTGTACTACAGCAGAAGTAAGAAGAACCACAAAACTCCATTGAATTGTAAGTGACAAAATCATTACAAGAATGTAAGTTACAATATGCTACAAATACTATAACTTGTAATTACTGCATACAGTAATTGTTGGTCTATTTTTTCTACTAAAAGCACAGATGAACTAGTACGTTGATATCCAGCTACATAATGTTATAACCATCAAAGGCAGTATATGAAGAGTGTGAGAATAATAAAAAGTACTGCTCTGTAAGTAAATATAATAAACCCACACAGAGGGTTACAAAAAATGAAGTTCAATATAGAAAGTTGTAAAAGGATGGTAAATCAAGTTTGCATACTACACAGGGCCAAAGGTTGATATGTTACAGTTACCTGTACGGAATGTGGTTAACATCAAACCATACAGAGTAGCTTTAAAACATGCATTTGGACAAATTTCTTTCTCTCTTCAGAGGCATCACTTTGAAGAGACAAAAGCTGCATCACCTTTAATTGAATGCTTTTGGAGACAGAAACAAGTTTTCTAAACTGTGAGCAACACAATTTTTCCTGTAACATAAATTCTATTAATTTTTAAAAATGGTATTTTCTAGTTTTCAGGGATGCACAAAATACTAGAAAATATATTCTTTCCAAATGAGCATAGCAGAAGATTATTCAGGAATGACCGACTCTGGTCCCATCATGCTATCTAAAATGTTTATAGAAGTAGAGCTAGACAGAACACTGCTTTAATTTATACAATTAATAAATTAGAAGAATCTGCAGTTCTTTGGGAGACTTAAGGTAATTTGTTTTCTATGCTTTCTATAATAGGCATTGTATGCTGCTATTTATCACCTACTGTAAAACTGATCATGGCGTACAAATATCAAAGAAGGAAAAGACATTTTATTTTCTCTAGATAGATCATAAATATGGTCCTGTGCAATATTTCTGATTTCAGAAATATACCACTGGATTTCATTTCATTGTTTTTTATTCAAATCCATCTTGTCATTCAGCAGAAATGAGCAATTTCCCTCCTACTTTTGAAATGTATTGCTTCCTACAGCAGGCACAGCCAAGGCACACTTTGGCTTCCCAAGGCACCACCACTGTGGCTACTCAGCCCCGACAATATTTCAGAACATTGTTCCCCTGGGAGCCCATGCGAGATTCAGAATGCTTGGAAATGCATTAGGGACCTTTGCTGTATAGACTTTTATGAGCAGTTTTGCATGTTAAGCATAGTAACGTGAAGATGTGGAAGACATAGCTCATGTGTCAGACTGAAGGATTAACACAAGAGAGAGAAATGGGTTATATATCATAAAAGACAAAAGGCACAAAAAAAAATGGGTACACATCAGCTATTGATACGTTCAGAGTTGAAATCTGTGAGAGAATTTCTGCAACAGCTTCACAGTCTTTTACCACTCCCGTACAGATGCTGTAGGGAGACAGTCACATATAATAAGCCACCTCCTCCTTTCTACTGTACCTGACACCTCAACAGGTACAGTCTTGGTGTGCTTCACCATTCAATGGTACTTTGAACTCATGGGCTGCCAGGTGACTTACTGTCTTCAACTTGATTAGTCTGAAAAAGGCACTTTTACAAATCTGTTAAATGAACAAGAAAGATTTTATACTATCTCCTTACTAACTTGGGAAAAACCGCTTGCCCATATTTTGGTCAACTTACTTCTGACATAATTTTGCTAGTTAATGTGGTAAAGTACTCAAAACATTGAGTTTCAAAGGCCAGTGATGTTCCTTTTATCAGCTGTTTCAAAATACATATGTTCTCATATGGAGCAAGGGAGAAAAGCTTGTGTTCAGAAGTCTGATTTCTGCACAAAAAAAGGTCATTTTAACCCTCTGGATCTGCTTCAGATAGTTCAGGACTTCAGGCCTCACCCCTATTGACCTTAGGACCTCCTTAGATCTGTCATGGTCTTTATCTCCCAGTAAAAGAAGCTATCCATTTTGCTCATGCTGGTGCCATCTACCTTGGCATTTCTGCAATTCTTTTCTTTCCCTCCCATAGAAAACCACTGTTTTCATCCTGTCCTGTCCTGACAGACAGCTTGATTCATTTGCCAGTTCTGAAGAGAGCTTAGGCTCGACTCTTCATGCTGTCATTTCATGACTGATGGTCTCAGCACATTCAGGCTGTTGATATCCCTGCCATACACCTTTGCCTTGATGCACTGGGGCATTGTAACTTCACTAGGGGTTTTAAAGAAGTGCAGGTGAAAAGTGGCACAGGATTGGAACAAATCCATAGCTACTTTAAACTGGAGCTTTCAGGTGAATCACTTAAGAAAGTTATTGAAGTGATGATCTGTGATATCAGGAGGCAGGGCTACACAATCCAGATGGTCCTTGCAGAGTTCTCTTTCTCTAGGGGAAAAAACCCCAACAACAAGGACAAACAAACAAAAAATCCCCAAAACAAAATGAGACCTGCAAACCTTCTTACAAAACTTTGTGATTGTTTTTCCCCTCCTACATATTTTTTCATGTCTATATGGAGTTATGAGGAATATGAATAACTGCAATATAAGTTTCATAGCTACCTCTTCATTTTTGCTGTTTTCCAATTTGGAGTGCACATTAAAGCTAACACCTTCAGTTCTCTCTTTCTGAGCCATTTTGCATCTAACATAAACTTGAACTGGAAAGTACAGGAAGATCAGTCAAGTTTATTGTTTTTTGTTTGCTCTGGCTTGTGCCCATGTTAAACATAAAATGAGAATTGCCCATGCTAAATATAAAATGAAAATTGAGGTCATTTAATTCAAGGAAATAATGCCAAGGAACTCTTAACAGGCTATTTGCATGGTCTAAGAAAAATGATTAGTTGAAGCACTTTCTTCTCTTGTACTTCCCAGTATTTTCAAAGACTAATTTTTAGCAGTAAAGATCAATATACCCTAGTAAACAAATTTACTAATCCTTCTCATGATACTGATGTGAATATCTGTGTTATATATGGTGATACCTTTTAAAAAATATCTGTTTATCTTTTATTGAAGTGAGAAGAGTTTTAGCTCTCTTTTTCCTAGCTCATAGGTATATTCTAAATTATAACAAAGGGCTTTAAGTTGTTCTCAGTTATGACCTACAGTAATACCATAAATCTTCCCAGTATTGATTAGTCTCACAGAGCTGGATTTAGCTTCAGTGGAAAAGTGAGCTGTGAAAGGAGTTAGGAGCAGTCTTCGAGATAATGCTGTAATTACTGTGTATATAATCAGATGTTGGATACTTTTCAAATGTACTACAAAGAACCATATTAAAAAGGGGGACCGTATGGACAAGAAAGGCTATTTACTGTCTTAAGTACAGGATGAACACAAACATAATCATTACTACAAATGAAACTATATACCTCCAGCATAGCAGCCAAATACACAAATAAAAATCTTCAATATATAGATATTCTTCAATGTAAAGTAAGTTATTTGCTTGTTTTGTCTGATATGTTTGTTTGTTTGTTTGTTTACTTCAGACTCTTTCTGTGCAAATTAGGTAATACCTGTACAGTATCCTAGTCAAAATTTCCAGAAGTCTGTATCATCTGGAGAACAATATCCTCTGCAATCTTACCTAAGACTATTGATCTAAATATATTCTGCTGTTATATTGCTTTCTTTCCCTTACAGGTTTTACATGTATTGCTATCTATAATTAACCAGAGCCTGTCTAGTCTTTTAATTCTCAAGCTAAGAAGGAACTGAAATGTTGAATTCACCAGGTCGATATAGACAGATGGAATTCAACTCCCTACTTGGAGAAGTACATTAGGGTACACAGATCTTCTAGGCAGATTTTATGTGGGTGAAGGGGTGACGTTATGGGTTTTTTTACTTTCAAAGAGTGAGAAAAAGACAAATGAAGATGGCTAGGGAGAGAATGGAGTTGTTCTTTTCTACTGTTGGCCAGTTAGTGGATTCCAGTGGAAAGTAAACCACAATCTTTTGTGGTTTAATTTAAAAAAAACTTCAGTCACAGGACAACTGAGGGGCAGCATTGTGATGCCTTCTTTTGCAAGTAAGAGGCAGCACACTGAAAAGGGCAATGTAGAAAACCCCAGCCTAGTTGTATACCATGAATACCTTTTTATAATGTGAACAACTCCTGCTTATTGAATATTAGAGCAATATCACCAATGTAATAAACATTCAGGTTGAATCCATCCTTTAAAAATGAACTTTTAGATATTGCAGAACACAAGCACATGCTGTGCATTGTTAGCATTCAAAAGCCCTTGTGACTGTATTAGCACTGGAACCCAAATGAGTGTGATAGAGCTTTGCAGGAAACAAAAATAAAACAAGCGGGAAAAAGATTAGGACATTTCAGCAATTCCCAAATGCTATTTTTACTTCTGTGGGACAATCATTCTGGTGGCTGTCACGTTCTGGTTACTTGTCCAAAAATCCTGCATTTTAATGAATGCTCTGGAGGTCAGATCCCAAGCTGGTCTAAAACAGCAGCTCTCTAATGGTGTAAGCCATTTTTGCTAACAAACATCTGGGGTGATACACAAGTCCTCATGAACACACGAGTTTATAATTTTAAGAATTAAATTAATAATTATGCTTGAAATAAACTTGGAAACATTTTACTTAGCCTCCTGACTAGACATTTCTTTGTACCTAATGAAACATAATTTTGCCTACCAGTAATAAGAAAATTAATGTGGTGGAGGTTAAATTGATGTTCATCCAAATTAAAAAAAAAAAGGCAAAACTGAAAAAGGGTATTTCCTAGTCTGTCAGTAAAAATATACACATACATACTTTCAGATTCCATAGAAAGGAAACTTGGTTAGGAAAGCATTATTAAACCAACCTTTGTTATTAGGGTAAATGTGATCTTATTGCGCTCTCATACTACATGCAGAGTTAACTCTTTAAGTCAGTCTTGGAATTATTGAGATGTATAGCTGAAACTGAACCATTTTCATCTACTTCAGTTATGCAGATTTGGTCAGCAATAGAAATCTAAACACTATGTCAGCAATGACATATGATGCAAATAGAAAGAGAAAATTTATGTAAGAAAATGCAACACTGCTAATATGTTGCTAATAATAACTGCTAATATGTGCTAATAATAATGATTCCAATTCAGTTTTCAGGTCTCATCATAATGGGCAGTCTACAAAAACTGAAACGAGTGTCTCCTTTATAACGTTTACTATTAGACAAGAGCAAAACAGAGAAAGAAAAACTGGGAAAAAAATCCGAAGTGTTTCTTTATTCAGGGAGAGGAACTGGGGGAGAGGAACTGTCTGCTAAAGTGACTGAAATTGTGAAAGACTAGAAAAAAATGAACCTCTGTCTCCTGAGGGAGACTTAACTAATATGCCAAACTTTGCAATATTTTATAAACTGACTCATTAAAATCATGCCAGCCTTCAGGATGAAGTTCTATAATAAAATGTGGGGTCCTTTAACAAAGCAACAAAACCCCCTGCTGCTATTCTGTGGAACAGAAGAAATTTTGAATAAAAGAGACTGTTCTAATGGACTATAAGAGCCATTGTGGTCTTAATACATGCATTTGTTAGGAGATGATTACCAGAGTCTGTCAGTGTGTGGCTAAAAGGAGTAAATTTTTAACTAACTAGATTTTAGCCCTTATGAAAGTATTCAAAACTGAATTGTGATGGATCTTATGTATACATTGGCTAAATCTATTTCTCTCTCTTGAGATAACAGTGCCTGAGTTTTACCTTTTTTATTAATTTATATATGATGATCTTTGTGAAGGACTTGAGTTTTCTCACTGTATTTGTACTCTCTCAAGGAAAGAAGAGGGAGAAAATCAGTTAGATTATAACCTATGAGTTAGCTGATTTGTCCCTGGCATTCTTAGAAAAGGGGTCTGAAATGTGTTCCTTTACAATTGGCTTTTCTGAAACTTATTCTCAGAAAACATGTTCCTACGAAGACTGCCATTTGCCCAGACAAATATCATTGTTTATCTTCATTCTTCCATCAATAACCATCTGTGCCCTGTACCACACTCCTACCCACACTATAACCTATTTTGAGGGCTTTGAATAAATTAGTTTTCCACTCCATAATCACCTTTCAAAACTAACCAGTTTAAAGGTTTCCTAGTTGTGACATAGGCTTCCCAGTTAATACCTTCCTGAGTCCTCATTAGATTAATTCTATACATGTTCCAAAAGGGGATTTTAGGTGTTCATCTAGCTATAGCTTTTACCCTGCCTTTGCCTTTGCCTGAAATCAGGTCTTTATTCAAACCAAGAACTTCTGCACTATCCTATTTAAATCTTTACCTTCTCATGAAATTAATTCTGATCTCTCCTCCTGCTTTTGAATTAGTGAATTGACAACTCTTCTCAATTTCCACCAAGTCTCTGACACAGAGATACACATTTAAAGATAGTAAACTGAGTTCCTCAATGACACATAGCAAAGAATTATAAAAATGGAAATTTGCTTATGTGTCTACTTGCATACATTAGTCTTTCTCAACAAGTACACCACAGTGCCTTGTGCACAGGACTGAATTTCTTTCCTTGAGAGTTTTTGTTCTGACACATTACTCACCCTGCTTTATGGGAAATGATTAAAAGAAAGATTGTCTCCTGTTGTGAAACCAATCTAAGTATTTGAAAGCTACTTTTTTCTATGCCCACTGTTTTAGTTTTGGACTTTATTGAATATTTATAAAAAATGAGGAAAAAAAAGGTGCTGCACTAATAAGTAATCAGGTCAAATGCAAATTTTGTCAATAGTTGATACAAGTGTGTATTTCAGGTTACAAAGTAAAGCAAAGTTCATTTTCCCTTTCCTTGATGGCTAACTATTATCCTTCCTCATAAGTATGCCTATTAGCCCAAGGAATGTTTAAGAGCTGCTGTGGAGTTTACTATTTGCTTAGTTTGCCTATGAGTGACAGCCAAAGGCGTACAAGAGATTCAGAGTATGACACTCAGGAACGATGCAAGTTTCATTCAAATGCCAAATTTAAACTAGGCATTTTTTCGTGTTATTTTAGCTAGAGATACCTTTTCTAAAGTGAAAGTTTTCAAGAGATCACCATGATTATGATGACATTGTCGCTAACATGGCTGGTGTATTGGGAGTTGTGTTGGGAATATGTTTGAAAGAGAGACAAAGACTGTGTCACGCTGCAATCCAAAATGAGAAGAGTTAGGTTTTCTGGCACATACATGAATCCCCGCTTTCACTTTGTTTATTACATTGTAATTGTTCCGTGCACCAGTGTGAAAGAAAAAAAAAATGGTAATATATATACTGTTGAGCTACAATTCTAAACCACTGAATGAGCACTAATGGCATGACTACGTTACAGAATTCAGCACCATGTTGAAAGTCTAGACTGCTTCTGAATATGCTGGTATAGCAACAGAGCACAACGCGGTACCAATACTGGTGGCAGAGTATCTGTACCAGCATGGCACACCACATGCTTCTTATTATGTCCTAATAACAGAAGGATTTGTTCTGGCATAGCTTTCTTGCTGCCAGGACTAGTCTAGCTCCCATGTTGCACTGTGGAAGAGACATCATAGCAAACCTTCCCACCACTCTTAAAAGGCAGTTGCAATGATCATCACTGACAGTACACCATACTTCTGAATTGTTTTACTTTTTCATCTTTTACATTCTTCACAATTATAACTAAAATAGCAGACGATAACATTTCTATATTCTTGCTGCACATTCATTCAGTTGATTTTTTGTTTTCCTTACAAAGCCCTCCTCAAATAAAACAATAGTTTACATTGTATTTTGTGATAATCCTAGTTTAGTAGTCATGCCCTAACAATGCTTACTAAAGAAGAGACAAGAAAAGGCATTTCAACTTAAATATTGTTGGATAGTTTAGGTGAAAGATATATCTTGGGCAGCTTAGCCTTTTCAAGACTGAGAAGACTGAGGTATGTGTGGTTATATGCTTAACT
The DNA here is from genome assembly GCF_026419915.1 of Harpia harpyja. Lineage (NCBI taxonomy): Eukaryota > Metazoa > Chordata > Aves > Accipitriformes > Accipitridae > Harpia > Harpia harpyja. The sequence continues at coordinate 26,297,371 of NC_068947.1, forward strand.
AAGACTTCGTCTTAGAAACCTTAATTTGGAAACTGAAGCCATGTTTAGTAATATGAACTGCTCTGCAACAATACTAGTTTTGGAGCATTACCTCCATAGTGGTTTCACTGCTCATTCCCATCCCTTCATCTTGCTCTTTCTTTACATGTTCTGTCGCACACTGCCAATGGTATCTGAGAAATGATCTAAAGAAAATTAAACAGTACAAAACAGACATATTTTTTTGTTCCTTTTTTCTTTATAATCTGCCATTTTTCTCTAATCAGACTCATAGCTCAGCTATAAAAATATCTCTGCTGTGCTGACACAGTGGTGATGTGCAGTGCATAGATGGCAATGAACACTTGAGAAGAATGGGACTGCTTTAAATCAGTCTTGCTCCTGAACAGTTTGTGTGCTGAAATCACAGCCTAGGAGAAATTCACAGACTGAAATCTCTGGATTTAGGTGGCTGAAACCATTTGGGGCCCTGCATTTTCTCTATCCAACATTAGCATAATACTTCCCATACAATCGCAGAGATGTTCTATGTTATACAGAACTGTGATGTATCCAGCTTCAGTGATCATGTGGACTATATCATAGCTACCTGTGATAGGCTGGCTAAGGAAAAAAAAAAAAAACCTACACAAAAAAAGCCACAAATAGTAAAACAAATAGTATTGATCATTCAGTCATTACTGATTTTCACTCTTCCCAGAAGACCATTGAAGTTGATAAGAATCTTAGACCATTTCTATTATGGAATGTTCCAAGGCAGGGGGTGGGTGTGTTTGTTGGGGGGGGCCTATGCTGAAAAATGAGGGGATGAACTCACATGAACATGCCTGAAAAAAAGCAAACATCAGAAGAAGAAATTTTGAATATGAATTACGAAAGCTGACACCAGATAAACTTCTTGAAAGGAAGAAGGTCAAATATCTCTTACCTGCACCTCAAACTTCCTAAAGAGATTTTGACAGTGCAAACCACCACCAAAATCTAAACACTTCATCAATTTTTTTTTTTTTTTTTTTACTTTAGTGAGTTTGAAGCTCTCTCCTACCTCTTAGAAGCCTCCATTGTAAAGATATATGGAAAAGGTGAAAAGAATTTAGACACTATGGCATTTTGGTACTTTCAATTTGCTTAGCATTCAGGTCAGTTTTTCCTCAGCGTCAATCAAAGACAAAGAGTCATGGAAGCTGATGGAAGTGGAAAAATACTTTCTGGCATTAGGCATTTGTTTATTAATCATATAATGTTGCTCAGTGAAGTGAATCACATTTAATGGGTTGCTTAGCTCTGTAGACCAAATGAAAAGGAAAAAAAAAAAAGAACAGTTTGGGTTATACTTATCCCAGTGGCTCCATGTGAAATACTCATCAACAGATATTCAGCTGTTATAAATTGTAATAATTACACTGAAATCAAAGGAGTAATGTCTAATTGCATCATCAGAGTGTCTTATCCTACTATTATTTATCATTAATCTAGGGGAATTCGTAAATAGGTACTATTAGGAGTATCAGTACATGGTATCTACAATAACTTACAGTTAAATCCTTTAGATGAGAAAAGAAATTTTAATTTTTGGGGATTGTGAGTGAATAGAAAAAATTGCTATGAGTGCCTTTCCAGACCAATACTGTGATTTATTGCTTTAGATAGATAGCATTTAGATTGCTTTGATTAGCTTCTGATCTTCTGGAGACTTAATGACCCATGACCAGCTTTCCACCTTTTCCTGTGTGGGCCCTGTAACATCATCCCAGGGCTGCCCACCCGGTGAGGCCACCCAACAGCATGGCTTTTGTGTAGCCTGCCTGATGGGGAGTTGAACGGACCAGCCCTGGCACCAAGAAACTGCTTTTGTGTGGACAGACAGCTCATTCTGCACATAGACTAGTCCTGGGCTGGGCACAAATGAATTGTCTGGGAGGCGTGTGTGTAAGGGGACCCTCACAGATCTTGGCAGCATTCAAGCCTCTTCCTGATTATTTTAACTGAAGTATTTTAACTAATAAGTCTTTCCATCTTTTTCTTCTGCAGGGTATATACCCATCATTGTTCTTTCTTGCCATAGTTATGGTTCATTTTTGTACAATTCCAGTAGCACCTCCTTATCTTTTAAGCTACTCCCTATCATGTCTTTCTCTGAATTCTTTCTATATTTTATCTTTGACTATACAAAGAAGTACTATAGACATTAGGCTGCCTAAATTAGTTCAGCATATTTTCTGAATGCTCTAACATCAGGTTAAGTGCAATATCTATTTATTTCATGAACCAACTAAACAGAAGCTATGGGTGAGCTAAAAGTTCAGACTAATCAATCACATCCACATGTAACACTGTGTACACTTATATTAATCAATATAATAGCACCCTGCGCTTAAAGGACTGCAACATAATGCGTAGCCATGATCTTGTTAAAAAAAATAATAAATCTTTTGATTCTTATTAACTGTCTTTCAGAGAGGGGAAAGTTATATACATTGTTATGTATAGTTATTTTGTGTACATCATATGTATAGTAAGCATCACAGTGTATGCTTTCAGGTCAGCAGAACTTTTTTGGACTGTAAAGCTGCTAGATTTGATTTAAGTACAGATTGTAATTTGGGGAACTTAAAGGAAAATCTAATCAATCCACTTTGAAAAATTGTGAAAATCCCACCTTTTTCCTTTTCAGCAGTAAGATATATAAAGAATGCTGTATTTCTGCCTTATTTATGCAATTTCTGCTGAATGGGGGGTTCTGGCTTTGAAAACACTTCTGTCCTGTATTTGCTTTCATTACCTCAACTCAAGCATATTTTCAGTTGTCAGAAAATATTTTTGCCTTGTTTGTCCCCTCCATGAAAAATTTCAACTTATTTTAAAACAATAATTAAAAAAGAATTTTCAATCCTTTTTTGAAGAAAAGTTAGAATTTTCAGTGGAAATCACTATTTCCCATTAAGCTTTCTCATTAGTCAGAAAATCAACCACATGGTGCTAAATAATTTCAGTTAAAAATTTGCCATGACTTGACCATGATAAGATATATAAACTGAAAAATGAAGGGCAATATCTCATTCAACAGACAACATAGAAATATTAATTTTAATTTTGTAGAAGTACCTTTATCTTCCTCTTTTTCAGTCACAGAATACCTCCTTTCAACAGCTTTAGTTCTATTTCTGGTTTTGTGCTTAAATCAATGTCATCTGGAGAACATACAGCTTTATATCTCTTGCTTTTTCTAAGGTGTAAGACCTTCCTTATTTAATTCAGTTTTCTTAACTGGGTTGTTGAAGTCCATATTTTCATAAGTGGCATCTTATACTTCCCCCCCCCCCCCCCTTAAGCTCTGGTATCAATGAATTTAATTTATGTTTTTTAAAAGGTGTTTATTTTCCTTCTTGGCCATTAAATAGTTGTACTGTCAACATTGGCTTCATCATGAGTACAACTGATTACATTTCATGGATAAAACATGAAAGGTCATTGTTCAGTAAATGTTCACTATTAATGGGATGTGCTGAATAGACCTTATAATGATTATAAGGGAGCTTAGTAACATCTCAGTATAGTGGTGCTTCTTTTATAGCTAGAGGAAACAGAACATTTGAAAAAAATGTGAGAACTTAAGCTGTGTGGAACAGAAGGTCATTCTGTTCATGTCGAAAAATGGATAATTGAATAAATGATTTTGCTTGAATTAAAAGTTTTTACTTGTAATAATACAGTATTATCAGAAGTTAGCAATTATGACCAAAATCTCTTGTCTTCCTATGAAAAAAAAAAACCCAACAAAAAACAAGCCAAACACAACCCCACAATGTGGAGTTTCTTCTTTTTTTTTTTTTGTTTTGCTAACTCATTATATTTCACATATGTGTTTTGTTGATAGCAGCATATAATTATCCAACCATGTCTGAAAGCTACTGTACAGCTACTCTGTTATTTAGGATAATAGTCTGCATATGGTTGGTACTGGTTCCTTTCAATGTTTGTTATCTCTGAATGCAGGACATGGTCTGAAATCCACTAAAATCATTTGGGGAAGTTAGTTGTATAGATATAGATATGGGGTTTATTACCAAGAAATTTAATGGAACATGTACTGAAATCCAGAGAATGATAAGTTTTAATGTAATGAGACCAATTATACTAAAAGTAGAAGCTGAAAGAAAAAAGGGGTGTGTCAAAATGGAAACTTCCATAATAAGCTCCAAATATTGCAAAGAATCCTGTTACAAATAGCTCCTTTCTCTCTGTATAGCAGTGTAAGAGTAAAAAGCTGATATTTGCATTTTGGGAGCCAAACAAAAGAAAAAGGAAGGGAAAAATATATCATTATATTTGAAATTTACAGGTGCAACATGCTACATATAGCAGAACTCCATAAGCTAACTGTAGTATACACTATCTCCTCAAATCCAAACATTTTAATTAATTCTATACTGTCTAAATACCAGGTAAATGCTTGTATTTGTTTAGATTCTCAAAATAAAGACTTCAATTTCTATGAATATCAACAAAAATCACACACTGACTATAAATCATGTAATGTAATTTAAATACTCAGATATTATGAGTAGAGGGTTTTTTCAATGACTACTAATAGTGGCTTATTTAGTACACTGAATCTGAGTTACGGTCATTAATAAAATCCGATTTTTAGCACACTTTTGTTTTAGTCAATCTTTAGTACTATTTTCTACAAAGCTAGAGTCTTTTTTAAATTAGATTGCACAAAAATATTATGTACCTTTCTCATAACACTAAAAAGATTTTTGCATTGATAGCTGACATTCTGCTGTCTGGAGGCTTAGTTCAGAAATATGATAATTTGGTAGTTCTGAAGCTAATACACCAATAAAAACATGTGACAAGCAAGGCAGAAAATAATGATTATTGTGAAAATTCAATCTGAAAACTAGGTACCATAATATTTGTATTTAATGGCTTTAGAAGAATAGTTTTTGGTTCAGAAAGGAAGCTTTGAATGACTTATTGAGCATTATTAATATTATCGTCTTGTGAAAACAAAATGGTCATTTGAGTAAAATACTTTCCCTCAAGGAGTACTTACAAAATGTTTTGTTACCTCAGATAAATGATCTTTATATTATGTTCTATGAAAAACAGAGAAAACCATATTCTGCCCTACATTGCCAAACTAATAAGGCATCTATTTTAGAACTGTAGAAAACATAGGCTTCAACAGAAGATTCACGACTGAATTTATATGAACAGTTGAAACATTATAGAAAAAAAGCATTAGGACACTCAAAGGTTTTATTGTAAGGGATACAAAGGATTTTTGAGATTCAGAAATATTGTCCTAGCTAAAATGATCTAAAAATATTGGTACTTATTAAAAAATACATTAATAGCACATGCTTGTAATGCTTGTACTTTCAGTGGGGAAGCACATTTTATGAGACTATACTTCTGTACAAAAGGTTTGGAAAGAAAGATACTGTTTATCTAATGAAGAGTGAAATTTGCACCTGCTTAACAGTTTCTTTACACTGCGTTTAACTTTCTGAATTGTTGTTATATTAACTGTAAGAAGTGTTTAATTCAATAGTGTGTTTCCATGCTCCTAGCTTCAAAATCTGACTTAGGAGAGTTGGAACACATAAAATAATTTCTTCTGCATTTTTTTTTCACTGTAAAGTTACAAACAGGTAAATCAGTTACTCGTGTTACTTACAGAGAGCACTGCACTGAAGTTGCCATTTCCTTATTTTGAGAGGTGTTCACACTGTAGTAGGAAATGAACTTTACTACTTCTACTTTCTATGTTCCTGTAATTCAGGCACTGCAACACAGGCAGCCAGAGCACGGGAAGCTACCTACAATGGATTAGCATGTTTTCATGATCTGGAAACATATATATGTAATACTGTATGACAACAAAACCCACAAATGAGGTGGCCTGAGAGTTTCTTATGAAATCACATATTCAAATTAAAATTAATGAACAAAACTTATTTAGAAGTTCAAATTATTTTATTTCAGTAAACTTGCAAAACTGCATTTTCTATAGCAATGCATTGCTAGATCTTGATGTACAAGGATCATTCTTTCTTGGAAGGAAAGTGTCTGTCTTTGGTTATACACCTTACAGGAGCATGATCCAATGTATGTCTTCCTTACTGCAGCTTCAGGTGACAATTAAAAAAAATTGTCACAATTAAAAAAAAAAAAGTTCTCAAAGAATATTAGGATTGCAAAGTGAAGCAATTGAATATTAGTAAATACAAGAATTCACCCGCCCTGTGCATATCCATAATGACACATTCTCCAATTACACTGTCACATCCTTCATTTTCCACCAGACTCTCAAGCTACAGAAGACCATATTCATTAGACCTCCCTTCATTCCGGTCCATTGAGAGGTGAAACCAGGAAAATCCCTCCAGACATGAGTGAGCTGGTGCCCAACTAGCACAGATTGAGATACATTCTGAGTTCTCACTAGCAATCTCCAATATTAGTGTAGTTAGAGCCCGAGGTTATTTACACTGCAAGTGTAGAAATACGGACTGATTCTTTAGTGTGAACGGTGGAGAGAACAAACTTGTGAAAGTCCTGCTGAGCACCTGCAATCATTTGTGTTCGGTGGCATTCTGAAGCTAGCAAATGTGCAGTTGTATAGTAAACTCTGATAAATATCTAATGATATCATGAAACTTGAAACTCTTTCTATGAACATGTATCAATGTAATTCTAGACATGTGTATAGCATTTGCGTGGAAAGGTTTTGGTAGTGGGAGGGCTACAGGGTTGGTTTCTGTGAGAAGGTGCTAGAAGCTTCCCCTATGTCTGAGCCAATTCCAGCCAGCCCCAAGAAGGACCCGCCGCTGGCCAAGGCTGAGCCCATCAGTGACAGTGGTAGCATCTCTGGGATAACAGATTTAAGAAGGGGGGGAAAAAACTGTGCAACAGAAACTGCATCCAGAGAAAGGAGTGAGAACATGTGAGAGAAACAACCCTGCAGACACCAAGGTCAGTGAAGAAGGAGGGGGAGGACGTGCTCCAGGCGCCGGAGCAGAGATTCCCCTGCAGCCCATGGGGAAGACCATGGTGAGGCAGGCTGTCCCCCTGCAGCCCAGGGAGGTCCACGGTGGAACAGATACCTACCTGCAGCCCATGAAGGACCCCATGCTGGAGCAGGGGGATGCACCTGAAGGAGGCTGTGACTCTGTGGGAACCCCGCGCTGGAGCAGTCTCCTGGCAGGACCTGTGGCCCTGTGGAGAGAGGAGCCCACACTGGAGCAGGTTTTCTGGCAGGACTTGTGACCCCACAGGGGACTGCAGCCCATGGACGGGACCCACAATGGAGCAGTTTGTGAAAAACTTGTGCTGGTTTTGGCTGGGATAGAGTTAATTTTCTTCATAGTAGCTAGTATGGGGCTACGTTTTGGATTTTTGCTGGAAACAGTGTTGATAATTCAGGGATGTTTTCATTACTGCTGAGCAGTGCTTACACAGCGTCAAGGCCTTTTCTGCTTCTCACCCCACCCCACCAGCAAGTAGGCTGGGGGTGCACAAGAAGTTGGGAGGGGACACAGCTGGGACAGCTGACCCCAACTGACCAAGGGATATTCCAGACCATATGACATCATGCTCAGCATATAAAGCTGGGGGAAGAAGAAGGAAAAGGGGCATGTTCAGAGTTACGGCGTTTGCCTTCCCAAGTAACCTTTATGCATGATGGAGCCCTACTTTCTCGGACATGGCTGAAGAGCAGCCTGCTGATGGGAAGTAGTGAATCAATTCCTTGTTTTGCTTTGCTTGCATGCACAACTTTTGCTTTACTAATAAACTGTTTTTATCGCAGCCCATGAGTTTTCTCCCTTTTACCCTTCTGATTCTCTCCCCCATCCCACTGTGAGGGAGGTGAGGGAGCGGCTGCATGGTGCTTAGTTCCTGGATGAGGTTATACCACGACAGATCTGTAGCCCATGGGAAGGACTTATGTTGGAGAAGTTTGTGGAGGACTGTCTCCTGTGGGAGGGACCCCATGATGGAGCAGGGGAAGAGTGTGAGGAGTCCTCCCCCTGAGGAGGAAGGAGCAGCAGAGACCATGTGTAATGAACTGACCACAACCCACATTCCCCATTTCCCTGTGCCGCTGGCGGGTGAGGAGGTAGAGAAAATTGGGAGTAAAGTTGAGCCCAGGAAGAAGGGAGGGGTGGGGAGAAGATGTTTTAAGATTTGGTTTTATTTCTCATTACCTTACTCTGATTTGATTGGTAATAAATTAAATTAATTTTCCCCAAGTCAAGTCTGGTTTGCCCATGATAGTAACTGGTGACTGATCTCTCCCTGTTCTTATCTTGACCCACAAGCCATTCATTGTATTTTCTCTCCCCTGTCCAGCTGAGGAGGGGAGTGATAGAGCGGCTTTGGTGGGCACCTGGTATCCAGCCAGGGTCAACCCACCACAACCTGTATGAATGTACATTTAGACATCATTTAGCAGAAATGAAAAAGGCAAGCCTCTAGGAACATTCAACAAGACTACTTCTTGCAAAGTTCAAATATCATTGACAAAGTCTCACAGTTTCCAATCAGGTGTGCAAGACCTATTTATTGCTTGATATGAACAAAGCAATGCATTTTTTCTAATCTTGTTTTTGAAAAGAATGAATATATTGCCTGAAAAATTTTAAAAAAATCAATCATCTTAGATGTCTGAAATGGAAAACATCAACTGAAGTTCTTTATGTTTTGTATAGTTGTAATCATCTGAAAACAAGAGTTTGTAATGGAAAGTGTCAAAGAATCTTAACTGCCTTTAAAGCATTATTATTTAGCTGCCTACAGAACTCTATTATTTTGGGGGAACACATAGCCCTTCTTAGAAGCAGCATTGGTTTGGAACACCAAAAAAGAAAGAATGAACACTTAAATAAAGTGAATAATCTTGTGTTATTAATCTCCTTTATTGTATGTTGTATATGGAAAGGTATATGTGGCTCCTAGTAGCATTATTCAAAGCTGTTCTACAATTCCTAGATGATAAATATGCAGGAGATACAAAGCTGACTTTTGACCACCTCCACAGCCTCAGTTTATCAGCCACATACCATCTAGTTTCAGGCAGGACCGAGAAAACCCCACTGTCCATCAAATGTTTGTACAGTAGGAAAAGAAGGTAGCTGAGCAGACAGAAGTAAGAACTAAAAATCTACTATCCATGGACAAAAGGTGGAACACTGTCACATGCCAGTCATAAACCGGAGTGAGGTTTTGCTCGTATTCTTGGGAACTTTATTTGCCCAACACAAGTTCGCAAATGCAAAAGAAAGAGAAAGAAAGAAGAAAAAGAGTTCGTTGCAATAGCTGCCACCATGGAGCTGTAGCATCCCAACAGTCCGATTCTTCAAGGCCAGTGGGAGGACGTTCCTTCCCATATTCATCGTCTTTGCTCTTTTATTGGGTTATCACATTCCATATTCATATTCCTTCTGAGAATTACTTAGCATATACTAGGAACTGGTTTTGTTTAACCACACCCACCACCCAGCAGTGGTACGCATGCCTAATACCATCACTGGGGGCTCTCAAAGAGGCTTTGGTGGTCTCCAGGGGTCTCCGAGCCCCTCTGTTTTCTAGGCCCCTGGTCTGGGCGCATGTACGGGAGTTAGGTTAAGTTTCTCGGAATCAACTTCGAGTTCACAGAAAGTCTCTAGTCTTCCAGTCTGACTGTTGCTCCGTTGCTATGGTAGTGGTGGCAGGTAGCACTTTGATGTCCCACCAATGTTGAGACAAACATCAGATGCAGTCTCTTACAAACACGTAAGATAATTTTTGAAGGATAGTATTACATGCCTTGTGGCTTACTGCTGAAAAAGATGGCTTATGTGGAAGTCTACTACCAAGGAAAGGAATGGAAGCGAAACTGAAAGTTAGAGCTACTGGCCAAGAATGGGCACTCTTGGCAAATTGCCTTGGCATCTGAAAATGTGGGTAGCAGCAAAGTTTGAGTGGGAGCTTACCAGACTCTCCTAAATGAGAGACAAATCCTGTTACTCAGCACCCTAATAGGGTAGAGGGAAATCACTGGAGATGATAGAGTTTTGTTGAAATGTCCTTTAAGACAAAAAGTCTCATCAACATGGGATGGTCTGCATTGCACATCCTATTTATTAGATGGGACTTGATAATATTTCAATGTATCTTTTGCAGGTTAATTATTTAATTTCTTAGAATATGGCCAAAATTTATTTTTGTTGAGTCACTGTAAGTTGTATGAAATTTCCTAGTCATACTTTTTTTTAACCAGGTCAATTACACACTTTATTGATGAGGCATCATGTTACTTAATAGTAATTATTTCAAATGAATACTGGTAATTCCATTTTTCCATAGATAAACATATTTTTATAGACATGAATATGCACAGCTGTTACTTTTTGCTGACAATTTCAATACTAATGGGCCCCATATATTAACAACTAATTTACTTCTAAGTGCTGAAATACAGCACTTAAATGCACTATGCACAAATACTTACAATGTAATTTGTTGAAAGCCAAGTGACATCCATTCCAGAGCTGTATATGCATTTTTGTAGCGTTGTATCATATGTATCTATATAAACATGTACACATACATTTAAAACTTAGGCAACAGCATTTTTATTACAAATATGAATTCTCTTGTAATACTCAAGTAGAACTACAAGTAAACTTTGCAGGTTGTGCGGTAACCTCAGGAAACTAACTACAGAATATTATTTCTGCACTGAAAAGCTAAACTTTAGAAAAAAAATATGACTCTAAAGAACAGGAACTAGTACGTTTTTTCTGTCTTATTCAGAATTCCTATTGAAGTCTGTAAGAGACTGAATTGTTATCTTGAACCATTTGCCTCAAAGATTGTTAGGTGTGAGGGACTGGGCTGTCATCTCAAGGAACTGTGAACTGCTTATCTCGAGCCCTTTGTCTCTAAGATGGCCTGTTTAAGCAGGACACTCCTCTGTCCATAAGGACAATTACCAGGCCATTGAGGCATCCAGGGGAGGAAACGGGGCTGGAGCTAATAAGATACTGGTTTCTGGTGTCGACCAGGCGAAGGTCGTGTGATAGACGAAACCTGCAGCGCATGACATCATCGAAATATACCCTATAAAAACCCGTAGAGACAAGCTGTGGCGCCCTTTTTTCACCACCAAAGAATTGAAGATCGAGGACCAACAGGACGCCGCTGGATCCATGGTGGTGACCGTCCTTGCAACTCCCACCACCGACTGCTTGCCTGAGGACCAACGGGATGCCGCTGGATCCGTGGTGGTGACTATCCTAGCAATCCTAGCCCCACTGCTTGCTTAATCTCTACCTTTTCTTCCATTCTATCCTATCGCCACCATTTTCCACTTCTGATACTTTTGATAATAAAAGCTCTTTTGACTGTATGGCATTTGACCTTGTTTGTGTCTTAATCTCGCTCTTGGGATCATACCGAAACCTTCCCCGACATTGGATCGGGACAAAGTCAATGGGAATAAAAAAAAGGTGAAAAGATTAGACAAAAAAGGTGATTAAAATAGAACACAGCTGAATATATTACTGCATTGTTACTACTCCACACAAAGTATCTTGTACTTCTAGCTCTTTTGTAATGTCTTAGGCTTGTCAAATTACTACAAATTAATTTTACATTTAACTTACAAAAACACAAGCAGATATACTAACGAAGACTCTGTAATCAATTTTTGCAATGCTGGGTTATACTCATGAATCCTGCACAGCGTAAATTTGTACCTCAGTACCTCAGCATGAGAGCAGGCCGGTGGATTTGTGCAGTAAAGACTCCATGGTCCCCAACAACTTTTCTTGTGCCGGCCAACTTCAAGAAGTTACCTGTGCAGTTTAAAAAAACCAAAACACAACTGTTGGGTTTTTTTGGTTGTTGTTGTTGTTGTCTGGTTGTTTGGGTTTTTTTATAGACACTGTTTTTCATATAGACCCACACATTTGTCCCGATCCAATGTCGGGGAAGGTTTCAATATGATCCCAAGAGCGAGATTAAGACACAAACAAGGTCAAATGCCGTACAGTCAAAAGAGCTTTTATTATCAAAAGTATCAGAAGTGGAAAATGGTGGCGATAGGATAGAATGGAAGAAAAGGTAGAGATTAAGCAAGCAGTGGGGCTAGGATTGCTAGGATAGTCCCCACCACGGATCCAGCGGCATCCCGTTGGTCCTCAGGCAAGCAGTCGGTGGTGGGAGTTGCAAGGACGGTCACCACCATGGATCCAGCGGCGTCCTGTTGGTCCTCGATCTTCAATTCTTTGGTGGTGAAAAAAGGGCGCCACAGCTTGTCTCTACGGGTTTTTATAGGGTATATTTCGATGATGTCATGCGCTGCAGGTTTCGTCTATCACACGACCTTCGCCTGGTCGACACCAGAAACCAGTATCTTATTAGCTCCAGCCCCGTTTCCTCCCCTGGATGCCTCAATGGCCTGGTAATTGTCCTTATGGACAGAGGAGTGTCCTGCTTAAACAGGCCATCTTAGAGACAAAGGGCTCGAGATAAGCAGTTCACAGTTCCTTGAGATGACAGCCCAGTCCCTCACACCTAACAATCTTTGAGGCAAATGGTTCAAGATAACAATTCAGTCTCTTACAACATTCCAAGCTGTTAAGCAGTCTTTGGACTACCTCATCTGTGCAAGGAGTCCAAGAACCACATGGTGGCAGAATCAAGCCTACAAACTCTTATAAAAAGATCAATACAAGATTTCTTATTTCCATAGATTGATTGATGCCTTTAGTCCTAGTTTGCATCTGTTTGACTCCTGTCTTACCTATTTAGATTATTCTGGACCATTATTAGCTATGTGACTTCGTGTATTTGTGCCTTGAACAAAACATACACAGTATTCTCTGAGGCCAGTACACATTGCTGTCGAAGAAATAATTGATAGTGACAGTCCAGAAAAATCAAAATTATCCATCCTTTATTGATACAGAAAAAAGTTAACAGATACATTTTGTATCATGAGACACTGGGAGACAGGAATACAAGGAAAAGTATTTATATTTGCTTTAAAGTCATTTGAATAGGCAAATAAAAGTGGAAAAAAGTTATATTTTAATATACATAAATACCTGATAGATACACAGACAGTCCCTGTGTGCTACCCTTTTGAGTTAATACTCCTGTTTACCATGACTTCTTTGTTATGCCAATGGCAAATCACCATGAATATCAGACAAAAACTTTACATTCTGCCACAGCAAGATTAGAAATTAAAAAATACAACACCTTGTATGGTCTTTTTTTTGTCGTATGTTGCATCTTTTATCTTGATATAAAAAAGGAATGAGGTTCATAGTGTTTCAGTATTTGCAATAAATTTTTTTTGTAATTATGAAATATCTTAGGTATCCCCCAGCATAAAACAAACCTTTAAAACCATTTATAGTAATTTTGTACATATTGTCCCTTAAAGAAAACTGCCTGGGGATTGTTTCAGCTTGCACATCAAACTCATCTATACTCTCTGCACTACAGATTGGAAATTTTGCATTCAAGTAACATGCTTGTTTACTTGAGTTATACTGCTTAAGTTCTCCTGATGTAATGACCCTTTGATTCCAGATTTCCTGTTGATGAACTTTACTTTAACTTAAGTAAACCCTGACTGGAGTATTTATTGTGTAGAACTATTAAAGACAATTAACCCTTCCTTTGAGGTTCAAAAGATGTTTGTTTTTAATTCTTTTTCAAAAGATTTTTGTACATGGAAAAGAATATGCATATAATTATACATATGTGTATGTATTTATAAACACAGTATATATACTATGCTACATATACATGTATATACAATATAAACTCTACGATTAGATACTAATTGCTCATAAGTTAAGATCTAATGCTTTCCTCTTCCTTCTCCAACACAAATACACCCAGAATATCGTATGGGAGACAGTATCAGTATTTTTAGAATGAAGTTACTTATACACTTGTAATATAGAATCATAGAACCATTTAGGTTGGAAAAGACCTTTAAGATCATTGAGTCCAACCGTAAACACTGCCAAGTCCACCACTAAACCATGTCCCTAAGCGCCACATCTACACATCTTTTAAGTACCTCCAGGGGTGGTGACTCAACCACTTCACTGGGCAGCCTGTTCCAATGCTTGACAACCCTTTCAGTTAAGAAATTCTTCCTAATATCCAATCTAAACCTTCTCTGGCGCAACTTGGGGCCATTTCCTCTCGTCCTATTACTTGGGAAAAGAGACAGATACCCACTTTGCTACAGCCTCCTTTCAGGTAGCTGTAGAGAGTGATAACGTCTCCCCTGAGCCTCCTTTTCTCCAGGCTAAACAACCCCAGTTCCCTCAGCTGCTCCTCATAAGACTTGTGCTCTAGACCCTTCACCGGCTTCATTGCTCTTCTTTGGATGTGCTAGCATATATTTCTGTATACTTTATACACACACAAATAAATTTGATTATATATAAGCTGGTGTACACTGCTTACATATTTGGCCAGTAGCTCTTTTGAGGGCTAGAAGAGAACACCATGATTATATGATCTGAAATCAACTCTATTTAATATTATTTAATCAACTCTATTTGATATTATGTATATTAAAATTATAAGCTGTATGTGAGCTGTAGCATTTTGAAAGAATTGTGTCCAAAATTAATACAAATGATGAAAAATTTGTTAAGTCATTCCATTTGTTAATTTCTATCCTTCTTAAATAAATGTATCTTATTTCTAAACAGATTTTTTTTAGCAATAAATTCCAAATATTTATTCTCAGTATAGTTATGTTTTTTCCTAACTAAAACACAGTACCTCTCTTTTGGGCACTGAATTGATAAGAGGACCATATTACCAGGAGAGTGGGAAAGAAACACTTAGATATCTTTAAAAATTGGAGATACTCATTTTAGTTGGATTTAACTAGGAAAATTAACAGACTTCCTGTAAGAGGTATGGGAGAAGGAACTGGACTTTTTTTGAGGTGGAGGTAGTTTTTCTGAAGAAGAAATCACATGGCATGATGACATGAGAAAGAGCTCGCTGAATCATGAAATCCCTGTGAGTCTTATTTCTTATGAAAGACTAGTCCATGTAAGATTCATTGAAGAAGCAGTTAAAAAGCTGTTCCAGGCAGAAGAGGATTGTAGGTTTCTGAACAAGTGCAAATCCTGTCACATTTCTAGATGTGCAGCTAGGTTAATTATTAGAGACTTCATCAAACTTTTGCTCACATCAGTGGCAAATCTACTTATTTTAGAAGAAATGCAGACCTGGCTTGTTTGGAGGAAGAACTGCTGTGGAAAGCATGACAAAGGCATGGAAACTATCAACAGACAGACCAATATCTACTACAAATATTTATGAAACAAACAATCAAGGTGCATTTGCTAAGCAATTATTGACTTATTCACTCAGAATTTAGGATAAAGTGCTTTATAAATTGAAAGGAAAATGCTTTTATTTCTGCTAATCTCCTTCAGTGGAAGCCACTGAGCTTTGCCATTGACTTTTCATAGCAGCAAACCCCATCTCTCTAAGCGTCTCTGATTCCTAATGCTGCAAAGATGTAAATTAATAAATGAGCATTTATAAAATCCTTCAGTAACTAAGTGCATTCATTGAAATGTTGAATTCCCTTTGACTGACAGGTATGTACCCAGAAAAACTGACCGCCTTATTAAACTTCAGAATAATTAATTACTCTTACTTGCAAATGTTTCAAAATGCAGTACAAAGTGCACTATGCTATTAAAACAAGCATAAAAGCAATTGTATTGGGTTTAATGAGTTTCAAAGGCATTTTGTGAGGATGCAGGCAATCATTCATAATACCAAATCTAGAGAAAATCGACTTAATGGATTTAATGACCTGTGAATAAATTGCAAAGAAAAAAAGCTTGTAAGATTTGTCATGCCTAATTTTGTTTTTAAAATATGTTTTATTTTCAGATTCTGTATTGAAGATGTTACCACTTATATGTTTTTTTTTCCAAGGAGGATTTCACCACTTTATGGCTCTAATACCCCAGGGACAGAGGACTTTTATATCTGAGTGTGCACCATCATCTTGCTTAGGCTTTAGGCCTAATGCAGCTCCCAATTCTTAATGGAACAGGAACAAAATGAGCATTGGAGCCCCTGCTGAGCAAGTCAGCAAAAGTTAAAGGTATCTGAAATTTTAAGTAGCTATGAAAAGTGATTGCAAGTTAAAAGCCTGCTGTTTTCTCTTAAAACACTGCAATAATGTGTAAATTAAGTTGTATAAGAAAGGGATAACTTTTAAGAAGCAGTTTGGGTTCTCTGTACATTGAGAAGAATTGCTAAGCTATATTGGATAATTTTTGTATGGGGGAGAGAGACACCAAAGGAGATGTCAATTATTTTATAGCGTTAACTTATTAAAGGATGGTTTTGGCTATAATTCCCTATCTGATGGAAATGTACATATCATCATTAAATAGTACACATAAGTGTAAAACCAGTGATATACAGAGCTGCTTTCTATGCTTTCCTACAAGAAGCACACAGAACATTGCACCAGCAGGTGTCTGAGTCTTAAACTGGTCACTTCCATTCATTGCTTTGAAAGACCTGAAGAAATCCCAATATAAGCTGAATAAGGGTTTTGGGTTTACTAATTGCTTATAAGGATAGTCTGAAGGATTGGGATTTTCCAGACCTTTTTGACTAAGTGACAAATAAAACAACTATATAAAACTCCACAGAAATTGTAATCTAGTAATATTTTTTTTTATTTATATAGAGGTAACTTTTTTCAGTCACAGGTTATATTGATGTTGGCTTTCTATGTCACTATGTCACTGTGTTCTATGAAGATTTGATCAAAGATGTTTCAGGATCCTGTGTAGCTGTGTAAATTGGAGCAGAAACAATTCTTCAACAAAGATATTGATTTAACTGTTTTCCTTTCACTTTGATGTGGTTCATTGTTATTATCCTACTCCTGTATGATGTGGACTCTTTCAACTCATTTTGTACAGCAGGTAAGCAAGTGCCTAAGTGCAAGCAGTTTCACTGAATTCTATTTAAACACAAAAAAATTTAAAAAAAGAGATTAAGTTTTGTTCGGATTTAAACATTATATGCATATTTACTATAGCAACTACATCTGTTTTACCAGTCAATGTACTACACTTATTTATACTTGAATTTTGCATTTCATCTCAAGTACTAAGGTATTACATTATGTTGCTGACTGAAGCTCCCTTGAAGTCAAAGTATAAAAGCTCCCAACACTATGTTTTACAGGTAACTATGGTTTGGCTGTCTTTGAGTGCACACAGAGTTCACAGCAATGCCATACTGCCAAACCAGCCATGTGGGATCTATACAGGTGAAGTAAAACTGACTTACATGGAAAGACACAGCAATGTGCTTGGTAAGATTTTGGTTGATTATGTTGTGTTTAAAGTGAAAGATTTTGTTAGGGTATATTCAAGGATTCAGAAACCTAAACTGTCATGATAGGATTTATTTCCAAGACTGTCGCTTAAATTTTTTAAGAGAAACAAAAGGCACGTAACTGTAGGAAATAAGGCTGCAGAAAACTTGTGGGTAAAATCATAATACATTGAACCCAATTGTAGAACTCTCGATAACTTCCCTATTACCCGAGTTTTAGCCTGTAAGTTTGACAATAAAAGGAAGGAAGGTATTAGGACTGTCTTTTCAAGCTTCCTTTGAATTCAGAATTTTAAAAGTCCCAAATGTTACTTTTTAATAGGATAATACCTGTTGCAAGTACATAAAAAGTGAGTTTCATGTGAGGAAATCTTTTAAAGGAACTGCTCTCATTTTGCTATGTAAAACTTATGAAAACTTTCTTTTATGCAGATGTTTTGCCTTTTGCTTAGTTATCTTGTTCAATCAAGTTCAGAATTACTGCAAAATTCTACACAAGCAGGTCATAGTTGTGATTTATGTAGAAGACATGTTGGTCAGAATTATCCTTTTGTTCTTTTCCTATCAAAAAAACCCCCCACTTAATAATGTTCAGAGGAACACTGTGAAACAAAAAAGGGATAAATATAAAATAGAATCATAGAATCATAGAATCATAGAATCATTTCGGTTGGAAAAGACCTTCAAGATCATCAAGTCCAACCATCAACCATGCCCCCTAAACCATGCCCTGGAGTACCCTGTCCACTCGCTTTTTGAATCAACCACTTCCCTGGGCAGCCCATTCCAATGTTTGACAACCCTCTCAGTAAAAAAATTTTTCCTAATATCTAACCTAAATCTCCCTTGCCTCAACTTGAGGCCATTTCCTCTTGTCCTATCTCCAGACATCTGACAGAAGAGACCAACACCCACCTCACTACAACCCCCTTTCAGGTAGTTGTAGAGAGCGATAAGGTCTCCCCTCAGCCTCCTCTTTTCTAGACTGAACAACCCCAGATCCTTCAGCCGCTCCTCATAAGACTTGTGCTCAAGGCCCCTCACCAACTTGGTTGCCCTTCTCTGGACACGCTCAAGCAGCTCAATGTCTTTCTTGTAGTGAGGGGCCCAAAACTGAACACAGTACTCGAGGTGCGGCCTCACCAGTGCCGAGTACATGGGAACAACCACCTCCCTGTTCCTGCTGGCCACACTGTTCTTGATACAGGCTAGGATGCGACCTCATGCCCAGATTGATAAAGTAATTTACATGGTATTACAGCTTTTAAACCTGACATTTCACTTGTTATTCCTAACTACCTACCTCATATGTGGATAAACAAATATTACTAAATCTAGATAAATATTTGGAAGATGGAACAGAAGGAAAGAATATGGTAAAATATAGAGGAGGTAGAGTAACAATACCTCTCATCTCTCCCTAACAAAAAAGCACCAAAACCTAGGACTGAATAAAATGAGGAAAAAAGAATGAAAATGTGATTGAAATGACAGATAAGAAATTAGAAATAGGAAATGAGTGAATTAACATTGGAAAGGGTGATTAAAAAAAAGTCAAGTGTTGCTTTAATAGTTGTACTGCAGAATGTGTATATATTAGTTCATTTTTGTTTCATTCTCATTAAGGGCTTACTTTCAATAATGTAATTTATCATCATTATATTTTCTCCTTGTCATCATTTTTTCTTCCTTTTTTTCTCTCTTGAATCTTTTACAGAATTGCTATAATATTACCCATTTGGGGTATCTGTGCGTAAAGCAATCTCTACAGCTAAGGCAGCTGCATAGGAACCTCTTCAAGAGGCTGATGCAAAGCTTTTAGATTATTCAGGTGGGTTTTTAATCAGATGTTCAAATTTAAAATCAATGATAGGAATTAGAACCTGGAAGGCATGACTTTAAGTCCTATCCTACAGCCTCACTTCCTTTTTGTGTCTTTAATTGCAACAGAAAATACCTTTCATAAGAGGACATACATCAGATGCTCTCAACATGATATATATTCAGTGCTGTTAAAGTAAAGCAATAATTATATAACAGTATAAACTAGGTAGAAGTATAAGGATTATTAAGGATACTATATAATTGGACAAGGTTCATTTATCCAAATACCTTGACTTTAGTCTGCTTTTGGACATTCATAACTATTGTGCTGTATACTTTCTTTAATGGGTTACTATGACTGAGAACGCTTGTGAAGTAGTCCAGCATTAGTCTGATAAGATGGTCAAAATATTGAAAAATAAAACTTTAAAAATGAGATTAGCAAAGAAAATTTTTGCAAAGAAAAAGAAAGAAAATTTAAAAAAATACTCAGTGATTTTCTGTTTGTTTAAAATCTATTACAGACTCTCATCCATATTTAATAGCAGAAATATCACAGTTGTGATTAAAAGAGAAGTGTCCAGGAGACAAAACAGAAATTCAGATGCATGGATAACCATTTCTAGAGAACCTCACTCAAACATGCATGTGTGTCTGCTGGGTAAGGGTTAAACAACACCCTGAGCCAGTCCACTAAGGAAAACATAGAATTTTAATGCCTGCCATAATCACGGTTTCTTGTAAATCTGCCCCTGCTTCACTTTCTTCCCATTCTCCACTGAGAATGCCAACATTTTCGTCTTGTTCTTCTAGTTCTTCCATTTTTTCCAAGAATACTTGTATAAATCTATGGTTAATGTATCAAGGCCTCAGAACCACATGTTAACACAGTGATTTAATTGATTTTCAAACAGGGACTGATTCCTGTGCAGACATTTGGTCCAGCTCCATGCTTGTCTAAATTTTACTGTTCTCCATCTGGTAGAACCACTGAATGAACTGTAAAAGGTTTAGAGACAGTTCTTTGAGAATTAATGGGCAATTCACCTCTGTCAGAGAAGAGAAGAAAGGGATAAAATAATTACAGCAAATGAAATGAATGTGAATTGAAAAGAGTCCTTGCCAGACATTAAATTGAGTAAATACAAATGAAAAAAATAAAGATAAGTTTTTACCATCTCATTTTATTTTGAAGTACTTTTTTTTAGCTATGTATTTAAACATGCAACACCTAAGATATTTGAAGTAGTTTAAGAAGCTCTAAAAGGAAAAAATGTCATTGAGATAGTTTGTTAAAAAGTTAGGAGATATTTAAATGTGTAAGTGTTTAGATAAGATAGGTAAGAGGAAAAGAAATCAGATTTAGCCCAAATCTAAATGCAATCATTCAGTCTAGAAATTTGTTTTCAGGTTGTTGATTATAACAATGCAAGTAGATAAGACTGATAGAATCAGTAGCTAAAATGCATTTGCTGGTGTTTTGAATGTTAATTCTGAAAAATATCAGTCTCCAAAAGAATACAAAATATTCTGTCAAATTTTTACTTGTTGGGCATGTGTTGTAATGGGGAACATGGGCCCTCCAACAGCTGAGAACAGTCTGTGAATCTAATTGTCATCTGGCAAAATTATATAAGATTTCCAACATAGAAATAAATATTTAGATCCTTGCCTCTCAAGCAGAGTATGTCTGAAAACAGAGGTGAATGACTATGAATCCAGAAATGCAGGTGGTTGTAGACATTTCCCCTGAGAGCACTCCGAGAGTGTTCCTGCTAAATGCAAGGCAGGAGCAGAGATATGTAGAAATCTTTTGGACTGGGGCTAGTTTATTTGGTGGCAGGTGTGTGTTTTCTATTAAGTGGACACAGTTAACCTAATTTTTTAAACTGACAAGACATATTTAGAAATCTTATATCTGAGTGACTGTGGCACACCTTGTCCTGACTGGTAACAGGGCTACTAGTATCAGTTAACACTGAACAGCACAGCTCTCCATCCTTGGCTTATTGTTGACAGAGAGGACCTTCACACAATACCAGGTGGACTCAAGCTTTCTCAGGGTAATAAGAATTACTGTTCTCTGTATGTAAGATAATAGTGCCCTTGAGTTCTGGGAGCAATGAGACCTAATTAACCTCTACTCATTGTTTCTTTGTCTTCTCTCAAGTAGCCATCTGCGTGACTAAAACTTGATTAGTTTATACCTTCCCGTACAACAGTAAAGCTTAGTCTGGATAGCATGTTACTGGACCTTCCGACATTTATGTGCCTCTCACAGAGAAGATTAATTTAGATGGAGTTTCTCATACATCTGTTTTCATCAAAATACCTTCTAAAGCCTGAGCTGCCAACTGTTAGGAGGAAAAACTAAGGGGATTGTCCCTAGCTTCTGCTTACAGCTTGGCTGCTCTTACGCTGCCTATGGCAGTGGGTATGATGAGGAAATAATTGCTTAATTTGTTTGCTTATGTATGCAGCTTCTGGGTGATGGAGTGCATCTGGCCATGGTACTGTTCTTATTTCATTTCTGTAAAGAACACACCTCAGCCTTGCTAGGTTTGACAGAAGATAACTGATCACTAAGAAGCATTTGTCATCTTCAGCCACATCTAGTATAAAGTGGTAGCACAGTCTGGTACAGCTACAAGACAAGCAATTAACATCAATTAACATGTAATGATAAATACATTTTTGAAACTGTAATTCTTCTACAGGTATGAGCTACAGCACACTATGTGAAGTGCTAAAGATGACTCTAGTATCATGTCATGTTGCCTGTGTAACTCACTTGGACTGTGCATTCAAAGAAGGTAAGGAATAGACAGGAAATTTCTGGCGTAGTAGCCAAACAGTTTCTCCTGGAACTTCTGGCTCCTGGAAAAGTACTTTTAAAGACACAGTAGTTATGCTTTGTGATTCCTAATGTATAGCGGTTCCTCAAAATTAGGAACCCATTATTTTAATATATATACCCCACCTGTCCCTGCCAAGAGACATGCATAACAAAGTTGGATGCTTATCCTGGATGGAAATGGGTGTGTTGACAGAAGGTGCAACACGTGAAACTATTGATGACAGCTGTAGTGAAGGGCAAAAATTATTTTGAATTTGGTGCAATTCTTTGTAAGAGTTGTTAACAGGGGCCACAGATGGAGACTGCAAGGTGTAACAGAGCACAATGTCTTTCCTCAGAAGACTCTCCTATGTGTGCCCTGGAGTGAAAAATGGCAGCCTCTTGTTGGTATCCTCTTGTCCAAATATTTAACTGAGAACATGAAATGGGTTTGTGGTACTGCCACCGTCAGCAATTATAACTCAAAAGGATTGCCTTCAGCATCCTGAATTTGAACCAACACTGGTCTCAAGATGCCTGGCAGAATAAAAAATATTCTCTGCCTCCTAAAGCTGCTATGAGGTGGTTGTACCTCTGAGAAATTCTCAGTCCTTTAATGGGAAAGCTGCTTCCATATGGCAGTCTGCTCAGGGACATAAGCTGCTCCTTTCTGGTACTGCCTCTGTGCTGGGATCTGGAACACATCTACTAGGAAAAAAAAAGGCCTCAAAAATAAAAGCTAAGAATGAGGTAGGAGGTGGAGAAGGCCTTTTAAAAGGTCACAAGTAGATTACAGTTGTTTAGGATATTTAAGAAAAAGTAAGAGGCAAAGATGAACAACTAGATGGTCAGAATGACACAGAAACAGTGGTTTGTAAGGATCTGAGAGCTGCATACAAAGGGAGGGTGCAACACTTGAACACTTTTATAATATGAACCACCTGAAGGATCTGGGGTTTCCTAAGAATCCCAGGGACAGCTGGTGGTAAATGGGTGGTGTGGGGGTAGCGGACACATGCTGGGGGCATTTCTGGAACCCACACAGAAAGTTTCCTCCAAAAAGAATTTAGATGAAATGCACCAAAACGACTTTGAGGCCAAAGCAGCAACAGAAAGCAACCAAAAGTCATAAGGGGTTTCTCATCAAAACAATTATTGCTCTGAATTAAGTTGCTAAGATACATGTACTCTGAAGGAAATACAGACGTGGAAGGAAAGCCTGCAAAATTAATTGAAAATTTCGTTTGAATTTAGAGTTCTAAACTAATTAGCTAAATTTTGAACTTATCTAAGTGACCAGCTATTAATTTAACAAGAACTAATCCATATGTAAAAAGAAAATAAAATTTAGGAAAACATCAAGAGTGGTAACTATTGTGTGAAATGAGAGATAGTAGCACGATCCAACACAGAGCTAAAAAGGGCCATATACAACAATTCCTTTTTGAATAACTGATGCTTTCAAGGTGGGAAAGGAGATAAGGTTTTATGATTTGCATAAGAAAAGTTTATCTTCAAGACGAAAATAAAGGGAAATGAAAAATACAGTAGACCATTTATTATTTTCCAAGAACTACACCCCTTCCCCTCCTCAAGACAAACCACCAGTTGTTTTTTTTTTTATTAACCAGCAAAAATTTTGCAATTTTTGAAACAAGTATCTTCCATGAAAGCTAAAACTTGATTCCAAATAATCATTCTCTTTTTCCCTCTTGGTATATACGGGTTAATATGTATGACTTTGCCTTTTGCTTAGTTATCTTGTTCAATCAAGTTCAGAATTACTGCAAAATTCTACACAAGCAGGTCATAGTTGTGATTTATGTAGAAGACATGTTGGTCAGAATTATCCTTTTGTTCTTTTCCTATCAAAAAAACCCCCCACTTAATAATGTTCAGAGGAACACTGTGAAACAAAAAAGGGATAAATATAAAATAGAATCATAGAATCATAGAATCATAGAATCATTTCGGTTGGAAAAGACCTTCAAGATCATCAAGTCCAACCATCAACCATGCCCCCTAAACCATGCCCTGGAGTACCCTGTCCACTCGCTTTGCATGTCCACTGGCATGCAAAGATAAAGTTCTACTTTCATTACTTAGTAATGTTGTCACAATCCAAATATGGTACTTTCACTCTGATTTTCTTTCACCTTTTGCAGAACTTGAGAGTAGTCAGATTGTGAAGATGGATCAGGAGAGGTGTGGGGGGGAAGAGATCCTGTTACTTTGTTCCTGGAGATCCATCATATTTCTTTATTCAGTATTATCTAGATTCAGCAAAATATCTGACTATCTGTAAGAGACATATGTAGTCCCTGGAACAGAATTCCCTATTTTGGGGCTTTCTACTCTGTAATTTGGATTCATAATAGCTAACAGTTCTCTGCTGGGATATGGGGAAGCCAAGCAGTATGCATATCTTAAATTTTTCCACCCTCTAGAGGAAAAAATACATGAAGAGGTAGTTCACCAAATGACCTGACGTGATCTTTGGAAATATTAACTTGGTCCTATAAGTTGGAGGAAGGAGACACAAATAGACTGAAGAATGAAGGTGACCATGCTGGCCTGCCTCCTAGTCAGCTGTTACTACTGCTTCACGGACATGGCACTTTATGCTGCAGTTCTGAAGCAAATCTTAAATCTAGTCTTGAATTATTTTAGATTTAGGCACTCCTTCCACCTAACCCCTACTTTAGTTTCCAGAGATTTTTATTAGAACTATTTCTGGATCTGTATAGCTGCCTGGGTTACAATTATTGCTGCTAATCTGATCCTAATAGAGTTTCCTGTACACCCATCACCCAGGAGAATCTTATGACTGGTTGCACATAAAAAAAGAACATATTACATTTTTCACACGTTGACAAGATTTTAATTACCTTTTAAGTAATGTTAATGTCCATCAAATAAATACAGATTTCCTGAATGACTTTAAAGAACAGCCCCTTGGAAATGTTAAAACCTTTGTAAGAATGTCAAGAGTACTCTATTGAATCTTAGGATAGCATCTGTTTTCAAAAAGGATGACAGGAGAGAGTCACACAGTTAATGAGTACACTTGAAGTCATGAATTTATGTGGAAAAGCAAGTCAGTGAATACACAACTAGAATTCAAAGGCTACTGATTTTATTCTGTTTATTCAAAGGAAATTATCTTATTCTGTCCCCTTCGGGGGGAGGGGGGGGGGGGCAGGGAGGGCGACTGTGAAGTACAGCTATTTAGAAATCTTTTCTTAAAAAATAATGCTGTATAAGGTAACTGTGTTTAAAAAGAACAAACAGAAAACTAAGCAGATTACTTTGTTTCTCTCTGTTTGTCCCTGCAACTCAGAAGAAATTAAAAAAAAAGAAAATAAAAGACAGTTTTATTAGACTGCAACTTCACTGACTTACCCTATTCGAACATTACATGCTATAGTACACAGTAGTATTGAGATAATTTGCTTCCTGCTCTCATTTATACTGGAGATAATGGTAGGTCCTATTCCTTCTAGAGCTGGTTGTCTACGGAGGTCTTGGTTTTCTTAGGAGAAGGGTTGGCAAAAAGTGTGTCTAATGCTGAAACTCCACTCTTCTTTCCCACTCTCATCACAGCTGTGGAATTATTATTGATTCATTCTCTCTTCCTCAAACCAGAATTTGTTATACTGTAAACAAAACACAATATAGCCTATATGACTAAGAGTTCAGCCAGAAATCAATTACTGTTTTTTAATTATAAATGTGAAGAAAATACAGATTTTCATGTAAGACATGGGAATGACAAACTGGTTTCATTTCTGACTCTGGAATTATAGACACAGTAATTAGGACCACATACATATAGATATTTAGATACCTAATTCTGCAGAAAGGCACCAAGGCTCCAATCCTTAAAGATACTTAAATCCTACCTGAAGTTAGATATAAGCATTTTAAAATTTTTGAAGAGCTGGGACATGTTTATATAGAAATTAATGGAAATTTCTTCCAATTCACTCCTTAAATATCTTGTATCCTAACTAGCAGCACCTTCGGCTTCCTAAAGATTCTTAAATTCTTAAATGCTTTGACTCAGCTCCTTTCTGAAAAATGAAGGCAATGGTCCTTTGATCCATCTCTCTTCTGTCAGCCTGTCAATTAGGATGTAGCTTTACATTGCACAAGTCCATAGGCTTTTTTTTTTTCACTCTGAAATTTTTCTGCTTCTTCCTAACCTAGTGGGTTTTATATTGGATTAATGATAATAATTCTGAATTTTGGCATATACAAAGTTAGACACTTGTACAGTAGAAAGAGGTATTATTAATGATATGAAAATATGAGAAATGCAAACTGGTACTGAAGTTGCAAAATGGTACTTGTTCAGCACTGAAATGTGCATGTGGATGCATGTGCCATATTTGTTTGTCAATATTACCGTGGCAAATACAAATTACTTGTTACAAGGCTGCCCCGGTGCTCCCCAGCTGCCCTGCTCCTGGCTGGGGGCTGTGACAGGCCCTGGCACAGAGGGATCCACTGACCCTTGTGGCACCTTGACATTTTTTTTTTTTCTGATTTTCTTGCTACAGTTCAGAAAGGTATGGCAGGCATGTAGTAGACTGGCTTCTTTCCTGGAGCACTAGGAAACAGTTGTGTGGCTAAGCAGCTGCAATATAAATTTCTCCACTGCTCACTTTTTTGGCTCTCACAAGCACTTCCATCCACGTTCTCCCTTATGCATAAAGTGGATTTACTAGGCAAGGACACTACTCCTTGATTCCTGATGTGTACAGCAATCACATCTGTAATAAAATGTTAACTGAAAGTAGCTAGGTATTTTTATCACTTGTTTCTCTAAATCTCTGTTATAAGCTTTTGTACCCATGGTAATATGGAGTAAGATTTCCAGCTATCTGTGTTCTCTATTTTCTCTTCCTGCAGAAAACCTCCATCCATATGCTCCACCATTTGCAGTGTTTCATTTATACACTTTGCAGTGTTTCTTAGTTCATGTTTTCCTATGCTCTTACACTATGCAGAGCAATTATTAATCTTATCAATCTACTGTAATTGTCATGATAGATACTAATTTCATACTTCCTTCATACTGCATTGTACTTGCTGGGCGTGGGGCAGGAAACATTTTAAAAGTTGCTTCAGTTAGGGGGAAAAAAATATCATCGGTGGACAAAATTTAAGCCCCAGTTCCATAATAGTCACTCTGGAATACCAATAATAAAATTTCAAATTGACAATGAGCTTGCATTAAAGTCTGCACACCTCATTCCCAAGAAGGTAGACTGGTTACAAGTCTGGTGAAACATGCATGGTTCATTTTCATTAGCTTACTTAACAGGCACTAAACAGAAACCTAGGTAAAAGGACTACAGGCAACTGAGAAGAAAGTGAACAAATGTCCTTAAACCATATTCTTCTCAAATCTCTTTAGGACTGCACCACAAACCTGAATGCACTCAGTGCACCTGAGTTCACTAAATGGTGACAGAAAAAAGAACTCCATGTGCTGCCACAGTAGCACACTGCTTTGCTTCTTTGAATCATATTAATGAAAAATATATGCTCTCAGTTTCTTCCTAGTCAGTTGATTACAGGCTTCACGACCAGAGTGGTGGTAGTCTTTGCATGGAGTTGAGAATGGGTCAAAGTAATATTTTTAAATGTAAGAAAATCAATGCTGATTTAGTCAATTGTGCTAGAATTTCTGCAAAACTTCACCTGCAAAGCAGTGACCAAGTTTTAAATTAATTTGTGTGTAATCATAATGGTTTTGAACAGAGAGAAATGTGCAGGCACAAAAAAAAAGACAAAGTTATTAGATGACAGCACAATATCTAGACCGATGAAAAGCTGAAGGTATTAAAAGGATTGCTCACATAGCCTCATTTCTTCCATAGTAGTCACTCTTAAGAAAGAGAACTACTTAAGTGACAAAATGGAGGAACTGTATTGGACAAAAATTCATTGCTTTTTTGATGGGCTGTATGTTGATTATTACCAGATTAGAAAAATTGAAGTGATGTTGTTCTTCAGTAATATGGTTCAGAATAGCCTTTATACAGTGTGTCAAATCCAACATAAAAAGATATACTCTCTGACAAAAATATACCTGAGAGTGCCCTAAAGCTACTGCTTTAAACAGAATAGCAGAGGCAATATTATTGTTGCTTAGTTGTGCAATAATTTGCACCCCAGTTTACTAATATTGGTATGAAATGACATCTTGTTTTTCCGATAGTACTTTAATATAATTCAATACTTCAATGTAATTCAATTGAATGACGTAGAGAGCTAAATTTTCTTTACGGATTTTACCACTAATCATGCCAACAGCGATTTACGAAACCCAAAATAAATTAAAAAAAACAACAAAAAAGGTGTGTGTATTTTAGGGGACTCTGAAAAATATTAAAATCTTTCTTCTTGAGAGTATGCTTAAAGGCAGACTCCCATCTATAAGCTGAGTTTTAGTTGGTATCAACATGCATTCATTGCTGAGACATTCAATATGTATTTGGTGTTTATCGTGCTTATCATGTTATTCATATCAGTACTTCTAAAGCAGTATCACCACTACTGTATCAGCTAGCTGATGTGAAGACCTCGTGTGGCTCATGTCTGATACTGCAGGAGCATGGGCTTCATGGGAAATTTAGAACACTTACTTGGGAAATGAACTTAAAGTCTAGCTTAAGCATGGTAGGTATAGTGCCTGCTGTTTTCACTATACAGTCTTCTTACACCTGAAGGTTGAAGCTTCCTCTTCACTTTCTAGGTATGACTCCAATTATCTATGATAGTAGGTTCATACACATATCCAGAGATAGACTTGAAGCCTTATTTTTCCTTCCCTCTTTATATTCTCCTTTAAGCTGTCATCACTGTTACTCTAAAACATTTCAAGTGATATGGTACGTACATTTTCGCAGCATAGAGAGGCTCTGTTTTAGAAATAAATGCATTCAGGAAAATTATCCTCAAACCCTTCACAAGCTATCAGTAGTCAGTCAAGAGAAATATTATGTCAGGTGCTTTATTGCTACTTTCTTTTTTTATTTTCCTAGTGTCAAACAAAAGGCATGGGTCAGTTTCAGGAAAAATGTGGCATCCTGTGTTCCACAAATTATATCATAAACCTTGTGTCAAATGGAACATGGGGTCTGAGTCTCCTGTCCTCTTAATGACTATAAATTTGCTAGTGCCATGGAAGAGAAAGGGAGAAGGAAACTACTTGGAGCAGACACCACCAGAACTAGGCTCTGCTGCAGGAAAAGCTTAGGAGAACAGGCTTAAAACCAGGATCCATCCAGGGGCCTGTGGTAGGGTCTGAGGATGAGTGAGAGGTGGAGAGAGAAGGAGACTGAAACTGCAACTGGCAGTCTTACCCCCCAAAAAGAAGTGGAGCTGGAAAGCAAAAGGAAATGGGAAGTTAGAATATATAGAGGATTGAAATTAGATGAGAGAAGACAGGAGGAAAGGAGAGCCAGTTTTGACAAGAAATGCGTGTGGAAGGAGGACTGAGTTTGCCCTCCCAAAACACTGAGGAAGCACTGAAGGTTGCATAAAGACTTGAGGTGGGAAGGCTAAAGCCCAGGGGCGTGGAGACAGAAGCCAGGGAGGGGAGATGTAAGGGTAAACTCAATGTGACAAATGAGTTTCTTTCTTCTGAGAGGCAAACGGTGCTGGAACCAGGGGTGAGAGACAGAGACTACAGAGACAGCAGGAGAGGCAGCTGCTGGGACCCAGCCTCCTTTCCCCTACCCGTCCTGCAGGCCAGGCAGCGGTCCCTGGGGAAGGCAGTCCTGCAGCTGGTGGGTGCAGCTGGCTCCAGGCAGCTGCGAGGGCACAGGCAGGGAGAAGCCTCCCCTTGGGCTCCCTGCACGATGGCTGCTGCCAGCACCGGCCTTGCTCTTGGGCCCAGCCATGCCACAGCCCTTGAATGCAGCAAGTACAGCTCTTTGAGCCAAATAAAACCAGAAGAAATTGTTCAAATGGTGATATTGATACAATAATGCCATTACTTCTTAGCCTTCCAGTACCATTTGATTTCTCCAGCTCATTTTCCTCTTTTCTCCTCTCCTTTCCCCCAAGAACTGGGTGATTAGGCTGTGTGCTAAGCATGAACCAACAATGATGTTATTTCTTTGTAATTCTTATTATTTACTTAAAAATAATCATACTGGTTTTATGCTTGTGGGAGACAGAATTGGGAAGTTGGGATGAAGAGAAGTGAATTATGGGGCCTGGGGAAAACAGAATGGGTGAATACTGAAGTGGGAGACCTGGGCCCAAATGAAGAACTGGTGGCTAAGGAGATGACATTAGTACCCTTACTTGGCTATTTGTGCAGTCAGGAGCTGATTGTTAGCAATGTAATAGAAATATTACAGGTTTATTTTTTTTCCCTAAGGTATCTCTGCCATCCCTCTGCAGACAACGATATTTTTAAGAGTCTTAATAAGTATAGACAGTTGCTATTTCTAGTTAACATGCATGGTTACTGTTTAAAAGGTGTGTTAGTCTCCTCTTTCTTCTTTGGCTGTTTTCTTGACTTTGTTTCTGTTACTGAAGTGGCCAGAAGTTGGCAATATATGCTACTACTTGGTTTTGCTTAGGAAAGTTTATGTCTTGATTTCCATTTAAAATTTTGAATCCCCAGTTAGAAAGTAGTTGCTGCCTCTTCACAATTGTTCCTGAGACATACAGCTATGAAAAAAAAACAAACCCCAAACATCCATTAATAACTAATGATTAGATTCCACAGAAATCAAGAGTTAATCACTAAAGAACTCAACTAAGAGCTCAAAATGACACTGTAGCTTGACCACAGTACAATTATAAAATTCATGGTCAAATGATTCAGATTCAGCAAGGATACAAGAATATTTAAAAATTAAAACATTAATTTCCCATAGTTTCATATAAGCTAGAAAACATTTTACATACCTACAAATTGTAAAGAGTAATTAGCAAAGTTTGCCATGAATCATGTTATCAGGTATGTTAATATTTTGATTAACTCAGGACATGACTTATAGCTAGATTCAGTAGATCATCTATAGGAAAATGAAAAATCAGTGAGTTATAATTAGCTGATATTCAAGAGAGTTAGGGATTCTGCAAAAGTTCTAAGACTATTAGAATAGAGACTTTTCAGGGTCCTCAACCTCTCTGCAGTTCAGCTATTTAGCTACTCCCAAAATTAGGGAGAAACCTAGACTAACACATGAGGAAACATATATGGAACGTGCATTTTACAGAAAAATTATAATGGGTCATGAAGTAAGGACCTAATAGTCATAACATCAAGGCATAACATATTCTCCAGACTTCCCTTGTTGCTAGCTTAGCCAGTAAGTACAGCTGCAATAGCTGTACTTTAAATAAAAGTAACTGAAAATTAGAAAATTCAGTGTATTTTTTTTTTCTCTGGTATATAAATGTATGGACCTGATCTACCTAACATAACCAAATTACAACTAGAATTACTTGTCCCTTGATTATGAAAAACACAGAATGCAATCCTGGCTATATGAAAGTCAGTAGGACTTGCAATTATCTTGCAAACTTGTGAAATATTACAGAGCTTGTCTATGATAGTTCAGCTACAATGTTGATACCGCAACTTTTCATTGCATGTATCCTCTGAATGTTCGGAAAACAGTAAATTAATATGTGAATAATGTGAAATGATCTTAAGTTAGATGTCATGACTTTATAGGGCTGGACTCCTGATTTTAAATTCTAGGAGCTGTTAGCATTACACAGTGAATTTCCTAGTACAGAAAAGGTCAAAAAGCCTGTTTTCAAATTGGTGTCAAAAATTTTTGTAGAACACTTCACATTTTCTACACTCATGACCTAGGAGTTTTTCAGAAGTCTCTGCTTTAATTTAAGGGTTTTTCTTTTTCTGATCTAAAGTTCGGTAAGTCTGGCTTTCTCAGGCAATTTTCAGGTGCTTCCATCTTTTCTGTTACCAAGAGATTGAAACTTGCAGAATGTAAATTAAGAGTCCTTTCTCAGCACTGTCCTCAACAGGCAGCCCCGCTTGAGTTTCTCAAAATTCCCTGTGTCCTTTTTTTCAGCTTTTTATTCTTCCCCTCTTTAGGAAGGACAAACACCCTAGAAACTTTTAACAGTCAAGTATTATTTGACAATTATTTCAGTCTAAAATATCTAAAAGTAGGGTAACTAAGGCAAGGAAAATTGAGAAGAACCACAAATAAACAGTAATCTCTATGGGATATACACTTTATATACAAACACCACTTAAAATAATTTTATGTGTGTTTGAAGATTAGAAAAAAAAATCATGAAAAGAATTATTATTCACAACATGACTGAAGTGATTTGCCCTATTGTATTAAATGTTACTTCATGGTAAAACAATACGTCAGTGTCGTGGTTTAACCCCAGCAAGCAACTAAACACCACGCAGCCGCTCACTCACTCCCCCCCCACCCAGTGGGATGGGGGAGAAAATCGGGAAAAGAAGCAAAACCCATGGGTTGAGATAAGAACGGTTTAATAGAACAGAAAAGAAGAAACTAATAATGATAATGATAACACTAATAAAATGACAACAGTAATAATGAAAGGATCGGAATGTACAAATGATGCGCAGTGCAATTGCTCACCACCCGCCGACCGACACCCAGCTAGTCCCCCCGAGCGGCGATTCCCCGCCCCCACTTCCCAGTTCCTATACTAGATGTGACGTCACATGGTATGCAATACCCCGTTGGCCAGTTTGGGTCAGGTGCCCTGGCTGTGTCCTGTGCCAACTTCTTGTGCCCCTCCAGCTTTCTCGCTGGCTGGGCATGAGAAGCTGAAAAATCCTTGACATTAGTCTAAACACTACTGAGCAACAACTGAAGACATCAGTGTTATCAACATTCTTCGCATACTGAACTCAAAACATAGCACTGTACCAGCTACTAGGAAGACAGTTAACTCTATCCCAGCTGAAACCAGGACAATCAGCAAACAGCTAATTTAATTGAACTCAGATGTACTAAGGGATGGCACAATATAATTTTTTGTCAATAACCAATGAATTATTCACTGTCTTGAAATGTTTTGGTCCTGGTAATTCTGTTTGTATCTTCCACACTGAATTTATAGCTAAAAGACTGAAGCTGGTCTTTCTTCAGAAGCGTGTACAAGCGTAACTATATTTTTTTAATTTAAATTTATTTACTATTAGTATTAAGTTCCTAATTATTGGACAAGCTGCATGAATTCTCCTGGTAGCAAAACTGTCTTGAAAACTAACTGAAAAAAATCTGTAATATAATTTTATCTCCATTGCTTAAAATTTTAAACCAGAACAGCTATCCAATATTCTGAACCACAGTCAAGTTGATTTTGGCATTTCAGGATGTCTAGACGCAAAATCCTGCATGGCGTCACTTGACTTTTACTCAGCTCAAACCTCAAGAAAATTCCTAACTATCATCACAGCTGAAAAAAATATGCATTTTTAATTTAATATTCTCCAGTGTTTGAATGACATAAATGTTAGACTATGGTGTTTCTATTGTGATATATTTATTAACATCCTGGGTGTGC
Source organism: Harpia harpyja (assembly GCF_026419915.1). Taxonomy (NCBI): domain Eukaryota; kingdom Metazoa; phylum Chordata; class Aves; order Accipitriformes; family Accipitridae; genus Harpia; species Harpia harpyja. The sequence continues at coordinate 26,331,020 of NC_068947.1, forward strand.
ATGCATGACTCTTTGGAAAGGTTTCAATGAATGATTCAGGTTATTTTGCATGCCCATAAATTTGCATCAAACTACATAGTATTATAGGTGATTTAAGTTACAATATCCAACATTTGAATAAGCATGTAAAATTTCTTGAAAGTATATGTATGCATGTGTGTTTACATATGGACACATACATCTATGTATCTTTCTATCTATATGTATAATACAGGTACTATCTCTTCTTTTTAACCACTTCCTTCCTGTCTAAGTGATAGCTTCAAGAGAAAAAACAAAACAAAAAAAACCACAAACTAGACATGTAATAGCTTTAACAGATTGTAAGATACCAGACGTAAAAATACCACTAGTCTAGCATTGAAGATTATAGACATACAGCAGCTTTATCCAGTCATGGATATAGATGGCAAGAGCACAAAGAGTTTAAATAGTAAACCACACCTTATTTAACCTATAAAAATATTCTGAGAGAACTGAAAATATGGGTATCTTAGTAAATGAGAATAATCTCGAGGGCCCACTACTTTGGGTGGTGACCTGGGAAAGAATAGGTTTAATTCCCAGGCTGAATTTCAGCATAACCTTGAACAATTTGGTTTTGTCTCTTTGATCCCTATGAGCAGGATTGTTTTGCATTTACTGAGCCCAGAAACATCAGCTGACTCTATAATGTCAGGAGGCCTTCTTATTGTCTTGTTCTTGGTTGAGTATACTGCACAATCAGAGATTTCTGATGTAAGTATGTAAGAAAGGAGAGAAAAAAACAACAAAAGAAGTAAAACAAAAGCATAACATGTTGCAGAAGGTAAAATCATAGAATAATTTAGGTTAGAAAGGATCTCTAGAGATCATCTGTTTCATACACTCCCCCTACCCCTCCAAACAGAGCCATTTTGAATAAAAATTCACATTTCCACAGCAGATCAGGTTACTTAGGGCCCTGTACAGTTGAGTTTTGAGTAACTCCAAGGATGGAGTTCCCACTGTCTCTCTGGGCACCTATTCAAGTGGTTAATGATCCTCACTGTGAAGAATTTTTTCCTTCTATCGAATCAGAATTTCCCTTGCTGCAACATGGGTCCAATGTCACTTGTCCTATCACTGTGGACCTCCAAAAGAGTCTGGATCCATCTTACTACAGCCCCTCACCAGGTAATTAAGGACAGTTATCTGGTCCCCCTTTAGCCTTCTACAGGCTGAACGAGCCCACCTCTGTCAGGCTTTCCTTCTATGTCATGTGATCCAGCCCTATAAATATTTTAGTCGCTTTCTACTAGACAGTACTCTAGAAGTAGTCCTGTAAGTATCATGTAGAGGAGAATAATCACTTCTGTCATTCTGCCAGTTCTTTTTTTGCTGATGTATCCCAGTATCCTGTTTGCCTTCATCACTGCAAGAGTGTACTGCTAACTCATGTTTAATTCATTGTCTCAAGATCTTCAGGCTTTTTCTGCAAAGCAGCTACCCAGCCAGCAAGTCCCCATCCTGAATTGTCATTGCATGAGGTTATTCTTCCAGGTGATGGACTTTGTGTGTGCCTTTGTTGCACTTCATAAGGCTCCTGAGGAGCCCAACTCCAAGCTGTCAGTTTATCTGAATGGTAGATCTATCCTCCAATGTATTCCACTTCCTCAAGTTTAGTGTCAGTTTTTGAAGATTCATTCCGTCTCGTTGTGTCAGTACACCTCCCCCCGGCCCCGCCCCGCCCCCCCCCCCCCCCCCCCCCCCCCCGCCAGCAGGAAATGAAACTTCTCCAGGCAGGGAGAAGGGGAAGGAAAAAAACCCCTAAACCCTAGAGGCCACAGGTTGAAATTTGAACTGGCCAATCGAAATGTGCCAGGTACACTGAGGTGACCTTCTTGGCCAATAGGGATTAAATGACCACAGGTCAGATTCAACAGGGGTATAAACGGGGTCCCGCCGGAGGACATGTTAGAATCAGTCCTCCTCAGAGCAGCGGGTCTGCAGTCGGGGACTCCCCCTTGGGTCAGGGCACCGCCCAAGGTAACTCCTTGAGGGAGAGAGCCCTCAGCTTTTAGGTGGGTGATACGTGCGTTTTGGAGCCATCACTTTAAATCTTGGGGATTCTTGAGTCGGCTGTGTAGTATTAATTCTCCTTACATCATTGAGCCTGTGGTTTATAAAATGTTACTGGACTTCTAATTTTTTACTGAAGAATAAATCTGAGTTTTAACACCTGTTGACTTTGGTTATGCGTGCATCTGTAACACTCGTTGTCCAGGTCATTAATGGAGATACTAAATAGTATTCGCACCAATATGAACCCTTAATGGGTGCTACAAGTAATGAGCTGCCAACTGGACTTTGAACAGTTGACCACTAGTCCTACAGCCCAGTGGTCCAGTCTATTTTCTGTCTAGAATTTTTAAAGCCTTGCTTAGTTCAAGGTAAATTACTTCTATTGCTATCCTCTCATGCACAGAACTAGTCATTTCACCACAGAAGATAGTCATGTTGGTTAGGCCCGATATGTCCTTGGTGATTATGTGTTGACTATTTCCAATCACCTTCTTGTCTGCCATTTGTCTAGTTGTTGTTTGCAGGAACATTTCGTCCATAACCTTCCTGCAAATTGAGGTTAGGCTAGCTGTGGTATGCCAGACCCTCATGCTTGCCTTTTGAAGATGGGCACATTTATGTTTTCTAGTCACCGGGAACTTCCCCCAGTCACCAGGATTTATCAGAGATAATAGAAATTGGCATTGCAATGAAATCAGCCAGCTATCTCCACATCCTTGTACATATCCAAGCCAGTCCTGTGAACTTGTGTCTCTGAATTGCTTAAGTGGTTCTTACCTTGACCATCCTCTATCATGGGTAGTACTTCACTCACCCAGATTCTGACACTAACCACAGACCGTAACATCTTGAGAGCAGACCTGGCCACTAAAGTGCACGGCAAAGGAAGTGCTGAGTACTTTCAGCCTTTTCCATGTCCTCTGTCACTGGGTTGCTGTCCTGTTCAGCAATAGACCTTTCCTTGACCTTCCTTTTGCTCCTTCCACTTGTAGAAGACATTCTTGTTGATTTTTCCCATCTGTAGCCCAATAAATACAATTTTAGTCATAGGTTTTGTGTTGACATGATAGTACAGGGTCTCAGAACTTGTGTGGGCCCGTCTTAGCCTCTGCTGATTTTAAGCTGTTTTATCTATGCTAACAACTGCCCATCTGTCAGCTCTCACCTAGCTTATTTTAGCTTAGCTCTGTGAATACTGTAAGGGTCTGACAAACCCATGTAGTAGTCACTAAGTAATAAAAAAAGGCCCTTTTTATAAATTAAGCTAGAGGAGTCTATTCTGTAAGTTTAACTAACACACAAGAGCTGAAGACAGTCATACTTTAGCTGAGGAACAATGAAGAAAGAGCATTATACCCTAATAAATGTCAGTTTTGCCATTACTAGCAGAAGGACAAAGGTTTGGGACTGTCCATTTCAGATTCCAGGAGGTGGCTGGGCTGTTCCTTGGCCTGAGCAGGGCTGAGCTGGGTTTACCAGGTGCCCCACAGCCAAGTGCTTATTGCCCAACCTGTCTGAATTTCATCTCTGTGAGTGTCAGCGGGGAAAGGGGCTGACAGCCCCAGGCAGTCCATGTGGGACAAACAGCTCCCGGGTGATACTGGGGAGCTGTGGGCAGCTTTCACCCCTTCCCTGGGAGCAGGGGAAAGGGGGCAGGATGGGGTAAGGAAACATAAAAGTAGCCTCAGGCAAACCTCAAGACTGATGAGGAAGGGACACCTGCCATGGGCGTCATACTCTGGTAAGTACCTCAAGCTGCCGACAATTTGCTCACTCAACCTTCCTGAGGAAGGCTTAAACTGTCAATGTTGGGAATCAGAGAGATACTGGAAGGGTGAGCATAACATCAGAGAAAAGGAATAGACAGTAAGAAATCTCTATAGAAGAACTTTATCTGTATTAAGGCTTCTCAATAATTAGATCATTTGGATTATAGCACTTTGTATCATTGTAAATAAACTAACAGTAACTATTTGCTTTATTCTTTAGACTCTTAAATTTGACTACCAGTAAATTCTTAGCTCCACACATAAAGTGCTCTCCTTTTACCCATAACAAGAATTGGAAGGTAATACCTCTGCCACCAGTTTCAACTTCTAATGCAGTCTTTCCACACACACACAATGTTTCTATAATACTCCTCGACTCTAGCAGGTCCACACTTCCTCTTTTGGTACACTTCTTTCTTGTGCTTCAGTTCGATTAGGAGTTTTGTCTTCAGTGACACTGTCTACCTGCTACTGTTGTATTCTCCTGCACTTTGGAATAGATTATTATTATTTGCAAAGGCTGTCCTTCATGACTAGAAGGCTTTCCCTGACCCTTTGCCCTGTACTGGTTCCTGCCTACCAGTTCCTTGAACAAGCTGAAGCCCACCCTGCTGAAATCCAGGACCATTATTTTGTTGACTGTCCTCAGACAAGAGACTACCATAGGACTGCCCCAATTTGAAAATTAGGAAAATCATACTTCTTATCTTCAGTGAAGGGTTATGAGTGTTAATGGATGATCCACTCACTGAGCTACATATATATGCCCCAATACCATCTAATATATGAATAAAGCCTGTTACATATTTCTAATGCTTCTTCTCCTATATGAGATATAAACTTGTCATTGTGAATTGAGTTTTGAACAAGGGAAATTTAGCAGATACTAAAGGTATCACCAGGCACCATGGAAATGGGAAGCAGAATGTTATGTCACAAGTTTCATCAGAGCAAACATACTGCTGTAACCATGTGAATACTGCAAATATAGATGATACACATGGAATATTATGTTTAAATATTTTATTTTTATCTTACTGTTACAGGGATTTTAAAGGTCACCTTGGTAAAGGCTTCTTGTCTCCTAGCAGCTGGTTCTTCTTTTCTTCTTACTTGGGGAAAACTGGTAATACTGAGAAGTCTCTTTTACCTGGAATGTGATCTGCAAGTGAATGCATGTGTATTTTCTCCATCAAATTTATGGGAATGTGAATAGCATTAGTTCAGTCTAGAAATAATGGCAATGATAAAGTTATGTAGCAATATGTGTTAAATACATCATAGATTAAGATTTTTGTTATAAGAACTACTTTAAATATTTTAAACCTTTTTGCAATTCAATGTATGTCATAGAATCATAGAATGGTTTGGGTTAAGAGGGACCTTAAAGGTCATCTAGTTCCAACCCCCCAGCCATGGGCACGGACACCTTCCACTTGACCAGGTTGCTCAAAGCCCCATCCAACCTGGCCTTGAACACTTCCAGGGATGGGGCGTCCACAACTTCTTTGGGAAACATGTTCCTGTGCCTCACCACCCTCACAGTAAAGAATTTTTTCCTAATATCTAATCTAAATCTACCCTCTTACAGTTTAAAGCAATTGCCCCTTGTCCTATCACTACATGTCCTTGTAAAAAGTCCTTCTCCAGCTTTCTTGTAGACACCCTTTGGGTACTAGAAGGCTGCTATAATGTGTTCCTGGAGGCTTCTCTTCTCTAGGCTAAAAAACCTCAACTCTCTCAGCCTGTCCTTATAGGGCAGGTGCTCCAGCCCTCTGACCATCTTTGTGGCCCTCCTCTGGACCCGCTCGAGCAGGTCCATGTCCTTCTCATGTTGGGGGCCCCAGAGCTGAATGCAGTACTCCAGGTGAGGTCTCACGAGAGCAGAGTAGAGGGGGAGAATCACATCCCTCGACCTGCTAGCCACATGTCTTTTGATGCAGCCCAGAATGCGATTGGCTTTCTGGGCCGCTAGCACACATTGCTGGCTCATATTCAGTTTTTCATCCACTCATACCCTGAAGTCCTTATCTGCAGGGCTGCTCTCAATCCACTCAACACCCAGACTGTATTTGTGCTTGGGATTGCCCCGACCCATGGGCGGGAGCTTGCACTTGACCTTGTTGAACTTCATAAGGTTCACACGGGCCCACCTCTTGAGTCTGTCAAGGTCCCTCTGGATGGCATCCCTTCCCTCCAGCGCATCAACCGTACCACACATCTTGGTGTTGTCAATGTCATGGCATTGCAAGTTTTCTTGAAGCTTAGCTTTCCTTTATCAGATGGATACATCTTTCTGCCAGATTTCTATTTTTAGAGTAGTGACTATGGTTGTTCCTAGTGACAGACATACAATTATGTACAAAGTTTATCCATAAGGTTCTAAACATACTCTCTTGTCCATGTAGAAGTGCATGCCCTCTTGCTACGATACTGCAGAAAGATTACAGAGATGTGAGGAAAAATAATCACATTTACCTTCTAGAGAGTCTAAAAGATTCTTTTAGTCCAAAGGGGCAGATCAAAGAGAAAGAAAAAGGAACAATAGGCATGGTGTTAGTATTGCGTATACTGTAGAGGTCCAGTAAGAATGAAATTATGGTAGGTTGTGTCTAGATCTTCATTCTGATCTCCTGTCTATCCCATGCATGAACTTTTACTTTGTGTGAACAGATCAGTGCAGGAGAGTATGATGGCATGACCTGAACTCACCCCAATGTACTGTTGAAATACCCTTCAGGCACATAGCCAGAATCAGAAACTCTTCATTTAGTGAAATTGATTTTGTCATAATGTGATGAAACTTCTTATGCTAAGACAGCTTCTTCCAGGTATGTGATATCTCTGCAACCTTTGATTGAATGTTGTGACAACCACAGCTTTGAGGTGAATCTGCCAAAACCATCTTCTTATACTAAGTCAACTTAAGAAGACTAAAGAGCTTTTAACCTCAAAGGAAACAAGTTTTCTTAGAATATAGGCTGTAATATTAAGCTATTTAGAGAGATAAAACTCAAAGAGAAAGTTCAAAACTGGGTCAGTTCATTCTGACTAGATCAGAAAAGAAATCCAAAAGACGTTTATACAAGATTCTCGTCCTATGCATTGTGTCCTTGTGGAAAAGTCCTGGTTTCAGTCAACTCAATGCCTCTGAGAGCTGTTGCAAACCCTTTTCCATTCCCTCTGGTTCATGAGAAGCTTTTCCTTCTGTAGCCCCAGAGGTTTGGTTGTGGATCTCCTTCCCTCTTTGTTTCAAAATTTTCTCCATCCTCAGATGAGCTATAGGCTCCCAGCTCCCTCCTGCAAATCTCCTTTACCTGTCACGTCCTTCATTCTCTCCAAAATATTATTTTCTTTGAGCAGGATCAAATGATTCTGAAAAGCAGGAGAAATTCTCTCTCTCCAGCAAGTTTCACCTAATCCCATCAGTTTGTTGGTAGAAAAACTAAATAGAAAAGACAAATAGAATCAACATTGATTGCCATGATGGTCATCTCTGAGTGAGGAAGGGAGAGGAGTGGAACAAATTGCTACAAGAAGTAATGTTAGCATCTTTGTGAGTAACTACCTAGTATTGACCAGTATACTCCGTCTGTGACTGCACACCTGGCAGGTAATGCAACTGTAGCAAAACGTTTGGCAGAGTAGAGGCTTGTGTAGTAGTAGATTTTAGTGTAGATGTAGATAATAATTTGTTGAATTGTTTTTTCACATTTCTGCTGATTTAGCGGGAGATCAATGGAGACACACTGATGATGAAAGTAGGCAGGACAATAGGCTTATATTTCTGTATCTGAGCTGCTTCATTTTTAATACTTGCAGGTGGGAAGAGCAGATTGGAGACTGCTAAATACATACAGTATTTTTCATGTAATCCATCACTGTTCCTCTTTTTCATTTCCTACAGTAGTTTGCTTCTGAAAAGGCTGTGCTAGGTGTTCAGTAACATCTAAGGGACATTTGGCATCTCCTTTTTTCCTTTTGTCTTTTGTTATTCAAAAGTTGTACATAGGAACTAAAGAGAAATCAGGACACTATTTTTTGACGTTGTGGTGGGTTGACCCTGGCTGAGTGCCAGGTGCCCACCAAAGCCTCTCTATCACTCCCCTCCTCAGCTGGACAGGGAGAAGAAAATATAACAAAAGGCTCATGAGTCAAGATAAGGACAGGGAAAGATCACTTACCATCATGGGCAAAAACCAGACTCGACTTGGGGAAAATTAACTTAATTTATTACCAATCGACCAGAGTAGGGTAATGAGAAATAAAACTAAATCTTAAAACACCTTGCCCCCACCCCTCCCTTCTTCCCAGGCCCAACTTCACTCCTAATTTTCTCTACCTCCTCCCCACCAGCAGCGCAGGGGGATGGGGAACGGGGGTTGCGGTCAGTTCATCACATGTTGTTTCTGCTGCTCCTTCCTCCTCATGGGAGGGACTCCTCACACTCTTCCCCTGCTCCAGCATGGGGTCCCTCCCACAGGAGACAGTCCTCCATGAACTTCTCCAATGTGAGTCCTTCCCATGAGCTGCAGTTCTTCATGAAACTGCTCCAGTGTCAGTCCCTTCCACAGGCTGCAGTCCTTCAGGCACAGACTGTTCCAGCGTGGGTCCCCTGTGGGGTCACAAGTCCTGCCAGAAAACCTGCTCCAGCGTGGGCTCCTCTCTCCACAGGGCCACAGGTCCTGCCAGGAGCCTGCTCCAGTGTGGGATTCCCAAGGGGTCACAGCCTCCTTCAAGTGCATCCCCCTGCTCCAGCATGGGGTCCTCCATGGGCTGCAGGTGGATATCTGCTCCACCGTGGACCTCCCTGGGTTGCAGGGGGACAGCCTGCCTCACCATGGTCTTCCCCACAGGCTGCAGAGGAATCTGCTCCGGTGCTTGGAGCACATCCTCCCCCTCCTTCTTCACTGACCTTGGTGTTTGCAGGGTTGTTTCTCTCACATGTTCTCACTCCTTTCTCTGGCTGCAGTTTCTGTTGCACAGGGGTTTTTTTTACACCTTCATAAATCTGTTATCTCAGAGGCACTACCACCGTCACTGATGGGCTCGGACTTGGCCAGCAGCGGGTCCGTCTTGGAGCCGGCTGGAATTGGCTCTGTCAGACATAGGGGAAGCTTCTAGGAGTTTCTCACAGAAGCCACCCCTGCAGCTTCCCCACTACTCAAAGCTTGCCACGCAAATCCAATACAGACATTTCTCATGGAAGGAAAGAATGGGTTGTTGCAGAAAAACATGGGTAAATATAAACAAAGTGAATTTGTAGAGGGAAATCAATTATCAATTCATTTCATAATGGAGAGACAAAGTTATTCACTTAAGTGCACCTTTTAAACAGTAACTACATTTTAATAAATGAAATATTTGACACTTTGTTCTTGTTGTTGTTGTTGAGAGCTACTTTTATAGATATAATGGAATTGATATTAAGAGTTTTACCGTATTCATTGCTGTTGATGTTGTTTAACATACAGTTATCACGTAGGTAATTATTATGTTTATTATATTATAATTTAGAATGCTCATGTTATCTATATGAAATGTTATTTATAGACATACACTGTGAAACTGTGTCTTGTAATAAGCAAGTGTGTATTTATGAAAAATGCAAATTAGCCATTAGTGATTTTTTTCATGTTACCTAACTCTAGAGTCAGGCAGTGGGTATTCTTTAAGGAAGAAAAATAAAGATATCTGTAATGTACAACTGAGTATAGGAAACATTAAGTACTGTTTTTATGTCAGGACTGTGCAACATGAATTCAAACAGTGACAACAGTTTCACAGGCAACAGTGACAAATACTTTCTTATATAAAAAGTCCTAGTGACTTCAGTGAGAGCAGTCATGTGAGTAAATGACCATGAACATGAAAGAGGGTTACATAAGGTACATATCTGTCATTATATTACTCAGCTTGAAAAAGGACAACCAGCTTTCATGAACAACTAGTTCCTTGACAGAAATACAGAAGGCGTATTCAGATCTATCAGTATCCAGAAGGAATAGTATCTTAATCCATGTGTCATAAAAGTTGTAGGAAGCCTCTAATAGTTTTAACAAGGCTATGAGCCTCCTATAGATAAGGCATATAGTCATTCTAAAACTGACATAACATCTGTAGGTACTGTCGCAGATGGAGTGATGCACTTAACTTGTAACAGAGAAGTAGCAATATGTTTATTGATATAAAACAGTGATTTAACAAAGTTTGATAGTAAATGTGACAGTGGTTTAACAAGATTCAATGGCAAGGTTCATTTGATATTTACTGCATAGAGGACAGGGTCAGACAAAACTGTCAGGGAGACCCTCCCCTCGAGTTGTGAGGTTCAGAATGGACCCCCTTGTTTTCTAAACTCCTTCTCAGAGAGGAGTCTAGGTGCAGCTGGATCCACTTCTAGTCCCCGACTTGGTCAACCATTTATATCTAAAGGATTATATATGCGCAATCAATCCTTTATATCACTTAGCTAAGATTTCAAAGTTTAGCATGCTATTAATCACTTACCGAGAATCTGTTGCGGCAAGGAATCTCTCGACCTCAAGGAGTAACCTTGAGAGGCGTCCCTACTCAAGGGGAGAGCCTGGCATGCAGCCCACTGCTGTGCAGGGGAGCTCAATGGGCCCTGGGCTGTCCAGTATTTATGGAGTAAGATGATTGACTCATAGTCATATTTGTGTACCGACTAGATGTTAGTTTCTTCCAAATTTGGCTTGAGCCGGACATTGACCAGCACTGTGGTTAGGTTGGCACATTGTTCAAATTAGCCCTTGGCTATTGTATTGTTATCTGTCTCCCACGAATCCACTTTGAGACAGATGCAGCCATCATGACCAGAGGCATCCATTACAACTGCCATTGGTGGTTATTACTTGAGCAGGGTTACAGGAAATACAGGTCAGATTGGAGAGGTGGGGAGCACACCACCACAGATATAGAGACACACTTCTTACATTTCAATGTCTAACAGTAGCTGCAATATGGTTAACAGCATGGCACAAAGCAGAGACACACTAATTCATCATACAACTGGCCCGCACCATGTGGTCAGTTTCATATTTCAGTGTTTTGATTACATTGTAATTCACAGTGATGAAGGTGAAAAATAAATCTAGATTTGTGTACAAGGTAAATTTTGGTTTAAAGTGAGGGCAATCAATTTATAGTCTTACAGGTGAGAGATGCCTACATAAACTTACTGAAAAATAAATTGGAGTAAACTGTATATATCAGTAATGAGAAAAGTATTTCTTCTATACATGTAATCTTAAATGAAAAATTGTTGTATATAAAACATACTACAGAAAAGAACTAAAAGAAAATAAACTTTCTTCAGTTTGGTCTGTCTTTTATCAAAGTCACTAACTGCAAAGGTCACTAATAAAGTGACTGCAGTACACTTTGTTTGACAGATTGAATTGAGATTGTTGTAAGATACAATGCAAGGAAACTATGCACTTTGGTTTCTTCTTTCTCTCCTGAGAGATATTCAAGAAGGCTTATTTCATCTAGCATAGGATACTTCCATATTTGCACTCGGTCTATCAGTCATGATGTCCGTGACTATGTTGTGCAATATTTTTCATTCTTCCCTTGATCCAGTCTTTAGAATTGTACTTCTTTGTCTCTGTAACAGCACCTGGAGACAGAGAGAGGAGGATATGTCCTTATTCTTTTGAATTTAGTTTCAAATAAACATTGTGAAATAATAGTAAGGTCTAGAAACAGTGAAATTGTAATGACATAAGATTCCAAATCTAACGAGACAATTTACAGTATGTAGGGAATTTCTGTACTGTTCAGTAAAATTCTGGAAGGTGTTGAGCATCCTTAAGATTCATTAAAGTAACTAGGATGTTTGAAGTATTCTCACTATTCTTCAGAAAATTATCATTGCAGCACCAAATTATTAGTGCTGTTAATAATGCACTAATTATTGTTTGCAGAGTGCCTTGGAATCCCAGATGAAGGTCATTATGAGAAGATAAGTGTTATGATGAAGATAGTGTGTAAAACATTTTGTTTAAATATAAAAACTCTAGCTGGATTTATCCCAATTTCATTCCTCAGAGTATTCTCCAAATGTAATGAAAAGGAAACTTACGAGATGTGTTATAGCATTTTATCTTATTAATTTTTTTTCCTTCTTGATTTTTGTTAGACATTTATATCACTAGATTCTATTTTGTGTGGCTTCCTATGAAAACATCAACAAAATTTCAATTGAAAAGAAAAAATTCTACATAAAATGAGAAGAACAGTACATGTCTAAGTTTTTTTCATAGTTTTAGTGAGAAAATTTTCCTTCAGATATTGCAGTGCAAGGTAATAGCCTTCACATCCTAATCAGAGGCAAATCTCAGTCTGGAATGTGATCTTTAGAAAAAAATATCATCAGGAGATATCTGAAAAACATTTTTATAGGTTGTATATATGTCATAAAGAAAAAGGATAAAAGAAGAATTTAATGAAAGTGAGGAAAATCAGCAATATATACACCTGGTTGTTTCCCACCTCATCCCCTCTCTCATGGTACACACTAATATGATGGTAGAACCCTGTTTCATTTAATGCTTAAACATTCCTTGTGTTTTAAGTAAGGAATGCCTTCTGCTTGGCCTGTTTTGTTGGCATTTCCTGTTTCTCTAAAGGTCATTCAGGAATAAAACTCCTCTCCTCCAAGCAAATTTTCAACTTACTAGTAAAATACTCAAATATTTCTTAAATTTTATTATCCCAGAAAGACAAATTTGAGAATAACATTCTTTGTAGTTTCTTGAGCAGGTCTGCTTCCTGGAGAATGAGATCTTACTCTTCTTATGATCTAGAAATGCTAGAACTGTATACATGTTTGTATGCAGTTTCTTTTTCCCTTCAGGTTAGAAACATAATTCTTTACCAGTTTCTGTAGCAGTTCCAACTCGCAGTAAAACACATCAACTGAAATAGGAAATTATTTTTAAGTTCCTTATGTTATTAATACTGCTTTTGCTCAAATTAATAAACAGAGATGTAACATCATATTGCTAATTATTAAACCTACTCTTTATATGAAGATATTCAAGTCTTTTTTCCCAGGTTCACTAGTAAAACATTCTGAAAAAGTTAACTTCAATATTTGTTAGGTAATCAAACAGTTTAAAATGTTGTCTTAAAAACAATCTTCTCAAAGATCAATTAATTTTTTAATGCTAAGTACTTTTTACTTCCTTGCAATAAAATATCAGGCACATTACCTTACCCAGCAACAATATTGTGGCTCTTTTCCTGACTTTAAGTAGCAAATACTCCACCCTCATCCGAATATATTTAAACGATTATAAGTGTGATCCTATGCAAGTTATTCTGGAGTCGCCTTGCATTCTTATATGTAAATATAATGTAAAAGTATAATAAATTATGATTTGCAATTGAGTTTGTGTGTTTATTGTATCACTATCATATCTTAAATGACAGCAATGGCAATTTAGCCAGGTAATAAAATAAATTGCTCTCTGTATGTCCTAAAAACCCCATAAATCATGTCTCGGAATTTTATTTTAAATAATTTAACTGATTTAATTAACCGCAAAGTAAACACAGTAATTAGGTACTAGTGAAAGAAAAACTGGGACATGCTGGGATAATGAAAAGAGTGGCAAAGAGTGATTTTATTCCCGTGTTTCAAGGGAATCATCATGAATAAATCTTGTATTTATAATTTTTTAAAAATACTTTAAAGTAGCCATCACTTCCAGTAGAAATATCCATCTGGGTAATTATTTTGCCTCCCTTCCTCCCCACGAACCTCCCCAAACCCAGACAAAACAGAAAATAATAATTGACCAGTAATAATATAGAAGTCATGCAATGAAACATCAATTCGTAGAAAAGGCTTTGCTCTTGAAAACCTTCTGAAACATTGCAAGCCTGTTGCATGACATTTATCAATACATTTTAGGAACTCCTGAGAATACAGACAAAATTATTGATGGTCTCACATGCACCCAGCACTGGTAAGTATGCACTCTTTAGTAATGAATTAAAGATTTTATATCTTACCTTGTAGGGAGTCAAGAAATTATGAAGGAGAAGGTTTCAGGTCAGCACCACGTGTATCAGCATCATTATCATCCTTGTTCACCCCATTACCATAACTTAATCATTCTTCCACCTTAAATAGAGGATAATATTTCAAAATTATTTTCCTGCCATGTCTGAAGCTTAAATACCTTGCAGAGACGACAGATGTTTTAGTTTTCATGGTGATTGAGTTCAAAGTGAATAGTATTCACAATGAACCTGTTTATTTGTAGGCAGTTCAAAAAACTGTGTATGGACCCAAGATGTAGAAGAATTTCTTGTTGGAGAATAAACACTATTGAACATTAAATGAGGGTTTATTTGTATATTCAGAAATGTATGACATCTACTGAGCTAGATCCTCATAAGAATAATGCCTTTCCACTAAACTTTAATTGAAGCAATTCTGATTTACTATGACCAATTATCTTTATCATTTTAATTTCCTTGATCCTTTGTTCAAGATAATCAGAAAAATTACCTTGTGACAATGTATTTGTTTGAATCTTTCAGTACAAAACTGAAATTATGGTAACAGACAATTTGCGGAAAACATTCTTAGCACTCCCTGTGGTAATCCTCATTTGTGTATATTTTCTTCAAAGATGAATTTATTTTTTTGAAGACAAAAATTCTAGCTAACCTCTCTGACAAGAGATGCATTGCCTGCATGGAGGTGCCATTTAATGCATATACATAAACAACAGCATGTTTTCTAAAGATCAGCCTTAATAGCTGAAGGAAAAATCAACAAGATTAATTTGCCATCCACATGTTTTTTTCCATATATTCTTGTCTTCTATGGGATTCAGGTTTTAAACTGTAGAAGTAGAATTAGTAGAGTGGTATGATTTGTTTAATTTCATTCACTGCCTTTTTGTGCTGAGGAAAAACAAAACCAAACAAACCAAACCTACACCAAATGAAAAATAACCAAGTAACTCTGGAGATTCAGAGGTAAATAGTTTTTAGGTTAATTTAAATTGGTAAAATTGTATTTGAGTAAAAATATAAATAAAAGGAGAAAAAATAATGAGAAATGAAATTAAGGTGAAATAGCTTGTAATTTAAAGAAAATGTAGAAAGGTGGTGCTTCAGTTCCTGCCCTTCCCTGAAGCTATGATGAAGGTAAAAGTTAAGTACTGTGGCAAAATTACTACAGAAACCAAATGGAAAACACTTTTAATGTTTAAAGACTGACTTTTTTTTACAATTTTAATTTCTATACTGTAAAATAAATTTAATCTCAAGGTTTCAGACAAAGTTGAACTAACTAGGAACTGAGCAACAAAGCAATTTAGGAAAATGGCTTAGAAACCAATTTTTTAAGCATATGCTAAGCTGATTTCTTGAAGGAAGAAGAAGAGACTTTGTTAGAAACTTTAAAAAGTTAAAAATTAAATTTAAAAACTGTCAGGTTTATCAACTTGTTTCATGAAAAGGCAGTTTCATTTCTAATTGTCAAGTAATCATGACTACTGTTAATTTAAAAAGTAATAGAGAAACAGAGCATGTCATTTAGCTTAAAGGGAGAAATTCATCCTGTGTGGAGATGTGGCATAGACAAATATGAAAAACTTTCAGTTTCACATAAGCACAGATTCTTAAAAAACCTTGGTAGAATTTGCTTCAGCAGGTGAAATTTATCTCTGAAAAAAATATATGTAACACTGCTTATATGACCAGATCTGTACCTGAAATAGTCATCCTGATACAGGTATTTAATTTGTCAAAACACATACATGTATAAGTGACCAAAACATGAAGGAAAGTAAATCGAAGTTCTTCACTGGATTTGGTTGTTGGATTTTACTGCATATAGATAACAAACAGATCCAATTATTGCAAAGGTTTTGTTGTTCTTCATCGCAGCTTACGTTTTACCTAGCCTTACTTTCTTCCCCATAATGAAAAGAAAACGCAATACACAACTATCTTGTACCTTTCATGCACTAAAAAAAAACCCAATCTGTAGTTTGTTTAAGAGCATCCATGCTTTAGATAGGGTTGTTATATGTCTTTGCAAGAAACATCCATAGGGTAAGCGAAGCATCAAATAGACTGTAAATCTTTTTTCTTTACACTAATATGCTACTTAGTGCAAGGTTGTATAGATGTCACAGGTTTTCTTTACTGAAATACTTCTGGAAGCAGATGTGACCCAATGCAGGTCTGCAGAGCAAACTAAATCAACAAAGATTAGTTTGTTTGAAAATCTATTGAATTTAGAGTAAAACCATGCATTGTCGTAGTAGTAGGAGGATGTTTTGCAGAGAAGTAGAAAAATAAGAAAGCTAATGTTTTCTTCATTATTTGTTGATTTTATGAATGAACTTAATATCCAGCTGAACTTATCAAAACATCTCGAGGCTCTCAGTCTTCATAACTTTTAGACAAACATTCATACCGTCTTTCCATACAATCTCTTACTGTACACAGAACCCAGCTTCAGCTCCTATTTCAACAATAAAAGACCAGTATTCTCTCTCCCCCTCTCCCAAGAAAAAAAACTTAAACCCCAGCCTCCTGAGAAACCCTTGCAAAACAATGTCAGGTTTGCACGGAAAAGCATTCAGAAGAGACAAAACACCAGATCAGTTGCATTATTATAGAGTTCATGTTTATAGTCTCTTACCCAAAACCTTTTTCAGAACATGCAATAGACAGTCCTTACTGAATGAGTGAATTTATTATGCTTTTTTACCTTGTCATTTTATATAGCTACCTGCATATTGTTCCTGGATTTAGAAAGCCCTGAATGGTATAATCATCTGTTATTTCCAAATGAGTTTTTCCTCAGATGATTTTTTTGTTTCTTCTTAGGGATTTATTAACTGGCATTAATATATGTATTTCCATAATAGGAAAAGTAGTACTGATTTCCTTGAACAAATGTGAGGCACAGATTAAGGTCAGAGTGTATTGGTTTATTGGGATGACCATTTGAAAAGAGTATGGCTGGATATTTCAAATAGCTCAGTTTTTTATATCACGTGTTCAGAATACAGTATTTTGTGTTAGTGATGTGCTCAGAAAATGTGAAAATCAGACTCCATCCTGTATCAACCTGGAGACCAGGAAAGAAGAACTAGAGTGGATGCTTATAATTCTTTGTTTTATCTTGTGAAAGGGTCATCATCTTTAAAGGCTCTCACATGAACCAATTATACTGTAGAGTCAGCTAGAATTCAAACATTGAAGAGACACGTCTTTCCTTTCCATTGTTCTCTGATCAATACTTTCACAGTCCTTGTCACCTCCTGTTCCTTTCCTCCTGCTCTGGTTTCTCATCTTCCTTTTCCTATTTAAATTCATGTCCTTCTGCTTATCAATACAATCCCTCTTCCACAGTGTTTAGCTTTTTCCTTATCACTCTGCATTTAAGTGAAGAATCTCTCTTTTCTGTCCTGACTGGTCCAGGGAATATTGAGGCTCCAGAACAGATAGTTTCCTCGCTACATTTTCCAATATTTAGTACCATGGATACTCATGATTTGTAAGACTACTTGGAAATGGCTTTAAATTTACTTCAGATTTTTCAGGATATATGAGAGAAGTTTATGACAGAAAAAAAAAAAACAGGTTTAAAAGGTTAATATTTGGCACTGCTCTGAAGAACTACAGGTAACTTTTGCTATTTCTGTCAATCTACATCCTGGTCTACTTTCCCAAATACTTTCCTGCTTCACCAGGGCTGTATTTTTTAGCAGATGCTTATCTTACTCTTTAGGATTAAGATGTGTTTCAAGAAAAAAGTGGAAGTGTGGACCAGCAGAAATGCTATGAAATTTAATGCAGTGCTAAATGGGAGAAGAGGAGAGAGTGCAGTGCAGAAACAGCCTCAAGTGTGTTCTGTGTAAAAATGCAAACAAGCAAAAATATTTAAACAATTGCTTTATTCTATCAGGATTTTATATTGGCTGGAAATGCCATGTCAGGAATTCTTTACCTTTGTCAAAGACTTACCAACAAAAATTTGCATGGATTTCACAAGACTGATTTGTAATAACATTAGAAAATGGATAGTTCTTAATTGAATGTTCAGTATAAATGAATTTGCATAACTCCTATATTAAGAAATAACACCCAGCTAAATAAAATTCATACCACTTATACATTTCTTCAAACCTCATTTAATCAGACCACAGTACCAATGTCAAGTAAATAAAGCCAAAAATGTTATGAAACTTTCTTTTAAAAGGAAGTAAGGACCAGATTCAGTCTGTCTTTTTCACAGTATGTATTTTATCATCCCTCAAGTAAGTCTTCTGCTTTCGGTGGGTCTAGACGCCAAATAAGTACTACATTTAAAAAGAGCTGAAAGAATCTTACTTTAGCTAATTTATTTTATTCTTACCCAGGTCTTGCAAAATATCAAGCAAAATTGGCATCCAGTCTAGTTGATGATGAAAAAAATAGCTCATTTAATTAATTCTGAATTTATGAAATGCTATGGCCTATAAATGATATTGTATCATTAGGTTAGTGTCTGCTCCAGGATTCATGTTATTTTGAAGAGGAATGATTAAGGACATTATTAGTAAATCTACGAAGAACAGGACACACAGCATTTAAACATTACCCTATCATCTGTGCAACAAATGTTCAGCATCATTATGTTTCCACAACAGCAATTTGCTATTGCTCTGTGGGGTAAGCAATCAATACAGGAAGGCGATGTTTTTTATATCAATAGAAAGAGAGTACAGCTTAGACTATTCCAGCCTTTGCAAAATCAATAAGCATGTCTCTTTATATGGCAGACAATTAGTCTCAGTTGCAGATGAGAGTGACAAGGTATGGACTATAATTAACACAGGAAAGCCTTACAAAATGTTCATCCCTCTATTTGTAAAATGTCATTCAACTTTTTACTGAGCATTAAACATAAATATTGTTTATATTAGTACCTAATGCACAAAGAGCTGCCTAGAAACTTAATTCTTTCACAGCAAAATAACAACCCATAAAAATGACGTTGTCAGTTTTTAGCAGAGCACACAAAGTGTGCTTAATACCTATCTGGATCTGTGTGTGAAGAATAACTTCATTTTTAAACCACAGAACAGACAGATTTCAAATCACACTCTGACCTCAATAAGACGAAGTGCATATGAACAGTTCTGCAGAGTGGTTGCCATCAGAAACAGATAATTTCCTCCTTCACATTGGCAAGTTGTACTTCCTAATGCACTGAAGAAGCAGAGCCCACCTATTACTTTCCCCATTCTTGCTGTCCTCTGGTCAGTTCTAAGGAATCAAAAAGGAAAGTCAATAGATCCATAAAGATCTTATCAAAGCTATTACACATGTGTCATCACCCCTTGTAACCTTACAGAACAAACCCCAACATTTTCATGAGTTTTCATTTAGAACTGCGATGACAATAACGGTTAACTTGTAAAACACTAAAAATAGACTTTAGTTGTCATATGCAGTGTAGTAGTTTTCAGTCAGAAACATTCAATTGTGAATTTGAAAAAAACCAAGCAGTTAGATTCCTTTTGTTTGTTTAGGGTTTTGCTTTTTACAATACTTAGGATTCAACGCTTTTCTCAAGTCCTTGTATAAAGGGCTCATCCAGACCTTATATGTAGATGACTAATGGCAAGTTCAGTAAAATTTGTAATCTCCCCACTGTGTTCAGCTGACTTAATTAATGTTCAAGGTCTCTAAAACATCTAAAAGATGGTTGGTATGGAAATACAAAGTACTTCCTTGAAACAAAACTTCACTATTAATAACTCTACCTTCTATGTAAGAAAAAAAAAAAAAAGCAAGCACATCCAAGTACTTGCTTATGCAACTTTACCCTGATACATTTAAATCAGTATTTGCATTTTTTTCATTTTAAATACCATACTTAATGCTTAAATTTAATTTAATGAGAAGCATGAATCATGTTATAAACAAGAACATCAGAAGAGTTGTTTTAAAAATCACTATTTTTAAAAGGAAGAGAGAAAGGTCAGAAGTACAAATTACTGACTGCATGTGTCTATATATGGATCTGTTGCTTCTGATTTTCTAGAATAGTTTTGTCTTTTAGACTCCTGACAATTATTGCACCTTATCAAAGAGTAGTTAAACAATAACATTTATCATAGTGCAGCTTTCAACTAGCTCTATTTGAAGTTTTTGTGATGATTTTTCTAAACATACCATTTTAATTGCTTTGTTAAACTGGGTTTTTTCTTATCTTTCTAACATTTTTATCAACACTAAAGAAGTTATCAGTAATGTTCTTTATCTATTTCTCTTAGTCTTTTATCTTTTTGCTTCTAACATTTTCCTATTTCTAATACCCCACCCTCCACTCTTTTTTTCTGATTTTTTAAATTATATTCGGTAATAACCTAACTGCTTGGGATAACATTCACTGAACATTAGTTTGCTTTTGACCTTTAACCACAGTAATACTTAGCCTATGAGTCTTTGTGTATCATGAACTCGTGAACTGGAGTCTTTTCCCTTGATGGTGTCTCAGTTTGCATACTGATCCAGCAGGTGCTGCATTCAGAGAATAAAAGGATGAAGTCCTCACAGACTCAGTTCCTTAGAGCTACAGACAGAACACTGGTTCCCTCCAACCCTTGAACTGGTCATAATTCGTTAAAATATATTTAATTCCTTCCAGTTTTCCTGAAAAAAATTGAACAACCAGTGGCTTCAGGTCTCTATAAAAATGAAATACAGAGGAAGACCACTGCTTTAATGGTACAGAACTAGTTGATACACAGATGACATCCCCCATCTCCTCCAGAAGCAATTTAGGAGAGTGCTCCTTACTGACTTTTAGCCTATGGCCATGAAACATCAAGTCACAGAAGATTTAAAACACGTTCATAGGTATAAACTTATGAGCTCTAGTAATAACCTAGCCATTCACCTTGTCTGACAAGTACTTCAAAGATCTGCCTAATTGATCAAGAACAGCTTTGCTTTGCATTGTATCTCTTCCTTTTTCTCCTTCCTGTGAAGGCAGGTTGGACAGTACTGTTTTCACGTGTGCTTCTGTCACACTGTTGGATTGACAGAGTCTTCAGACCACAGCCCACACCCATTCAGGTGAAATTTGACATGCACCCCCCTTGGATTTCTCTTTTTTCTTTTTTTTTTTTTTTTTATGAGAAACTACCTCAACAGGAGAAGGCATCCCTTGATTATCAGAGCCATAGATGTGGCTATTTTGTACCACAAGGAAAAGGGGATTTACAGTATTTATTCCAAAGAAAAAAGGATTATGATAACTCATTTGGGAATTAATTAACATATCCCAAATCCTTTTGATGATGTGTGCCTGTGTCACTCTGTAAACCATGGTCATATTACTTGCATACTCCGAAGGGAAGTTGAGAACAAAAACATTAGATGGTGGAAACTTCAGATGCTACTATAGAGGTGAATTCATGCCATTAATATGATAAGCTCTTCAGGCCAAGTTAGGGTATTATATATTTTTAATAAACATAAAACCATATGATTTTAAAAAGAAGCCATTTCAAAATTTTCTGATTAGGTGGTTTTGTTTTCTTCTATTTCGCTCTTTCCCTATTCTAAAGTATAACTGATTTAAAATAATGTCTTAATTTATATATATATATATATTTTTTTTTTTTTTTAATACACCTGATCTCATTCTTTAGCTAAAGAACATGAAGTATAGCTCCAGGACAAAGAGACCCCTTACAGTTTCTGATCCCAAAGTTACAAAGAGTTCTGGTCTTTTTTCTAGCTGTAAGCAGACCCAAGAGGTTGTTATGTCCGTAAGGATTAGTCAGGCATAGAATCATAGAATCATAGAATCATAGAATCATTTAGGTTGGAAAAGACCTTTAAGATCATCGAGTCCAACTGTTTTAGGGTGGTTTCGAGGATTCCTGAGAAGGCAAACACACACACACTGATTATCTCCATGGTCAGCATTCTAAGCAACAGGCAACAAACCATCTGTTTTCTGCACTGACTGCCTTCCTCTTGGCTATCTACTTCCCCCCCCAGTGTTCATCCATGGACCAAAATTTCATCTTTTAACCCCTCCGTATACATGCCACCATGCATGGTCCATGGATGGAACACGACGATATTCTACCATTCGTACAATATGTTGTTGCAGCAGAGCATCCATCATTTGTTATATTAGTTGAATAATACAGGGGACAAAACACACGATACATAAAAATACAAGACATACAAGAGCAAAACCTAAGATGAGTTGTCGTAGCCATGGCCACCCCCATGTCCACCCCGCAAAGGGGTTCCAACCTGTTTGCACGACAAGTTGGTGACTTAGCCTTTGTAGCTCCTGTTTTTGTGCATGAACAGATGTGGAGTGGTCGCTCAAGTTCATGCAACAGAGTCCATCAAAGTCTTGGCAGCCATGTCCATGAGCAAGTAATAGGAAGTCGATCGCAGCTCTATTTTGTAAGGTTGCATGTCTAATACTGTCTATATCTAACAGTAAATAAGATAATGCTACACCAATCTGCATTCAGGGACCCCAGAATTTGTAATTCCTGGGGTGGCAATGAGGGTCAATGCCTGATCCGTGGAAACCAGGCATTCCAATCCGTTGAGTCTATGGCCTGCTGCACAGGGGTCTCCGTCAATAGGTTCGTAAACTTCGTTGATGCCAGCAGAACTCCTATTAGACATGTGGAAAAGGGATTGGTCAGTGCTGCTGTATTGAGGCATAAGGAATCTTGTCCGGTCATGTTAGCCAGGGTCATCCAGAAGTTTTCTTTGGGTTGCGGAGGTATCTATGACTATGTCCATCTGTGAACATAAGAGGGGAGGGGAAACATATAGCCTATACCCTACTCCCGTTGTGTTAGGTGCTGTGCTGGCACGCGCGGCCATGCAGATTCTCCCTGCACCACGATAGTTACAGCTTGTGAGTCATCAGTGGCTATAACTTCAGCCGCAACTGGTTGTCCTAATGGGGGCCGATACCATAGCTGCACCCCAGCGAACCACCATGTGGTCTCTGTAGTTGGTGGTGCATTCAGGACATGATATACTAAAACCCATGGGGCAGTAGGTAGGATCACTGCCCGCGAGAAGGTGTTTTTGATTCCAAATATGAGTGATCTTTTTCCAGATTCCTGGGTTGGATTCAGTAACACTAGACCCTGGGCCAAGAGCCCTGGGGTCAAACACAATAAACGCAGACAGTTGCCGGAGGCTGGATACAGTGTGACATTGGTACGGAACCATCACGTCTCTTGGCTAGCCATGGTTATATCTGTAGTGCTTCACACTGCATTTCCTCCGCCTTGGGGTGTAGCCGTGAAGGCCATCCCTTGTAGGATAGATATTCCTGGATTTGCAACCTTTGTGGTTCTGATCTGCCCTTGCTTCATGCGTAGAATGGGGGTCGAGCTCTGGCCAATGATATGGTTATTCAGGATGCGTACTGCTTCAGTTAGATGGTCTACCCACCCAGTGAACATACCATCCCCCAAGCGCTTCAGCTGCTCTTTCAATAATCCATTAGTGTGCTCTACTAACCCTGCCCCTGGGAGTGGTAAGGAAGATGCCATGTCCACGTAACTCCTCGGTCACGGCCCACTGTGCTACTCTGGTGTTTTTGAAATGCGTCCCATTGTCAGATTGGATCTCTACAGGGGTACCATAATAGAGCTTTATCATTTCTAAGCATTTAATTGTGGTATGTGTATTACTATAGCAGCTGGGAACTGCTACTACTAGTCCCGAATATGTGTCCACAGCTACGCAGATATAGTGCTGTCACCTATGTTCCCACAAAGGTCCAATATAGTCAATCTGCCATACTTCCCTCCCAGTTGTGCCCCGCCGTATGCGCTCTACTGGTTCATCTAAATAAGGATGTCTTTTTAGCAGTTGGCAAGTTTCACATTGAGCAATACATGTTTGACCATCTTTTACTGAAAGTTGTACACCCCTGGCCTTGGCCCATGCTATGGTGGCATTCCTTCCTCCATGACCGGCCTTCTCATGGGCCCACCGTGCCAACGCAGCGTTGCTCTGTTTCTCTAGCTTTACTGATTGAATCTTTGCGAGGGCATTGACTTGTGCATTCCCAAATGTGTTTCAGATTGTTCTTTTGTGTGTGCATCCACATGAAATACACGGATGTCCCTGTCCTGAAGGAGAGCCCAAATACGCTCCCAGCAACTTTTTTTGTTTTTTCCTTCTTAAATATGTTATCACAGAGGCGCTAGCACTATCGATGATTGGCTGGGCCTTGGCCAGCGGCGGGTCTGTCTTAGAGCCGGCTGGTATTGGCTCTGTCGGACATGGGGGAAGCTTCCAGCAGCTTCTCACAGAAGGCCCTCTGTAACCCCCCCCCCACTACCAAAACCTTGCTACAAAAAGCCAATACATTCCACCCCTCACCTCTGTGCATCACATATTTAAGAATTATCATTAAAATCTACATTCATCACACAAAATCTTCACAGTTTTCACGAACTTCACTCACATCAACAAAAAAGAATTCTCCACATCATAATCAAAATATCATCACCACACCGACAAAAAGTGGACAATTTATGCACAATCCACCCCTCATCCCTTCACCACAACTACAACAACAAAAATTCCCTACTTGTCATGTAGCTCTTCACTCTAGCTGCATTCAGTCCATGTTTTGCCCATTACCTCTCTCAGTTACTATCTTTATCTCAAATTCCTCACATTCCCAGGTTTCAGCACTAAAAAAGACTGTGGAGGGTTGACCCTGGCTGGACGCCAGGTGTCCACCAAAATCGTTCTATCACTCCCCCCTCCTCAGCTGGACAGGGGAGAGAAAATATAACAAAGGGTTCGTGGGTCGAGATAAGGACAGGATAGATCACTCACCAATTACTGTCATGGGCAAAACAGACTCAACTTGGGGAGAATTAACTCAATTTATTACCAATCAACCAGAGTAGGATAATAAGAAATAAAACCAAATCTCAGAACACCTTCCCTCCACCCCTCCCCTCTTCCTGGGCACAACTTCACTCCCAGATTCTCTACTTAGCCCCCTGCAGTGGTGCAGGGGGACGGGGAATGGGGTTTACAGTTGGTTTGTTGTTGTACGACTGTAGTCGCTTTAAGCTCCCGCAACTGATTTCTCCAGCTGCTCAACTTTTGCTTCCAGTTTCAAGCAACAAGGACTCCGTCCCGCAGTAGACCTTGTTATCGGATTTCTCTCTAATCCTTCATGTGGAGAGCCTCCAATTCACTCCCTCCGCAACAGAGTGGCGCAACCGACAGATAGCTACCGGCTCCGCTATCTGCATCCCACCCATTTATGCCTGTATGCCCAAGTGGTGCAACTGACAGAGAGCTATCTACTCCACTATCCGCGTCCCACCCAATTCTGTCTGTGTGCCTCCTTCTTTACGGGAATCCCATCCTCGTCACCAATTATGTTTTAAGATGGTTTCGAGGATTCCCGAGAAGGAGAACACATACACACTGACTATAAGGGAAAAAGCAAGCATTTATTAACCACAGACATGCATTATGCTAAGGGTATCTTGTAAAGCAAATTAACATACCGACCCGAGGACCATGAGGAAGATGGACCATCCGTACATTCTTGTGCCGTCTTGTGCCACGAGCTCAGCCCAGCAATCGGTAGGTGCCAGCTTTACGTGGGCGTCCCCACGGAGGCAATGGTGGCTTTGCTGTACACCAGCCCGATGGTCTTTGGGAAATCCCAGTATTTATACATTTGCAGAGGGGCAGGTTTTGGCACACGTGGCCAGCGGGTGCCAAAACACGCCTCGGTTGCAACATAGGGAGCCTATGATGTATGCGCTCACTGGCCAGGCGCGCTGCATGAGCCATAGCCACCCTGTCTATTGGTTCATAGGCTTTGTACATGCGGCATATTGTCATCATCCAGCAGTCACGCGCTGACCATGCTCACAGCTGTACTGTGCAACAGCCCGCTGCATGTCCTCCCCCAGTATTGATCAGCTCTCTTAACTCCATGGTCAGCATTCCAAGCAATGGGCAACAAACCATCCGTTTTCTGTGCTGACTGCATTTTTCTCAGCTATCTACTTCTCCGCCAGTGTTCATCCATGGACCAAAATTCCATCTTTTAACACCTCTGTATACACCAACCGTTAACCTAACACTGCCACCAATAAACCATGTCCCTAAGTGCCACATCTACACGTCTTTTAAATACCTCCAGGGATGGTGACCCAACCACTTCCCTGGGCAGCTTGTTTCAATGCCTGACAACCCTTTCAGTGAAGAAATTTTTCCTAATATCCAATCTAAACCTCCTCTGGCACAACTTGGGGCCATTTCCTCTCATCCTATCACTTCTTACTTGGGAAAAGAGACTGACACCCACTTTGCTACGACCTCCTTTCAGGCAGTTGTAGAGAGCAATAAGGTCTCCCCTCAGCCTCCTTTTCTCCAGACTAAACAGCCCCGGCTCCCTCAGCTGCTCCTCCTAATACTTTTGCTCCAGGCCCTTCACCAGCTTTGTTGCCCTTCTTTGGACATGCTCCAGCAGCTCAATGTCTGTCTCGTAGTGAGGGGCCCAAAACTGAACACAGTACTCGAGGTGTGGCCTCACCAGTGCCAAGTACAGGGGAACAATCACCTCCCTGCTCCTGCTGGCCACACTATTTCCGATGCAGGCCAGGATGCTGTTGGCCTTCTTGGCCACCTGGGCACACTGCTGGCTCATATTCATCTGGCTGTCAACCAGCACCCCCAGGTCTTTTTCGGCCGGGCAGCTTTCCAGCCACTCTTCCCCAAGCCTGTAACGCTGCATGGGGTTGTTGTGACCCAAGTGGAGGACCCGGCACTTGCTTTCTTGAATTTCATACAGTTGGCCTCAGCCCATCGATCTAGCCAGTCCAGATGCCTCTGTAGAGCCTTCCTGCCCTCAAGCTGGTCAACTCTCCCACCCAACTTGGTGTTGGCTTCAGATTTACTGAGGGTGCACTCGATCCCCTCATCCAAATCATTAATAAAGATATTAAACAGAGCTGGCCCCAATACTGAGGCCTGGGGAACACCACTTGTGACCAGCCACCAACTAGATTTAACTCTGTTCACCACAAGTATTTGGGCCTGGCCATTCAGCCAGCTTTTTACCCAGCAAAGAGTATGCCCATTGAAGTCATAAGCAGCCAGTTTCTCCAGGAGAATGCTGTGGGAAACAGTGTCAAAAAAGAATAAAGGATTCAAGGTACATGTCTCAAAATACTTTCAGACATGTAGTAGTCCAGAACTCCTGTATGACCTTATTGCGACTCCAGTAATTAATGATTATGACCTAATTCTTTTATTAATGACACTAATTTAAAGTGAGTGACCAAGCATCCCACTGTGATCAGAACAGTTGCACAGAGTAATCGAATGTGCCGTTACTCAAGTGATTTTTACTACCCAAAAGACAAGTTAAGGCAGCTACCGTGCACTTTTAAACAACATCAGTCTTGATCTGCAGAGACACAGCCTGCAAAAGTTTTAAATATTTCTCTATGGAGTATTTTTAAGCTGTGCCTTGATTAAAATAAAACTGTGCATTCATAACAATACTTGCTTAAATCTGGAAATATATCTCATTATGTTAACTCAGATATCAGTGTAATGTCACTTTTAGGAAAAACAATCTGAAATTGTAATTTGAAATTTTTATATGAGATGTTTTTCAATTTTTGTGGTTTTTTTAAATAACCTCAGGAAGGTGGTAGGTTTTTTCTCTTTTGATTTGTTCAATGTGGTGTAATTTTGTATTCACAACTTGAATGAGATCCCAACCAAATGGTGTTGTCTCTCTTTTTGAATCTATAAAAGAGACTGACTTGAATAAATAGTCTCTCAAATAATTCTAATAGATACACAAAATTGACAGGATATTAGAATATGTGTCTACTTACAAGAACATGTTCATTCCAATTAGACTTAGTAGATTGATTACATATTTAAAGATAGAAATATATTTTCTAAATCAGGACCAAGTTTTTAAAAATAAATATATTCTAAGAATGTGTGAGTCATTGTCACTAACACTTCAGTCTGTCAGGTGCTGTGGAAGTTATATTAGAAATGAGTCAGTTTGGAAAAGCCCGTAGGTGAGTGAATTCAGTTTTTCTCCAGAAATAATGATCTTAATAATACAACATGTATTTGCTGGGTTTGCCAGGCTTGCTGGCACAGATGAGATTTATTACAACATATATGTATTAGAAGGGAGTAGGGGACTATGGAAATGTCTGTAAAAGACTGAAGAAAATTGGAGACCCTGAAATAGGGGATTTCACAGTGTCTTTGGAAAAGATCTAAATAGCTGTGAGACATTACTGAAGGATTTCAATAGCCAATGGAAAAACACACAGGATGAGAAACACAGAACCACAGCATTCAAGTGATGTGAGGCTCTGGAAGGATAGCAATGAACTGCAGATCTTTGGAGAGTTTTGGGAAGAGGAAAAAAAAAAAAATCATTAAAATTTTCCTAAAAGTCTTTTAGGACCAGCTATGGGAGAGCTATATGCTTCAAATGGGACAACTGAAGAACAAAAGTCTTCAGTTACTGGAAGAGAAATTTGAAACTATTTTGTGATGTTTCCAAAACAAATTCAGATAGGTTCAGAGTTGAAGAGCAGAATATTTTTGGAAATGTAAAAAATCCACTGGAAAAGAAAATTATTTCCCATGAATCATTGTTTCATGTTCTCAATGCCTAATTTTGTCATTGTCCTGTATTTTACATCCAGTTTCTATTAGGCCAAACTGCTGCTTTCTGTTCAGTCTGAAATGTCTCTATAGTGTCCCCAAAGCCAAATTCTCTGTCTTCTGCTGACATTTTGAGAAAAGATTCTTTGACATGTCTCAGTTGTGTTCTTTCCAGTGGTCTGCAGTGCAGTTCCTAAAAAACTGGTTGGATGACTCAGCTCCGCCTAGCACTCACTGATGAGCTTCATTAGCCAGTCAACACATACACTCTGAGAAAACATGGCAAAGAACACCCACATCTCTCAAACATACCAAACATCAGAATCTCACTTTCACACCATCCAATGCAGGCATCTGGGCCATCATATACTCCCATAAATAAAAGCAGGATGTTTCATAAGTCACTGGCATGCCAACACATTCCTCAGTCCTTTAGCTTCCAGAAACATAAGGTGCACTAGCATGAACTCTTCGTTCTCCTCTCTTCTAACCAGAGACTACAGTTGCCAAATCATGTAACTATGTCAAAGCCTAAGACAATACCAGTCTATTGCAGAAGACCTTATTGACCAGTATCACATCTTTGCACAAGTCTGAAAAATGTGTAGAGGGAAGACTTTTGCCCATCTATCTTCTGAAAAGCAGAAAGAAGCCATTTGGTCATCTGCATAATTTCCCAGAGTAGCCCTTTCATATTTAGCTGTGATCTTCAAAGGAGAGACAAGTTTGTGCAGCTTCTCTGGACATGTACAGACCTGACCATTTACTGGCAGAAGCGAATCATCCATGACAAGTAGATTGTGTACTTTCCCTTCACATCATTACTTATGTGATTGCTAGCTCCCATTTTTTTCTTATGTGCTTTTAGAGTTTGTATTTCAAGAAGATGCTTGAAAAGGTATCCAAGAACAATGCACTGCCTTTCAGCCATGAGGTACTCTTCCCTCTCAGCCTCTTTCTAAGCTGCCTCCAGCAAGTAAGTACAAATTTTTGGACCTATATCTCCAATAGTTTTCTGAGATGCTGGCTGTTTTGTGATTATCTTGCACCTTGCTTATTACTGTTCTGCTGACTTCTGTACTAAACTTACTCTATCATGCAGATGGAATGATTCAGATATTTTCCGTGATATTTCTTTTCCATGGAAAGAAGATAGGCAGATGATTAAAAATGGTCAAACTCATTAAAAAAAAAATTAGAAAAACAAAATCATTAATGCTGACACATTTTACGTTCCATCCATCCATCCAAACATCCTTCTCTCCTTTAACTCCTCAGTGATTTCAGGAAACAGCTAAAATACTTTCCCATCTGCTTCTGAAATGCCTACAGTTCATCTTTCACACTCTCTTTTCTACTTTCCTATTGTTCAACCAATGTTTTCTTCTCTCTCCTTTTAACAGAGGTCTGGAGGTTAGACTGAAATGCACCTTATATTTCATTTTGCTAATAGACCAACCCACACTTTGTCAAGCAGCAGAGATGCACTCTGACAAATCTGTCCTTCCAAAATAGAACTGACCCTGGATACAGCTGCTAATTCTCTTTTTTACTTGATAAGTCATGACGAAAAATCAAATGTCATCATTGCATCATTAAAATATGAGATACAATATCTCTGAAATCTGAGGGAAAAAAGAGACCGAGGTTAAAATCACAAACTGGTGCTATAATTTATGACTTAATTAAACTCTGCATTGATATCCTTATCTGACAATACCTTTTTTTGCTCTAAAATTGTTGCAGTGGGAATGAATCACAAGGGGTGTGATTAAATGAATCTCAAGAGGCAGTAACCAATCAGATAGGAAATAGGAACAGATATATTGAAGATTTCTGCTTTTCTCAATTCCTTCTTTCTCTTTTCAGCATCTTTGCAAGATGACATCTATCCCAAAGCTGTAGAGAGTTTTGAGAAAATGTCATGTCAGGAGCCTAATTGCTGATTTTTATTTTTTCTTTAAAATGAAAGAGTTATGACATAGGTCATATAATTTATATATATATATATATATAAAAGATATTTTGGTTTATATGTATATAAAAATATTTAGATTGAGGTCATAACTGTTTTTAAGCCTTATTTTGTCTCTTTCTTGCTCCCAAAAGCAATGACTAAAAATTGTGGGTCCAGGGAGACATTACAGCAGCCTTCCAGTACCTAAAGGGGGCCTACAAGCAAGCCAGAGAGGGACTTTTTACAAGGGCATGTAGTGATAGGACAAGGGGTAATGGCTTTAAACTGAAAGAGGGTAGATTTAGATTAGATTTTAGGAAGAAGCTCCTCACTGTGAGGGTGGTGAGGCACTGGAACATGTTGCCCGGAGAGGCTGTGGATACCCCATCCCTGGAAGTGCTCAAGGCCAGGTGGGATGGGGCTTTGAGCAACCTGGTCTAGTGGAAGGTGTCCATGCCCATGGCAGGGGGGTTGGAACTAGATGATCTTTAAGGTCCCTTCCAACCCAAACCATTCTATGATTCTGTGATTCTATGAATAAAATATACCCTTTTTGCCAATGATTGCTTCTTTTTAACGGCAGACTCAGTCATCTAGCTAATCTTAACATGACAGATAAATTATGAAGAATTGCCTAAATTAAATTTTAGTGGTTTAAAGACCATGAAATGAAAGACTTCTTCATCCCAAATTAAGATCTAGATTGTGTTAGTTCATCTAACTTTGGTACTAAATTACTAGAACTTCAGCTCTAGCTTTGCATGTTTATATGTCTTAGTAATTTTTACTCATATATGTTTTTATTTAGGACTCATTTTATCTGTGGAATACATTATACAAATACAAAATATTAATACTGTAAATATGGCAGCAATGCTTCTAGGTTGATATAGAGGTTTAAAAATGTATATCCATTCTTTTCTTTGCTCTTACTGTTGTTATGCTAGTTTAATACAGAGAGCATTCCAGAATCCTTGTCCTGCAGAGAATGGCCCTCCACTCAGTTAAGAATACTATGTGAGTGAGAATAAAAGGGGGTTTTGCATGAACTCCCCCCAAATAGTAATTTTTAATCCAGTTGGTAAAGGATCGGGTAGGATGTTGTCATAAATTTATCAAAGGCCTTACTTCTTAAAATAAATACACAAAAATAACCATTAGCCAAGACATGTTCTAATAACTGCACTTCGTTGACTGATGTATATTTCTTAGTATTAACTTGATGTTAATATTTTATCTTAATTATTATATAAGAAGAAAAATGTTTAAAGATACTAGGTGTGGATTTGTTGTGCATAAAAGTTATATGACTTGATACGGATTATTTAACAATATGCAGAAATGCAGTAAAAATGTGTTGGTTAATTTTAAATACTGGAAACTGTTTATGTTTTGAAATTTAACTTTATTACACTAGAGAAATAAATAAAAGCAAATAAAAATACGGAAGATCTCGCATGATTATATGGATCTCTAACATGAAAAAGACCATAGGCAGTCTTTTACTCACATCTGTAATCATCTTTCTTACACAATTCTTTTACAATCTCTTGTAAGATTCTTTTCATCCTGCTTTTCTATTTTCTGTTTTTGCATATTAGGAAGAGAAGCAGTGTCAAGACTAAAGTGACCATTTTGTAGCTGTGTCTTCTGGGCAGTGTCTTCCTGCTCTCCCAGAGATAAATGGTCTTTGGGCTAGCTTCTCACCTAATCATGTTCTTTATTTGCAGGGGGAAAAAAAAATCAAAATATAAAGGAGCATACCAAGTCATAGGTCTTATGTTTCTGAAATAAAGTTTCAGGGGGTTGAAAGAGATAATTCACCAAAAGTCTCTCATGATTGGAGTGGTTAAAGAATAGCAAGCAAGAATGTCTGAGCTGAAAATGGTATCATGAAAGGGCGTTACATTATAGGAGCTGCTGGCTGAAATGGGGAGGAGGAGAGAATGCCAACAAAATACTGAAAACAGCCAATGCTCCAAAGCCATTCAGACCTTAAAACAGAGAGACTAATAAAAACATTTCCAAGAGGTTTCCATTTGCATGACCATGGAGCTTTATCCATCTGACGTTTCCCTTTTAATTTTCTATAAAACATAACTGAAGGATTGTGTATTTAACCCTGCTTTTGGGCATTGCAGAATGTATGAGCATGTACTGTATTATTCAAAACACATAAAGGGAGTACAAGGGAATGAGATATTTCAATTTAATTCCAAAAACAAGAACCCACAAGAGAAATGCCTTCATTAGAAAGAAGTGCAAAGATTTTATCAATTATATTATCAGTTTTTGATACACCCAAAACCATTTATGCCTGAATTCCCCTGTTCTTTTAAACTGTTTCAATACCTGCAATATCCATCTGCCTCAGACGTTTTTCTGCTACATTAGAGGATGAAAATTAAAATAACTTCTGGTCCTTGGTCACTCCACCTCATGCCTGAAAAATGTAGGTTAAAAAATAGTACCTGGTTTAGAGGGCTTTTAAAACTAATTTATGTAAGTGGTTTTTTGCTATTTTTTTTCCATATATTAATTAAGAGTTGTTTGGTTATTGCAGTAGCAGGCTTTGGGAATCAACATGCAAATATACATTTAGGAGTTATGTCTATTTAGGAAGAGACCAGAATAATGCTTTAATCCTATCAATTTTGGCAATATCAAACTAAAGGAGACATCAGCTTGAACAATGTGTGATATTTAAATAAAAGCAGACTTTGTTTGCATACAAAGCATCACATTTTAAAATCACTCATGTTTTTTCCCCATTTATGTTACAAAGAAAGCCATACCAAAAAAATAATTACTCACTTATTACATATGGGAACACTGAACTGCTCCTTCTTAACTTTTGGGTCTACCTTTAGAGACTACAGACTATTTCCTTACAGTATGCACCTTGTTGAAAGAGGTGACCAGAAGGTGACCAGAACCTCACAAATTACCCTTTTAGAAATTGAATGAGTGCGAATTATACCATAGAATCAGTTCTGGTAATAGGTTTTTCAAAGTTGCTCTTGCTTTTGTCCACCTCTACTTGGTAAGATTATTTTTACTGTCTCACTTATTACACTACAGAGGACAAAAAAACCCATCCCAGACATCTTTGGTTTTGCAAAGAAGTACTTGAATAGCTGTTTTAATTTGGAGTAAGATTATTTTCTCCCATACTCAAATTTCATTTTCTATTCGTTCTGTATGAAGCCAATCTATTCATTGCATAAATTGAACATATTGCATAATAAGGCAATAACTGTGTTCAACTATAGATGTTCAGATGAAAAGTTTTTAATATTAAAGCACTGATTTCTATCTGACTTTACATTAGGATCTTTTTTGTTTCAATGTACTGTATCTAAAATAGCCTTAATAACCATTTTCGCCTTATTTCTTCAGTAAGATGAAGCCAGCTGTACTTTTCAATCTAATGGTGCTGATCTTTATGTGAATCATTAATAAAAATTGCTGTTGGTGCAAGGATTATTTTTCATCTAGCTTTAGCAAATGGAGAAGCAGCATTTTCTCAGCTTCTACAGTTTCAGCCAAACAGGTTACTACAAATGAAATTGTGCCTGTCAACATCCAAGCAGGTAAAGCTTAAAGTTTCATTGGAACTGAAAAAAACTGGAAAATTGTGGCTCCCAGGCCCACCATGTTGACAAACTCAACTAATTGCCTTCTGTGGCTATTGAAATGGTTTGAACTGCTATTCACAGTAGTTATGGCTGTGCCTTACTACAGATTACAATAAGGATAGTTACAGTCAGTATTCATTGACTGAATTTTTATGGAAACCTGAAGGCTGAGTAAGGACAGGTCTGTCTTATGCTAGTCACTGTAGGTTTTTGGACTGTATGAACGTGGTATTAATGAAATTTAAATTATCTAAAGATTTTAGTCTGAATTTCAATTTGAAGAGAATCCTGATTATTTAGACATGAGCTTCCTTCTGATGAGTGGAGCTACACAGATTAACAAGAAAAGAAATTGGTGAGTACGAGAATTTTCAAAGGGTCCATATTCTTATTAAGTAGTAGCAATATACAGGGCAAATAACAAATGGAAAGGAGGAGAGATTTCTGTGGCAGCATTGAACAGCAGGTTTAGGACTTTAGAAGTAGGTGGACAACTCTTCTTTGAAGAGTTTTGATGAGAAAACTGCTTTTCACTTTAAGAAAGAAATAAATAAATAAACCCCAAACCAAACAACCCCCCCCCCCCAAAACTCCAAAACCAAACCAAAAACTTTCTGAATTAGTGGCTGTAAGAAGAGAATTTTTAACTCTATTTTTAGTGCAACATTTCAAAGACAAAATCATAGAGCTGTCAACAAAGATACTCATCGTTTCTAAGAAAGCATTTTGGTAAGGACATCAGTAGGGGGAGAGAGGCTAGAGATGGTGAGAGCAGTGACATTCAAAAGGAGTACAATTGAGATAGAAATATTTCAACAGCAGAAAAAGTATAAAACAGAATCAGTAATCTTCAAGCTATGTTCAAGATGGACACAATCCTTGAGTTTAATCTGATTATATTAATTAATAAGACAATTTGAAACAAAAGGTGATTACTACCTCAGGAGAAGAGGTGGATGACAAGAAAAGGTGATAAGGTCACGAGCCCTCATGGAAAAGAAAGAGAATGACAGGTGATTATTATCCACAGACCAACAAGGAGTTTGCTGGAAAGGTATGGAAAACTATTACATGTTTAGATTCTTAGTGATACATTGGGATACTTAGTCCTCAGGAGTCGAAGCTTTCATTTTGGCTTTCCACACAGATTTGTTTTTAACATAGATACCTAGAGAACACAACTGTTAGAAGAACCTTCAATGCTCTCATTTGTCTCTGACTGGTTCTAGTCTTCACAAGCATACAAGAAGGTCAACAGTAATCTTAAGCAGATGGGGAAATGAAATTTTCTACACTGAGGAGCATTTTGAGATTCAACAATTTATTTTCCTTAAGTTTTTACAATTTTATTTTACTTATTTCCTATCTATTATAAAATTCCTTGAATAAAGAGACCTATTCAGTCAGTCCAGCAAGGTGTGGGAGTTTCTATTCTTGTTTTTATTGAGTAGGCACCTTTTTCATGTTGTTGCCATGGTTTCCTCAACATTTTTCACTCTTCTGCGATCCTTGCTGATACTGTTCACAGCAAATTCCTGAATTCTGCTCTAGTCAATGATATTCGAACAAGGTCACCAGCACACATCGTGTTGTTAATATTCACTTCATTCATTCAAATGTCTCATTTACAATGTTCTTGATTCTTCTGCAGATTGTTATATTTTCTCCATCTGTGTTGAATGGTTACAGAGATAAAGTATGCAACCTTGGCATACATCTCTCTTGATGTTACACTGTTTAGCAGCTTCACAATCTGTTTGTATTGCTGCTTGCTCCCCAAGTACACATTTTTTTCATTAGCTGTATATTTCATGCCACCATTATGTATTCAAAAATATGTATTAATCTGACAGATTGGGTTTTACCAACAGTCTTTTCAAAATCAACAAAACATTAATGAGCTTTTCTTTGAATTTCTAGTACATACATATATGATGATTTTGTTTCTTATGCCTAATTCTATGTAGAACCCAAACATACATTATAGTGCTTGTCTCAGTGTCTCGATAAATACATGATCAATGGAGTTTTAACAATACTTTCTTAGTAAATTTTATAGTTTGATGTTGTTTATAGTCTTTGGTGAAGGAATAAAGGCCAATTATTTGAATAAGTTTGTATATATGTTTTGTAAAAGTTTAAGGAGGTTTGTAGTTTACTTTGAGGGAGCAAAATTTTTCAAGTTTTTAATACCATCCTGCCAACATATTCTTTTTGCTTCTGCCTAGATGCCGTTTTGTAAGTATGAGAGCTTCACATCTGTAGCTTTATCTTCAGCTTTATAAAAACCACAAAAACTTCTCAGATATTGATTATTCATATAATAGCCCTTCATTTCAGAAGTTGCATAGGCATAGAGTCCACATTTATGTCATTAAAGGATGGGTTATAATTAGATTTTTCTTTTTTTTTTTTTTATTTATTTTACTTTCCCCTTGTGCCTAGACTGCTGTTGGATTTGATAAACTACTGATAATAGATGACAGTCAGTGTGGACATCAAGACTACAGGCAGCTTTAAAGTTGAAGTCACCTTCTGACATTGATCTCTCCAAATAATGTGCACTGCTTTTCTGGACAAAATGAGCCAGATGAGTGGGATGGCACCTCACTTTAAATCAATACGTGCTGCATTAGCTACTTTAAACTAAATGAATTGGTGCCAGAGACAGTGTGCAGGTGGAAATGATCATTGCAGTCATTGCTTTATGTAACTGTTGTGAAACAGAATAGCTTGGGTCATGCTTGCAGGTTCCTAGCAGTATTTATTACATGAGCTGCAGTTTAATTCAAGGACAGGCTATCAAGCTATCTGAAGAAACAGGTATCTTTGGAATGAGCAGTCTTCTGGGATCCAAAACTCATAGTGACTTTCTATGTTTCACTTTTCCACTGAGAATACTGTGTGCTTTTGCTCTGTCCTTTTTATTTTGTTGGGCTTGATCCACAAAGAATGAACTTTGGCTTTTTTCCTAGGTGCAGTGTTAAAATGAAAACACCAAAATAAGGATATGAGTATTGTGCAGACTACACTGTTTTTGAAACTGTACCTGAACTGTTCCAGCCTAGCAAGCTCAAGCCTCAAAAGCAAGACATCTGGAAGTGACACTAACCAGAGTTTCACTCTATCTCACCAGGCTTTGTGGCCTGCAATGTAGATGTACCCACAGACTCTACTTTTCCCCACTTTGAATGTCTCAGGTGTTAAAGCTGGATGAAGAAATAGTTTTGGCAGATACTTGTATAAAAAATAGAACCTAAAATTTGCACTCTGTCTGCTTAGTTCTTGTAGCAGCCTGCTGGTTCCATGATGCAGAACCCTGAAATTTCTGCAGAAATTCAGCCTGGTATTATTACAGTACTGAGTTTATTTTAAAATAGAAAAACAAAGCTACTTGATTCGTTTTAGATGTTTTTGCTAATATGTTTTATGTTGTTGTCAATGTGAGATGCCATGGAATTTAAGTATTGGCTTTATATAATTGTACTATGAAAAAAATAGGAGAAAAATTTAGAGGCTCACAAAGTCACAACAATTGATTTTGCCTTCTATGTGCATAGAATGTAAAAAATAGATGTTTAGTAGATTAATTAGAAATTTTAAGTTATTTTTCTGTGTGTGTACCTTCCATGTTTGCTTTTAGTGCATGTATTAGCAAGAAAGGTCACTGTTAGATCACTGAAAGCACAAACTTCAGCCAGTTAGACTATTTGCACAGAACAGATACTGTATATGTTGTTTAAACATGTGTGCCAGGACTCTGTCAAAGCAACACTAATTCTGAATTGCCTAAAAAATTGCTCAGAGAAATGATCTGTTAAAATATTGGGGTTTGTTATTTGCTACAGATGGTTTCATAGTTTTCATCCATGTGGCCTTCACTTGGGAACAAGTAATAATAAGAAAAATTAATAGGTTTTTAACATCATGTGGAAAATTACCTTTGCATGCTTCGCCCTCTTCCTTCATGATAAGAACTACATGGCATGCTCATGTATCAGTTGATAATCATGCAGGTGAATGGCTAGGGCATTATTGCAACAAAGAATGTGAGGATTTCTTCAAAGGGGACAAGAGGGAGAGGAAAGGGGTACCTATCCCAGGAATTGTTCTGAGCCAGGACCAAACAGATGAAAACAGGCCTGATCAGGTTTTTGCCACAGCTGCTATTGCTCCTACTGGAAAAAAAAAAAAAATCACTGCGGGTACAGGGAAATGAGTAGGGAAAGACGGGGGAGGACCAGTGATGAGTGTCACAGGTGAGACAGAGTAAATGACAGACCAGAGTGGATCTGGATACTGGGGCTTATTTAAGAACAAAGGCAATAAGAGCTTTTACCCTGCTTGATTATCTCACACATTCAGTCACTCGCTCCCCTGCAGTACTATGTTCCCTCGGTCTCGCCATCCCTTCACCACAGGTAAGTCACTGCTGGCCCATGAAGATCTCCAGAAAATCAGGTCAGTTCCTTCTGTGCTGCTGTTCATCGTTACCCATCCTGGGTGTTGCTGGCCAAGGTCCCTGGGCATCCCTTGGTTTTTGTTTCCATACAGCTCCGTGATTTCCAGGATACTCCCCCATTTCCAGGATCTCTCCTCCAGCCAAGATCTTCACCTTTTCAGGATCATCTTCTTTCCAAGACCACTTCTTACAGGAATCTTTTTCAGTGCAAGTCCTTCTTTCCAAACCCTCAATTCTCCTGTTTTCCCAATTTAAACAGTCTATATGCTGAAACAACACGCATGATCAGCATCTTATTTATTGGTTCTGTCTTATGTTTCTTTATAAATTGGAGGATTCACGGCATGCCACTTCTGTTTATTCCAGATGCTGACAAAATTTACAAACAGCCCATATCTGTTGCTGCCAGCAAGTAGCGGGCTTCTGCTTGAGAGTTCAAAAGTTCAATTTTCGACACTCGCGCACGCACGTGCACACACACAAAGATATATCCAGTTATCTGCTGTCTGTTGGTGTTCACAGTATAAGCTTTTTTTTTCACCTATGACAGTAGGTAAGAGATCATTTTGGTAGGGAGAAAACAAAAAACATCCAAGCACCAAAAACATGTTGCTGCATGTCTGCCTATAAAAAGAAAAAAAAAAAATCACATACCTAAATAATCTGTGATGTGTCTTGCTGTTCTACAGTAACATCATACATTATGCTGGTGATGGTGCAGCACTGCAATTGTGAAATATTTTCAAAACATTGCTCACTTTAATGGGAAGGTTTTTTTCTTCAGCTTGTGAAAGGAGATTGAGTCATCAGGATATAACTGTCTTCTACGTAGTTAAAATTGAACTTACTCAAACTGGAATTAGTTTTGGGGGTACAGACAGACAAAAATTGAGAAAAAGACAACAAGAAGAGCTGGAGAAATTTGCTGAACTCTAGGTCAGAATGTCAACTGACCCCCCTTTAGTCTCCATCCCACGTATCTTTCACTTAGACATCTGTCTAGACTGCAACTCTCAAAGTTGCTGACAAGCTTGTGGAGTCCTATTAACTCTTCAGGTCCACTGACATCTGTTGCTTTATTATCAACACTGCCAAGCATTTACAAGAAGAGTGAAAATTCTGTAGTTTAAAAATTCCAGGAAAGTTGAATTAAACAATCTCTCTCTCTCAGATTTAGTCCTTTATAAGCCTTTAATACCCAAGTGCAGTTTTTTTGAAGTGGAGTCATTATCACTACAGAAGACTCATAAAATCTTTGTTTTTCCTGGTGTACTTATAGAAGGAGAAAAAACATATGAGTTGAAAGAATAAGGAAGAAATCAAGCAAGAAGGTAATTTTGTGAAACTATGTGATTCAAAAGCATCCTTTTGTTATACAGTTGAAGGCATATCTTAGTCTTCATCTTCATATTATAATAAACAGTGTCTTCTAGAGCTGCATGATGACAGCTTTATCACTTCTAGGCAGCAGGTTAGCCCTGCCCTTAATAATGAAGAGATCATGCCTTTTTTTCTGGATCACTTAAAATAAGTTTTACAGAGCGAGTGACATGTTAAGCCAAGAATCATAGAATGGTTTGGGTTGGAAGGGACCTTAAAGATCATCTAGTTCCAACCCCCCTGCCATGGGCAGGAACACCTTCCACTAGACCAGGTTGCTCAAAGCCCCATCCCACCTGGCCTTGAGCACTTCCAGGGATGGGGCATCCACAGCCTCTCTGGGCAACATGTTCCAGTACCTCACCATCCTCACAGTGAGGAGCTTCTTCCTAAAATCTAATCTAAATTTACCCTCTTTGAGTTTAAAGCCATTACCCCTTGTCCTATCACTACATGCCCTTGTAAAAAGTCCCTCTCTGGCTTTCTTGTAGGCCCCCTTTAGGTACTGGAAGGTTGC
Source organism: Harpia harpyja (assembly GCF_026419915.1). Classification (NCBI taxonomy): domain Eukaryota; kingdom Metazoa; phylum Chordata; class Aves; order Accipitriformes; family Accipitridae; genus Harpia; species Harpia harpyja. The sequence goes on from NC_068947.1 coordinate 26,371,539, forward strand.
TGTAAGATCTCCGCAGAGCCTTCTCTTCTCCAGGCTGAACAACCCCAACTCTCTCAGCACATCTTCATAGGAGAGGTGTTCCAGCCCTCTGATCATCTTTGTGGCCTTCCTCTGGACTTGCTCCAACAGGTCCATGTCTTTCTTTTGTTGGGGGCCCCAGAGCTGGATGCAGTACTCCAGGTGGGGTTTCATGAGAGTAGAGGGGGAGAATCACCTCCCTTGACCTGCTGGTCACACTTCTTTTGTGCAGCCCAGGATATGGTTGGCTTTCTGGGCTGCAAGCACACATTGCTGGGTCATGTTGAGCTTCTCATCAACCAACACTCCCAAGTCCTTCTCCTCCAGGCTGCTCTCAATCCATTCTCCACCCAGCCTGTATTTGTGCTTGGGATTATACTGTGCTTGGGAGCTTAATGAAATTTAAGAAATCTGCATATTTAACTTCTATTCTCATCTCTTAGTTTTCCCCAAGGATCCTGACATATTCTTGAAGCTACTGCAGTGTTAAAGGATGTCCTGGTTTCAGCTGGGATAGAGTTAACTGTCTTCCTAGTAGCTGGTACAGTGCTGTGTTTTGAGTTCAGTATGTGAAGAATGTTGGTAACACTGATGTTTTCAGTTGTTGCTCAGTAGTGTTTAGACTAATGTCAAGGATTTTTCAGCTTCTCATGCCCAGCCAGTGAGAAAGCTGGAGGGGCACAAGAAGTTGGCACAGGACACAGCCAGGGCACCTGACCCAAACTGGCCAACGGTGTATTCCATACCATGTGACGTCCCATCTAGTATAGGAACGGGGAAGTGGGGACGGGGGGAATTGCCACTCGGGGACTGGCGGGGTGTCGGTCAGTGGGTGGTGAGCAATTGCACTGCGCATCATTTGTACATTCCAATCCTTTCATTATTTCTGTTGTCATTTTATTAGTGTTATCATTATCATTATTAGTTTCTTCTTTTCTGTTCTATTAAACCGTTCTTATCTCAACGCACGGGTTTTGCTTTTTTTCCTGATTTTCTCCCCCATCCCACTGGGTGGGGGGGAGTGAGTGAGCGGCTGCGTGGTGTTTAGTTGCTGGCTGGGGTTAAACCACGACAAAGGATAAGACACAAATTTACAGAAAAATACTTTTATTTACTGAAACCATGGATTTCTCAAAGATTTGAGCCTATGCATGAGTACTTTTCTACTAATCTCAGAACATTCAGCAACAGCGTTTAAATGGAGCCTGTATGATGCTGTGTTTTGGATTTGTGACCAAAACAGTGTTGATAGCACATTGTTTTAGCTATTGCTGAGCAGTGCTTACACAGCACCAAGTCCTTTTCTTTTTCTCACTCTGCCCCTCCCAGCAAGTAGGCTGGGGTGGGCAAGAGGCTGGGCGGGGACATGGCTGGGATAGCTGACCTGAACTGATCAAAGGGATATTCCCTACCATATGACTTTGTGCTCAGCAATAAAAGCTCAGGGAAAGGAGAAAGGGTGGATGTTTGGGGTTATGGCATTTGTCTTCCCAAGTAACCATTACACTTGCTGAGCTCCTGCTTTCCTGGAAATCAGTGGACATCTGCCTGACGATGGGACATAGTGAATCAATGCCTTGTTTTGCTTCGCTTGTGCAAGCAGCTTTGCTTCACTTATTAAACTGTATTTGTCTTGTCTTTATCTTTGTCCTTGTCTTTTGATTGAATGGTCACTATTTTGTTATCCACGTGAAACAGAAAGGAGCCTGATTGAAATAGGACTTCTACCAGGACTAAAGTAGCTAGAGAATCAGCTTTTGAAGCTGTATTTTGTCCCTACATGGAGGCAGGGTGGGGGTGGGGGGGAAATAAACTGGAGCCTCGGTAGGACCCATCCATCTTTTGTTTCTCACATTCAGGAAATCTTGCATTTTCTGGCACAGATTCTTACCATTGTCTTTTTGTTAGGGCTTACCTGTCTTGCCTGTCTTCAGTCTTGCATAGTTCTTGTGCTTGGCCTCATTTATCTTCTTTACCATGTTTCCACTTGGCTACACACTGTTGCATCAAGTTCTGTGCTTCTCCCCCTAGTTAAACACAGCATTTTAAGATGCACAACTACAGAGGTGGACCACAGTATAAATACTCTTAGAACAACCTATAACACCTAGAGGGTTTTTACTCACAGTATTTTTCACTGTCTATTTATGGATTTTGCTAAATGGGTGACAATATCAGCATACACTGTAATATTCTCTGATTTACTCTCCCTGTGACTTTTGAGAAGCACATTCTGGATCAAGTATTAATTTTTTTTTGTGAGCTCTCTCCCATTCCCATTCAAATATAGGCACTTCCCAATGATTAGTGTCATTGTAACTGGCATTTTACCAACACATTCATTAATTTGCTCTTTTTCCTCAGAGTTTGCCTTCCCTCCTTCACTAAGCAATGATAAACTGCACTTTTGGAAAAGAACTTATATAACTTACTTTTAGATTTATACCCTACTTGTAAATAGTCCTATAAGAACTGCTAATGGAAGAAATGGAGTCTAACTAATAACCTTTCTACGGCACAATTCATTGAAACATTTAATTTTTTGTAAGTCCTCAGATAAGGGGGCAAATACCTTCTCTGCCATACACCATTTATGTGAAAATATTTTTCTGTGGAACTCAGTTTCCCATTTATAAAGTGATAAAAGTAGTTGACTACCTCATAGCTATAAATATGTATATGAGACCTTGTGGTCAAATACTACAGTAATGAAGTTCTGTAAAGAACTGACTGAATTACAAGTTGGTGTTTTCTGGATTGTATTATTAGGGTTTCAGACGCATTATAATTTTTTTATTTTCTATGTACTAGAATAAATTTTAAAAAAAATTAAGAAAGTGTTCTGTGATGATTATGGGAAAAGGAAGGTTAAATGCCCATTTTAGACCCATTTCTATAATGCGGAAAACAAAAATGCAGGTAACTTACCAGTAGGACCACTGTGTTTCCCTTTCTGTGCTACCCTTCAAATCACTTTTAAACACATATTAAGTGAAAATTGATTGTATTCATGTGGCTAGGGAGACTAGACTCAAGTGTAGGGTGGACCTACACTTTCTTACATGTGTGTGAATTTGTAGATCTCAGATTGTACTCAAGAAAGATAATTTAGGAGTTTTCAGAAGAAATATACATGAGAATTTCATCAGCTGCTCAAGTCAGCATATGGCACTGTCTGGCAGTTAAGTCATTTCCTATTATGATTCTGTGGCACATTATTAATGTCTTTTCCTTTTCACTACAGCTAGTAATATTCAAAGCTGCTAGTACAGATTCATAATTATTATGGTTCTGATAACAGTTAACAAATGTACAGCAAGTATGGTGAGACATAATTAGCAAATCTGGTCTTTCCTCATCCACTTAATTAGCTTTCCGTCCACATGCTCTTTGCATAGTGTGCAGCGTTATTTTGACTTTTGGGGGTATGTTTAATTTTTTGAGAGTGAAAAGGGTGTGTTCTCTCAAAGTTAGTTTTTACATTAGAGATTCAATAGTAAAAGAAATCTGCCAATGAGTTGTGATTTTCCCAGTGGGAAGGTGTAGGAGTCGGTCAGAAAATCAGCATTGTCTCAACACTGCCATCAGGAACAGGAACAGTACATTTCCTGATAATGGCCTGTTTGGAGCACAGTGGCCGATCCCAAGAACGGAATGCGCAGTACAAGGCTCCTGGAAAGTACCTGGCTAGAGCCATTAGACTGTCAAAAAAGGATGGATTGCAACTGTTGCCATAACATCCATGAAGAAATCATGAACTTTAGATGAACTTTGCTTCATTATAATACCAAAACACACCTCCTGGTCGAAGGCTACCTGTCTCCAAGACTTACCACTCCTTGGACACTGACCCGGCGCCTGCGTGATAGCCTCGCTCGAGAAGGGCGGAGACTCCTGAGGCAGAGGTGGAGCAAGGTGTGTTACTAAGCATAAAAGATGACTTCTGAACAATGGAAGCTTGAAGGTTCCCCACCAAGGACCACGACGATCGACGACGCAGCATTAGCTGGACCCGGGACCGTTAGGATGTCTTGAGATCAGCGGTGGTAGCTATAACTTCTCTTTCTCCTCTCTCTAAACTTAACTTTACTTTTTTCTCCTTTCTTTCACCCATCTCTAACTATTGCGTGCCTCTTCACAGGCAATACAATAAAGTTTTACTGTGTGATTATTGCTATCCCCTTTGGTGTTGGTCACCTTAATTTTGCACTTTCGAGATCGTAGCAAACGAACCATCACGAGTCCACCGAGTGGACCGTGACAGAAGGTAAGCCTGTTCTTTCCCAAGAAACTGCAGGCGTATTGTGAGATGGTGTGGTGTGGCACACAGTCTGCATTGCTTATTGGCGGTCTTCTTGAACTGGACTTTTGCTGTGGTACCCAGACATAGCTTGCTGTCTTTCTGTGCTACTTTCCCATAAAGGTGATGGCTTTAGGGCATAAAAATTATCCCATACCTGATTTTTCAGATAAAACTCTGCTTCAAATCTAGCCTCTTGGAAGCACAGCTCATTCCTCCAAGGAAGCAGTCCTTCTGTCTAGCTACTGAATATGCTAGTGTCTCTCTTAAGTCTTTTTTCCAAGGGGGACAATTATACCAAGGTAATTAAAAGATTCATGGTTTTTAGTAAGTAACACAGAACACATCCAGCCTATCCTAGTCATAGGCCCCATCAAATCTTGAACTGTTTTCTCTGCCTGTCATTCCTGATCCATTTAGGAGGGTGTCTCCATGAATGCCTTTCTGATGACCCCTTGCTTAGCTGCCAGACCGGTCCCGTGGTGACCAGCAGCTCTCACAGTGTGCTCTTCTGCCAATGGCCAAGATGACAGGGTTTACAGTGTTATGGATTTCCTCATCTCCTGAGACTTCAGCTCTGAATCGTAGAACCAATCATAGAATCATAGAATGGTTTGGGTTGGAAGGGACCTTTAAAGGTCATGTAGTCCAACCTCCCTGCAATGAGCAGGGATCTTCAGCTACATCAGGTTGATCAGAGCCCTGTCCAACCTGACCTTGAATGTTTCCAGGGATGGGGCATCTACCACCTCTCTGGGCAATCTGTTCCAGTGTTTCACCACCCTCATCATAAAAAAATTCTTCCTTATATCTGGTCTGAATCTACCTTCTTTTTGTTTAAAACCATTACCCCTTGTCCTATTGCAACAGTCTACTAAACAGTCTGTCCCCATTTTTCTTATAAGTCCCCTTTTAAGTATTGAAAGGCTGCTGTAAGGTCTCCCCAGAGCCTTCTCTTCTCCAGGATGAACAACCCCAACTCTCTCAGCCTGTCCTTACAGGACAGGTGTTCCATCCCTCTGATCACTTTCGTGGCTTTCCTCTGGACTTGCTCCAACTGTTCCATGTCTTTCTTCTACTGAGGCCTCCAGAGCCAGACACAGTACTTTAGGTGGGGTCTCACCAGGGCAGAGCAGAGGGACAGAATCACCTCCCTCGATCTGCTGGCAGGTGACTTTTTTGATGCAGCTCAAGGTTACGGTTGGCTTTCTAGGCTGTGAGTGCATATTGCCGGCTTATATCCAGCTTTTCATCCACCAGTACCCATAAGTCCTTCTCTGCAGGGTTGCTCTCAATCCCTTCATCCCCCAGCCTGTATTGATATTGGGGGTTGCCCTTACTTGGTGCAGGTCCTTGCACTTGGCCTTGTTGAACCTCATGAGGTTCACATTGGCCCACTTCTCGAGCTTGTCCAGCTCCCTCTGAATGGCATCCCATCCCTCAGGCACGTCAACCACACCACTCAGCTTGGTGTCATCTGCAAACTTGCTGAGGGTGCACTCAATTCCACTGTCTATGTCATTGATAAATATATAAAACAGTACTTGTCCCAGTACGGACCCCTGAGGGATACCACTTATCACTGATCTCCATCCAGTCATTGAGCCATTGACCACTACTCTGGATGCGACCATCTAGCCAATTCCTTATGCCAAATAGTCCATCCATCAAATCTCTCTCTCTCTAATTTAGAGAGAAGGATGTTGTGGGGGACCATGTCAAGGTCCTTAGAGAAGTCCAGAGAGATGACATCCGTAACTCTTCCCTTGCCCACTGATGTAGTCACTCCATCATAGAAGGCTACTAGGTGGGTTAGGCAAGACTTGTCCTTAGTGAAGCCATGCTGGCTGTCTCGAATCACCTCCCTGTCTTCCATGTGCTTCTAGAAGGATCTGTTCCATGACCTTCCTAGGCACAGACGTGAGGCTGGCAGGTCAGTATTTCCCAGGGTCCTCCTTTCTACCCTTTTTAAAAATTGATGCAATGTTTCCCTTTTTCCAGTGACTAGGGACTTCACCTGATTGCCATGACTTTTCAAATATCATGGAGAGTGGCTTGGCAACTACATCAGCCAATTTCTTCAGGACTCTGGGATGCATCTCATCAGGTGCCATAGACTTACACATATTCAGGTTCCTCAGGTGGCCACAAACCTGATCTTCTCTTTCAGTGGGAGGGACTTCGCTCCCCCAGTCCCTGCCCTGCAGTCCATGTACTCAAGAGGTGTGGGAAGAGAGGTTGCCAGTGAAGACGGAGGCAAAAAAGTTGTTGAGTCCCTCAGCCTTGTCCTTGTCCATTGTTACCAGTTTGCCAGTTGTGTTCATCGTGGGGGTACGCTTTCTTTGACCTTTCTTTTGTGACTGTCATACATATAGAAGCCTTTCTCATTATTCTTTGTGTCCCTTGCCAAGTTCAGCTCCAGCTGCACCTTGGCATTCCTGACCCCATCCCTACACAACCAGGTAATGTCCCTATACTCTTCCCAGGATACCTGTCCCTGCTTCCACTGCCTCTGCATTTCTTTCTTGCCCTTTAGTTTGACCAGCAAGTCTCAACTCATCCCTGCCAGTCTCTTGCCTTCCTTTCCTGATTTCTTACACCTGGGGATCGGGAGTGCTATGGAAAGCATCCTTAAAGATCTGCCAGCTCTGTTCTGCTCCCTTGTCCCTGAGGACAGTTTGCCAGGGGGTCCTAGTGACTAACTCCTTGAACAGCTAGAAGTTTGCTTTCCTAAAATTCAGGGTCCTGACTTTCTCTTTGCCTAACCCATATCCCTCAGGACTGTGAACTCCACTGGTGCATGATCACTGCAGCCCAGATTACCTCCAATCTTGATGTCTATGATTAGCTCGCTTGTGTTGGAGACCAACAGGTCCTGTAATGCATCCCCTCTGGTAGGGCTGTCTATTACCTAGGCTGCTTTCCATAGGTGTGAATAGGCGGATGAGGTGGACTTCCCTTTCTGCTGCCCTTGTTTTCTCTCATTCTTAGAATGGACTTTGTAAGAATTAGAGATGGTGTTAGATCTTAGTCACTGTCAAGACATGCTATAATTAACCTGAGTTTTAAAAAAAAGACTTGAAAAAATATACATTTATATAAATTAACTGGATTTTCACAAGTATTATAATTACACATACTTTTGTTTAAAGGTTTTAAATAGAATGTAATTGTCATGATGAAACATTTGCAGCTTCCCTTCTTAATCATTAAACAGACACAGACCTTCTTCCTAAGTTTTATCCCAGTTGCTAGACTATTAATGTCATCTTTGTAATAGAGCTGTTCAAATTAATGAATTTTGTATTTATACAAGTATTTTGATAAAGCTGCAAATTACAGCCTTTAGTAAATAAATCCAGTCTTATTTAACAACAGTGATCTATAAATAAACGGATGATAGCAGTTTTGTTTGCCATGTTTGTTTTTTCCAAATTACTATTCAACAATTCTTTCAATTTTTCAGATCTGCCTATAACAGCTTTTCCATGTGACTCATTTGGTTCTGAAGGGCAAGACTTGTACAACATGACAGGTCTTTTTCATGACGCATTCTCAACTAGTTTCAATTTTTGTAACATTGATGGTGAAGATTTTTTCTAATTTATGCATCTCTACAATTACACTTCAAATCAAAGCTTAAACAATGATGTGGCAGTCAGATGAATAGATATGCCTTTGATTTTATAAGGGAAGTATAAGACAGTCAATAAAATAAAATTGTTAATAAATAACCTTTTAAGACTTTTTCCTAAGTGCACTTGTACCAATACCACATTTTCCCCAATTGTTCAGTTTAATTGAATTTCCTTTTCCTATGTTTACACCTTTCTCTCTGCTTGATGCAAATAATGAGCAAATTAGTTCACTGGCATGAATGTTAAAGTAAAATCTGTCTTACCTGTGCATTACCAAATATTTGTAGTAATAAACTATCATTCATATACAACATTATTCACAGACGAAATCTCATTATAAGATTTTGGTTCATTAAATAAAATAAATAGATTTTATGGCTGCGTTTAATCAAAACAGCTGGACCTACAAAATACAAACGTTTAAAGTTTGTTGTACTTTAAAAGCTACTGATCAGGAGTTTGTGCACACAATTTGTCAGATGACAAGGTAATGGCTCATATGTGAACTGGAGAACCAAATTGGGGTTTTTGCGTTTTTTTTAGTGAAATTCACCCATGAAGTAAATGTTTATTTACAGGAAGCATATAAATAGAATGAAACTATAATAATTTGTTATGAATTACTTGCTAACATATGACTTGTATGTTGGGTCACAGTTTCAGTAGGAAACAGCTGCTTATTATTTACATAAAATCTGTGGTAGGTCTAAAGAGTAGCCTGTTATGATGTGCCATGCATTTAAAAAAAAAAAAAAAAAAAAGATCAAAACTCAAAACATTACCAAAAAAAATTGCAAACCTGTTACGCTTAAAAATTTTCTTAAAGCTCTGTCTGTAAGAATTAAATTATTAAATGAAAACTTTCATTTATTTAAAGAAAAAAATAATATTTTTGTTGCAAGAATAATGCTCAGGACATGATATAAACCAAAGAACAATATAAAATAAAAATAAACAAGATAAATCATTTTAAAATCTCATTTTCTAAACCTGGAGATAAATATATCTTGTCTTGACAAATGGTTCATCCTTGATCTGGTCATTTGTTCTAAATATAATCTTTACTCAGAAACTTAGTCCACCTCACTATTTAGGACCTATTAGTGTGAGTAAAAATTATTTGATGTTCCTTAGCATTACAGCTGTTTTTAAGAAAACAGCCATTTAATTGAAGCCTTTAATCAAAACATAGCAAAGGTCATTCTTTGCTTTAACAAGTGCAGTGTATGTGTGTGCACATTTATTTTAACTGGATTCCCTTAAAGAATTTTTCATATTGGTGTAACAAGCTTTTGCCTACGGGTGCTGAGACTAAGCCTTGATGATTATTCCAATTGAATGACTGTGGTATTTTCCTAGTTTGAGATAAAACACAGAAGTTGACACAGTAATGATTGACAAAATAGTCACTTTATATGGTGTTAACCATTCTAATTTCTGTAACATTCTTTTTATGAGAAGTGGATAAACAGGGAAACAACAATGAGGAAGAGAACAGGATTTACTCAGAGTTATTTGTTATGCTGAACATCTGCAGAAAGCAGAGGAAGAAGCAGAGCTATTTAAATAGAGCTGGAAAAATAAGGTTAGCGAAGGAAATTTAACTGCTAACCAAAGATATCGTCCAGGACAGCTGCTGTCCTGATAAAAAACAGGAAAAGGTATTTGCTCCAGGTACCTGGCACCACATATGTATATCTAAGTCTGGCAATTGGTAACAAGCTTTTGCTTAGTCTGTCGGATGAATAGCTTAATTAGTTCTGTATAGCTAATGCTTGATATTTAGTAGTTAATCAATCATTTAATTAATTAGCTCACAACTGCAACTCTCCGAGCCTTAAAACCTTCAGACCTTTAATTGCAAGAAAGGTGGTGTAGAGCCAAAGCCAGAGCTGGCACCTCTGCACCTTTTGCAGCTGCAAGGAACAAGCCTTGCCTTTGCAATGGTGACTGACCTGACCCAGCCTGTCTCTGTGGGTGTTGCTGCTGTTCAGCTGTGAGAACACTACTGAAAACTGTGAAAGATCAGGAAGACTGAAAAAGTTCATGTTCATAGCTGCTTGGGTATCTTGGAGGCCATACTTCTTTTCTGCTTCAGTACGTTGTGGGTTACGACTTCCAGGCAGAAAAAAATGAGTTAAGTTTTTCATCCTGTCTGGGTGGAATTTTGGTCTTCAAAGTCAGTTCTGCACAAAAAAAAACCCCAGTCACTGTTCCTCAATTCTCAGCCCTCACTTGCTGTAGAGTCAGCTCTGTAATAAGTTATTCTAATTTATTCCAGCTGTTTTCCTTCCCTGAAGGCTGACAATAGCTGATTCAGTAAACTCCAGTGGAACCATATGCTGTCAAACCATGAAGTCTTGTCAGTTGAAACTCTTCATGAAATTGGCTTATTTCAGCAAGAGTCTGTTTCTGGGCAGGGGGGGAATTCCCGTTCGGACACTTTCACTTTGAAACTTCCTGAAGGCAAATGTGATTACTTTGTCTGAAAAATGAGGGTTTGGGCTTCTCTTAATCTGAAGTTGTTAAAAATCTTTTGGCTTTCTGAATAAATGTAAGGTAAAAGATAGTAAATACTGTCAGCCCCCTCCCCCACAATTGTTTATTGTAACCCTTTTTCCAGCATGAGCATGACAGAACAACTGCAAGGTTTGGACACAATTAATTTTTGTCTCATTTAAGGAGTCCATTAACTGATATCAAATGATTCTGCACTTAATGGTATCAAAACATAAGCTTTTTCTGTTGTTCTGCCTGTAGTTTAACTCTATCTGCATCCTTATTAAAATTTAGTTTCAGTGATCTCTTCTGCTAATAAAGAGAAAGCACAGCACAACCAAATGCATAGGAAAGAGGCAGGTAGTGAGACAATTAAATTACCTCAGAAATGAAAAAATCTATTAGTTTAACTTAAATGGGAATAGCTAGGTCAACTATACTGAAGGGATTCATCATTTTCCTAGAAATCACTTCTTGTTGAAGCTTTTTATTCACACTGCATAAGAATAAGCCTTTGATGCTAAACACTAATTTGTTAAAATGTCCTTTTTCATAAAAAATGAGGAGGCAGTAGTAAAGACGGGTAAGTAATGATGATGAAATATATAAACAATGATAAGCTATGTAAACTATTAGATCTAAACTCAGAATTAACTCTCAGAATGAATAAGTCAATAAAAACAGCAGCTTGCACCTTCTGATTTCATAGTTTAAGAGATAGAAAAGCTTTAGCAGATTAAGCCCTTTGAAACACCCCATGCTGGAAGAAAAATAAGAAAGAGAGAGGTCCACTGCAGCCTGAACTCCCAACCCTTATTTTCCTTCCATCTTCTGCCTTTTCATCCTCTCTTCCTAGAAGGATTTCCATATGTAAACCACTTTGCCTTTAAGAATAATCTGAAGGCATCTTAACAGTTACATTCATATTGCAATTTCCACAAATAAGTAATTAAAAATCCCAAACCCTGCTGTTGGAGACATTGCTGCAAGAGACCTTCTTACTCCCAAATGTTTGTTTAGACATAATCCAGTGTGTCTGTGGGTTTGGTTCATTCTTTATGCATGTTCCCTTATGTAATTCACTTCGTTAGATCAGAAGGCATCTCAAGATTCCACAAGGCTTCTGGCATGTGATATCATGCTTATGTTGCTGGTGGGACAACCATGATAGTAAGCAACTGGCACACAACTCATTAGCATGGGTTGCTGTTTTGGCTAGTGGCAGTAGCTTGGCTGGTAGCATGCACAAAAGTCTTTGATTTTTACTGCTTTAGTTATAAATAAATATATTAATATATGAATATATATGTATTTCATATTATTTTCATACTATATGAACAAGATTATTATAAGTAAGGTTACAAATAAGTCTTCGGTCTGGACAAAGCATTTCATACAATTTTTGCAGACAGGCTGCTTGAAGAAAAAGTCAGAGGGTAGGCTTAGGTCCTGATTAGAGTCTTTGTCATCATGAAGGACCCTAGAGGCTTCCGCACAAATCTGTTTAAGGTGTTTGTTGATGACATGTTGAGGAAGGGTCCTGAGCTGAAGTGTAGTGTTAGAGCTTTCATGGTTGTAAATGGACAGAAGGAAGTTTGGGGGTTGGGTTGGGTTGGTTTATGGGAGGGAGGGTTGGGGTGACTTTTTTGTTTTGGTTTTTAAAACAGGTCCTTACTAGGTTATTTTAAGCATCTTTTCTACAGCAGCTCTTGATTTTGAGTCAACGATAAAGGAATCTGTATTCACATTTTAATAATGATTCAGTTCTGCCGACAGACACTGCACTAAGTCAAAGACTGTAGAGCTGTTGGCCCATGACCTACTCTTTGCTAATGACTGCATACAAACTACACACACTAGGGCTTTTTCAGTACATTACTACTTTGATCCTGCTGTTCAGTGGTTTGGCCCAAACATCAGCTTAAAAAACAAAGGTCTGGGTCTAGCCATATCCTAACAGAAAGCTAGTTAAGCCAGTTGTTTTTGTTGACAGGGCAGCACTGGCTGTTCTGCCCTTGTGGCAGCATGCCATCCCAGAGTGTCATGATTGATGATGAAGTCCCATGGAACAGAGGAAAAGCTTGAACGTGTTTTGAGGAGATTAAAACAGCCTTTCAAGAAGGAAATGGGCATCTGAATCCAAACAAAAGTAAATGTGCACTATGCCATTTTAATCCCCATTCTCTTGTGTGGCTGAAAAAGGTAGACAATTTAGTGCTGTTCCAGTGAGCATTTTGGGCTCTTACACACACACATTCTCTGTGCCCATGTGGTACATTCTTTCAGAATAAGAACCAACGTAGTCATAGTCAAATATTTAGCATTTGAGCAACAGTCCTACAGGATCAGTTATATTGGACTGGCAGCTGATACATTTGTCAAAGTAGAGTGCCTAAAACTATTTCAAGAGGTGGTAAAAATGAGTTGGATTTCCAGGAGGCAGGCCAATGAACATTTAAAAAAATGTGCTCAGGCAAATCATTAGCTATTTGATGTTAGTTCCACAACATGGGAAACTGCTATTACGGTCCATATGTTGATGGCAGAGTTGCCAGAGATGGTGGTTGTGGTGATGCTGTCAGCACCACTAAGCTAAACCAGCAGAACAAAAGGCAACAGAGGAAAACAGTCTCACAACAAACATAAAAATCTGCATCTGTGATGCCTGTGGCAAAATTGGGCTAATTTCTCATCCAAGCCACAAAAGTACACTCATCCCTGCAGCCTATAGACACTATAAATTTAGAAGAAATCAACTCATGATTTTGGGTTTTGCAGCAACTTAATCCAGTGTTATCCATTTCATGCATGAGATCCAAACACTTTCAAGTATTATTTGTTTCTATCTCTACACAAGGGATAGTGGGCACATTGTGTATAAAAGGGAAAACATCCAGTGATTCTGCTTTGGATGCAATTTTAAAGTATGGTTTTATCTTCAAATGGGGTTTTGGGGGTCAGTGGAATGGATTGTACCTCAGGAAATGTTCCCCATTTTGAAGCAATAATGGTATTCTGTATCATTATTCAGTGTCTATATGGCTTTTAAAGCACTTAAGAGAGACAGAATTTCAACTTTAAGTATAATAGAATAGAACTCTGTTATAATCAAAAAGTTCAGAAGTTACCCTCAAAAGGTCCATAAGTTACCCCATGAAAGACATAGACAGTAAAACCCAAAATATCAAAATTATATTTGCAAGGTAAATAATTAAGAACAGTGATGGGTTAAGAGACATTCATCAGTATAGTAAATTCTAAGCTCTCACTTGAGCCTCTGCTCTATTTATCACATCTTGTTAATCAGGCAGCATTGCCAGTGATGCAGACTTTGACAGACATGGTTCCTGTCAGACGTGAGTACTGCTCTACCTTTTTCTTTTATATGACAGCAAGGTTCTATCTCTTTACCTGTTTTCAGAAAAGGCTTAATAAAGAACTGAGAAGAGTATAGATTATTGCCTACCAGCATTTATTCATCAGTGAAATTTCCTTTTTATGAGCTTGGTTTTTCACTAATTATTATAGATTATTATTTATTTTTCTAATTATTTCTTATTTTCTTATTCCATTTACCAGTTTGTACTTCATCATTGTTTTCATAACTAATTTATATAACATTTTTTTTACAAAGCCTTTCTTCAGAATACACGTACATAACCTGTATCTTAAGCCCATTACTTTCAATTGTTTAGACAGTAGCTGTTACATCAGTAGATGGTAAGAATACACTTCTCTTGTCTTGTGTTATTATACTAGACTCATCTAGGCTGCTGCATGAATAACCTCTATAATCAGATGATATCACATCTGCATGTCTGGAATAAAATGTATTATTCTCAGAAAAAGTTATCACACCCTTTTTCTTTGAGTTTCTTTCAGTATTTTCTACATGTTCAATAATAAGCAAAGTAAGTTTCATGAAAGATTATTGCTCTAACATCAAATAATTTAATTTCCTTAAAGGCCCAACTGAAGTCACCTTGTGGATTATCTTGGAACTAAGAGGTATTCATGGAAATACCCATTCCACTGGAATACACTCTTCAGTTTGCAGAACTAGAAAGAAGCTACCAGCCTCAAAGTGTCTAGATGTCTAACTAAATACCTGCATTCATTCGATATAGCCATCTCTGTATCTTGCTAAAAGCAAACAAGTGTCAGAAACAAGGCAATGAGTAGAAGAGATACTTTGTTGGTAAGTAGGAGAAAAGTTTTATCCAGGCAAAGGAAAAAATTAAAAAAGTATGATTTACATTCAAATGTGTATACCTACAATATGAATATGCACACTCACATGTATATATAATAAACAGATTTTGTGTATGTCTGTGTATACTGAAAGAGAGAGGTACACATTACATATATCTATAGAGATGCACATAAATGTTTCTAATCTCATTTGGGAGGGGGGAATAAGAATTGCTAACATGAGATTAGATCATTCGGATTTATTCAAAAGATATAAACTATGTCCCTATGAAATGACCTTATACAGGAAATAGTACAGTAACATTTTGGTTCTGCAACCTCAAATGAGCTAAAAAATTATATCTCTTTGGCAAAATTTAAAATTTCTTCAGGAAACACACTACTCATATTCCAGAGTTTCCAAAAGTGAGACCAAGCTACATGAAATCTGATTGTAAAGAAGCAAAATAAATTTCAGCAAAAACATGAAAAGCTGCCAAGTGCCTAACTAAACCATGAGTTAGGCAGGAAAAAAAATTGGAAGCCTTTATCCAAATCACAATTAAAAATGACCATATCCTTAGAACTATGAGTTGTATTAATTAGGGCATGCAAAAAATGTCTTTAAACTGTAGTTGGATGCTACAATTGCTCTCTAATGTGGAAAATTCCTGTGCAGAGAAACTAAGAAACAGGACTATATAGGCACTGTTATTAATGTCTGTATGATATTTTTGACAGGAAATGAATCCTGATCCCTGAAAACAGACAATTCCATAAAGATAATCCCTTATTAGAAGCATAATATATTGTTTTTTCCTCACCATGGATCCTTATCACAAAAGTACATCTGAAGACATTTCTTTCATTTAAAAAGACAGTTAAAAAGAGTGGGAGAAGAAACTAGTACAGCACACTCAAAACATTTGTAAGATAATCTTTGTTTGAAGTAAACATCTGGGATATTAATTTAGCAAAATTTCTATTTCTACAAAGTGTTGAAACCATATATTCCAACTTTCTAGAAGTCTTAGATGATTAAACATAATACAGGATTAGTTCAATCATTTCTTCACTTAAGATTTGTATATGTTTCTGTTTTGCCTTCCTGTGCTCACCAAAAAGGAAAAGAAGTGGTTAATTTATACTAATGTTCCTCTTCCTCTGCTTTTGTTGCTGCATTGGCTAGCACTGCACAAATCAAACAGGCCTTAGTAACACAATTTAAAGTCTCATCAAATTTTACATTATAGAGAGTCAATTGAAACTATGTTTGAAACTATATTTGGAAGCAAGCAGTAACAATAATAATGAAAATAAGAGTAAAATACTTTTCAGCTTGTTTCATCTGTGTTTAACTTCAGACAAACAAAATACAGTCACAGTATTCTTTAAACATTGCATTTGTTTTCTCAGTACTTCATGTAAACTATCACTATGATGTAATGTCACCTGCCACACTTATTGCACATGCATTAAAACTATTTCAACAATTATTTCATATTATTTTAAAAAATCAGCTTTCCAGTAAAGTGTTTCACTTTCTATTGTCAGCTATCAAAAGCCATAATCTCAGTCTATGCAAAGAGCTTGTTATGCAGCTGAAGGTTCATTCTGAGTTGTCTGTCCTACTCCCAGACACAGTCAGGGAAGGTCACATGCTGAAATGGACAACCCTTCTGGCTTATTATAGGCACTCATATGATTTTGTGCAGATGTAACTCTTCTTTTACTTCTACCCTTTGATTCCAGCCTTGCATAGACTTTTTGTTCCCTTTGCTCTTGTCATTCTCTTCATTATCAGTGTTCACACCTGTTTTAAATTTTTCCTGAAGTATTTAATTTAATGTATAAGAATGACCTTGAAAATATAAATTTTCAATTTTAAATTTTCTCATAAAGTATTCCTCAAAATCACTTTGAGACCAAGAGACTGGCAGAAGACTTTCAGACTCTATCTAAAGGTGAAAATGAACATTGAAAGAGTGCCTGCCACCTGGCAAATTTAATTTGCATATTTATCATTTGGTTTCAATATCATTTTATAAACTGTTCAATTTTTTTGTATCAGAAGGCTTCCTAAGAGGATTTCTTTATAACCTTCTCTTAGGAATGACAGTGACAATGATATGTAGCTCATTGTGCATAGGAAGGCTCAGTGAGCACACTTAAGGAAAAAAAATGTGTATCAAAGGTTCTCCTTTGAGTCAGTTAACAACTCACTTCAAAAGGACTCCTACTTCTCATAATCATGTATATTTTAAAAGTTTAATTTATGATAACATAATTTATTAATACTATGGAGAGAAAGTTGGACGTCCTAGTCAAGTGGTCCCTCGGTTGCATTAGATAGTCCAATGTGGACAGAGATGAAGTGGAAATTCCTAAGGGTCTTGCTTAGTCCAACAAGTTATAAGCTAGGTTGCTGAAATTCATTGAACGGTTTCAGGTGCCACCAAAAGTCACAATGTGGATGGGAATCTAGAGCAGGTATTTGTTCACTGCATTCAATAGTTATGAGTGTCAGACACATTTTATTGTAGTGATACGGCAACTGAAAAATGAGGCCTTCATTGACACTACAGAAAACACTCAGGATAATAGAAGGTTTAGGATTTTACAAATATGTCTATAGACAAATACCCAACTTTCAGGTAGCATAAGTTATAAGTATTGTTATAATTTTTAAAAAATTGTTACTTGTCCTGGTTTCAGCTGGGATAGAGTTAATTTGCTTTCTAGTAGCTACGTATAGTGTTATGTCTTGGATTTAGTATAAGAAGAATAAGATAACACACTGACATTTTCAGTTGTTGCTAAGTAGTGTTTATACCAAGTCAAGGATTTTCCAGCTGCTCATGCCCAGCCAGCAAGAGGGCTGGAGGGACACAAGAATTTGGGAGGGGACACAGCCAAGACAGCTGACCCAAATTGGTCAAAGGGGTATTCCATACCATGTGACACCATGCCCAGTATATAAACGGGGGGTAGTTGGCCTGGGGGGGATCGCTGCTTGAGAACTAACTGGGCATCGGTCGGCAAGTGGTGAGCAATGAGAACTAACTGGGCATTGGTCAGCAAGTGGTGAGCAATTGCATTGTGCATCACTTGTTTTGTATATTCCAATCCTTTTATTGTCATTTTATTATTGTTATTATTATCATTATTAGTTTCTTCCTTTCTGTTCTATTAAACTGTTCTTATCTCAACCCATGAGTTTTACCTTTTTCCTTCTGAATGTCTCCCCAATCCCACTGGGTAGGGGGAAGTGAGTGAGCGGCTGCGTGGTGCTTAGTTGCTGGCTGGGGTTAAACCATGACATTACTTTATAGGATTTTTTTTCCATTGGTAAATAACACTAAAAAATGTTTCAAACAATTGTATTTTGACTGTACACCTGGATAAGATCTGCAAATTTCTACCAGACAGCTGATTAAAATGCAAATGCATATAAATGGATTTTTCTGCTAAGAGGATATTTAACCCTGTAACCACAGAAGTAGCTCAGCAAAGACAGAGGATGTAATGGAAGGAAAACAGACTTCAAATTTTAAAGCTTTGGAAAAGAAACATATGAGGTTAGCACTTAGCATCATTGAGTAAGCCAGAATATTAGCAGTAGATTATCTCTGATACAATCCTGAATTACACAAATTTTACATCTGCATTGAACCATGTAGTCCTCTATTTACTTTCTAGTGTTATTTTATGACTTTGCTGGTGTACTAAGGTGAAAAATTTACTGAAGACTGTAAGGCCTCATACTGAAACAATCTGAAAGATCTATCATTTGAGCTGCAGCTATGCAGGTATACATTATTTCTTTCATTTTGGAAAAAAAAAAAAAGCGGGGGGGGAGATACTCCATCACTGAGATTTAATTTTTTTTCCCCACAGTTAAAGTTGCAACATCCTAAGCCAATATCAGGACACAAAATGGAATTATAACACTCCAGAGACCTGGCATCATGGCCCAGGTGAAACCTGAATCCACACTGCTAGTATGAGCTCTGCAAGGCAGCACTGTGATATCTCAGAACCCAAGAGCTGCTTCCCTAGGTTAGAGGGCACAGTGAGATCAGGACGTGCTGGGGAGTGGGCTACCCTGTGGTGCACCTCAGAAGTTTCATGGTGTTGCCTACATTATCATAAGGAAATGTGATTAAAATTAGGGGAGGTGGAATAGCTAGCAGGGAACTGGAGCACCAATAATAAATATTTTCTACTAAATATAACTTTTTTTTTTTTTTTAACCTACTCTGGTGAATATTATGTGGTATAACAAGATGTCTGTGGGATAGGAGGAACTGCTGGTGACAGGTTGTAAATGTGCATATAAACATTCATGCTCACGTGTCAAGGCAGGGAGATAATTGTCGGTTAAATCTACTGGAAAAATCATTAATTATATTAAACTAAAGCTTTGAAAATAAAATTGGTTTTAAACCTTTTAAAGATAATGCTCACTTTATAAATATTTTTTCTTTAAAGATTTAAAAATAATTATTTTTTGTTCTGCTTCGTCCCTTTCCTCTCTGCTTCCCCTCCATTATCTCCTGCTGCTTCTCCTTCAGTTCAAGAAAAGATCTTGCAAGAAAGATGAGATAATGGTGCCTGTCTTGTGTTTCTACCAGGGAGTAATTTAAGAATAGCACAATTATGCCACTCAGATAAGCACAACCTCATAAGAGCACCACCACGTATCCTTTTTAAGGCATTACAGAGAACCTATAACTTGTTAGTTTGGAAAATAGTAGACAAAGGTGAACTGGTGACCATAACTTAACTAAGGCTAATATTAAAGTCTTTATAAATGAACTTGCAGAATAGAGCACAACAGAGCAATAGAATCAAATTAATACTGATATACTATGCTGCAATTTCATGTGGTCCATTTACATTTAAATGGAAAACTGGAAATAGGTATTCTAAAGGATGCAATTAGATTAATTGCAAATGCACACATTTTTTGTCTAAGGATTTCCTTTTGACAGCAAATTCTTTTCCTGCTTGGAAAAAAACAATACAAAGGAAACAACACAAAGTTACTCTGGCAAAGGGGTCTAGCAGATATTTCAGAGCTTGGTGATGATCAGTCAAGATTAAAAAGTTACTTTGGGGTATGAGATAAGTAACTATGCACACAAGAGTGGAATGAGCAGAGGTTTTTTCTTTTTGTTTTTTTAACTTACTCATTAAGAATGACTGGTTTAGCACCTTGGACATGTGAAGTGCAACAGTGAAACACACTGTCCATCCCTAACAGAAATCATCAAGTACTCATATAGAAAAATTGGTGTGAAACATGAAGGATTTGTTTTCCACATGAACAAAGGAAAGAGTTTGTATCACTCTAAGTCCCTCGTCAAGCTTTTCCACCTCCAGAAACCAAAATATTTTGCAATGGTAGTTTGTTGATGCCATTCCCATTTCACAAGTGGGAAAAAAGAAGTAAATCATTACTCTAACAAGCAGCACAGAAGCATGTCTTCCACTTTGAACGTCAGTTCTGATTAAAACGAAAAATCCTTAAAATTAAAAATGCCTAAATCTATACTAGACCCACATAAACAAATTCTTACACTTAAAACTTGTGCTTTCTTTCAGAAAATTAGTTAACATATGGTAACAAAGTATGATTACAGTTCCAGTCCAAATCCACTTTCAGAAAAACGTTTCAAGACTAACTCTTTAGTCACTGAGTTTGCATGTTGAACTTGCCAAGACCAGCAGCGTATGTAGTCTTCATCCAGTTGCAGGCATTAAAAGCAGCTCTAGACCCAAGTGTTTACCAGGGCCATCCATGTAACTATCAGTCATATCCTTTGATCCTATGTGTCATGAAATGGAGTGGTTTGGACGGCTTAAAGAATCACCTCTAATGGTACTAGCAAAAAATCATTTAATAGGAATTTATATAAATGCACAACTTCACAGAATTCGATGGCAATGTTCACTCTATTGCTTAATACATGGATGAAGTGTACACATGAAAATTAAGTTAGAATCAGACTAAAATTATGTATACAGAGACCAAAGATGCAATAGGATAAAAGAGAAACATACAAAGGAAAATTGAGTTAGAACTGATTTCTCATGATTGGTACAGAGATTGGGAATGTAAAAAGGTAGAGGAGAGCCTCTTGTTGTGTCACAAGGTTCAGAGAAGACCCCCTTGCTTTCTAAACTCCTGATGGAGCTTAGGTGCGGCTGGATCCACTCCTAGTCCCAGACTTAGTCAATGGTTTATATCTAAAGGGATTATGAGTATAATAGCAGCCTGAGATACATTCACAGTTGAATGAAGTTCATGACAGTGATTTATGTATAGATTTGAAAAACAATATTTGTAATATACTTGCTACAGAATATTCAGGTTAGTATACATATGTGTACAAAGACACTAAGAGATATACATATAAGCAAGTAGAAGAGGTATACCTGTTAAAAATCCCCCTCGAGTTCAGTGAAACTATTCACGTCAAATGCTTCGGCATTTTTCTCAATGGGCTAAGGGCTGAGTCTCAAGGAGGGAAGAGTATCAGCCCTAGTCTTGTCAGCTTTCGGCGACAGACCTCCGATCTTCACAAACTGAAGAGTCTGTGAGCTCTGAAAGGCATCCCACTTGGAGGGAGATGCTGATCACAGCCCGCTGTGGTCCAGGAGAGCTCAAAAGGTCTCACTTAATACCACCGTTTATAGGTTTGGGAGATGATTGGCTTTAGTCATCACCAAATTACTGGGGTTCCAGTAACACTGGTACTGTTACGCGTGTGTTATGATTCAGATAAGGAAGGCCCCAGGACTGTCAGAGAATGACTTAAGATTCGGATACGGGATGCTCCAAGGTGGTTAGGAGAGGACTAAGATATGTCCCAAGGTTGTCAGGAAATAACTAATTATCCTTTCTCCCTTCCTCAGTCTCTGCTGGGCAACAGCAGTCCTTGGTACAGTCAGTGGAGCTCCCTGTCTTAGCCATGCAAGAGTTCCTGGTACGGTCAAGGGACACTTAACCACCCAACTCATTACACTTATGCTAAGGCCTAGTAAGACTTCCTGAATTTATAGATCAGCCCGGAGAGGGGGAAGAAATGCACCACCACACCAAGAAGCCTGGCTATCAGTTAGTTTCCAAACCATGTTGACAGATTTGGTGTCATATCATTAGAACAGGCAGGACCTACACTTATTTTCAATAGCTCTTGCTCAGTGATTCTCAGTGAGTCATCCCCTAAGACAGCAGTTTTATGTGTCATTCTCAAGAATTTCCTTGGGAGAATGGCATATGCATTTCCAAAAAGTAGAGAAACCCTTCTTTATTCACAGGTGTAAATGTAACATGTTTAAGAGGGGGACACTCACGCCTATTTATTCATTCCATCTAACCTCAGTGAAATCAGGATTTTGGCAGACCAGAGACAAGTAAAAATTCAGGCTGTCTTATATTGCTTTGCATACCAGGTATAGTGTAAGATTCCTGTCTATAGTTGCCTCAGACTTTCATATTAATCAGTCTTCCTCTGTCGGGCTTTCTTGTCAATCTCATTTTTTGCCAGCTGAAGCAAAACCTCACACATTAAATGTGGTTAGCAAACTGCCCTTTGCTGAAGAAAAGTCCTAAGTCAATAAGCACCTTATTGTATGCTATAGGAAACCTAAGAAGACACCCTCTTGGTTTATGTTGAGTGATTTTATACGTATTGCTGTATTTAATAAAATGAACATCGCTTCCACATACTAGATGTTTTACAGCAGAGTGGTATGCAGACCTGCCCTTCATGGCCTTTAGACTGAGATGAAAAGCTTGGTAACTGGACATTCATATCACACATGTAATTATGAGAACCAGTTCTCCACTGTATTTTTAGTATAGGATTTAGTCATATATATATGTGTGTGTACATTTATATATTTATATAAATATACAAATTAAATTTTTCAATATATATCAAATTTTTATATATCAGCTGACCTGTATGTTTCAGTTGCTTTGCTATGTCTATTATTTACAAAATTTCAAATGAAAATATTTTTGTAAGATAAATTTTTTGAGTAAAATATTAATTGAAACCATGACCCTGGAAGTTAATATTATTTGACTCTATTCTTAATAGTACATTTAACAGAATGCAGTATTTTTCTTGCATCTTAAATTAATCTCAAGTATATGCTAACATTTTCAACTGCTAGAGAAACCCTTCATTATGTGAGCCTATGAAAGAAAGAATCTAAAGAAATAAAACACTTTTTTATTTTCTGGTGGAAACCATTGCCTTTTAAGAGTCATAAAGTTTAGTTTGGAAAGAATCTCTGGAGGTCAACTTCTCTTATCTTCTGCACAAGGCAGGGCAGGCTTGGATGGTTGCATTATGCCCCAGGTTTCTGCGTGGGTCGAGGCCTCTAGCATGCCAGAGGCAGCCAATACAGCCAGCGCAGGGCAGCTACTACGGCATGTTACCACCCTCCTGGTGCCAAAGCTAGCAGTCATGTGCAGTCTTAAGTGATGCTCCTGGGCTCCTTTGTAAATCATCTAGTTCCTTTGCTCCCCCAGTTTGAAGCTTTCCTGATCACTGGCAATCCCTTCATGTTAGTAAAGTAGGAAGCCAAAAATGAGCCTGCTCTACCTCCTCTACGCACCATGAGATCAGTTGCTTAGAAGGCAACTTCTCATACTGCCTTTTGGTTCCCAGCTGTGGCTCACTCATCCTGTGAAGTCTGTGTCAATTCCATGTTCCTTCCACCCACATGTTTCAGATTTAAAAAAACCACCAACTTGCTCTGAGCATGGGTTTGGACTAGGTGACCTCTGGAGGTCCCTTGCAATCTACATTATTCTGACTTTATAAATTTAAAATAATATTTTTCTTATTTGTATACCATGAACAGAGGACAGAAAGATCTGTAGCAAAAAAGGTTCCAGTGATGGTATCATTTTATTGTTTGAAGAAACACATAAAACTGACAGTGACAAATGTTTCATTGCAGAATTTTTGAACTCAAACAGCCTCTATTATGACACAGGTTTGTTGTAAAAGTAAAATAAAATCTTTGTTGTTATAAGATTTTAGGGTATTCCTGTCATGTTTTCTGCCTTGGTGGTAAGTGCAGGTTTTGTTGTGGGTTTCTTTAATGCACATATTGGTTTATTAGGGGAGCCATTATCAATAATTTCATTCTTTTCAGATGTGAAGCAACAGATGAAACGTTATGACTCACTGTTATTGACATTTTCCAATGAGGATTTGAATCTGATTTAACTAAAGTCCAGATTTTCATGTCTGAAAATTGCGTGGATTGGGACATGAAAAGGAAAAGCTTACTTTCAAAACAGCCCTAGGCACAGAAATTGTGATCAGCTTTTCAGATCCAAACCTCTTTCCCTTTTGTCTTCCACCCTACTTTTATGAAATAATACAGCAAATAACATTAAGAACATTATTTTTCTCCTAGGTATAGAGGTCTTTCTCTTCTATAAGTGTATCTGATCACTGAAGTGAAAAACAGTGGGCACAGCTGATGTGAGAAAAGAAACAAAAAGGACAGTAACAGCTGACTATAGATAGATAGATGGGTAGATA
Source organism: Harpia harpyja (assembly GCF_026419915.1). NCBI lineage: Eukaryota > Metazoa > Chordata > Aves > Accipitriformes > Accipitridae > Harpia > Harpia harpyja. The sequence continues at coordinate 26,395,763 of NC_068947.1, forward strand.
GGTAGATAGATAGACAGACAGACAGATAGACAGATAGATATCTGATTCATTTAGAATGGGAAAGATATTTTCAGATAACTTATTTTGTTTCCTTTTGGACAGACTTTTCCACTAGATGGATGTGAATAACTTCTGTGACATTTTTGTTGCTGGGCAACAGCCTGGGAGATATAAAAAGATGAGCCAATAAAAGCAAAGTTATACTAAAAGCCAAACCAAAATTTGCATATTCCTTGTATAGTTCTTAAAAAATACAGTGTAATTATGCAAATTTTCTTCATTCTGTTAGTTAAAATGTTTGTCAACCAATCAGAGTTAATGTGAGGAAAACAAAATGTACATACGGCATTTTTGTAAAGCATGATTATTGCAGTCAGAGTGCAGGGATCCCCTTTGTACAGCTCTGGAAATTATACTTCAGCTGTTTTCTCCTTGCAGCAGGGACGTATGCTTGTGCCTGCTAGGGGGGTAAGTCCTTCCTCAGACTTAGGATCACATGATACAAGGCCCAACATAACGCATTCATTAAAATCTGCACTCCTCAGAAACATCTTGTAATACAATCCATAAGCTGTAACGGAACTACCACCTTATTTGGCTTCATTGCCTCTGTAGAGATGATGCATCTTAACCTTGCTCACATCGCTTGATCTGCATCAGGTGAACTTACTGTAAATGAAGACAGTACTTCTAAGCAAGTCTTAGGATACGGTACTTATTATGGGAGTAGGTTACAGGCATTGAAAGAAAATCTGCTACCCTGGTCAAGCAGAAAAGCTGGATCCCTTTCGAGTGATTTAGACTGTCTTCTATAGTGCTCACCAGCCCTACATTTGAAATGCAGACCAGCAGTTGAACACAGCTCTGCAAGATACAACTTGTGTAAGCATGCTTTCTTGTCACCATTGAACAACAGGTATATCCCTTCCACTAACAGTGCCAGTGAACGTAACATCAATCTGCTGCACTGGACAAAAAATTGTAGAGCCTCCATGAGCTGATTTAGAAATGCTGTTAACTTTCTGGAAGTGTTTGTTTATATTTCTTAGGCTAATTATTAAGGAGATATTTCTCTTCTCAAGCTTTTTTCCTTCAAACGATATTTGAAAAGCTGCATCAATGTCATCTTCAGGAGATCTTACCCAGTTTTGCCATAACAGATTTCCCCTACTAAAAAGTCTTTCACTGTACAGAATTAAAACCCGACTGTTATTAAAACAAAAGATTTAATCAGGCACCTCTCTTCCTAGCATTAGAAAAGATTATTGATTCCTATCATTTTCTATTTGGGATGTTGCTTTGTTGAATTGTGCACATGTAGTCCATATCATTTATTTTTCACTGGCAGAAAATGAATTGAGCTTTCACTAACTGAACGCATTTGGGCTAATGTGAAACTTCCTGCTTTCAGAGTAGGTATATTGGATAAGATGTTACATATTTAGTATATATTTCTTAATCACCCCCATCCTTCTCTTTCTACTATCCTTTAAGACAATGTTAAAAAAAAAAGCATACTGTGGCATTTTACCTTTGCTCCTTCTTCACAGAATGTCCCTTACTGACACAATTGTTTCATGAGATTTTAAAAACAGTACCAATCACAGTAACCTATTTCTTTTTTCTACTTTCCTTATACAGTTTCTTTTCTCAGTCAATGCATGTCTGCTGCCATTTCGGTCATACCAGAAAACATCCATAATTTAGAATGCTTAGGGTTTGTGCAATGGCATTAATATAGACATAGAGAGAGTATCTCTACAGGATAAAATGTTGAAGTTCAGACAAAAGTAGAACAACAACTGGCAACTGCACCTCCTAAAGGAAGTTAAGAGAAGATTATGTTTGCCAGAGTACAATCTTTGGGCAACGTTATTGATAAAAGGAGAAACTTTTAATATGTTATACTGCAGTGCTGCTTAGGCATGCACGCTGTGAAGACAAAATCACCAGGAAGACTAATTTGAACCAGGCATTGAAGCTGTTTCTGTGACTGAAGGCAGTGCACAAAAATGAAAGAACGAGTAAACCTGTGAGATGTGACTTGGAAATCTGGGTTTGCTTCTTGGGTCAGACATAGTGTGCTTGCATTGCAGTACTCAGAATTTAGGAGGGAAATGGTTTTCAAATGCAATAGAGTTGGAGTTCAAAGTGTAAATTAAAGTTCAGTACTGTCCTGAAAGGTGGCCAAGAAGCCTGGGTGAGCATAGATATTATCCAGTACTTAACACTTTGCATAAATTTTCTTCATCTTAATAGCAGTGATTTTCTGGTATAGAGAATTTAAAAACAGGTGAGTAGATTATTTTGATCACTAACTCAGAGTGTTAATTAAATTGACTGCATGTATAATAAATAAACAAATAGTCCAATGTTCATAAAAATTTTATGTCTAAATGTAAGGACATTTTGGAATTCGGACTGCAGTTTCATTTCATCCATTGCTGCTTAGATGAGGAAGTTGCAAAAACTACTTCATTAGCAAGGTCCCAGAATTATATATCATGCCTCACTGGTTCTTGCAGCTCTTTTCTGGTATAAGTTGTTATACTTATTTTAGGCATGTACAACACTGCCCGTGGCTGGTCCTACAGTATTGTCATGTGTTCTCTGGGATCCCCTCATTCAGTTATACAAATTCCCTGTTCATTAAGAAACAGCAGCCAATATCTTGATTGCTTAGTTGGAGGAGATCAACCTTGGAAAACTATCTGGTAAGAGAACCGAAAAAGGAAATAGTGAAATGTCAGCTTGCTCTTTGATCTGTGGTCTCGGATCTGTTTTAAATTGTCAGCAACACAGCCAAGGTAGGATGGGTGTTATATCATATGGCTGGAACATGCTATCAAATCCATTGAATCACACATTTACATGATTCTGTGAACTTCAGTGGCAGTATGGTTATACTTGAGGAAATAAAATACACAAATGGGTTCATAGAAGGTGGCACATGTCTATGGACAGAGGATTTGACAGTAAGCTGTATTGTATTAAAAAGGTATTTTGGTGGCAGTCTGACCAAGCACATGTGATATAATGTGGAAATATTATACACTGTATTGCTGATGGTAGAATCTGAAAATAAAGAATCAAGCAGACTTTAACAACAGTCAAGGTCCAGATCACTTCAGGAAATGTCTCAAGTAGAGCCAGATTTGGAGAAAGAGGGTGGGGACCTCTGTTTTTTAGGGGACAAGGTATCCTTCCCTCTTACATTTTATGACTCCTAAATCAACCAAAGATTTTGGAGTCCTACTGCTGTGAGAGTGTATGATAAGACGGGCGCATCCAAACACTCAACATGTCTGGATATAGATCTAGTTATGAATCAACATTTTATTATAAGACTGCTATTCAGTCCAGTTACTTTAACATGTATCACCTTTTCAACCATGTCACTGCTGAGCATTTTCACTTGTTCCCAGCTTACTATTAGGATACCTACCCAGAATGACAGACTTTGGATTAGCTTCTGAGATAAATACACAGTTTAACTACTAAAACATCTCACAAGATGCTAGGTAGGTGGGATTTGTCTTTAAAAAGTTGAGATAAAATAGCATGCAGCACAAATGATATATTGCTTGATGGAAATTTTCAAAATCTAGCAGTAAAACAGCTGTCAGATTCTGGTTTAAGCTGCAGGGTTTATTCTCTTGCTCTAGAGACTTAAGGTCCTACATAACTTTTATCTCATCTCATGTCAATCTAGTATGAGCTAGACTCCAGTAATTTTAGTGGCAAATTCTCTTAGCTTGTAAGTATTTTTCAGTGTTTGTATGTTAGTCCATTTGTAGGGTTGTGCTTAATATGCACCATAATAAACTTCAGTTTATATATCTTTCAGTCATGCTGGGAATGTATAAATAGGCAAAGGAAGCATAACTCACTGAAAACCACATTCTGCTTAATGTCAACAACTGCTTACTAGGCTCCTTTATGAGCTTACTTAAATCATGTATTGCAAGGTACAACAGAATTTTTCTGTGAGCTAAGTGGAACCGTCTAATTGCTCTTCCTAAGTGAGTGCAACAGAACTTGGCATTCTTCAGAGTACTTTCTCTTTCCAGCATTTGCATTAGAGTTGCCATGGGCAGCAGTGTATGTTTGCTACCAGTAGTTAATCATCTTAATTTTTTTAAGCCTCCCCTTAAACAGCAGCTGATTCTATACAAGCAACTCTACTCTCAATCAGTTAAAATTTAAGGGCAAGCTACCAGGCAGTTTTCAAACAGAAAATAAAATACCTTGTTGTACCTTCTCCTTAACTGTAAATACTTCTGCTGCCTTGCAGTTTAGTTGGCCCATTTTCCTAAATATCTCCTGTTGATTGTAATCACTCATCTTAATTTTTCCCGTATGTATAGAATAAGAAGAGAAGAATTTAAACTGTAGATGCTCCTCCCCATTGTTTTGCAACACCTTGTAGAAAGATTGGAAAGCTTCTCAAAAAGACACATATAGGCTGTACAAGCTCTCTCCCCCCACTTTTCTCATCTTACATATGCATGTTATGTATATATGTGTGTATATATACCTATACACTCCAGTGTATTTTATATGTCCATCAAAAAGTAAATGTTCAGATAACATAAGCTAGTCCTTAAATACCATAAATAAGTCTGTTCTACGTAAATGAAGCCCATTAGTTGTAATGGCCTTAATGATTTACACTGTCTGAAGTACTGTCCATCATTTAAGCAGCAAATTTATTTATAAGAAATGAGAAATGGGATTTTTTCATGAAATTTGAGAATGACATAAAAGCGTGTAATTTTTTGACTAAATGTTTTTCAAAATATTTTAAAACAGGCGATCTTTTTCAGAGTTTGTTTTTATTTATTAAAGGAAAAAAGAGGACATGATGTTTCTAACAATTTTTATTTTCTAATACATTTTACTTTTTAATTACTTGTGCTTTACCTTTTCCCTACTAATTTTTAGGAGAAAAAAACTCCAACTGTTAGACAAAGGGATCCCCAGAGGATATAAATAGAAAGAAGGGAAAAGAAAGACTCATACAGTCTTTTGGAAAAATATTGTTTCAAAATTTCACTTCAAAAATAAATCCTCTTTCAAAAAGGTGAAAGTTTTTACTTTTGCATCATGAAAACTGTTTTTCCATCTTCAATCAACAGTATTTAACATGTTCACAAAAATCAGTACTGTAATCCTGCACTGACAAGAAGCTGTGAGGATATTCTTTTTTATCAGTTTTAATGCTGTATTATACTGCACATTTTTACTTTAAAAAGTCTTTCTTTAAAGAATATGCTTAAATCTAAGCTTCTGGTTTCAGTTACAGCAATGAAGCAGCATTTATTGATATTATAGCAGTATTTACCAAGGCACACGAACAGTGGCATGATGTCAGTGAACACTTCACTCCTAGAACTGAAATAAGTAACAATGCTTTATGCGCTTAAATTTAAGCATGTGCTTTAGTCAGAAAGCCCAGTGCCTGAGGATCATCTCTTGGTCCCCTCTGCTTGCTGCCTGCCCAATGTAAACCTGTAACCCTGTAGCACAGCATTGTCATTGCTAGTAATGGGCCATAAGCACTGTACTGAGTTTGCAAGGCCTCGGGACTGAGGTTTGTCAATCCTGCTCTGTATTAACTTTTCTTGACCTGCCTGCAGCTTCACTTTTCTTGGTTTAGCTGTTTCAGCAGTTTCTCTAATTGACCAGGTGTCCATAGCTAGGTGGGTTTACTTTTGTTTATATTTGTGTGATACAAGCACAGTTTTAAATAGATAGCAGCAACAAGCAGTTACTCTGCACAGAGCAAGATATTTAGGACTCACACAAAGACACAGTGTAGGGAAACACAGCCCTGGAACAGCAGAGGCCTTGTCAAGTGGAGCACAGGATGCTGCGCAGAGGTGCACAGATGTGGGATGGTCAGAGATGGAACGCAGGGTGGCCCTGGAGGCCCCACAGCTATACACAGCTCACCCATGGTCCCTTACAGAAATGCAGACCTGGACAAAATGGGGTTTAGGGGTGACAAAGATAACACAGGAAAAGTATTTAACATATTGTCGTGGTTTCAGCCCAGCCGGTAACAGAGGACCATGCAGCCGCTCGCTCACTCCTCCCGCCCCCCTCCGGTGGGATAGGGAGGAGACGGAGGAGAGAAAAGAAAAAAAAACCTGGAACGTCGAGGGTTGAGATAAGGGCAGTTTACTGGGACAACACACAAAAAAAAAAGGTTACAACAACAACAACGGTACTAATGAAAGAATATACAAAACGAGTGATGCCCAGTGCAACTGCTCACCACCCGGAACCCGACGCTCCGCCACAGAAATTCGAGAGAGCTCCCCCCGGCCCGCTCCCCATTTATATACTGAGCATGGTGTCACATGGTATGGAATAGCTCCTTGGCTAGTTCAGGTCGGCTGCCCCGGCTATGCCCCCCCACCTCCCAGGTTCCTGTAAAAATTAACTCTATCCCAGCTGAACCCAGGACACATATGTAAAAGGCACCATACACAGTAAATCCGGATGTAACATGGAACTGCAGACCAGTGAAGAAGCAGAAAGGTGTAAAGCGTTAACTGCATGATTTTTCTTTCTTTTTTTTTCCTGTAACAATTAGATCTAGACTCATAATTCTTGAATCACACTATTAAGATTTCAGTCATACTAACAACAAATTCTTGGCATTGTATACATATTTTTAGATATATAATGTATGTTTCTTCTTTGTATATAAACAAGATTTTGAGCATAACAACAATGAAGTATTGGACTGTTTGTAGGAAATCTTGGTATTACCAGAACTAAAATTAGTGCTTTGCTGGACGGCAGGCAGCACATTCTATACGGCAGAATTGTCTCTTTAGAAGATAAATAACCTCAGGGCTATGTCAGCAAGCAAAATTCCTATTGATCTGTTGTTTTGCTCAAGTGAGGATAACACTTAAAAGAAGCAAAGCTCTCAGACCAAATTTGCATTACAAACTTCTGCTGGAATAGTTTGTTGATCAGAAGTATATGATGAAGTATGATTAACTACCAAATTAATTATGCTAGGGAAAAAAATACTTATATAGGCTATACAGGGACAACTTTTTAACTTTTTTTAATTTTTAAAGACAGGATTCCAGCTAAGCCCTTTTCACATAGAGAAACATCTCTGTATTGGATCCTGAAGATGATTTATCTTCTCCCTAGACCCTCCTGAGTGACAGGCTTCTCTACTTATCCTGTCAAAAAGTTCCCAAACATCAAACTACTCTGTTCTGGTACCTGTAATAGTATTAGGTCGCTCCACCCTCCTTAGAGTCTGCAAAACGCCTTATCTCCTGCTTCTCTAAATGTGAGAAATATGGGTATTTGTTAAGCCTTTGGTACATCAACAACATCATTCCTTTTCAGGTTCTAGTTTCCATCTTCCACAGTTTTTTACTTTTTGCATGTTTTTTGTTTGCCTCTCTTGCCTCGTATTTATTCTATTCCCACTTCATTGTCGTATTTCTTTTTTCCTGATCTTCAGGATTAAAACTTTTCCTACTCCACCACTATTGTTAGTGCTGCTGCTTTTTTTTTCTGTTGGCAGATGTCTACACTTCTGGAGTTGCCCAGAACTAAAGTGTTATTCCAGAAAATCTGACATGATTGCAACCTAAGCTTTTTCTTGACTCATGGATTATCAAGGCAGATCAAATTAACTGGCTTTTGGAAAATCTGTTCATGAAATCATAGAATCATACAATCATTTAGGTTGGAAAAGACCTTTAAGATCAAGTCCAACCACAAACCTACCACTGCAAAGATTACCACTAAACCATGTCCCTAAGTGCCACATCTACGCCTCTTTTAAATACCTCCATGGATGGGGACTCAACCACTTCCTTGGGCAGCCTGTTCCAATGCTTCACAACCCCTTCAGTGAAGAAATTTTTCCTAACATCCAATCTAAACCTCCTCCGGCACATCTTGAGGCTGTTTCCTCTCATCCTACCACTTGTTTCTTGGGAGAAGAGACTGACACCCACCTCTTTTCAGGTAGTTGTAGAGAGCAGTAAGGTCTCCCCTGAGCCTTCTTTTCTCCAGACTAAACAACCCCAGTTCTCTCAGCCACTCCTCATAAGACTTGTGCTCCAGACCCTTCACCAGCTTTGTTGCCCTTCCCTAGACACGCTCTAGCACCTCATTGTCTGTGTTGTAGTGAGGGGCCCTTGAACACAGTATTCAAGTGAGGACTCACCATCAGTCCAACCTGTCCAGACCTCTCTGTAGAGCCTTTCTACTAATGATTAACTATATCAAATATTCAGGTGGCAAATAAAGGAGATCATATCTTGTAACTATGTAATATATTAGATATATAATCTATTAAAGCTCATGGGATACTGTTTTTTCCGCACACCCCTTAATTTTAATAAACCTTACATTGGTCTAAATAAGAGGAATAAGGATCTTGTAGCAAACACATGTTCACCTTGAGGGTGTTGTGAGGGCACAGCTGGCCTTTATTGCCATGAGTGACCCTCCCTGGGACCCAGATCCACACCCCTACCCATGGGCCCAGGAGCCCAATTCAAGCTCAAGACCTTCAGGCCTGGCTTCTTGCAGGTTGGTTTCTAGTGGGTAGATTTCAGACCCAAGTTTTAGCCATGTCCCCAGCCCCTGGTCTCCCCCAGTCAGGCCCCTGTCCTGGTCTGTCCCCTTGCAGTGCCTGGGGCTGCTGAGGGGCCCACTGCCTCCCACGGCTCTGCCTGCCATGCTCAGGGGCCAGAGGGTGATGGCAGGGCCCTCCCTGTGCCCAGGTCAACCCTGCCCATGCTGGGGTCAGACCCATCCCTGCCATGCTCCCTGGCAGGTGTTTCTGGTCAGGCCATCTGTTAACAGGAAACACAATGTTCTCCTTTTCTTGTGGTCCTGCCTGCTCAGTTACACCTGTCTTTTTTCCTCTTCTTGTCTTTGATCAGATTAAAAGGGCATGTGTGGGAAAACAGTACTCTTGAAAATGAATTCTAGTATTGCTCTTAAAATGCTTGGAGAGTATGTGGATCTCCAGCTGAAATCAAGATAGGGCATAGCTCAGTTTTTTCTGCTGTTCACCTCACAAATTAATATTTTATAAAGGGCATTTTTAGTGAAGCAAAACTCTAGTTATGGAGGAGATCATAACATTGTGGTGGGTTTTTTTAATAAAAAATGAAGGAAAGTTTAAGTTACATAGCCTGTATTGCTTCCTAACTTATTTGTAATATAAACCAGATTTTTTAAACATGTGATATAAATTAAAAGTTCATCTAATGTTTATAAATATTATTTCTGGAATGGATCAACATTTACTTTGGTTTTAATTACTGAAAAACCAAATATTAACTGGAATGTGTTAATCTGGGCTTGCTTCCAGGACCTGTGACTTTAAACTCTCAGACTTTTGAAACCTATTGCAAGGTTTTCTGTACTGTTTGTGCTGTACAAGCTCTTCTCCATGAGGTTTAAAATGCAAAGAGATATTTTAAGATCCAGAACAAGAGGAGAGAGGAATTTATAATACAAACCTGCATAGGAGCAAGTAAGCATCTACTTATGTGTGATGAAACAAGGAGCCCCAGAGGTAAACACATTTTCATATAAACTTCGTAGCCCAAGTACTCCAAGAGTTCCTCAATTTAGGGCATCTCTGCCAGCGAACTTTCAGGATTTTTTGTCCACACAAAATCCAGAGCTTTTTTCTTGGTTTTGCTGTGTAGTTTTTTAGAGTTTGTTTGTTTGTTAGAGGGGGAAGAGGGTGTCATGATTTAGAAGACAGATGGTGTTTTTAATCCATGTAAAAATCTTTCCAAATTACCTGAATTTTATCACTTCCAAAATTGTAGGTCTGGACAATTCTAGGGAACCACTTTGTTCCTGAACATTCACTTACATTGTTGTACCTTTGCAAAATTGTGAGAAGGCTAGAAATTACCTTCCTCTACCATAAGGTATCAATCTCAGCTACAGAAAAAGCCTCCCACTGAGCAGATACCTTGGTCACTCAATCTTAGTAAGATTGTTACACGCTTTTTTTAATTCCTTCCACATCAATAGAAAGCTTAAATGTTGGTGAGGAAGGATGTGTAATTCTAATTTTTATGCAAATCATTGCATGATTTCTTTGAAGTTAAGAGTTGCCAAGATGATTAACCATGATGATAAAAGGTCCTGCTAATGATGAAAGAAGCAAGGTAATATCCTGTTATGAGGTTTCACCATTTCAGACTCATCTGATGCTTCAGTACTGAACAAACTAAACTAATTTGAAGATAACTATGTACTGTGTCTTGGGTGTAGATTTGGGAGATGGTAAACATACTAGGACTTGGAGAACTTCTACACAGGCTGGCTCTGGAATTGGTAATTCTGCTGCTTGCTGGCCAGAATCACTGGGATGGCAAAACAGCACCTGCCATAAGAAGAAATGTGATCTAGTGCTAATTAAATCATGAATGAAACGTGCTATTATAAGCCTATCTAGCTATAAAATATAAATATCACAGCAGTATTCTCTTCCTCTCTCTTCTGTCATGCCACCATATTATCAACACCCAATTACTTCCAAATAGAGAGACTATAAAGTATTATCCCAAAAAACAACAGATAAACACTGAAGATTTATCTGTTATTTCTATCACAGCTGAATACCTTTTTCCTGCCATTAATACGTTCTGTGAATTTGTCAATGAGTGTTCTCTTTATTGGTGATTCTGTCACTTTTGCTTACAAAGGACTACCTGCCATTTTCTCAAAGAAAAGAGATTTGGACATTAGTTTTTTTTCTTATAGATTTACTGGCTAAGAATGGACTTTGAAAAACACATGGCTTAAAAAGGTTCACAATTGTCTCTTGTTTTAGATAAATTTAGAAAGTAACTAAAACCCAATTGCTCAATCATACAAGATCTCTGAAAGGAGAAAAAGTTATATTTATTGTCTAGTTTCATTTTTTTTCCCATCTGTATAAAAGATACAAGAGCTCTGTGGGCAAAAGTTAATCGTGATTTCTCCTAAGAGTACAGATAATTCAAATGCCACTGAATAACCCCTTGAGAGACTGTCCTCTATCAAAAACCTGAGTCTTTTCCTGCCTTTCCCCAGATGTAGCTAACTAAAGCAATAATACATGCACAGAACTAATTATATATATAAATTAAGTATTGCTAGGGATCACTTTCCATAATCGTTGGAAAGAATAATTAACATCTGAAAGTGGAATAAAACTACAAATGGTCTATTTTTATGTTATTCTTTGTTATTCCTATAAAATCCTTTCAAAATGATCTTGTGTGTGTAAGACATTACATCAGATACTGGGTTCAAGCAAAACCAATGTAATAACAAAAACAAACCAAACAAAAACCAACAGTGTCAGAATTCAACATCATATAGACTTCTGTTACTTATATGTAAACATAATTAATCATGCATATTCTTGAAGTAAAGCATATGTTTCATTGCATTGCAGGTTGAAAAATTACTCATGCAAAATCCTTCTAGAAGAAAAGAAAGTCCATTAATAATTGTATTATCTTTTTACATCTTGGTGGCTTACTTGTAACGACTGGACAGGGTGGGAGGGAAAGGTTTAGAAAGTAATGCCATCTACTTGGTGACCAGTAGCCCATACAACTCAAAAGAGATGTGAACGTGAAGAAAGAGGAGACATAACATTTAGAGGAAGTTGAAAAGGAAGATATTCACCCTTTTAAAAGAGGAAGGCTATTGTGAGAAAAAATATTGTTGGAGAAGAATGAAGATGCATGCAACGGGAATTTGCTTATGAGCTGGAAGTGCCAGGTACTGTTTCACCTGAAGTTTTCTAAAACTGTGGGAGGGGGATTTCTTTCACTGAATGCTAGCAATCAAAATTAGACATCTGGTCTAAACTAGTCCCAGCTTCTCCTGTAGCCAGTGGAAAAAGAAAATATCTTCACCTGAAATTTCGTCCTGACTCCTCTGCCAAAGAGAGGTGTGCTAAGTAATTTTCCAGAAGAGGTCCCTACTCCACCTTGGCTAAGTAGAGTCTAAATGGGTAACCTGGCCTCAACATCTCAATTTTGGATGACTAAAACTGATTGAGATGGCTTCTACTGGTAGTGTCAAAGGTACACTGAAAAAAATAAATTGAAGAATAAAAACTACGTTTAGTTAAAAATTCACTAATTTCTACTCAATAAAGCAAATACAAGTGAAAGAGTTTGAAGTCAAGGAATCATTGACCTGTGAGAGATCAGGAAGTCTGTTCCCCTGTCCTGGGGCATGATAACTTAGATGATAACCCTCTTGCTAGGGTCTTTTCTAGTTTGTTCTTGAAGTTTTCTATGGTGAAGACAACTTCACTTACTTCTATAGCAGAAAATTGTACATGGACGTCCTGTCTTTATAGGACTTCCTTCTTGCAGCAGCCTTTTTAAGTCTTTGGAGATCTGTACCATATCGATTCTCAGTATTTGTTTCTTTTGACTGAAAGACCAAAGTAGAACATATTTAACTGATGACCAATCATTCTTTTTTCTCACTTCTGCAATATATCCGCTTGAAGCATAGTATCTGACCAATGTAGTCCAGGTAAGTGTAGGACACATTTGTCTATTTACAACCTTCCAATTGTTCCTCTCCTCAGCTTTTGACCATTTTAGTCATCTATTGGTCACTAACTAGACTAGATCATTCTCTTTTAGGACATCGTGGTGTTCTTAACTCACCCTCAGCTTGTGATTCAATGACGCACCCTGATGCCTTTACTGGATAGCTGCTACCTACAAAGTTCTTGATTGCCACATGATTTTGCCTCAGTGGCAGCACCTTGTCCTTTCCTCTGTTAAGGAACATCATGCATCTTTCATATAATATATCATCAATTTTTCAAGATCATTTTGAGTCCCAAATTCCCTCTCCTGTACTGAGCAATCTCTTTCAGCGTGTTGTAATTTGTGAGTTGAATAGGCACATTTCATCATTCTGGTTGTTAACAAAAATATTGAAAACAACAAAAGTCTGATTCTGCTTGATAACCTTTCATTGTTAATAGCAAACCTCTGAGAATCATTCAGATTTCCAATGAGTTCACAGCCCAGTACATTATTTTCAGCTAGACCACGCTTGCTTGTTTGCACATAAGAATGTCATGTGTCAAAAGCCTTACTAGCATGAAAAAATGACATTTGCTACCTCTTTTCTACCCACAAGTCTTATTGCCATGTCAGAGAAGGAAATTAAATTCATCTGACAGAGTTTTTTTCTTGACAAATCCATGTTAGCTGCTCCATACCTCTTAAAAGATATTTTTCCTACTCAGTCATTCAGCTTCCAGTTTCTTAACTGGAACTGGAACTGTCATGAGACCTCAGTTGTTTTCTAATTACCACAGAGTTTTGGGGACAGAAAAGGCATGGATTGCTTATTTTTAAAAATAAAATAATATTGTCTTTTTTTTTTCTAGGCTTTTCAGCAGTTAGAAAAAGAATATATAAGCAAACTTTCAGCTTATATCTGTTAGTGTTTTATTTGACTACTGTCTGCAATGTACAGAGGGTTGAACTTTAAAACAACATGTTTGGATTTTTTTTAATATTTCAATTTTTTTACACTTAGCATTATCTATAAACACAATATATTTAATGTATGATTATAGTATGGGATATTCTGACATGAATAATGTGAGTAAAAAACACAAATTTGAGTTCTAGGGCAAAGCCATACATTTTCCATAGGTGTTATTATTTCCTTTAATTCCCAAGTGCAGAAATAACAATCAGTTCTTAAAAAACAAAATAAAACTCCAAAACCAAATTCTAAATGATTGCCCATTCTAATACAATAATCAATGGCTATCTACTTTTGAGATTTTTTTTTAAAATGCTGTTGAAAAAGCTGACCATTTCATTGATAAATGGTCTTTATTCATAAAATAAAGATGATTAGTCTTTATTTATAAAATGAAAGTTAGAAGTATTTTGTCTTTTGTTCATGCTGCACTGAATATCTGCATGTTATAGCCTTCTGTTTATGGGAGGGTCACTGTTCCACACACTATGTAACGGTACAGCTCACACTGGGCAAACTAAATATCTGATGGAAAAATAAATCCATAATATTCAATAATCAGAGAGGAAAAAAATTTCCTGAGAGCAAGGCATCTGATATTAATTTTATTTGTAGTTTGCAACAAGACATGCTGAAATACAGAAGAGATTCAAAAACCTACTACAAAATGAAATTATGCGCTAAGGGGGTTTTCTCTTGTCCTTTGTTGAACATTTGTGCTAGTAAACTTAAAGTTTTGCTGAAAAGTTTACCTGTGTATTGCATGAATGTGAGAAAATTGCCCTCAAACAGATGGTTTGGTCATCTGTGAGCAATCAGGTGGACTCTCTTTTTGAATGCAAACCAGTTGATCAAGAGGGAGTCAGAAAATCTCAGACATACTCTTATTGTGCCTATTAGCTGTCTAACATTTGGCAAGTGACTTTTTTTCTTTTTTTTTTTTGGAATTGCTTTCTTCATGCTGCCTTCAGATATAAGATGGGAACATAAGAACAGTCCAAATATCCACCTGGTATTGTGTTCTCCTACTGACAGTGGTCAAAAGCAGATGCCTAGGGAAGAGTATAAAAACAGGGCAAGCATATGGTGATGCTTCCCCAAACACTCCTTTAACTGCCAATAATTTATGGCTTAAAGATTTTTTCTTCTCTCTGCCCAAAGATATCACAAAGCATGGCTCTTGTTTCATAGTCACTTTCAGAAATCCTGATGAAGTCAAATGAACAACCTTAGTTTTTGTGCTTCTATATCCTTTTTGTCCTTACCTTTATGTGAACAACATATAGTTTCATTAATCAGTTCCACGACTGCTTTCTAACCCCACTTATTAGCAAGCTATAATCTCTTTATTAGCAGTGCCCAAGATGGCTTTTGGATTTACAGATTTATCTTCCCTCTCTGCCTCCAAATGCAGAAACGCTCTGTTCCAGAATTTCTAGCCTCTGATAGAATTGCAAATTTGAAATGCTGGGCTCCCAATAAATTGTAGTGAGCCATATTTTTTACAGATTGCAACTTACTTCATTAGGAAGTTGGACTGGTGCTCACACAGTGTCTGATATCCCTGTTGTAGATAAAACCTTACTTTTTACATAAGTTTGTAGTGTTAATCATTCCAGTCAGGCAATTTGTATTCTTTAACCTTTCTTTTGTTTTTTACCAGATGTGTTTTGAGCAATTTGGCTCTTCAGGTATAACCAAACAGATTTACAAAAAGCTAGAAAGCTAAAATAAATTTCACTGCACATTATGAAAGTACCTTTGAGAATATTTTGACAACCAAAAGTATGGGCTAAATATGACGACAGTGTTCAGTCGCCATTATTAAAGTTTTTTCAGTATGATAAGTCATTGGCTGTCCTGCACTTTTTCACAATCATTTTCTTTTTTCCTTGTCAATTTTGAGGCCACTTAATGTAGCAAAGTGCTTCAGTGGAGTTATGATAAACCTTCCCAGCTGATGATCTTCTGAGCAGAAAGAAGTTGAGAGCATGAAAAACCACCTATAGTTTAACAAAAGTTTGATACAGTTGTTTTTTTTTAAATGCCTTTGTTGGCTTTGTTATTGACAATTTATGTTCACCTCCAACCACAATATGACTTCAAACTTTTTGAAATAGCACCAAATTACAGCATGCATTTTTGATTTCTATATATTTGGGGAGCAACGTGACAAAATGAAGGAGTTGGTATTGGTTAAGGGTAATTAGTTCTGGTGGGAGAATGAGTTAATATATAACTTTTTCAGAAGTCAGATTTAAGCTAACAGTGGCTAGAAGGTGAGGACAGAAAGTAATTACAGTATAAATGCTCAAATTTTATTTCCATGTAAGCTATTAATAAAGCTTTTAGAATTCATTTCTTGTTGATTACATTCTCTTCTTTTTACAATCCAATTTGACAGCAGCTTTAGGCCTTTCAGACATGGATATTTGACATCTAAGTGTCAGGTAAATGCCAATGAAATCAATCTTCTATCTTTCCTATTAAAACTATCCGATGTTGGCAGTTCGTAGGCCTAATATTCAGTTAATAAATAAATAAAAACCCAACAGCTATAGACAGTGTTGTAAACACAAGGCATTGCAGTAATACAAATAAGGACCCCTGAATAAATAAATTAAAAAAATAAAAACAGACTTTAGAATAATTAACTAAAATACATTTTTTGTGCCTTTCGCATGCATTGGAAGAGTTAGGAATAATTTTTAAAGTAATTTTCTCTCTAACCTTGAGGACTGGAACTGCCAGTAAGTGGGTTTTTTTGTGTAATCAAATGACTGGAGCACCTAAGTACAAATTAAGAGTGGTAGAATATGTGGAAAGCAAATGTTAACCATCAAAAAAAACCCCTGAACTGATTCATTTTCTGCACACAGTGTCTTTCTTCTAAACAAAAAACTTTGAGAATGGGCAACTGGCATTGATGAATAAACAGATTGTAAAATTCGTGTGTTACTTGCCTAGTTTGGATTTATAGGAAGTAGAGTCCTTTAAATGTATGAGCTGCTTGGGCAGAGCTAGAAAATGATTTAAGAATGGGTTGGGGTTTTTTTGAGAAAATAAGTGCTGAAACTGATTTTCTCGTCCTCTTCGCACTGACTTTAGAGGGATGCCCTTCCCTTAACTATTAATGTTCTAAATAAACCTTAACTTTATGAGTTTCTGTCCAGCTGCATGGACAAAGCAGGCAGTGACTCATAGGAAAATGTGACATGAGTCCAGCAGGGTCTGAGGAGGAATATGCTTATAGCATAGAGGAGATGAGCATGACAGTCAGTCTTGGGAATGTGTGGCTTGCTGTAAAATAAGTCTTCAAGTAGTTTGAATATTAGTAGCAAGTGGCAACCTAGACCTTTCTGACACACTGGCTAATTTGCATTTGGGTTTGTACTTAATCCTTTGACATATACAAAAGTTGAAAGCAGAGAGAAAGTATAGAGAAGGTGGAAGCATAGAGAGGTAACCTGGGAGGAATACAGAGACAGTGTCTGAGCATACAAACAGGGGATTAAGAAAGACAAAACCCAACTGGAATTGAATCTGGCAAGGGATGTCAAAGACAACATGAATGGTTTATATAAGTACGCAGGTGATAAAAGCAAGACTAGGGAAAATGTGGGTACACAGCTGAATGAGGCAGGGGACCTGGTTACACAGAACATGGTAAAGGCTGAAGTACTGAATGGCTTCTTCACATCAGCCTTTACTAGCAAAACCAGCCTTCAGGAATCCCAAGCCTTAGAGACCAGGGGGAAAGTCTGGGGCAAGGAATATGTACCCTTGGTGGGAGAGGATCAGGTCACAGAATACTTAAGCAAACTGGACATACAGTAGTCCAAAGGGCCTGATGGGATGAGTGCTGAGAGAGCTGGTTGATGTCATTGTGAGGTCATTCTTGATAATTTTTGAACAATCATGGCGACTGGGAGAGGCACCTGAAGGCTGGAGGAAAGTAAATGTTACTCCTACCTTCAAAAAGGGCAGAAAAGAGGGCTTGGGGAACTACAGACCATTCAGCCTAACCTCGATACCTGGGAAGGTGATGAAGCAACTACTCTTGGGAACCATTTCCAGGCATATGAAAGACAAGTCCATCAGGAGTAGTCAGCATGGATTCACCAAGGGGAAGTAATGCTTGACGAACCTGGTAACCTTCAACAACAAAATGACTGGTTTGGTAGATCAGGGGAGATCTGTGGATATTGTCTATCTTGGCTTTGGTAAGACTTTTACTTTGTCTCCCTCAAGATCCTCACAGAGAAGCTGGCGAAGTATGAGCTGGATGAGCAGACAGTGGCAGTGGATTGAAAACTGTCTGAACGGCCATGCCCAGAGGGAGGTGATCAGTGGCATGAAGTCTAGTCAGAGGCCAGTAACCAGGGGTGTATCCCAGTGGTCAATGCTAGGTCAGATCCTGTTTAACATATTCATTAATGATCTGGATGGTGGGGCAGAGTTTACCCTCAGCAACTTTGCTGATGATGCAAAACTGAGAGAAGTGGCTGATATACCAGAAAGTCATGCTGCCACCCAGAGGGACCTTGACAGGTTGGAGAAATGGGGTGAAAAGAACCTCATGAAGCTCAACAAGAGGGAATTGCAAAGTCCTGCAACTGGGGAGAAACAACCCCATGCTCCAATACCTGCTGGGGGCCACCCAACCCAAAAGCATTTTGGCAGAAAAGGCCCTGGGGGTCCTGGTGGACACCACGTTGAACATGAGTCAGCAACGTGCCCTTGAGGCAAAGGCTAATGGTATTCTGGGCTGCATTAGGAGTGTTGCCAGCTGGTCGAGGGAGGTGATCCTTCCCCTCTACTCAGCACTGGTGAGACCACACTTGGAGTACTGTGTCTAATTCTATGCTCCCCAGTACAAGTGAGACATGGACCTTCTGGAGACAATCCAGTGAAGGGCCACCACTAAGATGACTAAGGGACTGGAGCATGTCTCCTGTGAAGAAAGGCTGAGAGAGCTGTAAGACCTCATGGGGGGATCTTGTAAATGTATTTGAATACATGAAAACCAGGTCTAGAAGTAGCAAGGCTCTTTTCAGTGGTGTCCAGTGACAGGACAAGAGGCAATGAACACAAACTAAAACACGGGAGCCTCTGTCTGAACATAAGAAAACATTTTTTTTACTGTGAGGCTGACTGAGCATTGGAGCCAGTTTCTCAGGGACGTTGTGGAATACCCTTGGACATATTCAAAAGATATTTGGACATAGTCCTGGGCAACCTGCTCTAGGTGACACTTCTAAAGCAAGAGGATTGGACCAGATGACCTCCAGAGGTCACTTCCAACTTCAACCATTCTGTGATTCTGTGACTGACATGCAGGTAATCACAGAGCGAGAAAAAACAGCTCCTCCCTTGAGTATTACGGATTAGGCAGGATAAAAGAGACTCACGTTTCCTTTCCTCATGAGACAGAGAAACGGGACACTGAAGAAGTTACTCAGGTAGTATCTGAGTCTGCCTTCCATATAGATGGAGATTAAGATCTGGAGGCAGGTACCTGACGGTTTCCCTTGTCTCTCAGCCATAACGCTGACTTTACCCAAGGGTTACTCTCCAAAATCCTTGCTCAGGGGATACAGCCCTATTATCTTTGAGAGAAGTCAGAGCAGATTTTTTTAAGTGTATATCTATATACACTACTGTTGTTATTATTATTAAATCATGTTTACTACAGCAGTGCCAAAGCACCTGTCAAGACTGAATTCTCATAATTCTAAGTAATATAAGTGCAGACCTATAGACAATCCCTGGTGTGAACAATTTATAATTTGCAAGGCACAGTTGTAAAATTTATACCTACAAACAGTAGTACACCTTTCCCTTCACAAATAATAATGAAGTTTTCAAACGTATGCAGAGAAAAATAAAAAAATTTAGCTCTCTGGACAACAGAAATTAAAACATTTAGAATTATATAGCACAGTATTATATGAATGCTGCTGTGCTTTCTGAATAAATGTTGAATTTTGTGTTATCCTGGACTCAACTGTAGCAGAATATATACAGCACTTCATTTGTGAATTTACGACTACCTTAGTTTTCCCCATACTAAGCAAGACAAACTATCTTTTAGTAATGGGCAAAATATTCAGTTCCAAATCCTTGAGTTGCAAGGTTCAATCAATCTCGTTTGAGCTCAGATAGAAGCTGGATTTGATAAAAGCAAGAAGTTATATTGAGGCCTTTTGTGGGAAAACCGTAAAAGTCTTATCTTCAAAATTTGAGAAAGCAACCCTCTATCTTGTAATTTGATATTGATCCCATGAATCACAGAGGTCTATTTATTTACCAAACAACAAATTATATGGGCTAAAAGAAATGAGAATATAATTTTATTAATTTTGGGGTTTTTTCATTTAGATGCCACTCCTCCTGTTGCCGAAATCCAGAATAAAACTCCTTAACAGCAATGAGAAGTTAAGAAGCAGGCACTCCTTTATTGCAGCGCTGGGCACACGGGGGATCACTCCACCTATCGTGTGCACCTCTCTTGTCTAACGATACAGTTAAATACACACCTGTTATACATATTCATTAAGTTTCTGGGAAATGTTATACATAATCATCAACTTTCCAGTAAATCATTAGCATATGTATATGTCTCTTCACGCAGGCGCAGCAAAGGTCTCTGGTGGTCTTCAGAAACCCTCTGGTGGTCTTTCATAGTCTTCCTCACTTGTCCGCTTCTTGACCTCCTTTAGCTGATTCTGCGCAGTATGATTCTCATCACTATCTATATTAGTTTGCATAAAAATGTATACTATGTTCTCTTTTGAAATCCAACCTTTTCAATGATTGGTCTTTCAGTTTGTTATCAAGATGGGAAAGGTAGGGAGTTTCCAAGAAGCAAATCTTCTTGGCTTCTTAAAAGAAAATATAAGCCAACGATAATCAGCTAAAAGTACAGTACTACACATTCTTTAAGTTCTTTAACTACTATAGTCACACACTATAACTTTATATTCCTAAGATTTTAGCTGTAATCAGATTTGATTTCTTTTAAAATGTAACACTCCCATCCCATCTCAGGCTAAAGAAGTCCTTCCACTGTGAAGAATCTAGTCAACTGTGGAGTGCATGATAAAGATTTCAGGGAAAATTAAATCTTGAAACTGCACATGAGCTTGAGTCATACAAAGTCAAACAGGATTAGCACTGATTTCTATGAAAACTAGTGCAAACATATTGTATTTACCTAGAAAATATTACCGAGAATATTCAGAGAAATGCATGCAAACATTTTTTGTCCAAGTCTAGACACCAATGTTTCCCATAAAATAATATAATATATAAAAGAAACCCTGTTTTTTTCTTATAAAGTTTGTCACTATTGGTAAATAATTCTGGAGAATTCACATCAAGAACTATTACGTTATAAACTAGATTTTTGGGCCACAGGTGGACACTTAGGGTTGGATTTTCATTTTTCCAGTAACTCCTGTTCATGCCTGCAGCATTCCTGTAGGGAAAACAAGTCAAACTGTTTTTAATTCTCCTGCCAGCAGCTAATCAAAGAATTAGAAGCCTGGCTTGTCAATATTGTCAACTATGATCTCCATTCTTACTCTTAATTACAAAATTAATGTACTACAAAAATCATTATATTAAGATTTAAATTATTATAAGTAGCTAACCTACCATAGATTTTATTTCATTAAACAAACAAACAACAAAACCCCAAAACAACAAAACAGATATTTTGGGAAACAGTGATGGTAAATATTTTGTACAAAAACATACTGAGAGTGAATATTTTGTATGGCTTGACAGTGATAGTCCTGAAAAATAATTCTTTTCATTCTTCCAATGAAGTCAGGAGGTTACGATAAACAGATTTATCACTGACTCAGTGAAAGAGCTGCAGTAGAAGCTGTATCTCTTAAAACACTATTTTATATTTATATCCTCCTGAAGCAGCAATTTCCTGACTGATGCTGAAAATATGGGTTTCAGCATGAACATTTGAATACAGGAGCAACCTTTTTGTCTTCTCTGCGTGTGTGAAGCCTAACTCCATGTAAGACAGACAGCATATTGCATATAAGAAACAGTGAACTTACTTTGCATTGCTCCCATCAGATTCTAATAATATAGCGAGGTTCAATATTCTTAGAGCTATATCCACACACAACTCAATCTCTGCTCAACTATCAACCTATAGACTAAGGATACTTAATTTATTGACACTGAAACATGCACACAAAGTTCTGCTTTTGCCCTTGCTTCTGTAATTCTTACTGTCTCTTCATCTGAACTCCACCAGAACTGAGGAAGGATCAGGCTGGTATGCATGGCTAGAAGCTTATCCCACTTTTACCCAAATGATAGCAGGGACTTGACCTCCATTTTTTGTAGGAGCATGAAGTAACCATCAACCAAAAGTGAGTTCCAGGAATGGTACTGCAGAAGCAATATACTTTGCCTGGAATAATAAAAAACAAAGAAAGGTTGTTTTAACATCTGGCCAGATGATTAGAGTACAGGGTCTGTCCTAGGACAGAAGACACCTGATTCCAGCCTTTACTACACTCGCTGCTTGATAAAAATAGTGCAAACATGAGAGCAGCAGGACAAGCCTTTCAGTATAGACCCTTAATTGAATGTTTCTACTATGTATGCACAACTGCCTCTCCTCCACATTTTAAATATCTCAGATATTCATGACTATATAATGTCAAGCTCCAACCTGGAAGTGTCTTCATGAGGAACTCTACTACAAGTTGGAATTATTCACTGTGGAATTACTGGGCAATGTGCAGTGGAGGCAACAGTGGAGAATTACTGGCCTCACAGTAAAGACCAGCAAATGATCCATATTCTCTTGGATCATTTCTTTAGTATCCTTCCTATCTAATACATTCCCTAAAACACCTTAGCTAGCACCAATGCTTTGCATTTTCACTGTGCTATTTTTGCATTTACAGAAGGATTCAAAATATTTTCAGAGACTTTTCAATTCTCTTGAGCCAGCACTCATATATTGCAAGATTTATGCAAATCAGGAAGCAAGCAATCTTTTAGGTAAACAACTTCACCCTCTTCTATTCCTTGTGTTATCTTAAGTGCTGCAGATACATTGCATTTTTTGTACATATGGATATTTGTATAAGCTGAACTGAATGCCTGGCGGCTGCAAGGAGTAATAATACAACCCAACTGGAAAAGTTAAATCAATGATTTGACTACTGGTGCATAAAGGTAAGTACATGCATAAGCGTTTGTAGGGCTGAGGCTCAATACAAAAAAACATGGTTGAAGCGCAAATTATGAACATTGGTTTAATGTGAAGCACTTTTAAAGAAAAGGTAATTTAAGTTTTATATCTTTCCTTAGCATTGTAAAAAAAATAAATGTTGTGTTTCTCAGCAAAGTTTGTTGTATAATTTGTTGGTCAGGACAATAGGTGAGGTCTGAAAGAGACAATTGACATTTAAACTCAGTATGCTATTTAAATGGAATGGAAGTCCCAGGATTACGTACTACACTTTGTGGGCTTTAATTATTGTCTTGGTATAATCACCAAATAAGAGTGTATTTTATGTCCTAAAGTCTAATATTCTTAGGGACAACTACTACTTCTCATTACTGTTATGGGAAAACCATTACAACTATTTTGTTTTATAACATTCCAGACTTAAAGGAAAGAAAACAGACAAATCAGGTATTTCTAAATTCTGGGATAGGCACTATGAGTTGTATGCATGCTATTAAAAAGTGGTATTCACAAAGGTCACTTCAACAGAGCATTCCACCCCACTGTCCTGCTTCCAGCCTTGTGTTTATGCTCAGCTTTACGCTTTCTTACCTTCTCCTGCAATACTCATTCCAATCACAATCACAGTCATCTGAAATTACATTATTTCCTTCCTTGTTCATCACCAGGCTTTCACAGAGTGCTACTGTGGTACAGAAGTGTTCTTGTTGTCCTGATCTGTTGGTTATCCAGAGTGGCAACACACCAGAAATTCTGTGTCTCATATGAGTCATACCTGATTTTTCTATATTAAACATATGGTGAACCAGGGATGAGGAAAAAAAGGTATGCCTGGATTGTGTTACATATACAGAGCTGATATAAGTGAGGAAGACTCCTGCACACACACACAAATGAAAAACACACAGGCATACTTACATGTGTATGTATTTATAAGGACAGTGACTTGATCTCTGACAATATTTCACGTTGACTTTAACTCTGACGTTTCAATAACTAGTCTCTTGAATAGTCTCTTGAAGAGGTCTTTTCATCTCCTACTTCCATTACAGAACCTCAAATATTTTGTAAAATTCTAAAGAAGTTTCTCCCAAGCTATATTTTAGAGTTTGTGCTTATCCTGTTTCATTCCACACAGCTGAATCTCTCTTTTCTGTATTAGATACAAAATGCTGGCCAGATTCAAATGAAATATAAGCAGAATCATATTGACTTTATTTAGAATTCACATATGAGGGAAGATTTTTGGTTTCATTTCCCATTGCAGCAATACTTATTACAAAAGGTGGGGGTGAGTATTTATGGTGATATTTATGCTATTTGTTTGCTACATTGTAAAGAAGTGGTCCAGTACTAAGGGTCAGGCAGGTATTTCAGGAGCTGCATGCAAAGAGTCACAGCTTTGAGGAAAGAAAAAAATCTGAAGCTTTCTGAATTTTCTCAAACTTAGTCTAGCAATGCTCTTTGGATTTATACCCCCCTCCTCATATCTTCTAATTTCTTTAGCAATAGTTGTTAAAATTGATAGAAGCAGCTAAGGTCAACTGCTAATGTTTAATAGCTTTAGAACATTAGATTTTCTTTTAAATGATACCATATATCTTTCTAAACTCAGTCTACAAACTTTAGTGATAATAATGCTAAGTGGTTAGACACCTCAGCAGCTTTGCCTTCATTAATCATCATCCTCTGAGAAACTATTAACTGTTATCTCCAATATTGCTTTGGAGATGCAGAAACGAAGTCCAGTGACTTGTCCAATACCTATGAGGTGGCAAGTCTTTCATATGAACTTCAGTGTCAAATAACCTCACTCAAATTTATCTTTCTAGGTATCTCGTCAGACCACATTATTTAGCAGATGAATTCATTTACAATAAAATGCAATGACTTGAATTACTATGTCTTTCTTTTGCTATTCTGATTCACATAGCTGTGAATCAGAGATGTAGATACACCTTATCTTCATCATTATTGTGCAAAACTCCTAATTAATGTATCCGCTTGCTATTATTTCCTACAGTGATAATGGCTTCTGAATACAGCAGCACAGTGTGAGAATCCGCAACCAAGCAGTACAATTTAAATGTCCTGCTAGCAAGAAAACAAAGCTTGTCACCACTGTAGAGATGACTTATGTTTACAAGTCTTCCATTTGTGACACCTTATGTTTGAAAAAAATAACTACTCAGAAACACATCTATATCAAGCAGTAAATTGAATAACCTGAAGTGGCAACAGTTTGGGGTGCTGGTTTTGATGAGAAGCTTATCAGGCTGAGGGTCAATGAGACAAATAGAACCAAACTGTAGGGGAGGCTATAAAATTGTCCAGAAGGCCCATTCAGTGACTGCACCTGACACATTGCAGGAGGATCTACCCCAGCAGTGATGCTAAATCTTGCAATTTTACTGCCTGTTCCATAATACTTTGAATCTTCTCAAAGACAACTGGGAGTTATTACATCAGAATCTCTATTTTCTTACCTTCATTCAATTGAAGAAAAAACAGAAAATATGAAACCTATACCAAAATACCCATAAAGACACAAACACAAATCTCAGAGATATAAAACTTCTCCTTAGCTTAGATACAAATCATCATATTTAAATTTGGTCATATTGGTACTGCCATGCTTGTGTTTCAACACAAGAATTCAACTTGTAAGAACTCTGGAACTGATCCTGTAATCAGACAAGATAAAAATACAGGTGAATTTATAATAAAGTTGGTATTGTGATACAGAGGTGGTTTGTGTAGCCCTTTGCTGCCTGCCTTGAACAGCACACAGACATGAAAGTATACTGACTATTAGTGTGAAAGAACAACATCATTTGGAGGCTTATGAATATATAAATATATATATATATAATATATATGGATTTGATTAAGGTCTTCTGAGTGATTATAAGGAATTTGATGCATGCTGATTGTTCACAAGTAAAATAGAGCAGAAAAAGCATCAGAGTTAATGGGAACAGGCCACAAAGATGTTTCAATCTATGTGCATACTACAGATGGATAGAAGCTTTCTATTTTAGTACCTTTATTTAACAACGACAGTATTGTTACATAAAGAAAGGTAAAGATTAATAATCTTACCTTTTCCTCCCTTTAGTGATGTGGCAATTTACACATTGTAAAATGTTTTATAAGGTCAATGTTTTTATACTTCATCCCTAATTATATATCTTCTACCTTAGTATTATAAATTCGAGTACTAAGGAATTTAGAATCCCCTTTCTCTTATCCTGCTTTCCCTGTTTGGGGTTTGGGACTTTTTCAGTGCATATCTCTATCTTTGGTAATGAGCTTTAAAATGTAACAAACCTGTGCAATTCTAATGAGGCATTTCTTTTGGCCTTTCAGTTAAACAAGTAAGCACATAAACTAACTTATTCCAAAAATTTGACTGGAGCATGTTCTTGTGATATTTGTGGCCCTCAAAGAAGTTCTCAGACAAACCATTATTCTACATCAATGCATAGTTGGCAAACACACATCATTTACTCCCTACATTCTGATGAGTCCTTTGGGCACATTATGCTTTGTCAGTGACTATATTCAATTCAGTTCAAGGTCTTAATATTTTATTGCTAAAAACAGGAGATGAAAAAGTACTCTAAAAAAACCCCCACACAGCTGCTACTACTTCATTACAGACTCTACATAAATCTTTTTTAGATCAAGGATCATTGACCTAATAAACTGCAATAGAGTTGATTGCACTTTCTTTCCATGTTGATGTCATGAAGGTGCATTAATTACGTAATGCATTAAAGCTGCATTTCTCTGTTGAAGGTAGGTGGTTAGTGTGGGCCTGACAAAATAAGACTATTCATATTATTTTTAGGATTAAAACTACCTAATTCAGGACATCATTCCTTGAATGAGACAGCTGAAGGTGTTCTGCTCACAAGGGCACCAGTTCTGTGACCAAAAAGTAGTCCTACTGAAGTTTGCACAGGCTATAGAGCTGGATGTCTAACTCTGAATTAACACGATAGAAATAGGCCTACATTGAGCCAAATAATGAATGCAGACATTGTTATAGTTAGTGCTCATATTGTTTGTTAAAATTTGATTCTGATTTCCCCCATTTATGTTCTTCAGATTGGAGAGGGTGTGAGAGACTGAATTGTTATCTCGAGCTGTTTGTCTCAAAGATTGTTAGGTGTGAGAGACTAGACTGTCATCTCAAGCCATTCATCTCAAGAATTATGAACTGCTTATCTCGAGCTCTTTGTCTCTGAGATGGCCTGTCTAAGCAGGACATTCCTCCATCCATAAGGACGATTACCAGGCCACTGAGGAATCCAGAAGAGGAAATGGGCTGAAGCTGACAAGCATGCAAGAACGTGGAGGCTACCATTCTCATGGAAATGGTAGTCTTTGAGATAAGATACTGCTTTCTGGTGTTGATCACCCAAAGGTCGTGTGACAGACGAAACCTGCAGCGCGTGAACAGTGCATGAACAGTATGTGTGTGCATGCATCATCAAAATATGCCCTATAAAAAAATATGAAGACAAGTCGTGGTGCACACCCACCACCGAAGAATTGAAGACTGAGGACCAACGGGACGCCGCTGGATCCATGGTGGTGACTATCCTTGCAACTCTATCCCGATTGCTTGCTTGATTTCTGCCTTTTCTTCCATTCTGTCCTATCACTACTATTTTCTACTTTTGATACTTTTGATAATAAAAGCTCTTTTGGGTATATGGCATTTGACCTCATTTGTGTCTTAATCTCGCTCTTGGGATCATATTGAAACCTTCCCCGACATTGGATCGGGACATTTAAATTGGTGTCACGGACAGGATCCCTTGAGACAGAGTGCTGTACTGTTTCCAAAATACGTGAGACCTTTCAGGAATGTAAGGGGAGCAGGCTTGTGTTGTGCTGTGTCTGAAACTTGAAGTGCTGCTGTTATAGACGCTCGTGACAAATTGGAGGAGCCAATTTGTATTAAATGACAAGATCGAATTTATTAGCAAGCGATAAGAGAGCAAAACAGCGCTGGGCGGCCGGGGAGACAGTGCTCCGCCAAAGGCTCGCGCCGAAAATGGGGAAGAGTCCCTTTATTTATACAGTTTCTAGTTTCTGTCTACGTGACGGCTCGTATCTTCTGCATTGCGTGTGCGTTTGTGCCGTCAGTTGCTAGGTGGTCGTAATCTGCCTTCAGGTGGCGGCTGGTATCTTCTGCATTGTGTGTGTGTTTGCGCCGTCATTTGTTTGTTAGGTGGAACGTCTTTCGTTAATCATCGGTACTTAACTGGATACTGTGGTTTTAGATAAGCGAGGAATGTCTCTACCCCCACATGCGATTTCATGAACAAAGTTAACCAGTTCATTACACTGCTTTCCTGAGACGACTGCTTCCCCTCTTTGTATAAGATGAGCGATAGTAAAATTGCCTCTTTGGGGAAAGAAGCTTTGTTTGATTTTTTAGAAAAACATAAAGCATGACCCTCTGTGCTTGGGATAGACTGGGCTCAGGGAAATTGGTATAATCTGCAGAGCGTTGTTGATCGGATAGTCGCTTTACAGAAAGATGCTAGAGTGCGGTCAGGGAAAGGAAAAGCAATTGTCTGTGCTGTTCTCAGTGCTAGTCTGGCTGCAGCAGTGGAGGATAGGGATTGCCACCTCACTGCAGAATCTCAAATTGTTGAATCCCTCCAAAATCTTGTTCAGTCCCTTCTGGGACAAGTGGCAGGATTAAAAGCACAACTTGAAGCAGAAAAGAACCAAGTGAAACGTTTGCAAATTGCTCTTAAGGAGCAGCTCCTTGCGGGTACTGTCTGTGAGGAAATTCCTCCAAGATCAGAAATTGGCTACCCCTTTAAGGACCTGCAGGCAGCAAAAGAGAAAGTGGAGAAGTTAGAGCTGCCTTCATTGCGACCCTTAGTGTTGCCGAAATCCGGAATAAAACTCCTTAACAGCAATGAGAAGTTAAGAAGCAGGCACTCCTTTATTGCAGCGCTGGGCACACGGGGGATCGCTCCACCTATCGTGTGCACCTCTCTTGTCTAACGATACAGTTAAATACACACCTGTTATACATATTCATTAAGTTTCTGGGAAATGTTATACATAATCATCAACTTTCCAGTAAATCATTAGCATATGTATATGTCTCTTCACGCAGGCGCAGCAAAGGTCTCTGGTGGTCTTCAGAAGCCCTCTGGTGGTCTTTCATAGTCTTCCTCACTTGTCCGCTTCTTGACCTCCTTTAGCTGATTCTGCGCAGTATGATTCTCATCACTATCTATATTAGTTTGCATAAAAATGTATACTATGTTCTCTTTTGAAATCCAACCTTTTTAATGATTGGTCTTTCAGTTTGTTATCAAAATGGGAAAGGTAGGGAGTTTTCAAGAAGCAAATCTTCTTGGCTTCTTAAAAGAAAATATAAGCCAACGATAATCAGCTAAAAGTACAGTACTGCACATTCTTTAAGTTCTTTATCTACTATGGTTACACCCCACAACTCTATATTCCTAATATTTCAGTTGTAATCAGATTTTATTTCTTTTAAAATGTAACATTAGTCAAAACTGAATATACTTATGATGATGAGCAGGACCAGTTCCCCCAAGTTACAACTAAAGAGGTCCCCTATACTGCCACTGAGTTGGCAAAACTAAAAAAGGAATTTGGCCGAACCCCTAAGGAGTCAGAAATGGAGTATGTGTGGAGAGTATCATTGTCGGGGGGGGGGACCAGATTCTGTTAAGTGAAAAGGAGGTGGAAGGGTATTGGGGACCGGGAGTGTTTTTAACTACTGGGAATCACCGTGCCCCCTGGTCTTTAACCCAACGGGCAGCCTATTGGGCAGGAGGTTTGAACCTCTTGGAGAGGGGGGATCCCCTCACGATTACAGGGACTGTTGATCAATTAGTGGAGAGTGTGCAAAAGGCAGCTTGTCTGCAGATGATGTATGATCGAAAATTGGAGCCTAGGCAGGAGTCCCCGATGATGATGTTGGTGGATCCTGAGCGAATGACTCCCCTTATACGGGGACTCCCTGATTCTCTGAAACCAATTGGTATACAATTACAAGGAAAGATACAGGCGATGCCCCAGGGTGCGAGTGTTGCAGCTGCTTCAGGAGGATTCACACCTGATCAGCACCGACGCCCCCCAGATAAGAAAATGTGGACTTGGGGAGAAGTGGCCCAGGAATTAATTAATTACGGGCACAAGTATGGTCCTGTTAACCCTCCAGCCACCAAAACAGACTCCAGGGGCTTGAGGCGGGCTGAAGTAAAAATACTTCCGTGCCCTGGGAGTGATAAGAGAACACCCCTTGCTAAACCACCGGGGGGGAGAGATATCCTGAACAAACGTAATATACTGTGGGCGCGGGGATACCAGAAGGGGATCCCACGTGACTTAATGGACAGGATGCCAACAGACACATTGGAAAAACTGGTAACAGGGTGGCCTGATAAATCAGCAAATAGAAAAGTGGATTTTGAGAATACTACTCCCAGCGCACCCCCCCGATTGATTTATCAGAAACAAATGCCACCCAAGAGCAGGCGGGAAACTAGATCCTTCGCCTTGTATATTAGACAGCTCACTGAAAATGGCTGGGGTGATTTACTAATTACAGGCATTGTGGGGCCAAGACAAGTCCCGGTCACTTTTTTGGTAGATACCGGAGCTCAAATTTCAGCTATTAAAACCAAAGATGCTGCTAACTGTGGAATTACACCCTCCAAACAGCAGCTTTTTGTGGCAGATGCATTCGGCATTGTTCAACCACAGGCATTAGCAATGGTCAGCCTGCATTTGCCGGGAGAAGATAGTGCCACTACAGTGACAATGGTTGTGGGGGAGTTTCCACTTAACCTTTTAGGACTCAATGTTTTAAAAGGAAAGACCTGGATTGATAATAAAGGGAGACAGTGGTCATTTGGCTCTCCCACAACAGATATTCGGCTGTTATGAGGGGCGCTGCTGCTTCCTCTTTCACAGCTTACAAATGTTAAGCCCTACCCGATACCCTTGGGGGCCAGAGAGGGAATAGCGCCTGTGTTAGAGGACTTAAAGGGACACGGTATCGTGATTCCAACCCATTCTTTTAACTCCCCGGTGTGGCCAGTGCAAAAACCTAATGGCAAGTGGAGATTGACTGTAGATTATAGCAGACTTAATGCAAAGACAGGTCCATTGACAGCTGCGGTACCAAATATTGCTGAGCTTACAGCTACAATCCAGGAACGAGCCCACCCGATTATGGCAACAGTGGATGTTAAAGATATGTTTTTTATGGTCCCCCTGCAAACAGAGGATCAAGACCACTTTGCATTTACTTGAGAGGGTCAGCAATTTTCTTTTACCTGACTCCCACAAGGGTATAAGCATTCCTGCACTCTAGCTCATCATGCGCTAGTGCAGGAGCTAGAAGTAATTCAGACAGAGGAGGGGGTCAATGTTTATCAATACATTGATGACATTCCTGGGGGTGGGGATGAAACAGAAAAGGTTCAGAAAACTCAGGATAATATAATTTCTCACTTGGAAAGCTTGGGGCTGAAAATTCCCCCAGAGAAAATACAAACACCCTCAAGCGAAGTAAAGTTTTTAGGAATTTGGTGGAAGGGAGGAATGACATGTATCCCCTCCGACACCCTTTCCTCATTGGATCAGATTAAAATGCCAGAGTCAAAAAAGGATTTGCAGCATGTACTAGGATAACTTGTGTTTTGGAGGAAACATGTCCCTGATTTTTCAATTATTGCAAGACCCCTGTATGACTTGTTGCGAAAAGGGGCTCAGTGGGATTCGACTAAGCCCCATGAAGAGGCATTGCAGTTCCTAGTTTTTGAAGTGACTGCCCATCAAGCTCTCGGTCCTATTCACCCCACAGATCCTGTCCATATTGAATGGGGATTTGCCAAGAGTGGGCTATCAATACATTTATGGCAAAAGGGCCCCAAAGGACCCACTCAACCTATTGGGTTATATTCTCACAGTTTTAAGGTTGTGGAAAAAAATATACTGCTTGGGAGAAGGGTTTGTTTGTAGTCGGTTTAGCCTTGAGAGGCTGAATGGACTATTCAACAACAGCTTATAGTGCTTAGAGGCCTGTTTAAAGTAACCAAACCAGTTTTAGCAGGAATTCTGCCTCCTGAAGGGGTGGCCCAGAGAGCCTCTGTGTGGAATATGGTATCCGTCAGTCTTAGTTGAAGTCCCCACAGTGGGAGCTGTACCTCTGGTACTGGAAACCCCAATGAATAAATATGCTTGGAAAATAAAAGATGCTCATGGGAAAGAACACAAAATCAATAACAGGTGGATTATTCTATCCTTCTAATAACAACTTACTTCCAGTTCCTTAGAACGAACCAAGTCTGTTTTTCTTTTCTGTTTCAGGTGAAGACTCTGGAGCCTGCCTGAAGAAATACGTGAAGCTGTTGATTGTTTGTGTGGTTTTGTCAGTGATTGCTTTGTTAATATTTATAGGATGTTTGCCATACTACTGCAGACGTTGTTTTGGTCGACCATTGTCGCCGCCTTTAATATCTGGGGCAACTCCTGTGCCCCCCTCTTCGGCTCAGGGTGGCAAAATGAGTTTATGGCTCTAGGCCAGCAAGTGGGCAACCCTTTTAATCTGACTAATTGTTGGGTATGTGGTGGGCCCTTAGGTTTGGAAAGCTGACCACGGACTGCTGTCCCTATTTCCCCGAAATGGTTAGTGAGTAATTACAGTGAGGTCAAAAATGATTCTTACTGGGGTGAAGACACACAGCCCTGGACAATACAATACCCAGTCCAAGGCGAATATTGTCTGAACCAAACACAGAAAGATGGTATTCCCATGGGAAATAGCAAGTGCAACTGGACCTATACTTATGACAACCATTGCCTCACTGATGGTTGTAGACCAACTGATTGTTCAAACCATGGGGCAACCATGTCACTGCCAGAAAGGGACAACCAGGCATATTGTTGCCTCTTGAGTTCCAGTTCTCCATTTTGTACCTCGCTGGCCTGTATGGGCTTGGGTGAATCAAACAGGGCACAGGAAACAGCTTTCCCATTTTTGGTCTTCCACTAATCAGTCTAATAACTGTCTTAATGTTACCTGCTTTTGGCACCGTGGTTCTGGTGCCTGGAAATGCAGACTCATTGATAAAACATATTGTCATCTCCCTGATGGGACTCAAATTTGGTGGCCAAGTGATAATAAAGACCACTGACATTTAAGCATAGGTCCGGATGGACTTCCTATCTGTTGGAGCACCACAGAAGAAGTGGGAGAAACCGTAGACAGGTTGTTGATGAACGGTCCATCAGATCATCCTCCAGGAGTAGATAATTCAACATATTTCCAATCACCACGGACACCTACCAGTTTGTTCAAAAATGGTGCCCAAGCCTTAAAGGGTCACTATTGGGTGTGTGGCCAACGTGCCTACAAACTGCTACCAGCAAATTGGACTGGAGTGTGTTATGTGGGGGTAATTCGTCCCTTGTTTTTTCTGCTCCCAGAGGATGAAGGGGATGGACTGTGTGTTAAGGTATATGATGACCTCAATCGATATCGGCTGTCCATTGATACCTCTATAGCAGGTGGGAGTGGTCAGACCTGGGGCAAAGACGAGTGGACACCTCAACGTATCATGCAACATTATGGACCTGCCACCTGGAACCCTAGCAAGTGGCTTAGCGGTGCTCGAGAACCTATCTATAATCTAAATCACATCCTCCGGTTACAAGCTGTCCTAGAGATCATTACTAATGAGACAGCCCGTGCCCTTGATCTATTGGCGGATCAAGCCACACAAATGCGAACATCAATATTACAACATCGCATGGTTCTCGATTACCTGCTGGCCGAGGAAGGAGGTGTTTGTGGTAAACTAAATGATTCTAACTGTTGTTTAAAAATTTATGACAGCAGGAAAATTGTTAAGCAAATTACTGCGGGAATACGAAAGCTGGCCCATGTTCCTGTCCAGACATGGAAAGGCCGGGACATTGACATGTTTTCCTGGCTCCCTGGTGGTCCATGGGTTAAACAAATCCTATTTTACTTGTTGCGTGGTTTTGCCATGTTGTTGTTCTTACCATGTATCATTCCGTGTTTTATACAATTGGTTAAACGTGTTGTAGCTAATATGCAATTTGCAACTACTGTTTCACCTGACGGTGTTAAACAAATTCTCCTCCTGCTTGGAGAAATTTTTACCTCTCCAAAACTGAACTTGAAGCTCAGAGCCAAACCAATATCTATGATTAGTCCCACTATTTACTGCAAGTGAATGAGTTTGCTCTTAGGACTGTATATTTTCTCCTGTTAACATAAGTTAAAGCTTTGTTTGAGTTTACCAAAGCAAGTGGAGTGATTTTCAGGGAGACTTGAATACTTTGAATACAGGATTATATAAGGCCAAATTCTAAATAACAGTACTTAAAGAAGGTAATGTAATGCTTTTCCACAGAAACAAACAAGACTTACTCCAAACCAAAACAAAATTACAAGGCAAACCTAAAATAAGAATTTAAAATGTAGTTTTTCAAATAAAATCCTGAATTATTCATTTCTTTTCCATTAATTTCTCATCCAATGATCTGTTAGCAAATGAATTTTGGCATAATTTTCATGAATAATTATTTACATAGAAGTTGTTTAAAACAGTGAAAGTTAATTTGAGGTGGGAGGAAGAACCATTGAATTTACACAGGAAGCAGAATAGTGCACACCTAGTAAAAGGTTAATCAACCCTGTATTTAGCACAAGCAGATTGATTTGGTCTAGATGTAAAAACAGGGCTGAAAGAGCAAACAGTAAGAATACTGTTACTAACAAAAAAAGGTACGAAATAAGGGCAAGCTGTGGTCAAGGCTGTATTACTTTTCACTATCTACTTAAAGGATCTCAGCCCTTTAAATCTGAATACAATTAAACTAGCCTAAAAATAATAATTTAACACCTTGTTGTGGTTTAACCCCAGCCAGCAACTAAGCACCACGCAGCTGCTCGCTGATTCCTCCCCCCAGCTCCGGTGGGCTGGGGATGAGAATCAAAAAAAAAGTAAAACTCATGGGTTGAGATAAGAACAGTTTAATAATTGAAAAATATATTAATAATAATAATAATAATAATAATAATGGTAATAATAGTAATAATAGTAATGAAAAGGAAGATAACAAAAAGAGAGAAATAAAACCTAAGATAAACAAATGATGTACAACACAATTGCTCACCACTCACTGACGGATGCCCTGCCAGTCCCCGAGCAGTGATCCACCCCTCCCAGCCAACTCTTCTCCATTTACATACTGAGCATGACATCCTATGGTATGGAATATCCCTTTGGCTAGTTCGGGTCAGCTGTGCTGGCTGTGGTCCCTCCCAGTTTCTTGGGCACCTCCTCGCTGGCAGAGCATGGGAAACAGAAAAATCCTTGACTTAGGATAAGCACTACTTAGCAACAACTAAAACCTCAGTGTGTTATCAACATTATTCTCATACTAAATCCAAAACACACTGTACCAGCTACTAAGAAGAAAATTAACTCTGGCCCAGCCAAAACCAGGACACACCTGTTATTACAGGTACATTTCCAACAAAAGCAAAGGTCACACTAAACATGTAGAGCAATTGTAGTTGGGAGTCTGGGCTGAAAATAGACTAGTTTAGCTTATTGCACAAAAAATCATATATATAAAGTTTCAGTAAGTAACATTTTGGAGTGAATATAACAATGACATATGTAATTGTAGTTTTTCTTATAAAATATAACATGGAATTTTAATATCCGAATCTGATCATGGTCTCCATAAAGTGTATCTCAGATGCAAAAAGGGACAGACATTTTGGTCAGATATAGGTAGGGGAGATTCATGATAATAAATAATAATGAAGAATCTTAGACAGAGCACTGAGTTATTTCCCATGATAATTCACAAAAGGCAACAATAACTCAGCTAAAGCAGATGAAGTACGTAGGGCTTCAGAAAGCAACATATTAGGATGAGGTGTGAGTGTACCATTGAAGAAACAATTACAATAGATGCAGAGACCAGTATATGTAGCCTTATAAACATGAATTTTATGGAATAAAATAAAGCTGCATTTCATTAAATGTTGAGAAGAGAGTCAGTGCCAGCAGCAATGTTTTGCCTCGCATGAGTATTTTAAATAAAAAGAAAAATCTTACTTGGCCTGTTGAGTGAAAAGGGGATGCAGTACAAGCAATCAGTATGTGAAAACTGTACTCTTAATTAAAAGAAATAATTACAGTATTCATTATTTTAAACAACTCAAGTTTTGTGAGTGGCATCTGAAATGAACTGAGAAAGACAAATAGGAGATAGTAATGGGGTCAAAGACTAATGGAGAATAGCTGCTGAAAAAGAGCAACATTCATTAATTATACAGTTCTGAGCCTGGGAAAATCTCAGGTGCTTTCCTGACAGTGCCATGATGTCCAGGCTCCTGTGCTGACTGTGTAGGCAACAGGCAGTCTGCCCTACAGCAGTGTACCCCAGAGCACACAAACTCCTTCACTTCCGTCGTCTGTGTATCTTGCATGAGAGAGGTCAAGATCCCTGCTTTACGCTTTCACATGCCCTCCAGACCTTAAATGTGCTTTCCTTGAGGTGGGCCCTGGCAAGCAGGAGGTGCTGTTTCCCCTTTCTACTTCCAAGGCAGTGGGACACTGAGGCTTACAGGACCTATTGGTACTAATACCTTAATCTTCATTCTCAGAATAACCATTTAGAGGCACTTGCCTTTCTCCATTCACTATGTAGGGATTTTACTTAAGTATTGTATCTTGCTCCCAAGTTAGACACTTGTTACAATCTTAAATAAAGTGTGTCACCGGTCTTATAAATTATACTAGATTTTTCTATGTTTTACCAGTCCCGTGAACATGTTTCAGTGCTTTCTGTGCCATCATTTAGACTATTAATAGTAATATGCAGGTTTACACAGATTTCTACTACCAGTGCATCTATTTGCCTTTCTTTTGGAATGGAGTATATTATTTATTCAATATATTTCAATGTTGTCCATAGAAATTAAAAACTTTTTTCAAAGACAAGATTAAAGTAATAATAAAAGGTGATTTCTCTTTGGGTTTCAAACTCTTTATTGTATAATAAATACCATTAAAATCTGTAAAATAAATAAAAGGAAAGAGTAGGCAAAAGGGTAAGAGAAGAAGGAAGGTCTTCATAACATAATTCAGTGTCCACTGAAGACAGTAGAAGGATCGCAGACAGCAGAATTAAATTTTTCATGTTTATAGATATATATCTTAGGGGTTATTAATATGTGTTTAATTGTGTTTATTTCTCTTAAGAATAGTGTTTTCAGATACCTGTCTATTCCCCTCTAACAAGTTAAGGTACATGACAGTTTATAAACTCAGAAAGCTCGTGGCATTATTTATTAACATTTACTAGAACTTTTTAACATTTTTGGAACTATATATATATATTCAAGTTACTGGAATATTTTACTTCAAAGATCACTTTTCATTTTGTGAACCTAGAGGATCTTCATTTGTCCTTTAAGAACCTCTCTTTACTTTTGTTTAATTAACTTGATTTATTCTTGCAGCGTTGAAGCAAGCTTGTTAAGTCCTTCCTAACTGAAAAAAGAAAACAACTTTTTCTTTTCTTTTTTTTTTTTTCCCTGTATTAAAAAGTTGGCTGCTGTGAATATCTCACTGCTCTGGAAAGGCTTCACTTGAAGCCATGAAAGAAAACTCTTCAGGTTTGAAAGACTAACAGTCACAGCTATTGTGCCTGATCTGTCAAAGTAATATCTCAATGGCGCAAAAAACTTCCATCTGCATCAGAAACCCATTAGTCAGTGAACTTTAATGGCAGAATGAGCATAATGGGTGTATGAGCTTCTGTACTGCTTTGCCTGTTTTCTTTACTTCTTATTGTATACATGATGGTTAAAAATATTGACAAAGCATGAATACACACTTTAAACAGTATATCGTCTAAAATTTTGGACCACATCAACACACAACGACAAATGTTTTGATACATTACTAATAGTAACTGCAATTAAAAGACATCAAAAAAATGAAAAAGGGTTCCTCTTCCCCGCCTCCCCCCCCCCAAGCACAATGATGACTCATGCTTCCCTGGAACTCTTCCAGGCTTGATTCTTGAGTGTTATGATGAGTAATCTTGTTCATCTATGGGACTGTTTTTTCCCTTCAAGTAGAATGATTTGTCCTAAAACCTTCCTGTCTCCTTGCCTCCTTGTCGCCCTTCTAAGGTTCTTAGTAGTCTTAGGATGCCTCCTCCCCGTCTTGAACTGCATAGGATGCAGGGAATATGAAAACAACTCCTGGAAAATATCATGGAAGCACAAAAGCAATGTGCTTATCATGTGAAACCTTAAAATTAAGGTTCCATACTTCACTGCTAATGACTGTGCATCAGGAATTGTTCATTGATAATTGAATGCTTTGACAGAAGATGTAAATATTAAACATCAAATGATGAGTGGACTGGAGGCAGAAGAAGGGGCAAGCAAGCTTCCTCTTTGCTCTTCCACTTAAGACCTGAACTCTAGAGACTGTCACAAAAAAGGAATAATGAAAACCACAGGATTTTAGTTCTGCCCACAATGCTCTTTGATCCATTGCAAGCAAACAGTGGTTGCTACAAACTTTTGTATTTTATCCACTAGACTTTCATATAATTTGTACAAATTTTACCCCACATTTTTCTC
Source organism: Harpia harpyja (assembly GCF_026419915.1). Lineage (NCBI taxonomy): Eukaryota > Metazoa > Chordata > Aves > Accipitriformes > Accipitridae > Harpia > Harpia harpyja. The sequence goes on from NC_068947.1 coordinate 26,434,273, forward strand.
TCCTGCACACTAATCTGGCATTTCATCCCTGCTATTTCTAAAATGTGACAGATCACTGATGTCACATATCAATTTTCCTTCTTTCCTGATGGGGTGACTTAACCTTTAAAATGAGGATAAGTCACTTTTCCTTTTTGCAAATGGTAAATGGATTTTTCTTATGGATAACAAAAAATTTGTTATAGTATAGAAGTTTTCCTTTTTTTAATGACCTTGCTTTGCTAAAATAAGCTTCTTTTTTTTTTTCACGGATAAGATTTTATTATGTTTCCATATATATTTCAGCATATCAAATGGGATGTAAGTTTTAACTTTGCCTCAAAGGTGTATTATGGTTTCAGCATTACAAAACAGAGAACTAATTGTAGAACTAAAAGAAGAACCACAAAACTTTTAAGCATGCTCTGTGTAAAGCTCTTCATCAATAATGATTGTTGCTTAACATCTCTTCCACAAGTTATGCTGAAAATGTCTGCCTTACTAGGAAATTGGGGAAAATGCCTTTACCATGTATTTGTTTTAATTGCCTTGCTTATAAAAATTGGCGAATTTTAAAGTATTCCATTCTCATTTCTGTGTCTCTAAAGTTTGATGATCAAAATATTTTAAACATCAGTGTATTTTTATCAATTTCCCTAAGTACCATGCTTTGCATATAAACAAATGCACTTGTAGCACATGCATCACTGATGCATCTGCACGTATATTTATATACATAAGAGAAAACTGTTAAGGTTACAAATAACGTTATCTTTCAAAGTCTGACTTTTAAGTGATTGCCATTTAAAACATTTTATTCTCATTAAATATAGTAGAATAGCTATAGCCTAACTCTGTTTCAGTCTATGGAAAAAATCATGTCATTATTAAAGTATTTTCTGAACAGAAAATAGGAATTCTTTCCTGTGTCATGAAAGTGCCAGAATCAGAGTTTTTGTGGATAATGTATATTTTGTATTCTGGTTGTGATGAACAAATAAAATGTATAATTTGGTCATTAGCTTTTCTTCATAGTAGCTACTATGGGCCTATGTTTTGGATTTGTGCTGAGAACAGTGTTGATAACACAAGGATGTTTTAGCTATAGCTGAGCAGAGTCAAGGTCTTTTCTGCTTCTCACCCCACCCCACCAGCGAGTAGGCTGGGGGTGCACAAGAAGTTGAGAGGGGACACAGCTGGGACAGCTGACCCCAACTGACCAAAGGGATATTTCAGACCATACAACGTCGTGCTCAGTATATAAACTAGGGGGAAAGCTGGCTGGGGACTGCTGCTCAAGAACTGGCTGGACATCAGTCGTTGGGTGGTGAGCAACTGCACTGTGCATCACTTGTTTTGTTTGTTGTTGTTGTTGTTGTTATTATTATTATCCCTTCCTTTTCTGTCCTATTAAACTGTCTTTATCTCAACCCACAAATTTTATTCAGGAGGTGTCACTGGGAGGACTGACATTTCATAGACACTAGAGTGAAAAGACCAAGTACTGATCCATAAAATCATAACAAACGAATTGAAATTGATGGACCCCAAAAGGTTCAGTGGTTCTGCCTTAACTCTTTCCAATGACTTTTGGCTTAGAAAGTGGATTGACTAATACCTACTGTGAGTATGGCTGGATTTAAATTTTAATCATTCTATCCAGTTCATAGTTTCGTGCTGTCAAATTCTATTAGACAGTAGAGCTGATGATAAATCTAAACCATTCCTTTCTGCTTTCAGAGCTACCCTCAAAGTCAATGGTTACTTACAAGCAGAAGGGACAAGATTGAGGTGTGCAAGGTTATCTTTTAGAGTACTTAAAAAACTGAAAACTTCCCATGGGACACACTTGAAATGAAATCTTCAACACTCAAATTAGTGACTCCCATTCCCTTACCTGCGTGTCAAATTCTGGCATCAGTAACAGATATATAGTGTGCCCAAAGAAGAGCAACAAAGCTGGTGAAGGGTCTAGAGCACAAGTCCTATGAGGAGCAGCTGAGGCATCTGGGTTTTTTTAGCCTGGAGAAAAGGAGGCTGAGGGGAGACCTTATTGCTCTCTACAGCTACCTGAAAGGAGGCTGTAGCGAGGTGGGTGTCTGTCTCTTCTCCCAAGTAACAAGTGATAGGACAAGAAGAAATGGCCTCAGGTTGTGCCAGGGGAGGTTTAGATTGGATATTAGGAAAAACTTCTTCACTGAAGGGGTTGTCAAGCATTGGAACAGGCTGTCCAGGGAAGTGGTTGGGTCACCATCCCTGAAGGTATTTAAAAGAGGTGTAGATGTGGCTTTTAGGGACACGGTTTAGTGCTGGACTTGGCAGTGTTAGGTTTGTGGTTGGACTCAATGATCTTAAAGGTCTTTTCTAACCTAAATGATTAGATGATTATATGGATCTATGATTCTATGATATATGCAGCAGATAGTGTGTGTAAGTATGTACATACATATGCGTGTGTATCTAAGTTTTACAAAACCATATAGTTGAAAACAAATGTGCTTTGCATCAAACTTAGGGTTTGGTCAGGACAGTGTGAAAAGGTTCATTCCATCAAATTTCTTCAACCTAGTTAACATTTAATAATACTGAAGTACATTTCTAAGTGAAACATTTAATTCAGGAACTGCCAAAATGAAATGTCTTTTCTTTTTTCCCAGTGAAACAACTTAATGAAATGTTTCACTCAGTCTGAATGTATTCTTCTCAACCTGAATCTGCATCTTTCATGGAAAATAGGCTTTCCAAAATGTGTACAAAGTTCTACTCTAAACCTCTAGGACATCATAGCCTCTCATATGTTGGATCAAATTTCTCTTCATGTGTACATCCCTGGAAACAAAATTACATCAGTGAAGCATAAGTAGTGTGATAAATGCTTCTTTTAGACTAACCAGGTAAAAAAACCCCACATGGTCTTTTAGACTAACCAGGTAAAAAAACCACGTTGCACTGAATTTTTTTTACCCTTTTTTCATTTGAAACAACTAAATGAGATAGTGCAAAATAATTTTCACTAACTCTATCTGGTCTGTCTTTTGAGACAGAGAAAAAATCCAGAAATCCAGATATAGTGCCTCTGTATGCATAAATTATGTGAAATAAGTGGGATGTCAGAGATTAGATGAGTATCTAATGGCTAACAGAGGACAAAACTTTCTTCAGTTCAATCATACAAATGAATAAACAATATGTGCCAAATACTTTATCACTACTGTTTTCTCTTTAACGTAGAGCCTTTCTTCATATCTTGAGAACCTGTAAAGTTTGTCACCATTAATCTTAATTTTAAATGATAGAACCTGATACATGCTATGTAAGCAATTTTAAAATATGGAGTTTGCCACTATTCTGTGCCACCATTCCATGCCTGTTTTCTTTGCTTTTCAGCCAGTATGTGTAATTCCAAGCAACACTCCCCAGTCTGTGTTGAAACTGAAAAATTTATTTACTACCTCCCCTGTTCAAATAAATTTACAATTTGAATGGTTTCTTATGAATCTACAGTCTGAAAAATTTGACACTACATGACTTATTTTTTCAAGATTTATAACATTTACCATGTTGTTGAGTAATTAACTCAGTCCAAGTGGAAATTACATATTATTTCAGCTGGTTATTCTTTACCTTCTTGTTTGTATTACAGTTTAATACAAGATTGCAGGCGAAATACTGAATCTGCAGTAAATTTGAAAGTGAAAGGAAAGATTTTCTTTTTAGCTATGTAAGAACTTCACACACATTTTTCCTATCCTCAGTTGAAACTAGGAAGTAAATCTTCAGAATATCATTGAACCATAGAATAGCCCACATTGGAAAGGAACCTCAAAAGATCATCTGGTCCAACTTTTGTGGGAAAGGGAGCCTAGATGAGATCACCCAGAACCCTCTCCAATCACATCTTGAAAACCCCCAGTGATGGGGACTTTGCCATATTTCTGGGGAGGTTGTTCTGGTGAATGATTGTTCTTACTGTAAAAAATGAATTTTTTTTTTTTATGTTGAGATGAAACCTCTCCCAGTGCAACTTGTACCCATTGCTCATTGTCTTCTCCATGTGGTCCCTGTGAAGAGAGAGCCTCCATTCTCTTTGTAGCCACCCTTCGACTACTGGCATACTGTCATGAGGTCCCCCCTGAGTCTTCTCTTCTCCAGGAAGAAAAGACCTACCTCATTCAGTCTTTCCTCACAGAGTAAGTTCCCCAGCCCTTTGATCATCTTCATGGCCTTCCTTTGGACCACCTCCATTCTAAATTAAATTATTACTATTAGTTAAACTAACCTTTCTAAATCTCTAAAGATTCTGAAATGAAGAATAAGGAAGAAAAATCTATCCGTCTGAGAACAAAAAAGTGTACTTTATGTTAATTAAACTTAAAATGGGATACCTTACAAAGAATTTTAATGAGCTGGGAAAAAGACTTTCTAGTAAAATTAGGAAATTAGCAAACTAAATCCCTTAATAAAATGTTTCTTTCCCCAAATTCACTGTTTTCTGGTTATTTTTTTTTTATGAATTCCTTATTAGATCTGGTTTATAATAAAAAAAGTAAAACAGAACTGCAAATTCACATAAATGACTGAGGAAAAAAAGAAATATTACAATTTCCTTTTACATTAAAAGGAATAAATGCACTTAAAGATAAATTGATTGTGCAGTGTCCCATGAGGAGCCTAAGAGAAGCAAGTATTGAACCTGCATTTTAGTCTGTGACTTTAACTGTAAAAATATGCTGTCTTGAAACTGTATAATTATTAATACAATTGACAAGTTAATTACAACTATACTCTCCTCACTACAGTCATCCTTGTATTTCTCCACTGAGAGGAAAAAAGCTAATAGAGTCTCTCTGAGTATGTCATTCACTTTTATGGACTGTTACTTCCTCTGTGCCTTTTAAATCTAATTGTCAAACAGCTCAGAGTCTCTTTTGTTGAGAATCTCAAAAGCAGTTTGAATGACACTATCAAGGGCAGCAGCAGCAGTTCAGCTGTTGGAGTCTATACTGTGCTGTACACTCATGACTGGAGACTAGGCTGAGAAAACAAAGTGTATTCTCTTTCAAATAAACTCAGCTTTGATTTTACAAGTAATTTCTTTCTTCTCCTTTCAGATACAGAAAACACAATTACTCAATGACAGTTAATTACTACATATGATTTTGCTTTTAGTTCAGCTGGTTTAACAGAGTGCTGTGGATTACTTTGGGTAGAATGACCACAACATTGGGAAAAAGATATAGCCAGTATTACAGTGTGTCTAGAGAACACATTACAGAGCACCATGAGCAATAAGAAGTGACAAGAACAAGTGAGACAAGGGGAGTCAAAAGAATCTCAGTAGACATAATAAGGGGGGATGAAGGATGATGTTTAGCGCTTACATTGTTGAAATTAGCTGAGGCAAAGACAGTCTTTGATAAGAAGAGCTAGTCCCAAGGACCAGCCAATGAGGTAAAGACAGCTCCTGATAAGAAGCAGGAGCAGGCCCCAAGAGCCAGCTAAGACTGGTCTTGCGGCTTGGGTGAATACCAAGAAATCACTGAGCCTGCGCAAGAAAAAAGGTTACTAGCGGTGACGGAGTCATCTATCTTCATCTCTGCGACCACCAGACGACCACCATAAAGAGGCACTGCGCAAGCGCAGTTGAGAGGAGACTATGGAAATGACCTCTCGGAGCTAATTTTAATATGAAGCGGGGATAGGTCATGCATATGTATAGGCGTATTGTGAATATGTAACACTTGACTGTATAAACTTGAGACAAACTGCCGAGTCGGGCGCGCACGACTTTGGTGGGACTACCCCCCGTGCGGCCCAGCGCTGAATGAACATACCTACTTTACAATCTCACTGATTGTGGAGTCTGTTTTCTGCACGTCACAAGTACATATTCCTGTAACTTCCATGACGGCTGACTCCAGTTGTTCTTTCTCTAGTGTATATGATGTTCTGTACACATTATAGACTGGATAAGCACACTTAACACCAAGGGTAGCACTCAATGACACTGCTGTACTGTGCAGAAATGGCTCAATACAATACATTTCAAAAGACCAAGCATATTAAATGGTTAGGTTTCTGAAAGTCAGGATTCAACCAGCACTCACTGCCTTATGGCTTGTGGTTTCTTCTCCTGCATTTTTACCCCCCTTCCAGCAGGATTGCCATGTTGGAGGAAAAGCACCACAAATGTTTCATGTGCCTAGGTGATGCTGGAGTCTGTCATCAAGTTTTCAACTGCAGTAGTTCTTCTTTAGGGTGAGGAGAAAAGATGTCTCTTCTGGAGTGCTTCTGAACCAAACAAATCCCCAAAGGAAATCCTGTGGAAGAAATTGGCACTTTATAAAATAGTTCTGGGAGGAACTTGCAAGGAGAACACAATCAGAACTGGAAGAGGTTGCACTGAAACAAATGGAGTCAGAAAGTCTACTGCTCAGGGAATGGAGAGAAATATGGACAAAAGTATTTGGGGGGATTGTCTGAAGTCCAGAGAAGACTCAGATTATTTCAAGTTAACCTCTATAGAAAATGATAGTCTACATTAACTGCCTGAAACATTAGGCATGAAATCCTATCTGTTTGGCTTCAGTCATGGTTTGACTCTTGCTCTTTGTCTGACACTCCAATACAGAAATTTTACACTTATTACTAGTGCTAGTCCTATCATGGTCAATGTTTTGACTACATTGTCTGTGATTTTAGTGGCAGTACTAGCTATATCACATGGGAGAAAGGTTGCAGAAAGGGGTTGCTGGAAAGAAACTTTTCTCAGTGAGGAAACTTCTTTAAATCAGCCTCTGTCTGCGGCTTTATGTATAAATTATTATAATCACAATCTAAGCAGTCTTGCACTTCAGATATTTTTCAGAAGCCAATTTCATTTATCTCCTTAATTTCTTAAATAATCTGGCAGGGTTTTAGGAAGAGTCTTCTTTGTCTCTTTAGAGAAAAACTAAAACATATACAGTGCTCCATTTTGCATTTGTTATTCAGACAATACTTAGTCAGTGATCAGAACAAATATTAAAAGATACACAAAATAATGCAAAAAAAAAATCAAAAAGTGAACAGCAGGGTGGTGGTTGTGGTTGTTATTATTATTCCCGTGTCTGTTTATATTTAAGATTAATAGAACTATACAGATTTCCTTCAGATTTAATGAGAAAATCAAAAGTTTGTTTTCCCATTTTGTATAGATGTACCTTTGTTCTAGATTAAGAATCTGCTTTGTAAATTCTTTTTCATTTGTTTCTGAGATTCTTGTAAAAGCACACAGAAAATATACCATAAAGAAGAGTGGATTTGCCAGGTTTTAAAATCTGTAGTCTTTTCCTCACTCTGTTTTAAATAGTATTGTGTCGCTTATTTAAATCTCTCTGTAAGATATAAGACGAAACCATAAGAAGTAAAGCACTTTTTTTCCATAGCATTTTGGATTCATCAGAGCATAACTTTGATATGCATTATTACAGCCATAAACATATTGGAACTGGCAAAGCATTTACCCAAACTAGCACACAATGTATACAAGTTTTTACACAGCAATTAGTGTAGTCATTCCTATATCAATGTAATATAGCATTCTTTTATTAATATAAATTTCCCATTCCAGACATATGAAATCTACCTTTATAAACTGACCAGCTTATGTGATAGATAACTATAATTACACAAGCCTAAATAATTTAAGTATATTTTCAATCAAATTTAATTCCTTTGTCAAAATCTCATCTAGTAAGTGGGGGCAGAGGGGATGGCTTATGTCTTCATTTATTTGTTTAGAAGATAGTTTTTGTTTCTTCATTTTAAAGAAGATAGGTTTGTAATATTTATTCATTTCACTATGTCATTGACCAGAGGCTAATATCATTCTGGTTTTGCACTTTTTTTTTTAGTTGCATGTATGTAACATCTTATTATATCAGACACTACGTACCTAGCTCAGCTTACTGATGTAGAGAAATGACTGAAATATAGAAATTCCTGTCTGCTAAGATAACTAGTCATAATTAAAAATGTCGCTTTACTTCTTAAAAGGCTATATGACCTATTTTCTTTTCCCCAGATATCTTTGAAGTGGTTTGTGTTGTTTGGTTTTTTTCTTTTTTTAATTTTTAACATCTGATACTATCTATGAAGTAATAATATAGGTTATCAGCTTGAGATTACATTCTAAAATAAATCTTCAGAGATTTAAAAAAAAAGCAGTCCCCTAATCCTTCCTCATGTTCCTTAACTTTCCCCCTCCATTTTAATTTGCAATGTAAATATTCTGATCAGAACAAGCCAATGCCTCTGAAGAAAAAAAAAAATCTCTTAACTACTGACTCACAGCCTGGTAAAAACAATATTAAAAGGTGGAGCCTGACACTTTGAAAATAGTTTAGAGTTATGAAACCTTTGAATGGCCAATTTAACTAAAATCTTACTGTTTCTGATTTGTCTATATGATCTACGTACAAAAATATTTAACTTGCATTCACTCCGAGGAAGACAGACAGAAGTACCTAAAATTTTGTTTCCTTGCTTTTGAATAAAAAGTATTAGAAGAGGTATTCTACTTTGTCGTGAAATAAAGTGACTTTGAACTTTTCTGGTCTGATATCTATTGGCAGTCAGTTTGAATCCAGTTAATGTAACTGTACTATGCAATATAAAGGAGTATAATATAAAAGGGTACTTCTGATATTTCATTTGGTTCAACACATAGTTTTGGACACAAAGGATTACGCTTTCAGAGAAACAGAGTGTGAAAAAAATAGTATCAAAAGAAGGGATTTAGAAAATAATAAAGAAATAGGTATAGATTTTGCTACTTATGGAAAATATGTAGATCTACTAATTTTTTTAAGAGATGTGAAATGTATCTGCAAAAAATAAAGACACTGTAGAGTGGAAAACAGTTTAGAAAATACGATTTTTTATTTCTGCTGTTCGCAGAACGAATAGTGTGTTTTTGTTACCTTTCTCCAGACATTGCAGAGTTCTGCACATGCTTGCATGTGACTTCATTTTGACATTTAGCAGCTGGGATTCCTTAGCTAGCTTAAGCCTATGGAGGAGCCAGATTTTTCTTAATAAATATGAACTTATCTGAACAATTTGACCTAGGAACACACTTAATACATGATGTACAGATTTGACATTTCACAAAATGCACTGTGTTGCTGGTTTCGTCAGACAAAGAGAAACAGAAGTTTCCCACATCCTTTCACAAAACCGACTCATGATCTCAAAACTCAGCCATCAGAGACGGAGATGCATGCCCATCACCTTGCAGCAGAGGAATAAAAACTCACGGTTTTCTTATGTTACAATATGTTACAACCACCAGCAATTTGTTCTGCATCAAAGGATAAAGGATGCCCTTTTAATGATGAGATATGGCTACTGACTCAACCTAGATGAAGTATAAACGTGACTTTGTAGGCAAGCAGTGAGGGTTAGCCCAGATTCTCATCCTGGCTTGCTGGATTGTTACTGTCGACAGCATAATGTAAAATGCACCAACAGTTTTTGGAGCAAAAGCCTGAACTAAGGACTGGTGTCTCCCACCCTACTTCCCAAGAGAATATGTTAATGTAGGCTTTTGTGAGAAAGCTGGATACCATAAATGCAACATCATTTTTTCTTCCTTTCCTCTTCATTATCCTTCTTATGCCACATTTTATAATGCATTTCAGGTTTTATAAGTAACTTTTAAAGGGTGAATGTTAAAACCCAATTGTCCTGGTTTCAGCTGGGATAGAGTTAATTGTCTTCCTAGTAGCCGGTACAGTGCTATGTTCTGAGTTCAGTATGAGAAGAATGTTGATAACACACTGATGTTTTCAGTTGTTGCTAAGTAGTATTTAGCCCAAAGTCAAGGATTTTTCAGCTTCTCCTGCCCAGCCAACAAGAAGGCTGGAGGGGCACAAGAAGTTGGGAGGGGACACAGCCAGGGCAGCTGACCCAAAGTGGCCAATGGGGTATTCCATACCATGTGATGTCACATCTAGTATATAAGCTGGGGGGAGTGGGGGGCAGGGGGATTGCCACTCGGAGACTAATTGGGTGTTGATCAGTGGGTGGTGAGCAATTGCACTGTGCATCATTTGTATATTCTAATCCTTTTATCATTACTGCTGTCACTTTAATAGTCTTATCACTATCACTATTAGTTTCTTCTTTTTATATTCTATTAAACCGTTCTTATCTCAACCCATGAGTTTTACTTCTTTTCTCGATTTTCTCCCCGATCCCACGGGGGGGGGGGGGGGGGGGAGTGAGTGAGCAGCTGCACAGTGCTTACTTGCTGGCTGGCTGGGGTTAAACCACGACACCAATGAACCAACCAACCAACCAACCAAGCAGAGGGGTTGGGCTACAGTACCTGAGGACAAGACCTTCAGACAGGAGCACAGCTGAAGGCACAGTTTGTTACTTAGCTGCTTCAGTTGTTGTATGAAGACTTAAGACAGCCCTCTACCCAGTGTCTGGTCATGTAGCATCCAAGCCTAGGAATCTAACTTTTTAATGTGTTGTAAATGTTGTTTGAACTTTCGTATTCACCACAAAGCACCTTTTGGGTGGGGTGTCAGCCCCTGGCAACTGAGGTATCAGTTACCTTGGGGTATTTGTATGCACATCTGCTAAAATTGTTCCATTCATGGAGTTTCTACCGAAGTCTTATGCAAAATAACTCTTAACTGCTCAATCTTAGAGTTTAAATGGTGTAAAAGGACTTGTACAATGGCCTCTGTTGTACAAGGGTAGTTTTTTATAGAATCAGACATAGTTTGTTCTGTGATGAGATTGTATACAAACCATGAAAGAAAATAGTTGAATCAGAATTGTATTTAATTTAAGGGCATTTCTTAGATTATCTCTGAAACGGGTTATCTTTTTTTTTTTTTTTTTTTAAGATACTGCATGTGGTGTATTTTATACTGGTTTTTATTGCTGTTCTATTTCCATTATGCTTTTCACATGATGCATTTTAACCTTACTTTCTGGACTAAAGTGTCCTCATTTGAACAAACTTGAACCTTTACCTTGCAAGACACAACTTTGTCCTTTTGGTTATTATTAATGATCCTTGCTACGTCCACTGAGTAGATGTCCAACATTTGTATTTCTGCAGTTAAAACATCTCAGTTGAATATTTTATGAATATTAATAGTAATATTTTAAGTTACTGTCTGTTGTCCCTAGGAACTAGACAAATCTAATGTAATAATAATTCTATTAATTTGAAGTAAAATTTGTTCAGCTCTAAAATTTGTTGCAATTAACAATTTTATAGGAACAAGCAGAACATTCTTGCAAAGTATTGGCAAATAATGAATCTATAAGTCACGTTTTCTTAAAAGTCTGATAGCTGTTTCTTGCAGGGATGGGAAACTTTAGTAGTGCAAAGGGAGAATAAATTAAGGATCATACAGATACAACATGCCAAAGAATTTAAACTCACTTATGTTTCGAAAAGACCTAATAAGATGAGAGTGAAATACTGTTGTGGTTTAAGACCAGCCAGCAACTAAGCATCATGTGACTGCTCGCTCACTCCTCCTCTCGCTGGTGGGATGGGGAGGAGAATCAGAAGAAAAAGGTAAAACCTCATGGTTGAGATAAGAACAGTTTAATAGGACAACACAAGAAGAGAAGAAATAATAATAACAATAATAATAGAAGAATACATAAAGCGAGTGATGCACGATGCAACTGCTTACCACCCAGAACACTATGCTCAGCCTGTTCCTGGGCCATGATCCCTCTTCCCCCGGGCAGCTCCCCCAGTTTATATACTGAGCATGACATCATACAGTATTGAATATCCTCTTGGTTAGTTCAGGTCAGCTATCCTGGCTGTGGCCCCTCCCATCTTCTTGTGAAAATTAACCCTATCCCAGCCAAACCCAGGACAAAACCAAAAGGAATTGGAATTGCTAAGACAAAAATGATACAGTAATATTCTGTCTATTCAAGAATACAAACTAGCTGCTTTCAGGCTTTTATCTAAGATAATTTCCACATGAAGCAACTTTAAGGAAAAGTTTACAGTCAGACAATAATTTCTTCAGTGGAGACCTATCATCTGCTGTATCTGACGATCCTGTCATTATATTGTATCAATGTTATGTGAAATAATAACACATTAATCTTTTCTCCCTTCTATTAAAATATATGTCGGTTTGAAGTTAAGCAAGAATTTTCTTCATTCTTGAGTAGTTCATCAGCTGAGCTAAATCAGTTCACTATATTAGCCAGCTGTTTAAAACCTCTAATATAATGAAGGTCTTCAAGGAATCCGAGAATCTTTGTGACTAAATGGGAGAGTAGAAACAGAAAATTTGAATAGCCCAAAAGGAAAAGCACCAAAAAAAAAGTGAAAATAAAGAAATATGTAGCCTTAGGGCCATCAAACATATAATATTGCCCTTTGTGAGCCAGGCACTTAGAGGAAAAGAATAAGGTGTGGGGTCTTCCATGAAGAAAGCAAACATTAAGAATAGCCTGAAGGAAAAAGTCATAAGCTAAGAATTTACTCTTCAATGCTCTTTTTGAATTAGAAATAAGTAATAATTTCTGAGAGGGAAGCAATTTTCTCTCTAAAAATATTCTGAAAGAGAATGATGAGGAAATAAAATCTAAGCAAAGTTTCTAGCTAAAGGTCTTTTTTTTGAAAAGATTATGTAAAAAAAAACCCTTTAGGAACTTGAATTGGTTAGTAGAGGAGGAGAGAACGGGAGAAGACAACTCTGAGTTCAAAAGGTTGACATTTCAAAATAAGTCCCTTTGAACCATGGACCCTTCCTCTCTTCTTCTTTCTTTATCCCTTGGCATGATCTGGGGGGGGGGAAGCAAGGGAGTTGGGAAATGGAAAGAAGAAAGGGCAGAGGGAGGAGGGACAGAACAGCACCTTAGAAATGCTTTAAAGATATTGTGATTAAGAAGAGGTTTCCAGAGTTAGGGAAAAAATTGGCAGTGTCTAAAATCTGATCAATAATTTTCTTCACTGGTTTTGTGAAGTGAAATACTTCCTTTAGATTTTTTTTTTTAAATAGATCCATATATGTATACTTTCACGAAGTCTTCCTCCTTTAACATCATATATTGATTTTAAAATGAAAGTTCTGAATGTTTTAACTACCATATTCCTTATTTTGAGGTCAGACAGTATTTGTGTCCATTCTTGTACATTTTATAGAATTCTTTATCTGTGTTAGTCTTTTCTTCTTTGTGAGGCCTTTTGCTTTCAATTACTTTCATTATTGTCTATTATTCATTAATGTGAATTCATAATTTACTTTTGTATTCATCAAGATGTTAGGCCAGCTGTCCAACTGTACTCTTCATCCTCTACCTGACTCTTTTTTCCACCTGTATGGTGGTTATATTAATACGATGTCCCACAAGGAATTTCTGGAGCTCAAAAATGTGATTGGAAGTGCAGCTGAATTCCTCAAAAAGGTACTATAGTTATATATACAAGTGTTTTACTTTGAAGGTGCCAGTCACTTTGAATCCAAATTATTCTTGACCTTTTATGCATTTGAAGATTCAGATGGCACTTTTCCCTTTGTTTCTTTTCTTCTTTATGTCCATTGGGCTCAGTGGAATCAGCTGGTAGAGACCTCTGAGATCGGCTTTTGTTGGTTGGACCCATTGATCAAATCTCCAACAAACTGTAATTTTACAATGAATCAAATTGTTCTATTTTAAATCTGCGTGCTACATAATAAAAACAGCTTGGAAAAGCCCTAAATTAAGAACTCATCTCAGATCCACATATGATGCCTTTGTTTCCTAAAGACACCCCTCCACCCCAACTTGCAGAATTCAGGCAACAGTTAGTTACTTTTCTTTAGACATTGCATAGCTAGTGTGCGGGCTTCTTCTTTCTTTTGCTTTCTCACAGGAATAGTCCTGTTAATAAAATAAATGTAGTACATATTTAGGTTCTATAGTCACTATAGGATCTTTTTTTTTTTTTGAATGGTGCATTGAAATTAATAGGATTTTATTCCATTAGAGAGCTCTCCATGATGAAATGCCACTACAGAACACAGTTAACCCCACCAGGCTAATTGCTTACTCCATTCTAGCAGTTTCTTCATGGTTTTTTGGGGGGGAAAAGGAGTCATAAAACAGCTTCTATTTTCATGAAAAGGATGAAAGGTACCTAATTTGATCTTTGCATAGACATCCTTATAAGCATAGGGAAATTTAGCACAGTATTTTATTGATGGCACACCTGTTCATTTTGAAAGTGTTCCATGAATTGCAACAACATGAACTGACATAATACTGTGCTGATCATTTAATTTTGTGAAGTAATACAGCTCTGCCTAGTTCTATGCAATCTGTTCATTCTGCTTTTCTTGTTATACTGGGAGATAGAAGAGATTTCTGAATGAAGATTTATGATGCTCTTGCTCCTCATGTATTGTCTTTAACCATTTTCACGCCATCATAAAATGTCAGTGACAACAACTTTAGAATTTTTAGATGAAAAAATTTACAGCTTGTCAATTTAAAAATTTATGTTAATCACTATTTTTACATGACCCTGTTATTTTGAAAGTGTTAAAACTTCGAGGGTTCCCAGCTTCTTTATTTTTTTTTTTCTGAACAAGAAGAAATTAATAGCAACACAACACACTTCTGAAAATGCATGAGATGATATAACTCTCATACCTTGACCCTTATAACTGCCTCAGCCTCTTACACATACACAGCTGCTGCCTCCATGTTTTTGCAAGAATGGCAGAAAATAAACCTAGCCAATACAGATAGAATACTTATGGGGAAAAAAATACAATTGCTAACAATATTTATTTGCAGGTACTGGGAAAATTACATGCTTTTAGTGAGCTACTTGAAGTAATGATGGCTCACAGTTCAGAATGGTTTTTACTAGATGAAACACCTACTCTAACAGACATCAGTTTTACCAGAATGGTTTACAAAAAGATGGATCCAATGTGCTGTGAGTTAGGGTAGGGAAAAGAGGTACTGGTATATGTACATATTATAGTTTCAATGTTAATATCACTACACTGGCATAAAGAGGTGACTACCCAGTGAAAGGAGAAAATGCAATAGCAGAAGTCCAGGAACGGATGAGGCATGTGGCGTGGGTAAAGTGGATGTACAGAGACAGTAGCAGAACCCAGGCCTCAGCGGCTACAAGAACTACTCCAGAAAAGAGGTGTCTTAAAATGATTTCTATTTCCCTCGTGAAGCTTAAGGGGAAAGTATTATTCTTTGCTAAACTTTTTGCTTCTTGTTTTTTTCCCATATTTTCTTTAGTGGTGTTAAACTAGATATAAAACAGAGCTATGCTTGACTACGTGAAGAAAAAATATAGGCAGGCAACCCATGAGTCTAAGGTTGCTTATGAAGTCCAGCATTCATCTAAGACAACTGAACTTGGATTTCCATACCCCAAGAAAGAGGATGGCCTAGACCATTGAACCTGGCACTGTCCCTAATGGGTCCAGGATTGGACTCAGTAACTAAACTTTCTCTAATCTGAGTTGGCCTAAACCAAAATTAACAATAAACTGGTGTTTGAACAGGAATTTCTAAGTGTTAGTCCATTGAAGACTGCACCAAACATAACTCCATTTTATATCTTAACATTACAACTAAGTAAATTTGACTTTTTTTGTTTGTGGCAATTTTCATATATTCTGCTAAAATATTTCATTCTGGGTGAAAATTTCTTGACATCTGTACTGCCAGGTTTTTGTGGGTTTTTCAGATAAAAATAGATGGCCCTCTACTGCCTTTGTAGATTTTTTTTTTGTTTGACAAAGAAGTCTTGCTATTTAATTTTGATGGGCCCCAGAAAGCCACTTAGAGACATTGTTATGAACAAGCTATCAGAAGACTTTGGTTCCCTTGACCTCATGATCTCTGAGTACAACATCTCAGTCCCACTTACTTACAATTAAAATTATTACTCATCTTCAGTGCTAGTATTTGCATTTTTCCTGCAATACTTCATTTTCAGGACCTCTTAACATGGTAAGACAATTTCCATAATTTCATTTTGTAGTGAAAATGAGCAGATTAGACTCTTGCTCAGATCTGTGTCAACTTCACACCAGTCTTACAAGATCTGAAGATGATCATAATGTTGAAGAACATCTGATAGTAAATAGACTTTCTCTGCAATGTGGTGACTGTGAAGTTTAGGGAAGGTGGAGGCAAACCCATCCAGAAGTACATTTTCCAGACACACTAATTAAAGGTAGTCTGTCCCCCTTCCCTAAAGGAGCAGAATTCTTTCAAAGCTGCATTGCTGCTGTTGTCTGAGGTAGAGAAGCCTACCTGTGACTCAGCAGGGTGAGTCCCGAGTACCATATGGGAGCACCCATAGTCGTCCCACAGCAGTTCCTGCAAGTGAAGGCACCTTCTCTCTGGATTCCAGTTCCACACTCAGTAAGTAAGTCTTAAATTCAGATCAAGTGGTCAGCAGAGCTTTTTTACATAGGACCTGCTACTCCTTCCCCTCGAAGATCAGATACATTGTCTCATCTCTCTCACATGAATGTGGCAGGCACTTGTGCTAGCTTAGTTAACAACCTGATAAGGTGAAAATGTTCATTTTCAATGTTTTCACTTTGACTATTTTAGATACATACCAAGATATTTTTGTATGTTGTCTTGCTGTGCATCATGTTACCACAATGATTTCTCTTAGTCTCCAGCTCAGAACTCATTTTTCTTTCCCTTCCTGATTCAATACAGTAAAAGTTGGTGAACACTTGCTTTCAATAGAAATTGATAAAGTTGGTCTCTGGACAGACACTGAGTGCTTCTACAATAATACCTCAGTTTTATGTATAGCTTCTGTGTGCTACAGAGAACATTTCTGAAGTGTACAGGTGCATAAACAACACCAGTAGCCTTCTGCCATTTGATGAGATATATATGGAGGGAATGGTTATTCTCTGATCTTTTATGTCCTGATAAGAGTCCAGACCTTACAGTATCATATATTGCACAAACATGGGTTTGGCATGAATTCCAGGAAAGTAAGTCTATCTTCATGACACGAATCTGTCTGACTGTAAGGGGTTAAATGAGATTGATATAGAAGAAGCAAAAAGGAACTGAATCAGTGAAGAAGAAATGCTCAAGGGAACAAGGTTGGGGAAGAGAAGTGCATGCCTCCCACGAGCCTGGCATGACGCCAAAACTCCTAAACTTTAAAGATGCTGGAGGAGATCAGACCACCCACAAAGTATCAGTGAAAGCTGTCAGGCACACAAAAAGGCATAGGGAGATAAAAGGAACATGCTGAGAGCATGCTGAGACAGTCTGTTTTCTCCAGAAGCAATAAGGGAGGGGAAGTAGAGCAACCAAGGCAAACTCACAAAACCATGCAAGGAAATACTGAAATGAAGAACTGTAGATAAGGAGAAATTTATAGAGATATTATTATTCTTTGCTCCCTCTGCTATTTACCCTGGATAAAATAATATATATACAATCATTTGTTCTGTAGCTTCTGTTTCTATGTCAGTACAAATTTACACCATTAAAGGCTCCTGCAGAGAATTCCTCTCAAATGACAGATGCAGTATAGCAGGTCACATTAGGTTTACAAGAAACAGAGATTCAGCCTTGAAGTACTGTGCAATTGGATGAACTGCATTATCTCAGTTTGAATCAGATGGGAGAACTCTGGAATTTCAACAAAAAGTCCAAACTGAAATAAATATAATAACAGATGTCAACTGAATAAATATCAGCTGAACCCTAACTATCAGCACAGTCCTCATTTCTCATTAATATTTTTAAGATTTTAATAAGATTTAGATGAGTTTTCAATGGGAAATCACAGTCTATACCACCTCAGTACTCCCCCTGACGCCAGCAAAATACCTTCTAGTTTTCCACCACTCAGCCCAAGTATTTGAACATGTAATGAAGCAGCATTTTAGAACTACCTTGTCCATTATGGTTTGAGTGGAAAATTCCTAGGTGTCTATGTTTTTCTTTCTAACAAAGTGAAACAAATAGTAATTTTGAAAGATTTCACATCTACCTGTATTTTTGGCAATGCTGGGGAGTTTAACTTGTGCAGCTTTCTGCACAACTCCAGACCCTGAGAACTGCTTGGGTTAGAAGGGCCCTCAGGAGGCTTCTATGTCCAACCTCCTGCCCAAAGCAGGGCCAGCTCTAGCATCAAACCAGGCTGCTTAGAGCTTGAAAAGATGGGCTTGCACAACCTCTCTGGGCAGCCAGCTCAAATGCTTCACTGCCCTCAGGGTGGAAAAACTTTTCCTTGTATCCAGTCAGAATGTCCCCTGTTTCAATTTTTGCCTATTTTCTTTTGTCCTCCCACCAGGTATCACTGTAAAGAGTCTCCCTGCGTCTCCTTGGCACCCTTTTTGTAGGTACAGGCAGGCAGCTGTTGGACTTCCCAAAGTTCTTTCTTCTCCAGGCTTAATAAGTCCCAGGCCCTCAGCCTCTCCTCACAGGGCAAGTGCTCCAGCCTCAAACATCTTGGTGGCCTTCCATTGAACTTGCCTCAGTTTATCAACATCTTCCTGTACTGGGGAGCCTGGATGTGTGCTGAGTAGGCAGGGATAATCTCTCCCCTCAATCTACTGGCTGTTCGTACAGACCAGAACAGAGCTGGCTGTCTTGGCTGGCTTGTGCTCAGCTCACTGTTAGCCCAGACCTCCAGGGCCTTTTCAGCAGAGCTGCTTCCCAACTAGTTAGTCCCCAGCCTGTGTTGCTAAAAGATTATTAATTATTCCTTCCCAGCTAGATGATTTTTCATTTGTCCTTGTTGAATTTCATGAAGGTTACTCTTCCAGCCTGTCTAGGTCCAAGGGACATTGCATTTTGGAAACATTTATCCTCACAAACCACACCTGCATCATGAAATTGCAATGCATGTTAGAAGTAGTTTTGCAGAACCAGTATTACCAAAAACCTGAGGTTATTGAGAGTCCTTCAGAGCTTGGTGTTTTACCTGAAATTCAAACTCAGAAATGCTTATGCGGGTTCACTTATGAACATGCAAACCCCTCCTTTTTATTTCAACAAGTTCTAAATAATTTTGTTTCACAGTCAAAAGTATATCTTAGAGACTGAGGAGGCAGAACTATTTTTCTAAAAATCCTAGTGATAGTTTTATTAAAGTTTATAATTTGGAGGAGAAATTGAGTCGGTCTATAATTTCTAGGTGTTTGAAATAACAGTGCAGGCTTTGGTTTAAACCAAAGCACACTGGTGTCAGTAGGTTTTGATTCAGGCTCACAGAGTGCACAGCTGGCAAAAACAATATTTGAAACAGTCTCTCATCACCCTTGGGGAAGACAGAACTGTACAGCAAGCCAGAGGTGTGCCAAACAGCACTGATTCCTAAATCCAATTGTATCATCATTACTGTCTCTTTTAGACTTTATTAGCAATGTTTTAATAAATTTGCTTATGCTTTTGCTGTTAAGCACTTTTGCACAGCTGAAGTGTGAACACATGGCCAGAAGAGGTTTACTCAGCAAAGAGATAACGATGACACTTTATGCTTTTAGCATTTGATTAAATACTCATTACCCCCAATTGTTCTGTTTTCCCTTTAAACAGAAAATACCTAAATCAAAATTAGTTTAGCCTTCAAATGGGTGTGAAGATTACTTTCTTTTCTGTCCATTGTTCAGGTCTGATCCCTGAAAAAAGGCTATTGTGTGTGATACTTACAGATTATATACGTATTTGCTGTTTCCTAAACTGAACTGAAGTTTGTCTCATTAAGAGATCCACATCCCTGCAAACACAGAAAACCTTTAAGATTGTGTTCCTAATTACTATTAAAGTTATATTATATCTATGAGAGGAAGCATAAAATCTGAAGGATCTAAATTGGTAAGCCCAGTGGTCCAATGCTGCAAAAAGCACATTTTTGATTGTGCTAAGCATGTATCCATGTCACTGTCTCTCCCAGTCTCTCTTTCCTCCTCTCTCCCACTTTTATGCACGCACACACACAGACACAGTTTTCTCTAGAAAAGATGACCCTTACACAACAAATATCAGCCACACTGCTAGGGAACCAATCCAGCAAACATTTGCTTAACATTTCCAGCACAACGAGCTCCACTGATTTTACTAGGACAACTTGTGGCAATAAAATATACGTGGGAGTATTTTCAAGTATATGTACTACTGAAGCACTTGGATCCTTCAGCAAAGAAAAGGAAACAGAAGCAGGTGAGAATGTGCTCCAGTATCCTCTGCTGACACTTGGGGGGGCTGACATCTTTACAGGGCTCTTCTTTAAAAAAAATATTTTCTGGGGAAATATGTGTGTTAGGAGGGAGGAGAGGAAAGACTTAGTTGACATCTGTGATCATAGCACATGAAAAGAGGCCAGAAATAAAACATTGGCACTACTCTGCTCCTTTCATAGATCAGTATTGACTTAATACAATTGCTCCCACCCTCTCGTAACATAAAATGAGACTTGTTGAGGCTCAGGTCTCTACCTCTAACTTCATTATAATTTCCTTGTTTGTGCAATCCCAGAAATTTTCCTTAGTAAATCACTGTAGCAGCAGATCTAGCCTGTCTATAATGTAATTGGACCCTGGAAAGCTTTTTTGACCCCAAACTTTATGTTCATTCAGAACCTTTCAAAAATAAATGTTTTAGAAATTGTTAAAGAAATTTATATCCTAACATGTTTCTATTCTTTTGTTTTCAATTGGTCTATCAATATTAAAGGAAACATGAACATTGTGACCTTACAATTTTCATTGCCATTTTCAGAAGTTCTCCTAATGTCCAGCTACTGACTGAACATTTTATGCAATTCTCTAAATTTACCGTCTAGGTAGAATAAGGAGGTAGAAAACAAATGACAGTTTGTAGCTCTGTGGAGTTATTTCCCCTATTTAAATGTAATTCTATGAATGCATCTTGAACACAATTAAATAAAACTACTGGATAACAGTAATGTGAATGTAGCTTAAAACAGTAAATGAAATTACTTTACTGCTTCTTGGTAATCTCATTTAACTGAAAGTTTTCAAATTATTTCAGTAGGGTGTTGTGTATTTCAGTAGGGTATAAGCACACTTATCCACAGCTCCCCAAAAAATTCTGCTAGTTTAGTTATTAGTTTGATAACTTAATATGTTTTTAATTACATTTCAGAAAAGCACATTTCCCTTGCAACGTTCCAAAGTTTTTTATTTAAAAAAAAGGAGGAATGTCTTAATAATTTCAAAAAAAACCCCCATGCACAAATTAAGTTATGAGACAATACCACTATACACAGAGATTTATTACCAGAGCTAGGGGAAGATTTTTAAAAAGACAGGAAAATTCACCTGGATATAACTTGTTTATTAATATATTCCTATATTCATTTCCAGAAAGTATACTGGAGACTAAGTTTTCAGAAAAGAATATTTATGCTAGAATATATTTTAAATGAATATTACAGAATGTGCATGTAAAGTGAATGTTAGTTTAATATATTCTGATTTTATATAGGGCAAATGATTCTGTAAGTTAAATTATTGCAGCCCAGGAATTGAAATGTGTCCAATCAAAAGTAGACAATATATCTTGATTGTCAAAAGCAGGTATTTGTCAACAGACTGCAAACCACCTACAGTCTAATGGCTTTCTGTAAATTAGTCCAGATATAATGTAGCCCAAAAAATACACTTGATGAGACTCTGAAATTCTCACAGATGAAAAGGAAGACTAGTTGGATTTTTCAGAAAACACCAGAAAATTTTATCACAAAATTTCCCATCGCACTAAATTTCTGTCACTCGCAGCACTTATGAATTCTCTGACTAAAATGTGTTCTGAATTTGTCTATCCATTTTTCTTCCACTGACTTCTCCCATGTATTTTAATCTACTAGTGTGCTTCGAGTGTATTTATACTCTGGGTGGATACTGGTATGTGCCTTTCAAATTACAGAATGTAACAAGCATCTGACTGAAAGCAAGCCTTCTATTTTGATTAGGACACTAACCCCAGGTTGAATAACCTGCTTCAGCACAAATCTTGGACTCCTCTGTACCACTCTTACATATGTTTGTAGAATGGGGAAAATAACAGTACTTCCCTGCAAGAAACACTGTCAACCAAATTTTATCCTTAATCTCATATGAGGAAGAAAGTTTGGATTTCAATATTCTGTTAAAATCCCATTGGATTTGCGAATATGCCAGAATGTCTGCTCTCTTTGTGAATAGGCATCTCTGCATTTCAAAATATATTAAATGAATAGTGATTTCATAGTAATTTTTCTTTTCCTCTGGGCCTACTGGCATCACAAACGTCTTCTTATTGTTATTGTCAATTTTGATAAGCATGAATGTAGAAGCAACAGTAGAGGTAAAATTATAGTAAGGAATGCTAAAGAGATTTTAAATGCTAATCTTTAAACCAACTATTTTTTTTTTTCCTGAGAAAAACTTTCATAATTCTTCATTAAATCTAGTGGGTCAATTTTTGCTGTAAATATACAGTAAATGTAAAATCAAAATATAGCAAATTTTTTTTACCCAATTACATTACAAATAAAAGCTAAATATTAGCTTCTGTTTCTCCATATATATAAGATGCATATATATACACACATATAAATAAATGTTTGTATATCATGCATATATGCACACACATATATAAAAAATGCTAGTGTGTGTCTATCTTATAACTCTGAAATAGTAGGCTCATTCTCCTAATTGGATTTATAATATATGGAAAATAAACAGCTGCATTTGTAGAAAGTGCTATTAATAAGCTATGCAAATTGTAATAGAGATGTTTCTGCTGCAATTTATAAAATTATGCAATAGAAAAATATCTAGACACATGGGAAAACCTGAGTTTCCATTTATCTTATTTTTTCTAATTGACCATTTATCTTATTTTTTCTAATTGAAATAGTTCTGAAACAATGGCTTTCTGGATAGTAGCTGGCAGTTAAGATAGCCTTCTCTCCCAGGAAATAGCAGTACTACTAATTAACATGTTTTCAAAAACCAGACTCTTGACAGTGAGCTGCAAGAGCAGAAAAAGGTTGCTAGGTACCTGCACTCACAAGACCTGAATTTTTTATTCTTTGTGAGAGAATATATTGCAAAGGTTTCGTCACTGGCAACTTTCCCTGCTAGGAAATTTATTCTTCAGTGACTGGAAAACATTAATTTAAATCTTTTTAATGAACTAATGGGTCATGTAAAATACCTTATACTTTAGCAAAATCATTTTTTAATCAAACATTGTAGTTTTAATTGCTTAATATTTGAGCTACACTTTGTACATTGAAAACTCATCACTAGTATTACCACACAGATGATAGTAATCCCAGCTAAAGGGACAGAGTTGAAATATTTATTGCAGTTTTCTCATTGTTTTCTCAATCACAATACCTTCTGTTGGTGTATTTTCAGCCTAGCCTCTTCCCAAGGTGATGTCCATTAAAGGTTCCATACACCTATATTTATATACAAATAGAAATACATATTTCTATATTAGAGCTCTGGACTTCTGTGTAAATGTACACATGGTGCCAAATGGTGGAATTCTTGTTATATGTTATCATGATGGAGACACCTAAAGAGCATATCAAGTTCGTAAAAATAGGGTGAAGTATTTTCAAGATTTGAAAAATCATTGACATAAATATGAAGAAGATGTAGGTTCATTTTCTTTGTTAAAGCTATGTCATGAAATAGCAACCTGTTCATGCATACTATATGCCCTTCATGTGTATGCATTTCCTCTCTTCAGGAACCTTCATGCAGGATAGTATGCCAGAAACTCCCTCTATTTTGTAAAGGACTCTAGTTCATCAGCATTTATATTGCCATTATAAAATTATATACTGAGAGAAGCAGGATCTCAGCAGGTGAGACAAAACTTAGCAGTCCATTGACCAAAAAAGCCCTATGTGGTGGTGTTCATCCAGTGAAAATACAGATTTTTGGCAAAATCTGCCTAATATCAGAACGTGAGAATAGTCTAGTTAAAACAAAAGTCTGTTTTTTCATGGGTTTTTTGTTGTTTGTTTGGGTTTTTTTTCTCTTGGGACTGAGAAGGTGGAAGATTTAGCAAAGAGGATATGAGAACAGGGCATGATTACAATGACACTCTCCTCCACTACGGTCTTTCCAATTCTTGGTTAATCAGACGTAGGTCACCACAAATTATGTTGGTGAATAATCCACCACAATTAGCACCATTCTATAGTAATCACCAAAAAGCCCTTGATTAGTTTATTACTCTAGAAACACAATTTGATTGACCACCATTTCATGGCTCTAACTCATCATACTGTGGGGTTGGGAAGCCTAAGAACAAGTTAACTGACATCAACCTTGCACATGGAGAACAGAAGCGAGGTCTCCTGCTAGTTGGGTATGTCCCCAGAGCAGGGCAGTGTGTCCCTCAAGCAATTCCTCTTACTTCTAAAATGTTGTATACATGACAGAAACCACAGGTTTAAATTTACCCCAGTTTCTTACATTATGAGAGACATACTGAAATATTTATTGAACTGTCAGGGAGTCACTGTGTTACGGCAGATGAGACATTGAACAAGGAATCATGTAGACCTGATACTAATTTCTAAAATATTATTGTATTTACTTTCTTCATGATGAATGTTCTACTCTTCTGAAACACTGAGCACCCTCCATCTCCACTGAAGTAAATAAAATGTAGATGTGACCCTCAATGTTAGTGCATCCCCTTGTGTTTGCTGTAGGCACAATGCATGCTTTTTTTCAGCTCTAACTAGACTAGAATAATAATTATCATCATCCTATTATCCCTGTTCTGTAAATTAAGAAAACCTTGCTTTGCAGTGAAGCAGCTCTGCAGATTTCAGCATATAAAGTGGGAAATGAATTGGAAGAGACCAAAGATGCAGAACTCTTGTCAAACATGTCTGAATTGATAGAAGTTGTGAACTACAGTTGCTAATCCAATGAACCAGATGATATCAATTGTCAAACCAGGTGCAGGAAATAACATTGTTAGCCCTCCTGCAAATCAATTAGATCAGCATGAAAAATCCATAAATGAACTTCCCACCAAACAAATTGTACCAAAAACTCTCGCGTGTTCAGCTGAGTCATGAATGATTGGTCCTTTTGCAAGTGGCAGCTGCCATTGAATCTCTTTATTTCTTTTATAAATAAACCTACCAAAATTTAATTTTCAACTGTTAATGTATCTTTGGAAGCTGCCTGATCCAACACCTTTCTTTTTACTTATCCATGCTAATTGGAAGTGTCAGAAAGCCTGAAGTATGTCACCAAGCTAACACCAGTTTCTACTGCATAAATTTCAGTCGGCCTTATTTATCCCAATAGAAAAGTAAGTAAGTTTTTATTTCACTTAGGAGACAGCTATTCCCAAAATGATGTTTCTATAAAATATAGGGTAATGTTAGTTAATCAGGTTTTGGCTGATGCTTTGATACTCTTTCTAATGGAAACTGATCTGCTGTCTTCCCAAAATGATACACAATATGCAGCAGGTTTTGTGAGAGACTGTAGAGACTGGTGGGCTGCTGGAGCTGGTATGAGGTTTAGCAAAGATACCTGGGATGATTTCAGGGTAGTGGCAAGAAAGGAACTGATGAATTAGATTACAGCAATTCCCCATATTATGTTGTTTCCTATTTCTGACAAGAGGAAGTAGAAGATTTTTAAAGGAAGTGTCCAAGAATACTCATAAATAGCTTTCCCCTTGAGGGACTGTCTTCTTAAATACACTCTGTAAATGGTTTCCTAGTCAAATATGTAACAGAAATCTTGAAATACTTTATAAACATATTAGCTATATACACACATTTTATACATGTGTATATATAGACATATATTTACATTAGCTATATTAAATATATTCTTCTCACTTACATTTTCATGAATTTTTCAGCTAAGAGAAGACACAGAAACAGACTCATGTTGCACTCTGGACTGGAATTAAAGTACATTTAAGTGATTCATAATCAACCTAATTCTCTCTCTGTAAGCAATTCTAGAAGAAAGCAAGCAAATGAGAAGGAGAAATGCACTGAGTGGGGTTTCTCTACATTTAAATCCTCTTATACAAAATGGACTACCAGTGGGTTGGACTAAAAGAGAGTACTCCCATTAAACTTGCACTCTCTAGCTAAAAGTTAATTGGCAGCATTAAAAAGGTGTAGCAATCAGGATAAATATGTACAAATCTGGATGGTTCTACAGATTAAGTTATCCAAAGAGAAAAAAAAAAATCAGGAAAACTCAGAGTATGAAAACAGAGTATCTGCCTCAGAATATGTGTTGCATGATAATAAACAGAGAGGGGAAAAATACCAGGAAAGCTGAACAATATCTGAGACAATTATGACAATCTGTTCCCCTCATAAAGGTTCCATAGCCAGAATCCTGTTGTTCTGGTTTTGAAAAGTCTCTATTTGTCATACATCCTAGAACACAAAAGACTTTGACCAAATAAGCCTGAGCCAAACAAAATTTTTAAAATTCTGTGCTGCTTAAGGCATTGATTAAGGATATGACCCTTAAATGGTCAGCATGCATGCTATCCCAAGAAACTAGGAATAGTATGCTGTTCCAGGGAAATGCTGGATCAGATATAATCAGAAAAAAATCAAATCCCCAGAAAAAAAGAGACAAATCACATGACTTAGACGTTTAGAGGTAAATATTCCACTGAATATGAGATGAGACAAATTTCACCTTTACATTTTCCATAGATGTACTTATACAGCAATTATAATAGAGTAACAACTATCCAAAAAAAAAAAAAAAGCATAGTGTAATTTTCAAGGATTTGTTTTACTGCATAGCTTAGTATGCAAATGATAATAACTGCAGTGTAAATTCAATACAGCAAATATAACTGGATTTTAATATGAAGACCATCATCAAAGGAAGAGTAGCATGAAATTCAATCATACAGTTAACCTTGTAGTTAGGAGCATTTTTAGTTATTATTTAAGGTCTAAGCACACACACACACATTTATTTTTCTATTGTAACAGTACCAAATGTGCATATGATCTTATCATGTTGCACCCTCACTGAAAAACAAAACAAACTAATAAACCTACAAAATTACATTTCTGATATAACAATGCCTATTGTACCTCAACATAGTCATAATTTTGTGGGAATTTCAATCAAGTCTCTGAAAACTTCCTGTGGTTTACAAAAAATAAATGTTGCATTTATTTTCTGTATGAATTTATTATTTAAAATATCTACCAGTTGAAGAAAATTAAGGACTGTCTCCTGAGATGTGCGTATAAGGGAAGAAATGTCACTTTTACTACTTTTATATAACAAACTGTCACTGAATGGATCATTAAATTCCTCTCGGGTAAAGGCAATATTATTCAAAATATTTATAGGAAAGAGGGTATTTCTATACTACACCTAACAATGGCTTAATGCAAAAGTACATGAGCAATAATGAGGACAGGAACTCAAAGCCCATTCCCTCATTGCTGATGTTACACCAAAAAACTTTTTCTGGATAAAAAAGAAGATATTATATATATTATATATGTTAATTTATCATGAAGCTTAATTAGTGTTTCAGCAGTCCAGTAGTCCAAATTATCTAATACAGAAAAATCTCTATGATAATATTCTTAAACCTGTTGCACAATGCCTTCCCTTTCTGGGGTAGTTATGGTGGTTATGCTCACCCTGGGTCTTAAGGTCGACAGCTTCAGCTTTAAAACCTCCTTCAGTAGACTTTGGGGTGGGGAGTGTCACAGAAAGCCACGCGCACCCCAAGCCATTCACTAGAGGAATGTGATGTTCGTAGTGGGAGTCTCTTCCTCTTCTGATTTAGGGTTTGTTTTCCCATCCCCATCTGCTCCTTTCTGCCTGCTCCCAGGGAAGGGGTGAAAGCTGTCCTGCAGCCCCCTATACCACCAGGGTCCATTTGTCCCCCAGGGACTGCCTGGGGCTGTCAGCCCCTTCCCTGGCAGCACTCACAGAGCTTGAGCTGGGAATGGGCACTCGGCCACGAGTGCTGGGCAATGGGCACTCGGCCATGGGGCACCTGGTAAACCCAGCTCAGCCCTGCTCAGGCCAAGGGCAGGCCAGCCACCCCCTGGGACCCAACACAGCCTGCCACAACACAGGGCTGCCTGCCCTGGGCTATGGTAAAACCATATTTACAGGGCTACACAGATCAACTGTTCTGTGACTTTTCCTTTTCTTCCAGAATTTTGCATTCTTTTTTACAGCGTCATGGCCTAAACAAGAAGCAAGGGTATCATCTGCCTTGTTGAGATTCCAACAGTCCTAAAAGCATTTTCATGGCAGATGCAAGACATGCATTTAACTCTTCCACAGACATAGGAAAGCCTAATCTTATAGAATACTTAGATGTGGGTAGGCATGTTAAATGCTCAGTCCTCTACATAGAACATCCATTCTGTGCACACATAATAGTTTTCAATGTTTCTATAGGGCTTTCAAGGCAAAACCAGCCACCTACAGACTTTCAGGCACACAGGAGATAAAAGAATCATAGAATCATGGAATCATGGAATATCTTGAGTTGGAAGGGACCCAAAAGGATCACTGAGTCCAACGCCCTGCTCCTCGCAGGACTGCCTAACTCTAAACCATATGACTAAGAGCATCATCCAGATGCCCCTTGAACTCTGGCAGAAGGTTTTACTTGATTACATCTGTGAATGTAAGAAGTTCCTGCTTAGTCCCAATTTAGGTCCTCATCTAAGGTTTAAGTCCAGAAGATACAATGAATATGTATTGTATTGACAATAATTTGTATGGGTTCTAGGGTGGAAAGGAAACTATATCCCTCTTAAATTCTCCTAAGACAAAGCTAACACTGGGCAGTTCCCTCCCATGTCAAACTCATAACTTGAGCTGATTACTCAATGCAGTAACTCAGTGACTGAATAATTGGAACCCACTGATTTATTGATTCAATTTTAAATGTGCCCATTATTTGATCATTGTACTGTTCATCTTTAATTAGCTAATAAAACTGTAGCATATTAGCTTAGAAATATGTCTCATTAAGCAAATATTTGCTTGCTTATGCCTTTCTTTTATAAAATCCATAATTGGCTCATAGAAGTGATTTATTTTCTTAAGTTGTAATATGTGCCATGAACTTTCAGACCACAAGTAACTGCAGATAAGCAGCTTCTGAGCAGTTGGCCCTCCTCCCATCTAAATTCATAAACAGAGATTGAGGTATCTTTGACCTAATGTTGAACCCAATGCAGAGCTGGATTTACCCAAAGGGTAAATTGGAAAAAAGGAGGAAGAGGGGCAAAGGGGAAGGGGGGAGAGGGGGGAGAGGGAGGAAGAAAAGAAATGCCTCATGCTAGCCAAGTGCTCTGTGGAGTTTAAATGCCAGAGTCAATGCTGGAGATGAAAGTGGACTTCCAGCCACTTAAGAATCAGACCCCCATGTAAGAAAGTGTGGTGCCCCATAATGAATGGAACAGATCTCAACTATTAAAACACAACCCTGAGAGAAAGAGAAAAATGACCCTGAATTTTAGATAATAGCCTGATTGTGCAGAATGTGGTGAACTTGAGAACTTCTGCATCAGTTCACTCTCTTCCTATTCCTGAAGTAAGACCTTATCTCCTTGTACTCGGTCTGGCTGGGAATTTTCTTCCTAGCAGCCTGTATGGTGCTGTGCTTTGTATTTGTGGCTGAAACAGTCATGATAGCACACCAATGTCTTGACTATTTCTGAACAGTGCTTGCACAGCTTTCTTACATCCTGCTAGTTACAACAAATCTTTAACAGCATAATTGCCCTATAGATGTTTCTCTCAGCTAAGGACAATGATCCTAACCCACCATCAATCTAAATCATTGCCTCTCTAACCAAGTCAGGAGCTCTGCACTGATTCAAACCATCCAGCATCTCAGCCCAGGAATCAAATATTTAAAGAATTCTTTCTATTTATTTCATAGTTGTTCATAATTTTCTTGGAAAGCCACATTTCCAATAAAATCACAGTATCAGAAATGAACTTGCCACTACATTCGCCTCTTACAGCAGAGAGTACACTTCCGTTTTGAGACTATTAATCAGAGACACAAGATTACATACACTATAGGAACACTGTAGATGAAAAAATAGTAAAAAAGGCTCCAATTTCTAATGAATTACTGGACATATTAATTGCTAATATATAAGCTGGATGTAGAAGTCAAAGTCTGAATTAACTATCTAAAAAGATATTTTCTAGAAGGATTATCAACAGGAAAATTACATATTTTAAAAAAAAAAGTGCAATTCAATTTCCTTAAATCATCTGCTTTTATCCAAATGTTCACTTTATAAGTACAAATCAAAAGACAAAATAATGA
Source organism: Harpia harpyja (assembly GCF_026419915.1). NCBI lineage: Eukaryota > Metazoa > Chordata > Aves > Accipitriformes > Accipitridae > Harpia > Harpia harpyja. The sequence goes on from NC_068947.1 coordinate 26,464,624, forward strand.
TTGCAATGTTTACAAGAACATTAACAAGACAAAATAGTTACACATGCAGATAGAGTGAGAAAATTATTTTGCTGACACTCATTTAGATAATCTAAAAAATATTCCCATGAAAGATTTAATTTAATTAAAAAGTAAATAAAACCAATAAGTTTTCTTTTACTATTAATGAAAATAAATTACTTGTCATAAAGTATCAGTGAGTGAACCACAGTCTCTTTCCTTCTACTTATGACTGCACAAATCCTAAAGCAAAACAATGCATAACAAAAGAAAAATATATAAATCAAGTGAATGTAACTAAGCAGCAATGTGACCCTCTTTTGTAGCTAAAGGAGTATCACTTTGCTTTTCTACTGCAATACTGTTGGGTTTTTTTAAATTTTATAATATCTTTCTGCTGAGTTCCTCATATGTGAGCTGCTGGAGTATGAATGGAAACAGCACTGCTCCACTGACTCTTGGTGAGTTTACCCTTTCTGTATGCAATAGACTCACATTTGAAAATAATTACTTGTCTCCTTCATATTGGTTGAAATCAGTGACCTTGGCAGTGGATGGAAGTCACAGTTGGTTGATCTAGTCTTTTCTGCTGGCTGGACACAGGAGGGAGTTTCATATCACAAAATGCTCAACTGTTCCCAATGCCATGGACTGTCAGAGTAAAACAAAGGCTAAAGGCGTTGATAGCAACATGAACATACAGGTTAATAGCAGCTTCAAATTTCTCTACAAGCCACTCTCAAAAAAAACCCAAATACATTAAAAGTCAATTTAGGTTTCTCAGATATTTTTGACTCATTCTATTTCTTTTACTAAAAAAATCTGCTATGAAAGTCTAGAGATAGTTCTGCCTAAGTGAATACTTACTTATTTAAATAATCCTGGTAAATCTTGTACATATCAAACAAACAACATACATTTCTTGACTGATTCAATATACATTTTAAGTTTAAATATCTCTTCTTTCTTGTGGAATGACAATTAATTTGCTAAACAGAGTTTTGTTTAAAAAAAAAACTAAAACAACAGAAAGGTAAATAAGCACATTCATCTGTTCTATTAAATTCTTAAGACAAGAAGTCACAATGAATCACTGACTCTTTTTTGTACTTTTGGATGGTCTGTACACTCACTTCAAGTTCCCTGAAAAAAAATCCTTTTTTAATTTTAATAGACTAGAACAGGGAAAACTTTCTTCTTTTTAATCCGTAAATTGATTATGAATATCTCATTGGCTGTATTTATGATCTGATGTTTAAAATTTATATTTAATTATTGTTAGTCACAGGAATTATTACAACATTAACTCTCATTTATCTTGAAAGTCACAGTAGCTAGTTCTGGGCCTTCAAGATTTGCAAACATATCTAAATGCTCACCCCCTACTGAAGTCAATGGGTACGTAAGATTACCTCATACTTGACAGTGTAGAGGAGAGTGAAGAGAAACAGGCTGCCTAGAGGTCCCATGTGTTAGAGAGAGAAAGGGATGAGATGGTCTTGTGTGGACCTCCTAAATGCCAAAAACTAGGACTATATTTATAGGTATCTAAGTAAAGATCTACTGTACAAGAATCCCAAATTCTTCATGCTTTCAAAAACTAACCCACTCCTGGCCATTAACACATAGCTTTTAACTTCTCCTACCCAGAACCTTTCAATGCTTTCTAAACCAAATTCCTAGCTCATGACCACAGTCCATCTCATGACCTCATGCTATTTTCAATCCACTTTTCTCCTCCTTGCCTCAAATCTCTAACTTAAATCCCATCAGATTTTCTGAATCCCCTCTGGCTGTTGTCACCCTCTGCAAGCATCCTACAGGTTGCTCTGTCTGTTTGAGACCTCTCCTTGAACTTCTCTGAAGACACACACTCTCACTGTTTTTAGGTGAAGTTCAGATGTAGGTGGCACTCACCAAAAATCTGTTCACACTGGTCTTATGAATATGAATGAGATTGAGTAGTTACTGAAGATGTTGCATCTTTTCTCCCCCCCGCTTTTTTTTGCATTCTTTCTCTACCATTAGACCAACATTAAGTTTATTTAGATACACAGATTAAAGTTACATTCAGTATTTTTGTTCATACAAAGTAATTGTGAACTTCACATCTGTGGTCATATTTCTGAAGTGTGAATTAGATTATTGCCAGATGATCTCCTTGCACTAGATGCTCTTACTATCAGCTTCATAAATTCTATTTATGTCTCCAGTGGACCAAGTAGTGTTTGTCCCATGAAAAGTGTGTTACGGCTGTGGGCAACTCTCTAGGCTTCTGGCTAGACCCTCAAGGTTATGCTAACTGGACAGGACATGGCAGACTACTGGACAAGCATGAGAAATTGCTATACCTGACAGGTAACAGTGTGAGAATCTGACAGAAGTTACAGACACTGCCAAGAAGGATGGCTGGATTTCATAGGTGGTTACACAGGTTGTTATGAGCCGGTCTGTGCCAGGTTTCACAGACACTTAGAGGCCAGTCTTGAGAATGTTTAGGGGACTAAAACCTTGCAAGGCCGACAGTGCTTAAATATCATCTACACCATATAAGGCTGAGATTGGGGTACAAGTGTAGCAAAACTAGAACCATGGGGGAAAATATAGTTGGGCAGGTTGTCTGGGAGGACACTGGGGTGGAGAAAGGGAATTACAAGAGTACCAAAAAGAAGAGTTGGAAAACAGGAAAATGGATGTTACACAAATGACATAAGCAGGGATGTACTTGCTAGGAAGCCCAGCATGTGGTCAGCACAGCCAGTGCAGAACAATAAAGCAAACCCATTGTTCTGACCATAACACAAAAATCAAATCTGCTTCGTCCATCAGGAGGAAGCCAGCAAGGGACCACCTGGATGGAAGAAGGATCAAGCACTCTGGAACCATCATGCCAGCCACCCCTAACAAAGTGTATTGGATTTGTTAATCTCAATGGTCTGGACCAGAGCCATTGTCTCCACTACATGCAGAAAATACAAATACGGGTACATATATTGGATTGTCTTTGAAGAGTATATACAATCTTTGTTCACATTTTCTGTAATTTCTGTGCCAAGACTCTAATAACTGTGTTTGGGTAGCATGCATTCCAACTGCATTCTATACCCCATGTGAAAAATGGTACTTTAGGTGTGAATAACTTGTCTGTAGGCATAACTCCTTGCCATATAAAGATTATGCAGTTAAGTAACCCTTAACTTGTAGCTTATCAGCACGTACATTGGGAATTGGATGAATTCAATGTAAATTCAAGTGAACACGTATAGGCAAATACTTTAGAAATATCCTGCACTTCTAATGTTTATTAAGAAGTTAAAGAAAGCTTCCTAAGAATAAGCTTTTAATTCTGATGTCCTGGCTAAATTTCAGCTCAGGTAATTACACTCTGCCTGCTTCATTTTCCCTTGCATTTTTAATTAGATTCAGCATTCTTCTGATTTTGTCCTAAGCTATTTTACAGTGCGGCTGTGCTCTATTAACTACTGCAGCTCACTATGCCACAAATGTACTGCAGAACTGGCTGAAACAATTTCTTTCTATATAGCTTGTAATGTAAAACAGTTTTGAGGCATTCCAGGAAGAATAGCTCTCTATAAACATACAGACACTTATCATGAAATGAATGTAGCAAGCAAAGGTTGGCCAGCCTTTCTGGTCATGATCCAGCAAAGCACTTCAACACACGCGGGCTTCTTTTGGCTTCATCTCCCATATGTAATTATTTTGCTAGATTTGTGTTCAAAAAGAGGAAATTCTGTCTGATCTGCAATCAGAAGTACTAGTGAGGGTTCTATACAGTCTTTGACCCTAATCCCTCATTTGGAGCCGATTGCCACAATTTCTGCTCTCTCAGTTCAAGTCATGGTGTTTGCTGCAGCGACCATGCAGCTTTTCAGGGAAAGAGTAAAGTAGGCAATAAAGCAGATTACTGTATGTTCTCAAGGGGAAAAGGATATCATTAACTTTCACCTCACAATTGCCTTTAAGGGGAAATCAAAATATACCTCATCACTGACACAGAAAAATACCATGGTAATCTTCCGTTGTAATAAACTTGTCTTTGCTATACAGGATGCTTTGAGAGCTATATAGCTGATATGCACATCCTTTTTTTCATAGCTGATTTTATTAAATTAGATGCTCAGGCTAATTAATGGAACTTCTACATTACCTTTGCCTTCCTTCTGTAAGTGTCAGTTATTAAAACTACCATGGATAATGATATCTTACCACAATGCTTCTGTATTCCTTTTACAATATATACTAGATTAGAATGGCAGACCTAGATCCCTACTATTGTGTTTGTTTTCTCTTCATGATGTAGTAAGGGTTGTTAACTGATAACTTACAAGAATTATCAAAATAAGATTATTATTTAGGGAACTAATTACCCAAAAAACCATAAACCCAAGAGAAACTTGTTCTCAAAGAGCAGAAACTCTCCTTTTTTAAAGAACATGAAGATACTGTTCTCCAAAGGTATTTGAAAGTAATAGTATGGATACAAAGGATACAAAAGCTGGGTGGTCCTCTACAAACATGTTTACCTCCTGCCTTCTCTACAGAGAGAAGTAGTTCACTTTTAAAACAAAGAATTCTAGGAAGCCTTTTTGAAATTAATTTATAAATACTAAAATCTTAATTCTCTTAATCAAAAAGAAAAATCTCATTTTGATTACAAGAAGCTTAAATTTAGATATAAAGAATGAAAAGATACAATTATTCTTTAAATGCAATACTATAAGGTGTCTTTGTGTGATGGTCTTTTTAAGACATTTGACATCAAAGGCAAGTATCTGATGCTGAAAAACTAGAACTGACTGAAATATTTTTCAAGAATGTCTCTTCAGAGAAATGCACAGATTGGTAACATGAAAACATTTAACAGGTTTGCATCGATTTTGCTTCATTGTTTGCTAGGCAACTGCTTCATTTAGTAGCTCCAATATTGATCACACAGATTCTGGAAAACAACATTATAATCAACCTACTTCAGTATCTATGTGATGGGGCATAGACACCACACAATAGCAGACATGGTGTTAATGGGAGCTAAATGGTTTGATTAGCCCTTGAGGCTTGTCGTGGTTTAACCCCAGCCAGCAACTAAGCACCACCAAAGCTATTCTATCACTCCCCTCCTCAGCTAGACAGAGGAGAGAAAATATAACAAAAGGCTCATGGGTTAAGGACAGGGAGAGATCACTCAACCAATTACTGTCACAGGCAAAACAGACTCAAATTAGGGAAATTAGTTTCATTTATTACCAATCAAATCAGACTAGGGTAATGAGAAATAAAACCAAATCTTAAAACACCTTCCCCTCACCCATCTCTTCTTCCCAGGCCCAGCTGCACTCCTGGATTCTCTACCTACCCCCACCAGTGGCGCAGGGGGATGGGGAAAGGGGGTTACGGTCAGTCCATCACATGTTGTCTCTGCCGCTCCTTCCTCTTCAGAGGAGGAGGACTCCTCACACTCTTCCCCTGCTCCAGTGTGGCATCCCTCCCATGGGAGGGAGTGCTTCACAAACTTCTCTGATGTGAGTCTTTCCCACAGGCTGCAGTTCTTCATGAACTGCTCCAGCATGGGTGTCTTCCACAGGCTGCAGTCCTTCACGCACAGACTGCTGCAGCGTGGGTCCCCCGCAGGGTCACAAGTCCTGCCAGAAAACCTGCTCTGGCGTGGGCTCCTCTCTCCAAGGAGCCACAGGTCCTGCCAGGAGCCTGATCCAGCATGGGCTTCCCATGGGGTCACAGCCTCCTCGGGCACCCATCTGCTCTGGCATGGGGTCCTCCATGGGCTGCAGGTGGATATCTGATCCACCGTGGACCTCCCTGGGCTGCAGGGGGACAGCCTGCCTCACCATGGTCTTCCCCATGGGCTGCAGGGGAATCTCTGCTCTGGCACCTGGAGCAACTCCTCCCCCTCCTTCTTCACTGACCTTGGTGTTTGCAGGGTTGTTTCTCTTACATGTTCTCACTCCTCTCTCTGGCTGGAGTTTCTGTTGCATAGGGGTTTTTTTCCCCCTTCTTAAATCTGTTCTTCCACAGGTGCTACCACCGTCACTGATGGGCTCAGCCTTGGCCAGCGGTGGGTCCATCTTAGAGCCAGATGGCATTGCCTCTGTCAGACATAGGGGAAGCTTTTAGCAGCTTCTCACAGAAGCCACCCCTGTAGCCCCCCTGCTACCAAAACCTTGACACACAAACCCAATACAAGGCTGAACCTAGATATGGACAAACAATTGTATTAGGCATTAGAACATGCAGTTTCCTATGCAGCACAATGGGACTACTCTTGAGAGAAGTACTAGCTCCTGAAAAAAGGTGTGAGAAAAGAAACTACCTTTGAATCACTGTTTCATAGTAAATATATGGCTACATTAAAACAAAATATTTAGTTGATTTTGACATTTTGCTTATTTTTTTTCCTACTAAAAGACATTGTGACAAGCTTCTGGTTTCATAATTTAAAGGAGAGGAATTAAAAATGACTCCAAATACAGGAATCACATCAGTAAAATAGTCTATGAGAAAGCACCAGACTGTTAATATATACTACCTACTTGCACTATCTGTAATATTCTTATGCACTTCCATACAATTTTGAAAGGTGAGCTTACGCAGCTGTCTGTAGGAGAAAGTATACATATTGTGTAACCACATTTTATTTACACTTTTTTTCTTTAATGAATTTGCAACAGTACTTCGTATTATTCTAAGAGCATGTATTTGTGAGGAGAAACAGAGAAAGTTGCTTCTGAAATGAAGAGAATGAAATTTCAGCAATTAAAAAAGTCACTGCAAACCCTTAAGACACTTATGAAATCTTGGGTAAGAGAAATTCATCCTAGTGTATGTGCTGGCATGCCACATCGACCTACAGGCAATGCTGAGCCCTGTTCTAACATAGCCAATCCATGCACCGTGGAAATGGAAGCTAGAAAACAAGTAGCTTTAGCTTAGCCTCCTTTTGGATCAGAGAGACATTAGCAGCTAATTCTTCATCCTGGATGTACTGTGATTGCAGTCTTATAGTGATTTTGAAATGAAATAAATGCTTTACGGTTGTCACTATAAAATTTTTCTTGCACAGTCAGAAAGAATTATATATTTTGTTATCCAGACTCTCCTCTCACATCACTAAGAACTAGATTTTGTCATTTTAAGAGAGAAATTTTCCAACTGGATGTCCTTTAAAAAAGCAAAATACCATAAATATGCCAAACATTTCAAATCCTAGCGATTGCACTCCCTTAAGTGCCAAGCAAAAAAAGTCTAGATTTCCAACCTGGTAAACAATGTACCATAGTTTAAACAAGAGACAATCCAATCTACTCTAGATATTACTAAGCTAAACCCTGATGTTTTCTGTGCACAGTACTCAATTTAAAAAAGTGTAGTAAGTATTTACATAAATATCATAATTCAGACTTTTAACTCTATTTCAACAACATAAAGTGCTCCTAATGTTATCTTAAACCAGCCCTATTAAGATTTCCTATTTCCTTGTTAGTAATACTCTAGCCAGTAGTGTGTCAATATTTTTATTCTTTTGTCAATAGATCTTAGCCCAGGAGAACAAAAAAACAGCATGATGGTGAAAACAAAGGTAAAAATTGTAAGTTTTTAATCTGTTTTGCCTTATTTGAAGGCTTGTGTCCAGGTTCTCAAACTGAACATCGGTTCTTGAAGGCAACAATTAGGTTTATCATGCTTTTACCAATACAAGCTTTTGAGTGTAAAAAAATCAGAAAAACTGTTCTGTAACTTGGACATAACAAACTAGTAAAAACAGAATGGAAAATTAGACAGGGGTTTTTTTGTGATTTTTTTTTTTTAGTTCACCCCAGAAAAATATTAAAGTGACTCAAAATGAAAGCATATTCCAAGCAATTACATCTTACCTACAATTACTTTAGCTTCCCAAGCAATTACATCTTACCTACAACTACTTTAACCACTTTAAACAATCTGAAGGTCTGTCCCATTAATTTTAACTATATCCTGATGAAATGGAAAACATATTTCATACACAAGATGTATGTTTTCCAGTTTATCTCCATTTTCATTAATGCAGCAATCACTACCTCTGCTTCAGAGCAATGATTTGTCTGACAAACTTGATGGCAGACAAGCAGTATTTACACTGTGACCACTGAAGTGCTAGAAGGCTATGGTCCACAGTGAGAAGCAACTGTGCTTTGAGTGTAATCCTTGTGGTAAAATATCTTTAATTAAAATGTATGATTTGGATCATGCAAAGTGTGAATTGCTATGTTTCTAAATAGACAAGAAAACTATGGACAGTTCCAAATCTTTTTTGTTGACTGGAAAATCTCTACAATTTATCCTGTATCTTATCATTCAAATATACCTAAATGTACTTTTGAAATACATCAAAAATGTGCAATGCAGAAGTACAATCTAGTAATGCACTGCAGCACACTCTACATTCTAGAACATAAAAGCCTGGAGGAGTCTTTCCTCTTTTCTTTTTCTCTCTTAGTGGTAATATACTTAAAGAAATTAACAGAGATTTCTCACCTTTGAAATTCACAAACAGGAATTTTCACAGGAAAGCACAGCTGATCACGTGGAGGCCAAGAAAATAGTAGTTTAATATTGCACAAAAGAATAATAACATTTATACTTCATTTATTAGCAGGACCCCGGGGTAACTTTTGAATTATAAAGAATAGGACTTCGGATAGTAAATTCTCACAGAGCATAAAACATGAAAATGTGTAAGACACATCCCAGATATGTGTAAGTAAACCAAAATATACTATAGAAGTGTAGTAAAAAGTGCACACTTAATGATTCTATTTTCATTAAATAATTTAAAAAAACCCTAGTTTTTACTGTGTTAAATCCTAAATATATATATATATAAAAGTATATGTAAGCAAATATCCAGTAATAAATCTATTAGCTCTTTTCCTCTAAAAATGAATGAGTGCCTACCTACCACGTGTTTTATCTCTGCGGCTTATGGCACTAATCAGCTATTTCTGTTGTACCTTGTTTTCCCTGCCTTCTCTTCCTGCTAATCTTATTTTTACACTAGATTTTTCTTCAACATGTGCAAAGGCTAGGATTGTGGAGGGAACTCTTTCTTACATATTAGAAATTTATAAGGTTTCTGGTAAAATGGAGTGATGATCCTTCAAGTTAAATGGCAAACAGTTAAGTACAAACAGAAGGGGAAACCACTTTCAAAGAAAGTTTTACCATACAACCTGAAGTAAGAAAGTTCAGAATATGATTTTTTCAACAAAGTCTATGTTCCTCTATTTCATCACCTCAGAGCATTGTCCTAGCATGGTGTCCCAGCCCACATGACCATTCCAGGTATTTCTGGACAGTCTACTAGGTGTGTTGGTCTTGAGCGATGACACCTAATTCTGCAAAGCTTTCAGCAACCTTGGAAAAACCTGACATTCACTTTATCTGTTACTAATCTAACCCTTACACAGTGCATGTGTAGCTCTTCCTCAATATGAGTCCAATATAAAAGTGTACTGTAGAGGCTCTTTTTATCCTCGTACTGGATGCTTGGCTGCTGACAAAGTTTGGCCCTGTATCCCACACTCTAATATGAACTATTTTTCAGCTTAGATGATTAACAGTCTGAGATGAAGAGATGCTTCACCTTCCTTTACAAATTTACTTCTTTTGTTGTTGCCTAAGACCTAAAGATTCACCCCTGTGTCTTTATAAGCTCTGAGTAAGACTACACAATAAAAGCACTACAGTGCAGTCTTCCTTCACTCGTATGCAACTATTATCTCCAAGACATTCTTGTAGTTTCTTAAGGTAGGACAGAGAAATGTAAATAAATGAAAAAAAAATCAGAATGAGATGGAGACACAGATTGTTCAGTTTATTTTGAACTGAACTAACAAAATTGGGCAGCTGATATTTAGGGAAAAGTTCACCAGCTTAAGACCTAGTTTCCTCTGACTATATATTTGTTTAGATTTACCTTTTCATATTTACAGTTTACTTCTGCTTCACAATGGTGGGTGTTGGTGCTGATTTACTGATTGAGTTGTGGGCATTTCTGTGCTTGTTTTTTTAATTGTAATAAAGGCAGGAAACTTCAGAAATTTATATTAGAAAACAAAAACCACTCTTCTTTCTTCCTTGAAAAAGACAAACATGTACTTTATACCTGAACCAAAATTCTCCTTGTAGTCAGACCCTGATAAAAGAACTGGAAGAGACTTCAGCAAGGAGGAGGAGAAAGGGCATTCACAACTATTTTATCCAAAGGCCAATTTACTCTGAGGCTACTATTTTAATTTAATGGCTGGAGTATCTTCTAGTAGTGTTTTGACTTCAGAGTGAGAATGACAAGTAAAACACTCTAATATTGACATTATTGTTATATTATGTTATTATATTATTGTTGACATTATATTATTATATACTTAAGTGTACAGAAATCCCTACTGAGTTTAGAAAACTCTGACCTGTAAAGGAACCACCAAGATGGTGGACAGAAGTACCTGCTTTGCAAAATGTAAGCACTTAGCATCTAGAGAGGGGCAGGAATTCACATCTCATCTCTTTGGTAATGGTCATGTCTCAGCTGCTTCCCACTTAACATCCAGGCTTTTTAGATCACCCTTTTATGCACCAAATTCTTCTTGGTGAACTGAGGCAGTGTTCCTAGGTTGCTAAATGCCAAATTGTAATTTGATTTTCTCTGGAGAAGCAGGTACTTAAATTTGAGGCACTGAAGAACATGTTATAGTTGCCTGTAGCATTGGCTGTAGCATTTGATCTCTGATTATTCCTAACTGTGTAAAATGACAAAAACAAAAAGTCTAAATAAATAAAATAAATAGTAAAAAGTAAGATAGCAAGGGGTGAAAGGATGAAGATTCTTAAAAATAATGTATTTCTTATTCATTTTATTCCACTTGACCCTTGACAGAATCAGTTCACCCCTTCACCCACATTCTTAATGCCTTTCCACATTAATCGGACTTATGATAGTACAGCTGTACAGCTTACCTTGTAAGAGATTACTGAATGCATATGACAGGCATATAGCAAAAGAACCACCATCTATGAACGTGCACTTCATAATCACATATTCTATTACAAATTAAATTCCATCTGAGGGAACATGAAGTCCAGCATTTTAGTTGACTAATGGAAAGAGCTCTCTACTTTCTGACACTGTTTGCAATCTAACATATCATCTACCAGCTACAGTCCCCAATCATAAATATTGCTGAAGTAGATAATGCACATTAGTTCCTTAGCAAGCATAATGTAGCATTCAATTTTTCACTCAGTACTGCCTCAGAGTAGGATAAGAATCCGTTCTTCAAAGTGACAATGAATTCTTTAAAATATTCAACCTTCTCCAGCAAGAATGGGCAAAAGTCTTTTCAATGTACATTATTACTGATTTTTTTAATAGATTGCTAGGATATTTTATGCCCAGCTGTCTACCAATATTCTGATATTTTGCTTTATAGAACTTAGTTTCATTAGATTAACTATTTCCTTTCAAAAAAATCAATGCGATAGTTTTAATATCCATGTTTTGTACATGTTGATGCATCCATGAAACTCTCCATGGATTTCCATTTTATGCTATGAAGGTCAACAGAAGATAAATGTAGAGCCACTCCATCAATGCAAGAGAATTCAAAATATCAAATCCTTCTCATTCTGCTGCTGAGTTCTGTGGATTACAAGGACGAGTTCCTCCACTTATGCTGTTTGTTTTCTCTCATAGTGCAAGCTAGAAAACATTTTTGCATGCATTCAAAAATTTCTTACAAACAGTTACCAGATCAGTAGAAATATCCTTCAATATTGATGACCAAAATGACAAACAAGCTCACTCACTGTCTTTCCAATGAGACACAGTTACATATTACCAAGGGAAACACTATTGTATAGGAAAAAAATATTCATAAGAGATCATAACCACTTTATTTTGATATTTTTCTTTCAAACTACATGCATGGCTTTTAAAAGATGGGCTTGCAAAGTGATTTAAGTAGACTTTGGAAAGGTTCAAATATATCCTATACAAAACAATTAAAATTATTCTTATTAGGCTTCTCTAAAATGAATCAGCTGAATTAAATTTCCAGCAAGTTTTAACACGCAGGATTATACAAAGCATTAGGAATGTAAATTTGGAGAGAAACAAACAAACAAATACCAAACCCAGACATTTTCCAAATTATTTCAGTCTTCTCTGACCTTGGTATTCCTAGTCCTGCTGATCAGAAAGATAAGTCAAACTTTATTTTGACAAAGAAACTCATAAATTGTTTCTATACTGAAAACTAATACTTACAATTGATTGCACTGTCACTATAAACCATTGCCATCCAGACCATTTCTCATATCCAGCAGTGTATTTCAAGGGTTTATTTTGCAGTAAAAGACACTTTAAAGCACTGTATCAGCTATGAGTAATAATGTCTCTCAGAGTCTACAAAGAAAAGAAATCTCTCCAATGTCTGATTCTAGAAAATCAGAAAAAAATAGGGGAAAAAATAGGTTGAATACAGGAATTCATAAAGGATCTTTTATTACACAAACATATTTAGCAAGGCATCTGCATGCTCAATCACAGATATAGTTGAAATGGTAATTTTTTCTTTAATCCTACATGAAACCTATTGTAATAATTTGGGGGCTAAGATTATTAGCCCCCAAACCTACATATTGTTTTAAGATCACTGACAAGACCGAAGAAGCTTACATAGTCAATAGAAAGACAATATTGTCAAGAGAGAGGTAGTGACTTCATGACACAGAGGATTAGAGGGAATGGAGTGGAAAAGAAGTCAGAGCATCTGCATCAGATGTTTATGCAGATGGTGTAGCTATTCCTTAGTCTACTCATTGGTAAGATGTCTAAACACAGAAGTGAGGTAGGTACAAGATGGAGATTTTTGAACACAGATGATAGAATTCCCACATAACATTTACATTTCTGAATTTTCTGCTATTGAAAGGGATTATAAAGACCCATTTCAATTGGGATGGGGGTCTACATAGTTTCAAGCATATGAGCACTACAAAAGTAGAACAGAGTTACTGTACTTGTTGCAATGAAACTGGAATACATCTCAGATATCAAAAGGGACAAAAATTTTTCATTCATTTAACTAATATCAATTGTATTTCACTTGTTGCACCAACTTTCTCTCAGTTATGCCCACACAATTCTATCATGACTGGTGTTTGTTGAAGTCAGCAGGGTCACACAAAAACATCCAGTGAACAATACCAAACAGAACAAGTTCATAAAAATCATAATCTATTCTCAATTCATGAACCAAGAAAGATATATTCACTGAGTATAAAAGAAGACTGACATTCATTCAATGAGCCCCTTAACATTAATGTCCCAATGACTGCATAGTACAACCTTGACTGAAGAAAATGTATGCTTTAGTTCTTTATACTTTAAAAGCTCTCACCACAAGCAAGCTGGAAGTCTTTTATAAAACCCTATTTATTCATCAAGAATACACTGTTTGTTATCTTAATAGTATCTGTGAAACACTATGAGTCACTATTTATTCCTATTAAATCTACTTTAATATTTCTCCCCTCTCCTGTTCTCTCAACTCCATTTGAAGAAGTTGATGAGGCTGAATAAAGACTGTAATAACAGGATTTAATGGGTATAGTATCTGTAGGTAAACAAGGTCATAAGTGTTGAGTAAGTAGCAGCAAAGGCAAAGGAAGGAAGCATGGCCTTAAAGAAATCAAAACCTTGCAAAAAGCCGTTGTTAGTATCCCAAGAAAGTGATTTGCTTCCTCTGTGAGTGAAATTCTTTATTCATAAAGAAAAGATTAGATTTTTATTTTTATAAGCTTGTTCCTTTCCTTGAATTTTTCATCAAATGTCTTGCTTAGACAGCTAATTTATAAAGGCAGAGATTAACAAAAGCAGCTATGCAACTCATTCCCCTTGGTTACAGAGGAATTTATGATTCTAAATCCTTTTGCAAATCTGGGATTTTAAAGATATTGTGAGTAATCCTTTCTATAACTTGTAATTGGAGGGTTTTGTAATTTGACTTTTCTGCTGTTGCCTGACTGAATAGTTTAAACTAGGACTAAATGAACTTTCCACAAGAGAATACAGTGCAGTGTCAAAATTATTTCACAGATACAGTTGGCTGTAAGCAGTATTGCCAACTTGACGCATGATGTTCATTTTAATACCTGGATTTGAGTGTTTTACATTTTAAGGGATTGAGTAATCACCATTTTTCCTGAGAAAGAAATTTCAACTGAATGCGTGTACTCTTATTTGTTATCCTGTCATATGGTAATATCAATCGTACTTAGCATCCATCTAGTCCGAGAATGAAGCTCATTTATTTTGTCAGGTTATTTTATCAATAGTGCTACTAAAACAATAGTAATAAATTGCACAATTACAAATATCCCAATTTTCAGATATAACCATTCTTTTTCCCCTGCTCTTCCTTTTCTTCTTCCTCTCACCTAGCTCACAAACATTAATCTTCCTTTCTTTCTCTAGAGCCTTGAACCATTGCTGTTCTTGAGCCAGACTGTTCTTTCTCCTCCCTGCTATGATTGTTTCATCCACTTGTATCTCCCTTGCAGCCCTCAATAATTGTTGCATACTCCCTTACATCTCCTGGCTCTTCCCCAGAACTCTTCATTCCCCACCATTTCCTCTCCTCTTTCAGCTCAGATTGTTCTGCTCCTAACTTCTGACACATTCGTGTTCTTGGTGTAAGTTTTTTTTCTATGTATCTTGAAAACATAATTAAAAAAGAATGCATATATTTGGTCAATATTCACTTAACTCAAAAGTTTCTACTATGCAGCATAGCTGTACAGGTAGAGTTCAGTGAAACACCATTAAATGTATTGGACTATTAACCCACATTAGCAACAGGAGCATGCAAAGTCACCAACACAAGGACTAAAATGAACCAATATTCATTAGAATACAATCAGAAACAAGAATTATGGTCTAATAATAGGTGGATTTCAGGGAGAAGAGATTAAGTGAAGGGAAAAAAAATCAGTGTGAGCAGCAATAATAAGGGATCAAACTAAACATTTAAATCATAACCTCCTAATAAAACATTCACTTCATTTTGCGTATGTACTTTGCAAACATATAATATCCTACGTGGCATTGCTTTTGGTTGATTAATTCTTTCCAGGTGTAAGTCAGGCACTTTCACTTACATGCTTCAATACACATACTAATCAGTCAAGTCATTACATACTTCTTTTCCCTAATCTGTTCAACTACCAAGAGCTGGACTGAATATATGGGTAATACAACAGAGGGGTAAAACATCCTCCCAATCTGTTTATTACAGTAACTAGAGATAATACAGTAGCACTGCATAATAATAATGTACCAGATCCTTCACTGGTCTAGTGATTTCATGAGCAAGGTTAGTTGCTGGCTGATGATCTGGTCCTACATGTAATTAGTGACTCACTCACCCATGACAAAGACATCAACTTGCTATACAAAACAAATAAAAAGAGGAACAGTATTTCCAGTGTGTAAAGGAACAGGTAAAACTATTACAGACCTCCATTCTCTCCCTGTGTGACTGAATTCTCTAGTAGGACAGTTAGCAAAGCAATGGTGCATCTTCATGACAGCTGGATGAAATCAGTATGAAATTTGTCACATCAGTTAATGAGAGTTCTTGGATTTAGTTGGGTTGTTTGTCTGGGTTTTTTTTAATTTGGTTTTTTGTTGGTTTGTTGGTTTTTTTTTTTACCAGATGAGTGATTTTCTATTCTTCCTCTGCCAAGATACATCTATATCTTCCTGATCAATTCAGAACAAAGAAAATATTTCATAGTCTTGCATATACACTGCAGAAATTATTTTTTTCCCTTTGTGTCTTTCTTCCCCAAAGGCTCTGGATGCAACACTAGAAGCCTGCTAGCTTCCAGGCAGCTACAAGCGTTTCATGTATAATCCAATAAACTTCCTAAGGTTGTTATATTTGCTAGGATTTTGAGCGCTCTGTATGCTGAGGTTAAACTAACTCCCATTTGCAGTATTTATGACTATTTTATTACAAATGGGAGAACTTCATAATAAACTTTGCCAAGCCACAACACTCCAAATACTTCTGTAGTTCAGAATGAAAAATAATTTGAGCTACACACTGTGTATTTTGATCTCATATATAATAGTACCTCTAGCTTGTATATAGCTGCTATATATTGTGTCCAAGAATCGTGTGAAGCTAGTCAATATGTTCACTAAATTTCACAATAAAAGAAAATCAGTCAGCAAAACTATCTATACAAGTCCCTATAAATTGTGTAGGTAATTAGAGAAATTTTAAGCCAAAAGCATAGGTTCCAAAAGAGTTCAGATATGACTCAGGAAAGGCTGTCACTGTACAGAGAAATTTTACATTTTTCAATTTAGATGCTGTAGATCTGACTCCTGTCTCCTTTAAGTTCATTAAATTCTTTTTAGATCAAGTCATAATTCCTCTTGAAAAGTATTCCCCTTGAAATTTAGGTGCCTAATTCCACTATGCACATTTTAAAATTCCAGCCCAAGTGATTTATTATCAAATGATCATCAGTGTATAAGTATGTGCTGCTTTGCTTGCCCATCTGCTTTTCTGATGTTGCTTCACATTCTGTGGAAACATATAAATATAAGCACTTAATTAAACCTCATTTTAAAAAATTTAGCATATCATCACTAATGAGAATACTGCACGATTTCTGTAACACTAAGCTAGTTAGCTGATCAGAAAAAATGTTGAAAATTAGTGTAGGGAAGAATGTTGTTTGAAAGCCTTGCAGTTGAGACATGAAACAAAGTAGAGGTAAGATAATCACCTCAACATCGAATTACTGGAAGAGATAAATTACACAAATGGTTACAAATATTTTTATTATCTTAAATATTTGACTCCTCTTAAAACAGCCCTCTTTGTTTCACTTGTGAAACTAGCTGGATGAGTACTTGTTTTTTATATAAGTGTATGATTTCAAAATCTGGAGAGCTGGCAAACTAATAGCAAGACCATTTTTGCTAAATATTCAAGAGCAGGTAAGGATGTGGAGAGAGGAAGAAACACAAAGGTAACACCCTACACTTTTAATCTATGAAATTAAAGACTTCCAAAGCTTTTAAGATGAGATTGCCCTCTTCATTCCCCTGTGAAATAAATTTAGCTCTTGGAGAACTCCAGAAATGTATATTTTTTTCAGTATTACCTGTCTTCAGCATTCACCCCTGCTGCCTGTGTTGCAAAACCCATACAACTGCATTTGACCATGGAGGGAATCCTCTGAAGAGTGTATCTTGATGGGCTCTTCTTCTTTGCAGTTGACAAACCAATGCAAAAATTACAGCAACCATAGATTTATGATGGGAGAAAAATCCAAGCTACTCAATTGGTTTAGCTTGTTACTAAAGGTAATGAAGCAACTGCTGAAGGAATGAATAATACCATGAAAGTGATCACTTCATTTATGTACATGTTCCAAAATGAGTTAGCTAACTGAGACCACACTTCTTTCATGGAATACAGGGAATATCCTTGACTCAAAACACAGATACCACAGTGTTTGATTTCAAACTTTGGCAAATTCTATCATATACTAGATATTTAAGAAATGGTGATATGCAGGTTCCTAAGTTTAACATCAAGAGTGTAGACGAGTGTTTCACCATTGTAGCACTAAAGGGAAATCTATTCACCATTTATTTCTCTTTTATATTATTTAAAATAAAATGATAGGATTGCTGGTAAGGAATAAATCTCTCAAGAAAATATTTATTTTTGTTGAAACTGAGGATACAAACTTTGATTTCGATTTCTAGGCAAAAACTGACATAATTTTTTTTCATATTAATGTTGGTCAAAGTATTTCCATATCTTTTCTTTTGTTGCGGGATCTAAGCCTTGGCACATTTAGAAAGCTTTTTGTGTTTGCCTTTAAAGGCCTCCACACTTTAAACCACAATACATTTTTTTTTGTTCCCTCAAAGTTGCCAGAATTAAAATAACTTTAGATCAATATGAGACATGCAACAGCTCTGAAAAGCTTGGTCCATGTCATAGTCAAATTGGTCAGGGAAATTAGAATCCAACAAACTGACAATAGAGAAGACAAAAGGCATAACTCTGAATGTTCATCCATCCCCCCCCCCCCCCCCACTTCTTTTTCCCCCAGCTTTTATTGCTGAGCATGACATCATACAGTATGGAATATCCCTTTGGTCAGTTGGGGTGAGCTGTCCCGGCTGTGTCCCCTCCCAACTCCTTGCGCACCCCCAGCCTACTCACTGGTGGGGTGGGGTGAGAAGCAGAAAAGGCCTTGGCTCTGTGTAAGCAATGACTAAAATTTCGATGTGTTATCAACACTGTTTTCATCACAAATCCAAAACATAGCACCATACAAGCTACTACGAAGAAATTTAACTCTATCCCAGCCAAAGCCAATACAATAAGAATTATGCATATACACTTTGTCAACAGTACACAAAAGCAGTTCACTGTTTCAGAAATACTAATGCTATTCTTATTAAAAGAAATAAATCGTTATTGATTTATACTATTAGAAGCTCTCACTTTCAAAATGAAGATGAGTAGTCCTCTTTTTAATAATATTAACAGTGTTTTCTTATTTCTATCCATTATTACTGTCAATATATCTAACAGTTAATCAGATTATTTCTTTCAAAAGCATAAGAATTTAAATTCAAAGTGGGGCAGATATTTTTTTTTCAGCAAAGGACTATATTGGAAATATTTGAGGCAGTAAAAAAGCATCTCAAAAACTATGTAGGATACATTCTTTTAGGTCTTTCTTTACCTGTAAGACCAGTCTTAGTTATACTTCTCATTATGAAGAAACAAAGACAATTTAATTTCTTTTAAAAAGGGTATTTTTATGCTATACTCTCTTCTGTAGGAACAGAGAAATCATGGTCATAACAATGATAAATAATAGTCTAAAAAAGACAAAGGTCTGATACAAAATATGCCAAAGTCAAAGGAAGAAACCCTGCTAGGTTTCAAAGATACATGAGTTGAGTAGCCTGCTTTGCAGAGTGATGAACCAGCCATTGAACTCATCAGAATACTGAATTTATTAATAAAACTGAGATGCCATGAGCTGACTTGACAGCAAGAGAAGGTAAAAAATGTACTTTTTAAACACTGGCTAGTTTTTGTTCTTAATAATTTGTGAGAAGTTAGCCATGGGAAATTATGAATTATACAATATGACCTTTGAAAGTGGTTGTTTTAATCATTATTCAGCAGTATATGATGTGTCTTGAGATAAAGAGAAGAAAGTCTGTTATATACTTAATCAGCTGCTAGGTACCCTAAGTGAGAGCATCAGAAACATGGAAGGGCAAGGATTTTTAATATGTTGGGAAAATAAAGCAGTTTATAGTCACATAAATGGCTATAGCCTATATACAAGGTAAACTTTATCTGTATACACCTAATAAAAAAGTTTTCTGATAAAGGCTCCTAAACTTTTGCACAATATTGTTGTCAGTCAGAACTATCAAAACACAGATCATCATGAATGTCCCTCCAAAAATGGTCCTTGTTCAATAAATCTATCACTATACCTCTAAAATGAAGCCTATACCACACAAGTGTGTTATCATTTACGTGACAAACAGTATATGCTATTTTAATAACATGACAATAATATTTTAACACCAAGCTTACTTTACATAATTTTGTATTTGAGTTTCTTTTTTCTTCATCTCATGAGTCTTAATAATCTTTAAGGCTTTGTATAAAAACTAAAGGTCAATGAAGTTGGTGCATATGAAGATATGTAATATTAGTATATGTGAGATATCTAATATACAGCAGTTTAATAAGTGCACTGAATGTAGATCTATGCTGCCATAAAAGGGACAGAAAAATATTGGGAAAATTACAAGTTATTCCTCCCAGCCAGCATCCTGAGTTACATCTCTTTCTCTCTCTCTCTCTCTCCCTTTCTTGTCTCCTAGTAAAATATACTGCCTGTCTTTAAAGTTATGCAGTCAGAAAATTACAAGTCAGGATAAAGGATGCCGTTTATAGCCCTGATTGACAACTGATGGGTTCTGTCTGTTTTTAATTTAATCCCTTCTGCCTCTGAATAGACTAATATGGGGATTCTAGCAAAACCAGAGTTTGTCAAAGTGGAACTTTCCACATCTTCAGGGAACTAGCATTGAATCAATACCTCTTATTTAAAGTCTCTTCAAAACCACACAGGTATCTGTTCTCACTGATTTGAATATTGCCAGCCTTTATTCTTTGTCACCAGATGACTGACATCTAGCAGTGCTTTCAGTTGCTTTATGTAAGGATGAATCTGTTTTTTGAAATCACTATTTCAACCATTCTTGCTGGAGCACAACTGAGCCCTGCTTGAGCTATTCCCTGGCTTGCTTTTGCACAGAAATAAGAGAACTGGCAGGGGTCAAGTGTGCTGGAATCTCACTGTGACTTAGAGGCAGGATATTAGCCAGGTTTCTGCATCTAGACTCCCAAAATTAAATAGCTTTCCTAGTCTGGGTGTGGTCAATGGAGTTCATGTCAGGAATTCCAAGCAAACATTGATTTTGTTTGTTATCCATTACCAAAACCATATTTAAGGTGATTGATTTCAAACAATGTGTGACCACTATTGGTATAGGTTTTGCCTTCTCATATCTTTCCTGTGCTTCCTCTTCCTTGCATGGCTCTTTTAAAACTCTAAGAAGTTAAATTATAGAAGTTAAACTTTCTAACAAGTTTAGTAAGAACAGACTTTCTCAAGTCTGGGAAACCTTTTCAAAACTGGCAACTGTTCTTTTTTTATATTATCAGAATAAAATGTGTATCATACAGAAAACACCCTTTCCTCACACAATACAGCATATCTATATCTGCTACAGTATTGTTTCTACATTCTCATGAAGTCACATGTTATTTTTGCCATTTCAAAATAATAAAATTAATTGAAATAGTAACTGTTAACAAATATCATTCCTTGGTCCTTCATTAGACCTGTCTTATTTCCCTCAGTGATTCAGTTAGGCTTCTTTACTATATCCCTCATCAAAAGCAAAAGAATAATTTAACAGCTTCAATAATATCTCACTACAGAGGCTACTTTCTTTTGCCTTACACTTTTCCCCTCTTTGCCACAGATTTTTCTCAAGGGATCACCTTCCTCTTCTGTGGTACTCAGTTGTATGTGCTGAGATTTAACACAGCTCTAAAGACCTAGAAGAGTTTTTCCAGGCTTATAAGGGGTTTAGGTACTGTGTCAGTATATAATATGGAAATATATGAAATATTCCTTTCATTGAGGGACAAGTGGAAGGTGTAACAAGGACAGCACTAAAACATTGCACTAAAAATAATTTGTCAGTGATAATAATATGGATAGAGGAGATTCAGTAAACTTAATCCTTAAAAATATTTCCTTGCACAGGACTTCCCACAAAACTACAGTTATGTTTTTTGGATGAGATGTACAGGATTCTGCTACTGCAAAGTTTTCTCTATTAATGAACCATATTTTAAAGCTGTTTTTCAATCAATCCTTCATTTAGCTATTCAAATTCATACCTAAATTGCAAGCAAATGAGAAATCCCAGTGAAGCTAGTGGCATTCTAAAGATGCTTCAGATTAAACATCTGTATAAACATCTTGCTCACTTAGGGCCCAACAGTGAAATATAAAGAATGTCTTCAGAGGTTTTCAGATAGATACCTACATGTGATTCTGAGAAATCATAAAGGACTGCCAAAGTCCCACCTGACCAAGCATCTCCCCAAAGCAGTGATAGATACAGTGAATTCCTTTACAATTACATTTGTTGAAGATATGGCCATTAGCATTTACACAGTTCATTTGTAAAAGATCACAGTTTAGCCCAGCGTTAAATGTGTGACAATGGCAACACTGCTAATGGTACTACAACATCTCTATATTATTACAGCAGCTGTGGTGGTTTTGTCAGTCTTCATGCCTCAGCCAGAGCCCACAGGTATTGTTCAGAATGTATTCACACCATCCTATAAGCAATTGCCGTGGAATTGACTGTTCAAGAGACTCATCTGCCCACGGGTAATTCCAGGCATACCTCTCAAGGCGGGGACACTAATGAGAGTGAAAATGAAATAGTCCAGTGATGATACAGAACAGGAAGACTGAGCCAATGGCGAGAATAGAGGCAGGGAGACATGAGTGTTCACCCTGAATTCAAAAGGAAGTTAGCTTTAATTTTAGTTTCAGAAAGCCTGAGCTTCATACTGGTAATTTTCTTTAGCACTCTGTGAGAGACTGAAGGAGTTAATGTCTTAAACATTGTGGTGGGGCAAGTTCTGCTTAAGGATGAACTCTGCATAACAAGGAACTCTGCCTAGCGAGAAACCCCAGGTGAAGAGAAGCCCATCAGCAATAGAAGGGGGAGGGTGTGCTGGAGGGTGCACAGCTCCCTGTTCTGATACCCTGTTCTGATGTGCTGAGCAGGGCAGCTCACCGTGTATGGTGAAAGATCACGTCTGCAAGGAGGGGGAAGCTACTCCCCAAATGACACCCGACACCACACCACACTGTTGCAAATATTCTGGTAAAGAAATCAAAATTTAATCACATAGAAGAGTTAGGTTTGATTAAGAAATAAAATTGTGAAGCATAATGTATAGGATTGTTAAGTTTGAAATGTAGCCATAGAAACTTTAGGAAGTGTGTTATGTGTGACTATAGGAACCCTAATATTGTTAAAGTTTGAAATAG
Source organism: Harpia harpyja (assembly GCF_026419915.1). Taxonomy (NCBI): domain Eukaryota; kingdom Metazoa; phylum Chordata; class Aves; order Accipitriformes; family Accipitridae; genus Harpia; species Harpia harpyja. Next base: position 26,487,421 of record NC_068947.1, read on the forward strand.
CTAACCATAGAAACCTCACCAGGAAGTTACTGGGTTTTCTGTTTTGTTTCAAGAAACTAAGGAAACCGTCATGGACACCAGTTTGCTGCTTGGAAACCCCCTTACCCCTCCCATCTTGATTTGAGTATCGAAGATTTCAATCAGTAGAGCCAAGTGTAACTGACCAATGATTGTTTTTAAATAAGAATATTGATAAGGTTATATAATCAAAGGACCAATCATTATAAAGGTTAAATTTAAGAATGAGCATAGTATGCATTTTTATGTAAAAAGCTTATGTAACAATGACCTGACAGAAAAAGTCTATAAAAACTGATGGATTTTGATACTAAGTTGGACATGCCTTTGGAGGAGCAATCCCCCGTGTCCCCAGCACTGCAATAAACGAAGTGCCTGCTTCTTGACTTCACATTGGTGTTAAGGAGTTTTATTCTGGATTTCGGTCACCACACCACACCACACCCCCCAAAGCCCAAAGGCCCAAAGACTACCTAATTAGCCTAACAAGTTCAAGTGCCCACCCAAAGGAGGGGAAAGGATGATAAAAGGACACAAACTGAAGTGCACAAGCACTGGGTGCACAAGCTCACTGGAACTGGACCCCTTGGCTGACTGGACCAATGCTGAGCCCAGGACTGGTGAAATCTCTCTCTTCTCTCCATCTTGTTTCTCTCTTTCTTTTTCCTTTTCCATAATCCCTACACCTCATCCCTTTAGACATAAACCATTGACCAAGTCTGGGACTAGGAGTGGATCCAGCCACCCTCAGGCTCCTCTCTGAGAAGGAGTCTAGAAAGCAAGGGGGTCTGCTCTGAACCTCCTGACCCAATGGGAGGGCTCTCCTTATTGTCTGCCCTGAACTGATTCCCAAATAAGCAAGGCCTGTAGTATATGTTTGGTGATGCATGGTTAGCACATGTTACACAGTTTACTGACATAGTTTCATGCCAATTCTTGTTGTGAGCATACCAGTTTTGGTGGTGACCATGCCAATTCTTGTGAGCAAATAGAAATTGAGTTTTGTGAGTTAAAGGATCCCTGGTGTCATTTCACCTTAATCCTGATCTGGGAATCAGCAAACCTGAGTCATCATCCCGAGAAACTGAGACATGACACACTGGCTTGAGCAGATAAATTTAGAATAAATTGAGAGCATAAATTTAGGTTTCATTCTTATATAAATAGGGGGTGTGAATTCACACAGAATTTAGGTATTAGTGATGATTTTTTATTTTTTTTTAATTCAGGCCATTCTAACAGAAGGGGTCATCACACCAGAAAATGGACCTACATGATCTGTTTTTATTTCAAGTCAGAAGAATGAAATGGCTAAACAAATTTTCAGTATCTATTTAGCATGGTGTATATAAGCTATATATATGCCATGTATTTATGCTATATATATGTCTATGTATATAGCCTTTATATATAGACAAAACAGCATATTAATGAATGTACTTCAACTGATTAAGAGAAATTCCAATATTAGAATGACAATAAAAATTATAAAAGAGTGAAAGAATAGAAAATGTTAAGAAACTGCCTTCTCTGAGAAGCCATATTGAAAATGCAGATGTATATATATTTCACACCACATATTTCTATGAAGCTCAACGCCTTACTGAAAGAGAAATAAATTATGATGATTCTTCCATTGCTATCCCTTTCCTTTTATTTAAGGCTAGTGCTGGGTTAAATAAATAAATTATACAGTGTGAAACTCACCATTGTCCCAGAGGGACAGTGCGAGATAGATACAATTCTAGAAGCTTTCTTAAACTGGAACATATGGCATCAGACTTGCTCTAGTTCTTTTTAAAGGGTTGAAGGACATCCCCTGTAAGAGACTGAATCCTATTCCCATCCTTTACTCATCCATTTTGCTTCTCTGTTTCTTTGTCTTTAAAATGTTAATTAACTTCTTCATGTACACATATCCCAAACTATTATTAACCTACACTGTATACTACTTTAGGCATGCTGTATGTAAAGCAGGATAGACAATGCACCTTCCTGCAGGTTGATTCAATCTGTCAGAAAACTGTTTAAATGAAACCCCTCTGAGATCCAGGCTATCAGGGTTGGATTGCTTCTGTCTACCTAAGTAAATCTAATCCACACATCTCTACAGTAAATGCAGTCCTCAGTGTAGACACATTTAAATATATATGACTACACTTGTGAACAATCCAAATGATTTACAGTCATTATTAGAGAAAATAATGGGGTGTTGAAGGTTGATAATAAAACTCAGGTTTTACTAATCACAAATTTGAGCATGTACCCTACATGCTCCTCTACTGAAATCAAAGTCAGAGTATTAGTGTAATGTTATCTATCTTAGAAGTAAGGGGTTTTCTGTACTTTAAATAATTTTATTTAGCTTGCTTTTATTGCTAAGATATCTCTAATAACACCTTAACATCCTTCAACATCACAAAGTACAAACCTGTAGCAAAAAAGTTAAGGTAGCAACAAAATGTAAGTGCATAGACAGTATCCATAACACTGCGTTAAGACTAACCAGTGTTTTCAAAGCAGTAGATTATTAGAAATGCCTATATCAAAGTAATTCTGTCAGAAGAAATAAACTTCAGCATATTCAAAACCTGTTTTCATCTATATAAAAAAATAATTTCTAAAAAGAAAAATTGTAACACTAGTCATCTTATCCCCAAAGTGACTTTTGGTGTTGTCCTGGTTTCAGCTGGGATAGAGTTAACTGTCTTCCTAGTAGCTGGTACAGTGCTATGTTTTGAGTTCAGTATGCGAAGAATATTGATAACACTGATGTCTTCAGTTGTTGCTCAGTAGTGTTTAGACTAAAGTCAAGGATTTTTCAGCTTCTCATGCCCAGCCAGCGAGAAAGCTGGAGGGGCACAAGAAGTTGGCACAGGACACAGCCAGGGCACCTGACCCAAACTGGCCAACGGGGTATTCCATACCATGTGACGTCCCATCTAGTATAGGAACTGGGGAGTGGGGGTGGGGAATCGCCGCTCGGGGACTGGCTGGGTGTCGGTCGGCGGGTGGTGAGCAATTGCACTGCGCATCATTTGTACATTCCAATCCTTTCATTATTGCTGTTGTAATTTTATTAGTGTTATCATTATCTTTATTAGTTTCTTCTTTTCTGTTCTATTAAACCGTTCTTATCTCAACCCACGGGTTTTGCTTCTTTTCCTGATTTTCTCCCCCATCCCACTGGGTGGGGGGGGAGTGAGTGAGCAGCTGCGTGGTGTTTAGTTGCTGGCTGGAGTTAAACCACGACAGTGTTATGTAGATATTAACCCCTCCTGTAATAGAAGTTATAAATATATTTACAACAAAGTTGTGTTCACATAAATATTTCAAAAAGAGAGAAAAGAACATGTCTAGTGACTGAAAATGTATTTGTTTTCTCATCATTTCTATTCATAAATAAAGAACTCCACAAGAGCATAGCTTCTAGAAAACAGGCATGTGACCGAAGGGCATAGAGCTAGTACAAACCAGAGACTGACTGTAAAATAAATAGACAGCTCCTCCTTTATTTTCAAGCAATCCTCCAATCTGGTTTTATATAAACAGAAAAATCAGGAGGACAAAGGAAAAAACCCACAGCTTCTGTTGTTCAAATAAATTGTAAATGTGAATGCAAACTGCAGTAAGTAAGGCTATAGGAAAGAAAAGGAGCCTATGGGACTGAAACACCAAGTCTCCTCAGCGACAACTGAACATACGCTTTCTGCAGATGTCTTGAATGACGGTTTGTTTTAAATATGAATGAATATTAACAGAAGGTTCTGCCTGTCATCAGATGGCTTAACATCATTTGTCTTCATCCTTGATGCTGTTTTATTGTTAACTTACTTTTAAAAACAGCAAATTTCTTTAACTTATCAAAGTTCTGTCTCCCATCCTCCCTCCTTCCCTCCAGGAAGGTCTTGAACACTGATTGATTTATGCCAAAAAAGTGAATTGTATTTTTATTCTGAATGTCAGATTTACAAGTTCTGTGTACTTATTCATAGATACTTTCATCTTTCCATGCTAAATGGGATTTTTTTACACTTCAAAGCTTGGATAGTTTTCTTCGGGGAAAAAAAAAAAGGAAAACCAAATTCTTATATTGTTGTGCATGTATATGGGAAAGCTTGATGTTAAATTTCATGGAAATGTATGGCCAAGCATGACCTTATTCTGAAATGTAAATCTCAATTGTACATATTTTTGAAGCAAGTGAAGTCTGGTGCATGCTTTTTTTTTTTTTTTTTTTTTTGTTCTGTTTGGTTCTGTCCTAAGCTTGTCTGTGATATTAACTGACTTTAATAATCTACTAAATTGGTAAGCTTTAAGTATATGCTGGAATCTTAAAAGCATTAAACTGTTGACTTTTACAGGCATGTTGAACTAGCAGCTAACAAACTGCCTTTTAGATGCAACTATCTGATCCTTTATGCCTAAAAGCTCTGCTTTAATACCTGTGAAAAAATCAGTTTTGGTCAGACAAAGCCTGGAGGCATTCATGATACCAAAGATATGTGTCCCAAAAGCATTATGTAATCTAATAAAATTAGCAAATTAAGTAAAATATTCTCCCTATTGTTTACCTGCAGCTTTTACCAAAGAATCTGCACAGGACACTAAAGAAGCCAAAATGAGACAATAAAGAGGTTTAGAAAGTAAGGTGATTCTATGTAAGCTTCATGGTAACTGGATGCTCCTATTAATTCACTAAAATGTGCATTTATACAGAGAACTACATTTTCAAAAATTAAAATATTTCTTTATAAATAATAAAATTAAAGCATTTTACAAAAGGATTTAAAATGTCAGAAAACCAATTCAGCTTCTCTACTGCAATTGTGACTACCGAGAAGGATATGTGGGATTGACTCCAGTTCTGATGTTATTAAATACTGAAATTCATACAGGTGGAAGACTTAAAGAAGGCATTGTATCCCTCTGGACTTACATCAGCAGGATGAATCTGAGAGACTTCATTAGTATTAATATAGTGTGTGGTCACACAGCTGGAAAAAACAATCATCCACATTTTCTCATGCCATAAGCCTCATTGGGTGCCCCTGAGTCATAGCAAATTTATGAAGAATAGAAGCATTTGGCTGCCTACCAGAGATACTGGAATATTTAATTATGTGAAGTGGCCAGTACAGTAAAAAAGCATTGAAAGACAGCACCCATTTAATACTTCTTGTTTTGGATATACTTTCTCAGCCCAAACTCTTCCCCTTTGCGATTGTTTCTAGTCTCTCCAGAGACTAGCTAATTTGAACACAGGAGAATTCTTTCTGGTCAAACATTTTTAAACAGAGTATGATGCTTACTCTTACTGAGAAATAATGTGTCCAGTAAGACATTTCCCTGAGGTCCTCAGAACTGTTCATTTACTATTTTAAGCAAAGTGCTGTCTTGGTTACCCTAATCCAAAGTCTGTGGAGTTCAGCTACCAAACGAGAACACATAGCCCCTGAGCTGGCCCAGGGTTTCGACATATGCACATGACACGTGCCTATGGCAGACCTGGGCTTTTCTCTACCAGCCGCTAGATACCAGGCACTGTACATTACAGAATCTCAAATGACATTTGGTGGCCACATTATGGCAATTGAATCCTTATTACCTGGTTAAAAATCAAGCTTACAACCAGAAATAAGGGTGTTCTTTTCCACAGAGTTATTTGTGCCTTTTCTTCATGCTATCATCACATAACCTAGAGTATCACCTCATTTTGCCATACAAATTTGTTTTAATTCAAACATTTCCTTAAATGACATCATTGCCAAACATTTCAGTGGGATTTCTCAATGCACTTGTGCCTCTGTGACTATTTATTTACCATGTGCTAACAGTGTCTTAAATAATATAAGCAGTGGAGAAATACTACATCTTCCTGAAAGCACCATCTAGTGAAGTGCGCATAACATTTTTTACGCATGGTATCTTGCAAGACCAGAAGGGAACACACCACATGTATGTGGAGCCAAGAATTTATTGTTAGTCAAATTCATGGTTTAAGAGTCTAAAAGTGTATATTATGATATATAGAAAATTTTCAACAACATTACAGTTTAAATTATTTTTTTTTAAAAACCCATCCTAGCATCTACCCATTTTCCCTGGCATTATGCTCACCTTTCCAATGTCCCCTGCATCCTAAACTTGACAATTTTTATGTACTTTCTTACCCTAACTTTCTCCCTTCCCCCTGCACCCAGGGAAGGAGTGAAAGCTGCTCCAAAGCCTCTGGCAGCCCACAGCCTGTGGCCTTCTGCTAGTAATGGCAAAAAATGAGTTCAACACCACTGTAGCTAGTAAATTAATTAACATTAATATAATGTTAATACAATTCTGGTTTCTGTTCACAATCTTAGTGGCATAAAAAAGCAAAACCAAACAGAAAACCCACATCTTGTCCTATGAATAAAAATAACAACTGTATATTTTTGCATAATGTAATGACTCCTGAATAATAGCTAGGGTGGTTATTTCTCTGGTGTCTCCTAAGAATCAGTTAGAATATATTAAAATTATGTTTGTAATATTAGCCATGTGAGTTCTGTTTTAAAGAATTTATGATGTGTTTAGGCCTTTAGTAGAGACTGGTACAATATTGGAGTAGAAGCTAGTCATAAAGCATGTTCTACTAACCATAATTTAAAATCAAAACCAATAAAGTATACATTCCTTTGAATTTCTTCTCTGTGCTACATTAAGTGAATTAAAACCATAGTGAAATATATATCATGCACTGTTTTCCAAATTTGTTAGAGTGCAGTAAGCCTGACTCTGCTAATTACAAAGCTGATGCCTTTATGATACTAACAAGGGAGTTGTTGAATATTTGCTTAAGTGCCAATTAATTACCATTGAAGTTAGATTTTATATTGATGACCTAGTTAAAGAAACATTAATTACAACCAACTAACCTCTTTTTGGTACTGTCATGAGGCTAAAACTACAGACCTCCTATGGAAACAAAATTAATACGCTTCTAGAGTCACACATATGTCCAAATGGTCAACTATTAAAATGTCTTCTGGGACTCTCAAGATAGAATAAACATTTCCAAACAGGAAAGCATATAGTTCACAGGTACCAAAAGAAGGATAGAGCATTCAACTGCAATAACAAACGTAGGCTGATGAAGCTTTTAAAATGTCCCAGCAAAAGATAAGCTCCCTTAGAACATGAACAGGAAAGGGTAGGAAAAGGTGCCAAGGGAGCAGTGAGCAGCATCCAGCTTCCAGTGTTAGAGAACTGAAGGACATGTGAATGGCTGAAAACTTTAAAGAGGAAGCAGAGCTGTGACAAGTTCAGGCTTTTAGGTTTCTGCTCTGCTGACAGTCAGGTAAGTAAAGGTGCATTTCCTATCAAGGAAGCATTCGGCATATTACCAAGCACAGCAGCGGTCATTGGGCATTTTACTTCAGTGCTCCATCTAAGAGTTGTTGTGAATACTTCCTCAATGTGTGGTCTACCACTGATGCAGGTTATTAAACCTCTTGGAGATTAGGATGACTTTTATGTGTAAATTAATATTTCACATTCACCCATGGATTCATTCATTGTGCACCTTTTTCCAGAAAACAAAGTAGCCTCGCTCTTTACCTTCCCACCATCATAAAGGAAGAAAAAAATACTGAATACTGCAAGCTCAACTCTGACATAGGGAAGACAAGCCTTTTGAATGATGCTTGGTTTAGATCCATAGTTACAACCTTCCCATACATTGCTGACACTTTCTCAGTTTGTATATTTTTAATATCAGAATCCTAAAATCATGTAAACGAAGCTACTTAGTATTCCTTGTGGAATAGTTGGAACAATTAAAATTAAGCTCACATTGATTTGCTGCATTTAAGTAAAAATTGTTATTTATGTTAACAGTTTCAATCCATTTCCATTAAAGCAATATCAACTAATACAGTTACCTTGTCTGTCACTTTTTTTTTTTTTTTAACTGTCAAATAAATGTCTTGCATATTTGGAGCTTACAAAGTGAGAGGTATAGAGAGATAAACTCAGCTGGTCAGGGCAGGTGTAGTTAGTCAGTTTGCTCATTATTAGAAGTTATAATATGATAGCAATGGCAATTTTACCACTAAGAAATAGTATCATGCTGTTCTGAACATACAGAGACAATAAGTCAAAGAAAAAATGAAAACAAAAAAATAATTAAAGGATATTTGCTGAAAGAGAAAATAAGGTATCAAATGAAATATTATTTGGTAAGGACAATATGAATCTAACTGGGACTGAGGCAAATATATCAACCAAATGAAATATGCAGGCTTCATTATTATTACTCTTATGGCCAGGATTATATTAGAATTTCCATAAAAATTCTGGATGCCTAGGGTTTTGTAAGCATCAGTTCCACCAAAGTCTTTTTTTTTCCTAAAGAAAATTTAGAAGCAATGAATTATTTTTTGCAGTATTTTCAGTGTTCTCTATATTAAAAATTACATTTACCCAAGCTTGTTTTTTCTCTTTTTTTCAAAATCATAAAACTGGATCCCATCACTGGGTAGTAGGCATGAATAGAATAGAGTATGAGGCAGCTATAACAAAGATTAGGAAAATTTTGCCAGTAAGTACACTTGCAGATTAATTCTATAGGGTTGTTTCAGTTCATTTTTTGGGTGACAGCTCCATCAAGATTGCTATCTTGTGCCAAATAGGATTTATAAACATTTTTATGAAAAAAAGTGATTAAATTTGTTTTATATTCAAAAAATTATTTTCAGAGGACAGGAATAGTTATCAAGACTACAGATCACTGTATCACAATAGGATTTTAACATCGAAGATAACCTATGGGAGTAGTTGTCAGAAGATCGTATTTTTCCATATCTCTTATTTCTCATATGGGGTAAAAAAAAAAAAAAAAAAGTTTAAAATCCCATAGTATTTGAAGAAATACAGTTCCTACACTTTTAAGTATGTAGAATTAAAACCTCTGTCCATCATAACAAGCATTAACACTGCTGTCTTCTTTAAAGATGGGGAAGTCTCACTTTTTTTCCATGAGGAATTTACAGCAGTTAGTAAACTTGAAAGTGAATTTATTTTAGTAAGGGTATAAGATAAAATTCACTGAAAACTACTGACATCTGTTTATACTCCAACATAATGTACTGATTCTTCTAGCAACAGAATATCTTACATTCATGTTTTATTCTGTGATTTCACTAGTGAATCCTGACAACATTTTCAATGCTTCTTGGCCAATACCTGAACAGATCAAAACTAAGGAAATATTAAGTATTTTGCTGTCTTTACTAAGTGTACCTACAAGCCCCATAAATTCTGATGGTACTTATCGCAGGCTGAAAGAAAACAGATTCTTCAACATGAATCTTTGCAAAATTAAGTGAGATTAGTAGTTTGTAGATCACATAAAATATGTATTTAGGCAGCCATATAGGCATATTGAAAGGGAAAAAAAATAATTCTGAATTAATTCAACATACCTACTTAGAATATGTTTCCTATATTAATTTTAATTAATACTGAAATTCTATTTATGTTCTTCTCATGTTCATTAGGAAAATGCTATATTATTCCCACATAGTAACTGGGTAATTTACCTTTGATATTAATGGGAAAGACATCAGATGTTCAATAACGTGGAAGTACAAGTGGGTTCTACCTTGATTATGAGCTTCCCATTAAACTAAAACATGTGGTTTAAAATTTAAAATGTACAAGGAAGCCGTTCTTATATGCCCTAGTTATTAGGTATTCAGAAATACACCTAACTTTAAATGTGAGAGCAATGAGATAAACTATGTATTTAATTGCACTCTGTATTAGTGCCCTTCCCAATGTAGGATGCTAACATGTAATTCATTTGCAGCTCCTTTTCCATCTTTGGTATGCAGAACAAGAGTCAAAAATTTTCTGCCTTTTGACCTTGAACATGAAGAACAGGGAAAAGCCTCAGGGAGTAATGCAGCTGAAAACACTAGTGTCATTTGTTCATAACCCTGGCTTCTCACTACCAGACATTCCTTGTGGGAATGTAAAATTCTATGTATATATCACTAGCAACCTAAAAGTCTTCTGATTGTGCATGCAAAAATATGAGAAATCATTGGTGTTAGTACTGCCTTGGGTTGCTGGATGCTGTTAAAGCCTGAAGTTTAACATACAAACCCCCCAAATTTTTCATATGTTTCACTGAGAAAACTTCAATATTTCTACTTAGTAATTGAAAGCCTAAATATTAAAAAGCAAAGCTCTTCAGAATGATTAAACAGAAGCATACTTTGCTTTCATCTTAAACATAAAAGTGTTTTGATGGCTAAAATAATAAAGGAGGTGAGAAATGGCTTTAAAGAATGCCTTTCTTAATACATGATTGTTATATTGAAGATGCTGAAAAAAATCAACCACACCTTTTCTTACTGAAGGAAGTTAATGTCTACCACTACTTTCGATGGCATCAGATTTCCTATCAATCATAGTTTTTGGCTGCCCAAAAAGCATCAGGGTTAGAAATGGCAGTAGAATTTAACATCCCTCTTAAAAATCTATCCAACAATATATTTCTACTAAGTTACCAAACAATAATTTATGAAGCTCTGACAGTTCAGTTGAATATAATGAATATAATTTCCTCCAAAAAAAGAGATGAATAAATGAGTATTTTTAATCAAATGGGAAAAACCTGAGGGAATGAATGGAACTCGCCCTCCATATGGAGTTTCAGAGTGAGTCTGGTGAAACGCAAGGGCAAACACACTTGTACCACAGAGGGACACAGAAGGAGAGTTGCACAGTGTATTCACTGCACTCCTATCCCTTAGGAATTCTTCCCTGGAAATGGTGGAAATTGTTTATAATACTGGACCATACATGGCCAGAACAAATGAACAACTTGCCACCCAGGTATTATTCCCTCCCTAGTCTCCAAATTTACTACAGTAACAGTGAATCATTTGGAAGTTTTTTTTTTCTGTTAGAGACTGTAAAAACATATTTGTTGTCTAACACCTTGCAGATCCTCTATTTAACCCATGCCCTGATGGTATCCCAAACTTGGATGCAAAAAAAAAAATCAGTAATTTATCAGACAAAAGGGGCTCTCAGAAATATGTTTCCTTTTTCTTTTTTACCATCACATCAACAACTTGTTAAAGCAGACCCAGAAATTCCTCCATGAGATGTAAAAAAAGTAGAACTGGAATAGATTTCCTGCCACCCCACCTCCACAAATCACTCCCTCCACCCCACCCACCCTTACTACAAATAAATATGTAGTATCATCCTTTATACAAATGGGTCAATCCCAACTTTAAAAGTGTCATTTTACAGGCAATTCTCATAAAGTCTCACTGCTCTGGTGGTTACAAGTCTGTACTTATTTCCACCTTAATTGAATTAATTTAATTTTCCTCTCTTTTCTTTTGTTAATAATTTCTTTTAATAAAGCTTCTGTCCCCTCATCTCACTTTCCTCTTACCTAATGTATAACAGACAGCACACATCTTTCTCTCTTTTTGCTAAATAATAATAATTTAAGAAGTAGATTTTCCAACCATAAAATGGCTCTCCTTTCTGCTTTTTTCCTTGACTGCATCTGTTTCACCCGGAAATAGCTTGTCTTGCAAACCTGTTTTTGCCAGGGTCTTGTAAAGTGGTCAATTTGTCTTAAATTTCTTCAACTATTTGTAAACTCAAAATCTCTCCTGAAGTCTTGCATATTATTATGGTCAGACTAACATGTCTTTTCTTGTTGCCTTCCAGTCATTGTGGCATTCTGTAGATTTGTTAAAATATCAGATTTACTGTATTACTGCTTTCAGAATCCAGTAGCAAGTTTTGTCTGATCCCTAGAGCTTCAAAGTGAAAAACTCAAACCTCAGCTTCTACCTCAGCTGAGCTAGTTTCTATCTCCACTTCTTTTTTTTTCTAGTTTTCCTATTACTGTCCTTGTGTTCAGAATCCATGGGTTTGCATCATATCATTACTGGGAGCCTTGTCACTGATTTCTGCGGTACTAGGTTCAAAACCTTCTGAAGTTTTTAATGTCACTATGCCATGAGAAATGTGTCTCTCAAAATCAAAGACGCAACAAGTACTCCATTTATTATTTTTCAAACTGATTTGAAAAGCAGGTTCTAAACACATACAAAGCATCACTGTAGAATGCAACCTATATTCATCAGGATACAATCCAGCATTAGTTACTAGTTTCATCTCTGCATAGCCATTTGCATATAGGTAAGGTCAGCCACTTACTACTAGTTTGAAAATGATAGCTAAACTGAAGCATTCAGATTGCATGTTCATTAGCCAGTAAGCACTTTAACTTACTGTCATCCAAATTATTTTAAGTAGTTTGAAATGTATCTACTCAAAGCTAAAAGCATTTCCTTCTCTTCATTGAATGCAAACATGTAAAAGAGCATTATTGGCCAATGTAATTTCCTAGAATTTGCAAAAATCATACTATTATAAGTGGAAAGTAGCAAGAAGATAATAAAGTAAATCAAATTTAGAAAAAAATAAGGACTAAAATCTGAATTAGATGAAACAATAATCAGGAAAAATAAAAACAGACTTTCAGTTCTGCACAGCAGAGAGAATATGAAGTGCATATGGCTACAATTGCACAAGTTCACAATAAGCCGATCATTTCCTGCTAAAAGGAAAGTACTTTTTCATCTCAATGGAGCTAAGTATCCAGAAACATTACACTGGGGAGAGATTTGAAGAAAAAAAACCCAACTGTTAGAAGTCTTTAGATCTCATTTTATCTACATTGCAATCTCATTTTAAGCAATTCTCAACCACAATAGTGCATTAAGATAGTTTTTATTTACACAAGTCATTTCCATTATATTTTTATGATTACTGGGGCTATATTATTATTATTATTATTGCAACTTAAACTTGTACCTTGTTATTAACCAAAACTGGTTCTATGACATAATTTATACAGTTTGTCAGAACAAAAATATCTTATTTCTTCTTTCTGACTTTTCTGAGTGAAGGTTCATATAAAATAACATTCATAAAATAACAGAAACAAGCAATATTCAAATGCTAAAGCAGGCTCAAAACTGTGATTCCAGTGTATGCCTCTGCCCTAACATTGTCTTATATGAGAAGTTCAGGTTATAGGCATGTGAGTCTCTGCAAAATCAATAATGTACGGTGAAATTTGGAGCTAACACAATTAAACGTATACTTTAAAATGTCACTCTCTGATTCTAGGGATCTTTTTATAACCTGCAATGATTCATCTAAAAAAAAAAAAATCTGATTAAATATCATGCTGCTGAATTTGAAAATCAGTCTGAAGTTCTTCAAAGGAGACAAATATAGGTGGAATACACATCACGTAAAGACCATTTTATATAGAATTTGCTAATCTCCAGGAAAAAAGTAATTCATTGGCACATTGCCTGTGCCAGTCTACAGAAAAGGTTATTTTTCTTACCTCTGCAATAGAAGAAAGAAAGAGAGCAAGCAAAAGAAAACCCAAAATTATTGTCATTAAAAAAGAGAAGAGGAGAGAGAGGGGGGAGAGGGGAGGAGAGTCATTCCAGGTAAAAGTTTTGGTTTTTTTCTGAACAAAAATAAAAAAATTCTTTTTCAGGTTGATTTTTCGTTCTCTGACTACTGTTTCTTGAAGAAACTGAAAGTAGGAAGGAAAAGTGAAAAATTAAGGTGTGTTTTCTTTTAAGACAAAATTTCTGTTTGTCAGAGAACCATTTTGATTACAGTTACTATCAGTAACAATAGCAATTATGTATACTTACTGAACATTTAAAATATCATATGAAATACTTATCCAACAGCTTGGAATATATATTAAGACTCTTTTTAGAGCTATGTAAAACATTACAATTTTTCCCTTTTGATATATTATTACAGGTTTGCATAAGAATCCATATAGAAGATGTCACCCATTCTGCAAGTTAAAATGCCAATCTCTTCAAATGTTAAGGTACACCAGGAGAGGGATATTCTTTGTGGACTGCATTTTCATACAGTTAAATGGTGCTGACAGACTGCAAACATGAAGCAGTAAATGCATTCTAAGGGATGATATATAATATCATAGATAATATATGTTCATTAGAAAACAGGCATGTATTTTGTTTAAAAGTTCTTTCTATAGAAAGATGGTATCTCTTATTTAGTCTTTGGATATCATTTATGGTTGCTTGCGGTACACCAATTATAAAAGCTTAGTTCTTAGATTTCTGAATATGAACTACAGTGTCTCATAAGCTACCTATGCATTCTGCTTCTCTACGCTCACGCAGAATGAACTTTTCTTTAGGTATGCACTTCAAGTATTAATTGTATATCCCAGAGTGACATTATGTACTTTTACATAAGCTACTGTGTTGTTGGAGTAGATTTTTAACGTAAATAATATTTGAGGGAGAAGTGCTTATTGATTGTATTGATATTTTTATATTTTAATATTTTATTATCTCAATTTATAGTATACTTCGAATATAAAATGTCTGCACAAGATAGCTTAGAAGTCCCCCAGGGCCTTGGCAAGAGAAAAAAGACAGTGCTACAGACAGCTCCAGCACTTTGAAAACAGGGGGTAGAATGAAAGTAACTGATAGTATTCTATCTTTCAGAATCAAAATGTCATTAATAGGATAGGTCTTGAGAATGTACTACAATGGATTCGCCTAGGTACACATAATGTGGTTTTTTTGAAACTAGAAGATGCTAATCACAATGAAATAAAGAGATTGAAGAAAACTAACAGTAATAAAAATGTGTGAAACTAAAAAATGTTTGACCTGTGTCAAGCATTTCAGTATTACCTCAGGGGAAAATAAAGTGTCAGTGGAAACACTGAAAATGAGCATACACACACAAAATCTAGAGTTCTACCAGTTCACATGGACAAGACAGAAAAAAAAAGGGTAGGTCTCTCCCATAGCTCATAAACAACTTAATTCAACCAGATGTGTCCTATTTATGCAAGTGTACTCTCTCTATCCTACATCAACAGAATTAGATTATGAAAAAAAAGTGAATTTTAAAATAAATTTTCTTTAAAAAAAACCAAAACCCTGACTCTTCCCACTAAGTTGTACCCAAGCAGAAATGGGCCACTGATTTGTTTATCCACAAAGCCAGAGATCCTTTGAAGTGCTGAGTGATTTCGCTTTCCTTTAACTCAAAATGAGAGGGTAGAGAGAGCCTGTTGCGTGCCCAGTTCTGGCTGGTTCAGGTCTTCGATAAAATACTCATACCTCTTCAGGTGTCTCAAAGTATCTAATGTAATTTCAAACAGGCTGTCTGCCTGAGTTCACACATTTTATGAACTTAAGAAGAATTTTTTCCTTAAATAAATAATAAATCTGCAAGAGCTTTAGTCTTAGGATTTTATAAAGCCACTTCTACATCATGAAGATATGATTAGCGATTAAAACTGCCATTAGAAAAATGGGTAAAGTAGGTCTAGTGTGAAGGGCTGGGTCTTTTCTCCCGCTTTAGAGAAATTATTTTGTCTGATGTCAAAGTTGCTGTTTGGTATAGACAATGGAAATAAAGTTTGGTATTAACAGAGAATTTTATAGAACTATTTTGGTGAACCACATATTGTTTATAAATTCTACCTAAAAGATAACAGCACTGTCTAGAAATTCTCAAGATATTTTTGTTCTCCACATTGTGCACTCTGCTGTTTAAAAATCAGTGTTTCTGCAAATGTTAAGATCAAAAGAAAAAAATTGGGTAGGAGGGAAAGGATAGTTATGGCTTAACTGCTGTAGAAGCTTCAACTCTTAAGTAAAGACTTGATTTATTAAGAAGAAATTCAGGACCATTAGTCTAAGGTTCTCCAAAATGTACAGTGTTAAAGTTCAAAAAAGAAAACTTGATTTATTTTTAAAGGTTATATGTGTCAAAATGGCTCCTGCTGTAACTAAGAAATGCATAAGAAAGCAGTGAAAGCATAAGGAGACTGTGGTAGCAACAACAGAAAGAGTCTGTAATAGCTACCACCAGGCTGTAAGGAGATAAGAAAGGTGACATCATGCTGGATACACGCAGATTGCTAAAAGAGATCAGATGGCCCAGGGGACCAAGGTGTTGTTACAGAGATTTTCATCTCTACTTCTGGGTTCAGGATCTCACTCATCTTTGTATTATTTTTTTGTTTGTTAGTGTTTTGACAGTATGTTGCAGAATGAGAAAACAGAAAGGCACCTGGGCATGTAGCGCTTCACCTTCCCTGGTTGCACGCAGACCCATGCAGAACATTTGGGGAGGTGGCAAGCAAGGGAATGGCTTTGTGGCAGTTCAGAGTCACCATAGGGAAGGCTTTCAGATGCTCATCACCCACAGTGCATGCCAGGATCTCATGCAGCTCTGTTCTCCCCGAGACATCCTCCTACAGCACAGGCAATGGGGAGCACAGAGAAACCACGGGATCAGGAACGCAGAGCTGCATCCAACAAGCTCCCAGGCACATCTGTGGCAGTACATCCCACCCCCCCCCCATCCTGCCAGCAGGAAACAAAACTTCTCCAGGAGGGGAGAAGGGGAAGGAAACCCTGGAGGCTGCAGGCTGAAATTTGAACTGGCCAATCGAGATGCACCAGATAAACCGAGATGACCCTCCTAGCCAATAGAATTAAATGACCACAGGTCAGATTCGACAGGGGTATAAACGGGGTCCCGCCAGAGGACACGTTGGCAGTCCTCCTCGGAGCAGCGGGTCTGCAGTTGGGGACTCCCCCTCAGGTCAGGGCACCGCCCGAGGTAACTCCTCGAGGGAGAGAGCCCTCAGCTTTTAGGTGAGTGATACGCGCGTTTTGAGCCATCACTTTAAATCTTGGGGATTCTTCAGTCGGCTGTGTAGTATTAATTCTCTTTACATCATTGAGCCTGTGGTTTTATTAAATGTTACCGGACTTCTGACTAACTTTTGCTGAAGAATAAATCTGAGTTTTAACACCTGTTGGATTTGGTTAGTCGTGCATCCGTAACAGCCCCCAATGCACCTGCTCAGCCCGTTGCTGCCAGGGGTGTCACGCATAGGGGAGGGTCATGAAGGAGACTTTCAGCTGCTGAGCAGTAGTTTGTCACCTCACTTCCGCCAACTCCTATCTTTTAGTGTGCTACTTTGTCATTTTTGGGTTTCTGGTAAGTCTTCATTGTTTTAATGATTTCCTTGGGCTCTGAGATAATCTTCACGTAAAAGCTATCTACCCAATGCCACTTATGAAACTATCTAAAAATAATTTAAAAAAATGACAAAAACCCACTGAAGTAATAAAAAGCTACAAAACATTGATTTCCATAACAACAACAAAAAATTGTATAATGGACAGAAACATCAAGAATAAACTTTTCCAATATTATTAAAACAATTATATAGAAACATAATCTACTGTGAAAGACTTAATACTGGGTTCTTTTAATTTTATTTTCAGACAGATAGCTTTCCAAGGAAGATAAATCTATATTCTAAACTGTGTAATCACCTGTACCTTTGGTGGAGCACTTACTGTCTCAGACAGGTAGGGTTAAAAAAGTGTCTTTACCATCTAGCTATAAAACTACTATTCTAGCCACTAGACTAGAATGCTTAATTCTAATTGTTTGTTTGCTGTATATCTGATTTATTCCTCCTTTCTTATGAATAAATGATCACTTTATTTCATATCCTGTTCTCCCTCCCAACTCACAGGTACTTTTATCAGCTTCTAGGACACTTAGCTTTTCACAGAGGTAAAAAACATATGTACAAACCCTGTAACAGAAGAAATCAAACAAAAAATGCAGCACTAGTGAAATACATGGGTATAAATGTCACTACAACATGTATAATATGAACATTGCTTGGTGTCTACCTGCTAATTTCCTGATTAACTTTTTTAATATAGTTACAAAACACTGTGATTCAAGGACTTTGCTTTATGTCTTATTGCTCTGCTGCTACAATATACACGGGCTAATGAAAAGGAGACAGTGGTTTCCCTACCACAGCAGATTATTATTATGAAAGAGATCCACACAATTTGACTCTGTTTAAAAAACAGAAACAACTAAATTTGCCTGAAGAAAGTGGTATTTTCTCTGTTTCTGCCTCTCTATATACGTAGAGATATATATGGATACGTATATCTATTTGTGTGTGTGTTCCTGTGTTTATGTATACAACCAATACATTCATTGATCTTTAAAATTCCTCAAATGCACTGTGATGACCATTTTATTAAGGAACAGATCTAAGGATCTCAGTGTCCACCCAATAGCTATTTTGTCAGCAATTTGCCTAAGGAGAAACAAAGGCCACAGTTAATTAATTAAACAAATAAAACACCAGTAGACCACATAAAGAATATCCAAGAACTGCACTTATGTACTTAAGAACTTTTACTTTGCAAAATCAAGGAGGTCACCTGTTGTGAATTAATTCTCATGGAAACAGCTGACAAGCCAGAGGTCTGATTTTAGTACATAAACTACACCAGCATGACAGCTTAAGTATAGTTTCAGAATGTCAGATATTTAATTTCCTAGTAAGTACATTTAATTGCCAAGCTTCAGCTAAATGCTTTCAGTAATTTCTTTTCCAAGAAATATTTGCATATGTTTTTGAAACCAACTGTACTGAAGGAAACATAGACTTTGCACTTTTAAGATATTTTTTTCTGGAGTAGTCAGCTTTATACACTTATTTGGTTAAGGTATTTTCCCAGGCCAGTTAGACAATAGCTAATAATCTGTATTTTGAGATCATCATAGCAGATGGCACGGGTGTCCCTTTTAGCTCACATTATGAACTTAACATATCTTAATATGTTATTTCACTGATGAAAATTATAGGAATTATAAATAGGAGCAAAATCATAAGAAATGTGCTAGTACCTTAAACACTGGTCTTTCTAGCCCAGTACTCTGTCTCCAGCAGTCACAACACTACCACTATATACAAGACAGCTACTTAGGAGGAGCATGTCAGCCTGGCTATGTTAGCTTATCCATGCCCACACACACTCCAGAACCCACAAGAAGTGTAGGGAGAGGAGGACTGATTCCTCATTTTCTCTGGGTCTGTGTGAAGGCCCCACTGAGCACAACAGCAGCAGGAGGAGCAGCTCTTGCAGAGGCTCTTCTCCTGCACCACCTTTCCTACACCAAGAAGAAGAATCAAATACATCTGCTGAAACCTTCCTCCATCAAGACTACAGCAATTACCATTATTTTTATGGCCACCTACACAGTCATGAGTACCTGGACTGAACATCCTTTAGCAGTATCCAAAGTCATGGGTTGCAGCTACAACTTGTGTCACTTCAGTGCACCTGGCTCACATTTCACAGAGACGGCACCTGCCACTGCCAGACTCTCCCTCACATCCTTTGCACAGAAGAACTTTGGGAGGACAGGCAGTGTCACACCCAAAACCTTGAAATGAGCAAGAAGGGAATGTGTCATATATGGAGCCAGTAATTTATAGACAGTTCAATTAATCTTTTAGCTTTCTAGTAGTTCAAATTATCAAAATCAGGAAATCTTTAATAAAAATAGTTAAATTTATTTATGTTTTTTAAAAGCCCTTCCTAGTATCTAACCTTTCCAATGTCCCTCTGCATCCTATACTTGACAGTCTTCCTCAAAAATCTCCAACTAGTTTTTCTAAAAGCTCCAAAGTGTGGTGGGATTTGGTGAGTAATTGTTTGGCTTTCACCTTGTCTACTACCTTCATGATTCTATAAAGATGTATCTCCTCTTAAACACCTCCTCCCCAAGGCAAGACCTTTCAGTCTCACTTTGTAAAGCTACTCCATTGCTTAGATCACACCAATTACTCTTTCTTATACTTTCCTGCACCTTCTCTCTACCTCTGCTATGTCCTCTATGAAGCACTGAGACCAGAACTTCAAGCAGTTCTTAAGATGTGAATTTGCAGTGCATAAAACCACAGAGCTGCATTCAAGACTTCAGGAGCTGGTTTTGATTTTGGGTTTTGGGTTGATTTTGGTTTTGTCTTTTTACAGGATAAGAGCAAACAAAAAATCCTGCAGCTAATCCAGTTTGGAACAAACCTAATATAGCACAAATCAGTGGAAAAAAAAGGGTCTAAATTACTGTGTCCTAAGTCCCATTTCAAAAGCAGCTCCAAAGCAAGCATTTAGTTGATATGGCTATAAATTAATCTCAAGGTATGTGGATTCCCAGCACAGTGAGATGACCCCATTAACACTGTGGTGACATATGGAGAACTGGACAATATTGGCAACTGTAACCATACTCACATGTTTTCCCAAGCAGACAGATGGAGCATCTGGGCTCCTAGGGAAGTGGTTAAACTGTTTCTCAATTCAACTGGCATTTTCACAAATGCCTGAACAATTGTCCCATTATGTGCAAAACCAGATACCCTTCGGAAAACACTAGATTAATCACCGCCGAAAACCACTTCTAACTCACAGAAGTGGTGCACCTGCTCAATTGCACCCATAAGGAAGAAAAGAATAGTGGTCACACAAAATACCCAAAACACAACCAAGCAACAATGATCTCTGCCAGATAAATGCATTTCTCAGCCAGTGGTGCAAACTCTACATGGTATCATACTGCAATTTCTACATAATCCATTTCTGTTGAGGTTTCACAGATAACCAGGGTATGCAGATGATGAGACTCCTGTCTGGTTTTGGGGATGATTCACTAAACTGTGGGGATCTTTAGTTCCAGCTTGTATCTCTTTCTCATCAAACTCTCTGCTCTCTTTCACTCTAATCCTCACTGAATTTTTTCTAGTTCTGTCTTTCCAGATTTTGTTTAGGAACCCAAAGGTAATCATTCCACATAGGTTTTTAAAAGCAGGTGTCATGAACCAGTAAATCTTGCCCCAGTTCCACATATATTAAGCTCACTAGTTGGCTAACACAATTTTCTAGATCCACTCCTTTATCCCTCAAATACCGCAAGACTTCTGTTTTCTTCACCAACACCTTCAATCTTAATTCTGTCTGCACAGGTGACATTAACAAGACCAGAAGTCATGGCAGTCAAGCTCATTTTCAGAGATGGTTCATTATCTTCTTTCTTTACATTCTCCTTTTATACAGCTTTATAAATAGCTCATTGCCTTTTATGTGAGTCTGAATTGAAATGCTCACTTCAGTAATGCCTGTTTCAATAAGCTGCTAAGTTTTCAATGAGAGCTCTGAATGCATGGTAAAACAACACAGCAAAAGAAACATTTCTAATAACTCTAGGATTAGATGTTCTTGCTTTCCTGGGTGTAAAAAGTCATCATGAAACACCCATTGCAAGATACCGTAATGAATACAATATTCCTTGTACTGATATTTTATTACTAGATTCTTTCTTAGGATAACTCTTCAGCATCTTTGTATTGACATCAGCACAGACTTGATTAGTTTCAAGGCTGCCTGTCATGGAACAGTTGATGGTTGATGACATAGCTGGGTAATTGTATCTTCTAGCATTTCAATAATCCAGTTTGCCATTAGATTAAATTTTGCCTTTGGCAACATTCACTGAGAAATGTCTTTGGAGTATCTGTTGTATATACTTATTGAAAAAATTGCCTTTTTATGCTTACTGTGCTATGTAGCCAAGAATACTGTGCTGGTTTTGAATAACCATTAAGATGTGACTGGACATTCTGTGAACCGTGGAAAATAAATATACCTAAATAAATGTAAAACTACAAGAGAGAAATATTCCCAAAAAGTTTTGCTCTAACATACTCTCTTATGTATTATTTTTCCTAATTATTGGCTATACCTGTCAGAATAAGAAGCAGGGGAAGGCAAATAGGACAGATTTAAATGATGAAAGAGTTTACGCAGAGACTGAATGATACAAGGATCCTTGTTTTCTTAGCTCTTATCACACAAGCTGTTTCAATATCAAATCACACCAGTTCTTCAGAAAATGAAGAACATGATGAAATGTTTTGTTCTGCATTGAATTTCATGTAACAGAACAGCATTTCTGCAAAGAAAACTAGCAAATTATGCTCTGTTTAATTGCATCTTTTTCCCCCATCTTGTGACAAAAACAGTTGAGGAAAGAATGGAGATAAAGTCCAGACATATCTCCAATTCTTTGTGAGGATTGGTATCACATTATTGAAGACTTAAGAGTCAAACACTATGCAGGCAACTAGAAATTCTAAAACCCTCATAACAGGGCTGGGGAGTAAAGAGTCAGAAAGGTGGGGTGGGAGGAAATGTTTGAAAACTTACTGAAGTTTATAACAAATTAAGTTGTTTCTTCACAATGATTAGTTCTTAAAGTTGTGTCCACCCAATCCTTGAAAAAGGACATTTTTAAAAAAAAAAACTTTTAGCCTGTAGCCTCACAAGATGTTACTTGACATAACAACTGGAAATTATCTTTGACAGAGCACTTATTTGCATAACACAGATCTATTCCCTTGACTTTATTATTCCTATGATCAGGGATTCATATGATCAGTGCTCATTTTGTTAGGCAGTGAATGAACAACAAAAAGAAATCTAGAAAATGGAACAAAAACTTCCCCCAAAGTGTTAGATTCTTAATTGTAAGATAAGGTGTATCGGATGGATCCACCATCCCAGTGAAGTATGCAACAAGACAGTAAAACAATAATCTTCCATCACTTCCACAGATATGACCTTTTGTTTCCTCTCCTGGTCTGCTAGCACATTGGCTACTGATGCAGATCATGACATGAGGTTTGACACAGCACCCTTCTGAGTTTGTCAAGAAGCTTCTGCAATGTAAGCTCTCTATTTGTCAGCCTTTCCCCCTCGTCTCCTCATCAAGCATTCATTTTTCACAGTAATGAAGACAGATGTAAAGAGGCAGAATGTATGAGGAATGTCATGTTCCTGCCACTAACACTGGTCATCATGGCATGCCTGAGAGAAGTATGTTATGCTACATTATGAGTAAACTGTGCATCCAGGTTTTTGAGTGGTTTTAAGTTTGCTTTTTTAATAAAAATCATCAATCCTATTAAAAAAACCTAATATATGAAATAGGATGGTGTATAGAACTTCCTGAATTATATCGGTGTTCCAGATATGGGTCAAATGGGGAGTATTAACTGAAATGGAATACAAAATGATGATATGCTTTCTCACAATGCATGAAATTCTAGGATAGGAAATTAACTTATTGAATAGTAGCTATAGAACAAACACAGGAAAATATTTTTCATGCAGTGTACACCTAAATTGTCAAACTCATTGCTGCAGATTTTTGAAAATGCCAGAGGTTTATCTGCAGTCAAAAAGCAGTAGATTAAATTCATTGAAGAAAAAAATCCATCAAAAGCTCATTTCTACACAGGTTTAGGATACCTAGGAGATCGCTAAAGAAAAATAAATAATAAGGAGGACAGCGTCTGAGGTGTGGGCTTTCACTATTGGTTTAGAATATTGTCTCCAACTTTCTACAAACCAAGAGCTAGGAAGATAACAATGTAGTGTTCAAGAGTTTAAAGTGATTAAATTAGAGTCACAGATATGTTTATTGTGAATAGTATTACTAGTATATCAAATTATATATTGCAGCCACACAAATGCATTTCCACTTATTATGGTTTGGGTATTTTTTTGTTCATTAAAGGGATTAATAACATTCCAAATAAAAGAAAACAAGAACTTTAAATTTGGTTGTGTACCATTTTGTGTTGCCACAATAATATAACAGTATGTAACAAGGAATAAAGCTAAAATATTTTGTCAAATTATTGGGGCATAACTCCCCCATAGGAGCACCAGTCAGATTTTCATCTCCTCCCATGGAGGTTCCCAGAAAATCATAGCAACTACCATTTCTCTTTAACGATGAAATCTGATGTGCTACCCTGAAATTCCTAGGTGATTCCTTTTTGCTTGTCCATTGCTCCATTTCTGAACAGTAAAAGAAGGCGGCACAAATGTTATTGTGTTTACTTTGTTTCCTTCTTTCATTTTGTCAGGATAGCTCCTGCTAACCTAAAACTGAATGCAATGATTATCAGTGGGTTACTGAATAATAACTACAATATATTGCTCTTGTTTATCTCACCCTCTAACCTCTCTATCTGCACAGTTGTTTTAGATTAAAACCTTCCTAATGCCTCTACAGAAAGTACAACAAGGGTCAATCTCAGAGAATTAATCCTGGCATTTAGGAAGAGTTTGCATAAAAGGTGCCCAGGAAAGGGAAGGTATTTTCACTTCTCTCCAGATTCTGAAGTACTTGATAAGGACACTGTAACATCACCCAGTATACAAGACTTGTTAATTGTATTATTAAAAGAATTCCATTTTAATTTGCAGAGAGATTGTATCTCACAGTTTATCCTGATGGTACTTCAGGATTTGAAATTAATTTTAGCCACAAGTAAAAGAGAGAGAAAGCAAAATAATGAAGCAACATTAATTCTCAACACTACATAAGATCATTAGCTATCTGCACATACGATCTGATTTCAGTCCAGTCCTTCAACACTCATTCACATTACTCTTTCTAAGACAGCCAGTCAAGCCAGCCATTGAAGTGGAAAAAAGTGTATACTTATTTGTAAGACTAAGGCCTCTGAATAAGTATTTACAAAACCCAAACATTTCATAATGCAATCATACCTCTGTAGCTCTGTTATAAATGCAAGAATCCTTCCCATTTATTGTATTCCCTTTTCTCCATATTTAAGTACTGTTGCTTTGCATTACTGTAACTTACAGGGATCGTTAGTAACACATTTCACCTTTCCCTACTCCTCCACCTGACTACAAACACTAAGAATATGACTTTTTCTGTGGGTCTGAAACTATGCACAAAAGTCACCACAAAGACAAAAGCAAGTGCCAGTATTCTGCTGGTATTCTCCTTACTGCTTAATGTAGAAAGCTTGATAGAGTTGTCTTTGCCATACAGTTACACATGTTATGGGTATATTTTCCACTTATATATCTGAATATATGCTTTTTTTTGTTTATAATTCTTTAGACAAACTTGCAACAGAAATGAGCCATTTTCAAAGTGCACTAAGCAGACTACCTTCTTTCCCAATAATCACTTCTGTAGTTCATTTCCTAAGGCAGATTCCTGAGGCAATAAAGGCAATCATGATTTACTTTCAACACAGCATACACGGATATTGTATATCTGACATATATAATATTCTAGGTGCTACCGAGCCATTTATCAACAACCTAATACTTCAGTATTACTTATCCCAGATTTCTTTGATTCAATAATATTTTGTTTAGTCATTATAAAAAGCTAATTTGAAAGTAAGCAGATAACTGTGACAAATACACTGACATATCATGAATTCTTAATAAAACATCAACAGTAACTCTACAGCAACTGCACTGTCATTTCATTGTTTTTATGCTTACAAAATACCATTATGTAAAAGTCTTCCTGTTTGAAATATGTACTCCTAAGAATAAGATCTATGGCAGAAGTTCCTTCATTTATAATTTTCAGTTAATAGCTAGTTAGAAAAAAATTCATATTTATTTCTGCATGCTTACAGCTAATGACTGCTGAAACCAGAATCACTACTGCAAAGTTTAAAGTAGGTATGTTTCCCCCTAACTTACGGAACACCAAGAATGTTTGTATGAAAATAAAAGTATTTTTTTAATATTCCTGGTTTTGATACTTTCTGTTCAAAATGTGTATAAAATACTGACTCAAAACTCATCTCTAAGGGAAAAATGGTAGTAACAGATCTACAGAAATGCATGAATTTGCTGTGCATCTATGACTATATATATTTGCATATGAAAGTAGCTTTATCTACTTATCTTTATGCAATCTTCGTTAGCCTGATCTGACTATTAAGCTTGAGAACTGAACTTTTGCTCTTTGTCAGTGTGACTAAAAGGCTGAAAACTGGTACATTATGGTACACTGAACTTAGCCCCTTTAATCTACATGACTCTCCTCCTTCACTTCAAGAAAAGCATCAGAGAAGTTATTTGGGCAATGGTTTGCCACTGGCACTGTTTGCTGGTTACATGGCTTTAAGAAGAACTTTTGGTTTATGAATGACCCAACACACATACATACACCATATTTTAAGAATTCATGGGGGAGAAAAATCCCAGAATTCCCAATCATGCCATAACAGCCAATAGAAGAATGGCTTTTGAAAAACTCTTTGTGAGGTGACTTCCATTTTATCTGTTTGCTCAGTAGTCCTTCACACCATTAAAACTGAATGCCACTGCAACTTCTCTGGCACAGGTGGTTTTCCTGCTGTTTTGCTTTCTTAACACAATTCCAAGAGACAACTGCCCTGGTGCCCATACCTCCTCTTGGGCAGATCAGAGTTTGTACACTTCCTTTGAGAAAGTCTTGTCCTTCTACCATCACAGAATGTATTTTTAATGGTTTAATGTCACTCTGCTATAAAATATCTTCTATTCCTAATATTAGCTCTCCAAATCTTACTCTTTTATGGCCATAGCTTCAATTTTCAATTGAAACAAAATGTTAAAATCTAGATGGCTGTAACCATAGCCTTTTAAATGTGTTGCAAATATTCTGGTAAAGAAATCAAAATTTAATCACATGAAAGAGTTAGGTTTAATTAAGAAGTAGAAAATTGTGAAGCATAGGTATGGGAGCGTTAAGTTTGAAATGTAGTCATAGGAACTTAGGAACTTTAGAAAATGTACTATGGGTAACCATAAGAATTCAAGTATTGTCTAAAATCAGTTAACCACAGAAACTTTGACAAAGATTTGTTGATTTGTAGTGTTTTGTTTTAGGAAACTAAGGAAACTGTTATGGACACCAGTTTCCTGCTTGGAAACCCCTTACCCTTCCCACCTCGATCTAATTATCGAGGATTCCAATCAGTAGAGTTAAGTGAGATTAACCAATGATTGTTTTAACATAAGAATATTAATATGATGGTGTGACTGAAGGACCAATTATTAGAAAGGTTACATTTAAGAATAGACATAGTATGCATTTTTATGTAAACTAATATAGATGATGGTGAGAATCGTACTGCGCAGAATCACCTAAGAGAGGTCAAGAAGCGGACAAGTGAGGAAGACTATGGAAGACCACCAGAGGGCTTCTGAAGACCACCAGAGACCTTCACTGCGCCTGCGTGAAGAGACATTTACATATGCTATTGATTTATCGGAAAATTAATGATTATGTATAACATTTTCCAGAAATTTAGTGAATATGTATAACAGGTGTGTATTTAACCTGTACAGTTAGACTAGCCAGGTGCACACAACAGGTGGAGCGATCCCCCGTGTGCCCAGCACTGCAATAAAGGAGTGCCTGCTTCTTAACTTCTCATTGCTGTTAAGGAGTTTTATTCCGGATTTCGGCAACAAATGTACAAGTACTGAAATGCCCTGTGTCTTGGTTTAAGCCCAGCTGGTAATGAAGCACCACAAAGCCGCTCGCTCACTCCTCCCCCCCAGCCCTGGTGGGATGATGAGGAGAAAATATAAAGAAACACTAGTGGAAAACAAAATCAATTTCATTCAGTACCAATCAAATCAAAACAAGGATAATAAGAAGTAAAACCAAATCTTAAAACACCTCCCCCCCCCACTTCCCAGGCTCAACTCCACTCCCAGTTCTCTCTACCTCCTCCCCCTGGCGGCGCAGGGGCACGGGGAATGGGGGTGGGGGTCAGTCTGTCACACATTGTTTCTGCTGCTCCTTCTTCCTCAGGGGGAGGACTCCTCTCTCGTCCCCTGCTCCAGCGTGGGGTGCCTCCCACAGGAAACAGTCCTCCACAAACTTCTCCAACGTGAGTCCTTCCCATGGGCTGCAGCTCTTCACGAACTTCCCTGCCGTGTGTCCTTCCGTGGGCTGCAGTCCTTCAGGCACTGACTGCTGCAGCACAGGCTTTCCCATGGAGTCACAGCCATCTTCGGGGGCATTCACCTGCTCTGATGTGGGCTCCTCCCCAGGCTGCATGTGGGCATCTGCTCCCCCGCTTGCCTCCATAGGCTGGGGGGCGACAGCCTGCTGTCTTATCACGGGCTGCAGGGGCATCCCCTCCTCCGGAGCACCACCTCCACCACCTTCTTCACTGACCTCAGTGTCTGCATAGGTGTTCCTCTCACATTCCAATCTCCTCCCCTGCTGCAGGTTTCCCCCTCTTAAATCTGTTCTTCCAGAGGCGCTACCACCGTCACTGATTGGGTCGGACTTGGCTAAAGGTGGGTCCAAATTGGAGCCAGGGAAGCTTCTAGCAGCTTCTCACAAGAGCCACCCTTGAGGCCCCTCCCCCGCTACCAAAACCCTACCACACAACCCCAAAACACCCTGTGATACACAGATTTTAATTTTCATTTAAAAGCCAACTATGTGACCCATTGACTATTTATGTAGCTTTTTTAAATTTCCATTCCATACTGTAGCAGAGTGTACCACTGATCATAGAGTTGCATTTTTTTTTAAACATGTGATTTCCTTCTTACAGCACATAGTTCTAGAATATTTAGAGGAAAAGGGAGAGGAACATCCATTAAAGGATGGGATGGCAAAAGTTTGATCTTTTGGGATGCAACTTTTGAGTCTGAATATGATGAAGATAACAATGAAAAAGACAAATGTAGGAATTGTGCCAACAGCCTCAGGGAGGGATTGATGAGAACGTGACCTCTCCCAGAAAATTTATGGGAATAAAGCCTTTTTAATTCTTTTACTATCTAGAAGCTGATTCTAGCTAGTGATAGGAAAAGTACCTAAGAACAGTCAAGAAGAAATTTAAACACTTAGATTAAGTTTACTGCTATCTCCTCAGTTAAGAAGGGAGATAACCAATACCAAAGGAAATGAACTGGATGCCACTACAAGGGTCTAGAAAAAATGAAGAACTGCAATTTTGAATTTTTCATTTTACACAATGCTATTCTATGTGCCTCGTTGATCTGTGACATAGAAAAGCTCATGTTATCATTAAATTAGAATCTGAATAATGAATCTAGATGCAACTACAATCTGTGTTCCCTAATTATTGGACAGAAGCAAAAGTTCTTTACTATGGGGAAAATATTTCATTAATACCTATGATTCCACTTCAAAAAGAGGTAGACAGAGTTGTGCAGCTGGAGCAGAAGTGAAACTAGAGAGCTATTGTGGAGGGTGTTCCTGGATCTACATTCTAGATGTTACTTCTCATTTGCTCAAATGGAGAATGACTATGTGCCAATTTGGCACATGCTTCTTCCTCTTCTCTTCCAGCTTGAGTGTTTGGGCCATTCCGGTGGATTGACACAGCCAAGACAGCATCCACTCTCCACCTCTGCTGGTAACATTGCTCCCTTCAGATGGAATATTTATGTCTACTGCTCTTTATTGTTGTTTTGAATAATATATACTAGTACACCTTTATACCTACACACACTGAAAGAATGTCAGAAAGCACTTTTTTCTTTTATTTTTTTAAATGGAAGGAGATAAAATATTTCAGCAAGAGTGCCTATGCTGGTTTTCATACCTTCTCCTGAGAGAAACGAAAGCAAAATAAAAGGAAAGAAGCATTATAATATACTCTGTCACAGCTAAATTTTATTTGATCATAAGATAGCAGGCCATAGCACTATGATTCACATAGCCTGCTAATGATGCGTTTTCTGGCATTTACAGTTTCAAATCTAATTTTAACTTTTTAGTTGTTGGTGGTGGTGATATTTAATAAGGTTTTAAATAAATATATTTTAGCACAATCAGGAAGGAAATTAAAAACACAGATGTCTGTTAGGTGTTAAAGAATGAAAATTAAATGTTGTCCAAGATACTGTAATTCTTGTTGATAAATTTCATCATAATCTGTACTAACAAGCTATAGAAGCCATGTACCAGTAACCTAGTCACATATTTGACACAATGTACTTAGTGAGTACTTGAGAAGTTAATTAGCATGGCATTCAACTTCAGTTATTTTTTACAACTATTTGAATCATCTTTCTTGACACTAAACTTTCTATAGTCTCAGTGTTAGATTTCACTGTGCATTTATTTAAGCTTTAGGTCAAAATAAGGTCACCACTGACTACAGGCTGAAGTCAAAAGTGCATACATTAGACAAACACCATTTTCAACTTATGATCATAGACAGAAGTAACTACTGAATCTAGGATCCTGGAGGTCATTGCGGTAGCACCTGGACAAAACCAAACCAGAATTAGCACGACTTTTTATGAATTATTTCCTGGGGATGTCTTTTACTTTATTGCCCATTTTTTTTCCTGCATGGTTTAAATCAGAAATTTTTCCATGGTTAATATTCTGATAGACTATGTTATCTATATTTGATTTCTCTAATATCGAATAGACACATTTATTCTTTCCTTGTACCTCACATTTATATCGAAAAAAAGAGTTGAAGCACATATATTGAATAACAGAAATTCATGCAAGCTGACGAAAAAGAGGTCAATGAAATTATCCTACAGACCTGCCTACAAATTGTTACCATAATGAAGTATTTTTCTGTATAAATAACATACATGCTATTTGGCTGAAAAGCCAATGCTACCTCTGGTTGAGAATGAATAGAAGATAGAATATATCTAGAACTGTAGACAGTAATTATTCTTCCTTACACACTAAAAAACTCTAAGGGATAGATTTATGACTTGAATATGGAGTAACTAACAACTTTCCAAATATTTTCCTTCTCATACCAGTCAAATGTGATACCTTTGTTACTTGCCTATGATATAGGCACCTCCATACTAAAGCATTTACTGTATATTATTACTACTTCTTGTTAACTCCTGTACCACTGGAAAAACATAATAGAGTGACAAGAAAGCAAAAAGTAGATTGTTCACTTGTAAGCAGAAAGGAACAATATTTTCAGAATGAAGATACTGTCAAATGTCATGCTTGTTCAGTGCAGCCTTTGATGGATCTGGCCTATTAAGTTTTAAAAAATGGTGCTCAGTATAGATTTGATAACAGAATTACCCAGGTTTAGAAATTGCCTGTCACTTCAAAACACTTCTTTGTCCGAGGAAAATAAATACTCTGCAAAACAGCTCTTTGTTGGTAACATTCAGGGACACAGCTCTGAATCACTTATATTGGGAACATCTCTGGAAGTACAGCTTTGCATACATGAAGATTAGAATCAGTTTTATAATAAAAAAATAAAAGCTGAAAGAAATCCATGGCAAAATGGCAGTGGCAAGGGGCAGTAGTTGCACATTGTGACTTGGTAAGTTCAGACTGGACATCAGAAAAGCTTTTTTACCAGCAGAATGAGCGGAACTGGTCATGCAGAGGGGGTGAGGAACCTCCATCCCTGGAAGCTTTCAAGGCTCACTAGACAAAACTGCAGCTGACTTGATCTAGTGTTGGCAATAGACCTGATTTGAACAGGAGGTTTGGGTAGATGACCTCCATAAGGAGCATTTAATCGATTTTTCTATGACTACTATCTTTAAAATTATGATAATTTTAGGTGTATCCTTCATAGTTGTATACTGCTTAGCGTGTTTACTTTCATTTTATAGTCAATGGCAATAAATGGCTCTTCAACATAAGATCTGATTTCTTTTAGCTGTTTATGTTGAGATGAATTGTGCATTAGTCTACACTGACTGTAAATACATCTTAGACTGAGAACTTGAGATATACATGTTTAATTTTAGTCAAATTAGCCCCACCTTCTCTGATTATAAAGATATACTGTCGATTTAGTTAGGAGCTGGTGGCAAATTTATGAAACTTATTCATTGGTTGTTTCAGGTAAACTTCATAAGTAGTCTGGAAGGGGATGGAGCTTTAACAACATAGCAGCTGTTTCTAATGAGTTTCACTCTAATACAGCTTTGATGTTAACAGTAATAGCAACTATACATAGCAATAACACAACATCTCAAGAAAATGAAAATCAGATCCCTTTTGCTCTTGTTCATCAGTTATATTTCACACAAAATTTTGAGAAATTCCAGCCTCAGAAATAAACTAAGAAATATCTCTTTAGCCCATGCATCATTGGCTTTGTCTTTAGTATCCTAACCTATATGCATACCTCGATCTGGGTTTGACCTTGATTTTTGCATACTCAAATCTTCAAAACTAAAGCACTAGATATTAAAAAAAATAAGAAATCAAAGTCTAGACCCAAACCTGATAATCTAGATTCTATTCCATGTTCGAAGCTACAGAAAACTTACTTGGTCATCAGCAAAGATAGTAAACCAATATTAATGACTGTTATTTTTTAAAAGTAGAAATATTGAAGGGACTCAAGAAAGAACTTTAAAACAAAAAATCCACTTTAACTAAAAGAGGCTTACGTGTTGCTTTTCCTTGTAGACTGAAAATTGATTCTGAAAAAAACAAGTGTATGTGTTTCTTCCAAGAGGATGTTGTCAAGTCTTATTGACCAAATGACTTCTGAAGCCCAAATGAAATAAGAAAGAATAGCTTAGGTATTTCAATGCTTCTGTATTTCAATGCTTCTGATGGGTTTCAACGTGGTTTTAGAATTATATTTCACTGCTTGAATTTGTAAGATTTTTTTACCATCTTACTGATACTCGTTTAATTTAGCTTTGCTCCCAGGTACTTATTTTAGACTAGGCTAATTTAAATTGGCTTGGTTTATGGTTTGATTTTCAAAAGTCTGCTGCTTATGTAGAAGCTTTAAAAACATGTTCATGACAATGTGCTGCAAGTTAGGCATATGAATGAGTTACCAACTCACACTTCAGAGGCAGATTTTCCAGAATATGCATACAGAGCTACGGAACCAAAAGAAACAATTATGGATACAGATGGTCACCAGAAAGCATAGTAGGTCATTTACATCTGCAAAAAAAAGGGCACTCAAATGAAAAAATATGACTGAAAAATTAAGAAAATTGGAGACATTTGGATACTGAGTCCGATATGAGAAGAAATGGCATCTTACCATAGGAACTTAGTTAAAGATGATGAATCTGAAGTCAGTGGAACTCTGCTGATGAAGGGGACAGATTCTGAACCAATAAAGTTTTACTTTAACTTTCCAGAGATCTGCTGGAAATACAACACAGCAGTGAGTAAACAATCTAGGAGGTTCCTGGAGTGTGTGGAAGATAACTTCTTGACACAGCTGGTGGGTGAGCCAACCAGGGGAGGAGCCTTGCTAGATCTGTTGTTTACGAACAGGGAAGGATTGGTGGGAGGTGTGATGGTCAGAGGCCGTCTTGGGCTTAGTGACCATGAAATGATAGAATTTTCAATTCTTGGTGACGCAAAGAAGGTGGTCAGCAAACCCACCACTATGGACTTCTGGAGGGCTAACTTTGGCCTCTTCAAGGCACTGGTTGAGAGAGTCCCTTGGGAGACAGTCCTGAAGGGCAAAGGGGTCCAGGGGGGATGGACATTCTTTAAGAAGGAAATCTTAATGGCTCAGGACCAGGCTATTCCCATGTGCCACAAGTCAAACCGCCGAGGAACACGACCGGCCTGGCTGAATGGGGAGCTTTTGCTAGGACTCAAGAAAAAAAGGAGAGTTTATCATCTCTGGAGGAAAGGGCGGGCAACTTGGGAGGAGTACAGGGATCTTGTTAGATCATACAGAGAGGAAATTAGAAAGGCAAAAGCTCAGCTAGAACTCAATCTGGCCACTATCATAAGGGACAACAAAAAATGTTTTTACAAATATGTTAACAGTAAAAAGAATCCCAAGGAGACAATCTATCCTTTAATGGATACAGAAGGGAACGTAGCCACCAGAGATGAGGAAAAGGCCGAGGTACTTAATGCCTTCTTTGCCTCAGTCTTTAATAGGGAGACCATTTATCCTCAGGGTACTCCGCTCCCTGAGCTGGAAGGTAAGGATGAAGAGCATAACATACCGCCCTTAATCCAGGCAGAAATAGTTAGTGACCTACTACACCATCTGGACACTCACAAATCTATGGGACCCGATGGAATCCATCCAAGAGTACTGAGGGAACTGGTGGAGGTCTTTGCCAAGCCACTCTCTATCATCTATCAGCGTTCCTGGTCAACAGGGGAGGTCCCAGAGGACTGGAGGCTTGCCAATGTGACTCCCATTTATAAGAAGGGTCGGAGGGAGGATCCGGGGAACTACAGGCCTGTCAGCCTGACCTCGGTACCGGGGAAGATTATGGAACAGTTTGTCTTGAAAACACTCACATGGCAACTCCAGGATAAGAGGGGGATCAGGCCCTGTCAGCATGGGTTTACGAAAGGCAGGTCCTGCTTAACCAACCTGATCTCCTTCTATGACCAGGTGACCCGCCTAGTGGATGAGGGAAAGGCTGTCGATGTTATTTTCCTAGACTTCAGCAAGGCCTTTGACACTGTCTCTCATGGCATACTCCTTGAGAAGCTGGCGTCTCGTGGCCTGGATAAGAGCACTATTCACTGGGTGAAAAACTGGCTGGATGGCCGAGCCCAGAGGGTAGTGGTGAATGGGGTGAAATCCAGTTGGTGGCGGGTCACAAGTGGTGTTGCCCGGGGCTCGGTGTTGGGCCCTGTTCTGTTTAATATCTTTATTGATGATTTGGATGAGGGGATTGAGTGCACCCTCAGGAAGTTTGCAGACGACACCAAGTTGGGAGGCAGGGTCGATCTGCTCGAGGGCAGGGAGGCTCTACAGACAGATCTGGACAGGCTGGATCGATGGGCTGAGGCCAACTGTATGAAATTCAACAAGGCCAAGTGCCGGGTCCTCCACTTGGGTCACAGCAACCCCATGCAGCGTTACAGGCTTGGGGAAGAGTGGCTGGAAAGCTGCCCGGCCGAAAAAGACCTGGGGGTGTTGGTTGACAGCCAGCTGAATATGAGCCAGCAGTGTGCCCAGGTGGCCAAGAAGGCCAACCGCATCCTAGCCTGTATCAGAAATAGTGTGGCCAGCAGGAACAGGGAGGTTGTTGTTCCCCTGTACTCAGCACTGGTGAGGCCGCACCTCGAGTACTGTGTTCAGTTTTGGGCCCCTCAGTACAGGAAAGACATTGAGCTGCTAGAGTGTGTCACGAGGAGAGCAACCAAGTTGGTGAGGGGCCTGGGGCACAAGTCTTATGAGGAGCAGCTGAGGGATCTGGGGTTGTTCAGTCTGGAAAAGAGGAGGCTGAGGGGAGACCTTATCACGCTCTACAACTACCTGAAAGGGGGTTGTAGTGAGGTGGGTATTGGTCTCTTCAGTCAGGTGGCTGGAGATAGGACAAGAGGAAATGGCCTCAAGTTGAGGCAAGGGAGATTTGGGTTAGATATTAGGAAAAATTTTTTTACTGAGAGGGTTGTCAAACATTGGAATGGGCTGCCCAGGGAAGTGGTTGAGTCACCATGCCTGGAGATATTAAAAAAGCGAGTGGACAGGGTACTGCAGGGCATGGTTTAGGGGGCATGGTTAATGGTTGGACTCGATGATCTTGAAGGTCTTTTCCAACCGAAGTGATTCTATGATTCTATGATTATTCCCTTCAAAATTCAGTTGATGATGATGATGATGGTGGTGGTGATGATTATTATTATTATTATTATTAGCAAAGGACTGCTGACTCCACATGTCCATGCCTCCAGACCATGAATTAGTCATCTGGAAATATTATCACATTAAGTTGAGATGCATTATAATATTTTTCAATTTTATATTGTCTTCCAGTGAACTTGTTCCCCTCAATGCACTTTATTGGTCAAGTTGTCCTGGATTATTTAATCAGCAGTAACTTTAGGTACCATGGTACCTTCTGAATATTGCTAAACTTTAGATTATTTTGCTTAGAATGCCATAGTTCTGGAATGTACTGCTTCTGTTTCTCTGTGTTCACCTTCTCTTGTCCTCCTTTGGACAAATAATAGATAAATAATTGCAGAAACTACATTCATTTATTTATGAAAGATAGCATCTCTATAGCCTTCTCATCTGGATTTGAGGCAGACTGAGTTAATGAGACATGCACTCAGTTTTGTTTTTCTCCTGCGTATCTAAATGGTAACTATTATAGACCTGTTTACTTCCTTTCTTTTTTAACAGTTGCTCACCTTTGACATACCTTTCAAATTACACCACTTGTCTTTAGAATCCCCCATGTTGCTGTTCATTTGGAAACTTCATTTATTTTTAAAGCCCTATTTTGACAGGTTTCTTGATTTTAAAAGAATTAGCTGCATGAGAAATTGATCCAACTAACGTTCATTCTTGCACTCACTGAAATGCTTCTGTGACTGACAGGTTACATTGTATAACTGTATTTTTTTACTTGCTTTATGTTTCCTTCAGCTACTTAAAGCCATTCCTCATCCAGTCTGTACTAACAAGTGCTTTGGTCTTTGTAGTACTCACTTTGATGTAAGAGAATTTGGTTCAAGTTCTTGTTTTAACTGATCGGGTCAGAGACTCAAAACTAGTATCTCGCCACAGATAAATTCCTTGGATAATAAACCAGTTTAGGTTGGGACATACTTACTTTCTTTCTCCATAACTCTCTATTTTGTACCAAAAGTGCATTAACCAAAGAATGAGAAAATAAAAATCTATAATATGTGCAAAGGGAGCTTGGATTGGGTCCTGAAAAAATCTCTCAGAATATGAGTACATTTTATAGCTATAGTAGGTGTTCACAAGATGTCTTTCACAACTACTAGAACGCAAGATTTTTGGATTTCTTTGTCATTTGGTAATGTTCGGTTTAACCAACCTTTGAAAGCTGTGCTCCTTAGGGAAAAATCTGAGCTTTCTAAATAACTATACAATTCCTGATTATCCAAGACTTTAGCACAACTAGTTACGATAATGAGAGTTTTTTGAGGTGGGAAAAGAATCCGACAAAACCATGAAGAGTCACTCATCAAACAGTGCTGCTGGCTGAAGATTAACCTCATTTATGTTAAAAAATTCTTGAGAACCTTTTGGTTTGTTTATTTTATTATGTTTCACCTTTGTCCCTCTTTGCAGTTCCTGAATCCTGGTGGTACCAGAAACTAAAAGACTGAAAGCAGAACTGAAGCTCAGTTTCTTTTTTCAAACACAACCATCTAAAATTAATGTAACAATTCTCAAAAGGAAATCTAATCCCCTATCCCACTACAAAGCTGAACTCCTACATATATATCCATATAGTGTGATTCACATTACTCCTGTGAGCAATTTTTAAATGTATAAAGATTACTGTCAAGATCATGGCCCAGACATAAATGAGTCAAAAGGCTTATCAAGAGGGTTAGATTTTAGGTACCTCTTCAAACAGTTTTCATAATTCCCTCTGAGCCCTTAAAATTTAGTAGTCTCTATTTTGAAGAAAACTATTAATTCTCATGTCTCATAAGGCTTAGGTGGCCAGCCTGTGCTCTAAACAGAACATATTGCTAATTAGTAACTGCAGAGGAGCATTGCAACACAGACACAAAAGAAAAAAAAATGTCCTTTTTCTTTTTCTCTTATTTTATATGGAACCTGTATGACTAATGTTATTCAGACTACACAGGGTTACCCAAAACAGGGGGGCAAAAAATAAACAGTCAGTTCCTCTTACACCAGCAGAATTGATTTCCCATTTATTTTCTGGAAAACTTAATTTTATCCTACAAATTGCCTTTCAACAACTACCTTGGCCCAGTAGGATTTCCTCTATGACCTGCTGTTAAATGTTTTTAACTCTGTTCCCTGTGTTCTCTGTTCAGGATTTCTGGCAGACATGACAAGCTCACAGCCAAATGAATCAGAGTTTCATAAGTATGGAAAGCAAATACTTTGTGCAAGCACAGATATGTGCCTTTCATACACTGACATATTTTTACATCTCTTTTTGTCATTTGGAAATCTTACTCGGCTTATCTTCTGAGGCGTACAGAAACTGGCAGCTGATTTGGGAATCCTCACTTGTGCTGTAGTTAAAAGAGCTTTCAGGAGGCCATTAGTTGCTGAAGTGCCAAGATCTGTTTCATTGTGCAACTAAAACACTTCAAAGATGAAAAAGAGTTATCAGGAAATAATTGTTCTACTACAGAACTAAAGATTGACAAGACAATTATGAGTGTCTAGCTTTGCTTCCTGCAGTCTACAGGATGTTGGTTTTCATACAGTTACTCCTGCATTGATCCTGGTATATTTGTCTTAAAAAAATTGTGCCAGGTTGAAACAATCTTGTAGGAATGTTTTATGTCTTGATCTGAAGATATCAAAGATATATAGACTTTTCCTATGGTTAATTTCTCCATTCCTCTTGATTTTAAAATAGCTTTTTTTTTTTTCCCCTTCATCTATTTAAATGTATCTCTCTTGAACTTCAGCAAAATTGCTCAATGTTTTTCTCTGGAAGATATTTTGGTACTCAGACCAAATCACTTCTCAATCTTCTTTTGGTTATGCCAAATTCATCGAAAAATCTCTAGAGATTTTTTTTTTTTCCCCCAGCTTTCAAATAACTTGTGTAGTTCTTTTAGCATCCGCCATGATTTCTAGTCCCTTCTCAAATTTACATTTTATTCCCATCTCAGCCAAACACTATTATGAAGTAAACTGATTGGTCTTGTCTAGTTAATTCCTCTTTTCCATTGTATAAACAAATGTCATAGACAACTTTTTATAGCAGCATCACAGTAAAAACTTATATTCATATTTATATTTATTATATTCACTGTATTCAGAAATCATTTCCAGAAATACTGACTGCTATGATGTGTTCTTGTTTTATAAGGATAGTCCTCATATTTTGTTCATAGGTGTATAACTTTTTATTTTATCTAAAATCCTACAACAAAGTCTCTTGTATTTGACAAGGTATTCACATTGAGAATTGTGTCATGACATCTGTCAGTTTTTAAATACTTGATTCAATAAACATGGGCTCTAATGACTTTTTTTTGTTTAGACATCAGCTCAGCAATATTTATCAGTCAGGAAATGAGATTCTTTGACAAAATGTAGTTTCCAACTAGGCAAATATGTTCCATTTCTTTACTTCATTAGTAACTGAATCCTAAAATGTAAGGAATCACTAGGTCAACTTTCTGCTTTGACAGCCTTTTAGAACTCATCAGTACAAAGTATTTGAGGTTTCTGATTTTCAAAAACAGCTCCTACTTTGATAAGCCATACTTTTATAAGAGATTTCAGTTCCTAAAGGTGAAATCAAGAATTTACTTGAGTTTTGAAAGTTCTTTGGCACCTTTAGTTCCTCTTGTTTTAATTCTTTACAAACCTAGATTTAAATAAAACAAACCTATTTAAATGTTCCTATCTATTTACATGGTTTGGAAAGAAGCCAATCATCTCCACTTGGTTAGGAGTCTAACATGTTGATTTCTACTTTTCTACTAACTTCACTGGTTAGCATGTTATTGCAAAGACCCTACAGAGGGAAAAGACATCTTCCTATTATTCTAGTTTTGGATGTGGTTTCATATGACTTATTTAGTATGAAAAATCAACAAAACTATGTTGGAAAACCAGCTACCATTCTACAGACTATATTTTGTAAAATTAAGTGTATTTTCAGTAATGTGTGCATTTTTAGCACTTTTAAATCTGTTGAAAAAACGCAGAAAGAGATATAGCTCTTTTTGAGACAACTGAAGTGTTAATATCAAACTGTGAACTAGTGTGAATCTTTGTGATGCATGTGTGCATCAACAGCTAAAATACATGAAAGTACTATATATTTTTCAATGCTTTAAGTGCTTCTGTTAAACTTTGTGATTACAATTATTTGAAAAATTCAGAAGCTCTCCTACTTGTGTATCGTAAAACATCTATCTTACAACTGGTACTATGTGCTGCTTATGTTTTAAAGAGAGCATGAAAATGTGTTATTTACTCAGTGCCTATACAGTCATCACAGCTGCAATATTGAGGTGCGGAAACAGACTCCACGATCAGTGAGATTGTAAAGTAGGTATGTTCATTCAGCACTGGGCAGCACGGGGGGTAGTCCCACCAAAGTTGTGCGCACCTGACTGGGCAGCTCGCTTTAAATTTATACAATCAAGTGTTACATATACATAGAATTTCACAATACACCTATACATAGGCATGACCTATCCCCGCTTCGTATTAAAATTAGTTCCAAGAAGTCATTTCCCTAAGTTCTTCCCAACTGTGACTGCGCAGTGCCTCCTTGTGGTGGTCGTCGGGGGTCGTGAAGATGAAGGCTGTATGTCTTCTTCGCGGTGAACTCTTAACCCTCTGTCCCTGCGCAGACTTAGTCGCTCCTTGGCATTTATCCAAATCACAAGGCCAGTCTTGGCTGGTTCTTCGGGTCGACTTTTGCTTCTTATCAGGGACTCTCTCTTGCCCCAGCCAGCCTCAACAATGCAAACGTTAAACATCACCTCTCATCCCCTTGGGCCATGTCTACCTCTATTGAAATTTCTTTAACTTCATTACAAGCTAGATAATTATTAAACAGTTCCTATCTACATCCATATATCTACTATATCTACTAAGGTTCCTTTGGCTCCCCATCTCAATATTCTACATTACTACCCTAGTATTTTTACCATCATTTTTCAACCTTCTAACAGAATATGTAAAGAAAGAAGAACAAAATATCCATGGGAAAGTAATCAGAAAAATCATCTGTGTTGACATAATTTTGAATCTTGTTAAGTCAACAAAGTTTTGAAAAGGCTGCAAGTGAAACATTGCTGATAATATTTATACCTCAGTTTCCCAGTGCTGACAAGGCTAATTGAAAATCAGTCAGGGGCTGGAGGGTGAGGGCAGGGCCCTGTTAGTGCTTGGGTTGCAGCAGCTGCTGGCTCCCACCTTGGGGCAGCCCCCATCCCTCCTGTTCCATTTCAGTGTATGTCTAGCGACATACTGTTACTGACATCTGTATTTACCAAGTTGAACACAAAAGCAAAAAAACCACAAATTGTTTTGTGGTACAATCAAATCTATTTTACTGTACAGAATAGTATTTCTTCATCTATTATAATAAAAATACCTCAAAATTACAAGAATATTCTTCTATTTTGGAATCATAAACATTTTGAAATAAACTAAAGAAACACAAACACAATACTCTGTATTCTTTATAGTTACTTAATATTCCTTCTTTGTAATTCTCAATGTGTTCCTGTTAAATTAATTGAAAAAATATTAGATTCCTTCTGTAGGAAAAGTTATACTTCTAAATGCCTGTAGATTGCAGCTAAACTCAACTAAACACAATGTAGCTTAATGCACGCAGCAGGTGCATCAAATTACTAAGTAGACTTTATCTTTGTCATTTGAACAAAGTCCATTACTGCAGAGAGCAGTGATTTGGTGACATAACAAGCACAATCAAAAGCACACTAAAAGCAGTGAAAGCAAATGATGCATATTCTGCATTTATAGCAACCAAGGACTATGTGGATACTCTACAGTCGCGATACAATGTGGTTACGGTGGGCAGGCTCATGAATAGTTTTATTTGTTGTTGTTTTCAGGAGAAAGAGTACAATCCAAGCTTTTTGTCAAGCATGTGCAACTATAGCCTTTTGAAAACATGTAATGTTAAATGTGTCTTGTTTAAATAGACCCACTACGTGGGGTTTTATTAAAAATGTTTTTTATGGAACTGACCCAATGTCCCCTAAATTTTGTTTTAACAGACTCTGCTCACTAGTTTAAGAAGATTTTTTTTCTTACACTGCTTCTACAAATAGATTTATTTTCTCTTTTAATCTGCAATTTCTGTGCTTTCTATTCTTTTCCGTAGGCGCTCATGGCTCTATTACCTTTTTCTGCTAGTAACTTCCATACATGCCACTTCTGATTTCAGGCTCAAAAACATTTTTAAATACCATATCCAGAACTATACTGGTCCTACTGGCTGTCTTCCTCTATAGCTAGCAAATAATAGTTTATATTATTTATCTCTGAATAAATCAGTTTCATACTCTGAATTCTGGAATTTACATTCAAAAAAGGGAGGGATGTGTTTGGGCAGCTGGAATAAAATCGAGGAGCTCCTGAGTGATCTAATTCACATTAGGCACTGAACTATTTCTGCAATATCCTAGATTTAGGGAAGCACAAAGATACTGAAATGGTTCTTCGTCTCCATTGCTCATGCTGTCTTTTTGAGAAAAGCAGCTAAAAATCTCACTCAAGAACATAGATCTTTTCTGAACAGAAGAGAAAGTGGTATGAGTAAAAATGTTTGTGATAGAGATGGACTCAAAGCCTAAAGCACAAAAAGAATGTTTGATCTATACATTTCATAACACAAAACCAAGAGTTGAAATCCTACCCCACTGAAATCAATGGCAAAACTCCCATTTTACTTTAATAGCCAGGTTTTTACCTGAA
The DNA here is from genome assembly GCF_026419915.1 of Harpia harpyja. Classification (NCBI taxonomy): domain Eukaryota; kingdom Metazoa; phylum Chordata; class Aves; order Accipitriformes; family Accipitridae; genus Harpia; species Harpia harpyja. The sequence continues at coordinate 26,529,656 of NC_068947.1, forward strand.
AGACCTGCAAGGATGGAAGAATGATGTGTTTAGGTTCTTTTTTTGGGGCACTGTAAAAATACAGCCAGTAATTTCCCAGCAACATTTTTCATGTAAGTCCTTGCTGCAGGGCTAGCATTTGACTGAAAAGACAGGAGTTTGTTCAGTTTGCAATTGAATGGGAGGTGTGTAGCCTCATGCCTTTCAAAGACAGAAAGTACTCAGACTCATCTGCATCCTGGAGAGCTTCACCCACTTATTCATGTGTTAATCACAGGCACTTTGAGGTAAAACTCTGTGGTTCTGACTCATTTCTGACAGCTCTGCTCCAACAGATTTTCTGTATTCTCACTTCAGCTTTAGGCTTTTTTAGGGTCCCTGCCTTCAGTTCCAAAAGCTTCATCTTTATGTGCATGGAGGAAGCTGATGAGTATCTCGATCAGTCATTTTCTGTTCCAGGACCAAGAAAGATGCAGAAACAGTTCTTGAAATCTTTTGCTTTCATTAGCTCCTTCAGCTCCATGGTGGGTGCTATATGATACTATGGCAGCTTCCAGGACGCTGGCCTGGAGAACAGTCAGTGAGGGAAGGCACAATGCTGGTTAGATGTTCCAGATCAACCATATAACTGAAGCAACAAACATAAAATACAGAACATGAATGACGAGGTGCTGGGAACAGGACACCTGTGGAAAAAACATACTTGGTCAAAAAAAGTTATCTCATTATGCAGCCATGTTAGACCATGAAGCCATTTTCTCTAGTCTTTTTCTTTTCTATTCCTAGTACACAAATTTCAGAATAAAGCCAGGACAGTTATCAGCACGCTGTCATTTGATACCCTATTTTCTTAAAATCCACCATGCAAATTGAAATATTGTAAGAAAAAGAGTAATGTAACTGCCCTGGAATTCTATCCCAGGAAGGAGAGACCAGGGAGGCACTGTTAAAAAGCAGCACCTTCACCCAGTAAGGTGCATAGGCACACACCGAGGGGGATGTATGGGAACTGGCATTCTCTATAACCAACATTTCTCCTTTTCTGTTTCAGAAGAATTTCCTCCAGGTCTGCAACATGCACTGAGACTGTTTTCACCACTTTATCATTTGTCCTTATCGCTCATCTTCATACTTATTGTTCTATACTTGATGTTTTGTCTTCTCAATACCTTTCTTTAAATGACATAATAGTCCAATAGCTTTCTTTTTAAAGACTTATCTTTATTTATCTGCTTGGCTGAACTTTGTCATCTACTTCGCAGCCATCTTTTTGTTCAATTAATGAACAGAAATTACAAACATAATTTTAAATTGCGGAGTTATTCATTGCATTTTGAGAAGTGAAAATTAAGACTTTAGCATAAAAGAACAACTTGACAATGGAATAAACAATCCATACTTTTGCCATTTCTGCTGTGATTATTCAAATTAATTCACTTGGTCTTTTTACTGGATTCATTCAGGGTCGTTATTTTGCTTTTATGGATAACAAAGGACATTTGTTGTGTGGTTATTTACTAATGCAATACACCATAAACACACACATACTAAAAGGGAAAAATGGCATTGAACTAGCGTTGTATACTGCTTTATTAGTAAAATCCATCTGGATGAGATACATTTGAAAGTTCTGTTGTTCATACTTGTATATCATCATTTCTACAAGAAATAATTGAGAAGTTAAAATGAAAGTGTTCTTACTGAAATGCACAATACAAAAAGCAAAAATGAGTGAAGGAGACACCTGAAACCTATAGTAAACTGTCTTTCTTTGTGAAGTCAATAAGCTGTTCCGATTACACTATTTCCCAGTGCACTGATATATGTTGTTTTCTGCTCTAATTTTCTTCATATTAACCAAAACTACAGAAAAACAAGAGTAGAACTCTGCTTCGACAGCTTGTTGTCACACCCTGAAGCTAAGGCTAATAGAACAATGCTCCCATTTTAATTTTCAGAAATAACACAAGATCTTTTTTCTTTGTGGAGAGCTGATTTGGGGGGCAGTCTGCAGTGTATATCTGCACAGGAGAAGAAGGCCAAAGGCTGCCATTTTTGGTATTTTACTTTTAGATCCTGAGACCTTAATTGTATAATCACATCAAATGCATGTGGTAAATGTATTGCTGAGGAAGTAACTCAGTGAAGGGAAGTGTTGAGTCAAATCCATTTCACTACAAATAAGCTGGCAAAATAGGCTACTAAACAACTGGGTTTATGTGCAGATGAAAAATGAGAGAGAGGAGGACATATCTGTATGAATAATAGATGTCTCCCATAGTGTATCATCAGTGGTGCTGCTCTCATGCTCATCCAAGTCTCTTCTTGTCCTGTCCTGTGGAAAGCAGGGGAATAGAAGGATGTGAAACAACTCTATAGCTAGCTGGCAGTTCTCCCAGGGTTAGTGGAGCATGCCTGGGGACTTGGAAGCTTTGAACTGCTCCCAGAGGCCCTTTTTCCCCCTGGTTATGGACAACCTGAGATAAATCAGTGAGTTTTTCATCAATCCCTAGTTACTTGTGATTGTGGACACCTCAGCTAAGACCTCAGTGCCTCAACTAACATACCAACAAAAGGAAAAATCCTATTGCCTTTCATATTTATAGGAGAATATGTGGTTCTCATGTGATGTGAGTACTGGAGTGCAAACATTCACCTTTATGAAACATTGCCACTCAGGGCAATTTCTTTTAGTTTATCTCTGCACAGTTAAAAAATTTATAATACTGTTCATGATAATTAACCTTTCCTTCCTTGAATATTGCCATTGGTCTGTAGGGAAAAACATTCTTAAAAGCTGATATCCAAAGACCTCCATTCTGTTTTTCATTACCTTTTTAATTAACCATTACTTCAGTCTCTAAATATTTTATTAGGAAAAAATGAAAATGAGAAAAACCTTATACTTTGTTTTTAAAACTACTTGCAGATCAAAAAATACCATCAGAGATGGCTATTTAGCTATGAGGTTGCCTCCAGTCTATGAATATGAAAGAACATTTTGTAGTGATTTGAGTCCAAATTCATCTCCCCTGAATTAGGCAGCCAAAGGCAGTTAGATGGTTCCCCAAATTAGCCAGCTGCCTTTCAGTTGCAAAGAAACACCCTAAGGCCAGATAAATCATTTCCCCTTTATGTCCCATAGGCAGTACTTTGGATGGTAGGCACTCACCCTGAATTATCCAGCTCCCTTTTATCTTGACCTGGGCAGCTGGATAGCTTCAAGCTTGCAAGATGTTCTTAAGCCAGGCCCACAAGATGCTCTCTTCCCCCCCATCTATGATTCTGCACAGCACTTCATACATTTATCCCAACTATCACAGCTCCCTTTTGCAGGCAGAATTGCTTGTTTTCTAATATGAGGAATAGAAAATTGTTGGTCATTTAAGTGGAGACAGCAAGGAATAGCACCTACTAAGCCATTTCCCAGAATTAGGAATTCTTGTTCCTAAACACACTTATTTCCTAATTACTCTTTTCACTCCTGACTCTACATCAAGAGGTAACAGTCCCACATTTGGATAGTAAGAATATTATACTATTAAATGATAATCTTATGTGTTTGTTAGATGAAAAGTTTAATGAAGGGATAGTTCTCCAGAAAGAGCAAAATTATGGGGAGGTTAAAAGATCAGCAGGGCCCTGCAGCTTCATGGGTTTTGAGGCAGCAGCCGCATGCTGTTCTCCAGACTCCCCAGACGCACCATTTTTACCTGAGACAGAAAAGAGCACAACTCATGGGAACTTTCTCAGCAATGTGACAGTAATGTCATGAATGTCCCACTTCTTGCGGTTGTGAGGAAGACATGATTCATGTCTTGGCACCTTTCAACTGCTTTCAAGCTCCTAGCCAAACTCAGTTATAGTAACGGGCAGCATCTTATCCCTCAGAAGGGACACACATCCCATGACCAGGGACATCAAACTGAAAATCAAAATAGAAAAACTGTATTCCAGCAACACAGAGTAAAACCACTCAAATATGTGCTGATCCAGAACTTCCTTAAGTAGGATAAAGTCTGCCTGACAGAATAGTATGGATGAGATCTCCGGGAATCCCAACCATTGAAGGCTAAGTGCAGCTACTGATTTACTCCACTTTGGGATGGACAAATCACAGTTCTGCAATACTGGTGAGAGTTTTGTCCCATTATGCTTGCTTGCCTGACATCTTCACAGCTGGACATCCCTCCAATGGATGAAAACAAACTGAGTCCCCGGCCTTTCTGTACAAATTTGTTCCTTTTTCTGTATCACCACCTACATGCTCTGCCTAAAACAGATGTCTCTGTAAATTTATTAGAAGATAACTCTTCCAGTTATCTTTCTCACTTCCCCTCACATTTTGAAATTTTCTCACTTCCCCACACATTGAAAATTTGCCTAAACCACATCAACTCTTCAAACCATTGGTGGAAGACTACTGCTTGAAGCAAGCTTTGAAAAAAAGTTGTCCCATTCTTTCCTTTAAACAATTTTGGTTTTTTTCCTACCACTCCCTAACTCACAGTCTGAACCCAAATGATCTGAGAGACTTGCTAGTCAGTAGGAAAAGTAGAAAACCTGTGGAAGTTCAGAAGGCTTCTATTTGTCTGTGAAGCAATTGATAAATGGGATAGTTCTTCCAATGGTTTAAATGTATGTACATTCGAATGTAAAAGTCCTGTAGCCATGCTGTATACTACAGGGGCTGTTGGGGTGGAATGCTTGGTATGGAGTTCTTCAAAGTTCTATCAAAAATTTTGGGTCAACTGAAAGAAAACAAGAACCTTGCAAGAGAGAAACACACAGATCTGAAAAATGGAAAGTAATATGTGTCTAGCTTTTTGAAAGTCTGCTGAGACTATAGGACAAATATTAGTGACCTTAAAAATGGATGTATAAAGACTTGGCTATTGGGGAAAAACTTTGTGGAAACTGCCTAGTTAAAAAAACCAACTTGCTTTGATGTGAAACAATTGTACTTCATAGTGAATATTTACACAGGCACTTCTTATAACAGTGGACATTCTCTGACTGCTGCCACGTTGCTCATTGCAAGCAATATGGATTCTTCATTAGCTTTCATGTAAAACAGTGTTTGGTAGTTTCAAAAGGATTTTTTGAATGGCCAAAACCTCTTTGAAATGTCAGTATATACCCACAAATATTAGAAAGAAGTCAAAACCAAAATGTGTTCAGGAGGAAGTTAATGAGCTGCAACAAGTGTAGTGAGTATTTAGTTTTGCTTTCTTTGAACATTGCTCAAAGTTTAACTAGGAATGATTAAGAAAAAAAGATGAAAAAGAAGAAGAAATAGATAAGGTAATACCACCATCACCTTAAAATGAAGCCTCATGAGCCTTAAGCTATGAAAAGAGTTGCATATCTCTGAAGATATAATGCAAACAGACTAAAAGAAAAAAAAAAATGGCATCCTGTTTTCCTAAAGTTGTACATAAGTTACCTTAAAAGCCTCATTTCCATCTTTCTTTACACATGATTCATTATGAATAGGTTAGGCCCTGGCTAGGCCTGTGTCTAGAAGTTTTGGTCCTGTTGTCAAGGAAGAACATCGCTGGATGCTCTTGAGGGAAGGAGGCACATTTGATGCTCTTGAAAGGAGAGGACGTGAAGAAAAGAAAGATGTGTCTAGGCACATCTCAGAAATCTCAAAACATCAAGGATGCCAACAAAACACATTCATTCCCCATCCTGCTCCGCTGGGGTGGAGGAGGTAGAGAAAATCAGGAGTGAAGTTAAGCCCAGTGCCCTGGTTTCAGCTGGGATAGAGTTAATTGTCTTCCTAGTAGCTGGCATAGTGCTATGTTTTTGAGTTACGTATGAGAAGAATGTTGATAACACACTCATGTTTTCAGTTGTTGCTAAGTAATGTTTAGTCTAAAGTCAAGGATTTTTCAGCTTCTCCTGCCCAGCCAGCAAGAAGGCTGGAGGGGCACAAGAAGTTGGGAGGGGACACAGCCAGGGCAGCTGACCCAAAGTGGCCAATGGGGTATTCCATACCATGTGACGTCACATCTAGTATATAATCTGGTGGGACTGGGGGGCGGGGGGATTGTCACCCAGGCACTAACTGGGCATCAATTGGTGGGTGGTGAGCAATTGCATTGTGCATCATTTGTATACTCCAATCCTTTTATTATTACTGTTGTCATTTTATTAGTGTTATCATTATCATTATTAGTTTCTTCCTTTCTGTTCTATTAAACTGTTCTTATCTCAGCCCAGGAGTTTTACTTCTTTTTCCGATTTTCTCCCCTACCCCACTGGGTGTGGGGGAAGTGAGTGAGCGGCTGCATGGTGCTTAGTTGCTGTCTGGGGTTAAACCATGACACCCATGAAGAAGGGAGGGGTGGGGGGAAGGTGTTTTAAGATTTGGTTTTATTTCTCATTACCCTATTGTGATTTGATTGGTAATATATTAATTTCCCCAAGTTGAGTCTGTTTTGCCTGTAATGATAATTGGTGAGTGATCTCTCCCCATCTCTCATCCCCACCTCGACCCACAAGCCTTTTGTTATATTTTCTCTCCCCTGTGCAGCTGAGAAGGGGAGTGATAGAGCAGCTTTGGTGGGCATCTAGGTCCAGCCAGGGTCAACCCACCGCAATGGGAAAAAATACTATTACATACTCTAGTTTCAAATGCATGCAAGCAGCAAATAGAATTACTGTAACTGTGTACAATCTTAATTTTATAAAACTAAGTTTGGTATTAATTCTTATTTTCTATTTATTAATGATTTTAAAACTGCATAACCAGTGTACCTATGTTTCTGTCACAGAAAAGAAAAAAATCATTGTTGCTATAACTTCTCTGAGTAATATGCTTTAGAATGGAGCATATGTTAATAAGCATATTATTAAGCATATGTTAATTAGCATATACTTATGGGACTTGAGTCCATCTACCTCAGTCTTGCAGGCATTTTATCTGTGAGAAACTATTCTTCGGGAGACAGCTGGAAGGTGAATTTGTAAAAGTGATCTGTAAAATAGTTTTTTAAAAACCTGTTATTAATCCATTATATTTTTAGGGGTATTTTTGTTTTTTCTGTATGCATATGAAGCAGCATTTGCAGAAAGCCAAATGCTGCAAGACATGCTGCTTTCCAGTTTTATGGTACATTGCTCCTCTCTGGATTTTCTGCCCACAGTGTTTGCCATTAAAAATCTCCCTCTCTAGTGGAAAATTTAGAAGGTGAATGCCCCTTAAAATTTTGCTGCCTGCTCTATCAAGTAGAGTAATTTAATTGCATTAAGTAACTATTTAACAGATGCACTAAAATTATGAAGCTCCAGTAGACCCTCCATAAATGCACTTTACACAAACATCCATGTTACATTGTTTATCATACACCCGTAAGTAAATGGACTGCATATGTGTTTGCAAAATTTCCACATTAGAGCACAGATTTTGCCGTTTTGTCCTAAATAAGATTACTACAAGATCTGGACATTGTTCAACTTTTTAGAGTGTTAATAATTATATATTTTTTTTTTTAGTTCAAATTGTTTTACCTCTAGGGACTCCATTGCTTTCTTTTACTATTAAACAGGAATTACTTTCAAAGAAATATTCAATAAATCCTTTTTGCTTATACAACTGAAATGAACAGAAGAGATACACTTGCTGTGTGACAGTAAGTACTTTCACATTTCTTATGTGTATAATATACAGTATGAAATCAAGAACTGTCCACATAATGCATAACTAGTCTAATACTTCCTCACTTTTAACTGTTAATTCACTACATGATGCATATGTTGACTGACTTTTAGTTTGACACCAATACCTATTGTTATAGCGTGAGGGTCTATAATTTGTTCGCTGTAGAAGACCAATCTCCAGTGATGAAGGTATAGCTGACTCCCATTCTTCTGAACACCAAGTGCCTGAATCCCACCTTACTGGCAGCGCAAGATCTGAGCTAAGTACCCATAAGACATTCTTCATAAAAGAGATGGCAGTCCTGAAGTTCTAGTCAGTGGATGCTAGTATCACTATCATGGTTAGAATACTACTTCTTTACAAGATGGTTCTCAAAATATGCACTTTCTGTTGGTAGTTATGACCTACTAGTACTACTCTAAGTAGTACTAGAATCAATATAATGAGCCTCGGAAATTTAAAAACATTCAGATGAGGAAAATATACAGAGTAAAACCTCCCTGCTACAAATATTCAAATATTCAATTGAAGTCAATGTGCCTACATTGATTTTTACCAGTGGAGGTTTGACCCTTTATTATCATCAAGGTACTACAGCTTCACCAGTGCTCAGTAGGACACTGCCTCTCACACTTCTAAGTAGATATTTCTATTCAGATTGTATCACCATATGAATGGAGCTGTGAAAAGATTGACACATAATTATAAATGATGATTTTAGCCTTCTGACAGTCTCCTAGAAAGCCAAGCAAAATAATGTAGGTCAGTGCAATTTTTTCATTTTTCCATGGCAAGTATTTCCTAGGTGATCTACAGTGCTTTTGTTTCAAAGCAGAACAAAACAAAAATGCTGAAGGACTGATTATATTTCCAAAGCAGGCTTCTTGAAGAAGGGGGAGTAAGGGGGTAGTAAAATTGGAGTCTCTAACAAAATTACAGGGTGATGTTAAAATATTGGAAGGAAGGGCCTCAGTAGCAATACCAAACTACACTCTTATCTCCAGCATAAGATTTGAGAGCAGGAGGAAGAATGGTGGTTATCACTATCCCCAGCTACTGAGAATGCAGTCATGGTCTAAAGTATTCAGATCTCATAGAAGTACTTAGCTCTTAGTCACTCCACATCATGAAACATCTGTTATTCATGATTTAGTCTTGTGATTTAGAAGCCAAACAGTTAGTAGGTGATTTATCTAGAGCCACTTGGATCTGGCTGACTAAATCCTAAAATCACTGCTTCTGAAATTATACATGTTTATTCTGAGACCATCCCTGTTGTGACTCACTAATATACACAGTCATCTGTTCTTCAGAAAGTCTAAGTGATGCATAAAGAGCCACGTTTGCAGAAGATGGACAACTCAGTTTCTTTAAGGTTTTTAATTAAAAGAGTAGAAGATTTCTTGTTCCCCAAAACCCAAACTTTGAATAGTTGAAAACGCATAGTGTTAAGGACTACCAGCACCACAGATGCACCAGCATGCTCTGATTGCTCTTGTAACCCCTGCCATCCTTCTTTGCAACCTCTCCCCACCCCTTCCTCATCCTTGGGCTGCCCTGGTCACAGGAGCGCAGCCTGATCATTAACTTTATTTCCCTGCAAGAAGGCAATACCCAAAGCCTGGGGGCAAGAATGTGCTCTGGAGTTTGGCGGGGGAAGAGGAGGCTGAGGGCTGCCACCACCACTGCCACGTAGGGATCATAATCCCAACACAGCCATGCTAAGCATGATATCCCCAAATCATGTCCCTACCCTTACCACTGCACTGCCTCCATGCTGAGCTACCTGCAGCCCTGGACCATGCCTCTACCCCAGCCACGCAACTCCCTTCAGCAACACTCCCAGCTGCATGCTGTGAGTTTGCCAGCACCTTTGAGAAGAAGGGGAGGGAAACACCTTCACCCCATAAGACTGTTGTATCAACTGGCTCTCAGAAAAGGAGGTGCCCTTTGGGTTAATTGGTGACTTGTTGCACCCTAAACTAGCAGCCCTTGAGGAGTATCTCAGGGAGCATCCAGCACGGGGTTCATTTACCCATCCATCTCCCTCACAGGACCCTTATATTTTTCATAAAAAATAAGAATCAGGGAGAGAGAGTTTGCAGAATAATATTACACAGAAAGACAGTTACAGGGTGGTCAAGACAACCAAAGGTTGCTGGTACCCACAGGACCCTGACAAGAACATTTGTATAAAATAACCCTTAATAATCCAAAACTAACACCTTGCATGTTTTTCTCCACCAAAACCTGCCCTGCATACCAACTACAGAGATAGCATGGTTTATTTTCTAAATGTAGAGTCTTACTCTGTAGTCTCTCACCACAAGAGAAATGGAAAGCAAGATTATTTCATTATATGTGAAAAATACTGTAGCTGCTATTTATCTCCACTCTGCATGTGTTCTTTCACCTATTTATTGACTTCTGCAGGAAGCATAGTTTTCAAGCCCCATGGGAAAAGGATCACCTTTTCTTCTTCCTTGTTTGTATGTTGTCTACAGAGCTATGCTTTGATAGCAGAGGTCTTGATATATTTATGGTTATTTCCTTTTTTTTTTTTAAGAAACATCACAGAAAGGATAAAAGATGAGAGCCCAAAACTATTGTGTGATGCACTAATGAAAGATAGCACCTCCATTGCACACTAAACTGAGAGTTGGAGTCTTTGAAGCTACGCAATGAAGTACTGGAATATGGCTTCAAGTTTATGCTAAAAAACCAAACTGTCTGAATTATTGTACAGTTAAGTCATCATCAAGTTAACTTTAGGTACTAAAAACTCAAAGATATATTTTCTGATTTATGCAGTAAACCAAATGTATTTGCTTGAATAAAACCAGCAAGAAAACACAAGGAACCTAAGCTATCTCGCTGCTCTTGTTCACAGAACTCATATTTTATCCATTCAGTCCAACATACTCAAGGTGCACTGCCACCATCAGATCAATCCAACAACCATAGGAGCTGCCATGGAGAAAGCAGCTGCCCCTCCTGTTACTTCGTCTTCCTTTACAGCAGCAGCAACTTTTGTACAGCCATGCAGTGAACTGAACTGGGATGAAGATGCATGAAAACTGTCCCTCAGAAACAACCAAACAACCAGGCAACCACCAACCTGCATGGCCACAAGGCCAGCGCTGGGACTGGGGAAGCAGCAGCAACGAGGAACTGAGGGTGGCAGGTGAGACCTCTCCTCTTAGTTGGTGTCTACTCTTGCCTTAGGTCCACAGTCTCACAGTGACAAGAGGTAATACCAGGGAACAAGTTGTTGTGGTAAGGGAAAATTTAAATTATATATAAATGGCAGGGAGCATCTCCAGTGATTTGGACCAAAGGAGGACCAGATGCTTGTATTGGGTCTGGCTGAGATGGAGTTAATACTCCCCATAGCAGCCCTCATAGCACTGTGCTCTGCATCAGTAGCTAGAAAGGTGTTGATAACACACCAGTGTTTTGGCTACTGCTGAGCAGTGCTGGCACAGCATCAAGGCTGTCTCTCCAACATTTTTGCCCCCCCCTCAACGGCAGGCTGGGGCAGGGTGAGATCTCGGGAGGGGACATAACCAGGACAGCTGACCTAAACTAACCAAACAGATATTCCATACCATATGACATCAGCTCAGATATAAAAGCTAAGTAAAGGGAGACGGAGGGGGGGCATTTTTGTCTTCCGGAGCAACCACTACGCGTACTGAAGCCCTGCTTCCCAGGAAGTGGCTAGACATCGCCTGCTGATGGGAAGTAGAGAATAATATCATTTGTTTTTCTTTGCTTTCACACGCGACCTTGGTTTTCAGTTTATTAAACTGTCCTTATCTTGACCCACGAGCCTTTTGTTATATTTTCTCCCCCCTGTCCAGTTAAGAAGGGGGAGTGATAGAGTGGCTTTGGTGGGCACCTGGCATCCAGCCAGGGTCAACCCACTACAATGCTCAAGTGATATAAGTCAACATAGTTCTTTTCAAAGAAGTGAAGTGCTTCATACCAACTAGAGGTTCAGGTTAAATTTTCACTGCTCAGATCCACCACCCTAACCCAGACAAGGGGTAAATTTCAGAACTGGTTATTAGTAAATTGAAATAAATCACTGATTATCAATTCATGCATAGCTAACAGATGGCTGCATAATTTATCTTAATCTCAGCTGCATAATTTATCTTAATGTATCTAAATTTCTTTGCTCTAATGATTGCTTTGTCTGTTAAAGCTGTAAAGTATTTAGAACAAAGATGTTCTTATAACCTGGATATGCAGAAAGCTACACATACTTTGGCATTTGAAATATTTTTAAATCAGCAACTCTGATGTGAAAAATAAAAATGGATTAGAATATATTAAGAGGCTCTGTCTTCTGCATGCAAGCTCAGTGTAAGAAACCTCCTCTGAATACTGAGTTTATCCCAACTACACATAACATCACTGATTTTGGACTTGGGAATACTGAGAAAGTTAAATAGGTCATCAAATGCTGTTATCTTCTACATTAGTCCTGTAACTCAAGATTACTTTGTCCTCAAAAGAATTGATCAAAACAGAAAATTACAAAATCAGAGAAAATAGACTTCTGATACTATGATATGAATTAATAATGTCCTTGTTGTATCAAATGCCTGTGAGATGGTCTGATTTTATATCAACACTTCTTAAGACTGCTTTAAATAAGTAAACACCAGAGATTAATATACAAGATAAAATAAAAGTATTAATTAAAAACATAAGGTGAAACTTCATTTATGAACTTTCCTGAACTTAAGTCAACAGTGATTATGAGCATCTGACAGAAATTATGCATGCAACATCACACAGTCAATCTGAAACTGTAATATGTAAAAGTGCATCTAGAAATAGCTTGAAACAGCCTTTCTGTGTGAATAAACTTTATACATCAGCATGCCTTCTGGTTAGGAGCCAAAAGTCATAGGTTAGAAAAATAATTCAATTTCATTGTCTAAGAACTGGTGCTACTTAGTCAGCTTTCTCTGATTAGGTGAAAGAGAAAATCCAACAGAATATAACAGTTGTAGTCAGTAATAATGAATATAAATTGAAACTCAGCTAAGTGTTTAGTGGTTAAACTAAAGTACAACACTGGAGTAGAATAACCTTCTGGAGTACAGGAACTGGTAGATAAAAACCTTTAGGTGGTGGGTTTTGGTTTGGTGGGTGGTTTTTTGATTTTTTTTTTTGCATTCACACTTATCATTAAGGAAAGAGAGGACTATCTTGACTTAAAGTTCAGAAAATCTGTCAAAGTGAATACTTTTCTGAGAAGCATAAAAAACTGCACAACTGAACACCACAAGTTATTATAGAAGATAAGAGCTCAGTAGTATTAAGAAAAGGCTGCAACAATGAAATGCTTTCTATGGTGCAATAAGCACTGAATATCCTCAAAGGCTGATCTTATAAGGCTAACTCCCACAATCTGCCTATGCCACAGAAAATCCCTAAATGATTAGATAAGGTTTGATAGTCTTTGTACTGAATTTCCATGATGACAATAGAATTTAAATTCATTCTTAAAAGGTAGAATATAGTTAAGCACTATGCAGAAGTGGATTTAAATATGTACTTATGAATTTGCCATGGACAATAACCATGCAATGAGTTATACACAATAAAAAGCTTGTTAGTATTCTGAGTCATACAGAACAATTTCTATTTTTATCCATAATAGAGTTTTCAGGCTGGCTTTTTCACCTTTCGTCATGAAGGATAATTGTCTTCCTGGACAGGAAAAGTATATGAAACTCATTCAACATTTAACATCGAATGTCATATAAGTATTAGGAAGAGCAGGAAATAGGAAAACTTTGTAGACAGCTGCACAAATGTTGCAGGATAGTCATGGCAGGTCCAAGTCTAAATATAGGATACAAAGGCTCTAACAGGCTCTAACTCAAAGACATTGAGCTCTGCCTGCTAGCCAGTTTTATTAGCCCTCCTGACAACAGCAACAAGGGCTACCAAAGACAATATTTGCAGAAAAACATCACCTTCAAATAGATACAAGCATGACCCTGACAAAGACACAGAAGTTTTATAAAGATAATAGTTATTAAGGGGATAAAGAGAGATGTGTATACAGTGAATAAAATTAAAACAAGTGTATGGAAAATGAAACATGATATTAAACAGAGTGTCAAAATCTGACAAACTAATGACTATGGATAAAGAATAATGAAGAAAACACAAGCTGAAAAGAAATATTTAGAACATATAGAAATGCTAAAAGGTAAAAGATTTGAAAAAGACAGAGTTCCTATAACTATAGTATGTCTGCACAGTGTGATGTGGAGAGAGGTTTTTACCCTTCTTTTTTCAACACGGGGCAAAAAAACAGAGCAAGCTTAGTATGTAAAGGACAGACATTGAAACAGAGAAAATACTGCAGTTTGAAACTGCTGTAACCATGAGAGTTATTATGATTCTTTTAAAGACATTCTTGGAAGCCAAAGTTGTGCCCCATGAAACAGCAGCCCAGCACGTGCTTCACCCTCTGCATCACCTATCTGAATTGCAGGCAGCAGTGCCAAAATAAAACAGACTTCACAAGACTTCATGGAAGGCAAAGAGCAGAACAAGATAAGACCTTCATGAATGCAGTTTCTCATTGCTGACTAAATGGTATTTCTCTAATGAATGCAGTGCATACTTTGTGAGCTTGTACAGGGGAAAACATTATCTTTCCAACCACATTTTCATAATTATCTTTAATTAAGACTTTTTTTCCATTATATACTTGCCCTTCCATGTCTGTCACTTATCACAGATCACAGAATTTAGATAATATATTTTGTCCCTTCTTTTCACCTGATAGTTTTTTAAACAAAAAGACACATGAGGTCAAGAACGATATTGAATAAAGCCATAACAGCTTTGCAATCTTGAACATGTTAGATTAGAAAGTAGTAGTATTTCAGGCCAGCAAGCAGATGAACATTGGCTTATTCAGTGACTATAAGGAGCCTACTTACAATCTAACTTTGTTTAAAAGCTTTTTCTCTCAAAGGGAAACTAAAAATCAGGGAATTAAAAATGTTAGTTATGAGAAGTTTCTCAAACATAACTTCAATATATGATTAATCAAACATCATCTTTGTTTTCAGGCATCTGAGATATTAAGGTTGGCTATTTCAATAGTTGCAAACATGATCTTATAATTCTTTTTGGGATCACATTCTCTTTGTGCAGGTACTTTTTAAGTCAGCTACTCATCTCATACACACTTTATTTTTTAATGTTCATTACAAAAGAAAGAAATGAAGCTTCAGCAAGAAAACCTTTCCTATACATAAATCTTTTTATCTAAGAAAACAGTATCATTTCTTTCTCATGAATTATATTTACCACAACTCTTGGTTGCTGTTCCTCCTTCATATTTCTAGTGCATAGTTAATTTACTTAAATAAAACTTGTTGCATGGTGCAATGGAAAGTGCATAGGTTTGTAAGTGGTGAAAACCATTATAAAGCCTGCTCTTTCAAACAATAGAGTCCCCAATGTGCGAGATATAGAAAATAATATTTGTGATTCAGCTTTTTGCTGAAGTGCAAACATTCTGGTAGTTAAGGACTGTTCATAAATGAAGACTACACCCAGAATGGCCTGAGTGTTCTTCATGTGTACACTGTGCCCCCAAGTCATTTTTTCCAGAAATAAGCTTAATTCTACAAAGACTTTAAAAAAAAAAAATTAAATTCTAAATTAAAAAATTCTATGTAAAATAATAAGCATGCATTAAATTAATATCTAATGATAGACCTCTGTTCTGTGATTGGTGATTGGTAGTGTTAGAATTTCTATTTCAACAATGAAAAGATCATTTATTTTCACTTACTTTTTGTTTATTCTGGAACTCTTAGAAAGCTGAGAAATGACAACAAATGAGATGAGAACAAAACCACCCCCAGCTGAGAGTTGCAAGCTTTGCTAGTTTTCAGCAGAGCTTATTAGATTGCTAATTAACATAAAGTGATGTGTAAAGAGCACTCAGAGGTTACTTGTTTTCCAAGGTGTCGGCTAAAACATTCCCAGTTTCTGGAATGACTACAAAGCTGGGTTCAGCAGTAGTCTTAAGTGCATAAAACAGGAAAAAGGCAGAACTGAGTGTAAGAGACTGAAAGAGTTAATGTCTCAAACATTGTGGTGGGGCAATTTCTGCTTAATGACTAATTCTGCCTAGCAAGGAACCCCAGATGAAGAGAAGCCCATCAGCACCAGGAGGGGGAGGGTGTGTTGGAGGATGCACAGCTCCTTGTTCTGATGCGCTGAGCAGGGCAGCTCCCTGTGCAGGGAAGAGGAAGTTACTCCACAAATGACCCCCAAGCCCAAAGGCTCACAAACCACTCATAACACCTAATTAGCCTAATGCCCGCCCAAAGGAGGGGCAAGGATGATAAAAGGACACAAACTGAAGCCCTGAGTGCATAAGCCCACTGGAACTGGCTGACTGGACCAGTGCTGGACCCAGGACTGGAGAAACTTCCCTCCCTCCCCCTGCTTCAGACATAAACTGTTGATCAATCAACTCTGGGACTAGGATTGGATCTAGCTGCCCCTGTGCTCTTCTCTGAGAAGAACTCTGGAAAGCAAGGGGGTCTGCTCTGAACCTCCTGACCCAACGGGAGGGCTCTTATTGTCTGCCCTGAACTGATTCCCAAATAAGCAAGGCCTGTAGTATATGTTTGGTGATGCATGGTTAGCACATATTACACAGTTTACTGATATGGTTTCATGCCAATTCTTGTTGTGAGCACACCAATTTTGGTGGTGAGCATGCCGATTCTTGTTGTGAGCAAATAAAAGTTGAGTTTTGTGAGTTAAAGGATCCCTGGTGACATTTCACCTTAATCCTGACCTGGGAATCAGCAAACCTGAATCATTGTCCTGAGAAATTGGGATGTGACACTGAGAAACCTGAATTCAAAATCCAAATACTCAAGTCCCTGCTCATCTGTCCTCTAAGCCCAAAGTAACCAAATTCAATAGGTCACCAGTGAATATTCCCCAGGCACCTGAGTTTCTGTCTATGTTTACCCTACTCTGAGCAGCACCCTGCCTATCAACAGCCTTTAGAAAATAGCTATGAGGTGTACAATCTAGAAGGCTCATTTTGTGTCACCTTGTTATTGTCAAAAGGCAGCCAAGAATTAGATGGTGGCCTAAGTAAAACCTTAATACTCTAATGAAAATACATGTTACTATAAGTCCAATTACAATAACACTAACATTATTATGCCAAATAGATACGGGAAAGCCTCATTAATGATACCTTCAAAATTGTTATACAAAAAAATCTTAGTAACACCTACCCTTTCCTCTGATGTTATGACCAGCTCCTGAAACCCCTCTGGGTGCAGGCAGTAGTGAAGAAATCTCAAAGTATTGCTACACACAGCACATTTAGGTCCACTCAGGGTTACAGTAACACCTATGTTTTCAGCTTAGATTTCACTAAGAGTTGGCACAACTCAAGCTCCTATATAGCTGTAGCAGTTTATACAGAACAGTGCAGTTGCTAAGTCAGTGAGTACTTCTAAAACCCTTCCCTTCCCTTTTCTAAAGGATAGAGTACAAACAATAATGTTTTCAATAACAAATCACTCAAACGGCATATTGTTGTGTTTTACTGTAATCCCCAGCTTTGACCTCACTCTCTCTCTCTCTGAGTGGTCACACAGCTTTTCTGTTATCCCAGGAGTGAACCTTCTCTCACCAAAATGATAGATTACATAACTCATTTTCTGCCCCAATGGTAGTGTTCACTTGGAGCTGAGATAAGAAATATATTCAAATTCAATTATTATTTTCTAATTACACAGACATCAAAATACAAATAAGATCTAAATATATTTTTGTAAAACGATCATAATACAATTAGATTGTTCCCACTTGCTTCAACTAAAAAAATGAAATCAGCTAAATCCCCAACATTTGTGCTGTTTATTTTTAAGGTCTTTTGAATTGTACAAAGACAATACAACCATCACCTATAGATACTGCACTGATTAGACAGAGTTAAATATCATGGCTCACTATTGAAAGTTGCAGAGCACATGCAACAAGTTGAGTTAATTAAGGAAGAATACAGACCTTATGAACCTTTGTGAACCCCAGGAATTCTAACTAAATGGAAGTTCAAAAACCATGTGAAACTGATTTTTCATTTCAGTAAAGACAGGAATGAATCCAGCTTACTAATGCAACCTTATAAAGCTCTGACTCATCATGCTAACAGAGAACATCTGATTTTGTCCCTTACTGACTGCCCAAGAGCCATATTACAAAAGTTCAAAGCTTGCAAAAATCCCCAGGTTAATTTTGACTATGTACCTGCTCCCCCCACTTCTAAACCATATCTGTGTAAACACAAGCCAGGAGAGAAGAAATAGATGATGTCATCTCTGAAGCATAACCTTAACTTATGCAGAAATGTCTATGCAAAGTCAAACAACTTTATAGATATTTTTTTTTTACCCAAACCAGCAGTGTTGCCCAACTCACAGCTTCCCAAACATAGTAAGAACAATTAAATGTCCTAGAAGGACTAAAATGTCATCACCATGGAAAGCACAAGTTCTCTCTCAGGTATTGTTTTCACATGTGTCAAATAACTGTGTTTCTAGGAAGTCTTCCATAATAAGTCTAGACTTTTCAATTTTTCAGAAATCTCTTAAAATATATTTTGTGATTAGACCATTATTTTTGGTAAATGAATACCAATTCAGCATTAAAAAATGTCTTGAGCCTCTCAATACTTCATTAGCTGCTCATTGGTCTTATGCAGTGTGATGGAATGATTAACTGACATATCATCCCATATTACTTCATAGAGGTACTTGATTTATTAATAATAGGGTTATCAGGATGATATCAGATAATATATTCAATAAATCTATTCAAAACTGAAAGGCAAATTCTTGGATCCTAGGCAGTCACTTAATCTATAAATGTATATGAGTAGGATTATGTGAGGGTTTGGGGAATTATATCTTTTATTCTATTATACACATGGCAATTATACTGTGAAGATATACAAGCTGCTTACCCTTTCTCAAATTTGCCTTTTATAGATTGCTGAAAAAATGCACAAGCAAGCCTATGTAGTTGACAGAACCATTAGTACTTTAAAGAGAGGTAGCTTATGCCTATAATGGTAGCTGTGGGAAGGGGCTTCCAGTCTGTTAACTCTAGCTAGAAAGTTGGAACCAACTTCACATGTGGTTTATATATAGAGCACCTGTGATTTGTAGCTAAAACAGGGGCTGAACTGGTTAAAGCTATGAAGGTTGTTTGGATACAGAGTAAGCAGAAGTCCTCTATCAAGGTCAACATTGTTCACAAGAGAAGCATGTCGTTTGACTCTACCAGCAACATCTGAAATACCTGTTCCTGCTTTCCTTGTCAAAGCAGTAGGTGACCATCCTTGTCATTAACCACACAATTGCCACATAAGAGACCAACTTTGGGACCCAAAGCTCTGCTCCAGCTCTTGTATTGACTGAGAACTATAGTCACAAGAATGAGAGATCCCCAAACCATAAAGCACAAGATGTTTGAACCCTTTACTCTTTTGGTTTTGGAACCATTATCTACCACATTTTGATTCAGCATTCAGGTTCATTTGTTTTTAAAAAATGGTGTCATAAAGAGTTACTATGTCCTGAATCCAAAAAGAGTGCTATCCAATTTAAGAAGCACCTCAGACTTTAAAAAGGTGATATTCAGAGTTACTGCTGGAAGACATGAGTCTGAGTCAAAAGTCAGCACCATTCTAAAATCACTTTGTCTCATTAAGACTTAAGAGGAAGTGTAAAATAAAAATGGGTAGAGCTGGGTAAAAGTAAAGTAGGCTAACAGTGATTTTCAAAGACTGAAGTGTAATAATAGTGACATTTTAGTTAAAATCATCTGAGCTTTCTGTACTTGTTCAGTTCCTTACAACACATTCATTTAAAAGCTCTCAGCACTCTCCTTTTGTCAGACTGAAATCAGACCAGATGACTCACATCCTGCACTAGGAACAACATTTAGTATAAAACAGGCTTTCTTTACTAGTGAGGCGTAAAGTTTTTTTTCCTTTAATCTTTTCATGTAAGATTGACTCAAACAATACTTCTCAGCTTTAACGACATGAAGCACATCTGAAACCCACATCCTATACTAGCATGAGGTTCTGACAAGACGATTTAATCATATACACGTAGCTCATCAATATAATAATTCTGTTTCAGTCTTTGCCTTGATTTGGCCATCATGTTTTTTATTCTACATATTCCTGTGATGATCCAGTAGTTTTACGCTCAGCACCATATTCCTTTTATTTTTTTTTTATTTTTATTATTCTTTAAATAAAGCACATAAACCAATCCAAATTTCCAATTCCCAATGTGGGACCACAGCTCTGAGGACTAAGGTGAATTAGGTGAGTTATCTGATTGCTACTTGGCCCTCTTCCTAAATTAAAACTGCTATGCCTCATAGCTGGGTTTTAGATGATTACACATTCAGACTGCTACCAGGCTGAGCTCTAAACATTGCAAGGTGATGAATGCCCTCAGCTCCCACCTCTCACCTCTTCTGCTGCAAAATGGAGCAATATTGATTCTGTTTAATAACAAAAACAAAAAAAAAAGCTTGAAGAAAATTTGTTTACATTTAGGAAGGAATAGGAGCAGAAGGAGGAGCAAGTCTCATCCCAGACTAATTGGTATCGCAAAGGAGAGAACTCTCAGTGTGCTGAAGACCTAGGTTCAAGACCCTTACCTGTTTCAAGCAGAGGTCTTCTCCCTCAGACTCTCACTTACAATTAATATATTAAATAGGTCGAATGGGCCAGGAGGAAGGAGAGACATGAACAGGCAAATGGGTGGATTCAGAGGCCTGGTGAAAGGGCACTTATTATTTTTTGACCACTTCCATTGCAAAGGCTCCTTATTTCAAGCACACCTTCATGCAACAGTGCAAGTACCACCATCCAGCTGCTGATGTCCTGCAGCCAGCTGTCATGTGCTATGAGGCCCCAAGAGCTGGCTTTTCTACATGGACTATTATGGTCGTGTTAGACTATTAACCTTATGGGGTTGTAACTGCTTTTAAGCATCGTATGTCTCCTGTGTAAGTCATGGCAGAGCCCAAAAAGTCTGACTCCAAAATGTCAGATTACAGCTACTGGCACCATGATACTACAGGCAATGTCGAGGAGAACCTTGTTCCTGCTCTCACCTGTGCAGCGCATGGAGGGGACCACGGGAACTGCATGCAGGCTCTACGGCAGAGAGTTGGGGTCACCCACCTCCTCATATTAACTCATATTATCTGTGAGAGGGGAAGCATTAGGGAATGAGTGCAGAAGGCCAAGACTTGACCTGTAGCTACACTAGCAAGATAACAACATGAGAAATTACAAGGCATTACAGAGAGCAAAGAGGAGTGCAGCAGTTGGCCAGCCTTGACTAGTGACTGCGCTAACAAGACAGCAACATGAGAAACGGCAGAAATGGGAAACATTAGGGATAGTTAAGTGGGGTGGTAGCTTCACAGAGTTGCTGACCCAAGGTGGTAATTGCCAGGGTAACCATGTCACACATACAAATAAAACACTTTTACAATAAAAGTGTAAAAATAGAATAAACAAGGGATGAGGTGTTTATCCGGGAAGGCAAGAGGATGTTAAAGGGAAAGAATTTGGGAAAAGAAAAAGAGGAAAAGGGAATTTAAGGGGTAGCAAACCATGTGATTCGGACTCTTCAGGGGCTGTCAGGCAGCCTGATGCCTAATTAGCACGGTAGTACAGGAGAATGAACCTCTTTGTGACCATAGATGCATCTGATGTACACCCCCGGGGGGGAGTTGGGGGGGGTGCAAGGGGTGTGGGTGCTTTCCCTAGTGTCAGCAAGGGCACACCTGGTGGGGATGGACTGCACTCCCTAACCACCTTCACTATGAGTAATGATAGCTAACAGTGCAGGGGAGGGCATCTTCACATCCACAAAAAATTTACTGGAGAGATAAGGAAATAAAATAGAAATGTGAAGAAAAAGGAAGGTGGAGGTGTGGAAGACATGGGTTTTAAGACTTATCCACATCACTCCAAAGGATATTGATCTAGCCATCACCCTCAGTAATAACCATAGAAACTTAAAGGAAGTAAGCTAAGCAACTTTAAGTTAACAAACAAATAACAAAGAATAATTCTTATCAGGATTTCAATATTTCCCACTCTTCACTGACACTTTTGAAATCCCAGGAAGATTCAAAAATCACTACAGAAGATTAATATAGAATTGTATAATCAATCATCCTATGTCCGTAATTCCCACCAATTGTCTTTCAACTTCTGAAATGTAGTGCTAGCTCCCAGAATGACAATCTTTCCTGAAGAATCAGTGGCATAACACAGCCCCTTTCTAAGCTAAAAAGTAATTTACTCTCTTTTCCATTGTCTATATATTATTTTTTGTCTGGACAGATTGTAAGGGTAGTCCACATTAATGGTTAAGTGACAAAGAAGGAAATATATTTATGACTTGCTTGTTTATAGTTTGATCTATAGCAAAAAAAAAATAGGGAGCATATATAAAGACAGGTATGAGGACAGGGCAACAAAGGAAAAAAGTGCTGTTTTAAAAAGACTCAGAGACATCAAAGAAGTGCACTTTTACTAAGGTATTCTATAAAATAAAGAAATATCTTTTAATTTTATCTATTAAAATCCTAATGACATGTTAGATGGAAGTTTAACTTTAGACATATCCTAGGAACTCCAAAAATCAGTTAACTTTCCTTACAAACAGGATATATGTTTATGATGCTTCAGGCAAACAGTTCTAGCTCTGAAGTCTACTTTCCTTCGATGCAATACAGCCTGCCCAGAGCAGTATCAGGTTAAAACCTGTGTGTGAACACCAGCGTAGAAATTTCCAAGGACAATTGTCAAAGGAAAAGAAGGACTGAATTATTCACAATGTAAGTTTATGTTGTTACCTGTTGTGTTACATATGACTCAGTTTAAAAAAACATGATAAAATTTATGCCTCAAGAAAAATATCCTACCTGGAAAGGAAGACCAAAAAAATGGGTGGAAATATGATAAAAGAGCTGGTGGAGCCTTTGTGAGGAAACTAGGGAAATGTCTGGCTGCAGGAAGAGTTAAGGATCAGGGGAGGAGCTGGAAGACAAAGTCAGGCTGCCTGGTAAGACAAGGTTAAATCCACTGGCAACAGTAAGTAAATCAAAAGACAAAAGTTAAATTAAATGGCAGAGCGAGTTAATGAAATGGCAACAATGAATTAAAAACAGGCCAAAACTCAAAAGGCAGCAATGGAAAAGTTAATCAAATGGCAACAGTGAGGTGAAAAGTGGCAGAGTTAATTAATGGCAGTACAACTCAGATAGTCAAATGGCAGGGAAAGATTAAAAACTGGCAATGCTTATCAGCAGCAGATGACATGTAGATTGTGTGGAGAATCCAAAAGGTGACATCTGTACAAATGCTGCAATATCCTTTTGTAGGAGGCTAGGAAGGGTCTTCCCTGGAGCCCAGCACAGCTTGGAGGAGCCACAGACAGCTACAGCTCTGTGCCTGCTGGGGCTGTGCACTGCAGCCTGCCCAGGAGATATGGCACAGACACAGGTCTGCTGCGGGGACTTGGTGCTTATTCCCCCAGGGGACAGGAGACATGAGAGGGTGAACTCACTCTCAGGTGCACCATTTTAGAAGGGACCGTGCCTCAGAGTAGCTTCTTCCATATTTTGGCTGTAGCTGACTATGTTCATAAAATATCCAGATGACTCTTCAGGGGAGGAAAAATAGCACCAAATAGCATTTCTGATTTGGAAACAAGTTCTTTGAAAAAACAGTCACATATTCCTAATTTTCCTCCAATTTTTTTATCTGGTTACTAATGTACAGCTTTCCCATTTAGCCTGTGAGAACTTAATTTCTATAAGAGTCATTGGTGAAAAATTTTGAAAGCCTTTTGAAAGGCCAAGTACACTAAAGCTACTGTATCATTCCTATCAGCATGCTTTTGACTACAGTAAAAACCATTAAGAGACTTGTGAGCAATGTCTTTACAAAAAGCACATTTGTTGTTCCCAGCCTGTTGAATTATTTATATTTCCATTCATTGTTTTTTATAGTTTCCACCAACTTGCTTGAAACCATGAAACTTGCAAAAGCAAAGCCAACAGAGCTATAGTACACTAAGAGTGGCTTGCAGTCAAGCAGAATATTATTATTCATCTCATGTTCTCCAACTTTTGTACCAAAAAGTGAGACAAAACATAGGATGATTTTTTGAAGACGAAAACTCAAAGTACTGTATAAGCAAAATGTATTAATTGTCATCCTCTGTGACTAAATATGGATTTCCAACTTACCAAGAACTGCAGAAAGCCAAAGATACAGACGTGAATATGGGAAAAAAAGATCTGAATTTTCTGCCTAGTGAGGTCCCATGGTGAATAGCTTGTTCTACTGCTAATGAAAATTAGCAGCTCCTTCTATGGAGAAACAAACCTACCAAAACCAGAAGCAAAAATAGATACAGTGTACAGCTAAACAAAAAGGCCAGCATCTCTAGTAAAATGAACCACCGAGACCAACAATTCCATCACAGATTGTGCCTTTCAGTATTTCCTATTCAGGGGTGTGAACCTCATCTATAAAATCAGTACTTTGATACACACACTGCAGTGACCTTGTATTTATCGAAGAAGCACATACTTACCTACCACAAAGCATCTTAATAAAATCTGGTCTAATTATAATGAACATCGATGCAAACTATCCTCATTCAAGGTGACACGTTTGAGAAATGAGTGGTGAAGAGGACACTGGAGTAGATGAGGGTCAGGGTCTGATCAGCTTCAGAACAGCTGGAAAAGACACACCTGTTAACTTTACACCATAAAGGCTTTAGAAAACAATAGCTTTACCAGGTCATAGTTCACTAGGTCAAGTTTACCTTGGATAGTAAAGGATAGTAAAGATGAAACAGTTTAAAAGGGGCATGATAATCACATGTCTAATTTGTCTTTTCTAGGATTCAGGATATTACTGAACCACTGCTTCATCAAACGGAATCTTTACATTAAATTTTGTTCCGAGATTAAGAGATGACAGAGAGTGCTTTAAAGTTACAAGTTCATACAGACAATTATATTTGTATGACAGCACAGCTTGAGCTCCCCCTCCTTTAACTTAAAAAAAAAAAGTCTTAAAGTGTTACAGTGTAGGCCTGCTGTAAAGTTAAAGAAAGCAAAAATTATTAGCTGCACGTAATTGACTAGCATATCCTAGAGCTACCACAAAGACAACAAAGTATGTCTTAGTTTTTCTAAAATGTCTGTAACTTTAAAAAGAAAACCATAAATTATAAGAGATTAAGATGTAGAAATAGTGCTTTTTTTTAACATGAGAAATTTCAGCTGTATTTTTTAAAAAGTCAGAGCTATTCTTCTTAAGCATTTGTCTACACACAAGCAAAAAAGTGGCATTTTGATTAAATAAAATATCTGTAAAAATATCTGCATAATTAAAGTATCTATTATTTTCTTAAAAACAACATATCTGCTGCAATACCAATTACTGTTCATTGAACAAGAAGAAAAATCCCTTAGACATTCCTGACAACTGTGTTCAAACTATTATGCTAATAAAATAAGACCTACACCTATAAGATGTGATTGCATCACTTCTAGTTTTGTGCCAATGAAAATGAACTTGAAGCTAATTTTTCAGCATTCAGAAGCTTCAAGAGAGGAACACTTACTCACCTGGGTGCAGATGCTCCAGTGGAGCAAACTGTCATAGCTACCCAACTGCATGAGAACAATTTGAACAGATGAGGACATGTCCTTTAGAGGTAAATACTGGAAAATACTAAGACAGTTTTGAAGACATAGCTTTCCCATGACCTTTCACTATATTTGCATTAAGACAACACTTCAAAGCTTAGCAATGCTTCTTTTCAAAATAACTGCTATATGCAATAGCCACATGCAAAGGAAAAAACACTTACTGTTTGGCTGAGACCTGAGATCCACCACCTTTAGTGGAAACTGGGAATGAAAATAAGCTGTTCTGAGTAAACTTAACCCTTGCAAATCATCCAGAGCCCTTCTTCTGTTTTCTGCAGTGTTCATTATTGTTTTGTGTAAATTTAGATTGAATCATAGATTGCGTCTGAACCTCTGGGTATTTTTTACCCATAATGACTGCCAGAGGGATGGTTATGTGTAATGTAAGGATGCAAGTACATTCCTGGTGAATTTTGAGGGCTCAAAGGAAACAGTAAGTAGGGAGATGGAAAGACATAAAGCTTAGCCAAGAGCTACTATTTAAGTAAACCAACTTAAAAGTGATGAAAAGCTTTGGAAATGATCATAGAAGCCACTCCATGTGCAGACTTGAGAGCAGCAGAAGTAAAGCAGTGATAGAGTTAAGCTTAGTCTGATAAGGCTAAGGAAAGTCACAAGGAAAAAACCCATAGCACAAGGCTAAAGAAGACAAAGCAGATGGGTTTTTTTACATTTATTGTATTTCCTTAGTCCCAAATTCACTATTTTTAGTGAACCAATAAAGTCTTACCTTATCTACACATTTACTATAAAACTCGTTGTATATGCTGATGTTTATGAGTATAATGTAAAGTCTTCAAAAGCTCCACAAAAAGGCTATTTTAGTTCTGCTTGCTTTAATACTACTCCAAGTAATAAAAATATTATTGCACCTATAATACTACATGTGATAGCAGCCAGGTGATCATTTAAAAAAACCTATATTTATATTCAGAATTCTTTTATGCCCCATATGCTTCTAAACAATAAACTAATAAATGCTTTGCTCAAGCTCAAAACCTGATTGGCTCTAAGAGAAAAGATATGCCAGCTCATGTTCCTGAAAGTCAAAAGTAGATTTTATGGAGGCATCTTATTTATTTTGAAGTCTAACATACTAACAACATTAAGAAGAAAATAAAGTCAGCCATGGACTTGTGGTAAAAGATGAAGGCTCTCTGAACTGTTAATTAGTGCCTATAATTTGTAGTTTTCATTTTTATTACAGTAATGTCTTTTTAGACATAGATTTCATGAGTCTTGATTGTTTCAGATTTTGGGGGAGTTGGGGACAGGCATTATGTTTTGTCCTATTCTTCCCTTCAACACATCACCTTGAAAATTCATTACTTTGTTGTTTCTCACACAAACTCATGAAGTGAACAACACAGTGAAAGCAGTTTTCAGTATGATAATGACACTTAAACTCCAGTCTTGAATATTCAAACTTGCCGCATAGTGCGCTCACAAGCCAGAGATTGTAATACATGGATTTTCATCTTGTCACTAACTACAACAACTTGGTTCCATTTATGCTAATGTAAGCTGGACATAAACCTTAAATTATTATTTTCACTTTCTTGTTTGTGAAATTGAGATGATACCCACTTATTTTACATGCTTACTTGGAGAATGGAGTAATAAAAACTTGTCAGTACATTTGAAATGCCGAGAGCTTTTAGTACATTTTTCCTATATATTATTTTTCATATACAAGAGGAGTAGGTCTAGAGTGTAATAAGAACACATAATACAACAACACTCTTTTTTCCCTCATTTTACGTCTTCTAAAATTCTTTGGAAAAGAACAAAATGCAAAAAGAAACATATATATAACACTTAGTACATTGAGAGAAAATGCTGTTTAGTGTCAGTTAAAAAATATGGAATCTCTTCATAATTACATTATCTACATAAGCAGGAATACTTAATACATTTGCACTTTAGAAGAATGATATACAGTACTTAACGTTATTTTTCCATTAATATATGTGACTACTTATCTCTTTCCTCCTTCAGAACAAATATAAAACCTCTCAAGTACAAATCAGCAAAAAACAACACAAAGAGAGAATATGTCTAGGAAAGACTGATGGCTGAAACTTTCTAGCATGACTTGCCACAAAGAAACATGGGATTTCGAGGATGTGTGAATTCTAGTTGGTTACAGAAAAATTATGTGGGGGCAGTAGATACAGGGTATTTTGGTCAGAGAAGCCTCCATCTTTAATTCTATTAGTTGGCAGCCTGTGGCTGATGTAGCTGTATCTCTCTCCATTGTTCTACTGCAGATAAATAATCATTGTAGCAGGGTCATGTACCCTTAACACTAGTTACAGAGTCTGTCTTTTTTGGTTCAATAAATGTTTAGTTATACATAATACATAAGTAGAATTATAGGAGAGAAAAACACAGACACATGCATAATGAGAAAATACTCAAGCATGCAAAGTTGGCCAAAGGACTACTGTATATGCCTACACCCTTTTTGCATCATGCTAAAGAAGAGCGCAGGTAACAAAGGCAGCCCACAGCCTCCGCTGCTTGTGAAGCAGTTTCTGAGCCCCTTTTCTCGACCTGCTGGGAACAATTGGGATTTTTGGAGGACTCTGGGAATTCTTGAAGACCTCCAAGGTGCCTGCCTCTGCTGGGAGAGGGTAGCTACAAGATGCTGTGACCGCTGGCGAGCTCCAGCAACAGATGGGACTGCTGAGGACTGTCTGTGTGCTTAGCAATCGTGGTGACACCCTGTAGGGCATGGTCCCCAGCACCCCTTGGAGCAGCAGCCGCCCCCACTACCCCAGCTACCCAGCAAGCCAGAGACCTCGGTTCATCTGAGCTCCCGAGGAAGGATGCAGCTCTCCAGGTTTAGGACTGCAGGAAGTGCATGGGGATATAATGAGTGAATCCATCAAAGGGCCACTAAGATGATTGAGAGGTTGGTGCATCTGATATATGAGGGGAGGCTGCGACATTTGGGACCATTCAGCCTAGAACAGTACAGTCCTTAAGGGGGATTTTATCACTGTGAGAGTGGTTGAACACTAGAACAGGTTGCCCAGAGACATTGTGGAGTCTCCAAGGATGGACACAGTCCTGGGCAACGTGCTCTGGCTGACCCTGCTCTGAGCAGGGGGTTGGACCAGATGATCTCCAGAGGTGCCTTACTGCTTCAGCTGCTAAGTGATTGCAAGAGACTCATAGAGTTTCCATTGCACCAAACTTTAGTCTGCTCTAGCACCCCTATGAAACTCCTGTTGCCATCAGTCATAGTGATTATTTGTTTTTCTCTTCAGTCACAGAAGTATGAAATTATAAAATTCATTATGAAATAATGAGAAAGCTATGTGACAGCCAGCCAGAGTGGTGCTTTCATGGAATTATATTAATGTTCTTTATTGCATGAGGTGTGGGATAAGGCTTTTTTAAAGTCCAAGGCCTGCTGAGCTAGTGTTGGGCCTGAGTTTATTTTGGTAAGCATCCATACTCTCTGTCTGAGGTAGGTCCTGGAGCAAACGACCTGTTACCTTTGCCCAGCTTTCCTCTGGGAGGGAGGTAATTTGTTCCAGAAGGAAGCCCTGTAGAGAGCAAGTGTGAATGAAGATGATGTGGGTGCAAGAACCTTGACAGAAATACAGAGCAAGGCAAATTGACAGTATGGACATACTTTCTTATAGAAAATAGATTGCTGAAATGGATGTACAGAGACAGCTAAGCCACTTGCGGTTCACATGGTCCAAAAAGGCTTACATATGCCAGTATGATTTCAGACAGTTCAAGCTACCATGGGGAAGATTTGAGGAATGAAGCTCTATCCATCACTTGTAGCTAACTAAATTGCTGTAAATACCAGTGGCTACTCCTTTGGGACTGAAAGATTAGAAACAAAGCGCAGCAACCTAAACCCATGTCAGGAAGGAAACGCCCTTGCTGTATGACATATTCTGCCATAGTTAACACCAAGGTACTGTTCACCCAGTGAGCTCTAGTATACAGATTTTGTGGTGAGAAGTAAACAGTGTGATCAGTTAAAGGCACAGAGGCAGAACAGGTCATAGCTCAGCTTGTGCCTTTGGGGGAAGCTGGTTACTGAAGATGTCAAGTAGGCAAACAGTTCAAACCAGTGAAGGCAAGAAGGAATGTGTAAAAATAAAAAAGAGCTTGTTACTACCATTTTAAGAGTCATGAATCCAAACCTTACACCATTTTAATGTAGCCTAATATATCACTTTCTATATTACATAGATAACTCCATTACCACATTTTGAAAACTCTAACCATGGGATTTTTTATGTTAATCAGGTAACACAGATCACAATATAACTTTTTTAGGAGTTAACTTACTCTTGGGGTAGTATATTCAGTAATTCTTTCATTCACCAAAGTCTATGATTCAGCACTGTTTGGCCTATAAATTCCTACATTATGCTATTTCCCATCTCTTCGGAAGTGCACTCTTGCCCACGCTGTCATGCTGAAAATGCACCAATTCTTTAGCCCTCCTCTCAGCTGCCTTCCTTGAGAGTTCATGGGTTTGCTACAGAAAATAATCCTCCTCTCCCTTCATTCCTCCTTATTTTTCATTTTAGCTTTTGCCCCTGAAATTAATGATTTTCTGGCATTTAATCCATTTAATTTTGTTTTCACCTTCACTGTCTTATCATTAACCCAGCTTCACAGATTGCTTTATGTCTTTCTAGATCATCTCCCTTATTATTATTCAGTCTTTTGCTTTTTTGACACCTTTGTGTCTTCTCTTATTTCCAGCACTTTCTAGTTTACATCCAGATTATATTTTTTGTTTTCTACAAAAAAATAAAAGCAGATTTAACTCCGAGTTGCTTATTTTCATTGAAACTTTCCTTTTCACCTACTGTAATACATTTAATTCTTTTCTACTAGAAGTCTGGTTTTCCTCCATGGTAGTATCCTGTTTACCCAAGACCAATGGGCAGTTAAATATCACAATATCTAATGTGGCTGTTGCAGAGAAATAAACTATTAAGTATGTTGATCACATAAGTGCTGAAATGCCAGGTTTTTCATAAGCTCATCCAGTGAAAACTGTCACAATCTGGACTTTAAAATCTACTTTAAAAACACACAAGGTTTTTATATTAGTAGCTCTGCTTGAGCTCAAGTGGAAATCTAATATATTTTTGTCCTTTTCCAAAAATGTTATTTTGATATAGAATTTAGAACATCAAAGATCCATATGAACAAAATGAACACTTAAAATTAACAATAAATTGTTTTTCATAGTCAGATAAAAGAAATAGTTATAAATTAGCTACATAACTTTTTACACTTTACCTTCAGTAAATAATTTTGCCAATCAAAATTAAAATAGATTTTCACAAGTAGGACTAACACAAGATACAATATGTGTATTAACATTTATCATTACTGATGGAAATCAGTAAGACCTTCTGATAGATAATGGAAACATTTGAACTCGAGTTCAAACAAAACTGACAAATCTTGCCCTTGAAAGGGAAAAAACTGAAATGACCTATTTTGATTGTACCATGAACACCGCCAGGTTCATATGTATGGAGGAGAGCTTACTCTTGATTCTAGGGGTTTACCAAAAGACTCACTAGAATATTGTTAGTGTGATTAGTAGGAGATTATTTACTATAGTGAAGCCTTCAGTGATCACTTACTGCTTCTCTATTAGGAACAGTGACAGTCCCTATTCTCTTAAACCACCTCTCTTTATATTTAATTTATAATATAGCTGTGTTGTGATCTGGCTTCCCTGGAAGGTATTAAGATCAGTTCCTGAGGTTTAGGTGGCAAAATATAATCAACGCTCATTGAATACATACTGAAAACTTTAGGAAGAACTTCAAGTTTTTAAGAGGATGTGTCTGTCAGGTACTAGTATTGTCACCACAAAAATCAATCTTAATTAATGCCATGCTACTTTGCTCACTAAATATTTTTGTTCATTCCTATGCATGTTAATTTACCCAAGCCCTTCACAGCAGATTGTGAGTGATTAAGAGGGCAGCACTGAGACAATCATACCACAATCACAGTACTCTTTGGTTAATATTTTGTCCAATACGTCATCATGTTTATCTTTACCATTTTCCCTTATCTTTTCCACACTATGTGTGCCATTCATTACTTTTACTATTTGTATCCCACTTTGATTGTTATTCAGTCTTTGACATTTTTGCTATATGGAATTAGATAACCATCGTGCTGTTTCAGATGTGTCCATTTTTGCCTTCTGGAATTCTTTCATCACGGTTGCATTAACAATGTAATTAAGTAACAAGTCAACATATTGGACCTTATGCATTATTCATCATTTGTCAAGCTATGATCCATCATAATGGCCTAGTGGGAGCTTTCAAACCACCTCATTTGATCAGCTTAATCAATTTGCTGGTGTAGATCAATGTTGCTGTGCTAGTGAAAAGCATGCGATTGCAAAGTATATCAAGTTTTACTCCAAATTCTCTGTTATTATAAATTTGCATGTGGACTGATAGATGTATGTGTGTATTTGTGTATAAGTATCTGCATAACCACAGCAAGAATCAAATAGGACTTTTGAAAATCTAACAGTACTGGTTTGGGAGGAAAAAGAGAAACATATGAGTATGTCCTAATTTCACACCAAGCTCTCTTTGCCTAACATGTCAGGATCCCTTTCTGAAGTGTTGCTATGGTGTACCACCCTATTCTGGCATATTTTGACCATTACTTGGATGTAATGCTCATGTACCACCACGTAGTACACATATATCATTGACACAGCTGGTGTAGGCAAGATGAAGATTCAGTGCTGCTAGTGTACAAGGAACAGCATATTGACATAGCTATATCGCTAGTCTTAATAAAAAAGGTTAAAAGGCAATTGCTTAAAGTATTTCTGTAACAATCTGATATCAGCAATATGCAATTACCAGTTGTATGAGTTCCCTCTATATAATCTGAAACAATAAAGTCCTCTTTAAGAGAAGAATCTGAGATATCCTTCTTGAATTACTTTTTCCTCTTAATTTTTGGCACCTTAGCTTTTGTCCTCCTTCTAGGGTTAGTACTTTGTACAGAGTGCCATCTTTTGTTTTCAGTATTTGGTGTGACATGTTTAAAAATTAGAGAATAATGTAGCCTGCAGTAAAGACATGCATTTGATAGGTGAGAGATTACTAGAATCTCTAGAATACAGATTTGCCCAGCAATGAGGCTTTAAACTTGCTAAACATTTGAACAGTGTTCATCCTGATCTGCTCAAAGTCAGGATAAAAGGCATTAACTAACAAATTATGTTTTAAAGGGAAAGGAAAATAACTTCTACGAGAACATGTAACAACATATACAGCAATAGAAATAAACTTCTATTTTCCCATCCTAATGCTGTATATATAGTGCTTCTTGGGTAAAGGCGGGGTAAATGGGTACTTTTCTGTATTTAGGATTGTAAAAAACAGGGCTCTTCATTGATAGGAAAATATTAAAAATAGCTACCTCCTTGAAATAACACTTACAGCAGTTTTCTGACAAGTTGAGCAAAATGTTTCCAGAAAAACAAAACCAAAACCTTCTTCTGTGACATCCCCTACAGCATCCGTGTGTGTGTCTGTGTGACTGAACATGATAGCTATCTTATGTACAAATTGTTCTGGACACACACCTGATGATATTGGTAATACGTAGCAAAGAAAGATGACCAGCAAATGTCTCCAGAGAACTGGAAGGATATCGTCCTAAACTCTGTGAACAATGCAAGGTCCTTATCATTAAGAGAGCACAAATGAGGCATAAGTTTAGCTACCTAGTGTGAGCCAGATGTCTACAAGTAAAACTAATTACATCATTTTTTTTACAGAAGATAAAAGCCAGAAGAAATTCTTTCTTCGTACCTAAGTGGTGAACTCAAAATGCTGGTGTAATCCACTGGATGTCTGTGTGCGTAATTTGAGAAGATGAGGGCTTGCAGCCAGGGTTTATGTTATTTTTGAAAAACATACAGTACATCTGGTGGTAGATTTTTGGTGACTTGAAGAACTGGATGATTCTTTGCTAGAATACTTTGCAATCAATTATTGTCCATTTTGATCCAAAGGTGCTATCAAGAGCTCTGTTAAGATCTGAGCTGTGCAAAGAGACGAGAGAAAAAAAGGAGGAAAATTAATAGCTCAGTAAAGCCCTCTTGAACCATATTTGAAATGGAACTAAGGATATGTTCTACAAAGGTACAGTAGATAAGCACTCACATCAGCAGGTACCAATTAGTGAAGAAAAGCAGCAATTGTGTCTGATCTTTGCCCAAGAGTTCTGCTTGCCCTTGCACTGCTTTTTATACCCATGCTCTAGTTTTCACTAATTGTTCAATCAGTTGTTACTGCTCATTAACAACTCTTCTAGCTATTGGTATAACAATGAAGGCATTATACCAAGCTGTAAGCTTTATTTTTTTATGACATAAATGTACATGGGGAGAAAATGGCAAGCACTTACTTAAACCAGTCTCGTAATAGAAGCAACGTAAGGTCACATTACTTCTCTCTTCCTTTAAAATGTCCAATGGAAGGGTTTGAATTGCAGTTATATAAATGACCTTATTTCTACAGTTTTCCAGCTTCAAAGTGCGTGATCTCCCTACTTAGTTTATAAAACATATGTATATGTACACATATATATACACATACACTTGTGTATATATAAGTGTAAGAATTCACATCAAAATGTTTCATAAGATATCCAAACATACTAATTGGCTCGTAATCATTCCCTCCTCTTCACATTTGAAATAATTAGAGATTTCATGTTCTGATCACTGTGAGGTGCTAATGACTTTTTTAAAAGAACAGTTGTAACCAACAGAGTTAATCATATGGTACACTCTGGTTTTATAAAATTAGGGTAGAGATGTTGAATAAACCTATATTTAGTACCATATTCTCCTCAAAGCTTGAGGAATCAGAGAAAATACAATATTCAGGTGAGAAGAAGAAAAAGCTAGGAGAGCAGAAATGTAACTAGATACTCACAAAGAGCATTATGGGTTTATTGCATGGCCCCATATCTCAATCTCTCAAACTAAGTTTTTTATGCATGCTGCATTAACAATTCCATGTTTGGTTTTTTACTGTAAACTTTTTATAGCTTTATCTAATCATGTCTACTAGTGTTTAATATTTTTCACCATGTTGCTTCTAAAATGAGATTTTAAACTCCTTGGGGAGAGATCACAAAATTGATATTCTGTGTAAAGCATCTAGCAATCATCTGCCCACTATAAACTAGTGGGTAAAATGTGGTTCTCTAAACATCTTTATCCCACAGAACAGACGCTTGTTAATTCATCATACATTGAACCAAATTACTTTCAAAATTTAGCATCAACCTCTCAAAAATATCTGTTTCACACTGATTTCTAGTAGCTAAATGCAATTTTACTCTAAATGTTCTTAAAAAAGAGTTTCAGAAAGCCTCAGGATATTTGAGTGCCATTGACTCCTGATGAATATGAACACAGGTAACTAACATCACTGTATTTTCAGACTCCCTGGCATAATTGCTGGAAAGCCAAGGAATTAAATGGGCCATTCAAGAGTTCAAGGTGCCGATGTAAGTATTGTTGAGCTTAATGCACTATATATCTTTTTATTTCTTTCTACCCTTCCATAATTTTCTTCTTATTTTAGCCTTTTCGGACTCTTGTTAACCCCTTACATTTGATAGTTTCTGAAATGTCAAAAAATATATTCATTTTCCAAATGTCATATTTTGCATCAAAGCTTTATTCTGCATAATTTCTCCTCTGTTGTGCTGACTAACAAACTCTCCCTACTTTTCCTAATCAGAATTACTATCTAGAGCTAAGGTTTAGTTTATGACCTCCTTGAACTAGAAAGAAACTCAGTGACTTGCAGTAGCATAACACGATATCCACTGACAGTCTAGGACATAAGAGACGGA
Source organism: Harpia harpyja (assembly GCF_026419915.1). Lineage (NCBI taxonomy): Eukaryota > Metazoa > Chordata > Aves > Accipitriformes > Accipitridae > Harpia > Harpia harpyja. Next base: position 26,565,099 of record NC_068947.1, read on the forward strand.
AGGCATGTAGGGAGAAGCAGTAAGGTGCCCTGCAGTCACTGAGAGTTCACTTCTGCCAGCCTAGCTATCACCACACAGAACTAACCCTTTTTCAATGGAAAAGTAAGAAACTACTGATGCCTTGAACAAAAGCAGGAGAAGGAAAATTTTGCTGTATCGCTGTACTTTTGCTTGCTTGAAAACTTCAAAATTTTGGTATGTACTAATTAGATAAGAAAAACCTTGAGCTTTTTCAATGGTATGTGTTGGAGGCGCCAACAGACCAGAGGCCTCGGGCCTGATGTGTGTCAACAGACAAGAAGCCTTGGGCCTTGATGATAAGCTCTGTGTTCTGCTGAGTTTTTGTAATTAAAAAGTGCCAAAGCCAGTTAACTAGGAGAAAGAGGTGACCCACACTGCATGTGATCAAAGGGTGGACACTATGTAAATGATAATATGAATATGTATGACTGGAATAATACAAATTTCTGCTTGTTGTAGGTAATGGTGTGCATGATAGGTGGAGCGATCCCCCACGCACCCAGCACTGTAATAAAGAATGCCTGCTTTCTAAAACTTCAAAATTGAGTCTTAGAGAGTTTCTTTGACCAGCTTTTTCATTAACACTACTCTCCCTACAGCCATACACACACAACTGTTGTCTTAATGGCATGCTACAAACATCAGCATCTGAGGAGCATGTTTAGTAAAGTAACAACATTTAATAACGGGAAATAACTTTTCATGTATTTATTTAGTTTCATTATACATTTTTTTAAAACACTCTTGAATTTTTCAAAATCATGTCACTACACCATTCAAGTGGGAGATTTACAAAATGGTACCTAAATCAGCACTTCAAATTTAAGAAGTATCTACCCTAATTTAAATGGAAAAAAAAAAAAAAATCTCACAATGTTCTGTTTCCTACCTACCTGAATGTGCAGTAAAGCATAAGGAGTAAATATTAGTTAACCATTTTCTACTTTTACAGCTTAATTTGTCCGAGACATTCAAAGTATTATCATTCATCATTCAATAGCAAAACAGAACTGCATAATGATTAAAAATACGTACACAAATGAAATCTTGCATATCTCATCTGGCATATTTATACCTTTTTTAGTTTTTAAATAATAGCAGTCAAAGTGACAATTAGAGGATAGGAGAGGTTTTTATGAAGAGATAATATTTAATATGAGCCTAGGCCGAAGAAAACCTGCTTCATTTTTTCAGTTAGACCAATAATAAATCTTTAGTGTAATTCCTACATAATTATTTTGATATACCTTTACAGAAAATGAAAACATTAATCTCTGGCAATACTTTTGACAAGGAAAATACATAATCTGCATTTTATGTAAGTATGTGAACAGTTTAATATAAGCACTGGTATTTACTTATTAACTGTTGTCTTTATCTGTTGTTTGCACTACAGAAATTTGGTTATATGCATGTAATGAGTGTGAGCACACAGTAAAAAAAGGTGTAAAGAATCAGTGCCTCTCAGTGCTCCAATATTAAAAAAAACCCCAACCAACTAAAACCACAAAAAAACCCCCTCATTAATTATCTTTTAATGGGGAAATTCATACTGCAGATTTTTCTGAAGAACATGAACCTAAATAGCGTGCAAGATGAAACAAGCCTAAAACCTTTATTTCCCAATAGGCAGGAAAGCCTGCATAACAGAGCCTCTCTCCAGTAGCTCCATATCTCTGTTGTACTGGGGACCCCAGCACTGGACCCAGAACTCCAGAAGTCTCTCACCAGTTCTCAGGAGAGGGGAAGGGTCACCTCCCTCAATCTGCTGGCAGCACTCCTCCTAATGCAGCCCAGAATATTCTTTATATCAGATAACGTTGACCATTATATAGAAAAGATGAGTCATCAACAACTACATAGCATTACACATTTATAAATAAAGGTTGGCACAATGAGAAAAAAAAGTACAGGAAACTAATACACATCTTTCTTACTCAAAATGTTTTTTATGCCATTTTCTATCTAGACATTATATTGAATGTATATTGATGGCTGCAATGATTTTGACGCTGCAGGTCAGTGAATGAAGATATTTTTCAAATAGAGGACAGGCATACTTTTTCCAAATATGAGAAAAGCCCTTAAGAAGCTGTGAAGTTGTTAACGATTTAAGAAACTGATCTAAAACTTACATCATCATACTGGTTTACCTCCCCAGAAACACCTCTTTGCTAGGAAGATATTAGCATATCACAGTTAATAGTCTGTGTGTATTACAAACAACAACTCCTGGTTCCCTGAACATCAGTTCACAGAAAAGTAGCCTTCCATTTTCTGTTTCTCTCATCAATTAGTGTACTGGTCTTTTTAACTTAGTTTCCACAAACATACAAACATAGCTACAGTACTAAGACCACTGTCAGTACAGACTTGAAATGTAGACTTATCTACAAGTCACAGAAGCCACTAAAACTCTTACAGGTTTAGTGACTTGCCTTTGTTGCTTGTCCTCAGTGCAATCGTTCCTACTCCTGTGTCTTGGCTTCCCAATTATTACGGCATGTTTTGTCTGGAGACTATAGAAATTAAGAGTAGGTTCTGTGTCATAAAGTGGACAGCTGAGGAGAACTCTGAGATGGTGCCGAACAAAGTACTAATGACAATAAATACAGCAGAGTCATATCAGTGTGGAGCTAATTATCTCTGCTGGGACATCCAGCTAACCATCAGGCCATGCTACTGCAGTTGTACAGCTTTGGCAAATTAAGCTACTGTACCTATCCAGAACTGCACTTGCTTGGACCTCTGTGAGAGGACCACAAAGCATCATGCTGGGCTGCAAAGGAGTGCCTTGGAGTTCCTTAATGATTCAGAAACGCTTTGAGGAAATCAGAAGGGAGATGCTCTACTGCCACAATGGATTATTACAACTTATTTTTGAACTTAAGAAGGAGTTTTTCACAGCATATTCTTGCATTGCTGCTGTTCTGAGTTTCCGGTTTCAATCAGCTCAGATTGTATCTTTATTAAGAAATGGTCTAGTCTCCTCTTTCTGTTACAGCATGCCCTGACTGAGTACTTAAGCTTTAGAAATCAGCTTTTCCATAGGAGGAAAATTTCTTTCAATTCCACCTAGATGTATATCTGAGCTTAAAAATACTACTCTGAAATTTCACTAGAACAATTTTCTTGAAATTTGGAAAAAATTGCTCTATAGAGCTTGTCTTTATTAGTTTGTGTTAAAGGTTCAGTTTTATGAAGCCAAATAAATGGTTGGGCAGTGGCAGTTGGAATCAAAGCAAATCCTCTGTGCCCTTCAGACCTTTGAGATTAATGTTTTGACAAGGAATTCACTGCCACAAAATATATACAAAAATACGCCAGGCATATAAGCCCATGCACAAAATGAACTAAATACTATTAAGCTCTGGGTTAGTAGTCCTGTCCTTGAAACAGAAACAAGCATGACAAATTTGAGGACTATAATTATTATATGTCAGCTACTCAATTTTTCTTTGACTCTGGCTTTGTTTTTCATTGCAAGTATATACCCAGGCCAGTTGTCTTCCCTGTTTGTGCTAATTACTGTCATTCTGCTGCTTTGTTGCAATTTTTAAGTAATCCATATGTTTGAATTCAATCTCTTTTCCACATGTTCTTTCCTATCAGATGACATATGCAGAATAGGAAAGATAACCATGCAAGGAGTTCAACTTATTTGTAAGTAAAATACTTAGTTTGAGTTACCATTTTCATTTTTATCTAAACCATGTGACTTGAAGCATCTATTATGGCAACAACACACACCCATAAGATTGATTTGTTTTCACAGACAGCTTATTTTAAAATGTAATATGCACTAGGTTTATTATTTGTAGTGACTACTGTGATTTGTGACTTACTTAATGAAGGTAACTCCAGATGATGCAGACATATTGTGTGATTGATAGTGAATTATGTCAACATATTACCACTAAAAGAAATGCTCTTCAGCTTCATGTTACATGAAATGAATTGCTTAGGAGATTCTGATTTTTCACTCTTACCAGTTTAGATCTCCAATACTTTTCATCCCATGTATGTTTTAGGTACTCACAACATTTACAGGTGATATTTCAAAAAAAAGTGTAAGTAAGTGGCTAATTGACAGTATGGCATTTTCCAAAGTTATTTCCCCAAGTAATCTTAAAATAACAACTCTATGGACAAGATGGCAGTCATATTGTTAGGTTAATTGGCCTAATAATTTTTAAATAAAACATTTTTCAATATTTCAGGTACCTACCAGGCCACTAAACATGAATTCAGAAGGAAAAGAAATGTATTTACATCAGAAAGTCCTTTGAAAGGTTTTGAAAGTCCTTTTATGTTAAGTGCAAACTACTTCTTTTACACTTATCGTAATCACGGCTATTATTCATTAGCCTATTAATAGCAATTACATCAATCTGAGAAACTTCAGCCTTTCAGTCAGACAGCTTTTTCTGTTTCTATCATGCTTTCTGGTAGTGCACAAAATGTTTGTAAAATAAAACCGTGACGTGAGTTTTACCATTTCTCATAATCTACCACATGCTTCACCATCCTAATCCCAGCAATGTGTTGTTTACAAACAGAGAGAACTCATCTAAACTAAACCAGCTGTTAGGAGCTCATTCTGTTTGTTTCATTTACTGTAAATGAGTCTTACTTTTAAAAGATCTTAGGTTGACTTCCCTTCTATAGTATTTATTACTTAATGAGCACTGAACTGAACTGGAGGCTCAGTACTTTAGTATGTAAAGAGAAGCTAAGGCTCCTGCTACCTAAATTTAATGGAACAGGTAGGAGCCATAAGACATTGTGTATTATTGCTTAACTGTCTGTCTGGTTAATTGCTCATTATTTGCTTAAATGCTTATTTTCCATATCTCTCATTAACCACATAATAGCTAAATTGCCATATGGCTTATACTTTGCTCATCTACTGCCTTTCATTAGAACCTGTACACTTGTATGTCTATAATGAATTTTTTATTGCCTTCATTGTTCTTCCCACATCAACAGAAATCCTTAATTTTACTATTTTGCTATTCCTTTTGTTTCTCTCCAAACACTGCTTCCACTTGTCCTTTTTTTCTATTGTTATTTCCATTCAATAGAAATGAATTCAATTATGTTTCCTTCTACACAGTTTTTTCTTTCCCCTACATTTTGCTCTTTTCTGTATTGACCAACAGGCCTGAAGTAAGCTGTCCTAAGTAAAAAAGGTTATATCAGACTGATTTAAAAAAACAGCTTTGAGAGTCCTTAGCTAGCTAATGTAAGAGTTAAGTAAACTAATGTGAACTGCATAATTTATAACAAAAATAGGGTAAGGGATCTTTAGTGCTCAAGCTAAAGTCACGGTTAGCATGACAAGAAGCTGGGAGATTCTAGACATGAGGTCATTAGTAGGCCATCCAAGCTGTGCTATGATAGCATTTTCTGTTCTTAGCTCCAGACATCACTGTACAGACAGGTAGGGCCAAGTAGTAGTTTTAATGGGTGTAGGCAACCTGCTGTATTTTCTATCCCCGACAGCCCTGGCAATTTCAAATAGACAACAAAGTAAAATAAAATACTTCTATCATGTTCTAGAAGGTGAGCAGGCACTCTCTAAACAGTTTATGCATGCAAAATTGTCTACAGAGTGTCAGAAAACCTGCCATGAAACAGTTAAACTGGCATCCTAGGAGCAGAAAATGCTCAGTTTGAGCAAGCATTGAATCCCATACAGATTAAGCCTCACAGTTCAATATGCCTGCTACTACTTCTCTTGTTGTAGATGTTATGCATATGACTAATTTCATCACATCTTTTCTTTGTACAGGCAGGCAGGCAAACATAGCTCAATCTAACATAAAGTGTGCTTCAGTCCTGTTCTCTGAATTTTTTTCTACTAAAGGCTTTTTAGAGTAATCATTGCACTTCAAGAGTCCAGAATACATTGCCAGCTGAGGATTGAAAAAATGGTAGCAAGTTACATAAGTGAAATATAACCACTCCGATGTTTTTTTTGTTTACAAAATCCCATTAACCATCACTTCATCCCCCAAATCCTTTATTACATAGATGTCTGACAGCCAACTTAGCTGGTTTATGAAATCTCTGTACTCTCATAATTCCATGCTAAATCTCATCAGTACAAAATACTTATTTACTGACTTGAACTAAGCAAATATTCTAAATTTTCCTTCTGTGGGATGTGTGTGCTAGTTGCAGACATGGTTTTAAAGAAAAAAGATATGTGCAAAACTTCTTTTGTCCACACATACCTGCCCCACTAACCACAAGAGAAATTAATTCACCTCCAGAAAATATTCATTTTGGTTCAGTCTGCCTACCTGAGCTTGTTGTATGAATTGACAGAGACAGACGTTGCTGAGAATTGCAATATCCCACTAGGAAGCTTATTTGCAGAGAGCAGAAGTTTTATCAGTCTGACAATGCTACTGAATTCAAAACCACAAACAATTTTAGTCTGTAACAACTTGAACATTGTGCAGACCTAAAATAGTTGTGGCTGAAAAGCCTATGCATTTTTTACCAGTTACAATAATAAAATGAAGCAGTACTCATACATCGTGGACGCTCACGTCATAGAAAGAAGAGTTTATCAGCATCTTGACCACCAGGTAGTAGTCCAAGAGGAAGATTTTTGTCCTATGCTTAAATTATTTCAAACTCTGTTTCACAAAGACTTATGTGGATGCTACTCCTTGTGGCTGCATGTACACTCTCCCGTTGCATCCTCTGCAATGCCATGGAGTCAAAATTCCCACCATGCCGTAGCACGCTAGATATACCTACTGTACCCAGCATGGTGGGAAAAGTGGGAAGGCACATCATGAAACTCACCAGAATCCAATAAAACAGAGAGACAGCATATGAAGATTGCATTAGGTTAGAATTTAAAGACAAAAATGACTGCATAGAAGGAAGTGAACTGTAATTTTCATTTGTAATTCTAGGCCAGGAAAGTGGAAAGTTTATGACAATATATTGCTGAAATACACCAGAAGCTTGGGAGACTTTTGAGAAGAAAACTTACAAATTGTAAAAGGTAGATGTCAGTTTTTACTGGTAGGTACCAAACTGTCTACAATATATAAGAAAATAGAAGCCCAGGAATCTTCCAGGACTTTGCAAAATTGTAATAACAATGTTCATATTGATATGAATGGAGACGGGCTACAAAAATGGCATGTGTTGCTGACACCCGCAGCAGCAGGTTGTCAAGATCCTAGTGCATATCTACCTGCAAATTCTCATGACAACCAGATCTGAAATAGACACAGTGATTAAATACTGGCAACTCACAGAGGTGGGACAGACAAGATAGAGAGATTAATCTCTGTCATCCCCTGACTGGTACCAATGAGACACATCTAAAACCAGCACACTCTTTAGCAGAATCCAGGAAGTGTGGGGAGAGACTCGAAAACAGATGCCCCCTCATCCTCCATGTTATTGCAGCAGCCCTGGACAGACTGCCCAGAGAAGGGTGTCTTCGTGCCTGAGTGCTTGGCAAACTGCTTACACGCATCGGGATGCTGGTGGGTTTGAGACTGAAATGAGTTGTGCTTTAAATTAATCTTTCCTTCCTGCAAGGTATTGTACTGACCTACTGCAACTTTATCTTTCATGGGGCAATTGGGCAGTCATCATGTTTTCAAGAGACTTTGAAAGATACATAGACTGCAATAAGATGTAGCTGTATATATGTATATAAATATGAGATGCATAATGTAATAAGCAATTCAACATTTATTCATGCAATTATAACTTGTGAGATGAAATGATTCATCTGTCAAACTAAAGGGCCATCTCTAGTGCTAAAGTACAAAAGAAAACCAGAACTTCTAGGACTGGGTTGATCCCATCCTGACAGGCAGTTCTGAAATAGTCCAGATGAGTTGTAATTGCTCCAGCACAGAATTGAATTCTTCATGATGTCTTTCAGTACCACACTGCAGACAACTAAATTTAGAAGTCTAAAGGTAGCAAAACAATTAGAATGCATAACCATATCTATGTAGAGCCATTCTACATGTCCTAGGATACCTGAGATATCTGCTGAGAGCTGCCATATGTGACAGAGGATCTATGGGACATCTGCAAAGTGGCATCTTGGGATGGCAGGATACCTTAGGATGTCTAAAATGCTGCTAGACACCTAACTTTAAGCACTTGAATTATTCTGTACAGAGAGCATTCAGCTATGAACAGGTAAACAACCAGTGTCATTTGGGAGTTTGTGGGGGTTTTGAGACAACTAGGCAGAGCAGACTGATACAGCACAGCATCTGTGTCCAGATTGTGCTGTTCTTGGGTGGGACTCCTCACGATACCTGAAGTGATACTGTAGAGCCTACTTTCAGATACCTGAATCCTGCTCTGTGCATCTAGATGTGTACTAAGTGTCTGTAGACAGAGTCAATGCAGTTCTGGGAATCACAACTGGAATTAAAACTTTTTTTTTTTTTTGCAATTTGAGATGCCCTTTAATATCCTGATACCTGGCTGATACAGAAGGGCAAGCATTTTTCTAGGTCCTAAGTCTTATCTGCCAGTTTCTTGTATATTCATAGGACACTAGACAATAAGACAGCTAAAGTGGCCACAGGCAAGTACATAAAGCACCTGAATGCTTCCTGATGCTTAGACACCTACACTTATTTGCCTGCACCCTCAGGCTGAACTCTGCCTGAGCAGCATAAGGACAATGTTGTTCCAAGAGAAGTGGCAGACGCCACCCTCTCCTAACCCTCCCAGGGGATGTCACAGTGTCATGGCCGGCACAGGGGCCACAAGGTGGTGGCTGCCCCCGAGTGAGCGGTGCCCCCATACGCACAGGAGCAACCACTGGTGCTGTGGCTTTTTGTCCATCCTAGTGCATTTGAGCAGCATCAAGAACCACAGACGTGCTTCCTGAGGAAACCATGGGCTGGGCCCCACATCAGCTCCTGCCTGGTTTGTAGTCTGGTCCCAGCCATGTGGGCTGGCACCCTCCAGCGGGGAATGCCGCAGGCTGGGGAATAGGAAGATGCTGTACTGTCATCATGGGGTCCAGCCCACGATAGTGATTACCCCATGTCAGCACTCCCTCCTGCACTGCACGGGCTGTGGCAGCGGCAATGGCTCTTCAGGGGTGTGACTGGTGTCTGCCCAGTCCTGCGCCCACGTTCTTCTGCCCAGGAGGTAGCAGAGGTTGCCTTGGCCAGACACACTGTCTTTTAATATATACCAGTGCTCTCCACTACTGGCTAATTAGCAAGAATGAATACACAGAAGCACAGGTAGAGGTACAGGAAGCACAAGAAACATTTCCTGTGATGCTGTGGACACAGACTTACCCTTCCATTGGTTCAATGTTTCCATGTCTTCATTCTACAAAGGAGCCAAATAAAAAATATATGTATATTTATATTATCAGTACTGTGACTAAATCAGAAACACTGTCCTTGGGTTACTGTTTCATTTGCACTCCCTACCAGATGCATAGGCTGTGGGAGCAGTACATCTCTTGACCTGTGGGATAGCCATGGCTCACAGCATCTCCTCCTCTTTCCCCATCGCTTCTCCCCTGCCCAACTCCAAAGAGAAAAGTCAGCATTTTCTGCATGTGTGTGCATATGTATGTGGTAGCAGATGCACATTGGCAAGCTTTCATGATTCTAAGCCTACCCGGCCCTTGCCATTACAGTGTTTGCATATGCACTGCTCTCCAAGAGCCACTGGTGGCATTCTTGGGGAAAAAAAAAAAAACATTCAGACAGCTTCAGCCTCATGATTGCCACAAAGAGAGTTAGGGGCAGCTGCTTGTTCTGTCATGAACAGGTTACAAACTCCACAGGTGCCTTGGAGAACCTAAGAGCCAAAGCTCAGGTCCTGCTGAGACCTCACCTCATTTGTTATGATGCCCTGGTGGAGACTTTTGAGTATTTTGACATCCTTCTTATAGAAGTGGATCTTCAGATGAGTCAGGAACAGGCACGTGTCAGATGTCAGAGAGCAACCAGCTCCAGAACAGGGATAAAGAGCAGGAAGGCAACACATGGTCTTGTCAAGACCAGGATAGAGAACCTAGGCTTTCTGTCCATGGAAAATTATCAGGAAAACTCTGTGTCAAAGCATACAACTACGTTAATAAACTTTGAATTTAGGTTGTGTTTGAGAGATGTTAAGAGTTAATAGAGAATGTATATAGGTTTAATGTAAAAACTGCTATTCCACGGGTCTTGAGGATGCCTGTAACATAGGAAGATTTTTTTGGCTCCCCATGCCAAGGAGAATGTAAAACAAAGTATTTTGCTGAACTAGTATTTTCTATTATAAAACTGTTTTGATTAATATTTTGCAGCAATATTTTTCATCAAGTATACCAGAAGATATATATATTTAAAAGAAATATACTTATTTCTTTGAAATGTCTTAAATTACCATACTGTCCATAGTTTAAATGATGTATCATGGGGAGACATGACTTCAGACACTTCCAGTGCCTACATGCTCCTATTTGAGTCTTGTCAGTTGACCTCAGGATAACATGAAGAGATGAGGCTAATTTACTCCCCAAAGCATGGCCTCCTATGGACTGGAACAGGGTGGTAAAAAAGAAACATACTAAGTAATGTTTTTACACTTCACCTTGATAAGCTCTAATTTAGATATAGAAGAGAGAGATTTTGAAAAGCAGCCTCTGCCAAGTTTAAGACATCAGATGCCACACTGGAAAATGGCCTGGTTGCTCTGTGGAATTTGTAGGCAACGAAGGGAAAGGCCATTGTATCAAGTGAATGAGGACAGAGTTACAAAGAAAATAATTTGCGGGTACTTTATTGAATTATGATATACATACAGAGTGTGGGAATTGGATTTCCCTAAACCTGTGTACTTGAAATTGTAAATTTAACACTCTTTCAGTGTATGTTTTGAAAAACATTGCTGCAAAGTATTAATCAAAACAGATTTACGATAGAAAACACTTGTTCAGAGAAACACTTTTTGGTGTATTTGCAGAACAAATATATTCCACACAAGAAGATTTCTCCAAAATGAAAAAGGTATTTCAGGAAAAAAAAATCCAGTATATATTCTAAGAAAGTATTTACATTTGCTTTTTTCATTACTGTTTTTCATTGTCTTTTGACATATTAGTAATGGCACATAATCTGACAGCCTACAGGGTGAGAGATTATATTATAAACAAATGCAAAAATAATAGTCTGTCCAAATTATTGCAGAAATGAAGAATTCTGGTCACATGCAGGATAGTCAAAGGGAAATTCTGACACTGGCTCATTGCTCAACAGGATGGAGAGCTGCCTTTCAGGAAATCTTTATGGACAGAGGAGGGAGATGTTCAGCAGCCCAGATTTTTGTTTTCTTGTCTCCCTTCCAGTGAATAAAATAGAAATGAAGGAATGCTTAGTATTTGGACATTTTTACTTTCAGCTGGTAGACACAAGTTATACTGAAAGAGCAATAATTCATGTTCATGTTTGTTCTGTTTTCCAGAAAGCTGTTTTTCAAAATGGATTTTCTTACAGGACCACTAACTTCAGATGAGCCCATTTCTTCAGAAGCTGAATATTTTTTTTCCTAAATTTAGAATTTTTGTATTTTTCATAGCACAGGAAACACACCATAGGACTATTTTTACTTTCTATTCTGTGCAGTGGCACAACTGAAAGTAGAAGAGACACATGCCTACCTACTATGCACCCCTCACAACTTGGGAAGCAAGTTTACTAAGTGGTCTTGACTTCTGTAGTTTCAGATAGTAAAACATATTCCCAATGCTAAGTAGACCCTGTATGAAAACTGAGAGAAAAAAATAGAAGTATGGTGCAGGAATTCAAAATTTGGATCAACTAACTTGTTAAAATCTTTATGGTGCAGCTGTTGCATCACTGTAAAGGACTATTTAGGACATTGCTGTTGGTATACTTCTAAGTAAAATCATATATATACTTAAAAAAAGCTCTTTAGTGTGCAAAAGATAGCATTTTGTTGGAGCTTTGGCTTGGTGGGGAAGTGGGGGTTAATTAAAAGGAACAAAAAATTGTTCAATAATATTCCCATATAAAGAAAAGATCATAGCAGCAATGTTTATACGCAACATGGGCATGCAAGTGACTTTTTAAATAGTTACAGTCAGTAAAATATGCAACTTACTTACAATCTTTTACTTGTTAAAAAGTGTCACCTTTAAAAATCCAATAGTGTAGTATAAATATAATGACCAAAAGTCAGCAACTGTGATAACTATGGAGTGATTGAATTATTTCATACATATAAAACATTTGATCTTGCAAATTGTGGCTGAAGATGTAAACAGCTTTAGAAAACCACTTCATGCCTACTGAAAGTTTTCTTGTGGTTCAACACCATCCTTAGAAAGGGACCACAGCTAAGTAGTAACAGCAGTTTATTAGGGTGACCCATCCATCTCCAGGAAAAGTCAGAACTAAATATCAATCCTATTGGCCTTATGCTCACATTAATACTACATGGGCAAACACAGAAATGAAAGAATACTTCTCTTGTAGAATAGGGTAAAGAGGAATGGAATGTGTCTTCTGAGAAATAAGCAAAGTACTCAGGTTGGTGGTGGAATAAATACCACTTACCTCAAAGGTATTTAAAAAGAGGAAAAAGAATCCTAATAGACATTTGCTTAGCAAGAATGCAGCATGAGTCTCACTTAGCTGCATTGAGTCAAATATGATTATATGGAAAAGTGTACAAACAAGCACACTGTGCAGCTACAAACTCAATATGCTTTGATTCTCTCTCACCAATCTCAAAATGCATCCACCGCATCACATAGCTTAACTTTTCCATCTTTGGAAGGTATGTTCATCTCAGGCCATGGAAAAATGATAGAAAAGACATTAGAATTTTTATCTTCATCTTCACTGAAATTAATTAATATAGGCACTACTAAATATTTAAATTATTTCTGGTGAATTATTTTAGTTTTAATATGCATTTGGTTAATTTGTTTTACCTACTCATCTCTACTAATGAGTGGTGATTACTATGTATGAATCAATCTCTTCTGAATATGCACTTCCAATGCACTAAGTGGATGCAGTAAGTCACTGAACAGGATCGTTTCGAGGGGCATTCTTTCATAAATGGTTGTAAAAGATAAGTTTTGAAATTGTTTTTTTTTACAGTTATTTTTTATCATCCAGCTTTCTGTCTCTCCCCACTTTCCACTTACAAATTCCTTTGGTCTGATAAAGGAAAATTTATTTGGTAACAGTCTTCAGACTGATGATAGAGCTTGTTTTGCACAAGATTACCCATTTCACCATAATGCTTTTAATTAATACCTCTGGTTCTTCAGGGAAAAAAAAAGAAAATGTGAATCTGCCTTAGAGTTCATGTACATATTTTTTAATCAGGATCTTTTGGCAGGAAAGAGAAATTCAATCAAATTGTTAGTGGGCTGTATACACTTTGGGCTATATATAATAATAATAAATCTTTCACACAAAGTATAAAGTCACTGTAAACTACTTTGCTTTATTTTACTTTTTAATAGACTCTGACTTTCATGAGACACTTGACATTTTCTTAATTTGTGTTGTCCCATTCATGTTGTGCCTCAGTTTAACTGAAACCCAACCTTCAGTCTGTAAACATGTATGGAAAATCATAGCACTGAATACTTTTATATGCACAGTTAACAATTTTTTAATTAACAAAACTAAATTTCTACTATAAGGGTAGGTTGTAGAGGATGATATCAACAAAGTAATTCACAATAATTCACAAAAGATTTAATGCATGAACTCACTGTCAAGATGCACATTTTCAAATCATCTCAAAAAAACCCCAAAGATATCAGTTGAATGTGCTAAGGCTAGAGCTATATTAGCAAGGCCAAGGGCTCTGATTGGATGGATGCACCCATGAATACTGAGGGAGCTGGCAGGTGTCATTGCAAGGCCACTCACTATTATCTATAAATGATCATGGCAATTGGGATAGGTACTTGAAGACTGGGGAAAGCAAATGCTTGTCCTATCTTCAAGCAGGACAGGAAGGAGTGCCCAGTGGACTAACTACAGACCAGTCAGTCTCACCTCAATCCCTGGGAAGTGCACAGAACAACTAATTTTGGAAACCATTTCCAGGCACATGAAGGACAGGAAAGTCATCAGTAGTGGTCAGCAAGGATTTACAAAAAGAAAGTCATGCTTGACCAACTTGATAAACTTCATTGATGAAATGACTGGCCTAGTAGATGAGGGGAGAAAAGTGGATATTTTTTACCTTGACTTCAGCAAGGTTTTCATAAAATGGTTTGGGTTGGAAGGGACCTTTAAAGATCATGTAATTCCAACCTCCCTTCCACGGGCAGGGACATCTTTCAGTAGATCAGTTTGCTCAAAGTCCCATCCAACTCGATGTTGAACACTTCCACGGAGGAGGCATCCACAACTTCTAAGGGTAACCTGTTCCAATGTCTCACCACCTTCATTGCAAAAAATTTCTTCTTAATGTCCCATCTAAACCTAGTCTCTTCCAGTCTAAAACTATTGACCCTTGTCCTGCCACTACAGGCCCTGGTAAAAATTCTCTATCTGTCTTTCTTATAAGCCCCCTTTTTATATTAAAAGCTGCAATAAGGTCTCCTTGGAGCCTTCTCTTCTCCAGGCTAAACAACCCCAGCTGTCTCAGCCTTTCTTTCAAAGGAGGCATGTTCCACCCCTCTGACCATTTTCATAGCCCCCCTCTGAACCCACTCTAACAGGTCCATGTCTTGGTTGTGCTGGGGAACCCCAGAGCTGGATGCAATACTCCAGGTGGGGTCTCATGAGAGTGGAGTAGAGGGGGAGAATCACGTCCCTTGACCTGCTGGCCATGCTTCTTTTGATGCAGCCTAGGATACAGTTGGCTTTCTGGGCTGCAAGAGCACATTGCCAGCTCATAACCAATTTTTATGTTCACCAGTCCTTTTCTGCAGGGCTACCCTCAATCCATTCATCACCCAGTCTGTATTGATGTTGGGGATTGCCATGATCGAGGTGCAGGACCTTGCATTTGGCCTTGTTGATCTTCATGAGGTTCACACGCGCCCACTCCTCAAGCCTGTCAAGGTCCCTCTGGATGGCATCCCTTCCCTCCAGTGTGTCAACCGCACTACACAGCTTGATGTCATCAGCAAACTTGCTGAGGATGCACTCGATCCCATTATCTATGTCATTAATGAAGGTATGTCCTGGTTTCAGCTGGGATAGAGTTAACTGTCTTCCTAGTAGCTGGTACAGTGCTATGTTTTGAGTTCAGTATGCGAAGAATATTGATAACACTGATGTCTTCAGTTGTTGCTCAGTAGTGTTTAGACTAAAGTCAAGGATTTTTCAGCTTCTCATGCCCAGCCAGTGAGAAAGCTGGAGGGGCACAAGAAGTTGGCACAGGACACAGCCAGGGCACCTGACCCAAACTGGCCAACGGGGTATTCCATACCATGTGACGTCCCATCTAGTATAGGAACTGGGAAGTGGAGGCAGGGATTCGCCGCTCGGGGGACTGGCTGGGTGTCGGTCAGCGGGTGGTGAGCAATTGCACTGCACATCATTTGTACATTCCAATCCTTTCATTATTGCTGTTGTCATTTTATTAGTGTTATCATTATCATTATTAGTTTCTTCTCTTCTGTTCTATTAAACCGTTCTTATCTCAACCCACGGGTTTTGCTTCTTTTCCCGATTTTCTCCCCCATCCCACTGAGTGGGGGGGAGTGAGTGAGCGGCTGCGTGGTGTTTAGTTGCTGGCTGGGGTTAAACCACGACAAGGTATTAAATAGTATTCGTTCTAGCACACACCCTTGAGGGGCACCACTCATTATGGGTTTCCATTTGGACATTAACCCTTGACTGTAACACTTTGTATGCAACCATCCAGCCAATTCCTTATACATCCATCTCTCCAATTTAGAGGCAAGAATGTTGTGGGGGACTGTGTCAACACTGTCTCCCATAAGATCCTTGTAGAGAAGCTGCTGAAGTACCAGCTCGATAAACAGTGAGGTGGATTGAAAACTGCCTGAAAGCCAGGCCCAGTGGGTGGTGATCAGTGGCAGTAGCAGTGTATCCCAGGGGGCAATACTGGGTCCCATCCTGTTTAATATCTTCATCAATGATCTAGATGATGGGGCAGAGCGTACCCTCAGTGACTTTGCTGATGAAAGAAATCTCAGAGGAGTGGCTGATACACCAGTGGGTCATGCTACCATCCAGAGGGACCTCGACAGGCTGGAGAAATGGGCTGACAGGAACCTCATGAAGTTCAACAAGGGGATGTGCAAAGTCCTGCCTCTGAGGAGGAACAACCGCATGCACCAGTATATGGTGGGAGCTGCTCAGCTCGAAAGCAGCTTTGCAGACAAGGGCCTGGGGAACCTGATGGGCACCAGGTTGCACATGAGCCAGCAATGTGCCCTTGCTGCAGAGGCTAACAGTTTCCTGGGCTGCATTAAGAGTGTTGCCAGCAGGTTGAGGGAGGTGATTCTTCCTCTCTCTTCAGCACTGGTGAGGCCACATCTGGAGCTCTGGGTCCAGCTCTGGGCTCCCCAGTACAAAGGAAATATGGAGCTACTGGAGAGAGTCCAGTGAAGGGCCACCACTAAGATGACTAAGGGACTGGAGCATCTCTCCTCTGGGGAAGGCTGCAAGAGCTGGACTGTTTACCCTAGAGAAGAGAAGGCTCAGAAGGATCTCATCAATGTGTACAAATACCTGAAGGAAGGGTGCAAAGAGGATGGAGCCAGGCTCTTTTCAGTGGTGACAAAAGACAATGGGCACAAACTGAAACACAGGAGGTTCTGTCTAATGTAAGGAGAAATGTTTTTACTGTGAAGGTGACTGAGCAGTGGCACAGGCTGCCGCTGCCCAGGGAGGTTGTGGAGTCTCCGTCCTTGGAGATATTCAAAAGCCATCTGGACATTGTCTTGGGCAACTATAGGCACTAGGTGGCCCTGCTTGAGCAGAGGTGTTGTACAAGATGACCTCCAGAGGTTCCTTCCATCCTCAACCATTCTTTGATGGTGTGAACAAGAAATTCAGAGCAATATGATCAAATCAGGATTTGGAAAAAGCTGGTACGAAGGTCCCTGTATCTGTGTTACATACTGTATGAGGGTTTAAGTTCAGAAATAGATTTAGTTTTTTTCCCAACATCAAACACCTCACCAGGCATGTGGCTTGCAACTGCTTGAAGGACCAGTCATTATTTCAGACCCTTATGTTTCCTCACAGGCTTGAGAACATTTGATGTTCTCTGAAGGAGTCTCTGGTTTAACTTGCTCCAGAAGGAATCCAGTTGGCACACACCAAAATTACTACAATGTGAAGCAAGATAAGGTGCATTAAGTGAAAATAACCAAGGAATTTGCTTAAAAATTGAAGTATTGCTGTTAAAAATTAAAAAAAAAAATTAAATAAAAACCCAGACTAATATAGATACAGCCAGTGAATACCTCCTCACGAAGAATACAACATCAAAAGAGTAGTGGAAAGGACTGTTGTATTTGTATTTGTATTTTCTTCCATGTACAGGATTTGCCATTATTAAAAACGGTCTTGGAGACCAAAAATAAATGAACAAAGAATTTCTCATCTAAGCAGTTATTCCTCATCCCTGCGCACCACTGCTCCACAATAAGAACAAAATCAAAACAAAACAACTTTTTAATGTCTTGTGCTTCTTTACAAAATTCAGCTCACTTTTTTTTTTACTCCGTTAAACATGTTTTTTCCTGTTAAGTATCCTAGTATTGATACTGCTATAATGGTAATTTTTTACATTACATTGTAGCTCCTGTATTGGAAAAAAAAATATACTGGGGTGAGCTGTATTAAAACAGATCTCTTTTTTTTTTTTTAACTTAAGGCTGTTACTAGTATAAAGATTTTTTTCTTTTTATACAAGATTAGCACACAGGCCTACCAACTATGCTTTATAGTGCAGATCAAGTGTACATTTACCAAAGGGATTTTAATGGTTAAATACCATATTTGCAAACCTTGTGTCTCCAGTCACAAAATGTATTAGAGGGGGATGCACTAGAAGGGTGTGCAAGCCTACATACTTAAACATTGCATCTGGATTTGGCCTTAATGTAGACAGGACCTCAGTCTATTCTTCAGCATCTCTGCTAAAGGCACTGCTGGAGAACTAGAAACTGGCTATGAAACTTTTTTTTTTTTTTAAGTTTCTTTTCTCTTTCTGTGCTTTTTAAATTATTTTACTGAGTTCCATGGTATTTATTTGCTTGTAGTGTCACTGAATTTAGTCAAATGATTAGTTCCATCTTTACACTACATGTTTAAAAAAAATGAACTTTCAAAGTATTCAATTATGCTGCAAGGGCTTAGAGCTATGAGGAAAGTGAAAAGAATTCATAATTAATTTTAAAAAGATTTCAAAATGTCAATTTTTTTTCTTGCTAACACATATTGGAATATGTTTCTGCTATTTCAAGGGCACCAGGGGAGTATGGACAACTGATTAAAAAAAAAACCTGTTCCATCCAGAAAAAAATGTTGTCATTAGAAGATATAAAATGGATTACTTATTAGTGAAATTAGTTCTGTATTTTAAGATAACAAAGATTCCTTCTCAGGGAGCTGAGCATAACATAATTGTATCAGTGCATGAGAATATACTCTTCGTCCAACAGTGTTTCTATTCCACCACCGCAAAGGAAATATTCTTTTAAGAGATTCAAAGTCACAGCTTCTCCCACTTCTCTCTCAGAAGCATTTTTTTTTTTTATACTTCCCAGAGGAATAGCTGCATCTCAAATCTCACATTGGAATAGCCAAAAGAACACAGCCACACTCTGAAGCCTGACACGAAAGTCAGTAAAAGTCTTGAGTGATTTCTTGATTTGTAATTAAATCAGGCAGGTCTCTGAATCCTACAAAATTCCAAATAATAAGCTAGAACACACTGTCTTGACAGCCAGAATGCCAAAATGGAAAGGATTGAAACCTGAGAAGTTTTTCAGGAAATGTGGTTAAAGTTTTATATTTGGAATAAATCCTTATAAGCAGTGAAGTTCACTGGTTTCAGGTTTTGCTACATATTCTGCAACAGTTCTGTTTTGTCTTTGATACCCAAACTATTCTGTTGCCATGTGCATGATTGTGTAAAGCATGTTGATATGCTGATGACCTTTATCAACAGCTCAGCCATTATCTATGTTTGAATGGAACCAAATTTTATTGACTTGCAAACGAGTGGCCTAGGAACATCCAATCTTCAGATAAAACACTGTGCAAGAATTGTATCTTACTGCAAAATTTGCCAGTTAAAACATAATGCACAATTACAGTACATAAAATTTTAACTACAGTATTTCATTACATCATATTTGCAAAATAGTTTGAATTATTTGGCTGATATTTAATCATTAACCTCAAATCTTTAGAATTAGACAAGTTGGGACAACAATTGAAGTGATGAAACAGAAAGATCCAGATTTAGAATACTAACACTACAGTTCTGATGTGAATTTTGATAAAAGAGTACTTGAGTACCACAAGTAAAACATTCTGATATTTGAGTTACATGTGGAAAATATAAAATCTACCTTTCTTTCCTCTTCAGCAATCTGCTCTTAGATACAGCATTAATAAAGATGTCTTATTATATTGACAGGACTTAATGATATATATGCTCTAAAAAAAATCAGCAAAACCCTGTCATGATGATGACAGTCTATCATTCTTCAGTTCGGAGTTCCTCACTTTTTTCACAATTGACATTATGTTTAACAGATCAGTCTTTTAACAGGGTTTCTTCCTGAAGTGAAAATGGTATTTAAATAATACTTCTGTATGATTTTAACCACAAAAGAGATCTTTGAGATTATATGTATACTTAATACAGTTATTTATGAGTGAATTTTTCATAACACTTAAATAAATGTGTCACAAGATCGCTATTTTTGTAAAGGTTTCACCAAAACACACAAAATCTTGATTTATATCCCACCCACACAGCAAGCATTTTATGCTTATATTTTCATATTTATTATTAATATTATTTTTTACTAAAACAGCTTCTGAGGATTGAGACCAGAAGACCTGAATTCTGATGTAACTCTGTAGTTGTTTACTCTACATTAGGCAAATGAAGCTATCTGGCTGCTGCTGGGTACAGTTTTATTTAACTTAAATTAAAGGCTGATTTGTAATTAAGTATAAAACTGTTATATATACAGTATTTATGATACTCTGTAGGAAAAATATAGAAAATATTCCCTATAACAAGAAAGCATCTGTAGGATCTGCTTCGGATAGGTCTGATAGGAGAGGATAGGGATACATTGGAATTATCCAGTGATTTATAGTCTGCCACTGAAACAGAAATAAATCAGTAGCATATTAAAAAATATATGTATAATAAAATACAAAAAAATAAATCACTTGTCTTTTTCCTTGCAAGTGTCTTGCAGATGATATTTTAATAGGTTCTGTTCATGTAGTACTTGGTTTCTTTCATACCTATAAGACACCATCAACTTCAAATACATGTTTCTTATTAAGACCATGCTGCAATCCAGAAATGTGTGATACATATTGTAAGACTGTAAACACTACTTCATTTCCTCCATTCCAAATAAATAACCAGGACTTCACTTACAATATGATTCAAAATACAAAACATTACTCGAATTAAGTAAAAAACATTTTTAGCCATAAACCAGCACTGTGTTATAATATTTACAAACAACAATGTATTAATTACCATAGCCACGAGCCTCTAGTAATATGAATTCTAACCATCAAGGCAGATCATAGCTCTGTATCAGTCCAAGTTAAATAAAAAACCAGTTCATTACTATAGTGTCCTGGTTTCAGCTGGGATAGAGTTAATTGTCTTCCTAGTAGCTGGCACAGTGCTATGTTTTGAGCTCAGTATGAGAAGAATGTTGATAACACACTCAAGTTTTCAGTTGTTGCTAAGTAATGTTTAGTCTAAAGTCAAGGATTTTTCAGCTTCTCCTGCCCAGCCAACAAGAAGGCTGGAGGGGCACAAGAAGTTGGGAGGGGACACAGCCAGGGCAGCTGACCCAAAGTGGCCAATGGTGTATTCCATACCATGTGATGTCATATCTAGTATATAAACTGGGGGAGTGGGGGCGGGGGGATCACCACTCAGGGATTAACTGGGCGTCAATTGGCCAGTGGTGAGCAATTGCATTGTGCATCATTTGTATATTCCAATCCTTTTATTATTACTGTTGTCATTTTATTAGTGTTATCATTATCATTATTAGTTTCTTCTTTTCTGTTCTATTAAACCGTTCTTATCTCAACCCACGAGTTTTACTTCTTTTCCTGATTCTCTCCCCCATCCCACTGGGTGGGGTGTAAGTGAGTGAGCAGCTATGTGGTGCTTAGTTGTTGGCTGGGGTTAAACCATGACATATAGCAACCTCTGAAATAGATGAAATGAAAACCTATAGGAAAACTGTTACAGTTTCACTGCTCAGGACACAAGTTTCTGAAGTTTTCTGAAGATACTTCTCCATACAATTTTCCTTTTTACCAGTCTTCATCAACTTCTGTGACAGAAAAAGAACTGAAACATGAATGAAAGGTGCTGAGAATATAATTACAGGGTTTTCCCCCCATATTTACCTCCTCGTTAGCCCAGGGACATGCCACTCAGCATGCAAGCAACCAAAAGCGTGTGACAGGGTCCTCTACTTTGTGTTTAGTAACGTAATTTAGCTACATCTAGGCATATGTTTTGTAGCTTTCTGCCCCTTTGTTGTTCAATGAGATACAAGAAGAAAGCACATTTTTCATGATCTTATTACTACACTATGCACCATTTATATCTATTTGTGCTGGTTTTGGCTGGGGTAGAGTTAATTTTCTTCATAGTAGCTAGTATGGGGTTATGTTTGGGATTTGTGCTGGAAACAGTGTTGATAACACAGGGATGTTTTCATTACTGCTGAGCCGTGCTTACACAGAGTCAAGGCCTTTTGTGCTTCTCACCCCACCCCGCCAGCGAGTAGGCTGGGGGTGCACAAGGAGTTGGGAGGGGACACGGCTGGGACAGCTGACCCCAACTGACCAAAGGGGTATTCCAGACCATATGACGTCTTGCTCAGCATATAAAGCTGGGGGAAAAGGAAGGAGAGGTCGTTCGGAGTTATGGCGTTTGTCTTCCCAAGTAACCAGTACGCATGATGGAGCCCTGCTTTCCTGGAGATGGATGAACACCTGCCTGCCGATGGGAAGTAGAGAATGAATTCCTTGTTTTGCTTTGCTTGTGTGCATGGCTTTTGCTTTACCTACTAAACTGTCTTTATCTCAACCCATGAGTTTTCTCTTTTACTCTTCTGATTTTCTCTCCCCCATACCACTGTTGTGGGAGTGAGTGAGCGGCTGCATGGTGCTTAGTTGCCAGCTGGGGTTAAACCACAACACTAATATATCTAGCATATACAGGGTACAACCCCAAAATAAAGCTCTGAAATGGCAAAGTCTAAATGCCAGCTAAATTTTAGTTGAATTGTAGTGTTTGTCTATTCATTTTTTGTAATTATGATACCCATCATGTAATTATAATAACATAGTTTGTTAATCTCCTGTACAAAAATACAACTTTTGATGAATGATTTACAAAGGAAAGCAACTCAGCAGAAGATGAAAAACATCATTAAAGCTTCAGGCATATGACAATCAAAACAAAAATACATTGGTTGCAGGCCTGTACAGTTTGCCTTTCAAAGCAGCAGTTTGTGGGTTCGGCTTTTGACTATTCAAAATAAACTTCCTGAGGTTTTGATCTAGAGAAGAGAATTTATATTTAGAAACAGAGGAAAGAAGTGCCTTCATGGTCGTCTTGTCAGGGAGCATGGCAGGATGGAGCTGAGCCCAGGAGGGGAGTCGGAGTGGCCCAGGAGCAGGCAGGGCCCTGACCTCACTCTCCAGGCCAAGCATGGTGGGCAGACCAGGGGCAGCAGTGGGGTCTGTCAGCAGCCCTGGGTGCCATGAGGGGGTGGACCAGGGCCAGGGGTCCTGCCAGAAGACAGCACTGGGAACAAACGCAAGGCACTGGTGTGGGTCCCCATCCTACTAGGACCAAGTCTAGGCACGAGCTGCTGACAAGGCTGAAGTTGACATGGGGCATCTGGGCAGGGCAGTTACAGCAGGGCAAGGCTGCCTGTGCCCCCCAGGCCCTGCCACACGTACTGCTATTACTCAGAGACATTAATTTCTAACAAATAAGAGACCCACTTTGGTGGCAGGTCCAGAGCAAGGACTGTTTGGGGATGGAGGCTGGACAGCAGTACACAGGCTGTGAATATACTCATTTTTTTCTGTCAAAAAAAAGTCAGAAGAAAGATGGAACATGTAAAGATTTACACCAAAACAAAAATTACTGTTTCTGAGAACACAATTTCAGAAATTCCTTTAGGTATCAATTTAGACAAGACAGAGTCCTTGCCATAGTTAACCATTTGTACTTGTGGTGGGTTGACTCTGGCTGGATGCCAGGTGCCCACCAAAGCTGCTTTATCACTCCCCCTCCTCATCTGGACAGGGGAGAGAAAATATAACAAAAGGCTCACGGGTCAAGACAAGGACGGGAAGAGATCACCCACCAATTACCATCATGGGCAAAACAGACATGACTTGGGGAAATTAGTTTCATTTACTACCGATCAAATCAGAGTAGGATAATGAGAAATAAACCCAAATCTTAAAACACCTTCCCCCCACCCCTCCCTTCTTCCCAGGCTCAACTTTACTCCTAATTTTCTCTACCACCTCTGCTCCAGCGGTGCAGGGGGATGGGGAATGGGGGTTGGGGTCAGTTCATCACACATTGTCTCTGCTGCTCCTTCCTCCTCAGGAAGAGGACTCCTCACACTCTTCCCCTGCTCCAGCGTGGGGTCCCTCCCATGGGAGACAGTCCGCCATGAACTTCTCCAATGTGGGTCCTTCCCATGGGTTGCAGTTCTTCATGAACTGCTCCAGCATGGGTCCCTTCCACGGTGTGCAGTCCTTCAGGAACACACTGCTGCAGCGTGGGTCCCCTGAGGGGTCACAAGTCCTACCAGAAAACCTGCTTCAGCGTGGGCTCCTCTCTCCATGGGTCCACAGGTCGTGCCAGGAGCTTGCTCCAGTGTGGGCTTCCCACAAGCTCACAGCCTCCTTCAGGTGCATTCACCTGCTCCGGCATGGGGTCCTCCCCGGGCTGCAGGTGGATATCTGCTCCATTGTGGACCTCCCTGGGCTGGAGGGGGACAGCCTGCCTCACCATGGTCATCACCACGGGCTGCAGGGGAATCTCTGCTCCAGTGCCTGGAGCACCTCCTCCCCCTCCTTCTTCACTGACCTGGGTGTCTGCAGGGTTGTTTCTCTCACATGTTCTCACTCCTCTCTCCTAGTGCAATTGTGCAGTTTTTTTCACCTTCTTAAATCTATTATCCCAGAGGCGCTATCACCATCGCTGATTGGCTGGGCCATGGCCAGCGATGGGTCTGTCTTGGAGCTGGCTGGCATTGCCTCTGTCAGACATAGGGGAAGCTTCTAGCAGCTTCTCACAGAAGCCACCCCTTAGCCCCCCAACTACCAAAACCTTGCCACACAAACCCAATACAGCAGTATACAGAAGAAAAATTGACCTGCATCATCATGATAAATCTTGCAACCTGAGGTAGATAATCAGTTTTTTTCATGTAAGCAGTAGATGCCCCAGGAATCAATGATGTGAAAGGGCAAAACACTGCACAGGCAGTGAGGAGTGGGGGAAAATTGAGAAACTACCCTGCTGACACAAAAGTGAGAGGAGGGGGACGGCATGGAGGTGCTCCAGGCACCCCAGTAAAGATTCCTCTGCAGCCCCTGAAGAAGACCATGCTGGAGCAGGTGGACACGCCCTGAAGGAAGCTGCAGCCCATGGAGAGTCCACGCTGGAGCAGGTTTATTATGGAGGGCTGCATACCGTGGCAAGGATGCATGCTGGAGCAGGGGAAAAGTGTGAGGAGGATGAAGCAGCAGAGAGCTGTCAGAGTCCAGCTGTCATGGACTGACTGTAACCCCACATTCCCCATCCCTCTGTGCTGCTTGGTGATGGGGAGGTAGAGGAGTTGGGAATGAAGGAGTGAAGCTGAGCCTGGGAAGAAAGTGTGATTAATTTTGTCTTTGTTTCTCACTACCCTATTCTATTTTTAATCAGCAATAAATTAAATTACCTTTCTCCAAGTTGAGTCAGTTTTGCTAGTGATGGTAATTGGTAAGTGATCTTACTGTCTTTATCTCGACCCAAGTGCTTTTCCATTTTATTTTCTTCCGCCATCATTCCTGTTGAGGAGGGAGAGTAAGAGAGCAGCTGGGTGGGCATCTGGGAGCTTGCCAAGGTCAACCCACCACAATGTTAAATGTGAATTTGGAGGAAATAATCACAACTTTTAAAAATATCCTAATAGGTATAATTATAGGTATAATTCAAACATGAGCCACTTTTACCAATGATTTCTCTTTTTCCACTAAAACAACCGTTCAGCTGATCCTTGATGCTGTGATCCCTGTGCTTCTCTCTGTACCAGGTTTCCACCACAGCAACTTACTAACCCTATTTAGTATGTAGATTCATGACTATTTGTGTGTGAATCAGTTCATCTAAAGTAAAATCGTTAAAATATCCAAAGCACAAATAAATTCACAACATTGTCCACAGATAGACCACACAGCCTGTTACAGAGAGGAGAAAACTTACCTTCTGTTTAAAAGCTGTTTGATATATAGGATTTGGATATACATCACATCTTTCAATAACTTTCTACAAACATACATAAAATGTTAATTACTGTAGATAAACAACAGAGAGGTGATATGCAGCACACAAAAATAATTTGATAGGAAAAACAGTCACTTCAGCTAAATACAATAGCATATATCCTAACATGTATAGTTGCTTTCAAAGGCAGCTCCACTCCCATTAACTCTGGAATTTACTGTTTTTGGAAAGGCACACAGAGCAAAAGTTGTCATCTGAAAAGTTAATAAATTTGGTTTTGTATAAAAATCTCTTTGAATTCCACAAGCAGTTCTTCTCTGTGCCCATTTTTTTTTTTTTAACTAAAACTGAACACTAACATGAATTTCAGAGGAGATAGGATGAAGACTGGGATAAATTAAATCACAGAATGATAGAATGGTTTGGGTTGGAAAGGACCTTAAAGATCATCTAGTTCCAACCCCCTGCCGTGGGCATGGACACCTTCCACTAGACCAGGTTGCTCAAAGCCCCATCCAACCTGGCCTTGAACACTTCCAGGCATGGGACATCCACAACCTCTCTGGGCAATCTCTTCCAGTGCCTCACCACCCTCACAGTGAAGAACTTCTTCCTTACATCTAATCTAATTCTACCCTCTTTCAGTTTGAAGCCTTTCCCCCTTGTCCTATCACTATATGCCATTGTAAAAAATCCCTCTCCAGCTTTCTTGAAAGCACCCTTCGGGTATTGGAAGGCTGCTATAAGGTCTCCCTGGAGCCTTCTCTTCTCCAGGCTGAACAACCACAACTCTCTCAGTCTGTCTTCATAGGAGAGGGGCTCCAGCCCTCTGATCAACTTTGTGGCTCTCCTCTAGACTCGCTTGAGCAGGTCCATGTTCTTATGTTGGGGGCCCCAGAGCTGAATGCAGGACTCCAGGTGCAGTGTAATGAGAGCAGAGTAGAGGGGCAGAATCACCTCCCTCAACCTGCTGGTCATGCTTCTTTTGATGCAGGCCAGGATATGGTTGGCTTTCTCGGCTGCAAGTGCACATTGCTGGGTCATGTTGAGCTTCTCATCAACCATCACACCCAAATCCTTCTCCTTAGGGTTGCTCTCCGCCCCACCTGTATTTGTGCTTGGGATTGCCCTGACCCATGTGCAAGACCTTGCACTTGGTCTTGTTGAACTCTTCCTGTTTGGGTGGCCTGCAGCAGACCTCCACTATAATGTCACCTGTCCCTGCCCTCCCTTTAATCCTGACCCATAAGCTCTCGGTCAGCTCCTCATCCATCCCCAGGCAGAGCTCCATGCACTTCAGCTGGTCATTGACGACACTCCCTCCTCACCTCCCCTGCCTGTCCTTCCTAAAGACCCTGCATCCTTCCATTCCAACACTCCAGTCATAGGAGCCACCCCACCATGTCTCCGTGATGCCAATACTATCATAGACCTGCAGGTATGTGCACGTCTTTAACTCCTCTTGTTTATCCCCCATGCTACATGCCTTTGCATAGGGGTATTTCAGTTGGGCGCCCGATGAAGCTGACTTACTGGCTGGAGTGCCTGGAATTCCTTTGTGCTGCTGTTCAGGTGCTCTCCTGCTGACCTGTGATCCCTCTCCAGGCTCTGGGCATCTGTTGCTGGCACTGGCATCAAACTGGTAGGAGTGGGATGGATCGAGGTTCCCCTCACCTGGCAACTTTAGTTTAGAGCCGTCTTCACCAGTTTGGCAAGCCTATGACTGAAGATGCTCTCCCCCTTCTCTGACAGATGGACCCCATCAGCCCCCAGTAGACCAGGTTTCTCAAAGCGACTCCCATGGTCTAAGTAGCTGAACCCCTGGCTGTGGCACCAGTGACAGTATGCTACAGTATGCTATTGTAGGAAATCTTAGAAGTTCCGTAATGCTGGAAGAGAGGTACAGACCCATATGAAGAAGACATTGCTTATGATTCAAAAGCTCTAAAATACTTGAGAGTTATTGTAGCTAGAATGGGGAACAAGGCTGAAAACAATCTCTCCAATTGTATTTCCAATCTCTCCAATTGTATGTCCAATTGTATTTCCCTCTGTTACATCTTGACATAGTGTATTTTATTAATTTTTTAATAGTATAACATCAAGCCTGGAGCTGCATTTTATAACTACATTTAAATAATTACTTTTTGATGCAAATCCTTAGTCTTGATATCATTTCTGTAATGCCACCAATTTCAAGGACAGGAGACTTTTACAGAGAAATCTGCATCATGTTGGGAACTGGTTTCATTTACTTACAGCATTAAATTAAGCACCTAGAAACAAGGGGTATGTACCATTCTTTGTGATGGGTAAGGGTCCCAGAAACACTCTTACTCTAAAGGGAACCTAAGGATCCTGGTCCATATGCATTTCACCATGAACTTACACAATATGCTTTCACAAGAGAGCAACCATGATTCTTCAGTTTGTGGATGGAAAAGGTAGGAAAAGTTTTGTTCAGATAGGTATGAATACAGTTAATAAAATACTACATCTAGTTCCGAAGCTCTGTAGAGGGTGTTGGAAAGAAACATAAACTTTTTTAAAAGGCTGTAGATAGTGCTTTACAGTAAGGACCTTTAAAAAACCCCAGCTATTTAGATTATCAAAAAGGAAACTGATAGGTGATTAAAGTAGGTGCAAGTATTTCTACAATTAAAAACAGTTAAGTACTAGTGGACACTTCCCTCTAGTGGAGAAGGAAAAAAAAATGGCACCCAATGGAATTTAATGTAGCAAAAATCAAGATGGAAAAGAAGGCCAACATTTAACACCATTGAAGCAATCCAGGTTCCTGTACCTATGACATGAGTGAAGAAAATCTCTTGAAAATATATTTCAAAACATCTGAAAAACCAAAAGTTCAAAGTTTTGTAAACTTGTTAATATCTAGAAATATGGAATATAAATAATGAATGACAGAATAGTACAAAAGGTTTTACCTGCACCCAGTAGGCATGACCTCCACAGTTTACTTTTGTATGAATAAATAAGGAAAACTTCCTAAATTCAGAATAATAAAGCCTTTCCACTAGGCCAGCTATCTAAGCCCACGGGCAAGAGCTCTCATGGTTTTTTTTCCCACTGGTAATGAAATATATTATGTGTAAAACAACAGATTATGAGAAAATACCCTCTTATCTTTCTCTTCTCTCTTTCCCTCATAGCTGCAGATAAAGACAGAGGAACAGTCACTTTACTGTTTTCCCCCTCATGTTTTTCACTCAACATAATTTGTCCAAGAATGTTATCAGCTAATATACTGCCCCAATGAAAGCTCAAATTTATGGAAAAGCACAGACCTTCTCCTCTCATTATAAGAAGCACCTCTCTTATGAATCTTCTTATTATCAGTTTTCACATGTATCCTGTATTAATAATCTAAAGACATCTTTAAAGAAAACAGCAAGAAGCATTGCAGAACACATCATCATCATCAAAATTTAAGTCTTAGAGAAGATATGACAGAAGTAGTCTTTGTTCCATCTTCAAATTCTGGCGGGGCTTCCTCAGAGCTTCCTGAGGCCACTGTGGCAGTACATCCCGCCCCCCCCCATCCTGCCAGCAGGAAACAAAACTTCTCCAGGAGGGGAGAAGGGGAAGGAAACCCTGGAGGCTGCAGGTTGAAATTTGAACTGGCCAATCGAGACGTGCCAGGTACACCGAGGTGACCCTCCTGGCTAATAGAATTAAATGACCACAGGTCAGATTCGACAGGGGTATAAACGGGGTCCCGCCGGAGGACACGTTGGAATCAGTCCTCCTCGGAGCAGCGGGTCTGCAGTTGGGGACTCCCCCTCGGGTCAGGGCACTGCCCGAGGTAACTCCTCGAGGGAGAGAGCCCTCAGCTTTTAGGTGAGTGAAACGCGCGTTTTGAGCCATCACTTTAAATCTTGGGGATTCTTAAGTCGGCCGTGTAGTATTAATTCTCTTTACATCATTGAACCTGTAGTTTTATTAAATATTACCGGACTTCTAACTAACTTTTGCTGAAGAATAAATCTGAGTTTTAACACCTGTTGGATTTGGTTATGTGTGCATCCGTAACAGCCACAAAAAAAGCTCTGGCTCTATATCTTGTACTTTCTGTGCTGATCCAATTCCTGATTTTCTGACCAGTAATGCTGTCAAAGATCATAGGCATGTGCTATTACTGGCAATAAGAAACTGTTAAATGAAATACGCATAAATACTAATAGAAGTTATTTGTCTGCAGGACAGCTACTTGCTTCCGGGCTTGATTTCTGTTAGCTCAGTGGTTTTAGGAGTTGCAGCAGACTCTAAACAGTCCCTCTGATCCCTAGATTTTTTTGTGGTTGGTTGTTCGCTGTGCCTCTCAGAAATCTCTGTACTATCCCATCCCCTGTGCTGTCATCTGTCTTCCCCCTGTGCAATATAGAAGTTATTTTTCCCCTGATGAGTTCAGTTCCACCAAGGTGAGAACAACAACTCTTCCATTCATAGGATTCTCCATGATCAAATCAGCATTATTTTTTAAAAGGAACATAATAAACAAATAAATTCCATAGTGCATGACGTGATGTGTCAATTGATGCTTCTTTTACAACAGCCAAATAGTCAGAAAAAGGTAGGCTCTTCTTGGGGAGTTTCAGGCAAAATGCTCATTTCAGTGCAGGTAGTAATTTCAATTGCAGTAAGTGACAGAAAATTCCAACTAAAATTTCCTTAGAACATTTATTCCTAAAGAGAAAGCTGTTCTAAGAAAAATATCTGTACTTACCCCTTATAGACTATAGTCTGTGTTCCCTCCCTTTGCCTCTCCCTGTCTATTAAATCCACTTTTTATAGAAATATTACAGTTACTAGTGGTACTTATGTTCATCACAGAAGAAAATATTTGTCAGGATGAAGAGGAAGAGTTGAGTGTATAATGAAACCTGTAAAGATTAAAATATGTGTAGCCAGCCTGCAAATAAATAAAATTTGGAAATTTCCCACTTGCTGTTCTACTGAAATGCTTCACTAACAATACCTGAAATAGTATGTATTAACAACGACAACAATGACAAAAAGGAAATTGGAAGCTTTACGGCTACACAGAAACTGGAACACTTTAATGACATTTTGAAGAAAAGATTAAAGTATAATTAATTTCTTTCAACACAATAAAACTTTTTCCAAAACCTCTCATATTATGTTTTATAATCTTTAGTCAGCACTGCCTAGAGCTTTACTGACTGAAACAATATGCTTTGTTTAAAAATCATAAATAAATAAAAATTAAAACAAGTACCAAATACTACACAAGTCACTTTCTATGGTTCACAAATAGTACAGTTTGTAAGCAGATTACTGCTTGTGTATTCAGGCCACTTCCAATTTACTAAATACAAAGTCTTATGACAATGAAAACAGGTTGTAATAATACAGATCACCAGTATAAATGGTAAATTTAACTCATTAGCAAATGTTCTTAATATTTGCTTAGACTTTTGCTTAGTATTTGCTTTGCTTAATATTTGCTATTTTTCTGGAGAAAAGGAGGCTGAGGGGAGACCTTATTGCTCTCTACAACTACCTGAAAGGAGGTTGTAGTGAGGTGGGTACTCGTCTCTTCTATCAAGTAACTAGTGACAGGATGAGAGAAAATGGCCTCAAGTTGCACCAGGGGAGGTTTAGATTGGATATTAGGAAAAATTTCTTTACTGAAAGGGTTGTCAGATATTGGAACAGGCTGCCCAGGGAAGTGGTTGAGTCACCATCCCTGGAGGTATTCAAAAAACATGTAGCCAAGGCACTTCAGGACGTGGTTTAGTGGGCATGGTTGATGGTTGGACTCGATGATCTTAAAGGTCTTTTCCAACCTAAATGATTCTATGATTCTATGCTTGGATGCAGTATCAAGTTTCATTATCTTGGTGAGAAAAGAAACCATATTTCCCTAAAACCAAGTGTGGAATTTTCTAAGGATCCTGGTCTAACATTAAAAGAACTTGCAGTATGTTTATATAGAAAATCATGATCTATAATGAGGTGAGAAAGGTCAGATTTTACTGTTAACTATTTGGTAGATATGTTAGTTTGGTTAGTTATGAAATTGTCTGACAAAGAGTGACTAACAGGTAACATAACTGTGCTTGTTCATGTTTCCTTTCTATTGCTCAATAAACCCTTAGTTGGATTACTTAGCTGCATAATTGGTGTTATCCACTGGGTATGTATCAAAAAGGATTTTCAGATTTACTCGTCTGTAAATGTCAGGCTATTAATAATTATACAGATAACTCCATGTATTGGAAATCGCCTGTGATGAACACAATATATGGAAATGAAAGGTCAGCACACTTTGTGTGCCTGTGCACAGATATGCAGGCATGTGTGCGTTAACGAAGTATTCTCTGAATAGCAAACAGAATTCTTTTATGATCTCATATATTTAAATAAGAAATGATATTGTTCATGTTGAGGACAAGAGAATACAATTTTAAGACCTCAAGGTTTCCATTAAAGAAAACCATATCTGTATAATAATTTTTGGCATGATGAAACATCTTTTAAACTTTTCTGAAAAACTGAAATATAACAGTATCAAATTACCTATAAATTGCAAGGCTGTAATTTTGTGTGCACATATCTTTTATTCTTCTCTGGCTCTGACAGACTAGTCTCCTGGTAATAATTTAATAGATAGACTGCCAAGCCAGATCTTAGCAAAAAGTCAAAATCTACATTATAATTCAGACACATTATATTTTAAACCCCTGGAGCCTTTAATTAGCTATTTATTTTTCCTGGCTATCTCTGTTCTACTTTTGTTTGCATTTCCATTATTTCAGAAAAAAAACAGAGTTGGTGCAAGTGCACTTTTCATATTATACTAATTGTACAAGGCACCTCTTAAAGTTCAAATACAGCACATTAAGCAACATAGAAGCAGCAGTGAAGAAACCACAGATCTGAAAATTAAGTTTGAAATCTACACTTGTTTTATTCATTTCCTCACAATTTTATTTACAGGGTTTAGTTCTGAACTCTTAAGTCTATGAACTGATATTTATACAATGAAAAGGGTAAAATACTTACCCTGTAACTCAAGCATGTGGAACAACATGCACAGGTAGGACGTATCATGGCTCCTACATATACAAAAAAACCTCTGTTACCCAGTGCATTTTCCTTGTGGTCCAGAATAAACTTGCTGTTAGGTTAGCAAATATAGGCAGGAACTATTATGGTGGTTTGGCTGTTTTTATCTCCTGTGGTGTACTGCCCCGTGCTTTGGATCATTTGGTCATTTACTCCATTTCATACCTTTGCAGAGAACCCAGCCACTGCTGATGTCCTGAGCCTTTCCTGCTTAAATACTAGAGATTTTTTAAAATTAGTTTCAG
Source organism: Harpia harpyja (assembly GCF_026419915.1). Classification (NCBI taxonomy): domain Eukaryota; kingdom Metazoa; phylum Chordata; class Aves; order Accipitriformes; family Accipitridae; genus Harpia; species Harpia harpyja. Next base: position 26,598,236 of record NC_068947.1, read on the forward strand.
TATTCTGTACTATGGCCTTAAGTTATTATATGCTAACGTGAATGATTCTGTGGTACTTAAGGACAATAGTAGTTTCATTGGAACTTTATGTATTTTATTTTCTGTTTATAATTTACTTTTATACCATCACCACCTACAAGTGCAGGGAAGTGATTTTTAACACCACTTCTATTCTCTCCCATTGCCCCATAAAATGTGTTTCTGTGGTCACAAACGATCATGAGTTCGAGACTTGGGAGAAAGAAGATAGTAGACAGACAATGTCCAGGACTCACTGCAAACACAGGCAATTTTAATATCTAACACAACCTTTGAATGAATTATTGTATTTCCTAAGAGCTGAATCCAATGGATCCAGTCTGCTAAAGGATATACACCTACAGAAGTGGTTATGTTTTAAAGCCTAATTCCTTGCATTTATCTTTGGACTCACTATCCTTGTGTTCTGTATTAAACTTGGGAAATTCGGAGTATTTGTGAGGCATACTCAACTTCCTGGGGAAGTAAACTTTCAAGAAAAATATCTTCTAAATGAGCTTCATGGAGTTTACTTGTTCCCTTGAAGATATCTGGAGACATTTAGAAGTGTAAACTTTACCCCATTTTACTCTCCCATCTAGTACCTTATCTATGTACCTTTTTAGATTTGTTACCTTGAGTACTTTATAGTCCTTGTGATATTTTCGTCATGATGAAAATGATGGTTCTGTATTATAATTTCACAGCACTTTTTCTTGAACAGGTTTTCTCTTGCATGTACTTGAATCTCCTAACAAACTGAATCATAGTGTTATAACCCACCTGCTTTCTTGCCCCTTTGCATTTTGTTTGTTTTTGAATGTCACAGTGAACTCATCCTGGAAAAATAAATAAGCATTATCTTAAGTAAAAATTTTTAAGACTACTCAAGAAATTATGGTTTCTATAGTATTATAGACTCGTCATGAAAGATTATGCTGCTTTGCTTTTCAATCTCACCCCATTCAGAGGGTTCATACAACAGCTAGTACAGGAGCAGTTGAATCCAATAAACTTAATGAAATGCACTGACTTCTCCATTTCCTTATGTAACAGTTCTGCTAGGTGTTTAGAGAGGGCAAAGCAACATTTACGTGCTTCTACTCTCTTGACTGATCCTGTTCTTGTCTTTCTTGCTCGGTTATCTGAAAATTTATTTAGTACATTTTTCTCTCCAACTCATTTCCCTAGGCCTCTAGTATTCACCCAAATCCAATATTTATTGGCCCAGGTGTAAAGATGGGAAAAAAGAGAGTGAGAGACACTAAACTTTTTTATGGGATTGAGATATTCTAGTAAGGGTTCTAAATACAATCTCTAGCATCTTCTTAAGTACTAGGAGGTGATAATGGAAACAAGGACCCTTGATGCTTTTACAGCAGTAAGGGGCTGGCAATGTTCTGCAGCATGGAGTCGATGATACAGAAATAGGGAAGCCAAACAGGAAAAACTAATTGCAAGTATAAAAGAAAACATATCATTTATTTGGTATGTGAAAGAAAAACAAAAAGCCTAGCAGAAGTACAAGTAAATGGAGTGGTGACTGAATATGTAGGCTGCAAATGAGGGTACATCAATTCTGAGGTCATAGCAGTGACTGCAGTTAGTATAAAACTGACTTAGATATATTGCAAAGCCTACTTTAAATATCAGTACCAATTTGGCTGTGGTGGCAAGAAGTGCAGCACAGGCTGCAAAACCCAGCCAAGCTGCAGGTTACATGAATCTGTGCTCTACTCTCAAGACCAGAATCCCACTAGCAGGCAAACTAGGTACTACAGATCCAGTTGGATATCTCTATGCAGTTGCTTTTGTGCCTGCCCTACAGACATAATCTAACTGAGTTTTTTTATAAAAAATGAGGGTGCTGGTGGGTAGAGAGGCTGTTGAGGTTATGGGAGGCAAGTCTAGAGACATGGTCATGCATGAGACAGAACAATCAGCATGGCAGCGCAGAGGCTGCTCTGTTTTTCCAAACAGCACATAAAAGAAGCTACAACCCTATGATCTGACAAAAACATTTTGCTCAGAATAATCTATGCATGTAATCAGAATGATTTCGTTTCCACTAGTCTCTTTAAACATTTTTTTCTTCTCTGTGCTACTTTTTCATTGTCCTTTTGTGACTGGGTGTGAAGTATTCACTTAATGATAATTAGCGCAGTTTTTTAGTTTCCTTTCTCTTTATTCAATGAAGATGTTTGCATTGTTTACTCAAATGGCCAGTGCTGACTGTGGGGACCTCACAGAGACAAATGAGGCTGTTTACTCCTCGCAGCACTACTGTACAGTCTTCCTACAGACTTAGGGCTCAGTGTAATAATTAGATATACAATTTACTTGCCTTAGACAGTTTATTTTTTGGCCTACAATCATTTCATTAAATATTTTAATATTTCAACAGAAATTAGAAGAAGATCCAGGAGACTATAAAGACACTAAGACAGTTAACTCAAAGCATTGTACTTATAACTATATATTCAGGAGTCTGATTCTGAGTCCTGAAAAGGTCTATAAGCATTGAAGTTTGATATTAAATGCCCATTTGAATGATAAGTGTTGAACACAAATTTGACAAAGAAAGATAAAACTGTACCTGCCCAGATATGACAATAAAGTGAAATAAATAATAAAAGTAGCAAAAGCAAAGCTAAGCAACTTAACATTAACAATACCCATGGGACTGGAAGGAATTACTTGTTCTTCTGTGCTATCTATGGAAGACAAAAATAACAAAGGATCATAACTAATAGTAATTATCTTAGTTATCCAACCTGAAACAACTCCATCAGTAGAAGTCTCTGTTGATATTAAGGTGTTAAGCCATTTTGTTTCTCTATTTTTTCCAATTCATTAGCCATTATTCTTAAGCAACTTTCCAGCAGTCATCCATCTATGTTATTATCCATTGGTTCCATCTCTTCAGGCTGTTGCTCTTCAGAGAATTATCCTGTAAAACAAACTAGAAGAGACCTATTAAGGCCATTGAATTAGTACCCTTTTGGAACATTTTTCCAAAGATTTAACTGTTGTTGATAAAACCATGTCTTCATTTACACAATATTACATGAGTATGTTACCATAGCCTGAACTGTTTATGTGATTATGTTTTTTATTATTATTTTTTAAATATTTTTTTAAATTTTGGGACATGTCCAAGGAAGAGTTTGTAGAGAGTTCAGGTCTAGATTATTTCCCTTGGGTCTCTGCTCGCTCTATAGCCAACACGATTTGATGTTTTCATGTGGTATTCTGTTGTTTTCTAGAGATGCTAAGTATATTCCTTTAAGTGAATGTTATACTGTTTGGTCACAAATTCTAGCACTTTGGGCATATTTGCAAAAGGACTAGTCCCCTCCTCACACTGGGCTCCTACACCTGCCATCTCAGGAATGCTTACAGCATGTTAAGGAGTTAATGAATCCAGAGGGCTCCAGGACTCCAGGGTACCTCTCTTCTCACAGCCTGCTAGGGCTGAGCTCTCATTTCCAAAAAGCAGGCACAGACACAGCCAGGCACTAACAGATGTACAAAGGCAGGAGAACTGTGCTTTTACAGACACTGCATACACACAAACAGCACGTGCATAAACAGGAACAATACAAATGGCCTGATCCTGTTCTTACACGCAGGCTAATCAGGCTCGATGCATGCTAGCAGATGTCATGCTGACATCCATCTCCATGGCAAACACTGGCATCTTTTACGCAGACACCACACACTTCTGGGCCCCCAGAAGAATAAACAACCACATCCAGTATAAACAGAAGCAGCTCACAGAAATGCTTGTTCCTAATACATCCCCTCCCCAAAGAGACAACAAAATTCTGCACCATCCAGCCACTCAGCGCACCTTCGGGACAGGTATGGCACAAGCATGCCAAAGGCACAGTGCCACCTGGACTGACGCACCCTGTAGTTTAAGGGGCAAGAACCCACTCAGACCAACAAATGCAATGGACTAAGGCCTGTGGTCTTGCCCAGACCAATGAACCCAGTACACAAGGACAAAATTCACACCCTCGGTACACCAAGAAGGTGATTCTGCTCAAGGAATGACACCCGGCACATAAAAGAAGTGCTTAGCATCGCTGACAAAAGCACACGGCTGCTCCGTAACGCACAGGCACCCTTATCCTCATTCTCCACCGAATGTCACAGCCATAAGGACAGAACTTCACCACTCAAGAGCATAAATTTTAGATTTTGTTTACTAAATGGATGGGTATAGCAGGGAGTTAGCAATTCCTATTCTGCTCTCCCTCACCACTCCCCCCTCCCCAAATGCTTCCACTTCCCACTGATGCAGGGGAACAGGACATTCACTTGTGCTGGGCAAGGTGTCCAGTCCTGTCTCACAGCCTGGCATTTACACTTAGTGGTTCTACCTTGAGCTCAGCCTTCTACATAGTGTTGGTTGTCCATAGAGGTGTTCCGCTGTAAGGGGCTATTGTTTTCATGTTTTATTGCTTCCCAATTTAGATGATTTACGAAAGTTGCCAATGGCCTCACTGGTCACATCAGGCCAGGAAAATGTCTTTTCCACTTTCTCTGTAACTAAAGATAATTAGCTGTTGTTACTTGGATTACTATCACCTTCTGGACTCCAACTCCAAATGTGAAAGGATATAAAACTGTTAAGAGTTCATTTGTGCTTCTTTATGGTTTTTCCGTGCATATCTAAACCCTTAGAGCAGGGCAGACTACATCTGTACTCCAGTGCTTTTGGATATGCCTCCCATTCAAACATTATCTTTTCATGGTTTGCTTCCCCAAAACATACCAGATTACTGAGTTAAAACTGGCCAGATGTAGTCAAGACCTCACTTATCTGAGCAATACTCCTGGGTATGCTTTTTACTGTAATGAATGGCTGACCATATTCATTGCCATCTGTAGTAAAATGCCTAGGTTTGTGGATGAGAGGAGAGCAGTAGATGTCATTTACCTCAACTTTTGTGGTAAGGTGTTAGACACCATCCCCCACAATGCTCTTGTATCCAGGCTGGGATGTTATGATCTGGATGGATGAACAGCTAGGTGAATTGGGATGGATAGTTGTGTTCAGAGTAGTCGTTAATGGACAATACTCTACCCAGAGAACACTAATAAGTACAGTACCACAAGGGTCTGTCCTGGGACTTGTCCTGCCTAACATCTTCAGGTAATAGAGCACACTCTCACCAAACCTGAAAATGTTGCCTAATTGAGAGTACCATTTGATGTCATTGAAGGCAGGGCTGCTATCCAGAGGAATCTAGATGGCTGTAGGAAAGGGTTGACAGGAACCTAATGAAATTCAACAGCACGTGCATATCTATTCCCCTGGAAGGGGGAACCTCTGGCAGCCCTATAGTCTGGGAACTGACTGGCTGGGAAGCAGCTTTGCAGAAAAGGCTGCGAGTGTCTGGGTCAGCAGCAAGTTGAGCATGAGCCAACAGCCTGCCCTGGAATTGAAGATGGCCAGCAGTGTCCCGGGCTGTTATTAACATGGGCACAACTCACGTTGTCAAGAGAAGGGATTATCCCTCTTTAATCAGTACTGGTTTGACTACTGCTAGATACTGTGTCCAGTTTTGGATCCCCACTACAAGACAGGCACTGAGGAAGTGGAACAAAGTCCAGGGAGGACCACCAAACTTGTTGGGGGCTGGAGTACTTGCCCTGTGAGAAGGGGCTGAGGGGCTGGTGTTTTTTCAGCCTGGAGAAGAAACAATGGCAGGAGAGACTCAGTGCATTCCTACCTGTACCTTTGAGGAGGTCATTGAGAAGATGGAGGCAGTGGTGCATAAAGGTAGAGACAACTGGCATAAACTGAACCAAGAGAAGTTCAGGCTGGATATATGGAGAAACTTTTTTCCGCATGAGGGAAAGCCCAGAGAATCTGTACAGGCTCCATCTTTGGAGGCTTTCAAGACCCAACTGGACAAAGTCCATTCCATACGTGAGCTTGCTTAGAGCAGGATATTGGACTAGAGACTTCCAGAGGTCTCTTCCTGGCTTACTTATTCTGGGTTTATGGCTTTTTTCCCCCCCCAAAGATAGTATTATTATTTTTAAAAAAATAATTACAGAAAAAAGTTGCATACTGAAGGTCTTTTTCTTGCAATGATATTAATTCAAGAATTTAAATAGTTTATATTTTTTTTAAGTTAGTGGGACGGCATGTTCTTACAAATAAAATATGATTTTTTTCCTGGCTATATGCAAACTAGGGAGTTTTGTACTAATATCAGTTGTACACCTATATAAAAAAACAATGCAAAATTAAAAACAATGTTGCCACAGTACAGCACATCCATCAGTAACTGTAGTAAGAATGTTTGCATAATGCATAAATCACACAAATACCTTTCAGAATTAATTTAGCCTCTTTTCTCCATCTCAGTATGATATGGGCAGAACTGATGAAATGCAAACAGACACGCTCTGAGAAAACATATAAAAAAGTGAAATTTCATATGCAAGGAGTGGATTTCAGCACTTTTGTCAGCATACAGCTGAAGTTGAAATTGAGAGGTCTAAGTTATGTATCTGTTTTGCCACCACAGACAACTGTGTCCTAGTTGCAGTGAAGGACAGCATTCACTTGCAGGGGAGAGAAGATGATACACTCTTCATTATGAATTGTGAATGGAAATGGTTTAAGGGCTCAGAAACCAGTTTTACTGGAGGCTGATATTATGTGTCTTCACATCATCATCTGTTACATTGCTACCCTGTCCTGGACTAGCCACTCTCGAGACTGCTGGACCTTCACTAAGTCAGAGAAGAAACTTAACCACTGCCAGATTCCAGCCACTTTCAAACTAAGAAAGCAGGATTCTGCATTAGAAAAATCATTTATTTCAATTTACTCCTGATTCCTATTACTGATTTTTATTTTCTTTCAGACTTTCTTCCATGTTGCGTACTCGTACAGAAGACACTCTTGTAAGAGGCCATCCTGCAAAGACAGTCTCAGGCACATAATTCTTAAGTGTCATGTCTTCTCTGTCTTCTCCTCTGAGGCTAAATCTCCATCTGCAAGTATGCTGCTTCCTACCTCCTTACACAATCACCAGTGAGGTTGGCTTAGTTATTGCAGAGTTGACAAAAAAAAGACAAAGACTACAGTCACAAATAAACTAGTTCTCCTCAAAATGGAATGAAGGAGGGAAGGAGGGAGGGAGGGAAGGTAGGAAGGAAGGAAGGAAGAGCGACGAGACCAGCAGCGGCAACGGTAAGTTCACTGGCTAAGCACTAGATTGAGGCAGACAAGGAGGTTTCCCAGGAGGTTCCCAGAGCCGGGAACCCCAAGGAAGAGCAGAGACTACTCAGAGCTGGCAGCTCTCGCAAGAGAGGCTGATGCGGCGTGGGCATTACCAGGGGCAACTGTGGGAGATTTAAACTGCCCTGAGGAGTACCAGTGACCAGAAGCGCGGTGAACAGGGTGGGCAAAGAAGGTGTGGTGAGTCAGAAAGGGCGTGGCATAGTGAGCAAACGGCACGGTGCATCAGATAGGGTGTGGCATGGCAGGCAAACAGGGCATGGCATGTCAGAAAGCGCATGGCGCAGCAGTCTGCATGGCAGTTTGCGCAGGCAGGGTGTGCAGGGAGGGCGCAGCCCCCTTCCCAGCTTGAGAAGGCTACTCAGGCAGTGGGCATCATCCTCTCAGGAGACCCAGCTATGGTTACCACTTGGGTGAAAGGCATTGCTAGGAAAAATATGGTGACCCGGACGGAGCTCCCAAGCAAACATGCAGCTGTCTAGGTCTTCAGCTGCAGGGAGTGCCTGAGCCTGTCACTGGTACCGGAGGGCAGCAGGGATGATCCCTGTGCGCAGTGTGACCAGGTGGATGATCTGCTCAGCCTAGTGGCAGAGCTGAAGGAGGAAGTGGAAATGTTGAGGAGTATCAGGGAGTGTGAGAGGGAGATAGATTGGTGGACCCACACCCTACCATCCCTGAGGCAGAGGCAGCAGACGGAGGCTCCACAAGAAGTGGAGGATCCCCTGCCCTTTACCACCAGGCAGGAGGGGACCTAAGAGATGGAGGGGAATGGATACAGGTCCCTGCTCGGGGAGGCAGGTGAATCCACTCCTGGTCTCCCTCACCTTCCCAGTTGCCCCTACTCAACAGGTATGGGGCCCTGGAACTTGAGGACTTGGTCAATGAAGATCAGGGTGTAGATGAAGCCCTATCTAGGGAGGTGCCTAGGCTCAGTCGGGCAGCCCCACGCATTCTCACATCCTCTGAAAAAAGAAAAAGGAGCGTAATTGCGTAGGTGACTCCCTTCTGAGGGGGACAGAGGGCCCAATATGCAGACCTGACCCATCCCACAAGGAAGACTGCTGCCTCCCTGGGGCCCGGGTAAAAGACATTGCCAGGAAACTCCCCGGTCTGGTTCGGACCTCTGATTATTACCTGCTATTAGTTGTGCAGGTTGGCAGTGATGAGATTGCAGAGAGAAATCCAAAGGCAATCAAAAGGGACTTCAGGGCACTGGGACGATTAGTGGAAGGATTGGGAGCACAGGTAGCGTTTTCCTCAATCCCTTCAGTGGCAGGGAAATATACTGAAAGGAACAGGAAAACACACCTGGTTAATACGTGGCTCAGAGGCTGGTGCCATTGGTGGAATTCGGGGTTTTTTGATCATGGGGAGGTTTACACGGCACTGGGCTTGCTGGCAACAGATGGAGTCCAGCTACCTCAAAGGGGGAAAAGGATTCTAGCTCTTGGGATGGCGGAGCTCATAGAGAGGGCTTTAAACTAGGTTTGAAGGGGGAAGGAGTTAAAACTAGGCTCACCAGAGATGAGCCTGGGGGTGGCATGCCAATGCTGGGAGTGGAATCAATAGCCCAGCTCAAGTTCATCTGTGCCAATGCACGCAGCATGGGCAATAAACAGGAGGAGCTGGAAGCCATTTTGCAGCAGGATAGATATGACTTAGTCACCATCACAGAAACATGGTGGGACGACTCCCATGACTGGAGTGCTGCGATGGATGGCTATAAGCTCTTCAGAAGGGATAGGCAAGGAAGGAGAGGTGGTGGGGTGGCTTTCTATTTTAGGGAATGTTAGAGCTCCACGATTGTGATGATAAGGTTGAGTGCTTATGGGTAAGGATGAGAGGGAAGGCAAACAAGGCAGATATCATGCTGGGAATCTGTTATAGACCACCCGATCAGGTTGAAGAGACAGATGAAACATTCTACAAGTGGCTGGCAATAGTCTCAGAATCGTGTGCCCTTGTTCTCATGGGGGACTTCAACTTACCAGATGTCTGCTGGAAATACAACATGGCAGAGAGCAAGCAGTCTAGGAGGTTCCTGGAGTGTGTGGAAGATAACTTCCTGACACAGCTGGTGGGTGAGCCAACCAGGGGAGGAGCCTTGCTAGACCTACTGTTTACAAACAGAGAAGGACTGGTGGGAGGTGTGATGGTTGGAGGCCATCTCGGTCTTAGCAATCATGAAATGACAGAATTCTCAGTTCTTGGTGAGGTAAGGAAGGGGATCAGCAAAACCACCACTATGGACTTCTGGAGGCCAAACTTTGCCCTGTTCAGGACACTGGTTGAGAGAGTCCCTTGGGAGACAGTCCTGAAGGGCAAAGGGGTCCATGAAGGCTGGACATTCTTTAAGAAGGAAATCTTAATGGTTCAGGACCAGGCTATTCCCATGCGCCACAAGACAAACCGCTGTGGAAGACGACTGGCCTGGCTGAACAGGGAGCTTTTTCTGGGACTCAGGGAACAAAAGAGAGTTTACCATCTTTGGAAGAAAGAGTAGTCAACTCAGGAAGAGTACAGGGATCTTGTTAGATCATACAGAGAGGAAACTAGAAAGGCAAAAGCTCAGCTAGAACTAAATCTGGCCATTGTCATAAGAGACAACAAAAAACGTTTTTACAAATATGTTAATAATAAAAAGAGAGCCAAAGAGAATATCTATCCTTTAATGGATACAGAGGGGAACATTGCCACCAGAGATGAGGAAAAGGCCGAGGTACTTAATGCCTTCTTTGCCTCAGTCTTTAATAGGGAGACCAGTTATTCTCATGGTACTCAGCCCCCTGAGCTGGAAGACAGGGACAGAGAACAGAATATGCCCCCCATAATCCAGGAGGAAATAGTTAGTGACCTACTACACCATCTGGACACTCACAAATCTATGGGACCCGATGGGATCCATCCAAGAGTACTGAGGGAACTGGCGGAGGTCTTTGCCAAGCCACTCTATCATCTATCAGCAATCCTGGTCAACAGGGGAGGTCCCAGAGGACTGGAGGCTTGACAAGGTGACACCCATTTACAAGAAGGGTTGGAGGGAGGATCCGGGGAACTACAGGCCCATCAGCCTGACCTCAGTACCGGGGAAGATTATGGAATGGTTTGTCTTGAGAACACTCACCTGGCATGTGCAGGACAACCAGGGGATCAGGCCCTGCCAGCATGAGTTCATGAAAGGCAGGTCCTGCTTGACCAACCTGATCTCCTTCTATGACCAGGTGACCCACCTAGTGGATGAGGGGAAGGCTGTGGATGTTGTCTACCTTGACTTCAGCAAGGCCTTTGACACTTTCTGTCACGGCATACTCCTTGAGAAGCTGGCATCTCATGGCTTAGACAAGTGTACTCTTTGCTGAGTAAAAAACTGGCCAGATGGACGAGCCCAGAGGGTTGTGGTGAATGGAGTTAAATCCAGTTGGTGGCCGGTCACAAGTGGTGTTCCCCAGGGCTCAGTATTGGGGCCAGTTCTCTTTAATGTCTTTATCAATGATCTGGATGAGGGGATTGAGTGCACCCTCAGCAAGTTTGCGGATGACACCAAGTTGGGAGGGAGGGTTGATCTGCTTGAGGGTAGCAAGGCTCTACAGAGGGACCTGGACAGGCTGGATAGATGGGCCAAGGCCAATTGTATGAGGTTCAACAAGGCCAAATGCCAGGTCCTGCACTTCAGTTACAACAACCCCATGCAGCGCTACAGGCTTGGGGAAGAATGGCTGGAAAGCTGCCCAGCTGAAAAGACCTGGGGGTGGTGGTCGACAGCTGGCTGAATATGAGCCATCAGTGTGCTCAGGTGGCCAAGAAGGCCAGTGGCATCCTGGCCTGCATCAGAAATAGTGTGGCCAGCAGGAGCAGGGAGGTGATTGTTCTCCTCTACTCGGCACTAGTGAGGCCGCACCTTGAGTACTGTGTTCAGTTTTGGGCCCCTTGTTACAGATGCACGACTAACCAAATCCAACAGGTGTTAAAACTCAGATTTATTCTTCAGCAAAAGTTAGTTAGAAGTCCGGTAACATTTAATAAAACCACAGGTTCAATGATGTAAAGAAAATTAATACTACACGGCCGACTTAAGAATCCCCAAGATTTAAAAATGCACGTATTACTCACCTAAAAGCTGAGGGCTCTCTCCCTCGAGGAGTTACCTCGGGCAGTGCCCTGACCTGAGGGGGAGTCCCCAACTGCAGACCCGCTGCTCCGAGGAGGACTGATTCCAACGTGTCCTCCGGCGGGACCCCGTTTATACCCCTGTCGAATCTGACCTGTGGTCATTTAATTCTATTAGCCAGGAGGGTCACCTCGGTGTACCTGGCACGTCTCGATTGGCCAGTTCAAATTTCAACCTGCAGCCTCCAGGGTTTCCTTCCCCTTCTCCCCTCCTGGAGAAGTTTTGTTTCCTGCTGGTGGGATGGGGAGGGGCGGAGGGAGTGTACTGCCACATACCTCACTACAGGAAAGACATTGAGGTGCTGGAGCGTGTCCAGAGAAGGCAAGCAAGTTGGTGAGGGGCCTGGAGCACAAGTCTTATGAGGAGCAGCTGAGGGAACTGGGGCTGTTTAGCCTGGAGAAAAGGAGGCTGAGGGGAGACCTTATTGCTCTCTGCAACTACCTGAAAGGAGGTTGTAGTGAGGTGGGTACTCATCTCTTCTGTCAGGTGACTGGAGATAGGACAAGAGGAAATGGCTTCAAGTTGCACCAGGGGAAGTTTAGATTGGATATTAGGAAAAAATTCTTTACTGAAAGGGTTGTCAGGCATTGGAACAGGCTGCCCAGGGAAGTGGTTGCGTCACCATCCCTAGAGATATTCAAAGAGCATGTAGACAAGGCACTTCAGGACATGGTTTAGTGGGCATGGTTGATGGTTGGACTTGATGATCTTAAAGGTCTTTTCCAACCTAAACGATTCTATGATTCTATGAAAATTAAAAAAAGAAATTAAGCTTCTTTTGTCTTTTGTTGTTCACAAGGTTTGGTGGTTTTTTGTTTTGTTTTGTTTTTTAAAATCATGGGTTTGTTCCAGACTGTTCCTAAATCTTCACATCTTTTTACTGTCCAAGGCAATCTAGCAAATGCTTATTCTCTTATTTTATTCTATCACTGAATTAATAGTGGTAGTATATGAATTTCTTCTTATTTGCAGCTCTTGATATCTAAAACAGCCCTTCAATGACTATTCACTTCTTAAGTTCTCAATCTCAGTTGAAATCGCTATGGAAGAGAGTAGCTTTTCAAACCTCTCTCAAATTTGCCCTATTGTTAGATGTTCACTTTAATTCTGTAATTACTTCATTTCATTTGCAAATCATTCCATGTAAGCTGCTATGAAAGATGAAAATCAAAGCAGTATTATATTAGAAAAAATGAACAATAATAAAGAATGAAGGAGAATTTTCGCCACAATGTAAGGGCATAAGTATTGCTCTTTTAGAGCAGAGTTTTCTCCTCAGTTCATGCTTATAGTTGCATTTCAAAACTTTGCAGGTTTAGACATGTCTGAACAGAGGAGATATTCTAAAAAAATGATAATATATGCATATTAAACAGCTGTTAACAGAAACTGGGATGTATTATTCCATTTGTGGATGAACCTTGTTTCTTTACTTATTTATTTTGAGAAGCATGCTTTTCATGCACTTTTAACAATCTTCTTTTCCATTTCTCCTTGTAATGTTTTTTACATAGTTCCTACACACAGGGCGTTTTTTGGACAGTATCCATCAGCAGATTCATCATTCATCAACAGCTGAAATGCCAGAAAGTTCACACACTTTAAAATATTCTATTTCTTCTTCCCTAGCCTGTTGCAGTCATCCATAAGCTCTTACTTAAGAAAAATGTCTTAATATATCCAAAGATAACCCACTTTTAGATATCAGATAAATGTTGATACTATCTCTTTGATGAAAATCAGTTTTTAAATACAAATTAGACAATTGTTTCCTGCATTATATAGAAAACAGAGAGTTTTCCAGTCATAATTTTTAAATTATGCTACTGCCTGGTGTCATACCACTAGCTGGGAAGAGAAAATGGTTTTGTTAAAATTTAGTTTGATGTGATTGCTTTTATGATTTTACTGTTTCATTTTAAGAGACTACTTCAGTGAGTCACACATGCAACAGATCTGTGTACCAGATTTGCTAAAATGCTAACCTAAAGTTTCAAAGTCATGTTTTCATTTTGAAGTTTTATAGTGTAGACTCTTCTGCAACCTTGAGGAAAGGATCTCTGTAAAGGCTTTTAAAGTTGTCAAAGTGGTATACACAGGAATTCACTGCAGGCTAGAAATACTCTGCATACAAAGACAGCTGCAGCCACTACCTCATATAGCCTCAATGTTTCCTGTAAAGAAAATGAAATTCCCATTAAGAACCGTCTTTCCTGCTAGATCAATAATGTCTCTTTTCAAAGATTTGTATTCTGAGTTCATGTAAGACAGAGAGGATATCACTCTTAAGAGACTAGAAAAAAAATACCCTGTCATTGAATCACACATGCTTATAATCTTTATTTTTTCTATCATTAACAGCAATCTTGTTCTCATAACTTCAAAACTTGAAATAGTAACAATTGCTTGAATTTAAGTGCATGCCATACTATGAGAGCTTTCCGAAATACATAGCTGCAATATTTCTGCTAGACTGTATGAAAAATGGGTGATCAACCATTTTGTTTGTCATCTATTTTGGAAGAAGAAAAATTGAAGTTTGCAATGGTGGTCTACACTTCCATAAGTAATGATGTGTTTTTAATTCCTACAGTACTGTGGTGATCGTTGCTGTAATGTCTAAGCTGAAAGTTTAATTTCTTTTCAAAGTTTTAAGAAATTGCATTATCTTGTTGCCATGCTTCTGCACTTATAACTGCAAATTTAAATGCAAGGAAAACAATCCAACTTCTCTAGTAATGATTGGATATCATTGTATGAAATTTTGGTAGAATTAAAAAATATTTTTTTAAGTATTTCTTAACATCCCAGTTAGGAAAAGGAAAAAGCACAAAAACTCCTGCCCTGAGAGCTCTAAATTGTTTGAGTGCAAGTAGCATTGACCATAAGTCAACTACCTGACATTGAACAGGGCTCTCCTAAATGGCACCTAAAGGGATGTTGGCCTGAGGCTTATACATTTAGTAAAAAAATCTCACTGAGAGGTCGGCTATAGCATTCTTGTAGAACCACCAGTAGCTGTTAACACAGCAACCTTGACCTCCTAAGTATTTCCTTCAAAATTAAAGAATGATGTCCAAACATCAGTGCACGAGTCACATCACCACCACTTCTTCAGTTGTGTGATGCTGTTAAGCACTACCAGAGTTGTGCCATTGGAGAAACATACTTTTGAGAACAAATTTATTTCAGCCCTAAGTACAGCACTGTTTCACTGAATGAAACCAATAAAAAGTTTGGTCTCCAATTGAGTCAATCGTAAGGTTTTTCGGAGTTTTTCAGGGCCTCACAGCTCCTCCAGAAAGTAGCAGTTGCTTTTTAAAATCTAACAGCATATGTTTTGCCCAAAAGCATACAATGACTTACTGGCAGAATCAGGAATAAACTCCATTTCTTGATTTACTGCCCCTTGCTTATTCCACTGTGGTTCACTAATCCTTCATGAAAGCACCATATAGGCCCATATCTTTGTCAACAAGTTGTATTTAATTTTGTTGGCCTTCTGTACCTTCAATTATAAATCAGCATCATTAGCCTAATTTTTAATATATTTGGGGGAATCTAGTCTTATCTGTCTTCTCTGACATACTCCTGAATGTGGTATTACTCGGAGAACCGTGTGTCAAAGAAATAATAAAATGTAATACTTATATATTCTTTTCACAATGGATCGGTTCTCTGACAGGGATTCTCAGTAGCAAGAAGGGACCAGAAAGGCCATATATCTGTCAAGGAATAAAGATTCTCCCAGAGCCCACAGATGACTAAGAATGTTACTGAAGACCTGACCTGCAAAATATTAATTTTTTTCAGTTCAATCCACAGATCCTACAGACCTCCTTTCAGCTAGCTGGAAAAGAAGTTGGATTCTTCTGGCATGCATTTTATTAAAAAAGGGAGGAGTACCTGGACTTGCTATTACACAGTGTCTATTACACAGTACTATTGCATAGTACATTTTTACATAGTGTATCCATTGTCTCATTTGAACAATGAGAGTGCATTTAACTCTCATATAAACTAAACAAGAGCACTGGTTTGGGTTTTTTTTTTTTTGGTTTAACATTAGATCACTACTAGCAAAGGACAAGTTTTAGGACCAGATGCTGTTGCTTTGAGCAACACAGACAAAAATAAGCACACATTTGCTAAACGCAGAGTAAGCAAGCAGACAGCCCTTTTGGATTAATAGAATATTCAAATGACAGAATTTTAATGTAAGTCAAAAAGTTAAAAAAATAAAGGAACTTAATTGATTTAAATCTAAGTAATTCTGCTTTTAGGTTAATTTGGGGCTTACATCTGAAAGTATTATTTTGTCATGCTACTATTTATGGTTTTATAATTACATTTTCCTGGTGTTGCTTTGCTTCTTAGGAAGCCTGGCTACTCTTGCACATAAGGAAGAAAGGAAATTAACCTTGTAAAGTGAAAAAGGAATAGCAATGACTCATATCATCTAAATGCAGAATTTCTTTTCTAGTCTTAGAGTCTTTCCCAGTTACTATTACAAGGTAGAACTTATAATGAATGAGAAATTATCTATTGTGTGATTTTATTTCTTTTACAACTTTCATTAAATACTTAAAGTGTGATATGAATCAGAATAATGGGTGGAACCTTCAGTATGTTGCAGTTTTGTTTTCTCATGCCTTTATTACAAATACAGAATGTGTAATTGATGCATATAAGTAAAGTAAGAGGTTGAATAATAAAATGAAGTTAACACTTAAGAAAGACATTATCTTCTTTTATGATGAGTTCTGTGTTGCTTGGTAGTTTTTGGTTTGGTTTGGTTTTGCATTCCTGTTACAGCTTGCTAGAGTTTTTTGTTACTCCTTATGCTCAAAATATGGAAAATACACATTATTTTTTCACAGAGTTATGAAGACAAAGATATGCTCATGTACTGTTAGACTTCAGCTTCAATGAAAACTTTTTTTTCTATTACAGAGGTAGAAATTATATAACTGCCTATGAAATTATATGCACTTAGTTATCTAAATTGCCTACTCTGAACACACTTAAAAAATTATGGATGACATTTTCTACATTCAGAATATAATGTCCAATACATCACTTTGCATAACTCTGCTCCCTGATGCTTTAGTACTTTCTTCTCCTTTCAGCTCCTTGAAGTAGAATCTATATTGATTTTGAATTAATTACCAAACTACCAGAAGACTCAATGGATGATTTCAGATGTAAACACTATGATCTGAAATTTTGAATCATATTAGTCACATTGTGGCGTAGCTTCTGATATCCTTTCTCATGTTGAATAACTTGTTACCTCACACATGATCCTAATGATTTCAGTATAACCATTTCCAAAAATCTCCTAAGCATACAAGAACAAGATCAGTATCTTGCTGTGTGGAAGAAGCTCTCCATATTTCTATATGAGAATATAAGTGGTTTCTCAGTCATACTAAACAGATAAAGACACAAAAAAGACGAGGAACATTCAATATATATATCAATATAGCATTGCATATAAATATTTGACAGCTGCATTCATTCTCAGAGACTGACAAACTGTTGCTCAAAAGCAAATTTATTCTTCCTGAAACAGTTCATTTTTTGCTGCCCCTACTAGTTATAGAGAGGACACTCATCAGAAATCTTTCTTCTGATTAATAAAGAGAGAAGGGCATTCAGGGACAGATGGACAAACAATCCTGACAGGCCAAGGAGCCCTGTATTGCCCATTGATATGGTGCCCAATACCACCTGCATTCTTCAGCAAGGAACTGAGTAAAACCAGTTTATCTGAACAGTGACACCTGCTTTCTGAGAAAAGCACTTGTAGAGAACTTCTGAAGAGCTCTATCATTTGAAGAGTTGAGACATCATCTCATTAAAGAGTATTACCTGACTCTAATAATTTCCCCCTAATAAGGATGGGGGGGGGGGGCAGAAATTATTATGCCTGCCTGATCAACGTCAAGTCTTCTGAAGTCTGGGACTCTTTTATGTGGTTACTTAATCTTAATTTCTTTCTCTTCTGTAACAGGATAATAGGTACTTGTCACTTATTTTTCCATCCATCACTAGGCTTGAACAAAGATATACTATGCCTGGCATAGGGACTTCAGTGTGGACATCACATTTTCCTCAGTTCAAAACACTATACTCCAGTAAGAAGAGGTGGGGAAAAAAAACACATGAAAATGAGAGTGAAATACCTTTAACAGGGACCACAGGACTTCTTTTCCTCCCACCTCATATGCATCCCTTCCCTCAAGGCTGCTGGCACACAGGCCTTTAAATTGCTAATCTAACGAATGGTGTTCATCCAGGACCAATCTGAAAATGAAACAGGACACCAGACCCCATTATTTAGCTATTATTGTTTGTCCAACTGTATTTGGTGGGATTTAATGGTTCCCTTAAAAAGATCAACAGCAAGTTTTTATCACTATACATTAAAATCAAACATCCATTAGTTAAGACAGCACAGGCTGCTTGCAGGAGAAATACTTCTTGTACCTGTAACAACAAAACCTTACTCTTGGAGCTGCAAGTCTGTCTTGATAAGGGATATTTCATCTGTACAGCAGTGCTTTATGTTTCAGTGGGCTTTGGTTGCAAAGGATTTAGATACGTTTCATCTCTTCAAGAGATGCATAACTCTTCTGAAAGAAATTATTCTTAACACAAATAAGGCTTCCAAGTGCTTGAAATGTCTTTTCATTTTTAACTGTCAAGTGCTTCTCTCAACAACAAAATTTAAAAGACACATTGGAAAATCTGATTTTTGTTCTCTGTTACTTTCCTTTCATGTACTCTTAATTTTATTTTATATACTTGGTCAAAGGAGCACTGCCTTAAAGTGATGTAAATGTATCATTTTTTATGGTGGAGATTTACATTTATGCACCTGTCCTGGGTTCAGCTGGGATAGAGTTAATTTTTACAGGAACCTGGGAGGTGGGGGGGCATAGCCGGGGCAGCCGACCTGAACTAGCCAAGGAGCTATTCCATACCATGTGACACCATGCTCAGTATATAAATGGGGAGCGGGCCGGGGGGAGCTCTCTCGACTTTCTGTGGCGGAGCGTCGGGTTCCGGGTGGTGAGCAGTTGCACTGGGCATCACTCGTTTTGTATATTCTTTCATTAGTACCGTTGTTGTTGTTGTTGTAACCTTTTTTTTGTGTGTGTTGTCCCAGTAAACTGCCCTTATCTCAACCCTCGAGGTTCCAGTTTTTTTTTTTTCTTTTCTCTCCTCCGTCTCCTCCCTATCGCACCGGAGGGGGGCGGGAGGAGTGAGCGAGCGGCTGCGTGGTCCTTCGTTACCGGCTGGGCTGAAACCACGACAGCACCCAATTGTGAAACTACTTCTCATTCATTAAAATTGCCTTCTAAATTTTATTCAAAGTTATGGAAATCTGTTTAAATAGAGATGCCCCTTTTTGTACATAGTAGGAAGGGGTCACAATTTTTTCAGTCACCATGAATAGATTTTATATTCTAACTCAGATCTGAGATACTACCCTGGAAGTTTGTTAGTTAGATGGCTTCTGTTCAGGATTGACTCAGCTCACTGACCTGGACAGGGACCCTCTTACAGCAGTTCACATGAAATCTGAATAGCCTAGTTTAATACAGAAGTTCCCAACTGGAAGTTATAGAATTTTTTTCTGAAAAAATATGGGAAGTTTAGGAATTTTTAATATTTTTAAGTTTACCAGATAGGAATGCCAAAGTCTGTGTATTCAAAACATGCATGCAATGAAGACACCCTCCAGAACCAGGGCTATGTTTTTACATAATGTTGCCATGCCAGTTGATTGCCCTTAGCTTACAGGATTGCATGCAGGAGCAGATTCAGAAGGGAAAACCCAAATGAGGTTGAATTAAAATTTTTTTTTTTTTTAAAGTTATAAATTGAATACTGACAACAAGCATGTGCTGATACTAATTACTGTACCATAAAATATCACATCTAAACTATGAAACTATTTTGGGACTTAAAAAATGGTAATAAATTCAGAAATACAAACCAGTGAACAGCTGCAATAGAAGATACTAGAGGGAAAGAAAGAAGAAATTACTTTATTTTGACAAGAAAAATAAAACTATGAGAAGTGGTCTGCACCCATCACTACAAGTTAAGAAAACATCGATCACAGTAGTTTACATTTATTATTCTATTAATCCAGGCACTTTTTGAGGTGTCTTCAGCCTATGTAAACAAACAAGGAAAAATGAGACCAAACCAGATCAAGCCTGGGAACCTGCAAGACACTGGAATTAACTTAATTGTTGTTGTTGTTGTTGTTTTCCTAGTTTAGTCACATAAACTATACAGAAGACAATAGTTAATGTTTGTTAATTCTTAATAAAGCTGTTTAAAATCTAAGATGCTAAGAAAAGCTCTATTTTAGACACAGGGGAGGGAAATTTGAAACAATCAGCTCAGTGCACCACAACTCAATTCTAGGCACTTTGGAACATCGAGTAGTAACACAGAAACTAGATGACTCTTTAGCTCTTGAGGTTAGGAGCTTGAATTTCCACATCCCATGTTCTTTGATAGCTTATCGACATTGCCCCTGAGATGTTCCAGGTGGGCCTGCTCTACAAAAGACACTTCCCCATCATTTTTGAATTGGCTAATGACTTCTCTGTTTAATCAACTCTCACGTATAACACAGCAAGAGAGAACAACGCTTAAAGAACATTAAACTGGCAGAACTGGCTACTGAGGAGCTTCGTATTGCTGACTATTTGCTACACGCCACCCAGCCTATGCATGTACAGAAGACCCAGAGCCATTCTAATTAAAGGAGCATCACACTGGTATAGATTTTAAATAAAATGTTAAGTACAGTCCTGACCATTCTCTGGCCAGTAACGAACCACAAACAGCTCCACAAATCAGAGGGTGAATGTGTCCAACTATTTCTTTGCTTAGATTTCTTTTTTTTCTTTTAAACAGTGCCTGAGCAGGCTGCTGCATACTGAAAGGCATCTTATAATGCCCAAGCACCAGAGGCATAGACACTCACACTGGCAGCTGGAATTGATGAATGCCTTCTCATTCCGTAATAATATTTCCTTAGAAGGTTTATTATACTGAATTATTATACTAGCTTAAACTTTGAGTCAACAAACCTTACATAAAGCAAACAGCTTAACTTGCTAGGATAGGAATCTCTCCTACATTAAAAAGACTGTGCAAGTCTTCTTAATCCCGGGTGAAACTATGCTACATTTGGTATCTTGTTTTAGGCTGCATGAACAGGGACAAAGTCGATTTAGATTTAGATATCTTGAAACACCAGCCAGGAGGCATCCATGAAGAATCTGGCCTGTCAGAGTGCATGCCTGGTCTGCTCCCTCTGCCTGTGCGAACAGAAGCTGCTGCTGTTGGTAAAACTCTGACAAGATAAGCTGGAGGCTTTCTAGCAAAACTACCCCAAAGTACTGAGCTCCCCAATGCAGAAGATGTCAAAAAGATTAAGTCACGTTCCTGTGGTTTAACACAGAATCTCCTTGCAGCCAGTGCACAATGTGACTAAAGGAAAACTCTCAGTTTGCCTGAGTGAGATGCGGTCCCTTGCTGGTGCAAGTACAGAGCATGTCAAACTCTCTCAATTTGCATAGCAATTAGTAGACAAGGACAAGCTGTAAAACTAAAGATGGACAAATCTGATATGAAAACAAATTTCATGCTGAGGGTTCTCAGGTGTTTGTAGCAGCACTGCCAAATGAGAAATATGATTTGAGAGAAATCTGAGTCTGATTAACCACTGTTTTCCTGCAACTTTACGCTGGAAAAAAAAGAGGATTTTGACTGTAGTAGCTGCTGCAGTGTAAGCCTAAGCAGGACCAGCATTTTTAAAATGCACTTGTCCCTTATAATTCAAAAAGAAACCTGCTAAAACCACACATTTGCCCTTCAGTGATACCTCCTAGGCTTGTCACACTGCTCACATTGAGCAGAGCACACCACATAAGAGAATTACACAGTGCCCAAGGGCAAGGGAGTGTAGTGATCCTGACTGTGCGACCACTGTACACCCAGGAGTTAGTGATTCACAGCATGGTTAACTTGAGCAGGTCCAAGCCTATGCTGTGCTGTGCTGCATGGAGAGGACAGCCTGGCCTTCAGGCTGCTCTGTGCTGTGCATATCGCTCGGACGCAGGATAAACTTTGCCGGTTGATTGTAACAAAGGAGACTGCACGCAGCTCCCACTTGGTACCAGCAAGTAAACTACCTGCATGTCCTTGCCTCCACCAAGAGCTGCAGCAACAAGTTCCCATGGGAACATTCTTTTGCTGAATCCTAGAAATGATGAATATTGCTGGTTTCTTTGTAAGAAAATCCCATAAGAGCTCATAGGAGCAAACAGGGTAGGCCCTTCCAGGGATGGGGTCTGCACAGGGTGCTGTGCCCTGACCAGAGGCTCCTTCAGTGCTGCACAGCTCAGGGCCCCAGCATCTGAAGGGACATAGGATTATTGACACTATTTTTTTTAGCTCTAATACATAGCATTTAAAATTATCCTTCACAGAGCCTGAATGCTTTTCTTACTGGGATCATAACAAACCAAGTCACCCAAAGTGGGTATTTAGATTCTGTTTTCATTCCTCTCCTCTGATCTTGAGGCACAGTTGATCTGAGCAAAATGTTTACTTTCCCTTCTCTGCTGTGCAGAGAAAAAGATATTAGGACTCAGATGGCTAGCAAAGAGACTTGTATTTGAAAGAGACATGAATTTCTACACAAACAATGCTAGCTAAACTGCTATTTAAAATGCATGAATGGTGTGATGTCCTGAGACTTTGCAAAAACCAAGACTGTTCATCACATGCAACTGTCATGGCAAGCCATGCTTTTAACTAGAGAAGTGTTATTGCTAATCAGAGCAGACAAAAGGAGCCCTTAATGTTAAATTACTACCCTATCATTCAGTGGGAGATTTTCTATCTGAAAATCTGTGTGATAGAACATTACATAAAAATAATGTGTGAATACTAAAATGGCAAAATGCTCAATATTGTGTAATTTGTACCTAGAGAGTCATCACAGTGTTCTGTTGGGCTGTCTTGTAAAGATTGGTTTTAAGTGCTTAGGTACTCAAAATGGTGAGGTCAAATACAATGAAGGAATCCAGCCTAAGGTCCTGTCCACTGCAAATGTCACCCTTAAGAACAGAGCCAAAATTATCATGTTAAAGACAATCTCTCACAGGCTTGATGGGGTGCTGTGTGTCAAATGAAAAAAAATTCCTAATATTTTCCTCAAAATTCTACAGAATTTATTTAGCCAGGTAAATACTACAGTGAAGGACATTTTTTTATTATTATTATCTTTACTTGCTTACCCTTTCTAGATATATTTTTCCCCAGACTTGAAGCCTGCTCCTGTAGTCAAGTATCAAATATGACATTCTGGTTTGCACTAAAGTTAAGAGAAACTTTGGTATTCACCTTATAAAAAGGTAAGTGTTCGGCTAAAGCATAAAAAATTGCCAGTGGCTTGCAGTATTTGATACTGTGTTTGCCGCTCCACTGCATTTGCACTGGATGAGAGACTACTTCAAGCAAATATAAGCTCAGTTATTTGAAATGTACCTCGCCTTTAATACAAAATGAAAATGACTACTTAAAGAATGCACTAAACAGGCTTCATAAGATATACCCAAGAAATCAAAAAGAAAACAATTTCTTTGTAGAAAGAGTTGTGGGTATTCAAGTTTAAATTATGTATCAGTGTAACTGCATCATTCATTGTCATTAGATTACAGGGTATTCTAGGCATTGTAGGTAGCAGGAATGCAGACAAAAAGATGACAATCGATGTTCTTTTCAAATAAATGTGAACCAGATACTAACAATTTATTAAAATTATTCCCCATGAGCCATACTACTATTACCCTGAGATAAAACATCCTGAAACTGGTTAATAAACATAAACATTCATCTAAATTCATTTCATTCTCTGCTTCTGAAAGTATGATAAAAACTTCAGTAACAAGCATTTTCCTTATTCTCAAGAACATAAACTGAAGGGAAAATAAAATCAGTTTTCCAGTACTGAGACTGGAAGGTGCTGATATAGTGAAAGAAGCTAGTTAGAGATGGGAAGAAATCTTTCCTGATTTCAGTAAGGAAAATTCACGGGAGAGAGAGTTTAGTAAATTAAAGAGAATTAAGAAGGTAAAGAAGCAACAAAATAGTTATAAATTGGATTGAAATACGTACAATTAAAAATTAACCAATTGCTTTTATGATGTACTTAAGACATTATACATTTCTAAAAGGGCTAAAAAACCAGAGAACTCCGTAAGGCATAATATGCTATGAATACTGTATATCAACAGAGGATGAGTAAGCTGACAATATTTCTAACCATGTTTAATTAAAATCTGCAAACAGTTACTGATGCCCTTCAAAAGATTCCATTTTATATTACTTACAATTGAATGAGGTCCTTAAGGTGATAAGACAGACAGTAATTCTAAGCAGAGAGTAAAAAGTGATAGCTTTTGGAATGATTAGCAGCTCCTTGACTACTGTTCTTGCCTGAGGATCATATAGGTCTAAGAACAAAAAGTGTTTCTCTTTTAAACCAGAGAATATTGACACTTACATTAGTTCAATTAATGAACAAATTAATGTAAATAAAAGCAACGTCATGGAAATTACCCAGTACAGCATCCAATCCAACTACTTAAAATCTGTATTACAAATAGGCATTTTGAAGTATCAGTATGACAACATGAGTGGCTGGAATTCTTGGTAAAGTAAGACCTTTTTTTCAACATATAATTTAAATTGGTATGGGAGGGAGGACAATAATGCTATGTACTTTGAGCCCCACATATGTAAGGAGCAGAGGAATTGTGAATACTTCCTTAACTTGTTTAGTCAAAGGATTAAGTTATATGAATAAAGACTATAGAGTTGGGATTTTACTTTGCACATTTTATCGGAGAATCACAGAGGCCTGCAGGAGGCAGTATCCTCATTTTTACAAGAACAGAGGCAAGCTATAGTGATATAAACTCTGTCACATTTGTAAAGCAATTCAAGGACATCACTAAGATGAGGCCTAGTCCTTCAATTTCCTGAAGCCACATCACCAGACCACACTGCGTTTTAAGGACAGTTGAAGATAAAACTTACAGAAAATAATGACAAGTGCACTGATGGATAAGATGTCTTAATCTGTCTACAGTTTGCATTTAGTGATCAAAAATTGACTCTATAATTATTGAACAGTGGTTATTTATGAAGTATCTTATTTGTCTGTTCAGTAAGTGAAGGACAAAAATGTGAAAAAGGGGCAAAATTATTTGAAAATATAGCTTGCCTTGCAATACAATTGTTCTTAGAACATCACTAAGAAAGCTGGAGTTCAAAAAAACAGCTGTGCTGGTCAAGTCTGGCCAATTATTTACCCAGAGGGGAAAAAAGAAAATCCAAGAAAGCACTTTTCTTCCTTCTCTCTCTCTTTGCCTTTGGCAATACATCAGCATGTAAGTGAAATCTGCTATAAACTAAAAAGGAAAAAAAAAACCCAAAACACCAAACCCAAACAAAAAAACCTCAACAAAACACCAGAAAGAAATGGGAGGGGAAAGATGGCTGTGCAAGCTATTAATGCTCTGAATTAAGAGGTCTAAACTGGCAGTCTCAATGGTTTTCAGTTTTGCTGCTCAACAGGAGAGTTTGAGTTGATGGAAAGTATTGATCAGAAACCTTCTCACCAGTAAGATGCCAAATTAACTCAGGGAAAAGACAAAACTACTCAGAAGTTAGTGTGAGGTACAGTATGAGAGAGAACAGCTCGGGGCTAACAAACCTGTCAAAACAGAACAGACAAGTTGCACAAGTGAAAAAGCTCATGGATCTGCAGATGAAAGAGAACCCAAAGGAAATTATAGTGCTAAAACCCAGCAGAACAAGGTGACACAAAGGTCAAACATGAATTTTTGCTTTTACGCATGCTATCAGAGCCAAGAAGCAGATGGGAAAGTGCCCACCCCTACTAGGGCTTCTTCTCGAGCAAAAACTCTCCTAGAATGAAGCTGTTAACATCACCTTTGCTTCTTCTCATGGAATGATGGACCCCATCCCTAAGTACACAAACTCCATCACCCCAAGTATTCCCTAGAGACTAGACAACTAGACTGAAATGGCACCAAAGTAACTTATAAGCAGATACTGGGGTAGGAGGAGAAAGTCCCATCTATCAGGCCATTCACTAATCTATGCTTTTTAAGCTGTTATATTTTAAGTAAATAATTAAATATAAATTGTGATGGGGAGAAAAAGATATAGGAAGAAAGTATGCAAGAGTTAGGTCTCTGCTCACCTTTGATGATGGAGAGTCCTTTTCAAATTCCTAATCCAAAATAAACAAGTATACAAAAGAAAGACTGACAGTAACTTTGTGCAGAAATGCACAAAAGCCAAATGGCAAAGACATCTTTTCCTGGGTTATGGGTTGTGGTCTCAGGTCCTCACCTTCATACAGTTCCTGTTAGTATCTTGTTGAGGGAAAAGGGGAACTCATGATACACATGGAGCCAAGAACTTCTTGGAAACCTATTTACAATCTTAACAATAAATATAATTTAACTAGACTAATAATTATCATTAAAACATAATCGTTCAAAGGAATACAAGAAAGTAAAATTATTAATACCTTTAAAATTGTTATTCAAGAAAACTTAGGAAAACTTACACCTTTCCTCTGATGTTATGCCTACCCTCCCCAAGCCCCTCTGGGTGGCAGGATGAGAGTCTGGGGGTGCCACAGTGCGTCACTAGTGTCCCCAGGTCTCACTGGGAGAGCTGTGATGGTAGCATTGAGGTCTCTTCCTCCTCAGTCCTGGGGTCCAACTGGATTTATCTTTATAAATTCTCTTTGTATATTTTCCCTTTTTTACACTTTTCCTGGGGTATTCTCAGTCCAAAGGGTATCCTCCAATAAAAAACAAAAAAACCCCAAACATAAGAAAAGATCTTAAATATATATATATATATATATATATTCCATTTGGTGAAAGTATGTGGGGGAAGAAGAATTGTTTTTTAGAAGAATTGGAACTCAGAGGTGGAAACCAACCTGCATGTGGAAAGTGTAAGCATCCACTACAGAAAAGTGTGAAATCTATTTTAAATTCAGAAATGTGCACACACACAAAATATTGTTGAATGCAAGAACTTTCCTTTCCTTCTTTCTGGCATGTCAAACACTATTGCACTCCTTATCTTGATAAATACTCTTAATCTTCTTTTTTCCTTTCCCCTAATTATGGCCTTTCTGTCTTTCTCTTCTCCCTGAAGTTTCCATCATTCTGTCTTTCCGCTGAGTCTCCTCCTCCAGCAGAACATATGCAATCCCCTTCTGTGCCTATGTACATCATAACATTTTCAACTTGCTAGCTAATTTCAGCCTAGTTGAATGATAAACTTTTGTTATGTTTCTACAAAGGCAGTGAAAAGGGGCAGCCAGGTAGGGGAAGGAGGGCACACTGGGCACAGTGTTGAGTAATGAGTTCAAGCATTATCAGACTCCAGAGAATCGCCAAGGAAAGTGATATTACAAGTGGCTCAATCCCAGAAAAGGCTTTCTTCAGAGCTCACGCACTTTGGAACAACAAAGGCAATAAAACTTCATTCACCCTGGTGATGTGAATTACTTCTTTCATCTCATTTCTGTCTGGGAAGTAAGGAGAGACTAAAATATAACCTTAGGTAATGAGAAAGCTATAACGGTCTTACCTTACTCCACACATATTTTAATGAGCTGAATTTTGCATTCTGTTTGCCTGCATTTCCTTTATATAGCACTCAAACCCCTCTGAAAACCATGAAATTAACAATTTGAAATTGCAGTAAGAATCATTCAAGTTTTTACCACATCTGCTCTCACTGTAATATTTTTCAGGAGACTAAGTTTGTATTGTACCATTGTCTTCTTTCCTTTGAAACCATGGTCACTGAAATTAAGTATCAGAATTTTAATATCTCATACAATCTGTAACAGGTGCTTTATTACCTCAACCTTTTCAATATTCTGAATGTTGGTTGCCCTGCTTTTCCCTTCCACAGAGCTTACAGCCTCACTAAAATATAGGAAGAAAGGTGCTGGCCAGCAAGCAAAACCAAAAAATATTGAAGCTGAAAGAGAAGAGGTCAAAACTTTCAAAATCCACTGTCCTGTTTTATGTATTTCGGGAATTTTAACAACCTCAGAAGGAATCCTTATTTTTATGTTATTTTAAGAATGAGTAACTAGCTACTGATGGATTTTTTGAGACAGTAATGAACTGAGTATATTTTGTTTATTTTTCAATTAAAAAATAAAAAGAGATGAAAATTTCCTTTTCCATTGTTCATCAAGATAATACTCCTTTTCACCTATAATACAAATTTTCATTTTCAAACATTTATCATAAAAGCAAAGAAAATGAAAGCCTGGTTTCTCAAAACTGCAAAATAAGGAGATTCCACCAGTAACACCATCTCTCCATCACTTTTTCTGTAACAGCACATAAATTGGATCAATTTACCAAGTGCATGGCAGATCCAAGTTTCAGCTCCGTTATCTGTTTGAGAAGACTGAAATCTACGGTTTACACAGAAACACCCTCTTCCAAAAGAGCATACTCTGATTTCAGAGCATGGGACAAGTCTCAGTCTCCTTTTATTGCAGCTTTCAAGTATTTAAATATTTAGTAAGTTGAAACCAAAAAGTCACCAAGATGCCTGGTGGAGATGTGGTGTCGGAGACATGTCACATGCCAGTTTCTACTTGCATTGCTTCCTAGGCTCCAACGGAGGGACACTGCAGAGGCAGGATCGGGGCCAGGGGGACCCCTGCCCTTGTCACAGCCTCAGGACTGGGGCAGCACACAGGACATTGGGTATCACCTGCCCTTTGAGGACAGCCCTGAGTTTGTTCTTCCCATCCTGTTCTCCCCCTCCTGCCCCTGCAGCCCAAAGCACATAACACAGTCAAATCTGGGAACAGCTAGGTATCTGGGGGGCAACTTATTTATTAAAAGGAAAGAAACAGCCAGATTCACAGTGGACATCTGAATAGCTACAGGAAGACTCTTGGAAAAATAATACATTAAGCTTGCTGAAGGTTTAGCCAATGAAAGTGAGAGAAATGTTATTCGTCTGTGCAATGGAAAAGCATAAAAAATAAATTAATTCTTCTTTAAATCTCTTTTTCTTCATTAATTGAAAGGCTAAAAATGATCTAGAGCACCTGCATCTTCTGACAACTTTCTCATAAAATGGATATTGCTTTCATATCATGGCAAACTGCATTCTGGTAACAGCAAAGAATTGAGTTTGCATTTTCTTTACCCATTTTTCAGCTACTCACAAAAACAAGCATAGTGCTGTTCAAGAAACACAGGTCCAACATAACAATAAACTGAAACAAATTGTTCTCCGTTATTTAAAATCTTTGCTTCAGCTACAGTCCAGCTACAGTTAATAATAACAGCATTGATCAACCACAAACACTAAAATAAATATCAAGAAAGTCTGAATTCATCCATGATTAACCCCCCATGACTTGGGGTGAAAATTTTCAGCAAAGAACAGATGCTTCCACTCTACGTAGCAGCATGAACTATCCTACAAGTATAGCTGTCTCTCATAAGTCTCATTTATGAGAAAAAAAAAAAAATCAAGTTCCTTAAAAACCAGAATCACTCTGGGTAATGTAATGTAGTTATAACTTTTTTTCCTAAATTCTAACTTACCATCTTTAACAATAGTGTACTACAGATAATACCTTTGGAATTTTGGGAGTTTATTTCTAATGGACTGTAAAATATTCTGACTTAAGAATACATTTCATAAAATTAAATTAAAAAACCCTCAAACTCTTAATATGAGACCACTAAAATGTATTCTTATAAAAGCTAAGTAGGCTAGAACCTGTGTACAAGCCCTGGGCTTGGGCGAGATTTTCCTTGTTTGGTCATTGCTACCAATGGTCAAATACTGAATTACTCTGCATATCTTTAATAAATTGTGTTATTGCTACCTCCCATTAAATAATGAATTACCATCTGTTTCACTCCATAGTGATCGCCTTACAAAGTTCTTCAGAGTAGTCGCATTAGCAGCTATAAAATGCAGCATGTTACAGAGATACCCCAGTATTTGTGATATGCTGCAGGAGGTCACAGCTGTATCCATAAGATGCTGCACTTGTAGTTCATCCATCTGCCAGGTAAGAAGAGCTTATCAGCTTGCGCACGGAGCTGTATTGGTTTTCGAAGCCAAGAAAAACTAGAACTACATGGGCATATATTACTGTCTCCTGCAATCCCTATTTTTTTAATGTAGACATGGTTTAAAGTATCTTTTAAACATCTTCAGGGCATATCTAACTATTGGGTATAGTATACACCTTTTGCTTCTTTCGATTATTCATGTGAATGATATTACAAATGCATAAATCAATTTTCCTGGAAAAAGTTAACCACCAGAATTAGCTGAGAGGAATGCAAGTTGGGTAGAGCAGCCTGCCCAAGAGCAAAAGTGACAGCTAGTTTTGTTACAGTAACTGTGGAGCTCTTCCAGATTGTTCTTTTAGGAAATCTATGAACATAAAAAAAATAAAAAATTAAAAAAAAAAAGAGGAAAAGCAAGTGGTATTTTCTTTCACAGATTATGTCTGCCAAACACAAAGTAATGCTTGAAAAAAAGTGACATTTATGTACACTAAATGTTTACGAAGTTCTTGATGTGTTCCTTGTGTAATTATCCTTCAACATTGCATTCTGACATGCAGGGAAGTCAAGAACAGCTGTTCACTTCATAGCCAACTGTTATTTTTGCCTTTATACATATAAATCTATTTTCAACATTTTTGTGTATGTATATACACACACGCATATACATACACAGAAATGCATGTATCTGTACTCTTGCAGATAGATACAGATAATGGGCTAGGAGAGTTTTGCTTCATAGTCTATCAGTAAATACTGGAGCTGACACTCCAGGTGAATGGCTGGCTAAGTTGTAATGAAATTAAGTACTGGAAATAGTCAAGTTTAAATAGAGATACTTTCTTCAGAAAAAAACACGATAAATTAGTTGGGTTTGGTTTTTTTTTTTCAAATTGTTCTGGTTTCAGCTGGGATAGAGTTAACTGTCTTCCTGGTAGCTGGTACGGTGCTATGTTTTGAGTTCAGTATGCGAAGAATGTTGACAACACTGATGTTTTCAGTTGTCGCTCAGTAGTGTTTAGACTAAAGTCAAGGATTTTTCAGCTTCTCATGCCCAGCCAGTGAGAAAAGCCGGAGGGGCACAAGAAGTTGGCACAGGACACAGGCAGGGCACCTGACCCAAACTGGCCAACGGTGTATTCCATACCATGTGACGTCACATCTAGTATAGGAACTGGGAAGTGGGGGGCAGGGAATCGCCGCTCGGAGACTGGCTGGGTGTCAGTCAGCGGGTGGTGAGCAATTGCACTGCGCATCATTTGTACATTCCAATCTTTCATTATTACTGTTGTCATTTTATTAGTGTTATCATTATCATTATTAGTTTCGTCTTTTCTGTTCTATTAAACCATTCTTATCTCAATCGACGGGTTTTGCTTCTTTTCCCGATTTTCTCCCCCATCCCACTGGTGGGGGGGAGTGAGTGAGCGGCTGCATGGTGTTTAGTTGCTGGCTGGGGTTAAACCACGACAGTCCTTTTTTGGCGCCCAACGTGGGGCACGAAGGGTTGAGATAACGACAAACCTGACCAGAGCTTATTAAAACAAATTTGTTATAAGCATTCATTATATTGGTCTAATAGTCGCTGGTCATTATGTTGATTTATGTGTTCTTAGAGTTGTTGCTCTGGTTTTTAAAGTTCTGTTATGTATCACCTCGCTTGCTGTATGTAGTCCCTCTTCTGCTGCTTATCATCCGTGGGAGGTGGATTAAGGTTTTCACTTTGATGTATTCTATAACACTGGTTTATGGTATGATAAAGTCGTCGGCTGTGGGATTAATCCGGTACTTGCACTCAGCATTGTCACCTTTATACTCCGGGAGCCATCTGTGGGAAACTATTAATAATTATACCATTTACCTTTCCTCCTTGGAAAACCAGTCTATGGGTGGGATGCCTTCCTTCCCCTCTCCTTTCTCCTTCAGTCCAGTTACAATGGTGTTTGAGAATTTTGAAAAATTTGAATATTCTTGGGATGTTGGGACCAGCACGGTCCTAGCCCTACTGCTAGGAATTAGCATGCTTCTGAATGTGGTTCAGCTCTCGTTTAAGGTTAAACAACTATTTAAGAAAATCACCCAGAGGTCTGCCCTGAGGCTGGATAATTATGAGTGGCAGGGTGTGTGGGGTAGTATGGGCAAGTACCTAGAAAAGTGGGCACCTCCAATGTTTTGGAAATTCACCCCTGAACAAGTGCAGAATCCAGAAGAACTAGTAAAATATTTGGAAAAGGTATGCTGTCACCCCGGCAGCTCCAGAGAGATACAAATTTCTGCAACATGCTGGGGCCTGGCCCATGCCTATCGAGCCCTGTTTGACACCACTCAGTACCCTCAAGGGGAAGAGAAGGTCTCTGGACCTAACAACAAAACGATGAGCACTGCGGTCACTCAAACCTTGGCAGCGGACACTGCGGCCCCTCTAGCCCCAGCAACGAGCACTGTGGCTACCCAAACCTCAGCGACAGCCACTGCAGCCCCTCCAGCCTCGGCAATGAGCACGGCGGATACCCAAACCTCGGCAACGGGCACTGAGGTCCCTCCAGCCCCAGCAACGAGCACAGCAGCTACCCAAACCTTGGCAACAGACGCTGCGGTTATCCAAGACCCGTCGAGCGGTACTGCAACTGAACCAGCGGACCAACCTGCACCAGTATCAGTTACCCCCGTACATAAAAGAAATATAGAAAAAAATCAGTTCGCTTAGCGAAGGATGAAGGCGAACCAGGGTCATCACGGGAACAGGAGGAA
Source organism: Harpia harpyja (assembly GCF_026419915.1). Taxonomy (NCBI): domain Eukaryota; kingdom Metazoa; phylum Chordata; class Aves; order Accipitriformes; family Accipitridae; genus Harpia; species Harpia harpyja. The sequence continues at coordinate 26,630,673 of NC_068947.1, forward strand.
GAGGCAGAGGTAATAACCCGGTCCCTATCCTTGAGTGAGCTGCGGGATATGCGAAAAGATTTTGGCCGCCGTATAGGTGAGCATATTATCACCTGGCTCCTCCGATGCTGGGACAATGGGGCTAATAGCTTGGAATTAGAAGGTAGGGAAGCCAAGCAGCTGGGATCACTTGCCAGGGAAGGTGGCATTGACAAGGCAATTGGAAGAGGGACACAAGCCATCAGCCTCTGGAGGCGACTCCTGTCAAGTGTGAAGGAAAGGTACACCTTTAAGGAAGATGTTATATGTCAATCAAGCAAGTGGACAACCATGGAAAAAGGTATCCAATATCTGAGGGAATTAGCTGTGCTAGAGACAATTCATCATGACCCGGACAACCCACAATTACCCAAAGATCCAGACGAAGTCCAATGCACACGACCCATGTGGCGGAAGTTTGTACGGAGCGCACCATCGTCCTACGCCAACTCACTGGCAATAATGACCTGGAAAGATGAAGAGGCACCGACAGTGGATGAAGTGGCTCGCCAACTCCGTCAATACGAAGAAAATCTCTCCTCCTCCCTACAAGCCTGCATTTCGGCTGTGGAGAAGCTGTCCGAGGATTTCCAGCAATTCAAAGAGGAGATGTCCTATTGCCCACCTGTAAGGACCAATGTCTCAGCTATTAGGAGTGAGCGCTCCTCTGCCCAAGAGACAGAATATAGAAGGTACACACTGCGAGGTGCCCTGTGGTTTTACTTATGTGATCATGGAGAAGACATGAGGAAATGAGATGGAAAACCTACCTCGGTCCTAAATGCACGGGTACGTGAGCTGTGAGGAAAAACCACCACAAAAGGGGATTCTACCAGGAAAAATGCCGCTCCGGTTTCCAAACAGAGTAGAAGGGCTGATCTTATTTCTGATCCTCTTGAAGGGACTTCTGAGCCAATTTTATGAGAAGTGAATACTGGATACTCTGACCAGAATTAGAGGGGCTCTGCCTCCAGCCAGGTGGAGGAAAGGGATAACCGGGTCTATTGGACTGTGTGGATTCGATGGCCTGGCACGTTAGACCCACAGGAGTATAAGGCTCTAGTAGACACCGGCGCACAGTGCACTCTAATGCCATCAAGTTATAAAGGGGCAGAACCCATTTGTATTTCTGGTGTGACAGGGGGATCCCAAGAGTTAACTGTATTGGAAGCTGAAGTAAGCCTAACTGGGAATGAATGGCAGAAACACCCCATTGTGACTGGTCCAGAGGCTCCGTGCATCCTTGGCATAGACTATCTCAGGAGAGGGTATTTTAAGGACCCAAAGGGGTATCGATGGGCTTTTGGTATAGCTGCCTTGGAGACGGAGGGCACTGAACAGCTGTCTACCCTGCCTGGTCTCTCTCAAGACCCTTCGATTGTGGGGTTGCTGAGGGTTGAAGAACAACAAGTGCCAATTGCTACCACGACGGTGCACCAGCGCCAATATCGCACCAACCGAGACTCTCTGATTCCTATCCACAATTGATTCACCAACTGGAGAGCCAAGGAGTGACCAGCAAAACTCGCTCACCCTTTAATAGTCCCATATGGCCTGTGCAAAAGTCTAATGGGGAGTGGAGACTAACAGTTGACTATCGCGGCCTGGATGAAATTACGCCACCACTGAGTGCTGCCGTTCCAGATATGCTAGAACTTCAATACAAACTAGAGTCAAAGGCAGCCAAGTGGTATGCTACAATTGACATTGCTAATGCGTTTTTCTCAATCCCTCTGGCAGCAGAGTGTCGTCCACAATTTGCGTTTACTTGGAGGGGCGTCCAGTACACTTGGAATTGATTGCCCCAGGGGTGGAAACACAGCCCCACCATTTGCCATGGACTAATCCAGGCTGCACTGGAAAAAGGTGAAGCTCCGGAACACCTGCAATACATTGATGACATCATCGTATGGGGCAACAAGGCAGAAGAAGTCTTTGAGAAAGGGAAGAAAATAATCCAAATCCTTCTGAAAGCTGGTTTTGCCATAAAAGAAAGTAAGGTCAATGGACCTGCACGGGAGATCCAGTTTTTAGGAATAAAATGGCAAGATGGACGTCGCCAGATCCCAATGGACGTGATTAACAAAATAGCAGCTATGTCTCCACCAACTAATAAAAAGGAAACACAGGCCTTCTTAGGTGTCGTGGGGTTTTGGAGAATGCATATTCCAAATTACAGTCTGATTGTAAGCCCTCTCTATCAAGTGACCTGAAAGAAGAATGATTTTAAATGGGGCCCTGAGCAACGACAAGCCTTTGAAGAAATTAAACGGGAGATTGTTGACACAGTAGCCCTTGGATCAGTCTGGACAGGACAAGATGTTAAAAATGTGCTCTATAGTGCAGCTGGGGAGAATGGCCCTACCTGGAGCCTCTGGCAGAAAGCACCTGGGGAGACCCGAGGCCGACCCCTGGGGTTTTGGAGTCGAGGATATCGAGGATCCGAGGCTCGCTATACTCCAACTGAAAAAGAGATATTGGCAGCATATGAAGGAGTTCAAGCTGCCTCAGAAGTGGTTGGTACTGAAACACAGCTCCTCTTAGCACCCCGACTGCCAGTGCTGGGCTGGATGTTCAAAGGGAAAGTCTCCTCTACACATCACACGACTGATGCCACATGGAGTAAGTGGATTGCACTGATCACACAACGAGCTCTCATAGGAAACCCCAGTCGCCCAGGAATTGTGGAAGTGATCACGGACTGGCCAGAAGGCAAAGATTTTGGAATGTCGCCAGAGGAGGAGGTGGCACGTGCTGAAGAGGCCCAGCTGTATAATAAACTGCCAGAAAATGAGAGTCAATATGCCCTGTTCACTGACGGATCCTGTCGCATCGTGGGAAAGCATCGGAGGTGGAAAGCTGCCGTATGGAGTCCTACACGACAAGTTGCAGAAACTGCTGAAGGAGAAGGTGAATCAAGTCAGTTTGCAGAGGTGAAAGCCATCCAGCTAGCATTAGATATTGCTGAAAGAGAAAAGTGGCCAGTGCTCTGTCTCTATACTGACTCATGGATGGTGCCAAATGCCCTGTGGGGGTGGTTACAACAATGGAAGCAGAGCAACTGGTATCGCAGAGGTAAACCCATTTGGGCTGCTGCACTGTGGCAAGATATTGCGTCCCGGTTAGAGAATCTGGTTGTAAAAGTACGTCATGTAGATGCTCACATACCCAAAAGTCAGGCCACTGAAGAACATCAAAACAACCAACAGGTGGATCAGGCTGCCAAGATTGAAGTGTCTCAGGTGGACCTGGACTGGCAACATAAGGATGAACTATTTATGGCTCAGTGGGCCCATGATGCTTCAGGCCATCAGGGAAGAGATGCAACATATAGATGGGCTCGTGATCGAGGTGTAGACTTGACCATGGGCACTATCGCACAGGTTATCCATGAATGTGAAACATGTGCTGCAATTAAGCAAGCCAAGCAGTTAAAGCCCCTGTGGTATGGAGGGCGATGGCTGAAATATAAATATGGAGAAGCCTGGCAGATTGACTATATCACACTCCCACAAACTCTGCAAGGCAAGCGCTATGTGCTCACGATGGTGGAAGCAACCACTGGATGGCTGGAAACATATTCTGTACCCCATGCCACCACCCGGAACACTATCCTGGGCCTTGAAAAGCAGGTCTTGTGGCGACCTGGCACCCCAGAACGAATTGAGTCAGACAACGGGACTCATTTCCGAAACAACCTCATAGACACCTGGGCCAAAGAGCATGGCATTGAGTGGGTGTATCATATCTCCTATCATGCACCAGCCTCTGGGAAAATTGAGCAATACAATGGACTGTTAAAGACTACATTGAGAGCAATGGGGGGTGGAACTTTCAAACATTGGGATACACATTTAGCAAAAGCCACCTGGTTAGTCAACACCAGAGTGTTACATTTTAAAAAGAAATCAAATCTGATTACAGCTAAAATCTTAGGAATATAAAGTTATAGTGTGTGACTATAGTAGTTAAAGAACTTAAAGAATGTGTAGTACTGTACTTTTAGCTGATCATCGTTGGCTTATATTTTCCTTTAAGAAGCCAAGAAGATTTGCTTCTTGGAAACTCCCTACCTTTCCCATCTTGATAACTGAAAGACCAATCATTGAAAAGGTTGGATTTCAAAAGAGAACATAGTATACATTTTTATGCAAACTAATATAGATAGTGTTGAGAATCATACTGCGCAGAATCAACTAAAAGAGGTCAAGAAGCGGACAAGTGAGGAAGACTATGAAAGACCACCAGAGGGCTTCTGAAGACCACCAGAGACCTTTGCTACGCCTGCGTGAAGAGACATATACATATGCTAATGATTTACTGGAAAGTTGATGATTATGTATAACATTTCCCAGAAATTTAATGAATATGTATAACAGGTGTATATTTAACTATATTGTTAGACAAGACAGGTACACACGATAGGTGGAACGATCCCCCGTGTGCCCAGCGCTGCAATAAAGGAGTGCCTGCTTCGTAACTTCTCATTGCTGTTAAGAAGTTTTTATTCCGGATTTCGGCAACAGTTTTGGCAACCCAGATGGGACCTTGCGAGTGAGACTGGACAAGATCGAGTGGTGATCGAACTCCAGCCGGCACTGAGGGATTCTTGGGGAGGAACCATCACTCTCGACTCACAAAGCTCCTCGCAACATTCCCTGGAGAAAGGGTAAGGCACTTCTTCTCTGGAATCTGTTCGGATAGCCTGCCCGTAAGGCGCGGCGAAAGCTTCGCAGGGTTGGGGCTCAGAGGGTACCCGTCTGTGTAGAAGCCTAGGCGTCTGCCCGTAAGTCATAAGCGAAAGCTATTGCTGGGTTGGACATCTGTGTATCTGGGACAATTGCCATTTGCATTTGTTTGGTATTTGGTATTTGATATTTGATATTTGGCATTTGATATTTGGTTATTAATATTTGGAACTTTGATAATTGATATTTGGTGCATTTGGTAATTGATATAAGTATAATGGCATTAGCCAAATTATTTAAGAGTAAGAGTATGGGAAATATAACCACTGATGAAAAGATACCAAAAACATCACCATTGGGATGTTTATTGGCACATTGGAGTGAATTACATGATGATTTACGTAAAAGTCAAATGATTGAATATTGTAATCATTGGTGGCCTTTGTATGTTTTGGAAGATCAGGAAAAATGGCCAACAAATGGAACTTTAAGTTATAATACTATATTACAGTTAATGTTATTTTGTAGGAGAGAGGGTAAATGGAGTGAAGTGCCATATGTGGATCTGTTCTTTTATTTGAGGCAGAGAATGGATTGGCAAAAAGAATGCAAGTTAATTAGTCGAGACAATTTGGTGATGACATTAACTTCAGAAAATAAGAAAGCTGAGTTGTTGTTCGGCTTGTGATATTAGAAGGAGGTACATTAAATGTACGGTACCAAAAGAAGATGAAATGGAACTAGAATTAGAAATAACCCCACCAAGGGAGGAGCAGGATCTCTCTCCCTCACATTCACGGGAAAGGAGTATTGAGTCAGGGAGAATAATTTATTGAATAGTACTGAAAAACAGATGGTATTAAAAACTGGAAAAGCACAAGCAGAGACAGCACTTATGAATGAAATGCTCTCTGGAACTTTGGAACAGAGTTTTCCTTCGGGAGATCCCCAGTGGGATCCAAATGACCCTGTACACAGGAGAAGGTTAACTCGATATCAAAAATGGGTATTGTATGGAGTAAAGCATGCAATGCTGAAAGCTTTGAATTGGTCTAAATTATATGAGATAAAGCAAGATAAAAATGAATCTCCCTCTGTGTTTTTGGAAAAATTGAAGGAAACTGCTAGAAAATATACTGATTTGAAATTGGAAACAGAGGCAGAACAACAACAATTGGCTTCGATTTTTTATGAGGCAGTCAGCACCTGATATAAGGCAAAAAGTCCAAAAATTGGAGGGAGAGGATTCAAGAAATTTAAATAAAATGTTAGAAACAGCATGGAAAGTCTATAATAATTCAGAGAAGGAAGAAAAAACAAAGAAAAGAAAAAAAAAAAAAGATCAGAGACAGTAGATTAATAGCTGTCTTAACAGGGAATGCAGCAAGAGGAAGAGGACGAGCTCGGGGAAGAGGAGGTTTTAGAAACTTTGGTAACCAGGAACCTAATACACCTCTAGGAATAAATCAGTGTGCATATTGTAAGGAGGATGAACATTGGAAAAGGGATTACCCTAAATTGCAAGCAAGTCAGCAAGAGGCTGCAAAATGATGACTTTAAATGAATGAAGGGGACCGGAGGGGAACCCAGCTGAACCTCTGGTAACAATTAAGCTGGGAAATGATAAAGTTGAATTTTTAGTTGATACGGGAGCAGTATATTCTGTTTTGAATATTTATAAAGGGAAATTGAGAAATAAAACAGCGAACATAATTGGAGCGACTGGGAAACAGGAAAATAGACCATTCTTTCAACCCCTTGATTAAAATTTAGAAATAAAACAATTACACATGAATTTTTATATGTGCCAGAATGTCCGATACCCTTGTTGGGTCGAGATTTGTTATCCAAATTAAATACACAGATAACTTTTAAGGGAGAAGAAATTCTTTTAAAATACCAGAATCAAAGACAGGAGAAATATTGATGATACAGGAGAAGGTTAAGATTCAGGAGATGCCACAAGAAGTTGATGATACTGTGATCCCTACAGTTTGGAACACAGAGATACCTGGAAAATCTAAAATGGCACAACCTGTAAAAGTAGAACTGAAAGAAAATGTGAAACCAGTGAGATTAAAGCAGTATCCAGTTAAACCTGAGGCTAGATTGGGAATCAAGAAATTAATTGATAAATTTTTGGAATATGGAATCTTAGAGGAGTGTGAATCGGAATATAATACTCCAATTTTACCAGTGAAAAAGCCATCAGGAGAATATAGATTAGTACAGGATCTGAGGGCGATAAATCAGATAGTGAAAGACATACATCCTGTAGTGGCCAATCCATATACACTTTTAACAGCTCTAGGGGAGAATCACCAGTGGTTTACAGTGCTTGATTTAAAGGATGCTTTCTTTTGTATACCCCTGGAAGAAGGAAGTTGAAAATTATTTGCTTTCGAGTGGGAAAATCCAAAAACAGGACGAAAAACACAATTGACATGGACAAGATTGCCGCAAGGATTCAAGAACAGTCCAACAATTTTTGGAAGCCAATTAGCAAAAGAACTTGAGATGTGGAAACGAGATGGTCCCAAACCTGGACATTTGCTCCTACAGTATGTAGACGACATATTGATAGCGACAGAAGAGAGACCACCGTGTATAAAGGTAACAATTGATCTTTTAAACTTTTTGGTGCTAAGCGGATACAAAGTCTCTAGAACTAAGGCCCAGATAGCAAAACAGACTGTGATATATCTGGGTTTTGAAATCTCACAAGGGCAAAGACAGTTGGGAACAGACCGCAAAGAAGCAATTTGCAGTATCCCGGAGCCGAGAAATACCCACGAATTGAGAACCTTCTTGGGAATGACTGGGTGGTGTCGGCTATGGATAATAAACTATGATCTGTTGGTTAAACCATTATATGAAGCTCTTAAAGGTCCACCATTTGAATGGGGTCCAGATCAGCAGAGAGCTTTCAAGAATCTAAAACAGGCCCTGATGACAGCACCAGCCCTGGGACTTCCGGATCTGACTAAAGACTTCCAGTTATTTGTACATGAGAAACAACACCTTGCACTGGGAGTGCTGACTCAGAAGATGGGAAGTTGGAAGCGACCGGTTGGATACTTTTCCAAACAATTGGACTTTGTAAGTAAGGGCTGACCTGCTTGTTTGAGAGCAGTAACAGCCACTGTGATGATAATACAGAAGGCCCGAAAATTGACTTTGGGAAGGATGATGGTGGTATATGTACCACATATAGTAATATCAGTGTTAGAACAAAAGGGGGGCCATTGGCTCTCCCCAAACAGAATGATGAAATATCAGGTAATTTTGATGGAGCAAGATAATGTAATTTTGAAAACCACTAATTTAACTAATCCTGCAGTCTTTCTGAGTTCTATACAGGAAGAAGGACAACTGGAACATGATTGCCTGACTACCATTGAGTATGTATATTCCAGTCGAGAAGGACAATCCGGACTGGGAATTGTATACAGATGGTAACAGTTTCATTGAAAATGGAATCCGCTATGCAGGATATGCGGTAACCACTGAAAAATCAGTTATAGAAGCCAATACTTTGCCAAGCACAACTTCAGCTCAGAAGGCGGAATTAGTGGCTTGACAAGGGCTCTAGAATTGAGCGAAAAAAAAGAAAGTGAATATCTAGACTGATTCGAAATATACATTTAGTGTGGTCCATGTCCATGGGATTTTATGAAAGGAAAGAGGATTATTATCCTCTCAGGGGTCCAACATTAAATATAAAGAGGAGATTTTGCATTTATTACAAGCAGTTCGGAAACCAACTGCAGTAGCAATCATGCACTGTAAAACACATCAATCAGGGAATACAAAAGAGATTGTAGGGAACAGATTAGCAGATAAATCAGCTAGGGAAGCAGCCAAAAGGAAAGCCCTACAAATGGCATTAATTCCCACAAAAACTATTGCATTACCAAAGGAAAAACCTAAATATTCAGAGGAGGATGAGAAATTGGGAAGATTATTAAATGCAAGGAAAAATTTGGAAGAATGGTGGGTGACATCAAAAGGACAAGTAGTAATTCCACCATTTGTAATGAGGGAAATAGTACAGACAAAACATAAAAAATATTATTGAAGAACAGAAACATTAGTAACTCTTTTGAAAAGGCAAATAGTATCAGTGAAAATGCTAGAAATAGCATCGATTCAGAGATAATAGTGAACAAGTTGGCTACTTCAATTAGTGATTTAGCTAAATTACAACAACCTTTACGATCTTCGTTATTGACTTTGGAGACTAACCAGTGGCTGTTGTCAAATATATTACCAAAATAGGAAAAGGTAAATATAAGAGACCACGAATTGATTACTGATGCACTTGGGGTAGTCCAAAATAACCTCTCTTTGGCTCTCAGTTGTATCCAGGCTCAAATATGGATACGGTCGGTAGCCACCTCAATTATAAGAGAAGGTGAAGAAAGTATTCTCCCTACTGAAATTCGGAAAATAATTTGAGACAGTACCACTGATTTTGAGAAAGAACTCCAATCCTGGTGGAACCTAGTAAACTTTACTTATGATCCCGTTACAAACAACTTTTGTACCCAATTTATCCCATTATTGCATTAGGGTTGAACCACAACGGAACTATACTCTATCCTTTTGAGCATAGAGTATGGGCCCGAAAGGAGAATGAAAAATGGCAAACTGTTAATTTTGAATCTTGCATTGTACGGGAACAACAAGGATTTGTTTGTGAAGGTAATGTAATTGAAGCACAAGATATTTGTTTAGATACTGAACAAAATATTTACCATTTGAGATTCATCCTAATGAAAACCCTGAAACAGTACTTACATATATCGACAAAGGCTGTGTATGTTTGAGGACTGTTTGTGACTTTTTATCTGTAGACGAGGTAGTTGTAGAGACTAAAAATCATTCAAATTATTGTGTTTACAATTTTACTAAGATTGTTGGATGTGACTTTTCCTATTCGACCCCGGTCACGTCTCACCAACTTTTACAATCTAACTACATGTTGATTCATGAATTACTACCTATACCCATCGGAATGAATCTCGCTTTGATAAAACAGTTATTACAACACAAGAATTTAGTTGAGATTTTGGAAAAAAATTAGAGAAAATGGACAGAAAACCTTAATAACTGTTCATAGCAATGTGAAAGAAATATACCGAGTTTTTGAAAGAGTGCAAAAAGATGCAGAACATAGATGGTAGGACACACTTTTCGGATGGTCACCTACTGCTACAGGCATCCTGAACAAGTTGTGTCACCCCATCGTGGTTCTTTTGATATTGGTTTTGATCAATTTGACTCTGTCAGCAGTGTTGTATATCCTAACCTGGAGAATGATGAATCGGTTAACACGTTTGACTCGTGAAACTCCTTTCAATCATATGATCGTCCAAGCTGTTGCAAGACAACAAAATGGACAAATAATCCCAGACCCTCCTCCAACCTATAGTAAGTGATCAGTAAAATTATAGTGAAAGTATTGAAATGATTTTCAAAACTTTCAAAGGGGAGAAATGTTACATTTTAAAAAGAAATCAAATCTGATTACAGCTAAAATCTTAGGAATATAAAGTTATAGTGTGTGACTATAGTAGTTAAAGAACTTAAAGAATGTGTAGTACTGTACTTTTAGCTGATCATCGTTGGCTTATATTTTCCTTTAAGAAGCCAAGAAGATTTGCTTCTTGGAAACTCCCTACCTTTCCCATCTTGATAACTGAAAGACCAATCATTGAAAAGGTTAGATTTCAAAAGAGAACACAGTATACATTTTTATGCAAACTAATATAGATAGTGTTGAGAATCATACTGCGCAGAATCAACTAAAAGAGGTCAAGAAGCGGACGAGTGAGGAAGACTATGAAAGACCACCAGAGGGCTTCTGAAGACCACCAAAGACCTTTGCTACGCCTGCGTGAAGAGACATGTACATATGCTAATGATTTACTGGAAAGTTGATGATTATGTATAACATTTCCCAGAAATTTAATGAATATGTATAACAGGTGTATATTTAACTATATTGTTAGACAAGACAGGTACACACGATAGGTGGAACGATCCCCCGTGTGCCCAGCGCTGCAATAAAGGAGTGCCTGCTTCGTAACTTCTCATTGCTGTTAAGAAGTTTTATTCCAGATTTCGGTAACAAGAGGATCTGCCAATCGGGGTGGCCCTGCCCAGTCAGAATTTTCACGTACTGTAGAAGGGGATAAAGTCCCTGTAGTGCACATAAAAAATATGTTAGGGAAGACAGTCTGGGTTACTCCTGCCTCAGGAAAAGGTAAACCCATTCGTGGGATTGCTTTTGCTCAAGGGCCTGGGTGCACTTGGTGGGTGATGTGAAAAGATGGGGAAGTCCGATGTGTGCCTCAAGGGGATTTAATTTTAGGTGAGAATAGCCAGAATTAAACTGTATGATATTAGTTGCTATATAACCCTGCTACTGTATGTTATCCTTACTATAATTGTTATATGCCATACCCATAGTACTGTAGTAAGAATCACTTAGATCAAGCAGGAAAAGAACTGTGATAAAACTGAGCAAAGCGCAGTAGTGGTGGAACCAGAACTGACTCCAGCACGCAACAATCCAATGGTGCACGCCATCCTCCTGCTGCGCCAAATGTCACCTGCTCGTCACACCGCACTGAAGCCCAATTCTGGTCTACTGACTGAGAGGACTTTGCACCATCCCTCCTGACCAGAAAGACTGGTATGACAGATGGAGCCCAGAGTCGGAAACTAAATGAACTCAGTGAACTTTTTATGAACATGACCTGTGAACTAAAGGAATGATATCTCTATGTGTGTATACATATATATATCTCTCTCTCTCTATATATATCGATCTCATTGTTCATATGTCTTAAAGGGATGGAAAGGTGATGATGATTGATCAGGATGTAACTAAAGGTATGGGAACTGAGCATGACGTCAATGGTATTGAATAAGGGGTGGATACTGTCCTGGTTTCAGCTGGGATAGAGTTAACTGTCTTCCTGGTAGCTGGTACGGTGCTATGTTTTGAGTTCAGTATGTGAAGAATGTTGATAACACTGATGTTTTCAGTTGTTGCTCACTAGTGTTTAGACTAAAGTCAAGGATTTTTCAGCCCAGACAGCGAGAAAAGCTGGAGGGGCACAAGAAGCTGGCACAGGACACAGCCAGGGCAGCTGACCCAAACTGGCCAACGGGGTATTCCATACCATGTGACGTCCCATCTAGTATAGGAACTGGGAAGTGGGGGGCAGGGAATCGCCGCTCGGGGACTGGCTGGGTGTCGGTCGGTGGGTGGTGAGCAATTGCACTGCGCATCATTTGTACATTCCAATCCTTTCATTATTACTGTTGTCATTTTATTAGTGTTATCATGATCATTATTAGTTTCTTCTTTTCTGTTCTATTAAACCGTTCTTATCTCAATCGACGGGTTTTGCTTCTTTTCCCGATTTTCTCCCCCATCCCACTGGTGGGGGGGAGTGAGTGAGCGGCAGCGTGGTGTTTAGTTGCTGGCTGGGGTTAAACCACAACACAAATCTGTAAGCTTAATAAACCACATTTGCTGTCTCACCAATTTTTATATCCTCTTGCAGACCACTTAGGAAACAGAAAGCTGGATTCAGCCATTTTACTTGCACCAACAATCCATTTCTCCACATAACATTAATCACTGTGGGAACATTTCATTAATCACTGTGGGGAAGGGTATCAGACGTGGTCTACAGCAAACCTGGAATATTATACTAGATCAAGCAAATAAATCTTCCTTTAAGAAAGATAAACCTACTCATGTTTCGCTCCTTGAAAAAAAGTATTGACTGGATTTATCAGTTTACTCTGGCCACTTAGCACCATTGAGACAACATGAAATACCTGAAATACTTATTCGCTAGTTTGCAGCTGTCCAGCAGAGAGCCAGTCTGCCATTTCAGCTGATAAACAGATCCAGGTGTAAAGCTTGTAGGGGCAAAGGAACCACTGGCTGTTAACTGCCTTCCCCTTTCCCATACCACATATAGAGGACATCCAGGAGAAGAAATGGGGACAGATCATGACCTCCTCCATTAAAATCCTCTATCTGTGAAAAGGATGACAATTATACTAAAATAATAGAAGATGCTAATGTATCTGTAACTTAACAGACAAATACATAAAACAGATAAACATAACAGCTCTGGGTAAAAGATAATTATATCAAGTATATTAACTTAGAGAAGTTCCTCTGATCAATGGCATCTGGTATTAATTATTATATTTTAAAGTAGCGGTAGGTTTGTCTTGTTTGTTTGCAAAGCCTGACATGGGAAAGTGTTGGCAGATCCATACCAGCATTTTTAATCAAAGCTTTAAAGTAATATTACATCACTATTTGAAGGTCAGGGGTGGCTGCAATTATTTCCTTCTTTACTGGATAGAGCCCGCTTGCATAATTTTCTGGTAATTCAAGCTCCAAATTAAATCAAAGCTTTGTTTCAAATTTCCAGGCCTTTCCTACTAAGTTCTAAATGATAATCTTGGTGTTCTTACTAAGTCAAAATATTGAGTTGATAGGCATTCAGTTAAAGTCCTAGGATTGTCCACATTCATATTAGAACAAAATTTGTAGTGCTTTCCTGACAATAAGCAATTAGTGTAAACAAAACCAAACACGTCTCCAAATTCAAACAAACAAAAAGAAAATATGAGGGCAATAGATAATAGCAAAATGCAGTGAGCAGAAAGGGGCTTTGAAAGAGACATGATATAAAAGATAGTGAAAAAAATAGGGTTAAGTTTAAAATCTCCTTATCAGCAGGGCTTCTAATGTGCTTAGCAAGACGTGCTTTAAACTAATGTTGCTGTTACACAGAAATTTCTTATTTGGCATCTGTTTCTAAGGGTCATTCAGTAAAATTTTCTAAAAGGAAAACTGAAAATATTTATTCATAAATAGATATATTCCAAAACAGCTTTAATGACATTTAACCACCCACTTATGTGCAGTCACCCAGAACAAGTATATTGCTTCTATATACTGTAATTACACTACAAGATAAAGGTCTCTCACGTACAACTAACCACTTAGTAAATGATAGGCTATGTTGATAATTACAGACATTGCTGAAATCACAAAATGAAAATCTTTTTCTAAGTTTCCTAATAATCTTCCCTGTAGGCAGTTCTCCTATTATACATGAATTCTATAGAAGCTCAAAGAAATTGTCATAAGGCAGAAATATTTGTTTGAATAGTTCCTGCTGCCAGCAGCAAACCATAATTTATCACACTCTGGGATACACAGGCTGTCATTAATTCAACTTGCATCTGTAAGTGCTTATTTATTCCATTCTGTAATCACATGGCACAGATTTGGTCTAAATAACATCAGTAGCATCTTGGAGGATTTACTGATGATACTGAAAGAAAGTTATTCCAAGTTTTTTGTCTCAAATTCGCTTCTGCACAGGTTTCAAAATCATTGGTCAGTTATCAGTGGTAAAGAGTATGGAAATATTTTTTACATTTTTTAATCCATCTCTGCCAGTACCTAAAAAAGCAAGAGATTTTAATGGGACACTTCACTTGCTTCAACAAGCTTCAGATCACAAAGCCCATTCAGAAGATAAAACAAAGCAGTGGTGGTGTAAGATGGAACTGATTAGAGATTGTCGTGGTTTAACCCCAGCCGGTAACTAAGCACCATGCAGCCGCTCACTCACCTCCCTCACAGTGAGATGAGGGAGAGAATCGGGAAAAAAAAGTAAAACTTATTCAGCATTTCTAGTCCTGGTGAGCTCTTTTTGTGTCTCTAATAATCTCATGCATTCTATTATCTGCCCAATGGGAGAGGAAAAGAAAAAGGCAGTTATTCTTCAGGCAGGTGAAGGCTGCCATTTTATTTCTGTACAAAGGGTGAAATTTCTGTGTCTTGAAGATGTCAACCAGTCCTTCCATCTTAAAATAATCTGAAAAATCTACTCATCCAAAGAGAATTGATGAAAGATTTGACGTGCCTAGGAGATGAATTTTTAAAAAGTGGTTATTTTAAGAATATATAATTAAGAGAACTCAAAATGAACATCAGTGTGCTTCCCAGTGAATGCCTACCTAAGGGAAACATGGTATCAAACATAATATTAAAACCTAATATTAAAACATATTAAAAAATATTAAAAGGTGAGGAACAAAAATAAAAGGGAAAATATTTTAAGAACTAAGATGCACAAAACAATGTGATACACTGTTCCAGCGGCTTTACCACAAGACTTATTGTAATTGGTATTTTTCTTAAAACTTCAATTCCCTGAGGTCACATGGTAATATGAATTCTAGATTTCATTATTTTCTATTCCTCTGGGTTTCAAAGAAAGCATTGAATCTAAAGGCTGAAAACCAGAAGGCAGATACAAAGAACCTACAATTAATCATTAAAAAGTAATCTTATCTAATTTGAATATTTTCCTTTTTTTTTCACTTTTTTTTGAGTACGGATGCATGACTTTTGAATGCTGGGTGTTGGCAACTCTGGATTACTGACAAATTAATATTCATGGTTGGTTAACATACATTCTCACAAACAATTAATGTTATATTATACCTAATACTAGGTGTTCATTATTTATTGTGAACTGAGCTGTCTGACCTCCAAAAAGTGAAACACTGTTTGAGGAACTACATCAAGATCTTTTCAACCTTGTTAAAACTTTCTCAGAAATATAAACTCTGGATATTTCACAAGTGACTAGCTTGTACCTGTGCACAAAGATCGTGGTATTTTGAGGTAAGAAAAAAAGTAGTAGTTCAGGAAATATGTTTCTTTAGGGAACCTATGTGTTAGTTTACAGCCCCACTAACTTCCTCCAGCTACTGTCAGTATGAATGATTGAAAACTAGTACAAAAAGTGTCTCTCTCTATATTTTCTATTTATATGAAACACCCATATACAGACAAAGACACATTCACATTTGTCCTTCAAAATCATTACACATCTCCATATTGCTGCAAGGCTTTGAATAAACATAGTAGAACTAAAAATCTAGTGGTTCAGTAATAGCTTGTCAAAGAAAAAGAGTAACTGTGGGTAAAATGTTAATACCTCTCTTCCTTTCTCTTTTATGTTGAATGAATTATTTATTTGTCATTTATTAGCTA
Organism: Harpia harpyja; assembly: GCF_026419915.1. Lineage (NCBI taxonomy): Eukaryota > Metazoa > Chordata > Aves > Accipitriformes > Accipitridae > Harpia > Harpia harpyja. Next base: position 26,646,498 of record NC_068947.1, read on the forward strand.
ACTGTGCATATTTGATGTTTTTTTAAGATTAATAATTACTTTATGCAACTTGAAGTATTTACACTGGATTTGTATGATTTTTTTTCCACACTGACAGTTTAAACACACTATCATATAAAATACAGTGATTGCTATTGCCTCATCTGAGAGAAGGTTGTAAAAATATGTCTCATTAATTTTATGAGGTCATCTAATAGATGTAAGAGAGTAGCAGAGATTTTAGCTCGCAGCTGGAAAGCATGCAGTTCTTTGTGGGTGCGTGGAGCTCGGGAGACTGCAGGCAGCCTCCACACCCATGGAAGAATCTAGCTGCAGTGCCCACCAACCGAGCGGGGCACGTTGCACCCAGTCCCCTCTTTGGCATCACTGCTTTTTTTACATGCACACACAAACATTAATGCAGAACGGAAAAAAAAAAAAAGCACTTAATTCTCAGTGGAAGACTGTCACCAAGTTTCACTGAACTGGAAGTAATTGACATGACAATTCTACCTTGTGTCATCACTAGAAAGTCTATACAAACATAGAATGGAAGTATGAAAATTTGGATCAAGATACAAACAGAATTATCCCACATCATTGATGTTTTTAAACTTGTATTATAGAAGATTTCTATGTTTCTTACTTACCTCTTGGCACTGGTGAAAAATTGTGCCAATGAACGCTTACTGAAATAAAATTCTCAATATGTGAACTACATATTGTTCTAAGTGAAATGAACTATATCAAAATGACATTAACTTATCTATATTTCATCTTTAAATTTCAATCACTGGGGAATGTAACACTGCGTATAAAATGCATATGAAAAGATGAATTCTTGATATAGTAACCTTCTGTTAAACAAAACTCTTGAATAATCAGTTTTGTCTTATGATCCTTGCTGTTCAGACTTCGAGTCTCTAGTCAAGTGGATCAGACACAATGCAATCCTTCCTTTTGACAATGTGTTAAAGGAATGGGATTTAGCAGGTTGATTAGAAAGACTTTTCTCCTATGCTCCCATTAGTTTTGGGCAGTAGTTCTTGCATTGTATGACATGATTATACGTTATTTTTTCCACCTACATTGTGGAACGTGTCAATGAAACATAAGGGCAATCATATGAATCAAAGTAATAGTACAAAATGAAGTATCTCAAAGTTTTCTTGTTATGATAATATCAAGTTACACTATTTTATGTGATTTAAGAGAAACATCGAAGCAAAACTTTTCTTTTGTAAAAAGCTACCATCAGAACTTGTGTTCCGTACAAAACCTAGACTTTTTTTCTCTATTGACATTTTTCTAAGAATTTTTAACTTCTTGACTTTCTTGTGAGAAAACGTATTTGAAATTAAAGCCAGGTAGCATTAGAGAAGTTTCCAAAGGCAATGCATATTTGTTAACATCACCATGAAAAAGGAAGAAAAAAAAAAGACAATAATATGTTCTTCCATGTAATGTTGCTCACAGCAAAGCTGTACCACATGTCAAAAAGAATGACAGACAACCCTACTGGTCTTGTTCAAACATTTACTGTTTAAATAGATATGGTCTCCACCTTCTGAAAAAGAAAACTATATTTGTAATTGTATTTGCGTCATGCTACACAACAGTGTGGAATATTTAAAACTAGGAGAAATTTTGGTAATGACATAGCTAGCACTAGGAGATAAGCAAGAACCTGAGAGCATACACTATGCACACTAAAGGTCCAAGCCTATTTTCAGTACACAATGCCAATATTTCTAACCTCAGACAGAGGCCAGTCAAGTAGTATATTTCAAAAATGAACAAAACCCAGGATTTGTCCTTATCTCTATCACCTTGCACAGCACTACTAGATTTCCCTGTACTCTTTAGCTAGTGTAACATGGGTAAATAATTCCTGTCAACAGAATTGTTATAGTGATTAATACCAACACCAAAATTCCAGCTCTTTCTAAAGTGATCAGTATAAGCAGTTGACATTTCCAGAGTCTATGCACTTGATATAGTTGATTGCAGATTTATGAGCATCTTATATGCTTCATGTTACAGTAGAAAAATACAAGAGGCTCTCAAAATATCTTTACTCCTCCTCCAAGTGACATTCATATAGCACTATAAGTCTCTCATAAAAGAAGACTTCCAAATATGCTCAAAGCTCCTAAAAGGAGTAGGACAAGAGCCACAACTACAATTTAAAGGTATCAAAGGGAACAGTCAAGTTTTTACTGTTATGCACATGCTTACATATCTCACTGAAACAAAGTCATAGTTCCCCTATTTCCTTTCAGCTAAATTCTGAATGTACAATACATCAACTCTTCACGTACCTTGCAGTTTCCATTGTTTTTAAATCACTGAGGACCAGAACAACATATAAACATTAAAATGTGTAGGGGGAAGTTTCAGTCATAGTCAGAAAACCAATTTCTTCCTGCACAAAATGGACTTGACAGCTGAAAAGGATAGAGATGAAGATGATACTCACTGCTGGCTAGGCGGTGGCCAAATATTGAAAATTCTCAGGTTTCAGTGCATATGGAGGATAGGATGTGCTGGATCATTACCACAAAAATGTATTTCTCTGTTCTTATGCATACAGCTCTAGGCACTACTCAAACCGAGAATGAATAGTGTTAGAGAATAGTAATGTAGTCAGAAGCGCTGTTTTTCCTGCAGACCACTGTCTGTATTAGTAAACTCTCTTTCGGAAGTAGGACACAACATGCAGTTCAGTAAAGCAGCTCAATCTGTTTGTTCTCACAGGCAGTATTTCATAATCTTTATTTCTTATTTAGATCTTGTGTCATAATTCCATTTGCTTATGTCTTCTTTAGGAAATAGCCAACTTGCTAAGCTATAAAAGTGCTAAGGGGATTAAACAAGAGGCGGAACCAGAGCTAATGATAACATTAGCGGTGTTTCTGTAACTTAAAGCAGAACGCAATCAGTACCCTTGAACTAAATTCTGCACTAGTAACAAAGATGCCAATGTTGATGGCAGTACAACTGGAACCATTGTCATTGAGTAGATGTTTTTCGCTTTGATTTTTCTTTTTTTAATGCTAAAACAACTGAAAAAAATTACTTCAAGTTTTCTGTAACCAGGGACAAGCAGGCATAATTGCTCCCGAGGACTGCTCTTGCTCTGCTAATGGGCTTTTAGACAAAGTGCTTGTACTGGTTATATCTGTATCTGTTACTGTAGGACAAATCTCCAGAGCAGATATGCTTCAAAATACATAAAAAAAAAAATATTCTAGGACTTCAACCTATGCATGATGCAGTGCTATTAGATGGTCCCTATTACTGTAACATCTGCCATCCTATAACCCACAGGTATCTTTGCTGTCCTCTGGTAGCAAGATGAACATAGTGTCTTTTGTGCATATGGAAGAAATAGAAACACAAAGGGTAAAGAACCTGTTCAGGTATGTCCTGGTTTCAGCTGGGATAGAATTAATTGTCTTCCTAGTAGCTGGCACAGTGCTATGTTTTGAGCTCAGTATGAGAAGAATGTTGATAACACTGATGTTTTCAGTTGTGGCTAAGTAATGTTTAGTCTAAAGTCAAGGATTTTTCAGCTTCTCCTGCCCAGCCAACAAGAAGGCTGGAGGGGCACAAGAAGTTGGGAGGGGACACAGCCAGGGCAGCTGACCCAAACTGGCCAGTGGGGTATTCCAGACCATGTGATGTCACATCTAGTGTATAGACTGGGGGGAGTGGGGGTGGGGGGATTGCCGCTCGGGGACTAACTGGGCATCGATTGGCAGTGGGTGGTGAGCAATTGCACTGTGCATCACTTGTATATTCCAATCCTTTTATTATTACTGCTGTCATCTTATTAGTGTTATCATTATCGGTTTCTTCTTTTCTGTTCTATTAAACCGTTCTTAACCCACGAGTTTTACTTCTTTTCCCGATTTTCTCCCCCATCCCACTGGTTGGGGGGGCAGTGAGTGAGCGGCTGCATGGTGCTTAGTTGCTGGCTGGGGTTAAACCACAACAAGGTAGGTCTGGGGACCAGTAGGAGACTGAAACAAGTTTTACGACATCTAGACTTCTCATAGAAAAAGCCTTCCTCTCCCCATAAACAGGGGGGCAGTTAGTGCCCTCTGCTGGCACAGAAATATCTGTGTAAACAGAAACAAAAGAATTTTCCCTCCAGAATTCAAGCTTTGGGAGGTAGCTATACTGAGATGTTTGCCCTACAACAGCCAGCGAAAACTTGTCTGAAATTAAGATCAGAAATGTGCAGGTATGTATGGTCAGATTACACAGGTGTACAATGTTTCAAGAGTCATACAGCTCAGACACTGATGAAAATTCAGCATAGAGGTGACAAAAGCAAGAAGTAAACTGCCTGAAATAGATGCTTTCAGAGGTGATGGCTACATTGAATTGACTAGCAAGGGGGCATAATAATATTAAGCTGTGATGTACACTGTTACACTTGCTTTTTAAACCTTTCCTGGTGACATGCCAAGTTCTGGTGCATCCTTGTGCTAATTTCACCTGAGGGACAGTAACGAACTCCAGCAGTGCCCAGGACCACACCTAGAGACTTCATGTCTATCCAGTCGAGAGCCAGGCTTTGAGGGAAGTCCTGGAGCAGCCTGCAAAACTCAGCACCTAGGTATCATGAAGGCAGCAAAGGTTCAGCTTATCTCACACTCAGGAGGATAGTACTCTGTGCAGAAATTAATCAGCCATTTTCATGTAGTTAATTATATCTTATAGACAACAGCCACATCTTAGTTCATACAGCTAAATATTTATGATATCCTAAAGTTTGTTAGTGTTTCAAGCTACTCCCCACCTATTCGTTCTTCTTTCTTTCCTGTTATGGTCCTTTTTTCAGTAGTTTAGCAAATTTAAATTCACAATAGCCATAACTGAGTTAGTATTATTCAACCAATTTTTTATACACCTACATCAATTGGAAATCTTCAGGAGTTCACCACTGCTGCCCAGCCAATAACAAAGCTTTTGCATCCACTACTGCTACTGTAATGGGACTGAAATTGTTTCTAACATCCTCCTACCAAAATGCTCATGCCATCCTTGAATTGTACTCCAATCTTCTTGTATTTCCACCCCTCCACAATAGCCCCTTGCACAATGATTTGTATTCATCCTTGTGCCCTGGTTCTGCCTCTACTGTTCCATTTTATTTTGAATACAAAATTGTAAAGACCTTAATTTCTATTTCTTAAATTCAAGCATAAGATTTTCCTCTAAAAAAGTATGTGTTAACTTCTGATGCTTTTAAGTCCCTGGAACCTAGTCATTTGTAGTCATAAGCCTAATAAAACAACTCCACCATATTTGGAGATATCTAAAAACTTTCAGTGAATGGTAACTCCTTGACAAACTACTTCAAAATAATTCTGCTTTCAGAACGTACAAGAGCTGAATACACCTTTAATGTTTCTGGGAGAAAGAAAAAAAAAAATCAACACAAAACCAAAAAACCCCCCAACACCCAGAAGGAATATAAATCACTTATTTTCATCCAACGGGGGATATTACTGACCAATATATATTTTTTGCAGTTCCCACATGTTCACAGGACAGAGGTTTTTACTTCTTCCTGTATTAATTTTTAATCAGAAACACCTATTATTTTGGGAAAAAAATGTTTTTAAGACTGTTTTTAAAAACAATCACAGTTCTGTGATTCTTGAATTGCTTGCAAACATTTAACATATCAGGGGATAGATGACAGCAGCTGTATGTTAAATTCATCAGTGCAGATGGTTCTGGTGCATAAATGTGCAGCTGAGCTAGAGGAAATATAGCTAATATTTTTATTCCTTGATACTAATTATTCATCTTGCTTTTATTTTCAAATGAAAATGTATTTGAAATTATTTTTCTAAAGTAACATAATTGGACAGAACTGGGAAATGTGCTAACAGATTTCAAGGCAACAGAGCAAAAATGCTGGAAGCTTTCCTTTGTTTCAATATTTAATAAAAATACTAAATAGAGCAGGTTTTTACAGAAGGATGGAGGCAGAACACATATGTGTATGTGTGAATGTAAACGTGCATTACTTTGAATGAAGGCCTGAAACAGTAATTGAGAGTTTTTCCACTCTAGTTGTATTAAGATAATATACAAGCCTTTTTCTGAATTTAAACTAAATGAATATGAAATGCTTTGGCATAATTACTCATTTCCAGGAACAATAACATTCATCTTACATCTATCAGAGTTCTTTACAGTGGCCTCCAAAAAATTAATGGAATAGACTTCACTTGGCATTACTGCCTTAAGTTAAAGTCACTGTGTGACACAGATTACATTTAAAGCCTACTTCTTAAGCTATTTATATGTCCCTACACCCCGCCAACTGTCTAGGAAACACACTTTTCTGTGAGAACAGAGCAAATGATTACCCTTTTGCTGTGATGAATCAAAAAATTTTCAATATTTTTTTTCCCTAAGAGCACATCCTTTACATTTACCTTACTGACAATTTTCGCATTTTTCTTTTCAGTCCCTTTTCTATTTGCTAAAATCTGAACTCTTGGGTTAGTAATGGAAAATGCTGCATAAAGGCAAAAACCACAGTCAAATTCAAATATTTTACATTGAAATCTGAGAGCCAAGGCAAGCCACAATGAATTCATCCCCTACATCATAAGATACAGAGGATCAAAATGTCAGCCCAGCCATTCAGTCCTTTTGACATTGATGGGATTGCAGGAGTTAAGCCACCTATAGGCTGCATTCTCTGTGGCACTCCTCACTCCACTTAAGTCCCAGTTATAGGATTTCAGAGGACCAATTGCCTCTGGTTTGGGTTTTGGGGTTTGTTTTGTGGTTTGGTTTGGTTTGTTGGTTTTGTTGGGTTTTTTTTTAAAGAAAAAAAAAACCAACAACACAAAACAAAACACAAAAAAACCCTAGCAAGACAAAACACAAAAACCTCAAACAAAAACCACAAAACCCCTTACCTCAGGGATAGCATTTCTTCCAATACCTACATTCTCACTTACTTCGACTCCTTCAGATTCAGTGTTATTGTGAAAAGTATTCCCTAGTCTTGACTCCACAATGCAGTTTATCTCCTTCAAAAAAATCACAGCACAAATTCCTATCAGAAAAGAAATTACATACAACTCTGAACACTCATCATCCTTGAAGCCTCCTCCTTGTAGATCCTGTATTTCCTTCAACCCTGAACAGATCAAAGTCTATCTTAACTCCTTCATAGTCTCCAAAGGCCTTATTCGATGCTATTCTTCTGAGTCAAACCTTTCTACCCACAAGAACTCCCACTAACAGGCATAGGTAGACAGATGTCACCTAGCTTGGTATTAGTTCCCACCACCTCTCAGCACTGCCTTGGTGGGATATTACCCTCCTCCAATTTCCTGCCAGTGTTCTTTCTCAGATACTGACAGGGCACTCCTGATTGCATTCCTCCTGAGGGTACACAAAATCTGCCTATAATCCCTGAATCCTTCAAAGCATTCAGTCGTGATTTTCCTGGGTGATATCCCAATATACTCAGCTGTACTGTGTTGTGCTTCACAGAGCAGAGAAGGCTGTGAGAGCAGTTACAATCCAGGCTTCAAGTATGCCCAACCTGCAAACAAAATTTTTCAGCTGGCCATATGCCAAAAGCCAAACATTAACAGACAAGCACAGACAGGTTCAGAGCAGATATTAATTCTGCAGGATATTCAAAACCAAAGACATAAATTCTGTTCAATATTTTCAGGATATTCTCTAAAGATGGCTTTTTTTCTTGTAAACCGATCTGAAGAGATTTGTGTATGATGAGCATCTCACTGCCTCAGATGAACAGAAGAAAGATTACTGAAGAAACTTCACATTAATGCCTACAGTCATTTAATTAATTTACAAAGTAATCCAGTGGGAACCCACTGAAGACCTTCAGAATAACATCAATTTCCTTATCTTGTCTCCTGATGCCATATATACAAATGGGCACAGCTTCTGAACACTCCTTTGAAGAAAGATGTCACCCTTAAAAGGAATTTCATATTTCAAGAATATTTATATTCTTTCAAAAACTATCTGTCACACTAAGTCAGTTGTCCACTGATTATTTATCCACATAAGAATGTTTTCCAACTAAGATGTTTCATGCAGTCTAGACATAAAGGTATATATATTTCTTTCAATAACTTCCCACTTCACAATGTGACTGAAAATATTTAAAAGCAAGGGTGACTTCTGACAATGTAAATGTTCGGTAGTTAATACCTAATGGAATTTACTTCAAACAGGATTAATCAAGTAAATATTTTTTTTTCAGTTATTATTAATACATCATAGAATCATAGAATGGTTTGGGTTAAAAGGGACCTGTGGTGGGTTGACCCTGGCTAGACACCAGGTGCCCAACAAAGCCATTCTATCACTCCCCCCTCCTCAGCCGGACAGGGGAGAGAAAATGTAACAAAGGGCTCATGGGTCAAGATAAGGACAGGGACAGATCACTCAACCAATTACCATCACGGGCAAAACAGACTCAACCTGGGGAAAATTAACTCAATTTATTGCCAATCAACCAGAGTAGGGTAATGAGAAATAAAACCAAATTTTAAAACACCTTCCCCCCACCCTTCCCTTCTTCCCAGGCACAGCTTCACTCCTGGATTCTCTACCTCCCCCCCAGCAGCGCAGGGGGATGGGGAATGGGGGTTGGGGTCAATTCATCACACATTGTCTCTGCCACTTCATCCTCTTCAGAGGCAGGACTCCTCACACTCTTCCCCTGATCCAGCGTGGGGTCCCTCCCATGGGAGACAGTCCGCCATGAACTTCTCCAATGTGGGTCCTTCCCATGGGTTGCAGTTCTTCATGAACTGCTCCAGCATGGGTCCCTTCCATGGTGTGCAGTCCTTCAGGAGCACACTGCTGCAGCGTGGGTCCCCCACAGGGTCACAAGTCCTGCCAGAAAACCTGCTCCAGGGTGGGCTCCTCTCTCCACAGATCCGTAGGTCCTGCCAGGAGCCTGCTCCAGGGTGGGCTCCTCTCTCCACAGATCCGTAGGTCCTGCCAGGAGCCTGCTCCAGTGTGGGCTTCCCACAAGTTCACAGCCTCCTTCAGGTGCATCCCCCTGCTCTGGCGTGGGGTCCTCCATGGGCTGCAGGTGGATATCTGCTCCACCGTGGACCTCCCTGGGCTGCAGGGGGACAACCTGCCTCACCATGGTCTTCCCCATGGGTTTCAGGGTAATCTCTGCTCCAGCGCCTGGAGCACCTCCTCCCCCTCCTTCTTCACTGACCTTGGTGTCTGCAGGGTTGTTTCTCTTACATGTTCTCACTCCTCTCTCCAGCTGCCATTTCTGTGCCCACTGCAACTTTTTTTCCCTTCTTAAATATGTTATCACAGAGGCGCTACCACTACAGCTGATTGGCTCAGCCTTGGCCAGCGGCAGGTCCGTCTTAGAGCTGGCTAATATTGGCTCTGTCAGACATAGGGGAAGCTCCTAGCAGCTTCTCACAGAAGCCACCCCTGTAACCCCCCGCCCCCACTACCAAAACGTTGCCACACAAACCCAATAGAGGACCTTAAAGATCATCTAGTTCCAACCACCCTGTCATGGGCAGAGACATCTTCCACTAGATCAGGTTGCTCAAAGCCTCATCCAACCTGGCCTTGAACATTTCCAGGGATGGTGCATCCACAACTTCTCTGGGCAATCTCTTCCAGTGCCTCACCACCCTCACAGTGAAGAACTTCTTCCTTACATCTAATCTAATTCTACTCTCTTTCATTTTAAAGCTATTCCCCCTTGTCCTATCACTACATGCCATTGTAAAAAAATCCCTCTCCAGCTTTCTTGTAAGCACCCTTCGGGTACTGGAAGGCTGCTATAAGGTCTCCCTGGAGCCTTCTCTTCTCCAGGCTGAACAACCACAACTCTCTCAGTCTGTCTTCATAGGAGAGGGGCTCCAGTCCTCTGATCATCTTTGTGGCTGTCCTCTAGACTCGCTTAAGCAGGTCCATGTTCTTATGTTGGGGGCCCCAGAGCTGAATGCAGGACTCCAGGTGCAGTGTAATGAGAGCAGAGTAGAGGGGCAGAATCACCTCCCTCAACCTGCTGGTCATGCTTCTTTTGATGCAGGCCAGGATATGGTTGGCTTTCTCGGCTGCAAGCGCACATTGCTGGGTCATGTTAGGCTTCTCATCAACCATCACACCCAAATCCTTCTCCTCAGGGCTGCTCTCAATCCATTCTCTGCCTCACCTGTATTTGTGCTTGGGATTGCCCTGACCCATGGGCAGGACCTTGCGCTTGGCCTTTTTGAACTTCAGGAGGTTCACATGGGCCCACCTCTCAAGCTTGTCAAAATCCCTCTGGATGGCATCCCTTTCCTCCAGCATGTCAACCACACCACGCAGCTTGGTGTCATCAGCAAACTTGCTAATGGTGTACTCAATCCCACTGTCTGTGTCGCCAACAAAGACGTTAGACAGCGCCAGTCCCAATACCTACACCTAAGAAATGCCACTCATCGCTGGCCTCAATTTGGACATCAAGCCATTGACTGCAACTCTTTGTGTCCATCCAGCCAATTCCTTATCCACCAAGTGGTCCATCCGTCAGATCCATGTCTCTCCAATTTAGAGGCAAGGATGTCGTGTGGGACAGTGTCAAATGCTTTGCACAAGTCCAGGTAGATGACATCAGTTACTCTTCCCTTATCCACCAACACTGTAACCCTGTTTTAGAAGGCCATCGAATTTGTCAGGCACAATTTGCCCTTAGTGAAGCCATGTTGGCTGTCACTAATCACCTCCTTATTTTCAATGTGCCTTAGCATACTTTCCAGGAGCATCTGCTCCATGATCTTGCCAGGCACAGAGGTGAGACTGACTGACCTGTATCCCCCTTTTTTCCCTTTTTAAAAATAGGGGTTATGTTTCCCCCATTCCAGTCAGTGGGAATTTCACTGGACTGCCATGACTTCTCAAATATGATGGATAGTGGCTTAGCCACTTCATCCGACAGTTCCCTCAGAACCCATGGATGCATTTCATCAGGTCCTATGGACTTGTGCACCTTCAGGTTCCTTAGATGGTCTCAAACCTGATCTTCTCCTATGGCAGGCAGTTCTTCATTCTCCCAGTCCCTGCCTTTGCCTTCTGCAACTTGGGGAGTGTGGCTGGAGCACTTGCCAGTGAACACTGAGGCAAAAATGTCATTGAGTAACTCTGCCTTCTCCATGTCCCAGGTAACCAGGTCTCCTGTGTCCTTCCAGAGAGGGCCCACATTTTCCTTAGTCTTCCTTTTATCACTGACGTACCCATAGAAGCTTTTCTTGTTGCTCTTGATGTCCCTGGTCAGATTTAATTCTATCCGGGCTTTAGCTTTCCTAACCTGATCCCTGGCTGCTCAGACAGTTCCTCTGTATTCCCCCCAGGCTACCTCTCCTTGCTTCCACCCTCTGTAGGCTTCCTTGTTGTGTTTGAGTTTGTCCAGGAGCTCCTTGTTCATCCACGCAGGCCTCCTGGTGTTTTTGCTTGACTTCCTCTTTGTTGGGATGCATCACTCTTGAGCTTGGAGGAGGTGATCCCTGAATATTAACCAGCTTTCCTGGGCCCCTCTTCCCTCTAGGGCTTTATCTCATGATACTGTACCAAGCAGATCCCTGGGGAGGCCAAAGTCTGCTCTCCTGAAGTCCAGGGTAGTGAGCTTGTTGTGTGCTTTCCTCACTGCCCTAAGGATCTTGAATTCCACCACTTCATGGTCACTGTAGCCAAGGCTGCCCTTGAGCTTCACATTCCCCACCAGCCCCTCCTTGTTGGTAAGAACAAGGTCCAGCATAGCACATCTCCTCATTGGCTCCTTTATCACTTGGAGAAGGAAGTTATCATCACTGCATTCCAGGAACCTCCTGGACTGCTTATGCCCTGCTGTATTGTCCTTCCAACAGATATTGGGGTGGTTGGAAGTCCCCCATGAAGACCAGGGCTTGTGAACAAGAGGCTGTTCCTATCTGTCTATAGAGGGCCTCATCCACTCAGTCTTCCTGTTTGGGTGGCCTGCAGCAGACCCCCACTATAGACCCCCACCTGTCCCTGCCCTCCCTTTAATCCTGACCCATAAGCTCTCGGTCAGCTCCTCATCCATCCCCAGGCAGAGCTCCATGCACTCCAGCTGGTCATTGACATAGAGAGCAAAACCCCCTCCTCGTCTCCCCTGCCTGTCTTTCCTAAAGAGCCTGTATCCTTCCATTCCAACACTCCAGTCATAGGAGCCACCCCACCATGTCTCCATGATGCCAATAAGATCATTGTGGACATGTTTAGCTAACGGTTGCAAGAGCATTTCAGATGCCTTTAGAAGACCTTGAACAGAGTAAACAAGACGACAAAAAAAGAAAGATGCCAATTAGAAGAACACAGGTGCGCATTCCATGATAAAGGGAACTTGGCACAGAGAACCTCAATTCGGCAGTTTATCTTGACCAATTAGACTGAGACAAGTTTCGCATGTTTTAGTTGGTATAACCAATTATGTCCTATGTTTATGCACATGTACAGAGTTGGTATAACCAATTATGTCTTATGTTTATGCGCGTGTACAGAGTTGATATAACCAATCATATTTTATGCTTGTGCGCGTGTACAGTGACTTTGCAGAATATGTGATTATAAATATGTGTGTGTTTTAGCAATAAACGTCATCCGCTTTGAACTTTACAGGCGTCCATTTATTTCTACCTCCTGCAGATCATAGCCCTGCAGGCATGTGCACGTCTCTAACTCCTCTTGTTTATCCCCCATGCTACATGCCTTTGCATAGGGGTATTTCAGTTGGGTGCCCGATGAAGCTGACTTACTGGCTGGAGTGCCTGGAATTCCTTTGTGCTGCTCTTCAGGTGCTCTCCTGCTGACCTGTGATCCCTCTCCAGGCTCTGGGCATCTGTTGCTGACACTGGCGTCAAACTGGTAGGAGTGGGATGGTCGAGGTTCCCCTCACCTGGCAACTTTAGTTTAGAGCCCTCTTCACCAGTTTGGCAAGCCTATGACTGAAGATGCCCTCCCCCTTCTCTGACAGATGGACCCCATCAGCCCCCAGTAGACCAGGTTTCTCAAAGCGACTCCCATGGTCTAAGTAGCTGAACCCCTGGCTGTGGCACCAGTCCCATAACAATTTGTTGATTTGCCAGATTCAACTGGTCCTTTCAAACCCTTTTGCCTTTGGGAGAATTGATGAAAAAACTACCTGCACTCCAGTGACCCTTACCACCACTCCCAGGGCTCTGTAATCCTTCTTGATATTCCTCAGACTGCTCCCACCTGTATCACTGCTGCCCACGTGAAACAGCAGCAGCAGCGAAGGATAATAGTCTCTGGACTGTACAAGGCTTAGTAGTCTCTTGGTGACATCCTTGATACGAGCCCCCAGTAAGCAGCACACCTCTCTAGAGAGTGTGTCAGGTCAGCAAATGGGTGCCTCCGTACCTCTCAGAAGAGTCACCTACTATCATCTGTTGCCTTTTCTTAGTTGTGCTGAGTTTTTGGCTGTTTGGCTGTGGGTCCACTGCAGACTGCGCTTGGAACCATCTATCTAACTCCCTCTCAGCATACCTGATGCTCCTCAGCCTTCTCACTGCCTCCTGCAGCTCAGTCACCTGCTGCGGGAGGTCCCCCACCTTTTGCAGGCAAGTCTGCTGCCTGTCCCTGCCCCCGGAGAAAGGTCTAGGCACTTCCTGCAGTCTGAGGTCTGAACTGCGCCTCTCCCTTCAGCAGCTCCGTCTGGGTGGAGGCATCGGCCACCGCTGCAGTAGATGGTGCAGACCCCCCAGCTGGAGCTGCAGCCTTTGCTCTCAGACGAGTGCCCACCATTCTGCCTCGAGGGTCAGGTAGGATGAGTGCCCTTGGCCTGCGCAGATGGTTGCAAACGGTGCCCGATTGCTGGGTTATGTGGACTTCAAGCCTCTCCACTCAGCCAGTGGAAAGTCCCTCCTTCCAGGAGGCCCCCTCCCTGCGCCAACTGCCGTGCCTACTGCTGCGCTGTGCCATGCCCTGGCTGCCACACCAGGCCCTGTTTGCCCACCCTGGTCACAGCACTCCCGTGGGCTGCCCTTGGTGGGAGTGGGGGGCGGCCGCTGTTTCTCCTGGCCCTGCCCACGCCTCGTCAGCCGCTCTCCCTCGTGAGAGCTGCTGGCTCCTGGTGGATCTCTCTGCTCTCCTGGGGTTTCCCTGGCTCAGGGAAACCCCTTGCATGCCACGATCCCCCTCTCTACTGTGCAATGCACCTGCACTGGAGCTGATCATCTCAGTGAGTCATGACCTATTAGATCCATTGGAGGACCTTACTGTAAACCATGTGTGCATATCTGTTCCTTTTTGAAATAAATTAATTTATGCAGGTTGGAGACAAGCTTATGCAATTCTATTTGTACTTTGACATTTTAGAGGGGGCGTATTTGCAGCAAAAAGACATGTTAATGTTACATAAAAGGGTTTTGTATATATGTGGAGGTGGCTGGAAAATAAAAAGCATAATGTATTCTGCAGAGTCTTCATAAGAAAATCAACACTTTAGTAGACAAACATGCTAGTGGAAACAATTTTGTGTAACAGTTCATTTGTCAGTCCTTGTGATTTTTAGTGTGGCAACTTAGCATAGATTCAAGACAATTAAATTTGTTTGTGCAGACTATCTGAAAATAATCATTGTAATTCAAATATTTATTAGGAAATGTCCCCTCGCTAGCTTTTACAGGAACACTTCCACGGAAAATTCCATATCGAAAGGACTGTGGATAACAAAGTCTTAATTTGTAAATTAGGTGGAGGTGGAGAGATTATTCTGCTACTAGATGCAACCCTCTCCCTTGTCCCCCAGGATCCTGAGCTAAAGTTATCAATATAAGTCTGTGCTGTCTGCTCCTCCGGAAGACTACTCTCTCCCCTTTTCTTTACTACCTGAATAAAAGTTTTCCCTGAAGAACTAAAATGCTCAAATTGGAAAATGCAGATGGTTTAGAAAGATGTTGTCCATTTCCACATGTAATATTTCTCCGATTTCTGTTCCCCAAAATTGTGCATCGGGCCAAGACAGACATCATGACTAGTATCCCAATTGGCAAAGATTAATAAATAAAAAAAAGACCTTCTCTTGAGGAGGGTTTCAGACAAAGTGCTCCAATCATTATTTAAATCTGGAAAATATCTAGCTTTCATGTCAATTATCATGTAATACCACCATAGCCAAATAACATTTTCACTTGTTCTCTAAATTATAATATTAATTTACTAATAACTGAAAAAAAAGCGCCTACTTTAAAGTGTCTGTTTTGAGACAGTGAAAAGCAAAAATTTCTAGAAGGCTTCTTTATAATGTTGGGACATGAAGTTACAAAAGGGGCTTGAAAATAGCATTTGTGAACAGTGCCTTATGAAGGTTTTAACAAAGAAGACACTAAGAGATGGAGAATTCTGCTTTAGTTATTTGCGAAGAGCTGCCTACAGACAAACAGGTGAGGAATGTGGAAAATTATGGTAATTTTCCAGGAAGTAAGAGTATGGCTGAGGTTCCCAATGTGACAAGGATCAGAGTCTCATGGTAATGTGTAGTAAGAGGAATAAACTGGATTGAAGATGCAAAACACTGGTGATGGAGGCAAAGAAGGTGCTTGCATCACTGTCAGCTGCAAAGTATCTCTGGGTAGGAAGAAAGAAGGTGCTTTAAAGTCATGGTAGAAGAAAGGAGTATGGAGCTTGTTTCACGCAGAAATCCAAATTTTACTTCATTTGATTCATTCATTCAGTTACCTTCACCTTAATCACACCCTCCACCTGAGCCAGTCATGAGAAATCCAACTGATGAGAACCAATGTGATACCAAACAAACCAATGAAATAGTCGCCGTTCTTCTCACAGATGCGAAGGAAGGATGAACAGGATCTGGGAGTGAATGAGACTGCCCCTCTGCTCGCCCAGACAAATTCTGCTGTGCCGCTTGTTTGTACTTTTACTATGTTCTAACAGCATCTAGATCAGCAAACAGGCCCACTTAAGTGGTTTGTGACTATAGGACAAAAGAAGCTACACATTTTTCCTTAATACTTTAATAACTCTATCCCAGTATATTACAGATATGTAAGCCAAGCTATAGTTTCAAATCTATGTATTACTTTGTTAAGGTTTAATAGAAGATTCCTCTTTAATGCACTTTAAAGTTTTTAGTATTACTTTCTGCTCCACACATTATTACAATGTAATAATTCCTGTAGAGTATGCTACTAAGCTAGGGAAACCACACCTTTTATCCTACATCCACAAAAAGCTGCAGGGGAATTTAAAAGCATAATTTGGGTCTGAAACACCAATTTTCAAGTGATAGCCTCCTAAATCATTGTCCACAGCCTTACTATATTCACTAATAACAGTTCACATTATTACAGATGTAACTAAAATGGTAATCAAAAAATAATTCACTTCTGCCCTTGACATCCTCTCATGGTACAGCCTGTAGAGGACTGGATTAAGAAATATGATACAGAACATTGCATAAAAAAAAAGAAAAAAAAATATAGTCCCACTGCAGATGGTCACAAAAAGACTGTTGTTCTGGGTCTGCAGCATATGGGACATGGAAAAGAATTTTTGAAATGGCCTGAAACGAGAGTTATAACCCATGAAGAAACCAGCTACTGTACAAGGACAATGAAAAAACCCAACCTAGTGCTTCTCTCCTTCATAGAGAGTGATGATAATTACAGGATAATGCCACCTTTAAACACCTATTTTCTAGGTGTCTGGTACTTTCTCTACTTTTCCCCCAACTCATCTTAATTAAGATCCTGACTATGGAATAATTATCATATCTACAAATCCTTCACCAACATTTCCTCCAGAAACAACTCTAAATCATTGCCCATGAATTGTCACACCTTTGTCCTACAGCAGGTTACTCCAAACTTTAAAGAAACTTCAAATATTTGTCTTTCTCTTTTAACACCTTTTTTCTTCCTTTTCTTATAATGAATTCATTGTTGAGCATCACCCATACCCTAAAGAAGTGCTTATCTATGCATTAGTCCAGAAAAAGATAGATAGGCACACAAACACATGCTGTTAAGTGGTATTTGTGTGATAAATTACAGTCCTTTCAAAGCCGTGGCTTGAATTAAGACAAAGTTATTCCTGATACAAAAGAAAAACACCACCACCATCACCACCAGAGTGCAGACAGGCAGGACATCAGGACAGGGAGGGGAGCAGAGCAACATTCACTTGCGTTAATGCTCCAATGGGCACTCACTGCTGCTCTGCAGCCCAGGCAATGCTGGGGACTTGTTCCTGTCATTTGCCTTGAAGTCAACACTGGGTTTCACTCACACAAGCAGATTTGCATCAAAATGGATTTTAGAAAAAGTAATTTTTAAAATACAGGACGCTTATTTCTCACCTCTGTCTTCCTGCACCTGCTCTGGGTATTTCTGCTGCCTAAGCAGCTGAGGTCCTGGCAGCACCTCTGCATGGTACAGCTCCCTTCTCTCTTCTCTGATGGCTTTGATTGAAAAACAGTAAGACAGGAAGGACTGGAGTCAGCTGTGAGCAGAGGCATGTGGTAAGGGACAACAGAGACTCCAGCAAAGACCCTAAGAAAGGTACAGCTGTTTCCGTTTCCAGTCAAGGTAAGTAAACCCCTCCAAAGTATGCTCCCCTATCCCCTTTAAAGGACAGGGGATTTGACACAATGCTATGGAGCCTATAGTTTTACTATACATACCAAGGATATGCCAAGTTACTCACTGTTCTACCTGGCATGGGCAATTTGTTGGGCGACTGACTGCAGGTCACTTCGGCAAAAGTTTGTGTCTCTGATCAATTCTACAAGAAGAACGTGGAGACAAAATTAGGAGGCGAAAAACATAAGAATGGTTCCATCACAAAGACAGTCTAGGAAAAATACTTCAGAGTAATCACTCCAAAGTGCCCACTTCTTTGTTCACTTCTGCAGTGAAAGCTGCAAACAATTTCACAAGTAAGCAGTAGAAAAGGTTCAAGTAGTATTAAAAAATGCAAATAAAAGGCATTGTTAAAAGAGTTAAAAAAGAAAGTAGATGATAGGAAAATACAGACAAGTCCTGGGAAAATATTATAAAAGTTAGTTGAATTTGCAGAGTGATAGCTGCATAGACCTGTATTCTCCATAGGAAGAAAAGATAGTATCTCTAAAACTTTTAGCAGCTGTGAAACTGGAATTAATGTTTTAAGCATTCACTGAAAACACAGATAAACTTTTAGCTAACTACCCCTATGGACTTCTTCCATGTTAAAAGGGGAGATATCAACTTCCATCAATGCAGTAAATAGAAATAATCAACTGCTAAGATACTGAAGTTAATAAAATAAAATAAGTTCAATAAATCCCTGTAAGTAAGGAAATGAAGTTTATGGTAACCTATTATATTGTGAATATGGAGAGAATTCTACTGAGAGGATTCAAGCTCTCTAAGCAAAAAAGTTTTCTTGACAGAAATCCCTGAATAATTTCTGAAAGTGAGCTGCTTTTAATATACTTTGGATTAGTCTGGGATGTTCAATAGATACTGAAAATGTCAATTTACCCAAGTGAAAACCTTTCAAGAAATGTATCTATTCAACTAAACTATTATCAAGGTTTCTGAGATCAAGAGTAGAAGCAGAAGGGAAAGTGTTCAACCACAAACAGCTGATCTATTCTTACTGGAGAGATGAGAGGACCAAGTTTTACCTAAGGACTATGAATTCATGTCTCCCAGTCCAAGGAACTATCTGACCAACTGTTTACATTGCTGAGGCCATCTGGTTTCATCTAATAAGCATTTAATTTTACACAGAGTTGAATCTAAACTTATCATTTGAGCTCACTGCCTATACCTATATGGCCACCACACTCTGAAAGAGGTACATGGGAGTGTCTTTGGTCCCCATTCCTCTCCGCCAGTCAGGCTCATGGGCAAGACACCAGCTTTGATTGCACCATTAGTTCAAAGGGAAGACTCAGTGGGCCACATACTAAGAAGTAATGTGGTCATGTTAGAAAAGGAACGAAGCTATCACCACAGAACAATTTTGTCTGTACAAACCTCCTGAACCCCAGTAAATAAATAAATTTCCTGGAAAAAGAATCAGCAAAGGCATTTTTCCTCTGGGAAAGTAAATGGAAAACTTCTAACATATATGCTATATAGACAATTATGGTATAGAACTATTCACATTTTAGAAAGAAACATTACATTTAGTTTGTATTCCAGTACAAGAAAAAACACCGTGACATATTTGGACCACAGCACATCGTAATTTCCTCAGCCTGAAGATGAACATCAGCTAAAATACAGTCTCTCTGAATCTGTGGTAGCCAAGATCCATTTCCGAAATGGATTAAGAAATTACTATATAGAAAAGGAATAGAGAACAACTATTGTCATGACTGTTCTTCAGGAATGCTATTCAGAAAATAGGTTTATATATTTCAGCTGCACATACAGTAAATGCCCATTTTCTAGTTTATTTCTCCTTATGCCAATGATTTTTTCACTCCCTGGCACTCAAACGTGTCTGAAATGATGATTTCTCAAGCGCAAGAAGAAATGTAAAATCTTGTTGCCTTATTTGTTGGCAATAGCTGTATTCATTACTGTCTATCCAGACATTTCAACAGTCTACTGTGTAATGTTTTGTTAGGATAAAAGCTGTGAGAGATGAGCTGTTACTGAAATGTCCATCATTACAAAAATAACCATGCTTTTAATGGAACCTAATTCATTTACATGTATTGATCCATTAAAATGAATGTTAGAAAGTATTATATTGTTATGACAGAGACAGTAAGGCATATTCCTCTTAACAGAGTCCAAATCTTTTTTAACAAGCCATCTTTGCTATCTTTGTCCTTCAATTTCACACTCACACTTAAACAGATGGTCTATTAGACTCAGCTGTTTCCTGCACTGTTCTTTAGGAGCATAAATAGAAAATGCACTGGGCTAGAAGTGATGTTTGCAAATGCTTTCTATAGAAGAATAGAGAGCATAAGCCTGTCCTAATGCTAATAAAAATATAAATGCAGAAATATTAGATGTGTTTGTATTGAAACAGAAATAAAACACAAGCATTGTAGGCCCAGGATCTGAGCTGCTGAAAAAAAACTCCCCAAAACCCCAACCATAAACCCAAATAAAAACCCCACAGGAAATATATTATTTGTTCAAAAATAAGATAGGAACAATAAAATATCTCCAGATGCAGTTTTCCTGCAGTTTAATATCCTGTAAATGTGGAAAACATATTATAAGAACGTAATTAGGGCAACTGTTATTTTCTCAAAGCTTTTTGATCAGACTTTTGATCAGCATAACAGACCTTTCTGTAGTTCTTTAAAAACAACCATCTGTATTTACATGTCTGGTGTTTAATTAGGTAATCTGTACCCGATTAGCTCAGGTACATGTAGGAAGCTGAGCTTATACCTCAGGATGCCCATATATCTTACAGTGATAATGAATTCCCTAGGAACGACAGTGAAGTAGGATGTAAAATGTCTGAGGGGCCAGCAAGTCATCAGCGTACCTCCTCATAGCACAATAAAATGAGAAGTCCATAACAGTAAAAAAAATAATAAAAAATCCATTACACTATAGTTTATGAACTACCTTAGTACATAGGTATGTTCCCTGTCATGTAACATAAAAACAATTACAGTATGAGTTTGATGGTTCTTGAACAATGTAAGATAGAACCACTTAGCACATCCATGGATTCACATAAAGTTAAGATAAATATATTTAGTCTGGTGAAGTGTTCGATATTTTTCTATTATTCAGGCAAACGTATATCAAAATTCATGTAATAGACATCATCTGGTTTGGAAAGGGATGGCAAAGCAAGGTACTGAAAACCCAGCAAAATCTGATTCTTAAGCATCTAATGCAGGTTGAGGTAGGTCTTTTGGTGTTATAGAGCCTTGCCTACCACCCCAAAGAGTTTATGAAAAAGTCCAGAAGAAAGACTGTCCCTTGATCTGCCCTCTGTCAGAAGTCTCCTTATTTCCCTTTGGCATCAGTTAATGTCACATCTAAGCTCTTGTGAATTCAGGAACTCCACTGACATGTTACGTCTTTACTACATTTTTAAAAACTGTTTCGAAATGTATGTTTATTTTGTGTAAGTTTCTGATTCCACACTCCCTCATAAGAAAGAAGTTAGAAATGAAAATAACCTCTACCATGAAAAATGACAACACAAGAATTTAACCCCCAGTTAGGCAGTGGTAAGTTTTTTTCCCTTGAATAGTGATGAGCCATGAAAAGGGGATTGAACACAGACCCAGTCAATGTTTCTGGGTTAGGCAACAGCAAAACAGCAAGAAAGGTATTTTGTTCTGCAAAAAAAGAGTATGTCAAGAGGTTAGAGACAGCACAACCAAACAATTTGCCATGCTCATTTTGGAAATTAGTATGGCTGAACCACTGAGACTTGATCTGTGGGCTTCAGGCCTGCTGTTGTCCAATTTTGCCAATACTTAAGTTGAAAATACATTTGGCAGGAACACTTTTTACCAAAGCCCACAAACAGCAGTTTCACAAAGAATTAAAGCAACTTCTTCTAAACAAATACATTCCTTATATGCTTTGAAGTATACTGCAATTACAGAAGATTACACTCATCTGATTTTACTTTAAATTTATCCCCGTTCTTTCACTGTTGGACTGTAAAAGATGGCTTTCCTTGTCGGGTATTGACTAACTTTTTCAGCATCACCTTTAAAGCAAATTACATTCAACTAAGATGCCTCCTGTTTCAGAAAGAGGAAGGGGCGGGGGAAGTTGTAAGCAGTAAGCATCCCTTTGTTTTGAGTTCTCAGCCTCGACAGAACAGCTGTGTAAGCTGGATGGGAGCATGGATGTTGACAGGTGTAACACTGGGATTATCTTTAAAGTGTTTGCTGAAAAATCTCTTACTGAGGCGCTCTAAAATATTATCAAGTGGTGAAAAGGAGCCAAGCTAATGAAGAGAAGTCTTGTGGTTAAATAAGGCTAGCTGTTGCTTTTCTTTTTGTTTCCAAACAACACCCAATAAACAGAACCTTCACTAAATATAGCTGTTTAAGCACATTCGTATTAGCTGAGCTGCACTCACAAAATTGGTAAAGACTTTACTATACTTCTCTGTTTTAGGTAATTTCACATGTCATTTTCATGCTTAACAAGATTTAGTAAAAATAATTTCAAATTGTGGCAAGCAGATCCACTAATAATGTATCATTCACTACTGTTGTATTATGACATTCATTCATTTACTGCAAAGAGCACATTTGAACTGAGGTAGCTATGCCATAAGTGTGGTTTCCTGTTTCTACAAAGAGTCTTCTAGCAACTTCTAAAATAACAAGCTTTCAAGTAAATCAGGCATTTTAAACAGAGGTAACAGAAGAGCTGGGGGGGTAGGGGATAATTCTTATTTACTGAAACTGAAATACAGACTGAAAGATTAGGACAACTTTCCAAGACTTTTCTCTGGTATTTGTTGGATTCCTCCCCATCTAAAATAAATCTAACTAGCATAAATTCATACTGAAGCAGAATTTGGCAGTGGATACATGATTTCTCTTTCAGCCATGAGAAGGATGAATAGACTATCTTGACACACACAGAAAGAAAATAATCCGTTCAGTAGCATCCAGAGAAGTCCACGTTTTCATAATTGATACTCAAAAGACACTGTAGACAACTGTGGTGATAACAGAAGTACATATATATGTGTATTTGTTTAACCTGCCCTGTGTCTCAAAATTCTCTTCCATACATACCATTTAAGCAACCTCCCAAAAAGTTACACCAGCCGTCAGAAATTAAAAGAAATTCCAGGTTAAAATTATGTAAGAAGATACAGCATTAGAGGGGTAATTTAAGCAGCCAGGCTGCTCACATTTCTTTCTTCTCAAATTGAAAATCCAGAGCTGGTGAAAGCCTGAGGCATCAAAATCAATGTGCATTCAAAAATCTCTCTTCTTTTCTGGTTTGATATCCAATGTAAAATCCTTGTTTGTCACAGGTTGAATAATATTAGCTTTCTCCACTGATAAGGAAGTATAGGTCACAAAGTTTAATGACTTGGCACCTGAAGTTTGACAGATTGGTACCAAAATACCAGCTGCTACAGGAGTTGGACACCATTCATTTGCTGAGATGTTTCTCAGGATTCCTTTCTGTGGTATCTTTTCTTTTGTATCATCTTTAGCATTTGAGCCCAACGTAAAAACCTGCATAACTTAAATCATTAGCTATACTTTCCTGATAAAATCAGCTTTACAAAGGGTGTGTAGATTTGACTTTGTGGATGAATACAGAGGCACAAAACCTAATTTATTCTTTCAAGCATGATTCTCGTTTGACATCCT
This sequence comes from Harpia harpyja, assembly GCF_026419915.1. NCBI lineage: Eukaryota > Metazoa > Chordata > Aves > Accipitriformes > Accipitridae > Harpia > Harpia harpyja. The sequence goes on from NC_068947.1 coordinate 26,669,866, forward strand.
AATAGGCCAAATACACTGAATAAGTACAAGATAGCATCATGTTTCATACTTTGTTTCTTCTGGCTTTCTTATATATCCCACCTAGGCATTGTTTTTTGAAGATTATTAGGAACCACTCTGAAATATTTTCCTGGTGACTCCAAAGCTGTAGACTGAGCAATATAATCCAACAAAATTCAGTTGCTTACACTGTGAAAACTCCCAGTTTCTATAATCTTTTTCAATTCATCCAGATTCATTAGTTTAATCCTTAGAGTGTTGTTTGGGGGAGGAAGTTGGAGGGTTTTTTCAGACTTTTTTCTATGCTCAGAAATTCCCAATCTGATATGGAGGCATTAGAATGTGTGAAAGGACCACTTTTCTTTCTGTCAATGTTGTGCTATGAAATGACTTGAAAGAAATGTCAACAGCTAATTTATGTAAAGTCCTGTCCTCAGCAGTTCTATCATACTATGACAATGCCAAAACTAAACCTCAAATTTTCCTACTTCATTGGAAAAAATACCAGTTTTCTATCGAAAGATTTTAGGTCCTTTTTGTTTGCAATTTCATAATTACAGGAGAGAGATTTTTACCAAATCAAAGCATATTTTTTCATTTTTCATTGGCAGACTCTGATGAAATAATCAAATAATCAATCAGAAAATGCTCAGCAGTAATCCTTGTCCAGGTGAGCCATCACAGACCTCCTCAGAATCAGAACATCTCATTCCACTCTCTGTGTGGGGCAGGACCACAAATCACAGTGCACAAAACTGCAGTTTCTAAAATGTGTCTATTTCAGTTCTGTTTCTCAGTGAAAGATAAAAATCAAATACTGGAATTCCCCTTGGGATTAAAGTTTGGAATGAGGAGCAGTATATAAATATTTTAAATTACCTCCACTGGACAGTCCATTTTGAAAGCACCAGTCCCTCGCAGTGATATTAACTAAGCAGTTCAATATGAAGTATCTAATCTTTCTGTTGTAACTAATTTAAGCTATCTAGCCTTATTGCTTGATGTTCCACCACAGGTTTCTGACATCTAGAATTTAGCACTTTACGTTGTAAAGTTGACATCAAATCACAAGCTGACTTTGAACCTCTGCCTTTCAAAGAATGCATAAATTTTCACACGCTTCTCACAGCAACATCTGCTTTTCAGACCCGGCAGGCCAACAGCATCTCTGAGGTTATTCCTCCCGGCAGATTTTGATGAAGAATGCTCTGCCATAAAAGGACTTTGAATTGTTCCCCCTATACTACATGGTGATGTTAACGAACAAGATAATGCCTTTGCTGATGACACTAGAAACAGTTGGCAGATTTTTCAAAGCCACTCACCTGCTTCAATTCCCACAATCACAAGAAGAACCTGAAGTTACCTCAATCCCTTGCGAAACTCGAGGAATGTCATCACTCATATGAGGAAGTAAGGATTTTCAAAAAATAGGAAACAATAACTAGGGAGAGAAAAATGTTTATGGCTTTTGTGAGGGCTACTTTTGAGCATAAATCAGGACCTCACATGAGGGCAAATGTAGCTGTATGCATGCAGGTGTGGTATGTGCATGCTTGTGTGTAAAGTCAGTGGCGAATTTTCACTCAGAGATCCAATCTCATCTTGATATGTCCCTAATCCTAAAACATTTCTCTTTTCACTTCCATCCTGATATGCAACAGGAAGCTGCTGCAACTTCACCTCATACTTCCCACAAGCAGTTCCCATTCCATAATACTTAACATGTGCTGTAAATTAATTAGAAAATTACTGCCCATTAAACTCACCCCAGAAGACTGAAATTATGACAGCATCAGTTTTCATTTTGTGAACAATTCTTCACTTTTTCATGCTTAAAGATTGTATATTTTGAAATACCAGCACACTGGGGTCTGTGAAAAATTGATACATTTTCCATTTATGTAAAACGTTCAATGCTGGAGCAAGAGTTTCTCTGTCACCAGACAAGGCATTCCTTTTGTTTTAATAATCTTCCCATAGGTTTTATGAGCCCAGTGTGCTTTAGGAACTAATCCACAGAGTCCTAGAGGATTAGATTTTGAATTTCAATCAATGAATTAGCTGATGGACATAAAATGGCAAATAGCCATACGATACCCCAGCACCTACTGATCTGTTCAAGCTGGCTGTTGTGCTACAGGTTAGCTTGGCTAGTCTGATTGCATTAATATGCAATGACAATTTTCCCTCCAGCTCTGCCTTTTTGCTATAACATGACCATCCTTGGGGACGATTTGAGAGATCTTCTAACAGGTGTAGTGTTTGTGGAAGTGAACTGACAAGAAATCAGGACATCTGTTTGCCACAACAATGGCTACTTTAGTATCTGTTCAAAATAAAGTATAGACTGTATCCTACATGAACAAAACACAGCAGTTTTACAGACCTCCACAGTCTGATCTTAGAAATAAGGTAAAAATACCATTCTTTTCCAGAAATAAACGCAGTAGAATAAAGCAAGTGACAGTGGGGTGGTTTTTATCAAAAACTATGTAAAAGAAAGCTATTTTCAGCCTAAATATTTGCATTCCAATCAGAGTGGTTCAAGAACCCGGTCTACAACTGTTGTCTGCACAAAAGTAATTTTAACTTAAATAAGATTTTTTAAAATTTCCTGTCTTCCAATCTTCTGCTAAAGTTGTTTAGTAACAAATAAATATCTATTTGATATCAACAAGTGTATGTAAATATTTTCACTACTTATTCCACTTAACTCCCATAAACTATTTTCAGTTATTGCAATTAAAAACAAATGGAGATTTGAAAACAATTAAGCAATAGACCCAAACCTACCAATGTAGCTATAATTTAATAATAACTTTTTAAAATAAACTGCTATTCAGGATAGACTCTTCCAGCAATGATTGCATAAGGAGATCTTTATTTGCTAACATAAAGAGGATCTGAATCTGAAGGTACAGAATGCAATGTCCTTGGGTTAATTTCTAGCAGGACCTAGGAAATTAATTCTGCAACTCTTGTTATTGTTAATGGGAGTTATTCAGCCAAATCTTCATGCATGAGTCACAATTAATATGTACCCCTTATGTTTTTTCTGCATAATATTTCAAATTAATTTCCATAAACAAGTTCCCAGCAGTTATTTAATACAGCAGATCTGATTCTGATTCTGATTCCACAAAGGTCCTTTGATTCACTTCAGCATAAGCCTGAAAGTGTAGCAACATTAAAAGGAGTAAAGCACCTGACTGAACACCTTAAATTAAATACACACCCTGGTGTAACTCAACTAACTTTAACAAGCTAGCCCAAATCTACACCAGTATAAATGAGACCAGAATCTGACCCCTATTTCTACAAACCAATTTGTTCCTTAGCTCATCCATGGTGATATTTCCACATCAGTAACTTTTAGATGTAGTCTATAAACACTTCCTCTGCTTGCTCTACCAGCAACTGCTCCAGCATGGAATTCAGTTCTGGTGGGTAGTATTTATTCTGGTCAGGTCCTCCCAATGTTTCTTTTAAATTTGAGACTGGTACACATAACTTCAGTAAGAATATACTTCTGTATGAGAAGAACTGAGGAAAATTGATTTCTGCTTTTTCCTCTCTTTAACCTCACTTGCAAGAAAACAGTAATCCAATATATTTCAATATTCGTCCTGTCATTCACTGCTTTGCATAAGGCTTCCTGATTTTCTTAGCATCTTTTCTGCAAGGAACTGCTCAGTTCAGCATAGTGAATCCTTTAGTACAGATGAAACTTTTTAGCTTACTTGCATGCATCATAAGCAACACAGGGGGAAAAAAACGTACCACTGATTACACAAAACATGGATACAAAATGTAAGGGCCATGGCTACTTGTGACAGTATTTGGGGGGGATCTATTTAACTGCATTTGACTGCAGGTTTTTTCATTTTAAGACTTGCTCCACTGGCAGTGGTGACTGAGATGAAGGATCCTACCGGACAGGCCTTCTCGCTGTGTTGTATAGGTACCTCTTGCTCTGCTCCTGAAGCCCCAGCCCTGAGAATGTAGGGCTTTACCACATCTGATGATGGCTTCACCATGGAGAAGCAGCTATGTGCATAATGCCTCTATGGTTAGCGCACATATCATGTGTGGAAGAGTGCTGTCAGTGTACAAGTCCTAATACTATCTGAACTAGTTCGAGCTCTTTAGGATTTGGCACCATGTAATAGCTCTCAGATCTGAAGGCGTATCAGTTATTATACCTAGTCAAAGAATTTCGTCTTTTTTGCACTTAGTTTCAGACAGAGCCAAAGGAACAACTTGAACAGTTTTACCCTCGCTTTTGCCATACTGTTGTACTGTTTTAAAAATGTCCAGACTACAATACCATTTGCCACGATACCGATCCTGCTAAACTCCATCAGAGCAAGCTGCCTATGCAGTTATAACCAGTCAGCTAGTTTGCACAGTTGAGTGGGTGTTCACAATATGCTACTCTGCTACTTCTACACCAGAGGTTTCTACTCCTCCTCATTGATACTAAAAAGACATCCACAGTTACTAGCTTAGACTTAAGTATTTACGTGATGAATCCCACCCTGGCAGGCCTATTATTGAGCCAGAAATGATGAAAAATGTCAATTTAAAGTGCTTGACAGGATTTTTTGTTCTCATATTATCACTAACAAGAGAATGGGTTTTGTTCTAATATTATCATTAACAATTTGTACTATAGAAATTATAAACTTAATAAGTGTTAAACTTTATAAGTGTTTGGATGATGTTAGTCTGGGGAAAAACTGGAAATGAGCTCACAGCTTATCAGTTTGTGGTGCTCCTTAAAGAGTGGTTGTATTACTGAGTAGCCCTTGGAAGAAATGTAATTATGCCTACATGGTGCTGCAGTTGCACTAATAAACTCTGCCTCACCCAAGGGTCTCCATGTAACCACCTCCCTGTCTCTGCATCCACAGCCCTGGTAATCTTCAACCCAGATAAGCTACCCATGGATAATGAGAGCTGACTGCATTTCTGTAGCAGGACTACCTCTATATCCAGCTTAGAGATCACTTACTCATTTTCTCTGATATGATTGTCATGTACTCACTGTCAGATTTTGGCATCTAATATCTTACTCATGATTTCTAAGAACCAGAAGGCATGAAAAAGGTATCAGACTACAGTCTGTAAGAATATAGAAGTAATGACTTCCTGTAATTGTCCTGAAAAATAAAAATGGAGCAATGACTAGCAGAGACAGGATAAGACTCAGTCATTGGGCTTTGTATTTCTGGGAGGAGGCAAAATGTTGATGATACCTGAAACTACACAGAGTGTTTTGTAAAACATTAACCCTAAACAAGTTTGCATTTCAGTCATTTGGACAGTGAAAGTATAACCACTTATCTCTGGAGCTGTTCTTGTAAGTAAAAACAAATGCATGCATGAATATTTCTAGTAAAAATGATTCCGACTTGAAATATCAAAATTTTATCCTAGTTGTCTTATACCTTACTGAAAAAAAAAAATCTAACTAAAAAAATAACCACAAAATCCCTCAAAGCCCAAAATCCCATATGCCACACAAACCTTGAAGAGTAATCATTTAAAAGTAACAGAAGATACATCTTTATAAATTCACAAAGAAAACCCCATACGGAAGAGAAAGTCCAAAATCTTATAAACAAGTAAACTACTAAGATCACAAAACACTCAAAAGATTCAGTGAATTCAAGGATTTACAGAAGCTCATTCTCTTTGAAAAAATTTAGAGTATTTTTATTATTTAGGTGCTTAAATATCTAGAAGATATTTATATATCAAATCAAAATAGCAAGATATCAAAATATAATAAAAAAGTTATAAGAAATAAAGTATTTCAACAGTGGGAGCCAACTGTTATACATTGGCAAGAAATGATAAAAAGAGCAGCAAGATTCCACTTCCAGGCCTGAAAAGGCAGGAAGACAACATCTAAACTAAGCATGCTTGGAAAAAACAGGAAAAGAGAAGAGGTACACTGCCAGGCCAGCAGCCGTCACCGATGGAGAATGTTTCTCACTATTTTTAGTTGAGGATCTCCTTCAATTTGAAATAAATCAAAACTACATATTTCATTTAGGTCTGCTCAACATTAATCCGAGTCACAGCCATACATCATGCCCTCCCATCTTCTCTACTGACTGGACTATTAAATTATCTCACCATGGCATACTTGGTACTCTTTGGCTGACAGGGTCACTGCATCATGGGAGACACTCGTACTTATGGAGACTATAACTCGAGTGTCCCCTATGTATGAGTCACAGAGTATGGGATATCTGGATTTCAGCTACGGTAAGGCACTATGCACAATGCACAGACGTAACATTAAGTCTAAATACAATACTTCAACCTTTTTTTAAATTACATGTTACATGCCACTTGCTTGAAAAATATTTTAACTTTTTATTAAAAACAGAAGACAAATATGAAATGAAACTGACATTATCAAATGACAGATATGCCTCGTTTGTTTCATCCCTTCTATGAATAATTTCTATACATCAACATTATGTGGTTTTGTTGAATACTGTAATAGCATCAATCATAACTACACCATGAAAATTTGTCATACAAACCCCAATCCTGCAAACCTGTGTGTACAAACATCCTTCCCTTACTTAATAAGTCAAGCAAATCTGCAAATACACTCTTGCGTATGAACACAATTGCTTCCAAACTGATGACACTGGAAAGCTTAATTGGTATTCTTAATTGAGTCAGGCATATCCCATAGGAATATGCTGTACTGTTCCTATACTATTCTCTTTTTTTTTTTTTTTATGCTGAGAGAATGGTGAAATTGTCTGCATTTCAGAGATAGTAGGATCCTTCAGTTTTACTTGCTTTCAGTGACAGTATGTCTAAGAAAAACCTCAGCCCCAAAATCTCAAATGTGGAAGAAAAACCCTGAGGCTGGAAGTCTCTGCTCTTGAAAGGAGTCCTATAAAAAAGTTTTTTACTGGTTCAAGAATGTGTCTTAACAGTCCTTAAGGCCTCACACTATGAACCCTGAATGCACATCTATGGCTATACAAATACTTCCAAGTATTAAGCTGTAACTTCAAACTTGCCTTATCAACAGTAATTCAAGCAGAAATATGATAGAAAAATCATTAAGAACAATAATTTTGCTGACACCGGTTTCTATTAAAAGCATCTTAAATTGGAATGGCTGCACACAGAAAATGCTTTTTTCCCCAAAACAACTGTAAGTCATGAGTCTATAAAAAGATTCATTTCTGCTAGAATAGAAAATCAAACCAGGAACAGCTTTGTTCGGGCATCTGCTAGCAATGGAAAACATATTTTGTCTCTGGCCAAGTGTCTGAAATAATGTTTTTATTCTGGAAGTGTTTTGCTATTTTATATTCCCCTCATTTTTGTTTTGTAGATTTCATGCTGTAGCCACAACAGTGTAATTAACACCACTAACTTTTTTGTGTTCCTTAATAAGGAAACCTATGGTTTCAAATTAAAAAACACCACCAGAATTAACATTTGCATAGTCATTGTAGAGGAGTGATTAGACTAATCAAAATTCTTTGATTAAAGAATGCTTCCCAAGTGTCTGTCCCTGATAATTACTATGCAACCACTACATTCTAGGAGATATAACTGAAGGCCTTCATGCAAATTTTTTTTATACAGAAACTCTCTATTTTTCATTTATTTTATATATAATTATACATAGCTGACACAACCAGGGCTTTAGGAGCTGGTATTTATTGAAAAATAGCAAATCTTGTGGAATTTGCAATAAAATCACAAGTGCTAACACTACAAAAATCTTTAGTTCAGTTTTCTTAAGACAGACAGTCTCCTTTTCTTCCTCCATTTTAAGTTTGATGCCACATGCTTACTGCATAACATCGAATCCAAGTGCTGAACTCCCTACATCAAAACAAAATATGAATGAGTACAACAGCAATTATCAAAAAGTCCACCTGGTCTTAAATAATAATATATCCTTCCTATGATGCTATGTGAATGTATCACACCTTTTTGCTGCATTTGTCCTTGACTTGGTGAGATAAAGAGATTATTCACTCCATTTTGCAGATTACCTTCATAAAAGCAACATTTTGACTTGAGCAAGGCACCCACAGCCTTCACTAGTTAAGGACTCAGCTGATATACTGAGTAAAAAAAAGCTTAACTAATGTAATTTACAAAGAATCATTAGTGACAAACTTTTATTTTTCTTTTAAAGCACTTGACACAGAAGAAAGGCAACAGCCTAAGAAGAGTTGTGGAGGAGGGAGTGACTAACCTGGTGATTGCAGCACTTGTGCCAATGCTGAGAAATGCAGGCTCAGCTTCTCTGCTCCTTCCCCTGGGTTTCAGCCCTCACCTCCCCACTAGCAGAAGACTGCCCTTGTTTTCCATCAGGAGGTTGTTCTGGGGTGATAGCCTTCTCCAGCTTTCCTGCTGAACTTGCTAAATTTTGCGAAAGGGGAGAATGAAAGCCCAAGATGCCAGTGAAGAAATGAAAGAAGAGAACCTGATTCTACATCTTTGGGAGAAGAGTCTGTATTTCAGTGCCCGCCCTAAAGACTTTGAATGTACTTTACAACAAATAAAATACATAAACAGTCTTTAGAACAAGGATGAGAATCATCCCCTGGATTCTTCTCCTCCCTTGAAAGTGAGAAATATGGATAAAAAGAAAGTGAAAGTGAGTTACATCCTAACTGAGTGTTGAAACCACTAGGAAATGATCTGAAGGGAAAATGCTCTTCATATTTTCTGGCTACATTTTCGAACAAGAGTAATACCCACTGCAGGAAAGGTATACTGACTTACATTAGGTGTACTAGGCACATAAGATATCAGATTGGGTTCTTCCAAGCATAAGGATTTATTTTTGGTCACAGTTTGTGGCTTTCAATATACTTTAAATATAAAGTAGACACCATGCTACTCAGCCATGAGCAAGACACAAGAACATTCACAAATGGGAAGGTCAGAGACAAAATATTAAGCACCTTACCAATTGTACTAGCAAAAGCTATGCTCAGATTTTGAGAGCTGCATGCTTTTATTTAGATAGTGAAGCACTCTTACACGCAATAGCAACTTGCCGAAGGTCAGACCACAGACTCAAAGCTAAGAGCAACTTCCATGATCAAGGATAGTTTTAACCGCTGCATGTTCTTATCTCACCAGAGTAAAGTTTAAGAGCAGCTCTAACACAGAATATAATTGCTGTATATCTAATTGAAACCACTATATAGGATAATAGCAGTCCCTTTTTACAGTGTATAGAAAACATATACACCACACAGTCTCACTTTTTTCCTCCACTCACAATGTTTGAATTATTTATGTAAGTAGTAATTGGAAGGATGATTAAATAAAACCACCTGGAAGAAGCTGCGCATAAATTTCACTATGTTTTTGCAGTCACATTTAATACCACAGCAAAATATACATAAACCATAAACTAAGCTTATGTCTATGAAGGAGTAATAAATAAATAAATAAAATTATTTTCAATTCTTAATTGATCCCTGGCCTGATAGAGGTAGCATAATGCTTTCATGCTGCCCCTTCTTTTAGAACGGCGCAAAAGTCCCCTTCCACTGGGGCCAAAAGCAATCAGCACTAACATCACCCACCGGCTGCCAGAGCCTGTCTGCTCACATTGCAGTTGCAGCAGCAATGTTCTTCTGGCAGCAAAGGAAATCACTGACATTGTTGCGTCTGTAATAAAAAATGTCGAGTTGGTGATTCGGTACTCTGTCAGGCACAAATGTTTATCTGATAGCTGTTGCTGAGATTGAATGTTGTGCTAAGTGCTCTGGAGGAAGGGAGAGCAAAAACCAAAATGGGATCCATCTATAGGGTTTTATGTTCATATCAAGGCAAGACAATGATTCCAGGCTTTAAAAAGATGTCAAGGGAGGTGGCTAGAAGGAAGAAAGAGACAACAAACGTTCTTAAAAAAAATTAATTGGTCACTTCAGTCTAGTCCCTATCAATGTTTTTTCACCCTATCATCAATCTCTATTCATTGTGGCACAGCTGGCAAAAGATTACAAGGCAGATCATTACAGATGAAAACGGAACCACACTAGCAGACCTGTGTGTAAAAGCCTGCTTAACTAACAACATATGTTTGGTTTTCTTGTTGCTTTAAACAAGTGTTAAATTCCCTAAAAAAGATCTTTTGAGACAACGAACAAAGAATAGGTCTCCTTCCTTTCATCTCATTTCAACTTTTGCTTAGTCTCAGTACTTTGTTTCATGTTTAAAATGTTCATGCTTGTGGTGTACTGATACCGAAAATTTAAAATATTTTAGCATGAAATTTAATTTCATGCATTACTTAATAAATAATAATAAACAATATCTAATATCTTCTTTCTTCAAAAGAACAATATTTTATTACCACAGAGGTTACAGGACATTAGCATGACTTGAAAAGTTAAGTTAAGAGTATCACATTTATCACATATCCCAGAATTATTTAGGTTCTTCACTTTTACAGTGCCTGGTACAAGGGAACCCTAATCCATATAGTATAAGTAAATAAAAACAATAAAGCATAGGATCCAAAATCTCTTAAGTCCCATATTACAGAGTGCCTCTTTGGTACTGCAGAGCTACTCAAGATGCAAACAGACATATATTTATTTTTTCTCCTGTTTCTCCCCTAGTCTCAAAAGCACAGCTGCTTTGTTAGGCATAAATTACAGATTATGAAAGAAGAAAATATCAGGACCTTTTAATTGTTAACTTGCAAGTCTGCTTATATTAGTTCCTTCTTACAAATACCTCACCTTAGATATCCTGGGATAATCCTAAACCCAAGATTATTGTGTGATAAACCATACACACATGGTGCTTTTGTCGCGGATGAGTGGAATTCACCTTACTCAAAAGAGAGAAGCAGCAATATGTTTTATTGAGGTAAAATAATAACTTGACAGAGTTCAGTAAATTCTATGGAATTTAACAAAGTTTAACAGTGGTTTACCAAGGTTCAATAAGTTTGATGGTAAGGTTCACCTTATTAATTATTGCATGGAAGAAAAATACAAAGGAAAATTGAGTTAGAATCAAGTTAGAATGATTCACACAGAGACCGGAGACCCAAAGAGTAAGGAAGATTCTCTTGTCGAGTCATGAAGTTCAGAGTGGACTCCCTTGCTTTCTAAACTCCTTATGGAGCCTAGGTGTGGCTAGGTCCAATCTTAGTCTCAGACTTGGACAACAGTTTATGTCTAATGGAATTATCTATACGAAGTTTATAATAATTGAGTAGCTACATGGATTAGTAATGTTTCATTAGTATTAATTCAGCATGTTATCAGGCACCAAGGATCTGTCACAAGTAAGGGGTCTCTCCGCCTTGGACAAGGAAGGATCTGTTACTCTCAGGTAAGGGATCTCAAACCTTGAGTGGTGTCCCTGCTCAAGGAGACAGTCACCTGGTGTGCAGTCCAGCTGAAATTCAGGGAGAGCTCAGACTAGGCTCATCCTGATGGTAATACTTATAGAGTGAAGTAGCTGGCTGCTACTCAACAGTATGGACAAGATAGATGTCTTCATTTTAGCTCTGGTGTCTTGTTCTGTACTTTGGTTATCTTGCATTTTTGGGCTTTGAAACCACCTTTTGAAGTATTTTTCTGACACACCTTCACTCCGTTGTACATGAGTCAAGAGCTTTACAGCTCACAGGTTCAACACAGGGCACAAGGCCTGTTGCTCCTTAGTCTGCCTGAACCAAAATATGGCTAGGTGTCAAGTGTATCCGTCACAGCTTTAAAACAATTTTATCTGAGTTTCACTTTTTTTCAGCTTTGGTTGAAATCTTAGCTCCAAACTATTGAATATAAAGCTTCCATTATCTTCAACAGCGCACAACTCCAGAAACTGGGCCTCTCTCCTTACTTCGTAATTATAAATCTTGAACTAGGACAACATAAATTTAGAACTGAGAAGAAACCTACTCCCCGCCCTCACAGGATGCAGAAAAATAACACTGTCCAACCCCATCAGAGATGAATCTTAAGTGGGGTCAGAAGAAGGAATAGCATAATTTGAGTACAAGGAGTGGACTCCCATTCACAAAAGAGTTCTCACACACTTAAGAACAACAACAACAACAAAAAATCCCCTTAAAATAAATACAACACAGGTAACACCTAGAATAAAAGACTGCAAAATAGCAAGAGACAAAGAAAATTCACTAAAGAAATACAGTCAACTTAGGCTGATTACATTCATAAGACCAAGATGAATTTAATGCTCTAAGTAGTAAGGGTAGTTGATATTCTGTGTGTGTGGCAGCTGATAGGGTTGGGGGGTTTTTTTTGAAAAATGAAGTGTGGATTTAGACAATAATATTTATACAGGAAGAAATGCATTCTTAGACATACCTGAAAAACTTCATCTTCTACTGATCCAGCATTGCCATAATCCCTGTTATTTGAGTATTCCATTATTTGTGCCCTTTCCATGCACCTTTACACTAATTAAACAACTCTTTTTCTCCCTGAAGCAATTATTAATTCCACTACAAGTTCTCCAGAACTGAAATGTTTTAGAATCAAATATTCTGTAGTCTAGATTTGCAGACTGAATCCTATACATTGAGATGAAAGCTTAAGACATGACTGCAATAAATAATTTGCAGACACATGAAAAAATATTATTTCACTATAACCACCAACGCTGTATTTCCCCCCCTCTGATTCTATGATTCATCTCTTTCTCCCTTCTCAACATATGTTTATATTTTACGGTGCTACATGAAGGACATGTTCCACTTGCCATTAAGACAAAAAAAGGATTTAACAGTTATTTGAGCTGGTCTGATAACCTAACTAGTGTCTGATGTTAATGTACTGCCACCTTCATCTATCTATACACAAGCACATGCATATAAATATTTTCTTCACTGGTGTATTAAAACTGCCCCCTGGAAGCAACAGATGTGTCAGCTTAGTGTTCATTTGCAAGATGCTCTTCTGAAACCTGCCCTCTGCAGCCTTTTATTAGCATTATTGCCACAATGACGGTCTAATGATTTGTCTTTTCTAATCCCCAAAATTTGGAAAACAAAACTAAATGCACAGTGCAACTTCAACGCAAGGATCTAGATGAAGGGAGATGTGCAGACAGGGTAGGCACTCTTTAGTTTTAACTACCAAGAGTTATTATTTGCTATGAGTGAATTCATTTTAGAAAATGAGGGAAGACAAAAGCCCGGACTTATGGGACAAATTTACCAAGTAGTCTCTAAGGATAGGCTGAATGATCCGAACATGTGGTGCAGCCTTGCAGCAGGACCTGGGCATCTGGCGCCTGAGCTCTGTGATGAGGGCAGACCTCATGGGACAGAGAACAACCAAGTTCTGATTCTCTCAATGGCAGCTCAGGTCCGTAGCCCATGGAGTAAAAGAAGACCTATGGTAGCACTACTGCTTTTAAAATGTGCCCACTAAAAATTTCCTCCTCGAGTCTAAGCCTTTAGTTTTATTTTTCAGCACAAACCCAAGGATCAATCTCTGAGAGACACATTGCCCAGCTTTACCCTTGCAGAGGTGCATCTTTCAGATAGGATCACAGTCCAAACAGCAGCAATAGCAGTGAGACACGGTGGGTATGAGCAAAGGTGCCAGAACCTGTCGTGATACAAATTTCACACAAAGTAAGGTCCTATATAAATCTTAAGGAACATCAAGCACATTTGTCTAAAACAATATTTGATGAATTACAATATTTCCCATATAAAACCCCATGGTGTGGTTCTAGTGCATTCTGGCTGATACATTGTTTGTACACCCATCTTTCAGACCCTCTTATGCAATCCAAGATGTATAAGCTATTCTGTATGTCAGTAACTACTAATGGCTTCCTGAAAAGATTATGGCATAAGTTTAGTGAAAGGTATAATTTAGCAAGCAGATTTAGCAAGCAGCAGATAAAACAATTAGACTAAAGATCTTTTGTGAAAGAAGTGGCTGGCAGTACACCCACAGTGAAGGCTGACTTTGTAATTTAGCAAACAGATTTTATAAGTGGCAGATACAACAATTAACAGAAAAATCTTTTATGAGCAAAATAGCTCATCAAATATGCACAGAGAAAGTACATTTGCATGAAAATGATGTGTAGATTTCCACTGAAAAGCAATCTATTTTTTCCTGCCTTTTTCCGCCTCTTTATATTACTAGGGTTTGTGGTAGGAGAGCAATGGAAAACAGAGCACGCACTTAGTAAAGGAATAAATTCCAAACAAGGACTGTGGGTGAATCTGAAGCATCAGCCTAAAAACCTCTTGCATTAAAACTCAATCATTCTGCACCTCAGCTAACCAAACCCTGTTTTTTTTTTAATCAAGCTTTCTTGTTTTATGATTGCTATGCTTTATTGCTTTATTTTAACAAGATGTCTGCAGCCAAATGTTGACTGAAACAGTACACTGCAAAATTATTTGAAAGGACCTGACAGGCTGCAATTTCTGTTACTCTGCGTGAGGGAAGGGGAAGTCTGTCACCAGATTTACTACGCAGTCCTTGATCTCAGGTAACTATTTGCTTACATGGCATTGCAAGTGTACACAGAGCTATGAAATGCTGACAAAAATACATGTTTATTCCCTGAAGAACTTAGGACCTTGGTTAACCATTTGAAAAGTGTATTTGCCCCTTCAAGTACAACAAAAGCCACAGGAGATGATAAGTGTTCCCTGTGACATCTCAAAGCTGTGAGCATCTCTTCCCAGTCATTCCCTCCAATCACTGCGAAGTCTCTGGGGAAGAAGAATAAATTTGGTTTTCCTGAAGAAGATAACAGGACGCCAGCTCTGTATTTATCTTGCTGGTGTGCTATAGAGGTTGCAGCACTGCTCTAGACAGGGACTGACTGCTCAGCTGTGCCCTAACTTACAACAGCTCATCAAGTATTTTAACATAGTCTGAACTATTTAGATAAATGGATCATTCAGGTCATACATTACCTCAGCTTTGAGAAAAATGTGGATCCAGACACAGATTTTGTAAAAGGCCTCCTATCTGTGCCATTATGATGAAGAAATGGTAAGAAATGCTGTGTTTACAGACACAAGAGCTCTACACTTACTTTTCAGTCTTTGCTGAAGGTGGTGTTTGCATGAACAGCCATTTGGGTTATAGCCCAGCTTTTGATCTGGTGGACTTAAACCCATGATATTATTTTGTCTGAATGGTGTGAAATGGAACTGCAAAGGACATTAAAGATACTAGCATATCTTTTTTCCATCCAAAAAGAATCAAATTACATATCGGGTTCAGATGGGACAGTCAAAAGACAGCTTGGTCTTTCACTTGCTCTTGCTTTTTAGCTTTTTTTGTTTCAATTTTTTTTTTTATGGAGAGGTATTTTTATGCATCCCAAGGCTTGGAGTTTGTTATTTACATATGTTCCTCAGTTAACAAGGCTGGTTTAGCACTTTTTTCCACTGAAGAGCTTAATGAAGTACCACATAACATTTGTTCAAGGTATTTTAAACCTCTCCAAGAGAATGACTCCTGCATCTCCAAACTCAACAATTAATTTATAAATTATAATACTGCCTTTTCAAAACACAGAAAAAGACAATAAATATGTATATTCAGAGCAAATCTACATATTTGGGATAGAAAAAGCAGTAAGGTTACAGATTTAACTATTCTTTTTTGAAGAAACATTATTTTCTTCTTTTAAAACAATTTTAAGTATTTATTAAAAGCTAAATCAGTATTTGACTGCAGCACTCACTAGAAAGATAGGAATTGAAAAGTTTAGTATTTGTGTTTAGGTAAAATAAAATTATCTAGTAAAATTAAGTTGTACTTGTTTCTTAGCACCTTCAAATTGATTCCAGTAAAATTTTGTTTTATTACTGCAGTTCCCAGTATTGAAGACTATTTAAGATGATTGATAGTCTCCCAAATACTTAAAGAAACTTTTAGAGGTATACTAGAAACATTCTGCTCCTTCTAGATCTTTTACTTTTGGTAACTCCTGTTTTATTACGCATGGAAAATACTTTTGCAGACTGTAACAGCGTAACAACTCAGCAGTGATCTCCCTTACACTACAGCAACCAGCAAATGAGGAGCTATAGCACAATATTGGAAGTTGCATCCCTATCTCCCCTCTTACCTTCAATGATTCATACATTTCTTTTTGTTTGAATAACTGTAAGCTTGCCCTGCAGCATATACTGCTAAAGGCAATTCATTCTGAACAGTTCAAAAGATACGTCCACCTTAACTGTCAAATATTTATACATAGTATGTACTTTTCCCCGAGAAACAGTTTCATTTATTTCCCTCAAGAAGCTATGATTGTTTTCCTCATCATTTTGTTTCAATACAATTTTTATGCCATCCATTGGTTAAACAAAAGATCTTCTAATAAGTAATGTTCCAGAATGTCACTAAGGGGGAGGCTTCTGTAAGGCATAATAGCTCAGCACTTCTTGCGGGATTAGCAATACACCCTTTGTCTTTGGCAGCAGATACTCTACTTATGTTTAAAAACACACTCATAACTTCAGACAGCTCTCTCCTAAACAGGTCAATCCTCCACAAAGCCAATTCTTTGTATGACACAAAGCCAGGAATCAGAAACTCTGATTTGAGACCAACCCAACGTGACTTTTCTTCCTGGACACAATATTTATTCCCATTTGATTTCCAACCTAAGTGCATCACTGTTGGAAAAGTGGACGTACCTCTAGCAGCACTACTTCCATCTTCTGGCAAAGACACATGACAATATGTCCATGCAAAGGCTGACTAACAGGGGTAGCTACCAACCTGGTGATGGACTGCTTTTTTAATAACCTGTTTTAATCAGGAGCAGCTGACTCCAACTTTTTCACAGTTGTTCTGGCAACAGAAATAAGAAATTTCACCTGGGCATACAATTTAGAGTATTCTCAAGAGACACTACCAACACCAGAATTTTAGAAAAATATAAAACACGTCTAGATTTGGCAGTTTAAGCAGGACAACTGGGGTTTTTGAGTTCTCATGTATACAAACTTCAGCTGGTAAAGCAAAGGCAGCATTTTTTGTGTTTGTTTTTTTTTTGTTTAAAAGTCTGTAAGCAGAACTAATGCAACAGCTGTTTTAATTGGTAAGTAGGAATTATAAACATCTGCCACATTTTAAGCTATGATTATTTTGACTACATCTAAAATGAAGAGCTGAAAGATGCCTCACTAAGCATGAGGACTGCAATTCTAGCAATCTCCAGTTTAGGTTGTCTCCAGTTAAAAAGGGACACCATTGTCATTTTGGTGATGATGAGGTCACCTGACTGGTGCATAACCAGGAGACAACTTCTTCCAGAGTACTGAGCAAAGCACTATCATGACAGGTGGTGAGCTGAGGCTCTCTGAAGTCACTTCTGGCAAGCCTCATGTAATGAGGCCCAGTTCAATCTCTTCTGGAGGGCAGCTCATACCCCCTTACTCAAGCAAGTACTTTTACCACTGTTTACAAAGCAGGCTATGTACATGTACACAATCAAATATGCACTACGAAGAAAAAAGAGAAAAATAAATCAGGTCTCCATCACACTTCTTCATTCATCAAACTGTCAGTGGAAATTTTCCTGTTAGTGCTGTCTATCTTGCACAGAGTCCTGTCTCCTGTTGAAGGATAACTCCTTTGTAAAGGATCTCCAGTTTCTACACCTCCATAACCACATTTCTAACTCTTGGTTTGTGTAAGCTTTCCTCTTTATTCAGGAGTGGAGAGACCTCTCCTTGTAGCTTTTGTTTGAATTTCTTACCTAGGAATACCTCTGAACTGAAATGCTGTGGTTTTCTACTCATTAATTTCATATCCTGAGTACGGGCTCCTGCAACTGAGTTGTTTATTCGGTCACTGGTGGTCTTCTGTCCACAAAAGAAGGACACATCGCAAAATTTAAAACATTGCTACATTTCTGAGTGTTTCTGAAAATTGGCAGCTGGACAGAGCAAAAAGCATTCACAGCAAGGGAAAGAAAGGCTGAAACAAACTTGCTTGCCCCTTATGGAGCACTGGCCCTGCCAGCTGCCCAGTAGCTACAGCCACCCGCACACCCCAGAGCAGCCTCCGAGGGCACGCACATGCCCCTGGCTTCCCCCATCCTCAAAGCTGAAGGGAAGGAAAGGAAGCCAAGGAGACCACAGCTTGGGATGGAAAAAGGAGAGGGTGAAGATGGAGTGCTGGTGGTATGCCAAGATATTTTTTGTCATCTCCAAATACTTACAGTGCTTGAAGATTTATTTGTAAGAGTAAGATATGGGCAATGAAGATGCAAAAAGCACATCTTCCTGTCAGTGAGACCAACTGGACCTATTCGTGTTTTCAGCTTTTGTGAATCATCTGGTTTCTGAAGGCATGATCCATTGATACACTGCAACTTAGGTATTTTAAGATCAGACCAAAATGAGTTTCTCCTAAAATCTTGGTTCAGTTTAACCTTTGTGCTGCAGATATTATATGTAACACAGAGCAATAAAATAGGAATTGTAAATACAAGGTACGTTTCTGTTATTTTGAATAAAATGTCACCTAAGTTGCAATCCAACATTCTTAGAGTTCAAAGGGAAGGTTGCCCACTTATACAACTGGCATTAATCACCATTTTACTATGTCATTCACTCATATTCAAATAATAATTAAACAATTCAAATATCTATTACTAATTGTTATATCTTGTATAAGAGTTCATCAGAAATCAACACAATTGCTCATAATTATTGGGTTTTTAAAGTTACGGGCAGGATTTGAAGCTAAATTTGGGGACATGCATTTACTTTTATGGGAACCTGTTAGTCTCCACTGTAATATGTCAAGTATCTTGGACTTCAGTGAAATTCTATGTCTGAAAGTGTCCTCACAAGGAAGGGCTTACAAGGTAAAAAGCTTACAGGTGTAATTTTCTCTTATATTCATAGCAGCTTGTATATGGACACAATATAGACATAAATGCCCATGTCCCAACTTTAAATTAGTGACTTTAAAATGGAACATTCTTTAATGGCTCCTCTTATTTCTTTTATTTAAAAACATCAGCTATTAACAAATAATATGCTTATTATGGTTTTCATCAACTTGGACTCTCTCCCAGTAAGTAGTAATATGCTCAGTGGTAATAATCCTTGACAAGTTTTACTGGTGTTAATGTACTCCATTAAGAGTGTAGGTGATACAACCATTGAGGTACCTCACTGACATAATGCACCAGTGTTCACTTTGCAGCTTGTCTATCCATAACTGTGCACATTTCCAAGTTATTTTGAAAATGGAAGGCCATATCCAACCAAGCATTGTTAACTAAAACTTAGTAAAATTATCACATCTATACAGAACAGTGTGAAAGGCTATAAGAAAAACGCATACTTTTATGCTTATAAATCAAAAAGAAATTACATTTTCTGCAATCACTAGCTCATGTATAATATTCTTTGAAATTGAATCACATCACTTCAGACTACAGGAAATATAAAAAATAGCTATATGTCATGAATTGCTTTTTTTCTAAGGACTTTCTAAAGTAAATACTAAGGTTTGATAGCATATTGCTTCAAATGGGCTGCGTCAGAAAGGGAGAGTGACCGTGAAAACATTTGGCCAATATATTGCATGTGCAAAATGGCTTCAATGACATTAATAGGAGACATGCATAATACTACTCCTGTCTTGCAAAAAACTGTGAGATTTTATCTGTTCTGAATGGGAAAATTTCCAGAATGTGATTAAATAAATGAATTTGGACAACTTAATAGCTTCATTTTCATGATTTTGAAATGTTTATTTTGATGTAATCTCTTTCTCTGTCACTTTTTTCCATATAAATTCCCCATTTCATCAATGTCTGGACATTCAAAAGATTTTTGAAACAGTAGTAACCAAATCTGGTGATGTGTCCAAAGTTACTAATTTCTGAAGTGGACCAGATGGAGAACATTTGCATAATTCTCCAACAGGTGTTTGTCTGCAGAATTTATCTTTGCAGCAATTTCTAGTATACGTAAACTTTAACAAAGATAGGCTTTAGATGCTTAAAACTAAAGTTCCAGTGTATATTTCAGCCAGTTTATATGTGGATAAAATTCACACATTCCCATGTACTGATCTAAAATTTAGAACCTTAACATGGAACTCTTAATACTATACTTTCACTTCTATCTTTGTTAAAAGCATGGCGGCTAATAGTAAATAACACATTAATTTGTTCATTTCAATCGTCTTGACTCTCTCCCAAGAAGTAGCAATATATTCAGCTGTAAATATACAAACTATGAGATTTTTAAAATATGTGATTCAGCAGTATAAAAAGTAGTATAAAGTTCATCTAAGATGAATTAAATATAAGCCCAGAAGGGCTTTGTCATCATGTCGTGTTGTCCCCCCCCTCCAGTTGTGTCTGAGAGCGCTTTTTATTTAGATCACAAAATAGAGGGAAAAAATCCCTTGTCCCTTATTCCCTCTTTCTACATGAACAGCACTATCTGTACATTGCAGAAAGATTGCTACAAATACAGAGAGACCTGTGGGAGGCCCCTTCTTAAATAGATAACTCATTAAGTTATCAAGCAAAGAAATAGAAAGGAAAAACAGTAACAATGTCCTGATCATCACTAGCACTGAAAGTGATACATGGTCAACTGCTGGAAGTCTGAAATAAAAGCAGCAGTGGCTGAAATTACCTATGCAAAAAAGTCCATTAATATCCAAAGAAAATGTTAATACTTTTTTTTTTTTCCTCAACCCCAAACAAAGCCAAATTTAATTTTCATATGCTACAAGGCCTGTGAGTTGATGACTGGAAAATGTTTCAAGATTTCATTTTGTGATAACAGAGGTTTTACTGCAGAGCAGATTAATAACATTTAAGAAAGCAATTCAAAACACTGTAAGAGAAATTACCAGAAGCCTTCAAGAAACAAACAATGAAACAAAGTAATTTCAAGAAGACTGTAAAGAAGCCAAAGTAAAAAAAAAAAAAAATCAAACCAAAAAAACCCTCCCACCACCACCAAAAAAAAAAAACCAACAGAAAAAAAAACAAACAAAAAACCCCCCAAAACAACAAAACCCACTAGAAAAACAGAAGACAAAAATTCTACACAAAGCACCTATGAAATCACTGGACAAAATTTGGGCAGACACAGTTTTAGAAGGACGGTCTCCAGCAGCCACCAGAGGTGCCAAGCAGACACAATATAAAAGTGTGAGAGTGTATTGTAAAGGCGGAATCCAGTGTGCCCAGCTTAATACCTGTATTTAAGATACCAAGTAAAGCTAAATTCTCCAAGTGATTAATGTTGTGTAATAGCCAATGAAGGCAGATTTAGGAAAACACAATCTTTGTCTAGAGACTTGTAAAACATTTTTCAACTAACTACAGAGGGAATTAAAAGTGTTTAATTTAACATAAAATGTAGGCACAAGCTGTGTCCCTAAGTTTAGTGGATGGGAGCCTAATCCAGGTTGAATCGTGATCAGACCAGAAATAGGAATGATAAAACAGGCTACCCAAGAACTTCTGGAAATGGTGTACAGATATTAGAAGCATAGGAGGAATTGCAAGTTGCAAAACCTTAAACTTATCCAAATGTTGGATCCTGACCAGGCCAGGTTTAAAGACAAGCATGAATATGAGCGATGGACCAGCACCACCAAGATACAACACATAAATAATGGTTAGGTTGCAGTAACAAACAGCACAGCAACAAAGACATTGAGGTCTGCCAAAACAGTCAATACATTGCCTAAAAACATGTAAAAGGACATAGGGAGGGAAAAAGAGAAGACATGCCAAATTAACAGTAAGAGTCTTAACAACATCGAGTTATTTGCTAGTCCCAGTAACTACAGAAATAGTTTATCATCAGTACCAGGAGAACAAAAATGATGAAAAATATTTGCCAGCAGAAGAGAACCAGCTCTCATCAAATAGTTATAGGCCAAAGTAGTATAGACTCTACCCCAAGAGGAGCACATACTCCAACAAGTAACAGTAACATATAAGAACACTCATAAAAACATTTTGAAATCTCTTTCACAAAATTAGTTTATTTTGGAGAGAAGTATTATGGGGAAAAAAAGAGATGAAAAATTCTGTGTTCATATTCTGTGTGCTGAGAATTGGTGGAAAATTAAGCAACAAGTTTTGCCTTGAACTTTGGCTTGAACAAAGGGAAACTGAATAGTTGCCACTCTTTGTTTTTGAACTGGATACTAGACATTTGGACTTTCACGTAAGTTGTTAGTGGAAAAAAAGCAAAAATAGTTGAGATTAAACAATGTATGTTCTTTGTAGATGGGATTTAAAAATATCTGTTCTTTGAAGGATGGCCAACGACATGATTTTCATACAAAAGAATGACTCAGGGAGACAGAAGAACATGATGAGATGCAGAACTGCCTGGAACTGCAAGTATTACCATGGTAAGGGCAGCTACGAAGAGCTGACAGAGAGACAATATTACACAAATATGACACAGGTTCCTCGAAGCCAGGGGCTCATGACTACTAGATTGTGGCATCCCAGACTGAAACCTGATCGACTTGGGCTGAGAGCTCTGTATGGGAAGGAGTAACAGTGCTCTAACACTTGCTATGCCCACAGAGGTAGGAGCTGAAAAACCAAACCATCACCATTATTCTGTTGTGCCAGCAGGAAGGAACTAGTCATAAGCCTCAAAGCCACTGCAGGCTATTTGGTTTTGTATATGTGAAGTCCTCATCACCATGCGGTCCTAGTCCTAGACTAGAGCTTTTATGTACTACAGTATGACACACATTGTATTTTGAGTTCTGTATTACATCCTTCACATAAAATACCCATAGCTAGTACAGTCAGCAGATACAGGGTCTTGTCAATTAGATGTGCACAGTCAGTCATCAACATGCTGGCTGACACAGAGCTTTGTTACAAAGACTTAGGCTGAAAGACATTAGAACATTCCCCAGGGATGCCGAAATTAATTGACAAGCCTGGAGTTCGGTGTTACTGAGAATTGCCTTTTACTCTAAAAGTTATTTATCCATGCAGGCAGTATTTAAAGAAAAAGAAAGGTGCACAGGTGTCAATGTGTTTCAATCAATGTGTGAAAAATTGACTGCTGATACCCAATGATGCAACTGGCAGGTTTCAAACATGCATGCAGTAGGGGGATGCTAACTCTCACTGAATAATTCACTATGCCTATAAAAGAGTAATAGAAAGTGAGAAACAGTGTTTGCATTTATATTTTTCCTCGCATGTGGTGAGCTGACAAGCCACTTACCTTTCATTTTTATTATCTGGTAACACACCACTAACAACGATACGAGAAATTGTAACATGGAGGCTGGATTCCTGCAAAAGAGATCTAGCAATTGTTTTTTTTGAGAGGAACTGTTCTCAAAAAAAATTTACAGACCATAATGGCCAATTACCTGGATGGAAAAATGCCGGCCTGTAAGCTCCTGCCACCAGGCATTGCAACCCCAAGCCACTGGTTCTGTCACCACCAAGCTCCTCCTAAGAGCATAATCTAGATTTCTGGTATGTAAGCTCATCTCTCACCTACTCTGCTGGGGTGGAGAGCACACACCAGTAGTCTCTGCCATCTTTTCAGCAGAAGGAAGAGTGATGAACTTTCTGGGGACAGCCCTCTCCCTTGGCCATCCAAACCACTAAAATACTAAGCTAATAATAAAAATATTAACAATGCAGTATCTGGAAACAGAACAATATTTCCTCTATTTTTAAAAGCACACATTCAAGTCTACATTATTATGACTTCATTACCCAAAATAAATAGCTGAAATAATATCCCTACAGCATTATACGTTTGTACAGCAAATAAACAGGCCATAAGTCATTATAAATGCCAGTCATGTAAAGGCATTTTATCAAATGTTAAATGCCTAAATATCTCTGAATACATGCTTATATGAATCACTGATTGGCACGTACACAGCATTTAATGATTTAGGCCTTGGTCACTTTTGAAATAGGTAACTAGAATCTAGCTTTGCTTGGATGCCTTAAAATATTGCCGTATTACCTCATTTATTTTTAATCTTCTTACATGCAGTATAAAACAAAAAGAAAACTATACACAAAACTGGAGATTCTTTTAAATAGATTCATTTATATATATTGTGTTGGTTTAATGGAATTCATGAACTTGGAGGTACATATAGCTGACAGAAATGTATTCCCTCTCTTTTTAAATTCTAACCTCTTCAGATCTATGAAGAATGTATTTGAAACAAACAAGTTACTGGTTTCAAGATTAGTGTTCACTGTGGCCTGCAGATGAACAGAAGATGTATGAACATTCAGAGACAGCAGATAGGATTCTTCTGTTTATACATGCATCCCCTAAATATGAACAACTCTAGCTCAGTAATTTTCTAGTTTTGATTTCAGGCAGCAAAGCAGCTGTGACTTCATTGCTTCAGTTTAATTTTAATTGAGTGTGCAGTTTGGAATATGTTAAAATGATCCGCATGACATATTTTAAAACATCTTGTATACAAGACTGCTGAAAATCCATCAGACTTTAAAGTAAGAAGGGGATAATGTACTGTGTAAACAGATGACATTACTGATCACAGTCCTCCTCTTCGCTGCACCCTAATCCCAAACTTCATTTATCAAAACACATGGATCTATGTTAAAACAGCAGTGCAGTGGGTGATATTTGCTGCATTATGTCACCTATAATTTTTTACTGTGAGAAATGAGACTTTGAAATGTAGATGTTCAAAACTTACCAATTTCCATTCCTAAGAGTTTTCCTTGGATGGAAGAGAAGTTTGTTTATGAAAAATGTTTCATAACAAAACCAAACCCCACGCATTTTTTAATTAACCATAAGCATCCTTTCACTAAAAAATATTTTGAAAACATTAAAAAGAAAGATTTTAATATTTCATTATAAAACAATTTTTTCTTTCTTTGTAAGAGATGAAACCTGAAAGATAATGTTCAACTTTGATTTGAATGACATACTGTATTTAAAATAATTCGGTTTATAACTGTGTAGTGGGTTGACCCTGGCTGGATGCCAGGTGCCCACCAAAGCCGCTCTATCACTCCCCCTTCTTAACTGGACAGGGGGAAGAAAATATAACAAAAGGCTCGTGGGTCAAGATAAGGACAGTTTAATAAACTGAAAGCCAAGGTCGTGCGCGAAAGCAAAGAAAAACAAATGATATTATTCTCTACTTCCCATCAGCAGGCGATGTCTAGCCACTTCCTGGGAAGCAGGGCTTCAGTACGCGTAGTGGTTGCTCCTGAAGACAAAAAATGCCCCCCTTCCGTCTCCCTTTACTTAGATTTTATATCTGAGCTGACGTCATATGGTATGGAATATCTGTTTGGTTAGTTTAGGTCAGCTGTCCTGGTTATGTCCCCTCCCGAGATCTCGCCCTGCCCCAGCCTGCCGTTGAGGGGGGGGCAAAAATGTTGGAGAGACAGCCTTGATGCTGTGCCAGCACTGCTCAGCAGTAGCCAAAACACTGGTGTGTTATCAACACCTTTCTAGCTACTGATGCAGAGCACAGTGCTATGAGGGCTGCTATGGGGAGTATTAACTCCATCTCAGCCAGACCCAATACAAACTGTTGTATCCACCAGTGAATTAAAATATTGTCTGGCTTCACTCCTTGTACATGAACCCCTGGAGTATAATTTTAACTGGGTATTTGTGTCTACCTAAACACAAATCAACAAGAGCATTTTTATTCTGGTAAAACTCTTTTGCAACTTGGCCAATTCTTTTGGTTACAAACCAGAAATCTGTAAGCTTAGGCCTACACTAAAGGATTCCCCAAAACTCTAGAAGACTATTTTCTACTGTGTTTTTGTCATTTACAATTTTTATCTCAATTGTAATACTTCCAGATGGAAAGTATGCAAATAAAAAATTATATATTGCTTTTATGTTTCACAGTGACACCTT
Organism: Harpia harpyja; assembly: GCF_026419915.1. Taxonomy (NCBI): domain Eukaryota; kingdom Metazoa; phylum Chordata; class Aves; order Accipitriformes; family Accipitridae; genus Harpia; species Harpia harpyja. The sequence goes on from NC_068947.1 coordinate 26,695,796, forward strand.
TTAATGTGTCCATTTCCTGCTAAAGGGAAATTTGTGACATGCATGTAGGAATTTTCTACTATCATGTTTTAAAAAATGTGCAAGATACCCTTTTCACCAGCAAAGTAGGAAACCTAAATTAAAATGTATTAAAACACAAAAAAACCACTTCCTAAAAGTAAATTAAAAATGCTTGAAGGAACACAATCTCAGTTTCCTTTGCTTATGCTTACACAAAGACTGATGCAATTTTATTCCTGCCCAGCAGAAGACAAAAATTTCCACTAGGCTCTGAAGTATCATAGACCATCATCTCTAACATTTCATTCACATGAATGAGGTTGCATAAACCTAAAGCTTTAGTTGAATGGATTCATCATAACCTCCACTGTGGCCATGCCTCCCTGCTCCAAGCCATTGCGATGCTGAGCCACCAAAGCCTGAGTGCACAAGTAGGCACATTGCCAAGTCCTTTCCAGGAATTTGCAAGGACACAGGACATAGGCATGCTCGAAAAATGATTTGTGTATGCTGGATAACAGAGTTTAACTAAATGTTTAAAACAACTGACAGCATTTATCGCCTTTAAAAATGTTAGCAGGTCACAGTCAGCCCTAGTACTTCACAGGTTTACCCACCTCTTCTTCAGTCTCTACTTGGACTTTTGTTACCAAATGCATGTGTTAATGCCACTTCTAAATTTTTTTTTTCAAGCAGAAAGGTCATAGACCTTTTCTATTGACTAGAACTATTCTTTCTTTTTCAATAAGGTACAACATTGTTAGCTTACGTGCCTATATACCAGAAAGCAAATATAACATGATTAAATTCCTAATGAAGTATGCCTACGTATATATAGTTCCCTCCATTCTCTTCCACTCCAGTTTTCTATTTTGATGACTGTATGTTTCTTTCACGATGCACAATCCAATTTCTGAAGAACATTAAATAATAACTTATTGTTGACACTAAATTACTAAAAATGACACTAATTATTTTGTTCTGATGTTTTTTATGTTAGTTTTTTTATTATTCTGATCATATCACCTTATTTCATTTTTTCGAAGCTAATATTTACATCATAATCTATCCAAAAAGTCTTTCACACAGATCTAGCTAATAAAGAGTAATTGGTTATGTAATATCACAGTCCTTGCAACCTACAGTCCTATTTGGTTAGAAAAATTAATCGTAACACCTTAAAAATAGAAACTTTATTCCTATTTATTGGAACACTGACTCAGACAGAAGTTCACTGCATTGAAAAATATAAAATGAAATTTATTTTTTAAATGCATCTTACTTCCTGAGTAAATATAAGATTTCCTACTTGCTAAGCTGAACCTCCAGCTTATTTATGAGACTGAACAGAAATCATTTGTGTTTGCCATCAAGCTGTTATTTAAACCAACAGTCAGTAACAACAACCCATAAAACTACAATCTTCAGATTGTGTTGGAAATACAAGTAAGAGAAGATACACCTTTTTGCCCTTCACAAAAATGTATTGGTATGATATTTATACAATTGTCTCTTCTTCTAAGAAATAAATCTCTTCAGATTTAAAGAGACAGAAAAAAAAGAAGCTGTTACATGTTCAGCATAATACTGAATGCAGCCTTAAATCAAATGAGTGCTCTTCTAAGATCAACCTATAGAAGTTCAGGCGGAAAAATATACACTAAAACCAAGCAACTTTTATTTTAGCACCTTTTGCAGATATTCACTGTTTCTTCTGGAAGTTGCCAATTATAACAGCTGCAGTTTTAACATTGCAGTTTTTTCAACGTGCAAAGCAAAGCCAAATGGCAACAGAAAAACTAACTTTGATCCCACCCCCCCAAAAACCCCAGGAGTTAAACACACAGCTACACTTTCCTATATTAAAAACCTGATATTTTCAGTCAACCCTTAAAAAATAAATCACATTAGTGTTTCTTAAAAACAGCAACTTAAAAGACGTTCTAACTGCCATGTAATTTTACTATGCAGTACAGCTGACTCATGCCTTAATCAGCAGGAATGTTACTCCAGCCATAGGTAATGGAACTGAGAAAGACTGTGCATGTGTCAGACAGTGTTTCTTATAGCATCTCACAATCAATGTTTTCATGCAAAATGGTGTCAGAAAATCCAAAAAAAGCCAAACTAGAAACCAGTTTTAGAAAATCTGTATTGTGTTCAAATTAACATAAGCAACTATCCAAACACAGCGAGCACCAGCATTTGTCTTCTTTTTGCCATCCATCAATCTTCCTCCACAATTTTATCAAGATTTTTCTCTCCCTTCTCTTTTTTTAAAAGATTATAAGAATTACTAAGGAAAAACCTTGAAAATGATCTTTGCCTCTCTCCCACAAATTTATGGGTTCAACAGCTGCAATTTTGCTTCCAGTAAAAAATAACTGGATATTATAAAGCAAGAAAAAGTGTCTCTAGTCAAATAGTGTGTACAGTCAGCTTGGAAAGTCTTACTAATATATGATCAGCAGGCTAATAGAGAATTACAGTAGGATTGATGCAGGCCTGTTGATGAAACATGTTTTTCTCTTTCTCTGTTCCTTTACACTGTTCTCTCCATATGAGCTTCTTTACTCAGTTATCATAAATCTCAGCTGAAAAGAGAAAAATCTATAAGTGTGGGTTTTGCCAACCCAGCCACATTATTCTTCCCATTTTCATTTCCAGAATGATCCCATTCCCTTTTTAATATTTGTCTACTGCACTGCAGCTTCTATTTATAACCAGGCATCTGACAACAAGCATGAAGTACCCCAAGCATGTGGACAACAAACGTATGTAGCAATATAGTAATAAATTTGATCATTAATATTCTCAGTTTATTATGGCCACAGGTACAAAGAACTACTCAATGAGATTTCAAAATGGTAGTTTAATATTAAGCAAAACAGAAGATATAGCTCACAAAAAAAGCAAACCCAGGGCATTTTCTGCATAACTTGTTTCAATGCATGCACGGCAAGTGGTATTACAAATATTTGCTTCTGCATGTTTTGCATTCCTAATTTCAATAGCTCTCTTCCAAACACCTAAACCAATTTTGAACATTCACTGTTGATAAAAAAAGCCAAGACAGAAACGTAAAATATCTTACCCTGTGTTATCCCTACAAAGATAAAACGGGCTTTAACAATTGAGCTAAAGTCACAGATTAAAACGGTGAGTAAATTCTGAAATGGGGCTACAAAGATTATGTTAACCCAGATTAACAAAGTTTCTTTGCACTGGGGGATCCTCTAGTTTCTCAAGGTCAGCCAAGAGCAGCTCAAGTGCTCTTCTGTGCATCAGTGGCTTCCTATGGCACCAAGTTACCCAGAACTACACCAAACCACTCCCAGTTTTGGAAACCATTGAAACTAAGGGGAAACATATACTACGATCTAGCCTCAGTCTTCATGCTGGCAGCATAGATAAGCTGACAAAACATGGCAGCCACCTGAGCCTCATCTACACTATCATCATCTCTAACAGTGTCAATGATAATAGAGGCAAGCCCACAAGAAAATTGCCTAAAAGACCATGCTGTAAATCAGCATGAATCTTCAGTATAAAGAATTAGGAAATACAGCAAAGAAAGCGTTCATTCATTCATTGTACAAGTGAAACAAAAAAAATCTGTAAGGAAACCACTGTGCTACCATGAAGACATCTACATGTTCCTACGCGATGCTGATTATAATAGATCAGATCCTGTCATAGATACAATGAAAACAGGAATGAACAAGGGAGATTAGAAGAACAAAGCACTCCTGCTTTATTACGATACAGTGATATTACAAACTGTGATAATTGAAACATTAAATAGCCCAAGATGACTGCATCTAGTAGACTTACAAAGGAAACAAAAACAACAAGGTGCGTTTTTCTCAAGTTTGCTTACCTGATGGACTAATGTTAACTAAGGTACCAGAAGCAATCCAGATGAGGTAGTGTGGAGTGTCTCCTGGGTCAAGTTACTCTCAGGAGTTCCATGTTCCAAACTCCAGATTGTTTTCACTTCCCAGCTGCCCCACACCTTTCAGTGCAATACAAACTTGGCTGCAGCAGTGCACTAAATATAAGGCATTGTGCCACTTTCATCGAAATAAAAGCATTTTGGTCAGAAGTAAGAGCAAATGGCTGGTAACTATACTGTGCAAAGAACAAAAATAATTCATCATAATTCACATATTTTTCTATACATGTGATCTTTTTCAGAAAAAAACAATCCATACTAGAAGTAGCCATCTCTGCTTTTTCAATTTTATACTTATTTTAGTAAGATTGTCTTCCCGTATGGCTTTAGTGTAGAAAAACTTACAGCACATGCACACTTCTAAGCAGATAAAATATCATATACTTGCTTTGCTGTTTATTTTGATTCATGTTAATTAAACATGTTCAACAGGATGCAATGAAAATTACTTAGCTCTAAGCTATAACCATTGCTTTTCAGAAGCAGGACAATAATGAACTCTGTCAATGCTTTCACCAAAACTTGCTATTAAAAATATGCAGAGAAATGTTTTCAAGGAATAAAGAGCAATAGGGGATAGAAGAGGCAACCACAAATAGGCATATAAATATTCAGTTTTTAACATGCAGTCCAGATTCCTATTTTCATTTTAAAATGCCCTCACCCTTGAGTGAGCACAAAAAATAGGAGCAACTTGGCAGATGTAATAGTATCAGTAACAAAAGTAATAACAACCAGATCTTGCTGCTTCTGACTGGCAGTTCACTTACCTGCCTTCTCTTTTTTCTTTTCTCCAGTAACCACAAAATGTATTACATGTTTTGTATTGTGTGTTTTGCTTGAGTGTAAGTGCACACAGGCAAGAAACAATTTCTCTGATGATATTACAAGGAACAGGCTAAATGCTAGGCTTTTGTGAGTGGCCTGAAACTTAATTTGTGCAGCTTGTGAACCGTGCAGTGGTACATGGCACAGGCAGTTCTGCTCAACTCCTGACTTACTTCCATCTCAGCCCCCTGGCTGTGGATACGTACTCCTATGTGCGTGGTCTCAGGGTTAGGTATTTTCGAAGTAGATTAGAGAAGCAACAGCTGTTCTTGAGTTAATGTCCTAGCTTGATGGCTCCAGCTAAAAGAACGGGCAAGACTCTTGTTTCAGGTCATTTCATGCATTTACATTTTTTGCTTTGATTTTGATTTCATTTGAGTAAGTACCAAACAAAAAAAAATAAACAAAAAAAACTGAGGGAAAAAATGCAATGTCATATCCAGTACTTTGCCACAGTCATGAACACTTTTATAAAGCATTACACAATATAGAGATACTCTAGCTTTGATCTTTGGCAGCAGAAGTCAAAACATATGGCATATAATATAGATACATCTGTGTATGTGTGCAGATGTGTGTCCATTTTGAGAGATATTCCACTGAAAAATGTTTTGCCTTTTCTAAATTTTAAGTCTGTCGTTCCTGTGAGAAATACAGCATAATTATCTGCATAAAAAGACGATTACTTACTAATGGTTAATTTCTATGCCTCCTAAACTTGTTGTTAGATCATAATCTCAGATAACTACTCAAAATGTTTGAAAGAATATTCATGATCCTGCCATATTATTAGAACTATCTATGTCCCTATACTTATTTGTATGATCTTCTATTGTCCAAGAAAATAGTTTATAACACACAACAAGAGAACTGATTTTTCCTTTTGTATAGGTATGTATCTTAGAGAGATATCCAGAAATTCAACTTCTGTAAATAATGTCAGCAGAGAGCACCCCATGATCTAGGATGGTGCCTTATAGTAACCTTCTGTAGATTTCAGACCTGGGACTGAGTACTGAGACTGTCGCAAACTAAGGGAAAGACATACACATTTATCGGTCCCATAAAGTGGTTACTGTTTTTTGTCTCTAGTTTCATGTCTTGCCTTTTTTTCCTGTTCATTAAGTGTTGTATTGTTGTTCGTCAAGCAAGAGGCTGCTGTAGGTTGTTCCAGCCATGAGAAGAGAGAGGGCAAAGATAATGTCTCCACTTTATCCAGCTCTCCTCCATACTCTTCTAGCCTACCTGACTTTTCAACTTACTTTACAATAATTTCTGGTACAACTTTACATTTCAGTGGCATTTCACTGCCCCAAAAATAGTTCATTTATGACCAAAGACCTTACCATTTGGCAACCAGATATGTTTCTGAACTATTAACAGTGATCATAATCAGTAGCGAGTACTGAAGTTTCTGCCAGAAACCAGACAAAGCTCAACTGTACCCATTTACAGCCCAGACTTGCAGCCAGTGAAGCATGTAAGAATTTTACTTGTCCTTACAAAGCAAGAAGAGGATAATATTCATGAACATTTATTTAGAATTTTCAATTCACTTCTTAGAACAAGTTAATTATGTTTAAAAATAGGAAAGAAGATTATTAGCTGGGTTCTTCAATAAGCAAGCTAAATGTGAGGATGGATACAAACTACTTTGTTTAACAGAGAGAAAGGGCATTTTTCTCCTGCTGCATCAGGAGAGCTGAATCTCAGGAAAGATAAAGACAGAATAAGTTACTGACATTGAAATTTCCTGAGAATAATCAGTTGTTCTAAGAAGCTTTCAACTAACAATCTGCAGGTTCAGATTTGCAGTAAAGCATCCTCTGCTTAAAATAAAGAAGGATGGAGAGCTCCTAGAGTGTCTGATAGATATTTCATTCCCTAGAAAGAGGGCTAGGTGATGCAGAATTATGACATTTTCATACACAATTTAATTATGATACAGACAAGTAAAAATTATGACTCTATGAATCTTCACCCATGGAAAAAGTTAGAAGGGCCAGAGTCAATAGGGCAAGTCATTAATTTAACAATTAACCGATTAAGGAAGTGTAATCAAAAGGGATTAAAAAAAAAACACCAAAAACAAACAACAAACCAAGGATTATGCATTGACAAGAGACGTGTCAGCTGAAAACTAAATACTACTTAAGAACATGACAAATCTACTAATTCTGACTTTAAATGCTTGCATACATATTAAATGCCATTCAAATATTTCAAACTGTTCTACATGCTTTTGAAAAGTCATTAAAATCAGGACAACTTTTCATGCTCATTACAGTCCATTTTTGTTTAATTATTTTCTCAGACTTTGTTCATAATCAAAGTGAGATAAAAGCCAAACCAACAAGTGAGATGATAAGTTTGTTGCAAAGTTCTCTGGATAGAGCTTTCTGTCTCTAAAAAGCAATGGAGATTTGTTAAACACAGCCTACTGCAGGTCCCACGATACCACAGATACTTTTGAAAAGCAAATAATAAGCCAACTCATTATCTATATCAGTAGGGGTTTTGTTTGGTTGGTTGTTTTGGGTTGTTTAATTTTTTGTTGTTGTTGCTGTTTTTGTTTGGTTTTGTTTTAAACAAAACCCAAACCTTCAGGCTATGGGTCATCACTATTTCTTTTCCTTTTCTGTCTGGTGATTGAAAGATTCTTAGGGTCATGCCACATCATTGACAAAATTAAATACAATCTACATGCACAAATATCAACAGTAAGTTACAGACTTGACAAAAAAGGTCAGAAAATTTAAACCGCTGTTAGTTCCCACTTTGTCCACTTTCTAAGGTTCTGCTAAGAAACTTTGAAAGTTACAAATCAACAGCATCTTTCATGGTAAGAAAGCCCTATACCTAATTATTAGCAGCTGAAAGGAGAATAACTTCAAGGTAATTCTGATGCCCAAGTCACATAAATACTGTGCAATTGTTACAGTCTAGAGGAAATTGGATTTTCTGCTTCACAGGAAACACTGATGCTTCATATTGGTTTCCATCAGTTATTAGAATAAATGGATACACATATATGTTAATATATACATAATTATGTATTTATATATTATAAATCTATAATTCTGAATAACAATAAAATTCAAGAAACATTTGATTCAAAAAGCGTGATACATTAAGGTTGTCATTTTAGACCACAAATTTTTCAGAGTACAAAATATTTTATTTTACTTTGTTATTTTTTTATGTTCTATTACAACTACATTGACGCCTGGGAGGCCTCAATCTATTTTAAATAGAGTATGCTTGACACCCTGGATAGACTACGTTTGGTCATGTAGTTCCTTTTAATAGCTAACATCAAAATCTGCCTTACAGTAGTCATCTTCTTTAAGTCCTCCAATATCTCTTTGAGAGATCCATTCCAAATCCTCAGTGACAGAATTTCCAGTTTAAATTTATCCAAAGCAGCTATTGTCATTAATTTCCCTTCCTCATTTAAAAAAAACTATCACATCTATTGGTCTTGCTTTAGCTATGATAAATAAGGCATGCTTTCAGCCTTGCCTTGAATAAAATAGCTTCTTCAATGTCATTCTGATCTTCCTTCTTTGCCCTTTTTCCTGCCTAAAGTCATCACACTTGCATGTGCTTTCTTGAAAAACTACATGCAGTATCTCAAATAAACTCTCATGAGGGTTTCCCTCCAACAGAATCCTAATGCATCCCACCACCATATTTTGTATTTCCCTAAGGAAAATTTTACTTTTGCAGGCATTGCAATTTCTATCATAAGGTCACTACAGAAAATTCCTGTTCAGCTCTAGTAATCTAAGGGACATGTAACTCCTCTAATGTCCTGCCTAGGAAGCAGAAAAGGTTCTGCTGTGCAGGTTTTTTTAAAAGAAAAACATCCATTTCGTTGCTTGTTATGCTTAACCACACTCTGCCAACGGAGAGATCAGTTATTCTACAAATGTCTAAACTCCGTATCATAATGATAACATCAATCTATATAGCACTACTTGTGGGGGGGAAAATTGCTTAGCTATGTGCAGGCTTAATCTGTCGTGGAGCTCATCCAGGAGCCACACCAGATAGCACCTTGCTCTGCACAGCCCATTAAAACCATTCCTCTTGCTGCAATTACTTTCTACTTAAAAAAATACGCCAACCCCACCCACCCCAAAGAATATATAAACAATGCAGGCAATGGCACCTGGAAGCTGAAAGCTGACATTAGGGTACATTTAGGGTACCCTCTGGAATCCTGGATAGTGAAGTCCAGAGCATCCATCCATCCTCTCTCGAGCTCTGCTTGGAGGAGCAAATAAAGAGAGGAATCAGAGAAAAGACACCCTGCGTAGGCCTATATAACTTACAACAGCTTCAGACTCTTTATAGTAAACTGTCCTTGCTCCCAGCACTATTATATGGTCCAAGTGCAGAATAGGTGGCTAAAAGTAAGTGAAGATAAATCTCAGTTCCCACACCTTTACTCCCAAGAACAGATAGTAGAAAAAGATGGGTGTAATGAACGAGTGAAACTTGTACTGGGTAGGTCAGGTACAATTTATGCTTCTCTGTCTTGTTTCCTTATTTCTTTTATTTTTAATTGTAAATTTGTCCCCCACACATCCAAAAAGTGGATTTCAGAAAACACAAAACTTCAGAGCAAATCTTTCTTTCATGCTCAGTTTGCAACTCTGAAGGAGAATTTGTCAAGTCATCCTAAAAACATTTTTTCAGGACTAGCTTCATGTAATTGCCAGAAGGGCAGGGGTAGAGTTCTTCAACAGATCAGATGTTTGAACACTCACACAGAATTGGAAAATCAGGGCTAATCTCTCCTCTGCTTGAGGACAGCTGATGTCACTTCATTCAGAAGACCATTTTAAGCACTATCACAGGAGATAAGAGAAAAAGGAGAGGGGATAGCTAGACATCTCAATTGCTTATAACTGCTTCGCTTTGTAAAGATAAAGTATTCATACCAGGAGAGATATCTTCCCATAGGAATGCACTTATTGTCCTGACCAGCAGACTAGAAAGTCATCCTAGGATATCTTCAGGTTATATAAGTGATTTATAAAAAATTAATTGTTCCATTATAACTAAAGACATACCTCTAAGTTCTCTTAAGAAAGAGGACATTCAGTTCAAGCTATTCTTTGTCTGATCAGTAGAAGGAATTTCACCCAAGGGCTTGTACCAAAAATAAACATTTTGTTTTGTACCACACTGTGCTGGTCCCAAAAGCAACCTGTGTTTCCATGTCACTTTTTCCCTACCTAGGATTGTAAAAGATTTCAAATTCAGTCAGTCCAAACCTCTGCTGAAGCTTTTTACAGTCCAGTTACCAGCCTGAAAAGTTATACAGCCCTTCTATTCACCTTTCCTTCCTCTCTTTTCATTCCATTCTTCACTCTTGCCTATCACCTCCATGAAGACATGTACTAAATATGTTAATACAAAAGAAAGGAAAGGAGATGAAGAAAAAAAATGGAAGATTACTGGAAAAAGAAAAGCTGTGAACAGAGAGAAAAGCAGAGAGAAAAGCAGAGAGAAAGTGGGAAGAGCGGAGAGGAAGGGTGGCATTAAAAGAAATGCTTGATGAGTGGGTTAGTTAGGGTTCTGGGAAGCTGAATGAGTGGCAGAAATTAAGACAACAGCAGAATAGGTCACTGGGTGGTAGCAAGTGGGCAGACAAACTTAGTTCAAACACAGCTAACTAACTCAGGCGTAGTTAACAACAAACAAAGCAAGATTCCCAAATAATTCTTTTAAAATACTAAGCATATGGAATTTTAAATACAGAAGCTTATATATATAGTTATAAGAGAAAGGCAGATGGAATCAGGGGAAATCAGCAGTGACCTACACAGTTGGAGACCATACCAATAATGTTTTTTTAACAACATATATCCATGAAGTTTTACACTGTCAGGCACACAACCTGAACACTTTCAGAACTGAAAGCTTTGCAGAGTAAGTGCTGTTATCTGTTCACCCGCTGCTGCTCTGATGGCAGTGTAGGTGCTTCTAGCTGGGTCAGATGGCATCGCAGCCACCTTGCAGAGGTGATGAATTTCTGATGATATTTCTCTTTCTCTTAGAAAACTAATATATTGACTACCCCTGAGAAAAGGAGCAAGAAATTGATCTTTACAGCAATAGGTGGCTTAACTGGCAGATACCAGTGGTGTCTCCTTTGATGATTTTGAAGAATCCTGCTGACAGGATCCCAAAGCTGGTTCCCTTGGCAACCACAGATGATGCATGACTGTATTATGCTTGATTGTCCAAACATCATTTCAGCTCCTCCCTGAGATTTAGTTCTTGTTTGTTTGTCAAGCCTGTGTCTCTGAAAAGCATGTTCCAGTGAAAGACTCCCAAAATTAATCCTCCACCTGTTTCTGAGTAAAACATGTCCTTTCACTCATAGAGATTTACACTTTCAATCAAGCAAATGAGATTGGGCCCCTCTCCAGATTTCACTGCCAGGACAAGTGAAGTTCTTCCCAGGAGGGATAAAAGAGAATTTGTCACAAGAGCAAAAGTTATCCATTGCAGCCCATCAGGTGGAGGGAAGGAATGACAGATTAATATTGATCTTGCATAAAGTGGAAAATGGAATATAGACAATGTGTCTTTCAATTTATGTTAAAGAACCAAGAAGAAAAACTGCTCAGGGTATGCTTTAGGCCATGGAATATGGGACCTAATTAGCAATTAAGAGGGCATCGTGATAAAAAGAGAATATGAGTATTAATGAATATCAGACAGCCCTGCAAGATACAAACAATATGATCCTAGAGGAGGACTATTTCATAGAAGCAAGAAGACCAATATGAAGATGTCACCGTGTACTTTGGCCTTTTTCCAAGTGGTCTGTCACCAGATCCCCTGCCCCATTCAGCAGTGTGTCCATATTTTCCTTAGTCTTCCTTTTGTTGCTGATATACCTGTATGGAAGCCCTTCTTGTTGACCTTCATGTCTCTTGCCAGATTGAACTTCAGGTGGACTTTGGCCTTCCTAGCCCTGTCCCTCCACACTAACACTGTGTGTCTATACTTCTGTGTCACCTGACACCAATTCCATCTCTTGTATGCTTTTTTTTATATTGAATTTTGTCAGGAGCTCTTTGTTCATTCTTGCAGGCCTCCTCACACCTTTGCCTGGCTTCCTGCACATGGGAGTGGACCATTCTTGAAACTGGAGGATGTGGCCTTGGAAAATCAACCAGCTCTCTTAGTCCCCTCTTCTTCTCTCCAGCACCATATCCCACAATATCCTTCCAAGCACATCCTGAACAGGCACAAGTCTGTTCTCCTGAAGGCCAAGGTTGTGATCCTGCTTTTTGCCTTGTTCCTTCCTTTGAGGATCCTGACCTCCACCACCTCATATTCACTGCAGCCAAGGCTGCTGCCCCCAACCATCACACCCCTAAACAATTCTTTCTTGTTTGTAAGAATCAGGTCCAACAGAGCACCTCCCCCTCATTGACTCCTTGATCACCTCTGTTAGGAAGTTGTCATCTGTGAACTCAGAAACTTCCCGGATTGCTTCTGCCCAGCTATATTGTCCCTCCAGCAGATAAGCAGGTGGTTAAAATCCCTCATTGGGATCTGGGTTATCATACCTTCATTGCATTCTTAACCTCCAGATGGTGGTTCTATCAAGGGGTAACAGTACTTTGCTCCATGAGATCCCACTGTTAACAAGGCCAGACTTTTTAAGAAAACACAGTGCTTAAAGTTTCCTGTTGCTCTGTTCAGAGACCAAAATCCATCTAAGTTCAGGTATTTCTCTGATGCAGTAAAATATAATCCTGTGGTTTAGATACTTCATTAGTCAGTGGTTTTATCCTTATCTGTGTGTTTAATAAGTATGGAAGGTCTTTTCTTCCATGAATTTCCCTAATTGCTTTTAAACCAATTCATACTTTTGCATCCACAGCATCCTTTGGCACAGAATTCCACAGCTTAATTGAGTGGTTTGAAACAGCACTTCCTTTTGTTCCTTTTAAAACCTCTCATCATTTCATTTGATACTTTCCACTTCTTGTTTTATAATAAATCATGAATAATCATTCTCCATAATCTCTCTCATTATTTTGGATATAGTTATTTAAATATGCGCCCTCAGATCTTTATCCAAGCTAAATGCTACTACTTCTATGTATCTTTATTCACTCTTTATAGCTCTTCCATACCTCTGGTAATCTTCATGTCCCTTCTTACCTTTTCCAAATTATTAATATATTACCTTTGAGATGAGGGGATCAAAACATAATGTAACATCCAACATTTAAGAGCATCACGAAGACATATATGCCAACTTCCAGCAGTGCTTCTTGGTTTTCACTTTCTTTTCATCCATTCCAGAAAATTCCTACATGCTTTTTGACATGAGCCTCTGAGCACCAAGTTGGTGTTTTAATGGCACTAAGACCTCTTCCCTTGAGTGGTGAAGGTTAACACAGAGTTTCTCAATGATGTAGTAACTAGGGTTGCCTTTCCTTTATCTGCCTTGAGTTTCACCCACCCTGAATTTCATCTGCCATTTTTTACTCAGTCATTAAGATATCAGGATAGTGAAATCATTCTGCACTTCCTCCTAGTTGAGGGGTTTTTACTGTACTATATCATTTTGTATCATCTAAGTTTTGTCACCTAATTGTTCATCACTGTTCCAAATAATTTATGAATAGGTTGAAAAGGACTTTTAGCTTCCCTAGATTAATCTGTTGAGTAGGAGTAATTTTGAACTGTGTGTTCATCTGTCCTTGTGTACTGACTTTCAACCTTTATAATCACTAGACTTTATCGCTGCCTGCATCACTGTGTTTTGACAAAGTCCCTCCTTTCTGTATGGTCTCCATTTTTTAAAAAAAAAGTCAGGTAGGTTCTTATAAAATGAAAACCTTCTTCCCAATATCACTTTTTTCAATAGCTACACTCAGGATTCTTATCTCCTCTTTAACAGCTTACACTTTGTGTCCAGAACCTCCCTCCTTCCTGCCTCCTCTCATCTCACTGATATATAGGGTCATGGCAACTATGTCCTACTCAAGAGGAGGTCACGATGTGGTCCCCAGTAACACCTGAGGATATACACAGAAATATCTAATAATCAAATCTATCCACTGCGGTAGCCTAATTATCATTTAAACTCTTACTCTGCCATAGTGTACCCTTAGTACAAAAACCACAAATCTGTTGCCTGGTATAAACATTCATTGTACAATACTACTTCAGCTCAATGCTCTCTGCCTCAAATAATCTTTCTCTGTTGCTACAAGCTTAGAGATAAAAGTGTACTATGATGTTATCCTGTATGTCTTCAACATACAGGAGCTCAGGAAAACAAGTGGGTAAAAGTGAACCACACTGGCACAAGCATCAGTATTTTGTGAAGACCACTTCATGTACCAGATGTCATTACCATTCATGGCAGGTAACCAGGCCCCTGTTATGCTCCATGCAGAAAACTCTGAGCCTTCCTTCCCCACACCAGACATGCATACTTTTTTTCAACTTCTATGTAGACTCCCTTCTACATTTCAATTTGGAGAGGGATGGAGGAAGAACAGACGGAAAACAGTAGGTTGGTGGTTTATTATTCTTTTAAACCACCAAGTTTCCCCTTTCCCCTGCCTGTCCCTCTCCCTCCAAAGGTTAGTACATTTGGCCTCCACAAGTTCCTCGTCCCCAACTCTCCTAAATCTTGGCTTACTCAGTTTTATAGCTTTACTAGTGCTGGGGTCTAATAGTTCATGAGCTTTCTAGTCAGCAGGCTTCATAGCCACTCTGCTAAGACTAGTGGTTGTAATATCAATCTTTTGTTCATACACTTGTGGACAGGGATTTAAAATTAAATGTATGCTCTAGAACACACTTGGCAATGATTTATCCTTAATATAGAACAGTAGGTATGATCAGGTACAAATCCATGCATATTACTATGAAGTGAGAAAACAAACTTCTGACTGCATGCTGAAGTACCATATGCCATTTATTTCACTTTTCTACTGAAGAAACTTTAAAGATTAGCAAAACAAAATTTCATCCTGCTAACCAGTATCTCAATCTCATCCCAAATACCAGCTGTATTACGAATCATCACAGCAGCATCGTATTCCTAGAAGAGCTGCCACAAAGACAGAAAATGAGTAAAGGAGTGTCTTTGCTGTTATGTGTTGTTGCTACTGTTGCCCCACTCCATTAGGGAAGACACCAAAGCACACAAAAGAAATCTTATTAATTCTTACTCCCAATCCCTTTCAATATAATTCACCCTTTTTCATGCACTGTATAACCTTTGTCCTATAGTGGCTTACATAGTTAACACCAAGAGCATATCAATATGGAGAAGTCATACCACTATGGTAGAACTCATCAAATGAATTTCAAATAACTCTAACAGAAGATTTTTATTTTTCCGTTCCTAGTGGCTTTGTCAATTTTCATTTTCATTCTGCTTTGTCATTTTGCTCCTCTGCTGACTTTTTAAATCAACATTTTGTTTCCCTTTGTCTTGAACTTGTTCGGGATTGAATGAAGTAACACACTTGATCTGTACAGCGCATAATATATAGGGTTCATAATCGTTGACATTTCAAGAGTTTTCAAAGTTGCAGTCAAGCAAAGAGAGCTCTTCAAATACCTGCTTTGACATTGCTTCTGTTTCTCAGTGACAGCACACAGTCTGCCAGGCTCAACACCCATGATACACTTATTTCAGACTAAAGGGAGAAGATTTTAAAAAGTAATTTCATGTATATAGCAAAAATTGAAAGCAGGAAAGTTAAGGAGATGTCTGTAGAACAGATTCCATGTTGCTAGTTGTTCTTTCATTCCATCAGAAATGGAAAGTAGTTTGAAGTAAATTGTATTTACAGAGTTGAGAAAGTACTATACAGCTAAAAAATTGGCAAAGAGCATTACAGAATCCATCAAAAGACAGATGCTGATAAAGACTAGCAGTGTAAGTAACATTCTCTCCATCTTGATCTTAGTATTTTATATATCATTATTTTATAATGGAATCTGTGCATATTTGCTGCTAACAAATGAATAAGGATGTGAAACTAATCTCTGTTCTCTTCCCTATTCCATAGTAGGCTATCTAAATTAATTTCAAATCCTGAAACTAATACTATGATAAAACCAAAACAGCAATTCATAAGACAACCTGTAACTTATTCTTTGCACTTCCCTGGTACTCACCCTTAAATTAAATTAAGAGCAAGAGAGAAGTTGTCCACTAAGAAGGATTATTTTGTTTGGTAAATGTAAACAAAGTAAACAACTTCAGCTATGCTAGTGTCAGATAGAGACATTATTAATGAATAACCAATACTGGAAAAAAAAAATTAAAAAAGCAATATTTGCATACCTGCTGTCTCAGACAAGTTCAGTAATCCTTTTCCTTCCTATCTTACTAGAGAATTGCATGCTAGCCAACTCATTTTATGAAGAAGAACAGCAAAATTGTGTTTTGGGCAAACAAGATTAAAAGGTAACAATTGTATTCTACAATGAAAGAGCATTAGATGTTGTAGGACTCAATTTCAAACATGTTATATGGACTTCAAGTTAAACAGAGATGTTGTTACATGTATACATTACATGTATAAAACTATTTTAAACAGTTTATCAGTTGTCAGTCACTGATTTCTATCACTAAGCCACTAAATGAAGTGAAAAGTAGTATGGATGCTTATTGCATGCATAAAACTGAACAGTCCTCTCTTTTAGAATTTGGGGATCAAGTATCTTTACCTGAATCAACAACATATAGCAGCAAAAATGTGGAATGAGTGCATAATCTTGTACCAACATATTAGTATATCAAAGTTATTACACTAAAAGGCATAAAGACTTACTTTTTACAAGTAGGTGAATATATTAGTTCTTCCTCTGTTCTACAAATTCATACTGAGACAAAGTTATTTAGTAGGAGAATTTATAGCAGTTATTCTACTAGTCACCCAGCTATAATAGCCCTTTTGCAGCTGGCGAGCCTCCAACATAACCATCTTTATCCTGCACCTTTCTCTTCTATTTTCTTTCCAAAATAGCTAAACCAGCAATGCAATAAGAGATTGAAATGGTTTAAAGAATAAGCATAAACCAGAATAAGGTCCAATGAAAAGACACATCATCCTAGAAGGAATAGCAAGCATTCATTTAAAGTTTAGAGCCGTCACCAGCCTCCTTCCTCCCTATGTACTGTGAGAGACCCAGAATATCCTCAGGTGGGCTGCAGGAGTCGTGATGGCTGAAGGCTAAAGGGAGCAAGAGAGGAAACGTGGTAACTTTGTCTCTACTGAACTAAAAAGGACAAGAGAGAAAAACAAAGAAAATGGAAAAAAAGAGGAGAAATCATATCCTCATAGATTTTCTGTATAATATTTATGTCTGTTTATAAGCTCTTTACTTTTTTTTTTAAGACTCACAATTCCCCCATTCCCTAAGAGAAATCAAAGTCAGACAGAATGAGACTGCTATAAAAAATTATTTTAAAAAATTTAGAAGTTGAATATAGTACAAGATCTGGGAAATGTAAAAGACAGCAAATTCTGCTTCTCTTCAGATCCATGACCCAGTGTTACAGATGCATGACTAACCAAATCCAACAGGTGTTAAAACTCAGATTTATTCTTCAGCAAAAGTTAGTTAGAAGTCCTATAACATTCTATAAAATCACAGGCTCAGTGATGTAAAGAGAATTAATACTAAACGGCCAACTTAAGAATCCCCAAGATTTAAAGTGATGGCTCAAAACGCGCGTATCACTCACCTAAAAGCTGAGGGCTCTCTCCCTCGAGGAGTTACCTCGGGCAGTGCCCTGACCCGAGGGGGAGTCCCCAACTGCAGACCCGCTGCTCCGAGGAGGACTGCCAATGTGTCCTCTGGCGGGATCCCATTTATACCCCTGTCGAATCTGACCTGTGGTCATTTAATTCTATTGGCTAGGAGGGTCACCTCGGTGTACCTGGCGCATCTCGATTGGCCAGTTCAAATTTCAACCTGCAGCCTCCAGGGTTTCCTTCCCCTTCTCCCTGCCTGGAGAAGTTTTGTTTCCTGCTGGCAGGATGGGGGGGGGGGGGGGGGGGAGATGTACTGCCACACCCAGTAAGTAGGAATCTGCAGTGGAGTAAGGGAAAAAATGCAGATATGAATAGAGGAGACTGTTGAAGGAAATAAAATTTACTGATAGTGACTCTACCAGAGTATCCACTGGTTTCATTTGAATTTGAGAAATCTTAAATTACAATAACATTTGCACAGGCATTAGAGCAATTCAGATAAATCATCTGAAGAGAATGCACTGTTGCCCCCTTGTAGTTTGAGTGAACAGCAAGCCATTCTGTTTTAATTCACCATTAGCATTCAGAGTAAATACAGAAAAGGTTTTAATTCAAAATATGCACAATCACACACTTACAAACTATCTCAAGTATTTTAATCTGGATTCAAGACAGAAGACAACTTGTAGAAAGAAAAAGATTAGGAAGATAGAGTCTTCTGCAGTTAAATTGTCCCATTTCTACCAACTTTGTATTGGCTCTGATGGAACCATTATGTATGTTTCCAGCAGCTTCCTGGTCAGTCCTCTAGCAGTGAAAGTAGGCAGACTACAGAGAAAAACAGTCGATAAAATAAATAATGAAGAGGAAATTACTTAATTCCTTGCTTGAAAAGGTGATTATTTTTAGATTACTTAGATTATTTTTTAGAACAAGTGCAATAACAACAGTTTTACTTCATGCCTATGGCTCAATTCAAATCATATTTGCTTTCTTCCTATCAAGGATTCATTAAATCTTTGACTACATGAGGTAATTATTTCAGGGAGATTTCCTAAGACACACAGAATGAAACAACTGATTAAACAATTAGTTATTTGTGGTTAAAGGCCAAGTTCTGAAGACAGATGTGATGGGTTAACCCTGGCTGGACGCCAGGTACCCACCAAAGCCGTTCTATCACTCCCCCTCCTCCTCAGTTGGACAGGGGAGAGAAAATATAACAAAGAGCTTGTGAGTTGAGATAAGGACAGGAGAGATCATTCACCAATTACCGTCACGGGCAAAACAGACTCAGTTTGGGGAAAATTAACTCAATTTATTACAAATCAACCAGAGTAGGGTAATGAGAAATAAAACCAAATCTCAGAACACCTTCCCTCCACCCCTCCCTTCTTCCCGGGCACAACTTCACTCCCGGATTCTCTACCAACCCCCCAGCGGCACAGGGGGACGGGGATGGGGTTTACGGTCAGTTCATCACATGTTATTTTCTGCCGCTTCATCCTCCTCAGGGGGAGGACTCATCACACTCTTCCCCTGCTCCAGCGTGGGGCCCCACCCACGGGAGACAGTCCTCCATGAACTTCTCCAACGTGGGTCCTTCCCACGGGCTGCAGTTCTTCACGAACCGCTCCAGTATGGGTCCTTTCCACGGTGTGCAGTCCTTCAGGCACAGACTGCTCCAGCGTGGGCCCCCCACGGGGTCACAAGTCCTGCCAGAAAACCTGCTCCATGGGCTCCTCTCTCCACAGATCCACAGGTCCTGCCAGGAGCCTGCTCCAGCACGGGGTTCCCACGGGGTCACAGCCTCCTTCGGGAACCCACCTGCTCCGGCGTGGTGTCCTCCCTGGGCTGCAGGTGGATATCTGCTCCACCGTGGACCTCCATGGACTGCAGGGGGACAGCCTGCCTCACCATGGTCTTCACCACGGGCTGCAGGGGAATCTCTGCTCTGGCGCCTGGAGCATCTCCTCCCCCTCCTTCTTCACTGACCTTGGTGTCCGCAGGGTTGTTTCTCTTACATGTTCTCACTCCTCTCTCCGGCTGCCGAATACCTCCGTCCCAACTTTTTTCCTTCTTAAAAATGTTATCACAGAGGCGTTACCACTATCACTGATTGGCTCGGCCTTGGCCGGCGGCGGGTCCATCTTAGAGCTGGCTGGTATGGGCTCTCTCTCGAACACAGGGGAAGCTTCCAGCAGCTTCTTACAGAAGCCACCCCTGTAACCCCCCCCGCTATCAAAACCTTGCCACACAAAGCCAATACAACAGACAAAAGGAAGACCACAATCTGAAATCTATTCAAAAGCTTTCCAAGTAAGAACAGATATAAATAGATACAATATACAAAAGACATGCACATTTTCCTGTGTCCAGTTTTGTTTCAATGGTTACAGCTTACTCCAGTTAAAAATTCAGTGTGGCCTGAATACCTCTTAAATAATAAATAGGGAAGAGCTTTCTAACAAGAGCTCTGTGTTGTTCTGTCTCTTTCTAAGAGAATGACTCCCATTTTGAGCTCCCTTTGCTCATAGTATCTAGATATCTAGACACATCTACAGCTACAATGTCTGTGGTTCAATAGTGCATACTGCAGAAGTTCAATCAGAAATAGTGTAAATACATTTCCCACTTCAATGCACATTATTTGAATTTCTTCCCTAAACCAAATGAAATGGGAATACATTTGTTTAAACCCTTAAGAGTGTTTAAAAAAATACAGACACCTATTTTTGAAAGTGCTGAAGAACTGGATTATAGTACCTACATAATGTAAAAGTCTGCAGTCACTACATGAAAAAAATGCAGAAACCTAAAAGTTCAGTCTTTTGTCTTTATTTCCATGGTCTTTGCTTTGCAAAAAGAAAGTACAGCCAAAAATTACCTCGTAAAACAGAGCCAGAAGTCCACACTACCATTGCACTGTTTGTAGTGAGCCACTCCGAGTTCTGTCTGGCTCTATCGCATCATATTTCAGATGCTTTACCTGGGAAGATTCTAGAAGTAGTCATGGGATAGACAGAACAGTCCCAATAGCACAGAGTCTCACCAAGAAACACGCATGCTTAACTGAACTAATAATTCAGTACTTAAAATACACATTGGGAATAGATTTCTAAATATTTTTTTTCTAATAAAAAAATTGAAATAAAAAATAACTAACTATAAACTCCTTCCTTGATGATCACAGCACAAAATGAGATGCTGAGAGGAAAAGTGAGAAGACTAGCAACCTTTTCTTTTTGTCTTGCCCTTCAGCATCCAGAAGGATCCTGGAATACCTATTCCAAACAACTATCTGTGAGCAACTAGAAGATAATACAGGAATGAGAGTCAAGATAAGGTTTTTTCTATAGCATCTTAACAGGCCTTATAAATAAAAAGTATCTTGACACTATGCCTCCAGTATAGCAAGGCTTTTGACAGTCTTGTGATATTCTGAGAAACATGTTGGCTAAACCACTGTAGATTAAACAGTTTTAAAATGGGTTCACATCTTGTAGAAAACTTATCACCAGAGTAGCTAGCAAAGGTTCACAGTAAAAATAGAACAAACTACAAAAATGTGTTGAATAAAATCAGCCAAGTGTCTGTCCTGCATTCTGTACTTATCAATGCTTTCATTAATGAGCTAGATAATGAGGGACCTTTCTTGAATTTGAAGGCAATATGAATACAGGAGGTAGGAGAAAGGTGCACAAAGTGCTTTCAGTGCTGCCAGGAAGGATGTGATTTAAAAAATGCTCTTGACTAATTGAAGAAATACCCTGAATTATGTAGGATGTAATTCTGTAATGGGAAGAGAAAATTGTTATTAGGTAAGAATCATCAGCTGTGCAAATACAAGCACTTAGCCACGAAATAGCAGGTCTATAGAAAAAGATGTGTGGGTTATAAAAGGAGATTTATTTGAAGACTGGGGAGTCATGATAACTGTACCCAATATGTGCTAAAAGCTTCCATAATAAAAAAGACATCCTATGTTCTCCACATTCACTCAAGATGGGACAAGAAGTAATCAAGTTAAACTGTATTAAGGAGCTTTCATTCTAGATGGTAGTTGAAAAAAATTCTAAAAGTAAAAATCAACTTAGGGGTTCTTGAATCTCCCACTACTGGTAATTTTTAAGAACAAAATAGATAAGAGACGTTTTGTGTAGATTTGACCCTGCCTTGGAGGAGTGAGTTAAAGCCAATGACCTCTTGAGGTGACTCTCAGCCTTGTCTTCTGTGATTATCAACTAACCTCTCCGTCCTCAGCCCTGTACATTTCAGTTGGAGAGAGCTCAATCTTTCATTTCACTGCCAGTTCAATCTCAATCTTTTTCCTAGCTATGAACTTGC
This sequence comes from Harpia harpyja, assembly GCF_026419915.1. Classification (NCBI taxonomy): domain Eukaryota; kingdom Metazoa; phylum Chordata; class Aves; order Accipitriformes; family Accipitridae; genus Harpia; species Harpia harpyja. The sequence continues at coordinate 26,717,699 of NC_068947.1, forward strand.
AATGTGCTGAAATAGTTTCAGATGCCCTGTTTATGTTATTTGTCTTTCTGGTGCATATTTAATGGCCACTGCCACTAATAGTATGCAACAACATCTTATGATTACAGTCTCATGAGAGCGAAGTGCCAAGAACTTTAACAGCTTTAAGCATAAGATCAGCAAAGAGCTGTCACTCTTTCCTCCATCATTTTTATTTTTGTAAAATGTGAGATAAAATTCTCCTGCCTCACTTGATGTATGTCATCAACTGCAAAATCAGAGCTAACCGCAGTTTTCATATCCTGCAAACCAGCATGTCAGGAACTGAGTTGCAGTCATCAGTTAAATTAGCTCCTAGCATGCTGGGCTGCTATGCTCTCATATTATTAATTTTTCATAAACAGAAGTTGTTTCAAAGAAAACAAGCTATGCTAACTTAGAATAACTCCTTAGTGTCTTCTTTTTCTGTCTTAAGATTTTGCATTAGTAGCTTGCATGCTCCACTGCTTGGAACACTGTAAAACCAGGGGTATGGTTAGATTTACATAGAAGACCTCTATATGCCACTCAGCTAGCTCTCCTTAAAGGGAAATTGAAATGGTATGACATGACTTTTTGTTACCTTGCTGATCATATCAACTATTGTCGTATATGCTCACTAATAAACATTTTTTAATGTTTAATTAGGGACATGCCAATCAAAACCATAGTTACAGATAAATAACTTTTGCACTTCAGGCTAAGAATGTATAACCTACATTAAGTATAAACCTAACTAATTCTCCCAAAATGTCAATCCATAATCTGGGCAGACATATATTTTCTAAGCTTTTCATACTTTTCAGTATGTGAAAGACACTGACATGCTGGAGCACATTCAGCAGATGACCACCAAGACAAGTGGGCACCGGACCTCATGATGTACAAAGAAAGGCACAAAACTGAATTTGTTCAGCTTGGAGAGTCTCAGGGAAGAGCTTATTGCTCCCTACAACAGGAGTATGTTGTGAAGAAGGATCCAGACTCTTCTCAGAGGTATGCAGTGGAAAGAAGGGAGGCAATGGGCACAAGTTGGAACACAGGAAATTCTGACTCAATCTAAAGGAGAATCTTTCACCACAAGAACGGTTGAAAAATGGCCGAAGTTGCCTACAGACACTGTGAAAACTCCATCCATTGAGATACTCAAAGCTTGACAGGACAAGACTGATCGACTTGATTAAAATGGGCTTGCTTTGAGCAGAGGTTTGGGCTAAAGACCTCTGAAGGTCCCTTTTGACCTACATTATTCTTTGATTTTATGCTGCATTACATGCTTTTATTATATATAATAGTCCATTCGAATTTCCTGTGTACTTTAGCTCCCTGAAGTCTTGTGAAAAGGCTTTCACAAATGTGTTAAGGTGGAATGCCTGGTTTTGACCATTCGCCCTCATAAGAAAAAGTTTCTCATTTAGTTGTGCCTGTTGAGACCTGTTCTGCCAAAGAGCTATATGCTGAAGTAGTGCCTTTCAAAATAACTTGTCCCCTAGGTTTTTCCTATCTTTCCAAGGAGTTTTTCTGCCATATAGACAACTTATGAGCATCCTACTTCTCCTTTTTGTTTTTCCATAAGACTAAAAATCTCATATTTGGGTGCAATCATCTATTGTAAGAACTATTTGCCTTCAAATATCTTGAGAATAAAGGAAGGGGATGGGTGCCTTCAAATAAGCTTTGTTAATGATAATTCCATTACTGATAAACAAAGAAAGGTGGGAACATCAGGTTCAAACAGTGCAGTTTTTCAACAAATTGTCAACCCTGGAATGTTATTCGTCAGTTTCATGTGAAAACGAGTAATTACAAATAAATAGTACTGAATCTAAAAGATTAAATCTAATCACTGAGAAAAGTTATACTGCAGTTTATGAGGTTTGACCTTTCAAAAATAGTCCTACAGCACAATGGAAAATAATACATATAAATAAAATTTACACCATTTCTCCAGAGAATTCCTTGTACAATACAATACGAGTGTATTTAAAGAGAAAATTGAATTTACTATATATATAATCTTGAGATTAAAATACACTAAATAAACCACTGTAGTACAAAGGTGCTGAAGACTTTATGCTCTCCAAATCACAAAATGTTTATGCGACATTCAGTTTCAGTTTTCTAGGCACACTGTAAAACATAAACATTTGTCAGTGTTACAGTATTAAAGTGCCTTTTTCACAGCTCTGGAAATGTTCCTCATTCTTTTTGAAGATCACTTACTGCATTGCGATTCTTGCCTAGCACACCTGATTTTTAACTGTTCTAAAATCTAAGATATGCAGATGAGAAAGTATGCAGCAATTAAGTAATTCTGCATATTTTTTAAAACCATAGATACAACCTTCCGTCAGCAAAATTCTGGAGATGATGCAGTCTGCAATGAAGTTAACTTAGCTAGACGCGCATGAAGATCTCAGACACCCTTAACTGCAATTCACTAGTAACAGATTTTACTTCAAAGCTCAACTTAGCCCATTGAATTTTGTAGCACTTCCTAAACTGGATTTTCCAAGAAACCTAAGGGATTTAATCATCTGTCTCCCACTGAAATAAGAATGGAGCTGTGCTAAAAGAACAAAACCATAAAACATATTCAGGAACTTGGTGATATAGACAGATACATTTAAAAAGGATTTGAAAGAGACTTTAGGCCCTCCTGGAAGCTGCACACAGGGCTAGGATTCATAGGAATGCAGATGCACTAAGGCATTGCTACTCTAACCTAAAACTTCAGATCCTCGGAACCTTGCTAGGCTGCCATATAACCCTGAAAACATCTGAAACCTAGTATTGCAAACATAATAAAACAATAAAATTGCCATAGTAGCTAAATTATCTGTTTCTTGACAAATGCAGCATGGTCCAGTTAGTCACTTCATCTAAACCTGGAGTTCACACCCTGCTGCTGCCCAACAGGAGATGAGCACTGACTACTATAGCATATTATAAGATGCATCCCACAGTATCTGTTGTTGCTCCAAGCTGCAGAATTCAGGGAAAGGAGAGAGAAAACACACCATCACTTAGAAAGTAGATAATAATAAACGAGAGACAGCCTGTCTGAAAACTTTCTTAACTGTGGTAGTCTTTCAGTAGTACAACCTCCCCATATTGACAGGGCTCACATGGCTGACAATGGTCAACAGAGGGAAGACACAAAAAAGGGTTTAGGAAAAAACAGTGGAAGTCCTTCCAAATCCTCCTTTTGGTCTCAACTGTTTTATATGAACATCTTATTTCAAATATATTCCTAAGGAACATATTCAAAAGCAAACAAACAAACAAAAAGTACTTTTTAGTATGTCTAGGATAGCTCAGTAAAGCATAATTGTTCCCTCAGAACATCTATTCAAGTACAGGGTTACATTGATAACTGGTACTTAATGGAAAACTGTATGTCAAATTACATGGGAATCACATAACAGAAAAATACCATTCCTTACAAAACTGCTCTGAAACAGAGGAACCTCAGGAACAGAGGAAATAAATTATATAGTATTTAACATCTACTTGCTCTAAGTCTGACTGTTTGCTATTGCTCAGTTCGAATTTTTGAATGGCTGCTTGTCAGATTTATACTTGTTTCAAAATAAAGGGCAGCTCTTTCAGCTCTAGGGAGGAATAGAAAATTTTTGCTAGTTATTTTCTTTGTAATCCTCAAAATGATTACTTGAATAACTTTATGCTCAGCTAGCAAGGCACTTAGTACGTACAAAATACAGCACAGTTTTCTCTAAATAACCAACTGAAATACTTGTGGACTTCAATATCTTTTTGAAATAGCCTTGCTTTCAGAGGATTTTGAGTACAACATGATCAATTAAGCTTCCCTCAAAATTAAAGGAGAAGAAAACAGTAAAATTGTACACCAGTGGGTCACTGTATGTGCAAGTATTTTACCTTGAAATCTCTTTAGATACAGGGTGGAGACAACAGGTAGGGAAGGTTGTAATAATGACAAGTAGTCTGTCTCTTCCTCCTGTTTCCCTGCAAATCTAGAAAAGGCAGCGTGGGGTTTTTTGCTTTATATTTGCTCAAGTCAGATTTAGAGCTGAGATTTTGCCAATGCTTGGGAAAAGCAAAAGTGTGAACAAATACTGCTCCACAAGTTTACTGGAAGTGCTCTGTATTTCCATGTCAAAAAGCAAGTTCAATCACCATTTTAATCTCCTATATTCACAGGCCAGAGAAGACAAATACACCTCAGGGCAACACATTCACCCCCAGGTGAAAGTTGGAGAGTTGTTTCACATCAGTCAAAGCAACCTCACCAGCTGATTAATAAACAGCCCAGAGACATTCTGAAGGGCTCTCTCTCACACTGTCTTCAGGCACCAATGTGACATGAGGATGCAAGATCATTGAAAAGAGTTGAGAGAGCTATGAGTCTCCCAGCTCAGTGCAGAAAGTAACGATCTTTATTAAGAACCTGTTTCAAAGAAGTACTTTACACATGCTCATCTACCTGGCATATACATCATTTTGATCCAATCACTAAGTCACTCCAAGCTCAGCCTTCAGGGTCTGAACATAATCTAGGCACTCATTTTGCCAAGTTCCCTCCTTCTAGAAGCTGAAACCCTTCAACTCAGGAGTTCACTGCATGGGAGAAGCAGCAGGTCCTCATGCTCTTTAAATTGGTTTAACACCACATATTAACTCCCAGGAGAATCGTGTAGCTGCACAATACGTATGCATGCAGCACTTCTTAACAGTTGTTCCTAGACATGAGATGGCAGACAGGTCTAGACACAGTAACAAACCTTAAATTCTTTCATTTCCTCAGCAATGCACTTATGTGAGGTTCACTGGTGCAGAAAAACCCTTCTCAACCTTCAAATCTCCTGAATCATGAAATTACCTTATCCAGCAGAGGTGTGTAATGCTACATTTTAAACAGGGTCCATAACACTGAAAACAGTGTTGTGAGTAATAGAAGAGCCTAGGGAACTTTCCATGTCTTTCTGACCCATTCGAGTTTCCACCCTTCCAGAGTGTAACATTGTACATTCTTTTTTGTTGTTTTTGCTGCATACTTCGGGAATTTTTCACCTTCCCAGCTGTGGTAGGTTGACCCTGGCTGGGTGGCCACCAAAGCCGCTCTATCACTCCCCTTCCTCAGCTGGACAGGGGGGAGAAAATATAACAAAAGGCTCGTGAGTCAAGATAGGGACAGTTTAATAAACTGAAAGCAAAGGTTGCGCGCAAAAGCAAAGAAAACCAAATGATGTTATTCTCTACTTCCCATCAGCAGGCGATGTCTAGCCACTTCCTGGGAAGCAGGGCTTCAGTACGCATAGCGGTTGCTCCGGAAGACAAAAATGCCCCCCTTCCGTCTCCCTTTACTTAGCTTTTATATCTGAGCTGATGTCATATGGTATGGAATATCTGTTTGGTTAGTTTGGGTCAGCTGTCCTGGCTATGTCCCCTCCCAAGATCTTGCCCAGCCCCAGCCTGCCATTGAGGGGGCCAAAAATGTTGGAGAGACAGCCTTGATGCTGTGCGAGCATTGCTCAGCAGCAGCCAAAACACTGGTGTGTTATCAACACCCTTCTAGCTACCAATGCAGAGCACAGCACTACAAGGGCTGCTATGGGGAGAATTAACTCCATCTCAGCCAGACCCAATACACCAGCTGTAACCTTTTTTTAGTGAGGTTGCAGCAAGCTCCCTCCCCATCCCACCCTACATCAAAATGAACAATCAAGGTTCCTGATCTGGAAAACACACTGGTATAATTCATAAATTCCATGGTAATGGACCTTTTACTAGTTAATAGATCCTACTATCAGCCAAAATGAATAAAAATTACATAGACTACTTCAGCACTTACTCTCTGTTTAGCAAATCACTTAAACACACTTAACTGTTTGGCTGAACACAGAGGTACTTTACTGACTTATAACTTGGGGTGTACAGGAGAAGCATGGACATAATTAACATGCCAAACCTGCACTGACAGTCTGCTCCTGAAATTATTAACTTTAAACTGCTTCTTTGTCGAGAACCCTCAATTAAGTTACCACAAGTAGAGTAGCTGGGAAAAATAAATCTTTCAATGGTTGGGATTCTCTCTGTTGGCTTCTGTTATCAGCACGTAGCCCGAGAGAAGAAATTCCCTCAGTGCACTGCCTGATGTACACCTGAAAACATCAAACAAAAGAAATGTCTCCTGCTTCTGGTCGTTATTAACTTCAAGTCTCCTCAGCAGCAGCCCACAGAACAAGAGGAAAAAACCTACCAGAAGGATGAAAAATGCTAAAAAGTTACACACGACTAGATCTGGACCCATCTATGCAACTCAGTGACCGTGATGTCTGGAGTGATTTCAATTAATTTATTGCCCTCCTTGCCTGGGGACAGAGGCAGTGGGGGTGCGAACACCATGCTAGCACTAGCTTCTTGGAAACAAACAAGCCTTAAGTTTAGCATTTGGGTGCATCCTTACAACAGTCTATGAGAACAAATTTATAGCTGATTTATCCTGAAAATCAAGGTTCCTTGGGAATTGCCGAAGCACAGAGGAAATCTAGGAAACTGCTATCCATACAAGATGCAGATGAATCCAAGAACTTAGTAAGATTCCAAAAAAAGGACTCATACTGGTATGAATAACAGATCAATTTTGGAAGACCTGTTAAACCCAGTGTTTCACACATTGAACTATTAACTGGCCATTATCAGTAGAAGAATACTGAATTAATAGCCAGTTCAAAATCATTCAGATGAAGAAATAAGAATTTACTAGTAAGCAAATCTGGGATAATCTGTATCCTGCAGACTGCCTATAATTAGAGATTAAAGTCTAAAGCATTTGGTTTAACAGCTTTTCCAAAACTTGTTATACTTGGTAACTCCAGTGATGTTTCTTACTTATATTGGTATATTTTTTATTTATTTATTTAATCTTATTAAGTTCTTGAATTCAATTGCACCCTAATTACACATATTTCTTTTTCTTAATCTGCTACCTTTCAATTCCAAAATATGTCCCTTTTGTTTTAACAAATGTAGGGATCTGAAGTTCAACTTCTTTTACATTTCACTTCAAACACAAAGTATTTCAAACAATATGCACATTTGGGCCACAACTGAGGTCTAAAAGAAAAGGGTTGACAAGCCCAGAGAAATGGTAAAATGTATCTGTTTTGTTGGTAGCTGGTGGAAAAAAAAAAAAGCTTAATGAAAGGTATCAATCAATGGCCAAGCCTGAAACTTAAATTTAACTTACTTCTATGTTGTGTTAAAACCACTCTTGAACAAAGTGGAAATTACATAGTTGTGATAGCACTGGGCAGAACAGCTAGGCTAAACTATGTCTGGCACACGCTGTCACCCTAATGTTTTGCAATGACTTAGAGATTAAGTGTAACACTCCTCTGTTTAAATACTATAAGACTGCATTTTAAAATCTTTCTTAGGCATGACTTTTTTTCTGCAATCCTGTACACTGATGTATCCTGCTATAGCAGAAGTCACTGGAGAATTAAAGCAGCTGCAAGAGCTAAGGAAGCAGCTAGCTGTGGTGGCTGGCACATAGCTGATGCTGAAGCACCAGCTGTGGCTGGGATGAGGCTGTTTTGTGCCAAACAGATACAGTAAATACAAACTGTGAGGCAAGTATTAACAGCACATGGAAAAAAAGCCAACTTGTTCCAGCAGTTGCTTCCCCGAATCAGAGGAGAACTTGAAGCCACAAGTCTTGGGAAAAGTGCATAAAGCATCTCATTTTCCTCACTTTCCCATTTTCTTTTTCTTCTCTCCCTGTTTTGTTAAGCCATTTGAGTCAGCATTTGCAAGCAAGAAGAAATAGCTCACGGAGTAATCAAAGCAGTTTGGTTTCACTTGCCTCGATTTTTAGGCTTGAAGAGATGTTAATCAAAGACCAATGAACTGAGACCCTTGTTGCCACCAAAGCTGGTGAGAAGACTACATATACATTAATCATGTTTTAAATACTCTTGTCTGTTTCTTAAAACAGGCTAACATTTCAGTTGTACTTCATTTTGGAAGTTTTCCAAGGCCTTAATTATTTTTGTTGTCTTTCTTAATTTTCTACAGTTCTGAGCAATATTTTTGAGAGAGTCACCAGTCTTCGCAGAATGTATTACACAAGACAAAACTAGTATTACACACAATGTAAGAAGCTGTCTGCAATGAGCTTTCTTTTCCATTGGGCTTTTGAAAAAAACCCCATCGTTTTTGGAGTCAGTAGTTTTGATTGGACAACATGCAACCTTTTTCTTATAGCTTTACTTATATTAACAAATACCACCCAAAAATAAGGCAAATATAGACTTTTTCAATATTGAAAAACTAAAAAAAAAAAAAAAAAAAGGCAACAGAAAAACATTGGCCCTGAATAGCTAATAGCAACATTCCTAAAATTAGAAAGAGTAAACATGGATGGGATATAATGTTACATCAAAAAACACTGTGGTAGAAAAAGCTGGACAGTTTCTATCTGGCTGTATATTAGTTACAGAATATTTAATAAAAGTCATTAGTAAAACAGTCATGCCCCCTCTATTTGATATGAGTGGGATTTTCCATAACACCATTATTGTACAGATTACTAAAGCAACTGCCCAAAGTAGGAAAAATCATCCTATACCATCGAGCAGTGATCATGAACCTGGCAACAAACCAGTAAAAGGTGTAATAAAACCTTCTGTTGATGAAGCCTCATAACAGCTTCTCCTAGTGTATCTCATTTTGTGCACTGATTCTTAGAGGAAAGCTTAAAATCAGTCTGATTTCTTTCATCAATAGTTAAAAAAAAATTGAATTATAAGGCAATTTCAAAGCATTGTGTGCTGAATGACACCTGCCAACATAGATCTTATTGCCTACTATTTTGGTGTATCAATTTGAATACTCACTTGGGAGCAGTCTAGAGAAATCTGTCTGCCCCTGCACAAACAAGATGGCAAAAAAGCAAGATTTTTAGTGTAGCTCAGGAAGACTATAGGTTAGGTGTTGTCCCATGTTTTTCCACAGTTCCCATGGATGGCACCAAGAAGATTTTCTAGTGTAACTAAAGCGTTATGGAGTCTGGCTTTACAGGAACAAGCTGCAGTCCTGAGGAAGCATCTTACCTGAAATGGGTATCAGCTGACACATCTGTTCCAGCTGTGATTCTTGGTCCTGCACAGCTGAGTTTGAGCAGCATCCCTTTTACAGTCTGACACTGATTTTTATGTTCCTTCTTTTAAGACTTATAGGCCACCTAGGAAATTAATATCAAAATTTTCTGAAAAGTTTAACCCCAGCACATTGTTATTCGCTTCCCAATTTTATGTTTTCTTTTGCTTCAGGAATTTTTCTCTAGTTACTCAACACGAGTTGTACACAACTCCATTTCCTCAATCAATATTTTGAATTAAACAACAAATTCCTTTTACTTCTTTACCTCCACATATACATGCATGCACTTTTAAATATAAAATATATTGCACAGTAGTAAAGAAACAAAAAACCCCTAAACCCTTGAAAGTACTGAGACAAAACCATGCTAGTATTAAAACATACGTATGTCTTTAATGTATTTATAACACAGATTGTCACATTTATCAAAAGGCTGCAGAAACTCAGGAGCTCTCATCTAAATTCATGTTGGGAAAATATAGCCATATATACGAGATAAAAGGCTTTTAGGAAGAAGTTGATACATGGGACTAGTTTGAGAAAAAAACTGTTTTGAAAATGACTGCTTTAGTGCATTTAACATTAAGATTTCAGAAAATGTCTCCATTAATATTAAGCCAAAGCAAGGACAGAAACACAAGTAGAAGTAATGTATCACTGAGAACTGTTTTCTCTTTGATAGATCCCCTATCGTTATACCAGATTTTATAATATACGGTTAAGAATTTAAACATTAGAAAACAGCAGATAATGGTAAAGAATGGGGAAGCAGCAGAAAATTGGCATAGTGCTCTCTTACATTGCCCAAGTGTGAATATACAGGGAGCAAGGTGAAGGGTGGAGGCTTTGGCATTGGTAATGGTAACTAGCAGTGCAGCGCATGATGCAGCTGCAAGGCGCAGAGCCTCCATTTAGATCAGAGCTGTGACTCTCCTGGAGGAGTTGCTGCAGCAAATAAGGTACTAATCCACATTTTTCTGAAGCTGCTTAAGAAGCATCAACAGTATACCTTTTGGGGAGGAAAATATGACTTCCTAGAGCACAACCCCAGTTAGGAATGGCTTACCTAAATCTTCATCCATGTACACTTCCTGTCAAATGTGAACAGCACTAGCAGAATCAGCAAGTTTTGAGAAAGCCAAGTAAGACACTGAGATGACAGAAAGCAGGAGGAGAAACCTCCTCTTCATCTCTCATGCTCTATCACAGACATCAGAGCTGAGATGATTGCTTCTCTGCAGCCTTGGACTTTTCCTTCCTTCTGGAAATTAAATTATTGTTGCTTCAAAGGATTCCAGCTGCTGCTGCTGCTACATGGCCAGAGTTTAGGTTCAATTCTACTACCCAGAAAGGTGGCCTGGTGACCTATCCATTGAACACCCCCAGGATTGCTTTCTAAAATTTATGTCACAGGCAGAAAACAATGCAAGGTCCAACCCTCCCCCCTGCACCAAATCAGCAACTCATCTTACACTCCCTGTATCACCGTCATGATCTCATCTTGATGTTGAAAACCCCCTTGTGTTAAGAACTTTATGACAGTCTGAGAGTACTACTTTTTCTTATTTCAGGTTCTTTATACACAAATATGGATATGCTATCATCTAAACAGGAAAAAAAGAATTGTATCTCTGAAAAAGGTATACTTTTAATTACATGTTATAATTCCATTATAAGTAGATCAATTTGGTGCATTGACCCTGGCTGGGTGCCAGGTGCCCACCAAAGCCACTCTATCACTCCCCTTCCTCAGCTGGACAGGGGGGAGAAAATATAACAAAAGGCTCGTGAGTCAAGATAGGGACAGTTTAATAAACTGAAAGCAAAGGTTGCGCGCAAAAGCAAAGAAAACCAAATGATGTTATTCTCTACTTCCCATCAGCAGGCGATGTCTAGCCACTTCCTGGGAAGCAGGGCTTCAGTACGCATAGCGGTTGCTCCGGAAGACAAAAATGCCCCCCTTCCGTCTCCCTTTACTTAGATTTTATATCTGAGCTGACGTCATATGGTATGGAATATCTGTTTGGTTAGTTTAGGTCAGCTGTCCTGGCTATGTCCCCTCCCAAGATCTTGCCCAGCCCCAGCCTGCCATTGAGGGGGCCAAAAATGTTGGAGAGACAGCCTTGATGCTGTGCGAGCATTGCTCAGCAGTAGCCAAAACACTGGTGTGTTATCAACACCCTTCTAGCTACCAATGCAGAGCACAGCACTACAAGGGCTGCTGTGGGGAGAATTAACTCCATCTCAGCCAGACCCAATACAGTCAACACACATTTTCTTCCCTCTATGAAGCCTTTTCATGATCTATTACATTTTCTTAGAGACAGTAGAAAATTATTAAACTACTGTGAGTTTTTTGTTTTACTCCAGGATGTCCTGACAGAAAATACCTGAAGAAGGTAAAACCAGTGAGAACATTTTTACACCAGTGTCTCTGGAAAGGTTGAGCAGGGTGTGGAGAGGGACTAGGGGTGGCCTGAGACAGTCAGGGAGGGATGAAATTGTTCAAGTTTGCAAGGTTTTAAAAAACAGGATTTGTCAAGAGAGGATAATTTAAATTTTAAAAGGTTGCAGCTTGTGCATAATACACATTCCTTACTCAAGCATGTTATTATTTAATAGATGACAAAGTCTAAGAGATGGGAAATCCCTTTAGATGCATATTCTTTCATAAATCTTAGAAAACATGTTACTTGATTACTCATTTTCAAATATTACAAAATATTTGTAATTATTTGTATATGTAATTATATATATAATTATGTAAAATACATAATGAAAGAATTCTATATCAGACATTTTTTATAACCTGTCATCAGAGATGTACAGTGATCAACACTACGTATTAATGGACTCACTTTTTCCCTGGTTTAGATTTCCCATTAAAATCACAAGAAATACTGGAGACAATAAAGGACACCCCACTCTGAGAAAATTACTTCAGAACTCCTTGTTTCTCAGAAAATGACTTAGTAAAGATTGAAAAGTTAATTAATTTCACTTAAAATTTGATCAGGTTGTGAAGAAGTGTAATGGCAAGGCAGGGAAAGCATATCTTTTACACAACTAATTTGTGTCCTTTTTTTTATGTCTTAAGAACATTGGATGTAGTCGCAGTTGTCCACCTCTGCTGTTTACACTTTTCCATTGAACACCAATGCTATGTACAGGTCTAAGTTACTGTCTACCAAACATCAATTCAAGTGAATATTGAACAAATTGCTCCCAGCAATTTAAAAGATAAACTTTCAATTAACTCTAACTTTTGTCATTCCCATTTTAAGTTTAAAAGAAAAAAAAAACCAAAGACAATCCCTCTGAAGATAAAGGAATGTATTTGTGTATCTAATGAAAAAAAAGTAGCATTTACAATGAAAATCTGGTACAGCTCCTATTAATGTAGTTATTATAAAATTGGGATAGCTGCTATCATAAGCCAGTCAATTTCTTTATTGTTCTGCTCAAAATTGTGGTTAGATTTCAAGGAGACAACTAAACCAAAACTTAATACAAAACAAGGTAGTTGAACACCACTGCTATCTTGAAAACAAAGATACTGCTGGTATTTCAAACTCCTTAACACCATGAATAACTATACCAGCAGGAGGTGCCTACCCCTCAGTTGAGCACTCTGAGCATAAAAGTAAATTCTAAGTCTCTCCCAAAAGTTTCATCTCTAAGTCAAGACATGAGTAACTGGGTTTTCCTGAATTACAGGCAAGTGATTTAACATCTTCCATTCACAGTCCTGTGCTACCAGTCATACAACCACCTCTTTTTTTCAGAAACGACTTAAAACCTACACAATTACTAATGTGCCACTTTTCATTGCCCTGCCTAGGTATTTCCAGATGAAAGAGACAGCAACCGCATGCTAGACTCATGTACCATAAACATGTTAAGTTGCACGGAAGACACCTTGGAAGAAAGCAGCTCTTTGTGCAATTAATTAAATTTATTCCAGGTGTCTCTTCCCAACTATTACTACTGCAGCACTTTAAAGTGCAGCTCAAAATCAAAAGCCAAAAAACCACTTAACACCTGGTAGATTGGAACCATCATAGTCCTTTTCTACAAAGTAAGCATTTTGATTTAGATGTAACCTGAGTAACCTGCCACACACAGGATAAAAGCAGGCACATAAACTTTCATCTGCCTCCCACCTGATGTAGCAGGAAGAAAATGGTCTTTTTCCTCAGTTGAAAAAGTATGAAGGCTATTTTTATTACCAAGTTAACAAATGTAAAACTCACATCCAGTATTCCATTTATATGAAATGATTACACAAGATTTCTGTTCTTTGTTGAGTGGAGCATCTATAACTCATTTCCTAGTGACTGATATTGTTACTTAATACACATATTATTTTAAATGCATATTTAACATAATAATGTGCACCGTAACCATACACTTTTACATCAGGTTTTAAAAAAATGTTTCAACTGACTTTTGCATAATCTGACACACCAAAGATAGGACACCTGTCAACTCACTGAAAAGTTACAACAAAGCAAGCAGTTTCAGACCAATTGTTAAGTAACTGCTAGATCCAAGATTATGTTACAACAGTTCGAGGTCATCTGGCAATATTCAATCATGCAGCTCAAATGCCAACCAAGTTCCAAGCGCATTTGATAAGGGGGTCGGATTTTTCTCTGGAGGTTTGCTCTTAAATAGTATACATGATCCAATGACTAGTATAGAAGCTCTGGCACATTTCACTTCTTCCATATGGTGATAAAATGGAAAGAAAAGAAAGCAGCATTAGTAGTAGTTTTCATATTCACTCGATGAACTAGCATACCTACGGATCCAAAAAAAAGTATACTTTCAGTGATCTTGTACCCTCATAGATTTCTGTCAAGTGAAGTCCCCTTCTTCTTACTCCCCTTTAGTTGTCACTAAATTTTGGACCACACTAGTGTGTCTCATCCAGTCAAATCCTTAGCACCATCTGAAAACTCAGGGTTCCTTCACCTAATTAACATGCAGTACATGATGTGGGGGTCAACTTCTGAAAGCCTTCTTTAGCCTACTGATCAGGTATCTTCAATCCTGGATCTTTAAACAATTTGAGAATCTAACAGTAATCATCCAAGCAAATTACTTTGGGTATGAGATTGCCTATCTATAAAATTGTGAAATTATGGGTTTGGAACTACGAACAGGACTGATGGTCCTGGTCCAGCATAGAGCTGCCTCTCAAAAGTTAACCCATCTAACTCTCATTTAAATATCTCGAACAAAACAACAACATTTAAAATCATCACTTGTATTGTTTAGTCATAACATCTGATCTGGTTCTGGGAGTCTTGAGGCCAGATTTACTTTATCTTTCTGAGGGTGGTCATTGAAGCTCTGCTGGTGATGTATGTTTGCTTTTTCTTCTTGTGTAGTGAGTATTCTTATAATGACCACAAGAAAAAACACCAGGAACAACATTGTTATATTCTTATTTCACACTGTTTCAGTAACATTCTTTAAGCAACATTCAGTTTTTGTTATTTTATTTCTTATTCTTCCAACTGACTTATGTAAATCCTCACTCTTTTCCTCTTTATATCTGAAGCTCAGGCTGTCTAGGTCCTAGGAGTATCTTAACATTAGTCCATTAAAAAGAAAAGAAAAAGCAATAAACCCTAACACAAGGATTATCTTGGGGGTTTATTGCTATTTTTTCCTTTTAAATAGAAATGCTGTCTCCAAAGACAATATTAAACTCCAGTTTCATTAATTCGTTCCATGAAAATTAGCATTTGTTCTGGATATGTGCATGTGCTTGGCCTGGCTTCATCCTGATTTCCCTAGCTAGCTTCCCAAACAGCTCACACCTTTCTTCTTAACATAGGTTCAAAAGAGATGATCTCTGGTTTTAAAACCTCATGGCAACCCAACTTCTGACTGGCAGGTTCCCACTGCTGGCTGAGCTCCAACCTCTCCATTTCAGGGGTGCATGGGAGTAATGGGGCAGTACTACAGTCCCCAGAGCACCACCCACACATTGACCACAACACCAATCTGATCAAAAGAGCAACCACACTTCTGTTGGGTTGTTTGCTGATGCCCAGTCTGGACAGCAGGTCAAGAACTTGAATGAGACAGGATGAGTGTTTGAGATGAAAATTTTAGGGAGGCTGCGGTGAAAACACTCCCACTGTGGCATGCTCCTCTCCCCTGCTTACCTCCTATACACCTTCAGTCCCTGTTACTGCAAAAGACCTTTTGCTTGAAATAGCCCATTTCCCAATTTTGTTACTTCCATAGCAAAATTCTCCATGAAACTAAAATTTTTCTGTTCATCTTCTTTTAAATATCATGCATTAAAAACATAACATTCCTACTTCTATCTCTTTGTTCTTCATTCAAAGCAATGCTCAACTGTAGAAATACTTCCTGCAGGCAACATGGTAATTTTTCTTGCTAATTATATGAATGTGGAAAAACACTTTTAGCCATGTTGATATGTTGATTCTTTGGTAGCATCACTTACTGGGGTAGTTTGGGAGTAAACAGCAAAGTTTCCAGACTGGCATTTTTCCCCTTCCTCTTTTCATATATGTTAGGAGAATAGAAATTCCTATTTGCAAGCATATGTGGTGCAGGTGCCGAGGCGCTGGCAGGGTGGGCTGTAAGGGCGGCCTCTGTGAGGAGGGGCCAGGGCTGCCCCGAGCCGGACACAGCCGGTTCCAGCCGCCTCCAACCGACCCACCCCAGGGCACAGCTGAGCCCCACAGCCACCACGGCAGCACCTCAGGGAAAGCCTGTGTAAGAAAGGGCAAAAGGCTTCCCGGCTGTGAGGGAAAAAGTGTGAGAAACAGCCCCGCGGGCACCAAGGGGAGAGGGGGAGGAGGTGCTCCAGGCACCCCAGCAGGGATCCCCTGCAGCCCCTGGTGAAGACCATAGTGGAGCAGGTGGATATGCCCTGAAGGAACTGCAGCCCATGTAGAGCCCATGCTGGAGCAGGTTTATCATGAAGAGCTGCAGTCCGGGGGAAGGACTCACACTGGAGCAGGGGAAAGGCATGTGGAAGAAGGAGCGGCAGAGAGGAGCTGTTATGGACAACGTACAACTCTCCATTCTCCATTCCCCTGTGCCTCCTGGGGCAGGGTAGGAGGTAGAGGAGTTGAGGATGAAGGAGTGAAATTGAGCCTGGGAAGCAAGGGGGAAGATGTTTTAGATTTTTGTCTTTGTTTATAATCATCCAAAATTATTTTAATTGGTACTTCAGGCTTATCAAGAAAATATAAAGCAACACTTCGCAACAATTTTAACACTTGTGGCTGCTATGTACTCCATAATCCAGGTGCAAGACAAACACTCTAAAATGTAAAAAACCTTCAGAACTTTTCCAAAATAAACATCTATTAACTAAAGAGATATACTTTATTGCTTCTGAGATTTTTATTCCCTTCTCTCCTTTTAACATTTATTTAGGAAGTTGCTATAACTTAGAGAAAACTGACACATTTTACATTTGGTACTTTTTCACTGTTAATAAGGAGGAATGAATAACCTACAAACAAGCTATTTTTCCCAGAGTCAGTGTGTCATGGTTTAACTCCAGCCAGCAATTAAGCACCACACAGCCACTCGCTCACTCCCCCTCGGTGGGATGGGGGAGAGAATCAGAAGAGTAAAAGTGAGAAAACTGGTGGTTGAGATAAAGACAGTTTAGTAGGTAGAGCAAAAGCCACGCACACAAGCAAAACAAAACAAGGAATTCATTCACTACTTCGCATCAGCAGGCAGATGTTCAGCCATCTCCAGGAAAGCAGGGCTCCATCATGCGTAACAGTTACTTGGGAAGACAAATGCCATCACTCTGAATGTCCTCCCCTTCCTTCTTCTTTCCCCAGCTTTATGTGCTGAGCATGACATCATATGTTATAGAATATCCCTTTGGTCAGTTGGGGCCAGCTGCCCCAGCTGTGTCCCCTCCCAACTTCTTGTGCACCCCCAGCCTACTCGCTGAGAAGCAGAAAAGGCCTTGGGTCTGTAAGCACTGCTCAGTAATAAGGAAAACATCCCTGTGTTATCAACACTGTTTCCAGCACAAATCCAAAACATAGCCCCATTGTAGCTACTATGAAGAAAATTAACTCTATCCCAGCCAAAACCAGCACACAGTGTCACCCGACAGAGGTCACTGGCAGCCACATGAAGACAAAGGCCCCCAGAAAAGACCAGGAAAGAGGTTCATGTGAATAAATGAAAAGCTGCACTTCGAGTACCAAACTTGCCTTGTTAAGTTGCAAGTTTTCTTCAGCCTACTGAACACAACATATTCAATTCATATGCACCAACATTTGACATCTGCAAGTAGATGAGTGTCTTCAGCTTTAAGCTATCTAAATTTAGTCTCCATGCATATCAAAAACTTAAGAGTCAAGGTTCCTCTCAGGCGTCAGTAAGTCAAAAGCTTCTATGCTCACTGTTGGTTTTAATTTCTGTTCTAGGTCAGTACACGCTTACCAAAATCTATTCTTCCAGTTCTTACAAAAACTAAGAAAAAGGTAAAAAATAATCTCTCCTCTCTTCACTAACCATAAACACTTCTTGTTCGTACAGCACCTAATGATGTTTATACTTCTCATTTCAATGCAAAAGTAATCAACTATGCACAAAGCAAGCCAAAGTACCAAGAAATTATTGTGATGAGAAGAGACTATAATATCATATGATTTTATGTTCAAAGATGTACAGTGTTTATTAAAAGAGGAAAGGGAAGCAGTACATTAACCTGAATAATTATCTCTTCTGTTAATAGTACCATTAATTCACATGTTGACAATGACTAAGTTTCATATAACTAACCAGGCTGAATGAGTTTTATTGTTCTCAGGCAGTCTCCATGAATATATTTGGTTTCTGTGCTTTCACATATTGTAACAAAGAGCAATAAAATTGGTCATTACTTGGTTGGGGGGCAATTTCTGCTTCTCCAGCTCCAAATCTAAAGTAGAGTTGGAATGTATCATTGCCATTATCTCCATGCACACAGTGATATAGCAAGTGTGTGCAGAAAGCAATCTGCACTGCATACCACAAGACATGGGGTGCCCAACAGCAGTTGACAAGACTGCAGAGATGAGAACTGGTTGTTGGCTAGAAAATAGCCTGTTTGGTCTCCTGCATCATGCATTTCACCAAGCCTGTTAAACATCACTGAAATTCTTTTAAGGTTTTTTACAAGGGAGTCATTCTTGACATTCTCCTCCTCAGCCATACATAGAGTCCAAAAGCAAGAACAGCTTTGCGAAAGCTGCCTGTGACATGACCTCAAGAAAGGCAGGATGTAAGCAGTGGGAATGCACAATGGGACTTTACATGCATTTATATAAGCACACTGCAACTTCCTTGAATGCTTCAGTACAAGAACAAATCCAGGCAGTGTACCTCTATACATGCCAACTTGTCAGAAGAATTAGGAGGTTACAGGATAGCTCCTTCAAAAAAAAGTGATTTTATATCCTTTATACTATTCTTCTTCTGCACATATAGACAAGAAATGTGATTTTACTAATGAAGCTTCTGACAAAATTGCAAGCTGCACATATGAAAAGTCAAAGCCAGTACTCTTTAGCCATTACTTTTTCCTATAATTTTTGAAACATTATGAACATCGCCAGAAGTAATTTCATCAGAAGTTACGTTTTTGCTGGGATTAAATGAGTTTACTCTTGAAACTTGAAACATTTCTAGTGTGATTTTATAGCAAGTTAGAGGGAAAAAGATTTCTAACTCATGTAAACTGAAAATGTGTCATATTTCTGACCATGTGGTTTTTTTCTTTCATTCTGGTAGGCTCACTAAATTCAGACACTGATGGTGGCTTGTGAATTTATATAATAATGGTTAAAAGTTCCTGCAGAACAATCAATTTATCTACTGCTGTTTATCTAATTCAGCATTAATTAGCAATATTTTATCTCATTCCTCCCACATGCTCATGAAAAGATCATCATTCAACTCCTGAACAACGATTAGGTGTGCTTCATAAAACTGCATCCCTCTTGAATTATTTCTCTTAGAAATGTCTATGTAAATAAATGACAAAAACGAGGAGGTATATAATAGATCCTTGCAAAGACAATGTTTGAAAAAAAAATTGTAGAAGAGCAGAAGAGAAATCAACACAGATTTATACTATGTAATAATTAAGTTTTCAGATAGAGCTGTTGATATGAAACCTATTAACATTCCTGGACTCTTTACAGGTATAACCCAGGCAGATATGGTCAGCGTGCAGTTAAGCTCTATTCTGAA
The DNA here is from genome assembly GCF_026419915.1 of Harpia harpyja. Lineage (NCBI taxonomy): Eukaryota > Metazoa > Chordata > Aves > Accipitriformes > Accipitridae > Harpia > Harpia harpyja. The sequence continues at coordinate 26,737,133 of NC_068947.1, forward strand.
AACATCAAATTAACTCAATGTATTTATCATTAAAAAAGGAATTCAACCTTAATGGAAGTGTATTCTTGACTGTTCTCAAGGCTAGAATATGTTCCTTCTTAAATCCTGAAGTGAATAAAATATTTTTCAGGTGATGACAATTACTCAGCATTAGATTCTGTACAATGTAGCAGTTTTTTCAAAACACGTATATTCAACTTTCTGGACTCTGTAGTTCTAGGAGTACTTTTAAGGCACAAACCCATGAGTGATTTCATTATGCAAAAGGAAAGATGGTTTTAGAGCGAGGAGAATTTGGAAGCCACTTGTGTTATCTCTTCTTGGAGTTTTTTGCATAAGCAACAAGGAAACACAGAAAGAGCAGAACTTAAGTTGGAGAAAAACGAAAAAAAACCCACAAGCTACTTCCATTCCAAAGTATTTCTACATTATTCTCACTTCTTGCAAACACAGAAATAGGGGGAGATTCTTCTGAGTTAATTTTTTTCCCTGGGAGCACATTTCCTTTAATTTATTTTCTTTTATTTGCTATTGGTAGAAAACATTAGTTGTCTTGATGTTGCCAAAGAATAGCTAGGAAATATTCTGAAGAATCTCTCTCATCCTGAGCTAGTAGGCACTAAGTGTCCCTCTGTTTGTTCCTTAAGCCTTTTGTAAAAAACACTGAAGACACCTTGACACTAGCAGTCTTCACTTATCTGGTCACTTTAATCTCTCTTCTAGAAGAAAAAAAAATGGTAATACAATATATATGAAAAGATTCCTACTAATAAGTATTTCCCCGTAAGTCAAAAAGGGAGCTCTACTCTACAGACATTGTATATTAAAAAGTGACATGCAGTATCTGGTTTAAGGTTATATAAATAAGCAGAACTGTATTAACAGCTACTTCTTATTAAATTATGCCAAGAATGTAAAAAAATCCCACCCCATAACCCAAAACCACTCAGCCCCTTCTCTCTCAATGACCCATATTCATTTACACATTAAATGAAATCTCAGCCTGCCATTTTTCAGCCTGGAACATGAGGTTTTGGCAGTAGCTAACCACCAGCCATACACACATACAGGGCAATGACAGAAAATAGAAAGCCTTTTTGCTCCATAGCATACCAACAATTCATCATGCTCTCAAAGGTACAATGAACAAATAATTTTAATTTCACAGGATTGCCACTAAGGGCATACTGAAAGTGGAGCATACTCCCTGAACATACACATATGACTACATTTATAGGTATAGCTAAGGTTACACGAGCAGTTCCACTCTAATAAGTCATCTTCTGATGCTTTATCATAATAATAAATTAAAAAAAAATATGAACACACTTTTAGATTTGAAGCTTCTGAACAAATCAAGAGAAATCGCCCCTCGCCTTCTTAAGCACCATAGTCAAGAAGAAGGATTTGAAGAACTGTGTGCATTTTCCCTTCTCCACCCCTCCCTGACCACAGCAGCAGATGGCAATGGATCAGTCCAGGAAGGAAGAGAACCTTACTGGCAGGGAACCCAGCACAGGGTATCTAACCTGCCATCCTAGCCAGAAACTATCCCACTCCATCCCGCCACAATTAAGCTGCTTCTGCTTTCCAAGGGAGATAGAGTGTTTCTCTACCACTACAGTTGACAGAGTAATGCGGACAGCTTACCAAAGCAGCTAACAAGAATCTGAGAGAAAAGATAATTTGCTATAGATCTAAGTTTTTCACCTAATAAAAGTCAACAAGTTACAGCATGTGCTTGGTAACCCACTGACTTTCACTGAAGACACAGGAGCTCTCATCTTTAATAACCCAGTTAGTTAACATTGTAAATAACTGGGTTTCATCCAACACCAACTCTTTTTCTACTTAGGGTGCAGTTGCATGAGACTGCAAGTCCTCCATCTATTAGATCTTATAACTTGGATCCAAGGAAGGAAATACTTTAGCTACCAGCAGTTCTCAGATTCCTTTCTGCCCATGACAACTCTTTCTTTAAAGCAATTTAGCCAACTCTCCTGAGCAGATGAAATGATTTGCCTCACTAATCTTTTCCTCACTTACCAAGCTGTTAGTGTCTATGTGGACATTATGCATCTGATCTTTCATCTAGGAAGAAGAAAAATAATATAAATATATAAAAATGTGTTTGCATGTGTGTCTATATATACACACAATGGACGTTTCACAAGAAGCTCCAGCCGCTGTACAGGTAGTTCCTGGCACTGTGTGCTTAATCAAGCATTTACTAAATGGCATATAATATATTGCTTTCTTACGCCGCACTGTTTTTCTTCGGTACAGCACTGCAGTTGATTGGTAATACTTGTGTATGTGCTAGATATCAGACACACATTTCTCTGAAGAATCCTAACGATTAAACAGATTCAACACACGCAGTTTGTCTACCTTCACCTTTGCAGTTGCACATCTAAACTTCACTAATTCCTGATAAAAGTCACAATGTACTTCTCTTAGTTACAGTGCAATTCTGTGATAAATACAAATATATACGTAACTTCAAACTTATATAGATTTTTAAAGAAAAAAATCCAACTAAGAAATAACATCCATTTTGCTGACAGAATCAGAAGATTAGCCATAAAACTGAGGTTTTAACAGGAGGATCAATCCTGATACCTGTTTTTGACATAAAATATTGCTTGGTGCTGCTCCTTGGGGAATAATAAATTCACTGAGGTGTTACATTAATCAGGGCACCCATGACAGCTTTAATATATATCTCCTTAAATGAAACTCATTGCTTTTACACGCACATAATACCATTCCTCTGTCAGCTTTTAAAATCAGTCTTAAAGATCTACAGAAGAAACAGGTGTCACAGGCAGACTTCTCATTGAATATTCATTGTGCTGCCTGCAGTATTTTGAAAGTAACATCCACTCTAAGAGAAGGCAGGGAGAGATTGTAGAATATTGCCTTCCTCAGAGGACTTAGTTTAAGCAATAATGATCTGAATAGCAGGAGGTTTAATCTGGTACTGACTTTTAAAAGTAGTTTGATAAGAGAGGAAAAAATGACTGGTTACTTGTCTTTTTATTAGCAGGAGACTATAAAAAAAGTGTATCAAATTAACATATTTAGTGTTAAACTATGAATTAATATACAAAAATCTAGGGAGAAGTGTATCGGAAATCTGTAATTACTAACTCATTCATATATTCTTTGACACATATTTCTAAGTACTATTTATTCTTTTTTGCTGATCTTTTAAAAACAAGATAGCCTTACTTCACAACCCCAAGTCAAATAAGCAACGAAATATTTTGTAAACTGAGATAATGTTGATTCATGAATTATTATAAAATTGGTATTTCAACCTATTTAGCTTATTTGGACCCCTTGACAACAGCAGTTGGCATCATCCATCACTAAACAGTGATGTTTTTTATATTATGGCTCAGCAAGTGTTTGGAGAGCCTGAATCTCCAACTCTTAAACAGCAAGAAGTTATTATCAACATTGTTCTTTCAAGAACACTCCTCACAGAATAAGCAATTTGTTCATTTCCTTCTTCACTGACACACTGAACATAAAACCAAACCCTCATAGGAATTCACTTAACCTATCCTGTATTACCCCTCTGGATGTTCATGGGTTGCTATTACTGACCTCAAGGTAGCCAGTGTTCCAGATGCAGCAACGTTCCCAAACTACAACCTGCAAATCAAACTTAACTTGCAAGGTGAGCAAAGGGCTTTCTTGTAACAGGAGCCAAACCAAGTGGCTCACCTGGAAGAGAGGGAAAGAAAAGCTTTCCTAGACACCAAGACAAGACTGTGTGGAACCATCTGCTCCAGAAAGATACTGACATTTGCTGAAATAGAAAGAAGACTGAAAGAAAAGACCTACTATACTAGGAACTGGGATGTATATTTAAATCTTTTGTTTAATCTGTCTCAATAAGCAGTTCCAAATTCTGGGCTTCTGGGTGTTTTTATTGTGGTTGGCTGGTTTTCCTGGACATGTTCACCAAGAATAAGCCAGACAAGACACTTCCAGCTTAAAGACTCTGTTTTACTGGTCACACAGTCTTCTTCAGAGGGACCAAGGGCTGCAGTTTTTCATCTAATGTATCAGTCACACCTGCTAACATAAAATAGCAAAATGAAAACATAAAGACTCTAATTTCACCATTAAGTAACAATATCAATGACAGACTATAGAAATAAAAAGTCATTCAAAAATTTGATGCAAAGATTATTGCATTATTTAATGCACCCTTTTAATCCCATGTGTGTTCTTTTAATATGGGAATATGTTCAGATAACATCTTCAAATCATTGAGAAAATTGTTCAGTGCTTCAGAAATGGTTGCAGATGAGCTGAAGATGAAGAAGGGCAGGAGAGAAGATAAGGATGAGAAAAGAAAACAGTCTATTGTACTGAAGGTATCCTAGCAAGGGAGGACTGCAACAGGAGTACTACAGAGGAAGGACAAGGCACTCTCATGGAGAAGGAATGAGAGTTATAAGCCACATTTTCACAACTGTAGCCAAATTTCTCACAGTAATTAAGATTGAATTCTCAACAGTCCTCTGTTGTTTGAGGAGCATGAGGACTGTTAGGCTGATCACTGGCAATGAAATAATTCCTGACAGAAATTCCTAGCCATCATCCATAGCACATACATAGAGAGTCATCCCAGTGAAAAAGTCTGGATCATCAACTACTGTGAATAAACAGATGTTTATGAATGCTGAAAAAATAACACAGGCTGACATATTTGAGGGAAACTGGTAGACATCTATTTTTTCCAGCTTATTTATAGACACCTGTGTAGTATTGATTTTAATTTTCTTCCAACATCATCATACTCAGGGGAAGTAGATATTTCTCTAAAGAAAAACTAACTGATCCTTTGTTAAGTAAAAATAAACTAGACAACAGTCTTAAATGTCTGGATACAGAGAATTAAAAGAAAACAGCTTTTCAAGGTGAATACTGAGTATTGTACATTCCATATGCTTCTACTTCAAGGTCACCTGAGGAAAATCATAAGTCCATTTGTTTCTCATACCAAAGAGCTAGGCCTCCTGCCAGGTATTCTTCAGAAAGGAAACCTTTTCTGTAAAGCTGTGCAGAGGAGTTATATATGCACAGCCTGCGAGAGACATAAAAGCAGTATGCCCTGATCAGCACTGCTAGATTTATCATTAGTTCAAAACCTGATTATATTGCAAGGCAGCTTTCATACTATGAGATGAGCACCACAACGAGTTGCCTCTTACCTTATTGTGTTTCCGGGAGGGAGGAGGTAGTGCAAGTTGCTTTCTCACACCCAGTACTGAGGAGCAGGTATTCAGTGCTAGACCCCCACCCATCAGATCAGCAAGGCCTGTCCACAGCTCTGCAGACCAAATCAGGGGAAAGCTTAAAGGTTTAAAGAGAAGTAAGCCATACTTTAGGTATAAGGAAGTAAGTTTCTGTTATAAAAAGAAAACCAAAAAATTATGACATTTCTGTTTCTGCTAGTTTCTCAAGGGAATGTGATAATCCTTGTTGGCTTTTTATGAGGAGCAGTATCACAGTACATCAGATGAAATGTAGCTGGAAAGCAAAGTAAAACAGAGGCAAGTGATACTTGAAGCTCAATTTTCACAAGGTTCTCAGTAGCCCAGCAAAACACAAATACTCTGACCAAAGCCTGAAATACTTGTATTTTGGAATAAAATCTTCATTTTCAGTTAAAAACTTTTCCTGCTTTGTAAGGCATTTTTAATGAAGAATTTAAATTGCTTTTCAACATGCTCCAGAAAAGTACACGTGAAGTCAAAAAGACAATTTTCTGAACATAATTTTTTTTTAATGTTTTTTCTTCATTGCCTTACTATGCAGGATAACCTGGAGACATGAAGTCAAAACTTGCTGCCTGTCTCACTCAGTTGAACTTAGACCTCAGCCTAAGAGGCTCCTGAAGGAGCAGCTAGTAAAGGTTTTCCCTACAGCAGTCCTCACCTCTTGCTGATCATGGGGATTCCATGGAGATTTAACTCAGAAGTTGTCTCCTCTTTCCAGGAAGCTCATCCACTGGCCTACATCCATCAGGAAGTTTCTTCTTTCAAGTATTGAACTTGGTGATATTGGTGCTCAGAGAAAGCAGGCACATCTTAGCTGGTAATACTCCAGTTCTGAGACTCCTAACTCATTGAGATTGAGAGTGAACCTGATCTGGTGTTCATTTATACAAGCCTGTATGACTCTGCAGCTAAGTTCCCCGAAATACTGTAGCACAGAATCCCTAGCTTTTCAGATTGATAACCTACTCTGTGAAAAAGCAAGTGGCAGACAGAGGGCAATAAGAGACCTTTATTTTTTCCTGCATCAGAGCCGAGCAAAGCCTGAGAAAAGGAAATGGGGATGACAGAGGGCTTGGATACAGCAGGTTGCAACATGATGGACATTGGTGCATGCTTGAGTGACTCTTGGAACTGAAGTCAAAGTACCACCGCATGGGGGGAACTGTCCTTTTAACATCTTTTGAACAATTGCGTTAACTTGCAGACAAACCTCAGATGTGAGCTTCTCTTTTCATTCTATCAGTTCCTTCTGTTTTTTCCTCAGATCCTAGATCTTTCTTGCTTCAGTGTAGCTGAAATTAAAGATGTCTTAATAAAGATTGCTAAAAATACCAGGTAGCGGATTTTTGAAGCATGAATTTAATCTACTACTTCAGCTGGTAATTTGTTTTAGCAGCTATATGACCATTATATACTGCAGCCAGTTCTCAGATTTGTGGGAAATGAGGATGAGAAGAGTGGATGAAAATGTGACTTTAGGCTACATTTAGGATTTCCAAGTCCTGAGATCAATATATGTCATCTCTGATTCCCTCTGTGAAGTACAGCACCCTCAAGAGAGTGCTGTACATTATACTAGGAACAATATGCCCAAGTGTGCAGGGAATATTTTGGAGTTCTGTAATACATCTTCAATGACTTCATATAAACTGAAATCTACCAGTAAAGGTTAGTCTAAGAAAAATGAACTTTTGCTGGAATTTCTGGAGACTGCCAGAAATGATACCATTTCTGGTATCATACATAACAAAAATATGTTCATATTTATGTTGGCTTATTTTTAAACAGAATTGATAAATACTGAAATGAAATATTTAAAAACAGTTATCATATTCTCACCTCAGAATAATTTGCTGCTTTCAGTCTATATTTATTTAATTACCATAGTTATCTTTCAATCAGGTGTCTCTGTTTTATTTGCAACGTATGGTAGAAAGACATACCTAAGTGAAGCCATACCATACCAAGGAAACACAGATTATGAGGAACAGCACAATACAGCACCAATATTTTTATTGTCCAAGAGAGTTTAAATATGTCAAGATTTAAAAAAACCTTTTTTTTTTTTAAAGAATGTAAAAACTTTGTTAACTTCAGTAGGATCAGGTTTTTACACCTGAAGTTTGCCAGTGTACTAACACATACATTCTAAATGTCTGATGGAGAAAAACATATGCTCCTAGAGCCTTCACAAGTAGCGATATCAGCAGCAAATCACCTTCTCCTGTATTCTATACTCCCCAAATAACAGTTTCATTAGCTTCAAGGCAAAAAAATATTAAAAAAAAAAAAAAATCACACACCTGGGAAAAAAAACAGAAGTAGTTAAAAATTCCAAATTCTGCCTTTGGTCGCCTCTGTTGGACCTTATGTTTCCAGGAATTCACCAACTTCAGCCTTTAGATCCCACAATCATAAAAAGTTTGTGCTGTGTTTGGGAATATACACTCCTGTGCATCATGACATGTCAATATTACAGCACAGTGATGGCACCACCTCCTTCTATAGACATGCTGGCCTACACAGAAGGCAACAGTAATTGCACACACATATGAGGACAGGATTTTCTACTAGAAAACTGTAGTACAATATTCAGCTGAATGTGGTATGTTCTCAAAACACATTAAAATAGAGATTTTTCCTCAATTTTTATAGGAACTCAATGTAGTGAATTAATGACTAAACTGCCCTTTTTGCATAGTTTTAGTTTAGTCATTCACAATATTTAGTCTCATCTTTCCTTCCTTTCCCATCGTTCAACAACCAAACTTTTTTGTTGAGACACTGGCAGCTCAGTTCTGAAAATCAGGAGGGTAGTCTTACTTAATGGGCATCCAACTGTTACATATTGTCAAGACAGTCTCTTTTTGTACATCACCTTCTACCACAGCAATTTTACTTGCTTTCATGTAAGCTCCAACCATTATTGATGCCATGCATTCAGTCCCTATACTCTATATCCAGCCAATGTTACGTTCCAAATTTGGATCGGCAAGTCTTTATTTCAAGATACTTTTGTCACAGCTGCCATAGAGCATCCCAGAGACAGTTTATCTCAACTAATCTAAGCTTGCCTGCCTAATTTGCTCACTCCTGCATTTCAGGACTCAAATGCAGTCATTTAAGCTTGTCTGCAAATTTAACCCTTGTCCAATTAAACATGTGTGCTTTGCACTAAGCTGTTAGCTGTACCACCACAGCATCACAGCTGAGTCTATCCAATTTCCTCCTTGCCACACCTGGCTATCTGAAACAACACTTTAAATGCCAAGCTCAGGTTTATACTAATAATTTTATTCCTCTTTTTTGGACTAGAACATATAAAAGTTATATTTCATGCTTTGTAAATGCTTAGAATATTTTGGGGAAATCAAGAGGTATTATTACAAGTATTGAAAGTACTAATTCATGAAGGACTATTGCAAGAGGATTTGCAATCAAATGTTGCCTTTTCTTTCCATACATCCCTGGAAATTAGTTTGGAACCTGTAATGCAAACAGACTTGCTTTCAATTAACTATGCAGAGTTGTTATTCACTGACCTCAAAAATAAATTATATTAGCATAAGTAAATAATTCCCTTCTTCTCAGCACATACTCTATAGGCTTGGGTTTTTTTCTTCTGATTAATTCATTTTATTAGTGTTTATGCAATAAAGACTTGGAAGGGCATATGAAAAAACTCTTTCCTCAATATTTATATATTTCTGATTTTACTTCCCTTACACACACCCCTTATACTGCAATGTATTTGTTTAGATTTTGCCTTTTTTTCTTTTAACACAAAACTCAGAAATGACACACACATCTTGACAGTCTACAGCAATTTTGACACAAAACTGACAAGACAGCCATTTCCTAAGCAGAATAAAGTAGCATAAGTGTAAATATATACAGAAGTTTACTTTCATGAAGGAATGTTGTGTGTGTCGTGGTTTAAACCCAGCCAGCAACTAAGCACCACACAGCTACTCACTCATTCCCTCCCCACCCAGTGGGATGGGGAAGAGAATCAGGAAAAGAAGTAAAACTCGTGGGTTGAGATAAGAACAGTTTAATAGAACAGAAAAGAAGAAACTAACAATGATAATACTAATAAAATGACAATAGTAATAATAAAAGGATTGGAATATACAAGTGATGCACAATGCAATTGCTCACGACCCACCGCCAATCGATGCCCAGTTAGTCCCCGAGCGGCAATCCCCCCACCCCCACTCCCCCCAGTCTATACACTAGATGTGACATCACATGGTCTGGAATACCCCACTGGCCAGTTTGGGTCAGCTGCCCTGGCTGTGTCCCCTCCCAACTTCTTGTGCCCCTCCAGCCTTCTTGTTGGCTGGGCATGAGAAGCTGAAAAATCCTTGACTTTAGACTAAACATTACTTAGCAACAATTGAAAACTTCAGTGTGTTATCAACATTCTTCTCATACGTAACTCAAAAACATAACACTATGCCAGCTACTAGGAAGACAATTAACTCCATCCCAGCTGAAACCAGGACACTGTGCCACTTACCTGCTCTCCAAAGCTGGATCCACACTCTTTCATTATTATTCTTGAGATTTCTCTTCAGACTTCCAAATCTTTAATCATTTTGGTGTATGTCCAAGCTCTTAACTGGACTGAACCTAAATTCTTCTTCAACCTTTATCTACGAAGGCAAAATAACCACTTTGAAGGTAAGCACAGAGGGCATAGATGGGAGTACGTGCTTATACAGAGAGATTCTCCCTTTCGTCCCTATTCCCCCAACCACATTTTTATACTTCCATCTGCCACATGCAGGTGCAATAATAATCTTTGTCAACACAGTCATTGCAGGTATCCTATGTGAAAATTTAATACCATAAGGCACATTGGAAACGGTTCTCCATAGGACTGGAATTTTGGAACCAGTAAAGCTATTCTGCACATTTTCTAAATTAAGACCTCTTCCTCTGAAAAGTCTAGTGGACAACTGAGTTTGATCTATGTGGGCTAAATCCTTTCAAGTCATCTATATGGGGCCAACAATCTATTTTCCTGAAAATACCATCCCTTACTTCTCTGATTTGTCCCATTTTTTACATATGAAAAAAGTGGATAACTAGCCAAGGAAAAGGGGAGACTTCATAGTGCACAGTTCTGGTCTGTAACCACACATTAACTCTTGCTTACATGATATCATTTAGCATGAAGAAATCCTGGGCAGGTTTTACTTCACCGAGTTTCAGATTTTTAACAGTACAGACATCACCATTTAAGCTAGTCATCTAAGTTCACTTTAGAAAAAGGAAAAATGTAACCTCTGGGAATAATTTACCTAACTGTAAATAAATGGCTGAAACAGGTCAGATGAATCATGCTCTATTTTTCCTTACTGACTATAAAAATAGCCTATGATAACTTGCATGACATAGCCTTTGTATGTAGACATACAACATCAGGGGAAAAAAAAAATAAATCAAACTTCTGACCACTCTTAACAAAAGCCATGGAAAGGTATGGGATAACGATCCACTATTACACAATCAAAAGGGAATAATACTGCATCAAAGCCACCTGAAAATACAAAAATGGTACTATGATCAAATGGTTTGAACTCTGGCAGCTTATTATTTGAAAAGAATAACATTCATGTTGTTTTTTATATATAATTACTTCAAATTATGGAAAGCAAGAACAAGTTGCAGGTTTCCTTCCAGCTAACTACCCAACTCATAGACCATAACAAAGCGTGCTACAGAAAAAAAAGGTCTTTACTTCAGTAAAGTCTTTAAGTTTACACAGAAATTTTTATCCCATGTATTAGCTACAAATCTCAGTCTGTTAGTTCCTTAAAAACTGTAGAATTTACGTTCATTTCTACCTGAAACACAGCAATGGAAAAAAACTGTTAAAACATTGAGAAACAGTAAGAACCCGTTAAACTCTAATTGTTAAGCACAGCCTTCAAATCTGTATCAGTTTCAACTCTAAGAAGTTTTACATACTGATGCTTTAAACCAAAAATTTACTGAAATATACTAAATATGCTAAACTAATAATAAACAATATTGTAAACAACAAACTGAACCTTATGAAAAGTGAGTAATATGCTAAACAGAGATAAAAATATGTTAAGGAAAGATGTGGTGCAAATATGAGAAAGTTAAGACAAAAAGGGCTTTCCACTCCCCCTTTTGTTTATACCTTTTTTTTAACAAAGAAAGACAGTAAAGTATCTCTCTTCAGATCTTTTCAACAAAGATATGGAGATCTAATCCCAGACAGTGGGAAGTCAATAAAGCAACATATCTGAAAATTTCTTTCTGGCTTATAGTATGTTATCATGCTCTAGGTGAAATATCTCTACTATGAAATGACTTATTGGATATACGAAATAGAATTTTGTAACAAAGGAATCGAGACAGAGTAAAACAAAGATTGCCAGTTAATCCATTCCCATACTATTGCTGGAATTGTTTTTCATGGTGAACAGCATAGTCCTGCTTACATGTGTATTGACTTACAAAAGACTTTGTGGAGGAAGCAGCTTTAGCTACTCACTGTAGCTAGCAGTGCAAGAGTATCACAGCATGTACATTTTATTAAATAACTTACAGCTGCTTAGGACAAAGAGTTCATTAGCCAAACTTCTTCCTTTTTTGTTTTCTATTAGTTCCTATGTAATTAGCTTGTAAAATTTTAACAAATCAACTTTCTTCTTTGTACATATTTGCTTCATTGGAGACACACTTACAGAATTAGTGAAAGTATTTCCTCATAAATCTAGCTACACATATGTAATGTATTACTTTCTTCCATTCTTCATAAATACGTTACTTTACTCAGGACGTATCTGATTTACTACTCTTTCTTTGCCTATACTCCACAGTCCTTTCCAGGATGCATAAATAAGAACAGATCAAAAAACGTCTATCCAGTGCAGGCAAACCCAGCACTTCTGGAGTTTATCAATAAAGACAGACTTAAGCAAAGGCTTAGAGAATTTTCTGAGTAAGATTATACAGGAAGATTTAACCAGCTCAAATGAACCAAGTTAAACATTAGGAAAATAACAAGGGAGCAGTGAACATTACTATTATACAATTGAATTTTCTGTATGGTTATTACATCCGGATACTACAAACAGTTATTCAAGGACTTAATTCTGAAAAGTATTATTTATGCACATCTTTCCATTGACTTGAATAAGCTTACTCATGTGAGCCTACTCATGTGAGCTAAACATAATATAGGGGTTCTGTTTTACATTCAATATACTTGATTTCATGCTTTAATAAAATTGCTGATTTAATTCTGCCATTAAGTAATCTTCTTGACTTTCTGTAATAATTAAATTGTAAGTTGTTTTCCAGAAGAGGTGAAAATGAAGCTATGTTGCAGAAAGGAGTAGGGAAAAAAACTGGTCATTATACTTGTATATCAAGACTTTATTAATGTACCACAGACACTTTCTTTTAAAATGAAGAATTAAGACATTCAGCAGCTGTACTTGCAGAGATAAACAAATTTATCAGACATCAAGTCTTTCTGCTAGCTTTATTTAAAAAAAGATTAATAAGTCTGTTTCATTTCATTCCCAGTCACATGCTTATCATTTGATGATGTTTCTTTGTGGTGTCCCACTGAGGTATTAAAAAAAGATTCTCCCTAGCAGTCTTATAGGCTGCTGACTATATATACACATTTTCATACTTACATATGTTAATAATCTAGTAATAGTAATTAATTTCATGATGCACTGAATAACAGCACTTCAGATTTGAGAATGAAAGGTAATTACATAGTCATTCAACAACACTTAATTTCTGTTCAAACACAGTGCATCTTTGAACTCTGTTGCTAGCTTAAGAGAACAGCATACATCCAAATTTCTTCCCTGCAAGCTATTTACAAGAAGTGAAGTCTCCTTGTTCGTCCCCGCCCCCCTCCAGTTTCTGAATTGTGTATATTAATAAAGTTTCACACATTCTGTTCTTTTAATCTGGGCAAATGTTCTGATGCTTCCAGGATGCACTGTGATTCATGTGAAACCTTTCAAGCCTGTAACCAAGCTAGTTATGTTCTTGAACTGACTTCTCTCATACCTATCTGAAGTTAAATCCCTGACCACAAAAGAGCCCCTCTTCTCTCAAACAGTGTTCCACTCAGGTGTACAAACCTCATTCTTTTTATTTTCTAATAATGGTAAGATCTGTAACATCCTAACTGAAGCTATTTTCATCAATAAAAAGATAACCTGTGTTTCTCTAAATAAAAATTGAAGGGAAATACAGGAAGACCTTGTGAAAAGGACATTATTTTTAAACTTCAGTTGCAGTTGAAGGCTCAAATCAAGGATCAATACACAAAGACAAGATAAAGGACATTAAAAAAATTTGTGCTATAACTTCCTTGTATTTCTCACTCTTAACCCTGATATCAAATTCTATCCAATCTCTCAACTAAATTTTCTTTCTTTCCTAGTATAAAAAAAAAAAAAATACAGTAGCAAACCGACATGAAAAAATGAAATGAAACTGAATGAGGTTTTATACTTATTCTACAATAATAATTGCGGAGATGGCAGACTGCATTTCTCTGATCCTTGTGTTTTCTAGATTACTTTAAGGACAGAATACGTATATATATGCATGCTGCAGTAAAATGAAGTTCAAAATTACCATTTGGATATTTACGCAAACCTACTAATTATCAGAATATATAATTTACTTGTGCCCCCACTATGCACTGTGTGTGCTGTTTCCTAGAAAGATGTTAAGTCTCCTACACGGGAAAGGCTTATACCTAAGATCAGGAGGATGTCTCTGAGCATGCCTAGACCAAGAAGCTCCTTTAAAGAAAGTAGAAGGCAGGAAAAGGGACTGTGAGCAAAGAACCCGCAGCACAGGCAGAGACCAGGATATGCCTCAGAAGTACAGGCAGCAGGCATGCAGAAAAGCCCCAGTCACCATGACAAATGTACAAATTTTTAGAGACTTTTATAGAATTCATTTACAGTTGTAACAGCTGTGGAAAGTTGAGAGTTTGAGAGTAAGCACAATGAAATATCCACTGTATGCAATGGGTAGGGGGAAAATTTTCTTATTAATCCATTTATTTTAAACCCACTGCACTCACAAGGTTTCAGAAGTTACCTTATTCCTCTGTTTTTCATAAAAATCTAACAATCACTTTCAATGTCCTTTTGAGTGCTGACTTTAAGGAAGAGGTAGCAGATGCACACCCCATTAAGCTCACAAAGAGAAGAGAATGAAATGGAACAGAATTGTTCTCTTTTCCGCCTTTCCTTCTCATCTTCTTTGTTTTTCTCTTTTCTTCTTTTCATCTGTTTTCCTTTGCTTTTGAAAACAGAAGTCAGTTCTTCTCATGGAGCTGAACCAGTCAGCCACGTAATTCAAATATAATATTCAGTGGAGGAGAACTAGTATGGTGGTAACAAGCCCACTTTTTTGCCATTAATTACGTACAAGTGTGCAAGCATGCTAATGTCAAAATCCCAATGGTCTCCAGTGGCCAAAGGAAACAAAAACTAGTCTCACACACACACTGTTTACATAACAGTGATTTATACAGCAGGCATTAATTTTTACCTAGCCTGTTGCTTCATATCCCTGACCAAAATTGTGAAGGAACTCAGTAAATTTCTCAGTTTTTCAGCATGTCTTGCTCCTAACCCTGTATGACTGAATGTTAAGCTGCAGTCAAGGGCAAATTCTGTCTGACTGCAGAGTTTTGTTGGTTTTTAATTTACACTCACTTCTCCCTCTCTCTTTTTAATCTCTCTCTTTGGAATAAGAGATGCAGTACTACTTGCTGAGAAGCCTTTAAACTTTGTATTGCCCTGACATGAGGCTTTTCTCTGAAAGTTAACAGAATTTCATCAAACTTGATGGTATCAGAAGCAATTTATCTTTTAAACAAAAAAGGGAAAAATAGTTTCTCATCCTGCTCAGTGTAGCAAGTGTTCAGCTGAGCTTGAGAAGGCCAGTAAGATGCAAGGAGCTATCAGTAACTGAGAACAAAGGAAAAAAAAAAATCCTGACTGTGCTGTTATCAAAATCCATGGAGCACAACATTCCCTGCCATCAATAGTGCATGTAGTTATGGTCGTTCCCTCCCCAAACAGGCCAAGTAGAAAATGGAGAGGAAAAAAAAAAAAAACAAAAGGTGGAGAAAGGCAATGGAATGGACAGATACAGAACAGCTTCTATATTTAGAAATGAGTAAACAAATTACATTTATTCAGCTTTGGAAGGGAATAAAAGCGACTGTGGAGGGATTGAACAGATGCCTAGAACATCACGGCAGATATAAAGTTAAACAGTGAACAATTATTCCTTATTTTTCATAGCACAGAAGAGGAAACTCGTGATACTACCACAGTCAGCAATTCAAAATCATCAGAAGGAATTACATTCTCCACACAAAATGTGATTAAATAGTGCAACTCACAAGAGACCGAAAGTATAAATGAATTCATAAGAGGATGAGATAAGTTCATGGAAGAGATATCAATTCACAGCCACTAAATACAGTGGTTTGATGTAGCCTCTGGCTAATAAAGTCATTAATCTGCTTATTGCTGGAAACTGAAGGGGGAAGGACTTCTCTGATTTATTGTGGTGTTACACGTTCTGCATAGCATCTGCTACTGCGTATTGCTGGGGACAAGTCATTGTGCTAGATGGACCATCATCTCCCTCACTATGGCAATTCCAAGCTTAAAAGAAAAAACTATACTCGCAGCAAATACTTCATTTTCAAAACCACTGTGGAATAATCTCACAACAAATGATTTGTAAAAATAAACAGTTATGAATGCTCATATAAAGTACAGTATTTAGATGATCAATACCCATCAGGACAATGTGTTTTCAATATTTTGAATGCAGAACAAACAGAGGGCAATATATATTGTACTCCACTATAACAGACGTGAAAGGACTCTAATTAAACTACACTAATAAAACCACTGAATTATTTTAACCTTTTGGGAAAGTACTTACTAAAGTATTGGTTTACAAATCAGATTGCAAAACTGAAAATCATTTGACACCGAAAGGTAGTATCACAATGTCTCACAATAATCATTAGCCCCAAAACTTTAAAAAACAAGAGAGATTATCATCTGTCCAAGATCTTGGAACAGAGAGTTGCTGAGTTTGCCTGCTAACAAAGTGAGATTTTGTTTTGTCCTCCAGCCAATGAGAATTCAATTACTTAAAGAAAAAAAAAATTGTAAAACAAATAAATATACTGTGAGTTAATTAGATTAGAGACTGGCAATTACAGTGTTCACCTCCACTGTTTCCCTTGCATTTCCACAATATCCACCACCTGTGTTTTTCCCGAATACATAATATTGAAAACCAACTGCAGGATCTGAATATCATCATTTGCTTCAATTCTTTACATTGTTTTTGTAAATGTCACCTATCTTTAATGTAAATTTTGTTCCTTTGTACAGGAAGTGGATTATTTTAATGAGTAAAATGTAATGCAAACTGTTGTTGAAACTGAGTACCAGCTTTTGCTCAAAGCATAGCTTATTTTGCCTAACGGCAACAGCTGAAGTTAGGCACCAGACATCTTATTCATCTTACTAACTGAATGGACAGTGGCAGATTCATTTGATATTCATCATCATAGCATATAACCTTTCCATCACCAAGGAGGACCATCCTTGAATTACACCATTATGAAGGGGAAAAAGCCTGTACAATGCACCTTTGGTAGAGCATAGAGGACTCCAAGAAGCTGAAAGACAGCTCACCCTGCCTGCTGAGATGCATGGATGTAAAAGATGGGACCGAGCCTAAGGACTCAATTCTTAGAACAAAGATTTCCATTTTATGATGAAAAGCAATGTCTCAAGAAGAGAATAGGGTTATTTCCCTGGGAGGAAATGAGGGCTTGGCATTGCATGATTTAAAGGACACCAGAAAATTTTTATTGTCTTGATACTGAAAGCCTTTGTGGAATTACTTATTACTTTGTGGTTGCTGAAACAGAGGACTTTTTTCTTACTCAAAAAATTGTCTCTGATCTTTTTTGTCTAGGATGATTCTTTTCATACCAGTCTTTAAAAAACTTTATTAGCTTGCAATTAACATCCCTTTGACTTTCACAGCAACAGGGAGTGCAAAGTGAGCTGAGACAGACTTTCAAGAAGTCTAGAAAGAGAGAAAAAAAAATTTAAAAAAATCACTAACAAACTGTAGGTCAATTCCTTAAACCATTCTACCCTCAGAAATGTGTTTTTCAGTGAGCATTCCAACTACAGGGAGCACATTTCTTTCCTTTTAGCTCCAAATAGAGCTAGCCAAAATAATATCCTGCATCTTTACCCACTAAAACCTGTTGATTCACCAAAGGTAAGAGCTTCCTCTAAGTCTGGTTTCAGTCATATTCAGTGAAACCCAAGAAAATTTCAGTCACCCCCATGTATTTTTTTCTAGTAATCCAGCTGTGACCTGCTGAAGACCCCAAGTTGCTCTGAGCTCTTAATCATTTTGTCTGCCATCCTGAGCCATACCCACGAGCCTGATAAAAAGCTTAATACCTCTGGATGCCTTGAAGGTCTTGGGTGGCCAAAGGCACTAAAACTTCCAGATTGCATGGCTCCAGGACAGCCTATCCCCTAGGCCTACCTGAAGCAAAGGTTTTTTGGCTTGTCACTGATAGCTCCAAAAAATCATGGAGTTAAGATGGATAGATGTTCATTCAAATTGGCAGAAAAATATGTCAAACTTCTCACAGTCTTCCTGGAAAATGAAATACTTTGTCTCTATTCACCTCTAGTCCTTGTGATACATCATCATAAGCATACACACAAT
Source organism: Harpia harpyja (assembly GCF_026419915.1). NCBI lineage: Eukaryota > Metazoa > Chordata > Aves > Accipitriformes > Accipitridae > Harpia > Harpia harpyja. The sequence continues at coordinate 26,755,267 of NC_068947.1, forward strand.
CAAGTGTTCATACCAGTCAATCAGCATCTGGCTTAAAGTACCAATATCCTCAAGCCATACAGGAAAAAAAATGTTGAATAATAATGGCTTATCAGTATTGTCAGAAATAATTCCCTGTTTGTAGCTTATGTATGCACTGCTGTTACTTTCTTTTTGGGTTCTTTGCTTTCTTTCCTTTACATCGAAATCTTTTTCTGGTCAAATTTCATTACAGCATGTCATGTCAAATCAGGGATGCAGATGTTACCCACAAGATACAGTAGTTCTGGGTTATATATCATCTCCTTTTAAAACTTACATTCAAGACACTAAGCAAAACTCTGGGAATAGGGAAATATTTGGCAAAATAAGAGCCGCTGCTTTTAGAGAAGCCAGAATTTCACCTTGTTTGGTGAGACATACTAGAATCACAAAATAGACTATTATAAAGATAACTCGTTCTATAAGTGGAAAGTGTCCAAAGAATACTTAAGAAATTTTAATGGCAATAAATAGTACTTCACATCTTGTTGTCCTGAACTCTTTCTCAGTTGCCCCCAAAAATTTCCAAATTCATCATCTGAACTAATTAATGAAATACAGCTCTCAATTTACGTTAAGGAAGATGATTTGAATTTGCCCTAACATGTTGTCGTGGTTTAAATCCAGCCAGCAACTAAGCACCACACAGCCACTCACTCACTTCCCCCCCACCCAGTGGGATGGGGGAGAGAATCAGGGAAAAAAAGTAAAACTCGTGGGTTGAGATAAGAACAGTTTAATAGAACAGAAAAGAAGAAACTAATAATGATAATGATAACACTAGTAAAGTGACAATAGTAATAGTAGAAGGATTGGAATATACAAGTGATGCACAGTGCAATTGCTCACCACCCACTGCCAATCGATGCCCAGTTAGTCCCCGAGCGGTGATCCCCCCACCCCCACTCCCCCCAGTCTATACACTAGATGTGACATCACATGGTCTGGAATACCCCACTGGCCAGTTTGGGTCAGCTGCCCTGGCTGTGTCCCCTCCCAACTTCTTGTGCCCCTCCAGCCTTCTTGTTGGCTGGGCATGAGAAGCTGAAAAATCCTTGACTTTAGACTAAACATTACTTAGCAACAATTGAAAACTTCAGTGTGTTATCAACATTCTTCTCATACGTAACTCAAAAACATAGCACTGTGCCAGCTACTAGGAAGACAATTAACTCTATCCCAACTGAAACCAGGATACATGTAAACTACTCACCATCCGCTATATTGCAATATAGCTCTCTGTTAAAGTCAATTTTCCATGTTTTAGAATAAAAATCTGATTAAAGCCTGAGCATCATGGAAGTAAGAAAGGAAGTATGTTATACTATCATACTATCTCCTAATCTTGAATGTCTTTTGATGTGTCCTCTTTTTTTAACCTTATACTGAAACTGACTTTACTTGCCATCTAGTCTAAGCCATCTTGTCCGCAGAAGAAAACAACAACATACTTTTAAAGCCTTTCTTCAGGAAGAGAGTTGTCTCAGGAGGAGGGATTAAAGATTTTTTGGCTAATTGAAGAAATCATAAAGATTCTTAAAAGAATAAAATAAGAACAAATATATTAATTTAAATATATATATGTATGTATATGTATCTTTTCCAGATCCCTGAAAGAGATTCTTCTGACTCAGTACTGAAAGATGGCATGGAGCAGTTCAAGGAATGAGGGGCAAAAACATTTTGCCTAAATATGTGTTATTTAACACAAGCAGAAAGAGAGCAGAGCACTGCCCTCCTGAAATATGACAATTTGGAAAATAAAGTAGTAAAAAAATCTGGGGAAATACATTTAAATGCAGAAGTTCAATATCTGTGTATGTAATTAAATAATACAAAGAAAGAACTGGAAGAAGACCCAACTATATTAAAAAATGTGTGTAGATACTCTTAATATCAACTAAAAACCAACCTGACCTATAATTATAAGATACCAGAGAATGCAGCTTGTAGAACTACAAAAGTAAGAGTGTTGAAAATAAGGACAGGGTATTACACAAAGGTTAAAAAGTAGAGTGATAATTATATACAATTATTTTTCTTTTTTTTTTTTTTTTTTTTTTTTTAGCTTTGCCTGACAACTAGAATGTACAGCAGAAACAGGATTTTTTTGTTTTAATCACAGAACCTAACACAGTATTTTGGTATGCTTGGGCTCACAGTTTTGGAAGACAGGCACACTATCACACACCAAAATTTACACATGGCATATAGTGAGCAAGTTTCCTGCTTCCACTCCCTTCTAGCATACCTTTGCTGGTTGCCCTTGAACCAATCACTCAGCCAAGGCAGCACATAAGTCACAGATATCTCTTTCACTATTTTTTTTTTTTCATACAATTACCTTTGCAGGCTCTTAAAAGCAGCATCTTGCTTAAGATTGCACATAAAACCTATGGCAGAGCTCAAAGTAAGGTTGTATGTCCTGAATTGCTTCGAAGATCTCAGCCTTATGTTCTTGAGCCTGATTCAGGTCTAATGTAAGTATGAGTAAGCCAGACTAATTTTATTACCTTCTGCCAGGTCTACATTTGTCCTTATTGCAGTTTGCATTCTTTATCAATAAACACTGTTTTAATCACATGAACTACTGCACAGTTATTTTTCTTACCTTACACAGATAAACACTGAGGTCAGTTTAAATGTTATAACTGAGGATAACCTATCACCAGGGCTGAAAGTAAATGATACCACATTAAAAATGTAATTTGTTTTCATTTTTAAAAAATACCTATATCTTGGGATATGTCTATGTGAGTCCATTAAATCCAAAAAATGGTTGCTTTGTGTGTGCACACATACACACAGGAAGAAAACAAAAAAACTTGGCATATATTTAGTACTATGGCTAGTTTTTACGAAGACAGCAGGCCTTTGAAGGTATAGACAAACTAGGCTTCAAAGTATTCCTTCATTAAAGTTTACTTAGTTTAAGTTGAATCTATATCAAACACACACATACACATGCAAAAAAAACCCCAACAAAAACAAATAGGTACACTCTGATACTTAATAACCATCACTTTAACTAACTGCTTTCCCCCATGATTTGTCAAGGACGTGGACAGAACTGAAAGCCCGGGCTGCACAAATAGGGTATTGCCCATGTTAGAGATGTACTTAATATCAAAATGAATCTGTTTTGGTCCAAGAAAAGCATTGGGTTTTCAATCAAGACTTTCATGTAACCAAGAAAGTAGCATTCATAAAACATGCAAAGGTGTAACAGCAAGGAAGTACAATTAGTTCTACTTTTCATACAACCCAAAATATTTGTTTCTGTTTAGATAGAAATATTTCTTCTGCTAAAGTTAGACCTGAACCTGAAAATATAAAGAGTAAGTTAAAGGATAAAATTAATTTCTGTTGTAACTAAGTAAAAGTCACTACCAAATTCATTTAATGCATTTTTCCCATTTAACCACACACATTTGCAGTTGTCACTGACATTTACAAAACATTCAGTGAACTAAAACTTACCAGTCAAACTCCTAACTCCAGGTTGAGGAGGAAACTACAGGCTCTATGTGTTAAGGCTATGCTAGTCCTACTTCTAGCAGTCTACAACATTAAATTAATGATGTATTTTTCTTGACTAGCCTGTTTAAAATATTACACTTTCATCTTTTAGTTACAGTGGTATCTTAACATATTAGCTCTATGCCAGAGAAAGTAAGACCTACTAAATGATATGGAAAAATAACAAGAAAAATATCTTAAGGCCATGCATCATCTTAGCAATAATCATGAAACAATGAGGCTTTGTTAACAGTGACATTACTGTTGAGTGGTGCCCATTTGATGGCTGAATGGCCAAATCAAACCCTTAATGGTAATTAGCAGGCCACTTAAGAAGGTAAATTATGCTCCCCCTCCTTTTCTCCATTTTCAAGAAAGTATTAAAAAAGGAAAGGAAAAAATTATTAAGAATGTATTAGAAAAACTTCCTTCCTCCCTTTCACATCCCACTCATTCTCTTAATTACTTTGTATTTTTATGCAAGGTAGAATTGGTAAGCACTCCTGTTTTTAGAGATAACTTTTTAACAATATTGACATTTCTCCTCTTTTACAGAATTTCAGGTAATCAATTGCTCAGCCAGCTGTAAAAGCTAGACATAAAATCCTATAGTTGTTTACAAGTAAGAAAAGACAATGTATCAGTTCTCAACACCAATGACAGAAAACAATATAGTATTAAAAAAAAAATTAAACATCAGCCTTTGTTGCTATGGTGGGTTGACCCTGGCTAGACACCAGGTGCCCACCAAGGCTGCTCTATCACTCCGCCTCCTCAGCTGGACAGGGAAGAGAAAAATATAATGAGAAGCTGATGGATCGAGATAAGGACAGGGAGATCACTCACCAATTACCATCATGGGCAAAACAGACTCGACTTGGGGAAAATTAATATAATTTATTGCCAATCAAATCAGAGTACACTAATGAGAAATAAAACCCAAATCTTAAAACACCTTCCCCCCACCCTTCCCTTCTTCCCAGGCTCAACTTTACTCCCAGTTTCTCTACCTCCTCCCCTGCCAGCAGCACAGAGGAATGAGGAAAAGGGGTTGCGGTCAGTTCACCACACATTTTCTCTGCTGCTCCTTCCTTCTCAGGGGGGAAGGACTCCTCACACTCTTCCCCTGCTCCAGCGTGGGGTCCCTCCCATGGGATACAGTTCTTCACAAACTTCTCCAGGTCCCTTTCACGGCATGCAGTCCTTCAGGAGCACACTGCTGCAGCATGGGTCCCCCACGGGGTCACAAGTTCTGCCAGAAAACCTGCTCTGGCGTGGGCTCCTCTCTCCATGGGGCCACAGGTCCTGCCAGGAGCCTGCTCCAATGTGGACTTCCCACAAGCTCACAGCCTCCTTCAGGCACACACCTGCTCTGGCGTGGGCTCCTCCACGGGCTGTAGGTGGATATCTGTTTCACCGTGGACATCCATGGGCTGCAGGGGGACAGCCTGCCTCACCATGGTCTTCACCACAGGCTGTAGGGGAATCTCTGCTGCGGTGCCTCGAGCACCTCCTCCCCCTCCTTCTTCACTGACCTGGGTGTCTGCAGGGCTGTTTCTCTCACATATTCTCACTCCTCTCTTTTCTCCAGCTGCTGTGCCGCTGCAGTTTTCCCCCCCTTCTTAAACATGTTATCCCAGAGGCACCACCACCATTGCTGATGGGCTCAGCCTTGGCCAGCGGCGGGTCCGACGGAGCTGGCTGGCATTGGCTCTGTCAGACATGAGGGAAGCTTCCTAGCAGCTTCTCACAGAAGCCAACCCTGTAGCTCCCCCTGCTAGAAAAACCTTGCCATGCAAACCCCATACAGTTTCTAGACTAGATAAATTCTGCATTCCTTGACACCCATGACACATTTTGGTCACCTGGGCTATGCATGTTAACAAACTAACATTTAATTAACTTTATCTGTAGTAATAGTACATGACAAGACCATAGTCTCAGAACCATGTTCTGAAATAAATATTTTTCCCTCAAGTTTTATGACGGGAACAATATTTTCATTTCATATCTGAAGGGTGAGGTGAAATGTCCCAGAGGTATACACATGCTGTAGAAGGGAATTTTCTTTCTCTTTCCTGTATGCATACCCTGGCTTCATCCCCAGTGCCTTCAAAACAGAAGAGCGAGGTATTTCCTGAGATGTTAGTGAGTTCTGCCCACTTTAGAAGCTTCATGAAATAAGGGCTAATTACAACTGCTCTGAAGAGTTATGTCTTCCAGAACATAAAAGGTATCTTGAGAGTCTGAATATTAAAAATTTTAAGTACTTTTAATCATATACTTAAAACAGTAGAATGAAAAAACAGAGCCTGAGTAGATGTGCTCCTCACTGCAGGAAAGTTCAGAGCAGCTATAGTGTAATGAAAAGCATGTAACTCCTACTAGATGAGTTTTCTTGAGTACTTATGATTTTTCTCTTGTTCTCACTTGAAGATAATTCACTGTATCAATAATCTTTTTATGATCAAAAAGAAAATTAAAGTTTGCAATGGAAAACTTTCAAATCAGTATCAGAAAAATATTTTTGCATACACCACCCCCTATTTCAAAGGAATTTCTCATTTTTACATCAGTAAATTTTAAACATTTTATGGAAATATACTCTCTTCAAAAATAAGTAAATAACCCTAAGTTATTTTCTGAACAAGGATTTATCAAGCTTTAATATTCAGTTAGGTTGACAGGTACATATTCACCAATTTGCCTGTATACTTGCATATTTGCAGGTGTGTGTTTAAGAGATACAGAAGATGCTCTGAGTGTCTGAGATTAAAAGCACTGAAACAGAAGAATAAACAGCATGGAGAAACTGAAAAGGCTAGCTTTAGCCTTTTTCTGCTACAAGTGAATAAAATAAACCTTGCATATGCTTTCCAGTCATTCTTCCCACAGGCTCTACTGCAGTCTAGGTTCTGTACAGTTATCTTCTTTTCCCAATATAAAAAAAAAGAAAAATTTCACATATTTTGTTGTTTAATCCCTGTTAGGATCCTTACACACATAATTATATATACATCACCTTCTGAATTCAGTGAGCTTTCTTACAGAGTATTGTTTTTCTAAACCTATTTTGAGTCAAATGGTCAGGAGTCAAGCAAGGTTATTCCTAACAAATCATATGGCCACTGATACTGAACAGAACCCCATGTCAGTGAAAACTATTACAGATATGTAAAAGGCAAAGAAAAAGAGCACACATCAGATGGAAATTTCCATCTTTTAGGGGAATGGTGGGTCTATAACCCTCACATGGAACATTTATCTATTTTTGTTGCAGAAAGGCACAGTGTAATGGTAAGGAATAAATATGGTGATTGCTCTAGAAATAAAATACAGAGAATAAGATGGTTTAAAGTCAGAATTTATTCAGGTGGCTAACTGAAATAAGAGAAATTGTCTTCTTCCAATGTCCTTGCTGATACTGAACATTTTTATTCATTTTTTAATACGTACTTTAAGTATTATTCCACAACAACAACAAAAAAAAGTGTGCAGTTTTTCTAGTTGAACATGGTAGATTAAAACATCCATGTCTTAAAAGCTATTTTCAGCAGCTTTTGATACAGTTATGTACTTAATATTGGTACTTTGACTCATTAAATTTCAGAATAGGAATGCCATTTTTCCATGTGTTTTAGAAAACACAGAATTATAAACCTTTTAATAAAAGCCTTAGGTATTCACTTTCTATAATTCACATTGACTGTAAAGTTCACCCTTCAGGAAGGCTATGGAAGGGTAATGAACAGAGCATGAGACAAATATTTCCTGTCTAAAATTTTTTTTTTTTCTTTATTCGACACTAGAAAGGTAGTACTGGCATTAATGCAGAGTGTTTTTTACAGATTGCTTAGCACTCATGCCATATCATGCCATGGTATAACTGAAGAAATTGTTCTATTTGCATGGATAATATAGCTCAGTGAATTTGCCACCTCACTTGAAATCTATGCCTAAGGAGGCTGATGATCACTCTGCAACCTCCATTTTCAAACAGTTAACACTGGTAACAGAGTTCACTACTCAGCTGAATTCCCACTGATATATGTGGAAGTCCCCTTTGATTTACACCACCATTCCTGGCTAGGACCTTTGCTGGACAGAATTCTTAGTAATTCTCTATCACCAGTGGCCACTGGTGCACTTGTTCTCCAATGTTTGTACTGAAGCGTAACTCCAGATAAAATTAATATGTTGAGAAATGAACAAAAAAGGCATTTCTCCATCTATTTTTATATTTAGAATTCAAATCGGTACAAGTCAAAGAATAATCACAGCACCAACCTGTTTAAATAGTATTATCTTATAAATTTTGGAGGCCTAAAAGCTTCAGGCACAAACCACAAAGCTGGTGCAAGCAAGAGAGTATGGTATCTTCTTGGTAATACTGAAAAACACCCACTGTAATAAGACACACTTGAATAGAGAAAGAACTTACTCCCCCAGTACTCTTAAAAAGCTTCCGAACGTGGTTGACTGAGACGTCACCACCTTCAGCTAGGAAAGCAGAGATGATGGGATTGGGATATGCCAGCAAAATCAGCAGCAGTTCAGGTAGCCTAAAGGCAGCTGGCTTCCTTCACACAGGTGTGTGAAGAACAATGCATGAGCAAAGACCTGAAAGGAAAAACACAACCCTTCATCTGTTTAAAATAAAGCTGCTATAGATAACTGATTCATTAAAACAGATTTCCAGCATCTGTGTCCTTTTCCATTCAGTTTGCAATAAATCCTGTGCTATTTTATGTGAAAGAGATCTTATCTCAGCTTGAACTCAAGTCAATGCAGACATCAGAAACTCTTTCACCTGAGTCACTTCTAACCATATGATTCTGCAGTTGACAGAATAGTAAATGTAACTGTATCTACTATTTTCTTCATGAAGATCAAGATTAATTATATAAAATGATATTGAAAAAGATTTAAGAAATCAGCTATATTTCTACAGAAGTTTAGCATGGGATAAGCTAAGGCTAGTATTTTCTTTACAAATTTGCAAGTAAATCAAATCAGACCAGAATCCAAAACAAAATGAAGATCACTCTAAGTAGTAGAAAACATTAGTTAGAAGGATAGGTTAAAATGGAAAAGAAAGTTAGGATGAACAGGGGAACGCAGAGTACCTCTAAAGGCTATAAATGTTAACTTCATTTTTCTGAAAGCATGTGAACTATCACTTTCAGATTTCCCTAACAAGAAGAAACTTAAAATAACTTAAAAAGGCAAACAACACAGGCAGCAAAAAAGGCAAAGGGAAATAAAACTTCCTTCATTTTACAAAGTCAGTTTGTTAGTATAAGAGCCCCTGAAGCAGGAACATAAGGAAGCTGTAGGGAGGACACCTGCAGAAACTCCAGAAATAGGAAACTTTAATCCAATACAGAAAGCTGTTGGCAGGACCCGCTGGCTTCACCAAATGATTTTTAAAGCAGACCAAAGTATAGTATAAACACATTCACTGTGACAGTTACATTTCCACTGCATTTATCTGCTGAAATCAGCTAAGTCGGAATCAGCAGAAAAGGACCTGGGGGTGCTGGTCAACAGCTGGCTGAATATGAGCCAGCAGTGTGCCCAGGTGGCCAAGGCAGCCCAAAGCATCCTGGCTTGTATCAGAAATAGTGTGGCCAGCAGAAGCAGGGAAGCGATTGTCCCTCTGTACTCAGCACTGATAAGGCTGCACCTTGAATACTGTGTTCAGTTTTGGGCCCCTCACTACAAGAAAGACATTGAGGTACTGGAGTGTGTCCAAAGAAGAGCAACAAAGCTGGTGAAGGGTCTAGAGAACAAGTCTTATGAGGAGCGGCTGAGGGAACTGGGGTTGTTTAGCCTGGAGGGGAGACCTTATCACTCTCTAACACTACCTGAAAGGAGGTTGTAGCGAGGTGGGTGTCAGTCTCTTCTCTCAAGTAGCAAGTGATAGGATGAGACGAAACAGCCTCAAGTTGAGCCAGGGAAGGTTTAGATTGGATATTAGGAAAAATTTCTTCACTGAAAGGGTTGTCAAGCATTGGAACAGGCTGCCCAGGGAAGTGGTTGAGTCATCATCCCTGGAGGTATTTAAAAGATGTGTAGACGTGGCACTTAGGGACATGGTTTAGTGGTGGACTTGGCAATGTTAGGTTTGTGGTTGGACTCGATGATCTTAAGGGTCTTTTCCAACCTAAATGATTCTATGTTTCTATGATCTTATGATTCTAAGCCACAGTCTCTTGAGGATTCAACAAAATTGAAGCTAACAATAAAAACCCACAAAAATCTGCTACATATTCTCCATCCTCTTTGCCTGCAGAAATAACAAGCAACAACAGGTCCTTAAGACCTTACCACATATTCTTTTTCCAGAATGGATGAAAGACGCAATAAAACACCACCAAGATTTTCTATAAACAGGCATGTCTCACCCTTGCTAAAACAAATTAATTTCTAGTACTGTCTTGTTCCTTTGTAATTCAGTACCTTGAGGAGGAACCAACCCTGATACAGATCCTGCTCTTTGCAGAGTATCACTGAATTCAGTCCTTGGGGGCTTCAGTGTAATTTCTAGCCAAGGTGCTGGTAAGGGGTGGGAGAAGTGACAGTGTGGAGCAAACCCAGCTTGCTTACCAGCTCACCCACTGCACAGTAGCTATGGACAGGGTAAGTACTACAAGACTTCCCCTTCTCTTTGTATTAGTTTTTCACAGGGAAAGAATGATTGCTGCTGCTACTGCAACTTTATAACCCTTGCAATTGCTGTTATTATTTCTATGGAAGAAAACGACAAAACATTAGTTATTCTAGATAGAAAGGGGATACATGCCTTAAAGGTCAAGGGAAGTCTCACTTTTATCACTGCACTAGAAAATTATTTTTCCTTTTACCAGTTCAACTATCAAATTGAGAGAGGAAAAAAGAAAAAATCAGATTTGATTTACCAGTTCCATACATTTTTCTTTTAAACAAATAATAGGGTGGGGGGTGGGTATTTTTTTAAATTTTATTTTAGACGTCTCATTTTGGAGAAAATATAATAAATGAAAAACGAGCAAGGTGGTATTTTGGCATCAAGTGGGGAGGAAGAGTATACTTCTTTTTATCCAGTAACTTGGGGCTCCTGGTGTTGACCTAGCTTTAGAAGCTCATATTCAGTTATCTCCACTTTTGGAGGAAATATGATTCCGCATCTTTCATGTTCCTGGAAGATCCCCAAACCATAAAGCTACAGGGGATTTCAGTATAAGCCCTGTGTAAGTCATTACCCTCTTCAGACTAAGTATTGAATACAACACTAACTGTAGCAGAGACTTCTACCCAGACCTTGTCGTCTCCTAGGAACATGTACAATGCTATGGGAAGTAAAACTCACTTCATCTAACAAAATTACTTTTTTGGTGTAGTAACTGCTGAAATAGAAAAATACAAGTTCATAATTGCTGACTAATGGCAACAGACATCAGTAGAAATTCTCAAGATGTCACTTTAATCCATTTTGAAAAACAGTTGGTTGACCATTGGGCTTCCCTAAACTTCCTAATGCAGGGCACAATATAGTCATCGTAGTATGTGTTGTACTCCAGCTATATGTTGTCATGCTCACATTTTCTCAGGCACAGGGAATACTTAAGTATTTTACATCAGGTAAAGCCATCTCTATAGAGAAACAGAGGTTTCCATCCACTATAACTCCCAAAATCAAAACCTTTTAAATAAAGGAAGAGAACATAATGTGAATCCTTCATGACCAAGGGTAAGCAGTAACCATGGACAAGTTGCGAAAATGCTCCAGTATTGCTCTGTCAATGGTGCAAAACCCAAATGCCTTATTCAGCATAAAACCTGTAAATTCTCAGTCAATTGAAATTTACATTTTACAACAGAGAAACTACTTGCCAAAATAAAATTTATTCATTCCTATCCACATTTCTTTAGTCTAACTTGGAATGCCAGAGTCCTCACAGATTTTCAGTTAAAAAACAAATTAAGTATAAAAGGCAGTAAATATTGCCTTAGTATTTCTTTCAACTAGCAGACATTACAGTGATTATTAACCAATATAAAACATGTTTGGTACAATATCTAGCAGTATACATTAAGCAAATTATGTTTTCATGGAAAAAATCTAAATTCCTCATCCTGAGAATTAGAACCTGACAAAATTGAAGATACACTTAAAAATCCAGGGTAATATAAATTGAAAAACCCTCAAAGGATGTTTTGCTTAAGCTTTAATTCTCAAAAGAAGAAAGCCAACCAGAAGACCCCTTTACTTGCTTTGCCAAAACCTCAGATTGGATCTCAACTTTATGCATGATTTAGGAAAAGGAAAGAAACAGTAATTCCCATGCATACAGTCATCCCTTCAAGCACTCACGTTAATTAATTTTCTAGTCCCACCTATCACACTGATCTGGTGATAAGGAACATATAGCAAAATACAGTCAAAGGAAAAATATGGAAGAGCAATTATTAAAGCTTATCAGGAACACTGCATAGTTTGAGCCTCATAATCAGCTTCTTACCCCATCCCTTCTGCCCCAGCAACATTTTCTCTCTCAGACTGCCTTCTGAAGAATAAAAGAGTAATAGACCACTGCTATGAGATTTCTCGTATTACACCATTAGGAAAAGCTCCTTCTGGAATACTCGGCATGTCATAATATGCACAGTAGGGAATTCCTCCAGCATGCGAGAAATTTTCAGTATCAATCAAAATACATAAAGCAATGTGCAGAAATGCTGGAACAGCTTTCATGTCAGGCACTCCTGGAATGCAAAAGCAGTGTAGTGCCTTTGCTGCTCACCTCTGTTATGCTTTTCATTGCACAGAAAAGCCAGTCATGCACTCATGTGCAATACGACCTTCCATGCTCATTAGAAGCTTTTCTCTAAGCTCATAATTCAGAAGCACTTTTCTTCATGCAACGTTACTTTCATAACAAATGTCAGCTTTCTGCTCCTAGTCAGCTCTACAAAATATCCCTCATCTGATATTTTTTTTTTTTTTTAAGAGAGAGAGATAAAATATATACATATATATATGCATGTGTATATGCACACAATTTTTTCTAAACGGGACTTTCGCTGCCTTGGGTGACCTGATAGCACATTTAGACACACACTGCCTGTGGGTGATGTGTAAAATTTGGGCATAATTCTAAGATCAAATCAGCGTGGAAGGTGAGAGGGTTATTTATCTTCCGTTTCTTTCTTCTTATTTTTTCCTGGTAATAATCATGTTGATAATCACAGAAAGTGTTACCATGGTTTTAAGCTGATACAGTTAAAAGAAGAAATGTGCCCATTTATCTGGTGTATGTCCATAAAAATATGCCCAGTTAACCTACCACAAAGTGTGAACTCCAGCAAAATATGACACTGATTACTACATCCAGATATATTCTGAAATTACTTGAAGATTTTGGGGTTGGTTGTTTGGGGTTTTTTCTTTCTTTTACAACAACCTGTAGAATTTTATGATTGCTATTATTAAAATCTTATACTTGGATTTCACTATCATTTACTCCTGTCTCAATTTTCTGCTATTTGTATCTTGCATCCTTAGAAAAGGGTTTATGTATTCATCTTGTATTGCTATCAAAATTCTTGTTTTGCTGAAATCCTTGAGACATTATTTTATTTAATGTATAAGAACTACTGGTTTCTATTGATACTAGCCAAAATTTACTTTCCAACAGAATGAGAAGGGTATCCATCCGAGTAGAACATTTTTTTCACTGCAAATAGAGTTATCAGTAAGAGGATAAAAAAACACTATTGGTGATACCACAGAATCCTATGTACTTAGCAATTCCTTCCTTTTTCTGCTCTTGCTTACCCTGTCCCTCTCCCTACCAAACGTGATATTGCTTCTAAAACACACATTAGACATTAAAATTTTAATTTCAGGTTCATCCTAAAAACTCTGTGTGAAACGTGGATATATAGCTTTAGTGCAAAATGAAAATATATTTTAAATTCTTCCTTCTAAGTACTACTTTTTGCTCAATGTTCTGCATCCACATTGTATCTCTTACTCAGATATGGTCTCCAAAAATTAAAATAGAGATCAAGCACGATAATGCGGACACAGAAGGAGAATTTAATTAAGCCTTGTTTAAAGAAATGTCCCCACTAATCATGGGATTTGGACCATGATTTGTCAGTCATTGACTCAAATCCAGCTCAGAAGTTAATTTCAATCATTACAAGATCTCATTTTGTGATCTAGGCACAAAAAAGTTGCTGCTCTCAGTCCAGCATCTAGTGGACAGGTGTCCACATCATAAAAGCTATTATTGTAAATGAAACCAGTTATTGGTGTACTCAGAATTGTTTGTGCCCATTGATAAGGCACAGTAGGAAGCATTCTTAAGTGACGCTTGTGCTGTACTCAGCTCATTAATTTTAGTAACAGCTCCTCATAGCACCAACTGGAAAAAGCACAGAGAGGAAGAGAGAGAAAAAGAAGACAACAACTTCAGGTTCAAGAACCTATCAATGTAGGAATTTTCATAAATACCTGAACTTAAAAAATAATCCATAGCCACCTTGACTATTGGAATATTTATCATATATTCTTATAGCTTGGGGCTATAAGGGCAGGAACAGCACAATAAATGGACTTTGACTTTTGTATTTTGGAGTAAAGAAAGTACTCTAGTCTGACAGAAGAAAGAGCAGGAACATTCAAAAGCTTGTGCCAGGTGGATAGGGGCAAGCCACTGTTCCCATCCCTCATCCTCCCCCCAACACTATCCACTCTTCAGCACTAAACTTTTTGCAGTCAGTACCTGACAAAAGGCAAATGCAGACAGGTAAGTATGATGAAGCTAGTGATTTGATAAACTTCAAATAGGAAAGGAAAAGAAAAGGAAAAGAAAAGGAAAGGAAAGGAAAAGGAAAAGGAAAAGGAAAAGGAAAGGAAAGGAAAGGAAAGGAAAGGAAAGGAAAGGAAAGGAAAGGAAAGGAAAGGAAAGGAAAGGAAAGGAAAGGAAAGGAAAGGAAAGGAAAGGAAAGGAAAGGAAAGGAAAGGAAAGGAAAGGAAAGGAAAGGAAAGGAAAGGAAAGGAAAGGAAAGGAAAGGAAAGGAAAGGAAAGGAACTGAGTCCATTGCAGGCGAAATTCTTGAACACATGCCTTCATTCAAAGAGGAAATAATTCACTGTTCAAGACAGAACAATGGCTGTTAACCTCCCCTGTCTTCCATAAAATGGTTATTACTGCACAGATGGAACAAAAAAACCTATCAGCATTCTGGGGAGGTTACACTCATTTTCCAGAGAGCACATTCTTTGAAAGATTAATTTATGAAATTTTAAATGAGTTACTAGAGGGAAGACATTTGGAAACATTTCCCAGATCATACAAAGAATAACATTTAAAAAAAATTTCCAACACGCAAAAAGGCAAGCTAAATGTTTAATCCAGAACTTGTTGATGATTCATCAGTTACAGTGAGCTTTGGATGAAATCGTGATTTTTACTTTTTTTTCCCATTCATTCTAAACAATTCCTTTGCAAAAATCATGGGAAGATAGAAAAAGGACGTATTATGGACACATTTAACTACTTAGTCCTGCAAATTTACCTCATTCAGTTACTAATTTGTTGTAAGCATTATCCTTATTATCGGCACAAAACTTTACCTTGGTGAAGCTCTAGCCCTGTCTTTTTTCATCTTCAGTAGCGTAAGACAATAAAACTGTGGGCTCCAGTTGTGGGAGCAGCTCGGAACACCTGGCATTTGTTTTCAAGAGTGAAGCATTTGTTGTGCTGCATGTTTGCCAAGCCTTTGAAGAACTAGTTTTACAAGGTCAGGTTGGAGGATGGCCTTGTGTAGGCGTGGGAAGATGTGGCTGAAGACAGTCATGAGTATGTCTATGGAATGTTTTTATCTTTAACTGTTGTGAGGACTGGCAAACATCCCAGCTGAGCCAGATATGTGCTCCTGTGTTAGTGGTATTGGCTGTATGCCATTAGTGCTTTCTAGATCTTTGTTGAAACATAAATAAGTTGGATTCTTTTGTGAAATAAAGGGAATCTTGCACAGAGAGCTTGAGCACTTGATTGAGTCACCACACCAGTAGCATGGGACTGTGCAGGAACTGTACAAAATGGGAATTCCCTGCTGAAAACAAACAAGGAACTTTTCCAAACTCTCGGACATTTCCCTTCCAGAGGGGACCTGGGCTGGAACCAACACACTCCAAAGTTTTCATAACAGAGGGATGCATCACAGAATCGCTAAGACTGTAATGGTCAGGACACCTGGGCCAGAGGCTGAGGTCTGGCGGGAGTAGAAGCAAGTGTCTGAATCTGACAAATTCTGACAGAGAACCCACAGAAATTAGACTGCATCTTGCTAAGAGCTTGACTGTCCAAGTCACACACTATTACGCCTGTTGTAAAATTTTAAATGTACCCCATGTTTTACAGTAAATATATTGCAACTGTTACTCATGGAAATGAGATAATGATTTCTATTTCTTGTTGTAGTGTAACAACTGTTTCTTTTTGCTTTTCTGTCAATAACTTTTCCTTGCTCGATATATTGATGTGTATAGAAATTGCCTTTTTTTCTGATTGTTCCCTTCTGTTCCTCTACAGACATATCCACTTAAAAATCCTCACTATTCTAGGCACTGAGTTTTGTCTCAAGTTTTCAATTCCTCATTATTCACAAAGGATGTAGGTATGATTTTCTTTGGTTCTATGCTATTTCAGTCTTCCTTTTGTGCAACAACAGAAAAACTCTAGTGAAATAAAGATGTCATAATTTTCAATACCTGCACTGGGCTTTCTCATCTGTCAGTCATAAGTCTCTGAGTTCACCTCTTCTCTTTTTCTTTTTTTTTTTAAACCAATTGCATTTTGCTTCATTAGTTATAGTTGTCTAGAATGCTTTGCTATCTACATTCTATATGCATCATCTTTATACATTTAGGCATTGGATAACAAATAACTTTTTAGGTTCAGAGACAAGAATTTGTTTTGAATTTTAAAGAGCTATTAATTTTCTGCTTTCAAATAAAAGCACATTCATTTCTTCAGAAAAGTTATTCTTCTATTCCAATAAAGCTAAGGAGTTGCTATTAGCAAGACCACAAAACTTCACGTTGAATAGAAGTCTGATTCTCGCTCAGTCTCGCTATTCATATTTGAAGATGCATGCTTTTGACTTCTTGACTGTATTTAATTCCTTCTCATTAATGGCACATGTTTGTCTCTTCCCCCTCTTTGCAAAGATCAATTATTGATCTGCATTCATGTAACTGATGTATCTCTCCCCCATCTATTAGCCATGTGTTTTCAAGCATGTAATTTAACTGAATTCTTTCCTCCTATTACAGTTCCTCTGTCATCCATTTCTGACAAGCACCGCACTTGCTTTTATTCCCTATTCTTTGTGCTTCATTTTATCAAAAAAAACCCCCCAAAAACCCCCCAAAACCAAAACCTGTGCTCATTTTATGTTAGTCATTGCTGTTAACTGTAGTAAAAGGAACTTAATCACCATATGTTTTTCTTGTTTTGTTCTGAGAAAATGCAAACTGTTGCTCAAGAAACGTTAAACATTTACAAAAAGTAACAAACTAGTATGCTGGCACTGAACAGATCCAAACATAGGATAAACTTGTAATTTTACACTAAGGTTCTACAGTTCTACACTTCATGTGTGATGTCTGGTTAGCCAAGTATCCATCACATCATCCTGCTGAAAAGTGAGCTGTACCGTTTCTAATAGAATCAGCCGCTCTACTCCAAGGCTGTGTATATTTTATACCAATATCCAGGTACCTTCTAAATCACACTGGAACTGAACAAACCTTTAACTTCACCAAAGTATCCTAAAGATACAAACAGAAAAGAAACTTTCTTTCCTCCTGAAAGGAATTACATCCCTCATTGATGGATGTTTTTATATATGGCCATTTGGCCATGACAAAAGCAGAGAATAACACCAGAACATACTTACAATAGTTTGCCCTCCTCCTCCACTAATCACTCAGAAGGTTGATTAGATGCTGTAAAAGCAGACTTCCAGCACATTATTGCAGTTCAACAAATGTCACCATATTGTTTCATCCTAGTTTGTCTGAGCAACACCCATGATCCTGTAACTGATGCAAGAGAGTAATCTTTTTTCCAGAACAAATAAGACCAAAACCACATTGTGAGCAGCAGCAAGCCTTTCACCATCTAGCCCATGACATGGAAGTCACCACTCCAGCAGGAACTGACAGTAGTGAAGGACAAATATACCAGTCACATACTCTTCCTAGTTAAATTCTGTCACCAAAATATGCCTTTCCACCACCATATGGGCTATGAGAAGTTACTTAAGCCAAGTACCATTGCATTGTGACCCACTAGTCCATTGAACTTTTTAAGCTGCCTTTTGTGTATCTTTGTAGTTGTCCAGACATTTTAGACAAAGCTAGACATCACTTACTGTTGGTATTTTCTTCCCTTGAACTAGGTCAACCTTATCATTACATAGATATAAAATATCTTCATACAAATTCAGTAGCTGACAAATCAGATAACATTCCTAAGACAGCCAGCTAGTCACGAAACAAGAAAATGAAAAATTTACCATGCCTCTTAGTAATCTTTTCCAATGGTTGCTTGCCCTCACTGACAGCAGTTTTCACCATCTTTCCAGTTTGGACTTTACTGACTTACAAACTTCCAGCTGTTGGATCTTGTCATGTCTTTGCTTGGTAGACTAAAGAGACCACTATTATCAAGTAATAGTATCATCCCTTACACAGCTAATTCCTCCTTTGCAAGCAGTAAATCAACATAACTTTTATATGCAAATTAACAACTCTGTGAGAACGGCAGGCAGGAATACACCTAGTACATTCAAGTTGTGTCGTTCCTTTTCACAATACTACTGAATTAATAGCTATATTTTATTATTTAGACTATTAGTCCATAAATTGCAATCTACTCATATCCCACAGCTAAGCAGCATGTAAAAACACCAGGTGGCAAAAATCTGTATTTTTTCCAATTAAAATACATAAACATGCACAAAAGCTGTAGGAATACTGAAGTACAGAGCACCACTTTCAATGGCTCACTGATTAGCCAAACTGTTCTCAGGTAATTTGTTATCTCTCTAGGAGTCCTCATTTTATACTTCCCAGTGAGCAAAGCTCAATTTTTGCATTACTGTTTCTCTAAATTAAATCTACATGACTTTTCTATTCAGAAAGTCTCCTTTTAGCAATCAGCATAGGAAGGTAATCAAAGCCCATTTACACAGTAAGGCAAGTTAAAAACCATTGGTACTTGTTGCTCTGTACCAAACTTCGGTGTTTATTCTAAACCATGTTTCAGTTTAACAAAATGAATGAACAGTACATGCACATACTGCACTGGACATTTAAAATTAAGATGGAGTTACCAGTTGTAATGATCACATGTTTTGAATGTATTTACTTAGCTTTCTTTCAAAAAGACATAATATTAGAGGTTGCCAAACCTGATGGGCTTCAGGACCCAGGAGAATTCCTCTTACTGCAGCTGGGTTGATGCGAGGCTGCAGTGGTTCTAAGCCCCCAGATGGAGCCAGTAGCAAGGCTGCCCACATGTTCTCAGCCAGCCAGCCAGCCACAAACTATAAATGTATACATTTACACATATATTTATATACACACACAGCCAGCCACGATAACCTGACCCTTCTCCTCCCTGGCTGATCAGAACCAAGTCCACCGCTGGAACAGACAGACACAGGCGTGTGTTGCCTGTCTTTCCATTAGCTGGTTATGGACACTTGGTCACGTCAGTAGCTGGCTCCCAGACTGTGGAGTTCCTCCAGGCAGCTGACACCTCAAGTCTTGGAGGTTTGTGCTCACTGCAGTTGCTGGCACTCAGACCTCTTACTCTACTTGAGGACTAGTCTGACTTGCAGTTTGCTGGCATTCACACACAGAAGAGAGATTGCACAACCCACATGGAGGATGGTTAGAAACAGGATTTAAGAAAAACATAGGACAGACTGTGGTAGTCAAGCTCAGTCAGGCAAGCGTGTTAGCCAGCAATCTCTATGCACTCAAACAGCCTCTTTTACCCCACTCACCGCTCTATTTTCCCCACACTTGTTCAAGATGGACCCACTGGTCCACCTTGATCCCTCCCCACCTTCGCTCCCATAGTAAAGTTTTGCACCCCACCGCAATCCCCTTAAAACATTGCATGTTTTACACAGTCCCAAAATTCTCTCCACTTTTTAAGTTCTATGTCCCTGAGAGGCAGTAACTTTTTCATAGCCTTTCAGGGATTTTCCTCCTTGACTCTCCTCTGTGCATTTCACATCAACTACAATGGTCTAAATCATTTGTCTTTGATAGTTTTATTCAGGAGCAAATTCAGTGTGCTCCTTTCAGTTTTCACTGATTATACTAGGGTATCCCAGACTGTCACTGTTCCTCTGATCCTTACTGGGTCTTTGTGCTTATTGTGATTAGCCTTTAACCAGATTACCTAGCAAAACATGTATCCTGATACTAGCTAACACAGAATCATGTTATGCAATTACATGCAATCACATGCAATCACATGATCACCATGACTGCATTTCAGTGGTAGCATATAATGGTATTACTAGCTCTACAGCAAATCAGTTTTTCTGTTAAAAAAAATACCCATTTGACCAGTGTAAACAGGCTTGATACATTCTTGAAAAACATAACGGTTTATTATTTGATTTGGGAGGGAAAAAAAACCCCAAAATATTAGGGATTAAGTTGCAACAGGTACAACTCCAGATGCCTACAAAAAAGCCTGATCACAGGAACAGGCTTCAGCTATAGTGGAGCACTGGGAGCTGTCAGGAGAAATCTGTCCATGCTCGAGAGATGTGAGGCTGCTGCTGCTCCATGTCCCTGGGTCCAGCCAGTAGCAAGGCTGAAGAAACTTTCCCAGCAGGCACACACACAAAAGCTCACACACACACGCACACACACACAGAGCTGGCCACACGGGTCACAGACACACAGAGCACTTACACAAATGTAGCACCAGCACCTCATCCTGCTCCCCTCTGGCTGGACAGGATGGATGTCTACTAGTGAGAATACATATATATTCACATGTAGAAGGTGGATCCCTCCAGCAGCTGGGCTCAGACATGCCGTGTGCCCAGTTGCTGGCACCTGGACATATGAGTCCCAGAAGCTGCAGCCCTACTCCAGTTGCTGGCATAGACTGTCACACACACAGAACTGGGCCAGGACTTTCCAGGTCCCAAAAGCCAATTCCCCCTGCACTCTTGCCCCTAGAGGCACCCAGGTGCTCTCACACCCAGAGTCAGCCCTAAAGACCTGCTCACCATCTTGCTCTCAGGTCATTTCTCCTACTCATCAGCTCATCTGACTTGATCTTCACTATTGCTCACACACACGCTCGCAGACCTGCACTCACTCCAGTCACTGGCACCACGGACACACAGGCCCTGCGCCCCATGGTCTCACTCCAGTTGCTGCCCACAGACCCCCCTGCACACACAGAAGAGAGAGCCCCTACCCAGGGAAGAGCTGGAAAGAAATTTAACAAGTGGGACAGACTGCACTGATCAGGTGCAGGGCAAGGCCAGACAAGAGTACTGACTAAACTATTAACATGCGATGTCCCTTATTAATCCCTTACCCCTCCTTTGTTTTCCCACTCCTGTTCCTCCCCAAATCACCTAAATCCCCTCCTTTTCATACATTGATTCCTACCCTAAACACCCCATAAATCCTGTGTGATCTTAAACTGATTTTCTGCTGCATCCTACAACGTGTCCCACCCCTAGGCAGCAGCTCCTCTTAGTGTGAAAGGTGATTTCCAAAGCTGCTCCTGATGACTTATGATGATGGGCTTCATGCTGGACACTGAGGTTGATGGCTCAGCTGAGATAGTCCTGGAAGGGGCCTGGACAAGGTGGTTGCTCCTCAGGAGTCCTTGATTCAGGGTCCTACCTGTCATTGTGCATTTCTGTGCTCCTCTGAGCTTGTGCAGACAGGCCCTGGATGGGCTGATGGCCCCTGTAAGGGCCTGGGAGTAGCCCAGCAGGGTATTACTTGGGCTCCCCCCCCGCCATTGTCTTTCTGAGCTCCCTTGTGGATGTGGAGATGTACTTTATCACCTAACTTCACAGTAGTGTAACACATAACATGAGTCAGCACAAAAGGTATGGAGCAGCATCAGGCAACCAGGCAATGAGGCAGGTGAGAAGAGAAAACAGAACATGGGGAGAACAAAAGGAAGAAGTTTTAAAAAAGCAGAACTGCATATGAAAGCATTATTACAAAGATCATTTGGAAGAGCAGAACATCCTGGAAATTAATCCCAAGGAGTATCTAGAATGACCAGGAACGCTGTGATACTAACCATGCATACACAAGATGAGCCTGCATTTTCAGCTGACATCTTGAAGATGCCAACAGGAACAGATTAGCACTGAAAGTTTTGTTTCCCTCACTGCCCCCAGTGCTCCCCCACATCTGCTGCTCAGAGCCATCTCTGCAGCAACCAGCATAGAGCCAACAGGAAACAATGCTCGCACTTGGACTACTCATCACAGAGCTGATTTCTTATAGTGGCATCACTGAATTTCATTACTACTGTACATGACCATGTACAACAATGAGCTTCCTCCTAAGTAATATTGTGCCAATGTTTGGCTATTGCTGGGGTGATAACATTAGAGGAAGCCCTCCTCTCCCTACGTGTATGAGGTACTTTAGCTAGGCAGAAAAAAAGGTCTCCAACTGGCCACTTAAGCTTATAAACCTTTGATTTTTCCAGCGACACATCACGAAATGCACTAAGACAATAAGCTCACTGACTCAACCAATAACCAAGTACAACAACACGAACCCAGGCACTGACTAAGATCCCACTGAAAAAGCAGACACTGTAAAGACTGAACAAGCAAGTAATTTCCCCAACACGTGACTGTGCTGAAACTAATTTGAGCATGACATTTACAGGAAAAGGAAGCAAAAAATGATTTCACATCACAAGGCTTGCTTCACATGACAACTAGAGATGTCAGATAAACAGTATAAAAAACTCTCATCATCTGTTCTAAAAGGAAGGATACTTTCTGATGGGTTAATTAATTGGTGGCAACAAGGAACCTTTCATGTAATCATGGCAACATTATTAACAGTAATAAATTGCATCTTCCCTGAAGCAACATAAAATCAATGACTTTACAAGAAATTGTTAAAACAATAATGATGCTTTAAGAAAAACTCTCATTTGAAATGTATGAAGGTTGTGATGTTAAGGCCATTATATTTTCATACATTTAATGATTTAGAGATATTTGATAGTATTGAGTTAGATCTATTTTCTTAAACTAGTGTCTGTATTATTAGATAATAAGGATAGAAATACTTACATACACTTTTTGAGGAAAACATCTGGATTGATTAGGAAACCTGGTCAAGTGGCTAGTAAAAACTCAAAGTGGGATTATTGTTCCACCACACATGGAACGAGAATTGTTCCTCAGGGTAATTGTAGGCAATAGTGTCCACAAAGCTTGCTTTCTTTCAAAGGTGATGACAGACTAGGTCCTCCTAGATTGAGATTTTCCTGTCCTCAGCATGGGGCAAAGCCAGGGTTTGGGGTGTGGATGGCAGAAGATTAGAGTCACGGCCATTCTGCTTTACCTCCGAGACTATGTATATTATATACTGTGTAATATATTCTCAAGACATATACATTATATTTGAATGTGAGGTATGTAATATGAAGAAGTCTATTTTTTCCAGAAATGTTACCATGGGAGGGGGGAGGAGTTTTACACAAATTGCAGGCTTTCATCTTGAGGGAAAAAGTCCCCCATAAACTCTAACCTTAATCTTCTGGAAGATATAGTCATACTGTTCCTCCAAGGAAGGTTTATTTCAAATTTACTGCATTTTCATATGAATTCACAGGTGTACAAAAAGATTCCAAGAGTAACCACTGTTAAGACAAATTTCACTGTGCTTATTGATCTTTCATTGTAATTATGAAATGGTTCTTCTCTCTCATCAATATGAATCTAGAGAACTTCCCCACAGTTACATGGAAAAAAATATATCAAACCTGAGCATTGCTTCAGTATAAATTAATAGACACTTATATGAGATGATAGATAACTATTCTTGCTACCCAGGTCACTAAGGATTTCACTGATAGCTTTGGATGACAGAGAAATTTTAACTTGGGTTTGGTTTTTCCATTTTTTAAAAATTAAGAAATTCCTTTGAAAAGGTAGCCAGGTCACCACCTAGAGTTAACCCTTATTCTTTGTCCTTCCATCCCCTGGGGGGGGCAAATGTCATTAGCTCTGTTCTCCTGGTTATATCTTCCCACTGGCTTATAATTCATTCTTAGTGTTAATTACGGGTAACTAAAATCTACTACTGAAGATTAAACACATGCATCTCTTTAAAGATTAAGCCAGAGGTCGTAACAATTGTCAGTAGTTACACAAACATGATTAGTATTAATTTAGCCTTAAGTGCTAAAGCATCACTTAACATGTAAACTGAAGCAGATTTTACACATAAATTAACCAGTAGGAGGTTTACCCTTTGGTGTTGCATAGCTAGAAAGAGGAAATTCTTGCTGTGACATCATCTAGAAAACTATTGTTTTGGTAGAGAATTATTGATAGAGCAGCTGAAGAATGTGTCTTTTATATTTAATCATGGTACGAATTATAACAAATACACATGAATGAGAAACAGACATGGAGACCACATGCTATCTAAAACCAAGGGTATCTGCCTAAAAAACAATTTACCAAATTTAAATCAATAATTAAAGTGTTTTAGACACAGTCCAGGAAAGGAAAAAAAATAATGGAGGATACCATAATGTGTGTATACCTTACAGTGACCAGGTTAGGATACATTAAAAGGCTATTCTCTGTCATTACTATGATCAATAAAAATACATTTCCCACACTGACCATTAGGTTAGATTGGAGTTAGATAAGACTCAATTAATCACTGTTATCTTTTGGAAGATTATGTGGCTGGGCAGAGTTTAATCTATCCCAGAAAAACTCAAATTTGCTTAAGAACAAATTAATATGTACGTTTAATCCTTTAGTAGAGGCAAAAATACATTTCCATAGAGCAAAACTTTGTGATGCTCTTTTTCAGAATATCCTTGGTTTGATAAAACAAGGTGACTAACAAGTGGTGTAGGATATAATCTTGGGTAATGTTTTCCCAAAACGTTCTTCAAACATATCTTTTTCTCATTTACGCAATTTATGTAGCTACACTGTGAGATAGCTTATTGAAGCGAGCGTTAAGATACCTTACTTCCACCTTGAGATATCTCAGAACTACCTTATCAAAATTCTGTCATCTGAAAAGCTCAATGTAACCAATGTCTTATTAAATAGATTAAATATCTGATCACGCAACCCGCACACAGTCCAATTCACAACTTTAACATATCACATGTCTTTATTATCATACTACCCAATCAGCAAATACTTTGTTTTCTGAGGTATATCATACTACAACTATCCCACTGACATTTTTATTTTATTGACAAATTACTACTGTAATATTCCTCTAAGATTTAGTTGTTCTCAGAGATTGCATTCCTTTCTACTTGCTCAACTCCAAATGCTTAACATGGATTGCTACACCTCAAAATCCTCACCTAACCATAAAAACTCAAGAGGTAGTGTCTGCCACATCTGAGGGGTTTTTGAGCTGACTGAAATGCACTGTTTGCAAATGTACCTACCTTGGTTTGATCATTTGTCCTAACTGGAGGACTTGGCCAGAAGCATAAGACAAAAAAAAAATTTCTTTAACATCTTAGAAGTATTGTCAGTGTTCACTACATGTTCCAGCACAAAGTAGTGACCTCGTCAAACTGAGCCATGCAAGTCATGTTCAGGCCATATAATGACCATATTTTGCTATATTGCTTCATGAGCAATTTTTCATTTTTCCTAGAATTAAGAGTTTTCATTCTGCCAGTTAAAAAGTAAACTGTAATTAAAAAAAATCAAAATGGATTAAAACGGTTTTATGAAACAACAGGGTTTAGGCCTCGGAGGCAGGTTTCAGCCCACCTCACATAGATGTTGAACTTCCACTCCCCTGTAGCTCTGGATGTTTAGAACAAAGCAATCTAGTAAGTCTCTGAGTTGTCCTGGGTATGCAGAAATTTTCAGCCTCATAGGTATCAGTCAAATCCCACAGCAACACAGCTGTCTATCTACAGTCATCAAGCTGGAGACCCGAGTCCTAGAGCTGATAACCAAGCTAAGCAAAGAATTTATTCTCTCACCACTCAGAAGCTGCTTTGCTAACACAGACTACAACAGCTGTTATCACAGGGATACATGCAATTTTTTTGGAGATAAGCAAGTACATTCAGTGCCTCAGTTCTGGTCTTACTTTCAGTGGTTGCACAGACATTGTGAACAAAGCAGCCTACAAGGCACACTAACATTACATACCCTCGTCATCCAACCCCAACTATCTCCTATAGCAAACCAGGCTTCCTTTCACAACCACGCTCCTACGTTTCTCTAAAAGCAAACCATAAGGCATAAGAGAACAGTGTTAGCCCAAGTCTTTATTGGGCAATACAGCCAGGGTATGCACCAAGAGACCAGGACTGTAAGCTGCATAGTGAAATGCTCCTGCCTGACATGTAAAATAGCCATTGAAATGCCAACAGTTGCTTGAAATTCCCCTCTGCCCATATTCAGAGGGTTTAATATTACTGTAACACCTTGGCAACAATGACGAGCAATAACTACTAGTGTCCCAAAAGAGTCTGGTGGCAAGTGAAGCATCAGAAGACCCATCCCCTAGCTTGACCTGTCCCAATCTTCTGCTGCAGGGCCAGCATGACTTTCAGGCCCTCCTCTCAGTCCACCAACCTTCCCATCAGCCATTCCTCCTCCCCTCTCTTCCCTCTGGCTGGGGCAGGTTCCTCCTCTGCCTTTCATCCCTGTACTGACAGGTTTCTGTTTGTTCACACCCCTGAGGGACTCTTGGTCTGATTATTCCCTGGAAATGGCTCCCTCTTCCTACTAACTACATGGGCAGCATGACTACCCTTTTCAGCATCTCCAGTTAGATGCAGTTATTTATTATCTCTGTATCTCCTCATCTTAAATTTATTTCTACTTCAAAGACATGACTTTAAGTCAAACTGAAGTTTGAAACATTGTAAGTAAAAAAAGAAAAAAATTGTTTTTTTTCTTTCCATCCTCCCATCTAAATACTTAACAAAATTTGTCTGTCCAAGAACCAACTCAGTTAAAGGCAGACATGCAACAATCACCAAGTTCTGTACAGATTTTTTCCCCTTACACTACAAAACTGTTTTTAAAAAAATACAGCTCATCTCCCTGACCCCCTCCTTTTTTTTTTTTTTTTTTAATTCTCTCCTGTATTGTTTCTCTCCACACTTTAGTTTACTCCTAAACTAAAAGGGGACGTGAACCAACGGGAGAAAGTATCCCCCCGTGACTTCCCCATAGATTAGGTATGATTACCAATAAATTCCAATAGAAGGCCCCCGAGGTACGGTGTCGTGGTTTAACCCCAGCCAGCAACTAAACACCACGCAGCCGCTCACTCACTCCCCCCCACCCAGTGGGATGGGGGAGAAAATCGGGAAAAGAAGCAAAACCCGTGGGTTGAGATAAGAACGGTTTAATAGAACAGAAAAGAAGAAACTAATAATGATAATGATAACACTAATAAAATGACAACAGTAATAATAAAAGGATTGGAATGTACAAATGATGCGCAGTGCAATTGCTCACCACCCGCTGACCGACACCCAGACAGTCCCCGAGCAGCGATTCCCCGCCCCTACTTCCCAGTTCCTATACTAGATGGGACGTCACATGGTATGGAATACCCCGTTGGCCAGTTTGGGTCAGCTGCCCTGGCTGTGTCCTGTGCCAACTTCTTGTGCCCCTCCAGCTTTTCTCGCTGGCTGGGCATGAGAAGCTGAAAAATCCTTGACTTTAGTCTAAACACTACTGAGCAACAACTGAAAACATCAGTGTTATCAACATTCTTCTCATACTGAGCTCAAAACATAGCACTGTACCAGCTACTAGGAAGACAGTTAACTCTATCCCAGCTGAAACCAGGACATACGGGAATGACATCAATGCCACATACAAATACCAGCTTAACCCCATGACCAGTGATGTAATCATTTTGTAAAGCGACATCACCCAGTATAGCAAAACGATGATCCTGATCCCTCTCCCAGAGGTGATAAACATCACTGCAGGGAACACATAGTGCATATAGGAACTTACATAACACCACCATGTGAACAAATGAACCAACATTGTGACCAGCGACTATTTACCTAATGTAAGAAACATGTATAACAGATTTGTTTTAACATGCTCTGGCCAGATCTGTCATTATCTCAACCCTTCTTGCCCCACATTGTGCACCAAAAAGGACTATCATGGTTTAAGCCCAGCTGGCAACAAAGAACCATGAGGCTGCTCGCTCACTCCTTCATCCACTTTGGTGGGATGGGGAGGAGAATCAGAAAGGAGGAAAAAAAAGAAGGTAGAACCTCATGGGTTGAGATAAGGACAGTTTACTGGGACAACACAAGGAGAGAAGTTACAATAACAATAGTACAAATAAAAGAATATACAAAACAAGTGATGCACAATGAAATTGCTCACCACCTGGAACCTGAGGCTCTGCCACTTCCCTTGCTGTGATACCACCTCCATCCCCCAGCCCACTCCCCAGTTATATACTGAGCATGACATCACATGGTATGGAATATCATCTAGGCTGGTTCCAGTCAGCTGTCCTGGCTGTGCCCCCTCCCAGCTTCCTGTGAAAATTGGCTCTATCCCAACCAAACGCAGGAAACTCCTTTTTCACTGAATACCATGAAGCACTTCTGTTTGAGTGCACACTGAAGAACAGCCACAGAATGTGGGAGTGGAGGCTTCTACTCTGGATAATTCAGGTAATACCCAGCCTCACAACTCAAGAATTGTGTCATGGGCACTAAGAGCTTTTAGTGGATCTCTCCACTGAGCATATGAAAATCTAAATTGATTTTACACCATGGATTTAAATGGAATTCATCTTTGTCGTGGTTTAAGCTCAGCCAGCAACCAGGCGCCACACAGCTGCTCGGTCACTCCCACCCCTCCCAGTGGAATGGGGAGGAAAATATGAAAGAAAAAAAAAAAAAAGGTAAACCTCACAGGTTGAGATAACAACAGTTTGATAACAAAAGTAAAATAAATTTTAATATTAACAATAATTATAAAATATAATAATAATAATAATAATAATAAAAGGAATATAATAAAATAAAATAATTTTAAAAAGATAAAACCCAGGAAAAAGACAAGTGATGCACAGTGCAATTGCTCACCACCTGCTGACCAATGCCTGAGCAGCGATCCACGCCTCCCAGCCAACGCCCCCCAGTTTATATACTGAGCTTGATGTTCTATGGTATGGAATAACCCTTTGGCTAGTTTGGGTCAGCTGTCCTGGCCATGATCCCTATCAGCTTCTTGTATACCTGCTTGCTGGCAGAGCATGGGAAACTGAAAAATCCTTGGATTTAGAATAAGCACTACTTAGCAACAACTAAAACATCAGTGTGTTACCAACATTATTCTCACACTAAATCCAAAACACACTGTACCAGCTACTGAGAAGAAAATTAACTCTATCCCAGTTGAAACCAGGACAATCATGAAATACAGATTATTAGATTTCTTCATGTTAAAAAGTGTCAACTGAATTATTTTATATGAAAAGGGAATGATGTGCAAAGAACAATATGTGACATAAGTATTCATAAAACAAAGATGCCATCATGGATATGTTTTGTGATGAATTAGAATTCAAGATCTGAATATCCCTAAGTGAGAATTGCTCAGTGTTAGCCTTTTACATGCCAAATTCATGGGAACTACTCCCCTCTCCCTACCAGCAAAGGCCCAAGTGTGGAAAGAGGGGAGGACCATAAATAAATAAATACATACATAAAACAAAACTCAGTAAGTTATGGTCTGAACAGAAATCTATCTAAATCCATTTTAAAATATTTAGGCTATAGCCTAGAGCTTTACACAAGAGTAGAATCAAACGTAACACCATCCTGGCCAAAGTTTTCACCCCCATGAGCTAGAAATTATGGCAGTCTTAGCCACAATGTGTGTGTGGGGGGTGTATGGAAAGGCGAGGTGAAGGAGGGAAGTGGACTTGAGCAGAAAGCAAGGGTGTTGCTTGCTTTGGCCTCTACACCAACAGTGTACTGTTACAATAAAGTTGCAACAGTGTACTGTTGCAAAAAACTTATTACAATAAAGCACTATAACACACCTAGCAGTGGTCACTGTCAGTGTACTGCCTCCCCTATGCTAACATCTGTGAGTTATCTGTTGCCAAACCCCGGCTAGCCATCAAGAACAGATCTCCAAATTACCATGTCAATTACACGCAGCAGTGGGTTTGCCATTCCTGGTCCATCTGCACAAATCATAACATAAGCCAGCTGCAGCTGACTTTTAAAAAAGTGTCCAAAGATGCTAAACTCAAGTATGCTCAAGAATAAAACCTTCTCTCCTTGCTAGCATTACTTTTATCAGATCCAAGTTCTTTCCTATTATTAGCTAAACTGTATCTTTCTAGAATTCATTTCATACAGGTGAAAAACACAAGTCTTTCAACAATTTGGAATTCATAACCCTTCCCCAGACGCCCGGTGGCAACCCCCATTTCACCATGGGCCAGCAGACTCTCAGACTTTTCTTGTCCTTGTGTAAGAGATTAAATATTGTAAACAAACTGTTTTAACTACTGTTAACAAACAACAAAGTATTTTCTGTAAACAACTTCTTTTAACTACTCAGGCCCATTTTGTAAAAGCCCATTCTGTAAAAGTTTTGGTTTTCCTGAAACTCTCTGTATAAACTCAAGTGTTTTTTAATCATATTGACATGGGATATGAAAACTCTTTTAAGACATTTATAAACTCATCAGTATATAATTAACAAAACCATCTCCATTTATTTAAAACAAAACCTGTATGTGAGCTAACATCTAACACTGCAGTGCTATAGCAAAGGGGAGGAGTGGAAGAGTCTCCTCAGCCACATGAATGCAGAAGTAAAATTCAGTAAAAATAATCAGCTTTTCCTAACTTGTTGCCAAGAAACTCATCCCATCCCAGCAGAGACCTTGGCATAGATCCTGTATAAAATCATAGCATTCAATTTCCCGTGCCTAGCTCAAAAAGCTTTTCTTTGTGTTGCAATATTCAGCAGGTAATTGATTTGAGCTGATTAACATTTTAAGTTCTAGAGTGAGACTGGTGAACTCTCTGTGTTAGTATTTTCACAGATGAAAACTAAAGACAACTCTCCATCCATTTGTGAATTTTCCGTGAACATATTTGAGCTTTACAAATTGGTTTGAAGTTCAAATCTATATGATTAAAGGTCCAAGTAGCTAGATCTGTTTAAACAGAAAATGATACAGAAGAAATTGTACTTAACAAGACATAAACACACCACTCAAAGCAAAGGTGGTGTTGAGGGGAGCCCTTTCATATCACTGGCAGAGAAAAAGAGAATTATTCCTGCATGTGCCTTTCTAATGGGGGTGGGAGACAGCACTAGTGCCAAGCAGAGGAGGGCTTTACTGAGTTTGAGGCATTCACTTAATCCAGCCAAGAAGTTTCTTGGCTCATGAGAAAAGACTCACCACATCCGGAAGCTGTAAATCTCAGCTACAGCCAAAAGAGTGCTAAAAAACATGAGAGATTATGCAGTGCTTCAGCTAGTTTTCTACTATACTGTGCCAAATTGAAAGTCTTTTAAAATTAAACTCTTATATCACTTAATTTTTGAAAGTTAAACTAGAAATATGCATATGGTCTTATCACAGAATACCCTAGTGTCTGGAAGACATGCTGATTATTCAGGGACAGAGTAGTCTGCTTCTATAGGCACCCTAAGAGGAGTGAAGTCTTTATGCATGGCATATGCATGAGTACATGCACATGAAGGTAAGACTCTATATGCATGACATACTGCCAAACTTTAGGATAATACCACAAGCTACTGAGCTTCATCACAAAGTTATGCAAAACTACAAGAAGAATAACAGAAATACTTTTAAAGCAAAGCTGGTACAGAAGGGAAAGTAAACAAAAGGATACAGAATATCCAAAATAATGCACGGCTTGTTAAAAACAGAACAGTAGAACAAGCACTCAAAGAGCCTTGATGTAGTTCTCCTTTCCAGTAACTCTTGGTACCCCATACCTTCACATCACCTTTTATATTACAACCTTTGCGTAACACATTTTTTCATCTTCTTCCTTCCCTGTCACCATCCCACAACACCACGACTACCTGCTCTGAGTATACATAATCTTCCCCACCTTTTCTTCCCGACGCCACTCACCTTCCCTTTAAGGCATCTGCTAAGGAGAAGAGATCTCCTACTTGATAATACTCATAGGAACAAAGACCAGTGATGGTGGCTTTGCACAGTATTTCACCGAGACCCTATATTCTTTCCTTTCTGTAGGACTGGATCATGCCCTTGTCTTTTGCTTTTTTTATACTGTTTGCTAGACATCATCTCCATTCAATAACACAGCCTAACATATGCATGACTTCAAAAGGGTCTTGAAAACACCCTGCCTGACCCAAGCTTTCCTATGCTTCTCCCTACAATGTTCCTACAGAAAATTGTCTAGTAGTGTCTTGAAGAGATGTATATATAGGTAGCTTCTTTAGAAAAACTTCTCTTACATTACTGAACAAAAAACCCTAGCCCTATAAAACAGCACAGCATCAGTTCAACTTGCCTTGTTATGCTGCTGGAGTTCAGACAAAGCAGTATAATTGCACTACAAGAAGGTGACACATCCTACTATCAGATCTGAGTGCTGGAGCATTCTTTCTTCTATAGTTAAAGAGACTTATTGTTGAAAAGTTTTCTTGGGGGAGGGTGGCACTGAACCTAAATATGGACTGAGTTTGCTTTTGTTTGTATTCACAAGGCTAACCAGTTATATCCTTTTGCTTCCACTCCTCTCCCCACCCCACCCCACCCACCCCCAGGTAATTGTTTTTTGTTAGTCTCAGATGCTGAAAAATAATGTTCTGTACTCTATCTTTCAACAAAACACAATGTACTCAGCAGACTGTATTTTTGAAAAAAAATCTTTTCCCCTGGGAAATGGAAAAAAATCCAGGTATCTTCCAGAACATTTTAAAAAGGAGAAGTGACAGGCAGAGGGTGGGGTGGAGGGATCATGGAACATACATCCTAATGAATGAAACATCAGATGACAGTATCCCACACTGAGTCATGGCATATGTAGTAGTCAGTGCAGTACAGAAACTTGCTAAGAAAAACATTTGGAAAGTGGGAAAACTGGGAAATCAAGATGAAACAATGAAGATGCCAGTCCAGCACATCAAGTTTGGTATAACGTTACTCACATGAATAATCTTTATTAAAGATGCATATCCTTTTGTTCACGAACTTTTCAGATAGACTGACAGATAAATAGGCCTAGGTGACTTGAATACCATAATTACATATTTGTAAACCAAAGAATAAATAAATACAGACTGAATAGCATTACTCTACCATTCTTTTGTATGAATGTTCAAGAAGCATACTATTTTCATTTACAAAGCACGATAAAAAGGGACTTCTCACACAAAACACTCAAAGAAGATGGTAGTAATTGCACTTGGACTCTACTTTAAATACTTATTGGCATAAGAAGAGAAAACTTATTAGAAGTTAATTACTATCCGAGATTGTTGTTTTTCCCTAATTATGGTATTAATGCAACAACTACCTAGCAAGATACATGTTATTTTATGTAGAATAGTTCCATTAATTAATTTCTGAAAGCAGTATGTGTCCTTCTAATGGGATGACATTCAAAAATTTTGTTGAGATTGTTAGATGACCAGAACCTAACAAACAATAAAATAATCAACATTCCTTTCAGGAAACTACTGATCTTCTTATTGCATTAGGAGTTTGATTTTTCCTGGAACTGAAACCTTTACTGGGACAAGGCACAGCTCTGGTAGGAGGCAAGCAAAACAAAAGACCAAGCTCAAGCACGCGGGGACCATCTCAGAATGCTCCAGGAGCTTTGACAGAAAGATTTCAATTGATTTAACCTATCTTTAAACATTTAAGCAGTCATTTAACATACTACAGCTCTGACTTGCCTAGACACTCCATCCGATGTGGTTACTGCTTCCCCTGCCACAGCAAACAAGTCCCCTCAATTCTCATCCTAACACTGAAGTTTACTGGCCAGGGGAAATGCATTTCTACTCATAGTCTGGACTGTGAGCTGGGGTAGCTCTTGCATAGATACTTTTCCCAGTCTGTCTCCTTTCCTACAGGTCTGTAAATCCCACACCACAGTGAGCCTGGTACCTTAAACTTTGATAGGACATCACTGTAACTAGGCCAACAGTAACATGTCAGTCTTGAATGTTGCTTGCCAGCATGTAGTTATGACTTATGCTTGCCCTTCTTCTCAGCTATATCCTTTGCCTTGGTAGCTAGAGGGATAGCATTACTGCCTTGCACATCCAGTGCTTTTACACTGCTGAATATATTTCTTAAGCAGAGACTAAACCAGCTTGAGTATCTCCTACTCCAGTTTGCTTTAATTCAGCAACAAAATGGACTGTACAGTGGTTTAATCATGTATTTCTATTTTAAACCACTCCACCACCATAAAATTGGAATGCCACAATAGTGCCACACCTTTTTGGTTAGGAGCATGATACAAAGACAGGGACGAAGTCCACATATTCAGCCTTTGCAGATTTGTCATAAACCAACTTCACATTACTAAAGTGCACCTCTGTACTGTCCAATTCATATTTTACAAAAAAAACCAAAATCCAAAATAATGAATAATGTTGATCTTTAGTATTTAGTGCTTTTTCCTTTTAAGTGCATCTAAACTGAAAAATATTGTATAATAGACTGTACTGCATACTTTCATTTTATTTTCCGTGAGAACAAATCATAATAGCTTAGCTACAGTAAAACACATAGTAGTTACATTTTTTTTTTAAATTAATATCTTGTTCTTGGTATTGCATACTTATATCTTCTCAGTTTGTTTAGATTAAATAATTTTGATGCTGAACTCAGCACACACAGAATGCTATTAGCCACAAGAATAAATATTTGGAAGCTGAGGTTTTAAAAATTGCATTGATGTTATTATTCTACTTAATAATAGCTTTTTCATTGTAATTTAAAAGGCAGTTTATCTTGCAGTTAAAGTAATAAAATGTAACTGTATAAAATAAAAAACCCTTTTACAAACCACTGATTTAATTATATTTAGAGATCATTGTGAACTAGCTTTATGATTCTATTTTTGCATTGTATTTTTATTTTTAATTTTTTTATCTGCATGCCTGTATATATATATAGGCATGCAGAATGTGTGTGTGTATATATATATATATATATATGCATGCAGAGAGGTGTATGTGTGTGTGTGTACTTTAATAACTTATTCAGGTTGCATTGCCATGTTGTGTAAGTTAAAGTTTTCAGCATGCTGTATTTCAACTGTTAGAAATAGTTCATAAGTGTTCTGAATTCCAAGTTCTCTACAGAAACAGGTTAGGTAGAAGTAATGCAGTTCTACTCTAACAGGGGGACATGAGATTTAAAAAACCTCACACAGTGAACTGATTTGCCAACTGATTTTCCAGACTTTCTTTTCTAAGCCAAAACTTTGCTTGACTTTGAAAGAAGGGGCATCTGGAGTTTTCTACCACTTTTTACTTCCAGCATACAGGTCAAACACAGTGGGTGCCACGTGGTTGAAAACCAAAGGCAGAGCTTACATACATCCTTCTTAGGGGTGGTTCTTCAGCCGTAGAGGGTGTGGAAAAAAAAGTGGGGGAAAAAAAAGGAAAAATCTCTTACCTTCCCATTCACACATTTGAAATACAACATGTAAAAAGTAATCTCCACACTAGGAAAGAAATTCACAGACCAGCTTAGTCTGAAGGCAATGCTTGCCTCACAGCATGAGTGAACACTGGCAATGTTTGTTTGCTCTCTCTGCTGTTGATCCCTGCTTTCTATCCACTAAGGCTTGTTAGCAGCTTTTTTTCCAACCCACTATTTTAAATCACTGCAACTACCCTGCTCAGTTTCAATAGATCATGCCTAAAAGAGAGGTATCTTTATGAATTCCCCTATACCAGTAGAAATAAGATTAATTTTATAGTAAATTTTCCAAAAACTTCAAAACTTAAGTGATCACACATGCTAGCTGATTCCTCTGAGTTTCTGGAGGCTGATTCTCTCCTATGAGGCTCAAAACATTCAAAGCTTGCTTCCTCCTTGGTGGGAAGGAAGTTTTGTATCCCACACTGTTTTATGTGGAGGTCTATAGAATTTATATCACAAAAATAAAATCTTTTAGGATGAGGTAAATTAACTGAGATCCAAATATTGTCCTCATGGACACTGTGCTGAAGTGAATTCAAAGGATGATCTCTTGAACCTGCAGCACTGATAGCCTACAAAGTCAACATATTTTTCTTCAGCTACCACATCCACCACTTGTCCTTGTCCCTGTTGGGAATCCCCTGCTCCTGCAGAGGTGCCTGTACAACTGCTTCCAGTTCAAAACAAAACAAAAAATAAAAAAATGCATTTCATTACCACAGCTTATCCTGCAGCCTTACAGACAGGTATGTGTCTGCAGGTATATGTCAGCACTACTGAGGAACAGAAACATTTTAGGACAGTTAGGTCACTGAAGAAATTTTCTAGTGTATGCAAGAACCTACACCCTTATGTTACAGTCAGTCCACTCATATTTTAAGGTAGTTGTCAGGAGGGGACAGAGGGTGGGTGTAGTTTAGATATATTTTAAGCTCTGGAAAACAAGAGAGCCATTAAAAATGGCTTCTAATTCTCAGCTGTTTCCAGTTTTGCAAGGTGCATCCTTCTTACAAAGGATTTCTTCTGTGTAAAATAAAACATTTCAGGGAAAGCACTACTAAGTTGAACTGCAAGTGAAAGAATATGCGTTATCTTAAAAAACAGAGTTGATTTCAGAAATGTCAGAACTCAGACTTCTGTTGAACATCACACTGATTTTGCATATCCAGCAGACTTTGATTTAAATTTATTTCTTCCTTACCTTACTTGGCTGACAAGAGTGTATTTAATAATTTTAAATCAAATGAGAATTTGTATTTGGTAAAATTAAGCAACATCAGTAAGTGTTTAAATGACAAAGCACTGGATGTTGCTGGTAAAAAAAAAAATCAAGAAAATTAAATTTTAGTTGGAAAGATTATGTTAATATGTCTATACAATTTATTTGCCTTTGAGAAACTGCAGCAAACTGACACTAACTAACCATATGTTTACAAGACACCTGTCTAAGCTGTTCACAGATTTAACAAACAGGAGGAGTCTGGCTGAACCCTTCTGTAAAAAGAGGTGAGATGATAGTATTGGAATAACTGGCATTGACCCTGAATTACCTTTAACTCACATTTTATTGTCAGTACAGCAGTTTATCCTGCAGACTAAGGAATACTGGAACATCCAAAATTTGACAGCAGGCAACTTCTTTGTACTGAGCAAAAGAGAAATAAAGTCTCCAAGATGGTAAAGAGCACTTTCAGACAGACAACCTAAAGTGCAGTCAATCATTTTCCAGTCCTGTATTTCAATTCTAGCAACACGTAAAAGCCTTTCACATCTACCTAACTGATAACCCAGCACACTTTCCTGCTGTATTTTATGAACAAAGATCTTTCTTATACAGATGAGCATCACAATTTGGCACACAGGCTGAGACATTTTTGAAGGCTGAACTACGCAGTTTAATAATACTATCCCCATTGATGTTCTTGGAATAGACCTGAATGACTGTGTTTTGTATCGTTTTTCTATACCTTATTTTTATCTAAGAAAAAAGCAACATATGCTGTTGCAAACTGAACCTGGGGTTAAAAAAAAAAGCTGCATATATAAAAGTATGCATGCTGCAATATAACTGTATCGTTTACACACATTCACATACCTCCATCATAGCCTTTCATTCTCAGCTGGCTGCTCCCTTTTGAGTATCTTCTCTTCAAGAGGGCAAACAGCCATAAGCCTCCCCTCATCCATCTCTATGTGGTATACTATGCATTTATGCATACTATGCATTACACAAAGCATAGGACTACCAGTGTATACAATACCTCTAAGTACCTATGAAACTATGCAACATCATATTTTCTACCCAGTTGATTAATATACTCATTACAGCACCTGTATGTTCAACCATAACATCAGCTCAAGAACAGATGGAATTCCTGTGCCAGTATCTCATGTGTCCTTTCAAACACATTTTCTACAGAATTGTTTTGTTTGCTAAAATATGCTTAGGTTTCTTTGCATATGCATGTAATGGTGTTACATAGTACTCTGGAAACCAAAAGCTAAAAAATAAATGTCAAAAATTCACAAATTGATCTTTTATAGATTACTGCCTTACAACAAAGTTCTTGGTTTCTTGTAATGTTCACCAGAACAGTTTTTTCTTCCTTTCCTTCTGACTTTTTAAACCAAAACTTTGTGGAACAGCCCGTCTGCTCTGTGGACCACACTGCAGGGCAGGGCTGCTTTCTTATTGCCTTTTCAATTCTTCCTATCATGTTTCAGTTACAGTATATTGCATACCTTTAAATACCTTTTTTTTTTTTTTAATAAGATATGCTTATCCTTTTGCCAACACTTGTATTTGGTAAATCTCAGTTTTGTACAGATCCATTCTGTTTGACTGCCACCAAACCCCAAAACTTTTAGACAGGTAAAACCAGATGATGATGACCACCGACTTGGAATCTCAAGACTGTATCACGCTGGAAGCTTAATAAGACTTCCATAGTTTTGATAACTCAATTGATAACTCAATTATTTTACATCGCTATTGAAGAAAACAGTTTCAGAAAAGCATTCTGCTACCTGCTAAGCCAGTAGAATGTATAGTAAGCATGACAGATGCATATGGCATAACAGTAACAGGAATTGGTATGCTTGAAAACATTTGGGGAGTTTCTGGGATCTGAATGTAGTACTCCTCAAGAAAGCATCTATATGCATACTTTTCATGGATAGATCTCAGAAGTAAAAAAAACCCCACTGCATTTTATTTAAACACTATCCATTTATTCAAAACCTATTTGTTTTTCTAGTTATTAGTGCTCTTTATGGATGAAATGCAAAGCTACACAAGACTTCTAATTCTTTAATCTGTTAGTCTTAAATAAAGAAGTTAAGAATGTCATGCAGCACAGACTCTGATTAATTTCCTTACTTAAAAAAAAAAAAGAAAAAGAAATATAAAAAGAGAAAAAAGAAAAAAGAGAAAAAAGCAAAAAAAAGAAAAAAGATAACAAATAAAAAATAAAAAAAAGGAAAAAAAAAGAAAAAAACCCACAAAAGCATTGCTCCTGAAACATTGAGGAATCAAGACTTATGCAGTGAGATGTCCTGAAGTTTGGACTTTTTGCTAGAGAAAGGTGTATGTGTTACACACATGTGCATTCCTCCAAGTCCAGCTTCTGGGATCTCAACCTTTATTGTCCACCTACGTATATACTTTTGATAATCCTTTCCACAAATAAACGACATATGAATTTTAACCAAATAGAAAAAACTGTACCACACATACAGGCTTTGAAAAGACCCGTAGCTAGTAATATATAGTAAGACCATTCTACAAACTCCATTCTAGCCTATGTAGTTTACTTTATTTTGAGATGCATGCTTAGACAGAAAACAAATCTTTATGCAGTTTTACATCCGTTTCTTTACACATTTAATTTTTAGAAGCGGAGACTTCCTTTTGCAAAGTATTGCACAAAGGACCTGGGTGGGTAGTTTAAGAGAAAAAAAAAAAAATACAGAAGATGGACTACGTTTCTGAGTCTGTCCTGGAAGATGACTTGCTCCAGTTATTCCCTAGACAATAAATACTGGTTTATGAAAACAGCAAACAGGAACCATTTTAACTGTATACACCTGCTATTCTGGATTTACATTTCAATAGGCTGTGTTAGTGTCCCTATCCAATGTCGGGGAAGGTTTCGATATGATCCCAAGAGCGAGATTAAGACACAAACGAGGTCAAATGCTGTTGTGGCAGTACATCCCCCCCCCCCCCCCCCCCCCCGTCAGCAGGAAACGAAACTTCTCCAGGAAGGGGAAGGAAACCCTGGAGGCCGCAGGTTAAAACTTGAACTGGCCAATCGAGATGCACCAGGTACACCGAGGTGACCCGCCTAGCCAATAGAATTAAATGACCACAGGTCAGATTCGACAGGCGTATGAACGGGGTCCCGCCGGAGGACACGTTGGCAGTCCTCCTCGGAGCAGCGGGTCTGCAGTCGGGGACTCCCCCTCGGGCCGGGGCACCGCCCGAGGTAACTCCTCGAGGGAGAGAGCCCTCAGCTTTTAGGTGAGTGATACGCGCGTTTTGAGCCATCACTTTAAATCTTGGGAATTCTTAAGTCGGCCGTGTAGTATTAATTCTCTTTACATCATTGAGCCTGTGGTTTTATAAAATGTTACCGGACTTCTAACTAACTTTTGCTGAAGAATAAATCTGAGTTTTAACACCTGTTGAAGTTGGTTAGTCGTCCATCTGTAACATTTTGGCGTAGTCGGCAGGATGGTGTTAATACAGGAATTATTACGGAGGCACGGCTGCAGCCCTTTTCCCCCCAGAGCTAGAATGGGCGAAGGAAAAGTGGTCCGACCCGGCAGCGGTCGTGGAGAGAGTAGAACTGTGTCGCGGGCTTTGTCGGGACGGTAAAGGCAAAGGTGTTATGTGTGCCGTCCTGGGCGCCTGCTTGATTCAAGCACAAAACCAAAAGAGTGATTTTGTTCAATGGCAGGGGGAAATGGATAAATTGAAAAAGGATAACGTTCAAAAGCAGGGAGAAATAGATTGAGAGTGGAATTGAGGAAAGGGAAGGAGCGGACGCGTTTTTTGGAAAAAAAGATTGAAAAGATATTGGCACAAGCAAAAAAACCCCCCAGCATCACCCAAATCCAAAAGTTAATCACAGATATGGATCCTGAGGATTGGGATGGGAATATCTGGGGAGACTCTGATGGAAATAGTTCTGAAGAGGTAGAGGAATTTCAAGAAGGAGAAGTGCGACCCCTTATTAAAACAGAAAGGCACACGGGTCCACATGGTGGGAACCCCCGAACCACTATTCGCACAACCCCTTGGTCAGGACCTGAACTCAGTGAGTTACAAGCTAAGTTTTCACGCAAGCCGGTTGAAACCGGAAGTATTTGTGGAGAGTTTCTTTAACGGGGGGGGACCGGATACTGTTGAGTGATGATGAAGCAAGGAATTACTGGGGACTGGGAGTATTTCTGAATGATGGACCTACGGGGGATCGGTCAATGACGTCCCGAGTAGCTTACTGGGCTGGGGGTGTGGACTCGAGGGAGAGAGGAGAACCTATTACTGTCCGGGTAAAGGGACTGTAGGAGTTAACGGATGGAGTGCAAAAAGCCGCCTGTATTCAGGCTATGTATGATAGAGGGCAGCAAGGGATTCCGATGACTGCACAGGTGGATCCCCGCCACCTCAGACCCCTTATTAGAGGTCTGCCGTACGTCTTAAAAATACGCGTCCAGTCCCTCAGAGAAAGAATCCAGGGGGCCATTGATCGTAACTGACAGAACCCCCAGGGGCCGGCCGCGCATGTGATGACTTGGGAGGAAGTACTGCACAGCATAGTAATTTACGGGCGCGAGATGGGATGGACGGAGCCGAGCGGTGGCACGGAGGGCGGCAAGAAGGTCCGGGCAGCCAGTTGTAAGCCCCGCCCCCTCGAGCGGTCTCGATCTCGCGGGCGGCTGGACCGTAATTACGATCCGGAAAGAAACGATCTCTGGCGGAAGGCGCTGGCACTGGGGGCACCCCGAGTCATGCTGGACGGGCAGTCCACTGACGACATCCAGAAGCTGGTGGAGTTGCTGGAGGGGAAGGCTAGAGAACAGAGGGAAGCGCCAGCAACCCCGCCCCCTCAGGAGGAGAAACGGAGCCCTTTCGCGGCACTGCGAGAGGAACTGGACAGGCAAAAAAACTAGAAACTGCGGTTTGGGGTTCAGGTCGCCCAATCCGCATGGTGAATACCTGCCAATGGTCTGCTGATAAGGAGCCTTATATACACATTCCAAAACGGGCCCAAAACGGATAAGTTTGGAATTCTTAATTGATCAGGGGCCCAAATTAGTGTTTTAAATGAGCAACAGGCTAGTGAGCTGGGAATTAGGCCATCAAGAAAAGCTATAAACATTAGGGGAGT
The DNA here is from genome assembly GCF_026419915.1 of Harpia harpyja. Taxonomy (NCBI): domain Eukaryota; kingdom Metazoa; phylum Chordata; class Aves; order Accipitriformes; family Accipitridae; genus Harpia; species Harpia harpyja. Next base: position 26,797,231 of record NC_068947.1, read on the forward strand.
AACAGGTGCAACAGAAAAATGCCCCATAGCTCGAACTCAACTTTTGTTACCAGGGGAAAAAAGAATGACAGCTGTGGAGGTGGCTTTAAGCCCCTATGAGGGAAATATACTGGGATTTGATGTGCTGGCAGGCAGACAATGGTATCTACCCAATGGTAGGGTGTGGAGCTTCAGGGGCATAGAGGCAAAGGCTATTCGTGTGAGAACATTGCAGACTGCTCCTGCACTACCGCAATCTAAGGTAACCCGTGTCCCTCAATATCCACTTCCAGCCATGGCCAAACAGGGCATTTCGGAAGTCATTAATGATCTGGAGAAGAAAGAGATCATCAGTTGCGCACATTCTCCTTACAATTCCCCTGTTTGGCCAGTCCGTAAATCAGATGGAAGGTGGCGACTAACAATTGATTATAGAAGACTGAATAGTAATACCCCACCGTTAACTTTTGCTGTCCCAAGTATCACCTCAGTGATAACAGCAATACAGGCTGCAGCCCACCCATGGATGGCTGCTTTACATGTCAAAGATATGTTTTTTATGGTTCCCTTAAAGGAAGAGGACAAGCCCCAGTTTGCCTTCACTTGGGAAGGGACCCAATACACCTTTAATTGACTTCCCCAGGGGTACAAGCACTCCCCCACTATCGCTCACAATGCTTTAGCCAAGCTCCTTGATGCTGTGGAGGTACCACCAGGTGTCCACATATATCAATATATAGATGATATCCTAGTTGGTGGGGACAACAAGGAACAGGTAGGACAAGTGGCTGAGGCCATCTGGAATCTGTTAGTCAAGAATGGGCTAGACATTCCATCTTCTAAATGCCAAGGTCTGGGACAAGAAGTCAAGTTCCTAGGGGCGTGGTGGATAGCTGGGGCAGTTGCAGTGCCCGATGACACTCTATCAGCTATTGAAAAGGGACAGACTCCAAGTAATAAAACGGAATTACAACAGCTGTTAGGTACCTTGGGCTATTGGAGAAAACATATACCAGGGTTTTCGGTGATTGGCCGCCCTCTTTATGACTTACTCCACAAAAACAGAAAATGGGATTGGACTTTGCAACATACAGAAGCTCTCACCACTCTGAAAGATGAGCTTAAAGCTTATCAGAGACTAGGTCCATTGCACCCACGAGATCCTTTAAGGGTGGAATGGGGATTTGCTGAACATGCCTCATACTGTGGCGTGTTTCAAAAGGGGCCACAGGGACCAGCTAAGCCATTATTATTCTCCTCCACTGCATTCAAAGAAACGGAGCGACGATATTCAGATTGGGAAAAGGGGGTCCTCTCCCTCACTAGAGCAGTTAAAGAAGCTGAAAAGCTGCGTACCTCACAGGATGTTATAGTACAGGGTCCTTTCCCTCTCTTAAATTCAGTCCTCAATGGGTCGCCTCCTCCGGAGGGAGTAGCCCAAAAGGCCACAGTAAGGAAATGGTATGCATACCTTGAAGGGATAAGCCAATTGCTTCCACTAAAAGAGGGCCCAACTAAGGTTTTCAAATTACAGCAACCTGTAAACCCTGACCCAGCCTTGCTGGGTCAACCATATAAACCTTCTCCGATTGAGGAGGCACCCGAATTCATGGCAGGCTCAGATGTGCAGGGAGTGTGGTTCACAGATGCATCTGCTTGTCGAGTGGGATCAAAATGGCAATATAAAGCAGTGGCGTTGGAAATTGGTACTGGAAAGACAGTCGAAGAAGAGGGTGAAGGTAGTGCACAAGTAGGAGAACTACGGGCTTTATTACTGGCTGTAGAGAATGGTGCTACCATCGTCTATACTGACTCTTACGCAACCTTTAAGGGTGCTACAGAGTGGATATGTCAGTGGGAATCTAGTAAGTGGGAAGTAGGTCATGTGGAAGTGTGAAGGACAGAGGACTGGCAACGTCTCCTAGCAATAGGGAGATCCCGACCTTTGAAGGTGGGGAGGGTGAAGGGACATGCTTGGGATGGAACCCCAGCTGCGAAATGGAATCAGCAGGTGGACCACCTGGCCCAAATCAGGATGGTCACCAGTGAGAAGGAAGATTGGGATAGACTAGCAGAATGGTTGCATATCAAACGAGGCCACTCAGGGAAAGCAGATCTCTATTACAAATGCCGATCTCGGGGTTGGCCAGTATCTATAAAAACCTGTGAAGCAATTCTCACAGCTTGCCCGCAATGCCGAATAAGGCTTAAGGCTAATCACCCAAACCAAGCTCCGGCCCAACATATCAGACAAGGCAAGGGTCTTTGGAGCATGTGACAGGTTGATTACATTGGTCCGTTAAAACCATCTCATGGAAAGAAGTATATTTTGGCAGGAGTGGAAGTACTATCAGGACTGTCTATTGCAACGGCTGTTGGTACAGCCACTGGAAACCAGACAGTTCAGGTTTTGCGAGAGTGGTTTGGTATTCTACCTATTCCTGAATGCATCCAAAGTGACAACGGATCACATTTCACAGCCACAGTGGTACAAGACTGGGCTCAAGGGGAGGGCATCAAATGGGTGTTTCACACCCCATATTATCCTCAAGCCGATGGCATAGTTGAGTGAACCAATGGCCTGATTAAAAAACATGCTGATGTCTCATGCCACAATTGGGACACGCGATTACCACAGGCAGTTTTCACCGTTAACAACCGATGGGGAAATTATGGTAGTCCAAAAATTCGAGCATTCAGTCCCACAGAACCATTAAGGGGCAAAGACTTTATACCAGATGACCAGAGACATCAGTCCCCATGAGAGACATACGTGGGTCAATCCGTCATGGTGAAACTACCCTCCATTGGTATTGTTCCTATGACCTTAGCAAAACCCAGAGGCCTGCATGCCTGGGAAGCCTTGGATGGAAGTGGAAAGACCCACCGTATCGATGCCCGGTGGATAATACCAGACTTCTAACCCTTTGACCCGGTTTTAAAACCAAGGCCTAGTTTGTGCTTTTTTACAGGACCATGAAGGAACAAGCCATTCCAGTCCTTTTGCTGACAGTGATGACAGCGACAGGCGTGGATGGTGAAGATCTGGATGATAATGTCGTGGCAAAATGATGGACATTAATATATCGCGAGTCCTTGACCTCGCATGAGAGCAATGTAACAATTATAATTGGTCACCAAGTGCAGTAAATACTAGTTCAGTATGAAACACCAGATGTGACGATATCCTCCAACTAACCCATGGGATCACGGGGTGGAGTTGAAATGGTACTCGAGGAACATCAATAGAGCACCCTAGAACTGAGTTTACAGCTATCAACCTTAGCCCACGCTACATATAACAATTCAGGAACTCTCAAACAATTGGTTATAACATATTGGATTAGATACCAAAGAAAGAGAAGGGTATATGTAAAGTTTTGAACATGTCAATGGACAACTGCTGTGTTCACTCCAAATGTGTCAATGTGGCTTCAAGACTAAATCTCCGAAAGAATACAACAAGAGACTCAGAAGCAATCGCTTCTGCACCAGGGACCAACTGGTTGGGAAAAGTTTTGATATGTTCAGATTTTCTTTTCACGGGGTGGGCAACCAACCTCTCTAATCTTTAATAATGCTTGTAGTTATGATTACTGTTATCTATATTGTAATAAGTTCTATCAAATGCTTAGTAGTGAAGCCTGTACTAACAGTTAAGTATACTCCCTTAAACTGTCCATACACTGGATATTCCACTTTGGTTCTAGACCAGAAGGGGACGATGACCCACAATGAGCGTCAAACTCACCAAACTGCACCCCCTTTTAACTTTGGAGGCAAGACGTGACTGTACCACCACTCCGAAGAAACCAGTCGAATCATGACTGTGGTCACGGGGTGGATTGTGGCAGTACATCCCGCCCCCCCCATCCTGTCAGCAGGAAACGAAACTTCCCAGGAAAGGGAAGGAAACCCTGGAGGCCACAGGTTAAAACTTGAACTGGCCAATCGAGATGTGCCAGGTACACTGAGGTGACCCTCCTAGCCAATAGAATTAAATGACCACAGGTCAGATTCGACAGGGGTATGAACGGGGTCCCGCCGGAGGACACGTTGGCAGTCCTCCTCGGAGCAGCGGGTCTGCAGTCGGGGACTCCCCCTCGGGCCGGGGCACCGCCCGAGGTAACTCCTCGAGGGAGAGAGCCCTCAGTTTTTAGGTGAGTGATACGTGCGTTTTGAGCCATCACTTTAAATCTTGGGGATTCTTGAGTCAGCCGTGTAGTATTAATTCTCTTTACATCATTGAGCCTGTGATTTTATAGAATGTTACCGGACTTCTAACTAACTTTTGCTGAAGAATAAATCTGAGTTTTAACACCTGTTGAAGTTGGTTAGTCGTGCATCCGTAACAGCCGTATACCCAAAAGAGTTTGTATTATCAAAAGTATCAAAAGTGGAAAATAGTGGTGATAGGATAGAATGGAAAAAAAGGCAGAAATCAAGCAAGCAGTTGGGATAGGATTGCAAGGATACTCACCACCATGGATCCAGCGGCATCCCGTTGGTCCTCAGGCAAGCAGTCGGTGGTGGGAGTTGCAAGGATGGTCACCACCACGGATCCAGCGGCATCCCGTTGGTCCTCAATCTTCAATTCTTTGGTGGTGGGAGCCCCCACAGCTTGTCTCTACGGTTTTTATAGGGCATATTTCGATGATGTCACGTGCTGCAGGTTTCATCTATCACACGACCTTCGCATGATCGACACCAGAAACCAGTATCTTATCAACTCCAGCCCCGTTTCCTCCCCTGGATGCCTCAATGGCCTGGTAATCGTCCTTAAGGACAGAGGAGTGTCCTGCTTAAACAGGCCATCTCAGAGACAAAGGGCTCAAGATAAACAGTTCCTTGAGATGACAGTCCAGTCCCTCACGCCTAACAATCTTTGAGGCAAAGGGCTCGAGATAACAAGTCAGTCTCTTATAGTAGTACTCAAAATTTTATGGAACTCTCTGGAAGCACTGTACTGTTACTGCTAATCACTTTCTTCCCCTACAATTTGTTAAGAGCTACAGGCTATGTGGAATTTGGGTGATTAAGAAAAAATTGCCCAGCTTTTCCACTGTTGAACAGCATTCTTAAGAGGTGATTCAGATGTAATAGCAATGGAAATTAAGACCACAACATGCTAATGACTTGTATTGAAATGAGCAAATATATTTGGATTTTTTTTTTTAATTTGGCCTAAGATTAACAGAGTAGAAATTAGTTAATGAGTACATTATGATTTCTAAATGTTTTGTATCCAACCTCCATATTCAAGTTATCATAAATGCTTTTTAAGGTATAACCACATCTCATCACTGCAAAACATTAAGAGTACAAAAACAATTTAAAAAATATTTAATACTACTCTTCCCTACTAACAAGGAACATATAAGAATTTTTTTTTCCTTTTATGTAGACATTGAGTTGGAAAAGTTAACAGATAAAATATGTAAAACAATTGATGCAAGACTAATACTAATTCTGAATAAAGAAAAGCATTCTCAGGAGCCTATAGTACATTGCAAAGTATGTAAATTATTTTCTTCTTACACAGAAAGATAAAGATTTCAATAAAAAAAGAAAGTGATAGGAAAGTGTATTTGCTTAATTGTGTCATGCTTACATATGATAACCATCAACCTTCTGTAAGAGGTGGTCATAAATGGCTCAGAAATCCTTTCAGAAAGGTATTCCAAAAAGCAAATTCCAGGAAGTAATTAAATGGAATCACTCTAGCGCTTGATGCAATAGACAATTAAATCTGTCACAACCCACTACAATAGCACATTCATCAAGAAAACTGTATTTAGTCTCCCTCTGTCCTACAAAATCTGAACACTTATCTGATGTATTAAAAAAATTTTAAAATAATCGTTTATAACACTGTATGTAAGGTGGAGAAATGAGAAAGGCACTACTCAGAACTTGAGCATTCAAAAGAGCCACCATTTGTGTCAGCACAAGGAAACCTACCCAGAAATGATCTGTATGTAAAAGTCATGCAGGTGCTCAACATTTGAGTTTTAGATTCACATTATTACTCCCTTAACTTCGAAAGAAATAAGTAAATTCATGTGTTCTCCTATTCCGTGGAAAGAGTTTATTTTTATTATTACTTGAAAAAATTTGGTACTCCAGGCAGAAAGGAAGATGGGGCTTACACCTGTACTTTCAGTTCTGAAGACAAAATACATAGCATACAAAGCCATCTTAACTTGGATGGCATACAGATATATATATATTTTATAGTGCCCCTCAATCTACTGAAATAACTACAAGATAAACTCTAAACCGAACTGGTAACGCGTCACTTTTATCCGAGGTGGTTGATCATACAAATCCACCACAGGTCATATGCTCTTAATCATTTGTGATGCTAGTGGAGAAACAGAAAAACAAGCAGTTAAAGAGAAATGTAAATTATAAAACTCAACCACACTATTATTTTACGATGCTTGAAAGTCTCAGGTATTTTCATGAAGTCAGCTCTTAGTATTAAGATTTATCTACCCACTATTTTTCATCTTCAGCTTTCATGTTTCAAGTTACATCCATTCAGTAAGTTAACTGCCATTAAACTACTAGATGCATTAAGCCAAGACCTACAGGGAAAGATTTCACCCCTTCTTGCTCAAAAGACAGAACCAGAGCTGGACTAGTGAAGCCTTAAACTCAATAAACTGAACCCATGCACCAGGTAGGATTTCTTCAGAAATAGGACCTACATGACACAGATTTCTCAGGGATTTAAATAAAGTTCAGAATAAAGCCACTAAAGCTAAGAAATGCCAATTTTTAATAGAAAATCCTCACCAGTTGATTAATAAAAAAAAAAATGTATTTTTAGGATTACAATATTCTTTAACTAAATAGGAGCTTGAAAAGCCTATTTTAGGATTCCTGGGGCACACGGTGTGCTTAAATACTTACTTAAAGCACTACTTTGACCAAACCTACATTAATAGAATCATAGAATCATAGAATCCTTTAGGTTGGAAAAGACCTTTAAGATCATCGAGTCCAACCATCAACCATGCACACTAAACCATGTCCTGAAGTACCCTGTCCACTCGCTTTTTGAATACCTCCAGGGATGGTGACTCAACCACTTCCCTGGGCAGCCCATTCCAATGTTTGACAACCCTCTCAGTAAAAAAATTTTTCCTAATATCTAACCTAAATCTCCCCTGCCTCAACTTGAGGCCATTTCCTCTCATCCTATCTCCAGCCACCTGACAGAAGAGACCAACACCCACCTCACTACAACCCCCTTTCAGGTAGTTGTAGAGAGCGATAAGGTCTCCCCTCAGCCTCCTCTTTTCTAGACTAAACAGCCCCAGATCCCTCAGCCGCTCCTCATAAGACTTGTGCTCCAGGCCCCTCACCAGCTTGGTTGCCCTTCTCTGAACACGGTCCAGCACCTCAATGCCTTTCTTGTAGTGAGGGGCACAAAACTGAACACAGTACTCGAGGTGTGGCCTCACCAGTGCCGAGTACAGGGGAACAATCACCTCCCTGCACCTGCTGGCCACAATATTTCTGATACAGGCTAGGATGCCATTGGCCTTCTTGGCCACCTGGGCACACTGCTGGCTCATATTCAGTCGGCTGTCAACCAGCACCCCCAGGTCTTTCTCTGCTGGGCAGCTTTCCAGCCACTCTTCCCCAAGCCTGTAGCGCTGCATGGGGTTGCCGTGACCCAAGTGCAGGACCCAGCACTTGGCCTCGTTGAACTTCATATGACTGGCCTCAGCCCATCGATCCAGCCTGTCCAGATCTGTCTGTAGAGGCTTCCTACCCTCAAGCAGATCGACCCTGCCTCCCAACTTGGTGTCGTCTGCAAACTTGCTGAGGGTGCACTCAATCTCCTCATCCAAATCATCAATAAAGATATTAAACAGAACGGGGCCCAACACTGAGCCCTAGGGAACACCACTTGTGACCCGCCGCCAACTGGATTTCACCCCATTCCCCACTACCCTCTGGGCCCGGCCATCCAGCCAGTTTTTCACCCAGTGAAGAGTACACTTATCCAGGCCACGAGACGCCAGCTTCTCAAGGAGTATGCCATGAGAGACAGTGTTAAAGGCCTTGCTGAAGTCAAGGTAGACAACATCCACAGCCTTTCCCTCATCCACTAGGCGGGTCACCTGGACATAGAAGGAGATCAGGTTGGTCAAGCAGGACCTGCCTTTCGTAAACCCATGCTGACTGGGCCCAATCCCCTGGTTGTCCTGGACTTGCCATTTGAGTGCTCTCAAGACAAACCGTTCCATAATCTTCCCCAGTACTGAGGTCAGGCTGACAGGCCTGTAGTTCCCCGGATCCTCCCTCCGACCCTTCTTGTAAATGGGAGTCACACTGGCAAGCCTCCAGTCCTCTGGGACCTCCCCTGTTCACCAGGATTGCTGATAGATGATGGAGAGTGGCTTGGCAAGGACCTCCACCAGTTCCCTCAGTACTCTTGGATGGATCCCATCTGGTCCCATAGATTTGTGAGTGTCCAGATGGTGTAGTAGGTCACTAACTATTTCCTCCTGGTTTAAGGGGGGTATATTCTGCTCTTCATCCTTGCCTTCCAGCTCAGGGGGCAGAGTACCCTGAGGATAAATGGTCTCCCTATTAAAGACTGAGGCAAAGAAGGCATTAAGTACCTCAGCCTTTTCCTCATCTCTGGTGGCTATGTTCTCTTCTGTATCCATTAAAGGATAGATTGTCTCCTTGGGATTCTTTTTACTGTTAACATATTTGTAAAAACATTTTTTGTTGTCCCTTACGACAGTGGCCAGATTGAGTTCTAGCTGAGCTTTTGCCTTTCTAATTTCCTCTCTCTATGACCTAACAAGATCCCTGTACTCATCCCAAGTTGCCTGCCCTTTCTTCCAGAGATGATAAACTCTCCCTTTTTTCTTGAGTCCTAGCAAAAGCTACCTGTTCAGCCAGGCCGGTCGTTTTCCTTGGCAGTTTGACTTGCAGCACATGGGAATAGCCTGGTCCTGAGCCATTAAGATTTCCTTCTTAAAGAATGTCCATCCCCCCTGGACCCCTTTGCCCTTCAGGACCATCTCCCAAGGGACTCTCTCAACCAGTGCCTTGAAGAGGCCAAAGTTTGCCTTCCAGAAGTCCATAGTGGTGGTTTTGCTGACCACCTTCCTTGCCTCACCAAAAATTGAGAATTCTGTCATTTCATGGTCGCTAAGCCCAAGATGGCCTCCGACCATCATACCTCCCACCAGTCCTTCCCTGTTCATAAACAATAGACCTAGCAAGGCTCCTCCCCTGGTTGGCTCACCTACCAGCTGTGTCAGGAAGTTATCTTCCACACACTCCAGGAACCTCCTAGACTGTTTACTCAGTGCTGTGTCAATTTCCAGCAGACGTCTGGAAAGTTGAAGTCCCCCACAAGAACAAGGGCACACGATTCTGAGACTACTGCCAGCTGCTTGTAGAATGATTCATCCGTCTCTTCAACGTGGTCGGGCGGTCTATAACAGACTCCCAGCACAATATCTGCCTTGTTGGCTTTCCCTGTCATCCTCACCCATAAGCACTCAACCTTGTCATCAGAATCATCTAGCTCCGTACAGTCAAAACTTTCCCTAACATAGAGAGCCACCCCACCACCTCTTCTACCTCACCTATCCCTTTGGAAGAGCTTATAGCTATCCATTGCAGCACTCCAGTCATGGAAGTCATCCCACCATGTTTCCGTGATGGCGACTAAATCATATCTATCCTGCTGCACGATGGCTTCCAGCTCCTCCTGTTTATTGCCCATGCTGCATGCATTGGCATAGATGCATTTGGGCTGGCCTATCGAATCCACCCCTAACATTGGCATGCTGCCCCCAGGCTCATCTCTGGTGCACCTAGTTTTATCCCTTACCCCCTTCAAACCTAGTTTAAAGCCCTCTCTATGAGCCCCGCCATCTCACGAGCGAGGATTCTTTTACCCCTTTGAGACAGCTGGATACCATCTGTCGCTAGCAAGCCCAGTGCCGTGTAAACCTCCCCATGATCAAAAAACCCCAAATTCCACCAATGGCACCAGCCTCTGAGCCACGTATTAACGAGGTGTGTTTTCCTGTTCCTTTCAGTATATTTCCCTGCCACTGAAGGGATTGAGGAAAACGCTACCTGTGCTCCCGATCCTTCCACTAATCGTCCCAGTGCCCTGAAGTCCCTTTTGATTGCCTTTGGATTTCTCTCTGCAATCTCATCACTGCCAACCTGCACAACCAGCAATGGGTAATAATCAGAGGTCTGAACCAGACCAGGGATTTTCCTGGTAATGTCTTTTACCCGGGCCCCAGGGAGGCAGCAGTCTTCCTTGTGGGATGGGTCAGGTCTGCATATTGGGCCCTCTGTCCCCCTCAGAAGGGAGTCGCCTATGACAATTACCCTCCTTTTTCTTTTTTCAGAGGATGTGAGAATGCGTGGGGCTGCCCGACTGAGCCTAGGCACCTCCCTAGATAGGACTTCATCTACACCCTGATCTTCACTGGCCTGGTCCTCAAGTTCCAGAGCCCCATACCTGTTGTGTAGGGAAAACTGGGAAGGTGGGGGAGACCTGGAGCAGATTCGCCTGCCTCCCCGAGCAGGGATCTGTATCCATTCCCCTCCATCTCTTAGGTCCCCTCCTGCCTCGTTGCAAGAGAGCAGGGGAACCTCCGCTTCTTGTGGAGCTTCCATCTGCTGCCTCTGCCTCAGGGATGGTAGGGTGTGGGTCCACCAATCTATCTCCCTCTCACACTCCCTGATACTCCTCAACCTTTCCACTTCTTCCTTCAGCTCTGCCACCAGGCTGAGCAGGTCATTCACCTGGTCACACCTCACACAAGAGGTGTCCCCGCTGCCCTCTGTCATCAGTGATAGACTCGGGCACTCCCCACAGCCACAGACCTGGACAGCTGCATGTTTAGATGGGACCTCTGTCTGCACTGCCACATTTTTCCTAACAATGGCTTTCACCCGAGTGGCAACCATACCTGGGTCTCCCTCTGGGCCAACACCCACTGCTTGAGTAGCCTTCTCGAGCTTGGAAAAGGGGGGCTGCACCCTGCTTGCATGAACTGCCACGCAAACTGCCACGCCACGCCCTTTCTGATGCGCCACGCCCTGGTTGCCACGCTCCTTCGCCGGTGCTCCTCAGGGCCATTTAAATCTCCAGCGGTTGCCCATGGCAATGCCCACGCTGTGTCAGCCTCTCTTGCAAGAGCCACCGGCTCTGGATGGGTCCCTCTGCTCTTCCCCGGGGCTCCTGGGCCTCAGGAACCCCCCAGTCCACCTCAATCTAGCACTTAGCCGCCGACTTACTGTTGCCGCTGACTTACCCTCTGCTGGCCTTGCCGCTGACTGAATGTTTTCTTACATCTAAAATGAGAAACTAGAAAGCAGAGTATTGCTACTATTACCCTGTTTTGAAAATGCACCAGCATGGAAGGTAGATTGCTCAAGCTATCAATCATTGTACATCATGAATGGCCATTTAATCCAATAAACCCTTCTCTTCCAGTGAACGCACTTAAAAGAAAAATATTATTGCCAGTCAATCTCAAGAATCATGAAGGCAATACAGATCAAGTTTTACTGTTTAACAAAACCATCTAGGGTCAAGAATGAAAATAAGATGATGATCAAGTTCATGCATCTTATGGTTTTTCAAGGGATGTGTCAACTTACTCCTAATATAGTACACTTTAAAATACTTGTCTTTAGACTTAACTGTCTGTATCAAAAGCAGTATGACTAAGGGAGAGTATTACTTATTTCATGCTTGCTGACTGACAAACATCTGTTTTCTGGAGAGGTAAACACCAACTAAGGTTCATTTTGTTGTTGGATATAAGTTACATGCTGCTTCTGTTCAAGAGGGCAAAATTGGCATATGCCCAGTTTTGCATGCAAGGTGTACCTGAAATACTTTTTCACGCAAATAAATCATCATGATTTGGGTATTCATAAACCCACAATAAAAATCCAGATACTGCTTTAATTCCTAAAGAATCAAGGTCACTGCAAAAAAAAGTTGAATTTGGGATGTTTCAGAAAGAAAGTATTTTGTAAAAAATCATGCTACTTAAAGCTAGGTTTTTACAGCTTTCCAATACAGATTATTGCAGACGTTGAGATGTTTTCTGCCTTACAGCAGAAAAAAATTCAGCATATGAGGCATACAGTCTAGTGACTCATCTGCTCTCCACCAGCTCACCATCCATCCCCGGGAGAGCTCCATGCGTTCCTGCTGCTGTCTCACACACAGGACAGCTTTCTTCCTCACCTTCCTCACCTGTCCTTCCTAAAAAGTGTGTATCCATCCATCACGGTGCACCAGTCATGTGACTGTGTTAACAAATGTCCAGTTAAGTGAAACATTACAGATTTTGTTAGGCCCTTGAAAGTACTATTATACTGAATGAAGAAAAAAGATAAAGTACCCAAGAAATACCATAGATTAGCATAATGGTACATCACGAAATGTAATAAAGCACTAATTTCACAATTAAGTCCTCCTCTCAACTTGTTGTCATTCTGAAGTCTCCAGCTTAAGCATTCTTTTCTCATTTGAACATAAACACACACAATCTACTATCCTACCTTCCTTAGATGAATGACACAAAAAATGAAAAACTCTTCAGAAGCTGCAATCTTTCCTTAAAAAGTGACAATTTTCTGTCCATAAAAATCTGTGGCCCCCAAACAGGAAATTACCAACTGAAAAGTCTGATGCACCACCAAATAACTGTCAAAATTAATAAAAATAATTTTGTTTTAAAATTTCAAAGAATATTTTGGCAAAACTTTTCACACAAACTGTAATGTTCCATATCCATTATGGTTTCAATGTAAAGTAAATAATTTACCATTTTGTTGAGTTCAAAAAATTCAAGAAAAAAAAAATTGAAACCTCTTGTTTCCAGAGGATTTCCTTAAATGTGTGGTGTATTTGTATCTAATTTTTAGTTCCCATAAACTTGCAGTGAATACTATTATCTTTTTTGTGTGACACTTCTGTAAGTTAATTCCCTGAAACAGGATGAGAGGAGAAAGAAAAATGCAGTTAAATCAAAAATCACCAACTTGTCTACTGACTACTTTACTGCACATATTGTGTGGCAAATATTATACATCATTGTCCATACCAATCACTGTTTTATAAAATATAATCTTGGGAAATCAAAATATGATAGGTTAGACCTGAATTAGTTCACTTGGTGGTTTTGAATTGCAAGTTTTACATGCAAAAATGTGGCTTTTAAAAAAAATCTGAGTTTTTTTAATACATCAAAAATAAAACATTTTAATGTTATCTTAAATTGGATTGTTCTCAAAAATATTAAAAAGGATTAACTTAATATAGCTAAGAATTTTACTGCTTTAAGGAGTTTGGCCAGTTACCTTGAATAAATTCTTTTGAAAGTGATATTTACTAACTCATTGCCTTAGACTAGTAATTTACAATGGAAGAAAAAAAAAAAAGGTTATTACATTAGCTTGGGTGTGCAAGAAAAACGTACAAAATGATTCAAAGACATGCTTTAAGGAAAATGCACTGAACAGCTGGGATTCTCTCTACCACAACATCCTCTTCTCATTGCTGCAACTCTAATGAAAACACTTTGATGAAAACAGAAGCCCCAATTCTCTGCTTTTCCACCACATTTCATTGTAGACATACACCCTTACTTCCTCTTCCCTTGCCCTCTCCTCTGAAAACCAAAGCGGGTGGAAACACAACAGCACAGCAAGAAAACACCTGAGGGTTCAGCAATCAATGAATTGCACACACAGCTTCTTGGACAGCTATCTCCCAGTCAAAAATCAGCTCCCTGAAGTGCAATGATAATGAGATAGGACTCTGAGCCCAAGGATTTCTTTTCATTTTATCACAGCCTCTCACCCTAAACCGGCACTAATAAAAAAACCTCTTCTCATTGTTGTCAGTGGCAGGAGTTACACACATATAGCTTCTGCAGATGTTGCTAAAGCAGTTTTTTCTAAATCAACTCACATGTTTACAATGCATGGTCAAACAAACCGTTCAGACACACACACTCCCATTTTAAACTTCCTGGGCATGAACCATTTACCTCTGTCCCAGATATCCTTAGTTACATAGCAAATGTTCTTTCCTTCACAGATCTTTCCTTCCAGAAAGAGCCAGAACACGTGGGGTTCTTTCTACAGTGGTACCTGCCAGATCTCTTAGCAGTCCACATTCATAATTCTATCAGTGCAAATTGTCCTTCAGAGAAAAGCTTAAAAGATTTAAGCAGAATAGGTGCAGATGGAAGAAGTCTGCCACACCTCACCACTAAAGTCTAGCAACAAGTCAGGGAAGATGGGTTCATGTCCCTCTCAGGATTTTAACAGCACAACACCTTATCTTCCATTAATTGATCTTATCCCCAGTTACATCAAGATCCTGTTATGGTAAAAAGGAAAAAAACTTTACTTTTGAAACCATAAATACCTTAGTAGCCTATTTAAAATCTTAATACCCTAATTGAAGTTAAAAAGGCAGTTATTACGTCATTTACAATAATACCATCCAAACCAGGAAACCTTAACAGATGATACCATCTTTAATATTATTACAGTAGAAAAATTACTAAACCACTTTTCTCTGTTGTTACACTCACCTTCCTAATATCCATCTGGGTCCTAAGGCTGACACTTTTATCTTTGTAAGGAAGAGTGTAGTGGGGAGGGTGTCATGATGACTTGTCAGTGTCGCCAGGTCCTAGTGGGGATATGTTCAATGGTGGTGCTGGGGGGGTCTCTTCCTCCTCAGCCCTGGAGTCCCTTTGACTTTCTTTTCATGCATTTTCTTTTCATTGCATATATCCCAGCCTGCTCCCTTCCCCCTGGACTCCCAGGGAAGGGGTGAAAGCTGCCCCCCAGCTCCCCATAGTATCCCCAGGGTCCATTTGTCCAGCAGGCACTCCTTGGGGCTGTCAGCCCCTTCCCCGGCAGCACTCACAGAGCTGGAGCTCAGACAGGCTGGGCAATGGGCACTTGGCCACAGGGCACCTGGTAAACCCAGCTCAGCCCCACTCAGGCCAAGGGCAGCCCAGCCACCCGCTGCGACCCGACACAGACTGATGCCTGCCCCCAGCAGTGGCAAAAATCTAGGGCAGCACATGAATCAGACAAGCTTGAAGAGTAATATAAGAATCATGAGCCAACTCAGAACACGTCATGGTAACATGACAATTACTAAGATCTTTCTGAAAGGAAGAAACAAGTATCTTTAAGGTATTTCAGCACCAGTCCTAACCTGATCTATCCTAGCATATAGCTTAAGTTTTGCAGTCAGTGTACTTGGATGGAGAAGGTTACTTTGCCACTGTATTGGCTTTGTGTGGCAAGGTTTTGGTAGCGGGGGAGGGCGTTACAGGGGTGGCTTCTGTGAGAAGCTGCTGGAAGCTTCCCCTGTGTCAATACAGACAGAGCCAATACCAGCTGGCTCTAAGATGGACCCGCTGCTGGCCAAGGCTGAGCCAATCAGCAATGGTGGTAGCACCTCTGGGATAACATATTTAAGAAGGAAAAAAAAGTTGCTGGGACAGACAGAAACGGCAGCCGGAGAGAGAGTTAGCAGTGCTGGAAGTCATCTACAGTGATCTAGATGATGAAGAGGTCTCCAAAGATCCAGAGGGTGTCCTGTGCACATGGGCCATGTGGAGAAGGGTGATTCAAGGTGCCCCAGCATTGTATTCTAACAGTTTGGCAGCAATGTATTGCCCAGATATGGAAACACCAACTGTGGAGAAAGTGTCATCTTGGCTCCAAAACTTTGAAGAAAATCTCTGTGTCTCCTCATCCCTACAGGACAGTGCCTTGGCTCTTAGGGACGCTCCAAGAAATCAGTCCTCTCCTGCCCCAGTCAGAGGGAAAGGGATCCTAAGGCGTATGCCGCGTGGTGCACTCTGGTTCTTCCTGCGTGACCAAGGGGAGGACATGAGGAAGTGGGATGGTGAACCCACCTTTAAGCTGGAAGCCCATGTACGTGAACTGAGAGGGAAGACAGCTGTTAAGAAAGGGTCACCCAAGAAGGCGGCTGTCAGCATAGTTGCTGTAGAGGCTCAAGAAAGCAATCAGCGATCCTCCAGGCATAGAAGAACTGAAACCACCTCCCTTGATTCTGATGAGAGGACTTCTGGTCTGGCACCACAAGGGTCAGACAGTGAATACTCTGATGAGGAACAGCAATAGAGGGTCCCTGCCTTCAGCCAGGAGAAGGAAAGGGATGACCAGGTATACTGGACTGTGTGGATTCAATGGCCTGGCACATCAGATCCACAGAAGTATAAGGCTTTGTTAGGCACTGGTGCCCAGTGTAAGCTGGTGCCATCAGGGTATAGGGGCGAAGAACCCATCTGGATCTCTGGAGTGACAGGGGGATGCCAAGAATTGACTATATTGGAGGCTGAGATGAGCTTAACAGGGGACAAGTGGGAAAAGCACCCCATTGTGACCGGCCCAGAGGCCCCTTGTATCCTTGGCATAGACTGCCTCAAGAGAGGGTACTTCAAGGACCCAAAGGGGTACCGATGGGCTTTTGGTATAGCCACTGTTAACATAGAGAAGATCAAACAGCTATCTACCCTGCCTGGCCTCTCGGAAGATCCCTTCATTGTGGGATTGCTGCAAGCTGAAGAACAGCAGGTGCCAATCACTACCAGGACGGTGCACCGGCAGCAATATCGCACAAACTGAGACTCCCTGGCTCCCATCCATGAGCTGATTCATCAACTGGAGAGCCAAGGATTCATCAGCAAGACTCATTCACCTTTTAATAGTCCTATATGGCCAGTGCAAAAGTCTGATGGAGGGTGGAGGTTAACAATAGATTATCGCGGCCTGAACAAAGTGACACCACCACTGAGTGCTGCTGTACCAGACATGTTAGAGCTCCAATATGAACTCGCATCAAAGGCAGCCACGTGGTATGCTACAATTGATATCGCCAATGCGTTTTTCTCCATTCCTTTGGCATCAGAGCACAGGGCACAGTTTGCTTTCACGTGGAGAGGTGTCCAATACACCTGGAATTGACTGCCCCAGGGATGGAAGCACAGCCCTACCATTTGTCATGGACTAATCCAAACTGCACTGGAAGAAAGCAATGCCCCTGAACATTTACAATACATAGATGACATCATCGTGTGGGGCAACAAGGCAGAAGAAGTGTTTGAGAAGGGAAAAAGAGTAATTCAGATTCTTCTGAAAGCTAGTTTCGCCATAAAGAAAAGCAAGGTCAAGGCACCTGCAGAAGAAATTCAGATCTTGGGAATAAAATGGCAGGATGGATGCCGTCATGTGCCTATGGATGTGGTTAACAAGATAGCAACTATGTTTCCACCAGCTACCAAGAAAGAAACACAAGCTTTCCTAGGCCTTGTGGGGTTCTGGAGAATGCATATTCCAGGTTATAGTCACCTTGTGAGCCCTTTCTATCGAGTAACCCAGAAAAAGAACTATTTTGAGTGGGGCCCTGAGCAACAACAAGCCTTTGAGTATATCAGACAGGAAATAGCTTGTGCAGTAGCTCTTGGGCCTGTCCGGACAGGACCAGATGTACAAAATGTACTCTACACTGCAGCTGGGAAGCATGGTCTCAACTGGAGCCTCTGGCAGAAAACACCAGGAGAAACCCAAGGTCGACCATTAGGGTTTTGGAGCCAGGGGTACTGAGGATCAGAAGCCCACTACAACCCGACTGAAAAAGAGATACTAGCAGCATATGAGGGGGTTTGAGCTGCTTCAGAAGGTGTTGGTACAGAAGCATATCTCCTCTCAGCACCACGATTGCCCGTGCTACACTGGATGTTCAAAGGAAATATCCCCTCTACACATCATGCAACAAGCACTACATGGAGTAAGTGGATAGCATTGATCACGCAACAAGCTCGACTGGGGAAATCCAACCACCCAGAAATTCTGGAAGAGATCACGGACTGGCCAGAAGGCAGAGATTTTGGAGCATCACCTGAGGAGGTGGCTCGCGCCCAAGAGGCACCACCATATAATGAGTTATCAGAAGACAAAAGGCGTTATGCTTTACTGATGGATCCTGTCGTGTGGTAGGGAACCATCAGAAGCGGAAAGCTGCTGTGTGGAGTCCCACACGACAAGTCGTTGAGGCCACTGAAGGAGAAGGTGAGTCAAGTCAGTTTGCAGAAGTGAAAGCCATCCAACTAGCCCTAGATATTACTGAACGAGAAAAGCAACCAGTATTCTATCTCTATACCGACTCCTGGATGGTGGCTAATGCCCTATGGGGGTGGGTACAGCAGTGGAAGAAGACCAATTGGCAGCGCAGGGGTAAACCCATCTGGGCAGCAGCATTGTGGCAGGACATTGCTGCCCGTGTAGAACACATGACTCTAAAGGTATGTCATGTAGATGCTCACATGCCCAAAAGCCGTGCCACTGAAGAACATCGAAATAATGAGCAGGTAGACAAGGCTGCCAAAATAGAAGTAGCTCAGGTGGACCTGGACTGGGAGCGTAAGGGTGAGCTCTTTGTAGCTCGATGGGCCCATGAAACATTGGGACATCTAGGGAGAGATGCAACATATAGATGGGCTCGTGATTGAGGGGTGGACCTGACCACAGAGGCCATCACACAGGTCACTCATGAATGTGAAACATGTGCTGCAATCAAGCGAGCCACCAGAGTAAAGTCTCCCTGGAACAGAGGGTGGTGATTGGGTTTTTGATATGGTGAGGCCTGGCAAATTGACTACATCGGACCACTGCCACGAACATGCCAAGGCAAGCGCTACATACTCACAATGGTGGAAGCAACTACCGGTTGGCTAGAAACATATCCTGTAAAACATGCCACTGCCCGAAACACCATCTTAGGCCTCGAAAGGCAAATTTTATGGAGACATGGTACCCCAGAAAGAATTGAATCAGACAATGGGACTCATTTCCAAAATAACCTCATAAGCTCCTGGGCAAAGACACACGGCATCGAGTGGGTGTACCACATCCCCTATCACCCACAAGCACCTGGAAAAATTGAGAAATATAATGGACTGTTAAAGACTATGTTGAGAGTGCTAGGCAATGGGGCATGGAAGCGTTGGGATACAAATTTAGCAGAAGCCACTTGGCTAGGTAACACCAGAGGATCTGCTAACTGTCCTGGTCCTGCCCAAACAAAACCCCTACATACTGTGGGAGGAGATAAGGTCCCCGTAGTGCACATGGGGAAGTGGATGGGGAAGGCAGTGTGGATTTCTCCTCCCATGGGAAAAGGCAAACCCATTCGTGGGATTGTCTTTGCTCAAGGACCTGGGTGTACTTGGTGGATAATGCAGAAGGATGGGGAGACCCAGCGTGTGCCTCAAGGACATTTAGCCTTGGGGGAAAAATAATCTGTGTTGTGAGTTGCATGTTTTAGGAAGTAATGTAGCAGGAATGACCTGAACTGCAGAGGAGTGAACTTCGCAAGGAACCGGACAAGTGCAACGGTGACCCAAACCAAGCCGGTGTTGGTGTCCAACGATCGAACATACTGCTTCTCCTGTCCTGACCACTCATCTTGAAGGATGGGGCCCAAGTCATAACCGGTGTGTGAACATCTGGAGGAGTGGAAGAAGCCCATGGAATATCTATCTGTTAAAGGACAGGGGATAGTAATTAATAAGAATGTATAAATCTGTATGTTGGGTATAAAAGTGGTTTAAGTATGTAGTTTCAGTTGTAAGTGTTGGTAAGAAGGGATTTCAGTAATGAGAATTAAATACAATGGTGTGGTTAGAAGGTATGTGTATTAAATTAGGTGGGACCTGAGCATGACGCAAATGGTATGGAATAAGGGGTGGAGATTGTATTTGGTCTGGCTGAGATGGAGTTAATTCTCCCCATAGCGGCCCTCGTAGTGCTGTGCTCTGCATTGGTAGCTAGAAAGGTGTTGATACACACCAGTGTTTTGGCTACTGCTGAGCAATGCTCGCACAGCATCAAGGCTGTCTCTCCAACATTTTTGGCCCCCTCAATGGCAGGCTGGGGCTGGGCAAGATCTTGGGAGGGGACATAGCCAGGACAGCTGACCCAAACTAACCAAACAGATATTCCATACCATATGACGTCAGCTCAGATATAAAAGCTAAGTAAAGGGAGACGGAAGGGGGGCATTTTTGTCTTCCGGAGCAACCGCTATGCGTACTGAAGCCCTGCTTCCCAGGAAGTGGCTAGACATCGCCTGCTGATGGGAAGTAGAGAATAACATCATTTGGTTTTCTTTGCTTTCACACACAACCTTTGCTTTCACTTTATTAAACTGTCCCTATCTTGACTCACGAGCCTTTTGTTATATTTTCTCCCCCGTCCAGCTGAGGAAGGGGAGTGATAGAGCAGATTTGGTGGGCACCTGGCACCCAGCCAGGGTCAACCCACCACAACCACTAAGCCCTTTTGTATAAAAAAACCCCACCACTTATAACTGTGCTGTATATTTGTTTGAAAACCATCAGCTTGAAAACCATCAGTTGCTGTTCATGTTTTTTATTTATACTTTCACATAACTCTCCCACAACTCTAGTTCATAAAGAGAATATATAACCATTCCTCTCCCAGATGGATCTGATTTGTTACTGAAACATTTTGATAGCTAATCATACGAATGTATTTATACGCTGATATATCATCATATACATGATTATATGTATGTATATTTTATTAGGCTACATATATGTATACATACATAGAATTAGCCTTGGTTAGGTGACATATACATACATATGCATGTATGTGTGTGTATATATATATATCTATAAACACAACTACATTGACATTTTCTTATCTTGGGAGCTTACAGTCCGAAACACTGCACTTGACAAAGGCAAATACAGTCATGGGAGCTGTCTACAAAAACTCCCTCATTTTCAGAAGTGTTGAGGCAACAGACTACAGATGTCTTACACTAGAGAGAACTGTCTTGAGGCACTTGTATGCAAATCAATAGCCAGCCCAGAAAGTCCTCTGCCCCAAGAAATTACTTGGATTAAAACTAAGGTAAAATTCTCTTCTCAAGAACAAATTCACGTCAGTTTTGAGGATTAAATACACGGCTTTACCTCTTCTCTCAAGTCAGCAGAAAACCAAGGAATGGCTTAATTAAGCTATGACGCCAAACATTCAGGAATAGTTGAGTTCAACTCAGTCATTACCTATAAATTCTGCACCTTTTTAGCATCGCTGGATAGATTTCTGATGGACACCAACGGGTTTACAGTGTTTTTGCATTTTTACAGCTTGATGAATCAAAGAAGGTCATTGAACCAAGAGATCTTGTTTTGATGAAAATTCCTCCACAACTCAAGGAAGAAGAGGACAAAGAGAGGCTGAGACCATACAATTGCATGACCGCTACTGCACTATCCATGTGACAACCACATACAGAGTACAGAGCCAAGTTACTGGTTTCTTGTGCTCCTAATCTAAGAAATCTATGCCACCACCCCTCTTTTAAACGTAGGAATTAAAACAACTTGTTCTACAATACTTTGGATAATTAATTTTGCAACAACTACATACAGGAATCAAGGAAGTTAACATTTTTTGGTTACAGGATTTTGATTAATGCTTACACTGTTTCATTTTAGTAGCTATCAAACATAATTAATCCTCAAACCCCAGAGAATTTAAGTACAGAGCTCAAGTTATATCAAAGAAAAAAACAACAGTCCTTCATCAGCTCTGTCATATTTGTGATTGGATATCTTTTGTGCAATATGAAGGCTATCATTGCAAGTACAAATTGCTTGGGGTTTAAATTTGCCATGCAATTTGCCATGTAAGGCTGGTGGTCTAAAAGAATCCATAAGTATTCACAAGTTACAAGGCCTCTGCTAGCACTGCACTAGCTGCAAGTGTTCAAATACATATTTCCCTGAGCTGCTGAAAAACACAATCCTTTGAGCAGTTAAATGTTCTTAAGTCAGCATCTTTGTCTTTCTGACAATGTTAATAAACTAATGCTGGCATTCATGCTGTAGGACATAATCATCTTTGGCACAATGACCAGTTGTACCAGACTATGTCATATGTCAAAGAATTACAAGAGCGTCAAAATTCTCTCACCCAACCTGAGTACAATCATGGTCTACCATTTGAGGCAAGAATACAGCTTAATCCTAGAGCCTGGATTAAACTGAACTTCACCTGTTTGACAGAAAGAAGCTTATCAAATCATCTCACCTTTTTGTTACTAGGGCTTTTTCTCTGTCTTTATTTAGGATGTTGCTAGTACCTTTTTGTTGTTGTTGTTTTTTATACATGCATGCTGTCATGGTTTAACCCCAGCCAGCAACTAAGCACCATGCAGCTGCTCGCTCACTTCCACCCACCCAGTGGGATGGGGGAGAGAATTGGAAGGAAAAAGGTAAAACTTGTGGGTTGAGATAAAGACGGTTTAATAGGACAGAAAGGAAGAAACTAATAATGATAATAATAACAACAATAATAAAATGAGAATAATAAAAATAAAAGGATCGGAATATACAAAACAAGTAATGCACAATGCAATTGCTCACCACTCGCCGACCAATGCCCAGTTAGTTCCCAAGCCACGATCCCCCCCAGGCCAACTCCCCCCAGTTTATATACTAGGCATGGTGTCACATGGTATGGAATAGCCCCTTGGCCAGTTTGGGTCAGCTGTCCTGGCTGTGTCCCCTCCGAACTTCTTGTGCCCCTCCAGCCTTCCTGCTGGCTGGGCTTGAGAAGCTGAAAAATTCTTCTCTTAGTGTAAACATTACTTAGCAACAACTGAAAACATCAGTTTGTTATCAACATTATTCTCATACTAAATCCAAACCATAACACTTGTATCAGCTACTAGAAAGAAAATTAACTCTATCCCAGCCAAAACCAGGACACATACATACATAGATACATTTATGTATGTGTAAAACAATCCAAAGATTTTGGCCAGACACATATAGTCTGGAGGTTTCTCACTAGGTATTTCTTGAATTTTCACTGATATTTTCAGTCTGATTATAGTACTTACTACAAGATTTGGATGATCTTTTCTATCATAAAAGAGTACAAGATAAAAGAGCACCAGACAAAAATAGATGGAAATTTAGTTCAGAAAATAATAACCCTCTTCAGAAATAGCTGTTCCCAGCCCTTCCTTTGCCCCCCACCAACCAAGGTTAGTCTTCATTTTTTTCCAGATAAGAGTTCCAAGAGCAATTCTTAGTTCACTTCAGGCAAAAAACCCCACCCTTCCATCTGCCTGTGAGCAACGTGTAGGATGTGCCGTGCTCAGTGGTTGACAGCAGTGAAGGTGGGTGCTGGTCTTTGCTACTGCACTCCTCTAATCTCCGACAGATCAGTTAGACAGCTTAGCCTGCCCAGGTCTCTCCTTCATGTTTAGAAGGAAGAGTTACTCCAGTTTATCTCTAACACTGAGGTAAAAAGCTAAGTTTTGTCACTGCACTGCTAAGATTTCAGGGAGTTCCTGAGATATTTAAATTCTGCCTATCATCCTATCACAGCAAGTAAAAGAACTAACAGATCATCAATTAAAAAATACTCTGCCTATTCACAATAGGAAAATGCACAGCATTTGGGAGTAAGCAAACTGACAGAAGTGGCATGCCATTTTATTGGTCTGCTTTTGTCTAAGGCAAGAAATAATTAGTCTCATTTAATAGGATTAATTTAATATTATCAGTCAGATCACCTCAGCATTTTGAAGACCACTTTCCACAGTATCACCAAAACAGGAGGAAATAGTTTTTCTTTTTAGATGTTCTAAATATCAAACTAATTCAATACTGTCACTTTAACCTGAAGTCCTACTTACTTCCTCATCCTGAAATGAGACTAGAGCAAGGAACCTCATCTTTTTAGGATGGCAACAAAGGTAAGAAGCCAAGAATAGAGTACAATTTGAAAGTATCAATTTCATTCTTATATCTTTGATGTTATACTTGATACAGGAAATAAATTTAGATAGTATTCAGTAACCATGGTATGCAGTTACTGTCTTTCACATATGTTTTCTTATAAAATGAGGTTACCTAAATTTTGACTGGGAAAAGAATCAAAGCTTTCAAGTCTTTATTTGAAACAGAAAAGTTTGTGCTATGTGGGGACAAGATGAAGTTTATAAACAAAACATTTGACCCAAATATGTAAACTTTCATTTCAGTATTCACAAGACAAATAAAAATTGATCTGTGAAGACATCATTCCTCCGCTTTTGTTTCTCTGCATGTGAAATCTATTTTGCACAGATAGGATATACACTGCACTTCCTTTTCTTTTTCCTCCAAGTGGAGAAATTGGAATTGCTTTCAAATTGAAGAGGCAAACCCCGTCTTTTGCTCTCACCACGCTTCAAATTATTTTACTTGCTTTTGCTATTTCTTAGTCATATTGATCAAAACATTCAGACTTCAGATCTGTAAACTGTTAAGGAAGTTTGAAGTTCATTTAACTTGAGTTATTAACCTAAGTATAAATAAATATATTCATCTTTATTTGCATAAAATAGGTCCACAGGCCTTATTTCTTTTTAGTATAATTAATTATTAGTCTAAACAGAATTTAAGATGTCTTGATTTCTTATATCTATTTTTATGGTAATAACTGCTTTGATAATACCAAAGACATTACTTACAAGCCTAGTGAATCTGAATGTGAAAGCATTCAGTTCTTCGCAAGACACAGTCATTATAGTTAATCAACATTGGTACTGGAAAAAACTCGAAATGTACAAAAATACTTCTTTGACATCTTAAGCCTATCAAAAGAACACTGTAGCTCCATACTTTTTTAGATAAAACTTCCTTCCTTGATTTTTGTTTAGGAAATTTCTATAGAAACATGGTATCAAATTGCTTTCAACAGTCATTAATGGAGCGTCAACATTTTCTCTCCATTGTGAATTAAAACACGCAGCTTTAGAGCAGAAAGAATAATGCTAGCATTAATATTTCACCCTTAAAGATTTCTCATTAGTTCTTTTGTGCTCAATTTTATATCATAGATTCATAGAATCATAGAAACATTTAGGTTGGAAAAGACCTCTAAGATCATTGAGTCCAGCCATTAACCTAACATTGCCAAGTCCACCAATAAACCATGGCCCCTAGTGCCACATCTACACATCTTTTAAATACCTACAGGGATGGTGACTCAGCCACTTCCCTGGGCAGCCCATTCCAATACCTGACAACCCCTTCAGTGATGACATTTTCCTAATATCTGATCTAAACCTTTCCTGGCACAGCTTGAGGCCATTTCCTCTCATCCTATCTCCAGCCACCTGACAGAAGAGACGAGCACCCACCTCACTACAACCCCCTTTCAGGTAGTTGTAGAGAGTGATAAGGTCTCCCCTCAGCCTCCTTTTCTCCAGGCTAAACAGCCCCAGTTCCCTCAGCCGCTCCTCATAGGACTTGTGCTCCAGGCCCCTCACCAGCTTCATTGCCCTTCTCTGGACACACTCCAGCATCTCAATGTCTTTCCTGTAGTGAGGGGCCCAAAACTGAACACAGTATTCGAGGTGTGGCCTCACCAGTGCCGAGTACAGGGGGTTGATTGCTTCACTAGTATTGCTGGCCACACTACTTCTGATACAAGCCAGGATGCTTTGGGCCTTCTTGGACACCTGGGCACACTGCCAGCTTGTATTCAGCAGGCTGTCGACCAACAACCCCAGGTCTTTTTCTGTCACACAGCTTTCCAGCCTCTTCCCCAAGCCTGTAGCCTTGCATGGGGTTGTTGTGACCCAAGTGCAGGACCTGACACTTAGTCTTGTTGAACCTTGTACCACTGGCATCATCCCATTCATCCAGCCTGTCCAGGTGCCTCTGTAGGGCCTTTCTACCCTCAAGCAGATCAACACTCCCACCCAACTTGGCATCATCTGCAAACTTACTGAGGGTGCACTTGATCTCCTCATCCAGATCATTGATAAAAGATATTAAACAGAACTGGCCCCAATATGGTGCCCTGGGGAACACCGCTTGTGACCGGTCACCAACTGGTTTTAACTCTATTCACCACAACTCTTTGGGCCCAGCCATCCAGCCAGTTTTTTACCCAGCAAAGCGTATGCCCGACCAAGCCATGAGCAGCCAGTTTCTCCAGGAGAATGCTGTGGGAAACTCTGTCAAAGGCTTTACTAAAGTCCACGTAAACATCCACAGCCCTCCCCTCATCCACTAAGCAGGTCACCTTGTCATAGAAGGAGATCAGGTTAGTCAAGCAGGACCTGTCTTTCACAAACCCATGCTGACTGGGTCTGATCACCTGGTTGCCCTGTACATGCCGCATGATGGCACTCAAGATGATCTGCTCCATAACCTTCCCCAGCACTGAGGTCAGACTGACAGGCCTGTAGTTCCCCAGATCCTCCTTCTGGCCCTTCTTGAAGATGGGTCTCACATTTGCTAACCTCCAGTCAACTGGGACCTCCCCAGTTAAGCAGGACTGCTGATAAATGATGGAAAGTGGCTTGGTGAGCACTTCCACCAGCTTCCTCACTACCTTTGGGTGGATACCATCTGGCCCCACAGACTTGTGTGTGTCTAAGTGGTGTAGCAGGTCACTAACCATTTCCCCTTGGATTATGGGGGCTTCATTCTGCTCCCCATCCCTGTCTTCCAGCTCAGAGGGCTGGCTACGTTGAGAACAACTGGTCATACTGTTAAAGATTGAGGCAAAGAAGGCAGTAAGTACCTCAGCCTCTTCCTCAGCCTTTGTCACTATGTTTCCCACCCATCCAATAAAGGATGGAAAGTCTCCTTAGCCCTCCTTTTGTTGCTAATGTATTTATAGAAACATTTTTTATTTTCTTTTATGGCAGTAGCCATATTAAGTTCTAGCTGGGCTTTGGCCCTTCTAATTTTCTCCCTGCATAACCTCACAGCATCCTTGTAGTCCTCCTGAGTTGCCTGCCCCTTCTTCCAAAGGTTATAAACTCTTCTTTTTCCTGCGTTCCAGCCAAAGATCTCTGTTCAGCCAGGCTGGCCTTCTTCCATGCTAGCTTGTCTTTTGGCACATGGGGACGGCTTGCTCCTGCGTCTTGAAAATTTTCTTGTTGAAGAATATCATAATACTCATAATATCATAATACTCATGAGGTAGTGGTAGGAGTAGGAAGCATTTAAGAGACATCTACCATTACTTCTTATTTCAAATTATTGTATTTTTATTCTGAATGCAAAATTAGAATGTGTTATATTAAAAACATTGATTTCATTTTCCTATTACTGTCTCTCTTCTAGTATACTTCCTGTGTCAGATAGAGCATTACTAGTCAAATATTAAATGAATATATTTTGCACCTGAAGTTCATACATCTCAGTTATTAAATTAGAAGGAAATAAAAGCAGTTAACAAAAATAACAGTTGAAATAATAGGTTGTTTCAGAATTCCTGCCTCTGTTTGTGAAGTGGGTAAATAGATACTGGTTTTACTTGTAAAGTTCTGTACCCAGGTCTGTGAGGTAATTCTTACCTAAGCTAGTCATACTGTCACAATAATCAATACTGCTCAATCACCAATACTGCAAATGAAATTGCTGTATAAGCACCACCGTCAAGGAACATCCACCAACCTCAGTCTCTTTGCATAGTGCAGATGCACAGAAGTTCATACAACAGTAACAAAAACCTTCCAACATTTCTTAAGCACAGAATCCTACAGATTGCCTCTTAGTCTTTTCTTGGGTTTCAGATACATCTACATTACTGTGTTTCTTCAGGCCAGGAGTTGATCAGGCGTTTTTTCCTGATAATTTTTGTTTGCACTTCTGAAATAGGCTTTGAAGAAATCCATCTAGTTGGCCACTAAAGACCACATACAGAAGACTTGCAAATAATACCAGTTAATTTGAAAACTCAGAACTGAAATACAGAGGCTGAAAATACGTTTTGTATGAGTAAGTTTAACATATGGGTAGTTTCACACAAGATAAAAGGACCTCATCTCCTGTTACAGCATCTGCATGATTGCATTAAGTCACCAAACCTCCATTTGTCTTCAAAGGGACTCCGAACTCACAGTATATCCTCAGTAGATTCCTTGAAAGGATAAAGCTCTTGCAATTTGCTGAACAGGTTAACAGAATCTTAAGATCTAAACATGTTCACAAAAAACTTTTATAATTCTTTATCGGGTATAATGTGGCATTATTAAGTACTTGCTTGCACAATACTTGAGGGCAATTTTCAGCTGCTATCTTGTGATACAAGTATATATAGAGAAAAGCTACTTTTTCTGCCTCTCAATTTGTAAAGTCTATTATGTTTTCTCAGAGATTAGAAAGAGCTGTGATAAGAGAATTTCTACCCGTTTTAGGTAGGAAACCAAACAAATGGGGAGTCTTCTGTGGCTGACTAGTTCAGGAAATAAAACCAGGAAGTTTTCAAAAAGTAGAGAAATCCTTTTTAATTTGCATTATAGTTTTCAAAGGAAGTTAGAAGAAAATAACAATATTGCAATGGCAGCATTGTTCCAAGAGGGGAAAACAAAAACCAACTCTTGAATCAAGGTGGTGGTTCTAAATTTGTTCATTCAAACAAATAAAACAAAAATGCATGTTCCTGTCTAACTAGTGAAATGATACAATTGTAAAAGTATTTTTTATCTAAACTCATCTGTTTGCTAGAAGTGATGCGCAGGTGTTTGTTTTGTGCTTTGTTTTTCTTTTTTTAATAAATGTTTGTTTCCTTCAAGTATTAAGGACTTCAGTGGTTTAGAATTCTGTCTATGCTACTATCACTTGTATCTAGTCAGGGTATATAGAATAAGCAATGCATCATTATAACTCCATTGCTGGATGATGTATTAATGGCTGCCATAACTGTGACAGAAATACATTAAGGATATTTCTAGTTAAATTTGAGAAGAGGAAATCTGAGACAAGCTTTAGGAACTGTTCACACTTTACAAATCAGAAGTATTTGTCTGAAGCCTGACCCATATATGCCTAAAGCACTGGTTTCAAGGAAAGCTAAAACACTTTTTCCATTAGGAATTAGTTTTAGAAACTTTAGTAAATCTACTGAGACTTAAATTTGAAAATTACATCCCAATTTTGAGAAGACGTGTAATTTCTTAACTATGCATCTATAGATTTCATACTATTACTGCATGTAATGATAAGCACAGGCACATTTCTAGAGCTTTTAATTGATTCAAGCACTTAACCTTAAGGACCTTAGCCAAATCTGAATATAAGAGATTTGTCAATGATATATACAAGACTAAAGTTAGGATTTCATTATGTTATGCATGATATTATTTTACTGTATCATATGGAATTTCCCATACTGAAACGAGAACATGTGCATTAAATTTGCTGAATTTAAAATTAGTCAGGCACATTGTATTGGTCATCATAACATTATTACATTAAAAAATCAAGATTCTGATATGGTAATCTGTTAAAAGCCAAATATCTCTCTTCATAATCTTAGTTTTAACCTTCTTGGACCTCTTTTCCTGTAGTCTGTCTCCCCCATTGCCTAGAGGTGTCTTGCCTCTCCAGTTGTAAACTTGCTTTGCTATCAGAATCTTCACTTTGTTTTCTTTCCCATTCAAACCATCTAACAAGCAGCGAAACACCAGTTATTGCTGGTCAAACCAACAAAACACTAGGAAAGAGCCATCCAGCAGCTGCGGTCCTAAAGATTGACTCCCCTCATACACACTGCCTATGTTCTTAACCACACAGGCTCTCCTAGACTGTCATTAGCACACATTCATATTAAGATAAGGAACATGAGTTACATGCTAAACATTTTCATCATGAAGAAGTTCAAAGTCTGTTACATCCATTAAGTCACAAATACATAATTTTTGCTAGGTTTTATGTCTAGTTACTTGTACCTATCAAATCTCCAAATTAAGCATTTAAGAATAATCACTACCAGTCACATACACCAGTTTAACTAGACCTCATAAAGTAATTACTAACTAAATTCAACACCAAAGACAGACAAGGATGGAGAGGAATAACACATTCAACTGATTTCTGCAATTTTTAGCATGTACAAGTAATTTAAAGAAAAAAAATGCTCATGCATATATGACAAAGACAGTACTTACAAGATTTAGGAGCTCTCAAGTCCATAAACAGAAACAGGTATCCTCTCTCTAATGCTAAACCATGTTAAAGCATTTAAATGACATATACACAATGCATAAGGAAATTCAGGTACCTAAAATGTGATTCTTATTTGCCGGGAACAGATATTTCTTACCTTCAGTATTTCCTTTTGCCTGCTTGGGTATCTAAACCACAACCTCCATCCTGATGATGTAATTTGCCAGCACTTCTAATCTACTTCATATGTGAAACTGGAAACAATAGTCTATGTCTGTCTAAGATTCAGATACATAAATAGACCTTTGGGGAATGGAGAACTGGCTGGTTTATTTTAGAAGGCAGCCAAAGAACACAGTAGTGTCACCTCTTACTTTTTTATGAAGTAGTCTAAAGAAGGAAAAAGCTACTTCATATGCTTTCCTTTCACAGTGATCTCTCATTTTGACCATTCAGCTGATCTGTCACAGTAGTAAGATACAGGGAGGGTTAAGCTAGAGACATAATCCATAACGTTTCTTTCAATATGCAGCAAGAACCAACTATTAGCAAAATTAGACAGCAAGCACAATAAAGTAAAGCATAGTATCACAGACCAGTAATGGATTTTGTTTCCTGTTTGGCAGGATTATGTTCTGTCTTTGGCCAAAGGCTGCTGAGGCAGGTGGAATTACGAAGGCAGGAACCACAGGCCTGCTCTTCATGGGGCTTCTTTCTTGATTTTGCAAACTGCTTATCTGTTCTACAGGAGCTTGGATTCAATAGGAAAAGTTAAATTATCATTTCTCAATTTCAATCAAGACTGTAGTTTAGGGCTTAGATTTAGGAGACATGAATATAAGTTCTAATTCCTAAGCTCTTGTTACAATGCAACTGCTCTAAATCAAACAGACATAAGTCCTAAGCTTTAGCACAGTGAGTTATCCTTGGAGATATTCAAAACCCAGCTGAATTAAGTCCTCAGCAACTTGCTCTAGCTGACCCTGCTTGGAAGAGGGGGTTGGGCTGAACAATCTCCAGACATCGCTTCCAACATCAACCACTCTGTGAATTTACTTACCCCCTTCTTATTCAGAGCAAGCAAAAAGTTTCAGCAACCCCAATAAAACCAGTGTGCAATCACCCAGCCCTGCCCTCTCTGCTTGCAACACAAACTCCGAGATGAGCTGAACCAGTGACCATAGCCTTACGTCACTGACTCCATGCCTGTCTCTTGGACAGCGTTGCATCCCAGTTTGCTTCCCAGTGATGCTTTGCATCACTTGCCCCATGTGTGCAGGTCACAGCACAGAACACACATGTAGTATTCTTTGTATTTCTAATTTACTTAAATAGATTTATAAAGATAAACCTTTACATATGATCGCTGAGCCTGCAGTAGGGACACAGGGTGAAGAGCAAATCAGAAAGCAGTGCTTTTTTTCCAGCAAGGGAGAGGAAGGGCCTGATACTGGCAAGCAGAAACACTGATAACATGCATTACCCTTAGCTGAGTGGCAATGCAAGAATGATTCTCCCTTCTCCCTTCTTTCCCATGCTTGAAGAGGATGTAACCACTTTTTATATCCTATCACTTTCTCTATGCTTCCATGAAAAAATGCAGTATTTTACATATTTTTTATTTTCTTTGTTGCTCCCTAGAAATGCTTCTGCACATCTTGAGCTTGCAGTCTTTAAATGACCAGTAATTTATTATTTGTGGTTCATGTTTGTACCTTTGGTGCCTCTGGTACTATCTTGCACTTGTGCTCTCAAGGCTTTTGCTATCATCCTGCAGCTGGGCTCTCAGCCCTTGCTACAGCTTGAACGGGAGAGGTGAACTCCTGAATTTGGCAAATTTCTCCTCCTCCTCTTTATGACTGTGAGGCACATTTCCCAAAGCATCTGAGCCATGGCAGCTCATAGCTTCTTAGAGTAAGAACATAGAGAAGGAGGAGAACTCCACTTTGCTATCTACCCTTCTTATTTAAAATCAAAATAGCAGTGGCAAGTACTAACTCACCCATTACTGGGAACCTGCCTGTTGCTTATCTAGTATCTACATTAAATACTACCTCAGTTCACCAGACCGACCACGGTGATTCTGGCAGACTCCAGAGCCAAGGTAATGGGAACCACAGTCTGGTTTTAGAATATAAAAACTCTGAGTTCTTCACAGGTCAGATCTTACTTCTAATCCAGGGTTCAAATGCGATATAAACGTTCATCTTGATAGGCAAAGCGCCTTCATCTCTGATCCACATTTAATAGAATTATGTAAGTCATATACCAATGACAGGTGCTTTTATCACATTTGAGAGATACTCTCACAAGATTGAGCCCCACACCATTGGCCTGAGTAGTTTGTAAATCCTAGTAGCACAGAAGCATGAGAGTAGTCATTGATACTCAACTCTGCTGGCAGTGAGTCTTTGTGAACATACCAAACCAGAAGACTGCAACTTGTAGAGTCCCCTGCACCACAAACTGCCTTAGCATCAGAAACAGGCTGTGCTAATTACCTGCTGTGACCTCTGCGCAATTCAGTTCTGACCAAGCCCCAGTTTAAGTGGGACACTATGGAAAGACAGGCCTGTAATGTACCTTTAATGTCATGTAACAAACCTCATGTATTAAGAATTAAGCAGAGATCATCTTTCTGCTTACAATCTTCTTAGGAGCAAAATGCAGTAACGAGATTCAGATTAAAATATCTTTAGCACATTATTAAAAAAGAACTCTTTAGCAATTCCCTTTGTTTTCATAGCAACTACAGTATAACATATAGTAGTCTAGTTTCCCCAATGTGTTTTGTTAGCTTATGTTCCTTGCCTGTATGTCTTTATGTAAAAAACCTTTACTTTTTCTTTGCTCTGCTTTCAGTAAATTATGATGCTTTGCAAAGAGTCTCAGGAAAAATAGTGTTCCTTGCTTAAATAATTTTAAGATGCATAAATAATCATTGTAAAAGCAGTCTTGTCACAACAAACATATTTTAGAGCAAAAATCACCATCATGTAATATCTCATCCTATGCATCTAGGAAGTTAGCAAAGTACTCTATACAATATGGAACAGATTGTGTCCTAGAAGCGAAATTACGTTACTAGTGGGAGAAGTCTACAGTCACTAGAGGGACTGGGACTTCACCCTGAAAATGATTTTCTGATCATTTCTCAGGAAGGAGATACTACTCACTCTGAAATTAAAAATACATTCTGGTTGACTTCAGTGTTAAGAGGATCAAGCACTAATGAACAAATAAATATATCACATACCTTTTTAGCTGCAGAATTTTAGCTCTTCCTTTTTCTTAGCTTTAGAAAAAACAGATCTAATTTGCACACAGAAGCACAAATAACTGCAACGCATCATGTGCCTTTTGTTGATCAGAAAGAGCACTGCATACTCAATTTCCCATTTTTATGAGATACAAGAACACACAAATGTTGTTCAGACCAAATACCTTCCCTTGCCAGATACTGTATACCTGTATGAAACAAACCTGAACTTAGCTACCCAAACAGGCTTTCAAGTGAGATAGTTTGGATAGAGTGGGGCATCAAAAGCAGTTGAGCCACAACTGACTATAGGTTAAAGTAGCAGAATAAATTAGCCGGAATAAATTAGTTGGCAGTGTAAAACTACCAATAGTAAAGAGAATATGAGCACCAGAGGTATCAAGGCTGAATTCTTGTGTGACTTTAATTAGCTTATGCTTAGTCATAAATGCTGAATGTCTTCCTTGGACTATTTATCACTAAACTGAAGAGACTGAGATCTCATTACCAATCTTTAACACAAATATGGTAAATCCTTGTGATATCTGCTTTAAGAATTAAATAATCTATGAAATAAAACAAAAAGTTAGTTAAGTCTACTAACCTTACTATGCAGTAGGTAAGCCTTTGACTGCCTTTCCAAACACAACTGTGACAGGAAACATTACGGTTGATATATCCTCCTGTTAGCACATAGCATTGATATGTACTGCAGTATTACACACAAAAATACTTAAGTATTTTTAAAATAGAAATAGGTCATTATGCTGAGTTGGAAAAACACCTGTTTCAACTTTTCTTCATGACCCACTTATTTTATAAAGTTGTTACAAAATACTCTTCCTACTAAGATTCCAGATGCTGAAAACTCACTGTATTATTGAACAGAGCTTGCATATTAAGACACTTTTAAAATAACATGTTATATTATGAACTTAAAACCTAAACTTTTTATGTGTTCATACATTAGTGTAATCATTATATAATAGTGCTTTAGCAATGTAGTATTGATTGACAGCAAGCAATATAAGAAATATGACAATAATAATAAAGGATAATTTGTTCCTTAATGCAGTTTACAATGTAGCAGCAACTTTGATTATTGTAAGAATGGCTTGCCTCTACCTAGTAAGACACAATGCAGCTATATCAATTCTACAAGGAAACCACTTTCCTCCTTAGTCTCCTGGTTGATATGTGAACAAAACATGAGAATCGCAGCTTCATTTATAATATCACACAGAGAAAAGAGTAACAAGATCTGTATGACATGTTAAAAGCTACACACAGAAGCACCAAGGTGAGTTGAGATACTCCCCCCATTAGGCAAAATCCAACAGAATTACTTCATTTATATGCAAATATACACATGTAGACACATACACACACAGGCAGGTATGTATGTATATGCTCACTTTGGGCAGAGATCATTCTGATCATCAAATCTGATCTTCTATCATCACAGACAATCATGTAACTGTGCAATCTGTATTTTTTTGTCTTCCCTAATGCCTGTTTTTTTAGGATTATTTCGTATTTTTACTTAAGAAACGACAGCAATAAGGTTTCTGTCAGTTCTTTATGCTTTCTGATTCATTGCCCTTTAAACTTTGGAGAGGGTGGGGTTAGTACAGAAGGTCTGACAGTTGTTAGTGGGTAGTGGGGTTTAGGGCTTGTGATACAGATGGAACAGGTACCCCGTATTACCTGTGAGAAAAAAAGTATTCTGAAGGGAAAAAATGTTTATACCTTTTTCTTAATATCTGTCTACTTTGAACATCTGGAAATTCCACCCCGGAAAGACTTCAGATCAGAGTAGTTAAAGGCTGTCTTTGAGCCCCTGCTTTCATCACAAGTTCACATGACAACTAAGGAAGATGAAAGTATTGGACACAAAAAGAATCACTAGTTTATCACTAACAGTTCATCATCTCCGGTACTCTCTACAATATATTGGTAACTCAACAGTCGAAAGAAAGTTTCACCCTAGTTGAAAGTGTTAAAACCTGTATCAAAGATACATCTGGTGGAAGAAGGATTATGGCTATTTATGGTAAAATTCTTTAATCCGTTATCTTAGGATGGTTTTGGACAAAAACAACTGGCTATTATTTTTCCTCCCAATAGCTATCAAAATAAGTATTTATATTCAACAGAAGGGTAGCCATATCCAATATCCAAACCTGTACATTTCCTGTTCAGTGAATGAACTGAAGCTGATATAATTAGCAGACAAACAGCAACGTTTCCCAATTTGTTCACACCTCCTAGCCAAGATGTGGAGGTTTTACCCTCACCCCAAAACACATGTAAATCAGCTACTCCCCTGTTCAAGAGAATATCCTTGCATAGGGGATTCTGGAAACTATTAAAGCTACAACATAATAGGGAAAATCAAGGAGGGGCATTTCAGATGGTTGAAAATACTGTGGTTCAACTCTGCGCACAAATTAAACCAAACTTCATTCATTTATAAATCTCCCTGTTATGGAATACAATTACTATCCCATCATGCTTCTTTAACGTACAATTGTTAGGCAGTTCTTTGAAAGTGTCTTGATATAATCATGGGGTTTCGGTTTGGTGTGATTGCAAACATACTGAATTGAGTTTCTGTCGAGAGATAGAACGAGTAGACTTCAGTCTTGAACTACATGGGTATCTGTTTCAAAAAGAAACACTGAAATGGGGCGGGGGGGGGAGGGATCATTTTATAGAGAATCAGAGAAACTAGCTTAAAAAAGAATAGCCTAGTTACCCCTTGGTATTTGGAAAAGACTGCATTGAATCTCTTGCTGACTTCCTAAGCATGAAGTTAGAATTCTTAATGAAATTAGTAAGGCTACTTTTCTGTTTAATAAAGAACGTAATGCGTTTCTCTTTTTTTTTTTTTTCAGCTCCCCATATAACACTAGAAATTGTTTCCATATAACGTAAGAAATTCAGTGTATTTTTCCCTAGCCAATGAACATGTGTAACGAAGTTCAAAAATACCTAGGCTGGCACATACACTTGTTTGTTAAAAGAAGTATTTCTTACGTATTCAAAATGCCTGTCTTATCTGTTCCAGTCTTTATTCTGTCCATTAGCTACACTGATTTCCCTTGTATTTTAAACTCTTAAACCAGTTTAAACAGCACACAGTTTACTGCTTTCAAATTTAGAATCAATATATTTCAATAGATATAAACAATGCTAAAATAGTTTTTAACTTTTTATAACTTTATCATTCTTAGGTCTCTGTTTCTCTCCATTTGTCTGCAAGGTGTTTGCAACAAATTAGAATGAAAGGTTTATAAAATGTTAAGCTTGCAACTGAAGTAGACAATATCCCTGATTTTATTTTCATTAAGCATACACTTTAAAACAAGTGGAACATGTACATGAAGTAGAAACTGTCAAGTATTACTCAGTATTCACTGTTCAGGCTTCAGATTTGCACTTGGAATAAGGCACAATATAGTATGATACAGCTGAATTTAACTTCATGGACAAAAAAGTAAAATTGTATTATGCCATAACTTGAAAGTCAGCATGGTACAACATGAATGTGATTCCATAGGGAAGAAGGCATATTTGCCAAATATGTTCACCTTAAAATACTTCATTAATTTTACACATGTTCACTTGCATATACATTTTATATAAAAATGGTTTAAAATTTATACTCTTTGAAAAAAGTTTATCTTATTTTGACAAAGACCCCAAGCCTAATGACAATTTTTTTTTACAGAAGTGTTGCTGTTATTGTAGGGAGGGGAAAGCATCACAAACTTTCTGTAGAGATGCAGGACACAGAAGTACTCCATTACCTTCCTACAGGGTACTCTATGATCAGCTCTGGTCAATGAGAGGCACTTTTACTATTCCTGGCTTCTGGAGCACCAACCTCCAAATTGGCTCATAAATCATCCCCTGGGGACACTCTTACGATAGTCCAGACAAGGTGCTGAAGAGTGAGGCAGCTATTAAAATGAATCATTTCCCCTGAGAACTTGTATATACAGAACCAGACACTGTTCAGTGTTTTCTGTTGTCATGAAATCACTCAACCTACATTAAAGTAAAAGCTCAATGTTTTGTTTACAGTATCCAAACCAGAAAACCGACACATTTATCTAAACCATAGCTGAAAAAACAAACAGGCTATGCATAACAGATTTACTGTACATTCAACATGAAGTCTCTAAGCCTGCATTTAACTTGGCCTGCTGCAGAAGGCTTCCCTGACACCCTGTTTGTCATAAACTGTTCTGCCAGAATACTCTATATCTCAAGTCTCATTCATCTTCAATAGCATTTACTTTGTGGATACACCAGCTTTTACAGTTAACTTCCTTTTAGTATTCTGTATAGGGTTCGGAGTGATTTAATCTTTCCCTTACTCAAAACAAAAAAAAAAACCTCAAAAAACCAAACTCTCATCTTTCTCTAACAAACACATTAAACAAATTCCTTGGTGATGCAAATGTTTATCAGATCAAGTGTCTTCTCCTGTACCCAACTGTACTCAGTCAACAGCTGCCTACAACAATATGGTCACCAGTCTCTCAACATTCACCATGTACAGCATGAAGCAAATTTCCAGTGGGCTTTGTA
The DNA here is from genome assembly GCF_026419915.1 of Harpia harpyja. Classification (NCBI taxonomy): domain Eukaryota; kingdom Metazoa; phylum Chordata; class Aves; order Accipitriformes; family Accipitridae; genus Harpia; species Harpia harpyja. The sequence goes on from NC_068947.1 coordinate 26,835,154, forward strand.
CTTCATATTAGTCTGTATATTAACAAACATACTTGGTAAAAAGTTTTCAGAGGGTAAAAGTTACCTAGTTCAGGCTCCTGAGATGAAATATTAACCACTTCAAAGTAACAGTGGTTTGGGGATAATCACACACATCCAGTACCAAGAGGTACTTCAACAGATATTTTGAAGTCAATCACTTAAAAATATTAAAGATTTCAAAAGGAAAGGTTCAGGTTTTGCCCTCTGCAACTCAAGAAAATCCATAAAACAACATTTTTTCCATTTTCTCTGGTTTATCATTTCCTGCATAGATTCTGGCAGAAATTTGCATTCTATTCTCACTTGCAGTGATGTCAACATTCCTCCTGGAAATGTGAAACCTCTTTTTCTTTTCAGACATGAGAAGTATAAACAAATATCATCTGTAGTCATTCAAAAGTAGTTACGTTCATATACATATGAATTCATACACATTCCTACCATGCAGAAGGGGAAAACAAAGTTAAAAAGTGCAGAAAATTCTGATTGCTTTGGTTATATTTAGTTCCTGTTCATCTGTGCTGGACAGATTTCATTACATCTAGGGTGCTAGATGGGAGAAAAAACACTATTACATGACTGCCCATGTCTATCTTAACCACCATCAAGGTCGTCGGAGATAGAGAGCAGAATCTAGGCATGAACAACACTACTGGTTTATTACAAGCCATTCAAATGGAGAGAGAAGGAAAACCCTTCTGGAATTTATCTACTCATACTATACCTCTTAAACATGACTGTCCAGTATGACATTTCAATATCAATCAGTAAGAACATAAAAGTGCACCTAAATCCTCCATGTATCTCTAAATTTAATAAATAAGCCCCCAAAACATCCAAATCGGCAGTATTTGATAACAGATATTGATACTCCTGTAAATGCATGAGAGAGTATGATACAGGATTAGAGGTAGCAGGAATCATGAAAAAATTCCACCACTGGAAAAGGCAGGAGAGATCCAGCTAATTGAAAGAACCGAAGAAGCAGAAGTCACGATGAACAGACAACACTACGTATTCTCTGTGGACAAGACATTAATCTTTCCAAAGATACTGTGTGTTACAGATGATGGTACATGATCCAAAGTAATCTTTGCATTGCTTTGTGTTATACTGATGCCATATGAACAACGAACTTGGGGGGTTATTTCTGCTCGCAAAAAAATGCTTAATTGCTGATATTGCAGATTTTCAGTGCTGATGTACTCTTGCATTGCGACACCAACACGTTACCTCAAGGAAAAAAAAAATATAGGTATGGGAAACTACTTCAACTAAGTAAAAGTACTATATACAACCTGTTCTTTTCTGCTAAAATGAAGTATTCCTTCACCTACACCAAAGGAACACTACAATAGTGGTACAAAATGCAACAAACAACCTATTTTTTCCCCAAATCTTTTCCATTTAGCAAATCTTGCAGGATTGTTTGTGTGCTACTTGGTGGCTTTTGTCATCTAGTTGTGATGGAAAAGGACTTAACTGCAAGGTTCAAGCAAACAACTTATTTGAACTTCACTTACAGACTTAACACATCACTATTGCAGGTTTTACAGATACAATGGAGGAATGCACTATTGCAATTTTTTAAGGCAAGAGTAGTACATTATTACAACCACAAGCGATTCACAGACAACCACAAACACATTTACAAACTTAAAGCATAAACAATATTCACTTACCCCTCCAGGTAAGGGCTCTCAAGCCCAGGGAAGTTACCTTGACCAGCGTCTTGATCAAGGGGGGGTGGGTGTGTGTGTGTGTTTCCTTCGCAAGCCAACTGTATAGTTGGAGAAGTGATTCCCCCCCTTTCCAGCCTGAATCTTAGAGTTTTTATCCCCTGACTTGTGGAATGGTGTGTATGACTACGTCTGAGTGGATTATGATATAGGCCTAAATGGATTATGTATATCTGAGTGAAGTTTTCCCTTATCTTTCCTTTGTTGGTCTGTGATTGTTTGAATACACAAGGTTGTCATTTGAAACTGAAGCTGAAACCCTCCAGGTTTTGGTTTTGGTTTTTTTTGCTTGCTTGTTTGTTTTTTTTACCTTGCTTCCTCAGCAACTGAATAGTGGTTGGATTGAGACTCAGGGCATACTATTTGTTAAGGGATTTCAAGGCTCAGTTCAGGTTTTGGTTCTTTGAATGGTGCAGCCACTGCCCTGTTTACTTTAGGGTTTATCAGACAACCCAGGGCTAAGCTGTCTACACAGCTCCCCATGAGTCATCTCTGCAGAGAGACAAGGCCTCGAGGCAACCCAAGGCGGGGTCACTTTTGTAACCCCCCATGAGTTGCCTGTGTGCACTAGATGTGGTGAAACTCGTTTGTAAACTATGAGCCGGACAATCCACACACTAGTGACTACCATTGCCGACAAGGTTGGATTTTTATAGCTTTCAACATGATTTGGGCACTTTGGAGACATATTTGCTACATTTTAAAACACTATGCGAATTATTTCAGTTCATGTTTATGTGCTTATTGACTGACATGGGAATTGTATTGATATAAAAGAAATTAATCCCAAATTCATAGGAGAGAAAAGCTTTTCAAGAAAGCTAAATATATGTGGAGTCACTGAGAGATCAGATTGTGTTCATTATGCATATACAGCAAAAATTGTGAATGTTATTAAATAGTTTTCTCACATAACAGTACCAATATTACACACTAAATGAATATCATTCTGGTTTTTTTATACAAGAGCTCACAATTAAGTTAATGAGTTTTACTCAACTATTGTGAAAATGTGTGTGAATTACATCCTATCGTAACACTTTTAAGAGTTTTATTCTAGAAAATAGTGAATTTTAATACATTTATGAAGGCTTTACTGATGTTATTGATATATTAGGTAGAAAGCAAATATCAGACAAAAGCCATCCTTTTTTAAGTAGTTATGGTAGTACATGATACTATGTACTTGCAGGAACCAGAGCACACCGCTCCTGGGATACCTACCTGACATTCTGCCTGCAAAAGACCAATCCCGTCTAGGATGTAAAATGAAGTCAGAACTCAAATTAAAAGGCCTCCTTCAAGAAAGCCATCCCATTCTGAAGTTGTGACATTTATATGCTTAAAGTCTATAGTACTGTCAGTGAATGAAGCTACCTAAAGAAGAACAGCATTATCATCAAAACTTATGATACTCATTAAGCCTTTTGAAGAGCATAGGTGAATTTAATTGCTCTTCAGAGCCTGGAAGATAAATCGTAAAACCTGCATACAAAATTAACAAGATCACCTCAAGAAACTGGTGGCTCCTTATTGACATCCCTGAACATAAAATTGTCTTCATATATCACCTGGGGATTCATCACTCTTGAGTAACGCATTTACCATCTGTGCTCATCCCAAACTACTTCTGATAGACTGTCTGAACTTCATAAATATTCTTGGGTAAACAACTCTCATGCTTCCCCAGATAAGTGAACAGATAATTATTCACAGCCCCATTTTTCTAATATAGAAGTAGTAAAAGTAGTCAGCTAGAATAAAAGCATACTTCAGATCAGGAAACATTGCTTAGGTTCATATAAAAGGTCTCCAGTTTGCTGTATGAAACCAACTGGGATACCACATGCTTCAAAACCTACTAGGATAGAGTAATATACAGACCCTATCTCCAGTTTTCATCCATTTCTGAGGTGAATGCTCCTTGTCTGGCATTCGATCTACAGCTCCAGTCATCTGAACAGCTGAACACTTAAACATCTCTAGGGAGAAAGCAATAGTCAGTGCAAAGAATGGAGGAATTTAACAATGAACTTATTAAAAACTTTTATTTTGGTATAAAAACATAGGGAGGCTAGAGAAAAAAACAAATATTATCATGATTCCCACTGTTTCCTTAACCTTCCAAGAAGCCTTCTGGATCTTTCATAGCATCTTGTCAGAAGGTCAGAGCCCCTCCTTACTGTTCTCCAATTCCAATAATGGCATCTCACCTGAGAAACTTCATCTCTTAAATCTGTTGTGGCCATTTATGTCCTGCTTCTACTACTAGGATTTTCTATCATAAGAAGCTTTAATGAAATTGCTAGCAAATAACATAACTGTCCTGCTGGTAACCCTCACCACCTCCCAAAGTGAGATTACTTAACTGTGATAACTTTTGATGGCCTTCTCAAGGATGCATCCATAAACCCAAGTCTGTCACTAAGTACCAAACCAGAAGAGCAAAACACACACCCTGGACTGTAGGTTAGACCAAAATATTGCTAAAAAAAGTGGTTCTGATTTTCAGTATTTCTGAAAAGGAGATATTAAGGTGAAGTTTTTATTATATATTAAAAAAAAAAAAAAGCAAGTTCCTTCAGTTTTGAACAACGTGGCTTGGAAGGCAATGCACTGTTCTTTGCCAAATGCAAGGCCCACTGTCTCAACACAGACAAAAAAAAGCTACTACACAGGGGTGCCGCATTACAGAAAAAGATGGTCTTGGATCTTTTCAGATAATAAAGGGAGTTGGCCAAGCATTTACACATCACAATAGAATACCTTGGAGAAAGAAAAGACATAAGTACTAACTAAAGTTTAAAACAGCAAAGGAGTGCATTATCACTGTTGAATTCCTCTCTTACTGAATACAACTACTATTCATGGCTCCATTCAGATGGAAGGAATTATACCCATTTGGAATAAAGGAAATTATTTTGTACAAATAAACCTACAGAAAAATAAATGGCATTATCTTGCACTGTCAATACATAATGGCATTGCCATATCAACTCTCGACAAATCTATTTTAGAGCCAATACAACAAATCTATTTTAGAACCAATATTCAACCAAAGCACAATATAAATAGGAAACACATCCAAGCAGGCCCCTAGTGCGTTTAGATTTTGAAGAGAGAAATGTTCTTACTCTAAGCTAGTTAGATCTGTAAACTGAGCACAGAAATAGTTTTATGCCAGCAAATTACATTTTTTAACAGGTTATACAAGGCATGGGACCATATAATTGCCCTACATGTGAAATATGCTCTCATTCAAACCAAGGGAATGAAGTTAGCTGAAGGTGCAGTATATTGGGGGGGGAGAGCACATCTTAGCTGTGCAATGACTTGTTTTTTACAGGTGGTTGGCTGGAAAATTAGCAGCTATTATTTTTGCAGTAATAAATTCTAATATTTGAAGAAAGCAAGAACAGATGGATTACCAGTTCATTGCCACTTGCCATAGTACAATGAAGATTTAATCTTTATGATGAGCAATTCGCTCTTTACATAACCACTATATGAGCATTCTAGAATTAAGTCTTATCATCCCATTTTAAAGCAGACTAGTTTCCCACACTCTTCAATGTAGCGTTTGGTTCTATTTTTCTTGATATTATACACAAATTGATCTAAGACATTTTAGCCTTACTTAAACTATGTATTACCCGTCAAATAAGTACTAAAATCACAGAACAGTAATGTTGTCATAGTGATTTGAAATGCATGGTTAGGTGCAGAGATTTTAATCAAAGAAACTAAAAGCCCCATCTTTTAGGGACAATTCACTCATTTTTATTTTGCAGAAATAAAAACTATAATGATCTATATTTACAACCATAATTTCTGTTGGTTTAATGAGAAAGGTTTCATATCCTGACTCGAAGAACTTGTCCCATTAAAATGTACTGGTATAGGTGAACACATCTGTCTGCAGCTAAAGTAATATTTTATCATTCCCTATACCTTCCACCGTGTGGCCCCTTACTGTAAAAAGGGGCCAGAAACGTGCAAAGGGGAAACTTCTGTGGCTTAGTGACATTCCAAACTCTGAATCTCAGCCAGCCATCTTCTGAATTTCTAAAATCTTTGCAGTCTGACTTTCTAAGCAGCAGTACAAAAAACCCCTGCATATGACTAATTTTTTCTCAGAGTCAATTGAGCAAACATTTTCCACTATAGTTGCAGCTTCGTTCACAGTATTGGTATTCTATTATCAGGCTTTTTGTACACAGCGTAACACAGACTATGGGGATTTTCTTGGGTAACAACAACAGTGGAAAAATTAAAAGATATATTCTTTAAAAATGAGGCAAGTACAGCATAAGAATCTCCTTAATGGAAAATGTGAAATGGAACAGTTTTTACTTTGCTATTTGGCTTTTCTAGAGCTTCCCTCAACTTCTCTGTGCTTGATTTCCTAGGAATAGTCTTACCAAAAAAGCAGCAGGGTCCCTTCAGCCCTTGCCTTAGTCCTGCTACCCTTCATTTTGATGTGGAGCTCAGCCTGCTTGCATTTGCAGCATAACTCCTCTGATTCCTAACTTTATACAGCAGAATTACCAATCCAGAGAGAACACTGGTGTTTGCCTAAACAGGTCCTTGCTTAACATTCAAGAGCAAGTGCTCTGGGAAACTATATAGACAAACAGGCTTTTCAAGGAGGTGGCTTAAGTCACCTGGGTAGAGACACACTTTAAAGGCACTGAAAAGACACAAGCAGAGAACTTCGTGGTGGTAAAAGCAGAAACCTGAATGAATTCATAACTGAAATCTGGGTAGAAAAAAAAACACTATTTTTTGTTCCTTTGCTTCTGTCGTGGTTTAACCCCAGCCAGAAACTAAACACCACCCAGCCGCTCACTCACTCCCCCCTACCCAGCGGGATGGGGGAGAAAATCGGGAAAAGAAGCAAAACCCGTGGGTTGAGATAAGAACAGTTTAATAGAACAGAAAAGAAGAAACTAATAATGATCATGATAACACTAATAAAATGACAACAGTAATAATGAAAGGATTGGAATGTACAAATGATGCGCAGTGCAATTGCTCACCACCCGCCGACTGACACCCAGACAGTCCCCGAGTGGCGATTCCCCACCCCCACTTCCCAGTTCCTATACTAGATGGGACGTCACATGGTATGGAATACCCCGTTGGCCAGTCTGGGTCAGGTGCCCTGGCTGTGTCCTGTGCCAACTTCTTGTGCCCCTCCAGCTTTCTCGCTGGCTGGGCATGAGAAGCTGAAAAATCCTTGACATTAGTCTAAACACTACTGAGCAACAACTGAAAACATCAGTGTTATCAACATTCTTCGCATACTGAACTCAAAACATAGCACTGTACCAGCTACTAGGAAGACAGTTAACTTTATCCCAGCTGAAACCAGGACAGTATCCACCCCTTATTCTATACCATTGACGTCATGCTCAGTTTCCATACCTTTAGTTACATCCTGATCAATCATCATCACCTTTCCATCCCTTTAAGACATATGAACAATGATATATATATATATATATATGTGTATACACACACAGAGATATCATTCCTTTAGTTCATGGGTCATGTTCATAAAATGTTCATTGAGTGAATTTAGTTTCCGACTCTGGGCTCCGTCTGCCATACCAGTCTTTCTGGGCAGGAGGGATGGTGCAAAGTCCTCTCAGTCGGTAGACCAGAACTGGGCTTCAGTGCGCTGTGACGAGCAGGTGACATTTGGTGCAGCAGGAGGATGGTGTGCACCATTGGATTGTTGCATGCTGGAGTCAGTTCTGGTTCCACCACTACTGTGCTTTGCTCAGTTTTATAACAGTTCTTTTCTTGCTTGATCTAAGTGATTCTTACTATAGTACTATGGATATAGCATATAACAATTATAGTAAGGATAACATACAGTAGCAGGGTTATATAGCAACTAATATCATACAGTTTAATTCTGGCTATTCTCACCTAAAATTAAATCCCCTTGAGGCACACATCGGACTTCCCCATCTTTTTGCATCACCCACCAAGTGCACCCAGGCCCTTGAGCAAAAGCAAACCCACGAATGGGTTTACCTTTGCCTGAGGCAGGAGTAACCCAGACTGTCTTCCCTAACATATTCTTTATGTGCACTACAGGGACTTTATCCCCTTCCACAGTATGTAAAAATTCTGACAGGGCAGGGCCACCCCGATTGGCAGATCCTCTGGTGTTGACTAACCAGGTGGCTTTTGCTAAATGTGTATCCCAATGTTTGAAAGTTCCACCCCCCATTGCTCTCAATGTAGTCTTTAACAGTCCACTGTATCGCTCAATTTTCCCAGAGGCTGGTGCATGATAGGGGATATGATACACCCACTCAATGCCATGCTCTTTGGCCCAGGTGTCTATGAGGTTGTTTCGGAAATGAGTTCCATTGTCTGACTCAATTCTTTCTGGGGTGCCATGTCGCCACAAGCCCTGCTTTTCTAGGTCCAGGATAGTGTTCCGGGTGGTGGCACGGGGTACAGAATATGTTTCCAGCCATCCGGTGGTTGCTTCCACCATCGTGAGCACATAGCGCTTGCCTTGGCGAGTTTGTGGGAGTGTGATATAGTCAATCTGCCAGGCTTCCCCATATTTATATTTCAGCCATCGCCCTCCATACCACAGGGGCTTTAACCGCTTGGCTTGCTTAATTGCAGCACATGTTTCACATTCATGGATAACCTGTGCAATAGTGTCCATGGTCAAGTCCACCCCTCGATCACGAGCCCATCTATATGTTGCATCTCTTCCCTGATGGCCTGAAGCATCATGGGCCCACTGAGCCATAAATAGGTCACACTTATGTTGCCAGTCCAGGTCCACCTGAGACACTTCAATTTTGGCAGCCCGATCCACCTGTCGGTTGTTTTGATGTTCTTCAGTGGCCCGACTCTTGGGTATGTGAGCATCTACATGATGTACTTTTACAACCAGATTCTCTAGCCGGGATGCAATATCTTGCCACAGTGAGGCAGCCCAAATGCGTTTACCTCTGCACTGCCAGTTGCTCTGCTTCCATTGCTGTAGCCACCCCCACAGGGCATTTGGCACCATCCATGAGTCAGTATAGAGATAGAGCACTGGCCACTTTTCTCTTTCAGCAATATCTAATGCTAGCTGGATGGCTTTCACCTCTGCAAACTGACTCGATTCACCTTCTCCTTCAGCAGTTTCTGCAACTTGTCGTGTAGGACTCCATACGGCAGCTTTCCACCTCCGATGCTTTCCCACGATGCGACAGGATCCGTCAGTGAACAGGGCATATTGCCTCTCATTTTCTGGCAGTTTATTATACAGTGGGGCCTCTTCAGCACGTGCTACCTCCTCCTCTGGCGACATTCCAAAATCTTTGCCTTCTGGCCAGTCCGTGATCACTTCCACAATTCCTGGGCGACTGGGGTTTCCTATGCGAGCCCGTTGTGTGATCAGTGCAATCCACTTACTCCACGTGGCATCAGTCGCGTGATGTGTAGAGGAGACTTTCCCTTTGAACATCCAGCCCAGCACTGGCAGTCGGGGTGCTAAGAGGAGCTGTGTTTCAGTACCAACCACTTCTGAGGCAGCTCGAACTCCTTCATATGCTGCCTATATCTCTTTTTCAGTTGGAGTATAGCGAGCCTCGGATCCTTGATATCCTCAACTCCAAAACCCCAGGGGTCGGCCTCGGGTCTCCCCAGGTGCTTTCTGCCAGAGGCTCCAGGTAGGGCCATTCTCCCCGGCTGCAGTATAGAGCACATTTTTAACATCTTGTCCTGTCCGGACTGGTCCAAGGGCTACTGCGTCAACAATCTCTCGTTTAATTTGTTCAAAGGCTTGTTGTTGCTCAGGGCCCCATTTAAAATCATTCTTCTTCCGGGTCACTTGATAGAGAGGGCTTACAATCAGACTGTAATTTGGAATATGCATTCTCCAAAACCCCACGACACCTAAGAAAGCATGTGTTTCCTTTTTATTAGTTGGTGGAGACATAGCTGCTATTTTGTTAATCACGTCCATTGGGATCTGACGACGTCCATCTTGCCATTTTATTCCTAAAAACTGGATCTCCCGTGCAGGTCCATTGACCTTACTTTCTTTTATGGCAAAACCGGCTTTCAGAAGGATTTGGATTATTTTCTTCCCTTTCTCAAAGACTTCTTCTGCCGTGTTGCCCCATACGATGATGTCATCAATGTATTGCAGGTGTTCCGGAGCTTCACCTTTTTCCAGTGCAGCCTGGATTAGTCCATGGCAAATGGTGGGGCTGTGTTTCCACCCCTGGGGCAGTCGATTCCAAGTGTACTGGACGCCCCTCTTAAGTAAACGCAAATTGTGGATGACACTCTGCTGCCAGAGGGATTGAGAAAAACACATTAGCAATGTCAATTGTGGCATACCACTTGGCTGCCTTTGACTCTAGTCCGTATTGAAGTTCTAGCATATCTGGAACGGCAGCACTCAGCGGTGGCGTAACTTCATTCAGGCCGCGATAGTCAACTGTTAGTCTCCACTCCCCATTAGACTTTCGCACAGACCATATGGGACTATTAAAGGGTGAGCGAGTTTTGCTGATCACTCCTTGGCTCTCCAGTTGGCGAATCAACTTGTGAATGGGAATCAGAGAGTCTCAGTTGGTGCAATATTGGCGCCGGTGCACCATCGTGGTAGCAATTGGCACTTGTTGTTCTTCAACCCTCAGCAACCCCACAATCGAAGGGTCTTGAGAGAGACCAGGCAGGGTAGACAGCTGTTCAGTGCCCTCCATCTCCAAGGCAGCTATACCAAAAGCCCATCGATACCCCTTTGGGTCCTTAAAATACCCTCTCCTGAGATAATCTATGCCAAGGATGCACGGAGCCTCTGGACCAGCCAAAATGGCGTGTTTCTGCCATTCATTCCCAGTTAGGCTTACTTCAGCTTCCAATACAGTTAACTCTTGGGATCCCCCTGTCACACTAGAAATACAAATGGGTTCTGCCCCTTCATAACTTGATGGCATTAGAGTGCACTGTATGCCGGTGTCTACTAGAGCCTTATACTCCTGTGGGTCTAACGTGCCAGGCCATCGAATCCACACAGTCCAATAGACCCGGTTATCCCTTTCCTCCACCTGGCTGGAGGCAGGGCCCCTCTAATTTTGGTCAGAGTATCCAGTATTCACTTCTCGTAAAATTGGCTCAGAAGTCCCTTCAAGAGGATCAGAAATAAGATCAGCCCTTCTACTCTGTTTGGAAACCGGAGCAGCATTTTTCCTGGTAGAATCCCCTTTTGTGGTGGTTTTTCCTCACAGCTCACGTACCCGTGCACTTAGGACCGAGGTAGGTTTTCCATCCCATTTCCTCATGTCCTCTCCATGATCACATAAGTAAAACCACAGGGCACCTCGCGGTGTGTACCTTCTATATTCTGTCTCTTGGGCAGAGGAGCGCTCACTCCTAATAGCTGAGACATTGGTCCTTACAGGTGGGCAATAGGACATCTCCTCTTTGAATTGCTGGAAATCCTCGGACAGCTTCTCCACAGCCGAAATGCAGGCTTGTAGGGAGGAGGAGAGATTTTCTTCGTATTGACGGAGTTGGCGAACCACTTCATCCACTGTTGGTGCCTCTTCGTCTTTCCAGGTCATTATTGCCAGTGAGTTGGCATAGGACGATGGTGCACTCCGTACAAACTTCCGCCACATGGGTCGTGTGCACTGGACTGCGTCTGGATCTTTGGGTAATTGTGGGTTGTCCGGGTCATGATGAATTGTCTCTAGCACAGCTAATTCCCTCAGATATTGGATACCTTTTTCCATGGTTGTCCACTTGCTTGATTGACATATAACATCTTCCTTAAAGGGGTACCTTTCCTTCACACTTGACAGGAGTCGCCTCCAGAGGCTGATGGCTTGTGTCCCTCTTCCAATTGCCTTGTCAATGCCACCTTCCCTGGCAAGCGATCCCAGCTGCTTGGCTTCCCTGCCTTCTAATTCCAAGCTATTAGCCCCATTGTCCTAGCATCGGAGGAGCCAGTTGATAATATGCTCACCTATACGGCGGCCAAAATCTTTTCGCATATCCCGCACCTCACTCAAGGATAGGGACCGGGTTATTACCTCTGGTTCTGCCTCTTCCTCCTGTTCCCGTGATGACCCTGGTTCGCCTTCATCCTTCGCTAAGCGAACTGATTTTTTTGTATATTTCTTTTTATGTACGGGGGCAACTGATACTGGTGCAGGTTGGTCCACTGGTTCAGTTGCAGTACCACTCGACGGGTCTTGGATAACCGCAGTGCCCGTTGCCGAGGTTTGGGTAGCTGCCGTGCTCATTGCTGAGGCTGGAGGGGCTGCAGTGGCTGTCGCTGAGGTTTGGGTAGCCACAGTGCTCGTCGCCGGGGCTGGAGGGGCCGCAGTGCCCGTTGCCGAGGTTTGAGTGACCGCAGTGCTCATCGTTTTGTTGTTAGGTCCAGAGACCTTCTCTTCCCCTTGAGGGTACTGAGTGGTGTTGAACAGGGCTTGATAGGCATGGGCCAGGCCCCAGCATGTTGCAGAAATTTGTATCTCTCTGGAGCTGCCAGGGTGACAGCATACCTTTTCCAAATATTTTACTAGTTCTTCTGGATTCTGCACTTGTTCAGGGGTGAATTTCCAAAACATTGGAGGTGCCCACTTTTCTAGGTACTTGCCCATACTACCCCACACACCCTGCCACTCATAATTATCCAGCCTTGGGGCAGACCTCTGGGTGATTTTCTTAAATAGTTGTTTAACCTTAAACGAGAGCTGAACCACATTCAGAAGCATGCTAATTCCTAGCAGTAGGGCTAGGACCATGCTGGTCCCAACATCCCAAGAGTATTCAAATTTTTCAAAATTCTCAAACACCATTGTAACTGGAGTGAAAGAGAAAGGAGAGGGGAAGAGAGGTACCCCACCCATAGACTGGTTTTCCAAGGAGGAAAGGTAAATGGTATAATTATTAACAGTTTCCCACAGATGGCTCCCGGAGTATAAAGGTGACAATGCTGAGTGCAAATACTGGATTATTCCCACAGCCGACGACTTTATCATACCATAAACCAGTGTTATAGAATACATCAAAGCGAAAACCTTAATCCACCTCCCACGGATGATAAGCAGCAGAAGATGGACTACATACAGCAAGCGAGGTGATACATAACAAAACTTTAAAAACCAGAGCAACAACTCTAAGAACACATAAATCAACATAATGACCAGCGACTATTAGACCGATATAATGAATGCTTATAACAAATTTGTTTTAATAAGCTCTGGTCAGGTTTGTCATTATCTCAACCCTTAGTGCCCCACGTTGGGCGCCAAAAAGTACTGTCGTGGTTTAACCCCAGCCAGCAACTAAACACCATGCAGCCGCTCACTCACTCCCCCCCACCCAGTGGGATGGGGGAGAAAATCGGGAAAAGAAGCAAAACCCGTGGGTTGAGATAAGAATGGTTTAATAGAACAGAAAAGAAGAAACTAATAATGATAATGATAACACTAATAAAATGACAACAGTAATAATGAAAGGATTGGAATGTACAAATGATGCGCAGTGCAATTGCTCACCACCCGCCGACTGACACCCAGACAGTCCCCGAGTGGCGATTCCCCACCCCCACTTCCCAGTTCCTATACTAGATGGGACGTCACATGGTATGGAATACCCCGTTGGCCAGTCTGGGTCAGGTGCCCTGGCTGTGTCCTGTGCCAACTTCTTGTGCCCCTCCAGCTTTCTCGCTGGCTGGGCATGAGAAGCTGAAAAATCCTTGACATTAGTCTAAACACTACTGAGCAACAACTGAAAACATCAGTGTTATCAACATTCTTCGCTCTGAACTCAAAACATAGCACTGTACCAGCTACTAGGAAGACAGTTAACTCTATCCCAGCTGAAACCAGGACAGCTTCTTATCTGCCTGCTCAACTTTTGCTTCAGGAGTGCTTTATTTGTGTAAATAATTACAAAACCAGTAGAGGGTGCTGAAGAATATCCAGCATAGTTTTAGGCTTTGTAAGAGCAATAAAATGTAACCCTGTTTTTACATTGCAAATAACAGCTTCTCTTCAGCATGTACATCAGTTCTCATAAACTCAACTCATTAGATAAAAGCAAGCAACTCACATTACCCAACCTATTTGCACATCTGTCTTTTTGCTCAACTCTCAGTTTTCACCTACTCTTCTTAAAAAGCCTTTCAAATATCCACACCAATCTGCAAGTGCACAGACCACCTCCTGGAGCACCGTCAGCATGTGAAACAAGCTGGAAATAAGCACAAAGTAAAAGCCTTTTACATTTCTGCAAGGTCAGGCTACATGATGAGTCATCCTCCCTACACCGTTTTCAATCAAGGCACTGTTCAATGACCCTCTAGGTAGTTAGGAAGCAGAAAGAAGCACAGATTTGTATACTTTTTCAAATGTGCTTTTGGTTCTTTTACACTCGTTTCAATCCATATAAATTAGAAGAATATGAGTACATGAAATAGTTTCTTGCTTATAAAAGTTCAAAGAGAACTAAAGGGATACATCATACTTTGAAACTACTAAAATAAGCTATTTTTCAGTAAAGTAAAATATTAAATATTGGGGGTTTTGTCTGAAATCACAATTATTTTCAATGGAAAAATAAGTAATAGAAAGAATTGTCATAATCTCATTAGCTAGAACCACCAAAAATGCTGTAATATGTTGACTGTGCATAGAAAAAGTGTTGCTCATTTTAAATAATAAATTTAGTCTCCTTTAATCACAGAAAAACTTTATTCTCTGTGATTACTTATAGGTGTAGTCCTATAAATTAAGATGAATATGATGCCTCTTGAATTCTCCTCAGCCTGCAAAAATACTGGAAAAATTTTGAGGAAAATCTGCTCTTATATGCACAACAGCAACAGACTTACCAGGACGACTTTTAAGGTATGCAATGTGCATTTTGCATGCAAATTTAAAGTGTCATTCTGATTGAATATCCTGGTATAGAGGCTGGGCTCAAAACTGTATTTTTCAACTGATCAGATCTTTGATGCAAGCCTTTGAAAAGTAAGAACTTGTTTGATTCCTTGTTGAAACAGTCATTAGCCTAGCTTAGAAATATGAGCAACTAATGACGTCTAGGGAAAACATGTGCCTGTATCTCTACAAAAACATCAGGTTTCGCTGCCCAGTGACATTTTCCACTATGAATTTTTGTTATTACTGAGTGGCATGCAATATTCAGAAGTTCATTTGATTCCCATTTCAAAGGGCTCTTTTCAGACCCAGTTATGGAATTCTGTTTGATTTGGCAGCTCAGTAACTGCTGAACTTTGACATTTGTAGAGGCAGCATTTGGATGGAGGTAAAAATACCTTTTTGTCCCTTACAGAAAAGCAGAAAAAACCATAAAGTTTTCTTGCATAACAAGATCAACTATGGAAAATATTAAACAAGAAAATTATTAAAAACCTGTGGAAATTGAAACAGAAAAGGCATGTGGCTAGAGTAGAACTAATCTCTTTCTCAAGTATCCAAAAGAGGACCTTCCAAACAAAATACAGCCAATGATTTCAATTAAGTCTGGTAGTATAATACTCAAAAATTATCATATCATCCAGCTACTCAAGTCTAGGAGTGTTAACACACGTATTACAAAAAATAACAACAATCATTGCTTCTGTAGGGGCATTGTGGCAGATGGAGGATGACTGATACAGAACTCAGAATTTGACCTTGTAGATTTTACTCTCTTTAAGTCATTTCCTCTTGTAATCAATATATATAAGATTATGCCACAAAACCACATCTACTACAAAATCTGTGGACTATCAACAGTACAAAGGGCAGAGAAGACAGAAATTGCAGATTACAAGTATACAGCTGTAGGAGGAACCCAAAAGAGGCAAGAAGGTGAGAAAATGGTATCTGAAAAAGATGAAGGTATATGACAAACTCATTTTCCTATGCAAACCAATAATTATCCTCAGTAAGGCATAAGCACTATGCATGGCACTACGCTTCAAGATCTATGTTGATCCTAATGATTGGAATGAAATCTATCACTTTGTTAAAGTACATTTAGCATGTACCAATACTCAACTCATTTTATAGTTAATTTTTAAAAGAAATCATAAGAACTGGTGTGTTTGACAACATCATCTATTACTGATCTTCTTTCTAATATTAATACTATTCCACTCATTTTTCTTAGATTCAGCTTCATGAAAATATAACCGCTCCATGCATTGTTTTTCTATGAAATTCCTTGGTATTAGTCGCAGATTCTTTTTAAATTCTGAAATTGGCCACATGGTCAAATCAGTGTACCAAGTCTACCGTTCCATTCCATGACTATTGGTAGTACCAGCAAATCAGTAGCCTTACAATTTTTTTTATACCCTGTCCCTTTGTACATAGCACTGTTCTCCATTTTTTTACTTTTTGAAGCAGAAGTTGTGAATAAGTCACAAAAAACAGAGAGTGTGTAGTACTGGTCAGTCTTACGAGTTTTCATCCACATATTGAGTTTCTCTCATATTTGAAGGTCATTTAATATTTTGGGAATGTAGATATGAATTCTCAGTACTTCTTAAAAGAAAAAATTTTCAGGAGATACTTATCAGCTATTATATATCTTGCATAAAGTGGAAATATATTGAGCAAAGAATAGTTGTATATGTAAAACTTCTTAACATTTTTCAGTTCTGATCTTAACAAGAAAAATAGAGGACATATATAAAAAGATTTTCCTTAGAAAATCAAGGGAGAAGAAATGGGTGGGGGGACACTATTTCCTAGTCTTTCACATTCTTTTTTTCAGCAACTGCTAAGCGATATAATCTCTTTTGCCATCAAACAGAGATTTCACATTTTTTTCTTGGAAGATATCATGGTCAGAAGGAAAAGTGAATAAGGACAATAAACTTATTGGTGGTCAGAAAAGATGATCACAATAGACTTTTACCACTTTAAAACTAATGGCACCTGATTTAACTGATGCTTTCAATTAACACATTACCATTTGATTCCAGATTCACCATTTTACCGTCATCTTTTGAGGAGCTAAATTTAAAGGATTGAGATTTCCCTCAGGTATTCTGCATGCAATATATTGGTTTTTTAAAAAAAAAGTTGTTTACCAAAAATTTTCTAAGTATGTGCAACAACTCAACAGAAAACTTTATTCTCTAGCAGATGTAAGCTATAATATAAGCTGTCTGAGATATGATAAATTATGCAAAGTAAGAATAAGCAATTACAGTTCCCAATTTGCTAATCAAAGGTAAAATGTTTAAAGTGCATATATTTAACCATGCAGCTGTCTGTAAAGCATCTGCCTTAGGTACAGCAATCTCACCAACTTTGAATCTTCAAAATCCAGAAAATGGACCTTAAAAATAAATCATTATATCTTTCTAAAAATACTAAGGTTTTAAAATGTGTTTTGGGAACAATCTGCTTGCCCTGTGGTTTTTGAGTATTTATTTACAGCAGGGTAAGATCCCCACACAGCCATAGTAGCAGAAGTTTCAGTTTACCACTCAATGCAAAAAACACTGGAAAAACCAAGACTTTCAAATTATCCTTCATTTGAGAAGCTGGGTATTTATGAAAAACACCAAGAAGGATGTACCTGTCTAAACTCTGGATACTGACATGTAAAGCCCCATGTCTGAGGTAGCTACTCTGCATGTTGCTAGAGGCTCTGCATGCAATCAACAGAAAGAAATGGGCACTGTGAGTATGCAAGACATCAGCCTACCACTCAACCCTCAAAGTACACATTTTCTGCTAATTAATATAAAGGGAAAAGAATGGCAGATCAAATGTAAATGTTGTAAGATAAATGAGATAAATCTCAGTTCATGTGTCCACAATGGTGTTATCACCCACCTTTCAGTACCGTAAGGACTGAAAACCCTAGAGAAGGAGTCTAGGCTTCTCACTCTTTAGGGTACACGTGGCCTTACTCTGTTCAGTTCTGTAGCATTCCCATAAGCACAATCTGCAATTTTTTACAGTAAGTAGGAATATTTTTTCCCTCATCATCTTTCTTCCCATCAGTCCACTGCATTCTTTTGAGGTCTGTTAAAAACAGGGATTCAAGATGGTGATCTAGTCACTGTGACTCAAGGTAACAGAGAAATAGAAATCTATAGGAACATCGGGGTGTGTATGTGTATCAAACATACACAGATACACATGTGACAAACAGGAGGAATTAGAAGTTTGTGCATTGTTACAAAGCTGTAATGTCACCGGGATTATTATAAAGCCATAGCAGAATTGCTCACGTGAATGGCGTGCTGCAATGGATAGGCACAGACTTTCCAAGAAAGACAGAAAAATTGTGCTCTATGCAGATGACTCTCCACTACAGTCATCTATAGTCAACAAAGAAAAGGTTGGCCAAAAGCATAGGCTGAGCTTGGAAGGAAGGCCAAAAAGAAGGGGCATGCTGGTGGATGTCTGTTACAGACAACTCAGGAAGAGAAACTGAAAAAACAAACTTTAAAATATTGGAAGACTCAGTTGCAGGCCTTGGTTCTCATGGGAGAATTTAACATCGCAGCATCTTTTGAAAAGGCCATGTAGCATGATACCAATAATCTGGATTTCTAGAGTGTGTTGGGGACAATTTTTTGATGCAGCTACTAGAAGAGATGCTCTGCTGGATCTGTTACTCATAAATAAGCAAGCAGTCATTGGTGATGTGATAGTCAATAGCAAGCTTGCCTGTAAGGACCATGAGATGGTAGAGTTTAAAGATATAAAAGGAAGACAAATAGCAAAATAAAACCCCTAGTTTTGAAGATGGCAGACTTTGGCTTGTTCAGTGAACTGATTCAGAGGGATGCCATGCTGGGTTGTCCTGAAGGGCAAATGGGCCAGCAACAGCTGTTTGACCTCCAACGGCAGCCTTTTCAAGCACAAGAATAGTCCCTTCTGATGTGCAAGAAAACAAGCAGTTATGGCTTGGCTAAGTGAGGAACTCCTAAGCAAGGTCAAATGCAAAAAGTCTCTAGACAGTGGAAATGGGAACAGGCTGCTTGGGAAGAACACAGAAGCATCACCCAGGCATGCCACAACAGAATCAGGAAAGTCAAACTGAAGCTCAGGTTAAAACTAATGAGTGACAAGAAGGATAATAAGAGCTTCTATAAGCAAATCAGCACAAAAATTAGGACCATGTCGGTCTGCTGCTGAATGAAGCAGGTAACCTAACTGACAGAGAACATGGAAAAGGCTGAGATGCTCAATGTCTCAGTCATTTCAAGCAGGGGCTGTTCTCAGGTCTCCCAGGTCCCTGGTGATGGCAAAACTTAGGGAAGAGCAGTACTACCCATTGTAGAAAAGAATCAAGTTAAGGACTACCAAAGCAAACTGATCATATACAAGTACTGAGATCCAGAAAGAATGTATCTGAAGGTGCTGAGGTGTCACTGAGACCATTCTATCATCTCTGACAGATTGTGGTGACTGTGGGAGGCTCCTGATGACTAGAAATAGGCAAATGTTACACTCCAAGGTAAGAAGGAGAGCCAAGAAAGCTACAGGCCAGTCCAGCTCACCTCCATCCTGGGAAGACAATGGAGCCAGTCATCATGGAAGCCATTGCCACACATACAAGCAAAGAGAGGATAATTGAACAAAGCCACCATTTCTAAGGGCAAATAGAATTTTGAGCTTTATTCTCAACACAACCCTAGACTTGTCACACAAGTTAGCTAAGCCACTTTTCAGTTGCTCAGTTTCTTTTTCTGTATAATTAGTATCACATTACCCAGCATCCGTTGGTGTTTTAAACTAACCTGATTAGCACCAATAATATGATCCAGCTCTTCAAGAAAGGATCTCAAAACTCTCTCCAGTGTCATTATCTGAAGCTGTATGTTCTTCAGATACCTTTTATCTACCACATTAAATAATGACCTTTATAGAGGAAAGAGTTCTGTAATTCGTGAACTTCAGTTTGTTTAGCACATCTCCTGCCCAAATGTCATATTTAAATTAGTATGCACACCATAAAAGCAGCCTCAAATCATTAAAAAAATCATATTCAAAATAATTTCAAAGTTAATAGGAGCCAATACCCTTGGCTTATTATTCCCTACTCCAGCAGAATGTACATTGGTATTATAAAAACAGACCGTTTCAAATTTGCATGGGTCATTTCAGAAACAAGAGCTTTCCCAAGCACCTAACATTTTTACTCTGGGTAGCCATTGAAGGTCTGTCACTTGACTTTGAAGCACTACAGTCATCCACAAGCTTTTCTCTTAGGCACTGGGGAAGAGTCATGCTCTAGGTAGTCCTCAGAAAAATTAAGTTCATGTCTACTTTCACCATGAATAGGTTTAACATGCATTATGACTTTTCTGACAAGCCTTACATTTGGGCTCCTGTGAGATGCAGTCCTACATCAGCTCCTCCCCTCAAAAAGAAAGGACTCTTTGCTTTGTCAAAATGAGCTGTTTATAGTCAGGTGGTTTGAATCTTGATTGGTCCTGCCTAGAAAGAAACAGTTCTGTAATCTCAATTAAACATTGATTTCTCTCTTCCCAGGAGCACTGTACTCTCCAAGACCCACTACTGCTTTTTCCTTCATGGCAAAAAAATTATTAATGATACCAATTAAGTGACATGAATGTCATTTCTACATTTTTGTTCCATTTGAGGTCAGCAAGATTGCAACTGGAAAACAAAGACATAGCAACTTTAAAAGAGTTTAGAGAAACAATTCTTTGCAAAATCAAAATCCTGCATAAAATTTAACTGCAGTGAATCAGAATGTGCTCTGATGAATGAGTTGACAGAGGGCATTCATGACTTCTCTGCTGTATTTTTCTGGTGGGAGTCTGCCCAGGCAGTGCTGTGAAACAGACATGCCATTTTACCCATTGCCTTCAGTCCTTGCAATTGCTAGATACAACAAAGTAAATTAGGAAGACTGGCAGCTGTCAATTAATTTTGATTTATTTTCAATTATTTTAATTTTCATACATAATTAGTTTTATAATTCCCTTAATATGCTTGAAAATTACATTTCTCTTTTCAACCTTCTTTAAATAAAAGCTGAATCTTTTTTCTATTGAAAGCTACACTCCATTATTTCTAGTAGAAGAGAAACAAATTTGGCTTTTATGGCATACTCCTCCACTTTCCTTGCCAGTAAACTTGCTTGTTTCATCACACAACCAAGAACGTGCACTTCCTTTTTATAACATAGGTAGACAACTGTGCTAAATTTCTTGCTTTCCTAGTATGACCTTACCTTGTGTGTATGAAATATTAGTGTTTGCAAACACACTGCATTTCCTAGCACTCTCCTCCCAAGTTTGAATACTACTAAATCATTCCCTTTAGTCTAGTATCAACCGAAATTGTTGAGGAAGGATTAGTCAATCAGTAAGAGCCAACTCTAAAATAAGATTGGAATTATTTTGTACTGGGGCTTAAATATGTATTGCTTACAGGGTGAAAAATTACTAATGATAAGAAAATACACATATTATTAAATACTTAGTTAAATGACAATGTGAGTTTAAAATTTGATTTAAGCTAATGCTCTGTATTCTTAATACCATAATCATACAGCCAGGTCAGGGGTCCTCCCGTGACTTCTAACTGCAAATTTACCTCCAGCACTGTTTTGTGAGGCATATGGAAGTGAAACATTAACAACAGTCTCCAACAATAATCCTATGTATAGCCTGTCATCGGTGCATGCTAGAGATATGGACACATTCTACTCATTTTATCTTGGGACAGACTAAAAGGAAAAAAAACAAATCAACCTTGCCTGCTAGTTACAAACACACACAGAGAACAGATGTTTCCTTTGTTTTCCCTGTACTAGTTTGTCTAGGAGATCAAAAATCCAAGGGCATTAATAAAAGAGGAACCAGAAAACCCCATGAAGTTTTGCCACGTTATAAAATACACAAAAAGATACTGAAAATCACAGGCAATATAGACAATGACAAGAAATATTAGTAAAGTGTAATGCTCTCTAACATGAGTGAAACTTAGGATACTAAGAAAGTGTGTATGTTATAGCAACTACAATTGGAGCACTAAGGATTAGTAGGCTAGCATGAAAATTTCTCCAGCTAACCAGGGAAAGAAAGTTTCTCTACAAAAAGAATTAGAGATTTGTTAAACCGAAGGTATTCTTTAGATTTAAAATAACTTCACAATTTTTATTTAGCATGCTGAATCATCAGATCTCATTTAATTCCAAGCAAGTCTCACTAACCTACTGGTAACTCAGGAAAAGAACAGATACACTCTGGCCATGCCCTGGACAGAACCACAACCACTGTTGAACCAGCAGGAGCACACTTTTGCTGTCCATAAAGCAAAGCACAAATCACATTCACCACTAGTTCACAGCTGGCATAAATATCTATCACACCCTGTTCTTTCTGCTACATGATCATCAGACAACCACATTCACTTTGGTTTTAACATACAACAGACAATATTTTCTTTTTTTGTAAGGTATTGACAGTCACTACACATCCCGTGTACTGCCCCATACCTCCCTGAAAGAAGAGGGAGATGAGGATCAGAGGTAGGTCTATGAATAGATATCTTTATGATACAGTAACAGGAAACCACAAGAAGTGGTAGGATGGTCAGATAGACTTAGCAGACACACACACACACACTCATCACATCATTTATTTATTGCCAGAAAGGGTTTTTCTGCTTTCCACTCATCCCAGATCTTCAGTGCTGAATAAAAAACTGTCCACCTATGCCCTGTAGTTAGACTTCAGTTGATGATTCAGTTCACTGTTTTTCAAGGGAGTCCACCTCCTGTCAAGAAAACAGGCATACCAAACACATACATCACCACTGGTTCTGAGTACATGGTTGCTACTTGTTAGGCATATGCTAATTTACTGGTCAGTGGTACTGGGGCCAGTTCCTTCATTCTACTGACAGAAAGGACTAATCAGGTAACTGCTTTACAGAGCAACCACAGAAGTCACCTTCCACAAGTTGAAAGCAGACTCAAGAGGGGCAAGAATTTAGGAAATTCATGGAATTTAAAGTAAAAATCTTAAATTTTTTGTGGATATAGTCATACTTCAGCACTTTCCCATATGACATTGTATACTAAACTTTTTGTATAAGTTGTATAACTTACAACTTTTTTTCAGATGAAGACCAAAACATGGAAGCACAGAATGGTTGAGGTTGGAAAGGACCCCTGGAGGTCTCCTGGTCCAACGCCCCTGTGCATGCAGGCTCACCTACAGGCCAATTGCCTAGGACCATGTCCAGACTGCTTCAAAGATGGAGACTCCACAAGCTCCCTGGGCAACCTGAGTCAGTGCTCGGTCACACTCACAGTAAAAAAGTTTCTCCTTATGCTCAGAGCTTCCTGTGTTTAAATTTGTGCCCGTTACCTCCTGTCCTGTCACTGGGTACCACTAAAAAGACCCTGGCTCCATCCTCTTTGCACCCTCCCTTCAGATATTTATATACGTTAATAGGATTCCCCCTAAGCCTTATCTAGGCTAAGCAGTTGTAGCTGTCTCAGTCTTTCCCCAGATGAGAGATGGTCCAGTCCCTTAGCCTTCTTAATGGCTCCTTTCTGGACTCTCTCAAGTACATCTGTCCCTCCCTTGTAGTGAGGAGCCCAGAACCAAACACAGTACTTCAGGTGGGAACTATTGTAAGTTTAAAAAAAATCTTAATGTTCTTTAATGTTGGGCAGTGGGATGTTTCTACCCAGTGAGGGATATTCTGCACCTCACATTGCAATATTTTCTTCCAAGCTCACTGGTAAACCAGAATTTTGGGACTTAAAAATCTTCCACAAAAATTAATTTCACCAAAACATACTGATCAAGACTTAAAGCATTCAAAGGGAATACTGCTACTGACTCTGTTGGGAATGGGATACTACTAACTAGGCAAATAAGAACAGTAGAAAGAAAATAGGAACAGCAATCTGATCTATCACAACTCTGTCATGAGCAGATAGTTACAAGAAATCTCACAGGTAAAACTGGGGAGGCCCATACAGATCATTTCTAGTTCAGAGCTTACCAGCAGGCACTTCCCAACTACACCATCACCTACCAGCAGTCCTCTCCATGGCTATCAGGTAGCTAGGAGCTTTCTGCTTTAGTGCACGCAGGCCGCAATCCCCATCGTGTGCCCATATATTGAACCAAATGTACTCAACTGATTCAAGTATTGCCAGGTAGCAGTAGTTTTGGTAGCTATAATGCTTATTTAAATAATCACATTGAATCAGGCTGAGTTTTAAATAATTTTACCTCTGAGGATGGAACAGAGATGCAGCAGAGCCTATCTGATTACCCAAAGCCAACAACGAGGCTAAAGAGGCAAACCACAGCAGGACTAAAGCTGCTGCTGTCAGAATTTGTTTACACTGTCTGATCATACAGTCAATCTGTCACTCACAAAGTGCAGTTCACAATACAAATACATATGAGACTACCAGTAAATTAGTGCAGGTTTAATTCACTCAAGCATGGCTGTCATACCATCAGGTTTATGCTGCTCTTATTGTCTTTTTAGGAAAGTGTGAAATTTTTGGATGATTCTATAAATAATTCCTTAAAACATAAGATAGCTAATTTATTTGCTGGGTAGTTTCAGTCACAATTAGGGATTACAATAGGCTAGAGTTAGCCAAAAGCTCAGCCATATCCACAGAGGAAAAAGAGGATATAATGACCCCTTACTACCCTCCCTCCACCAGCTGTCTGCATCAGTATATCAAACTGTGGCAACGCAAAGAATTAAGACAAACAAAGCACCACCCCCAACTCCCTTGAATCTGCTAACTTGTAAGCAATCCCTATCTTTAGAAGGGATTTTTCTGCTTGTGTAAGCTGATGCACTGAAGAGGGATGGTATTGAAAACTTTGCTTTCCTTGTCATTTAATCCTATCACAGTCATAATAGTGATGGAAATTTGAAATTCATTTCAACTTTGTGTGCTTGAATATTCCCAGAAGAGCTGGCGTTTGAGAAGTCTTAAACGTTATTTTTTTACAGCTATTTTGCAGGGGAAAGACTGCAATGAATTTGAAGCAACTGTGTCCCCTGCCCCCGAGAGCCACTCAGGTGTGAAGCAGCTTTAAAGCAGTAACAGAAACAAAAGGAAATGAAGCAGATGGCTATCAGCCATTTGATGGTCATTGATGTTTTGTCCCTCTCTTACTCATAAAAATTACACATCTCTCTATGTCAGTTTCATAATTAGGGATTCTGAAGACCTTGTATCAGCCACCACTATTTCTGTAGTCCAACTGTAATAAAAACGTACTTTTCTTTACATTTAATTAATACCTTATGTACTAGTCAACGACCCCAGAAAGTAACAGACTTCTGTATTACAGAAACTGGAAACTAACTACTCCAGAGTCTTGTAGCCTCAGGAAACCCATGTCCATGCTAAACTCTCTTTCCATGTCCCATGTTTACCACTTCCCATGTTTGCGGTCCTGGAAAAGCAGAAGTGTGGACACATATTTAGCTAACGGTCGCAAGAGCATTCCAGATGCCTTTAGAAGACCTTGAACAGAATAAACAAGAAGACAAAAAAAGAAAGATGCCAATTAGAAGAACACAGGTGCACATTCCAAGATAAAGGGAACTTGGCACAAAGAACTGCAATTCGGCAGTTTATCTTGACCAATTAGACTGAGACAAGTTTCGCGTGTTTTAGTTAATATAACCAATTGTGTCCTATGTTTATGCGCGTGTACAGTGTTAGTATAACCAATTATATCTTATGTTTATGCACGTGTACAGCGTTGATATAACCAATCATATTTTATGTTTGTGCGCGTGTACAGTGACTTTGCAGAATATGTGACTATAAGTATGTGTGTGTTTTAGCAATAAAGGGTCGTCT
Source organism: Harpia harpyja (assembly GCF_026419915.1). Classification (NCBI taxonomy): domain Eukaryota; kingdom Metazoa; phylum Chordata; class Aves; order Accipitriformes; family Accipitridae; genus Harpia; species Harpia harpyja. The sequence goes on from NC_068947.1 coordinate 26,860,782, forward strand.
GCTGTCTCCTCTCAAGATTACAGGCGTCCGTCTACTTCAATCTCCTCAAATGGTGACCCCGACGTGATTGCGGGCCGAGAAAATGCTGGAATTGCTGGAAGTGCGTCCGGAGGAGACTCTAGCCGAACGATCGTCTAGCCAGCTGGACTGAGCGGACAACCTTCTCCCGGGAGATCAATCACCCTGCTCGTTTGGAAGTAAGGTGAGCGGCTAAGAGGATTAAAATGGGTGCCCAGATGTCTGTGGAAGAAGGGGCAATTGTACAAATGCTTTCGCATATCCTCTCTGAGAGAGGGATTAAGTATGATTCAAATACTTTACGTATGATGCTGAAGTGGCTTAAGGACCATGGTGCCCCCACTTCGAATGTAGAAGTCTTTGAAGTTAAAAATTGGGAAGAAATGGGAAAAGTAATTTGGGACTTTGTATCGCGTGGGGACGTGAAGGCTCAGAAAATCTCCGCTACGTGGAGATTGGTGCTGGAAACGTTGAAAGCCCTTAAGGCAGAAAAGGAGGTGGCTGCTGCTGTAAAAATTTCAATTGAAGATACCCCGGAAAAAAAGAGAAGTGTGTGTGGCGAGGTGGTAAATAATTCGGACAGTGATGAGGAATTAAACACCGAGGGAGATGTCATTAATGGAGGCAACGATCAACCTTTAAGTAACCTGCCTCTCGAGCAGAGACCTATCCCCTCTGCACCTCCCTATGAGACAGATACATCCCCAGGAGAAGCTATAAAAAAGTGATGGAAGGACATAAATGATAAAATGTTAACCGAAGGTCTAAATCCTGTGGCTTTTCCAGTTACAGTCAGGCAGAATGCCCCAAATGTGTGGCAACCTTTCAATTGGGATTTAATAAAAGAAGTACGGAAAACAGTAATGGCTAATGGACTGTCTGCTCCGTTTAGTCAGGCGTTATTGGAGAATATATTTTCTGGTCAAATTTTAACAGGCTTTGACTGTACACAATTGGCTACAATGATTTTAGCCCCGACTCAGCATCTATTATGGAAGGTGAAATGGGCAGAATTATGTGATTTAGCGGCACTAAGAAATTTGGACCGCCCAGAAGGAGATCCGAGGTATATGATCACTTCTGCACAAATGATGGGGACTGGTGACTTTGCAGATGTTAATAGGCAAGCGAGGCTACCCGTGGAAGTATTACAAGAATCAGCTTCCTTAGCTCTGAAGGCAATGGTCACCTTGCCTGAAGCTGGAAAGCCAGAACAATCATTTACAAGTATAAGGCAGGGTAATACGGAACCTTATATGTCCTTTATTGATCATCTGCGAGATGCTATTGAAAAGCAAATAGATAATGCTGATGCCAAAGAAGCATTGATAATAAAATTGGCTGTGGAAAATGCAAATGCGGACTGTAAAAAAATACTACAATCGATGCCAGGAAGAGTGACGCTAGTAGATATGATAGAGGCCTGTAACAAAGTTGGGTCTTTGGAGCATAAAACTACATTAATGGCCAATGCTTTTGCTGTAGCCATGCGAATGGATACAAAAAATGTTAAGAGATGCTATAAATGTGGACAACCGGGACATTTGCAATTTCAGTGTAAAGAAGGGCGAAACAAAGTGGAAGCTGGGCCTAATATATGCCCTCGTTGTCATAAAGGGAGACATTATGCTAACCAATGTAGATCTCGTTTCACAAATGAAGGTGTAGCTCTGCCACCTCGAGGTACCCCATCTCCGGGAAACTACAAGAAGAGTGCGAGGAGCGGTGCGATGACCCCAACAGCTCCGAAAGGATCCCAGAACAGCGCCAAGAAGGATGTCTGGCAGAATTGCCAGCCCGAACAGCTGGAAGTGCCGGAGTGGATGTCTCAACAATAGAAACCATTCTACTATGGAACTCTCAGGTACACCGTGTGCCAGTAAACGCACAAGGACCATTAGGTAATGGGCTTAGTGCCCTGTTGTTGGGACGGTCTAGTATAACATTACAAGGAATTTTTGTGCTTCCCGGGGTGATTGATGCAGACTACACAGGCCGTATTTATGCTATGATTTGGACGCCATCTCCACCAGTATCGATACAGGAAGGAAGCAGAATTGCACAGCTAGTCCCTTTTAAAGCAAACGTACCATGTAAGGTTAATCAACAGCGTGGCAATGCAGGGTTTGGATCTACGGGATTAGAAGCTCAAATTATGTGGTCAATGGAGATCAATAAAACAAAACCTAGTATATCAGCAGAGTTACAAAATGCAAAGAACAGGCCAGAAAAAATAAAATTACAAGCATTAGTGGACACTGGAGCAGATGTAACAGTTCTGTCGTGGGAGGACTGGCCTGTTACTTGGGAGCTTTCTGAGATGGATTCGAAACTGTTCGGTGTGGGAGGATTATCAAAAACTCGACAAAGCAAATATATGATTCAATTGATTTGTCAAAATTCAGTTTCTTATATCAAACCTTATGTAACCAATATCCCTATGAACCTGATAGGCAGGGATGCATTAAGTCAAATGGGATGTGTGCTTAGTACAGGAGACAATTTTGTGGCGCAGCCATTGACGGGCGACCATGCCTAAAACTGAAATGGAAAACAGAGGAACCGATTTGGGTAGATCAATGGCTGCTGACTGAATCTAAGGTCACCATTTTGAAACAGTTAGTACAGGAGCAATTGGAACAAGGGCACTTGGTGAATACCACGAGCCCTTGGAATACACCAGTTTTTGTCATTCCAAAAAAAATCTGGGAAATGGAGACTATTGCATGATTTAAGAAAGATAAATGAAGTAATGGAAAATATGGGAGCCCTTCAATTAGGGTTACCCACACCTACCATGATTCCACAAGGATGGAACATTTTGATTATTGATTTAAAGGATTGTTTCTTTACAATATATTTAGACCCAAAAGATGCAGAAAAATTTGCCTTTTCTATCCCCACCATAAACAAACAGGAACCCATGGAACGTTATCATTGGGTAGTTCTGCCACAAGGAATGAAAAATTCTCCAACCATATGCCAATCCTATGTATCCCAAGCTCTAAAAGGGTTTAGACAACAAAATCCAGAATTGATTATTTATCACTATATGGATGATATCTTGATAGCAGGGAAAAGAGAGTTATCCGAAAAGCTCAAAGAATTGACTACACAATTGTCTGATTTTGGTTTAAAAATAGCACCAGAAAAGGTACAAAAAATGCAACCATGGAAATATTTAGGCTGGAAGATTTTAGAAAAAACTATCGTTCCACAAAAACTGGAAATTACAGACAAGATTGAAACATTGAATGATGTGCAAAAATTACTGGGGACAATCAGTTGGGTTCGAACACTGTTGGGAATAGATAATGAGCTTCTGACCCCTTTATTTGAAATGTTACGAGGCGACACTACCTTAACGGCACCTCGACAATTGACTCCTCAAGGTAAACAAGCATTACAAAAGATAGCAGATATAATATCCCAGAGTCAGGCTTTTAGAATTAAAGAAAATCTTGACATTAATCTTAGCATTTTAAACCGAGAAAAACAACCCCTCGGGATCATATATCAATGGGAGGGAAGTCACAAAGACTTGTTAATAATAGAATGGATCTTTTTAGCTCACCAGGCCCGAAAAATCATATTTTCTCGAATTGAAATGATTTCAGAATTAATTATAAAGGGGAGACGTCGGATTATTGAAATTTGTGGACAAGAACCACACACGATTGTTGTTCCTTTGACTCAAGGATATTTACAATGGTGTCTACAGAATAGTCTAACTTTACAAATTGCTTTTGCAGATTTCGAAGGAAAGATAGATATTCATCTTCCTGCACACAAAATGTTTACCTTGCTACAAAACATACAACTAGAAGAAAAAGAATTGTGTGCAGAGTTACCTATTGATGGTCCTACAGTATTTACGGATGGCAGTGGAAAAACAGGAAAGGCAGTAGTAGCTTGGAAAGAAGGTCAGGTATGGAAAAATCACATTGTCACATGTGAAGGCTCCCCCCAAGTGGTGGAACTTCAAGCTGTAATAGAAGTATTTAAAAAGTGGCAGCATGTTGAGGTCAATATTATTGCTGATTCTTTATATGTGGTAGGTGTAGTAAAACGCTTGAGACGGGCTTATTTGAAAGAAATTGATAATATCACATTGTTTGAAAAATTTCAGATGTTGCTATTTCTGTTAAACCAACGGACAAAGTGTTATTATATAATGCATGTGCGAAGTCACACCAGTTTGCCTGGATGGATCACAGAAGGGAATAAACGAGCTGATTTGCTAGCTAATCCTGTATGGACTGGGCCACCCCCCAATAAACTTCTACAGGCACGTGGAGCTCATAGTTTTTTCCACCAACCAGCGAAAGTATTAGCCAAACAGTTTCAAATTTCTATAGCAGATGCCAAAGCCATCATTCAATCCTGTGCTGAGTGCCAGAAATTATCTGGGCACGGAGATGGCGCTGTAAATCCTAGGGGTCTGCAATCCTTGCAATTGTGGCAGACTGATGTGACTCATGTACCAGCTTTTGGAAAATTGTGTTATGTTCATGTTTCTGTTGATACATATTCCTTGATGATATGGGCCACAGCACTTGCGGGCGAAACAAGTCGACATCTACAAACACACTTACGACAAGCATTTGCAGTAATGGGTGTCCCGGCCCAGATAAAAACAGATAACGGACCATGTTTTATAGCACAACGGACTCAGGAATTTTTTCAGCAATGGGGAGTTACTCATATTACCGGCATTCCTCATTCTCCCACAGGTCAAGCTATAATTGAACGTACTCATAAAGTATTAAAAGACTTTTTGGAAAAACAAAAAAAGGGGGAATTAGGGGAACCTCCTTCAAATAGACTGATGAAAGCAATATATGTGATGAATTTTTTGACCCTGCGTGGAGAGTCAGTAGTCCCCCCTGTAGTTCGGCATTTTCAAACAATGAATAGTGGGATTCAAAATATTGATAATGGCTGGAAAGTCTGGGTTAAAAATATTGAGCGTCAGCAATGGGAGGGACCTTTTAAAGTAATAACGTGGGGCCGAGGTTATGCTTGTGTCATTACAGAAAATGGGCCGAAGTGGATTCCAACTAAATGGATGAAACCTTATGCTGAGATTGATATGGAAGACGCTGACTGTAGTAAGCAGCATGACAGTGGCACCAGTGATTGATCCACATCATTTAACACCGTGGGACAGTAAGAATGTTTGGGTGACACTGACAAAAGCTATTAATCAAACCTCTTTTTGTGTGTCATTGGCATTAACTGAACAGTCTTTTATTCTTATGTATTTTATTAGGTATAATGTTGCTTTTGCCGTGTTTAATTAGCTGTGTTCATAGGTTTTTGCAAAGGGCAATACAGCATGTTGTTATTTGTCGAAAAACAAAAAAGGGGGAATTGTGGACACATATTTAGCTAACGGTCGCAAGAGCATTCCAGATGCCTTTAGAAGACCTTGAACAGAATAAACAAGAAGACAAAAAAAGAAAGATGCCAATTAGAAGAACACAGGTGCACATTCCAAGATAAAGGGAACTTGGCACAAAGAACTGCAATTCGGCAGTTTATCTTGACCAATTAGACTGAGACAAGTTTCGCGTGTTTTAGTTAATATAACCAATTGTGTCCTATGTTTATGCGCGTGTACAGTGTTAGTATAACCAATTATATCTTATGTTTATGCACGTGTACAGCGTTGATATAACCAATCATATTTTATGTTTGTGCGCGTGTACAGTGACTTTGCAGAATATGTGACTATAAGTATGTGTGTGTCTTAGCAATAAAGGGTCGTCTGCTGTCTCCTCTCAAGATTACAGGCGTCCGTCTACTTCAATCTCCTCACAGAAGCAAAAGAACTCATACAGAGTATTCAGCTACCTTAGTAGGACTGGCAACAATAGAGGGGCTACATTCTTGGTTTTAGTCCCCAGGATAAGTACATAGCTTCTTGTGACACTATGAATACATATCTGAATTCCCGGTTTTGTATCTCTATCATAGTGCAAAACATAGGACCAGATCACAAATATCATGCTTTAAACTCAGTGACAATTCTGTTTTATCAAAGTTCTGGGAGAAAATTAAAGAACAAAACACTTCTGATAAGATTTGTGAGCAACAGAAAATAGCTTGTTTGTTAGTAATGATAAGAAGAATTTTGTTTCTTTTCATAGTGAAGCTATTTGAAATAAAGTCTGCCTAAACACAGCTAAGTTACACTATGCTAGAAACAGCCAATGAGGGGAAATATTAAAGAATGAGGACCATCTTCCAGAAAATCCTGTCTCTGGAGGTCCAAATGAACATGTAATTCAATGAGTTCTTAGTAAGATGGTGTAGTTAAAAAAAAAGAGGATGGTTGTGCTTAGATGTATGGGTAAGAATAGTAAGAAAAATAAGGTGATTTAATCTCACAGGCAGGACATAATGAAGTTCATGTTCTTAAGAATCAAAACAGACACAACAACATAGAAGCACCTCTGCAGGGAGAAAATGGACTTCAGACAATGGACTCTCGTTTAACAGAGGACAAGAACGGATGGCCAGAAATGGTGATTAGGCAATTCAAAATGAAGAATTAACAACTTTGGGTATTTGATGGGGCAAGTCGTCATGTAGTGGTGATACTGCTCCTATGGATATTTTCAAATTAAGTCTGATACACTTTCATGAGATGCTTATAGCATATTCTTCAGAAGTCTCATAAACAAAAAAATAATTATTCCATGCCCTTATCCCAGTATTCCTTTATATATAGAAAACAATACAATAACCTTTATCCAGACTGAAGAACAAATAGATGGATTTAGGCCGTCTGATTAAATCCTGATCTATCAAGCAAAGATAGTGTTTGGTATTCATGAAGCACTTAGCACCTTAGCTATTTTAGCCTGCAAAAATTTTCTACAACACTGAGTTAGGCATTATTTGCACATTATGTTGGTTACAGAGGAAAATATTAAAAAAATATATTGTGGCTTTTCACCTAGAAGAATTACATGTGACGGAAAATCCCTACACTATATATACCTCCCCTGTTAAAATCAATTTTAGCCTTGGTTCTACTTGCTTATTCGAAAGATTCAGTAATCATACATTTTGATTGCTATAATGTACATATACTTAAGCACTAGCTAACTCTCCAGGAGCAAAATTGCACGAACTCATCTTGAAGAAACATTTCTTCTAAATCACAAGTGTACTGGCATACAGAGTAACACCATGAGCATAACACAGAAAAGTATTCACTCCTCATCCACATTATATGGCACAACACATAATTTCTACACACACCCCTGTCATGGTCCACTCGGTGGACTCTTGATGGTTCGTTTGCTACGATCTCGAAAGTGCAAAATTAAGGTGACCAACACCAAAGGGGATAGCAATAATCACACAGTAAAACTTTATTGTATTGCCTGTGAAGAGGCACGCGATAGAGATGGGTGAAAGAAAGGAGAAAAGTAAAGTTAAGTTTAGAGAGAGGAGAAAGAGAAGTTATAGCTACCACCGCTGATCTCAAGACATCCTAACGGTCCCGGGTCCAGCTAATGCTGCGTCGTCGATCATCGTGGTCCTTGGTGGGGAACCTTCAAATTTCCGTTGTTCAGAAGTCATCTTTTATGCTTAGTAACACACCTTGCTCCACCTCTGCCTCAGGAGTCTCCGCCCTTCTCGAGCGAGGCTATCACGCAGGTGCAGGGGCAGTGTCCGAGGCGTGGTAAGTCTTGGAGGCGGGTAGCCTTCGACCAGGAGGTGTGTTTTGGTATTATAATGAAGCGAAGTTCGTCTAAAGTTCATGATTTCTTCATCGATGTTATGGTAACAGTTGCAATCCATCCTTTTTGACGGTAGCTATGCAGTTATCTCTAACGGAGCCTTGTACCGCGTGTTCCGTTCTTGGGATCGGCCACTGCGCTCCAAACAGGCCGTTGTCAGATAACGTACTGTTCATGTTCCTGATGACGATGTTGAGACAATGCTGATTTTCTGACTGACTCCTCCCCCCCCCCCCCCCCCAAATAAAATATAAAAACATTGTAAAATCAGAAATTACCAGGTTTATCCTGTATTCTCTTCCACTCCTTAAAGGCATCTTTCTTCTATTTATTCTACTACTTTTGGATACTTTTATTTTTGCCATTTAGCAAACCAGCCTAATACCACCAAATCTCTAGCTGCTTGATCAGTGGCATCTTATGGATAGGACAGCTGGTAAAACACCTTCTCAAAAAGCTGCACTAAGTTATTAGGCAGCTGGATTTTGCCCATCTGGCATTTTAAAAAGGGGCAAAACTGAATAAGAATGAAATGAGTAAATTCTAATACCTATTAATTCTGTTGTTCACTGTAGGAATGTCAAGGACCTGAGAGGACACAGAGTGAAGGAAGACTCCAGCAGAACTGCTGCCTTTGCCTCTTTGACAGGGGTAGATAGATGAGAACACACTTGGGATACATGAAAAAAACAGCAAAGAAAACTAGACCTAAAGACACCTAGTTGCAGGCAGAAGTAAAATAAGCCCCCAAATAAACCTACACTATTCAAAAAGGACAGAGCACTATTAGATGCGACCAAGGTAACTAAGATAATAGGTAGGAAATAGAAGCCTGTGTCAGCCATTTATGGGAAGATGATGAAAACAGTAAGGTAAATGATGGGAATTTAAAAACAGAATAATTCAATCAAAACATGAGATCCTAACAAAGGCATATCCTGGTAAAGCACTACCATAAAGAATGGTAGAAAGTTAAAGAAAATTTATGTTAAATTCAAAGTGAATAAACTAATAAGATCTGCAATAATACTTGTAATAATACTTGTAAATAAAAAGGGAAATCCTTTTAGTCAAAATTTCAAAACACAATTAAAACTTCTCTCCACTTCTCAACCAGAGCAGAGAACCAACAAATATCACCCACTTGATCTGTGTAGACGTAGGTCACTTTGATAGAAACCCTGTTGAACAGCACTGAGGTATAGTTCAATACCAAAGAAAAAGTAACTGGACAAAGAATACCAACTGCAAGATAGGAGATGAACTGGAAAGAAATTTTAAGTACCTAGGTGAAGAAATCTGAAGTGGCTGGGTGACATATTCATTCCTCCAGAAATTTATGACCTTAGAGAAGAGAACACTTTTCAATTACTATCCAAATAACAAAAACAATGGCCATAACAAAAGAAACGACTGGAGGATCCCAGTAATGACCTTATATAGACTGAAAGCTAGGGTGTGATATTAATTAAGGCCCATGTAAAGGGGCTCTTTGGAGGAGGTTAGGCACCACAATTTGACAAAATTCCAAAGGACCTGGAAAGAAGTCAGCTTGGAAAAAAGTGTTTAAGGCAATGATCATTTATGACTGCAAGAGCTGGACCTTCCTAATTGAAACATCCTCCCTAAATTCCAAGCAGAGACTACCTAAGGAGGAAGCAAATGCCTTTTGTACAGGAGGCCTGAGAAAGCAGATCACAGAAGACACCAGCGTGATGTGAGAAACAGAACATCTGTCTAAAATTACCTCAGCCACCCAAGTCCTGCAGCTCCCCATTCAACAAAGACCTGTGACCAGAACTCTTTGAAGCAGAAGCCAGTCAATAGGGGATTATGGCTACAGTGTGAATTGTCTAATCATAAATAACTTCTTCACTTCACAGGAATCAGTCTTTGCAATAGTACCTTGGTGAACTAATCTTGCCTTAAAGGTGTTATCAAAAAGCTCTATTTCTAGGTTTCAGATTAGCCCTAAAAATCATGTAGGATTTCTTTGGAGAAGATTTTTACCTTGTTTGTAATGATTACTAACCCTTCTGCACAAGTGCATGAAGTGTTACCATCAGACAAAAAAAAAAAAAACAAAACAAAACTGAAAGATGGGCCAAGAACTAGCGTTCATTTTTGTCTGTCTGGGCCTTCCTGCACATGAAGGTTGAATATAGGGATGTGCTCAATATTTTAATTCTTGGTTAGTCTCTTCACTAAACTGATTGTACCTGTTTCTCAGCTGCACTTGGTTTTGTTTGAATTTTAGTGAGGCTTGTGTACATCATACTGTCAGCTTCTCAGCATAAATGGCACAAAAACCCTCCATATAAACTGATTGATGAGCTCCTTATAAAACATGTACTGTCTACACTATTTTTTATTTTATGCTCTAATTTGGGGCAATTGATATTGTCAGAAAGCTGAAATAGAGTAAAATACAGAGACTGCTGTGGCAATTTTTAAATAATTTATCATCCAGATCTTGGAATAACAGTCTTCATTGTCTTAACAAAGAGAATTTGTTACCCAAAGACTGTAAGTGAAGGGAGAAACTGTGGAGAGAAGAAAGATTTAATGCACAAGTACTTTAAAGTTCACAGGAAAACAGAACAACTTTCCTGTTTTATTTACTTTGCCTTTTTGCTGGAAGTAGGGAGAATTCTTTAGAGTAAATAAAATAGGTCACCTCATCTTTATTAGTCTACTAACAATTCTAGGTTAAACTAGCACGAAAAATGTTTGCAAGTCATGCATTTGTGAAAGTGTTAATTACTGTCTTTAAATGTTTCATTGAGCATAAATCTATTTAAACTGATGTTTCCTAAAATAAGACACACATCTAGGCCAACATTTCCAACAAGACTATCTAAACATCAAACATTTCCTAATTTTTGCCTTGTTTTTTCAATTTTATCCACACCTATAAAATTCAACATTCAAAATGCAACTAAGCAAAAAAAAAAAAAGTGTCAGAGCTGAAAATATATTCTGAAAGATACAATACAAACCTTTAAATATTTGCATAAAGGAATTATGTGTACAAGCAGCATTGAACAGCTATACCTGGAGGGTATAGACTGTGAATTCAGAAATTACTTCCAATGTCTTCTACATTCTGGAGGCTATTAGAATTCACATAAAACAGCAATTTTGCTAGGGTTGAAAACTTCACATTAATGTTCCTTCATTTTTTATGTATTGTGTGAACAGCAGCAGAGAAAACAATATTGAATAATCATTAAACAACTGGGGAAGATTATGTATAGACTGTGCATTTTCAAACAACATTTTACTATTTCTCTTTCTAACATGTCTTGTTCTTCCTTCATGGTTAAGACTAAAAACAGGCTTAATCAAAATCTTCAGCAATACAACACTGTTAGTGAGGACAAACTATGAGAAAAATTAATTAGTTATAAAATCAGATTATGCAAAGAATAAAAGTAAAACAAAATTGCAATTAATTTATCTTTTTGATGTTGTTCTTGGAATTGATTCAAAGAATCTAACTCAATAGCTTGATTAACTATTAAGTAGGTATTCTTTATTGGCAGCGCTGGGTGCACCGGGGATCGCTCCACCTATTGTGCACACCGTTGGGCCTAATTGTGCAGGTTAAGTACATGTTCTACATACATATTCACTAGATTTCCAAGAAATGTTATACATATTCATTAGTTTTCCAGGAAACTATTAGCATATGCAAATGTCCTTTACGAAGGCACATTGAAGGTCTCTGGTGGTCTTCAGGAGTCCTCTGGTGGTCTTCCATAGTCTTCCTCGCTTGTCCGCTACTCAACCCTCCTCAGGTGATTCTGAGCAGTATGGTCCTTTACATGTTTAGATACATCAATGCTTGTTAGTGCTCTTATTATCTAAGTTTTCATTAGTGATGTAAAACTATATGGCTAGTTTAAGCTAAATTATCTACAAGGACAAGAACAAAGGCAGGAGTTCCTATCTTTTCCAGCCCTATCTATTCAAGCAAGGTCTCTGCTTGTGCCTTCTCAACAAGACTGTAAATTCATCAAACATTTAATTAAGTTTTGTGATTGCTCATGGCTCCCTCTTGCTCATCACTCCCAAGTACCAGTCTCTGACAGGCTTAATCCTTGACAAACACCAGTCCTTGGTATGTAAAGTTACAGAGAGATAATCATTAAGCATTAAGCAGTTCATTGTCTATATCAGAATGGTGGAAAAGGCTCCACCATTACCACTCAACATTTATGGGGTTTGTATGTTTAAATTGATTAAGAACAATTTTCAACTCCTCAGCAACCTAGTTTCCTAGACACTAAACCCACTTCTTTTTACCCTTGACTATTCAACAATCATGGGCAGTAATACTCATTTAAAAAAAAAAAAAAAATCAAACTTCACAAAGAATCTGTAAGATCTAGAGTCAGTTGTGGCAAGAGTTTATCTGAATAGACACTGATCAGACTGTCACTTTTCACAAGCATTAACTGTAAAGAAACCCAAATATATAAAATACACACTGAAAAATTATTTGAAAAGTCCATGATAAAATGGAGATCCATGAATTTCATTCAAACTAGTTGTTCATGATTTTCCTCCCCCCGATTGTACATACATTTAAGACACAAATTTATTTCTGATGGATATTTTGACATTTGCAACAATTACGACATCACTAAACAGCCCATCACAAACACATGCAGCACAAATGCCCTTATTCTTTCATGTAATAAATCAAGTTGGCAAGACATGTATGTAGTTGAAAATCTGAGTATTGAGTTCAGCTCCCTCTCTTCTTTTCCTACAGGCAAGAAAGAAGGGCTATACAAATTGCTTGGTACATTTAAATCTATGGAAGACATGTATGTACAGAGCAAACTACAATGTTTAGAGGATCTAGAAAGCTGAGTGTAAAATGCTCTGGGCAGCCACAGAAGACAAAGGAATAAAAAAAAAGTTCAAGAAGTATACAAGATCCTAAAGGTTAAAACGTATCTCTAAAGCTAACAAATAGTTTTAGTACAAAATTGTACTTCTCAGTAAAAGGAGGATGCAATGTTCATAGTCACATTTGAACTCTTTCTTTGAAACCAACGTGAAAAAGAGCTCAATATGAAGTAAAGAAAGAAACTCTACTTTTTCCTTCCTCCTGGAACACGCTGTTACAAATGGAAGTTGGGAAGAAAAGAAGTCTGATACTTCTCGGCCTTCCTGTATGCCATATTGTAATATGTAGCCACCAATAACACAGAGAAAATTCTCTCCAACAGAGGTCTAAGAATGTCACCTTGGGGTCCAATTCTCCCTCTTTAGACTGCAGGCTTGGGAAGACCAGTTCAAAAAACGATAATGTTCATTACTTAAGCAACAAATTACTACAAAACTGATAAAACAAATAACCAATAACCTAATTAACTAGTAAACACACCACTACTTTTAAATTGCAATTACATCACTGTGCACACTATCACACACAACTACAAAGCTACTAATTATCGATCTTAAAACCTATGAACCAGTCACAATCACTACTGAACTACAAAACTCTCTCATATGAGGGTGGAGGCCTACCCCTCTTTGCTCTAGCCTCCCATACCAAGTCTTTTGAAAGCAGACCTGGTTGACAGACCAGTAGGCTGATGAAGAGGGGCTTCCTCCAGGCGGGCCTGGATCTGTAGGTCAGCCTCTGCAACAATCTGCACTCCTGCCATCAGAAGGTCATCACCCTCTGTTCTTCATCAACTGACTTCATAACTCCTTCTCTGTTTTTTCCCCACTTCTGGGCCTTCCTTTTTGACTTCCTGTACCACCATGTCTTCTAGCAAATAACAACCTGCCCTAAATAGCTTTTCCAGTTTTTCTGTATCTGTACCTAAATCTTATGTTTCTTATGTCATTACTTGGTCAATCACAGCTTTATATGATGTTACTGTTACATAGTAAATACAAGTATAGTTACTTTCATGGTACAGCAAGGGGCCAGCTTCTCCCTAAGCAGTGGGGAAGCTGGAAACCAAGGGGGATCCCCAGGCTGCCAGATCATGGGCCTTGCCACCTAGGGCCCATCCCACATGGGAGGGAGGGAGCAGGGCAGGTTGGGTGGAGGGGGCCCAGCCTCGAGTCCAGATCACCATGCGAGTTCGTGATGAGGCAGGTCTGTCTGACATCGAACTGGGAAGTCAGGATCAGACCAGGGTTCAGACAGTCCAGTGACTGCTAGGCAGGTCAATAGCAACAAGGCCAGTCCAATGTCAAGCAAGGAAGGGAGTCCACAGGTCAGGACAACAAGGTCCACAGCCAGGCCAAAGGCACAGCTGTGATGGGGCTGCAGACAGACCCACCTCCAGTGTTAGTGGGCTTATGGCCCCAGGCCGAGCTGAAGTGGGGCTCCTGGGTCCACAGTAGGACTCGTGGAGGTCCCACGGGAGGATGTTCAGGGCCAGGAAGCCCCCCTTAGCACCCTCAGGGCTCTGACAGTTACCTAGGCACCGTTTGCCTTTCAAGGTCCTACTCCCCAAAAGGTCCCCAAACCATCATGGTCATAGTGGTTATGTTATTGTTTGCCTCATGCTCCCCAGGACAAATCATTTTATTTAGCCTTGATACCCATACCTAGGTCTAATTAAGTTTAAACATTTTCTTATCTTATACACAGAGAATCTATATACCAGAGCAACATGGTTTTCACACGCTTTTGTGCACACAGAGCATCCTGCTTTCTATGGTAGCTGCTTGATTAGAGATCACTGACCTTGAAACACTCCTTGGGCAACATCCTGGTTCCCTTCATGGATCTTAGCTGATGCTTAGCTATGCCCTCCATAAGGGCCCTCTTGCTCACAAAGCCAAAATAGCGTTCAGAAGGTGGCCTGCTGGTTATCCGCCACTTAAAAGACATAACTGATTTTTGTTTGATGCTTTTCCTTTAATGTCTATATGACCTATGAACATCATGAAAACAACGTATGTATTTCAGAACTGAAATATAAGCACTCTAAAATCTCATCTTAACTTGAATTTTACTCCTGTAAAACAAAAATCGCTTTAAATCAAGTACAAAGCGTATTTAAAGACAAAATATATTTCTAACAGATGAAAAAAGGAAAGTGCTCTTTAATATTTTCTCCAAGAAGAAACAGTTCTCTTGACTTTTTTCAGACTTCAGAGCACTGCAGGGTTTTAGAAGTGATTCGTATTTCCAGATTTTTCCTCCAGAAAATGATCAGTCATTCATTAACTGAAAAGATTAAACATCCAGTCAATGATTAATTATTTGGCAATGGCCAATTAATAAGGAATCAGCTCAATGGCATTAATCGGCACTGGCAATTCTCTGCTTCTATAACACTAAACTTTAAATTTAATTAAAAAATAAAATTCGGTTATGTTTTCAAAAGTCATTCCTATTCTAGTTAGATCCATACATCTAATCACACCATACTCTAATTATACTGGTGGAATATTAGACCTGCAAAATAGATTAAAAGAATGTTCGAAGACACACTAGATAATATTTTTACTTAACAGTGGAAGCATTAACTATTTCTTTAAGATAATGCCTGTCCCTTCCAGGGGACACACATATGTGTTTCACAACAGTTCATGTAACTAGATTGGAAAGTTGGGCCCTTTGCTCCCTTGTTCAAACTTCCATTTCAACTAATACAGGGTCACAACGTCTATTAAGCATATGGAACACTATCTCAACCATCTGAAATTGTTCAGTGACGCCCATTACATTCAGCTAATTAACACTGTAATTTAATTTCTCTGTAATCTTCATTAAGTAAAGAGGTCAGCCTTTCCACTGAAGGACCAAGGTGCAGTATCTTGGAGAATAGATTCAACAATAGAGAACAGTGACAAATCAGGCTTCT
Organism: Harpia harpyja; assembly: GCF_026419915.1. Lineage (NCBI taxonomy): Eukaryota > Metazoa > Chordata > Aves > Accipitriformes > Accipitridae > Harpia > Harpia harpyja. Next base: position 26,876,407 of record NC_068947.1, read on the forward strand.
GTATGCAAATACTACAAAAGCAAAGGATATGAAAAAATTAACAAACTTTCCTGGTTTTTAGCAGGAGAAAGCAAGATACAACCTCTGTCTTCAAAAGTATATTTTATTAGTGTGCTATGTGGTTAGATCAACTTCAGTTTGTTCTTTATTTTTTTTACATCTGTAGTACCTTCAGTCTGTATTACCCTCAGATTAGTTAAAACAATCAAAGTCAAGGCAGTATCTTCCTGCAGTACAAACAACTTCAATAAATTGTATGCATGTTGCAACTATATCCAGGGGACAAGAAACTGGGAAGACATACCCAAGAAGCAGAAAAAAGGGAAAACTAAGCTTCTGAGGAGTGGTGTTGGAACTGCTTTCTGAAAAACCCTGAAGGTCTAAAACTGCCATCCTACTAAAATTTTTCCAGGTGATAATCCAATTCTCTGTGTGGTCTCCAGACCGCTAAGCTTTTTGCAAAGTAACAACGTCAGAAGACTGATGAATTGATGACTAACAGAGACCTAAAACACAAGGGATTCTGGAAGGTGCCCCTGGAGAAAGCACAGCTTAAAAAACATCCTGCAGACGTTATTACTAAATACCACGTATATAATTCTAATCTGTTAAATCCTAATGGATAGAATAAATTTACCCAAAAGTCCAAAATAACTTACTTTTCTCCCAATGCTGCAGCCAAGCAATACTGGTCAGTTTGATCTATCATGTGCATAACACCACATAAAACTCACAGCTGTCACAACGGATACAGCTTTGCAATGTACTCATAGGAATGTTACCACTGGAGGAATGTGGAGATGTTCCCATCATGCAATACATGTTCTGCAGCTCAATGTATGGAAAACCACCATGTATGTAGTTTCTATTTAGAATCATAGAATCATTTAGATTGGAAAAGACCTTTTAAGATCATCAAGTCCAACCATTAACCTAGTACTGCCAAGTCCGCCACTAAACCATGTCCCTAAGTGCCACATCTACACATCTCTTAAATACCTCCAGGGATGATGACTCAACCACTTCCCTGGGCAGCCTGTTCCAATGCTTGACAACCCTTTCAGTGAAGAAATTTTTCCTAATATCCAATCTAAACCTCCCCTGGCACAACTTGAGGCTGTTTTGTCTCTTCCTATCACTTGCTACTTGGGAGAAGAGACTGACACCCACCTCGCTACAACCTCCTTTCAGGCAGTTGTAAGAGAGTGATAAGGTCTCCCTTGAGCTTCCTTTTCTCCAGACTTTACTATATGAGTTTCAGAGGTAACTGCTGGAATTTACACTCTATCATGTTTTGATGTGCTGATTCTCAAAACAAGACTCTTTTTACGAAAGAGGTAGAAACCATATAGATGGTAAAGGAACAAGATAGGGACAAGCATGTATTATCATTTGTATTTTATGAGAATGAAGGCACAAAACCTTAAAGTGATTCTTCCATTTACCTCATCACAGAAGTCAGCAAATTCCCATCTCCCATAGCACGCAAAAATAAGAGATGATGAAAATAAGTATTAATTGTTCCACAGCATGGAATTAGAAGCCTGATCTGAAGTTCAGTTGGGTGTTCTGACCAAAAAGGACTTTAGGCCTGGCTACTACATTTTTGTGGAAAGAAGGGAAAATAAAAGCATAAATATAAAAATGACAGTTTGAGAAAAATGAGGAAGAAATTAGATAAATATCATGTATCAAAAAAGAAAATACATTTATTATAAATTCAGTTTCCCCAAACTTTTCAATTAAGAAAAAAATCCAAACAGTCACAATAAGAACATTTGGAAAATAGAATGCTATATTCTATAAGAATAATTACAGTACAACAACTAAAATACAGATTTCCCATAATTCTACTCATAAGAAATATAAAAGAAGTTTTCAACACCAGATGTAAAGGAAAACATTATACGTAGCAGGGTCTGGTCTCTGCAAACCCCCTTTTCAAAAGGTTGTGCTTACTTTGTTTTTAATTCACAACCGAGATGTTCCAAGAATTAAGACTTGTGAGGATCTTGGATTTTGTTTCCATTAGGAATAATAAATTTCCTTTATGTCCTTTACAGCGACAAAGGAGTTGATCTTCTGGAATTATTTTAAGTGAACAGCTAACAGGCTTTCCCTTGTCCTCTCTCATTTCTGTATTCTTCATTTTCATACGTACATACACACACATACATGTGCACATGGGTGAATATATATTTGTATATACATATAAAATTAATCACCCCCCAATAATGTGTCTTAGATATTTAGATATAACAGAAAACATTTTGTCAGTATTGGGAACATACTGCCTGGGTGTTTACTGGACATTTGATTAACAATCCTTACTGCTATACCTTTCCTCTGTCCAAGGAAACTTTTCTCTACTAGGGTTGTAGCCAGTTCTGCTCCAGTGACCAGTGTTACTACTTTCCCTTCAGAGAACAGTTAGCTAAAAACTTAAAACTCAGGTAATATTTTCAGCCTTTTCTGCTCTGATACAGGGGGGAAGCGTGTTTGGTGCTAGGAGGGAAGAGTGCATATAGCTAAAGAGGTAGGCAAAACCACAACTACTTTGTCAAAACCAGGATTCACATATGGGCTATAAAATTTATAATAAAACTCCCAGCAGAGACAAGACGCTCAGAGCAAAGCAATTGTTTTTTCACTAGTGTAGGTACAGCTGTGGAATCACATTCTGTCCACGACATGAAGGAAGGGATGAGAAAAGAACATCTTTTTAAGATGCTTTCTCAGATTCGGTCACAGCAACCCCATGCAGCGCTACAGGCTTGGGGAAGAGTGGCTGGAAAGCTGCCCGGCAGAGAAAGACCTGGGGGTGCTGGTTGACAGCCGGCTGAATATGAGCCAGCAGTGTGCCCAGGTGGCCAAGAAGGCCAATGGCATCCTAGCCTGTATCAGAAACAGTGTGGCCAGCAGGAGCAGGGAGGTGATTGTTCCCCTGTACTCGGCACTGGTGAGGCCACACCTCGAGTACTGTGTTCAGTTTTGGGCCCCTCACTACAAGAAAGGCATTGAGTTGCTGGATTGTGTTCAGAGAAGGGCAACCAAGTTGGTGAGTCTTAATGAGGAGTCATATGAGGAGCAGCTGAGGGATCTGGGGCTGTTCAGTCTAGAAAAGAGGAGGCTGAGGGGAGACCTTATCGCTCTCTACAACTACCTGAAAGGGGGTTGTAGTGAGGTGGGTGTTGGTCTCTTCTGTCAGGTGGCTGGAGATAGGATGAGAGGAAATGGCCTCAAGTTGAGGCAAGGGAGATTTAGGTTAGATATTAGGAAAAATTTTTTTACTGAGAGGGTTGTGAAACATTGGAATGGGCTGCCCAGGGAAGTGGTTGAGTCACCATCCCTGGAGGTATTCAAAAAGCGAGTGGACAGGGTACTGCAGGACATGGTTTAGTGGGCATGGTTGATTGTTGGACTCGATGATCTTGAAGGTCTTTTCCAACCTAAATGATTCTATGATTCTATGATTCTCCCTATGTTCCTTCAGGATGCTCCTTACCTGCCTTTAGAGAACACACAGAGAGGCCAGTATTGCTACATGTTCTTGACTCCCCTCACTGTGATTTCCTCCCTTCCAAAAGGCTATGTAAACAGCAGGGAGGGAAGAGGACAGGACACTATTATGCCTTATCCTTCACCAGATAAAGAACCTGCCCAAACACCTGCTATGCGAAACAAGCATGCAAAAATCTTTCTTCAAAAGTTACACCATTTCTGCTGTCTGCTTTTTACTTAGCTTCAACAATCCAATACATTTGCTTGGAATTTATTACAATTTACTATATTTCCATTTCACAATAGCTATTTAGTAGTCTACTGAATACAAACAGACCAGGAGAGATTTGAGGTTCATTGGTAAACAGGAAAGTACTTGCATGAAGACGTTAAAATCAGCATGGACTCTGCAGTCCAGAGAGACACTCAAAGGCTGACTGGCAGACACAGACAACTGAAACATTTTTCCTAATTTCTTATTTAGATAACACTTCAAATTTTGGTGATTGGAAGACAGGAATGTAAAAGGGATAAAACAAACCCAAACTGTAGAGGTACAATCTAGGAAGTGCCATGTTTAACACTAGCAACCCCCAATGACCACTGCTAGCTCTGCTGCAAAAGCCAGCATGGAAAACAAAAGATTAAGACTGGTTACTCCTGCAGAGTGCAAAGTTTTTCAACTGTCATGGTTTAACCCCAGCCAGAAACTAAGCACCATGCAGCCGCTCACTCACTCCCCACCCACCCAGTGGGATGGGGGAGAAAATCGGGAAAAGAAGTAAAACTCCTGGGTTGAGATAAGAATGGTTTAATAGAACAGAAAAGAAGAAACTAATAATGATAATGATAACACTAATAAAATGACAACAGTAATAATGAAAGGATTGGAATGTACAAATGATGCGCAGTGCAATTGCTCACCACCCGCCAATCGACACCCAGCCAGTCCCCAAGTGGCGATCCCCTGCCCCCACTCCCCCCAGTTCCTATACTAGATGGGACGTCACATGGTATGGAATACCCCGTTGGCCAGTTTGGGTCAGCTGCCCTGGCTCTGTCTTGTGCCAACTTCTTGTGCCTCTCCAGCTTTCTCGCTGGCTGGGCATTAGAAGCTGAAAAATCCTTGACTTTAGATTAAACGCTACTTAGCAACAACTGAAAACATCAGTGTGCTATCAACATTCTTCTCATACTGAACTCAAAACATAGCAGCGTACCAGCTACTAGGAAGACAATTAACTCTATCCCAGCTGAAACCAGGACACCAACCTTTACGTTTACAGCTTTTAAGCCCTTTGAGTCAAAAAGCAGAGGAATCTGCTGACTACATAAATTATTGAATCTTTGTTTACAAAATCTTCTAGTATTTAAAAAAAAAAGTCATTGTCAAGAATAAAATAATACTATCAGTATCTTTGGCTCTTTTTTATCATTGTCAGTTAGAAAATGGTAATTAATATTGTTTGCGCCCATGCTACACTTTAATTTTGTGTTGTACATCAGTATTCTCATAAATGATGATGCCTAATAAGGAGATATTTTCACGTGTTAGGTAGAACTTCATGTAGTAAGTTGAACTTTGAGCAAACTTCAAAACTGAAGCTTGACATGTGTCCTGGGTTCAGCTGGGATAGAGTTAATTTTTACAGGAACCTGGGAGGTGGGGGGGGATAGCCGGGGCAGCTGACCTGAACTAGCCAAGGAGCTATTCCATACCATGTGACATCATGCTCAGTATATAAATGGGGAGCGGGCCGGGGGGAGCTCTCTCGACTTTCGGTGGGGGAAGTGGCGGAGCGTCGGGTTCCGGGTGGTGAGCAGTTGCACTGGGCATCACTCCTTTTGTATATTCTTTCATTAGTACCGTTGTTGTTGTTGTAACTTCTCTTTTTTTTTTTTTTTTTTTTTTTTTGTGTGTTGTCCCAGTAAACTGCCCTTATCTCAGCCCTCGAGGTTCCGTTTTTTTTTTTTTTTTTTCCTTTTCTCTCTTCCGTCTCCTCCCTATCCCACCGGAGGGGGGCGGGAGGAGTGAGCGAGCAGCTGCGTCGTCCTTTGTTACCGGCTGGGCTGAAACCACGACAACATGGAAATACAAAAGCTCCTTGGAACTTCAAAGGACTATCATTATGTATTATGCTTATTCAAGCACTATGTTATTTTTAATGAACTGATCAAATTTCAGATTTTAAAGCCAAGATGCAAGTTGCCCACATAATGTAACATTTCATTTGCAGAATTATAGCTATTTTTATTCTGATTTTCTATTTTTATGTCTAGTTACTTCTGTTCATCTTACATATTGAAAAATATGCCTATTAGGTATATTCAAGAGTAGAATCATATCTGATAGGTCAAAATGAATAGAAATAAAATACAGAAAAAGTCACTACATACCATACTTGAATAATTCAGGCAAACTGCATCTGTAATTAAACACGAGAATCTCCCAACAACTCAGTCATCCCATGACTCAAACTCAAGGCAGCTAAAGGCTGTAGATGATCATGCAGGAGTGTTGCTAGAGCAAAGACTCTGAAAGCCTGCAGAGTCTGGATCATGTCACTTCTGTAGCCATTCCTGCTAGACTAAGCTTCACAGCACATTCCATGTGCAACATTTCTAATTCCTCTCCTAAATATTTGGGCAATTTCACAGAAAGTAGCTTTATGAATAGTAACACAGAAAAGCATCTAATTATGAAAAACACGTACTCCGTAAACCAAAGTCAACTGACCCAGGAGGGCAGAACAAAACTTTGCTCCCAGTAGATTTTATTAAAATAAGTTCATCTTTTTTGGGTGTTTTGATCAGCAATATTATAAAATTAGTTCTTAAATTATCATCAGTGACTGCATACTAAGCAAACATTTTACAACGAATAGTGGAGCAGGATCATACTTACGCAGGTGGCTTCTTACACTATTATAAAAAACACACTTATTTATACTTAGCTATTTTTAAGTACTCAAAAAGAAAAGGAGCTCCATTAGTGCTCACCAGCATGAATGCTGACCCAAAAGGATTCATAAATATTAAGCTTTGCCTCTGGCACTTGAATAACCACCCCGATTCCAAATATCATGTCCTAATCCACTAGCACCTCTGCCTTTGATCCCACAGAGTGCTCTGTAGGCTTAACTACCTTTAACATTTCACAGTCAACATCTTAAAAATGAATGGGAAGAGCAGACAAAAGTAGGATGGGAGATAACACCAACAAAAGAATATTTAATTTGTAACTCAGAGCAAAGTGGTATTGCTCCATTTTCAAATATTTTAAGCCCTTGCTATTTAATATATTATAAAAGTGATTGATCATATATTTTAAATACACACTATCTTTGATAAGCTATACTTATATAAGGCACCTTTATACAAACATGATCACATGTGCCCTTACCCATTTCAGAATGAGATGAACACTACCAGTTATACCAACTCATAAACTGAGATCAGACCAGTTTCTCTGCTGAAATTGCTATAAATAAGACCATCAGGCCCAATATTTCTCTAGTTGCCTCTGAAAAGCAGAATTATACAGGAAAAAAATATAATCTTCTTTGATATAAACATTCTTGGTAATTGTTTTTTTCTGACAGACATGAGGAACACCAATTTGATACAATTGGAGAGCCACAAAGTATAGACATATTGCCATTTAAAACAATTATTAACATTCTTGCACTGACATAGTAACAAGGTACCTCATTATGTCAGCGCTGCCCATATGTCGTGGTTTAACCCCAGCCAGCAACTAAACACCACGCAGCCGCTCACTCACTCCCCCCCACCCAGTGGGATGGGGGAGAAAATCAGGAAAAGAAGCAAAACCCGTGGGTTGAGATAAGAACGGTTTAATAGAACAGAAAAAGAAGAAACTAATAATGATAATGATAACACTAATAAAATGACAACAGAAATAATGAAAGGATTGGAATGTACAAATGATGCGCAGTGCAATTGCTCACCACCCGCCGACCGACACCCCGCCAGTCCCCGAGCGGCGAATCCCCGCCCCCACTTCCCCGTTCCTATACTGGATGGGACGTCACATGGTATGGGATACCCCGTTGGCCAGTTTGGGTCAGGTGCCCTGGCTGTGTCCTGTGCCAACTTCTTGTGCCCCTCCAGCTTTCTCACTGGCTGGGCAGGAGAAGCTGAAAAATCCTTGACATTAGTCTAAACACTACTGAGCAACAACTGAAAACATCAGTGTTATCAACATTCTTCACATACTGAACTCAAAACACAGCACTGTACCAGCTACTAGGAAGACAGTTAACTCTATCCCAGCTGAAACCAGGACACCATATTTCAAGGAAATTTGAGAGGAGGGGTTACTATAGCTCATGATCAGCGAAAGATGCAAGATCTGTTTGTGACATAGGAAGTGCTAATGTAAGAGTGTAGATGAAGAGAAGACATGCACTATAATGATTTAGAGGAAGGCTTCCCGTTGTTTGCTGCTTGGAATAACAAAAGAACAGTTTGAGAAAAGGTACACGTTCTGACATCCCTATTTAGGTTAGGCACTGCCTTATGCCAGGAGCATTCAAATGAGATTCTGAGGTATTATTTGCACTTAAAGCAGTATTCAAAACACAGACTCTGGCCCTCAGCACTCTGGGGTTTGTCTGACAGGACGGCTAGCTTAAACTATGCAATTAATTCCTAGCCCTTATCAGTGCAAGGATAAACAAACTCACTGTGCCAGATTTAATATTATGGCACTGGCTTGTGACAGGACCTTCACTTCCCCAGAAGTTTCCATACAGTGCAAGACCATAGCTTCGCACTCACCCCAAGTACAGGACAAAGGGGAACACACACGAGCTGTAGTGCAGCCCCACAACTGCCACTTCCTACATTACCACAGTTCATGAAGCAAATAAAGCTTTTATTGCACACGGGCTCCAACTGTTGAACAAAGAATGGCCAAAGCCTCCTTTTATTTCTTTTGCTTTTGGAGGAAAGACATTAGTAAAATTATTTGTGTTCTCATTTCTCCATGCCAGCAGGGCATTCAGATACACTGTCTACACAATAACTACCCTTCAATGACTAGATAGTTTTGCTCTGGTGGAAGCATGCCTGATTTATTTTGAAAGTTATACAGCAATCTAGTAACGGGCTCCTCTTATTTCAAAGCATTTTATAGATCTGTTCTTCAAGTAGATTATGTCAGATGTCTTCTCCAACAGCAATTTATTCTACCCCTTCATCCCCAGCAAGAAAAAAGTCTTGATTTGAGGTTACCATGATTTTGTACTTTTTACTAACCATACATTTCTGGGGTTTAGATGTAACACCAGTGACAGCATCTCAGCCTGGTGCAGCTTAAGATCAAGAGTCTTCTTGTGACAAAGACATTGAAAATAGACCACATTGCTGTTCTCCCACTCAGTATCATCTGAAACTGTAGTAAGTCACTCTAAATCTTCATCCAGATCACTAATTAACATAACACAAAGCAGAACCAAAGAAAGATTGTCACAGAGCTTCACTTGATATAGTCTTTCAGACAGCGAGTACTCCAAATGAATTTTCTATGTATTCTTTTTCTCATCTTGCAGGAGTTTTAAATAGAGTATAGTCATGAAAATCATACTGAACTCTACATATATAGAATATACCGTGGGGTTTTTTGTTTTCAAAGATTTCACATGGCCTGAAACATGGCCGCCTTCAACAAATTCTGTTTTCTGTTTTTATTCTTACTGTGTTCTAGGACTACAGCTCAGTTTTGTGATTGTTTCTTCTTGTGCTTTACTGGATATTTTAGAGAAGGATTTGTAACACTCTGGTTCTTCCCTTTTTTCTTTGCATCAAAAAGGCAAAATATTTTCCCTTCTTCAATCATTTGGTATTTTACTTGTCCTTTGCAAATTCTTGAACACAACTGCTAACAACTCTGAGATTTCAAGAGTTTGTTAAGTGCCTAGGGACGGTAGCTAATACTTGCTGGTTAGTCATCTTACTACTAATGTGCTTTTAGAGTAAATAGGTTGTTTTCTTGAGTTTGGTTCCTAATTTCATTCTGTGCTTTGATCATCCCAGTGTTGACCTTGAAATTACAGAAATCAGCAATGGAGAAGAAAGGGATGACTTACTGTCCCTCATTTACCTTTCTTGTGGATATCTCGGAAACAAGTTTGGCTGCCTCGGCAAGTGAAGAACGACCCTGGGAAAGAGATACAATTATGCTTGTTGGAACGAAACCATGGGAGCAAGAGATAAAACAGTAGAACACAGGACAAGGTGCCGGAACGTCATAGTTTTGTGTACCCAGATGTCTGTTAGCGGTTAATCACTGACCTTTTAGATAAAGAAATTGCAATTCGTGTGTAAGCTATTTTTGTATAACAACAGAGGAGTATTGAAGCTTAACTATAGGCTGCTGTGTCAGCCATCTAGAGAGTATAAAAGCTTGCTTAGCTTTTAATAAAGCTGTCTTCGATTCACCACAATCGGAGTCCATGCCTCTTATTACGCCACAAATGGCGCCCAACGTGGGGCAATGAAACGACTAGCTGTCGATCCGGTGGCGTAGCTCAGATGAACTTTGGGACAAACGCTGCAACAAGGCATTACCAGCGCACTCAATTACCTCTCGCAGGACAAAGGTAAGCAGCTGAGAACTATGGGGATGAGTTTAACAAAAGAGCAAAAGAATGTTTTAGAAGTTTTTTGCAAGATCCTAAAGGAACATTGGAAGAAGATGGATAATGAGGAGTTACAAAGAATTTTTATTTGGGCTTCTAAAAATGATCCCTCTATAAACAGCCATAATATTTATGATCCTGAAATCTGGGACAAAGTTGGGGTCAGACTCTGGGACTGTGCCACTAGAAATGATAAAATTGCGGCTGGTTTGTTACCCTCTTGGCGGATCATTTTCAAGACCTTAAAGGCGCATGTTGGTTCTCAGACGGAAGAACAAGAAAAGCCCACACCACTGTCAGCCCCCCCCCCCCCAGGGCCCCCTCCTACAGACTGTGTTATGAGACCGCGAGTAACTTCACACAAGGGTATTTTTGCAAATTTACCTCCTAATAATCCTGATGATGATCCATTTGATCTCGGGTGAATTGACCCTGAAAAGGAGCCTGACTTGTATGCCCCAGACCCTCACGATAAATGGGCAACAGTAAGAAAGGAGGCGAAGCAGGCGGGGGATGTGGATATCTTAAGAGCCTTCCCGGTAATATATGCTCCTGAACAAGAACCACGTTGGGAGGGTCTTTCTTATAACCTCATAAAAGACCTCAGGCGTACGGTAACTGATCATGGACTTGGCGCTCCATAAACCACCCATCTGATACAGTCTCTTTGTGATACTTCTGGTTTTACCCCACATGAATTCAAAACTATGTTTCAGCTTATTATGACTGACATGCAATACTCTATGTGGGAAGCAAAAATGAGACAGCTTACTAGAACTCAAGCTGCAGAAAATCTGGCGCTGGGCCAGTGAAACCCTTTGCGAGGTGTTGATGTGAATATGTTAATGGGGGAGGGTGATCAGGGCACAACTGCAGCTCAAGCTAGAATTCCTCCCGAAGGTTTACAGCAGATCAAACAACTTACGCTCCACGCTCTTAAAAGTGTTCCAGAAGCTGGAAAACAAAGACAACCTTTTGTTCGTATAAAGCTGGAACCAGGGAAGCCATTTATGAAATTTTTGGATAGACTTAATGATGCACTACAGAAACAAGTTGAGAATGAGGTTGCTCGGGACTATATTTTAAAGCAACTTGCAATTGAAAATGCTAACCCAGACTGTCAAAAGGCTTTACGACCTTGGAAAAACCCTAGCATTGATGATATGATTTCTGCATGTATGCATATAGGCTCCAGGCAGCATGAATTATCTTTACTCGCTGAGGCGTTTGCGGCAATGACAGTGAAGTCGCAACAATGCTATTCCTGTGGTCAATACGGGCTTTTTCAAAAAAATTGCCCCAAAGCAAATACAAATAAGGGTGGAGCGCCAGGTATTTGTCCATGCTGTCAAAGGATGACATTATGCCAATCAATGTCGATCCAAATTTGATAAAAACGGTCAGCCATTCACTTTGTCGGGAAACCCCAGACGGAGCGCGAGGAGGGGTCGTGCTATGACAAGAAGTCACCCCTCAGAGTGTCCCCCTCAAGGAGCTGCTGCTGCTTGTGTGCCAGCACTGCTGGCAGCACTGGAGTGGACTTGGCCACCTCAGCAGAAACAATAATTAGCGACACCTCAGTTGTGCTAATTCCAACTGGCACCTATGGACCTTTAGGTCATGGAATGGCAGCATTATTAATCGGGCGATCTTCCACAACATTAAGAGGGCTTTTTGTATTACCTGGAATTATTGATGCCAATTACAAAGGTGAAATTAAAATAATGGCATGAACTCCGGTGCTGCCGTGTACCGTACCCACGGAAAGTAAAATCGCACAATTAGTTTATTTTTCACCCAGACACCAAATGCAAGCCAAGTTGTGCGAGGCACAGGCTGTTTTGGATCTACGGGGATGCCTGAAATTTATTGGACTCAACAATTGACAATGAATCGACCACAGTTATCATGTACTCTACAAGCAGGAGGAACAAGACTTGCCATACAAGGAATTATAGAGAGTGGCACAGATGTTATAGTCATCCCTGCATCTCTGTGGCCTGATATTTGGCCTCTAATGGATGCTCACGCCTCCCTATCAGGAATCAGTGGGCAGACATCACCCAAAAAAAGCCAAGTACTCATTAATGTCATTGGACCAGAAGGCAGAACAGCCACAATAAGACCTTTTGTGTTGCCTGGATCTGTTACCCTTTGGGGAAGGGACTGTCTAAGCCAATGGGGCATGCAGCTAAGCACGGATTTTTCTTAGGGGCCACTGTTCAGCAGCAGCAGGTCCCACAAATGATTTGGAAAACTGATACACCAGTGTGGGTAGATCAGTGGCCCCTCCCGAAAGAAAAGCTGCTGAAACTGCACAAACTAGTAAATGAACAGCTGGAAGCTGGCCATATCATCCCTACCACAAGTCCGTGGAACACGCCAGTTTTTGTGATCCAAAAGAAGAACAATTCTTGGAGGTTATTACATGACCTGAGAAAAGTAAATGAAGTCATCGAAGACATGGGAGCCTTGCAGCCTGGACTTCCCCCCCAACAATGATACCACAAACGTGGTTTCTTATAGTGATTGACTTAAAAGACTGTTTTTTCACTATACCACTTGCATCTCAGGATGCACCATGATTTGCATTCTCAGTCCCGTCTATCAATGCCGCAGAAACGCATAAAAGATACCACTGGAGAGTGTTACCCCAAGGCATGAAAAATAGCCCCACACTATGTCAGCAATTTGTTGCAGCTGTTTTAAGTCCAATAAGAAAAAATTTTGAGGGTGTTTTTATATATCACTACATGGATGATATTTTAATAGCGGCACAAACAAAAGAGCAGGCACAAGAAGTTCAGCAACGAATTATGCAAGCAGCCCTAAACGCAGGACTCAAAATTGCAAAAGACAAAATACAGGAAACACCACCTTGGCAGTATTTAGGCTGGAAAATTTCAGATCAACTTGTTCGACCGCAACAAATAACCTTACAGACAGACATTAAAACTTTGAATGATCTCCAGAAATTGTTGGGGACCATAAATTGGGTCCGTCCTCTTCTGGGAATTTCTACGGAAGAACTACAACCCCTTTTTAACTTTTAGAAGGAGATACGGATTTAACATCTCCCAGGAAACTCACTCCTCCAGCAAAAGCTGCTCTTAACAAAGCAGTAGAAAAATTGACCAATCAGGCTGCCAATAGGCGAAAACTAAATTATCCGATTAGTCTTTTTGGTTTTTACTCTACTTTTCAACCTTACGGCTTGTTAGCACAATGGATTCCACAGGATATAAATCCACTGATTGTTATAGAATGGAATTTTCTACCCCATAACTTTGGAAAGACAGTTACCACAGCTATTGAGATGATAGCCACGGTCATTCAAAAGGGGAGGGAACGTTTAATGACTTTGGATGGTACAGAACCAGACAAGATCTATTTACCCCTTGATACAAAACAATTGACCTTTTTAACTCACCAATCCTTTGCTTTTCAGTGTGCTTTGGCAGATTACACAGGACAGATAAGTATTCACTTTCCAGGACACAAAATAATACAATCTTTAAATTCGCTTTCACTATTGCCTACCTCACAATTGGCTATTACTCTCGTAACTAATGCCCTTACTGTATTCACCGATGGGTCCGGAAAAACAGGACGAGCTGTGATTGCTTGGCGAAATGAAACAGGTCAATGGGATAGTGACATACATGTGGTCACAGGTTCACCACAAATAGTCGAACTGTTTGCAGTAGTCCGTGTCTTCAAAAAATGGCCTATTCCAATTAACATAATAACAGACTCTGCCTATGTTGCAGGCCTTGTTTCCAGACTTGAATACTCATTTCTAAAAGAAATATCAAATGAAAGACTATTTGCACTTCTCTGGGAACTTAAATGGCTTCTTGATAGAAGAACACAGCCATACTTTACCCAACATGTTTGTTCACATACGTCCCTGCCAGGACCTATCAGTGAGGGAAATAATGAAGCAGACTGTCTTACAGGTGCTGCAGTATTACCAGATCGTTTTGTGCAAGCCTGTCTCACGACTTTTATCATCAAAATCAAAAGCCTTGCAAAGGTCATTTCAATTAACACAAGACCAAGCTAAACAAATTGTGCAATCATGCCCTGATTGTCAACATGTTTTACCTATACCATTCATTGGAATTAACCCACGAGGATTGTCCTCACTTGAAATTTGGCAGACAGACGTTACTCACATACCAGCATTTGGTAGATTTAAACATGTCCATGTGTCAATTGACACCTTTTCTTCCTGCCTTTATGCCTCAGTACACACAGGCAAAAAATCTAAAGATATGTGTCGACACTTTGTTATGGCTTTTGCAACCTTGGGAGTTCCAAAACCCATAAAAACAGATAATGGCCCAGGTTATATAGCACACAACACACAGATGTTTCTCCAGCAATGGGGAATAAAACGTGTTACGGGCATTCCTCACTCACCCACAGGACAAGCAATTATTGAACGAACACATAGTACCCTTAAAACAATGCTACAAAAACAAAAAAGGGGGAGCCAAGAGTTATCCCCACAAGAACGAGTAGCAAAAGCCTGTTATGTTTTGAATTTTTTAAATCGAGGGACAGAGGATGGGCCTCCTATACGATGACATTTTAACTCACAAACCCATCCTGAAATCAATAATAAAGCTTTAGTGATGGTAAAAAATTTACAGACAAATCAATGGGAAGGAACTTTCCCTCTAATAACATGGGGTAGAGGATATGCTTGTGTTTCCACAGGTTCCAGCCCAAGATGGGTACCTGCACGGTGGATCAAGCCATCTGTCTCACAACCACCATTATCACCTACATGATAACAACTGCATTAGCAGTATGGATACTGCCACAACCGAAGACAAACATTTGGGTGACCTTGGCAAACAAAACAGGACAAGATACGCTGTGTTTGTCGACCACTTCTCCACAGAATCCTTTTACAACCTGTTTGGTGGGTCAACCCATAGAAGCGGATCAGTGGCCCATCCCACAAGCTCAGCAAAGTGTGATATTCTTTGATCAGGCTATGGTTGATAACTGGGATGGTTGGGCCTCATACCTGCCAACTAGCGAACTAGAACCACAAGAATTAGATCTGTTAGGTGCTATAAAAATGGATTATTGTTTATATTTTGATTATACAGGAAAAAAATCAATCAATGAGTCAATGGCTAAATGCAACAATAGGAGCTTTCAGAAATGCTAGCTTATGGTGTAATTATACTAGTAGAAATGTATCAAGATCTAACAATCACCCACTCAAATTACCTCCAGGATTGTTTTTGATTTGTGGAGACTATGCATGGCCTGGAATTCTGTCATATGCAAAAGGAGGTCCCTGTAGCATAGGTAGATTAAGCCTATTAACACCTAATACATCCATGATCATTACTCACAAATTGAGGAAGGTAAAACACCAAAAAAGAGCCACATGCCTTTACTTCTGATTGTAAGGATGATACGGAATTTTGGAGTCCTAGTGAAATTATAGCAGCATCTGTGTTAGCACCTGGAGTTGCTGCAGCTCAGGCACTGGCTACTTTAAATAAACTTGGCTGTTGGTTAGCAAAACAAACTAATGCAACCTCCCAGACTTTGAGTGGACTATTGTTAGATGTGGATTCAATTAAACACGTGACGCTTCAAAATAGAGCAGCCATAGATTTTTTATTGCTAGCTCAAGGTCATGGTTGTCAAGATTTTGATGGACTCTGTTGCATGAACTTGTCTGACCATTCAGAATCTATTCACAGCAGTATTGATGTTTTACATGATCAAGTACAGAAACTACGACAAAGTGATGGATTTAATATCTTTAAAGGTCTTTTTACAGGAATGTCGAGATGGCTACGTGGACTGTTGTAAAAGGGATTAGGATGTTTAGTTATTTTTGTTTGCATTTTGATTTGTGTACCATGTTTGTTAAGATGTGTACAAAGTTTGATAGATAGAGCTTTGAAACAAGCTTTTTTTATAAATACAGAAGGGGGAGATGTGGATATCTCGGAAACAAGTTTGGCTGCCTCGGCAAGTGAAGAACGACCCTGGGAAAGAGATACAATTATGCTTGTTGGAACGAAACCATGGGAGCAAGAGATAAAACAGTAGAACACAGGACAAGGTGCCGGAACGTCGTAGTTTTGTGTACCCAGATGTCTGTTAGCAGTTAATCACTGACCTTTTAGATAAAGAAATTGCAATTCGTGTGTAAGCTATTTTTGTATAACAACAGAGAAGTATTGAAGCTTAACTATAGGCTGCTGTGTCAGCTATCTAGAGAGTATAAAAGCTTGCTTAGCTTTTAATAAAGCTGTCTTCGATTCACCACAATCGGAGTCCATGCCTCTTATTATGCCACACTTTCTCTCTCGATAACTCTCTTTCATTTGTAAACGGTGAATACAATTTTAGCAATGACATCCCCAACCCTTTTGGCTTAGACAGATCCATTCTCCTGCTGACAACTTTGCAGTGCTGAAATATATAGACATTTGATAATCATTTATTTGTAGAGAGCAATGACACTGTGCAACAGGGAAGTGCCAGATCTCTCGTGAGTTAACATACCTCACATAATATGCAACACTGCACTTGGCCAGATGGAACACTGACAAAGCAAATTTCTGAAGATACAAATTTAAATTACTTTTTTGTTGGAAAGGGAAGATTAGCTCTTAGTTTATATTACCAGTTGCCTCGAGTGTCTCTTCTGAAATCCATTCTTTTATAGCATGCTATTGCTTCAGGCACAACAGTTGTGTCTAACAAATTATCATAATTCCCTGAACCCATTATTTATCAAAAAATCTCCTCCATCTTAGCACTGAGACTTAAGCCTCTAGTGTCAAACTGACATAGTCCAGTAGCCATGCCAGACATCACCGATAACCCATTTTGCACCAGCTATGACCTTCCCTGTTAGCCTGTCTGGGCAGCGGAGGTGCACTCTTCATAAAATTCCAAAAAAGTCTACTTGGGAGTTAAACATGTAGCACCACAGCCGGTTATTACCATAATTGTCTGCATGACCTGATGCTCACTCACACTCTGCTAACTGTCCTCACCAGAAGCCTTTGGTCTTTGTACAGACAATCTATAGTAAGATCTGTTCTCTCCATGACATTATTCCTCTTGAGCACCAGAAGCCACTTACTTCTGTCAAGAAGCATAGATTTTTATTTTAAATTTCCACACTTGACTCTGTCCAGCCTCTTTCTATACAAATCCTGGGTGGTATAAGCACAACACACAACCCACAGTGCAGTGTAGATGAGAGTGCTGGATTGGAAATGCTCCTCTTCAGCACAGGATGAGACATGGAACCTTCTCACAGTGGGGGTTGGAGGACACAGACTGTGATGGTCTGCCAAATTTTAGTCAATGTCTCAAACATTCGTTAAAGAACTTTGGTGGAGAAAACGGCCTCTGTAAAAAATGCTGGAGTTTTGTGAACAGGAGAATGTGGCTGGAGGAGAGGGCCCCATGGAGGGTGGGACTGTGCTTCTCCAAAGCCACAGTTCCTTATCTTAAGTGACCAGGAGAAGGAGCACAGCATATGCGCCTGGAGGAGAAGGCCCCACGGAGGATGGAACTGTGCTTCTATCTTAAGCAGTCACACCAGCAGGGAAAAAGAGGCAACTCCAAAAGGAACCCCCCGCAAATCTCACCGACCGATTCCAGAGAACCCTGGGAACGGGACCTGCACATTTCGAGACCATCAACTAACACACTATAAAAGAAGGGAGAACAAGTTCTCAGTGCGTGCCCTCCAGAACTGGATCTCTACACTGGCTGGACCAATGCTGGACCCAGGACTGGTGAAACCCTTTTCTTCTCTCTTTCTTTCTTTCTCTCTTTCTCTCTCTCCCTCTTTTCCTTCTCTCTTTTCCACAGTCCCTACACCTCATCCTTTTAAACATAAACCGTTGACCAAGTCTGAGACTAGGAGTGGATCTAGCTGCCCCTGGGCTCTTCTTTGAGAAGGAGTCCAGAAAGCAAGGGGGTCTGCTCTGAACCTCGTGACTCAACGGGAGGGCTCTCCTTCTGATACAGTTCCATGTTCCTTTTTCCGTTTCTTTTTCTACACCTCCCTTCTCTTTTCAAACAGCAGCTTAATGACATGCTGCAAGGTTCATATTGATAAGTTCACTTGTACTTGGGCAAGGTTAGCTAGGTTGAATAAATGTTCATTGTTGTTTGAACTCCCCTGGTGTCGTTTCACCTTAATTTTGACAAAGGAAATCCATGAACCTGAGTTGCTCCAACTTTGGAATGCAACACAGACGAGCAGCCTGTATGAACTAGTTCCCAGAATGGCTCAAATTAATATGGTGCTAATGAGGTAGCATCCCTGGGATACATTCCCAATAAAGTTCATGACAAATACGGGTAGATGAAATACATTTATAATACAACTATTAATTTGCAGCAGTACAGTTTTGCAGACTGGACACTGACCCTTAGGCTATATTTGCCTGGAAGAATGGACAAGGATAGACTATGCCCTGAGCATTTTTTCTCTCAGTGAGAGTTTTAACCCACAGCTTTCCACAATTTACCTGTATCAATAGATTCCATTGTCATAGCTTTAAATTTCAGAGTAACTGGAAGAAGTTATTAAAATGTTTAATATTCTGAAACAATGGGATTGTTAATTCAACTGCTCTGTTGGAGGTCACAGTTACTTACAATTTCTGTATATATTAAGACAATCACCTACTTCAACCTTCCAGTTTCATTAACACTTAATGATTAATGACATATTTTACAGGAATGAGCAACCATTTAAAATTTATGTTGCCGGTGTATTACAGTTTCTCACTTAGACCTCCAATTTTCTGATTTGGGAACAAAACCACATGAATTAAGCAAGCAATCACCCAGCATTGACAGTGAAGAGTCAATCACAAGAACCCATTTTTTCCCCCACACAAAATGTTCAATAAACCCTTGTAAAATTCTTATAGATATAAATATATGTGTTTGTGCATTCGTGTATAGTAGATGCCAGCATTTAATTATGAAATACGAAAGGAAAAACTTACAAAAATTCTATCAGATTGTTCAAATCTTTTAATCTATTGTCATGGTTTAACCCCAGACAGCAACTAAGCACCATGCAGCCACTCACTCACTGCCCCCCCACCCAGTGGGACGGGGGAGAAAATCAGGAAAAGAAGTAAAAGTCGTGGGTTGAGATAAGAATGGTTTAATAGAACAGAAAAGAAGAAAATAATAATGATAATGATAACACTAATAAAATGACAACAGTAATAATAAAAGGATTGGAATATACAAGTGATGCACAGTGCAATTGCTCACCACCCACCGATCGACGCCCAGTTAGTCACCAAGCGGTGATTACCCCCACCCTCACTCCCCCCAGTTTATACACTAGATGTGGCGTCACATGGTATGGAATACCCTGTTGGCCAGTTTGGGTCAGCTGCCCTGGCTGTGTCCTGTACCAACTTCTTGTGCCCCTCCAGCTTTCTCGCTGGCTGGGCATGAGAAGCTGAAAAATCCTTGACATTAGTCTAAACACTACTGAGCAACAACTGAAAACATCAGTGTTATCAACATTCTTCGCATACTGAACTCAAAACATAGCACTGTACCAGCTACTAGGAAGACAATTAACTCTATCCCAGCTGAAACCAGGACATCTATTTAGTATCTGTATAATTGATTTGCTCTAGTATTAATTCCATCCTTAATTCATCCATGTACCTGATGCTTTATTTTATTCATCTTCTTGTTGAGTCCCTGAATGATTTTTATATATAATTGTTGATTCATGAAATAAAGGTTTTACTTCCAACTTCACAGAATTTTTGCAGTTGATCTAAAGCCTGCCCCCCAATCTCAAACTTCTTTTTAAAGAAAAATTATTGCTTTTTTTAGAAGTCTGAAGTGTCCAGTATACAAAGTTTTTCAGAGTTTTTTTCTAAAGATATAGCCATGATGGGCATCAAGGCTTCTGGCAAACAGGTCATTGAGAGGGTGCTCCCTACAGCAATGTTGTGACAAACTTTCTTTTTCCTCCATCTTCTCACTCTCAAAAGTTTTAAAAATTTTCAGAATTTTGAAAAGTATCCACCAAAAACTACCTAAAAATCAATGCATCAAAAATCTTGAACTACATTAAATATTTTATTTATTTCTTATGCACAGTGACAACTGCAGAGAAGTCCTACTCATGGAAAT
This sequence comes from Harpia harpyja, assembly GCF_026419915.1. Taxonomy (NCBI): domain Eukaryota; kingdom Metazoa; phylum Chordata; class Aves; order Accipitriformes; family Accipitridae; genus Harpia; species Harpia harpyja. Next base: position 26,896,761 of record NC_068947.1, read on the forward strand.
GCAGTTACATTGCTAACCGGCTCAGATCCAGCCACAGGAGCAGCATATACTTGCTCATTGAAACCACACATTTCTCTTAGTCAGCAGACAGCTATTCTCACGGCTAAAACTGGTACTAGCCTTTGTGAGTCATCTCAACGCTCTTCGCATGCTGTTACCCATGCCTAGACCATAGTATCAGAAAGATGCTGGCACATAACGATACTGATCTGTCCATTACAAGGCTGAATCTCACAGAATACAAAGTGGCAACTGTTTCCCTTTGTTTTCACTTTGGAAAAGATAAGACAATTTGGTATCAATGTCTTCAAAAAGAAAGCCAATGCTTTGGCTTTGTTTTCCTTATTTTCAAATTTCAGTTCAAGTTGCTAAAACAATAGAAAGTAACACTTTATTACCATGACAAGGCATAGCACCTCTCACAAAAACGTGTTTCTCTTCACTATCATTATGTTTTCAGCTCTGTCTTGAAGTTCAGTAGACATTATAAGAGCTTTGTATTTATTGTTGCTAACTACAGTTAGAGAATACTATATGTGTGATAAAACTGCCTGCAGTTTGAGCTACCATACTTGCAAGAAAGGCTGCAGCCTTTAGCCTTTAATCCAGTTCCTGTGTGTGGTATGTTACACTTCTGTATTATGCAAGGGAAATATCTGCTAAGAGCCTTCTTTATACAATAACTGCTCATGCACATTAAAAAATAAGGCTCTTTAAAACAACTCAACAAACGAAAATTTTGCACATCTACTGCTTAATCAGTACATCAGCATCAGAGAATGCTGATGCTGTAAACAAACCATTTGCAATTTTAGTAAGTGACAAGTGCCTTTGATTACATGTTCTAAGATACAGGGGTTTTGTCCATTTTACTTCTAAGTATTTGCTTAAATGACTTAAGGGAGGACTTCTCTTCAAACATTTTTACAAGACTGAAATTACATGCCAGGTTTTTGTAGATTAATAAAGGTGAAGTATAACTTTATGAAAAATAAGATTTATCGTGTGCATGACAACTGTCTTTAAACAACAGCTTCTCTCCGACCTTTTAGTATTCTAATATATCACCCATAAAAATCACCTTACTGTACAAAGGAATATAACCATTAATGTTCATGGAAATTATGCAGTGCAGGTTTAATATTTTATATCTTAGGAATTTTACAATTTGATCATAAATGGAATCTGGAGCATACAGAGTATTCTGAAAGTCAAGATTGCTTTGTGGTTTCTTTAAATATTTTCACCCAAGTACTCCATTTAAAATAGATTAAGCTGTAAACCTACACAGAATAGTGCAGGTTTGAATATCAGCAAATAAAAGTTGACTATGTTCTATAAAACAACATTTGAACTCCTTGCTGCTGGATATCTTCTTATTCAATAACTTTATGATAAATCAGCCCCTGCTACATGTGCTTGGCAGAAGGCATTACTTTGCTTTAACAGCTATCCTTTTGAGTCATAACAACTTTTGATTGCAATTATTTCAACAACAAACTATAATAGTGCAAACAGACTATATAGGTAAAATCTCTTCCGGAACAAACCAGTGGGAAAAGTAGATGGCTTGTGGGGATGATATTTAATTAGCAGTCATCTGTGCCAATAAACCACTCAGACTAAGCTACCCATTGAAAGGAAAATAGCCCCTCAACCTTAACAGGACTTACAGGTTTAGCTTTAAATAGCCACTTACTACTGAAAGTTTTAGCAACTACAAATGCAGCGCTGCAAATATATCCTGAGATGTCAATATAATTCACAGGTTTAAGTACAACAGTTATTTAATCCACTACTGAATAATGAAGGGATAATACAAATTTTTAAAAATTAGTTCTTAGAGTAACAACTTATGATTAAAATCTGCCTGTGCACTGGTTTATATCTACAAACTAGGGCAACTGTAATTACCTAGATAGTAGGTAAGCACAGCATTATTTACTGGTGCACTGAAAAAGGAATGGCTGGAACTACTTTTCTGTCAAATACATTTTTATCATCTATACATAAACTAGAGCAGTTTTCCATATTTAAAGTACAATGGAATCTAAGAAGTCCACATGTTTCTCTAAGAGAGGGGTAACCAAAATGTTGAAGCCAAGGTCAGCACCAAAGTTTTACCTCACTTCAGCATCAGGTCCGTAAGAAAGACCTATGATGGGAACAACCTTCTATTGATATCAACAGATCATACAGGCAAAGCTGTATGTCAGATGCATGCCACTGGTAAAATTTTAGGGTGAAGGTGGGGGAACGGGTCTTTTACTTTCTACAGTCCATATTCCCAAATCCATGGAATTACATTTATTTCATAATTGTAACTGCACTATACTTTATTAGCCACTTCCTTCCTTTACATTACTGGGTGTAAGCCATAAAGAGTTAGCAAAGCTTTTACAGTTAGCAACCCCAAGCGTTCACTAAGTAAAAAGTTCTTATCGCTAAAGGAAACCATCACGAGAGATGCACACACCTTTGTTAGCCTTCTTTTCACACTACAGCTGTATCTAGCCAGGCTGGTACTCCAGACTACTTCTACAGTCAAGGAATAGACACAACTTTTTCTACAGGACAGTTCATCAGTCCCTCCATCTTAAAAAGTGAGGAATGTCCAGACACGCTGTGTTGTGTTGACTGCCTAGATGACTCAGGATACCTAGGCCAAAAGGAACACTTCTGTCCCTTTAATGCAACACCACACTGAACCCATACAAAAGCAGCACACTAAATCTACACCAGATCCATTTGTGAAATTAAATCCTGCATTCCCGAGGGCTTTGACTGTAAAATGTTAGAAGTAAATTGAGCTAAAGGAATTTCTAAAAAGAACCAGTCAGAAGCATATTAAAACATTGCAGAATAATTTACAGGCAGCAATTGTAATGATGTGATATATCATTTTTTTCATTAGCTTTTCAGAGTTAATTTCAACAAATGAATTCATGTTTAAAGCTCACTGTACTGTACGAGATTGAGCCCTACATCTATGAAGAATATTTGACAACAGTAAAAGAGTTTCTGGGTTTAGTTGACATTTTATGGCTTAAGGTGAAAGAATTAAACAAATGGCAGTTATGCTTGTTTGACATTCTAGATACCCTTCAGTTTATATGCTAAAGCTGTCCTTATTTTTCAGCAATAAAACTGTGCTGCTTTAAAGCCTACTATCAGAACTACATAGCTCTGAGTGACTTCACAGCGTACCCACAGTTTTTAATTGTGGATAGCCATGTTCTTGCTTATTTACTCTGATTTTAAATTATAAAATAGTAATGGAAATATTTTCATCAGAATACAGACTTCATTGAGTATTTTGCTGAAATTGAAGTGACAGACAATTCCAAATGTGATACAAAAATAAGGAACATGGAGAGTTTAACTTCTGAAGTAGCACAATCTCCACAGCCCATTTCTCTGAACCTTTTGCCTGACAAGGCAAATACTTTCTACAGGACATTAGAACTCGCAGGAGCTTTTAATAAACTGGAGTTCAACTCAAAAGCATAAGTAGATTTTACCTTTAAGTTTCCAATAGATACAAACTAAAACCTTCTAAACTGGCAGACTACAGGCTGGTAAGATACATTAATAGAGGACAGCATATTTAAACTAATGCATTGAATTTGAGAATGTCTAGATTGAGCCCTTGAATCTGACGCACTTCACTTGTGTTACACAGTATGTAGACACACATGTATTAAACTGGGGTCCATTTAATTTCTCCAGAGGCCCATTTCCCAAGCATAAGAGGAATAATAGTTCTTCCTCTATTTGCCTATCTCATGGACTAAGATTATACAATACTCAGAACAAAAGAGATCTTTGAGAATTTGTTAGTAAAACGGATACTCTAATCTCTAGTCTTTTAATATTAACTACAATTCAAATAATACACTGCAAAAATCCTAAGAACTCCAAATCTGTAGAAGGCAAATACTAAGACAGCTTCCTGATGCCTTAAAGCACTTTTCCTAAGTTTCCCTGAACTGAAAAGTCTAACTGTATTTGAAGAATGTTCATAGTACAGGGATTTCAAATACACACAGATGCATCTGATCCAAATTCACCCAAACTCAAACTCATTATAATCTTAAAGCTTAAAGGAAGTTATAACTCTTATTATTATTACTATTTAAATTACAACCAAGAAGACTGCATGATAATCTTGATCCTAATGACACCAATGGGAAAGATCACATAATCAATGGAGAACAGCTGACACATAAGGTTGTCTGCATTAAGATTCTTTATATTCAAGACAGCACAACAGACCTGTACAACACTGAACAGCTTTTCCTTTAGACATAACAATCCCTCAGACCTGCAGTGTTAGAATCACTTGATCAAGACAACAGTTAAACTAATTTTTATCCTTTCCTCTTATCTTTCCAGCTCATGCGAGCTTCAGTCATAACTAAATGCATTTTTGAGCGCGTAGTTTAATTTAAGAAATGAACTGTAGGAACTGAAAGCAATAGTTTTCAAAACAGAACCAAATCTGTTTTTCATTTGTTTTGAAAAATTTTAACACCTAGTCTAGAGAAAATAAGGGGCATACTGCTAATTTAGTGTGTAATGGAACCTGAGCTATCCATTTAAAAATCTTGGAAGAAATAGTGTGGTCAAACAGCTTACCTAAAGTGACAGGGGGTTCTTTTGTTTGTTTTTCTGTGAATTTGTTGTTTGTTTTTTGTTTGGGTTTTTTTTTTTTTTAAGGAGACATACTTTTGGTGGCAAGAGACTTCTCAGTTAAACTGCAGTTGCCTACTCTAAATTTATTGAGCTTCATGACAGCAAACACAAAGTCCATGCTACCCCTGGCACCATCAATCAAAATGCTAGGTAGTAAAACATTGCATCTTAAGCTTCTTGATTGAGAATTCCTTGTGTGCTTTCTTACTGAGATGTGCAATGCATGCTGATGCACCCGTGAATGAGGAAAAGTAGTGTGATAAGCTGATGATTTATTTCCTCTGAGATCAACAAAATATCGAAAACTGCAACAAATGAGAGATCTAGTGGGACTAGGAAACATTTTATTAAAAAGGCAACGGCCTGATTACCTTATCTTATGTAATTTATCACTCTCTTCTCTCAAGACTTATCATCTTAGCAAGACAATCTCAGAGGTCTAGAAAATTTCTGTAAATTGGCCCTCTAAAGTCAAAATAGTACTAGTACCACATGTAAGGTTATTCCAGAATCACAGGAAGTGAGTGCAAATGAAAAACTATCATGTTGAAAAGCTTCTTTTTCCTTAGAGGAAATAAACTATCAGAAATACTTTTTACTTGTATAACATCTTTATGCACAACTATATAAAGCAATATGAATGGCATTTTTTTTATATCTACCATATCCACCAGTAGATATACTTAATATTATGGAAACTGAAAAAGCATCAAAATGATCTGGTGGACATAAGAACAGTAGGAATGAAAGAACTCAAGATATTCCTTGAAGGTAATAATCTAGAGAGTATTCAATTATGATTATTAGACATAAGGACTTACTTGGATGTCCTGGATAGAATTTCCCCCCCTCCTTCCAGTAGAAAGCCACACAGATGTAAAAAGAATGATACAAAAGATACAATGCCCAGGCCCCAAAAATCTGGGTGGTTTTAATGTCTCTGCCAGAAGGCTGACTGTACTAAACTTGAAAACATAGCAGCATTACTTCCCTGCCATACAGACGTTTGTTTTCATAAGTAAAAGGCAGTTATTTGGGGGTTTTGACTGACCTTCTCTGAAACTCATGTTGCCCATGAATCTTTTAAAAATATATTTCTGTAACTTAAAAAAAAAAAATCATAAATGATTTTGGTTTTCAAACTGTAACATGCAAAGGCATAAGAATTAGCCATCTCTATCTTAAATTATAAAAACATCAGGAGTGTTGTCTGCTATGAAAAAGCTTGAAATTATTACTGATACTACCAAAATAATTTCCTTTCATTGATGGAACAAAATGGCCAGACCCGTAAAATACATTTTTCTCTCAAAACAGTGCAGTATTTGAGCAAGGAGAATGACTAATATTGTATTGATGGGGGTACAGAATTATTCAAATAAAATGTACCAAATGTTTTTAAGTTATTAGCCTAAAAAATAAACCAAAGAAACAATCATGTAATTTTTCAAAAGACAGTGCAGAACTAATTAGCATGAAAAACTACAGGCAGGTTCTTCCATCTTTACTTTACTCCGCAGATAACATTGATTTCTAGAAAGCAACTTCTAAAGTAATACATTTTTTTGAAAAGTAACTGAACCTTCTTCTGAGAACATCATATTGCTATATGCTAAGTTAAACATACATTTTTAATTTGTAAGATATCAGAGACTACATTCGTATATTTTCAGTGATCAAGCTACCAAAATTATTCTGTTTAACTTGAACTTTTATTTTGACCACATTGTTTTCCATACTGCTCTTATTTTCCATCCTGCTATATTATTGGGCTGTAACTTTATCGACCTGTTCACACCCATCAACTGTGCACAGCTACAGAATTTTAAGTGAGCAAGATAGATTACAGGTGTGCATCAGTGGTACAGGAGATGCTCAGAAGCCTTGGAGCACAACAAAACATGCCTTTGCCCATGGTTTGAGAACTAGATAAAAGTAAACAGTTTATACAAGCTAGAAATGGGCTCCCACTGGAAAGCTCTGAGAAGCCTCACTGGAGACAGTTCAATAGCTGTAGCAAAAATTTACACCTACTCTTTTCAGAAATAAACAGTTCACAAATGAATTCTGACTATTCATCTCTTATGCACTTACAGCCATGGACAGATTTCTTTTTTTTTTTCTTTTAAAGACATCTCCCCTTTACCAATCAACTCGTATTCTACAGTGTTATAACATCACATCACATTTCTTAAAGCATTTCAATGTTGTTCTGCTTAAGTTCTGTTGATATAGAAACACAGATTCAAACATTCTAAGTTTCCACCCAATGTAAACACAGCTGTCTTGAAAACAGTTAAATAGGCACAGCTTATTAATACAAGTGAGAAGCAAGCACACTGTGCATCTGCACTGGTTGCCAATAAAGTGTTACCGTACATGGAATATTCCTGTAGTATTATACAGCTACTATGTTTTCAACTGTATTTTTTAACTGTGTTACATTTCTATTTTTCTCCAAAGTTTTCTGGGGAAACCATTAACTTTATTTTTCTAGCATGCTCTAAAGTTTCTAGTCCAGACAGCAAGACAAAGCCAGAGACACAATTATTATTTAAAGAACATTCATCCCAGACTATAACATTAAAAGATGTTAGTAACCATACTTAAATATCTGAAACTAAGCATTTAGGAGCTAAAAAGGAGTGCAGAACACAAGAAGATAAGTAGATTGTTCCCTAACTTAGAGCAGAAAAAAAAAGTAATATTCAGAATGTAAGACTTTTTTCCCAGACACTGAACAATAAAGCATCTTGTTAAAAAAAGACAATCTTCAGTCTCTGCTATGCTACCTGAAATCCTGCAATGCAAGATAATGCAGTCCCAAGATTCTGCCTAATTCCTGTTAAAATCCATGGAAATCAGACACCTACTTAGCTTTTAGCACAGCTGTTAAAGTACAAAACATGTCTTGGGCCATGCAGCAGCTGGACAAAAAGTTCATAAACTGCACTCAGTTTTTTGTGGGGGAGTTCTACATCCCTGCACCAACATAAGAAGTGACATATTAAAAGCTAATAGTGAAGACTAAGGTCAATAAAATATTCATTATAGTTTAAAAATACACATTTAGTCATAGAAAATCATTATATTACAATTCATTGTTTTTCATATTTCAAAAACAGTACTTACAAGTTTTGTCATTGAACACCCAGAAGAACGCAGCACTAATTACAGGCCTCGGTAATGCCCATGGGAAGTAATTTGAGATTTTCCCAAAGACAAAAGGATAAGCATATGCATTGTGGTAACACTATCCAAAATTCCTGTAGAAAGGTTTCTACAATTTGTAAGAAAAAACTGAAAAAGCATTTTCTGAAATTTCAATTACAGGAGTCAAACAATCATTCAGTTATCTGTTTTATATCTCCCAAATTTATTTTCTTTCAATCGACAGTAAAGCAGATCTTAATGTAAATATATTTACTTCCAGCTCTTAGCCACATACAGTATATGAAATTAAAACATAGTACAAAGCATTTTTCTGCTGCTAAATACACAGAAAATAAACTAAGACACTTTTTAGTTATGTGGATATCTTTTACCATGACCATTAGTGTTGGTTTCTCAAACTACCAGTGTAGTTTTAAGACAATTAAGTTTTCCTGCATTACTATCAATAGTATACAGTACTCTAGTTTTCCCCCATGGAATATATTCACTCACATCTTTATACAACGCTAACGAACAAAAGATTTTTCTTGTTACTGACTTGATAAAAAAGGAAATCTAAGGTTCAACACAAACTATGCTCGATGAAACAATCAGACTTCTTAAGCTGTTATAACAGCAGCTATATCTCATTGATTTCAACTCAGAATTCCCAGTAGCTTAAGAGAAAGTCTGGCTTTCTTACACAGACTCATAAAAGTCAAAGGTCAGAAATTATTAAATGTAACCCAGGTAATATGCTAGTCTCGTACATGAAGAAAAGCATATGCGTGATTCTGACATAGGAATCTTCCATGGAAGCCTTGCATTGTTTCACACATCTCTTCAACATCACTTTCTCTCAACAAACTTTGTTTTCTATTACATAAATATACTTTGTTCACCAACAGTTTGTTTATTCTAAAATATTTTCCTTGAAACCCTATTTAAGTTTGTGTATTTAAAAATGAGATGCAAGAACTTCAGAAGAAACAAAAAGCTTTCCAAAACATGCTCAATTTTAAAAGGAAATCAGTTTCCATTCTTTTATCTCATTTTAGCTTCATGTGCATAAATGTAAGCCTAGGAGTTGCTTAAAAAAGAATCTTGTGAAGATGGAGTACAGTATGTTATACATGCTTACATGAATTATACCAGACAGGAGCTACAGGAACACAGGCATAGTATGCTCAGCATTAGAAGTATTTACTGTTGGAACATATGGAAAATAGTAAGTTATGCATGATGCCATTTGGTTCAGCTAATTTTCAGTGGAGCTCTTGCAAGTTACAGTAAAGTATTGGATGCTTAAATAAGTGCATTAACATTTTGGTTTAGATCAGGAATACACTTTTGAACCAAACATCTCTTATCACCTTTCACAGTGCCTTGGTTTGCATTGCAGAATAGTCTCAGGGGACAAAATTGCATCCCTTTCGAATTAAGGTAAACTGACATTGTACTTCAGAAACATCTGTATCTTCAACTGCTGTTGACAAGACCAGAGTAGAGCCAGTTTAAGTCCCTTGAAACATGCATAAATACATAAACATGCAGATTTCAGGTCTTTAACCACAAACTATTTTTTTGTAAGTTCACTCCTGTTGTACTACACTACTTGCTAATGTAGACACAGCCTTTACACACTGGCAGCAACCCTGGTATTCTCAGTGGAGCTGCTGGGAATGCCAGCACCCTGATGATAACAGACTGGGCAGACATTGAAGCAACAACTGTGTATATGCTGGCCAGCCCTGGTAAATTGAGGAGAATCTCTCTTTCTCTCCAACCCTATGAGCTCATGTCTTGGCTATGGAGAAAGTGTCCCAACAGGTCCAGCAACTCAAAAAGTCATCTTCTTCCCCACAGGTTGGTGTCTCAACTACCACAAGTGCCATACGGAGTCAGGGCAAAGGCAAAGGGAACCATGGATGCATGCCATGTGCCACCTTGTGGTTCTACCTGCATGACCACTGGGACAGCATGAGGAAGAGGGGTAGTACACCGACATGGGCTTCTAGGTTGGAGGTAGGTGAATTATGAGGAAAAACAGTGGCCAAAAAGTATACATCCAGGAAGTTTACTCCCCCAGATGCAGCAGAACGTCTGAGGACACTTCCACTTCTGATCCTGATGAAGGGACTTCTGGTTTGCAGTTACAGGAATCAGGTAATGAATGCTCTGACCAGCAATAGAGGGGCTCCACCTCCAGCCAAGCAGAGGAAAGGGACAACTAGGTTTACTGGAGTGTATGGAACAGATTGCCTGGCACATTAGACCCATGGGAGCCGTAACGCTTTGGTGGACAATGGTGCACGGTGTAACGTAATGCCATCAGGGTACGTGGGGACAGAACCCATCTGGATTTCTGGAGTGACAGTGGATTCCAGCTGGTGTCTTGGTTGGAGACTGAAGTGACCCTAACAGGGAACAAGTGGCAGAAGCACCCTATTGTGGACCAGCCCAGATGCTCTGGGCATCGTTGGCATAGGCTACCTCAGAAAAGGATACTTCAAGGACCCAAAAGTGTACCGGTGGGCCTTTGGTGTAACCACCATAAATACAGAGAATATTAAACAGCTGTTTACTTTGCCTGGCCTCTCAGATGATCCTTCTGTTGTGGGGCTGCTGTGTATCAAAGAACAGCAGGTGCCAACTGCTACCATGATGGTACACTGGCGGCAATACCACACCATACGAGACCCCCTGGTTCCCATCCATAAGCTGATTCATTAAATGGAGAATGAATAAGTCATCAGCAAGACTTAATCACCCTTTAATAACCCCATACAGCCAGTGCAAAAGTCTGATGGAGGGTGGAGACTAACAGTAGACTATCATGGCCTGAACAAAAACACCCTATCACTGAGTGCTGCTGTCATGGGCAAAAGGGAACTCCAATACAAACTGGAGTCACAGGCAGGCAGTTGATATGCCACAACTGATGTGGTCAATGCTTTTTTCTCTATTCCTTTAGCAGCAGATCGTAGGCCACAGTTTGCTTCCACATGGAGGGGTGTCCAATACCTGGAATTGGCTGCCCCACGGGTGGAAGCACAGCCCTACCATTTGCCATGGACTGATACAGACTACACTGGAACAGGGTAAAGCCCCTCAACACTTGCAATATGTTGATGACATCATGATGTGGGACAACACAATGAAGGAAGTGTTTGAAAAGAATTATTTGGATTACTACTTTCCTTAAAAGCTGATTTTGCCCCAAACAAAGCAAGGTCAAAGGACCTGCACAACAGACCTAGCTTTATGAAATGAAACGGCATATAGGTATTACCACATCCTAATGGATGTGATTAATACAGTAACAGCCATGTCCCCACCAGCTAACAGAAAGAAAACACAGGCATGGTGGATTTCTAGATAATGCATATCCTTGGTTACAGTCAGATTGGGAGTCCTCTCCATTGAGTGACACAAAGAATTTCAACCAGGACCCTGAGCAGCAACAATCCTTTAAAGAGAACAAACAGGAGATGATAGTTCATGCAGTAGCCCTTAGGCCAGTTGGACTGGACCAGATATTAGAAGCATGGTCTACACCGCAGCCAGGAAACATTACTGCAACTAGAGCCTCTGGCAGAGAGCACCTGGAGAGACTCAAGGTCAGCCTCTATTGGTTTTGGAGCCAGGGTACAGAGGATATGAGGTCCACTACACCCTAATGGAAAAAGAGATACTCGTAGGACACAAAGTGGTTCAAGCTACTTCAGAAGTAGTTGGTACAGAAGCACTGCTCTTCTTGGTACCACAAATGTCTGTGCTGTACTGGATGTTCAAATGAAGGGTCCCTTCCACACATCATGCAGCTGACAGTACATGGAGTAAGTGGGTAGCATTGATCATGCAATGGACTCCGATGGGGAACCTCAACTACCCAGGAATCCTGGTAGACATTGTGAACTGTCCAGAAGGCAGAGATTTCAGAGCACTACCCAAGGAGATGACTCACATCAAAAAGCTCCTAGTGTATAATATTTTACCAGAAAGTCAGAAGCAATATGCTGTGTTTACCAAGGAGTCCCCTCGCATTGTGGGAACCCACTGAAGTGGAAACCTGCTGTATGGAGTCCCACACAAGTACAGAAACCAAAGGAAAAGACAAATCAATCAATTTGCAGAGGTGAAAACTATCCAGTTGCTTTTAGATATCACTGAATGAGAAATGTGGCCAGAGCTCTCCCTCTGCACAGACTCATGGATCCAACTGGCAGCACAGTGCTAAACATGTCTGGGCCGCTATGTTGTAGCAGGACATTGCTGCCTGAGTAGAGAACCTTGTTTTAAAGGTCTGTTACACAGATGCTTACATGCCCCGGAATCACTGAACATCAGAACAAGCAACAGGTGGACCAGGCTGCTAGAATTGAACTGGCTCAGTGTGGACCTGGACTGGGAATGTAAGGGTGAGCTAGCTACTCATAGATTGGTGGGCCCAAGAAAACATCAGGACATCTAGGAAGGGACACAACATACAGACAGTCTCATGATCAAGGGGTAGACTCAACTACACAGGTTATCCATGAATGCAAAACATGTTGCCATAATCAAGCAAGCCAAACAGGCAACACCTCTTTCTGACACAGAGGACAGTGGCTGAGATACCAAAACAGAGCAAGTATATCACACTACTATGAACATGCCAATGTAAACGTCACGTGGTTGCTGTGGTGCATGTAACTACTGGATGGTTAGAAACATACCCTGTAACCAATACCACCAGCCAAAACAACTTGTACTTTGAAAACCAAGGTTTATGATGACATAACACCCCAGAAATAACTGAATCAGGCAATGGGACTCATTTCTGAAGCCACTTCATAGACATCCAGGCCAAGAAACACAGCATTGACTGGGTATATTACATCCACTATCATGCACCAGCTGCCAGGAAGACTGAACAATGCAATGGACTGTTAAAGACTACACTGAGAGCAATGGGTACTGTGATGCACATTTACTAGAAGCCACATGTCTGAATGTATTGGCTTTGTGTGACAAGGTTTCGGTAGCGGGGGGAGGGTTACAAGGGTGGCTTCTGTGAGAAGCTGCTGGAAGCTTCCCCTGTGTCCAACAGAGCCAATAGCAATAGTAAGACAGACCCGCTGCTGGCCAAGACCGAGCCAATCAGCGATAGTGGTAGCACCTCTGTGATAACATATTTAAGAAGGAAAAAAAAAGTTGCAGAGACAGACAGAAATGGCAGCCGGAGAGAGGAGTGAGAACATGTAAGAGAAACAACCCTGCAGACACCAAGGTCAGTGAAGAAGGAGGGGGAGGAGATGCTCCAGGCGCCAGAGCAGAGATTCCCCTGCAGCCCATGGTGAAGACCATGGTGAGGCAGGTTGTCCCCCTGCAGCCCATGGAGGTCCATGGTGGAGCAGATATCCACCTGCAGCCCGTGGACAACCCCACGCCAGAGCAGGTGGATGCCCAAAGGAGGCTGTGACCCTGTGGGAAGCCCACACTGGAGCAGGTTCCTGGCAGGACCTGCGGATCTGTGGAGAGAGGAGCCCACGGAGCAGATTTTCTGGTAGGACTTGTGACCCCGTGGGGGACCCACGCTGGAGCAGTGTGCTCCTGAAGGACTGCACGCTGTGGAAGGGACCCATGCTGGAGCAGTTCATGAAGAACTGCAGCCCGTGGGAAGGACCCACGTTGGAGAAGTTCGTGGAGGACTGTCTCCTGTGGGAGGGACCCCATGCTGGAGCAGGGGAAGAGTGTGAGGAGTTCTCCCCCTGAAGGGGATGAAGCAACAGAAAGAATGTGTGATGAACTGACCGTAAACCCCATTCCCTGTCCCCCTGCACCGCTGGGGTGGGTAGGTAGAGAATCTGGGAGTGAAGTTGTGCCCAGGAAGAAGGGAGGGGTGGAGGGAAGGTGTTCTGAGATTTGGTTTTATTTCTCATTACCCTACTTTAGTTGATTGATAATAAATTGAGTTAATTTTCCCCAAGTTGAGTCTGTTTTGCCCGTGACAGTAATTGGTGAGTGACCTCTCCTATCCTTACCTCGACCCATGAACCCTTTGTTATATTTTCTCTCCCCTGTCCAGCTGAGGAGGGGGGAGCGATAGAACGGCTTTGCTCAAGGGCCCAGGTGCATTTGGTGGTTAATGCAGGAGGATGAAGAAATCTGATGCATACCTCCATGAGACCTCACCTTGGAGGAAAAATAACCCATGATTTGAGTTGTCACCATAGCTGTATTTCATTGAAAACTACCACAGCAGGAGCCATCCAAACCAGTAAAAGATCAGCCTTGTAAGGAATCTGTTAAGTGCAGTAGTGATCCAACCCGAGCTGGCTTCTGCACCCAACAATTCAACACAACAGATCATCTCTCCCCTCTCAAATGACCACCACAACAGACAGAGCCCAAGTCATGGACTTTTTTCTTCCCCATCCCACTAGAGTTGTGGGACAGCAAGAGACTGGTGACTGCTTAGTTGCTGTCTGGGTTCAACCCAAAAAGCTAGGTTTTTTTCAAGACAGAGTCAGATTCCTAGTACCTTCATTCAAAGTTTATCTGGACATGGGATGCTGGAATAATTTTTGTTTGTTCTGGAAATCCTGATTTTGGCCAAAGTAAAAGTGACCTGTTATTTTGTGCATTTACCCTTTAGTGCTACCTTACTATGAAGTCTCACGTATGTACACATGCATATATTATTTTCATGTAATCAAACAATTTTTTGTTCTTATAGCTCACATCTCCCTGCCGAGTTTAACAAATGAGAAAAAAAGCAGTTAGATATAAAACTCTGTATGCTACCAATACAGCCAAAACCTAACTTAATCTTAAACTCCCTTGTAAACATCTGTTCCTAAAAAATGTCCACCCTTTAAGCGATTATAAGATTACCAGGGAGCAAATAAACATCTAAATAATCTTTATTTCATTTCACTTCCCACTGAAAGTCTCTGGGACATATATTTCCTTCTCACCTTCTCATCTTCTTTTCTATCCCCTTCTGCCTCTTCCAAATTATTTCTATCCTGCATGTATGCCTCAAAACACGAGCTGTTTGCCAGAAATCATGCTCTAACTTCAAAACTTGACCAAAGTTATAACAGTTATTCCTGTAAGCCCCCATCAAGGAACCCTGTAATTAACCATCTGCTTCTTTGAGGACTGGTGTCACTCAGCATAAATCAGAAAATGTTCTCTTCTTATTAAAGTAAACATTTATTTTCCTCCTTATGAAAGAAAACACTTGGGATTTTTTCCGTCTAAAAAAATGCAGTACCCAAACTAAGGACACTAAAGGTACCATATTTTCATCTCATAGCTGAACATCCCCCAGCAATTTTTGTTTTGCTACACTAATATTTAGAGATCTGCTTTTTTAGTAAGTACACATTCCTGTGATAATATAGCTGGTTAGGAGATTGAAAGTTCATTGCACAGGATAGTAAACATTTGGAGATTATTCCACTTTGGCTCACAACAAAAGCTGAAACATTTTTCCCCAACAGGGAAGATTTTCTGTCCCCTCTCCCCACAAAGCTTTTGCCCTGATTCATGAAGACTGTCCCGTTTTCTGCAAGGATGAAAGCTCTCCCTGGGTTGAGGATAGTTAGCACGGCCTGGACCACAAGCACTGAAGGGGCCACTAGATTTACCAGCACCCCTCCAAGCTGACTGGGAGAAAATTAGGTAGGTTTCCCATAAGCAATTATCTTTCCTTCAAGCATTTTGTACCTTATTCCCTCAGGAGCTCTGCTGATTTTTACTGTGTAATTGATTCTGACTTGAATAGAGCACACAGACATATACAGACTAAACTTTGACCAAATTATACTGATCCATTATCCTGGACATGCAGCAGTAGTAGCAGGATCACATATGGTAAGATTTTTCCAAGGAATATACAGAGCTTTAATGATGAATCAGGTCATGCAAAAAATGTAATGCATAAAATTCAAAAGAATATTAAAACCATAACAAACTAATGCCAAGGGAATCCTAGAACAGCCTGGTTCAAATAAGAATGGTGACTCCTTCATATTTTCCCACGGTAACATCCTGCATACTTAATGTGCTAGTCTTTAATAGCACAGTGACATCCTATTTCAATAGTAAGGAGAAATGAAGTGGTACTTGGGAGTCTCACCCTCAACTTCAGTTACCTGCATCATACATCCATCTCACAGTTGTCCTGGTGAGGACACACCTCAAAGCATAAGTTTGTCACAGACTGAAGTGTCACAAGTGCACTGACAGACATATATGGAGAAATAAGTAATTCCACCCACGAAAGTTATGGGTCACAACTATAAGTAAGTCACAGACCTGAGAAGCCTAACAATGCTTACTCAGCAGGACATCTTTCAGCACAGCCTGGTGTTATCTGTACTTACATAATTTTGCCTCAAGGAAGAAACTTCCAGCATTTTAGAATTTTCACTCCTGAGAAGAAGATACCCCTTAAAAAAAGGCATGTGTCACATCCCAGTTTCTCAGGACAATGACTCAGGTTTGCTGATTCCCAGGTCAGGATTAAGGTGAAACGACACCAGGGATCCTTTAACTCACAAAACTCAATTTTTATTCACTCACAACAAGAATTGGCATGAAACCACATCAGTAAACTGTGTAACATGTGCTAACCACACATCACCAAACATATACTACAGGCCTTGCTTATCTGGGAATCGGTTCAGGGAAGACAATAAGGAGAGCCCTCCTGTTGGGTCAGGAGGTTCAGAGCAGACCCCCTTGCTTTCCAGGCTCCTCAGAGAGGAGCCCAGGGGCATCTGGATCCACTCCTAGTCCCAGACTTGGTCAATGGTTTTATGTCTAAAGGGATGAGGTGTAGGGATTACTGGGGGGGGTGGGGGGGTGGGCGGGGGGGCAGTGTAGGTAGGTGGAGTTGGAGAGAGAGAAGAGAAGAGAAAGATTTCATCAGTCCTGGGTCCAGCGTTGCTCCAGTCAGCCAAAGAGTCCGGTTCCAGAGGGCACATGTGTACCTGGGGCTTCAGTTTGTGTCCGTTTATCATCTCCTTGCCCCTCCTTTGGGCGGGCACTGGAACTCATTAGGCTAATTGGGTATCATGCACAGTTTCTGCTTTCAGAACCTTCAGGAAATGCATCAGTGGCCTTGGAGGTTGTTTGGGGAATAACTTCTTCCCTGCAGATGTGACCATTGTTTGATCTTTGGCTATGCACAGTGATCTGCCCTGCTCAGCATATCAGATCAGGACAACAGAACAGGGAGCTGTGCACCCTCCTGCACAACCTCCCCCTCCTGTTGCTGATGGGCGCTGATGGGCTTCTTTTCACCTGGGGTTCCTTGCTAGGCAGGGTTAGTCTTAAGCAGAACTTGCCCCACCACAATGCTTGAGGCATTAACTCTTTCAGTCTCTCACAACATGTCAACAGACTAGGAAGATAATGCACACAAAACTGCATATTTTCTTTTCAGTGCAGGACTAGGTCTATGAAAGGGATTGTATGACGTGGTAGCTGCAACAGGAAGTAACATCATCTGATGACCTGGAAAATCCCTTCCCACCATGTAATCCCAGCCCAACTAGACTTCAAATTAGTAGGCATCTCTCAGAGTATAGACATGGTAATATGCAAACACTAGTGTGGATACTAAATATCCAGTACTGCCTCAAAATACAGATATTTGCGTTTTGTCATTGAATAATCAATAAAAATAAGGAAAGCCTTGAACAAGTAAGTATCCTCAATTTTTACACTAACCTTTAAGAACAAATTCTGTAATACAAATGTTTTACACTCTAAAAAATCCTCTAGTGCCAGGAATGAACACACTCATGCCCTGTGACAGATTCACTTCACTTGCTTTCCGTGTTATACCATGGAGTTTACACAAAGTTACACCAAACTGCCATTTACAGCACCTAAAACAACTACCATTCATACACACATTTCATAGAAATGCTAATAAATCCACATTTGAGAACTGCCTTAAATGATCAAAATTCTGTAGCTACAGAATTAATTGTCACAGATGGGCTACTAAACTTGAGTTACTGTTTTCTATGCAGAGACTGGAAACAGCAGGGCAGGCAGAGATGTAAAGCAGATTGCAAAGTCTCCTATAGTCCTTATACATGTAACAAAGGTTACTCAGCAAGCTCTGTTTATAATAAAGTAACTCCTTATTCTCAATTTCCTGTTTATTTTCCCAGTTGATCTGAAAACATTAAATACAGGTAATTCAACTTTGCTTTCCAGAGTTTTAAATTCTCACCATAGCCTTCATCAGCCCTCTTCAGTTATAAAAACCACATCCATTTTCAACTTGTGATTTTGTAGGAAATAATGCAGTATGAAGCATAGAACATTTCAGTCTAACAATTCACTCTTAAATTATCATGTTTTACTAAACAGAGATGTATTTACAGTAATGTTCTATTTATTGGCTATAACCAAGAAAGCAAAAAATAAAACAGTTAAAACAAGCATTCATGGGGTGAGATATTAATGAAAGATCTTGTAACTCTTTTGAAGAAATAACTCTTCTTCTACTATCAACAGATATTTTAACATACATTCAACTTCAACCCAAGTAATTACAACATAATCAACAAAACTACTTGCATACTTAAGTCAGAACTGTATATGTAGTTACATATTTAGTTGTATAAATAGCTAAACCAGGACTTTGTAAAAATTCAAATATTTATTTCTGGGTTTAGTTATTTTTTTTACTATGCTTCTACTTTTATTTAATCACTCAAAAAACCCCTGATTTCCCCAGGAACTAGTTTTCCTACCCTAACACCAGTCACTGAAGACCTGAGCAGCTGTACATACTTCTCCACAATCCCCTCCCTCTCTCCATCACAGGAAAGCATAAGGCACTATTTGTGACAAGCCCAGATCTTTCCACCTGCTGAAAAGTTTTAAAGGGATTAACCTCCTGGACCAGTTTAGTTGGACCTTAAAGGTTGTTGCACAACAAAAAACCTCTGCAATTTTGCTGCCTGCTCAACAGCTGAATACATTTAAGCCACTTTGGAGAAAGACTGAACAGATACTATTCTGAAAATAAAGTGCACCTGTTAAGAGTGCCCCTACAGGGTAACTTAGCTCTTATCCACACAGGGAGTCATGGATTTCCTAACCTGACAATTACATTGCCTGGAGCAGCCACTAGTGGTGTCTCAACAACAGTATTCTTATTGCAGCTACCACTAACCAACTGTCATGATAATAGCAACAGGTGGAGCAAAGAAAAACAGCAGGGGATCATTGTAGGCTGTAAGAGTTTCTTAAAATACGTGCAAACATTATCAAAGTCATTAAAAATACTCTCAATTAAGGAAAATATAATTTCCATACATTATGAAGGACTATTCTACTTAGGTTTTTCTATTAATGACTCTTACGGATTTAATTCAAGAGATTATGTTTATTTTATGGGCCTATGGTACAAATATTAATATTTATACATCACAAAAGACCACTGCTAGACATGTAACATACATCTTCAGTAAATCAAAACAACTACAGAACTATTCTGTTTTCAAATCTAACATATATTTTTATAAAGCATTAAAGTAATCGCAGTTAACATCTATTCAACTGCAAAAGCAATACATCGTACGACTCGCATAATCTCTGGATTAACGATCAGCAGTCCAGAGAGTAATTACTTTATAACCTGAGGGAAATAAAGGTCAGCAGAAAACTTCACTCACAAAGAGCTTTCCAATGTATCTAAGTAATAACCAACTGTATTTAACAAATTTTATTTTTTACTAATTGTAAAACATATTTTGATTCTATAAAAGACTTTCACTGCGCACATAGATTTCAAAAGAAGGAATTCTCAGGAGGAAGAGGGAGACTACAATCCACAATTAACAGAGGCAATGGAGCTGAACAGTCAAAAGTAAATGGTGTGGGGCAATGGGTAAAAGACCTCAGTAAGGATAGAAGTAGGCAAAAGTCTGCCTTCCTCAAACTTATGTACACAGTCTGGGAGACAAGCAGAAGGAACTAGAGCTCCAACTAGGGTCACAAAATTCTGACTGTGGGAATAACTGAGATGTGTTGGAAGAGTTTGCGTGACTAGAAAGCTGTGATGGACAGACTCTAGCTCTTCAGGAGGGAAAGGCTAGGAAGACCAGGGAAGGGAGTTGCCCTGTGTGCAAAAGAGCAGCTCAGATTCAGGGAGTTTTTCTATAGGATGGGAGACAATCTTGTTGAGAGCTCATGGGTTAGGATCAGGTAAGAGGTCATTAAGGTTAACATCCTGGTAGGAGTCTGGTACAGACTACCTGATCAAGGTGAGGAAGCAGATGAAACCTGTAAGGAACTTGAGGAAGTCTCTGTATCACAGACTGTCATTCACATGGGCAGCTTTGACCTCCCTGACATCTGCTGGGAATGCAACACGACAGGACACAAGAAATCACAAAGGTTTCTGGAGGATGTCAGGGGATAATTGTCATATCCCGGGGATACATTTACTGGATGGAACAGCCAAGGATGATACATACCTGGATCTGCCACTCACTAAACAAGAAAGAAACTAGTAGGGGATGTGGTCATCAGTGGTAATCTTGGTAGTACCTTAGCAACTATCTCCACAACTGAAGGCACGTAGCAGAGCACAGAACCTCAACTTCAAGAGAGCAGATACTACTACATTGAGAGAGAGTTGGTAAATGGGATCCCATGGGCAGCTTTGAACAGCAAAGGAGCTCAAGAAATCTGGCTGGTCTTTAAACACCTCCAAGCACAAGGAACAGTTCATCCTCATGCTGGAGAAGACAAGCAGACATATTAGGAGACCAGTATGGCTAAAGCGGGGAACTCGTGACAGACATCTAGTGCAAAAAAGCAACTACACAGAAGGAATTCAGAAATACTGCTCAGGCATTTAGTGATCCTGTTAGCAAAAGTAAAGCTCTTCTGTAGCTGAGACTCGCAATGGACGTTAAGGGCAACAAGAAGAGCATCTACTGCTACACAAGTACAAAAAGGCTGAGCAAGGAACCTGTGGGCTCATTACTACATGGGGCAAGTGATTTAACAGTAGACAGATTAAGGATTAGGTACTCAATGTTTTCTTTGCCTCAGCCCTCAACAACAAGGTCTCCTAGGCCTCTGTGTTTAGTGAAAGTTCAGGGAAAGAAAGTACCAGCAGTGGATGGGGATTGAGTAAGGGATCATTTGAGAAAGCTTGACCTATACCAATCTGTGGGATCAGAAAAGACACATTGAAGCGTGCTAGAGAAGTCACCATTGTCCTTGCAAGGTGACTCTATCATCTTTCAAATGTTGTGGAGATCAGGGAAGATCCTGACCTAGTGATATAAAGCCAAGTGGATCTAGTGATACAATTAGTACGACTTCAAAACTGTAGCATTTGATGCAGTGAGGACAAAACTTACATAATCACCTAAGGAAGACTGGCATTTTGCAGATACTGGAATACAAGAACATGTAAGACTGACTAAACTAGTGAAATAACCATTAACTGTAGGAACTGGATCTTCTGCTTACCATACTGATAACTGAGAAAATCAAAACAATAAAACAAACGTTAAGACAGCATTTTCAAATCTCTAAAGCATTTAATGAAGTTTTTTACAATCCAAACAAAAACCTCTAAGTCTTGAACTAGTCTTCCACATCTAATTCACTATTAACTTCCAATTTCAATTTAACACCAGCAGCTTGCGTATCAATAATACAAAGAAAAATGGAAGTAACAAACTGCTATTAATATGATATACAGGTCTAAAACAATAATGACAAATTTATCCAGTCTCTTCTACAGACCATACATGATGAAATTCACAGCTGAAGAATCTCATATGGTTTCCATAAAGGAAATGCTAATCTTTAGATCTTTAGAATAAGTCACTAAAGTTAGATGTAAGTGTGCATTTAAGTTTACAGTAGTCACATTTCAGAGCATGAATTAATACAAGTAATTTTAAAGAAAAATTACTGATAGAGATACTTTCAGTACTATCTTGCAAATGAAAGGTTTAAGATAAATTTTCTGGAACAGCAAAGAATCAGAAGCTGACTGTTAAACATCTCACTGTAGGGTATTTAAACATTTCAGGCAAGAAAGTTTTTCTATTTCCCAGAGCTAAATGTAGAAGGCTGACTTTTAGAAAGGTTAATAACACCCAATGGTATGGCCTCATTCTTTTAAATAAAAATATGAGGATGACCAGTTGTGATGGAAAGAACAAACATCAGCAGCCATCCTTTAAGGACACAGACCCTTCAGGACTCCACTCTTCCATCACTGTGATGAAATCCGCTTTTAAATCTGTCTCAAAGGAAAGCTGACAAGATGCACATGTGCCAATGTATGCTACAAACCCTGGCAAAGGCACTGAGTGTTAAGGGAAGCTGCTGACGAATTAATCTCTTTTGATAACCATAGGTTTTTGAGATGATGGAACTTGTACTCTCCTGCAATAATCACCTTAAGGTCTTGAGATACTTATATCCTTAAGTTCACGTTCTCTCAAGAATTATTCTTCCACTAGCTTACCTCCTTCTACATCTCTCCTGAAATCTTTAAATAAATGTGTTTTTATGGATTTCAAACTAAAACATCACATTTTATCACAAATTACAGCCCACAGTAGTTAATGATATAACTGTAGAAGAGACATCAGAGATTTCACCAAGTTTTCTTCCAACTTCACTATCCTCATTTAGTCTTCTACTCTGCTAAACAAAGGAGTGTAGATAAATTGAGGGAACCCAAAAATGCAGAAGCTAGCACTTCATTCATACTCCATCTGCTTTAATCAATCTTAGAACACAAACCACAGTCTAAATGATAGCAAAAAAATATTGGATTAATTATTAGCCATACGGTTTCCACAAAACAGTCTTACCTACACTCCATTGTGGTAAATCAAACACCTATATCTTCTATTTGCCATGTGTAACTAGCAACTCTAATACAAGTAGCAACAATTACTCCCAAAAGAGCATGGGGGTTTTTTTCTCCTAAAAATTGCCTAAATTCCACACTTAGTCAAAATGCTTCTCTAAAGCAAGATTAGTCCTGACCCAACATTTGAAAATGACCCAGCATCTTCATATCAGGAAACAGATATGCACCACATATTTCAGAGGACTGAGGGATGACAGTATCTTTGAACTGATTCCCAGGCAGAAGACTGGTTACCCAAGGATCTTTCTGCACTATCGCAGGACATGGGTGGGCCTCACACTGGTGACAGGTTTGTATAAAAGAGTTTATAAGCAAGGGTTGCAATATATTCCACCCACAAGCAAAAAACAGCAAACAAATCCTTCTTTTCTACTTCTGTATTAAACTTCGCCTTATCTTATCAAAGCAAAAGGAGAAATACTAAACAAAATGTAATGCAAACAAATTCTGAAATTATTTGGTTTATTCTTCCTCCTCTGCTGGCTATATATGCAAGACCATAGCCTACCTCAAATTGCTTTAATTCTCATGATTATGTCCTCCTTTAAAATGGAGAACAGGGACTCTCAATTTCAAAGGTCAGCTACTCACTAAACAGAAGTACTTATGCACTTTGGCTTTCCCCCTTGACAAGTTTCCATTCCAAAAACCTGGAGTAGGACTATGTAAGAGACTGTGTTGGACTATATTTGTCTTGACATTGCTGACCATTTGCTAGCCTCAGCATCCTGTTGCTGTGGGGGAGTACATGCTGAAGGCCCTGAAGAAACCACCATATCCGCCTGAAGCTAGCAGTCTCTCTGGAAATGGCTGAACTCTTCGGAAAAACTGCGTACTCCTCCCTCGAAAAAGGAACTGCAAGGGACTGAAAAAAGGAACTGAAAGGAACTGCAAAGGGATTGAAAATCAGCACTTGGAACTGGGACTTTGTCATCGTCTGTCTGCTGCAACCTGGAACTTGGACCCCCATCACCTGCACCGAGACCGAGCCAACGGGACGTTGCTGGCTTCGTGGTGGTGGTA
Organism: Harpia harpyja; assembly: GCF_026419915.1. Taxonomy (NCBI): domain Eukaryota; kingdom Metazoa; phylum Chordata; class Aves; order Accipitriformes; family Accipitridae; genus Harpia; species Harpia harpyja. Next base: position 26,920,567 of record NC_068947.1, read on the forward strand.
ACTAGTCTCGCTGCATCTCTTCTGTTCTCTTGCTTAGGTCTGCCTCTTTTTCCTTTCTTCTTCCCTCTGTCCTGTCGCTATTATCAGTTGTTATAGGAAATAAAACTTGTAAGGTTGTACGGCATCTGACCTCGTTTGTGTGTTAATCTCGCTCTTGGGATCGTTTAAGAACCCTCCCCGATATTGGATCGGGACAGACTACCAACTTAGAGTATCTCTCTCCCACATCTTCTACAAAAAGATAAGCTGAAATAAAATGAATGCTGGAATGCTCATGTCTGTATCTTTCTAATTTAGTGTCATAATTCTTCCCACATCTACCTTTGCCATTGCCACTTTCTGATGTGCACCTTTTCCCTAGTTTTGAAAGCTGTCCCTCTATCACTATTGTCAATATTGGAGAAACCAAGAGCATTAACAAATAAATAAAAAATAAGCACTATGACTCACATTACACTACATTTTTAAGTTTCGCTATTAAGACCACTAGTTAAGTGCAATCTTAAAAGTCTGTAGCATCTTGTTAAGTATTTTGAAAAGACAAAATGCTTTTGTAGTTATAGTACATAGAAACAAGTTGGAATATCTCAGTTCTTGGGGGGGGGGGCTGTATTGTTTGTTTTTTTAGCATGATGTGACTTCAGGTGGTTCCATTTTCTTAGTGGCATAATACTTCATAATCTCCAGAAAGTGCTGAGCAGACACTTTTTAAACACCAGAACCACTACAGATTTTTAATAAGTATCTATTTCTGAAAATGCAGACCATGGTCATTATTGGGGCACTACTACCAACGTGCTTTGACAGTTTCTTAGACATTTTTTAAACTCACTTTCCCATTTGTAAAATTAGTCTCATTGAATTTAGCTTCTTCATAAGGTTGTGTGAAAATCAATTTGTGTTTGACAAGCATAGTTATTTATTTTTGCTGTGCTCCTTAACAGGCTGGTGTGCAGAAGAACCTATCAAGAATCAGTATTTGCTGGCCATTACAAGCTATTTACCATAAAAAAACTGTATTATTGGCAAGCACAGGTGTCACTGTGAGGCACAGGTGATATGAAAAATTTAGTGGCAGTCATTACAGCTGTCATTTGACACAAAATATCTTCCTATCAATTCATTAAATGACACAGAACTACCCTGAAATATTATGGGCTTACCAAACTGTCGTGGTTTTAGCCCAGGCGGTAAAAAAGGACCACTCAGCCGCTCGCTCACTCCTCCCGCCCCCCTCCGGTGGGATAGGGAGGAGAATCAGAAAGGAGAAAAGAAAAAAAACCTGGAACATCGAGGGTTGAGCTAAGGACAATTTACTGGGACAACACAAAAAGAGAAGTTACAACAACAACAACGGGACTAATAAAAGATTATACAAAACGAGTGATGCACAGTGCAACTGCTTACCACCTGGAACCCGACGCTCTTCCATTTCCCCCACCGAAAGCCGAGTGCTCCCCTCCAAGCCCACTCCCCATTTATATACTGAGCATGATGTCACATGGTATGGAATAGCTCCTTGGCTAGTTCAGGTCAGCTGTCCCTGCTGTGCCCCCTCCCAGGTTCCTGTGAAAATTAACTCTATCCCAGCTGAACCCAAGACACAAACAAATTTTGGTCAGTCAAATCTCAATTCTGTGATAAGTTTTATGCAGAGAAATCCTTGTGGTCATGTACAATTTACTGCAAGACAGCAATAGAGGTAAGCATCCTTAAGTACACACAAATTCCTCATTTAAAATTTCATGCTTACATTTCTCACAACACATCTGTACATCTTAATCCATCATGGTATCTTACCATAATGCAGAGGCCCACCTACAGAAGTGAAAGCTTTGTATTTCAGCTCTCAGCTCAACTGATTCCCCATCCAGCAGGGGAACCATTCAGGTTTTGTACACAGGGCCCTCAAGAAGTTTTCAAAGTGAACATACCTGCTTTATATGCTAATACTGTGTTTTATATAGTTCAACAATGCTGCAGAATCAGGTGTTTGAGGTGTGTGGGTTTTCCCAGTCATACAACTTTCATTTAGTGATGCCAAATGCATTGCCAGTTTAAGCAAAAGTGTAGCCTTCAATATTAATGCAGAGTTTTTTGTTGCCCAAAAGGGCAATCTCAGGCATAGCATCATATCCCCATTTTCTGTTTCTGTTACATTCAAAAAGCATCTTACCACTGTACTCGAGTCAGATGTCTGCATTCAAAATATATGAATGGACACAGCACTTCTGCTTCCCACTGCAGACACAGTAAATGGCTGATTCAGGATTGGGTACAAAACACCCCAGGTATCTCTGTAGCAGGATCTTGCTTCTCTGGAAGACCACAGTACTCGTTTCTTGGGCTACAAGACCATCAGGTGAGGAAAGCAAGGTCTTAAGGAAGGAAAGTTGCAGGTAGGATCTTAAGGTCTGAGATACAGCTGCTCCAGCAACTTCCAAATACCAATCCTCTTCACTACAGAACCATAAACCCTTTTATTCCTTGCAAAGTGAGAAATCTAATCATTTACCAAAGCAGATGTATTGTCTGCTTCAGTAGAGGTGCACCACTACCTGTTTGGGTGTTGGGGGTGGTGTTATGTTTATATTTAAGACTAAAATAAAATCTATTTAAACTGATGAATTTATCTTTTTTTCTTCTATGACCAAAACCAGGAACTGCACATGCAATGCAATGGAAGCTCCCTTTGCACTCTCATTTCTAACCTATGACCTTTCCCCAATTACTGTTTCAATTAAATATGATGTACTCAAGTTGGGCATTCAAATAAATGTAATATAATGAAATGCTGGGTTACTCATTATGTTAACCTCATTAGCATGAGATTAATGTACCGATAAATAGATTGAACTGTCTTTAACTGATGACAAACTGAAAATGGAGCACTAAAGAACTCTCACCACTAATTTAAATAATAAACCAATTTCAGTTTTCTAATGAATTTAATGTAATATGAAAGCTGTATCTAGCCTTCAGTTAAACCAAACTGTGTTTCTCTTAGCTCATTTTAAATACAATTATACATTTTCTTATGATTAAGCGAATGCTGTTACATTTACCTCTTATCTACAGTCATTAATCTCCTTGTTTTCTCATATAAACTACACACAACGAATCAGTTCTCTGAAATGGTGTAACGTGATGAAGGAGGGGTATTATCCACAACTTCACCTGTAGACAGAAGAGAAACCTGGAATTCTGATCAACAAGGACTAGAAAAGGGAAAAGACTCCTGCAATCAAGACAGAAGGAGAGTTCACTGTGGAATCCACATATGTTCTTCTAAATCCAAGGATAAATACCACAGTTCAATATTAATTTACACTAAAACACTGCCTACCACTACCAATAAAGCAGATGAATTTCTTCTGCTATGGAGCCAGAGATGAACACTACTAAAGGCAGAGCACAAATGCAAAACCTTTTCCTTAAGGTAAATTCCCCAAGGAGATACCTTCTAATATAGAATACACTCGACAGTCACATCTTCAATGGTTTAGTCCCATTGTATTCTTCTTGCCTATCACCAGTAGTTTTGGTCTCCACTGTTTATTTCTTAATTCTTTAGACATTTTCCTGTGTCCAGTTTAATGAATATCTGATCCTCTTTGTAGTGTGAGATGGTAAAGTGCTTAAAAGCAAATAGAGAAATAAAAGTATATTGGATGAGATTAAAAATTTAGTTTGGAAGACCTTCAGAAGATTTGTGGAAGTGGGGTAATCCTTAGATGTACAAATAAATGGCTACTAATCACCAGTGAAACTGCAATGTTAAGTATATAAAGGTGTTCTCTTTTCTCCTCAAATTTATGTAGATGAGCTTGGTGCTAGGACAACTCCCCTGCTTGTACAGGGACTTTCTCCACATTTCGAGCTGGCCCCAAGATGCTACTCGCAGCACTCCAAGTGGCAGGATTAGATGTCCTAATTATCAGTTCCACTAAATCCCATCAAGTTCTGCCAAGAGATCTGGATCCTTGCCAGTAACAAAATCTGCAACTTCAGTCCTACAAGCTCCCAAAGTAAAAAGCAGACCTGGACTGATTCTACATCATCAATCAAGAGGCTTTTTTTTTTCATTTTGAAACCATGGTAGCCCTTACATTTAAAGGCCAAATCTGAAACTATGACAGTTGATTGAGGGGTAAGCAGGCTGAGAGCATTATTGATTCTGCCAATACATGCATGAACCAAAAAAGCCAGACACCTTTGTAGATTTAAAGATTTCTTTAAAGATTTCTACAGTAAGATCTCGGGGGAAAAAAAAAATCCTACTATAATTGAATGTTTCCATTAAACAGTATAAATTGCAAATTGTGAAAAAACATATAGCCACAGGTGTATCTATTTAAATAAAATGATAGAAATCCTCCTTTTTAGAATTCAGTATGTTAATCCCAGAGTTAAAATATTAAATTGCTTCACTAAAGAAGACAGTCTTAAATTCACCACAAAGACTATATCATCTGATACCAATTTGCACAGAATTGGAACACTGGAAAATAATTCAATGGCTGACAATATAAATCTAATTGGTGTCAGTTAAATGGACCCATTGCAAAGGAGTCTTTAAATTCCAGTTGGATATAGTGTCTGACCCAAAAGGATTTAACTGATTAGGCATGATAGGCTGACTTGACAATTCTGAATTTAGCTAAAGACCATCATGTTTTTCTGTTCAGTAAACTTCAGAAAGCTCTTAGGCTTTTCTCAGGATCATAAAAAAAAATACCAAAACCAATCAACAAATTCTTCACCTGTAGTGCTGGTTACAGAGAAAGTTACACTTTCAGGAAGCTGGCTAAAGTAGCATGAGGTTACCCTCTCTTACGAGAGAAAACAAAGGACTCCTGCTAGAGTCAGTGCTAAGAATTATACACTTGTTTTCCTCAATGATACAGAACACTGAAGACAAACTGTGCTGGCAACTGGAGCTTAGATAATAATTCTCCTAGCCTTGCACTTGCTACATGTATCTCGCTCATGAAAATAAAGTCTCCACGGCTTCAGATGCCAGGAAAAGTAAACATTTTCATAGTTGTACACATTTCTTCCTCTAGAAGAAGAAATGTATTAAAAAGCAGCTGCCAGAGCAACATCTTATTCAATTTTCTTGATCTCTGAATGTTTTGATGAAGCCTATGCACCAAATCTAAACCACTGCATGTATGATGCACTTACTCTTTTATGCCAGAACTGAGTTTAAGCTTCCATAAAAGTGCTACTGCATACCTCATGGAACAGCAAAATACATCAATAACATCAACTACAAGGGATAAATTCTATTTGGATCTGACTTATGTTCCCCATCAATAAGAAAGTTGCCAGAAAACAGCAAGAGTAGTCTAAATACAAGTGTTACAACTCTATAGACATATGACATTGTAAAGGCTTTTACTGTTATGATCTTTCTAAAATATGATAATGGTAGCTCATGATTGCATAATACACTATAAGAGATGTTTTCCTAGTCTCGGGTAGTATATTACCTGCAGGAATTGGGGTGCAGTAAAAGAAGGGGCGGGGGAGAATCTAACTCAATACATCCATAAGGGAGATCTTTTTCCTTTCATCCACTGATAAAAGAGTGACCACAAATTAGAGCACAAATCCATCAGTGAAATCCTAGAATTGCTGTAAGCTGAGACTGAGAAACTCTGCACATAAATACAACACCTGAAACTTCCTCCCTTTTATTAGCATTCCATTATTCCGTATTACTTTTGGGGATGGGAGTACTTCTTATGTTTGTTTTTTATAATAAAGTGATCTTGATAAGACTGCATGACCATGGAATGATGATATATTGACAAAGTATAAACTGGAAACCAGCCTCAAATATTCTTGCCACAATACTGGAACTCCATAGAAATTAGGGTTTGGAGGTTTTTCCCCCTCCTTTCTCAGGGTTCCCATGTAAAGCCTAAACTGTATTGTTCTCTGAATCCATGTTTTCAATAACCAAAATTTTAATTAGCCAGGCTGAATAATTCTGATTTTGATGAATCATTGAAAGCAAGTTATCAAATGGTATTCTGCATCCATGGGGCAAAACAGGATGCCACATTGAATAGCCACAGCAGTAAGAAGCATCTTGGCATTGCAGTCAGACAAGTAAGTTTTCATTTCTGGGTCAATGCTTTGACTCATTTTAATCTGAGGTTTTTCTTCCCCCCAAAAAACCATTATTGAAAACACATGCACCCCTGTATAGCTATATTATGGTCACGTCAGCTGCAAGCGTTGGGAGAATGCAGATATAAAACACATTTATATAAACACAGATATAAGACTTAGAGCATGAAGGCCCCTCTCTTACCAAACGCAATAGAACTTGGACTGCTGCACAAAATTTTATTCATTTGTAAAGTCACCCACTAACATGAAACAGGTTTTGGGATTGGGCCTAAGGAAGCACTTACACAGGTAGCAAGTACCATCCACTGCAAAAATTCCTAATGCTATTTGTCAATGGTAACTAACAGAAGAAAATATTTGTCATTCCTTAATTAACTACACTTTAAGTAATAAACACTATAACAAACACACTCATTAATGTTTACCTGACTTGCTTTAAGTGCTTCCACAATTCTCATTCCAGTAGCCTTACAAGACTCTTGCTCAACTCAACGAAGGAACCTCAAAGTCACACAAAAATTTCTGTAAAAGCCCACACATTCTTTTCTCAGAGATGACATACTCTGACAAAGAAATCAAAACTTCTCTGTAATTTATCCAATCCTATTATTAAAGTACAAAAATCAGTTAAATTAGAACTAATAAGGATTTCTTATTTGAAAAATTCACTTTATTGTTCTTTGATTTTGTTTCCTCAAATTCTCTATAAACTGACACAATTTTTATAGGAGTCCTGCTATACACAAAAATTTAAGTAGCTCAGATGATACACAATAAAAAATAGTACATAGTCCTACTTTGTAACTTAGCTTTACTCCTTTCCTACAGTGCTTCTGAACAATGAAAGCAGGTACATTTTATAGTAACAGTTCAGAATAAGAGCAACCTTTACAATGCCCTCACATTCCAGTAGAACCCATTCTCAGAACCGGGTGACAGACTAGCCTCCCAGGCACCTGAAAACCTTAAGTAAAAGACCACTGCAGAAACAGTAGAAATTTGAAAAGAGAATTAAAATAAATGCTGCTATGTTAGACTACATGGTCCTTAGCCACATAACTTCTTTTAACAAAGTGAAAATGCCAGTGGTTTTTGGAAGCTAAGATAAATACAGAAAGTTTGTGTGTGATTAAGTACTTGGTTCTATTTAGCACTGCATTAAAATAAAAATATGAAAACAGAAGAGACAGTTGTGCTTTACTGACAAGTACATCTGAACAATACATTTCATATCCATATTTTTTCCTGAATAGAGATAAAATAGTTCTGGCAAATAGATAAAAGAAACCTAATTTGGTTACATCTGAGTTATGCTGAAGTAAAATCTCAACACTTAAATGGGTTCATTTAGGCTAGGCATCAGGAAGCTTTTAAGGTAGTGTTGAAGAACTGTTTAAAGCTAGTTTGAACAAGCATGCGTGACTTCATAGATACGATCGTTCTACAAAGTGCATAACTTCTTGCTAATGGGATTGCTAAAATCTTCCCAGTAGCTGTAGACCAGTAATTTCCCCTTGGAAGATTTTAGTAAAGAACACCACAATCATCAAAACTGTTGTACTTGAAACTATACACAGCCACAGCCCAAAAACTCCAGGCAATGGAAGAACCCAAAATAATAGCATTAACTCTTCCCTTTTCCACTACCAGTATTTTGAACACTGTTCGAGCCTTCCATTTATTTTCAGACCATAATGGAGTCACACCCCACTATAAGTGCAACTTAACCTTTGTGACTATTCCCCTCTGTTAGGAGGAAACCAGCACTTCACAGACCTAGCCCCCTATATGGCAAACTGCTCATCACCATCTTCACCTTGGACAAGCTGAGCTTTTACATTCCTGACACCTAATCTGGGCATCTATGGTAAATAGTTTTCCATAGTCCTGTTATTAAAAATATATATACACTTAATATTATTCCATTTGGATATCCAAATAAATTGGTAGTCTTGGGGAAACAAGTGTGCCAGTAAACCTATATAAATTTTTCTTAGAGTGAAGGGCAGAAAATCCTCCTGACAATATTCTATGCTTCTTGAAACGGATTTCGTACTCTAAAACTGTACTAAGACACAACGTCATTTTTAGGGAAGAAGGAATGTCTGAAATTAATCAGTGGTGGTAAGAGCATATGAATTATTATTTGGTCAGCTTGATTCCAGACCTCATTAGTGTACTGCACAGAAAATGTATTACTTGCACATAAATATTTACGTGAGTTTTCTTGCAAATCTTTCCTAATTCTGGCTGATGAGAAAGCTATGTTTTTAGCCCTTCTGTTATTTGCTTGCTTTCCAACCTGCATATTCCCTATATCATAGCTATGGCACCCATTTAACCTTTAAATTACTGGGGTTTCTGAATGCTCACTGATGACTATTGTCATGAATCACCACATCTTAGCTTGCTAAGAACTGCCTACTGAAACGTTTCAATAAGTAAAACTAATATTTTTGAAATCTCACTAAGTGAAACCACCATTGAAATATTGGGCATTTTTGGGCCACAATTCCAAAAGTTTTTAGAACACTGATTATCATGAAAAAAAAAAAATAGTTAATAAACCAAAACTGCTCATCACCATACCTTTCTGGATACTCAGGAAAAAAACATCTGGCATCTTCTAAATTCTGCTATTATTCCTAATTTGAAAGCAATTTATATTTGTATCTTTTCATCCACAGAGAACAGGCTGATGAGCTGAAAGCACTGCACTGGCCTTTTTTTAGAATTACCTGTTGTATCTCCCAAATGTATCAATACATTTCCACTTTCACACATTTCATAACCAAACAGTAGGTTCAGTTAAAAGCCCTCCAGGTTCTTGAATCTTGTTTCTAGGTAATTCTTCAGAAAAAGTACTGAAGTGTGAAAGTAATGTTAATGAAAGTAAATTAATGCAATACAACCATATGAATCAGGAGAAAATGCATAGTTTGCAAAGGTTTGAGGGCTCTGTAGAAGTTTGCCTATGTAACTTTGAATGCTAACAAAGGAGTACATTGAGACATAGATTTATTCTATTTCTTCACCTTTGCAAGAATTACTTGTAATTAAAGGAATTTATTTAATCATCATTTACAACCCCCAAACAAGTCTCAATCCTCAGACTTTATGCCAAGTAGCCAGTTTGTACTTGGATTAGCTGGGTTTGAAGTCCAGTCATTACATCCCCTTAGATCCCCCTACAGTACAACTACTTAATGAGAGTTAGTTCAATTGCTTTGAGTACACTCGTACACTTACCACGCTAGTTTTAGCTTGCGTTATGAAACAACCATTAAAAGGAGACTAATTCTGTTACATTCCCATGAGGCTGAGAGAATTTATATAAACACATATTAGCAAGCTTGGGGAAAAGATATTTTCAGATTATTCTTAAGCAAAAGCAGTAGCAGATTTAACAATGTTCTGTCTTCCTCCATTTATCTGAAATATTATATGGGACTTGATCTCACCTTTATAAAAATATACCAACTTTACTGTTTTTTTAATAGGATTACTGAAATGGCTGACCCAAAACACAATCCTATTTAAAAAATGTATTTATGTTTTTTTCTCATTGTTTTTCTTAATAGCTTTATACTGCACAAAGTCTTGCTCATTTTGAAATGGCCACTGTCATTGCCATGAAGAGACTATGTGCTGTAAGGGAAGGAAGCAAGAGGACAGGCAAGCAGGAGGCCCAGTCAGTCATGAACACCACTGGGAGAGCCATGAAAGCCCAGGTGTTTTGAATGATACTTCATTCCCTCTGCCCAGAAACTAATCAGGGTCCACCCCTCCAGCTGGACACCTGACAGTTAAGGGTAGTTTTCCAGAAATAAGCAGGAAAAAACAACCCAAAAACCTCCAGTTGTAAAAAAGGGATGAAAATCTAAAGTTTTTCCTCCTTTTAGGTCTAGCCTAGCCACACAGCTGTCAGAGTTGATTCTGTTGGGGGACTTGGCTGCAGAAAACCTGATTATGCACATTTCAAATAAAGCAATGTATTTTACCCAAACACTGGTGCTTCTGAGTACACAGCACAATGGAAATGAAGGTGTTGAAGAAGGACTGGTGTCTGAAGAAACAGAAGAATAAGCAGACTTTTTTCTAGCTATATATAGTCAGATGGTTCTGCTGAAAGTGACCACAGATGCATCATTTTCTTTCCTATATCTGAGCGTAGGTCAGTAAATAGTGTACGATACTTGGGTCTGGACACCTAATTCTTGTTGATTTCAATGGAGGACAGCAATCTAAGCCCTTCTGAAAAAGGTATTTTTTTTTTTAATCTTCACATGATCTCATAGGTGAACCTATCTATCGATCCACACAAAGTTGCAACATCAGCAATCAAATTTACATTCCTTTTTAAGAAGTTATTACTCTCACTTTTTAGGATGCATTATATTTTAGGAGTTCAGACAGATAAACTCATCATAGAGCCACTTATTAAAGTGTCTTTGTTTAATCATACCTAATTTCAAACACACTATTCATAGTGACATACATGATATACCATAAATGTATACCCTAACTCCAAGCAAGCCAGATGACTCAACCTGTGGCTTCAAATTTTAACTCAGCTGTGGGGGGGGGTTTCCTATGGGGTTGGTTTGTTTTGGTGGTGTTTTTGTTGTTGGTTTTTCTTCCTCAAGAGAATCTCAAAAGGAGATGAAACAGTCCGTCACTTTGTCCCAGCACTGAAGTTAACCGAGAGCCTCATAACCCAACATAAATAATTTACCTTTCATTCTTTTGCATAATTTATTGAAAAGGACTAATTTTTAACTTCTAATTCACTGAGTAACATTTAAGAGGTTGCATTTAATCCTCATTTTTGAATGTATTCTAATATCCTTTATTCCTACCCATCAAAATCTTGGTCAGAAGATCAAAGATGGTTGTTCAGTAACTTTTTTTTTTTTTTAACATATTGAAACATGAAGCATTTGCAATGAAAAGAACTTTTAATATTAGCAGCAATTTTCAGGATATATATTCAGTACCTACTCTTTTTCAACGTAAAGAAAAGTCCTAAAAGCTCATCATCACAAATCGCCTAGACTCCACACGCAGGAAATTTATCACTTTGGTTCCATGCCCAAGAGAAAACCCAAAGGCAGAGCAACAGCACAGCTTTGGTTTAATCTCTTTTCACTGTTTGGTTTGGTTTTTTTATTACACAAATATCACAACCCGTGCTGGACAGACCAGGGAGGGGTTGTGGTGAGTTCAGAAATCCCTCGGGCTTAATTAAGGTGAAACGATATCAAACAATCTGTTGAACATTTTATTTATGGCGGAAGCAACCTGAACTTGGGTAACGTTAACAGTAGGTGGCGGGGTTTCTCACAACAAGAATTGGAATGAAACTACCTCAGTAAACCGTGTAACACGCAGTAACTATATTTATCAATTCAGGGCAGACAATAAGGAGAGCCCTCCCATTGGGTCAGGAGGTTCAGAGCAGGCCCCCTTGCTTTCTAGACTCCTTCTCAGCAAGGAGCCCAAGGGCGTCTGGATCCACTCCTAATCCCAGACTTGGTCAATGGCTTTATGCCTAAATGGAAGAGGTGTAGAGATTATGCAAAAGAAGAAAGAGAGAGAGAGAGAGAGAAGAGAAAGATTTTACCGATCCTGGGTCCAGCATTGCTCCAGTCAGCTGAGGGGTCCAATTCCGGAGGGCGCATGTGCGGGGCTTCAGTTTGTGCCCTTTTATCATCTCCTTGACCCTCCTTTGGGTGGGCACTCGAACTCATTAGGCTAATTAGGTGTCATAAGCGGTTTGTGTTTCCAGAACCTTCAGGAAATGGGTCCGTGGCCTTGGGGGTCGTTTGGGAAGTAACTGCCCCTTCACTGCAGATGTGAACTTTGGCCATGCATGGTGAGCTGCCCTGCTCAGCACATCAGAACACCACAGCAGAACAGGGAGCTGTGCACCCTCCAGCACGGCCTGTTGTTTGCCCGGCTTCTTCAGGGAGAATTTGCACCACCACAATGTTTGAGACATTAACTCTTTCAGTCCCTCACACGTGATGTTGCTATGCAGCTTGTTGCAGTGCCTTGCAAGCAAGTTCCGTTCCTTCCCTCAACAACAAAAGCCAGGTCCCAGTCTCCGTCCATCACAACAGGTGTTTAAGGCATTAACTCTGTCCAGTCTCTCACAACAAAACATTACTCATTCACAAATTTATAAAATTTGACTTAATGTACTTATAAGACTCAGATAAAAAAGTTGCAGACTGAACTCTGATTGCTTACATTTCATAATAATAACCCTGGATTATGCACAATTCTTTTCAATTAACATAATATTGGCAAAAAGGTAACTACAGAACTGAACTGTCCTGTTTGCCTGACCAACCTAGTGACCTTCTATTATGGAGTGACTACACCAATGGACAAGGGAAGAGCTACGGATGTCATCTATCTGGACTTCTGTAAGACCTTTGATACAGTCCCCCACAACATTCTTACCTCTAAATCGGAGAAATATGGGTTTGATGGGTGGGCTGTTAGATGTATAAGGAATTGGCTGGATGACCGAGTGCAGAGTTACACTCAATGGCTGAATGTCTAAGTGGAAACCAGTAATAAGTGGTGTCCCTCGAGGGTCTGTACTGGGACCAATACTATTTAATATTGTCATCAATAACATAGTGGGATTGAGTGTACCCTCAGCAGGTTTGCAGATGACACCAAGCTTGAGGGAAGGGATGCCATCCAGAGGGACCTTGACAGGCTTGAGGAGTGGGCCCATGCAAACTTCATGAAGTTCAACAAGGCCAAGTGCAAGGTCCTGCCCATGGGTCAGGGCAATCTCCAATATCAGTACAGACTGGGTGATGAATGAATTGAGAGCAGCCCTGCAGAGAAGGACTTGGGGGTATTTGTGGATGAAAAGCTGGACGTGAGCTGGCGATGTGTGCTCGCAGCCCAGAAGGCCAACCGTATCCTGCACCGCAGCTAAAGAAGTGTGGCCAGCATATCGAGGGAGGTGATTCTGCCCCTCTACTCTGCTCTGGTGACACCCCACCTGCAGTACTGCATCCAGCTCTGGGGTCCTCAGCAGATGAAAGACATGGACCTGTTGGAGCAGGTCCAGAGGAGGGTCACAAAGGTGTTCAGAGAGATGGAACACCTCTCCTATGAAAAAGGGCTGAGAGAGTTGCGGTTGTTTAGCCTGGAGAAGAGAAGGCTCTGAGGAGACCTTAGCAGCCTTTCAATACTTAAAGAGGGCTTATAAGACAGATGAGGACAGACTTTTTAGTAGGCTCTGTTGTGATAGGACAAGGAGTAATGGTTTTAAAGTAAAAGAACGTAGATTCAGACTAGATATAAGGAAGAAATTTTTTACGAGGGCAGTGAAACACTGGAACAGGTTGGCCAGAGACATGTTAGATGCCCCATCCCTGGAAACATTCAAGGTCAGGTTGGACTGGGCTCTGAGCAACCTGATGCCGTTGAAGATGTCCCTGCCTGTTGCATGGGGGTTGGGCTGGATGACCTTTAAAGGTCCCTTTTAAGCCAAACCATTCTATGATTCTATAAAAGATGAAACAAAACCAAGTGTGTTATATACTATAATAATACTTACAATAATAACAATAATTATAATAACAATAATTATATTATGTAACAATAATTATAATAACTACACTTTTCCCTATCTTACTGTGGTAGGGTGGTTTCGAGGATTCCCTGGAGGGTAGACACACACACAAAGTCTAAAGCCAAAAAAACCCCCCGTTTTATTAACTACAAGCCTGCACTGCTCTAATAGGTCCTAAAAAGCAATAAAGAAAACAAAACATACTGACCCAAGGACTGTGAGGGAGATGGACCACCTGAACATCCTTGTGTCGTGAGCTCAGCGATCAGTAGGTGCCAGCTTTATGTGGGCATCCCCATGGAGGCAACGGTGACCTTGCCGTACGCCTGCCCATCGCTCTTCAGAAAGCTCCCTGTATTTATGCATCCGCGGAGGCATGGTTTCGACACATGGGGCCAACATGTGTCGAAACACATCCCACTTGCCAACTTTGTGTCACAACACAAGGTGCTCTCAGCACACGCGCCTGCTGGCCAGGCATTCTGCACACGCCACATTCATATCTCCCATCGGTCTAGGGCTGCTGTGCACGCGCCAGACCAGCGGCTAGCAGCACCCTGGTCTTCACGAGTCGATCAGGCGCCTTGCAGATAACAAAGATGTTGCAAGGCCGATCAGGCGCTTGATTGCGGTTCCTTCTGTGTTAGCTCTACAAGGTCAGATTCCCCAAATCCCTTGGCTGCTGGATGGTTCCACCCATGGACCACTATATTACTGTTCTCCAAAATCTCAAGTTCTCCGTACACACTTACCAATTAATGCAGTCATCTTCTTGGAAACAGACAAATTAATAAAATGTGAAGATGACATAGAATTTGTAATTTTGTCAAAATGGGCAGATAAAAATTAATTCCAAAACCTAAATCCCTGTCCTTTAAAAAAAAAAAAAAATCAATAATCCAAAACTTTCTTGAAAGATTAGACAATCAGAGTATTGTGAAAAAAAAAAACAAAAAACCAAACAACTATTCTGTTAAAAATATCCTATTCTGTATTCAATTCTGAGAATGAAAATCTGGTCCTACTGAAGTTAGGAAGAGAACTCTGGCTTCAAAGAGGGCATGATTTACTCCAGATACAGCAAATCTGTGAGGGCGCTTCAGTGGGTTAAATTAAGATGCAATTAAATATCTAACAAAGGCAAGCAACACCATTAACATTACTGAAGAGTCTCATAATAAAGGTTTTAAAAAATTACTGTTTGCAATCCTTAGTACTATTTTGACCATGCCCACCTACAAATCCTTCCCCTGTATCTCAGGAAGCAGTGAAACAAACATCAGTATCTTGGAAACAAACGTTCTTCCAATTTGTCACAAGTGTAGAAGCATGGCTTTACTGAGCCTGCCTACCTTAGCTCCTGGCTACTGAGGAGACTTGCACTATTTTGTGACCAAAAGTACTATGCACTATGCAATTCCTTCTGCATGCTCACCCCAGGCATGGCGGTCTGAGCAAAGCTGAGACCATTTTCCTTCTACCCCTACCAAGCCCCAGCACACACAGGTCAGAAGACATACATTCTGAATATTTTTCACCCAAGTTTTATGAAAAGCTCCGTTATGAGTCTTAGTTAACCAAACACTGATCCACACAAGTAGTTCAGAAGGAAAGGAAAGGATAGATAATACAGCTTTTATTCACGTAGCTACAGTAAGACTTGGCTTGGTAGGCTAACACATCTGTCAATTAAATCCATCTTCTGACTATTCATTGTTATACAAGCCCTCGATAATACCAAAATATGTATCTCTACCAGTAAGTCACCATCACAATTGCCATTATTGATCTTTAGAGTCAGCAGATGAATCCATCTGTGGGTTTCTGTACCACCTATCTTGATTTTCCACAGCCTCATCTTTCTACCTAAACTCATTAAACTGTCATCTATGGGTTTATATCATTTTTACTTGAAGGGCCCAAAGAAACTTTGCAGTTCTTGTTTTTAAAATGCATCCAAAACTATGCTATTGCATCCTGAAAACTCCATTTCACTTCATATTTTGTCTCTAGTTATCTTGGCCATGAAGGATAGCAGATATAATAACTTTTAAGCAGTGTGATATCAGAAATACCAGCATTAGAAATATTTAGATTAGACATTTGATATGCAATTCTTCACTTCCAATCAACTATCTTCAAGCTTTTGTTGCCCACTTCAGCAAACAGGGTTATTCTAGTCACATTTTTAGGGTGTTTTATTTGATGTGCAAATAAATGAAAAAGTTCAGATAAGAAAATTCAATATATTTTGTGTACTTCATGTCAGGAAATCAAACAGATGAAGTGAAGTTATTTTGTACTGAAAGCAGAAAATGTCAGAAGGCATATGTAAAATTAAATGTAGTAATTTCAGGAAAATGTGTGTTAACATGCTATTATAACAACAACAGGAGACTACAGATGAAAGGGTAGAAACAAATTTAAAATATCTCTGCTAGTTATAACCAAGCACAGTATACCAAAGCAATATACTTTTTATAGGTATAGAACCACTAGACATATTTTAAATAAAGCAATCTGATATTTTTCTTGAGACTTCAGGTACTATAAAAACTGAGGTAATTTTGTCTAACTTACAATGTCTATAAAGATAATTATGTCTACTTACAATGATTAATTAGTAGTAGACTTGCACTTCAAGCAGTCTAAATTAGACTAAAAATAAAAAAGTTCTGCTGACCTATAAAAGTTACTTATTTTTCTACAGTTCAGCTATTCAGTTGGGCTATATTTAAGTTACAGATGTTCTTGGTTCCTAACAAGGTCACAAAATTGCTATCGAGATGGGGGGAAAGAAGTGCCAAAACCCAAGAGGGTAAACGATAACAACAGTCACGTCAGAATCATGAGATTCTGCTGGACACTGCTTTCTGTAAAGTTAATTGCAATTAGTTTAAATGGGTTTGTAAAATGAATGATTTAAGAACAAAAGTATCATAATCACAGCTAATGTTTTCCCTTATAACTTGTTCAGGATGCAGGATTTAGCTCAGATTGGAGCCTTTATTATTCTCAACAAGATGGTACAATGTCTATAAAGCTGTCCATCCAAATCCTGAGCAGAACTGGGAATCTTGTTCTGGTGTTTCTCCAATCCACCCTCTTAGTAGTGTCAAAACTATGCACCATGGTTCTTTGGTTGGGTTTTTTGTTGATTTTGTTTTTGTTTTTTTCTCTTTTTTAAGCAGATGATAGGGAGCAGCACAACTACACATAAGGCTGGAGCATCCACATCTCCTACAGCTGTGTGTGAACACAGCCCCGGAAAGGGTGTGCACACTTGTAACCCACACCACCCAGGGGACAGGGGTACCTGTAACTGCAACGATTAGTTGAAAAAGGATGTTTTGAATATGTAAAGTTTATTAATGCTTTAGAAGTCTTTAGTATTCTGTTTTATCTGTTGTATTAGTCATATTGATCCCAAACGTGTATTTCACTGATTGCTGGCTAATTATGCATCATTAATAAAGCACTAACTTAATTAAACCCCTTTGATCCTGATTTGGTTAGCTATATTAACCAAGCAGTGTTTGCCTGTGACAGGTGCCAGCTCAGCAAACATAGAAGCCATTCCTAGAAATCAGAATTCATGCAGGTAAATTTTATTTTCTCCTTGTGTTCAACTCAACTCCAGCTTGGATCTGCAACTGCCACAGGAGACCCACTACTCAAATTTAGTGCACTGGCCTTTCTCTAGCTGTACAGAATTTCTAAAGGGAAAAAAGCTTTTCTTTCTGGATTGTTAAATATGAAAAAAAAAATCAAAGATAACAAAGTAGAGGATAATTTTAAGTAAAATAAATATAAGAAAGGTTAAATAAAGTTTTTTTGCAACTGCTCCAAGACACTATTTACCTGAATTTTCCAACAAGGTGAGACACAGACAAGTAGGTAGATACCTAGCTATATATACTGAATATCGGGTGAAAGGTATCACAGATCAGCTAGTGTAAGTTAGAAATCCTGAGTACACCAAAAGAAAACAAATAAACATATCTCCACAAGTGTCTCACACAGTACTTCTGCACAGCTACAGTAATGTACTGTACTACTAGTCCATATATGTAGGCTTCTCAGACTACTGTCTGAAGTCCTACTGTGATTAAACAGTTGCTCTTTAGAAAACTGCTCTGGATTTTCTTCCTCACTGCTGAGATAAGGAACTGATGAAATAACTTGTATAAAATGAAATTGATATTGATCCATTGGATTTATATTTCTGGAAAGTTTCATATGAGCTCATAGCTCATATTGTTTCTGTGTAGAATGTGTATTTGTGACATTTAGGAGTAGAGCAGTGAAACAGAAACATCAATTTCCCAACAAACATAAGGTCTCTGTCTGAATTCCTTCAGGCATAGAAGCAACTTGTTAAAGGACTTAAAAATCAACATCTGTCTCACAAAGCTGCATGGAAAACACTGAAGATAAAACATCCTAAGTAATGCTCAAGACAAATGTTTGTTCATAGAATTACTGATCTGAATTTCCTGTATTTACCCTAATTGCAGTTAATCAAAACTTTTATGGAAGGAAAAAAGCAAATCAGGAAAAGACAGCTAGAGTCTTTAACTGCAAAAATGTGTTTAAGGTTTTGTTAATATAAACCCAAAATTGCTTTCCAAAATAAAGTAAGTTAAAAGCTGTCCATGAAAATCAGTAAAAATATGACAAAGATTGCATACCATCAACTGGTTTTAATGACTTTTCTTCTTTTCATCCTTTAGGCTGAAATTACATCAGTAACCTATGCTTTTCTGGTTCTTCTAGCTGTCCTGAGTATTTTCTGTATCTAATGGTCCTTATAGTGCTTATTCAGTTCTCCCAAAGCTTCCACCTTAGAGAAGAAAAGCACAAATGCCAGAGGCTTACTAATTTTTTTCTAGACCATTATCTGCAGTACTTCAAAGCCACCAGGCATGTTTAAATTGCTAATGGAAAACAGCAGTGATCCGGAGTGTGGTATGCTCTCGCAGCTTGCAGATGCTTCAATACTTAGACTTACTGTCATATATCTGTCTAATGCTCTTGGCCTCACTCCATCCAGTTGTACTGAGATTAACGTTTCCCTCAAAAATTTGAGCATGAAACAACATGAACTTAATCTACAGATAGACCAATTTGTAATGGCAACAGGGAAGTTATACATTACTGCTAACAGCTCAGGACGATGGGGAGATTCCCCATACACTGATTGAGGAAGACAGAGCAGAGGAACTAGATCAGTTTGTAGTCCTTCTATAAGGAAAAGTAATTATTAAATCAAATGAATGAATTAGATGTGGAATAGCAGCCTTCACACAAGAGCTCTGAAGGAACTCACACAGCAGTTGCAAGACTACAGACACTAAGGTGTGTAAGCTATTGCTGTGCCAGGGGACTACACTAGGCTTGCCAGGATAACCCTTGTCTGCCAAAAGGGATTTTCAGAGGGTTCCAGGAACTACTGACTGATGAGTCTGATTTCCATGTCTGGTAAGATGGAGAGTCTACAGTAAAACATACAGTCACTGAGCCTACACATAAACAGCCTATTTGGAAAGGGGCAGTCTGGCTTTCTGTGAAGGGAAATCCTGGCCCAGCAGCCTGCCAGAGCTCTTGAAGGCGGTCAATAACCACGTGGACATCCAGCAGACATAACAAATCTGGATTTTCAAGAAGCCTTTAACAAGGTTTCACAACACAAACTGCTACAGAAACTGAGCTGCCACATGATTGGGGATCCTTCCCTAAATTAAAAAGCTGATGAAGAAAGAGGAAGCAGAGGAAGAGCTTAATGCTCCCTTTTAAGGGCAGAGGAGAGTCAGTCCTGGGGCCCTCCAGGCATCAGTGATCTGGTTGACTCATTTTATTCACTGTTCATGACAGAAAAGGATGTGCACTGTCAGATCTTCAAGTCTACTGACAATACTAAGCTTTTCCAGGTGGACAGATGCCATAACAAAGGTCAGCACCTCACTAAGCTGAGTGTGTGAGCATCAGATGGCAGATGAGCTTCAGGGCAAACGGGTGCAAGTTGTAAACAAAAGGAAAAGATGAACTGAAGCATGCATATGTGATGCTGAACTCTGAACCAGCAGACAACTCTGGATCCTGCAGTCACCACCAACAGTTCTCTGAAATCTTTCAATCAAGGTATAGTGGTAGACAAAAGAGCCAACAACACATTGGGCATCACTAGAAAGGATACAGGGAAAACAAAACAGAAGCCCACATCGCAGGCAGTTGTGATTTCCATGTCAAAATGCAGCTTGAGCAGCTGCCTCATGAGGAAAAGCTAGAAAGGTCTGGAACCTTTCATTTTGAAGACCAAAAAGCTGAAGGGGATAGGATTATGTTTCAAAAACCATGAAGATGCTGTTTATGTGTGCAAAGGCAAAAATGTTACAACCAAATCCTGCAATACTGGAAGTAGGGGGCACTTAATAGCAGATTTAAGAAGTATTACACAGCAGGCTGTGAACTTCTGGGACTTCAGTTTTGGGCCCCTCACTACAGGAAAGACATTGAGGTGCTGGATCGTGTCCAGAGAAAGGCAACCAAGTTGGTGAGGGGCCTGGAGCACAAGTCTTATGAGGAGCGGCTGAGGGAGCTGGGGCTGTTCAGTCTAGAAGAGAGGAGGCTGAGGGGAGACCTTATCGCTCTCTACAACTACCTGAAGGGGGGTTGTAGTGAGGTGGGTGCTGGTCTCTTCAGTCAGGTGGCTGGAGATAGGACAAGAGGAAATGGCCTCAAGTTGCGGCAAGGGAGATTTAGGTTGGATATTAGGAAAAATTTCTTTACTGAAAGGGTTGTCACACATTGGAATAGGCTGCCCAGGGAACTGATTGAGTCACCATCCCTGTAGGTATTAAAAAAGCGTGTAGACAGGGTACTCCATAACATGGTTTAGTGGGCATGGATGATGGTTGGACTCGATGATCTTGAAGGTCTTTTCCAACCTAAATGATTCTATGATTCTATGAAATATAGACTGTTCACTGGTACTAAGGACAGTAGTTTTTAGCGATCAGCTTTTTATATAAAAAGTAGGTCAGACTGACCCATGACATTCTGCTAGGATTTTTTTGAGGAAAGATATATAACAGTGCAAAATTGTAGATTAACATGAATGAATTGATTCAATAATTCAGTCTTATTAGTTGTATATAGGGCAGCAGAACAATCTTTGATGGAAAAAGGCTGAACCATTGTGGCAGTCTCCAGGCAGGGAGAAGGGGAAGGAAAAAAAAACCCTAAACCCTAGAGGCAACAGGTTGAAATTTGAACTGGCCAATTGAGGCGTGCCAGGTACACTGAGGTGACCTTCTTGGCCAATAGAGATTAAATGACCACAGGTCAGATTCGACAGGGGTATAAACAGAGTCCCACCGGAGGACATGTGGGCAGTCCTCCTCGGAGCAGCGGGTCTGCAGCTGGGGACTCCCCCTCAGGTCGGGGCAGCTTAGAATCCAAATAAATTATATCCCTACATATATTGTTGCTTTATGGTTTAAAACTATGTTTGATTCCTTAAAGGAGGTTAACATATGGTGCAGGGTGTATTTTCTTTTATGTCCGCAGGCTTGCACTCTTTCACAGGTAGAAAAGTGAAATGCAGAATTTAAGTAATTTTTCTTCTGTCAGGTCCAAGATGCAGCTTTCAGACTTATTTCTGCCATTTCAGAAATTTTTTTATTCAAAATGTTTACTCCAAGAGTATATAATGCAGAAGGTCTCTTTAGGGAACAAAGATCACATTGTGTTAAGTTAAACTTGATTTTATCCATCATAAACAAGAAAGCGAGCTAGATATGACAGCTGATCCACTAATGTTGCTAAAAAAATTTTAACTAAAGCATTCAGTGGGGTACAAAGATTCCTGATGCCTACTAGTCTGAAACAACAAATGCACTAACTGAAGACTGCTTAGCTCTGAAGCAACAATGCTGAATGTATCTGGGTACTTCCAGACTCCAGTTAGGCTTCCCAAGGCCAGCTCATATGGCCCTGAAGTTTTGGTGTAGAAACACCTAGAAAAGAGTTACTGAGATTATAATCTGAAATCTGATTCCTGTAAAACAGTTTCAGCCACTAAATGTGACATCTCAAAACTTAAAAAGCATTTCCATTCCATCAAAGCTTTTTGTTTCTACGACTGAAACAAAGGCATTCAACTATTTAACTGATACTAATTTCTCATTTCCTGCCCTATCAACCAATCGAACAATGATATAAAGTGTTAAGCTTGTAGCATTATGATGTGTTATGATTTAGCCCTGTTCTTCAGAAGATTATTCTGCATTTTTATGTTCTGAATTCATTTAAATACAGCTAAAATGTTTAGGTTTTAAGCAATTTTTTTTTTCTTTTGGGATCTGATTCTTCTTTTTTTTTTTTTTTGTTCTTTCTGTGATATTGTTACTTTCTCTGCATATTTATAGGTTTTTTGGCTTGTTATTTTTGGTCAGAGAATTGTGGAGTAGTTCTAGGACTAGAACTGATTTATGTAGTATATGATTTTGACTTTGTAATGTCCTTCCCTTGTAAGGATGGAATTCCGTAGGTCTAGGTCTAAAATGTCTATTGGAATGTAACAAATTTCATTATACTGAGAAATGACATAATGTTTTCAGAAGTTGCAAAAATGGAGATTTCTTCATTGAAGTTCTCACTCTGGATACAGAACAAAGTGCAGGGTCTTAGTTCCTAGTCTTTTTACTGATCTTTAAGTGTTTGCTAAATTACATGCATGATGAAAATCTGCTTTAACTGCAAGCTAAATATTATGTTAAGTAAACTCAACATTACATTGCTGAATACTGATGAACTGATGGTTGGTCTTGATAAATGCTTCATCTGAAAAATAGGAACTAGATTTTTCTGTGCATCTTATTTTCCAACTGTCACCTCTCTTGTTTAAATGGAAGCTAACAGAAAAAAAGCTTTGTATTTGTCACTTGCTTTGACTGAACATATTTATTATGTCATGTTTTCACTGTATACTAACTATTGATCAGACAGCTTCCTAGCATCCACAGACCCAAGACCACAGAGCATTTAAAAACTGTAAGGCATCTCTGGAGATCACCTAGTCCAATCCTCTGCTCAGAGAACCAGCACATGAGGCAGGGTACCCAGGACAACGGCCAGTCAGATTGTAAACATCTCCAAGGATGAAAATAGCCCTTAGGGCAACCTGTTCAGCTATTCAATCACCAACACAGTAAAAAAGGGGTTTCTGATTTCATTTCATGCCCATTTGCTCTTCTCCTGTCACGTCACATAGAACCACTGACAAAAGTCTGGCTTCGTCGCCTTACTCCCCACCCCACCGCATGTTCACACACATTAACAGATCTTTCACATACAGTGTCACACAGCTACAGTATACCAGAGCTGACCTTGAGCCTGAGCAGCCAAATCCTAAGGCTGGGTGAGGTGAAAACACTCCCAGAGACCATTAGTGCACTTACAGCTAAAGGAATAAATAAAGGGAACATGTTTTCAAAGTTTCATGCAGAGGTGTCCCCACTACATCTCTGGAGACATTAATGCAATTACTGACATGCTGGACGCTTCACATCAGCAACAGCCATGAAGCTATATGTACTGTTTGGTCAATCAAGACCACACACAAGTCTGGTGGAAAAAAATGAAAACTCATGTAATAGTCTCTAAAATAACTGACCTTAATGAATAGAAGAAAAATCAATGAGTAGATATATGAGTAGATCAGAACTACTCCTGTAGGGTGGGCTTTATGTAATGTATACTGGCAACAGAAATCATAAGCAGAAGGACACAGCTTTATGCTAAGCACCTGTCCAAGACCAAATTTCTTAATTCTGGTACCGGCATGCACTGGGAACATCCACTCAGCAGGTGTTATCCATGCTGTCCCTGTTAGCAAAGGAAGCAAAGAACCATTCTTACTGTGTTTTTTTTAATGGAATTAAATTAGAAAATATAGGAAGATGTTGATTAAAAACATATAAGGACATGTAGGAACACCAAAACTCACCAGAGGTTTTGGAGAAAATTACACATTCAGAAAATGCTTAATGCCTACTTATTATTAAAAAAAAAGAAAAAAAGAACAAATCTAGCTGCTAGTTTATCATCACCTTATGAACAAGGTAGAGCTGGAATGCACTCACAGTACATCCTTTGCAATTTATTTCCTAGCCTTCAGTCCAATAGTTTCTCCATTAGTCTTGAAGACTGACCTTTCAGTGGCAAGTTAAAGCACTAATAGTTTAAACAGTAAATATAGTTTTTATGTAGCAACACCATTCCTCATTCCACTGCATTTCTACTTTACACAATATTACCTCTAGCTGTCAACATTTTTAAATTATCTGCTTTCTGCAGGAAATGTTTTTATCCACACTAACCCTCAAGAAATACAAGACAGCACATTTTTTGTGTTACTTTTCATTGTTATTCCAAATTAAGGTGATATGTGACAATTATATCCCAAAGCATAAATTGTTGCATATGATAAAAATTATAGGGATTCTATGTTATTTTTTCTTATATTTTCTTCCCTTTTGTTTAATTTCTAAATAACTTTGTCTTTTTGTTTCTTTTGGAGGCACCTGATGTGGCAGTACATCCCCCCCCCCCCCCCCAATCCTGCAAGCAGGAAACAAAACTTCTCCAGGAGGGGAGAAGAGGAAGGAAACCCTGGAGGCTGCAGGTTGAAATTTGAACTGGCCAATTGAGGTGGCCTCACACTGAGGTGACCTTCTTGGCCAATAGAGATTAAGTGACCACAGGTCAGATTCGACAGGGGTATAAACGGGGTCCTGCCGGAGGACATGTGGGCAGTCCTCGGAGCAGCGGGTCTGCAGCTGGGGACTCCCCCTCGGGTCGGGGCACTGCCTGAGGTAACTCCTCGAGGGAGAGAGCCCTCAGCTTTTAGGTGAGTGATATGCGCATTTTGAGGCATCACTTTAAATCTTGGGGATTCTTGAGTCAGTCGTGTAGTATTAATTCTCTTTACATCATTGGCCTGTGGTTTTATAAAATGTTACTGGACTTCTAACTAACTTTTGCTGAAGAATAAATCTGAGTTTTAACACCTGTTGGATTTAGTTAGTCATGCATCCGTAACACCTGAAGCTTCAACGCAATCTAAAATTCCCCAATGTCTTGCAGAAACAAAGAATAAAGTTAATTTCAACTTCTACCCACATACATCTCCAAAAACCTAATCTGTGTTACTCAAAGTACTACAACATAGTTTGATAGCATCAAATAAAATAAATGTAACTGTGGAGCAGGAAACAATTCAGAAGACAAATATTTTTCTATGAAAAGGTTAAGTCATGCCAAGAAGATGATGACCATCAAGGTTTCTGATACTGACCAAGAACATAGGAGAGGTCCTTTACCATACTGTTAAGAGAACAGGATGCAGGATAGGTTTCCCCTCATAGAAGGAATAAGGCATCATCATTTGTTCACAGAGCGGTAAGTGCAACTAACTAAGAAAAAGGAGGTAAATTAAGATTTTTGAGACAGGACCACTATAGTGAATTTGCTTATAACCAAAGGTGTTTTTTCTTTCTCCTCCAGTGGTAGGAAATCTTATAAATGAAACAAAAACAATGTATGCCATGAGAAGCAAGAGATTTAGTTGTTTGATACATTTTTCACTTAGTTATGATTTTTTTTTTTCAAGAAACAGAAGAATTATTTATAGCAACTAAACCTTGTCTGGCCGGTGAATGCATACTAAGTCAGCCCCAAGAGCCAACAATAGCTCATGAAGACGGTTACTGATGGCAAAAGTGTCTTTGCAGCAATGCCAATGGAATTACAGACCGGGTGGAAAACCACCTTCTGTATATTCAAAGAACCCTCCCCATAAAAATGCCATTATCAGAATGATGATGACTGTCTTGGGGGCACTCGATATCTGACACCTGCTTCAATTAGTCTTAGAGTCTTTATATTCAAGAACCTTTTGAGGAGATTAACTGAAGTAGCCAAAGTAGTTATGCCAACTCCAGCTACAGCTGGGTGAGAAACTTCTTTAGGTACAAAAAAGACACATCTATTTTTAACTCTTTCCTGGATGTGCTTTGTATCACAAGAACAAAGATATGATGGGCAATTTGCACAGTCATGGGATTCACTGAGATTGAGAGAAACTGTGGAGGCCAACAGGTTTCCCCTGAACTGCCCGTCTCCTTCCTGACTAGATAAAAGGATGTATTGGTTTTGAGTGGCAAGGTTTTGGTAGCGGGGGGGTTACAGGGGTGGCTTCTGTAAGAAGCTGCTGGAAGCTTCCCCTGTGTTCGAGAGAGCCCATACCAGCCGCCTCTAAGACGGACCCGCCGCCGGCCAAGGCCGAGCCAATCAGCGATAGTGGTAACGCCTCTGTGATAACATTTTTAAGAAGGAAAAAAAAGTTGGGACGGAGGTATTCGGCAGCCAGAGAGAGGAGTGAGAACATGTAAGAGAAACAACCCTGCGGACACCAAGGTCAGTGAAGAAGGAGGGGGAGGAGATGCTCCAGGCGCCGGAGCAGAGATTCCCCTGCAGCCCGTGGTGAAGACCATGGTGAGGCAGGCTGTCCCCCTGCAGTCCATGGAGGTCCACGGTAGAGCAGATATCCGCCTGCAGCCCAGGGAGGACCCCACGCCAGAGCAGGTGGTTTCCCGAAGGAGGCTGTGACCCTGTGGGAACCCCGCGCTGGAGCAGGTTCCTGGCAGGACCTGCGGATCTGTGGAGAGAGGAGCCCACGGAGCAGGTTTTCTGGCAGGACTTGTGACCCCGTGGGGGGCCCACGCTGGAGCAGTCTGTGCCTGAAGGACTGCACACCGTGGAAAGGACCCATGCTGGAGCACTTTGTGAAGAACTGCAGCCCGTGGGAAGGACCCACGTTGGAGAAGTTCGTGGAGGACTGTCTCCCGTGGGTGGGACCCCACGCTGGAGCAGGGGAAGAGTGTGATGAGTCCTCCCCCTGAGGAGGATGAAGCGGCAGAAAATAACGTGTGATGAACTGACCGTAAACCCCATCCCCGTCCCCCTGTGCCGCTGGGGGGTTGGTAGAGAATCCGGGAGTGAAGTTGTGCCCGGGAAGAAGGGAGGGGTGGAGGGAAGGTGTTCTGAGATTTGGTTTTATTTCTCATTACCCTACTCTGGTTGATTTGTAATAAATTGAGTTAATTTTCCCCAAGCTGAGTCTGTTTTGCCCATGACCGTAATTGGTGAGTGATCTCTCCTATCCTTATCTCAACCCACAAGCTCTTTGTTATATTTTCTCTCCCCTGTCCAGCTGAGAAGGAGGGGGAGTGATAGAACGGCTCTGGTGGGCACCTGGCGTCCAGCCAGGGTTAACCCATCACAAAGGACCACAGTTTTCCTGAATCTGGGTGCCTTAACTTTTTACTGCTACCTCTTAAAGGGTTATAACAGAAAATTTCTGATAAGTGTAATGAGGACTAATTGAAGTGAATAAAACAGATTACTAAAAGCTTCTTGAATTACTGAGTTTTCCATTACTGGACCTGAAACATGCTGTAAAGGTACAGGCAAAATGGGTTTAAGGCATCTGCATTATTGTGTTTTCTTTACTCCACATGCTTACTCATTCCCTCCTGACTTTCCTGCCTAAATTCCCAGAAGAGCACAGCACAGAAGAGACAGTATAGGAACCATTTCAGACCAAGTTGGGTAGGTACAGAGAGGCAGAGAATCTCTCTAGAGAAAGTTGCTAGTTTACACATATAATCACAAATGAAGATGTTTAATCCTTTTTTCTGTGCAATTATCTGTTGCAATAATAAACTGATATTAACAACACCCTACCACAACCACATTTGCTAGTATAGGCAAAGCTTCTGATGAACAGCATGTGTATCTTAACAGAAAGATAAAGCTGCGGCTGTGATAACTTCACATCAACTTTATTATTTGCACTTACCCATAAGCAGACAGACATGCATGTTTGTGATTTGCAGGATAACTAGTTTTATCATAAAACGGTAGATAAAACTCCATGATAGGTACAGTCATTCAGTATAAAATAACTATGCTTGTAGTAATTCCTCCCCGTCCCCCAAGACAAAAAAAATAATCATGTTTAAAGTAACCTTCTGTGCAACTTCTTCAACCACTAACATTCTGTCATAAAAACAGACCAAACCCATATGGACTAAGACAAGATTGAGAGATCAGTAGATTTCTTTGTACCTTAATGGCATGACACTATCCCATTTGTGGGAATGAAGAATGAAGATATTGTCAACTACTATAATTGATTTTACATGGAAGGAGTTCAAAGACTGTAAGGATGAGAAGCTGCGTATTGCTTACAGAAAAGCTAGGTAAGAGGCATGCAACTTCAGCACAACTCTTCTTACCACAGCAGCGGATATTAAATGCTTTCTTCCCCCACCACACTCACCACCTACATGCTTCCACTGATGACAGAAGAAATCATGTGAGCATTCTCTATTCTGATAAATACTTTGGTTTAGCTTAAATCACTGGTTTAAGCCACTTAAGCTAGCCTGCCTGAAGGAAATTAGAGAATACACAGAGAAGTGGATCTACTGATTGAACAGTGGGAGTGGTAACTCCTCTGACAAAAGGGCAATATTGAACTGATGAGCAGGAAAAATTTAAACAGCTGTGCCATTGCACGAGTTGGTCATCTGTCAGGTAACTCAGCCTAACGCAAAGACAAGCGTTCAACACCTTGGAAAGTATGCATGCACTGGAGAATATTTTCAAGTTCTGCATATATTTTAAAAGAAAAAGAAATCACCAGTGTTGTGGTTCAACCCCAGTAGGCAGCTGAATACAACACAGCTACTTGCTCACTTCCCCCGCAGCAGGAAGGGGAAGAGAATCAGAAGCATAAAAGTGCAAAAACTCGCGGGTTGAGATAAAGACAGTTTATTAGGTAAAGCAAAAGCCGCACACGCAAGCTAAGCAAAACAAGGAATTCATTCACTACTTCCCAGGGGCAGGCAGCTGTTCAGCCATCTCCAGGAAAGCAGGGCTCCATCATGCATAATGGTTACTTGGGAAGACAGATACCACATAACTCCAAATGATCCCACTTTCTTCTTCTTCCCTCAGCTTTATAGGCTGAGCATGACATCATATGGTCTGGAATATCCCTTTGGTCAGTTGGGGTCAGCTGCCCCAGCTGTGTCCCCTCCCAACTCCTTGTGCACCCCCAGCCTACTCGCTGACAGAGTGGGGTGAGAAGCAGAAAAGGCCTTGGCTCTGTGTAAGCACCGCTCAGCAATAACAAAAACATCCCTGTGTTATCAACACTGTTTTCAGCACAAACCCAAACCATAGCCCCACACAGGCTACTATAAAGAAAATTAACTCTATCCCAGCTAAAACAGTACAACCAGTTTCATACTTCAAGAACCACTTTGATTTTGAGGACTTGATAAAGTGGCACAGTAAAGAGAAACCAAGACAGTTCTGAGTAAGCTTACTCAGATCCCAGGAATAACAGCCACAATAGTGTATTATCTGTGCTAAGCACCACTTCAGAGTACACACACTTGTTTGTACTTTTTGGTCATGACTGTAGTGACTAAAATTCAACTATGGACATGACAATGACCACAGTGAACATACGCCCAAACTAATGCAGAACTGAACTGGTACAAACAGGTATAAATTAAACTACAAAAAAAAAAACCAAAACAAACAAAAAACCGAAACAACAACAACAACAAAAAAAACCAACCCACCCTCAAATAGATTTGAGTAACAAATAGCTTTATGGAAGCCATGATCTGCCAGAGGATATTTCATAAAAAGAAGTTAACTGTCAACTACATTATTAGTGATTTCCTGGATATTTTTTTTTTTTACCACAGTACATCCTGAGACTGTGAAATGTGAATTACAGGGTTACCTCAATCACAGGAAGCTCTTCTGTAAAATAGAGATAATAGCCATCTACCTAATGGAAAATTAGCATGATTTCCCATATACTTTTGCCAATGATGATGTAAAGAATGCTTATTTCTACAGATTCTTTATTCAATCTAGCCCATGTCTCTAAGTAGCCTAAGTGCAATGCTTACTTTGAGAATGCTGAAATGCAGTGACCATCAGTAAACACTGATAAATAATATTATTGAGAGCTTGGGAGGGGATTAATATGTAAATGCTAGTGAAGGCTCATTCTGCAGTACATGCTCCATGAGCAGAGGACCTATTAGAAGTGATCAGAAGTCTTTCCCCAACCATGAATTTCTGCCCCAAAATGAGGAAAAAGACAATATCACATATATATCTCATTATGACATGGAATTTCAAGATTCTGTCAGAGCTCTTGCTGCAAGTCCAAGGCCCACAGTTGTGGAATGCTTAACAGAAGACAAAGTATGAAAACAGACTAAGATCTTACATAAAGCAACCACATAAATGAGGATTAGATTTGTGAAGTGACAAGCTATTAGTTTCAGAAACACTTACACTTGCTGTTGTTATAAAAACTTTTGAGAAGGAAGTGTTCAGATTTGGAATGCATTCAATTTGCTTTATTCACTGTTTTCACAAATAATTACCTCAACTCCAAGAGTAAAGGTTATAGTGAAGGTCTGCTAAAGGTCAATCAGCCTTTGAATGTGTAAGAAAAAACTTTTGCTAGGAACCACGTAGCGCAGGACAGAACATACAATCCAAGACTCCAAATTTGAAACTGTTTTATCATAAGGTAATTCACATGCTTGAGTGTTTCCAGTATCACACCCTCTCAGGAAAAGATATGATTCTGAAACATTAAACTTCAAGTCCTTCAGTTCAATAGGTTAAATACAACTTGTTTGTGGTACTCACATTTTACTTCCAGATTTCATAAAGCTTCATATATAAGCAACCAAAATACTTTTTGTACACTGCTACTCAGAAGATGTTTAGTACGTATTTCAAGGATGGTGTTTTTGAAGGTACATAGCTTCCTAGTAAAGCCAATTAACTCCAGGGGAAAAAGTTATGACATGAGGAGTGTTTCTAGAAATTCTAATCTCCTCACTCATCTTGCACTCTAAACAAGTCTTACCCTTTTACAGTAAATTCCTATTATTTAAGTGCTACACTCACAAATTGGGTATTTCCTACTTTAACATATACCTGGATACGAGTGCTGTCTTCGGATTTGTGCTTTCCCTTTGCAGAAGGCCAGCACTCATCTTCTGCATTCCAGGAATTTTGTTCTAATAACTAGTGACCCTGACATAGCCTAACCATAAACTATGTATTAAAAAAAAGAACAACTCCACAAAAAAAACGACTGATACTTAGGGCCATACCTTAACAGTTTATTACTTCACATCTGTTCATTCCCCCTGCGCCCACTTCTCCAAGGTAATTTTTCAGACTCTGCTAAACATACAAGACCCAGCTGGGGCTTGTTTTATTTTGTTTAATTCTATCAGAAACTATTGTTAGGAAAGTCTCACTCTCAGTTCCTCATATTGCATCACACTGAAGGAAAGAATGACTAAAACCTGTTCTTGCAACATTTATACCTATAAACACTAAAGGTTCCAGTATTATTACTTCTAAGTTGGGCAAGCATTCATTTCTGCCTTTTCTTTGGAAGTTGTTTCATAAGGTCTTTTCAGTAATTTATGCACTTTGTTTCCCTTTCCACTATGCTCTCCATGTTTTTTGTATCTTTCTCATCTTATTTTCCAAGCATGTACACATACACTGAAAGCAGTCTTAATCATACCATGAAAGATGGCACCGACATCTTTTTAGAGGCTCAGAATGAAAATTGTGTAACTGAAGCCATACTCCAAGGAGAATAGGAGGTATAAATAAATGCCAGCAGCATGCACAATGACAGAAATACTTACTCAACAGTAGACATTCTGTTCATAAGAAAAACCCAATAAAAAACAAATTGTCATCACCAATACCTCCCACTAATTTCTCCCTGAAAAAATAAAAAAGCTAATACCTTACAGTTGAGGATGCAACAATCTTTGGTAGATGCCTTCACTTTCCACAAATGAGGGATACAAGACCTAATCACTCAATCTGAAAATAATTTTGCAATTCATATCCATTTTGTCACAGGATTTGGGTAATGACACAACCTGCAAGCCTGGATTAATTTCTAAACATTTTCTTTAATTATAGTAGCATAGAATAGTACTAAAGTAACAGAAAACATTCCTTGACTTACTCAAGTTCATGTAGGTACAAAGGAAGGGCAAGAAATTGTGGCTGAAATTCCCAGCTCCCTTAGTCAACTCACTTTTTACTTTATGCCTCAATTCTTGTTTTGTAAAATACATGAATAATTAAATAAATTAAAATGGAGAACAGTCCTTCTCTACCTCCAAGAAAAACAAAAGCATTAAGAAAATCTCAAACACAACAACTAAATCTCAGCAGTACTGTCCTTTGTTTCTCCTCATCTTTCTTCTCCCCTGAACAATGTAATTTCTTAGGTTTACAATATTACAGGCCCATGAGGCAATGAGGAAAGAAAGTAATAGAATATGGGCCACATGGCAGCTCTGTGATGCTCTCCCCCTTTCCTGGAGTGATCACACTGAGTCTACTAGTCTGCTAGATGACTTTGGGACACCTTGCCTTTATTCCTACTTATTTAATGAAGACTGTGATACCATCCTCTATTCTTAAAGATGTCGGTATTTACCACTTTACTAAAACTATTACCCCTTGTCCTACCACAACAGGCCCTACTAAAATGTCTGTCCCCAGCTTTCTTATAAACCCCCTTTAAGTATTAAAAGGCTGCAATAAGGTCTCCCCAGGGGCTTCTCTTCTCCAGGCTAAACAACCCCAACTCTCTCAGACTTTCCTCATAGGATAGGTGTTCCATCTCTCTGATCATTTCTCTGGCTCTCCTCTGGACGTGCTCCAACAGGTCCTTGTCTTTCCTGAACTGAGGACTTCAGAGCTGGATGTAGTACTCCAGGCATAATGCTTTAGTACTCTGACTTGGGGAGAGGGGTTGCTTATTGTTAAGAAATCGAATTTTTTTAAAGGCAGCCTCCAACTTAAAAAATCCTTTCTTATTGTATATTAATTACATAATTCTGACATGATAAAAAAAGCAACAAGGTCCCACACAAATATCTAGGATAAAATAGACTAGACACCTGTATTTGTTTCTAGCAATACTGTACATTTGTATATGCACAGCATATCCCTAGATTAGGGTTCCATATCAAATGCAAAACCTAAACCCATCAACCTCTTTAGAAATGAAAACAATTCATGAGATTTCAGTAACACTTGATTGTGAACATGAATTACATCCTCACTTCAGTGTTGAAACTTTGCTAAGTTCAAAATACAGTTCAAAGTCCTTCAACAGCTTTCAGGAAGTTGGACGGAGTATTCTAAGGAAAGTACCATTATATAGCTACCCATAAGTATTGTTCAGTTAAGTGAGACCTTGACAATACACCATTGTAGCTCAATCTCAGTAGATGGCTTTGGTATTCTCTGGGAAAATACACAAAGCACAGATAACTCTTATGAGGAGGTTTCATTTATCTTTAAATTCCAGGGGTTTTCATCTTCCAGTAGCTGCAGAAGTTAGGGTTAAGTATACTTAATACAGAGCTAGCAATATTATGTGTTGCTATGTCAGCTAACATGATGAAGTATCATAATATTTTAGCTTTGCTTATCAATGTTTTCAGATCGTTCTATGTATACATTAAAGATAGGAGGGAATTCTAGTAGAATTAGGACATGTTGGGTGCTCTGCTTTTGGTATGCAGGGTAGGCATTGAAAAGAAACAAAGCAGCAAAGATGAACCTTTACAATTTTACAACCTTATGACATACTTTGGGCAGAAGCCTGAAGGTGATGGTAAAGCAAGTGAACAAAGTCAAGTGAGTGCAAAGTCAAAGTCAAATGACCGATGATGCCATTGGCAGCTTTTGTCAACCATCTGAGTTAGAAAGCCACAAAGCATGAAAACAGCTAATTTCAGCAGGGCGGGAGGAATGTCTGGTGGCAACATAAAGTCAGGCTACCAGACAGGACGTGGACACCTTACTGAGATCAAGTAAATGTCCTCTTTCCCTGAGTCCATGGTGCTGCGTATAGCCGAACCAGAAGCCTTTACTGGGGAAGAGAGAGGTGTGCTAGAACAAAAATTTCTATCCATCTGCTTTGCTCATCCCACTTAGTGAGAAGATCTTGGATTCTTGGTCACTAAGTGGCTTGGTTGTGTGCTGGTGACTCACCCTGGATTCTCCTGTGGTGATTTTCTATCAATTCTCCTCAAGACTACCATTTCTGATCAACTCCAAAGGTAACAGATTTACTACACCTTTGATTTCATTCACTATAGCTGCTCCATCTTAAACCTAACCTGAACACAGTACCCACAGGGAACAGAAGTTTTACATTATCGTATAGAATACTGCATCTAAGGTTCTGAAATTCTCTTGTGTCCATACAGAACTCAAACCATCCATCTTCAAAAAGTATGACTCAGGCAGTACTTACAAACAGGAGATTACAACATAAAATATTTCTAAAAAAGGTATTTTATAGTGCTTTGGAATTTGTATTTGGTTCAGATGTAATATTTCAAAGGAGACTAAAGACTAATTACTGTGGGGAATACTGACAGGCAGATAGTCACTCATTTGTTTTTATTGGCAACTAATTAGTAAGCCCATCAGTCAGGTTATTTTTGAGAAGGCCATTTAGAATTACGTTGGGAAGAATTGTATGTTATTTCAATTTACAGTCAAAATGCTTATTACTGAACACCTCCCGGAAATGTTCACTTATGCATGCATTATTTATATGCACGGATAAAAACCTCCACACTTAACAAACAGAATGTATCAGAGGATATAAATCTATCTATTATTCTCAGTTAGAAAAACAAAACCCTGTTTGAAAATTTACTAGAGTTAATTGACAACTTCTGCTGACGCTTTCTGGAATTTAGTGAAAACAAACTCAACAAAGTTGTGATGTTAGTGAAACACCTAGGAACTATTTGCTATTAGCCTTTTTGTCTCACTGATCTTTAAAATAAAAGTATAAATATCTTCTAAGCTACCATTATTATCATCAAACAAGGGATAGTTTAGATTGTGCTGGAAGCTTTTCTCGCCTGAAATATCAGACATATATCACATACTTTTCCTTTGTGCTTCTCTACACAGTAATGCATTACTGTTCCTCACACTGACAAGTGCTAATTATATACCATGGCTTTCTGGAGGATACAGGCCTTACAGCTGTCTGTTTTGGCACTGAAAATCTTTCTGTTCCTCCTCCATCGAATTGTCTACACATTAAAACATTAAAAATAATGTAAAGCTGGAAATAACAGGTGACAATTTCCTCTTCAAATCTCTCCTCCTTCCACAGAGCCTCAAAAACCTACAGCTCTTATTACCCCTTTCAGGGACCGCCCCTGCATTTTGTGACTTTTATCCCTTATGTCTTTGTGACAGACCATGGATAGAAATACAGAACACTATCACACTATGCATGAGCTCAGTTCTTCTGTGTACAGGATGACTTATCTCTTAAAAAACATTTGGCCAATATACTGAGCAGCTCAGTAGCTTCAGCAGTTGAAATGTCACTACTCTGTACTTACACAGATGTATCAGCCATTTACTGTCTAAATTCATGTTTGATACCTCATCTCCCAGTAATTTTGCATCTTGCTTCTCAATGATTCACGCATAGACTTTTGTAATGTCACCGAGCTAAACTAACAAATACAGAATCACTAATCTCTCCCTCTGTTAAAGAAAACAAACCAGTGCTCTCCCCTTCCTAGTAAATGCAACAGAAAAAATTTAACTGAGACAAAGCAGCAATATATGGTTTACCCTTGGTTACACAAAAAATATTGATAGAAATAAAGTAGTACAATGCATGACACAGATTATTAACCACAACTGCAACACAAATAACATCAAACCCAACCTTTATAATTAATGTAATTGATTGCATAATTTTGAACTATTCAAAGACAAACAATAATATAGTACAGCAATTATGTAATTATAATGACGTATTCAAATTTTTACATATGCTAATAATTCATAACAGATTCTTCCTTCAAGTACTTGAAATCTATGTTGACGCTTGATGCACTAAGACAGATGCACTAAGATTACATCCTTGTAATCAAATAGAGCACAAAGCACATTTGTATTTAAAGTATTTCCATGGATACCACTACTAATGCATCTGAATACTTAAAAGATGTGAATGTATCTGTCCTCACAGGAAACTTCCAAAAAAGAAAAATTATTATTCCAATCTTTGACACAGAAAGCACAGAAACAAAGGCTTTAGTTATCAGAAAGCATTTAGGAACCTGCTTATCACTAAAACAGAGCTGGTAGCCTGTAGTCTTAAGGATCTTCACAGAATGGCTGAGATTAGGAAGCCTCTCTGGAGTTTGCCTAGTCCAATCCCTGGCTCAGAGAGCTGGCGCACAAGGCAGGGTGCCCAGGACAACAGCCAGTTAAATTGTGAGCATTTCCCAGGATGATAATACCCCTCTTTGCCACACTGGTGCATTGGCTGCTCATGGCAACTTGGGGTCCACCAGGATATCACCACCACCATCCTGTGCCCTTCCCATACCTTCTTGTCCAAACTGCTTTCCAGCCTGTCCACCCCCAGCCTGTACCTGGGCACCAGGTTATTTCTCCCCAAGTACAGGACTCCATGTTTCCTGTTGTTGAACTTCGTAACACTCCTCTCCACCCATTTCTCCAGCTCATCAAGGCTCCTGTGGAAGGCTGCACAACCATCTGTTTGGTCTATCATCCCAGTTTGGGGTTATCTACAAAGCTTGCTGAGGGTGTACTGTGTCCCATCATCCAGCTCAGTAATGAGGATATTAAGCAATATTAGACCCAGCATCGACCCCTGGAGGACACTGCTATGGACTGGACTTTGCCACCGATTGCAACCCTTTCAGCCCAGCAGTTTAGCCAGCTTTCAGTCCCACTTCACTGCCCATTTACTTAAGTCCACATTCCGTCAGCATGTCAATTATGATGTGATGGGAGACAGTGCTGAAACCATTGCTGAAACCAGCAACATCCACAGTTCTCCCCTCATCCACCAAGTCAGTCACCTCATCATGTAAACCTATTGGGTTCATCAGGCATGATTTCCCTTGCTACTGCCCTTCAGGATCCTGAACTCCACCATCTCATCGTCACTACAGCAAGACTGCTCCCAACCTCCATATCTTCAAGCAGTCCTTCCTTGGTTTTAAGTACCAGCTCCAGCAGTGCATCTTCCCCCATTGGCTTCTCCATCACCAGTGTCAGGAAGTTATCACCCTCACTGTGCCCTGCTATGCTGTCTCCTCCACAGATATCAGGGTGGTTCAAAACATGTTTGCCAACAGAAAACAAAACAAAGATGATCAGGTCTTTCAGAGTTAGTACTTAAGTTACTTTCAAACTGAAATGCTTCTCCATGTTGTACCCTAGTGATTACACAGGCCATTAAATATTACAAAAAAAACCCCCACACCTTAACTTTGGTCAGTAACTCATGTAATTAGGACAAATGTGTATGAGTGTTAGAAGATTTTTTGCATTCAATGTACAACACTATATAAAAGGATAAAACAATAAATGATGAAAAATGCTGAAAAAACATTTTCAATGTAGTAGCCAAAGAGAATTGATTGCGGGTTAAACAAACTATATTCAACCTACTGCCTAGCAAAAAATACAGCACACTGGATGAGTCAAGACTGTCTATATAGTTTATGAATAGCACTTAGAATACTCTTCCTATGAGAATAATAATGATATGGAAATACAAAGCTCAAGCATTTACAAAATGAATGCTTGCATATTTATATCATCAGACAAGCACTGTGTGTCTGAATCTAATTTCTATGCAACTGTTTCAAGCTAATTTGTACCAAAATCCATTTAAAATACACATATCATTTTGCTAGTAGTTTTTCCATATGTTGGCTTAAGTGTGCACATATTTATGTTACATGTTGTGTACACATACTTTTATATACACATGCAGAAATCTTCCAGTTAGTTCAGCAGTTCAACCATATATAGTATGTATATAAACTATATACAAAGCATATATAATATATATATAAAACATATATTTGTGTGTATACACCATTAACGAGACCTACTTGATTACCTGTTAGAATGAAATTACACACCCTATCAGGAAACCCCACATTTAAAAATTGCGGAGAAGTATTAAAAAAGCCACTATGAAATTCCTCAGTTAAACATTATCTACTGCCTTCCCTCTCCACCCTTCAAAAAAAAAATCCCAATGCAACAAAACTGCCAAAAGCTACTAGACAAAGCTATTTGCAAATTGATGTTGTATGGGATTTACTGAAGGCAAAGATTAACATAAAGTAGAAATATTCTTCTTCTTTTTTTTCATGTAAGCATAATTTATTACACATGTTCCTAGGCTAATACATTACATGTGAAGTTTCAGTTAGAAATAATTTTTACAAATAAGTTGTAGGTCCCTTGGGAAGCTCATCTTCTAAAAGAAAAAATGAACCTTAATCGGAGACTCTGCTACCACTGCACCCACAAGTAATCCAAGTATTGTGTATTTTCCTTTCAGATTACAGAAAGTTTCTGTTAATACACAGAGTAAGACTTATGTATAATATGGTACCAAAATTGCAAGTTTTTCTTTAGGCAGTAGATAATTTGAGCTATTACATCTGATTGTTATTGCACAGTGGTTTTTAATTGGACTTCTTCAGTGAATACAGTAA
This sequence comes from Harpia harpyja, assembly GCF_026419915.1. Lineage (NCBI taxonomy): Eukaryota > Metazoa > Chordata > Aves > Accipitriformes > Accipitridae > Harpia > Harpia harpyja. Next base: position 26,959,081 of record NC_068947.1, read on the forward strand.
TTTATGTTCATTTTGTAATGCTGTTACCCATATAATGTCATCTATAGGGCTTGCCCATCACCACTGTCAGATCTGCCCAGAAAATCTATTGCCATATACCATTTATATCAACATTGCAATTTAAAGCGTGCAGAATTTTAGACATAATATAGATTTGCTGGCCCTGTGTTCAACTTTCTTGATGACAAAAATCAAGATACAGTGTGGGTTTTTTTCCAGAATATATTGATTCTGAGTTCCCAAAGCACAGGTAATCCAAGAAAACATGCATTCATCTGCAGGTAGCCAATGAAAAAGAAAACTACTAATGTTTTGTCTTGCCTAGGACACAGTGACAACTTTATGCTGGCCTGGCTGGAATACCTGTAGTCTCAGGAGACAAAGATTTCTGAAGTGTAGCAGAGTTCAACTGAAGGAAAACAGAAGTCATCGCTCTTTCTAGGATTCCTTACATTAGGCAGGAGAAAGAAAGAAGGTGAAGCTTAGCTGCAAGGATTCAAGCGCATCACTGTCTTTCTGTGCATCAAGGAGAGTACATAACGTACATGCCTCACTAGCTACAGCTGTTTTTGACAAAATTCTGCAGCCACAAAGAGCTAATAGAAAAGCTTGCCACTATATTCCCACATGGAGCCCAGAATTGCCTAGAGCAAAGAGCAGCAGCCCTAAGAGACAGAGAAAAAAATCCTTACAGGAAGCTGATTAGGTACCAGTAAAAAGAGCAGTGGGGAACAAGCTCTTTCTCTCCATTCTCACCAGGCACACAGCTGGGAGAAAGCTTCACAGTGACTGACATTGCCTCCAACAAAGGCCGGAGGACGAAGGTACTTTTCCCTGAAAAAGATAAATTTCAAAGGGCAGTATTGCCAGAGGTACCATCTTTCCAATTTCTAACTATATGCTCACTCTCCGATTAACAAAGAAAAGGTGAAGAATCAGCTTGAGTCACTGCTGTAAACACAAAGTCAGTTTTTGCATATGGCAAGAAGCAACCCCAGTGGTAGATTGCCAGATACTGCACTAGTGTGATTAACAGAGCTGTAGTCATGCTAAAAAATAAACTGTTCATGACACGTCTCTAAGGACAAAGATAAGGTTGTCTAAAGTGAGGCAGAACTATGATAAAATATGATTCATCAAGAGACTTAGTATTCACTGCATTTAGATCAAGAAGTTTAGTAATTTCAATTTTATTTACTTCATTCTAACACTTACATCCTATACGATCTCTCTTTCTTCAGAGATAGTGAGCTTTAGAGTCTTATGTGAGAACAAGTTCCTTATTTAGAAGAAATAACTAGCTTTGTGTACTTTTATAATGGTTGGGTCAATGTCACTAAATTAAATACTTAAATTGGTCTCCATAAATTTTTAAAAGCTTTAGACAGACACTAATATCTTCAATAATAGAATTAACATCTGATTTTATGAAACATCATTGTCAAAATTTTTTCCAAAGTATATCAAACCTTGCTCTCAAGGGTGCCTTGTCAATTCAATTTCCAACAGACTAATGCATCTGAGACAAAAAATTGATCTTTTCTACTCTTGTATATTTGTAGATTTAAGTGAATTAAAATTTTTACCCTTTACTGTTACAATCAAATCTGTAAACCAAATTATCTTTACATGTAACTCAAAGAACTTTAGTTTTAAATTTCGGTATACAGATGTTTCTACCAATTCCTTCTACTTTGAACTTTGCATCTGAACAGACAAGGGCACAAATTGCTGCTGGAGTATTTTACATTCAGGTATACAGTGCACCACATCAGTTACTTGACTCAGTCCAGTGTTTCTTATAATCAGCAAGCGGTCCCTCACTGATAGAGCAATTGTGTTCTCTAAGAGTAAAAAATCATGACCAGGCTATTTTGTTTTCTTTTCTTGTCTCTTCTATAAGTAATTTATGTTCCCACACCTCAAATCATAGGGATTATGATCATTCTTCTCCCTTGACCAACCAGGATAAGCCAGAAAAGAAAAAAAAGTTTTTATTCATGTGAATGTCCCTGGACAATCTCGTACTGGCCAGACACCTTCTAGGCCTTAATTCCAAATTGCCTGCCAAAGAAAATGTGCCAGTAGCCCCACACTCCCTGTTTTCTTCAAAATCCATCTGTTAAAAAAACCAATCCAGCATTAACCATTAATCATTCTGCATCTGTTCTTTATTGAACTTACTCCTACTCTTTTGAGTTTTGGGGGGTACCTGTAAGTTGCTTGAAGCACTTTCTGCTTTTTTCATACCTGTCTCCTACTCTAATTATTTTAAAGAGTCATACACATTACAATGCTATGTAAATAATTATCAGCAAAATCCAAAAAATAAAATCAGAGCAAAAACTGCGTTCATAATCTGTAACAATTGCTCACAAACAGAATTATGACACTTAGTATGAGCAGTTATTTTTTTTGTTTCTGCTCTGTGGATAGCACTTCAAAACTTCCTAGCTTCCTGACAAAACTAAAACTGTTCCCAAATACATAAATCAAAGGATTTATTTTCCTGTGGTTTTAAACCAGCAATTTTCAGAAATCATTGGGGCTGCATTCCTGAATTTTCGAAAATAAGTGATTAATTTGGGACCCAAGGATTTAGATACCTATACTTGAAAGACTAGACCCATTTCTTTCTGAGCCAAGCCTACTCAATGCACTCTGACGAGCTGCTGTGACAGTTAACAGATTTCTGGGCAAGACATTTCATGTTTTCACTTCAGGTTCTAAAATGGTTTGAGTCTCCTCAATTACAACTCTGAGTGACTGATACACCAGATGGTTGCGCTGCCATCCAGAGGGACCTCGACAGGCTGGAGAAATGGGCTGACAGGAACCTTGTGAAGTTCAACAAGGGCAAGTGCAAAGTCCTGCCCCTGGGGAGGAAAAACCCCAGACACCAGTATATGGCTGGGGGCCACCCAGCTGGAAGGCATCTTTGCCCTGGAGGTCCTGGTGGACACCAAGTTGAACATGAGCCAGCAATGTGCCCTTGCAGCAAACAAGGCTAATGATATCCTGGGCTGCATTAGGAGGAGTGTTTCCAGCAGGTCGAGGGGCCACCAGTGGAGGTGGTCCTTACCCTCTACTCAGCACTGGTGGTAAGGCCACATTAGGAGTGCTGGGTTCAGTTCTGGGCTCCCCACTGCAAGAGAGACATGGACGTACCGGAGAGTCCAGTAAAGGGCCGTTAAGAAGATTAAGGGACTGGAGCATCTCTCTTATGGATAAAGGCTGAGAGAGCTGGAACTGTTCAGCCTAGAGAAGTAAAAGCTCAGGGGGGACCTCAATGGATACAAATACCTGTAGGCAGGGTAATAAAAATGGGAGAGCCAGGCTCTTCTCAGTGGTGCCCAGTGAGAGGACATTGAAACACAGGAAGTTCCATCTGAACATAAGGAAACACTTTTTTTCACTGTGAAGGTGACTGAGCACTGGCACAGATCGCCCAAGGAGGTTGTGGAGTCTTCCACCTTGGAGTTACTCAAAAGCCATCTGGACATGGTAACTCTAGGTGGCCCTGCTTGAGCAGATCAGATGACCTTCAGAGGTCCCTTCCAACCTCAACCATTCTGTCATTCTGTGAACTCTAAAACACAGGACTGAGCTATGTTCCTGCTTTGCAGGCTGTGTTTCAATGAGTACCCAAACACATGCCTGTGAAAGTTACTTCTCACACAGGGTTTCATGCAATACACAGTGTAATAAAGAAAGCTAGGAATGGATAAACCAACAGAAATCCTGCTTGACTACAACTTGATACCACACAGGATGGAAATAACAGCTCGTGCAAAGCTTTAGGATTCAGATACGAGTGTTTCTGGTATTCAAGTGAAAATGCTTCCAAGTAGAAAGAAGTGAGACGTTCAAAAAAAAAACCATCCAGGACACGGTAGAAACATGTCTTTTTAATAAAGCCTTGAAACAGATATATAAAATATCAGGCTCTGTTTACATCTATTAGTATCTATTGACAGTTTGAAAAGATATTCCACAGTACAAGAGTGCCACAGGAATCTAATGAAAATATTCAGGATCATCAAGGCTGCATACATAAATGAGAAATGATCTTCACAAGTGAAGAATTAGAAAGAAGTACAGTTCACTGCTGTTTTCCAACATCTGACATTACCACACTCGCAAGCAGCAGCACATAGACACTACAGACACTACCCTCACACAGAAAGGAGAAAATTGTCTACAAGACTTCTTCCCAGGAATTTAAAAGTTACCAGGAAAACCACCTGAAATCTGCCTAAACCATTGCAAGTTATCTTTTTTTATAAAAAAGCTACTCTTGAATACACGTGAGGTAGTTGTCTGGGTTTCGGGTTCTATTATGCAGCTACCAGCTTTCAGATGTACCTTTTATAGACTTACTTCTTGATCTGGCTGATGACAATGTTTTATTGAACAAAGATAACAAACAAAGGTAAGTAATAATAAAGGTAACAAGCAAAAACTCAATAAGTAGGAAAACAACAAGGCAAGAAGGAAGAGCTCAGTTTACCATAGACTTTTCAACTTGTGCTATAAGTTCAGTACAATATTATTTATCAAATTCTTTTCCATGAAACTCATCTTGCAAAGCACAACACACCCTTCTACAACTACTCACAACAACAAAGCTAAGACACTGCATGTAGCAGAGGAAGAATAGCATGTGAAAAGCAAACTGTATGAAACCTGCACGGTACTGCAGCACGAACGTACAGAACAGCTTCTACAAGAGAGTGATCAGTGCTTAGTTTATTTTTATTCTTGTATGGGTACATCATCATCCAGATGAAACAGGTGCTCCTGTTTTTTTTTTTTTTAATACAACTGATAAACAACACAGTATGTGTTACTGTGTAGCCACTTCATCTTAAGAAAGTCTTACACATGGGGTGTAAGAGAAGCACGAGCTTACTCAGATCAGAACTCCCAAAACAATAATCAATGCAGGTATTACTGCAGCATTCTGCTTTCTTTATTCTGAGTCATGTAAACAATTACCCAAGTCAAATTGCACATTTTATCTGAACAACGGGAACAACAGTTTCTGTACACGCTTGAACAGAGTTCTACCTTGCCTATACCTTGCTTTAATTATTATGATAAAATATTTACAGTTGTTACAATCCCACTCAAATGCTATTTGGGATCCCGCAGTGAGTTTCACTGGGCTGCAAATCTTCATGAAAACCTCATGCCCAATTACACACCAGTGAATGCTTTTGTTTGCACTTACATTGATCCACCATGATGTTAAACAGAGCGCCAAAATAAGACATCTTTCATGCAATCCAGACTTTCCCAAGTAGTTAAAAGTAGGAAAATATGTGTTATTAACTAGATAACTGTATTGCACAGATCACTGGTCAAATATGTTGTTGGTTTGGGTTTCAAATTAACATTTCTTAAAGCACCTGTTTTCCACAGAACATTTCTAATTGTGTCCTTAACTTTGTGCCTTCTTTTCCCCCCATTTTCCAGAAATAGGCAGAAGAACAATTCTTTTATTAATCAAAGGTGCATATACTGACCACTGTGATAAAAGCATCCCCAGTAAGTACATTGCTAGGTTTCATTAACTCATATAGCTGAAATAAAATATTTGAACATACATAGTCATATAACAGAAGGTAATCACCAGTTTGTCTATCACTTGAAATGCATCTCAGACACTGATGATCATTTGTAGCTAACAGGAACAGTTTAAAGTTTGCTAAAATCCTTTCAGTATTTGTTCTCTGGAGGACATTGAAATAATGTTTAATATCAAGTAAATGACAAAATTCATATTGTCAGCCTTTAAGCTCTTAGAACTGGTCTTTCATATATTGCAAGGGGTATGAGAAACAACAATCCAAGCATAATGAGCCAACAAAGGATCATTAAGTTTTACCTCAGCATTGAGTCACTTTTTTTTTAAGCAGCACTATTCACTGACAGCTTTGTTATTGCTTTTAGTATGTACCGTTGTAAGAAATTTAACAAAAAAAAAGGTAGAAATAAATACCGACAAGTAATGTGACTGAAAAGGCTAAGCACTGCGTCACATATATCAAAATATGTATGCTACCCTACCAAAATACATATAGTAGCCTGTCATGTGAACAGTAAACCATGAGTGCAATAGAAAAGGAGAGGTTTTTAAAAAAAAAAACAACAAACCAACAAGACATTCCTTCATCAGCTCCTCCGAGCAGCCTTTGGGGTAGCTACAAACATGGCATGCTCCCTCATCCAACCAGCAGCACACAAGAAAACCACTCGGGTGCCCCAGCAACACTATATGAGGGCACACACTATGTTTCACAGCTGGGGGCTTCTATGAGTGTTCAGGACCATGCTTGCTTGCACATTCTTACACACAAAACAATCCCGTGTTTTAGCTGTGCTGCAGCAAGTTGAATGCAGCAACACTAGCATCAACTCTTGAGGAGCTGCAGCAGGCAGCTATTATAGCCAGTGATGCAGGCAAAAATAGCAAAATATATTTTCCTTTATTCATTTAAGCTTTTCTTTAAGGCTATATCAACACTTCAGCTGCTTTATATTGTTCTGAAGTACTTCAAGAATGCTAGCTTGTGAAATTGGTTTAAAGTTGCTTTTCATTTTCAGGGCATTGCAAATTTGATGTATACAGTCCATTTTTCTCCCCCATCATCCTTAACAGTGCCTGACTTGTGGTCTCCTGCATGTTATTGCACATCTGCTTCATTAATTTCTCCTAAACTCTCAAGAGCATAATACAAGATGATACATACTCTACTATTCTCTAGCCTATGTTCAGCAAATTGACATGCATTCAGAGCTTATAAGAGGGGAGGAGGGGGTGTCATTGTGTAACAACACATATATGAAAGGACAATGCATATCTGTGCTACTTACAAAAAGGTTCAAAAAGTACAGGCTTCCAAGTAGTTTATCAATTAATAGTTTAGCAATGAAATTGTCACGGTTTAACCCCAGCCAGCAACTAAACACCACGCAGCTGCTCACTCACTCCCCCCCCGCAGTGGGATGCGGGAGAAAATCGGGAAAAGTAAAACTCGTGGGTTGAGATAAGAACAGTTTAATGGAACAGAAAAGAAGAAAATAATAATGATAACACTAATAAAATGACAACAGTAATGATAAAAGGATTGGAATGTACAAATGATGCGCAGTGCAATTGCTCACCACCCGCCAACTGACACCCAGCCAGTCCCTGAGCGGCGATTCCCCCTGCCCCCACTCCCCCCAGCTTATATACTAGACATGACGTCACATGGTATGAAATACCCCGTTGGCCACTTTGGGTCAGGTGCCCTGGCTGTGTCCTGTGCCAACTTCTTGTGCCCCTCCAGCTTTCTCGCTGGCTGGGCTTTGAGAAGCTGAAAAATCCTTGACTTTAGACTAAACACTACTTAGCAACAACTGAAGACATCAGTGTTATCAACATTCTTCACATACTGAACTCAAAACATAGCACTGTACCAGCTACTAGGAAGACAGTTAACTTTATCCCAGATGAAACCAGGACAGTATCCACCCCTTATTCTATACCATTGACGTCATGCTCAGTTCCCATACCTTCAGTTACATCCCGGTCAATCATCATAACCTTTTCTGTCCCTTTAAGACATATAAACAATGATATATACATATATGTATCATATAAACAATGATATATATATATATATATGTATGCACACACAGAGATATCATTCCTTTAGTTTATGGGTCGTGTTCATAAAATGTTCATTGAGTTCATTTAGTATATGCCAGCCATATACTTTGGGCTCCATCTCTCATACCAGTCTTTCTGGGCAGGAGGGATGGTGCAAAGTCCTCTCAGTTGGTAGACCAGAATTGGGCTTCAGTGCGGTGTGACAAGCAGGTGACATTTGATGCAGCAGGAGGATGGTGTGCACCGTTGGATTGTTGCATGCTGGAGTCAGTTCTGGTTCCACCACTACTGTGCTTTGCTCAGTTTTATCACAGTTCATTCTTACTTGATCTAAGTGATTCTTACAGTAGTACTATGGATATAGCATATAACAATTATAGTAAGGATAACATACAGTAGCAGGGTTATATAGCAACTAATATCATACAGTTAACTTCTGGCTATTCTCACCTAAAATTAAATCCCCTTGAGGCACACATCGGACTTCCCCATCTTTTCGCATCACCCACCAAGTGCACCCAGGCCCTTGAGCAAAAGCAATCCCACGAATGGGTTTACCTTTTCCTGAGGCAGGAGTAACCCAGACTGTCTTCCCTAACATATTTTTTATGTGCACTACAGGGACTTTATCCCCTTCTATAGTACGTAAAAGTTCTGAGTGGGCAGGGCCACCTCAATTGGCAGATCCTCTGGTGTTGACTAACCAGGTAGCCTTTGCTAAATGCTAAATGTGTATCCCAATGTTTGGAAGTTCCACCCCCCCATTGCTCTCAATGTAGTCTTTAACAGTCCACTGTATCGCTCAATTTTCCCAGAGGCTGGTGCATGATAGGGGATATGATACACCCACACAATGCCATGCTCTTTGGCCCAGCTGTCTATGAGGTTGTTTCGGAAATGAGTCCCGTTGTCTGACTCAATTCGTTCTGGGGTGCCATGTCGCCACAAGACCTGCTTTTCAAGGGCCAGGATAGTGTTCCGGGTGGTGGCACGGGGTACAGAATATGTTTCCAGCCATCCAGTGGTTGCTTCCACCATTGTAAGCACATAGCGCTTGCCTTGGCGAGTTCGTGGGAGTGTGATATAGTCAATCTGCCAGGCTTCCCCATATTTATATTTCAGCCATCGCCCTCCATACCACAGGGGCTTTAACTGCTTGGCTTGCTTAATTGCAGCACAGGTTTCACATTCATGGATAACCAGTGCGATAGTATCCATGGTCAAGTCCACCCCTCAATCACGAGCCCATCTATATGTTGCATCTCTTCTCTGATGGCCTGGGGTATCATGGGCCCACCAAGCCATAAATAGCTGACCCCTACGTTGCCAGTCCAGGTCCACCTGAGACACTTCAATCTTGGCAGCCTGATCCACCTGTTGGTTATTTTGATGTTCTTCAGTGGCCTGACTCTTGGGTATGTGAGCATCTATATGACGTTCTTTTACAACCAGATTCTCTAGCCAGGACGCAATATATTGCCACAGTGCGGCAGCCAAAGTGGGTTTACCTCTGCGCTGCCAGTTGCTCTGCTTCCATTGCTGTAGCCACCCCCATAGGGCATTTGCCACCATCCATGAGTCAGTATAGAGATAGAACACTGGCCACTTTTCTCTTTCAGCAATGTCTAATGCTAGCTGGATGGCTTTCACCTCTGCAAACTGACTCAATTCACCTTCCCTTCAGCAGTTTCTGCGACTTGTCATACAGGACTCCATACAGCAGCCTTCCACCTCCAATTCTTTCCCACAATGCGACAGGATCTGTCAGCAAACAGGGCATATTGCCACTCATTTTCTGGCAGTTTATTATACAGTGGGGCTTCTTCAGCACGTGTCACCTCCTCCTCTGGCGACATTCCAAAATCTTTGCCTTCTGGCCAGTCCGTGATCACTTCCACAATTCCTGGGCGACTGGGGTTTCCTATGCGAGCTCGTTGTGTGATCAGTGTGACCCACTTACTCCATGGGGCATCAGTCGCGTGATGTGTAGAGGAGACCCTCCTTTTGAACATCCAGCCCAGCACTGGCAGTCGGGGTGCTAAGAGGAGCTGTGTTTCCATACCAACTACTTCCGAGGCAGCTTGAACTCCTTCATATGCTGCCAAATATCTCTTTTTCAGTTGGAGTATAGCGAGCCTCGGATCCTCGATATCCTCAACTCCAAAACACCAGGGGTTGGCCTCGGGTCTCCCCAGGTGCTTTCTGCCAGAGGCTCCAGGTAGGGCCATTCTCTCTGGCTGCAGTATAGAGCACATTTTTAACATCTTGTCCTGTCCGGACTGGTCCAAGGGCTACTGCGTGAACAATCTCCCATTTAATTTGTTCAAAGGCTTCTTGTTGCTCAGGGCCCCATTTAAAATCATTCTTCTTTCGGGTCACTTGATAGAGAGGGCTTACAATCAGACTGTAATTTGGAATATGCATTCTCCAAAAACCCACGACACCTAAGGAAGCATGTGTTTCCTTTTTATTAGTTGGTGGAGACATAGCTGCTATTTTGTTGATCACGTCCATTGGGATCTGACGGCGTCCATCTTGCCATTTTATTCCTAAAAACTGGATCTCCTGTGCAGGTCCCTTGACCTTACTTTCTTTTATGGCAAAACCAGCTTTCAGAAGGATTTGGATTATTTTCTTCCCTTTCTCAAAGACTTCTTCTGCCGTGTTGCCCCATACAATGATGTCATCAATATATTGCAGGTGTTCCGGAGCTTCACCTCTTTCCAGTGCAGTCTGGATTAGTCCATGGCAAATGGTGGGGCTGTGTTTCCACCCCTGGGGCAGTCGATTCCAAGTGTACTGGACACCCCTCCAAGTAAAGGCAAATTGTGGACGACACTCTGCTGCCAGAGGGATTGAGAAAAACACATTAGCATTGTCAATTGTGGCATACCACTTGGCTGCCTTTGACTCTAGTTCGTATTGAAGCTCTAGCATATCTGGAACGGCAGCGCTCAGCGGTGGCGTAACTTCATTCAGGCCGCGATAGTCAACTGTTAGTCTCCACTCCCCATTAGACTTTCGCACAGACCATATGGGACTATTAAAGGGTGAGCGAGTTTTGCTGATCACTCCTTGGCTCTCCAGTTGGCAAATCAACTTGTGGATGGGGATCAGGGAGTCTTGGTTGGTGCGATATTGCCGCTGGTGCACCGCCGTGGCAGCAATTGGCACTTGTTGTTCTTCAACCCTCAGCAACCCCACAATCGAAGGGTCTTGAGAGAGACCAGGAAGGGTAGACAGCTGTTCAGTGCCCTCCGTCTCCAAGGCAGCTATACCAAAAGCCCATCGATACCCCTTTGGGTCCTTAAAATACCCTCTCCTGAGATAGTCTATGCCAAGGATTCACGGAGCCTCTGGACCAGTCACAATGGGGTGTTTATGCCATTCATTCCCCGTTAGGCTTACTTCAGCTTCCAATACAGTTAACTCTTGGGATCCCCCTGTCACACCAGAAATACAAATGGGTTCTGCCCCTTTATAACTTGATGGCATTAGAGTACACTGTGCGCTGGTGTCTACTAGAGCCTTATACTCCTGTGGGTCTAACGTGCCAGGCCATCGAATCCACACAGTCCAATAGACCTGGTTATCCGTTTAGTGCACCTGGCTGGAGGCAGGGCCCCTCTAATTCTGGTCAGAGTATCCAGTATTCACTTCTCATAAAATTGGCTCAGAAGTCCTTTCAAGAAGATCAGAAATAAGATCAGCCCTTCTACTCTGTTTGGAAACTGGAGTGGCATTTTTCCTGGTAGAATCCCCTTTTGTGGTGGTTTTTCCTCACAGCTCACATACCCGTGCATTTAGGACCGAGGTAGGTTTTCCATCCCATTTCCTCATGTCCTCTCCATGATCACATAGGTAAAACCACAGGGCACCTCGCAGTGTGTACCTTCTATATTCTGTCTCTTGGGCAGAGGAGCGCTCACTCCTAATAGCTGAGACATTGGTCCTCACAGGTGGGGAATAGGACATCTCCTCTTTGAATTGCTGGAAATCCTCGGACAGCTTCTCCACAGCCGAAATGCAGGCTTGTAGGGAGGAGGAGAGATTTTCTTTGTATTGACGGAGTTGGCGAACCACTTCATCCACTGTCGGTGCCTCTTCGTCTTTCCAGGTCATTATTGCCAGGGAGTTGGCATAGGACGGTGGCGCGCTCCATACAAACTTCTGCCACATGGGTCACGTGCATTGGACTTTGTCTGGATCTTTCGGTAATTGTGGGTTGTTCTGGTCATAATGAATCGTCTCTAGCATGGCTAATTCCCTCAGGTATTGGATACCTTTTTCCATGGTGGTCCACTTGCTTGATTGACATATAACATCTTCCTTAAAGGGGTACCTTTCCTTCACACTTGACAGGAGTCGCCTCCAGAGGCTTATGGCTTGCGTCACTTTTCCAATTGCCTTGTCAATGCCACCTTCCCTGGCAAGCAATCCCAGCTGCTTGGCTTCCCTACCTTCCAATTCCAAGCTATTAGCCCCATTGTCCCAGTATCAGAGGAGCCAGGTGATAATATGCTCACCTATACGGCGGCCGAAATCTTTTCACATATTCCGCAGCTCACTCAAGGATAGGGATTGGGTTATTACCTCTGGTTCTGCCTCTTCCTCCTGTTCTCGTGATGACCCTGGCTCATCTTCCTCCTTCGCTAAGTGAACTGATTTTTTTTATATATTTCTTCTTCTGTATGGGGGCAACTGATACTGGTGCAGGTTGGTCCACTGGTTCAGTTGCAGTACTGCTTGCCGGGTTTTGGATAACTGCAGTGTCTGTTGCCGGGGTTTGGGTAGCCGCAGTACTGTCGCCAGGGCTGGAGGGGCCGTGGCACCCGTTGCCGAGGTTTGGGTGACCGCAGTGCAAATCGTTTTGTTGTTAGATCCAGAGACCTTCTCTTCCCCTTGAGGGTACTGAGTGGTGTTGAACAGGGCTTGATAGGCACGGGCCAGGCCCCAGCATGTTGCAGAAATTTGTATCTCTCTGGAGTTGCCGGGATGACAGCATACCTTTTCCAAATATTTTACTAGTTCTTCCAGATTCTGCACTTGTTCAGGGGTGAATTTCCAAAACATTGGAGGTGCCCACTTCTCTAGGTACTTGCCCATACTACCCCACACACCCTGCCACTCATAATTATCCAGCCTTGGGGCAGATCTCTGGGCGATCTTCTTAAATAGTTGTTTAACCTTAAACAAGAGCTGAACCACATTCAGGAGCATGCTAATTCCTAGCAGTAGGGCTAGGATCGTGCTGGTCTCAACATCCCAAGAGTATTCAAATTTTTCAAAATTCTCAAACACCATTGTAACTGGAGTGAAAGAGAAAGGAGAGGGGAAGAGAGGTACCCCACCCATAGACTGGTTTTCCAAGGAGGAAAGGTAAATGGTGTAATTATTAATAGTTTCCCACAGATGGCTGCCGAAGTATAGAGGTGATAATGCTGAGTGCAAATACTGGATTAACCCCACAACCGATGACTTTATCATACCATAAACCAGTGTTATACAATACATCAAAGCAAAAACCTTAATCCACCTCCCATGCATGATAAGCAGCAGAAAAGGGACTATATACAGCAAGCAAGGTGATACATAACAGAACTTTAAAAACCAGAGCAAGAGCTCTAAGAACACATAAATCAACATAGTGACCAGCGAGTATTAGACCAATATAATGAATGCTTATAACAAAATTGTTTTAGCAAGTTGTAGTCAGGTTTGTCATTATCTCAACCCTTCGTGCCCCACGTTGGGTGCCAAAATGGACTGTCGTGGTTTAACCCCAGCCAGCAACTAAGCACCACGCAGCCGGTCACTCACTCCCCCCCCACTGTCCCAATCCAATATTGGGGAGGGTTCTTAAACGATCCCAAGAGCGAGATTAAGACACAAATGAGGTCAGATGCCGTACAACCTTACAAGTTTTATTTCCTATAACAACTGATAATAGCGACAGGACAGAGGGAAGAAGAAAGGAAAAAGAGGCAGACCTAAGCAAGAGAACGGAAGAGATGCAGCAAGACTAGTTACCACCACCACAAAGCCAGCAACGTCCCATTGACTCGGTGCAGGTGATGGACGGTCCAAGTTCCAGGTTCCAGCAGACAGGTGATGCCAAAGTCCCAGTTCCAAGTGCTGCAGTCCTTTTTCAGTCCTTTCAGTTCCCTTTTCATTCCTTTTTGTCTTTTTGTTCCTTTTCAGTTGTTTGAGAGAGGAGTATGCAGTTCTTTTATTGTCCCGGTCCCCACGATTTCTCCAAAGAGTCCACCCATTTCCACGGAGCTCATTATCATATGTGCCGCCCCGTGTTCCTCCATGGGTGCATGCCCAGGTGTTCATGGTGGTTTCTTCACCTTGCTGGCAGGCAAGCACAGCTTGGTAGGCACTGCTAGCTTCAGGCGGATATGGTGGTTTCTTCAGGGACATTTTGTTTCCTTCAGCACGTACTCCCCTACAGCAACAGAATGTTGAGGCTAGCGAACGGTAACTGTGCAGCAGCAATGTCGAGACAAAGATAGTCCAACACAGTCTCTTACACCCACCCAGTGGGATGGGGGAGAAAATCGAGAAAAGAAGTAAAACTCGTGGGTTCAGATAAGAACAGTTTAATGGAACAGAAAAGAAGAAAATAATAATGATAATGGTAACACTAATAAAATGACAACAGTAATGATAAAAGGATTGGAATGTACAAATGATGCGCAGTGCAATTGCTCACCACCTGCCGATCAACACCCAGTTTGTCCCCAAGCGGCAATTCCCCCTGCCCCCACTCCCCCAGTTTATATACTAGACATGATGTCACATGGTGTGGAATACCCCATTGGCCACTTTGGGTCAGCTGCCCTAGCTCTGTCCTGTGCCAACTTCTTGTGCCCCTCCAGCTTTCTTGCTGGCTGGGCATGAGAAGCTGAAAAATCCTTGACTTTAGTCTAAACACTACTGAGCAACAACTGAAAACATCAGTGTTATCAACATTCTTCTCATACTGAACTCAAAACATAGCACTGTACCAGCTACTAGGAAGACAATTAACTCTATCCCAGCTGAAACCAGGTCAGAAATGAAGGTCACTACATCAGTAGGATGAATTTCATGGAACAGATGGACCTAATGTCTAGCTCTCCCAAACGATGAAGCCAGGTTATCTGAAAGAATCAGAGCCTCTTACCTTACCAGGAGACTGCATTTTAAAATAGCATTTAGGGGGAGCGAAGTCAATGAAATTCATCTTTGCTGATGTTATCCAGGAAGTCTCCTCCTTATGAATACTACATAAAATGGCATTATTTTTTCAGATTCTCAAATCTCAGATCTCCCTGTTCTTCAGAAACAAGTGATAAAAAAAAAACTATTTACAATTAATCAAAAATATTATGAGCACAACTAAAATGTAGTAAGTTAAAAAAGCTAAAGTTGTAATGTATGCAACTGATTAGGAATTTAAGTAATCCAGAAACTATTCACCAGTAAAAAAACCCTCTATCATAAGATAACAATTGAAACAGTATGATATTTGACAATTCACTTCTAAACATGCTGTAAATGCTCTGCATCTGTCGTAAGTCTCCCTGTCCTATATTCATATAAAAAAAACCCTCACCTTTAACTATGGAGTAAGAACAAATGCCCTTTGAGAACACAGAAAACAAGTCACCCCTATAGCCCTCCACCAGTCTTTGACAGGTCAGTGATGACTACATCAATCTAACTGGTGACAAAATATTTCTCTTTTTATTTCAAATATTTAAAGATAGCACTACATCTCCCAGAACTCCAGCTTACCTGAACAGTGTCTATAAAGGAGGTTTGCATTGTCAGAAAACATTCAAGAAACTGTGATGCTGATGCAATTCAAAATAGCCCTTCTTTTGCTATAAGCGAAGCCAACTTATTTCCCTCAGGAGCCAGTAGGACAGCTCAAGAAAACTGGAAGATACTATGCACTGGGTTTGCTTCCTTCAACCTCCAGCATCCCCCCAACATTGAAGACAAACAGAGGAAAATGGCAGGACACAGTGCTCTTGGTATGAGCCTGCCAAAGATGGTTAGAGAATTTTCACATGTCCTTTTCTGATAGGAAAGTCTGAATACTATCTCTACCTCGATGCAAGAGGGGCTTGAATAGAGAGTAATTGCTCCATTTTGGCACATTACAGGCATTTCCAGACTTGCAGAGGTAGTAATTTCTACTTAGAAAGAAAGTGTAAAATTTATAGCCAGTATTATCGGTGTGACATTGCATACATATGAGACATGACAGTCAGGTATTTTACTAAATCACATCAAAACATGTCGCAAATACATGCAAAAATACAGGTAAAGAACAAGTCTTAAAAGAAAAAGGGGTAACCATTCTGACATATAAAACCAGACACTTTTCTACAGATAAAGGTCTCTAAGCATCCCTGTGTCTGTGCCAGTGCAATACACAAATATTTTTACTGCATGTCTTAAACAGCATAACACAATAGGTCTGAAATTTACTCAACATCCTGGTTTATTTAAAACGCCAGCTCAGGGCTAACTCACATCATATTATTTTATTTCAAACACAAAGGCACCATTTCTGTTTTCCTGCAAGCTCTGAACTCCTGTGACATACTACAGATGTAAGAGTAAAAAGTAGTCTTTATAAAGGACTAAAAAATTACTACTACCCACAGAACTTGTTTGATCACTTCTACTATTTGGGCAGAATTCATCTCACCTAACTTACCTATCTTTAAATACCTATCAAAGAACAGAATGAATCACTTCCAATCAGAGGTTTCTCTTACTCTCCACTGATAAGGTAAAGCCTACATGATCAGCTAATCTGGAAACATACATTTGAAAATACATCAGGTAACTGAAATGTGTCATGTTCTTTTCTCCTTCCAGGAAGGCAGCTCTGAAATACAGACTTCAAACACACTTACAACCTATGGAGGACAGTGACAATTTTACTGCAACATCAATACAAAAAAAAGTCTTGCTGCCCCCACTTTTTCATGTGCTTATCCTTCCTAATTTTTAGTCAGTATTTCAAAATACATGGACAAGCGCACAGGCATAAACCTACATTTTATATACATAAAATATATGCTGTCATTCTTCAGCTACTATAGCAAACACAGAGGAAATGAAAACAGTTTACCTCAAATTAATAAAAATTCAAGTTCTCCCTCTAGACAATTCCTACTCCCTCCCCCCTCAGTAATTATACTTGTGTCATTAAAAAACACTTTCTTGTCACAGAACTGATGATGCCTTTGAAAATTCTGAAACATGTAGAGCTTGTTTCACTCTGATGCATGAGACTACTTAGCTTTACGTATGTCCTCAAGACACATTGATCTTGAGCAAAGTAACCGGTATTTGAAATGCATGGTTTTACTGATGAAAGGTTATTGGAATTTATCCAAAGTAAATGTATACTTCTTACGTGACCACTGAATACCACTGTTGCTCAAAGAGAAAAGATTCAGAATACATTAAAAGACAATTCTGCTGTGAAAATGTAGGTAGGTTGGTGCCTCTTTAGAGAATTACTCAGGATCAATAAACAGTTAAGTAGAAGAATAATGAAGCAATAGATTAGTCCAATATGAAAAAAATTGTGAAGGATACCATGTCTTACGACATTATCTTACAAAAGTACTGCTCAATTGTGATCATGTGTGTTGTTACTAATCCTAACTGCCAAGCAGAAATTCCTGGCCATTGTACCTGACCACTTCTGCCACCCACTCAGAGCATAGAACACCCCTATAGACTGCCAGGGACCCCACTTTCCCCAGGATGTCCCAGGCTGGAAGAAGGTGGGGGACCAGAAGACTCAACTCATATAAGGTACTGCTCACTGAAACATGTTATGTTCTGGAAAACAGGCCTTCTCTGGCCTTTCAAGTACCAGAATTTAGTAGGATGTTTGAAACAGTGTCCTCTGCTTCCCCTCCCCCCCAACTAATATGAGTACTCACATGCATAACTCACTGGACAATGTTTCTCATCCAACAGATGATCCATCCATGGCTTTTAGGAAGATTGGGCACTTTGTGTTTATATCTTCCCTAATCACTGCAGTTGTGGAGGACAGGCTCTGGAATCCCACCACGAAAAAGGCTACCCTCATTCCCAAGGCTCACTGGACTCAGAAAGAGCCTCTAAGACATAACTCCAGCAGCATACAACACTCTCAGGTCTTGGGACATATTTAAAACAGACCATGAACGTCCTTACACACGGGTAGGTTTGGTATGCTACCCTAAAAGGCCAGCCACAACCTGAGGTGTAAACACTTTTCTGTGGGATTCTTTCCCCATTTCAAAATTTACACCATTTTCCTATTATGTTAAAGCTAGTCAGCAGTAAAGTTGCACATACCCTAGTCAGATGAAAGACGGACCTGCATTTTCTCACTGCTATGCATAGCTCCTCTCTGAACACCTTGAGATGCATTAGTTGCACAGAAAAATCAAATGACTGCTTAGCTACATACACAAATAGCTTTCTCAAATGGGAAGCCAGAAGGAGAAGTCCTCCTTTGGGGGGCAGGGACATAGGACCAACAGTAAGACAAACTGAACTCCAGCTGGATCCTTTCAAGTCTTATTAGTGATCCAGGTGATGGCAATCTGCCTGAGTGCCCTCATTAGAAGAGCCAGGAAGCTCAAATAGAGACTGTTTATGGACTAGCAGTCCGCATAAAAGCTGAAGGGGATAAAACTGAAAAGCAAAACTGAGAGCCTCCAATCACATCACTATGAGCACATCTTAAAATAAACATGCCAACAACAGTCACAGGCAAGTCAGATGATGTAAGAACTACATTATTTTATAAGAACATATCCAACTTTGTCATTTAGAGTTTTTGTCAGGCCTCCAATCAAAGGTCATACTACAACAGTCAGGAGTATGCATTTCAATTATTCATTAGTCAGACCACTTCTGTTGTTCAACAGCATGTCCCCTGACAGCTTCCCCAGCTTTCTTACATAACAACCACAGATGTTTTCATCTAATCAATACCTTAAAAGCTAACAATGACAGGAATCTAAACAACCAGAATATTTTAGTTTTCTTCCATGTATATAAAAAGACTGGATAATTTAGTCCATTTGATGTTCTCTTCCCCCTACTCCCCCCCTAGAGATTTCTATAACCAGAAAACTCACGGCATTCAGTGAATTGTTTTAAAAATTCTTTCCTACAGTTTCACTGAAAATGCTGTGGCACTTCTCTGAACATTGAGGGAGTATTTTCAGACTGTTTGACCTTTATTTAAAAAAGAGAAGAACAAAAATCCGTCAGAGCACAATGATTTTTCTCCTCCCAAAACCACACCAGGATGCTTGCAAATGTATTTGTGGTGAGCATTACCAGTGTTACTACAATTCAGTCAGAGACTCACGTGTGATTAGTTTCCATCGATCTCAACAGGCTGCAACCTCTCTGTTGTCTTTGATTCCCAGGTGCCTTCCTAGACACAGGCTTTCCACCTGTCAAAGATCCACAAGAACACCAACACCCAACATCCTTCACTGCTCAGGCACTTAACTGTCCCAAGTTGTCTCTTACAAACATTTGAGGTATGCATCAATGAAAGCAAATAAGCATAGAAACCTGCAACAAATCCCAAAACAACTTCATGTCAGAAGGTTTGCAAAAATACAAATGCATTTCCTTGCCTCAGTTCACATACTACTTCCGATCATCCTCTGAGTGCTAGTCCTTTAAGTCAGAGTCCTTGACCCTGTCCAAAGTTCACTCTACAAAGCACTGGATCTCTCTCCTTTAAGGGAATTTAGGTAATCTCTGTAGCCACAACAATGAAGAGAAGTAAAAGGGTACCTGAAGGATAGATTAGCACACAACGGCACTGTCAATATCAAACAGGAAGTGTCATAAGATGTCTTATCATTCACTGGTACACAGCAGCAGCTCTCCAGTGATTATGCAATGAATTCTGACTGCTAGCACAAACTGAAGTCTGTCAGTAATGTCCAGTGTATCTGTTACCCACACTAATCAAACTAAGCTAAAGATAGAATGTATATACATCTAACCATATCTTCATTTGCCTATTAAAACATGGCTGTGAAAACTTTCTAGTTGACCTGTCATAGCTGATCAGAAATTCTCTAGACAAGAGAGATCACAGCTTCCTGCCAGGTGATACACTGTTTGCTTACCTTGATTTTCAAGTTCAGACCTGAAATTTTACCCTATGCAGGAACTAGGAAGGGCAATAGTCATCTTTATATCCAAAGCATATTTCATTTGAATAGACAGCTAAAATTAGACTATCCCCTATCGTTAGCTCCATGCCAGGTACAAGATTTTGTTCTGGCACCTCCTGTGAGTTTAGCTCAATATGAAAACAGAACACAGATGTGGCAGAAAACAAAATGCACACTCAAACCAGAGTTTGCAGTCTGACACCAATACACAGAATCCCTAACACCAAGCAAAATTCATATACTGTACATAAATACTTCTCCCAGATTGTCACAGTAACATTACAAACCAAAAGGTATATGCAATGCTTTCTTCGACTGACATTTAAAGCACTGTACCATTTAATTTATCCTGCCCAATCTGCATTTATCCTGCTCAGAAGAACACTTTGGTGGCTCAGCACTTAAAAGTGTTGTCAGGATTCAACAGCTGGTACTGAGGCAGTGTGTCCTGGTTTCAGCTGGGGTAGAGTTAACTGTCTTCCTAGTAGCTGGTACAGTGCTATGTTTTGAGCTCAGTATGCGAAGAATGTTGATAACACTGATGTCTTCAGTTGTTGCTCAGTAGTGTTTAGACTAATGTCAAGGATTTTTCAGTTTCTCATGCCCAGCCAGCAAGAAAGCTGGAGGG
Organism: Harpia harpyja; assembly: GCF_026419915.1. Classification (NCBI taxonomy): domain Eukaryota; kingdom Metazoa; phylum Chordata; class Aves; order Accipitriformes; family Accipitridae; genus Harpia; species Harpia harpyja. Next base: position 26,979,593 of record NC_068947.1, read on the forward strand.
GCACAAGAAGTTGGCACAGGACACAGCCAGGGCAGCTGACCCAAAGTGGCCAACGGTGTATTCCATACCATGTGACGTCCCATCTAGTATAGGAACTCAGTAATACTGCTTCTGCTGTAGCTGAACCATAGAACATTTTATTTGCTAGGTTTCCTATATATAATCAAGGCTTTAAAATATGTGCCCAGCACAAAAGCAATTCAAGCAGCTGAATCTGGCATACAGAGTAAGTGCTTAAAAATTTAAAAGCACATTGCACACAGAATATGTCATGTTTCAGGACCTTATGCAATACTAACTAATCTTATCTATGTCATTTACACTGAATGTGAATCACTAAGATGGGATATTTCAAAACACGCTTAACTCTTCTCTAAGACAAATGCAAGGGTAAGACTTGCTTACCGCCATTTGAAACTGTTAACAGAAATAATCTCCCCTGCTCTGCACAAAATCTGAAAAACATTCAGGCTCTCCTGAAGCCAAACATGTTTCCTGTTCCTATACTTGATTATAGATCTGAGCTGAAGGGTGAAACATTGCCAACCTCCTATAACTAGATTGAATTAAGAACATTGCATCTTCCTGAAGGTACAGTGCAACTTTCATACTGCCATTGATAGCAGTGGCTTAACTGCAACAGACAGAATTTAAAAATCAAGATACAGATTTCTCCTGATCTTACAAAGACAAACCTTCTGATGTTGTCCCAAAAGCTGGGTTCTTTCATCCAGCGTGCAATAGGCCACTCAACTCATCGAGCTGAGATATTTGTCTTTATTGCTATACTGCAGTATAGGGTGCCAGGTCTCCAAATACCTGCACACCTTTAAAAAGAAAGGTTGAGGGGTTTATACAATCTTGGGACAAGGAAACACATATAGCAAAAATTGTGATAGGCTACACAAACTTATATAATGAAAAGATCTTTTGCGCATGTCATGCTGTATAGGGTTTGTGTGGCAAGGTTTTGGTTGCAGGGGGGCTACAGGGGTTGCTTCTGTAAGAAGCTGCTAGAAGCTTCCCCTATGTCTTACAGAGCCAATAGCAGCTGGCTCTAAGATGGACCTGCCACCGGCCAAGACCGAGCCAATCAGCAATAGTGGTAACGCCTCTGTGATAACATATTTAAGAAGGAAAAAAAGTTGCTGGGACAGACAGAAACGGCAGCTGGAGAGAGGAGTGAGAACATGTAAGAGAAACAACCCTGCAGACACCAAGGTCAGTCAGGAAGGAGTAGGAGGAGGTGCTCCAGGCACCGGAGAAGAGATTCCTCTGCAGCCCATGGTAAAGACCATGGTGAGGCAGGCTGTCTCCCTGCAGTCCATGGAGGTCCATGGTGGAGCAGATATCCACCTGCAGCCCGTGAACAACTCCACGCTGGAGCAGGTGGGTGCCCGAAGGAGGCTGTGACCCCGTGGGAAGCCCGCACTGGAGTAGGCTCCTGGCAGGACCTGTGGACCCGTGAAGAGAGGAGCCCACACTGAAGCAGGTTTGCTGGGAGGACTTGTGACCCCATGGGGGACCCACGCTGGAGCAGTCTGTGCCTGAAGGACTGCACGCTGTGGAAGGGATCCATGCTGGAGCACTTTGTGAAGAAATGCAGCCCGTGGGAAGGACCCACGTTGGAGAAGTTCGTGGAGGACTGTCTCCTGTGGGAGGGACCCCACGCTGGAGCAGGGGAAGAGTGTGAGGAGTCCTGCCCCTGAAGAGAACGAAGCAGCAGAGGTAACATGGGATGAACTGACCGTAAACCCCATTCCCTGTCCCCCTGCGCCACTGGGGTGGGTAGGTAGAGAATCCGGGAGTGAAGTTGTGCCCAGGAAGAAGGGAGGGGTGGAGGGAAGGTGTTCTGAGATTTGGTTTTATTTCTCATTACCCTACTCTGGTTGATTTGTAACAAATCAAGTTAATTTTCCCCAAACTGAGTCTGTTTTGCCCGTGACGGTAATTGGTGAGTGATCTCTCCTATCCTTATCTCAACCCACAAGGTCTTTGTTATATTTTCTCTTCCCTGTCCAGCTGAGAAGGAGGGGGAGTGATAGAACGGCTCTGGTGGGCACCTGGCGTCCAGCCAGGGTTAACCCATCACATCTACTGTTAGCTATTCCTAATTGTCGTGGTTTAACCCCAGACAGCAACTAAGCACCATGCAGTCACTCACTCACTCACTCACTCCCCACCCAGTGGGATGGGGGAGAAAATCGAGAAAAGAAGTAAAACTCGTGGGTTGAGATAAGAACAGTTTAATGGAACAGAAAAGAAGAAAATAATAATGATAATGATAACACTAATAAAATGACAACAGTAATGATAAAAGGATTGGAATGTACAAATGATGCGCAGTGCAATTGCTCACCACCTGCCAACTGACACCCAGTTAGTCCCCAAGCGGCAATTCCCCCTGCCCCCACTCCCCCAGTTTATATACTAGACATGATGTCACATGGTATGGAATACCCCGTTGGCCACTTTGGGTCAGCTGCCCTAGCTCTGTCCTGTGCCAACTTCTTGTGCCCCTCCAGCTTTCTTGCTGGCTGGGCATGAGAAGCTGAAAAATCCTTGACTTTAGACTAAGCATTACTGAGCAACAACTGAAAACATCAGTGTTATCAACATTCTTCTCATACTGAACTCAAAACATAGCACTGTACCAGCTACTAGGAAGACAATTAACTCTATCCCAGCTGAAACCAGGACACTAATGAGTAAGATGTTCTTGGTTCTACATACCACATATATTCTAATTCTCTACTTATCTTAAGTTTACATGATCACTTAGCAGCATCTCCAAGGTAATGCATTTCTTCATACCAACTATTTCAAAATTTGTTAAGTTTTGCCAACTTTGCAAGTTAATTCTGTGAGTTACTATAACACCGATAACTTTAGTGGTGATACTGTCTATAGTCTTCAGCATCAAGGTCTTCACCAGCAGCATGTATAATTAGATACTTTCTGATAAGTCAAACATTTATTCCTTCATCCCACCTCATGCCTGAACTGTTCTCTAGAATCCTTCTGACAATTACGATGAAGATGCTATAATGCAAGGGGGCAGGGAGATGGGATTTATGGTTTGGTTTTTTTTTTAAACTGTCTTTTTCATAATTACATATTGTTGATCATTTTTGCCAATGGCATATGAAGTGTCTTAATTCCTTCTTAAGTATACTAGATACTGAAAAATTATTTTTAGTTCTACAAGTTTACCTTCCAGCCCGAGTATTGTGTTATGATGAGTTATACATACAACTAACCATAGTGTTATGCCTAGCTTTCCTAACCGGCACTGGAAGGCACTCAGTTTATTGCCAAAATAAGCTTATTTATCCTTTACTGAAACTGCTGAAGTGCAATAAAAATTATGGAAATAAACTATGAAATGCAATTCTGATTTTGTTAGGATTTATTTTTGCCGGAAGGTTGGGGGGGATGGGGACAGACATGACTTTTTCCAGAAACACCAGTGTTAAATTGAAGCATTGTCACTGAAGTGGCACTGCTTTTCATTCTGTGCCTCTAACCAAAGTGCTGTGACTGCATAAATATATTCTCTGCATTACGTTATGAATTGTGGTATTAGTCTCAGGAGCCCAAGGGAAACAACGCAATGTACAATAGTTTTTCATTACATAATAAAAGCTATCCTCAGCAGTATGGGTGTAATTGGTAATGCCAGTCAAAAGCAAGCAATAATTTTGAAAATGTATTTAGGTAGCATAAATAAGTTCAGCCTAAATGTCAACAACTGCAGATATCCCACATTGCTTTGTCATCCCAGAAACCTGGGATAAATGGTTTATGGGTTTGGTTGAGAGGACTGGTCTTGACAGCATTGCACGATTCTGCCTTAAAACACATATGATAAAAGTCCCGAATAAATGCTTTCACTGCACCAGCTCCTGAATTTTTTTCTCTTCACAAGCATAATGCTTATAACCATCAAATTTTTACTCTTGATCTAGCTGAGCACTGAATTCATTCCCAGCAATTAAGAGGCAGATTCACCTGGTATCAGAAAGGTCTACAAGAGCAGCTTATCTTACATAAAGATAGGCTGCCTTAAAGCTCCAAAACCTCATAAATAAAGGAATATCCCTGGGAATGGTCATAAGCTTTTCTCACTTTCCTGTAGGCAGCAGTGACTAAAGGGTCTCTGCCCAAGAGCAAAATCTACACACAACCTAATCCACCAGCACTCAAGTTGACCCTTGTATTTACACTTTCTGTCCTTCACAGGAAAAAAAAGCTACCAGCAACTGCCTTTGACTTAAGTCACAGAGATACCACTGAAGTACAAAGACACTCTAAGGGCTCCAATTCAGCATTTAATACACCCTTGACCTTGAAAGTAATGGTAAGAATTTCCTTTAATGTCTACAGGAATTACATATGCATGCCATGGAGAGCATGAACCTCTAAATGCTTTTATTGTATGATTTAGTACCCCCTGAGTTAAACTGAATATCGTGGTATTTTAGGGCCTAATTCCTCTCGCCTCACTCAGCCAAAACTCACATGAGGAAGAAAGGTTTAAACTCATAAACCATACTGAATTAAAGCCCATAAAAGAAACCAATTGCTTACCAGAGTGATTAAAATCAGATATGTTTCCACAGGGAAAATAAGAAGCCTCTTTACAAAAATTCACTGCCAATGGGAGCTAAAATTCCCTTTGAAGATATTCACTCTTTACTTGAAGTATTTCTAACAGACAGTAAGTGAGGGAGTCATGAAACGTAATGCTTTCTTTCCTTTTCACATGTCAACCTCTTTGCCCCTTCCCTGCTTTTCTTACTGTACATTTTATTCTTTCAGAGCTATGAACACATACACATACACGCACAATTTCCCCTCAAAGTATTACAGACGGTTCTATTCTTCGATTTTCATCTTTATTATAATCTGTTCCTCTTCCCCACAAAGCTCCTTGTCAACAAATACTTTTTTTCTCCATAATATAGTTCTATTTTGCAACAAACAGTTTGAGGAAACAAGAAGCATCACAATTGTGTTACGTTTTCATTGTATTAATATATGCTAGATCAACATCTCATATTGCAGCACACAGTTGTGAAGACATCTGAAAGAATGCAATTTTTCCTCACAAAGCAAAAGTATTCTGAACACCTCTATTTTGGCTTTGAAACAAAAAACTCTAAAATTTCTGAGAAAATACGCATTTTATTGCAAATGATGTTAACCTGTCATCGCAGAAGAAAAAAGTTTTACTATCAAGTCAAGTTTTAATATCAGTCATTTTTATGTCAACCGTTAGTATTTTATCTGGTGTTTCTATTTTGCCCTTTTCAAACATGCCAGAGTTCGAGAAGGCCTAATTCATTTTCTCTTAAAAATGGTACATTTTCACCAGCTATCAACTTTTTGGGGGCTCCAACGTTACATTTGAAAGTTGTAGAAATATCTTCATCCTTCACAACATACCCTGAATGATTCATTTCCATAGAATTATATTCCCAACATCAATTTTTGTTACAGCACAAGAATCTCCTTTCATTACATGCCATGGTGTCATGGTTTCAGCCCAGCCGGTGACAAAGGACCACGCAGCCGCTCGCTCACTCCTCCCGCCCCCCTCCGGTGGGATAGGGAGGAGATGGAGGAGAGAAAAGAAAAAAAAAAACCTGGAACCTCGAGGGTTGAGATAAGGGCAGTTTACTGGGACAACACAAAAAAAAGGTTACAACAACAACAGAATATACAAAACGAGTGAGGCACAGTGCAACTGCTCACCACCCGGAACCCGACGCTCCGCCACCGAAAGTCGAGAGAGCTCCCCCCGGCCCGCTCCCCATTTATATACTGAGCATGGTGTCACATGGTATGGAATAGCTCCTTGGCTAGTTCAGGTCGGCTGCCCCGGCTATGCCCCCCCCCCCCCCCCCCAAGTTCCTGTAAAAATTAACTCTATCCCAGCTGAACCCAGGACATTATCCACCCCTTATTCTATACCATCTACATCATGCCCAGGTCTTACATTTTCCAATCAACTACTACCACTTTCCTTGTCTTATATATATGTATGTATATGGACCGCCCCCCCCCCCCCCCCCCCACACACACACAAATAGTATTCCCTTAGTCGATGGGCTATCCCTCCAATGTGACCATCAATTTTATTTAGTCCATGACTTTGGGGCTCCATCTGTTGTAACAGTTCTTCAGGATAAGAGAGATGGTGTGAGGTGTTAGGTTGTTGTATGCTGCCTCTGGAACTTGTGGCCAGTACATTTGGTGCAACCCACACCCTTGGCCTGCAAGAGACCTCAGGTCGAAGAGGCTGATCTTGAGGAAATTGCTGGGCACCATTTCAAGTTCTATCACTGTTGTACTTGGCTCAGTTTCAAAGTCCACCCCTCAGTCATTTGGGTAATTCTTACAGTAATACCCTTGATATGGCATATAGACACTATAGATACAATGACATACATTGGCAGGTTATTTAGCAGTTAAATATCAAACAGCCTAATTCACTGGCTATTCTCTCCCAAAATCAAATCTCCCTGAGGTACACATCAAAATTCCCCATCCTTCTGCATCACCCACCAGGTGTATCCAGGTCCCTGAGCAAAAACAACCCCTTGGATGGGTTTGTCTCTGCTTGAGGGGGGACTGACCCAGACTGTCTTTCCTAACATACTCCTCATGCGTACTACAGGGACTTTATCCCCTTCTACAGTATGTGGAAGTCTTGGTTGGGCGGGGCCAGCCCGATTGGCAGATCCTCTAGTATTAACTAACCAGGTGGCTTTTGTTAAATGTGTATCCCAATGTTTGAAAGTTCCACCCCCCATTGTTCTCAATGTAGTTTTCAGCAGTCCATTGTATCGTTCGATTTTTCCAGAGGCTGGTGCGTGATAAGGGATGTGATATACCCACTCAATGCCATGCTCTTTGGCCCAGGTGTCTATGAATTTGTTTCGGAAGTGAGTCCCGTTGTCCGACTCAATTCTTTCTGGGGTGCCGTGTCGCCATAAAACTTTCTTTTCAAGGCCCAGGACATTGTTCTGGGCAGTGGCGTGGGACACAGGATATGTTTCCAGCCATCCAGTGGTTGCTTCCACCATTGTAAGCACATGGCACTAGCCTTGGCGGGTTCGTGGGAGTGTGATATAGTCAATCTGCCAGGCCTCCCACTGTTTGTATTTCAGCCATCGCCCTCCATGTGACAGGGGTTTTAGCCGCTTGGCTTGCTTAATTGCAGCACATGTTTCACATTCATGGATAACCTGTGTGATAGTGTCCATGGTCAAGTCCACCCCTCGATCATGAGCCCATCTATATGTTGCATCTCTTCCCTGATGGCCTGAGGTATCATGGGCCCACTGAGCCATAAATAGCTCACCCCTATGTTGCCAGTCCAGGTCCACCTGAGACACTTCAATCTTGGCAGCCTGATCCACCTGCTGGTTGTTTTGATGTTCTTCAGTGGCCCGACTCTTGGGTCCATGAGCATCTACGTGACGTACTTTTACCACTAGATTCTCTATCCAAACAGCAATATCCTGCCACAGTGCGGCCACCCAGATGGGTTTACCTCCGCGCTGCCAGTTGCTCTGCTTCCATTGCTGTAGCCACCCCCATAGGGCATTTGCCACCATCCATGAGTCAGTATAGAGATAGAACACTGGCCACTTTTCTCTTTCAGCAATGTCTAACGCTAGCTGGATGGCGTTCACCTCTGCAAACTGACTCAATTCACCTTCTCCTTCAGCAGTTTCTGCGACTTGTCATACAGGACTCCATACAGCAGCCTTCCACCTCCGATGTTTTCCCACAATGCGACAGGACCCATCAGTGAACAGAGCATATTGCCTCTCATTTTCTGGCAGTTTATTATACAGTGGGGCCTCTTCAGCCCGTGTCAACTCCTCCTCTGGCGACATTCCAAAATCTTTGCCTCCTGGCCAGTCCGTGATCACTTCCACAATTCCTGGGCGACTGGGGTTTCCTATGCGAGCTCGTTGTGTGATCAGTGCGACCCACTTACTCCATGGGGCATCAGTTGCATGATGTGTAGAGGAGACCCTCCTTTTGAACATCCAGCCCAGCACTGGCAGTCGGGGTGCTAAGAGGAGCTGTGTTTCCATACCAACCACTTCTGAGGCAGCTTGAACTCCTTCATATGCTGCCAATATCTCTTTTTCAGTTGGAGTATAGCGAGCCTCGGATCCTCTGTATCCCCGACTCCAAAACCCCAGGGGTTGGCCTCGGGTCTCCCCAGGTGCTTTCTGCCAGAGGCTCCAGGTAGGGCCATTCTCTCTGGCTGCAGTATAGAGCACATTCTTAACATCTTGTCCTGCCTGGACTGGCCCAAGAGCTACTGCATGAACAATCTCCCATTTAATTTGTTCAAAGGCTTGTCATTGCTCAGGCCCCCATTTAAAATCGTTCTTCTTTTGGGTCACTTGGTAGAGAGGACTTACAATTTGACTGTAATTTGGAATGTGCATTCTCCAAAAACCCACGACACCTAAGGAAGCATGTGTTTCCTTTTTATTAGTCGGTGGGGACATAGCTACTATTTTGTTGATCACATCCATAGGGATCTGACGACGCCCGTCTTGCCATTTTACTCCTAAGAACTGGATCTCCTGTGCAGATCCCTTGACCTTACTTTCTTTTATGGCAAAACCAGCCTTCAAAAGGATTTGGATTATTTTCTTCCCTTTCTCAAAAACTTCTTCTGCCGTGTTGCCCCATACAATGATGTCATCAATATATTGCAGGTGGTCTGGAGCTTCACCTTTTTCCAGTGCAGCCTGGATCAGTCCATGGCAAATAGTGGGGCTGTGTTTCCACCCCTGGGGCAGTCGATTCCAGGTGTACTGGATGCCCCTCCAAGTGAAAGCAAACTGTGGCCTGCACTCTGCTGCCAAAGGAATGGAGAAAAATGCATTAGCAATGTCAACTGTGGCATACTACTTAGCTACCTTGATTCCAGTTCATATTGAAGCTCTAACATATTTGGCACAGCAGCGCTCAGCGGTGGTGTGACTTCATTCAGCCCACGATAATCTACTGTTAGTCTCCATTCCCCACTAGATTTCCGCACAGGCCATATGGGACTATTAAAGGGTGAGTGAGTCTTGCTGATCACTCCTTGGCTCTCCAATTGGCAAATCAACTTGTGGATGGGGATCAGGGAGTCTTGGTTGGTGCGATATTGCCGCCGGTGCACCGTCGTGGTAGCAATTGGCACCTGTTGTTCTTCAACCGTCAGCAACCCCACAATCAAAGGGTCTTGAGAGAGACCAGGCAGGGTAGACAGCTGTTCAATCTCCTCCGTCTCCAATGCAGCTATACCAAAGGCCCAACGGTACCCTTTTGGTCCTTGAAATACCCCCTCCTGAGATAATCTATACCAAGGATGCACGGGGCCTCTGGGCCAGTTGCAATGGGGTGTTTATGCCACTCATTCCCGGTTAGACTCATTTCAGCTTCCAATACGGTTAGCTTTTGAGATCCCCCTGTCACACCAGAGATACAGATGGGTTCTGCCCCTTTATAACTTGATGGCATTAGGGTGCATTGTGCACCAGTGTCTACTAGAGCCTTATATTCCTGTGGGTCTGATGTGCCAGGCCATCGAATCCACACTGTCCAGTAGACTCGGTTGTCCCTCTCCTCCACGTGGCTGGAGGCAGGGCCCCTCTAATCCTGGTTAGAATATCCGTTACTCACTTTTCGCACATGTGAATCAGAAGTCCCTTCAAGAGGATCAGAAATGGGATCAGCCCATCTACTGCGTCTGGGGGACTGCTCACGGGAAACTGGAGCAGCAGTTTTCCAAGAAGAATCCTCTTTTCTGGTTGCTTTTTCTCGCAACTCCCGTACCTGTACGTCCAGGACTGAGGTAGGTTTTCCATCCCAATTCCTCATGTCCTCTCCATGGTCACGCAGGTAAAACCACAGGTTAGCCCGTCGTGTGTACTTTCTCTCTCCTCTCTCTTGGGCAGAGGAGTGCTTACTCCCAATAGCTGCGATGCGGGCCTGTACAGGTGGGGAGGAGGACATATCCACTTTGAATTGCTGGAACTCTCAGGACAATTCCTCTACAGCCAAGACACAGGCCCGTAGGGAGGAAGAGAGACTTCCTTCGTATTGCCAGAGTTGGACAGCCAATTCATCCACCGTTTGACCATAGCCTTCTTTCCAGGACATTACTGCCAATGAGTTGGCATAGGTTGGTGGTGCACTTCGTAGAAACTTCCGCCACATGGGTTGTGTGCATTGGACTTCATCTGGATCTGTGGGTGACTGCGCATTTTCTGGATCATTATAAATCACCTCCAGCACGGCTAATTCCCTCAGGTACTGGATACCTCTCTCCATGGTGGTCCACTTGCCTTGGTGACATGTAACTTCATCCTTGAAGGGGTATCTTTCCTTTACACCTAACAGAAGTCGCCTCCAGAGGCTGAGGACTTGTGTTTTTCTCCCAGTCACCTTGTCGATGCCCCCTTCCCCAGACAGAGATCCCAACTGCTTGGCTTCCTTACCCTCTAATTCCACACTACTAGCCCCATTATCCCAGCATCGGAGCAGCCAGGTAACAATGTGCTCACCTGGGTGGCGGCTAAAATCTTTTCGCATGTCACGCAACTCACTCAGGGATAGAGATCGGGTAATTATTTCAGGTTCTGCCTCTTCCTCCTGTTCTCGCGATGACCCTGGTTCATCTTCATCTCTCACTAAGCAAACTGATTTCTTTGTGTGTTTCTTTTTCTGTACAGGGGCAACTGATACTGGCACAGGTTGGTTCTCTGGTTTAGCTGCAGTATCTGTCACTGGGGTTGGGGTAGCCACACTGCCTGCCTGTTGCCGGGGTTGGGGTAGCCACGCTGCCTGCCTGTTGCCAGGGTTGGGGTAGCCACGCTGCCTGTTGCCCTGTCTTCCATCTTTTCCCCCTTTTCCCCCTGAGGGTGCTGCCTAATATCAAGCAGTGTTTGGTAGATACTGGCCAGGGCCCAGCACAGTGCAGTGACTTGTACGTCTTTGGAATAGCCACAGCATTTTTCTTTCAAATATTCTACCACTTCATGAGGGTTCTGTAGTTGTTCAGGAGTGAACTTCCAAGCCACTGGAGGTGAGAAGTTCTCTAGATACCTGCCCATATCCTCCCACATGCTGTGCCACCCATGAATATCCAGCTTTGGGGCAGATCTCTGGGTGGTACTCTTAAAGAGCCTTTTTGTAGCCCTAAACAAGACCTGAAACATATTCAGGAGGCATAGCACTAACAGCACACTGGCTTGCGCATCCCAAGGATATTCAAAATTCTCAAAAGCTGTTGTAATTAGTCGAAAGGAGAGAAGGGAGGCGAATGGACGGGGGGAAGTATCCCTCCCTAACTTCCCCATGGATTGGGTGTAATTACCAATAAAATCTGATAGAAGGTGCCCGAAGTATGGAAATGATATCACTGCCTCATACAGATACCAGCTTAACCTCATGACCAGTGATGTAATCATTTCACAAGTCAACATTGCCCAGTACAGCAAAATGATAATCCCAATCACTCTCCCAGAGGTGAGAAACGTAACTACAGGCAATACATAGAGCATATAAGAACTTACAAAACGCCACCATGTAAATAAATGAATCGACATTGTGACTAACATCTATTTATCTAATATAAGAAATGCATATGACAAATTTGTTTCAACACGCTCTGGCCAGATCTGTTGTTATCTCAACCCTTCCTGCCCCACGTTGGGCGCCAAAAAGGACTGTCGTGGTTTCAGCCCAGCCGGTGACAAAGGACCACGCAGCCGCTCGCTCACTCCTCCCACCCCCCTCCGGTGGGATAGGGAGGAGACGGAGGAGAGAAAAGAAAAAAAAAAACCTGGAACCTCGAGGGTTGAGATAAGGGCAGTTTACTGGGACAACACAAAAAAAAGGTTACAACAACAACAACGGTACTAATAAAAGTGTATACAAAAGGAGTGATGCACAGTGCAACTGCTCACCACCCGGAACCTGACGCTCCGCCACCGAAAGTTGAGAGAGCTCCCCCCAGCCCGCTCCCCATTTATATACTGAGCATGATGTCACATGGTATGGAATAGCTCCTTGGCTAGTTCAGGTCGGCTGCCCAGGCTATGCTCCCCCCCCCCCCCCCACCTCCCAGGTTCCTGTAAAAATTAACTCTATCCCAGCTGAACCCAGGACACATGGATTTATGAAATTGATTCATTTTTAAACTTATTCATCATTGCACCCATAACTAATGGAAGTCATGATTTTGGAATAACAAAATTAAATTTTTTGTAAGAGATCCAACAGAAATGTTCAAGATTAAGAAAATAGTGTTTTGAGACCTCCCCTCATCATCTCTTTAGGCAAAATGATCACAGAAGCACAGAAGCCATAAGAAATATTCAAGTCATTATCTACAAAATAGATCCAGCTATCTCTGCACTAGCAAACATCAATAAAGCAAGACATTTGTATGATGCAAGATTATTCAAGACTGTTCTTATGGATTCATAACAACTAATGCTTCCTTCAGCCCTTCACACTATTGCCAGCTCAGGCCTAAGTCCTTGCATGCTGGGCCAAGTTTGGGCAATTGCAGGCAAGCACACCACCGAGCTCTGTGTATGCTGACTGGCTGGTTAAGTCACATGCCCTCATGAGCCAGCTGGCTTTTACTCCTAGGCAAGACCCACTGGTAATTGCCATTCCACCAGTTAAATCCTCAGTTTTGGTTTCCTTCCAAGATTTTCTTAAATTTGTGTCCTCAAGCCTTCCATTAAATTTGGCTTAAATTGAACTGTGGTTTCAGGAACAGTTGATGAGCAGAACACACAGTAATATATATATAACTATATATATATCCTCGCTCAGTGTACGGAAGTAGGACAAAAAATTGACCAAAGGGAATTCATTAAAACCAGGTTTGGACAAATAAACTTGCTAATCTCTCTGGATAATGTTATCCTTAAGTCCCATCCTCAAAACCCACACATCCACTCATATGTCAGTGTCTGTAAGTGTCTCCATGCAATACTTCACATAAGCAGAATATCCAAGAACATGGTAACTATCCATTCAAAAAAAAAAAAAAAAAAAAAAAAGGGAATCTTTCAGTTCCTTGGATACTTTAAAATATTAACGGTTTTGTTTTCTGAGAAATAACTTTACAAGTTAACTACATCAAACCTCAAAAACCACAGAGACAGCATTAAAGATGACAATTTTTTGTTTCTGGAAACTGCATCTACAGACACAATTTTTAAACACAACCCATGTGAGACGAGATAGCATTTGCACGTATGCATAGCTCATGAGCATGGCAAAGAAAAGCAAACAACAGCAGTGTTCCTTCACCTAAGCAGCCCTGTGAGTTGCTATTTATAACCTCCCTTTTTCCACCAGATTACCATCCCAACGAGTCACTGAAACACATATTTTACTTCCCCTTTACCTTCAACATCACACAGACCAATGAGGGAAGTAATGAGAAAACATTCTTTACTGCCAATGATATGGCACTTTCCAACCACATTCCTTGTTATTTTTGAAACTGTAGTTATTCCAGAATTAATTCAGCCCATATCATCTCTGGGCAGACTCAAACTGATTCAAGAGGAAAGAGAAAAACATTCTAGATGACGTGCCACCTTCCATCCACTCAGCACCTAACGGGTTGGCACTACCTGTCCCCTTCTGTAAAGAAAGGCTTGGGAAACCTCACAGCACTAATTAGCTCAGCATTTACCCTCAGCAGTCTGATAATATCAGTGGAAAAAAATATTGCCACCTCAAACCTCAGCTTGTTAGGAACACCTCCCTTTTTACCTAAAAAAGCACTATGCAAAGTAGCTAATGCATCTCCAGATCAACCTGCTGGTTAGCGGGGAAAAAAATAGCAATAGTATAGGGGCCACATAACTTAAAAGTACACTATAGTTGCACGCTAGACCAGGCAGCTATTTCATCTGATCCCTCTGATGTCTGCTAGCCATGTTTAGTACAAGGTTCTCTCCAGTTAAAGAGCATATTCAGTATCACTGGTCATTCCCATTCCAATATGCTGCTAGTTGTTACACAACATAAATCTTAAAAGCAAGCTAAGAAAGCAAAAGCTTTCTTATGAATATGTATACTACTCAGAATGAGCTTTAGAATGATCCCTGAATTAAGACATGCAGTACAACCACCACTGTCACCCAGTATGCACACAAGAACAAACACAATGCAAAATTTAGGAAATGGAAAAGATACAAGGCTCCAGGATTCCATTATGGACTTCATTAAGCATATGTGATTTACCTAGAAAACATGAATCCTAAACCAGAAAAAAACCATAGGAAAAAGGAATAGGAAAAGAGTTTGGGTAGCAAACACTGGGATATTTTATTGCCCTATTTTAGTCATACTTAGTAGCACACATATGATCCTATTTCTAACAACCTTAAAAAGAATATTCCCTTTAAAGGAGCTACAATTCAATTCTCTGCTTTATTTTTATAACTAGTATCATTTCCTCTTTGTCTCTTAAATCCACCACTTATCTGTTTGAAAGTGATCTACAGTAATACTAACAAGTCAACAAGGAGTAAATAAACTGGAAGAGGACAAGAACAAATTAAGATATTAATGAAGAAAAGAGAAAGGTATGTTTTTGTTGTGGTTTAACCCCAGCCAGCAACTAAGCACCACACAGCACCTCGCTCACTCCTCACTTCCACTGCGGTGGGATGGGGAGGAGAATCAGAAAAAAAAAGTAAAACTCGTGGGTTGAGATAAGAACGGTTTAATAACAAAAGTAAAATAAAATAGCAACAGTAATAATAAAATATAATAATAATAGTAATGAAAAGGAAGGTAACAAAAAGAGAGAGAAATAAAACCAAGAAAAACAAGTGATGCACAATGCAATTGCTCACCACTCGCTGACTGATGCCCAGCCAGTCCCCGAGCAGCGATCCGCCCCTCCTGGCCAACTCCTCCCAGTTTACTGAGCATGACATCCTGTGGTATGGAATATGCCTTTGGCTAGTTTGTGTCAGCTGTCCTGGCCATGCTCCCTCCCAGCTTCTTGTGCACCTGCTCACTTGCAGAGCATGGGAAACTGAAAAATCCTTGACTTAGGATAAGCACTACTTAGCAACAACTAAAACATCGGTGTGTTATCAACATTATTCTCATATTAAAACCAAAATACAGCACTGTACTAGCTACTAGGAAGAAAATTAACTCTGCCTTAGCTGAAACCAGGACAGTTTTCATTATTACTCCTTCAAGGAGCAAGGATACACTTAGATTATTTTTACCCAATACATACCCTCCAAGGAGCCACAGAAGATTATGAACATGACAGAAATGATGTCTCTCAAAATTCCTCGAGGCAACTGATAACTATTAACCAGGAAGTCTGATGCTTCAAAAGCCTGACGATCAGAAAAAAAGAATATACTGCTTAGATCATACAGAGAAGCCAGATTGGAAGCAATCTTCAAATGGGCATACATGTCTTTATACAGTATTGTAAATATAAAAGTGTTACCCACATCAGTTTTCTGTGGTATATTTATGATTCCTTTAGGGGCACACCAACTCAGGGAATGGCTGTTGAACAGAACAACAACCTGGAACAAGATTTTTAACGTCATCCAGTCAAATACCATTAATAAACAAATGGAGACCTGCAAAAAAAGTTTACTGCAAAACAGTACTTAGCACTTTACGCAGTTGAGTCTCATATTCCATCTATCCCAGCTTGCCAAGCCCAGCAGATTGGTAGTGAACTGCCTGCAGTCAGTGCGAGCTCACAACAAAGCCAAAACCCTGCAGCTGACTCTTTGTGCTACTTGGCTACAAGAGTTGCCTTGCCAGAACTTAGTATGCTTACATTGTGTATTAATTTGTAAACAGTGGATACTAAGACATATATATTGTCACATTTCCAGAAGGGTCTACTAGGAGAAAAAAAGCCTTTAGTGTCTGTGCTGAAGCAGAGACAGCCTTAATCATTCCAGTCAACCAGTCACACAAAACACATACCCACCTGTGCCAGCACCACCCACTTCTGGGGCTATGTTAGCCAACTGTTAGTTGCTATACCCTCTGTCTCTGCTTTCTTTTGCGGGGAAGGCAGCATTTTTCACACAAAACCCAGCAGCCTAACCAGAAGCATGAGTCAAATTTAGCCCAGCTTCAGCCCAACTTCAATTATCAGCCATAAAAACAGAAGTTTGTTTTCCTGCTTTGAAAGGAAGACAAAAATTCACCATGCATTCAAAACTGCTAGTAGCTTTAGGTAAGGCTGTGTCCATAACTACTCACCATTCTATGTCTGAACTGCAACAGTGGGGGGGGAGGGAAATTTCAAAGTCATTACAAATTTATTAAGAGTTTGTCTGCTCTGCTTTCATGCTCCTAGAACAGTTAGTACTGAAGCATCAATAAAGACAGCAGATATAGGTTGCAATTAGATTTCTATGGCCCAGCAAGAAAGGCTTAGAGAATGTAAACTGGTGTCTCTCCTCTGATAACTGGCTTCTTTCAGCCCTAGCCACTTCATGAATTCTGATTTTGTACTTACACTTTCTGCTTTTCACCATAAAATGCAAATTCCTCACAATCAAACTGAATTCAATCAGCAAATCTGGCCCTTCCACTTCAGATCCCATCATGACTACTTACTGACCTTGAATGTCATGCTTTCATCCTCTCACTTTCATGTATTGCCACACACACACTTACACTTTCTTGTCTTCTTCCCCATCTACACAGTCCCATGTTCCCTCCCCTCCACCAGTATCTTTATCTGAACAGAAGTCCAGGCCTCACAAGTAAAGTACTGAGCAGCTAAAACATCTGGGGGTTCACTACACTCAGCTGACCACCCCGCTGGCACAGCAACCTCACCAAAGCTTAGACCAAGCACAACATCTACAAGAGGAAAAACAAACAAAAAACCCCAAACCACACCACCTCCACAACACAAACACCACACTGCTTTAACCCTACAAGCCCTATCATCTCACAGCTGTCACTCAGCATAGAGACCCCTGACACCAGGAAAGCTACCAAATCAGTGGATTTTGGGGCAGAGGGGGAAGGAGGGTGGAGCAGAAACAAGGTTGCAGCAAATCTGAGTAGGAGCAAGTGTAACTTTTCACCTTTTTTTTTTTTTTTTCTCTTTGCAAAGACATCAAACCAAGAGCAAATGCACCCCATACAATTCACAGTCAAGCACCCCAGGCCCACTTCCTCCTGCCGCCGTCTCCCTCACAGGGTGACAAGGCACTGTATACAAGCTGTGCTTCCCCTTGCCACACCAGTAGCAGCAGTGGAAGAAACAGGCACCCATGAACAGCACGAGCACACATGTACTTGGCACCATGCCGACCAGCCCAAAGTCTCCCCTCCCCTCTGCCCCAAAACTGATCCTGAGGCATGATAAGGTGCAACTTAAGTGGCCGTGACAGGGCATTCTGTTGTGGTCAGTTTGTCACACAAGGAGCGGGCACTCATGCTGTGGAGTTACGGAGAGAGGCACCAGGGTCATAGAATCATTGAATGGTTTGGGTTGGAAGGGACCTTAACGATCATCTAGTTCCAACCCCCCTGCCATGGGGAGGGACATCTTCCACAAGATCAGGTTGCTCAAAGCCTCATCCAACCTGGCCTTGAACACTGCCAGGGACAGGGCATCAACTTCTCTGGGCAACCTGTTCCAGTGCCTCACTACCCTCACAGTGAAGAACTTCTTCCTTACATCTAATCTAAATCTACCCTCTTTCAGTTTAAAACCATTACCCCTCATCCTATCAGTATTCTTGCCGATAAAGAGTGCCTCCCCATCTTTCCTGTAGGCCCCCTTTAAGTACTGGAAGGCTGCTATAAGGTTTCCCTGAAGCCTTCTCTTCCTTAGGCTAAACAACCCTAATTCTCTCAGCCTGGCCTCATAGCAGAGGTGCTCCAGCCCCTGATCACCTTCATGGCCTTCCTCTGGACCTGCTCAAGTAGGTCCATGTCTTTCTTATCTGGACGCAGTACTCCAGGTGGGGTCTCATGAGAGTAGAGGGAGAGAATCACCTCCCTCCACCTGCTGGTTACACATCTTTTGATGCAGCCCAGGATACGGTTGGCTTTCTGGGCTACAGGCACACATTACTGGTTCATGTCCAGCTTTTCATCCACCAGTACTGCAAAGTCCTTCTCCACAGGGCTGTTCTCAATCCATCCATCACCCAGTCTGTATTGATACTGGGGATTGCTCCAATGCAGCTGCAGGACCTTGCACTTGGCCTTGTTGAACCTCGTGAAGTTCACATAGGCCCACTCCTCAAGCCTGTCAAGGTCCCTCTGGATGGCATCCCTTCCCTCTAGAGTATCAACCATGCCACTCAGCTTGGTGTCATCTGCAAACTTGCTGAGGGAGCACTCAATCCCACTGTCCATGTCCCTGCAAAGATCATGAGGGTACAGGCGAGTCCGCCGGGGACTGAGGGAAAGATGCATTCAAATATAAATGAATAAATTTTGGGAGAGGGGAGAGCAGCGGGCCGGGAGAGAGAATGGCAGAATACGCTATTAAAAAAAAAAGGAACATGTGATCAGCATGGTTGATTAGAAAATTAAGCTGCTGGGAATAATGGCTGAATTCCTAGGGCTGCTGGCCATGCTAATGCATCGTTCCTGGTATCTGTGGGCTCATCTCCAGGTTTTGATCATCCCTAGAATTTGTTCCATGGAAAGAGGTAAAAGGCTCAAATCAGAGACATCTGCTACAATCATCAAGTACCTTGTTTATTAAATCCAACAAGAGGAAAAGCCTGCAGTAGCTCAGCTGTTCTTTCTGTCGTAATTGGGAAATAGTATTTGATTTCATGGGACACAAAGAAAACAAGGGCAGTGTGAGACATCAAAATGCAAGCCTCCAGTAAGAGCTGAATTCAGGAAGTTTTGTTTTCTTTTTCCCACTGAACGGGTTACAAGGTGGGAAACAAGCATATCAACATGTCTGAATTCAGTTTTTGAAGAAAGGCAAATCTACAGCTAACTATTGAATTGATATTTTTACATCTGACCTGAGAACTTGGTGGTATTTTTGTTCTTATTTTTCCCTAAATTCAGTTAGCCTTGAGCCTCTTGCAATATGCAATTATGACAGAAAAAAAACAGAATTCTCTAATTTGGAACCAACGATTTTTCCCCACCTTCCAGCTGTACTCTGTCATGCCAAAAATGAAACAAATACTAAACAAGCTCCACAGTTTAGTACCATATATAAAATGAAAAGGGAAAGTATTAGGCCACGATAAAATTCTAAAACAAGCTTATATAAGAACCTTTTGCAAGCCTGAACGCTTTGGATGATATTTCTGTTACACAAGGAGCCCTATTGGGAGCACAAACAAATAAGCTTTTACCAGGATATTCTTCCCTCACTGTTCCTCAAAAGATGTAATGATTTTTTTCTGTGCTTTTTGTTTGTTTGTATGTTTTTCTCCCCTGTGTCTTAATACCCATACAGAACTTTAAATAGAAACAGACCTACTCTTTTAAATTTGCCTGATGGGAAACATGGAATTAATTAAAACTAAAACACAGTAACAATCAGTTGTCAGGGAAATGGGGGAGAACTCATGCATGTACATACACACTTGAAACTCAAGTTTTTTTGTTTGGAGCAAGCTAAAAGTTCTCGACCTGAACCTGAGAGAAAGAACATGCTGTCCCGCCAGGTATTCAATTAAGCATCACACACTGAGGCAGGAAAATTGGATAGAAGGTGATCTCTCGTAAAGCAACTGAGTCCAGATCATGAGGGACCTTTGCTTCTCTTGATGGAACAAAGGAAATCCTAAGGGACAGTTTTTAAAGTTTTTTAGAAATTTCCATATACTCCAAATTACAGGAGCAAAAATAAATATACAGTCCAAAAAAGACTACAGCTCTTCCTGCATTGCTATACAGAAAGCTCCTAACAACCCAGCTCCTTCTGGGGCTAAACTATGGAGTAGATCATTAAGAAGATATAGGTTAAAATAATCTTCATGACCAACAGACACTATTTCCTCTGTTAGGGCGAGGCAAGAAGAGATACAAAAGGGTTGAACACTCTTAAACCAGATCATTTAAAGTGAGAGTGGTCTCTGAACAGCACCCACAGATATTTTACAACCACCACCATATCCTGCCTCAAAATCAAACCTCACAAAACAAACAAACAAAAAAATCGCAGCAGCCAATGTCATTCTGAGAACAGAACAGAAAAACAAGAGCAATAGCTGCTAAAAACATGTATCTTGTAATTACATCTTAAGTTCCCTAGGAACTCCAAATAGACAACAAAACATCTATTGGAAGTGTTATTCCAGATGGTAGTTAGACTCCTGACAGCTTTCAGATGAAGTGTATTCTTTTTTACCAAATAAGAAAGAGGCCTAAATGCCAAAGAGAGCCAAAGTCAGGCAGTGGGACAGCCTTCTCAGTTTTAAGTTCTTCAAACCGAATTTGCAAGGTTTCTCTCCATCTTCCCTGTGAATTGGTGTCACATCCCAGTTTCTCAGGATAATGACTCAGGTTTGCAGATTCCCAGGTCAGGATTAAGGTGAAACAACAACAGGGATCCTTTAAATCACAAAACTCAACTTTTATTCAATCACAACAAGAAATGGCATGCTCACCACCAGAATTGGTATGCTCACAACAAAAATTGGCATGAAACTTTGTCAGTAAACTGTGTAACGTGCTAACCGTACATCACCAAACATATACTACAGGCTTTGCTTATCTGGGAATCAGTTCAGGGAAGCCATTAAGGAAAGCCCTCCCGTTGGGTCACAAGGTTCAGAGCAGACCCCCTTGCTTTCCTAAAGTCCTTCTCAGGAGAGGAGCCTGGGGGTGCCTGGATCCACTCCTAGTCCCAGACTTGGTCGATGGTTTATGTCTAAAGGGATGAGGTGTAGAGATTATGGAAAAAGGAAAAAGAGAGAGAGAGAGAAAACAAAGATTTCACTGGTGCTGGTCCAGCCAGCCGAGAGGTCCAGTTCCAGTGGGCTTGCGCACCCGGGGCTTCAGTTTGTGTCCTTTTATCATCTCCTTGCCCCTCCTTCGGGCGGGCATTAGGCTAATTAGGTGTCATGAGTGGTTTGTGAGCCTTTGGGCTTGGGGGTCGTTTGGGGACTAACTTCCCCTTCCCCACATGGTGAGCTGCCCCGTTCAGCACATCAGAACAGGGAGCTGTGCACCCTCCTGCACACCCACCCCCTCCTGTTGCTGATGGGCTCCTCTTCAGCTGGGGTTCCTTGCTAGGCAGAGTTCCTTGTTATGCAGAGTTCCTCGTTAAGCAGAACTTGCCCCACCACAATGTTTGAGACATTAACTCTTTCAGTCTCTCACAGTTGGGAATAAGGTGCTTCTCATACATGACTACAAAAAAGTAAATGTGCATTTCCAGCATTTGCTGGGAGGAAATGTTACACTCAGAATCTCATTCTGGGTAGAAGAGAGCACATTATATATGTGGAGCTATCGTGGTTTAAGCCCAGCCGGCAACAAAGCACCATAAGGCTGCTCGCTCACTCCTCCTCCCCAGTGGGACAGGGAGTAGAAAATACAACAAAAGCTCGTGGATCAAGACAAGGACAGGGAGCGGTCACTCAACAATTATGGTCATGGACAAAAAAGACTCAACTTGGGGAAAAAAAAAAAAACCAAAATCAATTTAATTTACTACCAATCAAATCAGAGCAGGATAATGGAAAGTAAAAGTAAAACCAAACCTTAGAACACCTTCTCCCCACCCCTCCCTCCTGCCCAGCTCAGCTCCACTCCCGGTTCTTTCTACCTCCTTCCCCCCCTCGGCGGTGGAGGGGGACGGGGAATGGGGGTTGGGGTCAGCTCGCCACACCTTGTCTCTGCCGCTCCTTCCTCCTCAGGGGAGGGACTCCTGTCGTGGTTTAACCCCAGCCAGCAACTAAACACCACGCAAACATAGCACTGTACCAGCTACTAGGAAGACAGTTAACTCTATCCCAGCTGAAACCAGGACAACTCCTCACCCGTCCCCTGCTCCAGCGTGGGGTCCATCCCACGGGAGACAGTCCTTCACAAACTACTCCAACGTGGGTCCTTCCCATAGGCTGCAGCTCTTTACAAACTTCCCTGGCGTGGGTCCTTTCCACAGGCTGATCTTCAGTCACAGACTGCTCCAGTGTGGGCTTTCTCACGGAGACACAGCCATCTTCGGGGGCACCCACCTGCTCGGGTGCGGGCTCCTCCACAGGCTGCAGGTGGGCATCTGCTCCCCCGCTCCCCTCCATGGGCTGGGGGGGGACAGCCTGCCGTCCCACCACGGGCTGCAGGGGCATCCCCTCCTCCAGCGCACCTCCTCCCACTCCTTCCTCACTGACCTAGGTATCTGCAGAGGTGTTCCTCTCACATTCCAATCCCACTACTCATTACTGGGTTCCCCTTCTTAAATCTGTTCTGCCAGAGGCACTACCACCGTCACTGATGGGCTTGGCCTGGGCCAGAGGCGGGTCCGACTTGGAGCCAGGGAAGCTTCTAGCAGCTTCTCACAGGAGCCACCCCTGCAGCCCCTCCCCCACTACCAAAACCCCACCACACAGACCCAGTACAGGAGCCAGGAATTTATTATCAGTCTAGTTAATGTTTTGGCATTCTATTAGTCCAAATTATCTAATACAGAAAAGTTGCAGTGATTAAAATTGTTATACATATATTTATGTATGGCTATATTAAAAAAGACCTTCCTAGTCCTTCCTTTCTATGTTATGCCCATGCTCCTGAAGCCCATCTGGGTTCAATGGTCAACAGTTTCAATGTTCCACAAGCAGAGAGGTGAGGGGTGTCACAGACACTCATTAATGTCCTCAGCTCTCACTGGGAGTGGTGTGATGCTGGTGGTGGGGTCCCTTCCTTTTCAGTGCCAGGGTTTCTTTGCATACATTTGCATACCGTGGCCTGCTCCGAGGGAAGGGGTGAAAGCTTTCCTGCAGCCCCCCAATACCCCCAGGGACCATTTGTCCGGCAGGGACTGCCTGGGCCTGTCAGCCCCTTCCCCGGTGGCACTCACAAAGCTGGAGCTCAGACAGGCTGGGCAATGGGCACTCGGCCACGGGGCGCCTCTTAAACCCAGCTCAGCCCCGCTCAGGCCAAGGGCAGGCCAGCCACCCCCTGGGACCCAACACAGCCTGATATTTGCCCCAAGCAGTGGCAATACCGTATTTACTGGGTGGTAGAATATGAACCTCCTGAAGCTCCACCTATGTTGGGATGGAGTCATTTTGGTCATATTACTTCTACCTATCTGTATAAGGCCACTAACTTTCTGGTTTGCTCTGGTATTTGGGTGCAGGATATCAGGGAAGAGAATTTTGTCTGGCATTAGAGAGATTCATACCGTGTCATGTGTCAGGAAGCACGCATAATATTATCTTTTGTTCATTTGTTCATTTTCTCTGGATTATTTTGTGACAATGTTGAAAGGCAAGTGGAAAGAAGACTGGGAAAACAAACACATAAGCAGAATCCTGACAAACTCCAGAGCACAGGAGAAGAAAGCATGGAACAGAGGTACTGAATAAAATTAATTTGACATATTTTTGCTCTTTTAGATTACATGTAGCTAACTGCTTTAACAGATTTATTCTAGAGCTGTTCTCCAGTATGATTAATCTGCTAAATAAAGAGATTGGCAACATTTGAAATTCGTGCTTATAGACATGACTAGCTGGGGAGCTGTAATTCATATTTCACTGTCTGAACTAGTTTCAGTGCCTGCTTGCCAGACTTTAAAGGTTGCTCAGGATTATCAGTCTCTCACTTTCACCCTAGTTCAGTAAGAGACTTAATCAGGATAAGTCCTATTGGCTTCAATAGGATTTACTGCTTAAATTAGGCAGATGCTTAAGACTCTAATTCAGTAAGGTGTTTAATCATTAGAGCCTGCCTGTTAAAATAGTATCCCTAATGGGAACAATGATTAAGCACTTATTTAAACTCTTAAATATATATTTAATTTTAAATTTATTATTTTAGTACTGTGCTGAATAGAAAGGAACATAAGCACATGCTTAAACTCACATGCTACGTGCTTTGCTGCATGGATTTCATATTCTTTGAAATATTAAATTAACAAGCTAGTAGAAGGATTTGTGAACTCATCCTTTTTCTCGATAGTCTCATCAGGAAATGTGTTATATGTACACACATATACACAGAAGCTTCAGTTAAAGGGAAAAAAATCCTATATCTTTTATTAGTAATAGAAAAGGTATTTGATTAGCATTTTGGCATAGAAGAAGAGCCCTTTACATTGTTATGAAGGTGTTCATAAAATAGGTGAAAATGAAAAGTTGGAAAGACTATAAAATGTTATTACCATGATGAACTTACTTGAACAGACATGAAAGTCAGCTCAAAGTTATCAAAACTTTGAAGAACTGCAGCACTACATAAACATCTATTTTTAATTAAAGTCATGTATGGGGGAGAAGAATTCAATTCACTCAGTATTTATCATGGCCCTGCTGATCAAATTTTTAAAATGCTTGCTCACTTGAAATGCCTTCATTTTAGAGTCACTATATGGGGACAAGGACTGATCAACAGGCCTCTGGGCATCCATACTTCCTCCTGCTTTGTTTGCTAGTATGAATGCTCAGCTCCTGCGGGACGTCAGATGAAAACATATCACTGATGTCACTGCATGTAAGCTTAAGTTTCCAATAGGTTTATATATGATTTTCTATTAATAATCTGTTTATTAGGTAACATAGAAACATTCCAACGTGGGAGAGGGTACAACAGTATTCTTAGTCATATATTAGGTGCCTTTCTGAATAGTGGCTTGAGCAGTTTCCTAAGTGGAGATAATCTCCCAAACTGGACCTAAGGCCAGGAGGACTTGCTTCAATAAATATAAGCTAGCAGTCACTGGAAGTAATAATATAATGGTTTGGCATCTAATAGCCTGGGCTTTTTCAGAGATACTGCCACATTTGAGATCAAGGAAAACAAACTAGCTAGTTTCAAAGTAAACAAGATACAAGGCTAGAAGGGTCTCTGGGGCATGTTAGTTAGGGAGTAGCTCTTTGTTCTGCAAAATCTCCTTTTATATCTGCTTTGTTAAGACTGCTGAGCAGTGTATGATCTGCAGGAGCAAAGATTTTTTTCTTTTCCATTTGTGTCTTACCAAAAAAATGACCGAAGATGTAATTTGAAAATGAGAACTATTTTTTAAAGTTGCTTAAGCAGAAATTTACACAAATGAGATTTTTAAGGTGCAAATGATCAGAAAAGCAACAAAAAAGATAATCTCTCTCCTTCATGCCAGGTTTGAAGAAGTTTATTTACTGTAATTACACAAGTTAACTATATATATTTATCAGGATATAACATGACAGCAATATTACCTGTTACATTGCACCATGGAATCACCATAATTTCTAATAAAATTCCTACTGCGATGCCATACCTCACTAGTATCAGGATTTGTATCAACAACTTCCTTAGGGCTAAAAAAAGGGCATGAACTCCTTTTCATGTAAGACCATGTACAATTTAAAATTCAAAAAATAGCCAGTTCACAGATTTTTGAACTTGAATCCCAATGAATAATAATGGATGTATGAAGACATAACAATAAGATACACAATTACACCTTGTCAAAACTGGACCAAGTGGACCTTTTTTTGGAGGCATGTGTAAACAGTGTCTAATACAATGGGGCCCTGTAATACAGCTTACCTAGCCTCCATGCACTACCAGAGCACAAACATATGAAAATAGTAGAAGTTATTAATTTTTGACTGTGGCATCAAAATCTTTCTCCTTGTAAGACCTAAACTCTAGATACTGAATTCAAGAACTAACAATGAGTTTGAAACTACCACCATAAGCACAAGAAGGAAGATAAGAACTCTTCTAAACTAATATACATCTCAGTTTTTGTTGAAAAAGAAAGCTGAATCCTGCCAGGAAAAGCCCAAACTTATTTTTACTTTTTACTTACCAATGAATACTGACAGATACAATTCTTAGTCAGTTTGTAATTTATGCCTCAACCTGTAGACAGTTGCCAATTTAGAGTTCTAAATATTAAGTCAGCAAAGAAGGAAATCTTCTATATATTTTCAAGTATGTGCTGATGTTTTTTATACTTTGACAACTAATAAACTGCTTGAGTAGCAAACACATTTGCAACTCACCTCTGTCAAAACCAAAGCAGACAGTAGCTGGACCAAAGCCATGATCACTGAAGTGCTGTTTTCTGCGGTGGTCCATATTAGCTGCAGAAGCATTGTTGCAATAAATCATCTCATCTACAACTGAGATGCTCCTGAAAAGCTATGTCTGAATTACTCTGGGAAGTTCAGTACTGAGATGTCATTGGCACAGACTGATTTGGAAGGCGACTATTGTTCATTTTGCCATTAAGTTAGTGCAATTTTTTCTTATGTTCTTGTTCCCCCATTTAATTTTCTGGCAAACGTTACAATAGTTCCATTAACATTAAATTTCTGAATTTCAAGAGTAGAGGTACAAACCCAGATGCTTTTCTGAACCAATTTCTCAGAATATTTTTGAGGTCTGGTTATGTCATCCCTAGTTTTGCTTTAAAACCACATGAAAGTTTCTTGTAATTTGAACATTTTGCACTGGGTTCTTATTATTGTATTATTTGTAATATGCCTTCTATTAATGGAAAAGAAAGTGAAACAAACCTCTTCAAAATTTTATATTTGATTTCTGTCTTGTCTGAGTAAGGGTTTAAGCTTCATAATTTTTCAGATAACTTTTGATTCTTCAGAAGTAAGAAAACCGGCAGATTTTCTTTCCAATTTTGCAGATAGGAAAAAGAAATAAGTGGCAACTGCAGCTAGCTAGAAGGCATGTGAAGGTATTTACATGAGCCAGAAACATCCCCTTGCAGCAAAAGTGATGAATGGTACCCTGGGCTGCATTATGCAAAGCATTAGCAGCAGGTGGAATGAGGTGATCCTTCGCTTCACTCAGCACTGGTGAGGCCACAGCTGGCATGCTGTGTCAAGTTTTGGGCTCCCCACTGCAAGAGAGACATGGACATACTGGAGAGAGTCCAGTGAAGGGCCACAATGATTAAGGAACTAGAGCCATCTCTCCCAAGAGGAAAGGCTGAGATATCTGGCACTGTTCAGCGTGGAGAAGAGAAGGCTCAGGGGGATCTTATCAATGTATATAAATAGCTGAAGGAAAGCCACAAAGAGGATGGAGCCAAACTCTTTTCAGTGGTGCTCAGTGACAGGACAAGAGGCAATGGGCAGAAACTGAAACACAGGAGGCTCTGTCTGAACATAGAGAAACACTTTCTTCCCTGTGAGGGTGACCAAGCACTGACACAGGTTGCGCAGAGAGATTGTGGAATCTCCCTCCTTGAAGATATTCAAAAGCCATCTGAACATGATCCTGGGCATGGTGGCTCTGGGTGGCCCTGCTTGAGCAGGAGGGTTGGATCAGATGACCTCCAGAGGTGCCTTTCAACCTCAACCATTCTGCTATTCTGTAAATGGGCTTTTACTATTATATAGATAATGCTCAATCATTTACAGATGTTTGATTTTTCAATGACACCTTGTATCCTCTTAGAATAGTATTTTTTAAAAAAAGGTGAAAGGCTAAAAAGCTGCATCAATACCTTTAGATGGATTGTTCAGAAGCATGGTTTCTGTGCTAAGCTATTTTATACAGCAGAACAACACAAAACTATAAACTGCTGGCAGGCCTCTGAACTTCAGAAT
Organism: Harpia harpyja; assembly: GCF_026419915.1. Classification (NCBI taxonomy): domain Eukaryota; kingdom Metazoa; phylum Chordata; class Aves; order Accipitriformes; family Accipitridae; genus Harpia; species Harpia harpyja. Next base: position 27,007,387 of record NC_068947.1, read on the forward strand.
TCCATCAACATTAGAAGGAGCTGATGACCTGATATGTAGTGCTAACTTATTACTAATATCAGCCAAACACACAGGATAAATCACTCCAACAGGTGTATTTATAAAAGGAAAAATAAAACATGAGTGTGAAAGGAACTAAATTGAATACCTTCAAACACAATGAACTGCAAAATCCACTTTTTGAGGTTTTCAGCCTAAGAAAATTTACCAACATAAGCTTTTGCAGGACAGGAAGAAGAAGTTGCATATACTAACATTAGTTTGATGACATCCACAAATTTGAATTCCTGTTATTCTACCAAACTTTTTAAACATTAGAGTATTTTTATTAAAAGATTCTGGATCTTTGCCACTACAACCTTTTCCTCATACTTTTTACATGAATACTTTTGGTTTTTTTCCTAATACTTTTTTGGCAGCATCCTTTTCCAACCTATCCTCAAACTAACATTGGATTCTGGAAAATCACTCACTGACATTTCAACTGCACTGCAATAACTAGTTCACTTCCAATACTGTGATTATATATGCCCACTTCTGCCAGCATTCATAGAGCCCTCAATGAAGTCCCTACGTAGCAATAAATGGGAAGGAAAAAACATTCCTACCATTCCTACTTACAGTCCAGGATTATAACAAAATTATCATTAATGTGATGCCTCTCATCTTTTTCTGCCTATTTCACCTATGTAGCTTAGTATCACTAACTTCACACCTCCTCCCTGATAAATGTAGTGGAAATTACTGTTTCCATATATTGCATGGTTTTTTGTTTGTTTTGTTTTAATTCCCCTTTCACTCAGGAAATTGTCTGTAATTATACAGGTTTCATCTAAGACAGTTTATATGACAAGCTATGCTTTCCTTCAACTTCCAGAGTACAAGATACCCATAAAGCAAGGTTCAGATACACACATTTCTAAAGGTTTTCATTATTGGTCATTCACCTTGAGATATTGTACATCATACGTTATGGAAACAAGAATATCCACACTCATCTTTACCTACAATATAATTTGTATTATCTAGCAGCAAAATGTAATAAAAATGTGTGACAGACAGCGTAAGAATGTAATTGTTCTGTTATTCTAGGTCTTGTTAATCAAAATGGGGGGGGGGGGGTAAGCCCTAATGTATTGCTATCCTAGTATTAGGGGCACTGGGCAATCAAATGTATATATGTGTATGTACGTACACACACATATATGAACACACAAACACACATGCTCCAACAGACGTGCTTTGTAGAACAGTCTTAGTAATGTGCTAAAATAGAGAGCAATTGCTGAGCCCTGAGTAAAATCTGAAGTCAGACAACTAGCAGACTGTTCCCTGGAGAAAGTGTTTCAGGTACATCTCTCCTGACCTTCAGGCTTAGGCCTTTGCTCAGGTACAAGCTTTTGATTCATCTCCTTTAAGAATGATTCGCAGAGGTCTGAGCCTCAGTCACTGCATGTTTCCGAAGTCTATTTATTCCTCTCTGCTGTCCTGCTTTGAGCCCAAGCCTAGTTGTGCGGACTTACTTATTTTTAACCTCGGCAGATATTTAATTTTCACCATTACCTTTAGTTGAACAAACTATTGCTTATTAAAGAACAGGGTGGGGGAAGAGGGAAGGAAGGGAGAAGGAGAAGGCATCTAAAATTGTATCATCTGCTCCACAGAGCCAAAAGACATTAAACCTTCATTTAAATGGGACTGTGATAGTGAGCCTGTGTATGGTACATGACTTGTCTTCCCTAATCAGCATTCCTCAGTTTGACACTAATGTAGCCTAACAAGGACAGCCAGAAGTTATGTAAAAATAAAGAGAGTTTGGCAAAGGGCTGCAGTTGTCAATAAAATTGTGTAAGAAGTGACTCAAGGTTACTGTGTCAAATAACACACTTCAGCTAGTGTAGAGCTGCAAATTGACATGGAGAAGACAAACACTTCTTCAGAGTCCCTTCCCTGCCTGCTTTTGAAGACAGACTCCAGATGGTTTCAAACTGGATGTTGTGAAATCTAAACACCAAAGTATTGCATTTCCGTCACCTGTATCATTTCCACCTGTGGAGAGAGTAAATTTAAGAATTCAGAGAACATGCTTCATTCAAAGCTGACATGAGTATCTGTTGTGCCACATAGGCATGACCTCAAAATGTGTATCTACTCCACCGCTATTACAAATAAACAAATGAATGAAAGAGATTAAAAATATGGAAAAGGGATACTGAATGCCAGGAGCAAAATAACAATGTTCCCACATTTTAGTCTGAAGACGTGAGAAAGATACAAGTAAATGGTAGAAATTTCAGTAGTATAATTCTCTTAATTACACAATAACAACAGAGGCTCCAGCTGGAATTTGGCTACAGTTGTTCACATGACAGACTTGGATTAAAATTTAAGATGAAAAAGAAACTGGTTAGTTGAAATAAATAAGCTACAGGTAGAGGAAAGAAAAAGAGAAGGTAAGAGCTGGAAATAAAAACTATAGCATAGAATAAGACAGGCAACTTGTGTATAAACTGAGTAAAGCATCTCTGTCTTAGTATATGAATTAAATATTATGTGAAAGTCAAAACTATTTATAAGGATATTGACTCAGTAAAACAACCATCAGTAAGAGTCATTTCTCATAGTTATTCTGGTCATTATGGCCATATGGAAAGTTGAGACCTTGAAAACCATCAAAGTATGTTATCACTGCAATCGTATTCATCTATACTTCTTTGGTCTAAGCAGCTGTACATACATGTGATTACTTTTTAGACTTAATCCTTATAGTCAAACTATGAGCAGATGCACAGCTCCTAAAAAGGCCTAGGGGCATGACTCAGGTGTGTGGGGGGATGACACCAATATGCTATTGATAAATTCCACTGCATCTATTGGCAGCTTGGAACACTGAAAAAACTTGCCAATATGTGAGAATAAAAGGTGAGTTTTGAATTATACATGTTAAAGGTTGGAAAATAAGCCCAGGTTATCACTATTCCATTAAAGAACAACATCATCCACATTTGGAGGAAAGAAGTACTGTATCTCTGTGACATATGTGTGAAAATATGTAACTGGATTCAGGAACTTAAGATACAGGAGAAGTGTTACATGCTAATTCCTCCTGAGAGATTTGGTGTAGTTAGCAGCATCTGTTTCATCAAAACAAGCATTTTGGAAGTTAAGAAAAAAAAAAAAAACATATAACAAGTATTTGTAGCAATTTAGTAACCTAATAAGAAACCAGCAGTTAAAATAAAGTTTGTTTTAAAATACAAAAATCATTTTTAAAGAGATATTTAAAATAATCTCCTGTATTGTTGTATTTGTCTCCCTGAAAAGCTGTTATTCCTAATTACAGAAAGAAAAAACAATAAAAACAATCTCTTATCTTGAAAGGAAGTAAAAAATAACCAGTTAAAAAAGCTTTTTATTTTAGACGATGTTTTGCAAAATGTCTACTGGTTAAAAAGGAAAAAAAAAATTGTATTTTATAAGCAGCTTTCAACATATGTTCTGTTTGTACTACCAAGCCCAGATCATCAAATACCTGTAAGTTGTTGGCAAACGCTTCATTTCAGAGCCAGGTATATTAGCACAAGCTATTAATCTGATAATTTTGAACAATAAATAGGTGTTATTTTATATTCTACGCCTGGTCAATCCAAAAGAGAAAACATTCATCAAATAAATTATTCTTTAGAAATTAGTCAGCAAGTTCTAAGAGTAGAGGCCCTATATATATGTTTACGGCTAGTTTATAAGTGCATTGAAACTTTGAAAGTGTCTCTGGAAATTCTTGAAATTAAAAGATGAGTTTATGTATTTTACAAAATTATGGGGAACTTTAAGCCACAGAGCTGGATACACTTGGCTTAGGGTTACTTACATACTTGTATATTTCCCTTATAACATACTCTTCATTCTAGTATTTTTCTTTCTGGAAGTTACCATTGGCTGAATTATCCTCTTAAAAAAAAAATTGAGATGGAGAGTAAAACACACAAAAGCTCCCTTCTGCATTCTTTTATTTCAATGACATTTGAACATGCCATTTGGAAAATGGGATAGAAGATCTAGACTGTGAATAGCATTTGCACAGAATTTCAGACTATATATTAAATATTCTAGAATAATCGTAAACCAAAACTAGAGAGGAAAACTTCATCGTTAAGATTCTGTACAAATATACATTTTCATCTAATCTTCCTCATACTGCAGATTAAAAATTATAAAAGTTCATTAGTAGCCAGTAAACTCTTAGACTGTGCCAAATTGTTGCTGTGTGACCTCTGTGGTGTGACTACTGATCAGGATTTTAAGTGAGATCAAACAGAAAAACTATATAATTCTGTATATGTAGACATATACACATATATATGTACATCCATACACACACATGCATTTGTGTGTGTATATATATGCACACACAGTTTCTCAAGTCTTTCTTCCTGATGAACTACTACTCAGCTGAAGAAAAAAAAGCAGAGCTAACAGCAGGTTATACGGTCAGCACTGACTGCCTGCTGGAGCAAGTGCACAGTACAATCAAATAATACTAAATAAGACAGGAATCAACAAAAATTTTCAAACCAAAGAAAGCAAAGTAATAGATTACATAAGTAAAACATTAAATGTAAGCCAATTTCAAAATTATTTTATTGGATGAGTTCACACCACAAATATGAAATCTAGCATTTTTAATTGACAATACAGTCCTGTCAACATGCACTATGAATTAATATTAATACATGTTTTCTCTCCTTGTATTCTTGGAGAATTCTTTTTCTCCCAGTAGACCAAAACCACTTAACAGAAAAACCATCCACCTCCATATGTGGTAAAACACTTAATTCTCTTTATGGATCTCTCTACCTAAAGAGAAAATAGTTTGATGTTCCTGAATTCAAGCTGGTTTGTTTGGGGGTTTTTAATGTTTTTCTCTCCCTACTTGTATTTTATCAGATGTTTTCACTTTAGGATTTCATGGAGTTCCAATGGACATACACAGATTGTAAAAAAAGTCATTAACTTCTCTCTTTTTCCCTTGGAGGCCAGGGGTTCAAGTTTTTCTTGGACCTACTACAATTACAGGGCTGTCATTAATATAATTTTCATATGAGAAAATCTGTTTACAACATGAAGCCTGCTCATCTCACCTTTAAAAACAATGTACGGAAACATTCCTGTACAGTTGAGTTTGCACTGAATTTTAGAGATGATTGACTTTGAAAATACTTGTTTGCTTGAAGTGTACAAAGATGAAGTAATTTTCAGAGAGTGCTAGCTAGAAAATAGAATATTTATGCCATGAGGGTAAAAAAAATACAATAAAATCCCTGTAGATTCTCCTGCCATTCTCCTCTCCTCGTTCATGAAGTCATCTTGACTAAGGGCCCCACCAGAAAGTCAGAATGGTTAGTGAATACAGGCACTTGGCATGTGTTTATATAGGTACATATACATGAAAGATTTCTCCAGAATGGAATTATTTCTGGAAATGCTTTAAGCATTAAACTTTAGGCTGCCCGCTGAGAACCTTCTCTTTGGAAAGTAAGGATCCTGATGATGTCTGAGTTTATGGGTCAACAGCTGCTTCTCACAATGGCAGCACTGGCTTACACGCCTGCCTCTTCCCCTAGCAGCAGCACCCTTGCCTGCTCCTTCCTTGCACCTCTCTGTGGTACCTTACCACTGCGGGGGAGCCACGCAGAGACAGTCTTTTCGCCTCTCACTTTTCTTCATTGGGGGAAGAAATGGAAAGGTATGTTCAGAGAGAAGGAGGAACTCATTTTTCTGACATGTGAAAAAGATGCATAGAAACATACCCAGAAACTGCACACCCAAAAGTGCACAGAAATGCCCTTCCATGCTCAAATTTTTTAGTTCAGGTTGACTTAGTATGTGAGGAGTTAATCAATTCCAAAGACAGAAGTATAAACAAGAGTGGGTTTAGCATGGAGTTTCTTTTGCAATTGGAAAGAGGCTATAAATTCATTAATCTGGTTAATGAACAGAACAAAGGCACTGCAATCATTTACTGTTATTTCTTCTGTACCACAGTTTGTATTGCAACAAATACAAAATATTAGTTATTCATACAGAAGAAAATGGAGAGTTGTCATCGTTTAACCCCAGCCAGCAACTAAGCACCACACAGCTCGCTCACTCTCCTCCAGTGGGATGGGGGAGAGAATCAGAAGGGTAAAAGTGAGAAAATTCATGGGCTGAGATAAAAACAGTTTAGTAGGCAAAGCAAAAGCCGTACATGCAAGCAAAGCAAAACAAGGAATTCATTTACCACTTCCCATTGGCAGGCAGGTGTTCAGCCATCTCCAGGAAAGCAGGGCTCCATCATGTGTAACCGTTACGTGGGAAGATGAATACCATAACTCTGAACATCCCCCCTTTCTTCCCCCAGCTTTATATGCTGAGCATGATGTCATATGGTCTGGAATATCCCTTTGGTCAGTTGGGGTCAACTGTTCTGGCTGTGTCTCCGCCCAACTCCTTGTGCACCCCCAGCCTACTCACTGGTGGGGTGGGGTGAGAAGCAGAAAAGGCCTTGGCTCTGTGTAACCACTGCTCAACAGTAACAAAAACAGTGTTATCAACACTGTTTTCAGCACAAATCCAGAACAGAGCCCCATACCAGCTAGTATTAAGAAAATTAACTCCATCCCAGCCAAAACCAGCAAAAAAGTCCAATACCTCCAGCTCAACTAGGGTTACTACGCAAAACCTTAAAAAAAAAAAAAAAAAAAAAAAAGTTTAGGTTTCTGTTTCAGATTATATTAGTAAAATATCCCGTATTTCATATGTGGATGACAATAAGGGCCTAGTATCTTAGCAAGATCATTAATTATAGAACAGCACAATAGTAAAGAGCATTTGAAATAATCTTTGTATGTTAGCAGACAAGTGTTGCAGAAACACTAGAAGGACTGCGATATGTTTCAAAAGTCAATTTTCTTTTAGTGATATCAGAATGCAGCGGTCAAATTGAACAGGAATGTTATGTTGTATTGAGATGTAACAACCAGATTGAAGAGGAATATTAGGCCATAAACACTGCGACAAACACAACTCATTACAGGTTCAGGATGTCAGTTGGGAACTATCACTACATGAACTGTAACCAAATCTAAGCTTAGAATGGTGCTTCAAAATGCGCACATCACTCACCGAAAAGGCGAGGCTCTCAAACTTAGATGGCGTGCTGATCGAAGGGGAGAGTCTCTGACTGCAGAGGAAGACTGGCGCAAGGGGGTCTTCCGGCGGGCTCCATCTAGGTCAGATCAGGACTCGTGGTCATGTATGGTCACCCCCATACTTCTCTCAACCATGGTGTTCCGTTGCATGAGGTGTTTCTGGCGGGCTCCGTCGTTGGGGTACCTGACTTGGTGCACTCTGTGTAGGGCAGCTCGACCCTGAACCGTGGCTTCTGGTTTAACCCTTTCCTTCCTGGGGTCTAGAAGTTTCGGTCTTTATCAGGGCTGGTGTACCTGCAACAACACACACACACAAAAAAAGATTAGCAGTACTTTCTTAAACATGAATAGGAAACACTGCCTGAGAAAAAATGAGGACTCATTTTAACTCAAAAAATTAAATTTTAACTCTTACAGTTATCACTTATATTAGTGCTACTTGATTACTCCTAAAAACAGCTGGTATGATTTGATGGAGTATCAGCTTCCACCTCCCTAAACTCCCCATTAAATAAACGGTAACTTTGTAACCAGCTCAGCTCAGCATTTACTATCACACCATAATATGTGTGAATTTTACAATGCTGAAGCTTTGGTTCAGCAGTCAACCTCGTTTCAGCAAAAAATATACATTTAAATGTAATAAATGTAGATTATTATCCTGAACTATCAGTCAATGTTTGATTTGCATGCAGATTCAGAGACTAGTATTAACCATTGCATGTTGATGTATGCCTCTGAAAATCTCAGGGTCATACTGCTGATTCAAACACCTTTCAAAATATCTTAATATTCAGGTTCACTGTCTCATTCTGAAAGCTTCCTAAGTCAGCAGCAGCGTGTGGGTGTGCCAGTTACAAAAATATTTTAGTAAATGAGAGAGAAGGGTCAGTCAATTCAATTTAAAAACAGCAGTAATAATGGTTATACCCTCCTCATAAACTCAGACAGGAACATTCTTCTTCACATCTAAGCCCAATAAATATAATTTTGTGATTAGTTGTGAAATTCCACAGGCTTTGTGTTCACTTGATCATAGACCATGTCCCAGGGGGTGGCTGGGCTGCCCTTGGCCTGAGCAGGGCTGACCTGGGTTTACCAGTGCCCATTGCCCAGCCTGTCTGAGCTCCAGCTCTGTGAGTGCTGCCTGGGAAGGGGCTGACAGCCCCAGGCAGTCCCTGCCAGACAAATGGACCCTGGGGGCGTAGGGGGCTGCAAGACAGCTTTCACCCCTTCCCTGGGAGTTCAGGGGGAAAGGACCAGGTGGGGATGGGAAAACATGTAAAAAGAAATCCTAGTGTACCCCTGCACTGAGGAGGAAGGCACCATGAATATCCCATTCATCCTGGTGAAGTCACTGACAAGTGGCTGTGACAGCCCCCACCTCTTTGCTTGGAAAGGCTCAAACACTTGACCATCAGACCTGGAGAGTTATTGGAGGGGCAAGAATAACACCAAATAAAGTTATCTTATCTAACAACTTTAATGGCATTATTATTAATGAGGCTTTTCTGTACTAATTTGGACTGTGTTTGTATTGCTAGACTAGTAATAACTGTCATATTGTGATTAGGTCTTACCATTTTTTATTAGGTTAACAATAAATTCTTGTTCCTCCCTCTCTTGCATATGGTGTATTCTTTCTTGTCTATAATAATAACTTAGAACTATGTACATCTTGGTTTATTTTGTTGAACTATAGTGCGATAGCTCAAATGATCTGCATGTCCCATTGTGTTAGGTTCTGCACATAGAAGATCTGGAAGTCCAAAGCTGCAATCTTACTAGATATGATAGGCAAGGGCCAGGATAAGATATTGAGAAAACAAACAACTATGTTGTATTTAGTGAACTGAGTAAAAAAGAGATTAAATGAACTGCCTTATAACAAAACAAACAAACAAAAAGGCAATAAAATAGAACTAAAGTTTCTAAGTCCTTATCCAGATCTATGCCTCTGTTGTCACCTTCAGTCTCACAGGAGTGAGGAATTATAAAATGATTCAGAATCCTTGTGCTTTAACATGGTGGAGTCGACATGTGACTTGCTGAGAAGATATTTTGAAGCTTTCTCTCCTTTACCTTTTAATCCTTATTAAATATAAGGTATTATTGACTGCCCTTTTCAAATATAAGGTCAGTTTAAGAAGTTTGTGCTTCATCACCATCGTAACTAGCTTTTCATACATGACAGCTTGTCAGCTACGAAAAATTCAAATTACGTTCTATCCAATAGAGAAAGAGAAGGACTAAGTTAGGTATCAAATTTTGTGGTAGAGGAGCAGAAGGCCTCTTTTAAGTCTTGCAAAAGCATGACTCTTTCGGGGCAGTCAGCTCAGTCTAGATTGACTTGTGTGGGACTGTACCAGCACACACCAGCAGCTTGATCATCTGGTTAGAGCACAAAACAGACCTCTCTACCCTGCAAACTTATATGTCCTCTCAGGGGCTGAAATCACAAATGAGGATAGAGGAAAGCCTTGCCTTGAGACAGGCTGAAAACAAACACCTGAGACACAGGTTCATCCTGGTTTTGGCTGGAATAAAGTTAATTTTCTTCTTAGTAGCTGGTATAGATAGTGCTGTGTTTTGGATTTAGTATGAGAATAATGTTGATAACACACTGATGATTTAGTTGTTGCTAAGCAGTGTTTATACTAAGTCAAGGACTTTTCAGCTTTTCATACTGCCCTGCCAGCAGAGGCTGGGAGTGCACAAGAATCTGGGAGGTGACACAGCCAGGACAGCTGACCCAAATGAGCCAAAGGCGTATTCCATACCACATTACATCATGCGCAGTATATAAACTGGATGACACTGTCACTTGGGGACTAACTGGGCATTGGTCAGGGGCTGATGAGCAATTCTATTGTGCATCACTTGTTTTGTATATTCTTTTATTAGTAGTACTATTTTTCCCTTCCTTTTCTGTCCTATTAAACTGTATTTATCTCAATCCACAATTTGGGTTTTTTTTCTGGATTCTCTCCCCTATCCCACTGGGTGGCGGGGAAGTGAGCGAGTGGCTGCACGGTGCTTAGTTGCTGCCTGGGTTTAAACCATGACAAGGGTTCACAGTGCTCCAGCTTTACACATACCCAGTGTAAAGAGGAACGTGCATCTTAAACACCCAGCACATTGGGAAGCAGCTGTTTCAGTTTCAGCCTGTACTATACTGAGCAGTGCAGCCTTTTCAGAGGCTGGGTCTTTCCTGCTCAGAGGTGGTATCACAGGACAACATAAAACTGTTAACAACCACCTTCCCTGCAATGTGAACAAGTGTGAAGAACTTACCTTGGTACTCTCTGGGGTTCCTGCGGCAGCTGTGTTGAAGAAATGGGTGAGAAGAGAGGGAATTCCTGTTGATTACCTTGTAGCCAATGGGTTCCGACATAGCTGGAGATGGTCGGCTGTGCTCCCAACTAAACCCAGTGAGAGCAGCTGGGACACCCCCACTTTGTGTCTAGAGTCCTCATCCATACAAAGAGGGATGGATCTAATGGCAGTGGCATCTCATTATCCTCTCTTCGCTAACTTGGGAAATTACACACATCAAGTGAACAGACCCTGACATGGGCTAATGTTGTATCACAGAAGAATTTATTTTCTGACTGGAAAAAGAAAGAAAAAAAAACCCAAAACCCCAAAACTTCTTTCTTACGGAACAACTCTCTTTCCAGCAGCTCAATATCCAGCTTTTCCTTCTGCTTTCCTGCTCCATTTTTTTCCTGCTCCATTTTTTACATAACACAGTATGCATGTAACAGAAATTGGTTTGTATCTCTAGCTAACATTTTGTATACACCACATTTCTGTTTAAGTCACTGGGAATGTCATTAGGATAATAAATAACTAGGCAGTGAAAACTTTTCTTCTCCCTCTATTCAGCCCCCCATGCTGCTGCACAAATGGAAGATGTTTATTATATTTAACAAAAGGTAAAAATCATTCTAGTGACCATTAAAAAAACTAAATGGGTTTAAATTAGCAAACTATGTTAACTCTTGCATACTAGTGAATTTATTTTAGCTTAGCAAATATAGCACACCTAGCTCAAAATATATGTACATAAAAATCTTAGGCAAGAGCTGCAGTGAGAGGTAGACCTATTTATAAGCCATCAATGAATATAAAGCACCAACTGTGGGGCATACAGCATTTCATCTTCTGCACACAGCTTTGTTCCTATCAGTGCAAGAGGAACCTCAGAGAGATTGCAATATAAGGAATGGGTTATACCAGTATAAAGACAGATCTACTGAAGTTAAGTGCAAGACGTAAGAGAAAATATGTATGGTGAATAAGTATTAATAGTGAACAGTGTCCATTATGCTTTCATGCCTGTGGAGTAAGGCATAACAGAAAGAAAGCCTACTTCCAGACTCCTTAAATGTGGATTGAATTTGGTTCCATTAGAAAAGCAAAGCTTTGATAAAATTACTACTAGTCGTTGAATGCACTGAAGCGATTTACTTCTCTTCACTGTCAGTGGATTCCACAGCATATCTGACATAGTCTTTCTAATTTTGGTTTTAATTGTAGGTGGTAAAATCTGTGATGGCTATTTAACAATGCTAGGGACTGACAACTCAATTCACTTATATCATGTTGGGACTTACAACAACCTATCTGGGATTTTGCATATTCCTATTTTCATTCTCATGCAACGCTGGAAACCTTAGCACAGATGGTTCATCTTTATAATACTGTAATTGAATGTGTATTATCATCTCAGATGTTTTGGCAGTTCTGGGTGGTCTGAGGAGGTTGGCTGGCAAAAGAAGTCAAACTGGTAAAATATTGTGATGAAAGGAAGCAATTATGATGTTTATTTCTGAAATATTTTGTAGCGAGTGATGAATCTATCAATTCATGTGCGAATACAGATTTTTCTCACTGAAGAAATTAAACTGTTATGAAAAGAAACTAAAACAATCCATATCTATCTGCCTGTATCTAACAAGCTGAAAACCTTTGCTTTGGGAAAATGCTGTCTTTTGATACTATGACAGAATAACATGTAGTGGAACATAAAAATACAGAAGAGAAGCTGCGCCTAGAGGCTATGTGTAAGTAGTCTACATCCGTCCCAACTTAAATCTAATAAAACATTAAATCATACTGCTATTATATTTTAAGCTTAACCAAAATGACCTATGAAATCCAGATATATGGTATATCTTCACTGACAAGCAAAAATTTCTTTTAAAGGCAATTATCATTCCTTGCATTTCTAAATGCAGCATGATGTGATAGCAGCTTGTGTACTAGTGCAGTGGCACAAAGGTAGTGAGGAGAAGAGACTATAACTGTCATTGCAAGTTTCTGCTATACTCTAACATAGTCCTGATTAGCATGTTTGACAATCTCTTGTTCACAGACTCCTAGTAGGAGACAAATTAACAGTGATCAATTTGGTTGTAAAGAAGACACGGGACAGAAATTAATTTTAATGATGTGAGTTGGAACTAATTTTTAGAGAGTATTTTGTATTACTAAATACACTGGATTTTTTCTAAACAGCCTTGGCTACAGGGAGGCAGCAACTTCCACTACTATCTTAACAGTATTACCTACTGCAATGCTTTCAGGATATTGGGAGATATTCACAGTTCATTTTGCTTCTAGAAAATCACAGCCTGATTTGAACTCACTTGAAGTGATATGAGTGAGGGTTAACAATAGAAAGTGTACAAATAATCAAAGGTCCACAAATTAACCATTTTTTAAAATAGGGACCTGTTATTTTACGGTAGGAAAGAGATTTTTAAGACATGCGTATTACATGGTCATTCTGTAAGCAGGTCTAGCAAGAGTCAAGTAAATGGAAATCACTTTAAAAATAAATCAACCCTATTCCAGTAGATAAGTTTGTTCCAATAGAAATGGTAAGTCAAATTAAATCCTTTAACCCCTTTATTATGGCTTCCTGCAATCACAGTAGTAGCCCACTGTGTACTAGAGGCCTAATCCATGTTGTTAGAGAAACTCAAAATAGCGCTCCGCTAGCTTACATGGTCACTGCTGACTAAGTGCTATACAGCACAGTTGCACCCAGCCAAAATTAATTGCCAGCAGAGGGGTATGAGAGACTCTTCACCTACCTTATCGTTGTGAGTCACTGTGCCCGTACCCTTAAACAACACGAATATATACTTATTGTAGTCTTAAACTGCTTCCATAAAAATTCAAATTGAGTAAAAATTTACAAAGCCTGGCAGCCCACCATCATGTCCTCTCCCAGTCCACCAGACTAAGAGGGCACACCTTTCTGAGGCAGCAGCTGCTGCTAAGAAAAACCCATGTACCTCCAAAATCTAATGATGCATACACTTGTCCAGCATGTTGCTACGATCTGCCTACTTGCTCAGCTAAATGACCAAAGTAGAACATACAACTTCAAACATGACCTGTCTGTCTGACACATTTTTGAAGTTGAAACCATGGAGCTGTGTGCTGGTTTTGGCTGGGATAGAGTTAATTTTCTTAATACTAGCTGGTATGGGGCTCTGTTCTGGATTTGTGCTGAAAACAGTGTTGAGAACGCAGGGATGTTTTCGTTACTGCAGAGCAGCGGTTACACAGAGTCAAGGCCTTTCTGCTTCTCACCCCACCCCACCAGCTAGTAGGCTGGGGGTACACAAGGAGTTGGGCAGGGGCACAGCTGGGACAGCTGACCCCAACTGACCAAAGGGATTTTCCAGACCATACGACGTAATGCTCAGCATATAAAGCTGGGGGAAGAAGGAGGAAGGGGAGCACATTCGGAGTGATGGCGTTTGTCTTCCCAAGTAACCATTACATGTGATGGAGCCCTACTTTCCTGGAGATGGCTGAACACCTGCCTGCTGATGGGAAGTGGTGAATGAATTCCTTGTTTTGTTTTGCTTGCATGTGCGGCTTTTGCTTTACCTATTAAACTGTCTTTATCGCAGCCCACAAGTTTTTGCACTCTTGCCCTTCCAATTCTCTCCCACACCCCACTGTGGGGGGAGCAAGCAAGCAGCTGGGTGGTGCTTAGTTGCTGGCTGGGGTTAAACCATGACAAGCTGTTACAACCACAAGTATGGTAAGAACTGGAAGTCATGCAATCGCATCATGAATTAATAGGTCCATGAATGGTCCAAGGCCCCAAGAAAGGGCCTGTGCACAAAGAGGGGAAGAAAGAAGAAGCAGTATGCTTCTTGTGTTTGTCTTCTTTACGATTCAAGTTTGACAGAGGAAAACTTCCATAGTGGAATAAACATCCAATTACATAAATTGAGCTTAACCCACCTCTAAGGCTAGTCTAAAAAAGTCTATAAAAAGACAAGATGCAGGGAATATAATTTATCTGAACTCTGCAAAAATTCCACCTCAGGCAGGGCTTTGCAGCACACCTAGATGCTACATGGTTGTCATTAAAATTAGTGAAATAGAGCCTAAGAGGAAGGAAATTACTTGCTTGCAGAAAAAAAGAAAATGTTTCAGTGACAGTTCTGTATTCAGTACTATAAGAATAGGCCCACAATATGCAGGTCAGAATCCCGAAGGAATATTTGGGAAAACCAAAACAAACAAAACCAGAAACATATAAGCAAAAAACCTACCCAAACCAAAGAACTCCACAAAGAACAGCTTGGTTTAGTACAATTCATCAATTATACCTTTCAGTGGGTTCACCGTTAATCAAGGCTGAAGAATGGAAAAGGTGAGAAACAGGGTTTACCCTCCTCTGCTTCTTTTCTGAAATCTGTTTCTTATAAATCACACTGCAGGTCCATCAGTTTTCACCAACATGCCAAGGTAAGGCAAGACCAGGACTTCACTGAGAATTTGAGACAGCTAACATCAATGTACACACTCAGGAAGACCATAACAGCTAAGCAGGAAATACAGTCACTGTATGAAAGCCTCCCATTCCCACTCAAAATTAGGAATAGAGTGACAAAATATATCCAGAAAGTTATGAAGAATTAGGGTAAACTCCTAGTCACTAACTGGCGTTATCAGTGAAAAGTATCAGATCAGGAAGTCTATACACCCTCCAAAAATAATCATTTACACAGGCATCTGCCTACTCCCCACAACACTGCAACACAACAAGTTTTCCTATGGTATCCATCTAACATTTCACTCTTCTCTACATCAGCATGATAGATCTTTCTCTCTCTATCACTTGCTTTTCATTGTTTAAAAAAATCCCTATTTTCTGCCAGCAAATTTCTTTTTTTGGTTTCACTTAAACTTTTCCCACTCTCTTTTATTCTTATTTCTCTCACTAACTTTCTAATACATCTTTTGCCTAATTCTACACTATTTTACCAAAGTCCTTCTGCTAATTCCCTCACTCTTCCCACTCCTTTTCAGAATAAAATGTGATTTAAAATTATTAAACCCATAATTCTTGCCCCCAGTACAGATTTCTTATTGATTTATTATGTCAGCTTTCCCTCCTCCCCCTCCTCTGCTTTCTCTTTTTTGACTCTTGACTTTTTGTGACTGTAATTCTGTTTCCACACCACCTCAGCCTGCTCAGGGCTTTTAGATACTCCAGCAATACAAGCTGCAGTAATGAAACAACAAAGCTTGTTGTTTAACAAAAAGCTTGCCTGTTACAATCCCTCTACCAATAACTCCTTTTCTTAGAAGCAAGAAAAAGCTATAACAACACCTAAACATACTTACCTCTGGGAAAGAGCGAAGTTGAAAGCACCAGCCATTTGCAAAATAGTCACACCTGCATTTGTTTAACCCCTTTGAAGTTATACTGCTGCCCTCAAAAATGCCTAGTAAGAAAAAAAAATCCTAGAAGTTGATTCTGCAGTTACAGATAGTTAAGGATGTTCTCAAAAAATATGTTTTAGGAAATACTACTACTAAGTTAGTGTTTCCTTTGTTGTCTGTTATGTTACTTAAGTATTTCTAGGGAAATTGGGGTGGTCTGGTATAGGGAAGAAATTGTCTCAATTTTCTGAACAATAAGCTAATTCATGGTTTACCTTTCACATAGCAGTAACTGACAGCACTTCAGAGCAGTATGTCTCCACAGACAGCATAATCTGTCAAGACTGCAAAAGTTTTTCATGCTAAGCACAGACATTCAGTTTCTCATAATTTGATAAAGAATTCAGAATTCTTTGGGGTAAAGTTAACGATATCATGATTATTGATAATAGGTCTGCTTTGTCCAGCTTGCCACTCGGGCATCATACAGAGAACGCATCCTCTGCCCAGGATTTGGCTATTGCCCTCATGCTCAGAGAGTGGTAACAACTCAAGTACTAAATGTGTGATCAGTAATATTTGTACTGCAAGAACTGAATGCTCTGACACATTAAAACACAAGTGTACTAACACTTCATGAAGCAGCAACAAAAAGATTCCTCTGCCACAAGACCCAGCAAAACCCACTTTTAATCTAGGGTTTAAATCTTGCAAACAGTTTATTCTTGTTCTTATATTTATTGTGAGTAGCCTCACCGAAATCAGTAAGATAAATGGGTCCATAAATCTTTAGCACAAAATAGACAAGGAGAGGAAAAGAAACATTACTCTCTCTTGGCAATTGATTTGCTCAATCTAAGCAACAGGCACCCAAAATGGAAATTGGATCCTCTAACCCCTAATCCAGTGCTTCAGCCTTTCTCTCTGTCAGTCTTCTGCTCTCCCACTTAAGACAAATTACGGACTACAAGGAGCTTATCTCCCAAGGATCTCATATAAAATACAACAAAATCAATCTGCAAAGAGTACAATTAATCTACTTGTAGCACTATATTTTTCTCAGCTGAGAAACATGCTTAACCTGAATTGCTTGAATGATCAACATCTTATTGCTTTAACACATTGGCAATGGGCACTTACCCAATTCCCATCTCCAAAACCATTTTTTTTTTTAACTCCTAAACCTTTAATCTAAGTCTGAGAATATATAAACTTACCTCTCTGTGAATTTTCTCTCTCACTCTCCAGGTCTGGGAAGCCCTGACTGTCCCTGCCCACCCCTGCAGCTCCCCCCACCCTGCCCACGACCCAGGACCCCATGTCAGGCTCCTGGGGCTGGCAGCCTCTGCCCCAGCAGCACTTTAGCTAGGCCTGTCCCCATCTCAGCTGTACCCACAGAACAGGTTGATCCTGACCTCCTGGCTTGACTTTGGCCCTGCATCACCCCTATGGGCTTGCTGGGACTGGGGCTGCCCCAGCTGCCCCCCGGCTGCCCTGCTCCTGGGCTGGTGGTGGTGGGAGAGACCCTGGCTGCCAAAGCATCCCAGACCCCACATGGGTCCCCCAGTGCCCCAGTACCAGGGAGCTGCCAGCCCTCATGGCACCTTGACACTGGCTATCTTTCAGCAGCATCAGAGAAACTGAATACTAACTTTTAGTGGCTTTGGTGTTTTTTTGTTTTTGTTTTTGTTTTTTTACTTAGTGGAGTTAGCAGTAAATTCATCAGTAATCAATAGTGGGGCTTCAATTACTTTTATGCGTCTACATTACTGCTTCCCTCTCATGCCCGTATCCAGCAGATAGAGAGTGGTATCTTCAGAAATCCTGGACTGATGCTGGAGTCAAACTCACAGAAAATAATTAAACACTTTCCTTGGTCACATATTCAGGATCTTCAGGTCCCCATCCTTCAGCGTAAGACAAAAACATGGATCCTTCAGATGGCCATAGATTGTTTCAGTTTAAGGAGTTTATATTGCCTTGGTGAAGAATACAAGTGACGGTGTACATGGTGGTGATATTATAGCTGTGTATTGTATCACCAGATTATGCAAGTGGTGTTTATTTGTTTTCCTTTACTCACAGCAGCTAAAATCATATTTTACAGAGTAAATGCCTTTAATTTTTCAAAAGATACTACTTTCTACTGAATATATACTTTACAGAGAGGACAGAACAAAACACTGCAGCTGGGCATGTCATGAATACCAAGAAGGGCAGAACTATTACTCCAGTGCAACAATTAACACTTGTGTCCCATTAGGGAATGGTGTCATGAAAAAACATGTCTACAATGAAAAGCTTTGCATAGGAAACCTCTAACATACATCACTACTTTCATTCCGCCCTACTTATGACATGGTAGTTTGAATTTTGTTGCAAGCACCCTGTCAATTAAACTTGCAATATACTATGTGCAAGGAGTCATTACATTCTCCAAATTCTTTTATTTTTAAAGATATCTGTAATTCACAAATCCATTTGAAAGCAATTCTTTAAAAAAAAATCACAAGCTTTTTTTTTTTTTATTGCTTTGGAAAGTGTCATAGCATTACATAGCACCTTCTTATTTTTTGTGGTTAAAGATGATTTAGCCCTTCGAATACAAGTAAATGATTACTCTTTTCCCCCTCTGTGATAAAAATAAGTGCCAAAGTAAAATTTGTTCATCATGTCATGGACTAAGACAATGAAACTTCTTTTTAAATTTGAAAATAGTAAGATGTGATTTCTTCCTCACTAGTTTAGTCCTAAAAGATGGCATTTACTTAGTGGAAAAAGCTTTTCTTTTTAATTCAAAACTTTTTTGTTCATCAGAGTGCCTGAATGAATTCTAGAAATTCATTGTCTGACCTGATCACCCTGCTGCCAGATGTGGTTCATTCTGCTTTTTCAGCAATACCATTGACAATGCTTTATATTGGTACCAACTGTGGATATGTTTCATTGCTTTGTTCAATGTGACTGAAAGATAGTTTCATCTTTTTGCAAAGTAAAGGATTTTTACAGAAATTTAAGTATGACACTACACTCAATTTAGACTTATTTTTTTTAGTAAGTGTTTAATAAATCACCAACACAGTTTTAACTGTATCTCCAAATATAAGCATATTCCACATAGGAACGAGCTTACAAATATAGTTTATCAGGACCTGCTAGGGCTCAAATGAGAAAGATAGTTATCTTTTGCCAAGAATGCAAAGTATAAGTGACATATTTTTTCCATTTTGTTTATTTTTTTGGTGCAGTGTTATCTGTGTCTAATTCAGCAATGACATGGGTAAATATATTGTCCTTATCGAGGTACCTGAATATACTTCTAAATAATTTTTCTTGTATTTTGAGTAACATGTCTGAAATACAACAGAGCATGATATATAGTGGCAAGGATGAATTTTAAAAAGCTAAATCTGTTTCTGAAGATATCATACATTATCTTTGCATTATCAGTAATTTGCAATAGTTGTATTTACTGCTCACCTGTAAATTAAAGGGGGACCTGTCTTGTTGCCAGTGCACTGAACTGATTGACTCTCGAGATACTTGAACTAAATTTATGCATCATTTGATGAAGTCTGGCTTTTTCTGACCAAGGGACATGACTATATGAAAAACTTTCAGTGGTGCACTGATGTTAACAGAACACTGAACCAGTTCCCTCAGGCTCAGTTTTTCAATACAAGGAGACCTTTTTGCTAATTCTTGATGCTACCACTGACATTTAGCGAAGCACATGCCTAAAACGTCTGCAGGATCAGAGCTTAAGGAACTGTGGAAGGAAGAAGATACAGCTCTGAAGACTTTGTTGGTTGAAACATTTTTTTCCTATGTACAGCTCCTCCCTTCTTTGGCTGGTGTGGTTTTAGAGCTTAGGTGGCACTCAGAAAGCTTAGGCATGAATACACAATCTAGCAAGTTTCCACAGGAATTCAGTCTCTTAGGAGGCTTCATTTTGTTGGTGGTAAAACAGAGGTTATAGATGTTCCTCTGCCATTTCAGGAAAGTGGCTGAGCTGTATTGTCTGGGGTGTTGCTTCGCCCATCCTCCATCTTAGTGGAATACAAACCAGCACTGCAGTAAACCCCCGTTTAATTGCAGACTGTGCCTGACCTGTTATCACCAGTTCCTGGTGGTGCTAACACAGTTACAAGACTTTTGGAAGGCTCAAAGTTTAGTAATACAAGCTAGCTTCTGCTCATAATATCTTTTGTTGGCATATACTAAATACCTTTAGAATATTGCACTCGTATTCTTTGGAAAAAAAGATTCTCTTTCAACGCTAACATTTAGGGGGCTGATCATAACGGGCCTCAAGCTCAGCTGGAGACTCAGGATGCTACAATAGCAGTTTTTAATAGCACTGATGTGTTTTGACAGGAAAGAGAATAATAAATTGCAGGGCTGCTTGAGCATTATTCAGTACTTCTATAATGGGGGAAAAAATAATTGATATGTTTCTTTTTGGCAATAAGACTCCCAATGAATCAGACATCTTGACAGAAAGACACTTAGCAAAAATAAATGTAACTACAACACTTCATTAAAGTAAAAGTATCTTTACTATTAATATACAAATGGTGAAGAGTGACAAATAATTGATTTACTTTAAGCCATACTTTCAATGTCTTTCATAAATACAAAACCAGCATCTGTGATATTACTTCTTTTTACAGTACAGATATATATATATATACACAGCATTTCATAGGGACATAAGATTTTTAAACAATAAACAAACTAGCTCCACTGGTAGCTAACTTATCAATATATAATTCAGGTGGTATATATCGCAAGTGGGCTGTTGACGTGTGGAATAACAAAAAACAATATATGGTATGCTTTAGCTTATACTGTACACAGCATACAAATACATACTGAGTGCTCACTGTAGCAGGAAAGCTATTTTTTTTTAAAACCTTGTCTAAGTAGTTCAAAATTCTGAGAACTCTACACCATGAGCAACGAAATTATCTTCCTGGGGGTCTGACTGCTTTATATATTTGTCACTATATTTGATCTATAGAGACTCTGAGGGTTTGTTTTCCCTTCCCCTAACCCTGTATTCTAGGTTTTAAAATGTAGCCTACTTACACAGTAGAATTAAAGGATACAGCAGGGTTAATGTTCCCCTCCTCTGGTTTTCACTGCCTGCAGTACCCTGCCTTTTGGCAATGCCCTCCAGCTGCCTCTCTTGTTTCAGTAGCTCCCCATTTCCCTTGTCACTGCTAATGAGAGGCGAGAGCTGCTCCAAGTATGCGAGCCCTCTCTCGGCTCACTCTTTGGCACCTCTTCTCTCCAGTAGTGGCTTTCCTGAATTCTGTCAGCACAGCATCTGGTCATCTCGCCCGCTCCCAATCTCACCTGTGACTTAAAAGCTGCCAATACAAATTTGGCAATAAATATTTATTTCATTTCTCTGGGCTAAAAATGGCCAATATTCAAGTTTGAAAGTCAAACATCATGAGGCTTACAATGCCTGTTAAGAGGAAAGATAGACTGGTAAACTGTGATTTCTCAGAGCCTGATCCAAAGCCAAATTTGTAATAGAATGGCTGCTTTTTAGTTCAGGTTCAAATAAAATTATGTAAGAACGCATTTCTATGTGCATTGGAAATATTGAAGATCACTTAAAACTTAGTGAGTGGTTTCCCTCCACCACTACAGAACTGCTGTCAAGTGGATTGGGTACTCCAGGAGGTGATATGAAAAAATCTGAAAAGTGGATGGAGCCTTTTTAAAAAAGATTTATTTAACCATAGTAGCTTTGCATTTATCAGCACAAGTATCTGAAGTTAAACAAAGGGATTTAAGAAGAAACATTACTTCTTACAGTGTTTTCATATTCACCTAAAGAAGTATCGCAATCACAATGAATTATTTAGAGTCATGTTTCATTTCTTTTATTTATGGGCATATAGTAATGTATGGGATAAAACTATGATCAGATATTTTTATCAATGTTTCCTGATCAGTACAAACTCCTGATAGGAAAACCTCCTCTATGCAAAATGTTAGTAGGAGCCTGGCAGGACATTTAAGGTCCACTTACAGCTAGAACTCTGATTCAGAAAAGCGACTCGATCAGCTGAGGATGTGCAGAGCCTCACTGAGATAGATGGATGAAATTCAGGCCCCACTGAAGTCAGTTTGTTTCTTAAAGTCCAGTGAGACCTAGATTCCACTGTGGCCCTTCTTGCAGTGCTCTCAGCACCCCTCCATAGATCAATTCATAATAGGGGTCTCAAGCTTTTCCAGTAAATTGTCTTTTTGGAGGCCCTTTCATCAGGAGTGAATGTCACCCAACAGACACAACAATTACTCTACAAAGATATTACTTCCTATGACAGCTTACACAGAGATGGTGAGGCCACAAATGACTGTGAAACAAATATTCACTCCAGTTTTACTCCAGAGGTAAAATGGTGGGAAGATGCTCCACATCACCCTTCAGATTTGAGAAAAGATTTTAATGGTTTAGGTCTAAGTACCTAAATAGAACTAAGGAGACTTTCTATCTGACTCTTCAACTTGATAAATTGGTCAAAACACCCGTACACACCCGCCATGTGCTCCATCTACTTGAATCTTTTCAGCAGTAATATACCCATGATGACCCTCACTAGAATTGTGATCTCAATAGATTTTTGCAAATTTTGTGTTTAAAATATCTATGTGACTTGAGAATACTATCTCCAGTTTACTTTATATGAGTATTTGAGCATATTTGAGCAGAAAAAGTATGTCATGGTAAAGCTTTCAAATATTTTAAACAGGCTTTGTAGACAAATTATTGAAGATTTTTCTTTAATAAAGCAGAGTGGCATGCTATCAAAAGGCACAAATACATTTCCATTATCCAGTCTAGGAAACAGAAAAATGGCATGATTATTATACTACACTTTGATGACTGGCACTTAAATAAATAATCAAAGTAATTACCATCATAAAAAGAAAGCCACTTTTTTGGATGAACATCAATGCAGAGGCTGAAGACAGCAGGTGGAATTTACTATACCAGGGACTGTTGTCAAACAGCCTTTGTAGATGACTGTCACTGTGTAACTACATTGTATATATCTATGAAGAGATAGAAAGTAGGCCCAATCCTGCAAGCTCACCTATAAAATTACATCTGTCCTCCTGCTCACATCGACCCCACTGAGGTCAGTGGGGTGCCATATGAGGGGTGGGTTCAGCCACACAAAATTTCTTGCAAGACTGAGGCCTAAATAAATTAATCTTTGTCACATTAGGCATTAGCATCACCAGAATAGTAAATATTTCTGCAACCACAAAAAAATCTTAGAAGTTGAAAAAGACAAATAAACAAACCTAGAAAAAACTCTCCAGAGTACATTTGTATACTAAATTGTAAAACATTAATTAAAACTTTGGTTACTATTGTGGCAAACCAGAATTCAGGTCTACTAAAAAAAAATAATAACAGGAAGGTCTAAGTCATTTTACTTAATTTTACTCCTTATTTTTTGTTGAATAGAGATTGTCACTGCCACATTCTGTATCGTTAATAATTTCAGTGGCTCCCTCCCACCCTCATCCCTGGAGTATGTTAGCATAACAATTCAGATTACTTTTACAAATAGTTATATTTTGTCAACTCTTCTGACATTTCTTACTAACACTTAAAATTACTTTTAGACAGTAAAAGTGACATTTATACAGATAGCTGTTTTTTTTCTTTTTAGTCTAGAATAGGAAAAGAAAATAAAGAAATGATGTTATTCCAGTTCTACACATATCTTACAAATTACTATGTGCTGTCCCTCATTTGGAAATATTTGCAAATATCAGTGTTTTTAAACATTCTTTCATAGTTATAGTTTGGCTTTCTCCTGCACATCAGTCAAAGCACAAGAGAGAACCTATTAATCCACAGACCAAAAGGTATGCTTGGAACAGTCCATCAGTAATTTAGAACTGTTTAATTCTCAGCCCTCACATAGCCCAACTGGCAAGAGACTTAACAGCAGGAAGAAAATAAATACTCCTGGAAATAGCTTTTGATTTGTAATCCAATATAGTGGAAAATGTTTTTGCTTCCAATATTGAAATAATTTTGCAGGATATTTTACTTGTAAAGAGTAGCACAGGTGTATTAATAATAAATGTGCTAACAAGACCTCTTAAATTCTTTAATCCCTTTACATTGTAATTAGAGGCCATATTAGGAAAAAAACCCCAACAAACCACAACCACCAAAAAACAGAATCAAAAACCCCAATATATAGCTGTTAGGCCATGAAGGTGTTTTGTGTAAGTCTCAATAAGAAGTACTAAAATTTGAAATGCATCTACAGTTGAGCCTGGACACTGTTAGCTCTGCCCACATTGTATAGGAACCTTGTGTAAATGATCACGCTGGCTTCAGAAAAAGCACCATTTGCCTAGCGAAGCTTGACTTATGTGAATATGCATGGCACCACCTAACTTTGTGATGGCAGGTAGAAGAGAAAAGGATGTTTCCTACCTTCATCCTCATCCTGGTAAAAATACTGCATGAGATGATGTGGGTTGCAGATGTTCAAGCCACACCAACCACGTTACTCTCAACTGCTGGAATTTTCCAGGTCCCTTCCTTACATTTTGATAAAGGGAGGATTTGTAGAAAGAATATATGTTCCTATATATATAAATAAGACAACTGGTTCTTTTAATTATAGGTTAGGGGGCAGTCCTGCTCACTGTGTACTTAGAAAGAAACAGGACAGAAATTTAATAGACAAGCAGCTATTTGGTAGTACTGTCTGCTCAGTATGTGGGAGCAACAGTGAGAGGTCATAAAGGAATATCTTCATCTTCCCTTCACCCAGAAGCAGTGCCTTAGCACTTAAAGAAACTTATTTGCAGCAGTTTTAAATTATTCTCTTTCACAACTTTCATCCCACATTGCTATCTCCTCTTACCCATTCTTTTCACTTTGGTACTGGTTTTGTAGGAACTTGGCCTCTTATCCTAGCCACACCGCTGGTATGTCCTCAACTACTTGGTTCACTGTAGGTATTTCCCAAAGTGAGGAAAAGTTGTAAGAAAACCCAAGGGTTGATGACATTCTGTGGGAAATTGGGAAGTATAAGGACTTCAAATATGAGCAAAATTCAGATATAGCGTGGAAAGGACGTAATTTGCTGAGTAAAGCTATGCTTAAATCTCAGGTATGACTAGATGTGGAAAATCCACAAGGTACTTTACAATTTACTCCTGACAAGTAGAATTTTTCAGTCTAGTTTTCTATATAGTTTATCTACTTCTTCCAAAGCAAGACTTTGAAGAGATTGGTAGGTGTGGATACACTATGTTGGAATGGAAAAAAAATATATTGCTCCAGTTAGTGGCACCATTAAATCAATCATAATAAATAGGAATTAATTTTGCATCAAATCAATCAGTCAAATTTCAGTGGAACATGTTAACCAGATAATAAAAAGGATTATCTTAAGGAATGCTTGACAGGAAAAAAATGTATTTGGTCTAATACAAGATACTATTATAATTTAAAACTGTTCCTAACAGTTTAGCCAAAGCATCTGTTCTTATGTTTTTTTTTGTTAAGACAAAGTGTATGAAATCATAAAGGAACAAGTGCTACTTTAATAAGGCCAACTTTTAATATTTCATGTACTGATTTGGGGACAAAATGTATCTACTACACTAAAATGCAGTTTTAACTCTTGACTAAATGATTAGAACTAAAAGAACAAATACTGTATATGTATAAATATTTTGGGACAAATAATGTGAGCTTGTGTTTATTGTAAGGTTTTGCTTGAAGCCAAGATTATGATCAAAAAAGAGTTTTCTTTCCACACCTTTGCTGCATTTTAGTTCACATGCAACCTCCAAAACTTTAATACAGAAAACCTGAAGCACTGAAAATCCTGGAGCCTTTCAGAGTCACACTTATGTAGTTAGGACGAGGCCAATATACTGCTACAAATTATTTAGCCAATTTAAATCTGTACATTGTGGTTATCTTTTTATTTTACTGAAGAACTAAGGTGAAACTGCAGGTGGAGCTGGCTCTATATTGAAGAGTGTCTTTTTTTTGTTTGCTTCAAGTGATAAGCACAGCTGGAATGACTACTGAGTGCCAGTACTAAGGTCTTAAACATTATACCGGGACTGGTTTTCTTTTTTTTTAAAGGCAACCTAAACTTTTGCTTCATTATAAATGGAAACAAATACAGCAGTATATGGCACTTTATGTATGTAGCTTGCACTGCAAGATCTGGAAAGACCTGATGTGTTGTTTGTGTTTAGGGGTGCTTTGTAACTAGTCTTCTAAATAGACATACTTTGTCATATAATAAATTACAGTTCTTATTCTGCAGATTTTTCAAATTTATACCATGGGACTTGGTGTCAGCAAAACTACTTACTAAAACCATTAACAAAAAAATAGAAAGGAACTGTAGACAGAAACTGTTTCATCATATGTACACATGTACTAACTATTCCAAGCTTAAGTTTCCAAGGAATTAAGGTCAGCTGTAAAGTTTTGGTCACAGGGTTACTTAATCCAAATGCATTATCCAGACAGCTGTAGTTTATCTTATTATGCTTTGCTATCATCTTCTTTTGACTGGATGATGTCATTAGCAACTTTGATTTCTATGGTTTCTGGATTTAAAGCTTCTTTCCCATTTTCATCCTTTAGTGGTAGCTTCCTGTCAGAAGAAAAGAGGAATCATGGTAACACACAAATAACACCTAATCTGGAATTTAAGTTTACAACATGTGTATTGCTTATACAGTTCATGGTGTTTCTAAAAACATAATTTTTTTAAAATAATGTATAACTATTTTATTACGAGCACTGAGGTTCTTTGCTTTTAGAGAAATTGATATTAACTCTTTCCATTTCTATAAAACCAGAAAAAGCTAAATGGCACATGATAAGATCATTGCTGCTGTCCAAAATGCAGTTTCTTCAATAAGACAAAAGAAACAATAGAATGCCAAACAACTTGACCCAAGACAGTACAGAGGCATGTGTTCCCTAGGATACCATGAAACACTTACAGTCAAGCCTTCGGCTGAATCTAGATTATACTCTTTTTTTATGCCTGTTTCTAAATGTAAATTCAATTGTATATGAAAGAGGACATCTATCACAGGAGGTTATACCAAGACATAGGTAAAGGAAAGAAATTCTTATAGTACAAGGAGGTAATGGAAGTTATTTTATTATTTAGAAACTTCTACAATTTATTTTTACCAGATCACACAATCTAGCTGCATTAATAACATAGCTCTTTTAAGACTAACTTAGAGAAAACACTGAAGAGTTTTATAATCCTTAATTCCAATGGCAAAAGAGTCCCCACCCTTACTTTACAGGAATGACAAAACACTGATTTCATTCAAAAAGGTCTTGGAAAACATTGATTCCCTACTGCCAGTAGTTAGCTGTCAAAAAATATAGCTGTCAAAAATATGTATGGTTTACTCAGATGTTCCTGTAGTAATGCCTCCTGGGCATAATATCTGTTAATCATGATTCCAGTTTGGGTTTGCTTTCTGTTTTTTAACTAGGGAATAGTATGCATATGCCTTTATTATTCATAATAACTGTTAAATGTTTCAGTAAATTTCCACTGTGATTGCTTTGATGTCCCGAAGAGCAATATACTGTTCAAAACCTGTCCGAGGTATCCCTTAGGAATGTCTTGTAATAACAGTGTTTAATAACAACAAATCAAACAAAGCAATACCTAAATTCTCAGTCTTATGAAAATTAGGCTGTCTGAAACGAACTAAGAAAGATGCTGTTTATCTAGAGGTTAAACAACAAGCACAACGTAAGTCTGAGAGAAATCAAAGAGGAGACTAACTTGTTCTATTACAGTAAAATATGTGGGAAATATATCAGCTGTCTGGCTTTGAGCACAGAGGGAGTTCTCCACTAATTGTCTGTTTCACATGGCACACCCAAAGGAAACAGACTTCAGCCCACGACAGGACACCTGAAAGAATGGAAACAGCAGAATTGACACAAATCTATTTTTAACAGAGGATAAAACACTGGGGCTGATGAAGCACGGCTCATGAGATGCATTTTAGGTAAGCAGGCACCTGTGTTAAAGGCCTGATAATGCAAAGCACTTAAACTGCTATTAAAAAAAAGACCTCATTTAATCTAGTTTTATATAAAGGCAGAGTAATTTCTCAAAAGATGGTGCTGAAAGGGAGGAAATATTTAGTCAGAGTAAACAGTGGGCAATTGACAGAATACACTGTGTGGAAATTTAAATAAATTGGTTTTGGGGAAGTGGATTAAGAACATGTTACAAATAATTTGAAATTATTTGAAATAGGAAGATTTGCTAAAACCCTGTTGAAGGATACTAGATATTACTGAAATCCATGCTCATGCAAACAGTGTGATAAAATTAGCCTTGCTTTCAATGCAAGCAAGGGGAAAAAAAAAAGAATGAAAAACAAATAAAATGTTTTACAAGTTTTCCTCATCAAAAAGTCTATCCACCATTCTTTGACCTTCCTGTCTTTAAAAACTTGAGGTTTTTTGGATATGATGTGAAGTTATCAGTTCAGTTATCATTAGACATTATCCTTTTTGACTCTGACAACATTTTTTTATTTTGGAATTTTCCTCTCCATTTGATTCAAATATTAATTCATATTTAATCTCTATTAACAGTTTCCATCATTTTCCTCTTTTAATTAACTAAATCAGGTTTAAATGTTCTAATTACACCAATTGTCCTACACCTAATTTTTCTTTAGCTACATCTGTTTGAAATAATTTTATATTTTTCAGCTGGGCAGACCAATCATTTCAAATCTTACAGTATTTTATAATAAAAGCTTTTTTGAAGAAAAAAAAAAGACTAGAGAAGTTTAAAAGGTTTTTTTGCTTTGATCAGATGCTGGCTGTTATCAATCATTAATAATATTGACTTCCTCTAGTGCTGCATGTGGCCTAACTGCAATAGCCTGCTGATACTACTCATACAAAATTTTAACTAGAATATTTACTTTCCTATTTTATAGGAAAATGGCTCCTAGCCATTTTGATACTGGAATTCACCCAGCTTCATTAATATTAAGAAAAACTTAAGAGAAACACAATAATGTCAGACTGGGAATGTAATTATAGTACACATTGCATGTGGTATTTTAATTATATTACAGAAATGTAACATGAAATGCACAGCTTAAATTGATTTCCTGCCAGCATTATTAAAACTTGTTGACTTGCAGGTAAAAGTGCTTTGTGCTCATCTGTCATGCATGGATCTCAAACTTGGCTTTGACAAGAATCATCTGAGTCAAAATGTAGATTGCCAAATAATATGCTAAGGAATATAATGAAAATACTCTATTACTGTAAAAGGAAGTCATGTCTTTATTAATTATTTCCCACAAATGCATTTAAATTGCATTTAAAGTTCTGAGTATAATTTGGTATTATTCAAAATAATTAAACTAATTATTCAAAATATTTCATCTAATGTAAACTGAAGGCTTATCTTGTATACCTTTAAGACACCCATAATTAGTCAGAATGAATCCCACCTTGTATGAACATTGCCTGCCTGGAAAGTCCTTGAAACTTTTCCTTCCTGCAAACGAAGCTCTTCCCTCCAAGATCCCCACTGGTCATCCTCACCCTGCTCAGCATGTGCCTTTCTGGCTGATAGCACCTGTTATTGACAATGTGTTTTTGTGTTATTCCTACTGAGAGACTTAGTTCTACCCTACTGCGTCCTCCTTTCCGTTAGTAGTGTCTCACCCGTACTTTATGTTGCCTCTGTTTCACCAGTTATGACCTGTGTCTGAGGAGAAGTTCTTTCCATGTTCCCCTGTACCAGTGTCCCTTCAGATGTCCTGATTGCATCATGCTCTATTCATCTTTGGTTTCCTAAGTGACAAGGTCCCAAATCTTTAGCTGACCTCTGTCCAGCTGTACCTCAGACTGCTGCCTTTTGCCATTGGTTGTGGGAGAAGAAATTACCAAGAAGGAAACTGTCATAATTATTAATATCTCTTAGCAGTCCTATTCTCCCAAGGACATAATACCCATCAAACTCCTTATCAGTTGTTCCTATGATTTAGTTATTTTTTCATGCCACCAGTGACTGATTCTTTCCCCGTCCCCTAAGATAATAAAACAATTTTTATTTTAACTTTCATATTTCACTCCTGTCAACTGTTCTAATGACTGGGACAAGCAGGAAAAAATGGAATTTAATCTTTCCTGGTATCATGTCCCTTGGTAGATGAATCTCATTTGTATTTGCAAGATCTGGTGTTACAAATAGTCCTGAAGCACAAAATATGTGGCCCTGGTGCCTTACCCACTAACATATCCAAAGCCTGCCGGACTTGTACAATGTTTACAACTACATTCGCTTGAATCCTTAGATAACTGTGGGTTCTCTACAGTGCCCCTCATTATAAACCCTAATATGAAGAGCAAACATATCACTAGTCATTCAACAAATTCCATAATTATTTAATTAACACAAGTTTGAAGTCTTCAGGTACAGGTTCTTTAAAGAAGTATATAGCTTAATGTGCAGTTACTTAATACTCGCCCCCTCCCACCCCCCCCCCCATTTACTACAAATGCCAATGACAGCCAATAACACAAGCTTTTTTCTTATTAAAGGTTCTGGCTTTTGCAGTTCTAGATAATGGCAAGGAAGGCAATTTTGTTGTATTTTCAGAAAGAGAAAAAGTCTGTTTTATAAGAACATCCTCTCCTTTTAAAAAACAACTGTGATACCATCAAATAATCAACAGGTGAGTTTCTATATTTACTACAGAAGTGTCTTCATAGCTCTGACAGCTTTACGATCTCATGAGGTAGGAGACTTTCACAACACATGAAAAGCTTTGGGCTCAAGCCAAAGAAACTTGGAGCTTTCTTTAATAATTTCAAATCAATCAACTTTTGAGGCTCAGAAATGAAACTCTTGAGCAATCAGCTCATGTCTTTTAACACCACTAGGTGGGCTCTGAATAGAAGGAATGGCACTGTCATCACTTTTGTTGAAATAATAGTTTCTCTTCAAACTAAATTTTCAGAATTAAAAAAAAAAAAGCATATCAGAAGCTCTCTTTGTAATAGTAAGCTTAGCAAAATACCAGCTTGTTTGTGCCCCATCACAAATGTTACTCTACCGTCCACACAAGTTTTGAAAAGTGCTATTCAGGTACAAACACCAGCCACTCTACCCAGTTTAATCTGTTCCAGGGGCTGCCACACAAAAGGGAGGAGAGGACCTGACCACCAGCGTCCAGGATCCCTGAGCCCAGGGCTGGTCCCTGTGACTCAGTAGGCCACCAGAGCCTGCAAGCCTGGGTAAGAACTGCTGCAGTTTCTGTGCTGAGAGCAGCTTGCAGGGATGGGAAAGGGGCAGGAGGGAACTCAGCAAAATGGCTGCCCTTCAGTGCTATTAATCCAATTACACCACGTGGACTTAAATACTGAGCTAAGCTCTCAGTTATGTGAATGAAAGCAGGAAGGGGCCACCCTGTGAGGAGGTGGGTTTCTGGAGCATGGGATCATTCTGCACTACATACAGAGTGTGTGTGGGGATGTGTGTGTGACTCAGTCTAAGGCTATTCCTGAGAGTCAGGAGATTATTCCTGCAGGGTGGCTGATAACTGCTGGGTAGGTGGCAAAGATCAGCTGCACCCAACAAAAAAAATCCTCCTACTCCTGCTCAGCTACCACTGCAGGGTCGGGAGGACTGTGGGGGTGAGGTGCCTGCAGGTGCTGGGTCTGAGAGAGAAGGTGGCAGGGCTGTGACCTGCTTCTGCCAGCCATGGTTCCCTGCAGGTTTGGAGGTTAGCTGGGAGCGACAGAGGAGCACCAGGGGCAAGCTCTGGTGCAGCTGAGAGCCAGAGAGTGCAGGCAGAGCCTTGCCCTCACCCTCCAACCCCTGAATGCAGCAGGCAGAGCTGGGGGCAGCAGCAGCATGTGGGTCCATGTCCCATTGGGGCCAGGGCTGGGCACGGGCTGCTGATGAGGCTGGAGCTGATATGGGGCTCCTGGTTCCTGGGCAGGGGGGACCAGTGGGCTGGGGAGGGCAGGGCAGGGCTGCCTGCACCTCCCCACCCCGACACAAGGTCTGTTTTCACCAAGAGCACAGGAGGAGCTCCTCAGGAGTCAGGGCATCAGGGCGGGCCGGAAAATTTCCCCAGATACTCGCTAACCTCCAAACAGGTGGTGGTGTAAAGATATGCTGCAGGATTGCCGCTATCGCGGTACTGCCATCCAAGGGTTGAATAATGCTTAGATGTGATTGTACTCTGGGTCACAGAAAGAAGAGAAAATGTCTAGTCATAACCTCAGTTGTTGTTCGTGGGGTACCATGATTTAGATCAATTACTGTAAAAAAAAAAAAAAAAAAAATCACACTTGTACATTGCATTGTCGCAACACAGCATTCTGGTGGTGCTGTGTATCTCCCTCCCAGAGCGAAGAAAGCCCCAGTCCATCCTCACAGCCAGGAAGA
This sequence comes from Harpia harpyja, assembly GCF_026419915.1. Lineage (NCBI taxonomy): Eukaryota > Metazoa > Chordata > Aves > Accipitriformes > Accipitridae > Harpia > Harpia harpyja. The sequence goes on from NC_068947.1 coordinate 27,039,794, forward strand.
GCTTGTGTGAAACTGCGGGGAATGTCAGGCTACTTACTCCGGTTCTGTGAGGGGAGTTGTCTCATTTGGCTCATTTACTGGACTCCCATCTTCATGATTAGTAATTCTTTCATCCTCTGTTCTCATTTCCACTATTGGCTCTTTTGATCCGTCTTTCCTAAAAATTATTAAAGGAGTCTTAGTCTCATATCTTCATATTAACCACATACATTGCACATAACTAATTACCAAGATCACTTCTCTCAAAAGTCGGCAAAGAAAAGGCAGAACTAATTATCAGTGACTAACACCACCAAGACACTTTTAGCAGTGTGTTCCCAATTCCTTGAAGTCTTCAAAGCATCCTGTATCCATGGTTACTTACCTAACTCTGCAAACATCATGGATTAACATCTCAAAAGAGCATTTTGTTTACGACTAAATAAGACGACAATGGCCTCTTCATGGGAATAGATGTAAACTTTTCTAACCTAGTATAATAAATATAGGACTTGATGCCTAATTATGCTTGAACTTTTCTGGCAGTGTAAAGAGCATTTATGTTAGTATACATACTGCAGAAGTGTACTTTATCTCCTGAGACTGTGATAATCCCAGCTGCCAGAACAGGGTAAAGAGCCCTTGTGTGGTAAGAATCTAGCCCCTTCTGCTCACACCGGTAGAAGAAACTCTTTGTTTCTATGTCATATTTCCCCCATTTTAGGAACAAATGCTAGTCACTCACATGTAAATAAATGAATAATCTTTGTGCTAATTGGACAATGAATTGAAGGAAGATGGAGTAGTGACTATTGTCATTATGCTTTTGTTGATAATCATAGAATCATAGAAGAGTTTGGGTTGGAAGGGACCTTTAAAGGTCATCCAGTCCCACCCCCCTGCAATAAGCAGGGACATTTTCAGCTAGATCAGGTTGCTCAGAGCCCCGTCCAACCTGACCTTGAATGTTTCCAGGGATGGGACATCTACCACCTCTCTGGGCAACCTGTTCCAGTGTTTCACCACACTCGTAAAAAATTTCTTCCTTATATCTAGTCTTAATCTACCTTCTTTTACTTTAAAACCATTACCACTTGTCCTATCACAACAGAGCATACTAAAAACTCTGTCCCCATCTTTCTTATAAGCCCCCTTTAAGTATTGAAATGCTGCTGTAAGGTCTCCCTGGAGCCTTCTCTTCTCTAGGCTAAACAACCCCACCTCTCTCAGCCTTTCTTCATAGGAGAGGTGTTCCAGCCCTCTGAACACCTTTGTGACCCTCCTCTTGACCCGCCTCAACAGGTCCATGTCTTTCCTGTGCTGAGGACTCCAGAGCTGGACACTACTCCAAGTGGGGTCTCACCAGAGTGGAGTAGAGGGGCAGAATCACCTCTCCCGACCTGCTGGTCACGCTTCTTTTTATGCAGCCCAGCATACAGTTGGCTTTCTGGGCTACAAGTGCACATTGCTGGGTCATGTCCAGCTTTTCATCCACAAATACCCCCAAGTCCTTCTCCGCAGGGCTGTTCTCAATAATATGGCCATGGTATGGAAATAGCTACTCACTGCTACAGAAGTATTAACAATATTAGTACTAATTAACTTGCATATAATTTTACTCTCAAAAGGCATATCAAAGGATACCAAAGACATATTTGATATTTCCAAAATAAAACCTGTTTCTATGCAAATATTTCACCCCTATTCCTGTCATCAGATCAGGAACTGTATCATGGAACTTCATCAGCTGCAGTCTGGAAACAGAGGGTAACTGAGTAACAGATGAACAATCACTTTTATATTTAACAGACTATTTTCTGGACCTGTGACGTTCTGGAGAGCAGTCAGACTGCTATGTGCCTGTCGTGGTTTAACCCCAGCCAGCAACTAAACACCACGCAGCCGCTCACTCACTCCCCCCCACCCAGTGGGATGGGGGAGAAAATCAGGAAAAGAAGCAAAACCCGTGGGTTGAGATAAGAACGGTTTAATAGAACAGAAAAGAAGAAACTAATAATGATAATGATAACACTAATAAAATGACAACAGCAATAATGAAAGGATTGGAATGTACAAATGATGCACAGTGCAATTGCTCACCACCCGCCGACCGACACCCAGCCAGTCCCCGAGCGGTGAATCCCTGCCCCCCCCCACTTCCCCGTTCCTAAACTGGATGGGACGTCACATGGTATGGAATACACCGTTGGCCAGTTTGGGTCAGGTGCCCTGGCTGTGTCCTGTGCCAACTTCTTGTGCCCCTCCAGCTTTCTCACTGGCTGGGCATGAGAAGCTGAAAAATCCTTGACATTAGTCTAAACACTACTGAGCAACAACTGAAAACATCAGTGTTATCAACATTCTTCACATACTGAACTCAAAACATAGCACTGTACCAGCTACTAGGAAGACAGTTAACTCTATCCCAGCTGAAACCAGGACAGTGCCATAGCAAAAACCTAGTTAAACCCTTGTCTAATTCATGTCTCACATTTGCGTATTGTTGCTGGGAAGATAATTGTTAAACAGCCTGTTACAACTACAATAATCCATCTATTCAGGAAGTACCTGGAAAACTCTACCATCCTCTGGTAGGTATCCTCAAGGAAAATCTTTGTAGGTTAATAAGAGTGTAGCACAGATAAATGTGTAGCCAACATGTTGACTAGGAAAGAATTAATGGGTAGAAGTCTAAAAGATTCTCGTTATTTTTAAAAAAACCTGCATATGGTTATTCACCTCTGCAAGTGAAATTCTACTTTAAGATACACAAATAGATACAATACTCATTTCTGTAGATGATGCACATAGCTGTCATGGCTACCTCATATCTGTTACAAGATTATGCATCATAGCAGGACTGGTGGAGGGAATTGTAAGTTCTACTTAGTTTGTCTGTACATCTACATTCTTACAGACAAACATACATTATTGCATGAACAAAAGCCTATAAAAGATGTTATTTGTGAACAGCATTCACACAGGAATGAGAAACTGATCTGTACAGAAAGTACAAACTGTGTAACAATTAAAAATTCCACAAAAGGGTAAGTCATCTGTAGGAAACACATTATGTCATTTCTGTTCCAGGTGGCTACGTGTATGTGACATGCATCGTATCATCTACATTCATTACATATGGAACATAATTAACGACTATATATACGCTACAATCAAAATGTAACAGAGAACTGTACCATAAACCCACTCAAAAATCCAGAATGTGAACGGACATATTTAAAATAGGGAAATGTCAATGTCTTTTAGGGAATGGCAGCTAGCATGAAATAAATTAAAATTTTGACTCTTCAAGCCTGTCTTGAAATTTTAGCCTGACAGTTTATTTATGCAGAGAACAGGCTAAAATAAGAACAGTCCCAAATATTTTAAGATCTGACTGACTGAAGTTCACCCAACAAGGAAAGAAATATAATTAAATAAGATAGTTGTTCTTCAAAAGAAATGTAATGAAGGAATTAATATTAACTGACCAGCTTTATGCTTTTCTGGGACAGCACGGAAAGGCATTTGGGTATGAGATGTTGATAGCAAGGTATAAACTGCTGTCAAGTGACATTTGCAACTTTTGCTCCCTAAGGTCTTCCCATTCAGGAGGGTTTGTACACCAATTTGTACTTGGTCACTTCTTGAACGGAAATTAAATCACAAACTGGATTGCTGTGCTCAATAGGAAAGGACAGCTGAGACAGAGCAAGAAGCTTCACATCTTGATTCTATTGACCCGAACATGCTAGCCTCACATAATAGAAAAAATGCTGTTATTCCTTCTCTTACTGTAAGCTGCGGAGAATTAGAAAACAGCTATTTTATGGCATAACTTCTATTCAGAAGCATTATTTGATGTAAATACTCTGTGCCTGCTTATGACCAGTTTTGTTCTATGGAGCTGTTTCCAAAAGGGTTGAGAACCCAACCAAGAAATGTAATCAAGTTACCTAAGAAAGACACAGTCTCTGAATCCCAATAGCCAGAACTAAAACCAAAAAAGACACTTACACCTCCACTTCTGACAACAAAGAAGCCCAATACAGCTATGAATAATGAGGGCTGCAGAATCTGATCTGCTCTACAGGCATCTGGGGAAGGATGAGATCTGAGAAGCTTCAGGAGAATGAACTGCAAGGCCTGACTAGTGGGAGAGTTACAGCACACAGGAATTGGACCAGCAAATGTTATTTAAACACACAAAGACAGCATTCTCACAAATATTACAATGCATGCTATCAGATGAACATAATGAGGAAATTAAGCATTTTTTTTAGTAAAAATATTGAACTGCCTAAAATGAGGGACCATAAGTAATCCTCTCTCAAGCTTATCTTTTGAAAACCCTGTAAACATTGGGTCTTTAAAGTACTATTACTTTATGCAATCAGTACTTGAACTGTTCTGCAGAGATCTCACTATCCACTCCTATCATTTAAGAGAACATATTTGCACATAAATGATCAGTTCATTTGCATTTGTTTTCCACTGAAAAAAATTCACTGAGCTTTTGGGTATTAGCAGCTCAAATATGGATTTGCAGAAATGGAGTTGCACTGATCTGTTACCTGTTCCTCATGGACCAAAGATGTGCCTATAACTGTTACTGAATTACGATTGATTTCCTTTGTGTCAAGCTGCACAAAGAGGCCATCTTAAAGTCAGGTATGGTAAATGCCTTTTTTGTGTCCATTTTTCTTTTAAGACAACATTTGACCACAAACAATTCTATACATTTCAGAGGAACACTTTTCCAAATAATATATATTTCAGAGGGACACCTTTCCAAATAATAGAAATATTATATTAATTCCCTTTGTCACACCACAAAATGGCCATACAGTTAATATAAGTTGGACAGCCAACTTTCTCTTCTAATGAAGTTTACAAAATATGTGATTAATACTCACAAGTAAGCAGCCTTTCCTTCTTCCAGTTCTTTACTTTTTCCACTTGAACCACTCTTTTTACCACAGATCCTCCTGGTGATGCACATTAGCAATCCACATTGTCGTACAAAAAAGCAGCTAACATCAGTCACAACCAGGATTAATAAAAGAGCTGCCACTCCCAGGCCAATGACAGCACCAAGTCCAAGACCGTTAAAAAGAGTGTCTTGAAGGAAACAAAATTAAAATTTGTTAATAAAATTCATCCCAAAGAATAGCATTTTCTACAGCTTTTAAGCTGTAGGCCAGGCGGCTAAAGGATGTTTAGAAATGAACCATTAAGAAATTAATGGAAATAAACTGTCCTGAAGATTAAGCATGTATACAACCTGATTAAAAAAAAATCACAAACCACATCTTTTATATATAATATTTTCCCATTGCCAAAATTCCAATATGGTCACAGAGCATAAATGACATTATTTAATAACAAGTAACATCACATCTTAACATTCCAAGACTGAGAGTATCAGTATGCAGCCTAAGAAAAACATTTTAAATGTTCAACATAATAATAGTTGATATGAGCTGTCAATTTCCACATTTCAAATATAATTAATTAGCAGTGGTGCTACACAGAATTACTGAAAGGTTTAAGAGTGTGCCAAACTAGTATTTATTCTTGCAAAGGTCATTTTTTTTTAATTAAAGTAAGATGAAAAAGTCTTCAAAGAAAGAAGTTAATTCAAGCTATTTAATCTGCAAACAGTTGCACACACTTAGTCTTAAATAAATTAGTATGAGGAAAACTATGCATATTATTAAATGATTATAGGGTTAGGAACTCATTTTGTATAGTCTTGTATCTTGAAAATACATTCATACAGTTCAAAATAAACATATTCCACACCTGATCTTGCTTTCTTTATTTGTATTATGAAAGCTGATGCCTAGCTAATTTTACTTCATTACAAATCTCAGAAAAAAATATTTTCATGTTTTGACTCAGTTGACATTTCCATAACAGACAGTAATGCTACAGACTGTTTTGAATAGTGTGATTCTCAAAAGAACTATTGTGTTTGTGAACTCAGATGACCCTTATAAAGGAGAGGACTTGTATCTGATCAATAAACTAGGGGGGAAAAAAGTCATCTCAGTAATGGTTCATGCACCCAGCTAATTCAAGAAGGTGCCAGTCTAGCTCAGAAATTGGCTAGTGACAATTGCCTTGTGTGACGCTATGTCCTGAACAAACTCCATAGGGGAGTGGAACTGGGTTTTTTGCATGTTGGTGTTGCACATGAGCATTGCTTACTTAGTGTTACCATGCCTTGGAGTGATGCATGGGTCAGCAGTGCAGTGATACATTTCCATTTGCAGCTGTATCTGTGCCTGTTGCAAAAATAGGAGCAACATTTTTCTGACAGGAGATCACTCCAATACTGTTGTAACAGACACCAAAACATAATATAATGTAATAAAATATAAATGTTTTAATGGGGCTACTATTACCAACTTCCTCTTCTTTCTCTTCCACCTCCCTGATACATTGTGGACTGTTTTCAAATTAAGAATATCACTTAAGCTTTCGTATTGCTGCTTAACTAATTTTTAAGAGAGTATCTATTTACCCTTTCAAACAATTTGAAAATTATTTTCTTGAGGACTTCTAAATCAATACATAATAACAGAAATATATATTCAGTTAGTCTATGTGACAGAATTCTTAAATGGAAAACTTTTCTCAAAAGAAGGGGAACATTTTACTTCTTATGCAATTGATTCATAGTCTATTGTATGGGTTGTTTTGTTATAGAACTGTTCTTCAGAATGTTATTATGCAATAAGCCAGAATTCAATGAATATATTTACATGGATGGATAGGCAGATAAACAGACAGATATTACTTCAAAGTTATTTTCCTTTCTTCAGAAAGACTTAAAAAACATCATATAAATAACAAAAATAATGGCACATTAATGAAATGATGTATCATTTATGCATTGCCCCATCAGCAATATTGGAAGTTGACATTTCACATGAATTCATTTTCTTTCTTTTTTTTTTTTAACATCAACATTCCTAGTTAAATATTATAATTTCTGATACATCTTCCAAAACTTACTTTATCTACACATCCACCCATCTATTTGATGACTTCCTTTGTAAACGTCAGTCATTTATGTTTCCCAGTCTGAATTGTCAGGAAGATATAAATAGATATTTAATTCCAGTTCATTGAAAAGCTCATATGTTTCAACAGATATAATACTCATAAATTCTATACAGTCCAGTTTTAGACACCTTATACAGCAAAGTTTTCCTCTCTATACCTTCTTAACCACTAAATAGAATGTGGAGGAGAAAAAATTAGGGTATTTCAATCCATATTTTTAAAGGGATTTGGAGTTGTTTTGTTGCTGTTGCATTTTTAGGATTTTTTTTTCTTTTTTTAATGCAGTCTTAAGAAGTCTTTACCATGGGGAGATACATTTTTCACTGATGTAAACAGCATTTCCAGTGTCACTGGAATATTGTGATGTGGCAAGCTTCCCCCCTCCGAATGATTCAGTGACACAAAAGCCTACACAATATTTTCACTGGCAAGTGAAGGAAATGTTTATAGTAACAATATTACTCCTTTGTACAATGATATTCAGATTGATTTGCCATAGTTGTGGGTAAGACTTTGTTTTTCACTGTTTTTCTTCTTGGTATTGGTGAGACATCTGAGACCTAAGTATTTGACTGTTTGTTAGGTATTTTTCTATCTCTTTATGACTGATAATTTCCTTTTCGTTCAGTATTCCCCATCTTTACTACTGCCCTACTTGTCCCAAGTCCTATTTTTCCTACTTGCAACCCATTTGTCCATACAGGTTTCTTTTTCACAGCATTTTAAAGTCTGATTTCTTATGTTTGCCAATACTTTTCCAACATTTGTCTCCTTTATCTCCCACACCCCAAAGAGTGACAGGAGTGTGGCTACATCCTGTGCTGGGGCGAGGAGCACGGCTGTCATCAGCCTTCTCGCCTGTCTTAGGCTATAAAAGTACCTTTGTTATGGTTTATTTTTAATATTAATGAAAATATATAAAATTATTTTTTTTAAAGTTAATCTTTGGCTTAATTCTGTTCTTTCTTAAATTGCTGGTCTTTCTGCTCCCGCCAAAGTCACTTGTAAAACTAATGCCAATTTCTATTAAAGCAGACTTAGGCCTGTCCTGACTGCTTTCAAAACTCATATCTTAATATATCTATGGTATCAAAACAATGTGAAATTTTGTCTTAAGATCTTATGAAATCAACAGAAGTATTAATTCTGTGACTGGATGAAATGTTAATGTTATACCACATAAAGCCTTTCAACCAACTTTGAAAAACACCTTTGTTATCAAAAAGTTTTGCCCTAAATTAAATTGGGAATATCTTTACTGCAACAATTCTTAAACAATAATAAAAAAAAAAACCAACCCAAAAAATTATAAGGCAATGATTTTATATTTTTTTTAACAGTGTTCCAGTATGTACCAAATGGACTCAAAACACTAGTTCCACTTTGTGCTCTACAACAATAAAGTATTTATACATTATATGCCTTTTTTTTCTAGTTGAAAAAAAACCTTTATGATTTTAAATCTTAAAAAATAAATGTTAATGTGAGACAATCAGTTCTTAACAATTTTGTGAAAAGGTTTACTGTATACCTGACTTAGTAATCTAATCATAGTGGTGCTTTTTAAAACACTGGTTGAAAAAAAAAAGTGTAAGTAAGTTCCATAGTTCTGAGTAAGTTTCAATTATCATTTGTCAAAAATATGCTAAATTTAAAATTATATGCTTTTTGTTATATAGAATGTGACATAAATAATATAATATACCTTGCCATGATAATGAAGGAAACCGTCAACTTTAAACAAAGTTACTTCATTCATCCACTTCCTCAAATCAGTGGTTATCAATGAATACTTATGGAAGTAAGATTACAAAACTTTCAGAAATGCAATTAAAAAAATTGAAGCAAGTTTCTATAAAAGTCATGGAAAGTATTGGCAATTTACAAGTTTTCACTTATTCATTAAGTTATGTTTCTAACTTCTAATAAAATAACTGAACATTTTTGCACAAATCATTATTTGAATGGAAAAGAGCAGTGAAGAGCTTTGGCAAGTAAAACAGAATTTCCCAGTGAAGAGAACTAACTGGAAAGATAAATTTTCTGAACCCTCAAATGTAAGTTCAGAGTGAATTCCTTTAAGGAGTCTATATCAGATACTCTAAAGGGAAGCAGGTCTAAAGAGAGCGCCACCATCTACATATGTACACAGAATATACAGTTATACTTTGTATGTGGAAAACTAAAGCTTTTGCTTCTGCACAAAGAGACAGGAACTTAATATGCAACATTCAGACATTTGGACTGACGTTACATGAATGTATGTCCTTCGATGTAACAGAATTTCTCCATACTCTTACAGAATCACATTGTATATATTCAACTGCTGGTACAATAAAATAATAATTGCAAGCTTTATAATAAGTACTCTGCTTGAGCAGGGGCTTTGGACAAGATGACCTCCAGAGGCCCCCTCCAACCTCAACCATTCAGTGATTCTAAGTTTTGTTGAAAAAAGCAAGTTAACACCATTTTGTGCCTTACTTCCCATCCCCTCCTCCTTAGCAGCCATGGATTAAAGGAAAAATCAAAGATGGATGATTCTACATAGCCCTTAACCTTTTAGAGTAATTTACATTTTTAAGGAAAAAAAAGTAATGATATTAAACACTTTCCTGCACTCATAGGGTAGCATCTGGCAGCTACATTTGAATGGATGAGAATGAGCGTGCAGGGATACTATGCATAAGTTTGTCCTTTCTTTCAGGTCAGTCTGAAGCTCAAGTAGGAACTGCTCTCGAGCTAGAGGATGACTTTGAAAACACTGCACTGGGTAGTGGCAGAAAAAAAGCACATTCTTATTTATCATTTTCTTGAACTGCTATACTCTATTGACTCTTAAAAAGGCTGTCCAACAATGATGGTATTTCTGCACTGCCTATGAATGTTGCCTTCGAATTTTAGATATGATCTGGAACTTTTCTTAGAACCAAAGGCTTACAAGATTTATATACTTATTCAAAATCTCTAAAAAGATAGAAAACATAGATCTTAAAAATCAGTATCCATTGACAAGCATCCAAACAATCATAATGTAGTACCAAAAAGTTAAACAACTGTACAAGGTTTTTCTACCAGTTCATACTATAATGGTGGAAAGCTAAGACCATTGCTAGAACAAGCATTGCCAAGCTAAAGATCTGGAAAGGGGGGAAAAAAAGGATACCAAATCTTACAAGCTACAGGTACCAGAATGAACTCTATCTTGGGTAGCCTGTGAAGGTAGCATGTACTCAGCTTTTTTACTGAGAATGGTATGATGCTGGAAGACTATATTAATTAGAAGAGGAATCATTTCTTAGCTTTGTACAAAAGCTTCCCATTACTAAGCACTCTGTTCCTTACTGAGATAAAAATCACATCAGGCAAAAAGGAGTAAACAACCAATGATCCCCCTGTGCAAACAAGCTCCAATAATTTGGCTGCCAAAGCCAAGGCTGCATGAGCTGCTTTTAGCAATTTAAACCAATAAAACTTGGCTTTTGAGCCAGGTAAGTGCCCAGGAGCTACATGTCTACCTTCAAATGAAATAAACAAATCAATACAGTTGCAGCATCAATTTTTAAAAAATTATTATGATTCTGTGCAACATTTACTGGGGGAATGTGAGATGCAAAAGAGACCATGACAGTAAGTAATATCCTTTTCTATCCTGTTCCTTAATACAAAAAGATGCTATCAAGGCTATAATCAACATTAATTTTAATGTTTTTTCTTCCCCAGTGATTTTTCCTATAACTTTCTGCTAGGACAGATACTGCTGAAGGGTAGTGTACAAGCACACGAGGATATGTGCTCTGTACTGCACAACTGAGTAATATGTTCTGACAGATATGCTTGACACACAGCTTTGAAAAATAAGAGGACAGTATTATTGATCCAGATGTAACTAACTGACTGAAGAGACGGTTTCTGCTAACTTTCTTCTACTTATAAATGACATGCCTTCATTGTCTACCATCTCCAATGAAATCTGAGCCCAATTGCAGTGGAGTTTCAATGGTTTCACTGGCAGCAGGAGGAGCCATAAAGAAGGGGCTGTATACCATAGACAACGGTGCACAGGGGGGATGGGCATTCACAGTCAAGGGAGTCTGTGGTACCAACCAGGGTTATCAATTATAAAGATGTGAGCTACGAAATTGAGCATGTCTAAAATGGTATCTATCAGAAATGTTATGCTTTTCTGATACTTATCTGAGTGAGGGAGCTTTTCTTTATTATGGCAGAGCTCCTCTTGCCAACAAGTTTTCTTAAATTACTTTTTCCCTCTAAATTTTACAGGAAAATTTCTTATATTCTGACACTTTCTGGGTACTGAGTAAGTAGGACTTGAGTTCTCATTTACTCTAATGGCCCTCTACAGCATTTTTCCTATGAAGGTATCTTAAACAAAACATAAATGCTAAATAAAACAAATGTTGTAATGCAGCTAGCAGCTTGAGTGTCCCTGTCAACAATGTCTTGTCTGTGTCCGCTAAGGGATAAGGGAAAGGAAGGAAGGCTGTGTTAACTAGAAAAAGTGTGCTGGCTTGTGAAAATAGTATTTCGAGTTGTGCTTTATTATTTTTTAAGCAAAGTTTTAAAAAATTATTCCTGGCATCATCAAACTATCCCTACACAGTCTTCAAAAGCATTTCTAACGTGTCTAAAGAGTTATCAGGTAGCTACAGCCCCTTCTTTCATGTATTTACTCAGTCACCATAGTAAAGAGTATTTTTTTACCAGTGCCTACTTCTATGTGAAGCCCCAGAGAGAAGCGGGCAGAGAGATCCCAGCCCTCCTGTGCATTGAGGGGGGACAGGTCGTGCAATGATGGCATTTTTGTGGAGTTTGTGGCATCAGCTAGGCACCCAGGTTTCAGAAGGCCTTGGGGAAATAATTAAGTTTCTGTGTCCCACTTTCTTCCATTCAAACTGACAGCAGATTTACTGAACATGTCTCTTGGAAGAATTTCCAAGAACCTGTGCAGATTAATTAAGATTGACATGGGTATTGAAAACATACACTTATGTGTGGTTTCAGTACTGCTATTACATAAAAGGATAAATTATTTTAGTTGCTTTCTTTAGGAGAATTCAAAATCACACTGTGCACATACCACAAAGACCTGAGGGATTTTTGCATCTTTATACTGGATGACAGCTGTAACCAGAGTACTATAGTCAGGAGACCTGAAAAAAAGTTGGACTATGTTGGGATTGTATTTGAATTGATAAAATATTTCAGGTTTGACAGCACTTTCTTTTAGCTCTTTAAGACATACGTAAATGCAAACCCAACAGTTTTGAGAAGTATCACTTGGAATAATATTTTAAATGTATAATTATTTTATAGCATTAGCTACAAAAAGAGAATTTTAATATTATGGGTGCTGCCAGTATATGGTGCATGTTTTTACTTGAAATAGTTACACTGGTACAACTGCAAGTGTCAGCAGAGTTGTACTTGGTTTAAGTGTCATGTACCAATATAGTTTCTCCCAGATTTAAAACATCTGCCTTTTGGGATACAACTGTTTCAAGTAGGCAGATTAAATCTATATGGATCAAGTGCTCAGGCCACGTATTTATACAGACACTTCACATACTTGCTCCATTAGTGGAGTAGCACGGCAGCCACCTAATATGAACCAAACCAAAAACTGAAGAATTCTAATTGTAATGATTGGGGGGGGAGCGGGGAGCTTTTTGTGTGTGCATGGGGGGGGTTAAATATTCATTATTGGATAAAGCACTGAGGTTTGAAACAAAAATATTGATACAATGTTTAGAAACCTCTTCAGTTAAAAAAATACATAATGTAGATAAGACAAGAAAAACAGCATTTGTCAGTAATAAAGAAAATACAGATAGAAATGCTTTAAGTCAGTTTTCTTTATTACAAAAATGAAGACAGAAGTTGCATAAACTAAAATGAACTTTGAACAACAGATGAAAGACGCACAAGGTTACATACATTTCTTGACACTGTGTTTGGAAAGATGCTGAGGGCCATCACTTTTACACTATGCATACATTCTTCAGGAAGAAAGCAGAGATGACAGCAAGTACTGCATGTATGGAAGAAATCAGTGGAGCAAAATGGTAGTGAAACATGAATGAGATGAAAAAAAATATGCCATTGTTTCACAAATTAAAATAAACTACTTTAAATCCAGATTTTTTCTTGCCTTTCATAATGTTTTTGAAAACAGAAACTGCAGTGCTTGCAATATTTTTCACAGAAGTAGTTTTTAGTACATTGTATATATTTTCAAATGTAATTTTGTTGGAAACATACACTCAGTAAGATTTACTTTGCTTGTATTAAGCTCACTTAACATGCATTATAATTAAAATTATATGAAAATAAAATAGTCACTAGAAATTACCTCTACAAAAATGTTAAACATGTAAAATAAATATAAAGAACTATTAATAAGAATATCATACAACATAATGGGACTATGGTGGCAAGAATTACTACTACAGTTTCTCAGGACTTTAGAACATATAAAAATGAACAAAAATGGATATTCTTACCTCAGTTGCTTGATCTAGTTCTTGTAAAACATCAAAACTTAACACAGCTCTCAAGCACACAGCTTCCATACAGCTACTTTTTCTAAACAGGCAAAGTTGGTAGATTCTCTACACTTGATATTTGACACCCTTAGCTTTATTATGATGCTGTCATTGACATTACAAGGAATAGGATTTTCCCTGTGAGTTTCCATCACTTATACATTACACCTGATAAATGTGTACCAAAGGAAAACTTAAGATTCCTTATATGTCTGGAGAAAGGGGATGGATGAAGTACAATGTGATAAGCTCAGATGAGCTCTAGATGTAGCAAAGATTTCAGTGATGTCATTATAGACCTCAGAAGCTGCATTTGTCTTGATATTGTTCAAACTACTTCCTAAAAGTAAGAGGTTTTTTCCTTTTCTCGTAAAAATCCCGAAAAAATGAGCAATTAGAAATCATCAAGATACCGGACAATGGGTAGAAGATTGGAGACTATTAGCACAATCACAAATTGTATATAAGTCTCCATTACCTCTTTAAAAAAAATGAAATTGTTTTCTTAGGCTTAACTAGTTAACTTTACATTTGCATACACAAGTAGAGTCACTAAATTTAGTGAATGAGGTTTGCATGCTGGAAAGATAATACATGGTAAGGCCCAGGAATCCAAGTATGGGTCATACAGTTACTTATGTAATTAACCCACTATATCTGTTTATCTTTTAAATATCTATTTCTCATATGGACATCATATTTTTTACGTCAGTGCTTGGCCTTATACTTCCATCACAAAATTAAATGGAATGTTATTTTGTTGCTTGGTGATGGTATGTTTTGTACACCTCATAAAACCACACAGATGGATATATTTTATTTCTGATGTATGCAGCATACATGTCTTTTTCTGGGCAATGTTCTTCCTATTTAGCTAGACAGCAATTTATATTCTAATAACCCTACTGTAATAAATGAAGGATCACATTTGAAGTTGTATTATGTAAATACTTTGATTCATGAATAGTTTGTAACTGTTAGGAACTTGTCAAAACTCTGGAAACAAGAAAGACAACAAGTAAAACCTGATTAGGAAAGAAGCCAGCCTTAGTCTCAAAAGGTTGTAAATCAAAACATTTAAAAAATAATGTTCCTTAGAGATATACTGCTATATCACAGAATAATCATTACCCCTTTTAAGCTTCTGTGCCACCAATTTGGATTTAAGGCATAAGTTCAATGCAGAATATTTTAGGACTTCAGTCCAATGGGCAGTTAAATATTAGCATTTCAAAATATGTGATGTCGTGGTTTAACCCCAGCCAGCAACTAAACACCACGCAGCCGCTCACTCACTCCCCCCCACCCAGTGGGATGGGGGAGAAAATCGGGAGAAGAAGCAAAACCCGTGGGTTGAGATAAGAACGGTTTAATAGAACAGAAAAGAAGAAACTAATAATGATAATGATAACACTAATAAAATGACAACAGCAATAATGAAAGGATTGGAATGTACAAATGATGCGCAGTGCAATTGCTCACCACCCACCGACCGACACCCAGACAGTCCCCAAGTGGCGATCCCCTGCCCCCACTCCCCCCAGTTCCTATACTAGATGGGACGTCACATGGTATGGAATACCCCGTTGGCCAGTTTGGGTCAGGTGCCCTGGCTGTGTCCTGTGCCAACTTCTTGTGCCCCTCCAGCTTTCTCACTGGCTGGGCATGAGAAGCTGAAAAATCCTTGACATTAGTCTAAACACTACTGAGCAACAACTGAAAACATCAGTGTTATCAACATTCTTCGCTCTGAACTCAAAACATAGCACTGTACCAGCTACTAGGAAGACAGTTAACTCTATCCCAGCTGAAACCAGGACAGTGACAATGCTGGAGAAATGGTAACATTTTACACTGTCAATCATAAGACCTAAAATCCCTTTTACAATTACTACATTTAAAGGAACAAATTTACTTCTCTAACATTTGAGTACTAATGACAGCAGAATATTAAATTCGATTTGTGAAGACATATTTATCATTGTAATACAGTTTAAACTACAATTTTGAAGTTGTTCAGTCTATACCTACCAATTATAATTTAATTTGCAAGTGTTTCTTCTCATTTTTTCCTCATTCTTGTCTGTAGGAAGACAAGATTTTAAAATCTTCTGTATCTTCCCACAGATTGTACAAAATATTGTAAAATAATCTTGCTGTCATTGTTTTTAAAGAAAGAATTATGAAACATTCTTAAAGAGAAATACAAACAAAACTGTATTAGTTATTCATCTCAGGAGATACATGACAATCCGAAGACATTATTCTCCTCCTCTTTTTCTTTCTCATTACAGAGGTTTTGGGATGCTGCCCAGAACTGTCTGGCTCTGCTGTCACAGAATCCCTGTAATATTGGCTTAACTCATCGTCTTTGGACTTTGATGGGAAGAGTAGGGCCAAAAGAAAAGGATCATATTTAAATTACCTGATAACCTCAAAATGTATAAAGCAGAAGAATATAAACTGGAGCAGACCTAAAATTTTTCTCATTTAACAGGGGAAACTTATGTAGTTTCCAGCTGAAGTTACTATCAGTTGGAAAAAAGGTAAGTGATCCAACTTTATCTCTTTATCCCACTGGCATTGTGACACTGAGGATAAAAACCAACTTGTCATTTATAATGTATATTTAGCTTCTAAAATTTCTCAAGGCTTTTCATTAGCTCTTTCACAACATGTTTGGAGAGTTCAGAGTCAATCACTCTCTGTGCCCTAATTCTTATCTTGTTTACTTATCAGCAATGTTAGAATGACTTGCTAAGATAATAAATTTATACCTGGTAAAGAGTACTTCAAATGTCTAACCAGAGTAGGAAAATTATTTAGAAATTATAATTTTTCTACTTTTACACATACCTGTAGTAGTCTCCTGTCTTGCTTTATAAAAAAAGTAAGAACAGAGACAAGTAGATGACAGGTAAAATATGTAAGAAAATGTTTAGTAGAACAGCTTAAAAGTTTCAAATTTTAGGAAATTAGGAAAATGCTGCAAAACAAGGAAATACCAGAATCAGACTGTCTGTGCAACCTTAATGAGACCCTATTTTATGTTTCATTCTATAAAACCATCTAAGTTTTACTCAAGACCTTTTAATCCAGTGGCAGATGCTCATCAGTTGTGATTGTTATTATTCAGAACAGCTCTCTATCTCTATTGTGTCCATAAGAGAAAATTCTGTTTCCTTATATGCATCCAGCCCCTATCTTACAATGGGATCAGAATGCAGAAGGGACATGACTGCAGACAACAGCCTCTCAAAAGAATTTACTGCTCCCCTGGTCCAAGAAGGAGCCCTGGTGTTTGTGCACCACTGTGCTCCGGCAAACTGAGAAAGAGCTCCTGGGAGCAGATCGTGGTCTGCTTGTGCCAAAGCACTCAGTGGAGATCAAACTATTCACTGTTGACCAGTTGTGAACTGAGATTTTCAGAGGCTTCTAATGAGGCCAGACTTGGGCAGGTTGGCATTTTTCCTCCCTTGGGAATACAAGCAGCATCTACTTACTACATATTTGCCAAAACTCAGTTCTCTGATCATAAGTAGAGATGTACTTGCAGTTTTTTGTTTTGTTACCACAGGAAAAAAGTGGCAATAATGACAACAACAAACATTTTCACTATCTGAATTTTAGAAATGGTTAGAAACAAATAAAGCCTCTTGCAAAAGTTCCTGCCCAAGGTGATTCTTCCCCTAAAAAAAAATTTAGCATAAGCAATAGTACTTATCAGAGTTATACTGAACTGAAAATGTGTTCTCACACCTGAAAGTTTTTGATAACTGTTACATGTAGCTAGCAATTCCAAATCCTCTGTATCACAGTTAAAAAGAAAATTTTCATTAAAAAAGATAGTTTAATGTTAAGATCCCTATCCTTCATTAACTATTGTCTGTAGATTCAATAAGCACTTAAGCATTAAACAAATAAATAGGTTTTGTTACAAGAATAACACTTATAAAACTAATCCATATATTCACAAAGTTTGTGCATGAAAAACTAGGCTTTCACCCAACTGACTCTGACTGGGAACCCAAAGTTTTGACTCTTACAAAATTACAATAGAAATTCTACTTCTTTACCGTACGATGCCAGGCACATGTCAATGTAATTCATTTCAAATTAATGGCAGAGCATTAGGTTAAAGTGATATAACATAGTGGCAAGGGCTGCAAATGAAATAGTGGCCCCACTGAACACGGTGAGAGATTTTCTACAGATCACAATGAAGCCAACATTTTGTAGAATGGCATTTGCTTGAATTCCATCTACTTCATTATACTAAATATATGAAATTTTAAAAAAAGTATTGCAGGCAATAAATAAGTCTTCAGATTTACACACATGCATTCTGAAGACATCTTACTTGTGACATAGCCCAGTCTTCTAAAATTATTGTTATTTGTTTTAGATGAGAAGAGGCTTTATTAATGATGTTTTAAAGTAAATACTTCCAAGAATAAATTGAAACTGGCAAAACTGACCATAATCACGGTTTCTAAGAGATAAGAATATCCCTTACACAGGTGAAGATACATAAAAACTTAAATTTGACCAACTAATGTCAAAGTTATAAGATAATGGTATTAAATCCCCAAAGAAATGAACTATAAGGGGGGAAAAATCAACATGTATTGTTAATTTATTATCTTTGTTATGGTTAGTAACAATTTGAAGGGAAGTATCTTAAAATAGATATTTAATTCTGCCTTAGCTCTAAAGTGCATTGCTTTCTTGGGTTATTCTGTATGCAAGAGGAATGAACCATAAACTTAGTCAACTACATAAATTCTAAAATCAAATATATGCAGAAAAATGTCTATGTGAACTCTTACTAAATGAACTTTTTTATGAGGTTTTGTATACATTGTTCTAGATGCAGAGTTTGTAAACCAATCTTTTAAGGTGTAAAATAGGGAAACCTACTTTTCCCATTCTTTACTAAAGGTCAACATTGAGCCCCCTGGAGCTTCAAGTCCAACAAAGGCCATGAAATGGAATGTGGCACTGTTAGAGTCACAAGAAGCGTGTTTGGTGGGCAGGGACCTATTTTATGTGCGGAGGCATGGCTGCAGAGAGGCACAGGAAAAGTATAGGGAATTAAATACTATGAACTAAAGCAATTCAGAGATTATAAATTAGGGAAGAAATGTTTGTTAAAATCCACTAGAAAGTACAAAACATATTGATATTAAGCATAAAGTTTAAAGTACATCATGGAAGGAGCTAGTGTAAGGACAACTCTGTGAAAAGGATTAATACAGAATCAAAATGCTCTCATGAAAGACCAATCAATAGTGTACCTAGAAAGCCATGCGACTTTCAATGGTAAGGTCTATGCATAGATTTTTTTATAATCAAAATATAGTTGAGAAAATAAAATCAAATCACATTGATCAAATTCAATAAGTCACATTCTCCAAGTTCTGTCAGACAGAAGAGCCAAGCGTCATCTGTTGAATTTGTCACAGAACTTATAAGGTTTCCAAAAAGCCAGATGAAGAATTTTGCATGTACAGACTGAAGTAATTACAGTATTTAGGATCTTAACTAGGAATGGAAACTTTAGAAGAGCTATAGAAAAGTACAATTTTTTATACAGGCCTGTGTTTATTTTCCTGTAAATATAAAATTCAGAGGGAAAGGAAGAAAACATACTGCTTGCCTTATCAACAGCATCAAAACATGCACCAGAAACTTATGAATACAATGAAAGAGAAAGCAGCAGCATTCAGCTGCGGGGACTGGCCTCCATTTTCACGTCTAGTAGCTTCACAGCATCTATCTGTGTGGATAAGAATTGTTACAGAAAATCAAGAGTGTGAAGAAGTAAATTTGAAAAAAAAAGTGAAAAAGTTGATAAAACATGAAAAATAAAGTATCAAAAGGAAAAAAGTGACAGTAGGAAAGAAAAAAAAGAGAAAAAAAATAATTTAATATTTACATTGTGCCAAAGACAATCACTTGACAGACATTACTCTAACAGAAACATCAGATTATGATTAAAGTGTGGATGAAATGGTAACCATTGAAGTGCTCTGGACAAATCTGGATAATAAAGTACTCAAAACATAGAAAAGGTGTACCTTAATAGCAGCAACATGTGGTTCTCCACAGCAGCCAAAGTGGTAAACTCTTTGGTCTAATTTTAAAACAATTTATTTAAGGACTTAACCTGAAGCATGCTACCAACTGTCTTGTTTCGCCTTGAGATTCAAAACCATTCAGCCAAGCCCAACCTAAATATTACCTTTCAAGTGTCTTTCATATGTTGGAGGTACATGGAACTCAGGAAACTACAATGCAACATCTATCAGAAATAGTGAATATTTGAAGCAACAACACACATCAGCCCATAGGCTGAAAGAAAAAACTGTAAAAAAAGTGAATGATTACATAAAATGAAGGTTCTGATCATGCATGGGGATAAAGAAGAGAGAAACTTGTTTAGCTCTTTCTTCTTGCTAATAGGTTTACCTTGTTCCTGAATTATTGTAGAAGACCAAAATGGTCCTTATATTCGTAGCAAAAAATTCTTTGACACATTAAACTTCCACAGTTATTTTAATAACACAGCTTTTAAGTATTTTTAGAGAATATATCTATCAACTTAATCTTTTAATTGGCACTTATGTTTTTTTTAATTATAAAGCAACATAGTTGTACAAAAGAGGTGCCCATCATGGACTTAAAATTTCTGATCCTTGGAATGGAAATTTTGCCTTTGGAAATACCTTCAAACTCCTTCTGTGCTTTTCTTTTTCTTTCTTGGTTTAAATTTATTGTTGCTATCGAAGGTGGTGCAAGGATCAAGGGTCGGAAAGTTACAAGTCTTCTTTCCCAAATTATGCCGATTGTTAAAAGTGTGTAAATTTCTAATACAATATTTTCCTTACTGAGCTACAAAGAATTTTACTTCCACCCTCGGACACCTATTTTAAAAAAAGTTTACAGGAATGTATTATTTTTGAAGCCTCTGTTCTCCGGCAAATTTAGTGAAAACTTCAACTACATTCAAAGTTATCTGAAGACACAAATTGATGGATTTTTGTACAGGTATACATACACACATAAATGGACAGGCAGTGTGGTCACAAACCATAGGCTGCAAATCAGGCCAAAATGTTATTACTGAAGAATCAGTACAGAATATAATTCTGCAGTCTTTTCCTGGAGATTTAAACTGGCAACTTAAAAGCCACAAGTCATGACTTTTAGTCCTGGCTCAAGTACCCACTGGCAGCTGTTTTAGTGTTTTCTATGGAAAGAGACTACAAAAGATGATGACTACAAATCCCCATGATTCTCCTAATTTAACTTTTAATGATGCAACATAACTTTTCCTAGAACTAAGTACCAGAAGCCAACTGCTGACATTACCCCATAGCTAACTCTGCCTCAGAAAGTGGCCTTGCTCTGAAATAACACATTGTACCTGGAAAGGGCTTCTCTTCAGCTGAGCTACACATGGTCACTAATGACTAATTTTGGTTACCAGCAGTTCTGCAAAATGCTCAAGAGGGAATATCATTAGTCTTTTCCTTGCTCATTACCTACAGAATTGCTGACTAAAGTTAAAAAAACAGACAGTTTATATACGCAAAAGCACAAGGGTTTTTGATTATGTACTGAGACAAAAAATACCACAAATATAACTGAAACCCAGCCTGGCCAGAAGAATGCTGTTGTTGCTACTGAAGTGAAAGTGAGGAAGAAAAAAAACTGGCTTGGTTTTATGGAAGAACAGCTGTAAAGAGAAATCTAGAAAATAAACATAACAAAAATATCATTGCCTTTGGAAATGTAAGGATAGGATCCGGAGAGGTGAGGAAATTCTGGAGCAAGGATCAGGTCAGGAAATACTTAAGAAAACTGGATATACGTAAGTCCATGAGCTCTGATGGGATGCACCCACAAGCAGGGCTATTCTCAATAATCTTTGAATGATCATGGAGATTGGGAGAGGTCCCTGAGGACAGGGGAAAGCAAATGTCACTTCTGCCTTTAGAAGGGGCAGGAAGGAGGTCTCAGGGATCTACAGGCCAGTCAGCCTCACCTCAATCCCTAGGAAGGTGATGGAGCAACTAATCCTGGAAACTGTTCCCAGGCATGAAGAACTACTACATCAGATGTAGCCAGCATTGATTCACAAAGGCAAAGTCATGCTTGACCAAGGTAACCTTCTATGATGAAATGACTGGCTTTGTAGATGAGGGGAGAGCTGTGCATATTATCTACGTTGACTTCAGTAAGGCTTTCAACACTGTCTCCCATAAGATCCTCAAAGAGAAGCTGTTGATACATAGGCTGGATAAGCAGACAGTGAGGTGGAATTGGAAACTGGCTGAATGGCTGGGCCCAGAGAGTGTTGCTCAATGGTGTGAAGTCTAGTTGGGGACCAGTGACTAGCGGTGTACCCCAGGGGTCAATACTGGGTCCAAACCTGTTCAACATCATCAATGATTTCGACGATGGGGCAGAGCGTACCCTCAGCAACTTTGCTGATGACACAAATCTCAGAGGACTGGCTGATACACCAGATGGTTATGCTGCCATCCAGAGGGACCTCGACAGGCTGGAGAAATGGGCTGACAGGAACCTTGTGAAGTTCAACAAGGGCAAGTGCAAATTCCTGCCCCTGGGGAGGAAAAACCCCAGACACCAGTATATGGCTGGGGGCCACCCAGCTGGAAAGCAGCTTTGCAGAAATGGCTCTGGGGGTCCTGGTGGACACCAAGTTGAACATGAGCCAGCAACATGCTCTTGCGGCAAGGAAGGCTAATGGTAATGAGAGCAGATTCCTTGGTCATGCAAGCACGTTTTTATGTGATACCCTGACGTTGAGGCTTGGTTGTAATCAGGTAAAATATAATTTCAAACAGATCTGAAATGATTTGAAATCTAAGGAAAATGCTTCAAACGACACAACAACTATTCAGATTGGAAGTTTTTTCATAGTTACAGTAAATCAACAAATGTTATGTACTTTTGCAGTGGCGTACAGAACAAGAATGAAGAAGGCTGCTTCTTGGCTTCTCTTAGCTGATGCCTTGTCAGGGTCAAGTCAACGTTTCTGGAGAAAAGGGAGGTTACTCCTCCCTTCAGACCTAGGGAGACTGTGCCCCAGGGAGACTCTTGCAGCCTATGGGTCAGGGTTGAAGGGATGTGAGAGACAAGGAGAGCACCTGTAGCAAGAGAGTCTGCTGTTTGGCAGCAAGATGTGACAGGAACAAAAACCTACACCAGCTACACAGGCGGGATCATACAGAATTTTTTTCTACCCCCAAAAAGTCAATGAATTGCTTGACTGAGAGCAAAATTAAAGAAAAGGACTTGCCCTTGAGAGAAAATTGTGAGCATGAGGGAGACATTTCTATTTTTCTGTACTTAGTCATTTTCAGTCTCTAGATGAAAAAGTTCATTATCCTAGCTTCTATTCTAATAAAACACTCTCTGTATAGTTCAAAAGCCCTATTTTGTCTATGTAATACATCATAAAATGTACATACACAAATTCAAATACATATATATACACACACATACCCGAAGCATTGATAAGAGCTATTTTTATTTTTCATTCACTTTGACACCACTGGAGATGCTAAAGCTGCATTTTTGTAAAAAATACTGATAAAAATCATGTTTGGCATGAAGAATATCATCTTTGCTACTAGTGATGAGGAGTGAAAATATCATGCATTAGATGATTGTCCCTCTTTGCCTATATGATTTTAAGCATTGGTGACAGACATGCATTGAAAAACAGAGATGCACAAGGGACTAAAACTTTTCCAGGGATGTTAATAAAAAAAAATTCCAGCAGTTCATGCAGTATTGGAACTTAAAAAAAACCAAACCAACCAATATTGCAAAGTGAGAAAAATAGGTCTAAGGGCTTCTTATTATCCCCAAATGCTTTTCTCATTTTCCCACTATTAAGAAGAAAAAACTTATGATAAGACACAACTTGCAGCCATTTTTAATATATCTACTGGCCTTCCAGAGAAACAGCACTGACTGGATAAAAGCCTTTGGAAGACAGCACCTGCATTAATCTTCTGCCACTAATTTCTGAAAATATATCTAACACTTGCAGAAAGTATCCTCTTTTAACATCTTTTGTTTCATCTTCTTTTAAGATTCATTTAATATAAAACTGTAGATGTGTTTTTAGGTTACAATAGTAGTGGTTCAGAATGACAGCTGATTTGGACACTTTTGTACCAGCTGCAAGGTACAAAGACAGGATATCTCTGCCCTGCTGAGAAAGAGTAAATGGACCCATACAAAGGCACTATAATGTCAGCTCCAGGAGCTGATGGAGTTTGGCTGCTCCCAGTGACACCTAGTCGGAGGGTTTGTTATGGCTGTAGACGTTAGTCTATGCTGTCCTAACACTGATAAAGAGCTAAGAGCTAAGGCACACAACTCCTTTGAGAATCCCCTTTTTTTCTCACAGGACTAGAAGCAGCTTAACACTATAGAGAAGCCAGAACAAAATTTTCAAAAATATCACAAATGAGTAATTAAAATCTGATAAAGACTTCACTCAGAGGCAAGCACAACAATGTTAGAATTGCACCTGCCTGCAAGTACTGCCAGCTAACATCCCTAGTGAGATTTTGGAATATATAAATTACTACATTTAAGATTATGCCACTCTTTCTTCAAAGCATGATTCTTAAATACATGCTTATACACCTAAGTAAAATCTGAAATACAAAGATGGAATTGCTGACTACAAAAAATAACTCAAAAAAGTAAGAAGTAAAATTATATATACATAGATATAATATACAGTAATCTATATATGTATACACATATATGAATATATTTATACATACATTTGTTTAAGGCAAAGTGTTTTAAGAAGTTGGTTTGCTGAGTATTTTTCAAAGTCAGTGTGAGGTTCCATTGATAAACCCTTCAGAAAACCAGGAAACTTTTATTAAAAGGATTACAAATTCTGAAGAACTAATAACAAATTTGAGTGATTCAGTGAATGGAGACCGTGTTACAGGCCTAGGAACAGAATTACAAAATCAAGTCCATCTAGAGTTGGAGGCTGCTGAGGCCAACCATGTGAAATTTTAAAGGAATGTCTGTCTCATTTATACACCTCACTGATGCCAGACAGCAATCTGCAGCCTCAGGCTCCTTCCTAGACCTAAGACTGCTAATGGAAGATCATCATATTGTGTTATCATAGAATTTGACTGCCAGCCATGAGCTGGTACTTGCTCACACTTCCCTAGCAAGCAGAAGTTGTGGATTCAGTGCCCATAGGAGTTGTGTCTTTACGTAAGTAGGGTTTTGGCTTCCAGTCCCTGCTCTCAGGGATTACTACTTCTGCCTTATATCCAATGGCTCTTGAAAGCATAAGAAAGCTCCTTCTGCAGCAATCAGAACTAAAGTTTTATTTCTTGTGACAACTCCCATCTCCCTGGTAGGCACCTATGAAAGGACAATAAATGTATCCTTGCCTCCATCTCTCTCCAGTTCTCTGATTAATTGCATTAGCTTGCATGCATTTTCACCAGAATACTATGTTAGGTATAGTTAACCATCATGATACTTAGAGGATCCCCAAATTCTCTTGGGATAAGTAATATCCATGAGATTGCACACATAGGATCTACAGATATCTTGTTTTTTAATTACATTTAGAGGAAGACAGAAACACTCTGTTCAGCTGAAGTGCCATAGACTTTGGCACATACAGATGAAAACCTCTTTTCAGGCTTTGCAAAAACAGTTGTCAAGGAAAATAATTAGTTCCACAATCATAATTGCAATAATGATTCATATAAAGAAGATCTGACGTTAAATAGTGTAACAGACTTCTTACAACTACTTATGGAGTTATGGTTATGGGAGAGCACTGAAAGGAAAAAGCCCCCAAATACCTATAAAACTGTGTTCAGAGAAAAATATTCTATCTATCTTCTGAAACTGAATTAACTAAGCTGCTTTTTACTTAAATGTTTAGAGACCACCTATCTTGTCATTTACAGAGGCATATCATGTTTCAGTTACAGCAGTTGTGGCAATAAAATGGAATATTTTAAATAATTATAACAGGTTAAAGTTAGATTGCATTGCAAAAATTTGTGTTTCAAATATACAAAATTGAAAAATGGCTTATCCCTTCCATTTACCTAAATAAGGTTTTATTTATTTTTCTACTTGATAAATATTTTTAATTCCTTGGGACAATATGATTTCCTACATTTCTTTTTCCCTTTTCTTTTTCAATCATGTAGTGAAATTTTATTTCTGAATGATGGCAATCACAAAGCCTTATGTGTTTAAAAACAAGTACACATGGCCTATTGAGGCCCTGAATTTCAATCAAAATGCAAATCAACTCTCACTACTGCAATTCAAGTGCATAAACCAAATATTTGTACTCAAACTGGATCTGAATCTATTAATGAATTACAAATGCCTATTCCTTTCTATAAATGCAAGTAACAAAGCTTTTGATATCAACAAATTGCTATGGAATATTAAAAAATGTCGCAGAGATCTTGAGATAATTTCCCTGAGAATATATCTGAGGAAAACTTGCAATAGACAGAAACAAAATTTCAAGTCAGTTATTTCAAACTTTTCTGATGACACAGTAGTCTATGACCCATTCAAACTCATTGCCACTTTACTAAGATCAATGCTAGTCAGATGCTCAGATTAAAACACAGGTATTGATATGGTTTACCTTTTAAATATTGGCCATTATGTTTATTTGGCAAGATTTTAATCTGATCCTAATACTCTGATACTTTAATATACAGCATACAGAAAATACTATGTTAGATGATTTAGCACCTGATTTTAAAATGGTAATGATGACACTGATCTAATTTGGAATTTATTATTAAAGATATCAGCTCATAATTTAGATAAGTTTGAAATCTTTTCCTCATAACATTTGCTTTATAAAAATTAAAATAACCCATAATACATCAGAAATTACCATATTTTGGGTTTATTTTGAATGAAATAATTTTGCATTGTTGCACCAAAATATAACTTTACATTACGAAGCATTAAAACTTGATAAATTAGTTAGTGGAACACACTCACTCTTAACTATTATGCAGTTTTCCTTAAAAAAAATCCAGACCTTCCTGTTTACACACTTAAAAATATGAATGACATTTCTATAGATTTCAAAGCTTGTAAATAGGCCTAATACAAGGCTGTATGCTCACCATGTTAGGGTGAATCAGTAAGATGGTATCTAAACAAGACTATTTGAAGTCTTAACCTCATCAGACACTAAAATAAATACCTTTATTACATGTGTATCTTGAAGCACAGGTAGAGATGGGACTGAAATCAAGAATTCTAACAACTAAGTTGCTTACAACAGACAAATAGGCAGTACAAGGCAATTTAAAAATGTATAGGAGGTATATCTTAAATACTATATTTCTTGTTAACTGTCATTATCTGGGTTGAAGATTCAATACTTGTTCTGTACTTACAAATGACTTTATTACTAAGGGAAAAGTAGGAAATGGGGTCCCATTTAAGGGTTTTGAATCAAGTCTTTGCTGATAATAGAGTGTGGGGCCTCGGGCTTTGTCAGTTAAAGACGACTTCTATTACCTTATGTTCAACTACACACATCAGTGTACTAAGAGTAGTAAACAATTCATAGAAAGAAAACACTCTAAAATCAACTTACCTGTAATAATGTTAGGCTTTGGTGGCATGCTGAATTCATATAATGTTGGTTCAGAATAACCCAGTCTGTTGGCAGCTGTAATTTGTACTTCATAACCCATAGTCCACTGAAGATGCTCTAAGATGATGTGGTCTCTACTACCCTGTACTTTTTTCTCTAGCCACTGGTCTTCCTTGTCTTTCTGTAAAGATGCAAATATTAGTTTAAATTCTCAGAATCTCTTGTATTATTTGTCTAAACTATGAGTCTACATGATGCACAGAAACCATGGAGTTTCATTTACAGATGTTATGAACATTCAAATAATCTAATTTTGAAGTTCTGAGTACTCAGGCATTTTATAATTTTGACCACTCCTAATCATGTTTCCACAATGTGGATTTAGGGATTTTGTAGGCAATCCCTTTTAACCTTTTGGCTTCAATTTATACTTTGCTCAAATACTGATGTTTATCTTGGGGAACAGCAGGATAATTATTTACAAATGCTGCTAAGAATAAATTCTGTAAAAGGTTTATTTTATAAAGATGTTCCAATTACATTTTGAACAGTGTTCTTTTAAAGAAACTTGCCATTAAACCCATACTTGAATTGTTCATGAATGCAAGCTGTACTTATATCATACATTAGTTATATAATGAAAATATACACAAACTGTAGCTATATGCGCTACTATAGTAACAATTTGCAAGCCAGGTTGTATGCAATAATATAAACACCATTGAGAAAGTATGCAGTCCTGTGTCTACACTGGTGAGAAGATACAAGTAAATCATTAAGATGGCGTTCTAGAGAAAAAAAGAGTTCTCACAATTCAGACAATTATCTAAGACACGTATACAAAGGGAACAAATGAGGACTTCAGCTGTAATCTTAATTCTGGCATTTCATAAAATTGGAATGCTTACTTTTGCAATCACTCCTTTTAATGCATAATATATTTAATTATTCTTTATAGAAATGAGAATTACAAAATAACTAATAGCTAAAAGGATAAAACAATATATATTGTCAAACACAAAAGCCATCTTGTTCAAAGGAGTATCAATAACAGTCAGTAAGAAGCCATGCAGTCCTATTCTTACTAAACACTGAGGTACAATAAAGTGGCAAAAATTACGCTGAGAGCCAAATCCTAGCCATCCAACCCATACAGCAACACAGACCCAGTCAGTGGATATAAACTTTCTGGGAAAAAAAACCCCTTCAAATACAAGGAAGTATAACTTTTTTCTGCAGACTACCATACTTCTCAGCAGCTTATATTTAGGCTCTTTGCTGAAGCATCTTGCTCTTGACTGATAAAAGTGTCAAAGAAAATAGCAGCTAAATTAGACAGTTCAGGGCCCAGTCATGTTCCTTATGCCTGTTTCGTGCCCCCTGAGTCTTCAGAAAATAGTGTGACAGGCTAAACTCCCTTATGTGCACAGCTGCAATAACTTATTCACTATCAGTGCTGAGTGTGATGGGTTTTCCATACTGACTTCACCTTTTGTTAAACTCTTTCTTGCTTCTTCAGCACTGGCATTT
Organism: Harpia harpyja; assembly: GCF_026419915.1. Lineage (NCBI taxonomy): Eukaryota > Metazoa > Chordata > Aves > Accipitriformes > Accipitridae > Harpia > Harpia harpyja. The sequence goes on from NC_068947.1 coordinate 27,068,630, forward strand.
GTACTGACACATGATAGTCCTGGGAATGATTAAAATACAGTAAAACATCTTTGAAGGAACATTTGCAGCAGGGTAAAAGTGCCTACTTGGTGCAGCAGTAGACCAATGAAAAACATCAGAATGGTAGTCACATTACAAATCATGAAAGAACCTAAATACACTGGAGTAAAAGTAGTTTACTCATCATACAGTGAAACTGGTATTTTCTGTCAAGGATATTTTCCCATATCCTTGTGGATAATTTCTGTTGCAATCATCTGATATGCCACTGAGTGAATCCACCCATATTTACATTCCACTGAGTGAATCCACTTATATTATGACTATATCAAACTACTTTTACAAAATATATTTTTGTATAGCACTGCTAAAATAAAAGGCATTAATACTGATTGCAATATGCATATGCAAATACTCCTTAGTAATATTAGGAATAGCAATGTTATGTAGCACCATATTTTAATGGCTGTTTAAATTGGTGAGGTTTGGGAGAAGTCAGAAGAAAAAAATAATACACCTCAATTCCAAAGAATATCAACATGAGGCAGATCAGAAGATCCATACATGAATGTGGTGTGTGCACATACAACTGTGTGAATATACTGGGGAATTCCAAAGACATTCAGAATCACAGGAGAAAAAATTTACTGAATTGGAAAATAAAAATTCAGGCTAATATGGTTCCTGCAGATGGAAAAGACAGCATTGCAAACAGATATATGACTATATTTTGAAAACAATGAGGTTGCTCTTCTGCAGACACAAGAATAAGTGAAAAGACAGTTGTACCACAGTTTGGTCAGGTGAAGAATAATGAAAGAGCTGAAATGTAACAGGATACCTGCATGCTATGCCGGAGAAGTGACACCCTAAGTTTAGTTGAAAGGGAAGCCAACTGGGTGGATTGAGATAAATGAAACAAAGTCCAAGCCCTGAGCTCAAAGGCAACAAAATGTTTTATGAAGAGTGACAAACACAAGTTAGGAGGAAGAAGAAGAAAGAAAGTATCTGGAAAGCAATTTGTCTTCTTCTAAAGACAAACAGATTAAGTCTTCCAGAATACAGTCTGCTTTTGGCATCTTAAAGAAAAAAAGAAAAGAACTGCAATATCCTTCATTATAGTTGTTATTTCACATGCATTTTTCAAGTACTTTTTATGAAGTAGAGCTCAGTAATGTGTCCAGATTTATTTTACTATTAGTGTAGAAATGAAAAGAGAGCCAAAACAAGAGTTTGTCAGTTAAATCTTCCTACGAATCTCCCTGTTTATGCTAAGACCCTTTAATTGGGAGCTTAAGGAGCAATAAACGGAACTACAAAAGAACACTTCATACTTTATTAGGCTGTTCTATTATTAATACTGCTTAAAATTTATAGAAAGCTCGACATATGCACAGTGTGCTACAAAAAATGAAATAAACTTCTAAATCACAAACTACCGTCTAATTTGAGGGGTGAGTCAATACAATTGTCTTCAATAATCACTTACTATTAGCAGTTGTATCATTAATATCCACCAACAAATGCACATTTTCAGAAACTGCAGTCAGATCTGCAGCCTCAGAGATTAAACTGTTCCTTTATTTGCCTTTCGTTTTGTTTCATATAATGTGGAAATACTCCTTTGCAGAAAGTCACTGATGCTGTGAGACTAACCAATGACTGGCAATTTCTGGGGATCTTGCTGCCCACTTCCATTACTCTTAAGCCTTAGATTCATATTGTCCTCTTCCCAGTATAAGTCTTTGGTTGAAACAAACTGTTGTGGTTTAACCCCAGCCAGCAACTAAGCACTGCGCAGCTGCTCACTCACTTCCCCCCCGCCCCGCAGTGGGATGGGGAAGACAATCAGAGGGAAAAAGGTAAAACTCATGGGCTGAGATAAGAACAGTTTAATAGAACAGAAAGGAAGAAACTAAGAATGATAATAATAACAAAAATTATAAAATGAGAATAATAAAAATAAAAGGATTGGAATATACAAAACAAGTGATGCACAATGCAATTGCTCACCACTTGCTGACCGATGCCCAGTTAGTTCCCAAGTAATCACCCCCAGGCCAACTCCCCCCAGTTTATGAACTCGGCATGACGTCATATGGTATGGAATATTCCTTTGGCCAGTTTGGGTCAGCTGCGCTGGCTGTGTCCCCTTCCAACTTCTTGTGCCCCTCCAGCCTTCTTGTTGGCTGGGCAGAAGAAGCTGAAAAATCCTTGACTTAGTATGAACGCTACTTAGCAACAACTGAAACCATCAGTGTTATCAACATTCTTCTCATACTGAATCCAAAACATAACACTATACCAGCTACTAGAAAGAAAATTAACTTTATTTCAGCTGAAACCACAATGCCACAGACTAATGACACTAAAAAAAAAATTATTATTTCTTAATTGCATGTGTATTGGCTTTAACAATAAGCACCAGCCAAATCTCAGAAGTGTCTAAGAGCTAGATATGTAAGACAGCTGTGAGTAACCTAAGCACCTAAATACCCTGACAAAAAAAAGAGTAAACAAAGCAGTGTGAAACTCCAGTCTACCATGACTTGGCTGCTTCTCAAAACTAAGGGCACATCTGACAACAGTGGAAGTAAAGCCAATCCACTGCTTAGGCACCTAACTATTTACTAGTCTAGAAAATAACATCTCTCTCTTTAATGGTCATTTTACATTGTACCCAAGATCACTTTCTCTGGGAGCTCATAAAAAGTGAGGAAAAGTGATTAACCCCCTTTAACCCTTTCCTTTATTCTCCACCCTCCCTAAATTGTTGTGCTGAAAGTTCAGCTCAAACTGACTTGTTATTATGCTGGTCCCTGTGATAAAAAAAGGGCAGGAGATGCCACACTCTCTTGAAAGCTTGCAGGAAAAAATATCAAGAAATCCTCATGAAGACAACCTGATAGTTTAAAGCAATGACTTCACAAGAATTCATTACATTAGGATGGTGCTTTGTAGATCTGCGTAATACAGGACAAATACTAAACAAAACACAAAATGGCTGTTAATGTACATAGTGTTAAAATGCATAGAAAGTCCAAGGATCTGGCAGGTAAAGTGGAACTTAGAGGTGCAAAAACATTTAACTGTTTTATGGTAGGTATCTCAGAGTGGGAGTAAATAAGAAAGTATCTCTTTTTAAATGATTCATATTTACAGAGTTTTGTTATAGAACCTATCATAAAGGAAGAAAATGAACACAGCCCTCCATCAACATAGTAAAACAAGAATGAAGCACATAACCTATCAAACACTTGTCAATGCCAAAATTCAGAGCATTAATATTAACACTGTCACAGGTCAACATGGTTAACAACTTTCCGGCCTGCAAAACTGATTGCTCTTCTCACTTTTCCTCCAAATATCATTGGGAATGTAAAAGTAAAAAATAAATACTATTATTGTTTTTCAAAACAGGATTTTAATTAATTTTTCTTTCTTCTATCTAAAAGTTTATAACTGTAAAAGATGGATATTTTAATTATTTCATTATAATTTAAAATTTTTACTGAAACTTGGCCTGCCAGGGAAAAACATAACAACCCCCTGCCCCCTTTTTTTTTCTAGCTTACTGTTGGCATTCTGTGATGCAAAAGTATAGAAACAGAATTCTGTTTTCCAATCACTAAGAAGCCTATTTCAATACTTGCTTTTAAGTATTATGAAGTAATTCAGGATACGATACCAAAATCTTAACTGAAGGCTGGGAACAAATCTCTTCAAGATAATAGTGGTACATATTTACAGAGAACAATGGGCAACATATGCAGCTACAGAATATCCATCATGGTCAAAATGCACTTGAGTGGTAAGCACAAACTTTTGTTTGTGACTATGTGAGTCATGTGTAAGTGATTATTCCTGTATGGTGATCACACATTGTTTGCATGCTGTTTCTGGAGCTAAGCTTAACCTGGGTTAAGGCTGCTTTGTAGCCTGCCTTTCTCTTGCAGGTCTGCGTCTGGTCACCCACTTACCCTGAGCTGCTGTGGCAGTCTTTCCCCTGTATCCCAAGTGCTCCTTCCTCCTGGCCCTCCTTATCAACTCACCTTCCCCTTAGTCTGCACAATCTCTTCAACCCTCCCTTCTAGCTTTTAGTCTATTACTATAGTACTTGGTAAATAACACAGTAGAAAACAGCCATTTACAAATTCAGTACACATTTCCACATACATAAAGCTTAACATCCATTGTGCAATACCAGCACCTCATCACCTGTGCCCCAATCAACTTTAATAGCACCATAAGCAGGAACAGCCGAAGGGGAGCTTGAATTGGTCCCCATTAAAATTACACAGTTACTATGAGAAATGTGGTTGGGCGGTCACCTCCCACATCAGACAGGACACTTGTCTAGGGAATCCCCATCACTACTCTTCCCAGCTGGCTACCGGGGAACAATTTTCCCTTGTCTTTCTCTCTCTCCTCCTATTCTTTCCTAAGGTAACTTTGAAATCAATGTATGCTATCAGCTTCAGATTCCAAGAGTGAAGCTTTGTAAGACTGTCTTGACTTCCTTCGTGTAACAGCATAAATCAATTTGAGGCTGCTACTCATAAAAATTGCATAGTACTTACTTCTCTGGAATACAGAACAAAATGTGAAGCTTCTTATTATCTCATTATAGTTAGTAAGTCCTGCCCATAATATGAATAAACTGATGTTAGGAAAGCAATATTTGACAGAATGAAACACGTGATTTCCAGAAAAAGAAAACTTATCAATTGCCCTAAACCAGGCTATAATATTGCTATAATATCTTAAAGGTTGTCCTCCTCCCAGTGAAAAAAAAACAAAAAACCCAACTGTATAAAACTTAAATATGAGGGAACTGACTCTTAATAAGACATAAGCTGATGAAGCTGAAGAAAAAGCCACTGATGTACAGCTTGTTATCTAATATGCTCTTTAAACATGCAAGCAAATACATTGGTCTAGATGCTATTAATGAGGCTGGCAAGAGTTCTAGGAAAACTACTTAAATATGACCAATGAGGAAGACAGAAGAGAAGCAGTCAACAGATAATTAAGAACTTTTAATAGCATCCATTCATTCTGATTAAAACACCAAAAATATATTGTAGTTTTTTGTTGTAGGAAGGCCTTTAATTTAGTCAAATTGCTTTTTCAATTGGAAGCTGAAGGAGATATGGATTTGAGGTCCAAGTAAAAGCTATCTTCTTCAGTAACCTATTAAGTTTCCAGTTACTGCTTAAACTCTACATTTATCCTTCAACAATACACATGAAAAGTGGTCTTTTATACTATAATATTGTACCTTAGTCAAAACACTAAATCAAAATCAGGTTTCAAAATATATTCAGGATAGATCCAAAATCATTTAGCTTACTTAAATCACAGAAACAGATGAAATTCCATATACTGCATGCATATATTATATCCAAACAGTTTATTTTCTTATCTTGTCAATTTTAAATACCCAGAGGCATTGTATTCTAACTAGGAAGCTCAATCCCACAAAACTGCATTGTATCTTGTGTTGCATATTTTACTAGCCTCTCTCTCCTTTACAATTACTTTTCTTTTATGCCAACTGTACTCACTAGACTGAAAGTCATTTAAGAAGGTCAATTAAGATTTAGGGATCAGTGATATCAGAATAACTGCTGGTTATTCCCTCAAGCTATTCTTAAAAGCTCTAGCAAATTTTTCTCAATTGATTTGGACCTACCAATCTTCTTTGGTTATACTTAGCTTAGGAAAATCATTTTACATGCCAGGTTTAGCACTTGCATAATCCCAGAACTATCAGAAAAAAGTTACACTATAGGAAACATCAGGAAATGTGACAAAAACTATTACAAAATAAGGAACTGGCTTTTCCTTTTTGGGAACACTAAAACAGGTTCTGCATTTAATTTCTCAAAGATTGCTCATTTCTGTTAAATACAGTCCTCACTACCTTCTGTTTAACATGTCTAAATATCTGATGTTACATTCCCAATCTGTTTTAGAATCTCTAAACAGACATGTAAATCTGCTGTTACACTCTGTAAAATGTATTTTTATTGGGTCTAGTCAGATAAAAGTTGTATAGTCTTCCTAAAAGAACACAAAGAAGTTATTACAAAATACACACTTTTTAATTAAATTCATTGCTTTTGCCAAATCTATAGTTACTTCTTCAACCCAATCATTTCTAAACATAGTATATCAGGAAAGGAAAGATATTTTAGCTACTTTAATAATTTAAAAAAATACACATTTTGTTGTTGGTTTGTTTTTTGTTTTTTTGTTTTTTTCAGAAAAATAAATTACACATTGCAGAAAAGCCTGTTTTCTAAACTTGCCAGATTTGATGAGAGAACACCAAATCAGACTGTAGGTGACAGAAGGCAAATAAATTCTGCACAATGGCTGTTAAAGAACTGTTTTGTACACTGAAACTCATGAAAGTCCTAACAATTTGTCAATTATTTGGCTTTTGTAAGTTGAGCCTTGGAATCTAGGAAGATAGAAAATAGGAAACATGATCAGATAATTACTGTCATTAAAATTAATATGGACCACTAGAATATAGCTTTCTATCTCTAGGATGCTATCTATCAATACAGATGCTTTTCTTTTTTTTTTAATTTATTTTATAATCTGACATTAGCAACCTAGTCAAAAAAGAAAACATACTGTACTGTATCTTCTTTTCTTTTTGTAGTATGCAAACCATTTTGTTACATTTCAAATTATATCAACAGTCTTCTTCACATTAAAAGCAGATATTGCTAAGCAAAACCCACCTATTTTGATTAACTGAAATACTTACACTTCTGTATTTGACAATATATTCCAAAATGGGGGCACCTCCATCATCTTGTTTAGTTATGCTAATTTTAAAACTCTTGCCACTTCCTGGTTGTCCATGAATTGAAGGGGGGCTTGGCTCGCCTAAACAAGGAAAAAACAATAGCTATTAATAATTCAGCAATAAAATAAGTCTTAAATTACAGCTGAGAACTTGTCCACAATATTATTAATCAAAATCTTTAAAAGCAACATGATCCTTCCAAGCACTGCAGAACATCCTTAAGAAGCGTGTTAAATATTTTGCTTAAAGTATGTTCTAACGTAGATTAATTATCTCACACAAGGAAACAAAATTATGTGCAGTGTGAAAGAAGTATTTGTTTCTTTGAGACCTTCCAAGTTTTGTCACTTTCAGATGTAATTTACTTCAGAAATTATTTTCCATCAATTCAGCAGGGCTGGTAAGCTGCTACTCACACTGAAGTTTAAGAGTAACACTATCTTACAGGAAAGCATCCTTAACATTAAGCATGAGCTTTAGTCCCATGTCGAGATCTAAATTGTAATACAGACATTAGGTAAATTAACACTTCAATAAATGTGCCAAGGAAAAATTAGATACTTATAGAGTAGTCTATATTAAGAAGAAATGTAAAGAATAACATTTCCAAGAGCAAAAACAATTTTCTCTGTAATGAAAGGATACAAATGGTCTTAAACATACAATTCAAGCGTTAATAGCCAGTTTAAGCCACTTGCTAATTGAAATTCAGACTAATTATCATTTCTATACACAATGCCTATTATAGTTTTAAATCAGATCCTAAATGAACATGTGTTGCCATACTGAAGTGTCTTACCTTCAATATATGTGTAAATTTGCATTCAACCAGAGAGATACAGTTCCTTTAGACATATTTGTAATATTTGTTTTTATCCCTTATCAAAGTAAAGACAAATTGACTTAGATCTCAACATAGAATTTGCCTAGCTTTCTGTCAGGTAACATATATATAATTTCTATCAGTTTCTATCACTTTTCTATCAGGTATAATGTTCCATATGAATAATAGCAAATTATTTTATCTGTTGTTCAATAAATTTAGAATATGCATATGCTTTAATCAAAAAGAAATTTGAAAGCTGCCAAGTTACTGGTTTTGGACAGAAGAAATGTATCAATAAGAACATAATATAGTAACACAGAAATATTTTGTGTTCTTTGTAGTTGTGTGACTTTTATTGTTCATCCCATTAGGGCCGGTATTGCTAACTATATTAACGCTCTACTCAGACAACAGTTCAGTTGCAACAGATTTATGAGAGACTAGTCTAGTAATAGTTGCTGATGTATTTTGGTATATTTGTTTAAGTACTATACAGTGCCATCTGGTAGTTATTTTATTTCTCCTTTTGTGTTTAGTTTGTTTATTATTTTTCTATTGAAAAGTAATTTGAGAAAAATATCTGTCATGAGCCCTTAATATTTAAATCAGAATTTCTTGCCTATAAAGTTACTACAAATATAGAATTGGCTTTGTAGCATTTATCATTTGCATGTAATTGTAGTTAAAACCATTTATTCTCATGATTTTTCCATAACTTAAGATTTCTGTCTGAGGCTTAATAATTGCAAAACTTGTGGCAGCATAGTTTGCTAAAGAAATGTCTCTAGAAAGGTCCGGTTCATTTCTCACAGATGTCTCTAATACCCTGAGTGTAAATGAGAAAAAGTCTTTAATCTCTTTCGTTGTTTGTGCTCTTGAATATAAAGCAAAGATTTGTCTAAGTCTCAAAAATATAGATAATGGGATAAATTCTCCAATTTAAGTTCATTCATAGTACTTGGTGGAGGGGAATAAGAGGAACAAAACATGATTTCTGATAAACAATGTAAAGACTGATGTTATACACTAGGAAGTAGTGTATAAATATAAAACATATTATCCACAGTGAATCATACTTTAAATTATTAGCTGATCTGGAGAAAACATATTCTAATAATCATTTACATTTTCATTTAATAGCACAAGTATTACTCACGGACAGGTAAGGTCTGAAAGATCTCAATTTTGCTATACTCTCCTTGCCCTTTTCCATTTACAGCAGCTACTTTGATTTCATATGTTGTATTTGGTTCCAAATTGCTGAGAACAACCATTGCTAAAGTAAAGGAAAGAAAAAATATGGGAACAAAATTTGATGAAGCAATACATTTAAAAAAAAGTCAGGCAATTTCATAATGTGTTTGCTTCACGTGCAACTTACGAGTCCCATTTTCTAATAGTTGAGTGGTTCCAAACTTAGCTTTCTTGTTGAGTGCTAATAGTCCCTTTTTTTTCATCTGCATAAAATCATTGTTGTGACTGAGCAAGTTATGCTTCTGAAGGAATTTAATGTCAGTGTTACAGAAGCCATAGGCAACAATTGAGGACCTTGATGGCAATTGATATTTTCTGTTTGGATTGTGACAACAGGAGACATGAATCTGGAAAAAAAATATGGAAGTTTCCTTTTTCTTAGCTGGCAATGGGCATCTGATGCATGTTCAAGCCACCTTCATACAGTTCATAACTTCCATTTTTCCCTCATGGAGAGCAGTATCAACCATCCTTGGTCTACACTCCTAGATGCAGCTCCGTGCACATTAGTGGTGAATTACTGGTGTTATGCTCTGCCAGTTTAACAATGTATTCAAGACCTAAAATGACAGATGGCTATGATGATCAAAGGAAGAGTTCTTAGTTATCCTAAGGACCTGAAAGTGAATTAGGCATGTTTGCACATATTTAAGAGGAGGTATATGGAAATGCATATTAAGTAATAACAAAAACAAACAAACAAACAAAAATTGATTTGGGAAGCAAATAGGTTTGAACTTAGGACATGCTTTCAGAAATCAAGACTGAATCTCTGGCAGCAATCTTTCACACAGCCTAAACCTATCTCTATGATTCTACCTGGAGATGCCATCAGAAGCACTAAACAGGTGAAAGAGCTTGCCAAAAAGAATATTTTACAGCACTAAGAATATTATTGTTGTAATGTACGCATCAAATCTAGACACAAAATCCAGGAAAAGGATGTTGGATTCCAGGATCCTTTATGGGAATTGTATATTACCATAGTACTGTATATTATGAATATCAATGTTGAATACACACTTGGAAACTTCGATCCACACAGAGTTCTTGGACCATTACCCCGCCTTTACAAGAAAGCTTTCTTTTATTGTCTCTACAGCAATTGCCTGCTCACTGTTTGAAAGCTCTGTGCTGAGCTCTCCACATGTCAGATTCATACTGGGGAATGGACATAAATTGGATGAACTTTACTTTAAGCACATCAGTATTTGTCTTGCCCAGAGAAAGAGGGCCTGTATTATCTTACAAGAGGATATAGAATTGTAATGTCTTGAGAAGCAGCCAGTAGTCTCTTTCTCAGTCTCTAGGGAGTCTAGTTTTTTCATTATAGAGGAGTATTTTAATAGCTGCTTTAGGCTTGCTTTTCAAGTTATGTATTACTGAAAGTATAATTATTTGTCAGTACTCTGTTATTCTTTGGAGCCCAGATTTATTAGAATTTCTATTTCTTTAGTTTCTGCAGCAGACAGAGGTCCCATTACGTGTGGAGCTAAAGGGATTTAATGAATTTTGGAAAAACAGTAACTTTTACATTTCACACTCTATTATGAGTACTTTGCATGAATTTGCAATTGAAACATGGTAACTGTTTTCTTGTAAACAAAACAGTAGAATTGTGTGTCTTCCAGCATATTTTAGCTTTATCATTTTCATGAGATTTACAAATATCAAACTATAAAGTATAACCATGTCAGGAAAAAATAAAGTACCATCATGAGAATAAGAATAGAATTTGGAGAAGAGAAGGATTATGATAAATAACATTCAGTTATGGTAAGATGAAATTTAAAATCTAAACCAAGCAGTAGCAGTGTTTGACTTGCCTTTCAGCCATGATTACTCTCCAAGGCAGAATAATTCCACCAAAAATAAACCTTAGGGTATACTAAAAATTAGTGTTACTGTAAATGTTTTTAAAATTTAAACAACATAAAAACATGACTAGGAGTCTACACTTTATAAAACACGAATGTGTTAACTACATAAAACCTAAGGATCTGATTCTATAAACACTTGAGTGACTCCTGGGACCTATCTAAATGAATAAAATTACTAATATATGCAGTATTTAAAGAATCAGTATCTACTTTAGAGTTCCCTGCAGAGCACTGTATGTCTAGATACAATGACTCTCATAAATACATTTATGGAATTAACCCAACTAAATCTGATCACATAATATGTCCTCAAAAACTGGAACCATTTGGTATCAGTGGTGGTATGATGTGGATATATTTTATACACAAGAGAAAAATTATAACTATGTCTTCCTGGAAAACAAAGAAAAGAACTATTCTTGATCAGAATACTTTAAATACTTCAGTTGTAAAAGAATATTTAGAATAATTAAGTAAGATTAAGGAACTGTCCCACAGTATGCCACAAAAGTGCAGGGCTTAAGAATAATCTAAGAGTAGTGAAACGTTCACTGCTTGCTAAGTGTTTTACATTTTTGAAATATGTTGAAGATGAAAGAAAATACTTAATAAACTAGTTAATTTTTTTTAAGGTACATATCTGTTATTTAAGTATAAAACCAGCTTATTTATCTTTCCGTATGCAAACGAAACTCTTCTTACAGGTGTCGTGGTTTAACCCCAGACGGCAACTAAGCACCACGCAGCTGCTCACTCACTCCCCCTGCTTTGGGATGGTGGAGAGAATCAGAAAGGTCAAAGTGAGAAAACTCGTGGGTTGAGATAAAGACAGTTTAATAGGTAAAGCAAAAGCCACCGACACAAGCAAAACAAACCAAAGAATTCATTCACCACTTCTCATCAGCAGGCAGGTGTTCAGCCATCTCCAGGAAAGCAGGGCTCTATCACATGTAACGGTTACTTGGGAAGACAAACGCCATCACTCTGAACGTCCCCCCATTCCCTCTTCCCCCAGCTTTATATGCTGAGCATGACGTTGTATGGTCTGGAATACCCCTTTGGTCAGTTGGGGTCAGCTGTCCCAGCTGTGTCTCCTCCCAGCTTCTTGTGCACCCCCAGCCTACTCGCTGGTGGGGTGGGGTGAGAAGCAGAAAAGGCCTTGACTCTGTGTAAGCACTGCTCAGCAATAACAAAAACATCCCTGTGTTATCAACACTGTTTCCAGCACAAATCCAAAACATAGCCCCATACTAGCTACTGGGAAGAAAATTAACTCTATCCCAGCCAAAATCAGCATGCAGGAGTCCATAGCTCATAGCCCTGGCCACAATGGATATTTTGATTACAGTTTTCAATGATCACTGACGTAATTAGCTATAAAATTTCAAATAATATTCTGAAAGAAATACAGGACTTTCAGTATATGAATGTGAAAAAATTGGTCCACTGCATACCATATGTGTGAATTATGCCATTGGTATATTCATTGGCATGTATCAAGTCCCAAATATACTGAAAGTGAAATTCCTTTATTTCTTTCAGAATATGATTTGAAATTTTTCAGTCTTTTTCTACCTGTCCTACCTGTCTGCTTCTGTTTTTATACTATCTTCCTAATCACAGTATCTGCATGCTTTATCTGAAGAATTCAATTTTGCAGACTAATCAATTTTGCTGGAATTATTTACATAGTGAATGTTTACATTGAGGAGTAGACTTTGAAGAACTACTCCAAAGAGGAAAAGACAGAAGATTCTCGTGTGAACTCTGCAGGTATTGCTGGGCTCAATTAACATGGTGCACACCAGCTCAGACCTTAGTGTTTTCCACTTATAAGATGATAAACAGGGAGGCTGCAAGTCACACGGTACCCTTGGAAGAGGAGATCATGATACAAGTTACCAGTTATTTTGGTTTTGGTTTAACATACTGTATAGAGAGTTTAAAACAAAATCATAAATACTTTTTTGAAAGGGTAAGCAAGGAACATTGTTGGGTTTTCTTAATTTTGTAGACCAGAATTTAAAAAGAAACAACCCCCCCCCCAAATTAAACCTTACTTAATAGCAAAATTCAGCTTAACCTATTCTGTGGCAAGAATCCTAAAGTTTAAGCAACATTAAAAATAAAGTCCTTATTTTTTGTCTTACAGATTCTTCTAATTTTCAAGCAAATCTAAAACATTAAAGGATGAACACAGTACAGGAAAAAAACCCACAAAAGTTATATGTTAAATAGATAGACAAAAATGCAGAACTCCATACCATTTCAAATACAGAGTGTAAGAATTTCAGCTAGAAAAGTTGAATTTATTATTGCAGAATTTTAACTGCTGTCAAGATGAACCATAGGAAAACAACATCTGACACAAGATTTGCTGTGAAATAAATTGTACCATAAATCTGAGTCAGTAAAAACAAAACAAAAATCCCCAGCTGCTTTTCTGGTTCCAGGGTAGGTTGTTTATATTACCTTATTACAGTAGAATGAGAGGGGAAATGTCTGGCATATTAAATTGTCTTTTCACCAAAAGAAATCTACCTCAGAAATCTTCTAAGGACTGTGATATATTACATAAACCATCACCAAAGCAAGGAAGGTTAGGGGAACTAATAGTACAGTTACACTACATTAATCTCAAGGTAAATCTTATATGAGGTTAATTAACAGAAATATCACATCAATACATTTTTGTCATTGGAGAGCTATCTGTTGCATAGAACAATGTTCTTCCAGTTCCAAATTCAATCCCTTGAGTTTGTCAGATCTAACTGAAGTGTAGGATATAAATTTACTTTGAAACAAAGTAGCTGAGACATATCATTGCTGAAATATCCTCTTCACTCATACATATTTGAAATAGTGGCAGCAGTGTGAAATTTCTGTCAAACAAGCATTACAAATTTTAGCATGTTTTTTTTTCCTATTTCTTTCCCTCTAGTCTGAATCTCTATTACTACACAGACTGAATGCAGATCAAATACAGTGCAGGTTAATAAGTGGAGTGTTTTGATTTAGCAGCATTTTGCTGCACCTTTTACTCCTTATTTTACTACTCTCAAGGAAAAACTGAGCCCCCCCGGAAATAATTGAATCGCTTTCAGAGGAAAAAATGAATAGCATTTTTATGAAGCTTAAACAGGTTTTGCTTTGCAATGCTGACTCATGTTCTTTTATGGACAGAAGAAAAAGACACAGGAAGAGAGCACTGAGGAACCTATGGTAGTAGGACATGTGAGCAGAGCTGTGAGGGACCTATGATAGTAAAGCATTAAGGTTCTGTACAAATGTCTTAGACTTTTGTAGATGTCACACAATCTGAGGAACTTCTCCCAAAACCTCTGTCTGCCTGGGATGAGCAACACTGTTTTGTTTAATCTATGTGTTTGCACAGTAGGAGGAAGAGTATAAAAACTCTTTTTCTAGCTGAGCCTTACAGAGTTAGCTCACAGAAGTGTTGACAAAATGAAGTTAGAAATTGCCACGGAGGAAAAAAAATACAGGAAAAAAATAAAACAGGATTTTGCTACGCAGTAGGCAAAATGTTTATTCATATGCAGAAACAGCCACGCTGTCTCAGTTCCATCTGTCTGCCTTGCCCAAATAACAATTACTTTCATAAATACTGATTCAAGCACCTGGCTATGAATGTCAGAATTCAACTAACACAAATAAATGAACTTTGGTAATGAAAATATTTCAAGTTCCACATTATATGAAAAAACATAATGGCAGCGAATCCTACTGCCAGTGAAATCATGGGCATAACTTTCATTAGTATATATGGAGACAATATCAAGGCTTAAGTCATTCCCTAAAATGTATACACAGAAACAAACACAACCATTTTAAAAATCAGGGAGAAAGGCTCTGTCAGGAATTTCCATTATTCTTTGCACTATAATGTATAATTATTGCATTATTTTTGAATAAAACTTGTAGTGGCTTAATTAACTGTGAATATAAACAATTATCTGTGAATAAAGATATATAGTGTGGTAGATCAGGTATAATTAATATAATATAATGTTCACTAACATGAATAATTGCCTTATAAAATACTTTTCAGTAGTTGATATAAAAAATGCACTTTGAAAAAATTGCTTTAATATTTTGTGTACGGCCCCCAAACCACAATTACCCTGTTAAGCTACTTTTCTCCATATATTTAATTTTTATTTTTATGGGGTAGGATTCTGAGATGTCAGTATACAAATGGAACTTGAAGTAACATCGCCACCCTAGAGTCCTTCAGAGGATTCTCTCTGATACCTATTTTTATTGAAATAAAACTAATAGGAAAAGATTAAGTAATCTATGGGACAATTATACTCACAAAATGTACAGTGCTATAAATTAATTAAAATAGAGCAAGCAAATGTGTAATCCAAAGCCATTAGAAAAGAGCAAATTTGGGGAATGACAACATCCTTTGTAATGTATTGAATAGTCATGACTCCGGAAGATGGGTTTTGTCATTTAACATACTTAGGATGTAACAATAAATAGGTTTTCTTTAGAAGTTCATTTTCTAGTTTATTTATTTAAAAAGCACCCTTAATTCAACTTGTATTTAATGTAAATCACAGCATAGTTTAGGAAAAAAAAAATCCTAGAAGAAACATTCCTGGAACAAAAGCAATTTACTGAGATGAATCATTGTATCAGTGAACACATGAGGTATCACTGTTAAGTCCAACTTATTCTTCTTTTCCATATAGAAACCTTCTAAGAGTATAAAATGAGAATTTATAAGAGTGTGTAATGGATATACTGACTATCCATAAAATAATACTTTTTTGTCCTAACTTTCCTGATTTTTCATATCAGCAGTAAAACTGATGTAGGCGAATTTTCCTAATTTTCTTTTCTCTTTAATTCCTTTGATTTTGTTATATTATTATAAAACCCAACACTTTGCTCCACAAGTCAGCTTTCCTTTCTTCAGGTTTGACACAATACTGCTTTTATTCAATTGTTTCTGTATTGTTCTTTTATAAATGTCTTATGTTGCTATTTTGATTACATTCTATTTAAATGTAACATACACAAACACATTAGGTGTTGGTTTAGTTTTTAGTAAGAAGTATATTACAAAATTGTATTTTTTGCAGCAGAGAACAAAGCCAACGTTTTTTATCATGTTAACAAGATGTGCTTCTTTCCCGCAACTGCAATAACACACATTAAAATACACAGATACTCAAAGCTTTAGTGAGTATTGGGATTATATCTTCTTTTGAAAAAAAAAAAAAAAACCACAAAAAAACCAACCAAAAAAACTCCCTTTCCTATCCCTTTTTCCAAGTTTTAGTTTTAAAATTTCCTATACTACCTTTATGATGACCACAGCCAACTGCTTAATACCAAATCTTTAAAAATGGAGTTAACTTCCATTAAAAGTACTTGTATATCTTAAAGGGAAGGAAAATGGAGGGGAAGGAAAATGGAGGGGAAGGAATAGGAAAGGGAGGAGAGAGAAGGGAATGGAAGGGGAAGAGGAGAGGAGAAAGAAAGAATGGACAATTAAAAACTTCCTAGGTAGCACTATATTTAAAGTTTGGGAAAGAGAGTGCTTCAAACAGTTGATACTGCTTACTGTAAGAAGATCTTGTTAAGCTAAACAAAGGCATACTTAACCAATTCTTTACACAATTCAATAGGCTAAAATGGAAATACATATTGAGCTTTAAAACCACATAATTTAAATGCATTTCAAAACCAAATGCTCTTTGAATAACCTAACCTTTAAAATATCAGGTCTCCTCCAAGTACTTATTAGACCTTCATTTTGCTTGTTAAATAAATAACTATTTTAGAACCAGCTTCTAAGAAATATTATTTTCAGATTTTTTTTGTGCATAGGATTGTGGATGTTCTGAAGCATTGAAATTTATTTGATGATAAATTAAACAACATTCATTGATGGCTAATCTTTTGCTATCCTAAAATTTAGAAGCATTAATTTAAGTAAGTCAATCAAAATTATGGAAATGTATCTCCTGGAGACTGGTGAAGTTTGGCTCAGTCCTTAGGAGAACTGATCACATTCTTGTAGTTAAAACTCACAAGCCCAAATCCCAGTTCTGTAATTCAACTGAAGGAAAAATAGCTGCAGCATCAGAGACTGCAGAGTCTCCTCTGGCTAACCCTATTCATCGATGTTCACCCATGCAGGCGCCAAGAAGATGCCCAACAGAAACCTCGATTAGATCAAAGATAACTGTAGCCCTTTGGGGCAAGGGTGAAAGGGTCTTTCTGGTCAGGCTGAAAGGCTTGCATAGGAACAGATGCATGCAGCAGGCCAACACATCCAGCCAAGGCTGCATAGCTCAATGACACCAGGATGGCAGACTGCCTACTTGGGCTGTATTTGGAGCCCACAGATTGAGAGAAGTTTATTGTCCCAATCCAGTTAGTGCTGGTAGGGACAAACCTGGGATTGTGTGTCCAGGCACAAAAAGAAACCCCATAGGGTCCAGCAGAGAGCTACCAGGAGGTAGCTTGGTACATGAACAATACACAGATGCCGAGGCTAATTTAGTCTGATGAAGAGAATGCCAAGGGGTGATTGAACAGTCACGTACCATCCCTGTGCAGTGAAGACAGAAACAACGGTGCGAGACTCTTCTCAACAGTGGCAAATAGCATAGCATGGGCAACAGTCACAAGCTGCAACTGAAGCACGTTCAGATCAGATATTAGAAACACTTATACACTGGGAGAGAAATGAAGCACTGAAACAGGTTATGCCAAGAGAAGAGGGCGAGGAATCTCCATCCTTGGGGGTTGAGACTGAGTTAGACAAAGCCATGCCTGACCTGATCTAGGATTGGCACCAGTCCTGCTTCAAGCTGGAGGCTGAACTAGATAAACTCTAGATGTTTCTTCCAACCAATCTTTCTATGATTCTACAAATTAAAGGGGAATACTACCTTGGTTCTTGCAACCCCATTTTCTCCTCTGCTATAAAACTATTGTGCACTTCTTAATGCAAGGATCTTAAAGTCTACTGCTTGAAGAAACAGCCAGCCACTTGAAAAGGGCTACACTTAAAACTTTTTATGAAACAATAAAACAACACAGTAAAATCAATGGGGATTTGGACTGCTACCAGATATTCCCCCAACTGTGCAAAAAGAAGGTATTGTTCAAAATGCTTTCTAACATATGACTAATGTTCTCAGCATAGCACCATGAGGGTTCATTGCTAAATTTTTATGTGACTACGATTGCTCCAATTTTAATAGTACAAATTACACTGCTAAATACAAAATCTGATGAAGTTAAACCTCTCCATAAGTAAAATTTATTTTCTGTAGACATTAATTTTAAAATTCTCCTATAACAAAAAATTCTATGCCACTGAATACACCTAAAATTCCATTGGCAATATGAACACATAAAGGCAATAGAATTAAGACTTCTAAAGGAGTAATACTTTACTGAGTGAATATACAATACTACAATAAATAATAAAGGAATAACTGTGTTAATCTCATTGCAGAAGGGCAAAATAAGTTTCATTTATCCCATTTTTTTTTTCTCTCCTTTTAAACACCCATCAAGGCTAAAAACAATCCTTACTGGGACACGACCCAGAAAATAAAATGGGGTCTTCTAAGGGGAACAGGGATTTCATTTATTAGGAGACTACAAAGAACATGCTGGTTGTTAGATTTTTAGCTAATGCCACTATGTATTCCCTGTCTGATATCAAGGTCTGGAATTCACCCTGGATTACTGAAGGAGGGAGTATATTTTGAGGGGGGCAGCTGGGGGTTAGCTATGAGTGCATACTTTCCTTTCTTTTATGCTTGCTACAGTTACACCACTTTCTCTCATTCTTCAATTGTATAAATCAAACTGTATCCTATCTCAGTCTCTCTCATATATGCCAGAATCTAGAATCAATTACACTGCCTTGTAGGGCAACAAGCATTACTTGTATTTCAGTTTTTCCTGCCCATTTTTCTGCTGTTCCTACAATGGAGATCCTGTTGTGAGCTAATGTCCCATGTGAAATTTGCAACACAAAGCTGGAGTTGAAAAGGGTTTCCTTTTTTTGTTGTTTTACATACAAAACTCCATCTGTGAGTTCTTTGTTACTGAGAGATCTTGAAAAAAAAGTGAGGTAAGCCTCACTTGAATTCATAGAAGATGAACCTTGTATCTTCTAAGCACGAAGTCCACAGTAGTTTCCATGGTGCATCTGGAATATGTTAGGTCGAATGGGTATACACTGGCTAATGGTGTAGCAAGTCCCCATAGTTTTAAGGACCATATTACTGTTTGAGAAAGGCATGTATGGGAGACATGGGAATGCATTCTTGCAATAGATTGACATTTGGGTCTGTGAGCCCTCCTATTTGAGTCAAGGCTGACTCCACACTTCTGCATCACCATAGTGACTAGCAAATGGGGCTTGCCAATCTGAGGGCAGAACTGTGCCCAGGTGCACAGCTTTAGCTGGAGCTGGTTTCTGCTTGACTGACTTCACAAAGTGAGCTCAGATCTTTTTTCAAAAGGCTAAGCAGGCAGGTTTCTTTCAGTGTCACAACTGCCATTTGAAGCTGGTAAGACTCAGCAAGCTCCTGGTGACTACTTTTATAGAGCAGGGTATAACTCAGATCTAAACTATCAACTTATCCTAAACTAGTAACTGATTACTGGTCCAAATATCTTCTCTTTTATCACAAAAAAAAAACAAACCCGCAAAAAAACCTCAGAGCATGTGCCTTCAAAGTCTAAGAAAATAATGAGAGTAGTTCACTTTTAACAACTGCACCTTCTTCTTATTATCAGCCAAATTCTGCAGAGCTACAATGATCTTTTTGTTCGAGACTTTGCAACAGATTTAAGATGTTTCATGTAATTCGCTAGTTTTCTTACCTATCATGCAATTCACTAGTTTTCTTATGGTGTTACAACACCACACTGTAAGAGATACAAATAAGAGATGGCCTTTCTTAAGCAGATGGACCCAAATACCTAAGAAAATTAATTACTCTTTACTACAAATATATCTGTACTCTTACAAAGCTCCAAGACAGATGTCAAGAATTCAGGAATTCTTAATGCTAAGCCAAAGAAATATCTGCAGAGCACAAAAGAATGAAAATTTCTAATACTGTGCTCAGAGAAGTAGAGATTTTTTTTTTACAGGAAAATTAATATATGTTAGCAAGCCTTGCATCTCAGTTGAGACCGCTATTTAAAATTCCAACACTTTTCAATTTTATTATAATTCTGCATACTAATAGTAATAAACAGAACAACATATATAAAATCTACATCTCTTTTCTCAGTTTTACCTATGTACAGAGAATTATGTACTATAACCTACCACTGAATTCTTTATTAGAAATTAAATGCATGATTTTCTCTTTTCTAAATTATGTATTTTACTTGCTCAATTTTATGTTCCAAACAAGCCACTTAGACTGAATGCCAACAAAAGTAGTCTCCTATGCAATTCTCTTGAATTGTATATTATCACTGACCAGATTTTTTAAACTGGAAGCTCTCATTAATACTAATTGTCCCATGACCAAGGTATATTGCTGCAGTCTTGAAGCTTCCTAGGAAACAAGTTATGACACAGGACTTCTTCTTTCATTCCTCTAACCCATGCAATTTTCAACTCTGGAGCATGTAAAGTGTGAGAAAAAAAGGCTCCACTTGCTCTGTTACCAAATGCAGGAGCTGGCAAAAACCTAACCGCCACCATTTGAGGTAAGAACAAACCAGCTCCTGGTGACTGCTATCACCAAAGAGGCTATCCTCACAGTGACAAGCAAAGGGACTAAAACATGATCCCAAATGTGTCTTTTATGACATTCACTACTGTGAAAAAGCAAAGACCTCAAGGCTGACATGAATGATAATTTCAACAACTGTTCTTTTGCTTCTTACAGGCAAAGTTAATTTTCATTCATAACTTTTTCTTCCTCATCCCCATCCTACTCCTGCATACTATACTTTATTTCTTGCCAATGGAGAAATGAAAAGGTAGAGAGAAAAAAGTGATAAAAAGGAGATTCATTTAATGGTATCATGAAATGTAATACAGATAGGGCTATGCTATCTCTCCATTGCTCATTGTTGTATGTAGCAGATAGAAAACTCCATTCATACCAACTCTGTCATTCAATAGCCTTGAAAATACTTAAAGAATACTCTGTCCTCCAGGAACATTTTTCTGTTTTGTATTACAAAATGCAGCAGAAGTTTATATACACATAAATATTCCATAAAGGTACTTTACCTTTTTGTAAGCAAATTGTCAATGTAAAATAAATGCAGATGAATACAATACAGATTTGAAAGGCAAAATTTGCAGTTGCACCATGCATCTCATTTAACGGTTATTCATATCCAATATTGCATTGCATCACTCTTTACTTAACAAGATTTACACTTACAAGCCAGATCAGCAAGACCTTTACATCAGATCAGCATGTTTGCTGCAAATTTACGTAAGAGTGTGCCATCTTAAAAAGCCTGAAAAGGTCTAAATAGGGAGTAGCCAGGAGTTATCACAACAGAGGAATACCATATGAAATATATTTGGAATAACTGATTCTCCATTTAATTGCTTATTAAAATATTTACTACATACTTCTTGCAATCAAAGTATCTTTCATTTGTTCTTACAGATTTTTCAAGTCTGTGTCTAAGAAAAACCCAACATTTGAAAAAACATGTTTTGCAATAAGCTTTGACTGTTTGACTAAATGCTGTTGCAAACACAGAATTACGAGCTATTGAAGAGAAGAGTAACCTCAGATATTGGCAGTGGTTATATCTGCATAACACTCAGTTGCTTTTAGTTAAGAACTCATGCTGTGAAGTAAATTGTCTGGGTTTTCTTCACTTCTCATGACATTTTATTCACCTTTGAAAGTGAGAAGTACATTTCATTCTCCTGATGTTTTAGGTCTGTATAAAAACCTGAAATATTTAAACCTAGCTTTCCCTTTACACTTCTCCTCACTTTCCAGTCTCTCTAATCCATCCATGTAATTTAGTTTAAGATATTTATTTACAGTCCAACCTTTCCATCCACATGAGACTTTTACAGAAAAGATTAAGCTGGATGGAGGCCAAGAATAGTATAGAGACAGAATTAGAGGGCTGAATAACTTTCTCATGTGCAGGTATACACAGAAATTAATTTGGATAAAAAGTGGTCCTTTTCCTACCATTTAATAGTAATCTATATTGCTTGTAAATTGCATCCATTCTTTCACTTTTTTTTTAATTGCATGACCTTGCAAATTGTATCATGTCATTTTATCTCAAGAATTTAGATTTATTAAAATTACAGACTTTTTGTGTTATTTGTATTGCATCTTACATCACCATAGCTTAATAACATATATATCTATGCAACTCCCACATTCTTGTAATTTCAAAGTGGTTTTAAGTTGAGAAAACTATTTTTGAAATAGCTAAATATCCAGTTTCTTTTGAAAAAGGAATTTCATGAGTTTAGTCTTAGCAGTAGTATCGTAAGTATATTACCGGATATCAGGAATGATCTACAAAATTTTTTTTACAATATTATCAATTATTGCCTATTGACAACCACTAATTTAAGCCAATTTGACAATGTGACAATCAACGTGACATTTTAAGATTCTCCATATTGTGCAACAATTGCTGTGTTACAAGTTGGGTATAAAGTAACAACAAATTTCTTGAGTTTGGTTTTACAGGTCTTCTTCATCCATGTATTCACTGGTCTTAAACTGCCTGCCTAACAGCCTGCTAAATGGAGAATCAGATTCTAAAGCTGAATTCACAACTGAGAAATGTTTTCTGAATGACCTGTGACATCATTTAACATGTACGAAAATCTCTGAGGCTTCCGGTACTTCTAAATTTCTGGAGTACATGCATGATATTCCAGAAAAGCAGAAACACTCCTCAGGAATAGCAAGTATAATTTCAGAACTGAACGTGATCATAATTCATGTCATAGGGAGCCAAATCTAGCAGATATGTCAAGGAATTCAATGTCCAAAATACTTACTAAAAATGTATTTTCCCACTGAAACAGGTTAATGAATGTATTTTTCCTTCTGCTTTAGCAGCTTGCACTAAACGTTAATGAATTCTGCCTTGAAGATTTTCAACTATAAAAATAATTTTGAATGCTGACCTAGCCTACCAAAATATTTGCAGTTTATTTCTGTTTGATCTACAAATTATACAGATATGCTCTACTTAATCATTAAACTTATTAAGAAAATTATTGAATTATATGGGGTTCATATCTCTCAGGAATCCATTTGAAAGTCTTCCCAGTTTAATGGTGAAGTATTGTTACACTGGGAAAGTGTTTTAGTAATCAATGGGGTACATACTTTCATGCTTCAGTACAAAAGAAACAGGAAGTACAAAACCTACAACCTAAGATGTAGTACATGAGAATTCTAACTGATCTACCTATTAAATTTCATCCCCATGACAATACCAAGACACAGTAATTGCTAAATTTTACCATAAGAAAGAATATCTTTTTGCATAATGGTGTTTCTGAAATCTCGGTGGAAAACCATGCACTATAAACTTCTAAAGTCTTCTGAAAGCATGTCTGTTCATGTGATGTCTATCAAAAAGTCTTGCTTAAAGACAGAAAATTAAGTTCAGTAGTTTTACCCAAAAACCTGAACTGCACTGTCCTGGTTTCAGCTGGGATAGAGTTAACTGTCTTCCTAGTAGCTGGTACAGTGCTATGTTTTGAGTTCAGTATGCAAAGAATGTTGATAACACTGATGTTTTCAGTTGTTGCTCAGTAGTGTTTAGACTAATGTCAAGGATTTTTCAGCTTCTCATCCCCAGCCAGCGAGAAAGCTGGAGGGGCACAAGAAGTTGGCACAGGACACAGCCAGGGCACCTGACCCAAACTGGTCAATGGGGTATTCCATACCATGTGACGTCCCATCTAGTATAGGAACGGGGAAGTGGGGGGCAGGGATTCGCCGCTCGGGGACTGGCTGGGTGTCGGTCGGCGGGTGGTGAGCAATTGCACTGCGCATCATTTGTACATTCCAATCCTTTCATTATTGCTGTTGTCATTTTATTAGTGTTATCATTATCATTATTAGTTTCTTCTTTTCTGTTCTATTAAACTGTTCTTATCTCAACCCACGGGTTTTGCTTCTTTTCCCGATTTTCTCCCCCATCCCACTGGGTGGGGGGGAGTGAGTGAGCAGCTGTGTGGTGTTTAGTTGCTGGCTGGGGTTAAACCACGACACGAAATCTCGGTGGAAAACCATGCACTATAAACTTCTAAAGTCTTCTGAAAGCATGTCTGTTCATGTGATGTCTATCAAAAAGTCTTGCTTAAAGACAGAAAATTAAGTTCAGTAGTTTTACCCAAAAACCTGAACTGCACAGACACAAAAAAATCACTATTTCATTGCTTGGAACATCATATATATTATAAAAAGTAAAAGAGAAAATGGAATGACCCTATTTTAAATTTACTGAATATTTTTGACTAGAAGGATTATAATAAGATTTGCCTACATACATGCATGCCTTCTCACTGGTATAGCCAAATCAAAAGTAAAAAATGTAACACAGAGATAGACGACTTCAAGTTTTAATTACCTCATCAACACTGGCATGTACATAACTTCCTCTAACTTTAAGGATACGTAGTAAAAAGAGCATCAGTACTAAGCATAACACACAGCAGAGCAGTTTAAAAACTTATCTTGGGTAACAGAAAATCCTTTCTCTACTATAATGTGCCTAAAAAAAAAGTTAAATGCATGTGAAAAAATAGTATGGACAGTCCCTTGTTTAAAAAATCCCTGATTTCACAAACAAGCCACTCAATACAGAATTTTCATTCATAGAGAGGTCAGGACAAAGCCCTAACATAACTTTGAAGCTGGCCCTGCTGCGACCTACGGGGTTTGGAGCCGATGATCACAAGGTCCCTTTCTTTCTAAATTATTCTATGATTTCATGAAGTACATGAAATTTAATGCACTTAGATAAAAAAAAAAAAAGAACTGAACCTGCTGAGATTTGAATGTGAAATTACAAAGAATTACTTATTTCAAATTTGATCTCCAACTTGTCAAGAAAAAGAGAGAAAACAAAGTTATATTGAAAGCAAATACTAGCAGTAGTGCTTGAAGTTTGAGAACTCCTTAATAGCTAAAACCAAAATAATAAATTTATTGGTCTTCAATTTGCATAAGATTAAGATGATCTACAAACTTTCTTAGTATTGTTTTCTTAAGAAAAATGCCTTTGATTTTTTCTATATGTTATGCTTATTTTTCAGATATGTAACATAGTACCACTTGTAGTCCACCTGTCAACGGATTTCCTTTTCTTGTACAAAGATTTCAGCATTTCTTAGGTTGTAATATTTTTCATCCCTTCATTTTGCATTATGATGGAAAGTTGTAAACCCACTTATATTTAAAGAAATATTTAACAGATTTTTGTACATAGCCTGATTAGGCTACCACAAGATTTTGAAAATTATTGTCTCCTTCAATAAAATATTCAAGAAAAAAGTATAAGCATATGTTGATAAAGCATCTCTGGTGTGTTTTGATATTACTGCATGAAATATATTCATGAGCAATACATTCATTATAGCATCATATTATATTTGGCACAGTATTTCATAAAGCTTCTGCTTTCTGCCATCCAAAGAACAATCTCCAATGTCAAAAGAGAAAACATCCTTGACCATTAAAATTTAAAGCACAAATAGATTCAAAACCCCAGCTTTTATAACATGTTCATTTTCTATATTTTTTCTTCTACCCCATGCTTTTGGAAATGTATGTATAACTTTAGCTTATATAATTGTTCCACTGTAGAAGATATTTTATGTTAATATCCTACAAATGCTGAATTATAAGTTCAGGAATAATTTGGTTAAAAGACTTGAAACTCAATAGAATATCTCCTGAAAAAAACCCAAGACCTAGAGACACTAGCAAAGCCCAGATGTTTTCTTTTGTTTGTTTGTTTTTCAGAAAATATACAACACAGGACATTTTTGCTTTTTAAGATCCAAAGTTAAGAAAAATGTAAGGTTGTCATGTTGAGTAGCTACCTGAACTTAGTGCATTAAAACCAATGTCAGAATAGGCATTCTTTGAGTAAGTTACTTTTAGAGCATTGCTACAGATTAACATCCTCAGATTCACCATTCTCTAACATGACTACACTTAATTTTATATTAATATACCAGTAGGCAAAAGCTTTAAGAAAAAAAAACCCCTTATGTAAAAATTCAAGTTTATTCAAAATAGATTCTGTATTTTCTTCTACCATTATTTTATGAAGTTTATACTTTTAA
Source organism: Harpia harpyja (assembly GCF_026419915.1). Classification (NCBI taxonomy): domain Eukaryota; kingdom Metazoa; phylum Chordata; class Aves; order Accipitriformes; family Accipitridae; genus Harpia; species Harpia harpyja. The sequence goes on from NC_068947.1 coordinate 27,094,762, forward strand.
AGAAAAACAGGAATGATTGAAAAGTACTTTTTTCTTCTAAACTACAATTTTCTCCACCTTTATTATTTTTAAGTTTTTAATAATAATCTGTTTCGCAAGGTGTAATTGTAAAGATGTTTCACCTTTATCATCTGTAAGCCCAGTTATGTGCATTTCTCCAAAGTCATTTGATGCTACAGTTTGTTACCAATATAAGAAATTCTAAATTAGCTAGGCATTACTACTTTAGCAGCTTCCTTAAAAACCGAGAAAACCCAGAACCTAGAGAATGTCGCTAAAATGAAGAAATGAGTAGACTTTCTTTTACCTGTTCTTTAGGAAGTCTTTGCTATTGATAGAGGGTTTATATAAAATAATAATAAAAATTGACTTAAAAAAAATCTAAAAATACAAGAATTTCAAATTCTACCAAACCTTTCCTAAAAAATAATAAAAGGCAATAACTGAAAATAGATTTTAAAAAAAAGAAATTTGATCTTAAATCTGAGAATTTCCAAACACTAGAACAATCACAAATATTAAATACACTATATGTATGAGATGAATATCATATCAAAAGGCTCTTGATCTAATGAAACGACAGAAAGAGAACATTGTGAATACCTCTTAATAGAAGAGTGCATTTTTTCCCTTTCATGATAGAAACTGATAGGGGAGTAATAATACTGCAGTTCAGAGGAACCAAGAGTGGGGGGAGGAGAGAGACTATTGGCTACGTAAATCCCCAAATGTATACCTCTTCTCTAACATGACAGTGCCAACCATCCACATATCCCATAGGTGAATTTACACAGTAATCTTAACATGGGACTAGGTTTTTTATTGTATTCTTCATGTTGCTTTATCAGCAGCAAACTGAGTGGCACTAGAAATGCAGAGACTGGTTTTCCTTGGTATTACATTCTTATATAAATATTTAATGCTTTGAAAAGAAAGATCTATTCACGTTTCTCTGTTTATCTATCTACCTATCTGTAAATATGAAGAAGGAATTAAAAATTGCTAGAGTTTTAGTGGCAATACTCATGCTGAATTAAGACTGCGGAATAAAGTTTTTTGTACTCTTGTTGAAGACATCCAAAAGTTTTCAGAAAGCATATCTCCACAGCGGTTTAGGTTTGTGTATAAGCTAAGTCGCTTTCATTACGAATGCATTATTTGCTGCCTGTGAACCAGAATTACTAGTGTTTATAATGCTATTAAGACAAAACAAGACCTTGATGTACCAGTGGTGCTTTCTAAGGGACTGAAGGGACCTGAAGAACTGAATCCCACAGTTTCTGAGTCCATCCTGTTTCTTCCTTGGAAAACTCAATACTGCCTGAACAGGAAAAGTAATGCAGGCTTTTTCTTATGAAGTCTTTGCTGATTACTCAGAAACTGATCAGTGAATGTCCTTTTTTTTAAAATAAAATTGCACAGAATATTGTGGTAAGACAATTTTTCCCAGTGCAGATATCTTACACCTTCTCACTGGTTTCTTTGTGTCTACTGAGGAAAGCATGGCAAATGCTCTTCACTGGTTGTTATCTCCTTCTTGATGGTAGATGGGCAATATCCCATACTCCGGGATTTACCAGCTGTCTGGCTGAAAGGATGCAAACTCTCCTTGGAGAATGAATCTTGCCAATATTATCCACAGTTCTGTTACTTCAAGATTAGTGGGCTTCTTTGCACTACTGACAGAGTCATAAATGTCCAGACCCTGAGAGCACTGTTAGCCCTGCCTGTCCCTGGCCACCCACCTCCCTTTGGGGCTCTGGCCCATGGGGACCCCCACTGCACTGTGACTGTAAAGTGAATCTATACAGAGAACTGCAGCTAGTCTGCAACAAAACATTTTTTCATATTTAGAAGAGCACCTAACAAGTGCAGAAAAATCTGGCTACCATTTGCTCACTGATCCCTTGGTGAACTATGATAGTGTTGATTATGACTTTTAAATGCCTAAATAGTCTGCAGTTGGTGTATCAGAATGATTGCTTCACTTTCTGTGCTCTCCTTCAATAGCTGCAATCAGCACAGACTTTCAGATGAAATCTTCTTCATTATAAAAGACAAAGGGGAGGGAATAGGGAAACAGATGTTCTTGGCTACAGCTCCAAGACTCTGGGATTTTTTCCTTAATTTGATCTGAAAACAGCTCAAACTAGTACAGTTGGAGACAAAAGCTACCTTTTGAGGGATTCTTTGAAGAAACCAGCAGCATTCTTCCTAGATAAAGAGAATTGCAGGATGTTTGAATAATTTGCACAGAATCCATTTCATACTGCTTAATTTTTCTGATTAAACTTATTTGTATTTACTGGATGATTGATTACATAAGAATGACTAATAACTTTGGTAAGTATCTATTGTATTTTTCACATAAATAAAACCAGACAATTATAATCCTACTTGTAGAAGGTTTTATACATAGTTATTGGGTTATAATCATAAGAAAATTAATGACTTGTTAGCATTAGTAACAATTCCATTCAACAACTTTTTGAAGCATTTATTAATCATTTATTAACACTTATTTATAAACTAACTTCTGCAGGCACATTTCCACGATGTTTATTTCATTTAGTAATACAATTTTCAATTAATTTTATGAGCTTATGGCTGTTCTCTGTAACTGTATGAAGACAACCACACTATCTCTTCTGGTCATAGTCGAGAGGGACCAGAAGACCCAGTTTAGCCTTGACAGTCTCTGTATTGGAAGGCTAACTTCCTCCTGTGTGTAGGTTTTTTTGGCTCTTTCCCTTAAAAGATGATCTTGGAAATTACACATTACCTACATTGTAGCAAGAAAGGGCTGCAGTGCTGTTTTATCACTCCTTAGTTAAATCAGTCTGATAAAAAGACTCCTGTAAAATTTCAGCATAGTTTATTACTGGCTGCTGGGAAAAAAATCATGACTCATGCATTATATATGCATATTTACTTGAGATGTGCAAGCAGTTAACTGTCCCTGTGTAAACAGCATTTATATCTGAATCTTAGCCAGAAACCTGTCCCTAAAATGTGAACAGAGGAAAAAAGTTATTTTGATTCCATTAAAGAATATTGACCAAGTATGGAAATTATGATGACCCAGCTACAAATCATAATACAGAATACTGACTGTGTGTAGTCTAAACATCCTCCTCACTCAGCTGAGAAGATGTTGAGGCATGGTAGGAAAGTGATCCTTAGTTACTTAAGCACAGTGAGAAACTGTCTCAAAAACATGTATTTATTTTTCAAATTTGTCATTCAAAAGACTCAAAAGTATCCCAAATGTCTCAAAAAATATAAACAAAAAAAAAATAAAAGCCTTCACACTAAGAAAAGCTTCTTTAAAAATTCTTTCAGGAACTGAAAATAGGGATTTAGAAGAGGCTATCTCAATATTATCCTATCATGACACTCTAAGTAGGCTAAAATATAAATGAAGTTTAAACAGATGTTTTAGAAAACTTGCTGAAACCCTCTGAATGCATAGGAAACAAGAAAAGGCTGAATTTTTCAGAAAGATTCCAGTTACATTTAGCAGTATTTTCATTTAAAAAAAGGACACCAATATTATTTTTTGACATCTCCATCTGAGAAGACTTTTTCTGCTCTGGGCTGTTCAGTCTGTGTTTTGGTAACACATCTCATTTTTCTGGTTTGGCCTTATAGTACCTCACAAATAGAACAAGTTTTTAACTCATTAGGGAATATCTACAAGAACTTAGGATAAATGCAACCAGTTTTCTTTTGATTTCCCTATTAAATTACATAGTGTAGCAACAAGAAGATTTACAAAAAGATGCCTCCCGCTTAGCAAATATTTGAAATTCTGAAGTAGTTTTTGATTTTAAAGGAGTTCAGAGATAAATTCAGAGAAATATAGGATATACAATCTCAATCATTCTATGCAGGGGTATACAAATAGAGATTTCAGAAAACATCATTAATTAATTATGGACCTATGATTAATTTTTAAATTGTCCACTGTCCTCTCAGTAAAGTTTACCTTCCCAATATTTGTCTATTTACTAAGTATATCTATTTGTAGACTAAGATGACTTTTCAGGTTGTTTTCATATTTACTAGTTTTTGTCATCCCTTGGAGTAGTCTTTGATAATACTGTATTGGATTTGTGTGGCAAGGTTTTGGTAGTAAGGGGGGGTTACAGGGGTGGCTTCTGTAAGAAGCTGCTGGAAGCTTCCCCTGTGTCCGACAGAGCCCATACCAGCCAGCTCCAAGACGGACCTGCTGCCAGCCAAGGCCGAGCGAATCAGTGACGGTGGTAGCGCCTCTGTGATAACATTTTTAAGAAGGAAAAAAAAGTTGCTGGGCCAGACAGAAACGGCAGCTGGAGAGAGGAGTGAGAAGATGTAAGAGAAACAACCCTGCGGACACCAAGGTCAGTGAAGAAGGAGTAGGAGGAGGTGCTCCAGGCACCGGAGCAGAGATTCCTCTGCAGCCCATGGTGAAGACCCTGGTGAGGGAGGCTGTCTCCCTGCAGCCCATGGAGGTCCATGGTGGATCAGATATCCACCTGCAGCCCGTGGAGGAGTCCACACCGGAGCAGGTGGGTTCCCGAAGGAGGCTGTGACCCCGTGGGAAGCCTGCGCTGGAGCAGGCTCCTGGCACGACCTGCAGATCTGTGGAGAGAGGAGCCCACGGAGCAGGTTTTCTGGTAGGACTTGCAACCCCGTGGGGGACCCACGCTGGAGCAGTGTGCTCCTGAAGGACTGCACACCATGGAAGGGACCCATGCTGGAGCAGTTTGTGAAGAAATGCAGCCCGTGGGAAGGACCCATGTTGGAGAAGTTCATGGAGGACTGTCTCCCATGGGAGGGACCCCACGCTGGAGCAGGGGAAGAGTGTGAGGAGTCCTGCCCCTGAAGAGGATGAAGTGGCAGAGACAATGTGTGATGAACTGACCGTAAACCCCATTCCCCATCTCCCTGTGCTGCTGAGGGGGGTAGGTAGAGAATCCGGGAGTGAAGTTGTGCCCAGGAAGAAGGGAGGGGTGGAGGGAAGGTGTTCTGAGATTTGGTTTTATTTCTCATTACCCTACTCTGGTTGATTTGTAATAAATTGAGTTAATTTTCCCCAAACTGAGTCTGTTTTGCCTGTGACGGTAATTGGTGAGTGATCTCTCCTGTCTTATCTTGACCCACCAGCCCTTTGTTACATTTTCTTTCTCCTGTCCAGCTGAGGAGGGGGATTGATAGAACGGCTTTGGCGGGCACCTGGCGTCCAGCCAGGGTCAACCCACCACAGATACCTTTACGATGTCCAAAACCAGTGTGACCTATTATGTTTTTTCAACAAAACCTCTCAGCATTGCAGTTGGGGGACAATGAAATGAAGAGGAAAATACATGCTTGAAAGAAGGTAAACCCCCTGAAAACTTTCAAGTGAGAAAGAAGAATAAACTGAAAAAAGTAAGGTAAATTGCACAAAAGGAAGATGTGGGGAAATAACATGACAGCATGTAGGAACTAATACAGCCTTTTTCTCAAAGCAGCTGAATATTCAGTTTTAGTAAGGATGGCAGCAGAGATCCTGAATACTCAGAGTCTACTTCACAGTGGTATTGTCTTCATAAGGACTGCAGGTATTTGTACTCTGTTTTTAGAATAAATTACCATACAATTCAAACAGATATTGTACTAAAATAATTCCAAGAAGATCAATTCATGTTATACAGAAATCTCCAAAATGAGCTGTATACAACAACTTAAAAACATGTAATGCTGAAAGAATGTTTCAAAATCAAAGTGTGAACTTTTGAAAAAGGCAGCTCCAGTCAACTCTAATAACAACAAGGGTCTGTCAAGTTATACATCTTTCCTAATGTAATCAATCTTTTCATAAACTTCACATTAACAGAAATAATAGGAAAGAAAGTTTTATGGGGAGTAAGGTAAATACACTGTTCTACAAAGTTAACACTGAGGACTTTTTTTTGTTCTGGCTTTAAATTTAAATCAAGCATCTGTGTGATTGCACTCTGTAGTCACTGGGTTTGTTCTCATTTGAGTACGTTGCACCCCACTACACAGACTGGTCACTTCAGGTTTTAGTATTTGGTACATTGTAGTTCTCCTCAGAGAAATTTATTGCAAATTCATTGAAGGAAGTAGCTATGACAAAAAAAGTCTCAAACTTGGTCTGAAACATAACATGAAAAGAAGGGAAGAGCTACACTAATGTCCATTAATGTGCATGCCCTGCAACTAGAGGAAGCACATTGTCTTCTTTAGATCTTCTAGTACTGAAAGAAATATAAGCTATACCAGACTAAAATGAACGCTACTATGATTTGAGTCACCATCTCTGGAGATGAGTCACCATCCCTGGAGATATGCAAAAAGCGAGTGGACAGGGTACTCCAGGGCATGGTTTAGGGGGCATGGTTAATGGTTGGACTCGATGATCTTGAAGGTCTTTTCCAACCGAAATGATTCTATGATTCTATGATTCTATGATTTACAGTATTACATTTATACACACAGTTACTGTGTTTGGTTAAGAAAAACAAAAGATAAAAAGTCATTATATGTTTCTTTGAATATATGTTAATTACATGTTTATTACATGTTTCTTTGAAATAACTGTAATTTGGAACATGCTCTGCATAGTGCAGAATTTTTCTGTGTGGATTATGGGATGTGAAAGGGAAAGAGATAACACACATTACATCATTTGCTACTTTTTTCCTCCCATCACTGTGATGATAGCTGCAAAACCATTCACCTCCTGTATAAATCAGAAGACTGTTGGGGCTATTTTAACTTGCACTACCTGTTAAAAATATCGAAGGGTAAATATAGATGCAAGGGATTACTGATCTGTTGAATATATTTTGTCAACATTACTCTGTATAAACACCCCACCTTGGCATGTACTTAGAGAATTCTTGTCTGTTTGGGGAGGCTTATACTCTTTTCTGCCTTTAGAGAAGTGCAAAGAAGGCATTTAATGTTTGTTGCACAATACTCTTATAGATACGCTTTTGAAACATACGTCATTAATATTAACAGGTATGTAGAAAGGTTACTAAGTAGCTCAAAATCAGTAATTAATGCCCAGGATTAAATATCACATAATAGCTTACTTAAAATTTTTAATTTAACTGCATACATAATGCACATTCTCAAACTAACTCCTCTGTGATTTCTAATCTCTTTGTAATGAACAGCTTCAAAAATATTTTTCATATCTACTTGACTGGGCAGTGAAAAATGCAAAATAATTGTAAATTTGTTCACCAAACTTTTTTAAAACTAAAAAGTAATGGTTGCCTTTTACAAGATTACAGTAAGATTTCTAATTGGCGTAAAGAGGTCTGCATTAAAATTAACTGAAGACACAGTTACTGGACTAAGACTAATGGAGAAACAAAGAATCAGTTAAAATATACTTGCATTCTTTTCCCTTGACATTTTTTTCAGTTAAAATACTTCCATTTATTTTTTGTATACTTACTTTGAACTCCATGGGAGCGAACTATTTTCCAGGTTTCTGAGGCTACCTCTTTTACATCCACTTGGTAATGATGAATGGGCACACCTCCATGTGAATCTGGCTTATTGAACAAAACTTTGGCAGTGGTTTGTGACAACTCTAAAACTCGTACTCCATAAGGATTTGATGGCACATCTAAAAAAGTACAAACATTAATTTAATAATCAGCAGCAACTATACAGACGTAAACAGTTGATAATCTACCCCAAAAAGTCTCCTTTGCATCTTGAAGGGATAAAAGATAAATATTGAATATGATGTAATAATGTTTGCGTTAGATAAACAGATTAAGCTTTGTAATACAGAGCTGTAAGAAAACCACATTTATTTTCTTGTATGCTGAAGTAATGCAAAAAATTTTTCCATTTCTGCCTTTCTTTTATAATATGATCTTGTTTAATAGCTAATTTCATCATAGGAAAATGTAAGAGACTATTTTGTTTACTGTATAATTACATAAAAGAGAATAACAAACTTTAAATCAAATTTTACAAGAGGAATAGTTATAGCTAAATAGATCATTCAGAGTCTGAATTCTTCTAAATGTGATTATGACAAAAAATTGCAGAAATAATTTGGCCATTTTTATGAAACTCTGAAATACTGCTGAAAACATGAATCCTTTTTTTCTTTTTTTTTGAAAGACTGGATTCCAAGCTACTAGAAAGGAATATTAATGGAAGGTTTCTATTCTCTTTTCAGTTTCAGAAATAATTTGCAGAATAGGTGGAAAGAAACGTTTTATCTGAAATCAAAAGGACGTGCATATCTTTTGAAGTAGAAAAGAACTACGAAAATAAAGCAGGTGTCTGTAGGTGTTGAGATGCTAGATATGAAACAAAACCAAAAAATTAACTTTGGGGTCAATACCTTTTTAAAAATAGAAACATTAAGTTACTTTTACAATGTATGACCAAACTAACACATAGAAGACAAAAGATTAAGTTTTCAGGACATGCTTTAGTGGGCATGGTGGTGTTGCGTTGACGGTTGGACTTGATGATCTTAAAGGTCTTTTCCAACCCAAACAATTCTATGATTCTATGATTTTCTAATTGTCCTACATTTTAAAGTGTTATAATTACAAAAAAACTGTATTGAGAATACTAAGAAGAATTTTAGTTCTGTGGACAGCAATTTGAAACACATTAAGAATTTCTCTTTTGATACATCCGACAATGATTTGCATACCTGCTTACAGATTTGACATTGCTTTTGTCTCCATGATATGAAAGATATTTTTATAAGGACATGCAAGAATTTGAGCCAAAGCCTATCATTTGGTTAGTGGGTACTGAACCATTTACATAAAATGTAGTCTTTATTCAAGGGCTGTCAGACAGTTGGGAATAAAAAGAGAGTCAAACTGAGCTTCACCCAGTATTGGTACTTGAATGAAAATGAGCCAAAAATGTCTATAAAATATTAAATAATGGGTTTAAGGACATATTCAGCCACGAATTCTCAGGAAAACAAGACCTGCCAAAGCTGCTCTAAAGGGGATGATTTGTATAACTTTTTAATAATCAGGCACCTAAATTTTTCAGAAAAATTCTCTAACAGTTGTCAGAGTTGAGTGTCTTAGTGCTAGTATCATACCTCTGTAAATTCTTACAGTTAGCATTTCTGAATATAGGTCTCCTGAAACCTCCAGTGCTTGGTGCTCATTGGGTTAAAACCAGCATAGATTTATTTACATGGAGGAACGATTTTAATATCTTTTACTTAGAGACACAACTATATGAATCCATGACGTTAAAGATTTGAGTAGAATTCAAATCTCAGCTTGAGGGATTCAAACCCTCAAATCCTTTCTTATTCCAGGAAACATTCATTTCATCAGGATATGGGATGTTGCAGGAAGTTTTCACCCTTCTTAGCGAAGCTGTATTACTCTGCAGAATGGAATTCAAGATTCATGGTCAGACAGAATGTGACCAAATGTAACCAGTATGCTATGCATCCAGGAGAACACAGACCTGGGTTTTGAATCTTTTTCTAAATTGATCAAAAAGCTGGGTTTTTTTAGAAAAAAGAAAAAAAGTTCAAAAAACAATACAGATTTCTTTCTGTGATCACATGGAAGAATTATATATATATGTTGCTTGCAAAGTAAGCATTGATCCCAAAATCAGAGGAGGATGAGAATTAGAACCAGCTTGTGACCCTTCTCCTCCAGATTCTCATTACAGCTGAGAGCAGCATTTTATTTTTTTTCCCTGACAGTGACAGTACCTTAAGCACCATTCTGCCTACTGATTCCTTCCCTCCCTAGCTCAAATGACTGTTCTGAAAGGGGTGGGAAAAATACAACATAAGAATGCCAGCAAAACAATCCAGGATAGCCAAAGTAAAGCATCATGGCACTGTGTGAGTGATGTGGATACCAATCACTTGGGAAGATGAATATAGCTCTGCAGTACTGAAGACGAATGGTCTTTGGATTTAATTGCAAGCTCAAAGCTGCTGTGGATACCTACAATATTACAAATGGTTTCTAAACACTTTTATTCCTTTTCTGTTGTTAAAAGAGTTCAAAATGAAACAAACAAAATAATTGTTTAAGGTTGAATGAAAATTTAATTTCACTCAGGCTGGTTTTATGTTAGTTTTTGTATGCTCTTTCTATAAGGCAATTCACTGCTACTTCAGTCTGGATCAAAACAATTATTTGGTCGATGCTATGAAACAAAAGTGTGTTATTTACATATCCACTCTGTTCTTGACTTTCAAAATGTTAAGGAGATATCTTTTCCTTCTGTGTTTATGTCTGTATATGATTAACTACAATAAACATGGCATAGGGAAGAAGAAATCCTTCAGGAAGAACCTTATGTTCTCTACTGCAAATTCAAGTATAATTTCTGCCGAATGAAGATATGATTCCATTTGGTAATAAGAATAAAATGAAGCTCCTGTGAAAACCCAGTAAAATATTTTGCATAACTAGCACATTGCAACATGTTTAAAACTCATTTAAGTGTGACTTACATCCACAATACTATTTTAAATATGCATCCCACAATCCAAGCAACCCACATGTGTAGGTAACTTTTATGCAGTTTTCAGAGTTGAACTACATCAGTTCTTAAGAAAAGAGTGAATCACCTGAAGAAAGTATAACAGGAGACACATTCCTAGTCAAAATCACAAACAAATACTAGCAATTCCATTAAGATAGAATAAAATACCTACTATCTCTTTCAGACTAGGCAAATCTATAACTTTTTCCCCAAAGAAGATCATTAGCAGCATAATGAACTGAATCTAATCCTGTAGTTCTCTAATGAGGATGAATTTGATCATGCAAGGTTAACAGCCCTCTGGTCCTGATCTAGCTAAACATCCTAGCATTTGAGCTGTCCCCTGTCAGCTGAAATTATTTGGAGCATTGCCATGATTTTCGTGTTACAATTGCAAGGCTTTTGGCTCAATGTTTAGCAGGAGTGAAGAATAATTTGCAAAGTTGTGTACTCTGAAGTCTGCATCTGGAAGGATAGAACTGTGGATGCTTCTTGTTCTTTTTGCTTCTAAATCCAACCAACCAAATGAATCGTAGAGGACTTTAGCTATGGGCAGTGATTACTCTTTCATATACTGTTACTGATATAAGTTGGTGGACTATATAGTAGAAAAAGTGTAGGATTTCTCTTCTATGATCTAAAGATCACTTAGTGATAGCACAGATTCTGGTGTACTTTCTTAGAAGTTACACTGCTGTTTTTGTTATCATTATACTGCTGTCTATACAAGTGATAGTTTACCAAAAGTTCAGCCTTTAAATTAAAACAAGTCATTAAAAAACCCCAAGCTGTCATGGTTTAACCCCAGCCAGCAACTAAGCACCACACAGCTGTTCACTCACTTCCCCCTAACCCAGTGGGATGGGGGAGAGAATCAGAAAAAAAAGGTAAGACTTGTGGTTTGAGATAAGAACAGTTTAACAGGACAGAAAGGAAGAAAATAATAATGATAGCAGTAACAATAATAAAATGACAATAATAATAATAATAGTAAAAGGATTGGAATATAACAAGTGATGCACAATGCAATTGCTCAACACTTGTCGACCAATGCCCAGTTAGTTCCCAAGCAGTGATCTGCACCTCCCTCGGCCAGCTCCCCCCCCAGTTTATATACTGGGCGTGACATCACATGGTATGGAATATTCCTTTGGCCAGTTTGAGTCAGCTGTCCTGGTTGTGCCCCCTCCCAACTTCTTGTGCACCTCCAGCCTTCTTGCTGGCTAGGCATGAGAAGCTGAAAAAACCTTGAATTAGCATGAACAATACTTAGCAACAACTGAAAACATCAGTGTGTTATCAACATTCTTCTCATACTAAACCCAAAACATAACACTATACCAGCTACTAGAAAGAAAATTAACTCTATCCCAGCCGAAACCAGGACTATTATTACCCAACCTGTTCAATAACTGACAACCATTTATCACTGGGGATTTTCTTTTCAAGCTATTTTTTGGATAGTTTTATGGAAGAGAATAATTTTCCTTCTGAGAATTTAGCAGTCCTGGTGTAAATGGAGAAAAGGAAGTGATGGTGTCAGAGTAGGTAGTGGGGTCAGAGATTTATCGTCCAGTTAGCTCTTGTCTCCTGCCAGTATGTTCCTAGTGCAGTTCTGCAGCTTTCTTGCCTCTGAATATCTGGCATATATATTGACTGAAAGTAACTATGTCTAATGCTGAACGTAAGTGGTATCAGGACCATGGCAGGGAAAGAGATGGGGCTGGGGAGAAGAATTTAGAGTCAAAGATCTCCATGAAATAGTTCATGCTGGTACATCTATGCCACCTGGACACTCACAAATCTATGGGATCAGATGGGATCCATCCAAGGGTACTGAAGGAACTGGCGGAGGAGCTTGCCAAGTCACTCTCCATCATCTATCAACAATCCTGGTCAACAGGGAAGGACCCAGATGACTGGAGGCTTGCGAATGTGACGCCCATTTACAAGAAGGGTCGGAGGGAGGATCCAGGGAACTACAGGCCTGTCAGCTTGACCTCGGTACCGGGGAAGATTATGGAGCGGTTCATCTTGAGTGTGCTCACACGGCATGTGCAGGACAACCAGGGGATCAGGCCCAGTCAGCATGGGTTTACGAAAGGCAGGTCCTGCTTGACCAAGCAGCTATGACCAGGTGACCCACCTAGTGGATGAGGGGAAGGCTGTGGATGTTGTCTACCTGGACTTCAGCAAGGCCTTTGACACTGTCTCTCATGGCATACTCCTTGAGAAGCTGGCGTCTCATGGCTTAGACAAGTGGATACTCTTTGCTGGTTAAAAAACTGGTTAGCTGGATGAGCCCAGAGGGTTGTGGTGAATGGAGTTAAATCCAGTTGGTGGCCAGTCACAAGTGGTGTTCCCCAGGGCTCAGTTTTGGGGCCAGTTCTCTTTAATGTCTTTATCAATGACCTGGATGAGGGGATTGAGTGCACCCTCAGCAAGTTTGCAGACGACACCAAGTTGGGAGGCAGGGTCGATCTGCTTGAGGGTAGGAAGCCTCTACAAAGAGATCTGGACAGGCTGGATCGATGGGCTGAGGCCAGTCATATGAAGTTCAACGAGGCCAAGTGCTGGGTCCTGCACTTGGGTCACGGCAACCCCATGCAGCGCTACAGGCTTGGGGAAGAGTGGCTGGAAAGCTGCCCAGCAGAGAAAGACCTGGGGGTGCTGGTTGACAGCCGACTGAATATGAGCCAGCAGTGTGCCCAGGTGGCCAAGAAGGCCAATGGCATCCTAGCCTGTATCAGAAATATTGTGGCCAGCAGGTGCAGGGAGGTGATTGTTCCCCTGTACTCGGCACTGGTGAGGCCACACCTCGAGTACTGTGTTCAGTTTTGTGCCCCTCACTACAAGAAAGGCATTGAGGTGCTGGAGCGTGTTCAGAGAAGGGCAACCAAGCTGGTGAGGGGCCTGGAGCACAAGTCTTATGAGGAGCGGCTGAGGGAGCTGGGGCTGTTTAGTCTGGAGAAAAGGAGGCTGAGGGGAGACCTTATCGCTCTCTACAACTACTGAAAGGGGGTTGTAGCAAGATGGGTGTTGGTCTCTTTTCCCAGGTAACAAGCAATAGGATGAGAGGAAATGGCCTCTGGTTGCACCAGGGGAGGTTTAGTTATTAGAAAAAATTTCTTTACTGAAAGGGTTGTCAGGCATTGGAACAGGCTGCCCAGGGAAGTGGTGGTGTCGCCATCCCTGGAGGTGTTAAAAAAATGTGTAGACAAGGCACTTCAGGACATGGTCTAGTGGGCATGGTGGTGTTGCGTTACAGTTGGATTCGATGATCTTAAAGGTCTTTTCCAACCGAAATGATTCTATGATTCTATGATCCTTAGAATGGAGAAAAATTTCAATATTAAATGTATAGGTTAGGCTCAGTCTTGCCTTGATGTCCTTGCTTGGGGAAAACTGCAGTAGATATCTTACTAAATCAGTGGGAGGTCTGGAAAAATAAGGAATTAATTAGGAAACAGGAGCACAGCTAGCATATAAATACATAAATAATGAATGAAAATAAGATACATGCACAGAAAGCAGAACACTTTTGCCTTGTTGATAGTTTCACACATATGCTTATTGAAACTTTGTTGCTGTTTGGTTTTTTAGTAAAAATCCTTTAGCTGATGCTGCTAAAGACGTGCATGGCAAGTTTTAGCACGGAGAACTAGATTTTAGATCTGCCGATATTTTTGTGGAGGTAAATGGGATTTTGGCAGCAGGAAGGGAAAAGTTATACAGAGAAGTAATCTAACAATCCTAAAAAAATAAATCAATAAGATCCCATAAAACTGTCTTGGAACAGAATATTATTATCTTTTTTATTATATTGTTCTCCAGGGAAAATTAAGTCCTATTTCTTTGATTTTATTTTGCCTGTGTGAAAACACAAGTATTTGGAGAAAAAAGCAACAACATCCATTAACCAGCACCAAAGTGCCAGCACCAAACCATTAAATTTGATGTTGTAGTCCTTGTCAGTTATCTATCAACCTTATCATATTTTGAGCATGACCTGATTTCATAAAACAGGTTACAGGATGTAATTTCTGTGAAGCTCAATTTGCTTCATTTGTTTTTGATGTCATTATTCTACTGCTTCACTGACTTCCTGTGTATACGGGATGCTTAAAATACATTTAATTAAATAAAGTGGCATGGGAATTCTCAATATCTAATGACATCATAGAATGTATTTTAATTCTGCTTTTTAATTCCCTGTAATTTTGCTTTAGAAAGGAAACAGATATAGCTTCTCCCATCTCTTTAAGTATTCTTAAATGTCACCACCTCTAAACGCTGTAAAATCCTTGATGTTCTATAGTATAGTGTGCAAAACACATAATAGGGACGATTTGCCAAGACACGTTTGAAATTCATCATCAGAGTTGTATGACATAGCTAATTTGTAAACTATGTTCACTGCCTGTTGGTACAGTTTCTGCCAGCAGTTGATCCTGTTAACACTTAGTCACTGTAAGTCTCTGTGTTGAGCTGCAGTTCCAGGCATGATGTGATGAGATCAGAATCTCAACTTTCACGAAAAATGAAAGTATCCTTCTAGGTGCAAAGACTGAAAGAAAGACTAAAGCAAAAAGGTGAATCAGACTATTTATCTGAACTTTTAACCCTTTTGCCATCCCAGAATAGAAGAAAGGAAGGGAAAGGGAAGTCTAGGATGAGTAAAGCCATGAGAGTCTTAGAGGTGAATCATGATTTACTTTTTAGGGGCTCTGGATTCAGACCAGCTGTACACTGCTATGTGAAAAATACACATTAATATTTAAAGAAAAAAATGTATTTGAAAAATCCAGTTTAGCTCTCTGTGTCACAACCTTAACATTTACCATTTTAAGATAATAAATTATCTATTCCAACAACATAGTCCTAGACTACCGATGGCCGTACGATTTTCTATTTATCTATACAAAAACAGTTAAAATAATTATACTGAGATCTCAACAAAAAGGAAGAATGCTTTGCTAGTTCATACCACCTCCCTGCATACTGATATTTCTCATAAACTATGACTGAACTAGATCTCGGCAAATCTAGGAATATCTGTGCTCACCTCAGGCTCTGAAAGCCATTGAGACAATCTGCCAAGCTCACATGGCTTACCAAAGCCTAAGCCTGTCACAGAGAAAAAACAGAGTATAAGTAGACTTCTAAAATAAAAGTTGTGGTTGTGACATGAAGTAACTAATTTGCAGTGGCAAGATACAAAAAAGACTGGGGTTCTTTTTGCATTGTACATGTTACTCACACAGCAATTTAAATGCTTAAGCAATGAAAAAGGAGGACGTCAACCATGTGGTATTTTTAAAAATCGATCACCACAAGTCAGGTGGTGAGCACATCTGATTAAGCTTTCAAAAAGCACTGAAGTTTCTCAGCATTTAACAGTAACAGCCAGCACCTTTCAGTGTCAAACCTTAAATAGGCTGCAGTTCTTCAACTGTTTTGAAAGGTTTAAATGAAAGTGTCTGGAATTCAGGCTGATTCAGTAGTTCTGTATAATTTGAGTGAACAGGTATAGTTTTCCTGTCTTACAAAATGGTATGGTTGCAAATTGCATCTAAATTCTGAAAGAAATTTTTTTCTATCATCAGTAAGTCTAATTTCTTAAGAAGGGCAACAGAAATAAAGATAATGGCATTGTGACAGTATGATCACTTTTTAACTAGCTGTAAAATTAAAAAAAAGGGTAGTTTGATTCTGCTGAAAACAAGCAAGGCAGAAAGATGGAACAAAACATGAAGCAACAAGTCATTCCTGTAGAATTTTAAGAGAAAATTATTCAGTAAAATTATCATTATTTGTAAAATTTACCCTAGCAGCATAGTTTGCTTAATACTGTCTCCCAGCCAGAAACAGTATTTATTTTTGCCTGACAGAGCCATTGTGAAAGTATGCTACACCCCAGCATTAGTATTTACAAAACCAGAAAGAAATCCAGTCTGTATTGAGATGCATGAAAAAATTTTATAGGCTTTAATATGGAAAATATCAATCATTAGGGCTTCCTAATCTACCAAAGTAAAGCAACAGAGGTGGTAAAACTCAGAAGAAAGCTGCATTTGACATTTTATACCTGTAATTATTATGACAGTTTTATCCTCCATCTCCCCGGTTGTTTTTCATTTCCAGCTGATGCTAGTTTAAGTGCAAAACTTTTAACAGTGAACTACATTTGTTATTTGCTGGGTTTTTTTTCCCCAAAAAAGTCCATTTAAATGCAAATGCTAAACTTATCAATCTTTCAGGATACTGAATATTATGCATTACACTACTGCAAGTAGTGCCTAGCATAATGGAGCCCTGACACCCCCAAACCCAGTGTTTCCAGGCACATGTAAATACTACACTACAAATGGCTTATGTTAAGGATACCTGTTCATTATTATTACTACAAAATTTGAGTTTGTTCTATTTTCTCCATTTCATAACATTGTATAGAATGTCCATATATAGCTCATGCTTTACTAATAACTTCCCATAATTCTTTATTCATTACATATTCACTAAATATACCCTGATTTACCTTTTTATGTTTATACCTCCAAGACATTTTTTTTAAGTGTTCATCAATATTTCTGAAAAATTGACTGAAAAATGTTAAGCAAACTGTTGCAAAAATAGAGAATAGTAAGCTGTTTGAAAAAACTGGTATCAGTAACATCTCTGATATAGTCATATTAAAATGCCAAAACAGGATTATAGCTTGTATGGAGTTATTTGCTCTCACTTGCATTTGTAGGGGCTCTCATGTGAGAATTTGCTGAAATACAATGCATAATCAAAATATCATGTTCTTTTTCAATTAATAATTAGAATTACTTTGTATTAAAATTAATTAATTGTTCTCATATGTGTATTCATCTTTATGAAAAAACAGTGCACAGCAATAATCACAACTTGAGTTCCTCTGTTTTCATTGGCATAATTGTTCTATTTTCTCAGCTTTTTCTGTCCTGAGAGGTAAGACACCAGAAGGATGCGAGTGGGATTTTTCCTTCCCTTTCTTATCATTTATGTTCATGGCTTTAAGAAAGAATTCTAGTGGCAAGTCTTCTGTTTTTGAGAGAAATTGAGAAATTATTGTAGCAGCTTTCACATTATACTTCTACTGCTTTTCCCTTCCAGTGAATCCTCACATGTAACAAATCTTAGAGATGATACTCCAGAGACAAGTGTAGCACCTAGCCCAGCAGGCCAGGCAGAACCAGTGCTGCTGTTGAATCAACAGATGCACGTGTTGCCCCAAAGAGAAAGCATGCTACTGAAGAGAAATAGATGTAACTAACTAAAATCAGAGGGTTACGTGCAGTCCTTTTGTTTGATGAATTTAATGTAACTTTGCAAATCCTATGCCAGTCATGAATATTTAGAAAGTCAAGTCCTGAGCTTTTTAGAGGGCTAAATCTACTTCCTAAATTAAATGATGGCAAAAGTAATATACACATAATAGATATAGTTAATCAAACCTATTGAAATCAATGCCAACTTCCTACAAGTTTCGAGATTTCTTAATTAGAGACAGAATAATTGGTATAGAAATTAATTGTGTTCCTCCTTAAAGTTTAGAGCTTTTTTAATACTACCTCAATTTTGAACATCACAGGGACCATTCTTTTTTCATATTTGTCGTGGTTTAACCCCAGGCAGCAACCAAACACCACGCAGCCGCTCACTCACTCCCCCCCCACCCAGTGGGATGTGGGAGAAAATCGGGAAAAGAAGCAAAACCCATGGGTTGAGATAAGAACGGTTTAATAGAACAGAAAAGAAGAAGCTAATAATGATAATGATAACACTAATAAAATGACAACAGCAATAACGAAAGGATTGGAATGTACAAATGATGCGCAGTGCAATTGCTCACCACCCACCGACCGACACCCAGACAGTCCCCCGAGCGGCGAAATCCCTGCCCCCCACTTCCCCGTTCCTATACTAGATGGGACGTCACATGGTATGGAATACCCCGTTGGCCAGTTTGGGTCAGGTGCCCTGGCTGTGTCCTGTGCCAACTTCTTGTGCCCCTCCAGCTTTCTCGCTGGCTGGGCATGAGAAGCTGAAAAATCCTTGACATTAGTCTAAACACTACTGAGCAACAACTGAAGACATCAGTGTTATCAACATTCTTCGCATACTGAACTCAAAACATAGCACTGTACCAGCTACTAGGAAGACAGTTAACTCTATCCCAGCTGAAACCAGGACAATATTTAATGCCACTGGTAGCACTGATGAGCTGCTACAGTCATAATTTTAGCCCTGTTACAGAAACCCAATTGTTCAATTCCATTGAAATAACTGGGATCAACCAGGTAAATGATCATGAACATGACCGAAGATTCCACAAACTGTTCTTGTCTGGAATTTCTTTTCACAAAAAATAAAATTATTTTAGGTATGAATTAGATTGTGTGAGTCCTCAAAAAGGGGTGAGTTTTGTAAGGTGGAAAGTAAAGAATGTATTGTAAAGAATGATAGCATGTAACTATCAAAGGAAGATCAGATTTGCAACACAGCTAATAACCCCAAAAAGTTGTAAAATGAAGGGGAATGGATCTTCTGGATGGTGTAAAATTGTGTCACATAGAAATCTGCTGGTTTCTCAATAAACCCCCACATTTTCCTATCTTAGGAAGCTCATCTCTTTTGACCACTGTTCAAAGACAAATAAATAGTATAGTATTCACAGTAAAAGTGTGTGCTAGTAATCTATCCTTCAGAGGTAATGGGAAAAACTTTCAATGCTGTGTACAACTTCTGAGAAATTTTTTAATAAACAGCTGTTTTTTATAACTCCTGAGACACCAAAAGAAACTAATTACACTATTGAGCAAAACTATAAAAATTAAAACACCAGGCCAGGTAAGAGAGCCTCCCTATGACTGGATGTCCACGTTTCAGCAATGCACCTCCAAAAGTCCTCCTAATAAGGCTTCAGTTTATTTGCTTATTAAAAAAACAAAATTATAACCAAAAGTTACAGCTGAAACATTCAAGATCGTAAAAAATAGACAAGTCCTACTTTAAAAAAAAAAATTATACAAGACCTTATTTCTACCTGTCCCTTTCAATATGTATCAACCAGCCTGGCAGTATGGTATGACCTGAAAGTTACATGATGAAAATGGTCCATAACAATGCATCGCAAGGCTTGTATAGCTTTCAGTATGGCTGTACCTTTGGTACTGTAAACTGCTTTATAACTCCATAGATGTCATTAAAGCTCGAACAATTTGCATCATCTCAGCATGTAGATCCAAATGTTGGGAGACCTCAAAGCTTGCTGAACAAGCGTTAGCCCATTCCACAAGAAAATGTAATTGAAAGAAATCCTAAGAAACTCTCATTTATTCTCAGTTAATAGTTATTTCTGCCAAAGAACAAACCTACAGTCATATTTTTGTATTTGCCTAAACAACAATAGACAGACCTAAAAACATTCAGAAGTTCTGTAACAATTGGTTGTAGAACACCTCAGAGCTTAAATTAACTCAATCCAGCTCTCTGGGTAAAATTCTGTTTTTAAATAACTGAAAGTGCAAATGAAGATAGAAATTCTTTGCTGAAGTATTTCAGTCTTTTGTCATCCTTGGCTTATCAAGAAAATACCAGGGAGAAAAAGGAAAAAAAGACTTTCCTAATTCTTTCTTATTTTTACCACCTGCAAATTGTATGTCTGTCCACTGAAATAATGAAAACACATTGTTATAAATGTAGGATGTAGTAAGGGCAAAGGAAAAGACGTTAGACTAATTTCATTTTTTCAAATTTCAGAAAGCCTTAAAATTAAATCCAAAGATTCATATTCTGAGGGAACTGGTTTCTTTTACTTTATATTGCAATTCAACTTTCAGAGAATTAAAATCAATTGCAAACATTCCACTGGAGTAAAGTAAACAGAGAAAAGTGTGTCTGAACTTAATTTTGATTAAAATAGAAAATATATTTAACAAAAAGGAAACAACTTTTTAACTTACCAGCTTGACCAAGTGTATACTCCTGATATCTTGTTCCTATTCTGTTTGTGGCTGTACAATTATACCGTCCAAAATCACTGTCAGATGTGGGAGCAATCTTTAAAATGAATAGTTTGTAAATATTAGTTTCTAATCAATGATGAAAGTTCTTTAAAAAAATCGGAAATGCAAATACATTCTCCTTAACCAATATGCAAATGCATTCTTACTTCAGCCTATCCAGTATGTTCTCCAAATACAGATCTAAATACACCCTTTTTTGTATTCCCCCTCTCGAATTCAAATGAGGAAATGAAATAATGGAAAATAATTCATGTTTACATTTTCACTCTTAAACAAGAAAAAAATCTAATAAGTTCACATTTTTTTCACCAATGTTGTTTGCACAAACTGTTATTTTGACTGAAATAAGCAATGAAAGGTCTGAAAATTGCTGATTCCTATAGATGATGCAAAAATAATATTTTATTTTTTCTTGTTTCAGGATTTGCAATACACCAGACATTCAGGGGGGAAAAGATGATGTAAGGGATGTAACTCAACTGTAAATTCAGGTGAATAAGGATTTAAGACAGAACAGATAATAGATACCACAGGGAGCTAATGTCTTATTGGAATTCAGGTTGCCTGACCCACTGTTTGGGTGACAGTAGAATGGAAGAGCACTTAGAGAACCACAGACTGTAAAGCATATTTTGAGTTGTTAAGCTTTACTTAAAATAAAAAAACCCTAAAGATGACCTCCAAACAAGAGTATGACTGTCTCTTTAAATATATATCTTCTACTACAAGAAATAAGGTTACTTGTTTGGACTTTAAGAAAAAAACATAGTTTTTTTCAGTGGACTGCACACCTCTTTTTTGGGATCTGAAGTAGGTCCCCCACCGTGATTAGCTCTATAGCTTCTCAACCTTTTTTCCTATGGCAACTGAGAAGCTTATGCTCAGACATAAGCCTGATACTAGATAGAAATGGAGAAAACTAACTTTTTTCACACCTGTGGAAGAAGACAGTATGTCGTCCCTGTAACAGGTGAGACCAGGGCTGGAGACACTGGTTACACTTTGTTGTGAAATTATTAATTAAGGACCATGATTTGCTATACACTATTGCTGAGTCGTTCACTGTTTAGTCAAGTTAATAAAGTAAACGCATAATTAAGGTCCACTCTTAGTCCTCTGCCTTTCTCAGGTTTTGTTCTCACATTCACCTTTTAGATAACAGAAGGGAGTTTAGTTCTTATTTTACCAATGCCTCCGTGAGGAAACAGTTGTTATCAAAGTCAATTGCAGTTTATTATCACTTTACCCTTCTGCTTTGTTCCTGACTGAAACCGCACAAATCTTTTTGTATATGCCAAGCACCTACCAGGTAGTCACTTTCATTTTTAGTATTAACCTGATGGGTTAGTTTTATATTTATTTATGTATTTATTTACTTGCAAGAAACACAAGTTACATTTTTGTTCACTGCAGATGAAAAACTGAGCACGAGTCATACAAATAAGGTTTATGTTCCCACTGCTCACAAGAAATCTGGAGATAAATCAGTTCATAAATAGTTGGGTTTTTTTAAAAAAGCTTTAGTTATGAAATTGTAAGTCTTATCCTTAAATGCACTCTATAGTACTTGCAATGGTACCAAGCTGAGGAAGAAATTAATGTCAACACATTGTTTTCTATTTTAAGCCTTACCTCTAGAATCAGCTTTCTCCCTGTACTGTAGGTCTTCAGATGTGTTGTATTTTTTACCGGTAAAACTAATTTTCCTCTTCTCCACTGAACTGAGGCAGACGGATTTGCTAACACTTCACAGCTTATATTGATGGGATTGCCTTCCCAAGAGTAATACATGGTTTGATTTGACACAAACATTGGAGCATCTGGAGAAAGGAAGTAACACACAAATATATTAACTGTTTTAGTAAAACAAGCCATATACCGCTATCCAAGCATTCATGTTCACATAGAAATTTCAATTGATTGCTGTATCAATTTATAATGGAAGATGAAAATATCAGTATTCAGCCTTCAGTTTCTTGAGCCTTTCTCCTCTCCTGAAACTGTTTCAGCTGAAATTCTCAGGAATAGGATACCTGCTAATTGTATTTAGCATTAGGCAACATCAGGCCCCATTATCTCAGAAATGACAAAGAACATGTCTTCCTGAAGATGAGAAACTCTTCAGCCATAACCTTGTATGAAAAAGGGGGGTGACCTATGAAACTTATATATATAACCTGTTCATTTGCTGATTTTATAGTGTCTTCTTTTGCTATGGAGAAATTACATTCAGTCTCCAAATTTTCATAGATGTGTAAGAGCTTCACCCATTTCTCACTGGAACTATCTTATACTTTATGAAATCTTTCTAAAGAGATCTATTTAGTTGTGTGAATAAACCTAGAAGAAAAAAATAATAAAGGAATACCTAAAATGTTGCAATGTTACTCTACCTACTTCAGAAAAAATACTGTGTTTATCAATACACTATTTAGGATAAACTTTATACCAGTTCCTTATGAAATCATCAAGCTACAGACAAGCAAAAAGATGGTGCATCTTCCTTACAAACCTGCTTATAAATGGCTACATTAAACATATAGCCAAACAGTGAGTCTGACACAGAGGAAACTGCTGGTTTGCAAACTAACTATGATTTCCAGATCACAATGCCAGTAGTGACAAGAATTTTCTGTTCTACTCACTATTTCTCTGGATAGCAGGAACAGTTTAATGGTTGCAAGAAAATGAGAGGCAGTAGCTCCTTCCCTGCTCTTCTACTTATGTCTTGGGTAAAACATATTTTTTGTCTATCAAATATTTATTTGTAAATAATTTTTTTTTATTTTAATCCCACTCTTGTTGTATTTTAAGAGTATCAAGGAAATATTCTTTATATTACTGAAAGTCAAGGAAACTCTCTAGCACTTTAATTCCAAAAGAGAATTATCAATTACAGCTGGTGTCACGGTATCTCTTTTTCGTATTTAAAATATATATATGTATATATTTTTATTTTGATAAATAGCTCCTAAATGTTTCTAGATGTGTCTCTGGAAATTCTATTCTAGTCTTCTCACGAATAGCTTCACTTTAGGCTAGAAAATTGTTAATAGGTCTATCAGAGACCAGAACTTAGCACATTTAACTAAGTAGTAAGATTTAGCTTCAGGAATGGTTTTAAACTACTTGGTTGTTTCTGAAGTGCACATTTTCAACTTCTTTCTGTTTTTGCCTTTGTCAAAAAGCATAACTTTTTGGTGACACTATGCTGCTGCTGCATACATGCATACAGGCTTTGACAAAAAAGAACTGTTATCAATAGAAGTTTTAAAGCACAGATCAAGGCTGCTACATTGCTCAACACCAGCAGCATTTTTTTAAATAACTATTCAGCCCTTATTTTTGTAGGAAAGCAAGTGATTTCATCTAAATATATAAAGTATGTCTTCCTATGAATTTATTTACCAGATACAGGAGCTCATCTTTCTTTTCCAAATCTTTTAATAAGTAATTCTATTGCTTCTTGATTTTCACAGACCTTTAAAAAAACATATTTCATCATCTAAACATCTTAATGCAAAGAATGGACTATCAAAGAGTCTTCAGGATGTCACATGTCACACTAGTGGACCTCTATGAAGAAAAAAGCAAACTGCATATGCCTGGTTTATGGTTAAGTATGGTCAAGAATCTCAGAATATCAAGAGTCAGAGCCTTGGCTTCTTCTCTGGAAATGAAGTTAGTGGTGGAAGCCACTTGAAGGAAAATGGCACGAACAGACTTCTGCCCTGCAGACAGTTTTTGCACCTAATGTGTTCAACATATGGATCAGAAATCTCATCAGAGTGTTCATGAGGCACAAAATGTGGTTACTTCACAACAAATTTTAGATAAGCACTGTCTTCCAATGCACAATTTCTCAGAATAAGTTCAATGCATTAATGAACATTAATGAACGTGGAAGATAGAAAGATGTTCTGTCTAAACCTGACTAACTTTCCTCCCTAGGTAACATCATGTGGTTTGATGCTCTCTGTTGATTTAAAAACACATGTGGCAAACTCATATCCTATTTAAAAAGTCTTACAAATGAAGAAGTAGCGTACACTTTTCTATTGCAGGTACAAGCATTTAGGAGAATAGGCACTTTTAGTTCAGACTGATGTCTCTTCTAAAGCTAGATTTGGATGCCTATGGTATCTGTTCATTTATAATTTAAAAGAATAAGTGAGTTATGGACTGCCATCTGTACATGACTACAGATACTAACAGACAGTTATAACATCATAAACCAGAAATGGGACTAAAAGTCCATCAAATAAATCTATATCCCAAAATCAACGACTCCCAAATGTAAAGCATTCCTAAACAAAAAGAGCTTCACATTTCCCCTCTCAGAAAGTCTGGGTAAAAAGGCTTTGTAGCCATTTCCCCAGCAGCTGAAAGTTCCAATATAGCAAAAGGAAGAGGACTATGCTAATGGCTTGATTCAGACAAACTGTCTTAAGACAGACAGATGATTTTTGATTCCTTGTCAGGAATAGATTAAGAAACCTGGAGTGATGTTTCACACAAAGAAAATAACTCTGGAAATCATTTTTTACAGTACAAATAAAAGATATTTTACATTTCTTAGAAAATAAAAAAAAATGAGTTGGAAGGGAATAACTGGTTTATAAAGATATTTTGTTTTTTTCTTGTATGCTATTCATCACTAACTGCATTATATTATGCTTAAATGGTTACAGAATTAGTATTTATCAAACAGAAACACACAATATGTTTAATATAAAATAAAACATCAAAAAATAACAAACCCTAGAGCCAAGACTTTGAAAACATAAGGTTGACTATTTTATATGTCTACAAAATCTGATCCCTCCAGTTTTCTAGAATAACTAAGAAACAAATTAAGTTAATAAACAGAACATTTATCAAGAAATTCTATCAAGTGGAAATGAAGTATAAACAAGTCAAAATGAGAAGGTGGACCTTCTCATATGTTAACATATGTTAAGGATACTTAAATACAATATATGTAGTGTATAAAAAGAAAAAAGCTTCAATGCTTTGTGAGAAAGTTAAAACCATTCAAAAATAAAAATATGCTCTGCTTAGCTTCTGTGTAACTCAGTATTAATCATCACCTGACAAAAAGATCAATTCAAAGTGTAAATAAACTGTTCTTTTTAAGCTTTTGTACATAAAGTACTACCAGTTAAGACAACATACTGGATTTCTAAGTAGCTAAATACAGAACTAGGAGCTTGAATACACTTTATTTTAAAAAAGGCAACCCTGATGATATTTATTACATCTGAAACTTATGGCGCTCTACTGAAAGACAACCCCAAACTGCAGACTAAGTACAAACACTACTGTTCATATTAGTTAGTATAGGCACACAATAATTCATAGAAACATAGAATGATTTGGGTTGGAAGGGACCTTAAAGATCATCTAGTTCCAACCCCCTGCCAAAGGCAGGGACACTTTCCACTAGACCAGGTTGCTCAAAGCCCCATCCAACCTGGCCTTGAACACTTCCAGGGATGGGACATCCGCAACCTCTCTGGGCAACACGTTCCAGTGCCTCACCACCCTCACGGTGAAGAACTTCTTCCTTATATCTAATCAGAAATGACCTTCTTTTAGTTTAAAACCATTGCCCCTTGTCCTATCACTACAGGCTCTGGTAAAAAGTCTCTGTTCATCTTATAAGCCTCCTTGACATATTGAAAGGCTGCAATAAAGTCTCCCTGGGGCCTTCTCTTCTCCAGGCTGAAGAATCCCAACTGTCTCAGCCTTTCTTCGTAGGACAGGTGTTCGACCCCTCTGATCATTTTTGTGGCCCTCCTCTGGACCCACTCTAACAGGTCCATGTCTTTCTTGTGCTGGGAACCCCAGAGCTGGACACAGCTCACAAAAGGTGAGCAGAGGGGCAGAATCACCTAGAATCATAGAATCGTTTTGATTGGAAAAGACCTTTAAGGTCATCGAGTCCAACCATCAACTATGCCCACTAAACCATGTCCTCAAGTGCCTTGTCTACACACTTTTTGAATACTTCCAGGGATGGTGACTCAGCCACTTCCTTGGCAGCCTGTTGCAATGCCTGACAATCCCTTCAGTAAAGAAATTTTCCTAATATCCAATCTAAACCTCCCCTGGCGCAACTTGAGGCCATTTCCTCTCATCCTATTGCTTGTTACCTGGGAAAAGAGACCAACACCCCCCTCGCTACAACCACCTTTCAGGTAGTTGTAGAGAGCAATAAGGTCTCCACTCAGCCTCCTTTTCTCCAGGTTAAACAGCCCCAGTTCCCTCAGCCACTCCTGATAAGACTTGTGCTCCAGGCCCCTCACCAGCTTTGTTACCTCCCTCAACCTGCTGGTGATGCTTCTCTTTATGCAGCCCAGGATATGATAAAGTTCATAAGTACTGTTATAAGCTTGAATGGTGAAAGATGGAGCATTATTTTGGAGAGATGAGGCAATCCAAATGAAAAAGATGCCTCGAAGGAACAAAGACTATATCACAAAGGTATAAAATTAAACAAAACTATTCTATGAGAGTAGGATTCTGTAAGCAATTATAACTTTAGAATGGCATTTTAGAGTAGTTAATATTATGTCACTAACATAAGTTAAACTCAAGCTGTTCATTTTCCCAAACAAGAAAGAAATTGACAGGTCAGCATTCCAATTAGGAGAAGTGGTTCTGGATAACCTGTATAAGACAACTAAGTAAGAGAAGCAAACTCTGACCTGAAAACTGTCTCTAGCATCTAGATATCCTTGTTAGCCATAATATCTGAGAACAGTGATTCAAGAACAGGCTAATACCTCATCTGTCTCATCCAGAAGGTAATTCAATTAACGACTTCAAAAATCCAGCTCTGGTGTATGTTCAGCATTATACACAAAATTGGATATGGCAAATGACCTCATTCAGGACGTGTTCCAGACAACTGTAATAGCAAACTAGTGTACAGAATCAGATTTGCACTTCTTAATTTAAGGTTTTCAAACTTTTGGACATTTGTTCCTCAAATAATTTGTTTTCCTGAATCATACAATGAAAATACATGTCAGATTGTCAGGTCTAAGACGCTGGAACATTTTGTGTAGTATATTACTGGAAGCCTCCCTCTTAGATGGTTAATATTGACATAGGTTTCCCATCATCAAGGACTTTAATAAACCACATCCTCTAGCAAATCCAGTAATTTCCTTGCCACCACTCCTGTAAAAGTACCTTAATTTTTTGTAACTCTGCCACAATTTGGTTAACAGCCATCTGTCTTTCTCTTGTATTTTCTCCTTCATACCTGTTTCGCAGTAGTCAATATTTTGGAATGAATAGCTTTTCCCTGGTGATAAAGTAGAAGAACCTCCCAGACAGGTACAATAATTGTCACATATTCCTTGTAACAAGAAATAATATTAGAAAGACTTAACAAATGAGGCCAGGTGATTAGATTTTAATATATAACCGTCCTTGAAAGGAAGATAGGAACTACAAAGCTTCAGGGTTACTAACTTTTACAATTTTACTGCTACTATCATGATCATGTGGCTGCAAAGAAAAATGTGCAAGATCTGCATGTGAAGTTTCCAAATAGAAAAGCAAATGAAATTTATCATATACTAGGTTTTAAATTACCATGATTATTAGCTAAAACCAGAGGTTATTTTCAGAATCCATCTCATCATTTTTGCAGAGGTACATGTTTCTTTCACAGCAAGTGACAGGAAACACCACTCTCAGTAATGTTTCCTTTCCCCCTCCCCATTCTCTTGGTTCCTCTCAAAATGCATTACATTAAAACATTATTATTCAATAGTATCATAGACTATCTACAAATTAGATAGTTTATGCAAGAGTAAGAGCCCCCTCTTACTGGCAAGCAGTACTAGTCCCTGATAGCCTTGACTATGATATTATTTTTAATATCCAAACACCACACTAATTTTTTCATTTCCATAAACATAGACTAAACTTAGTTATCATGAAGATAAGGTCTCTTTCTTCTAGATGCAAAGTATGTTGTTGATAATGGCACCTTCAACCATAAAAAATGATGAGCAATGAATTCATGCATAGTCCTGGTGCTTGGTGCTGCCAGATTCACAGAAATTCAATGCATCTATTTTTCTTTGAGTTCCACTTGACATTAAGGAATTGTATTTGGTTGATCACTTAAAAAAAAAAAACCAAAAAACAAACAAAAAAACCCACCCAACCAAAACCCACAAAACGAAACAAACAAAAAACCCAAGAAATTTTAGTTTCATAGAAATATCTGTTGTGAACGTATAAACCTGTCTAAAATGATCTAAACCTGTCTAAAATAGGAGAAGAAATTATAAAGAAATCATAGCTAGGTAAAATAAGCTAAGTATATCAATAGTGATATTTAAAAGAAACTGTCCGCATATATCTATCAATCATTTTTTAAGTCAGTAAATCACCAAGAACACTGGCCATCAGAACTAGAACAGGAATACTCCCCCTACAGATCTCTCACAACAGCAGCAATATTTATTTTAGTAATAAAATGATTGGATATTGCCAATTACTGACACATTATTTTTGGATGGCACCAATTTGTGTCAAAATTTCAATTGTTATATGTATTCTAGGACAGAATTACTGGAATAATTTAGGATGGCTAGACTTCTGACATCATATATTAGATTACATAATTCTCTTATAGCCAAAAATGAAAAACTACAATGCCTTTCTCAAACCAGGATTCTAACCCCCATTTCTCTTCCTCTCCTACTTGTCACATTTTCAGAACAAAATCCAGCTTCATATCTTTACCTTCCGTATTTTCCTACCTGTCATTCTCACCTCCACAACATGCCTCCTAATCTATCTATCTGTCTCCTATATTCCCAAATCATAATTTGTTCCTGTATGGAGCAAGGACTCTCATCCTCATTATCTCCTTAGTTAATTTTTACACACAATGCTGTCCAGAAAACAACAACAAAAAATCTCTAAGAGACTTTAAGGAACAGACTAAAAAACCCAAACAGCATTGCTGAAAATACCTTGTATATCCAAATCCATTTAAAACATGTGGTCCCCCTAAACCTATACCTTATATCCCTCAGACCTCCAGTATAGTGTGCTCAAACTCGTGCAGTATTTCCCTCTTTACATTAGCCCTGTGCTGCTCCCAGTGCATCGGACAACAGCAGCTCAGAGGCAGGCTCTGTGGTCCAGTGGGACCTGGCCTCAGATGTTGCAACCAAAGCTACATGTCTCAGGTTTACTGTAAACAATACTGGAGGTCTCTCTTTCAAGCATGTGCTAACCTAGCAGCTTCAGGATGTTCCAACATAACTGAAGTCTATTTAAAGATACCAACTTCAAATAATGGCAAGTATTTTGCAGTTAAGGGAAGTTAACTGAGAAAAAAAATGTTGAGGTTACAAGTGTCAATTTAAGGTATTTCATTTTGTTCAAGTTTCAAATTTTCAACATCACACTTATCATACCACCTGATTATTTTCTTCATAATTCTCAGATGCATTACTTCTGCTCTGCTGGATCTATCTTGGAGGTATAGGGAAGGACAAAGGCCATGTTGCCTTTTTTTCATTCACAGGTCATCATTGCAAAATATAAATTACACTTAACATAGTATGAAATGACTTGCAAAACTGTTGAATTTTGGACGTATGAAAACCAGTTTAAAATTTATGCATTAATTATCAATGTAAACATTTAACATGTTTAGCCTGTAAGACTGACTCATGAAGTAGAACCATCTTCAAGGAAACATCAGAAAATTCTTTCTTGCTTTTTTTTTTTACCTTTACTTTTCACAGTTGCTTATGTGAAAAATTATGTCAGTAAGAAAAGATGCCAAGGCATATATATCTAATAATAGAATGAGTATATTATTAGAAGAGAAACAGAATAAAACCTAAAATATTTTATTCATTCAAAATTGTGTTCTTCTATTAAAAGAAAAATAGCCAACATGTTATTAAAAATCTACTTAAAATGACATCAAGCTCATTGCAAGGTCAAAAAAACCATGCAGTAGAGAGCTCTATTAGATAAAAATGTAGAGAAATTCCTGACATGAAAATCACATTTTAACAAGTCATTAAGACATATAGGCCAAATGTTTTTAAGATGGAATTTGTGTTCTAAAATATTTTTACACCCTTTTGGGCTAAGGAATAAGTAGATTTACTCTACAGATGAATAAAGCACAATTTTAGCCACTTTGCCACACTTACTGTTGCAACGTCAGAAAAAGAAAACAGATGCATTCATCTCTGCTTCAGTACAGGGAGTTTTGGTGAAATGGTTTCTGCAAAGTGACTTTACGTGATAAACCTCATCTTTTGCTCAGATTCAACATTCTTATCTCCTTTAAGCCACTGCAATGGCATACCAAATTTGCTTCTATGCAAGTGCACAAGGTAGTGAAAGAACAAAAATTTTAAATCTTACAAGTGACATTCATGAGCTCCAAAGTCACATCGAAATTGACATGCATTTCATGATGCTAAAGATTGACACTTTCCATCTTCGCTTTCTCATTTTAAGCTATAAATTTGACAGGAAGAAATGTAACTAAAGCCAATAGTATTTTAATAGCAAAGATGCAAAATTTTCCAGAATATTTCAACATTTTGTTTCTCTTGATTGCTTTTACCAGTTTTGTTTTCTGGCTGTGATAACAAGATAGGGCTTGGCCCTCATGATGAATAGCTGAAGGGAGGGTATAAAGAAGATGGAGCCAGGCTCTTTTCAGTGGTGTCCAGTGACAGGACAAGAGGTGGTCCCTTCCAATCTCAACCATTCTGTGATTCTGTGAGTAGTGATGGGATGTTGCTACACTTACTTCTTTTAACAGAAACCAAATCCAAAGTATGAACTCTCTGCATTTATTACAATTTATGATAGCAGTAGGTAGCTGAAAAATTTGTGACATTTGTCACAGCATTTGTGACATCCTGCACACAGTAGTATTATTTTCACCAATTCAAAGCCCTGCTTTCTTGAAGGTAAATAGAATTTGTAGCTCAATTTTTTCAACCTGCTTTTAAGTAATGCTGTATGTTTTTGCAAAGTGATAAAATGAAATAGCATTAATCCAAAGAATCTGCATTAACCGCAGTGCAGTACAGCTAACATAAAAGAAAGTGAAAAGCCAAAAGACTAATATGGACTCGGGAAACAAAGTTCAATACTGTAATAGTAATGAGGTTGATTTCAAATTGTGGTGGGAAAAAAAAAAAAAGGAAAAAAGAATGTTTTGATAAGCAATACAGCCGTATAATAAAAACTGCACAGGTTTCTTTACAGGTAAAGACTATACTGAACGTGCTACACAATTTTTTTTGGTAGTACTGAATGTTGGTACTTAACTAATGTGGAATATAACTACAAAATTCAGGTTTGGAGGAAAACCAGTAGTAAGAAAAACTTCTCATTTTTGGAAGACACTTAAAATTATTTAAATGGGGATTTTTTTAGAAATTACTTTCTAAGAAATCATATTTGTCAACCACTCACATGGCTGATCTCATATAAAAATGTACCATATTACTGAAGGTAGTATGTTTGTTATAGTTGATTACATTACAAAACTTGAGTCTTAGTGTACAGTGAGGAAGTAGGCATTTTTGGACCATCCAGCATATCTAACAACTCCAGTATCAATATTGAAATTGGGGAATTTTAACTGAAGTAGAGTGATGTGAAAACTGGTAATTGCAGCTACAAAAGACTGTAAGTTAGGATGCTTCCTGGGTAGTATATGGAAAAAACAGACACTTTTCCAAAGAACATGGCTTAATACATTTTCTCCAGTAACAGGAGTATTCTCCAAAGGAATTTCTGCTTGGTGACAGAGAGCAATCAGAAAGACCAGCATCTTACACAATGTGTGAACCTAGGAGTACGCAATTAAGTGCTGTGAATACTTCTGACTGTGTTAATGACAGTTTGAACAGAATGAACAGAAAACTGTAAGGGCAAGTAGAGAGCCACTTTGAAGGATCATAGACTGCTGATCATTACTGGCTTGTTTAAATCCTTTCCAACTTAGTAATGCCATCAGTGCATCCTAACTAATAATACTACGAAGAAAGATGATCCAGCATATCGAACATGTCAAGATTATGATTTTTCATTCTCTAATGCTGTCATTGCAGTGAATAATTTCTGGAACCCAAGAAATAATGTGTTTTCTCATCAGAATTTTTCTTCTTTTAGTAAGGTCTGTATTATGCTTTTTAAGATTCCTTTATAGCCCTAGCACGTATTTTTCAGAGTAATTATGTCTCAGCTAAAAAGACAAAAAATACCATACAGAAATGTAAACATCTGCATAGGAAAACTTAACTTTGAAAAGCACCTGATAGGATTATATGTACAAATCAAGTTGTAATTCACTGGGATTTGTACATTTAACTTCCTCAGGCTCTTCTGAAAACCTTGTCTTAGAGTATCTCCTGCTTATCTATTTTTTACCTATTTCTATCACAGTTTATATTAAAAAAAGAAATGGCTATTTCTCTATGATAAATATATAGATAATCACTATAGACACATCTTAATACCCAATACCTAATATACATCATATATGCCACCACACAGGAACTTTTCAATCAGTTACTTCTATTATTATTATTATTATCCAATACACACTAGGCTTCATATGTATAATCAAATTTTGCAGTTAATGAAATCCATTAGTAAATAATATTTATAATGGTATTTTTCTTTTCATGTCATTTTGATTTATTTTTCATACTTAATATAAGGAAAACTAAACATAACTAAACACAAAGATTACTTTGTAGGAAGAAATCCTTATAAATGCCTCTAGGTTCCCTACAATTCATGTCTGCCTAGCATTTACTTCAGATAAAAGGCAGGGTTAACTGTACTCAATTGGTATCAAACCTGATAATCTCTTCTTGTCCCGAAGAACTGCTCTTATCATCGAGAGCAATCCCAACAGAGAACAAGGATAAAGTACAGAATCTCTGTGCAATCCTACTGTCAAAGTCTCTGATAGGGGTCAGTAAGTAAAAGGATGAGACAGGGACACCAGAGCGCTCTGTGTCTCCATTAGGCCTGTTTAACTGCACTGATGTTTAAGGATGTGATGGGAGCATGCTCCTCTTCTGACTATACAAAGCGTCAAATGTATTAAAACATATAAAGAAAACTGTTGTAGTTTTGTTATTAACTTACAGAATAACATAGGTGCATTTATTAGTCCTATCTAGGAACTATGGAACAATATAAACAATTAAGTCTTGCTTATTTATTTATATTTTAATTTAAAAAATAGTTATTGAGGTTTATACTAGAATATTATTAAAAATAATAAAAAATCTACTAAAATGGCTCACTAGTGATTATGCGAAGAGCCAGCCATACCTGAAAAAATTCTTCCCAAAACTGGTTTTGAAGTGAAAAAAAATCAAAATAATTGAAATGAGTATTAAAAAAAATTTAAGGGTTTTATACAATTTGGTAAATGAATATTTGACAAAAATATGTAAAAAACCTGATAGCAACATTTGAAATGATAATTAACATCGTGAAAAAATATGACTTGGAAAATAATACAAGCAGAGTTAAATCATTTATTCAATACTGACTTCACAGAATCTCATAATAATTCCCCCAGTTTTCCCATTTTGCTACAAGAATACAAATTAGTTCTTTAATTTTTGAACCTGTACCTTTTGCTGAAAGTCTCTAGCCTGCAACTTACAAAGTGAAGTAACTGGAATGAAGGATGACACCTGCTTCATAAAAGAACGTATTTGTAGTTGAGAAAAGGACTGTTAGCACTTAAGGACAACACAGCATTGTATGGAAATGGTGGTAATGAGGTACTGATAGATCCTTTGAAGAGACTGTTTCATTACAGAAGTTTATGACAGAGACTAGACTGGTGGCAGATGAGGCTGGAAAGAAGACACTTCCTCCTGGGGGCACTGTTTTACAGAACAGAAGTCTTTACCATTAGACAAGTGTTTTCTTTCCTGGGCAAGACAAATAAGCTATACTTGCAGTTCATATACCAGTGCAAAGTTATTTCCAAGGCAAGCAAAAAACTTATCTGACTTGTTAATCAGAATATGAATGGAGACAGACTTATATTGGATCACCCCAAAAATATTTGCCTTGCATTATAAAAATACCTGACACATAAAGGATATGGAGAAAGTTGTACTCCTGTTATTCAAAGAACACCTGTACTGGAAAAAAAAAATATTTGATTTAAATCTCATTATCAGTTAAAATATTTAAAACTGAAAACTCCAGTTTTAGAAATGTTATAATTTTATGCTACACCAAATAAAAATTTTGTGTTATACATTAAAAATAGTCATTACAATGTTTGATATCTCTGATGATAGAATAATATTTCTATGTTCTTTTAAAATTTCTGTTTTCTCAGATGATTTCTGAACTGTAGAAAGTTTCATGTTGTATCAAAAAGTGTGTCTACCAAGGCATAAATTCAGACTTAAACCAATATGCTATTCCATTTTCTCACACACTATATTTGATTGTTCCCACACATATTCAAAATTAAGTCTGCCATACCATAGTGAGAATGTTACTTTTAAATTCTTAGCATCTGTTCTAGCACTTTCACCCTGAAAGGTGTCTTGGACTATAATAACGTATTGTATCAATCCAGAGATTTTGTTATGCCCTTTAGTATGAATTCTGTGCTGTTTATAAATTCTTAAATTTCAGTTGCCCATGTTTCATAAAATATGGTGCATGCTATCTCTGTCTTCTGAATACAAAAGTTATTAATATTTCATTTTAAAGCATAATGGCTACATAGCCTTAATCAAACAATATATTTCATATCACTGTGTAGAGTAGGGCACAATTTTACAGAAATTTTACAGGAAGTTCACCGAACTTGAATTTTTATGTAGTAAATTTTTTTTTTTCATTTATATTCATATAAAATAAATAATTATCAGTGCACCAGTGCACTCATTAAAGCAACAAATATAGTAAATTAATACGTTCCCAAAAGAATAATAATATTTTGCAAAGTTTCAAATCCCTTCATATTAAAGAGTAGCTATATTAAAGCTATTAATAAATACTGTATTTATTTCTTAGGTCTTCTGGGTTGGCAAATCTCTCCATTCCTAACATCCAATTACAACTTTGACCATTTCTTATTTTCCTTTCAGATTTATTTCCTATGTCATAATGCATTGCTTGCCTGCCAAAAAGATGGAATATGCAACTGTATACTGAAGTCACTTTCAGAACTCCTCAGGAAATCACTCAACACTCTGCAACTGTTACTTATCTTTCTATGCCACAGATCCTATTTCAACTTCTATCTTCCTACTGGAAAGACTTTTTCCGTTCAGAGTCTCAATCTCAAACAGGCTCACTCAAGCTATATTGGCAACATAGAACAAATGTATCTAGAAAATCTCTCGCAAAATAGAACAACAATGAAATATAAAAGAAGGATTTTCCTGGTTTTTTTCATTTTTTTAAGACCTTTGCTTCATGAATTTTAAGAACAGTTTCAAGAGACAATCTTCCGATGAATTTTTGTATATTTCAAATTTATATCCTCTGATGGGCTTCTAAAGCATCAGACTCTTTAAGCAAAAATAATCTCCTCTTCTCCTGGATAAAATTCAAGAGGTTTGAATAAAGACAATTTGTAAAAGAGATTGTCACTAATTTGTGAACTCCAGGAGGGACTACAACAGGGGCTAGAGAGTTGTTGGGGATTAGTAATTAGAGAAATAGGAAAAAAACAGAAGACTTTGTAGAATCTTAGAAGGTTAAGCTCAAGACTGAGCTGTTGCTCAAATCAGTTCTTACCTTATCCCACTGAATACTTTTCACACACAGCAGTCTCCACTAGCCGGAAAATTTGAAGTTATTAAGCTTAGCCTTAAGTTAGTGGGTAATGCCACTGGAATATGATTTCAGATGAAATCCTGTCCTGCTTAAATCACCGACAAGGGTCTTGTCAACTTCAGAAAAGACAGGATTCCTCCACAGAATTCAGTATCACTAACTACAGAAGGACATGCTTTCTTAAATTATGCAAGTTTAAATATTAATTACCAGGAAAAACTGACCTTCCATTAAGAATGTACTTTTTTTCTTTTAAAACAAATTTAAGAGAGAAAACAAAATATTAGAACTTACATTCAATATCAAGGTACATGCTCTTTTGGTGACCACCAATTCTACTTGCAGCTTCACAGTCATATCTCCCTGAATCTGACAACTTCACATCTTTAATATGCAGTGACGATTTTCCATGCTGCCCTTTGACTTCTATACGGCCATCTGGGCTCTGTTTACATTGATTCAGGAAAAAGAAAGGTTTTTTATATATATATGTATATTTATGTATGCTTTATATATTAAACACCATTGATAAGTATGACTGAAAGCATCTCTTCACCTATGGTGAAGTTATTACTGACAGCTAAACAACTTCTAAATTTTTCAAATAAATAAAAAAAAAAATAGAAAACACGTTCTGTTTCTAGGCACTATAATCAAGGAAATAAGTACATGCTTAAAGGAACATTGTCAAGGTAAACCACAAAATGTACCCACTTATGACTGGAATAGTGAACTGCATACTCAAAACCTGTTTATGATCTCACTCAATTTATTATGATGCTGCAGTTAATGAAAATGCATACATGTAAAATCATAGTATCTTAGATTACAGTTAGCATTCTCTCTCTTGTCCTTAAAAATGTAACTGTGAAACTGAATAGAAATACCCCCTCAAACAATGATCAAAACACAAATCCAGTTATAGATTTATTTTCATTATTCACATTTTCTTGTCAGAAGCTCACAATTTTTAAAAAAATAGGATCCATAAATGTAACTGGAATTTCTGGATTTCATTTCCATATCATTGCATGGAAAAAGGCAAGGGAGAAAAAATAAATGCTGGCTTCTCATCTTCTAGAACATAAATTCTGTATTTAGCAACTTTACAAAAATCCTTATCCATAACACTTCCCCATCCCCTCCCCCCAAACTATTTGAATTTCAAGAGTATAAAACATTAGGGAAAACTAAATAAAGCAATTTAAAAAAAAATCCTTTGCTTGACACTTCAACCTTCATGGAGCAGTATACCTGAGGAAAAAGAAGTTATTTTTAATCTGGTTCTGCTCTTTACTTTTTTTGTAGTTTTGGGAAACTTGCTTTACTTCTTTGTTTCACTTATTTGAGGACAAAAAAGCTGATAAAAACTATTGATATTTACCTACCTTCATTACTGAGGAAAGTGGAAAAGGGAGGGAAAACCAGTAACTATTTCATTGTATCACATTTAAACTTGAAACATACTTCAATGTCCAATCCTATAAATACATGCACTCAAATTTACTGCTTTTTACACTAAATACTCACCAAGTGGCAGCTGATATTTAAGTGACTGAGCTTTTAACTCTGTACAATTGTTTCTTCACTGAATACAGGAAAAATGCACTCAATTTAGATCTTAAAATATTTGACATAAAGCAGTTAAATAAAGTATTCTGTATATCATAATTTCTATGGAAAGGAAAGTATTCTGATCCCACATCAGAATCCAAGAACACTGAATTTTGTTTCCTCTGAAAAACTCACAGCATAGGTATATAAATTAAAGTTACGGAATTCTAATGTAAGAACAAACCTAAAATCCTCTGGGGATTGGTA
This sequence comes from Harpia harpyja, assembly GCF_026419915.1. Classification (NCBI taxonomy): domain Eukaryota; kingdom Metazoa; phylum Chordata; class Aves; order Accipitriformes; family Accipitridae; genus Harpia; species Harpia harpyja. The sequence goes on from NC_068947.1 coordinate 27,133,020, forward strand.
AAAATTAGTAACTAAAGCCACTTAGTTATCTCTTATGTCATTTTTAATGCTGAAACTTCTATTTTCATTATACCTTTAAAAAAAGGAAAGAGAAAAGTTATGAAGTTACTAGTAAACATGCTACAGTACTGAATGTCACGGGTTTTGAAGGGAATTCTTGGGATAATTAAATTGAAGTTCTTAAAGTAAAACATTAAATAGTTTTCTAATTTCTGATATACAAACTACTTTGTATGACATAATTAATAACAGTATTATTTACCCATGGATTATTTGCTCCTTTTTTTAAAACATCATGTCTGTCATGAAATGGTAAATCTACATTATTCCTACCTAAAATGTACATACACTTCAGCAGATTTATTTCTTATTTTACCTTGATTACAAATATTTCCCCAAGAAGCCACATTTAAAAATGTGAGAAGACATATGCTGAAACAACCTGTGACTATGAATCACAGATACAGTACTAAATATTGTATTAGTGATTCATTAAGAGCTGCCCTCCTAAAGCACTCGGGTAGCTCTATATAATAGAGAGTAGTAGTAGAGAACAGGGATTTTGAGAAAAATACTCTCTTTGCCCTTCCTTATTGTATATTACAAACCTACAATGAGGAGCCAAATTCTTTCTTAGTACCTCCTCCTTGCACAATACGAAGTGTCTGTGTAATTATATTGATCTATAGCTGTAACAACACATTCACTGAAGTTCTTTCACCATAATTTTCTGAACTAGATCAGAGATTATTCAGCTAGCTCAATTTTCTGTTTCCAGTAATAGGTTATTAGAAGCTAATAAGTTATTAGAAGCACATATGAAAAAAAGAATAAAATTGGCACTAAAAATATATATTCCAAATGGCAATGCTTCACTCCCTGAAAAACAAATATGTACTAATTGTACCTTCTGTGCTGTATGGTCAACAGGATTCCCATAAAAAGAGTTAAATTATTTGTAATCCTCACTAAAGTCACTAAAGGTATTTTTACAGAAGTATAAAATTTGCAGTGCTATTTTGTACTTGATGACAAAGAAAAATTTTATCAGTTCAATACTAATCTCAAATACTATAATTCACTGTATAATTGACTATATATTTCACTATAATTAATTCCATACATTCCAAAGCACAGATATGAGTGCTAATTGATGGGTTTTTTTTAAAAAAAGGTAATGAAAATAAGCACAAAGATCCATAAAATGAAATAACTTTTACAATAACCTCTTAATCTTGTTTTTAGTTTCTGTATTTATTTTCTAATACTGCTGGAAAAAATTTGGTCTGCACCCAGAATAGCTTTCCCATGTTCTCATGTATGAGAAAAAAAAAAATTGATCAAATATGGGTGATGTAATATATTTAGATTTATAGTAAGGGCAAAAACCAACTTAATAAATACTCTGAATGATACAAGATTTTTGCATAACCACATCATCTATTCTCATCATCAAATATATGGTAAGAAGCATCTTGAGAGGGATCTACTAGGTTAAGCAAAGTCCACAAAAAGAAATAAAAAACGTAACAATTGTAGGCAAGAAGATTTGGCCCAAATTATCATAAAAATATGTATTTACTAAAGTTAATTTCTACTCTTTCAAAATTGTCTAAAAATGATTACAATAGTCTCTTTGAAATTGCTTATAAAATAACATAATATATATAATAAGAGGTTTTCTGCTGCATTTCTCAGAATGCATATTACACTGTGGCTTCTTCATGAACAGTTTAAGAAGTCCTGTACCTGGTCCTATTCTGCAGATGGGTTAGTGTACAATTCCATTAATTTTTCTGCAAACGTGGTGCGATACCTGATTAAAAATATACTGTTTGGCTGACATTCCTGAACATGAAATGCATAAAAGAAAATAAGAGTGCAAATACAGACCAAGAAAATTCAATAAATAAATAAATAAATAAATAAATAAATAAATAAAAGAAGATGTTTTGAAGCAGTTGTCTGTGTCTAGAGAGGATTCCCAGAACATGCTGGAGATTAACACATGCAAATGAAAAATGCAAGATAGTATGGTGAATTTTCACAAGGACTTCAAAAATACTAGTGTGGCTGTATTACATTGTCCTATGGTATAAGTCAGTTAACAGAGATCTGGGTAAATAAATCGAGGACTTATTGTGATGACACAAAAAGCACAATAACAGTGCAGTCATGCTGAAGCACAGCTAGGAGCAAACTTCAGGAATGCAGCAGAGACACAGAAGTTGACTACAGCAAAGAGCAATGAAGAAGCTGGGACAAAAATTGAATATGCAGTGTTAGCCTGAAGCAAAAATTGAAACCATGCTAGTTATATTTCCCTGTTCTTGTAAAGGGCATTATCAAAACTAGAATATACCGACAAAGCAGAAGTCTGCATTCATACTGATCCATAACATCAGTCTTCTTATTTAACTTTGAACAGCAAATACACAATGTCAAACAGGGGCAGCACTAACCTTGGGGTCTGCACCCACCAGAACTTTATAACCCTTGGTAAAATCTTTCTGAGGCTTATTTCCTTTCTGCATTAAGTATGGAGAGCACACGTTAGCACCACATCTGGCACTGTAACACAACAAAACAGAAAGAGGAAGACACAGCACACGTGGGAACACAATGTACACTGCACCTGCCCAGTAGTCCTCAGTAGAAATCTCCACCAGGAAAAAAGCATTGGAGCTGCCACTGGTGACAAATCAAAATACAGATATAATCTCTATAAATTAAAAATATCAGTAACTCTTATGTCTGCCTGAAATAATAATGGACACCTACTAAATTGGAATATTCTTTTTTTCCTTTCAAATGTTATAGTGGGAGAGATGTACAATATGTACTATGGTGTTTTCTGCTAGGTTGAATAAGTACATGTGCTTTTATTTCTTAGTATTAATAATCAGTATAAAAAATAGACAAAACAAAAACCTAGACAACCAGAACAGTCTCTGTGGTTCAGTACTCATGATTTCTGCTCATTCACTGAATTACTCTGCATCACTGTGGAGCATGAATAATCAGTGAGGTCTGAAAAACATATGTGATCAACACGATTCCCTACAGACATACATATTTCTTTAGAAAGATCAATGAGCAAGTATGTTAACAGGCACTTACACTCTAATACTTTGGAAGGATAATTTCAATAAACAGACCACTGTGTGTCCTGAAAATGGTAAAGACAGACAAGGTCTTTGGAAGTTACATTTTTACAGCATTTTGGAAATCATAATAAAATCTTAATAATTCAAAATATTTTTCATCATTAATGTTAATCAGAGAATTTCATAGAATTTATGAATAGAAGTGGGTTTGGAGGGGCATTGGTGGTGTTTTTTTTCCCCCAAAACCTCATCACCAGCATAAAGCTAAAACACACATGTCAAATCTTCAGCAGAGACTTTAATAGTGTTTTACTCAGGATAAGTTGACTTTGTGACTTTATCCACATAAAAAACATATTCCCTAAATTAAGAATTTAACATTTCACAGAAAAACACCTTTTATTTTGAATACTGATAGCAATCTAGTTCTCTGTCATTGTCAAAGAAAAAAAAAACCTCTTCTACACAGGCCTCCAAGTAAAATTACCCATAATGACAACACTGAATTATAAAAAAGTGCCTTCTGAAAAAAAAACCCAAACCCAAGGAGTAGGAACTTTCTGCACTTGCAATATTCTTATTCAGAATATGTAGCTCAACCCAAAGGAATCCTACACTAACAATAAAATGGGAGGTATTGCATCACTTGAGATTAATTCTACAGACTCTGTAAAAGTAAATATATATTTTTTATTTTGATAAAATTCTTGCCATGCTATATATGCTATTCTACTACCTGACTTTTTCTGTCATGCTTTTGCTTCCCAAACTTCTCACATGATTTGTAGTTCCACACATGAATATTCCCGAAGTCCTGACCGGCTGATGCTGACCTAACAACTGGTCAATGCACAGCTCCAAAACCATGTTCCAGAGCTCCCAAGGCAGTACCAGCATGATGATAACCATGTATTTGAAGGGATCGACATGCAGAGAGAATAAGGATGAGACAACAACATCCACAAAGAGACAAGAACAGCTTCTGGGACAGAATAACTCATTCAGGTATCATGGAGTATTCAATCTGCACAATTCTTTTGCCACCGTAGTAAAAAAAAAGTGTAATTTATCAGAAAGGGAGAATTAGCTGATTCTGATGCTTAGAAATTGTCATTCTTTTTCAATTGTAGAAAGTTGTACTTGGGGAGAGGTGGATGGTGTGATTAGTGGTTGAGTTTGATTTATAAACCATTTCTCCAACTCCCACTGAGGAACTGTAGCACCAAATGAGATGAAGTTGTATGACTGCCAAAACGTGCATTTTGAGTTGGCTGAAAGCAGGAGTGGAAAGTGACAACAGATGCAGAAATTGGTGACTCATTTGCAGCTGGATTTTGGTAATAATACTTGGATGGTTAGAGCAGCTGTAACTGTGTTGATTATCTTCCCTCCTACAGAATTCACCATTTGGCTGACAAAGTACTCCTTCATCCCTTGAAGTCCAAATGCAAGAAAAAATCCCTACAGGTAAATCTAGACAAGTTGAAATACCATTATTTGTTTTTCTTCTAATGTTTAAAGATTATTTGTGATCAAAGCGCCATTGCTGTCCATAGTTACACCACTGCAGGTCAGTTTTGCCTGTCACGTATTCACCAAACATCTTCTGACACCTTGTGTACTTTAGTGCTATTTTGGATGTGCATTGCATGTCTTAACAACAGAAAAGATTAAGAACCAGTGGCTTAGAATTAAGAGTTTTGTTTCTTTTGTAAAACACAGTGCAACATACCTAAGAACAGTCATTGTGAGAACATATAACTTGAGTAAAAACTGCAGGACTTTTTCAAGTTGCTCCAAAGGAGCTGCTGCAGATGTACATGGCAGAAGTTCCTCACATTGGTGGGGGAAGAAAAAAAAAAAAAAAAAAAGAACCTGTTTTAATTTTAATTTTATGCCTAGCTCTTCCTTCTTCAGATCAAATTGTCAAAAATTGCCAACTCATTGTGTTGTCTTGGTCATGTTTGAGTACGCATCACTGAATTTTCAAGGAGAAAACAAATACTGATTAACAGAATCATCTTTGGAACTTCATGAGTAACATTTTTTTTAGGAAGCTTTCTGATTTTGGGTTGTGTTGATAACCACGAGAGGAAAATTTCAGATCACATACTTCAGGCTGACGTTTCTTATATGTGAGATTTAAGCAGATCATAATTGCTCATGAAACTGTTCCTTGAAGCAGCATGAAAGATAAGAACTTCTGCAACCTGACATGCTGATACTAAATGACGATAAAATTCCAGAAGTCCATTAAATGTAAGTGACCAGCAATTCCTAGTCTGAAAATCTACCTTTGGTGATGAGAAAGGGCTGTTAGTCACAACAGCCATCATCGTGTAGAAGCTGATGGAAGCTCCCTTCTGGATTATGGATGGTATATTCACAATATTTCCCATTCTCTTCAGGTAAATGTATTCTATCCATGCACCTGTTGGAGACAGCAGAAAATTCCAGAGTATTGCTACGTGCATATGCCTTAATGTCCAGTGAATCAGAATAATGCTACAGCAGTGTCTTGGACTTCAGTGATTTTTATAGGAGACCTTGTAATTCTTTTAGAACTGCAAGCTTGTTAAATACATATGTCAGCATACTGAAAATTCCTGAATTTTTTAGGAATTTGTTTTTCCATAAGGAAGAAATCATTGAAGAACCTACTGTTTGTAGATCTATAGTGTAACACCACGGAAGTCACAAAAAACTAATCTTGAAGAAAACAATACTGTCGTTTTGATTTTCTGTTCATCTGCAGACATAGCAGTTACTTCTAAAGAATTCAGATTGGAAATAGTAGCGGGTTCTATGCAGGTTGTTAACAGCATGTACAATATCAGGAAAAATGTATTCTTGAAGGCTTCATATAACTTTTAGAAATTATGAACTGATATTTGATTGATTCATGCTGGCTTTTCTTTCAAACTTAATTTGTTATGTAATGAGATGACACGGGATACACGAAACCCACTAAGACATGGAACAGAAAACTGAACTTCTTTCCTTGATTGGTTTTTACTCACAAAAGAGTATGAAAGAAAAATAATAAAGAGAGAAAATAGGATGATCAGCCATTCAAGATTACTTCTGCTAAAGATGCAAATCACAATAAAGAAAAGGTTGATGATTATTAATGGCAAAAATATTAGCATCATATGAAAAAAAGCTTGTAGAGGAAAATAATAATTAGTTTTGGCCATAAAAAATAACAATATTAACCACAAATAAGTGTTTATAAGTATAACAGAAATACTACAACTGTAATAATTACATATGTACTTTGCAATTAGAAATTCCGATTCACTCATACTGTATTTAATGGTTTTATTCGTAAGAATTTTGCTGATCTGAATCTACTGAAACACTGCTATGATGCCATTAACACAGGTGACTCAGATGGATTCAGACCAGCAAAATTCTCAGGAATAAGACCAGAAGTATAACATTTTTATTCAATACAAACCTCACACAAAACAGCCACTAAAAATAATGGTTTTACTATACAATTACATCTTACTTTAGACAATAAAATCTTACTGTAACTTGATTCTTTGGATAAGTGAGAATGAGACACAGGTGTTTATACCCCAGCTTTGTAAATCTTTAAAATGGTTACGAATCGTTTGTAACTTCAGTGCAAATTGGAGTCATGAGGTCTTCCTGCAAAGAGCAAGTAAAGGAAGACTCTAGCATAAGATACAGCTCCAAACATGTACCAGTATGGGATCTAGGACTGCTAACTGTGATTCGCCAGAATTTATTCTTCAGTGATTACTCAATCTCTGTGCATCTGAACAAGAATAATCACTGTTAAATATATATAGCATCAGTAGCAACGAGTATGGTTATTCTGACTAGGAACTTCAGCCTAGTCCTGTTTCTGTTTAGGTTGATTCAAATCTGAAGTAAATACTATTTCAGCTGTAGAAATAACTACATGGTGAAAATGGTGAAACTATACATGGAACTAAAATGGTGAAACTATACCACTGTACTACACCGAACTACCCATACAGAGTGAGTTACAAAACTGTGAAAGAACAAGGAAACATCAAGCATTAGGATCCCAGCTTTCATTCAGGCAGGGATTGTACCCCAGTAAGTATGATTCTCCTATTACTAGTAAAAGCTCTTCACTGCTCCAGTGTAGGGTCTTGGGACTTGCCAGGAGTTGCCTTGGTCTGAGGTGATTTCAGTTTGTTTTATGATTGCAAGTCCCCAGTCGTCAGGTAACTACCTGAATTTGTTTCTGCTTAGCTCTGTGCTAAGCATGATGTATGGCAAAGGTCTAACTAACAAACATTAGCTCTTTATCTTGATTGGGAATGGAGGAGGCAGTTCTGTAACTTTTATAACAGGTGAAAACAGTAAAAAAAAAAAAAAACAAAACAACCTGTAGCTGGAAGCCCATGAAGACAAAGCATGTAAGCTGACTGCAGTACAAAATGGACAAAAATAACTTCAAGTTGACCCAAGGCAAGGAAGGAAGCATGGTTTTGGTTAGGTTTCTTTTTAAGGGGCTGGCGTGGGAGGTTAAGTCATTTGTATTTTCCCCTGGAGAAGAATTTTGGATGCTGATGAATTGTTAACCCTTCTCTCTCTTTTTTTTTTTTTAAAGGAATATAAGCACTGTCAACCTCAGGTCTCAGGGGAATACTGGAAGGGTGACTATAACAGTGAAAAGAAAACTAGGAAGCTTTTGTATAAAAATTTTAACTGTAATGTTAATTTTTTTACCCTGTATTACTTACATAACTTGGATTAAAGTGTGACTGATAAATTCTTGGATAAATACAGGTTGTATGCCCCTCTTGCTCTCAAAGCTCTTCTGTAAGAATATAAAATAACCTTTAAAATGACAACTACTCCAAGAATCTCAAACTAAGCTTAATGCATTTATATATACTTTCATTTCATTTTCATAGAATTCAGGTTCAAACCATGACACAGTCTAGCTTTAGTCGCAGGAATAACTGACGTGGTGAAGGTATGCAGTTATATAACACAGAGCAGCACAACGTGTGCTTTCTTTAGCAAAAAAAAAAAAAGAGAAAAGGGATCATGATTTGAGTTTCTCTTACTGTGTTTTTCAGTAGTTGTATGCAGTTTGGGATCCTTTCCAGTTTTCTGTAAAGGTGATGTATATTTTATTAAAATGACTATGGCTAGACAGCAGATAGGAAGTCTGTCTGGAAACTGGGATGAAGTGGAGCCCTGCACGGGGATAAGCAAGCAACAACGCTTCCTTAGGGGAATAAAAGGCACAGAAAGCCAGTAATGCATCACTTGAGTCAAGAGGACCAGGGGAATTGTCTGCAGGAGGACACAGATCCAGATCTCACAGATCAAAAAGTCTTCGCTCACAAACCACGATAATTCTGTAGGGCTTTTTGCAGCTGAAGAAACAACAGGAAATTATTGCACTGGCCAGCAAAATGGAGAAAATAAGCTTACTTGGACATATCTGAAAGGGCATAGAAATATTAGTTTTCAAGTTATTTTACTTAATTGGCATCATCCAATAGAGATTCTCTATTTACACTTCTAAATTTATTTATATGTACGCATAAAAATAAAAGGTTATGCTGAACATAATTAGGGCATATTTGCTAAATACGATGACCTGTGAGTTCAGGAATTCTCAAACAATATGCATGAATCTTAGAAGTCTTAATTTGAAATGTCTACAGTATTGCTTTGGGGTAAGATAATGATACTTCTATCTTAATAGAGATTACTATAGTTTTGGTAGTACTGAAATCACTTTGAATCTGTGATAAGGAAGCACTGATAACTGTGGTCTAAATAACATTGCATGTTCCATACTGTAAATATTATGTTTGTCTAATCAGAATACATGCAAATTCTCCCCCCCTCCGTTAAAAGCTCTAAAAGAAGCCACTGTAGTTCCTGTTGAGATTCTGTACTTATTTTCACATTTTCTAAATTAAAACAGAAAATATATTTTGATCAACAGACCGTAACTCCAAATGAGGCTTCTGAAATGTGTTGGCAAATTGTATTATTCAGTTTGGAACTCTAAATATTTGCAAAACTGTATTCTTAATGCAAATTTCTATATTAAATATCCATTTTTGTATAGTATTTTAAGAAGAGGAACATTTATAGAGTACTATTTTAATTCAATCAATTTTTACCAAGTAATATAACCCTGAGGGCTTCAACATTACTTATCAGCTACCTATAAGATACATTAAAGCATGTTAGATGATCAGCTTGCATTAAGGTGAAGATTACCACATGCTATTAATACATTGACCTTTGGCATAAATGTCACAACTTGATTTATACAAGCAGAAATTCACAGAAAGACAAAAACCATCATCTTATTTATGTTATTGTAACATTTATAATAACATTCTAAATTAATGTTATTAATTTAGATAATTAATAATTATCTAAATTAAAATTAATTTTAATAACACAGGTTGAGTCCGTGCATAGATGAGAGTTATTTTGACCATGAATTAGAGCTCAGACCTATGGTTCAGTTATGCAGTCCTAAGAAATATAGTTTGCTGAATTCCAGAAGCTGTCAGTAAGGGATGGTGCAAACAGTCTTCATTTTTCCCAATGCAAAGAAATAAGACTCTTGCATTATGCTTTATGTTAACTTTCACAGCCTCCTAACTATCACAGGTGATAGACATACACTGGTCCATCAGCATTGTCATGTTAAACTGCCAAAATTTGATTGTGTTTGAAATCTGAGAACTGGTATTAATAGGAAGATAGTGTATGAGTAGATGCACACAGGGAAGATGGTATAGTGAAAATGTGATAGGAAAATGTGTTTTTTTAACAGCATACTAAGGACATTAACAAATTATTAAGAACTAATTATTACACGGAGTTTAGATAATTTGTTAAAAAACAAAACAAAACAAACCAAAACAAATCGAAAAACAGAATCCAGGCCATTTGCTTTCATACTGGTTTTCCCAAAAGTCTAAATACTTATTTTCTCCTAATATAAAAAGGTATTCAAACTGCCTTTCAGGTCAGGAAAACTGCTGACAGGTTTTAATAGTGTGAAATACATTTTTCCAGCATTACACTGTCAATTGTGCCATTGATTGTGCTCATTTCCTATGAGCTTCCATGGTATGTAGAAAATGTAACATTTCCAAAGTCTCTGGAGAATGTCCTATAGTATATCAGTGAACACTACCAAATTACTCCAGTCTATAAAGTGTGGCTGTATCACTTAATGTATCATCAGATGCAGGACCTCTATTTCATCAGACAAGTGTCTTGGTTTCAGCTGGGATAGAGTTAACTGTCTTCCTAGTAGCTGGTACAGTGCTATGTTTTGAGTTCAGTATGCGAAGAATGTTGGTAATACTGATGTCTTCAGTTGTTGCTCAGTAGTGTTTAGACTAAAGTCAAGGATTTTTCAGCTTCTCATGCCCAGCCAGCGAGAAAGCTGGAGGGGCACAAGAAGTTGGCACAGGACACAGCCAGGGCACCTGACCCAAACTGGCCAACGGGGTATTCCATACTATGTGACGTCCCATCTAGTATAGGAACGGGGAAGTGGGGGCAGGGATTCGCCGCTCAGGGGACTGTCTGGGTGTCGGTCGGTGGGTGGTGAGCAATTGCACTGCGCATCATTTGTACATTCCAATCCTTTCATTATTGCTGTTGTCATTTTATTAGTGTTATCATTATCATTATTAGCTTCTTCTTTTCTGTACTATTAAACCGTTCTTATCTCAACCCACGGGTTTTGCGTCTTTTCCCGATTTTCTCCCCCATCCCACTGGTGGGGGGGAGTGAGTGAGCGGCTGTGTGGTGTTTAGTTGCTGGCTGGGGTTAAACCACGACAGTCCTTTTTTGGCGCCCAACGTGGGGCACGAAGGGTTGAGATAACGCCAAACCTGACCAGAGCTTGTTAAAACAAATTTGTTATAAGAATTCATTATATCAGTCTAATAGTCGCTGGTCATTATGTTGATTTATGTGTTCTTAGAGTTGTTGCTCTGGTTTTTAAAGTTCTGTTATGTATCACCTCGCTTGCTGTATGTAGTCCCTCTTCTGCTGCTTATCATCCGTGGGAGGTGGATTAAGGTTTTCGCTTTGATGTATTGTATAACACTGGTTTATGGTATGATAAAGTCGTCGGCTGTGGGATTAATCCGGTACTTGCACTCAGCATTGTCACCTTTATACTGTGGAAGCCATCTGTGGGAAACTATTAATAATTATACCATTTACCTTTCCTCCTTGGAAAACCAGTCTATGGGTGGGATACCTTTCTTCCCCTCTCCTTTCTCCTTCAGTCCAGTTACATTGGTGTTTGAGAATTTTGAAAAGTTTGAATATTCTTGGGATGTTGGGACCAGCATGGTCCTAGCCCTACTGCTAGGAATTAGCATGCTTCTGAATGTGGTTCAGCTCTCGTTTAAGGTTAAACAAATATTTAAGAAAATCACCCAGAGATCTGCCCCAAGGCTGGATAATTATGAGTGGCAGGGTGTGTGGGGTAGTATGGGCAAGTACCTAGAGAAGTGGGCACCTCCAAAGTTTTGGAAATTCACCCCTGAACAAGTGCAGAATCCAGAAGAACTAGTAAAATATTTGGAAAAGGTATGCTGTCACCCCGGCAGCTCCAGAGAGATACAAATTACTGCGACGTGCTGGGGCCTGGCCCATGCCTATCGAGCCCTGTTCAACACCACTCAGTACCCTCAAGGGGAAGAGAAGGTCTCTGGACCTAACAACAAAATGATGAGCACTGCGGTCACCCAAACCTCGGCAACGGGTACTGCGGCCCCTCCAGCCCCGGCGATGAGCACTGTGGCTACCCAAACCTCAGCGACAGGCACTGCAGCCCCTCCAGCCTCGGCAATGAGCACGGCAGCTACCCAAACCTCGGCAATGGGCACTGAGGTCCCTCAAGCCCCAGCAATGAGCACAGCAGCTACCCAAACCTTGGCAACAGACACTGCGGTTATGCAAGACCCGGCGAGCGGTACTGCAACTGAACCAGCGGACCAACCTGCACCAGTATCAGTTGCCCCCATACAGAAGAAGAAATATAGAAAAAAATCAGTTCGCTTAGCGAAGGATGAAGGCGAACCAGGGTCATCACGGGAACAGGAGGAAGAGGCAGAACCAGAGGTAATAACCCGGTCCCTATCCTTGAGTGAGCTGCAGGATATGCGAAAAGATTTTGGCCGCCGTATAGGTGAGCATATTATCACCTGGCTCCTCCGATGCTGGGACAATGGGGCTAATAGCTTGGAATTAGAAGGTAGGGAAGCCAAGCAGCTGGAATCGCTTGCCAGGGAAGGTGGCATTGACAAGGCAATTGGAAGAGGGACACAAGCCATCAGCCTCTGGAGGCGACTCCTGTCAAGTGTGAAGGAAAGGTACCCCTTTAAGGAAGACGTTATATGTCAATCAAGCAAGTGGACAACCATGGAAAAAGGTATCCAATATCTGAGGGAATTAGCTGTGCTAGAGACAATTCATCATGACCCGGACAACCCACAATTACCCAAAGATCCAGACGAAGTCCAATGCACACGACCCATGTGGCGGAAGTTTGTACGGAGTGCACCATCATCCTATGCCAACTCACTGGCAATAATGACCTGGAAAGACGAAGAGGCACCGACAGTGGATGAAGTGGTTCGCCAACTCCGTCAATACGAAGAAAATCTCTCCTCCTCCCTACAAGCCTGCATTTCGGCTGTGGAGAAGCTGTCCGAGGATTTCCAGCAATTCAAAGAGGAGATGTCCTGTTGCCCACCTGTAAGGACCAATGTCTCAGCTATTAGGAGTGAGCGCTCCTCTGCCCAAGAGACAGAATATAGAAGGTACACACCGCGAGGTGCCCTGTGGTTTTACTTATGTGATCATGGAGAGGACATGAGGAAATGGGATGGAAAACATACCTTGGTCCTAAATGCACGGGTACGTGAGCTGCAAGGAAAAACCACCACAAAAGGGGATTCTACCGCGAAAAATGCCTCTCCGGTTTCCAAACAGAGTAGAAGGGCTGATCTTATTTCTGATCCTCTTGAAGGGACTTCTGAGCCAATTTTACGAGAAGTGAATACTGGATACTCTGACCAGAATTAGAGGGGCCCTGCCTCCAGCCAGGTGAAGGAAAGGGATAACCGGGTCTATTGGACTGTGTGGATTCAATGGCCTGGCACGTTAGACCCACAGGAGTATAAGGCTCTAGTAGACACCGGCGCACAGTGTACCTTAATGCCATCAAGTTATGAAGGGGCAGAACCCATTTCTATTTCTAGTGTGACAGGGGGATCCCAAGAGTTAACTGTATTGGAAGCTGAAGTAAGCCTAACTGGGAATGAATGGCAGAAACACCCCATTGTGACTGGTCCAGAGGCTCCGTGCATCCTTGGCATAGACTATCTCAGGAGAGGGTATTTTAAGGACCCAAAGGGGCATCGATGGGCTTTTGGTATAGCTGCCTTGGAGACGGAGGGCACTGAACAGCTGTCTACCCTGCCTGGTCTCTCTCAAGACCCTTCGATTGTGGGGTTGCTGAGGGCTGAAGAACAACAAGTGCCAATTGCTACCACGATGGTGCACCGGCGCCAATATTGCACCAACTGAGACTCTCTGATTCCCATCCACAAGTTGATTCGCCAACTGGAGAGCCAAGGAGTGATCAGCAAAACTCGCTCACCTTTTAATAGTCCCATATGGCCCGTGCAAAAGTCGAATGGGGAGTGGAGACTAACAGTTGACTATCGCGGCCTGAATGAAGTTACGCCACCGCTGAGTGCTGCCGTTCCAGATATGCTAGAACTTCAATACGAACTAGAGTCAAAGGCAGCCAAGTGGTATGCCACAATTGACATTGCTAATGCGTTTTTCTCAATCCCTCTGGCAGCAGAGTGTCGTCCACTATTTGCCTTTACTTGGAGGGGTGTCCAGTACACTTGGAATCGATTGCCCCAGGGGTGGAAACACAGCCCCACCATTTGCCATAGACTAATCCAGACTGCACTGGAAAAAGGTGAAGCTCCGGAACACCTACAATACATTGATGACATCACCGTATGGGGCAACACGGCAGAAGAAGTCTTTGAGAAAGGGAAGAAAATAATCCAAATCCTTCTGAAAGCCGGTTTTGCCATAAAAGAAAGTAAGGTCAAGGGACCTGCACGGGAGATCCAGTTTTTAGGAATAAAATGGCAAGATGGGCGTTGTCAGATCCCAATGGACGTGATTAACAAAATAGCAGCTATGTCTCCACCAACTAATAAAAAGGAAACACATGCTTTCTTAGGTGTCGTGGGGTTTTGGAGAATGCATATTCCAAATTACAGTCAAATTGTAAGCCCTCTCTATCAAGTGACCCGAAAGAAGAATGATTTTAAATGGGGCCCTGAGCAACAACAAGCCTTTGAACAAATTAAACGGGAGATTGTTCACGCAGTAGCCCTTGGACCAGTCTGGACAGGACAAGATATTAAGAATGTGCTCTATACTGCAGCCAGAGAGAATGGCCCTACCTGGAGCCTCTGGCAGAAAGCACCTGGGGAGACCCGAGGCCGACCCCTGGGGTTTTGGAGTCGAGGATATCAAGGATCCGAGGCTCGCTATACTCCAACTGAAAAAGAGATATTGGCAGCATATGAAGGAGTTCAAGCTGCCTCAGAAGTGGTTGGTACTGAAACACAGCTCCTCTTAGCACCCCGACTGCCAGTGCTGGACTGGATGTTCAAAGGGAAAGTCTCCTCTACACATCACGCGACTGATGCCACGTGGAGTAAGTGGATTGCACTGATCACACAACGGGCTCGCATAGGAAACCCCAGTCGCCCAGGAATTTTGGAATTGATCACGGACTGGCCAGAAGGCAAAGATTTTGGAATGTCGCCAGAGGAGGAGGTAGCACGTGCTGAAGAGGCCCCGCTGTATAATTAACTGCCAGAAAATGAGAGGCAATATGCCCTGTTCACTGATGGATCCTGTCGCATCGTGGGAAAGCATCGGAGGTGGAAAGCTGCCGTATGGAGTCCTACACGACAAGTTGCAGAAACTGCTGAAGGGGAAGGTGAATCGAGTCAGTTTGCAGAGGTGAAAGCCATCCAGCTAGCATTAGATATTGCTGAAAGAGAAAAGTGGCCAGTGCTCTATCTCTATACTGACTCATGGATGGTGCCAAATGCCCTGTGGGGGTGGCTACAGCAATGGAAGCAGAGCAACTGGCAGCGCAGAGGTAAACCCATTTGGGCTGCTGCACTGTGGCAAGATATTGCATCCCAGCTAGAGAATCTGGTTGTAAAAGTACGTCATGTAGATGCTCACATACCCAAGAGTCGGGCCACTGAAGAACATCAAAACAACCAACAGGTGGATCGGGCTGCCAAGATTGAAGTGTCTCAGGTGGACCTGGACTGGCAGCATAAGGATGAACTATTTATGGCTCGGTGGGCCCATGATGCTTCAGGCCATCAAGGAAGATATGCAACTTATAGATGGGCTCATGATTGAGGGGTGGACTTGACCATGGACACTATTGCACAGGTTATCCATGAATATGAAACATGTGCTGCAATTAAGCAAGCCAAGCGGTTAAAGCCCCTGTGGTATGGAGGGCGATGGCTGAAATATAAATATGGAGAAGCCTGGCAGATTGACTATATCACACTCCCACAAACTTGCCAAGGCAAGCGCTATGTGCTCATGATGGTGGAAGCAACCACTGGATAGCTGGAAACATATTCTATGCCCCATGCCACCGCCTGGAACTCTATCCTGGGCCTTGAAAAGCAGGGCTTGTGGCGACATGGCACCCCAGAACGAATTGAGTCGGACAACGGGACTCATTTCCAAAACAACCTCATAGACACCTGGGCCAAAGAGCATGGCATTGAGTGGGTGTATCATATCCCCTATCATGCACCAGCCTCTGGGAAAATTGAGCGATACAATGGACTGTTAAAGACTACATTGAGAGCAATGGGGGGTGGAACTTTCAAACATTGGGATACACATTTAGCAAAAGCCACCTGGTTAGTCAACACTAGAGGATCTGCCAATCGGGGTGGCCCTGCCCAGTCAGAATTTTTACATGCTGTAGAAGGGGACAAAGTCCCTGTAGTGCACATAAAAAATATGTTAGGGAAGACAGTCTGGGTTACTCCTGCCTCAGGAAAAGGTAAACCCATTCGTGGGATTGCTTTTGCTCAAGGGCCTGGGTGCACTTGGTGGGTGATGCGAAAAGATGGGGAATTCCGATGTGTGCCTCAAGGGGATTTAATTTTAGGTGAGAATAGCCAGAATTAAACTGTATGATATTAGTTGCTATATAACCCTGCTACTGTATGTTATCCTCACTATAATTGTTATATGCTATATCCATAGTACTATAGTAAGAATCACTTAGATCAAGCAAGAAAAGAACTGTTATAAAACTGAGCAAAGCGCAGTAGTGATGGAACCAGAACTGACTCCAGCATGCAACAATCCAACAGTGCACACCATCCTCCTGCTGCGCCAAATGTCACCTGCTTGTCACACTGCACTGAAGCCCAATTCTGCTCTACCGACTGAGAGGACTTTGTACCATCCCTCCTGCCCAGAAAGACTGGTATGACAGATGGAGCCCAGAGTTGGAAACTAAATGAACTCAATGAACATTTTATGAACATGACCCATGAACTAAAGGAATGATATCTCTGTGTGTGTATACATATATATATATATATATATATATATCATTGCTCATATGTCTTAAAGGGATGGAAAGGTGATAATTGATCAGGATGTAACTAAAGGTATGGGAACTGTGCATGACGTCAATGGTATAGAATAAGGGGTGGATACTGTCCTGGTTTCAGCTGGGATAGAGTTAACTGTCTTCCTAGTAGCTGGTACAGTGCTATGTTTTGAGTTCAGTATGCAAAGAATGTTGATAACACTGATGTTTTCAGTTGTTGCTCAGTAGTGTTTAGACTAATGTCAAGGATTTTTCAGCTTCTCATGCCCAGCCAGCGAGAAAGCTGGAGGGGCACAAGAAGTTGGCACAGGACACAGCCAGGGCACCTGACCCAAACTGGCCAATGGGGTATTCCATACTATGTGACGTCCCATCTAGTATAGGAACGGGGAAGTGGGGGCAGGGATTCGCCGCTCAGGGGACTGTCTGGGTGTCGGTCGGTGGGTGGTGAGCAATTGCACTGCGCATCATTTGTACATTCCAATCCTTTCATTATTGCTGTTGTCATTTTATTAGTGTTATCATTATCATTATTAGCTGCTTCTTTTCTGTACTATTAAACCGTTCTTATCTCAACCCACGGGTTTTGCTTCTTTTCCTGATTTTCTCCCACATCCCACTGGGTGGGGGAGGGGAGTGAGTGAGCGGCTGCGTGGTGTTTAGTTGCTGGCTGGGGTTAAACCACGACAACAAGTAACAGCTATTTGAAAGTTATTAAACTGTTAGCAGATAATACAACTGATACTTAGGCAGAAACTCATGAAACAATCTTTTGTGTAGTGGAAGGACTGAATGAATATTCAAGTCCAAGCTGCATTGGTATTGTAGGAAATATTGGTCCATAAAAAGTTCCCTGATAATTTCAGTCTTCATTAGTGTAACAGATAGAATATCATCACTGATGACAAAATGGAAAAAGCTAATATTGGAAGGTAAAGAAATGCCATTTCCAAGACTGTATGGCTTTATTTCAGCCAGTAAATGCAGCACCACAATCCACAGGAAGTACCCCAAAATATCTACTTTGTGCATAGGTAGTATATAAGAAAATGGATTATATGGGAGACAATTTTTAAGTTTGAAATATAAATTAGGTAGAAATAGGATTATCCATTTACAGAAGGGATAAAAAAATTGTATTTAATTGTTAAACAATTCATTAAATTAGTGATGTTCCTAAATAAACATCCTTCTTTCCCTAGGTTGTTTAAGCTTTTAATACAGAAGAGGTATTAAATTTTACATTTTCTTGGCTTTTTGTCATCCTTAAAGAATCAACAACTTTGTCCCAGTGGAAAATGACCTTAAAGTTTAACTGAAAGGAAAAATTTGCATAAATGAGAGAATTCTGAGCTAGTGTAATACCAATACAGTCATACACGCAACATGAATACATTTATGGATATGTGTATGTAAAGCCATTTGGGTCTACTCTGGGTAACAGAGCATTTAATTTCTCTCCTAAAAGACGAATAAATCTGAAGGGCCCTCTGGCCATGTGGCAGAGATTTAGTATTGAGTTGTCAATATAACCACCAACCAAACCTGCATTGGGGAAGAGGCTGTGGTACATCAAAATAATTTCTAGCTTCAGTTTTGGCTTCATTTACATATCACTGCAGATACTGTTACCTAAAGGAGCATGTGGAACTCAGACGAATGATTGCGCTACTTAAGGAGTTTGAAATATCCACAATGGCTTGCAGCTTTCCTACTGTAATGCTTCCTCAGCTCACCCAGGAAAGCTGCTCTATTTATAACTGCATACAGTCTTACCCCTCCAAAATCAATCTTCCTACTAAAATAATGTCACCCCCCCCAAAACTGTACACTCTACTTTTAGTTCCTTCTAGTTAACTGAAGAGTTTGTTCCAACTCCACATTAGTGTAGCTGAACATGCCACAGAGATGAAGGACCCCCCAAACATATGCAGATTTGTATGGATCAGATGATTGGTGAGAGTATACTATTCAGTGCTTGTATGTGCTCCATGTTTTGCATACGTCATAGGGTATAAATCTGTATAATCTCAACAGCACTGATTACCTAATATTTAAGGCCATCCTCCTACTTTCTGGTCTCTCTCAAGTCCATTCATTTACCTTCTCCTTCCAGTCACAATATTCTTACTCTTTTATTTCATAGCCTTAACATGTGAAGCCCACCATGATTCATTTTGGGGTTAAAAACAAAATTAAAAAAATCTTTGATGCCTGATTGAATTGTTTGCAGAGTGTCCTAATTGCATAATCAAATGCAATTGCAGCATTAGGCCTCTGCTAATATTACAACAGAAAAAATATTCTGTGATATTGTAAGTAGATTAATTTACAAAGAGTGGGATTTGTATAGCTCAGAAAAAGAAAGAAATCTCCTGGAATCAATTAAAGTTCCTTAGATACATCTATGTTTCCTCTTTTGGGGTGATTCACTTCAAATAAAGACCTGATCCTCAATAAGTAAGAATGTAACAGAGTTCTCATTACTGTCTCAAAAGAAAGGCAACACAATTCTCTGACACTGTAACACTGCTCCTTTTTCTGCAGCAACAATAGCATATACAGGGAGTAAAACATTTTTCAGCTTCTTTTTATTGACATTTGTAACAGGTGAAGTGGAGTTAACAGGCTTGGGGAAAAAGCAAAGCTGTCCTCTCAAAGAAAAAGGCAAACCAAACCCCAAATTCTTTACCTTTGTCTATTGCCTGATCATGAAAACTATGAAAAACTCTACAAGCTCCAAATAGTTATGATTTGCATGCCAATATAAAGTGAATTCAAACTTGGAAAATAATTTAATTATTGGTCTGAGGTCTGCAATATTTAGAAACAATGTCACAGGAAATTTCACAGGGACACTCAGATTATTATTGCAATGGAAGGTAGATGCAAGGAAGCAGAACTCAAGCTATCTCTGTAGTTTTCGTTAGAAAGTTAAAAATCAGACTTTTTTTTTTACTTATGGATACAAGAATAATAGTATAAGGTATCTCAAAGACATTTAGTGAATCTCTATCAAATATATACAAAATACAGTATCACTTCATATATCTCGAATTCAATATCCAAGTTGCAAATTCTTTTTTTTTTTGGTTTTTTTTTTGTTGTTTTTTTTTTTGTTAAGCAGTTACCCCACACATCAGGCATTACATGTTTAGGTCATAAATTCTTCAGGGTAAAGATTGTCTCTTTGGACACATGCTGCATACAGTGGAGCTACTGTCTCATATCAAGCCCCATCTGTTATTGTCATTTGTATTCCAAAACAGGGCTTGATATGGTAATTACAAACAACGTTGGTCAGCTTTCATATTTCTGCTAGAATTAGGTACTAGGAAAGCAGAGCATGAAACTCTGCCCTCACACTTCTGCAGTATGCACAGGAATCAATGACATTTTTGTGTCAGAGAATCGGGATATGCTCTCCTTCAGGGATGTGTGTAGATATGTATGTGCCTGTCCAAAATCCATTTTATAAGTGATTACAGCAAATCAAATCCAATCACTATCCTGCCTCCTGTTCTACAAAAAGCAACTCTTCTTCTGCCTCCTTTTTTTACTGGGAAAAGGGCCAGGCTTGCTGGATGCACAGAGGTCTGTAGGAACATCCCATTTCAAATCACAGCTGAAAGGGGCATGACCAGGTTGACACGTTAGCGAAAGGACGTACAATGCTGGGGAGTCGGGGACCAGAAGCACAGAGTACATGCACCAAGCAGAGAGTTTTGGCTTGACACGGCAACAGCAGATGAAGCTCTGGTCTTGGACTAAACCTCCATTTTCATTTTCAAATCTTTAAGGGTAAGCCAAACACCTTCTGTCATGCATAATCATTCATTTACTCAGGCTTAACCACTCTCATGTATTTATGGGTTTTAAAGCCATAAAAGGATTACAGAGGTCATCTAATGTAACCTCCTGGAAAACTTTTCATTTAAACTTTCAAGAGAGGTCAGAGGAAGTGGAAAGACCCATTTATTTCAAATTTTCAATGAAAGAGGGACCACACGCTGTATGGTAGATTGTTCCAAAGGCTAAGTGATAAAAGGAGAGAGGAAAAGGCTTTGCTTCTTGTTTGAACTCACTTGGCTTCAACTTTGAAAAACACACTTCTGATGTACTGAAAATCCTTTATCAAAGCTCTATTTTCCTAAGAGATCATTATAGACCTCTTACTCATTAACATTATCCTCCTTAAGCCCAGCAGGGTTATTTCTTTGATCTATGACTTTGGTGCATATTTTCCATTCTTTTGGACATAATAATTTCAAAACTCGAAAAAGCCTATGTCCTGGTTATAAGATCTATCTATCATTTGAAAGAAAACATTTTGAATCCATGCAGGCTAAGAATGGTCTCACACTCAGACCTCTTCCTTATCCACACGAGGTATGGTTGCATTTTAGCAAAACAAGAATAACATGATTGAGGAGCTACATGCTAGAAGTAACAAAAATATAATTAAAAAATAAGAACAATACTTTCTGTGGTTTTTTGTTATCATCATGTTATTATAGTTAGAGCAGTTTTTCCATCTTCTATGGAAAAAATTCATCCCCTAAAGATAGATATTCTTAATTCAACAAAAATGTTGGACAAAGTGCAGTCTATATCAAAAAATGTTTTAAAACTGATAAAAAATTCAAAAGATGAACTCACTGAATGCAGCTGATAATTTTTATGTTTATGCAAGTATGTCTGGTGATTGGACATGGCTTCACAAGTTATCACATATAAGTAATAATTTCAATTTAAAAATATGTTACACCCCCCCCATTTTCTTCAATTCACCTTTTCCTTCTCTTTCATTGTGTGAAACATTGCTGTATTATTCAACAACTATACAATAATTTAATCACTGCTAGTTTTGTTCCCTATTCACCTAATTTGGTTGGAAAGCACAAGCCAAGGCTTTGGCACCCTAGAGCTGGAGGACCACTGGGCAAACACAACAGTGTCTTTTATAGCTCAAGAACATATACAGTATTTCAGAACATTTATTCAACATTCAGCAAACCTCTCCCAGGAGCAATACACATAGAGTTCTTTCATTGGCAAGAACAAGAGGAAACCATATAACTGCATTTATTCTCATTCTTTTTATCTTCCATGTACTGTATGTCAGCACACTGGTAGAAAATGAATATAGGTTTTAGTTTGGTTGTCAGTATTATTCAGTTGAACCACAGGTCAGAGAATGCTACTAACACATCTAGACAGTTTAACCATGTACAGTTTGAACTAAGAATGTAATACTGTCCTATATAAGCACCGGATAAATTTAAGGTTTCAACTGCACCAACATTTTTTAGCTTGTTTCTGCGATTTGCCTTCATTTTCAATTTCTGATATAACAAAGTTATTTTAGGAACATTCCAAACATAAATGAAAGGCAACATTTGTAACTTTTGAACCAAGTATATTCTTTGTGGGTCAGAAAGATGACCTTTGACTTGAAATATTTAAGGAGGAGAGAAACTGCTTTGTTTTAATGCGAAACTATTAGAAAAAATATTATATAAAAACTGTTATGTTGCTCCAAAATGGAAATCACAGAGCAGGAAAATGGTAGACAGAGCCTCACGTAAACTGCCTCAATTCCAGGAAAGGTCAAGTCAGAGACTAGACCAGACCAGACATTCTCCTTCAGAACACAAATAATGGAAGTACTTAATTCCTTAATACACAGCAATTCCCTATAAACTGAATGACTTACTATGTAACTAATTCCCTCAGTGGCATGATTACTGTATAGAGTTGTCAACTGGTTTTTTAAGCAACAGCTATGAATATGCAAACATCTGCAGGAAGACTGTATTTCGCTATTTGATTATCTGGAGTAAAAATTCTGAATCAGCCAGCCAGAAAGATGGTATCTTATATACTTTAACCAGCACAGAGAAATTCTGCAGTCTATGTAAGAAAATTGAGAAGAAAATGCTTGTTCAAATACTAAAAGAAAACTATTTAAAAAAAAAAAAAAAAGAGCTCTGTAGAAAAAGCTTGTTATCTGCATGGTCAGGAATAACATTACACTGTTCCCTTTTGCTTTCACCATTCCATCTAATTACAGCTCTTGTTCCCACAGTAACTGACTTCCTTCATTGTCATACTGTAATCTTTCTCTACTCAACTTACTATTGTAATAAAACATGAAAATGGGAAAACAAAATGGGAAAATAGGCTCAATTTGTAGTTATAGACTACTTGCTCCATGTGAGGAAAAATATAAGAAAAGAGAAAAATAGGAAAAAAAAGCCATTAGAAGTGGGAAAGAAAGAACTCCAAAGTATTCAGAATTTTTATTTCAGATTTCTACAAGCTCCACTGCATTTTCAGAAATACTGGACAGAGTCCAAATAAAGTCAAGAAGGGCTACAGGCAGCCATTATGTTCAAAACAAAATTGAAACTTTTAGCAGGGATTATGTATGAAAATTTAGGCCTGATGAGATGAATTACCTTTCAGCACTTTAATTGCTTTTTTCTTAGTGGCTTTTTTTTTTAATTTAAAATTTAGAATTTCTATTTCTCTCTTATTACCTTGGAAAGTAGCAATTCCTTCCAATTCCACAGGAATCTAGAATTAATCTACCTCTAAATTAATTTTCTGCTTACAAAAAGATTAGCCAGACAATACATATTTAGATATTCTAGATATTAAAGGCTGATTTACCTTGTCACCTTCAGAGAAAGTTATCCCATCAATGGCCCTTTTCCAAGTAATCTCTGGGATAGGTTCTCCTTCTGCTTCACAGATGAGGGTGGCTTTCCCATTCTCAAACGTGGTTTCATTTTTAAGTTGTATTATTTGAGGCTGTACTGTTAAAAATACAAACTACATTATTCAACCTGCACAAAGAATGTCATGTCAAAATCTTTTAAGCCACTTTTTTTTTTTGTTAAAGCACATTCATGGTTTTTTAGTTAGAATTAACTAAAGGTTTAATGTTACCATCTATCAAAGCAATCAACTTTTCTGACTTTAAGTTGCACAACAACCATTTCTATACATCTGATGATCTGGACTCCTGGCTTGGCATGGCTGCCACCCCCAGGGCTGCCTGCTCCCTCGCTGGGCTAGTGTGGGATGGGTCCTGGCTGACAAGGTGCTTGGCACCTGGCTCACTGTCCCTTAAGGACCAGCCAGCACTTACTACTCTCAGGAGTACTACTTCAGGAATGAAGCAAAGATTCAATGATTCCATGATGATCCTGCACCTGGGCAGGAATAACTCCATGCACCAGTGCAGGCTGGGTGCTGACCTGGCTGGAAAGCAGCTCTGCAGAGAGGGTCCAGGGGGTCCTGGTGGACAAGAAGTTGACGATGAGCTAGCAATTAACGCTTGAGTAGAGAAGGCTCCTGGGATCTTGGCTATGTGTATAAATACCTGATAGAGGTGAGTGCAGATAGAGCCAGAATCTTCTCAGTGGTGCCCGGTGACAGGACAAGAGGCAATGGGCACAAATTGAAACACAGGAAGAGGAAAAACCTTTTTTACTGAGAGGGTGACTGAACAGCAGAACAAGCTGCCCAGGAGACTGTGGAGTCTCCATCCTTGACAACATTAAAAACCCAGCTAGACATGGTCCTGAGACACCTGCTCTGGCTGACCCTGCTCTGAGCAGGGGCTTGGACTAGATGGTCTCCAGAGGTGCCTTCCTGCCTCAGGCACTCTTTGACTCTATGATAATCTGTGTTTGTCTGCAAATGCAAATTATTCAGAAAAAAATAAAGAATTATTAATATTCTTGGACTTTGATCTTTAGCAATATCTAACTGCCTTACATAAATTACTGAATTTAACAAAATCCCCTGATAACAAACATGTTGTACTGGTATTAACACTATTAAGAACTGAAGAGTCCTCTGATACAAAGCTGTTCATCCTTACTTACCGGGTAAATTGGTGGTAAGATACATTAAAAAAATTCCAGATATTGTTTGCATTCTTCAAATCATTCCACTTTATAGCCACAAGTACACAGCAACCACAGCTCTCAATCTATACTGTACCTTGTCAGGTTATTTACATATGCAATATGATTTTTGATTAAATGTCAACACTTTTATTTAAAGGACTTATCTGTACAGTATCATACAAGAACTCTGTTGTAGAACTATGCATAGAATAGTACTCTCTTCCATGGCGTTCAAGTATCTTCATAAAAAATGTTTTGGTCTTATATATTCACTCATATATAACCATTAATAAGTTTCTCTGAACCTATCCACTTTACACATTGAATGAGATACTCATCCCACTGGAAAACATAGCATGTAATGATATAATAAGAATATGATTCAAT
The DNA here is from genome assembly GCF_026419915.1 of Harpia harpyja. NCBI lineage: Eukaryota > Metazoa > Chordata > Aves > Accipitriformes > Accipitridae > Harpia > Harpia harpyja. The sequence continues at coordinate 27,158,165 of NC_068947.1, forward strand.
ATGTTTACACCCAAAAGAGGTGAATTAAGTTTACATGACTGAATTAAATTTTGGCAGCTCTTAACATTGACTTTGTCAACATTAAGTACATTCGTTGAAAATAATGTATTTTCTATGTAGTTTTCCTGAGTTTTGCTTTTGAGGAAGCACTACTATAATATATTCTATATGAAGCAGAAAATAAACAGACGTAACCTATTTTCTAATGGGGTTACTACAGTATATGCTATGCAGAAGAGTAATATTGGCTTATGTTAGTGGATCAAAAGGGGAAAGAGGGTCATTCAGGTTGGAAGGGACTCCAGGAGGTCATCTTGACCAACCTCCTCATCAACACAGGGTCAACAGATCCTGTTCAAATAAGATTGCTCAGGGATCTGTTGAGCATTATCTTGAAAAATGCCAAGAACAGAGACTGCACAGCCTTTCTCACCAGCCTGTTGCAGTGCCTGGCTGTCCTCACGGTGAAGAATGTTTTCCTTATGTCTAGTCTCCTTTTTCATTTTATGACCACTATTTCATTTATGACCATTGTCTCACAGATGCTGCATTCAGCATCACCAAGAAAAATAATAAAACCAGGTTCAAACTTGCTATATCCAGACACATCACCTACCTCTCTTTTATCCATTTCTACCACAGCATTCCTGGTCTCACTTCCGATTTCTTATCTCCATAGTCCTTCTGTTGCTTGTCTACTGTCTGTTCACCCTTGACTATTACAAATAAATTATTGTGTGCTTACTGCATAGAGATGAAAAACAAGTAATATTTTACCTAACAAAGCACTGAACTAATATCCTGCTTCATTAAGGTATAATCTATGGTGAGGGACATCATGTGCAGAAAGAGAATACCCTGAGTGATCAGGGGCTCTTGAAATGTCAACTAGATCCATTTTTATTGGATGCAGGAGAAGGTAGTAAGCAAAGCATTACAGCAGGACATCAATTTGGCTGAGAAAATCTGAAACTCTCCTCAGTTGTATAACAAGGGATGTCAGTTGAAAGAACTACAAAAAGGAATTTGAGATAAAAGATAACTATGTTAAACTTCAAAATAACTTCAGTTATTACTCCCACTTTCAGGATCATCCAAATGCCTATGAAATATTTTACCTTGGTACTCAGGTACTCTATTTCTATAGCCATGTGTCCTGGCTACAATATAATTTGTTCTTTCCTTTCTTTCCTTTGATAAAATATCATTCCTGGAAACAAAGAAAGAGCTATGGCACTCATAGAAAAAAGCATCACACATAGTATTTTATGGCAGAAAATTGCAAAATTTGAAATTACATTATTTCCATCAGAACAAGAGGATTTCCCCATCTGGACAACATGACAAACAATATGATCTGCTCAAGATGATGCATGTTCTAACACATATAACAGATACTCTTTAATTTTTAATCTTAGACTTATAGTTTAAATTTCTTCAAGGCCTTCTTCAAACGATTCACCACAAGACAAAAAGTTTTTGCTTGACATTTTAGACATGAGCAGCTGACATTTAAAGGAATAAGCACTGATTAATCACCAAATATATCTAGCTGACTGTTATTACTAGGAAGAAGAAGAGAGCTCATACGGGTGATATTATTTAGTTGCTTCATTTAATTGCTTCATTTTTGTAGGTCACAAGTCATAACTTGCTATTGACCAGAAGTTTTTACACTGTTTGAATACTTTTTTAATGACATTTTGGACATTGGAAAATATTAAAATACTTTTATGTACATGCAATTAACAATATTTATTTGAGAATGTCAAGACTAGTATTGATAGAAATACTGAAACAGTTGATTCCCCGCCACCCCCCCACACCCCATCCCCAATTCTTTAACTGTTCTTTCTAAATTGACAAGGTCATTCTCAAACTGAATTGGTATTTGCTTGCCATGCTCTAGCAAATATGAAAAAAAATGAAAATACAGGGTCTTGGAATGTAGATCCAGGAAGCCTTCAGGTTTTTGCTTGTTTCTTCAGTCAAAAATAGTGAAATATTTGTATCATAATGTACTTAAAAAATTGTAAACTGAATGACCAGACTGAAATGAAAGAAGGCTTGAATATAGAAAGGAGTTATGCTTAAGCTCCATTAAAATTATTTTATTTGGAAGGTAAGAAACTGCTTATTACTAGACATGCATTTTTTAAATATTAACACAGTGATGCTGCCAAATAAAGAAATAACATTTACTGGTTGGAAAGTTTGCTCTCTGAGCAGAGCAGGGTGGTGTTAAGTTCTCTAACACTTCCCCAATAAACAAGTTTCTTTCAGATTCCTTCCTTGGTCTCCTCTGGATTTGTCGCAGACAAGGGCCAAGTTCATTGCTGTGTACTTACAGACTGCTCAAAAAGCTTAAGAAGAACACGGATAGCAATCTAAGGCTCTAGATTTGTTATTGGTTGCATACAACCAATTTAATGGAAAAGGTAGACAATGTATTGAATTCGCAGAGTTCTACCCATATCTTTGACAAAAGAGTTTCATCAGGCTTGGGAGGCTGCACATATATAAAGCTTGAGATAGTCTCATCAAAAGAACTGCTTTAAACAGCTTGTTATTAACACAAACATGGATTTACTGGTGCGAGACGAGGTATATGTCTATATTGCTACCTGACAGGATCTCTTGATTAACATGACACATGAGGAATCATACTCTTATGCTATCTTCCTGCACAACCACATTTGAATCAGATAGTAAAACTGCAACCCTGTCCTCCTGGAAACTGTTGGTACAATTTGAATTTAGTAAATGAGCTAGAGACCAACAAGGAAAAATCTAAGAAACAGATACCTGAAACTTGATTCCTGACATAATAAGGATTCACACACACACCAGTATGAAGTGTTGACTTGATTTAGTGCATGATAAACCTGAGTCTTTGTATATGTTAAAATGGTATTACTACTTCACACTCAAAGGGATTTAAGACTTGTCTTCCGAGAGAACTGGCATCACTGCCTGTATAGATTGCATCATTTTTATTTTAAAAAGTAGAGGTGCTCCAAACAGGTAAGGACGTGAGAGGGAGGAAGAAGGAATATATAAAATGTATGAACTTTTGACACTACATCTTTGATGAATTACACTTTGTGAAGCTGCAGTTGGTATACTTCATAGTATCTCGGATGAGCAGGCATAGATAGTTCCATACACAGATCCATGGGAAACCCTTTCTAGAGATATCAGTGAATTTAAGTAAAGAGCTGCCATATGTGTGTTGAATAGTATCTTACGGAAAAAAAACCCAACCACTAAAACCCATACCAAAACACATATTAATCTAGTTATTAAGCTCAAAGGAAAACTAAATACATGTGCTCCAGGCACTCTAAATGTAAAAGGAATGCAGTCATTAAGCCTAAAAATAATGGAAAAGTTTAGGCAACCTCTCACGCCAATCTCATTATAGACTCACTCCAGCCTCTTTGGTTCCAAGATGTATGGCTTTTGAGGGCCTAAATTAACCTAAACATTTTGAATTTTAACATTTGGAACACATCTAAGAGGGATAAGACAGGATAGGTCCGTTACATTTCCTCTCATCTGCCTGATGACAGATAATAAATTAATAATAGCATTTACTTTTCTCAATAAACAATAAAAGTTATATTGAACACAGCTGCAAAAACCTTCCTGCTATATGAGATTCAGATTATACTTAAAAACACATCTAGAAAATAAAAATAGTATGTGCTTAAACTATACAATAATTAAAGGGTCTTGTGTAATGCTTCTTGAGGTGTTTTTCCCTCATTTGACTTTCATGAAATGAATTGTCAGAAACTACTGAAATGCCAATTAAATATTTTTGATAAGCTCAGACTACCCTCTCATTGATTACGTAGGTAAAACACCTACAACCTAGAGAACTTCAAATTAACTTATGCTAGAACTCATTCCAATTTTTCTACCAGTTCTGATTAAGGAAAAAATATTTTTAGACACAGAAATGTCTCTTTCTATGGCACATGTACAGAGGAGAGAAAACTTGTTGAAAACCTCAACTGTTTATGCATCATCGAATGGCAGAACCAAACATTTGAGTGATTAAGGAGTGGAAATGAGCAACTAAAGAACAAACCAAATAAGTATATTAAAACTATCCTCAGAATATAAGCACTATTCTTACAAAGCATGAATATGTCTTTAATTAAAGCTAACTTTGTTTCATTTAGCCTGATTAGATTTTTTATTACACAGTAAATGAACAGTACTGCCATCACTCTGGAGAAGGAATGATGAAGAAATGAATGTTTAGGTCTGAGAAAGTAAGATGATATAGGAAGGCTTTAAGGTATTGAATTTTCCTGACTGCTTTTAAATCAACTGCTTGTAATTATGTTATTTTGGAAATTTTTGTTGGGGTGCTCATTGCTCTAAAAATGTTGTATTTCATAATTCAAAATGCTAATTACATGTATCTAAACACACATATTTATAACTAATTACATCACAAAACAAATCAAAGAAAACAATGAAACTGAATAGTATGGGTGAAGAGATATATAAAGTTAGCTAACAAGCAGAGACAAATACTAAAAATATTTTTAAAGAATTCAAGGAAGCACACCTATGGTTTCAAGCTGTTCAGAAGAACTAAACATAAATGAATTTGTTTCAAAGACCTCAGTACAAGTCCTAAGCACTAATATGGGTGAGATCTTTTAGGTAGTAATGGAAAATGATACAGAGAGAACTATAGCAGATAACAGGATGACAGACACAGATTATCAAATCATGATCAGTAAGAAATCCTCTGAGGGCAACAGGGCTTTCTTTACTTTTCTACGTCTTATTAGGTAAAGCAGATAAAGAGCACTAACAAAGACGAAGAATTGGGGAGAGCAGGGTGTGTGCCTTTGGGTTTCTATGGATGTGTTAGCGTTGCAGAAAAACTGTCAGAGTAAGAATTTGATATGAGGACAAAATAGCTTTTTTAGCACTGATACTGGAAACAAACAAAAAAATTAACAAAAAAATCTTAAGTCACGCATGGAAACTAAACATATGCAGCTGTTAGATGGCACTAAGATGGGCACGTCCATTCAAAAGTGCAGAGTACTAGAAATTTTAAATGCTGAATGTTATAATGTTACTGTTATTTTTATTGCATTATGGTTACATTACTGTTATTACAAGTTTCAAACCTGCCAGAGCCCCGTTGTAGCAGAAACAATAGTCATTGCCCCAAGGAGATTGCATTGTAAATTAAAATTAAAGATAACAGGTATGTGAGATAAGCAAACTAAAGGAGTAGGAAAGAATGATGTAATTTAATAGGTCATTTTAACACAAATTGGCAGTTTGTGTACTATTTAGCTATAATAATCAGCCATCTGCCTTGCCATTTTCACACTGCGGTTTTCTGAATACATTTAAGGGGAAGAAAAGTATAGTAAGTTGCTGTCTGTGTATATGACTGGGAGTTTAACCTGTGTGAAAGAGACAAAAGTGAAGTTCTTTGTAGGAGAAAATACAATACTGCTCCACATTTTCAGAGTTAAAGTAGAGGTGAACTTTGTAAAGGCAATATTAGACTAAAATTACACTGAGCTTTAGAGATTACAAATAAGGTAAGAGGTTTAATTTATGATACTATTCCCTAAGGTCAAACTAACAGTACACAGATTATTATAATCTAATTTAAATATATCCAATAGTAAAGTACACAGGAAAAATAACTCTAAATATACATACTCAATGAGGTGCTCTAAATTAGCTATAATCACTCAGGAAAGAGACCTGGGAGACACTGTAGACAGTTCTGTGGAAACACCAGTTCAGTACTCGGGGACAGTCAGAGGCAAGCAGAATGTGAGAGAAGGCACTGAGATCAAAGCAGCAGCAGCAGCACTGTGCTGCTGAACAGCCAGGTTCCCCCCACAACGTGAATCTTGTGTGCCATTCTTGCCTTGCCATTTCACAAACAGGGGACTGTAACCAGAAAGGTACAGGAATACGTGGTTCAGAGATTCATAATGGTTTCCACGGTAGGAGAAACTAAATAGACTGGAACCTTGCAGCTTAGAAAATAAATGAACTAGTAAGACAGAAAACTACATTTGAGGTAAAGAACATATGGAATTATTCTTCACTTTTTATCTTAAAATGAGAATTATCATCCAAAGAAATGAATAGGCTCCAAACTTAAACATAAGAAATAATTTTTTGTACAAGAAAGAAATAGTTTAAGGAATTCAGGAGTTTACGATATTGTAGAAACAAAAAGGATGTGTAAGTTCAAAACGGATTAAACAAACTCATGGTATCTATTAAATCATTTGGATTTAGCTTTCCAGGGAGTCCCCAGAATAGTGGCTGTTAAAAGATGGAAGAATGTATACAGGAAATACTCACCCTTACATCTGGTGTATCCTTTTCCCTATTCCTTACATTCAAAAGTTATGTTGCCCTAGGCAAAAACTACGTAAATTTCAGCCATACTTAAAGTTACTCAAATAACATGCAAAATTATTTCTGCTGAAACTTCCCTAAACTCATATCAAAACTAGGAAATCTTTTCTATTCTTTCAATTTTTTTTTTTTTTCAATTTTGGAAATAGAATTGAATTAAATGTTTTTGTTTTCCACAAAAATGTTCAAGATGCTGTACATCTTGATGTACAGAGGCTGGGATGAAATTTAAAATTGTATTTAATCTTCTTTCCTTTAGAAAGTAATTGAGAATAACTTTCAAGTACCTCAGAACAACAAAGTAGCCCAATGGTTAGGCACCCCGTCTGGAGTATGGAGCACTTGAGACAGCACAGCATGGAGGGCTATGAAGAGTTTCTCAAATATGAAAGACAGTGAAAAGCACACAGACACAGCTAACCTGTTCACCTGACACCATGGCTTCAGCCTCAGGCTCCCAGATCCCAAATGACAGTATTATCCAACCCAACAACTCTGCTCCTTCAGTGCAAGTTATCAGATTACCCTCTCCTGTTAGAACTGTTTCACTTTGTATACATTACTATTAGTTTTAACTGGGACTTAAATTTAATTTCCCATGGTCCTAAGTACGTGCTTTAGCTATTCAAATACAAATGGTCTTTCTCTACTACAAGCTAAAGTTAATGTAAAAAGCCCCAACACAGGACTTTTTTGTAGGTTTTTTGTAAGTAAGCTACGGCCTTGATGCTGCACAATGATTCTGAAGGAGGTTTTCTACATTCTCACAGATGCCTATTCTCACTAGGTTATAGCTATACAAAACTTCAAAGAAATTATCAGTTCTATGTAAAGAAGAGAATCATGAACACAGATTGTGTGGTAGAGCACAGAAAAATAAGAGTTTTCATGTTATTACTTTTATCCTTTGAAACTCACATCAGACAATATTTTTGTGCCTAAATCTGCAATCATGCACTTAAAAAATAAAAATCAAGAAAGAAAAAAAAATTAAAAATCAGGAACACCTCTGCATGGTTTCTTATCTAAAAAAAAAAAAACCATTGCTTAAAAGTCCAAATAACCTGTTTTTTTCCCCTTTCAGAATTTTGCCCTCTTTCTCCTCTTGGTTTTCTTGCAAGCAGCCAACTTTTAAAGGAAAACTAGAGTGAATTAACAATTTAACACTCCATTGTACTGTATCTGAATAGCAGAAAAGCAAATGCCAGATAGCCTTTTTCAAAATTAAGTTCAGGTGTAAAGGTTAAAGTAGCCAACAGGGAGGAAAAAGCTGTAAAATTATACAGAGAGTGGTTTGCTGAATCAGTAGACACCTTGCAGTGTTGGAACAGTATTCCACCGAAAATTGTGAATTATGACCTCAGTTCCCTACTGTTTACATTTAAAATGGAAGGATGGAACACACTGTGCAGTACTTACCAAAAACTTGAAGGTATGTCTGGTTTTTATCATTTCCTGCTTTGTTTTTAGCATTACAGATATAAGGACCTGCATCAATATTTTTTATATCACTTATTGTTAGTTCTGTATTGCTTCCTCTCAGCATATATTTTTCATTTTCTTCAATAAGTTCACCGTTCCTAAAAAAATAAGAATGATGTATAAATCAACCAGTAGGTTCCAAACTCTGAAACAATGTGCTATGGAAGCATCAATATCTTGAAAATAATCTTTGAGGGAAGAGACTGCTATTATGCTAGCCTCAAAAATGCATTGACTCACGTGGCAAAAATTGGCAGTGTGTATAGAAGGGAGTTGATTTTAGCATGACAAAAATTGTTCTGCAGGATCAGAGTGGTTTTTTCATAAGAATGTGCACATTCTAGACACAAGCAAAGCATTCTGAATTGCATTTTGATGTTCAAGACCCCAGCTTCACAATTCTATTGTCAGGTTCTAAAAGATATATATATTAAAAATGTTACAATATCTTTATTCTTAAATGTTCAATATTGACTCAATGTTAGAAAAATGCTTGTGAATAGAACTCTAACATATGGCTTACACTCAGGGAAGGATAGAAGGAAATCGGTTAGACAAATACATGTATGTGAGAAACATTTAAAAGAATATTCTCTAAGTGTAACTGTTGCAGTTCACATTAGTAACAATGCACCAACTTAAATGTTTTAAACTACATACATGTAGAGCCCATTGGCACATAAAGAACCCTTCCAAATTGTTTCCTCTCAGTTGTTGTTGGCTAGCCACAACTTAGTAAGCAGGCATGTCTCCAGATGTTAGAATGAGTTCTGACCAGATGGTACAGAAATAATAAAACCTGTGAACAATTCTGAGGGCTGATCAAGGCTTGACCGGTCTATTTGAGCACCTTGGCATACACACAGTTATCAAAACAGCTTCTTTTTCAAGAGTGCAATTTTAACTTTTTTTTTTTACTTCTTCTCATTCTGCCTAGTTTGCTCTAGGCTTCTTTTGATTTTATTTCTGTTGAATCATCAACAGCCCCTTCTAATAAGCATGTACATAAAAATTGCATGATTTTCATAAGCATTGATAATCCTGCTGACAATGCCAACTTCTTGAAAACAATTTGTAAAATGAAACCAATATGCACTACTGAAATATTCTATTATATTCTGTTCAATATGCCTAGTTTAGGACACCTAGTTTTATTTCAAGATTTGAGCAACAACAATTTTCACTTTCTTCTCACGTAATGCTGATAACTACATATATTTCATATTTTCTAAAATAATACTTTCCCTAAAAGTGAGAATACTTCTTTCTTGGGAGCATAAATATCTGTTAATAGGTTTCCCCTGGCACCTATATAGCTTGCATTTGAGTAATATTTTTGTAAATAACTCTAGTCGACTTAGCTGTCCACTGCAAGATATTATTGTGATACTTGTTCATCTCCTTTCCAAAGCAAATCATAGAAATCATTTTTTAGAACAGAAAAGGTCTAATTTTCCACATAGGTGGTTTCACAAAAAAAAAAAAAGACAAAAAACAACCCTAGTGATTTCTGTTAGGAAATAAAAGTCTATATTCAAAGTCAGAAGTAGTTTCCAAATGCCCATTATCACAAACATCACCTATATCTATGACAATTTCTAAGCAGAAATGAGATTATGAGCATTTCCCTGGACCCTCTAGCGAACAGGAGAAATTCAGATTAATGCTGATATTGGAGAACAGGAAAACATGAATAACACATTAAAACCAGATTATTTCTTTTGTCAGATAATTCTAAATCCTGTCAGTAAAGATAAGGGGATTGATCCAGCTAAACTTTAATAGTGTAAATTATCTCCACACATGTAAACAATCATCATGTTTTCAGTAGGACTACTCACATGAGTAAAGATTTCCAGTTCATAACCTGTACATTTGGATCTTTATCTTTCATTCCTGGCTAATTTAATTCTATTGGCGTATTGCTTCTCTGAAGGTTATGCTTTACACTAATGTAATATCAGTTTCAATAGAGATATCAGTTAAGTGGTGAAAGAATTAGATTCTCTCAGTCCATGAAATATCAACAAAGTACATATGCACATTAAATAGAGCAGCAACTAAACCTTGCTGACCTTTCTTCTTGACTAGGTATTTCAAACTAATTTGTAAGTGAACTAAAGCATTTTTTTGAGAAAGATTGACACATTAGTTCAGATGCCTCCATTTTACATTGATAAAATCTCAAACATTGTCAGCACCTGGAAATGAAAAAGGGACGACGTAAATAGTTAAAGCTATTACCATATTAGCTTCTGTCTTAAAGAGTTTAAAGCTTGAAACTACTGTTTTGTCCAGCATCTTGCTTACAGTCAACACAGAGGGATATACAAACCACCTTAATTCTACTGTCATTTGATTTTAAAAATACAGTCATTTTTCATGCCCTAGCTGAAGTTGACCTGTTAAATCAGTTCATTGCAATCCGAGAAGGAAACAAGAAAAAAGAAAATCAAGATAATTTCTTTTGTAATTGACTAAAATATCAGTGGATTGTAAGGAAGGTAAGACTACACAATGATAGATCCAAATTATGCAGGCCTTGCTAAAGAAACTTCAATAGAGTGAATGAGAGAATAATTGGTGTCAGAGCCCATTTTAAACGTCAACAAAGACACAAGAACACTGAACTGTGTATAAAACAGGTCCTTAATCTTGATGAACCCTCTCAACAGGTATGGACATACTTTCTATACCATATAACAAAAATCCTCCAGCAGAGTGGAGTAGAAATCATTCCCACCCTTTTTATCAGAGCTTTTCCCCAGCTCTCCAGAATGTTCAATATACTTTTGAATGTTTTACAATGAAACATTATTCTCTGTTATAATAGTTTGCATCTCGCTAGCCTTTTTTCCTTAGCATAGCTATGTATTCAGAAAACAGACTTCCATTCAGTCACTTTATTACACATACCCATTTTACAAATGGTTAACCTGAGGCAAATTAAATAAAATAACTGAACTCACATGGATAAACAGTACAGATGGGAATAAAACTGAACACGAATCCCATAACTTGCTGTAACCAAAGGTTGTAACCCTTCCAAAATCAGCATTAACACTTAATCAGATTCAGGATGTAATTCCACTTGTTTATTGAAAAAGAAACACATACAACTGAGGTTAATATCAACCTACATTCAACATCAGAAAGTATGCTAAACAGGATGAAATTTGGAATATGACACCTTGGCCGTTAATTCTGATAAACGGATTCAATTAGGTTCTCAATGGATGACAAGCATATTAATATTAAATAAATCAGTTTTGATAGACTTTCCTACCACTGACAATGCTTTCTAGATTTTTCTGAAAATCAAGAAGGATTATGTTGATCTAGTTTTCCTATGCTCAGTCTAATTTCTAAAGAAAAAGCATCTGAAATATTCTAGAAAACTAAGGTCTTTATCTTGACATATCTGCAAGATAAGTCCAAGGACAAGGAGAAAATATCAGCTGATTCTGAATCCTTTCAGTTGGCTACCTATATGTGAGTGAAAAGGGACCTGAACGGTTCAGGACAGAGATTGCAGAAATTTGATGCAGAAATTTAGTACTGGAATACAATTTAGAACCAAATTTGCTTCCTCTAGAAAAAATAATTTAGCTCCTCCCATCTTTTTTCCCTGTTTGTATATCAATAATAATATCCTGTCACAGACACCAGGGGCCTTTTCCACCTACTACTTTACAACCTCTCACTGTCAGCAAATAAAAAAGCAAGAAAATTTTCTACTGCCAAGAATTTATAGTCTAATAAGACAAAATAAAAAGTGAATGAAAGGGAAAAAAAACCAAAACAACAAAACAGGGAAAGGAGGCACATAAGCCAATATTCCTCACTATGAGATAGTTTCTGAAATAGAAACAGAACAGAAGTTTCTGTAGTTAACATTCAGTATCCAGTACACAAGGCTGTGAAGCTTTTTTAAAATCTTTAGAAAAGATATTTAATGAATGGTTTAAAAAAGTCAGTTGCCTCAGGGGCTGGCAAAACAAAGGAAAATCCTTCAGTAGGCTCTACTCGGTAGACATAGAGATAAGTGTCTCTCCAAGACACTTAGCCTGTGTACATACTGTATTATTTATGAAATACTGACCCCCCCCCCAACTGTAAACAGAGATATCCACAAACTGTGGAAATTTATGCATTATTTCTTAACAATATAAAACATTAATGTTGGTTGTCTTACAACAAGGCCATTTAGGGTACCAGATTTCAGACAACTCTTAAGAATTTCAGCCAGATAAGACAGACATTGTAAAAAATTACTTCAAAGACATTAAATAATCAAAATATTCAACCTTAGTTTGAATTCAGTATCAGTTCTTTAATTTGGTCTCTGCATATTTTGTTTTTCTTTTTCCTCCTCTTCACTAAATTTTGAATTCTAAGCTACATTAAGGAATTGACTTTGCATTCTATTTATTTACATCTCCTGAAATTCAAATTGCACAAGAGAAAAATTGAAATCCATATTTGAGTTATGGCATGTTAAAATAAAGGTGTCAGTCAAAGGAAGCTAATATTTAAAATGAATCTAACATTGTTCAAAGATTCCAAAGGAGATTAAGAATTGATGGAAATCCTTTCCATGTCCATTTTGAAAATGCAGTGACCTTTTAATTCACCTGAAATAATACAAATAGATACAAATTATTGAGGTCTAAAGCAGAAATGTGCACTGGTATGAGGTGTCTGAGATACTTTATATCCCAGGACTGATGTGTATCTTTGTTAAAATTGAAAGAATATACAGAATATGGGTATTCAAATTTTTACAAATGTTCTATGGTAAGTGTTCCCAAATGACATAGCTATACTATGTTCATATCATTGATATCATCAAAAAACACACATGAACTTTAAAAGCAGTTCCATTTTCAAAACGTATTACATTTTAAACATTACATAAGATACCCTTGAATCTTAATTCAATGAAACATTCTTATATGCTAGGGGTGTCTAAAACCATACCTCCTTCTGAATCTCATTGAAATGGAGAGTTAGAGGGTTAGAATCTATTTTTACAGATGGGGAAAATGTTATCTTTGTTATCAATATTGCTGATCTGTATTGGATATTTATGTAATGCACAACTGCATATGTTTTTACCTGATGCATTGATATGCAAAAGTTGCTGTGAGATTTTTGCTTTTATTGTTTTTGAGATATAGACTCATTGCTTCACCTTTATTTGTTTCTGCTCAAATATGAAGAAATCATGTCAATATGGTATTTTAGCACTTTTTACATTTATCTCGCCTACTGGTAACCTCAGTGCAATTGAATTTGTGCAAGTTCATTCACTTATTAATGCTGAATCTAGCTTTAGAAGTTAGAACAGAAATGGACAGCAAACGCTCTTAAAATTCAGTAAAGAAATCAAGGTCGCACAGCTTAATGGACTGTGATAGAAAATTGTGACACATTAAAACAACATGCTCTGATGTGCAGACCTCAACTGAACTTACCTATACCAACTGATTTCAGGTGGAGGTGATCCAGTGGCTCTGCAGAACAAAGTTATTGCTTCTCCTCGATCTGCAGTGGCATTAAAGGATTTCTGTAGCAGAGTAATTGCAGGGGGAACTGAAAAATAAAACATTATGTCCTATTAATGGAAAAATAAATTATTTTATGTGTTTCCAGGGAAATTTAAAGCACAGGATAGGGCCCCTTGCTAATTTTGGAATTTATGGTTACACTTAGGTATCAAGTTACATTATGAATCACTGTTACTAGTATTTCTTTACTTTTCTTAAACACAAGATTTTTAATATTATCAGAACATTTATAACCTTTTTTTGTACTAGAATAAATTTTTTTAAAAGTCTTTTTCAGCAGTACTTCAATTTTCTTACAGAACATTTTAAAGTGACTGAAGTTACACTTAGCATGTATAAGACACAATAGAGTTATGATGGGCAGTAATTTAACTATCTCAAATGAAAATCTCTCTAGTCTTTTTTCTCTTTCATTCAATTATAAAGCTGGCATACAACTATGTATTAACGTCAGACAGTGCTTTTAAAACAGGTGCAGTATGTAGTAGCCTTGATTATGTATATTTAATTCTTTTTACTTAAGTCCTGCACATTTCCTGGGCAGGAGTATCACCAGCTTCAAAAGGTGAAATGTGACAGAAGCCAAGGGATACAATCTATTCTTGGAAATTGTATTTCCAAAAATTGTAATTTATTCTGAGAGTGACAACTTTTGTCTACTCTTGATGGGATGAAGTTATTACTAAAATTGTAACAGTTTGCAGAGAACTCTACCCAACAGAAAAAAATAGCAATAATATTTAAGACAGAACAACTCACAGGCTGATATTTAACATCTTTGTTCATATGGTAATTTTTAAGACAGTTGTCCTAAATCTGTTTCCATTAACTATCAAGCAAATAAACAAATGAAAACAATCCCAGCAGATTGGAAGGAAGAGGATATGTGAAAAAGAAGGAATGTCAGAGAAAGCGAGAGAAAAGGTAAAAGAAGATTAGAGCTTCATAAAATATAGGTATCTGCTAGCAAGAGCATCCTGTCACCAGTGTGACTCAGAGTTATACTTTTTAGCTTGAACATACACTAAAGAAAAGAAGGAGAAACAGGCAATCCCAACGAATTTGCTTTTTGGCTTCCCATTGCACTTCCATGGGTTTTTCTCACAGCTGTTGAGAATCAACTTCTGTTGCTTTGCACCAAATATTTTAGCTTTAGTATTCCACTTCAGAAGCCTTTCCAGCTTCTAAACCTTAAATATATCAAATTATTAAAAAATAATGTACCAGAATTATCAGTGATCAGTAAGTAAATGTTGTTATGTATTTTTCACACTTTTTTATGGTGTGCTGAAATCTGTGTTTCACAGGTCACTTCTTTCCTATCTGAAATTCCATGGGCCGTTACTCAGCATACAAAACCCTCCTGTTGTGCAACAGCAATTTATCCATCTTCCATAAAAAAAGTCACTTAGAAAGTGTTTAACACATTTTAGCCATTTTTCAGTGCATTCTAATGTCTAGACCTAAAAATATACTCAGTAACATGAGAGGATGAAACAATTCTTTGCCAGAAGTAGCAGGTTCTTCACTGCTGACAACTAAGGACTACAGGACTATGACTCAGTTCAGCACTAGTACTTCAGTCTTCCAAGAGACACTGCAAGGACAATGAAATGAAATACTATTTTTTCTTTTCAAAAGTCAAATTTTATTTTTCTCATCATTCTTTCTGGCAACAGATCTGTTTATCTTTGGTTCTGTTCCCGTATGTACGTAGGATGGAACTAAAGTGTGTACCTAAGAGGAAAAGCCAAATGATGCTATACTGGCAAGTCTCTCACATTTCACACTTAAGCAAAGTGTAAAATCCAGTCACATTTAAGTGGAAACAATTCTTTTTCATTTATGTCAGTGAGATCAGGATGTGTATCCCATTTATGGAACTTCCCCATAGTAAAGAAAACTTAAAGAAATAAATCTAATAAGCCCATAAGAGAGAGAGAGAAAATAACAAAAAAAGAAGTTTTTGTTTTCAGGAGGACTTGAATTCTTTTGTTCTATTTCATGTTAACCTTTTTTTTTTTTTACAAAACCCCTGACATTTAGACCTAACAGTAAATATGGGTAGAGAAGAAATGCTATAAAATTTCCAGTGTTGAAAGTAGAAAAAGATACCTAAACATTAGATTTCAAAGAGATATTCCAGCTCAAATGTATATCAATTTATTACCTATTATAAACTCCCAAAGATTTCTGTACATTAGAAACTACATTTTATATATCAAACTTTGTTCCAAGATCTTAACAATTTTTGAGTCAATTTGCATTCTGTTCATATGTAATCTTTAAAACATTTAAAAAAAAAAAACCAAAACACTATAGTGAACATCCAGCTAAAACTAAAGAGGTTTTCTAACATATATTTACTTACATTGCTTTCACACTTTTTTATGTTAAGTCTGTTACACGTATCACTTCTTTTCTACCTGAAATTGCCCAGGCTACAGATTGGATATGGAAATATCTTGTCCCCAGAACACCAAACCTCTATCTTCATGGGCCAATAACCTAGGCAAACAGATTTTAACACTTCCTCTGCAAATTTACTGTTTTCTTCTTTTCCATAAGTTAGTAGAGAGAGGATCTGTGTTGCATTTCCAGGCCTTCACCATCAAACTCCTCAGCACAGAGTCCCTGTCTTGCAACACTAACCAGAACACTGAATATCACTTTCAAAATAGTTTCTTTTACAGCTTTCAGTTTTTAAAACTATGTGCATGTGGCTTGAGTCATAATGCTGCTATGATCAGCTAGTTTGGACACTGGGTGTAGAAGAGAACATACTCTACTATGGTCTGATGGAAATGCTATCGATTTCATCCCTACTTTCTGTTATTTACACCTCTCCCTGATGTGAATTAGCCAATGTTATGACAACCAGCTTAGCATCCAGATGGAGTAGAGAATGGAAGAAATATTTAAGACACACACCATTGTCTTCTCTAATCCCTTCTCTTCAAAATGAAGTACATCTCTACAACATTATCTTTATGTGTAGTTATACTGTGCACTTATAGCCCAGTATTTTCCCCCAAATTCTATACTATATTTATATCATGATTACAAAACAAGAATTTTCCTTTTTATTGTAACGAATTTATAAGAAATTGATTCTATTTATGACTCCACTAATTAAAAAAAAAGATACTTTGCTTAAAGTCACCTAATTTCAGCTTCTTAGGAAGTCATTGTTACTAAGGAAAATAATAACATTCCATCCAGGTATCTAAGTTTAAAAGTTCAATTAATTTCCACTTAGTCAACATCACCTGCACATGCTGCTTCATCAACTGTGAAACTTTCTTCTACTTAGGTACTTAAATATGGGTACAACTACCTAACTTCAGGCAAAGAAATAATGAACTTTTGCAACATGCTCTTAAATCATTTGGAGATTGGCTTTTAATCACTTTATTTTGGTGGTTGCAAGGTCTAATCTTTCACTTTATAGTAATACTTCTAGTGATGATTCATTTTTCTTGCCTCCACACACCACAAGAAACCATTCTACAGGCAAGTATCATCCACATGGGCAGAGATGACTCATTTATGACCAAAACAGCCCAAGAGGGAACTTACCTCTTGTTCTTAAATTTGAGAATCATAGGTTTAGTCCTAGGTTTAATTTTCTCCTCTTCTTGAGAGGATTTGGTCCCATATCATGTACCTCTGAGAGACTGGTCTTCATCAGTTTGCTGTAATGTTTGGGTGCTCTCAACCTCTCAAACTGTTTTTCCACTCTGTCTGTCCTCCCTTTTTAGTTGGACAGAGAGGCAAAGAAACAGTACCGAATAAAGTCCTTGTTCACAGAAGAGGTGATCTTAATTCAAATCTTCGTCCTGAATCAGAGGATGTATAGATCACCTGCACCATGGATAATACTCTGACTAGAGGGCAATGAGCAAAAGGGTAGCTAATAGTTTCTTTTTTAATCAAATCTTCATCACTATTCTTGCAAAAGGGAATCCAGGATTTCACACAGTTCTACCATAGCCTACATTTTTGAGTATAGCATGTATAAGCTTTGGAACAGATCTTATTTGCAGAAATATAAACATTATCAACTCTTGCTATATAATAAAGAAGACATTTAGAAAGCAACATACTCATATACTGTTTGCAGAAAAGAAACATCATACATGGAGAATTCTGCTATTCTCAAAATAAATCAGCAAAGCTACAACAATTTCAGCCCCTATATTCCTCCTGGAAATGTATTTCCACTGTAAACCCTAAAAACATATGTAAGAGCAAGCAGTAATATTACTGAATTAATTATTAATGTCATAATTCTCTATATTCATGTCTCCCTACAAACTCTCACAAAAACTTAAAAACTTTAAACTGTAAAATTATGTGTTATGTGGTGTGCCAGGTCTCATGAACTATTGCTATTTCTATGTTCTTTAGCTGCAGTTCATCCAGCTTTGGAGACTTTGTATGCTTCTTATTATGTGTATAGATCTTAGATCTTTCTGTAGATTCTGTAGGTACTATTGCAATATAAGTAAATAAACAGTAAAGTTCTAAATTCACACAGTTTCTACATACAAATACTATCATGATAACTTTTTCTTTTTATACCAAGCTTTGATTATCCTCCAAAGTAAGTATTACTGCTTATTTTTTGGAAAAAGAAATATGGTGGAAATACAGCTATGTAGCATTTAGCGGCCTACAGATTGCTCTGTCTTTTCTTTTTTTTTTTCCTTTTATTTTCTGAATCGAATTCTTTCATAGGTTTTCCTTTTCAGAGAGATCTACAATTTTTTTTTTCTTTCTGATTTTTAATATTACTCTAAAAGCTATTTTGGGCCAAGTTTAATACATTCAGCTTTGTGTAGGAAAACTTATTTATTCATATAAATGAAACAGAAAATAACACTTAACTGATACCACTCTACATGAGCAACCATATCAGAATCGCTCAGCTGGCAACTCCTTCTCCTCCTAACACTGTGAACTGAAGTTTAGAGGTTAGTGTTAGCATTCTTGTCTAGAGTCATAATAAATGTATGAAGAACCAAATTTGTGGATATAATCCACCAATAAATGATGTGAAGTCAGACCATAGTTTGCAATTTGATGTTTTAGGTTAAATACAGGTGCTCTCTCAGCTCAACTGCATATATGTATCATATAGAAGCGAAAGGTGTTCAAAATGTAGGTTCGTATCCATGAACATAAATAGCAGCAGCAGAAAATCTCATTCAGCATTTTAAATGCTATCAGATGCGCTGTTGGAACCATACATAACCAGAAGTCAAGGTAATGCAGCACCACAATGCTCAGAGAGGAAAGCAATTTGTTGGGGGGGCTTCACAGTGCATAGGGCATGTACTGTTATATTCTATCACAATATGTAGAATAATCTCCCATTTGCTTGCCACTGTCTGTATACTATCTACAACAATCTAAAGAATTCTGCTTCAAAGATTGCTGCTTGACTATATGGATTAAATAATACCTGTGACAGAATCTGTTTTCTCCTGAAAATGACTGAGAATTCAACTTACATAATGACTTCTGTAAACTGGGGTTTGCCAAGAAGGACCAGTCAAGGACAAAGCATTTAAAACTCAGAACCTAATAGACATGATTGAAGTAGTTTCATTGAAAAACTGACATTAAACAGAATGCATAGAAAAAAGAATGCCCTTTATGAACTGTGTCTTTCTGGACAATATATGAAGAGATATTTATTTTTCAACAGGTCAACCCTGACTTTAAGAGAGAGGTTGAGCTAAATGCTCCACTTGTCTTAATCCATTCATATTCCTTCTTAGAGGTTTATTATAAACTAATAAAATACATAATGCCACTTTTCAGATAACTCATTATATATTTTACTCCTCATAGAAATAAAATGTTAAAAATCTAAGTAATACTGTTAATCTTAATAAAATGTATCTGTGACTTTTGGGACAGTTAATAAAATATGTTAATGCAATGAAGGTGAATATGAAAAATCAAGTGTGGTTTTTTAGCAGTAAATGACAAAACACTGAAAAATACAGGGTGAACTGAACTACTATATATTATAATGTGAAAATCAAGTCTTGCAGCGATTGTCAATGTTCTGTGAATGATTAAAAACAATAATCCAGGTTTTACATATTTATATACACTGATACTATGAAATGCAATGGATTCTATTTACTCAGTATAGTAGGTTTTTTTAAATATTAAGCAATTACATTTATAGGAAAACAATACTAAACAGACATGACAACTATATTAACCAATTTAATCAGGATTTTTTAGAAGCTGATATATTTTAAAATAGAGTATGATAATCAAGTAAAGCAAGAAGTCAATTTGACAATTTTTACTCCTTACCATTCACAATAACAATTATGTCCCGAAAGTCAATTTCTCCTCTGGCTTCCACTCTTCCTTCACATCTGTATACTCCTTCATCACTTTTATTGATGTTAAGAATTTGGAGGTTATTGTTTGCTAATACTGCAAATCGATCTAGAAAGGCAAGTAAGAGATTAAGTGGTGTTAGTAAATCAAGACAACACAAGGAACACTAACTTAAATGAGTAATATTTATCTACTTTCTCTGTACAATCAGAATGCTTATTGACAAAACATTTGTCAATTTAAAAGTAAAATGTCAGCTGAGAAATTTATTTTTTCCCACTCCAAAATACATTGCCATTTCCTAAAATTCAATCTGGATTTTCCATCCATAACTTCCTATTTACTCTGAGGAGTCATCAAATCTAAGTTAAATTTATAAATTATTGCAAAATGAGTGGAATATTCATGAACACCTACACAGAATATAAAAAAGATAGAAGAGAAGGAAAAAAGACAAATTGAGCAATTTATAATAAAATAAGTAAGAAAATGCTTCTTCCCTTTCTATCTAGATTAACCAACTGTCTTTGTGCCCATTTTATGGCATTTAATAATTTCTCAGCTTGCTTGCTCTCCTTCCCTCCTCCTGTTCCTTTGCTCATTCACTATTACTCAGTCAATGATGTATCTCACCACAGTCTAACACTTCATAGAAATGGGTGCAAAGACATAATCCAAGAAACCACCCTACCTTCTGCATAGTCCAGCATAAAGTGAAATTCAATAGACTTTTTGAGTAGCTTAAGTTCATTGAAAAAAACAGATTCTGAACAAATGTGCATATACTTTCCTGCACATGCAGCAGCAAAATTATAATCCGCAAGAGTAAATTGAATCTGAATTTAATTTTTCTCTCCTTTCTGTCTGAACTAGTGTATTGGGTTTATGTGGCAAGATGTTGGCAGCAGGAGGGCTGCAGGGGCGGCCTCTGTGAGGAAGGGCCAAAGGGGAGGAGGTGCTACAGGCACCAGAGCAGAGATCTCCCTGCAGCCCCAGGAGACAGCACGGTAGAGCAGATATCCACATTGCAGTCTGGGGAAGACCCCATGCTGGAGCAAGTTTATCCTGAACAACTGAAGCCCATGGGAAGGACCCACACTGGAGCTGTTATGGACTGGCCACAACCCCCATTCCCCATTTCCCTGCAGTGCTTGGGAGGTAGAGGAGTCAGCAGTGAATGAGTGAAGTTGAGCCTGGGAAAAAGGACGGGGGAGGTGTTGCTTTAATTTTGTCTTTGTGTTTCATCATCCAACTCTATTTAACTGCCAATAAATTCAACTAATTTTTGCCAATTAAAATCCGTTTTGGCTGTGCTGGTAATTGGTGAGTGATCTCCCTGTCTTTATCTCAACCCACGAGCTTTTTCATCTCATTTTCTCCCCCTGTCCTGTTGAGAAGGGTAAGTAAGAGAGTGGCTGTGTGGGTGCCTGAAAGCTGGCCAAGGTCAATCCACCATAACTAGTCAATATTAATGGACTCTTTTGAGAAGAATTACTTCCTGCAGTCTATCAGTGACCCTGAAGAACGATTTTAATTGGGTCCCTGAACAACAACAAGCCTTTGAACAAATTAAACGGGAGATTGTTCACGCAGTAGCCCTTGGGCCAGGCCGGGCAGGACAAGGTGTTAGAAATGTGCTCTACACCGCAGCCTGGGAGAATGGCCCTACTTGGACCCTCTGGCAGAAAGCACCAGGGGAGACCCGAGGCCGACCCCTGGGGTTTTGGAGTCAGGGATACAGAGGATCTGAGGCTCGCTACACTCCAACTGACAAAGAGATATTGGCAGTATACGAAGGAGTTAAAAAGTGCCTCAGAAGCAGTTGGTACTGAAGCACAGCTCCTCTTAGCACCCCGATTGCTGGTGCTGGGCTGGATGTTCAAAAGGAAGGTCTCCTCTATACATCATGCAACTGATGCCACGTGGAGTAAGTGGGCCGCACTGATTACACAACGAACTCTAATAGGAAACCCCACTTGCCCAGGAATTTTGGAATTGATCACAGACTGGCCAGAAAGCAAAGATTTTGGAATATTGCCAAAGGAGGAGGTGACGTGTGCTAAAGAGGCCCCTCTGTATAATAAACTCAGAAAATGAGAGGCAATATGCCCTGTTCACTGATGGGTCCTGTTGCACTGGGGGAAAGCATTGGAGGTGGAAGGCTGCTGTATGGAGTCCTATACAAAGGGTCACAGAAACTGCTGAAGGAGAAGGTGAATCGAGTGAGTTTGCAGAGGTGAAAGCCATCCAGCTCACATTAGACATTGCTGATCAAGAAACACAGCCAGTGCTCTATCTCTGCACTGGCTCATGGATGGTGGCAAATGCTCTGTGGGGGTGGTTACAGCAATAGAAGCAAAGCAACTGGCAGTGTAGAGGCAAACCCATCTGGGCTGCTGCACTGTGGCAAGATACTGCGTCCCGGCTAGAGAATCTAGTTGTAGAAGTACATCATGTAGATGTCCACATACCCAAGAGTTGGGCCACTGAAGAACATCAAAACAACCAGCAGATAGATCAGTCTGCTAAGATTGAATTGGCTCAGGTGTATCTGGACTGGCAACATAAGGGTGAATTATTTATAGTTTGGTGGGTCCATGACACCTCAGGCCATCAGGGAAGATATGCAACTTATAGATGGTCTCATGATCGAGGGGTGCACTTGACCATGGACACTATCACACAAGTTATCCATGAACGTGAAACGTGCTGCAATCAAGCAAGCCAAGCAGTTAAAGCCTCTTTGGTATGGAGGGCGATGGCTGAAATATAAATATGGGGAAACCTGGCAGATTGACTATATCACACTCCCACAAACTTGCAAAGGCAAGCGCCATGTGCTTACGATGGTGGAAGCAACCACTGGATGGCTGGAAACATATCCCATGTCCCACGCCAGTGCCCAGAACACTATCCTAGGCCTTGAAAAGCAAGGCTTGTGGCCATATGGCACCCCAGAAAGAATTGAGTCAGACAATGGGACTCATTTCCAAAACAACCTCATAGACACCTGGGCCAAAGAGCATGGCATTAAGTGGGTGTATCATATCCCCTATCATGCACCAGCCTCTGGGAAAACTGAATGATACAATGGCCTGCTAAAGACTACACTGAGAGCAATGGGGGGTAGAACGTTCAAACATTGGGGCACATATTTAGCAAAGGCCACCTGGTTAGTTAACACTGAGGGATCTACCAATCAAGCTGGCTCTGCCCAATCAAAACTTTTACGCACTGTAGAAGGGGACAAAGTCCCCGTAGTGCACATAAAGAATATGTTAGGGAAGACAGTCTGGGTCACTCCTGCCTCAGGCAAAGGCAAACTCATTCGTGGGATTGCTTTTGGTCAAGGACATCGGTGATGGACTCACACGTTGTGGGAAAATAACTGAAGATTGGCGAGGAGAATTGTAAACACGCTCAAGTGACATGCAGCTGGGGTGTCAAAAAACCCATATATATACTAATTGTTGTTTGGTGTTGTGTACTTGACAAGTAGAACATCTGTATTTAGATAACATAGGCCTGTGATAGACTCAGAGGCACCCTATCGAACAAGCTTAAGATTCCTGCCCTAATGTGGGAAAGATCAAAGCACAGTGGAAAACTATGCCTGTGAAAATCTCTGATATACAGGTGAAAGCAGCAGGTTTGAAATCTCTCTCTCCAGCAAGGACCGAGCTCTGCGGTACCTGCATTCCCACTTGCGTGCCTCTGCCCGGGTGCTGCCTGGGAGATCCCCCAGTTAGCGAGGTAATGAGAATAAATTTACTCTTTGCATTTCATCCGTGGTTTTGTGGTTCTTTCTGCATCCTGCCTACGTCGGCTCACACACAGGTACTATGGAACACTATGCTGGTTTTGGCTGGGATAGAGTTAATTTTCTTCATAGTAGCTAGTATGGGCCTACATTCTGGATTTGTGCTGGAAACAGTGTTGATAATACAGGGATGTTTTTGTTACTGCTGAGCAGTGCTTACACAGAGTCAAGGACTTTTCTGCTTCTCACCCCACCCCACCAGTGAGTAGGCTGGGGTGCACAAGGAGTTGGGAGGGGACACAGCTGGGGCAGCTGACCCCAACTGACCAAAGGGATTTTCCATAATGTATGACATCATGCTCAGCATATAAAGCTGGGGGAAGAAGAAGGAAGGGGGGGACGTTCAGAGTGATGGCGTTTGTCTTCCCAAGTAACCATTATGCGTGATGGAGCCCTGCTTTCCTGGATATGGCTGAACACCTGCCTGCCAATGGGAAGTGGTGAATGAATTCCTTGGTTTGTTTTGCTTGCGCGCAGGGCTTTTGCTTCACTTATTAAATTGTCTTTATCTCAACCCACAAGTTTTCTCACTTTTACTCTTCCGATTCTCTCCCCCATCCCAACGCAGGGGGAGTGAGTGAGCAGCTGGGTGGTGCTTAGTTGCCAACTGGGGTTAAACCATGACAAACACTCAGGAGGTTCAGAGCAGTAGAACAAACTAGTAATACAACATAATACTTAGAGACGGTGTGCACACAGATAAAGTTCATTGTACCATGGATATTCTAATAAAAATTGTGTCCTATCCTAAACAGATTATATTTGGAGGATGTGGACAGTGACTGGGCATTACAGTCCTCCAGATCATCACTCTATTTTCTGGACTCAGCTCACTCAACTTCAAATGCCTAATTCAGAAGAACAGTCATGTCACCTTCAGTCAAATCAGTGGTATGGATGGCAAGAGGGATCGCCTATGTCTTTTCAGTGCCTTATAATTAGAGCTTGAGGAATTTTTGTCTTATGGTTTCCAAATTTTCATATGTTCTAAGGTATGTACCAGCCTATGACCCACAATGTCTAACAAAAAGGTTAGGCACAGCTGGTCTGTCTAAGACTAGGACATGACTAAATACCTGTTGAAGAAAAAAAATCAAAACTTTAGGCAAAAGCTGAAGACCAAGACTTCTATTAAATATGTCCCTCATAAAACTAAACCAGTCATTCTCTATAGGGGGGTGTCGTGGTTTAACCCCAGCCAGCAACTAAACACCACGCAGCCGCTCACTCACTCCCCCCCACTCAGTGGGATGGGGGAGAAAATCGGGAAAAGAAGCAAAACCCGTGGGTTGAGATAAGAACGGTTTAATAGAACAGAAAAGAAGAAACTAATAATGATAATGATAACACTAATAAAATGACAACAGCAATAATGAAAGGATTGGAATGTACAAATGATGCACAGTGCAATTGCTCACCACCCGCCGACCGACACCCAGCCAGTCCCCGAGCGGTGAATCCCTGCCCCCCCCCACTTCCCCGTTCCTAAACTGGATGGGACGTCACATGGTATGGAATACACCGTTGGCCAGTTTGGGTCAGGTGCCCTGGCTGTGTCCTGTGCCAACTTCTTGTGCCCCTCCAGCTTTCTCGCTGGCTGGGCATGAGAAGCTGAAAAATCCTTGACATTAGTCTAAACACTACTGAGCAACAACTGAAAACATCAGTGTTATCAACATTCTTCACATACTGAACTCAAAACATAGCACTGTACCAGCTACTAGGAAGACAGTTAACTCTATCCCAGCTGAAACCAGGACAGGGGGACTGTAATTTTTTCTTCTAGACCAAATCTAAACACAGCATGTTAACCACCTTAAAGCTAACAGTCACCTTTGCACATCAGTTTACACAAATACATTTAAATGTATTTGGTCTACATTGGCCCTGTAGAACAATGGCACTACATTTTCCAGTACTGTAATTAGAGCTGTGCGAACTACTGACTTGAAGTATGAAAGCTAGCTCTCAGAAACTATGCTACACTGAGGAAGTAGCAGAACTGGATTGCCGCAGCCTACCCAATGTGATCTAGAGGGTTAGTCTGGCTCATTTGAAGTCTGTCTTATGTAATCTTTCAGAATAAGAGAGAATGCTTTTTTATGGACCACAGCAATCATAAGATAACATGCAGTTCCCTAGATTTGTTTCAAAAAGTAAATTCTAAGTTTTCCAGAGCCTTTTCTCTCATATAAATTGTGGTCTTGAAGAGAATAATTTTACATACTAAAAATAGCTATGTGGGGAAAAAAAACCCTAATAGAATTGCATACTTGAGAATATAAAACAATAAAATATATCAAAGCATACAGGAAACATGAAGGATGCACCAGTCCCCAATACTTTCTATCCAGTTGTATACAAGATACAATTTTCAACATCCATTATAGTTACATACTACTCCTATGCTATGTTTATAGAAAATCGTTAATCTGATAGTGGAATTCTGACATACCTTAATGATTTGAGCAGTGACAGAATAAAACATGCATATTTATACAGAGAGTGGGTAATATATATGTAGCATATTTGTATTAACAGGGGCAGCTAACCTTCTTCTGAGGTCAGCTCCAAACATAAACTAATATACAAATGTCTGTACATAAAATTTCTATATTTGCTTTAAGCAATGTAGAATGAGTTGTATTCAATGTCCTTTGAAGCCCCAGAATTGTGCAAAAACAGAGCGAGTCACTTACGACTCCAGATAAGAACTGATCAGTGAAAACAATCCCATTCACTTTTATAGCTAGTAAAATGTCCCTGACTCCCATACAATGGAATTATGAGTCACGACAATTCAGCTTTTGATAACAATAGAGAAAAGATTAGAACATTCCCAGAAAATGATGCTTTATATATTGCCCTATTAAATCTTAACATAAGACCAGACAGACTTTTGGAGGTCATTATTCACCTAGGTTTGTTTTGTTTGTTTTTTATTTTGCCAAAGAATGAAGGACAGCCACTCCCACAGTTTTTTTCTTACATCTTTGTTTGTAGAACTCAAAAGAGAATATAAATCCTAGGATGATCTAGCAATGGAGCACATCATAAAGTTTTGGGAACATACAGAAACTAATTCAGAATGGTGAGAGGCTATTTCACCTATAGCTATTTCAGCTATAGACTTACTACACAGGAAAAATCTTTAAATATTCACTTCTGATTTTGTGCACAGGCCTTCTGGGAGAAGAAATCAGCTTTCTGTTCAAATGGAACATACAAATATACATACTAGTAATTGTCAAGAATTTCCAAAACTGAAATAGTCAAAAGCCTGTACTGCAAAAATCCTGCTAGTTGTAACACATACAACAGAAGAATGGTCAAGAATATAACAGAAAAGCCATGAAATTAAAGCAATGACATTATCTCATTTCTTCCTATTATGCCAATGCTAGAATGCTTAAAATAGAAGCTGCTTTCTCATGGCCCCCAAATAAACTGCGATATACAATTCAGTTTGGATAGGAAATTATTCAGTATTTTAGCTTACTATGAACTAGAACCCAACAAGAATAGTTACTTCTTTTTTAATAGGTACCATTTAAAACATGACAGAAGAATTTGATGTTATCTAATTTTAAATTATGCAAATAGGTTACAGGTACTGATCGTTCATTGGAGATTTTGAAGCTGGAAATGTAACATGAAACTAAGTCTTTTGATTTCTCAAGGCATGAAAAAAATTTCTTAATTGTAAGACTTTGGGTATACTCTTTTTCCATCTGCATTATAAAGCCATATATACATAGCCAAAACTCACAATGTTCACAATGTCCTATTTTTACATGATTTAAAACGTTGTTTCCTCCCATGCATGACTGCAGTCTTATTTGGATACTACTGTAGATCAGAACATAAGGAAGGTATTCTGCTATTTAAATTAAAACTTGTTTCTATCATTGTACTTTTTCACATTGTAAGCATTATGAGACAAGTTCATGCATTGAAATTCAAAACCTCAGAATTTTCAAAATGTATGATTTTGAAAAAGAAAGGAATAGTTGCTTTATTTCCTTTGCTAATCCTACAGAAGCCAGATTGATTAGAAAAACAAATAAAATGGCAATACTAAAAAATTTTGAGAGAGATCTTTGAGGCAGTTTTACTTCATCAAGCTGAGCTGCATCCTTGAAAAAGACTTTTTGCTACATTGCCAAATCTTGTTTTGTTTTCAGAGTTCTTATTTTTCAAAATCCTCTATGTCTCACCTACCTTCACTGTTTAATGATATATATTAAAATATCAACCCATTTTTTCTAAGGGTAGAAGTTTGCTATTTCTTCTTAGTCCCTGTGTCTAGATGACAGAAGGGATAGGATAAACTAAATAAGAAAGAAGTTTAATCAAAACTTTCTTTCATAAGGGAGAGGAGTCTGCCAGAGTCCAGAAACATCAAACAAGCTTTCCCCCCCCTCCAGCAACTGCTCCACATTTGTTTATGTGATTGCATAAGAGACCAAATATAACTTTTCATTTTCATTTTGAAATAAAAATATTTAATTTCTAAAGAACAAGAATTTTAAATGCATACACTACAACCTTGAGTTTTAGTACATGCAGAGATAAAAACTGATGAGAAGGTGGATAAGCTGGTTCACCAACAATGGTAGTTCCATTTCCAGAAAATGTGGAAAGTCCTGTTTTCCACAAAGGCAAAGACAACTATTGAGACAGCAGTGAAAAAATGGTTCACAGTTTTTGACAGGGTAAACCAAATAAATTCTATATGTCTAATTAATTGTCTCTCTACAGACTTAGAACTTGCATGTGGGGAAGGTGAGATTCATCTTCACATAACTTTATCAGCCTAGCTGTTAGGGAATCTAGCCTAAGCAAATCACCTATATCCCCAGTTGTTTGTAACTCAAAAGATAACTTACAGTCATACAAGTAAACTCTCACAAAAGTGCAAAAAGCCTGTCCACCCAGGATTCTCTGAGCTACTGTGCAAGTATACCAAAGTCAATTCAGTGTTTGGTCAGTGTCATAGCTTTGTGCGGACAGTGAAGTTTACCTGTGTATGTTTTAACAGTGTATTCAACTCCTACATACATGGCAGCCCAGGAAAAGCTCCTGCAAAGGAGCTCCCAGAAATCTTTTTGTCATTTGCACCCTCATGTAACATCTAGCCAAAATTCCCAACCGGAAAAAATGACGCATGAAGGAAACCATTGCATACGGGTTCTCTATAGACCACAAAACCTCATTAAATTCTACTTAAGCTGATGGGTTAATCAAAATCAATCCTCCACTATAATGTGATTAGTCTTCTTTTGCAATAATATTTTAAAATTAATTAGAATGTATAACTTAAAGAGTTACCAAAATACTAACTGTCAGCAATAGTTGTGACTTCCTCATTCCGATACAACCAGCTGACAATGGGAGCAGGTGAACTAGTAACACGACAAACAACTTCTGCATCTTCTCCCTGCCTGAACTCTTGTGGTGATACTATGTCTCGGAAAGTGAGCTTTTCTGAAAAGGAAGAAAACAGAATATAGTAAGTGTCTTCCAGTTCACTTAGCATTAAAATTATATGTGACACCGAATCAGATAAAGATGACTATTAAGCCTTCTCATTGTGATAATACAGAATTATTTCCATAATAAATTTTCCCAGATAAAACTCAAATGGTCCTGGACACATGACTTCTACTCTGTCTGTAGAAATAATTTTACAATCATTTTGCATTATGAAAATCTTTCTTTTATTTATATAAACTGAGTATGTTTTATAAATATATTTTTCATTGTTTTCAATGTTCCAGAGCCCAGTTTTGAAACTCTAGGTTTTTAGAGGTTTATATATTCATGATAATAGTCTATTTACTCTCGTGTGTTTTATTCCTTATGATGTTATTATTGAATTAAAACCTCATGTTTTTATTCCATCAAAACCACCAATATTATTTGGAAAAGTCTTATTAAAAAGGTGGAACTTTAACCTCACTGACTGTGAAAAACATCAGCTGAGCAAAACACAAAATCTTAAAAGTGAGTGGGAAACTATGTGGGAAAAATTAAATAATATTAAGTCATAAGAAATTGTAGCATTTTTTTGAGGAAATAACAATATTTTTTTAGACCTGATGAGGCTTTTAGTTTTTCCAACCCAAATAACCAAACTTGATATTTAATTTTGTTAGTGGGTTCAGTAAGTTCAGTATTATTAGAATTTAGTCTTGTAAGTCCAAGATAGCATTAATCCATGATCTCATACAAGATCTAATGCAGAAACCAATTGCCTGACAAAAAATTCTGGAAGAATTTGTTGCACACAGAAAAACAAACCTATCTAGTTTCTCTAGGATCAAAGACTGCCAATTACATTTCAGAGGACACTTTGGAGAACATAAGTCAGAGATGCAACTCTACCTCCAACTTTTTGTATTGATACAAGTGCAGATTCAAATAAACCACATAGTTCCCACAGCAGATGGAGCACACTTATATTATATACATCTCTAATATACTTTTACAAAATATTTGTATAAAATGTTTGAAGTATTTGACCATATGTAAGTCAGAAAAAAAATGTTTACAGACATCAGTGAGTGCTGAACCAGACCCTAGGAGTACAGCGTATCTTGCTTTTTCCTTACAATACATCACAAATACCAATAATGAAACTTTTATATGTCAGTTCCCATAAACCTTCACATTTCTTGTGTAGGTCTTTGGTTTACCTAACCTCAGAATTATTAAAATTACCACATGGAAACACTTCAAAAGGTTTCAATTTTGCTCAGCAGTCCGCTAATGGAGTGACTGGCAGTTTTAAGCATACAAATGAATTCCACAAAACTTGAAATCCTTTGAACTGCCAGCTTTCAAGCCGTCATGTAATCGCTTGTAACTGCGATCACCATTTTAATTGTTGTTTTATCAACAGATTTTTTTTAAATTGTATGTCTTTTGTTATCTGAGTTGTCTGTACCTTTCAGAAGCAGTGCTTTATGATTCTACTCTGTATTTTCAGTCTCATTGCAGTTCCTCAGTACTCAGACCATCCACAACGAATTTTTTAATGAATATTAAAAAACTATTCTCCAATGAAATTAGAGAATAACTCAGCTGAAAGGCTGCTAGCATATGTCCCACCCTTTCACCAATAAAGACCTTGCCTTATACCTTCACTGTGTACTTGTTTAATGTATTGCTTTTAGGCATTTTTGATTGATCTAAAAGAGTACAGTACAATGTAAAGTTATTTAACTAAATCGAAAAAAACCCAAACCATCCTCTCAGAGAATCTTTTACCACAATAGAATGTATTTACTTTTCAAATATACTCCTCAATTAGTTGTTTGCAACTGAAATGCATTTTGGTTGCTTATCACATTAAACTTCAATGCTTTATGACAAAATTCCATTGTAAGGCCAAGAATAGGAAAAGACTGACATAAAAATAACTAATTCAGTCTAAACTCCACTTTTTTTAATAACATATATTGCAATTCCTGGACTTTTATTTATGCACATATTTGTAATAGGTTGTAGATGTATTTGTAAAAGAATTAGATTGACATAACTTTTTCTCATATTTCCTCTTTTCCATGAGGGGCATACAGTGCACCCTCATAAGTTGGCATTCTAATATACAAAGGAAAAGTGATCTACAATATTACAAAGTGGCCATGCATTTCATTTAAGTCTTCATCATAATATCTATTAACTAAACTCCAGGAGATGCAATTATTTGGAAGATAAAATTCAGAGCCTAGGAAGATATTTTGATAGGCTTTACTTTCTCAATAGCAGTGGGCTTTAAAACATAGTCTTTCATTTATTAATTGATAATATTTTACTTACGATAAATTTCTAAAACAACTGTAGCTTCTTGAGTTTGTCCTTTAGCATCAGTTGCTTGACACCGATATATACCAGCGTCTTCTATATCTGCATTATAAATGGTTAGACGTGATCGAACACCTTCTTTCTGAACAACCACTCTTTGACTAGAAACAATCTTCTCTCCTTGTGGATTGTACCAATCTATGTTGTCAGGCTCACCAATGGCTACAAACAAAAACAAAACCCAATCCAACATTAGAAGTTCAGGTAGACATTATGCAACGTATATGCCTACCCAATGCACAATGTCTATGCAATGTCAGAGAATTGCTAAATTATGAGAGTTGTGAGAAAGTCTGTAGAAAGACAAGCAAGGCAAAACTACAGGCAGATGTTATCCTGGCTCAACAATCATACTAGTAGCTCAAGGGTTCAAGAGGGAAAAAAATAAACACAGAAAGGTATAAAGTCTTAAAGGAAAGAAACAAGCTGTTCAGCAGCCACTGGATCAACAGGTCAAGTCATCAGTCAGTTGCATTATCAGTATAGTCAGGCCATGTGTTATTGTCAACGGAAGATGGCAACTCAGCAACATCAAGATTCCACATCAGGTAGCTGCAAATGCAAACTCTTCTCCTCCTGACTGCTATCTGCTTCACTAGAAAAGACTCTTTGGATGTCTCATTAGGTTGGAGAGGATACTAAAGCTTAGCCTAGTATCTTATTTAACTCCTTAGTTTAAACAAGTGAAAATATTTTAACTAAAGAAGCATCCTAACAGATATAAACTACTTGTACTGATATAGACAATTCAAACTGATTGATTCAGAGTCTGAAATGAATAGTTTCTAGACTGGAAATGTGAAGCCAGTGAAAATCTACTATTTATTGCAATTCTCACAAGTCAATGTGAATATACAAAAAATATGCTAATTTAAATTAATCTTGTGAATCAATTAATTCAGTTTCAAATTATGTAGAAGGTTCAAAATGTAACAAAAAAAATACATAGCTACAAGTAAAATGAATACATACCTGTGCATGTGAAGAACTTGGATTCACCCACACTGAGCTCAACTTTGCTAAGTGAAATTGTAACTTGAAGTAGAGCTGAAAAATATAAGGAAGGTTGTGAATGCATTTTGGCATTTATCAGTTTAAATTTTATATTTTCAGGTTTTGTATTTTCTTATTCTATACTATAGAACCTCTTGAACAAATCTGAAAAGTTTCAGCTAAGCATTGTATCTTTTGAACTGGAGTATATATAGAGGTGGAAAAACAATAAAAATAAAGGAAAGATGTTACACAAAGGATAACAGCCTCATATCCTAAAACTGAGGACAAAATTAAAGGAAAAAAGAAAAAGGCATAGAAATACACATGAACATAAAACCAAAAACTCAGTGAGAATAAGGTGACTGGGAATACTCAGCATAGACTGACCAAGGCTAAATCATGCCTGACCAACCCCACTGCCTTCTAGGATAAAATGATTAGTTTTGTGGATGAGGGAAGAACAGTGGGTGGCAATTACCTTGACTTTACCAAGGTTCTTGACACTGCCTCCCACAATATTCTCATATTCAAGTGTACTTGGTATAAATAGCAAGGTTTTGGTAGCAGGGGATGGTTGCAGGGGTGATTTCTGTGGGAGGGAGGTGGGGGTGGCACTGTGACAGACACAGCCAGTTCTAGCTGGCTCTACAATGGACCCACTGCAGGACGCAGCTGAGACAGTTGGAGGAGTTTGTGGCACATCTTAGAACACCACGACGGAGGAACAAGAAGGCCAGAGCAATAGGAGGTGCTCCATGGCACAGTTGGTAACACCCCTGAAGGGACTGTGGCCCATGCATAAGCCCCTGCTAGAGCAACTACACCCTCAAGAGGATTGTGGTCTGTGGATAACTGACAATAGAACAGAGGAAATGAGTTAGTCAGAAGGAGCAATGGAAGAAAAGAGTGAGAAAGAAGGAATGGCAGAAAGAAACCCCTATGTCCTGACCCCAACCTCCTGCATCACCCATCACCTCACTGAAGGGACTGAGCATAACCTTCATTGATGGTGACAAAAAGTGGAGTGGAGACTAGGAACGGGGAAGGAGAGGTATCTGGAGCCTGGGAATGGGGAAGAAAGGTGTTTTCCCTAAGTGTTTAAGTACTTGTTTTCTTTGTTTCCCACTACTTAAATCAGTAATTAAATGTTTATGTTAATGGTTGATAAATAAAGTTAAATTCCCCAGCTAGAGTCTGTTTTGCCCACAACAATAATTTGCCAGTGATTTTCCTCTCTTTACCTTGACCCATGAGTTTTCTCACTCCCAATCCTCCTATTTTCATCCCAGTCTTGCTGGGGGTGGGGGGGAATGGGCAAGTGGCTGTGTGGGTGCTTGGCCCAACCCACCACATCAAGTTAGGGTGTTACAGTCTGGATGAGTGGACAGCTAGGCTGATAAAAAGCCTGTTGGATGGTTAGGCTTAGAGAGCAATGGCTAATGGGTCATACTCTACCTGGAGACCAGTAACAAGTGGGGTACTGTAGGGTTCTGTCCTGGGATCTGTCCTATTTAACACCTTTATGAATGATGTGAAGGAGGTCATTGACCTAAAGACACTGGAAGAATTTGTCAACGCAAACACCAAAATAGTCAATGATGATACATGCTAAATTCTGCACCTCGGGGGGAATAACCTGTTGGGAGTCATACAACCAGTGAGAAGAGGCTGGGGGGAGCTAAGCTTGTTCAATCTGCAGAAGAGAGAGCTGCAGTGCAACCTAACAGCCACCTGCCCACACCTATGGGGAATTCATCAAGAAGATGGAGCCAGGCTCTTCACAGTGGTATATGGCAGACAGACAAAAGACAAGTTGGAACAAGAGAGGTTCAGGCTGAGCATAAGGAAAACCTTTTTCATGATGCAGACAGCCAGACAGTAGAGCAGATTGCCCAGAAAGATTATGCAGTCTTGGTTATTTCGGTTTTCAAGAGCTCACTGGATAAAGCCTCGAACAATCTGGCCTATCTTTGTAACTGGACCTGCTTTGAGCAGGAGGTTGGACTAGAGACCTTCTTAAGTCCCTTCCACCTTGAACTACCTTATTGTCCCACGACCCCATGAATAACCTACCCAACACAGCCAGTATTATTGATGAAGGGCTTATTTATGCAAAAATAACTATGTACTCTTCAATAATCACAATTCCAGCATTATCATCATCCTGAGTAGCTGCAGCTCTTTAACATCCATTACCTTACAAAATTGGACAATAATAAGGATGAAGTCAGTCATGTTAATTTCAAGCTCTAATCAAGACAGAAAAAGTCGGACAAAAAAAGGACTCATTTTTTAGAGACGAAAGTAATCTAAATTTTCATTCAGTAATTTACATAGTAGGGAACTGGGGTGTATCTGAAGGTTAAAAATTATTGTTTCAACAATCTAGGGGTTTCAGTCTTGAAATATAATAATTATGGTCTATTCTGTGTATGTGGAAATATTTCACCTTTTTGAAAACTGCAAAACAAGGGTACACTGAATGTCCCAATCTCACTAGACTCCTTTTGTATAATTGGTATGAAGGCCCAACAAGACAAACATCTCTAGAGGTGGGGAGTATTACACTCCAAACTAACTTTTTAGTGTGAGAAATTTCACCCATGTATATGTTAGAACTCTAAAACCTGCTAAAAAACACAATGATTTGGTTCTGTTGATAATAAAAATTAAAAAAAAGATGAGCACAGAAAAAATCATTATCTAAGTAGTATTCCATACATATTAATGTGACAATTATTACGATTAAGAGAAAACCATCATGAAATAGATTTGCTATTAACTGATGTACTTTCATGTAATCAGCCTGGATAAGCAAGAATTAGACCAGATTTGATTTTTTTCAATAGTCATATCAAAAGGAAAACTAAAGATTACTTCAGTATCAGTCTGCCAAAATAAATTTAAGAGAATTGGGTATTTTGTAAAAAAAAAAAAAAAAAAAAAAATTAAATATCTGTGTGGTAAATAACATTTTTCATGAGATGTCCTGTATTGTGGATACTCTTCCTGAGGAGATCATCATGATTGAACTTATGGGGTTTTTTTAAATTATTATTAATATTTTATACCCTGCCCCCCATAAGAAAATAGCTAAGAAGAAAAACCACAAAAAGCCCGCAAGAACACATCCTACTTCAGGCAAAACTAAATATCTGTGTGTACTCTGTTTGCTAACATCAAAACTTGTCAGTCCATAAAGACTGTCAGGAAGAGGGATGACTGCCTAGAGGTCAGGAAGAAACTGAAGTGGACTGTAAAAAGATTGAATCTAGTACCAGAGCAGGTACTAGTACCATCCTCACTGCAATAGCAAGGAACACAGTGAAGACTCCTTCAGAACACATGCATAGCACTGACAGAGAAAGAGACTAATGTGCTTATTCTCATCTATGGTCTTTACATCCATGGTACCAGAAGCAAAGGACAAGCTTAAGTGTAGGAAAGGAAATTAGCTTCAGACAAAGTTTTATTTTTGTTGCAATAAGCATCAAGGAGTAATAATCGTCCAGAAGGCTATTCAAAGCCTCGCTTCTTTATTTACCTGTCAGGGTAAGCTTCACTTTCACCGCAGGACATATAACTGATGGCTAGAAATCAAGGTACTAATAAATTCAGAGGTTGGCGAATTTCAAGAGATTAGAGCCCGGACGTTTATTTCAAATTGTAGACTCACTTTTTAGGTCCTATGCCACCACTGCTCTGGTATAATATTTTTTTATAGAGTTTGTAGTCTTGTAGAGTTGCTTCAGAAATATATACGTTAGCATTTCAGCAGTATTGCTTCAAGGACAATTTCATTGCTTAGTTCCAATAACTGTAATAACTGATGTTGAACTATGTAAATGCAATAGATTAAGTAATAAATGTCAGGTAGAATGTAAGGAACTGCATGGTGAGAAGCGATAAACAAAGTTAGAGAATATTTTTCTTTCATCAATGAAATAGATATTTGAGTCTAACACAGTTTTGGCAAAGGGCCAAACTCCATTTAAAATTCTTAGCGTAAGTGCAGTTATAAACTCTGTGCAGACATGTTAGCTACATCTCTGAAACCAAAAAGAAATCATATTTTCTACATATGCTAATTTAATTTTTACAAAATAGAAAAATATAAGACCATCTGTCCAATTTTTCCAGTCTCATCGTTTTCTTAGCTCTGCTTCATGTAAATAGAAAAATATTGCTTTATGCAAGCTAGAATGAAAAAAATATTGCCCAAGTGATTAATCTAGCAATCTGTGCTTATTAGGTAGTCAGGCAAATAGTACAGTATTAAGATAGGAAAAGGCTCACTCGTTATTTACCGAAAGTAAAATATTGCAAAGAGACAACACATCCAGAAAGTTTTACATTAATTCCAAAGTTATTTCAAGAAGAACTACATAGATGCTTAGGTTATTATAAGCTCCGATGAAGACTGCATGCAATGCACATGCAATTCAAGTTATTGCTGTACACTAACAGCTAATGGATTAGTATAAAAGGAAGTTGTTTGTACCAGACCAGCTTGAAGGTCTTTGAATACACAGGTGAATGCTATTTTTACCAGGTCAGTGAAGATGTTCCAAAAATTCAAGTCAGTAGAGGCTGTGTCTAGCTATGTTAAACCAAGCCCAGATATGAATAGTAGCTTTTTGATAGATCTGACATGCCTTTTTGCATGTTTCCAAGGATATTACCTGCCTAGCTATAAATTAAAACAAAACAAAACAAAACAAAACAATTTAAAAAAGGCAAGATCTAGAAGATCTCTTCAGGTAGAAGACTGTGGAGCGCAATACTACTGTAGTATAGCCATTCTGGGAAAAAGTGAAGTCAGTCAGGGCTTTACTTAGTCTTCAGTACATGTGCAATTTTATAGCAAATAAAAGGACTATCAGCACTAGGTGATATAACCAATCCCTTCCCTTTTGATCATAGTCATCATAAAAGAATTATTATCAGCTGTACTACACTAAGAGGATTCTGTTGAATTATTCCTTAATGGGTTTAAAAATCACTTAGGAAGATAAGTAAGAAAAGCAATAAGAGGTCCATTTGTTCTGTTAAATATGGAGA
The DNA here is from genome assembly GCF_026419915.1 of Harpia harpyja. Lineage (NCBI taxonomy): Eukaryota > Metazoa > Chordata > Aves > Accipitriformes > Accipitridae > Harpia > Harpia harpyja. The sequence continues at coordinate 27,195,761 of NC_068947.1, forward strand.
CGGATGACTCTATTCACAAGATCTAATATTTAGCAGACTAATTGATTTCAGTCCCATTTGCAGTAGTATCCTTCACATTTCAGAACAAGCATCACAAAACTGTCCTACCTCTGTCTACACAGATGATTACCTAATGCTACAGAAGTGAGGTGTCATCAGTCAGACCTTAGAAAAAGTGTCAGTCACTCACATATGTACTTCTATTGTCACTTAGCAGTATATTAAAATACATTAAATGTGTATACTATACAAATGGATATTTAAAACATATTTATAAAATATATAAGATACTGAAAAGGAAAAAGAGACAATATTTGAAAAAAATCTGAAAAATATTGGGTAAAGCTCAGCTCCAACTAGTAACTCCATCCAGCAACTTCTTGATAATTCCATTTCTTAAAAGAAGCACCCAAACACTCAAAAAACCTGAAAAGCTTCCTTTTGGTTTTATTGAAAAGTATGACACCAGGAAGATACCAAAACCATAGCATATTCTGCCCCTGTTTCCACAATGTAAATTTTTTATAATATAGTTGAACAGTTTTATGCTACATCAATAGATCTGAATACCTTTTAGAATTTACTTTTGAGCCATGAGACAGCACTCTGTTATGGAGGGGTCTTTCTAAATCTGTTGGCCTTCAAACTCACCAAAAGGCAGAGGGTAAAGTGAAGGCAGTAAAAAGGAAAGGACACAGCTATGAAGATAAAACAAGACATGGCTTGGGATCGACGTGGAACTAAGGAGAGGAGTGATAGCTACAGAAGCTAATTAGGATGGCTTTGGCAGCAGCTTCTAAGAAAAACAAGTAGATTGCAAGATATAGCCGAGAGGACTGTATTCTTTGTGAAGGTCCTAATTCTGTTTAGCATAAGTTCTCCGACCATAGTTATAGCCTAGGCTATATGGTTTGTATGCTTTGACTTCATGTAGCAAGTAAACTTGGGTGATGTGGTTTTGCTTTCAGTAATGATTACACCAGTATTTAATATTTAATATGCTTAGAAATGTTGGCTTTGTTATTCTTGAGCATGAATAAATTACTAAGTTTTTAATTGGTATCAAATTCAGTTGCAGAATAACTATTCACCTAGTTAATCTTTTTTCCCTCTATTATGCAGTCTTCTGAGAATATTCTGTTTAAATCCACTGATTCCCAGATAAAAGTGAATGGGCTTTGAATGAAAATTACACTAACACAATCCTTACAGAAACAGATCCTCTCTTAAATTTCTAGTATTTTCTAGTTTTAATATACTTTGAAACACCAAAAAGGGTGCTTTGTTTTGTTTTTAAACACTATACTTCACATCTATTTGGACTCCTAAGCTGAAATGAGGAAACAGAAATTATTAAATGTACACTGAACTTGTGAAGTGTCAGACAGTTCAAGGGCATTTTATTTTAGGGCAAATGCTTTTTTAGATTCTTTTTAAAAATCTCAATTAGTTAACTTAATTTCAACTATTAAGTCAGCAAAGTCAGAAATACAAAAGCATTATACAATCCATAAAGTTACAGTTCTGATTTGAGCTATTTCCATGAGTGATCGATCAGGAACCATATACCTCTGCCCTAAAAAATTCCCTTAAAACAACAGAAAAAAATAGAGCTGAATTAAGTCTGTTAAGCTGTTTTCACTCAAGAGATGGAATCACCCAGTGGAAATAAAGTTCAGAAACATCTTACGTCACCTAAGGTACTATTTTTTTTCCTATAGACAATGAAGATGACTCCAACACTGTAGACCTTTGAAGAAGGAATGGCATGCAGTCAGAGGTTACACAAAAGATGACCATTAAAGGTAATGACATCATTACTAAAATTATCATCATTAAACAGCAAATCCACAAAAAATGCTAGAAAAAAATAGGATTTTACCACATACTGTCACATCTCTTTTCTATCTAAGTGAACAGTCTATGGGGAAGAAATCCTATCATCTGCATACCCACTGAAAAAGAGATGATGTTCTTGTTGAGCTTGTAAAGTCCGTGAGACTTACAGTGTTTAAAGATACCTAATACATTTGTAATCCTTTGGGAATAAAAAAAATGCTAAAGAATAATTTTTTTTTTTCTCTGTGTGTGGGAACCTACAGTGAAAATTTAATCCTAATAGCCTATTCAAATGTAACTCACTCAACATTTTATCATTTAAATATACTTTTAGATTTTTTCTTCCATTTGTTTTTAGCAGTTTAATGAACTATGTAAAGTTTTCTATTCAGACAGTATTCTAACATCCTTTAAGCACTACAACATTATAGTCTTTTTTTTCTTTTTTCTTAAGAATAAATATATATTAACTGGCCTAATGATAGCCTGTCTTCCATTCAGTGGCCTTGAATGCTTGCCTGCAATTTTTTTTGGAGAAATATCTGAAGGACAAACTGCATCTGCAAAGCCAATAAACAAAAATTTAAACTCTGTGGAGGCTGGTTATTTTTCAACTTTGTAGTGGGCAGGCTACTACTAAATCATAAAGCATCACTTCTCCAGGGTATGACAGTACTGAGAGATATTAGTTATATTTTTAATTGCTTGATATCAAGTTTCATGATTAATTAAGTAGTTCAGTATAACTGAGCTTTCCATTTCATCACATTAGCATTAATTTGGATTTGTCAGTAGGAAACACAGTCCTGATATAAAGTTCTAAAGTTTTATTTGAATCATTATGGATTCCTTGTTGAATTTCTGTCTTACAGAATACGGAGTTTTTTATTTTTAGGTAGACAAAACAGTCTTTGTGTCATCATGAATTCAGTTCCTACATCTGTTGAAGCGTCATTTTCCCTGATGAGAAGAACTAGAAGTCACAAGAAGTTCAAACTGCCTTCTGGGGCATAACAGATGTTATAGGGGTGAAATGCATGATGCAAGAGAGCCAACACGATCCAGTTTTGTGCAACAATGGCACAAATAGTGAAGCATAGTTAGAATATCCTCTGTTAAATATTCATTTCTATTACACTTGCAGCAGAAACAGTAAAATAGATAAACTATTAATATTTGAGCAGAGACAGCATACAACTATAAAAGAGGACATTGCTTAAACAAAGTCTGCTTGTTACAACTTTATTCAGAAGACTTATCTCAAACAGAAGTTACTCACTACTGCCCCCCCCCCCCAAACTCAAGCAAACTATAGTTTAGAAATAAACATATAAATATAAACATTGTGAGTTTTATTAAGATTTCCAGGTAGGCTGACATTGGGAGCTCAGTTCTCTCAAAACTTAAGAGATTGGATAATGATGTAAATATTTAAATATAGATTTACATGTCCAACCTTATTCAGATATTTTAAAGAATATTTAATCAATATTTAATCCATATGTACATTTTCTAATTATGGCTTAGAAGCTTATCACAGACAATCAAGATTAAAAGATAACCAAACTTAAAAAAGAAAAACAATCAAGATATCTAACTATTCACTTAAAGTCTGGTTTTGGCAAGAAAGACTTTCTGTAAGTGAAAGGCATGAACTTTGGAGGACTTTAGCTATAAAATGGGTTCTGTCAAGCATGACATGATGTAGATATTTAATTCTATTTAAGTTATTCTAGCTAAATTCAGTAGAGCTTGTTCTTATGAATGGAAAGAACAGTGAAGTTTAAAATTCACTGCTTAACAGAATATTAACCTATTCTAACTGTAGAGAAACATACAGGGGAATCTTTATCATATGTTGATCTCATACATAAATAAATAGGTATGTGGGAAAAAATAATATAGAATAGGATGATTATGCTTATCAAAGCTTAACACTACCTTAACAAAATCTCCACAATCTGAAAATGTTTCTTTTTGGCAGCAATAAACAGAAAGAAAAGGTATTTCAGGAAACTATGAATTTTAAAAGACACGCTTCCCAAACTGAAATTTACGTAGTCAGTGAATTTTATAATTTCTCCTACACCCAAGGTAGAATCTTCTAAAATCCAGAAGTACCTCAATGAAGATAAACCTGAAAAATTCAGACCTTAATCTTCAAAGTAATTGTTTTTCAGTAACAGCAATCTAGGATGAGAGGTGTAGAACAAGTGGGAGGCTGGGTGCATGCTTGGCTGGTGAGTTTGGGGTTGGTTTTGATATTAAATATCTTTTCCCAAGTAACAAGTGATAGGACAAGAGGAAATTGCTTCAAATTGCACCAGGGGAGGTTTAGATTGGATGTTAGGAAAAATTTCTTCACTGAAGGGGTTGTCAAGCATTAGAACAGGCTTCCCATGGAAGTGGTTGAGTCACCATCCCTGGAGTTATTTAAAAGATATGTAGATGTGGCACTTAGGAACACGGTTTACTGGTGGACTTGGCAGTGTTAGCTTTATGGTTGGACTTGATGACCTTAGAGGTCTTTTCCAACCTAAATGATTCTATGATGTTCTTTGTGGTTTTGTTTTGTTTTTTTTTTAATCTAATCTAAAATGGATGTAATAAAATTTGCAAAACTTCAAAGCTTGTAGGCAAAGAGATACAAGCTGACTACAAAACCTTAAAAAAAATACATTGCTCTTAATAAACAGAAATCATTGATGGTACAGCTGGTAGTATTTAGTTGAACAAGAATATTTTGAATCTTTAAATTATAAGTGTATTTTAATATATAACCTCTTCTCACCTACTGTTATGCAACATTGGCACAGTCCTTCACAAGAAGCAGTTCATAAATTGTACCATAGGGATACAGTATCTGTGTCATAGATGTGGTGCAACTTGAAGACATCTCTCACCTATGGGGAGAGGCAAAGAGAGCTGGGACTGTTCAGCCTGGAGGAGAGAAGGCTCAGGAGGGGATCTCATCCATGTGTATAAATACCTGATGGGGGGAGTAAAGAAGAGGGAGCCAGGCTCTTCTCAGTGGTGCCCAGTAATGGGACAAGTGGCAATGTGCACAAACTCAAATACAGGAAATTCTGTTTAAACATAAGAAAATTCATTTTTACTGTGAGGGTGGTCAAACACTGGAACTGGTTGCCCAGAGAGGTCACTGATTCTCCATCCTTGGAGATATTAAAAACCTGACTGGACACAGCCCTTAGCAACCTGTTCTGTCTGACCCTGCTCTGAGCAGAGGCTTGGACCAGGTGATCTCCAAAAGTACCTTCCTGCCTCAGCTGGTCTGTATGAGTCTGTGTGATCTTTCTAACATAAAAATCTACCTTGCTTCTCCTCTGGTCCACTGGGCAGTCTTTTATTATAGAACAGTAAATCAGACACAATACAGAGAAAAAAAACCATAACAGTGACATTTATCCAAACCCGTAAACTTTATCTTAAAGCCACAAACCTTAGAACTGTTGCTGAAAAGAAGGACTCATGCTGTAAGAGTGCTTCATATTTCCTCATTATATTTAATTTTGGTTTTGCTGAGGTAGAAACTTTTGAAAATGACATTTCTGTGTTGTTGCTTGGTAGTCAGCACAAGTTTGATAACCCGCCAAGACACTAACTGAACATGGACACCCTAACTGAAGAGTACATTCATACTGCCTTCAGAACAGCAGCAGAAAACATGGTACTGGGACCAGGAGTTAGAAAAAAAAGCCAATCTGAATCACTACCAAAATTCTTTCTTCAAAAGAGCTAATAGCCCAAGTGGTCATTCAAATTGCAAAGGGGTACTGGATTGAGCCAGCATTATTTCTAACTACTTGGCCTTTATAATCTAAATCCAAACAACACATTTCTCAAACTTCAGTTCAGAAGTTGTATGCAATGTTTTTGTTGAATGCCAAACACAGTAACCCTTCAAATGACCATATTACTAATTCAACACCACTAATCTAACAAAAAGAGGAAAAGTAAAGAAAAGAAAAAATACTGGAATCATCTTTCTGTATCAACAGCCACAGCATCGGAAAGGTTCTTCTGAGTCTGGCAGACTCTGCAAGATCATTTCAAAATTCTATCCTAAGGCCTGTACATTTCAAGACACCAGTTAACCAATCAATGTTCCTTATAATTCTAATGAATAGTAGAAAACATTATGAAGAATGGATTCCTCCATGCCCCATAATAGGAACTAAGAGTTTGCCCATTCTTAAACAATACACAACCAACCCATCCTCACAAAAATGTCTTCTTCAAGCACATTCTACTCATATAATGTTTGTTTCTAATGTAAAGTATATATTAACAGATTTTTTCTAAAAAGAAAATATAGTTGCTAAAAGACAGTATTCTAATAAAGATAGGGCAAGAAATCAGATCACATAATTATGGAATCAGTGTAACTTGACTGATTTAAAAAGAAAAGATCTTTGCAACGAAAGGCACACTCAATCCCTTCCCCTCAATTCTCACCAGAAAAATGCTTAAATTAGCCTTTGAGTTCAAAAGTTATTAGGTGAGATTAACAAACAAGTAGTTGGCCAGATACAGCAACCATTGCAATTGCATACAACTTGTCTTTTGGCAACTGTTGCTAAAAATATAGCAGTTTCTATAAAATGTACCAGTAGGCAGCAAATAAGTTAAAACAGAACAATACGTAAACTAAAGTCAGCAACAAAAAGAACAGTATTTAGTTAGTTACATCTTGAATAAAACACACTGACTAATCAATGTCTCTGTAGCTGAACAGAAAGTATTTTAACCCCAATTCCAAGAACCTCTAAACAACAAACTGCATTGGCTTTTCTCACAGATTTGTCTTTTTTTCTTGTGACAGGCAACACATCCAAAAATTACCTGTTTCAGAGAAAGGACCGATCTAGTAAAGACATTTCGTGTCTCAAAAATCAGTTACAGTCTCTGTCAGGAATTTTCTTTAATACAAGTGTAAGCAGTTCATTCCCATTTCTTGAAACTGCATAATGAAACCAGAATATCAACTTCAACTACACAAAACCCCACATATTTAATTGTAAGAGTTGACAAAGAGATTGTGGAAATGTGACCCAAGGATGTCTATTTGACATCTAAAGAAAATTAATTAATAGCTCAAAGAGAAATGAATTGCCCCATTCACAGTCTATTTCTGAAATCTGCTGTCCTGTTGAGGACGGATGTCATGAGGGCATGGAGAAATGGTTACAGGGACTTCCTGCTGCCAGGCATATAGATCTAGGTAGTATCTAAATTAATATTTAAGAACTTGCAGCCTTTCTCTTGGCACTAGTTACTTTGCTTGCATGCTCCTTATAAAATGTAGGTGTTTCCTAAGACACTCCAGACTGGCTGGAATTTGAATTTATGGAGTCATCATTTCACTCAGTATAGCTTACTTTGGGTAATGTTTTTTATTTTCTCTTTCTTCCATCAAGTCCTTGAAAAACTGGCACCCACATTTTGAAATGCAGGAGTCCACAATCCAGTACTCGTTTTCCATTATTACTAATGTATCCAAGACTTGAAAATATTATCAACTGGGATTGATCCTAAGAATAGATATAATATCTGCATAAGCCTCTAAACTTCCTTACTCTAAGAAAATTCTGCTTAGAAGGAAAGGTATTGGAAGCATAGCAGGGAGAATTAGCCATTTTGATACATGTTTTCTCTACATATTCCTTCACTTTCTCCTTCTGGAATTTACAAGAAAGGTAATTAAAAAATGTTATAGTACATAACTTAGAGAGTACTTGGACAAACTTATTCAGAAACATCTCGATGTACAATTATTTGTATAAATACATTTTATCTTTCATGAAAACCTTTCTAAAATATTACCATATTTCAATGGCACACAAACCTAGAATTATTGTTGTATGTATTTTTATCTGTAATTTAATGTTATCCTATTTGTAAACTATAAATAAGTCAGTGATGAGTTTGATACTATTACAGTCACTATTGAAAACCCATTTAAATAAAGAAAAAATCATAAATTACCTGAACAATGCTAAAAGATGCCAGATGACAGTGTTTAAGTTGATGATTATTCTACTTAGTAATCAACTCAAGACATTCAACATTCAATAAAAATGAAAATATTTTAGAAAAATATTCCTTCATCACAAAGTCTTACCCTGAATGGTTAAATCCTGAAGAAACATGAAATTGAATCTAATTAATATCTATCCAAAAAAGGCTTAGAAATCATTGTTACAGAAGTGTGATTGGAGATATCACACCAGTTGTGTGCAGAACGTATTTGTCTCTCTCTATGGCTGTTAACTCAACATCACAGTCCTTTCCAAAGATGATAGATTTTTATGCACAGAACTTCCATAATCCTGAATGCTCCCAATCCACTTTTAACAGTTTATCATTGCACAAAATATATTTGATTTCTTTAAGAACTTGTCTTGCTGCCTCAGTATGTAGATCAATATATTAAAAGGATAGGTATATTAAAGTATAAAAAAGAAAGGATAATCTATGCACAGAAATAATTCAATTACCTTACAGGTAGCTATTTTTATTCAGCATAAAGCTGGTCATCTACATAAACCCCCAGACTAAATCTGGGATGGTTTAATTGAGCTGTGAAATTTGATTTTTTTCTTTATATCTCTGAAAAACTGAAATAAAATCATAGAATTATTTAGGTTGGAGGTGACCTCTACAGGTTATCTTATCCAACATCTGACTCACAGCAAGGCTCACTTCCAAACTTAGATTAGCTACCTGGGTCAAATAAGAAAATTTCTCTTTCATGTCTGGGTTAGTTTAGAATCTTACATTAGAAGCTAAAATGAATAGAGATGAAATTTTAAAAGTTTAAAATCTTTCCCTCATTATGTCAATTCATTCAGGACTTGCTGAAAGTGTTTATGAACTGGACTAACATTCAATTTAACTGCAAATTTATGCCGTAAAAAAGGAAGTATCTCAGAAAAAATACTGAATGACATGAAAAGATAATTTTCTGATTTATTTTGAATTATCTGAAAAAGCAAAATAATTATTTCTGAATGACATGTGGGCAAGCTACTTTGAATGAATTCTTCTCCAACCCTCTATTCAATGCTGATGAGGTCATACCTGGAGTACTGCATCTAGTTTTGGGCCCCTAGTTCAAGAGGGATACACAGAATCTGGAAGAGTCCAGCAAAGGGCTATGATCAGGGGCTCAGAGCAAACATCTCATGAAGAAAATATGAAGGAAACTGGCTTGATTGTTCTGGCTAATAGAAGGCTAAGTATTGAGCTAATAACTGCCTACAACTTACTGAAACAGTTACAAAGATGTCAAAGCTAAGCTCTTCTCAGTATGTATGTTGTTGGACAACATAATAATTGGCAAGACTACAAACTGTGGACCTCATGAAAAAAAATTCACTAGAAGAAGAGTGTAACATCAGAAAAGGTTGTACAGAGAACTTGCGGTGTCTATATCCTTGGAGAGTTGACTAGACAGACATGATCCAATTGAGTGCTTGTGACAGTCTTGCTATAAAGAAGAGATTGGAAAAGATGACCTCCAGGGATGCCTCCCAATGAACATTTTAATAATCTTGTGATTCTAAGAGAAATATCATAAAAGTTAGGAGACAGGAAGATAAATTAAAATCATTTTGCCTGTCAAAGAAAGAAATAGGCACAGATAATCCAGTTGATAATCTGGACAAATAATAGCTCAGAGAAAACCTCTCAAGAAACAAACTGATTTAACAAGCTACTCAAATCTGAATTAAGTATCTCTGACAGATTATGAAGAGTCTATTACATCCTAATATACAAAAATGCTTATGCTAAGCCAAAACTGTTGTATACATGCATTTCATATTTAAGGAAAAAAAAAAAGTGTTTTTATTTAATGTTGATGTTAGTCTTTTTCCTCTTCCTGTAACAGAAAGTTATCATTCCTATCTGTAAAGCACTGTAAGTAGAGGTAGTGTTTGTATAAGAAGGATCACCAAAAGGAAGCAAGTATCAGGCATTTGTCATAATGTGCAATCCCAATACCACGTTATCAAAGCTACAACTGATGGAAGCCTATGTATCAGAGTACCCTTACTGATTTACTTAAGGCAGCACAGTCCTATCTAAGAAGGATGAGAACAATTGAAAGATATTTTTCCTGTAACACTGCTGTGAAAAAAAAGGCCACATCTTCAGCTGATGCAAATAAGTTTTTTAACATCAATGAGAACCGTCCTGACAATTACATAATAAAAATTTCAAATGCAGACATGAAGATTGGATTTCTAATTACACTGTTTCCCTGTTGTCATAAAACTAGGCAGTTCAAGTGCAAACCACATGATAAAGCTTTTGATCTTTCGATAAACATTAAAAACATTTCTTATACATAAAGTACTCCATTACAACAAAGAAAGGGTTTATATTACATATCAATTAATGAAGTTTTTCTTCCATATATGCTATAGTCTTTCAAGACCCATAGAATCAGAAAGATAATACCAGATTTAAGTGTATGATCTGACACTGAATCCTCATGTGGGAAAATACAACTCCTACTGTTAAGCATCCATTCCTGTATTTCCAAGTCTAAAAATTAAATTGTTTGGGAGCTAATTTATAATGACTTTAATCTCACTACAGAAACTGTTATTCATTATTCCTCCCAATCGTCCAGAAAATAAGACTGTAGATATCTAAAAATTATATTCAAGATGACTGTCTGTATTTGGGTATAAAATACATGTATGTTTTTATACTCCAAATCACATTTGAATATTTATTATTATGTTTAAAAGTCAGGATACAGAGAAATTTTACAGATTCATTAGATCTACCAGAAGACAGATCTTACTTGACTTTGGGAAGCAATGTAGATTTCTAGTAAATGGCTTTATCACTTTAACTTTTCTAACAATACAAGTATTACTACTGCCTTCAAAATCAGCAATTAACTATAATAATACATCACCTAGGAAAACAGAACAGTTATCTGGGAAACAGATGTCATGAGACATAACTGCTATTGGTTGCAACAAGTTTTGCTGCTGTTTAACTCAACATTCAACAGATATCACTGAAAGTACTCAACAGAAAATCTGTTTATTTGTTAATACTAAATAAAATTTTGCAGACTTCTCCCCAATATATTATGTGAGATTTCTACTGATGATATCATTTTTAGCCTTTGATCCACGCAGCTAAGTCACCACTAGGACAACAGGGAACAAAGCTATGGTTAAAGAGCCTCTATAATACGTTCTGGAACTATTATCCTGATACTAGTCCTATGATTAAGTCAGTCCTCCTGGATTTTGATTTTAACAGCATCGATTATCTTTGGTGGGAATACTAATACCTCTTTAGATATTGAATTTCACACAGATAACAGAATGCCTATCAGAGAAAAGTTAATCAACTATGTGTTTTAATAAATTACTGTCTTGGCCCCACATATACTGCATGGGGGACATTCCTGTAGAAAAAGGCTACAGAGGATGTTACTTATAATTATTAAAGTAAAAATAGTTTTTAATGTTTCCAATACCTTCCATCAAAGGATCCGGAAGTTGTATTAGAAATCACACAAATTATGGACATGATAAACCTTGATGAAGATGCAGAATCAAGTCAATTTCAAGTTTCTCAACAATTACATTTTCTGTTCAGTTTTGGATAAAAATTATAGTATTTATGAGATATTGCCAGAAGTGTATCCTTTCTACACTCAAATGCAAAGTTTTCACTGGGCCTCCTTGAGTAGAGGGCTTAGTCTCTTTAATAAGGGGGTTATCTATAAATGAAAATGTGCAGCCTTGACCTATGAACTGGAGAATGTTGGCAGGGGCAGGTCCCTTGCCTGTGTCTGCATTAGCTAGCAGCACAGCACAATAGAAAACCTTTGGGACTGACCTCCTGAAGCCCATGCTGTATGAGTTTCAGAACTTTTATTCTGGACTAGCACTTGGTTGGTCCTGTGAACTGAAAGGCCTTCAGTTGGTAAGAGTTCCTTAGATGTATTTCAGGAATATATGTTTCAGTTCAGTTTCAACAGAAAAGAACCCTGCTTGCTTTGGGATCATTCTGTAACATGACTCAAAACATGGCAGGAATGGATATCTGGGAAATATACTTCTAAAGCACACTGGTGATCCAGTGCTAATTTAAAGTCACCCTATAATTTAAGAATTAGAATTGTAATAATGAGAACTACATAGGTCTAGAAATATAATTAGGATTTGTAAATTTTTTTTCATAATCTTAAATATTTTTTGTTTCAAATACCTTCACTGAACCAATTTACTTGAAAAGAGATAAATGTTTGCAAAGTTTTATGATACTTCTGTGAAAATGACCTGAAACTTCAAAACTTAAATAATAAAAATAGGCAAAGAATAGACATTGTTATCACCAGGTATTGGAAATATTATTGACCAAGAAAAAACACTTAAAAATTTAGTTAATATCTACCTCAAAGGAATGACAGCCTATTAAGGTATTATAAAACCCAGATTATTGCTGTTAATACAGTTAAAATATTCTCTTTGACTTGTGGAAAAATGTCAGAAAAGCCTCATGAGCTCTGTCTGGATTATAAAAACAGTCTCTGGCATAAATATTCTTTCTGTTTCAAAAAATTAAAAGTTCAAGGAAATTCTTATAAATAAGTGACACTGCCAGAGATCATAAGAAATCAGACTGGATTTTCAAGCTTTTTCTTTTAACCCTTAAGCTCTTTGATCTTTGAATGTTATTGTATGGGTACTAGCAAGTTCCTGTCTTTAATTATCTTGATTTAGGAAACTAATTTTCTCTCAAAGGATTGCTTTGAAAGCTTTCTAACTGAGAACCAACAGGGTTGCAATTAATATGAAATTAGCCAGAAAAATTAATAAGTAAACAATCATAAGTACCAGACAATCATAAGTTTTAAAAAAATCAATCTTTTAATGACATTAAATACACATTTATTAAGGCTGCCGTAATTCCTCTGATTAAATCTTTTACTGCTCAAGTTATAGTTAGTTTAAAGATTATAAGTATTTTTGGTATGTAAGCACAAATAAACTCTGAATTTCAGACTAAAACCCATAAAACAGGTCAGGTCAGAGGTCTAACTAGCCAGTACTGCAGTTCTTAGAGCAGTGAAAAAAGAGAATCCAAGGAATCAGCACAAGTTTGTACCTTTTTTTTTTTTCACTCCAAGTGCTGGCAATTTGAAGTTCAAAGGTCTGTTTGAAGCATTCAATTTTAACATCCCCTGCAAGATGCATCCTGTTACAGCATCTTCAGTACCATCTAAGCCCTTAAAACTTCTGGCTTTCTCAACAACTGCTGACAATTAATTACATTATTTAATTATACTTCTCCAAAAAGTAATTCCTGTTCTTCAATTGGTGCCAGATTCTTTCACTGAGCATTTCTTTCTTCTCCTATTCTAACAATGTATATAATAATTTTTTGTTCCCTTCCTCCATTATCTCCTGATCTTATAGAATTCTACAATCAGTCTTTTCTCTAACTGAAGCACAATGCTCAACCAGACCATTATAATTCATTAGGGCTTCTCAACTAACATACCATGAGACAGAATGTCAGAAGGAGGCTGAATTGCAATTCCCAGGTATGCTTGACAACTATATTTTTAAAGATGATATTTCATAAGTAACTGGGAGTTTTTTTCCTATGTCATGTTACTCTGGAATATGCAAGGAATAAACAGAATTTGTATTTGCTACAATCACCAAGAAACATGCTTCATTATAATTAATTACAGAATGAAAGGAATATAAATTAGGATTGTATTTCTACTTCCACTACTGAATCCCCGAACACAATCTGTATCAAATAATGCTGTGCTGATCACTGAATAGTTTTGTGTACCAATATTAATATCCTTTATCATGTACTGTGATGTAACACTTAAAAAAAAATAAATCTCCAGTTCTAGACTTTTTTGATTTATAGCTCCTCAAGGATAAATCTCCTCTCTTCCTACTCCCATCCCCAACAGCATTAGTTTCTCAGAATTTTCTCCATGTTGCTAGCAAAAATAATCCATTACAATATTCTAAATAGAAAATCCACTTGGAAATGTGTTACCTATGAAATTCTATTCTTTAAAATGCAAAACAACCATTGACTCCTCTGTTTTTTTCCTAAGAGAAACACCTTATTAAAAACGAAATAAACAAATCAGATCAACAAATCATGTGATGATGACCACACATACAGAACTGTAATATCTGCATATATATGGATAACATACTGTGGACTATGTATTTTGTTATATCTGTATACACATATATCTCTATATCTTTTTGTTCTAGCACTGATTTCAAACTGTTTCCTCTATCTGCAATCACTCATGTAAATATTTCCAAACAAACCTCTCAATAGTATTGTCCCTTCTCTTTCCCCAAACAGTCTACCCTACCTTCTTTCATTAAAAGAAAACGGGCACCACAAAGCAGGACCACTAATATCAGTGGCAGTGATAACTGATGCTGAATTAAACAATTATGAAGCTTGTTTCAGGTTACATGTTACATGTTGCTTCCATAGAAAAATAAATTGATCTGATTCAAGCCTTAAAGAACTTAATCTAATTGATATTATCTTTCACAGTCAGTTCCACTTCTTCCTATGATTCTGCTGAATTATTTTTTCTCTAGAATAAAGAGTTGCCTAAGAAAAACTGAGATGAAACAATATATGAGAATTTCATAGGACTTCCTATAGCATCCAAAATTGTGGACATAAAGGACTCGTTGATGGGAAAGATAAAGGAACTAAAAGGTCATGTTTCTGACAAATCATAAGGCGTTAGTTCATTCTTCACAGAAAGCAAATTAGTTCACCCATCACCTCCCAATACTGTACAATACATTTGCATGTGAATGTACAATTACCGCTTGAAGAAAAAAATTAAACCTTAATAGCAAGCAGGAATTAACACACACACACACACACACAAAATGTTTTTACCGACAGTGCAAATTATATGACAAAAAGGTGTTATAATTCATTAGACTAAGTTGCTCCATCAATAGCACACCTGTTCTGAAGACATTTCCCAAACATCCATTCCATCTTCCTCCATTTTGTCCTATATGACCTCTCACACAAAAATAATTTTCACTACCAGCACCTAAACCTCTAACATATTATCCCAATGCTTTCTCATATCCCTTAACTAAAAGCTCTTCCTTAGAAAGGCAAATTCCTGCTGCAGATTTCCAAGAAACCCAGGAGCATAACTGTATCTTTAAGGCCTCTATGATTGTGTCAGGTCTGGCTGAAATTGGCCGTTGAATTCTATACTTATTAAGGGAAATGGCAGAAAAAAATGATTGCATGAGCCTTATTTTCGAGGTGTGCAATTTTATGCAGTTCAATTACATTTGATCAGTTTGCTCAGTCACTTAAAATGTAAATACATAACGGTGGCAAAGAAACCCCCAAAATAACTACTATGCCAATCCATACAATAAGTATTTATCGTTAAATTACAATACTGCCAGACTTCCTATGAAATATCAGAAGTGTCTCTTAGCATGTGTTAAGTGGGATGTGCTACTGTTTTGAGTCTTGCTCTGCATGCTCCCTATTTTTTCAAGACTTATTTAAGCTCAGTGAACACACTCTCACAGAATGTACAATTTTTAGATTCAGTCTCTTACCACCTGTGTGGCCCGGTAAATGTATTTGCCACTGCTGGGAGCAGGTGTCAGGCTATGTCAGGTCCCAGGGGGTGGCTGGGCTGCCCTTGGCCTGAGCAGGGCTGAGCTGGGTTTACCAGGTGCCCCGTGGCCGAGTGCCCATTGCCCAGCCTGTCTGAGCTCCAGCTCTGTGAGTGCCACCGGGGAAGGGGCTGACAGCCCCAGGCAGTCCCTGCCGGACAAATGGCAGCTTCCACCCCTTCCTCCCAGTGGCATAGTAGGTAGGGATAAGAAAACAAAAATAAATTGATGTGTACTCAAGACTGAGTAGGAAGAGTAGGAAGAAAGCATCAAGTTCATGCTCCTTTTGAAATAGGAGGATGAACTCCCACTCTGTGGGTACTGAACTCCTCCTGGCAAAGACCTCAAGATGCTGATGACTTGTCATAAACACCCTCACCTCTCCTTCCTGAGTACTGAAGTTGTCAGCCTGAGGACCCAGAGGGTAAACTATCAAAAAGTGATAAACACTAGGAAGGTTTTTCATATAACAATTTTGAGGTTTTTTTTTTATTAGTTAGGACTATCAAGCAGTTAAAATTTAACTGGACTAATAATAAATTCTTGGTGCCATTTATACGATATGCTCCTTTTTGCCCATAACAAGATTTTGAGTGTCAACACACAAAGGGATTTGAATTTGGACTGCTCATTTTTAAAGATAGCATCTCTACCTCAAAGCTACAGGATAATTTGCAGTGCAGTGCTCTCAGTCTCTCTCCTGAGGCTGTTTGTTTTGCATAAATAATTAAACATATACTAAACAGGAACTGGAAGCCACATGTTCTCTCTTTTACATTAATATCTTAACATACTACAAAGCCATTCTCACTTTCAGGCTGAAATTCGCAAGCAGAATTCATAGCAATTATCTCTACATATATGGTTATTTTGGTCAGATGTGACGTGACACCCCTTTACAACTTTAGGAAAAACGTACCATTTTATTTTTTCACTCTGAATGTTTTAGTTCATAAAGGGAAAATGTACAAAAAAGGGATTTTACAAAATTCTTCCTTAATATCAGTCAATCCTAGTATACATCTTGTATAACTGTTGAGAAGAAAATACTGGTGAGGCAGAAAGTTCTGTAGGGTAATGAATTATTCCTTTATGAAATGGAAATAGCAATAAATTTGTCATGTGATTCTGTAAGTGTTCAACCTTTCTAAGCTGCAGGAAATTGTAAGTATTTCTTGCAGTGATAGAATTGATATTTTTACTTAGTGGCCTTATGAGCCTTTATTTTATGGGGTCAGTGGCCAGACATTTTATTGCTCTCTGATTAGCCCTCAGACCCATGCCATGTATTTCCATATGACAGCTCTTTCTAAGCATGTCCCTCAGAGAAAAGGAGGTGAACAGATCACTGTTGCCTGTTACCAGCAAAATCAGTGAAACCAGCTCTAGGACCTGAGTACTGTATGACTGTCATGGTTTAACTCCAGCCAGTAACTAAGTACCACGCAGCTGCTCACTCATTTCCCCCCCACTCAGTGGGGGGAGAAAATCGGGGAAAAAAAAGTAAAAAACATGGGTTGAGATAAGGACAGTTTAATAGAACAGAAAGGAAGAAACTAATAATGATAATAACAATAATAATAACAATAATTAATAATAACAACAACAATAAAATAATGATAATAACAACAACAACAACAGGATTGGAATATACAAAACAAGTGATACACAATGCAATTGCTTACCACTTGCCAACCAACACCCAGTTAGTTCCCAAGCAGTGATCCATGCCCCCTGGGGCCAACTCCCCCCAGTTTATATACTGGCCATGACGTCACATGGTATGGAATACCTCTTTGGCCAGTTTGGGTCAGCTGTCCTGGCTGTGTCCTGTGCCAACTTCTTGTGCCCCTCCAGCTTTCTTGCTGGTTGGGCATGAGAAGCTGAAAAATCCTTGACTTAGTGTAAACATTAATTAGCAACAACTGAAAACATCAGTGTGTTATCAACATTATTCTCACACTAAATCCAAAACACAACACTACCAGTTACTAGAAAGAAAATTAACTCTATCCCAGCCAAAACCAGGACAATGACTCAGCAGAGTTTCCCAAAAATGACACATGCTCTGACACAGAAAAAAAATACTAGGAATATTTGCAGACAAAATCTAACTTATTTGCTCCTTTTTAGGTAATCTCTGTCCATCAGCTCAGATAATAAAATCGACAAATTATTAAAACTTAGTTTGAATTTTATAAACTATTTGGATCACTATTAGTTATCAAAACACAGTCCGCAGACCACAATGATCTGCTATCTACATTACTGTAGTGCACTGGAAATGCTGTGGGTATCATTCACCTGGCCAAATTTAAATGACTTATTTTAGGTAACATCCCAAATGACATATAGTCAGCAGAAGGAAATAAACACTTTTAGAGCCAATTCATTGTATCCTCAAACAGGTATCTAAAATGTATCAGTTGATTCACAACATCCAAGTTCCCTTTCTGTTTTTTTTTTTTAATTAGCTGCAAAATGAACCTAACATGAATAGGCTTAACACCTCCCAAGAACTAATATATCAAGATACTTCTTATATATTTGTGATATCTATCTTGATATCTATTTCATATATTTTTGACTCTTGATATATATTGATCATCGATATATGTTTGATACATATTTGTGAGATAACTTAAAAGGTTCCAATTTACAGAAGTGCTGAACATCCAACATTTGAAAATGAGACTATGTTTCTGTATATTTTGATGAAACATGCAAAATCCTTCGTTGCATTAGAAAATGAAGTTCTATTCATGACTGAATGCATTAGGAATGAAATAATAGTTCTTATATCCACATACATATCTATATTCATGTTTGTCTGATTTTCGCTTTTTAATTTCTCACACATTACATATTGCCTGGCTAGATTCCTCACCATTTCATTAATACAGTCATCTTTACTAAATATTACTTAGGCCTAATTGTTAGCTTTTTGCACATGTTCATAAGTAGGGACCAGCAATATTCACTTGGTATATTTCTGCTACATACTAAATCATACCTTTATATATAACTCAGTACTGAGTTTCTCACATCTCCTCTGCCATACGGTTTATAGAAAAGGGTAAGGTCCAGCGGCTTAAGCAACAGAGGCCAATGCTTGTAATATTAAAAACTCCCATTCAAACCACTCTAAGGAAAAATGCAGATTGTTGGTATATATAAAGCCAGAAACACTGGAGTTCTTTTCTAGTATAATACATGCAAATTAAAACTAGAGATCTCATAAAATAAAATAAAATACAAATGTTTTCTTAATTATAAAGAATTCCCCAAGAAATTCCCATAGATCTTTAAACATACTTTCAATTTTTATGAATATTTATGTTACCTACTGAACTAACAGATTAATAAATAATCTGTAGTTTTACTCAACTGACCTAGTCCATTATGATAAACCACAACATTTTTTCCAGCTCATTGCCTGCGGAAATCCAGGGACAGCTAAATGACTAACTGTTCCTTTCCACAGTTTGGATATGTTGTGTAATAATTGCTGACATTAATTAATTAATTGTCCACATATATAATAATATATACTCTTTAAAAAAAAAAAAAATTTCCAGGAATAATGTGACTAATAGCAATGGCTGGGACTTAAGTTTCAGCTCCACTCCTGACTGATACATAAAACTGAAGGAAGCAGAAATGTTGGAAAATAGTTTCAGAAATGGCTTATTCTTGGTTGCAGATCCTAAACCACAAAGAATCTGAATTAAAAACCTATGAGGGAATGGACTGCAGGGACTAGCAAAACCCTGAAGACTTTTCCATATCAAATATAGAAATAGGGCTTATATGTGAAACTGTCCCTGAAAAAGATTTATCAAAAAGAAATAAAGCTTATGAAAAAGAGGTAGAAGTAAGTCTTCCTTCTCTAGGGTTGGAGGTCATAAGACAGAGTTACCATTTTAACACCCTGAATGGAACCTGCTCCTCCTAAAAGACTGGCTAGCAACTCTTACAATGAGTTCGAGTTCTGTAGTAACCAGTCAGTATTATCACAGCTTGTAGATGGCTTAATGCATGTCAAGTGTTGCTCCTCTGAGTAGGAAAAGTATCTTCCCATCTTCCTTATCCTACACATGTCATTCAATTGGAAAATCACTTTAGTATATGACATCAACTTGAAGAATCTAGTCCACGTAGAGAACCCCATGAAAAATCAAACATAATTGTTACAAGATATGAATAAAACTAATTTTTGTCCCTTTAGTGTTCAATTATAAATCCATTTTGAAACTATTTATTTGTACTAAGCATAATGAAAACAAAAACCTATAAACGTAAGATAGTCTAAGCTAGTTTAGTTAGAGGTATCACATCAGGAAAAGATGTGGTCTTTGATATCAAACAAAAAAGTTAATACTGTCCAGATTATTGTGATAAAATATAGCAAAGTCAATGAATTTCCTTGAAGCCTAAATTTATATAAAAATATTTCACTGAAAAGACTGTACTGTTTCCTTTCATATTTAATCTTCTGAAAAAAATTAACATAATAAACACTTAATTGTCTGTCTTCACAAAATATCACCACTTGAACTAATGGCAGGTGTACATCATCTTTAATTTTGTAGACTTGTCTTAGTCACATGGTAAGCATCAACTAGTAAAACCTAAACAAAGACTAAGCAGCAATACTATCTTAACTGTGAATCCACTGAAAAACAGTTGTTTGAACAACCTCAGTTATTTGTATAAAAAGGCTGTGAACAAATTGAAAATTATTCATTTTCCATTCTGTTTCCATTATATATTTACCATATAAAGCGATAAAAGCTGCCTTTTCCCCATAAACTACATGCTTGGAGAAAATACAATGTGTACATATACTTCACTGATTATGACATTTTACTAGAGCACCAGTACTTTACGAAAAAGTAGCATAAGCCAGAAGACTCATCACATTAAGCCAATTCATTTTTATTACAACATAAACCAAGATATTTAATCTGTATTTATGCAGACTGAATTAGGTTTGGAGACTGAAGGTTCAAAGAAACTGCTAATGCTGTTTAGATTTGCAAGCCAGCACTAATATTAGAAAATGAAACAGCCTAATCAGAGTCTGAAAACTGATTATCATTTCGGACTTCTGTAGCAGTACTTGCAACGTAATCTGCTCTAAGTATTTTTTTTCCCCTGAAAAATAAAATCAGAGAAATATAATACTAAATAAGCCCAATGTGCCAGGTTTTGCATAAAAGCAAGCACTATGTAGCAGATAATTTCAAATCTGAAAGATAAACTTCTGTGTCCATATCACTATCAATCATTGCAGAATGCTTTAGTAACACTGGAAATCTAGTATGTTGCCAAGGGAGGCTCAAGATAGTCTTTATAGTGTCTACTTTTTGGAGGAATGCTAAATAAAAAATGCATACATTCCTTGACAGAAAGCTTCATATGAAACATCTCACAATTTCTCATCTAAAAGTTGGGGGTTTTATGCCTCTCTTTCAAACTGGCAACGCCTTATACTTTGACTTCCCAGTGATACCTTCCAGTGATACCTCATAAACCCTCTTGTATTTCCAGAGCTTGATTACCTATAGGTAATCTAGATCAGAAATAACAAAAACAGCAAAGGAGAAATAGTCAGATGGCTTGTGCTGGGTCTTCCCTATCAAAGGATATAAGCAGAGATGATAAAAATTTTCCATACTATTGAGTAACCTATACACATTTATTAACCTCATGAGATGTCAAGTTTACGTGTGCATTCGCTGTGAGCACCACTGAAGAGGTAGATGGACTTGGAAAGGCTTTGAGATAGATGGAGTGCAAATTGAAAGTGATGCATATGCAGTGATTGCATATCTCAAAGAATTCAAGTTACTAGCAGAAAAACATCTCTTTAGCATTCCAGTGATAGACCAGATATACATTAACACTGGAGGTTTATCTCAGAATCTTTCATTGAAAGAAAACAAAAAGAGAAGGAATACTCTCCAGTTTCATTCCTGAATTGATTGAGGATGGCAAGGGATTTGATAAGTTGGTTGTGGAACACCTGGTGGCACTTTGGCAGTTGTCACATGCATTTCTCAGTGGTATCTCCCATTTAGTTTGAACTCTAAAGAAGTGCACTCACTTCCACTATGAATGTGGAGATCTCACAACAAGCATTACCCAATTAGAGTCTTGGCACAGAGACCACAGCAACTTCTTAGCCTTCAAAGGAACAGCCTTAGAAGTATTTTTAAACATTTCAGGAAGGCATGAGAGAAACACCTCTAACCCAATCCCCCAAATGACACTGAGAGTAGGAAGCATATACTCTGTATGCATCAAGTTCAGAAAAAGAAGACAGGTAAATTAATTTCCTGGCTCAGCCAGAATTCTCAAATCACCTTAGGAGAGCTGTAAACAGCATCTACAAGGTACTTTATCCAAAAAGAACATGGTATATAGGAAATTAACTAGTAAGTTTTACTCTTTTACAACCTTCTCATAGAAGCAATTGTCATCAAAAACGACATTTTCACTGACATGAGTAACTATAACTAGACTACAACTGTAAGTAAATCAGTAGAGGTCAGATTGACAGGGATATCAGGTTCGGATTCTGTCTTCCACAGGATTGCAGCTCTCTCAGTGGTAGAAGTGCTGTGACTGACCCTTCAAGAATTTGAAGGCAATCTTTTTTTACAAAAATTGAGATATCCCACCAGGGTAAGTGATGGCTTTTTAACAGAACCAAGAGATAATTTAGACTTCTTTTGCTCCATTAAGTGAACTAGAAAGGTAGAAAATGTTGTCTCTCATGGTGAGACTGATTTTACAGTAACAGCAGAGCCTATTAAGACAAGAGAAAATTCCATAAATTCTATTTTGTTGGATAAGTGTGTTTCATAAAATTTTTATTCAGGGCCTGTCTTGCAGGGGAAGAGATAAAGTGATGAAAACAATCCAGCACTCAGGGCATGAGGTAGAACACTGAAGAAATCCAGTTTAGAAATCTATCTCAGAAAATCTTTTTTGGTGTCAGTGGACACATGGAGAGATGGAGGAAGCCAGCTCATCAAACTTCTTGTTGCTATGATGTGGATAGATTGTTGAGACATCTATTTTTTTCCCTGTTGGTCTCCCATCTGTTTTGATACAGGTGCTTGTGTTTGAAACCTCTCATGGTATCTATCATCATAAAGCTTTGAGGGAAAAGCACAGAAGCCTGTCTCAGCACTGAATTCCCTGGGCAAAGAGCTGCAAAGGAGTTAATCACTTCAGTTTCAAAAGTCCACTTCCAGAAAACTGGCTGCTAATAACTCTGAAGAGGTCATTTATTTTAATAACAGGTCCCATCACCAGATACTAAAAATAACATAAATAATTCATTTCTTTCACAAAAGTAGTTGAGAAAAGCTGAAACGATGACTGATACATGACTCTAATAGGTTCATGCTCCAAACGTGAGGGACAAGGAACAGTAACATGCTTCAATTGACAAGAAGTATGTATGTGCACAGCATGAGTGTACACGTGACTTTAATTTGGTATTTGTTTTTTAAGTCTAAATCTCTGAAATATGTGTGAATACATATTCAGAAGTGTATATTTCAGAAGTATACAGAATTACACTTCTGAACACAGGCAAAGAATGGAATAGTGTATGAGCTGACAAAGTTTTTAGAGCCTGTTTTTAGAGAGCTCTTCTTTAAAAGAAGATTGGTTTGTGCACAGGAGAGAGGAAGCAAGAGACTGTGCTACCAGAAGGTTGAGATTTGCTTACAACACATTCTGTTGCCTTGGGAATGACCATGCTAAAATCTTCATTGACCTTTCTGATGAAGCATGGACGCTTCCAGAAAACTGAGTTGAATCACATGATTGTTATCTGCATTGCCTTAACTTCTTTCCGACTAACTCTCTAATTGTTCCTGCACTTTGCAGTACAAACACAAAAACCCTAAAGGGAATCTTCCTATGTGACATTGATTCAATTTTGGAAGCAGAACTGGCATCCTAACATGCTTTAAATCCTAAACTGTGCTCTGCAATACCTGCTTCATAATGACAACAAGGCGAGGCTCCAGAAGATTTAAGAAAAGAAAGGGCAATATAACAAACAGATTAGCCACACCTATGCATATTGCAGGTTATCTTCAGCACAGTACAACCTCATGTGACTTTTACTTAGAAATCTGAAAGTGCAAATAAGCAACTCTGAAACAAAGAACAGCGAAATCTAAATGCTAAAGATAAGCAAACACATTAAACAAGTTAATCTTTCCAATTTCATATTACTGCTGCTCAGTGCAACACCATTTATAATTTTTATAGATGTAATTGAGATCATATTCTTGAATCCATGATGAAAACAAAGTGCAAAATATTAGTTTTTGCTTGTTAATTAAATATTTTCAATTTCATTTCTTAGAATAAAATGAAAACATACTTATATTGTGCAAAAATAAACGTTAAAATGATTGAGGAATGTCCCTATAAATTGTGTCTATAGAAGCTAAAATTATATTGAGGAACACATCTAAGGATTGTTTATCAAGTTGCCCTGATTTAATAGGCAAGTTTTATCGACTGCCTTCCAAAATGTTCACTATATACAAACAGCTATGTTAAATTTACTACACTTTGAGCTAGTGAATCAACTCTATCTCCCTACGGAAATGAGACAAAAGCTGCTTCCGGCATTTATTCCACTTTCTTTTCTTTTTTTTTTTTTTTTCCTTAAATGAAAATTAATAAACAGACACTATATTATTAACAATGATTCATTTGCCAGATTATTGCAAAACACATACCATTAATCCTGCTTTTGTCCTTAATATCTCAGTAAATAAAGTAGCAATATTAAAACCACTTGAATTCTGAAGACACAAATTTGTGAAAATAATTTCCAAAAATTACTGTTACATGAAAAATTCCACTAATAAAGAAAAAGATAAGAAACTTCACAAACATCATTGGTGTCGTGGTTTAACCCCAGCCAGCAACTAAACACCACGCAGCCGCTCACTCACTCCCCCCCACCCAGTGGGATGGGGGAGAAAATCGGGAAAAGAAGCAAAACCCGTGGGTTGAGGTAAGAACGGTTTAATAGAACAGAAAAGAAGAAACTAATAATGATAATGATAACACTCATAAAATGACAACAGCAATAATGAAAGGATTGGAATGTACAAATGATGCGCAGTGCAATTGCTCACCACCCGCCGACCGACACCCAGCCAGTCCCCGAGCGGCGAATCCCTGCCCCCCCACTTCCCCGTTCCTATACTGGATGGGACGTCCCATGGTATGGAATACCCCGTTGGCCAGTTTGGGTCAGCTGCCCTGGCTGTGTCCTGTGCCAACTTCTTGTGCCCCTCCAGCTTTCTCACTGGCTGGGCATGAGAAGCTGAAAAATCCTTGACATTAGTCTAAACACTACTGAGCAACAACTGAAAACATCAGTGTTATCAACATTCTTCGCTCTGAACTCAAAACATAGCACTGTACCAGCTACTAGGAAGACAGTTAACTCTATCCCAGCTGAAACCAGGACAATTGGTTAAGTCCCTCAAGACTACTGTGAACTAGACGCTATCCTTGCTTTAATACTGCATTGTGCTTCACACTTTTTTTTTTTTTTATCTGAAGATATCATTTTCTAATACTAGACAGGATTCTCTCTTGCTTAGAAATGTGAGAAGCGGGAGAAAGACGATGAGAAGTTATCATCAACCATTTGATTTATCTGTCAAAAATTCCGTACAAGTACATGTGGAGTGCTGTATTCTGTTTTCTTTGAAGTTTATCTGACCTTCATTACTCCTACTCAGGCCTAATCCCAACTGGATTTTCTCCTCACCCATTTATTCCACCCATTTATTCTCCTGATGTCAGCATCCACTTCTTTCTCCCCTCCTGAACTATGTTTAGCTTGCTGTCCACCAGGACCCACAAGTCATTTTCAGCAAAGCTGCTCCCCTACCAGTAAGTCTCCAGTTTGTATCGTTGCAGGTGGTTAGTCCATTCCAGGTACTGGACTCTGCATTTGTCCTTGCTAAATTTCACAGGGCTGCTGCTGGCCCATTCTTCCAGCCTGTTCAGGCTTCTCTGAATGAAAACCCTGCCCTCCAGCTGCAACACCAAACTGGAGGGTGCACTGTGCCCTCATCCAGGTCACTGATAAAGATCTCAAACAAGATAGGTCAGAACCCAAAGGAACTCTAACTGTTAATAAGCCTCCAGGTAGAATGCAAATCATTAACTACTTTCTTTTAAGCCCAATAATCCTGCCAGTTTTTCATCCATCTAGTTGAATGAACTCATCCAGACATAACATCACAACCTGGATATAAAGATTCTATGGACAACTGTATCCAAAACCGTGCTAAAGTCAAAGTGAAGAACATCCACTGGTATCCCCACATCCACGGACCTCATCATTTTATCAGGGAATGCAATTAAACTGGTCAATTACAATCCATTCTTGTTAAATAACTGCTGTCTATTCCCAATCATCTTATTAGAATCATAGAATCATTTAGGTTGGAAAAGACCTTCAAGATCATCAAGTCCAACCATCAACCATACCCACTAAACCATGTCCTGAAGTGCCTTGTCTACACGCTTTTTGAATACCTCCAGGGATGGTGAATCAACCACTTCCCTGGGCAGCCTGTTCCAATGCCTGAAAACCCTTTCAGTAAAGAAATTTTTCCTAATATCCGGTCTAAACCTCCCCTGCTGCAACTTGAGGCCATTTCCTCTCATCCTACCTCCAGCCACCTGACAGAAGAGACCAGCACCCACCTCACTACAACCTCCTTTCAGGTAGTTGTAGAGACCGATAAGGTCTCCCCTCAGCCTCCTTTTCTCCAGGTTAAACAGCCCCAGTTCCCTCAGCCGCTCCTCATAAGACTTGTGCTCCAGGCCCCTCACCAGCTTGGTTGGCCTTCTCTGGACACAGTCCAGCACCTCAATGTCTTTCCTGGAGTGAGGGGCCCAAAACTGAACACAGTACTCGAGGTGCGGCCTCACTACTGCCGAGTACAGGGGAACAATCACTTCCCTGCTCCTGCTGGCCACACTATTTGTGATGCAGGCCAGGATGCCATTGGCCTTCCTGGCCACCTGGGCACACTGCTGGCTCATATTCAGCCGGCTGTCAACCAGCACCCCCAGGTCTCTTTCTGCCGGGCAGCTTCCCAGCCACTCTTCCCTAGGCCTGTAGCGCTGCATGATGTTGTTGTAACCCAAGTGCAGGATGCGGCACTTGGCTTTGTTGAACCTCATAAAATTGGCTTTGGCCCATCAATCCAGCCTGTCCAGATCCCTCTGTAAAGCCTCCCTACCCTTGAGCAGATCAACCCTCCCTCCCAACTTGGTGTCGTCTGCAAGCTTGCTGAGGGTGCACTCGATCCCCTCATCCAGATCATTGATAAAGATATTAAACAGAACGGGGCCCAACACCCAGCCCTAGGGAACACCACTTGTGACCTGCCGCCAACTGGATTTCACCCCATTCACCACAACCCTCTGGGCTCGTCCATCCAGCCAGTTTTTTAACCAGCGAAGAGTACACTTGTCCAAGCCATGAGACACCAGCTTCTCAAGGAGTATGCCATGAGAGACAGTGTCAAAGGCCTTGCTGAAGTCCAGGTAGACAACATCCACAGCCTTCCCCTCATCCACTAGGTGGGCCACCTGGTCATAGAAGGAGATCAGGTTGGTCAAGCAGGACCTGCCTTTCGTAAACCCATGCTGGCTGAGTGTGATCCCCTGGTTGTCCTGGACTTGCCATTTGAGTGCTCTCAAAACAAACCGTTCCATAATCTTCCCCGGTACTGAGGTCAGGCTGACAGGCCTGTAGTTCCCCGGATCCTCCCTCTGACCCTTCTTGTAAATGGGCATCACATTCGCAAGCCTCCAGTCCTCTGGGACCTCCCCTGTTCACCAGGATCGCTGATAGATGATGGAGAGTGGCTTGGTAAGGACCTCCGCTAGATCCCTCAGTACTCTTGGATGGATCCCATCGGGTCCCATAGATTTGTGAGTGTCCAGATGGCGTAGTAGGTCACTAACTATTTCCTCCTGGATTAAGGGGGGTATATTCTGCTCTTCATCCTCACCTTTCAGCTCAGGGGGCAGAGTACCCTGAGGATAACTGGTCTCCCTATTAAAGACTGAGGCAAAGAAGGCATTAAGTACCTCAGTCTTTTCCTCATCTCTGGTGGCTATGTTCTCTTCTGTATCCATTAAAGGATAGATTGTCTCCTTGGGATTCCTTTTACTGTTAACGTATTTGTAAAAACATTTTTTGTTGTCCCTTATGACAGTGGCCAGATTTAGTTCTAGCTGAGCTTTTGCCTTTCTAATTTCCTCTCTCTATGACCTAACAAGATCCCTGTACTCCTCCCCAAGTTGCCCGCCCTTTCTTCCAGAGATGATAAACTCTCCTTTTTTTCTTGAGTCCTAGCAAAAGCTACCTGTTCAGCCAGGCCGGTTGTTTTCCTCGGCGGTTCGACTTGCGGCACATGGGAATAGCCTGGTCCTGAGCCATTAAGATTTCCTTCTTAAAGAATGTCCATCCCTCTTGGACCCCTTTGCCCTCCAGGACCGTCTCCCAAGGGACTCTCTCAACCAGTGCCTCAAAGAGGCAAAAGTTTGCCTTCCAGAAGTCCATAGTGGTGCTTTTGCTGACCACCTTCCTTGCCTCACCAAGAATTGAGAATTCTATCATTTCATGGTCGCTAAGCCCAAGATGGCCTCCAACCATCACACCTCCCACCAGTCCTTCCCTGTTCGTAAACAACAGGTCTAGCAAGGCTCCTCCCCTGGTTGGCTCACCCACCAGCTGTGTCAGGAAGTTATCTTCCATACACTCCAGAAACCTCCTAGACTGTTTACTCAGTGCTGTGTCATATTTCCAGCAGACGTCTGGAAAGTTGAAGTCCCCCATGAGAACAAGGGCACACGATTCTGAGACTACTGCCAGCTGCTCGTAGAATGATTCATCTGTCTCTTCAACCTGGTTGGGCGGTCTATAACAGACTCCCAGCACAATATCTGCCTTGTTGGCTTTCCCTGTCATCCTCACCCATAAGTACTCCACCTTGTCATCAGAATCGTGTAGCTCTGTACAGTCAAAACATTCCCTAACATAGAGAGCCACCCCACCACCTCTTCTACCTCACCTATCCCTTCGGAAGAGCTTATAGCTATCCACTGTAGCACTCCAGTCACGGGAGTCGTCCCACCATGTTTCCGTGATGGCGACTAAGTCATATCTATCCTGCTGCACGATGGCTTCCAGCTCCTCCTGTTTATTGCCCATGCTGCGTGCGTTGGCATAGACGCATTTGGGCTGGCCTATAGAATCCACCCCTAACATTGGCACGCTGCCCCCAGGCTTATCTCTGGTTTTATCCCTTACCCGCTTCAAACCTAGTTTAAAGCCCTCTCTATGAGCCCCGCCATCTCATGAGCGAGGATTCTTTTACCCCTTTGAGATAGCTGGATACCATCTGTCGCTAGCAAGCCCAGTGCCGTGTAAACCTCCCCATGATCAAAAAACCCCAAATTCCACCGATGGCACCAGCCTCTGGGCCACGTATTAACCAGGTGTGTTTTCCTGTTCCTTTCAGTATATTTCCCTGCCACTGAAGGGATTGAGGAAAACGCTACCTGTGCTCCCGATCCTTCCACTAATCGTCCCAGTGCCCTGAAGTCCCTTTTGATTGCCTTTGGATTTCTCTCTGCAATCTCATCACTGCCAACCTGCACAACCAGCAATGGGTAATAATCAGAGGTCTGAACCAGACCAGGGAGTTTCCTGGTAATGTCTTTTATCCGGGCCCCAGGGAGGCAGCAGTCTTCCTTGTGGGATGGGTCAGGTCTGCATATTGGGCCCTCTGTCCCCCTCAGAAGGGAGTCGCCTATGACAATTACCCTCCTTTTTCTTTTTTCAGAGGATATGAGAATGCGTGGGGCTGCCCGACTGAGCCTAGGCACCTCCCTAGATAGGACTTCATCTACACCCTGATCTTCACTGGCCTGGTCCTCAAGTTCCAGAGCCCCATACCTGTTGTGTAGGGAAAACTGGGAAGGTGGAGGAGACCTGGAGCAGATTCGTCTGCCTCCCCGAGCAGGGACCTGTATCCATTCCCCTCCATCTCTTAGGTCCCCTCCTGCCTGGTGGCAAAGGGCAGGGGATCCTCCACTTCTTGTGGAGCCTCCGTCTGCTGCCTCTGCCTCAGGGATGGTAGGGTGTGGGTCCACCAATCTATCTCCCTCTCACACTCCCTGATACTCCTCAACCTTTCCACTTCCTCCTTCAGCTCTGCCACCAGGCTGAGCAGGTCATTCACCTGGTCACACCTCACACAAGAGGTGTCCCCGCTGCCCTCCATCATCAGTGATAGACTCGGGCACTCCCCACAGCCACAGACCTGGACAGCTGCATGTTTACATGGGACCTCTGTCTGCGCTGCCACATTTTTCCTAACAATGGCTTTCACCTGAGTGGCAACCATACCTGGGTCTCCCTCTGGGCTGATGCCCACCGCTTGAGTAGCCTTCTCAAGCTGGGAAGAGGGGGCAGCCGTGCAAACTGCCCTGCCACGCCCTGGTCGCCGGTGCTCCTCATGGCCGTTTAAATCTTCCGCGGTTGCCCCCAGCAATGCCCATGCTGCGTCAGCCTCTCTTGCAAGAGCGGACGGGTCCCTCTGCTCTTCCCTGGGGCTCCTGGGCCTCCAGAACCTCCCAGTCTGCCTCCATCTAGCACTTAGCCAACGACTTACCATTGCCTCTGCTGGCCTGGCCGCTGACTGAATGACAATTATTGTCCTTAATGAGCCTAGAAATGGCTTCTGAAGGAACTTACTCCATGGTATTTCCTGGGAGTAAAGTGGGGCTGAATGGCTTATAATTCCCAAGATCATTTTTCTTGTGCTTTTTTAAAGACGGCTGTAGCATCTGCCTTTCTCCAGTCACTGAGACTCTCCCGCAGTGTACGTGACTTTTCAAAGTTGATAGAGAGTACTCCTGCAATGATATAACAGAGCTCTCTCATCACCCTCAGATGCATCCTGTCTGGTCCTGTGGATTTCTGTTAGTCAAGATTTCTCAAAAGATTGCTTATTTGATCATCCTTCATTACTTGTAGATTCTCTCCTTCCTGAACCCTGTCATTAGGTACAGGCTAGGAGACCTTGTCAATGAAAATCAAGGCAAAGGCAGCATTGATTACCTCAGCATTAGCTGTACCTGCTTGTTGTTAAATGGCTCGTTTATCGGCAGACTGCATGTTCTTCCTCTTCTTTCTACTGGTAATGTAATTGTGAAAGCTCTTGCTGCCATTGATGTCATTTGCCACTATCAATCCAAGTTGAGCTTTGGCCTTCCTAGCAACATCACTGTAAATTCAGGCAATGTTTTTATATTCCTCTTTTGTAGCCTGTTAAATATGCTTTCTTTTTGTGACCAATACTGTTGGAACAATCCAGTAACAAAATACTACAACAGCAGCTTATCCTGTCAGTCTCCCAGTTTCTCCTTACATATCTCAATTGCAACAGCTCACAAAATGCTCTGACCAGGTATTTTTTTCCTACAAAAGATATCCATGTCAACTCCCCTAGGACTTCCTTATTTATTTCATGTGTTCCAGGGCAGTCTCAAAAGTCACCTAAAATAATTCTCCATATGTTGTTTTCCTCCACATAGCATGCAGTGGTACTCTAAATTTCTAAGAAAGAAATGAAGACTCACTAAAAACATATACATACACACATACTTAATTGAACACTGTATGTTATATGTTTCCAAAGGAAGTCCTTATCTATCCCAAAATGTTTTTGCCACAGTCACAAATCACAGAGAAAATGATTTCTCCATTCCAGTAGATAGTCAGTGTATGCCTAGGACATGGTAAGCAGTCTCAGTTTCCCTCTATCTTATGTTATCTTCTGCTCATGAAAAAGGGAAATTTACAGCATCTCTCAAAATTTTTTAGACACTGCACAAAAGACAATTTGTTCATTTTTTTTGTTCATTTTTTCCAAGGTTTTACTGCCCTTGGAAGCAGCTCTGACTTGCACCCAGAGACTTTTTATTAGACTAGCTTGACCACTAAGCTAATTTGTTAATTCCGTATAGTAGTATTTTGGTATTAATATATCGAGTAATGGAATTTACCTTCTGGGCATGCCACCCAAATACAGCATTCATTTCTATTTGCCTAGAGAGATTGTACTAACAATTTGCTCTGCAGCACATTTTGCTACTTCATAATCCCTGATCCTCTACTCAGCAGTTCAATGCTTTACTACTTATATAGAATCATAGAATCATTTAGGTTGGAAAAGACCTTCAAGATCATCGAGTCCGACTGCAAAGCTGACACTGCCAAGTCCACCATTAAACCATCTCCCTAAGTGCCACATTTACACATCTTTTAAATACCTCCAGGGATGGTGACTCAACCACTTCCCTGGGCAGCCTGTTCCAATGCCTGAAAACCCTTTCAGTAAAGAAATTTTTCCTAATATCCAATCTAAACCTCCCCTGGCACAACCTGAGGCCATTTCCTCTCGTCCTATCACCAGCCACCTGTCAGAAGAGATCAGCACCCACCTCACTACAACCCCCCTTCAGGTAGTTGTAGAGAGCTATAAGGTCTCCCCTCAGCCTCCTTTTCTCCAGGTTAAACAGCCCCAGTTCCCTCAGCCGCTCCTCATAAGACTTGTGCTCCAGGCCCCTCACCAGCTTCATTGCCCTTCTCTGGACACGCTCTAGCATCTCAATCTCTTTCCTGTAGTGAGGGGCCCAAAACTGAACACAGTATTTGAGGAGCATCCTCACTACTGCCGAGTACAGGGGGATGATTGCTTCCCTAGTCCTGCCGGCCATGCTATTTCTGATACAAAATATAGTAGTTTGTTGTATTGGGTCTGGCTGCGATGGAGTTAATTCTCCCCATAGCAGCCCTCAGTGCTGTGCTCTGTATTGGTAGCTAGAAATGTGTTGATAACACACCAATGTTTTGGCTACTGCTGAGCAGTGCTTGCACAGCATCAAGGCTGTCTCTCCAACATTTCCCCCACCCTCACCAGCAGGCTGGGGCTGGGTAAGATCTTGGGAGGGAGACATAGCCAGGACAGCTGACCCAAACTGACCAAACGGATATTCCATACCATATGACGTCAGCTCAGCTATAAAAGCCAAGTAAAGGGAGATGGAAGGGGGGGGCATTCGTTATTTATGTTTGTCTTCCGGAGCAACCACTACATGTACTGAAGTCCTGCTTCCCAGGAACTGGCCAGACATCACCTGCTGATGGGAAGTAGAGAATAAAATCTTTTGTTTTCCTTTGCTTTCATGTGCAACCTTTGGTTTTGCTTTATTAAATTGTCCTTATCTCGACCCATGAGCCTTTCGTTGTATTTTCTCTCCCCTGTCCAGCTAAGGAGGGGGAGTGATAGAGCAGCTTTGGTGGGCACCTGGCATCCAGCCAGGGTCAACCCATCACATTTGTATATTATGTATATTAGTAGTTTGTATAATATGTATATTCTGATACAAATATTGTAGTGCTGAACATTAAGAATGTCATTTTTAAGACCTTTCCACAGCCATTTAACTTGTCTTAGTGAATTCAGTAATACATAGACCTATGAAGTGGTGCAGCTGATAGCAAACATCTGTAAAATAAAGCAGTATCTACATTTTACTGTTGATAAAGCAAATCACTAAAAGAGATTAGAGATCTGTTCCTAAGACAACTGACTGAACCAGCAAAGAACTGTTAGCACGATGTTTACTATTTGTAATTGTAATCCCCAACCCACATGTTTTAAGTGAAATTAAGTTCTGTGGTGTAAATTACTTATTCAGGTCTGGTAAGGAGACTTCCACAAACACTTACCTCCTTTTACATTTAGGAATCTTTTTTATGAACATCTGTACCACACATACAGAACTGCAGTATTTCCCCCCCTTCCTAAACCAAAATACCTTTGTTTAATTTCATAGCTTTAAAAGCTGATACTGTAACTAGGATTGGTTAAGAACAAGTGCCCTCCTTATAGACTGTAAGTATCTGAAGGAGTATTCAGGATTGTACATTAATTAAGTATAGAAGATTATTTCATCAGCCTGACACTGTGTACATTAGTCCCACATCACCTGGTGGGAAACAAATCAACTTCATGGATAAGTACTTCTCTACTTTTTGCTGCAGTACTTCAAGATATTTAAGCTTCTTGTAAACTCACAAGAGACACAACTGGGCAACAAAAGTGATGAAACTGGAAAATCTTTTTTGTGCTTGCTCCATGAAATTACCAATCTTTACTTTACAGGACTACCACTGGTTGTAGTAGGGTTTTCAGGACAGCAGTATCAGGCCTTTGATATGTGAAGAATAGAAGGAGCAACAACTCCAAGAATAACTGTTGACTCCTACAATGTCACTCTAATTTTTCTTCATGCAAGTAACATGTTAAAAAAAGCAGTCAGCTTCCTCCCTCTTTTCCTGTTACAACAAAAACAACTCAGCATTGCTATACAGAAATTAACCTAGAATTTATTACAAATATACAAAAGCTAAATTTAGATTTAAAAAATAAAGTAAAACATAAGACTTGCATGTAATCACTTCTCTCATGGTCCATTTTTTCTCATGTAGTCAAATGCTGCATGTGCTAATACATAACAGTTCAGCATTACAGGGGCTACACATCTACAAACCTTTCAATCAATAGAGGTAATACTAGGACAAGAACAAGTCCCATTTCCAAAGAACTGATTTTATCATAAAGCCAGGTTTGGTGACAACTCTGGCTTTTCAGTCTGATTGATATTCTACAGCACAGAATCTGTGCAGAGCCTCCACTGAATCTTACCTAAATGAAGCAAAATTTTAAAGCCTGATATGCTTAGTGACAGCAGGAGCTCAAAAAAAGCTGTTTCAGTTTATTGGCTAAACTCTACATAGAGCTTGAGTGTGTGCACAGACGCTTATATGTGTGTGTACATGTATCTTACTTAATGTGTGCATACATACACATACATATGTAGAATACTTTTCTTCTACTTGAAAACTACACTAGTTCCCTCAGCATTTAGCAACATCCAGAATTGTCTCCCATGTTGGTAAAAGCATTTTGCTTTGTGAAAAAATAAAATCTCACTTTCAGAATAATGACTTCAGATACCTTTAGGAATCTTTTTTTCCCCAAGTTAACAGCAATGAAGAAAACTTAGCAAGTCCATTTACAGGTAAATTCTGGATTCACTGCAATCCTATTAATCACTTCTATTTTGAAAGCAGCCAGAGCCATTACTCTGGAATTTGGGTTAGGTATGCTCTTTTAGGAACAGCCTCAGAGGAATGACCATGCTGATGAATAATAGTTTATATCACAGGAATGAGTTATAATATTATGTAACTTTAGATTTTGATCTCTCATTCCTGAGTAACTGATTGCTATTAATGGCATCCTAGTTTCCCAAGAAGAAAATATGTTACTGTTTTGGAAGAACGAAAAAATAAAACCATTAACTAAACTGAGAAGTCTTTATAGTTCCTTTAACAGTTTCATTAGTGAAACCATAGCCTTTTTTCTGAATTTCTGTACTCTTGTTGGAATAAATATTTGTTCTGTCTGCTCAAGAATCGTTTTCTTCCACTTGTGTGAATCAGGGAGCATACAGGGAACATTGTATTAGATGTAGTAATTATAACCACATTTACACAGCTATTTCTCCTAGAGGATTTTGTACAAACAGTACCTACCGAGATAATTTGACCTATAATTAAAAGACAGCTATTCTGTGGGCAACATAGATGCAAATGG
This sequence comes from Harpia harpyja, assembly GCF_026419915.1. Taxonomy (NCBI): domain Eukaryota; kingdom Metazoa; phylum Chordata; class Aves; order Accipitriformes; family Accipitridae; genus Harpia; species Harpia harpyja. The sequence continues at coordinate 27,231,144 of NC_068947.1, forward strand.
AAAACCTTCCTGCGACAGCAACATGTGCTTGTTACATTGAAGAAGCTACTCCTTAGCAAAAGATGTCAAAACTACACAATGAAGGGTTTCAAAGCCCTGGTAAAACAGGATTATTTTCTCAAGTTAGGTGCATTTATGAATTTCAGCCTGAAGACTGTATGTGTGAGTCGGTTTTAAAATATGGCAATAGGGACTTAAGAACTATTAGTTGTATAAATCAGCATTATTCTTTAGCACTTAAACTCTCTCTTCTCCATTGTTCTGCAATGATTGCCTTTGAAAATTTGGCTTTATTTTCTTGATTATATTTGAATATCATTCTGAGCATTATTCTGAGTGTTCTGGCAGTCTCTCTTGCCTGGCTGTGATCTTTTTGAGTGCATTTCCTTCTACAGCTATTTTGCTTACCACTAATTCACTCTGTCGCTTAGCCCCCTGTTTTGAACACTGCATTACAATGTTTCAGTGCTCACCTTTTCACTCTGAAGCAATTTTTCGCTCTCACCTGCATGCCTTTAACATACAAGGGTGGAAGAAAGGTGATCAGAATAAAAGATCATTGCTACTGCTGTGGTCCAAGCTGTTGGCTACATTGTACTGATACAACACTGCCCCTGTGACTAACATGGCTTCTTTCAGGGTTATTTCAGGTATGTTTTCACAACACGTATAACTGTGATTCACATAAACTGATAAATGAGTTCTCATAAGACATCACACATAAAACATAAGAAACGCTCCCTCAGAAAATGAAGCTGTATCATTGCACACACATACAGAGTACCAGCTACCTAACAGTAACAGAAAGTTACTACAGCTAACCTATTTTTTTCCCTGACACGGAACTGAACTGAAGCAGGCGTTGTGCCTGTTAGATACGCAGAGAGTCTTATCCCTGACAATCACCAGAAACCTGAGATTTCACTAACTTCAGGCTCTCTGATCACTACTTCAGATTCCCCATGTAGGTCAAGAGCTGTGGCCCCAACTCTACCCACAAGAATGTCCTCATCTAATTCTTCATACAGGAAACAAACAAGTTATAAAAAAACCTCATTTGGTAGGACTGGCCTGAAGAAAAATGGGAGAACTGGAGTGGAAGCTGTGTGCGGATGTTCTGTGATGTTTAAGAATTCAAAGCAATGTTTCAGGTTTTGGAAAAAACTTTTCTAGTGATTTTCTCTTAAGTGGGAGAAAGGGCATATATCACACAGAACAGACAACATCTGCAATTCCCTGCCCCACATGGGAAAGCAGTTTGGGAGAAGAAGCTGGGGACCAATGATATAAGATTCATATACATAAGACTTTCCAGATATTAATCCTCAACATGTCTCAGATTTTAATATTCCTCTAACATGGACATGGTATATTCAGTCGATTACGTTATTTATCCCTTGCTATATAGTCAGCGTATTTAACCCCCCTGCTCATTTTTTTTTTTTGAATCTTGCATACAGATTCAGTATTTGGTAGTTACAGAAGCACCCTTGTGATGAATTACAAAGTAGATTAAGTACATCATGGATAATTTCAAAACATAGCGTTTTCTGTGCTCTGAGTAAATATCCATGATAAGATAAGTTTTACTCATTTTTATTAGTTTTCAGACCACAGAATATATCTATGTTCATGGCTAAATTTTCAGTAATAGAATACCTGCAATAGAATATGTTCTACTTATAAATGATTTCTGAAATAAACAGACCTCTGCATCTGTGTCAGACAGCAAATTCTATTTCATAAATGACTTTTTCTTTCAATTTTTTGCCATTTTTTTAACTGAAATTATGATGGAAGATGATTAGCAAACTAACAAGAATAATTACATCTTTTCAGCCTTCTGTTTAAATGGAAGTTCTGCTGAACAAAACTAGCTGCAAACCACAGCAACTGAACTACCAAACCAGCCTCATTACCAGAACTAACAGCACATTCTTGGGTTTCCTGGCTGCCTAGCTCATTATTTAATCTATTCATTATAATTAATTTCTTATATATGGAGAAGAGAAAAATTCAGAAGCTCAATCCAGTACTGCTCAATTAGCTTACAGATTAACCACATGAAAGACTGAATTGGAGGTAAAAAGATTATGTTGCCATGCCTTATTGTGCTTTGTCTGCAACAGTTCAAACAGAACTAGCTCTACATATCCATCCAGTTTTTCATCCCCTGTGTTAGCAGAAAATAAAAGACAGTATAATGTGTCATGCATCAACCAATATTAAAAAAGAAAAAAGACCAGCAAGTGTCTTACATCATTTTGAACAAAGCATTCCAAAATTCTATTAAGTTTAACTACTTTTCAGAGTCAGATTGTCAGTGTGAGGGGAAGACAAACTTACTTTCAGCACAAGAACAGGATTATTTATGTTGTACTATCTTTTTGCTGCATTTCTATGCCTACCAAGAAGCTGTGCTATTTTATACCCATTTTGGAAGTGATTCATAATTAAGCAATGTACACATAGAAAACACCTTTCTGTTTTGTTATGTGTACAATAAGCACATATAATTAAACACCAATGGGTAGGTTTATACATGTAAAGCGTTCTTGGAATCAAAATGGTAAACTTAAATATGTCATTATCTACATACTGTTGGAACCTACAGTAAATAAAGGCATGATGTGTCATTCAATTTCTATAAAAATGAAATGTGGTTACAATACCTGATATTGTCACAATTTAGAAAGAGTTCTGGAACATGCTAAAATAATTTTCATTATCTCATTTTAAAGACTTTTTCAATAATTTTTAATGTTCAAGAATTGTACTATTATTACAGTAATATTTTTAAACATCACACATGAGAAATACATATTTTAAGGATTCTCCAAAAGCTGAAAATCACAAAATGGCATTTAGGCAGGTGATTTACTATGAAAATTGTAGTTGGTCACAAATCACATTTCTATATTGAGCTAGTAAATCACATTTATTGGAATCTTCCCCCTCCTCATCACCAAAAATAAACTTTTCCAGAATACAGTATAATAAAAGGGCATTAGAAATTTGAAGATTCCCATGAAAAGTATATAGTATTCAGTAGTACTCTTCTCTTTGGGAGCAACTTTCTTAACATTAAAAATTATGTATTAATGCAAGCATCTTTTTAAACAGGATGTGGAAAACTAAGGTGTAGTATAGTCTCATTAAAATAATATTTAATATTTAAACAATCACAGGTGGCTCTATTTTTCATTTTTCCCTTGTTTTAATCTGAAGGTTGTCTTGCTTTCTAGATCTTTTACTGAAACAGCTCAGGAAAAGAAACACTGCAGTCAACAGGAGTTTTGATCAGGTGAGGACACTGGGTCTTCACCAGAAGTTCAAACATGTTAACTTTGTACAGCTGCAAGTCCTCAAACCACAACTATTTCACATACTTATAAACATCTGTAGTACTTAGATATTACAATAGGAAAAGCTTTTTTCACAATAGAGTACAATCTTGAAATCTATCTGTTTTCCATATTAACTTTAAACTTTTGTGTAAATCTCAAGAAATATAGCATTACTTTGATTTTAAATACAGAACTTTAGCCAGATGTGGAGTAGAGAAAAAAGATTTTGATGCTTCTTTGTACAGAACACACAGGTTGTTAAGTAACAGTATTTTCTTAGCAAGGCATTTTCACAATAAGTGGCAGTAAGCACACAAAGATATTAGTAGGTTTTTTGACAGCTTTCCCTTGGCCCTTTAAAAACAAGGAAGGAATAAGCAATTCACTTGAGTAATTTGGTCTACATGAGTTATCCAAAAGCATCATTAGAGAAGGAACCCATCAAAAATGAAACAAGAGTCTTCCTGGACGAATTTTGTTCCAAATATCCTTTCTCTACTCCCTTCTTCCTCTCCTCTCCCAAATGGATGATTTCTCCTTTCCACTTAAAAAAAAATGAATGTCTCAACCTTTCATATCTGGTGTCCTCAAAGTACAGAAATTGCATGAAATGCTGCAATACATAGTAGACTCTATATTGCCTGAAATACAACATGACTAATGAAAAATAACCAAGTGTGTTAAAAAGAAGCTAAAAAGATGGGTAAGAAATTGATATTTTTGCACTAGCACGCAGACTATTAAGTGAAACTCTACCAAAAACAGAGCAAATTTGTACTCCTGTCTTCCCTGAGGAACAGCTTGGAAAAGACATAAAAACTATTAATAAGTCTTTTCTAAAACACATCAGAAGTGAAAGCCTGCCAAAGAATATATACGACCAATATGTGATCACAGGATAAAGAAAGCATTCTAAGAAGCTAAGGTGACAGAGATTTTTTGCTTCTGTGTATACAATGGAAGTTGTTTACATCAGTAACCTCCTCTATGGAGGACACACCACAGGGTTTGTCTCAAATCAAAGCACCAGTGGAAGAAGCAGTTGTGGAACAAATCAACAGAATGAGCAGGAAGCAATCACCTCAAAAGGGGGACTACTCAACCAAGTTCAGAAGGAACTCAGGGATGAAACAGCTCAACTAATAACTGCTGTATATAACCTCTTTCTCAAAACTACCTTGATACCCAAGCACTGAAAGGTGGCAAAAATTATACCTATCTTCAAAAATGGGTTCCAGAAACACTGGGAAACAATAAAATGATAAAGCCTAACTTCTGTATTGGCCATATTAACAGACAGTTCAATAAAATATAGAATTAATAGAATTACAGAGAAATGTTTGTACTTACTTCATAGCAATCTGTATGGTGCTGTGCTTTGCATTTGTGGCTGAAGCAGTGTTGATAACCCACTAGTGTTTTGACTGTTGCTGAGCAGTGCCTGCACAGCCTCAAGGCTTTCTCTCTTTCCTGCAGTGGGTTGGCTGGAGGTGGGCAAGGGGTTGGGAGGGGACACAGCAGGGACAGTTGACCTCAACTGATCACAGAAATGTTCCATAGCCTATCATGTCATGCTCAGCAATAAAAACTCAAGGACAGGAAGAGGGTCATTTGTAGTTATGGCATGTCCCTTCCCAAGTAACCATAATGTGTGCTGAGGCCCTGTTTTCCTGGAAGTGGCTAGACACCTGCCTGTCAATGGGGAGTAGTGAATGAATGCCTTACTTTGTTTTTCTTGCACACACAGCTTTTGCTTCACTTATTAAACTGTTTTTATCTCTCAATTCATGAGTTTTCTCACTTTTGCCCTTCCGATTCTCTCCCTTATGCTGCTGGCGGGGAGTGAGAAGCTGTGTGGGTCTTAGCTGCCTACCAGGTTTAAACCACAATACCACTGTAAATATGAAATATATATGTAGTAAAAAAAATACTCAGAGAGATGTGACATATTTAGATTTACATAAACAGAAGATAAAAGTACTAATACCAAAATGCCTTCAGAAGTAGCTTGGAGCAGGGATTCAAAAATCGTTTAAAAGCATGCAAGCTTCCAGTTACATTTACTGTTTCTCAACTTAGGCATCTTGCGTCATTACAATCAATTGAAGCTTTATTACTAGATTCATGCAATGTGAGAGCTAGCAAAAAGCCCTGCAATCAGCAAAATGAAGGTTAACAGGACTTTAAGAAAACTGCTTAATGCAATTCCTTAATTGCTTAATGTTCTACTGAATTTCAGCTGTAGTTTCCGAGAGCAGCAATCCTTAACATTTCTCCTTTTTTCCTGACAAATACCAAAAAGTAACAAGTTTCAGACTAGGCCAGTTTGAGAGAGAAATTTATTTATACAAATAAGAAAGAAGGAGGAGAAAGGAGAAGAAAGGAGAAAGGAGAAGAAGAAAAATGTTAGCTAAGTTAGTATTTAGACAAGACAGTGACTACACCAAGGTTTGATTCTCTTGGAACAGGCTCCAGTGTGCTTTAAATTAATTAGGTGATACCTAGTGATCAGGCATTACTCTAATAGTACAATGACATGATGACATTCTAAAGACATAAATTCTTCATTATATAATAGCATGGACAAATAAGAAAGTAAACATTCCATTGTTGTTCTAAAAAGACAAACCAAATTTCAGTCAAAGAGATGTGACTCGACAAGGAATAATAAATAAATTTATTTATTTATTTTTAAAGTTGTAGTTCCTTTAACTGCACAAATTCTCAGATTTTTCATCACTACATGAAAATTTGGAAAGAATAGCAACTCATGTAGCTATCACACATATATGTGTACTCCTTGTTCCAACTCTGTATGGCGCCTTTAATATTCATAATAAAAAATTGAAGACTTTGTTTTCTGCTATGAAAACACCTATGTGGTAAAGCTGTTGCTTACCATTGGTTCAACCCTGCTTCACAACTTTTAACAAGCATGCATAAATAATTGCAAAAGTCCAGAAATTATTCATGTTTCAAAGTTGGGAGCTTTTGAAACTCAGTTGCATAAGCCAATGAAATGTGATTTTGTCTCAAATTCATACACAAGTCACACAAACCAATCCTTGGATACTTTGCCCTAAAATTATAAGCTCCTTCTACCTAAACTCTGAGAATTAGAATATTTCTTTTGATCTTCCACACAGGTAACTAGGCACATCAGATCACAATTTCTCTTTCATTTTCTCTTATAACGCATTCATGAATTGTTTAAAGCCACAGATACTGTTATTATAAAGCATTTTATTTTTTCTATGTATTTTCTAGCACTTTCTAAACATTATAAGGTTTAAACATTTTTTTTTCCCTTTTCAAGGGAAGGTATGGAATTGGATCATTGGAGTTATATAGCAGATCTGTTATGCATATACTTTCTAAAAAGGAATTTCAATTTCTTAGCTTCTTATTGCAAACCGCTTTTGTACATATATCAGAATTATTTGTATTCCAAGCTTATAGATCCTTCTCTATCTAGCTGATACCCCATCTGTTCCCATATTGATTTTCATCCTAGTGCCAGCTTCCGTGTCCTTCACTTTCCATTTTAAATGGCAACTAATATCAAACACATCAATTTTTAATTTTTATAATGATATTCTCCTTGAGTCCTAGGTTGTGTGTGTTTTTGTCTTCTTTTTACTGGCTTGTGTAATCTCTGATAGTGATGTTCACAACCATAAACATCCTGTTCAGACTAAGAAATCTGCATAATTTTAAAGCCTCAAAGTGATATGCTGCCCATTTATTTTTCTCAGTCTGAGTGCTGAGGGGTTGGAAGTGTTGAGACTCTGTCATTGTTGAGACTATTTCATGTACAATTACCAGTTATGCATGAACTGATTTTTAATTTTCACTGCCAAAGCAAACAAGAGCAAACAGTAATAAAACATGCTAAGCTGTAAGAATATGAAGAGCAAGAGGAGAAAAAAACACTGCTGGAAACTCTCTGTAGCTTATTTTTAGTATTATATATTAATATAAGCTAGAATAGCTTCAACTGGAAATCAAAGGAATTGACCAGAGGGTGGGGTCAGAATATCTTCCTGAAAAGGAGGCTACTGACTATGACAAGGACAGGGATATAACATACAAAATATCACTGCCTCAGTTTTGTGATTACTACTCTCATGGCCAACAAATCAACAAAAATGGGTTGTTTGGGGTTTTTTTAGACAAAAGGATCCCTGTTCTTTTCAACTGTGAAATTACATCCACATTATTTCTTCAATTATTTGGTTGTCTGCAACTTAGAACAGATGAAATTAGAAAGCCAGTATAGTTTGATAATCAATCTGCAATAAGTACTCTCTCACATATGCAAGGGTTATAACCCATGGATTTAATAACTGCTTAATATTCTTTCTACAAAATATTTCTCACACTAGAATTCTGACTTCTTTTAGTGTTAGTTTGGTCTACAAAACTTTATGCCAACATATTGCCTTTGCACAGGTAGTAACAAAGTACATACAATAGTCCATATTTCTAAACTCCTTATACAAATTCTCAAAACTTTCCACTGTCACAGATGCTGAATATACACGGTTTCACTTTTTCTTCCAATTTTGGATGGTGATTGGCCCATTCATCAAGATAGGTAATTAATGCAATACAGTGCCTGCACTAGGAAAAAAAACAAACCCAGACATATTAAAGCCGTGAACATATGTGAAGTTATAATTATTTTACTCCCTTAGTTTTGTCAATTTAAAAATTGTTCTTCAGTGATTACTGAAGAATATGTAAAACTTCTCTCACTTTAAAACAGTCCTCAATAAGTTTACAAACTAAAAGATAGACAGATTTAAAGCTCAAGGTGAAGTCTACAGTTGGTAGCCTTGCTCCTCTGGGCAATGAAAGTTTTGATAGTAAGATTACCATGTGACTCTGCACCAAACAGACTTCATGAGCTTGGATGAAGACCAGAAAACAAGAGCCTCTAGAAATCCCATTTCCTTAGCTTTCAGCTCTAGATATATGTCTCTGGCCTTGATTCTCCTAAAAATTACATACATAAGGGTACATGTGTATGTGTGTCTGTGTGCAAATGAACTAGAAATAATTGAAAATGAAGAAACAAAAAAATCTCATCATACTTCTCTAGGGAGAGAACAAGAGAACAAACATGACAGATGATAATGATAACACTTATTATGCAACTGCAAGGTCACCAGATTGCATAGTACCAGTGTATAATCAGAACTACCAAAACATAATAAAATAAAATGAAGATGTAAGATTATTGATCACACATGTGTGACAAAGTCATTCAGTCACAAGAAACACGTGGCATTTGGAGACATAAGGGATGTTTTGTCAGAAACTCAGAAAATATCACTGCTTATTTATAAACTTTTCCACAAAAGACTTATCCCTGCTTATTGCCAAGGAGAAAATAGATCTTGCTTTTCCTTAGCGTGGCCATTCTTCTAGGTACACTCTTGAATTCTCCCAAAGCTTTTTAAAGGCAAACATTACACAGCTAAATAGTCAGAGACATTCTGGGTCAGTTTTGCCTGGTTTTGAACATATTCACCTTCCAGTTCGCTGTCCTTTTTCGTGAATAATAAGGTCAAGAATTTCAACAGATAAGTAGTAGACTAATCTGCCAAGTGTTATCCCATGCATTTTATAGTCAGTTTTACATTTTCAATATCATCAATAAAGAACTTCAGAACTTCTCCTGTTCCCTGTGAAATATACCACTTTTGGAAATGAAGTATTTTTACTGAGATTAAAATAAGAAGTTACTGTAAAAAGTATTTTTTGCTTAGTGTCACCATTTCATAGCACGAATTAAACACTAAAAATGCTCCATTTTATGATGTTTTATAGTCCTAGTTAAACTAGAGAAGTTTCCACAAAATAGTCTTTTAATGCAAGAATTTGGAAACAATTACTTTTGGAGCTTGTCGTGACACATGAACTCACAGTGAATTTTATCCAGTAGGCTTTTATTTTTAAAAAACCCTAAACCATACAACTAGAGTTTTATCCATCTGATTCTTGGATACATCATCTGGTCACTGATTAATACTACTTCCACTGTAAAATTGGAAAAAAAATCTCTCCCCATTATTTTACCATAGCATTCTGCCTTTGTGTCTTTGAATGGCACATTTTCAGCTCAGAAAATTCAATTGTTCTCTTAGTTCATCTACATATATACGTACACACAGGCTCACAAAACAAATACTAAAGCCTTTTTCCTTCCATCTAAGGCTACAACTCCGTGAAACACAGTTACTTTGTATTTCCTGGCAATTTGCAAGTATGGGTTTTACTAAATAGGGGAAGATGGGCAGGATTAACCTTACAATGTAACAATAACAACATTTTTAAGTGGTTGTATGAATTGTTGACACAAACATAAAATAACCTTATAGGCCCTACTATCCCTTTCTTATTATTATGTTAACATGGAGTCACTACTATTTTATTATCTATATATGGAGTGCTACTACTATATACTAGTACTGCCATGCAATGTCATGGTCAACAGTTCTAGTTCCCATATTCAGCTGCAGCACAGTGAAAAAAACACCCCCCCCCCACATACAGATAAACAGATCTGTGATACAAATCTCTATGTTTCTGTGATTATATAATCATAAACAATGATCTTGTCCAACCATCTTCTCCCAGACAAAGTTTTCATTGATTGCTGTGGATGGTATCTGTGTAATGACAAAAGGAACAAAGCACATGCCATATACAGAGTAAAATTGTTAATCGGAAAGAAAAAAAGTTTACTTGATGTTGACATTAGCTATTCTAGAAGAAAGAACAAATGTTGGAAATATATATGGAGCGTAATGCCGCAAATCCTACTCTGCTGACAGCAGTTAGGAAAGTTCTTGTTTCAAGGACAGTCTTTATTTTGGAATTCAGCTTTTCAACTAGTCTCCTTGAAGTAGAAAAAGAAGAGAGTCACTTATCAATCACCATTACAATGACTCCCAATCAGTCATTGCATATCCTTGTAAAGCTGACACTTGCAAAGCTTCAATGTACGCATCTTATAAAGTAGATGTACTTAAAAATCTTTTCCCTTCTGTTGCCATTTAACCCCAGCCAGCAACTAAGCACCACGCAGCTGCTCGCTCACTCCTCCCCCTCCCAGTGGGATGGGGAGGAGAATCGAAAAAAAGAAGTGAAACCTGTGGGTTGAGATAAGTACAGTTTAATAACTAAATTAAAACAAAATATAATAATAACAATAATAAAAATATAATAATAATAATAACAATAATAATAGTAATGAAAAGGAACATCTTAAAAAAAAAAAAAGAGAGAGAGAGAGAAATAAACCCCAAGAAAAACAAGTGATGCACAATGCAGTTGCGCACCACCCACTGACTGATGCCTGAGCAGCAATCCACCCCTCCCAGCCAACTCCCCCCAGTTTATATACTGGGCATGACATCCTGTCGTATGGAATATTCCTTTGGCTAGTTCAGGCCAGCTGTCCCGGCCATGCTCCCTCCCAGCTTCTTGTACACCTGCTTGCTGGCAGAGCATGGGAAACTGAAAAATCCTTAACTTAGGATAAGCACTACTTAGCAACAACTAAAACATCAGTGTGTGATGAACATTATTCTCACACTAAATCCAAAACACACTGTACCAGCTACTAAGAAGAAAATTAACTCTATCCCAGCTGAAACCAGGACACCCTCATTCTGAATATGTAACTTTTTTCCACATAGCTTCAGTTCAGCTTCACTTTAGCTATTATAAAATACCAAATACTAATGATCTGTGTAGGAAAGCAATAATTCATTAACTTACTATCTTCTGTAAATAGTACATGCCAGTACTTTTTTCTGGTCTTGTCACTTAAGTTAGTCATGGACAGCTGTAAGGAAGCCTGTGTCACTGCAAATACCAGTTTGTAGTGAGGAAAGAGAGCTTACCTGGTGATTAAGATCTCATGTTTGCATATGGAACATACTGTTATGAGGTATTCTTTAAAAAAAAAAAAACCACTAAAAAATTACGCTTGTTTCGAAGTGCACCAATATATCTATATTCTCTATGCAAATAATACACACATATATTGTGTCCCCAAATTCATGAATAGACAACTATGCCCAAAAGTTGCATATAATTACAGATTTAAAAATAAAATAAAATAAAATAAAATAAAATAAAATAAAATAAAATAAAATAAATCCTAACGACCAAAAACCCCACCCAAAACCTAAATCATGGAACAGGCTACATTACTCATGTACAATCATAAAAAGTGACTGAAAGTTCAGTACTTCATTAAATAATTCCAAATTTAACTATTCTCCCTTTTGTGCAACAACTTTGATCTTTCTGTTGCAAAGGGAAAAACAACAGCAAAGAAGGCAGCATGTCCCAAAAGAGATGTTGCAATGAATTTAGACTTACACAAAACAAAAGCACTCAGGTATAGCAGATATCAGTTTAAGAACTTAGACAGATTTTCACTCTGAGGATGAATTTATCAGTAGAAAAAAAAATCACAGGTGAATAATAGTGGAAATTTATGTGGAAAACTGTAGATATGACAACCCAGAGAAATAGTTCGGAATAAAAACTACAGTCACAGTGACATTTTGCTGGTAGGAATTGAAAATGGTGAAATGTGTAATGTTGACAGAAGTACAGCAGTCCACTGCACAGCAAGGCTAATGGATATTCTCGAGTCTTGCAGAATCACTGGAACTAGTTCTTGTTCATCCTCATAGAAAGTGGATAAAATAATGCATACTCATTTCAGAAAAGCTTTAAGAACTCGTCTGCTGAGGAGCATAGCACAAGTGAAGTGTAGCAATTTTGTCAAGATATTTTAAAGACAAATCAACTTGGAAATTTAGCCAAATTGTCTTTCAGGTATTAGAACATAGTTTTTCTCCTTCTTCTTTACTTCATTCCCACCTAAATTCCTCCTCCAATTGCAGAATGTATTCTGAACTTTCATTAAGTTGATGCAATATCATCTTACTCTATTTTTATTATGAGTATTTTGCTATAGTCACTTGCAGATGGTGATTATTATAGTATTCCACATATTTTTGGCATAGCCACTAGACAAAAGTTTGGATTTCCTACATGCACATGTCCATAAATGTGCCCTATTTTTTAGGATGCTGTTACAGCTCTTACGATTGACAGTAACAAGAGGTACTATGACAATCAAAGAGATACAATACAACACTTAAAAAAAAAATAGAACACTTCTTCCTATCTAGTAACAAGTTTGGGTTTTAAAATGCTCTCACAACTTCAAACAATCTGTCACCCTATCACATATCCAGCAAACTGGAACAATGACAACAACTTTGAGATTTGGGGGCAATCTTCAAAAGCCCTAGTACATTCACTACTGCAAGAATTCACATTAATAGTATAGCTGAGTTGAGACTAGGAAGAAATCTGACTGCTTCTTCTGTTGCCAAAAACTATATATACAGAGTAGCAGAGAGAAAGGCTAGTGAGGTGAGGAGGTATTCAAAATTGATTGTTTCTTAACTTTCCTCCTATTTAGGAAATCCTTGGGGCAGTTGCTGCCCCACCAGTCTTTTTATTAAAAGAAAATACAATTTAATTACAGTTTCAATTAGATTACCAGTGACCAATATACACAAAATGTGTTACTGTTCTGGAAGTCTGACCAGCATTAAAAACTTCAGTTTTATTTACCTTTTGTAACTGAACCTAAGCCAGCCTTATTACAAATCAGTAATACATTTCCCCTCATAACGTTAGGATATAAATGAACATTATGACACTGTGTATCATGTGAAGATACTATTAACAACCTTAATGATCACAGAATAAATACACTTTAAGACAGATTGAGAATATCTCAAGAATCATGCTAAAAAATGCCAGCATGACTTACTGACTGATTTTAAATTAACAGTTGTAATACAGGCATAATAACATGGGTGTTGTGGTCAGTGGGAAGACATCTACTGAACAGAAAAATAGTGTTTTCCAAAAGACCCTACTTCTATCTCAGTAGTACTTAAAACTAGATAGATGTTTCAATAGTTGAAGTTGTGACTATAGCTTAAAATATGTCCTGATCTCATAATTTAACTTTTGGATGTCAAAATCTGTGTCCTTAAGAGAATTCTTTGATCCTATATCGAAGAAATAGTATACAATGGCACAGCTGAGTTCTCTTCTCAAGAGACGTCTATTAGTCCCACTTCTATGTCCACTCTGAGTAAAGCATACCATGGTTCTGGCTTACTACTCAGTTCATTTCCCCCACCCATATTGCTGGAAAGAGAAAGCCTGCATCATGCTGACTTTTGTAGCTACAGTTCTCTGCTTTTTTGGGATACTAGCATTCTCTTAACTGAGTGTCGTGGACACCAGGACACTGAGCAACTCCACTTTTTGCCCATATCCACAAAATCCTTTCTTGTTTGGATCCTCTCCTGCTGTAAAGCTTTTCACTATGCCAACTACTCTCTTTGGTTTTTTGTTTGTTTGTTTGTTTTCTTTTTGTTTGGTTGGTTGGTTTTTAAGTGATCTTTTATAGTTGATTGGGCATGTTCCATTCCTTCTTTTTCACCTTCATGAGCTAGAGCTCACAAACTTTTGTTTTTTCTTTCCATCCTTCCATCTTCCTTCCCTATCCTCCTCACTTTCTCAGTGTTTCATTTTCTTACATACTGTCGTGGTTTAACCCCAGCCAGCAAATAAGCACCACGCAGCCACTCACTCACTCCCCCCCACCCAGTGGGATGGGGGAGAAAATCGGGAAAAGAAGCAAAACCCATGGGTTGAGATAAGAACGGTTTAATAGAACAGAAAAGAAGAAACTAATAATGATAATGATAACACTAATAAAATGACAACAGCAATAATGAAAGGATTGGAATGTACAAATGATGCGCAGTGCAATTGCTCACCACCTGCCGACCGACACCCAGACAGTCCCTGAGCAGCGATTCCCCCACCCCCACTCCCCAGTTCCTATACTAGATGGGACGTCCCATGGTATGGAATACCCCGTTGGCCACTTTGGGTCAGGTGCCCTGGCTGTGTCCTGTGCCAACTTCTTGTGCCCCTCCAGCTTTCTCGCTGGCTGGGCATGAGAAGCTGAAAAATCCTTGACTTTAGACTAAACATTACTTAGCAACAACTGAAAACATCAGTGTTATCAACATTCTTCTCATACTGAACTCAAAACGTAACACTGTACCAGCTACTAGGAAGACAGTTAACTCTATCCCAACTGAAACCAGGACACATACATGCATGAAGCTTAAAATGCTTCTAAGTGAACGATTCAAATCTCCACTGAAGACCCCCCTCTTCATATACTTCAGTCTATCTTTCTGACCATACTTCTGGGATTTACTTATACCAAAATGCTTCCAAAACTTTCTTATAACATTGCTTACTGACTGCAGCTGTCCTATCAGTTCTAAGAACAATAAGGCATGAAAGAGCTCTAATCCTTAGCCAGCTTTCGTCACAGTACTGAAGTAATGAAATTAACAACAAATTCAAGTTTCTGAGACAAATGTGCTTGGGCCATACCTATACACTGCCTCCATTGCATTACTCTGGACAACTGGACTTGCACATTGAAATTAATAACACAAAATAAATCTGATGTTAGTGAAATCATAGGGGGAAAAAGTAATTTTCTATTCAGCTGAATTGATCTCACTCATTAATGAAAGTAAAAAGAGAGTTCAGAGTTATGCACACATACATGGGTTCTTTTCCAGACTCCTTGTATGGAAGATGACAGGTGAACCAAGCCCAAAGTCTGTCAATTTTCAGCTCTCTCTGTATGCAGTCATACATTCTTCTTGCTTACCTTTCTTGCCTCACACTTAGACATCTTCAGATTAATTAATTTCAGATAATACAATTATATATTTAATCTACAAATTATATATTCTTTCAAACTTTCTTTTTTTCTCTCAGAAAATGGAGACATTGTTTCTGGCCAAAATTATATAACACATCTACCAATATCTCAGAGGTATGGGTATATATAATGCAAGAACATCTCAAGATGATAAATCACTGACAAATGGAAAATAATATTAACTACACTTTCAAAACTAGCATAAATTACGTAACTTATTTTTGCAAAAATTAATCAAATCAATACAGAACACTTTAGGTGAGTATACTTTGGCTATGCTATGGACAAGAAAATTATTCACTAGTCATTTCTATTTCTTCTAACTTAACTCCTTCAAGGCTGGACAATTCATTTCCCAGTTGGACAAATAGCAAAATGGCTGTGTTCTCCATTTCCATCATGACAGAAGAGTCTTCCAGTTCATAGGAAAAAATATGGAAGGATATCCAGATATCCAGCAGTACATATGTCTCAGTATATTTCCTAGTATTCTGCTCAGTTTGTTTTGTACTGATCTAAAAGATTTTTCTCATAGGTTCTGCTGATAAATTATTCCATTCTAATTGACCCAGTGACCTCTAGCTCTCCTTTCTGAAATATTTAAGAAATTTTTACATCCAGATTACAGTCTTGATTGTTTCTATATTTCTTTCTTCTATTTCATGTAGAAAAACTACCGAAAATTCAGCCACCCTGTCACTGTATCTATTCCTTGGAGACTTGTTCCACATTTTAGAATTTACTGAGATTTTTCTCTCAGAGCAACACTGACTTTGTTTATATCCTTTTTTTATTATCTTTTCTGTTGTTCGTTTTGTTTCAAAATGCCACAGCTTGTAAGGCAAGTACTTTTTATTTCCTGTTATTCCCAATTCTTTCTGGTCAACGTATTTTTCTAGTTTGCACATCACTCATTTCCCTCCAGACTTTAACAAGTATCTACATTCCTCCTGAGTTCCACATTGCAATTAATACCTTTCCTCTTTCTTTAATACCTTTCCCCCTTCACACTGAATATCTCAGAGAAAGTCAATGAATCACTGCTTCAGTTCTAGTAGGACAAAATTCCAGATAATTAAGTAAAACTTTTTGCAATATATGAATGTCTCAAAGGCAGAAAATTCTGCCCCCTCATATCTTTCTTCCTGTACCTTAACTAGCCTTACAGCCTGTGAGTTGAAGTACAACTGTGTTGCATTTCAAATCTGACTTCATTGGAGGTATTTACTAAGAAAAATTAAAGGGGAACTTCCTTTAGAATTGTCACATAATTACAAAGTCAACAACTTCTGCTTACCCACTAATTACAGAAAAATGTATCTGATAGCTGCATAATTTGATCAAATTTGCAAATATTTGGTCTTGTCTTTAGTGCTGTTTGAAGAATATTTCAAGACGTCTGCTCAATTCTTCTGAGTTTAAACATATCTATAGTGTAAATAAAACATACTATATACCAATGGATTGCTTTTACGTATCTGCCGATTTAATTTTCTTTACATTAATTCTTCTGTTGAATACAATTTCCTACAGTTTCATCTCTTTCAGCAGATGCACATGATCTCTCTTTACAACAGTGTGAAATGAGGGCCAAAACACTACATCATGCCAAAAAGTTGAATAATCCTACACAGTTTAGTCTATTTTAGCCAGCACTTAAATAGATTGGTTCAGACTTGCACACATATGCTCACACACACACACAAACACAAGCTGCAGTGCCTGCAAAGCCACAGTTGTATGTCTAGTTAGGAGGAGGAAAAGGCTTTTCTGAAGGAGAAAACCTAAAACACACCTATGGAATTATATTTTGCACAGGTGTCATTCTAGTAACGTTACCCAAGAACTTGAGACCAGCTAGAGAGGAATCTAAATCTAAGCCACCACAGCTGATTAAGTTGCACATAAGTAGAAAAAGCCCACTGTCATTGGCTTTCAAAGATTTTTATTCTCCTTGAGAGTCTCATGGACTCATTTGTAAATATTTAATTCCTAATCCTCATTCTACATGACAAGAAGAGTTTGTCTATTATAAATGTAGCCTCAACAGAAGAAATGGGTTTAAAATTAACAGAATTAAATATTCTAAAAAAAAAATGCATTTTATTTGAATCTATTATTGGACTTTGCTACACTATCATCTTAAAGTCTACAAGCACATATCATCAGAAATATTTGGTAGTTTTTCATGCGATTCTTATACTGGCTTTCAGGTAGCATGAATTTTTGAAAAACATTTTTTCTTATTGCAGACAGTGCCTCTCTCCTAGGACAGACCTTCAACATGGACTCATCTCAACTGAGAATTAATCTAGACAATCAAATTATTAGAATTAGCCGGGATGCGGAAAAAGTAAAGTTTACATGGAAGAATACGTGAAGTGAATACAGAAGAAGAATACCATGTACAGCAGTGGGAAGACACATTCCAAGTGCTAACTTTCCTAGGGTGGAGAAAATCAGAGCTGACCTTATTTAAAATTCACCATTTAGAAAGAGTCAACTCAGACACATTAAGGAACTAGCAGAAGGAGCAAAATATTAGTATTCAGAGGCAAACAAGCACCGCTGACTTCAAGTGAAATGTAATACTATAACATTAAGCTGCTCTCTGTTTTGAATTTTTCCAGTTAATCTAAAGAAGGAACAATCATATCAGGACCAATGGTTAGTCCTACAATCATATACGTTGCCTGTGATCTTTATAGGTAAATGATCCAGAATTATGGGCTTATCTTGTGAAAGAAGCATCTTTTTACTTTATGAACAAAGAAAACATCCTAATGAACAAGTTAAGCTGCATGATTATTATTGGTCACATTTTCCAGCTTGAAAAGTAAATGTATAGAGTTTAGTCTTTTTTTTTTTTTTTTTTTTTCCAGCAAAGATCCCCCATAAGCAGAAATCTCTGTGGCCCCCCTTTATAGAACAGGAAGGCAGTCCTGCAGCAGCAGGCACAGCCTGGGGGCCAGCCCCGGGGGCTGTGTGGCAGTGCTCCCAGGCAGGGAGAGGCCTCCTTGGATGGCTGCTGTCACCAGGGCTGCCTTGCCCTGAAACCCTCCTGTCCTGACCCAGGGGCTGCCTTCCCAGCAGCGCCTGGGGATGGCCAGGCTGTGGCTGACCTCAGTCACCATCCCTGGCCCGGCCCGGCCCGGCCCAGCTCAGCTCACCAGACTGGCAGGGGAGGGAGGGCACCCCAGAGCCCTGATGGACCCACAGCCTCTGCCAGCACCGGGCACCCTCACCTGTGATTGGGCCCTGACAAATATGCCTTTAAAGCATGGCTGGGAAAGAGCAAAAAGAGAGACATGGATGAACTTTTGGAGGAGCTTAACATGTGCTTTATTTTAAGTGAAGGGGAGAGGGAGAACAGAAATATACAAAAAAAACTAAAGGAGGTATATACTTATCCAGATCTAGATTAAGTTTTTGGAAACTTATAGTAGGACTAAGTGGCAAACAGATTACAGTGAGGTTTCTTTTTCTTTTGCTTTGCTCTGTTTCTTTATTCATTTTGTAGCTGGATCCCCAAAATAAATCATTTTTCTCTGTTTAGAGATGCCAGCATGTACAGAAAAGCTAGACTCTCTAATTTGCTCTGTTGTTGGAGGTCCAATAACATTCTGTTCCTAGCAGACCTAATGGGTTTTTTCCTCTTTGAAAGCCACATATTATATAAAGTTAATTCTGGGAATAGTGAATATAGGCACTGTATGTAAATGCATATATGTTTCTGTGCAGGTATGTATGTAAGTGTAAATAACTATGCCACTATAAACCCTGGGACTGCTATTATTGACTCAGTATCTCCAGCAGAAGAAGAGATAGGAGATAAAGATGAACTACTTCTTCCTAAGCTGTCAGCTGCTGAGCTGCTCATTCACATTTACTCTGCTGCACCCTGTTCCCTCCTTCCCTCAACCTTTATCCAAGTTTCATAACTAGGATCCAAGTAACAGGCAATCTAAGAGATTACAAGGACAGAAGACAGTGAGGCTTCAGCTTTAAAAAAAGGTGATCTGGATTTATTGTCACAATGATGGATGAATCTTTTTGGGTGTATTGTCTTTGTGTGGCAAGGTTTTGGTAGCGGGGGGGCTTACAGGGGTGGCTTCTGTAAGAAGCTGCTGGAAGCTTCCCCTGTGTTCGAGAGAGCCCATACCAGCCGCCTCTAAGACGGACCCGCCGCCGGCCAAGGCCGAGCCAATCAGCGATAGTGGTAACGCCTCTGTGATAACATTTTTAAGAAGGAAAAAAAAGTTGGGACAGACGGTATTCGGCAGCCGGAGAGAGGAGTGAGAACATGTAAGAGAAACAACCCTGCGGACACCAAGGTCAGTGAAGAAGGAGGGGGAGGAGATGCTCCAGGCGCCGGAGCAGAGATTCCCCTGCGGCCCGTGGGGAAGACCATGGTGAGGCAGGTTGTCCCCCTGCAGCCCATGGAGGTCCATGGTGGAGCAGATATCCACCTGCAGCCCGTGGAGGACCCCACGCCGGAGCAGGTGGGTTCCCGAAGGAGGCTGTGACCCCGTGGGAACCCTGCGCTGGAGCAGGCTCCTGGCAGGACCTGCAGATCTGTGGAGAGAGGAGCCCACAGAGCAGGTTTTCTGGCAGGACTTGTGACCCCGTGGGGGGCCCACGCTGGAGCAGTCTGTGCCTGAAGGACTGCACACCGTGGAAGGGACCCATGCTGGAGCAGTTTCTGAAGAACTGCAGCTCGTGGGAAGGACCCACGTTGGAGAAGTTCGTGGAGGACTGTCTCCCGTGGGTGGGACCCCACGCTGGAGCAGGGGAAGAGTGTGATGAGTCCTCCCCCTGAGGAGGATGAAGCGGCAGAAAATAACATGTGATGAACTGACCGTAAACCCCATCCCCGTCCCCCTGTGCCGCTGGGGGGTTGGTAGAGAATCCGGGAGTGAAGTTGTGCCTGGGAAGAAGGGAGGGGTGGAGGGAAGGTGTTCTGAGATTTGGTTTTATTTCTCATTACCCTACTCTGGTTGATTTGTAATAAATTGAGTTAATTTTCCCCAAGCTGAGTCTGTTTTGCCTGTGACAGTAATTGGTGAGTGATCTCTCCTGTCCTTATCTCGACCCACAAGCTCTTTGTTATATTTTCTCTCCCCTGTCCAGCTGAGAAGGAGGGGGAGTGATAGAACGGCTCTGGTGGGCACCTGGCGTCCAGCCAGGGTTAACCCATAACATTGGGCTAGATGTGGAATTAAATTTCTGGAAGTAGAAAGCCTCAGGCATTTCTGTTACACTTATACTGTGTATGACAGAAGAAACACTGTGTTGCTAATGGGATTATTCCATATTAAAAATGGATACTGTAATAGCTTGGTTCAGTTTTGTGTGTATAAATAAATCTGTATTTTGCAAAACTGCCATCTCACTGCCCCCACGGCTTTCAGACCTAAAATGTGAAGCATTTAATTTTCTTTCTTATTGCTGAAAATGCCATGGTGAGCTCAAGAACTTTAATTATTGCAACTATGTAAATGGAACACAGGCTTTTTTTTTTTTTTTTAAATCATAAAAAACCCCAGAACCCTCTTACGAGATGCATTTGTTACTTTGGTCTGAAAGCAAAACTGAATAATTTTTAAGCAGTTGTCATTTTGCTAGGTTATTTCACAGTCCTAGTGAGCAGGGCAGATGAACCCTTTGCATTTAAAAGGAAAGTCAAACATTTCAAGTTCAAATACTTAAAACCAAGTTCATAAAAGCTCGCTATATTCAGAAAAACTAAGTAAACATAAATCCCACTAAATTTCAGACTAATGAACCATGCAGAAATGAAATGAAGAAATGGCAAAAGTTACCTCATATTTCCCATCTCCTGCATCTTTCAAATATCCCAAATATGCACATGTAAAAAATCACATCACATACAAAGGAAAGAAGGTTGGGCTTGGAGTTTTCACACTGTCACATTCAGACTTACTAGAGGGACAGTCACCCAGAAATGACATTTATGATGGGCAGTGACAGGTATCAACAATTGATTTCTTACACATATGCGAATTATTGGCCAAAAAGAACTGACAAGTCACTTTTGTCTGCCTCACTAGGTTTCATAAGTGCTCTGAGAACCTCTGATCGAAAATGGAATACTTCAAAATCTGGCGACGCAGATGTTAAGATTTCAGGATTGTAGAAACAGATTTGCTAGTAAGCAAGAACAGGCAAGAGGGGTTCTGAGATAGAAAAAAATTGATTTTGGCAAGCCCTCTGAAAATCTCAGACTAAAGTGTACCTAAATATATATTTAAAAAAAAAAACAAAAAAACCTTCAGTTGATATAATTCTTTTCCAAACAGAAATTATAGGTAGGAGTCAATAATTTGAATAGGTTGTATGTTTTATTTTAAATAATTTTAATGGGAACAACTATTCATTCCTAATAGTTTGATTAAGACATACATTTGGTAAATCTTAGCAAGACTGCCTTCATCATGTTCACCACAATTAAAAAGTAATTAAAACACAGGCTATGACATACAGTATTACTGTTGAAAGGACAATCACTTCATTAACAGGCACCATCTCCTGATGTTAAAATTCTTCGTTCCACAGAAGGGCCATTAGAAAAGTCATACTAAGTACAGATGACCACTACTTAGTTTCAAATACAACCCATCATTTTAAATCTTTTTGGAAAGAAGTAGGACATCAATAAACTAAAATCAAATTCTTATGTTGAACTACTACAGACATATTTAAATTGCTATATTCTGGGTAACAACTTGAAGAACTAACTTTAAAACAGAAGCCTAGAAAATGACATTTTATAGTGCACTGCTGTCAAATCAACATATACAGGTAAGGGCTGCAGAAACTCAGATGTCTAGGATCTCAGACAGAGAAACTCATTATTATAGTTAGATCAGAGAGGA
Organism: Harpia harpyja; assembly: GCF_026419915.1. Taxonomy (NCBI): domain Eukaryota; kingdom Metazoa; phylum Chordata; class Aves; order Accipitriformes; family Accipitridae; genus Harpia; species Harpia harpyja. The sequence continues at coordinate 27,253,262 of NC_068947.1, forward strand.
GGCTGATAGTATGAGTTACTGGTACAAAATTCAAGGCACATAATGCAGATTATCTGTGTTTTCCAAATATAACAATAAAGGAGCAACTTTATTTCGCACTAAGAGTGAGAATTTAATGCCTTGTCCTTATAATGACTAAATTCGTCAGTACAAATCCCTTCCATTCCAGGGAAGGTGTGTACTTTACGAAAATAAATCAAGTGAGTTTCTCAAAGTACTTCCCTTCATTGCTGATAAGAGGAGCTGAGATATGGATGTCTAAAACCAAGCAAATTAATCCCACTATACATGCTCAGATTTGTTTAAATTAATTGTACCCTGCATTAAAAACAATAAAAAGTACTTTGGATGGAAATACCTATCACTAGAAAAAGCAGTTGAGAGATGAGCTTCACACCACACTATCCTTGGATTTCAACTTGTAAAGATAATTGATAAATTATCTGTCCTAACAGTCTGAACACTTTTGCCTTTCCTTTCTGGTATTTATTACCCTCTTTTTTTGACTGTACATGGCAGGCTCTAATAAATTGCTAATGAAAGGCATTGTTTCAAGCTGTGGAAAAATTGGACCTTGAATACTGAGCCATAGATTTGGGAAGTATGCTAATGCTTCTTTTTGTCATCAGAACTCCACACACACAGTCCTTCAGAAGTAAAAATGATGATTTGACAGACAGCTACTAAATTATAACTTCCATCACAATCTATTTTGCAAAGAAGCAATTCAGTAATTAAGAAAAAAAAAAAGGAAGTAATAATCTACTGTTAAATAAGCATTTAGCATCATTTTACCTTGCAGCAAAGTGGAAAAAAAAATTGTCTAATCAGAAATTAAGTTATTTGAAGATGATGCACTATTTAGTATTACAGGAATTCTGAAGCATTGTTTAGTATCAGAGTTCATCTCATTTATTATGTATTACGTCATGTTATATATTATCAACCAATCAACATAAGTGTGTTGAACAACAGATAAACTGTGACAATAAGGAAAGAAAAATGAACATTTTTTGAGGTTGTAGTAGTAAACAAAACAGTCATTTATAAACTCGTTTGCATTTCTTTTTAAAAGATAGCACTCACTTTCTAGAGAATATATATTTGTGAATTATATGGTGAATGCATTCGTGCCAAAACCCAAAAGCAGTCCATATCTGTGCTCCTCTTACTTAAATATAGCAACAGCAGAAAAGCTGCTCTGAAAATAAATTTTCCCACTAAAGTAGAGGAAATTGTTAAATCAATTCTTAAAAAAGTAGTTCTGGGAGATTTTGTATACTAATTCTAAGATATTACCTAAAGCCAAATCAGCACATTACGTTGGTATTGAATATTAACTTCTTTGGTGAGGAAAAGAATTCCTGCAGTAGAATTTAGAATTTAACCACTAGGGTATTTTTCCTTTTTTTTTTTTTTTCCCCTTTCTTTTTGGCTGTGCAGGGAGATGTGGAGGAAAAAAAAAATATCGTAGTAATATAATGGGTTACAAGGGAAAACAAAGGATAGGATCCCAGCAATAATAATGACAATATAAAACATGAAACCAAGTGGCTGTTTTGTATGACAATAACAATGACGGTAACATTTTTTAATCCAAACCAGCATATCTAGGGAACAGAAATGATGTGATCATCCTGTTCTGTCTGCTGTGCAAAGAAAACACATAAATCTGTTTTGAACTTCTAATTAGTAAAATCATATGCAAAGTTTAGTGAGCAGACTAAAAAAACATATTGAATTGGAAAATTATTAATTCTTCACATCCAACAGAATAGCTATATTATAGTAGAGAAAAAGAATTTTAACTTACCTATTTACAGTAACAGTCAGGACATTATCAACTATATTGCAATTCAATGAAAGATAAACAAAGCCAGTTAATTTAAATACATTAATGAAAAAAAAAAAGGAGAAAAGAAAAATTAAAATTATTATTCGTAGTCATCGCTACTCTTGGTGTATATGAATAGCCAAAAATTTTTTTCATAAGGATATGTTTCCTACTTCAACGCCTCTTGATCTTTAAAATCTTGATTTGTTCTAATTTCAATTAAGGAGTCAAAATCATGACAAGTAGTGACATACACATCAAAATGATTCATATACTTACATTTCACACAAGACTAACAACTTTTCTGTACCAAGTATTCTGTAAAATAAACTCTAGTTTAAGTCACCAAGCCATAAATACATTTCCAAATGCTTGCAACAATTTTTACAATATTTACATTTTAAAAAATGAAAAATACAACTGTTAAATATTTTAAAAGCTCTAAACCAGAAACTGCATGTTGCATGAAGAGCAACATTGAAGCCAACAGACAACACTGGGCACAAGAATATTTCCACTGGAATTTATGCTATTTTAAGTGAGTTTAGTTCCAACGCTCACATTTTCAATTACTGGGTCTTTAGCTCTTGGTCTACAGAAAATGACACGGTATAGTCCAGATCTGAGGCTTCAAAACCATTCCAAAGCAGTTTGTTGGAATTTGTCAATTTGTTAATAATATTTGCAATGATGGGTCAAATTAAATTAATTTCTAAAATAATCTTTCCATTTCACCATCCAACTCTTCAATAACCTCAAAGGTAGACTAACAAAAACATAAGCATTAATAATTCAAAGGAGAAATGCATCTCAAGTTAAAGACTTCTTGATAGCCTGGGATCCCAAATTCATGGTCTCACATTCATAAATCTATTTTAGCCTGTAAAAAATTTCAAGATGTCTAGTTTTATTTTCAAATTGTAATGATCTAATCTTTAAAAATCATAGATTTACCTTTCCCAAAGTAATCTTACATTATTAGTAGTTTAATACATCACTGGTTTACCGAAACACAAACTATCAGTCTACGCCTCTGCTCTTTTCTCTAGGTTTTACAGTATGAAAGATGTCATGGGTGTTGCTTCAAGAACATAGTTCTTCATAAAGTACTTAATCATAGAGGTGTACTAGCTGCAGAAAGCAGAATTTCTCACAGAAGTCTATCAAATTTTTGTCTACTACTGATCCATCCTCATCCTTATAACAGAAAAAAACAAGCAGAGAAGTCAAGAACAGTCAAGCAGAAAAAAAAAGAATACTCAAGAAGAGTATACCTTGCTGTTTGCAATACACACCCCTCCAGCAAAGTTTCTTAAAGCAATTTTGTGCTGCAGACATGAAAAGACAGACACACACACCCAACACCCCACCTCCCAAAAAATAAAAGTCCCTTCTGCTTTCAACGATTTTCTTGACAGTTCCATGGACACTGGGTGAGGAACCAGTCTCACACGAATCTAGAGAAAGTATCAGACTCTTGCCTAGAACATTATGTTTCCAAGTCCCCAGAAAGTTAACCTAGTGGCCATAGAAACTGCACCCCCTGAAGTTTGTAATCTTAGTTCACCATACATTCTGTTTTTTTCACAGATTACGCAGCTTATAAATTTACATTGACTATTAAGATTGAATATGTCAATTAAATGTAAGCAATTTTAGGAGTAACAACTTCTAAGAGCAGAAAAACCTCAGTAACTTAACAGGAACTTATTAGACATTTACGTAACTGAAATATCCATCTTGGTATATGTTTGAATATCCACAAGATCAAGTAGACCACATGAAATTCAGATAAGGAAAGCAATATATTAATAATTTCATTTGTCTTTTTTTTTTTCCCTCCCTTCTTGGCAAACTTCATGCAAATGAGAGTTATAGTTGGTTATATCTCTATTTGTATACCTATGATTTCCACTTAAACTACTTTTTGTTCACTTACAGCTTTCCTATCTGGAGCAGAAACATAAAATGTAAAAGCTTATTTATATAGATATTGTACTTAATTTCACAACCATCCTTAATGTTTGTAACACATAGCCCAGACGTTCTTATAAGTAACTATATGAATCTTTTGACTCTCCTCTGGACTAGGAAGGTTACTTTTTGATTTTGCTTGCACTCTCTGATGAATGAAACCACTGTATTGTTTCACTTAAATTTTATATTTATTTCATAGCCATTTCTTTCACTAAATATCTTCTCTCTGTAATATCTTGAACTTGAAAGAACTTCATGTAGAAAAGCATTGTGGGAAAGAGTATTGCTGTACAAGTACAGAGATACCTAGGCATAAATTGTGTTTAGATTTGATCAACATTCTGGCCAGGCAAATCTATGAAAATGCTTGGGAGATACAGAAACAGGAACAGAAATTAATTTAATATCTATGTTGAAATACACAAAAGATTTGCAATTTCTGGATTTATCTGGGTTTGAGTTTTTTTCTCCTATATTTGTCATCATTAAAGCACTTGCTTCTACATATACTTTCCCAGATCTTTTTATATCCCAAAGTGCAATGAGGAAAGGACAGCTAATCCGTGTGCCCAAATTAGTTTAATTAGAAAAATGTCAGCAATTAACCTTGCACAACAATAGGAATTTCAAACATAAAGTACACCGTACCTATTAAAAAAAAAAAAAAAAAAAAAAGACCTATTTAAGACCCAAGACTGACCTCCCAGAAAAGACCCCAATATTTTAATAGTGGCGACTGTCAGGGACAAGAGCTTTTCAAAAGAATACACAAAACCATGGCTCCTATAGCAATTTAGACCTTGCACACCTTACTCTAGAGAACCAACTGAATGTTCACTCTGAAAGAATGCACACAGGATTCTCAGAAGTGTCTCTTGAGGCTCTATTTGCTTAATCTGTAGTCTTCTAACATAAATCGCTCTTCCTTAGCTTGCAAAATCACAACCAAGAGGGGAGGATTAAGTATTTCTTATGTTAAATGATGTTCATCACCTTATCCGTTATGTCTTAAAAGAAAAAAAGAAGTCCATTAATTGAGTTAATCTGCATGGTAACATGATTGAAAACAGAGCATTGAAAGACACATTTGACATGAAATGTACTGATTCACATGCTTTTCTAGGCGCACTTATGTAGATTAACAAGTTGACAAACTGAATGTAGTTTATTGCATACAAAAGAGATGCCCCTCCCCAAAGGGATCATTATTTCAGGAAACTTGAAAAGCATGGTATTAACTAACCAATAAATTATCTCTGACACTAGATGATGTCAACATTTTGCTTACCTACCAATATTTCAAAAATCAATAAAGCACAAATGAATGACTGCAAAATACGTTTCCAGAAATTTTCAGTCCTCCCTGACAAAGAGAACATCTTTGGCACCTACAGTCATGACACTGCAGCAGTAAACATGAACCTTTTAACTATCCTTAAAGTGAAATTGACAATTGGTACAGTCAATGGAAGAACAGTATCTTAAGAACCATACAAATTCTTATTTTTACTTCAATAAACCATTTAGAATGGGATAATACATATTTGATAGGACGCCACAAAATAAACATCTAGGCTTATGATGCAGCATTACTTGAACAATCATACTGATAATAAACACATTAATGAAACATGAATTAAAAAAAATTGTCTCTATTTATCAGTCTTTGGTGGTGGTTGCCTCAATAGAGCATCTTCCTCTAGCAAAAGCAGCTGTAGAATATGCTTTGTTCATTCTAGAGACTAAGCATTTTCATACATTTCTCTGTTAATCTTTTCTCTCTTACTTTCCATAACTGCCTACTTTCTCTGCTCCTACTATCAAACAACTGTTGGATCTTGGCCAATTTATAAATCTTTCCCTTTCTCTGTACTATCAATTTTCTTTCTCCCTTTTGTTTTCTTTTATGATGGTTGTATACGGTTCTGCACTTGTAGGCTTCCTCATAGGCTTCATTTTCTGAACTGTTATTTAAGCTTCAATTTGTCATTTTAAGTTGCTACGCTGAATAAATATGGGACTCCAAATGAGACCTAGTCAGGATCAACGAGAAGAAGAAATATTTATTTCTTTGGTAGACAGCAATAGTTTTATTAATGGTGTCTAGTAGAATGGTATCTTAAAAATACAGTTCTCATTTCATTACCAGAGTACACAATACACAGACAATTCTCTCAGGACTACTGTTAAAATACTGTTGCCCCATTCATTAATAATTTCTGCATCTGGTTAATATATGAGACTCCAGACAGACATGCAACTTACCATAAAATTAGATTCTAATTCAACAGATGAAGCAACTCAACTGTCCTACACCAATAGAGCACCACCCACTTCCATATGCACCCCTTTAAGGTCTTGTCTGTATTCCCAAACTTTTAGTCTGAATGAGTAATTATTCCCTTTAATGTACTGTGTAATGTATGTGCTGCTTAAGGATATTGTTTAGTGGTGGTCTTGGTAGTGTTAGGTTAACGGTTGGACTCGATGATCTTAAGAGTCTTTTCCAACCGAAATGATTCTATAAAAATATTTCTCTATTTTCAGACAGGGAAGCAGACACCAAAATCAGAAAACTGTCCTTGTTCTTGTTAGAAGGACCATGTAAGCTTTTTTTCACTTAATAAAAATGAAAGTGAACGCACAACCACCACTAGAAAAAGAGGTAAACTCATTCTCATTTAACTGCATTTGGCCACCTATTTCACTCTCAGCTGTAACTGTGATGGGTTAACCCTGGCTGGATGCCAGGTGCCCACCAGAGCCATTCTATCACTCCCCCTCCTTCTCAGCTGGACAGGGGAGAGAAAATATACAAAGAGCTTGTGGGTCAAGATAAGGACAGGAGAGATCACTCACCAATTACCATCACAGGCAAAACAGACTCAGCTTGGGGAAAATTAACTCAATTTATTACAAATCAACCAGAGTAGGGTAATGAGAAATAAAACCAAATCTCAGAACACCTTCCCTCCACCCCTCCCTTCTTCCCAGGCACAACTTCACTCCCGGATTCTCTACCAACCCCCCAGTGGCACAGGGGGACGGGGATGGGGTTTACGGTCAGTTCATCACACGTTATTTTCTGCCGCTTCATCCTCCTCAGGGGGAGGACTCATCACACTCTTCCCCTGCTCCAGCGTGGGGTCCCACCCACGGGAGACAGTCCTCCACGAACTTCTCCAACGTGGGTCCTTCCCACGAGCTGCAGTTCTTCACAAACTGCTCCAGCATGGGTCCTTTCCACGGTGTGCAGTCCTTCAGGCACAGACTGCTCCAGCGTGGGTCCCCCACAGGGTCACAAGTCCTGCCAGAAAACCTGCTCTGTGGGCTCCTCTCTCCACAGATCTGCAGGTCCTGCCAGGAGCCTGCTCCAGCGCGGGGTTCCCACGGGGTCACAGCCTCCTTCGGGAACCCACCTGCTCCGGCGTGGGGTCCTCCACGGGCTGCAGGTGGATATCTGCTCCACCGTGGACCTCCATGGGCTGCAGGGGGACAGCCTGCCTCACCATGGTCTTCAACAGGCTGCAGGGGAATCTCTGCTCCGGCGCCTGGAGCATCTCCTCCCCCTCCTTCTTCACTGACCTTGGTGTCCACAGGGTTGTTTCTCTTACATGTTCTCACTCCTCTCTCCGGCTGCCGAGTACCTCTGTCCCAACCTTCTTTCCTTCTTAAAAATGTTATCACAGAGGCGTTACCACTATCGCTGATTGGCTCGGCCTTGGCCGGCGGCGGGTCCGTCTTAGAGCTGGCTGATATGGGCTCTCTCTCAAACACAGGGGAAGCTTCCAGCAGCTTCTTACAGAAGCCACTCCTGTAACCCCCCCCGCTACCAAAACCTTGCCACACAAAGCCAATACATTCCACCCCTTGCCTCTGTGCATCACATTTTTCAGAACTTTGATTAAAATCTACATTCATCACACAAATTCTTCACTCACATCAACAAAAAAGAATTCCCCACACCAAAATCAAAATAATATCACAAAACTGACAAAAAGTGGACAATTTACACACAATCCAGCGCTCGTCCCTTCACCACAATTACAGCAATAAAAATTCCCCACTCGTCATGCAGCTCTTAACTCTCTAGCTGCGTTCAGTCCATGTTTTGCCCGTTACCTCTCTCACTTGAACTGTCTGTGAAGCGTCCTGATGCCAGTATGCATCTGGCTGTCTGGGTTCAAAGCAGTAACCAGGAAACAGGAGACAGAAAATGAAATTTTTTCTGTTGAACGAGTACTCACATTATTAACAAATTTTGAAATAGGTCTTCTCCCCACCCTCCAATCACTTGGAGTTCTGAAATGAAAGTGGTGAGTCTTGCATTGAATCTGATGTAGTCTGAATGAATTAATGTCATTTCTGTGTTAAACCTTCAATAGAGGCTAGACAGAGATTAGCATTTCTTTTAAGTCTCCAAATCACAGAAGGAACAGAACAGGCAATCAGACTGCTTCTGAGTATAAATGGGAAAGACTAGGTAAAAGTGTTAGGCATTCTTTGCTCCAGAACATGCATCGCTTTTAGACATCAAGGGTGAAGTTGAGTTTAGGGTTAGCATTGGAGAAGGGGTTTGGGTAGACTCCAACAACCTGAATACTTCCTACTTAGTACTTTACAACTCCCTCTCATTTAACAAAGCTAGTAGAAAAATCCAATTAGCCTTCTAATTCCCATCAAACTGTCATAAATCTAAATTTTACTATACCAACAATGTTTAAATAGGTAATACTTTCTGAAACATACCTAATGTTATACTACTCTATGCCCCATTGACTTTTTCTATTCTCATTATTCTATCCTCATAAAGTTTTACAAAAGAGAATCATAGGTTTACAACATCAAGCCATTAACATTTTCAGATGGTATTTTATTATTATTTGCATCCCCTTAATAGCGAGCAACCCCCTCCTCTCAGAACTTTTTATATAGAGAAGTTGTACAGACAGCTGTACAGAGAATGCATGTGAAGAACGCTATAAATAGAACAAGATTTAAAAAAAGGTAAAATGGAGTAAAAGAATCTCCAATTTTAGTTTGTAAATTGAGGCAGAAAGAAGAAAAGTATCTTGTCCAAGAGCTCAATAGAACTTTTGACAGAGCAAGTGTCGTGGTTTAACCCCAGCCAGCAACTAAACACCACGCAGCCGCTCACTCACTCCCCCCCACCCAGTGGGATGGGGGAGAAAATCGGGAAAAGAAGCAAAACCCATGGGTTGAGATAAGAACGGTTTAATAGAACAGAAAAGAAGAAACTAATAATGATAATGATAACACTAATAAAATGACAACAGCAATAATGAAAGAATTGGAATGTACAAATGATGCGCAGTGCAATTGCTCACCACCCGCCGACCGACACCCAGCCAGTCCCCGAGCGGCGAATCCCTGCCCCCACTTCCCCGTTCCTATACTGGATGGGACGTCCCATGGTATGGAATACCCCGTTGGCCAGTTTGGGTCAGGTGCCCTGGCTGTGTCCTGTGCCAACTTCTTGTGCGCCTCCAGCTTTCTCGCTGACTGGGCATGAGAAGCTGAAAAATCCTTGACATTAGTCTAAACACTACTGAGCAACAACTGAAAACATCAGTGTTATCAACATTCTTCGCTCTGAACTCAAAACATAGCACTGTACCAGCTACTAGGAAGACAGTTAATTCTATCCCAGCTGAAACCAGGACAGCAAGGAACAGAGCTTAAATAACCTTAACACACAATGACCAAAAGCAGTTTGCGAGTAATTTATCCCGAGTTCTCCTTTCACCTCTCTTTCCTCCTAACTGGCTTTTAGCTTTCATTTTGGTTCAGAGCCAATTTAAGACTTCTTCTTAGATAATTAGGCAGAACTGATTTTCTGCAAGAATGCACTGGCTCTTGCAGGGTTTTGCAGAAGCCACAGATTTTGGTAAGAATGTGGATGTGTGTGTCTCATCCCAGCTTCCCATTATAGGCTGTCTTTTGTCTTTTCTGTAACAGACAACTACTCTTTAGACTGTTCTTAAACTTACTGGTGTTCTCTCTCTTCTGCCTAACACAGCTGCAAAAACTTGCAGTCACCTAGTACATATCCCTAGGTACTGGAGATGGGGAAAGAATGGATACACGGAAAGCCCCTAACACTCTTCCTCCTGTAGAGAAAAGTGCCTCTAAAAACCAACATAAATAGCCTGATTTTCATGACTAACTGCCTCTCTAATTGAATAAATAGCTCCCAGAACTAACCATCACCTCATGCACACCAGGAAAATCAATCTTCCTTTCCCTAGTCCACGTGAAATAAAGACTCTAACCCGCAATAGCCAACCCTTCCAAAACTAAAATCTACTGGTTTAATTTACAGGGAATGGCAGCCTCCTAAAGTAGAATTTGAAAGACAAGGTATGTATGGCTACCCCAAAGACTTCAGAATAAAAAAAAAAAAAACAACAAATAGAATTAAAAAACCAACATAAAACCCACCCTCCAAGTGTTTCAGACTTGGTACTGAAAACTGCATTTTTTTTTCTGACAATCTGATCAGAAAGTAGTAACTGAGACAAAAGGGTTTGCAACACTTCTAACATAACAAAGCTTTTTCAGACTTTATCCTATGATTCCACTCGTACTTCAGGAATTATAGCAAAAAGCCATTCAGCCAAAAGGTTATTCTTTGGACTCACATGTATAAGGTTTAGAAATACATAAAATGCAAGCTGGTATTTTCTTTAGATCCTGTGGCTTGCCAGATATATAGTCAAACCTGTATAACTCCCATCTCCTTTCCACAAACTCCAACAAGCCTTTAACAGCTTGCAAAATGCTTATGAACTGCAGAAATTATTCTAGCTTTATTCCTCGTATGCTGGATTAGCAGCACTTTTTTAAATATATATCAACTTGCGTGACTGACTTGTCAAAAGAAGCAACAGGTCTTTTCAATAAGAGTTTTCTATCAATACATCAATGTTTCCCAACATATTATTTTATATACTCAATATTTACTCACCTTTTCGATAATCGAGGGTGGGGAGGGGAGGGAGGAAGGATGCTTAACATACTAAGAGAGAACAGCTGGAATACATGGACCTCTGCCTGGAGATGGATGATGAGCCAACTAAGAGTTTATGGGTGAGGATTAAAGAGAAGACAGGCAAAGGGGACATCGTAGTTGGTGTCTGCTACAGACCACCCGACCAGGAAGAACAAGTGGATGAGGCCCTCTACAGGCACCTAGGAGCAGTCTCATATTCACCAGCCCTGGTTCTCATGGGGGACTTCACCCCATTATCTGCTGGAGGGACACCACAGCAGGGCATAAGCAATCCAGGGGGTTCCTGCATAGTATCGAAGACAATTTCATGACCCAAGTGACAGGCCAATGAGGAGAGATGGTCTGCTGGGCCTCAACGCTGGAGAAACAACAGTGTGTAGGGTTAGTCCTGGCTTAAGTAGGTAAAGAGTGGGTTGCTAGGAAATGTGGAACTCTTGGTTACACTCACATTTCAGAATGTGTCTCATTTCTCAGGCAGCAAAAGAACTTCTCTGTTAGAAATCACACAGGCCAAGGACAAAATTGTTTTATTTTCATTAGAGATTCCTCCTATGTTAAAGACATCTAGCATATCAAATATTTCTGACAAATTATTAAGTAAGCTAGAACTTCAGTGAGCTAGAACCCTTTATGTCCCACTTTGCAGTGGTTCCACTTTGTGATACATGCACAAAAGAGCTGCCAAAAGCTACTACTACAGCTTTAGTTTTCTCTTTATATCTCTAATTCTGGTCACAGTATTAATGGAATATTTTAAAGAACCCTGCCAAGTCAGCATACAGCTGTCCCTATAATCCAACACAAGGTTTCACAGATCTTGATAAAATAGAATTTAAATGCTATTAAATGCATTCCAGGTAATCAGCTCCTGGCCACTCATCCCGGTTAACCTGTCAATCCTATTTTCTGAATTCTGATAAAGTAGTGCCAGCTCTAATACTCTTCATTTGCACAAAACCACCTTGGTGTTAGCCATCTGTATTTCCTGATAGTGACTGCTGATACATTCCTCAATGGCAGTCCCCAAAAAGCATAAAACTAAGAATCAATATTTGCTCATACTAAAGCTGTACAAAAAAACCCTCACCTCGTCCCTCCCGGAGGGAAGCCAGTTGTCTTCAGTAGGACTCTTCCTATAAAAGGGACTGAAGAGGTTATCTTGGTTAATCTTGACAGACATAACAGAACAAACTTTCAGTGTGTGTCTGTGTGTGTGTAAGACTTTAATTTCCAGGGCTATGTTGCAAGAAGCAAAGTATATTAAAAAAAGGACCTTTCTTTTCTAAAAGATCTGTTGTCTTTCATTTACCTTTTGCTGAGTTCAGTATCTTTTACATGTACATAAAGGTAAAAATACATAAAGAAGTGATAAACGGATACAGTTGGGCCTGTCTGAAAACGTATGGTAATTGGACAATTTCCTGTGAACTACAATTCTGTATTTAGACACTGCTACTCAAAACATTTTCTATATGCTGCTATTCTAAGCATAAACTTAACATTTAGAAATTAAGTATGTATTTTTACCTACTTTATAACTGAAAAGACTGTTTTTGTTTGACCTACCAACACTAAATCAAGACCTTCTGACAGCAATAGAACAAAGTTCATACCGTGTTGCCAGTCTTACAACATGCACAAGGTACATATAAATATCTCATCAATGTATATATGGTTATTATCCTTGACATATCTAAGGAGTCATAGATCCTGACAGATAAGACAGAGTTCTGCTTTGAACTCTGCTGAAGGGGAGAAGATACCATTTGCATTTCTCTTGGACTGATTTGAACCCACTGTCTTTATCTTCTTGGAGAGAGTTCTAATCTCCAAGATGTTATATAAAAGCGAGGTACTAAAATCTGTGCCTTCACTTGTGCCCTAAAGAAAATTGTCACACTTTGGCTGGTTGTTGGCTGAGTGCTCCCAAGTGTGTGTGCACCCAGCCTTGTGGCACACCTAGGGGATTGCCTACCTGTGGGACTTAAGAATTAACAACAGTTCTAGGTCCCACTGTGCCTTCGACAGGAAACAGTCTGAACTAGTCTGGATGTGCACGAAACACATAATTTAGGAAGTTTTTAAGTTACAACATATCTAGTAGGTGCATGCACCTGCATAATTGATTGTAGCAGGTTGACAGGTAAGTACAAACCCATCCCATTTCCATGCACAAGAGCTTGATCTCTTTTGAGGTAGACTAACTGCAATCTAAGCAAGCAGTCTACAAACAAAGAATGAGTAAGATAAACCTCCAAATAAAAGAATGGCAAGTTTCAACATATACCAGTTGAAACTTCAGCTCTCTGGGATGGTTACCTAGCTCTGGAAGAAGGAAGGACTGGATTTTTCTCATATTTACCGAGAACAAACCGGTTTATTGACTCAAAGAAATTTTGCTTGGCTTACAAATTCTCATTACCAGCTGCTCAGAAACCACTTAGAAATAACAGGCTTTGAATCTTTATTTTCTCTGATCATATTTATTACAAAGACAAGAAGATAACTACGTACGAATGCCTGTGTACTGTTCAAAATTTTATGATTGCCAGTTTCCATCATGCTGAGGAAACTTAATTTTTAAAATTCAGATATTGTGATGGTATATACTTGGTTTGATTTGCATGAGATGAAGAAAAAACTGTTGGAGGAGATGTAGAGAGGACAATGTGATGTATAATTTATAACTAAACACACTTATGTATTTATTTCAGTTCACCAAGGGTGTTATGTTTGTGTTTGTGCAAAACAATGATACATGCCAAAGAAATTTTCTTCTAAGGACTGCAGGAGTAAGTTAACTCTTGTTACATGTTTTTAAAATTCTCTTCTGTCTCTTTCCTTCCTGCATGAGGTATAAACATCATTGAATGCTAAAAAGTACCCTGACTACCTCTGCAATGTAATCACGGTGCTAGATGGATCTCAGCTCATTAATTTCTTGGGAATAAGAAAATCCCAGTACAGTTGATAATCAAACCTACAATCAGCCATTGGACCATTCTGTCCTTGACTTCAGCTGTGCACAGCAACTTAAGAAGAAATACAAGTATGATTAGGAAAGACTAATTGGAAAACAAAAGGTTTAAAAATGGCAGTATAGCTGGTTATAGGTCAGTAGTCTCATCTGCTTGTTTTCATATAGCTGCATTTACCAGCAAATGAAAACAGAATGATTACTTAGGTAAATAGCAAGGTTTGAAAAACATCAACCTAGGGAGAAATAAACTCCACGAATGCTGACATATATTAACTTAAAAGCAAGCAAGAAAACATAGTCAGTGAAACAATCAGCTACGTTTCAATCTATGCTAATTTTATAACACCTGTGAATTTAACATAATGTGGTGATTAAAAAAATGATGGGTTTTGTTTGTTTTTTTCACCACCGTTAAATCACACGACTATTATGGGTAATATTATTCAGTGCCACAGATGAAAGAGAGGGAAAGGGAATGTGGTAATTGCTCACATTATCATAACAGCTAAGGACAGACTAAACAATCAATTCCTTCTTTATTTTCTCTTTCATCCCCCAAACCCAACACTGCAATGTCTTTTAGAGACAATACCTATTGTTTTAAATTTGTCACTGAGTAAATAAGTCACCCATCCTTTGACTATTAAAGAATCTTCAGTGTCTTAGTTTAGGTTTTGTTCTACTTCTGCCTTTTTTCCTTCTTTCTCTCCTGTCGGTAATGAACATTCTTTCAGAAGTGAAGGGGATTTATTCTCCTCCTCTGTCAGAAATCCCACATACAGTTATGTATTACCTGCAGCAGACAGATTAGGGCACTGAGTTATCTCTTAAGTTGTTCATAGCCCGGTGATCATCTCCTGCATGAAGATGAATTTTACTACTCTTGCTAATAATCCATCACAGCCATGAACAGATTAAATATCGGTCATGGATTTATTTATTTTTATTCACAAAAGAACTCAAGGAAGAATAAAACAGAAAGAAAGAAAATCTAGCTACAACTTTTTTTGTGTATGTGTGTGTGAGATTACTCCCAGGATGTCTCTAAAAGAATGCTTTTGCATCTCTGTACTTCACTTGGTTTAATAAAATGCTTGCAATTATAATCAGCCAACAGCACTCCTGATTCCAGTAGTGACTAGTAGAAAAACTGTGCCAGCTAGCTACTCTGTATTCAGATAATAACAATCTTAGCAAAATCAAGAGAGTAAGAATCTTCCTTTTTCCACCTAAAAAAATGACTCAGTTCCTTTATATTCCGTTCTCAATTTCTTTTTCCTAGCCTTTTCCATTTTAGTTGAATGTAGCTTCCTTGTCAGACTGCCCATCCTCACTAGCCAAAGCACTTTCACACATTTTTGTAATCCATATATGATTTTTTAAAATTTTCTTGTCACTTAGTCTGTATGTGGTTTTAGTGCTATGAAAACAAATTCAATCTTAAGAGAAGCCTTGCATTTTAAGACTTCTGTATATGATAGATTTGCTGCTATTTTTAATCAAACAAGTCAGAGCTGTTTGTTTCATAACACCTGATTTTAATAAAGTATAACATCAATATTTATTATTAGGAAAAAAGTATTTTTTCCTAACTGAATAGTTCATTATGTAGATATTATTTCTACTAACAGATTGAGCTGATTGCTGAATGCACTGAACAATTCCTCAGGCATTGTCCAGTATTATTACCTCCTCTGTACTATAGACATATTTAAAGAGCTATTTAATTTTAGCATGTGAATTTAAGTAAGTTATCAAAAATTGCTACACTGCATTTCTCTAGCAACATCACCTCCTAAGGAACAGTTAATTATTTTGTTCTTAATATCATGTTTCTTAAACAGGTATCAGTATCTTTCTAAAGTACCAATTTCTTCTTCACTGACAGCCTCAAACAGAAAAGAATAGACAATGTTGTGTAAAAAATAACCAATGTTAGGATTTTACTTCATGACTGAAGAAAAAGTACAGACATGAATTACACTTTATAATGCAACATTTGAGAAAAAAGGATTTGTGATATTTATTTTTTCCCCAAGTGGAAACTGTACCCATAATTGTATGGATTAGTGAGGCTATGCAAGCTAGCCTGTCCCAGCACACTCCCCACCCTGTGTGCTTGAAGCCAGTTTAGGGAGACACCACTACCAAGGAGTGTTCCCTGCTGGGGGGCTCTGCACAGTGGTGAAGGTGTGCCCTAGTCGCAGCCCAGGCTGGACCTCAGGTCCCCAATTGTGCTGAAAGCTGTCATTCCTCTTTTCCAAGCCTTTCTAAACAAAAAGATTCTATTTCCTCATGCCCTGGATTTTTCAAAGTATCACAGGGAAATGTAGATACACGATACTCAGTCCACCCTGTCAGAACCAGAAAAAAACTACAACTTTGCAGAAAACTATCAAAAATTAGAAATAGAGCACATAGCAATTGAATAATCCTGTTTCATGGCTGGGATAAGAGTATAAAATATAATATATAAAGGAAAGCCAAATAGAAAATCCAAGGAAAAGTGGAATACAATTTTCAAAACTGCAAACACATCCAATTGCATAGAAACTGTAATTATTAATTTAATTTTATATTTTTAAGATTTTGGGGAATAATCTTTATAAAACTTAACCTGTATTTTTTAATTAGACATTAAAAAACAAGTAATGTTTTAGACATTAGACATGTATGTGTTGATCTGCGTGTGTTAGGCAGGAATGGTGTGACCTTGTGAGGAAGGAATGTTGTTTGGGCTTCACTTGTTTGGGGTCCTTTCTAGGGTTTATTTGTTTATTTGTTTTAAGGGCTTTAGGATTTTTCAAAAGTATACCAATGAAATAGCAGTACACAAGATCTACTGACTATGAAAACTAAGTAGTCACGAGACGGCTAAAATGTGTCTTAGGATACAAACTTGAACCTACTGAAACACTCAGCCAAATATTTTAAAACATGTTTAAGCTACTAGGCAATAAGGTTCCTTTGTGTATTAACTTTTCTACCCACCACAGTGCAGCCAGGGTATGACTACCCAGTGTTTGACTTAGTCTATGTTTTGCTGTGTCCCCTTTTCATCATCTTTCAAGTTTCTTCACCATGTTTTCTGAGGCTTAGTTATTCCACTAATAACTGCATGAAATGAGAGGACCAGACTGCAATGGATACCTTTGTTACGAGAATCATAAAATCTTTTAAAATTTGAAAAATGCCGTACATTTGAAGAAGTTTCATTCCAAAAAACTCACATTGCTCTGATGATTATGAATATGACTCAATCAGTATACTGAACCAATTATTTAAAAAATACACAGTTTGGCTTTAGCTATATTCAGTTGATTATTATAAAGGAAACAAAAAGCATCTTCATACCACTTTAACAAAACATGAAAATCTGAGAAATTAAAGAAATTATGAATTCTAAAAAGTTTCACAAGCTCTTTAAGATAATTAAAGCAACAGAGAGATACAGCAGAGAAACAGGAAAAACAAAAAAGGAAGCAGGTGCAAGTTATCAGTTAAAATAATTATCTTGAATCTCCCTTTTCAATAAACATTGAAATTACTTCTCTATTCTTCATCCTGAAGAGCTTCATCTCTTTTCTAAAGCATCCTGCATAAACATCCAGCACCATACATAAACTGCTTAGTAATTCAGGAGTGGCAAAAAAGGACAATAATCATATTTAATGTATGCCATGAGGTATATAATATTTTCAAATACCCACTAATATGTCCTATCCTGCAGACAGTACTTATTTTAGAAAAACTAATTTAGTTTTAATAGTTATTAAGTCACTTTGCTTTAGAAAACCAACGAATATTGGAAACAAAGTAGGAACTGTCCAGATGCACATAGCTTATAACAGCTATAAAGCAGAAACTATTTTCAAATCTTAGTGGCAGAACAACTAGTAGAAGGGACACAGTAACTAAACGACCTTGCAAACTCTCCCAAAGATAATATAATGTGGATCCAGTAAGATGAATTAAAGTAGTGAACTTCTATACACAACCAAACTGTAAGCTTGCCTGTGGAGGAAGCATTTACAACAGTTTTCACACTGCTCTTATTTGAGAAAATGATTCATGCGATTTCCTCTCGCTTAAATGTGATTTTTTTGAGACAAAGAAAATAATAAGTATGACAGACAGTGGCCTTTAAAACTTGCACCCCCTAGAATGCTGAGAGAAAAACAAAACAGAACTCAAGAGTTGTGAGAACAGCCATTTTCAGAATAAAGCTATTTCAGAATTAGAATAAATTCCTATTTATATAGCACTGAGATTCATACTTCAGACACAACATTTCAAAAGCTGTTATCTATAATTGAGAGAACTCGGTGAGGACAGTTAATTACTAACTGTAAAATGCAGTATGAAAAATAGTATCAACTGCAAATTAGAATTTATTGACATGTACAAGTCAGCATACTGTGCTAACTTGTTTTTCCCAAAACTTCTGTTACATACATGTTCTAGAATAGATTCAATTTAATGCTTGTTCTAAAATATGTACTTAGGACTATATCACTCAAAACTCTTTTTATGCACGTGCCACACCACAATTTTAACTGAAGAGGACCTTAAAGTAAAACCTTATCCAGTTTGTATCATGTTTTAAGGTTCTCATGCAAATCTGCCTTAAGTAAAAATGAATTGAGTGGTCTCATACTAAATTTCATTAAACACATTTGTGTGTCTCATGTTGCTACAGTTTTGTCACACCTTTTTCATGTTCTAGACTCTTCTCAGATTCGTTTCTGAATTAAATGAGAAAAAAGAACGGAACAAGAAGATGAACAAAGTTAGTGATGATTTTGAATGCTCTGCACTGACACAATTATCTGAGGGAAACATTTCTACCACTTCTGTTTTTTCCTTTTAACAGGAATTAATCTATAGAGATCAACATCAAGAACAAACACTAAATCTTAAATGATCTACATCTGAACTCCTGAGAGAATTTTAATAGAACAGCACCTCTACTTAAAATGACAGAAACAGCAAAAGGTGGTTAAAGAATCAACCAATAAGAACATTTAACTTATGGCGATGTGTCCTGGACCACACAGTACGTTTTGTTTATGACACTCCTGGAGCAGCCTAACTTCTCAACAAGACTTACAGGATTTCTCCTGGAACTGAAAGACAGACATCAAATTTGCTACAATTTGTGCAAAACAGCTGTTCTTGAATGTAACCTTGGATGCCTGGTACAACCATCAGGGAAAACAATCAAGGGCTACAAGCCAAGGGCACGCTGTTTCAGTAGGACTTTCGTATTATGGCCAAAATTTGTGGAAGCACCATCTGTTGCAACAACAAAGAACTTGATTTTTGTTTGTTTGTTTGCTGTTTGCTGCCCCCCAGCTCCCAGCTTAAGGTTTTCCTGACCCGTGACATTGCAATATGACTCTGGCTTTGCAGCATATGCACCCCATACAATGCGGAACGATCTCATCTTCTTCCAAGAGTTTTGCATTATCTAGCTCATAGGGGGGAGCAACACTACAAATTAAATGGTAAACACAAAAAATGTTATTTACAGTGTAAAGCACAGGGATTTTCATTGGGCAAATCCCATTAATGATATCCACACAATTAAGTCCCCTAGCTTGTTCCTCAAAAATTAATGCTAAAGCATTTATTTATACCTACATGTCCTTTTGAAAAGACTAACAATTATCAGACTTTAATGTCATCTCTTTGGAGACTATGGACATATAAAACGTATAAACTTAAAATAATTGTTTGCCTGGAAGCCTGGTTAAACCGCAGTTCTGTGAGTGAAAATTAATCTTTCAAATGAAACATACACTTTTTTTCATAGTACAGTTAAATTCATTGTACAAGTCAAGCTGTACTTTGAAGTCAGCAATTTGGAAAAGCGTTTTCCTTCTTCAAAAGTCAAACAAAAAGCAATAAAATGATTACCATTCAAACTAGCTGACACCATTCTTACAGCATTGGAAGAAAATTATTTTTTGACAAATGCTTGCAAGAACCTGCATGGGAGCAGGAAAAAAATGGTGTGCTATGGAGCTGATGTTAATTTAAAATTTACAAAAAGAACATTTTTAAAAGGTTCATATTGTTGCAAATATTTTGATAAAGAAATTAAAATCTAATTATATAAAAGAGTTTGGTTTGATTAAGAAGTAGAAAATTGTGAAGCATAGGTATGGGAGCGTTAAGTTTGAAATGTAGTCATAGGAACTTAGGAACTTTAGAAAATGTACTATGGGTAACTATAAGAATTCAAGTATTGTCTAAAATCAGTTAACCACAGAAACTTTGACAAAGATTTGTTGATTTGTAGTGTTTTGTTTTAGGAAACTAAGGAAACTGCTATGGACACCAGTTTGCTGCTTGGAAACCCCTTACCTCGATCTAATTATCGAGGATTCCAATCAGTAGAGTTAAATGAGATTAACCAATGATTGTTTTAACATAAGAATATTAATAAGATGGTGTGACTGAAGGACCAATTATTAGAAAGGTTAGATTTAAGAATAGACATAGTATGCATTTTTATGTAAAATAATATAGATGATGGTGAGAATCGTACTGCGCAGAATCACCTAAGAGAGGTCAAGAAGCGGACAAGTGAGGAAGACTATGGAAGACCACCAGAGACCTTCACTGCACCTGCGTGAAGAGACATTTACATATGCTAATGATTTATCAGAAAGTTAATGATTATGCACAACATTTTCCAGAAATTTAGTGAATATGTATAACAGGTGTGTATTTAACCTGTACAGTTAGACTAGCCAGGTGCACACGATAGGTGGAGCAATCCCCCGTGTGCCCAGTGCTGCAATAAAGGAGTGCCTGCTTCTTAACTTCTCATTGCTGTTAGGGAGTTTTATTCTGGATTTCGGTAACATATCTAATCGCAGAATTTTGTTTATTTTCTTTAATAAAACATATTTGTGTTAGGTTAATTCTTCATATTCTGGACAATATCTTTCCTGAATGTATAACAAACTACATAAGAAGTCAATAACTTCTGTTAAAAAAAAACCCCACACAAACATATTCTGCTTTTGATTGTTACTGACTGGTGTCCTCTATATTTCCGTGCTTATCCTTCCCCTCCTCCCTGCTCCCTCCTCTAATGTAATTGTGAACTCCAGGTATTCACTCCAGAAATAGAGAGGGAACAAATCAAATAATTTATTTTTAAGCAATGTCACAATACTATACTATAAAAGGCCTCTTAGCTTGAGCATAACATGTATTAGTACTCGTACTGCTGAACCAAACAGCTTCTGCTTTCTATGATTACAGATGGACTCCTTCTACCTACAATGAAACATCTTCTATTTTACCATACTCCAGAAAAATATTAACTTCCATAATAAAAGCTACAAGGTAAAAATACTTTTTTTTCCACATAATCTTTCTGTAGATTGGAAAAAAATCCAGTTCTGGTTGGGTATCAATAAAATCTGTTTTTTCCTTGAATACCGTGGCATACTCACTGGAATTTAGATCATATATTTTCCCTTCAGACACTAGAGACCCCTTTACTGCATGAGTTCATACTTTCTTCTCTTTTCCATTGATTAAGCCATGGCCAGTTCAGAAGAATGATGTGTCTTATATTTAATTTCAAGTATTTCCATGTTTATAGTAAGTTTGCAGCCCAATTCATAATTGAAGTTAAATGTCAAGATTGATAGTTTTGCTGATTTCAACTCCGTATAAGAAATACAAAGCGGATTAACTAAACTGCTAAGGAAACCACCACTGAACACCATCTGCCAGCCTGGTCAATAACTCATCTTTGCTCTTGACTTCAAAGTAGCATTCTCCAAGCTAGCTCTAGAACTTGAATCAGAAAAGTGTTCCTCAGAGGGACTTAGTAGTTTGATCTCTGCCTCCTGAAGACATGATTATACTATGTTGGAACTGGAGTTCATGTCTCTGCAGGGCACCATACTGAACCCTGTAAACATGCCAGCACCCTGGAGCTAGATCAGGGATTGACAGCACATCAGTACCTTGAATCATGTGGACAAGTCCAAAAACTTAATAAGTATAAACAGCAGGTAATCTAATTAGGGATTTCTATAGTTGTGGCATCCGTAACAATACTCGGAAGAGAAAACAGCATGCATGTATCAGTGAAAGCATGTCCAAAAAGCTTGCAGTGCTTAAGTGGATATGAAATAATTTGTCATTGGTTAGAGCAATTATGTCTTCAGTTAACCCTTAAAAACACATAAACAAAAAATTAAAATTGCAGGATGACTTTATGGAAATGATTCACAGTTGCTTTTGAAAAAAAAAATAAATGACACATAGAAGGACTACCAAATTAAGTAAAGAAGTTAGTGCATGGGGTCAGTTACAGTAACTGACTAGATTCAAGCAGCAACATTTTAACCTCTATCCATTATCTTTCATTATCATCCCTTCAATATTTTCTAATTATCGTATATTAAGACAAAGAGTGTATCACTTCACTGGAAAAGCAATGTGTACTAAAATTATGCAGGTTTTCCTTACTTCTTTAAAGAATGCAGGTTCATGGATTCATGCTATAACGAATTGCCTGTAACGTAGGTACTTTGATTACCTATTGTTGTAAACATAAGAATGTATTCCATTAAGCTTGTCCTTGTAACTATTCTTTTTCCCTTTATCCTAGTGGTACATAATAAACTCAAAAGGTTCTATTGCTTCTCCAATTTATTGTCCAAAAAGTAGCAAGAATATTCTTGGTAAACAGAAAAAGACAGCACTAGAAAACACTAACCAAGATTGCACAGGAGTCACCTGAACGTATCAAAATATTGGCAGATTGTAAAAGGAAGCAAGGATTGAAGGGAAGGATACTATTGCAGGTCTTTAAATTTTAGAAGAATCTTTTTTATGCAAAAGTAACAGCTTCAGAAGATGCATGAAAATCTCTGAGTGAAAAAAGGATGGAAGAAAAATAATCTTATACTCAGAAAAACAAAGTTGGGGAAGAATTCCATCAGATACAGTCCTAGAGAGAAAAGGCGTTTAAGAGATCCCTCAGATGACCTGTGAGAAAAACAGAGATGCTGTCTGAGTGTGTAGGGATAGAGTTAGGAAAGCCAGAGTCCATGTGGAGCTGAATCTGGCAGAGATGTGAAGAGCAACAAAACGGCCTTTTACAGGTTCACGAGTAGCAAAATGGAGACCATGGAAAATGTGGGCCCACTACTGAATGGGACAGGGGACCTGGTGTTGAAGGATATGGAAAAGTCTGAGGTACTTAGTGACTTCTTCACCTCAGTCTTTACTGAGGAAATTCACCCTCAGGAATCTGAGGCATATGACACCAGAAAAGTATGGATCAAGAAAGACCTACCCTTGGTGGGGGATGACCAGGTAAGGGACCATTTAAACAGACTGGACATACACAAGTCCATGGGGCCTGATGGGATGCTCCCATGAGTGTGAAAGGAGCTGGCCAATGTCACTGAGAGGCCACTCTTGGTCATCCTGGAAAGACTGAGGTGATCAGGAGAGATGCCTGAGAACTAGAAGAAAGCAAATGTCACCCTTATCTTCAAGAAGGGTCAGAAGGAGGATCTGGGAAAGTATAGGTCAGTCAGCCTTACCTTGATCCCTGGGAAGATGATGGGACAAATAATCCCAGAAACTATTTCCAAACATATGAAGGACAAGAAGGTGATTGGGAGTAGTCAGCATGGATTTATGCACATAAATCCATTATATTTAAACATTCAGAACATTCTGAATGCATAACATCCTCGTAGACAAACTGATGAAGCATGGGATAAATAAGTGGACAGTGAGGTCAGCTCAAAACTGGCTGAGCTGCTGGGCTCCAGGTGTGATCAGTGGCACAATGTCTAGCACTAGAAAGGTAGTTCCAGGATCAGACAACAGGGAAGAAACTAGTCTTAAGCAGACACCTGTGTACATTTCATTACTGCATGTAGAACATTTATCAACAATGATATATTTGTAATTTTTACAGCTTATTTCCAAAACTGTTAAAAGAATTTCAACAATGAATAATTAAAATGGAAACCCCAGGGGGGAAAGAAAAAACATAAAGTACTTCCTTGTCAATTCTCCTAATTAAACTGTATCACTCACAGAAACTGTCATAACACTACTTCCATTTACCCAGATATCCAGACTTTTTGTGTATTTTTCAGAGCGCGAGGTATGTTGTTAAAAATATAGTCAATCATGTATCAAGCTTTGGTGAACTAAAGATTGCTTTCCCCAAGAGTTTGACAAGCAAAGCTGTGCAACTTCCTACAAAATCTACAAGGACAAAGACACCAGTAATCATTTTAATCCCTTTTATTTTTTATAAACAATTGCTCAAAAATTGAATCTATGATACCTACCTAAAATATCTAACACCAGACACTTTGTTCAATATGACTCATGGAAGTTTTTCTAAAGCTTTTTCTTTAGACCTCAAATGGTTAAGCAATGACATACATAATCAGTATCTGCAACATAACTGTTTCATGAAGCTTTTAAATATTATTTCCATGAACAAAGATGTCTATAACATTTTTGAGTTGTTATTGCTGAAACTTCAAACAGATTAAATTTAAAATGTGCCAGATGTTAGCTGACACAAATGAACTCTTAAAAACACCATGTAAACTCCCTAATCATTTGAATGTTGACTAGAACATGGATATAGGAAGTACACGTAATTTTGCAATTATTAGATACTTGTTTAGAAACAAATCTAAATCAGTCCTGCATTGTGCACAGATAACTGCATGTCTGATCAGTCATTTCATTTTTGCTTTCCTCCTTCTTCTAAAGATGAAGGCCATGTAAGTTATACCAGACATTTTATAAACATATTCACTCCATTGCTGGCAAACAAATGTACCTATTTTATAAATGATTTGATAACAAAGCCAGGTGTCTTTCAAACATACTTTACTCATACTTTAATGGGTTTAAACATGCTTGAACTTTTTAATTTATTTGCATATACAGCAAGTGGGGTCACAACCCTTTCCTAATCACGTGCAGTACATCATTTGAGAAAACAAGTCTCAAAGGTGTGAAAATGGGGCAAAGGAATGGCAGGAAATGCAGCTTGTTGGGCAGTAAGAATTTCTCTGATCCTAAGGGCTAACTACTTATTTATTCAACTTTAGTTCAACAAGTACCTGTTGATGCCTCTTTCCTGCTAGAGGAAATGGCTTTTCTGAAGGACATGGACAGAAATGAATGTGCAGGGGGATGGTACAAAATTATTTGGGAAGAATGAGTTAAAAGTGGAGAACACGAGAAGGATACATGTTTTAGACCACAACAAAATAAAAGAATCTGAACAATGAATGTATGTTTTATACATGTATTATTTCAATGTCCCTGTGATAAAGGCAAATGCAAATAACATAATTTACATGCAGACTCCAACATCATCTTTTCATTCACAAATGGCGAAAATCCATCTTTTATGTGTAGCTTATGATCTTAGTTTTAATGAGGATTTTGACAATTGACAAGAAAATTAGGTGGACTTCTGTTTCAAATATACCTGAAATCTGATTAGGAGTCTGCAATATGAATTGTTAAATGCTGGTTTTGTTGTTTCAGATGGCTCCTTTGGTACACCGTAAGTGAGATTTATTAGCAGCATTCCTGCAGTCAAACAACACTATTAAAATTTGATACATATATTCTATCCTTATGGAGAAGGGAATTAGTGACTTCCGGACAGAATTTTACCTCTAAATTTTAGTTATAATTTCTTAGTCTGATGCAAACAGAGATCAGTAGGTCCATGTTTCTTATGTTTATTTTTACAATTTTTATTACTCTATTGTTTCTTTATTATTTCTATTTCTCTAATTATTACTCTATTATTTGTTACTTTAATTTGTATTCTTTTTTCAATGCAGCAGAAAAATGAAAATCTTTACAAAACTGCATTGCATGGAGTATGAACTCCATCCTCCTATTAAATACATTTAAGTGACTATATTAAGAAAAAATCATAGGGAAAAAAGAAGGAAACATATAGCACTTTTTATGTAATAATATAGTACAATCACTATGCAATAATATAATAGGATGTGACAAATAGTAACATAATGTAAATACTATTTAACCATGTTTTCCACATTTAACTAGCTACTTGCACGCCCTCTATTAATAACATTGAGTTTAAACTACATAGAAAACCAAGTATGAATTATTTTGAAAATTGAGCCTCAAGTTGTCAAGTATTTAAGAAGGAAATAATTTGAAAATAAACAAAATTATCAAATACATTAAAACAGTAAAGCTATAATACTATAACTTATCAGAAAACTCAATGGATAAAAGTAATTGTTACTAATTTTCCATTATGCTAGCTGTAGATCTTTGCTTTCATAGAATCATAGAATGGTTTGGGTTGGAAGGGACTATCTGGTTCCAACTCCCCTGCCATGGGCAGGGACACCTTCCACTAGACCAGGTTGCTCAAAGCCCCATCCAACCTGGCCTTTGTTTCCATGTTACCAGCAAATGCTAAAACTAAAATTTAGTAGTGGCTTATTTGTATATTTTTGATTAGCAGACACGTTTTCCCATGAATGCATTTCATTCTTTAAGAACTTGTATGTAAGAGCAAAACAGGGTCTTCTTTCTATTTTTTTATAACAAATACAAATAATCATAATTTTTAAAAAAACTATAAGAAATTTCTCTCTCATTATTTCTTTGGTGGGTTTTCAGTTGATCAGTTGTTGCTGTCTTTCACTACATTGGCTTATAGAAGTCAAAGTCTACCAACGCTTACACTGCAAGTTAGAATAACTGAATTACATTACTAAATGCAATAGCACTCACTTTCAAGAAAGCCTTACAACGGCCCTATCTGCATTTTACCTTACATTATGTAAATCACAATATAAAACTATAGTTTACATGACTTCCACTTAAAATGACCACATACTGTTAAAAGCTTAAGTAACTAGAAATTTAACAGCAGTTAATTAAGATTTTTGACTGAATCGAAAATATGCCTTTTAAAAACTCAAGCCATGAAGGTGACTAACATTTGTGAACTTTAGACATTAACTGCAAAAGCCTCAGCTACTTGTCAGCAGTCTCCAAAGGCGATACCGAGCACTTTGCAATCTTGTTAGGTGCTATATAGAAAAGAATACAGTTATTTCAGTAAGCACTGTACAATCAAAATATAGGAAATATTTCAAACATTTTCTTCAGGATGGCCATTTGTATAGTTGAAACCCCCTCCTTTTTAATCACAAGCCGAGTAGTGAAAGCTTCCCAAAGAATTTCACAATACTCCTTCCAAGAGATTTCTTTTTCTTGCTATTATAAAAAAGAGTGAAACCAAATTGCTTTCAGCTCAGATAATTGTTTATAAGGAAATATTTTAAGTGGCCAGAATTTGGCCTGTCTTGGTCTTGTAGCAATTACCTTAAGAATGACAGATGAAAACAAACAAAAACTATCAGTGTTTTAAAACCAGACAATCTGATTTCTTAGGCATTAATCATAATTTTTTTATTTATCACATGGAAGAGACAAGATGTATATGAATGCTTTAATACATATTTTTATAACATTTAAAATTTTACCTCCTGCTTTTTGTGAGACAATTTTATGTAATATTTTTATTCTTTCCTTACTGTACCAAACTACAGCCTTAAAGTAGTTGTAAAATGCTGCATTTTATGTCACAGAGATTTTAACAGAATTACTGTATGTGCTTTAGCATTCCTTACAGAAAGGAAATATGTAAGAGTCCTGGTGCAGAGATTACAGTTTGTAGCAGCAGAGCATTAAATTTCAAGTTGAAGAATATGATACACAGAATCTAAAGACTCAGATGTGAGTGTAGTTTCAGGAACGGGCCACAGGATTTTTCACATTTCATGGATTGGTGACTTCTGACAGTTCAGTACCATTTGGCCACTTACAAATATGCGACTGCAGTTAAAGGAGTCATCTCATCACTCCTAGATAAATAGCAGTACTGCAGGCACTTTTGCATTGGGTTTATCAAAATTTTTGAAGAAAATTTTGTGCACATTAGGACATGAGTTTCAAAGGTTAATTATAGAGCTTGCCATCCCAATCTACAGTGTATGCAAATTCTCCTTTCGTTTTAAGCCTCACAATTTAGCTACTGCAAATTTTTAGAGGTGCTGAATATTATAGAATCATAGAATCATAGAATCATTTTGGTTGGAAAAGACCTTCAAGATCATCAAGTCCAACCATTAACCATGCCCACTAAACCATGCCCTGGAGTACCCTGTCCACTCATACCACTTCCCTGGGCAGCCCATTCCAATGTTTGACAACCCTCTCAGTAAAAAAATTTTTCCTAATATCTAACCTAAATCTCCCCTGCCTCAACTTGAGGCCATTTCCTCTTGTCCTATCTCCAGACACCTGACAGAAGAGACCAACACCCACCTCACTACAACCCCCTTTCAGGTAGTTGTAGAGAGCTATAAGGTCTCCCCTCAGCCTCCTCTTTTCTAGACTGAACAGCCCCAGTTCCCTCAGCCGCTCCTCATAAGACTTGTGCTCCAGGCCCCTCACCAACTTGGTTGCTCTCCTCTAGACACGCTCTAGCAGCTCAATGTCTTTCCTGTAGTGAGGGGCCCAAAACTGAACACAGTACTCGAGGTGCGGCCTCACCAGTGCCAAGTACAGGGGAACAACCACCTCCCTGCTCCTGCTGGCCACACTGTTCCTGATACAGGTTAGGATGCGATTGGCCTTCTTGGCCACCTGGGCACACTGCTGGCTCATATTCAGTCGGCTGTCAACCAGCACCCCCAGGTCTTCTTCTGCTGGGCAGCTTTCCAGCCACTCTTCCCCAAGCCTGTAGCGCTGCATGGGGTTGCAGTGACCGAAGTGCAGGACCCGGCACTTGGCCTTGTTAAACTTCATACAATTGGCCTCAGCCCATCGATCCAGCCTGTCCAGATCATCCAGCCTGTCCAGATCAACCTGGCAAAGGCAGGCTTCTGACTTACCTGGGGGCTGCTGGTTAACATAGTTAAGGGACATTACATGAAATACTAAGAGGAGTTTAACAGACTAACAGACACAGAGCACATGTTACTGGCTGTTAATAAAGTAAAATGTTTAAAACTAAGAGTAATTAAATTGTGAGAAGACTGGAAAAAGAGAAAATATTTTTTCTAGTAGCCATTCCCCACAAACGCCAAAACTTCTATGTTATAAATGTTATATTTATGCATAGCTTGGGCACACTGACAGTTTTCATCTCTTTGTAGTTGTCAAACCAGAGCAGCAGCAACAGGGTCATGGTAGAGAACGGATGCAGAAAGATGAAATAACAGCATAGAAAGCATTAAAATTTGCGGTGTTACTGAGCCTGAATACAGACACCCTTCACCTTGACAGTAGTTTTTTAGTAAGTATAACGGTACTGTTGCAGAATTTGGTCAGCTGACTTTGATTATTTGTTTATGTTAATGGTGATCACATTAGAAGTTTTTCTTTCAAACACTGATGGTGGTTGGGGATGGTCACCATTCAATAAAAGAATATATCGTGGCAAAACCAACCAAACAAGATGAATGGAAATGAATCATTGGCTACTCTGTGGATAGCCAGACTAGAGGAGGGGTAGAGGGAATTTTAGAATAACTGACTACATTTAACTCAACTGCCTCATCTTTGAAGCATACTACCAACTTTCCCTGCACTTTTCCCAGTGTGCAACAAAGAAATTAGTTGTAAGTTAATGCTGGGGCAGGGGGGAGAACCCAACAAACCCAAACAACCAAGAAACCAAACATGGTTACCGATCTCCCATTCCCTTAGTTTGAAGGTGGTATGAAGGTATGCAGACTTTTGGTCACACATAAATATTTTTATCAGGATACTGGTACTCTGAAGGTAATGGTGCCATCCTCAGAACACAGACAAGCTGTTCATCAATTCTTTACCCCACATATCATAAAGCTTCTTATTCACAACAGGCTTAGAGCTATAAAAATAATTTTGGAATAGTCCCAAATAATAGGACTTCAGTGCATCCATTTCCTTTCAGTACAGGCCGATTTCAGAGTATCAGGTGCTTTTTGGATAAATACTAACATGAATGTCTACTCCAGTACTTGAAAAGCTGGCCAGAACTCTGATGTGTAATAGAATTGGACTTTTTCAGAAATTTCTGTCAGCTAATGCTCTTGAAAAAATAGTGCTGTAATAAAATGAGAAAATGCTGAATGTTTTTTTATATCAAGAATACAAGACACTTTCCTAGCATCCATTGTCACCTGTTGCAGAGAGATTTTATCTCAGGAATCCAACTGAGTAACAGGATAAATCACCTCTCTCATATTACTCATACACTTAATTTATTAGCACCTCCAAAAGAAACTGCTTATGTTGGCTAAAGTTCATAGCTGAAAATCGATGTGAGCCAGGCAAATCTGTGTCAAGCTGATGATTCCTGCTCTTCTTAAAAGTATGTTTGAGGCATTTAAGAGCTCTGGATCTCTAGAGTTGAAATGCTTGTCCATACTGTACCAGGATTAAAATTATATTTCCCATTATGAAAATGAACTGGATATGATTGGAGGTGTTGAAAAGTCAACTGCAGTGAATACTTGGCAAAACGTACTCTTCCCAACAGCCCACTGATTATCAGCAGGACTGTTTTTGTTTTGTTTTGGTTTTGAGAAATCAATAGTACATACAATAACATAGAGAAGTAGTTTGTTTCTTGAACAAGAAACAAAGACAAGTTAATACAACTGCCCAGTTTTCACTGCGGTATTCTTAGTGGATCTTCAGTTCAGTTTCTGACTGGAGATAAATGTATCAACTACAGTCATGGAGTGTGACTGCAGAATCACAAGCCTGATGAATTGGCAAGGTTTCATCATTTTATTGTTAAGCACTACAGTTAGAATAAAAATTATGGGCTTGATTTGGCAGATGCTTAGATTATTGACAACTGAAGAGAGCGAGACATTCATCACGGTCAGAGGTAAACTCTGTGATATGGCTATCGCTTAACAACCACACAAGATATTCAGAATAACTAGAAATGAGAATAGTAGGTTAAACCTAGATTGTTTCAAAAGAATCATGGCAGAGTTCATGGACAGCTGTATCAAAGGCAGAATGTGCCTATGAATGATTCAAAAGGTTGAGACACACTTAATATTAAATCATCATCAGAGAATTTTTAATGAAAAATACTGGAGGCTCCTGAATTAACTAATGCACATGTGAATTTAAATCAGTTCAAGTTAAGAAAGTAGAGCAGAACATGAAAACATATGAGACTCATGTAACAGAAGTAGTAGTATTGAGCCTGAGGTGGTAAATGAGCATATTCTAAATTACTGGCTGTAAACATTAAATAATAGATTAGATTCATCTTTGAACAATATTGCTGTCAGAAAATTTAATGGGAATTACAGCAAGTTCAGTGGATTTAACAAATAATGAAACCCCAGATTTATTACATTTTGACCACCATTTTTCCCAATAGCCAGACTTCATGCATCAATCGGGCTTCAAGATGGGCTTGGAAAGTTTAAACTAGGTTCAAGCTCATCTCTGAGGGAAAAAAAATAGCACCTTTTCCCAGGAACAACAGAAAGGCTTTGCTATGCTATTCAAAATGAAAGAATACAAGGACATATATATTTAAATCTCAGAAACAAGACAGTACTGGAGTAGAGCATCTATGTATAAGAAATGTCTTCAGTCAAAGTAAACAAGAACCATTAGATGATCATCATCAGTTCTTTCACACCCATGAGTTTTCAGGCTTTGGCACTGCATGGATCAATAGCACATGCTTCCTCATTAAAAAAACCTAATAATTAAAGTTAGCCAGTATATCAGGTAAGCATTAGAGCATCACTGATTGCTTAATGCCTGTTACTATCAGTCAGTTTATGTCATTATTGCAAAATTTTGTTATAATTTTAGGTCAGATGTTTTTTACACAAGGTAAAGTACCAGCACATTTCTTAAAGTTGGAATAATAATCTTTTGTGCCAGAAGTATCCAAACAGGGAAATTATGGAGTGATTCCTAAAAAAAACCCCTTAAAATAGTCTTTTACTATGGAAGTGTAATGATGATATGGGAGCTTTTCTTCTGATTCAGAACTAGACATGAAAAAAACTTCCACTCATCCACACAGAAGTTTTTAGTCTGTAAAAACAGAGCAACTCACTTACAAACTCAACTTAGCTGTTAGCTGCTGAGATCAGACATACAAAGTTCTACTGCAGGAAGAGATCAGAATTCTACAGGGCCATGGCCTGCACATTGGGTTCCAGACTCCCAAATGCCCTTCTCCAAGCTACATATTTTACAGGCCAGAAAGAACTCTGAAACCTATTGTCAGAAGCCTACCTATTTTTCAACCTAGTTTAATTTGTTTCAGTTTTTAATTGAAGGACATTTCATCACTGATTTATAAGAAAGTTGTTTGAGAACAGAACAATTACCATTTGGAAAACTTGTCAGGTAAAAAGAACAGAAAGAACTAAACTCTTCATCATGAGGAACGTGCGGAATGGCGAGGGGAGAGAGAGAAAAAAAACTTTCACTCCTGGAAAATGACCATACTGGCATTAGAGAAATAAAATAACAGCTCAGAAACTGAAAGTGTTTGAAAGCAGATGAAAATCACAAGGGAAAGTTGGAAAACTTTTTTTCTGGATGAATTTGAACAACTCTGCCAACTGGTAAAGAAAGGGTGCTGTTTTTCCAAATATACATATATATAAAGTAAATATATTCTATCCATTGATATATCTGGTAAGAACAGAAATCATCATTAAACTCTAGCAAAAAGAACCTTATTCGTATTATTTTGAAAATAGTCATTCTGACAAAGAGCCTTACAAACCTTCCGAACTGGAGAAGAGATTTAAGTGTTGCTTATGCAAGTGAAAGTATTTATTGAACATATAAAAGTTATGTCTAAAAACGTCTCTTTCATTCAGTAGAAGACTCTATTCAGAAATGGATTTTCTGTTTTAATTCCTCCCTGTAATACGTCTTAAATTTTTCTGAAAAAATACACAACAAACAAAAAAAAAGAAACTTTTGAGGATTTATTTTTTTGAGACTATTTAACTAATATTTAATTTTCTTCTCTTATGTGCCACATTCTGAAGTTTTTCTGAACTGACATGAATAGCTTTAGCAGCACTAGCCATTATACCAAAACACTCTCAGATTGCTTAGAATCTATTATTATTATTATTATCTACTGCTTTCTTTTCCAGTATTATTCAGGAAGAATTTAGAAAAAATATCTGCCACTGCAAAAGTCGAACTACTTTACAGGAAAAACACTTTCCCCAACATACAAGACAGCTGCTGTTAACAACTCGTGCGCCACAGTTCAATGATCTTAGAACACTTACTACTAATTGGTGGAGACTCAGGATGAAATATTTCCAGGAGGAAATAGTTAGTGACCTACTATGCCATCTGGACACTCACAAATCTATGGGACCCGATGGGATCCATCCAAGAGTACTGCAGGAGCTGGCAGAGGTTCTTGCCAAGCCACTCTCCATCATCTATCAGCAATCCTGGTCAACAGGGAAGGACCCAGATGACTGGAGGCTTACCAATGTGACGCCCATTTACAAGAAGGGTCGGAGGAAGGATCCAGGGAACTACAGGCCTGTCAGCCTGACCTCAGTACCGGGGAAGATTATGGAACACTTCGTCTTGAGTGCGCTCACATGGCATGTGCAGGACAACCAGGGGATCACACTCAGCCAGCATGGGTTTACGAAAGGCAGGTCCTGCTTGACCAACCTGATCTCCTTCTATGACCAGGTGGCCCACCTAGTGGATGAGGGGAAGGCTGTGGATGTTGTCTACCTGGACTTCAGCAAGGCCTTTGACACTGTCTCTCATGGCATACTCCTTGAGAAGCTGGTGTCTCATGGCTTGGACAAGTGTACTCTTCGCTGGTTAAAAAACTGGCTGGATGGACGAGCCCAGAGGGTTGTGGTGAATGGGGTGAAATCCAGTTGGCGGCAGGTCACAAGTGGTGTTCCCTAGGGCTGGGTGTTGGGCCCCGTTCTGTTTAATATCTTTATCAATGATCTGGATGAGGGGATCGAGTGCACCCTCAGCAAGCTTGCAGACGACACCAAGTTGGGAGGGAGGGTTGATCTGCTCAAGGGTAGGGAGGCTTTACAGAGGGATCTGGACAGGCTGGATTGATGGGCCAAGGCCAATTTTATGAGGTTCAACAAAGCCAAGTGCCGCATCCTGCACTTGGGTCACAAAAACCCCATGCAGCGCTACAGGCCTAGGGAAGAGTGGCTGGGAAGCTGCCCGGCAGAAAGAGACCTGGGGGTGCTGGTTGACAGCCGGCTGAATATGAGCCAGCAGTGTGCCCAGGTGGCCAAGAAGGCCAATCGCATCCTGGCCTGCATCACAAATAGTGTGGCCAGCAGGAGCAGGGAAGTGATTGTTCCCCTGTACTCGGCAGTAGTGAGGCTGCACCTCGAGTACTGTGTTCAGTTTTGGGCCCCTCACTACAGGAAAGACATTGAGGTGCTGGACCGTGTCCAGAGAAGGCCAACCAAGCTGGTGAGGGGCCTGGAGCACAAGTCTTATGAGGAGCGGCTGAGGGATCTGGGGCTGTTTAGCCTGGAGAAAAGGAGGCTGAGGGGAGACCTTATCGGTCTCTACAACTACCTGAAAGGAGGTTGTAGTGAGGTGGGTGCTGGTCTCTTCTGTCAGGTGGCTGGAGGTAGGATGAGAGGAAATGGCCTCAAGTTGCAGCAGGGGATGTTTAGACCGGATATTAGGAAAAATTTCTTTACTGAAAGGGTTGTCAGGTATTGGAACAGGCTGCCCAGGGAAGTGGTTGATTCACCATCCCTGGAGGTATTCAAAAAGCGTGTAGACAAGGCACTTCAGGACATGGTTTAGTGGGTATGGTTGATGGTTGGACTCAATGATCTTGAAGGTCTTTTCCAACCTAAATGATTCTATGATTCTATGAATCTGAAACATGTAGGAAAACCAGCTTCTAATGATTCTCGGGCTGTTACTTAGAGGTTCTTTTTCAAAGGGATGTACAGAGTAAATAGCTGCTTCCAGGAAAAAAAAACCAAAACCAAAAACAAAACACTAATAAAACAACAAAAAACCCACCCCTGTGTCATGGTCAATTGGCCAGAAAGGAAAGTCAGTCTGGTAACAGAATTTCTATCGAAGCAAGTTCTCAAATGCATATAGCCTTGACATGTAAGCAAGTGTGGGTTTTTTTTTTATTTTATTTTCTCTCTTCTTGTTTGAAAGTTGAGCAGGTTAAGAAAGACAGCATAGAGCTTTGAAATCTCTTATTTTCCTGCTCTGTGTTCTCCCAAAATTTATTTGCTTCTCATGTCAATTGAAGTCAAGGACAAGTTTTCAAAGAAGGAAAGAAAGTGCTACACATTTCTCCCCTCCCCCTGGCAATAAACAAACCTAAACCACTCCTCTACTATACACATACACACTTTAAACTGCTTATATGGTTACAACAGCTGTAATTGGGACTTGGATGTGAATATAGAGGGACTTTGACAGTTACATTAAATTGTTTTTCTTCCCCCCAAAATAAATGCAATCATGTACTTGTACATGATGTTATTTGCTGCTTATTCTTTTCATAACTAAGATTATAAATGTAAACTTCTGTTATTAATTTTATCATGTTTCATTCACTCACTATATTCCCACACAATATACTTTGACAAGTAACTACCAAGTACTTGGCAAAAAGTAAGATTAAAAGAGAAATACTTGATTTTTAAGAGTAGAGAGCTTTCTAACCTATTATAAAGCAATTGCCCAACTCCATATATTGTATAAAAGCTGTACTGCACACTAGCTCTGCTACCAGATACTAGAAATACCTAGTGATAGTAAGTAACTACAGTAAGTGACTACAAATCAGTAATAAGTAATTACAAATCAGTAATTTTAAAGTGAAATAAAAAGACTGGCAAGTACACCATAAAAATGACAACTTTGCAAGGTAGACAAGTGTTGAGGTTTAACCCCAGCCAGCAACTAAGCATCACGCAGCCGCTTGCTCACTGCCCCCCCCAACCAGTGGGATGGGGAAGAGAATCAAAAAAACAAGTGAAACTCCTGGGTTCAGATAAGAACAGTTTAATTGAACAGAAAGGAAGATAATAAATAATAAAAATAATACAATAATAAAAGAATTGGAATATACAAAACAAGTGATGCACAATGCAATTGCTCACCCCTCACTGACTGATGCCCAGTTAGTTCCTGAGCAGCGATTCCCCCCCTCCTGGCCAACTCCCCCCCAGTTTATATACTACGCGTGACGTCACATGGTATGGAATACCCCGTTGGCCAGTTTGGGTCAGCTGTCCTGGCTGTGTCCCCTCCCAACTTCTTGTGCACCTCCAGCCTTCTTGCTGGCTGGGCAGGAGAAACTGAAAAATCCTTGACTGAGTATAAACACTGCTTAGCAACAACTGAAAACATCAGTGTGTTATCAACATTCTTCTCATACTGAACCCAAAATATAACACTATACCAGCTACTAGGATGAAAATTAACTCTATCCCAGCCAAAACCAGAACAATCAACGTTGTACTTAATGCCAAGCATGCTACACTAAAAATGCACATTGAACTAGTCTAAATAGTTGCAGGTTTTTTCAGTGATCACACCACTTAATGCCTGTATGACTAAGATATTTCAATAACTAAGATCTAGGGTCTGAAGAAATAATTAACTTCTTTTTTTAAAACCTATCTTTAAAGAAAACTTAAATTTTGGATTCCCTCTTCTCCCTTCCTCTGCTTTCTCTCCTGACAAGAAAAAAGCATAATAAAAATTTCTTAGAGAGGACCATAAAAAGGGAAGAAAACCTACAGGCAGGCAGGAAGAGAAGAAAAAACTGAATGTTATTCTTTGGCTCAGTTAAATTTATGGAGATGGCTCTCATTTTAAGTCTCTCAATCATTCTTGGAGACCTCGCATCAATAATACATCAATAATAGCATCACATTCAATAATATTATTCTGACATAACTTAATTAAATTTTGATCTATTATTATTTACAGACAATGGAAATTCTTTCCAGAATTAAAGAGGTTTTAAACAAAATCTAATAATACATACAAATTTGTAAAAGGGAGTTTCCAACAAAACCCTAGTATGCATTGGCGTGATCCCAATTAAAAGGTAATTTAAAAACTGTATTTTTCCTTAAGTTTTTATATTGACTTTTTTGTTTAATATGTCCCTTACTACAGTTTTTAAAAAATAAATAACATAAATATATAGGTAGCTTGTCTCTAGTATATGCATCAATGTATTTACTGCCTTCACATATATATAATAAAAACTGCAATTTATTTTTCACACTTAAACTTTACTGTAATACCACTATCCAATGGGTAAATATATTTAATCAGTTTTTAATTGCAGTTGCAATGATTCAAGTTTGCACTACTATCAAAAAATTTAATGAAGTACACCATTTGAAATGACTGCAAGTCTTCCTACAAATAGCTGCCATACTGTACTTTCATTCAGACAGATATTTTTAGAAGGCGGCCTACATAGAAATGTTAGAAATGAAAATATTATTTTGATTATTTTTCAGAGCAATCAGTTGTAACTTGAAATCCTACAGTGACTTGATAAAGAATTTTCATAATCTTTTCAGAATTTATTTTCCATTTTTTTAATTTAAATTTCATTATCATTGCAGTTGTCATCACCCCCATAAAAAAAAATTAGACAGAATTTTGTCTTTTAAGTCTTAATACTTCAAAAAGATAAATGAAACACTCAGTAGTTCTCCTCATACCAACATCATTTCAAGAGAAGACAGTGGTGATGTGCCAGGTTTATGGAACAAAACCTTTTTGTGTATAAATCATTATTTGCCATCCAAACAGCATTTACAAAGAGAACAATAAAATTGTAAATAAACCAAAACAAAAAAGCAGTATGCAGATGAAAGAACATCAAACACATTGAAAATATTTTTTAATTAAAAAACAAAACATCTACCTCTTTATACAGAGTGCTTACACAAAAAACTGATGAGATCAAATGTGTTTTGTGACAAGTTACTGTGGCAATAGCAGATTTTACCGAAAAGACTCAGATTAAACCAATGTGAAAAAGGCAAATATTTTGGATTAATATAAAATACATATTTTTTTCCTTCACTCGGAAAAAAAATTGAAGATACATTTCAACAAATCAAATTAAAAGGATGCCAAATTGCTTCTCCTATAACAATGTTCTACAAGTTCTCAGCCTTATAACATGATATGCTCTCATTGCTTAAAAAAATCCTAGTCTGTGTATATATAAATCATTGAAGGTCCAACCATGTTTGAGTTTGTTTCAATCACAGAAAGGTATGTTTTTGCCCAACATTATAAATTCTCATGAATATATTCCATGTATCAGACCGACTATTTCCAAGATTAAAAATTTCTGTGAAACTATCCCTAGAACTAGAATGATTCTTGCCCCAAACCTGTTACTTGAGCAATGTCTTCTATTATCTGGATGCTTGATACTGAAAAAATTATTTATTTTCCTCTTGGATTTTTTAAACACTTATGTTAAATGATGTTTCATAATGTCAACTAAATATGTTATTTCATTTCCATTTCAGCCAAGTTGTGAAAGACTTCCATTTTTACACTAACTTTATATTTAATAAATTTAATTTTAAAAAAATAAATTTATCTTTTCAAATGAAATTGTTCACACTTGGTTTACACTTCAAGGTATGGTTTTTTGCCAAAAGCAGTTGTTTTCTTTGTTGCTAAGATTACATGTCTATTTCCAGCCTCTTTTGCCATCACAATACTGAAAGTTATCACTTAGTTCAATTTTTAACATAGGGAGTACTCAGGCAAGCACCACATATATGTAAATTAGCATTGTACTAGAATACACAAGAGTTACTTTTTAATAGTAATCCTTTAGGATTCACAGGTGTTAATAAGGGATTTAAAAGGTGACTCAGCTTAACATGATTCTTGTCCGAGTTTCTAGAAAGCCTGAAAAAAGGTATGGCAAACTGTTCAACTCTTTGTTGATGTCTGTCACATTAAGCTGACACCAGGCACCACTGGTAGGTAACAGCACTCATTAGCAGTAATATTTAAAACCTACTATCATCCTGTTAATATACTCTCAGGCATCTTACTGCCTACACATAATACCAGGTTTATACCCACAACTAAATCTCTGCAAGCAGAAATCAAGTCAGAAATTTAGGGTGCAGTTCACTACTTTTATGGGTGCTGTGTTCCACATATGCATTAGAATGAGATGCAGCCCCAAATCATCTACATTGAACTTACATCATAACATTTTTTTACTGTAAGTGATCAGAAAGTAAACAGTTACAGAGAAAGGCTTTTTGAATGCTTAGGGAATAGAGATCTACCTCATGAAAAGATGAAAAAAATAATGGCGCAGTGGGGCTGTATAGTCACTCCTTCAGTACACTGTAGTTAGGAAGAGAAGGACAAGGAAGCTGAAACGTACAACCCATTCCAGAGCAAAAGGAGAAGGAAATTTGAAGGCTTATCACTAGAGGAGGGAATAACTTTGGAATACCTTTCAAAAACAGCAGTGTAGCATAAATCATCTACAGAAAGGACTCTGGATAAACTTGAAATATGTAAAATGAAATGTCAGATAGTTGTAGAAATTATTATGAAATTCTTGCCTTTGGGGCAGTTTGAGTTCCAAATTTATATTGCTTTTTTGATGCACAATGATCATGATAACACGTCTTGGAGCAGTCTACATTCACTGCTGCTCACATCTGAAAATAGTTGTTTTACTATGGAAGCGTTGCACTGAAAATTTTATTTTGTAAGAAAGCACTTCTTTGAAGCTTGTAATTCTGAATTTAATATTTCAGTCATGGAAGTTTATAGCAAAACTCCCATTACTGTTATGTAAATTTTTTGTTAAACAAAATAAACCCAAAAGTTAAACCAGATTTCACTTTGGAAGAAAACCAATACATCCTATTAAAATTTGGGGTTAATATGGAAGTGTTACTGAATAGTGTGTCTGTTAGTTTTTTGTAATCCTATTTCTGTTCATGACAATGGAAATGAGTATTTTCAATCCCTTTGATTTCTGAATAAGTTTGGGATCAAGTTTTAAACTTACTTAGGGTTTTAGTCAGATTTTCTCATTAAAAATACAGCTATGCTACAAAACATTCCTATGTCCTTTAGACAGGCAAGAATGGTGTCAGTGGAATATAACAGAATTATGTATCAGTTTTGTTTAAAACTTGCACTAAATGTTAAATCAATATTCTTTTTTAGTAAAGGTATATGAAACAAATTCTGTGGTGTATGTTTGAAAATTTATAGTACATTTGGAAGAGGCCTAACTTCAAAAAGAGAATTTCATGTTTGTGTCCCTGTACATTTTTTCATCCAGGAGTTTGAGATAGCTGTTCTCTTTTTTCAACCTTTGTTTTGCCCACGTATAGAATGAGTTTAAGCCATATCTAAAATTCAAGCTTCTGTTTCGTAATGAAAGAATTATTCTGAGCTTGGGATGGAGCATGATTACTGACAAAGACATGATCATTGCATAGTAGAGTACTCTAGGTTGAAAGGGACCTTAGGAGGTCTCTAGTCCAACCTCCTGCTCCAAGGAGGGTCAACTATGAGCACAAATCAGATTGCTCAGGGTTTTATCCCATCAAATCTTGAAAAACACCAAAGATGTAAACAGCATTTCTCTAGGCACTTGGTTCTACTGTTTGACTGTCCTTACAAGGAAGAAGTTCTCTTAACATCCAGTCCACGACAGGAGAGGTCTCAGGACAGACCACTACAGCACTACAGTTGTTACTGACCTCTGGTAGAGTATGACTCACTAACCTCTACCCTCTTAACCTGATTTTCCAACCAGTTTTTTTACCCATCTAGTTTGTGTGCCACTAGAGACCATGAAGTCATAACTTGGATACAATTTCACAGCTACAGCATCAGCTTTCCACAAGTTTTCTAGTCACGTACGAAAGGACAGCTGGGGAAGGGAGGAACAGAAATAACCTTTTTTGGTGGTGGGGAGATGCCCTAGTCCTTTCTCTGTACATCTCTTAAATTCCACTCTGTATGTACTAAAGATGCTCTTGGTCTAAGAATAGATATCAAGTACCATACTTGGAAAGATTCCTTCCCTTTCCCCATGATGGCAGCTGGGTACATTCTGAGTTTAACTCCAGAATATGTGAAAGGTTTGTTAGTTGAATTGAAGAAAGGAGGAGTGGACACAATAATTAAACAATCTCCGTGGAACAGGCAACAGAGCACTGGGGACAGACAGCCCCATATTTGTCATAAGGATATTCAAGACCATATGTGGACTATTACATTTTAAGTTTTGGATAAAATAGTTCAAAAGTTGAACTGAAATTTAACAGCCTCACTAAGTAAAATAGTTTTGTGATTCCTGTTTTAACAGTCAGCATTAACCAATAGTTATGAGTTGACTTTAATGATGCTGTAACTGCCTCCTGGAGGATACAGGGATAAAATTACTTCATTAAACTCTGTCAGGGCATGGAAATTTGCAGGGCATTTTCACCCTCTTTTGATTCATGTAACAAGCACATACAAGTGCAAGTAAATACACAAGCTGAATTCCTACAGTATAACTTCCTTCTGGACTGCTTTGTACTTTCCAGGTAGCCCTGTTCTATAGTGTTCTAAAGATTACTGTTACCAGTATTTATGAAGTGTATTAGCAAAAAGTTTCCTTCACATTAATCTCTAGCTCTCCAACACTGAACAGAATCAGTTTAAAATAATTAGTCTTTTATTTCAGCAGCATTTACCAATATCAAAACATGTCTATATGTAATTTTTTAAAATTTATTAAATGTCCATAGGACAAAGGTAGAACACAAAACAGCACAAAACTATGCAAGTGCAGAGAAGCATAAAAAAATTAATACCCATATATAGTTTCTTCTTATGGCATAACAGTTTGTTCTGGTGGCCAACAGAAGGTAATGAACTGCATAAGGGACACTGTTAGCTGGAAACACTTATTGACAGGTTCCAAATATTTAGACATGTAGATAATGTGCTGCATCAGCAGAACAAGTTACTATAATAGTCAGCAATTTTAATGAACATATATTGTCCAAATAAAACAGCAGAATGCAGCCTACAAATTAATGGATATGACATATTACAACCTGCACTTTATGTGTGTGACAGTATCAACTGTGGGACTACCACCAGGCTAATTTCTTACTTATGGCCTAAAAAAACCCCTTAGTCAAAAAAACCCTCTTTGTTTTCCATCAGTTGCCAGTCACAAGCTTGTATTAAACCTAACAAAGTTAGGCAACCAGACAAGTTACGAATTTAGGGAGAGAAATTTTGAACTAGGCCAGGGTAAAAAAGCCCTCAAACTCAATAATCTTCCCCTTCCACACAAACACCAACTTTAGCAATCAAAGAGAAACTGTTTAGTAAAGCCTTTCTCCATAAACTCATTTTAGATTTAAGGAACATGACATAATTATCATTACTGATCTGCTACATAAACATGTAAGTCCATTGAGTTCTCCAGATCATTCTATTTCCTTTCTTAAATGGACGTTACTATTCTCCCCTCTTAGCAACTCTCTTCAAGCTTGGGTAGATCTAATTTTGCATTTGTTTGTCTACTCTTCCTCCCTGAACAGTAAATGTTTTGTTCAAGCTCATGAAGTTTAATTTCAGTCCTGGTAACATAGCATGGATACCATCCTTCCACTCTCATCCCCTGTCCCACTTCTGCAGAGGGTTAGAGGTAAAAACATTCTAGTGTTATTTTTTGGACTTCAAACAAACTGCAATGCCTTGAGTGACTTCCCTGGATTGGTGATACCCATTTCAAAACAATTTCTGCAAATCCTTACACATCTTCAAATTGTCAAGATCATTTTTTGTCATGAAACAATTTTCTAGTTCCAAAGGCTTCTTTGGATCTATCACTAGAATACAAACCTGCAAAAGCTAGTCTAAAAATAATGACAAAACCTCCTAGGCTAACACAAACATAACAAATTAGATTTACCTAAATGTACACCTCTAAAATTTCAGGAATCATCAAGTTCTAGTTTGATCGTATATAATTCACTTATGTGAACTTTAGATAATTTAAGTTTCAGATTGGAAACAAGAAAAAAAGCTGCATACTGCTCACATTGATTTTAGTACTAAACTTTTAAATGCTTACTTCTTAAGAAAACAGTTAAGGTGATAAAATGCTAGATATGCATCTACTAGATGTCCAGACTGATACAACTTAAAGGCATGCTCAGAAAACTCTTAAGCACAGATTTAAGGAAAATCAAGTCCTTTAAGATTTGCTCACCTTAGATGTCCATAAATGACTAAACCTACTAAGTTAGCCTTTAAGAATATATAACCAGGCTGTTTCTTATCCTCTGCTGATGCATTACCAGGTTTTAGTAGATATAATTCAATTATTTGCCCATTCATGCAACAAATAACTTCTACCTTGTCAAATTTTATATATGACTTCTGAATGAGCTGCAATAATATCAGTGCCTTAATAACAAACAAACATTCTTTCAAATCGGTTGCAAAATCTGCAAAGATTGATTTTCAAAACATTTCAGAATATTCAAAAGCATTCAGGAAACTTAGTCTACTTAGTCTTTTCTTAAAAAGTAAAGAAAGTAAAACCCTGACTTGTTTCTCTATAACAACAATATTAAGAAAAAAAAATTCTAAGAAGAAATAACTTTACAATGTTAATATTTTTTAGGGTATCTCCTTGATATTTTTGCACTAAAGTATTTTTGCTGAATAAGAGAGAGAGGTATAATGACAACTAATCTATACAAATCTGGAAAAATTTATTCCTTCTGAAAACCTATATAGAATGGGCTATACACTAAATCATTGTTTATAAAGTAGATGAAAGAAGATAATAATAATTCCCATTTGCAGACCAGTTCTCATAAAATATTGCTTTTGCCTGATGGCAAACATTTCTTAATGACAGCAGAGTTTTAGAGCATCATACCATTTTGCTGGGGCAGGGGGGTGGGGGGAGGGGCAGGGGGAAGTCAGCAGAGTCTGATTTTAATAAACTTTTTTAATTATAAATTATTTGATTTGAATGAACAGCTATGACTACTTACTCAAAAGTCTTCAGTGGGACCACCGTACTGTACAAAGCAGCCTCCGTAGAAATGCTGTTCTATGACAACATTCTTAAGACAGAGACATATAAAAAAGCTTTATACCTTCTGTAGTATTCTTCTTTTATATACTTCCTATCTAATTTTCATAAAAAGA
Organism: Harpia harpyja; assembly: GCF_026419915.1. NCBI lineage: Eukaryota > Metazoa > Chordata > Aves > Accipitriformes > Accipitridae > Harpia > Harpia harpyja. The sequence continues at coordinate 27,297,446 of NC_068947.1, forward strand.
TGAGAAAGTCATGTTCACTTTTTGCTTTACCAAGTTTCCAGAGCAAACACCTCCCAGTGTGTAAAATTGTTTGCTTTTGAAAACACATATTCCTAGAAAAACTTTACCTTCAGTTCTTTTTTGATTCCATTTCAAATACTTGTCACAGTCAACACCCTTGCACCTACACTTTGCTCACCCATATGTCAGGGAAAACTATGCAAAAGTCACCTAAACTCACCTATATTCTTCCCGAAGTTCTGGTGATTAGCACAGCTTGAAAAGGGAGGAAGTGAAAATAAGATGGTTAATCTTCTTAGGCTGCCTGTACAGACAATAGAGAAAGGCTTGTCTAAAGGGGAATTAAACCCATGAGACCACCAAATGTTGCCCTTTGTCATAACTGAGGATGTTCCCTATTTTAACCTTGTTAGAGCAAGGTGAAGCCTTTGCGCAACCCGCTGTCTCCTTATGCCTTCTTCCAACTGGCTCCAAGGGGGAGCACTAACAAACTAGTGCAGTTAGTGCTGAACAAAAGGGAGGTAAATTTATTCTCTCTGTGGATGTCTTAAGGCTAGAAAGCTAAAACTATTCTTTAATTATAAATTAAAGCTGAGTTGAACAGCAATTTACTAGGAGAAAAAAAATTAAAGGCACTGCACTTCCAGCAAGACTGTTAACTTTTGATGTTAACATCTTAAATGTAATTTCTGAAAGCTTATACTCATTTGCTAAATTACTAGCACTCAATTTTTCCTAAAACATTTCTTAAAGAAGCTCCACAGATGTCTGCTGAAACAATGAAAAGGAATATATCCTCATTCTCATGAATGAGAATATATGCAGTGAGTTGCCATCAGCAGTAATGGAAGTTGTATGCAACAATCCCAGTGGACACTAATACAGAGGCATTCCTAAATACACAAAGGAAATGAAAAAGCCTAAGAAATTCAGACTTAAAACAAATGCAGAAGACATTTATTGTACATCCTGTGGTGATTTAATGATCTAGAATTAAAATATTGCCATATTCAGGTGCCACAGTTACCCAGAAGATGCTCTCATCTTTACAGCAGATAGGCATACATTATATTATATCTGTCCAGCCACCAGTTACCAAAGCAAGCAAAAAATTAATTTTGGTCTGCCCTTCCCCATCCTCCTCATTTACATGGGGCTGAGATGGCAGAGCCAGATCAAAGCCTGTTTACATTCCTAAGTTATTCCAGAGGAAGAAGAGATACTTCTGTTCTCACTCCCAAGGTCAATACACAGAAATACTACATGGTCTCAAGTTAGAATGAAAATATTGGGTACTCAGAAAGGATCAGCCTCTCACCTAATAATATATTACAGCTATATAATTATGAGATTAATATGTAATATATAATACCAAATGTACACTTCTATAAAAAAGGGTCAACAAAAATACTTCTTTCAGGCTTGTTGGGATAGAACATAGTAGTCAATGAGGGACTTAAAATCCTGAATGTACACTTTTCAGTGAACATCAGTGAGCAAGAGGTCTCATTATTTCCTTACAGAAGTGTACACACAGGTTGGCTTGAAAAGTTTACATTTTAAAAGTATAAAAATCAAGACTATGGGATGAAGTCCAGAATAACCTGCTTTCTGGAACATATATCTTAGAGCTAGGAGAAAGATCAAAACAGGAGAGAAAAGACTGTATGAAAGAAGAGACAGAAGGGATGAAATCTGGTGATAGTGGAAGTAGAAGTTACAAAAAAGGTAAAATAAATTTCTATAGCAGGGTAGAATAATAGTGGTAAAAAGCAATCTGCAATGAGTAGGCAAGAAGTACAGAAGGAAGAGCAAGCAATGCATTTTAATCCTTTGTGCTGATGTACATACCTTGTTTGTAAAGCAATATAAAAATATTACTTGTTTGCTTATCTCCTACAGCAGTATCTTTCAGAAACTTCATAATGTGATGATAATGACCCTGACTAAATGCTTCCCATTTAAGTTTATTCATTTTAAAATTGTCAACTGTTTTGTATAGACATGTAAAAAAACAAGAAGAATGTTTTCAGAAGTTACTGGGTTGTAACCAAAAGAAATGGAAGTGCCATTCTGCATTATCACAGAAAATTTCCTCATTCATGTAACTGTAACCATAAACTAGCCAAGATCTATTTCCCCCTCCTCACCCACCAGTAATATTTTCACTGAAAGCCTTTTTTAGAATCTGACTTGGTTGGCTCTTAGCAGCCTCCCTTCCAATTTCCAGCCAAATTAATTCTTGAGAACTGGCAACCCTTTTATTAAATTTTGTCTTCCCTTCTGTGACAGGGAGGAATAATATTTAAACACAACATTCATCTTGCTGAGCCAAAAACCCAAAACCGTTATATACCTGGGTGGGCTGGGGTGGGCGAGGGCCCCATGACTACCTCCAGTTGGATGTGAATCACGTTGGGGGGTCTAAAAGGTACAGGCACATTTGATTCTAGTGTTCTGCCTGAGCTAATAAAATGGCATGGAGTCACTCAATTTAAGGACATTCACACAGACACTCCTTCAGGCTTTTCTCATGTGACACGTTCTCTGTTACTCTTTTTTCTAGTGACTTTCCTCTTCTACATCTGTTCTAACTTCTAAAACCCATCAGATATCTTTAACATGATGACTGGGCTTGAGCCAAGGGTTCCAAATGAAGTGTCATCAATGCTAATTTACAGACAGTCAGTAAATACTGTGGAATCACTGTTGAAAAAAAACCCCAACAACCCTGAGGACAGACTGAATCAGAGAGAGCGCCTTCAAAGCCTTTCACTAAAGTACTGGGCACACAAAATACTTGAATATTTTTAGCCGTAAGACTGTAAAAATTACTTCTAGAGCTTTTGTCTCTCAAAACATTAATGTTTCTAATAGACTTCTATAAAGCACTGGAGACATTAATACTAGGCAAAAAGTATCTCCTTCTACAATCTCATAATTTATGGTCTAATTATTCACTATATTAAGTTTCCTAACCTCACAGTTTTCCATAAGCAAGTAGCGAATAAAACTATCTAGATGGCGCTGGAGTTTCACATAATAAACTGAAAATGTTGCTCTGATATAAAAATGTAACTAAAAATCATACCTAGAACATTATGGATTTACACAATGCTCCTTTCCCAAATTATTTATTTTTCCATACTACTAATCAGCAATTATTTATGTAGTGCTTACACAAAGGCTTGAGCTTTTTTTCTTTTTCTTCTACTGAGCTACAGTTGAATGCTAAATAAACTAGAATGTAAAGAAGTATTTTTCATCCTTGGGTATAAAGCAGAGTGCTCCAGTCTGATATACATTATGAGTTGTCAGGAGCTACATAACAGTGGTTCTTTTCAGTGAGAATACCTACAGAGAGTACCCTGTCTTGAGAAGTGACAAGAAACAAGGGTCTGAGAAGACTATGCAAACAAACAGTGCCACTTCCTCAGCACATTCCTCCTCAAGTGAGCAATCGGTAGCACAGGTGCTGTCTGAAGTAGCACCTATAGGCTTAATAGCAAAAAAGTACAGTTGTATCAGGAGAAAGTAGCGTTTTGGATACAGGCATTTGTACTAAAATGCATAGGAAACATTGTAACAGTATGAGAATAAGGAATTACAAACACAGAAATGTGCCTTCTGAACAGCTGCTTCTAAAATGTTCGTTCAGAACCAGTTACAGGCATTTTTATCCAACTTACACCTGGCACTTTTTTCACAAGGAAAAGCATTCCGGTCACACAGCCAGTAAGTGAAAGCAAGTGCTGACATGAGTATGGCCAACAGATTTAATTAACTTTTCTAAATACACATAAGAATATGACTTTATGTGTCAAAGGGATGACTCCTCAGATCTCACCACCATGAATATATTTAAAAAAGAAAGAAAGAATACCTTAAGACACATTGATGCAAACTAGGAAACTTATCATGTCACATAGCAATAAATTTAGAAATTATCTTTAGTGATGTGGTGAAAAAAAAAAAACCACACAGCAAAGTGTAGTTTGATTAATGACAGCAAATATGGATTCAGACAGAGGAGGTCATGCTTAAGTAACCTTCTGAAGTTCTTTGAAAATATAACTGTTATGAAAAATAAAGAAAATTCAGTGAATACAACATAGTTAGATTTTCAAGGAACACTTGACAATGTTTCTCATAATAAATTCATCACCAGCCTAAGAGCTATGCAACAGAAACTGAAATAGGCTACTAAATATAAAGTTTTTTTAAAAAGTGAGACAAAGGTGCATAGTGACAAATAAATTATCCCAGTAATTTTGAGTTTTCAGAACTTACTTGCTCACAAATATGCATAGCAAATTAAGTCCTGATCTTGATGAAAGTGACTTTAAAAACCAGTACTTGTAATATTTAGTATTAATAAGTATTAGTATTATATCCAGTAATATTAGTGTGTCTAATAGCCCTCCAGATAAATTCTACTTTAATTTTTGGAGCCTATGTGAAAATAGAATTCGGTAATAATTACATGAAACTCATAAGAACGTGTTTCTAATATTAAATCTAGCTGTTGGGAAGTACATTTAGTCATGTGTACCAGAGAAAACATGGCACCAGCTACAAGCTTTAAGTGATAGATACACTGTAATGCTCCTATTCAAAGAGATAATTTTGAGAAATTTTTACAAGGAAGCTGAAGGTGATATGGTTAATCTATTTTATGTACATCACTGCCAACTCTGACTGTGCCAACTTCACATCCATTTTCCTCCTCTGCAAGATGCAAAGAACAAGCCAAGTAGATTGATGAGATCAACAAGCTTGAATACATAGCTTCTTTTCAATACATATCACAGAAAAACAAAGGTTCTTTTTTTTTCCCCCTAATGTTACAATTGTATCATTAATTTTGTGAAGGTTGGAGACAGTATAAAACAAATCAATTAGATGATATGTGGGTACTCACACAAGATAAATTATGACAAAAAATTATTAGTTATACAGAGTAAAATATTGAGTTAGGACACAAAAAGCGAGTTTGAAAGTCTCAGAGTTTGTAAATAACGGAAAGGATTCATAATACAAATACAGCAGAGGTATGTGGAGTTAAGAGTAAATTTGATTTGCTAAATCAGTGCTTTCCAGTTTCTCAAACTAATTTTTTTTTCTTCATATCTGAATCATTTATAATCACACTAGTAAACACAGATTTTCAGTTTTGTGTTAACATATCCTTTTCTAATCATGCATGACCAAGACTGAACTTGTAAAAAGAACAAAGCTGCTCAGGTCAAGAAAATCTCTGCTCCTTAGTCTCCAGGTTGAAATCCAATGTCAACTAGACTTGGATGTATGAAAAAACTTCAGTAGAAAAAGGAAATTTATATCCGCCTTAGAAGAAGAACTAAAGTCTGGAATGAAAAGGGGAAAAAAACAAAAAATATTCAACAAGCAGGAAGAACGATCATAAGGAAATAGGCAGCGCATGGCCTTTTATTAGACTAAATGTCAAAAATCTATATCTGATGGTATTACAGAAGCATCTGATCTATAATATATTCCCCGTAGCTAACCCATTTTTTGTTTACAAATGCTTGGGTTTTTGAAGGGATCTTATGTAGCATGTGGCAGATTAGAACTCTTAAAAAGCAAGACCCTGCAAAAGGTAGTAAATGGTATTGATCCCTCACAGACTAAAACATTATTTAAAATACTTAATGCTTGACCTTACTACAAGGTTTTATCATAGATACTGTCCCAGGAAAACTGCTGTGTTGAAAGATATCAATGAAAGTCCAAGTTCAAGTACTGATGTTTTTGTTGAAAAGGTAACATAACATTCCCATAAAACAAACTAAAAGGTGGCTATGCATTTTGTAGACCTACGAAGGCCACATTAACTTTTCTCTATGGTCAAGTGGAAGGAGTAGGATTCAGCCTTTGTCTGCTTTGTAACTTGAAGTCATGGTACTTGCGTTGACATATGTTATGGGTTTGTGTGGCATGGGGGTTTTTTCGGTAGTGGGGGAGGGACCGCAGGGGTGGCTCCTGTGAGAAGCTGCTAGAAGCTCCCCCGGCTCCAACTCGGATCCTCCTCTGGCCCAGGCCGAGCCTATCAGCGACAGTGGTAGCACCTCTGGGACAACAGAATTAAAAGGGGGAAACCTGCAGCGGAGAGGGGAGTGGGATGTGAGAGGAACAGCTGTGCAGTTACCAAGGTCAGTGAGGAAGGAGGGGGAGGAGGTGCACCAGAGGAGGGGATGCCCCTGCAGTCCGTGGTGAGACGGCAGGCTGTCCCCCCCCAGCCCATGGAGGCGAGCGGGGGAACAGATGCCCCCGAAGATGGCTGTGACTCCATGGGAAGGCCCGTGCTGGAGCAGTTTGTGACTGAAGATCAGCCTGCAGAAAGGACCCATGCCAGGGAAGTTTGTAAAGAGCTGCAGCCTATGGGAAGGACCCACGTTGGAGAAGTTTGTGAAGGACTGTCTCCCGTGGGATGGACCCCACGCTGGAGCAGGGGACGGGTGAGGAGTCCTTCCTCTGAGGAGGAAGGAGCGGCAGAGACAAGGTGTGGGGAGCTGACCCCAACCCCCATCCCCTGTTCTCCTGCGCCGCCGGGGGGGAGGAGGGAGAGAGAACCGGGAGTGGAGTTGAGCCGGGAAGGAGGGAGGGGTCAGGGGAAGGTGTTCTAAGGTTTGGTTTTACTTCCCAATATCCTTGTTTTGATTTGATTTGTAGTAAATTAAATTGATTTTGTTTCTTCCCCAAGCTGAGCCTGTCCTTTGCCCGTGACCATAAGTGGTGAGTGATCCCTCCCTGTCCCTGTCTCGACCCACGAACCTGCCTGTATATTTCTCCTCATCCCACCGTGGCCGGCAGGGGGCGGGGACGGGAGCGAGCGAGCAGCTGCGTGGTGCTTTGTTACCAGCTGGGCTTAAACCACGACAACATAGAAATTTTATATATTAAAAAATATAAAAATATGTGTAAAATATACATATAGATAACTATATACATAGATATGCACCTGATGCTCCCTTTGACTTACATATACTGAAATGATTTGTCAAAAGCATGACTAAGCACTATTAATAGAGCACATATTTGATTACAGAAGCAACTGGTAATGAGGGCACAGGAAAAAAGTTCAAAATAAGAAATATGGAGTATCTTCCACCTCTTCCCCTTGCCAAATGTTAATTTGATGCAATTTCTACATAGAAGGAAATACACAGAAAGCACTAAAAATAGATAGGGGAAAAAATTACATTTTTTTAATACTTAATAAAGTAGCGTTGTACCATAACTTTAAAAGTTAATTGTACTTTAAATCTGCCTCAATGAAGGTAGTAAAAGTTCCATTTACAAGGAATGGGCCTTGACCATTTTTTATGGTCTTGCTTCACACTAAACTCAAGTAGAACTGCCTGCTATATACAGTAAGGGTCAGCACTACACAGCGGAAAAAAACCAAACCAAAACAAACCCAACCCCCTCCACCCCCCCCCCCCCAAAACAAACCAAAACCAAATAACCGAAAAAACCCCAGCCCCCCAAAAAAACCTAAACCCACAATTGCAGCAAGAACTGAGCATCACAAAGTTTGTGAGTGGACATGTCCTCCCTCACTCTTGGTAACATTCTGCAGTTTTGCTGAGTTACGGAGAAAGGTGTTATATAACTATTTTTTTCATACAGCATTTGGTCTTGGTGAACTAATTGTGTTGCACTAAATGTATCAAAAAACTCATCACAACAGGAAAAACAGAAAAATGAAACAAAAAGATGAATACATAACATAACAGCATATATTGATAGAAACTTTGCACATGTCAAGAAAAAGGAATAGACTTTCACCTGTTACAAAAGTAATGATGGGGCTCATTCCCACTGCTAGGCAGCGGGAGCGCTTCACAGAAACACAGTCAGAGGCTGGCTGAGGCAGGAAGGCACCCCCGGAGACCATAGAGTCCAAGCCTCTGCTCAGATCAGGGTCAGACAGAGCAGGCTGCTCAGGGCTGTGACCAGTAAGGTTTTTAATATTTCCAAGGATGGAGACCACAGCCTCTCTGGGCAACCTGTTTTGGTGTTAAACCACCCTCACTGTAGAAAAAAAAGTGTCTTCTTAAAAGAATGGTTTCTCTGTGGTGGGTTGACCTTGGCTGACTGCCAGCTACCCCCCTCAGCCACCCTCTCACTCCACCTCCTCCAACAGGACAGGGGGGGCAAAACAAAATGAAAAAGCTTGTGTGTTTAGAAAAAGACTCATCGATTACTATCAAGAGCAAACCAGACTGAACTTGAGGAAAACTAATTTCACTTATTGCCAATTAAGATAGATTTGGATGGTGAGAAACAAAGGCAAGAATGAAAACAGCACTTTCCCCCTTCCTCCCTTGTCCCAGGTTCAACTTCACTCCTCCATTGCTGACTTTTCTACCTCTTCTCCTACCCTGAGTGGTACATGGCATAGTGCAAAATGCATTCTAGTCAGTCCATAACAGCTCCTCTCTGCTGCTCCTTCCTTCTCACACTTTTCCCTTGATCCAGTGTTGGTTCTTCCCACAGGCTGCAGTCTTTCAGGACAAACTTGCTCCAGCACGGGTCCTTTCCACAGGCAGAAGTCCTTCAGAGTAAACCTGTTCCAGCATGGGTCCTCCATGGGCCACAGATCCTGTCAGGAGAACCTGCTCCAGCGCAAGTACTCCACAAGCTGCAGTTCCTTCAGGGAATATCCACCTGCTCCAGCGTGGGGTCCTCCATGGGCTGCAGTGTGGATCTCTGTACTGGTGTGGTCCTCGCCACAGGGAGATATGTGCTGCACCATGGTCTCTTTCATGGGCCATGGGGGAATCTCTGCTGCAGCACCTGGAGCACCTCCTCCCCCCTCCTTCTCTGACCTTGATGTTTGCAGGATTGTTCCTCACACTTTTTCCCTTTCCTCACTGCTTGTACAGCATTTTGTCCTTTCTTAAATATACTTTCACAGAGGCACCACCAACTTCACTGATGTGCTCAGCTGTGTTCTGCAGTGGCTTGATTGTGTAGCTGGCCATTCTTCTCACAAAAGCCACCCCCACAGGACCCCTCCTCCACTACCAGAAATATTTGCCACCTACACCCAACACATTCTTATACCATGGTATGCTACTTTTCATCTTCAGAAATCTTCTTGAAGTCTATTTTTTTAAATCTTTCTTCTTTGAAAGTGCCTTTGAAAAGATTTTGAGCTAACCAAAAACTCAGCACATACAGCTAATGGTTCTTTTTAAAGGATTTTTTTTGAGATACTGCTTATAGACCAAAGCCTGTAATACAAAAATGCTAGCTGAAGACCTAAAAAAAAAAAAAAAAAAAAAAAAAAGTTCAACAAAGGAAGAAAGAACTGAAAAATCTTCTCATGTTCACATTTAAACAACAAACATTTCCTTCTTTAAGGACCCCAAGCAGCAAAAAAGATAAAGGTCATGAAAGAATCTAGTTAAAAAAACCCCAAACAAATAGTGAATAATTGCACTATAGGATTCATAATAATACTTTAAATAATATATTACTTTAGGTACAGCTTTTCCATACTCTGGCCTACAGGAGCCAAAAACAGAGGCCCTTAAGATTAATTAGAAACAAATAAAAGCAATGTATTGCCACTCTCTGCCCAGGCTTCTAGCATGAATGTGGAAGAACTTTTAAGGTGATCACAACCTTACCACATAATTTATACACACACTTTTGTTATTGTTGGTTACTAATTTTTGCCCATCCTCTGTGTTTCACTGAAAAATATCCTAACAGAACTTCCAGGATCTATGGATGACATCTTTAGGAAAACTAATTGTAAAGAGATATGAGTTCAGCCTGTATTACAGCACTGTTAGTATATAATTAGACATCATTATGTGTACCTCAATATGGAAGAAGTAACATTGAAATCAGTGGGAGTATCCTAAAATATCACCCATTATCACATAAATATTCTGTGTTTGGGGTTACTCATAGCAATCAGCAGAATGTTTAGCATTCTGAACAATCTAAAAATCAACAGATAACATCAAAAACAAGTTTAGCTAGAAGAAAAAATATTATAGCATTTACTTTCTGTTCTTCCCCATTCTCAGTTTCTCTGCAGAAAGCAAGAACCTAAAATAACTCTCACCATTCAGACTTCCAAACACTCTCAGAAGGACAGTAAATATACATTTGAAATAGGGTTTGAGTAAATTAGTTTGAAATGTAAAAGTCTCTTCAGGTATAGTTGTAGATTTAGCATAGAGAGAAGCTATTTCTTGGAAGAGTGGAAAAAGTGAAAATCAGCTAATGACAGCCTTTCATAACATAAATCCTCTAACTGTGTACTTTAATTGAATGTTTCTCTATCTATATGTAGATAAATAGATTATAGATTAAGCATACTACATTTTCAGTTTAGAAATTGCGAATCACGTTTCATGGTGACATTAAGTATTTAAAACGGATTCAACTAGTGTTAATTCAATGTTACTTCTAAAATTATTTTCTTTTCATATGACCCAACATTAAAAAAAAATTAAAATGCTCTTAAAAAGAAGTTTACACACATGAACAATTTAAGTGCTATAAAACAAACTGTAGGTCAAATATCAGTGAAGGATTAATCTGGAGAAGTAACTGTAAAAATTTGGGAGTTTTCCTCATTAACAATCAACAAAACTGTTAGATATTTTACCTGGTAATTATAGAAATAAAACGCTTTTTAATTTTGGTCACTGTCCTGGGTTCAGCTGGGATAGAGTTAGTTTTCACAGGAACCTGGGAGAGGGCACAGCTAGGACAGCTGACCTGAACTAGCCAAGGAGCTATTCCATACCAAGTGACATCATGCTCAGTATATAAATGGGGAGCGGGCTGTGGGGGGCACACTACAAAGCCAAAAAGGACTGTCATGGTTTCAGCCCAGCTAGTAACAAAGGACCACAAAACCTCGTGGGTTGAGATAAGGACAATTTACTGGGACAACACAAAAAAAAGATGTTACAACAACAACAACGGGACTAATAAAAGAATATACAAAATGAGTGATGCACAGTGCAACTGCTCACCACCCAGAACCCGACGCTCTGCCACTTCCCTCACCAAAAGCCGAGCACTCCCCCCCCAGCCTGCTCCCCATTTATATACTGAGCATGATGTCACATGGTATGGAATAGCTCCTTGGCTAGTTCAGGTCAGCTGTCCCGGCTGTGCCCCCTCCCAGGTTCCTGTGAAAATTAACTCTATCCCAGCTGAACCCAGGACAGTCACTCATTAATAATCATGAGCATGTATGAATACACATTTTAGCAGCATATCTAATCTTATTTTAATAGAAAATGGACCCTCTCTGATACTTCTGTACAATTTTTGTCTATCAGTAGGAATCAAATTAGCCATTTTGCTGCAAATTCTGCTTTTGTTTGGACTGAAACTGTTCTACATGCTTAAGCTTTCCTAAAGTTGTGTACTATTTATCCAAAATGAAAATCATTCTGCTTATTGTTAGTAAAATGCATCTATTTTCCAATTAACATCAGTCATCATTCCTCGAGTATAAAGAGGATAATGTTGTTCAGATCTATCATAAGTTTTGATCTGAATAAATATGGATAATAAAAAAAGGCAGGGGTGGGTGAAATCTGCCTTTCCTTTCAGTTCAATGGGAAAGTTTCATGAGATCATTAGATTTGTTAAAAATGTAAAGGAAGGAATAAAAAAAAAATGTTCATTGGAAAAAAAAGCAGCAAAGGATTTCTTTACGCCCCTCATACAGCATATGCTACAATAAGAAGTCACAGTTAAAGGAGTTTACAGGATCTGAAATAAGTCCTTCCAATCAAAAATAAGTGCGGGCATCACATTAGTTAATGCAGGATCTTTATTCCTCCATATTTCATCATTACGAGACACAACAGTATTTTTTCCATTGCTTATGCATTCTTTATGTCTGTCTGCTGCTCTTGCACGGTGTCAAGATTCAGTAAGATTAGATATATAAAAATATTCTGATACTATATTATTGTAAATCCATGAGGTAATCAATAATTTGGTTACAACCTTGTAAGTGGAGATCAAAATGGTTTAGGTGTACGGAATATCCTCCTATGCCTTACTGCAAAAATCTTTGAAAAAGGTCAAATCTTCAAACTGCAATCTACTACATGCACAGCAAGCAATACAATCTATTATAGGTTCTTGCCAACTGATCCATTATAAATTAAGTTACATAAATATTATTTTCACATTTGTTCAGCTAACAAGGACACCACTACTTTCAAACTTAAGACAGGCACACTTTATGTGCTTCCTGTTTAGCTAAACCATTTTGTAACTGCATCAAGTTATCTATTTAGATGTATATAGATTGCATGTCAGTTCAGTTTGGCTCTGTTCTTCTGTTACTCCTAGAAGACCAGTGTTACATTCCCCCTTTTCCCTTCCCACCCCTATTCTAATAGGTACCATCAGCTTTTGCAATGTGTTACAGAATTCTTCAGGGTCTATATATATATAGGCCTCAGCGTGCTACACAGCGGGATTCATTTGCCTAAATGTAGCATTTTAAATGACCTAGGATATCCCACCCAGCCTCAAGGAGGTGCTTCAGAAGGCTATGGGTCTCCTGCATGTCCTCTATCACATCTTGTGGTCTTGTAAGGATGACTAATATCTTAGAGGGTCCCAAAGTGCTACTAGATGTTCTCCATTTAGCCAAGATGATCCTATCTTTTCTGAAACAGCACCTGAGTATCTATCCCACATAGTTTAATAGAGTTTTGTGCTTTCTGGACTCTCATTTGACTCAGTTTAGATTACTTTGAAAGGACTTTTTCAAAATCCACTCTGTCTAGAAAACACATGGTAGAATTAATAAATATTTTTGAAAAAGCAAAAAATCAAGTCATAACAGTCAGCAACACTTAAGGGGATTCAGACAATCACCAAATGGCAGAGTACCATACACACCCCAACTGTTTTTAGTTAGAAAAAAGTAATTCTTATTATTTCAAATGAACATGAAATGAACAAAAAACACTATAAAAGCATTACTAAAAATGATCCATCGCAACCATGAGGGCTTTTCATTATGTAAAAACTATTATTGTCATTAGAAAGTTAAGGTTATATGTTGTCTTAAATAAACACTACTATATTCACCAGCCCTTTGTTATTACTCTCAGCAGGAAGAATCTGACTCATAGTTGTTAGATAAAACATTCCCCTACATAAGTTCTATGTAAGGACAATCTTGTACCAACTACAGGAATTTAAGGATATTCATAAAAATAAAAAGGCAACAAAAACTCAGAAAACTCAAAGAGTTTCCAAATAATACTCGAAGCGTGGTCTTCTCCCCTCAAAAATACCTCGAACCTAGTAAGTAGCAACGATGCAGATGTTGCAATGATATATAAAAGTTAAAGAGCCTAAATGTGACAGATTTCACATATTTTCACTAGTAGCTTTATGGGTGAATAAATGCGTCATCACCCAACAAAGAGGGAAGGGGAGGATTTTTGTCAAGCTCTAAATACAGTTGAATGTAGGTATCAAACAACTGTCAGTGCACATGACTACCAGATATTGAACGAATCTTTCCAAAAGCAATGAAGTCTTTCATACATACTGTTCAAAAAGAGCAATGGTAGAAACACATTATGAGTGCAAAATGGTACAACTTTTAGGTATCAATCTCGGCTCATACTCTGCAACAGAAATACATATCTACATCTGGCATATAACTGACCAGTTACAGAATGAAAGACAGTTTAGCAAGGTAACCAAAGCTTTACTGTAAGTAACTTTCATTTCAAGAGCTTATTGACTTAAGGTTGAACTTGAATTGGCTTGACAGACATACTTGACACGCTGAAAGTTAAGAAACCTCAAACACAGCTGCAAAGCTGGAAAATATCTAATAAAGCCAAATTTATAAGGAATTATACAAAGAATTTCAGCAGCTTCAGCAACTTTAACTCCATTTTGCCGTTTTTATATAAGAAGTGTTTTAAATGAAGATTTCACAAGAGACTTAGAGAAAACTTTCTCATAGGAGGTATTTTCTTGTGTACTGTACTAGTCATACAGGGACTGATGTGTTTATGAAATGCTTTGCTGTTAGTACCATAAATCACTTGTATGCAAATAGCATGAGTAGCCCATTTTGCTATCAGAAGAAATCATACTGACCTATCTTAGAAGTTAAGTCCTAAAAGGATCTACAGTATGTCAGGAGATGATTAATCAGACTCATATGTCTGGAATACTGACAACAAAAACAAATTACCACTACCAAATTTTGACATAATCTGAATTATAAGAATACACATAGTACTGATGGAAAAGACATCAATGACTTAGATTCAATAGGACACATGAGGGTGGGATATATGCAGTTAGTAACCTTATACTACACACAACAGAAATTTTGTATTTTTCCTCTCCTCTGTAACCTCCCAATGCTTGTATTCTACAACAGAATTGAACAACGTGGCTTGGATAGTATTAGATGATTGTACGTCCAGTACACAAGAGAAAAGATGGGTGGTAGGTGTCAATTCATGCTTGATCTACGTGTTAGTCCTTAGTGCTGGGGATAGACTAAGTAAAATCAGGTATGAGAATACAGAGATCAAAACTAGAACTTTTTTTTAAGAAATATGATAGTTTCATCCATCTGATGGAAAAAAAAAATGTATACAGAAACTGCATAAAGATAACTTCCCACTCATTAAAAAAAACATAATCAATTATCAATGGTTTGGTGTAATAATGAAGTGGCTTCCGATGAAATCTGAAAATATTAAAAAAAGTTTTATCAAACCATATAATGTCTGAGTTCTGAGTTCCACATTCAAAGTTGTAATGATTTCCATAAGAAAAACAAAAATGAACATAGAATCTTGTATTTTGTATTGTCTTTTGCATCAAAAGTTGGAGCAGTGCAATTTGTACACATATAATGTATATGATTAACAAATACAAATATATAGTTTATGGTTAGAAAAGGCTACAAAACATGCATTTTGGAAATGGAAGTTAAGAGAAAAAGCAATGTAATTCTGGCTTATGAAAAGTTATGTTGGAGGTTTACAGAATATCCTAGCTGAGCTACATATATTCAAACTTCATTTTACATGGAAAGTACTTATAAAAATACTAGGAAAATGTTATAAGCACAAGTGTTAAAATAATTGCCCAAAAGATATGTATTGTAAGTTCACTATCAGCTCTTATCACATTTCTCAGCTGTTTAAGATATTTATACATAAGGGTTTCATCAATGTACTCTGTATTAGGCTATTCAAATCACTTTCCAACGTCATTCTGGCTGCTTTCATTATACCCTAGAAACTACTGCATATACACTGGAATAAAGAAAAATGCATCGAAGTCACTGCAGTAGTTTCCAGTTGTCTCAAACTTGCATATAATCCAAAATTGATATGTCTTATCTTAAACTGACACTATAAGCCCTACCAACTGAAATTGCTTTTATCACACTCATTCACATTCATTCATTCGCTCACTCATTCATTCATTTGTTGTCTCACAAATCCAAAAAATTAATAGTTCTAGAGAGTTACAATTTTATCAGAGCAATGAAAAAAACCACTTTAGAAGCCGGAAAAAAGAGTAATGAGCTTTTAACAACTGTTCTAGCATGAAAACAAGGAAGCAAGGCTAAAGCAAAACAAACAAAAAGACCCCCCAAAAAAACAAAACCAAAAAGCATATCCAAGAGAGAAGCGGAAGCTATTATGATTTAGAAACACTATGTAAAGTAGGTATATCTGCTTACTGATGACAGCCTGTAAACATGAAAACCTCTGACAACTGTAGGCTAATTAGCACCACATACAAAACCAGTTAAGAAGCAGGAGCAGGCAGATAGATCATCATGACTGTAACAGTTCTCATCCCTCCAAAATACAACTTTGAAAGAAACTGAAACATAACCTAGAAATTCCTGTATGGTTTTTTTGTTATTTTGTTTGAATTTCATATCTTTGAACCATATCAGAGCTTAAATTTAGTGCTTTAAAAATGGGCGGCTATATCCAACTGTCATTTTTGTCCTAAGGTGGCTATGTATAAAACAATGTATTGCTGCAAATAAATTAGACCTGGCCCTCGTCTAACAATTTAGCATTGAATTAATCTACCCTGAACATCTACCTCAGTGTCAGTACCCACTACAAACAACTACTAAGTAGGCTTCTGCAGCAGTGAAAAAGGGGTATATTCCACTACAGAACAACTCATACTTCCACAGAAAATACCAACCTCAGGAATGAGCGGTTGGAGGACAAATGCAATGGTTGTTTCTGCTCCCTGAATTATTTACTTTTTCACCATTGACTGTTCAATATTTAATGCACAAAACCAATCTGGCATCAGTGACCAGACTTAAGACAGTCTTAAGCAGTTAAGTATCCTAATTACCAGACTAAACAGTCATAAGTTCTCTTGATAATGCATGATCTGGCATGAACTATTTTTAGCAGAAGCCAAAGGGTCCTAATACTATGAGACATACATTCATTAAAAACTGGATTAACACCACCAAGTTATTTAGAAACAGTGGAATTCTATGGTGTCCATCCAAAGACCTTCCAGTTTTAGGAAACCAGTTTCACTGTATGTGACTTATATTTGCCCTTTTCTTTCTGTTCAGCATATTTTCTTTGGAACACAAATAGCATTTAAAAGAATCTGACAAATTATCATCAAAAGAATAATCAAAAGAAGCAGGTGTTCTCTAAAGCAGGAAGATCTCACTTTTATGAAATATGTACAGTATTAAGCAACATAGATATTTTGAAAAATGAAAAAAAAAAAAAAACACTAAAACTCCTACAGAATGTTATTCAAGTGCTTCCTTGAGCTCTACAGTGAAAGCAGATAGAGAAAGGAAGAATTTCTGGGAAATCTCAGGCTCATTTCTCTACCTTTCACCACCAAAATGTTTTCATTTATAGAAATTCAAAATATTAACCTTGTGCTGTTGATCAATCCTCTTTGAAAACTGTTTAGGTATTAAGGATTATCAATACCATGTGTTTTGGCATTTTAGCTATCAGTCTGAAAGATCTCATCTGTGTATTCAAAAAAAACAAAAACAAAAACAAAAAAAACAACAAAAAAAACCCCAATAAACCAAGAAACAACCAAGGGAAGCAAACAGCCTTCCCTATACTGCCCCAAAATAATGTAGAAGCCTCCTGATCCTTCCCCAGAAAAAGACAATAAGAAACAGATTGTAGAACTCTTATCTCAACTGATTAATTATTCTTCACATCTCATTTTTACTCTCTAGAGGAATGTTCTGTTTTCAAGCAACAGTATTCCTTTCTACTTATTCCCCAAAATAAGCAGAAGATGGAGATATACCATAGGAAGTGAATTTTATTTTAAAAAAATATAGTATTGTTGGCCATTATAAGTGGAAGAGTGACAAAAAATCATTATTGTTCCTTTAATATTACAGCATTCAGCTTGAGTCAGTAAATCAGCTAAAACACATTCCCTATTTGCATTATAGACCTGCCCCATTACTGTTCCCATCTTTAGACTAAAAGTTCTCTAAACAAATGTGAAGTTCAGTGGATGAATACTTGTTTCCCTTCTAAAAGAATTTTCCTTTCCCTTGGTCGTTTTCACTTCAGATACTACCATTCAGATAGAACAACACTAATATGTATTACTGGAAATTAATGATGCACAAAGAGGAAACATATTCAAGATTCACAGTGTTCATGCTAGAATTTGATTCTGTGGAATTAAGTAGAAGAGATAAACAGTGACTTAAATATATTAGACTCAAGGTAAGGCATTCTTTAAGTACATCTTGCGCAGTACTGTACATATTAACATATTTTTTGCACTGTAAAAATTTCTACCTAATGATCTCAGTATTTTTCAGGAAGAGAATTGCTGATAGTATCAGTTTCAGAGCAGCAATGAGGATGTTACCATTGTTAATCCCACATATTTTACATCTGAATCAACCACTCTCGGCTGCAATAATATATAGATCTTTTTCTTCTCTAAACTTTCTGTATTTCCTTAATAGTTCACACACCAGATCTTCCATTTTCCACCACTATCTATCTACTTATGCAGGTTATCTGCAGGTGCCATGAAGTACAGATATGGATCAAAGCTCTGCATGCTCATCCATATCCTCCAGCCATACCTCCTATCAGACAGCAAAGAAACTCCTCATCTCTTTGCCCCTCCAAAAGATGCATGTGGCCATTTCCATTCTCAGATGCGTTTTCCAACATGGTTATGTGTGGATAAAGAATTTAGTATCAAATAACATTTGGCATGTACAGCAACTAGTGGCAATTCCATGAAACATGAAGTAGTTTCAGAACTATGTATTAGTATCATACCCTATTCAAAAAACATTAATGAACTAAGAAAAAATGCAAATTTTTTGTGCCTTAAATAGCTAAATTCTCAAATTAGTTTATTATAGTTATTTTTATACCATCAGACTATCCTTATTTGTTGTAGCTAGAAAACACAGTGCTGCTGCCTTTGATTATATTATAGAAACACACCAGACATAGCTAGTCTGAAAATAATGAAAGGGATATGCCTTCCACCTTGGATGGGTAGATCGGGAGTAAAAAGTGGGTAACACTCTGATCAAAACTGAGTGTGGAAGAAAGCTAGAAGTCTCACTGGAAACAAATGAAAAAGTTCAAAACAAAACCTCAACAACAAAACCAATGCAGAAGCCTCAGAAACATTATTGCTGAAAGTTCTTCTAAGATATATTGTTTAGGAGTGACTTTTTTTGTTGATTTACCATCAACAAAGCAGAGGATAGGCAGCTAGGGAACATAAGCAGGTAAGAAAGTTGAAAATGGAAGATCTAGAACATGGAATACAAAGGAAAGATTTTAAAGGACAGAAAATTCCTAAACATGAAGCAGATACCCATAACTTGTTCTTTTTTGTATTTCTCTCTTTTTCCATCCAATTTCATTTCTACAACATACACTGTTGGACAATCATGCAACTCAAAAGGAGAAAGAACAGTGTTAAACAAATGCTATATAAATTCTTATTCTTGTTTGAATGCTCAAAATCATTATTGTTATTAAAGATTCCCAGATATAATCTGTATTTCATGAAAAAAAACTAGAAAAGAGGTACCTAGGAACAACATTCTCAGTAACCTACAAGGCAAATTTCTTGTTCTGGGAGCATGAGATTTAGTTCTAGAATAATACACACAGCATTATTTCTTCATAAGGTCAAGGAAAATGTTTCCTTTGGTTCTCTTAATCATTTTTTTCCCCTGCCAATCTGAGAGCAAAGCAAATTAAAAATTCAAAAGCAATCTATATGAAACATAAATTGCTGCCCAAATTTTCTTAGAGTTGTTGCAAAGCTTCAGGATCAAATTCTCTATGAATAATCAAGATACTTATCTAAAGAAAAACATTCATAGCATTACTAGAAATAGTAATATTTTATAAAATATGATGAACAGTCTAACTCCCTCGAAAAGCCAAGATTTTTATGTTACAATTCTAGGTATTTGAGTGACATTATACCAAGGAAGAACTTGGCTTAATATTGCCCAGATAGCAGAGAAGTTAGGTTGCATTTTGTCAGTGCTTCATAAAAGGAGGAAGCAATGCAATGGGAAAGCTCGCTCATAAAGATTTTCTGAGAGAGTAAGTTAAAGCTTTACAGTCTGAAGTATTTTGTTACCTCACTCTTGCTTTAAAAAAAAAAAAAAAGTTATATTGGCAGAAACATTCCTATGTATTAGGTTTTTTTAAATTTTCCTTCTAGTCCAAAACATTGGTGGCTTTGGTTCATTTTTATGTTTTTTTTTGTTTGGTTGGGGGTTTTTTGTTTTGCTTTTTAATGGCCCCTGCCCTCCCCCTTTCCATAATTTCTGGTCAAACATCCAGCTTTGCTAAGGAAGTTGCCAATTTGAGAACTGTTTAGTCATTATACTGTATTACAGTTCACAGTTGTGAGCAACTAAATTACTACAATTTAAACACTATTGAGGATATAAGAAAAAAAGAAAAATTGTATTCTAATGAAGAACAGGACACCTCTTTTGAAAAAGGTAAAAATTTAATGATTGGTTACAGTCTGCCACAAGAATGTCACCTACTATCTATTAAGAGTGCTGCGTTGTACCCACACGTAACTGTATGTGTTGCTTTCTTTACCTTATTTTTATAATGCTCCCCTGTGGTTTCCATGAATCTCTGGGCTAGAATGACAGAACTGTAGGGCAATGGAGATATGCTCAAAGATAAGCAGGAATGGTTCAAAAAAAATTAAGTTGTCTCCACATTAAAAGAAAAGCAAAAGGAAAGTAAAGAAAAGGAAAACCTCCAGAAAGGTAAGCATGAAAGCACAAGAGACAAAAAATAATCTGAAGAACAACTTAAAAAAAAAGAATTTAAACAATACCCCTTTACCTAAGCAGTCAAGAGTACAGACAGAGGCTGAACACATGACCATAGTAGAGAAGGAACATTCCGAAAAAGACAAAGCTACAGCAGAAAAAAAAAAAAAAAAAAAAAAAAAGAGTTCTTCAAGATATGTTCAGTCTGGGAAGATCCCTGTGTTACAATCCTATTATATAGGCAACATGCCATAGGATTCCTCTGAAATGAAAGTTTTAAAAGAAGGTATTGAGGAAATAAAATTTTGAATTGTTCCAAATAAGTTGTCAGGACAAGACATGTGCTGGTTGTGGCTGGGATAAAGTTAATTTTGTTCATAGTAGCTAGTATGGGGCTATGTTCTGGATCTGTGCTGAAAAAAGTGTTGATAAAACAGGGATGTTTTTCTTATTGCTGAGCAGTGCTATACAGAGTCAAGGCTTTTTCTGCTTCTCACCCCACCCCACCAGCGAGTAGGCTGGGGGTGCAAAGGAGTTGGGAGGGGACACAGCTGGGACAGCTGACCCCAACTGATCAAAGGGACATTCCAGACCATACAATGTCATGCTCAGCATATAAAGCTGGGGGAAGAAGAAGGAGGAAGGGGGGAACGTTCAGAATGATGGCGTTTTTTCTTCCCAAGTAACCGTTATGCATGATGGAGCCCTGCTTTCCTGGAGATGGCTGAACAGGTGTCTGCCAATAGGAAACAGAGAATGAATTTCTTATTTTGCTTTGCTTGTGTGAGCAGCTTTTGCTTTACCTATTAAACTGTGTTTTTGTCTCAACCCACGAGTTTTCTCACTTTTACTCTTCTGATTCTCTCTCCCTTCCTGCTGGGGGGGTGGAATGAGCAAGTGGCTGTGTGGGGCTTAGCTGCCTACTGGGGTTAAACCACAAACCTGTAGTATCATCCATGTAAAATAACAGCGTATACTTCAGTTTTGTTACATTTTATGCAGTTTTATTGCATACCACAACCATTTAATTTAATTAAAAGTAATTTAATGAATCCTAAAATAACATAGAATGGTTACTCACTTCCAAAGGACCATCAATAATCACACAAGTCTTCACAAAATTATCACGGGGAGAAAGCCAGAATAGATAGTGTAGTCAAACCATGATAACGATGGCAGTAATATATTTTCTAAATTATTGCTCTTCAGGAAGCTGTTTTGTAGTGGCTGTTTCAACATCATCGTATCTGGATAACTTGCAATAAGGACTTTTAAAAGAATTCATTAAGGAGTTCTCCTTACAGTTAGTATTGCTTTTCAATATGTATTGGGATACTGGAAAGTTCCATGGGACTGCAGAACACTAAGATCTGAAAAAGTAATCATAGACCCATCAATCAGATAATTCCAAAGAAAAAGTAATCTACAAAATACTCTAATAAAAATTACACAATAATCTGCTGATTAGTGTCAATGGGTCTCATCTAATGTCTTATTTAGAAGATCTGAAAGTCTACACATAGGAAATTTAAGACAAATTAAGTAATTTAGACTTTTGTAAGATGCTTGCACAATAGTGTAAAATATTCTTAAGAGAGAAACTAAAATAATTCAGTCAGTTTCTTAATAAAAAATAACATGAAAGCAATTTTTTTTGTTCTATTTATTTTGTAACTTATTCCACTCAAATAGCAATTCTAATGGGAAATTGTCAGTGTTTGGGTGACTTTCTAGAGTGGTCAGATTAGTTCTCTGATTTATAACTACTCTAAATCACCAACACTATCAAAAATCACTAAGATTTGAGAGAATGCTCAGCTCTTCAACAATTTCTCTTCAGTTTTTCATCTTCTTTAATAGAATTAAGAAAGTTATTATGCAAAGAAAATGCAAAATTTAATCATAATGTATTCTTTGTAAATAAACAACACAGATTTTTAATTATTCCGATTTTTACTGTACCTCAGAAAACACGAAAAGTTAGCTTTTGATTTTTAAGGTTTATATTTTGTTATTTATTTTGGTAGCCTCTTTGACAAGTGCATCAAAACACTTATTTCCAGAGTTATGACTCATTTTTATTTCATTACTCATATTACCAAGTCTTGCAAATAATTCTAAGTTCACAACTACACACTGTATTTCAAAATAATTTTCAGCTCTATACATTTAAACACATTTAGAGTTTTTTTTCCACATACTGAACTGTTATACTATTATCGTGGTTTAACCCCAGCCAGCAACTAAACACCACGCAGCCGCTCACTCACTCCCCCCCACCCAGTGGGATGGGGGAGAAAATCGGGAAAAGAAGCAAAACCCATGGGTTGAGATAAGAACGGTTTAATAGAACAGAAAAGAAGAAACTAATAATGATAATGATAACACTAATAAAATGACAACAGTAATAATAAAAGGATTGGAATGTACAAATGATGAGCAGTGCAATTGCTCACCACCCGCCAACCCACACCCAGCTAGTTCCCAAGCGGCGATTCCTGCCCCCACTTCCCAGTTCCTATACTAGATGGGACGTCACATGGTATGGAATACCCCGTTGGCCAGTTTGGGTCAGCTGCCCTGGCTGTGTCCTGTGCCAACTTCTTGTGCCCCTCCAGCTTTCTTGCTGGCTGGGCATGAGAAGCTGAAAAATCCTTGACATTAGTCTAAACACTACTGAGCAACAACTGAAAACATCAGTGTTATCAACATTCTTCACATACTGAACTCAAAAACATAGCACCGTACCAGCTACTAGGAAGACAGTTAACTCTATCCCAGCTGAAACTAGGACAACTATGAACAAGAAAAATGAAATAATGCGATTATTAGTCATCACCCAATTCACACCTTTTACTTAATTCCATTGTTACCCTGTGTACAAAAAGAACAGGAAAATCTGTGAAAAACCTACCCTTCCTTTAGCCCATATTTCTCAAACAAGGTACTGATTACAAGTGTATCCTTCTTTGCAATTTGATGCATATTGGTTTATAAAGTAGCTTGCGTTCTCTTTCAAATGGTACTAAGGATTTGTGAATACTGGTACTCTGGAGTTTTGCTTAGTTTGGGCTTATTGATTGTAAACCATTCCAAGTGAAGGAAAACTAAGGGAGAAGATGATAGCCTCTTTCCATCACTCTTGTCCCATAATCCTTTTTTGTTCTGGAAGAATTAACTTTTATTTGTCAAATATACGTCATTAGGGCACACTAACACAATGTGTATTTTTACGTTGAGGCTGCTATTTCACTGAGTTATAAAAGTGATTCCATTTCTCCTGGTAAGAAAATTAGAAAAAAAAAATTTAGTGTGAGACTATAATCACACGGGAATTGTCGTTGGATATGTTTAAACTGCCAATAGCTGTATAATCTGAGAAGTATTGGATATGCAGATATATCACACATGTGCTTGTATTATGTACATGCTCCTACCTATAAATATTGATGTTATATTAACTAATAGGATAAAAAGATAAAAAGAGATACGGTGGAAAGGGTTAATATTTTAAATTCTTTTTCTGATTGATGAATTAACTAACCTCCTATTATCTACTATGTGTAAGCCATTACATTTTAAATTCTATCGTATCTGACAAAAAAAATACAGCAAAGAAGTAATCTTGAAGCAGGTCAATCTCTTAAACAAGAAACATCAGTGAATATAAATAAACTAAGATTAATTTCAGGAACCTACTGGACACTTCTATAGTCAGGTAGACTGCAAATTTCAGGAACTAAACATATACCTGTTGTGCCAAATTTTCTGGTTACAGAATGCCTTGCTTTATGGACAGAAACAGTATGGTACATCCCTACTTGAGTGTAAGCAAACAGGAATAAGCATTAACTGTACAGCAGAATATCAACGACTAGGTATCAACCTCCCCTCCTCCAACCCCCCTATTCTTTCTTTTCTATTTATGACCTATGAAGTCTGCAGTTTCTATGAAGATGGGAAGAAAAAGCCATTAAGAGCATCTTCTGGTATTGTCAGATGCATCAAAATCTGCCCTTTATCTTTTCCTTCTCCCCTTCTCACCTTTTGCAGTTTCATCTGTAGAGTAGAACAAAAGCAAGAGATCATTTTCTTAACACCTTTATGTCCATCAATAACGAACAGCTTCTGAACTCCATTTTTTGGCATTATATCAAATATAATCAGTCTCCAAGAAAGGAGTGCAGACCAAAGGCTTTAATACTTTCAAGTTTTCATACATTGCCGTCTCATACATTACATTATATAGCACCTTTCATTCATAAAGCTGCAACACAACCTTAATAAAGCCCATAAATGGTTTCTGCAATTATCTGTTCCAGTTTTAAACCTTTTCACAGTCTGAGAATACACCATGGCAATCACATTCAATTCAGAAAGCCCAGAAACAGATTGTGCAAGAAACTTCCATCTACTCCCTTATTTGCTCAGGTAATTTGACACAAATGCTTTCTTCTGGGAAAGCTATTTTTTTACTGCTACTGTTATTCTTGATAAAGGTTAATGAGCTGAAAGGAAAATGCAAAATAACTTTTATGTCTTCCTATGCAGGTGGCTTGTGTACTCATTATGTACTTTTAGATTATGACTCAGTGATAAACAAATAAGGAAGAGTACAAATTAAAACTTAAACAACCAAGGACCATCTTGACATCTCTGCTATCTCTAACAATGTGTTATTATTTACAAGACCAATTTCTCAAGACACCAGAAATAGCTGCTGAGCAGGACTACCATATAATCACAATACATTAATTTTAACACAGAAAGTTGACAAATGCATAAAAACATGAGCATTATCTGAAATGAAAGTGGGTTCCTTTGAAATGAAGTACTGTTTTGTTGGGGTTTTTTTTTACCAAAAAAAGCGGGGGGGGGGGGGGGGGAAGCGTGGGGATTTGCCACTGATATTCAAGACATTTTTCCTTAAAATTACAGAATGGTTGCAACTGGAAAGGACCTCTGGAGGTCATCTGGTCCAACCCCCTTGCTCAAGCAGGGCCACCTACAGCCAGTTGCCCAGGCTCTTCAGGTATTTGTTTCTGTTTCTTTAATACCAGCAGTTTTTACATAACACATATATTTTTTCCCCCATTAGTGTCACAAGGCAAGATGCTGTACTATACATCTTGAGAGATAATCAACTGCCTGGCCTTAAAAAAATATATATATTACAGTCTCCTAGGGTTGCATGGGAGCCTGCAAAACTGCCAGACCTCAAACCCTCACCAATTCATTTGTTCCAACAAATTCAGTAACTATTATAAAATTGGAAGAATGTTCTTAGTCAAATCAACACTTACTTTGTATAGCCTTCCTCTGACCAAAACAAGTGAAGGGTCAACTTCTTCCATTAGATTTGCCAGGCTTCAGTCAACATATCTCACTGTGCATATTTCCAATTGGCATAGCCAGTAAAATCAATGCCTAGGTAGCTATTCAAGTCATTAAATTATGTGTTTGTAATTAAAACATAAAAAACAGGTAATGCTCAGACTTGTCACTGAGTACTGAAGTAGTAAATTCATCAGAGAATTGTATTTGTTGTCTTTACCTCCAATCAGAAAATAGTCTCTTCCATTACTCTAATGATCTTATCAGGCATGAGAAGTTAAAGTTTGGTTTCTTTTTAAAGGAACAGAAAAGAGAAAGGATTACAACACTGCCAAATAAACTAAGGTGATTCTATTTTGTACTCAGAATGATGGGATGGCAGGGTGGGAAGAAGAGAGTTCTTTGTTTGGATAATACTTCTAAGTGCATAAATATACCAAATCTTCCAGTTCATACGTATTTCAGAATAGACATTTTGATAGACTCAAGCTCAATCATATATTATTTGCAATGACAGAATACATACATTTCAGTACGAACACATTTTCAGTTAAGTAAATTTATCATCCTCATTACCCAGTGAGGTCTCCCAAGAATTTTCTATCCTTCAGGTAACTCCAGTCATGAGATACCTCAAACTGAAATAATAGCATTCTGCTGGAAATTAATCTAAATACTAAATCTAAAATCCAAACCTGCTACTGCCTATATAGGAAAAAATGTTTCAACAAGATGCCAGTTAGATTTTTCAGAGAAACACATTCATATTCATTGAACTTCTCTCTGATTTCAGAAATGACTTTTTCAGTTTTTTTCTAAGATTTTACATGCGTATTTCACCTCCCATTGGGATTGGTTAGCTTTTGTTTAGCTAAGTTTGTTTAGTTTTTTTTTCATTTCAAGGGGTTTTGTTTGAGTTTTTTGTTTGTTTGTTTGTTTGGGGGGGGGGTTTAATGGTTAACAGCTTTGCACTACTTCTTTAGGTTAAGTCCTATAATCCCTCCAACATTATTCTTATTTTTGTAAGTATAGTTAATAGTACATCAAAATTCACTACTGTGCAACATTACTTGAAACAGGCTTTCTGGCATAACATGATTATTATTCTCCAACAGACAATGGCTGGTCCAAAATAAACATGCTAATGCAACCTACTAAGTTACAAGTATTTTTCAACAAAAAGATACATTTCCACACTACTATTTTTTTTTTATTGAAATAAAAAGAGTGGTACTATTTCTATCACAAACAAACATTTAAATTCAATTAAAGAAGTGGTAATTCCTAACACCAACAAGTAATCAAAAATTTTCAGAAGTCAGGTTGCCATTTTTTCCTTATTATAACATGTATACATTACACATGTAAAACTTTTGGAAATACTGGAGACCATTTTAGTGATAAACCAGGAACATAACCTTTTTCTGGCAACATCTCTCTCAGAGCAGAGAAAGGATACTTCTTACAACAGATAAGTCTTTCAGGTACTGAGGGTCCAGTTCTTCTCTCAGTTATAATTATTTCAATGAGTGTTTGTGGTATTAACTAATTACATAGTATCTTATGCAAAATTACAGTTAATTAAGGACATCATAATAGCTCCAAACACTAGCTACATATCAGCAGGCTAATCCAACATTTCTATGCAGCACAGCAATTCTATCCACCCATATAAAATATTATTCTAGAATTATTAATTAAAAAAAATCTGTTTTAAACATTAAATTTATAATTAGGTTTAAAAAAAATGCTACCCTCAAAAAAGTGGTTTTACTCATCGGTTCAGATATCTTTCTCATTAATAGTGGCAAAGATGGGCTGAAATTTCTCTCAACAAACCTCTTTTCCGAGATAAAATGAAATAACTTCATAATGTTTATATTAAATTTTTTATCTCAGTAATAAATATTTAATCAATAATGTAATCTCTTTGTGGGAAAAAAAAAAACAAAACACCTCCACAAACAAACCCAAAACGAAACACCACAGGATACATCAGAATACGGACTGAGGTGGGCTAAAACACTTTGCCAAAGATGACGCTTGCACAACTTTGGTTATTGGCCAGGTACAGAAGCAGCCCTGGCAACAGGAGAATTGGAACAAGTTCTGTTTGGAAGGCACTTGGGCTGGCCATATCTGATCAATGAAGCAAAAAGTGTTACAATGCAGAAGTAATGGGTATCAATCATGCAGGACTCCTCCTGCGAGTAGCAGTTACCCATCTTCTGACCTGACCAATGGGCTTGCTCACCCAGAACTAAGATCTTGGACATGGCAGAGACTGCTGAGGATCATCCATTTCTAAGACCACTTCCCTCTGATGCTTATTCACACGGGTACTCTTGACATTGACAGGGGAGACCCTGAGGGTGACTACAAGCTCTGAACACTTGGGTAAAGAACTTGGGGACCCAGACAGTGTTCTCCCTCATCCTGTGGCCAAGGAGACTGGCTTAGTAAGGAGCAAAAGTTTCCTACAGATCAGCACACCACAAGATCCAAGAAGGGGTATTCCACTACCTTTGCAAACAGGTTTCCTCATACACCCAACCAATAAGTTTCAGTCCACTGATAGATGAATTCTCTAGAAAACTGTCTAATTTTATTTAATATTTGAGATTTTCTAATCAACATTCCAGATGAATGAAGCTAAATACTAAAGACCGATTACATCACCGTCACTGTTTAACCCCAGCTGGCAACTAAGCACCACGCAGCTGCTCACTCGCTCCCCCTGTGTTGCGACGGGGGAGAGAATCAGAAGAGTAAAAGTGAGAAAACTCGTGGGTTGAGATAAAAACACAGTTTAATAGGTAAAGCAAAAGCTGCTCACACAAGCAAAGCAAAATAAGAAATTCATTCTCTGTTTCCTATTGGCAGACACCTGTTCAGCCATCTCCAGGAAAGCAGGGCTCCATCATGCGTAACGGTTACTTGGGAAGAAAAAATGCCATCACTCTGAATGTCCCCCCTTTCCTCCTTCTTCCCCCGGCTTTATATGCTGAGCACGACATTGTACGGTCTGGAATGACCCTTTGATCAGTTGGGGTCAGCTGTCCCAGCTGTGTCCCCTCCCAACTCCTTTGCACCCCCAGGCTACTCACTAGTGGGGTGGGGTGAGAAGCAGAAATGGCCTTGATTCTGTAAGCACTGCTCAGCAATAATGAAAACATCCCTGTGTTATCAACACTTTTTTCAGCACAGATCCAGAACATAGCCCCGTACTAGCTACTATGGAGAAAATTAACTTTATCCCAGCCACAACCAGCACAATCACATTCAAAAAAATGACAGATTCAAATAGTTGGCAGAGAAAAAAGAAGAAAAGATGGCAGTATATAGAAATTGGAATACCAAAAGACCTAGGATATCCAGTTTTAACCTGCTTTGCATGTTCTTAGATTAATTTATAAACATGACCTGCTTCTTTCATACTGATAATTGTGGAAGTTCACTTTGCTCAATCTGCATTTTCTACTTATATTTAGAAAGAAGCAATTGTTTTTCATTACCACAATCCTTTTAATGTGCTAATTATAAATATCAAAATTCAGACTATTAAATAGACAAAGTACAGAGGTTAATCTCAAATAATAAAGATATAGAGATCTGAATTTCATCTTTTTTTATAAAAGTTATTGAAAATATTTCATAATACAGCACATACAGTAGCAGATTGGTTTAGATGAAATCCAAAAACTTGTTATAGATATAATTTTTAAGTGTAATAAATTATCACAAAAGTCAAGTTACCAAAGAGACGTAATTTTTTTCTGCATTAGACACAAATTTAAAGAATATGATATTCGGTAACTCAGCTGGTCTGATCCTGCTGAGATCATGCTCACAGGTTAGTGTCATTTAATTATCTAAATCTTATATCTGCATTTTGAGTCAGCTCTGCACAGAAGCATAAAAGGGAATAGCAAAACTTGTTTTGTGCATTTTAAGATCCTATTATTACAACTAATGTTCTACAGCAACACAAAATAAAAAAGAGGTATTAATGAACATACTTTTTCAATTTCATATATCAGCATTAGTTGGAGTAAGAATGTGTAACTTGTCTCCAAGAGTTATTCTGAAACTACTGTCAAATTCTAGAGCGAAGGCAACTTTTATTTGTTTTGATATTTGCTTGATAAACAAAATTGCATTTCAAGATATTAAATTCAAAGAGCAAATTTCTGTCACTGAAATCATGTCTTCTGATTGGACTTAGCTTTTTGCTGAGAAAGTATCTGAAAAAAAAAAATTTACTATGGTTCTATGAATGCCATACAAGTCTTCTGCTGATTCCATCACAATTCTTTAAATTTGGAAAAAGCAAAACAGAAAGTGCACCATACCTGTGAATGTGTAGCTCATTTAAGAAAAATAAAAACACAGAGCAGAATCTTTAAGGGAGCACAATGTATTTCTTACATTTTAAGCTTTGCTGAGTAACAGCATCCAAAAGAAAAACTGTAACATCCAGAACATAAAAAGTTCTACAAAAAGATTGCATAAAGCCCTGATATTTTAGAAATAAATACTTGTTCTGGACATATGGAAAGAACCTTATGGTATGCAAATTATCTCAGGTATTAAAGATTTTCTAAGTATATTTGACTGAACTTATTTTTGTTCATATTTTTCTCAGCTATAACATGCAGCCAGTATAAATCCTTTTGACGTTGTTATATTAACTAATTACACTAGAGAGACAATGAAATTAAAACGTTTTGAGTTTTATTACTTTTTAGAATGAGAGTAAACTAGTACTTCTATATTTGGACCTCCTACTCTATTGAGAGATGGAAAGCAAGGCTGTCTCTACAGCAGCACTTAAAGCAGAACAGGGAGGGAACGCCCATGGCAGATGCTACTCCATCCCACCAATGCACAGAAAAATAAATGTAAAGAAAAAAGGCAAGACTTCTCTGGACCATCCCATCAGTGAAAAAACTGGAGCAAGTAGAGATTTCCTCATAACTTACTGTGACATAATGCCTTGAATTTCAGCAGCGTAAGAAACTGAAACATATCTTTTCCATGCTCTTTACCCTTAATTAATTCTTATTTTTTTTAACTCTGTAAAAGCATAGCTGGAGGGCATTCTAGAGCCCAGAATTTAAAGTAAAGAAATAAGAAACACTATTACGCAAATCACTCTTTTCAGTTTTAGGATTTAAGAGTTGCTAATACAGTTTCTCATTAGACTGCTGTTCTGCCTAGTGTTCACTACTCTAATACCATCTACCATATAGGCTCTCTCTTTTTCAGATCCTTCCTCAGTCATTGAGTAATGTCAATGAAAAAATCTCCCCATCTAAGCCTCATCTGTTTCTTACAGACACTTCAGCCAAAATGGTCCTACTCCATGTTACTGCTCTCCACTGCATTTACAGTAAGATTAAGGTCAATGTATTGGCTTTGTGTGGCAAGGTTTTGGTAGCGGAGGGGGGTTACAGGGGTGGCTTCTGTAAGAAGTTGCTGGAAGCTTCCCCTGTGTTCGAGAGAGCCCATACCAGCCGCCTCTAAGACGGACCCGCCGCCGGCCAAGGCCGAGCCAATCAGCGATAGTGGTAATGCCTCTGTGATAACATTTTTAAGAAGGAAAAAGAGTTGGGACAGACAGTAAACGGCAGCCAGAGAGAGGAGTGAGAACATGTAAGAGAAACAACCCTGCGGACACCAAGGTCAGTGAAAAAGGAGGGGGAGGAGATGCTCCAGGCGCCGGAGCAGAGATTCCCCTGCAGCCCGTGGGGAAGACCATGGTGAGGCAGGCTGTCCCCCTGCAGTCCATGGAGGTCCACGGTAGAGCAGATATCCACCTGCAGCCTGTGGAGGACCCCAGGCTGGAGCAGGTGGGTTCCCGAAGGAGGCTGTGACCCCGTGGGAACCCCGCGCTGGAGCAGGCTCCTGGCAGGACCTGCGGATCTGTGGAGAGAGGATCCCATGGAGCAGGTTTTCTGGCAGGACTTGTGACCCTGTGGGGGACCCACGCTGGAGCAGTCTGTGCCTGAAGGACTGCACACCGTGGAAAGGACCCACACTGGAGCAGTTCGTGAAGAACTGCAGCTCGTGGGAAGGACCCACGTTGGAGAAGTTCATGGAGGACTGTCTCCCATGGGTGGGACCCCACGCTGGAGCAGGGGAAGAGTGTGATGAGTCCTCCCCCTGAGGAGGATGAAGTGGCAGAAAATAACGTGTGATGAACTGACCGTAAACCCCATCCCTGTCCCCCTGTGCCTCTGGGGGGTTAGTAGAGAATCCGGGAGTGAAGTTCTGCCCGGGAAGAAGGGAGGGGTGGAGGGAAGGTGTTCTGAGATTTGGTTTTATTTTCTCATTACCCTACTCTGGTTGATTTGTAATAAACTGAGTTAATTTTCCCCAGACTGAGTCTGTTTTGCCTGTGACGGTAACTGGTGAGTCATCTCTCCTGTCCTTATCTCGACCCACAAGCTCTTTGTTATATTTTCTCTCCCCTGTCCAGCTGAGAAGGAGGGGGAGTGATAGAATGGCTTTGGTGGGCACCTGGCATCCAGCCAGGGTTAACCCATCACAGTCAATTAACTTTATTTCCAAGTAACATCTTCATTTAGCAGCTATCTTTTCACACTGGAACTTTAAGATGTATGTTCCCTTATGCCTCTACTCCTTGTTGACGGTTATTTGATCTCAATTTCTTTATCAGCCAGATAGAATTTTAGAATTCACAGCTGGATTTTCTCCATCAAAAAAATCACACAGAATCTGAGCTAATATTTGACAGTTTCCCTGAGGCTGGGGGAAAGAGAAAAATATTTCTATCTTTTCCCTGAGATGCTATCACTAAAAATATCACCAAATACAAGTTACTGTTTAGTTGTGGTCAGACTAGGGTGAGAGATGGCAGAGTACTAACATTTAGGGAAGCTGTTCTCCTGCCATTGCAGATGCTTCCTAGGGAAGAAAAAACAAAGGACCTTTTCAAGTTATCAGAAGTCTTGTAGGAAGTGGCTGATATCTCATAGTTAATATACAGAAGCTTAAACAACTAAGAAGTTTTTTCCTGACCATATGAGGATGAGAAAGAAAAATTCTGTTCCCCTTCCCTGAGGAGAGAAACTTTCTTATCTAGTGGGATGGCCTTAAGAAGCACTTATTTGGCTTGTTTGATTTCTTTAATTCAGTCTGAGAAATTCAAAATCTGAACTCATAGAAATTGCTTCTATTTTGAGTACCATTATAGAGTTTGCCTTGTTAAATAAAAAACATTTAAGAATTGTGTGAGTCCGTATATGTACGGACATGTACACAAAAACTGCAAAAATGTTTTGCAATACTGGACACTTGTCATTAGAAAGCAGAAATGGTGACTGTGGGAGAAATGGAAGTGATGTTAGGCAACAGAAGAATTGGAGAGGTCAGTTAACGATTTTAACAAGGCTTAATACTAGAATTAGCATTAACTGAGTTTATTTAGATTTCAAATTAGTATACATTACTAATATAATCAGACACTAATACTACAATTTCAGAGTGCTTGGTATGGCACCTTTCTCCTGCCACATTACCAAGGAACAGGAACTGCATAAATGCACCACAGTGAGGCATACCTATTTCTTTCTCACCCCCTCTCCTGACTGTTTCTGCTCAGGCATACACATATCCAATTTAATATAATTAAAAATATATTAACATATAAAATCATCTCCATAAAGTTGAGACTCAACTGTGTATGATGGAGAAATGTTTCAATTCCTAACACTTCTACAGCTGTAACTAGCAACATCCAGATGTGCAACAATGGTGTTAGAGTTTTAATGGCATTGAAGGTACTTCAATCTGAGTTTGGATCTAAGTGGGGCCCCAAAAGCTGTGACAGCAGTCATCTAGTGGTCAGGTGATTTTCTCCTATATTAATTTTAGCTTTAGTTGATCTTCTCGCAATCATAAACCTATGGTTAGCCAACAACTCATAACAAGTAGGGATTCTGCTAGTGGCCCTAGGGATAATAAAGAAAAAATATAAAAAACACAAAGGAAAAGTACATAAGCAGCTGTTTTAGAGTAAGCATTAAAAATACTCCAAGTAGACCCAAGACTGAGGAAGACAACACCACCACAGACATCACACTTCTGCTGGCAAAGACTTTGGGATGATGACTAAACCTTTCCTTCCACTTGTATTAAGGACTATGGAAGTTGTCAACCCTAATAACAACAGATGTTTGTACCATTTTGACTACACTGGTAAACATAATGGGAGTAATAATAAATTGACTCCACACATAGGGTGTTTCCTTTTTGCCTTTAACAAAATTTTGAGTGTAAAAGGACACAGTTTAATGCTAGTCCTTCTCTAATTTTTCTAGCAGGCGACATCTAAAGTAGTGAAGGACAGAACTAAGGACTGAAGAACAGAATTATCTTCTGCTTTGGGCACAGATGTGACAAACCACAGTTCTACATTCAAGCCTATCTTGGAATAGAACATTTTAAAAGTATATTATTACTTCATTTTTTTAATAAAAATCAATGGTATGCTATATGATGGTAAGAAAATACTTGGAATTAAAAAAAACAAACACAAAAAACCCACCCAACCTACAAGAACAAGATGTCAAAGTTCTCAGAAATATATTTATTTTCAAAGTTTTTGTGAGTTGTCCCATTTTAAAAGAAAACTTACTTAACCCTGGGGATTTTGGTACATTTCAGGTAGAGACTTAATCATAAACCCCACTGATTACCTCCCTCCTCGTATTTTACACCTGCAAGGATTAAATCTGTCTAGTGCTCAGTCAATAGAGTCTGCATCACCAAACTATATTAAGTACTCACAAAACAGAAATCCTTTTCTTTTGAGGTAATGGATATATAACTATTCACACTGCTGTAATGCTTAACAGTTGAGCAAACAGAGCCTACCAGAACAACTGAAATGCACTAGGTTGTCTGATAACTGGGACCACTTGTTCCCTGGTGACCAAGGTAACCATATTCCCAACACAAATGGCAGAGCTGAGCCAGTCTAGTTTATTCAAGAAGAATGCCAAAGTGACAGGCATGGTAGAAAAGCCACACATTCCCCATGTAATTGTTCAACATTGTAATGCATGGGGTTCAGGAGCCAGTGAGAGCTAAGGATGAAGGCTTAAGCCTTCATCATGGCAGGGAAATGGGACATGAAAATTTTCAGAGCTGCTCAAATTTCTTTGTCTTCTGTACAGTCAATCCTAATGTGTCACATACAGCTAACATCTGTGCTGAAAAGGCTTCTGCTGAATCTCAAAACATATCTTTCAGCTCTATTCCCTCAAATCTATCCAGAGATATGAAAATCTACCATACTTCATCCTCTTAGACTTGTCCTATTTTTCCCCTATTGTGACTGACAGAAGGTTAAAACCTTTTGAGTACGTTAAAGAAATATCTTGTTAGAATATTGAACTGACTACTGCTCATTTCCAAGCTAGAGATGGTTATATGGGTATTTTTAATCCCCAAACTGATCATGCACGGAGACTGAAAGTTTAATGATTTCCTGCTATTTGTAAGGATAAGATTCCTTCTTTCTCTTCCTCCGTATGCAGTGAAAACTTACAGACAGCTGGAACTCAGCAATTTAGTTTTTTCCCCAACTGGAACAAGAGTGTAGCTATCTTAATATCACAGATGTATAAAGTAGCATATGCTTTACTTACTGGATGTAGGTGTGATCATATGATGGTTCACATCAAATATTACAAAAGAGGTCCCTCTGGGTGTTACAATACATGCACACCAGAATCTTCAGATGATCTCAGTACCACACTTTTCCATTAACTTATTCCTGTTGGAATCAATTAAAGGATCCAAAGACCAATTATTTTGTTTCCAAAATCTTCAAATCACCACAATGTAGAAGAATTCTATTGTTTTATGCACCTTGCCACCCAGCCAGGTGGACACAATATGAATTCTGACTTATTTTTATTGACAAGATAGCAGTATTTAGTATTTTGCCAGGGGGTAGGGTGGTCAGGGCCGGGAACCAATAAAAAAAAAAAAAAAAAAGCCACAAGACCACACAGAATTTTAGTATGGGTTACTAAGTGATAAAAAGATGTAGACTGAACTACAGCTTTAATTTTAAACCATTGTTAGTTTAGCCACAAATATGGCTATTAATGGTACACAGAAGCAAAAGGAGCAACAAAGTCATAAACAGCAGAATTACATATGTGAGCAATATAGATATGACTTCAGAGTGAGTATGGAACACAAACATGAGTCCTAGGTATTCAGGACAATCCCCAAAATATCCATTTAAATTGAGAAGCTGCACCTGTCACTGACTTCTTATAAAATAAAGCTTAGTAACAGTTTCTAACTTCTCCAGAAGAGCATGGTGGCTTAGGCAGTTGAAATTTCAGTCTTATTAAAAGTATACATGTAATTTTCTAAAATAGTGTAGCTACTTATTTTCAACACTGTACATATTCTTAATGAATTCCTGACCAAAAAAAGTTTATATACCTTTTTAAGACTAGAAAGTTAAAAAAAAAAAAAACAAACAACAAAAAAACAACAACCAATGCTTCACATTACTCCTTGTAATAACACTGCTATTAAAGTTTGTTTCAGCCCAGAGCACCAGGCACTATATTGACACACACCATGAAATACACTTGGATGAACTCCAAGACCGAGAACCACCAGAAAAGCAATTGAGTGTTTAAGAGTTCATCTGTCTTTCTAACATAGTATGGATTCAGTCTCTCACAAATGAAAACTTCCTGGCAACATCAGCAATAAACTACCAGTCCTGGTTTCACTCCTTTAGTAAATAACTGGTAATGTAAAATTTTACCTCATTCTCCTGTCTTGACTTAGAGGCCAGAAAAAGGTATGAAAAATGCAGTATATATTTAAAATGGTGCTGCATAACCATGATTATTCTAAAAACCTTACATTTATACATAAAGATTTTTCTCTGTAAGAAGATATTAAGTACTAGGATATACACAGAGTGACAGACAAGGATATGCCATGGGAATTTCAGTTTGCTCATACCCTTACTGGAAGGATGCTAAAGCTCAAAATATTCCAATGCTTTTGAAAAGAAGTGCAAAAAAGCACAAAAAATAAAAAAAAAAAAAGAAAAAGGAAGAAAAAGAAAAAAAGTTTGTTCGTGTACTTAGATTTTGGAGAAGTTTTCTTTATTAGCAGCAGCCTATGAACCAGTCTTAAATACTGTACAATTAGAAATAACTCCTTAAACCTCAACAGGGATGTGGTGACATCCTGTAAGTCCTAAACCATATGGTACATCACTCTATGATATTTTCCAAAAATTTGATTACACAGTTCTTTTTGGAGGTAGCAGCAAGTGCATAGGTAAAGGTACATCACATTATAAACACTTAGCTGTTTAGATTTGCTGAATTTCTTCAATATTAAAACAAATGGTGATAGGAAGAAATTATAAATTCCATGCCACAGCACAAGAATTTTTATTAAAGGTCATTCTAAATAGACATCTACAAAGGGTATCCATAAGTTCACAGCCTACTTGTAGCATCAAAAGTCAACTATTTTAGGGCTTAGAAGTCAGTATACAGAATAAGGTCCATTACCAATTCAGTTGAATGCATATACCCTGTATGGGAGAAGCAAGAACATGACTTCAAGCAATACAGTTGTTTGGTTATATTTCTGTTGTTCTTACTCTAAAAAATTGCTTGCTTTCAGAAGCCTGCCCCTTTTTCACAAACTAGTTCAGGTTAAAATAATTGGGGGGGGGGGGGGGGGGGGGCAAATAGTACTTTGAGAAAACTCAGGATGAAAAGACTTTGCAAAAGAATCTCACTCTAACAAAATTGCTAAGAAAAGAGCACAGAATTCAGTGCAAGTTATGAGCAATCAGATGTTAAGAGTCAGAAAGAAGTGGCCAAAAATATTAAATTACACAGCTATTGAAGTATTACATAATGAGATTCCCAAGCCAATTCCAGAAGGGTTTTATCTTTTTATGTTTTGTAAGAACTTCACAATCTCCAAATACGCACTATTTGAAGGAATTGCTTATCTCTGGTAAAGAAATGAATTCAAATACTATGTTTTATTCTACTATTTCAGATATCCTTACAACAGTGATAGAATGTATAACTAGTCAATTTTTAAGAAGTTAGAAGTACTTAACAATAAGTATTTATTTGCTATCATTTTTGCTCAAGTATTGGTTTTACTTTAATAAGATTTTCAAATATCTCATCAAGTCTATTATTGTCTATTTTGACAACTGTCCCCTCAAAGTCTCCTTGTTTTTCTTTCCTCAACATAGCAAGTGGCAAAATTAAATCAAAAAAGTCTTGGTGTCTTCCAGCATTGTGAATACACACACCAAAAAAACCCCACACCCCAAAGCAACAACAAAAAAACCCTGCACACCAACCAACACCACGCAACCACCAACACATGAATGTGACTCAAGATATGGAGCTGCACAGAGGAAATAAGGCACCCATAGGCCTTCTATAACAGAAGGTATACAGAAAGTGAAAAAGAGAAAGGAGAAAGCAGGCTTCACAAGGCTGCTGTGTCCCTTCACCCCATACAAGTAAAGAGGAATGAACAGGCCACAGAAGAAGCCTTCTTGCTTTCCCGGAAGGACAACACAAAGCATCAGACCTACAAGTGATATAATTTTCTGAGAGAAAATGGGCAACTGGGGATCTGGTGGTCTGAACTTCTGAAGCAGTATGAAGACATCATAGTACTGGACTTGGGCCCTAAATTTCCAGCTAGAGTTTTATCATGCAAATCAAATCCTCCTCAACAAATCTTAAATGTTTCTTATTTTATCACTTTTGTAAGATTAAAAAAGCTAAAAGTAGTGATAGCTTTTTACAATAAAAATAATTGCAATTGATAAAGCAGGAAATTCTTTATTGCTTAAATATAACTTTTATTAATGAGTATATTTCTATCACATTAACTACCCTATAGCTGATACTACCTGATCTAGTCAGAGCTGGTCAGTTCAACAGCTGCAGGCTGGAATATACTACCATATAAATGAAGAAAGAAAGCTGACAATTAGCATTTAATATTTTTTAAATATTAATTTCATTTTTATAGCTCTTAAATAATAACTAGCAATTGATTGATAAATTCAGAAATACATTATCAGCCTAGATGGATCAAAGAAAAATGGAGGCTTTTTTCCACACAAAAGCTTAATATACAGAGAAAAGAGACCCTAATAGAAACTTTGCCTCAGCCAACTCTATTAGATGAATGCAGCTTGACAAATCAACATAGCATTCCCATATTTATGGTTTGGTAAGGGAGATTGGTTGTTCTGCTATGTAAATATTATTTGCTTGGTTGGGATACTTTGCCCTTCCCTTTTCTCCCCTGAGTTCATGTTTTATGCACCTTACCCTACAGAAAAAGAAGGTGAGTGTTTTAAATCTCACTGCATATAAATGATGCTTTCAGTGAGTAATTAACTAACTTGTGTCCCTTGCTCTTTCTATTAAATGCTTGCAGACCAGTTTCTGTGGCCTATTAAGCATAACATTACTTCAGCAAAGATGAATTCTTTAGTTCTCACCCAGAATGATGATTTAAGCAGTATTTCATCTATACACAAAAAACCCAAACACAACACACACGCACACATCAAGTAAAGCTCTGAGAACAGAGCATGGACTTTGCCACAAAGATACAAGCTTCCTTTTAGATTGCTGCCAGCCTATTCTTCTTTGGTTTTTCTTCCCCGTCTTTAAAAAACACTTTTTAGCTTTCCCATATGAGGTTCTCAAACTGTAAGTTCTTTACAATTGTGTTTAAACCAATAAAGAACGCATCACAAGCCAGTATACTTTGTAAATAGCTACATCAAAATAATTACACTGCATAAAAACTGTTCAACAAGATAATGTATGCTACCACCTAAACTCAAAAATAAAAAGGCTACCTTTTCCTTTTTTAAGGGAAGTAGAGGTCTATTTTTAAAAAACAAAAATTTAAAAAATATTGGTTGCATTTGATTTAATGTTTATATCAGATGACAAATAATACTACGAATAAACAAATAAATTTAAAAGCTTTTCAATCAACAAAACATGATTTGCTACAAGTTCTCAGCTGCTAATTAGCTTTGATCAGAAACATTTTGACACTATGACTTACTTTTTAGGGGTGAGGGAAGGGGATATCAAGAAAGTAAATATTTTCATGACCATTGTAGTTTCAGGCTATAGTAACTAAAACTGTGTTTGGTATTTTTTGACCAAAAAAGGAAAAAAAAAAAATCTAAGTATTTTCCATAGGAAAAGACATAACCATTGCCTTAAAAGTTTCTCCCGATATTAAAGGAAACTTTCATACAATAATTAAGCTGGTCAAAGCACTTAGCACTTTACATGTTCCAGGGATACTGTAGCTTCCTTTGGTCATAGGAATTTTTGAAAATACAGCATAATCTCTAACTTCCTTTCCAACTCAACCCTCAGAATCACTCTGGAGTACTCTTGAAATTGTAACATTTAAGAGATTATTTTATTTGTAAGACAAAATAACCACTCAGCTGTGGATAACCAAATAATTATATTTTTCTGTAAAGATCTTAATCATATGTAGTACTTTTCTCAAATAATATGGCATTGCTTGTATAACTTCAAATGTAAACTTTGTTCTGACAACTGTGATATGAAAAGTCTTGTAGGTAAGTTATTAAAAATATATTTTGATAAGATAGGTTGATACTGTGCTTATTGTTCTGAAAATGTTTCCTTTCTTCACTGAGGAAAACTGGCAATTCAGCACTTCAGCAAAGAGCATTTCTTCGCAACTGACTACAAAAATATGCTTGAAGAAAACACATTATGCAAACTTTGCACAACCTAATCCATATTTTATAACTACAGAAATAAGCAGAATATATGTGTGAAACACTTTTGAGTGTTGACTTTACCCATCAAGATACCTGCATTGTTCGTTTTAAGTGAAGAAATGCAGGCATTAATACAGTTATGCTAACAGAACTTTTGGCAACTGATTTGCATTTTGAAGGCACTTATGCATTGGATACTTACCAGTTAAAGATCCATATCGTGCTTGCATCAAATTACATACAAGACACCACAGTTCAGCTTTAAAATATTTCATGCATATCTAAAGGGGTTTTTGAGCAATAAATGACTCGTCTGATTTAACTAGCTTTGATGTTATATTTCTATAAGGAAAAAAAAAAAAAAGTGCTCCAGTTTTGCTTGTTACTCTGTTGCTAGCTATGACGTACTGCCACCAGGTGGAGATAATTTAATAAGAAGCTACCTATTTATGTATAGAGACAGTGGGAGGAATTTCATAATCTCAAATTGCTACTGTAAATGAAACAATGAAAAAGAAACCTGAATTAAACTACTTAACTCTGGCATATACGTTGTACTTACTGCCAATATTAACACATATAGACACCAAAACTTGATTAAAAATATTCTGAGAATCTCAGATTTTATCTTAAAAATTCAGAACATACAGAAATTCATTATAAAGCCTCAGCAGCAGTCACTAAACTGGAGAACCAGTTCAAATGCAATCCTGCAGCATTATACTGTCTCACCTGAAGGAGGGTGTGTGTATGTGAATTAACAGAAACACAAGACAAAGCAATTTGAGTCATGAGACTGGTTAGACAGAATTGCTGCTTCTCCAACATATCCAATAGAAACCAGGCAAGTGTATATTTTAAGTGATAGCAGAAAAAAACCCCAATTGTCAAAGACAATACATGGCTGCTTTCTTCCCAGAGACAGATTACAGTGTTACATGAGGAACAGCACATTGTTTTCCTCAAGGTCTGTCATGGCACTTGTACTGCATAGCTTCACAATGCAGTATGTACTTTGGGGGCAATACAAACAGCTTTAGAAAACAAACATAAGCAAATACAACATTTGAATGATGTGATAGAGTCACCTCACCATTTTCATGATCTACACTAGCAGCACAATCCACTCATATGCACCTCCCTGCTTTAGATAACAGGAAGGAAGAGCAAGCACTTCTTTCATCATTAAGTGTTTGCTGGATATAGATAATGAAAGCAAGGAAGAAAAGGTGAAGAAGGCTGAGAAACAAGGAAGACACCATATCAGCATTTGGCCCTCTGGAGATTTCCAATTGAAGACACTGTAGTATCTAGAACACATCACCTTCTTTGTACACTTCTCCCTTTTCCAAGGGCAGACACCAGTAGAAAAGATTTGCTATCAGGAGGATTATAAGGAGTTAGGTTGGTGGTGAAGTTCACAACGGGCTCCATGCCAAAACGAAATTAAAAGCATCAAACCTCCGATTTAGCTTTACTACAAATTGCATAGCAAACCAAAGATGGAGACAGTTTCTCATATGAAAAATGCTTGTTAATTTTACATGTCTAGCTGTGGACTTACATAATTTTTCAGATATTTAATATTACACAAAAACTAAAATTGGGCATCAGTCTTTTCTTCATATTTAGGATGTCATTCCCTATTCTTCATTACACTTTTGTTTTGGTTTAGTCCTTCAGGACTTAAAAAAAAAGTCATCCTCATATGTAATTGCTCTTGAAAGCACTGCTTTACATTCTTCATTTAAATTAATCTTTCATTAATATGTATTTAAGTGTTCTTTTTGCTTTAATTTGTAATACAGAATTTCCTCTTTGGGCAGAGAACACAATACAAAATGTAGCGATATCATGAGAGATATGAAGTCTTTTTAATTATAGTTGGTTACCTTTTTTAAAAACATAGAATTATGACATTACAAGCAGAGAATAAACACAAATGAATTAACTTAAAAT
Source organism: Harpia harpyja (assembly GCF_026419915.1). Classification (NCBI taxonomy): domain Eukaryota; kingdom Metazoa; phylum Chordata; class Aves; order Accipitriformes; family Accipitridae; genus Harpia; species Harpia harpyja. The sequence continues at coordinate 27,339,955 of NC_068947.1, forward strand.
ATTTGCACTGTATTCCTTAGACACAAGTTTTAATATGTCATAAAATGAAGGATCAACTATCAAAGTGAAGATTATGTGTTTCAGAGGTGTTTTTAAAAGCAGCACATTATTTCTAAATTGGAAGGCTCTCACTGAATTAAACTTAGCCTAGTGTGTTTACAGAATACAGGTAGAAAACCTGTGGTTAGTACTTTGCAAAAAGCTAAAGATTCAGATCTAATAAGGAATCATTGATGAAATGTATCAACTAATAACACATTAAATTGGAGTTATGATGCCATTTAATGATTTAATGTGAGCCTGGAAAAGAATTTGAACATGAACCAGGACTAGAAACCAGATGTTTCCAGAAACTTGAGAACACTCAGTCCGTATTAAATACTAGAATAACAGGTATACAAGGTTGCAATGTGAAGAGCAGTTACATGGAAGCAGTAACAAATTAGCATTTTCTAAACTTGCAAAAGCTCATCTACATTACAAACTTTCATCTGTGTTTTCTTAGGGTATACTAGGGTCCAAGGTTAATGTTAATGCTCAAGCAAAAATGCATTCAAGCATTTATTAGGTGGTGAACAGGATTCAACAGAATTGGGAAAAAAAGACTGGAAAACATTGTCTGCCACAAACTATAACTACAAATAAATTAAGTACTTTGACATATACATAGATAGTTTGATATACTTCCAAATCATATGAACTTAATATTAGTAGTGGCATCAATTTCTTTCCTCCATTGATTACAGTAATACAAATCAGATGTATCTGATTAGAAAAATGTGGCCAATATTGTATGATTTATTTTTTGGTTAACTATTGAAATCTAAATAACAAAGCAATGCAATTTTAAATTAAAGCCTAAAAATCTTTTATTTGTGTGAGTAGAGTACCTATAAATGAAAAGAAAGAAATGTTTGTTAAGTTACAAGATTTGGACAGTATGTCCTGCCAAGGATACTGCTGTTTCATAAGACAGGATATGAAACATTCCAGACTAACATATCTTTCAATTTGTCCTTTCTTTTTAAGGAGTGTATGGAACTAGACTTCGACATGCTGAATGTAAGTTACTTGCTGGCACTATGATTCTTTTTTTCTTAGGCAAAGTTGCTTCTATAGCATTAATTGAAACTATAAAAAGAGCAAATTTAGGAGAATATTTACCTATCTTCTGCGGTTCCAGGCTTCTCTGTTGTCTGGGAAGGCCAGAAAAAATGGGTAAATTGAAGACATTAATGACATTACTATAGGGAGAATGCAGAAATTTGTCTGGCACTTGTGATGTGTCAAATGTGGAAGTCTGAGTTCTGGCAATTGTATCCTGCCCTCCCAATACAAATTGTTAGGATCTGGTTAGTTATGCATACCGCTAATACAAAACTGTAGACTGCTTACCACAACAAACAACTGACATAGTCCTAAATGCCAACACATAACATTAATTCATTCTCCCTTATAATGGCCACTGTTCTGTATTTCATTGTGCTATGTCATTTGTGAATTCTCCCAGGAATCTCTGGTGAATACTGTCTTATCATGGTTTAGGACCAGCCAGCAGCTAAGCACCACATAGTGGCTCGCTCTCTCCCCCTGCGTTGGAATGGGGGAGAGAATCAGAATAGTAAAAGTGAGAAAACTCATGGGTTGAGATAAAGACAATTTAATAGGTAAAGCAAAAGCTGCTCACACGAGCAAAGCAAAACAAGGAATTCAGTCACCACTTCCCATGGGCAGGCAGCTGTTCAGCCATCTCCAGGAAAGCAGGGCTCCATCACGCATAACGGTTACTTGGGGAGAAAAAAATGCTGTAACTCCCCCCTTTCCTTCTTCTTTCCCCAGCTTTATATGCTGAGCATGACATCATATGGTATAGAATATCCCTTTGGTCAGTTGGGGTCAGCTGTCCCAGCTGCGTCCCCTTCCAACTTCTTGTGGCCCCCCAGCCTACTCACTGGTGGGGTGGGGTGAGAAGCAGAAAAGGCCTTGGGTCTGTGTAAGCACTGCTCAGCAATAACAAAAACATCCCTGTGTTATCAACACTGTTTTCAGCACAAATCCAAAACATAGCCCGATACTAGCTACTATAAAGAAAATTAACTCTATCCCAGCCAAAACCAACACACACGCACAACTAAGTACTTGCTGCAAAGTTCTTATAGTCCAGGAAACTATCTTCTCAGGTACCTCTACCTAGACTTCAAGTTGTCTATGATATATGCCCATCTATGGTGTCTTCTTAATCAATGCATTTTTCTGTTATACTCTATTATACTCATATAATTCCTGTAAACTGGAGGGCATCTATTCTGACATCCTTTATGAAAACATTGTAAAAATACGTTAAAGGAAGAATCAGCTATTTTTTCCAATTCTTCCAGCCATAATAATTTGCCAGTTCCAGTTATTTTATATTTCATAATTGTCTTATGGCTAATGAATGGAATCAGCAATTCTGAATATTTCTTTGCTGATAGTACAGTGATTCTCCAGCACCTTATCATTAATTGTTTAAAAACATACACAAAAGTCACAAGTAAAATTCTTGCTCTTCAAGATCAGTCACTTTCTTAGATCATCTCTGCAGAGAATATAAATACTGATCATCTGATTTCATGTTTTCAGTGACAGCTTGGTGAAGCTTACTTGGCTACGACTTCTCTAGATACCAGATTCTTCTTTAAACACCCCCAGAGCAGTTTTTGTCAATTCCACAGAAAAAATCATGCTTTTGTGTTTCTAATGGTCGTAATTTCTATTACTTCCATTGTTTAAGAACTGCTACTTATTTTGTGAAGTCAAAGCATTTAGAAAGCATTTCTTTCGGTGTGTAAGACTCAACAGCCATATCTTCAGGGTACTAATGAAATGCTGCCTATTTTTAATCTCAGATTTTGGACTTAATAAATCATTGCTAATTCATAACTAGAACATGACATGAGTGAAAACAGCATTAATTCTCATTGCATGGTAAATCACTGCACAGATTTTACACAAATATGCTATTTAATACGGATTATTTAAATTATTAACTGTTATTACATAATTAAATAGTGCAATTCAGTGTACTTTTTATTTACTAAATACAAACTTAAAGGAGAAATTTCAGTATTTAACTACTCAATCAAGAATGCAGGAGAACAGCACTTTTTGGGTGAAAGATTTTGTATCCTTCTGTAGGCACAGCATTACAGCTTCACCCTCAAATCCCTTTACCTCCTTCTTAAAATCACTTAGTTTTATACAACCATTATTTTAAAGGCTGTTCCACATTTTCCTTGCTCTTATGGATGGAAGTAATCCTTACATTTTCAGACTAAAATTGTTCAGTCAGTTCAAACCCATTTGCACCTGCACCAAGCACATACTTTAAGTTAAAGGACAACTCTCCTTCCTTCCACTTTACTACTCTGGAATTTTTAGGGACTCCAAACATATCCCTCTCCACTTTAAAGTAAATAAGCCCATTTTCTCTCATGCCCTGATGCCTTGTTTCTCATCTTGCACAAACACTTATTCTTGAAAATGGATTACCAGACTAGTATACAACATTAAAAGAACAGATTTCATTGGAACCTGGGACAATTGCATAACTACATAAATAAAATTATTTATATTTAAACTATATGAGATATATATATTTACATACACATATATATACAGCCTTGCACACTATTTGTGTTAGAGCAGCAAGCCTGTACTGGCCAGACATCTTTCTTCTACCTTTTAAACAAAGGTACAGCATTTGCCACTAAATCTTTTAGTTTCATTCAAGATCACAGGATAGAGAATACTTACTCATTCATTTTGGCTTCCACTTGCAATGTAGAAATCTTCCAGTCGTTATCTCCCCCATTCAGTTTCTCTTTGCCCTTTTTAATACCTCCTTCCCCTCATTATAAAATCTTGGTATTTCAGCAACTAATTTCAAAGATCCTGGATTCAAGAATGCATGGGATACCTCAGAATGTGTTCCGCAGTCACCAGCATACTCAAGAAGAGTTACAAAAAGTAGCAGTACGAAATTATGATGAAAGTGGTTGAGATTTCAGAAAGAACTGCGCTTTAAGTGGATAACTTGAGTCAAAGATAGTTTGTGTATCAGACAGGAATTACTAGAAACCTTGATTTATGTATCTCAAATTGTTTTGTCTCCTAAGGCTCACAGATCTTCCACCATAAGTTGGGGGTTGGAGAGAAGATAGAGTGCCACTTCTGTCTTCTACCATGCACACTAAGTTGACGGCAGACAAATCCTGCTCATGACTCACAACCACTATTCTACAGATATGGAGAATTACGCATTATAAATATAAAAACATTCTGACTCATGTATAGGGGAAACCACTGTCTAGAGTCCCTTTTTAAATGAAACAGTACTCCTGTGTAAGAAGGAAACTAGGGGGATGATGGTGGGGGTGTCACAGAGCAGGACGAATAAGTGCTGAAGGACTGGGACTGTAGATTCACAATCTGTATGTTAGGTATAAATACTGCTTTCTGCATTGGCTACACCACTGTAATTGAGTTGAGAGGTAACATTTTATGCCACAAATCTATACAGAGAGTCTATGATTTCTAGCTATGCAAAGACCATTTTTTCCTCCCTTCTTCACTTTCTTAAAATATGTAACTTTTATTTTAAAATAAAAGCTAAGCAAATGATAGATTTTTTCACAAGTTTCCTTGCATTTAAAAATTCACCCAGCAGTATAGTTTGCTGTCAGTCACTGAAGTTACTCTTCTAACTCGAAGCACATTCAGTATGATCCCAATTTGTGTTTTCCAGAGAGCTTTTTTTTGTTGCTGTTGTTTGTATATATAACAATATAAATTTTCTGCTTGTGTTAGATTACTGACATTTCATTGCATGGCTTCCTGTCTTTGCTCTGCCTAACAGGACATTCAAACCTTTCACTTACTGCAACTTGAAAAATAACAGGGCTCAAATAAGCTAGTCAACAAAAATAATTCTGTATCTCTGCAGAGTTCTAGCACCCCTCATCATTGTGAGAAAACAACTGAATCTGCTCTCTTATGCAAGAAATTCAATATGACACCTGTTACAACAGACCCTTTTGTCTTCATTTACTACCACTATTTTCACATTAAGCTCAACAAGATAGAATATACAAAAATACACCTTTTAAAGTAAAATTATAGAAAAAAAGTCTTACATATACTAAAATTGCAGTTTGAATTGCAAAACTTTTCTGCTGGGATAGTTGATCTAAAATTTAGGAAAGGAAGGTCTACATGAAGCTTTAAGAACTAATTAAATACACTGTGGTTTTAGAATGTTTACAGCAAACCCTTCACATTTCACTTGCAGAGGAAAATTTGCCACAAATAATAGAGGCAAAACATAAACATAAAATTGTTAAGACTTGGTGCAAACAGTCTGCAAACAAAAAAAGACATTAATAATCTGAAAATGTATGTCAGTAAGGAGGAAGAGTATCATTAACTCACCCCTCTAAACTGTGATTTTGCACTTTGCTCTAGATGGTAATTTTCATATTCTCAGATTCTCCAAATAAGTTAAGGCATTTTTCTTTCTTGTGATGTTCTTATAACCAAAATGTCAGATATTATTCTAACAGTTTGAGAGAAATTTCTTGTAGGGTTTGTGGGTTTTTTGGGGCGTGTGGGGTGGGGGTGGTGTTTTGCTTTTCACATGAGTGAAACAGAGGCTTTAATATTGAATTATATAACCCTTTATTGAAAATGACTTCTAACTGATCATAATTTCATCAGATAACTTCATTATCCAGTGATCAGGCATGCTTTGATTTGAAGAATCTGCTAAGTATTTTTGTCTACCTAAAAATCCCTCCTAGAACTGTTTTTTTTTCCTCTCAGTAGTTTTAATAGCCTGAATATTTTAAATACAAAATGTACAGTACTTCCCTTTCATTTGAGCTGTTCCTGCCTTTTAACTAACTGTTAACTAGTCAAGAAACAATGAACTGTATTTGTTACAGCTGACACATTCAGAAGTTAATTGCTGACATAGATTTGGCAGCTATCCCAGTACAGGAAAAAAAGAATGTATGGATTAAAGCTACTTTGCATTCTGGTCAGAAACACACACTAGCAACATGGCAACAAACTTTGCACTCAAAAAGATCCCTCTTTTAGAAGGCTGCATTAAAGACTGAAGATTAAATAAAACATCTCGTTTACCAAAGTGACAGATTTCATCTGTAAAATCAACAATCAAGTTTGGAAAATCAAAGTACATATTACATGCAATAAATCGTAACTTCTAATAAAATTATAACTGTTCTTGTCAAGCAGCCTATTTAAACATGAGAAAAAAAAACAAAACCATTTTCATTTAAGTAGTAAAAAGTATCCTTTTTGTTAAGATACCCACATCATTTTCAAGAAGTTTTTAAGTGATACACAAACTTATAAGCATTTACAATTTTCATGTTTCCCCAAAAATATAATGAACCCCACTGGAGAATATGCTAATTGAAGACCAGAGAAATTAAAAAATATGTATTAAAGATCCAACTGAATAGAGAAATTAAAAGTGTTCTCAAAAAGAAAAAAAAAAAAGAAAAAGAAAGTGTGTTTGTATCTCTGACCAAGTTGCACTACCTTTCTGTATGGAGTTATTCTGGTGGTAAATGCTATCAGTATTAATAATAAGTTTAACTTGTTTGGGTTAGTATACGTTATACTTTTCTTCACCTGAGTAGTCCCTACAGGAACGAAGGAACACATTGTTCTTTTTAGCCGTGTGGAACCTAGGGGAGTAGCAGTGCATCTCAGACTGCTAAGGGACCTCTGCAGAACTAGTGCAGAACCACCTGTCTGTGCCTCTCATGCTATCACCATGGCTGCAGGCAGGGAAGCTTCCCAAAACGTTCCTTTCAGTACCTAAGTGAGAGTACACTGAACAAAATCCAAGCACTAGAAAAGTTAAATAGAAGTTATGTTATTGACTTCAAAGAACCCAATATATATATCCATTTGGAAGGTGCATCAGTTTCTGCAAGTCATCTGGGGAAGAAGTACAAGTATGAATATTCATAGATACTCAGAAGGAGGTGGTGATTGATTTTATGAATTTATGAAAAATGATTGGGTTAAAATATGTAATTTCAACAGCCCTTACATATAGGTTTAAAACTCCTGCTGAAATGTTGAGTCTCAAACTGTCTATGTTGCCAATAGTTAAAACACAAAGAAATTCTGCTGTATTAAAATACATTCAGTTATACATGAGTTACATGAGTTACCTGTACACAAGTATAGCTGCATTCTCTGTACCTCTCTTCTTTTTACAATCCCCTTCTTGTTCTTCCACTATTCTTTTCCAAGTCTTTGAGACCTTACTTTAAATAAATTATCCTGCTGTTTATACAGCTAATCCAATTTGCAGCAATAGATAACCTCTTATGTGTACAAACAATGCAAGGAACACACAAATTTTGCTTCTCTAATTACTCTGTTTTCTCATTTGTGCTAGGGGATCAGGGAATGTGTGTTCCAGTCAGCATTTCAGAGCCCTCCCCATTTTTACTGTGTGGATTAAAGAATCTACACAGGTTGTACCAGCATTTCATGCCCTGTAAAATGTTCACTCAAAACACTTGCATAAGTAACATTATTATTTTTTTCTATGTTAACAGATGATGGAGTTGATATCATTATTTTGCTATTTCTATATTTGAAATTAATATTATGAGTAATTAATACAGCACTTTTGTACTAGTATTTCAATGTGTTTGAGGATCATATAAAAACAGCTATGTAACACCATCCCACTTTTAAATAAAAGGAAATAAAACTCAGGAAGACAAAAGTAGGTCCATCTTCATTCCAAAACCAGATACAAAAACCCAACACCACAGATATCCAGTCTGGCAATTTTAGTAAGTGGAGTTTGCAAGAAAAAAGAAAAAAGTTTGGTCAGATTCTGAGCCTATCAATACTGACAGCATCTTTCTCACCCAATTTCATCTACTTAAAGTGTTACCAGTCCAGCATTCACAGCCAGCCTTGAACACTGAAAAAACCTGTTTGACCATGGAAAGAAAACAATTTGGTTATTCACTTTCATTCTTCAAAGAGATAAATGATGACAGCTATTATTTCAAAGCTACAAAAAATTACTTTCTGATGCAGTGTCAGAATAGTGAGTGAGGAACATAAAAAACATTTAAATACAGATCTTACAGAATCTGTAGGGTGGTTTTTGGTTTTGTGTTGGGGTTTTTTGTTTGTTTCCCCCCCCCCACTCTAGTTTGCCAGCAAAAAGCACATTTTTTTTTCTTTTGTTTCCTTGTCATCTTAAAAAGAAGAACCGAGCATTCCACTTGCTAATCTGCAGATTTAAATAAGGATTTTTGGGATACTCCTTAGGATCCTAAAGGAGTGCCAAATCTTCACACCCACCAAACACTCTAGCCTCAGATAAAGCCCATTTAAGACAGAGCTGCTGGAATCAGCATGCACAACCCTAAACAACAAGTGAAATCAGTTTACAAACACTGTATTTTCATGTCAGTTTTGACTCCATATCTTATCATAAAATAAAAGCAGGGTGACTGCTAAAGGACTAGAATGAGATCAGGACAGCTGGTTCAGTTCTAGATTCACAACAGACTTTCTGTCTGACCTTGATCAAGTTTCTTTATGTTTCATTTCACATCAAAAAAATGGGGAATCTCAGTACAATTAAAGAAAAAAGCATCCACAGAGGCATGACTTCTCTCATTGTGTAAAGGAATACTTCACATTCACATCCTGGCTTTAATGCAAGAAGAGAAACAAATTTTAGCAAAACCAAGGAAGTAAAATTCAAGCATTTCTGTTTCTCAGACTATGACAGAACTAAACCAAAATCCAACATATTAAGTAAGGATTCCTGTCTAAGAAGCAACTTTAACATTTTTTTCTTTCTGGTGCCTGAATTAGCTGATTCAGAGTATACATTAGGCCATATCAACAGGTAAAATTCCTGAGGCACAAATAAATTTAATTGTATTAAGTCACAAAACTTCACAGTGGGAGAACCCAGGTTTTCTGCCTGCTAGAAACATTCTAACAAGAAAACTATAGTCTCCCATACTTCTTCATGAAATCGTTCTTCTCTGTTTAAATGGACATCTATTCTATTGTCTAGAAATGGTTGGTATTCAATCTATTGGATCTCATCTCTGGTTTTATTTGTATGAAAAACAAAAATATACAGTTTGAAGATAATTACTTTTAAATTTAAAACACTTTTCAAGGATTACTGATTTAATAAAGCTGGGATTTCCTTTCTCACTAGTAGCTCACGTCCTCAGTTATACCAATTTGAATCTGGTACTGGACTGACTTCTAAAAGGATATTGTTTGACTCTTACTTAATGAATATAAACTGCATGGGCACTCTCAGAACAACGTGCCACATTAAGTGCCCCTAATAAAGTTAGAATAGAGGTCAGTATGGCTTCCTAGAATTTATCGAATAACATTGAGTGTCCAAAAAGATGGTTCAACCTTTAGGGTACCACCTTAAAGACTTGGGAGACTGAATCGAATTTATTGCACTGTGTGACATGTCCCCTATGTAGGTCACACATGCACAGCTATGGACCAAGCTAGCTGTGCCTATGACATCAGCATCAGAAATGTGATTAAGTCTGATGCAGAGACACCTTAACTCAGCTTAAGTCTGGAAACAATATACGTACATCAACACATCGTCACAGCCTATGGCAAATGAAACTACTTCCTTGGAGTCAGAAGTCCTCCTCCAGTTCTCCTGTTCCTGACAGGAGTGGGTACTCTGTCCCATAAGGATGATACTGTGCCATTTAGATTTACTGGTTTAGGTTTTCTTTAACTTGAGGATCTTTGCACCGTCCTGCCTTTATCTTGCTGTGGGTATGTCAACACAATCTTTGGCAGGCAGATGCATGCTCCGAGTTGGCTAGATGCAACCTAATGGCAATTTGTGCATCTGTAATTACCACAACACTACGCTAATGTTAATAAGCTGTAACAGCAGTTTGTTCAAGCACTGTCACAGGAATGGCAGTTTCAGTTTTCATTTTGGAGCTAGTTTGTCTTCAGTTGACTGGGAGCATGTGCAAGAAGAATTTGCATCTGCCTAGAAGAGAACAAGTAGGCATACCTACTAACTTAATTCCCTACTTTTCCAATGGTGAGGCTGGGGGTGTTGCAAGGGTTAGCACATTCCTCAGTGTGTTATTGATACTGGGTGGCATAAACGTTCCAAAGATGAGTATATAGAAGCAATTTTAGACTTCAATAATACTGAACAGATAATTATGGGAAACACATTAACTAGTAGAGAACATTACAAAAACAAGAAAGTGCTCTTCACTTCTCTGATCTGCAGAAACTATTTCTCAAGTAAAAAAAAGAAAAAAAAAGACTCCATCCTTATTTAGCCTTCTTTAGTGTCTCTCTCCAGGTTAACAAAGATGCCATTTGTGTCAGTTATGATAATAGACTTCACTATGTGAATATCTATACATAAGACATTGAATGGACAGACCACATACCTTTAAAAAAGACAGGTACTATACTCTAATAACAAAAAAACGTGTTTTACTTGTTGCTTGTCATTACCAGCAAATCATGTACTTCATTTTTCAGTTGAATCACCCCTTTTTATGGCCAGGTTGTAAACTGACCATCTGCATTACCAAATATAAGAGTTCAGAATCAAAAGTTTTACCTGTCCTGGTTTCAGCTGGGATAGAGTTAATTTTCCTTCTAGTAGCTGGTATAGTGTTATGTCTTGGATTTAGTATGAGAAGAATGTTGATAACACACTGATGTTTTCAGTTGTTGCTCAGTAGTGTTTATAGCAAGTCAAGGATTTTCCAGCTTCTCATGCCCAAGCCAGCAAGAAAGGTGGAGGGGCACAAGAAGTTGGGAGGGGACACAGCCAGGACAGCTGACCCAAACTGGCCAAAGGGGTATTCCATACCAAGTGACATCATGCCCAGTATATCAACTGGGGGGACTTTGCCTGTGGGGGGATCACTGCTCAGGAACTAACTGGGCATCGGTCAGCAGGTGGTGAGCAATTGCATTGTGCATCACTTGTTTTGTATATTCCAATCCTTTTATTAGTATTATTGTCATTGTCTTGTTGTTATTATCACTATAATTTTCTTCCTTTCTGTTCTATTAAACTGTTCTTATCTGAACCCAAGAATTTTACCTTTTGGTTTTGGTTGTTTTTTTTTTCCCCCGATTCTCTCCCCCATCCTACTGCGTGGGGGGGAATTGAGCGAGCAGCTGCATGGTGCTTAGTTGCTGGCTGGGGTTAAACCACAACATACCACAGAAATTTTTACCTCCCTAATATCATACCTCAAAAATTCAGTTTAGATAATGCAGTTACATTGCACAATGCAAGTGAATGGAAACATTGCTAGAGAAGAAAAATTCTGCCGAACAGATGTAAGGCAAAGCTCAGCATTAACTCAATGAATCTGAGTAGGTTAACTGTTTCCACTCTCATTTTACTTCTTGTAAGACAGCAGGACCCCGAAAGTATTTTTACAATGTAAAAACTAAAAATAAAAAAACAAAACCAAAAAACAAACAAAACCAAACAAAAAAACCCTCTTTATATAGTTAGGAATTAAGCCTTACACAAAGATATTTCATGAACAATTAAACTCAGACTTATAATACAAATGTTTGTTTTGTTTAAAAGTGTTTACTGTGAAAAGTAGCTCTTGCTTCACTGTGCATTTTTTTTTCCTAACAGCTGCTTAGAAAAGCTTATAGTCTTATTTTTGATGTTTTAGTAATTCTTTGTCATAGACACATGCAGCTATTTTTAGGAATGAATTTCAGAAAAACCTCAGGTAACAATTTTAAGATATTACTTTTTAAACTTATTTGAAAATTCAAGCAAAATAAACTTGGAACACGTATATTTGCAAATGTTGAAATGGAAATATGAACAGCAGAGCTATTCTAGGTTTTTACGAACCTGATGAACACTAGTGAGAATGCCTGGATTACCTCTTCCTGACATTTTAAAAACCTCACAATACCCTATTTGCAAGAGAAGCGATCAAGGTTTGCTAAGAGTCAACAGTATGTAAAAAGATACAATCAGATGTTAACAGAAAATGACACCACACTGTGTGTCATGATTTCTACAAACATGGCTCTTAATGTTCACTCTATCTCCTGGAAACAGTCCAATTGACCGTTGTTCATCTTCAGTGTTCTTATGACAAAAAACACAACTCAGTGCTAAACACAAAAGGCCTGTCATGCAGAAGATACCTCTAAGTAAGGCTTGTTTTCCAGTCTTAATAATAAAATCTTTCAGAACCATTACGTGAAACTGTGATGCTTTAAAACAAACCTGGGCTATGAAAACAGATTTTTATTTTTTAACAGCCCCCCCTTCCAAAAAAATTAAAAAAGAAACCCAAACCAAAAAACTCAACAATAAGCAAAGAGAGAAGTGTCTCTTCTTTGAGGAAAACATGCACCTTCAATAAATATTAGGTGTTCCTTCCTTCCTGCTGCTTGAGTTTCCCCTCTTTTTTCCCCCCATTACAACACTCTTTTTTCTGATCAAACATTCACAAATGTAGTTAAAAAATTCATTATGCCATTTTCATAGGTAAAAATAGAACATCACTGCAGAAACAGACTGTTCTATAAGTTGACAGATAGAGATGTTACTTCTTTACTACCTGCAGGTCACATGTAATAGATTCAGTGTGATTATGAACAGGAAAAGGTTTTCTGCAGGGCTAACTTTCATTGATGTGGGTGTAAACAGAGACCATCTAGAAACCTTTCAGGACTGTATTCAGTGGGCTTCAGACTGGGAAATAGTCACAAACACATTTAAGGTGCATTAAAGCAATAGTAACATTCATTAATCACAATAAAAAAAAATCAAGTAAGATTTCTTTAGAATAGCTTTTGTAATATTTACATGATAATAAAGTCTCTCTCTTTTAATTTTTAAGTCCATTCAATGGCTACAGCTGTCTTTCCTGGTTTAAAATGGGCACAGAAGAACAGATATCAGAACTCCATGTAACAGCAAAAGGACTTTTCTCTTGAAAAAGGACTATTTCTTGGTTTTGATTAGTTGTGGTTGGTTTGTTGTTTTTAAATGAGATCCTGAGTAGCTAAAAAAGCAAAACACATGATTCATAGGAAAGTGTATTTATTTTCATCAACATTTTTACAGGAAACAATAGCTTCCCCATCCAGACCTGCTCTTATATATAGCAGATAAAGTGTTCATTCATGTACCTAGGACAAAAAAACCCCAAAAGACTATCAGTGTGGCACATAAAGGGCTGCACAGAATGAAGCAGGTGATTCCTGAGGTTTTAGAACACACCTAGGAATCTTTTGATTTATACTAATGTTTGCAAATGATACAGAAAAAGTGAATATAAGATCAAAATTAATTTTAAAATTAGCAGCATGTAAGCATATCGTGCACTCAGAACTGAAAACTGCTACCATGACATTAAACAAACATCTCTAAATTTATTTCTAAGAATGGTAAAATCAGAATAAGTCTACCACGAGTTTAGGAGAACTGTATAGAAAACATCACCTATAAAAGAGTTCTCAAACCGAGCAATGTAAATTCTATATGTACACATGCTGTATAATCCAAAGACTGTCACAGCAAAGGTGCTGGGGAAGATTTTTTTGACTAAATGTTAAAAGCTGTTGAACCCAATGTGTGGTGCTGCCATAAACTGGCACAAATCCATTTAACATCTGATCACTCAGACAGCACGCTTACAGACCTACAGGCATGAACATCTAAGTAACAATTTTGAGTAGTGTCACAATGCCACAGACCAAAACAAACAAGTAAATCAAAACTCTCAAAACCACAAACAAAACCAAATGAAGAATTTTTATACTGAATGGTAAACTCCAACACAGCTACAACCTGGGCTGCAACAACTAAGTGATGATTAATTTTACAAAGCTCAGCTTTCTCATATGTTCCCAGAAAGAGGAAATTAAATCAGTAGCTTACAATACTTACAATATGTCTTTGGGTTTATTATTAAAAAACACAGAGAAAAATATCTTTTTTTTGTGTCATGTACTATCTTGAACAGAACCCAGCACACCAGAACATCCCTTTCGTTCTTAGTTCTTCTGTGCTCTTGGATTAGCCCCACACTTTCTCAGCCCTACCTTATAAACATGCCCACTACTTAAATATACAAAAAGTTAGAGCTTGATTTTCTATTCTTTGCTAAATCAAAATTCCCACATACTCATATGGGAGTTATACAACTCCTGAAAGCTTCAATCAGACCCTGAAAGTACAATCAGTACAACCCCTGAAACAGTACTCTTGGCACACAAGTCTCCCATCGACTTCAGTGGGAGTTTCATGACTGCAGGGTGTGTACAGTTCTGTCAGCAGAACTCATCTCTCATAACATGGTTTTCTTAAAATAAACTATACAGGCTAGAGATAGATGTAGCATTTGTATTACACCATAGACAGTCTTCATTAGACAAAGTCAGCATTTGTTTTTTCATTAATCTAAAGTTAGGGTATTATTCCCCAACAGAGAAAGCACAGGAGTATGTGAATTATTGCATTATTTATTACTGATGGCAATGCCTAGTTGGGTAAAATTCATCTTGAATTTCAAATCCCAGATAAGATTAACAAAATCAGAATTCAGGAATAAAAAGCAAACAGAAAGAAACAAAAGCAAACCTTCTACTGTGAAATATGGATGTCTGACAAAAAAAAAAAAATCATTCAGGTGATTAGCAAAAAACCACAATGTTTCAAAGTTGTGCAATTTTATCTTTGTAATTCTCTATTATTGTTATATATGCAAATAAATAATTTAAGGCTGCATTTTCTAAGAACAGTTTTCTTCCACTTTCAGAGATGTAAGCAAGTGAGAATGAAAATTTTCAGACATTAAAAAATGGAAAAAAAGTTTCTGACACCCAAGCATCTGGTTTTTTTGAAGTTTTCCCAGAAACAACTGTGGAGAGCAATTTTTTTTTTTTTTTTAAATGTATGAACAACATCTAGTGACACCAGCAGAATTTGCAATAGCTACCAAAGAAACTCTGACAATTCTTACTGCATTAAGAAGTAATATCTGCTATGTAACACCCATTAATGGATGAGAAACACTCAATGATATTTTCTAGAAAGTATCATTCAGTAATTTGAAAATTATTTCCCCCTCCCCCCATCTTGAGAATCTTTATATGAACAATGTCTTAGAAGCACATAATTTGAAGGGATCTCCTGGGACATTCTGTGGACCCATTGAATGTAATCCTTTCTTAAATTAATAAAGAACCATCTTAAGAATAACCATACATCTTCCCTCTTGCTCATATAATGCTCTACAGTCCTACTTGTTTGGCCACAAATTAATTTTCATCCTGAAGTTGGTTTTAGTTTGTTTGTTGTTTTTTTTTTTTAACCAGTTTATATCCATTTACTCATATATCATGCTTTCAAGTACCTCTGCACTCTCTGTGTGTTCATCCCTGGGAGTCATCTTCTTAGCAATCAAATCTTTCTCACAATTCATTTTACCAGGGTAACTGCTCAAACACTTTTAGCATCCACCACCTTGTAAAGCAGTACTTGCAACACCGATTACAGTGCAAAAGAGATACTTAAGAACAAGGAGGGTTTTTTTACAATTGGCCTGATGCAGATCAGCTTAAAATTCAAGTACTTCACATTACCATTTGTTAAATTAAGATAACCACTACCAAAAGGCTAGGAAAACAAATAAAATACTAAAAAAGGTAGGAAAGAAACACCAAACAAAACAAAAAATGTAATTAAATTGCTGGAAAGTCCATGAATGTAACACGTAGATCTGAGCCCATCACACAAGAGATAGGCAGCTTCTCTACGGTATGTATAATTATGACTATCATGGAAGAGTTGAGCAAGGAATTAGTATTACTCCATTACTTACATAACTGCAACTAAGGGACTGAACATTTTTTTTTTTCCAGATTTCCTTCATCATTTTTCCCTTGTTCAAGCTGTTGACACAGCATACAAAGTAGATCAAAGTATCAACAGGTTTAAGAACAAATTCATGCAACAAAGGTTTACCAAGATTATTACGGAAGATCACATAGACATAACCTGACATATCCCTGTATGTTGTAGGGTGCACTGACAGAAGTATCACGCTGTTCTTCTGTACTTATTCTGTTTCTTTATGACTCTTGCCTTGAGTCTCTGTCAGATCAGGGTCACTGGAGTATATTGATCTTTGTTCTGATCCAGTAAGCACATTAGTTTATGAGTATGGGATGTTCAAGAACTTTAAAAAATAATGCTATTTTAAGTTATTCCTGTTACCTGGTCTTCATTACACTTAACACATCCACCTTTTCTACCCTCTCACCCAAACCCTGGATCTTTAGTTTATTTTGCTTTGACTAATCAAGATAAGACAACATAATATTGACATAATAACATTTCAGTTTTGATTACATCTTTCCTATTATAATAAAGAAGAAAATTCATTTTGTGTGGTCAGTACAGAGAACTATGCATAGTAAGAGACAGAATTACCTCTCCCTATGTGTTTATGTCTCTGTGACACACGCCACAAGGATCCCCATATACTGCTTTAAGTCTCTCTCTTTTTAAATACTTCATTATTTTAAGTATAGACCTGACTTGATAGACGCCAAATTCAGCTATGGTACAAAGGTCTGTGAAGTTAATGGGTTTGAAATTGCTTGCAGCTTGACTGAATATGGTACAATGTGTTTTAGTAGTAATATAGAGAATGAACTGCTTATTGCTTAATGATTGTCTCTCTGTAACTTTACATACCAAGGACTGGTGTTTGTCAAGGATTAAGCCTGTCAGAGACTGGCACTTGGGAGTGATGAGCAAGAAGGAACCATGAGCGATCACAAAACTTAATTAAATGTTTGATGAACTTACGATCTTGTTAAGAAGGCACAAGTAGAGGCCTTGCTTGAATAGATAGGGCCAGAAAAGATAACAACTCCTGCCTTTGTTCTCATCCTTGTAGATAATTTAGCTTAAACTAGCCATATGGTTCTAAACTACTAATGAAAACTTAGATAATAGGGGCACTAACAAACACTGAGGTATCAAAACATGTAAAGGACCATACTGCGCAGAATCACCTGAGGAGGGTCAAATAGTGGACAAGTGAGGAGGACTATGGAAGACCACCAGAGGACTCCTGAAGACCACCAGAGACCTTCAATGTGCCTGCGTAAAGGACATTTTCATATGCTAATAGTTTCCCAGAAAACTAATGAATATGTATAACATTTCTCGAAATCTAGTGAATATGTATGTAGAACATGTACTTAACCTGCACAATTAGGCCTAACGGTGTGCACGATAGGTGGAACGATCCCGCGTGCATCCAGCGCTGCCAATAAAGAATACCTACTTAATAGTTAATCAAACTATTGAGTTAGTTTCTTTGAATCAGTAGCAAGAAAATTGATGGCAATGACTTTGTTTTTAAACTGAATTCATAGTATGCTGCAAATGGCATCTCTTGGGCCAAGTGATGAGGACAGCAACTCCTTGTATGCATTTCATATATGAATTCCAAGTATGAATTTCAGCTCGTAGCCAAACAACTGCTATTGTTATTTTCATTGCAGTTGTAGCCTAAGTAATCAGTTTAATATTGGCTAATTAGAAAGGGAATTTTGAAAAGGGAATTTTCATTCATATGCTAATAAATTATTCATATGCTACAAGAATATTATGTATTACTTTGGATTTTGCTGAATTATGAATTTTATGAATCAAACTGTCTGCTGTTTAGCAATACTACTCAGGTAATTAGAACAATAAATAAAAACCAGTGTACCCCTCTAAAGTCAAAATAAAAATTAAGGTAGGAGGAAAAAAAATAACTAGGCAAATTAAAAAACAGCCACTTCTACTCCCCTCTTCATTTTTTTTTTTCTGTAAAGTGCCACTACATCTTACATAAACATAAACAAACATGTCAATGTTTTATGCTTTTTATGTAAAGCTAGTTCTTGATGGACCTTATATAGTACTTGGGTAAGAGGAAATTTATTTCAGTAATAATAGGCAGAACCAATGAAGAAGATCACTAAATAGTACTTAATGTTGCTTCCCAAGTTTATCCAGATATTGTCCATCCACAAACTGGCTGTTTCAGATAAGATTATATTTAGATCACAGAAACTGGTGGCAAATTACAGCCTTGGTTAGTAGGTCTGCAGGCTTACCAAAATTATTTGTTCAAACAGGTTTTTAAAAGACTTGATCTCTTTATCCTATTTGCAATTCTCCCTGTGTATCATATTAAAGAACAGAAGAAATCAACTGTTTTTCTTTTCTAAAAGGAGCAGAAAACAGGTAAAACATTTCAAAAGGTGTTTGGTCTTGGGTTTTTAAATGGTAGTACTGTTCTTAAATAGGCAGAAACCATGTAATGAATTTTTAGTTGATACACTTCACTGTCTACCTCCTTCACAAATTAACTTACTCGAGACAGTAAAATAATTGCTTTTAAAGAACTGGTCCTGTTTGTTTGTCACGCAACCATAGACTTAAGTCAATGGAAGTTCTCCTCTGACTAGAATCAGTAGAGTTTGGCCACAATGCTCATAGTCATCTTCATATTTAATAACTACATTATAAATAGCTCATGCTGCAGTAGATCTTACTTTATATTTGTAGTTCAAGCCACTACTCCCATGTCATGTCATTTAATGATCTAGGTTTCGATGCACAGATGCAAAGAGAGAAATTTTCTGTTAAATCAGACATTCCTAAATCATAACAGCAGCATAAATGGATAGTATTGTCCAATCTCATGCTATTTCAAAAATGAAATCTGTTTACCTCCTGCCATTTCAAGAGATGCTTTCACATACTCCACAGCTCCAAAACTCACTGAAGTCAACTGACTCCTGCTCAGTGTGACAGCCTCTGGATTAATGCAACCAACAGTGCTTCCATGGAGCTGCTCAAATGCAGGTTATTCAAAGGCTTAGGGGTCTTGTTAAACAGGGTTTACTAAAAAGTACGCTTGTGTATGCACACGTGTTCTTTGTTTCCTTTCCACATAATTTTTAAGTAATTTTTAAATGGATTTGTTTTCCAGCACAAAAAGATTTTAATATCATAAGCTGTCACCACAAATAGCTGTAGCCAGATAAATGACTCTCCCTGTTTACATTCTTTAACTCTTTTATTCTTTCCATTCAATAAATTAAGAGGTAGATTTTGAGCTCATCTACAGCAAAGCGAATCAGAAAATATCTTCTCCAATTAACAATGTCATCAGTCAAATGATAAAAACCAATATAAAAATTTAGCCACATAACAAAAATAAGAAGCTTGGTACTTTTATTTTTTAAGGTACCCCATTCAAGATGTTATAGCATAATACAAGACATCTGAAGAGTATCTTGCTATTTTAAACTAATTCTTTTCATTTTCCTGATATCCTTTAGAAATATCCAAATCCATACAATCATGGTATTAAGAGAATCTGAGCTACAAAAGCAATAAAAAATTTTTGTGAAAGAATGCAGAATTGTATTACTGAAGCTGGACATACTCAGATTCTTGAAGTGACAACAAGTAGTGCTCTGAATGCTCTACTTAATATTCAAAATTATTCTCAGTTTTAAACTAGTTACCAAAAATTGAATTACTGTAGTCAAATACCTAAACTAGAAAGCAGTTACACTAAGGGGGGTTGGGGGGGAAGGGAGGGGATAAGACATAATTACTAGGTCAGAATTAGGTCATGATTAATGGATTAGGTCAAAACAAAAGGTGATTATAAGATATATTATATACCAGTAGGCCTGGATCTAGTCTATTAGACTCCAATGAGCCTTCAGATTTGAATACATCAGGATATCCTTAAGTTTTGCCTCACATTTCTCCCACTTCTGCATTTCAAGAGCCATCGAAAATAAAATTCAGATGACCTGTGACATGTAAGACTTCAGGATACAGTTCATCAAGTATACTGCCCTTATTTTATAAAACAAATGTGTATGCTAAAAAACAAACAAACCAACCAGATAAAACATCTGGCATGAATTAGCTGGTATAAACTGTTTAAAATATGAATACCAGTTATAATCCAGATTCTTTATCTGGAGAGGTCTATGTCCTACTCTTTAATAAATGGATTTTCAACTCACAGCCACAAATTACAGTGTAGTTAAAACATGTTTCCCAAAATGTCATATTAACTTGACTCAATTGTGATGGAATCAAATGGCATGTGCTGAATGTAACTAGGGGATTACTGAAGTAAATTGGAAGAAAATCAGTAAGTAAACATGAATCACTTGGGAAAGGTGCCTCAAAGAAAAGGTCAATGAAAGGGCAAACAAATATGGTATTTGTTCTCAAAAATACTTGCTGAAAAAAGAAGGCCATGAAAGGCAAATCATATGTAAATTAGTCATAACACTCCAATAACATTCCTATAGATAAAAATAATGAGTTACCTAAACAAATACATGAACTGTGCTGTAAGAGAAAAAGACAAAGTCAAAATGATGCTATTCAAACTCTTCGAAAAGACTTTAAAGCTTTATCTCTATGACTTTATCTTTCATACATATCATTATTTAGAGCCACTGCAAACAATAAAAATATCTCTAACTCCATTTTGTATAGGAGTGCATGAAACAAAACTCTATACATATTTCTCAACCATCCATTCTTAAGTCAATCTTTTAGACCTCATCAGTCGAGGTTTATTTTCAGGCAGGTATTTTGATTCTCATCTTCACCTGAAGAGGGTTTCATAGGCTAAAATGGCAAATCCAACACTACTTCTTGTCTGAATTTTTTTTTTTAAACAGTGAAAAGGAGAAGAGAGGGTAGATGTATTCTAATCTTAGGCAGTTGTATAAATCAACTGGTAGCAGAAAAAAAATGGTTAGCTGGAGTCTCAGGCTATGTTTCAGATTTTGGTATACAACTGGAGTAAAATATTAGTTCCACTTAATCCAGTAGACAAACTCACTGATTTCAAAAATTCCAAGTTTCATGGATTCCCTACGCAAAAAGCCAAAAGAAGCCGGATTCTAGAAAGTGACTGCACTGTGGTAAGACACACATGCTGGCATGTCTTTGGGGGGAATGTTCCTTATTAACAAGCAGTCCCTTATAAGCACTTGTAAAGAGAAACTCTTCAGGAAAAACAAAAACAAACTCAGTATCAAAGCAGTGAAAAGAAGAAACTTAAAGCATAATGACTGAACTAGTACTCACTCCTATGAATCTCCTGAGCACAAAATAGATTAAATTCTACACGCAAAACGTTTTCTACTGCAACTTAAATTTGCTAACCTAAAGAAATATGTATTATGCAGAGTGATAAAAGAAATAGGATTTTGCAATCTGGCAAGATGTCCATTTCATCCACTTTAAGTTGGTGTCCCCACACACTGGTAAAAACCAATGAAGCCTTGTCTTCTGAGCATTGTATCACTACCCATGTTAAAAAGCAGATTTATAGAGTGGAATAGGCTATTTTGTTGGTTTGGGGTGTGGAGGGTCTGTGTGTGAGTTTTGTTTCATTTTTTATTAAAGCAAAGCTAAGTAAATTTGAGCCTTTCACTCTGGATGAATTGTCTGGACGGCTTTGAAAGGTTATGAAACCTTTTGTTTTAGCCTAATAACATTGCCAGTTAAACTCCTCCCTTGTGATGAAATTACGAGAGGGAATATTTGGCCCTGGTAGATTATTATGACATTCATAAGCTCTTAACTTAAGGGGCTTGGGGAGGGGGTTGCCGTCTGCTACTTGTTTTCAAACAGCTCTGATCTTCTGAAATGGAACAAATACATCACATTTTCCTCTCCCCAGTCTTAAACACCAGCACTTCCGAAAGAAAAAGCTTCAGACATTCTTCATAAAATCTACTGCAGCTATATTCTTAGAAATATAAATCCTTAACCTAAGACTTTCAATATTTCCAAACCGAATGATCCAAATCTAGTTACTGGGTTTTTCTTAATCATCCACACTCTATCTCTAATTCAACATCAAAAAAGTAATAATCATAATTTATTACTCAGATAACACCAATTTTCTTAAAAACAAACACACACAAAAAACCACCTCACAAACACCAAACTTCAGTTGATGATCTAAGTGTTCCCTGCCCCTGCATTCCCAAAAGAAGATAAATCCCAAGATTTTTTGGAATAGCCTCTCAAATTATTTGAATCACTTCAAGAAATTCTCAAGTTTACTTCAAAGAGGTGTCAAAAAAAATGCACAATAAGTCCTTCACCACAGTGATGCTTATTAAAATGAAATAAAAAAAAAATCACTGTAGAATTTTCCTCTCCCCTAGCAACCTAAATGGGAATATTTTCCATATGCAGGTGTTTTCCCACTCCCATTTACTATCCCCTGCTGTGGATTGAGGCTGCATGTTCCTGCTATTTCTACAGCCAGTTCAAAAATCTTACTCTTCCCCCCCACCAATACAATTCACTCCCTTTATTAAAAAACCAACCGAACAGCTGTTTTTTTTAAATTGAGACTAAACAACTTACTATCAATATTAGATTTATTCTGCTTTCCTCCTCTTTTTTCCATCTCCCCCTCATGTCTATCCCCTATAATTTTTAAAACTCAGCTTAATAGCATCTAGAATTTCATTCCATTATTTATCTCCTGACATTCGTAAGATACCAAAACTATGTAATCCTCCTACGCTGCAGTAGTCACACTTCACAAACTAGCTTTCTACCATTCCTCCGTTAGGAAGCACAGACCACATCTCTGTACGCACTACACCTAGGTAGATCAACGCGAATTCTAAAGCAAGCTTTCCCTTTACCCTCCTCTTTTGCCATCCCAGTGCTGGCTATGCCCAAAAGCCTCCGAAGTGTTTCTGAATCGCTGCTAATCGGGAGACCTCCAGAGCTCATCCCGAGGTGCCAAAAGCACAGAAGGATTTCCATACAAATTGAGCGCATCTAGTGGCTCTTTGCCTATCACGGAGACAAAACGTGTGTATGGTCTGACGTTTAGCGATAAATGCATTGAAGGAGACCTTCAGAGCTGCAGTCTTAATACCTCAGGGCATAATCCCCCCACCCCGACTCAAGGGCAACAGATATCACTACCACCTCACAAGACACCGTGTAGCATCTGGGTGAGACGTTCAGCCCCGGCGCTCCAGAGCTCGGGTGCCTGCACCCACCCGCCCCCCGGCGCGCCCCCTCGGTGCCCGCATCGGGGGCGGACGGGGGACGAAGCCGCCCCCGTCCCGGCGCGGGGCAGTGCCCGAGCACCGGCGGCCGCCGTGGAGCTCTGCCGCCCCCTGCTGCAAGGCGGCGGCACCGAAGGCCGGTCCCTGCTGCTCCCACGCCTCCGCGGGCCCAGGTGGGGTTTTATTGCCCATCACCACCCCAACCTCCTTAAAAAGGCCCCGAGCGTGGGCCGCCGCCCACCCCCTCAGGTGCAGGCAATGGAGCGCTTTCAGGTGTCTCGCAGGGGGCATCCCACAGGGGGCACCAGCAGCCCGGTTCGGCCCCCAATGAACGCCAGAAACTTGGCCGAACAGTTTCGAAACACAGCGATTATCCCTCACCGAGGGGCACCCTCCCTGTGCCACACCGCGCACGAACGCGCTCCCGGCGGCCCTTCCCCTCCCTGTCTCCTAAAGTAGCACAAATCCTCAGGTAATCACACCGCTGACATCCGAAATAAATAAGTAAATAAAATTTCAGCCAAAAAAAATAAAAACAAACTCCAAGAACCCAGCCACACCGCAGCCCCCAAGTCTGTGTTTTACGAAGCGCTAAGTGTATAGATGCGCATACGTACGCAAAAGGCGAACAGTGCCCAGAGGCGTAACCCGAGCACGCCCCGTCTCCGCACACACCTGCCTCCGCGGCGTTATTTCATTGCAAAAAGTCTCTGCATCCGTGCACACGCCCGCGGCCGTACACACACACCCCGCCGCCACGAGCCGCGGGGCCCGGTGTCTCCGCAGAGCGAGAGGAACGGTCTTGGGAAGAGGAGAAACCCCGACAGGCAGACTTCAGATCAGATTTCTCACTGGCTGTACCGACAGCACTCCGGTCCAAAAAATGAAGCCCACGTTGCCTTCCCCTCAAACGGACGCTTATTTAAAAGCGTGATCCCCGACAGATATATTTTTTTAATTGCTTGATCTCCCTCCCACATTTGTCACCCAAAAAAAGGCGAAACCCCATGCAAAGCAGCCAAGTGCACTTAGCACCTTCCAGCTTTTTTTTCTTTTCCCTCATAAATGATACCTCTTGAAGATTTAAAAAAAAAAACAAAAAACGGGGGGTGACACGATGAAGCAAGTTTTAGGTCCTTTTTAATTTGGTTCCAGGGTGATACATTGCTTTATTTTTTATTCCATTTCTTTTCCGGTTATATGTTAATCTGAGCGAGCAGACAGCATAGGTAAGAATAATAATTGGGGGGGGGGGAAGGTAGTCCCGCTCCTACCTTGCCCGCTACTGAGGAGCAATCCGAACAGGTAGAGAGACAGGAGGCTCATGTTCAGGAGCTCGCGCCGGTGGACAGTTCCAAGTTGGAGGTGCTCGACCAGCCCAGGCAAACCCCGCTGCCGTCCGCGCCCGCCCGCGCACCCCGCAACCGTGGAGCGCCGCTCGCCAAGTGACTACCAGCGCCTTCCCGTGCCGCACTATATCAAGGAGGCAGCGGCCACCGCGCAGGAGGCGGGCACACGGCGCACCGCGCGGATCCCTCCGCGCCACACGCAGAGCCGCACCACCGACGAACGGCTGCGCCGGCCGGTTCTTCCGCCGCTCTGAGAGGCGGCCGCAGGCTCGAAGCCTCGCCCCCCTCCTCGCCCGCCGGCAGCCCCCCCCCGGGGCGGGGGGTTGTGCGTGAGGCAACTCCCCCACCACGGCACCGCGGCCCCTCGGAGCCTGCTCCCCCCGCCGTCGCCTGAAGGGAGACAGCCTAAAGAGAGAGGCGGCGGCTTGACGGAGAATCCTAGCGGGAAGCCCCAGCCTCCTGGGCAGGGAGAGCCGAGAACGGCGCCCCAAGGGGGCTGGCGTGGCTCTGGCACCCGCTTCTCCCCCCACACCACCCCGCCGCCCCCGCAGTGTCCGGGCTCGTGGCGGCGGCACCCACAGCGGCTGCCCGCGAGGCCTCCGTTAGGGGGCGGTGGGCGCGTGCCGCCCGCTGCCGCGAGGCGCCCATGCGCGGGAGCGGCCGGCCCGGCGAGCGGAACGGAGCGGAGGGGGCCGGGGCGGCGCGCGGGCTGCGCGGGTCCCGGCGACTCGCGCGCTCCTCCCGCGTGCGGTAACGTGCTGCAGCGTCGGTGGGATGCGGGCGCGCTGCGAGCTTCGCGTAGGGGTGCGTCGTCAGCTGATGGTGTTGGGTTTGTACGTGTTCATTTAGCTGTCTCGGAATTCACTTGTTGTGACTTGTTATTAGTACAGAGGGGAAAAATACCTTTGCTGTTTACGACTGCGTGAAATAAAACCGATAAAAAATAAATTGCTTACCTTTTTGATGCCTTAGTGCTGTCTCACTGAGGATCTTGCTTTGTAAGGAAAAAAACCCCACAGACCTGTGCTAAAGAGAAGAGGTGGGGTTTTGTCCAGCTGGAGTTCGAAGAGGTAATTGGGGGGGGGGGCTGTTAATTAAGCTGTGGTCTCCAAAGTAGCTTCTATAAATTTGTCACCTTACCACCTGTATGATACATGGAAGGAGATAGAAGTAGATTTATATTAATGTGAAGCAGCAGTGACAGTAGTTAATAAAAGATTAATCCAAATTAACACATCCCTAATAATTTTTCCAACCCTTTCTTTGCCCTTTTCAAGAGGATTTGGGGCTTGGGGAGGAGGAGGGAGACAAGAAGTCCCTTTGCAGAAAACTAATGCAAATGACACTATTGGTATCTTCAGCTTGACTCTTGCTACACAGTAGCCTCACAAAATTATGAAACATAGGGGGAAGAAGTTACGTAGTCGGATCTTGCGGGGACCAACAAGATTGGTGATAAAACTGAAGGTTTTTCCTCAGAAGATGATGTTTTAGGACACGTACAGAAAGTGCTGGTAGAGGAGAGAGCAAGAGTTTTGTGCCGTTGGGTGGTTAATCTACACCACGTAAATCAGAACCTTATTGCTTGACCACACATCACATGGTCCTGCTCTTGAAACTAAAGATTTTTGTAACCTAGTATAAAATGAACAGATTCATTTTCATGTATATTTAAGTGGGAATGGAACATACAGTTTTGGAAATCCAAAATATGGCACCTTCAGCAAAGCCTTTTAGGTGAGAACTGGATTTATATTTAGGAGCCGTTCTGCTCCCGAATGTCGGGAGAGATGCCTAATTGCAGAAACTTTTGGCTGGGGCCTTTAGTGTGGATTCAGGAAAGCACAACAAAAGGCAGTATTTTTATGAAGATGTTTTCCCGGGTAAGAAGGTTCCATCAGCCCCAGTACCGAACTACAGAAATAGACATCGTTAATAGGTTAATACAGAAAGACGATGAAAATAAATATTAGATAAAAACCTTAAAAAAGAAATATAAATCGTACTGGGCAAAAAGCAAGAAACCCTCAGTATGAAGTGGAGAGAGTACCAAATTTGTCAAATTTATCTTTGGTTTTAAGGTGTTTGGAGCATTACCATCCAGCAAAAGTGGAATAAATAGAGAAAATTAAAACAGTATTAATAAATAAACCCAAATAACTTCTACACATACCTTAACATCTATTATAGTCTGCTTTAATTAAGGGCCAGAAGTAGTACAGAAGCACCTTGATCTGCACATGTGCATAGATGCAAGGACGGAAATCCATGTACAGCAGACAACCCCACCAAGACACAATGCAGAAGCAAGTAGGAAGTCTCTTGCCCCACAAGAACTAAACCTAATAGAAAGAATGCTACTATCCCAAGTTTGCTTATTTTAAATCTCACATACGATGAGAGTTTCACCAGTGTCGGGTCTCGGTGGCTAGTTCTTGCTCCTTTGAAATAGCATGAGGACGCTTTGCTTCCAAACAGAATTCCTTATCCTGAGAAGTCTTCCTAATTACTTGTCTGCGGCAGTGAACGGAGCCCACCATGTAGACTGTCAGCGCCATATTGCTTACAGGATTTGGAGAAATCTGGTTTTAGTCTAGCTTCTCAAGGAAGACATGAACACGCTCTTCGCCTCTGAAGCAGTGGAGTAAAACAACAAAAGATGGATATAAATCTCAAAGATAATCACATTCTTGTAGTACTACTGTAAAATACAGAGACCTCACTGAAGGAAGAGGCAGCTGCTGGTTCGTCCATCAGTAGACATGTAGCTCCACGTACACTGTCACATAGACCACCTGAAAGGTATATGCACAGGTCCTGAGACCATGCAGTGGAAGGGATGGAGAAGAGAGGAGGGGACAAAGTACAGAAGTATGCAGGGCTTCATTGTTTCTGCTGCTTATGGAACAACTCATTTTTTACGGAAGAAATATCTGAAAAAAAGTGTATCATAGCAAACCACAACAGCATATCACACTGAGGTCATGCAAAGAGAGATCAGAAAGATGTAGAAAAAGTGCTCAGCTTTTCTGCCATCCGTATCTATGTGACTTCTGGAGTTTATGACCATACGTTACATGAACCAAAAGATGAGCATTCTGAAGTGCTGTAAAATGCTAATTGGTATCAATAACAACACACCTGTAGTATTTGCCATTCTTTGGCTAATAGCATTTTTCTATGCTACTAGAAAAATAGCATAGAACACAAGCTGAGTGCGCTGTTTACTGCGGGGAAGCCTGACATGGAGTTTAATGGCTGTACTTAGACTAGGGAATTAGAAAACATGATTTCTGGATAATAACACATGCATAACAAATATGCTGGCAGAAAACAAACACATTTTCATGCTATGTAAGTTTTAAAAATAAGACCAGAAATAAACTACAGTGAATATTATCCCATGTGAATGGCCAAGAGGTGCAACATCAAGAAGTATAATCATCATTCTGTTGGGGCAGTTATTCCAAAGGTGGGGAAATCAACTTTGATATGTTCTTGAAGCAACGAAAATACAACTGTTGTGACTGAAAAGACTTGCCAGAAAAATCTCAGGGAAAAGAAGGGAAAATAGTACCTAATATTACATACATGTTTGATTAGTACCTTAGATATTTTGGGATACCATACTCAAAATCTAAGTGGATATATCTGTAAATTCCCTGTCTTTTATCTGTCACACCATAGCCTCCAGCTTTCGCAACTGTGCTGTCATGCAGCTTTTCTCCTACAAAGTTTTACTACCTGTGGAGTTACTGAAAAGACAGCAAGAATTAATTTTCCCCCATGTACTTACTTGTTTCACTCAGTGACACTGTTTATAAAGTAGCGTCCTGGTTTCAGCTGGGATAGAGTTAATTGTCTTCCTAGTAGCTGGTACAGTGCTATGTTTTCGAGTTCAGTATTAGAAGAATGTTGATAACACACTGACGTTTTCAGTTGTTGCTAAGTAATGTTTAGTCTAAAGTCAAGGATTTTTCAGCTTCTTGTGCCCAGCCAGCGGGAAAGCTGGAGGGGAACAAGAAGTTGGCACAGGACACAGCCAGGGCAGCTGACCCAAACTGGCCAACAGGGTATTCCATACCATGTGACGTCCCATCTAGTATAGAAACTGGGGGGAGTGGGGGTGGGGGGATCGCCACTCAGGGACTAACTGGGCATTAATTGGCAGTTGGTGAGCAATTGCACTGTGCATGATTTGTATATTCCAATCCTTTTATTATTACTGTTGTCATTTTATTAGTGTTATCATAACCATTATTATTTTCTTCTTTTCTGTTCTATTAACCCATTCTTATCTCAACCCACGAGTTTTACTTCTTTTCCTGATTTTCTCCCCCATCCCACAGTGGGGTGAGGCGGGGGGGGGGAGTGGTGGAGTGAGTGAGCAGCTGCGTGGTGCTTAATTGCTGGCTGGGGTTAAACCACGACAAGTAGCCTATCAGCTAGTATGAATGAAAGTGGCATAATTAGGCCTGGCAGCAAAACCATTATAAGTTGTCATCACAGCACTTAAGTCAGTTTACAAGAACTAAGGATATGTAAACTTGCTGTGACTAAACTTGTTTGTCAAGAAACATCTCCATGGTGTTTTTGCAAGGTTCACTTTATTTTTAAATTGATTGATGATTGCATGTTGAATGCAAATGTAATTAAATATAGAAACTTAAATCTTAGTGATGATTTCTTAATGGATATTTGTACTGAAATACATGTTTCTCTGTGGACACCCAAGTTGCCAAGAGATCCAGCCGGATTTGCTTACTTGTCTTACATAACCTTAAAATTAACTGAGAATTTTAGGGGAACTTATGGTAATGGCACAGTTACAAAGAAAGCACAGAGAGATCATATGTAAGGAAATTGGCATATCCTAGAGTGATTATCAAATATTTTTGGGGACAGGAAAGGAGAGAGAAAAGGAAAAGAGAAAAGACAAAATACCCCTTCTTGCAAACCCAGTATGTTTCACTTGCAGGAAAATGCCTTCTGCAGACAGGGTAATTTTCAGAGGTGCTCATGAACCAAATCGCTGATCATCTCCAAAGTGAGTAATTATCCCAGATAGGATGCTTTCCTTTGAACACTGAAAACACAATTAAAATGGCACTAAGATAAATTATACAACAGTGAACAACAACATTATTGTGGTGAGGAAATGATGCACAATAAACAAAAGACAGTTTCATAAATGTTTGCACTACTATTATGTTTCAAGTTCTTGATGTCTTATAGAGACTTTCATAAAGATCTAAAATTACTATCATTTTGGATTAACATTTTATGAGAAAGAGGCAAAAATGTTGTTTCCACTCTGTTTCAAATCACTTTAAATAAAGAACTCTCCTTCCTGTTAGAGAAACTTAAAACAATCTTGAAATTATTCAGATACTAAGAAGACACTCATGGATTTTGTGTAGGGAGGATAATTTCCTGTATCATTTCTAGAACTGAATAATGACAAGGGCATGTGTAAAATAATTTTGTCCAGGTAAAGACGACTGCTTAATTTTTGAGGAGAGCAAGGTTGCTTGAAGTACAGTGTGCTAATTTGGTTACAATATAAAACATTGTGCTGACAAAAGAAATCAATAAGCTGAATTTATATGTCTGAAGGAAACATTGTACACTTCTGTCTAGTGCAGCAAAAGTAGCATTTGAGACATGAGACAAGGTAACTCATCTGAACTCTGGAGTCAGATTTTCATATCTTCCAGGTTACTGCATTTCTAGATGTGTGACTCTATTCCTCTTCTCAGATCAGTCACTCAAAAAACATGAACTCTCAACAGTAACTATCCCGTCACTATCAGCTTCAGATGTTTGGGCAGGATTATGGACACATTGATTATTTTACCAGAGAATGAAACTGCCAATGCTAAGGTGCTCCAGCTGTCTCAAATATAACTGCCTACATATTCAGCAATATGGCAGTTGTGTACTTTACCTCTTTTATGGACTGCTTATGAACACCCTCATGCAACTTTTTTGCATGCTAGCACCCTTCTTTTCTATTAGTTAGCAGTGTTTTATTTCGTACAATTTCCAGAGCAAAGATTCTTTTTTTTTTCTTTTTTCTTTTTTTTTTTTCTTTTTTTCTAAATCTGGGAATATCGTGGATGCTACCAAACAATGTTTCATAGATTACTACATTTCCTTAGCTCATCAGAACTGTCATCTTCATGCCTGACAACTGTAAACACCTGCTTTTGGTTACTGAAGTCCCACCAGCCATTTGTTACCATCTCCTAGATAAAAGTTATTCCTCCATGAACTGTATTACCAGATCATGCATGTACTAATATCTGGTTTGGTGCAATATCAGTTAAGTTAATTGAAGGGACCTTCAAGAATATTTTATTACTGCAACACTGAAGAAGAGACAACAGGATTTACTGGCATTAGCCAAGATGTGCAGAAGTTATTTCAGCATGCGGAATAGCAAAGAATGGTTCCTACATGACAAGAATTTGAAGAAAAGTTGTTTTTAAAGTGGTTGTGTGTGCAAAACATAGGCCTTTCTCAGCTGCTGTTCTGTGACTGTGAAACTTGTTCCCTGAAGTGCTTTGAATTGTGATGAATTTCAGAGACATTCAGAACAAAATGTAAATCACACTTATTCAGCCATCCAGACTTTCATTAACAGCAAAGACTAAAACATACAAAACCCCAGACCAAAGAAAGAAAAGTTGTCTATAGAATGTAAAATTAGACATAAAGTGAAAATTAGAAAGTTTATTGATACCTTTGGGTTACATTTCTATATTGTGATGCTGAATGTGCTGCACATTTTAAGCACTGCCCAGATTAGAGTATCTGGGATTCAGAGCCATCCAACTACCCCAATCCACATCACTGTCCCAGTTTTCATGGAACTGGGAAATTGTTGATTTATATGTGATACAAGTGAGCAAGGAGGTGTATGATGGCTGATATGAGGGATGTCAACATTCAGTGAAACCTTTATGGTGGACTTAGAAATAAGTCTTTATTTATATACATGTAGTGGGTTGACCCTGGCTGGATGCCAGGTGCCCACCAAAGCCGCTCTACCACTCCCCCTTCTCAGCTGGACAGGGGGGAGAAAATATAACAAAAGGCTCGTGGGTCAAGATAAGGACAGTTTAATAAAGTTGAAAGCAAAGGTCGCGCGCGAAAGCAAAGAAAAACAAATGATATTATTCTCTACTTCCCATCAGCAGGCAATGTCTAGCCACTTCCTGGGAAGCAGGGCTTCAGTATGCGTAGTGGTTGCTCTGGAAGATGAAAAAATGCCCCCCCTCCGTCTCCCTTTACTTAGCTTTTATATCTGAGCTGATGTCATATGGTATGGAATATCTGTTTGGTTAGTTTAGGTCAGCTGTCCTGGTTATGTCCCCTCCTGAGATCTTGCCCTGCCCCAGCCTGCCGTTGAGGGGGGGGCAAAAATGTTGGAGAGACAGCCTTGATGCTGTGCCAGCATTGCTCAGCAGTAGCCAAAACACTGGTGTGTTATCAACACCTTTCTAGCTACTGATGCAGAGCACAGTGCTATGAGGGCTGCTATGGGGAGTATTAACTCCATCTCAGCCAGACCCAATACAATACATAAATAAGATTGGGGAAAACGGAACACATATAATTTTGAGTATATTGTTTTCTCCAAGTAAGAAAGGAACTGTGTCCACATCTCCAATTCTCAACATGGAGGAAAGGTCATGATGAAAGTGTTCAGCTGTGAATTCAGGAAGAGATTATCGACTAGACAATGATGGAAGATTCAAAAGAATGTGGATTTTATCTCCAGACTGTGATAGAGGCATGTGATCTAAACCTTATAGTTTATACCAACACTTATCTTTAATTTAATTTCAGACCCACAACTTCGAAGTTCTTATTCGTGAGGAGACATCTGCTCCTTTACTGAGATATTCTGAGCTTTTGACATCTTCTAGCATCTTGATGCAGCAATCAGTTTCAAAGGTTAGCCATGTTGGTTACATAATATTTTCTTTCATTAATTTTAAATTTGATGAGTTTTGAAAGTTAAGAGTTCTGTTTGGTTTCTCTAGACACTGTAAGAATAAACATCCTCTTATATCTTCTCTAAATGGGGTGATCCCAATTTATTCATTATCTCACCTACTTCCCATCTTTCTAATATGTTTTTCATTATCCTTCAATGTCTGCTATAACTCTTAGTAAGGTAAGGAATTAAGCACAGTACTACAGATGAGAATGAACTCCTGATTTATAGTGAGTTATTTTTAGAGCTACAGATAGTGTCTTTTTGACAGCAACTGCCTCGGTCACCTGTCAACTCACTTCAAAGCCAGATTGCAATACTGCACATCATATCTTCCATAATTTGGAAAAAAAAAAAAAAAAGTCTTTACAGAAAAATTTTAAATACATTTCCAAGATCCTTAAGTAGAACAGGCAACTCCTTTCTTTCTTGTTCAGACTTTCAATGTAAATAATGAATGCTTTCTAATAAATAACCATTTGAGTTGGCAAATGTCAGGCTGTTATGGTATTTGTCTTAAAAGGGGGCGGGAAATCTTGTACTGTTAAGCAAATCTATGTTATCCGAAGTACGTAGACACATAAAATAGGATTTTGCTTTGGAGATACATAATTTTCCAGAGGTTTTTTTCAGCCATTCAAGATTATTTATTTTTTTTTACCCACATTAACAGAGTATGGTAAATCAAGAACAATAGTTATGGAGCAGTAAATCTTGTAGGGCACTAAAAATTCTGTGGGCAAGGAAAAACTCACTTGGAAAGACATTTAACTTAAAATAGGGGAGTAAACAACCAACGGTACATAGATATGTTGGTGAGAATCATAATGAAATTAAATTTATCTAAATTAATAATGGTTGGTTTTACAATACATTTGCTTATGCCTTTTTATCATTCATTTCTTCTGTGTAGATGCAGCTATAATTAAATAACAAGGAATGAAAAATAAATTTTGAAAGAGAATTTTTACACCAACTTTAACAGAGTTAAAATTTGAATGAATTTCTGAAATTACATCAATAATTAATTTAATATGTTGGTTTGAGAGGGGTTGTATTTGGGAATTTTATCATACAGAGAAACCTGTTCCATAGATCTATGTGTAACAAGCTGAAAACTTGAGAAAAATCTAGCTGGGAAATAAATTTCAAAATATATGAAGGCCTAAATTTTCCTGACTGTTTTATGTGAGCAGACCTCAACCTTCTCAGAGCCTGACTGGCCCTGTGAAAGCATAAAGATCTCTTTCTACTGAAATACTTATAAAACGAGGTCCTCAAAGATCTAGCTTCCAGGTGTTTCTGTTCCTGTTTTCAGGTACACACAATATCTATGCATGTATTCAGGCTCTTTAAACTTGGACTATTCAACAGTGATAGTTTATTTATGCCCCAGAACAGCTGAAAGAACAGTAAATGAGATCAGTACTCAGAATTAAGCTCAGGTCATCCTTCTGGCAATTTCTGCTTTAACTTAGACCCAGCATTTAACAATATTTTTAAAATTATAAGAAACCTCTCTCACAACTTCATAGGTAGAAGCCTCTGAGTTCTAGATACATTCTTTGAAAATAAAAATAACATTTTAAAATCTCACAGTTGCCACAGATAAAGCATGATGCTGCAGAATATTTACATTACTGCAGAAGAAGCAAGATCGTCAGGGAAAACAAGCTAAGAAATCCTTTTTTGCAACAACCGTGCCAATAACACTGATGAAATCATCAGTTATGTTTTTGACAAGCAAGAGAAATCAGTGTACTGTATATATTGCTGTGCTGACTTCTACTTCATAAGAAAAAGAAAGGGTGGAGGGTTGGGAAGGATCAATATTTGTTAGAAGGAGAGTTAGAAAGGGAAAAATATTATATAAGGGATTAATAAAAATATTTTAAAAAATATTTTTCTTGAGGATTTTCTGTTTGTTTGTTTAATTTAGCAACCCAACAGAACATAAACAAAACCTGTAGAAAGAATTCAAAACTGTTTTAGGACTGGATTGTTATCTCTACTTGCAGAAATATAGAGATCAAGACCCATTGAAGGGGTACAGAAAAAAAAAGTAGTACCTCCATGGCATTGCCTGCTTTGGACCCAGGGTACTTGCTGAAGTAAAAATTATTTTTTGACTTGGGACTATCCATTTTGGCAGAAGAGATCATATCAGATGATAAATGAGACACATGTGGAGTGCTGGGTGCCATGCTGGGTTCCCCAGTACCAGAGAGAAGGAGATGTACTGGAGTGAGTCCAGTGCAGTGCCGTGAGGATGATTAAGGGTTTGGAACATCTGATACATGAGGGCAGGCTAAGAGAGCTAGGAGTATTCAGCCCGGAACAGAGAAAGTTCAGGGGAATTTTATCCGTGTGTAAAAATACATGATGGAGAACAGGAAGGAAGGTGGAGCCGGACTCTTCTCAGTGGTGCCCAATGATAGGGCAAGAGACAATGGGCACAAACTGAAATACAGGAAGTACAGTTTAAAATTAAGGTAAAACTCTTACTTTGAGGATGGTTTCCTAGAGAAGTTGTTGAGTCTGTATGCTTGGAGATACTCAAAACCTGACTGGACACAGTCTTGGTCAACCTGCTTTGGCTGACCCTGCTTGATCAAGGGTGTTGGACTAGAAGATCTCAGGAGGTACCTTCCTGCCTCAGCCCTTCTGTGATTCTGTGACTCTGTCATATGATTCCCAAGCTGCAAGAGAAAGAATTCTTTAAATCTTTCTATAGTCTTTTCCTTTCTCTTAGCATCCTGGTTGCTTCAAGAAGCTTTCCTCCTACTGAGTGTTTTCTGTGTTGCCACAGATAGCAGCCATAGAGGGTGTCAAGAGGTGTTCATGGTTTTTCATTTACATTAATTGCCAACTAATTCACCACTTGAAAACATTTAAGCACAAGAAACATGAAAGTATTTCTTCCCTTTTTTCTTCTTAATAGCATCCTCATTGTGAAATTCCAAGCAGTCGTAAATAATGATCAGTACGAAATCGAGTTGCATTTTGTATGTGTGATGAATTTAAATAATAGTAGTAATTATTAATAAGCTCCAGGAAAACTGGCAATTATTAAAAAAAAAATAGTAAAGAAGAAGGAATGACCCCGATTCAGGCAAATAATACTATGCGTTAGGAATGTCACTTAAAAAAACAATTACCCTTAACAGCTCAGGCTGTAGTAAAATAATTTTGGGAGAGTCTTATGGAGAATTATGAGGTATCAGAACCACAATCCAATACTTTTTGTTTGCTGTCATGAGACGGCTTTAACCAAAGTAATGGTTCAGCCCATTTTTAGGGATAGGGCAATCAGCCTCATCCTGTGTTATACATGCTACTGCACAATAAAACTCTTCTCAGGGTGATTCTTTGATAAGGGCTAATAGATTGTCCTGGTTTCAGCTGGGATAGAGTTAATTTTCCTTCTAGTAGCTGGTATAATGTCATGTCTTGGATTTAGAGAGAAGAATGTTGATAACACACTGATGTTTTCAGTTGTTGCTCAGTAGTGTTTATAGCAAGTCAAGGATTTTCCAGCTTCTCATGCCCAGCCAGCAAGAAAGGTGGAGGGGCACAAGAAGTTGGGAGGGGACACAGCCAGGACAGCTGACCCAAACTGGCCAAAGGGGTATTCCATACCAAGTGACATCATGCCCAGTATATAAACTGGGGGGAGTTGGCCTAGGGGGGATCGCTACTCGGGAACTAACTGGGCATCGGTCAGCAGGTGGTGAGCAATTGCATTGTGCATCATTTGTTTTGTATATTCCAATTCTTTTATTATTATTATTGTCATTTCATTATTGTTATTATTATCATTATTAGTTTCTTCCTTTCTGTCCTATTAAACTGTTCTTATCTGAACCCACAAGTTTTACTTTTTTTTCCCGACTCCCTCCCCCATCCCACTGGGTAGGGAGAAGTGAGTGAGTGGCTTCGTGGTGCTTAGTTGCTGGCTGGGGTTAAACCATGACATGGATATGCTCAGTTTTGACCCTTGACGTCCATATCTCAGTCCATTCTTATTATTTCTGTGCATTACTCGTCCATTTTCTCTCTCTTTTTTTTTTTTTTTAGCTCTTTAGATGAGTTGTTAATTGTTCTCTTGGTATTTTCTTTAATAGTCCCTAGTATAATTTTGTTGCCTTAGCATCCTTTGATACCCATAAAAATGTAATTTGCATGCTATTTGTGACTGCAGTCCATGTTTGCTCTTTATTTTTATACTTCTGCAGATGATGTTTTGGTCAGACTTTCACATTAGCTGGGTACTCAAAATATTTTTCTGCCCCAAGTTATCATCCACAGTGCTAACATGGCTACTGAACTGGAGCATGCATTTTTAAAAAACTTTCTGATGGCCTGAGGATGCAAGAAGTATGTGCTTACTCTCCGTTACAAGAACAGACAGGCAGGTCACTGAACTAATGTGTATAGAAGATGGCACAGTGATGCACAGTACAGCTCTAGTTCAAAAGCTGGAATAGATCTGTAGTATAAAAAAACATGCAAAGAATTCTAGAAATCTTAATTGGCCGCAATATTAACATTTGTCAAGATATTATAATAAATATTGCGACTGTATTTGCCAAAATCTCATTAAGAGTACATATGACTTGAAGCCAAACTTTCTATTTCTCACATGTCATTTATTTAAACTGTCTCAGAAATCACAAACCCGACAGCCAGTAATATATTGTATAATGTCACTGAACCTTTCCTGATTATTTTATTGTTCTTGCTTGCAGCGTTTCTACTTGGGAGTCAGCTTGCCAGAATTATTTTGTATCAGTGTTTTAATTGTGGTCTAAATGGGATTTGGAAATATGGAGCTGTTTTTTTCTTTCTGTGATCAAGCAAAACCTCCTGTGGCATCCAGTGTGATTTCAGACTTTTTTCCTATTCACAGTGAATAAGATTTGCAGAGCTGAGAGGGTGCCTTTTCATAGATAACCCTTTCCACAAAAGTCAACAGAGTAGTCATTCTCTGAGGGCTCCTGAATCCTCAGAAGCCTTTTGAAGGAAAAGAGAGGGAAAATGTTGGAGATTTTGCTTTTGCTTTGGCTTTTACACCCAGAAGGTTTACAATAATGTGTTACTGAGACTCCTACGTAAAACAATGTGTCCCTTTTTGTCTGGGTTCTGCAATGTACTTATTTTCTTCTTAAAAAAAAAAAAAAAGAAAAAAGGCGGGGGGGAATACAAGCAGATACCCTTTATTTTTACTTTAGTGTTGAAAACATTTTATCTAATCAGTTGAAGTGCAAAGTTGTACATCTATATTTTTATAGCTATACCACTTTAAATACCAAAATGGTAGAATTTCTTAAATACTCCATTCCATGATCTATGCACATGCAGCATTCAAAAAAAGAAAAAATATTAATCTAGAAAAGAGAGTATTTTCACAAAAATATGAAAGTAAATAGAGAGTCAA
This sequence comes from Harpia harpyja, assembly GCF_026419915.1. Taxonomy (NCBI): domain Eukaryota; kingdom Metazoa; phylum Chordata; class Aves; order Accipitriformes; family Accipitridae; genus Harpia; species Harpia harpyja. Next base: position 27,377,999 of record NC_068947.1, read on the forward strand.
GGCCTCTGGAAAATTAAGTTTTTATATATGTTCAGAACAGCTGCAATATTTTCACTTAAGAGCCTACAATTCAAGCAAAGCAAGTATTTTACTTCCCTGTGTGTACTACTAGTTATGTGCTGAGAGACAAATGATTCTTAAATGACTGAATGTAAGTGCTTACCATCTTAGTGTTTGAAAACCCTCAGCTGGGAAAAGGGATACACTTCCCCTTGAAGACTAACAGATGTACGTGCTGATGTACATGTATGTTCACACTTAGGAAGAAGGTACCCTTGAACAGCTAAACAATGACATGGATTTTTGCATTTGATTCTAATTGTTGTCAGCCTTTTTATGAGTTTTATTCCTGGAATACAGAGTTCCATAGTCTAGATCCAGTTCATCAGAAATTTCCATTTAGTGTATCTTTGATCATTTCTAGCTTGGACAACAGAGTTGTGATTTGTTTAGAATACAATTGCAAATCATGGAGGAAAAAAAACAATTAGGTTGCAAAGGACCTCTGGAGGTCATGTAGTCTTCCCTTTTCTACTTAAAAAGGGATAATTTCAAAATTAAATTAGATTACTCAGGGCCTTATGAAGGCTACATTGGGACTGCCATTCTCCTGAGTAGCAAATACAAGATAGGTATTTAATGGAATTGTAGTCTATTAAGTAGACAATCAGACATGGCTGCTGTGCTCTGCATTAGGTGAAAAGCATTTTTGAAGTTTTTGGTGTGTTGTTTTTTTTTTTTTTTTTTTTTTAAACAGCAGTGAATTTAGATACCTCTGAAAACATTGTTTGGTGTAGGAACATCGGAATTGCCACAGTAGAACAGAAAATTGGTCCATTTAGTTCTCTGTTGTTTACGCATTGGCAGCCAACTCAATGGATGGCTCAAAAAACCTCCAAACCAGCAGTAGATAATCTGGTGTAAGTCTAATACTTTCCAAAAGCAATAGCTGATAATTGCAGATATTCTTGTTCACATGAAAGATTCATTCATTTTAAAAATCTCTTTAAGTTTCCATCTTTAGCAAAGCTTTATGGCAACTAGTTTGACAAAGTTGTATAAAAAAGTATTTTCTTTATTCATTCTGAATTTACATATGTCTTATTCTACTACATATAAATGGTATCATGGTATGATTTGCACTGCCTTCCATCATAATGTATATATTAAGCAATGCAAGGACAGTATACTTTCTCTTGTCTGAAAGTATCTGTGGCTGTAAATTGATCTATGAAAAATGAAAGGTATGCTTAATGATAAAATAATCATATCTAAACCAAACAGCACTACGTTAAGTAAGGCTGATTACTTAGAGGGTATCTGGGGGAGCAATAGTCTGAAAAACAGAATGACCAAGCACTCCAGAGTTCTGGTCAAAGAAGAAATTGCAACCTTCTGTCCCTTTGACTGCCATAAGAAAGACTAGAATACAGATCAATCTCCCCAGTTTCAAGTATCATAAGGTTAGATAGTCTGTTATAGTCTGTTTCTGATTTCATACACTGTACCAGAAGGACACTGGGCACTATATCTGCTGAAAAGCAAAGAAGAAGGAAGCTCACAGGACCTCAGTGCATTCACATCCACATTCATATCCACAGACAGGAGTTCTTGAGAAAAAAAGGTATTCTGACAGTAGCTTCAACTGGATCAAACTTGACATATTTGAAGTAATGGTATATTATTATCAGTCTGTTTCTATTTATTCTTTTCTCATAATTTTAAGTCTTAGTCTTGATTTCTGTCTTCATCTCTAAGTTTCTGATTCTTGCAGTTGTTCTATTATTTCTATATTGTTCTATAAAAAAACTATTATTTTCTTTGTGTCTCATGTAAGGATAGATACTTTTTTTACAATCAATTGTTGGTACCTTTATTAATGAGTTCTCCAATGATATTAAGATCTACCATTACAGAAAACTACTTTTTTCAACTATACAAAAAGAGTCTGATTTTTTCAAAATACAACTAAGTCTTAGCCAGGGTATTTTTTAATTCTTTAAAGGAGGAAAAAGGTTTTTATAGCTGACAAATGAAAGGGGGGAAGAATTAACCTATTAGCAAATGCTTTACATTGGATTAGCTTTAACCAAAAATTGACTTAAGAATGATGTTTCACTATGTCATGAAGTCTCTCAAAATAAATGAGGCAGATACTGGAAATGAAATTTATTCTAAGAAAAATTGCTTAGCACTTAACGACATTAACAAACTACAGGTTTCGATGGCTATTTAAATGAAACTAATACTACACAGCTGACTTAAGAATTCCTAAGCTTTAAAACGATGACCCAAAATGCGCAATCACTCACCTAAAAGATGAGGGCTCTCAACCTGCAGGAGTTACCTTGGGCAGCCTCCCAACCCAAAGGGAGAGTCCCTGACTGCAGACCCGCTGCTCCAAGGAGGACTGACTCGATTTGCCCTCCAACAGGACTCTGTTCATACCCGAGTCGAATCTGACCTGTGGTCATATATGGTCGTGTCAGCTCTTACTGGCTAAAGGCCCCAATTACTGTATAGGCATGAAAATAAGGGTGCAAAAGTCAGGGCACAGAAAGAATCAATAGCCGCTATATTTCAACGGCCAGAAAGCCACAGTCTTTGTCAGAGCAGGTGCACCTGGCACACACTAAAACAGATATAAAAATGAAATAAAAATAGTTTATTTCAATTAACTGTATTAATTACAGGCCTTACACCTGTAAAAAGTTTATAACACACACATTGACCAAAAAACTTCTGACTGGCCTATGGAAGAGCTGGAACTTTCCATCGTGTTTTAGGCAACAAAAAGGGCAGTGTACCCACCATTCTTGAGAATATAGCAACCCAACATAATTTCAGTGCTTGGGTCTGACCCAGCAAATGGCCCTTTAACCTACTGAGATTTGTGCAAATGGGTGCTTATCTAAATTCCCAGAATATTAATTAATTTCAAGTGAAAAGATGAAGGTTTGAGTTTAAAAATTTACACAATTGTGCAATGAACAGGTTTGGGAGAATTCTGTGTGTGTGGTGGGCTGTAATTTGTACCTTACTACCTTTCTGCTGAGGAATACTCTAATAAAGAACAAAAGAGGTTCTTTTTCTTCAACTTCCAGCCTAGAGACTGTGGTTATATTTGCAAGGACAGTTTTTATTCTCTGAAATTAAAGAAACCAGAAGAAAACATAAAATGGCCCACTAAAACCAGATTCTTCTGTTTGTGTCTGGCCTGCTCATCAGGAACTGCATGCCCTGTAATTGAAGTTAACTATCCATACCAGTACATGTGAGTAACTCTACTGCTCTGCTATATTCCTCTAATCCAAGAGATTAATAAAACATAAAGTGATAAATTTAATCAAATCCCAGATTACTGGTGGTGGGAAGGAGAAAAAGAAGCTGCTGCAAGGTGTTTGGTCTTAAATGCATGAATAAGAAAAGTGTACCTGTGACTGCTGGGATCATTTTTAAGAAGGTACCCTGGTCATTCAGTGCAACACTGTTTTCCATCACACATAATTTTCGCACCCTTTTTTAAGGGCACTCTTCAATTATCAGTTATAGGAATGATCTGTTGAATTCCCTGAACTGTGTGCTGAATGTTTATTTCTTAGAATTATCTTAGGCTTTAACACACAAACAAAACAGGTGGCTGCCAAAGGCATGAAAATATTAAAAGCAGCTAAGTGTTTACTGGCTGTTTGGAAGAGAAACTGCATTCCATGAAGATCACATTTTCTTTAATTTCTTCTTGGCAGTAAAAATCTGAATTGAAGTTGGTTTGAGAAAAAGTGGATAGAATAGTGGGAGGAAGACAAGACATGTTTAGATACTATTTTGTGTTTATCTGTTACAGGACAGAATGATTCCTTTTGAGTAACATATCAATATTTCATTAGACACAAGAAACACAATTTTTAACGTTTAGTAGAAACAAGCTGTATTAACCTATTCCCTCTATTACTGAAGAATTATCTTTACAGCATACCTGTGCACAGCTGTACCACTACATTTCAATCCTGTATCTATTCAGCATTGATCTATTTAGGTAGACAGAAATATGCACATATATTTGTGTCTCCATGACTGTGTGTGCAGGTTTATGTTTAAAAATTATACATAAATACATATTTATATATGTATATGTACATATATAAGGAAGACTATATTTATGTCACTGCTGTTTCTCCCTGTTTGTGCATGGACTGCATTCTGGAAGCAATAAGGTGATTTATTGTGGATTTATTGGGAAGGGCCTTCTTTGACCAGTTACAAGTTAGAAAAAAATCTGCAGCAGAATTATGCCCATCCTTCAACATAGCTGCTAATCAGGTACAAGCAGACTGCTTCTCCTGCTCCTCAGGAACAGAGTGAATTAGTCCTATAGTTTAGAAAGTGATGTAAATTAACTTTGCTGTAGAATATATAAACTGAAGTATAATGGACTAATGTACAGACCCTTTAGGAGAACTGTAGGGACATCTGCACTAAGAAGAATATTGCAATTACTTCTTTAGATTTTTAGAGTTTCTCATTAAAGTTCAGGTCACACCTGCAAAATTTTCAAAAATTCGTATCGCCTCAGTAGACACGCTGAGTATCACTTTCTTCTCCACCTCTACTTAGTGCACAACTTACTGCATTTTGTTATTTCATAACATCAGCATAGAAAGGTAATAGTTGGCTTTAGTATTAGCCATCTAACTGAAGTATTTCCTCCATACTATCCTTCTAAGTCTCAAAGGGAAGAACATAAATCGAACATTTTTACTAAGACTGGTGCACTCTCACTAAAAGGAAAAGGGTTTTTCAGGAACAGTTTTGATCAAAGATGCATGTAGAGAAGTTGCTTTTTTTTTTTTTTTCACTCAGGAAAGATAACCATAACAGGAGAGACACTGGTGCAAACCAACTAGAAGGGAAGAAAAGGTTAATAAGCAGCCAAGGGGCCAATGGCACCTCCAGTTTACAGTGCCTCTAATGCTCTTTGAATATACCAGATATAAACAGCCATCCTCAAAGGGGCACACTGCAAAAAAACCATTCATCATTCAAGAGTAAGAGCTCGGTGTGAAAAGCTAGTCAAGCTTGGTGGCCTTGGAGAACCTCTGCCCTGGTCTGGCAGAGAATTCGATGGCATGTGATTCTTGCCCAAGAAACAAACTCAGGCAAAAAAAGAGAACTTGAACTATTTTCTGCAGCAAAGGTCACAATCAGATCTATCCTTAGTGTATAAACACTATACCCACATTAAAACATAGCTGTGGATTACAGACCTTCCCTGGGTTTTGATCTACTACGTTGTCTTTAAGAAAGCTGTTAATGGGTTTAGTGGAGAAGACGACGACTCCAGCATCGGGAAGAAGTATTGACTCTTTCAGAGTGGACATGATTAAAGATTAATAAGTGCTTTTATCTTTTATATTTCATACTTCTTTTTCTGTTCTATAGGATATTGTATTTTTCCTCTGGCTGTATAGCAGATACTGTTTATTAAAATTTTCCTTTCAAGCATAGAGGAATATTGCAAGCTAGTTTAGATGAGAATATGAGGACTAAGTGCTGCAACTTTTGTTTCTCCCCTTTTTGCAGCCCTCACATTAAAGTTTTAATGTATCTGCACATGTTTAAGCCTTCACTGTGCAAGTATACACCAATAACATGTATTATCCGGTGCACTTCACATCCTCTGTATGCATCTACAGCTGAGGAGCTACAGCGGGGATACCATAATCATGCTGTGAAGACCTCAGTCCATATTACTTCAGCTGAATCCAAATTCAAATAAATCCAATTCAAATAAAAGTTAGAGATGACTATTCAGTTAGATAAGCTGCTAAAATTAGATACCTCTCCATGACAGCATTTGCTTCTCTTTGTCTTGTCATCTTTTCAGAAGGACTTTGTCTGGAAATGAAAGAGCTGAGTTACATTTTGCTGCTCTGATTCATCCTGAAGTAGAGTTGTACTTATGTGGGTTTTGATTAGACTTTTAATGCAGGAAAGTGAAAATCTCTTCCATAGGGATGACAAATCAAGCCTTTATGGTATTTACTAACCAAATACACCTTGGGCCAGGGGTTGCTATTTTGTTTGGTGTTTTATGTCATGATGCGCCATAGTGAGGCTTTGTGAGAACTCCTCACACAAACAAAAACATAACTTGTTTTCCTTTTCTTTTCCTCACCCTTGCTTCTCCAAAGGAAACATATTAAAACAATTTTGAGAGCACAATATTCCTTGCCAAAAATGAAGGGCAGTTTTCTCAGGCAAATAAAAAAATAAACTGAATTACTGAGAAGACCAGTTCAGATTTGCACAATGCAGTACTTCATGTTTGCTCCCCGTACTATTTTTGACGCGGAGGCAGGCATTGACTACATTAAGAGTGTGGAAGTATGGCTCTCCAAAGACATCACCGAACTGGCAGAAAATAGAATCATGTTTTATAATTGGGTAGAACTGACATTTGTGAAAGCATGCAGGGATTGGAAGGATCTTGGGAAAAAACTGTATATTGGGTAAAATCTCCATTGCTCAATATCTGACAATAGAGAGACCAGGATAGTGATGGTAATTTGCTATAAGACACTGTCCTGGTTTAAGCCCGGCCAGCAACTAAGCACCACACAGCTGCTCCCTTACCGCCCCCTGCTGCATGGGGTGGGGGAGAGAATCAGAAGAGTAAAAGTGAGAAAACTTGTGGGTTGAGATAAAGACAATTTAATAGGTAAAGCAAAAGCTGCATGGGCAAGCAAAACAAAACAAGGAATTCATTCACCACTTCCCATTGGCAGGCAGCTGTTCAGCCATCTCCAGGAAAGCAGGGCTCCATCACGTGTAATGGTTACTTGGGAAGACAAACGGCATAAGTCCAAATGTCCCCCCTTTCCTTCTTCTTCCCCCAGCTTTTTATTGCTGAGCACGATGTCATATGGTCTGTAATATCCCTTTGGTCAGTTGGGGTCAGCTGTCCCAGCTGTGTCTCCTCCCAGCTTCTTGTGCACCCCCAGCCTACTCACTGGTGGGGTGGGGTAAGAAGTAGAAAAGGCCTTGGGTCTGTGTAAGCACTGCTCAGCAATAACGAAAACATCCCTGTATTATCAACACTGTTTTCAGCACAAATCCAAAACATAGTCCCATACAAACTAATATGGAAAAAATTAACTCTATCCCAGTAAAAAACAGCACAGACACATAGCATAAGAAGCACAGAATAGCATTACACAACACTGAACACAGCAATTTAAAAACAGTTGAAAACAAAAAACACTATATATTACTGCAAGGCTAAAACATACATATTAGTGTAAAGGCATCAATTGTATTAATGTTTTAGTAAGGTGGTCTCAGAAACATTTATATTAGACACATCAAAACAAGCAATTTAAGGGGTAACTAGCTGTACATCAGACAGTGCTGCCTAGATTACAATCTTGAAATGTAATTAAAAATTCAAATGTAATGCATACATGCACAGAAAGGAATACTGTATCAATTATTTTTTTCTAGATTTTGAGTTTTTAAAGTATGCAAACATATATAAACACAATAAATACTCAGAAGAGTATCTTGTACTAGAGATGCTGTTATGCTGAATATGAGAAAGGTCACAATATAAAGAGCTTGAAAGAGCTTTTAAAATTTTGTTCTCTTTCTTTTCTGATAGGTTTGCGAGGTTAAATGGCAAACCATATAGTAGTCACAGGGACTACTATCAGTGAATGAACAGGAAATGATAATTATAGAAATACCTTATTTGTGAGAGAAGCATATTGTGATCAACAGAGCAGTAAAAAAAAAAAAACAAACCCACAGACAAACCACCACCCACCCCCAAAACCCCAAGGAAACAAGATTACATTTCAGCTTGACTGAGACTTAGTATTTATCTCCAAGAAGTCAGCTGGCTTGCTCGAGTGCCTCAGTTTCCTTTTGCTAATATGGCAATAATAGACATTACTTCTTACACAGCACTGAGAACTGTTGTAGAAAAAGTTAGTCAAAACTTAGAGCTAGCAGCTTAAACATTAGTAACAGCTAGAGTAGACAAAGCTAGCAGCTTAAACATTAATAGCTAGAGTAGACAAAGACATGGTATATGAACTGTAACAACCATATTAAAACGTGCCGAATAGCTACCTACAGAATCAGCTGAAACAAACCGAAAACGATGGGATATTGTATAAGAAAATGACCACTTAGCAACTGCTTAGTAATGAAACAGCAAACAAATCAAACCAATAAAAACAAGAAGACCCTAGACCTTACTATTACTGTTGGTCCAAACTATCGCATGAGGGGTGGGGTACTTAGATTATAAGGGTATAACTGCCCAGGGCTTTCTTTGTTCAGGGTCCCTCTTCAGAGACACCCAGCTCAAGCTGTAGCACTATTAATAAAAAGTATTTTCAGAAAGGAATCTATCTTTTAGTTTATGTGAAAACCTAGAGTCAAACCCTGTTATGGTAGCTGGCATGCGTAATTTCCATAACAGAGCTTAACTCATTAGTTATTATAAAGCATATAGGTCTTCACATTACTGAAGTGGAAGGGCATTATTATAGTATAAAAAAAAAGAAGTGTAAACCATAAAACACTTCAAGCACAGAAAAGAATGGGAAGTTTATAGAATGAGAACAAAGGAATGGAAACACAATTTTAAAGAAATGTGAAGACTAAAATGAAATAAGATTACTGCAGAAATATTAAGGAGAAAGGGAGTCTCTTGGAGTGGGTAACCCTTTAAGAGACAGTAGGGCTAATTAATTGGTAGAGGTGACTGCCACCGCTGGCTATTTACACAAACTTGTTGCTTCAGCATTCTTGAAGAGGAAAAAAGGCTGAGGAGAGAACTAACAACAGGGAAATACTTATACCAAATCAGAACAAGAGAGAAAAACTGGAGTAGCATAACATTACATGAGGAAAAATAAGAACAATTTGAAAAAAGAAACACATCTAAGACAGACACTAAAATCAACAGGACCCATTATAAAATGGTGAAAAACAATAAATGAGATAGTGATACCCTTCCCAATCAGAAGTAATAATTAAAAAAAAACAAAACAAACATCCAAGTCTGGAGTTACATAAAGCAAGTAAGATAATGCTGAGTAAAGGTAAAACAGAGAAGAACTAACAAACAGCAACATTGTTTAAGGATTATCAGGATGGTTTCACAAAAGGTCTTGGTGACAAACATAACAGTTACATATGAGCAAATAATACACAGGATTTGTTAGAGAAATTTGGAACAGAATGTACCGCCTTAAAAGAAACCTTATGAAATCTCTATTACAAGACCACCCAAAGATGACTTTCAGCAAGGTCATCTGGTATTGCAGAAGATATATGCAGTTTATAAGGATAAGGAGCTATCTTGAGGAGTAAAGACAAACAGCATGAGTGAGAAGAAACAGGCAGAAATGGATATATGTGACAAGTGCGATGCTGCAAACATCAGTTTTGGGTCCTGCTCTTTTCACTATGCTTGGCAAGAGAAGGATGTTCTATTTAGTCACAAAATACAAAAAGGAAGCAAAATGAACAGCGTCGGAAGACAGGAATTAAAAAACTGCAAAGAAGAGCAATTTAACTTCAAATAGCCTGAGTAGTAAACCAACTTAAATGCAATTAAAATGCATTTTTTTTTTTGCCCAGAGCTAGTCAGAAAATGTTATTAAAATATAGTTCACCAACAAAAATGAAGAAATAATTATTAAAATAAAATTTTAAATCCAAATTTTTTGAAAAATAATCATCACCTACTTTGAGGTTTACAATGGTTTGGGGATCATACCTTTTCTAGTAGTGAGGACAAAGTAATTTCATGCATGATCAAAAGATCAAATCAGGACTGACTATCTAAATAGTAAAAGAAATTGTTATATAAAGCTAATTTCTTTCAGGACAAGGAAGAGTTATTTTATGGGGAATTAGCAGGTGAGTAATGTAACTTTTGTAATAAAGACTGTATTTTGGTCCAAAACATTGTGGACATTTTGCTAAGTCAAGACAGTAAGTTGACCATTATTGCAGTTTTCTGATATCTTGCAAATGTAGAAAGTAAGCATTTTTTGATCTGCGATAACAAGTGATTATGGCAACATTATATTTATTTGTTTAGGTGGAATGAAGAAATGAAGAGTTGGAGAATCTATTAATTTGGAAGTATTTTCCCATTATCTGTGATAAATTGGCTTTGTAGATTTTTTCCTAATAAGATTGTTTGCATTTTGCAAATATTACATAGTTGTAAAAGTATAGTGCCGTATATCATAAGGTTCAACCACTGTCATATGAAAGGGGAATAGTAAGCACCTTTTTCAGACATTCTACTTTTTGTTTTGTCTTTCTCCATTAACTATTTTTGGAATCAGACATAATTTTGGCAAGTTTGAACCATTCGGTAAATATTTTTTTTTCTTCCAGGAATATTTGTAAATTGGATATATATCCAATTCTGTGAGGCACGTGGGAGTTAGTCCTGATTTTGTTTAGTTTTTGTTTTACTTTCCACTTCAATAAAAGACCCTCAGAATCCCTTTCTGTCATTACATTGCCATGGAAAAAATACCACGTCCTCACCTGTTTCTGCTACTACTTTTGAAATATTTCTAACAAAACATGTTAGTGGACAACTGGAATGAAAATGTAGCAAAAAAGTAGTCGTGAAGCCACATTGCTGAAGCTTTATAGCATTATGACTAAGACTTTTAGAATCCAAGATAGCTTAAACTAGTATGAAGAAGTAAACTACTTTTTTAGGTTTTGTGTGAAAGAGCTAACACCTGAAGTCACTTTTTACATCACATCCAAGCAAACCATACAGTTCCTTAAAATGCATTGTATTGCTAACAGAGGCAGCCATAAGATGCAGCAGTTTGTGGAGCAGGGTGCACTGGAGGGGGCACGGAAAGGAGGAGGAAGCTCTGCTGAGGGCAGTGTCCCCTTGTCCCTGCATGCAGCAGTGGTGGTGAGGCCCTGTGGGGCACAGCCCCCAGCACCCCTGTACCCAGCTGCCTGGTGTGTTGGGGGACTCGGCTCAACCCAGGTCCAAGAGAGGATGCAGCTCTGTAGGTTTGGGACTGCGGGAACAAGCGGGGGCCTCCTACTGCACCTGGAGGAGATCCATCCTTGCCTGCAAGAGGTGATTGCTGGCAGGGGGTCTGTGTCCCCCAGTGGAGGGGCTGCAGGAGGAGGGCAGCAGCCTGCACAGCACCAGGGGTGGCACAGAGGAGACAGACCACCATGTGAGGCCCATCTTCTTTGAGAACATGCAGGTGTGAGGTAAGCCTCAACTCCCAAGTGTACCCACACAGGGGAGTACACTTGTGCTTATGGGGTTGAGAGATCCCCTGGTTGCAGAAGCTGGAGGGCTTTAGCACCAGGCCTGCTCCAACCCTCCCTGGGTTGCAGTTGAGGGGCTGGGAGCTGTGTCCAACAGAGCGCTTGCAGTGGCAGTACCAGGGGATGTGACAAGGGATTGTGATAGGACACTCTCTTCTGGAGGGGACAGAGGCCCCCACCTGCCAACCTAGCAGGCTCTCCAGGGAGGTTTGCTGCTTGCCAGGGTCTTAGAGCCAGGACATCGTGGAGAGGCTGCTGAGGCTTGTCCAGCCCTTGTCTTGTTACTCCCACTGCTCTCCCATGTGGGCACCAGCAGTATGGCCAGGGGAGACCTGGAGTATATCACGCATAACTGAACAGCTCTGGGGAGAGGATCTAGGGCATGGGTGACAGGTGGTGTCTCTGATCCTGCCGGTGAGGCAGACGGGCTTGAGGAGGAGTGAACAGATCTTGCAGGTCAATGCTTCAGTGTGCAGATGGTTTTGATGACAGGGATTTCACCTTTATGACCATGGGACCCTCTCTGGGAATGGAGGACTGAGAGAGAGGTGGGATCCACCAACCAAGTGGGGCAAAACATCTTTACCAACAGGCTTGCCAACTTGCTTAGGAGAGCTTTAACCTAGAAATTATTAGGGTGGGAGATGAGCACCCACATTCAAGTAGGGAAGTGGTAGCCCTGGCTGACAAGTGAAAGGAACAAGATGATGTGGAAAAGAGAGACTTTGAAAACAACAAATCAGGGCTGAAAGGGACCCTGTCCAAGCATATGCACATAAATAAGTGCTGAGGGGACAACATGATGGGGAAAGCTCTCATGCCTTTTCTGGGAAATTGGTGCAATTGGGCACCTCTCTGAAGTGCCTGTACACTCACGGATGGAGTGTGGGGAACAAACAGGAGGAATTAGAGGTGCATGTGCAGATGCAGGGCTACCATCTCATTGGCACGGCAGCAATATGGGGGGATAGCTCACACAAATGGAGTGCTGCCATTGACGGATATAGGCTCTTTAAGAAGGATGGGCCAGGGAGGTGAGGAGAGGAAGTTGCCTTTTATGTGAGAGAGCAGCAGGGTTGCACTGAGCTCTGCCTTGGGAAGAGTGATGAGCCAGCTGAGAGCTGATGGGTCAGGTTTAGAGGGCAGACCAACATGGGTGATAGTGGTGGGTGTCTGCTACAGACTGCCTGATCAGGAAGAAGCAGCTGAGGCCTTCTTCAGACAACTGGAAGAAACTTCACATTCACAGGCCGTAGCCCTCATGGGGATTTTGAACTACCCTGATACATGCTGGATGGGCAACACAGCAGAGCATGAGCAGTCCAGGAGGTTTCTGAATTGTATTGATACCTTGAATGCGTTTCTGGAGTACACAGATGCCTTGAACTTCCTGACACAGGTAATCAAGAAATAAAGAGAAAGAAGGGCTTCTATAGGCACATTGTTAAAAAAGGAAGACTAGGGACAATGTGGGCCCACTGCTGAATGGGTCAGACTCTTGGTGACGAAGGACATGGAGAAGGCTGAGGTACTCAATAATTTCTTCTTGAATCCTAGGCCCTGAGACTTGTAGGAAAGTCTGGAGCAAGGAAAAATTACCGTCTGTGGAGAAGGATCAAGTTATGGAACACAAACTGACTGAATATACCCAAGTCTCTCAGGCCTATTGGGATGCACTCGCAAGTGCTGAGGGAACTAGCCGATGACACTGTGAGGCCACTTGCAATTATCTGTGAAAGACTATGGTAATCTGGGGAAGTTGCTTGCGGTGGGTTGACCATGGCTGGATGCCAGGTGCCCACCAAAGCCGTTCCCCCTCCTCAGCTGGACAGGGGAGAAAAAATATAACAAAGAGCTTGTGGGTCGAGATAAGGACAGGAGAGATCACTCACCAATTACCATCACAGGCAAAACAGACTCAGCTTGGGGAAAATTAACTCAATTTATTACAAATCAACCAGAGTAGGGTAAGGAGAAATAAAACCAAATCTCAGAACACCTTCCCTCCACCCCTCCCTTTTTCCCGGGCACAACTTCACTCCTGGATTCTCTACTAACCTCCCAGAGGCACAGAGGGACAGGGATGGGGTTTACGGTCAGTTCATCACACGTTATTTTCTGCCGCTTCATCCTCCTCAGGGGGAGGACTCATCACACTCTTCCCCTGATCCAGCGTGGGGTCCCACCCACGGGAGACAGTCCTCCACGAACTTCTCCAACGTGGGTCCTTCCCACGAGCTGCAGTTCTTCACAAACTGCTCCAGCATGGGTCCTTTCCACGGTGTGCAGTCCTTCAGGCACAGACTGCTCCAGCGTGGGTCCCCCACAGGGTCACAAGTCCTGCCAGAAAACCTGCTCTGTGGGCTCCTCTCTCCACAGATCTGCAGGTCCTGCCAGGAGCCTGCTCCAGCGCGGGGTTCCCACGGGGTCACAGCCTCCTTCGGGAACCCACCTGCTCCGGTGGATATCTGCTCCACTGTGGACCTCTGTGGACTGCAGGGGACAACCTGCCTCACCATGGTCTTCCCCACGGGCTGCAGGGGAATCTCTGCTCCGGCACCTGGAGCATCTCCTCCCCCTCCTTCTTCACTGACCTTGGTGTCCGCAGGGTTGTTTCTCTTACATGTTCTCACTCCTCTCTCCGGCTGCTGAGTACCTCTGTCCCAACCTTCTTTCCTTCTTAAAAATGTTATCACAGAGGCGTTACCACTATCGCTGATTGGCTCGGCCTTGGCCAGCGGCAGGTCTGTCTTAGATCCGGCTGGTATTGGCTCTGTCGGACACAGGGAAAGCTTCCAGCAGCTTCTCACAGAAGCCACCCCTGTAACCCCCCCCCCAAAACCTTGCCACACAAAGCCAATACATTGCTGAAGACTGGAAGAAAGCAAATATCACCTATATCTCAAGAAGGGCAGGGCCAGGGAACTGCAGGCTAGTCAACCTCACCTCAGTCCGCAGGAAGGTGATGGAGTAAATAATCCTGGTAACCATTTCCAAACACATGAAGGACAAGAAGGTGACTGGGAGTAGTCAGCATGGATTTATGAAGGGAAAATCATGCATGACAAACCTGATATAGGTTTCTCTGGTGAGATGACTGGTTTGGTGGATGAGGGGAGAGAAGTGAATGTTATTTATCTTCACCTTAGTAAGACTTTTGACACTGTCTTCCATAATATCCTCATAGACAAGCTGATGAAGCATGGGCTAGAAAAGTGGACAGCAAGGTGGATTGAAAATTTTCTGTGATGAGCAGCACAAATTCAAGCTGGAAGACAGTCCCTAGTGATGTACCCCAAGGGTTAATACTGGGGCCAATCCTGTTTAACATCTTCATTAACCTGGATGATGGGACAGAGTGCATCAGATCATATAAAACTGGGAGGAGTGGCTGATACAAGAAAGGGTTGTGCTACCATTCAGAGGGACCTGACAGGCTGGAGAAATGGTCTGGTGGGAACGTTGTGGTGTTCAACAAAGGGACGCGCAAAGTCCTGCACCTGGGGAGGAACAACCAGTACAGGCTGGTAGTCCACTGGCTGGAAAGCAGCTTTGCAGAGAAAACCCAGGGTGTCCTGGTTGGCACGAAGTGGACCATGATCCAGCAATGCTCCTGTGCAGTAAAGCAAGCCTCCTGTGCTGCATTAGGCAGAGTATTGCCAACAAGTTAAGGAAGGTATTTCCCTTCTACCCAGCCCTGGTGATACTCATCTGGAGTACTCCTTTCAGTCCTGGGCTCTCCAGTAAAAGAGAGACAGAGATCTACTGGAGTGAGTCCAGTGAAGTGACACAGAGATTATTAAGAACTTGGAGCATCTGCCATACAAGGAGAGGCTAGGAAAGCTGGAACAGCTCATCCTGGGGCAGAGAAGGCTCAGGAGGACCCAAGTCTAGTGCATCTACCACCAGACTGTTCTCAGTGGTGCCCAGTGAGAGGAAAAAGGCAATAGGCACAAGTTAAAATACGGGAAATTCCACTTAAAATTAACAACCACCTCTTATTGTGAGGGTGACCAAACACTGTAGCAGGTTGCCCAGAATATTTCTTGACTCTCCATCCTTAGGTGCTCACAACCTGACTGGACATGATCCTAAGCAATATCTCCTCTGGCTGACCCTGCTTTGAGCATGTGGTTGGACTAGGTGATGTTTTCCTGCGTCAACCATTCCGTGATTCTGTATTTAAAATGTTCAATACTGACAATCATTGTAAATTCAATTTAAAAATATTCTGTGAAAGCCTTTGAAGCTTTCAAATCATTAGATGTGTGATATTCATTATCAAGAAGTATGTTAGAGTAACACAAAGTTAGAGTGAACATAAATTTGCTTAAAATAATCTTGTGAAATAAAATAATAAATTAACTTTTGACCATAAATCTTATAGATTACTTAAATTTAAAGAACTTAGAAATATTTAAAATAGTATTTACACAAAAAGTATCCTTTTAGATAGTACTAAAAAGATAAAATCACCTTTAATCAATATAAATATCAATAGAAGACAAGCAACAAATAAGCAACCAAACCAAAACATTAGTTATAAACTAATATCCAAAATACAGTCAGCTTTGGGAAATTGACCTTCCTACAAACCATCTGGATTTCAACTCTCACCATATTTTATCCTAAATTAGAGCTGTCTAGAAGGTAGTGTAGATTGTAAAGAAAATGGTATGGACTTCTTAAAGCACCCCATTTATTGTTGGTTTCTTTCAACAAGAAAACTATGGGCTATGGGCAGATATTTCTTCCTAAAGGGCTAAACATAGGAGTTTTCTGGGTGATACAATCCATCTAAATCCATCTCAGATGCAGTTCATTTACAATTAATTTTCTAGGAAGGAACTGTGCTTTCTATCCAGTTGTAATTATTAAACCTTTTAGTCTTTGTATGCTGAAGTATTTGATATATGTTAAGGGAAATAATCTACTCAGTTCTGTAGATTATGACATACTGTGTTAGATTTTGAGATACTGTGCCAATATCTAACCCAAAAATGTATTTTTTTTCTTTATGGCATCAATACCTCTCCTGCAAGCAAAACCCTCCGAAACTTCAGAAACAGAAAAAAGTGTCCTTCTTTTCAAAACCTGAAATTTTAATGTAAATTTCTGACTGATTTCAAGAACTACTGATAAAGTGGTGGAACAAAACATATGAGAATAGATTTTACTTAAGTAATTGGTTCATTTTCTATTATCAGTAGCCTGTTTAATTTGTCAGAGAGTACATAAGCACATAAGCCTTTGAGAAAGGAATGTTTACAGGTTTAATTAGTTTAAAATGATATAATTAGCCACATTATCACAGTTAACTGAATCACAGAAATTACAGATGAAGAAAGTTTATTAGATTATTTTGCTAGTCTCCCTGCCAAGGCAGGAGTATTTCCTAAACTGTTCCTCACAACACTTCATTTTTAATGGAGTTTAAAATAAATTATAAAAAGTGAACATGTTTCAAGATCTCAGGAAACTAGAGAGTAGAGTTTCACAATCCTACGTCTGCAGGAGCCTTTCAAATGTAAGGCCCTGACTTTGCAAATATTAATGCACTGAGTCAGTTTGTATGTATTGAGTTAAATCATTCACTAATATCAGCTGATGACAACCTATACCCACTAGATTTAGTGCTGCATGTAGTCCTTAAGGAACACTCTTCCCAGCTTTTCTGGGGAGTTTTATTTACAGTTAAAACATTGAAAGTTCAAAATAAAAATGCAGTTGCTCTGTTGTAAATGATAAAACATTTATGATCTGAGTAAGGACAGTGCACTATCATAAGAGAAACAATTAAGAAAGGAGAAGAAATAAGAGGAATTATGCAAATTCTGTAGTGAAATTTCATTAAGTAAGTGGTAGAGATGATGTGCATCTAAGGAGGTAAGGATCATTTTTGTCTTAGCTGCAGATAGGATTAAAATAGTCACCAGATGCTTTAGCTGCTGTGCACCAGGCAGCCTCATACTTTGGAATCATTGCAATTCAATAGGAGTTGAACTGGATGTTCAAGGGTCATAGCTGAGTCTAAAAAGAGTTGGTGGGTGTAAGTCATAAATTGTGACTCTTGCTTAACCTTCTAGTGGCAGCATAATGTGGTTAATGTGAAGTGGTATTCCAAAGATTGCTCATTCCAAATATAGCTCAGAAAATACCGATTTCAAACAAAGGATATGATTCTTATGGCTGGCTAAGAAAATTTGAGCTTCTCTACAGTTGGATCATCAACCATTAAACATAAATACAGCACTAGGCTCAGGAAATTCAGTAAAAGTGACACTTCTTCAATAGAAGGTACTGTAATATCAAATTCTGCTTGTTAAAACTTTAGTTAGGAAACAGCTAGATTTCAATGATAAGGAAGGTCTGAAAGTATTTGGAAATGAAGATAGTCTTTGCTTATTACTGTTCAAACTCATGTAACTTGCACTGAATAATTTTCTACTCCTTGTAGAAAAGATCACATGACATTTCTCAACAGATTATTCTAGCAAAAAGAGTTGAACAGATTTCCTCAGTGTTTAAAATGTGAATCTGATTCTCTTGGTGTCTTTTTTGAACATGTAAAAGATAATCGTCTCAGTAATATCAGTGTAGGCTGATAAACAATTAAAATAAAAAATAAACAAATCCATGTTTTCCAAAATATTCCATATCTTCCATCAGTAGTGAAGACTATTGTCTTTCACCCCAAGAAGAAAAAGTAAGCTGTTATCTTTCCAATATGTAAGACAGGACAGAAGACCTTTGCAGAGAAAGTTGAATTCAGAGATTTTCTGTTATGCTACTTGGGGAGAGATTGTATACGGTAGCTGGTGATGTCACTGATAGTTCAACCTTCTAAAAATAATTTCCATCACTTTTATTATCAAGAAATGGAGCTGGTGGAGCTATCTTCTTTTGTTTCCCATCTGAGTTTATGCTGCAGAGGACAGAGACTTCAGAATGATGTGCTTAAATACATATCATCATCTGGATACTGCATGCCAATGGCCCCTACTAATCAAGAAAGTGCCATATAACATTGCAATGTTTCTTTGTTTTGCTGATTCTTTCTTGCCAGCTGTTTCTAGAGTGTGTGTTATGTGATGCCGAGATGCAGCTAAGCACTCATCACATACAGTGACACCAGAGGGCAACCCTCCATTTTACCATCTGTTAAAAGGTTTTGCTGAATCCACCTAGCACATCACTGGAGGCTGTGTTAACCAAATGAAACAAAATGCTAGTAAATTAGTTCACTTACAATGTGTACGTAGCATACAGGCCCTGGGATTCCTTGTGATCTCACACCTATAAATAATGCTATATGTTTCAGCAAAACTTTTCAATAGGAATAGGAATGTAATCAGGTTATCCTTTATAACAAGGAAGAGATGAATATAATCTATCTATTCCAAATGAAAGGAGAAGCATAACACAGAGCTAGCTACATAACTTTATCTCGATACTAGAGTGGAAGAAGCTGCTCCCCAATCCCCCATCCTGGCCAAGTAAGTTGGGAGTCTACGGTATTTCCTATTGTACAGACATCTGTTAAAACATCTTACAAGTTTAACGCACAATAAAAATAGCAGAGGAATGATTCAAGAAAAAAAAAAAAGCAAAAACCACTGATAGCCTGGAAAGAGAGGTTTTAAACTAGTAAGAAGAATATGTATTTTATGCAGTGTAGAACATTAGATATCTTTATGAGTAGATCAGACTGTTCAAGAACATGAAAAGAACTCTAGTGCTTGTTTAACATTAAGATTTTGACAGAGAATGGAAGCACAGCAAGGAAATGAAATGTTAACACACTGACTATATCCTTTACTTAGGTAAATACATATTTCTGGATTTCTCAAGCCCTGCCTCCCCATAAGTCACTCACTTAGGTTTACATAGGGAGTGCTGCTAGGGAACACCCAAAGACATTGTACAAAATCAATACAAGAACAAATAGGCTTAAATATTCATGAATACAAATGTTTAATGTCACATGGTCTCAGTTTAGTCTGAAAAGCAGACAGGGATTCCAAGGATTTACTCTTTTCATATTCAAGAAAGCACCAATTTCACAGTGAAGAGTTCATTAGAAATGCATTAGATTAGGTGAATACAAAACTGTACAAATAACTAAATGCTCTGTAAAAAGCCTGGCACCATTATGCCCTATGGTGGCAGATGAGCAGTTAGAAAAGAGAAGAAAACTGTACAGCTGCTTCATAAGCCTCACATCAGCCCAATAGTTGCAGTGGATATGACACCTCCTAACCTCAAATCACTTTCTGTGGGAAAGAGGAAAAAGTACCATATTGTAACATGTATAACCCATAAATTACTCCCCCCACCCCAAATTCAGCAGCAGTTATTATAAATGTGTTTGTGTTACACAAACTTCTCTAGACAACCCTTCTTTCCAAAAGTTCCTGATCTCCCTACTTCAAATTCTTTGCTAATCACCCAATGACATGATCTATCTGCAGAGTTATTCCAAGGAACACTATGTTAACAGGCATGAATTATCTGAGGTGCAGATGATGGATATGAAATTACAGCCTCCATGAGATAAAGTACTGTTGAGGTCTGATTTCCAACAGATTCACATTTCCTAAATGATTAACTATTTAACTGGGACAGACTAACATCTTTTGCTGTTGCTGCATGTACTTTATAATCTCCCACAGAGTACTTTGGTGCCAATATGAGTGCTCTTTCCATTAGTAGCAGACTTCCTTTGATGTTATGCAAAATATCTGGTTAGCATTTGGGCTAATAAAAGCTATTAACAGTGAACTTGTGACTCTTCAAGTTGTGTTTACTTTGCTGGCCTGCTACTTATCTTTATGAAATTTCACTAACGTTAGACAGTGTATTAAAAATCATTAGTAGAAGATACAGAGACACATTTCCAAATCTCTCCAAAGCCTTGGTGCCTCACAATGTCATAAGCTTCCTCCAAGGGCCATTACAGTGGCACTTTTTGAAAATCAGTCTTTTCACACGTGCAGCCACCATGGGCAGTCATTTCCAGAATAAGGACCTTGAAGAGGTCTATTCTGTATACAGGGTCACGGGAATATTCTGTGATTAAAGTTCAGCATCTCACTTCTTGATCCATACTGAAGAAGACTTTGACTATGTAGTCTAATGACATGCTAGATCATGTTTTAATTTTTCTTAAAATTATGACACTGACAGAAATCTCTCCTTTTTTCAGGCTATTTTTTTACACATTTGATTACCTTCAAAACTTTTTCCTCCAGATAGCTGTGACTGTATTAAGCCAATAGGTTCATAACTTGGGTTGAAGGGGACACCAGAGGGAAAGAGTTTGATCCCAGAGGACACGTTTGTCGTGGCAATCAAGCTGAAAACATAATGGCTTGAACAGACTCCGTGTCGGTGTTTGAGCTTAGTCAGGTTACAGACTATGGTGTGATACATATGCATCCAATGCTTTTTGTATAGTTCAGTTGCTACAGTGCCTTTTATGGTTGTACAGATCAGGACTTGATTTGGATTAAAAACTATACAGAGACATATATGTCTCATATAAAAAATTCAGTTATACATACTTTAATATTATATGCCCTGTGGATGCGTGCGTAAGGATGAGAGAGGCTTGGCTTAACTTTCTGTATGTACTGAAACTCCTTTTACATGGAATCATAGAACTTACAACCCCATTAAAAAAAAAAAAAACAAACAACCCAAAAAGACAAAACAAAAAAAATTAGAACTAAGTTATTTTGAAGCTGTTCTGAAACAAAATGTGGATTTGGGGGGCAACGGGGCAGAGTTTTTGGAAAAATTGAAGACTAATAAAAATATTTACTTTATTACTTCAAATAAAAATTAAAGAATACCATTTAATGATTAATTCTGTACACTAGAATTGAACAATGATTACCCTATAAATGTATTTTAATATATTTTCTAGTGAAAGTTTGAATATAAATTAAGTAGTAATGCTACTAGTAGTAATATTCTCTGTGTAGCAGAAACCAGAAAAGGCTAAGAAAATTTCTCTTTAAGACCAGCTAATTCTTAGTCTTTAAAGGACAATAAGTCATCACTGACAGAAGAGTCACTGACTTTGTCTACTACATTGTCTCTTGATTTAAAAATCTGACCTGCTGTCTAAGAATTAATCTGTGACAAACTAACTCTAGGACCTTTCCAAAATTATGTGAAATATTTCCAGAATTTGTCTATATAAATGAAAACTTGGCATATAGATCTGCACTCTTACAAACATAATAGAATTACATTATGAATTTTGGCTTTGGGTGAGTTAAACTGCAAAGGTAATTGTTTTTTTCTTGTGGAAAAGCAAAGCATCTCTGCTACTGAGTTGCATCCTTAAAACCACTGTGGAAAAGCTGTGCATAAAGTTGAAATTATTCTTTATTTCTATCTTGTTTCCATTAGTATTACATTCTGAGTAAATTATTGCTTATATTTAAAGCTTCTGAGCTTCCTTTCACAACCTAAAAACATATCCTTTTGGAAAACTACTTTGAATTATGAGCATTCATCTATCCATTGTTCATATGTGAAGTCTGGTATCTATCAGGACTTTTTTCCTTGTGTTCTTGGTCTATACAGATTCTGGAAAAAGTACATCGCTTGAACTGTACAAAAGGCTTATTTTTTAAGTAGTCACAAATATTTAAAAAATAGACAATCATACCTATGCCCTGCTGGACTCCATAACCACAAGGGGGCAGAACAAACATTAATCACAGAAATCCAATTCTACTTTCTTTTAAGATACTTAAAAGTTTCATTCTCTAAGCATAGCACCAGATTTCTCTTCTAGCTGGATTAAAACATCTTTGCTGGAGACATTTTTCCAAGTAGTTTTTACATCCACCTCTAATAATTACAATATATTACAACAACAACAACAACAAAGAAAAAAAAAAAGTATTATATTAGTTTCCAGAAATGTTGAAAACACCATTTTGGAACCAAGGGTGAGCGATTAAAGACAAGGGATTATTTTTCTTACCCTATATTTTCTCAAGTGGAAGCATTTTAGATTTAGATTTTTGATTAAAAAAATCAAATTATGAGAGTGTTCTCAATTTAAACCTGAAAGTTTTCTTTTAATACTGAAACTGATTCAGAATGGGAATGTGCCAGTACTTTAATCCTGGCAAGGCAGACATTAGAATTATTATAATATGACTTACATTCATAGTTCAGGAGCTAGTGTGGTCTTTTTAGTGAATATAAAATGTGTATGTTAAAGGAAGTGAAATAGTATTATTTAGTTTTGTTTTGATGCATTACTCACTGACTTTATGATAAACTAAAGGCCAAGATATCTGGTACAGTGCTGAATTTTCTGTGTTCATAGTTTGCATTATGTAAGGAAAAAATATAGCACATACAGAAAGGCTGGCATTTAAACATTGCTTAAGTAGGCTGTGAGTTTCAGCGCTCACAGTTCTTTACCAAAGAAATACAACAGAGAAAAAAGGGGGAGAGTGGATGGACTGCATCCAAAGAGTAGCAAGTTCTGTTTACAAACAGAATCTGTCTCAAAGCAGTTGGAGGTTATTTTCATAGAAATGTTAGCAGACCAATTTATGGCTTACATTCATATTTCTCTGCTTGCCAAACAATAAAATGGCAGCCAGACCGAGACATGTGCCACCTTCATTCTGGCTCCCAGGAAAATGCTACTCTGCAGGCTTCTATGGAGTTCTAGTGAGCTGAAGAGAACTGGGAGTGTCTGATTCATGGCAGGAGACCAATCTGTGTATTAACACACATACATACAGGTACATGTGTATAAATACATTAGCACACATAAAAATATATAATGCTTCACACATACATGTTCTGCTTCTGATGGAGATGAACTGCATACAGAACTACACGTTATTATAGATCAGCTAATGCTCAGACTGAGAATAATGCTGCTGCTGCTAGACAGGCTGCAAATTGCTCTGCTCAAAGGCAAAGAACGAATTTCCTCATCTTCATATTATACAAACTATGGGCTCAATTTCAGGGCATTCTGTGGCATTTTGAGAGGATGCTGCTTTCCATACCAAGATAGAATGAACTTGATTTCAAGATACCAGCTCTTCTGATGGACCTCAGAGCACACGACATCACAGGGATTGCAAGCTTTTCGGGATTGGGATTAGAATTCAGGATGATCTTGGCAAACTGAAGAAGTGGTCTGTAAAGAAAAGAAAAAATAATGAAAGTATAAAAAAAAAGTTTCAGTGTTCAGCTGAAAGGACATGGTACTTGAGTACAAGATGTCAGCTACTAGCTTTCTAGCAGAGAAGCTAAGATTTGTAGTTGTAATTGATCATCAGCAATCTCTGGCTGCTTGGGAAAAGGTGAACTAGAGACAATAAAAAAGAGCATAGGCTATCAGATATGTAAACTTGTATTAATACTACTTTATTTTGCATTGGTAGGATCTCAGAGCATGAAATAGATAAAAACGTTGTAGGCTTTTGGTCTCCAAAGGCCAAGAAAAATTGGACCCATTAGAATTAATTCAGAGGAAACCAGTAAGGATACTATTAACAAATAATGACTGAAGCGGGGTTCCTTAGCTAAAAGGAGAAAAAAGAAGAGAGGAAACATTATATCTGTTTTCTGATGTGCAAAGGTTGCTTCCACAAGGAAGGGAATAGTCAGTTCTTCATGTCCATAATAGAGAAATTACAGCAAAAAAGGTGCTAGACATGAGAAAAATCTTTGTAAAGATTAGATAATAAAGCACTGAATTTTTGCCCA
Organism: Harpia harpyja; assembly: GCF_026419915.1. NCBI lineage: Eukaryota > Metazoa > Chordata > Aves > Accipitriformes > Accipitridae > Harpia > Harpia harpyja. The sequence goes on from NC_068947.1 coordinate 27,402,098, forward strand.
GAAAGAGTGTAAAATCCCTATATCATTGAAGATTTTCTTGAAGAGGTTGGAAAAACTTCTGTTTCTTATCTAGGAAGGAAAGGGCTGCAGCAGCAAGAAGGGTCCCTTTGGAGTTCTTAGTTCCCGGATTTCCTATGATCTAGACATGTCCCTTTCTTAAGATATTATTTATCTCCAAAAGTAAATCAAAACAAAACAAAGCAAAAACAGCCTGTGGCCTTTTCTGACTATTCAGACCATTGTTCTTCTAAGTCACTCTCGCATTTCCCTTATTGATAGAAGGGAAATATAAGTGCTAAAAGTAGTGATGTAAGTAGTCCAGGGGGACAGGAAAACAGACACATCATTGCCCAGCAAGAGCAACATCTGAAAATGGGGCCAAGCAGCCTTTGCCAAAAACTGTGGCCTGCTCTATCAAATCAGAAAAATAAAAGCATTCTTCAATAAGATCACATACAATCACAAATGTAGCAAATAAAATATATTTTTTTCTAGCACATATAGGAAGGAAAGAGTTCTCTAAGAAATATATGAAAAGGCGGTTGCTGAAACAGAATATTAGACCTAAATGATCACAAAAGATAAAGCTTCTACATAGTGAAATGAAGATAAAAGTGTAGGAAAGTTTTGTGGAAGAAAGAACTACAAATGAAAATGAGAGCATGTATGATATTATTTTCCCATGTAACATGAAATCTGTACTTGGACCGAAGAAGAAGTGTTGTTTTTTGAAATAAGTTAGAATTACAAAGAGTTTGTGATAAAGTAAAAAAATGGTTAGGACTCCTATCTGAGCATTATCATAGTCCTTAATGTATGATTTTAGGCATAAGCATCTTTATAGTTTCAGGGGGAAAGTTAGCTAAACTGGGATATCATAGGAATTACCACAGCATACTTTGGGGAAAAAATTGTAACAGTTTCCCAAGAAAACTTCACTGGAATAACTGTACAGTCTGAACTTCACTTTGGCTATGCATTTAATTTATTAAAGTGCTGCGTTATAGATTCATTTCAGTGAATTATGACATGTAAACCTACCTCTTTACCGATCACCTTTCAGCTGACCAACAAAACAGTGCCTCTGTATGTTTTGACATCAATATGTGCACTCAATGTTTGTGCACTCAATAACTGAAAATGTAAAATATATTCAAGCCATGGTCACATTCTCTAAGCATAACATGAAACTGGGAGGATAAGGATTGTACTGAAAGCATTTCAGGTTTTAAGCAACTGTATTTGTTGGACCAGTGTTAAAAGTTTTTTCCTAAGCCACGTGTTAAACACTTGCCTCCAGTGTGTCCTCCACTGTTGTTCCTTCACTAAAAGCCTTGCTGCAGGGAGTTCATTCTCCCTGACCACTTGCTTTCTTAAACTCATCCCCAGAAGCCCCCTGACATAAGACAACAAGCTATTCTTTATCCATCTAAATAGCAACAAAAAGACATCTGGATGTCTCCCAGCTCTTACAGGCTACAAAAAAAAAAAAAAAATTCCTCAAAGGGAGCGCAAGAACATTGCTGCTAGGAATTTGGAAATAGCCTGTGAGCCCATCACTGCAAGGAATCTGCTCTGGCTGTTGGAGAGGGACTGAGGGGTCTGGCTGTGAGGACAAGCATCCTGCATCTCCAGCAGCGGTGCCATGCAGGCACTGCTGCATGACCTGGCCCTTAGGGATCCTCCTGAAGCTCCCATACCGCTTAGGGCCAAGGCGTCTTCAGCCAAATGGCAAAACCTAGCAGTATGGCAGATTAACCCCTGTTGTTTTTCTTCTGTAACTTGGCAGGTTTTGGCCACAATTTTTTGCCTCAATTGCAGCTCAGTTTAATACTGTTTGGATGATCTGATAAAAATCCAGAGTGAATTTAGCAAATAGACCATTTTTCATACCACAAAAACTGAGTCAGATATTGACTTAATGGATTTGGAGAAGGCTTGCATGAGTCATTCTTCTCCCAGTTAATTGATATTGCTAGGACATGCTAAATGTATCCCTAAATAGCGAAATAATTTATAGAATGTGCTTTTCTGGCTGTTAATTGTACAGCTGGATAACTGCATTTAAAAACTTATCCAATTCTCTTGAAATCACTAGAAGGTTTTCCACGGACTCAGAGGAAGCTGAAGCAGCTTTTGAGGGACCACTGTCAAAGGCAAGAGGTGATTTGACTGTATAAAAAACTTCAGGATCGTATTACTATAAATGTGCTGTATCCTTAGAGTTTTTCCAAAACCCCAAGGACAGAAGCAACCCTCCTTTATCATGCTTCTACTCTTCTAAGAAGGAGATAAATCTGCTGTTTGGTTTGTTGGTTTTTTTTCAAGGACTGTGACCTTTTCCAATAGCCTTAAAACATTTCATGCATACAAACTGAGGGCCACAAAGCAGTTGACAGTTTAACAGCTTGAATAAGAGCTCCTTTGGGTCCTAAGACTTACATGGTATTATCTGCGCTTGATGTATGTCTTCAAAAGAGCATATGTTACAAATATTTACTATAAGCTTTGTTGTGGTGGTATCATGTTTCTTTTCTCTGATGTTTAAACTTTTTTGACCACTGAAACTCTAGCAATAAACATGATAATCTTGGAATGAAAAATACAAATGAAATTGTCAAAATTCCCAGAAGAAATGAAGTAACTTGGTCAGTCATTAATTATTGGCATGCAGTATTCACTAACCTAATTCCCTGGGGAAACAAGAACAATGTCTTCTCTAGTACTATTTAAGACAGACTTTCTGAATGGCACTAATAATACAATATATTAAAATATATGTGCTACTCTCCTACTGGGAAAACAGGAGAATAAACATATTCAGCCACTGGAAGAAAAATACAAAGCTACTGAGAAAACAAGTTAATTAACATTATCTTGTGTTGAGAAATGAAAATATTTTTGTGGTACCTTATTCTGTGAAACAAGTTCAGTTTTGGAAAGACATGCAAAAGAAATAATCCAAAGGGAGGAGGCCCTTTGTATTTATATTAATATCAGCTCTGGCCTTTGTTATGGCAGTCAAGAGTTGAGCTAAAAAGATCAGAAGAAAAAGTAGATATGGTTTGCTTTCTTTTTAATGTTTAACATTTGATTTATTCTTTTTAATCTGAAGGTCACTAGAATTGAGTTCTGATAAACTGCCAAAGGAGGCAGATTCCAGAGGCAGTCCTCTGAATGACATGCTCAAACGGAGACACAGACATGAGTTTTCTTCCAGCTTACCTTAGCTGCGGTAACAGGGTTGTGGTCTATCTAGAGCTTTAAAGGTCACGAAAACACCTTGAATTGTACTAAGAATGTCAACATGAAGATTTGCCTCAGGGTAAAATATTTAATTGTCTGTGTAACGGGAAGTCATCCATCATTCTATCCATACTAGAGTTTACAGTGTGAAAGTTAGAAGACAGTTGTCTGATTTTCAGTAGGAAAATGTTAGGAAGACATGGTCACAGGGTCCCTTCTCAGATGATGCACTGCCCTAAGAGAGTGCAGCAGCAGCAATGTCTACAGTCATATCCCGTGGTTCTCAGGAGGGAATAAACCACAAAAGCAGCCAAGAGAGCAGGGGACTGGAGTCCTTTGGGAGCTCCTTGTTCTCCAGCTCATGACAGAACTTGTCAGAACTACCTGTCTTTTAAAAATCAGACCAAGGAAACATATAGACTCAGACTTACATATCACCTTCATTTAAGTAAAAAAAGATATCAAGTAACTTTTTCACACTACAGCTTCAAGAAGTGTTATTTCGCTGGCTTACAAAACAGGGAATTGAAATTCAGAATTTGTGTAGTTACCTAGCTCCATAACAAGTCTATTCTTCCCTACAGAAAGTAGTTGGGTTGTCTGTAAACAGCCAAAATTTTACAGTCTGTTTTATTCAAGGATCAATCAACAACTCAACATGCCTGTTCATATGAACACATTCTATATGACAGTCTATATCCAGTATGAAATTGAGACAGTGAGAACTTAGGTATATGTGCTTCTTTGTTCCTTGATTTAGCTCTATCAAAACAACACAAGCTCTCCACAGACTTCTCCAGCACCATTCAAGGTGGGTGACTCAACTTCCTGTGGTGACTTAATATCCACTACAATTTAAAAAAAAAAAAAAAAAAAAAAGAGCAGAAGCAGAAAGTGCAATAACTGCTTAATATCATCATGCTACATCACTGAAAGAATACATACTATTGAATTGTAATCCATTCATCTTTAGAGGCATGAGTGTTACTATAGGCACTGCTAGTTCTGACAAGTGCTTGAAGAATGGTTTGAGCAATGAGTTAGACAAATAGAGAAAAGTCCCAGTATAGTTGAGAAGACAAAATACTACAGTCCAGTTTCCTAAGAAAATTCAAGCAAATGAAACAAGTTTGTGTAAGTTCAATGGTGTGTTCAGAGCTTTTATCACACTTGATACATGATTCATCTGCATGTCAAATAGTCTGAGCAACCCTTCTGCAAGAACAGCATGGACTAGAAGCCAGAGATACAGTGAAGACCACAAAAATGTTTTGTATGGTAGCTGTATTTGGCTCAGCTTTATCCCATTCTCTGTCATAGGAAAACAATGATTTTCTTCAGCTTTTGACAGTGTGCACAGAGAGTAAAAGGGACAAGCAAAACCATTAATATCACTATTTGGAACACTTTCAGTATATCAAAACCAAAGTACTTCTGTACCTCAATTACTCTGCTGTATCTCTGAAGTACTTTGTGTAGTGTCTTATCTACTGAACCAAGAACTTACATTTAAAGAGATACTAGATTGGAGATTTTTTTTTCCTTTCCTTGGCAAAATCTGGTGCCTAGGCAGATTTACACATTCTCATATCTGTATATAATACTTCTAGTTTATTCATTGTGGCAGCCTCTAGGAAAGTTAGAAATTATTACCTTCATTTTACAGCTACAGTTAGGTATGGGGAGGGTCAGTGAAGCTGGGTGTACACAGTTTCCCAAGTCAATAGGAGCTGTAGTTTAGTTTGCACAGCACTTCTGAAATTTGAGTCATAAAAGAATTATCAGTGACACAGGACAAATCAATTACAAAACTTGGATTAGTAACCCTTAAGTAGAACAGAACACTGAAAAATAAAACGTCTTTGATAACCACATGGCAGTTTGATTTATTTATGACTTTTATTTCTTGCTACTTGAAAGCATTTGAGTGAATACATTGCTGCTTGCATAAATGTTTTAATAAAAAAAGCCTGCTGTTAAGTAAAAGTATCCATAGTACCACATGAAACTCACTGTCCCTATGGCAATAGGAGTTTTTATCATGCTTTAGTTGCAAAACTTCTTTTCTCAATAAATTAGTAAGCAGAACAATGACAAGATTTAGGTGACTGGCAGTATATAATGATGTGCCAATAGCAAACACTGAATAGCCAAATGACAGCTCATCACCTCCTCCCTCTCAGCCACACTCCCCTTAGGCTGACAGTTCTGAAATCATTACATTGTTTATAAATGATTTGTGAATAGAAAGTCTGTTTACATTGATATTAAATGATCACCCTGACCAGTTCTTCCAAATTATTTCTCACATAAGGTCATGGTACCTTCCACTAGAAACTTAACTCAAAATACTTTAAACCTTATTGCAAAGCAGGAACGAACTGTATTAATTGCATGCTTGCTGATAAAACACAAGGCCTGTTCTCAGTTGTTGCCTTGTCCTTTTGCTATGTATACTTCAAAACTTGATAAAACTTTCTGCAAATATTTTTAGAAGTGTTATTTTCCCAAAAGCTTTAACAGCTAATTTTAATTTCCTATATTTCGTTCCTATTGAGAAGGTTTTCTTGACATCTCAAACCTAGTCTGTCTGAAAGACTAGGCACATCTGTCTATTTGTATACAAGCATAAAGCAGTAAAATGATATATTATTTGTTATTATTAATAAGGTTCTGAGCTAGCAAACCATATGTATTTCCTTTGTTAACTCTATTGTTAAAATTGCCTCACCACCCTCAAACAGAACCTGTCATTTCAATGCTTTACACGGTTCCTTCCAATAAGTATATGCCAGGTCCCTTGTGAAACCACACCTCCCACTCAGATGTCATAGAACATGTAGACTTGTATGAAAAGTTAGCCTTAAAAATGTCAAATATACAAATGTCCAATTACGCAAGGGAGTGTTGATCCAGAATATAACTTAATGTGACAAGCTGTACAGCCTGGTTTGCTTCACCAATTAAATCTACATAAGACATAGGACTTGCATGTCATTTACAGTTTCACTGGGAATGTTACAAAATAACAGTAAAAGGATTTGTTCTGAGGAAGACCATAACCTCAATGATGGCTTTTTTGGTAAACTGGAAATTAAATTCAGTCACATTGCTTAAAAAATTTCCATTACTCCTGCCTTGGAATGGGAAGCAAAAATACTGGTAGTTTTTTTCTGTTGACAAATTGAAAACAAAAAAACCCCAACAATAACCTCCTGCCCCACAAACCCTAAGAAGGGGAAAAAAGAGAAAGAAACAAACAGATCTTCATAAGGGATGTGTACTACTGTTTGCATAGTCATGAAATAATTTAGAAGTTATCCCATGACCAAAATGTCATTTCCAACTGCATGCCTTTCCAAAGGATGCCAGTTATTAATGGCTTTAATTACATTGCATACAGCTCTCAGGTATCAAACATGTTTGATTTCCCAGTTCTGAAAATTCAACTATATGATGGCAAAAATTTTATCTGGAGAAGAGAGTGAAAGTGAATTAAAGAGGTAGAGAGAACGTGTGTACATGTATGGAAAGTTTTTTACTCTCTCATGTAATGCTAACCAATTTATTGCTGACAATTAAAACAAATAAAAATTATGACATAATGTAGAAGGCTTTATTATGCCATGTTTTTTTACTGAAAACTAACAGTACACCACTGAACCAACTGCAAAAATACTGAAAATACTGTCTATTAGAAAAATAAATGCAGGTGTTTACATCTTGAGAAAATTGATAAATATTAAGGTAATCTTAAATGCCATAACTTACACTTTAGCAATAAAACTAAGTGTTCATGTATTCTTCATGTATTCTAAGAGTAAAACTGTTATTTAAAAGTATTTCCTTTCCTTCAACCTTCTTGAAAAAGCAAAAGAAAAGGAGTTGTAAACCTGAAGTTTTGTTAATAAAAACAAAATAAATTACACATTTCTTTAAAAAAATAAGTTGTTTTTTTTATTTGCAATGGTAAGAATACCCTATTAGACCATTACGGAGAAAATTCTTTTCCTCTTAGTATATACATTTGGAAGTTTGATGGAGTTTGTGTGATTTAACAAGATCTCTGTTGACCAAGAAAACTAGATTATGATTTTTGTATTTTTGTACCAATTCCTGAACAGTCCTATTTCACCTTACTTGCATTTATCAGCAACTTACAGTAAACTCTTAAATTTGTTTTAAAGTACTATATTAGCTGTGGAGATATTTGTAAAAACAAAGTAATGTTAATGGATCATAATAAACTGTTCTTTAAGTTCCATTTTGGCTGTCTGATTCTTTCTCAGAGACCTGTATAAACCCTCACAGCATAGCCTCCTCCTGAATTTCCAGCTAAAGCTACATTCCCTCATGTAGTTATAGCTTCTCCCTAGTCTTCAATCTGTTTTCTTTCTCCTAGTTGTCAGTTAAATGAATCAACAGAAATGATGATGAATCTCCTTTTCCTCCTCTCCAAAGCTCTAATTCTACTGTCCACAGTTTATTACATTCTGGTTTGTTTTCAGTAGCATTCAAAGAGGGTGCACCAATACAGACCTTGTGTAGAAGTTAAACTCATATAATAACTACGCAACAAATGCATATCGCAATATGACTCCAAGTATAATTGCAGTTGTATGACTATATTTGACAGGATAGTGTGGCTGCTTAACATTGTCATTACCTCCATATTACTACTTTTTATCTGCAGCCTACAGATGGTTGCTTTCCTCATGCATAACTATTTTCTAACATGACAGGAGCTTTAAAACAATAATTTTATAGGTATCAAAGTGGAATGAAAAACCCATGGCCCTGCACAAAGAACGGTTGTGCAAGATTATTTGCACCAGAGAAGGAAAACATTTCTTAAAAGCTAGGTCATAACACCCATTACTAGATCTTCTCAGTCTTTGCAATGACTTTTTACGTTTGTCAGTGACACTACAAATCTTAACCCAAGACAGCAATTAATTTCTAAGTGGGAAGAACAAAAACCAAAGATGAAGCAGGGATGATGTAATAATAGTATTTTATTTAACAAATCAATCTATTTATTGAGTAGAAAAATTTATAGAGCTCTGATATATTATCAGCATTTTGACTTGTTGGCTTTCTCTATTTATAATACTGTCCTGGCCGTTGCAGTCACACTATTAGGTCTCTACTAATTCCATGTAATACTTCTTAATGCTGTTTTAACCCTATCATGGCAGTTCATACTACTTCATTTTCATTAAAACCTATTACCTTCAGAGAAGAGTAAATTACTGCTAGTTCATCACCAATATATTCCTCTTTTCTTACTAGTTTGAGCATTCAGAACTTCAGCAAATTACCTAAATTACAATATTATCGAATGAAGTCTGATTTCAGGCCTCAGAATCAGGAACATTTATTACTCTCCACTCACAATGACTACTAATTTAATCTTATATTTTCAATAGAAAATCATAACATGCAAGAAGAAGGCTTCATGGTGTGGCGGGTTGACTCTGGTTGAACGCCAGGTGCCCACCAAAGCCATTCTATCACTCCCCCCTCCTCAGCTGGACAGGGGAGAAAAAATGTAACAAAGAGCTTGTGGGTTGAGATAAGGACAGGAGAGATCACTCACCAATTACTGTCACAGGCAAAACAGACTCAGCTTGGAGAAAATTAACTCAATTTATTACAAATCAACCAGAGTAGGGTAATGAGAAATAAAACCCAAATCTCAAAACACCTTCCCTCCACCCGTCCCTTCTTCCCGGGCACAACTTCACTCCCGGATTCTCTACCTACCCCCTGCAGCGATGCAAGGGAACAGCGAATGGGGTTTACGGTCAGTTCATCACACATTGTCTCTGCCACTTTATCCTCTTCAGGGGCAGGACTCCTCACACTCTTCCCCTGCTCCAGCGTGGGGTCCCTCCCATGGGAGACAGTCCTCCACGAACTTCTCCAACGTAGGTCATTCCCACGGGCTGCATTTCTTCACAAACTGCTCCAGCATGGGTCCTTTCCCCAGTGCGCGATCCTTCAGAAGCACACTGCTCCAGTGTGGGTCCCCCACAGGGTCACAAGTCCTGCCAGAAAACCTGCTCCGTGGGATCCTCTCTCCACAGATCCGCAGGTCCTGCCAGGAACCTGCTCCAACACGGGCTTCCCACGGGGTCACAGCCTCCTTTGGGCACCCACTTGCTTCAGCGTGGGGTCCTCCACGGGCTGCAGGTGGATATCTGATCCATTGTGGACCTCTGTGGGCTGCAGGGAGACAGCCTGCCTCACCATGGTCTTCCCCACAGGCTGCAGGGGAATCTCTGCTCCGGCGCCTGGAGCAACTCCTCCCCCTCCTTCTTCACTGACCTTGGTGTCTGCAGGGTTGTTTCTCTTACATGTTCTCACTCCTCTCTCCGGCTGCCATTTCTGTCTTTCCCAGCAACTTTTTTTCCTTCCCAAATATGTTATCACATAGGCGCTACCACTATTGCTGATTGGCTCGGCCTTGGCCGGCAGCGGGTCTGTCTTAGAGCCGGCTGGTATTGGCTCTGTCAGACACAGGGAAAGCTTCCAGCAGCTTCTCACAGAAGCCAGCCCTGTAACCCCCACCCCCCACTACCAAAACCTTGCCACACAAAGCCAATACACATGGATACAGAGAAAGAATGAAAACCTACTCTGTATTATTCAAAATTCACGTCCACAGCTGAAATCATAAATACTGTGCCTGATAAATTCAGACTATAGATTTCTCTGTGAATTTTCTCCCTTAGATTCTTCATTATTGTTACTCCTAAACTGCAGGACATGGGAACGCTTGCCAGTTGCTGAGTTCAGGCACACATTGAGGGGTGTCCTTACTGCATCCTGTCAGACGACCATACTCCATCCTCATTTTCCTCCACATTTTTTATTTCAGTTGGAGAGGAACTGCAGACCCAGCAAGAATGGACTTGTGATGCACCCTCTGGAAGCAAGACTGCTGGGTGCATTACAGAGCACACCTGCCTCACATATTTTTTGGGCTGGAAGTCAGATGTTGGTCCAGGTGAAGCTCACTGCAAAATTCCTGTTAACATCAGGATTGATAGATAAGGCTTTTTTTGGACAGCTTGGCAGTTTTCTTTGGACAAGCTTATTCAAAGGAGAGCTCTCATGGGATAACCAAGCAGTATCAAGACTTAGGTTTATATACTGCTAGCAGTATATAAGCGTATATGCACTCCAAGGAACATAAGGCTTCTTATGGTCCTCAGCAAGGAGATGAGGCAGAGTCCCTTGCTAGTAAGACCTGCTGTGGCTACTACTTGGATTTAGAAAATGCTCAGAATCTGCACTGGTGGACGGTAACCTGGGCAGGCTTCCAGCTGCAGAGCTCCAGACAGTTCTGGGAGAAACAAACCCAGTTCCTTTCCCTCAGAGGTAGAAAGTGGTGGCGAGGTAGATAAAGAAACAAGCAAAGACCAACTCCCCCTGCAAAAAAAGAAAACTTTTCGGACCCCGCATCTCCCAGGGCACCTCCCAGAAGCAGGACTGATTTTCTGGATCCGTGGCTGTTCCTGAAGAAGGTGATGACAACAGCTTTCCTGTGAAGCTGCAGTGGAGCATCCATTTTCCTGAGGCTTCCTGCAGGCATGATTAAAAAGCTCTGTCCTCTGAGAAGAGGGAATGTAACATGAGGCAGAGAGATTTTTTGCCTTTCCTGCTAATCTTCAGGACACTTTTGGGTGCTTTTCCAGCTGTGGACTTTATGAAAGTCTTATCAGAAAAAAACAGAAGACAAAGCTCCATCAGTCAACTAAGAGCTGACAAAAGTATTCCTCTAGATGCTTTGTTTTGCTTCTTTGAAGAAACAATGAAAAATTAAGACCTTTTCTCAAGATTCAGAAGATGACTCTCTTCAGTTAAAAATAAAGCCATAATTTCAGCTTGCTCCTCAAACTATTTTCCTTCTCTATATCCCCCACATCTTACTCACATTCAGTTTGAACTCCCTGGGTTTCTTTCAGGCACCAATTTATCTAAAATATTAAGACAGCTGGAATACAGCAGGGAAGAAAATGAGATACAGGGCTGACTGTGTTACTGTTGAGTTTCGTTTTTGCTCTTCACACTGACTTGCATAATCTTGGGCATGTCACAACCTTTCTGTGTCTCAGTTCACATGCTTTCAAATAGGTACGATTATAAACCTTTCAGGCTTGTTCTGGTGGTGGATTTTACACTGAAATATGTGGCTGAGAACAAGTCTAAGGGTGCAAATCACTCTCTCTATAAACAAATTATTCAGCACTAACAACCCTCTAAAAAAAGAATTGGAAATGTGTTTATATTATTAATTGTTAGACCAAGAAGTATTACCTTTTTCTAAGTATCAGTGCAAGGGTAATGACTTATCTTTTTTTGACTACTCTGGGTGAGGATATTACCATGTTCAAAATAACTAGGTGTAAGGTGCTGCTGTGCCTATGCACTTTGGACACAGATGCACGAAACAGCTATAGTCTGCCATGAAAAAAACTAAAACAAATTCATCATTGCAATGACAGCTTTCTAACTAATATATTAGATAAAACATGCATTTCCTCAGGTACACTCTAAAGACTGCATTTAGGGAATTAAATGCAGAACTCCTGCTATTTTTGGATTAAAAAAAAAACAAACGAAACCAAGCTACAAGTGTAAATCAATTCAGGGAATACTGAAAATGTATTTTGGCTTGTTTGGTTCCTACCTGGGTTATTGAGACATAATGGATAAGGACTGCTAACTACCTCATTATCATCAGAGAGCTATGTGACTTTGGGAGAAAAGATCCCACTAACTGGGATCTTTTCCTATCTGCCTAACCAGAAACAACTCTCCCTCCCCCCCCCGCCCTTATTTGCTCTTTTTTATCTTTTCCTCTTTTTCCTTCCTTTTCTCTCTTCTCATTCTGTCCTATAAGGAAGAAAAATAAAACTTAGAAATTAAAAAAACCCAGACCCCAGAACTAAAACTTAGAGTTGTCTTTGTTCTCATGGTTTGATTTTGGAAACTCATTATCAGTCTATATTATAGTCTTTGCACATTTTCTTGGCTTGAAAGGCAAGAAATCACATACTTACTGCCACAGAGCTTTGACTAGTATCCAACATTCCTGGTTTCTCCAGGATTACACTCTTGCTCATCAGATTGATATACTTAAGTGCCCAATCTTTCTTGAAGGGGCAAAAATGAAGAAGAGATGATAAAGGGAGATACCTGAAACCAAAGAGAGATGAAGTATAGAGAGATGTGAAAAAAGTCACTGTCAGTAAATAAAAATTAGAAACACAATAGCAGGAAGATGGCTTTATGTCTCCTGTAAATCTGTTCAAAACACACAGGGGACAGGGTATGCAGTGAGGAGTAAGAGAAGAGGTGAGGGACACTTACAGACAATTTTAAAGGGAGGTGCAACAATATTACAGCTGGGTACTACTGTGTCCTTACATGACTGAAGCACGTTGCAAGAGTTAAGAGTTAGACTCTTCCTGTGTGTAACTAGCATAGGGGCTGACTGCAGCACCTGCAACAACTTTGGCTACAACTGTCTGAAGTGACTGCATCTTCTTTGTGTTCAGGTAACATGCAATGCAAGAAGATATCCTATGTTATCCATACAGTGCTGTGACAGAAGTGAATGCATCAGTGTTTATATGTGCACAAGTTCACATTTCTCACTCATTCCCTTACTGTGTTTCCAATCCCCACCTAAATATTCACAATATATATATTCTTTCTTAAATTAGATTGGGGTTGGCAGATCATTTGAATTAAAATATGTGTAAATAAATATGAAGAATACAAAACTAAGTAAAAAAATCTAATCAGTTCGCCATTCTATTTTTAAGAGGGTGTGCTGATCCCACACAATAAGCAATGCTTTGGCAGATATGACACACAATTAGCTTTTCACAGGAGCAAATAAGGACCAAGTTGCCACCTTTAAGGAGACATTCTGCTTAAAGGCAATCAGCTATCAGCTTGAAGCACACAGGCGTTAGGATCAAAGAACCAAGTAGACATCAATATCTGAACTATTCACCTTAAGGCTACCTTTATAATCAGTGGAATGAAGGAGACACTTACAGCATGATACAATATCTGTTGTGTCCCAGAAGTGCATGTTTATTCCATGGACATAAGAACACCAAGGGCAACTAGCTTCAGAGACAGATGTTTGTAATTTTGTTTAGGTCAACTGAGTTGTGTCCCATCTAGAGAGCCACTGCAAAACACAAAAACACATTTCTTATGCACTTGGATTTTTCGATCTGTGTTGCAGCTAATGCTGCTGAGCTGTCAGTAAATTGTATGCTAAACATATGCAACGAGCTATGCATTTTTAGTTGTTCATTCCAGTAGCTGTGAAGTCTGACCTAACACAAGTCTATGAAAAACACTATGCCCAAATACTATACTGGTCCCTGAAATATGTTACTGAAATTGGTGCAATTATGTATTTAGTACTACATTTAATTCATGACCCAGGGATTTGATTTTCTTGTTTTCTCATTAAATTGTGTTGTGTTTCTTTGTTTATTTGCCACATTCATATCTTCATTATGGGCCTGGTGATGAAAATATTTGGTGAAGAACACATGGAAATATCCAGATATTGAGGAATTCAGAAAAACTAGCTTAGCCTTCTGACTATTTAATTGGTATTTAAGAGAGTAAATGAACACATGATCAGTTCTATATTAACACATAAGAGAAAAAGTCTGAAACATAGGTAGAGTTACAGTAGGTTCAATGGTTGTCGCTGGTGCTTTTGGGTTCTCTTTTTTCAGGGACAAATGAAGAGGTAAAGTAGACTATAGCTGCTAAAGGAAGAATACTCTGATGGAGAAAGCCCGGACTAGAACAATGGTAATCACAGTCTAACAAGCAATAATACTTTGAAAGCAGGGTGAGCCTTCCTAAACTTGATACCGCTTTGACAGGCAGTAGGCTGGCTTCTTCCAAAGAGTAAGTTGCATGACTTGAACAGAAGGAAGCCTCCTATGGTTCATATAGCTACCATATATTCTTAATATATGTCATACTATACGTTGTTCATATACCTAAATGGAGATGGTTCTGCCATCAGTGCAGAACTGAAAATGTCCGAGAAAGATTTTAGTTCCTGGCTCAACCACATGCCTCTGTGACCTTCATAAAAAATTATACCTGTAAAGTTCAGGGAGTGTATCCCATCTTCACAGCAGATAGGGACAGTAAAAAAATCAATCAATGACTTAACTGCTTAGGCAGTAACAGACAGACAAATGCACAGACAGGTCTAACAATGGTTAGCTCAAGAGAGTCAAAGACCACAAGTACACCAATGCACTACTGGACAAAAAAATAGTAAATAACAATAGCTATTGTCATAGGTGCATGTGTGACAAGGGACAGCCCCCCCCTCATACACCTTTTATTAAACCTGTGTGCATAATTGACCATATGTACCTAAAAAACTCTAGAGGGGGGGCAGAAAACAGCAAACATGATGCACAGTAGTGAGTTTTACAAGTTAGGCCCAAAGTTTTAAAAATGAGGTGACCTTTGATATAGATACAAATGAATTAAAAATGTTCCATAGCAAACAGTTCCCATCCAGGGGTTGTAAACATGCTACTTCTACAATAACAAAGTGTTTGCCTTACATCTAGAGCTACTTAAGATAAAAAAAAGAAATCATACATTTTATGAAATGCCTTATTAGAAGACATTCTCAAGGGAGAAGGGGTGGGGAAATGCAGAAGCAGTGTCAAATGTAGTCAGTTAATAAAATGCAAATAAAATCTATAAGGTTTAAACAAAGCCTAATGCATTATTCATAAATAAGATCTTTCTTTTACACAGAAAGTTTAATTCATCATCCAGTTTACTATATTTTACAGCATCAATTAGAAAAGAGGGATTCTCTTCCTCTCCAAAGTTAGCAGTACAGATTCACAGTAAAAGAAAATCTATTATGGCATTTAATAGCTTGATGAGAGATGCATAAATGTAAATCAGCAAGACTGTAAGAAAATCAGCACGTGAGAAAGAAAAAGCAATTTCTTCGTTATGAAAACTCATTCAGTTTCCATTGATTAGATGATGGCAGGCCTATTTTTCTAGCTTAGTCCAGTTTACCTAAGCTGTGACTGTGGGAAGGAGGAATGCGTCAGGAGGATGTTGGTTCCCACCACAACCCGCCAGTCTTTTCTCTTTCCAGTGAAGGACCAAATAAATTGTGGGCTGTGGGTGGGTGGGGGAGAGACAAAGAAAAGCACCAAAACACAGAATTTAAGAAACATACAAAGAAATTATTCTTTAACCTCTTTTCATATTAACTACTGCTAAGGATAATATATATCTAGACTTTGTACCTGGGCTACACAGATCTACCTAGGCTGTAACTGTTTTTTCAGTGTTATTAATATGCATTTTTTAATTGTTTCTACCTTAAGAAAAGGAAACAATTTCCAAGGATATATATGTCCTTTCAGAAATATTTTACTGGGTCCACTATGGAAATATTTTATGCTTACGGATTTGTCTTGTACTTTTAAAATTGTCCTTTGGCATTAATTTTTTTTACAGCTGCTGTAGGCATGTAACAACACAACTACATCATACAAACATGAGATGCAAAAATCATCATAGACCATTATTAACTGGCAATTAAATATTCACATGACATGAGCAACTCTATAAGGAGAATAAATTGGGTTTGAAAACATGATATCTATGCTATGATAGTTTTGAACTTAGTCTGTCCTTAGATGCTCTTATTCATAAGTTTGTTATTAAGATTACCTGGATTTGATCAAATAGGTGACAACTTCAACTTTTATGCTGTGACCATTTGCAGGCATTTCCCAAGTAGCTTTAAAAATTATATTGGAGAGCTTTTCACAGTGGAAGAGCTTCTGAGATTTTCAAATTTGGGGTTTTGTTTCTCTACATCCCATTGTCTTCTTCCCTGTCCTCACCATATTCATTTGCTAACAAGCCTGGTGATAACTCCAGGTGAACAGGACTCAAAATGATAACTTTTCAGAAGAGTTCATCGAGAAGATGCACTGAGTCCAGTTGAAAACTCAAGTTACATGCACCAGCTTAACGGCACAAAATCAGACATGGGAATTTTATAAAAAGTAGCAAAACACATTTGCATTTACATTTCAAATATACTCCATAGCCTTTCATATTTGAAAGTCTTCATTCCCAACTTCAAATCTCAGTTCTTAAAGCTCCTCAGGAGGCAAGAATCTACTAGAAAGCTTTATAGGAAGCAAGCAAAGAATCCAATTAAATACTGGTAGGTATGCTTTCAGCAAAGAAAGATGCACATATCACATCAACAACTGCAAAATCAATAGGGCATGAGTGCAGGAGCTTCCACAATCTAATCCTTTCAACTACATCAAGAACAAACTTGTCACCTCTGCTCAGGCTTTTCTCTGGCCAATTAAAATCTCAATTACATTTATGGAGTCGCTGCTTCATTGTTCTGTTGGTGTTCAGTCTGGGTTCCTCTGGGAAAGCAAGGGAATATGGGGCATGTGGAAGAGGCCCAGAAGATGTGAAAGATGTGTGACCCTAGGAGCTGTAAGGTCTGCAAGGAAGGGACTAACCCTTGATGGCAGATACAGAGAAGCAAAGGTACTGCATGGCCCACTCCCCAAAGTCCCATTATAGCTCCGTATCCCCATATCATCTCAAAACATCCAAGTGGCATAAAGGCTATCAAATTTTAAGACCCCCCAAAGTAGAATTTCAATATGTCATCACCACTGTGCAAAATGCACACATCAGGCAACCAAAAGTTCTTTCTAAGAGTTAATTAGCAAAGCACCAGTTCATTACTCTTTGCAAGTTGTTCTTTTTTCCTTCTTCATCCTTGTGTTCACAACATTTACAAAGAGATCAAAATCCCCAGCTTGCCCTGCATTCATCTCCCTCTAATTCTGTGAACTTTTTTTTTAAACACCCATGACCCAGGAGGTTATGAGTTATAACTCCTACTTCAGTTTTGAAAACACATGTGAACAGAACTTATATATAGGCTGGGAAGCTGGGAGACAATGTCATCTCATTTCACTTCTTGTACCTCAACCTGTTCTCACCCCACTGCTTGGAGTTGTTCAAATTTGCTTTTGATTGTAGGCTGTTCTGTGTAAGGACTGAACCTTTGCTTGGGTCTTAAAAAATACTTACGATGTTGTGGGTGCTATTAGATGACATGTACAACATAAGTCATAATTGATGTAATACTGTTGAGAGTAACATTGTATGCATTTTTAACAAAACATTCTGATTGTTCTTGGTTTTTGCAACTTACTAACAGCAACGTAGGTGCCTGCAGTTAATAAATTTTGTTCTCATTAACAGAGCAATTCACAGAAAGTTAGAGTGTATAAGCATTTAAAATACTTTAGTCTCTGTATAGAAAAACATAAAGTTGTAGGACAAAGCAACCATGGAGTTAATAACCTTTCAAACAGCTTAATAAATGTATAGTTTGTGGATAAAAATGAAAAGTAAAAGCTAGAAATTAATTAAACATACATTTAATTCTGTTCCCTTCTAATAATATTTGAATGAAATCTTTCATGTTCTTTAGTGTAAAACTTGAATATTAACCTAACTTAATATCAATTTAATACATATATTGCCAATGATGCAACCAAAGTGTAGCTTATCAGACAGTTCCATGGTAAGGTTAACACTTATGAGAAGACAAACTGAATCATTTATACTATTATTTCAATAATATTGAAATGTGTTGCTTCAATTAAGTTAAATTTCATTTAAGCTGTAGTTTGTATTTGCTTATATTTTAATTTGTAATTATTAAAATGATAAATACAAATTTCTTATAAAATGCTAAACTCATTGAGTGAGAGCCTTCTGGCTTGTCTGGGACTCCTGAAATCAGCTTTAGAGGTATTTTTCCAATTGAAGCCTTGGGATCTTATCTTAACATTAGCTGTGACTTAAGGGGATAACAAGGTAATAAGGAGAAAGTATGGAGAGGTATAATAGAGATATCATTAACAAGAAAGTACAATTAATGTATCATTAAAATCAAGGACATTATAGCATAGAGTTAGCTATTTCATCTATGAGTATCAAGGAGTTTAGAGGAGTTTTGTTCAAAGAAAAGAAGTCAGTTGGGAACTGTACCCTAAGCTAATTTATAGAAGTGAGTAATAATGGGTCCAGCCAAAAAGAAAAAAGAAATTATGGTCACGCATATAAATGATTCAACCTGGTTCCCCTGTTTCTCTACACTATAAATGTAAGTCAAATGAACAATTCACAGGAGCTGGTTTGCACACACAGTCTCAACAGTCTGGAGATTTTTTACTCAAAAGTCATGAATTATGGAATCTCCAGGTTATTTTATTCACCTGGCTCAACTCAGTGATAAATAATGTGATTCAACCAACAATGACCTAACAAGTCAGTTTTAAGTTTGTAAATCAAAATAGAAGTCTGAAAGAACAGCAGAAAAATTGGAACAATAACAAATCCAAAGTATTTTGAAGATTCATTGTCATTTGGCAGGACATCTTTACATTTTGGAATAGAAAAATGAGGTTTTTTTAAAAAAACAGAAAAGCTTTTTGCCCAGTATTAGTATAATACTTAGCTTGATTGCTTTCACAGATAGACCATCCAAATATCTTCATTTGCTTTGGATTATGAAATAAGAACAGAAAGAGAAAATTCTAGCTAGTGATTTAATTCAAGCATTAAGGTAACATGGTGCTGGGTATATTATAAATACCTAGATATGTTATTACCACTACATCAATAAGTGTCTTCTGCCAAGAAAGGCTGAACTCCCTGAAAAGCATTTCTGATGAATCAGCAGGTGATAACAGTTGAATTACATGAGACGCACCATTTTTAGGGGATCTAAAATTTATACTTTCTCTGTGATTTCAGAAGTAACACTCTGGAGTCAGTAGTTCTGCACTAAAACTTAATTTGGCTCACTATGTCTGCAGCTTAAACTTCAGCCACATAGTTAATGATGTATGATATCACTAATCATTTCTTTTATGAAATGGCAAACTAGTTAAAAAAATATGACATGAGCTGACAATTGCTTATGAGGTTAAGAAGAAAAATGTTTTGAGACCTTGGCAATTTCCCTATTCCACCTTTACATAAAATTTGGAGGTGTCTGTCTGGGCATCACAACTGGCAAATATTGTACTTAATTAATTTGACAATACCCGTTTTGGCAACATTGTCACTTCAAATAAGCAAAAAGCTCCTTCACATTTCAAAGACCTGTACAATGCAGCCTTGTGATAAGAATATTACATGCTTTCCTCTTCTATTCTGGCTTGTCGCTGTGGGACAAGTGCAGGAGTCTGAAGAAATCTCCTTCTTTCTCCAAGTGCTTTGTTTTTTTTCTTTCTATCTCCACATGGAGACAGAAGTTATTTTCACCCACATTAGCAGCCAGCCTAAAGAAACCATATTTGACCTTTTCTAACTATTACTGGGTTTTTGGAAAAATTGGAATTATTTTCTTTGTAGTATGTATTTATTTAAGGTAGTATAGTGATACTAAAGTATTGCAGGAGAGTTTAATATATTTTGTTACTCAGAAACAACATTCAGCACATCATGTAACAACTTTAAGGCTTTATCTTGGCCCTAACTTGAAAAAGCAAAACTCAGATGTTTCTTCAAATATAGAGGACAAGGATGACTTAAGAGTTCTTGACTTGGTTCTCAAGCACAATGACTTCATTTTTTTGCCTGTTAGTCTAAGTCTGGTGTCACAGGGCAAAGCTGTTACCCACCATAGTGGCAGGCATGGATTAAAGTTCCAGAGACAAAGATGCTACTTGTTACTTTTTTGATCTGAATCTTGAGTATTAGATTCAATAGAATAGAGACAGTAAAAAGAAAACTGTTGTGTGCACAGACAGTGGGTCCAGACCTAAACATTCTCCTTATAGTCCCTTCCATGGAGCATTTGCCAGAGCAAGACCAAAAGCACATGTTGACAGGAAGATATCTGGTCATCCTAGTTGCAGTATCTCTTTACATCATTACAGCTGAGAAGAATCGCTCCTCTGATAAGGCAGAACAATAGATACAGCAATTGGTTGCCAATAGGTAGCTTTCCCCTGTTTTCAGAGAAAATTGGAAAGAACCCAAATGTAACCTTTGAAAGGCCATCCAGTAGCCATAAGAAAGTGGACTGGTGCACAACTGACCTTTACTAAACACAAAAGCATTGTGACAGTTCTAAGCAATAGTTATTTTTAAAAGGAGGAAAAAAAATCTATAGAGGCAGACTTAGTGCATGATTTTAATTATACTATTATGTTATCTGCTGGGGGTAGAATCCTGTTCTGCTATTTTTATTCATGATGTACTGATAACTACGTTACTGAAATTGGCCTCTTCCTTCCATTTTCAGAAAGCTTATTCTCTGCACATACTTTAATGAGAGAAAAGCTGACCTGTTTGAAAAACCCAGCCTGATACTTATCATATTGACAGATGGTATTAATTTGTGGTGATGATATACTGTATTGTTACTAGCAATTGACACTAGAACTGGAGCTTTTGGTTAGCAAAATGCTTTAGGTGTACCATAGATACCAAGCTTATGATCACTGAAATAAAGCTCACTTAGGGAAATATTTTAAATAAAATTTACTGTCTGAAGAATCAGGTTAGTAATTGGTCCTGTCAGTAGTCAGAATTACTACATTTTACAGATAAAATTGTAAGAAAGTGAAAAATTTTTCAGATTAAATATTAATATCTAACAGTTATTCAGTTAATGTATTTATACGGCAAAGCAATAAAGATAATACACTGTGGATGGTAGATGTAAATGGCAAGTCACCGAATATCTTCAGCTTTCTATCTTTTACAAACACAGGTGGTAAAAATAACAACTGACCATTATGAAAATCATTGGTAGGCTTGGATTTCCATGTAATACCTTCTCATGGATACCTGAATATTAATACAGTGAGCAAAAGCATACTATTATGCACTTGGATTCAAAGAATAGACAAAACAATTTAAAATATTAGGATTTCTTAACAATATTTTTATTGAGTTAACCATATTATATACACTATGAAGTTGTGCAAATGCATGTAGTTAGTGAAGAGGGCTCAACTCAATTTAGTATTCTTTTCCCCCTGTATCTTCTTAGGTATTGATATATTTTCAAGATTACAGAGCTTTAGATTCTTTTTTTTTTTTTTAAAATTCTCTACTCTTCTTCTCCCTTCCAGATGTGCAATTGTGAATATGCAGTTCACTTATAGTCAGCAAAATTCACTGATGGGTCCCAAAGACTTTGGTGATATCACAGTGCTAATATGGTAATACTCAATCATTGCCACTCTGGACATATTTCTGTACTTGTTTTCTCTCTACCATGCACACAGGATATGAAAGGCCTCAGTGCTATTGCGTACTGTGACTAATCAGTCCTAATTTGACTAAAGAAAATCTCATCTTTGGTGCCCCTTTTCTTTTAATTCCTATGTCAAATATAAGGATTCTCAGACAAAAACTATTTGTCTGTGTTACGGTATTTTTCACTGTGTCATTACCTAATAAAAAAATTTGCCTTACCTACAAATAGATTTTATATTGTCATTTTAATTTTACTGTTTTATTTCTGTATTTTCTGCTAAAATGTCTTATGTATTTTCCTCTTTTATCTGTTGCCCAGTGTGATTTGTGTTCCATCAGATTGTAATGGTGGCTTTAGGAAAGGCTCTTAAAAGTAAGCTGGAACCTCTTTGAGAGCTGGGTCTTTTATTGGAAGAAACAAGGAAAAGAAGTTATTAATGCTTGTAATCCGAGATGTTTTGGTTTCTTCCAGTGCACAACTAGACCTGTACAGAAGAAGATGGTGTATCACAAATGGGAAGAAGCGTTGCAAGAAAGAAAAAAAAAACGGACAGGAGAAGTTTTGTTTCAACCACTGCTAATCTACATCTCACAAGAAGATACAGACAGATAAGTAGATAGACAGACAGACAAACAGATAGGTAGCTAGATATTTGAAGACACCAACATTTCTCATTCGTGTTTCGATCAGCAGGCTTAGCAATGATAATGAAAAGTAGAAAGGTGAGAATGTAAAAGTCAGATTAAGTGAGAAATACTAAAGGAATAAAGAAACATAGGTAAGAAAGAAAGGCGCAGTTGCAGCAGTTAAAGATCTGTCATAGGCTTTCCATTATGACAGCAGTATAACTGTAACTGAATATAACCAGGAAGCTATTTGGAAGACTCTAGAAAGACTTGAGAAAGTGTTGAAAAAATGAATTAAACTAAAAATACAGATGAAACAGACAGGAGGTAGGAAAGAGAAGGAGAGATGCTGTCTGCCTGAATGATGGTAGTGATAAATAAACCCATATGAATGAGAAACAGGGTATGAAAGAAATAAAATTAATGCTTTTATCTCATCTATATCTACTTTAGTGTCTGAGCAATAAAGGCAAAATAAATGAACTACCATGAGAACTCCTATTTTCTTAAGTATAGCTTTCTTTTATTCTTGCTTACTGAAAATCCATTTAATTTAAAATATGTATGAAGAAAAGGGAAAAGCTGTTAGTCTAAAGCCGTGCACAGCAAGGTTCAACATGAAGCACGTTTTTTATGGCAAAGTTCCAAAGAGCAGCCAAATGGGATTTACAATGCCAGTGTTGACAGGATCTTAAGCATAACAGCATTAGATAGCTGCCACCTTAACTTTTTGGATAGAGATGGCTACAGTAAGTTGTAGGCTACAATTAAAGCTCATTCATCACTGCTTTCTTCTCAACATTGAAAAGGTTAAGGACTTAGAGATCTCAAAGCCACTAAATTTTCTTTCTGGTTTAGACCACCCATAAATACCACAGAAAGGTCCAAGGGATTTTTCTTTTTCTTTTTTTGAGGGGTGAAATTTTTCCAGTAGAAAGAAGTGAAAGGACAGAAAAAAGGGAAACATGACTAAGTGCAATACACTTGGCTTTTATTTAGCCAAAAGACCTTCCCTAGATCTTGCTGTATATCTGTTCTACAGATACTTTTTCTGTTCTCTCTCTTTTTTTTTTTTTAACCCAACCCCAGAAAAGTGTCTACATTTTTTATTTTTTTTTAAATGTAGGGAAGCCATAAATACCTGCCTATTTCCTATTTAGAAATCTGAACTGATAAAAGGGCAAGTAAAATGCTGGACAAGAACTTACCTTGAATATCATCAGCTTCTGTCTGAGAAGTACCATTTCAGGTGGCTGATAGTCATACACTCATCAGAATCTCAATTCCCATCAGCTGACTTAGTAAGAATGTAATAATACTTTATGCAAGCTAAGAAAATATTAGCTAGGTATTTCAAGGAGATAGAGTTATTCTATTTCATTGGATTCTGACAATGCATCATCACTTCCTTCATATTACATGTTGCTGGATGCATATCTAGTTGATAGTAATCTGAATCTGGAAAGAAAATGCTTCAGGCCATTCTAACATAAGTCTTAAAACATGTAAAATAAGTCAGCCGTAAATTTTCAATTATGATTTTGATTTTGCAAGAGACACTATGTAAATCTGAATATTGATTTTAGAAGTTTATCAACTTATTATTGTCAGGTAAGCCAATGTTATATTTTTCCACGCCCACTACTGAATTTTCACTGCAGACAGTAGACTCTTAGGATAAAGCATTCCTAGCAAAAGCTAGTCAGTGTCACATCTGTGCCAAGATAACTCATTAGCACTGGAGCCCAGAACAACCAGCAATCTTGCTGCCCTCAGGATACAATGTAGAAAACACACTTTGACATAGTTTTCCTGACATGATTTTCTTGCATATCATTAAATAAATATAAACAAAAATCACTTTCTGGATGCTCAAGGGTAGGAAGAAAAAGAAAAGAAAACTAAAACTGTTAATAGATTTAAAACAACCTAGTGATAGGCAAGGTATCAATGGCACTCTAAATTCTCAAAAGGAATAAATGGGGAGGGGGGTAAAATCAAAGCTTATGAGCTCCCTCACACTGACCATCAGCTCTGTACTACACTGGGGAAAGCTTTTCAGTCCAATCTGTTGTAACTACTCTGACATTAAGTTTTTATTGCTTTATTTTTCTTGGAGCCTTTGGATAAGAGTTTTCCAGAAGCTGTTCTAGAAAACTCAGTCAGAAAGTACTTCAATCTTCCAATGTTCTGTTTTTCTAGAGGTAGGCTTAAGAAATGCTGCTTATCTCATAGGAGGTGAGCAGCCACTGTCAAAGCAAGTTCAGAAAAATAGGTTTTCTTAAGTAAATAATAGAAGAAGTTTTGGAGCACACATTATTTAGGATTATATTTGGGTTGAAAAATATTATAATAATGATCTATAAAATGAGAAAGTACCGAGTAATGTGAAAGTACTTTAGAAAGCATCGTTATGATAAATAAATATGTTATATTAATTCTGCAAGACTTCCCTTTCCCTCATACCACACAACTTCACTTTACTTATGCATGTTAGAAAAAGGACATTGTTATTGTCAGGAGATAATATCCCTACAAATTGTGACCATCATTTTCCCTGACAGATAAGAGTATCTTGCAACCCCATGCAGCGCTACAGGCTTGGGGAAGAGTGGCTGGAAAGCTGCCCGGCAGAGAAAGACCTGGGGGTGCTGGTTGACAGCCGGCTGAATATGAGCCAGCAGTGTGCCCAGGTGGCCAAGAAGGCCAACCGCATCCCGGCCTGTATCAGGAACAGTGTGGCCAGCAGGAACAGGGAGGTGGTTGTTCCCCTGTACTCGGCACTGGTGAGGCCGCACCTCGAGTACTGTGTTCAGTTTTGGGCCCCTCACTCCAGGAAAGACATTGAGCTGCTAGAGCGTGTCCAGAGAAGGGCAACCAAGTTGGTGAGGGGCCTTGAGCACAAGTCTTATGAGGAGCGGCTGAGGGATCTGGGGTTGTTCAGTCTAGAAAAGAGGAGGCTGAGGGGAGACCTTATCGCTCTCTACAACTACCTGAAAGGGGGTTGTAGTGAGGTGGGTGTTGGTCTCTTCTATCAGGTGTCTGGAGATAGGACAAGAGGAAATGGCCTCAAGTTGAGGCAAGGGAGATTTAGGTTAGATATTAGGAAAAATTTTTTTACTGAGAGGGTTGTCAAATATTGGAATGGGCTGCCCAGGGAAGTGGTTGAGTCAGCATCCCTGGAGGTATTCAAAAAGCGAGTGGACAGGGTACTCCAGGGCATGGTTTAGGGGGCATGGTTAATGGTTGGACTTGATGATCTTGAAGGTCTTTTCCAACCGAAATGATTCTATGATTCTATGATTCTATGATTCTATCTATTGACACCAGGAGCTGTATAGAAGTCAAGGAAACACTGGGGTCCCTTCCTAGAGGTTACAAGAAAGTACCAGGTACTGTAAATATAGCAATTATTATGATAATTTAATATTGATTATGTTCTCTGTGTACAGTACTTAATAATTTCATAAGTATGCATATTATTTCTGTGAAATTTATTTTGAATAGTGTTATACACTGCCAGTCAATTTTTCCAATATTTCGAGGTCTGAAGAAAATGCAGAAAGAAAACAAATTCATATATATTTTATATATGAATATATATATATTACATTCATATAAAAATCAAGCAATGAAATTACAGCAAGTTTCTTCTTCAACTGTAAGAATGTAGTCAGAAGCAACCAAGATGGGAAAAACAGGGACAAACAGTTCACTTAACCTTCTGTGAGGATTCACAGTGCATCAAGTGCTTCTCTGTTCACAAAGCCAGTATAGAGCCAAGGACAGCATGACTGCTGAGAAGAGCTTCAGCTTACGGCATGTATCTGTATGCCCATCTCTAGATTTGGGCTCTTTATGATTAGCGAAGTTTGTTTTCTAAACTTCTCAGTCATTTAGGGTTAGTGTGCAACATACCAACCTGTAAAAGCAGATAATCTCATGCATAACAAAACCTGGTGATAAAAAATTAATAGGTTGCATTCCCTATTACAAATACATAGTATCTACTGCAAGATATGAGCAGACAAAATTTCAACTCACCAACAGAGAAGCCACAGAGTTACATATCAAATCCAAAGGGATTTTCTGACAAACTAAGAATGATTACATAAATCAAACGAACCTGAATTTTCTCTGAACCAGTGAATGTAAATGTTTTTACAGACAAATGCCTACATATTATTATTCCATACAGTAGTTTCAGCAATTCACATGTTTTCCCACAGTTGTAGCACTATACGTAACAGTGATTTAATGAAACTTCTCATCTTCAGACAGAGTAGCTGAATGGAGCTACTGCCATATCAGTTTAATTGCCCAGACTTGTAAATGTTGTACACCTTGTTATTCAAGCTGCATGTTGCAAGCTACCTGTGAATGATCAGCTTTGCCAACAGGTATAGTGTAACAGGGTTTTAACTGCTTTCGCCTTTGGCATTCTTCACCTGCAAGGGATGGTAACTGTTACTTCATTTCAATTAGAAGACAGAGCAGCTACTTAGTGGTCTTTCACCTGGAAAAAGATCAAGACTGTAAGTGTTAATTAATCAAACTTTTGAAAGTTTCAGCCACTTTTGACTTGTTCTCCAACACTGCAAGATTCAAAAGTTCTTCTGGAAGAGCCTGCAAGCCTCAGGGTCTGTAGTTGCTTTGTAGTTTTCAAAAATTGTGTCCAATCTACTACTAATTACAAGGCGACTGTTGAACTCCCTAGGGAGGTCAAAGGCAAGGAAAACATTATTCGCTTCTGCTCCATGTCTTTTATCTATTTTTGAGTAATGTACAAGGTCTTTGTAATTTCCTAAAAATCAATCCTCACAACACAGAGTATCCCTAGGATCTGTGCACGGAATTGGCTGTTAGGTGTCCTGAGCTCATCCTTGGTTGATCAGTTATTTCTCCTAGTACCACAGAAAACATGTTACAGCAGACTGTCAGAATAGTCCCATCTCATAACAATTATGGCACATGTTCTTATCACTAAGGATTGTAATCCTGTAGCATGGCATTGCCATTGCTAGTAACAGGACATAAACACTGTACAAGGCCTCAGCACTGAGGTTTGTCAGTCCTGCTCTGTGTGAACTTCACTTGCCTGCAGCTTTGTTTTACTTGGTTTAGCTGTGACAGCAGTTTCTCTCATGGACCAGGTGTCAATGGCTAGTTTGCCCTACTTTTGTTTATCTTTGTGTGATACAACTGCAGTTTTTTATAGATAGCAGCAACAAGTTACTCTGTGCTGAACAAGATATTTACAGCTAACACAAAGACACGGTGTAGGGAAACACAGACCTGTTATGACACTGAAGAAGCAGAAAGGTGTAAAAGTGTGTTACCAAACCTAAAAAAATAACCCAAAGTGGATCCTAGACCAAGGAAGAAGCAACGATCAACATCAGCATCATACTCCTGCCAGTAAAGGACTCCAGATACTGAGGACCCCCATAACACCCCCCCCCCCCAGCACTAGCATGAAACCCCTGACCTCAGGATCCAGAGGAGCAGTGGGAGGGTGAGTATAGCTCCAAGGGATGGGCAGAAACTAAGACATGTGTGTTTAACAATTTTAACTGCATTATTTTTCTTTCTCTTTCTGTAACAATTACATCTAGACTAATAATGATAAAACTTAAGATTTCAATTATACTAACAATAAATTCTTGGCTTTGCTTACATACAAGTGTGCTTCCTCTTTGCCCGTAAACAAGATTATAAGTATAAAAGGATGAAATCTTGGCTCCATGGAAAAATATGTAGAAACTATTTCCACTGACTTCATTAGATTCAGAATTTCAATGTATGTCCTTGTGTACAGAGAATGTTACATGTATTTGTATTAAATTTGAAATGATTTGGAGAATTTCACTGATTTTAACAATCTAATCTTTCCTGGATTTAAAAATAAGAGTTTTATTAAAAGCATAGCTCTCCAGAAAAATTTTGACAATACTATCTGTCTTTTTTTCCATTCAAAACATACTAGTTTCATCAAAAATTTTGACTCGGAAAACGTCTCTTGACAAGGATGGAATTTCTGATCAAAAAGAGAGAGAAGGGAAAAAAAGGGGGGAGAAACTACTAGCTAATTTGCTATTCTCTTGTGGATCTCAGTCTCTCTTGGGAGTTATTCTTCAAAAGCAGAGACTGAGTCTATAGTGATCAAAACCCCTCAGCTAAGACACAGAATATTCATGTTTGAATTTCTGTCCTCAACCTTTTCCACTGTGGGACTGGAAAAATGTTTGAAATGCCTAGATTTCACAAGATAAGTAAACTCTTAACTCTAGAAGAAAACTAAAAATTAGTCCCATAATACACTACTTACAGCACAAATACATTACTTATAGCACCTTTTATTTTGAGCTGTCACTACCGTGACATTTAGACTAATCTTTATGACAAGTTCAGCTCCTTTTCTTTTATGAAAAAGTCTCCTACATAACGATAAAAAGGTTCCAGTTGCATCAATTAGACCAGTTTTAAAAGCAAAGTAAAGGCAGTGAGAAGTGTGTTTTCCTCTTAATGCACACTCATTCCGCCCCCCCCCCCCACAAAAAACCACCCCCAAAAACGCAGTTAAAGATAACTCCACTATATGGATTATATCTGGAATGCTAAGAAATAACATCTCTCTCAAAGAAACCCTGAACCAAAACAGCTTTGTAAAGCCAATATCTGAGAATTTAGGGAATGTCCATATCAAAACTGCCTGTGCATGTTTGTTCTTCCACCTTGCTTGAAAACAAGCTCTGGCTTGCATAAAAAGGAGTTTTGAAATAAAGAAATACAGGTGTAATTTAAAGAGAAAGAAATACCGATACTGCCTGGTACCTGAACAGGTCACTGTGCATCAGAACATTTAGATCAACACCACACACTTGCACCCCCAGAACCACTGGTGGCAGCGAGTTGTGACAAGAGGTCTGTTACTGAGAGCTCCCCTATCAGAACAGAGATGGCTGGCACTCAGTATATTTTTCCTTGTAAGGCAGAAGTAAAGTTAAAAGTACTTTACCACCCAAACAATTTACTGTTTACACTAGCCTGTTACACAAGGTACCTTTTTAGGAAAAATGCTTCAAAGCATAAAATTTCTTTTATTAGCTCATGGTAAAACAAAACAAAGCCACAAAAACCAAACACAAAATCAACCCAAAGAAGCTCTAACCCGTGAAACTCGGAATAGTCTAACAAAATTCTGCTAGAAATCCAATGCTGCTAATATGTGCTGGTAGTCTATGTCAAATATAACATTTACATGTATCTTTGCTTATTGCCATCTGTATTAATTTGCCTCTTCCATATTTACTAAAGGTTTAGGAATGAAAGCCTTGACAGAAAGCTCCACATTTATGAACAAAACAGATATAATGGAAGCAATAATAATACAAACTTTCAGAATTAATATAACTTCTAAAATGACACCGGAGAGGATCGGGCACTAATCTGATCTGCATGTCCATTCCTGGCTTCCTCAGATCAGTGCATTACACCTTTTGTACTACTGTACACAGTCTGCACTTTCCTGAAAGCTCTGCTGACAAAAAGACAGCAAGAAAAGCTATGCAATTGCAGTCTGCAGCCCCAGGGCTACAGAAAAGCAATCTGTTAGTAAGGACAAAAGGCTGCTTAGACCACACACCTCAGGCACTTCAGTTCTTCCTTGGGTTGTATAACAGGGTTTTATATTTTGCCTAATCACAAATATTGCAGATTATACTGTTCCAGAAGATGTAACTGAATGAAAGCAGTTTCAAACAAACCTTTACCATATATCTTAATGCCGGGAGCAGGGGTCTGACTTTTTTCCCTGTCAGTAGATTTATTTAGCAGTCATGTGAAGGCCTAAAACCTTATGAAAGAGCTGTAGAATGTACTTTCCAGCTGGGTGTTTACTAAGAAACCCAGACAGGGCTGAGCTGCATTGTACAGAGTGCCACATTGTGCCTCTCTTTGCTTTCTGTGGTTTTGAAAACTTAGGCTCCTGAATTAAACATCGGATACTCACGGGTATGAGCAGCAGCAGTACAATTCTACTTAGTGTGCCCTTTTACACATTCCTCCAGCAAAAAATATCCAGCTAATTAAAGACTTCATTTTATGAGAGCTATGGAGC
This sequence comes from Harpia harpyja, assembly GCF_026419915.1. Classification (NCBI taxonomy): domain Eukaryota; kingdom Metazoa; phylum Chordata; class Aves; order Accipitriformes; family Accipitridae; genus Harpia; species Harpia harpyja. Next base: position 27,432,471 of record NC_068947.1, read on the forward strand.
ATTGCTGTGGTTGTTTTATTTCAAAGGTCATTTATAGTGCAGATTTTTATTGCAACTTAGAGGAATGAAAAAAGTAAAAAGCAAGTTCCGTTTGTCACTATCAGGGTGTCAAATAAGTTTGCTTGAGAACGTATTTGAGTAGCATGTAAAACAAACAGATACAGAAAAACATCTCACAGCACTAGGCAAAATAATAAGTAATTCCTTTCTGTTCTCTTATTTCCACTTCCAGAAATGCTGCTTAAGATTTTTGCAGAAAATGCTTTCTTCTGTGTTGTAAGTAATTGCAATTCTAGAGAAGAAACAAGAGGACTGGAAAAAAAAATTATACTTGTTTACTTTAGAGTCCAAAGAAATTGCTCCATTATTCCAATTTGTCACTTTATTTTTTTTACATGAGTTTTTTTTATTGAAGTCACAACTATATAACTTATAGAATTAGAGCGATGGCATATCTTTCTATGGTTACTGCTTTTAGCATTTCTTCTTACTGACAAAGTGATGTAAAAACACAACCTACTGACATTTATGCTAACATCCTCTTTAGCATACTGTATAGTAAATTTGATATTATTGATGTCTACTGTCTTCCCATTTTTGCAGGGGATGACCAATGTTTGTTATAATCCAGAATTTAGATTAGATTTGGCTCTTCCAAAAATCAGCTAGGCTGAGATACTCCTGACTGATATGTAGATAAGAAGAGAAAAATAAGTATCCTTCCCTTTTGTGATTTCTGAATTGGGAAAATAATTGGGTAATTCTGAGGACTGCTAGATGCTGCAGTTAAAGTGATATTCTTATTGCGTAAGAGCTTTCAGTATCTACGTTTTCTCTATAGAAGTAATTACAGCCATGATTTCCAGATAGGCTGGATCTTTACAATGCAGTTGAAATCAAGGGGAGATGGGGATTTTGGAAAAGCAGGCTTAAGCCAAGTATGTGGTATACAGAAGTATATATCAATGTAATAAGGGCAGCAGTAAGTTGGTAAGGAATAAAAATAACTCATTAATCTCAGAAATTCAGGCAATATACTCCCATCTCAAAACCTTCTTTTGGCAATACATTCCTGTATACTAGCTAGCACTACTGTTGACAAGAGTAATTTTATATGTTACCACATCCAACCTCAACTATTTTCCCCCAAACTTCTAAACAAAGGTGATGGAAAGATCTACTTATGTAATTCTTCAGTTTTTCGGGCTATGTCTTCTCACTGAATAACCTCAGCTTTACTTTTAGCTATTGATTTGTTCTGTATCTGGGAATCTTTGGAAATAATAGTGCCTTGAAAGACAGCTACCGCTCCTGAAGAAAGACTGCAAAGGGGACCAGTTGTTACGTACAAATACCAAGCAAAATTGTGATGATCTGATCTGTTTGTCTTCTATTTGAAATGTACAGACTAATTAGAGAAAACATTTTTCTACAGGCAATTCGCCTTGAACAGTAAATAAATCCTGTCTTTAAATTTTATATAGCACAGATACTTTTTGTAGGGAGAATACATATTCCGTAATTGTGAAAAAAGACATGTTTATAAAGCTGAACAATAAAAATTATAGCAATCACAGGACAGAACTCAAAATTATAAATTATTGGCATTATAATTGCCGTTGAAGCTTTGCATGCAGGGGGGTTTTTTGCCTTCTCTCCTGCTACAACAGGATCTCATATACTGGAATCTGCTTTTGCAACATTTAAAATGTTTAAATACAGCTGACATTGTAAATCTTACTGGAACAATGAAATAAGCTTCTAAGTGGGTGCTACAATAAAAAGATCATAATTCCTATTGATTTATGTCTTGCAGTCAATTGATTTTAACAACTGTCCAAGTTATGATCAGAGCTTATTCTGAATGAAGAGCAATTCTAAGAGCACTTGGTGTGGATGAATTCCCTAGTAACCAATGAAGGATACTCCCATGTCATGTGGGGGGAGAAAACATCCACTTACAAGGCTTTTCTTCTACACTTACTTTTTCTATTTAAATGAAATTTGTGGATATTCATTATTTGTGATACTTCTTTTTCCTTTGAGTTCACAAATATTAAGAAAAGTGACTGACAGACACAGCCATTGTATTACATGACTTGGAAAACCTAATGAAGTCATTTCAAGGGCTAAGTAGAAGCTGTAGAGGGCATTTCAGGGCCACATTTTGGACTTTGACAATTAAGTTCCAGTGTTTCCCAGTTCAAGCCAAGTCCTTTTACTACAGACTTTAAAAAAAAAAAAAAAAAAAAAAAAGTAGCTTCTCTCCTCCCCTCCCCCTGCCAACTTCATTCCATGTTCCTTTGGAAATGCAGAATGTTTAGCACACTTCTCTTGGCGTGGCAGAATCTAGTTTTTAGGCTTATGTTTCCCATTTTCATTCTCTAAGTTCATATCTTCAATAACACTTGTTCACAGCTTGTTAGGAAATTGCATCTTCTCAAACTGTCTTATATAATGAGATTGAGGTTGGAAGGGCCCTCAGGAAGTCCCTTGTCCAACCTCCTGCCCAGAGCTGTCTCGGCTCTGGAGTCAGACCAGGCTGCTCAGGGCTTTAGCCAGCCAGGTCTTGAAAACCTCCAAGGATTTAGACTGCACAGGGTCAGGATAGAAAATGTAGGTTTCAGTACATCACATAATGCAGGTTTGGATACCAGGTACAACCCAAATGCCAGCAACTACTGGTTCAGAAAGGCTCAAGGAGAGAAAAAGTATATCCTGTTAGCCAGAATGGTCATTTACGTAAGTGTAAGATTTAACACAACGAAGTGAATGGTTGGCAAATTTAAGGTCGGGATAAATTAAGCTATAATAATAACTCATAAATAACTTTAGAGAAAGTATACACAAAGCACTGTATTCTCTACAAAACCGAGGTGTCTAGGCTTGGATATGTTTTCCAATGGGATCCAAAACTATTTATGCAGGGCAGATAAACAAAGAGACTGGCAGACACAGTATTTTTACATTTGTCTTACTTGGATAGGCTTTTTTTTTCAAAATACTGTATTTTTGCTTGCAAAGATTCCAGCTCTGGTTTTGTACCAAGTTTAGGATACAAAAAGCAACGGAAATGGCAGCAATACAGTTGTGATGGTGTCTGGATTTAAATTGTTTTCACATCACCATCATTTTGAGACAATGTGTAATAACTTCTGAAACGATTTCAAAGCATGCTACATTACCTGAGAAGGAAAGCAGGGCAGCTTTCACTGTGCTGTGTGCTGCCATGGCAAGACCGCATGGGCAGCAAAACACCTGGTACTGGACAGCCTTAACACAACTTTCCCTTCCTTTCCTCTGATAAGTTCTACTTCTAAAGCATAATCTAGTTGTGATTTTCTTTCTTTTAACTTTAACCCCTTATTTATATATGCAGTCACCTAAACGGGTCGCTCTGTGGTTCTTGTTGCTAATTGTGTTTACAGTTCTTCAGAAGACTTTCTGGTATTATGCAATTTTTAGACATGTTTCCCCGTGTGTGTAACATACAAAAGTAATATACAAACACCAGAGTTTTGTTTCAACTAAAAGTGAACACAAGGAACAACTGTTTTCAATATAAGTTTGTAAGAATGTTGAAATAAAACAGATGAGAATTAACTAGAGCCAAGACAGACTGTGCCCAGGGTCATGTTGTTTTATTGCAGACTTGATTCTGGTCACAAAGGTCATTCTGGGGGAAACTGGTGGTGCTATGAAATGAGTGAAATGGGTTCATAGTCAGTAACAGGAAGAAGAATGGTTTCCCCTCTCTTTCCACACCCACTTCCCATGAAGTGCATTTTGGATTGATGACAACCAAACTGAGGAAACTAGGACCTCCTCCCACTAGCTGTGTTGGAGCTTCTATTTCATATTGACAGATTCAGATGACCACTGCCAAAACCCCCCTTTCAAATCCCAGTGCCCGCATCTGTGTTTGTGTACACTATCAGATAAATAGGAGTATATTTACAGTTTTGGTTGGGTCTTGAAAAAGGTACATTCTTAGATGCTTCAACTAGTACATTCTTCTAAACAATTCAGTATATTTGATTTCATGGACTTGAGAGCTAGCCCTTTGTTCTCTAACATATATCTTATTTTCATCCATAAGCAGCAAAAAAAAAAAAAAGTCAATCTATCAAAAAAAGTCAAGCGCTATCAAATGGCACTAGGCTAAACAAGCTAGTAAATACCAGTTTTGTACTTGCTAATTTTTAAGAGCAAGCAGAGCAAGTTTTTTAGCCTAGATACACACATACTCAAAGCAATGTTAAACATTGCCAAGTTACCTCATTTCTTGGGGAGAGAATTTGGACAGCCAGCAGGAAACACCCTAAAAAACCCCAAGTCCAAACAAAAGAAAAAAAGCCAACTAAATAAACAACTGACCAATGAAGAATTAAATTGGCAAATCAGAAAAGCCAAGAGGAAGAACTAATCATTAACTTCTGCTCTCCCGGATGTATGTAAAACTGGAATTCAGATCCCAAACTGGTTTCTGCCCTTCAACACATACTACTATTTTTCCTTTCAGTTTGGATGCTCACCTTACACTTTTCTTTTAAACATATGACTACAGTAGAGGAATTCGTGGTGTCATCCATTTCCATCATAACATATTGACTGAGGATGCAGAACTCAGAGCTAGCTACACAGAGATGTTTGTCTTTCTCTTTCCAGAATTTGTTTTTTTTCCAGCATGTTGCAGGGAAGAAACAACTGGCAGATGGCAGAAAACTCCCAAACACTCTGAAAAGAAGAAGAAATATTTTTCATTAGTAACTTGATACGTGAGTGGGCTCCACACTGCTTTTTGTGCTTAAGACAACAAAGAGAAGGCACGAACCACACATTTACCATGGTGCTCTGTATCACATGGGCACAAAACAGGATGAAGGCTAATTTCATACATTATAGTACATGCTGCTCAACTCACCAGCTTTTTTCAGTGGCATGTAGGAAACAGCAGGCCTGGATCCTCAATTATTTAATATTTGCATGCTAGGTTATATTTTGTTAAAAATTAAGCAAGCAGAAGCAAGTTTCATGAAAATTTCTGATGTTTACGAACAGGTGGATGGTGCACAAATTAAAATGCTAACAAGTATTTGAAAGAATATTCAAAAAACCCACTGTATTTTCAGTCATAATGTATTCTAGTCTAAGTTCATTCCTAATTAGGCTATACTTGATAATCTGTTCTGTAGACTAAGAAAATATTAAAACACAAGGAAAAATTAAAACAGAGCAGGATAGAGTCATTGGCAGTTGTTACAAGGAGACACCAACAAGTATGCCTAAGAATTTTATGATCTTTTTAGTTTAAAAAAAAAAAAATAAAACAAAGTAAATCAGCATAAGTCTATGCATTAATATCTTGTATATGCAAGGAGTTACATTAACTCAAAATTCAAGACTGGTGATGTGTCACATTGACACATTTCTTTCACAAATAAATGGAGAAATACTATACTACCAATGGCAAAATACTGGTTAAACTAGGACACTAATCTTACTCATGTTTAACTCATTAATACCAATATTTATTTCCCATGTTAAAAAAAAAAAAAAAAAAGCCTCAGACATTCTACTGTGCTTAATTTATTTTTAAATACAGACTTTTTTCCCATTTCAGAGTTATTTAAAAATATCTATTCAATTTTGGTGTTATCTATTTTATATAAAGAGATAGGAAAAAGGAGAAGAAAAGAAAAGCAGGCAATGGGAAAAAGGTAAAAGGCGGCATCAGAAAAAAAAATAAACAGCCGTAATAATCTGAAGATAAATTTCAGATATACTTGTACTTCTTCGTATAGCGTCTAAGGCAATAAAGAATTTTTTTCAAAAGTGGTTTCTCCACTGCTTGTGATATTAATCAATTCCTTTCATTTTCCATGATATCAGAATTATTAACGTAACCACTACTAAACCACGACAGTTTCCCTAGGAAATGTAGCTGAGGCACTGAGTGTGATCTGAGAATTGGGTTCTCTTTGTTATTCCTCCCTCAGAGAGCCTTGCCGTGAGGATTAACCTTATAATGGGACAAGAGATGGCATCTCTTGAAGCATTTGTCACTCTCTGATATAAGCCACACCATTTTGGCCCTAAAACTAATCATCACAAGGTCCCTAGGGACCTTGTTGCAGAAATAGGCAACTAATATGGAAATAAGGCCTTTCTTTCAGGTGCCTGTACTAACATTAGTCTCTGCTGTGCTGCCAGGGCAAGGGACAGCTGGAACCTAGAGGCACTACCTCCATACTTCCCCTAGGAGCACTTGCAATCTGGCATCCAAAACATATTTTCAATTTCCTCTGTTGTATTTTCAATTTTATTTCCAACTTTTTCACTTAATTGCCCCCCTAACTCCACACCTTACCACTACTTTTCACTTTTGATACAGGACATCTCAACTGGAATAACAGTATTTAAGGCTATTAAAGCGACATGTTACTTACAGGTCAATGCTATTATCACTTTTATGCCTTGCATGCTTATATGTCTCTTCCTCTCTAATATAAATTGAATCATGGAATTTATATAAATTCAAATATAAACTCAAGCCTGGGGAAAAAAAAAAAAAGAGTTCTCTAGGGTAATCCAAGAGCAAACACCATCTGCTACTCTTCTGAGCTGAGAATGATGAAATATATTCCTGAAATTTCATGATTGTACAGTGTCCATGGATAATTATATAAAGAAAATTTCACGACATATGATATATTATAGGAGTACTTTAAGAATATCACTAGTACCAAAGGAAAAAAAAAATCAGCTATGCCAAATTTTCAGAACAATATCTTAATCTTATTAGAAATACCCCTTTAATTTGAAGGAACTGCTACCTAGTATCTTTCTATATCTAACTTCTTTTTCTAAGCCATTATTTTAAAAAAGACCAAAAAACCTGTATTTTTCTAAGTGTATTTCTATATCCAGATCCCCTGCCAGTACAAATGGGATAAATTTCCATACAGGTGTACTCCTGGCATGCTCTTGAATGCAAAGTTATGTACTCTTATATGCCTACATCTTCCACAAGCATTCAATTTCTGGCACTTGTCTGCGAACATTCAAAGCATATACTTATCATATTTGTTTAAAATTTTTCATTTGCTTAAATGATCTACCAAGAATGCTTTACCAAATCTGCCCTTTGTCAGACTGCAATCACTTCTATCAGAATGATTCTTTTTTTTTTTAAATCCATGAGGGAAGGCTAGGAGATAAAAATACATATTTCAGCTCCAAAAACTGAGATTTAAGAAAAGTTATTTTTACATTTAAAAATAAAAAGCAAAGTATTTTTATTCAGATATTGACTCAGTTGCATGACCATAATGCTGGTGCCTTATATACAATGAATCTACTTGACGATACCAATTAAGACATGTTGTAGACTGACAGAATCACAGAATGGTTGAGGTTGGAAGGAACCTCTGGAGGTCATCTGGTCCAATGCCCCTGCTCAGGCAGGACCACCTACAGCCAGTTACCCAGAACAGTGTCCAGATGACTTTTGAATATCACCAAGGATGGAGACTCTACAACCTCACTGGGAAACCTGTTCTAGTGCTCAGTCACCCTGACAGTAAAAAAATGTTTCCTGATGTTCATACAGAGCCTCCTGTGTTTCATTTTGTGCCCATTGCCTCTTGTCCTGCCACTGGGCACCAATGAAAACAGCTTGGCTTCATCCTTTTTGCACCCTCCCTTCAGGTATTTATATAGATTAATGAGACCCACCCTGAGCCTTCTCTTTTCCAGGCTAAACTGTCCCAGCTCTCAGCCTTTCCTCATATGGCAGATGCTGTAGTCCCTTAATCATCTTTGTGGCTTTTCAAAATACCCATGAGGACCGTCTAAGGGCCGAACAAGCTTCAGCAGCCTCTCCAGGATGTCCTCTCTGAGTCCCTGGCAAGCAGCAAAACGTCCTGGACAGAAGGCTGGGTCAGCAGACAGTGACCTCCATCCCCCCCAGCATGGAGTCTCCCACTGCAATCCCTCACTACTTCCCCATGGTGCAGCTGTGGGGCTCAGGCCCAGCCAGCTTAGGCACTTCCTACCACTGAATCAAGCATATAGAAGATGTTTGTACTTCATGTGAACTGACATTCTAGTCATAAGACAGAGATAAATCTCTGTCAATTGACTGGGGAGGATGCATCCAGCTATGTGTCAAATCCTCAGGAAAGACAACTAAAACTTGTGGGAGTGATGAATGCTAATGACTGCTGATGTCTATAGGACCCTTGGAGAGATGCCAAGAAGAAATTGGTTGCAATTTGGAGGATTGATCTGTACGCAGCTTTTGGACTTTAGATTAAGCTACACAGCATAAGTAAGAAAATCTTTCCTGCATATGTAGTTGCATCTACTGTTTGATAGTTGAGCTTCAATACCTTTGCAAAATATTTTCTGTATCAATTTAGAAACAATATGTCTACATTGCAGAAAACTGTATGCTGTTTAAAATCTCATTAGTTTATCTTCATATTTTCTGTTAGTCTTACAAATCTTTGACCCCATATTACAGCCTGTTTCTAAACAGCAGTAGCTTCTAGAAACATTCCAGCATCAAATAGCCCATAATAACAGAGTAATACATCCACTCAAGGAAGGCAAACTAGCACATTCACCCAGAAAGATCAGTCTTGCTGTTTGCATAAAGTCATAGTGAATCTAGTGTCATGTGTTCTGTGAATTGTTTGGAGCACAGATATCTTGCTCCTCAGCTGAAATAGAAATATTTCACTGCCACTTTATCATTCAACCAGTAGAAAAGCATATATAAAAATGAAGTAAATTTTAACGCCAGAACTGAATGATGTTAGGGTTAAATAATCATCACATACTCAATATGCTGTCTAAAAAAAAATCCCTGGTTTTATTGCATGTGATAGAATAAGAGAGTTCAGCTCTCTGCACACATTATGCCTTATCTCACAAAAGACAAAGGGAATTTGCATCATTTGGGACCTTGCACATCTTCAGTACAGGGAGATCACTGACTTTTCTGGGCTCTGTGGAGCAACATCAATAGAAGATTGGCTACATTACTATCACCTCCACCCTGGGCATGAGGAGCACCACCTATGGGTGTCAAGCAGTGACCTTTTTGGTCAAAGCAGTGGCATTCCCACTCCACACATTGCCACAATGACTCTGAATGAGTCGGTGTCTTGGTTTGCTGAAGCTGCTGCAGTCAAAGCTCTGACAGCAACTCCTATGTGAGCCCCACATCTCCTGTATGCTTTGGAAGGGAGGTGACACTTGAGGGGGGCTGCTTTTCATTCACGGAAGGCCAGGGGTAGCTCTCCTGTGGGTTTCCATGCATAAAAACTGACACAAATTGTATGCATCAGGTGGGGAGTGACTTAACATCTTGTGACGTTGCACTACTGAAACACAGAGTTATCTCCTGCTCGATATAATTCCTGTCTGTCTTAAAACTTGATTCACAAGAATCTCAGCAGGCAATAGCATATGTAGATATTTTATCTGCAGCTGGGTTAGGATGTAAAAATGAAAACTATTTTTACAGAAAGCAGCAATCAACAAGAGCTTGCCTTTAATTTTTATCCAAAGTTTAAGGGTTGCACTTAGTAGTAGAAGTTATTTTTTCCTCAACTTGCATGATTTTACGGGTATGCCTGAAGATTTTTAAAAAATGAAATAGCACCTACCTCCAAATCATAGCTCCACAGATTAATTTATTGGTGTCCAGTACAGACACTACAAAAGAAACTAAAAATCCAGCCCTTTCTTCTGACTAGTAATCCTCCCCTTCCAAACCCAGAAAGCCTTTTTTATCACAAAGAACTATGAAATGCTTGAGATATAGGGTTTAATTAGAGTTCTGATTTAACAATCTAACAGTAAAGGCTGCTGCTAGTCAAAAGGGGTGATATAGTGGATATAATCTGTGATATAACAATATAGAAATTCAGCTACATTAAAAGAAACTAGAGTTACACTTCTACACGCTACCAGAGATTGTAAATGACTTCCTATACTTCCTTAAGTAACAAAAAGATGAAATGTAAGTGAAGTTAAGGTACTTATGTGACCTCCATTACCATAATGATACCTTTCAGAGGGACTAAGGTCAATAAAGCGTACCCCCATCTTTGCCGGTCCACTGACAGCAATAATGAGCAGCTCCTGTGCTGCAGGCAGTATCACATCACTCAGTCCATCTACTAGTTTCAATTTATTATTTTCTTGTGGCCATGAGCAATAGAAATAGGTACAAACGATGTATTAGGCAACACTTAATGTCTGCACAAGGAGTTTCATTGAATCCTTTGTGCACTTTTTCTGGCTCAGTGACTACCTACCCTCCCAGATGTAACAACTTTGATAGATGTGACTAAGGTAGACCTCACTCCAGAGTAACATGAAGCCTAGCATGCATCCAACTACTTCTAAGAAAGGATTGGATTTAAGCTCTCAAAAAGGAAAGCAGCTGTATGAAATGGTTCCAGGTCTTATGTGACTGATCTAACTTGTAGAATTTTATAGAGTGAGACAACGGCATAATCCCTTGGCTCCATGTCCACATAGTGGAAATCACAGTTCTACTTATGACACTCACTTTCTGCAGTTAAAAACACCATATATACACTTTAGAGCGAAAGATGGGTTTTGTTCTATTATAATTACTTATATTTTTAAGTAGTCAATAGAGAGAAGCAGATGTTCCCAGGTCCAAAGCACCTAAACTAGCCTTCTGAAGCTGGATGATATGAATATTGCCTAAAAGTGTTCTAGGAATTCCTGCCAGATAAGACTCCTAGGGAAGGAACACAGCATTTACCAATGCTAATGTTTTTGAAGAATGGGGCAAGGGGTGAATTGTCTGGACTTGTGAACATTGTGAAGTTCTGCACATGTACATGGAGCTATAAACAGGGAAAAAGAGGGTGGAAAAGATAAAAGTAGAGAGAATAGCAGACAATAGGGTAGTTATAGATTTAAGTATAGGAAGGCAAACAAAATACAAATATGCATATATGAGTTACATATTTGGTTGCATACAGCTGTAATACCATACAATAGATCATTTGCATGAATGATCTTTTAAGATATAATAGAAACAATTGTTGAAGATTAATGACAAAAAGAAAAATAAATGAGGGTAGGAATAGCAAAAGAGTCTGTGCTTTTAAATATTCAGAGATGCCTTCAGAGTTGAATATTACCATTAATAAAAAAAATACATATCCTATTCTATATTTAATTTATCAATGTTTTCCTTACAAAGTCAAGACAAGGTTTGGAAGGTCACAGATGTTTAAGACCTTATCTAGACAGAGATTTAATTTTTCATCAACTCTTGGATGTTTGTGGTTGTTTTTTTTCCAAATTATAATACCCTGTGATCATATAGCACAATCCCTACTTTGAGTTAACTGGTCAGTTGGTGCAGATTCTCAAACGGGCTTTTAAGATGAATTATGTTCTTTCTGTTATTTCAGCATGAGTAAGGTTCATGCATAGCTTTTGTTCTAGCTTGGCAGTCTTCCAACTACTTTCCTGCATTGTCTGTATTATTCCAGCATTTTATATTGTAACTCTGCTCTGGAATTGACTGGACAAAGCTTATTGTAGAGCATTTGCCTTTGCACCTTCCAAGAGACATGTGCCTTAATAACATAATATGCACTGGGAAGAGAAAAGCACACACTTGCATAACAACAGCCACTACAGTAGAAAAGCAAAAGTATGACAGCAAATCTGGAAAAAAGGTACACACTCTAGACTGTACTCAATGTAGCAATGGCAAGAATCTCAGACACACTTAGGTCCTGTTTGTTTGTTTTTTTTTTTCTCTTATTTTACTCTGACAGCACTCCAGATGGCTGCATTATAGGGAGGAGCTGGATATAACATCCTTTTTCTAGAGGCCATCAATGAACTTTACTTTCTGCAGGATAGCACTTAGAGTGGGTGCTGGCATGACCCAGTGTCTTAGGCAGATCTTTCATTCACCACTGCCTAAGGTGGCACCTGAGACACTGTTAGCAGAGAGCCAAGATGACTGTAGCCCTTTGTTATGGGAAAGTCAGATGGAAATGAGTTAGCTTTATTGAATTACACATAAAATAAAGGCATTTGTAAGCTATATATATATGACAGGGGTGATATCTGGAGACTAAGACCTCAAACTCTGAATGCTTTGTCTATATGCTGAAAATGACAATCATGGGACGTTAGTCCTACTGCAGAACAGACCACCCAGAGCTTTTGACAGTTCCATACTCTTCAGCAGACAAGTCTCCACTCTCAATATATCAATTTCTGCTCCATTGTGGTGGGTTAACCTTGGCTGGCCACCAGGTGCCTGTCAAGCGCTCTATCACTCTCCTTCTTCAGCAGGGCAGAGGAAGAAAATACAATGGAAAAGCTTGAAGGTCGAGATAAGGACAGAGACATCACTTACCAATTACTGGCATGGGCAAAACAGGCTTGACTTTGGGGAAATTAATTTAATGTATTGCCAATTAATAACAGAATAGGATGGTGAGAAACAAAAACAAAACTAAACCCACCTTCTCCCCACACCACCCACTTCTTCCCAGGCTCAGCTGCACTTGCTGCTCTTCTACTTCCTGCTTCCCAAGCAGCTCAGGGGGATGGGGAATGGGAGCTGTGGTCAGTTCATAACACTTCATCTCTGTCGCTCCTTCCTCCTCATGCTTTTCCCCTGTTCCAGCATGGAGTCCTTACCACAGGATACAGTCCTTCATAAACTTCTCCAATGTGGGTCCTTCCCACAGGCTGCAGTTAAGAAATGCTCCAGTATAGGAGAATATTTCCAGTACAGAAATATCTATTTCACCATGGTCTTCTCCATGGGCTGCAGGGAAATCTCTGCTCTGGCTCCTGGAGCACCTCCTCCTCCTTCTTCTTCATTGACCTGGGTGTCTGCAGAGTTGTTTCTCTCACATATTCTCACTCTTCTCTCTGCCTGCAGTTTCTGCTGTGCAGCAACTTTTTCCTTCTTAAATATGTTATCCCAGAGGCACTACCACCGTCACTGATAGGCTCAGGCTTGGCCAGTGGCGGGTTCATCCTGGAGCCGGCTGGCATTGGCTCTATTGGACATAGGGGAAGCTTCTAACAGCTTCTCACAGAAGCCACCCCTGTAATCCCCCTGCTACCAAAACCTTGCCACACAAACCAAATACATTCTACCCCTCACCTCTGTGAATCACTTATTGAAGAATTATCATTAAAATCCACATTCATCACAGAATCTTCACAAACTTCACTCACATAAACAAAAAAAAGAATTCCCCACACCAAAATCAAAATAATGTCATCACAACACTGAACAAAAGTGGACAATTTACACACAATCCACCCCTCGTTCCTTCACCACAATTACAACAACCGATAATTGCCCACGATCGTTCTGCTCTCTGACATTTTTCAGTCTATGTTTTGCCCATTATCTCTCCCAATTACTATGCTTATCTCAAATTCCTCATGCCCCAGGTTGGGTGTCAGAAAAGGGCTGTGGTGGGTTGACTTTGGCTGGATGCCAGGTGCCCGCCAAGCTGCTCTATCACTCCCCTCCTCAGCAGGACAGAGGGCAGAGAAAATAAGATGGAAAAAAATTCGTGTGTCAGGATAAAGGCAGTTTGATAAAGCAAAAGCAAAGGACAGCATGGAAGTAAAGGAAAATAAAAGATTTATTCTCTACTTCCCATAGGCAGGCGATGTCTAGCCACTTCCTGGGAAGTAGAGCTTCAGTACACACAGAGGCTGCTCTGGAAGACGAACATCATCATGAAAAATGCTCCCCTTCCTCCGCCTTTCTCTTGGCTTTTATTGCTGAACAGATGTCATATGGTATGGACTATCCCTTTGGTCAGTTTGGGTCAGCTGTCCTGGCTATGGTCCCTCCCAAGATCTTGCCAACCCCTAGCCTACTGCTGAGTGGGGAATGTTGGAGAGACAGACTTGATGCTGTGCGAGCACTGCCCAGCCATAGCCAAAACACTGGTGTGTTATCAACACCCTTCTAGCTACCAATACCAAGCACAGCACTATGAGGGCTGCTATGGGGAAAATTAACTCCTTCTCAGCCAGACCCAATACACTATGTAAACCCAATATACCCATTTGAGATTTCTCCCTATGTTGTCAACTTCCTTTAGCCACTTTTCTCCAGTGTCAAACCCAAGTTTAGCTGGTTACAACTAAGAAAAGACTCTCATGTAAAAATTCCTTGCTATATAATACAATAAAAATAAAGCAATATAAAAGTTACTTTAGCTTACTGTGTATTCTCAGAAATTCTTATTTCTCATTCTTGTCTGTTCTCATTCTTTGGTTCAGTGCTACTCTCAGACAGAGAAATATCAGTACATCAAGGTTCTCAGATACTTGTCTGACTTACAAGAGTTTATTAAGACAACTATCTCCTAAGATACAGGACTGCCACTGCAGAACTTTTGTGGTACATCTTGTGTGGTCATATAAAACAAAACTTCAGACACAGAATTGATCCATTGGTGTCTGAATGCAATGGAACAGTGACATTTCATACTTCTTTATCAATCTTGGGATCTTGGAGGTCCCATAGCATCCTAGGGCATACCATGACAAGACATACCATGACCTTGGTGCTACTTCTCTGTCCTTTGAGTGCATGAACAACCCCCTCCTTTCAGTTGCTTATACCACATCTCTGATGGAAGCACTTCCCAGTCCAGTGCAGAATGAATACCAACCTATTAAAGCTATTAAAAGTATTCTCCAACCTAAATTATTCTATGATTCTATTTCCTAATTCTGTCCCACTTTTCCTTATCTCACAACTTCTACCCACAAACTCTGATTTCTGTCCACCCTTTGTTCTAACCAGTAACATACAAAGTCAGTTGTGGTGAGACTGTATGAGTGGCATACAAGCAGGTCCCAAATTTTCTCTAATAAAGAAAAAAAAAGGATATTACTTGAAATAAGTGCTTAGATGCCCAGAAAATTAAGTAGCAGATTACTTATCTTCTGGAAGATAACGAGAAGAGATTACAGAAGAAGTGAAACGTTTTATTGGTGTTCCCATGGAAACTGAAATAGGTGCAATAACAACTTTTCAAATTTCATCAACGTTCCTGAGAACATAAAGTTGAATCCTGCTAACAACCAAGGCCAAAAACCTCTGGGCTAGTCAGAATAGTGTTCAGTCAGCCTCAGTGGTCAACCTCCCAGTCTATGCCTAAGAAGAAATGATGAGCCTTGCTGTGAGGAAGGAGACAGACAAGTGATAAGGGAGAATGATGGGGACTATGGAAAACCAGGCCCAAGACAATCATTTTGCTGGAGATTGTGCTAAAGAAATATTTTTATAAGCATCACCACTACAAGTATTGTCAGAACCCAGCTATATCCTTCATCCCATAGTGAACTCTGCTTTCTGAAAGCAGCAGCTCCCTCCACAGGCTCTTGCCCAGAAGCCTGGTTCATAACCCAGGATGAGGAGAGCGATAAATTCTGAAAATCCCACCCTGCTCTTCAGGGATTTCCACTAGGCACAGAATAATTACTGTAGGTGTACGTCTTCATCTTCCAGTTGTTCAAGATGTAATCTTGTATGTGTGCCTCTCTCTGTTATAAAATTTGAACAGCTTTGTTTGTTTATAGTGTGTCAATCCAAAATTTGGCTTGCTTTGCCTTTTCTTGTTCTGACTGACAGTTTGTGCATCTAATATCATTAGTACCTCCACTGTTTTCTAAAACAGTAATTTTCCTAAGAAGTGAATGAAGTTTCATTAGAAATTTTTCACATGTTGTCACAGAGGATTAAAGAAAAAGTATTTGCAATTGCATAGTGTTTTAAGAGGAAAAGTTTAACATGACAAGATCTCTGCAGCAAATGTACAATATAATATGTCACACCATAGAAAATACAGTAAGCTCTTATATGACAAGGTAGACATTGCTCAGCATTTTCATAGCCATTAGATATTTCCATTTCCCTCTTAGTCTTCCAAATATACCCAGCTGTGATTTTAGAGCTACTTTGGCTATAACAAAATAGGCCTTTCATCTATCCAAATGTTCAGTAAAGGATTTCATTAACCAAGGAAGACAAGAAAAATTAAATCAGACAGAAGAACAGGACTAAGCTCAGTAACCCTTGTATTCAGAAACCACTGAACACTAAGTTTCAATTTTTCATTAGTAAAACCAGCTGTTCATTTCTGAAAACCCTCCACTTATGATTTTCCTCTACTCCATGTTATATTAGTGTTAGTGAATCTGTGACAGTAGTGAATCCATAGTAATGAATGTAGCCTTGAGGTATGCTGAAGGAATAGGTTTCACAGAGCTACAAAGCTAGGGAATTGTCATACCAGTTCCCAAAGCTGTCCTTGCTATAATCCAAGAACTATTAAATACCCAAAGACATTCTTTTCATTCTCATGTTTTTGTTATGTTCCTTAAGACTTGGTCTATCCCCAAATTTCTTCAAGCACAGTATCAAAAACACATCCCTCCACCTCCTCCCCCTCGCCCCAATCCCACTGGTACACCATAAGCAGAGCGGCATAAATACCTCCCTAGACATTTCTGTCCGTACAGCCAAATGCCTGCTTGCTACCAACTCCACCTCCCACCCCAACATATGCAGCCTGCAGTTCATGATAGTCCCAGGATCCTTTTATGCAGTGTTGCTTTCTACATGATTACGCCTGTCTTCCCCTTTCCCACTTGATTCATATAATTATTTACACATGCCACATCATTTTTCCCTGTCTCAAAAGAGCCAGGCTTCCCTGTAGAGATCAGCAGCCCAACTATCTTGATTACTCCTACTGGAGCAGCCATGAGGCACTAAAATGATAGATACCTACTCTAAGCTTTAGTCTGAATAGCTGTTTTTTCCAGTTAGATGACACTGCTCACCTAGTTTCTGTAAGGTACTCTGTAAAAGGAAACCAACTTTGATGTCACAAATCAGTTTTAATTAACAAAGCATGGAGAGGGAGGAGGAAGAGGATACTGAAAAACTAGTCTAGATGAACTACTATACTGTTGTTTTTTGGTTTGGTTTTTTCACTTTGGGGCTCAGAGTATCTGGTTGATGTTAATGAGAGCTGCTGATGTGCAATGACCAGAGATGACTTCAGAATTTCAGGGCGGCAAAAGTCACTTTCTAAAAAAGTCACTAGAAAAAAAAACTTTTTTCACCCTGCTGTGGTGATTCAGACATCCACAGTCAAGCTGAAATTTATATTTAGTAGATATACAAGTATTTGTATAAGTTTATTTTAAGTTATGTGCACACATTTTGTAGTCAGTCTGATAGAAGACGTCAGTGGAGACCTTGAAACTGTCCAGTGTTCCTCACTGATAATCTGGATGATGGAATAGAGACTCTACCTACAGCCTAGGTGATACCAGCCTGGGAGGAGTGCCTTCTGAAATAATACACTGAGACATTTAAAAAAGAAAATCTGTTTATCAGAGTGTGATAAAATTGCAAAATCTCTCATAGGGAGAAGGATGTCTACAGAGAAGATGCCTCAGACTTCAGCTGAAGGCAAGCATAGAGGTGCCTGTGTTCACAGAGGAAAATAATTATTCTGCACATCTAGAAAACAACTGAAGAATCAAACAACCCAGTAGCAGATGTTTTAGGAAAACAGAGGCCACTGAAGTCACCAAGTAGTGAGGTCTTGTCCTGGTTTCAGCTGGGATAGAGTTAACTGTCTTCCTAGTAGCTGGTACAGTGCTATGTTTTGAGTTCAGTATGTGAAGAATGTTGATAACACTGATGTTTTCAGTTGTTGCTCAGTAGTGTTTAGACTAATGTCAAGGATTTTTCAGCTTCTCATGCCCAGCCAGTGAGAAAGCTGGAGGGGCACAAGAAGTTGGCACAGGACACAGCCAGGGCACCTGACCCAAACTGGCCAACGGTGTATCCCATACCATGTGACGTCCCATCCAGTTTAGGAACGGGGAAGTGGGGGGGGGGCAGGGATTCACCGCTCGGGGACTGGCTGGGTGTCGGTCGGCGGGTGGTGAGCAATTGCACTGCGCATCATTTGTACATTCCAATCCTTTCATTATTGCTGTTGTCATTTTATTAGTGTTATCATTATCATTATTAGTTTCTTCTTTTCTGTTCTATTAAACCGTTCTTATCTCAACCCACGGGTTTTGCTTCTTTTCCCGATTTTCTCCCCCATCCCACTGAGTGGGGGGGAGTGAGTGAGCGGCTGCGTGGTGTTTAGTTGCTGGCTGGGGTTAAACCACGACAGGTCTCAATCATGCTAAGTACCCTAACTACTTGTTACTAGTGGCGTAACAAGGCCAAAGATAGTACATGCAAAAATCAACAGCAACATGGCAGCATGAAAGCAAGAACAAACGCTTATACTTTTTATTCTGTTACTGAGTTCTGCATAGCATGGTAGCTGGCCAAGACGTCCACTGTCTTCTGTGTAGATTTGATCAGAAGTTTTCTAATAAAGTAATTGAGTTAACCTAGAACAATTTGTCAAAGATCAAATATTTTGGAAAAAACATTTTGTGCTGAGTTCAACTAGAAGGTGACTATCACCATTGCGATTCCAACCCTATGCCATCAATGTTGTTGGAATAGCTCAATGGCAGTTTAAAAACATTGCTAACACAAACAAAGGAATGAAATGACACAGAAAAAAAAAAGAAAACAGGTTTTAAAATTCTTAGACTAGATCTTAGCTTCTGAAACATCCCAGTCTAAACCATTAATAAGTCTTGGAATGCAAATAATCCAACAGAAATGCAGTATATCAAGGTGATGTGCCTTTTGGAGGGGGAGACAGGGAAAGGAAAGAAGCACAACTTACTAACACTAGTAATCAATAACTACTTGTAAAAATGAGGTTGGGTGTGAGAACAAAGTTAAACAAACACCTGCAAGGAGTATGTGTTGCTACATATTTACACAAACATTTGAAATTATAATATAACAACAGGGAAATCTAAAGGCCAACACCTCACAAGATATTGCCCCAAGAAAGTTCTTGTAAACCTAGAAAAGCAAAATTTTTCATCAACTCTGATAAGCTACCACCAATAATACGGCAGGAATAACAATTCTGTTTTTTTGATGGCTGTGTATTTTGCAGTTATCCTTTCAGGTATTAGATTTCTGTAAGTAAAGGCCTTGCTGAGAGTCTGCTGTGGTCAACAGACATTGATCTAGCTTTTTGATCCTGTCCTAAAGCAGCTTCTGATTTCATTACAAGGCTGTAAAAATTTAATGCTGATTGCTTGAACCTGTACACGTCTGGTTCTGCATAACAGTATGCTCCTATCAGAATAGCTTTTACAGTAAACATAATTAACTAACTTCACTTAGAAATACCAGATTTTGAAGCTTTTGATATTTTATCAGGGGTCTGAATAACTTATGCTCTTCCATAGTTCAAAGTCATACTCTCCAAATGAAAGTATACCAAGAGTTAAAAAAGACTTTGCTTTCACCTTTATACTGGATTGCACCTTACCTGGAAAACATTCTCATAATATAATTTCACCTCATTATTTCAAAGTAATGGAAACTCAATCACATTCCTTTCAATTAATTATTAATATTTATAGTTGAAAACCTGGAGAACTTGAAATACATTTGATACAGATTTAAAGATGTCTGAGACTATTTGGAGATACCTGATTCAAGCTATACACTCATAGGAGTTTAACTCTGAAATACTCCAGAACAGGTACAGTTTTAGTTAATGTCAACACACATTCTGCCAAAACCTAGATCTTAGCTTGCCTAAAATATCTTAGCTCTGTCCCATTTGTCCCAGTTAGTATGTCTTTAAGAATAAAGCTTAGCTTTCAGTTATGTGTTAAAGAAGACTGGACCTGAAAAACAGTCAGGTTATCCTCATATGCACAGATGCAATATCTCTGGCAGCATAAACAAACTCAGTAATGTGCCTTTTAAGTAGCCTGCAGCCAGCAAACAGTCCTTACTTCTTCTGCAAGGCCTTGCCATAACCCCAGCATACCTACATAGTAGTGCCTCCTGGTTTAACCCCAGCTGGCAATTAAGCACCACCCAGCTGCTCACTCAGTCCCCCCACGTTGGGATGGGGGAGAGAATCAGAAGGGTCAAAGGGAGAAAACTCCTGGGCTGAGATAAAAACAGTTTAATAGGTAAAACAAAAGCCATGCACACAAGCAAAGCAAACCAAGGAATTCATTCATCACTTCCCATGGGCAGGCAGCTGTTCAGCCATCTCCAGGAAAGCAGGGCTCCATCACATGTAATGGTTACTTGGGAAGACAAATGCCATCACTCCAAACGTCCCCCTTCCTCCTTCTTCCTCCAGCTTTATATGCTGAGCATGACATCATATGGTATGGGATATCCCTTTGGTCAGTTGGGGTCAGCTGTCCCAGCTGTGTCCCCTCCCAACTTCTTGTGCACCCCCAGCCTACTCACTGGTGGGGTGGGGTGAGAAGCAGAAAAGGCCTTGACTCTGTGTAATCACTGCTCAGCAATAATGAAAACAGCCCTGAATTATCAACACTGTTTCCAGCACAAATCCAAAACATAGCCCCATGCTAGCTACTATGAAGAAAATTAACCCTATCCCAGCAAAAACCAGCACACCACCATATCCACTCCAAACTGGCCTGTTATTCTTTGTTGGACAAAACAAAACAAAGCTCTGAATATAAAACTGTATTTGCTTGCATAATCATTTTACAAACCGATCAGTTAACTGTGAACAAATCCTGATTAAAGTTTATAAACATGTCTATAATTAATTATTTAATTATTACAAGTGGAAGCCAAACATGGGTTAAATATCTCCTAATGCAGTGGAAAACAAATTTAGGATTATTTAAATACTTGTAAGTTTTGGATAGTATCATTTCCTTTAACTCAGACTATTCACTACATTATTAATGCTCTAGACTTTATGAATGAAAAGATTAATGATCAAGTACATTGCCTTAGGGCTACCTTTGAGTCCAGACATTGGGAAATGAGATTGCAGAGAGGGAAGGAGAAATAAATAAATAAATAAATCAGATCAAGTTGTGAGTTACCTACATATTTTGCCTAGCTGTTAAGAAACACTTCCTACTGCAATTGTAGTTTATCTGACTACATGACAAATAGAGCAGTCTTACTTAAAAACCAGCTTGAAATTATAGATCTTTTTTTTCTCTACTAAAAAGCAAAAAAATATTGTATAACTTATTTTTAAACAAATTTTCAACAGTTGGTTAGCAAGTGTGTGTTAATTTGCATGACCTATTATCTCCAACTTCTGTTGGTTTGTGGTCTTTGCTTTTAGAAGAATTGGCATTAATTATAAGTATGGAAGTAATTTGAAATGTCAGTTCAGAATTTTACAGCTTGGAACAGCTCATCCTTCAATAATTAAGTCAATAAAATTAACTTAATTTAATTTAAACAGTGATGTTTCTTTTTAGACCTTATGGAGTGATTACAATTAGTATTTCATAATTAGTATTTTATTGATGTCCATACACTGGATTGCCAGGTGTCATCAAGATACACTGCTGATTGGAAGTAATTTGATAAACATTCAGAACTGTTGCATTAATGGCATGCCTCCCAATTATGTATTGAGTTAATGAATGCATTTAAATGTTATGGAGATGAATTTAAAGGACAACTCAACCTTAATTACAATACCATTTCCCCCTCTTCCCAAACATTCTAATTATAACTTCAGTAGTTATCACCTTTTAGTATACAAATATCAGGTTCCTCCATAAATGCAGAACTAGAACATTTACGATTTTTTTTTTTTCTGCAAGTGTGCTAACAGTGCTAAAATAACAAGGGGTCATTTTCCTGTAAAATAAAGACTTCTAGAGACTGAAGAATGATCTTTTCCTAGTCCTCCCTCATTCACATTTAATTTTCTCCAGGATTAACAGGCAGGTCAGGGCAGAGAGTGTAACTAAGCAAAACCCTTTCCAGCAATGTTTTAAGATTTCCCCTATTCATTAAAAAATGCTGAGAAAGAGTGGAAGAGTTAGCATCATTATCCATAAGCAAGGTGTTTGAAAGTGTGTACAGGCAGGTAGGGGAACTTTTTGCAGCTCTGTTTCAGCATAATTTAATAACTTGAATGTCAAGGAGACCAGGACTGAATGCTTTGAAATCCATGGCTGCCTAAACCCACAATGGCTTCACTCACATGCAGAAACGATTTGGCCCTAGAAACACCTGTCACTACCAGTGCTTTTGCAAAAGAGAGAGTATGTCAAGGAGGACAGTAGTCCTGAGCTCAGTGAATCCCCTGAAAATTTGTTCTCTTGTGAGCACATGCAAACCCAGGTTTTAAGGAAAAACAAAGCAAAATTGCTATCTCTAAGGGACAGAGATGAATCACCAGCTACCAGATGGCTAATTTATGGCTGTAATTTCTTAACTTTGCCATGTTAAAGGGACAGCTGATGGAAATGCACGCCAGGAAACATTTCTATGAAAGTTGACTATGCTGTTAGAACATCCTTTCCTAACTGCAAAACCCACTCTAACACAGAAAACAGACTTCAGAAGAATATGAGGGGGTTGCTGTCAGATATGCTGTAGCTTTACAGAACAGTTATGGTTTGCACAAATCCCTAATGTGTTATAAAACTGGAAGGAACAGAAGTGTGTAATGTCCAAGGACATTATGACATTATGTCGTGGTTTAACCCCAGCCAGCAACTAAACACCACGCAGCCGCTCACTCACTCCCCCCCCCCCCCCCAGTGGGATGGGGGAGAAAATCGGGAAAAGAAGCAAAACCCGTGGGTTGAGATAAGAACGGTTTAATGGAACAGAAAAGAAGAAACTAATAATGATCATGATAACACTAATAAAATGACAACAGTAATAATGAAAGGATTGGAATGTACAAATGATGCGCAGTGCAATTGCTCACCACCCGCCGACCGACACCCAGCCAGTCCCCGAGCGGCGAATCCCTGCCCCCACTTCCCAGTTCCTATACTAGATGGGACGTCACATGGTATGGAATACCCCGTTGGCCAGTTTGGGTCAGGTGCCCTGGCTGTGTCCTGTGCCAACTTCTTGTGCCCCTCCAGCTTTCTCGCTGGCTGGGCATGAGAAGCTGAAAAATCCTTGACATTAGTCTAAACACTACTGAGCAACAACTGAAAACATCAGTGTTATCAACATTCTTCTCATACTGAACTCAAAACATAGCACCGTACCAGCTACTAGGAAGACAGTTAACTCTATCCCAGCTGAAACCAGGACACATTACAACCTGCCAAAAATAGTCTGTTGTGCTTCTCAATCTCTTAACATTTCTTATAGCTTTAAAGGTCCTGATGGCATACAGTGAGCATTATCTGCATGGAAATAGGGAAAAAGAATATTAAATGACATGGCTTGAGTGGACCTTAAAATTTATGAATTAATACCCTGTCCAATTCCTTAATTCCTCTCTCTCCCCTCCCTTATTTACTTTTTGCTATCTAGTTTCTCACAAAGTTCTCATATGTTTTCAGAAAGTACTGTTGCTTGTTTGTGTTTTTTTTTACTTTTTTTTATTGATATTATTGATAGTGGAGGACAAAGCCAGTTTTGAGAAGAGAAACAGCAAGTGAGTTAGCCATTCCACTCCAGGGAAAGTACTGCTGTATGCCTTATGGCTAAAGGTAGTAGAGAACCAAGATACTGCCCCTAAATAAAGATCTAAAACCTATTTATTCCCATCCTTGCACAGCTAAAGCAATACTATCTGTGGTGAGAGACTCTCTCCTGTGCTGAAAAGGCAGTGTCTGGAAGACAGACAGCTGCACAAATGGTACCAAGAACAGGCTGAGGCAGCACCAGTTCAGCATCCCACTTGATGTGTCTGCTCCTAAATTATGCGTGAACCCTCACATGTGTAGAGTGGGTGATCTGATATGAAGGTATATTTATTAGACTATACAGGCTTCTCATTGCACTTACGTAAATCCTTGTAAACTCTTTGCCTATTGCACCTGTGCAATTTCTTGAAGTGCAGTGAAAAAAGGGCAAGTAAATTTAGCCTTTATGATTGACTATGGCAAACATCATGGGAATTTCTTCTTGTTCAAACATGTCCATATGTGAGAGGATTGTGTGCGTTCAGGTCCCTTCCCACCAGTCAGTCAGGATAAGTCTTGGATGTGTACCACTCAACAGAATTCCAGGGGCATCAGAAAACAATGGCTGCACTATTCTAACTTGCGTAAATTTATTGAAAAGATAGGGTAGGAAAAGAGACCTAAATGTAGGTTTTTCTAAATTTAAACGGTGATTACCATTGTGTTCAGCTTCTATTCATGGACTAAGCCACAAGCCTCAGTAATGCAACAAGAGGCTCAAAGTGACTCTTCTATAGCACTTAGAAGCATCTATGCTTTACACTCCTACAGGAAAGTGCAATCTGTCTTTCAGCATTTGGTGTTTCCCTTAAGAGCTTGCATTTCAGATCAAAAAAAAGAACATTGCACTTTGCTAACTAGGGGTCTAATAGATGTGACAAAATCACAACCCAAATATATACTAAAGACTCTGAAACCAGATAACTAACAAAGTGAACTCTGTTTTTAGAAAGCAAATGTACTTTTAGAGACTTGACTCAAAATTTTTTGAACTTTTGAGGTAGGGAATAATACTTTTTTTTTTAAACCAGTACTGCATAGGCCAGTGGCACAAGTGTTCAGTATAAATTGACTTGCCTAGACTCAACATAAATGTCAAATGAATGCAGTGTATTGATGTTGGTTTTTAGGTCAGAATTAATTTTAGAAGGCATTCCTCCCATTTTTCATGAAATTCACATTCAGAACACTACATTGGTAAATTACTGTAGGACGAGAGTCCTACAGACTGAAAATACTTACAGTTGCTTTAATCTAACCACAACAGGGCAGAAACACATGAAGTAGGTTAAAAGTCAAGTGTGTTTTTCTCAAAGTTTCTAAAATCTAGGAATTTTATTAAAGTCAGTCAGCAAACATGCCTTTCTGGAACACCAACATCCTAAAAGTTTGGAATTGCAACAAAATAGTATAACAAAATTGAATGCATGGTCTTATAAAGGGGAAAGGGGTTTTTGGTTTTAAATCTTTAATCACATGACTTTCTGGACTTACAAGCGCCAATAAATGCATTGGAATGGTCTGGCCAGGTTCACACACACAACATGGGGAAAAAAAAAAAAAAAAAAGACCGCTGTCACATCCTCACCATGTTTCTTGAGTTCCTTTTAACTGCTGACAAATCACCTATAGTGTGGTCCTACCATGGTGCAGACTTTCTCACCTTGATACAGGCAACATTTCTCCATTGTACTACTAGGAACAGCATCCTGGGAGCAGTGTCCTGGAAATGGTATTCTCCATTACCAACACAAGTCATTCTTAACCCCTGTTAAACACATATTTGCACGTTCCCATTTGTATTGCATTCATCCTAATTCTTCATATTTTTGACAAATCTCTACAGAATTAACCTTCTGAATTCAGAATGAAGAATCTTCTTATGAATCCCTCATACTCCATTCTAACATCAGGCTGTCAGATGATCTAAATTGAACCATTAGGTTGAAGTTCATTAATATTCAACAGTTTCACATTTATAGATGTAAGCCTCTCTAAAAGAACAAAAAACCCCACCCACAGAATTCAACTCCCCAGTTTGGTACAAGCTCTGATCTATTTCCAAATTCTGTGAAACATTGTGCAAACAGTTAACCATTCCTGGATTGATTTTTATTTTTTTCTTGTAAACCAGCCTGTGTTTTGGCTTTAATCCAGCGTATAAAATCAAAACGTAATAACAAGCTCCATGAGCAAAATGTCATTCTGTCTAGCAACTGAAGCTGCAGCACGTAATTGTGCTAACTAGATCACTGACAGTTCAACACTGTCAATAAATGACAGTGTTGGTATGAGTAATGTGTATACTTAAGGCTATGTAATGGGAATAAATTGTTCTTCTATTGTCAAAAGTGTATCATTTCAGAATCTTCATAGTAGAAGCTTGCTTGATAGCTCAGCAGGCTAGCAGACAAGGAAGCTAACAGATAAAGACCAGTGCAATGACAGGTATAGCTGCTACATATTTCTGGAACATCATGATATAACTGCAACCTTATTAGAGAAGCAGAGGGAGAAGGAAAAAAAAAAAAAAAAGGACGGACATTAAAAGGAATTGCCTCAAGCTCAAGTGTGGCAGTACATGTACTGGAGGCACTATAGTGCTTGGCCCAAATAAGCAAGAATGACAGACTAAAACCTGCAGATGCCAGAAGTTTGATGAGCAATCATAATTAAGAAAGTCTAGTTTTAGTATCACATCCTCAGCATTAAATCCAAATTACCCCCCCCCCCCCAAAACCATCTTTCCTAAAGTTATTAAAAAAAGCATATAGAGTACCATCCTGGTTTCAGCTGGGGTGGAGTTAACTGTCTTCCTAGTAGCTGGTACAGTGCTATGTTTTGAGTTCAGTATGAGAATGTTGATAACACTGATGTTTTCAGTTGTTGCTCAGTAGTGTTTAGACTAATGTCAAGGATTTTTCAGCTTCTCATGCCCAGCCAGCGAGAAAGCTGGAGAGGCACAAGAAGTTGGCACAGGACACAGCCAGGGCACCTGACCCAAACTGGCCAACGGGGTATTCCATACCATGTGACATCCCATCTAGTATAGGAACTGGGAAGTGGGGGCAGGGAATCGCCGCTCGGGGACTGGCTGGGTGTCAATCAGCGGGTGGTGAGCAATTGCACTGCGCATCATTTGTACATTCCAATCCTTTCATTATTACTGTTGTCATTTTATTAGTGTTATCATGATCATTATTAGTTTCTTCTTTTCTGTTCCATTAAACCATCCTTATCTCAACCCACGGGTTTTGCTTCTTTTCCTGATTTTCTCCCCCATCCCACTGGGTGGGGGGGAGTGAGTGAGCAGCTGCGTGGTGCTTGGTTGCTGGCTGGGGTTAAACCACGACAAGTACCTTCACTATATGTATTCTGGCAGTTTAGTGTTGCTGATGTTGTTCAAATATCAGGCCTGATAATTGCTAACTAAAGCTTTGGAAGTCATTCTGTTTTCTTACACAAGCTTCCCCTTTGTCCCCTGGCTGTTGAGGACATTTACAGCTACACAGGGAGCAACATAATATTGCCACTATACTGTTTGTCCTTTATACCATGGGGAGGAGAGCTAGAAGGGATGCATCTGGAAGGTGTGACTACCATCTTAAGAAAAGAGGGTGTGAAAGTGCCTAGGGAAAAGTTTAATTTATTAGAACATCTGTCCTAGTTATGCCTCTTTCATGGCTGCTGATGTACCCTTTATGTTGATCTCCCTCAACTTCACTGAGCAAAGCTTTCACACTGTGGTGGGTTGACCTTGTCTGACTGCCAAACCTTCACCCAGCTGCTCTCTCACTCCCCCTCCTCAACAGGGCAGGAGGGGGAGAAAATAGTATGGAAGAGCTCATGGACTGAGATAAAGACAGGGAGTACTTACCAGTTACCACTAGAGGCAAAACAGGCTCAACTTGAGAAAAACTAATTCAATTGATTGCCAATTAAAAATAATTAGATGGCAAGAAACGAAGGCAAAAGACTAAAACATCTTCCCCCCTGCTTCCCAGGCTCAACTTCACTCCTTCATCCCCAACTCCTCTACCCCCCTGCCCCATCCCTGAGCGGTGCAGGAGCCATGGGGAATGGAGATTGGGACCCATAAGGGTTGGGAGCCACGGGGATATGGGACAGAATATCTCTTGTCAGACTACATATTACATTTGTCTCCCTTAGTTCTGGTGTCAGTTTTTAGCAAGAAGATACTGGATGGATATAGCAATAGCTTAAGACCTACACAAGTAGGTCATGTTCAATATTCTTCAAAGGTATGCCTTTTCCTCTGTTAGGAAGTCTTGAATAAACACAACTTGAAGTCTTGAATAAAAGCAAAATAGGGCTCCTTGTAACATTTTCCTCTAGAATTTCTAAGGTTTTAAAGCATAATTTCTTGTTACTCAATGGGAAAAAAAAAAGTTTCTCCCTCTGATCAACAAAGTTACTAAGGAAAAATCCAGGTTTGGGATTTGGGCACTGACTATTCTCCTAAAGAAGTTAAGATGAGAGACTTTTAATATAATTGCACTGGTAACACAAAGAAGAGAAAGCAAGCAAAGAAAATTAAACTAAATTTAGTCCACCACAGAGCAAACCATTCAGGAAAAAAAACGTTCTCCTTAACCATGTTCTGCTCTCTATCTAGCAACTACTACTCTAACCCCCAAAACCAAGAACTAAAGGGAGGGAACAAAACCCCAAAAGCCCTTTTCCCCTTTATTCACACTATGTGTATTCTTTACTACATTTTGTTAACTTGGAGGGCACCATTCAATACAGCACATTAAAATCATCACCCTGTAGTGATTGAAGTCCTTCAGAGATACAGTTAGTAAGGATCTGCAGATAGAACTCATTCTAAAGAAGTGCCATGTTTCCTGCTACACACTGGGTTTTCAGAAAGTAATTTGGTGGAATCAACATAAAGCTTTAAACAATCCTCATGACACTTCAAAGTGTCAGTAGTTGCCTTTATTAAAAAAAAGGCAACATGATACAAACACCAGCCTAAGCCTTCTCTCCCATCTTGGTTGCTCTTGAGCTTTCTTGGATTGAATGTCCACATAACTCTTATAAGACTGTAGTTTAATGCATCTCACTGAGCAGTACCTAAATGTAAAAGGCCCTTACAGGGTTCAAGCTCCTGTTCCCAGGGCAGAAGGAGAAAGAAATATTCTTTCACTTTGCAGAAGTGTGTATGTTGGGGGGGGGGGATTCGTTTGTGTTGTAAGGTTTTAGTTAAATGAGTACACAGCCTGATTTTACCCTTTGTTGTAAAATAAGTAGATTACTTCAGAGAGACATATATCTGTGTATTTAGACAAGAGATGGGAAGTGCTCTTCACTGCTTTTAAGTAGCCCATGATATTGCTTGAAAAAAACCAAAAATACCCACACAACCAATGCCCCCCCCACCCCGAGACACCCATTATTTGCCAGCGTATGAGGAAATCTGAACAAGTAAAGAACTGAACAGTTCCAGAGAGATATGTGCATTTGGTTTATCTTTGATGAGTTGAGTCTGACAGACAGTTATACAGGACTAACATCAGCATATAGGAGATATAGGACTGAAGAAATGAGACAGAGGTCAGAAGTAGAGCACTAAGTTACTGACAGAGATATAGTAAGTAATACCACATGTGGACATGAGATTTCCAGCAAAGATTATTAAGGAAGAAGCATGAACCTGAAACCTTATAATTTACAAGAACATACATAGAAAAAAAAATTATTAGAGAAGTTGAAGGGGAGTAAAGGGAAATAAATTAAAAAAAAAAAAAATCAGAAAGAGCCAACAATGTGAGTTTAAGGATCTGCCATCAAAAATTGCACAAGCAGAGAAAGTATGGCTATAGTGTAGCACATGCTTTGGGAAAAGGCTGTTAGAAAGTGTTTTGCAATGGGTATAAGAGTAGGTAAGTTGAATGGAGACTGAAAAGCTTCAAGCAAATGCTTTAAGCATTGAACTCAAAGGACAGAAGTAGAGAGACAGGAAAAGTTATTATATTGCAACAGGAGACAAGTGTGTTTTGAAGATGGGAAACATAGACCATGCTTGTCCAGTTTGTGAGGCAATCTGAAATGGTAGTGAGAAATCAGTGACTCAAAGAAGCACCTGGTTTTAGAGATGAGATTTTCAAATTAGATTTCACTACATTTAATAATTCTTCAGCATTTATATATGTAACAAGCAGAAATACAGTCATACCTGCTGGATAAGCCTGAACAGGTGTGTTAAGAATTTACCTCTTTAGAAGAATTTTCTGAGAAAAGGTTGTATGCTTACATAATAATATTTAATCATATAATTTTGATAATGTTACAAATCAGTTCTACTATACTTGACTTGAATATTCTTTCTAGAAAGAACTTTATATTCTGAAAAAAGTCAAAACCATGCTGTTAAGTAGCTGCTAAGAAAGAGATATCTTCACAATGTCATTTTCAATTGAAGGAATTTTTCTTAAACATAAAAGGAATCACAATCCCTGTGTTTCATGAATCAAATAGAAGGCAAAAAAAAATCTAGCTTGACACTTGTGTGGGATAGCTTCTTGCTCCACAAACCCACATGAACAATGAATTCAAACAGCTTTTTATCTTGTTTCAATCAGAAACCTGATGTAGACAAAAACCTGCATTTAAATAGCATTATGGCTCAGATACATGCTAACAAAACCCTGCAAATTCAAAAGCAAGAGAGTCTTTTAAATTACATACTTAAATTTGAAAGCTCTGGCTTTTGTGGTTTGCCTTGTTTGTATGTTCCGAGAGTGGCTTTTCTCTTTTGTCCAACGTTAACATATAAAATGTACTTTACAGAGTCTCAAAAGGCTGCGAAACAAACCTTCAGTGGCAGCCATTCTAGCCTCCCTGGATGACAGACAGACAATAATAGTTCATAATAGTTGAACTCATACTGAGGATTTTTTAAAGGTTTACAATTTAACTGGTTAACATGAGTTTTGCAACATAGGCTTTAAACAATCTTCAGGGCTCTTGAGTATATGTATTTTGATAAACTTATCAATTACATAAAAGCATTTACTACTATGGACAATAGCAGCTCCTATCCTTTGTCTAAATTCTTTCATTTTGTGGGTTATAAATCCAGAGACCAACTGTTCCAAAGGCAATGTTAAAGTCTTTAAAGCTGATCCAGTTACTAGGCACGTGTCCTAAACCGATGTGCCTAAATATCATTATGAAATTTTAATTGCATAGAAAAGAGCATTTCTAAAATGAAACAGTGTTTTTCATTTCTACAACACCCAGGGGCAATAATTCACATATAGACTAATGGCCTGTAAAATTCTGCTTGTTGACTGTTAACTGCAAATTTCAAGCAGTGTGTAAGGACATGAAATGCTTCCAGTATAGTACTGGCTTTAAGTCAGTTTATTTAGTTCTTCACCCTTAGCAGATCTATACCCTGGGGTATACATACCCCAGATTACTTCTTGGATTCACCTTGATATTAAAAGTAGTAGTAGATACTGCAACTTGCATTAAGCGCCTCACCTCACTGCCTACAGCAGCCTGTAGACATCATCCTCGAGATAAACTTTAGTTAGTTTGGGTTAGTATCTGACACTGTGAATATGTGTACTGCTTCAGGACTTTTGTGAACAGCAAACCAGAAGATAATTTTTCTGGCTGTGGAAAATTCATGTTCTTGCTTGCAAATATAGAGGATGCATGCACATGTAGAGAATACGTATTAGATTGTAAGTGCTTCCTTCCCAGACAGCTTGCTGGTATGGAAAAAACTAAATACCAGACTGTGTATGTACCAGCCACCTCAGACTGTGTCCATATGCAGTATCAATGTTACACCTGATGCATTTTCTCATCAGTTGACCTCTATCAGTTGATATTCTTAAAAGTCACACAGGCAGGGAAGTTTCAGCAGAGCTCTGTGGAAGGGGAAGAAAGCATGGCATGTGCTATAGCAAAACTTTTGTGTAGTTGTTCACTTCAGTAGTGCACAGAATATCACTTGTGGATGTGGGAAGAGTAGCACTGAGTGGATTTAGAATAAAAGTGCTAATAGACAAATTATGGATTTCCCCCACCACCACCCTAGTAGGGAATAACGCCTCAGGTCCAAGATCAGGAGTCAGGCTGGATACAGAACCTACAGATACTAAAGCTCACTGAAGAGTTGCAGCCTGGGAAATGAAGACTACTTCTTTCAACTGACCAGGGAAATCTGACCCTTACTCAAATAGGGCTACATAGTGGATTAGAGACTGCATTCTAATGTTTTGCCTTTCATGTGTATTTGTACAGATGTATTTTCTATGCACGTAGATTCACAGATTCTTTAGACAATCTTTGAGTGCTTATGTAAGGAGACCTCTACAGTCTATCTTAAATTCACATACATGTTTTTCTGATTAAAAAAAAATCCCTGAATATATAACACAGCAATGTAAGTACTTTTTTTTTTTTTTTAAATAACCATGTGTTCACACAAAACATTAGTTTTCTTTTTTTTTTCAGATTTGGAATTGCAAAGGCATACATCTAAGCCACGGTCTCCTACTGGACAGTTTGATTTAGTCAATCACCTTCAAAACCCAACAGAGTATGCTATACCTGCAAAGACAGTTCAACTAGTGAGTTCCAAAAATAAAATAAAAAAACCCCCAAACCCACAAAAAACCCAACCACCAAACCACAAGCAAGACAGTTATTACTAGAACACAGAAACTAAACAAAGAAAGCCTAATTTCCCATGTTGAAAGTGCAGGAAATTAAGCTATCCAGCTATTGATTAAATCTGTAATCAGGATCTAACATACTTGAATACATAACTAAAAATATGGAATGGTATCATGGATTTGAGGTATGTGGGTTTTGATCTTGTTTTTCTCAGTGGAGAGTTTGCTCTTCTAGACTATAACTAGCAAGCGAAATGAAAGGTAGAGCTTCAATTCAAGTACTTTGGGATTATCCTTGTTGGTTTTTTTTCCATTTAGTTAGTTACTAAAGAAAAAAGTAGTTTAAAAGTTTTCCTTTATTAATTCCAGTACTTGTGGTTGCATATTCCTTTTGACACTTGACCTGTCTACATGCCCACCAGACATCATGAGGCTTGCCTAATGCTATGGAAATGTTCCATGCCAACCACCGTAACAGGGTTCAACTCTAGGATTCTGCTGAGTCAGCAAGCCAAGAGAGAGAGATTCTTCTATAAAGTTCTCTTTATTAATAGCTCTACAGCTCAAGCTGAGTGCTTCTGAAGAGGGACCCCAAACAAAGCAAGCCCTGGGCAGTTATACCCTTACAATCTAAGTACCCCACCCTTCACGCAATAGTTCGGACCAATAGTAATATTAAGGTCTGGGGTCTTCTTTCTTCTTACTGGTTTGGTTTGTTTGTTGCTTTGTTACTAGGCAGTTATCTTTTTATGCAATATGCAGTGTTTATATATCCCATTTCACATCCTCTTATGTCAGTTTCAACAGACTTTGTAGTTAGCTCTTTGGCATGTTGTAATATGATTGTTACAGTTCATGTACCACGGCCTATAGGCTTTGCCTGCTAACACTAAACTACTATTGCTAAGTTTTAGCAATGTAACAGTCCTTTCCAGAACACTCCTGCCTTTGTTTTTATTAACACTCCTGTTATTTATCATATGGGAGCAGAATATTTGTAGCCTCTAAGATGAGCACAGTTGGGTACAGCAAATGTTGCAACATTGAATACAAACATTATTACAAAGATTATTATAAAAATCAATAACCCATAAAGAATTCATTTTGCCCAGGCTCTTAAACCTGGTATCTAGGAGGTGAGCCAAGACCATACTTCGTAGAATCCGGCTGAAGTACTATCCAATTTTACTTTATGCATTAATTTTACTTGTTCCCACAACTTCCGGACATAGGCAACATCGGCTGAAATCCTCCCACTCTGGTCAACATACACACAACAACTGGTATTAATAATTGCACATACTCCCCCTTGTGAAGCTAATAAAGCATGTAATGCCATTCTATTTTGCAGTGTAATTTTGGAGAGTTGTGAAACCTCTTGCAATGCTGTAACTGCATCAACAGGATTATTGCCAAGAATTTCTTTTGCCACTGAAATGTTAACTAAGGCCTCTTCTAATTCACTCACTCCCAACCAGGGAAGAAACCATCTAGCAAAGGAGTAAAATGCAGTTGAGCCTTTCTACTAGTGCATTACTACATTTGGTCCTATGAACAAATGTTTATAACCATGATTGTGTTTCCATAGTTAAATTTGAGAACACAATACTATTAGGAGTAACAGCTCCTAAGGTGCGAGTTCCCTACTGATCTCCGGGTAATGTTTTGAAAGCTCTCTTACCACCTATCCAAAACAGCCCTTTCCCCTCAGGTCCAGGCCAAGGTGTATTGGAAGAGTCCCCAAGTATTCCCACTACTCCTGCTTTCACTGTTTGGTTGCAATCATTGAAGTTGTCCAGAGGAGCTTAAGTTGACTTTTACACACATTGCATAGTTGTTCTTTGCTTCTGGGATTACCACCTCCCATAATTGTGAGTCCATGTAGTCTTGATAAAAAGTAGTATTTGTCCATAAGGGAATCCATGATATGTTATTTGGTATAGAGATCTCTAACAGGGGAATGCTTGAAGCTGAGTGGCTTGGAAAGTGAGTACATATCCAACAATTAGTTTTATTAGTAACTTGGACTATAGTTTGTGATAGGTTGAAATAGAGATTTTTCCCTCCCCTTATAATGAGGTTGTATGGATTTAGATACTCCCCCTACCTGTATAATAAGCATGACAAAGGTTATTAAATTCACCCATAGAATTTCTATCATTTCCTCAGGTGCTTGGAAATCTGGTGTCCAAGTAGCTCTGGAAAAGAAATGCAAATGGTTTCAATTTCTAAAACAGTAGACACAGTAGATTCTTCTTCCACCAGTCTTTGTTCATCCACTGAATGATCCTCCGGCAACTGTTTAATATGCGACTGGTGGATCCAAGCTTCCTTTCCTGTAACTTTTACATCAAAGTAAGAACTTAAGACAGCATATAGCCCCCCCCCCCCCCCCGGGTTCCAATTTAGATTTATGGGAAAACACTTTTATTAAAACTCTATGCCCAGTCTGCAAATCATTTACCTGTATCTCCAGAGGGGTGGGTTGGTACCACTGTGCAAGATACCTTTTAATTTTGAAGCTTTCTTGAAAATTTAGAACATAGTGTGTTAAATGCTCATCTCCATTCAAGCAGCTGGGATACAAGACCCTAGTATAGCTAAATGTCTCCCAAAGAGGACTTCACCAGGCAATCATCCTAAGGGTTGTATTACTGAATTTCAAATGTCCCATAAGGGTATATTTTATGTTTTTGGCCATTTTAAGCCTGTATGCATGCAAATTTTAGCTATTCTTTCCTTAATAGTTCAATTCATCCTTTCTACCTGCCCAGATGCTTGAGGACAATAAGGAGTGTGCAGTCTTTTTTTCTATTCCTAAACTTTTATAAAGTCAGTCAATTACATCTGCTGTGAAATGTAACCCTCTAGTTCAATAGATTCTGGTACTCCATACCTAGAAATAATTTAAGGATATTTTTTTACTCCAACAGTGTCTGCTTTTCTTGTTGGGAAAGCCACCACCCATCCTGATAATTGGTCTATCCACATACTGTAGGCATATCAGCATAATCTACTTGCAATCTTTGGAATGGGAAAGAAGCCCATGGTCAACTTCCCAATTCACGCTCAGGTTTGATATTTGAGAATTTCTGACAGGCATTAATAATTCTTTTAGCAGCTGCATAGACACCCAGTGCCACCCATACTTGCTGTATTTGATAAGCCACTGCTTCCACCCCTTCAGGAGCTTTATCATGGAACCATCTGGTTATAGTCATCAGGTATTTTTTTTGGTAAGACAGGTCTTCCCCCTATTGTCGATGCTCCAGCTTCATCTTCTAACGCTTCCCATTTTGTCCACTCTTCTTTTTCTTCATTTGTCACATTTAATTGATAGCATTTTCTTAGATGGTCAACATCAGGCCGCAAGCTCTCATCTGAAGGAACTTCCATAATCTTTACTGCAGGTTGGCAAGCCACAGCTTTGCTGCTGCATCAGCTAAGGCATTTCTTTTGCTGATGACAGTAGTGTCCCTTGTATGGGCTTGACAGTGAACCACAGCGATCTCTTTGGGAACTTGGAAATGGTTGTATCGCTTCTCAGTAAATTGCTGGGAGCTACTGCTCTCAAAGGACTTAGAATTGGGTCATATCACTCAATCCCTTTTGAGAAATTCCCCCAACTCTACAGGGATTGTTATATCACTTTTATCCAAATCTCTTCCATTAATTGATAGGTATCACAGTACCTAGTACATCAGAGCTCTAGAAAGACAGACCGCTTCTGTGATAGATACCTGCAGTCTCCATATTGAAACTTAGTCTATTTTTTGTGGCTACAGCATAAGGCAAATGCATTTCTAATCTGTTACTTGTTTGAACCATCCAAATAGTTAACCAGCTGCAAGTGCTGATATTTCCTTAGGGGATAATTATTTAAGAATTAGTATTTTCGGTATTCAACCAGCTTTACTGTCCACCACCACTCTGCTTCTCTATTAGAGCATTTTTGGTAAGACAGTATTTTTATCTCCTGCCTCCTTTGTACATTTTAGTTTATATTTAAGTCCCTTGGTTTGAATTTGTTAGTTTCTTTGTTATCATCTTCTCAGTTAGCACTACCAACTCTTCTCAATTTGTGACAAGCTGTGAATGTCATTAACACTATATCCCCCTCCCACCTCAAAAGCAATAATGATGATGATATGCAAATGACTAATTCTATCCTATTGAAATAAATAAGAGTCTTAACTCTGATTTACATAGCTTGGGGTCAAGTCCCTGGAGAACACTTGACAAGTTTTTCCACTTTGATACGAGTACTTGAACCCACTTATTTACTTTTTCAGACAGTTCTAATACAGATCACCATTCCAGAATGACTTGTGTTGGAGTTTGAAAGGATGATTCCCAACTCTCCTAAACTGATTCATTAAAAAATTCAAACAAAACTGAAACACATTTCTTCTAAGTATCCAAACTTTGTGTTGGTATTTATGGAAGTTTAATTTACAAATGCAAGTGTTTACTGTACATGTCCAAATTAACAGTGTTGCATGTTAAGAACGCTTGCAATTCCACCAGCTTAACTTTGAAAATCTAGTTTAGTTTATCTGCTGTGGTAATTTCTGCATTTTGTTGTTGGTTCAGGAAGGACTCTAAAGTTTTGTGGTTTGGTTTTGGTTTTTTTTTTTTTTTTTTGTTGGGGTTGTGTTGTTTTGGTTTTTTCTTAAAGCAAAGTCCATTGTTTATAAGCCTATGACTTATGTGACAGCAAAAATATATATATTGTTTTGTAGAAGCACATAGAAACTGCTACTTGGACAAATAGCATGCAAAAAGGGGAGAATTCGTCCATGCTCACTTCATTGTGGGATTTACCCACAGTAACCTGCAGACACGAAACACCCTAATTTAAGCCTAGGAATATCAGCCTTTATTCCAGCTTGGACATGATCCCAAATCTCAGGTAAATCACAGTTGCTGTTGCCCAGGTAGACCATGATAGGTTAGGAGTCACCTGCCTGACAATACATTAACTCATACATAGAGATCTGTAATGTATATAGGGTATATAATTAGGGAAGAGAAACAGGAATATCAGGCATGATTCACATCATTTCAGATGAGAATGCTAAAATAGGCTGAGATGAGCCTCACCTTGAAGAATTTTTTGTTGCCCATAACAGGACCCCAGCATGGCTCACTCAGACTTAAATATCCATTGTATAATGCTACAGCCAGGTAGGACAGAACAAATTCTTCCCTTTTTTCCTCCACATTCCCAGAAGTTAAATTGCTAACAGGAGCTATGACTTAATCTGAGACTTGGCAGTATGGTATAGGAGTTTCAGGCTCTTTTTCCACCTCTAAGTCACCTGCCTATCTCTATCTGCCAGACCTCACTGCAATGCAGATATAAGTTGTTTTAATTGTTTCAACTAGCTTACCTGATCTGAAATCAAAAGCATATTGCTCAAAGTTTTCTTGGCTTGCCCAGCACAATTAAGAATACAGTACAGTAGAATTTTTATAATCTGAACACATGGTGTATTTATTATTTGATGAAAGAAATTTCATGCTACTGCACTAGCAGTCATCACAACATGAAGACTGTCCATGATTTTTACCTCTCTGAAAATGACTTTGTGAAAAATGCAAGGTAATAGAAGAAAAAAGTGTATGTATTTTTGTATACACCAAATATTTTTATTATCCTGGTAGACAAATAAAGTGAGCATTTGTTGAATTCAGACATTTAAATAAGTTCTGGAGTAATAAGTGTTTGCCATCACTGGATCTCCAACAGAACATTTGATTTTACCAAAATATATATTTTGACAGTTTGAATTTGTGTTCTATTTCTACTTGCACATCATTTCATTCAGCTCTCTTGTTTATGCCCCACATTCTCTACTAGAAAAAACCCTAAGTCTCTAGATAGCAGAGATAGCAAGAAAAAGATGGAGTTCTTTTCCTTTCTTAGCTCATTGAACCCACACATACTATATCTGTTTTTTTCCTCTTGATATTCTTAAGAGCTAGATAAATACTCATACAAGACTTGTATGCCAAGATATTACCTATTCTAGGTTACAACCCCCCCCCCAAAAAAATCTATTAATTCCCTTTGAGTGGGGTTTTATTTTCCAGACTCCATTGCTCATCCTAAGTTCCAGACTTTTCAGTTAATCTCAAAACTTCTTGTAGTATTCCCAAGACACCTGCAGTTCATGATGATCATTTGCACTGATCTTGTACCAGAGGTTTATCTCAGTGCCTGTACTGCCATAGAACAGAACCCAGGATGAGGAGAGAGTTTCTCAGAATGAGGAGGAAAACCAGCAGCCTGCTCCTCTAAAGTCTGTGCAGCCAGAACTGCTCACTTCTCTTCCCTGAAGTTCCTTTCCCCATTTCTAGCCTCACTTATCCCTCTCCACCCTTTTTCCTTCAGCAAATTAGTATCCCCACTAACCCCTTTCTGCTTTATTCTCAACCTGCAGCCTCCATAACTCCAGCTGCTCAGGTCTTACAGCTCCTGCTAGCCTTCTGTCTCTTCTTCCTTGTGCCCACAGAACCTATCCCACCATCCTCCCTGTTCCCAGAACTTATTTTCTTGTTTTTTTTTATAAAGTTGAGTTTTGTCCTATCCTTGAGATATATCAGCATTGCCTATACTGTCAAGAAGTCTTTAGCCAGCAGCATCTCCAAGACCAAGATTAAGATAGTGTCACCCATCTTTAAATAAGCACAGTAATATTTATTCAGAACAACAGCATGGGAGAGAGTGTGAGCAAGCTCAGAGAGGCTGTTTTCCAGGCAATACCTCCCTCTCATACCTGTTGCAAAAGCCTCTCTCTCTTTTCTGCTCCAAATCTTCATGTCATTCTCTGACCAGGTCTCTGGGTCTTTGCTTTCTCAGGACAGAGAAGAAAGAAGGGAAACTGTTGCGGACACATATTTAGCTAACAGTCGCAAAAGCGTTCCAGATGCCTTTAGAAGGCCTTGAACAGAATAAACAAGACGACAAAAAAAAAGAAAGATGCCAATTAGAACACAGGTGCACATTCCAAGATAAAGGGAACTTGGCACAAAGAACCTTAATTCGGCAGTTTATCTTGACCAATTAGACTGAGACAAGTTTCGCATGTTTTAGTTAGTATAACCAATTGTGTCCTATGTTTATGCGCATGTACAGAGTTAGTATAACCAATTGTGTCCTATGTTTATGCGTATGTACAGAGTTAGTATAACCAATTATATTTTAGCTTATGGCGCGTGGATAGCTGATGTTTAGCTTGACAAGGTATATAAGCACGCTATTTGGGCAATAAAGGGAGAACAACTTTAACCATATCAGTGTCCGGTTGTTACTCGGCTCATGTCTCCAGATGGTTCCCTGCAACAGGAAACCACTGAAGAAAAAAAAAAAAGACACCACTCATCCCCCCAAGAAAAAAAAAAAAACAAAAATCCACAGACCTATATCCCAAACCCAAGACACCCCCAAACATTCAAGAATCAGCCATGTTTACCATTAGGGGTACAGTCTTCAAAGGCCTGGGGCAGCCAGCATTAGATATCTGAAAGGATTGTCTTTTAGTTACTCTAGGATTTTATTCTCTGTGGCTATTCCACACCCACCAATCTACACTGGATACAGTCACTAGTAAGCCCAACACAGACAATAGCTTGGAAAAAAGAAAGGAAAGGGAGGAGAGATAAAAAAAAAAAAAAAAAGGTAAGAAGCTGTGCTTCTGCAGCATCTGCACTTGACAAAATAGCGTTGAAATATTCTATGCATGCACCTCTATGCAATAATCACTAGATAATCCCTCTTGCCATCCACAGGAGTCTTGCTTCTGCAGAGCTGAAATCACAGTAATGGGAAGATGAAAATGATTCATTCAGACAAAAAAGGAGTTTATTCTACCCAGAAGGAAAGCAAGCCTCTTCTTCCAATACATTTAGAAAATTATTTTCGAGAGAAAAAAAAGTATGGTTTTCTTTGCCTTAAGTATATTATTCCATCTCAGGTAATAAATGTAATCTACACAACAAAGATAAGTGAATAACATATCCAGATTGTTACATACTGTATTATTATTTTACTGAATGTATATTCTCAATAGTAACACTTTGAAGTGTTGTCATTCAGCTCTGAAAAAAAAATATACCTACAAGGACAAGCTACTCCTGCTAGGAGTGGGTGTTCAGCTCCACTGACTCCAGGTAAGCTGTACCTGCTGATGCCAGCAAGGACTATGACCCCTAGTCACTCTTCTCTCTCAGAAGAGTAAGGGTGCAGGATACAGGACATACTGCATACTTCTGTTTCTGTAAGGGCTTTAGCACAATCTGCATGCAGTGCACGAAATGCAGAAAAAATTGTAGCATACAGAAAGTTTGACAATGTCCTTTTGCTAGCCTATTTCTTCAAAGCAATATTCTCTCATCAGCTTATCCTTCTTCTGGCCCTCTGCTTGAGGTCTTTGTCCTCTTCCCCTCCTCTCTACTGCGCATTAGAACTGAGCTCTGTAGCTAAGCAGTCTTCTTCAGAAGCCAACTGTACAGGCTAATTTTATATTCTTCTGAAAATCCACACCCCAGTGAAGTGTGCTTTGAGGTAAATTTGAGATCCTTTTATGTAGTTTTACTCCTACAGGTCTTTTACTGTTTCCACCACTTCCTTCCATACTAAATACTTTATTATGTTGCTGGTGAGTGTGCAGGCTATTCCTGTTCCTTTAACTCCTTATTCTGGAAAGAAAAAATTCTATGTTAGGACTCTGACATAGTGGAAAGATGCAATGATATGCAGGGCTTTGGGCAGGCAACAAGGAGAACATTGTCAATATAAACCCCAAACTATTAAAACTACAGCAACAAAAAAAAAAAAACAGATGCAAGTATTGCTGCTAACGCTGGTGCACTGTGACTGCAAATATACTTTCCCCAAACAGTAGATACTTGCATTTAAGGCCTTATTCCAGAATCCTTGCTGACATTATGCAGATGACCACAGATCTCATTCATACATGTAAGGATTATTAAAATTTACATAGCTTGGACTACCCTTATCACAAATTCTAACATTGTAGTTGCTTTTTGGCAAGAATTGTTCTTTGCTGCAGAACCTCTTGAGGCCTTTGAACTCTTTTATTCCATATGTGGCTAAAGGGTGACAGTTTTCTCACTTTTGCTTCCCAGCCTCTTTTGTCTTTTTCAATTAATACATTCTCTTCCCTTCTCCCTTCTTTAATAGAGGCATGCCTTTTATTCATTTCTTCTCACACTTTCTCACTCACTTCTGTCAACTATCGGTTTCCCCACCCAACAAGAAGCTGCCTGCTGGTGAAAAGCACCTATTGATGACAGCCAAGTGCTGTGGGAATGCAGAACTGAGAATGAAGCATTGCAGGTTGCTGCTTTAAACTGCACATCTATACTTGTTAGCTACTGGTTTTTTTCCTCCACTACATAAAAGACCAGATCAGCAGCAGGGCAGAGAGAGCTGTTGCTTTCAAGGGATCACCTGCCATTTCACCTACAGATATAACAGCAGGTTTTCAGTATACATGAGGATTCTGCAGCTTTCTTCACCTCTATCTTTGCCTTTTCTTCTATGAAAAAGCAATGAACTATACTATAATGACAAAGTACATAGATACACTCCCCACTCCCCTTAAAGAGCTTTAGGAAAAGATGCCAGGAGCAGTTCAGATCCACACTGAATCAACATGTAGAGCAAAGGACAGAACATTTCAAAGCAGAAAACCCTCAGAAGCACAGTGCTCCTATATAGCCCTACTGCCTTGCATGAGAAGTCCCTGAAGTCAGAAACATTCTTTGTCTTGGTACTGTTTCCAGCTTTAGATCCTATGAGTAGGATAGGAAGCAAACTGCTTTCTGAAGAGGGTAGAATCATGATGCTCACACAGGAGTGTGTAAGGAAGTATACTCACTTCATTAACCCTGCTAGACATGCTGGTATTCCTGTCCAGAGACAGGAAAGGATGCAGTAGAATTCAAACACATTTTTAGTTTTAAGTGCATTTTGTCAAGGAAAAATGAGTTTAGAAAGTATTAGAACATAAGGGTTTATGCCACAAAGAAGTGACCACTGTATTTTTCCTCCCCTTTGCAACTCAACTATTTCACTAGACAGTTACCAATACAAACATGCACTACAGCAGCCTACTGCTGATAACACAAAAACTGGATACCAAACACTACTTTCCCCAATATGTGATAGTGGAGATGAATTCTATGTACCTGTACTACCTCTTTTCAAAGAAGTTGGAGACTGATGAGCAGAGCAGTAGACTGAGAGAACGAAAAGCCATCTTCTCACCTCATCACCTTTTAGAGCACCACCCCAGCCATGCAGCTTAAACAGTCCTGGGTAGCAGTACAAGTATGACAGTATGACTGCACCACTCAGAGGAACAGCCTACAAGCCCCATATGTTTCAGATATATTCCATTATAACAGTGCCCTTGAAAGGCCTGCACAGACCCTTTGGTTTGGTGTTTTTTGTTTGGTTTTTTTTTTTTTGTAACTAGATTTTCAGAGGTTTATAAAATACTTGCTAAACCCTCAGTACAATTGTCAGACAAGGAGGAGGAGACCTAAATCTCCTAAAGTTAGCTGTCAAAGATAATTGGATAGTTAGAGCAAATGATTTACTTGAAGCAGGTTATCTAGGTTCCTCCTGTGTCTTGAGCTGATTATCTTCCCTCATTGACTGTAGGGGAAATCAAAGGAAAACTCAGAACAGGCATCTATTTTTTAGATATCTGGGTTATAATTTGCTTCAAAAAGTAAACTGTAATTTCACATAACTATCAGTATTGCAGGCACATTTTGACTCTGCTTGCATTACAAGACAGGTAAACAAGTTTGGTTTGGAAGAGCACCCAAGCATGCACCACACTAGATCTAGATGTCCACCTTTCCAATGTGATTTGATTTCCTTAAAAGGAAGCTGAAGCTGTGTTGTATGCTACAACAGTACCTTGAGATAAGGCAACTGGAAGAGTAGGACTGCATAAGACACCACACCTCACATCTACCACCAAGCATAACACTCCATTTTATTTTGCACAATTTACCAGAGGAAAACAAAGTGGGAAAACCTGTCTACCACTTGTCTTCCAGAATGTGGCAAGTGTGCTGCTTTGCAGAAGATGTGACCATGCTTTCACAGTAATATAGCATCTGACAACGATAATTTACAAGTGCTTCCGTGAAAAAAACAAACAAACAAACAAACCCAAAGAAACAAAACAAACAAAACCACTAGATTTTGTGAAACAAAGTTCTGGAAGTGATGAAATGAGGAAAAAAAACCCCAAACATCAAAGCTGAGCTTCAGTT
This sequence comes from Harpia harpyja, assembly GCF_026419915.1. Lineage (NCBI taxonomy): Eukaryota > Metazoa > Chordata > Aves > Accipitriformes > Accipitridae > Harpia > Harpia harpyja. The sequence continues at coordinate 27,476,102 of NC_068947.1, forward strand.
TGTATTCCACAACATTTAGTAAAGCATAAGCTTTAGGTCATAGCTTTCCCCTACCTGACAGTGCTAAACAGGCACTCTTTCTACCACCTGTCCACCTCTTGTCAGGAAACAGAGAAGAGCACTCAATGCTTTCATTCTCTTGTCAGATTTGTTCTGAATTTGCTAACTCAGTCAAAAGTAACTTAAGACTGATTTGCAGCCAGAAAGACAGACATACTTTGATTACAGACTTCTTTTCCCAAGCAAATCAGGCTAAAAAATTAAAGTTTAGGGTGACAGGACTATTGTTAATGCTTGAAGCTTTAAGGCTGCTGATGGTCAGGAGCTTGAGAGACTTGTCCATCCGACAAGACTTTACATCCTGTTAATTCTTTTCACAGGAAGAGCTACTGTTCAAGATTTATCTTCTTAGCGCAAGTTCAATACTTTGAAAAACTTCAGAACAGTACATTTAAAAGAAATAAGACACCATACAGAGATGGGAATCTAGGAGATTCTAGAAAGTTTTAACAGTACTCTTAATAAAAACCAAGTCTGGACTTCCAGATTGAAATTCAAACTTTTCCTATTGTATCTTGTAGTACATCTCCAGTGTTTTCCCAATCTGTAATGGAATCATTACTCATTTAATATTTCTTAAAGCACAAGTTTCTGTTGTCATACAAGTAACCCAGAAACCTCTTTTTCAAAAGAGGAAATTTCAAACATACCCTGTGTGTAAACAGCAAGGTTGACAACATCAACTGTAAAGGTTCAAGAGTCTAAAAGTAAGCCTGAACTCCTACTAAACTTGGTATTTTTAAATGCTTCTGGATTTTATTTTTTCATGATTTTTGAGGCTTGCATATTACAAATACTTTGACCTAACACCATATTCCCTAATGCATGAATCTCTGTACATGGCACTTTAGCACTGAATCTGTACATAAAAATGATCCCTTCCATGATTGTCAAGTAAACCTACTAATTAGTTCAGGAGTTGGGTCTATTTTTGTTAAAAGAAAAAACAAACCAACAACAAAACAAAACACAAACCAGACACACCACTCTGAATTACCCCCAACTACCATGATTTTGGTGGGCCGTGGATATTTGAGCTGTTAATTGAAGCCCAAGATCTCCCAAAGAAGAATTTTAATCTTCCTTTTTAAAAGGAAATCAAGCTTTCCTTGTTGCAGAGAAGAGTTTGAAAGCATGCGGCAAATATATCCTAAAGGCTCAGAAGCCAGTAAGTTTGTAAAGTGATTCCTCCTCCCTCAGACTAGTATTTTTTTTTTTTTTTTAAATTACCTTTAAAGCCAGTCACAGGATTTTGGACCATCTTGGGCTGTCTTTGCAATAACTTTCTCTAGAGCTTCTCTTACTCCTTTTGAAAGTTAGCACCTACCATCTTATCCTGTATGCTTAAAAAAATAAAAAAAATACAGCTTGTTGTAGGTGAGTTATTGATTTCCTCATGAGATAACTGGAAAAGTATTATAGTTACAGAAGTGCCTTTTCCCATCATAGCTGCAGCCCCAAATTAGCAAGAAACCTGGAACAAATCTGTTTAGACTACCTCCTATAGGCATCTTCTCAAGATGACAACATGCTTTTAAAGTTAAAGCCAAGCTCTGTTAAGCTATGAACAAGACAGATGTTTTAAGGTGATGGTCATTTTGAGGTGACTAGGCCAGAAAGAAAAGAAATACATAATTTAAATATATGGTCCTTTGCTCTGCCTATTCTATCCTTGCCAGCAGGTTCTTGTTTCCACCTTGGTGTCAGCCAGCACACCAGTGCTCAGCTGTGGTGAGAAACAGTGCAATACCCCATTCAAGCCCTAGGAAGCTTTTCCTTCCCTTATACCCGAGGCCTAGCTGTCTAATCTCTGCATTTCCCAGCTGTTTTTCAGTCTCTCCAAGCTGAAAGGACCTCATTTCCTTGACTTTTTCCAGCTGCCCCTACAAACTTTTGAAGCATTCTGCCCTACCTGAACAGGCTCAACTTGAACAGGAGGGCAGGACCAGCCCTTTCTTTCTGCAAAGGAGTGCTGCCTATTTGCATCTCTCTACTCCAAGAGGCATAGCACACCACTTCAACAACAACAAAACACCCCAACACAAACACACATACCACACAAATGTGTGGAGTCCATAACAACACTATAACCATGTTTACAAAAACCAAACAAACCAATACCCAGAATTGTTGGCATTGCTTACAATTTACAGGTGTGAGTCTAAGACTAACTATTGCCTTCAATGTAGATGACCATGCTGGTGCTGAATGTGAGCTGCATCACTTCCTCCACTGTTACCTCCTTAGTGCTAAACACGCAAATGAAAAGGGGAAATGATAGTTTTGTGTCTTAAAAAAAAAAAAAAGGAAAAAATAGTAGAAGTACTTAAAAAATTAGAAACAAGAATTCTTTTTGTTTTCAGAACTCACCCAGAGCATAAGGACTTGAAATGTAGGCTTTTCTCTTTATTTTTTAATATTAATTAAATACATTATAATAATAATAATAATATAAAATATCAGTTTAATTCAGAATAATGAGATAGTGGGACATGACATGACTTTGTAGTGTTAAGAGCTCAGAGGTGCAGGGCACACTTAAATATGAAGAACCTATCAAGAAAGAGTGCCAAAGTTTACTGAATGGTAACTATCATGCAGAAATGTAAGTCAAAAGGCATTTGCATGTTATCCTTTTAAGAGGAATATATGTAAAAAAGTTTTAAGAGTACTAATCTTGAGTATGTCAGTAATCCCATTCCAGTCAAGCATCCTTTTGATGATGAAAGGACTAGGAGAACCTGCCCTATGAGTAAAGACTGAAGGAGTTAAGTCTTTTCTCCCTGGAGAAGAGAAGGCTCAGGCAGGACCTCATCACAGTATTCCAGTACTTAAAGGGCAGCTACAAAAAGGACAGAGCTCTGTCTCTTCACAGGGAGCCACGCAGATAAGACAAGGGGCCACAGGTACAAATTGCACCAGAAGAGGTTTCATCTCGGTATAGGAAAGAAATTTATTTATTTACAGTGAAAGCAATCACTGGAACAACTTCCTTTGGGACATGGTAGAGTCCTGTCACTGGATGTTTTCAAGATATGACTGGACAGGGTGCTAGATAATCTCATCTAGCCTTCCTTTCCCACAAAAGGTTGGTCCAGATGATCTTTTGAGCTCCCTTCCAGCCTGGGCTAATTCTATGATCCCCCAGTTAGTGAAACTATTCCAGCTGTTGCTGTGAATGTCAAGGCCCATTAATAACCAAGTCTTGGCTTTCCAACTAGGAAAAGTATAGTTTCATTTAACATGTTGTTTAACAGACATATTTATAACACACCCACACATGGGTATATGTACCATATATACCAACATGTGTGTTAAATAGCTCCAGTTAATACAAGTTTTTCTCAATAGCATATAGAGCAAGACGTTACTAACATTTAGCTTTATTCACTACTTTGCCTTGATTAAGCAGTCATAATCCACATAAAACTCCTTGGAAAGATGTGGAATTTAAAAAGCTGTTGTAAACCATTTGCAGGGAGCAGTTTCTTTGATTAGAATAGAACAAAGGATAGTTCACAATTCCTATATGGAAATATTTTGTGTATTGTCAGACACTTATGATTACATTTTCCCAGCTGTGATCTTCCTTATTTCAGATAGGTTTCAAGTACGTTACTTCCTGTATCTCTAATATTTAACCTGTGTTTTGTGGTCACAATTACACAATCGTTGCAGAAATTTCTTGCAAAAATGGTGTTTAAAGGGTGAGATTGCAGAACTGCAGAAGAGAGGCACCACAGGTCTGGCAATATAAAACCAGTAAAAATGGAAGCTGAAGGGAACAGCGGTGAACACTGTGCTGGCAGGCAGGGCTCCACTATTAAAGAACATTAGTTTTCTTTTAAAAATAGCTGTCTTGCCCACCTTTCCCCATCTAACCCCTCCCTGCTGCACTTTCAGCAGGTCTGGTTATGCAGTTTCCTCTTCTTCAGCATATAAGTTGCCCAAAGCAAACAAATTATTGCAGTTCATATGTATAAAGGGGGAAAGCAGAATATTTTTTTGGATTAGCCAGGTTTTCATTACAGACATTTTCCCCTTAAGCAGTTTTCAAAGTCTCCTTAGCATGCTGGACTCTTTCATGGTATCACTTACCTCAAGCACACCATTCAATTCTGTAGCCTGTTCTGAAGAATACTTTTGTTGCACTTTTTTTTTTAAATCCAGAAATCTACTTTTGTAGAAACTAATTCCAAAGGCAGTGTTCTGCAACAAACTCTGGAGAAAACTAAACTCCACAAGATACTTCACAAAGGACCATAAAGAGCTGTGTTCTCAGCAAGAGGGAGGGCAAAGGAAAAAAAAAAAAAAGGAGAAAAACACCCAACACACCACTTTCAAATTCTATGCATGAATAGGAGATATTTTGAAATAGATCACAGAGACAGCTGCCTACTGCACCAGTATTGACATATGGGGTTTTAAGCACAACCACCTTACATTTCTGACACATTCTATGCCACAAACCTCTTTGTACAGATCCACCTTCTAAACAATTAATTTATTACAGCTCTGAAGAGGGTGAAGAATTGAGTGGTGTGCTGGTTTTGGCTGGGATAGAGTTAATTTTCTCCATAGTAGCTAGTATGGGGCTACTTCTGGATTTGTGCTGGAAACAGTGTTGATAACACAGGGATGTTTTCGTTATTGCTGAGCAGTGCTTACACAGAGTCAAGGTCTTTTCTGCTTCTCACCCCACCAGCAAGTAGGCTGGGGGTGCACAAGGATTTGGGAGGGGACACAGCTGGGACAGCTGACCCCAACTGACCAAAGGGATATCGCATACCACATGACATCATGCTCAGCATATAAAACTGGGGGAAGAAGGAGAAGGGGTGTGGGGGGACACATTCAGAGTGATGGCATTTGTCTTCCCAAGTAACTGTTACACATGATGGACCCCTGCTTTCCTGGAGATGCCCGAACACCTGCCTGCCCATGGGAAGCAGTGAATGAATCCCTTGTTTTGCTTTGGTTGTGTTATGGTTTAACCCCAGCCAGCAACTAAGCACCATGCAGCCACTCACTCACTTCCCCCCCACCCAGTGGGATGGGGGAGAGAATCAGAAGGAAAAAGGTAAAATTCATGGGTTGAGATGAGAACAGTTTAATAGAAAAGAAAGGAAGAAAAATAATATTGATAATAACAACAATAATAATAATAGACAGTAATAATAATAAAAGGATTGGAATATACAAAACAAGTGATGCACAATACATTTGCTCAGCACTTGCTGACCGATGTCCATTTAGTTCCCAAGCAGTGATTCCCACCAGTCAGCTTCCCCCAGTTTATATACTGGGCATGACATCACGTGGTATGGAACACCCCTTTGGCCAGTTTGGGTCAGCTGTCCTGGCTGCATCCCCTCCCAACTTCTTGTGCCCCTCCAGCTTTCTTGCTGGCTGGGCAGGAGAAGCTGAAAAATCCTTGACTTAGTATAAACACTACTTAGCAACAACTGAAAACATCAGTGTGTTATCAACATTCTTCTCATACTGAACCCAAAACGTAACACTATACCAGCCACTAGAAAGAAAATTACACTCTATCCCAGCCAAAGCCAGGGCAGCTTGCATGGTTTTTGCTTTACCTATTAAACTGTTTTTATCTCAACCCATGATTTTTCTCACTTTTAGCCTTCTGACTCTCTCCCTCATCCTGCTGCAGGGGAGTGAGTTAGCGGCTGTGTGGTGCCTAGTTGCCAGCTGGGGTTAAACCACAACAAGTGGAAATGGAAAAACAAACTAGCAAGGTTGAACAGAACACTGTTGAAACATTCCTTTGTCAAAATACTTGCTATCATACTTCATAACATTTATAAAACATAACAGTTTAACAGATAAATACACCAGCCAAAAAGAGATGAGCTCTTGCATAGTTGGTGAAGACAGCCTTCCCTCCATCCCCTACATACAGATAGAAGCTTGCCTGACAAACACATGCCTTGAACTTGTACTATTAAGGCTCAGACTTTTTTTTTTTCCACCTAAACAGGAGGTTACTATACAGATAAAGCATCCACATAAATCTCCAGACCACCAAACCCCTCCAGCCTACTACCCATGCAAACCCCACCAAACTACTGAAGAACACAAATTAGTTATCTCACAGTGTGCATTTTGGACTTAAAGGTACAGAGTACTTAAAAACTTTTCTTCCACTTCAAATCCTTGCCTATTTCATGTCACTGATAATCCTGGAGATCATATCACTTTATCCTCTTTTAAATCCTTCCTTAAAACCTAACTCTCCTGCTATACCTACAAATCTCTGCCAGATGGGACTGATTAGACTAATGGCCATTTGTGACTAGCTTTAGCAAATGCACTTTTCTAAACCTCCTCTCATTACCTTGTTTCCCCACTCTCAATCTGATTGTCTGTTTATTTATTGTCTACATAATCTTAAATTCAGATGTTAAAAAAGGGGTTTTTTTACAACTAGAGCTGCCCTAATGATTTCCTATCTTACAATAACTAACAGCTGGAGGCCTGAAAGGGTGCCTTGGAAAAAGGAAAGAATAAGGAGCTAGAATTACTGTTTAAAGCATTATATAAGAAAAAAACAGTTCCAATTTCATACTTTTAATGGAATTTACACTTAAAGATAATCAAGAACTCAAAAATAAATGAACACAGAACAGCATTATTGTTCTGCAAATTTTGGGTAGGAGTTTTTCATTTTTATATCCTCTTTCCTTTTCCTGAAGGATAGGCAGATAAAAAAACCATGAAAGGAGCAGTACTTAATATGAAAAACTAAAACTGACAAGGGCTTCTCTCATAACTTTAAATAAGTCATGCAGAATAATTTCTGCATCATAAAACTTTGACGCTTGCAGTTCCAAAAACAAATCAAAAAACCCACAAGTTTTTTTCCTACCTTATACAGAGTTCAGCAAAAAGCATGAGAAGCTGCTTACAGCAGCTACATGCTACCAGTTGTATCTTTCTCAAAAGAGAAAAATCTGAGGCTTTTGTAAATCTTAAAGTCTTTTGTAACATTATTTTATTTAAAAAAAAACAAAAAACCAAAAAACAACAAAACGCCACAACTTAATAAAAAAATATCATTATCCTCTAATGTGCTCATCCAAGTAGATAGCAACCCTTATCTATACAGTTCCTCAGGAAGATATTAATTACCTTATCCCCCCCCCAGCTAGTAAAACCACATAAATTCCTTACCTTTAAAAGTACTGATTTCTTTCAGCCAAAAATCACAAAACCAATATGCTAATAACTATTCAAACTCTTCTTATAGCCTGTTGGGAGAGTAACAGGTGCTACGGCTAAACTTTCAGGTGGATCCAGTTGAGTTCATTTGAAAATGCTGCCTGTGATGTAGGTACTTTTACCATTGCAGGCTACAAGTTCTAGCCTCAAAGAATTATTACTTTGTACCACTGTTAGCAGAGGATGTTGAAAGTAAGAAGCCCTGTTTTATCTGTGCAAGAGCAATAGGACAGATTTACTGTGTCTGTTCAGAAACAGTCTCTGTCACATGTGTGGAAAGACTGGGCTCTATGGGTTACGTGTGGTAAATCTACCCTTCCTTCCCTGTGCATGTCTGGGGTTTTTATTCTGCAGCGGTGGATAGATGTGCTTGGTGTTGGATTTACAGTGCAGGGGTAAGCTCAGGGTTGGAGACAGATGTGTCAGAAGGGGATGCTACATCCCTCCAAGAAGCACAGTGAGGCTAAGCAGGTAGCAAGTTAACTCCTCTTCTAGTTCTGCCTGCAATACTGATCCCAGCTGCAGCCCTCATACACGACTTACTCTTAGAATGATAGAATCGTTTAGGTTGGAAAAGACCTGTAAGATCATTGAGTTCAACCATAAACGTAATACTGCCAAGTCCACCACTAAACCATGTCCCCAAGAGCCACATCTACACGTCTTTTAAATACCTCCAGGGATGGTGACTCCACCACTTCCCTGGGCAGCCTGTTCCAATGCTTGACAACTCTTTCAGTGAAGAAACTTTTCCTAATGTACAATCTAAACCTCCCCTGGTGCAACTTGAGACTGTTTCATCTTCTCCTATCACTTGTTACCTGGGAGAAGAGACTGACACCCAGCTCGCTACAACCTCCTTTCAGGTAGTTGTAGAGAGCGATAAAGTCTCCCCTCAGCCTCCTTTTCTCCAGGCTAAACAACCCCAGTTCCCTCAGCTGCTCCTCCTAAGACTTGTGCTCTAGACTCTTCACCAGCTTCATTGCCCTTCTTTGGATGAGCTCCAGCACCTCAATGTCTTTCTTGTAGTGAGGGGCCCAAAATTGAACACAATATTTGAGGTGCGACCTCACCAGTGCCAAGTACAGGGAGACAATCACTTCCCTGCTCCTGCTGGCCACACTATTTCTGATGCAAGCCAGGATGCTATTGGCCTTCTTGGCCACCTGGGCTCACTGCTGGCTCATATTCAGACAACTATCTTCTTCTGAACTACTCCTAATATGTAAAATATGCTAATATTACTTATTTTCCTAATGCTTGCAAGACACTACCTGCTAAATATTTGATAGTGACAACAGCAACAAAAATAGGCATTTGCAGAAAATGAAACACAGCACACAGATCAATTTTGTGAGCTTTTGTTGTACATTCTAATGATTTAAAGTGTTCAATGCTGTTGTTTTTCCCCCCAAGCTACAGTTCTTCACAATGCGAGTCATGATGTGGGAGTAAGAAGAGAGGAAGTAATTTCTGAACTCTCTGGGTACTGCTAATTTGAAATTGACTTAAAAGCTCTGAAAATAAATTTTAAGGAAAAATGTATCCAGACTAATAAAAAACCCCAAACCCATACTCTAGTTCTTATGCATTTGTTAATTTAAGGTTATTTTTTATTTGTTTGTTTGTGGGGGTTTTTTTCCAGTGTAGGGGTTTTTAAGTCAATCTTTTCCTTTGGAGAATGAGGCTAGGGAAAGGGGATTTTGTGCTTTATAATAACTCCACATTATTGATACACTGAGACCTGTATGAAGATTTAGAATTCTGTGGAGGCAGAGAACAGAAGGAAAAGAAATAATATGAAAGATGGAATAAAGATTAGAGCAAATATTGTAAGGAATTGGCTGGTTCCTTTCTGTGTACTCTGTTAACATCCAGCTGGCAAAAAGCCTTCTAGCATATGAATGGGAAATCCTGCTAGAGGAAGGACTTTGCAATCTGAGTGAAAGAAGCCAGAGGCTGTATTAAGTACAATAGGCTGAAGGCAGCAGACTTGAGAACCATTTGTAAAAAGAAGATTTTGATCCTCTATATAGGGACATATTAAAACAGTTCAACAACAATTTTCAGTTGAAAATGCAGTTCCAGCAATATTAAAATGTTTTACTTTGTTCCTGCTTGACTTGCATATACTCAGGTGAATACAATTTGCTATTAGTTTGCATTACATTTCCATGCCATGTTATGGATATGTTTTTGAATCTAAATACTTCAGAATATTTCACTCCACAAAATAGTGAGATTGTGACCATTCATCATAATTCAGTACTAAAGCAAATCTAGAAATTCATAATCTAGTACTAAAGCAAATCTAGAAATGTTGGAATTATCTCCAGTTACCATTTATGTAACCAAAAAGGCCAGAGGACTACAGATAAAGGGAAAGATTAATGTTGGTGTCCAGCCTGTGTTATATGTCCCAGCCAACTTCCCAGTTTCTCTCCCTCCTTCCCTCTGACCTCACCAGTTCAAGGTCCTAATTTGTCTCTGTGTGTGATTTGCCCTGGGGACAAGGTGTGATACTCCTGCTCAAGGCACTCTGACCTGCACCATGCTCCAGCAGTGGTGCAGAAGCAGCAAGTGTTGAAACCCAGGTCAAATGCTGAAGTGGGAGTCTTGACAGCCTGGGAATTGTTATGCCAAATTTATGAAACATGTGGGAGGTATAGCTGCTGCAGAAGGGATGAACAGGTGAAACATCATGTTTCTCTTTTCTTTGAAATTGTTAAACTCTTGTGTGTGAAATTTTCTGACACACTCATGTAAGCATGATATCCAGCAAGAGAAAAAAAATGTGTCTGAGTAGAAGTTTGCCAAAATTACAAGCAACTGAAATCATGATCTTTTAAAGGAAAGTTCCAAATATCAATAGATACATAGCAATGATATTAAATAACTCTAGAGACTCTACATCTAGTTTCAGAGATCAAGGTATTTTTTCCTTTTTGTTTTAAAGGGACCATGTTTCAAATGCTGAGTACAATTTTTTTAAAGGTATAAGAGAGCTTGCAAAAAGTATGGAAAGTTTGTAAGAGCAATTGGATATTTTGTTTCAGAAGAGGGGGAGAGCATTGGATTGAAGTTGTTCTAGGCAATAAAGTTGCTTTGGATGCTGATTAATTGATTTCTAGAGACTGTGTTAATAAGAAATTCAGTTAAACACTTAGCCGCAAGTGAGAGTTATATGGGTTAGGTATAAAAATGTCTCTACCTTTCCTTCCAGCTCCAATTAGTGGATAACTTCCATGCTCATAGCTTAATTTCAAGGAGTCTTTGAAAAGATCTGCTTGCTTATTGAATTTCTACTACTTGTAAAGATTCAACCTCTAATTTGTTCTGAGGACTCAAGAGACCTGATCTTGTCTAGTCTTTTTTTCTGTCTTAACAGGATTTATGACAGTATGGACTGTTTTGGCAGTAGGCAATGTTCTCCCAGTTATGGGGTATGACCTGCAGGCAGTAGATGTTACAGTAATCTGGTGAAGTAAAAGACTCACAGTGATATGTTTCATATCAAAAGAGAAAAGCATCATGTGATTGTTTCGCAGAAGGGAAATCACTAGACAAAAAGTTAATCATAACCTGTAACATTTGTTATAATAGTGACAGTACATAATATGACAAGTGCGGATGTTATTTTTTACATATGGTAAATGTAAGAGAATGAGTTAGGCTGAAATAATCTGCTTTAAAAGGCTGACAACTATATAACCCTCAGCCCAGGGACTGAGTTGCCTGTTATACAGGGTTTAGTTTGTTGCAGCACAACTTTGTGACCTTGGTGCAGTTTTACTGAGAAATTGTTGTTGAAAGAAAGGTATGTCAGAGCCGCATAACATAAGGAAGGTTAAAACCTAGACAGACAATTGAGAAGACAACAGTTAGCAGCTCAATGGTTTGAAAGGAAAAACACTAACATGAAAACTTATTTAAAAAACACTTATAACACACTAAGAAAAAGAAATGCAGGGAAGTAGTATGTAGCAGCATCAGGAGCCAAACTTTTCCAAGTGACGGTGGAGGTTGACCCTTGCCTACTTGACCAAAATCAACCTGGGCAGTAGAGGCTCACCCAATGTCTCACTGGAGGTGGTGAGCACATTAATACTTAGTTTGTTACACAGACAGCAGATAGCTTGGGCTATTAATGGAAAAATAATGTTTTGTGCTCTAAATTTTATATCTTTCTTGCAAAGTGTTTTTGTACATGGTAGAAATTTCCTCCACATATTAAAAGTGACCCAAAGAAGGAGAGTTAGAGCTGAGCCATTTAATTATGAGAATATGCTCATCCAAACTTTTGGTTGAATCCTAAAAATATACCTCTTAAAAGTACAGGTGTAATACATGTATACTGCTCAATTGGTCAATTGCATTATTGTGAGTCATTAGTTTGAAGGAAAAAAAAAGGCTTCATGTCTATAAAATGCCATGTAAGGAATTACTTAATGGTATTAACCCAGTATTAGATTTTATCATCCTATTGAATGTATGTAAACATACAGTTTCCTTTCAGGATGTGAAAATTTAAGTTTAGTAGGAGGAGGGAAAAAGAACCTTTGACTGTGAATACAGTTAGGCAGTTGGACAGCCTGCCAAGGCCTGTTTCACAGTTGTCAACAGTGGCTTGTTCAGTGCTAGACGAGACACCATGCACCAGGGATGAGTGTAAACCACCAAATCAATCCCTCTGCTGTGCTGATCTGAACTAGATGACTCACTAGAATGGCTTTCCAACTGAAATTATTCTTGATTAAACAATAAAATGTATGAAAAACTTAAAACCTCAGAAATGGGAGGGAAAACAACAAAAAAACATCAATCACTGGTCCATACCTGTAGTCCTCTAGTAGCAAAGCAGGTATATGTGTATGATGAAAGAATGAAGTGGTAAATTAGCAGTCCTGCAGGAAATTAATTTAAGTTCAGTTTTCTCAAAGGATTCTGTTTGGTTTCTTTATTAATTTATTTTGTTTTGCCATTCTCCATTTAGTAAACATTATTTAGATAAGTAATTAGCTGAAGTTTGGCTTAAACAAAAACATGTTTATCAAAATGTTGTACCACAGAAGAAAGCTGTAAGACAAAAGATAATGGAATGGGGAGAGAGTGACAAATAGTGTAATGTGCAAGATGTGTCCCTAGAGAAGTTCAAGATAAACTTAATGAATAAAATGCATATATTTTACAGCCATATAAAAGAAGCAATCTCCATCCAGCTCTTCTAGACAAGTGTTCAAATCATTGAAAGCAAAATAGAAGTGTTTTTTTCCTCTTTTTTCTTTTTTTTTTTCTCTTTTTTTTCTGGGAAGCCTAATTATTGGCAGAGTTAAAAGCCAAATAAAGAGTTTTTATGAAAACTGAAGACTTCCCGGGAAAATGTCTCTGTATTAAGATTAAAGCTTATATTTCAACTTCCCTCTGAAAACTGTGAACTTCAGTCCCAAGGGCACTCTATTAATTTGTTACATGGGTATTAATAAATTCTTCTTCTTAATGACTTAGTTAAATGTATCAGAAAAACTATATGAAGTTGTGGTTTTTTTAAAAATAAAGGTCATTATTTTCTTGTATTGTGAATTCAGTGGATGCTACCAGCCCTGGTCTCACTGTCACAGGTGACGAAGGGTGGGAAAGCTTTTAGTGGCACCTTTAAGCTTTGTGTTGTTTACTTTTACCAGAAGATGCAGAAAGTAGTAAACTATTACTTAAATATTGAAAATTCTCATAGGGCTCTTTTTTTTATCATTCACAATAGCTGCCATTTCCAGAACACCCTTCCTTTTCTTACAGCTTTCCCAGAGAAATCCTAAGCACTATTTATCAACTAGGTGATGTTTTCATAACAGAAATAGAAAGATTAAAAAAAAACTTTCAAAAGCAGAAACAGTAATATATGCTAATATGTGCTAATGCAGATCTTTATACATACAGAGACAATCTCAGATGAAAAAATTTAGCAATTTTCCAGTTAAATTTTGAATACTGTTCACTGTTGATGCTTAATCAAGAATTCTCTTGATATTTCTTGTCTTTCAAAGATTTAGTTCCCATATGCATGTCTTGCTGTCAAACTTCTTAAAAAAAGTCAAATTTTAAGCCAGAACCTGAACACAATTTAATGCCTTATAAAGTATTAAAGAAAAAAAGAAAACAATATTTTCCCATAAGTGTTATTATCGATTGATTTAGTTTATTTTTAATGCTTGGCATTATCCACATAGGCTTTCACAAACCAGTTTTAACTGTATGCAAACAAGATGGTTCTCCCCTTCCTCTCCAGGAGAACTTCTGTACTACTATTCAAATGATGTCAGAAGGAAATGTTTACTTTAAAAATTCTTAGTTATATTAGAAATCAGGAATACTGATAAAAATAATCCCTTTAAAGTCTCAGCCAGTTTCTTGCTTCCCAGCTAGTTTCATGTCTCTCAACTTCAGTAATAAAAACAGATAAATCTTTTTTAATGTTGTTTGCAATTGGTTTAAAGTTTGTTTCAACTTTCTACTCCATTTATTCAGGTCTTTGCAAGTACTTCGGGAAAACAAATGAGAAATGTTTTTGTTAATCTTAGTTTCTGATTCCCTTTGCAAAAGCTGAATTCTAGAGTTCTAAGTCCACAGATGTCTATTTTATATGCATGATGTATAAGAAGATGAGTATAGGTGAAAGCAAGTCAATATGACTAAGAGAGCGATTTGCTTGAGAGCTAAGAATTAGTTTTAAGAACAATGAATGCTTTCTCTAATATTAGCTAGATCATTTGACTGTGTTATCTCCTTTCACTTTCTCACCAATAAAATGAAAAAGATGCTTAGACGTGGCTATGCTAAAAAAGCACGACTGTTTCTAAAACACTGTTAGCCCAGCCCTATTTAAACCCTCTGTGGGTCAGGCACTCTCTTCACCTCCTCTTATCTGGGGGCTGCAGGATGGGGCTGGTTGGGGAGGGAGGACACTGCACCACCCTGATGGCCCATGGCCCCTGCCGCCTCGGCACCCCAGGTCACCCTTGCCTGTGCTGTGACCTATCACTGTGTAAGACTATTTAACTTCTGTTGTTCTTATCCTCGCAGGCTGTTGAATGCCTTGATTAGCATTTACCTGGATTCTTGTTGATTTTTGTAATACGTTATGAGAAATGTGAAAAAACACAATTTTTTTTAGTTGCTGTGCCACTCAGACTGTCTTCTACCTTGAGGGGACTTGATTACAAGTACACTAAATTAATGCAAAATACAGTATTATTGCAGAGAAATTGTTTCTAAATGGAGTGTTACCCCAGGAGATTTTTAGATTAAAACCTGAGAATAAACTTGTAAATATTTTAATATCTGGAAATGGGTCAGGACTGTGTTAGAAAGGGTAAAAGCATGATGATTTATGCACCTGGACAAGACTTGAGATGTACATTTATGCAATGTTTCTGTTCACAGACCTACAACTTTGATACTCTGAAATTTTCTGAAACTAGCTCCGATCCCAGCAAAGTCCACACAAGACAAAATTCAGCTTCAGATGAGTTTCTTTCTTTCCACTGCAGAATTTTGGCAGGATCACCAAAATAAGCTAGGATTAGCATTAGACTTTGGGTTTCAAATGCCATAATATAGATTAAACATCTGCCTCCTCGACATGATGGTCCAGATGCTATGTCCAGCTCAGGAAGTCTCTCAACCATTAATTGCTCAAAAGGCAGAGGAAGTATTAGTCTCTATGCCCAGTATATTATTATACACTTTTCCTAAACATCTGCTGCCAGACCCTGATTCAGACGTGCTTCTGACATACCTCAATTGCAGTTCTCATATTCTAGAAACTAATTAGAAATTCTAAAAACTCTCAGCTTTTCAACAGAGCTGCCACTAACAACCTCCTGGAAGACCACGAGATGTTGTGAAAACTTAGAGTCCCTCTGTAATGTCTAAAATAAAAGCTAGCTGTACATATTTCAGGTACATGGAAATGTACGTACAGACATGGATATGTAAAGCTCTATAAGCATCTGATATTGCCCAAGGTATGAAAGTCAGGTATGTTTCATGCACTGAAAAGTGAGTTAATGATACTCTGTTTCATAAGGGCATTTTTAATCGATTTTTACTACCATGTTGCTACTTGTAGATCTGCAGAGCCATAGCATAGCGGAAGGCTGAAATGTACTAAGGTTGTTTCAGTGGTGAGTGATTTTATTTGGTTGGCAAATTTAATTTCTTTTTCTCTGGGTGGCGGATTTGAGATGTAACGTAAGTTCAGTCATCTCCATCAAATCCAGCTATGCTGAGAGTGAGACTTATTAGGTATTTCATGTAATATATGCTGGCTTTGGCCCGATATGTCATTTATCTTCACTTGTGAGGAGACCTTAGAACTCACTTGTGGTAATGTCATTGATGATTTATTAGTCTCCTCATTTGTGAAGATAAATGTCATATCAGACCTCAGTCATCATGCCTTCCCTCTACATATAAATCCAGATTTAGAAAAGAGACTGAGACAGGAATAAGGGAATATTCCCGAATAGTTTGTGGTTAAGGGATGTCAAGCTTTCTGTGGTAGAAATTGGACATTTACTTTAATAAATCTTGTTGTTCGAACATCTCTTCTTTGACATATTCCTTCAGGCAGATGCCACTGAAACATTCAGGTGCTTCCCTTCATGCTGCACAGAAATTTTTTTTTCTAGGAACGCCAGCAGTGATTGGTAAAAGCTCTTTTAAAAGCTTTACCAGAGGAAATGGCTGGCAGACGGAGAGGTACATTTGTCAGATTCACAGAAGGGCAAAGTCCCCATTTAGAAATGAAACCTGAATGCCACTTACATGTATCTTCTGTCCAATTTTATGGGCTTTCATATATCACTCAAAACTTGAAGAAAAAACTGTGCTCAAAGCAGAATATAACAAGACTGAAGATTGAGCACCATTCTGGTTCATTTCTAAGCTTCTGTAGGTACTGTGTTACAAAGGATCACAAATCAGGTGAATCTGATTTTCTCTTTTGAATCCTAGAGACAAGGATCATTCCTTTAATGTGCAGGATACAATACCCAGAATGAAGTTAAGCAGCTGTGTGACAGGTTGAATTAGAAATATTAGCGATACACCACTTGCAATGATGCAGATGTATAGGAAGCCGAAAGGGATACAAATAGTATCATTGTAATTTAAATCTTCATGAATTACTCTTAACAGCTGAAGATGTTTAGGTTGTCAGAACATCTGCTTTGTGGAGTGACTTTCTGATGAACAAATTAACCTTCTTGAGTCTGCAGTCTTTCTTCATGCTGGTAAAAGGTGTTTAGAGTTGGTCCACTTTACTTGGCCTGATGAGAATACATCATGAAATCTGTACCCACAAAGCATCTTTATTTCTGTACAGAAACAATCAAACTTCCATCCAGAAGAATGTTTGTTATGTTGAAAGCTATCATGTAGCATCATGACAGCTAAGCTCCGTGAGGGCACTCATGCCTGCAACCTAGATGTTGCCTGTAAGCAGGATGGTTCTTAAGGCTTTAGTTTTCCTGCATTCATTCCTCCTGCAGGTCCAACACATCTAAGTTTGATGAACTTCTGGCCATGCTTCTCTGCTCTTAGGTATTTTTCAGAGGGAAAGAAGACAAGGAAAGAATCCTTTTTTGGCATCTCTTTCTTATGAAATGGACAAGGAACATTTTAAATGTATATGCTTGTGTGCTTACTTATAGATATATGCACACCACGTCATATAGCATAATGAAACACCTTCCCCATGTATTGCAGTGATATCTTTCTGGGACCAGTAGATGCCATCCCAATAGGTAGAGTACCTTGTGTATGCCTTTATTAGTTGACTTTCAGTTATCATTAATAAGTTCTAAAGAAAAAAACCCAACATACAAATGTGAATGCCTTTTACCATATGTCTGTCTCAGTGGTATTATGATTTACAGATGGTTTTGACCATAATGTCCAGGTCCTTCACAAACTTTTCCTGTCAGAGAAACATGCATGTGTTATATTTCTCCATTTCATTTGATATGATGTGATTCATAACACCTACAACCTCTAATGGGCCACAATGTATGTCAATATTCCTTCCACAGTACTAAAATATATCCAGAGTCTGCACAGTAGAAGTTAATCTGGACTGAATATTTGAATATTCATTTGAATAACTATTAAGAAAAAAGAAAACTTGTAGAAGAAAACAAAATTGTCTTCCAAGCTTTTCATGCAGTGAGTTTGGCTGAGGAATCAAAGCATGAATGTCTGAAAATTTTTTTTCTAGGATGAAATTATTAGTACTAAATACTTCACAGCATGAAAGGCCAAGAAAACAGAAAGTATTTCCACTTTGTGAAAACATTCTTTCAAACAATTTTCTCAGCATCCAGCCCTGCCTGTATAGACACAAGAGAAAGGGAGAGAAACATCCTCTTGTCCCCTCTTGTTGTTGTTCAATTACCCTACTCATCAGAAATGTTGATGAAGTACCAATACTGGGATACCTCCAACTGTTGCTTCATTAAGACTGCAGTTTAATAAACAACTTGTCTGCAATGCTGGCTAAAACTCTAATAGAATTCTTACATTACATTACTGGCGTGCATATAATTCTTTGTGTTTTGTTTTTTTTTTTCTTCAGAGATTGGTTAGATTTCATCTGGCAAAGCAATGCAACCAATGATAGTAAGATGTACCTTCTCATACCCAACAGGGCAGTACTTGGAATACCCACTCATCTGGAGTTTTTGTTTCCTGTCTCTGAATATGTCTATTATATCTTAGAAAAGATGTTTCAGTTTGTATACCTATTCTAAGTTCTAATTATTTATTTTGTATGGAATGGTAAATTCAGTCTGGTTTCTGTATAATTGGCTGGATGAAGTCAAACTCACAGCTACTTCAACTACACAATGTCAGGGATGAATTGCACCACAAATACAAATTGCATAATGGGTATATTTATAGAAATAAATGACTATTCAAGATTTTGGTGCATATCTTTTTTCTTCTTGCAGACATTTATCTGGTGGACTGAAATCTCTAGATTAGATTTTGTTATATCTTGAGTTATCTATCCCTCAATATTTTAACATTTCAGATGTTGTCCTGGAGAGGATTGCTGCATTGAGAAATGAATCTATGCCTTTGCTAACTAGGTAACATGAAGGTATCACACAGGTTACTACAGCCAATTGAAATAGTAGCTATTTGATCAGACAACTGGAATTGCAAAGAGGCTGACACAGATGAGATAGGTTTTTTCTTTTTTTAATGGAAGGTTTAAGGCAAGTTAGAAATCCTTCAAATGTAACAAAGGCTCAGAAATGGCAAAATAAGGTTGTCCTGGTTTCAGCTGGGATAGAGTTAATTGTCTTCCTAGTAGCTGGTACAGTGCTATGTTTTGAGTTCAGTATGCGAAGAATGTTGATAACACTGATGTTTTCAGTTGTTGCTCAGTAGTGTTTAGACTAAAGTCAAGGATTTTTCAGCTTCTCATGCCCAGCCAGTGAGAAAGCTGGAGGGGCACAAGAAGTTGGCACAGGACACAGCCAGGGCAGCTGACCCAAACTGGCCAACGGGGTATTCCATACCATGTGACGTCCCATCTAGTATAGGAACTGGGAAGTGGGGGTGGGGAATCGCCACTTGGGGACTGGCTGGGTGTCGGTCGGCGGGTGGTGAGCAATTGCACTGCGCATCATTTGTACATTCCAATCCTTTCATTATTACTGTTGTCATTTTATTAGTGTTATCATGATCATTATTAGTTTCTTCTTTTCTGTTCCATTAAACCGTCCTTATCTCAACCCATGGGTTTTGCTTCTTTTCCTGATTTTCTCCCCCATCCCACTGGGTGGGGGGGAGTGAGTGAGCAGCTGCATGATGTTTAGTTGCTGGCTGGGGTTAAACCACGACAAAGGTGTTTACAAATGATTCCCCAAAAGAACAAGACTGAATTTGAACTTGCAGTATGCAAGAAGGTTTGTAGTATCTAATGTATCTATGAGATGAGCAAGGTCAGAGCAGATGCACTGAGAGGGAAGCCAGCCGATAGCTGAACAGAAAATAATAAAGAACAGGTTTTCAGCTGGAGTAATTCCCTGAATTGGCTCAAGACACAGTTGCTGGCCTGGCTGAAAGAGAATTGTGGGGATGAATGGGTCAGCATGGGACTGCTCTTTTCAGCATGAGCAGGTACATATACCAACCTAAAGTGATGGTAGGATCACAGCCCTGAAGGGATACTCCCATAGTACTGAGTGTAGGTGAGTATTTGGTATTGCTTTCCTCTGAGTTGCTATGGCTATGTTGACAGCAGTGTGAGTCTGACGGTTGACCATCCCGCTCCCATATCCTAGGCTTGACAAACAGAAAGTTGCAAGACACTTTGTTTAGATCATCAATGTGTTAAAAATGCTACTGAATGTGTCTTCTCCTTATTTTAGGGGTGGTCCTATATAACCAGTATCTCAATATAGTGAGTCATTGACCATATGCAGTTGTTAACTGTTTTGGGTTTGTGTGACGGGGTTTTTTGGTAGCGGGGGAGGGGCCGCAGGAGTGGCTCCTGTGAGAAGTTGCTAGAAGCTTCCCTGGCTCCAAGTCGGACCCACCTCTGGCCCAGGCCGAGCCCATCAGTGACGGTGGTAGTGCCTCTGGCAGAACAGATTTAAGAAGGAGAACCTGCAGTGAGTAGGGGGATTGGAATGTGAGAGGAACCCCTCTGCAGATACTGAGGTCAGTGAGGAAGGAGGGGGAGGAGGTGCGCCGGAGGAGGGGATGCCCCTGCAGCCCGTGGTGGGACGGCAGGTGTCCGCCCCCAGCCCATGGAGAGGAGCGGGGGAGCGAAGGCCCCCGAAGATGGCCATGACTCCATGGGAAGGCCCGTGCTGGAGCAGGCTGTGACTGAAGATCTGTGGCCTGTGGAAAGGCCCCACGCTGGAGAAGATTGTGGAGAACTGTCTCCCATGGGAGGAACCCCACGCTGGAACAGGAGAAGAGTGTAAGGAGTCCACCCCCCGAGGAGGAAGGAGTGGCAGAGACAAGGTGTGGCAAGCTGACCCAACCCCCATTCCCCATCCCCCTGTGCCACTAGTGTGGAGGAGGTAAAGAGAACCAGGAGTGGAGTTGAGCCGGGAAGGATGGAGGGGCGGGAGGAAGGTGTTTTAAGATTTGGTTTTACTTCTCATTATCCTTGTTTTGATTTGATTGGTAGTAAATTAAATTGATCTTGTTTATTCCCCAAGTCGAGCCTGTCTTTTGCCTGTGATCACAGTCAGTGAGTGATCCCTCCCTGTCCTTGTCTTGACCCACAAGTGTTTCTTTATATTTTCTCCTCATCATCCCACCAGGGCCAGGGTGGAGGAGTGAGTGAGCAGCTTCGTGGTGTTTTGTTACCAGCTGGGCTTGAACCATGACATTAACCTAGACCATTCCTTTAAGAATGAGGTTGCTCTCCTTACTGTTAATTTTGAATTACAAGTAATTATTCTCTCCCCATCTAAATTCAGACTGGTAGTTAACTCTTTGCTAGTATGTATTGCAACTGTGTTTTGGTGGTTATCAGTGTATCTGACAAAACTTGAGTAGTTCAAAGGGCATGCACAAAGTGATCCTTCTCTATATTTCAGGTTTATTACTATCAAAAGATTATATCTAAGGAGAGGTGCTGATTATAGGGTACACTCTCCCAGCAAATGTTTTAGAAATTTGAACCACTCTTTCCCAATGATATTTTAAATCTTCCCCCAGATATTTTAAATGCAATCCCCCAGAGAGAAGCAATTAATATTCTAAATGTAGTTGCCACCTCTGAATAAGGTTTGACATTCCATGGTCTGGTGGTCTCCTCTTGGCTAGGAAGCACAACACTCTTCAAGATCCAGCAGCTTTACTGGATTATTCCTGAGAAGCATGAGTGATCACTAAGATACTGTAGCACATAAGGATCTTTGATGCATTTGTTTTGATGGGAAAGTCCACACATTATAGTTTTTTTCCTTTGGTTTATCTTTGTTATTTTTTAACATAGCAATTTGCCAGTGAGGGATGGCAAATAGTAATATTTAGGGTTGGGGTTTTTTTGTTTGTTTTTTATAAATTAAATGTGTAAACCAGGGTCAAAATTATTTTCACTGTTTTCTGTGCTAATTTTAGAAAGTAATTGTTGTTTGTATTTTGCAACAACTTCAGATTAATAGCAAATATGCACCATCAATTTGTATTGAAACTGTTGTTAGATAAATAAAAATTACCTGGCAAAGTGCTTGCTGAAAGTGCAAAGTCAATTAACTTGAGCATTGTTTTACATTCAGCTGTAATTTATAAAGGATCAATCAGTGTTTTTTAATGGTATTTATGCCTCTTCAAGCAGCTATAGCATAGAGCTAACGTTAAGTACTTAAAGAACACTTTTAATTCCTATCATTAATTTCATTTATTTCAAATGGTAAATATCAGCGGTTTGATGACATCCCATAAGTGGAACTACTGCCACGAAAACTTTGCTTATAAATGTATAAAGAGATACATCTGGTGTTTTAATAGCACTGGGCCAGATCCTATTGACCCTTAAAGTAAATTTTTCAGTTAGCAGGACAATGTTTGTAATGGCCTGAGAATGAAACAGTACAAATTCATACCAAGAGGAGTACCAAGACCAAAATTTTAAAAATGGTATTTTATTTCAGAGTTATATTCAGTCAAATCAAAGTGTTATTAATTCAAACCATCTTTATAGCAAACTTGCAGTGCCATTATCCCTCATAACTATGTGTGTCACTAAGTTCTGCTTATTGAAGGGGCTTTTTTTTTTTTTTTTGCTTTACTGTGTTTATATCTTCAGTTTTTGTGCTCTCTGTGGTGGGGAGAGAAAGGGGAAGCAATAGGAAGACAAGGTAGGGAGGAAGCTTCTAGGTTATGAAAACAATCCCTTTCAGGCACTATGCTATTCAACTGCTTTAAAAACTTACTGAGTTTTCTTACAAGCATTTAGGTTCTTTTTGTCTCCATTATTTTCAGTGAAAGACTGTTTCAAAATCTAATGGGCAGGAAGGCTCAGATCCCCTTTCCAAATTAAATCTAAATTTATTCATGTTCAGCTTATGTCCATTTGTTCTTGTGCCAACATTCTCGTTTAGCTCAAGTGGTTATTTTCTCTCCCTTGTGTTCGTTTCCTTGTTGTGTCTAAAGACAGCAATCGTATTCCTCCTCATCCATTGCTTTTCTGGTCTAGAGAAATAAGCACTTTTGTTCATCTTTCATGAGAAAAAAGTCTTTTGTGGATCGTCCTTTGCTGTACCTTTTCCTTTTCAAATTCATTGCTCCATTTATATGCTCACTTTAATGGTGACAGAGCATTTTTTTCATCGTCCTTTAGGTAGCAGAATGAGGAGAAAGTTCTTATATGCTCTCCCTTACCTCCTACTTCTACTGTCTTCAGGTAGAATTTGGCTTTTAGTTTGCCTGCAAAAATTACTAACCTCATTTGAAATCTAGAATGATTTCAGCTGAAAAGCTCACTAAGTTATCTTAAAGGGCATAGAAAAACACCCACTGATTTTTGCTGTTTTAGAAACATTATCTCATTAAGTTACTAAACACTTATGGGTATCAGAAGGCACAAGCAGAGACATTTATCCTCCCCTTGATGCATATGCAGGACTGCAATAAGCCCATTAAAGTTGGTGAGATTTATGGGTGTTTATAATGGGAATAACAGGCCCCAGTGGGTGGCAAAGGGGGAGCAGGAGTCAAGATGGGAAGCCAACAGCTTGAGTTCTAATTAATGCTGAGTGAACATTTTCAAACAAATAACATGTTCAAAAACTGCTGTGCTTTTGCTTGTTTTGTACATTACCTTCCAGACATTCCATAATACCAAAAATTTATTTTCAGTTTACTTCTGTTGGGAGAACCCATTTTTTTGTATGAAGAAAATGCTGCCAAAACCATTTCTGAAATACTCAGTGGTTTTCTGCTTTGCCAGATGTACAGAATTCTTCCTAGGCTGTTATTAGGGAGCATAAACTTGGCAAAAGAAAGGGTACCCTGAGTCTTTCATGTAAAGTGGATGGAGGGAAGAAAAGGAGCTGGAGACTTAAGGGCATATGGACATTTTAAAATCTTCATATTGCAGACTTAAGACAAAAATGAGCTTTTGGCTAAGTACCACTGGAGCACCCTAGATCTAATTATGTGTTCTTTCCACAGGCATTCTGAAAGATGTTGATTCACTGGCTGTCCAGCAGACTTTGCATTCACTCATGTCACATTTTCACCAAGTAATTGTGTGTATGAATGTGGCATTACTTTTGTAAGTTCTTGTCTGATCCTTTCTTGGATGACGTGATTGTCTGTAGAGATCCGAATGCATTCCCATATACAGCACTACTTATCATTTTGTATGTTTGCTGAGAGCATAAGTTTTAACCCAACATTCACATATTTTCCATTTTCTGTAATTATTATTTGTGGGTGTGGTGCATTGCTGTTTGCAAAGATTTATACTAAACTCTTCTAATCTACTTTTGCATTTTGGAAGGTTGTTGCAATTGGAAGACTGATTTAAATGGTTTGCCCTGAATTTCAATCATTTTTTGTGTGTATTAACTAAATTGATGTCTGTTTTGTCCCTATTAGGCCAATTTCTTCTTATTTTGAAGTCAACAAATGTATACTGTTTGGACCTTTTTCTCTGTGACATTGCCAGGGCAATAGCTGAATAGTTGCAGAATTGCTCCCCATGGCTTACTGTCCTCCTTACTGCCCTATGTATGTCACATTATTTCCTCTACAGCATCTGCCAGTTACACTTAACAAAAACCATGCTCTTCCTATATTCCCTATTCAGTTGGTGTAAGCAATGCATTTGTTTGCTTGTGACCTCTTGGCCCTGTTTGCAAGGCCTGTGGTAGACATCTTATAGCTCTCTTAGTCTACCTCACAGAGAGTAAACAGGTGTGCTTTCTCCCCAACACAGTGTGCTTCTCTGTTTCCAGCAGCTGATTTTAATGTTATGCCTGTAAAGAAAAAGATCTTGCTAATGTTTTGCTTAATAACGTCTTTTCAGCTTGTACAGTATCAAGAAACAAATAAAAATAAAAAATAACTTAGTTTTGGCTCACATGGTGATTACAAGCTGTTATATCAGCATTTCCATATTTCTTTACTGCATCCTTTTAGGCCTTACTACCAGTAGCTATCCCTTCCTGTCAGGGCAGGAAAGTGTAACTGTGACAATTATTTGCCATTTGACTTCAAATCTGCCATTTTAACTTTCTGAAGCTGCTAAATACTATGAAAATAAAATTTCTTCCACCAGAATAAATTAACCAGTATATATGCAGTTACTCCTCAGGGACATAAATTTACAATTTGAGATATCTCTTTATAACAAGGTATATGCAAGTTAGAACTATATCTCCTAAGTTGTTTTTCATTCTATCAGGTTTCTGAGGTGTTTTTGTAGATAAGATTTAAACTGCTCATGTTTTTTAACACCTTGTTACAATTATAGATTTCATCATATCAAAGCCATTGAGCATTACATTAATGCTATCTACCATGATCTACAGAATCATAAATATCAATGATGCCTGCCATGTATTTTTTCTACAAGACTGCAGGGAAGCAAGGGACCTCTGGGTGGATTATGCATTGGTCTAATATTTTAAGTTCAAGTCAAAGGGAAAATGCATTCCCTATTCTGTTACAGTCAAAAAGTGTATGCATTCATTAGTAAGCATGAATGTACCTAAGGAACTTCTGGAACAATTGCACCTTAACAAGGCATTTCAGGAAGCCTACATGAACACCACTTTCAACTGATACACAATTTGATCTCATAAAGTAAAAATTATTCTCAGAAATGTATGCTATTTAGCTTGTACCTTAGCGCACAGGTCTTGCTTATTTGGTGAGGAAATGATGGGGTTTGCATGGCGAATTAAAAAATCCTGAAAACCATATCACATAGCTGCTGATTACAACCAGATCTATGTGACTGCAATTCAAATGGTCTGTAAGAAAAAACATGTGTATCTTCTAGTTTGTTTGTAACCTGAAGTACAGATACTCTATCTATAATTCTAAAGATCTAGCTTTTCATCATTTCACCTTTTGCTATAGAGAGTAAAAAATATCTTGAGAGAGCAGGGAGTATGTAACAACAGTGGAGAAACTGACTTGGCCTTTCAGTGGTACTGATAACAACTGAAGTGAAAGTGAGTTTGATTGTTACACTCTGGACTTGATTAATCTTCAACACAAACCCACACAGACATTGATACCATTTAGCTGGTAATCAGCCTCTGTTCAGGGGAGGTCTAGAGCTGGATCACTGGTAGTGCTAATAGTCAGGTACTCGGTAAAATCTCTCTAGGGCTTGTCTGTGCTTTGATTTAGCTCAGTAATAGTGATCCCTCAAAAATATTATTCCAGTGTTTAAACTGAGACATGCTTACTGTGAGAGAGGTGTTCGAACACCACAGGCCACAGTGCTGGTTCAGGTTCTGTACAGGCTTATCTTACCTGCTGTATTTAGTCAATCACCAGAAAACAGAAAGCCCTCTTTCCACTTATCTTTGAATTTTTTTTTATAATTGGTTCTAAAGTTAAATAGTAAAGAAATAAGCCTTGAACTTGGATGAAGTCAGATATGATACAGTTCTTCTTCACCAACACATTTATCAAAAAATTCATTTTCATGTCTGAGTGGATGTCTAATTAGTTGGGTGCTAACAATGTTTGGCCTCTGAAGACCAAGATGGCATTTCAGAAACCTCTCTGCTCTGCAAAATCTATGCCATGTCAGACAGCTTTACTTTCATAAAAGGAACATAAGTTAATAATCTAATTAAAAAAAAAGAATACTCTAAGTTACAGGAAGTCCCCAGGGTGCTTTATGCACAGTGGCATTCTCACTGTATGAAGTTCATAAGTTCATACTTCATATGGAAGTTTCTCCAAATTAGAGATTCCCATTTGGGAATTATACTACTCTGAAAAAATGGCATGCAGCTCTAAGAATATGGAACTGTCCTTGTCAGTCCTTAGCTCAATAAAATACAGAAGACATGCTGGAAATTAGTTCAAAAAGGAAAAGTGTATCATTCTTCTTTCTTCATTTTATTCTAAATCTGGTAATTAGTTATTTGATTTTGCATTTTAGCAGACTGAAACATATCCTAAGCTCCATCCAAATCTTGTCTGGTAGTACAAATGAATTTAGGTTAATCTGGCAAATATTGATATCCCACTCCATGGTATATGATGCACAACAAAAGTGTACAATTAATGAAAGTGTGCCTTTTACTCAACACAGTGTTGATGATTGACAAACTCTGCAGGTTTTTCCCTCACTAAACTGCAAGGGACTCATTCAGAGAGGCAAACCATGAAACCCAAGTCATGATTCAATCAAAGTATCATGGGAAAGTGCCAGGCAGAAATTTTGTGGCAGGCACAGAGCAGCAGGAGTGACTTAAGGACTGAAGGTTTCATGGCAGATATGCCTGCCCATCTCTTCATTTACTACATTTCTGACCTCCTCAGACTTGCAATGTTTTCTCCCAAGAGGTCCCACAAGAGGCAAAAAAGTGCCAAGAGCTTTTAAGCATAATCATGAGACTGAGCTGGCACAGCTGGACAATGGACAATAGTCTCTGACCAGGAACAGAGAAGACAATCTCGTGCAGGAGCAACTTGAAATGCTACAGCTGAACCTTCAGGAGCTTGTCTGTCAGTGATACCAACTAGCTCCCAAAGGCATTCAGGTGCCTAATGTCCTACTGACACTCACCTTTCCTTCTGCTAAGATAATTTTTTTCTCTGCTGCTGTGCTTTGCCCTCATTGAAAGGTTCAATTACTTCGTCTCTAACATTGACATTCAGCAGTGAATAGCAAAATATCTTCAGCTTAAGATGAAAAATAGGGAAGTGCAAACCTGTGAATATAAATGAGTTTATAAATTCCTAGAAAAGGATCCTGTTTTAACCTTTTTCCACTTCATAAAGTGTCATAGAATTATATTATAATTGAACCTCTGATTGAAAGTCAAGACTTCATAAAACTAAGAGACATAAGGTAATAATTAAAGTAATTAAGCAGGCAATTGTTGCTGAACTTTTAAACTTTCACAAGGAGAAATGCTATAACATATGAAGCCTGAAAAAGGAAGGTGCAGTAGAATTACTGGAAATGTTAAGGATACCATTAAAAACTAGTCAACCTAAAGAAAGATGACAGACATAATTAAGCATAGACCTGTTTCTGTGTGCATACTGTTAAGTATACAGTACGATTGGCTTGAAAATAATTACTTAATGATAGTTTAAGGTATGTTTCACCTCCTGTGGCAAAATTTTGCAGTAGCTTCTGATTGCCCTCTGTCCGATTCCAATCTAATGATATGTAGCTCTCTTTTTCCTACTTGCCTTTGATCTATAGATACAGCAAGAGGAATCACTTTGTCTTTAATATGCCAGAAACCTATCACTTTTGTATCATATGCATTTCTTTAACGCAGCTACGATCCAAAAGGGCCATTGGTGTAAAGTGCAAGAAGACATGAACACAAATCAGGGCAAGCAAATGAATGCAAATAATCTCTAACAGAGAAATGTTCCATTGTAAGTTAATATTAGCTTATCTTTACATTACATTGTAAGAGAAAGAAAAGAAATTAAGGGAAAGGAAGATAGGAAGGGATGTTACTACAGCACTTTGGCCAGAGGCTTATAAGTGTCACTGATCACATTTTAATGTTGAGATTTTTATGCATTCAGAATATTAAAACTTCTATTACATTTTCAATTAAAAACTTATATGGAATACAAGTTGTAGTAATAGCATGCTCTCCAAAGAAATTGATGTATGCACATTCTGAAGAAATGGGAATGTTTTAAATTTATAAACAGAGAGGTTTGCTTAGAGAATTAGCTGTATGAACATCTTCTGCAAACATCCTGGGACAGTGCAGACTCTCATTACATTTTCTGTACTAAATTCCATTCTTGAATAATCTCTGTCTCCTGGGCAATTATTCATTACCATTTAAGAAGAAAAGGCATGTGCTCAATGTCAAAATAAACATCTAGTCTCTTCGGAGAGGGAGCAGCGTACACTGAACAAGTGGTAAATGCTGATCTAGAAAAAGATGATGTTTGGGCAAACTTGGGTGAAATTCCACCTCTGCTGAAATCTCAGCAAATTTCTCATGAGTCGTAATGGAGTATTCAGTGTTGTGGATAAGGCAGTGAAGTATATAATTTGTGCTGCATTTTCTACTCAGGTGTCTTTGACAACTTGATTGCCAAATGAACTGATGAATTATTGGGATAAAGTTTGACATGAACAATATCTTTTTTTTTTAAATAGTAGGAGGGTCTAGTTGCTGACTGTTTAGCTCCTCAGCAGTTTAACATCTTCCCATTAAGCATTCTTCTGTCACCTCCTTTATGAATCTCAACAATGTGTTCAGACTGTATCCAGCAGATTTAGACAGAGGAATTATTTATCCTAAATGGAAAATTTCATTGCATGTTTTCAAACACTATCCTTTTCCATAACTGGACAAACCCAAAACTTTCTTAACTTTTCTGGGAAAAGGGAAGACCTAGAATAACATGTAGCTTGGTCAGGTCACTACCTTTTGTAGGGGAAATCAAGGCTTGGGTCCCTGTTCTGGTGTTCTCTTAAATCTGAGGTAACTTAAAATACTAGATGACTGTGCTGGATGAGGCTGCCTTTCTCTGAAGACATCTGCTTTAGGCATTCATAACTGTTCATTTGATCAGGTGATAAAGTTTCTTCTAGTATCAGTGTTATGTCCTTCTTCTAGATCTCCAGGAGTACCTGTGTCACGTCTTCATGGCTTTGTAAGTCTATCAGTCTGCAACTGATGTAGGTCTGTGTTAGCTTGTGAATGGTGATGACTCTAGATGGATTAAAAAAAAGATGACTTGCACCAGTTGCTTAGTCAGGTTGCCTGGTAGCACTTACAGCACGATGATTTCAACCAGCAGCGGTCTCCAAGGTAGTCTCTGTGAAAGGCGCAGCAAGCTCCTGAGACCTCCTAAACCAAGGACTCAAACCCCACAGTGACATTGTGGCAGATTTATAGCTAAAAAGTTCAACGCAACAGATACCTTTCTAAGTAATATTTCTCCCCACTGTTAGAGCATGGTAGTGCAGTGCATGGTAGTGCACTGCATATGAAGGGACACAGACAGACACACCTACAGAGGAAAGAGCGAGATGAGCTCCTGGTCGTGACATAAAAATCAGGAAGTTAGCAAGCTGAACCAGGAGTAACCAAAAACACTGGTACTGTAAAAGCAAGTGGTTCATTTAATAGGTTCACTTAATAGGTACCAGAACATGACCCTTATTCCAAATGGACTAAAATTTCACTTGCAGGGGGGAGTTCGGTTTCCCTTAAGGGCAGGAGTGGTAGCCAAGCAGTGGAGAGGAGGTAAGTTAGAGGCTGAAATACTCTGTTCTGTGTATTTGTGAAAATAATAGCCATTCTTCTTGTGACTCATGTTTGAACAGAGGCTCTCCAGAGTGAAAACCATCATGCCCCAGAGAAACCATTTCCATCCTTTCCTATTATGCCTGCTACTCTCATCAGCTCTGCAATCTAAAATGCTGACAGAAACCACTGAATTTCTGCCAGGCTGGTGACTCTACTTGCTACTGCCACGACCTCCAACTTGGGAAGCGCTGCCCCAGGTACCAAGAACCCAGACACAGTGAGTGTTTGCTGCCCTGCAGTCCCCCAATATCCCCAGGGACCATTTGTCCAGCAGGGACTGCCTGGGGCTGTCAGCTCCTTCCCCGGTGGCACTCACAGAGCTGGAGCTCAGACAGGCTGGGCAATGGGCACTCGGCCACGGGGCGCCTGTTAAACCCAGCCTAGCCCCACTCAGGCCAAGGGCAGCCCAGCCACCCCCTGGGACCCGACACAGCCTGATGCCTGCCCCCAGCAGTGGCAAATATAACCACTCTTGCTGGGCTATAAGAGTCTCCTTTGTAGAAATTTCCAGCATTGACATTTTGTATCTTCATTTAGGAGAGAACATCGCTAATATGTGAGAGCAAGGAATCTGCGAATGCACTTGATGTCTACACAGTGTAACGACTCACCTTCCTGGAAAGTAAAAGACAAACCAAAAAGCTTCAATTCCAGGAAGTCTGGCCTTTTGCAATGTGAAAAGCCAATTTAATGTGTTAACAAGTTTTAGAAAGAATATTTTAACCTTCAGTAACGGAGGAAATGGATACTTCTGGTACTGCAAGAATCAGAAAGGAGAAAATAACTTAGAAATTCAAGTGAGGGTTTTGTGTAGAGAAGAGGAGAAAAAGTTAATCAACTTGTGAAAGAGACAATATGTGAGGGAGAACCTATTTATAGAATTTCTGCTAATACAAGTCCATAAGCTTTTAGGAAGAAATCATTGTGATTTATTAATTTCTATTAATTATGCCATACTGCAGAGATACCTTAGGACACAGTAGATCTCAGCACAAGGTTTCAGATCAGTTTGTGTGACAGAGAGGTTTTCCTGGCTCTTGTTACATTTGTCCCACTTATTGTTCAAGGCATTTGAAGTGTAGTTTGGATTAAGAGTACAGACAAGTGCATGCTTTGCCTGAGGCTTCAATTCTCACTAATAAGGAACTAAGTTTATAAAGGCAATTGCATGTATTTGATGACATTGTTTATTTTATCCTAACTTTAAGAGTGAAAGAAGACTGTAGGGCTTAACCTGACTAGAAGCTAGTTATAAACTGTATAATTAGTAGTGAATTATTCTGAATTCAATTTTATATATTGCAGCTTTTGACAAGGGGTAAACAGAACTCAGTAGACTATGATAAATAAACTGCAAATAATAGAAAAGTTTAATTAAAAGCAGTCACAACCAAGCCTGATGCCTCTGACTGGTAGAACCTATCCCCACTTACAATATGTATCATAGCAATGTGCTTACATAAACTTACTTACACATAATGAATCACCATGCCTAAGATGAGTCAGACAATGAAAGATAGCACAGGTTATAGTAACACATGTAAGTGTGTAAGAGGTTGCAAGAAGAATTTAAAATGTTAAGATATACTTGGTGGTTGATAATTTGACAAAGAGGAAAAAAATGCCCGGAGCTGAAATTATTCTGGTGCCCAGCCTACGTCATACCAGTAGAGATTAGCTTAACAGAATTTTTATTATATTCAGAGATAGTCACTCATGGAGTCTGTTTTATTTTCTATTTCAACACAGTATATGTTTAAATGGGACAATGGTAAGATATAATTGTACAATCCCTGAGACTTTTCCACATTTTAAAATCAACCCCTCTCATATCATTCCTTCTCTGCTTTAACTGTCCACTAGGACTAATTAAAAAGGAAACTGGGATACATCTGGCCTCAATCAGTATTGCTGTTTGATTGATTGAACAAGAGATTGAGGGAGTTTTGTTTATATTTAAAACCTACTGCTGGAGGAACCTTTGGATACTAGTGCTGACAATTTAATGTGACTTCCTAGTCCTGCAAACAAACAGCTGGACAGCAAAATCCCTTTGGGCTACCCAGTAAAAGTGTATGCAAGGGGGGTGCAAAGACAGTGAATGGGAAAGGTGTAAACAGGACTTAGAGGAAAAGCAGGGAAAACTTACTTTTTGTTTAGCTTCCTACCACCAAATTGGTTTTTTTCCACTTTTTCTTGTGTTTGGGGTTAATTAGTGCAGCTGTGACGAAGTGCTTGAATTAAGAAGAATTTAATTAAACTGTGAAAAGACTACTCGTGTCTTCACTCTCCCTTTCTTTAGCAGAAGAATAGGGTATGTAATTAACACCCAGAACAGGTTGCATTCAGAGTTAGAAAAACTCCAGTGGTGGGGCCAGACTTACTGTTTATGAAAAATAGGGCCTATTATCCTGACAGGATATGTGTCAAAAATCCAAATTAGTTCATTAAAAACAACAGAATATTAGTAACACCTAATTCTTTGTTTATGTTTCTACTTATACTGCCCCTCTACGAGCTGACTCCTCTCTTCTACAGCCACTGCAATTGCTTCTACTTCTGCATAAAATAACCACATGAGATATGTTAAATGCTGTTGGACGACATATCCATGATTCCTTCCTTTGCTGGTCTACTGCTCTGCTTTTTAGCCTTTCGGTGATATTGCTGTCACAGTTCCCTAGTCCCAACCTACTGATCTGACAAAACCAAAACACACCCCTGCCTCACCCCACCTCCAAAAAAACCCCTACCAGTACAAGAAAGACTTATTTCCCTTCTAGTTTCAAAATACAAAACTCTCTGGAGTGTAAATAGTTAGTCTATGTTGTAACTTTTCTTTTTTTCAGGCCTGGTATCTTTATCAGTTGATTGACTCTTCCACAAAACACAAATAAAGAAGCATCTGCTTCAACAATTTCTTGAGGCTGTGACTGGAGTTTTTTAAAGTAGTGGTACTTCACACAGCAAATACAGCAAGAGGTATTCTCTCCTTTTCATTTGCCCTGATACAGATACAATATTGCCCAAGGAAATACATTTTTGACCATAACAATGATAATTAAAAAGCAAAAGAACCTTCTTCTATTCCATTTTCTAACAATAATTAACAAACTACCCCATCAGCTTATATTTTTTTTCAAACAACAGCTGAAAGTAATTTTCAAATGTTATATGAAAAATATGAGTCTGATGTAGCCCAGTGTTGGATTTTTCTTATTTATAACAAAAAGTCTTTGCCTTTCTTAATACTTGTATTTCAAACTTTTAAATCTACTTATCTTTGAACAATGGAATTATACAAGCAATTAGGTAAATTCAGATATAATGAAAGTAAATGCGGCTCAGTTGTAATGAATGGATCTTACTTTGCATTTGATTGTAGTTTGTTTCAGACTGTAAATAAGCTAATTCTGTTTATGTTTTTCTCTTTAAAAGCAGCCATATTGAGTCAGACTTTCAAGACAGCTCAAATCTCACAGTCTGTCTATGGCCAGATAAAATTCTTTAGAAAGTAGGCCAAAGCATTATGTGGAAATCTGACACTCACTGTTAAACCATAGCTGTATTAATCTTTGCAGTATAGTTTACACTAACAGACTATGATATTTTTTTGGAACATAACTGTTAGTTTTCATCATCTTCACTGGGTCTGTACTTCTCAGAGGCAGTCTTAACTTGCCGATGGAAAGTGCTGTATGTAAGGCATCTGTAATATATTTTTCTATCTTGACATATTAAGTTCCCCCAGATTGTGTAAAAATGGAATAGGGGGAGTCTTAGAAGTCAGATAGGAGATGATATGTGGGCCTGTCCTTTGTTTCTGAAATAACACAGCATAGGACATGTATACAATGTGCCTTAAACTTTCCTCCAGCCTCAAGGCTACCTGGAACTATGTCTCTCATTATTTATTTATTTATTTATTTATTTCAAATAGACCCCAAATTGTTTATCATTTACCAACAGCTGATTATGCAGCTGGACTGAAAGGTGTATTAGTCTAAACCACTGGGTGGCACAAAGAAGCCAACGTACACATGAGTCTGATTCTACCTTTCTTTTCTGTTATTTATGGAAAATACACTCTTTCTCTGAAAAATCCTAGTGCCTTTTAGTCTTAAAGTTCTATGCAAATAAATGAAGTACAGCTATTTGCTTTTATTTGCATAAGTAGGTTGTTTTCATGAGATAGAAGGAGTCTGCTTCTTGACTGGAAGTGTCAGTATGTCTGTGCTTTAGGACAATTTTGGAGGGAGAGAGGGAGGAGGAAGATGTGGCTCGTATTCATTTTTTTAATATACCTCTAAATGTTCTGTGCTCACTTTGCTTACTGATTTATACTACTTTTTTTTTTATTTAGCTGATTTAGTCGTATTTCTCCCCATAGCTGTTTGTCCCCATTTTTGTCTTCTTTATTCCTCATTCACCTATTCTCACAGTAAGTAATTTCTATTGCATTCTGATGGGCTGCTTGCTATAACATGCTTAAAGACAGCAATACTTTGTGTTACTTTGTAGCTTCCAAGTACTTTCACAATATTAATTATATTATCCTAGCTTTTTTTAATCCCTGAAATGAAGGCATTTATTTTCTCATTTAAGGAGTGGAGAATTGAGGCATGACTTTTATTTAAGCAAACTGCCCAAATCTGACATAAATCCTTATAGTGGACTAGAGATTTATAATGAGATTGTCTTTCACCTCACTGATCCCATCGACTGGTCTAGGCTGTGTTTGCTGTCTTCCATGTTCTCATCAGATTAATTTTCTTATCTTTCCCCTGGTCCTTTTTAATTTCTTTTGTCTGGGTTTCAGCATTTCTTTCAAAAGATTGAAAGTATTATTTGTAGAAGAGATTGAAGATATCTTTTTAAATTTTAAATATCTTGCAATGCTCTGATAATACAATTGGAGTGCTGGGCTTATAATTTTCATTTTGTGTTTTGTCTTTAAACAGGTGAGACTGAAAGTATCAGAAATAGATAACCATATAGCTATGTTTGCTGTCTCTGAATTTGTTTTAAGGTATTATGAGAAGCACCTGATTCAGATAAATAGTTTTCTATTTTGTATTAGTTTTTTTCATATTTTATTCCCCTTAGGAGGACATCAATTCTCTTTTCTGAGCAGAATGTATATTTGATGAAGTTCTGTCTCCTGGTGATCACTTCATTTTGTATTTCAGAAAAATCTTTATAGTAAATTCTTATGAGAATCACTTTATTGATTATATCCTCCTCCTATTCTTCCTTTTGCCCATTTAAAACTGGTTTTATGAAAATATTCAAGCTATTCTAGTTTGTTCACTCATCTATATTTGGGTACAATAGAGAAATTATCATATTGAGTATGCTTAAGGTGAAAATCTTTTAATTCAATTCAAAGTCATGATGTGAAGGAAAGGGATTAAACTATGGTTTGAGTTGTTTCTTTGCCTTTTCAGGCTCTTGTGTTCTGGTTTTGGTCTTCCTTTTTCTATACCACATACTGTTAAGTTTTGGTTAGTTTATTAATTTTCTGTTACTGAAGTTGTGAAGAGTAACTTCCCAGACTTCCTGTTACTGATGATACCTGGAACAGAGTATTTAGGATTTATTAGAGTCAGACAGTTCACACTCACCGTGAACACAATGGACTCTTTGGTCTCAGTGTCATGGTTTAAGCCCAGCTGATAACAAAGCACCACGAAGCTGCTCACTCAATCCTCCCCCCCCCGACCCGCCCCACCCCGGCCCCAGTGGGATGAGGAGGAGAAAATATAAAGAAATGCTCGTGGGTTGAGACAAGGACAGGGAGGGATCGCTTTCCACTTTTGGTCATGGGCAAAAGACAGGCTCGACTTGGGGAAGAAACAAGATCAATTTAATTTACTACCAATCAAATCAAAACAAGGATAATGAGAAGTAAAACCAAATCTTAAAACACCTTCCTCCCACCCCTTGCCCCTCCCTGGCTCAGCTCCACTCCCGGTTCTCTCTACCTCCTCCCTCAGGTGGCACAAGGGCACAGGGGATGGGGTCAGTTTGCCACACATTGCTGCTCCTTCCTCCTCAGGTGGAGGACTCCTTATGCTCTTCTCCTGTTCCAGCGTGGGGTCCTCCCCACGGGAGGCAGTTCTCCACAAACTTCTCCAGCGTGGGGCCTTTCCACAGGTCACAGATCTTCGGTCACAGATTTTCAGTCACAGCCTGCTCCAGCATGGGCTTTCCCATGGAGTCAAGGCCATCTTCAGGGGCATCCGCCTGCTGCGGTGTGGGCTCCTCCCCAGGCTGCAGGTGGGCATCTGCTCCATGGGCTGGGGGGGACAGCCTGCTGTCTCACCATGGGCTGCAGGGGCATCACCTCCTCTGGTGTACCGCCTCCCCCTCCTTCCTCACTGACCTCGGTATCTGCAGAGCTGTTCTTCTCATATTCCAATCTCCTCCCCAGTGCAGGTTTTCCCCTTTTAAATCTGTTCTCCCAGAGGCACTACCACTGTCACTGATGGGTTCTGCCTTGGCCAGAGGCAGGTCCGACTTGGAGCCGGGGAAGCTTCTAGTAACTTCTCACAGGAGCCACCCTTGCAGCCCCTTCCCCCGTTACCAAAACCCCACCACAAAAACCCAAAACACTCAGTCAGAGGTCTTTTAAGAAGGAACTGGAGAACATCTGGTCTTTGCTTTCCTCTTTATCTTCCTAGCTGGCTTCTCACAAATGGTACCAAGTTGCAGGAATAAGTTCTGCATTCCTTACAACTTTTGGATGATGAAACTCCTCTGCTATGTAATTGGTGGGATAATAGGCAGCTAGCCTATGTGGTAGAAAGAGGAAGGGAAACCATGGTGGGCTTTTGCCCTCTGTTTTCCCATTGCCTTATTGGAAAGAGAAAATGTCAAGTGTATTCAGAAAGCCACCAATATAAACAAATATCGTATAAAAGCTATGCAATGAACGGTAGTCATGACAGAGAACAAGTTTTGTTGTTGTGAGGAAATTTTGCTATGTACAAGAAAAGGAAGATGAAGGGATGGCTTTCAAGAACAGAGATCAAATTCTTAATCAATGTGCAACACCAAGGTAAGAAAAATTGTTCGCAAAGTATCCCAGTTATTTCAGTGTCCAAAGCAAGTCAGTAAGCAAGCAAGTCACGTCATGACCAAAGAGGTGTGTGTACTGTCTTGTAGATAATTTTGTTTGTTACTTTTGCTAAGAAATATTTCATTCTTTCCTTCTATCTTTATAAATCCCATAAACTTCCCTAGGATCCTGTAGTTTTAGGTTCCTCACTAACCTTGCCAGAAGATAGCAATTTTCTTGTTATTGTTGCTTATTTCAAGACTCTTGAAATTCCAGATCTCAAACCAGCCTGTGCATCTTCTGTAGGAGTAAGACTTTTTGTTAACATAGAGGATTTCCAGGACAAATGTGCTGGGGGAGTAGATTCTGCAAGAGTGACCCAAAGTCCTGTTATATGAAGCATAGTGTCTTTAGGTATAGAACGTCTTAAAATTATGGAGAGGTTTTGAGGGATAAACCTTTGTTTAAATCAGACTGGTGAAGAAGTAGAAAGAAAACTTACTAAATTAATTTGCATTAAAATTTAATAGGAAAAATAAATGTTTCTCTTGGCCTGTGTGCTTTGGCAGAGGTCAGCTGCTTTCTCTGGAGATCTTAATGATGAAACATGACTGCATAATTCCTTCTTGGAGTCCTTTGTTCTCCAAAATCTAATCTTCCCCAACTTACTTGTGAGGTAGTTTGTAGATTCCTCTCAATAACTCATGGACTTTCTCACCTCTTTGAAGATGCAAGTGTTGCTTCTGGAGTTCAGTTGCCCTGTATATCTTTGCAGTCCCAAACACGCATGTTATGAAAGTAAAGGAGCCCAGTGAAGTGTGTTGAACCTGTGCTCTTTGTTTTTGATAGTGAAAAACCAAAGACTTTTGCAGTCTGAGGAATTGTAGTATTTTATTTGCTCTGACATGTAAATTAGCTTAAAAAGCTTTCTAAAATAGCTTCTGTTGTAGAATCATAGAATCATAGAATCATTTCAGTTGGAAAAGACCTGTAGAATCTCTAGAGCAAAGGTCTTCTTTTTTAATACACATTTTGGCACACAAACTATGAATTGCTTTTTCTCTATGTAAACACTACATAATAGTAACATAGTAATAATAACAATAGTACATAGTAACAAGGAAACTGTGCACATCTAAATTTCAGGTAAGCATTACTCAGATGATTACAATTGAGTAGAACTCACTTACAAGGTAGTGCAGCCATAAATTTTTTGAGCCCATAAAGTAAATGATGAATAGGTAAAAAAAATTATATCCATATTAAAATGTGTCCGCATTCTGTAAATTTTAGCAATTTACCACACAGGACAGTTATTTTGGGGGAAAGTGGGGTAATGCTACAGCAATATTTTTCTCCTTTTGATTTTCCTTAGCTTGGGTTCAGCTGAAACAGTTCATCCTTCTCCTGGGGGTGGAAGATGGAGTAGGACTGTGGCTGGACCTTCCACAGGTCCAAACCCCTGACTCTGCATTGTCACCCCTTGCACTATGTAATCTTTGGTTCAGGAATCTAATTCCTTACAATGTTATGAACTGTAAAAATCCTGATCTTAGGAACTGTTGTTTTTAAGGTTTATTGCTTCTGTTTAGCTTTATTTGTTTTGGTTTGATTTGGAGTTTTGTTGCTTTTTTGGGGGTTCAATCATTTTCTAACTTGGAGTAAGGCTGGCAGTTTCAAGATTAGGACCCCATTCTTCTCCCTTAATTGATTCAAAACAATTTATTTTTTTTCCCCCCACAACTATAGAGTAAGCTTCTGTTTATAGGTCATTGACTTCTATGACTCTGCAACAAGAACATTGAACTCCAGTAGTGGGCAGTGAAATGTCTCAAGTAAAAATGAGAATATCTCTTTAGACACCAATGATGAAGATGCCCAAAATACTTAGTCTAGACTTTTTGCTTCAGTTTGAATTCCCACCTTATCTTTGTTTAGGACTTCCTATCTAATCTTCATATATGTGAGTTTAAGATACATTAACCCAACTATCACAGGGAAAAGCTGCTCATTTTACGTAATTAAAGCAAATCAGGTTCAAAGTGGTTTTATTGATTTACTAATGACATGCAATTAGCTGGCAAACAGTGAACTATACCTTCAGGATCAATATGAGTAACAGAACGAATAAACCATGGTTCTGGCTGCTTACAAAGTGTTAATAAACACCCAAATCCCAAAGATTTCTCTCTCTCTCACACACACGGGTGCACACACACATACACACATAGATGGATGCGCACACAGAAAATTAGGGGCATCCCACATCCTGAGCAATGTGAATGACAAGCACACACCCCCTTTCTGGGTCGGTAGTGTATGTGGGTGATCCAGCTTTGTGTGTACTTGTGCTGTTCTCTAAAACCTGCTAATTCATGAGCCACTGAAAAAGCACCCCAAGAGTCTTCATATGCACACCTGAGGTGTAGGTACTACCTGTGTCACCCCCAATGTTGGTCCCCCAAACTGGAATTCAGAGGCTGCTCATTGCATTCAGTGCCCAGCAGTAAGGCTGCAGAGTCTGGTCAAGGCAGAGGTCCCCAGGGTCAGTGGGGTGTCTCTGTGTGTGTTTGTGTGTGTGTGACTTCTGGCAGTGTCAAACTGGGCCTCGACTTCCAGTCCCAGGTCTCTTCCCTCACTTACTTACAAATTTGCCTGCTTCTTTTAGATGTCTTTTCAGGCCAACTCCTTCACTGTTGCAAGAGTCCCGTTGTATTTCCTTGGTTACTCTTTAATCTGCCTGATGGTCTTCCTCTTCAATATGATCAGCTTTGGGCAGACACTCTCCCACACAATTTTGGTTATTTGATTCACCCATGTTGTTGACACACATGTTCCTCCTGTCTTAGCAGCGGTTGTTATCCGGGTCATTTTGCCAAGCGTGGGCTGTAATAAAACTCCCATGTACAGCCTGCTTGTAATAAATCAATCTTTTCAGTAGCAAATTCATAAGTGATCAGAGGTTACCTTGCTTTTAAAACTTCACTTTTTGCCTCCTGTGCTTTTAGAATATGAAATGTTATTACAAAACATTTTTCTGTGTGCTTCAATAAAGGCTCATTTTCCAAGAAATTCTAGTTTGTCAATTAAGATACTGTTTAACAGTTGTATAATCTTTGCTTTTATGGACTAGATGTCCAGTAGCCACTTGCCAGTTGAAGTTATAATCATCTAATAATTACAATTGCAATTACAAAGCAATGAACACTTTGAATTTTAGGGCTCCAATGTAAAGAAACCAAAAAACCAAACAGGCAAACAAACAAACAAACAAACAAAAAACCAAACAAAATCCCACATGAACTGCTGGCACTTAGGCACCAAATTCTGTTGATAACTAGTGTAAATTTTGAGAATCTAGCATGGGTGCTATGTGATCCTTAGGGCTATCAGAAACCATAGGCAGTGCTTTTCAAGTTTCGATGGAAACATCAAGGTAACAAAATTAAAATCAGTTTTGAAGAGAAAACTAATTTCCTCTGCGATGAACTCAGGTTTAGGATTGAAGATGTTTCAGCTGTGGTTTTAGACTTATTCTGAACTTTATAGGAGCATGGATGTTTGCTCAAAAAGGGGAGAATACCTGTTAGGTGCAAAACACTAAAAGGATTTACAAAAGTGTTTGGAGATAGTTTTCCCAATTAGTCACTTTGCCCTATAGAATACATATTTTCTGATATTTACATTCCTTCACTCCAGTTTAAAAAAACCTGTAACCCAGGATTTTGAGAAACCTTAGCAATTAAGAGCTTGCTTATGTTTCAACGGACTGTCAAAAGTATTTTGTCGACTGCTATTTTGTAGAGATTAGCATTTTTTAATTAATTACTATCACTGTCTGAAAGAATTTAATACTAATCCTTCTTTTCTTTTGTCTTCCATCTTCAATCCCTGATCTGTGTCTACGTCAGATGTTGTATGGGTCTGTTTATGTTTATTCAGTTCCTTATGGGCTTATTTTCTATTGTTTTGCTTTTTTGGAAGATGAGTAAAAGAGCTTTTTATTTTTTTTTTTTTAGTTTACAGCTGGGATTTTATGTGGCACAGAACTGTGTAATAGCATCTGTGCATATCAGC
The DNA here is from genome assembly GCF_026419915.1 of Harpia harpyja. Lineage (NCBI taxonomy): Eukaryota > Metazoa > Chordata > Aves > Accipitriformes > Accipitridae > Harpia > Harpia harpyja. The sequence continues at coordinate 27,517,070 of NC_068947.1, forward strand.
CCACCATATGGGTGGGAGGGAAATAGCTTAATTCAGTGCATATGTATGAAGTAAATGAAGACTTGACTATTGCTCGGCTACAAATCACTAAACACTACAGAGAATAGTAGGTTGGGGAAGGGTTACAAGAAACCAAAGGGAAAATATGATCTCAGTGGTATTATACTGTTTCTGCTTGATGTTTCTTCAGCACTTATCCAAAGCAGTGACTCAGCAAGCACATGTCTAGTCAGAAAATCATTAAAGGTTAAAGCTTGACCAATATGAATGAAATTACATTGACTGAAAGTACAGGTGAGGGCTCACAGGCTTACTTTTGTTCCAGTGAGACAGAGTATCACCTTCACTGATTCAGCTAAAGGGACCACTAGTCCCAAAGTAGTTTCACTGATAACTTATAGCCGGAAGTCTAAATCTTCTCTGGCTTCTTTTTTTAAACTGCCTTTGACTGTTACTGCTTTGTAAGTCCTTTCATCCATTATCGCAATAGGTCAGCTTTATATCCAATATTTCTGACATAAGGGACTTTAAGTATATGGTGACTTTTACACAGATTTGATTTGGAGAGGTGGATATGTATAGGGTTGGAAGAAATAAGTCCATCAACTCTGAGTTTTAGCTAATTTCACTTGTTAAAGTGCTAGAGGTGTTGAAAGAATCTTTTCTTTATGGCTATAACATAGCTGGTGAAGAGACAGATACATCACTGGAGAAGATAATTAATTCTTACAGAGCTCAATTGACGTCATTTGATGTGAAATAGTTATGCCACTGCTGGGTCTTTAGCAAAGATATGGCAATAGTCAAAGTCTAAGTAATCTGCCACCTCAAATAAATAACAGGTTAGGGAGCACTCATGAGGAACCTGACAGCTGATCTTGGTCAGGCCAGGGAAAACTGCAGAGGAGATGTTCATTTCTGTAGCTCATATTGTATGTTCAAATATTAGCCAAAAGTGTCTTCCTGAGCAAGAACAGAATATGGTTGTGTGAGATGGGAATAGCTACAATTGTCTAGAAAAGGTGGAAAGCACCATATGGTTGAGGTTTGCCCATGTCACTAAAATGCATGCCTATCTATTGGGGTTTTTTGTTGTTTTCAACAGGACCTTTACCTGTGTTATTTAGCCTTACAGAGGGGAACTGAAAAACTCAAGCCTGCTGAATTTTGGTTGTGCTTTGGGTGAGTTAATAGTTAGTTTTTAAGGTTTTCATTTGAACCTACAGAAATAGACAGTCATATTTAACAAAGCTGAGGTAAATTATAAATAAAAGTTTTCAGATTGTGATTGTATGATGTCTAATACTAGTCACTGGGGAAAGTACATAAATGGTTCTTGGATAAGGCATGAAAACTCTCAACCTCCTTCTTCCTAGCCAGCATCACAGAACTGGACCAGAGTCAGATACATCCTTTCCTTTCATCTCTCTTCAATTTTGAATTATTTTCTACACAGTGGAAGATGTATTTTAAATTGCATAAGCTACGTAAGGAATTTAAAGTGAATGTCAGTCTTCCAGAAAAAAAAAAACCACTTAAATAAAAGGCTGTGCCTCTTTCTCTGGGTTGCATATAAAAAGGACTAGGTTCCATCTCTAGGGAATGTCAATAATAACAACTTTGGTGAACTGCTTATTTTCTGGGATGTGTGGGATTCTTCTTAACATGCCTATTCCTCAAGATAATGTTTTGCATGTAACACCAAATAAGGTGTTTTATCAAAAGTGTATAACACATGGCACCTTCTAGCACAGTGTGGAGGTCAATTCCTAAAAGAACTTTATAAAGCTATAAATAAACTCTTAACTCAAGCTCTATGCTAATGTGGCTATACTACTTGCCATTCTGGAGTCACCATGCATAGTGGTGTATGTGGGAGCTTTTTATTTTGTTATATGAGCATACTTTTGTATTTCCAGGAGTATATACCTGAATGTGCATGCACTGCAGTGTTGGGAGGCTTTTGGTCTGCTAAATTCTAAATTCATGAGTCTAAGGTGAGTTTTGGAATGTTAGCCATAAGTAGTGCTGAATGGAAAATCCCCTTTTGAGTAAGTCTTTGGTGCACAGGGAAAAATCAAAAACTCAAAAAAACTTTGGCTGAAAACCTTTCAGGAGGAGAGTCTAGAGTATTTTAATCAAAAAAAAAAAAAAGAAAGAAAGTAAGAAAGGAAAGGAAATCTCATATAGTCAAAACAACAGTATTTATTATATGTAGAATTTGATTCTGATGAATTCTAGTCATGATATTGTAATACATAATGTGACAGGGTAGTTGGTAGTGAAAATGTAAAAGCTGCAGACATCTTAAGATGTGTATGTTAAAATTGATGGTGAGTTTTCCTTTGAACTGACTTTCATGTTTTTTCTCTGGAATTGACATGAAGTTTCTAAGTTTACTTATATCTTGTGAATTATGGAAAGAAATTTTGAAGAAATCTTTGCTCATGTTTATCCTCTTATAATGTATTTTGGCACATAGTCTGAAATTTATTTATAATTTTTAAAAAAAAACCAAAGTGTCTTGGTGTTCCTAAAGTAAGATTTTCATAGGAAAGGTGAACAACAGTAAACTTAGTGGAAAGTTCTCCTAATGGCAGGATGAAGCAATGACATCCCTTGACTTCTGAAATGCTGCCCAACAGAATCTGACAGATGAATGATCTGTAAGCTTCACTTCCTAGCATATAAAACACATTAAAGTCATGTGAGGTGTGAATAACAGTAGAACGAGCAAACAACTAGTTTTCACTGAAGCACAATGCAGTGTCATACAAAGTATTAAAGTCCCTAGCAGATGGACTTCGTTACTTCTTTTCAGTATCTTTGAAGTTATTTTAAGGTTGCACACTTCAAAACCTAAAGTCTCGTTTCACAACTGGATTACACAAACATCCCAGACAGAAGACGCAGTGTGTGTGGGGGTGTTAAATATTCACACAGGTTCTTTTTTTAATTTGCTTTACACTGGCCTACCTAGGTGAAACAGATTTTTGTCTAAATATACCAAGACCATCCATTAACAAAAAAAGACAATAGAGAAGTTTCTTTCAAAAATTAGCATTATTAGAGGGATTAAAAGAACAAAAAATATTTAATGAAAATTCAATTGAAAATAATAGATAGATAGGTTTACTCTTCACTCAGACTCTCTTTCAAACCAGCTTGTGTAGGTACAAATAGTGGAAACCCACAGGAGAATTTTCTGTAGTGTCTGTGGACACTAACATTTTCACTACTAATGCTAACAAAGAAGTTTAGGGACCGATATGTTTACCTACATTCTTTTCCTGTAAGTCTGAACAGATTTATGGTAGAAACCCGATGTCAGTTTGTACACTTGAAGCCAGAGACAATGTTTGAAGAAGACTCAAGTTCAGAGAGCTAAAGTAATCCATACATCTGTACAGTCAAAGATTTGCAGTGTCAAAAGTGCTTGATTCAGATAAATTCACTGTCAATAAAATGTGCTTCAGACAGCAACCAGAGTTTTGAAAATTTAAAGCTGTTCATTTCCAGATTGCTTTCTCCATGATTGTGTGGGGGTTTTAAGGTGTATAAAGTATGTATTATAGACATGTATTTAGTACTTAAACACACACAACTACATGAACTTCTCAAAAATACTTGTATAAAGCACAAGTGCAAATGCAGGCTGTGGGCCTCATCTACAACCTCCTTGTTATATCTCTTATCATAGATTCACCCTGTCATGTTCAAAAATTTACAGCTAATGTAGTGGCAGCAACCCCTTCTCCAGATGAAAACATATTTAGACTTCATCTTCCTTGTTGCACACCTGCCTTTTTTATCTTAAAATATAAGATGAATATCTGGGAGATGGTTAAATAGATGGCCAGTTTCTGTTCAAATGGGGAAGAATTTCACTGGGAGTTGCTACACAACATGCATGTGAAATTCAGCCTTTTACTCCATCATTGCTACTGGTGGTACAGCATCAGCGCTTGTGCAGGGGTAGGGCGGGATGCAGTGCAGGACTGGCAGGGCTGGGCAGTCTCACAGAGCCTGAGGATCAGTGTGGGCCATCTAGCCCAGAGTGGCTCTATGGGGCTGCAGAAGGCAGCTTCAGGAGTTGCACTGTCTTCTTCACTCTGTAACTCCAGGCACTGTTAACAGCAACTGGATGAATTGACTGAACTTCTCTTTGGTTCACTTCTGGTTAATTTCCCCAACCTTATTTTTCACGTCTTCCTATTTTCAGGCTGCTGAATACCATCTTATCCTGTATTTTTCTTTTTTTTTTTGAAAAATGATAGCAGAACTCTCCTGTACACTTCTTTCACAGCCTTAGTGTGAAGAGATGGAAGATAGGGAGACTAGCTAGATCATTTGTAAACCTCAACTTTACAGCAGAAAATAAGGTGGAATATAGATGCTATAGTTTGGTTAAACCAGTGGTTTAACAAAATAACAATTTTGATAATTTTGCTTGTTGCAAAATGGAATTATTTTGAATTATACTGTTGTTGTGGGTCAATTCTGGTAGGCAGCTAAGCACAACACAGCTGCTTTCTCACTCCTCCCCCTGCCCAGTGGGATGAGGGAAAAGGAAAGGAAGAGTAAAGGCAAGAAAACTTGTGGGTCACGATAAAATGGCTTAATCAGCAAAGGAAAAGTAGAAGAAGATAGAAAGAAATTAAAACAGAAGGGATGCAAAGGCAATTATCGCCACCTCCCATGGGTAGACAGATGTCCAGCCAGTTCCCAAGCAAAAGGTGGCTAATCCCCCTAAACCCCCTTCTTTTCCCTTTCTATTGCTGATCATGACGTTATATCTCTTCAGTTAATTCAGGTCATCTGCCTGGTTGTGTCCCCTCCCAACCTCTTGCACACCCCCAATCTATTCACTGGGGGTGTAGAGTGTGAAACAGAGAAGGATTTGATGCTGTGCAGACACTGTTCAGCAATAGCTACAACATCAGCGTGTTATCAGCTTTTGGTCGCAAATCTAAACCACGGCACCATATGAGCTGCTATGAAGAAAATTATGTCCATCCTGGCCAGACTCGGTGCAACTGTGATTCATAGCAAATAATGGCTGTAATCTGCAGATTGTGGTATTGTATTTCAGACTGATCTTTTTTTCAGACACTCCACTAATGCATATATGAGTCTTGAAAGTAGATATAGTTAACAAAAGTAACTCTGTTGTGAATCTTAGGTATTTAAGATTTCTTACATATACATATATGTTTATATACATATATGTTTATATATAGACACACAGATGCTACGTACAGTTCTTCATATACATGGCAATGGAAGCATATTTTATGCTCTCCTCTTTTTTCCTTGGCTAATAATCTTTTAGGTTTTCCTACTTGAAGACAAGTTCTGTTCAACTCCCAGCTATTGCAAAGTACTTTTATTTAAGACAAGAGTAAGCTAGTCTTTCACCTGCAAAAGTAATTTCAGCTGATCTTTGCCAAAAACCATCAGGCAAGACACCGAGCAAAAACTGTCACCAGTAGAGAGGAGGGAGTGATATCACAGACTTTTTACAAAGAATCCAAGGGTAACTTTATTAAACTCAGTGGAATGGGTATAAACCAAAATTCCTGAGTATCACATTCTAACCTTGTAGATAGCTATTAGCAGCTTAGTCCAGGCACTAATAAGGCTGGAAGTAGCATTGTGTACCATACTTCTGTTAAGGGTGTTATCTAGTCCTGTTTTGTAGGACTCATCCAAGCACTGACCTCTGAAACAAGAGCCATCGTATAAGGGAAGTTGTCAGTTATGTGGTAGCAACCACTTTTTCCAAACTGGGTCTGAGGACCCTTCTGTTCCCAAAGCGTACTCCCCTACCAAATGCTGTTAAGATATTGTCCTTGTCTAACTGCCTTAGGGGGAGTGTGGCGTATGTTGTTGATACTATCCCCATTAGAGCATGACAGTTACTGTTGCCTGTTCTCTTGGCTTTGATTTCCAATTCTTTTGGTTCAATGATTTCTGAATTAAGTATGTCCAGATGCTGTGTTTCATTTATTGTGGGTGCATGTGTACACAAAAAAGTAAGTGTTTGTGTTACTAACCTTTATGCATTGTAGGTATAATGGAAATATTTAAAGGTAGCAAAACCAAGGTAAAACCCTTTAAATGACCCAGTATGATTCTAAAAGTAAAAAAGTGTAATAAAATGTTTTATTATTCTAGAATATATATGTATGTTCTAAAATATGAAAATAAATTCATACTTGTAGGCAAAGTATACAGCAGTTCTCTACATTCACTGTCACTGCAAGTATCGCCATATGTATCTGTTAATTTTTCTTTTTTTTAAGAATCTATTTCTATATTTCCAGCATCTCATGTAGCTTTCCTTAAAGCTAAATATATGCCGAATCTATTTTTTACCCCCTTACACCAGAAAAAAAAGATAGAAAGGATGTGTATTTGAATAGTTCAGCACTTTTTTTTTTTTTTTGAATGATGCTTCAAGTCCTAAGACACTGTATTACTGTTAAATTTAGTCTCTTGGAAAAGCTGCAGTCTGGTAAAATTGACACAAATATACTATTAACAAAGAATTTATTGATTCACTTACCAGAATATACATTGATAAAAATAAGTCCTCATTGCAGCTTGAGAAGTATTTTGTGAAAGAGGGGGCACATTGTTAGAAGGATTTTAAAGCTAATTGGTATGATTGTAGTGATTTCAAAAGGCTGTTTCACAAAATCATTAACGCTGGAAATTAATCTTTGAGCTATATTAGCTCAGAGACTTTCACTTTCTTCACACTTTGCAAGCACAACCAAACTGCCATTAAGTTCAAGGTGCCCTCCATGATGCTTCATCAGAGAAGTGAATTCATTTAAGAGTTTTGTTTCAGCAGTATGTAGCTATAGACAGGATAGTACCCTATCATGATTGGCAAAGTAAGTGGCTTCACAATGGATGTGCATCTGCGGGAGTCAGAAGATTTGCAAGTCACAGCAGGGTTTAAGGTCACCCAGCTGACTTTGTAATTGTAGCAGTGTTCTTATCTCTGACTTAAAACAGTTCTTCTTAAGCATGATTAAAATGAATATACAAGTTTTAATTATGGATTTGGAGTTATTGCACTGTACCCAAGACAAACACCAGTCCTTTGAATTCCTTTTCCATGTTAGCAGTTCTTTCTTATCTGCCTCTTCAGATACATTTTATAACCTGGTTCCAGGACCACTGTTTTACCTGTCCCTAGCCAATGCTACTTTATTCCCTTCTGTATACATTTCCTTAAAGATGCACAGTAGCTGACATAGCACTTCTTCGCTTGGCAACTGCTAGAGAGATAGGCAGCTGTAGCGACTGATCCTGTAGATAGTGGCCTCTGCTACCTCCATTCTGGCAGCAAATAATCTAGACTTCCCCTGTTGGCTTTTCTTCACTGGTAAACTAGAAATGTCTTTGAAATAAGATAAGTAACTCTCTTGAATAAAATAAAGGCAGAACCAGAAGTAGAAGTAGAGAGAGGTGTAACACAGTCAGAATACTGGGCTAGGAAAGTAATGCCTGAACAGCTGTAGAAGAGGAGGGCAGTTTAATTATTCTTGCAAATAGACCCAATTGTTAAGATTGTCTATTTTAATTTGATTTAGATGTGTCCAAATACCCTTTTTAGTCCCTAACCACTGGCTTTATTTTTTTTTTTTCCTACTGTTGCTGTAGGAATACAATCCTGTACTTTCCTCCCATAGTGGAACTTTCTCCCATCTGAAAGGAGCCATCTGATGGTCTGTGGGAGGCTTAGGAACGGAGGGAGTCCTTTGAGACACCCTCCCTTTCTGTCAATAGCTTACAATATTGATGCAAAAATGCATTTATTTTTCCTACACTTTCTGTTCTCTGTGACAGTTGTATAATACTCGATTAAAAGAGTTTTCTAGGACTTTAGCAGAAGTATGTATTTTGCCATATGCAACCCTGCAGAACTACTGGTTACCACTAGTTTTGTTCTTTCATGCTGTTTTTGCTAGCAAATATTGCCATTTTTCTAAGGACATCCTTTTTTTTTCTGAATTCTTCATGTCTAAAATTTCCTCCTGGGTATCGTCCAAAATTCAACACGTTTCATAGTAAGACTTGGCACTGTGGGAGCGTGCTTAACAGGAAGTTCTAGATAGCAGTGAGGGTGACTTGGTATTTTATTATTAGAGGGGACAAGAGCTGAGAACAGGACTGGTGTAACTTGCTCTGTTTGCCATTCTCTAGAAGACTCTTTTACAGAACTGTCTCTTCCAGAGGGATTTTGATAAACAGGAAAAATCAAGCCCAAATAAGGTGAATTAACCAAAATATGCAACATAAATCTCCCACCCCACTAATTATTGTCCCCAGTTTATCCTCATTAAAACAACATCAAACAAATATTCTGTGTGATTGGCACGTGGCCCTGTGTTCTTGTAATTTATCATATGCACTGAGTTGACACTACTGTTGAGATCTCACATAAGCACACAAATTTGCCTTTGTATTTTTCTTACAATATCTCTTTCAAATATTATTTACAAAATACAGTCAAGCAATACTGACTGAATATAATACAAATTACAGATGTAATTCTGCATAGTCACTGAACATGGTGATGATTGTCAGGCTAGCTCAGGCATGCACCAGTGCTGAACTAGTTGAATGACAGACAGTGATGTGAAAAGGGCAGACTGATGGACAAGTTTGGAATAACCTTCTCACGGAGGAACATTCTTTGTTACACAGTCAGTTCGCAGAAGGTTTGTCCTTGAAAGTAAAAAACACTTGTGCTTTCTTAGTCTTTACTGTCCAGTTTAAAGCTTTTGTACATTTTGTTAGTCTGCCGTAACGTGGATTGGCTCATTTGTTGTTTGGATATAGGTCACCCAGTCAGTGGGGTTCTCTTTATAGGCCTATCATTGAATTGGATTGCTGTGGGATGGACCTTACTCTATTCTGCAAGGTTCAAAAGCAGGCTTCATGACCTCAATATCTGTCAGTAGGTTTGTGGGATCAGTAACCTAGAATTCAAATATATCCTTATATAATACAATTAGCCTGAGAATTTTTTTTTTTTTTGGCTCTTCCATTCCTTAAAATACAACAGAGGAGAATTTCAGCAAGAACACATTCTTTTTTCCTTTTTTTAAAAATGTGCACATGTATCTCAACTCATTCTTGACAAATGTGCCTACTGGCTATAAGTTTATCTTTAACACAGGTGGCAACATGTTTTCTCCAGTTGCTTTTCAGATACCAATCCTTACAGCAGAAATCATGCACGCGAACTCTCCTGATGAGATAAAATCAAAATGTAGGACTGGCATGCATATGTGAAGGCAAATCTGTCAAAGTCAGAATTCTAGATCTAGAATTCTAGAATCTAGAATATATGGAGCTATGAGAGAGACATGTTTTTTCTATGTTTCAATGTTCAACCAAGTTTCTTCTGGAAAAAATATTATTTTATATGATTTATGTACATCTTTAAAATCTAATCTGAAAGTCAAATTATTCTGGGAGTGAATACTATTCTTCTGTTCCTTTGCTTTAGGTGCTTAATTTCTAGATATTAGATTTTGGTTGTTTTTGTAAGCCTATAGTTGCTGCAAGCCTATAGTTGTTCTACATAGTGTGTAAATAGAAGCAGTGGCTGTGTGGATTTAAAAGACATTCATACTATTGAGATGAATGTTAAATTTTGCTATCTTTTCATCTGATTCCATAGATCTTTATTTGGACTCCTACATGAGTAAGGACTGTTGGAGTAGACCCAATATATAATATACACAGAATTAGTGTGCTATTAATCATAATTTTGTTTCTCGCTAGCTCTAATTACAGTCATTATACTGTAGTGGCATATTCATAATTACATAACCCGAGAAGGTTAGTGAAAATCTTCAAAAATCTGCAGGGGTGCCTCTGGTTTTGAATGTCCATTTTGATTTACCATATAGTTCAGTGTTTAGAAAGTACTTAATATCCTTCAAACTTAATTTTCTGTCTTTGTATATAAGCATTACAATGGAGTCTTAAATTACACAGTTGCATGCTTTTTTAATGGAACCTCTGCCTCATTCTTGGTGGCAGTGGAAAGCCCCCTTAGTCAACTGGAAGCAGCATGACCTTATGTGATGTTTCCTAGCGTTTGAGAGTATACTTGGCAAACACAAATACTTTGCCATATATATCTTCATCTAAAAATAAGACCTTTTTCCACATCCTTCAATATTTTATGATTGATGTAAAGATTACTGAGTAGATTACCAATTTTAACATCGATCTACATTAGCTCCAAATGTGAGTTTTGAGAAGTAAAGTTTGCTCGTGTTATACCATGAATAAAACTAGTTTTTATTTTTTCTGACGGTTATCTGCTTCTGAACCAAATATTAATTACATTTTCTTTTCTGTATGGCTCACATTCATACTGTGTTCAAATTTCCATGTGTTGCAGCATGCAATGCTGTAAATTGAAGGCAACTCTTTTCTTATTTTGGGAGGGAAATATAGTCATTTATTTGAGTAAGGGTGATAAGGGGGAAAGATTGCTATTTCAGAGCATGAAGATTTGTGCTTAGGTGGGTTTGAGAGCCTTACAAATAGCTACTGTGTAGAATTTTTCAAGGACAGGACAGTCCTAACATTCTCCATGGCAATAGAATGCTGCACTGTGACCCGGGCCATAGACAAACATAGGTATGTTGGATGGGTATTTCCAGGTATCTATCCGTTCTTGTTTTGGTCTCTGCCATTTCAGACAGTGCATGACCAACTTACATGACAAAGCTTGCTCAAATGGACAAAAATGCTTCAAATTATCTATCTGGAATATATAAGTAGAAGAGTGCCTGGCAATGAGACTTCTGTTGACTAAGGCTGTGGCTCCAGTGGCTAATACTTATAGCTAAATTCTTACGTTTTGGAGTATATTCATAAACAATAAGTTCATTGAAATAATTTGAGTCAGTTTATAACAGACTTCTTGATATTAACATTTTTCTAATCGCTGCTGAGTTCTATTATTGACCAATGGATTATCAATAAAGTACTTTTCTGTCCTTTTTTTATAGAGAAGTATTAATACTTATAAAATTGTTACTCTGGTTTAAATTTGCCAGACTGTATGGGGTGATGAGGAGGATTCCATGAGAAAAGTAGAGCGCTCGTGTTTCATACCAGTATGTCTTTAAATGCATGGTTTTCTTCTTAAAATACAGGTTCTCATAACCCTATTCTCCTAGGTTATCTCGAGCTAGCTTTGGGATTATGTGTAGACAGTCATTTCCAGAAATCTACTATTAATCTCGCTTTGTCTTCTAAGATTTGAAGTTTAGGTCAAAAGTACTGACAGAGTGAACTACTAACATTTCAATTTGAATTCACTTCAACAAGATACTTTGTCTAGAATGGTTTGGAAGAGTACTGTGATGACTTATAGATTTCATTGTATAAAAAACAATGAAGAGAGAATCTGAGATTCCCTATCATTAAAATCTTTCCTAATGAAAACTGTCTTTTACACTAAAAACCCTATCACAACCTAGAACTATTCAAAGAGAAGTGCTACAACATAAGGAGGAAATCTAAGTCACTAGTAACCAAGACAATAACATGAAGTATGGGGTTTGGGATTATTATTTTTTTAAAATTAAATTTAACTAGTGCTTTTAATTACTTTCAGCATCAGATGGACCCAATATATGGAGGGTTTGTGTTGTAAACTTGTGAAAAACATCAGTAGACAGTATTATGGCCACATACTTTTCAATCTGATCTTTTAGAGTGTTTTTTTTGTTTGGTTGGTTTTTTTATTTGTTTATATGAACTCGTATTTTTTGACAATACATTATAAAATTCCCAGTAACTCTCACTTTGGGTACTTCTTTTTCTGGGAGAATATGTTCTCTTGTTTGCTTAAAGTATCTTGGCATTCTACTTCACTTGAGGGAACTCCTACAATTAGACTTTGCAGGGTTGTTCTTTGGGGTTTTGCCTCCATTCCCTCAAAACCAGGGGAATGACACACGAAATTTTCTGAGCATTCAGAAACCTTTCAATTAAGTCTGAAGCATGAACAAATGGATTTGCTGTGACAAGAACAGATGTACTTGGCTTTCCTGCCTTGAACAGTCTCCACAACAGCAGCCAGTTTGGCCCTAGTGCAGTCAGTTTTGTTTGAGACTTATGTGGTAATCTTTTTGCAGAAGAAACATTCAACACAGTATCTGAGCAGAGGTAACTCAGATTCACTGAGCTGCCAAACAGGGAAGCAATTTCAGTAGTTTTCTTTATGATAGAAAGAGAAAAATTTTTCTGAAGTCATGTGATTTAGCTGTTGTGAACACTTTTATGTATTAACCAGTCTTACTCTCAGCATAACTACTTTTTTCACTAAGTTTACTTGAATATTTTAGAAATATCACTAGATGATCATGAGAAGGCAAAGTGTATTTTATTTGTAGCTATATTTATTGGAACTATGTGAACGATACAGATCTCTTTAATGTGTAGACTTGTAACCTAATAACTGTATTGTAATGTGTGGACAATGGTATTTTGTCTTATTTGCTTATTAGCTGGATGAGCTTACTGTCCTGTCAGAAGTTGTAATTTTTAAAGAATTTTTAACAGTTTTCACAGATGCAATCACTAGTCTTTCAACATTTAACAAAATTAATTGAAACTTAATTGTTTAGTTTTTATTCTTTCTTTTCAAAATGCTTTCATGTATCCTACACAAATTTATTTTAATTTGGGGTGTATTATAGGGCTTAGCAATATTCTCTGATAGGGATAAGGACTGCTACTGAAGCCAGCATTACATTTTTAATAGGAAAATTAACTTTACAGGCTGTCTATCGTAGGTTGGTATAAGCGATGTGAATAAACAACAGCTTCTTCCAATTTCTAACAGAAAGTCGTAGGCCAGAAACTGTTAAAATCTAAACTACTTAATTTATTTTGAAGAAATTTAAAAAAATGAGATGCAATGTCAACAACTTTTTAAAAGTATGGTCATGTTTTGGCCTTCTTTTGCTTCATCCCAGTAATGTGAAACAAAGCTAAATATACTTAAATCATATTACTGGGATGGCCTAAAGATGCTTAAGACAACTATAATCCCCTCCCAAACTGAGAATTCCTAACATGCCCTCAATGAGAAACTGAGTATCATTTTAAAAATCTTTAGGGCAAAAAATATAAAGATGGAGTTGGCTACCCCTACCTCCTGAAGCATGAAATGCATTTTATGAAAGAATCATGTGAAAAATGAAGGATGGGCCATAGCAGGTAGTAAGTTTTGTGTTGTAGATAACCATAGTAGAGTAGAATTAACTTCTGTAGAATAGTTAGCTGATTCTGATTACATTTATTTTTCATGACAAGTGTATGTCAGAACTCTAACCTCTGTTGCACTCATGTAGTTAAATTTCTAGGCCTGGACCTGGACCTTAAACTCTGCTGTGATTCCACATGCTGCACGCAGAAATCCTCTTTATTCTTTCTAGAATAAAACTTACAAAAGTCAAACATTTCTGCTGCAGCTTCTGAATTGCAACTGTCCAACTACACTTAGCTTCTGTCTTTAAAAAAAAAAAAAAAAGTTATCCAGGTAGCTGTTGAAAGCATCAAGGGTAAGTTACTCAGTGCTGCATATGTAACAAGCTGAAGATATGGATGTCACACTTCTCACGTACTGCAGGCAATGAATTCAGAGCTGTGTGCAACTGTGGTTGATCTAAGCTATGGCTATTGATAAATGGAAAGGCTTCTGGTAGGCAAGGTAACAGAAAGCACTTTGCTTCCTGAGCAGGCCAGCTGCTCACAAACAAGTGCTCCATGGGGAAAATAATTCAATTCATATAATCGTCACTGGTTCAGGAGTGGAAATAAAAGAGAACAAAGAGGTGATGAAAGTTAGAATTTGAAGGGATTGACAGGAGGTTGGGTGGCTTTGCTAACACCCACAAAGCACTGATGGCACTTGTACATTAATCTTTTGCTTTATTCATAGTGTTATTAATTAAAAAAAAAAAACATTAATACATTTCATTTATGGCAGTGAAATGTGTTGTCATATTCACTCTGAATATGTTTCCAGTATTTTTTTAACTTTAACCTTGATCTGCATGTTCACCATATATGGGTATAAATTTAGAAGTCATGAAGTTGTTGTCTAAGGTAGCTGAAAATGGCCCAAGAGTTTGTGAAGCACCTTTGCTCATAAGAAACGCTGTTTGTCTACCCTAGAAGAAAAAATTCAGGGAAGGTTTAGAAAGAGAAGGATAAAGAAGGAAACTTGACATAAAAGAGCAAAACAGTCCAAGCACAGGCTACTGAAGAGTCTGACAGCAAAATAAAATAGATTAGAGCCTTGAGAGTTCCCTCCATACAATTTGGAATGCTGGGACACATAGAGACAACCTTGTGGATTTTCTATGGTTTTGTTCTGCTGCACAGAATTCAGATGTTTCTTAAATCTTTTGAGGTTGCCTCCCTGACTTTGATTTTTTTCCTTTTTTTGAATATCTTCATACAAAATAAATATCAGGCCATGTTTCTCAGCAAGAAATCTTTGTAGTTCATTCAGCTGGGCTTTTCGTTTGATCATCTACTTTAGACATGGCTATTAATATCTCTCTCTCATGCACATTTTCAATAGGGTAAACATCATCAGTGACATTAAGGAATCCACAATTATTAGATTTGAATGAATGCTATCATACTGCAGAAAGAGGTAGTATAATTGAGTAGCTTGCAGTCTTTTTGATGATATATTACTTAGATATTGTTCCTAACTGGTATCAAAAAAGCTAGTGGTGTCATGATACTACAGCCATCAGCTTATGCTGCAAGTCTTGAACACATTCTGTCTGCAAACTTTGACCAGCAGTCAGTAGGTATAGGGTAGGGCTGAAATCTGAGCACTAGGATGTGTTAAGAAAGCTAAAAGCAACAGAGATTTCTGCTTCCTTGTATGTTGTGAAGTTATCAGGAACTGGGAACCGTTATCCTGCATTGAAACAAGATACACATCATTGCTTCATGCACACCATCTTGCCTTTTGTTGAGTGAGTCTCAGTTCATGTTTGGTTTTCTCTGCATAGATAGCTTCTAGTCTAGGCAAGAATAAAGACAGGCTAATCCACTGCTCCTGAAAGACTGATGACACCTGAAATGAAATGTGGAGACTGTAGAACTTGTGACCCTAGAACAGCTCCAGGTTGTTTTCTAAGAATGAGTTGATATCAGGTAAAATTCACTAGGATAGTGAATAAATGCTTAGTTGCTTATTTAATTTACCTTCACCCATTTCAGTTGCATACATCTTTTACTATTCTGCTACTTTGTCCTCTCTAAATGCTTATGATGAACTGGAAAATTGGTTTTATTATTTCTTATGAATATATGTGCAACAAGTGAGAAAAAAGACTTTTGTTTACTTATACTCAGAGATAAACTGAACTGTGATTGGCAGAAACAGCAACCAAAATCAAGCAGTTCAAACAATTGAGAATGGACCTTCAAAGGAATTAACAGAAGAAAAAAATGGAGGTATTGCTAGAAGATGTTACTTCCAGGTCTGCACTGAATGTTTAGTTCTTGTTTTACTGAGGGTAAGGCAAGGTGCTAAAGGAACAAAGATCCCAATCTACTTGATTGGCAACACTGTAGGTAGAGATGGGAGATGGCTGCAACTTGACCCCTAGAGAGTAGGCTAGGAAGTGTCTAAAAATCACAAACACAGTAGAAAACAACATTGTAATCAGAACTGTTGACCCACTATGCCATGTCAATACTTTTCTTATATTTATATACTTCAGGACATGTTTCCACCTGTAGAAGTGGACATGAAATGAATTTTCCTTTCCCTGATTGGCTGTTTTGTAGGTGATTGTATAATGGGATGTGGGGAAAAACCCCACACTTTAAACATATATATGTCTGTGTACATATGAGACTCCAGGTATCCGGGAGCTTTATTTTATAAAGCAGCTCTCTTGACTTTAGCTGTTTAATTAGGAATAGTAGAGGTCAACATTAAAAGCAACATAACTACCTTCCCTCTACTTTAGTACTCTTCAGTGTTGTTCAAGAGTCTGATGCAAAAAAGACCTCAAACCAAATCAAATTAACAAAGAATAAATCAAAATAACTCCAAAAAAATATTGTCCACAATATTTCCCCACAGCAATTATAACAACCCCCTTATTCTGACTGCAGCTGTGGATGTAGCAAGAAGTTTTCTAATAGGAAGAAAATGCCTGGAACTTTAATGAAATGCCTGCTGAATAAGTGCTTTAATAACATTTTATGTTTGTTTTACTAGCTGACAAACTGAACATAGGGGTGGGGGACAAAATTAATTAGAATGAAATACTGCTTTCTTTCCAAATTGTGAAAAAATGTGTAAACGTGTTCATTGTGTTCATTTTGGAAAAAACCCCAAACATATATATATATATATAAACTAAAATTTCTACTTTGCAACAAAAGAAAAAGAAAGAACTATCTTTGGAAAAAACACTGCATCTGTACTTTCTTTCATTTGCCGTAAGAGCAACAATCCAGAGTGGGAGAACTCTATATCCTATTTCTTGCTAAGGGTATTTCAACACCCAACTTGCAATCTTCAGTTTCACTGTATACTTTTATAATTAGGTTGACATTATACTCTGAAATTATTTTTTGGTTAGCTGGTCTTGAAGCTTTTCCATTTTGTATAAATAAATTTGCTTTTATTTAGCTTCCTCTCTTATTCGATAGAATCAGTACTTTACCTATATATGTATGACCTCTGTGCTGGTTTTGGCTGGGATAGAGTTAATTTTCTCCATAGTAGCTAGTATGGGGCTACCTTCTGGATTTGTGCTGGAAACAGTGTTGATAACACAGGGATGTTTTCGTACTGCTAAGCAGTGCTTACACAGAGCCAAGGCCTTTTCTGCTTCTCACCCCACCCCACCAGCAAGTAGACTGGGGGTGCACAAGGAGTTGGGAGGGGACACAGCTGGGGCAGCTGACCCCAACTGACCAAAAGGATATTCCAGACCATATGATGTCATGCTCAGTATATAGAGCTGAAGGAAGAAGAAGGAAGGGGGGACATTTGGAGTGATGGTGTTTGTCTTCCCAAGTAACCATTACATATGATGGAGCCCTGCTTTCCTGGAGATGGCTGAACAGCTGTCTGCTGATGGGAAGGAAGGAATGAATTCTTTGTTTTGCTTTGCTTGCATGCACAGCTTTTGTTTTACCTAATAAACTGTTTTTATCTCAGCCCATGAATTTTCTCACTTTTACCCTTCTGATTCTCTCCACCATCCCACTGTGAGGGAGATGAGTGAGTGGCTGCGTGGTGCTTAGTTGCTGGCTGGGGTTAAACCATGAGACCTGTAAGCTCTGCCTCAAACTTCTTTAAAAAATAGTCATACTCCAAAGGCGCCTGGGGAAGCCACCCACTTGCTGGGTGGTTGTACAGCAATGCTGACTTGTTATCTGCATTCAGCTGTCATTCAGGAGGTTATGTTTTGTGGAATCTGAACTCTTACAGCCTCAGAATCAGATAGAGAAGTGATTGAGGTGGATAGACTCATTCACACAGGCTTCTTCTGCATTCAGCTGAGTTGGAACATCATACCTAAGAGTTTGCTTTTTGGGATAAATAGATTAGCTGGTTTGCAGCCAAGAACTCTGACCTTCTGTAGTACATACAACCATGATTTTTTTCTGATGAAATCTAGGCATTAACCCTGAAATACTGTATTTGGTATTTGAATCATTTCTCATGTCTCAGAAACAAGATCTCACAGTAAAAGGGATTTATGCTCTATTTGGTACTCTGCTCTTGCTGTTACATTAAATAGCTACAGCTAGGAATCTAATTCTTGTCTAAGTACTGAAAAGGTGACCTATTTACAAGGCTGTAGAGTACACATCTCCCACTAAAGTCAGTAGGGAACTGTTAGTGTTCAGCACCTGAACTTGTGTCCATCTGCTCGATTCTTGGAAGATATCTTTAGACATGTACCATCTCACAAACATAGCCTAAGATAACTTGGTTGTTAGTATTGCTGTGATTGTAAAATAAAACAGTAAAAATGAAGTATCTTGTTTTCAGTTACCTTTATTGATATTGATTAAAGCATGTTTGGTTTTTTTTTTTCAGAGGCTCAGTGAGTTCTAACAGTTCTTTTGCTGATTGCTCTGAAGGCAGGTATTTCCCTGCATTCAGTCATCTAGTTAGGACATCATATATGAGAGTCTGCTTTTCAGGATAAACTGGATAGTTGGGTTTGTAGCTGAATGAGTACACATACACATTGTATAATATTTAGAAAGAGTTTCTGTTATTTTTTTCTTCTCTTAGACCAGTCTCTTACTTTGAATGGCAGCTTGCCATTCAGAGTCTTTAAAATTAAGTCAAAATTTCCTTTTGACAAACATTTTTTTGCATAATTAGGGTATAAAGAGAACAGATATTTAAAATTATTGTTGTTCTGAAAGTTGTTTCAGTGTTCTCGCAATACAATAGTCATTTCAGAGAACACTGAAACAAATTTGACCATCAAAGTATTTCACAATAACCATTTGCTAGGGATAAGAATTTGCTATGGACTGGCAATGATTATGCCTTAAAGAGCCAAGTTAGAAATGTAGGTTTTTTTTCTTCTTATCTGGTAACAAAGTGGTGTTTAAATAATGCAGTCTATCACCTTCTTCCATATTTGTGCTTGACCTTATTCTAACTGCTGAGTTGAATATCAGTTACAGAAACATGTATTCAGGGATATCTATGATGACTAACATGATGTTAGGAGCAGGGAAATGAGTCTCCACATGTTGAACTAAACTAACACCTACAGTAAACCCAAAACATTGTATTCATAGTGGGACATGATCAGAATGGTATAAATTTCACACTGTGGATTATAAGAGTGGTTCTTCTTAATAAATGTGAACAGTCACATCAATATTGTACAGCCTGTTGTGCATAATTATGAACGGATATTAGCCAAGTTAAATTTCAGAAATTATAATTTCAGAGTATTTTTAAAGAGAAAGAAGGGCAGCAGGCTGGAATCTATGCACAGCAATCTGTGCAGGTTTCATCTGGCTTTTAGAGTGCCTAAGTGATTTCTTTGAAACTGTCTGCCAAAACCTAGCCACTAGGGTGCAGATATGCAGCACAAACCACAGTGGGGAATACATGTAAACATCTCACCACTTCAAAAGGCATTTTTTTCTTTAAATGCTACTAACATTTTGACAGTATTTCAAACTCTGAAAGTATTTATTAGTTCTCAGAAATCAAAACCTTCAAGCTTTCATTCTGTAAGTTAATATTTGAATAGGCTTCTATTGTATTCTGTATGTGTTAACAAATATAGTTTCTAGATACATCTTATTAATATAATGATACTGAAAAGCTTTTAAAGCATCTGGACTTAAAGCAAAGGCATGAAAGGTGAGGTGCATTGCATGTGACCCTGTCGTTAAAACTGTAGTGTTACAATTGTAGTGGTATAAATTCCTGCTTGAAGCAGGACTGTTGTGTATAACAGCATGAGGAAGAGGATGCTGTTGCAGCTTTACTGGTAAAAGCAGGCTGACGATTTGTAAAATGATCATTGGAAGCAAAAACTGATAACTAGTGAACCTCCCACCTAATGGCACAATTTTGCTCAGAATCACTTTGTCATACTTACAACTTTTACTTTTTGCTCATTAACACTAAACAAAAAGCACTTTCTTTACTGTATTATTTTTAAGATGGGGGCATTTTTATTTCTTGATAAAGAAACACTATTGGTGCTGCAGAAAATAAAATTAGACAGCCATTTTGTGTGTTGACAAACTCATAGATAGCAAACACATTTTTGTCATTTGTAATTTTATTAGAGGTAATAGACACTGTCATTGGTGCCCAGCACTACTTTTTTTCTTGCAAGAAGGAGGGCAACATTTCTAGTATAAATGGTGCAATTGGCTTGCACTGTGGATGTGAAATAATATGTCTGGCCTTGAGGTAATACATATGTTCCTCGAATACTAATCCTTTCCATCAGACTAATGTTCTCTTTTGCAGTACCTTATCCAAACTGTTCCATCTTCTTTTTCATCCTGCAACACATCAGTTGCTATTTTAATGCATTGTTATTCCTTCTCTTTCAAACTGTTTTCATTTTTACAGACCACATTTGCTGCAGTGCTCTTTTCAGCTCCAGCTCATGCACACTGAACCCAGAAAGGTGCATGCCTGTTGTTTCATAGGCAGCGTGCCTTGACTGGACTTCTGAGTGCCATGCAGTCCTGCATTTTCTCCTCACATGTTTTCTGTGAGGCTTTCTGCCACCTTGTCTTGTTGTCTTTTTAATGACACACAGTATTTAAAGCAGGAAAAATAAGAATTTTATGACTTTCCAAGACCCAGTAACACTGCACTTCAGCTGGCTAAAGAAATACCCTAAAAAGCCACAGCATCCCTTTACATATGTTTTACCCCAATGTCTTTTAGTCTCACTGATTTGGGGACATAGCTTTTCTTAGTTTTCCTTCAGCATGTTTGCTATTTGCTGTTTGTTTGTTCCTTGACTGGTCTGCTTAGAAAACATACCTATTAATTTGCTTTCCTGTGTCCTTGTGAACAGTCATCCAAAGTTTTTTTCAGACTTAGACCCAGAACTAATGTCTGTTGACATCTGTTGGGGTTTCGGGGGGTGGGGTGGGGGTGGTTTGGTTTTTTTTTTTTCTTCTTCTTCTCTCTTTTCAGCAATTCTGTTCACTCCAAATCCTGCTGAGAAGTTGAAGGAACCCCTTTTCACATAGGTTTGGTCTTGGTGACTATTTTTTGTTTTGAGGCGTTCATACTTCACTAATATCCAGTAAATTGAGTAGTATGGCCTTGGGAGTGTATAACTCTATTTTTGCTGAGATCACTGTTATATCATATCCATACTTTAACAAATTACTTGATTGTGCATATTTGGACTGTCAAAAACAACTACACAGCTGAAAATTTCTTTTCAAATAGCCAGACATACAGCATAAGCATTGTATCCTCTGGTGCCAAGAAAAAGATGTTTTGGTATCCAGACGAGAGAAAGGCCTGTTAATGCCTATGCAATTGCTCAATAATGGAACTAATGGCATGATTAAGGGTTTAGGATGGGGTCTTTGCAAAAGATTGCATTGTGCAATCTTAGTATTTGCTGTGATTCTATGTCTGTGTTCCCCTGTAGTTGTAGAGAAAAAAAGAGTTTAAGAGTTTAAGATTTTCATCCCCATTGGTTCTCCCAGCTGAATTAGTGACATCTCAGTGATGTTGCAGTTAGTCCAGTGTGAGGGCATAGTCTAAAATGTGTTAAAGCTACCCCCAAAAGTAAGCTATTGTAAATTTTCTGGAGGCAGTGAGACAATCAAAATTATAATCTAGACCTATAATAGCAAAGTCTGGGAAAAGTCATGTAAAGGATATAGAAAAAATGTTGTAAAGTTTAAGCTGATCCTTAACTATTACAACATTGAAGAATACTTTGTAAAGAAAAACACATTATTCTCTGCCTCCTGCAAGGTATATTTCACTATAATAATCAGGTCCTGAGTGTGAGGCAGTTAATGTCTCAAACATTGTGGTGGGGCAAGTTCTGCCTAACTATGAACTCTGCCTAGCAAGGAACCCCAGGTGAAGAGAAGCTGATCAGTGTCCATCAGCAACAGGAGGGGGAGGGTGTGCTGGAGGGTGCACAGCTCCCTGTTCTGATGTGCTGTTCTGGTATGCTGGACAGGGCAGCTCACCGTGCAGGGAAGGGGATGTTACTCCCCAAATGACCCCCAAGCCCACCAACCCGTTTCCCAAAGGCTCACAAACTGCTCATGACACCTATTTAGCCTAATGAGTTCAAGTGCCTGCCTGAAGGAGGGGCAAGGATGATAAAAGGGCACAAACTGAAGCCCCAGGTGTGCAAGCCCACCGGAACTGGGTCCCTCAGCTGACTGAACCAACACTGGACCCAGGACCGGTGAGATCTTTCTCTTTTCCTTTTTCTCTCTCTGTCTTGTTCTCTCTTTCCTTTTCCTTTCCCATAATCCCTACACCTCATCCCTTTAGACATAAACCATTGACCAAGTCTGGGACTAGGAGCGGATCCAGCCACCCCTGGGCTCCTCGCTGAGAAGGAGTCTAGAAAGCAAGGGGGTCTGCTCTGAACCTCGTGACTCAATGGGAGGGCTCTCCTTATTGTCTGCCCTGAACTGATTCCCAGATAAGCAAGGCCTGTAGTATATGTTTGGTGATGTGTGGTTAGCACATGTTACACAGTTTGCTGGCATAGTTTCATGCCAGTTTTTGTGGTGAGCATGCCAGTTCTTGTTGTGAGCAAATAAAAGTTGAGTTTTGTGAGTTAAAGTATCCCTGGTGTCATTTCACCTTAATCCTGACCTGGGAATCAGCAAACCTGAGTCATCGTCCTGAGAAATTGGGACGTGACAATGTGACTGAATGGAAAATCAGGTTATTTCATCAAAATGATGCCCATGTTCCTAATAGGTAAACATATTTTTTCCTGCCTCCTTTTTTGCTCTGATAAAAAGTGATGAGCTGTTGCTTTAAATGTCATGTTTGGAATTAACATCCATTGAAATAAAAAGCTTTGTTTTCATGATTATTTTTTGGATCTCCACAAATTAATGTAAAATCATTCATTATTTGTAGGTGTTGTTTTCAA
Organism: Harpia harpyja; assembly: GCF_026419915.1. Classification (NCBI taxonomy): domain Eukaryota; kingdom Metazoa; phylum Chordata; class Aves; order Accipitriformes; family Accipitridae; genus Harpia; species Harpia harpyja. The sequence goes on from NC_068947.1 coordinate 27,539,782, forward strand.
CATTTTCTTTACAGTGCTGAAGGTTAAAATAATAACTTTTGGGTATCCAAAAATAACAGTCAGGTAACAGTTTTTCTTGATTATTTAAGCCTTTAAGCTTTTCCGGTGGGGAGGTGTGCTTTCCTCTGGATATAGCTCCCAGTGAACTGAATACCAGCCAAGGATGTATCTATATTAGGGAGCAGCTGCAAAAAAAAAAACAAATAACCAAACCAAACCAAAATTTTGGGAAAGACATTGAGGGAAAGATCTATTTCACCCTGACTATCTAAATGCTTCTTACCCACTAAACGTGCCTGTGGTAATTTAGTTTGGAACAGTTTAGATATAGGCTACCCTAACTAATAAACCTGCTTAGTGCAGAATATGTTTTGAATGGGAAAGTTATTGTGGAAGAGCTCATGTGCTTGACATTCAGCCCTTCCAATCTTTCTGTAACAGCCTTGTGTGGCTACAGACTTTATGCATACAAATCCTGGGAATGAGAAGCCAGCGTAAAAGTTACTCCTCTCTTTTTTCCTTTCGTCATCCTGAATGGATCTATAGGTAAGATACAGACTTACTGTATTGGTGTATGTAAAAATAATCCACATTTCTACATTCTTCTACATTTCAAATTTTCTACATTTTTCAAAAATTGTAAAATAAAGTTGGTGAATTTTATTGTGATATTTCAATGTTCAACTTCCAATCTCCATAATGAATTTTCAAACACCTAAAAGAAAGAAGCCACCTCATGCCCATAAATGAAACAAAACTAGTTACAATTCAGTTTTATGATAGAGGAATGTTTTTATTTTATTTATACTCCCTCACTGCACTTCAGTATTTTTTCGGAGTTATAAATTAGGACAATCCCAGTAAATGATTTGGAACTGCTCTTTGATATAAGTTTGCTTGGCTTGCTGTGTTATAGATTCCTTTTAATCTCTCTGTGTCTCTCTCTATACATATACCTCCCTCCTCACTTTTTTTTAATAAATTGCATTGATGTTTGTTGTGAAATGCCTTGTGCAGTGATGTCTCAAGCAGGATATGTGACTTTCTGTTTGCCTGGGTTATTTAGATTTACATATTTTTCTTTCTTGATCCTAAGTTCATTTCAAATCCTTACTCTCCATGGTTATTTTCATGTTGTTTCTTCAATGTCTTGCCCTCTGATCACATTGCAGTTATATGTTACTGAATTATTTATTGCCTTATTTATTTATTTTCTAAATTAGAAATTTTTTCCCCTCTGTTTAGGATACATCCCTATGCAGCCATTTAAAAGCAGCCATAGCATACCTGATATGGAAAGGACAAATGTTTCTTTTATGTGAATACTGAAAACAATACATTCTATGTAAGGATTACTTCCACTTGGAGTAGATTTTAGCTGAGTGACTATTACAGCTTAAAGTATTTGTTGGTGTGTCTACAAAGTCAGGCCATATTTCTTAGGAAGACACTTTACTGTTTTTCAGCTTTGCTTAAGCAAAACATGAATCAAATTTTGTGATTTCACTAGGATTATTTATGCTGTAGTTCAGTGGTCTCTTTCATGTATCAATACCATCAACAGAGATTTATACCTTTCTCTCTTTTATGCTACTTTAGTTGCCTGTGGCTCTGCTAAGAGAATTACCTTGCAGAATTGATTGGAGTTGAATATTATCTTTTAAAAATAACCAAATCTCTAAATTCAACTCATACTGATTTCCTGATCTAGTTTATCCTTATTTAATTGTCCGACTAATGCTTTTACTTGCACAAAAGAAGCAATAATATAATAGTACAATAGTGAGGAAAAAAGAAGCAGAGGGAGGGTAAGTGTCCTTTTAAACATGTCAATGACAAGTTTAAAGCCTTTCTGTATTATAGATATATTATCAGACAGACATTCTTGTTTTATGGTGCCCTGCTGGAGTTATTTGTTTCCGTGCACCGGCCATAACTACAATCAGGGATTTTAGTAGGTTGTCTTAATACAACTGAGTAACATAGAAGTTCACTGTTGTGATTCATATATTGAAATTTTGTTCCTGGATAGTCCTGTTCTGGAATCTTTCTGTATACTTTTTAATGTGCTCCCAAACTGCAGGTTGTAATTTCAAATTCAACCCTTGCTCCACCCCCCTACCTCACCCCCTTGAACCAAGGAGCATTTGAGCAAGTAGCCATTGTGGGCATGAGGCCCTTGGATAGCTAGCTCATTCAGGTCTGCAGCAAAAACAAGGAAGGGAACTGCACCTCAATCTGTCAGTCACTAGTTTACCCACATAAACACATTTACTGTAAACAGTCAGTTGACATTTTCACCATTCAATAAATAAAATAAAATAAAAAATCCATTGCCAATGGATTCAGGAATGGTGATTTAGGATATAGTCAACAAAGAAAGGCTGATGCTACTGGAAAGCTAAATACCCCACCGTGAATGTGAACATTTAACTCTGAATTCTATATTTAGATTGATCTTAAGTGGCTAAAATGCCCATACTTGAGTTTTCTCAGAAGAGATTTCTGTCTATTAGAAATTTTACCTGTAAGTTCCAGCATCATTCTTCAAATCTCTCTAGCTAGGCTTCCTAGATTTTTAATGCATTTCCTTATGCTACAGAAAATAACCTACTTCTATAAGATATTGTCATGGTTTAACCCCAGCCAGCAACTAAACACCACGCAGCCGCTCACTCACTCCCCCCCACCCAGTGGGATGGGGGAGAAAATCGGGAAAAGAAGCAAAACCCATGGGTTGAGATAAGAACGGTTTAATAGAACAGAAAAGAAGAAACTAATAATGATCATGATAACACTAATAAAATGACAACAGCAATAATGAAAGGATTGGAATGTACAAATGATGCGCAGTGCAATTGCTCACCACCCACCGACCGACGCCCAGCCAGTCCCCGAGCAGCGATTCCCTGCCCCCACTTCCCAGTTCCTATACTAGATGGGAAGTCACATGGTATGGAATACCCCGTTGGCCAGTTTGGGTCAGCTGCCCTGGCTGTGTCCTGTGCCAACTTCTTGTGCCCCTCCAGCTTTCTCGCTGGCTGGGCATGAGAAGCTGAAAAATCCTTGACTTTAGTCTAAACACTACTGAGCAACAACTGAAAACATCAGTGTTATCAACATTCTTCTCATGCTGAACTCAAAACATAGCACTGTACCAGCTACTAGGAAGACAGTTAACTATCCCAGCTGAAACCAGGACAGATATAATGTGTTGCTATGCCTTTAGTAGCTTAAAATGAAATTAAAAATGGTTTAGATAGAGGAATGGTGGAGCTAATTTATGTTGAGAAACCAAGAAATATCTGAAAAGTCTGCGTTCCAGAGTTCATACAGTGGATTCTGCCATGCAGCCATCAACTTAGCAGCTGAGATAGCTTGGAGGAGTTGTTTTGGTGTCTGATATGGAGTTATTTGTATTGCATATACAAACTCTAGCAAAAGCTTCAAGAGAAAATTTAATTGAGTTGCATTGTGGTCCCTATATTTTAATGCAGTCTCCTATGCCACACACTGAATAATCATCATCACAAGTTCTGATACTACTAAGTCAAACAGTATACTGGTGTATATACATTGTTCTTACTTTTGGATTTTTCAAAGCTAAATATTTAATATTGTAATACACTCTTTCAAGTGTTCATTATGGATTCCAGTAAGAAAGGCACTCAGAGCCCATAATGTGTTGATTAAAATATCATTTCTTGGAGAGAAAATGAGAAAGGAAAAGAGGATAGCATAGATAAACTCACGTCCCTTCAGATGCTGGGAAGCCTGAGATGTGCAGCATCAGATGGACCTCCAGTCAGGACATGGCACACTGCACTGTGCAGAACTTGTCTGTGCAAAGGTTCACCAGCATTGTAGCCTTGAGAGCTTTTATAGGATGTTCTTAGAAGAAAGCAACTTTATTAATCATTTCTACTGTCAAACAAATGGATGGCATCTGAAAACCTGCTGCTTTACTTCAAGATAAGATGAGACATGCAGGTAGCTTAATCACCAGGCCCTAAGTGGGAGCCACATCCAGGCTTCTCTGTTAACAATCAATGCACTGAAGTTCATCCAGCAGCCAAGTGGTATGTGCAGCACAACACAGGCTGCACCTACTCAGCTGTAAGGTGGATCCTTAAGTCCTCCTTGTACAAGAGTCTTCCAGTTAGGACCACTACTAATATGTTCTGTTGACAGAGAATATGTTATCCAGAGAAGGTGGAAATATATTAGTACAATTCTCAGAGTGGATTGCCTTCCCAGTCCTAGTGAGTACTAGTTAGTGTTAAATGGTAATGAAATAACAGATGTATAGTGCTAGGTTAGACCACCTGGAAGCCCCTTAATCCTTTTCCTGTCTTAGCAACCATTGTAGGTTGCTCAGGAAAAAGTCTTCAATTTCTTTCTTCCTGCTAATTTGCCCATTAGTACAATATTTTAATGTACAATTACTAGGAAAGATTCTGGGTTACAAGCTAAAAGAAAAAAGTAAATTGGGAAATGTGTGACGAATTTATAAAATACTCTGTAACTGTCATCCCTCTGAATCAAGTGAAACTCAGTCTGTAGGTCTAATGACTGATTTATCTGACTTAGATAATCATCAACAAGAACATTATAATTTTTATTAATACCACTCCACAGTTTTCATAAATCAGTTAACTCTCAAGACAAAGATGTTTAAAATCAAAGGTTATTAGTTATATCTCTTAATAGATTATTTCTTACATATCTTGTCAGAAACACTCAAGATCCACATATAAGCTTAGAAAGCTTCACATTTATGTTGCCAAAGGAGTGTTTGAATTTAAATTCTAAAGAAATTTCAGGTGGTTTTCTTTGGATCACACTTGAGATGAGACCTGTATAATTATCTGTATTATGTCACAGTATTACATTATATATCAGACCTAAGAAAACATTTTTTAAATGTTATTTTTACCTTTAATTGATACTAAGCTCTGTGTGAATATTTAGCGTTAAAGTTTTGCTACACAAAGTATGTGTTCACTAAAAAAGGGGAGTTTACTGAACTGAAGCTACTCCAATTATTTTAAATATGAACACGCTTACTCTAGTGATAATTCCAAACTGAATTTTGTGTTTACTTTGTATGCTAAAAGGAGAAGTAAGCATAGAAACCATACTTATTGTGCTTTGTAAATAACTGTAAACTTCAGATTACAAATATATTTCAGCTGTAGAGTGACTTTGGTTGAAAGCAACTTTTAGAGGGTGTCTGGTTCAAATCCCTGCTCAAAGCAAGAACAGCTTAAACCAGGTTACTCAGAGCTCTTGCATCTGGATATTTGCAGTCCCTTATGCTGCTGTTGCTGCTTTACCTCACAACCTTTTGTTACTTGCATGGCTTCTACATGCAACTACGCGTCGCTGGTGGTCCCACTGCCCACATACCTGTGTAAAATGCTTGTACATTTTGTCTGGCTACACCACCACAGTGTTGCAGGATACTTACATACTGCAGTTTAGTATGTCTATATTTGGATTCATGGCAAGCTAGAATTAGCTATATCCTGATAAATACTTTTATAATTTATAGGAGTTGTAAGCCTCTGCTTTGGCTATAGGACCTTGTTCAATCAAAACCCAAGTACCTCCAACGACGGACTTTCCATAACCTTTCTGGAAAACATGTGGCAGTGTTTGACCTCCCTCATGGTGAAAAAGTTTTTCCTAATACCCGTTCATTGCCTCTCATGCCTTTACTCCAAAGGGCTGCCAAACTCCCATATGAGTCTAATCTTGTATTCATATTTAAATAAAACCTGGAAAGAAAAAACAAAAAATGTGGCCCATGTTTATAAAGAAGGGACTCCACCACTGGAATCACACTGTGATATCTGCTTTGTTGTATGCTTATTCATATGTTTAGAAACAATCACAAAAAAGGTGAACAGTTTCTTAATGGTTTACAGTTACTCTGGGCAGAACACAAATCCAGCAGTGAGGAGATGCAGCAGGATACTGAGTGGACAGGGCATAGGATGCAGATGAAATCTAGTGTCAGTAAACACAAAGTAGTGCTTGTAGACAAAACTACCTGTCGTGGTTTAACCCCAGCCAGCAACTAAACACCACGCAGCCGCTCACTCACTCCCCCCCCACCCAGTGGGATGGGGGAGAAAATTGGGAAAAGAAGCAAAACCCGTGGGTTGAGATAAGAACGGTTTAATAGAACAGAAAAGAAGAAACTAATAATGATAATGATAACACTAATAAAATGACAACAGCAATAATGAAAGGATTGGAATGTACAAATGATACGCAGTGCAATTGCTCACCACCCGCCGACCGACACCCAGCCAGTCCCCCGAGCGGCGAATCCCTGCCCCCCACTTCCCCGTTTCTGTACTGGATGGGACGTCACATGGTATGGAATACCCCGTTGGCCAGTTTGGGTCAGGTGCCCTGGCTGTGTCCTGTGCCAACTCCTTGTGCCCCTCCAGCTTTCTCACTGGCTGGGCATGAGAAGCTGAAAAATCCTTGACATTAGTCTAAACACTACTGAGCAACAACTGAAAACATCAGTGTTATCAACTTTCTTCGCTCTGAACTCAAAACATAGCACTGTACCAGCTACTAGGAAGACAGTTAACTCTATCCCAGCTGAAACCAGGACACTACCCTATGAATTTGCTTTGCTAGACTCCAAATTACCTATTACCACCAAGGAAAATTATCTTAGATGGAGTTGATAAATTCTATGAAAACATGAGCTCAACATTCAGCTACCAGTAAGAAAACAAAAAAACCCAAATAAATAAAGATAGGAGGGAAAAAATGGAACACAAAATATAAACAGAAGAATGCCTCTCTGGAATTCTATGCTTTGATGTTGATGGCACTGCAGTTTACCTTCCTCATTGGAAAAAAAAAAAAATGGGCAGGGAAAATAACAAAGGTAGAAGATAAATGTATAGAATGATTTCACTACTAATGGGATTAAGTAGACCATTATATTAAATAGACAATAATACAAACCAATGGAGACTGCTAGTTACCAGCACAGAAGACAGAGCAGTGAGAATGCTCTTAGGCTGAGAGCACAGTAACAGTCCCTAGCTGTGTGTATTGTGTGATTTTGCTTGTTCGATTTTGGTTTTCCTTCAGTTTCTGTATATCTTGGCTAGTATCTTTTTCCCCTTTTCTCTTTGTTGATGAGAGCAAAGTTTATGAGGAAGAGCTGGAAGAGGGAAGAAGTAGATGATGTGAGATGGGAGAGGGGCTCACATGAATGGAGAGGAGGCTCATTTCTTGGCAGGGAAGAAAGGGAGATACTCCTTTGGCTGGTCTGCATAAGGTGGTAAGGTAAGCATGTGCTGTCTGTGCACAGGCTTAGTAAGATGGTAAGCATGGTCATATTGTAAGAGGGAAGTTTTAAGCAGATGTAGATGGTGCACAGATGAGGAGGCAGCCAGCCTACAGTAGGCAGAGATATAGACAGTAACAAAGGTAAAAAAACCCCTGGTAAATCCTGGAGGAAACAGGGGGACCAAGAAGGGGTAAACTCAGGAAGAATTCTGGAGTAAGAAATAAAGAAGGGGAAAGTAGTTAGACACAATGTTAAAATATCTACCCATTAAATAGCTGGAGAAGAAAGGATGCTGAGTCAGCTTGGTAAATTGAAGATACATGAGGATGAGGACTAGCGAGAAAGAGTTAAGGATGCCAGAGTAGAAAGGAAGATGTTGATTATTCTGCTTCCTCCCTTTACTCCTTCACCTTCATTTGCATATTTGATGATAACAGTGTTCACACAAGCAGTTAAAGGCTCAGTGGTTCATGTGGTATTGATAGCAGAAACAAGCTTTTTTCAGGAGCCAGACTGTATAGTCCTTCCTGGGCAGCAGGAAATAATCTCACAAAGCACTTGGTCAGCTTTTCTCAGGAAAACAACAAGGCAGTTTTCTCCCTTACTGCTCAGTTTTGGTTAGGTAGATAGACCTTTTGTTTAACCTTATACAACAATTTTACGTTGGTTAGCAAAGAGTTTGAAATGCAGCACGGAGTGCCTTCAGGACATTGACTAAACAGATTAAACAAGGCAATTTCAGTGTTTGAACTAGTCTGGCAAAATCAATCTGATATAAATGAAAGACAAATGCTTTTCTAGGCCTGCCTTTGGCCTCTATGTTCATCATAGCTGTGGATCATCCTTAAAGTGAACTAAAACTATGATTCATGACAGTGGAAACTAAATGACCAATGTAACTTGAAACTGGTTGCAAGTAGCACAATAAATGTTGTGACAAGTTTTTCAATCTGCACACAGTATTCAGGGATGACTATTCTTCTGTGATGTGACGACAAATTTTCCAGGTGTACTATCATGAATTATTTTGTTATACAGAGAAAGAAGGATATCAGGAGTTGGTATTATTATTTCAGAGCATAATTGCCGCCTATGACATTGGGTATGCTTTATTTATTTATTAAGGCATGGCCTTCTAAAAAGTATGATTCAGACTTGATAGCATAGAAGAATAGTGCAATCAGGTAAGAGGACAGTTTTGCACAAAAGAAACTATTCTCCTGAGCTTAAACCCCCCTCCCTCAAATCCCAGTATTGAACACTCAAACCCCTCCCACCCCCTCCCCAAGAAAAGCAGTCAGCATTTTGCTCCATACAATGCAAACGACTTCTTTAAAAAATCTTTCCTTCCTTACTCCCTTTTTCTCAATAGTGTCAATCAGAAAATGAAATATAACAGAATCACCTAAAAAACCTGTGGAGCTTAACCCTGATTTTGCTTAACACTTATGCCAATGTAAAACTACTAGATTTTAGTAGAGGGATTCTTGATACACATTCACTGAAAAGTAATACAAAACCTATAAAGTTTTACAGTAATTTCCAGCTTTTTAAAATTAAACTTCTCCCATTCATAAGGGAAGGAAAAGCTGAGGCTAGACTTTTAAAAAGACCTTATGTCAGAGCTTAGTGAAATCTGAATTTCTCCTTAAAATCACTCATGCTATCGAACTACTGTTCAAACAACAGCATTTTGACAACTGATGATTGCTATGATGGTCTTTTCACAGAGTAACCATTTTATTACATTCTAATAACTATGATGATTGAGGTTCTTAAAAATTAAAGGCAAAAAGCCCTTAAAAAAAGAATTTTTATCATTTGAGTTCATTGAAATATATGAGATTAATGATAATTCAAAAGTATTTGAGTTTTCTCTCCTTTTAGCAACCGTTCTCTAAGTCTAGGATACTTCATATAACCCTTAAAACTAACAATGTGCATGAATTGTTCATAGATTAATTGATATTGATGTTCAGAAAATGTTTAAACTCTAAAACTCAGGCAGATTTTTGTCAGAGAAGGAGGTGTTTGGAAACATGGTATTGTGATTGTTCTATTTCATTAGCTGTGAAAACATACTTCATGAATAATTCTCTTGGCTATTATTTGCTGTAGTTATATGTCAGAGTTTGGCTTTATAAAATAGAATATTTAAGAGGAGACATTTCTTATAATAAAGGCAGTAAATAAACATAATTGGTTCATAATTCTGTACATAACATGAAATTTAGCTGACTAAAAAAGTCATGGATAGCCTTTTCTAGCTGTGGATCTATCTCCACAAGCTAAGAGTGTGTAATATCTTCTTTAGACCTGGTTTTGTATGTGTTTTTGCATTCAAGCTGTTTGCAAGCAGTGCACATGAAGTGACAGATATTTACTCCAAGACTGTGTGGAGGCAGGTCCTCTGTGTTTTTGTGTATATATACTTAAAAAATATGGAAATATGCATTTATGTGTGTATATTTCATCTAGGAAGATTAAGCAAGTCCAAAATACTACAATGCTATGCTATTTATAAGGCACAATTAGCAGTAAGAATTTGTGTTGATTTAATTTTGGTCTGTTTTATAGTTTAATCTAGAGTTGGGTTTCATATGTATTCTTGCTCTCAATATTTCAGTGTATTGTTTTAGTATTTTCATCTGTAGGGCTGGGGATGGAGAACTTGATAAATAGTGGTGCCAGGTAAGAAGGGAGAAAATGCTCCTCAGGAACTGGGACTTGAACTGGACCTAGAGCAAGGGACTAGGACTTAGAATGACAGAAGGCTGAACAGATTGCTTTCTCCTGTCAGTAAATATCAGTGAAACCTATTGGCAAAATACACACTTTGTTCCCCTCTAGTTGTGGTACATCTAGAAGATGGCAATCTATTGCTCCTGCAGATTACTGGGTTAGCTCGAGGTGAAGTTTGCCTAGGACTTCACTGACGATCTATCAGGAGATGCTGGAGTTTGCATGGCAGGTCTGGGTTTGATTGATTCTTTTCTTCTCCTTTTTTTTTTTTTATCCCAGAAAACATAGTGAAAAACAGTATGTGCTGGAGTATTTAAGGTTCTGTCATAATATTAAAAATAAAGGAAGGCCAAATTAAGATTGGAAAGGACTCATGATACTAGTATTATTAAAAGTAATTTGTTACATAACACTTTTTTTTTTGTTAAGACAGAACTTTTTATATTTTTTTAAAAAGCTTGATGAACTTTGCATTTCATTTAGTCACCCTGGATACATTAATTTATACATAGGTTTTAAAATGAGACCAAACTGAAATGTTAATAAAAATGTTATGAAAAAAAGGGAGTATTTCAGCAAACAATTTTCTGTAATTTGAATGAGATGAATTTTATAATTCTGTATTGTTCTAAACCAACTTATTTTTTCCCCTAATCTTATATTAAGGATTTTACTTTATAGTCTAATCAGCAAGAAAATTCACCTGAAAAATTGCAAGAGAATTTTCTATCAACTACAAGAGAGGGTGTTTAACTGGGCTGTCCTGGCAAACCTAGACACAGCTTTATAATCAGTTCCAGTTTTAAGGCACAGTCCTTTTACGTCTCCAGTGTTTCCTTTTCATTTGGTACTGTAAGAGCGTACCGTGTCCTGGTTTGGGATGAAAACAGATCACGTAATGTCCAATGAAATCAGGAATTTTAGTTTCTGCAGTGGTCTGATTAGCATGCAGATATGAAACCTTAAAAACAATCCCAGCAATTCTCTTTTTCCTTGCAATCGCCATACTCTAATGTTAGTAATGAAAACACAACAATGATAAAATAATTAATGCCCACTTTCTCACCAGTAAATCTTCACATCTGAAGGAACTATAGATTTCTTCCCCAGTCAATGAACATGATTGACCATGTCTAATTTGCAAGGCATAACAACACTGCACCTTCAGCTATAGAAGATAACATTCTTACTTTTTTCCTGATAGTCTCATACATTTCCTTTACATTTTTCCACATTTATCTATTTTTAATGTAGGTTTTCAAATGACTTATCAGCTAAGAGCAGTTCTAAAACCAAACAGATTTGTTTAATCTTTATCACTTGCAAGTTACAATAGGTAGAGATGTAATGAATCTTTGTTTGGCTTTATCATCTTAAAAACTGGACACGCTGATAATGACTAATCGTTATCATGACAGTTCATAACACATCAGGAGACCAAGGTATTAAATTAACTGTTTGATCCTGTGCACAAAAGAACAGTCTGTGTTAGGCAGCAATGTTACCAACTGTTTTGTCTTTGATAGTGGCCAGAGGTGGATGCCTCAGAGGATATGTGAGAATACAGGACTGAAGTGGTATAGAATATCCTTCTGTTTCCAGCAATCTGTTAATTAGGAAGTTTACAATTTTTGGAAGGACAGGTATCTATTATTAAAACTGCAAAAAAAGTAAACAAAACCCCCAATAAAAAATCCCATTTAAAAATATCTGTGTGTGTCCTTCCATTCATTACAGATGGGATGTAGTGTAAACAAGAATGTGAAGAAAAGCTGAACTTGCTCTTACTTTTTTGAGGAAGCAGATTCCTTTATGCTGGATTTTTATTTCTGAAGGGCATTACCATCTCACAGAAACTTGTATGATTTCATTGCAATAGCACCTGCCATTAAATTAGAAGGATTCTTTTGCTGGTTTTGCTGTTGTTGTTCTTTGTCTTGTGTGTGTGTGGTTTTGTATTTTGTTTTGCTTAGTTTGGGATTTCGTTTCCCTCTTCTCCCTCTACACTCATCAGAAATCATCTGGACTATACATTCAATCCAGACACATGGGACTTTAAAATCTGCTTCTAACCCAGCTACTGAGTTACCCTCCAATAGAAAAACAGGTTTAGATAACCAAGGAACACAAAACTATTTAACCGGATACAGAACTATTAAGCTCACACCCAATGTTATTTTCTGTTAAAATTCAGCCATACTCCTAATGATATCAGTTTCTGAATCAACTGGCAGGTAGGGTCTAAATGGGAAAACTAGGTTTTTTTCTATCTAAATTTACTTAAAAGCTATTCAGAATATTGAACTGTAGAAGAACTTACAGAAACAGAAAAATGGTCTCTAGGCATCAAAACTATGAAACTAAGAGGCCTTTGCCAAGCATGGCATACATATCACCAAAATGTGAGTATTACAAATTTTTGTACAGAATTTGATCTGTTAAAAACAACAAAAAATCCCAGACCTGCCAGGTTTAATATCAAATACATCAATCTGTTTAAAAATCAATGAGTTTGAATACAATTCATGAAAATGCTTAGCTACTGTTTTGTTCTCTCTGCTCAGAATGCTTTTATATGGTATCTGAAGATGTGGCAGAATAATTGGAAAGCACCAATTTGCTGTGTATTTAGATCTAGTATGCTAGAAGTTTGGGACATAACTTACATTTAAATGTATGAAGAAATTACGATGCATTTAAAACCTGTGGTTCAGTTATCTAGCTGCAGTTCCTAGAGGCTTTCTTTTACTAGATGTGAAGGCCAAAGGCTTTTTGAAGTATTAGCGTAACATACTCAGTGTATGTTACTTCATGTATATTAATTACTATTGCATGTATATTAATTACTAACTATTAATTACGTCATGTATAGCATATGTGAATGATGGGTAGAAAAATGTTAATAGGACGGTCCTGTTCTACATTTCTTATTTAGACAAAATGGGGAAATCTGAGGTAAGACCTTAGATATGCTGTTGGTACATTGTCCTTTTTGCTTACTGATGGAAGTAATATTATTCATGACAAAGATCTTTTTGTGTGAGAGAGAGTTCAGACTGGCCTCTGTATTCCTCATTTTTGAGATGAGGCCTATTTAAGTTGCAAATGTGAGTTGAAACACCATCCTTCTGTTTTTTTCAGCAAAAGATAGATCTTGGACAGCTGTGAAAACTCTGACAAAACCAAAAATAGCTGTCTTGCACAAATATGCTGTTCCCTGTGAGGCAGTAACTCCTGATCCCATTGACTTCAGGCTGTCTTCTATCATGGTAAGTAACTTCATCTTCCTTGAAACAGTGGCTCCCAGGTCAACCACACTGCTTGAAGCAACTCTACAGGAGCTGAAAGCAGCAGCAAGGCCAGGAGCAGCTGCCTGACCAGGGCTTGCCTCTCTGTGAGGTAGCCTCTCCTCACTCCCCTGAATTCAAAACTCTGCAGGAACTGCTGCCTTACTAGAGAGATTAGTCTAACATGTCTTTTTCTTGCAAATCAGAATCTCTCATTATATACTGGGAGAGAGCCGTGAGAGCCTTACATAAAATATCTTCCTTCAAGGGTGCTGGAGGTGTTGTCTTTTGCACTCCTAATGATTCGTGGACTTCGTGGAGGTTAGGGGAGTCATGGGGAGCAGGGCTACAAGCTGTCGTTGTGGAGGATGTCTGTTCAGGAGTGGAGTAGGAGCAGCAGTCTTTCCATGGGTGAAACAACAAGTTACAGCTTATTAGTTGATGACTAGTATATTTCCTTTGTGCAAGGTACAAATTTCCAGGGGGATTTGACACTATATCCTTCATTTTAGGTTTCTTTTATCTAAAGCACAAAACAATATATTTGAATATTCAGCTATTTTGTCAATAAGAATGTCATTAATAGACCTACAGAAACTGGATAGACTCAGAGCACAATATGAACATCAAGGAATATCAAAAAAGGGGTGAAATAACAATATCTAGAAAAGGTCTTACCAGACCAAAATTACCATTGACAAAACAAGAAAGAAATTGTATTAGAGGTAATGATGTCCAACTCTTCTAAAAGCTCCCTACTGCAATATAACATGTCCTCACAGGGAAGAAAGGCTGTGATATTCCTGAGTGAATCCAATTCACAGGCTAACCCTGGTATAAAATTCTGCACAAGTTCATTCTTATAAAATGAAAATTAACTATGGGAAATAACTTTGTAAGTTAAATATTTTTTAACTGTTCTCTGTGCTATGTTTATTCCTCCTACCCATGATGAACATGTCACTAATGTCTATGAACAAGTAACTCTCTTACCAAAGCTCAAACCTTTGGGTATTTTGTTGTAGTGGGGAGCAATTCTGAGAACCAACATAATGTCCTGTTGTAGGTTTGTAAGCACTTTTGACATCTAACCAATAGTTGTGAATTGTTAACTGTTTTGTCTCACAGAGAATGCTCCATTTTCATCCAATTTTTATAGTGAGCAGCACTACTGCCTTTTAAGGCTCCGTGGTAAGTTTTATGCAGTTCTTCACATTTTTATAAACAACTGGTCAGGCAGGAATTGTATCCAGTGCTATTATATAGGTAAGGATGGCTTCCAATTGAAAACAAAAAACAAAACAAAAAACCCAACCCAAACCTGTTACCAGTCAAAGTAAAATGTTACTTGAACTTATTTGCTATGTGCACGTAATGAGCATAAGTTGCTTAACTGTATCCAAGAGATGTAGTCTAGTGACCCAGGAGGAAAATGAAGGTACTGTCTGAGCATGCAGGATTTGTGTTAGGAAAGCCAAAACCCATCTAGAGTGGAGTCTGAATGGCAACAAGAAGGGCTTCCACAGGTACATCAGCAGCAAAAGGAAGACCAGGGAAAATATGGGCTCGCTGCTGAATGAGGCAGTGGACCTGGTGACAAAGGACATTGGAAAGTATGAGGTCCTCAATGCCTTCTTCACCTTGGTCTTTACTGGTAAGATTTGACCTCAGGACTCCCAGGCCCCTGAGACCTGAGGGAAAGTCTGGACAAAGAAAAACTTACTCTTGGTGGGAGAGTATCAGGTTATGGCACATTTAAACAAACTGGACATACCCATGTCACCCCTATCTTCAAGAAAGACCAGAAAGAGGATCTAGTGAACTACAAGCCAGTCAGCCTCAACTCAGTCCCTGGGAAACTGATGGAGCAAATAATCCTTGTAACTATTTCCAAATGTATCAAGTATCATATGAAGTGCAAGAAAGTGATAGGGAGTAATCAGCATGGATTTATGAAGGAGAAATCATGTCAGACCAACCTAATGGCCTTCTATCGAGAGAAGACTGGCTTGGCGGATGAGCAGAGAACAGTGTTTGTTGCTTATTTTGACTTTAGCAAGGCTTTTGACACTGTCTCCCATAACAACCTCATAGACACCTGGTGAAGTATGGACTGGGTAAGCAGACAGTGAGGTGGACTGAAAGCTGACTGAACTTCTGGGCTCCAAGAGCTGTTATCAGTGGTACCAAGTCCATATGAATGCCAGTCCTTAGTGGTATACCCCAGTGATTGATACCAGGGCCAATATTTTTTAGCATCTTCATTACTGACCTGGATGATGGGACAGAATGTGCCCTCAGCAAGTTTGCAGGTGATAAAAATTGGGACTAGTGGCAAATTGGTGGAGAGACCAGACGGTTGTGCTGCCCTTCATAGGCACCTTGGCAAGCTGGAGAAATGGCTGACAGAAATCTCATGAAGTTCAAAAATGCAAATGCCAAGGCTTGCACCTGGGAAGAAACAGCTCCATGCAGCAGTACAGGCTGGAGACTGAATGGCTGGAAGGCAACTTTGCAGAGCAAGCCCTGGGAGTCCTGAGGAACCTGTACTTGACCATGAGCCAGCAGTCCAAAGAGGGAAAACAGTGTCCTGGATTGTATTAGGAAGAATGTTGCCAGGGAGGTGATCCTTCCTCTCTGCTCAGCTGTTGTGAGACATATCTGGAGTGCTGGGTCCAGTGCTGGGCTCCCCAGCACAAGACAGACAGGGATATACTAGAACGTGCCTAATGAAGGGTCACAAAGGTGATTATGGGCTTGGATCACCTGTCATATGAGGAGAGGCTAAGAGAGCTGGAATTGTTCATTCTGGAGCAGAGAAAGCTAAAGGGGATCTTACAAATGTGTATAAATATCTGATGGAGGAGTAAAGAAGAAGGTATTAGGCTCTTCTCAATGGTATCCAACAACAGGACAAGGGCAATGGGCACACACTGAAATACAGAAAATTTCATTTAAATGCAAGATTTTAAATTTTTTTTTTACGTGATCATGATCACAATGTTACACATTGCTCAAAGCAGTTGTGGAGCCTCCATTATTGGAGATATCAAAAAAAAAACCCCCGGGGAGATAAACAGATTTGTAGAATGAATATTAACCTTCCCAGATTTTCTGTCATTGCTACAATAATATTTTCAGTTCTATAGAAAAAGAAAAGGTTTTAACCCTTCCAGTTCCACTTATATTATAGCTTTCTGGTTTTAATTGTAATATTTCAGAAATTAGAAAGTTACATTTTTCATACTGTAAAGGAAATTATTACTACATAATCCTTATTAGTAAGATTGTAGAATGGATGGCGATAATGGAGTATTTTTCCTACTCAAAAGAATGCCTTGGGTTTTAATCCTCGTCTTCTTGCAATAGCAATCCTATTGTAAGGAGGAGTGGTATTCTGGGGACAGTGAAGTAGCAGAGCAGTGAAATCGAATGAATCACATTCTCCATTAACATAATGGGATTTAATGTATTGCTTCAGAACATAACCACTTTCGAATCGTCCCTCCGATATCCAGTTTGTATGCGGTGATTTTCAATAAGGTGAAATATTTCTGACACCTTGTTTAGAGCTTTCAGACTTTATTATACGAGATCCCTGTAATTTTTCACAAATGAATTTATTTTCTTTTATAAACTTCTTAAAGGATCTTCCCATCTGGAAATACACTTGATGATAACCTTTTCAGGCTAAATTAAGATGAGTTCATTTTGATAATTTTTTATTTCACTGGTAATGTGCTGTTTAGTCACCAGATAATGGGGCTTTTCATAGGTGATGAGAACTCATTATTCCAGTCTTCTAATAGAAATGCATCTTATCACAGGTGCGTGACTGCTATTCTTGACTTCATTTGAGATCATATCTGAAAAAATACATAAAATATGATATCTTCATTGTCTGTGAGGCAGCTTGTTAATAGACAATGTCCAAAGCATTCACTGTGAAGTCCAGATGTGTCCTGTTTGTCCTCTACCGAGAACATAACTTTTAATAGTCTGAAATACAGGTTTAAATATCTAATAATAATAATAATGAAGAAGAAGTCAGACCTTATCCCTTACTCATCTCTGTGCAATTGCAGGACCAGAAGAAGACGTTTTTGTTGGAGGTTTATCTCTAATTGTGGTTATTCTTAACTACCCAGGTCTTTTAGAGCTTTGTAGTTTTTACTCTGGAAATTCAAGACAGACAGATGTGTTTCAAACTGATTTGTTGATGGAAGGACTTGATGCCATTCTAATTTCTGAAAAGGATTTAATATAGTATTTGAATATAGCTGAAAAAAAGATTTGTCCTCATGAGTCATATACGAGACAGATCTGTTCTTCCTGAGCAAAGGCAGTTGTTTTTGTGAAGAAAGCAGACTTTCTCTAGAATAAAGGTCAGACTGAAATTAGATTTTTGGGGGGATGGCTGTAGATACAAGTGACTTTTAGTTGCGTACTGCCCTACTGGTATTGCACAATACACAATTCTTAGCATTCTGGACCTTCAAGAGTTCCTTGAGGACTTTTTATATTTCCAAAGTTTATGATGCTGTGGGAAGTAACAGTCTAGATCAGCAAAAAATGAGAAATATTGTAATTATATCTATTCCAGTGAGTGCACATTGTGGTTTCTACAATCTTATTTCCTTTCATGATATTTTCAAAAACTTCAGGAAAATATTTTTTAGAGGCAGTCTTTCTCCCTTATGGTTTTCTTAGAGTTTCACCAGCTTGAATTTCAATTGAAACCTCTTCCTTTACAAAAAAATGACAAGCATATTGTTGTGACTATTTCCAGTGCCATTAACTTCCAGTTGCTTCAGCTCTCTTGAGTATTTAATTGGAGTTGTATATGCTCTGACAATTGGGAAACTTTTCTGGGGCTCCATGTTTAAAATCAATCTCCTCATTTTTAACACATTTGAAAGATATCAACAAGCAGAGATGTATGAAGAACAAACAAAAATTTTGAGGGAGCCATGATATTTTAAATATGTCAACTGAGTATACATGTATTTAATTAAGAAGCTGATCAAGATTTTTAACAAAAAATTGCTTAGTCTAGAGCATTTTTTGGTCTTTTTTAAGTGATGGCTTTGTTTGTTCTTTGGCACTATTTCTCAGTATGGCTTTTTTTTTCTTTTTTTTTTTTTTTTTAACTTTTCCAAGAGTAAAAAGTCACCTCTACTTTATCCTCAGTAGATCTAGATAATTTATACAGATGTCCACAGCTTGCTAAGCACTCTGTCACAATAAGTATGTAATAGGTGATGGACTATTTGTAATATTTTTCAGATATTTGTCTTTATTTAAACATTCTTACCACATCCCTTTAGTCTTACAGAAAATGGTAAAAGGGAAATGTTCTTACAGAAAGAAATCAGAGAACTATGTTATAAAACAAATCACAAGGAAGGGGCATGTATTGCTGCACTAGAGCAATATCTTTGATATCTCTTTCCCTGCCTGGAAATGTTCAAGGCCAGGTTGGATGAGACTTTGAGCAACCTGATCTAGTGGAAGGTGTCCCTGCCCATGGAAGGGCGGTTGGAACTAGATGATCTTTAAGGTCCCTTCCAACCCAAACCACTCTATTATTCTATGGTTCTATAACCAGAACCAGCCTTACATAATACAGGGTACCAGGCAAGATTCAGATGCAAGACCCTGAATTTGCTCTTAAAGCAATTTCTCATTTACCCTTTGTGTCCTTCCCCAATAGCCCAGCCAAATCCACTTTCCAGTTCTTATCCTTAAGTCTCTCTGTAGAGCAGGTCCCCAACCTCTTGCTCACCTGCTGCACATACTCCTCACACCACCTTTCCTGCCTTTTAGAGCAATCAGCAGCCTCCTCCATTCTAGACCTGTAGCTGTTTTGTCAGCTCTTTGCCCTCTGCAACAGGGGCTCATTTGAGAGAGGGATAAACTCTCTCCCCCATACTTTGGTGCAGGTACCTCTGTGGAGGCTGTTTCCTTGCAACAGAAATTGGAAGGCTTGGTGAGAAGGGGAGCAGAGGGCACCAAGTATGTGATATGGCCTGCCGTGGTGAATCTCTCCACGCAAACTCATGGCACTTACGAACTCAGTTTGCAAGCAGGAATACCAGTGTAACAGTGGAGAGGTACATCTCAATTTGCAATCTCAAGCTGGTGGAACACTGTAGGAGATTCTCTTACTTTGCATCATACCAGAGCCACAAGACCTAGCTGCTGGCTGGAGGGTAGCCTGTGAAAGTAAATTGCACACACAAACCCCAAAAGTTTTCTTTGCCCCAAGGAACTTACAATTTCAAATACACTGTTACCTGCTCCTTATACAGAAATAAAGATGCTCTTGGCAATATGCAAGTTAGATCTAATATGAACTTTCCCATCAGTCAGTTTTTCCATCTTTTATCTCCTGAAAAGATAGACTTCAGTACTACATTGTGGGAAGGATCAGTCTTCTGGGCCAGTCCTGGCATCAAGAGGCCATTTTATCGCTCCTGGTCCTGCACTAGTTGATGGCTTCTTTGTGTGCATGCAGGTACATCTAAAAGACAGGATTTCACAAATCATATATGCCAACAGCATTTAAAGTAATTTGTTCCATGGGCAGGAATCCATTTACTTTCATTCAATTCAATTTTTAACTCCTTAGAGTTTTAAGCATTTTCACATTTCTGCAGTCTTTGCAAGCTTCTCATCCTCTTTTTGGAATTCAAATCTGAAGTGTTGATTTGGTTCTAATGGAAAAAATTAATGCCTTTTTTTCTACATATGGTATGGTTTAATCCATTGAGTCTCTAAAGTGTTTTTAATAAATTGAGAAGACATTGATACCTTGCTACTAAAACTGCAATATTCTTTACTGGCAAGCTTTGACTTAGTAAACATGACACAAAAATAGAGTTAATGAAGCATGAAGGAGCTGGTTATTTGGTTAAGCAAAACTAATGTTCACTTAATGTAAGACCGGAAAAAGTCTAAATGCATGTCTCTGTAATTTAAGTGGTATTTCAATTCTGTAGGTATCCTTGTATTTATTCTTTTCTGGGGTATGTAAGGGCTTTAAGTTCCCAGAATATCCTAAGCAGATAGGAATTGCCAATGTAAATAGAAAGCTTCGCGTGGGGTATAAAAGCTAAACGTCTGGGTGAGGGTTCACAGCTCTGTGACGAGAACTGTATCGTGCAGTACAGAATGCATAAAATGGTGTGCTTGGCGCTATTAGTGGAGAATCTAAAGCACCCATAACTTTCCCTGAGCACCTGCATTTGCCTTCCACAGTACCACAGGCATGTGATAAAGCTAGAGAAATATTAACTTTCACTTTAGGTTAAGTAGAACATGTGTCTCTAGGAGACAAAAAAGAGACTGAAGAAGCTCAACAGTTTTAGGGAAACACATTTTGTACTTTGTTATCAGCATCTTGCTCACTTTTATGTCAACAGATACATTCAGCATTTTCCCCTATAATTATAAACCTACCTTCTAATGATAATCTTCCAATTCAGTGACAATGATTTAAAATAAAGGATTAAAAAGTCTACCTTTGAAGTCTGTTAATTTTATCTCCTCTTCTATTTGATCTAAAAATATATCAGATCTCCATAATTTGTTTCTATTTTTTAATATAATGATTTTTATTATGTAAAAGTGTCCTACAATCAGTGAGATTCTATCGTGCTTCTTAATTGTAGTTTGATAGGTAATAGACAATTCAAGGTCTTGTATTCTCTGCATATAGCTAAACGTGCAAACATTTTAATGAAAACATATTGTCATTTTAAACTACTTAAAAAATTTAACCTTGATATTGTAAGTCTGTATTTTCTTATTTTTGATGAATTCCATGAAACAAAAGGCAAATATAGCCTTTAAAAAAAATAAATTAATCCTTCAAATATTTTAGCTATCTTTCTATTTGATCCCTGAGTCACTGTCTTTCTATCTTGCTTTCTACCTATCTTTCAGGTTCCCCAGAGATGTTGTGGAGTCTCCATCCTTGGAGACATTCAAAAGCCACCTGGACATGGTCTAGGAAATCAGCTCTAGGTGGCTATGCTTAAGCAGAGTGTTGTACCAGCAGGTCTCCTGTGGCAGGTACACCTGCCCTGATAGAGAGTGAAACTTCTTGGCCATGGAAAAGAGGAAAAAAAAAAACCCCGAAGCCACGGTTTGGAAGTCGAGCTGCCCAGCCCGCACAGTGGGAGTGAGTTACAACCACCAGGTACACACATTCAGAATAAGGAAGTGTTGACCCTCGGCCAGTGAGGACTAATATGACCATATACGACCATAGGTTGGTTTCGACTTGGGTATAAACAGGGCCCTGCCAGAGGCCAAATTGAGCTGGTCCTCCTTGGAGCAGCAGGTCTGCAGTTGGGGACTCTCCCCTTGGGTCAGGATGTAGCCCAGGGTAACTCCTTGAGGTTGAGAGCCCTCATCTTTTAGGTGAGTGATATGCACATTTTGAGTCATCATTTCTAAAGCTTAAGAATTCTTAAGGCGGTTGTGTAGTACTAATTTCCCCTTACATCCTTGAACCTGTGGTTTACTAATGTTGTCAGAGTTCTAAATTCTTTTGATTGAAGAATAAATTTGTTGTTTTATAACACCTCTTTAATTTGATTGTGTGAGCCTCCATGACATCTCCAGAGCTCCCTTCCAACCTCAGCCATTCTGTGATTCTACTAGTGCTTCACTGTTACAGTGTTTGGAGCAGGAAGGACGACTTGTGCTTCTATTCTTCAGACATTGCCAAACCATTTTCTCCATCTTTTGCATAATAGAAATTTAGCAATTGGTGTGTTCCTGAATCTTTTATATTTGTCCAGTTTTATAACCTGGTCTATCCATTTAACATTTTTTGGTGTTTACAGATACTTAGTTAAAAGCATGCAGGTTTGCCTCAAGAATTGTTGCTGTTGGATAGGTTTCTGTAGTCCCGATGTCCAAGGCATTCCATCTTTTTTCCTTCAAGTCTTGTTCTCACAATGTAGTCAACAAGCGAGAACAATTGCATGATTTACTTTTTATTCTTGTCAATAAATAGTACATTGGTTTTGGCTTGAGAGTGGACAAAATATGCTATTTTTGCATAGACTTTCTTTCTTGCTGTATTGGGTGTAGGTGGCAAGGTGTTGGTAGTTTCCCACTACCCAAAACAGTAATGAAATATTTATTTTAATTGGCAATAAATTAATTTTCCACAAGTCAAGTCTGCTTTGTCTGCAATGGTAATTGGTAAGTGTTGTCCCTGTCTTTATCTCTGCCCACAGGCATTCTTGGTCTTCCTATTTTCTCCCCACATCCCACTGATGGGGAAAGTGAACAAGTGGCTGGGTGGACATTGAGCTGCTAGCCAGGGTTAACCCACCATGCTCACTAACTTCATTTTTGTTCCACAGCCAACCATTATCCTCTGTGCATTTTCTGCAAGAATAAAAAGATTTTTCAGAATGACACAGATTAATTTGATTAGCATTTTGTATTTCAGTGTATCTTCCTAGGACTTTTCAAAACACAGTATTTATTCAGTATATAATGTCCTTTCTCTGACACCTGTAGATTCTTTTCTTACCTTTTTTTTTCTCTTAGATTGCCTTTGCTGTAGTATCAATCTTTTATGAACATTTCTTGGAAGTGACAGTAACGTTCTGCTGAGCTGCTTAATACATTTTGGCTCATCTTCCTTCTGTGGCACTGTGGTAGTTAAGGTTGATATGTTTTTGTACTGAATGCATTATTGCAGATGCTTAGCCATTTCTTTCAGATTCTGCAGTCAGATTCTGCCTGATATTTTTCCCTGGCTATGCAGCTTCCTGCCTGCTTTTTTACTAGCTTCAGTTGTTTCCTATTTAGTGGAAGGTCACAGCTAATCTGAAGGTTCAGGCTTTTCTGTGAGTACGTAGGTTTAACCCTAGGTTTTATTTTATTCAGACTCTTTTGGAAATGGTCTTACCATCTTTTTAGTTTATCCTCATCAATTTTTAGTGTAAGTCCTGCTTAATCCTCTCACACAAAGATTAGTTGTCTAGGTTGCTTAAAAAGTTTTTTAGGATTTGGTAGATAGTTTTAAAATTGATTATTTGGAACAACATCTCCTGCTTTCTTGACTTTATTTTCTATACATATTCCTTCTATATATCTTCATTTTGTGATGAGGTCTTTCATATCCTTGACACTATGGTTATGGCAGAAATCCTCTCTGTTGAAAGAATACAAAGGTTGTTGTGAGAAAATGAAGGATTAAACCAAGGCATCATGCTCCTAATGGTGACTAAGTAAATCTTTTCAGAAAGAGTAGGTAGAGTGATCTTTTCTCCAGTATTGCAATTCAGCAATCAACAATTTGGGAATTAAGGACCAGGTGATCCAACTGTCACAATTATAATAGCCACTGGTGGACTTAAAATCTATGAATTCATAGATCTGCTCTGAACATATGTATTCCTTTGGCCTCCATTAAATCTGGTGACAATATTTTCTGCAGCTGAATTACACATAAGTGTAATAAGTGCATAAGAAAGCACTTTGTGTTAAAATGCTGCTGGCTAATTTCAGTAGCTGTCTCTAAGAAACAATCACTTCCTCCCTACTCATATTCCCGCCCTGGCTACATTGTAGGTGGGCTTGCCCCCTGCTCTGTTCCTGAAACTTCTGTGTGTCCTGGACTGATCTTGGATTTGGCTTGTTATTTTGCCTTTGCATGATGCTTGCTGGACTGGTGGTAGGACCCGCTGAGGTTCTTGCTGTGCTCTGCGGCCCTGCCTCTGGTGTTGTGGGACTGTGCCGTCAGTGAGGGCATTGCCATCATGGTTGCCACTGGGTCTCTTGCTGCACTCTGACAGTGTGTGCAATTAAATGGTTTGCATTATATGAGTCAGTATAACCGTGTGCATTATTTTGTATTTATCAATCACCACAGAATATTTCTTTCTAAGTCATTCAGAAAGAGGATGCTCCACTCATTCTAATGGCAATTCAGAGGCTACCTCTTGTTGATCACCATTTTTCAATTGTTCTTTTAGAGTAAGCTACCAACAGGCATGTCACAGGGTCTGGATTTGTGCATGAGGAAGACCGCAGTTTCATGTTAGAACAAGTCTGCAGAATCAGTCCTCTTTAAGTGCCGTGGAGGCTGATTTATCAGGTTTTAACTCAATTTTAATGTGAAGTCAGCTTTGCTTTCTCATCAACCTTAGCATTCCCCATTAAGAAAACACACATAAAGACGAACATGTGGCTTTCTGGAATGGAACAGGAGAAAGGAAGTCATACTTAACAGATATTGCTTTCTTAATTTAATATGAATTTGTAAAAGTGTATTAAGCACCACAGCAATTATAGTAAGTGATAATAAGGCCTGAAGTGCAGGAGAATGGGAAGAACTAGATTATGTATTCCCATGAAGCTCTCAGGAATAAAGGGCAAGGGACAGTTTTAGAGTTAGATAAAAAGCTGAGGAAATTAAGTTGTGCATGGCATAAAGATGTGTAAAATCTTCAAAGAGGTATGAGACTTTCCCTGAAGTTCATCTACCTTAAAAGGTATAGTACTGTCAGGATTCTAAAGGGAGGCTGGAGACGTTAAATTCCCCAAATGAAGGGAACTGTAATTTTCAAACACCTGAACAACAGACGCATAAAAGAGACAGAAAATGCAACTGTGATTTCTGAGTGTGACTTTTGGAAAACTGGAACAGAAACCAAGCAGAAACTGCATACTGCATTCCTTATTTTTATTTGTATTGTGCTTTCTTCCCTGCCACTTGCTCCACATATTATTTCCTCCTACTTGTTTGGATCATGACTGTCTAGTGAAAGCCTTATATCTCTGTGCCAACTGTTCCCTAGTGTCTATTCTCTAGTTCCTCTTATTCTTTACATGACAGCTGCAATCTGTCCTCTTTAAACTGTTTAACTAGCACAACTCAAGTAACCATTTTTACCCCTTCCAAAAATCTTAAATATGGATGCAGATGCATAACAATACAGGCAGCAAGCAAAGAAAAAGAAACTGCTGGATCTCACAAACCCAAACATTTTCATATTTAATATTGCATCCCAAATAATTAGAGCAGAATTAAATGGATGCATGAATGTTTATCTCCTAATACCAAGTACCAAAGATTTGTCTACGATTGACAGGTATCCCTGGAATCACAATCATAATCAAAACCTGACACTGATAAGAGTTAGAAAGCCACTCACTTTAAGTGGCTTTGTGCTGTCAGCTTGGGACATTTCAATGATCGTAAGCCAAAATGCCTCAATTCTAATACACAGAAGCAGGAGAAAATGCAGTCTTGGAAAGATGAATAATAATAATACATTCATTCTGGTAATGCAATAGGACAAGAACAAACCCTGGAAAGCTTACAGAATATGCTTCTGGCTCTTAAGTTCTATTATTTAATGTTTAAGGAGTTAATAAGTCAAAGGTAATAGGCAAAAAAAGTGAAAATGTAAAGAGGTAATGTGATAGAATTACAAAGGTAAAGAAAAGAAAGAAACAAGTGTTAATTAATAACTTACTCAAATCCTGCTGTCATTTTCTTTCCTTTAGTAATTCTATTCAATGGGTGTTTAATGGCCGTTGACTTTTCATGCTCTCTTGACAAAATGGCCATAGTGTGGACGGCTGTTCTAGTACAGGTCTTAAGATTGCACTGCCTGTATTTTGATCAAATTGCCTAAGAAATTTTATTTGTATTCATGTGCTAGGTAGATTTCTTTCCTATCAATCAGTAGTGTCCCAAACTGACTTTCTTGTTTTAAATAACAAATTTAGCTGAGATTAAGAAAGTGGAGCTAATTAAAAAAATATAAGTGGCTGTAAAACCCAATCTTGTCATCTGGATCTGTTATAAGCAGCAATAGCTTTAATGACATTAAAAAATCTTATGAACATATTTATTTTCCCAAAAGTTTCATGATATTTTGTAAAATGTTTGATAGGAAAAAGAAATGGGTTTTTTTGTTAACTTGGTCTTAGGTCATAAAAAAATAAGTAAGTTCTCACTAATGGTAGCAAAATGTCGAGAGTTTAAAAAAATTGATTAAGTATTTTAATCATTTTGAAGATAACATTTTATGCTATGGTAGGTGTAATCTACAATCTCTTTGTCCCTAGTAGAACAGATCACAAACTACTTTCAAATACAAGTAAGAATGCTGTGAGGAAGCATCTGTCTTGATATAGCAGTGCTGTTTTGCTTGATGCTGAAGGCTTATGAACATTCAGTAGCCATTGTAGCGAGCAGAAAATAATTTCAAGTATGACCTTTATAAATTTAAAATGTATGTAAGTGGTAAATATGTCAGTCATGATAGAAAATGTTGGGTTTTATGACCCTTTCTGGGTCTGACATAGGTGGTCATGACAGAATTGAAACAAATCATAGTTAGATATTTGTGAAGTAATAGATGTGCTGTTTCACACTTTAAACACATAACGTCCTCTGTTTTGCTCTTGTCTTTAAATAAGTGTCATATTTTATACCCCAATCAGCAGGACTAAAAAGTAGTTACTGTTTATGAACATGTCTGTTTACAGTGATGATTATAATTCACAGTTATGTAACTAAACACTTGTGTGGGGAGTGCTCCTCAGAGCTTTAATATAATAAACATGAGGAAGCAAATTCTACCTCTCTTTTATAGGTGGGATACCAAAAATACAAAAAATATGACCTCATAATCTGACATTTGAAGCTTGATGCCAAAAAGAGGGCAGAGGTAGGAATGTAAACCAATTCTTCAGGTAGGAAAAAAATTTTCTTCAGCACATAACCACCCTATCTTTCTTAAGGCAGAACATAAGATTCATAATCTCTCACATTTGCCTAAATTATATAGAGGACTCATTAAGGCAAAGTTCTTTTCTTGCTGGAACAAATAAGGACATTCAGCTCATTCAGGAGCACTGCCATCATAGTGGTGCTCGACAGGAATGTAGGTATATATTAAAGTGAGCTATTTGAAACATCCAGAACTTTGGGATAGGGAAGAAAAGGATGAGATCATGATCCTTCATGTGGTAGCACCAGACCCTTCTCTAATTTACAGCCAAGAGTCTTGCAATTCAGTACATAATATTTTGATGATACACTAATAAACCTGGGAAGGGCTACCACTTGATGGAAATTAAACCACAAGTTGGTTACATTCATTCCAACCCATGAAGGGATGTTACTTACCCCACAGCAGGTGCACAGTCATAATACATTGCAGAATTTTGACCTGTTTTTTAGATATGAAAATACTGCCTAGTTTTATGATATCACTCATCATTGAATGCTAAGAATAAAACAAGCTTAAAGTATACACATTTCATGGCAAGACATTTGTCTCTAGGAGCCAGATTTGGTGTGAGTTTTCAAACCATAAAAACTGAGTTTACAATCTACTTATGGTTTTGTTACAACAAGATTTTCAATCTTTCTCTCCTCTTAGCTTCTTAATTTCTAACTAGCTTCAGACAGTGATTCTTTAACCTCTACCTCTTCTTTTTATCAGATTCAAATACTACGAGATAATTCAGGAAAGTAATGTCTGAGTGAAAGACACCTAATATGTTATTTATTGACCTCTCTTTCTTTGTGTCAGTTGCTTCAATCACTTCTGATAGTTTTTCTTTTCCACCTCTGCATCCTGAAAGAGTAAATCATCAGTCCATCAGGACAACTTGTAGTACTTATCAGCACTGGCCAAGACCACCTGGATCATCTGTCTCAGTTGAGATATTCCTTCTCTAATTCTGATTTTCATCAGAAACTGTCATGCTCTTATCAAAGTGCCACAAGCGCTCTTCAAAATAAATGTGATGTTGTTAATATACAGGTCTTTTCATCAGCTATGGAGGGTCAAACTTGATAGTCTGTAAAACACTTTGGTCGCTATTTATGAATAGGTTTCTTACTCAATTCTCAACTTTAGGGCTTAGAATCAGAACATTTATGAGGCCAGAGGGACTGTTAAATTATCTTCTCTGACCTCCTGTGATCCTATTCCACAAACAGTAATCTTTGATGAAAAATAAAATTCAAGGAGGCCAAATACATTTTCAAAGCTAGGAAATAGCTGCAGACTTTTTTTTTTTTAATTGCCATTTTTTTACAGATAAAATGTTCATTTTAAATGTTTTAAAAAGAAAATATTTAAACTTTTAGTTTCAAAATTGAAAAAGCCTTAATTAAGGTAAGAATAGAAGGAAAAAGATAAAGGGTTTACAAAAAGCAAAATATTTTGTACTTGCTTGAATTACACACTTTGGTTTGTCCCAAATCTACATTTCTAAAGACAGGAGCGAGGATGTAGGAGAGAGGAAATCTGTTTAGTTTCTGATAGGAACTCAGGTCAAATCGCAGACAATTATACTTTATCTCATTTAATTTAGTCAACTGACAGATTAAAAGATGACCAATGTTTGATTACTCTTCTGGGAGATGTAGTTTGCCTATAATATACTTGGGACATCAAAGGAGAGCATTCACAGCTTCCTTCTAGTTTGTTACAGTGATTAATCACCCTCACTGTAGTGAAATTTGTACCCAGCATGTTATTCTTGTTCATTTGAGCGTGTGTGTGTGTCTATGTAACCAACATAAATATAGTAACTCACTATGCTTAGTTTCTGAGATGACCTGTGCTGTTGTACAGCCTTGAACATTTTATCAATCAGAACAGCACTTTTATCCATTAGTTCTTTGGTTCTTAATCACCTCATCTTAGTATACTTGTTGTCAGTTAGGAATCATTTCAGCCAAAGAGTTTACTCAGTATCCCATTCTATTCCCTCTTTATAGGTATAATTCCTATTTTACTGTAGCAGTCATCTGATCAAAACAATGAGGCCCTTCTTAAGATTTTCTCTAGAAATACGACTGCTAAATTATACCTTACTTATATCTTACCCTCTGAAAGTTTCAATGCATGCTTCATTTAATAGTACTCAAACTGATCAAAAACTGAGTCTGAATTCCAATTTTCATTACTCCATCTTCTATCCCTTTCCAACTTGTTTATGACAAGGTCAATTCTTCAGACTTAGATTATACACAGGTTCTATGTTTTCACTTTCTTTCTGCATCTTCTGTTTAAAAATTTCCAGTCACACAATACAGTAGTTCACAACTATCTATACTTGTTTACTCAGCTAAGATTTATGGCAGTCTGTTCATGGCATATACCTTTGCACCCAGCGCTGTATAGTAGCAAGCTGATCATTGCTTAGATGTCATCAAGGACAAACAGAATTTCAAGATAAATTCTAAGTATGGTACTATCAAGTCATTGCATATTATTTGCTGGACTTGGAGATGTACAGCAGGAACAGAAAAAGGGTCATCTCTGAAGCAGCTTGCCTATTCCAGGAGTCAATAGCTTGGAAATAACCATAGTGAGGGATGGCAGAGTTGTTTTGTCTGAATCCCGGACACTGTCACAAGGATGTTCTGAGATAGCAGTACTGTATTCCAAGCAGGTTCTCTACCTCATTTCCAGGTAAGAACAAGTTTACTGTTCCCTTTAGGAAAGGCAAAAATTGGCAAATTGAATTAGATGAGGAATTGCCTGAGCTTTTTGTTCACTGCACTTCCCAGACAATGCAAATTCATCAAGTGAAATGTTTCATAGACAGGATGTTTTTGGATATTGTGGGTGTCCATACAGCAGTTGATCATACATCATAACAGTTTCAGCCAAGGCAGAATGTGGTCAGAAAGATGATATAACCACAGGCTGAAAACATTAAACCTGTTCATCAAAGAAGTGTAATGAATATCAGTTATTCTCATTAGAAGGAGTTCGACTCAGTGAAATACAATTGAAATGTCACAAAATAAAGTGCTGGAACAGCAAAAGCCAAGGTTCTGTAATCTGTCCAGCTCTATGTCTCAAAAAATATGTCATCTCACAGACAAATGCAGTCAAAAATTGAACAAAATAATGTTTGAACAAGAAGGACTATTGATTGAAGTGCAGACTACAGAAGTACCTTCTATTTGCAGCACCATATTGTTTAACTCTTGAAAGTACCTGTGACAGGGTAACATAAGTTGCATCAATTGGAGAAAATTATAAAACCACATTCATCCTTGGACTAGGAAGCCTTAGCAAGCATGTCAGGGAGTGATACATGAAGCATGCAATAGGATCAGAAGGGGACATCACTGACAAGAAAGTGTCTTTAAACAATCAGAAAAGAATAGATAGATCCTGTAATGTGAGAATAACACCAAGAGCACATAAGGGCTGTCTGTGCAGAGGTAAACAAAATAAATTATGACTATTTTGGGTTCTGAAAGACACTGCTTCATTGCAATAAGGTTTATTGATGTTGGAAGACAGAGCATTTTTCCTAACAATATAAAGCAGAATGTGTTACCTGTTTAAGAGTCACATAGAAGACTTTCAGCGAAAAAGATCTAAGCTGGTCAAGGGAATACATTGACTAGATACGAATGTCCGTATACAGAACTTTATAAATGGATGCAAAGTGTGTAAAAATCTATTAAGAGCAATGTAATGAGATTCCATGTCTAAGATATCAAAAGGTAAGTAGTGACTGTTTTATTACTGCAGATATCCTTATTTACTGAGCTTCAAGATTTTTTTTTCCCTCTTGAAAAGAAATCCATCTTTGTTCCTTGTAAGCTTGAGATCTGTTTCTATAAGACTAATTCCTTAAAGAATTGGTCAGTAGCATATCCCATTTGGAAGTAGAAAAATGAGTTAGGTTATTTCAGATGAATTACAGGAAAACCTGATAACTTAAAAATTATTAAATCAAAGTTTTGTGCGATGAATATGCCAGGGGTAGGGATGGTCCTTTCACTCACACTTACAATATTTCTGAAGTTTAGAAATTCAAAATTGTCATCTCTAAATGACAATGATGATACATTCAGAGAGATGCTCCATAGTTCCTCAGAAGATTCATGACAGATGAAAACAAAGAAGGTAACACTGTATGTAACAGGACACCCAAATTACTGTGCATGTTCCATCTTGAAAATCTAGTATACCTGAAGACAAAGGAAGATAGGTAAACAGAGTGACTTCAATGTCATATTTTTTTTGTTTTTAACTTTTTTTTTTGCAATAATGGCATGATATTAACAGATATTGATTGCCCTTTTGTATAATTTCAGAATGAATTTATTTTTTATTTTTGTTACTCTATTCCTTTTCTCTTGTAAATTGTA
This sequence comes from Harpia harpyja, assembly GCF_026419915.1. Classification (NCBI taxonomy): domain Eukaryota; kingdom Metazoa; phylum Chordata; class Aves; order Accipitriformes; family Accipitridae; genus Harpia; species Harpia harpyja. Next base: position 27,571,322 of record NC_068947.1, read on the forward strand.
ACTGATAATTTCAAAACCTTGATGTGTTCTGAATGTTTGAATATTTTATATTCTACAAAGACAGAATGATGTAGGTTCTGTTGACGGTCTCATGGGTGCAGAAAGATCCATGATATGCCATCTATGGTCTAAGCTGTCTAGAAGTCAGACAGCTCTTATCTGGTAACAGTATTGCTGCGTGAGAACACTACTGTGATCTCAGCAGGGTGTATCAGTTTCATTGCTGTGCAGTTAAATATCCATATGGTTTTGAGGTTGCAGCAACTGCCATGAAGAATAGTCATACCATGGTCAAAGGGTGTCTGAGCCTGCCTTTAATCATTTTGTGTAGATGCATCCTTTGACTCTGCACACATCTAGTCCCTTTAAATCAATACAGAGATGTATCATCCTGCTGCTTCCAAATGTATACTTGTGAAACAGATTTGGTGCTTTTTAGCTAAACAATTTTGTATGGTTGAGAAATTGCTTCTATTCTATTGCTTCCTCTTTAAGCTGACCTCCTGCCTCTGAAATGTGCCCCTCTTTAGAAAGATAGTGTATTGCAGCATTGGACGAGGTATTTGCAGGGTTTCTGCAAGGTAATTGCATCCTACCCTTCTTAGCTCCCAGACTGCAAAACCAGTTCCTTCCCATTCCCCCAAAAAATCAGGAAAGAAAAAGGGGTAGTTGGCTCCTGGGTTATTTGAAATGACAAGGGATAGAAACAAACTATTCAAGTTTTTCCTCTAGTTTGCAGACATATAATAAGTATTATGGTCCCAGAGGAGCTTGACAGACCAAATATTAAATGTTTCAGGGTTAGCAAATAGTAAAGTACATAAAAATTGACATTTTCTTCCATTCTTTATAATTTGCTTGTACACCAGCTGTTTGTGAAAGAGTGAGCACTTGGCCCTCTAAACTTGTCTCTCAACTGCTCATTTTTCTGGTTACAGGGCTTTACAGACAACATTAAAAAAAAAAGAGAGTGAAAAACCCTAACTATATAAAACTCCAGCTCTCAGATTGCCAGCCTGACTGACTAAAATGCGGTCTCAGTTTTTAATATCGTTGCTTTAAAGGGCCGTTGCCCTCGTTTGCACCCAGCACACAACTAAGCCCCCCCCCAGCTGCTCATTCACTCCCCCCCGCCCTCTGCTGCATGGGGTGGGGGAGAGAATCAGAAAGGGAAAAGGGGGAAAACTCATGGGTTGAGATAAAGACAGTTTGATAGGTAAAGCAAAAGCTACATATGTAAGCAAAGCAAAACAAGGAATTCATTCACTGCTTCCCATGGGCAGGCAGCTGTTCAGCCATCTCCAGGAAAGCAGGGCTCCATCACGCGTAACAGTTACTTGGGAAGACAAAACAGCATAACTCTGAACGTCCCCCCTTCCTTGTTCTTCCCACCTTTATATAGCTGAGCAAGACATCATATGGTATGGGATATCCCTTTGGTCAGTTGGGGTCAGCTGTCCCAGCTGTGTCCCCTCCCAAATTCTTGTGCCCCCCCAGCCCACTCACTGGTGGGGTGGGGTGAGAAGCAGAAAGGGCCTTGACTCTGTGTAATCACTGCTCAGCAATAATGAAAACAGCCCTGAATTATCAACACTGTTTCCAGCACAAATCCAAAACATAGCCCCATGCTAGCTACTATGAAGAAAATGATCTCTTTCCCAGCCAAAACTGGTACAACAGTGTACTACTAAATTCTAAAGGAACATAAGTTTACTATTGATCTGTGAATTAAGTGCATTTTTTTCAGTAATTGATGAGGAATTACCTTTCTCTCTTCACTTTTTTTCTAAAAGTGTTCTGTGTTCAATTGTACTTCCAATGTTCATGCATCTTTTTCTGCATTCAGTTAATTATCTAGCATATCTTTCTCAGTAAGAAAAAAAGTGGTTTATAAGAGAAATTTTGAAGGGAAGGTAACAGCTGAAGATGCCTACTATATAATGTGTTCTTTAACTGATAAAGAAGTTTTTTTGCTTATCGTTGGGAGAAAAATTCTTAGAGAGGCAGTAGTTCACACATGCACGTGCACAAACATGTAACTCCCAGTCAACTGCCAACATAAGCCATGATTCTGCACTTCATTATATGAGTTCTGCATCTTTTGAGATCCATGCATAAAATTAAAAGCACCTAAGATGCTGATAAAGAAAGTGTAGCATAGGGGAAACAGACTATATTTACTGGGCAACATTTTATATACAATTATTTTAATAGGCATGTCAATAATGAAATTTAGCAGTACATTTTACCTTTTTCTCTTAACTTTCTAAACAATATGTGACATGGGTAGGAAAAGAAAAGCACTTATCAGATGGTGTGTATTGGAAGAAGGCTAATGAAATGCAATTGCATTTTTTAGTTTTCATTCCAGCATTTTTCTTGTCACTTTTACAGTCTTAACTATATTTCTGTCCTTTCACTGGAGTGAAATCTTGCAGTTTGTTCCTTCATGCTGTGATTCATGAACACCTGCCCATCTGAACCAATTGTTTACTTCCTCGAGGGTGTGAGTATTTTAGGAATCTGTGCTTCATTCCTTGAGATAACTACAACTAGTGGCATAGTGACTGACAGCTGTCTTGACAATATATTTTATTTAACAGTAAAAAAAAAAAAAAAAAAGAGAGAGGAGGATTTTAAAATATCAATATTTAAGTGTCTCTATCATACCTGAGGTATTACAATCATAAGAGTGAACCTGACAGGCCTAGCATTTTGTGTATGTTCCCATGGGTTCCTGTGTCCTGTGCTTTCTTTTCGTACTGACTTCCCTCAGGAAAATTTGTGGGTTTAATAGCTGTGTATGAATTTATTCGTCTACCTAGGAGTGTTTTAATCCTGAACTTTTTCTAACTTCCTTCCTCCAGCATATTGAACTAGTTTGCAGGCTTCTTAGAAGAGCAGAGTAAACCCATTAAATTCTTTTGTCTGGTAGAGTCTCAGAACAGTCCTAAAGCATTGGTACCAGATGACTATCAGAAAACAAACCTGCTGGCTAGTAGGGATGTTGCTACCGTGGTAGATCCCAGCAGTGGTTCTTCTGAACACATCACTGATAACAGCTCTGAATATACGTTAATAATTTTGAGCCTTCCTTGAACAATACATGAATAATATGTCTAGGATGAGTACCTGTGTTTGCAACTAATGTAATTAAAAAAATCAGTAACAGAATTCAGAGGAACCTTGACTACACTATCATGAACAACTCATCGTTTTACTTCGTAGTGTTACAAAATAAAATGGGAATAAAAGTAACAGAAGAATGCAGCATAAACTGTGACTGCAGGCGGGACTTGTGAATGTTCTCATCTAAAATTTTTATGTGCCTACAGTCCAATGCCTGGACCAGCAGACATTTGTCTTCACAGTTGCTTCAGGTTTAATCCACAATTGGTGGCCTGAACTCCTGCTTGACTCATAGCAAATGTCCATAAAGTTTCCTTTTATTACAATGATGAGTAACACATTGCTGTTATGCTATCTTATTTTTTAGAAATAAAACAAGACATTGATGTTGTTATTAAATATTTCAATAATTCACCTAACAATAAAAACCTAAAGGAAGGTTCAATGAGTCTCTATTTTAGGGTCATGCACTATGATTTAATAAATCAGCAAATATAAAACATAGGATGATGATTAATATTGAGATATCAATCTGTTCTTATGTGACAAATAGCTTATTACAGAGTGTTATGGTTTAACCCCAGCCAGGAACTAAGCACCACGCAGCTGCTCTATCACTCCCCCTCCTCAGCTGGACAGGAGAGAGAAAATATAACGAAAGGGTCGTGGGTCAAGATAAGGACAGGGAGAGGTCACTCAACCAATTACCGTCACGGGCAAAACAGACTCAACTTGGGGAAAATTAACTTAGCTTATTGCAAATCAAACCAGAGTACGGTAATGAGAAATAAAACCAAATCTTAAAACACCTTCCCCCCACCCCTCCCTTTTTCCCAGGCACAGCTTCACTCCCGAATTCTCAACTTACCCCCCGCAGCGGCACAGGGGGATGGGGAATGGGGGTTACAGTCAGTTCTTCACACATTGTCTCTGCCGCTCCTTCCTCAAGGGCAGGACTCCTCACTCTTCCCCTGCTCCAGCGTGGGATCCCTCCCACAGGAGACAGTCCTCCACGAACTGCTCCAACGTGAGTCCTTCCCATGGGCTGCAGTTCTTTGCAAACTGCTCCACTGTGGGTCCCTTCCATTGGCTGCAGTCCTTCAGGCATAGGCTGCTCCAGCATGGGTTCCCCACAGGGTCACAAGTCCTGCCAGAAAACCTGCTCCAGCATCGGCTCCTCTCTCCACGGGGCCACAGGTCCTGCCAGGAGCCTGCTCCAGCGTAGGCTTCCCACAGAGTCACAGCCTCCTTTCGGCACCCACCTGCTCCAGCGTGGGGTCCTCCACGGGCTGCAGGTGGATATCTGCTCCACTGTGGACCTCCCCGGGCTGCAGGGGGGCAGCCTGCCTCACCATGGTCTTCACCATGGGCTGCAGGGAAATCTCTGCTGCAGCGCCTGGAGCACCTCCTCCCTCTCCTTCTTCACTGACCTTGGTGTCTGCAGGGTTGTTTCTCTCACATGTTCTTACTCCTCTCTCTGGCTGCAGTTTGCTGTTGCACGGCAACTTTTTTCCCCCTTGTCCTGATCCAATGTTGGGGAAGGTTTCCACATGATCCCAAGAGTGAAATTAAGACACAAACGAGGTCAAATGCTGTATACCCAAAAAAGCTTTTATTATCAAAAGTAGAAAATAGTAGTGATAGGATAGAATGGAAGAAAAGGCAGAAATCAAGCAAGCAGTCAGGATAGAGTTGCAAGGATAGTCACCACCATGGATCCAGCGGCGTCCCGTTGGTCCTCAGACTTCAACTCTTCGGTGATGGGTGCATACCACGGCTTGTCTCCACGTTTTTTTATAGGGCATAGTTCGATGAGGCATGCACATATGTACTGTTCACACACTGTTCACGCGCTGCAGGTTTCATCTGTCACACGACCTTCGCATGATCAACACCAGAAACCAGCACCTTATCTCAAAGACTACAGTCTCCACGACAATGGTAGTCTCCACATTCCTGCATGCTTCACCAGCTCTGGCCTGTCTCCTCCCCTGGAGGCCTCAGTGGCCTGATAATTGTCTTTAGGGACAGAGGAGTGCCCTGCTTAAACAAGCCATCTCTGGGATAAGTCACAGCAAACAATCCTTGAGACAAATGGCTTGAGATGACAGTCCAGTCTCTTACAATAAACAATCTTTGAGACAAATAGCTCGAGATAACAATTCAGTCTCTCACACCTCTTCTTAAATCTGTTATCCCAGAGGCACTACCACTGTCACTGATGGGCTCGGCCTTGGCCAGCGCTGGGCCTGTCTTGGAGCCGGCTGGCATTGGCTCTGTGGGACATGGGGGAAGCTTCTAGCAGCTTCTCACAGAAGCCATCCCTGTAGCTCCCCCACTACCAAAACCTTGCCACGCAAACGCAATACACAGGGTGTAAGCCTCAAACTGAGGTCTTTTTGCCAGAGTAATGTGAATTGATAGTAAGATCTTAATTGTCAGTAATCCGTCAACCCATTCTCATCCTATATTGTGAGAAGTGATACCCATCTATAATTAAGATTACAATAGATTTGCATTATTAATATAAATTACTGTAAAGATTTTTTCCAGATAGCACTAGGGAAGGTACTCTGGTCACTTTGGATAATTAAATAAACCTAATTAGATAATAGATAATGTATATATACAGAAGAATTCAACCTCTCTATGAATTTGGAAACTGAGGATAGATTTCTCTGTGAAAAGTGACTGAGCCAAAGGCTTCTAACTCCAAACAACTTAGAGATTGCTGCAGAAAGCTACTGATCTCGTAATTTTGACAATATCGTTATTTTAGTCCGAAGTATTGGGTGAAGAAGGAGAGGAAGGCAAGGAAGGCACTAGTCTCAGGAGATGGATTCCATGGAGGGAATGGCAAGTTCACAGACAACTTCTGAAGAAAACTCAGGACTCCCTATAGAATATGTTAAAGTGTTGTTACATCACAAATACCTTTTTACACATTATAGGGCATGAAATGAGGTTATTTCCTTTCAATGTGAAACCTAGAAAAGGAAGACTGAAACCCAAACAAACAGGATCTGGTACATTTATAGGATTCAAAATATAGGATACAATAACCTGTTTGTTCTTCTCTATTTAAAAAATTCCTTGATCCAAATATAGACGTAACATACAACAGTCTGAGAGCTTACGTCTGGCACAGATATCCTTAAATCTCTGTTTAATATAGAAGATCCAGAGAGTTCACTAAGGGCCCTAAAAATCTTAAGAAACTGTTTGTAGGAAAAATTTCACCTGAAAAGCTGAAAATTACCTTTGTGCTCAGAAGCTTGTTTGGTTTTGCTCCAGCAGGTCTTAAAGATATTACATTGTATTAGAAAAGTTATCTGTCTTCTGTCCCTAGCACTGCTGTAATCATAATGGACCGGTACTACAACAATATGGGAAAGATCTCAAGGTTTACTTGGAATAGAGAAGGAACGGGAGGGACGGCATGTTAAATTGAAAGTGTAATGTGTTTTGGAAACGGCAGGAACTGCCTGCTTTGGACTGCTTTGCAGGTAGCTGAGGTTTTTTTAAGAGAATGAGACATGAAGCTCCATTTCAGGGGTTATAAATTCTGCTTAAAAAAAGAAAAAAAAATTGTACAGTCTTTGTTGTTGGTGTGTCTGTATATGATGAAAAAAACCTGCCACCCTGACTTCTGAAAGCACCTTAGCTTCCTCTGCTTTAAAGTCTGGCAGCGCCTGCAAGCTAAACAATAGCATTATAAATCTGACAAATTTGACAGGCTCTTTACAGAGCTCACTTGCTATTACCAGAGTTAATGGTAGACAAGAAAAGCAAAAGTAGTACCATTTGCTCTCTGTTCAGAGAGCCAGTCTGAGGATTCTGGATGATTTTCTTCAGATGTGCATTGAAAACTTAGGTAAAGAGTTGGAGGAGGGCTGTTTTTTGGTTTGTTGGTGGTGGTGGGATTTTTTGTCAGTTTTCAGGTTCATTTTTCTTCCAATAGTAAAATATCTGGAAACTGAGTTGCAGGATGTTTAAAACCATTTAGCGTCTCAAAATTAGATCAGCTACAATGCATTGTTTTAGCTGGAATAAATAGGAAGAGGATGGTGTATTTTGAAATATAGAATTCCTCTGTTCTGAAATACTCCTGTTGTTTTCACAGAAAAAAAATACTATTTAGTATGTGATCAAATCTTTACTTAGGCAGCTGGAAATTAAACACTTCACCTTTTCTTTTTGAAAGGGCCTCGCTTTAAACAACAAAAAATGTGACTTGCATTAAGAGCATAGGAAAAGGATGAATAATCCAAAAGAACATACAACATTGTTTGAGGCTTAAACAACTATTCTTTCTTTTTCATTTACCAACAGTTCTGAAAATTGCCTGATTCAGTTCAAATTATTCTTTCTCTGTGCTCTGTTCTACTACAGAACAGAAAAAAATCCATGTGGCATATATTTCCAGGTTTGACTATAGTAATAGGTAATAAAGACCCGAGAATTTGCAATGTGTGAGTAAATTCCAAATCCATGGCAGGAAATCTCATGTCAAATGCATGAATGTTTTCAATCACTGCAATTGAGCTAAATTTCTGTGTAAGATTCAGCTGGGTTTAGATCTTAAGAGGTATATCACCTCTTAAATTAATATTTTATCGTGACCTTAAACATTGAAGTAGACTTTTAGCTTTGGTGCTACAGCTGGGTTTTGGCTGACATGGACACACACATCTTTTCAAAGGAATAACTAATAGAATCTTCCCAGCCACACATGCTTTAAATGTACTTTAGTAAAAAATGGTGGCATGACTATGTTTGGAGCCAAAGTCACTTTTTTTTTCAGCCATTTCATTATAAAAGATATTTCTTGCTTCTCTTTCTTATGTGTTTCTTGATTTTGCAACAGGTGGTAACACAAATTGTCATAACGCTCTTTGCATGTATTTTTATAGTTCATTTCCTCAAGTAGTTGAGGCTTATAGAAAGCAAATGACTAGGAGAAACTCCTCTGAGTGAAGTGCAGATGTTCCTCTGTGTTAGGAAGAAAGTAAGCATATAAAATTTCTTGCAAAATCTTAGCAGCAGTATTTCTTTATGCTTTCTCTTTGTAGACAAATACAGGTGGGTTTGAGTTGGAAAAGACTACAGATGGTGAGTGGAAGGGGGTTTTGAACACAGAAGCCTGCATATGTGTGAAGAGAAGTAGAATTTCCATGTCTTTTGAAGAAATATTTCTGGAGAAGTTTTTCTATTTGTGGACCAGTTATGGTGAAAGTAAATTCTGAAAGAACAAAAATTGATGTGTGTGATAAGTAGGGGAATGCAGAAAGTAATTAAAAAGACTGAGTAACTGATCAGTGAATCAGAGATGTAAGTGTCTGCAAAGGGAAAAGGAGAGAAAGGGAAGGTAGCAAGACAACTGCAGACTAAGATAACTTTGGAGACAGTCTAGCAATTTTACAGATCATCGATTAAGGATTAAGTATTACTTTACATGTGATTTGGTAGTACATAGCTTGGATAGTAAGTTTGATGTTTTGTCACTGATAGCAGCTGGTCACTTGCTTACCAAATACAAACAGATGGTATTTATGTTTTATTTTTTTTTTCAATTCATGAAGTAAACACAGATATGTTTTCTTTATTATTATATAAAAATAGCTCTGCAGAAATTTTCCCTGGGGTAATTTCTCTTCCAAAAAACCATGGTGACATTCTCAGACAGTTCTCAGAAACTAGATGAGAAAAGAAAATTATATATAGAGAGGTATATATAATGATATACCACATGATAAGCCATTTTTAGGTATACTATGCAGGGCATTTTCTATAGATTGCATGCCTGCAAATTGTTAGAGTCACAGTGAGCTTTCCCGCACTGCAAGGACAACTGGTGTAAGAGTTTGCAAAGCTGGATAGCTACAATAGGGAAAATTATACAGTAATTACAAAGTCAACACACTTTACATTATTAAAAAAACAGTTTTTAAAACCTAGGATGATCAGAACTGATGTTCAAGCACAAATATGCACAGTATACAACAGACAACGTGTAAAAATACACTTAACATTTATTTTAAAATATTGTAATCTTATATGACTTCTAGAGCATAGTTTTTCTAAGATCCATATTTCTGAGTGATGACATGCTTTTAAAAAAAGAAATCCAAAAAACCTTACCTGAAGAAAAAACATCATTAACTTTATTACTTTACCCTTCATCAGTCTGAGAAAGAAAAAGCATGTTTCCTTTTCTGCTGTTGTGGCATGAGTGTATGACAGATAGATACATAGCTATATATTGTCAAATTATTCAACTGATTATCCCATACATGGCTTATATGTATATGCATGTGGTGGCAGTGCCATGTGCAAAATTTGCAGAGCTGTATGACAAACAAGTGTTTATATGATGCCAAAATTTATAACCTTAGCAAGAGATTAAGTACTGCTACACTTTCCATTTGTGTTATGACTCTGATTGGATTGCAACTGAAATAAAGGTGATGTAACATCCTTGAAGTCATTGAGGAAGGATCAGAGAAGGTTAAATTTAAATTTTACAGTTTCTTTTCACCATCATCTTATATATTTTTATTTTAAACAAAAAGAAAAAAATGGGTTTTTTTTAAAAGGATAAGAAGTATTATAAATCTGTATTTTAAGATAGAATATATGTAGTTCAGTAGTACATTTTACCATAGAGTTTGAAGGTGCATGAAAATCTTCCTTTGTTTTGGGTTCATTTCTTCCCACCAAAATAGAATGATTAAATGAGCCAACGAGGAGAGGTGCTATGCTGGACCTCGTTGTCACCAGCAAGGAGGGGCTGGTGGGGAATGTGAAGCTCAAGGGCAGCCTTGGCTGCAGTCACCATGAAGTGGTGGAATTCAAGATCCTTAGGGCAGCAAGGAGGGTGCACAGCAAGCTCGCTACCCTGGATTTCAGGAGAGCAGACTTTGGCCTCTTCAGGGATCTGCTTTGTAGTGTACCATGGGATAAAGCTGTGGATGGAAGAAGAGCCCAAGAAAGTTGATTAATATTCAAGGATCACCTCTTCCAAGCTCAGGAGCGATGCATCCCAACAAAGAGGAAGTCAGGCAAAACCACCAGGAAGCCTGTGTGGATGAACAAGGAGCTCCTGGACAAACACAAACACAACAAGGAAGCCTACAAAGGGTGGAAACAAAGACAGATAACCTGGGAGGAAAGCAGAGAAGTTGTCTGAGCAGCCAGGGATCAGGTTAGGAAAGCCAGAGACCTGATAGAATTAAATCTCGCTAGGGACATCAAGGGCAACAAGAAAAGCTTCTATAGGTCTGTTGGTGATAAAAGGAAAACTAAGGAAGATGTGGGCCCTCTCCGGAAGGAAACGGGAGACCTGGTTACCTGGGACATGGAGAAGGCAGAGTTACTCAATGACTTTTTTGCCTCAGTCTTCACTGGTGAGTGCTCCAGCCACACTGCCCAAGACACAAAAGGCAAAGGCAGGGCTGGGAGAATGAAGAACTGCCCACCGTAGGAGAAGGTTGGGTTCAAGACTATCTAAGGAACCTGAAGGTGCACAAGTCCATGGGACCTGATGAGATGCATCCATGAGTCCTGGGGGAAGTGGTGGATGAAGTGGCTAAGCCACTATCCATCATATTTGAGAAGTCGGGGCAGTCTGGAGAAGTTCTCACCGACTGGAAAAGAGGAAATATAATCCCCATTTTTACAAAGGGAATAAAGGAAGACCCAGGGAACTACAGGCCAAACAGTCTCCCCTCTGTGACCCGCAAGATCATGGAACAGATCCTCCTGGAAACTATGCTAAGGCACACGGAAAATAAGGAGGTGACTGGTGACAGCCAACATGGCTTCACTAAGGGCAAATCATGCCTGACAAATTTGGTGGCCTTCTACGATGGGGTTACAGTGTTGGTGGATAAGGGAAGAGCAATGAATGTCATCTGCCTGGACTTGTGCAAAGCTTTTGACACTGTCCTGCATGACATCTTTGTCTCTAAATTGGAGAGACATGGATTTGATGGATGGACCACTTGGTGGATAAAGAATTGGCTGGATGGTCACTCGCAAAGAGTTGTAGTCAATGGCTCGATCTCCAAGTGGAGAGCAGTGATGAGTGGCATTTTTCAGGTGTAGGTGTTGGGACTGGCGCTGTTTAACATCTTTGTTGGCAACATGGACAGGGGGATAGAGTGCACCCTCAGCAAGTTTGCTGATGACACCAAGCTGCGTGGTGCGGTTGACATGCTGGAGGGAAAGGATGCCATCCAGAGGGACCTTGACAGGCTTGAGAGGTGGTCCTGTGCAAACCTCATGAAGTTCAGCAAGGCCAAGTGCAAGGTCCTGCACATGGGTTGAGGCAATCCCAAGCACAAATACAGGCTAGGCAATGACTGGATTGAGAGCAGCCATGCGGAGGAGGACTCAGTGGATGAAAAACTGAGTATGAGCCAGCAATGTGCAATCGCAGCCCAGAAAGCCAATTGCATTCTGGGCTGCATCAAAAGAAGCGTGACCAGCAGGTTGAGGGAGGTGATTCTCCCCTTCTACTCTGCTCTCATGAGACCCCACCTGGAATACTGAGTTCAGCTCTGGCACCCCCCGTGTAAGAAAGTCATGGACCTGCTCGAGCAAGTCCAGAGGAGGGCCATGAAGATAATCAGGGACTGGAGAACTTCTCCTATGAAGACAGGCTGAGAGTGTTGGGGTTGTTCAGCTTGGAGAAGAGAAGGCTCCAGGGACACCTTATAGCAGCCTTCCAGTACCTAAAGGGGGCCTACAAGAAAGCCAGAGAGGGAATTTTTACAACGGCGCGTAGTGATAGGACGAGGGGTAATGGATTTAAACTGAAAGAGTGTAGAATTAGATTAGATGTAAGGAACAAGTTCTTCACTGTGAGGGTGGTGAGGCACTGGAACAGGTTGCCCAGAGAGGTTGTGGATGCTCCATCCCTGGAAGTGTTCAAGGTTGGATGGGGCTTTGAGCAACCTGATCTAGTGGAAGGTGTCCCTGCCCATGGCAGGGGGGTTGGAACTAGATGATCTTTAAGGTCCCTTCCAATCCAAACCATTCTATGATTCTATGAAATGTGGAACCAACAAAGGATAGCTCAGCAAATCCTCCACCCTAACATTTCAACAATTTGGAATGAGGACCAATCTTTTTTCAATATTGCTTGACTTTTACTTGATTTTTCTATAGAAGGTCTCAGAGCTTTCCCATGCCTTTCAACCCTAAAAAAAAAAAAAAAAAAGAGTTTTGCAGAGACTTTTCAGAGCTATCAGTCATGTTAGTATCATTATTATCAATGTAAGGTGCAAAAGCATGAGCTATCAGAAATCACGGCACAGAATTTGGTATTTTGAACAGTATCTAGCAAAATGATGCAATGGTACAATGGGAAAAAAGACTGTACAGAGAAATTATGGTCCCTTGTCTTAAATGCTGGGAAAATGGCTTTCCCTGTAAAGCCAGAGGATCTATATTTTTATTCAGGATTGAGGGCATGGACAGAAAGGTGTACGAAATGAGCTACTTACTAAAGGATTTCAGTAACTCAACTTTAGTAGCAGTTACTTTGGGCTTTGAAGCAGGTAGTATTTGTCTATATGCTATATTGGAATTTCTGTGACCCTCAGACATGTTGTCTCAACCTGTCTTCTCATCCTGATTGGAGCCAACAATGTAAAATTGCAGATATATTGAACAGAAAGTAAAACCCACCTCAGACAAGCTAGTCATATTCACTGTGCTGACAGCCTCCAGCTGAGGTGGTATCACTGCAGCAGAAAAATTCTGGTGCTGGTAATGATGATCAGGAACTAGCAAAAGAGAGGATTTTAGGCAAGATTCTTACCTTCACGGATGAGGGAAATAAGGGAGGGGAGAAGGAAAGAAAAGGGAAGAATATAAAAAAAAACCCCTTTTTTTTATTTTTGAGAGGCAACTTCTCTGTTTTTTGAGGGCTAAAATTGACTTCCCCACACAAAGCATCGAAGAGAAGAATGCAATATTTACCTCTTATAATTGAGTCTCCCCTTATTGATGAGGAATAAAAGAGAAACTGAGTCATAAGTGGAGACTCGGGGAATACAACAATTTACATATATACGTATATATGTACTTAAAAGTTTTTAATATGACTTTCTGGAATCTTTTTGCATGGACTCATTACATCTTTATTCTTCCTATGCAGTAGAAATACAGAACCTTCATTGCATTCTGATATCTGGAACAACCATATAGAGGAAAATAGAACTTTTTACACATTTGGAACAGGTGAAAAGAAATTAAAAAATAAGTTTCCAAATATTTTGCAGAAAGTTTGAAAAATTCTGCAATAGGATAATAATATGTTGGATTTATTACAGATGTTTGAATGGTCTTATTGTCTTTTTGCCTTACATTGAGCACTTTTCAAATTTGCCTACACAAGATTTTCCTGCAGTATTCGGACCTTTTCAGCATCTTACACTTGTATTAGTCTCTGTATATATTATACAAGACACTGAAATGCCTCTGATTTTCAGAACATACACATTACTTGAGCTTAAAGTGAGAGTGGTACATGGTCCCTGCAACAATTATTTAAAAATCAGTCACCATTTCACTAGAATGACAGGGAGGAAAAAAAAATCCTTTATCAGTATTTCAGTAGGAAGGCTTGGGAATCTGAAAACCAAATAAAAATACAGAAAACCACATGAGAAAAAGATTAGTTTGATTTGTGTGCCATCAGCTGGAGAAGAGCTGAGATGTGGGCAGTCTGATAAATTAGGACAATTATGGAAATAGTCATGTTTGGGGGTTGTTGGTTTTTTTTCTTTTCTTCTGGTTTTGCATAGGGTGAGAAATACCTGCCAGTTTTCTTGCTCAATATTCTGAATTTCAATATGCAAATAAATAAATAAGCAAAAGGTGGTGTTTCACCAAGAAAAGCTGCCTTGTCACTAAGTGAAACCCATGTGTCTCCCTGTCTTAGGTCCTGAACTGTGTCACAAAGGCAAAGAACAGCAGAAATAGTGCAGAAAAGAGCTTACAGCTGAATTGCTAATGCATTTCATTAAAACCATCAAATTTTAAACAGGATTTCATTGTCACATGGTGAAAAAGTAATAGACATTGCCCTGGGCATGATTTTAATCATTTTTCATTTGTTCTGTATTGCAGATTGAGTCAGGGAACTGGCTCACTTTTAATAGTACATTTGCAACAGTGGCATGAGTTATTGACTTTGCTTATTTATTTAGAACATTATGTGCCAGAAAAATCTCAGTGTAATGAATGTATATCAATTCCATCACCAATGTGGGAGGTAACATAATCAGTAGGAGTAGAAAGAATATTACAGAAATTGTGGTTTACAAACACAGCAACATATATTGACATATATATTAAAAAAACATTCAATTTTCCACAACAAAAAAGTGAAATACGAACAAGTAAATCATGTATTAATAAACATGAACTGTTAAGAACAAGCCGCCTCTTTTCAAAAATTATTTGTGTTTATGCTTGCAGTCAACTATTGACTGGCTCATCCGGGTTTTGATTCAGAAACAGGATTTACCTAATGGTGTGAAGTAACTGTTTTAGCTGGCTTTTGTGGGGAAGGTATGGTGGCAGAGGCTTTCTAAATGGATATTATCTTTTTTTTTCCATAAAGACATGTGAAGTTGTTCTGAATGACAATCCTATTACTTGTAACAAGTAAAAAGAAAGGAGAGATGGTTTGATTTTTTCTCACATGAAGCATTTTCATTAGATATGATAATTTATGAAAAAACAAATTTTTTGTGCATCATATATGCAACTTTTACAAACAGAACTTTAGAGAGAATTTCTGGTGGAGGCAAGAGAGAGCGAAAGGTCAGCTAGTCTCTTCAAAGATGGCAACAGCCAGTGGGGAGCTCTCCTAGGGTGTAACAAACAAATCTGCCTCTTTGTATGCTAATTAAATGAGCATAGGAAGAGGTAACTGAACTTTGGTATTATGCCTCTGATACAGCTATTCATGTCTCTGGACTATAGAGTGAAAATGTTTGTCTTAATAAGTACTTAATTAAATATATCAACTCTCACTAAATTTTCTGAATGGGACTCTTTCAATGGGAGAGATAAAAAGAATCTCTTTTTTTTTCTCTCTGCAGACTAGTCAGCTACCCAGTGGTTAATGTAGTTACTTTTTCCTTAGAAGATACTTACTTAAGGTATGAGAAGAAAAAATGCAGTTTAGGTCCTGGTGTGAAGACGAAAGTTTTGACTTCCAATCTGTTTCATCAGGACTCTGACAGAATGAACAAACAAGTTGTATAAAGTATCATCCTCTCCCCCCGTCCTCCCCTTTTTTAGGGGAATTTTTTAAGAGCTATTGATTTTGTGCCAATGGAAACTGAAGAAAAAAAAATAAATTCAGGATGTTCTGTAGGATAAGAAAATGTCTTCCAGTGATGTCTAAGAGTGAGTCTTCTGAGCTCTTCAAAATAAGTGAAAGTTACTCTTCTGCAACCTGCGTAGCATTTCCTTACTATTCTTATATCCACAGCTATTGCAAGATGACAATGCCGATTTTTGATAAGATAGTTCTTTGAGCTTGAAAGGAAAGGAGACCCATTTTACTTCTCAATCAATGTGGAAGACAATGTAAAAGTCAAATCATCTTCTTGTTATCACAGCTTCATGAACAACAAAATTATTCGTTACTATCACCTATAGTTAGCCCAAGAAAGGGCAGTGAACCAAAGGCAGAAACTAATATAATTAGAAAAAAAATGACACAATTGTTGTTTTAGTCAACCGGGCAAATGCATTCAATTAAACAGTTAATTTAATGTAATCAGTTGTAAGCATCTCTGTTTATGGCA
Source organism: Harpia harpyja (assembly GCF_026419915.1). Taxonomy (NCBI): domain Eukaryota; kingdom Metazoa; phylum Chordata; class Aves; order Accipitriformes; family Accipitridae; genus Harpia; species Harpia harpyja. Next base: position 27,587,284 of record NC_068947.1, read on the forward strand.
ACCTCAGTAGCTACTAATTCACTTTTGCTTTGGGGCATTTGTTTATGAGGCATTAAGATTATGTAGAGATAAGAAGAGTTGTAAATTTTCTGTATACAGCTGTATAATAGAGACATCAGGCTTCACACAAATAGCCCTCATACTCTTACAGCACTTTTACCTTAAATAGATTAGATTGCTTAAGTACTGACTATACTAGAGATTTTTAATGTTTCCAGTACTACAGAAACATGAAGTTTTCATGTTGACATGTATTTTGGAAGTCTTTCTAGCAGTAGGAATTCATGGCTTTAAATAAGTCTTTTCGGTATCTTCAGTCACACCCATAGAAACAAAAATAAAACTTCCAATGGAAATGTAAGTCATATTCTTTAGGTTTACTTAACTATTTCTTTCCAAATGTATTGCTATTATACTGCTGTTCTTCCTCTTTCTTCACTTGATTGGTTAAATATGTTTACTGTACCAGAAAGAGGGAGTAGGAATAAAGGGCAGGTCTCATAACTGAGGCATATCACTATTGGAGTTCCAAAGGGGTTTGTGGTGGAACACATTCATAAATAGTCAGGGAAAGAAATGAGCAACAAAGTGACAAAATTTGCTGATGATACTAAGTTATAAAGGAGTCTAAGGACAAATGCTGACTATGAAAAATAGTCAAGACACCTTACAATACCGAGTAGCTGGGCAATAAATGGCAGATGAAATTCACTGTATATAAATGTGATACACATGGGGAAGAGCAATCCTAATTTTACATATGCATGATACGTAAAGCTCTAAGCTGATTGTTACTACTCAGAAGCAGGATCTTGATGTTATGGAATAAAATTCTATGAAAATGTCAGCTCAATGCACAGTAGCATACAAAAATATTATGACTTGCTAAGGCTTTATAAAGGAAAATACAGAGAACATTATCAATACACTGTAGAATTCCTGGTTTGCCCATACCTTGAATATGAAAGTATGGGAATTCTGTTTATCTTGATTCCTTCACCTCTAAAAGAGAATAATTGAATTGGAAAATGTTCAGAGAAAGCTGACAAAGATACATAACCAAAGGTAAAGAATGTCTTCTGTATGAGGAAAGACTGAATAGGCTAGGGCTGTAGAGAGATGATTTTGTATTACAGAGGCTAAGAAAAAGGCCTACAAAATCATAAGTGACATTAGGAAATAGAGATCAGGTGTTCACATTCCCTTCTAATGCAAGCCATGAGACTCAAAAGAAACTAGCCAGAGCTGATTCAAAATATACAAGAGGTGGTTCTTCACATAGCAGAGAACAGGTTTGTGCACCTCATTACAACAGCGTAACATGGATGCTTAAATTAATGTAGATTGCAGGCAAGACTGGATAAATACATGCAAGAGTAATCCACAGAGACTTGCTACATGAGTAAGACTACACCTGGCTGGGAGAACTTACTAAAACGAAAATAGTTGGAGGTAAAGAACATTTTTAACAGAAAAATTGGGTATCCCTGCCTACTCTTGTTCTTCCTTTGGCATCCCTTGTTAAGTATTACTGGGGAAATGCATGGGACTGGATAGACCCTTTATCTGATCCAGTGTCATCCTTAAGTTTTTCTTAAGAACGTTGAAGTGTATTGTTTCATAGTTTGTGCCATCCTTGAATTTTGAGTTCAGCCTGGTAAACATGCATTTTTAAGTATTTGTTGGCTGCAAACCTTTCCTCAGCTTCCAAAAATGTAATGGGGAGGTGTCTGGCGGTTACATGTAATGTTTAGGCTATTCAAGGCATCTAAGTTTAACAGGATTTAGACGATCAAAGATAAGCTGACTAAATGCTGTGGAACATATCTTAGCCTGAAGCAGCTAGTACTTCTCTGTCTCTCTCACCTGTAGGGCCTGGGAGTATTACTGATGTTAGAGCACTTTCTGAAAACTGTAGTTGCATCCTGACTTTGTATGTGTACTGTATTTTCCATGATGTTTTGTTTTCCAAGGGAATAAAACCTTGGGCATAGAGATTAAAAGGCCAGTAAAAGAGGGTATCGGGAGGTACCCTGTTATACACCTGCTGCACAATCAATGCATAGCTTTGGTCTCTGTTTTCTTTTCCAACAGATGTCTAAGAAGCTTCAGGACCATTAAAACCAAATTCTGTTCTTTTCTTGATTGGTTTCAATGCAATCATATCGAAGTTTTCCATCCACCTAGCAGATATTTGCTATCAATGTCTGACAACACTAGTCATTAAAGACTGAATTTCTAGGCCTCAAGACATTCATTTTGACAGAATGTGGGGAGAGAATTGACTTAAGTTATAGAAGTGTGAGTTATTGAGAAAAGTTCTATTACACTGGAGGTACCTCACATTTGGCTTAGAAAACACATGAGTAGCTATGGCAAATAGGAGGAGTTAGTACAACCTGTCTCATAAAAAATGTTTGCCTGTCTATATTTAAGTTTAGCATTTCTACTCCAGCATTTGTAAATCTTCTCAGAGATCATTTATTTGGCACACCTGTGACATGCTTCTGCTCAAAGTTCGATTCATAAAACTGCTTCTGTACTGGGCTGGTGATATAATGTCTGGGAGTTATGTCTTGCTATCAGTTTTATGTTTCATACTACATGATGATAGAGCATCTATCAAAGGACTTCTACACATTTTAAAGCATATAGAGATTCTGCTACATTTTTTTAAATTAGTTAAGTTTGACCCTATTTTGTCCACACAGATTCAGAGGTTAAATAACAGGTTGACATGCAATCCCTTCAAAGTGCTCTTACTCCTTGCCACAAGCAGATGTCCCATAGTATTGCTTTATTAGCTGTCTTTTGTTGGGAACCTTTTACTATATAGAAACAGGTATATAGAAAAGTTATGTTTACAAAGCAGTTATTTCTAAGCTAACATGCATAGTAGATTGCCTGGCCTAATATAATAGGCTAAGCACTTGTAGGTTTGTTACTTCTGATGTAGGCACCTGATGAGTCACAGCATGCAGCTGGTGGCAGTCAGGCTGGGAAGGTGAGCTCTGTTGCACCTTGGTGCAGGCTGATCCTCAGTCCTGCTGAGTTGGTGTCTTCCAATTTCCTGCACTTGGGACTTTTCACTTTTCCCTGGAGTCCTTGACTATTGCACAGACTTATCTTTAATTTATGTAATTTCTCACAGCTTGACAGCATTTTTTTTTTTTTTTTTTCAGTCAGCTGGGCCAAAGTCACACAGCAATGCTTCAGCTGGGTCTTGGCCTACAGGCAGTTGGGCTATGGGTTGTCCTCATCCAGGGCATGGGGTAAACATGTCACTTATTTCTGGGTACAGCTGTATTAATAATCTGTCTGAGACAGCGCTACAACCTACATACAGCTTAAATAAAATACATCATGCATACTGAAATATGCTAAAATGAGACATGCATTCTCACCGTACTGAGTGCTGAGTGAAGACATTTTCCTCTGTGACTGGGCTTTTGGGCTATTACCTTTTCTGGGTTAAGGATCATATCTCTTTAGTGGTGATATCCAATCAAGAAGTAATTATAAATCACTAAGGACAGTGTGTTTTCAGAATAAGGTGGAAATCTTTACTTGCAAGATTGTTTACTTAAGGTAGCTAAGTGTAGTTTAACTCAGAGTCAGCCCTTGCAAAGCTGTCTCCCTGTGTTGTGAAGTAGGGCTAGATTTTCTCCATGTCTCAGGTAGATCCCCATCTCTGAGTGGTATCAGTAAAAGCTAAATTGTTTCTTCAGATTTTTTTTTTTATTTAATGCTCTTTCAAAAGTTAATGTGCTGTTCTTCACCAACTTTTTGTGCTTTGGTGGAATGCTCAGGTACCATTTCACAGGCTAGGCCAAAACAGGCTGGAGAAGACCAGCCTGTCTGAACAGGTTGGAACTCAGGAAGACAAAAAAAGAGTTTATGACATTTGGAAGAAGGGGTAGACAACTCAAGAAGACTAGAAAGAAGTCATGAGGTTATGCAGAGAGAAAATTAGAAGAGCCATAGCCCAACTAGAACTTAACCTGGCTACCGCCATAAAAGACAATAAAAAAATGGTTCTATAAATACATTAGCAACAGAAGGAGGGCTAAGGAGAATCTCCATCCTTTGTTGGGGGGGTGGGGGGAAAGCATAGTGGCAAAGGCTGAGGAAAAGGCTGAGGTACATAATGCCTTCTTTGCCTCAGTCTTTAATACTAAGACCAGTTGTTCTCAGGGTACCCAGCCCCCTGAGCTGGAAGACAGGGACAGGGAGCAGAATGAAGTCCCCATAATCCAAGGGGAAATGGTTAGGGACCTGCTACACCACTTAGACACACACAAGTCTATGGGGCCAGATGGTATCCACCCAAAGGTAGTGAGGGAGCTGGCTGAAGTGCTCACCAAGCCACTTTCCATCATTTATCAGCAGTCCTGGCTAACCAGGAGCTACCAGTTGATTGGACGTTAGCAAATGTGACACCCATCTACAAGAAGGGCTAGAAGGAGGATCTGGGGAACTACAGACCTGTCAGTCTGACCTCAGTGCCGGGGAAGGTTATGGAGCAGATCATCTTGAGTGCCATCATGCGGCACATACAGGACAACCAGGTGATCGGGCCCAGTCAGCATGGGTTTGTGAAAGGCAGGTCCTGCTTGACTAACCTGATCTCCTTCTATGACAAGGTGACCTGCCGAGTGGATGAGGGAAAGGCTATGGATGTTTTTTTCCTGGACTTCAGTAAAGCTTTTGACACTGTTTCCCACAGCATTCTCCTGTAGAAACTGGTTGCTCATGGCTTGGTCGGGTGTATGCTCTGCTGGGTAAAAAACTGGCTGGATGGCTGGGCCCAAAGAGTTGTAGTGAATGGAGTTGAATCCAGTTGGCGGCTGGTCACAAGTGGTGATCCCCAGGGCACCATATTGGGGCCAGTTCTGTTTAATATCTTTATCAATGATCTGGACAAGGGGATTGAGTGTACCCTCAGTAAGTTTGCAGATGACGCCAAGTTGGGTGGGAGTGTTGATCTGCTTGAGGGTAGAAAAGCTTTACAGATGGACCTGGACAGGCTGGATCAATGGGATGATGCCAGTGGTACGATGTTCAACAAGGCTAAGTGTCAGGTCCTACACTTGGGTCACAACAACCCCATGCAACACTACAGGCTTGGGGAAGAGTGGTTGGAAAGCTGCCTGGCAGAAAAGAACCTGGGGTTGTTGGTCGAGAGCTGGCTGAATGTGAGCCAGCAGTGTGCTCAGGTGGCCAAGAAGGCCAGTGGCATCCTGGCCTGCATCAGAAATAGTGTGGCCAGCAGGACCAGGGAAGTGATTGTTCCCCCGTACTTGGCACTGGTGAGGTCACACCTCAAATATTGTGTTCAGTTTTGGGCCCCTCACTACAAGAAAGACATTGAGGTGCTGGAGCACGTGTAAAAAAGGGCAACGAAGCTGGTGAAGAGTTTAGAGCACAAGTCTTATGAGGAGCAGCTGAGGGAACTGGGGTTGTTTAGCCTGGAGAAAAGGAGGCTGAGGAGAAACCTTATTGCTCTCTACGGCTACCTGAAAGGAGGTTGTAGCGAGGTGGGTGTCAGTCTCTTCTTCCAGGTAACAAGGGACAGGATGAGAGGAAATTGCCTCAAGTTGCACCAGGGGAGGTTTAGATTGGATATTAGGAAAAACTTCGTCACTGAAAAGGTTGTCAAGCATTGGAACAGGCTGCCCAGGGAAGTGGTTGAGTCACCATCCCTGGAGGTATTTAAAAGACGTGTAGATGTGGCTCTTGGGGACATGGTTTAGTGGTGGACTTGGCAGTGCTAGGTTAACAGTTGGATTCGGTGATCTTACAGATCTTCTACAACCTAAACGATTCTATGACTCTAAAACCAGCCCAGGAATATATTTGCTAAATACTCAAATTTCATTTCACATAGTCCAAAACAGACATTATTGAATGCAACTCCATTAAGAAAAAGATTACTAGGAGGTGTCACTAATTTTTTGAATTTATCATTTTTCTCAGTTATCAGGGAAAGCATGCATCTGTTCAATAAAATCGTTGCAAAAATTTGCATGTTGTCTACATCTACATAAAAGACCAAACCTGTGAAATCTGTATGAATATGTGTTTTGACTCTGTATCCTGCAAGTATTAACAAAACATAAATTAATCATCTTTCATTATCAGCTCAGTTAATACCTGGACACCTCACCATACCTGGGAGAATTGAAAAATGAGTATTTGAGTACATTCTCAGCTGATGATAGACGAGCATATGACTGCAGAACCCAGGCTATGTCATGGCTTCACTTCAAGATTTGGGAACATGTCTTTTTTTTTTTTTTTTTTTTTTTTTTTTTGCAACACGGCTGGACAATTTAATCCCATACTATGTATAAAAACTTCTTGGGAAGTTTTTTTCGCACTCTCTGTCATCACAAGCACATTAGCTAAGCATAGAACATCCTTACAGCTTGTGGCAATTTTCCAGTGGGCATAAATAGCTCAGTTTTGGTCCTTAAGGTGAGTTGGGAACTACTGGTATAAGAACTTGCTTCTGCTTCCCTGCCATTTTACTGAAAATGCTGTTATAATAAACATTTGTATTAAGTGGTATAATTAAGGCAAAGGTGTTTATGGTGTTTACTATGAGCGTCCTGCAGTTTTGAAATTCGAGAAGATTATTTTTTGTCCAATAGTACACATCTTCAATATATATGACAAGCCTTACACTTAACAGTAGTGTTGCAAACAAGAATGAAAAATGCTAGTATTTCAGTTTGCTGAGCTATTACAAGTGTTTTCTTAATTATTGTTTGTTTCAGGAAAATGGATCATTTTATCTGTAAATTCTTGGTAGATTCTTCATTTCTAAAAGTCTGAACAGGGAAAGAGTATTTTGTCATTTAAATTACTTGATATTTTTGCTTGCTTTTCATATATTGCTGTATTTTAATTCTGTGTAGTTTAGAAAGATGCATTTTATTTAAATGCATATAGTTGAGATTATTAGTACACTTACTAACTTGAAGGATATCTCTTAAATGATTTTATAGCCATTAATTGCATTGCTGCTAGTAAGTAAATACCAATGGTAAATGTAAAAATGTACATAAATTTAACTAAAATGTAATTTAGGTAAACCCAAATGTTCCAAGATAATTTTCTATACCATTAAAAAGAAAAGAAATATTTAATGATACAAAATTCAGCTCTTATTTTGAATATTCTTATGTTTTTAAAAGGAAGAGAAGGGTAATTGAACTCTAGAAAAAGCTGATCTAATAATTTGTTCCACATCTCTGATTTATCACTGAAGAGAATTTCCTAATTGGCATTTTGACCTCCATGAAGATAATTTAGTGAATCTTTCATTAGTAGTAGACCAGGCAGGAGTTGTGGGTTAAAACACTAACTTTTTCTGATGATACAAAACCTACTTTAAAAAGTTTTTGGAAGTCCCCATATTTACTTAATTTGTTGTTTGGTTTACAGCAACCCATTTTAGGTCAAGCTAGCATTGCTGATAGAATGCAAGTTAACAGACCACAGGCAAAATTTCAGTCTGATTCTTAGGGATGGTTTTTCAAATCAGATCTCCTAGCTCAGCTGGACTGGCATTGTGGTCTTGCAATACTTTTTGAAATTAGTATTAAAATTAAGAGCATTAAGAATTAATGAGATGTGTTACTACATACCAAAAGCCCCTGATCACTGTGCATATGTTGCACTGATCACTTCAAGAGTGTTGAGTTCTGTCTTTATACGTACCATACACAGAATAGAGAATGCCAGCTAATTATTTTCAGATGTTTTCTCTCTGTTTTCATGTTGTGGACAAAAATCAGCATGTTTCTGACCATTTCTCCCGATAAGCAGTCTGTGTAAACTAATTGTTGTGATGCTAGGTTCTCTGAGGCTTCAACCTCACTCAGCATACTTTTCCACAGAAACACTCTGACGTTTGCTTGGAATGACTTATTCTGCAAGCATTTTGAGGGGCAGTAAATAAAAGGCTATTTTGGGGCACTACTGTAGGTATAACTCCTTTTATAGTTACTGCTGCAGCTTCATGCTTGGTTGTTGTGCCAAGAGAATATTAACACTAGTGGAGGCTCTTTAGCTGGTAATAGTTGTCTCTGCTCTAGGTCAGCAGTGCCTTTAAGCACATGCTTTATTCATTCTTATTCAATGAAGCACACAGGAGTTTATGCTTATGTCATGCTGAATGTAGTGGGATATTTGTTTGTTTAGGTTGTGGAATTAAGACTTTTTGGCAATCAATCTAGTATTGTTTTGTTGCTATAGATTTAAGAGACTCTGTGGGCGTATCTTGCCACTCCTGAGCTCTAAAGAGGGTCCTGGGAGCCACAGACCAGTGAGCCTGACTTCTGTCACAGGTAAGATGGCAGAGTCTGTCATATGAATTAAGAAGACTGAGTGCATGCAGAAACAGTCTGTTGGGAAAGAGGCAGTATGCCGTCTGTAAAGGGAAATACTGGCTCAGCGTGTCAAAATCGGGGCAGGGCAGGCACAGTGAAATCTCCAAATTTACAAGTTGTAATACCCACAATACAAAAGCTAGGAAGCAGTTGATGTAGCTAGTGAGATTGATTTGAGACAGACAGATAGTTTACACAGTAGACAATAAACTTGTGTGACTTGTTGCCACAGGAAATTGTGGGGGGAGACAGCATCAGCAGGTTCAAGGGATTAGATCAATTCCTGGACAGCAGGTCCAGAAATGAATACTAACAGGTCTAGGCAGAAACATACTAATAACCCTAGGAGATGAGGAGAATAGACAGCAGAAGATGATTGGTTTTGCATGCTCTGCATATTTCTAAATAGTATCTCCTAATGCCAGCTGAAGAGACAAAATAGATGGCCCATGCTTCTGAGATAGCAGGACATTTCTTACATTCATATGTTGCATTCTTTCATTTAGTGGTCAGGTAGTTTGGAGTTCAATCTATTATTTCCTGAGTAACTCTGCTTTGCTGAGGGCCATTTTGTGCCACCTTCCAGAGAGCACTCGTTACTCGAAGAAGCTTCACTGATTTTGGCCTGTAAAAATTCCTTCATTTTGATAGACTAAGGCACAGCTGAGTCCCTGGAGACTTTCTTTCTTCACTTAAAATATAGAAAAACCTTACTGAATTAAAGGAAAAGCACAGTAAGTGTTAAGACATTTCCAGTGCAATGTCCTTGACTTTGTGTGTTTCTAACTCTGTAGTCCTCAGGCAAGTGCAATTATCTTCTTTCAGTGATGGAACATAATCAGTAGTGCACATAATCTATAGGCTTAGGCTCCTGATGTATAGAAAAAAATCTGTGTATTGATAAATTGCTCTCTTTTACATTGGAGCTAGGTGGTTTTTAGTCATGCGTTAAGATATTACTCAAAAAGTCCATAGGCAGTGTGAAGTATGACCTACCTGGTGGGAAAGCTATGAGGAAAGTGTAGAATCAGCCATTAGTATGTAGCTGGAGAACAATTTCTCTGCAAACTGAAACTGCCCAGAGGACTTTAATGACCATAGTCATATATCCCTTATATAGACTCGTAGCCCTAGCAGCCGGACATACTTTTCAGCAAACAACCCACCATTGACTCCTGATGAAAGAGACACTTTCTGACTACTGATACATCACACAGCATGATAATGCTTATTTATTTATTTTACAATTACACCTCAGGGAAGAAAGCTAATACCTCTGTAAGTACCCAAAGTGCAGGAGGCTGTGGGAACTGATACGTATATTGTGAGTTAAAGTATATCGTTACTGACTTGGTTGTGGCATGTAGTTGCCAGGTATCATGGAGGGTCACATGGTAAGATTCTAACACAATGTCATATTTACTTTTCCTGACAGTTTGACTTGCAGTTAAAAATGACGTTTACAATTTTATAATTCTTTACTGATAATGTAAAAAAAAAAAGTACCCACAAAATGACAAAACGTGGTTGTAGGATAGAACAATAGATTTCAGAGAAAACAGAATCAAAGACCTCATGAAAATTGGTCTTCCTTTCTCCATTAAATGTTCCTGTGTGTATAAAGAAGGCTTATGTTTATGGAGATATCTGAGTTCAGATAGTGATATTAAATAATCTGGTTAATGTTGGGAAAGGTCTGATATTCAATCAACTCTTCTGCCAGTTTTGTACTCCTAGCTTTTTATACATTCCTGCATTTTTCTAATGGAGATGAGGCTTTTCAGGTTTTTAAAGATACAGTTCAGAGTCTTTGCCTATGTCTTTCTTCTCTCACACTTTCTCTTCTGTTTTCCCTTCCCCTTATCCCCACACTACTCATATGGACAGGGTGACCAAACACAGGCACGGTATCTTTAGAATCCGAAAGTAATAGAAAATGTGTTATGGAAAACTTCCACAGTTAAAATAAACAGTAAGGGAGTAAACTCTGCAATAACTCAGCATATCAATAAGATAAAAAGAATTAAAAAGAGGATCTTAGAGAATTTTTCTCATCAGTTTCTGCTGTAGTTTGGATTTGTTTAGACTGCTGTGAGACCCTTATTTTTTTCAGCAAGAAAGCAGAAGTGATAAAAAAGGATCTTGTCTTTAGCTCTGGGCTTGGAAAAACGTGTTCTTACTGTAGAAATGTTACAAAGAAATAATGGTATATTTTCTTTATACCTGATAGGCTGCTTCAAGCAGTAAGTCGGAGAGTAACAGTTAATACAAATATATTTTATATATGTGTATGTTTTATATATGTCATTAAAAAATATTTTAAAATTAAGGAATGGAGATTATTTTTGCAAAATCTGCTTATACTGCCTTCTTTTGCAATGGTTTCCTTTGCATCTGAAAGAACAGACTGAAAGGAACTCTGAGGAAAGGTTCTGCATTATTATCTCTCTGATAAATGCATAGGGGAAGGTAAAGGCAGCAAATATCGTATGTTGTAATGAATGTCAGTAATCTATTTTAGTGGAATCTCAAGCCTGGGAGAAGTGGAGCAAGTTCTGGTAAACAAACTCCAGATGGAGATAGCAGAAAATGTGAAGAGAAACGGCAGTCAGAGGGAATACCTCCAAAATATAATTAAGGGGGAATAATGACTCAAACAAGATGAATGATCCAGTATTTCACTTGCAGACTTCAGACTGTTTTGATGTTTGGGGTTTTTGAGGATTTGAGGTTATATGTTTCTCAAAATAAAATTCAACTGCTGTTTTAACAGTAGCGAAGTATGATGATTAATGAAATAAGATCTATTAATGGCCCAATGATGAACCTAGCTATTCCTTTTAACCCTGTATATTTGCTCCTCGTTGTGTATTTTCCTCTTTTCAGCCCTGTTTGATCACTGTGGAACTTACAGCTACAGCATATGAAAAATTTACAGCTGAGCTCAAAAAGCCAAATAGACCAATTCATGGATGTAGAACCCATTGAAGGCTATTAAACACAAAGATGACACACCTGACTCAGAAGTGTCTAAGCCTCAGGGTGGCTGAAGACAGAGTTTACTGTAGTAAATGATTTCTCTTGCTTATACTTTTCTTTAAGTATGTATTACTGACCACAGGATTAGACTTTTGACCCTGCATGTCTATTCCAAAAACAGACAAAAATGGCTCCACAATGTGCGGTCAGCTGACAAAACTAGGGTGGAGTTACTGAAGGTGAACTTTGTAGACTTGGGGCCTTAGGAAGAAGCAGAATTGTTTGCTGCAATTTTCCTTCTGATTATGGTGCTTCTGAATAAATAAAAATACAGTCTCTGTGACAAGTAGCATTTTTTTTCCAGTGAGCAACTGACTGTGATTTACCTATGTTGTAAGATCTTTCATCAGCAGAAGAAAAGTAATTTTGTGCACTTTGAGACACCCTGAGCTATGCTTGATTTACCCCCCCAAAAACTTTTATCCATAGGTGTAATTTATTTCAATTTATTTTAATAATAAGGTGAATATTAGAAAAAAAGAAACGCTCCAAAAGCCAAACCCCAAACCAAATGGAAACAAAAACCCCCAAATATAATTAAAAAAAACCCAAAACAGTAGGTCCTAGCAAAATCTTAAACCTCATTCTGCAACATTGGGATTTTCATTTTCATCCACAGACTAAGCAGGATCACAGCTGTTTTGGAAGATAGGATCTACAATCAGCCCAATCTTGCTAAATTAGATAAATGGATTGAATTCTGAAATATGAGCAGACATGCAGAAGAAAGTGAGATGGTTTAAGTAATAGGTTAGTGTCAAATGCACAAAGGTAGAAGAGACAAGTTGTCTAGATAGTTGTATCACAGAGTAATATTCAGGGATTAAAATAAATGAAGAAGACATTTATTCAGATATGCTGCATTAGGATTATCACATAAGAAAATGAAGGAAGATTGCTCTGATCTACTACTGCTTCTGTCAGAAGCTAGGTATTTGATATATATTTTCTGAAAGGAAAAAAAAAAAGATAAAAAGCAGTTCAATACAGGTCAGAAGACACCTAAAATATTAGAAGTCTTGGAAAATAGAATCATAGAATAGTTTGAGTTGGAAGGGACCTTTAAAGGTCATCTAGTCCAACCCTCCTGCAATAAGCAGGGACATCTTCAACTAGATCAGGTAGCTCAGAGCCCTGTCCAACCTGACCTTGAACCAGCTTTGTGATGGGTTTATGACACAAAATAAATGCTAGATTTAAATCTGTATTTAAATCAAAAGTCTGAGTCTCTCTATAGATTTCAGCTTTCTTTGTATATAAAATATAAGAGATTGACCTGTATTTACCATTTTGGATTTAGTATGGAGAAAGCAAGATAGAAAATGAGAAAGCAAACTTTTTTGTTGTTTTTGTTGCAAGTGCCTGCTATAGTAGAAATAAAGTGTTTTGGATGTCCCGCAAGAACGAGTCAGGTGAACACTGAAATAAAACACTCTGAATGTAATAAATGGTTCTTTTCCCATTAAAAAATGTATAGAATTTTTTTTTTTAAAAGAGGGACAGTATGAGTTCAAGGGGTATGGGAAGTGAATAGTGAATTCTGATTTTGTTGAAATATCTGGTAAATCTGAAAATGCAAGTCTTCCGAGGAAGTTAAGGAGTTTGCGATTTTGTGATTGCTTTGTCTGAAAATAGCAAAAAAAGTACAATTCTATCTTTATTTGGATTGCATATTTAACAGCTAGAGTCAGATGTGGAAGGCCAATGAGTTAGAGACAGTACTATAATCTTCCCCTTGGTGCTTTATCTTTCATATCTCTTTGAACTAAATGCATTTCTTTTTACAGTTTTTGAGCAAATAAAGCTTTTTTGTGGCCTGAACTCTCCTCAGTGAATAAATGGAAAATCAACATTCTGCTGGATTTTATAGATTATTTAAACAGATTTAATGGGATTCTCCTATATAACAAAAAAAGAATATAAAAATGTAATGAGGTGAAGATACTGTACAATATCATTAAATAGAAATAATATTTAATCAGGAAAATGACATCACTATGATGGCTATTTGTTCTGATATAATACACTCTGAAAACAAACTGGATATAGTGTATGAGCTACTGTCTGCAGCCTTTTGAGCAGTTTGGCAAATTCATATCAGAAATTCATCTATACTGAAAGTGTACCCCCCAACACTTTTCTGTCATAAAATATGCACTTTTTAAAGAGCAAGTACTTAACTAATAAGGTTCATGGTCTTTTGAAGTCAGCTTTATGATGTTCTTTCTCTAAAGAACAATTTAATTAGGTATCAAAATGTCACCTGCAGTGAGTAAAATCCCTAAATACTTAAGTTAGAGCGTTACCTGCAGAACTGAAAGGCAGTGATACTTCTATATTATCCTGTTGCTTTAGAGACTAAGAGGAAAAGTTGCAATACTTGTTTACCACCAGAGGAAACCTGTTGTCTGACCTAAGATCTGAGTCATTATCCATTCCTGGAAGAACTTCCATGGACTTCACTGAGTTTTGGATATAATTTCAGAGGTTTTGTTTTAGCAGAAAATATGGGATAATGTTCAGCAATTAATGTTATTAATGATTAAAGTTATTAAGGGAATTTATAAGACTGTACAGAAAATTACTTTGAATATACAGGAAGTTATAATTTTTTCAGCCAATAATGATAATCCCAGTAGGGGAGGGAAGCCACCTCTTCCTCTGTTAACTCTTTCTGCTATGATTAGATTTTTTTAAATTTTTTTTTTTATTACAGTAAATAATCAACATTAGGGTCTGTTACTGGACATTGCAAGAACTGCACGAAATCAAATGATTGTGGGGGATACTGATGTCAACGTAGTTCTACAGTAAACCAGCACAAAAAACTATTCAAGCAGTGTAAGTTTCTATTCTACCATGTTTTCTCTTATGCTTTAAAAAATTAAACCTGAAATCTTATTTATTCATCTGAGGGGGTTGGGGAGAATCAAGATACCATTCCACCAAGGGCAGTAGTCTCACCATGCATGCCTATTAAATAAATCGTAGTATCTTCCCCACAATTATTTAGTACAGAGAAGACAACTGACTCTTAGGGTTGTTGAAAACTGTAAATTCTTTAGAAACAAGTCAGTCAGTGACTTGAGACGGGCTCTAGTGTCAAAACTTGTGGAAATCAGAAATCTGTATCAACAGAGCCTCAAGTTATATTTTAATAAAACAAAGAGCTTTATAATAAAGCAGAATAAGAATGTAATTTAAAATGCATGTTAAATTTTCTGCCACTCCAAACAAATGCTGACATTTTAAATCTTATTCACATTTTCTGTGTATATTAATTCTAGATGTAATTTAACAGCCACTAAATATAAAGTCCAATAGAACTTTGCTTGGGCTATGAGTGCAGAATAGGTTCCATTATTAATTACAGAACTTAAAAGAGAATATTAACATTTTTTAAGATCCGGAATATTTTCCTCCCTCTTGAAAAGTTCTAGCCTGTTTTAATTGCATTATTTTTCTCCTTTTGAAACTTTCTAGATAAAAGCCACATTTCAGACCAAAACCTGTGGCTTAGTTTTTACATAGCTGAAGAGGAGATAGCAAGTACTAGCAACACCTCCTTAAACATTTAAATTACTGTTCCACATACTGCAGCAGGAGTGTGGGGATTGGTGTGTCTGGTGCTGAGCATCAAGGTGTCCCTTGTGGCAGAGACCAATGCCTCCCTACCACTGCAATGTAATTCAGTACAACTGGCCTGTAACAGGATATGATTTGAAACTTAGAAGTCCATCAAATGATCCTGGAAACTAGGTGAGGAGGCAGACATGACACAGCATGGAGGCCAGGAAATGGGAGATATAGGATGTGCTTCCTTGCTCTGCTATTTTTTTTAAATACATTTTGTCCTGCCATTTGCATTGTTTTATTGCAGCAGCTATATAGATACCCTTCCAACAGATTTCCTGTGGCCTTTCTATTTTGTGTTTTTAATTTTTCTTTCAGTCTAGAAATTTAATTTACATGTGGGCAGGCTTAAGCAGTGTTCCCAAATCCATTATGCGTCCCGTATCAGCTGGAGCTGAACGCGCAGGAGCAAGGACTGATATTCCCACAGCTTGTTTGTGATGCTCAACAACTTGAAATGCCCCCAGATCTGCTTACTTTCCCCTGCTCCCAGAAGCACATGAACCACATTCTTGTGCTAATCAACTGCAAACTTGCAGTTGGTTTCATTGGATGTAGGACTTAACATAAAGTTAGAAAGTGGGTGGAGTATTCAGTGAAATTACCTGTCAAAATCTATTAGTAAACAGTCATTCAGTCTGTAGGGTGACTTTGCAGCCCTTAGGTATGATTAAGTAGATTGAGCTCTTCTCTTGCATTTCATACTGCCTTTTTAAATTTTCTAGCAATTACTTTGTTTAGAGCTTGTGGCTCAGCACAAAGTATCTTTTTATTCTGTGCTGAAAATGATTTAATACAAACACCACCTAAGCAAGGAGAAACTATATTTTCTTTTCAATGGTTGTCTCTTCACAATGAATTACAAAAGAAGTTAATAGTGTTAGAACATGTACGCAAAATCTTTAAAATGAACCCACCCAATCTGTCTGTGTAGTTGATACTCCTTCCATCAGTTTTGGGGTTGTTTGTTTTTTTTTTTTGCAAATCCTCTAACTGTCAATATGTTAATAAGGTTATTTATAGCTACAGGAAAGCACAGATTAGATCAGATACCACAGGGAGTTTGTAAGATCAAAACTTCTTCAGTCTAATACTGCTAAGTTGTGCTGAAAACCAGAGTGCCAGTTAAATAGAAATATTGACTTTAAGGCACAATATTTCCTATCTATTTTACATAAAACTTTTAAACATTTTCTGTAATAAATATTATATTGATTTCTATAAAGGATATCATGGACACATTCTAGTGAAAACTTTTGTCTAGGTTTTGTTTATTGACAAAAAGGTAAGAATAGTCCCCTGGCTGAAAGGATGCTGTTTAAAACTGATGAAATCTGTATTTGTAGTAGATTAAGAGAGCTTCTTGGTATTTTCAGAAGTGAATTAGTAAATCAAATATTTAATCACTTTCATTCTTATTAGTGTCAATATGTTTCTAGAAGGTTTGATCTGCATTTTCTTAAAAGTAACCTAACATAGCCCTCAATTCTTAAAACTACTTTAAAATATACACTAAGAGAATTATAGGAAGTCCTCTTGTATTGTAGGAAGTTTGGTTTTCTTAAATGGATTTTTTCAGTCACAAATCTTAAAGTAGTTATTTGAAAATCTTGGATTATCCATCCAGGACCACGAAAAAGTAATTTGGTAAAGTGCAGAAAATTCTCAGAGCTACTCAAACTGTGAAATGCAAATGTTCTTTCATACTGTAAAAGGCCATTATAATTTTTAAAAAGTCTGTTACAAGTAAAAATATGAAAGAAATAATTACAAGTTTTATGTATAGGGGACAATCTGAAATAGTAACACTGAAATGTGATTGAAAAGCAATTGTATTATATCATTCAGTAGTATTTTAACAAAATGCAGAGACAGAGTAGTGTTAAAAAAATATTCACAAAAGGGGAAGACATAGTAAAAAAGCTGCTCTTTTCACTCTTTTCTGTCATTTTGCAGTGTATTTCTAACTTTTTCCTACCTTTCTCTCCTTTATTTGAAATAAATTAGATGTTTGTGTATATAAAATTAGACTTACAAGGTGAAATAGACTTTCTGTAGGCAAGAAAACTAACCATTCTCAGCAAATTAGTTAAACAAACATGTTACAAAGGAAATGTTTGTGGAAAACATTTCACAATGCATCTTTCGAAGAGTTTTAATGCCAACGTGGAATAAAAAAAATTAATGCATCGTCTTTTTTTTTCTTTCCGCCCTAATTTTAAACACTTCAGGATCTGAAGTAAGATTTTTGATTCCTTTTAATACAAGGAATATTTTTAAATTCTTTGTTCATGTTTGAAATCTATGAGAACTGTTAAAGTTATTGTCAATGTAGTTACACGTTATGCTTTTTATTTTTAATCAAAGTCCTTATAAAATCTCTATCTTCAGAGTGTTTCCTTGTAGAAGTACCCTAGAAAATTACCTGTAAAAATAGTGAAATCAGTAGACTGATTAGGGAAATTAGCTAGGCTGGATCCCAGAAACTGCAGTGCTCTATTCATCTCCTGTAGGGATCCAGCAGGATCCTTCCCGCCACAACACTTCTCAGTTCTAATTTCAAAGTATCACATTTGCTTTATGACTTTTCTTCTACTGACTTTGACCAAGAGCTGTAACAGTAGATTGATAGCACAATGGGCATTTGAACATTTAAAAATTACAGATGTAACCAACATATTTCATGCAGACTGCAAACTGGTGATAGTAATATTTAGCAGTCTTTGAAACCGCTTAAAATCGAACTACATGCAGAATGGAACTATATGTAATTTAATATATTATTTTTCACTTAAACTATCCTATTAGCTGACTGAAAACCTTGACTGTTCCCAAGATTTTGTTTTATCCAAGAATCCACTGATAAAAAAAGCATGTAGTCATATATGAAATCAATAGGCCTGTGGCAGATTCCACTTCTTAAAAAAAAAAAAACAAAAACAACTCTGTGTATTAGATGGCTAAGGCAGAAGCATTAGGATACTTTTCCAAAGTATGACTAGTAAGAAGGGACATTTATACTTTCAATTATCTACTCCTTCAGTTTGTTTCAAATTTGCTACATAGGCAATCCATTTATTCACTGTCTGTTTTTTTCTTTTTGTAAGGTCATGTTCCATGTTAAATTGCTGAAATCACTCAAGCAAATCAAACATAGCTCTATCAAGCTGTTTGGAGGATCAATGTTGTAATGCACCTAGCCTGACAGCATTAATCTCTTACTCCTTAATACCAAGAGTTTGACTTCCCTTTACAAATTTAAACTCACAAAAAATGACATGTTTCAATATTGTAAATAAGTAATAGTGCATTGAGAACCTTTGTCCTTAACAATTGTGACAAGAAAGTGAAAGGCATTGGATGTTATAAAATGCTTCATCTAATTCCAACCTAGCAGTTTGGAAATAAAATTAGTTACCCTCTGCTTGCTTTCCTGAGACCTCAAGTCCTGAACAACACTGGGGTGGAGCAAAGAGGTAAAACTGATTTATGGCAGTTACTGGCAGAACTGTGTAGAAGGAATAGAAGAGCTCCCTCTATATATATGTGCATCTTGATCAAACAGTAAGTAAGGAGTGAAAGATTCTTGATAAATTGAGCTGTACAGCTGCTACAAAAACAGAGTTAAGTGAACATTTGTTTCAGATCTGCACAGCTGTTTCTGCAGATCGTGTTCTTGCTCCTCAATATTCATTGCTAGCAAACACTCATGCAGAGAAGTTTTTGTTCAACATGAATATTTAGGAAATTACTGTTCTACATATGAATATTTAGTTTGGCATGCAAAAACCTCAGCATTCATGAACAATTTAATGGGTTTGTTATTCATCATTTACTGTTCTTATTCATAACTTTCATTCCTTTAGTCAAAAAAACAATGAAACTATATCTTTTTGGCAATCGCATGCTAAAAAAAATGCAATAGGTTAATCTTTGTCAAATCTTGTCAAACCATTGTTCACAACAAACTTATTTGCAAACCTAAGATTTTTGCTTTTGAAACCAAATGATTGAAAATACCAAATTTCACTTCAGTAAAGTCAATACATTTATTTTAATACTGAATGACATGCACAGGGAATACATAAAAATGAGGATTTTTTTTGGGGGGGAGAACTTACAAGGCCAAAAGTAAGCATAAAAGGGTTCAGTTAACCTCTTTAATCCCCTTAAAATCCAGAGGTTTTAGATTTAACATGAAGAAACATCTCAAAGGTCAGATATTGATCTTAACAATTAATTAATAAAATTACCAGATTTTTCTGCAAGGGAAGTGGGAATTTTCATGAAAAAATAACTAGGAAATAATGTAGAGCATTATTGTGCAATTGATATCAGTGGATGGAAAAAGTAATCTAACCTGTTGTTTTCCTCACTGTTTAAAACACATAATGCAAAGACAATTTTAGAAATGTCTTCAGATTGGGCTATTAGGCACCTAATACTCGTAATTACAGCTTGTTGATTTTCCAGGGTCACCTCTCCAAGCTCAAGAACAGTCCACCCCTGTGTGCAAGAAGCCAGACAAAGGTGGCAGGAGGCCTGCATAGATGAGCAAGTAGCTCCTGACAAAACTCAAGCACAGGAAGCATACAATAAGTGGAAGCAGGGACAGGTGATCCAGGAAGAACATAGAGACACTGTCCCACCATGCAGGGATGGGTCTAGAAAAGTAAAGTCCCTAGTGGTGTATCTCAATTAATGACCCGGATGATGGGACAGAGTCCACCCTCAGCAAGTTTGCAGAAAACTGGAGAAGTGGTTCATAGACCAGAATGTTGTGCTGCTCTTCATAGGAACCTTGACAGGCTGAAGAAATGCACTGACAGGAATCTCATGAAGTTCAACAAAGGGAAATGCAAAGTCCTGTACCTGGGCTCCTTGTGGACACCAAGTTGACTGTGATCCAGCAGTGACAAACAAGGTCAACAGCCTCCTGGCCTCCATTAGACAGACTATTGCCAGCAGGTTGAGGGACATGATCCTTCCCCACTACTCAGCCCTTGTGAGACACATCTGGTGTGCTTGGTCCAGTGCTGGGCTGCCCTGTACAAGAGACAGGGAAATACTGGAGTGAGTCTAGTAAATGGCTACAAAGATGTTTAAGGGCTTGGAGCACATGACACATGAGGAGCACAGAAGGCTTAGGGAGGATTTTATCAATGTGTATAAATACCTGATGGGGGAAGTAAAGAAGGAGGAGCCAGACTCTCCTCCGTGGTGCCCAGTGACAGGACAAGACATAATGGGTACATACTGAAATACAGAAAAATCTACTTATACATAAGAAAACACTTTTTAACTGTGAGGGTGATTGAACAGTGGAGCAGGTTGCTCAGAGAGGTTGTGGAGTCTTTATCATTGGAGATACTGAAAACCCAACTGGAGAAACCTGCTCTGGCTGACCCTGCTTTCAGGAAGGGGTTGGACTAGATGGCCTCCAGAACTACCTTGCAGCCTCAGCAATGTTGAGAGAGCAATGTATTTTGCTCTCGTAAGAATCAATCATCACTTCAGTTGCTAAAACTGGGCTAGTCTGATGAGTCTAAGACACGCAAGACATAATTTGAAGCTTTATCTATCCTTCATACTAAACCTTACATTAATGCAGTTTTAGATTAATTTTGATAAAAGTAATTAACTCCCTCATTGGAGTAGGGAGGATCCAGCATCAGTCTCCCTGACAAGACTGTGCAGCAGTGCAACTCTACCATGTACTGTGGATGTTCCTGCTATGCAAACCTATGCTAACTGCAAGTGATGCTGAAAGCCCCTGTAAGTCCTCCTTTCTGGACCTGATGTTCTTATCTCCTAACATACCAATGGGTTCAGCACTCCCTCCTCTTCTTTTTGTTGTGCATTCTCCTAAAACAGTGGTACAATGGTACTGAGTAACACATAAAGTAAACTGCTCCAAGCCAACAACTATCAGTTTATTATTGTTTTTCTTTATTAATTGTTTCTCTTTATTAATTGTTTCTAATACCTTACTTGTAACAAATGGATTGAATATTCTGTTTCTCTACTTCTTCTTCCAAAATGCTACCCTTTCCCAAACATGCAACCAAGAGAAGGGGATCAACAAGTTCTTGACTTTGTGAACATTGTCACTGTCGGGATTTGCCTCCCATATTTCAGCTACAGTAGCACTGGGAATAGGAAAGCAGAAAGCTCCAATATA
Source organism: Harpia harpyja (assembly GCF_026419915.1). Lineage (NCBI taxonomy): Eukaryota > Metazoa > Chordata > Aves > Accipitriformes > Accipitridae > Harpia > Harpia harpyja. The sequence goes on from NC_068947.1 coordinate 27,608,533, forward strand.
TATTTCAAACTGTGCAGATGCATTTACAAGTAGGCAACTTCCCTGATAGTGATGAGCACTGGTAGATTTTGATATAATGAAAAACACAGTAAGGTTTCTCTATATGCCTTTTTTTAATGAATACTTTACAAAGGTCTCAATTTCTCTCCGAATTTTAGGTTATATAAGAAATTCAGATGAGCAAACTCAGTGACCTAGTTTGGTATTCACATCAGTTACAAAATATTTCATATTTGACATAATAGGTACACATGAACATATGGACTGTGCATATATGCACATGCATTTAATAATCCATTGTACTAGGATTTTTAGATAAGAAAACCCATACAAACTTAGCATTTCAAATTACTGAAGACATACTATCACTGTATGAGTATTTACCCAATAGACTAATACTATCAGTAATGTTAAATTGTTTGATTTACTGGTCATTCTCTTCCCTTTGCTTTGAACCATGATTGACCAGTGAATGCAGCAGGGTAGCCACTGTTATCTTTCAGGAACTTTGATATCCCATTTTGATACACCACTCTAAAAGGAAAAAAACTAAAATCCAGAAGTGAGATAATCTTAAAAAATAACTGTTGAAACAAGGAAAGAAAATGGAATGGCATGAATCTGTCCTTCAGCTAAAAATAGAACTGAGACAACAATGGAACATAAGCAGTCCAATTTTGCAACAATTTCTAGTTTTATAGAGGTGCATGATCTATTTTTTTTCCCGTCTGGCTTATTGTTCCATGTGAAAGCTGGACCCCATAGAATAGAATATGTTGCCTGCTCTATCACATTTATAAATAATGAAAAATACCATGACAAGGATTATTAAGCAGCATAAAGCAAATAAAACAATGGAAGCAGAAATAACAAGGTATCAACATTCCTCCTGAACAGTTATTTCTATGAATTATGCTTGTATAGTTCAGTACATCTCTACTCAGTAACAGGCAGAGACTAATAAAGTAGCTGTTTGAGCTTTTACTTTTGCTAAATGGTTTCTTGGACAGAGCAAGAAAAAGTGTCAAAATAATAATAATAATAATAATAGAAAATCTCTACATTATTTCTCCTTAAACTGAAATCCTGCTCTTTTTATGACACTCTGAAATATTTTAGTTGACTTCAAAGTATGATATGCAAATATATTTCAGAGTGCTACTTACAATACTCAATTTATTTAAATAGTAGTTCAAATAAGAATGTTAATCAAAAGAGGATTGTAATTCCCTCCAAAATCAAAGCTGTAGCAAAAATCTGGAAGAAAAAGATAATAATTTACTACCATCCCTCTAAAAAGCATGGGGGAAAAAAAATTGAATGCAGAAACATTTAACTGAATTTGCCAGCTTTTTTCCATAGCAGTATGAGTGGAAGAAATCTCCTGGAGTATGTAGTCCAGTCGTCTGCTGATGTACTTGCCCTGTTAGCCCCTCCTTTTTCTTTTAGACAGCTGTGTCTCGCCTTGTAATGATACCCTCTCAATATTTAACTCCTGATTTAGATGTCTCTATTTCATCTCATGTTCCATCTCTGTATCTCACATTCAGGATCCATTGCTCACTTTCCCCCTCCTCCCCTTCCCTTCACAGGCAGTTGTCACACTGACAGTGCACTCCCTCTCTCCAGAGGTATACAATCAGACTGTCTAGAAAGTCCTTCTAGTTAAGCTTGGACCAAGATTAGGTGTAGTGGGTGGTCAGAGCCAGGACTGTGGAACTGTCATTGAAGGTTTACTACCAATACAAAACCAAGGACACCACACATACTTGTCTTTACCTTTGCATTAATATACAGTTGGAAAGGAGTTTGTGAGTAGAAAGACCATTACAGTGCATCCATACTAGCCCTGTGTCAAGTTAAAGGAGGAGGTAGGCACATAGGCTTGGTAGGGTAAGCTCAATTGGGTAGGGACAAAAGGACCTAATGGGCATCCAAAGCCAGCAGGGAATCACAGCAGACAGAGCAGGAGTAGGATGCAACAGATGGATTTGTTTCACAAGTGAGCACGTTTACTACAATTCACTCCACGGCGTGTTGGTAGTGAACTCCTGAGAAGACTGGAAGAAATCCCACAGTAACCACTTTGTGTCCCAGCTTTCTTAGGTTCAGGAGTCTGCATGAAGTATATCCAAATCAACATAGCTATCATGCAACATTATTATGATCTCTTCTGAGAAAGGTTTATCCCAGCTCATATCACGAGTCCCACTACTAAGTCACAGTGTCATTAGCAGCGGGGTCCCTGATTCCTTACAGCAAGGTCAGCTGATCACTGACATCAGCCAGGCTACATTTCCAGAATCCTGGGGAGATTAATCAACTCTCTCTGCAAATGGATGTAAGAATTAACTAACTTTTTGGTGGTCCTGTAAGCCTTTGTGTTACCTTCCTTGCTCTTAGGACCATCAACTGCCACTATTATTTCCATTTCTATTATTTACATTTTTGCATTGTTGGTATGGTTTTTATAAATGTTATCCAATTTCCTCTACATGTATTCTCATTTCCCAGGTTTCTGGAAAGTTTATTTTTATTGCCACTCCCTTGGTGATATCCTTTCCTGCTAATGTGCAGGTGATGCTCACACAGATGATGCATACAGTCTCAAAAATACTCCAGTTTACACTTGCCAGGGGTACACTCAGCTCTTTGTTCAGTACCTTGTGTCATCAGACCAAGCAATCACATCCTTGCATCCTAATGGATACAGACCAAGAGACTTACAGAAGACTCATTCCTGAGATGCAGATTTCCACAGCTGAGAATCCATTCCCTGTTTTCAGCTCTGGACTGTTAGATGACTGACAGCCTGGCAGCACTAGAGTGAACTTTTAAGTAAAATAAGTTTATTTTAATAAAATACAAAGATTGGGAAACAGAAAAAAAATAATTGCTTTCTTCTGAGGCAGACAAAGAAAAAATATACTACTCCTTCTCCTTTAGCTCTCATTCTAGCTTGGTTTCAATATGTTTTCTGTGTTCTCCTCTGCTAGTGGAATAACAAGTCACCTATCTTTAAAGTCAATTCAAATATCTCCCAGGAAATAAGCAGTAGTCTGTTAGATAAATTTCAGTCTTCTCTTGCTGAGAAGCATACTGCTCAAAGATGAAGTCTCTCATTATATCCTTTTTTCTTGGATGACTTCTGCTGAATAGAAGTTCAGCCCTGGGTGTTCCTATAATTTCCAATACTGAAAGTGATTTGATAGGGCATTATCTCATCTACTGCACTACACTGCTGCAGTCAGTTTCAGTCACTTGCCATCATTAGAAAATTCTTTCCTATCTTGAAAGAGCCAGGTAGGTTTAACCGTTAATTGACTGCAAAGAGTGTACATGAATTTCTCCCTGACAAAAGTGTGAGGAACATTTCCAACATCTCTGAGTACAAAGTATATAAATTTTTAATAGCTGTAACCTCAGAACACTTACTTGAGATAGGGCTTGATATCATTAACAAAAAAAACCTTGAAAGTAATTGTGCTTGGAATAGATGACTTCTGAAACATAGCTTCAGATGCAGTGAAAAGATTTGTTAGAATCCTTAAAACAGAAATGACAGGTTTTGGAAATAGTTTTTTAAACATTTGCATGAAAGCACAGGTGAGAAAGGTGTTTATGATTTTCTGAAGCTGTGCTTTTAGCAGTATCCCTGATCATTTGGAGCATACCATTATAAATCAGCTCATGTTATTTCATTACATTATAACTACTAAAAGATTGGTACCACTTTTCGAGGCATAGTCTCAGAGGTAAAAGATGATGTATGGTAGAAAAAATAAAAAAAGATCAGAATGATATATTCACTTCACTGATTACCATGACCAGACTCTGTATTTAATACAAAGACAGACAGCTCCCATCTAAAGTAGTTATAATGACTTAATCTGTTTTCCCCACTGAGAACTCTGATCTGGATATCTACTTATTTTTCATGGATTTATCTGATTTTAAAAAAAATGCATACATGGGGAAAATTTTGTTAATGGAATACACTCATGGAAAATGGCATCCTTATTTCAATGAGAGGCTCTACACAGAAGGATCAGGACAGAGTTAACTTGAATGGATCTGGTGCACAATTTCAAATACTTGTTGGCATTTTGTTTGCTTTGGATTTTTATGAAGTTAATGCTAATAGGTTTAAGAATAAGACATTCCATCTCAGCTGAAAGTTCATAAAAATCTGTGATTGCAGATTGTTCATAAGACTTAAAGAGGATGACAAAGTGACTTTACACTTATTTTTCTCACTTAATGATGACATTTTTGGCCCCAGTAACTACTGTCAAAACCTGTGAAATAGGCAATGATTTGCGAGAATATAATGAGCTGAGAGCAACAAAGTTGCTTTCCTTTTCAGTTGTCAGATTATTCAATCCTTTCAACACATTTTGTTTTGTCCACAGTTTATGGACCAGTAATTATCAGGACAAGGAGGATGCCTTGTCCCCTTGATACTGTCTCTTTTCAATTACTACTGCTTTTTCTACTTTATCCATAAAATATTCAGGACACAGAAGTTTTAAAGAGGGAAAACAAAAATTTCTGAGTATAAGAAGCAGTATAGCAATAGGTATTAGAATCCTATTGGATATAAATCGCTTGTTAATTAGAAAGACTTTACAAACTCTTATACAAAAGAAAAAAATCTGGCATTGGCATTGTTTCATTCAAATAAGGATAAGGTAAATAATGCATAAACCTTGTTGTATCAGGACACCAGCATAGCTGCACTGGGTTCTGCACATCATGCAGAGCATACAATTGCAGCATGAAGGGAAAAGGAGGTTCTCAGCTGTTACTGTGTCAATGGGAGCAGCATGACCAAGATATGAAATAATTCTCTGGGGGGGGACTTTGATCTCCTGTTTCATGTTCCAAACAATTCATATACTGTCTATAATGTCATTGCATGTAGCATGACTGGGTAAGTAGACAGATTCGTCCTTTTTTTTTTTAAATCTAGGTCTGTAGGAGCAATAGCATTCTTGCTTTTTTAAGTAACTGATTTCAGTACAGGTCAGAAATCTATATTGCTTACGAAGTAATAACTATTGTCAAGTAAATGATGCTGGTGAGGAATGTAAACAACGACATTTGCTATTTGACCTTAACAACTCCACAGGGTCAATGAAAAATTGCTGAAAGATGCATAATTTCTGATTTACTAGGTAGGGAATAAACCCCAACAAAACAAACAAAAATGAATGCAACAAAACCAAAAAAGGATAGTGAAAATCTCTTATAATTAATTCTTAAATTCATTTATTGTTTTCAGTTAGTGGTTGTAAATAAAAAGAAATAGAGTCAGTGTGTTTTATTTGGTTAGCTTTTTTTTTCTCAAAGTAATTTTTAATTTGGAGTCCAGATTGATTTTATTTCATTTTGTTGTTACTTCTTCCTTCAAATTAAAAAATATTTTTGTAACTAAATCCAAATTAGAATAATCTGATTAGATGACTAAGCAAAAATTCAAGACCTTTGTTCCATAATTATAAAAGTAAAATTTAGGACTAATAGAATAATTATTTTAATATCTTACCTATCAAATCTGTGAAATACTTGTAGAAAACAATTTATTATAAATTTATACATATACACATTTGCATATACTGTATATATATGTATGTAGTATTTATAAGAACACCTTCATTAAGAGAACACTGAAGTTGCACTGTTAGAGGAATTAAAGAAAGCACATATACTCATGTATTGTAATTTTATTAACATTAGCAACATATTTACCTGCTTTTATTCACATAATAAAGTGTGGCCTGATGTGTTTACACAACTTGTACACCTTGACAGCTTTAGGTGGGATAGGTAAAGCTTACTACTGAATTAGGTCTGCCTACACACGGCAGCGTCATATACTGAGACTGTAATGGTCTTTACCTATAGATTGGACAGATGCCTCTACCTGGAGGTTGAAAACATTTGCAAATGTCTAATATACACTACAGCCATTTTGTACACTTTTAGATGTACCATCTTCCTATGCGCTGGAATACCGGACCTTTTATCTGCCATTTTCCTAGGGATACCATACCCTAATTTCCCTACCATAATTTATTTTTTTCCTTTCTTCCTTATTTAAATTATATTTCAGAAGAAAAAATGCATAGGAATAAGCAGTGCATCTTTCCAACTTTAAGAGGGAACTACCATGGTATTTTATACAAGAAATTTGTAACCTATTGGCACACAGAGAGACAGGTCAGCCTGACTGGGGTGCTTGGGCCCTGCAGTGTCCTCGTGAGAAGAGACTTCAGCTATATTTATAAGGACTTCTGCTGAGGTGGGATTAGGTTTTGTACAGGGCATGTAGAGAATAATGGAGGGAGGGAGGAAAGGAGGGAGGGAGGAAGGGCAAAAACAAAGCTAATCAAGTCACAAAAGATGAAAAGGAGAATAAGAAAATCCTGCTTTGCAGAAGCAAAATTGGACCAAACTAGGACCCAAGGAATCTGGCCTACAAAGGTCAACAGAAAGTCTTTGGCACCTAGGAGAGATTTTAGACAAAATTTTTGCATGAGAGACCTTTTTCCCTGTTGAATAGAAAATGTACAGCATGTTGTAGGACTCCCCAGCTGGGCAAGATTTTTGCTGAGAGTCCCTTTCATATCTGCAACTATGAAAGACTCCTGATTCATGCTGGAACCTATAAATTACATTGTTATTTGAATTGACCTAATGATATCAATTGCTTATTTGACTTCGTGAAGGGGAAAGGATAGAGGGAAGAAATTTAATATAAACTATAAATATAAAAACCAAGTATTTGCAAAGTATAAATGCAATAGGTATTTATCTATACAATGTATTATACACATAAAGCAGGTTTACCTTGTATCAATACAGGTTATTTATAAGATTATTATGATTTTTCACTTAATTCTTTTTCTTCCTTTTTTGATTTTTTTAAAAATTACACATTCTGAAGGGTTTGGTAGAGAAAGGTGATACCTCTCTATTTTATATATTTGATGATATATTTCAAATTAGTAAGAAATTTGAAGCCCTCTGAAGGTGCGCTACAATGGACCAGTGTCAACTACTTCTAATACCTACGCTACAGGCAGCCATAATCCTGAAAACCAAACTAGAGCCTAAGTTAAAAATAACAGTAATTGGTTAAACATGTAATGACTTCGACTGGATTGGCTTTTTTTCCTTCCATCGAGACTCTTCTAAACTGGAAACAGACTCTCTTTCAATTCTGCTATAATCTTGAATCTTTACTTGTCAGTACAAGACTATCATTTGCATTTTAGTCCACCTAAACCATTCTAACAAAAAATCCTATATAAGTTTCTTACTGTTTGAAAAAGCATTTAGAAGTATGGCAGCAGAAGAGGACAGTTACCCAAACCAGTAATCAAGACAAAGAATATTTCTATATTTTAGTTTGAGCACTTAAAATAATGTTTTTGACTACATAAATAATCTTATGTGGCAGGTTTTATGTCATTTGGGTGATCCGAAACTTGCTGCTAAGAATCAGCCATACTGTATGTGTGTGTGAGCCTTATTCTCCTTTCTTCAGAAAAAGTTGCTCATTTAATGAGAATTTTAAAAATGAGAATGACTTGCCTTCAAGACTAGAATGCTTGAAACTTGTTTTGCAATCAATATAGAACACAACTGGCCTGCTGCAAGAAAATATCACCTTGATGATGATGTGCCAGTGTGGTTTTAGTTCTCACACAGAGATTCAGCACTTTACCAAAAGAAACCCATGCGCTCTTTCTCTCATCAATGCTTCTTTTGAAGTATTAATATAATTTAGCAGTTGGTAACTGCAGAGCAACATTATTAGGGAATTATAGTAATAATCCCTTGACAATGTTACTTCTATGTTCTTACTCTGATTTATAATTAAACCACCTACAGGTATGTAGAAGTAATACAAAATGTCAGGCTTAGACCACAGAAGTGAATTTATTTATGAAAAAAACCTGTCTTTTTCAAAAGCAGGGGTGTCACAGTTTAACCCCAGCCAGCAACTAAACACCACAGCCACTCGCTCACTCTCCCTGCGCTGGGATAGGGGAGAGAATCGGAAGGGTAAAAGTGATGGTAAAACTCATGGGTTGAGATAAAGACAGTTTAGTAGGTAAAGGAAAAGTCATGCACACAAGCAAAGCAAAACAAGCAATTCATTCACCGTTTCCCATGGGCAGGCAGCTGTTCAGCCATCTCCAGGAAGGCAGGGCTCCATCACGTGTAACGGTTACTTGGGAAGACAAACGCCATCACTCCAAATGTCCCCCCTTTGTCCTTCTTCCCTCAGCTTTATATTGCTGAGCAAAACATCATATGTTATGGAATATCCCTTTGGTCAGTTGGGGTCAGCTGTCCCAGCTGTGTCCCCTCCCAACTCCTTGTGCCCCCCCAGCCTACTCACTGGTGGGTGGGGTGAGAAGCAGAAAAGGCCTTGGCTCTGTGTAAGCACTGCTCAGCAATAACGAAAACATCCCTGTGTTATCAACACTGTTTCCAGCACAAATCCAGAAGGTAGCCCCATACTAGCTACTATGGAGAAAATTAACTCTATCCCAGCCAAAACCAGCACAAGAGGGAAACTGTATAACCTCTGATTTGTGCTTCCAAAAAGTGAAAAAGGCATTTATAGCCATTTAAAAATCTATTTAAATATAGGAGTGTACATGTACGTATATACTTATTCATAGAAGAATATAGGAAAACATTAATGGATAATAGCAGAAATTATTTTGAAAATTGAAAATGGACAGCTGGGAAAAACCTTATCCAACCACTTAATTTTTAAAAAAACACTATAATCAACCTACACTGAGGAGCAAATGAAATTTAAAATATGATATGCAGAAATATTTTGCAGTTACAAAACATTAATAAACAGCTTACCAGAAAACTTACTTTTCTGTGAAGTAGTTTTGGGTTTGGCAAAAGAATATATATAGATTACATATATATATATATGTATATATTTAGCAATAACAACTAATTGAAGTGAAAATGTCCTGATCATCCTTAGTTGTGCTTTTTATGATGTTGAATATCTGAGTAGCACTGTTTAAGCACTGTTGAATTCTATTAACACCAATTTAATATGGAGGTGCTGACCTTGCTAGTAGTAGATTTGGTAGCATACACTGATTATATAATAGTACATGGTGTTCTAGGAACTCTGCATTACACAAGCAGAAAAAGGCAATCTTTTTAACATGTTTGTGTGGGTGGCTAAGCAGTCTTCAAAACATGAGTTACTTTCCTGCTGTGGTCTTTATTTTTAATGCTTTTGGAAGTTTCTAATTTAATCATTATTTTTTCTCAATTTTTTTAAAATATCTTTTTTGCAGAGTGAGTATGTATGTTGTCAATGACTTGTGTCTCTCTTCGTCCTTACTAATGCCAGTGACACCATGGTAAGTCACTGTATCAAATCAAACATGCCATATTGAGCTTGCAGATATTGCATTACAGAGTGGACTGCTATTATGTTTTGATATTTGAAAGATGACTTACAACCTAAATTATCTGCAAACTGTAAATTAAGGATTTTTTTTTATTTTAGAAGAAAATGCATCCTGTAGTAGTACAACCTCTGAAAAGACAAAAATACCAAAATTGTGCAACTACAACACTATTCACCCACTTTTACAAAATTTGAAGCTTCACTAAAGCTCTACAAATTACTGTGTGACCTTCTTGAAAGGGAACATTCAAATAATTTGGTAAGAAAACTAGCTTGCATGACTTCAGAGCTAGTTAGGATTCCACTGTAAAAATACCTTAACTTCTTGGTATCTATCACCGTCAGATTTGTGTCATTCTAATACAGATGAAAAGACTTTCTTTTTTTTCCAAACAGCTAAAAGTTTTTGTAATTCCTGTTGAAACTGCTGCTTTGGAAAGAGGGAAAAAACAGAAAGATAAGTAGGGCCAGGTAGAAGGAGTAAGAGCAACTGCAAAAAGACTGCCCTTTGTCTGAGCTTTAAAGTGAGGAGCTCAGGTTTCTATTTTCTGCACCAAAGCAATTTGTGAGGGTCACTTTAAGCAATCATTAGACAAAGTACAAAATCCCAAGCCCAAATGAAACCACGATTCTTAAAGGAACATTTAATTTTCTCTGTCTATCTAACTAATAGAGCCTAAGCTCTCTGTTTTGCAGTGCACTCAGTTCAGCAAGACTCAAAAGTTACAGAGTGGGGAGTGGGTCTAATCAAAATTAAAAAACTGTCCATGTGGAAACCTGCCCTTTTAGTGGATACTGCAAGATTGGAGGTTAATTTCAGAAACAATAACAGAGAAGTTGAGTGAAGGCTTCACTCATCAAGGATAGGTTTTGAGAGGAAGAACGGCAATAAAAGCAGTTATGGTGAAAGTCATACCCATTTGTGTTTGTTTTTTAACAGAAATATTCAAACTATTTATGAGATTAGTTGATTTTGACAGCTTTTGCAGCTTGATTTTTAAATAAGAAAGAGATGTTTGAAATTACTAAGGTGTTCCATCTGATGCCTTTAGAATGAAAATGCTTGTTTCTGAGCAATAATAAATGGTTTAATTTCACAATGGATAGAAGAAAACCAAGATTGAAGTTGCAACACCTGTTCTCATGCTTCTGAAGTGAATTTTTCAGAGTGACTTAAGAGGCCACAATGATACTTTCCCCCCCCCCAAAAAACCCCAACAAAACAAAAACCAAACCACAACAGTTTCAAATGGATTTTAAACCTTTATACTGAAAAAGCATAGGAATGTGGTAATAATACATGTGGTTATAGACCAGAGGAGAAATACTACAATTCTGTATCTCTAAATACTAGACCTAACCAGGTAGCTAGCTAGATTTGGTTTAGGTGCAGTTACTTGCTAAACCATCTAGTGTGTTAAAAATAACAAATAAGCAAAGTATGCAGTCAAAAGTATGTAAGAGTCCTTTAGCTATGTATTCACCGTAGCAATGCATGTAGTCTGCTGTTCCCTTTATTTTTAGCAACTGGATGAGAGATGAGAAGTTGATTAATCAAGGTATGCTCCTTTTTCTTTCATGTTATCATTTTGATTAATTATTAATTACCTGGCTCTTTCCTACCTTTATTACCTCCTTCTTGTATACTGTCAGATTTGGACAACTTTTGAACTATGTGACTTACCTCCTCAGACCACATTCCGATGCTTGCTTAAACACAGAGGCCCATGGCATTATATACTGCAATATGCCAGAGAACTTTGTTTATGAGAACAGACAACTGGATTTAATGTCTATTAAGTTTATATATATGTGCATTAAATGTCTGTTTATGTATGTTTAATGTTCAAACCCATGAACTTTAGCTGATAAGCTGCAGCATACAATGAAAGGCTAGAGAGATTTCTAAGAAATAAAAGGGAAAGCAAATCATCTAACAGTTTGTTAAGAAGACCGTAATTAAAATGTTACGGCCGTCTTAAATTAACATTTTCTGAAGACTTGTCAGGTATAGCTTACTGTAAAGAAAATGCTAGAAACATTTTAATAGTTATTTAGATTCTATCAAACATCCTATGCCATTTATTCAAGGAGAATTCAAGTGTTATTTATAAATTAAATATAATTATTATTTTCAGTCTTTTTTCTAAGAAAGGAATAAGAATTATTGAAGCCAGCCAGTTTGACAAAATAATGAAATTAGTTTGGTTCCACTGTATCTCATTTCAAAACCTCAGGTGAATGAAAATAAATTCCAATATTACATGGATAGATTCTTATGCAAATCGGATAGCAACCTTTACAATAAATGAATGGCAAAGGTAATACTTTTATATATCTGCAAAGTTTTTTTCCTGACTGTAAATTCACTACAGCACAAATTCAGAAAGAGAAACAGTTATTTTATGTATCTGTTTTAAAAGCACAAAATATCTAACACCACAAATTTAAACTTGACTTTATCAATTACCTTCAGTAGATTTTTAGATGGGGTAATTTTGGAACATCTGGCTTAAGAAACAAGTTAACTATCAGTAGAACCATTTAAAAGTAAGAGGTTTTGTGTTAATTGTTTAAATGAAAATTCATGAACATTTATAAAGCCAGCAAACTGCAGGAAAAAATAATAGTACGCATGCTCAAACCCAATAACCAAGACTCTTCTTGGTAGCTTTTAAGTCCTTTTGTGTCATCGTAAACCTATAAACAGGTAATAAACCTCTTAAAATGACTAAAAGGAAATCCTATGACATTTTAAGCGATGTTAGTATAAATCTTTTGTAAATATACACACTTTGTGAAAGATAGTATTAAGATGCTTGTTTATATATAGACGATCTTTGGACACCTGTGGATGTCAATTGTTCAAGCAATTAAAAAGAAAAGTAGTTCCAGAGTGGAGTCACTTTCTTTGAACCCTTCAGTGACAAACACTGCAGCTATCATTAGTAAACAACAGACCCTGACACATAAACAGCAGCTTTGTTAGAATACTGAATTTGTTCTGGTTAAAAATTTTAAGTTCTGTTTCTTCAAGAAATAAAACAGTGTCTTTTTTTTCTTTAATTTTATTTTAAAAACCACCCAAACAAACATTCCCTAATTTTTAATACAAACCTAGATAGATTATAAATGTAAGTGTATCCTGAATCAAGTGTCATTTTTCAGTAGAATAATTACAAGACACAGTAGTAATACCTAGCTTTCATACAGATTTATCACTTACGTATTCATAAAGTGGCAAATCCTTTTTCTTCCTTTTTCAGATAGGAAAACTGAAACAGAATGAAGGAGTGACCTGCTCAAATTCAGCTAGAAAACTGTGACAAAATTTGAAACTGAACCCTTACCCCTGATTCTTTGTTGAGGCTCAACCTGTTATAACACAAGGAAGCAGAAAGAGCTACTTCTCTGCTGAAACTGCACATCTAAAAGAGTGCTTCAAGTCTCGATAAAGAAAAGTTAGTGGCAACAGCAGTCTGTGAATGCTACTCTGGTCCTGACTCAAGCTTACCCAGTGGGAGGAAAGCTGGGCCACTGTGGACATGACTTGAGGAAGTCTAGGGGAAAGCTCGAACAAATGATTTCTGATCTATGAATGAAAATATGGAGGCTCAGAATCTTTCCATCTGCTCAGCTGAGAAATTTCTCCCTATTCAGTTGCAAATAAAGACACTTTTTTTCCATGCTAGTTAATAAAGACAACAGGTAAGAACATTTTCTAGACACCAGCTCAGAGGATTTGGTGGCAACAAATGACCACACAATTTAACTTGCTTAGATAGATGCCCAAGGATAGCTGTGTTATCTATAATGAGCTCATTAATGTCTATAGGTCAAAGACACGTATTTTAAAAGCTGTCCAAACAGATATAGTACTTAGTCAATTAATATAACAAACCTCATTATCTTTTTTAAGAAAAATATGTCTAAATTGTGCTTATTCAAATTAATCCAAAATGTCTGTAAACTTTGCACTGATCAGCTTTACTTGGCATGAAAACATTTCACTCTTATGTCATCCTCGCATATATCAAAGATATTTCTCTTTAAAATTAGGTTAACTCCACCTTTTTTTCTGTAGAGAGTTCCTTCCATTATTAGAGCTGCTTTCATAAACCATAACAATGAAAAGAAATGCTTTGTTGGCCTGCCTTTTGACAAGATTCCTACTGAGTTATTAAAAAAAAAAAAGTATTGCACTAAAACCTATCAGGGGTTAACTTTAAGACATTCCTGTATGTTTTACTTTGCAAGTTTGCTTCTCATACATTGTCAAATAAATGCAATTAGGTAAAAATCTAATGCTAAAAATCAAGTTAGCCTTCAGTTAAGAATCAGTGACTCACAAAAGGTGCTTAGTTAGTTAATACTTCAAAAGTTGAAATTTAATTAATACAACATAGTTCAAAACGTTCATCCATGCCTGAATTTTGCAAAATAGCAGCTGATGAACAGAATATTGGTAAAATAAAAAAATAAACGAAGCAGCAGGGTGGCTCAGAGGGTAAAACACTAACTTTCATCTCTTCTTTGATTCTGTGTTCAATCATCCACTGAGGAAACAGTCTAGATCACAAATCCACACCTAATTATCAGCATGGGCATGATCCCCACCTCTGTTCCCAAAGTTTATGACTAATCTGTCATGAAGTTTTAACGTCTTCCAGCAGAAGAAAGAATTCTGGCAGGTCAGCATTGCGGTCACTATACAATAAGAAAGATCCATGGTTTATGGACAGAAAAATTGTCACCTTTACACCTCCCTGGTACATATGGCTTTGAACAATTTTCAGGTGAGTACATTCTCAACCTCAGTCCACATATAATCTATGTCCTGAAAAGCTGTCAATAATATTCTCCACTTTATTTGTCTCTTCTTCAGGGAAGAGGTTCTGAAATCTGACTCATAAAGTCCTAAAAATTTTCAGTGTTCATCATGATACTTCATATAATATATCTGCTTTCCCTTTCCACATAATTAAAACAGGTAATTATTAGAAACTTCAACTGATAGAGTATTCATTCTCTCTTATGTCTTCCACCTGCATGGCACCAAAGTGTCCTCTTCACATTACTGACAGGTGAACATAGTTCAAGAAATCACATCTGAAGCGAAACAAAATGTTCATTTTAGTACACAAATTTTAAGCAGTTTCCAGCTACCTTATTTACTATCAGATACATACCAAATCAGGGACTGTAATACATGCTATTTTCTGCATAGACCACAGGTGAGCTCTAGCCCTGTAAATATGGTTTTGCCACTTCTGGGGGCAGGCATCAGACTGTGTTGGGTCCCAGGGGGTGGCTGGGCTGCCCTTGGCCCGGGCGGGTCTGAGCTGGGTTTACCAGTGCCCATTGCCCAGCCTGTCTGAGCTCCAGCTCTGTGAGTGCCGCTGAGGAAGGGGCTGACAGCCTGTCATGGTTTAAGCCCAGACGGTAACAAAGCACCATGAAGCTGCTCGCTCCCTCCTCCCCCCCCCCCCACCCCGGCCGGCCCTGGGTGGGATGATGAGGAGAAAAAATATAAAGAGAAGCTCATGGGTCCAGACAAGGACTGGGAGGGATCACTTTCCACCTTTGGTCACGGGCAAAAGACAGGCTTGACTTGGGGAAGAAACATGATCAGTTTAATTTAATACAAATCATATCAAAACAAACATACCGAGATGTAAAACCAAACCTTAGAACACCTTCCTCCACCCCTCCCCGGCTGAATTCCACTCTCGTTTCTCTCTACCTCCTCCCCCCGGCGATGCAGGGGAACAGGGCATGGGGTCAGTTCACCACACATTGTCTCTCCTTCCTCCTCAGGGGGAGGACTCCTCATGCTCTTCTGCTCCAGTGTGGGGTCCATCCCACGGGAGACAGCCCTTCACGAACTTCTCCGATGTGAGTCCTTCCCATGGGCTGCAGTTCCTCACAAACTTCCCTGGTGTGGGTCCTTTCCACAGGCTGATCTTCAGTCACAGACTGCTCCAGTGCGGGCTTTCCCATGGAGTCACAGCCATCTTTGGCGGCATCCACCTGCTCCGGTGCGGGCTCCTCCACAGGCTGCAGGTGGGCATCTGCTCCCCCGCTCCCCTCCATGGGCTGGGGAGGGATGGCCTGCTGTCCCACCATGGGCTGCAGGGTATCACCTCCTGCGGTGCATCTCCTCCCGCTCCTTCCTCACTGACCTTGGTATCTACAGAGGGGTTCCTCTCACATTCCAATCCCACTACTCACTACCACTTCCCCTTCTTAAATCTGTTGTCCCAGAGGCACTACCACCATCACTGATTGGGTTGGCCTGGGCCAGAGGCGGGTCTGACTTGGAGACAGGGGAGCTTCTAGGAGCTTCTCACAGGAGCCGCCCCTGTGGACCCCTCCCCCGCCACACAAAACCAAAACACAGCCCCAGGCAGTCCCTACCAGACAAATGGACCCTGGGGATATTGGGAGGCTGTGAGGCAGCTTTCACCCCCTTCCATGGTAGCAGGGGGAAGGGAGCAGGTGGGGATGGGAAAATGTATTAAAAGAAAGCCAAGGGGACCCCAGACTAATGAGGAAAAATATCCTACCATCAACACCATACTCCTCCCAGTGAAGACTTCAGGATACTCAGAACTCAAACATCCTCAGTCTTCTTCAAGACAACTGAAACTGTCAGCCTTGGGACACACTGGAACCTTGAAAGGGTGAGCATAACTCCAGAGAAAATGGGCAGATACTAGAAACACTCAAATAACAATTTTACTATTTTTTTAATAAGGCTTTTCTGTTTCACTTGCATGATTTGGACTATTAGAGCATTATGGCATTAATTGTACTAATATACTTATAGCTCTATGAATAAAAGATGTTTCCTTTCACCTATACTGAGATTTTGGATGTAACAGAGCAGAATTAGCAGCTAAGGCTAGCTCTTTTCTCTACATCCATCATTTACTCATACTAGAAGCTTATCTTAGTAAAAGAAGACATGATCAGCAGATGGAAAGTCAGGAATTAGACAATCTATATGGTTTGTTTCTCTCTTGGGATTGCTTGTTCTCAAGGCTAGAAATCCTCTTCCCAAATGAAGAGAAATTAGTCAGGAATGGTGCTATGGTGGTACCAGTACAATATAGCCACTGTAACAGCCTGAATCTGTTGACGTTAGCTCTGCAGCAATAGTGGTATCCTTTTGAAGTAAACATCCTAGTCATTCCTACCTTACAGTCATAGCATTACAGAGTGACTCAGGTGGAAAGGGACTTTGGGAGGTCTGTAGTCAGACCTGCTACTTGAGCCAGCAGGGCCAGCCTGGTCTTGAAAATCTCCAGGGATGGAGTCCACACAACTTCACTAAGCAACCTACTCCCATGCTTGACTGCCCTTGTGAGGAAAAAGCTTATTCTTATATCCAGCCTTAAGCAACTTGTTTCAATTTATACCTACTCTTTTTGTCATGTTCACCCGCTCACCCCCCCCCACCCCCATCCCTGCAGCCATCTCTTTTCCAGGATGAACAAGCCCAGCTCCCTCAGCCTCTCCTCACATGGCAAGTGCTCCAGCATTGATGGACTTCACATCCTTCCTCTTACCTTGCTTCAGTTTGTAGATGCCTCTGTTGTACTGGGTGACCCAAACTGGACACAGCATCTTGGTATGATCTAATGAGCAATGAATAAAAGAGACACTCACTTCCCTGAAATTACTGTCTGTGCCTCTGTACATAATAGCCCAGGATATTGCTGGCCATCTCTGCTGGCATAGTAGGCTGCTGGCTCATGCTCAGCTTGCTTCTAGCTCAGAAGCTAGCACTCCTTCAACACAGCTCAGGCGGAAAATGAAGGCCCCAGGCTGAGAGCTTCTAGGTCCAGAGTGTGGGTAGAGGTCCCCAGTGAGGCTGATCAGGCTTAGTACTACTCAAGGCCCTGCTGCTCTGCACTATTTGGTAGAGAAGAAGTAGTCTTTGTTGACCTGCTTACAGAACCTTGCACTCCAAAGACATTTGAGGACTTGACACCTGACCGTTCCTCTTAAGCATCCTGTTACAGAGGTACTGGGAAGGAGCAAATAATAAGTACATTTGTGGATAAGATGTTACATCCTAAAGCATTTCTTGAATTGTTCAATATTATCAACTGTGTGCTTGGAAAGGCTTCTGCTATTGCTAATTTTGTCCAGGAAATATTTACAATTTCATAAGCAAACAGTGTGGCCAAAGGTTTCATTAAGTGCCATCATTTAGTGTATTTGTTTGGACAGTCTACAGATAAATTGAATAAAATGTTGAAAGATAGAGGATAATTAGATAATTAGATCTGTATTAAAAAAGAAAATGAAAATGCACATATTAAGAAGCAGGTCTTTCCTTCTGAGAGTGATGTGGGAATTCAGAAGCAAAAATACACTGTTCTGCTTTTTGTGACAATAACTCCATTTAAAATTGGACTCAGTAAGAGATACGCTTAATTACTTGTAACGATCTAGTTTCCCAGAAAAATGCTTGATATATATCCCTGAAGACCTCATTCTTCTGCTTAGTCCAAAAACCAAGTTCAACATGAGGAACGGTGGTAAAAATTTCTCATGCTATGGCACGTTTCTGAAAAGAGATAGAAGACGTAGCTTTTTGACCATTCAACGCCTGGCAAGTGCACTGACATTGTCTGCTAGTGTGCTAATTAGTCTCAGTTGAGGCTGTGGTTTTATCGATGTGTACACTTGGCTTCTGGCAATTGGATCAGGGTCACAAAACTCATTTCATGTAGTTCTTGAACTCTGAATTAAAGGTGTATGCATACAAGTGTTATTTGTAACTTGTTACTCTGCTAAAACTGCGCTAAGTCAGTACAGTATTAAGATAATTTAATGCCACTGCCTATGTGCTAACCATTCTCTTAACACGTGTGTATTAACCATTGAAATCTGGAGGAGTGCCCTGTCACTGCCTCACTCTAGAAGCGGCACCTTGAAAAGGTGTTATTTCTGAGAATGACATCTTGGTGTCAGCAAAATACTAGAGTTACATGCTATATCATTTCTAAAAGTACAGTCTTCAAAGAAAGATCTTTCAGGAAATCGATGGAGGGCCATAAGTAAAAACTTTGATGTTATTTGGGTAGGCAAGTCACTACAGTGACCACAATTTTCAGCTGGGAAATTGGTCATACTGTCATTTTCTCCTGATCTAATTTCCCTAACCACTGCTGACTACAGTTAAATTTATTGTTCTACATGTGTGTACTAAGATCTATTTTGTATTATTTATCACTTAATATATCCTACTTCATTGTTTATTACCCATCCTTCCTTTGAATCCAATTTAATGGAATACTGTTTTGGTTTTTGTTTCTCTGTACCCTTTCGTCCTTCACTGTTTTCTGTTACTTATTGTCCTATTTTTCCATTTCTCTTTTTCTGGTGCTTTTGTCAAAGTCCATTCTGTTCATTTTGATCTCTGGAGGAACATGAATAAGAGGCTATGCTCATACCTGTGCTAGGTTGGGACAACCTGTTTCCATATTTATATGGACAGTTATTCTTCTTTTCTCTGTTCTTTTCGGCTGCAGTTATGGCTTGCTCTGCATCTGGTTTGCTGTGAGATGGTAGACTGGCTAGGATGGACTGGAGGAGGTCTGACACTGTTAGGACTTCCTGGAACATTTGTGGAAACTCTGAGGAAACCAGAACTCAAAAAATTAAGCTAAAATTCAGGTGTGAGGAGAATGTGATGGGTCTAGAAGGCCCTTGGTTGCTTTTTATTTTCATTGTCATAGAAATGAAACATGCTTTGAATGCATAGAATCATGTTTTCTGATCCTTTTGAAGTAATGCATGTATTTTTTTTCTTATAATTTGTGAGATCTTCCAAATTTCCAACATGGACAGAACTGAATAGAATAAAATTTAAAAAATAAAACTTCCAATTAAATAAGGGCTTTCAGGTTTCAGGGAAAAAAAAATTACTTTGGAACCAAGTTATAGAAACAAACATTTGAAAAAAAATTAGTTTTACATCTACAGCTCATGTAGCTGCTGCATAGGAAAATAGGCCTATATAAGTAAAAGACATAGAATTTCGAGTTATAAGAAGATTTCTTGTGCTTGGAAAAATTGGCTCATAAAATTAGGTTTTAACTTGTCCTTCTTTAAATGTCTGTCCTGATCCAATGTCAGGGAAGGTTTCGATATGATCCCAAGAGCGAGATTAAGACACAAACAAGGTCAAATACCATATACGCAAAAGAGCTTTTATTATCAAAAGTAGAAAATAGTAGCGATAGTATAGAATGGAAGAAAAGGCAGAAATCAAGCAAGCAGTCAGGATAGAGTTGCAAGGATAGTCACCACCATGGATCCAGTGGTGTCCTGTTGGTCCTTAGTCTTCAGTTCTTCAATGGTGGGTGCACACCACGGCTTGTCTCCACATTTTTTTATAGGGCATAGTTCGATGATGCATGCACATAGTTACTGTTCATGCACTGTTCACGCACTGCAGGTTTCATCTATCACACAACCTTTGTGTGATCAACACCAGAAACCAGTATCTTAACTCAAAGACTACAGTTTCCATGAGAATGGTAGTCTCCACATTCTTCATTGGCTCCAGCCTGTCTCTGCCCCTGGATGCCTCAATGGCCTGGTAATCGTCCTTTTGGACAGAGGAGTGCCTGCTTAAACAAGCCATCTCTGGGATAAATCACAGCAAACAATCCTTGAGATGAATGGCTTGAGATGATAGTCCAGTCTCTCACAACAAACAATCTTTGAGACAAATAGCTCAAGATAACAATTCAGTCTCTCACATTGTCCACAATGCCATTATGGATTGATCATCTAGATTCTTACATGGTCAATGGAGAGAGTTAGCTGTGTTTTGCATGCAATTCATCTGTCTTGTGTTATACGTTTTAGAATGAGATTAATGGAACTAGGGAAGTGACTGTTTTTCTCCCACTGACTACAAAGGCAGCCTAAAAGAGTCTCTCAGGTGCAGGTTTTGTATGATTATGCTTAAAATGAGATTATATGCCTCTTCAGCCACTGGTGAGGAAAACAGCATGACATCTATTGGTGAAAGTTCAGCAGGCCTAATTTGCATCTACAGAATTAGTTTTGTCAGAAAGCTACTGGCAAGCACTACCTGTAAGGCACTGCTTTCCTTCAGCAGGCTGCCCTCGTGCTGGCCCTGCATTCTAGAGCCTATGATGAAAGATGCCAGAGTGTGAAGAACACTGCTTTGTGCAGAACAAATTATAAAATGCTGCTAAACCAGAGTTAGTTATATGATTCTTTTTAAAGGCTTTAGAAATAATAAGGGCATATAAATAGCATGAGCTTTAGGGTATTGTACAACACAGCAGCTTCTGTACTCCTCAGGATCATTCTGTAATGATACTCTGTAATGTTACCATTACTTTATTACTCTGCATCATTACAGAATATGAAAAAAACCCCATTCATTTGCATGAAAAATTCCTCAATTTTTTTTTCTTTGTACAAATCTGACTATGAAATTCCCATCTTTCAATGAGATTAGTCTATCTTCATCTATCTATTAGTCTATCTCTTTAGTCTCATTGATGCTATGATGAGGAATAGTGTATAATTGCTCTTCAGGAATTAGTCACAAGCATAACACATTTTGTCATGAAGCAGGTTTGTAAAGTATGTTAAGAAGCAAGTTTGTAAAGATGTTAAGCGTACATGCTTCTAAAACAAATTGTAGCAATTATTATCATCTTTACCACTTCTCTGCCTTGGCAAGAACAAAAAGAAATATCGTATGTCAGAATCCTCATAAAGAAGATAATAGCTCTTCCTCATAAAACAATCAAACAAACAACAACCTACAATGTATCATTTGTGGCCCTAAAATGTCCATCATACACACTTGTACACTATATCCAAAATAAATTTCATAGTATTATTCAAATAACTTATTCTGCTGATTTAATGTTGCACTTTATCTACGTTGCAGCATCACCAGAGTTACATCAGCCATTAACTTTGCAATATCATGAAAAAGACAGCCTAACTTCACTGACAACTGAACTTGATGATGAAATATCTAGTAACTGATAGTCAAAACCCCCTACTATATATTTTACAAATATTTCAAACCCAATCCATGAATGTCTTACAAGGATAAATGTTTCTGTTACCCCGTTAACTCTGACACATCAGTTATATGAAAGTAACAAAATTTTAATCAGGGAATCAAATTCTTAGTAGGTTTCCTTTACCTATATTTAAAAAATATATTTCTAAAAGTTTTAATAAACAGCAAACACCATAACATAATCAATAATCGTTACTACTAAAGGAAGGACTGAATCCTTTATTCCAATACTTGCTAACTTTATGAATAATGCTGTTGTGGTCTGGAGGATTATCCATATGCATGAGTTAAGCATGTACAAAAACATCAACAAGGTCAAGGTCATAACTTGCTGAATGAGCCTTTTGCTTAGTTACTTTTGGACCACAAGCACATTATGCTAAAGCTTGAGTTATATCTGCTATATTTGCTGATGGCCTCCAAGCCAAATTTTGCTAAACCTACCAAACAGGCTTATGTTGGCCACATACATTTAGCTGGGAGAAAGTCTGCAATGGTTCTTAGTTTATCTGAAAAGACTGTCAGTCCTTAATACAGGGATTAAAGTAACATGCTTTATTGTACAATTCGCAATTTTGTGTTTGAAATCTCTGCAGGATCACCCAACCTGCTTGTGGACACATATTTAGCTAACAGTCGCAAGAGCATTCCAGATGCCTTTAGAAGACCTTGAAAAGAATAAACAAGAAGACAAAAAAAGAAAGATGCCAATTAGAAGAACACAGGTGCACATTCCACGATAAAGGGAACTTGGCACAAAGAACCGCTATTCGGCAGTTTATCTTGACCAATTAGACTGAGACAAGTTTCGCGTGTTTTTGTTAATATAACCAATTATGTCCTATGTTTATGCGTGTGTACAGTGTTAGTATAACCAATTATATCTTATGTTTATGCGCGTGTACAGCGTTGATATAACCAATCATATTTTAAGCTTGTGCGCGTGTACAGTGACTTTGCAGAACATGTGACTGTAAGTATGTGTGTGTTTTAGCAATAAAGGGTCATCTGCTGTCTGCTCTCAAGATTACAGGCGTCCGTCTACTTCAATCTCCTCAGATGGTGACCCCGATGTGATAGCGGGCCGAGAAAACACTGGAATTGCTGGACGTGCATCCGGAGGAGACTCTAGCCAAACGATCGTCTAGCCAGCTGGACTGAGCGGACAACCTTCTCCCGGGAGATCAATCACCCTGCTCGTTTGGAAGTAAGGTGAGCGGCTAGGAGGATTAAAATGGGTGCCCAGATGTCTGTGGAAGAAGGGGCAATTGTACGAATGCTTTCGCATATCCTCTCCGTGAGAGGGATTAAGTATGATTCAAATACTTTACGTATGATGCTCAAGTGGCTTAAGGACCATGGTGCCCCCGCTTCGAATGTAGAAGTCTTTGAAGTTAAAAATTGGGAAGAAATGGGAAAAGTAATTTGGGACTTTGTATCGCGTGGGGACGTGAAGGCTCAGAAAATCTCCGCTACGCGGAGATTGGTGCTGGAAACGTTGAAAGCCCTTAAGGCAGAAAAGGAGGTGGCTGCTGCTGTAAAAATTTCAATTGAAGATACCCCGGAAAAAAAGAGAAGTGTGTGTGGCGAGGTGGTAAATAATTCGGACAGTGATGAGGAATTAAACACCGAGGGAGATGTCATTAATGGAGGCAACGATCAACCTTTAAGTAACAAGCCTCTCGAGCAGAGACCTATCCCCTCTGCACCTCCCTATGAGACAGATACATCCCCAGGAGAAGCTATAAAAAAGCGATGGAAGGACATAAATGATAAAATGTTAACCGAAGGTCTAAATCCTGTGGCTTTTCCAGTTACAGTCAGGCAGAATGCCCCAAATGTGTGGCAACCTTTCAATTGGGATTTAATAAAAGAAGTACGGAAAACAGTAATGGCTAATGGACTGTCTGCTCCGTTTAGTCAGGCGTTATTGGAGAATATATTTTCTGGTCAAATTTTAACGGGCTTTGACTGTACACAATTGGCTACAATGATTTTAACCCCGACTCAGCGTCTATTATGGAAGGTGAAATGGGCAGAATTATGTGATTTAGCGGCACTAAGAAATTTGGACCGCCCAGAAGGAGATCCGAGGTATATGATCACTTCTGCACAAATGATGGGGACTGGTGACTTTGCAGATGTTAATAGGCAAGCGAGGCTACCCGTGGAAGTATTACAAGAATCAGCTTCCTTAGCTCTGAAGGCAATGGTCACCTTGCCTGAAGCTGGAAAGCCAGAACAATCATTTACAAGTATAAGGCAGGGTAATACGGAACCTTATATGTCCTTTATTGATCATCTGCGAGATGCTATTGAAAAGCAAATAGATAATGCTGATGCCAAAGAAGCATTGATAATAAAATTGGCTGTGGAAAATGCAAATGCAGACTGTAAAAAAATACTACAATCGATGCCAGGAAGAGTGACGCTAGTAGATATGATAGAGGCCTGTAACAAAGTTGGGTCTTTGGAGCATAAAACTACGTTAATGGCCAATGCTTTTGCTGTAGCCATGCGAATGGATGCAAAAAATGTTAAGAGATGCTATAAATGTGGACAACCGGGACATTTGCAATTTCAGTGTAAAGAAGGGCGAAACAAAGTGGAAGCTGGGCCTAATATATGCCCTCGTTGTCATAAAGGGAGACATTATGCTAACCAATGTAGATCTCGTTTCACAAATGAAGGTGTAGCTCTGCCACCTCGAGGTACCCCATCTCCGGGAAACTACAAGAAGAGTGCGAGGAGCGGTGCGATGACCCCAACAGCTCCGAAAGGATCCCAGAACAGCGCCAAGAAGGATGTCTGGCAGAATTGCCAGCCCGAACAGCTGGAAGTGCCGGAGTGGATGTCTCAACAATAGAAACCATTCTACTATGGAACTCTCAGGTACACCTTGTGCCAGTAAACGCACAAGGACCATTAGGTAATGGGCTTAGTGCCCTGTTGTTGGGACGGTCTAGTATAACATTACAAGGAATTTTTGTGCTTCCCAGGGTGATTGATGCAGACTACACAGGCCGTATTTATGCTATGATTTGGACGCCGTCTCCACCAGTATCGATACAGGAAGGAAGCAGAATTGCACAGCTAGTCCCTTTTAAAGCAAACGTACCATGTAAGGTTAATCAACAGCGTGGCAATGCAGGGTTTGGATCTACGGGATTAGAAGCTCAAATTATGTGGTCAATGGAGATCAATAAAACAAAACCTAGTATATCAGCAGAGTTACAAAATGCAAAGAACAGGCCAGAAAAAATAAAATTACAAGCATTAGTGGACACTGGAGCAGATGTAACAGTTCTGTCGTGGGAGGACTGGCCTGTTACTTGGGAGCTTTCTGAGATGGATTCGAAACTGTTCGGTGTGGGAGGATTATCAAAAACTCAACAAAGCAAATATATGATTCAATTGATTTGTCAAAATTCAGTTTCTTATATCAAACCTTATGTAACCAATATCCCTATGAACCTGATAGGCAGGGATGCCTTAAGTCAAATGGGATGTGTGCTTAGTACAGGAGACAATTTTGTGGCGCAGCCATTGACGGACAACCATGCCTAAAACTGAAGTGGAAAACAGAGGAACCGATTTGGGTAGATCAATGGCCGCTGACTGAATCTAAGGTTGCCTTGAAACAGTTAGTACAGGAGCAATTGGAACAAGGGCACTTGGTGAATACCACGAGCCCTTGGAATACACCAGTTTTTGTCATTCCAAAAAAATCTGGGAAATGGAGACTATTGCATGATTTAAGAAAGATAAATGAAGTAATGGAAAATATGGGAGCCCTTCAATTAGGGTTACCCACACCTACCATGATTCCACAAGGATGGAACATTTTGATTATTGATTTAAAGGATTGTTTCTTTACAATATATTTAGACCCAAAAGATGCAGAAAAATTTGCCTTTTCTATCCCCACCATAAACAAACAGGAACCCATGGAACGTTATCATTGGGTAGTTCTGCCACAAGGAATGAAAAATTCTCCAACCATATGCCAATCCTATGTATCCCAAGCTCTAAAAGGGTTTAGACAACAAAATCCAGAATTGATTATTTATCACTATATGGATGATATCTTGATAGCAAGGAAAAGAGAGTTATCCGAAAAGCTCAAAGAATTGACTACACAATTGTCTGATTTTGGTTTAAAAATAGCACCAGAAAAGGTACAAAAAATGCAACCATGGAAATATTTAGGCTGGAAGATTTTAGAAAAAACTATCGTTCCACAAAAACTGGAAATTACAGACAAGATTGAAACATTGAATGATGTGCAAAAATTACTGGGGACAATCAATTGGGTTCGAACACTGTTGGGAATAGATAATGAGCTTCTGACCCCTTTATTTGAAATGTTACGAGGCGACACTACCTTAACGGCACCTCGACAATTGACTCCTCAAGGTAAACAAGCATTACAAAAGATAGCAGATATAATATCCCAGAGTCAGGCTTTTAGAATTAAAGAAAATCTTGACATTAATCTTAGCATTTTAAACTGAGAAAAACAACCCCTCGGGACCATATATCAATGGGAGGGAAGTCACAAAGACTTGTTAATAATAGAATGGATCTTTTTAGCTCACCAGGCCCGAAAAACCATATTTTCTTGAACTGAAATGATTTCAGAATTAATTATAAAGGGGAGACGTCGGATTATTGAGATTTGTGGACAAGAACCACACACGATTGTTGTTCCTTTGACTCAAGGATATTTACAATGGTGTCTACAGAATAGTCTAACTTTACAAATTGCTTTTGCAGATTTTGAAGGAAAGATAGATATTCATCTTCCTGCACACAAAATGTTTACCTTGCTACAAAATATACAACTAGAAGAAAAAGAATTGTGTGCAGAGTTACCTATTGATGGTCCTACAGTATTTACGGATGGCAGTGGAAAAACAGGAAAGGCAGTAGTAGCTTGGAAAGAAGGTCAGGTATGGAAAAATCACATTGTCACATGTGAAGGCTCCCCCCAAGTGGTGGAACTTCAAGCTGTAATAGAAGTATTTAAAAAGTGGCAGCATGTTGAGGTCAATATTATTGCTGATTCTTTATATGTGGTAGGTGTAGTAAAACGCTTGAGACGGGCTTATTTGAAAGAAATTGATAACATCACATTGTTTGAAAAATTTAAGATGTTGCTATTTCTGTTAAACCAACGGACTAAGTGTTATTATATAATGCATGTGCGAAGTCACACCAGTTTGCCTGGATGGATCACAGAAGGGAATAAACGAGCTGATTTGCTAGCTAATCCTGTATGGACTGGGCCACCCCCCAATAAAATTCTACAGGCACGTGGAGCTCATAGTTTTTTCCACCAACCAGCGAAAGTATTAGCCAAACAGTTTCAAATTTCTATAGCAGATGCCAAAGCCATCATTCAATCCTGTGCTGAGTGCCAGAAATTATCTGGGCACGGAGATGGCGCTGTAAATCCTAGGGGTCTGCAATCCTTGCAATTGTGGCAGACTGATGTGACTCATGTACCAGCTTTTGGAAAATTGTGTTATGTTCATGTTTCTGGTGATACATATTCCTTGATGATATGGGCCACAGCACTTGCGGGCGAAACAAGTCGACATCTACAAACACACTTATGACAAGCATTTGCAGTAATGGGTGTCCCGGCCCAGATAAAAACAGATAATGGACCATGTTTTATAGCACAATGGACTCAGGAATTTTTTCAGCAATGGGGAGTTAGTCATATTACCAGCATTCCTCATTCTCCCACAGGTCAAGCTATAATCGAACGTACTCATAAAGTATTAAAAGACTTTTTGGAAAAACAAAAAAAGGGGGAATTAGGGGAACCTCCTTCAAATAGACTCATGAAAGCAATATATGTGATGAATTTTTTGACCCTGCGTGGAGAGTCAGTAGTCCCCCCTGTAGTTCGGCATTTTCAAACAATGAATAGTGGGATTCAAAATATTGATAATGGCTGGAAAGTCTGGGTTAAAAATATTGAGCGTCAGCAATGGGAGGGACCTTTTAAAGTAATAACGTGGGGCCGAGGTTATGCTTTGTTGACGCGGAAGTCACGGACACTGCACACAATCAATATGATCAAGCAGATGCCACTTTATTGCCAAGATAGCTCGGTTTATATGTTCATTCTAGTTACTGTTCACGCATAAGCAAATTAGAGATTGGTTAGCATGAGCTGTCCACGCGCCTAGTTACACCTAGTGATTGGTTATAACAACACTGTACACGCGCATAAACATAGGACACAATTGGTTGTATTAACTAAAACATGCGAAACTTGTCTCAGTCTAATTGGTCAAGATAAGCTGCTGAATTGAGGTTCTTTGTGCCAAGTTCCCTTTATCGTGGAATGCGCACCTGTGTTCTTCTAATTGGCATCTTTCTTTTTTTGTCTTCTTGTTTATTCTGTTCAAAGCCTTTTAAAGGCATCTGGAATGCTCTTACTACCGTTAGCTAAATATGTGTCCACAAGCAAAGCATCCTTGAAGTCTGCTGCCTACAAAACATCCTTGGCTCACAAATTGATCAATTCTATCGAGTCTGGATTGTTCACCTTGTGCCCATTACTTTCCAAGTATCCCACAAATCCCTCTTTTTGTTTTTGAACAATCCAGACTTTAGCCATTGCATTCTGTACCATCCTTCCTAAACAACTGAGTATACAAGGGATAATTAATAACAAGACTACTAATACTAACAAAGCAATTCCCAACATTTTTAACAGATCTCTTATCCATCCCATAATTCCCCAAAGGGTAAACAGCCTGTCTAGCCATCCCAAAGCATCACTAACCTGCAGTTTTTGAACTTGGTCCTTCATCATTTGTATAGCTTTATGGACCGATTCAGAGTGATCAGATAAATTCATACAACACATTCCATCTAAATCTTCACAACCATGACCATGTGCTAGCAATAGAAAATCAATAGCAACTCGATTCTGCAACATTGCATGCCGTCTTGCACCGCAAACTCAGCCCAGCAATCGGTAGGTGCCAGCTTTACATGGGCATCCCCATGGAGGCAACGATGGCCTTGCCGTACACCAGCCCGATGCTCTTCAGGAAATCCCGGTATTTATACATTTGCAGAGGAACGGATTTCAGCACACGTGGCCAGCAGGTGCCAAAATCTGCCTCGGTTGCAACATGGGGAGCCTATGACGCATGCGCTCGCTGGCCAGGCGTGCTGCACGAGTCATAGCCATCCTGTCTACTGGTTCATGGGTTTTGTGATGCGGTTGCAATGTACCGAGAATCTTGACCTGTTATGTTGGTCAAGGTGACCTACAAGATCTATGAACACAATTAATTGAACACAGTAAAAGCAACATTATACCTAATAAAATACACAAGAATAAAAGAAACCCCGATTTTTAACAAAGATACAAACCAACTCCTAAGTCCCCATCCCGCAGCTAAATGCTCTAAGCCAAAATGACAGCTTTCTTAATTGCGTTAAAGCTTTTGCAGCCCCTTCTTGCCTCTGCAGTTCTGTTATCTTGTTTATTAATTGCTCCACTGTCCAAGTTCCTCATGTCCGTTGTGTTTCTGGTGGTTCAAAGTCTGTTTATACTGCAGCTGTCACGTACTCCAGCCCACTCATGCTAACTGCGGCCTACTTATGCTAACTCCAAATAATCAGGCTCAAAGAAATGTCCCCCATTTTCCATGAAATCTCCCACAATTCCCCCCCCCCTTTTTTTTTTTTTGTGCAAGCCAAGTCACATGAAATGCTTTTGCACTCATACGTTCAACTATTTTTATGATACGTGGTACAATCATTACAACTGCTAATATTACAATTAAAATATCTAAGCCATGTATAAGCAAATCTTTCAACCATCTCGTAATTCTTAAACTTGTTAGTCATCCACTTAACCCTGTGTTAGTTATCGTGAGTCTTTTACTGGGAATCATATTGATATCGGGTGTCAGTAACGTAAGTCGGCCGAGGCTACATGGCCTCCCGTTAAGTTTCGATGGAATTCTCCCTCACGCTCTATCCCCACAAATTAAAAACATCCCTGCAGGTAAAGCAGCTGCAATAGAAAAAAAAAAAGCGTGATATTCTGGAATAGATATAGTTACACCAAGCTGTAGCATTTCTATACAGAGGCAAAATAGCATTTACATTCTGACCCTTTCGAGTGGTGTTATAGGTGTAATTAAACATCACACAGGCATTCATGATGACTGATCCTGACAACTCTAACTCTTGCGGTTCTTGCATTACTTGAGGCAGGTGTGCATACACACCGCCCCAATTATCGACACAGGATTGTGGGTTAGTACAAAGGGAAAATTCAGGCATTGGATCTGGCCAGGTGTCTAGAGGTAACCCCACCAAAGAGGTAGAAAAAGGGTTTTCAGGGGTAGCGACAGAAAGATATATAGTTTCTTGATGTGTTATGTTCGTCAAAGTTACCCATACATTCTGTTTTGGTTGTTGGATCATCCATTCTTCACTTATGTGTGTCACCCATAACAGGCCAAATGTAGCAAGGAGGAGGAAAGTGGGGGGGGGGGGGGAAGGGGGGGTGCATCAAAGGATACGGTTGGCGTTTTTTCTCGCTTCACAGCAGCCTCCAGATTCTGTAGGGTTTCCTTTAAGCATACGGTTAGGGAGGCTTGGGAACTGTCAGATGGCTGATTAATATCGGCAGTCCCAGTGAGTGGAGCAGAAGTCAAGGGCACAGGAGCAGGCGGACAAGCTCCAGGGAAGCCAAAAGTCTCTCTCGCTGCATTATGTTTTTCTCTCTGCGTTTTTCCTTCGCTTGTGGTGGGAGAGAGAGCAGCAAAAGCAGACGCAGATGCTTTACGATCTGCTTTCATTAATTTCCATAAAGTTGTAAGACCTTTAACTTCTTTAGACCCGTCACTAATTTCATCCCATAGGGAGTTTCCGATAGCTTCCCAGGTACTAAGCTCAAAAGCTGTACCAACACTAATTAAAAGGTTTCTGTTCAATGTTTTAAAAGCTAAATCTTGACTGAGTTGTAAAACTTCTATGGCAAATTGTGCCTGCCATCCTGATCTGGCATAAGGACCTGCCCCCAATAACATTTGAGCTTGCACTCCAAACAAAGGATCCCCATTCTGTTGTGGGATAGCGGCTGCATTTTCACAGGCTGCTTGCCAGCTTTGATAAAATTGAATCTGCTGAGATGGAAGCAGTAACATCTGCACAATCATTTCAGCATCGTATGGTGTCAATAAATGTGCAGAAAATACATGTTGAATAACAGATTGACTGTATGGTGATTTTAACCCATATTGAGTGACTGCTGCCTTAGTTTCCTTTAAAACTTTCCAGTCTAACGTTTCCCAAACAGAACCCCCATGCGCCCCTGCCACAACTGGAAACGCAGATGGAATAATTTCACCTCCAATCAAAGCATCTCTGATTACCCCCTTCCATCTTTTTGCCGGATCTCCCACCCCACTCCCTGTTAATAAGGTCGCCGGAGGCGGCTGTGGCAAAGGAGCCACGGCACCGATCTCACCCGATATGTCCTGGGAAACACAAGGATTCATTGGAGGTGGTTGCAGGAACGATGAAAATCCTGCGTTGAAGGGTGGTGGAGGTGCAGGAAAAGTGGAAGACGACGGCTCGGACTTCACCAATGGCTCCAGGCGGGCTTCAAGAGTCTCTAGCCTTTGTAACAGTTCCTTTAGTTGTGGATCCCCTGAACCTATTGCCTGTTCCTCCTTTCCCTCGAGCGGGGATGGGGGAGTGGATGGTGGCAGCAGTGGATACAGGGATGAGGCAACTGGTTTAGGTGATGGAGGACGAGAATTAGAGACTAAGTTGTTTTCCGTCTCTTCTGCTGGTAGTGGTGGAAATTCTGCCAGGCTGTTGGCTTTTTCCAAGGGCTGATCTCTGGGCTCTGGATCTGCTACTGCAGATTTCCTGACTGCACTAGCCCCTGCACCGGATACACGGGCCGGAACAACGGTTGGAATTTGTGGTGGCGCAAAGGTGAAGCTCGCCGGGGATGGCATCCCTTGTGGTCCTTCGGGCTGCAGTGCGGCAAAAGCAGAAGCTACTGCCGAAAGTTCAGCTTTCATATCTTTTAAAGTTTCTATAATTAACTTCCACATGGTGGAATATCTGCTCGCCTCTTTTGAACCCGAACTTATGTTATGCCATAATTCTTGCCCTATCTTTTCCCAAGTAGGGATGGCAAAAGCATCTCCAAAAGTAGGGAGTAAGCTTTTTTCTCTCGCCCATAGTAGCAGGGCCTTCAGGGTAGACGAGTCATAACTTAATCCTCTCGTAGAGAGCATATGTTGGAGGAGCTTAAACACTGCTGCCTCTTCCTTGGACATAGTGGACCCCATCTCCTCCCCGGCCGCTCGCCTGATCAGGATGAGATTCCCACAGCGGTACCGGTACCGGTTTTTTTTTCCTGAGTGCTGGGGCAGCACTCACCTACGGCCGGCTTCCTCACCCTCTCTCTGTTGGTTCCTGTCGTAGAATTCAACACCGATCCGAGGGTCCCTGTTCAGGCGCCACTTGTTGACGCGGAAGTCACGGACACTGCACACAATCAATATGATCAAGCAGATGCCACTTTATTGCCAAGATAGCTCGGTTTATATGTTCATTCTAGTTACTGTTCACGCATAAGCAAATTAGAGATTGGTTAGCATGAGCTGTCCACGCGCCTAGTTACACCTAGTGATTGGTTATAACAACACTGTACACGCGCATAAACATAGGACACAATTGGTTGTATTAACTAAAACATGCGAAACTTGTCTCAGTCTAATTGGTCAAGATAAGCTGCTGAATTGAGGTTCTTTGTGCCAAGTTCCCTTTATCGTGGAATGCGCACCTGTGTTCTTCTAATTGGCATCTTTCTTTTTTTGTCTTCTTGTTTATTCTGTTCAAAGCCTTTTAAAGGCATCTGGAATGCTCTTACTACCGTTAGCTAAATATGTGTCCACAAGCAAAGCATCCTTGAAGTCTGCTGCCTACAAAACATCCTTGGCTCACAAATTGATCAATTCTATCAAGTCTGGATTGTTCACCTTGTGCCCATTACTTTCCAAGTATCCCACAATGCTTGTGTCATTACAGAAAATGGGCCGGAGTGGATTCCAACTAAATGGATGAAACCTTATGCTGAGATTGATATGGAACACGCTGACTGTAGTAAGCAGTATGACAGTGGCACGAATGATTGATCCACATCATTTAACACCGTGGGACAGTAAGAATGTTTGGGTGACACTGACAAAAGCTATTAATCAAACCTCTTTTTGTGTGTCATTGGCATTACCTGAACAGTCTTTTATTCTTATGTATTTTATTAGTTATAATGTTGCTTTTGTCGTGTTTAATTAGCTGTGTTCATAGGTTTTTGCAAAGGGCAATACAGCATGTTGTTACTTGTCGAAAAACAAAAAAGGGGGAATTGTGGACACATAGTTAGGAAACAGTCGCAAGAGCATTCCAGATGCCTTTAGAAGACCTTGAAAAGAATAAACAAGAAGACAAAAAAAGAAAGATGCCAATTAGAAGAACACAGGTGCACATTCCACGATAAAGGGAACTTGGCACAAAGAACCGCTATTCGGCAGTTTATCTTGACCAATTAGACTGAGACAAGTTTCGCGTGTTTTAGTTAATATAACCAATTGTGTCCTATGTTTATGCGTGTGTACAGTGTTAGTATAACCAATTATATCTTATGTTTATGCGCGTGTACAGCGTTGATATAACCAATCATATTTTAAGCTTGTGCGCGCGTACAGTGACTTTGCAGAATATGTGACTATAAGTATGTGTGTGTTTTAGCAATAAAGGGTCGTCTGCTGTCTGCTCTCAAGATTACAGGCGTCCATCTACTTCAATCTCCTCACCTGTTGAGCATAATTTCAGAACCTAGCAGTACCATTAAAAATAAATGTTCTATTGACTATTCTACCAAATTGCCATTACAACAAATGACAAGGATCATCCCCCAGGGCTACCCTAAAATGTCTGATCTCTGTCCCACTGTACATTGGTTCTATGCTGACTTGTCTGATGTTTGAAGAATATGCAAAAAACCCCACCTCCCTGACTTTCTGCATTTAAACCTTCAAAATGAATTCTCAGGCAGTGAAAAGAAAATATGCCCCTATGCTTTGCTTTATCAAGTCATATTACTTCTCCCCTTAACAACACTAATAAAACAATGCCACCATAATAACCTAGAAAGAGCTTTTGTGTTAAATGTATGTCTGAGTCTTTCTCATTGTGTGGTTTCTTGACCTTCTTCCAGGTCTCTCTTATATGGTGTGTCACTAATTATTTGCATCTTTTCCAGCCTGTCTCTTCCACAGACTATCAAGTTAGTGAAGTGTTTATTTTTGTTCACTATATGAGCCATTGATATATGGGATTGGTAGCTAGAAATATATAAATGCCTGGAGTTCAGATCCGTTCTTGTATTTGACCTTCATAATGTGAACAAGTAGATATAGTTAAAGTTGATGAACTATACTGAATGAATTATATTTAGACAAGTTACTAGGTCTAGGAAACGCTTCATTTTACTTCGATTTTATGACTATGGTTCTGTGCTCTTTACGCTTATAATTCTCAGCAGTTTTGAGAATTAAGTGTATGTACAGCCATATTTTTGAATTATGCAGCTCATCTAACTGAAGATAGAAATATGTAAGGGCCTAAGAGGCAGGAAAGATTTTTTCTGCAGAGGTAGTGTTCTCCATATCACAATGATAGCCCACTGAAATCTTCATTTCACTTTTCCCTCCTCTCTTTATGTTATTGCCATGGGAGTGCAGCTATGCTGGGAGAAAAACTTCATAACATTGTCTTTATCTGGCCAATATCTCTAGGATGAATTGTGCCAAATTTGCAGAAGATATCTGTGGTTCAAATTCTCAAAGGGACTTCAGAGAGGTCTGTTCTGAGAGATTTCCACTTAGAAGAATACTGCCCAAGAGGGCAAGCAAGATATTTGCACTTCAGGGAATTGACACTTTAGAGGATAAATTAAGGTAGCACTGCAAATCCTTCCTTAATATAAATGAGAGAAATCTGCCCCTTATTACTACGTTTTGCATGGCTGTCATTGTTCTCCAGTGCCTTAGGTAGAGTTTAGGCACGCTTTAGGTGTTTGAGCTCCAAATTTGGATTCTTAGCATTGCCAGCTTCTCACAACTCTCCTGAAGTCCTGAATTTTGGTGATTATATTTCAGCATCTAAATTTCCTTTTCTTTGGTCATGTGTGGCAGAGCCTCAGTGTTGAAATAACAGTCCTTTTCCATCAGCATGCTAAGCCTTGTGGAATGAGCAAAGGGAGGACTCAATCACCAAGCTGCCAGCTTGCCTAAGTGCAGGGCTGAGCCATGCCCTGCAGTGGGTCAGTTGGAGCCGGCTGTGTCCAGCTTGGGGCAGCCCTGGCCTCTCCTCACAGAGGCCGCCCTGCAGCCCACCCGTCCAGAGCCTGGGCACCTGCACCCCATACAGTGCTTTTTTTTCTGCAAAGTATTTGTCCTTAAATTGATGTGTTAAATTTATATACTTAAACTCCTGTTCTTGTACTAAACTTAAAGCTGGGCTTAAAGAAAACAAACAAAATGTAATATTTCATAAGTTTTAAAACATGCTGTTACTATTCCAACTTGTACCTGAGGACTGTATTGTTAGTTTTATCTCATGAAAGGGGACTTGTTTTGTATGGAGACAGCCAGAGAAACAGTATCAGTAAAATATAAACCATAAATATACTTAATTATCAGTGTTCTGTTTTGTTTAACCTGGTACATCTGCCCGGAATGCCCAAAAGTGGTATGGAATTGGCACTGGTGTGGCACGAGTGGCAGTATTCACCCATGGCACTCCACGTGGGAGGAACAAAGTGGCTCCCAGTGACCTAAACATGAAATCTGCGGTGGAGGACACTGCCATGCAGCTCACACCATGTCATCCTTCTTTCCTTATTGTTCAGCCCTCTGCTGCATGGAGAATGGCAGTCCTGAGCTGGTCATCCTTCAGCAGTACCTTCATACTTAGCTGTTTCTCTCACTGCTTCTTCATACCTTCTTCCAGGTTCTTGCCTGTGGCTGCCTCCACTCTCCAAAAGTTCACTTCATTGGCCTGTTTTTCCATAACTGATAGCTCAACAGAAATGCAGCTGAATTATAGAATACACTCTTTCAAATCCTGAAAATATCCACACCTTAACTGATACTTCTTACCTCCAGCCTCATCCATGTCATTTTCTCTTGTTGCATGCTGTCTGTTCTCCACAGGCATTTTAGTAAGCAGTTACTTCTTTTAGGACTATTTGTACAAGTGATGACTCATCCTTACTTGTTATGATACCAGCTTTTTTTCAGATCACTGAGATAAGTGTCTTCCTGCCTTGTGAACCGCAGGTGCTGTTGAATATGATTTTTTTTTTTTTAAATACACTTGGATAAAAAGGAAGTATTTCATTACTGATGGAAGATGTAGCAACACCTATGTGGTTATATTTCTTGAGGCTTCTTATCTGATATAACGTCTTAATTCATTATCACCCTTTCATCCAAAGAGGCTCTGTGATGCAAAACCACCAACAACTCTTCATTTATGCAGTAAAATTACCCATTATTCTATCATTTTGCTATATGACTGAAAAGTTGATTGTGATTTCACAATTCTGGATTAGTTGTTTCCCTTGTAAGCTCTTTTTGGTTTTCAGAAGTTGTATTAATCATTTTATCCTTGCCTGTGACAAATAAATGCATATTTAATCTTCACATATAAATAATGTGCTCTTATGAATGTGCCAAACAAAATGTGACGAATAGTAGGGCCATCTTCAGTCTCTCCCTTAGATTTCCTTGTGATGCTACTAGATAGAAGGAGAATTGAGTCTCAGTCCCTAGAGTTGTGTTATCATTGTAATGGAATTAATAGAGCTGATAAAATGAATAATTCATGATGCACTATCTCTTGACAAAGCTTTTCAAAAGAGTCCAGTGCAGACCAGCTAACTTCTGGTTAGGGACTGGCAATCAATCACTGACCCACTTTTTTTTCTCCCCCCCCCCCCCCCAGTTAACTGCTGTTATTAATCTTATAGAATCATAGAATGGTTTGGGTTGGAAGGGACCTTAAAGATCATCTAGTTCCAGGGCCCCTGCCATGGGCAGGGACACCTTCCACTAGATCAGGTTGCTCAAAGCCCCATACAGCCTGGCCTTGAACACTTCAAGGGATGGGGCATCCACAACTTCTCTGGACAACCTGTTCCAGTGCTTCTATGCCCTCCCCTCTAACAAAATATAACTAAGGAGGGTTTGTGGAGTAAAACAAACAAAGAAACATAAGAAAAACTTGTCATATGAAAAACACGGTATGTTTCTAACTGAACAGAAGGATTTAACTTTTTCCAGTAAGCTGAAATACACATACGTGTATTTCCTGTACTCAACACCTATATGATTTACTCTAGGAACTTCTCATTTAAAGACCATTAGTAGTAGTACCTACATGCTTTTTAACCATTCTACTCGTATCTACTCCCAGCACTTTAAATATAATTTGCTTATCCATGATTCAGACACGTTTCAACCACAAGATTAATTACCAGCGCACTTGGGTTCCTCAGGGTTGTGATTTCCAAGTGCTTCTGGGTAGATGATAAACCCTCTTTGTTTCTCAGAATATTTGCAGCTCCCATAGAACCAAGAAAACTGACCATGAAGAGTGAGGAAAAGGCGAGTCATTGCTTGTTTCTTAAGATAAAGATGAATGTCCCTACCTCAGTTCAACAATGTTTATTACTTAATATTATCTGCTAACGTAACATTCTCCTTCTGGAGAACTGTTGAATCAGTCAGAGAAAACACAAAATAAAGCAAGGCTGTGCTTTAAGAAGTGGTCATACAGGAGTTTGGATATCAAACTGTCATAAGCAGGATGGAGCACATCCCAGAATTACAATCTACAGTTAAAAAAAACCCTCTATGTATATTATGATAATTGTATCACTGATTTTAATTTGTCTTTCTATGGTAGCTTACTGGTCATCAATCAAGGGGAAAGTTGATTACCAGATAACATTGTAGATGAAATGACACTAAATGAGATAATCTTGGTTTTAAGTTGGTTTAATTTCAAAATCTTTTGAAGACAACAGAACTTCAGAGACACTGAAAAAACTATTTAAATTATACAGCATTTTAGATGAAATAAGTTAGATACATTAAATTATTCTGAGCTGCATGCATTTAGGTAATGTCTGAATGGGAGGACTATACAATTCTGGACCACTTAATCTGATTAGGAAAATTTACATTATACAGAGTAGAGCTAATAAGAGACGTGAAGGTGGAGTTATATGTCCCTTATGCCATCTGGTCAATCTATGTGTGTTCTTAACATTTACTGTTCTGTTAGTTTATCCAAAAGAAGGTTAAAAAGGTAATTTAGTACAGTCATCAGTAATTGAAAAGATTTCCAATAGAACAGGACACTTGAATTAACCAGACTAAAGAAGTACAAGTTCAGTGGCTGAAATTCAAGCCTATATAAATTAAGAGTGGAAAAAGGATATGCATTATTAACAGTGAAGATAAGAAACAACTGGAAGAATTTGTAGGGACGTGGTGGTCACTTCTAGTCTTTAAACTAGGATTGTATGCTTTTCTACAATAAATGCCTTAGCTCATGATTATTCATTAGTCACTAGAAAAGCTGAAGTTGTGACGGATTTGTTCTATATAGGAATTACACTGTTTTATTAAAAATATACACATATAAATATTTTGAAATATTAGTTGTAAGAAATAAAGCTATTTATAAATAAGAATTGGCAGAAGTGGTGCAAAGTATTCTATCAAAATTGAAAATACATTTACTACCAATAATCCTAATATGCAGCCTTCTATCTTCCCTCCTGTGCTCGACAGAGAATTGGTATCTAGATCTGGTTCATTACCCTCCTGCTGTACACCTCTGTGTAGTCACAGCCAGGTTTCTGCAAGCCTGATAATCAGGAAGTTGTTCCCTCTACCCATTCTCACAGGCAAGTTTGATCTAGTTTAGCTATGCTTTTGCTGACAGTCACATGAATTCTTAGGCATGATGGAGATGAGTCATTAATTAAAATGAATTTAGTATAGGTTCAATCACGCAAGTACTTCTGCTGGTTTGTATGTTATTTCTGTATCTCTCCTGACACACAGTGACCAAAAAAGGGGATATGAGATGGCATGGGTTTCTTTTTATTTTTTTCCCCTAGCAGTTAAGTAACCATTGAAAAGTGTAGAACTGCTGAAATAAACTGTGAAAAAATGAGGAAAAGAATTACTTTATTTTAACTGCTGTATCATCCCAGCATTGATACTGAACGTTTTCTGCCCCTGTGTATGTTCTGAGGCACTATGATAATCATAGATGTTATTCTTTAAATGAAATTTTATAACTGTTTAGAAACAGCATATAGTAAATTTTTTGGCAAAAATTTTCAAATGCATAAAAGTTCATGATCAATATGGAAAAATTTAGCACAAAAAAAAGCGCTGTTTTTTAAAGCCAGATAAGCACTATGATGCAAGTTAATTGCCGTTCTATGGAAGTACCACAGCAGGATTTAATTTCAAAATTACTTTCTGTTTACTTTTTATATTTTTGTATTTTCATTTTAAACTTGTGTGACATTCCTTATTGGGTAGTAAGCTCTTTGGAGTTGGGACAGTGGTCGAATGTGCTGTATCTATTATTAACTTTTACAAAGCTCATCATTAAGTGACATCATCTAGTTGTCATCTTCAAATAATAATGTAATATAGTGGTATTGCTCTTTGAAGAATTTGATTATGTAAAACTTACACTTTGTAGGAAAAGAAGGAATGTACAGCTTACGATATAAATAATTATTAAAATGATATTGCATGTGCAGACAAAAGGCCCATAAAATCTTATGATTATGCAATATTTAGCATGGCAGCATGACCTGCAGCTCTGTCATTCAACCTATTTTTAGAGATCTCCCGGGAATGAAAAGTCTACCTTATACTAGTAATGGATGCATTTGGTATCATCAGTTTGAAAGTTTTCCTTTCAAAGTAACATTCAACCTAAATCTCCCTTGATACTTTCACAGCCAGAACTTCTTGTCCTATCTTCTACAGACTTGGATAACAGATTATTTTTTTCCTCTTTTCATCATTTTTTAAAGTATTTGAATATTGTTTGTCTCATCATCCTCTTCTGAAGAGTAAGGAATCCAAATTTTCTCAACATTTCTAAGTAGGTTTCTGTGATTTGCATGAATATTCTGAGTAACAAACTGTCTTCATATCTCTTGTGATGCCAAAAAGCTTGTGCCTGCCAAAGGAGATTTCATTCCAGTGTTGTGGTATCTGTCTTTAAACCAGTTCTGGCAGTTTAATGGAAATCATGTACTCCAGCTCTGAATCCTATTTTTAGTAATAGCCATTATAACTCATCATCCATTGGTCTTGTAGGAACAGGATCACCAGTCTTTCCCAGATCACTTTGGGACCAGGATAATTACATGACTTCTAAAACAAAGGGTAAGTCTACCTTATTCTCTGAGAATAAACATTTGATTAAGCATTTTGTAAACTGAGGTACAAAAAGCAACAAAATGTATTGTCAGTAGTGTCCTGAAGCTTATCTCTGTCACCAGGTGTTACTGGAGAATCTCAACAGTTGCTGCTGCCCTCATATTGAGTGTCTTACAGACATCCTCCCTAGAGAGCAAAGCCTGATACACTGTCTCTGCTCTGTCTGTATACTCTCATTTATACTCTTGAGATACCTGGTGAGTATAGCAGCATTTTTTTTTTCTGGGTCATTCCATCAGTCTTATGAAAAAATGTGTTTTCATCAAAATACATTGTATATTTTCTTTACAGGGCAAATGTGAAAAGAAATACTGGTCTTTAGGACAGACTTACGGAATACTTATCATAAGAGTTGTATGAGAATAGAAAAGTACGAAAAAGACATTTCAAAGCTCAGATTTGCTTTTTAGTCTTCAGAATTCTGGTTCATTTAACACTAATAAATATAAATGGGAAGTGAGAGATTTTCTCTTGTTCTTAGGGGCTGGCTGAGTCTCCCTGCCTTAGTTATGCATATTGCTGCCCAGTCTCTCTAGGTCAGATAACTCCCTCCCACAAGTTACCATATTTCATAAACAATGTATCTCAGGAAAAAATGATAGCTGTTGTCTTAACTCTACAAACACATGTTGGTGACTCGCATTCAGAGGAACTAAGCAAAGCATAGAGATGTAACAAATAATGACTTTGGGAATGATGTTATCTGCCCACCACAGTTGTTGTAGGGACTTGCAGTCATATTTGTAAGACTGCAAGCACTCTGCCTTAATTTTCTTCATAATGGTTCTTGTGCAGTGTTGAGCCAAATACTGACTTTCTGTAAGTACAGAAGTACTGTTTACTTGTATTATAATGCATAGGACTAGAATACCCAGCATAGTGCCATATAGCACTGCATGTCTCCAGAAATCCAGTTGTCTTGCTCTTTGGCTGTTCATTCAGCAAAGATCCCCTTTCACCACCCTTTCTCCTCGTGACACAGCTGTGTCAGTTGTCATCTCCCCTCAAATGACACAAGTGAATCTCCTCATAGGGGATGTGAGATAGGGAATTATCCATCACCTTTCATGGCAGAGCCAGAGGAAAAGCTGAGGGGCTCAGTATCGAGTGAGAACAGTAGACAAGGTAGCAGTGACAGCTATGATTCAGGTGCATAAGAATTGACACTGAGGAGTAAAAAAACCATCCGCAGTTTGTGTGAGACTCTGCAGGAGCCCACCGCTTCCCTCTAACACTGCAGGAGATGCTGTCGGTCAAGCTACCTGAAAATCTTATCCCTCTTAGATCTTCAACACTGCTAAAACTGGATTTTCTTAGTGTAATCTATGTGAGAGGGCAGGACCTGAAATTTTGATAGTCATACCTGGCAGGGTGTCCTAGCTTGGACCCAGCAGCTTCTATCAGCATGGGAAAATCAAGCTTTTTTGTCTGAAGCCAGCAAGCCAATCAAATCTGGTAGGTTTAAATTTAAGCTTTAAATTCATATTTAAGTTGCCAGATGCCCTACCCAAGTTCAGAGGTCTCTTTGGGCTAGGTTTATAAACACCCAACATCTGCTTTTTTGGCACTGACAAACCAGCCTTTAATTTTTTTTTTTTTTTCCTTTAAGTTCATTGTTTGTGCTTTCCCTGAAGATCACGGAATTATGAGGTATTTCCCTTGAGGAATCACCCTGAAATATTTAAGAAGCTTTACTTCCTGCCCCCAGAAATCCATGCTACTGTAAGAATGTTTCCTTCCTTGTAGTATTGCTTCAAGGTTTTAGATTTTTTTTTTTAGGAAGACATTTTATGGCTATTACTCATTCTCTGTCTCTGAATTAAATGCAACCTAAAAGACATGCCTTTTTTTAAAGCTTTTTTAGCTTTAGTTGATATTCAGGTCATACCTAAGTGCTACAAAAATAATGGCTGTTCATAACTTGTGCTAATAATTGACTATGATTAGAGACATTTGGCTGAAGAACAGTTGACTCTCTTTCCAGACACAGTCAGAGAAAAACTATCAGGACATTTGTTTAAGAGAGCAAGATACAGTTAGATCACAATTTCTGTATATCTAAGGTTTAAGTTTTGGTTTTGTTTATCTCTTCCTTCTCTGTGACTGAATTCCTCACTGAATCCTGTAGTAGGACATACCTAAGACAGTGGAAAGAAGTAAGCAAGGTGGTAACTCCAATAACCTGTGTGTCACACTTTCCAAAGCTCCCAGTCTTAAGAGCATGTGCAGTCATCCCCAAATTGTCGTTGCCAACTTGCAAGCACAGAAGATGGCAAATGCAATGATTTTATTCTAAATGATTACTTTAAAATCAGGTCTTCTTAAATGTGTGTACAAATTGATATATGACACAATTCTTTACAAGTCTAATAAATAAGTAACAAGCATTCCCATCATTAAATTTTACATTTTGAATCCTGGTCTTTCCTTAGGGAGTCTTGTTGTCTTGTGATTCTTCTGAAGTGTCTTCTTAGGAAAAAAAAAAAAAATCTGTTTTATTAACACCATACTTTTCTTCAGTCTTATTCTAGCCCTGTAATCCTTATTCAGGCACACTCCAACGTCCTCTAAAGCACATTGTTTTTCCCATGAAAGAAGTATTGCTTCCATGATATCTATATGAGGAAAATGAGAGTTTTTCTACAACCTGGACTGGTCTAATGAAATACCTAAACATCTTTCACTTCAATAATAGTTCAGCTTTAATTAGCATCCTGGCCACCATGATTCATGGAAAATATTCATGGGATAGCAGTGTTCTCTCTTAGGGTCCAAGCTATATATCCACCTTATTTATTTTGTACGGTGACTGTTCTCTTTGCCAAATCGTGTGATATAGCAAAGCATCTTATCATACTGCCTGTATCGTAGAAAAATGACTCATGAATGACAGACATTCAAATAGCCCAAACTCTGCTGTGGTGTAACATCAAGCAGTTTAATTTTGAACTAATTTGGAACACAGTTCTAGTCAAAGTTTCTTAGATGGTATTTCTGCCCTATTTTTCCCTCTTTTCTTTTAACTTAAATCATGAATATAGTAAAAAACAAACAAACAAATAAAAACGATCAAACTTTTAAATGCTTGGCTTGTCTCTGCTGTCTTGCTTTAGGCACCAGCTGAAAAATTAAAGCACAAGGTCTTCTGAGGAGTCTGGGTTCATAGTGCTTTCTGTGCATAGGTAATGGGAGTTTACAGAGGATATTGAAATTCCTTCAGGAACCTTGTCTGCTAAAACATAGGTAGAAAAAACTAGGAATTGTTACCAGTAAAGGGTCTACTAAAGGGAGTGTGTCTTATTCTCTAAAATCTTGCCAAAACTACTTTGGCATATTTGAAATTCAACTAAAATGCTATGGCTGTGATTTTGGGGGGTTTTGGTATGTTTGTTTTAGTTTTTGTTTTCTATGTTTGTATTGTCTGTGTCAGCAACCCAACAACTAAGCCTAGTTTCCATATATGAATGCAAAAAACTTGAACAAACAAGGTCTCTTGAAGACTGTTAAGTTTTAGAAGAGCAATAAATGTGGATTGTGTAGAACAGGGCTTAAAGGTAAAGAACCACCACTTACCATTTTTCACTTGAATAAAGATGTCCGGATGGATCCCTCTGTGTTAACCTTTTCTGAAATTTATTCCAGAAACTACAGTTTTTGCAGGAGGAGCTATCTAAAGACTCATAATGTAAGAACACAGGTGACTATGGTGTATTTTTTAAAGATACACATTTCATCCTGGCCAAACATTAACTTGAGAAAGTGCATTGTTAAATTAAAAAAAAAAAGGGATGAGTTTGGCTTAACTTGTTTTGTTAACCAGGTGTTTTACTTTCTGGATCATGTGTTGCCCTCTGTGTGACTTAAGATTCTCTTAACTGATCAGTGTTTATGTGTATCTGTTGCTCAACAGATGTCTTGGATGCTAAGGCCCCCCTGAGTACAGTATTTGTTTGTATGTGCAACCATTCCCAATTGCAGAAGTATACTTGCTCTGAAATATGAGGCAAATTAACACTAACTCCACCTGTGCATACTAACAAACATTACACTTGTTCTGTGTGAAACATTCAAGTTAGCCAAAAGACACAAGTAAAGACGGGTGACATACAGGACTATTTTTCTGGTCAATATTTCAGAAGGTTGTATCTCTAAGGAATAAGAAATTAGATGTTCTTATCAATTTTAATATCTTTTATATTTTTTACTAGAAAAAAGACTGCATCCATGGAGGGAAAGGCCAACAACATGAGCATGAGGGATAAGTCTTGTGACTATAGGCTTTACGCAGTAAAGAATCTTCAGTTCTTCGCTTATGCAAGTCCCAGAGAAATATGTACTAAATTGAAATCTCATTAGGAGATTTAATTTTTTAGTTTCTTCAGCATTTACCAGCCCACAGAAAGAAATTATTTGAAAGATTTTTTTTGCATCCAAGTTAAAAGAAAATAACACCTCTTCTTCCACTAAGTGAAAGAAATGGAGGACTACAACTAATTCACTGTATCGTGATTGATTTATGAGGTTCTAATTTCATGTAAACACAAAACACAAAAAGGTGAGAAACCTATGTAGTTTTCCAACTGTTATTCATCCAGTTAAACTAATTGACCATGAATTTGTTTGTAGCTGAGCCTTGAAGTGGCACAAAACCAGAGCACAGGTACATATTAT
Organism: Harpia harpyja; assembly: GCF_026419915.1. Taxonomy (NCBI): domain Eukaryota; kingdom Metazoa; phylum Chordata; class Aves; order Accipitriformes; family Accipitridae; genus Harpia; species Harpia harpyja. The sequence goes on from NC_068947.1 coordinate 27,653,384, forward strand.
TTTAATGAACAGTGAAGTGTGAAACGAATCATAACCTTGTCAACAAGATAATAGTGAATTATATCCCAGTCATGGTTAAGAGAAGATATGACACACATGCTGGGTGTAGTTTGCAAAAGCTGTTAAAGGGTTGTCAATTTGATATTTCTGTGTGAAAACTGTAAAATGAAGAGACTTTACAAGTGCTCATTAAGCAGGCATAACAAATACAGATTCAACACAATATTCATGCACTCTTGAGTTCTGGTGAACATGGGGCAAGCCTTTGACTGACTTCTGTTTGTTTCCAATAATTGTAACAGCCAATTGTTTCTTTGATATATCTTTATGCTAATGGAATTTTCCTGAACATATGGAAACAGGATAGAAATACCTACGTGAAAAATGAGGAGTATTGTTGCCTTATTTGGAGAGTTTTGGGTTTTTTTTAATATTTGCCTAGGAATCTTTGTTATTTCTTTCCAAGAATGCTCAATATTAAAACCTAAAAACATAAAAATATTGCTTTATCATTGTTACAAATGTTGCCTGAAACTAGTTAAAATTTAGGAATAAAGATCAGAGGGACTAAATTGACTCATTTTTGTAAGATGTTCATTTGGCTTTTGCTCAGTTTATTCAGCCTTCAGACTTTAAATTAGCAACCCTACTCTTTAAAAATTATACTTCTGAAAATGTTCCTGTTCATATTCATTCTGTAATCCTTTGTAAAAGAACATAGATTTAGACAAGCTTTTGAAAGTAGAAATAACGAGAGCTCCCCTCCTGTCTATGCCCAGGAAAAGACTGCATACTTAGGTTATCTATTGACAGTCACGAAAAACAAATCTCCCCCCAACTGTTCTATATGCAGCTCTGTTTTATTCTTAGAAAACTAGATTATGGCAGATACTGAGAACACTAACCTTTAAATAAAATATTAGGTACAAGCAGCTTATTGGAACAATCTTGGTTACAAGTAGATTTTTATAACTGCTTAGGATTGATATATTTTAATTTCTTAGACTGTCACACACTCTTAAAATGATTATTCTGAAGCATTCACTTTTATGTTAGTCATGACCTACTTTCTATTAAGATGAGTACTTTGAGTATAAATATCTGGTGCCTATTTCACAAGCCTTATTCTCATAGAATAATAGACGTTATCTAGATGCTTTCAGTAAAGCTTTTCCTCTTTGCTTTACTCTGCCTGGGTGATTAAAAGATTCTATTATATTTTTCAGGGAGACGAGTGGGGGGAGGAAGGACTTGTTAAGGAATTCATACTGTCCTTCAGTGAGATAATTATTCTCTAAAATTCTTCACTGTTTGTCTTGGTTGGATCACTAAGTATGTCCTGTACTGTAATGGAAGAAAAGAAAAAGTAACAAAATCAGCAGTGTGCTGCACATAATATGAATGAGAAAGTATATAATAAAACCTTAGCAACTGCTACCATATGGATGGGAAACACATTGAGGAACTTGCAATCACTCTTGTTAGTAAGGAAACACAGAAGTCTTGACATTTGAAACAGTGACTATGTGTCATGACCAGATAGGCTTTGTGATACAGAGGTGTATAGTGTTGGGCTTAAGATGATGGACAAGAATTTAATGACTAACAATTCTATATAGGGCTGGCACTTTGTTTTGCCAGTTGCTACTCAAATACATAGTGTCTTCATCATCCTGAAGACCTGCTGACCTGCTCTAATGTAGGCACAAGTTTGAGGTTAACTAAATTGAGAACAGGATTTAATAGACTTAGATAAGTGAAATTTCCATATAGAAAGTTCAGCAGGTTTTAAACAAATCAAACAGTTACTCTTTCAACTGAGGCTATGTCATTGTTTTACTTTCTGAATTTTCAGGTTTTCTTTCCTCTTCCCATTGCTGAAATAAGACTCCTGATGGTCAGGCTTCTCTCTTTCTTGGAGACTTTCCTGGCTGCCGTTGTTCACACTCTGGCACCACATTGAATGCTTCTGCTGAAAGTGCATTTCTACTTCTCCAATATGCCTTGTCTCAGCTACAGATTCTCCTCTCCTGCCTGATGCCTTCATACACTGTCTCCTCTCACGCTCAGTTCTTGGATGCTTTTTCTGGGCTTGGAGCACAGCCACAAATCAAACCTAAGCAAGCAAGGTAGTGGCCATGAGTCATACAGGAGGTTGCAGCATGACCTAAAGTGTATTTAATAATATCTTTGGATCAGAAATTCCTCCTGGATTATGACTGCTTTAGCAGTAGACTGATTTTCTGAATAAGCAGGACTACCTTCAGCAAGATCCAATACTGGGTAAATAACAATTGTAATTTTATCTGGATTTTTATCAGGTGAATGTTAAATTAGTTTCATTAGCTTTTTCTAGTCCTCACAGCATCAGTTGATGATTTAGAAGCATTAAGGTGAATGTAGAGGAGGAAAAAAAAAAGGGCAGATAATAAAAACAACCATGAACTGGCCCAATTCAAGCTAGTTTGTGTTTTTTCAGTGTATAGTGACTGTTGGTTACAGAGTTGTTTCGAGAGGTGCTGTTATTTTAGATCACAGTAAAAAAAAAGCACTATCAATGCTGTGATTCTGTAAGAAAGAAGATTTAAGAAACATACACAGAGCGGCACATTTGATCTACTCACCAAAACTGCGCACACACAAATCTCTAGGTATGTATTTTCCAGAGGGTTTTTGACTGAGACAGTTACATAATTTCAAACAGAGATGAGAGAATTTCTGAACTGCAAGAAAGCTTTATTTCTGTATTATTTTAAATCCACAGATGAGCTGTCAGAATAAAGAGAAGAAATGTACTCTTCAAAAGAGTATCTATTTGATATATTTGGGATTGAAAAGGAAGAAAACTTTTTTGTAATACTATTTGATATTATAGCAGATTAACTTGCAGATGAATTTTCTGTTTTCTTAACTGATGATAGCTGTGATTTTTTTTATTATTATTGAAATGAGGAGTGGATCTGTGAAGCTATTAATCTTGAACCCCTAACTTAGCTTGCAGTAGTTGTGTTAGTGAGATACTAGGCAAAGATCACAAGAAATCTTGTTCCCTTAAACAGTGACATTTCATCAGCTATGAAGGTTTTTGTCATAGTCCTGTGCTTCGTCCTTTCACTGTGGTCTAATACTAGATAGTACATTATTCTGTACTTGCAATTTTTATATCCATTCTCACTGGATTTTGTTTCCTGATGACTTAAGGCCTACTTTATGCATCTTCAGTTAAATGCAACTAAAACACAGGATGGAAACATTTCTTGTACTTCTTTCTGATCTCACAGTATGCCTACAGTGTTTTTTATTTCTTCCCTCCCTCCCTCCCTTCCTCCCTCTCTCCCTTCCTCCCTTTCTCCCTCTTTTTTGAAGGTCTATGATTTAAGCAGTTAAGATAAATACTTACAAGTGAAACCTCTTCAGTAATGGGCAAGTTTTCCTTATGCCATGACAATAGTGAGATTGTGTAGGCTTAGCTCAGAGTGCACCTTACATGTAATAAATTTCTTGTCCCCGTTTAGGGTAGGTAGAGGTCAGAAGAGCACACAAGAAAGACATTCAAAACACGGGGCACTAGAAGTGTCTGAGAGTCCTACTTCAAGGGAAATTAATTTCAGCAGACCCATTACTGTTCGTTCTCACAATCTTTAGTCCAGGGATTATCCTGAAAAAGAAAATAAAATGTAAGTTAGTGCTGGGTCACATGAAGATAACTTTGCTGCATTATGCTAATACTAAAGATTTGAACTAATTTTTACAACCCTTTTAGTATGGATTTAAGGAAATACATTGTGTCATAAAATTTTTCTTCCTGGGAGTTTAAGTAGGCCTACATTTCGTGATGGAAAAGGACATATATGTCTATGTAGGAGCAAGAAGTTTTACAGAAGGAGGCATTTCAGCAGAAGAGAGGATGTTTCAACAAAGAGCTTCAGGAGCAGCTGAAATGAAAAGGGTTTTTTTAATCTAGAAGACAGAGTCTGCTAAGAAAGAATGAGTGATTCACTAAAAAACAGTTTTCATATAGCAACAGAGCAGGGAAGGAGTTATGGGCCCAATCCTAGTGTGACTGCAGAGTAAGGTCAAGATCTGCATAGAGGAAGAATGTATTTTGGTGAACATGTGGGTTTGTGAGTCAGTATACCAGGGAAGCAAAGAAGTAGGAAAAAAGCTCTCCTTCATCATACAATAGACAGTAATTGGTTACAAGGGTAAGAACATACGGGTACCGTATGAACTCCTTTACACTGATGAGGCTTTCAGCAGCTACCATAGGGACTTTGTGATAGCAGAATTGAGCCTTCAATTAGTTGTAATTTCAATTCTTATCAACTCTTAATAGAAAATAAAAGAAATTAGAAAGATATGGGATAAATTAAACAGAACAAAATTCTGGTGAACCAACACGATCTTCTAATAGTAAATTTGTTTGGGAATTCAAGCAATCTCTATTCCCAAAATACTTGAGCTGTTTTCCACAGGTGCATTTGTTTTGTCATTACAGAAATGAATAATAGCCTTGCCTTGTCAGAAGCATGGCATCTGAAATTTATAAAAAAAAAGAAAATCCAGTAACATTTTATGTTGACGTACATATATTACAAACTTGGAGTGGTGTCTGAGCTAAAAAATATGTGGAAATGAAATAGATCAACTATGTAAATATTTAGTTAGCTTTATTTACAGCTATTTCACAGTGTGAGAAGTATTACTGGTCCTCTCTGAGTAGTATTGACAGTAAATCACTTACTACATAACATGCAAAGTGGCAGTGTAATTTTCTAACATGCCTAAGTCTGCACAATAACTGATGCGAATTACACAGGACTCCCCATTTGCCCAAATGCAAGGATCTTTTGAAATAACATTACAGAGAGCTCATTTTGCAGAGCAAGGACTTTGCTTTTACTTATTAAAAGAAATTTTCAAGAACTCCACTGACTGTAGTAGGGCAAGACTTTGGCCCTTACAGACAATTTTATTGAAAAGGACTTGCAAATTGAGACTTGGAAACATATTCTTTCCTTAGATCAGGCAGATGTCTTTTGCTGTCATATATAAAAGCAGGAGCAAACCTTCATATTTCAGCTTTTCTTTCAGCTTTATAACTCCATTTAAATGGGATATATAATTGATATTTTCATTGTTTGTTTAATGTTAAGTCAAATTAAACGTAAACAGACTAGTATATAACATTGGCTTTACGCAAGAACAGCCTGCAAGCATTCTTGTAGCTATAGCAAGAGCCCAGTCAGAACAAATGACTAGATTTGTGCCTTGCAGACATGTCTCTGTTCCATCCCAAAGACTCAATCAATATATCTATCATTTTAATGATCAACAGGCCACATTCCACTTGATCTGAGATCTCGTCTTTAACAAATCACTGTAATTGTTTTGATTAGTTCTAATTCCTATCTGAATTAGTTAGCACTGTCAATAATTACCTTCATTTGTTATATTTTTCATGCAATTGCAACTGTCTAAAATTTCCTTTTAGTCTTAATCTTGTATCTTTTTCTTCAACTTTTGCTTTTATTTTCTTTTTCTTTGTTGATACTTCTTTCTGCAACCCCATCATTCAAAGTATCTTCCGTTCCCTCTCCATTTTTCTCATGCTACAGTAACACTGCTTCACTCTTGTCTGTCATTTCCAGTTATTTCATTGTGCCTAGTTAACTTGGCTGGATATTTCCTGCTAACATTACCACTCAGTGTCACTGTGCAGCTGACTCGCTGTTCAGGGTTGAAGTACTCTCATTGTGAAAAAATTCCCATGTTTAATAAGAATTTCCTGCATTACAAGTCATGCCCATTGCCTTTCTTCCTTTCAATATGTATCTCTGAGAAAAGTCTGGCACCATCTTTTCCATATCTTCCATCTGGGTAACTGACGAGATATTTGATCAAAATTAACCAATGCCAGTAACAATGGATGTTTTCAAAGAACTGCTTGTGAGCAAGTTGCAGAAGTGCTTTGGGGAATATTTTTAACAATAAAATATATATAGAAGTAACCTAACCATTTCTTGAATGTATTTTTCCCCTAATGTCTGGAGAAATATATTTGAATGTTTTGTTTAAATGATTTGCTCTATGTGTTTTGTAAGCATTTCTGTAGGATTGCTGCTTTTACAGCAGGAAGAGATCATATGTTAACAGCTTGCAGCTGCTGAATGCTAGTGCTCATCCTAAACACAATTTTAGAATTTCAACATTGAAACAAAAAGTTTAAGAAGTGAAATGTGAGTGACAAATAGTCCTTTAGATACGTGTATCACAACTTAAACAGCTTGCAATACTTAGCTTTGAAACAGAATGAATTACAAACTTGGTTTACATCATCATCTTCCTCCTCCTGCTATAGCACATAGCTTCCCAGTTTCATCCAGGTGAACACTGGCCTCCAGGAATGTTGCTCCCTAGGTCAGTTGTGAGGTGACCAGCCCTGTGAAGTATAAAGCTTACCTAGGAGGAATATGTGTCTAACTGAAAGGAAGGAAAATACTGTTTCTTGAACTGCCAACATCATGTTACTTTAGCTAATTCATCAAGGGGTATGTCTGAAGCTTGCATGTTGCTCTCTCTTTTCCGAAGTAAGCACAGAAAAGAGTCTTGAAACTTTCTTAATGGCCGTTCACAGCTTTAGGTTAGACTTGCTTGTGGATGGTGGAATTTGTTCACCTTTAGGAAATGAGCTAGGCTAAGTTTTGCCACAGTAACATATAGAAAGTACTAAAATGTATTTTCAGTTATGAGGAACATAATTTGAAGAAATTATGGGCATGATTTCCTTTATCATTCACCTTATGGAGAAATTTGTGTATGTACAAATTGAGCATGACATCTAGTAGATCAAACTAGGTTTGTTTTGTTTAATTTTGGTCAAGATGATATTATCAGGTACAGATGAGCATATTTCTAAGAAGAAAGTTGAACTTGTTTAGGTCCATAATCTTGTCATTTGCATTTTCCTGACATTTTTTATACCGTGGTTGCTAATTTCAACAGTTCTAATTTGTACAGAAATTAATTTTCATTTTGTTTCACACATGCAGAGGTTAACATCAGACTGTGCTAATATCATGCAGTCATTTAAAAATTGATAGGCTCTATAATGTCACATTATCTAGCTTTCTAGATTACTGTGAGACAGGTCTTAGTCTTTCCCAGTGTATTTTTGCATTTTAATATCTGTTCCTCTTGCTTTATTTCTCTTAAATCCTTACATGGCCCTTACCATAGGAATATTTATGAATGAATATATATAGTCTCTCCCATTTTGTATTTTTTTCCTTCTAACTTTGCAATTTTTAAGACTGTTTCTGAAATGCTTCAGATTTGATCGATTCTACACCACAGACCAAAGTTATGCTGAGCAGTGGAAGCCATCTCAGGCATGAAAAATCTCATGTGAACAATCTTAGAAATAAGTGATTTTGTTTAAAACGCAATAGATAAAACAGGTTTGTTTGCCAAGTAGAAACTTGGTTAGACAAGAATTGCCCCCACTTTACTATGTCAACTAAACAGAAGAGAATATAGCTGAGGACAGTTGGGAACAAGAAATCTGACAGTGCAAAGGTTGCTACAGTACAAGATAGCATTTTCCTCCATTAGGAAATGTAATGCACTCTCTGAGGCACTTCTGGTTTGGGTAGGCAAACTATGTCAAGGAATATTTCATTTTGCTTCAGTATTTACATTGTCATGGTCCAAAATGTAAACAATATATAATCCTAGAGGTGATAGCATGCTCCCAGGGTGCAAGAAGTTTCACTGATGAAAGAGATGACCAGCTATGTCTCCTTTAAAGTATATCACAGAATCACTGAACGGTTGAGGTTGGAAGGGACCTCTGGTCATCTGGTCCAGTCCCACTGCTCAAGCAGGGTCACGTAAAGCCAGTTGCCCAGGATGGTGTCCAGACAGTTTTTTAGTATCTCTAGGGAGGGAGACTCCACAGCCTCTTTGGGCAACTTATTCCAGTACTCAGTCATCCTCACAATAAAAGAATTTCCTGATGTTCAGAGGGAACCTCCTGTGTTTCAGTCTGTGCCCGTTGCCTCTTGTCTTGCCACTGAGCACCACTGAAAAAAGCCTGGCTCCTTCCTCTTTGTACTCTCCCTTCAGGTATTTATATATATTGATAGGATCCCCCCTTAACATTCTCTTCTCTATTTTTTTTGTTCCTGCTGTGAGTTAGCAGATACCTAAAAAAATTGGTTGCATTAACTGTAGTAGTTTTATTATCTTCCTTTTTTATTTTTAAGTTCAGCTTAATAATTATTTCTCTGTTAGTCACTACATGACTGAAGACTGACAGGAGAAATTGTAATACTTCTGAGTGACTATCAGATGACTGATGTCTATGTCTTCTGCTGTTTGCCTGAAAGTGCTAATGATGATTGAACATCATTGTCATGCTGAGTCTTGTATGTGAACTGCTGCATGCTCAGCAGCTAGGTGGTTTGGCATTTTTACAATAAATATGTAATTATCAAAATAACGCAAAGTTGATGATTGACAACAATACTAGACAGCCTGGGTTTATGAGTTCTACATGGATATTAATTTTTTTTTAAATGGAAGTTTCATTGATAACAGCAATTGTGCAATTTAACACTTCCATTTCTGTAAACTGTTCGGTTTGCTACAACATGATACTTTGATTAAGAAGCCAAATGATACAAAATCAATAGAAGAGTTCATATTGATTAAAAACTACCTTTCTTATGATGTCTGTGAGGTCTTTAAGGATCAGTTCTTGACCTTTTGCTATTTAATATTGTTATCAATGATTTGGAGGAAAACAAAACTGTTATTGATTGAATTTATAGCATATGCACATACACACACATAAATGAATTCAAACAAGTAGTATTCAGCAGGGAAATGTAGGTTGTTTGGTAAGTATAGTATAAATATACAATTTGCAATTTAGCCTAGCCAAGTCACATTTTGGTCTAGTGAAGTGTGAATAGAAGCCATGCTTTGAGGCTACAAATGCTGTCTTGAAGAGCAGCTGCTCTTAAAAAGGTGCAAGAAGTCACACCAAACATGAACACTTAATACAATTCCATATCAAAAAGGTGAATGTGAGACACAAACATGAGAATATTGAGTAGAAATTAGTTATGCTGCCTCTGTACTTCTCCCTGTGTGGCTGTTGCTTCCAGTTCTGTAATCCACAATTCAGAAAGGGCATTGATAAATTAGAGAGGATTAAGGGAAAGCCAGGAGAATTATTAAAAGACTATGAGGGACTCAGGGAGTTCAAACTATAAATTTAGCAAAGGAAAGGTTAAGAACTGTGTCTATAGCACTCATAGCTCTTCACAGCTGGATGTTCATCAGAGTAGACCCTTGTGCTCTCAAGCTTTCCTTGCTCTGTGGAAGGCTGTCCTGCCAATTCTTTGTCCTTTCTAAAACACCTGGTACAGGCATTGGTGTCCCTTTCCAGATGTGGCACCTCATAGCTGAGCTGCCCTTGGTTCCAGGGTCATCACTGACAACCTTAGCTATATCTTTCCCTGTAATCCACACATGTTGTTTACATGGGTTTGAAATAACCAAAATATGTTGCCAACAGGCTTGCAAAGGTTTTGGGCAGAGTCATTTTGCTTTAGTTACTACACAGAATGTCAGTTCTCGGCAAAACAAAAATCAGGGGGTTTTTTTGTTTCCTTACCTTTCTCATAGTTCAGTGGGAGTTGGTCAGTGTACCTAGAATCCCTTCTGAGCATAGGATGTCTCTTATAAAATGTGCTATCTGATTGTTAATGTCTTTTGACTGTGTGGTGTCCTTCTGCTCATTCCCTTCTATATTAGTACAGCAGGGCTGTACCTTTTCTTGCTCATGTGTGCTGTTCAGGGGTGATTGGGAGTGTTGCAGGGAGGGAAATGCAAACTTTGGACATACCTTTAAACTTTTGATGCACACAGTCTTTAATTCCCTCTAGCAAAAACAGTCAAGGGCAATGGAGGTATAGCAGGATCACAGAGCAGTGCAAAGGTTCACTGATGGTTGCAGCCATCCCCAAACACACACCTACACATATTGTCTCGCCCAGGTATGGGATTCCTCACTTTTCTCCTGTACCATTGCCCACTGTTTGGCCCAGCAGGCTACTCAGGGATCCAACAGAGCTGTGGGATTCTTGTGGGGCTTTTTGGAGGTCTGGTGTCCCACAAGAGCTCCCTGCACAAATCCAATGCTTTTAGGTGCTGCTGCTGCTACTCTGTCCTGGGGCATCCCTGTGCATCCCTTCATGCTGTCCCTGGTTCTCTGGATTGTCCCAGCCAGATGGGATCAATCTGGCTAATCATTGGGTGTTGTTTCTGGGCAGATGCTTGGTAGCTTTTCCCCAGTGTCATCTAAACATTGAGACAATTTTGTCAGTCAGTGTTGTCAAACATGCTGTCCTTCCAACAGCATATGTGGAGATGGAACATCTCCACAGTGAGAATACAATATTTTAAGAGTAGCTTCTTGTAACTGACTGACTGGTGAGATCAATAGGCATTTTAGACTAGTCAATGTGTTGTTAATTTGACAGTTTGTGTAGTTTACTCTTAGTTTCTGCTTCATTACTTTGTTTCCACTTTAAAATAATGTTTTCCTAATTTGTTTGTTTGCTTTAGTTCTGTGTCATTTTCTCTCAGAATTTGTCCTCAAAACTGAGGCATAAATTTAGTAGAGAAAAGTAGACAAGCCCAATAGTGATGTAAAATTTGCCCCTGTGTAAAGATTCCACAGCAAAAGCCAACATTCATGAACTCCATATTGATTCTCCCACTTGTTAGGTGTGATTTGATTGCAGTTGATAGGAAATCACATAAGGAATAAAAATTTATTGAGAGGATTCTCAAATCTAGCAGGAAATTGCATAATTAATTATAGCATATGGAAGTTGTAGACAGACATAGTCCAAATAGAAATAATTCACATTTAAAAATATTAGAACAATTTATATTCCAGTTCAGCCACAGAAGTTAATTCAAGGAAGTGTATGGCCTATGTAACAGAAGCAGTCAGACAATGTGATCATAATGGTCCCCCCTCTGGCCTGAAAAGTCCATGAATCTATTAAATAAATGAAAGAGATATTGGAATTTTTTGTCATATTCCCTGTTTCATCAACAACGTCAAGTACAATTTACCCACAATTGATGTCTCACTAACCCTAGTGTCAGCAGAAATGAACCATCACCACAGTTACCTACCCACTGCTTTTCCTCCCTCTTCAATTTGCATTCATATCCCTGAGATCTGTAAATGGAACCATTCAGTTTTGAAAAGATCGTGAGATTAAATCACCTGTATGTAGTCAGTATCAATTTAATTTTAAAAAGTAAAATAACTTTTCTTTGCTATTTAAAAAGTATTTGTAAGTATGTTAGAATCATTTGCATTGATTTGCATCCTACTTCTTATACTTTTATGTTGCAAAGGCCCTTATTCAGACAATAGAGGCCAAAATGCAACAGTTTGGTGATGTATTAATTAAAAGGAACTAGAAAACATTGGCAAGCATGCAAACTAAGCTCCAAGTCATGCATTATACTGACCATAATGAAGAGGTTTTTTACTGCACAGTCCTTTTGCGCATTCATAATGTTCTGTGGGATTGGTTTGGGTAACAAATATGAGATTGATCCCTTCGTATATTTACCAAGTTGAAATTAAGATGTCTGGTTCTATCTGTATCTAGTTTTACTTAGTCAAACACTTTAAATAATTTTAGAGATTTTTGTGGTTTCTCATGTTTATTGCAGAGCAAAATCATCCTCACTCTTTTCATTATGCACATCATATCCCTATTTCAAAGAGACCAAGGGAAACCATCCCCAATTTCTGTAGAGCAGCTCCTCAGTAACTATATTATTCTGGGCATCTGTTGTCCTCAAAGGGCCTCTGTTGATTGAAAGCCCATAATTGCCTTCAGCCAAGTGCTCTAGGGCCTCACTGACCTTACCATTGAAAAATTTCACTAAGTGTAACTTTGCAGATCCTACATAATCTCATTTTGCTTCTATTCTCCATGAATATGGAAAATAGATTATTCTTCCCCTCTTCCAACAGCCTTTTATGTATATGAAGATTGTTATCTTCTTCTTTACTCTCTCTTTAGACTAACAAAATCACTATTCATTCATTTTTCTTTATAGGTCATATTTTGCAAATCTCTGACTTTTCTGATTACACTCACTTGGACACTTTTTAGTTGGCCTATGTCTTCTTTGAAGTGACATGAACAGAGCAGAAGGCTTATACTCCTGTCTATATAACCCATTAGTGAATCACAACTGCTTAAATTCTTGTGCAAAATGTATTAAAGCCAATGAAGCACCTTCATTTGCTTTTATAAATGATTAAAAACTGCTATAGAACCCTTGTTTTGTAAGTAAAACTCTTATATTTCCAACTGAACACGCAAGAGAAACTCAGTTTTATTGAACTTCGTGACAAAACAGGTTTCAGTATCTTGAGGCATACATTGTCTTGCATAGTACTCTAGTGAAATAGTTACAGCAATATTGAGATTTTAGTACTTTGTATAGTTATAGAAGTTCAAGTTAGAGCTATTAAACATGTAGATTGCTCTGTTCCTAGCTGAATTGTCTTTTTCCTATGAGATTTCTATTCTGATTAGAACAAATTCAACTGTCCTATATCCTCATGAATTCAAAGAAAAATAAAATAGACATATAGAATTGTGATAATTTCTTGCATAAGAATTACAAATACTGTATTAAAAAAGAATATTTCATTTTGCTTCTTTTCTTGTGTTACTCTGAGTATTTTATACATCCTTCACGACATAAGTCATTAAGAGTATATTGTAACATGAAATAATAGGTTGGACTAAACACTATATTTTATTTCTGTGTTAAAAATAAAGGAATCTGTAATTTACTACTCTTCCAAACATCTCACATTCTCAGACCTTCTCCTCCTTCTTTTAATAATGAAAGAATTTGACATGCTGAAAGCAATCAAGTTTATCATTCTGTGATTTTGACATGCCACAGTAATATTGAAAAATACCGTAAAAAATATATAAAAGTGTAAAGTGAAATGTCATTGACAACCTTTTTAAAAGAAAAATCATTCTTTTACAGAAATTGCTCCAGATCTCTAACAGGTGTTGCCAGTGGCGTTTTTCAAGACAGTGTTCCTCCCTGTGCAATTTTTGAATATCCACTCCATCCTTTGGGGTTTCACAAGCACTCAGGGCAACTACGCTCACACCTCTCAAACTATGAAGTCGGTACTTGCCCAATTCACTGACTTCCTTGTGCTGTGCTGCAGGACCTCCTCACCCTCATGTCAGGAACAGCAACAGCAGGAGGGATGGTCATCCTTTGACCAAATACTTGTTTGTTTTATATTATGCTGTAGCTTTTCTGTTGCCAAAAGCAATAGCCACTCATCCACGTCTTTGATATGGGGTCCAAGAACTGAAGAGATGCAGCAGTCGCCCTTTAGGAATAAATGCTACTCCAGAAAGCAAGTGTCAAAGAGGGATCTGCTAAAGAAATCTCATAGACAAGGCAAGAGAACTGACAAATTTCCCTCCTGCCTTACAAAGCTTTTAGTTCTGCTTGTCTTGAGCTGCTGAATGATTGGCAATAGCTCCTTTGCTGTTTTAAAACTTCCCTGTTTCGTCTGTCAACAGTAAGTGATCACAGCCCTCCAACAGGTGTTTCTTTCTGTAACTTGTTTCCACAGAAAACCATGTTTTGGGGATAGGAATCACTGAAGTGTTTAGAACTATTAAAAGAGTTCCTTCGTGTAAATAAATGCTTAACACCTGCTAGACATTTGAGTTAGAAGTAAAAACATACATTCAAATTAAATTTTACAGCTTGATGAAGGGATATACAGAGAATTAATAATTTTTCTTGCAATTATTTAATTTTGCTGATAAATTAACTTAATAATCATATAACTGAAGTGTGTAATAAAGCCAAGGCTTTAAATAAACCCAATGAAGAACCTTATCTTACTCAGTTAAAATAAATCCAAGGATTTTTTTTCCTTTCATTTTAAAGTTTCCATGAGGGATAATCTAATCTAACTCAACTCAATGCCTAAAATCTCACTGCTGCCAATAGAACCAAGACTTTAGACCTTTATTTTGTAAATGTATTCCAGGAAACATCTGGAAGTTAGACACTTAAGCATACCTATATAATTAAAAAACTTCTTACCACTTTAAATTTTTTTTCACATAATAAAATAAAGGATCCAACTTTTTCTAATTTTCAACCCACTTGCAGGGCACACATTGATTTAGATCTGTGTTCTGGTTGCTCTTGCTTTTCAAATCTCAGTGGGAATCGTTTTAGTCAATTGTTAAGAATGATTAAATCGCAGAACCTTAGCATACTGTAATGTGTTAAACTAGAAAGAAGAACAAAGCTGTCGTTGTTAAACAGATAACCTGTGAGCTGTGTGGCACTCTTTTATTTATGGACTTTGTTGCTCACAGTGTGACTCTCTACAATACAAAAAGGGTTTTCTCTAAAGACTAAATTTCAAAGACTTATGTATCTGTGACTGAAGAAAAGCATTTCTTCTCTCCAGCTATACATTCCTGAGAAAGACTAATAAAGCTAGAGAAAAGGTCTTCTTCATAAGAGATCACACTCCTATGTATGTACCACAATGTTGTGCATCAGAGGAATGGGAAGGAGATAAAATCCTGTCCCTGGAAATCAATGTATAAACAGTAGCTGTCCAGAGTCTCAAGAAGTATAAATAAATGTGCTTATCTTTGCTGGAGTTAGTGGCACTGTGCCAGTTTAGGCCCAATGTGGATCTGATCCTGTAGCATTGAAATAATACAGCTCCGGTTACTAAAGAGAAGTCTAAAGAACTATGCAGAGAAAATATTCCTTTAATCTCTCCATGCAGCTTTCATTAATACCCTTTGCAGCTCTATGAAGATTGTTTACGACATTTGAATACATTGATCTTTTAAAGCATATATTTAGCATTATCTTTCCATGTGTCAGGGTCAAAGCTCATTTGACACGTCAGGTAAGAAAACTTCAACAACAGTAAATCAGAAACTCTGTGATAGAAATGCCAGAAGATATGTGGGTTTTATATGAGCTGAGGCTTCTAACTTCATAACATTTCACTGAAAAGATCATTAAATATGCTTTTATGCTTCTTTATCTTTTAAAAAGTTTTATTGTTATTTGGTAGCATTCCACATGAATAGTCTCCTGGGGTACTGTACTCTTTTGTATGTGTATGCACTTGAAAAAAAAAAATATTCCTAGAAAAACCTCTATTTTAGGCTTAGGTCAAGAAGGAACAAATACTTGTTTTGTTTTTTCAATTGTTTGTTTGCCTTACCAGAAACCATGTCACTGAGTAAGCATCCTAGCTGTTTAGGATTTTTTCAAAAAACACAATAAAGCAAAGCTTTCAAAAAATACCTATGTCTATAAAGAAATACTATTTATCTAACAAGGGATTTAGGAAAAATACTCAGATGTAAACTTCTGATCCTGCTCTTCATATGCCGTCTAACTGTGAAGCTGCCCAGATCCCATGGACGCCTTGGCTCTTTTTGTTCATTGCTCCAGAAATAACTAAAACTGCGCTATTAATATGTTTGTAGCTGCACCTGTATTGTCAGGGCTAAGGCACTTGCTGTAAATCTGAGTCAGAACCCATAAAGCAAGTATTCTTCAGTCCACATCCCCTGCAGGAGCTGACCTAGTCAGCAGTCTCGGGGCATGCTCTTGCCACACATCACTAGAACAGACAAGGTGGTTATACTTCCTCTTTGTACAATAGCTAGTAATCACTACCTAGAAAGTAGGTAACCAGAACCCAGAACAAGGGTGAGGGCAGAGAACAGGGCAGTTGCTTATTGAAAATACTATTTGCCAGTTTTCAAAATCTGTGGGATACCTGTAAGAGTCCATCTATTTGCCACAAATACATTAATTATTATGCAATGACATCTCAACATTCTTTAAAATGTGCAATATTAATAATATTATTACTGCTACTACAAATGATGGGCAACTTAAGGCACAGGAAAACTTACTCTGACTTTTTTTTTTTCCCCATTTAGCATTACTCAGTACTGACTGAGGATGATATGATTCAGTCTATTCTCCCAGACAGAACCTTAATCCCAGTTTACATTGGATATGTGTGTGTGTGCACTCTGTGTGCATTGTTGAATCTGCCATGCTCCTGGAAATGTACATGACAAAGGGGAAACAAATAAGGAATGAAAAGGGAACTTTACTGCAAATTCTAGTACTGGCCTAAGGGAGCTCTGAGGCATGCTGAAGTGTTTCACCCAATGAAAACAGTGTAAAATAAAACCCACTAGGAATAGAACTAAAAGTCTTATCCCTTTTTGTGCACTTTTTTTACTGGCTTGGAAAACTTGAAATACCTTTCTGCACTGAGGCGCTGCTTTTAAAGAAAGAAGGCTGTGTTTCATTCTGCCTCCTTTGGCTTTGCAGCTGCTGAGCCCCTTGTTTCAGAATGGTTTCCATTAATCATACAATCATAGAATCGTTTAGGTTGTAGAAGACCTACAAGATCACCAAGTCCAACTGTTAACCTAGCACTGCCAAGTCCACCACTAAACCATGTCCCCAAGAGCCACATCTACACGTCTTTTAAATACCTCCAGGGATGGTGACTCAACCACTTCCCTGGGCAGCCTGTTCCAATGCTTGACAACCCTTTCAGTGACGAAGTTTTTCCTAATATCCAATCTAAACCTCCCCTGGTGCAATTTGAGGCAATTTCCTTTCATCACTTGTAACTTGGGAGGAGAGACTGACACCCACCTCGCTACAACCTCCTTTCAGGTAGCCGTAGAGAGCAATAAGGTCTCCCCTCAGCCTCCTTTTCTCCAGGCTAAACAACCCCAGTTCCCTCAGCTGCTCCTCCTAAGACTTGTGCTCTAGACCCTTCACCAGCTTTGTTGCCCTTTTTTGGACATGCTCCGGCACCCCAACGTCTTTCTTGTAGTGAGGGGCCCCAAAACTGAACACAATATTTGAGGTGCAGCCTCACCAGTGCCAAGTATGGGGGACAATCACTTCCCTGGTCCTGCTGGCCACACTATTTCTGATACAAGCCAGGATGCTATTGGTCTTCTTGGCCACCTGAGCACACTGCTGACTCATATTCAGCCAGCTGCTGACCAACACCCTGAGGTTCTTTTCTGCTGGGCAGCTTTCCAGCCACTCTTCCCCAAGCCTGTAGTGTTGCATGGGGTTGTTGTGACCCAAGTGTAGGACCTGACACTTAGTCTAGTTGAACATCGTATCACTGGCGTCATCACATTGATCCAGCCTGTCCAGATCTCTCTGTAGAGCCTTCCTACCCTTAAGCAGATCAATGCTCCCGCACAGCTCGGTGTCATCTGCAAACTTACTGCGGGTGCACTTGATCCCCTCGTCCAGATGATTGATAAAGATATTAAACAGAACTGGCCCCAATATGGAGTCCTGGGAAACACCACTTGTGACCGGTCACCAACTGGATTTAACTCCATTCACCACAACTCTTTGGGCTCCACTATCCAGCCAGTTTTTTACACAGCAAAGACTACACCCAAATGATTTTGAAAAGAAGTGGGTGATGCTGCACGAACAACCACCTTTTCTACGAACCACTGGTATTCAGTGGCAGGGGGGTAATGCTCGGGGGGCAGTTGTATATTTAGTAGCTCTAGCTGTTTGCAGTTTAAACAGAGGTGACCTATTTTGCACAAACTTTATGACATTTCAACTGTGGTGGTAGAAATGTCTAACTAGGAATAGTAATAACCTGCCGGGGATGCTGATTTCTTAAATGACTAAAGCTATATCTAGAAAAGAGCCTTTGATAACGTCCCCAAGGTCCAATAAGGTCCAGGAAAAGTGATCATAAGATAAATCAACTGATACTTACTTCAAACACATACAATCCACAACTGACAACATTCACAGCTGCAATTTCTTCGACTTGACACCATGACTATGTCAGTTGCATCTGTACTGTTTAAGGATAGGATAGTATAAAGCTGATGTAAAACATACCCTTAGCCATTATATTGAATGCGTTTTAAATGAGTTTTACAACTTGACAATAGATTTGGGCTTAGTATTTTGTCATTTATGCCATTTATATTAAAAAAGTAATAACATACATATAGCTGCTTCTTGCTCTCATGTTTCTTGTAGTTTTTACTTTGAAGCATTTATTATTTTCAGCCTGACTACTGATCTCTTCATCCATGTCAACACATGGATGTCCAACAGCTGATGGACAGGCATGAGAGCAGCTGAAATCACATCAGGCTGTGTGCAATCTGCCTGCCCCCATACACAGACTGTCTACAGGGCCATCTCTCAAGCTGTTTCAAGGCATCTCAGACAGGCTTACCTGATAGGATACACCTCACAGAGAGCAGATACTGGCCATGAATTTGCTGCATGGTCAACTGGTCTAATCTTGAAAGACCTCAAGGCATTTCTCCCTGTGTAGTATTGTTGTATCTTCCAGTATGAGCGCGGTGACTTGACACATAACAAACTTTTATAATGCAGTCCATTAAGAAAACAGTGGAAGTTGTCAATCCACTTAAACTGAAACCACATCAAAGTAGCTAAGGTGACTTTGGCAGCAAGCCAAATAACAGTAATTTTCCTATTTTTGTAATTTTCTGTCATTTCATTCTGTTGCTCTCCAATAAGCTCTACATGGGCAGCAGAATACTACATTAAGACACTAGTTCACCAACATGTTTGAAGTATAATTAACATTGATTGGAATCATTCAAACTAAAGATAAGGAAGTGCTTTGCCTGAAGACCTAAATTTTTGGAGTGTGACTTGGCAGGTACTTTGTCTTTTTCTTTTTGGTCATTGCTCTTTTGAACCTAAACAAAATCTTTGTAGAGAGATTCATGCAGGATCCATTGCAGACTCCTTTAGGCCAAAGGTCTTCAAGAGGTGTGTTAGTAAAGGGTAGATATTCTTTGTACTGGCTCTCTACAACAGTGTGAAATTCAGACACATTCAGCAAAGCTTAGGAGAGGAGAGTCTGTTTAAATAAAAGCACTTGATTGCAGAGGCACTGCTAGTCTATCATTGAAGCCACAGGAGAACAATCTCTCTCTGCATAGTAGGAAGAGAATGGAAAGATCACCATATAAATAATGTACCATTATCTGATGCTATTATCCAGACCCTTCTGTCTTGTGGTGCTCTCCCTACGTGTCAGGTCAGCTTACATGCTCTGAATGTATTTAGGGCTTTTACAAGTATTATCAGAGTTCTCTTCAGAATTGTACTCATGCAGATGACCATAAAAATTCATTCCTAAAGTCCCTGAAGTGTTGATAAGCACCTTAGTTCATAAAAATGAAAGAACAATTTTTTTCCAAAATGATTCCTCATTGCTTCTCAGTATTTGTGAACCAAAACTGCTACAATTTGCTCCTTAGTACAGCTGATTAAATCTAGATTAAGAACTCTTTTGTTCTCCTTTTTCCTCAAAGATTTTTACACTAAGGATGATAAATAATCATATGGAATGATTAGGCAAAGAACTTGTCTCAAATGAATTTACAGGGACAGGGAAGTACAGTACAAATTTCACTAGGATGGCCTGATTTTTCTACAATATTTGGGCAGAGCTTATTTAAAAATTACTGCCCAAATCAATTACCATTGAAAAAAAGATGCAATAACACTAAAATAGCTCAGAAGATAGATGAGATGTTATATTTAAGGTTATCTAAGTTAAGGTGTTTTATTTATTATGTCTTGCTTAAGTCATGGTCCTGCCCAAGGTAAATTTCTCGACTAATGAAATGAAGATGTTTGAATTTCAGAGTGGCTAAATATTCACATACACAACATTCATTTTTGGCTAGGAGACTAGATGTACAGTATTTATGGTGTGATCTAAACCCATTTAATCTCGGTAAGACCTGAACTTCATTACTGTTTGATGACAATGTGATGGTTTATTTTATATGCTATTTTCTGGCTACCAAAAAGTTCAGCCATGTACTTGTTTGCTATTTTAGTGAAGAAATTGAAGGCTGAATGGACAATTTCAATGTCTAAACTTTTTTTCTTCTTACAGTTGCTTTCTCCAGGTCAAAATCAATTAAATCTGGCAGAGCTAGTTTATTGGGTTTACATGACAAGGTTTTGGTAGTAGGGGGCCGCAAGGCTGGCTTCTGTGAGAAGGAACCAGGGGCTCCCCCACATCAGAAAAAGCCAGTTGGAGCAGGATCCAAGATGGATCCACAGCTGGCCAAAGCTGAAGCCATCAGTGATACTGGTGACCTCTCTGTAGTAATATATTTAAGCAAGCGTAAAAACCAGTATGCAGCAGCTGCTAGAGAGGAGTTACTGACTGTAACCTCCTGTCACTGGGGGGAATGAGAGGGAGAAGAGGGTTCCTTTAAAGAATCACCTGCAATTGTATTAGCAATGGAAAAATGATTTAATAGAAATTTATATAAAAGTGTAACTTCACAGAATTCGGTGGCAATGTTCACTCTATTACTTAGCACATGGATGAAATGCACGCAGGAAAATTAAATTAGAATCAGACTAAACTTATGTATACAGAGACCGAAACATAGTAAGTTAAAAAGACGAACATTACAAAGAAAAATTAAGTTAGAATTAATTTCTTGTGCTTTGTGCTAAGATCAGGAATGTGGAAAAGTAGGGGAGACCCTCCCATTGAGTCACAAGGTTCAGAGAAGACCCGTTGCTTTCTAAACTCCTGTCAGAGTCTAGGTGCAGCTGGATTGACTTCTAGTCTCAGACTTGGTCAATGGTTTATATCTAAAGGGATTACGAGTATAATAGCAGCCTAAAATTCATTCACAGTTGAATAAAGTTTATGACAGTAATTTAAGTATAAATTTGAAAGTAATAACTTATAATATACTTGCTATAATATATGTATTACAGACTAGGTTCAGGTTAGTACACACGCATGCTTAAAGACACTGAGAGATATACATGTAAGAGTAAAAGAGAGAAAAAAAGGTATACCTGTTAAAAATTCCCCTCAAGGTCAGTGAAAAGGTTCACTTTGAATGCTTCCGCATCTCTTAACAGGCAAAGGGTCGAGCCTCAAGGACCACAGAGTATCAGCCCAGGTCATGTCGGTTTTCGGTGACAGTCCTCCGATTTTCACAAACAGAAAGTTTGCGAGCTCTGAGAGGCGTCCCACTCAGAAGGAGATGCTGGTCACAGCCCACTGCAGTCCAGGACACCTCAAAAGGCCTCACTTACTTAGTACTGCTGTTTATAGGTTCAGGAGATGATTGGCTTTCGTCATCAACAAGTTGCTGGAATCCCAGCTGCACTGGTACCGTTTCACGTGCAGATAAGAAAAGCTCTGAGGCTGGCTGAAAATAACTTAAAACATAGATATGGGATGCTCCAAGAGTGTTAGGAGAGGACTGTAATGTCTAAAGGTTGTTATGAGAAAGAACTGGCTGTAGGTTTTTATGAGAACTGGCTATCTCTACTCCCGTCCCCTCGCCTTCGCCGGGCAGCAGGAGTCCTTGAGACACACAGCATAAGTCCCTGTCTTAGCTGTGTAAGAGTTCCTGGCACGGTCAAGGGTCACTTAACTGCCCGATTCATTACACTTATGCTAAGGCCTAGTAAGCCTTCCCGATTTTGTAAATCAGCCTGGAGAGGGGGAAAGAAATGCACCACCACACCTCCATTCCCCATCCCCCTGTGGCGCTCGGGGGGGATAGGAGGAGGTAGACCTGGTAAGAAGGGGGGATTGAGGAGAAGGTGGGTTTAGTTTTGGTTTTGTTTCTAACTATCCTACTCTGTTTTCAGTTGGCATTAAATTAATTTCCCCAATTCAAGTCTGTTTTGCCTGTGACAGTGATTGGTGAGTACTCTCCCTCTCCTTATCCTACCCATGAGCTTTTTTTTTTGTGGTTTCTCCTCCAGTCCTGCTGAGGAGGGGGACTGAGATAGTGGCCTGGTGGGCACCTGGCAGCCTGCCAAGGTTAACCCACCACAGCTAATAATAGGAATTTTGCCTGTATTCTAAATTCAAAATTTTTAAATAGTAGACATTATGTTTCAAGCATCTATCACAGGTTTTTACACACATACACATACACATGTATATGTGTGTGGATGTATAAAGTGCCAGTGATATAAACCCAGAAATTTCAAAAAGTCAGAAATACTTTCGTGTAATTACACAAAACTAGTATACCCCAGGATGGCAGAAAAATTCCTGACAGCATATTGCATCTCACTATTCAAATGTTAAGTCAAGAAACACAAGGCATACACAGGACTGTAACACTTCCTGGTTAATGTGTCAAGACTTGTGTCGATGCATGCCATGTTATTTCCAAATGCAATGAACTTATTAAAAAGAAAAAGATACCACTAAGCTGTGATGGGCTTGATTCTTTGCTAGTGCTCTTCTGTTGTCACGGATACTGCACACAATCAATGTGATCAAGCAGATGCCACTTTATTGCCCTAATAGCTCAGTTTACATACTCATTTTGGTTCCCGATCACGCATAAGCTGATTAAAGATTGGTTAGCATGTGCTGTCCACGCACCTAAAGCAATAGTTTGATTGGATAAGACTTTCTGATCACGCGAATGATTCCCCCCGCCTGTACTGTGTTCTGTGTCCTCCCGTCACGTAGGCCCAACTTTGTCCTGCTTTTTTGTGCTTGCTCCATCAAAATTGTAACAACAATTATCCTTAACAAAGCGTCCTTGAGGTCAGCTGCTTGCAAAGCATCCTTGAGGCCTGCTGCCTACAAAGCGTCTTTGAGGCCTGTTGCCTGCAAAGCGTCCTTGGTTCACAAGTTAATCAGGTCCATCGTGCCTGGATTGTTCACTATGTGTCCATTACTTTCCAAGTATCCCACACTCTTCCAGTGATCTCTGAATTACTGTCGCACTGAATTGTACTCGGCATTGGAAATATCCCTTGTTCAGCTCTACTCAACAGCGTTTTTAACATCAAAACACTTATTTTGAGGCACCAGATATCTCTGCAGCTGGTTGAAAGGGGAAATGGAGATTTTAGCATAAAGGAAGTTGTGAGAAATAGTTTGTGATTTTGAAGTGCAGATGGCAATTGGGATATTTAGCAATGGGGACAGAAGCAAACTCTAACACCACTGACATTGGCAAAGCTGAAGAAGAAACGTGAATATTAAGTCAAGCTAGAATTCTTTTAAGTCAAGTGTTACAAAATGCTGTTGTGCTGTCCACCACTACCTCAAAATGAGCCACTGGATAGTTCTACAAAATGAACCATAAATAATTAGTGTTGATCTCAATTTTTATAGCATGGAAATTCTGATACTGTGTAATACTCTTGTGCAATTACCTCATGACTTTCTAAGTTTGTTCACATCTATGCATTTGGTAACTAACCATAGTAACATTTTAACAAGAGAAAACAGAAGTGTATGCCAGCACTCTAATTAGACTTTGGAAATCCATAAATCATTAGAAATATTCACTCTGAATGACATGATTTTCTTTACTGCCTCTGAAAAATGGTAGGGATAACAGTTTGTCCCTTTTCTTTCACTGCATTCATCTAAATGACTTTCCTAGGATTAAATTGCCATGTATTACTGTGCTAAGAAGACACAAGCTTATCCTTCTTTGCTCCAAGGCGGTGTTTGTCTTGTCATATATGCATACAGACAATTTCAGGTTGTTTTTAAATATTGGACAGTGCCACATTCTAGTCACCTTCATCTGCCTAAATGACTAATGCCTGTTGGTATTGGAACAACGTATCCCCAAACCAATTTCATTCTCCTTCAGCTTGCCTTTAGGATCTATCGGTCAACATGAAACAACGTTATACCTCCAAGAATTCATGCTACTTCCATCAATACCAGTCTAAGCCACATATCCATAACACAGATCATTTATGTGTCAGGCACAAATATATACAGTTTTTTCCCCTGCCACTCCTTAAAAACCATTAACTATCAAAGCTGCCCAAACATTGGCTATGGTCTTTTTTAAGTTAATCACCTCATTTCTCTCTCTAGGCCACAATGAGGATTAGACTTTTCTTGAAGCCAATTAATCCAAACTGTCTTGGACACTTGTCTTAGACAAGGGACAACTCTCCCCTTTGCTTCTCCATTGATTATACGGGTACTTAGTTGACTGGTTTAAACCAGGTGTGTATCTTTTAATTATCTTGAGTTCAGTGACAGGGATCTTGCCTTAAATAAGAAGAAAACCAGTGTAAGCTGTTAAAGAAGTTATCCTGGCACAGTATGCTCCATCAGTGTACTCGCTGCCAGCAATTTTTGTAGCAAAACAATCTATAGATTAATTTTTAAGTTCTGATTCTTGGAAATAATTTCTATTCCAGATCTATGAGGAAGGTGTATGTCTGTGGTGCTACAATTTGTTTTTCTTTTCTTACAACAATGCACATGTAAGAAAACAGCCAGGTTACTAGTCACAAAGAGATACTTTGCCTAATCACATTTTTATCACAGTAATCGGTCAACATATTGAAAACCATCTTGTCGGAATGTTTAAATGAAATCATTATTTAATGTGGGAATGCTCTGAGTGCGAAGAGTGCATTGTGACTGCTCATTCTCACTTGTTTAGTCTTTAGCTGTAAGTGACCTCAGTGAAGTACCTTCCTGCAATTTAATGAGACAAAGGTAATCACATAAAGGGGGTTATTTTTGTTATTTTCTATTTACCTGCCTCAGTGAAAATGTCACCTTGTTTTTAATTATGTTTTCATTCCTTCTCAAGTTTTCTTCTTAAAATTAACGATGGAAGAAATCAGATGCTCTCTTCAGTCCTGGAGATGACAAGTGTTCCTTTTTTTTTAAAATCTTATTTTTTATTATTATTTATTTCAAAAGGGTTTTATAAGGGTAAGATTAACATGTGCCCTTTCCCCACAGAAGCTGTTGACTTCTGCTGCTGCCATGCCTGTGCCATGCTCAAGGGGAATGGTGGGAGCAGTGCTTGCACTAGTAGCTGTAACAGTGGCAGAAGAGTTTGGCAGAAATAATGCACAATAAAATACAGTACAATTTCTAGCATTTTTCCCCTCTCATTTTTAATTAATCAAACAACAAAACCAACTTCATGCTTAGATGGTCTTTTGCTCTATTTCAATCTATTGTTCCTCATACAGACTAATGGCACACTGTGCTCCCAAGAAGCCATCTCCTGAAGGGGAGAGAGGAAGCAGCAAATGAGCTGGTAACAACAGCAGCTGGCTGGGTGATGAATGGGAGTTTCCTGTCTTTTATCAAAGGCATCGGCAGACATTCATTCTGATCCAGATTTCAAAAATACTGTGGATAACACTTAATAGCTTCCTACAGATGTCTGGAAACAACCTTTCACACACACACACACGCACACACAGGCACACGCTCACATGCGCACACACAAAGTGTGTAATAGCTACTTGGCCAATGATTCACTGTAACTGAGTTTGCATGGTTCTCTGTTTTCATGGAATGCAAAATATAATTTACTAATTTTAGTTTAACAAGGGTGTTTTGAGGAGCTCTCCTAACTCAAGGACAACCACTCATCCCAGCTGTTTAAAACCAGTATTCACTGCTGAAAGGTGACTGTTGCTTATGTGGTAGCAGGTTATTTATTCCTCTCTTACCTACAAATGGGTCTGTTCTTGAGGTGCAAGTGTGAGCAGACTGCATGCTGTCCCACACGCTGACACACATTAATGGTCAAAGAAGCTCCTGATCCACTGTTATTGCTGTACAAAATAGCAACAAGATGTGTTAGGTGGTGCAATGGGAGAGGAATCACTTTGCTTGGATTAAAAAATGTATGATTAGAGCTATTTTTGTTGTTGGCTTCAAGTTGTTTTCCTTTTGCCAGTGATCATAGATGAGATAAACCAGATGATTTGGGAGATGCAGTTGAATTCTGATAGGAAAACAAAACTGCTTTTACAGCTAAATTTTAAGTATAGCTGTTGCAAATATTTTGATAAAGAAATTAAAATCTAATTATATAAAAGAGTTTGGTTTGATTAAGAAGTAGAAAATTGTGAAGCATAGGTATGGGAGTGTTAAGTTTGAAATGTAGTCATAGGAACTGAGGAACTTTAGAAAATCTACTATGTGCAACTATAAGAATTCAAGTATTGTCTAAAATCAGTTAACCACAGAAACTTTGACAAAGATTTGTTGATTTGTAGTGTTTTGTTTTAGGAAACTAAGGAAACCGTTACGGACACCAGTTTGCTGCTTGGAAACCCCTTACCCTTCCCACCTCGATCTAATTATCGAGGATTCCAATCAGTAGAGTTAAGTGAGATTAACCAATGATTGTTTTAACATAAGAATATTAATAAGATGGTGTGACTGAAGGACCAATTATTAGAAAGGTTAAATTTAAGAATAGACATAGTATGCATTTTTATGTAAACTAATATAGATGATGGTGAGAATCGTACTGCGCAGAATCACCTAAGAGAGGTCAAGAAGCGGACAAGTGAGGAAGACTATGGAAGACCACCAGAGGGCTTCTGAAGACCACCAGAGACCTTCACTGCGCCTGCGTGAAAAGACATTTACATATGCTAATGATTTATCAGAAAGTTAATGATTATGCATAACATTTTCCAGAAATTTAGTGAATATGTATAACAGGTGTGTATTTAACCTGTACAGTTGGACTAGCCAGGTGCACACGATAGGGGGAGCGATCCCCCGTGTGCCCAGCGCTGCAATAAAGGAGTGCCTGCTTCTTAACTTCTCATTGCTGTTAAGGAGTTTTATTCCGGATTTCGGCAACACAGCATTATCATCAAGAGAAGAGGAAAGGAGACTTATGCTTCCACCACATGTTTACCTCCCAGCAACACAGGAGCTCTAAAATATTGGCATTAATCACAAATTGTGAAGAGAGGCTTAGATTTTGTTTTGCCTAATTCTGGAATCTGATTTTCACATTTAGTTGATGTACATTATAATGGCTCTAAACTCACAAAGAACTTGTGATAAGGCTTCATGCTTTTCTATCCTATGAAATTAAAACCATGAAACTAGAGTTCCTAAATTGTACCTATCTATATCTGTAAATTTTCTCTAAACCAGCTGTTTTGCATCGGAAACCTGGCAAAAGGTTATGTTCCATTCATCTCTTGATAAGAAATCCATCTTCAGTTGATAAATTAGTTCATCCAAAGGTCTGAGACCTGTGAATAAAGAATACTATATAAATCTCATGCATCATTCTCATTATAGTTTTAGGTGCATGATTTAAATGGATGCAGTGGCAATTTGTTTTAAAAAGAGACAGACTCCATAATCTCACTGACTAGCTAGGATTCACTCATGAAACTTGTCAGTCTCCCCATAACTCCTTGTTTTAGTGCATGTTTTTATAAATGGCTAAAAGCTCAGTGAAGGTTCATGTTAAAGAGCCCTAAATAAGATTAATGATAGTGCATATTTATTACATGTCACTTCTATATATTCTTACATCACCTATCTCTTTAAAACAAATTCATTTAAAGGTTCCTGAAT
Organism: Harpia harpyja; assembly: GCF_026419915.1. Classification (NCBI taxonomy): domain Eukaryota; kingdom Metazoa; phylum Chordata; class Aves; order Accipitriformes; family Accipitridae; genus Harpia; species Harpia harpyja. Next base: position 27,680,964 of record NC_068947.1, read on the forward strand.
TAGCAGAACATTACTACCTTTCCTCCACACATATGTAAAGTCTTTTCCTGTTACAGTTCTAGACTTTGGTCATTCTAGGGTGCACTTTGCTTTGATGTTATGGCAACAAGTGTTTTAGATCTGCTTAGAGAGATTAGATTACTTAAGCAAGAGCTGAACCATCTTTGATTCTATTTCTCACCTTTTTTCTTCACCAATCTTTACTTGCTTCAAAAAAACAAGTATCTAGGGGTCCTTTTAAAGTGGTTTAATTCCTTTCTTTCACAGATTTAATTGTTAAAGTGGGGAAAAAATAACATTCTTTTTTCTACAAAATTAGAGTTATCAGCCTTTTTGTGCAATTGAATGAAATCATGCGACATGCACAAGCATCGTTCTCAGTTTTCTTTCACTGGTCAATTTTACTACGGTTATGGTGCAATATTTTACAACACAGTTTAATGTGCAGAAAATTTATTCCTTCAGAATTTCATTTTTTTTCTAACATTTCTATTGTTTGACTGTGGTGCCTGGCACATCTAGTCACCTACTACTCACATTCTTCAGAATTCCTTCAAGTGAGTGCCAAAAATCTGTGGGAAATAGAAAAAAGACAGTCAATGACCTTGCTTATAGTGATAATTCAGTCTCCCAGTCGTTTTTTCAGTTCATGGATCAATCCATCTAGACACATATCCCTGCCTTAATTAAATGTGATGCACTGGTTACTTATTTCATAGAATCATAGAATCATAGAATCATTTCGGTTGGAAAAGACCTTCAAGATCATCAAGTCCAACCATTAACCATGCCCCCTAAACCATGCCCTGGAGTACCCTGTCCACTCGCTTTTTGAATACCTCCAGGGATGGTGACTCAACCACTTCCCTGGGCAGCCCATTCCAATGTTTGACAACCCTCTCAGTAAAAAAATTTTTCCTAATATCTAACCTAAATCTCCCTTGCCTCAACTTGAGGCCATTTCCTCTTGTCCTATCTCCAGACACCTGACAGAAGAGACCAACACCCTCCTCACTACAACCCCCTTTCAGGTAGTTGTAGAGAGCGATAAGGTCTCCCCTCAGCCTCCTCTTTTCTAGACTGAGCAACCCCAGATCCTTCAGCCACTCCTCATAAGACTTGTGCTCCAGGCCCCTCACCAACTTGGTTGCCCTTCTCTGGACACGCTCTAGCAGCTCAATGTCTTTCCTGTAGTGAGGGGCCCAAAACTGAACACAGTACTCGAGGTGTGGCCTCACCAGTGCCGAGTACAGGGGAACAACCACCTCCCTGTTCCTGCTGGCCACACTGTTCCTGATACAGGCTAGGATGCGATTGGCCTTCTTGGCCACCTGGGCACACTGCTGGCTTATATTCAGCTGGCTGTCAACCAGCACCCCCAGGTCTTTCTCTGCCGGGCAGCTTTCCAGCCACTCTTCCCCAAGCCTGTAGCGCTGCATGGGGTTGCCGTGACCGAAGTGCAGGACCCGGCACTTGGCCTTGTTAAACTTCATATAATTGGCCTCAGCCCATTGATCCAGCCTGTCCAGATCTCTTTGTAGAGCCTCCCTACCCTCAAGCAGATCGACCCTGCCTCCCAACTTGGTGTTGTCTGCAAACTTGTTGAGGGTGCACTCAATCCCCTCATCCAAATCATCAATAAAGATATTAAACAGAACAGGGCCCAACACCGAGCCCTGGGGAACACCACTCGTGACCCGCCACCGACTGGATTTCACCCCATTCACCACGACCCTCTGGGGTCGGCCATCCAGCCAGTTTTTCACCCAGTGAATAGTGCACTTATCCAGGCCACAAGACGCCAGCTTCTCCAGGAGTATGCCATGAGAGACAGTGTCAAAGGCCTTGCTGAAGTCTAGGAAAATAACATCGACAGCCTTTCCCTCATCCACTAGGCAGGTCACCTGGTCATAGAAGGAGATCAGGTTGGTCAAGCAGGACCTGCCTTTCGTAAACCCATGCTGACTGGGCCCGATCTCCCTCTTATCCTGGACTTGCCATGTGAGTGCTTTCAAAACAAACCGTTCCATAATCTTCCCCGGTACCGAGGTCAGGCTGACAGGCCTGTAGTTCCCCGGATCCTCCCTCCGACCCTTCTTATAAATGGGAGTCACATTGGCAAGCCTCCAGTCCTCTGGGACCTCCCCTGTTGACCAGGAACGCTGATAGATGATAGAGAGTGGCTTGGCAAGGACCTCTGCCAGTTCCCTCAGTACTCTTGGATGGATCCCATCAGGTCCCATAGATTTGTGAGTGTCCAGATGGCGTAGCAGGTCCCTAACTAATTCCTCCTAGATTAAGGGGGGTATGTTATGCTCTCCATCCTTACCTTCCAGCTCATGAGGTGGAGTACCCTGAGGATGACTGGACTCACTATTAAAGACTGAGGCAAAGAAGGCATTAAGTACCTCGGCCTTTTCCTCATCACTGGTGGCTACGTTCCCTTCTGTATCCATTAAAGGAAAGATATTCTCCTTGGGATTCTTTTTACTGTTAACATTTGTAAAAACATTTTTTGTTGTCCCTTACGATAGTGGCCAGATTTAGCTCTAGCTGAGCTTTCGCCTTTCTAATTTTCTCTCTCTATGACCTAACAAGATCCCTGTACTCCTCCCCAAGTTGCCAGCCTTTTCCTCCAGAGATGATAAGCTCTCCTTTTTTTCTTAAGTCCTAGCAAAAGCTCCCCATTCAGCCAGGCCGGTCGTTTTCCTCGGCGGTTTGACTTGCGGCACATGGGAATAGCCTGGTCCTGAGCCTTTAAGATTTCCTTTTTAAAGAATGTCCATCCCTCCTGGACCCCTTTGCCCTTCAGGACTGTCTCCCAAGGGACTCTCTCAACCAGTGCCTTGAAGAGGCCAAAGTTAGCCCTCCGGAAGTCCATAGTGGTGGTTTTGCTGACCACCTTCTTTGCCTCACCAAGAATTGAAAATTCTACGATTTCATGGTCACTAAGCCCAAGACGGCATCCAACCATCACACCTCCCACCAGTCCTTCCCTGTTTGTAAACAACAGGTCTAGCAAGGCTCCTCCCCTGGTTGGCTCACTCACCAGCTGTGTCAAGAAGTTATCTTCCACACACTCCAGGAACCTCCTAGATTGTTTACTCACTGCTGTGTTGTATTTCCAGCAGATGTCTGGAAAGTTAAAAAGTCCCCCACAAGGACAAGGGCACACGATTCTGAGACTACTGCCAGCTGCTCGTAGAATGATTCATCCGTCTCTTCAACCTGGTCAGGCGGTCTATAACAGACTCCCAGCACAATATCTGTCTTATTGGCTTTCCCTCTAATCCTCACCCATAAGCACTCCACCTTGTCATCAGAATCGTGTAGCTCTGAACAGTCAAAACATTCCCTAACATAAAGAGCCACCCCACCACCTCTTCTACCTTGCCTGTCCCTTCTGAAGAGCTTGTAGCCATCCATTGCAGCACTCCAGTCAAATTTCATATTTATAATCAGGACAAGTTCTAGACCAGAGCTTTGCTGCTGGTTTCATTGTAAAGAATTTGCTATTGACTAAAGTAATGCATTTCTTAGCATCAAAAGTACTTGTTTGGGAACTTTTCTAAAAGGGAATCTTTCATTTAAGTTTCTGAAGTGACAACCAGACACACATGGAATAATCTCTTTCTTCTAGGTAGCAGAGGGGAAAAGTTAATTCAGGACAGCTGCATTTGCATGGATTTGCATTTATCCATATTTCTAAATATTTTTTGGATGCTTTCATTAGTATTTTTCTATGTTTCCACTATATACGTGACAACAGATTATAATTGTAACGTACCATGAAAAGGTGCTAGGATTGTGCTGTGGAGTGTATGAGTCATATGCTCACTTTACAGTTTGTGCATTGATTGGGGAAGAAACTCAAAGTTATTAAAAAAAAATATTTAAAAAGGGGAGTTAGAGAGCAAGCTCTTTATCTTAGGGAGCAAGGACTCTGTCAAAGGGTCCCTCCTGTTTTGCTTTATGTTCATGTGTTTGAGTCTAACCTTTGTGGCAGTGAAAATGTGACTTAACATCAGGGATTCTTTTGAATTACTGTGACACAGAAATTACTTCATAACAAGGCATGAGGGCTTGCAGCCTCTGGCTACAGGTGTACTACACAAGAAGGAACATAATTGTCAACTCAGCTAGCTGCTCATTTCATTCCTAAACCATGTGAGCACTGCCTTATCCACTTCAGTCTAAATAGGCAACTACAAGAGATCATCTGTTTAAACTAAGCTAGTACAGGTGAGCTGTTGAGGATGCCCAGAGTCAGTAATTTCTGCAACCACAATGTACATATGTACATATGCACATACACACTTATGGAATAGAACAACCTTCTCAAACAGTTACATGAGCAAACCTCACTGGTGTTGACCAAAATTGATGTGCTAATTTGTTTCCTACTTTCCATTCCAGCTAAGACACAGTTGGGTGTTCCCAAACACTGGGGTTTTTTTGAAAACAGAAAGGACTGCCTGTGAAATAGATTAGAGACAAAAAATACTTTTCTAAAAACAGGAGAAGGAGTGGTTTCTATCTATTTTAGAAAATAATCTCCAGAGCGCAGACTCTGGCTGCAGTTACTGTCATTGGCAACTGCTGGAAGTGTCACATTGAAACCGAGTCTTCCCAGTTTCAGCAGTAAATGTAGTGGCATGCTGGTGTACCAGAAGATGATGACATAGTTGGTCTAAGATAAAGCCAGATAATAAGTGGTACAAGAAAGGCTACAGTCCTCTTCTACTGTGTTTGCTTGAGCTTTAAGGTTCCAAGGAATCTAGGGTGAAAGTAGGTGTGTTATCATGGAGGTAGTCCACAGCTTGTTAATTTTGCTTTGTCAACTAGCAGTACCATTTCTGCTGTGAAGCATTTGGGACACTAACAAAATAAAATCAGAATCCCTACCCATCCTAATCAATGCCCTTCACATTTGTCAGATTGGCACAGCTGGCCCAAACGGGAGCATACGTTTGTAAAAGCAATGTAAATAAGGTAATATTGCTTTAGTATGAAGAGGCCATAATGAGGCAGCCGTGCTAATGTCTCAGAGTGGATGGTACGCTATCAAACAGCAGGCACTGCAGTACTCAGAGAAAAAGATGAGCTGCTGGGCAGCTGGCAGGTAAAAAAAAAGGATATTTTCATCAATAATACATTAATATGCATGCTGTTTTAAAGGAAACACATTGTAATTTTTTGCAAAACTGAACATGGACAAACCCAGGAATCATATTCTGAAGCAGTAGAGCGTCCATTATTGTTTTGTTGCAACATTAAGTAGCGGTGACTTAGAAGGAAAATCTTATGATAGAATTTATCTTTGACAAGACAGAGACGGCCAAAGGCATTCAGTATCTGTGACATGGGCCTCTTAAGAACTGACCTGTATTTTTATGTGGGGAAGTGCAGCAGAACTGTGTAGCAGAGCAGGATTTGGGCAGTGTTGTGCCAGGGTTTCTATTTCCCACAGCAGGGGTGAAAAAAGCTGATTTATATTCCTTAGATTATGTATTTTGTCATAAAGCAATCACTATAGACATTCTGTGCCTCATCCAAAAAATAATACTGAACATTGCATATTAATATTCTCAGACAAAATATTGCACTGTTAGTATCTTGCTGAAATGTATTTTGTCCACTCGGTTTCTAAAACTGTTAAAATAAGGATTAAGACTATCACATTTTATAAATACTTCTCTATTTCCCTGGATAAAACTATTTCATCTTGAGAACCTTCAATTTTAGATAAATGCACTGATTACAATTTAAATGTCAATTATAAGGAGTCTTACACACATAATAAAACAGACATTTACACTATGTTTGACAGAAACATTAACAGAAGAATTGAACACTATCACAAATCAAATCAGTGACCTTCCTCCAATGTATAATAAAGAAATCAAAAGTGCTTTCAACTTCAAATGGCCAAAAGAAAATCAACAAGCAATTACTGCAAACATCCCAGTAGTTGCATGACTCAGTGATTCATTCAGATGCAGGCCAAGGAGACACACAATAAAACCCATCTGCCCCAAAATATCTTGTAGATCAAATTTAAATTACAGTTTTGCTACTATAAGAAGCAGCTTTCTCTGATGCTGTGTAGATGACAGTGTGAAATGATACCGATAGCCAAGAAAAAGAGATTAAGACATAGAAAATTTAAGATAAGAAAATGCAACTTTTTAGTTATACATATATTTGCAAGACCATATTGTAAATGAGACTCACAGTTAAAAAAAGGCAAGACATGAAAGGGAAATTGATAATTATTTTTGAAGGTGACAGAAAATGAAATTAAATCACTGCATTGAGGACTGGAGTGGCAAATAGAATTGAGAAAGTTCAAAGCAGTAGATTCAGTGGTAAATTTAGCATCCTACCTAAAATGAACTTTATGAAATTAAGTAAGTTTTGAAACAGATGAAGCTGTAGCTGTATCTAAACTATAACTGAATGGTAAAGGCAGTATAACAGATTTAAAAAAATTCTTTTCTGCAATTTTTAACTCCAGGGGCAGGCCCTCTATTTCTAGACCAGATTCCCGACTCTTATTCGTGACTGACTTCTTTGCTTTTGGAATTACACTCTACTTCTGTTGCAGTTCATGATTTTTTTAGCAAATTTAAGCACCACCTTCCTCTCAGTCTCCTTATATCATGAACTTTCCGTTTGTCTTCTTGTTTTTGGTCCAAATTGACATTTGTTCACTTGTACAGTTTTTACATCATAGTCTTTATTTATATAGTTCATTATGCATATATTTTATAGCCTCTTTTTAACTGTCATTATTGGTGAAGTCTTGTACATGTGAGGTATCTTCATTCCTCTTTACTTTAGCATGTTTGAGGATCTGCCATCTGGAAGTCAAATAGTCAACACCAACCTTTAATGTATTTAGGCATTTACCTTACCTGCCATTAAATTCTAATATAAATAAGTGTGTAAGCAGGTTTGTCATTCTTTGTAAAAAAAAAAAACAACTGCAATAGGTACTAGAACTGAAATATAAAGATGAAACAATGTAGTAAATTCTTATTCTAAAGAGCAAAATCATATAGTATATATTACATATTCTTTTTAAAAAAAATATTTTTTAACATGTGTTTTCTGAATTGGTAGAACTTTATTATTTGTTTTGGAATGTTTAAAAGACCATCCTCTGTTTCCGGAGAGTTTATTCAGGCCTATGAATCAAGGTCTTCATGCAATGCCATGCATTATTTTGGGGTGGGGTTTTTTGTTTGTTTGTTTGGTTTGGTTTTTTAATGGTCCTTTTTTTGTTCTCTGACTGTAAAGTGAAAGACTAGAATGAAGGTATTTTCATGACTCTCCCTATTTCTCTGTCAGTTTGTATTCTAAATTTATGCTTGTTTCTTTGCCTATGGTGAGGTTATAGAAAAGTGCAAGATGAGGCTTAAGCCCTAATCCATAGTTACATATAATTTATAGCATTTACTAGCCCTGACTATAAAAAAAATTACAAACTATCAGGCTAACTGTAAATGACACAAAGGAAAGCCATATTCTCTCTTGCCTACAGCATAAAACAACAAAAAGTTATTATAAAGCTATAAGATACAGCATAATAAAATAACAAGGAGCTCATTCAATATATTCAACAACCGTGAAATTCTCTTTACATCCTGGCCCTATGGTCTCTTCCAAAATTCTTTTTGATTATATCTGTTCAGTTTAATTACCTGGTGGGAGATCTGACACAAAGACATGGTGACTGGGAGAGAGGAAGACGCAAGATGGGGAATCTTTTGGAGTGATTTTTCTCCTTCCCCTCTGTCTCCTGGCCTCCATACTCACCTGTAATGGGTGACTTCTTGCTATCTGATAAACTCGAGGGCACTGCCTACACTGTGGGGCAAACATAGCTCACAGAAAGTGATGCAGACCTCCCTCACATGTTTGACTGGGATGTCACTGAAGCCTAAAACTGCCTGTCAGCCTGCACATCTGTGTATTTTCGCATGTTAACTAATGTACAGAGGCTGTTGTGTCCTGGATATCAGCCCAGATACAAAAACTGGCAGTATAAGAATAGATATTCTCTTGATTAATGTCTGCTACAAGAAACAACTTTTTTTAATTTCCTCATCTATATTTATCAACCTTCCACCAAAAGCCAGTCTTTTCTTGAGAAACACCTGCTGAAGCAGTCACCTTTCTTCTCTTTAATGCACGTTTTGTTCTAGTACACACAAGTGGAATTTTTTTTGACAAAACCTATGAGTTATCAGTATTGCTCATTTCTGCTTTGAGGTTACATGGAATGCCTATTTTCTCTTCAAGAGATAGAAATAAGAGAGCAGAAAACTCTGTTGTATTATGTTTACAAAATATCATAAAATAAATCCAAACATTGCTCTCTGGGGAAATTTTTACAGGTACCTACTACTATCTGCTGATCATGCATAAGAGGAACTTGTTGTAATATTTATATAAGTCTGTAAAAATAAAACAGAGTTGTAGTCCGAATTGCTCAATCAATAAGTTACACTTTAAAAGTTTTCTAAGAGTTTTTACCTCAGTTCTTTTCTCTAGTCTGAGCTTTCTCCAACAAGAACAGACTTAAGCCTACAGGTATTTTACCTTAAAGTATCTAGTGAATGGGCTAGCATCCACAGCATGCACTCTGTTATCTCACAGGCTTTGACTCTCTCTTTCTGTATTTTTAATCAGGCTGATTTACTTTAGCAGGCATATTTTCAAGTATTCCTTGAATTTCTAGGAAGCAATAAAAAAAATCTATGCTTCTGTGTTCTGTCTCTGTGACAGGGACTTCTTAATCTTAATGGCACTTTTTGCCATTATCAATCATTACGAACTCTGCTGAGCCACTGAAATATATTAGAAATTTCAAATTTGTAAGTTACTTCACTTGTGAAGAAATTCAGTGAAAATACCACCTAACAAACCATTTCAAAAATCAAGAGCACTTTGGCATATTGCCTGTTACTGTTTTTAAAATGGAATTTGTCATGGCTTAAGCCCAGCCGGCACCAAAGCACCATGAGGCAGCCTGTTCCCTCGTCCCCCCTAGTTGGGATGGGGAGGAGAAAATATAACAAAAAGCTTGTGGGTCGACACAAGGACAGGGAATTGGTTCACTCACCAATTATGGTCATGGACAAAAGCCAGACTCAACTTGGGGAAATAAACCCAAATCTATTTAATTTGTTACAAATCAAATCAGAACAGGATAATAAGAGGTAAAACCAAACCTTAGAACACCTTCCCCCCACCCCTCCCTCCTTCCTGGGCTCAACTTCACTCCCAGTTTTCTCTACCTCCTTCCACTGCTGGCACAGGGGGACGGGGAATGGGAGTTGTGGTCAGTTCGTCACACGTTGTCTCTACCTCTCCTTCCTCCTCGGGGGCAGGACTCCTCACTCCTCCCCTGCTCCACAGTGGTGTCTCTCCCATGGGAGACAGTCCTTCATGAACTTTTCCAGCATGTGTCCTTTCCACGGGCTGCAGATCTTCAGGCACAGGCTGCTCCAGCGTGGGCTTTCCCATGGAGTCATGGCCATCTTTGGGGGCATCCGCCTGTACCGGCATGGGCTCCTCCCGGGGCTGCAGGTGGGCATCTGCTCCCCCGCTCCCCTCCATGGGCTGGGGAGGGATGGCCTGCTGTCCCACCATGGGCTGCAGCGGCTTCCCCTCCTGCGGTGCATCTCCTCCCCCTCCTTCCTCACTGACCTTGGTATCAGCAGAGGGGTTCCTCTCACATTCCAATCCCACTACTCACTACCGGTTCCCTTTCTTAAATCTGTTGTCCCAGAGGCACTACCACCATCACTGATTGGGTTGGCCTGGGCCAGAGGTGGGTCCGACTTGGAGACGGGAAGCTTCTAGGAGCTTCTCACAGAAGCCACCCTTGTAGCCCCTTCCCCCGCTCCAAAACCCCATCACACAAACCCAAAACAGAATTTAAGTGCATCCTAATTGTGGCTAGACTGAAAACCATCCATAAAGAGCAGAGTAAGAGATTTTCTCAGATTTGAATTTTGCCTGGAGTGAGTTTTAAAAGGTTGCATCATGTGTGTTCATCCTGTAAGTATAATATAATCAGGAATACTAGGAAACAAAGCATAGACATGCTTATATTGTGGTGGGAGCTTGAGAAATAAATAGAAACTAGTATATTATTCATTATTTTGAAGTGGATCCAGTCCTGCTGTGGTCATTATTTCATTTAACTTCTCTAAGACTGGGAAAATACCAAAACAAATAATATCTAATATAAAATCAGTGCATTATGCAGTAGGATAGAAGTATACTAATCTCCAAATCATTTTCCTATAATGTGCAGAGCTTGTGCTTTTGCCATGATAAAAATCTGTCAATGTTCAATCAGAGACTTTTGTTACTACTTACTGCAGATTTTTTTGCTGGTGAGAGTCCAGATAGCAAACACTGCTTTGCACGACTATAGTTCTGGACAATTCTTATCTTAGTGAATGTAATTTTGGAATTTCTGTATGAAGTCCTGCATAGTCTGTAATTATATATCCCTCAGGTTTGATTTCTAAAGTTTAGAAAGTGATGCATTGTGTAAATGCTCTGTTGAATCCCTTCAAAACTACAAAATAGCTCAAACTAGACCTGACAACAGCCCCTGAAAATCACCAGCAGATTTGTAATGTTTGCAGATAGTGGTGTAAGGCATTCAACTTGAGCTGCTGTATTCTGGTTGTCAGGTTGCTGTCTCACTTATGTGGTAAAAGTTGAAACTAAGACCCTGTGATCTGAAGTGAAGAAAAAATTCAACATGATTTTGTTGCAAATATTCTGGTAAAGAAATAAAAATTTAATCACATAAAAGAGTTTGGTTTGATGAAGAAGAAGAATATTGTGAAGCATAGGTATGGGAGTGTTAAGTTTGAAATGTAGTCATAGGAACTGAGGAACTTTAGAAAATCTACTATGTGCAACTGTAAGAATTCAAGTATTGTCTAAAATCAGTTAACCACAGAAACTTTGACAAAGATTTGTTGATTTGTAGTGTTTTGTTTTAGGAAACTAAGGAAACCGTTACAGACACCAGTTTGCTGCTTGGAAACCCCTTACCCTTCCCACCTCGATCTAATTATCGAGGATTCCAATCAGTAGAGTTAAGTGAGATTAACCAATGATTGTTTTAACATAAGAATATTAATAAGATGGTGTGACTGAAGGACCAATTATTAGAAAGGTTAAATTTAAGAATAGACATAGTATGCATTTTTATGTAAACTAATATAGATGATGGTGAGAATCGTACTGCGCAGAATCACCTAAGAGAGGTCAAGAAGCGGACAAGTGAGGAAGACTATGGAAGACCACCAGAGGGCTTCTGAAGACCACCAGAGACCTTCACTGCGCCTGCGTGAAAAGACATTTACATATGCTAATGATTTATCAGAAAGTTAATGATTATGCATAACATTTTCCAGAAATTTAGTGAATATGTATAACAGGTGTGTATTTAACCTGTACAGTTAGACTAGCCAGGTGCACACGATAGGGGGAGCGATCCCCCGTGTGCCCAGCGCTGCAATAAAGGAGTGCCTGCTTCTTAACTTCTCATTGCTGTTAAGGAGTTTTATTCCGGATTTCAGTAACAATTGCTATAAGTAGAGATGCATCCTGCAGGCTGAAGTGCAGTGCCAGGAGAAAGTACAGTCCTTGAAAGTGCAATACAACCAAGTGAAGTATATTAAGTTCCTCAGCAGCTTCCAGACAACTTCCTGTTTGGATGAGCCAAACTGTTCCTTCATTTCATTCAAAGATCATCTTAATTCTGGCAGCAGGGGGTTAAAGTGTGGCTTCCTGCCTCTATACAGTGTGTTTTGGAAGCTGGAATGAAATTACAAATCCCTGAGATGTCTGAGATACCCTGAAAGGGATATCTGAGAGACCATATCTCCAGATGTTTTTGTTGTTACTAAATATATGTGTGGGTGTATATATGTACACATTAATATAAGCACATTATAAATATACATTTACAAATATTATATATGTATATTACATATGCATATGTCTGTATCAGGAAATTGGAGTTTATTGCTATGGAGTGTTTGAAAGATTAATGAATCAGGCCACTTTCAACAGATGAGCACTTGATTGACAGTCATTAAAGTCACACTGCTAATGGCTAGCTCTTAATCACTTTCAAATGCTATCAATACATATTCAAAGCAGTCAGTCCTTGACACTTATAACCTGGGTTAGCTGTGAAAATACAATACAGGGAGCTGACACCAAGTAGTTAGTGTTGATGGTCACTGTTGCCTCAGCCAATGAGCTTCTCTCATTGCTGATGCTTTATGCTCCTAGTCCCCTCCCCAGAAGAAAAGGGGATGATGTCATCCTCTTTTGACATAATGCATCTTATTTTGGGGACCAGGTCTTGCTCTTGTTTTGCCAGGCATCTTTCTTGCTTATTCTGCAGGATCATTCTGGTTCCATCAGACATCTATCCTTCTTGTTCTGCAGGATTAGTTTGGTTTCATCACATATCCTTCCTGACTGCTGTAAATCCTTAGCTATTACCTTGCAGATTTTACTGCTTGAACATATTTCCCTGCACCCCAGTTGTGCAGTTATACCACAAGTCTCCATTTGCCCCTTTATGGCTATGTATTGTTTATATATTTATGTTTAGCTGTGTTACAAAATTCTGTTAGCACTCTTACAATGTTATAGAATTCTTATATACAGTCACAGATTACCCTGCTGTTGTCCCAAAAGTGGAGTTGTTTACCCAGTATGTGAAACGCCAATATACACACAGAGCAGACGTATTTTGTTCCAATTCATATTTGCACAAAGTTGGGGGCTAGGTGGTAATCCACAAAGCTAGCACACCTCATGCCTAAACAGGCAAGCAATTTATACAGTTCAGTTATACATATTCAGTTTCCAAAGTTCTTCCCCAAAACTATTGCTAGTAGTTGCTTATCTACCACAGTTTCTGTTAGGCTAAAGTTTCCCTGCTTTGAATTAAAGGTACAGTGTTCTTTTATTCTACAGTGTATGCTCAAGGAGAGACAGGGGGGTGAGTGTTTTTGGTCTTGAATTGAGTCGGTGGTTGCGATCTCCCCCTGCTGTCTTCACCTTTCCTCCAGTTATGGAAGATTTTTGCTGATTTCATGCCTATTAGCAATTATTCAACTTTTCAGTGCCTCCTGAGGTAGGATGTTCCCTTCTTATCAGTCTTTTAGTTCTTCTTCAGGGGCACAGTCGTTAGCAAGGCATGCATTGGTTATACAAAGGGTATCTTGTTTCACAAGACCTTTGTGGCCTTCTTAAGGTGGCTTAAGTACATCATTTCTTAAGTAAGTACATCACTGCTTTAATGTGCTTATGTCTGGATTCAAGACAAACATGCTTACTATACCTTACTTGATTTCAAACTTTATGGGTGCCACAGGCTTCTGCTTCTGCTACATTTTCCTAGGAGAACCTCTGCTTTATATGAAATTTGGGGTTCTATCTCAGAGGTGTAGTGAGCCCTGCGGGTTCTAGCTGGACAAGATCTTTTTTCATAACTGGTTTTAAATGTCAATGAACCAGGTTTTGTTTGTTTTGTCTTAATTTAACCTTTACTTTGCAGTATTGTGAGACCAAACATAATGGTATTGTATTAGCAGACAGGAATCATAAATGAAACCAGTCATACATAAGTGATATTTACTTCTGTAGCTTCAGGGGGTTGGTCTGAATACAGAACAAGATACAGACAGTGTAAATTCGGATGAGTAAATTAAGTTTAAGGATTTGCAAATAAATATGTACAGTAAAATTTATAGCACATCCAAAGAAACAGAAAAAATTACTTGTTTGCAAACTATTTTTTTAACAAAATAAAGAAAACTGTATTCCAGTCTGGAGGTGGACACCTGAAGTGCGTGCTGAATTTGGGGAGTTTCTGAATGTCCTGAATCTGGGGAGTTATTCGGTATTACTCCTTAGTATATGAAGGTCAGAACCAAAATAAATTTAAATACTTTTGTACTTAACATAGCACAAACAAAAGTAAGCATACCTGTTCTGAAATAGAATTCCCAGTGATAAATTAGATATTTCCACTTTCTATAGAGTGAACAAAGAAGGTCAGTTGCCCAAGAAAGTGATATACAGTATTAACATAGAGGGCTAGAGCCAACAAACCAGCAAGGGAGAGAAAGGTGATGCTGCCCAGCCTCAGGCACCTAACTAGAGCCATAGCTTGGCTTGTCTCTGAAACTGCTGTTCAGAGCCTGCTTCCCAAACTGAAGTGTCTAAGGAAAGAGTGGTGTGGCTAGCCCCTGCCTTTTGCCAAGAAGTCTGGGCTGGAGCGCCTACCCAAAACCAGAAAGAAAAAAAACAGGTTCCTGGCTCTGCTTTGCTCCATGGTTCTCTAGGACAATGGTTTAAACAGGAGGCAATGACTGGGTGGAAAGGGGAAGAAAACGATGAATGGAACCACTTATATGCTGTGGTTAAAGATGTTTGTTGTGCTAGTGTCTAGACCAAGGACCTAGATAATGAATGAGCTAAAGAGCCATTTGTTTCTTCAGCCCACTACTTAAACTGCTTAAGGTTTAGAAGAAAGACTTAGGATAGCTTGTGCTGTTTTCTCCGGTTGCTAGTTCTTAGAATTACTTCTGGTATTTATTTAATGAGTGTAATACATATAATGAATAAATAATTCAGAGAAAACAGGACTCCTAAAGTTCAGTGGAGGGGTGGCGTATCTGGGAGCATAGCAAGACTGAATAACAGCCTAATGATCTGCTGTTTCTAAAGCCAAAAAGTTTATGGTAAAAAACAAACCAAACAAATAGATAGAAGTAATTCAGCATGAGTGGTGCTTTTATGTAAGTGCATTTTAGCCTCCGATGAGATATCAACATATAGCCATTTAGATAGCCCTACTTTTAGTGCTGATGAGGGCATATAGCCATGTTACAGCACTGCTGTGGATTAAGCTAATAGGCTCTGATGTGAGGTGGCATATTTGAAGTTAAGCACAATGACCCATGAGTGTTGCTTCAGGGCTTCCAGAGTGACACCGGCTCCCCTTCAGTGGTTGATGAACACAGATTACAGACATGACAGCCTCTGCTCTCTCTTCGACTGACCCAGAAACAGTAGCATACCTGCTTCATCTTGTTCCTGTTCATATGCCAGTATACACTTCTATGATGACAGAAACTCACTTGGTTTTGGTGTGGATGAATTACAATATTCTCTGTTACCAACTCTTGCTGTGAAACTCTGTGGGTTTCAGTGCAGGGGCAGGTAGTAAGAGTGGCAGAAGCCCTAAGTGCTCTGATTCTCTTCCTCAAACATCTGCTGTGAGTGGAATTTGGGGAGAGAATGGTTGAAAAGAGTAATAGAGTTCATTACTAAAAGAAAAACTATGTGGAGACAGTTTTTGACCTAAAACAAGTATTATGTTACCATACTTAGCCCAGAGTATTTTCCACAAAAGGAGTATAAAGTTTAAATACAAAAAAAAAATTCAATATCTTTTCCCTGATGTGGCTTTCCCTTCATTCAGATTCTGCACTGAGGAAATTTGCTTGTGGGTTTCAAAGCCTCACAGTTTAACTAAAGGCTCAGGAGAGAAAGTTCAGCAACACTGTTCAGCTCAGATAAGCACTGTAGAGCCTAACTGCCTATGTAAACCTCATTAAGATGTTTCAGACATTTGGAAATCAACTCCGTGCCTTCCCCACCTCATGTTTCTGTGTTCTTCTTGACACCTGAACAAGCTTCTGGCACAATGCAGCCCTCCCTCTGTCCTTTCCGTTGGCCCAGTAACCTGCAGTTGTTCCCTGATGATAACAGACCATTCTCCAAAAAACTTTCATTTGTAGAAAAATTTTTGGGTCTCACTGGCTATAACAACTTCTGCACTGGTTTTACGTGTTTACTTTCGGATTTGGTTAATGACTGAAAGTTCTCCTAACTTGAATGCATCAAACTTTAATGTTTAACCCTGCATGGAAGATACCCATTCTAAATGATACGTGTTTCTGGTATTTTTCTCCTTTGAGATTACAGTTCAACCACCATCTCTCAAAGTCAGCAAATAGGTTAAAATTAGTCCTTCCAAAATGCATCACAATGCCAGGGTTTCCTTTGGGTACTGTTTGTGGCTATCGATTAATTTATCAGTTAAGAAGTCCTGTTTGAATGTTTCACAATTTTATTTGTTTAGCTGTTTTAGTCAATGTATGTAGTACCACTAAAGAGTGTTTCTATCTGCTTTATCCCATGTTACAATTTGTTGATTAATTTACTGAATAAATCTGCATTCTCCTAGGACCAATTGGACTACTAGCCTCTTTCCAACTTACTCTTCTGTTGGTTGATCGGTTTCTTAGCTTACTGAACACATAGAGGGGGGACTTGTGGGAAAGGGTGAAATCATCTTGGTCCTTTAGCGAGCATCTCAACTTTCCCATACCCTTCTACAGAAGAACTCATGTGCCACATCATGTTGCAGAGGGACTGTCTGTCAGGTTACATGACAGTACCATGTGTACACACACCACATTGTCCAATGACCGTGAGTTTCATTACACAAAATGTAGGGTGCAGTGCTGCAGCTTTGTTATTTCATTTAGAGAAGCTCTTTTCAGTGCTTCATTAGGATGATTCTTCCTCATGTGTTGCAATGCAACATGCTTAGTCTCCCTCCCCTGCCTCACTCCCTTCTCTCTCTCTCTCTCTCTCTCTCTCTCAATTTTGGACCTCTTATGCAAGATAAAAACACCAGCTGTTTCTGGCACATGGGGTCATACATCAAGAGAGGGTGTGCTGCCAGAACACGATATACATATACATACACCATGGGGAGAAAAGAGACATAAGATGCATTCAGGGAAATTAATCAGTCTTAGATTTTCTGTGGACATCTTACTGCGATTAACCACTGACCCTTAATTCCAATGTATAAGAAGCTGTCATATTTGCTGCCAGAAAAATATGCTTAAGTTAAAAAAAAAAGCAAAAATACCCATGAATTTAAGGTCAGGTTTGTATTGCATTTTTAAATAAACAAGAGATAACAGAATCAGAATCCAGGTTGCGTACTTGAAGACTGGACTGAGTGCCAAAATTAACCCTTTGCAGTGGTTCATGGGCCAAATAAGTGGATAAATGATGGGATTTTCCAGTAATGACTTCAAAAACCAAACTGTGTGTGACAAAGAGGTAGCAGTGTACAAAAAAGGTATCTGTCTAATCTGTTACTATATGTGGATTTGACATCAGTCTTACATAAAAGATTTCTTGATTGATAGTGTTACTTAGAAATACAGTAAAAAGGAATGCAAAGTTCAGTATCTCATTAATTGTCATGCACTTCTCAGCCTGTTGATATCTTTTCCTTTATATTTCTTTTATTTGTAGATTTTAGAAAATGATAAGACTAGAATGAAGTTATTAAAATGACAATACCTTCAAAGGACTTGATTTTTCCATTCTTATTCATAACAAGTAGTAACTTATCACATGGTTAATCCATTTACTTTAAATAGTGGTTATCACAAGTTAAATGCTATACAGGAAGTATAATCAGCAAAAAGAAGGTACAGATTTGAAGGGACCCTGTCAAAGCAAAAAATGATCAGTTTTATTTCCATAGTTAGGAAAATGCGAATATAAGCCTACATCTATGCAAAACCTTATCTTTTTTCCCCCTGTATAATCAAAATTTAACACATTACTGACAGAATGCCCATTATTTTTTGGCAGATTTCATAGACTGACTTCTGTTTCTGCAGGAGTGGCAATATTCCTTTTGACTACAGCAGGGTTTGCATCAAGTGCCCTTACCCAATTTACACCTAATGATGTTACTACTATTGTGTAAATATGACCCTGGTCAAAAATGTTCTGTCATCTTAAAATTGAAGAAAGACAATGCTGAGAATGCAGATTTCTAGTTAAATAGGGATATCAGTAATACTGCTAGTCTTGGAAGTTAGTCTGTTTTTTCAAACTTGTAAAAAAAGGACTAAATGAGTTACAATGTGAAAGCATTAGAAGAAAGTGGTTTGGAATGAGAGTTAAGGTTTCTCTCAATTTTGAGTTAAATTAGTCTGTGTGTGCAAGATGGTTTTCGTAAAGACTATTTTTTCCTGTTTTACAGTTACTGTGGAGAGATTGAGGTGGTTACTCAACTGTAGAAACCTTAAGAGGTACAGATTCAAAAAGTCCTCTCTCTTTTTATGAGTGTTGCCAAAATCCGGAATAAATCTCCTTAACAGCAATGAGAAGTTAAGAAGCAGGCACTCCTTTATTGCAGCGCTGGGCACACGGGGGATCGCTCCACCTATCGTGTGCACCTGTCTTGTCTAACGATACAGTTAAATACACACCTGTTATACATATTCACTAAATTTCTGGAAAATGTTATGCATAATCATTAACTTTCTGATAAATCATTAGCATATGTAAATGTCTTTTCACGCAGGCGCAGTGAAGGTCTCTGGTGGTCTTCAGAAGCCCTCTGGTGGTCTTCCATAGTCTTCCTCACTTGTCCGCTTCTTGACCTCTCAGGTGATTCTGCGCAGTACGATTCTCACTATCATCTATATTAGTTTACATAAAAATGCATACTATGTCTATTCTTAAATTTAACCTTTATATTGATTGGTCCTTCAGTCACACCATTTTATTAATATTCTTATGTTAAAACAATCATTGGTTAATCTCACTTAACTCTACTGATTGGAATCCTCGATAATTAGATCGAGATGGGAGGGGTAAGGGGTTTCCAAGCAGCAAACTGGTGTCCATGACGGTTTCCTTAGCTTCCTAGAACAAAACACTATAAACCAATAAATCTTTGTCAAAGTTTCTGTGGTTAACTGATTTTAGACAATACTTGTATTCTTATAGTCACATATAGTACATTTCTTAAAGTTCCTAAGTTCCTATGACTACATTTCAAACTTAACATTCCCATACCTAAAAGCAATCATTTTCTACTTCTTAATCAAACCAAACTCTTATATATATATAATTGGATTTTAATTTCTTTATCAAAATATTTTCAACATTCCCCCCTTTGAAAGTTTTGAAAATCATTTCAATACTTTCACTATCATTTTACTAATCACTTACTACATGGTGGAGGAAACTCTGAGATTGTTTGTCCATCTTGTTGTCTTGCAACAGCTTGGATGATCATGCGATTAAAAAAAGTTTTACGAATAATTTGTCTTTTCAAAAAGTAATAAATCAAAATGATCATTACAAAAATTATCAACAAGGTTAATATTGTACTAATCAATGATTTGATCCAAGAACTCAGATTCTAACTTAATCCCTTAAAGATCTTGTCTATCCAACTCTCTTGTATATCTTGCTGCAACTCTTGAGTGTCTTTCTCAATTTTTCCCAATAATTCCAAATCATGTTCTACATCCTGAGTTACATTCGGAATGTGTATACAACAATGGTCTATTCTGTCTTTTAAATATCCACACACTCCGTGTTCTTTGAGTAAAAGCATATCTAAAGCCATTCTATTTTGCAGAGTCATTTTGGAAGTGGCCTGTAATTGTATATTTAGATCTCTAAATCCTTTTCTGGTCACATTGGCCAGTTTCTCTACTTGTCCTGTTAGTTGGTACAGCCAGTCTCGATTCCTATATATTGCCAAAGGGGTTAGTAGAGATTCTAGGGCTCAACTAATTCTAACTCCAGTGGAGGGTTCATTCCATTCATCATCTATTTCTGACCTTTTTGCCCGTTTCAATTTCAAATTTTCTAATGATCCTTTAAAAGGAGACTTTTTCCAAATTGGGCATAATGTTGGCATTCCCAAAGTGATTTGTTTTACCTTCCCATCAAGAGGCAGGTGGGTTGTCCAGGTTCCATCACTCATTGTCCAAACTAAGTGTCCTGGACTCTGAATAGTAGTTTTTCTGCAACTAAATATTGTTCCTCTTTTAGGTTTAAAGGTTTCAGTCAATTGAAGATCATTTTTAAGTCCTCTACACAAGCAGCCATACTTCACGGTTGCTGCTAAAGGTGGAATTCTTTGGATTGTCATGTCTTTAGTATTGTAATTGTATATTTTCTCACATTTCCACCAAGGTACTGAATTTTCCTTTTCTCGTAATGTACTCCCTTTATCATTTACCGATGGCCAAGTTGTAAAAATGGTTCCATCCTAAGTAAAACACCAAGGAGCTTTAGCCATATATTGGAATTGAGACAGTATAGTCATAGACCACACAGAGTCTCAACTAATTGTCCTTTCTAACATTGTCTGATTAGCCTTGTCACATTTCTATTCCATGATCATTCGAGTTATATTTTTCTTAACTTGTTTATCATAAGTACAATATCCTACATTATGAAATCTCCCAACTTTAATAAAAACAGAATTTAATAATTTTTCACAATCTGCCCTGCTCCCTGGAGACTTCCATTGCTTCTTGATAATTGTCACTTGTTCTTGCCATCCAACTACTGGCCTTTGTTCACAGTGGGTAGTCACATTTCTATGTTCTAAATTAGTTAAATTCATTGTCAAAATTCCCCATGGAACGGATTCACCAACTGCCCTTGGTATTGGTAAACAGGCAGTAATTTGTGTCACATTCTGGAAATTAGCAAATCCCTTAATCAATCCTACCATCAAATTTTCTTCCTGAGTTTTCTTTGGGAGGTAAATTAATTGTTCAGTTTGTTTCTTATTTCTTGTCTTTTTCTTCAGTTCAATTTGTCCTGGTAGATACTTGCCTTTTCCTTTATCTCTCATCCACCTAATTTCTAATTTGTCAGGATCAAATTCTGGAATCTGAGTAAAGTTACATCCCAATCCCAGAATACCTCCATAGTTCACTCTTACTTGTTGTTCAGCCACAATCTCAGACCAGACCCCCACCAATATTATTTTCCAAATCAAAATGCATTTCCCCCAGATTTCAAAATTATATGGAAGATTAGGCATGCTTCAAAGTCAGTTTTAAGGTTCTAGGGTCTCTATATATATCTTTCCAAGATGATGGAGCTTTCTTCACCCGAGTATAGTGGATCCATGCATCTGATTCAGCAATCTTGACAGCGGTGAAAGTAGTCAACAATACTTGAAAGGGTCCTTTCCAGCGTTCCTGAAGAGGTTCAAAAGTCCATGTCTTCACATAGACATAATCACCTGGTTGGAAATCATGTACTGGATTTTCCAAAGACAGAGGTCTGTTCCAAACAACCACACTCCGAAGTGCAGTTAAAGTTTTTCCTAAAGAAAGCAGATAGTTATATACATCTTGTTTTCCTTTTAAATGTATGCTCAGATTTGGTTCAAGAGATTCATAAGGTTTACCATATAATAGCTCATAGGGACTGATTAATGTCCCACTCTTTGGCTGAACCCGAATTTGTGAAAGGGTCAGTGGGAGTGCTTGAGGCCATTTCAAATTAGTTTCCTGACATATTTTACTAATTTGTCTTTTCAATGTTTGATTCATTCTTTCCACCTTCCCACTAGATTGTGGTTTCCAAGGTGTGTGTAAGTCCCATATAATTCCCAAAATTCTACTAACACCCTGGACCACTTCTGCAACAAAATGGGAACCTCTATCAGAAGAGATTCCAATTGGTACTCCAAATCTCGGGATAATTTCTTGTAATAACCATTTAATGATTTCCTTTGCTTGATTGGTCCGACAGGGAAAGGCTTCTGGCCATCTTGTAAACGTATCAACCCCCACCAGAATGTATCGATACCCATTCTGTCGAGGTAACTCCGAAAAATCTATTTGCCAATAATCCCCTGGTTCCATTCCTGATTTCAACATTCTCATTTGAACCTTCCTTTTTACAACTGGATTATTCTTTAAACATATCTCACATTTCGCAGTTGTCATTTTAGCTATTTCTAGCATTTTTACTGATATTACTTGCCTTTTCAAAAGAGTTATTAATGCTTCTGCCCCCCAATGACATTCCTTATGTTTTGTCTGTATTATTTCCCTCATTACAGATGGTGGAATTACTACTTGTCCTTTTGATGTCACCCACCATCCTTCCAAATTTTTCCTTGCATTTAATAATTTCCCCAATTTCTCATCCTCCTCTGAATATTTAGGTTTTTCCTTTGGTATTGCAATAGTTTTTGTAGGAATTAATGCCATTTGTAGGGCATTCCTTTTGGCTGCTTCCCTAGCTGATTTATCTGCTAATCTGTTCCCTACAATCTCTTTTGTATTCCCTGATTGATGTGCTTTACAGTGCATGATTGCTACTGCAGTTGGTTTCCGAACTGCTTGTAGTAAATGTAAAATCTCCTCTTTATATTTAATGTTGGACCCCTGAGAGGATAATAGTCCTCTTTCCTTCCATAAAATCCCATGGACATGGACCACACCAAATGCATATTTCGAATCAGTCCAAATATTCACTTTCTTTTCTTCACTCAATTCTAGAGCCCTTATCAAAGCCACTAGTTCCGCCTTCTGAGCTGAAGCTGTGTTTGGCAAAGCATTGGCTTCTATAACTGATTTTTCAGTTGTTACCGCATATCCTGCATAGCGGATTCCATTTTCAACAAAGCTGCTACCATCTGTGTACAATTCCCAGTCTGGATTGTCCATAGGTACATCCTTCAGATCCTCTCGACTGGAATATACATACTCAATGGTAGTCAGGTGATCATGTTCCAGTTGTCCTTCTTCCTGTATAGAACTCAAAAAGACTGCAAGATTAGTCAAATTAGTGGTTTTCAAAAGTACATCATCTTGCTCCATCAAAATTACCTGATATTTCATCATTCTGTTTGGGGAGAGCCAATGGCCCCCCTTTTGTTCTAATACTGATATCACCATATGTGGTACATATACCACCATCATCCTTCCCAAAGTCAATTTTCGGGCCTCCTGTATTATCATCACAGTGGCTGCTACTGCTCTCAAACAAGCAGGCCAGCCTTTACTTACAAAGTCCAATTGTTTGGAAAAGTATCCAACCGGTCGCTTCCAACTTCCCATCTTCTGAGTCAGCACTCCCAGTGCAAGGTGTTGTTTCTCATGTACAAATAACTGGAAGTCTTTAGTCAGATCCAGAAGTCCCAGGGCTGGTGCTGTCATCAGGGCCTCTTTTAGATTCTTGAAAGCTCTCTGCTGATCTGGACCCCATTCAAATGGTGGACCTTTAAGAGCTTCATATAATGGTTTAGCCAACAGACCATAGTTCATTATCCATAGCCGACACCACCCAGTCATTCCCAAAAAGGTTCTCAATTCGTGGGTATTTCTCGGCTCCGGGATGCTGCAAATTGCTTCTTTGCGGTCTGTTCCCAACTGTCTTTGCCCTTGTGAGATTTCAAAACCCAGATATATCACAGTCTGTTTTGCTATCTGGGTCTTAGTTCTAGAGACTTTGTATCCGCTTAGCCCCAAAAAGTTTAAAAAATCAATTGTTACCTTTATACACGCTGGTCTCTCCTCTGTTGTTATCAATATGTCGTCTACATACTGTAGGAGCAAATGTCCAGGTTTGGGACCATCTCGTTTCCACATCTCAAGTTCTTTTGCTAATTGGCTCCCAAAAATTGTTGGACTGTTCTTGAATCCTTGCGGCAATCTTGTCCATGTCAATTGTGTTTTTCGTCCTGTTTTTGGATTTTCCCACTCGAAAGCAAATAATTTTCGACTTCCTTCTTCCAGGGGTATACAAAAGAAAGCATCTTTTAAATCAAGCACTGTAAACCACTGGTGATTCTCCCCTAGAGCTGTTAAAAGTGTATATGGATTGGCCACTACAGGATGTATGTCTTTCACTATCTATCACCCTCAGATCCTGTACTAATCTATATTCTCCTGATGACTTTTTCACTGGTAAAATTGGAGTATTATATTCAGATTCACACTCCTCTAAGATTCCATATTCCAAAAATTTATCAATTAATTTCTTGATTCTCAATCTAGCCTCAGGTTTAACTGGATACTGTTTTAATCTCACTGGTTTCACATTTTCCTTCAGTTCTACTTTTACAGGCTGTGCCATTTTAGATTTTCCAGGTATCTCTGTGTTCCAAACCGTAAGGATCACAGCATTATCAACTTCTAGTGGCATCTCCTGAATCTTAACCTTCTCTTGTATCATCAATATTTCTCCTGTCTTTGATTCTGGTATCTTTAAAAGAATTTCTCCTTCCTCAAAAGCTATCTGTGCATTCAATTTGGATAACAAATCTCGACCCAACAGGGGTATCGGACATTCTGGTACATACAAAAATTCATGTGTAATTGCTTTATTTCCAAATTTTAAATCAAGGGGTTGAAAGAATGGTCTATTTTCCTGTTTCCCAGTCGCTCCAATTATATTAGCTGTTTTATTTCCCAATTTCCCTTTATAAGTATTCAAAACAGAATATACTGCTCCCGTATCAACTAAAAATTCAACTTTATCATTTCCCAGCTTAATTGTAACCAGAGGTTCAACTGGGTTCCCCTCCGGTCCCCTTCATTCATTTAAAGTCATCATTTTTGCTGACTGCCCCATAAAAATCAAAAAGTCAATTGCTGTTGTTCTGCCTCTGTTTCCAATTTCAAATCAGTATATTTTTTAGCAGTTTCCTTCAATTTTTCCAAAAACACAGAGGGAGATTCATTTTTATCTTATATAATTTAGACCAATTCAAAGCTTTCGGCATTGCATGCTTTACTCCATACAATACCCATTTTTGATATCGAGTTAACCTTCTCCTGTGTACAGGGTCATTTGGATCCCACTGGGGATCTCCCGAAGGAAAACTCTGTTCCAAAGTTCCAGAGAGCATTTCATTCATAAGTGCTGCCTCTGCTTGTGCTTTTCCAGTTTTTAATACCATCTGTTTTTCAGTACTATCCAATAAATTATTCTCCCTGACTCAATACTCCTTTCCCATGAATGTGAGGGAGAGAGATCCTGCTCCTCCCTTGGTGGGGCTATTTCTAATTCTAGTTCCATTTCATCCCCCTTTGGCACCGTACATCTAATGCACCTCCTTCCAATATCACAAGCTGAACAACAACTCTTAACTTTCTTATTTTCTGAAGTCAATGTCATCACCAAATTGTCTCGACTAATTAACTTGCATTCTTTTTGCCAATCCATTCTCTGCCTCAAATAAAAGAACAGATCCACATATGGCACTTCACTCCATTTACCCTCTCTCCTACAAAATAATATTAACTGTAATATAGTATTATAACTTAAAGTTCCATTTGTTGGCCATTTTTCTTGATCTTCCAAAACATACAAAGGCCACCAATGATTACAATATTCAATCATTTGATTTTTACGTAAATCATCATGTAATTCACTCCAATGTGCCAATAAACATCCCAATGGTGATGTTTTTGGTATCTTTTCATCAGTGGTTATATTTCCCATACTCTTACTCTTAAATAATTTGGCTAATGCCATTATGCTTATATATCAATTACCAAATACACCAGATATCAATTTTCAAAGTTCCAAATATTAATAACCAAATATTAAAAATATCAAATATCAAATACCAAATATCAAATACCAAATAAATGCAAATGACAATTGTCCCAGATACACAGATGTCCAACCCAGCAATAGCTTTCGCTTATGACTTACAGGCAGACTTATCCCAGATACACAGATGTCCAACCCAGCAATAGCTTTCACTTATGACTTACGGGCAGACGCCTAGGCTTCTCCACAGACGGGTACCCTCTGAGCCCCAACCCTGCGAAGCTTTCGCCACGCCTTACGGGCAGGCTATCCAAACAGATTCCAGAGAAGAAGTGCCTTACCATTTCTCCAGGGAACGTTGCGAGGAGCTTTGCGAGTCGAGAGCGATGGTTCCCCCCGAGAATCCCTCGGTGCCGGCTGGAGTTCGATCACCACTCGATCTCGTCCAGTCTCACTCGCAAGGTCCCATCTGGGTCGCCAAAACTGTTGCCGAAATCCGGAATAAAACTCCTTAACAGCAATGAGAAGTTAAGAAGCAGGCAATCCTTTATTGCAGCGCTGGGCACACGATAGGTGGAGCGATCCCCCGTGTGCCCAGCGCTGCAATAAAGGAGTGCCTGCTTCTTAACTTCTCATTGCTGTTAAGGAGTTTTATTCCGGATTTCGGCAACGTGAGTGTTAATTTTTTTAATAGTGTAATTTTTAACTAGAAGATCTGTGTGATCTCTCTTTCACAGCATGTATGTGCTACTTGCATGAATGTAAGACAAAATGAGTGACTCTGGCTACTGTTTTTCTTTGTTTCACAGGAAATAAAATTTCTTCCTTAAACAAAAAACTCCTGCTCACCTTTCCTACACAGGTAAGGTTCCTTGGGAAAAAGTGAGAAAGACTACGAAAATCAAGCAGCTAGTGACTCAGAGAATGTAAATACAGAGCCTATTTGATTTAGTGTTCTTTATCTATCACAAAATATTTAACTGGAGATGTGAACAGGGACCTAAGGCATTTATAAGGCAGATGAGTCCTCAAAACATCTTTAATATGGTCTTTGGAATTCTTAATTCTCTCCTGAAAAACAGTGTGAAGTCCCTATGCCAGAAAGAAAGAAAGAAAGAGAGAAAGAAAAAAAGAAAGAAAGAAAGAAAGAAAGGAAGAAAGGAAGAAAGAAAGAAAAAAAGAAAAAAAGAAAGAAACTTTGCCTTTTTTGCTATATTTCTACAATTGTGTACTCTTCTTTTAGATCTAGCACCCTCTAAGAGGGTGAGATAAAGTAGAGTTATTTCTATAATTTCAGGTAAGGTTGGCTTCATATTTTACTTGACTTTAAAGCCTCTAACATATTATTAAATAACAGCAAATAACTTGGCAGTGATGTGCAACTCTTCTTGGTAGGTTTTGCCTAACAGAGACCTTGTTAACATTACTATGAAGTGAAGAATTATATATATCAGGAGTTATGAAACCAATTCTAATTAAAATCCTATTTAATCATTTAAACATGGTATCTGGAAGAAGACACACTGTAATTGGTGGTAAATAATTTGGTGTGCAAAAGAGGGGCTGACAAGTAATAGATTCTTCTTTGAATGATTCTTTGCGTTTTGCTTTGTGATACATCCTAAAAGCCCGTTGTTTGGATCTTATAAATCTAGGGGATGTGGGAATTAGGTCTTTAAGAGATAAACAATTGAAATACATTTATAAGATGTGTCAGTTGTCTCAGGAAGTCTATACCTGTCTTTGGTGAAGGAAAGCATCTTTTTGTAGCAGATTATTTCTGAAAACATTACATACAAAATTATCACAATATGACATGTATAGCACATAGATCTAAATTTAAAATCACTTTTGAGTTTATTATTGCAGTAGTTCCTAAAGATTTGAACCAAAACTGGGGACTTGCTGCACTGATGATAACAGAATAGTCCATCACTGGCTTCAGTCTAAGTAGTCAGCCACTTCTTAAGTGCAATCTGTTGGAATTAGGGACAGAGATTCCTTCAGTCTAGATATACACTTCCAGTATAAGAATCCAAAACTGACAAAGGTAAGAAAGAAAAAAAGGGAACTGACTTGCCCAAAATGCTGAAGATGAAAAATGGGCTTCTTTCCCAATGTACTACCTGATAATTGCCTTTCTGACAGGTAAGAATTTCCCCATGGAAACGCAGTGAAACAAATGCAAGGAAAGGAGGGAAGATTCGTATTGCTCACTTCTGAATACTTCATGTAGACATTCAAATTAACCAGCTAGTTTTCCTACTTTTTTTTTTCTGATCAGTATAGATTTTGTTTCAGGGAACTTAATTCAAAGTGGGAGACTAAACTTTTCATTATTATCTAATTAATTTGGGCTCTAGAGCTGATGAAAGGACTCTTGGGACTGTCTTGGAGACAAGGACATACTCCTCAGCCTACTGAAATCAATGAGTATAAGATAATTTGTACCATACTTAGACATTTTGTGCATGAATTCCATAGCATGTTTTGAGTAAGATATGCCACATTCATCATCATGGTTGCTACTGAGGGTTAGTTAAAGATTTGTGGAGACTTTCCCACTATTCTGACCAGGAGTTCCTCTCACATGAAATCAACAGGTTACACTATCCAGACCTGAACTTGGAAAAATGTAAACATAATTCTTTAACAGACAACGTGTCAATTTCCTTATATCAATGAAAGGGGGGGGTGGGGGGAGGAAAAAAAAAAAGTCTGTCCCTTGTTTTTATCTACTGTGGATTAGAAAGATCTCTAGATGATCTGAGAACGATGTCTCCCCTTCGGGTGTTTGGATTCCTTGAACTGAAGCAGTGAGAGGAATATAAAACACAAACACATTTACACATTTTGTAAGTTTTCAAGCAGAGCAGCAAAAATTCACTTCCAGGTAAAATGAATCAGTCGGTCAGGTGGAAAAAGCTTTTGGGTAGAAATTGACAGAAATGTCAGAAACCTGATAGTTTATTTGCCTACTATCTCTTCCTTCCTGAACTGGTAATGATCACTGAAAGAAAGTAAAAACAACAGGAAGTGAAGTCCCAGGGATGGTGAATTTACTTTTTGTCTGACAGTATGCCGGCTGCTACGGGCAGGATATTTATATTTAAAACTGTGCAAATTATTTTCTCCTAAAAAAGAGGAGAGAGAGAAAATTGGAGGAATTGGTAAAGACAGCAAAAAAGACAAACAGAAGCAGTCATCAACCTTCTTCACAAAGTGACATTTAGCACCTTGTTGCTTTGTAACAATGGTACCACTTTGGGTGTGTAGGCTCCAGTTGCTCTTCAGAGTGGCTGGAATTCACCAAGACCAGCAAGCAAAGTGGGGCACCATTAATGCTGAGGCTCACAGTCTATAGGGTGTCCCTCAAAGGTATAGAGTGCCATATCCAGAACAGGTGCATAGTTCTTGTCAAGATTTATAACTATCTCAGTTTGCAAGCCCGCTGAATCAGAAAATAGAAGCAGAGTAGAATACCCCACTATATGACCTAACCTACAACCTGTTGTGAGAGACTGAATTGTTACCTTAAGCTGTTTGTCTCAAAGTTTGTTAGGTGTGAGAGACTGGACTGTCATCTCAAGCCATTCATCTCAAGGAACTGTGAACTGCTTATCTCAAGCCCTTTGTCTCTGAGATGGCCTGTTTAATCAGGACACTCCTCTGTCCATAAGGACAATTATCAGGCCACTAAAGCCTCCAGGGGAGGAGACAGGCCAGAGCTGGTGAAGCATGCAGGAATGTGGAGACTACCATTGTCGTGGAGTCTGTAGTCTTTGCGATAAGGTGCTGGTTTCTGGTGTTGATCACGCGAAGGTCGTGTGACAGATGAAACCTGCAGCGCGTGAACAGTGCGTGAACAGTACCTATGTGCATGCATCATCGAACTATGCCCTATAAAAAAACGTGCAGACAAGCCGTGGTGTGCACCCACCATTGAAGAACTGAAGACTGAGGACCAATGGGACGCTGCTGGATCCATGGTGGTGACTATCCTTGCAACTCTATCCTGACTGCTTGCTTGATTTCTGCCTTTTCTTCCATTCTATCCTATTGCTACTATTTTCTACTTTTGATACTTTTGATAATAAAAACTTTTTTGACCTCGTGTCTTAATCTTGCTCTTGGGATCATATCGAAACCTTCCCCGACATTGGATCGGGACACCTGTGCCATGAAAAGGGCATATATTCAAAGTCTTCCAGACTTGTTTCTGTGAGTCAATTTGTTGCTAGTTCCTCTAATAAGTAAAAACAACTTAACAACAGTTTACCTAATATATAACTATGTAATGTTTTTTAACCATGCTTCCTAAGATATCTGTCAGCTCTCAGACTTGCTGATCTATTTATCTGTATTCCTTTTAACAAAATTCTTACTGTTTGACAAAGAGTAATAAATATTAAGCTCTAAGAACACATGGCGTCATGTAAGATCTAAACTTGAGTGCTTCACAATCACAGTTCAAATAAGGATACAGCATACCAATCACTTTTATGACACAAAAATAAAACCTCTGATAGTCATGTACACAGGCAAGTTGCCTGTAATCATAGTCTGCATACTTTGTCTCAATGGATCAGAAAGTATCGCTCATCTTTCTATAAGTCAGTAGTTGATCTCCACTCATTTTCCTGTAGTATAACTCAAAGAGATTGATGATGAATAGTTTCTCTCAGAAACACCGGGGACTTGAAGAAATAAAGAATATACCTGTTTCTCTTCAATATGTCTATGACACCAATGAGACAACTAGTGCCATATCATGGGATTAGATGTCAAGAGTTACCTTGGTGAAAAGTACATTTTAAAATTTCATTCACTGATAAATCTGCCCTTACTGTTAGTAAAGTCCAAATGCCACCAGGAGTCCTGGTCAGGCCTTGAAGTATTGTATATGAAGTAGCCATCAGCTTCCAAAGAAGATGTCTAGCCCTACTAACGAGCATGCATAGATCCCTAGGGTCTCTTTCGACTCCTTGTTCATCCTTTTTAGTCAAAACACTGCTGACTTCGTCTGCTTTTCCTAGCACCTAGCAATGCTTTCCAGATATGTTTTATTTTGATTACTGAATTTTTGGCTATGAAGATGATTCTGAATGCAAAGTAGAAGTTCTACTTTGTACACAGTGAAGCTACGTGCCTTCTCAGGAGGCTGTAAACACAGCTGTGAGAAGGTTAAATCATCCACTGACATCCATCCAGCTTCCAAGATGACCTCAGGGAAGCAAGAAGAGAGGATTGCCTTTAATGCTGCAAAAGCCAGTGAGGCACCTACTAATGGCAGCTGTTTCTGTGAGGAGTGGAAAGTTTGAGTGTTATCTTGTACATGAACTTCTGTGCTAAAAAAAAGGGGGGAAAGAAGTATATATATTTTCCTGCTAAAAGAAATTCCAGATGGTGTATTCCAAGGATACAGGAGATCCTCTTTGCAGTGCTGATTGAAATGTAAGAGATCCAGTTCCAATCCAATTTTTAAAATGCAGGATTTAAAAGTTATCTCCTTTAGTATTTCTTCTGCCTTTCACTGGCTACCTATGGAGCATGTTGGAAATGTTGTATACAATGTCAAGATAAGAGTTTTTTCCATATACACCATAATGATGGTTAAATGTCTAAGCAAGGCTCTGGGAGCATGTACTTTAAAGTTAGCTGGCTAAAAGTTGTATGCTGCAGTGCCTAGGTACATTTGTGGGTGTACCTTGAGGTTAAAGGCACAGAGCAGCATAAAATTCTAAGGTCTATTCTTGACTAAGGTTATAATCAACTGCCTGGGTTGGGAAAGCATGTCATTTTAATTTATAGGTTTTTGGAGATATTTGCTGGATTTGTTTTGTTCAATTCTGTTTTTTATTATTGTTCAGCACAACTCTGATATTATTCTGTTAAACTGTCTTTCTCAATTCCCTAGGTCTTAACAAACAACTGCCCTTCTTAAAATATATTTCCAGTGTTGTGAATATTGCAACTTCTCCCTGCTGTGTTGTACTGAATTGCTTTTTTGATTTACTAATGGTCTACATTAATTCAAAAACTCCCTTTGGTCTTAGTGACTGGAATGAAGCAGCACACCAACTGAGATACATCATTGTATATATACATACATATATATATGTTTGAAATCCATACTTTAAATCAATAAGGAGGCAGTAGAACTAAAGATGATGGTTATATAACTTAGTACTGCACCATGGGAAAAATAATAGTCTTAAAAACATTTATTTCAATGCCAGTCTAGGATCTGAAGATGACCGTTTATTACTAACAGTACCTGATTACTTGCTGTGAAGGAAATACCTAAACAGATGGGGCTTACTAGTATGAACAAGCAGAATTTGTCTCAAAGTGAGAAGTCCAGCCTGTAATTATCCCTAATTCACATCTGCAAATAACTCTGATATCAGTGTCCTAGAAAGTGGCAGAGCTGAAGAATGTTACTTCCCCTTTCTCCTCACCGCTCCAAGTTGAAAACAAAATGATGGTTGACTATACAGACCCGACCCATTTATTGTACAGATTGGTGCCATGGAAATCTCACAGTAGGTCTGTACCTGGGGCCTTTTTTTCAGGTATGTGCATAGGCACAGCATCTTCCTTCATGGAGAGCCTCCCAAGGGCACAGGAATGGTCTGTTCTGATGGGCAGGAAACCCAACAGGCCTAGCAAAAACCTACCTTGACCCACCATGAACCTCCTGACTGTGCTCAAACACAAAAAGGAAGTATAGAAAAAGTGAAAGGCAGGAGAAGCTATCCAGAAAGAATACAAACATATTGCCTGGGCATGCAGCTATGGGACTGTGAAAACCACAGCTTAGGTGGGCATGGTACTGGTGAATGAAGTGCATGGCAATAAAAAAGTTTTCTTCGGGTATGTTGGCCAATGTGTGGGTGTACTGAAGAATGATGACAAGGAAAAGTTCAAAGTGTCTTCTTTTTTTTCTCTTTATAGCCAGGGTTTGCTCTCAGGTTCCCTGGTCCCTGTGCTTAGAGATAGATCCTGGGAGAATGAAGCACTACCCAGGCTATAAGGAGATTGATTAGGGACCACATAGGCAAACTGGGCATAGGGGACTGAATGGGATGCTTTGAAGGGTGCAGAGGGATCTTGCCAACAACATTGTGAGGCCTTCCTCTACCATCTTTGAAAAGTAGTGGCATAAGTCACCATGAATTTATCAAAGACAAATCACACGTGACCAACATGATAACCACCTGTAATGAAATGAATAGTTAGATAGAAAAGAGTGTTGGGTGTCATTTTTCCTGATTTCAGCAAGGGGTTTGACACGATCTCCCATAGCATCCTTGTAGCCAAGTTAGGCAGGTAAGGACTGGATGAATAGATTGCAAGTTAGTTGGAAAACTGGCCAGACCATTGGGTTCAATTGCCTGTGGTCAGCAGTTTGAAGTCCCACTGGTAGCCAGTTAAGAGTAACATTTTTCAGGATTTAGTACAGTGGCCACTATTGTTTATTGTTGTTGATCTGGATGATGGGATGCAGTGCACTCTTTGCAAATTCACAGACGATATCAAACGGGGGTGTGAGTTAGCAGTTGCTGTACTGGAGGGCAGGGATACCATTCAAAGTGCTCTTGACAGGCTGGAGAAATTTGCTGATGGAAACCTTTGTGAAGTTCAACAAAGGCAAATTAAAAGTCCTCATCTGTAATGGAATAACCCCATGCACCAGTGTGCTGGTTTTGCCTGGGATAGAGTTAATTTTCTTCACAGTAGCTTGCATGGGGCTACGTTCTGGATTTGTGCTGGAAACAGTGTTGATAACACAGCGATGTTTTCATTACTGCTGAGCAGTGCTTACACAGAGTCAAGGCCTTTTCTGCTTCTCACCCCACCCCACCAGCAAGTAGACTGGGGGTGCACAAGAAGTTGGGACGGGACACAGCTGGGACAGCTAACCCCAACTGACCAAAGGGATATTCCAGACCATATGATGTCATGCTCAGTATATAGAACTGAAGAAAGAAGAAAGAAGGGGGGACGTTTGGAGTGATGGCATTTGTCTTCCCAAGTAACCGTTACATGTGATGGAGCCCTGCTTTCCTGGAGATGGCTGAACACCTGCCTGCTGATGGGAAGTGGTGAATTAATTCCTTGTTTTTCTTTGCTTGCACATGCAGCTGTTGCTTTACCTGTTAAACTCTCTTTATTTCAACCCATGAATTTTCTCACTTTTACCCTTCTGATTGTCTCCCCCATCCCAACACAGGGGCAGTGAGCAAGCGGCTGTGTGGTGCTTAGTTGCCAGCTGGGGTTAACCCACAACAACCATTAAAGGCTGAGGGGCAACTGGATTGAAGGCAGTTTTGCAGGAAAGGATCTGGGTGTCTTGGTGTATGGCAAAGTGAATAATGTGGAACAGTTGCTGGAGGTGACTTATTGATATGTCCCCACCCTCTTAAGGGAAGGTAAGCCTCTAGGGTGGAATGCAGTGGATATTCCAGAAATCATAAGAATTCCCTAAGCAACATAATCTGCAACCTTAGATGTCAGCAACACCAGGGGAGTTTGGTATGCTGACTCTGAGAGAAGCAACACAGAGGGTGGAGCAGAGTGGAGACACCACGGCCAGGCTCTGTGATATCACTGCAGGGGAAGGGAACTGGAACTACTGGAACAAGAATGGAAGGTCCCTGCATTGAATCCACTGAAGCAAGGAAGTGAAATAATGGGGTTCTGTCAATGCTATTGTCTTACTTCTGATTTATACCATAAGTGCCCAGTTCTGGAGTAGTGACACACTAAATCATGTTCTCTGGGTGAACTTTGCTCATTATAATCTCATTATAATACCAAAGCACACCTCCATCCCCAAAACTACCCGTCTTCAAGGTGCAACTACCCCTCACTGAGCACGTGTTCTGAATTTTCTCTAGCATATACCTTTAAAAGTAAAGCGAGGAGATTTTACACCAATCATAAGAAAGGCATGTATGACTGGAGTCACTCAAGCTCTACCTAAAAATAAGAAAATATAAAAGGGCTTAAGAAAGGAGGAATGCTAGGGATGACACCATTATAGACAAATCGGGAGGACATTGCTGACTTCTGGGATCAGTTGACGGGCTGAACCTCTCTTCCTCCCCATAGGGACTCCTATTGGGTAAGATTTGAACACTTGGTCATACCAACTGCTTCTCTGGGAAACAGAAATCTCTATAGAGTTTTTCCATAATTTAGTGTGCTTGTAGTCGACTGTATTATTATTTGCACGTGCTTTGCAGACAGTGTATTTATCACCAGCAATCCAAAAGAACCTGTACTGTTGCTTTAGTAAACTGCGCTGCTCATTAACCTAGCCATGATAGTTAGAATGTGACCAGACTACTTAAGTCTGGCCATGATAGTTCAATGAACACGACTAAATTGAAAGTACAGTGCACTATTAGTGTATCCGTAATTGTGATAGTTCAATATATTGCACGTGACCGGACTTACAGTGCTGAACTGGACATCATTCAGAATCTAAGCCTAGCCACCCCCAGCCCCTGTGATACCTGAGGACAAGCTGGAATGCAAGGGGATTTATTTTCTGTCAAACTTCTTTGCCCTTTAACACAACAAATATGAGCCAGCAGTGTGCCCTTTATAACTGTGTTCCTAAGAAAATGGCTGAAAGGTCAAGGGAAATTACTAATCCCCTCTACTTGGCATTTACGATTTTACATCCTGAGTACTATGTCTAGTTCAGGCCTCCCCAGTCCATGTGAGAGGATGACAAACTGGAGCATGTCCAGTGGAGAGCCATAGAGATGCCTGGGGGATGGAGCACATCATATTCAAAGGAACTCTGGGAGAGCTGGGCTTGTTCAGACCAATGAAGAGATGGCTGAGAAGGACCTTACTGCTGCCTTAGTTGCCTAGTGCGTTGTGGGTTGCTACAGCAAAGATGAAACCAGACACCTCCCAGAGGTTCACGAGCTGAGAGGCACAAGCTGAACATGGGAAATTTCAGGTAGATATGAGAAAACATTTTCTCACTGTGAGGCACAGGGTGCCCAGGGATGCTGTGAGGTCTCTGTCACTGAATATTCAGAATTCAGCGGGACAAGATGACCTAGAACAGCCTGCTCTGAGTTTGTATTTGATCCTGCTTTGAGCAGAAGGTAGGAGCAGATGACCTTCAGAGGTCCCCCCAACCTAAATTACTCAATGATTTTAAGACATCATCCTTTATGCTCACTCCTACTGAATGATTCTCCTGAAGATGCTTTCTCCTTTTACAAAAATCTGGAAAATGTAACACAGGAGACATAATAGAAATGGATTTATGGCTTGAAGGGTTTCAGGGCACTGGATTTTCACTACCCAGGCAAGAATCCTGGTTTCTGCCTGATCTGAAGCAACATTTCATTAATCATTTTGAAAGTGAATAAATTTTCAGGCAAGTGTTAAAGCTTTATTTGCCTATAGATGGAATCAGAATCATTTATAAGGAGACATGAGACCAACCTTTTTGTCAAGAGCTACTTTTGCATCTTAAATTAGTATTATAAAAGCGTTATTAAACAAAAGCTTTTTGTGCGACTAGGGCTGGGAAAACTTAAAAGAGTCTAAAGTAATAGACTTAATTAGTGCACAAATCTGCTTCTTTGTTGTCTCTTTAGACATATCTCTTTCTTCAGTGTTTTCTCTGGCTGGTTCTAGATCTCTGCTTGTTCTTCATTTTGGTTTCTCTCTATTCCATTTCAGAAAGCCCAATGCTACCGAGACCTTACACTGATAGGAATAGCTTAACCCCAAGCTCTGGATTTGCCACAGAAGCTAAACTCCTCAAAAATCCAAAATAATCCAGAAGTCTACATAATCTTGAGTCTTGTAACATCTTGGAAGTAATTTGTGAATATAACTGTTGAGCTTGAATTCAACCTTCAATGAATGAATGAGTTATATAATTTATACATTTGAAATTACTTGGGGAGTTTTTTCCCCAACATGGTTCACCATACAGGCCCAATGATTACTTTACAAAAATGACAAAAGTCAGTGAAATTAATGTTCTTTTTTGTGCAATTTTAAAGTATTTTTGATGCAATTTTGTCCATTCTACATAACCAGAGCTGAGAATGTAAAATATGAGTAAAAAGGTCAACTTATATTTTAAATTATGAAAATAGAGAAATCTGACCCTCATACAGGTTAGAAGCTGCTATATCAACCTATATTTTAGTCAACTATCTGTGTTAATAAAGATAACCTGTTCAAATAAAAAGACTCTTTTATTATGAATGGGATGCACCATAGCCCTGAAAACTATTTCAACATGCTTTAACCTTGAAGATTCTGCATAGATGCTTTTGCTAGGAAAGCACTGAGCAAATTTAACCTTGCTATTGCAACAGAGCATTGGGTGTATATGAAGTGAATTAGCACATTCTGGTACACTGTTGCTTCACTGTAACTTAAGAAAAAGACATAAATATATAGCAAAATTGTTTTCTTAAAAGAACTGATTGCATAATGGTACAGTACATCATAATGGTCTTTTTTTGCCTTTATGCTTGAATAAATACATATTAGATGATAACACTTTATTTTAATGATACACTGATTAATACTGAATTACAATAAAACCTCTATGAAAGTGCATATGACATTTCTGTTAATAACAATTGAATTTGTTATTATTACAATGAACAGCAAATCAAATTACTGGTGATAAAACCCTTAAATTATATTGCTGCTGCTTCAGGAAAAACATAATTTTAGCTCTCAAAACTTGCCCTATTCCGACTCCAGGAACCATTGTTGTATGAATTGTTATGCTTAAATAGCCAGAAATATTAAAAACAGAATGCTGTATGATCATGATATCTTTTAATCCTTAATTTTAAGAAGTCACATAATTTTATCAACACAATTTCATCTTACTAATTGGTGAATGCAGAGAATTATGATAAAGTCTATAAAATACTTTAGTAAAACATAACTTCTGAGTGGTGAGATATTTGACCAGTAATAAAATCTGTTTCAAAGACTTTTCTACAGTCATACATTTAATTGTGATTATCGCAAATGGCAGCCAAAGTATGAGTTAAAGTCAAAAAGTTTGCTCTGCTCAGAATTCAAACTCAACTACACAGTTGAGAAATATCTCATATTAAAAATCTCTTTGAGCTATCTATGTAGTAGTGTACATTTCTAGTAATGAACTTTTTAGTGGTCCTTGGCGATACTCTGACTGTCCTTCTCGTGATTCATATCAGAAGTTTGCTCATTATTCTTTTCATTTCCTTTTCACTGTTAGTCATAGGAGATTATTTCCATATTCTGATCCAGATTTAATTCAAGCAGTTGTAGACATTCAGGATAAGTTTTCATCCCATCCCATAACTCCGTATGCAAAGTACAAATAAATAGGTTCTCTTTCAAATGTGTTTTGTAGGGAGGAAACTTACCTATACAATGTTGTTGCAACATGTTAAAACATACCTGTGCCAAAATGCATGTGCTAAATTATTGGGTACATAAACATCTGGGCTGTTGTAGTCACTCTAAGAAAATAGGAGTCAGTTTTGTACTAAAGCTTAGGTTCTGGAAATTGGCTTGACAGGCTCACTGCATAAACTATAATATTCTGGAAATAGGGACTCATGCCCCAAATGTTTTAAAATTAAGATTTATATACATCTCCTAGAGTCGTAGACCAAGGTGCTGTTAAAAGATCCACAATCTGAAAGATTTTACGTGCTTAGAGGGTCTTTAAGGGCACTTTTTTGAGCATTTTATTCAAATGGCATTTATCCACTTCTCTGAATGTGAAACTCAGACTAAACAAACAGGTGAATGACTGTTAATCATTTCAAATGCAAAAGAATTTCAAAAGCCCATTTCAAGGATTAACCAGGGGAACACACAGCAGTTTGTCCCTTTCCTGAAACGGAATGTTTCTTTTATACGTAACCCGGTAGGCACAAGTTTTGATTTTAAAATATTCTAAAAAAACCCTGCAGACATTACTTGCACTAGCTGCAATCATTTCAGATTCTGTGAAGCAGTGGAGAAACGTGTTCATCTCACCACTGTACAATGTGCAGAGATTTCATTTGGCAGGAGTCCTGTCAAGGTGGTGGTGTTTTCTTTCTTTCTTTAATAGTTGCATGAGGCAGAGACAAGCGATGTCTGTTCAGCACTGACTCATCAGGAAAAGGCAAGTCTGATTTGAGGGGCCAGAGTTCTCCAAGGAAGTAAGACCTGAATTAATCATATCTCTGGTTAAACTTCCTGCCATTCAAGCATAGACAGAGCTGAATTTTTGGCTTTAGTTTACTGACATGACATTTTTTTTTTCACTTTGCTAAACATACGAATGATTTGTGCTTGTCATTGGGAAGCTAAACTGAAGACTATTATAGAGAAACTAAAATACAGAGTTCTCAAATAAACTTTTTTAGAACAAACAACTAAAAATATGCCCATACATTCCTAAATCAAATAATAAGGGCACATCATACTCATTTGCAGAAGAAACAACAACATACTGTTTATCCCTGGTCCTTCAGAGAGAGGACTGTTGCATATTTATAGCATACTTCCAGATTACAATTAGCATTTGCTCAGTGACTGAATGTGAGCTTGCAAGATTATGAAGTGATCCAAATTGAAGTGAAATGCATATAGGAAAATCATTTATTATAAGCATACAATTTTAAAGGATACTTTAAAGAATTATATACTTGCCTTGCTGCTGATCTCTGCCTCTCTTTGGGCCATCCTCTTCACAGTTTTCCTATTTGTAAAAGAAGAATGATGGTTTTGAACATCTTTCTGACAACTGTTGCAGTTTAACAGTGAAAGATGTTTCTTAAGTCTTGGGAATTGTTGTGTATTATTGCCAATAGTTGTGAAGAACACCTCAGACCAGTTCCAGTCATGGATGATTTTGCTATATACCTCTTCTTTTGTTTATATTGAAAGATTTTTTTCCGGATTGATTTTTTCTTTTTTTTCTGTTGTTTGCCTTTCCCAGATGAAGACAAGGTAGACTGACTGAATTTAATTGCCAAAAAGGAAGTTCTTAGAAAAAAATATTAATAGAATAAAACTTTGTAGAAAAAAAATAACTCCTAACATGAACAGACTACTTGTTATGTTATAAACAAAGTTCATGGCAATAAAGAATTTCATTTTTAGTTGTTATCTATCTACTGAGATTATTGACACTAAAAAACTTCTAGCAAATCAGGTACACTTTGTGTTTTCAGCAATAAAATAATTAATTTATATGTGTGAATAGTGACATTTTCTCTTTACTGATAATTGTCATGAGAAAAACATGCCAAGACAACCCTCAGCTGAAAATGTAGGTTTTAGGTACACACATCACTTCCAAATGTTCAAAATACTAAAATACCTCCAGATTAACATCTTCTGACTCTATTAAATTT
Source organism: Harpia harpyja (assembly GCF_026419915.1). NCBI lineage: Eukaryota > Metazoa > Chordata > Aves > Accipitriformes > Accipitridae > Harpia > Harpia harpyja. Next base: position 27,720,824 of record NC_068947.1, read on the forward strand.
ATAAATTCAAAGAATACTTGCCAGTAATAACACAGACATCATATTCCTTTTTTTTTTTTCTTTTTCCCCTAATGAAGGAAGTATTTCCTGGGCTTTCATAAAAAAGTCTTTGATAACAGTGGATATATTTCCTTTTAGAGGAATTTGAGTTACCTGCAGAGCAGATAACAGAATTCTACAGCTGAATAAAAAATCTGCATTGAAGGTAGAAGTTTACTAAACAATATGAAGCCAAATCTGAATAGTTATTGTCACTATATACATCTGAAGTTCATGACTGCTACTTCACACAGTATTGTTCTGTTTCATTATTCACCAATTGTAACCAATGAATCAAAGTCACTAAGACACAACACTACAATACTTAAAGGTATGTATTTGAAGTATAATATAGTCACTTTCAGACTTCTCTAATGTAGACTCTGAAAGCGCAGTTTAAAAAATGCCATATATGCATATCATTGTGTAGCATATATCACTTTATTTTCTTCACCCCTTTTCATAAAACCCTTAAAAATATTTTCTTACCTCTACAGCTCTTGAATAAAAGGGACAATTATCTACAAAAAATTCTACTGAATGTATCGTAAAGAATTCTCCAAGTAAACCACCAAAACAAATGATAAGGAAAAGAAGATATGTCCTTAGATAGAAGCACGGAAATAAATCGAGATTCTTTTACAAGCCTCATAACAGAAATTAAAGGAAATACGTCAACGTAAGAAATCATCTACAATTGCAAAGCAAGATCAACCATAATTCTGTCATTCCTGACAGTTACTTCTTCAACTTCCCATAGGAGAGTTTCTATAATTTCCACCAAAATACATTCCTGTGCTTCAGTACTTCTTTCTACTTCAGTAGAAAGCTTGCACTGTAATGTAAACCATTGCAATGTAAACCAAACAGCTTTAGATGTGATGCCCACACGGGCTGTTCTACCCAAAAGTTTACCAAGGGAGGATTTTCTTTCCACTGTGTTTTTATGACATTATTATACATTTAACTATTATTGTATGTTCTCTCTGCCTTCTCTTTAACTTGTCTTCCTATGTCAGGTTTTCAAAAGTCTAATAATTTTCACTATTCTTCTCTGAACCCTGTCCACCTGGGTTGCATCTTTCCTGAACTGTGGCAAACTCTTCTTGGCAGAGTTCCTGCCAGAGCTGAGTAGAATAAAACAGTGCATCACATGCCTCATGGACAATAATCCACTTTACGTATTCCACAATGGTTTCCCTTTATGGTAACTATGTGACACTCTTGATTCATGTTCAGTTTGTGATCCACTAAATGCCTGGGTTCTTTTCAGCAGAGAAAATGTCTAATCGTTTGTTTCTCATCTTGTATTTATGGCAGTTGACTATTTCTGCTGAGTGCATAGCTTGTCATTTGTCCTTATTAAAGTGCATTTTTGCTCTCCAAATTGTTTCTCTAATTGGCTGTGATCACGTGAAATTCTAAGCCTGGCCTCTGTCATGCTTGTAAATAATCCCAGCTTGGTATCAATTTGCAAATTTGCCTTCTCACTCTTCATTTTTTATCAAAATTGTAAAACATAAAAATAAAAAAATGTTTTAAACCAGACTCAGTATAGAACTGCATTCACATAGATCTTCGTTTGACAGGGAAAAAATAATCCCTCTTTAATTATCATTTTCCAATCAGTTAGGCATTCAGCAGACATTCTGTCTTGACCATGTTTCCTTAGAATGTTACCTGAGACAATATTAGAAGTTGTAGTAATGCCAAAGTATTTATATATTCTCCACAACCCCTAAGGCTATTTTCCTTGTCGTAGAAGCAATTAGATTATCTTCATGAGCCTCGATCATGATAAATCCATACTGGTCTGTATTGATCTCCTTGTTACCTTCTAGGTGTTTATAAAGCACTTGGTTTGTTCCAACATTTTTCTGGGAATAGAAGTGAAGCTGACTGGACAATAATTTCCTTTTCCTTCCTTCTTTCCCTCTTCTTGCTCTCCCGTTTTGATAGCAGGCACTATCTTTACACTTCTGGTTTTCACCATTTTCTATAAGCTCTCAAAGACAAGTGCAAATGGTTCTGGGATTACTCCAGCCAATTTTCAGACTGTGATACAGTGAATTTCATCACACCCTGCCAACTTGAAAACATCTGTCTTACATACACTTTAATATATTCTATTTCTATTGAAAGAAAAATCTTAGTCTTTGTCATTATGATATGTTGTTTTAAGTGTCTGATGACAATGAACCTAGAAGCAAAAAAGGCTTTAATCAGTTCTGTCTCTTTGAGATCAACAATTTTCATCACCGAGCAGGAGATGAAGTCTTTTATCTTCTTTTTGTAAGTCTTTCTTTTATTAGTTAAGTAATTATAGACAATGGTTTTAATAACACCTAATTTATGATATTCATAGATACTTAAAACATAAGTGCTTAATCTATAGATTGTGGTCATCTGGACTCCCTCTGCAGCTAGGAGAAAAGGATAATTATCTCTTCATAAGAAAGATGACCAGAGTGTTTTGGTTTTTTTTTCTGGAGGTGTTCTTCCTTATCCATTATCATCTAGCTCTGACTACACTTTTTCATCTCTGATAGCTAAATTTAGGTAAGATGTAGACCACACAGAATGTTTCATATTTCTTTCTCCTTGTATCATTCTTTGCGCTTTAAGTATACTGATTTTTGTCCCTATAGGTTTGTGCTAATTTTATGTGTGTCTTTCTTGATTTTGAGGGAATTCAGGTACTCATAATTAACATTACATAATTTCTTATTGAGATTTATCTTATTATGGTCTTATCATGATGACATGTTTTCTCATCTTCCTTGCTTTTTTTTTTCTTTTTGCATTGAAATAATCTGCACTTCTACCATTACAATTCTCTGAACTCCATTTTTGTAGTCTACTTACCAATTCTTCTGAGCTCATTAATGCCTTTTTAAAAAAAAAGTTGCCTCAATTTCTCTCTTTCCTTCCTCCCTTCTTCCCTCCCTCCCTTCCTTCCTCCCTTCCTCATTCTTTTCCTTTCTTCCTTTCCTTTCTTTTCTCCTTATTTCCTCCTTCACTCTCTCCCTCCCACCTTTCCTTCCCACCTCCTTCAATTCCGTCCTTTCTTTCTTGTATTTTTCTTAGTTTTCTTTCATAGTTAGACTGTCCCAAGTTCCTTTCCACCATCATATTCCCAAACATTTCCCAGCTGCTGATAATTGAAACTTGTAGCACCTTCCCCATCTAATTGCTTTTGTAACAACTCTGTTCCTAGTACATTCCTAGGATGTGTTCACTGTTTTTTTTCCTGGAAAAAATTTATTTCCTATTAGTTGACAGGGGACCACAGTTGTGCTGTGTCCTAATTTCAGCTTTTCACAGCATCATTACTATCCCACAAGTGATCAGAGTTGCTCCAAGTCAATATTACTATGACTCCAGAACCTTCTCACAGTGTTGAAGATTTTATTTCTGTGGGTTTGATTTTCACTTAAAGAAAATCAGACACTGAACTAGGTGTTAAATATAAATATATTCAAACTGGGGAACGTACTTGGCTCCTGCTATTGCGTGACTAGTAGACTGTTACTACTGTATCTGTTTTGGCCTCTCCTTCAATTCCTAAATCTCTATTTTCTTCTAGTTGATATGACAACCCAAGTGAAAAGAAAAAAAACAAACACAAAAAACCCCAACAAATTTTCCTAAACTGGATACATTCTTAGAAAAAGAATTGTCATAGAGCAGGAGCTGTGGAAGCTCTTCAAGAATTTTAATGGCACAGAAGGTTATTCAAATTGTAATTAGCTATAATTGGTTCCCACATACGCTGCGACATTGTTACCTAGAGCTAACTGGCACTAAGTGTGTGTTTCCCCACTTGTGCAGTCTTTCAAAACAGAATCAAAGGGATTGATTCTAAACTGATATTTACAGGGTGAAATTACGCAATGAACAACCCAATGAACATACTGACCGAGGAGTAAGTATTTTCCTGCTAGTTTCATAGGAATTTTGGAACAGGAATTGTATATATTTAATTCATTGGTAGTTATAAATGTACGTCACAGAATCCTGTAAGCCCCCAGCAATGACTGTGTAAGAGAACGAGCTCTCATTTATTGCAGAGTTCTTTGTGAAGAGTTAATGGCTGTGAAAAGAAGCATTCATCAAAAGCCATTAGAGGAATCCTTTGCACATTGTTTTGTCAGCCTTTCATGAGCCTGTAAAACATCTTAAAAACATATTTGGAAACTAGATTGCTGAATAATTACCAAAGACACTTGCTTAAAAAAAAAAAAAAAAAGTTGCATATTATTCTATCAACTTCTTTACTGTAGAAGCAAATGTATCATGAACTTCAGTTTTTTTTAAAAAAAGATGTTTCTTCAGTTAATTTACTACAATATTATTCATATTCCTAAAAAAGGCTTTGATCTTAGCTAACCAAATAATAACCTTTTTTTATTTAGAAAGGAAAACCCCTTAAAAGTCCAGTTTGGCTCAGACCAAAAAAAATGCTTTTAATCCTTTCCAAAACAATGAGTAAATCTAAAGCTTGAAGAAGAAAGAAACAAATGAGTTAAAAAGTCAAGCAAAATGTTATGACTTTTGCTAATTTTAGAATACAATTGAAATAAATGTCTAAGCTAAATATTTGTAAGTAAAAACATAACTAAAAAAACCAAACTACTCAAATATTTTTCCTTCTTTATCAAGTATTTTTGAAGTTTTTCCCCCCTGAAGTGGTGTAAGATGTCAAAATGAATACACTTTTCTGCAGATTTTTGTTGACGGTGATATGCATTTTCCACCAAACCAAACTTCATAATAAAGCTTTGGGCCACATGAAGTTCTCACATTGGCGCTTACAAGCAGCTCTTGTCCCCTGTCTGTTCTTCTTGCCATGCTTGGTCCAGTAGATAAGCTTGTTGAAACCCCAACCCTAGATAAAACAGAAATAGTCCAGCACAGTTATTTATGCCTCACTCCTGGGTAGAAAACCCAGTTGTGCCAGGCTTAGATCCATTTTCTTCTTTGATTCAGATCAAAGACTTCATATTTGTGCTCTCCCCTGGCTTAGTAGAGCACCTTAACCTCTTGGATGTCAGGTATCCTGAGATACAGTGTTCTCAGTCAGGTCTGGTGAGGTGTTCCAATTTGTACCCATAAACAAAGAGATTGATACTGTATTGCTGTGGTTCTGTACTTATCTGTGGTGAAAAAAAAGCTTCTGATCTGAATTTGGTAAGAGATTGCAGTTCTTATACCTGTACTATAGTGCTGGATAAAGGGAAAGGAAACGTTACAATTTTGGTGTTTTTTGGTTGGTTGGTTGTTGTGTTTTCCTTTTTGTTCTTTCTTTTCTTTCCTGAGAAAGGCTGACTTGACTGACACATGTCGTTTGGTCCATGACTGGCTTTCTGACTGTGATGCCTGCATGGTGATATGTATTTTATTTGATCTCTAAGTGCCTGAGGGCAAGGAGACAGGGAGATTTTGCTTAAGGTGTGCCTTTGAAAAGCAACTTTTTGCTCAGCAAGTTCAAAACTTCTGTTAAATCTGTTCAGAGGGGCTACTGCTCCCTATGACAATGGGTAGGGAGTGAAAGGGGAATGCGGGGATGGTAAATTTCAGCAGTGCCAGGATGTGAAAAACCTAGTTACTCCAAGTGTTAATTATTTTCTTGACCACTCTGTCCAGCTTCAGGTATTTCTATTTGACAGATTTAAACCTGTATGTGTATTTACATGTATGTGTTTTCTCAAGCAAACTGTTCAGCAACATTTTCAGTGGGGTTTTTTTGTATTTGTTTTGTTTTGTTTTGTTTTTGTCACCAGTAATATAGTAAACATTTTTAAAATCATTGTTTTTACAGTTACATTATCATTAGCCATCAGAAATCCACAGATAGCCAAAGTTATTCTGGGCCAGAAAGGGCTTCATAGATAATTGTTAAGAAATCAGATATCCTGCAGGCAGTAGTGGCAAAAATGAATGTTTTCCACTTTGCATGCTTACAAAAATGTGCAGTGCCAAAGTCACAGACAGGGAAAGTGTTTCTTAAGTGTTTTTTACCTTTACTACCACAGTAGTTTTCATCCTTTTGTTTCAAGATGGTTTTTGAACTAACTCCTTCAGGATGTTTCCAAAAATTTTCTTGACCCTCAGCTGGATGTATCTGAACCGTGAAGAAAGTTTTAAATGAAAAAAGTTGTCATAACTGAGAACTATGATTGTGCTGGAGGGATGAAAGTAGGAAGAAAAAGAATGAAACCAAATGGATTTTAGGTACTGAACATTATTGTACAATACCCTTTAGTCAAACACAGCTATTTCGGATTAATGATGTTAAAATTTCCTGTACAACACAGTGAGTCTCTGTTTAACATTGCTGACCTGTAAAACAGCTATTTCACAAAATCCATTTGCTTCTGACAACTTCATTCCTCTCTGTCTTGTTTTTTTCTTTTTTAGAATAGAAAAAAAGAAGGAATAGATGATGGCAGGGAAAATATGAAAATAGTAGAGGGAAAAGGCAGAAATAAAAGAATGGAGATATAATGAGGAAGGAAGCAGATGGAAGAGGAAAATAGCTCGTTTTTTCAAGACGCTGCATGCAGTCATTATATGCTTCTTTGGATAAACAATGTAAAACCAATAAGATTTAGAAAGAAGTTTTCTTGGGCAACTTTTAATGATGAGAATGATGCTTTGGGAATGGTTTTTAAAGTTTAATTACCTCCCCTTTCAGTAAGTGATCATGGTCAACATTAATACCAATACTATTTAGCAAACTGGTATGAAAAGGCCACTTCCACTTAACACCAACCATAAGAAAAAGGAAAGAATCACAGGCAAACACAGCAGTTAACAGTGGAAACACAAGCAGACAAGGTCTACAATTTTCAAGGATAAATTTTATGTGAACTGTAACCCTGTATCTCACTTTTTCCATATAAAAATGCAAACTTTATAGTACATTGATAAAGGAAGTGGTTTGTCATTAAGGCACCAAAAGTGAACAAGACAGAAAATAGGGGCTGATCATACAATCATAGAATCATAGAATCATTTTGGTTGGAAAAGACTTTCAAGATCATCAAGTCCAACCATTAACCATGCCCCCTAAACCATGCCCTGGAGTACCCTGTCCACTCGCTTTTTGAATACCTCCAGGGATGGTGACTCAACCACTTCCCTGGGCAGCCCATTCCAATGTTTGACAACCCTCTCAGTAAAAAAATTTTTCCTAATATCTAACCTAAATCTCCCTTGCCTCAACTTGAGGCCATTTCCTCTTGTCCTATCTCCAGACACCTGACAGAAGAGACCAACACCCTCCTCACTACAACCCCCTTTCAGGTAGTTGTAGAGAGCGATAAGGTCTCCCCTCAGCCTCCTCTTCTCCAGACTAAACAGCCCCAGCTCCCTCAGCCACTCCTCATAAGACTTGTGCTCAAGGCCCCTCACCAACTTGGTTGCTCTCCTCTGGACACGCTCTAGCAGCTCAATGTCTTTCCTGTAGTGAGGGGCCCAAAACTGAACACAGTACTCGAGGTGCGGCCTCACCAGTGCCGAGTACAGGGGAACAACCACCTCCCTGTTCCTGCTGGCCACACTGTTCCTGATACAGGCCGGGATGCGGTTGGCCTTCTTGGCCACCTGGGCACACTGCTGGCTCATATTCAGCCGGCTGTCAACCAGCACCCCCAGGTCTTTCTCTGCCGGGCAGCTTTCCAGCCACTCTTCCCCAAGCCTGTAGCGCTGCATGGGGTTGCCGTGGCCGAAGTGCAGGACCCGGCACTTGGCCTTGTTAAACTTCATACAATTGGCCTCAGCCCATTGATCCAGCCTGTCCAGATCTCTTTGTAGAGCCTCCCTACCCTCAAGCAGATCGACCCTGCCTCTCAACTTGGTGTCGTCTGCAAACTTGCTGAGGGTGCACTCAATCCCCTCATCCAAATCATTAATAAAGATATTAAACAGAACAGGGCCCAACACCGAGCCCTGGGGAACACCACTCGTGACCCGCCGCCAACTGGATTTCACCCCATTCACCACGACCCTCTGGGGTCGGCCATCCAGCCAGTTTTTCACCCAGTGAATAGTGCACTTATCCAGGCCACAAGACGCCAGCTTCTCCAGGAGTATGCCATGAGAGACAGTGTCAAAGGCCTTGCTGAAGTCAAGGAAGATAACATCCACAGCCTTTCCCTCATCCACTAGGCGGGTCACCTGGTCATAGAAGGAGATCAGGTTGGTCAAGCAGGACCTGCCTTTCGTAAACCCATGCTGACTGGGCCTGATCCCCCTCTTATCCTGGAGCTGCCGTGTGAGTGCTCATTCAAATGTAAAAATAAAAATTTGCTCTTCAGTCACCTTTGTTTGTGTGGACTGGAAGTCCTTTTGGACTGTAGTCATACAGTGGATGTAGAAAAAAATTAGTAGCTTCAACATTGGCATTGAAGATGTACTGTTTGGCTCGCAAACAGGGAAATATGTTGGATACAAAGGGAAAAAATGTTTTGAACATAGCTTCACCAACAGTTTAATTCATGAAAAAGTAGCTTGGAAGTAAACATGGAAGATACAGATGTGATATGGAAATGCATAATTTACACTAGAACAGAGAAGAGCATGTGCTGCTTGAGACAAAGTCTCATTTTCACTTCATTGGTCCTTTGGCTATTAAATCTTATTAATCTTACACACACACAATATTAATTCTTTAATTGCTGCTTACAATATATGCTATTTTTGGAAAGAAATCAGTCATCTATTTTTCACAGTCCTTGACTATGTCTTCCAGTACCACAAGGTGATGTAACCATATGGGTATACTGCCAGAATACAGCTAGTATGCAGAATTTGTTCCTTTTTTTTTTTATTCTTTTAGTATCACCTCTAGCGATGACACTGACTTCCTTCAGTGGAAATGATTTTCAATCAAAATGGAAGATATTTTTTAGGAAATGGAGTATCAAGCTGTGCTTTAAAAAACATAAGCCAAATTTGCTGCTGGGTCAGGTTCAGGTTTTGTATATGATGAAGGAATCTGCGGTTGAAATTGGAGTGTTTGTAAATATGCTTTAGAAGCAGAAGTAGAAGTAAAAGGGAAAGGACAGAAAATGGTAAAAGATAGAATCAGAGAGTTAGTAGTGACAAAAAAAACCCCCAACTAAACAAAAAAAACCCCAAAATGAAACAACACAGAGAAAGAAAGATATGAAACCAAGTACTTGACTTCAAAGTCTTGCAGGCAATTCCATAGTAACATGCTTTTTTCACTTCTAATGGCTGAGTTTATGATGTCTGCAAGGGTTCAAATTTCAATAAAATTCTGTCCCCAGTCAGAAACTAGCTTTTAAATTAATGCTTTCTGTATGCTAAAAACCTCCTACAAAGTTGAAACTGAAATGTCTTGCTGCTGGCAACTGAATACATTCTCTTTCATACACACTTATGCCTCACTCCTCTTACTTTCCATGTTTTCTTTCTTTTGCTTGCTTAGATACTGGGCAGCAAGAAAATATTCTGTTTACTTTATTAAAATAAGACCAGAAAGAGGGGCTAGAATACCCATTCTGTCTCCAAGCTATTGGAAGATACCCAGTGGCTTGCTCTGATAACTTTTTACTCCTTTTATTTATAACTTTGTGATATTCCAACAACCTAATGTCTGTAACGAAGAGGGAAAAGATGAACACAACCCTCTGGGGTGAAGCTTTCTGTTGGGTAGTCATGGAAAACCAAGGCAAGATCATGAAGCATAGACCTTCCCTTTGAAAAACAAGACAGGGAAAGTGAATCAAGCGCTCTCCAGAATTCAATTCTCTCACCTGAGTGAACAGACAGCTGCTGCCACACCATGCTGAACTGGCAAGTGTTTTCTTAATTATTCAGCCCTTCCAGAAGGCAACACTTCAGTGGTGATGAAGAGGCACAATTTCCAGATCTCCAGTGGGAATTGTTTTCAGCTCCTCAGAAGATTTATAGGAAATATTCTACTAACATTAGACTATATAGAAGAAACTTTTTTGTGTCTGAATGCATGTTGAACCATTAAAAAGTCAACTTTCCCGCATTCATCTCACTGTTGCTACAAATATCTCCCCTCAGAAGTGTATGGACTACATGGAATAATGTATACTGCTAGTCCTCTTATGGGTTTCTTTCTGACAAACCTTAATCCTATAAAGAGGAGGTTGATTTCTCTTGACTACATTGCATAGATGATGCCTGAAGGCCTTAAGCTGCCTGAAGGTCACAGGGTGGGGAAAAAAAAACATTCCATTGCTTAAATAAACCATCTGAAAGTATGTTTTTATGCAGATTTGGACAGTTTTGTGTGCAGAAGTAAGTCATTCTTTGATACATTTAAGCAAACTTCTTAATGTAGACCTTTAAGGGGGAGTATAAGAAGGCATCATCTCTTCCTCTTGCATTCAGCAGATAGCCACAATAAAATCTCAGTTTCCAACTTTGTCTGCCCTGAGGAAGTTTGGGAATTTGTTTTAAATATTACCAATGCTTAGCCCCTCAATATTTAGGTATCATCATTTACAGAGGTTTTTTTCATCTGATGGCTGTAAAGCTTTTTATAAATACTAGCCAAAAAAACCAACAACAAACTTTTGGAATAAGGAGAGCAACTGATTTTCCTCATTATTTTGGATTGCTGTGAAAAAGCAAGTGCTGGAATAAGTGCCTATCCTAAATATTAAAGACAGACATACATTTCTTAGCCACAATATTATGCCTTAATATATGCCGATTTGCTAACTGAGTCCACTGTTATTTTTATTTCTCTGTCACTGAAAAAAAAGAAAGTCTTCCTTTGTAGAACTAGATCTCTTTAAATTCTTCCTGTACAAAAAATTGCCTGAAACTTAGTTTTAGGAAAACAATTGGGAAAACATCTACATTTCCTAAAATTCAGTGAACAACTTTTAATTTTTTAATTTTTTTTTCCTATTCATCACTTAGATAAGAGAAATACAAACATAACAATTAGTCTATCAAGTGATTTTTTTCCTAAAGAATTCAGTAACAATTTTCATTCTTTTGCTTCCTTCATTATTATACTATCACTAATAGTAAATCTTACTTTTCAATTGGCCTAGTGACTAGATATCATGAACTGCTAGCTACTTCTATGTTTTTAACATTTGGAATGGAAGGAAGCCACTCTCCAAGGGCTTCTGTGAGGTGTGTGTTAATTACCCATATGAAAAATTTGTTATAACATTGTGTATAATTTAGTGCTGGCTCTATAGTAAGAGAAATGCAGGAATACCAACTCATTCCTTAACATGAGAAACAAAGCAAACCGTGCAGAAACTGAATTACATAAATTGGATTTTGTTGCCTCTCTTTACTGATAAGAAATTGCCTGCTAAGACTGAGTGAAACGTTTTGGTGTGCATTACATCACTCTGAATGAGGATTTAACTACTGCTGAAATAAATAGCCTCATTGCTTTTGAATATTGGGGATAAGGTTGGTTATGAAAGGAAAAGACAAATGTAGACTGAGTTTGCAAAAGCAGGAATAAAAATATTTTATCAATATCTATAAAAAAATTATTATTTAACCAAGAAAAAAAGAGGGTGACTAATAGCCTAATTCACTGTATGTGACTTTTATTTTTTAGGCTCAGTACTGCTCTTGTTTCACAGTTTTTCTTTACTTCGTTCTGTTCTTTCAGTTGTGTGGATACTGCTCAGTAGATACAAATATGTTTATAGTGAAATCATACCTATCCCCATCTTTTCCTCTGTTCTCTAACATGGGAGAGACTGCTCAAATCTTTTTATGCTCTGCCTGAAGACTACGTATCCCACTTATATGCTCCAAAAATGAATCCCACTCAACCTCTTCATTTATTTTCATTACTTTCCTTTATTCATTCTGTCTGTGGTCCTGATACATGTTATATTCCATTTTTATGCTACAGCAACATCAGTAAATCAATCATTCATTTCTATTCTGATGATTTCCTCTTTTCTATCATAAGAAAGATAAGCTACTAACATCAGTTTCTAGCAAATGAACAAAGTGTGTTACTACATTTTTTTTCCTTTAATGTACTGTCTAAATTTGGAATGCCAATTAGTGCAGTCCATTTTAAAATACACTACAATAAAACACTGCTTTTTTTTTTTGTTTTCCTTTTTTATTTACATATATATAAGAACATATTTGTACCATCTTCAACAGATTTAGACTGGAAAAGACCATGCTAGAGTAATTACATAGTACTCAGCTGTCATCAAACCCACTAACTTGTTCTTTATATTCTTCTGTACATACAGACAGTGCACGTACTTCTACTGATGAATTTCTATTATCATCCTTTGCAAGTGTAAAGCAATCAATAGAAAAGCAAACACTTATGATTCAGTGAGTTGCAAATACCACAGATTTACTAAACAAAAAAATCCCCAACCCAACAACATCTTTTAATCTTTCAAATTAAAATTGCTAACGATTTCACAGCATGGAGAAATTTTAATAGAAGCAGAATGCATTTAGAAAATTGTGTATTATTTATTCTATCCTCTTGTTGAAATAGTGTTGCAGATCATGTTTTCGTGAAAAAAATTCCCGAACTGAGTATAGGGTGACATGTAAATGTATCTGTTTTATTATTTATACTATAATAGAAACGGTTTGGATTTTCAGTTACCTTGTTTCCACAACAACATGTTTGTACCATCTTTTTAGGTAAGGTTCCTCAAATTAATCTTATATTCTCTTGCAAAAAGGTACCTGAATCTCAAAAAAAGTAACAATGCACTCACTTAGAAAAGTGAACACAGTTAAAAGAAATAATTATTTGACTGTGGTTGGAGGTTTAGGTATTGAAGCTGCAGTCTGCAGTGAGGATAAGAACCAAACCCCAGAATATATAGGAATTGAGTTTTATATAGTGGCAGTCACACTTGCACCTGCTACATCTACACATGACCTGGGTAGACGCGATCTAGCTGTGGTTCTGAGGCTGTGACATGTCAGCATGACAATGAGCTTGACACTCTACTAGCAGGGCTATACAGCTAAATACAGCTGTCCACTGTTTTACACTGCAGGCAAAGGGGCACGGAAGAACCTGCAGCAAGCTGTAACCACCTGGCCTAATCTACAGACCCCAATGGACAGATTGTGAGTAACTTACTGAAGTAGAAAAAAGAAAGTTTGAAATGTCTAAATGCTTGGGGAAATAGATATCTGATAGCTCAGTTGATGACTCATCGTTCACTTCTATCAAAAGCTCAAACAATCCATAACAGCTGATGACTTCAGTGATGGGAGCAAGATTTAAGTTTCAATAAATGTAATATGGGCTGAAACCTAACTGTTGCCACAGCCTAGAGATACTTTCTGGTTACACCAACTAATAAAAAGTTTGCTGAGATTGAAGAAATTCTACAAAATCACCTACTCTTAAAGTCTTGTGTGATTGCAGAATGTTCCTACAGACAAAAAAAAAAAAACCAAACAAAAAAAAAGAAAATCTCTTAAATGCTATATATAAAGAAACAAACAGATGTATTGTCAAAATGAAGAGCTTGATGCATCGATTGCTTGTTATGTAATGCTTAAAATGAACTAATTCAAAAGTAGTTAGTGGCTTAGGCTGCTTAGACTGCTTTGAGTTAGGCACATACACTATACATTGTCTTTTCTGTGGATGCTGCAACTGAAATTGCCGAAGAATCACAATGGCATGATGAAATCTTTTCAGTCAATTTCAAGTTCAGGAAGAAGCAAGGTAGGGAGCACTTACAGTGGGGCTTTTTACTACAATGAAAAGCCCTCATAATTTCTTTCATTGGTTACTCAAGGACAAATGTTGGATGAAGGGAAACAGGTGTATCAGAAAAGATTTTAGCATGATAATTATAATGCTAAAAAAGAGAATAATGCAAGCATGATAATTATCATGCTAAAAAAGAGAATAATGCAAAACTTTTGACACAATTTGCGTATAAAGCCTTAGAGTTAATGAATAATATTAGAAAAAACTCTCCATATATTGTTTAACTTCAAAGAAGAAAAAATTAATTTATTATTTGAACTTTTATTCAGAGGCCAAATTTACTTCAAAAGGAATTTAATGCAGGGCTTTTTGCTTTTAGTAATTACATAGAAACATTATCACTTAAAAGGTTAAAGCTGCAGAAAAGCTCAGGCAAGTACTGATTTCCCAGGGCTTATTATCACAAATATAATACATAGTGTAAGACAGAGCCAAAAACCCCTGCTGTGTATCACATGTGATTCACAATTATTAATAATCTGGTATTGCAACTGGAGCTGTATCACTTGCCCAAAATGTAGGAAATATTTACCTAATTAGCATTTTTCCACAAGCTTAAGCTAAGTCTGACCTTAACCTACTGTAGTCAACCAGCTGTTTGTCAGAAGGCATTATATAGGCAATAAAGTGAATTCCTGATATTCACTGTTGTGGTTTAAGCCCAGACGGCACCAAAGCACCATGAGACCACTCATCCACTCCTCTCTCTCCGGTGGGATGGGGAGGAGAAAATATAAAGAAAAGCTTGTGGGTCGATGCAAGGACAGGGAATTGGTTCACTCACCAATTATCGTCATGGGCAAAAACCAGACTCAACTTGGGGAAAAAAAGCAAAATCTATTTAATTTGTTACCAATCAAATCAGAACAGGATAATGAGAAGTAAACCCAAATCTTAAAACACCTTGCCCCCCACCCCTCCCTTCTTCCCGGGCTCAACTCCACTCCCAATTTTCTCTACCTCCTCCCCCCAAGAGGCACAGAGGGATGGGGAACGGGGATTGCAGTCAGTTGATCACATGTTGTTTCTGCTGTTCCTTCTTCCTCAGGGGGAAGACTCCTCACACTCTTCCCCTGCTCCAGCATGGGGTCCCTCCCATGGGAGACAGTTCTCCACGAACTTCTCCAACATGAGTCCTTCCCATGGGCTGCAGCTTTTCATGAACTGCTCCAGCATGGGTGCCTTCCAAGGGCTGCAGTCCTTCAGGCATTGACTGCATCAGTGTGGGCTTTGCCATGGAGTCACAGCCACCTTTGGGGGCATCTGCCTGCTCCGGTGTGGGCTCCTCCCGGGGCTGCAGGTGGGCATCTGCTCTCCTGCTCCCCTCCATGGGCTGGGGGGGAACAGCCTGCCGTCTCACCACGGGCTGCAGGGGCATCCCCTCCTCTGGCGCACCTCCTCCCCCTCCTTCCTCACTGACCTCAGTACCTGCAGAGGGGTTCCTCTCACATTCCAATCCCACCACTCACTGCAGGTTCCCCTTCTTAAATCTGTTCTCCCAGAGGTGTTACTGCCATTGCTGATGGGCTCAGCCTGGGCCAGAGGTGGGTCCGACTTGGAGCTGGGGAAGCTTCTAGCAGTTTCTCACAGGAGCCAGCCCTGCAGCCCCTCCCCTGCTACCAAAACCCCACCACACAAACCCAATATATTCGCTTTCAATTGAATAATGTAGTCATGAGAGCTGGCAACAAAGCAAGCCATGAGAACATTCCAAAAGTCCTTTCTACTGTACTCGCAAGTTCCCGGCAGAGCACTTGCTTAGAACAGAAGGGAAATATTAGACTTATATATTTTTGTGTATGTTCTTCAAGGGTAAAGGATGGTTGACTTGCCTATTTGCTTTCTAAGATGAAATAACAAGACCTGTGGATGAGGGAGAGCAGTGGGTGTTGCCTGTTTTTACTTAAAAAGGCTTTTGACGTGCTTTCCTACAGCATCTTTGTTTTATGCAGACTGGCACATTGTGGTCTAGACAGGTGATCTACTAGATGGATAAGGAACAGGTTGGATGGTCAGTCTCAAAGGATAATGTTTAGTGATACTTCCTCTCACTCAAGGCCAGTTACAGGTGGAGTTTCTTTAGTATGTGCACTGGGACCTATCCTATTTAGCATCTTTATCAATGACCTTAAAGGAGGAGATGGAGTACACTCTCATTTGGTTTACGGATGACGCCAAACTGCAGAGAACCCAGGGCAGGGCTGCCTTTGAGAGGGACCTGTGTAGGGAACATCCTGACAGGAACCTCTTGAAAATTCCAACACCTGGGATGAACTAGCCCCTTCAGTGATACAGGCTGGAGTCTGAATGGGTGGGGGGGCAGCTGTGCTGAAAAAGACTAGGGGGGTCTGGGCTGACAGCAAGCTGAGTGTGAGCTAGCACTGGGTCCTGGCAGCAAAAAATGGTCAACAGTGTCCTGGGTCATATGAGCAGGGGTACAGTTGGTAGATCAAAGGAAGTGATTTTTCTTATTTACACAGCATTCATTAGACCACATATGAATTACTGTGTCCAGTTCAGGCCTCCCCAGTATAAGAGAGACACTGATAAACTGGAGTGAGTTCAATGGAGGGCCACCAAGCTGGTCAGGAGCTGAAGAACATGCCCTACAAGAAGAGACCAGAGGTGATGGGCTTGTTCAACCTGGATGAGAGACAGCTTCAGGAGGACCTAACAGCTGCCTGTGGGGAAGTCATTGAGAAGACAGAACCAGGCTCTTCACTGAGGAACATGTCACGTCAGTCAGAGAGAGAGGGCATGAATTGAGAAAAAGACATTCAATCTGGATACAACAAAAACCTTTTTCCCTCTGAACACAGTCAAGCAGAGGAGACATTTGCCACAGATGTTGTGCAGTCTCCCTCTTTGGAAGCTTTCAAGACCCGTCTGGGCAAGGTCCTGAATGACCTGGTCTGATCCCAGACCTGGCCCTGCTTTGGGCAGGAGGTTGGGCAAGATTACCTCTTGAGATTCCTTCCAACCTGAATTATTCTATGATTCTATATTAGCAAAGACTATTGTGCCGGGTTGACCTTCGCCAGCAGCTAAACACCCACACAGCCGGTAGTTCACTCTCCCCCAACAGCAGGATGGAGGGAGAGAATAGGAAGAGTGAGAAAACAAAAGGAAAGCATGAAAACTCATGGACTGAGATAAAGACAGATTAAGAGTTGAAGTAAAACTGTGCATGCAAGCAAAGCATAGAAAGAATTCATTCACTGCTTGTAAGAGACTGTAAGATACTGTGTTGGACTATATTTGTCTCGACTTTGCTGACCATTTGCTAGCCTCAGCATCCTGTTGCTGTGGGGAGTACATGCTGAAGGCCCTGAAGAAACCACCATATCCGCCTGAAGCTAGCAGTCTCTGTGGAAATGGCTGAACTCTTCGGAAAAACTGCGTACTCCTCCCTCGAAAAAGGAACTGCAAGGGACTGGAAAAAGGAACTGAAAGGAACTGCAATGGATTGATAATCAGCTCTTGAAACTGGGACTTGATCATCGTCTGTCTGCTAGAACTTGGAACTTGGACCCCTATCACCTGCACCGAGACCGAGTCAACGGGACGTTGCTGGCTTTGTGGTGGTGGTAACTAGTCTCACTGCATCTCTTCCGTTCTCTTGCTTAGGCCTGCCTTTTTTTTTCCTTTCTTCTTCCCTCTGTCCTGTCGCTATTATCAGTTGTTATAGGAAATAAAACTTGTGAGGTTGTATGGCATCTGACCTCGTTTGTATCTTAATCTCGCTCTTGGGATCATTTAAGAACCCTCCCCAATATTGGATCGGGACACTGCTTCCCATTGGTAGGCAGATGTTTAGCCACTTCCTGGAAAGCGGCACCTCAGCATGCCTAACAGTTACTTGAGAAAACAAATGCCATAACCATGAGCGTACTCCCTTCCTCCTCCTTTTCTTGAGCTGTATTGCTGAGCATGATCCCTTTGGTCAGTTTGGGCCAGCTGTCCTGGCTGTGTATCTTCCCAACTTCTTGCACACCTCCAGGCTACTTGCTGGGGGTCAGAGTGGGAAAAAAAGAAGGGCCTAGAGGCTGTGCAACAAATGCTCAGCAACAGTCAAAACATGAATGTGTTACCAACACTTTTAGTCACAGGTCTAAAACATAGCACCATACAGGCTCCTGTGAAAAAAAGTATGATTATCCTAGCTAGACTCAGTACAAATATCTGCAAAAAATCACAGCAAAATGCTGAGGCACCCCATAATCTCAGTGTGTATCATAATTACTAACATCCTTGCAAACTGTGAGTTATTAGTGTCTTGTCCAACATATCATTATTACTTCCACTGAATAAAGTCTTAACACAATGTGTAGGTGTCCTGGCATTTCACATGAAAACTTTTGTCACATAAGAGAATCCTTAAAGTCTGCAAGGTATCTTCTACCTATAAAGTAAGCTTATGGAAGTTAATCATTTGGAGTATGAGCAGTAATTTTACAGGTTAAGAATTACTGCCTTTGCTTTCTAGATTTCTTACTTCAGCAAAATGTCAGTATGCCTAAATTGATAGAAACCTCTGAGTTCTACCTCAGAATCATTAATAACTCAGTGGAAAGCAATTTACAGCTATTGGCTTCAAACATTACCCTAAAAAAAGATGTAGTCGCATTGACTGTCTGAGAGTTGGTGATTTCCTTAGCTTCTTATCCATTATGTTGTCTGGTTAAAAAGAATCACCAGACATGCAAATCAAGATTTCCCATGAAACCTGCCATATAACCAACAAGTAAGTGTACTGAAGCAGAACTAATAAAGCTGGAAAATTTTACACAGATCAAGTTGCTATAGGCAAACGTAATAAAAAATATAAAACTTGTACTACTAAGTGAAATGTCTGTTACTGCAATGGGTGGACCAACTTCTTGCCTAAAAGCATTTCTCTTTACCAAAAAAAAAAAAAAAGAATAAATTAAGAAGTTGCTCTGGTGGCAGAGCTACAAGAGGAAGTAGAAAGGTTAAGGAGCACTGAGGAGCATGAGAAAGGGATAGACTGGTGCAACTATGTTCTGCTCTCCCTGAGACAGAAGCAGAAACAGCCACCAGAAAAAAACCAAGATCAAGGGGATGTTGTATCCTACCCCTGCCACACAGAAGGCAGTAGCTTAAAGGAAAGGAGTGAATGGAGGCAAGTCCTCTCTCAGGGCAGCAAGCAAATCCCTTCCTTGCCCACCTTGCCTTCCCAGCTGCCTCTGTACAACAGGTATGAGGCTCTGGATGTGGAAGGCCAGTCAATGGATGATGTGCATGACAGTCCATCTACACCAGAGGTGTTGCCGAGGTCAGAAATGCCTACCCTCCATATCATGACCACCTCCACAAGGAAGAAAAGACGGGTTATAGTTGTAGGTGACTCCCTTCTGAGGGAAACAGAGGGTCCAATATGGCGGACAGACCCTTCTCTTAGGGAAGTCTGCTGCCTCCCTGGTCCCCAGGTTAAGGACATCACTAGGAAACTCCCTAGCCTGGTACAGCCCTCGGACTTTTACCCATTACTGCTCTTCCATGTGGGTGGCGATGAAGCCACAACGTGTAGTCCAAGGGCAATCAAAAGAGACTTCAGACCTTTGGGATGGTTGGTAAGGGAATCTGGAGCACAGATAATTTTTTCGTCTACCCTTCCACTTGCGAGCAGCGACACTGGAAGAAACAGATGGATCCAGTCTACTGATACATGGCTCCATGGCTGGTGTCACGCCCACAATTTTGGGTTTTTCGATAATGGGTTGGTCTACATGGCACCAGGCCTGCTGGCTTCAGATGGGATTCACTTTTCTCAAAGGGGAAGAGGCTGTTTGCTCATGAGTTAGCAGGGCTCATTGACAGAGCTTTAAACTAGACTTGAAGGGGAGGGGTATAATATCAGGCTTACCTGTGACAAGCTGTGGGATGACATGTCAAGGTTAGAGGCATGGAGTGCCAGTAAGGACTCTCAGCCTGTTGCTTTGAGATGTGCTGGGTACACTGGAGCACACTTGAAGTCTTATGGAGATGAACCAGAGGATCCTGAGGTAATAGGAGCCAACAGGGAAACACCGGTGAAATACCTCAAAGGAATTCAGGTGTGTTCCTCTAAAAAGGTGATGCGGCCAACAGCCCAGCTGAAGTGCCTCTACACCAATGCACACAGCATGGGCAAAAAACAAGAGTTGGAAGCCACCATGCTGCTAGAAAGCTATGACCTAGTTGGCATTACTGAAACCTGGTGGGATGAATCCCATGACTGGAGTGCGGCTATTGATGTCACAGGCTGTTCAGAAGGGACAAGAGAGGAAGGAGGGGTGGAGGGCTTGCCCTGTATATCAAGAATTGTGAAGAGCTGTCTGAAGAATAGGCACGAACAGGTTGAAAGCTTAGGGGTGAGAATTAGAGACCAAGCCAACAAAGGGAACCTTGTGGTTGGTGTTTATGACAGGCCACCCAATCAAGGGGAGCCTGTTGACGAAGCCTTCTTACTCCAGCTACAGGTGGCATCACGCTTGCAGGCTCTCGTGCTGCTGGCGGACTTCAACCACCCTGGCATGTGCTGGAAAAGCAGGACAGAGAGCTGTAGGCAATCCAGGAGACTCCTGGAGTGCATTGAAGATAACTTCTTAAGCCAGGTAATAGATAGCTCTACCAGAAGGGATGTGATACTGGACCTGATGGTCACCAATGCAAGTGAGCTAATTGGTGACGTCAAAACTGGAGGCAGCCTGGGCTCCAGTGATCATGCACTGGTGGAGTTCGCAGTCCTGAGGGATATGGGTTAGGTGAAGAGTAAAGTCAGGACCCTGAATTTTAGGAAAGCAAAATTCTAGCTGTTCAAGGAGTTAGTCAATAGGACCCCCTGGCAAACTGTCCTCAGGGACAAGGGAGCAGAACAGAGCTGGTGGATCTTTAAGGATGCTTTCCAGAGAGTGCAAGAGCTCTCGATCCCCAGGTGTAAGAAATCAGGAAAGGAAGGCAAGAGACCAGCATGGACGAGTTGAGATTTGCTGGTCAAACTAAAGGGCAAAAAGGAAATGCACAGGCAGTGGAAGCAGGGACAGGTATCCTGGGAAGAGTATAGGGATGCTGCCTGGCTGTGTAGGGATAGAGTCAGGAATGCCAAGGCATGGCTGGAGCTGAACTTGGCAAGGGACACAAAGAATAATGAGAAGGGCTTATATATGTATGTCAGTCAGAAAAGGAAGGTCAAAGAAAGCGTAACCCCCTGATGAACACGATCGGCAAACTGGTAAAAATGGACAAGGAGAAGGCTGAGGTACTCAACAACTTTTTTGCCTCCATCTTCACTGGCAACGTCTCTTCCCACACCTCTCGAGTAGATGGACTGTAAGGCAGTGACTGGGGGAGCAAAGTCCCTCCCACTGTAAGAGAAGATCGGGTTCGTGACCACCTGAGGAACCTGAACATACATAAGTTGATGGCACCTGACAAGATGCATCCCAGAGTACTGAAAGAATTGGCTGATGTAGTTGCCAAGCCACTCTCCATCATATTTGAAAAGACATGGCAGTCAGGTGAAGTTCCCAGTGACTGGAAAAAGGGAAACATTTCACCCATTTTTAAAAAGGGTAGAAAGGAGGACCCTGGGAACTACTGACATATCAGCCTCACGTCTGTGCCTGGGAAGATCATGGAACAGATCCTCCCAGAACCTATGCTAAGGTAAATGGAGGACAGGGAGATGACTCGAGACAGGCAGCAATGCTTCACCAAGGGCAACTCCTGCCTGACCAACCCAGTGGCCTTCTATAATGCATTGAGTGACTACATCAGTGGGCAAGGGAAGAGCTACAGATGTCATATGTCTGGACTTCTGTAAGGCCTTTGACACGGTCCCCCACAACATCCTTCTCTCTAAATTGGAGACATATGGATTTGATGGATGGACTGTTTGGTGGATGAGGAATTGGTTGGATGGTGACATCCAGAGGGTAGTGGTCAATGGCTCAATGTCCAGATGGAGAACAGTGACGAGTGGTGTCCCTCAGGGGTCTGCACTGGGACCAGTACTGTTGAGTATCTTCATCAATGACATAGTGGGATTGAGTGCACCCTCAGCAAGTTTGCAGATGACACCAAGCTGAGTGGTGTGGTTGACATGCCTGAGGGATGGGATGCCATTCAGAGGGAGCTGGACAAGCTTAAGAAGTGGGCCAATGTGAACCTCATGTGGTTCAACAAGGCCAAGTGCAAGGTCCTGCACCTGGGTCGGGGCAACCCTCAGTATCAATACAGACTGAGGGATGAAGGGATTGAGAGCAGCCCTGTGGAGAAGGACTTGTGGGTACTGGTGGACAAAAAGCTGGACATGAGCTGACAATGTGTGCTAGCAGCCCAGAAAGCCAGCTGTATCCTGAGCTGCATCAAAAGAAGCGTGACCAGCAGGTTGAGGGAGGTGATTCTACCCCTCTACTCCACTCTGGTGAGACCCCACCTGGAGTACTGTATCCAGCTCTGGAGTCCTCAGCACAGGAAAGACGTGGACCTTTTGGAGCGGGTCCAGAAGAGTGCCACAGAAATGGTCGGAGAGATGGAACACCTCTCCTATGATGACAGGCTGAGAGAGCTGGGGTTGTTCAGCCTGGAGAAGAGAAGGCTCCAAGGAGACCTTACTGTGACCTTTCTGTACTTAAAGGGGGCTTATAAGAAAGATGGGGACAGACATTTTAGCAGGGCCTGTTGTAATAGGACAAGGGGTAGCGGTTTTAAACTAAAAGAGGGTACATTCAGACTACATATAAGGAAGACATTTTTTACAATGAGGGTGGTGAAACACTGGAACAGGTTGCCCAGAGAGGTGGTAGATGCCCGATCCTTGGCAACATTCAAGGTCAGGTTGGACAGGGCAACCTGATCTAGCTGAAGATGTCTCTGCTTATTGCAGGGGGATTGGACTAGATGATCTTTGGAGTCCCTTCTAACCTAAACTATTCTATGATTCTTTGGTTGTAGAGAAGGAGAGTGCTTATTGGATATTGTTATAAATGTGAAGTTCAATAATATCAAGACCACAAAAAGTAGATGAAGATCATTTAAGTTTTGTAAAACTAAAAGTCATAATTAGAAATGTACTTTTGACTGAAATAGATCAATGGCCATTTAATGCCTGAATAATAGCCTGTACAGAAAGATGTAATATACTTCCTTTATGGTTAACTGACATTATACCTTTAATTGTTTTACCTTGTCTTTCTGAAACATTTTTGAGATGTCTATTTTGTCTACTGTTTTAGGTTCTACGTTACAGAATCAAAATGTTAATATAAAGTCAAGAGTAGTTCACATACAAATAGGATGATAATGGACCGTGCTGTTTTGTTTTGGTTGGTTGGTTTTTTATCCATTCTGTAATAAAAAAGCCTGCTATAAACTAGAATCAGCTGCAATGGACAGAAAGCAAATACTTCATAGCAAGCATAAAAATCTATGTATTATAAGTTGTTGAAGCAGCAAAGTTTACATTTGTAAAGGTATTTGAAAGAGTGTTCTGTATGATTGTTTTAATGGTCGCTTGGATATGACACAACAGTTTCCCATTCTTTGTAAAATAAAAAAAAAAATAAAATCACATGTGAAAGTTTTCATATGAGCATTTTTTTAACATAGAGGAAAACCAGTTTAGCTTTAAAGTAAGGACAGAACTCAAATACAGTCTAGAAGTATGAGATTCAGCTGTGAGATTCTGGCTTTTGAAAATTGAATGTCTCACATCCTCTGAAGAACTGAGAAGGAAATAGCAAGATAACTGAGGGACTTAGGAGGTAACTTTTTCTTACTATCTTTTTTTTTTATAGTTTCTGGTTTGGGTTTTTTTGGTTTGGTTTGGTTCGGTTTGGGTTTTTTAAGTTTCTTTTATGTAATACTTTTAAGGAAAACATACCTGTTTTAAGAGAGCTGATTTTTCTGGTTTCTGTTTCCTGTGTACTTCAGCAACAAAATTGTCAATCTGCACAACATGGTTTGCATGTTGTCAGATTCATACCGATGAAGGATTACTGCAATATTGACATGAACATATAGCTGCAATACTGTGCTGTTCTTTCAATTGGAATTCAAACCTAAAACTTCTTTGCACACTCTCCCTTATATTGAGATCAGGGGATCTCACTGTACAGAGTGCTAACCTGACCTTCAATATAAACAAGAGATTCTTGATTCTGCAGTGAGTATTTCTGACAGTTCAGAGATCTTCAGACTGTCTACTCTGCCTTTCTTCATAGTTCACAGAAGATGTAATCTGCTTTTAGAGAAAAACCCTTAGCAGACACTAAGCTGACCATCCAATCTCTGTGCCACTGTTTCTTACAGCATAAAAGAGAGAGGTAGCTCAAAATCCCCAATTTGTTCTATCTTGCAGTTAGAATTTGAAAGCTAGTTATGTTTCATTTCACCTCATGAGAACAATTACTATTTGAGTATCTGGCTCTTAACTTCCTCAATAAAATTCCATCAAATTATGGACACATCCAGCAGTTTGTACATGATAACAATACAAAATAAGTAGTGAAAAAGTGAGATAATATGATAGTTACATTGAAGGCTGGAAGCCTGATGTAGCTGTTCGTGTCACTTTTTATCTAACTCAAATAGTACAGTTAATCTCTGACCCTGCAAAGTGGTCCATCTGACTGGAAGGCACTGTGCCTTTGCAGAGCCTTGCTGAAGTCAATGGGATTCACATGCCAGGAGCAGCTTGCAGGACAGGGGTAATTCTATAAATTAATAACTGGGTTCCATTACGCAAGCATCTGTGTCAGGTTTCCCTTAAGTAGTCCAGCCCAGCTCCATTATTGTTTTATAATTAAGTGATCTTTTTCCAGCTGTAAAAATTTGCACAAATCTTATAGTAGCACTTTCTGCACAGACCTGCAGAACACAACACTGAGAGCTTCTTCAAAATGCTTGCCATATCCATAAAGCATCTGGCACAGTTCTATAATTGTGTTATATACCAGGAACCTTGCAAATTTTCAAAGATCAAGAACTAGGGGAAGGAAAAACTTAAACATTGCAAGCCCTTTAATAGATATGTGCTGTGCTCCCAGAAAACAAACAGTGACATTAATAGAAATTAACATCAAAGTAATGTAACAGGGAAGATGAAGTAATCTTGGGCAATTAATTTTGAGATTACTATTTTTCCTGATTTAAAGAAATGCAATCTATAGCATTTTATTTGCGTCTCCATTTCCCAGCATAGTGCTTTATGTTATGTTTTCCAGCTGAAGAAAATTACAATCTATACAAAATTCCCATATTTAAGTGTGCTATTAAGAATGAACATTATTTGTGTTACTGAAAAAGCTTAACAGACGCAAGAGAATTCGGCACAACATTATTTGTTCATATTAAGAAAGAATGCATGGGCTGGGGTTCAGCTGCACTAAAGCTAGTAGACGCTTCTTGTGACCTGTGATTCTGACTGTGTTGCCAATCAACAGCCTTGGGGTGGATCAGCCTAGACTGATAGAGTCTAGATTTGTGGGCCTTCACCTCAAGTGACTCTTTTCTTTCATATTCACCTATATGTTCCTGAGATATACACAATTCAGTCTCTTCCCACCTGTCACGACCCAGAATGGACAGACCAGGGAGTTGTGTTGAATTCGAAATTCCCTCATGCTAAATTAAGGTGAAATGACATGAAACGATCAGTTAAAGATTTTATTCATGACAGAAGCAAACTGCACTGGGGAGGTGTGGTAGTAGCTGGCAGGGTTTCTCACAACAGGAATTGGCATAAGACTATTTCTGTAAACTGTGTAACCATATACATCAATTCAGGGAATAAGGAGATCCCTCCTGTTGAGTCACGAGGTTCAGAGCAGACCCCCTTGCTTTCCAGACTCATGCTCAGAGAAGGGTCTAGGGGCGGCTGGATCCACTCTTAGCCTCAGACTTGGTCAACGGTTTATATCCTGAAACTACCTCACTAAACCAGGTAACCTGTGGTAAGCATATACATTGATTCAGGGAATAAGGAGATCCCTCCCGTTGAGTCACGAGGTTCAGAGCAGACCCCCTTGCTTTCTAGACTCCTCCTCAGAGAAGGGCCCAGGGGTGGCTGGATCTACTCTTAGTCTCAGATTTGGTCAATGGTTTATATCTTGATGTACTGGCTTTGTGTGGCAAGGTTTTGGTAGCGGGGGGGGAGGGGCTTACAGGGGTGGCTTCTGTAAGAAGCTGCTGGAAGCTTCCCCTGTGTTCAACAGAGCCCATACCAGCCGGCTCTAAGATGGACCTGCTGCCGACCAAGGCCGAGCCAATCAGCGATAGTGGTAACGCCTCTGTGATAACATTTTTAAGAAGGAAAAAGTTGCTGGGACGGAAAACGGCAGCCAGAGAGAGGAGTGAGAACATTTAAGAGAAACAACCCTGCAGGCACCAAGGTCAGTGAAGAAGGAGGGGGAGGAGATGCTCCTGGCGCCGGAGCAGAGATTCCCCTGCAGCCCGTGGGGAAGACCATGGTGAGGTAGGCTGTCCCCCTGCAGTCCATGGAGATCCACGGTGGATCAGATATCCACCTGCAGCCCGTGGAGGACCCCACGCCGGAGCAGGTGGGTTCCCGAAGGAGGCTGTGACCCCGTGGGAAGCCCACACTGGAACAGGTTCCTGGCAGGACCAGCGGATCTGTGGAGAGGAGCCCACGGAGCAGGTTTTCTGGCAGGACTTGTGACCCCGTGGGGGACCCACGCTGGAGCAGTGTGCTCCTGAAGGACTGCACGCTGTGGAAAGGACCCATGCTGGAGCAGTTCGTGAAGAACTGCAGCTCGTGGGAAGGACCCACGTTGGAGAAGTTCATGGAGGACTGTCTCCCATGGGTGGGACCCCACGCTGGAGCAGGGGAAGAGTGTGATGAGTCTTGCCCCTGAGGAGGATGAAGCGGCAGAAAATAACGTGTGATGAACTGACTGTAAACCCCATTCCGCATCCCCCTGTGCCGCTGCGGCGGGGTAGGTAGAGAATCTGGGAGTGAAGTTGTGCCCGGGAAGAAGGGAGGGGTGGAGGGAAGGTGTTCTGAGATTTGGTTTTATTTCTCATTACCCTACTCTGGTTGATTTGTAGTAAATTGAGTTAATTTTCCCCAGGCTAGGTCTGTTTTGCCTGTGACAGTAATTGGTGAGTGATCTCTCCTGCCCTTATCTTGACCCACAAGCTCTTTGTTATATTTTCTCTCCCCTGTCCAGCTGAGAAGGAGGGGGAGTGATAGAATGGCTTTGGTGGGCACCTGGCGTCCAGCCAGGGTCAACCCACCACACTTGAAAAGGATGAGGTGTAGGGATTGTGGAAAAGGAAAGAGAGAAGAAGACAGAGAGAGAAAAAGGAAGAGAGAAAGAGATTTCACCGGTCCTGTGTCCAGCATTGGTTCAGTCAGCTGAGGGGTCCAGTCAGCCAAGGGGTCCAGTCCTGGTGGGCTTGCGCACCCAGGGCTTCAATTTGTGTCCTTTTACCATCCTTGCCCCTCCTTCGGGCGGGCACCCAAACTCATCAGGTTAATGAGCAGTTTGTGAGCCTTTGGGCTTGGGGGTCATTTGTGGAGTAACTTCTCCTTCCCTGCAGACACGGCCACTGTTTGATCTTTGTATCAGAACAGCTTATCAGAACAGGGAGCTGCGCACCCTCCAGCATACTCTCCCCCTCCTGTTGCTGATGTCTGAGCTGATGGGTTTTTCACCTTGGTTCCTTGCTGTGCAGGGTTTGTCTTTAAGCAGAACTTGCCCCACCACAATGTTTGAGACATTAACTCTTTCAGTCTCTCACACCACCCCCCGTGTATTTTTTTTTTTTCTGCCTTTGAAGGACAGCCACTCCATCAATATAACTGCAACTATTAATTTTTTTGCATAAAACCCAACTAGACACTTTTTCATTGCAAGGAATCTCTAGGACTGTGGTATCAGAGGAAAGGAACAGCTTCATTGACAAGTGCCGACAGGAGAGGCACAGCTTTGCATCTCATGAGAGTAAAGCTATGATACTCAGAAAACCAATTAACCGGCATCTCTGTCCCATGCTCAATACTGGAAGAATCATGCAGAATTTCTCCATGTGCTCCATATAGGACATAAAGAGTTCCGCACACTTTGCTATCACTGACAGTAAGGAGGTGGAGAAGACAGGAGAAAAAATGACCAAGGAATAGAGTTCTTATTGTCACCTTGATAACAGACAGAGCTATTTTTACACTCAAGTATCAACTCTTGCTAAAAGTACAGTATTTTCTGACAGTACTATGGTATCAAGGTGACAAAATGAAGACCATGTGTGAAGGTGGAACTTAACAATAAATAGTGATTAGTTGATAAAATGATTGACAATATTTAATACAGAGAAATGTAGTGCTGCACAAGGATTTGGGGAAAAAAAAAAAAAAGAGTCCTGATTTTAAATATGTGTGTTATAATGGCTACTACCATTAAGAAAAGATTCATTGCAATCACACTAGGTAATTCTGAATTCTGATTCAATGAAAATGTTGGCTCTACAGAAATTAGGAAAGCAAATCAAATGCTAAAGCTGTTACAAATGGGACAGGTAATGTCATTATGCCACTGAAGAAGTCTAGGATGTACTTGGATCTTAAATTCCTGTGAACAGCTCTTCATGTCCCCAAAAAGTGTGTAGTGACACCCTGTGTATCAAACTATGTTAGAGCTGGCCTAAAGCATCCTCCCTTGCAGCTGTAATTAGCACAGCAGGTCCTGCCTAAAGGGGAATGGACACCTTATTGGAGGCTACATGCAGTATAGTCATAATCTGCTCTTTTCATTTGTAGAAAACCTTTATGACTGTAATGAGGGACAAAGCACTTTACTCAGAGCTTTTATGGATACCTTAATCATTATGTTATATTGCCCAAAAAACTGTCCAGGCCCTAAATGGAACATCATGAGCAAGAGAATCCATGAATGGAGGATCTCATCTGCTTTCAGATCCAGGGGCACAATCTTAATCACATATTATTTAACAACAGCAGTTGTGATTTCTGTTTATTAACATGCAAGCAGCAATTGCTGTTTGCATCTAGAAGGCATTTTAAGATGAATATTTTCTAGTACAATTTAAACTGACTCGCCTCATGAAATGATTTTTGTAAGGTTCTTTTTCGAGATTATCAGGACTGCTAGCACTATTAGATATTGACTAAAAGCAATTTGCTGCTATTTAGGCATAAGTTGCAAATTATAGTTGTTTAATTAGTCAAGAAACTGCTTACAGACAATATATATAACAAGATTTAAAAAAAATGCCCACATTTTCAAATTCAGTTCTAAATATTTTTTTTTTCAGTATACGATCTCTCAGTTTCTTGACTGAAAAAAAAGTAATGACTGAAAACTCCAACTTAGCATGTTTACTCTCACAGAAGTTTTTTCAGATGTAGGAGATGATAGTTTTCAATAGCAGTAATATTGACTCCATGTAATTGCAATCAGCAGAAGTGGTTTTGGCATTGAAATTTGAAATAGTCTATCATCTTAAACTTTTTTTCTCATAACTCCTGCCTTATTACCTCTTGCTCTTTACATTCCACAATTCTGTTCTGTTGCTTTTGCAGGTTGGTAATTGTATGTTTTAGTAGTTTCCACAAGATCTCATTCTAATCTTATCTTGTCCTACACAAGCACTCTTTTTGATTAAAAAGGTTTCAATGGATTTAAACTGTACTGCTGAAATTATTTGAACTTCACAAAAGACTGGACTTGTCTCTTCACAGTTGTTTCCACTAAAAGAATTTTAAAACATGACATAGTTTCAAGTCAGCATTGCAGAAAAAAAAGGTATTTAAGGTTATTAAAACTTTGAAAGAAAATCATGTATAATATTCAGTATCTTAGAAACAGAAATAGTGGTTTGTATGCCTAGTCTTAGGAAAAAAAATATGCTCATATAATATACTGAGTCCCTGAGGAGAATCAAGGAAGCTGCAGTAAATGACACTGTAGAATCAACTAATGACTTGTTTCTTCTTGAGTCAATATTGTCTCAGTATGCTAGCACAGAGTTAGAAGAAGTGTGCTGCTGGGGTAGCACAGAATCTAAGGGTGGAATTTATTGCTAATCTGAACAAAGTAAATTGTTAAATGCATACAAACTTTAATAGAGGCAAGATTTCAGCCAAAAACTAAAGATTCAGTATGTCTTCTGTAATTAAATTTATTGCACATTTTAGCACCTTTCTGTTGTTGCAAATCCTGGTTTGCACGGTTAGATCCTGCCTGCCTCTACCCAAAATTTCACTAGTAGCATGGGGAGAGATTCTAAATTGAAACCACCATGGTTTATATCACAGATATCATGGATAGCTCCATTAACTGCACAGAAGTTACTGTAGCTATACCTCAGCTAAAGAAAGGAGGCATCTTTTCTTTTATGGCAAGTGTCATGCAATTTATTGCCCCCTCTCTCTTTTTCCTATTTTGGGCACAAGCGCTTGTGTGCGCACATACACACACTTTATATGTTTGAGAACAGATGTACGAATAACTGTAGGGACTGTTTATTTATCAATATAATTATGTTAAATGGCATATAAATGACTTCTCTGTGAAAAAATATGAATGTTAACAGGAAAACATGCACTGCTCTAAAGTACCTACTTCTTCCTGTATTTGGCAAAAGTGAATATCTATACCTGTTAAACACCAAACAGAAAGAAAACTTGTAACACCACATAAAAATGTGACTTCTAATCACATTTTGATAAAATAAACAAATAGATATTTAATCTCTTCAGGTTAATGTATATATTCTGTGACGCAATTTTGGCACAACTCCTTCCTGGAAAGGACTGATATGAATTCAGCATTAAATACTCTATTTGTGGTAGTCAGCTATTATATGATGAATCCACATACTAGGTTCTCAACATTAGCAGTAATAATGAATGCTCCAAAAATGTCATTATATTAATTTACAACAAACTTCTGCAGTTGACATCTGCCATAATTAATAAAAGCATTTGGAGTTCCAATAAATTTTTCAGTGTTTTATCCTGTATATGGAAAGTCATTGTTTACAGCACAGATGCTTGTATACTATGCGAGAGGAGGGAAATGTTTTGCTTCATCTCTTGGAACAAGTAGCGAAAGAACAATTTACTTATCAACTAAAATGTCAAAATAGTTATAATTATAGTATAAACATATTGCTAGATAGATGTTAGCCAACTGTAAGCCAAATCCTTCTTATATTGCCGTATCTCTAGAAGCAAGTTTTTAAATATAGAGTAGGTCTACAAAACAGTTTTTTCAACTCATTACATTTCTTTTTGAGATTCTATTGGTGTTTAGAAGAGAGATCTTAATTTGGGTGAAAGTCATGAAAATGTTTAATTGGATCCTACAGATTTTAGCACCATCACCACCATCATCTCAAGCAAAAAGTGGAACCCAGCTGTTTATACCAAGGACTCTGAATAGCTATTAACATTTAAAAAGACAAACAAGGGCCATACTTTCATATGAGCCAAGTGTCTGAGTGTTGTTTGGTATCTATTTCTGAGGGTTTTGGCACATTCTGGTGACATTTAAGTTATGTTCTGGCTCTCCCCTGCCAGACAAAAATGCATTTTACTTTAGATTGTAGAATACTAACAATGTTAGCATAATATGCCTTTTTCAGATTTTGTCTTTTGATTTCAAATTTGCAAAAATATAGAATATTTCAAATAAAAGGAAAAGAATTATGAAAGATCAATTTCACAGTTGGGTTTTTCCCTTTCCTACTACTTTTCATTTTCAAAAACTTCTCTACGTTTCCCTTATTTCTATATTCGATTTTCTCTCTTTCATTCTTCTGCCGTAAATTCATAGAAAGGTTTAGGTTGGAAGGGACCTT
Source organism: Harpia harpyja (assembly GCF_026419915.1). Classification (NCBI taxonomy): domain Eukaryota; kingdom Metazoa; phylum Chordata; class Aves; order Accipitriformes; family Accipitridae; genus Harpia; species Harpia harpyja. The sequence goes on from NC_068947.1 coordinate 27,752,478, forward strand.
TAAAGACTATCTAGTCCAACTCTGTTGCCATGGGCAGGGACATCTTTCACTAGACCAGGTTGCTTAAAGCTCCGTCCAATCTGACTTTGAGCACTTCCAGTGATGGGGTATCCACAACTTAGCTGGGCAACCTGTTCCAGTGTCTTACCACCCTCATTGTAAAAAATTTCTTCCTTATATATAACCCAATCTAAATTGACTCTCTTTCAGTTTAAAAACATCACCCTATAACTACAGGCCCTGTTAAAAGCCTTTCTCCATCTTTCTTATAAGATTGCATTGTACAGTGAAAGGCCACAATAAGGTCACCCTGGAGCCTTCTCTTCTCCAGACTGAACAACCCCAGCTCTCTCAGCCTTTCTTCACAGGAGAGGTATTCCATCCCTCTGATCATTTTTGTGGCCCTCCTCTGGACCCACTCTAACAGGTCCATGTCCTTTTTGTGCTGGGGTCCCTGGATCTGAATGCAGTATTCCAGGTGGGGTCTCACGAGAGTACGTATTGTTTGTTACAGCCTCAAGGCCCTCATAAAGGCATTTTGAAGGCCTAATACCTTGACCAGCTTGATGAGAAGCCATGTCACTGTCTGAAAGCAATAAGGACGTCTAAAATGAACACCGCCCCTTGCAAGTAATGTCCCTCTCCATACAATGCCAAATGGGATGAATTATTCCTCCAGATTTCATGGGACTTTCAACACTGACTGAGTCACCAGCCCAAAAAGCCAGTCTGGAAGTGTCTTGTCTAGTATCACACAACATGGAATTTCAGCAGTGAAAGTTCCCATACTGGTGGTCACTTTATATTGCTAGTTACATTTATTTAGGATGCATATGATTAGGGCCGAACTCTGAAAATGTAAAGAGGTCTAAAAAAATCCAAAATGTAGGTTTGCAGAAATCAAGAATAAACTAACAAGACCTTCCTTCCGTGCCCACTTTTCCACCCACACTTCTTCCTCCAGTACCACTTTTACTTTAGTCTCTGAGTGTCTGTGGATACCAAATAAAGACAGCTACGATCAACATGTCATCTAATGAAATTATCAAAGGAAAAAAAATACTGTCTGACACTGCTTTCATTTTGAGGCTGTTTATTTCAAGAGACTCCTTCAAAGATTGATTATGTACAAAATTAATTCTGTGACAATATGTACAAAGTAGACAGACCAGCAAAAGTTAGGGTATGTTCTTAGACTTCCCCTATCAAGAAATAGTATAAAAAAATCATTAATTAACTATTAAAGATTCTGTGCATTAAGCATATAAAAGATTCTGTACTGCAACATATTCAGCTGAACTTGTTTTCTGTTTTAACATGCTGCCATATGGTGATATTTTCAGAGCTACTAGTAGATGGGGGTAAGATGCTGTTCCCACTTTAAATGTTTCTATTATAAATCCTGTTTTAAAAGTGAATTAACCATGGCAGGCCACTTAATAAGCATCAGACTGAACCTATGGGCCCTACTCATTTCAGTTACACAGCATGTAACTCATGTTCCCATTTGCTTTGGATAATAAAGCTACATAATCCAGCTATCCATTAGAGTACACAAAAGTGGTAGTCTCCCATCCAGATAATGATGTGCAACTCAAATTACATTCCATTAACATGTTGGCTAGCTGATCACAGAGAGTGGGATGTATTCAGCCAGAAAGAGTAGGAGCAGTCCAAACAAACAACTTTAATATATTCAAAGACAAAGTAGAGCCAAGGCACTGAGGCTGGCATTTTAAAGTGAGTAACTTATAGTGTGAAACCACAATTTTTCTCCTGAAGTACCTTACTTCACTTCCCTACTACTTTTAGGGGTGTATGTAACTGAAGTTCACATAAATTACTTGTGACAAAATTCAAACCTGTCAGGAGGTTATAGACACCTGTTAGTGGCAACACAGCCTAAGCCAGGGAATGGGTGGGGGTTCTCAAACCAGTGCATCTTCACTCAGTCATGATTCTGAGATGCAAAACTATTGTCTCTTCAAGCATTTGTCATAAAAGCCAAGCAACTTGTGTATTTTCCTCCCTGAATTAATATATCACTTCTGCATTATAAAGATCACTGATACACATAAATGTTATGACAATTTCTGTGGAGTCTTTATACCTCCAGTTAATTTCAATTAGGAGATAAAAAAGAAGTTGGGAAACAGTCCTACAGGGCAATTCTTGGAAGAAGAACATCTGGGAGGAAGCTTAGATGAAATTTTGGTATGCTATTTTTCTTAACTACCATTGAAGCCATATCCTGAAGGGAAGGGAGTGTACAGATACTAACTCAGGGTGCCTTTTGCTTGGTGTGGACAGATCTCTCTGTTCCTATGCATTTATGTAAATGTATGATTATATGCATTATAATCTCAAGAACATCTCTGCTTGAAAGCTGAACTGTTCTTTTTCAGCTACTTTAGCTCATGGAAGCTGATATACACTCGCTACCTACAAACTTTACTTCACTTAGGCATTATTACACCATCCGTGAAAGACTCAAAATTTCATGCCTCTTTTACAGGGTTACTGAGCTTTGAAACAGGTAGCAGCCAAACAACCATTCTCTAAGAAGACCTTGACTGTGTACAGTATTTACAGATAGACAAAATATGTATAAGATGGAATGCAGACATAACCAGTTCCAAATGAACACAAACATCATCATAAACAGCACTTCTTAATACAGCCATCACACCTCTTGTGTGAAATCATACAAAATGCAAAAGCCTAAAAGGCTGGTTTATGGACCACCCTAATATTATTAAATGGTTTGTACCTTGGAATTAAAAGAATCCCTCTCATGACTAAAGGAAGACAAAGACTTTGAGAAGTCTTTCTTTGGTATGAAGCTGTATTATTTGCAGTCAGACAGAAATCGCAGATATAGCAAAAAGGAGAAATGTTTAGCCAGAACAGCTAGCAAATATGTGCAACAACAGGCAGAAGAAAGGAAAGCAAGAAACATAACTAAACAGACAGGGTGATGTGTGGCTTATGACCCTAAATCAGCTGAAGCTTCACTGAGGCTTTCCTAGCCCACAAATCAGGCTTGATGATAGCAAACTGCGAGTGGAATTTTTACTGAAGTAGATACTTACTAGAAGCAGCCAGCCATACTAGCAATACATCATTAAGAAATTTAAGAGGGTTTTAAAAAGTATTATTATTATTATTATTATTATTATTACTACTACTACTACTACTACTACTACTACTACTACTATTACTATTACTATTACTATTATTGATATTACTATTACTTATTTTTGGAAGGTCTAGTTGGCTGTTATATGTAAGTATGTTAATGTTGGTTTTTTTCCTTTTCTTGTTTCTGTTCAGTATGGCAAGATTCTGTTAAACCATATGATGTACTCTTTGTGAGTAAGGAGATGTAGTTCATCGAACACTGAGACAAGGGGAGTCAAAAGAATCTCAGTAGACATAATAAGGGGGGATGAAGGATGATGTTTAGTGCTTACATTGTTGAAATTAGCTGAGGCAAAGACAGTCTTTGATAAGAAGAGCTAGTCCCAAGGACCAGCCAATAAGGTAAAGACAGCTCCTGATAAGAAGCAGGAGCAGGCCCCAAGAGCCAGCTAAGACTGGTCTTGCGGCTTGGGTGAATACCAAGAAATCACTGAGCCTGCACAAGAAAAAAGGTTACTAGCGGTGACGAAGAGGAGTCATCTATCTTCATCTCTGCAACCACCAGACGACCACCATAAAGAGGCACTGCGCAAGCGCAGTTGAGAGGAGACTATGGAAATGACCTCTCGGAGCTAATTTTAATATGGAGCGGGGATAGGTCATGCATATGTATAGGCGTATTGTGAATATGTAACACTTGACTGTATAAACTTGAGACAAACTGCCGAGTGCGGTGCTCATGACTTTGGTGGGACTACCCCCCGTGCGGCCCAGCGCTGAATGAACATACCTACTTTACAATCTCACTGATTGTGGTGTCTGTTTTCCGCACGTCAACACTTCGTCTAGTTTAATTTGCCTTGGTTTCTATTTTCTTTGTTTCTACCTGACCTTGCAATATTTATGAACCCCAAAACTAGGCACAAGCTCTACTGCTCCAAATCAGGGTATGTATGAGAATTGTCTATCCCAAGAAACTAGTTCTGGTGACATGTTGAGTTTTCTTCTTGTATAGCTTGTAAACTTACAAAAACTTGAGTAAGCATAATGGCCATCATTGTAGTCCCAGCAATTCTTCCTAACGTCACTCCATGTTTATTTTCAAGGGTAAAATCCTGGATCCACAAAAATATTTTCCAAATTCTCTTTATTTCAACATGAAAATATTTCTTTCAAAAATATAATCAATTAAACTCTCCAGTGCAGTTAACCCAAGAGTATCACTTTTGCTACAACAGTTTTATTGAAGATGACCTTTATTTGCAAAATACTTTTATCTTTGTCTGCAATACATAAAAACTGTTAGCAAAGGAAAAGTAGCTTCTCATATTTAATTTCATCATCCATATACTAATAACCATAAAGAGAACCATGGGTGAAGGTTTAACAAAAAGGAAATGTAATTAATTTCAACATGTAGCTGGCAATGAGAAAAATATAAGGTAAGAAGTAAAGAAATAAACAAATACTCTGATGGGATACAAAAGCTTATTTTGGAAATATTCTATTACAAATATGTTTCTGGATATGTCATAACCTCAGCATCAACATCTATGGAAACCCAAGCACAGAAGGTTTCCTGTTAGAGATCCACAGTATTGATAAATGAGTATGGTCTGGCTGGAAATCCGTTCATGAGACCTTTAAAAAGTGCTGTATAAAGTTTCTCTGATATGAAGACTGCAGTTGTAAGAAAGCTATGAAAATACATGTGTATGAGTGTATGAAGAAGAAAAGAAACAAAGTGATCAGATAAAGACGAGACCCATAAGAAGCATGAAGGAAACAGAGCTAGGACATTACAGAATACAACCAAAAAAGTTTCATTTACATTTGTGAAGACCTCAAATGCCAATAAATAAGATATAATAAAATTAACTAGCAAGGAGAAAAATGTCAAGGATCCAGCCCCTGCTCTCAAGATCTTTGTGTATCCATATAACTGCAAATATGAGGTCATGTATTTTGGTGTGCTTGCAGACAGGGACAAAACCATCTGAGATAAGCAGACCCTCACTTGTCATAGATGTCACGATCAAGAACAATGTCTTGAAAAAAACCACATGAACTAAGTTTTGAGACTATTGGCAGATATATTTCAAATTTGCATTAACTTATTTAGTGTTTTTGTCTTCTAATCATGTTTCTGGTGTTATTATCATGCACTTAACTTTATTGCTTTGCAAGTATAAGGACTGTTGTTTTAACCTTGAACTTATCTGGAGAAGTAAAGCTGATATAAATGAGTGTTGCAAACTGGCAGCCTAGATGGACATTTGCAGCGTAAGACAAAAGATATTAGGAGGTGTTTCCCTCTACAGTGCAACATGATAAGGGCTGATACAGCTTAGCACCAGGTAAAGGGGAGAATTTCCTGTGGTGGAGGGAAATCTAGTGCCTCCCTAGCAAGAGGCAAGACTGGTGAGACAACCATGGGGTGGACCCTTTTGTGAGGCTGATTACAGAGAGAAGAATGACTTTCATAGCAAGGATGCTGAAGATTATGGAAAAGCTGTGAAAAACATGTTGAAAGGTAAGGGATTGCATGTTTCTGGACAGAATTCTTGGATTTACTTTGGTCTCAAACTTGCATACACAAGATCTTGGATAATGATGCCTAGTCCAATAATGACTCAATGACAGTGAAATACTTCTTTTCCTCTACCTAGTATTTTAAAAAATAAATTCCAGAATGTTGGGTGGGCCAGGGAGAGAGGAAAGAATGAAACCCCTTAATTAATGGTACAATCCATAATTGTAAATTAGATGATTGTAAATTACAGAAAACTCTGATAAAATGTATTAAAATCTGAAAATGCAGAAGAGCTCATTTAGAAAATATAGAAAAGATAAGTTGAAATTATAACTAAAATGTACATAAAAGGTCAGAAGATTTTTTCATCTGAAAACACAGTTTTGTTAAAATCAGCATATTTCAAACGAATGTATCAATTTGACAGTGTGTTGGAGAAAAAGCCAAAGAAAACTTTTTCAGATTTATCATTTCATCTTTAAAAAGGAAAAATACTATTTTGTTTTTACAATATTACTATGTTCATTTTGTTCTCAATATTTAAGCGCTATTTTCTTCTTTTTATGTCAGTGAGTCAGGGCTTATTATGAACAGGGTATGTACATTGCCAGACCTTCAAATCCTGGCAGAATGTAAAGGAGGAAAGAGCCCTTTGCCCTCACTCAGTGCTCCCCTGTAGCTTGCCTTTCTTATTCAAGGTCAGATTAATCTCATTTCATTTTAGCTGCCTAAAGTAAGATGTTCAGCCTCTGCTCATCTTCTATAGTCAACAGGTGCTCCAATAATAATCATTCTAGATATTTCAAGGTAGGTTAAAGTGTAGCGTGCTCTCTGAGGTTATTTGTTTAATGCTGTGGAGCTATGCCCACCTTACAATTTATCTTAGATCAATACAAAACCCCTGTGTCACAATCCCAAACAGTAAGCTACATTGTTTGGGCATATTGTCTTAAAACTATCTATATGAATTCTAGCTTTCTGGTTAGCCCTTCAGTGAAAAGACAAATAAAATCTTTTAGCAAAGGAATTCCTTATATACAGAACAACTGATTTTAATCATAAAAATATTGGAGAATTACTGATCTAGGCAACACAATGTATTAAAAACTTCTGAAAGTTATGCTTCTAGTTTGATTTTCCACTGTATGTGAATCCCTGATTTGATGCTTAAAGGCATTTGATCCTTTTCATGAGTGTTTTAAATTTTCTTTCTTTTATATAAGCAGTACTTCCCTTTTAAAAATTATTCTCTGAGCTAGTTTCTAGTATATGAAATCTCCTAGATTCCATCCAAATAGGATGGGCACCTGTCATGGTTCATCCCCAGCTAGCAACTAAGCACCACGCAGCCGCTCACTCACCCCCCCCACACACACACAGTGGGATGGGGGAGAGAACTGGGGGAAAAAAAGTAAAACTCGGGTTGAGATAAGAACAGTTTAATAGAACAGAAAAGAAGAAAATAATAATGATAATGATAACACTAATAAAATGACAATATTAATAATAAAAGGATTGGAATACACAAGTGATGCACAATCTAATTGCTCACCACCTGCCGATCAATGCCCAGTTAGTCCCTCAGTGGCGATCCCCCCCACCCCCACTTCCCCCAGTTTATATACTAGACGTGACGTCACATGGTACGGAATACCTCGTTGGCCAGTTTGGGTCAGGTGCCCTGGCTCTGTCCTGTGACAACTTCTTGTGCCCCTCCAGCCTTCTTGTTGGCTGGGCATGAGAAGCTGAAAAATCCTTGACTTTAGACTAAACACTACTTAGCAACAACTGAAAACATCAGTGTGTTATCAACATTCTTCTCATACTGAACTCAAAACATAGCACCATACCACCTACTAGGAAGACAATTAACTCTTTCCCAGCTGAAATCAGGACAGCACCTGAGAACAGGAGACCAATATTTCATAGAGACGGAAGAGACATTCAATACTGAAGACCCAAGGTGACTCTGTTTCTATATGGTATTACTGTAAAAGGATCGCTGGGTTGTTTCACAGCAACAGCTTAGGAAACTGGAGTAATATGGGTTAATATAGGGTAACAGGGTAATTTAGGGTAATAGCGTAATAAGTTCTATACCTTTGTCTTTACAACTTTGTCAATAAAGAATAACTTTTCTTCTGGCCTATTACCTGTGCCAAGAATACGCAGCAGTTTAAAGTTTTAAAAGCAAAATTCAGTGTGGAAGAAATAAAATTACCCTGACCTACAATGAGAAAAATTCTAGATATAATAGCCGTAAAAACTGACAACTTGACTTCACATTTGGCAAATCTTATCCAGTTTCTGACCATCTCTGAGCAAGCAAACAGACATACTTCTTTTCTGTGTAGAAAAACATAGATGGAGTTACTTCAGAGACTTCAGATTCCTTTAATCCTTATAAAACAGTTTTGTTACGGTATTGAAGGTGGCAACATTTCTGCGTGGCTTCCCAATCAAAGGTCTGACACTTTATATTTTGTGGCAAAGATGTAAGGAAACTATAGGATGTCAAACAAAAAGGACCTTTCTAGAAGCTTAAGGTTCTATAAAGTCATCAGTTTCCCAGAGAAAGAAGTTCTGCTTCAGAGGGTTCAAGAGATGAACATTATTTTGAATCAACCTGTAAAATTTCTAAAGATTGTGTGTCTGATCTGTTCTGATTCAACCTTTTTGCTGTCTCTAAGTCATATATTAAATGTACTTCTCATCTGAGAAACTGAGGTAACCTTGGAGAATTCATTACCGTCTGGATATCTAGAAACTCTAAATCTTCCAATTTCAGTGATAAATTAGGTTGCAGAGGGACTAAAACATCCATTTATCAAAAATCCCATTCATGTAGTAATCCCCAAACAGTTACAGGTGGATCTATATTCAATAAAATACTACATTTTAAAGCAATGGTGGGACAGAGATCAAATGTAATAGAAAATGCTTCTCTTTTAAAGGCTTGGTCTAGTTGTTTGTTTACACCCCAAAATCCTCTAGAGAAGGTTTTGTTTTAAATTTTAGTTTATTTAGCTAATTATAGTCAAGCATATCTTTGTGCAGTTGCATGAGTATGCTACAGGTTTCTTGCTGGAGACAGAAAGAAAAGAACACAAAAGCAAAATGATTTCACAGTATTTTTTTATTATTGACCAACAGCAGTAAACAACAAATTTAATCTATTATGGTAAACTCTGAAATGTCTGTATTATATTTTATGTATGTGGTAAGGATCTCTTGGAGTTAGGTTCAGAGATTTAGCTATTCTATTCAAATAAGACTACAAATAGGACAATCTAGAGGAAATGAAAGAAAGTCAATCTTTCCTAATGTAGTTATTCAAACCAGCAAAGACCATAATGCTTCCACCATCAGTGGGGACAAACCCTAGTTGTCTGGTTTTGGTCAGGTTAGAATGGGATTAAAAGAGATCTAAAAATTCTTGCACCTCTGGCTAAAGAAGAGGACTGAAGGAGCAGGAAGATCCTGCCCAGTTTGTGTCTGTACAAAACTATTGAACAGGCACATATACACAGAGGGAGGAAGACAAAAGGGCACCAAGGGGTTCTGCAATTTTTTATTTGACTGATTTGTTTCTTTTCTCTGTCAGATAGATGAAGCTACCATGAAGGATTTCCAGAGGTATAGCCAATATCCTACACCTATGCTTTTCATTTTTTTAACCCATACTCCCAAATACGTTGTGCCTTTGAGCATCGAATAAATAATGCTCTGTTTTGAAATGTTGTTTTAATGTCAGAAAAAAAGGCAAATTTTTACCCTGCTACACCAGAGAAAATATGAAATATGAGGTAACTTTCATTCAGATGGAACTACCATATGCAAATACCTATGGAATCGTTTGAGATTAGCTAAAACCAGATTTAGAGTAATAGCAGCTAGTTTTAAGTTAATTTTCCCTGTATGTTTTCTCTAAGATAGTTGCAAGGATAGAGTGAGCATATTTGATAGGATTTCAGTTCATCAGAGCAATCAAAACACTTGTGCTTGAATTCCTTTTAAATCATTATGCTTTGCTGAATCAAGATTTTTTGCTTTGTTAAGACCAGTTACTAATCAGTCTTAAGCCCTCAAGTCCTTATCACAAACTTTGGTTTCAATTTATACTTGAATTACAAAAAAAAAAAAAAAAGTCCCACAACCAGTTTTACTTTGCTTCTGATCTGCAAATGGATCATAACAACTGGCCTTTCAGGCATTTCAGTGACCCTTGGACCATTCAACTCTCTGGGGCTGCAGCCCCTTCCTTCTCTCATTGTACCTCATCTCCTCAGAGCAGCAGGACTGCTCCTCACATTGCCTCTTTTTCCACTGGCGGTACCAGGTGTGTTAGCTATATCTGAGTTTCCCTCCAGTCTTCCTGAGGGAGGCAGAAGGTTCAGCCTCAGGACCCAACAGGACACTGGAAGAGTAGGCAGAATACCAGACAAAAGGAGTAGATGTTAGTAGGTTTAAATGTATAATGATTTTAAAGGTATTGTTAAGGGGGGGTGTTTGTATTAATTTGAATTATAAGTGTTAATATTATTGTAAGTTGGCTAATAATTTCATTATTAGACTGTAACAACATTCATTGGACTAAAACAAACTCGTGGCTTCACATGTATGGTTTGTTCCTTTTTGCCCATAACATTATTTTGAGTATTCAGAGCATAGCATGGTCATCTGTTTTCTTATATCAATTCTTCTGACACTAGGGAGTCTGCAGCATTTACTATTACAAATTCAGTCTCACAAATTCTTTTGTGAAAAACCTCCACAATTTAATGTTTGGGTAAAAGTTAACTTTGCTTATTCTTTTGGTTTCTTTTGTTGTCATTGTCAAAGAAGAGGCTGAAGAACTGTGAGGGGGAGAGGCCAAGATCCAGAGCACATCTGGGTGTCAAAGATTTGGCAATACAAAACAAGTTATCAGACCAGGGTTTGGAGTAACAGTCAGAAACTTCAACTGCTGACTAATCAAAGTTTAGAGATGATGCCAGAGTATCCCAGTCATAAATGTAACCAGACCCATGACCATCCTGGAAAGGCCTACTTAACCATCAGCTGCTAATAAAGTGTTTTTGTTCTCTTCAAGAAAATTCAGCAACCTCATCAGTGTTGATCTGTGTTGCTCTACCAAACTTCTCCCGTTGTAATTAACCTCTAAATGGTGGCAGCGTGTTGTGGGTTGACTCCAGCCAACAGTTGAACACCCACAGAGTTGCTCTCTCACTCTCCTTTCCTGCACAACAGGGAAAAATGGAAAGAAGACAAGGAGACTTGTGGGTCAAGATAAAGACAGTTTAATAATTGACACAAAGGCCATGAGTGCAAGCAAAGCAAAAGAGGAATTCATTCACTATTTGCCATCAGTAGGCAGATGTCAGACCATTTCCTGGAAATCATGGCCTCAGCACACATTACAGACAAACACCATAACCAAGGACATCCCCCTTCCTTTTCCTTTCCTTAGCTGTGCACAATGTCAAATGGTACGCGATATTGCTTCGGTCACTTTGGGTCAGCTGTCCCAGCTGTGTCCCCTCCCAATCTCTTGCCTGCCCCCAGCTGACTTGCTGTGGGAGCAGACTGGGAAAAAGAGAAATCCTTGACGCTATGCAAGCACTACTCAGCAATAGCCAAAACGTTAATGAGTTAGCAAGTTTTAGCCACAAATACAAAACACAGCACCATACAGGATGCTGTCAAGAAAGTTAACACCAACCCAGCCAGAACCAGTACACAATGTCAGGTTTTGAAAGAAAATGAATGGTGCATTGCTTACGTCTGCCCATGACACTACTGAACCTACAAAAGCCTGAGAGAGCCAGTACATTTCCTGACTCAGGTCACTGATCTTCGCTCCAAGTAATCTCCTGGCACCATGTAAGTTCATCAAATGTTAACTTTAAAGTTTTCACTGCTTTTCTGTAATAAGGCAAATGTTTAAGCTGCTTGGACCCACTGTAAGTATTACAACTAGGAAACCTGCTTGGAAAAGCTTGTATCCTCCTCAAGTCTGTAATGAGGATACTAGCATTATAGTGATCATGACTTCTGGTAATGCAATTTCTCCAAATGCCTGAAAGTGTCTTGCAAGCTAAGCTTATTAACTTTTATATAAGTTTTATTTTGATGTTTATTTTTATTGCACCTTCACCAATGGACTGTATAGCATTTAGGTATGCTGCAGGCTGGTGTTCTGTTCTTTGCAACATCTAAGAAACTGATTTTATATCCCTGAAACATTCAAATAACAGATAAGACTTACATAATGCGTACATCAAGAAATATGGATGGATTTCAGGAATAGCCTTTAAGCAAATCCAAGTCTGTCTAAAAGTTCCATACCACAATTACATTTATTTAGCTACAAACAACTTAAAAGAACTAGATGTTTTCCTTGTTGTTGCGTTTTTTGGGTTTTTTTGTAGTTATGCTTTCTCACATGCACAACAATTTTCACTGAAGTGGAAAGTAATCTTAAGTGACTTGTGAGATGGACAGACTATGTATGCCTTCAAGCTGTATAAACTAGTATAGCACTAAACTTTGGAAGCAGTGTGTGTTTATCTGAAAAGTTCACTGTGTCTCAGCCTGAGACGCATCATCAGCCTGCTCATGCCCTACAGGCAGAGGAGAATAACCACAAGCGTTTTCTACTAGCTTTTTTTATCCAAAGGCCATAGGTTTTATTATAATAAATAAAATATTTATTATTTTTAAAAGCTCCTAAAATCACCATACAATTCAGATTTCTATAGACCTAATTCTTCAAATTGATGACCTCAAATGAAATTGAAATAGCTTTTCCTCAATCACTAACCTCAGTTGCTTAAACACCAAAATACTTACAATTATATTATAAACTAAATAACTATATAAGTACTGCCCTTAAGAATGGTTATGAGCATACAGATTTAAAAGATCTGAGAGATATCTTGGGCTATGTCCACTGCACAATGTCTTTAAATTAGGGCATAAAATCTTAAAAATAATACAGGATTTTATAGAGAGCAAGGGTAAAGACTGTAAAAACAGGGGAGTGGTGCTATGAACATTTGAGAATTTCTGAGAATGGATGCACATGTATTTTGTATAAACTGTATTTTGAGGATGCTGTAATTAGAAACTCCCACAGGTAAAAAGAGAAAAAATATTAAGCCATAAACCAATAGAAACCAAAGAAACAAATGTGCTAACTGCAGGCCATTCTGGTTATTTAATGCTATTTATTTAAAAAAAAAAAAAAAGAAGAAGAAGAAGAAGAAAAAAAAAAAAAAGAAGAAACCCTTACCTTCATCAATCAAACACATAATCAGTGGACAAGAAAACTATTCAAAAAGGTGTGGGATTTTCCGTGCCACAATAAAAGGAAAAGCATCCAGGCAGGGATTCTGCAGCTTAGAAACCTCTGTGTTTTATTAGGCATTTCTATGTTGGTAATATTTGACAGTGTAATTTAATATATACTTATACAGAGAAACCAATTACCCTTTATGATCCATCCTCCTGCTCTCCCCATGAAGTTTAAAGCAGAACCCATTGATCCAATTGGTGGAAAGGCTTCCAGCACAAACTCTTGCTGTCAGTCCGTGGCTGAACAAGTGGTGGTATGGCATCATTTTCCACTGGCTCCTGGAAAGTCCTGTGGAGAACTCAAGGATGCTTATAACAAAAGAACAAACCCATTGTCCTGGGTTCAGCTGGGATAGAGTTAATTTTTACAGGAACCTGGGAGGTGGGGGGGCATAGCCAGGGCAGCTGACCTGAACTAGCCAAGGAGCTATTCCATACCATGTGACATCATGCTCAGTATATAAATGGGGAGCGGGCTGGGGGGAGCATTCTTGACTTTTGGTGGGGGAAGTGGCGGAACATCGGGTTCCGGGTGGTGAGCAGTTGCACTGTGCATCACTCCTTTTGTATACTCTTTTATTAGTACCATTGTTGTTGTAACTTCTCTTTTTTGTTGTTGTCCCAGTAAACTGCCCTTATCTCAACCCTCGAGGTTTCGTTTTTTGTTTTTTTTTTTTCTTTTCACTCCTCCGATTCTCCTCCCTATCCCACTGGAAGGGGGCGGGAGGAGTGAGCGAGTGGCTGCGTGGTCCTTTGTTACCGGTTGGGCTGAAACCACTACAGTCCTTTTTGGCGCCCGACGTGGGGCAGGAAGGGTTGAAATAACAACAGAGCTGGCCAGAGCATGTTGAAACAAATTTGTCATACACGTTTCTTTTATTAATAAATAGATGTTAGTCACAATGTTGGTTCATTTGTTTACATGGTGGCGTTTTGTAAGTTCTTATATGCTCTATGTAGTTACATTATGCCTGTAGTTACGTTTCTCACCTCTGGGAGAGTGATTGTGATTATCATTTTGCTGTACTGGGCAATGTCGACTTGTGAAATGATTACATCACTGGTATCTGTATGAGGCAGTGATATCATTTCCATACTTTGGGCACCTTCTATCAGATTTTATTGGTAATTACACCCAATCCATGGGGAAGTGAGGGGGGATACTTCCCCCTGTCCGTTCGCCTCCTTTCTCTCCTTCCGACTAATTACAACAGGTTTTGAGAATTTTGAATATCCTTGGGATGAGCAAGCCAGTGTGCTGTTAGTGCTATGCCTCCTGAATATGTTTCAGGTCTTGTTTAGGGCTACAAAAAGGCTCTTTAAGAGTACCACCCAGAGATCTGCCCCAAAACTGGATATTCATGGGTGGCATGGCATGTGGGAGGATATGGGCAGGTATCTAGAGAACTTCTCACCTCCAGTGGCTTGGAAGTTCACTCCTGAACAACTACAGAACCCTCATGAAGTGGTAGAATATTGAAAGGAAAATGCTGTGGCTATTCCAGAGATGCACAACTCACTGCACTGTGCTGGGCCCTGGCCAGTGTCTACCAAACACTGCTTGATACTAGGCAGCACCCTCAGGGGGAAAAGAGGGAAACAGGCAACAGGTACCGTGGCTACCCCAACCCCCACAACAGGCACCGTGGCTACCCCAACCCCGACAACAGGCACCGTGGCTACCTCAACCCCGGCAACAGGCAGCGTGGCTACCCCAACCCTGGTGACAGATACTGCAGCTAAACCAGAGAACCAACCTGTGCCAGTATCAGTCGCCCCTGTACAGAAAAAGAAACACACAAAGAAATCAGTTCGCTTAGTGAGAGATGAAGATGAACCAGGGTCATCGCGAGAACAGGAGGAAGAGGCAGAACCTGAAATAATCACCCGATCTCTATCCCTGAGTGAGTTGCGTGACATGCGAAAAGATTTTAGCCGCCACCCAGGTGAGCACATTGTTACCTGGCTGCTCCGATGCTGGGATAATGGGGCCGGTAGTTTGGAATTAGAGGGTAAGGAAGCCAAGCAGTTGGGATCTCTGTCTAGGGAAGGGGGCATCGACAAGGTGACTGGGAGAAAAACACAAGTCCTCAGCCTCTGGAGGCGACTTCTGTTAGGTGTAAAGGAAAGATACCCCTTCAAGGATGAAGTTACATGTCACCAAGGCAAGTGGACCACCATGGAGAGAGGTATCCAGTACCTGAGGGAATTAGCCGTGCTGGAGGTGATTTATAATGATCCAGAAAATGCGCAGTCACCCACAGATCCAGATGAAGTCCAATGCACACAACCGACGTGGCGGAAGTTTCTACGAAGTGCACCACCAACCTATGCCAACTCATTGGCAGTAATGTCCTGGAAAGAAGGCTATGGACAAACGGTGGACAAATTGGCTGTCCAACTCCGGCAATATGAAGGAAGTCTCTCTTCCTCCCTACGGGCCTGTGTCTCAGCTGTAGAGGAATTGTCCTGAGAGTTCCAGCAATTCAAAGTGGATATGTCCTCCTCCCCACCTGTACAGGCCCGCATCGCAGCTATTGGGAGTAAACACTCCTCTGCCCAAGAGAGAGGAAAGTACACACGACGGGCTAACCTGTGGTTTTACCTGCGTGACCATGGAGAGGACATGAGGAAGTGGGATGGAGAACCTACCTCAGTCCTGGATGCATGGGTACAGGAGTTGCAAGAAAAAGCAACCAGAAAAGAGGATTCTTCTTGGAAAACTGCTGCTCCAGTTTCCCGTGAGCAGTCCCCCAGACGCAGTAGATGGGCTGATCTCATTTCTGATCCTCTTGAAGGGACTTCTGATTCACGTGTGCGAAAAGTGAGTAATGGATACTCTAACCAGGATTAGAGGGGCCCTGCCTCCAGCCAGGTGGAGGAAAGGGACAACCGAGTCTACTGCACAGTGTGGATTCGATGGCCTGGCACATCAGACCCACAGGAATATAAGGGTCTAGTAGACACTGGTGCACAATGCACCCTAATGCCATCAAGTTATAAAGGGGCAGAACCCATCTGTATCTCTGGTGTGACAGGGGGATCTCAAGAGCTAACCGTATTGGAAGCTGAAATGAGTCTAACCGGGAATGAGTGGCATAAACACCCCATTGCAACTGGCCCAGAGGCCCCGTGCATCCTTGGTATAGATTATCTCAGGAGGGGGTATTTCAAGGACCCAAAAGGGTACCGTTGGGCCTTTGGTATAGCTGCATTGGAGACGGAGGAGATTGAACAGCTGTCTACCCTGCCTGGTCTCTCTCAAGACCCTTCGATTGTGGGGTTGCTGAGGGTTGAAGAACAACAGGTGCCAATTGCTACCACGACGGTGCACCGGTGGCCATATCGCACCAACCGACACTCCCTGATCCATTCCATAAGCTGATTTGCCAATTGGAGAGCCAAGGAGTGATCAGCAAGACTCACTCACCTTTTAATAGTCCCATATGGCCTGTGCCGAAATCTAATGGGGAATGGAGACTAACAGTAGATTATCGTGGGCTGAATGAAGTCATGCCACCGCTGAGCGCTGCTGTGCCAGATATGTTAGAACTTCAATATGAACTGGAATCAAAGGCAGCTAAGTGGTATGCCATAATTGACATTGCTAATGCATTTTTCTCCATTCTTTTGGCAGCAGAGTGCAGGCCACAGTTTGCTTTCACTTGGAGGGGCGTCCAGTACACCTGGAATCGGCTGCCCCAGGGGTGGAAACACAGCCCTACCATTTGCCATGGACTGATCCAGGCTGCACTGGAAAAAGGTGAAGCTCCAGAACACCTGCAGTACATTGATGATATCATCATATGGGGCAACACGGCAGAAGAAGTTTTTGAGAAAGGGAAGAAAATAAACCAAATCTTTCTGAAGGCTGGTTTTGCCATAAAAGAAAGTAAGGTCAAGGGACCTGCACAGGAGATCCAGTTCTTAGGAGTAAAATGGCAAGACGGGCATCGTCAGATCCCTATGGATGTGATCAACAAAATAGCAGCTATGTCCCTACCAACTAATAAAAAGGAAACACAGGCTTTCTTAGGTATTGTGGGCTTTTGGAGAATGCATATTCCAAATTACAGTCTGATTGTAAGTCCTCTCTACCAAGTTACCCGGAAGAAGAACGATTTTAAATGGGGTCCTGAGCAACGACAAGCCTTTGGACAAATTAAGCGGGAGATTGTTCATGCAGTAGCCCTTGGACCAGTCCAGACAGGACAAGATGTTAAAAATGTGCTCTACACTGCAGCCGGGGAGAATGGCCCTACCTGGAGCCTCTGGCAGAAAGCACCTGGGGAGACCCGAGGCTGACCCCTGGGGTTTTGGAGTCGAGGATACAGAGGATCCGAGGCTCGTTATACTCCAACTGAAAAAGAGATATTGGCAGCATATGAAGGAGTTCGAGCTGCCTCAGAAGTGGTTGGTACTGAAACACAGCTCCTCTTAGCACCCTGACTGCCAGTGCTGGGCTGGATGTTCAAAGGGAAAGTCTCCTCTACACATCATGCAACTGACGCCACATGGAGTAAGTGGGCCGCCCTGATCACACAACAAGCTTCCATAGGAAACCCCAGTCGCCCAGGAATTGTGGAAGTGATCATGGACTGGCCAGAAGGCAAAGATTTTGGAATGTCACCAGAGGAGGAGGTGACACAGGCTGAGGAGGTCCCGCTGTATAATAAGCTGCCAGAAAATGAGAGTCAATATGCCCTGTTCACTGACGGATCCTGTTGCATTGTGGGAAAACATTGGAGGTGGAAGGCTGCTGTATGGAGTCCTACACGACAAGTTGCAGAAACTGCTGAAGGGGAAGGTGAATCAAGTCAGTTTGCAGAGGTGAAAGCCATCCAGCTAGCATTAGATATTGCTGAAAGAGAGAAGTGGCCAGTGCTCTATCTCTATACTGACTCATGGATGGTGGCAAATGCCCTGTGGGGGTGGCTACAGCAATGGAAGCAGAGCAACTGGCAGCACAGAGGTAAACCCATCTGGGCTGCTGCACTGTGGCAAGATATTGCTGTTCGGAGAGAGAAGTTAGTGGTAAAAGTAGGTCACGTAGACGCTCACGTACCCAAGAGTCGGGCCACTGAAGAACATCAAAACAACCAGCAGGTGGATCAGGCTGCCAAGATTGAAGTGGCTCAGGTGGACCTGGACTGGCAACATAAGGGTGAGCTATTAATGGCTCAGTGGGCCCATCATACCTCAGGCCACCAGGGAAGAGATGCAACATATAGATGGGCTCGTGATTGAGGGGTGGACTTGACCATGGACACTATCGCACAGGTTAGCCATGAATGTGAAACATGTGCTGAAATTAAGCAAGTCAAGTGGCTAAAACCCCTGTCGTACGAAGGGCGATGGCTAAAATATAAATATGGGGAAGCCTGGCAGATTGACTATATCACACTCCCACGAACCCGCCAAGGCAAGTGCCATGTGCTTACAATGGTGGAAGCAACCACCAGATGGCTGGAAACATACCCTGTGTCCCATGCCACTGCCCAGAACACTATCCTGGGCCTTGAAGAGAAAGTTTTATGGCAACACAGCACCCCAGAAAGAATTGAGTCAGACAACGGGACTCTCTTCCAAAACAACCCGAAACAACAATCCCTGCCCAACCAAGACTTCCACATACTGTAGAAGGAGAAGAAGTCCCTGTAGTGCGCATGAGGAGTATGTTCGGAAAGACAGTCTGGGTTAGTCCTCCCTCAAGCAGAGACAAACCCATCCAAGGGATTGTTTTTGCTCAAGGACGTGGGTACACCTGGCGGGTGATGCAGAAGGATGGGGAATTTCGATGTGTACCTCAGGGAGATTTGATTTTGGGAGAGAATAGCCAGTGAATTAGGCTGTTTGATATTTAACTGCTGAATAACCTGCCAATGTATGTCATTGTATCTATAGTGTCTATATGCCATATCAAGGGTATTACTGTAAGAATTACCCAAATGACTGAAGGATGGACTTTGAAACTGAGCCAAGTACAACAGTGATAGAACTGGAACTGGCGCCCAGCAATTTCCTCAAGATCAACATCTTCGACCTGCAGACCAAGGGCATGGGTTGCACCAAATGTACCAGCCGCAAGTTCGAGAGGCAGCATACAACAACCCAACACCTCACACGATCTCTCCTATCCCGAAGGACTGTTACAGCAGATGGAGCCCCAAAGTCATGGACTAAATAAAATGGATGGACACATTAGACGGATAGCCCATCGACTAAGGGAATACTATTTGTGTGTATGTGTGTGGGGGGGTGTCCATATACATATATATATATATATGACAAGGAAAGTGGTAGTGTTTAATTGGAAAATGTAAGACCTGGGCATGATGTAGATGGTATAGAATAAGGGGTGGATAACGTCCTGGGTTCAGCTGGGATAGAGTTAATTTTTACAGGAACCTGGGAGGTGGGGGGCATAGCCGGGGCAGCTGACCTGAACTAGCCAAGGAGCTATTCCATACCATGTGACATCATGCTCAGTATATAAATGGGGAGCGGGCTGGGGGGAGCTCTCTCGACTTTTGGTGGGGGAAGTGGCGGAGCGTCGGGTTCCACATGGTGAGCAGTTGCACTGTGCATCACTCCTTTTGTATACTCTTTTATTAGTACCGTTGTTGTTGTTGTAACTTCTTTTTTTTGTGTTGTCCCAGTAAACTGCCCTTATCTCAACCCTCGAGGTTCCGTTTTTTTTTTTTTTTCTTTTCACTCCTCTGATTCTCCTCCCTATCCCACCGGAAGGGGGCGGGAGGAGTAAGCGAGTGGCTGCGTGGTCCTTTGTTACCGGTTGGGCTGAAACCACGACACCCATACAAATAGGAATTATACTCTACATATCACATGTAAAAACAGGGTTCGCATCAACATTGCAGAAAGTGTAGATGGAAAGGCAAATACAGTGTTGAGTTGGATTTTGAGAAATCAGAAGCTGAGAGTCTTAAGAACGGTATTATATGTAGTATTCTATGCAATTATTGTATCATGGATAATGCAAATGGTGATATCATCACTTTTAAATGTTTTGATATTTATGGAAACATATTGGCATATTGCAGCAAGATTACTTGTAACTAATAATTAAAAAAAAATGATACCTGACAACACAAGCCCAGAGCGTTTCAAAATACACTATTTTATCAAGAGGCAAGTGGTCATAATGAGATGAAGCAGGTTCAGGATTGTACAGCTTGTTGAGTGGACTCACAACATGACAGTAAAGTGAACAGGTTATTGTGGAAGATGGGATTGCTCTGAAGGAATTTTGATAGTGTACCAATGATAATGTCATAACTAAAAGATAGTAATACAAATAACTAACTATATACACATCTTCTAATGGATCAATATTTTGTTCAGTGAAATGCTCTAGGATCCTACAACACAAGTGTGGGCATTACTTGGTTGTTCTAATAAAATGTTTCCTACCCGGTAACTGCAGCTTGAAGGCCGTTGAATGAGAACAGGTGATTTTAACCGCAACCTCCAAAAGTACAGGCACAAGAAGATAACTGTGGTCTTGAAAGTCTAAGTACAGAATGATACCATTGTCGCCAAGGTCATAAACACATATCACTAAAAGTTTATTGATCATTAAAGCTCACTACAAATCATTATGGGAATGCAACCTTGACAGCTTGGTAGAACCAATTTTAGAGTATTAATCTAATTTGCATAGAATTGTGTGTGATAGACAGCATGGGTAGAGATGTCTCTATGTTATATACAAAACCACAATGAAAACAAGGAGCTGCTCAGACAACATACTTCGGTTCTGGGTATGTGGGACAGTTTACTGTTCAGATCTGTAGATATCCTGTATTATATACATGTGAACACGTATTTTATTGTCATTAAAGGGAGATATCCTTCCATTGCTTGTGTTTGACTGAGTGTTCATTGCACTTGGTCTGGCATACCACCCTTGAGGCTTGGTTATGATTTAGATGCATAATATATACATACACATATATATGCATATATACTTAAACCATTATAATATATATAATAATATATTATATAAAACTTAATATGTATATAATGGTTTTACATTTATACACATATCCATGCATATATATAGCCTAGATGCCACAGGTTTCCAGACTCGGGGAGGGGAAAGGAAGGAAGGAGAATTACAGGACAGTAATTGGCGTCTTTGGCTGTATCCCATTGGGCACACAAGGCTCCAGTGAAATTCTTTATTGCTCAAATCTGTTTTTCCCCTTTTTCTGGCCTGAAATTTCTCTCAGTTCTTTCCAAGAGATCTAAGAAGGATGTACTGTCTCTTAAATCAGTGTGAATGGCCTGGGCAAAGTTCAAGCTTAGGCTGTAGCACATTTTGTACTTGTAATTTTCCCCTGCTGACTTGGGAAAGTCTGACTTTTCTTCCTTATCCCCAAAAAGTCTGTTGCTGCTGCACCATGCTCACAGGTGTGATTCATCACTTTTTCCTGGCAGAGTCCAGACCTGCCCCTCAGCCTAGGGCATCCACTGGGCCGTTTGGAGAGGAGGATGTGCAGCACAGCCTGTGAACACTAACTGGGGGACTGAGATTGCAAGGGGCTGCCTCTGGTATCACTTGAAGCACTGAGGAGCCAGAAGGATGTTGTCTCAAGATGAAACACATCAGTTAAGCAATGAAAAGCACTCTTTCAGGGGAAAAGGATTAGATGGAACAGCAGAAGGACTGTTATTCAGAAAAGTTTAGTTCAGGGAGTCTTACAGGGGATTAGATGAAACAGTTATTACAATCATGAAAGCTGATAGCAGGGCCATCCAGACACTACCAGCAGACATACCAGAAGACAGGGAAGGTGACTGTCTCAAAATAGCACAGAAAGGAAATGGACAAGGAATAAAACATCTGGCACGCTAGTAGTAAATACATATGCTTAGTCTTTGTGGTTTGTAACAGTGGAAGTATATTATTGCAAAAGCTGTGTCTAAAATAAAGTGTCAAGAAGGATAACGCTTGTGGAGATAAAATATCTATACCCCTGTGTTTTAGGGTGGTTTTGAGGATTCCCGAGAAGGCGAACACACACACACTGACTATAAGGGGAAAAAGCAAGCATTTATTAACTACAGATGTGCATTATGCTAAGGGTATCTTGTAAAGCAAGTTAACATACCGACCTGAGGACTGTAAGGAAGATGGACCACCCATACATTCTTGTGCTGTCTTGCTCTGCAAGCTCAGCCCAGCAATCGGTAGGTGCCAGCTTTATGTGGGTGTCCCCACGGAGGCAACGGTGGCCTCGCCGTACACCAGCCCGATGCTTTTCAGAAAAATCCCGGTATTTATACATTTGCAAAGGAACGGGTTTCAGCACATGTGGCCAGCGGGTGCTAAAACACGCCTCGATTGTAACATAGGGAGCCTATGACGCATGCGCTCGCTGGCCAGGCGCGCTGCACGAGCCATAGCCACCCTGTCTATTGGTTCATGGGCTTTGTACATGCAGCATCTTGTCATCATCCAGCAGTCACGCGCCAATCATGCACACAGCTGTGCTGTGCAACAGCCTGCTGCCTGTCCTCCCCCAGTATTGCTCAGCTCTCTTATCTCCATGGTCAGCATTCCAAGCAACAGGCAACAAACCATCTATTTTCTGTGCTGACTGCGTTTTCCTCTGCTATCTATCTACTTCTCCCCCAGTGTTCATCCACGGACCAAAATCCCGTCTTTTAACCCATCCATATACACCTTGAGAGGCAGGACTTGGCCCTTTGTACATTAGCAAGAAATTCTGGTGAAGAAATCCACAAAGAAATCCAGATGCAACTGCCCTGTAAATCCTGCACTCAGAAAAGTATGCAAAGGAAAAAACCACAAAAGCTGACAATAGGGTGTGAGTCTTGCTCAGCAAGTTCCTAGAGACCATTAGCAAGATTTCCATTATATTTGGATGTAGTTTAATTAAATTATGCAACAAGAACAACCAGCTGTCTCCAAGAATCAACAGATCATTTTTACTCATTCTTCCAAAGCATATCCAGTGTTATCCTCAGATGCATATGTAGCCATTGCAATGCAGTCTGAGTTACATAGCATTGTATGAATATTACCTTTTCATGCATAGTTCATAAATCACATGAAATTACTGATAGCTCCACCTACAGTACTTAATGTTTTGCACTGGAAGTTAATTAAAGCAGTCCATTCAAAATGTTTAATTGTTTAAATACAAATTATATTTTGTGCACTATAACCATTGTAAGTCTTTTACTCCATCTGTTCTTTCCTCTTAGTTTTTACATATTATGAGAAATATGCTGACACAATACTTTTCACATAGCATTTACCCTAACCACCCTAGTGAAACGGTCCTCAAATATTCACTAAGCTAACTGTAGCTTGACAAAAACACAGATACATCAGAATTGAAAGCTTTTACTGTATTTTATGCACTATACTGGGACACAACATCATTTGTTGGTTTGACAAAGACCTTTTCTTTCCTAACTTCAGTCAGTCATAATTTCCCAGAGCATTGACTCCTTCCTTATAGAATGAAAATAATATATTCCTTTCTCTTCCCTGTTTGCTGTAATAAAAGTATTAGTAGAAACTATGTCATACAAATGCAGTACATACTGGTCTTTCTCAGACCCCTTAGTGCAATTGCATTCAGAAAACAGCGTGACTTACTATTTGAATGTCAAAGTTAATTTAATTCAATATTTCTTTTTATGTAGCAAAGCAGTAAATATGTTTTGCAATCAAGTTAGATTAAACATTTCAATACAAGAAGAGACAAAATTAGATATTATTTTAAAAAATTTTATACGTATTTTGGCATCACAAGTAAAGCTGTAGTGTGGAGAAGTC
This sequence comes from Harpia harpyja, assembly GCF_026419915.1. Taxonomy (NCBI): domain Eukaryota; kingdom Metazoa; phylum Chordata; class Aves; order Accipitriformes; family Accipitridae; genus Harpia; species Harpia harpyja. Next base: position 27,776,342 of record NC_068947.1, read on the forward strand.
TAATTTAATTGGCATGTTTTATCATGTTTGAGTTTGGAGGGGAAGGCAAAAGAGGATATCTCCAAGTGAGGATGGGTGAGTTTGTTTGTACATTTGAAAGAAAATGCTCTATTTGGAAAACATAAACCAAAAGCCATGGTTTTTATTTTCTAGGGATTTTTTTTTTTTTTTTATAACTAAGGATTTTAACCTTTAATTTTGAAATGACAGCTTTGTGTCAAAAATTAGTTCCAAAACTTCTCTAGTGAGTGATACCAGAAATGAATTAAAATAATAACTATTTACAGAGACCCATCATTCACAAATTAAAAAAACACATTCAAAAAATTTTTTTCAAAAGTACTGCAGAATCCAGGACCTTAATGATAGCTTTCAGTTGTTAATAATTTTGTGTACTAATTCTGATCTCTAGGATTGTAGAATGGCCACATGTTCATTCAAAATATTTTTAAAAATTTTCCTCCCTCTGGGATTTGTACAGCAAATTAACCTTTGAGTGGTCTCTGCTTCAGGATGCCAGGCAAGATAAAAGATTCAGTTTGAGGCTCATATTTCCCACTACACTAACATCTATGTTTTGAGTCTTTTTGCTATATATTTATTTATTGGTACACAAGATGTGTTCTGTTCGGTTGGAATTTTCAAAAGTACTCAGCACTGGCTTTTATGACTTCTAAAAGGTCATTTCCATAAGTACACACAGTCTAATTTCAATGTAAGCTGTGGCTTTTTGCCATTCGCTATTCACTTCAATGCCAATGCCAAGTTCCACCCGCTATAAGTATTTTTATTAAAGCAAACAAATTATGTTGAAAAGGTTAAAATAGCTGAGGTTTTTTTTTTCTTTTTTTTTTGTTTAAATGTGTGTTTTATTATGCCAGCAAAGTTTCTAGTAAAATACCAGAAATTGTTCAACATGAAGCATTCACCATATGCAGATGTTTAGTTCCAGCTGGGAACTTCTTCATTATTCTAATTCAACAGATTTCCAAACCACATGACAGAGAATACCTTGTCAAAGAATATCCATCAAAGTCCCATGTACAGGGCAATGTTAGACTGCACTACAGTCAGTTATGAATTTTTAAGTGTTTATCTAATTCCTCTACATACTCTCTGGAAATGATTTGAAGAACCTATTGGCATGAGCTGCTTTAAAGAGCTGCTTTATTTTACTAGACTTATTTGAAATATTCACCACTAGCTTAATTGAAAAATATATGCATGTATAATTTGAGAATATTATTTTCAGGTTTTTTTTTTACAGAAAGATCATTCAAATGAACAATAATAGAATGTAGAAGCCCAGCCTCTCCATCTCTCATTCAGTTCTTGCTGAAAAGAGTAATTTACATGACAGTAACTCAGCCATCTAACAGTAAATTAGGGGAGTAAAGGAAGATGTACCTGAAGATGTAAGTAAAAACTATGTATACATACATTAGGCAGAGAAATTTAGAGTCGGAGAGAGATGGGGGCAACTGATGTCATCTTACTTCCTAACCATACCAAAACATTTTAAGTAATTTTTATTGGAATTTCACAGCATATCTTTTAAGGAAAAAAGATAATAACAAAGTTTCATTTTCCAAAACCACAACTCCCCATCAGCACTACTGCTCAGGCTGAGCCATGGGATGACCCAGAGCAGCAGAGAGCTGCTCTGATTTCAGTGACCTGTCTTAGTTCTGGCAAGAGGGTGACTGTTTTGCAGTCCAGATGCAAAATACGCTAATGAAGCAAGAGGCAAGGACAGTTGAGCCTTAAGCTTAGAATCACTAGTGGAAATTTTGTGCCAGTCTGCAGGGGTTATAAAGTGGATTTTTAGATACAGACAGTGCTTTATTATAGCTCTAACATTACAAGACAGAGTTATCTTGTTGCTCTTTCCAAACTGACCTTCCAGACATAGAGAATGTGATTTTCATCAATCTTTCTGGGCTTACCTTAACCTTTCTAAAAAGCACTTTTTCTGCTGCCTGATAATATGAATTAGCAACATATCCACCTGCACAAACCTAGAGCATGGCCTGAAGACATTATAAATTTAATAATCAGCTTCTTTCAAATTACCCCATCACCTCTACTTGACATGGTCCTAAAAGTCATCTCTCTTTCAATTCCCCTGTCTCCCTCTATAGGCACACTCATTCATGTCAATGTACAGAAAGAGGCAGTAAGAAGAAGCTTATTCTAAATGTAGACTTAGAGGTTCACTCTGGCAGAGATGGAGGATTAGAGTTGCCATCTGATATGACCAAGAAATAGGAATTTTTTTGGCTGGCATCAGTCTGAGTAACCTGATTAAATGACTGCCATGGAGTAGCAACGGTTTCTGAGTTTTGATTAGACTTTGGGCTAGGGTTAGAGTTGGTTTTTTTTTTTTAATCAGGAGCTAAGTTTAAATCTGATGCTTAGGAGTTCACAGGTTTTAACAGTTTAGCATTTGAGCCTGGCCAAAGTGTTGAGTAATTGCTATTGCATGATCACATCCAGCACTAGAAGTTAGAATTCATAAAGCTTCCAAGGTGAGAGCTAATTGCGAGTGCTTACACAGCTTCCCAGGCTGTCTGTACAGGTTGGTGCTCAGAAAGCACCATCACTGTTGGTATATGGTATATGTCAACAAAGGCTAAGGAGATAGGCAGCATAAAGTAGTTTTAAAACATGCAAGAAAAAGTTTATTTAGATTCTTTGGACAGATTTAACTACAGCTAATATTTTCAAGGGGAGATAACTTTGAAAGCATTCTGAAGTGCTTTGGTTAAAAATTCAACTTTGAAACCATTCTGGTGTAAATTGGATTAGATCAGACTGCCAGCCTTGTCTTTATTATATCAGAATTACACCACAGTTCATTATTTTAATGAGACCATCTACAATTTCTGCTTGAAAGCCTTTTGCACAATTCAGAAACAAAACAAAAAAGCACATGAAAACTTCTCTGTAGCTATACACATACTCACCCCTGCACAATAACGCAAGATCAGGCACATTTTTTCAGATAAGTAAAAATCCATAGAAAGCTTGAAAACCTGCAGTCTTTTGAAGTGTTTTATATACCATTTCAGTCTGGGTAACTGATCGACAATGAAGATGCAGGAAAATAAGTTACAAGATAACAGGAAAGCACACCAGTAGAAAAAAGAAAAGTGCTGGTTTGGAACCTGATTAATGGGAATCTTCCCAGTATCTCCCTCTGTAATTGAGAGAGCAATGTTGCATTACACAGTGAGTGCCCCTTTGGCTGCTCAGCATGAGAGTCTAATAGCAAAACACAAGTCGGTTCACAAAGGAGAAACTGAAGTACCAATCAGGCTTGCCACAAGTCCTCCTGTACTTATCATTTCAAAACACAGAAGGGTTATAGAGATCAAGCAATCTGTTCTCAACACTCTGACACTGTGGAGACAAAGATGCCATATTCACCATAGTAATTCCCAAAGTGAAATTTCTTAGTACCTCATATCTTTAATGAATTGAAGGGTAATCCATACTTTCTGAATTAAGATATTACTGAGTATTTAGCAAGCAAAAACATGAGTTATGAAACAGCAATAATCTAAATGTCTGCTGCATATTTGTTACAGCACAGAACAAGGATCATTGGGATGTACAGCTGATGATAAGAACTTATTTGGGTTACAGAGAGGTAGATACATTTTTAAGAGACTTAGTTTTAAAATCAATAACTTCCACAATGAAGCACTGGAAGAAGGTGGGTCAAGTTATGAGTAGCTAAATGTGAAACTAAGTAAAGATCAGTACTGTTTTGAAATAGCAGTGGACTTCCCCAGTTCTTGCCCCTAATTTGACTAAATGTTTGTCAAATGATTTTTGAAAAAAATAGCTTTGGATTAAAAGTATATTTGCTGTAGTAAGGTCATAAGCATTTTCACCATTTAAAATATTTTTATCCATATAGTTCTAAGGAACTTCTATTTTTGTCTGTTATAATAACGGAACATTTTTCTTCTTTCCTTATTTTCAGTAGTTAGAAATACTGCACTGTAGTTTTAGCACTATCATTTTAATAGGCTGTGCTAGCTAACACCCTGTATACTACAAGGACTCATTCTATCAGAATATTTTGGGGACAAAACTAGTGAAAACAAATGAAATCTAATGAAAAGAAAACAGAAAGTTCAGTTTTCACTTTGAAAATATTACTATTGCTAACAAATGTTCCAGACTTGCCAAAATTACTGTGACAGAAAAACAAAGTTTGAGAGATTCCTTCAGAAATGTCCACCTTCAAGTCCAACATTCCAGTTGCTAAACACTGGTTTATGTCAGGGAAAGAGATTTTCTTCAGGTGGATAAAGCTGTCATTATAGTTTTTAGCTCAATAAACAATTTCTTGATCAAAAATCATTGAAGAAGTAATATTTTCTCAGCTAATTTTTGCTATTATAAATGAAAAGAAATTACATTTTTTTGTAATGGTATTTAGTAATATAATACTGAAATCTAAGAAGCATAATAAAATAGACATAACATTTCACCTGTATAATCAGTCTACATATGTCTGTTATACAAACTTACCCTGATAGAAGATGTAGAACTTCAAAAATAGAGATGTCTTGCACAGTATTTCTTGTGTGTTATGGAAATACCAGCCCACTGAACTCTACGACAACAGAAGGGTCAGGTGAATTGTCCATATGGCAGCTTAAATTATGCAACACAAATTCAGCACCTTAAACAAAAAACTGTATTTTACATAAGGTGGAATAGAACTGCAGTGGGTAGATGTCAGAAAACTAATAGGCCAACGTATTAAGACATTAGGCTGCTTAATAAGGATTGTCTTTCTCAATCCTGCCTTTCCTATTAGAAACAGTCATTGTCAAAATGGGATTCGCTTTTGGATGTTTCTGGCTATGTTCAACATTATGTTCCCTGTTAACTCACACTGCTCTGATGTGAAACAATATTCTCTGCAGGAGTTCTCAGTTTTTCCAAACAACAGCTCTGTGGTATTTTTCTGTCTTTTTAATACTGTAATTTTGCTTTATTTTAAAATGAATGCCATATGTACTGATCTTGGACGGAGAGTCAAGGACTGCTTTATTCAAAAAGCATTTTGCCTACATCAAGCCCCACAGAACTGATTTCTCTTGCAATTTAAGATTTGGCTGTGGGCTCAGAATGTTTTGCTAAGTAGAATGGAATAAAATAGACAATAATAAAGTTTCATTTGCACTGGAAACTGTGCGATACATTTTACTTTAAAGAGCTCCCTTCCACTACACGAAGGTGGGTGCTTTCTCGAAGACATGCAATAAACTGCACATAAACAATGTGGCCTGAGGTGCCTGCTTTCCACTCCTTTACTCTTGAGGGGCAAAGAGCGTGAAATCACAGCGCATGTACTTTTCACAGTTTTAAAAGTAATGGAGTTCCATCTCTTCTATAGCTTCTTCTTGACTGAGAAATTAAGCATTATCAGTCTCTGGCAGTAACATCAGGACCTGTGGCTTGAACAACCTGTCCTGTTCACTGCTGAAGAGGCTCTGGGTTGAAGTGGAGTGCTCTAGTGTATGAGCAACCATGGGACTGTGCCAAATAACATGGAGAAATAAGCTTAATGGCCTAGGATTTGCATTCTTTATTTGGACACTTGGCCTGCCTAAAAGCCCTGATGTCATGGAAACACTTTTTTTTTTTAAATTTTGAGCAGCTCTTAATGTGGGTTGTGTCACTGGAACTGTCTACAGTGAAGGACAAAGCGATACTTCTTGGATTCTTTTTATTGCAGCCTGCACTAATCATTGCCCATCCCATCTTCACACAGGATTTCAAGCCAGCTGAGAAGACAGAGAAGAACTACGGTGTTTCCAAGAGGTTACCAGGACTGAATAATCTGGGACTATGGGACATCAGTAGAAATTGCCTTCTCCATAGTAAAGACATGAATATGTATGGATAGAAATCAAAGATAGTAAGATGAAGTTCCTGATGGTCCAGACACGCAGAGTGCATTGATTTTATTGGGAGCTTTGCACATGAAAGATCTGATTCTTGGAAATGACAAGCACTTACAACTCAATGTGAAGCCAATAAAGGTTGTGAATGCTCAGTTGGCATTTCAAGCTATTTATTTCAGCTGCTCAGCAGTGTAAGGTGAATACGTGATCCTGAAAGTCTGTACACTAATGTGACTTCATTGATTTAAAGGCAACTGCTCTGACTGAGACAAATAGGATTTGTCTCTTAGTTCTTAATTTCACACTGTAGATAGCACAATATTCTGCAAAACTAATCTTTGTAACACGTCTGTCTTTCTGATCCTCTTATCCTGCCATTTCTGGTTTTCAGTCAACAAAAGAAACATCGCAACTACTCTTTTCTGTGTCTTTTTGATACCTAGGTTGTGCTTCATTTCCATCCAAGTAACTATAAAGACAGAATGCATATTAAGCATTTTCCTTCAACTGGTGTTTGACAGTCACAGTTTTCCTGAACTGACTGATTCAACTAACTGTTAAAAACAGTTTCCTCTTCTAAAATGGAGAAATGTTGGCTCTGTAGAGGGAAACCCCAAGAAATGTTATCTTTTCCAATGATAAAATGCAATTCAAGAGTCTCTGTAGTGACATAAAATTCTTTTGTCTGTCAAATGCAGCACCAGTGAAGCACTCTAGAACCTAAACTTTTTGCAATATTGGAGCTTTGTTACACTTGAGTATGTGTAGGAACATTTTTTTTTTAAATGGTACTTTTTACCTAAAAGTAATATTAAAAAACAAAATCTGCTAAAGAGTTAAACAAAATTCATCAATTTTATGTACGGATCTTACAGATTATATTTTTCAAATTCACCAGTGCAATTAAGATGACAGTAAATGTTTCCAAGACCTTTAACATGAATGGTAGTTTCTCATATATACCTGGTGAATTTAATTGACATATATTTCCACTGAAATGTCTGACAATATCAATTGCTATGCCTTACACATATGTCACAGTGATTAGAAAATTAACTTCATTATGTTATTTCTAGTGACACTCTGACTACCTCAAAAAGGATATATATGGAGCTCTTTTGCTTTCCATGGGAGTGTTCTGAAGTTATACAAATTAATGGAAACAGCACGCATATTTGTCAAATGTTCTAGCCTTTGTTATCCTTAGATATGGCCAAGACAGACTGGAATTTAAAAGTAGGCCTAAAAAGTATTCACCTCCAAAGGGTAGTGCAATGAAAAACCAGATAATATTACATCCAGTTAGTGCAACGCCACAACACCAAGATCCCTCATTGCTTGGAATTTGCCTGTTCTAAAAAAACCCAAACAAACCAATGAGCTAAAATACATAATGATAATTAGGAGAGCTGTCTACGGGCCCAGTCTATCTTCCACTGTCTTTAATGAGTTTTGAAATAAAATCATGTGATGAGAGTTTTTACCATTAAGAATCTGGAGAAATAGATTTTGAACGAATGACGTATACTCTGTGAATTAAGGGTGCACCCGTACAATCAAAATTTTGTGTGTACATTTTTAAGATTTAATAGATACTGTATTATGTGATTTGAATTTCCCTTTACTTACAGTAACAACAGCGAAAGAGTGCCAAAGGGTGGTGGATTAGGCAGCTTAAATGTGTGTTGGATTAGATAAGTAAATGTATGGAAGTGAAACACATCTCTCTGACCTGTGGGTTCTGGGTAGAACTTTTCAAAAATCCTTCCCTAAAACTTGCAAATGCTTTATGTCACTGGGAATAAACTGTAAAACAGATTAACTGACTAATAGGTACAAATTCTGCCCTATTATGCCACTGTGACACAGGCTTTCAGGCTCTCAAGGTACAGGTTACTTCCCTACTGCTTTGCCATATGTCACAGAGCTTTCCATGCTTATGTTCACTTCACCCTTACAGAGACTTATGTTAGCACCTACCAAAATGGCTCATAAGGGTAGGTGGAAAAACATCTTGTAAGTCTTTAAATACCCAGACAAATACATATTTGGAGCCCAGTCTCTACAGCTGTACTAATAAATTAAACTTCTCTTTTGTTCTTTGAAGTGCGGAGCCAGACAAAGCACAGAGTCCTGTCTCTATACAATTAAAGTCCCCTGACTTCTGAAATGAGATGTTCACATCAAAATGTCTACTGACAAAACATCCTTTGCTGGTGCACTGACTCCTGGCAAATACATACAACTTGTTTCAGAGGCTTCTGGATGACACAGGCTAAAATCACACTGGGAAAATTTTAACATGTTAACAGCACATTTTTCAATTTACAAATATGAGCACTATCTATAAGAACATCTGCTATCCTATTTTTCAAGTTTTTAACAAGGCTAAAGTAAAATAATTGAAAACAGAGACCTTACTTGTAGCATAACTGATAGCCTACATGCAACATCAGCTCGAATTTTTTCCATCTACCCAATTCAGCTGACAGATCAGGCCTCTGTTCAGATCACTCCTAGCTGAAGGCTCTGCTGTGTTTTTGAAATAGACTATTAACCTAGGGAAACCTTAGTCCCATTATGGTCCAAATCCATCCGTGTGATCAATCAGATTCAATAACCTCTTCACCACATTAATTGCTATTTATTTATGCAAACAACCTGGTTAGTCCTTCCTGACACTGCACCTTTGTTTGCCCTATTCTGGTTTGGAAATGCTGATGTCTCTTTGAAATGACTCAAACAGACAATAATCTTCCTGTTTGGCAAAGCCATATCATGAAGCAAAACATCCCTTCCTGCTGGAATAGAAAATGCCCAAGTCTCACTGCAAATACTTTTTATGTTTGAAAATAATCACATTTTTACTAACTTGCAAAAAGCTGTAAAAAAAATATAACTGGAATTACAGCATGTGGTTTATTGCTGAATCATTTGAAATCCAGCATAACTAATCATTCTGATGTGGTAAGTAGCTAAAGAGCTGCTATACAAGTTTCTGATATCTTTAGAGATATACCATGACATCAGCCCATGTGAAGTTGGCACAGAATGATTTTCCGCAGTACAAAAGAAGTAAGAAGACATTTCTGCAAAGCTGTTCTAGTAACTCATCAGTAAGAAAGAGTTGTAAGTGATCTCAATATTGTGGTCTATGCCAGGGATTAAATGTCACATACTAAGATTTTATTGACTCGTTTTCTGCCAACTCTGCTTAAAGGGATGACTTTCTAGGCAAGATTGAATGAAGGGTTACTTGCAGGTTTCTCAGTCTCTTAGGATTCTAACTATTGCATTTATCTTTCATAAAAAGTACTTACATAAAGTAATAGCCACAGGCAAGTTGTCTTTGTGTGCAAAATATGATTTTTATTGTTACATTCCTGCTGGAAATGACACTATTCTTGGAAGGAATGTTTTCTTTGCTTTACACTACTTTTCATTTTTTTTCCCTATAAAGCTCTTTATCCTTGTGTGTTTACACTGTTAAAGGAGGGTTACTGTTCAAGATTTACTTTAGCTCTTACTAATAGCAGCCCCAACATTAAAATATTTCTAGTAGATTTGAAATCCTTTCAGTTATTATACTGTACAAATGTGTCTGAGGCTGTCTAACATTCAGCCTTCTGGTTACATGTTACCTGCTGAGATTCTGAGGTCTCTGACTTCTGAGATGTATTTATGGATCAACAGGCAATCAGACCCTGACCTTGAAAGTATTGAGAGGTTAAATTCCACTAAGGAAGTTAAATGTTGAAGCACATAGTTACTGAGGATGGTCTCAGAAAACCCTCACTTATACATTATTGAACTGGTATATATTGTGAACTTTCTCAAGTATACAGTAAGTAGGCTTTGAACTCTCTTTTCAGGAGACAGGCACAGTGTACGGATAACCAGCTTCATTGTCTTTAGCTGGCTGATTAGCATAAGATAGTCTGTCTTTGACATAGAAAAGAAGCATTTTCATAGTCTGTGGACAAAGGTAAGCTTCTGTAAGAGGTAAGGCAAGGCTAAGACTGGTTGAAAATCACTCCTTAGAGGAGATCTTCTCTATTAGCTATGCAGTGAATCGGGGCAGAATGTCCTATCCACATTATGAATAGTTGTCTAAATCATTGTTATGCTTTTGCATTTTTTATGGTAATATTGAATTACTGAATAACTTTTGATGAATTTCAGAAAGGAAGAAGTATTTATATGGATAGATTTCTTTCATGATAAATAAAATACTATATCGAACAACATGTTTGTAGCTTCAGTTTGTCACATTAATGAGTTATCTTGTAACTATCAGTAAAGTATTAAGGTCAGAACCATAAATACAGGAACTGATGATATTTTCATTGCTTATCATTGGATGAGGTAGTCTTGCTACTGATGTACAGAGAGCAGCAGATCTATGAACATAAAAGTATTTTTGATACACTATTTAACTATGTCTTAACTCCACTATAGTACACAATTTGCTATCCACAAAATACCACTCTTCCTTTGAATGTGCTATAGAGTTCGGTCCTAAAGATCTCAAGAGGGATTACTAGCTTGGACTAGCACCTCATTAGTTATGTTCACAAGGCTTCAGTTTGTCTCAGAGACAGAGCAGACTTGCATTTCTTTAATGTGTAGATGGAGCATATTAGGTTCTCCTTTGCAAAACTCTATCTAGACAGAACCATAGATGGTCACTGATTCTATGACAACTGTGAATTTTAAGGGCAACATTTGTAATTATGTATGTGGAAAAACTAAGTACTGAGGAACGGACGTTTTGTAAGTCGATCCTCTTGTGCTGAGAACTTACTAAGGCAGCAGTCTAATTTTAGCCAAACTGAAAGCATTTGACAATCTGCATTTGATAAAGCCTAGAAGTAATTGGTAGATGAAGGAATTAATTTCAGCTCAAAACCACTTATTTAACTTTGTAAGCCCAAGCTGTTTTACTGTCATCACTTCTGGCTTAGCAGGAGAAAGGCCTCAGGTAGATGCAGAGGTAGAAAATACAGAAATCTCTACTGTAGACTGAATTAGATATGTGACTATAATCATTGCTTTCTGTCTTCTTTCTCAACCACGAAGACTAACCCTTCCTGACTCTGGAAACCATGAATAATCATAGGAAAAGTTAAAAGCTTCTAATTCCAGTGATTGGCTAAGTTTATTTTTCATGACAAAACCCACTGATTTATATTTCTCATAAAAAAAATAAAGAAAGAAATTAAGGAAATTTGACATCTTATCATATTTTAAGATATTCTGGTGCAATGCAAAATGATCCAAATCTCACTAGGTGGTCATTGCAACTTAAAATGTCAATATTTATTAATGGATGTTCCATTTTTTGAGGTATAGCATATCAGCCATGCCAAGTCAGTATTATAGCAGATCAATATATATTATTTTGAAAGTGGAGTGTTTCATAAGTACATGTATTTTCAGTCAAGATGTCTCAGCTGGAAGATAATGACTTGATAACTTTGGCTTATGCCACCACACCTCAAATAATGAAGGTCTGAAGATGAAAGCTCACAAAGATCAGACTGGAGACCAGTCTACTACCAAAGTATGAATGCTAAAACCTAAAAATGTGAAATATTTTTCATAGCAACACAGAATATCCCGAGTTGGAAGGGTCCCGTGATAATCACATCCAACACCTGACTCCACACAGGGCAACCAAAAAGTTAAACCATTTATCTAAAGTTAAACCATGTATCTATTGTTGCTGCACTTCTTTGGACACATTCTAATGTTTTTATATCATATTGTGGAGCCCAAAACTGCATACAGTACTCAAGGTGAGGCTGCACCTATGCTGAGTTTAGTGGGACAATCACTTCTTTCAACTGGTTAGCTATACTGTGCTTAATGGACGCCAGGATGTGCTTGGCCCTTTTGGCCACCAGGACACACTGTTGACTCATACTGAGCTTACCATCAACCAAAACCCGCAGATTCCTCTCTGCAGGGCTGCACTCCATCCTCTTGTCCCCCACTTTTGCCATACATCCAGGTTTACACCATCCCATGTGCAGAATCCAGCATTTGTTCCTGTTAAATTTCATACCGTTGGTGATTGCCCAGCACTCTAATCTATCAAAAATCTCTCTCTAAGGACTCTCTACCCTTGAGGGAATCAACGGCTTGTCCTAATTTAGTATCATTGGCAAATGTCCTTAGTGTGCACTCAACTCCTGTGTCCAAGCATTGATAAAAACATTGAAGAGATTTTCTTTTGCCTTTATGAAAGGACACAGTAGTAATTTGTCTTCAATGTGTCCATTCCTTGTCTTTTTTTGCTTGCTTGACTCTAGCCCCCAGACCTCCCCCTCCAAAATATCTGTCAAAAGCCTAGATTCAAATATGCCTTAACTTCAAGAAAGTTCAGCTCCATATAGTGTAAGATTTATGTCACAGTGTGTGCTTCATCCCAGTTTGAAGGAAAAAAGTAATGGGCTGAGAGAAATGCATTAAAAACCCGCATTATTACTGAGCTGCAATGGGAGAGGTGGCCAAGAGACACAGTAGAAGACAACTTCGGGAGGAGTGGGAATAAAGTAAAAGAGAAAAGAAAGAGTTATGTTTCCTTTGCATCCTTTTTTATTAGATAGTGCTTGTTACAGCTGGGACCCATATCTAGTTATAGTAACAAAATCACTGAGGCAGAAAGGGATGCTTGGAGATCATCTAGTCCAAACCATCTGCTCAAGAAGGCTCAGCCAGAGGAAGTTGTCCAAGACAGTATCCAGTCGGGTAAATAAGGTAAGATCTTAATTATAAATTGATTACAGATCATCACCATCACATCTAGGGGTTATTTTTTCTGAGCATCCTAAATGGATAATGATTATGAATGTATGATTATACATTTTTCCTGAAGTCAATCTAAAGCAGATAGGTTGCAATTACTAGTTTACCTCATTTTACACATAATGAAAATAAAGCAACTTACTATACAGATACAATATATAGGTAGTTGTACTGATTTTGGCTAGAAGAGAGCTAATTTTCTTCATAGTAGCTTGTATGGTACTATGTTTTGTATTTGTGCTGGAAACAGTGTTGATAATGCTGAGATGTTTTCGTTACTGCTGAGCAGTGCTTACACAGAGTCAAGGCCTTTTCTGCTTCTCACCCCACCCCACCAGTGAGTAGGCTGGGGGTGCACAAGGAGTTGGGAGGGGACACAGCTGGGACAGCTGACCCCAACTGACCAAAGGGATATTCCAGACCGTATGATGTCATGCTCAGTATATAAAGCTGGGGGGAAGAAGAAGGAAGGGGGGGACATTCAGAGTTACTGTGTTTGTCTTCCCAAGTAACCGTTACATGTGATGGAGCCCTGCTTTCCTGGAGATGGCTGAACACCTGCCTGCCGATGGGAAGTGGTGATTGAATTCCTTGTTTTGCTTTGCTTGCATGTGCAGCTTTTGCTTTACTTGTTAAACTGTCTTTATCTCAACCCACAAGTTTTCTCACTTTTACCCTTCTGATTCTCTCCCCATCCTACTGCAGGGGGAGTGAGTGAGCGGCTGGGTGGGGCTTAGCTGCTTATGGGGGTTGACCCACAGCAGTACTGTGTATGGGAGGTATGCAAGTATGTGCAGGTACTATCGAAATTACCATTGCAATCAAATCTTATCTTCCTTCAGCCCTAAACGAAGAGAAAATGATTCAGCAGGATCTGACTTGGCTGAGGATGTGGCAAATTACATTCAATTACCTGCTTTGTGACAGTCTGTCTACATGATGTTGCAATAGTCATCAGGAGCCTCAGTGAAAATTTCTCTCAAAGGCTATTGCAAAGATATTCCAAGAAAACAATGGTACCCAAAGTCTCATTTGTGTGAGCTGATTGGTCAGATGCAAGCAATAAGGTAGGCAACTGCCACAGTACAACACTGTGCCTAAACCAAAAATCCTCAGTGAGAGGCAACCTGTAGTAACTTGGTCTTAAAACAATATTTATGTACTTAAAGATCTCCCAGCTGAGCTTCTAGTTAGTTCTGCTGTCTCTCTACTTTTGTGTATATATGTACCCAAAGACTTTTCTTCTCAATTACTTAACTTTAAAGAGCAATGATAGCACATTTTAGTAAATCTCACCTTGTTTCCCTTGCATTTGTTTTTTCCAGTTTCTCCACAACTTTGTTTCTCCTTTGCTTTTTAAAGTGATCATTTTCCAATTCTTCCCCAATTTTCCATTGCCTTGCAGTTTCTCCTGCTTTCCCTAGATTGATTTCCCCCCCCCTTTTTTTTGCCAGCCTCAAGACTTCACAAATTATAGATGGCTGTTCATTTTCTCCCTCACCAATTATTCACCAGCAGCTGTCTGTAAAAGAAAAATGACAAGTTAGTCACTTCCCTGTCTGTATTGAACTGTGGGCAAAAACTGAACTTGGTACAGGGAGGAACTGACTAATCAGCCTTCCTTTACAGCCAGATTCATGTCTAAAAGAATTCAGAAAAATGAATCGTTCCAAAAGCTGATAATACATTGCTTTGCACCTTGGGGGAAGACATTTCAGGCTCTGGCAGATGAGCTCTGGCATCAGCAATTTAAGACAAAATTGTGCCCAACTCTCTGCCCACCCACAGATTAACTTTCCGTAGCAGTGTGCAGAGGTGGTGTGTCACCATGCTTTACTGCTCCTGCTCATTAGCTGGTGGCTGAGATTGAGACTTGAGTCTGGGAAACAGAACAACTAAAATGTGAATATACTGTTCTTTCTCTATTGTACATGTAATTTTTATACCTATATTCCTTCTTTAAAATGTGATTATAACCTGGAACAACTGAAACTTTTGGTGAGGGTTGAGACACAAGCACATTTCTGTATACTTGGACACAATCAGTTCTTAAACCTTTACATCTTTTGGTTAATTAAGATCCATTTAGATTCATACTAATGCACAACACACACAGCAGAGGGGCAATTGATGATCTGGGAGAAAGGAATGGAGAAGAACTCTTCCTGAGAGGAAGAAGTGAATTGTGAAGTTATAAAGGAAATAATTTCAATTATGTCCCTTTTTTATTGGACATTTGTAGGTCTGCATTTTTCTTAGATGAGTTCTGTAAGGTAATTGCTAATGACTTGAGGATCTCATTAGCCATTCAGCTTATCACTCTAGGTGATCTGAACACATCTAATTCGTATAAGTACACTCTAATCTGTTCTTTAACTACTGTGGGCTGAGGTTTTATTCTTACATCACTGTTTCTAATTGTTTCAGCCATCTGGTCACAGTTGACCATTTTGGTGAAAACTAGTGCAAAATGGCATTAAATACCTTGGCTTTCTCAGTACCATTAACCAATAATTTTCCTTCTCTGGGAAGAAGAAACATGATCCTCTATTTTCTTCTCTCTCTACAATATACACTGACAATACTTTATTACATATTCTTGGTGTCCTTTGCTGACACCATCTTGAACAGAGTGCCTTCACTTTCTTGATTTTATTCATGTAAATGTATGCTGAATTTCTGTGCTCATCCTTCCTAATCTCCACTCTTTTATATGAAGTAAATTAAGATAATTTATGCATTGGCCAAGTTGATCTCTGGTTATTCCTTCTATCTTTCCTTCTTAATTGAATTGGTTGCATCTGAACCTTCTGGAATTGGCATTCCCTTAAAGAAATATTATTGTCATCATCATCATCATCATCTTCACTATTATTTTGTCTTGGAGCTGTTTCACAGAAGAGCTCATCAACCAGTTTTCCAAGGCAAGTGAAGTAACTTTTCCTAGATCCATTATTTTACTTTTTTTGTTCATTCTCCTTATTGTCCTGAAAGTTTTGAAGTCCATCACCTCTTGGCCATCCTCATCCACGTCACCTTCTATTCAGCATTATTAAAGGTCCCTCCATGGTAGATGAGGGGGGACCTTTTCCTTTTTTTCTACTTCTCCTATAGCCAAGCAGGGGTTCACAAGACATCTAGCTCATTTTAGACATGTCAGGTTTTTAGATATCTATATGAGGCTGGAGATACGACTTGGAACCAGTGGACTGTTCTCATCCTTTTGGAAGGGCAGCAAGAGATCCTTCTGTACAGCACCTAAAATGCTAAATTCAGTGGCAGTGATTAGGCACTGAATTCCACCGAGTCCCACAGCATCTCCCTCCAAACAGATGTTTTGATTTACTTTTATGTTGAAGCCTGTGCTCCGAATGACTTTGCATTTGTGCATGAAAAGCCCCATCCCATACTTAAGGTTGGCAATGTAGGGTATTATCAGATATTTTCAGTTTCCCTCTGTGATGTAGCTGAGAACAAGTGCATACATCTCTCATATATGAAGCAGGAGCTATTTCTTTATTCCTTCCTTTCCTTCCAGAGCAAGATATTCCTCTTCAATTAATATTCCATTTTTTAATTATCCTGTTCTGTCTCCAATGTACCAATTTATACTTCAGGTCATGAATTAAAATTTCAAGATCCTTCTTCACTTTCCTATACTTGTATGCTATCTGGGAGACAAGGAAGACTAACACAAACACATACACAGTTTGATAAGACAGTATAAAATTAGAACTGTTTTTCTTCAGTTTTTTCCATGACCTTGTATTTTCTGAAGATAAATACCTTTACATTTTTGTATTGTCTACTGTTGATTTATGAATAAAGTAAGGCTATTCCAAATGGACTTTCTTCTTTATGAAAGAAACAAATCCAGTTTTCCTTGCTGGAAGTTTCTCATGCTGAAATTTCTTTCAGCTACCTCTGCTTTAGATCAAAGATTCTTAAGGGCACAGACACATGAACATTTATAGTAATAAATATAAATTAATAAACAGATTGAACTGTAAGGAATTAGACCTTGTTAGTAATGACATACTAACAACTTTAACATTTTCTATTTCTCACTGCACCATTTAAACTATAAGAGTTCAAAAACCAATAAACCAGTTTGAAAAAGTAAAATAAGGGGTTTTTTTGAGAAATGGGAATGGAAATACTTACTTGCATAAACAGTAATGCTGGATAACTATCAAAACTGTTTATCAGAGAAAAGACTGTGCTTACTCATGTTGTGAGGCTTAGGATAGATCACCATGGGCTGTCCTCACAATCTACAGTTCACCTTTGTAGCAGAAGAAATTCTTCCATATGGAATTGGGACAAAGCTCAGCTTATTAACATAGGAGTGGTAACAAATAACCTTGTGAGTTGCTTTTGTTTATTATATTTCAGTATCACTGAGGAAACCACCTGATGCATACTAAATTTAAAAAGAAAAATTGTTAGGAACCTGCATAATCAATACAAATGGGAATACACTGACAGGACTAAATTAAGGAGTCATGCTGCACAATAAAAAAGGAAAAAAAAAGGTATGCCCCTGCAAACAACCTTTCAAGACAGTTCAGTTTATTTGGAAGCTGTTACTTTTTATGCTGTAGAAAACTGCTTTTAACTTCTGAATCTGTTCTAAATTCTGAAATTTTTAATTGGCTTTGTGCTTAATACATTAAAGGTATTATCCATAAAATCTGAGATTTCAGAAGAATCAAGAAGTCGAATTAGAATGCTTTCCTTTCTTCTTTTAAGATTTATCAGGAGAGGTCTCCTACACTATTCCCTGAACATTACACACTTTCTCTTTCTCCTTATTTTCCTTATTTCTTTCCTTATTGTTTTCCTTTTTTCCTTTTTCCTTCCTTATTATTTTCCTTTTTTCTTTCCTTATTTCCTTAGTTTTTTCCTTGTTGTGGAAGAACTTCACAATCAAGACCAAGATTGGTGCCTCTTTCACCTTTTCTTAATAGAGCTTGCAGGGAATAGTGGAATAAGTAAAGGTGAAAACAACAAAAGAAAGCTAGAGGAAATTCTCCCCATCTTGAATACCACAAAAAGAGACATATCATAGCTCAGAAGAAACTCAGTCAATTTTTTTCTGAAACAAGATGTCTAAGACTTACTATAGAACTAAGATGAACTGAGATCATACCCCTTCCTTGCATTATGATCAATAATCCCTTGAAAAATTAATTTGACGGATTCCTTGCCTTTAAAAGACTACCTTTCAAACCTGTCACACAGTAACAGAACATCTTCACAGAATGACCACACTTCTTCTCCTTAGTGATATCTGAAGAGGTCCCAGTTTCTGCCTTTTCAGTTAAGCAGCTATCACAAACAGGTACAATTTTCTTCTGTATTTGACCACATGTAAATCTTACCTTTGCGATTTCTGTCTCAGCTTATTGTATGCTATTGTACTTTTTCCAGGCTTGCTCCCAGTAATTGTCCTTTTCCCTGGTCACTACAGCAAAACACATTTTTTTCAGTTCCTAGTCTGAAATCTGCACTTTTCTTCAGTCCCATGTCCACATCTGATTGTGTTGATGCCAGGCAGCATAAAGACCACACTTAGCTGGTTGCATGCATATCCATCCCTTCAGATTTGGAGCAGGGTTGGCAGTTTAAGAAGGATCACAGCCTCTCTCATGAAGTGAGAGAATATGTATTTATTAACAAGGTAGAGCTTGCTCAATCTCAAAATGTAGAAATGAATTTAAATTAAATTCTGGAATGATAAAAGCATAGACAATCTGAGCTAGATAGAATGTGATCCTTACATAAATACCTCAAATTTCAAAAATTTTCAGCTCTGCTTAATCTTGAGTAAGATCCAAAGTCTATCAAGATAGCTCTTGGTAAATATTCATCAGTATTAATTCTGTTAAACTGTGAACCACTGTTAACTTTTTCTCGACAGGACATGAGACAAGACCACAAAATTAATTGTGGCCTTCGTGTATGGCAGAGTTTAGCCTGGCTCTTCAGAAAGTGAATGAAAGCAGGGATCCAATCCATCAGTCACATGAATATTCCACAAGACTTTTGCATCCTTTAACAGATGTGTCATTGAGAACTTGCGCAAAATGATAGGGTATAGCTATAAAAAGAAACAACAATAGAAAACTGTATTGAATGTAGTGTTAAAATAATTTACATCCCAAGAAAGAACAGTCTTCATGATAACCAAGAAATTTGAATGTATCTTGAACTTATTCTACCTCTACTTCTATAGATTCCTGGGAATCAGTTTACTCAACAGAGAGGGATTAAAAGTAGTCACAGTATATACCTTTTACTGTC
Source organism: Harpia harpyja (assembly GCF_026419915.1). Taxonomy (NCBI): domain Eukaryota; kingdom Metazoa; phylum Chordata; class Aves; order Accipitriformes; family Accipitridae; genus Harpia; species Harpia harpyja. Next base: position 27,795,388 of record NC_068947.1, read on the forward strand.
CATATGTAAATCATTCTAGACTTAGTGGAGGTTCATCAAGAATCCATAGCGTCTTATTCCAGAAAGCTTGGAGTGAAACATAAGTGTATTAGTAAAATGTACGGATAGTAAAATGAACCAATTATTAATTACAAATTTCATCTTAAGTGGAATTAATTATTAACAATCATAACATAAAAAAGTGACAGAACTAAACCCACCCTAACATTCACATATTAAAAAAAGTTCAAAAATAATAATAAGGATGAATATAAACTTTGAGATAATGAAGAAAATAAAAATTAATTGAACTTGTGAGACAACAGTTGTATTCACAAATTGTGGACCATGGCCAATCCATGAAAGCTTAGATCTGCAGCTGGACACAAAATAATAGTAAGGACCAAACTTTCTGTCTTTCTCAGTTTCATATGACTATGTTAGTTGTTGAGAAAGTCTGAAGGCTAAGGCTTGTGAATTGGTCTAGAAGTTGGTTAGTGGTGACTTAGGGAGAAGACCCAAAATTCAAAATGTCTCTCACTGTCTGGTTGAAAACATATCACTGACTCCGTTTTCTAGAAGTACTGAAAGTTTGCATTTCCCATTAAATTCAGAGCTATGTGAAGACATAGAGCAGCTGACTGCAGACACAGTCATTTTTCCTTCTTAATAGGTCACTTAGATCTTCTACAAACCAGCCTTTTAGGGTTGAAATGAACTCTAAATAATGTAAAGTTTTATATTCACTTAGCCTACTCAGTTTTAAGTATTAAGATTTCTCCCAAGATTAGTGTCTTCTAATCCTTTCCTACTCCTTTCCTCTGACATACTATAAACTTCTCCCAGCATGTGATGTCCCTTAAAGTATGTCCTAGAATTTCCTTACTAAAGTGACTGGAGACATAGGTTGGTTTTTTTCTTAGTGGGTCACGATAAACAAATACATAGTTTTTCTTATCTCAGAAAACATTGTTTCATTTCTTAAACATCTCAAAGATCTCTACATCAACCACCCCTCCCCCCAAATAAAACCAAAACCAAACCCAAATGTCTGACAAAATATACTAAAGCCTGTGTTCAAAAAAAGGCCATCAATGTGATTCTATTTTTTTGGCATCCTTTCCTAAGTATTGTACCTTCTGCAGTAATTTCTCTCTTTATGCCAGTTTCAAGGCTTTGTACGTTCTCTATACTTTGCTTCCTTCCAGTAATAGCTGAACATTTTGATCTGTGTTAAAATGCATTCTATAAACTCAGGCATGTGATGTTCTTTTATTTGTTACGGTGGAGTATGTTTTAAGACTGCTCTGGTTTGAATCTTTGAGAATTTACAATTCTCACTGGGATATGAAATAATTTTTTAAAAAAGCGCCTTAAATCAGAAAAACGAACATGCACTGGTCCTATGTCACCCAGTAAGATTTCAGTGAATGTGGTGTACATGGATCAAATAAAATAGATATTCTTTCTCCATGCTAGTACTTGAGAGATTGTCAGGGAAAAGCAATTTTTGTCAAATTTACAGTGCTTAAATGTATTCACACATGCAAAAACACCCAAAATTCAGGGAAACCTGAGTATAGAACATTAATAAAAAGAGAGGTATAAATCTGATAGCAGGTCTTGAAGTTCATCATATCTTTGTCTATTTATTTACAGTTTAACAAACTACTAAATTAAAAGCTCTCACTGCAGCCTCTTGGGTATATATTAAAAAGTAGTTGTTTTATCTTCACAGTTAAATGCTCTGTAAAAGGCACAGGTGTCTTGCAGGTAAGCACCAAACTAAGCAGGGCTGCTGGTTGTGGTGGTGGTAGTGGTAGAAGGGGATAAAAGCAAAAAACCTCAAACTCTCAACCCATTATTGAAATCTAGATGCATCTGAGTCCAGTATTTACAAAGAATCTTTGACTGCTCCAATAGAAATGTTCCTAACTGAAGGCTACAAGGGGCAGTTGTCTTTTTCATATCATTGTAACCAGTATTACAAGAAAAAGAAAAAAAGGTAGATAGTAAGACATATACAGAAATCACAACTTGGAAATAAATTTTCTGCATCTTGCCACAGAGTGCTTAGAAATTTCACTTGAACCCCAAATTCTCTTGCTTTTGTGGTAGAAATGGAATTTCTGCTATTTCATCCTGTTCCTGCATATTCTATGAAAAAGTCGCATGTGATGACATTATTTGAAAGCTATGACACAAAAATCACCTTATAAACCTCATTTTTGACAATATTTATATGTAACCCTCTGTCTGGCAATTTATCCGTAACCTAATATATTATTTATATAGCACCAATAGCCTGCAGGATTTATTACAGGCATGCAGGAAGACATATGGGTAGATTCTTCTCTCATTTATACTAGCATAAATCAGAACTAATACTACTAAAGTCACTGGAGTTCCACTTGTTTAAAGATGGACTAAAAATGCTCAGAATCAACCCCAAACTAGTAAGTTTTCTACCTTAATGTCAGGCAGGTTTTAATTCCATTGTCAAAACTCATCCTTTTATCCAGCCTCAGTAGAGTTATTTAAACCTTTTAAACAGCAGCAAGGCTTTGTGCCACTTCGTTGCCATCTTTGACTCAGCCATTACCTGAATTTCTCCCTTGAAGCCATACTTACGTCATTGGAGTAGTGCCAAACAGTATTCATTGTGTCATTTTTTGAATTTAGGGACAATTTTTTAAAACCTTGAAATATTTATGGCACTTGCACATTACTTAGTACAGCAGTTTGCATGTAGTGGCATCTGTTCAGAACTTTAGATGCTGAAGGACATTTTGGAAACTGAAAAGCTGCCATTGTGAGAGCATTTGGTAGCTTGTAGTAGGTTAAAAATGTACCACTATGCCATAGTCTTTCATTAACACCTTTGATTCACAGCAATAGGGAACATGGGCCTTTCAAGAGCTTTAGTTCAGAAATGGTTAATATAAAATTATCAATATTTGTCAAACTTTTTAAAAATTAAACTTACATATAAGCTCAGCATATCAATCCTTTTTTTGAAACTATGATGTCTCTGTCCTATAAAGCATTTTTTGTGCCTATGTGTTATTTGGGAAGTAATTATAGTTTCTTGGTCAACAGGGAGACTTGAAGCATTGGCTTGTACTAACCAGAAAGTGAACAGGTGCTCTTCACACCTCCCCACTTCAATCTAAAGGGGCAATTAATTTCTCATCTACTTTACCCTGTTCTGCCACTTTTTTTTCCAAATGAACCAATTCATAAAATGGGTCTAGTGAAGGAAACCTAACACAAAGGCTCTATGCCTATTTCACTGGCTACTAATACTCCAAAGTGACAGAATCTGGCCTCAGAGGTTTGTAGCATTTTGAGGTGACACATTTCTTATAGTTATCAAAATGTGTAAACTATTTTTTTCAGAAATTCTTTGCTAAGGAAGAGGGAAAAAAAAAAGTAATTTCCCTTTTTAGTTCATTCCTACCTCAAAAAAGAGGTAAAAATCCAGACAAATCCTGAGCTGTTTTAACTGCTGTTCTTGTGCTTTCTGAAAGGAGGAAAATAAAGGATAATGTTAATAGCAGTAAGTATTTCAGGAAGACCTCATTCAGATTTTTTGAGCTATCATTTTGTATGCATCTATGAATTAAGTATATTGGTATTCATTATATTGATAAATGCATACATGTAAAGATGGAACAGACTCTTCATCTTAACAGCTAGCTTGTTTCTTTTGGATATGCTCACTGAACAGCTGTGGTGAGTGCTGAATGAATGGATATAAGTGGAGACTGAAAAGAGTGGGCAGGAAAAGGCCACTTATTTTCTTGGAGCCGCAGTGAGCCCAGTGGAGATTTGATCTGCTTCTGTAGTGAATCGTCACACAGGGAATAGCAAGTTCCTAGTTTTGGTGACAGCAAGAACTGAAATAAAAAGTATTAATTTTATAATTACAAGACTGAAAATCCTACATATGCTGAAGTAACTTATGGAACAGGACATAGAAATGAGAAACATATTTAAAACAAATTAATCTGTTTAGAGGTTGGTCGTCTTAACTACTACATTTTGCACACCTCCATGTCTAGTATTTATGCAAATTCTTTCAGGAAACAATTTGCATAATTGAGTAATTTGCATATGCTCACCTTAAGCAGAAGGATGGTTTTCATGCTGCAGAATGTGTCAGCCTGTTTGACAGCTTGGGTGAATGAAGCCTACAGGCTAGCGACATGGTAAACTTATGTTCATTGTGCCTTCTACCATTTCTCATTATATTTCTAATAGTGAAAACTAGGATAGCAAGGAGCTGTGGTGTTGAAAACACAGGGAATCTGAAAATCTATTTTCATTTCTGTTCCCTCTCTGCATTAATTGTAGGCACTGCTTTTTCACACTCCTTAAATGTTCTCCCTTCCTCATACTTGTCCTTATCAACAGTTGTCACCCTGTTCTTGATAACTTGGTTATCATGCACAATACTAGTTAGTCAGTTGAGTCAAAATCATGCTAACAAGCATGCTGGCATGTATTGCTAAATATCTGAAGTATGTAGAGCAGCCCTTCTTCTTCAAACTCTGAGCAAAATTTACCCCTCACAGGGGGTTCAGGAAATGGGTTTGCATAAGTTTTGGCTCTCATATTTAAAAGGTACTTGCAGTGAACCCAGTGTCGTGGTTTAACCCCAGCCAGCAACTAAGCACCACGCAGCCGCTCACACACTCCCCCCCCACCCAGTGGGATGGGGGAGAAAATCGGGAAAAGAAGTAAAACTCCTGGGTTGAGATAAGAACGGTTTAATGAAACAGAAAAGAAGAAACTAATAATGATCATGATAACACTAATAAAATGACAACAGCAATAATAAAAGGATTGGAATGTACAAATGATGTACAGTGCAATTGCTCACCACCCGCCAACCCACACCCAGCTAGTCCCCGAGCAGCGATTCCCCGCCCCCACTCCCCAGTTCTATACTAGATGGGATGTCACATGGTATGGAATACCCTGTTGGCCAGTTTGGGTCAGGTGCCCTGGCTGTGTCCTGTGCCAACTTCTTGTGCCCCTCCAGCCTTCTTGTTGGCTGGGCATGAGAAGCTGAAAAATCCTTGACTTTAGACTAGACACTACTGAGCAACAACTGAAAACATCAGTGTTATCAACATTCTTCGCATACTGAACTCAAAACATAGTACCATACCAGCTACTAGGAAGACAATTAACTCTATCCCAGCTGAAACCAGGACACCTAGATATTGTGTTGGCCTTCAGCACAGGTATGAAGTCTTACCTTAGTATTACATTAGAATTTCATGCCCTTCATGAAAATGAAATAAGCATTATCCCTCATGTAAAAGCGTGCATGAGCTCCTAACTACTCCTTGAATTCTCATTTTCAGATACCAGCATTTGTGCTATAACCCATTAGTTTTTCACTATGTTTAGAATAAAACTTGAGGTTGCAGCACCCTTGCAAGTATGGAGGGATGCAGACTCTTCATGGAGACTTTCCTTCTTGCCACCTATAAAAAAGCCTAGGGATAGGAAAAAAAAAAAAAATCCCAAGATTACTTATTATTCTACTTATCCAACAGAAATCCATGGGAGGACCCTGCATAAATGCGTGTGTAGATGCAGTGGACAAAATCTATACTAACTTGAGGATTCATTTTACTGAATTACATTGGGATGCTTTCACTGGTATTGTCGATAAAATTGACTGAGAACAAAACATCAAAACCACTAACATGGCAGGAGGTTCAAACACAGATTATTAGATGCTTTTCACTGTTACTTGTACAGCTGGATTAGTAGCATTCTGTAGCTGTTTGGATTTTGGCCAGAAATTAGTAAACTTCTGAACCTTGAAAATTTCATGAATAACAGAAAAGGAAGTTGCTAGTCTTTATTATTCATTTTTGCAAGATTCCAGCTGTGCCATTAGTGAAAATTATCACAAAACTAAGAACTGTGATGGAAGTATTCCTACACTTAATCATTTAAATCTCAGTGATGCTGAATGAAAATCTAAACATCAGTGTTTACCTTTAGATCCTCCAATCTTATTGTTTCCTTTTACAATCATACATACCAAATCTAGGAAGTCCCTGATGCTTTTTTCAAAAGTCTAACTATGTCCCCAGAAATATTTACACTTTGGCTTTTCTGGACTCTTTCCTGGGAAATCATCTTGAAGGCTGGCAAATGTATATATCTATATTAAGAAAAAAGAAAAAAATATTCTCTCTACTTCTAATGATTCTAAAACATATGCCTAGAAAATGTGTTTTGCTGAGTCTTTTCTATTTTTAATAGTATCTCAGAATTAGCACATTGAGTGAAATAACTTGCTGTCTGAATACAGTGTTCAGAGTACTTTAATTTTTTACACTGTAAATCTTACTATTTTTTTAAAATTCTGTAGAAATGCATTGATCTTGTTCTATGGATGTATCATCTCCTTAAAAAGTAACACAGCAGCAAGAAACACATTAAAAACCCACCATTTTTGTTCTGTGCCAATAAAGAAACTTTCAGAGCCAATGATAGCTTTGGACAGAAATATATGAATCACATAATTCTTTTGTTTTATTTAATTCCAACTAATACCATTTCAGCCACTGGAGCAGGTACTCAGCTTTAAACACATATCTTTCTCTGCCAACAATCAAAGACAGGATACTAGTTAAGTTGTGTTCCCCGTCTGTATGGAATCAATAAAACAATTCATATACCCTAGGAAGTTCTGCAACACAACACTCATTGTCTGTCTCTGAGAACAAAGTTATCCCATATGTGACAGTTCTTACCCATATTAGAAAACCCCTCCCTGACAAATGAATCATTAGCCGCTGTCAACAAACTGGTAGATTCCTCAACAGCAGCAAAGCCAGAGTGAGGACGGACTGTGAGATGTCTGTCCTTAGAAATGTTGACTGAGGCTGCTGTGCAAAGCAAAGGACAGAGGACAGGCAAGAATACACAATGCAAAAACATCACAGTGCATGCCTACAGTTATTCTTAAGAACTTAAACCAGCTGTATGCAAGTAAATTACCACCTAATCCTCCTCCAAAAAAGACCTTGAAAATTTTTCCAAGATTTAATGTTGACAATTGTTGATAATAATGATGATATATAGAATACCTTTGCCTAAGAATGCCCAACTTTTTTTCTGAGACTGGGCAAACAACTTCAAACAGCTTTCTTCCAGGGAGGTATGGCCTTTGTCTTAACTTGGATGAGATCAAGGATAGAGTCCAAATTGAAACTACTAAGAACAAACAGTTATCTTGGAAGTTCAAGATGCATTTGGATGAGGTTAAAAAGAATGTTATCTGGGAGATAGCTAATTAAGGTGTGGAATAAGTAATTAAATGTTTCTTCTGGCCTGATCCAGAGTAAAATATTTTCTACAGGAAAATCATAGTTAATTAAGGTGAAACAGAGGTCACCTGTTTTAAATACCTAAATTAGTGAATTTTTGATGTATTCCTCTTTTATCCACCCTTTAAATTTCTAATATTACATCTATATAAAGACATATGGCTGTCTTCATACACTAATAATTTCAAAGTAAAATGGAAGTGCTACAGAAACTTAGAATTCAAGTCCTTAAATAATTTGATATGAGATAGACATGATGAGAAGACTCAGATAACATTATCTGTTGAAAGATTCTTAAACTGAATAATTACATTAAAAATATTAGCCTTGCAACCAGCTCTCTAAAACAGACTCAAAGGCATGCATTTAAGTAACTAAAATGGGAACAGACCTCAATGCAGCCAGTCTTCTCAGCAGCTAGTTAAGAAAATGGGCTTGACTCAGGACTGCTTTCATAAACTACTGTGGGACGCCGGTGTGCACTGATAGCATGCCTTCTGTAGGTTGCCTCAGCCAGGCAAGAAGGCTGCCATGGAGAACCAGGGGTACTGAGAGGTGGAGGTGCACTGCCCTGCTAGAAGGCTTACCACCTCATGTTGGGAGGTAGCATTACACATGAAATGGTGAACCTCGCTCCCAGTGAGCACGTAGAGTGTGCCAAGAGTTAAGTGAGATATAAGGATGAGATTCAGGCTTCTTCTAGACTTTTAATTGTGGTTTAACTTGCTCTTTGGGCCTGTGTGCACACCCACTGCTCTTAAGCCATAGTTAACTCCCTGACTGAACAAGCAACTCCCCAGCTACTTGTCTGCACAGGCAACATAATGGCCTGGTTTGAAAGAGAGGACAGACTTGAAACTGCATGACCACTTGAGCTCCCAGCACCTTAAACATGCTGGACAGCATCATTGGTGGAGTGACCTGGAGAGTCCTAGACAGTTTCTACTGCAGAAATGATCAAATTGTACATAGATAAGACATTTATGTCAGGTGCCCAGGCTCTGGCAGGGTGGGCTGCGGGGTGGCCTCTGTGAGGAGAGGCTGGGGCTGCCCCGAGCCGGACACAGCCGGTTCCAGCTGGCTCTGACCGACCCACCGCAGGGCACGGCTCAGCCCCGCAGCCACCATGGTGGCAGCTTGGTGAAAGCCTGTGTAAGAAAGGGAAAAACGCTGCCTGGCTGTGAGAGGAAAAGTGTGAGAAACAGCCCTGTGAGTCCCATAAGGGAGAGGTGGAGGAGCGGGAGGAGGTGCTCCAGGCATCCCAGCAGGGATTCACTGCAGCCCCTGGAGACAGCACAGTGCAGCAGATATCCATAGTGCAGCCTGTGTGCGACCCCATGCCAAAGCAGGTGGACATGCCCTGAAGGAAGCTGCAGCCTGTGGAGAGCCCAAGCTGGAGCAGGTTTATCCTGAAGGACTGCAGCCTGTAGGAAGGACCAAGCTAGAGCAGGGGAAAAGTGTGAGGAGGAAGGAGTGGCAGAGAGGAACTGTTATGGACTGACTGTAACCCCCATTCCCCATCTCCCTGCACCACTTGGAGGGCACAGGCGAGGTAGAGGAGTGAAGTTGAGCCTGGGACAAGGGAGGAAGGGGGAAGGTGTCATTTTAATTTTTGTCTTTGTTTCTCACCATCCAACACTAGTCTAATTGGCAATAAATTAAATGAATTTTTTTCCAAGTCAGGTCTGTTTTCCCATGACAGTAATTGGGAAGTGATCTCCCCGTCCTTATCTCAACCCATGAGCTTTTTCATCTTGTTTTCTCCCCGCCATCTGCGGCAGGTACACCCGCCCCGATAAAGACCAAAACTTCTTGACCGCTGGAAGGAAAGGGTTAAACTAGAAGCCACAGTTTGGGGTCAAGCTGCCCGGCTTTCACGGTGACTGGAGTCATGTACACAGAGTGCCCCAAGTCATGTACCCCAGCAACGAACCTCATCCAATGAAACACCTCTGTTAGAAGTTTCTAGACCCCTGACCATACATGACCACAAGCCCCGATCCGACCTAGGGTATAGATGGAGCCTGCCGGAAGACCCCCTTGAGCAAGTCTTCCTCCAAACAGCGGGTCTGCAGTCGGGGACTCTCCCCTTAGATCGGGACGCCGTCTAAGGAAACTTCCCAGGACTGAATGCCTCGCCTTATTGGTAAGTGATGTGCGCATTTTGAAGCACCATTCTAAGCTTAGATTTGGTTACAGTTCATGTAGTGATAGTTCCCAACTGACATCCTGAACCTGTAATGAGTTGTGTTTGTCGCAGTGTTTACGGCCTAATATTCCTGTTCAATCTGGCTGTTACATCTCAATACAACATAACATTCCTGTTCAATTTGACCATTGCATTTTGATATCATTAGAGGAAAATTGACTTTTGAAACATATCTCTGTCGGTCTAGTGTTTCTGCGACACTGTTTTGTTGAGGACAGGGAGTGAGAGAGCGGCTGGGTGGGCATATGCCAGCCAGGCAAGGTTAACCACAATGAACAGTAGAAATGATTCATGTAGATGCAGAAATGGTTACAGAGAATAGTCTTATGTACACAGTTGAGATATTTTATATGTAAGAAAATTAATAGAGATGGATAGTGCATGTTCCTGGGTGTCTTATAGGACCATGGTCAGCCAGATCATAAGAAATGAGAAAAACAGCAGTTTGGAGAGTCTTATGCAATCGAGTTAAAGATGCTGCTGTCAGCAATGGAGACACCCGTCTCCACTCAACAGTGAGTGACCATCCTGTTCAGAAGATTAGACTCCCCAATGTGAGCATTATCCTATGCCAAGATCTCAAGAAATTGGTTTCTCTTTTTAACCAACACTCTGTCCCTGAGGGTCTGTGCAGCAAGCGTTATCTACAGCACTAAGGAACCTACAGAAGCCTAAATGCTTTTCCTAATCACCATCTGAGGTTAAAATAATCAGTTCTGTCAATGTTTAGAGAAGGAATGTACAGAACTGAAATAGCATACCCTGGCTGATCCTCTGCAGAGCACTGAACTTCAGATTTATTTATTAGGGTGGCTCTGTATTTTTTGGTTTGTATTACTGATTTTCTTTCATCTTTCCAATGTGTATAAAATGAAGGAGTTCACTGACTTATTTTACATTTTTTCAGTTATAATTACTCACTGGTAAATTTGTTAAAAACAACAAAACGCTCTCCCACACCACTACTAGCAAGGACTATTTTAGCATTGAGCAAATATTTTTAGTATGTTCTGGAAAGCCCACAGGGTGTTTCATTGTTTACTTTACCTATCTTTTCATTCTCAGATTTTTTTTTTTTTTTTTAATTTGAGAAAACATAATGCAAGGTGTAGAGGTGTAAATTGAACCTCTCCAGGGACCTGGTCAGAACCTCTGTGTACTACCAGGTACTGGGTGCTGCATGATGTGGGGGAAAGTAATTTCATTTCTCTTGGTCTTTTGCTCCCATGCCCTTCCCTGCCCATAATCTCTCACCTATTAATACTGTAGGCTAAGAGGGAACTATCCCTCACTACGTACATTCTAAATGCTTAGCAGACTGAAGCTGTAATTTAAGACAGAATCTAAAACCTTAACTGTAATAAATATTTATCTCAAATTTTAGTGATTCATGTCCTACACAATCCCTGATGTGTAATGTATTAATATCAGTTTTGGATATTGATGGCAAAATATTTTTGCATTTCTCTTGAGATTTACTTAAAAAATAGATCAATAGTTTCTTAGAATATTGCTTCTTAATCTTTGGAATTAAGAACACAGATATAAAAATTAGTCTTTGAAAGCAAAGAGTTTAATATTCATTGTTTCATATGAAATTCCAAAGAAAGACTCTTCCTTTTAATTCTATATTCTGAAGTATTCTTCTGGTATTAGCAGCAGTTTAATAAAAAGCAAGATCCAATTTGAAGAAGTACAAAGGTTTTGAGTATTTTTGATGAAAAACAGCGGTAGTGGAGGATATGGAGAAATAATTATATGGTGAGATAATATAAAGACTGCAGGTTTGTATGTCTTCATATAACTCTACTGAGTAGCAGATCTGATGTTTGTTAATTAAAGACTTCTCTATTTCCACTAGATGGCTGCTTCTGAAAGACTAGCTTCTTAGCATAAAATTAATTAACCTTCAGAAGACAGTCCAAGGTACTTCAATGACCCCACTGCTGCCAAAAAAATAAATCACATTACAGGATCTTTCACAAATCTTTTAAAGGCCTTCTACGATATGTGTGGTGAAAGAGTATAAAATATTAGGTACCCTTTTATTTTACATTATGTGCTAGAAGAACACAGAAGGCAATTATTTCTGCACCATATATCAGAACAGTGTCTCTTCTCACATTTTAAGAGGTATGTGGACATTATGAGGAAACATGTAGAGGATATCATACTAGTTTCACTCTCCTTGCTCCTCATCGTATACATCTAGTGTTCAACTCTCTGATCTCCCTCCCCTTCCCACCAAAAAAAGTATTATGTAGGTACCAAATATCAGAAGCTATTGGAGCAGGCCTGGTTTTAATTCATATCTGAAAGTCATCATAAACTTTGGTCCAGATTTCAAGTCATTTGAAAATACCTTATTTGTATCCTCCTTTTGCAAGCAAGGAAAGTGCAGGATGCATCCTAATCGGGTACCAAAACTGAAAGAAGGGCAAAGGGTTAATTTCTAAATCCTCCTGTCTTTTGGTCAAGAACTTTATAGATGGTTAAAGAAAAACACAAACATCACCAATAACCCTATTGAAATGTCATTTTAGAATCTGTTCTGATTTAGACAGCCTTTGCAAATTAATTTAGGAATGAAGCATCTTCTCAAACAATAGAACTTATCATGGCTAATGATAGGAATTTAGTCATTGGTCTGACTTGCATACATCAGATTTTTATCATATACTTTGGAGTACTACAGGGGTCTTAAGTGTGGGTAAGTGCTCATTGAAGCCACACAGACACAATACTGAACTGAGACTCAAAGTATGATCTTCCTTGTAGCCTCTGTGCTTCATTTCCTCTATGACTTTGGATAAGTGACTTTATTTTCCCCATCTGTAAGCTGAGAATAACAGTGTTGCTTCTCCTAAAACAAGTCTTAAGATCAGATTTAAATGTAGGATTTATGATTGTACTAGGTGTGCTATATATGGAAAATCATATGCTTACATGAAGGAAAAAACATTTCCATATGTATTGTACCTAACATTGTCATACTCCAGTTCTACATCTGTTGCTGCCAGACATTTGCCAGCTTTCTAAGATGTTGCTACTTAAGCTCAGATGCAAGAGAAATGGAAAGTGGAGAATGATGGGATTTGATCAAGTCTTGTGTGCCAAAGGTAGTCCTTTTTTGTCTAGTGCCAAGACTAATAAACCACTTAGCAGTAGCTGCCTCCTGTAATTTTCAAAAATTATTGGACTATTTTAGCATTCCTTGTTATGAGAGAAAGACCCATGTGCTTTTTCTATCCTTGCTACATTTTCTTTCTAATGGAAACTTCTAATGTTTTTTTGATAAAGCTAACCGATTTAACTATAATGAATTTCACAATCAAGATGCCTGTATAACCCTTTCCTTCCTAAATCAATGTAATTTCTTCTCACCCCAAACAAGGAATTCTGCATCTGTTTTTCAAGGATCCAGGGCCCAGCACTGATACCGTTGCTCAGAAATTGGAGGAATATGCTACATTTTAAGAAAGAGCAGTGAGAAAGTCTGGGTAGCAGAGCCATGCAAGATAAGAAATGTAGACAGAAGTAGGACTGTGGAGATAGAGATTATTAATACCCCAAAAATTCAAGGTGGAAAAACAATGAAATGGATAGGTTTAAAACCCTAAAGGGAAAATGCAGAAAAGTATCAGTGTCAGAGGATTTGGAAGACAGCAATCTGCCAACACTGAGGACTCCTTCCTGCTTGTTTGATGCCTGCCTGGCCAGCAAAGGCTCTTTAGATGTCTTACTGGGGTGTTGAGCCCACTGTTGCTTAGCCTAGCAGCTTCTTAAATCCTTGATCTTGTGTGTTTATTAGCCAATACATAATTGCCTTATACCTTTATTTGTGTGTGTGTGTGCACGTGTATGTGTGTGTATGTATATGCACATAGATAAACATATATGTTTGTACGTATCTATCAATATTCTACTTGCAAAGACTCTCCTGCTCAGCTAAAAGATTACTGTTTACAGTGACCCCAAAAGAGAGAGTAATACCAGTAAAAATTTAAAATATTTTAAAAAGAAAATGTAAATCTAAGAGGTCACACAGTCTCTCAATATTACAAAGTAAGACATTTAAAACCATTAATATAAAATCATATCTATACAATTAGGTAACTGTTATGCTCTTCACCTCCCCTGGAGAGAGTTATTGAAACTCTGGGACAGTTTAAAATAAACATAATTAATAGTTCTCCATCTATTCTCAGTCATTCTGACACTCCAGAATTTCAATATGAAAGGCTGACTTTGGAGAAGGAAAATACTGGGCATTCTAAGCCATCAGTTAGGATGCAAACCTGAATGCTAACTATTGCTAAAATATAGTCTATTTGCATACAAAAAAAGAGAGTCAAACAAACAAGAATGCTGCTTCTGGAATCTAAAGTAACTGATTCATAAACTTGGCTTTAAGCCAAGAAAAGAAACTTTTTTGGAAAAAAAAAAAATGACATGAGAAAGCTGTCTTATTTCAAATTATGTTTGTAGTGAAATAAATATCAAGTCTTTCATAGTATCCGGTCAATCCATACATTTCTCCATCCCCAACTAAAAATAATTTATTTGCTAGATCTTGTTTTATTATATGAATCACAAAATTTAAGAAAACCAAACAAGCCACAACATAGTTGGAGACTCAGAGAGTGATTTAGCTGTATTTTGAGAGTCTCATACCAAAACTTCAATCAGCAGCCATCTAAAGCCAGAAGAGTTTACAGTGCTCAAACCACCTGAATTATTTTCTCTGAAAAGTTATTCAAGTCCTAAATTTATGCTTCCTTGCCTTATAACAGTAAGATATGCAGATAACAGAAGCCTAAATACAGTCAGGATCTAAAAATTGAGTTTTCTTTGTAGTTCTCCTTAAGATAAAAAATAATTGATGAATCTGTGTTCCATAAACAGCTTCCCAGATTCTTCTGATATCATCCCAGCTGAGTAGTCTAGTCACCACTTTCTGTGTTGTAAATCATACATGGGCAGAAGTAGCTCACCTGTAGATGTAGAATCTACTGAATTTTCTGTCATTGTTCTAAGCATCTTCAGCTAAGTAAAAACAATGTTTTCCAATGGAGTACTAACTACTTTTAAAGTAGTTGAAATCAACTCCTTCTGGAGTTTGCAACTGAGAGGAAAACAGCCTGCCACAACTATACATTTATACAAACAAAGCTATTAAAAGAATACTAGAGCTGTAAAAACAAGCACTCTGAAGTAGGAAATGTCAGAGCTAAATTTATTCTCCATGACCTTAATTCATTCTTTTTCATGGCATGTTCATTACAATATAGGATCTAATTACATAGTCATATAATACATTAGGGTTTCCTCATGAAATCTGTACAGGTTACTTGAGAAATAATTTGCAATGATACTAAAACAGAAAAAAAAGAAGACTCTTGTCACAAGTTATTCAGAGAAATCATCTCCAAAAGCCAAAACTGTGCTCCTAAACTAACTGGCTAAAGTAAGTGCGGTAAGTATATTCATTTTGCTGGAATGATGTGATTGTGTTCTGTACAAATACAATTTTTTTTGTTACTTAAGTAAAAAGAAATTTAGTTGTTACTCAGGTATTTCCAGCCATATATCATGGTCAAACATGCACTTAGATACATCTTTGCTAACCTTGAAAAGGTTAGACTGGGATTCTGTGAGTGGTTCAAAACCCAGTAATGAGATTTGCGACTCCCCTAAGCATTTAAAATCCTGCTCTGTGCTAGCTTCAGTTTATGTCAGCAAGTAACAGCCCTTAACTGCAAAATTCAGTATAAACTATGCAAAGGAAAGAAAGCAACATCCTTCTTTGCAACACGTGCCATAATGAAAACAAAACATGTTTTTTTCCTCAGTAGCTGTTTGACATACTGTATATATCTAATCCCACAGTTAGAGACTCAATTCTGTTCCATGCCCTGTGTGATAGCTGTTACAGAAAAGACAACCTTTCCTGTCACAGTCAGCATACACATAATTTTTAGCAGTTTCCAAAGGGTTCCATTTGACTCTTCCTCCCTTATCTGGTCCCAAAATTAGTGATCTTGAATTCCGGAGTTTTACATTCCTCCAGGCATAACATAAATGTCCTCTTGATTCTGTAAATGCTAACAACCCTAAGGATCATTATGTCCTATCTAGTGGAGTTGTTAAGTTATTACTGAATTGATTGCTTACTGAAAAGTAAAACTATAGAGATGGCGGGTGGCTCTTAGCGTAATTTTTTTTCTCTGAATTGTTCATTTTATATTAATAAGTATAGGGACAATCATAAGTAATGCATGTAGGTACATGGGATTGGTATGTATAATCTTGACTGATGTGTTGACTGGATCTTGACTAAGACCCCCAGAAACGACAGTGCAACTGAACCCCACATCTATTTTTGACCACTATGCAGTCAGAAAAGGATTTAAAGATTTTTTATAGTAGATATAGTAGCAAAAGAAAATAATTTATGGAAGAAAGGAACTACAGAGATTGAGAAGGAAACAAGCTACACTGGATAATTATAAACTAAAACTTGATTAGCTATTCTTTACAAGGCATTCTTGTACCACTGGTTATTTGATCTGAGTGAACTTTGGAAACCCTATTCACTGCTAGCATTTATGAATATAGCCATTTGCTTTTCAGGCACAATTGATTAGGCTATGGTTTCCAAAACCCAGCAACCAAGCCCACTTAGTGTTTCCCAATAATTATTATTTTCTGAGAAATAATAATAAAAACTTCTCATCAGAAGTTAGGCAGAAGATATAATTTCTAAATTATTCTTGTATACTTTGCAAATCACAGTCTGACCTTGGTTCTTATATTGGCATTAACCTTTATAGCTTTGTTTTAAAAATGTTTCTTCGATACTTTTGAAAACAGCAAAATGCATGTCCTACATTCATGTGGGCACATAGTGAATGAAATGAAGGAAAAAAGAAGTATATTTAATGAACAATTAGTATCCAAAGCTAGATAAAAAGTGTATAATCTGATGGAATACTTTAAAATTTAAATAAAGTTATCCTAGAGTCAGAGTCTGCAAAGGAGTGGTGTGTAGCTTACCAATTTATAGATCAATACAAGGTCTGCCTGAAACATCAGAGACCTTCTTCAAAGATCTTTTTCAGACAATGAAAAGGGAATGTCCTTTTGCACTTGTCTAAAGGGGCTTTAAAAGTAGCAAATATTTCTTTATCATAATTGATTTCTACTTCGGTGTCCTAGTTTCAGCTGGGATAGAGTTAATTGTCTTCCTAGTAGCTGGTACAGTGCTATGTTTTGAGTTCAGTATGAGAAGAATGTTGATAACACTGATGTTTTCAGTTGTTGCTCAGTAGTGTCTAGTCTAAAGTCAAGGATTTTTCAGCTTCTCATGCCCAGCCAGCAAGAAAGCTGGAGGGGCACAAGAAGTTGGCACAGGACACAGCCAGGGCACCTGACCCAAACTGGCCAACAGGGTATTCCATACCATGTGACATCCCATCTAGTATAGGAACTGGGGAGCGGGGGCGGGGGATCGCTGCTCGGGGACTAGCTGGGTGTTGGTCGGCGGGTGGTGAGCAATTGCACTGCGCATCATTTGTACATTCCAGTCCTTTTATTATTGCTGTTGTCATCTTATTAGTGTTATCATTATCATTATTAGTTTCTTCTTTTCTGTTCTATTAAACCGTTCTTACCTCAACCCACGAGTTTTGCTTCTTTTCCTGATTTTGTCCCCCATCCCACTGGGTGGGGGGGAGTGAGTGAGCGGCTGCATGGTGCTTAGTTGCTGGCTGGGGTTAAACCACGACATTGAGTAATGGTTACTTTCAAGTAATGTACTCATATCATAAACTTAATCAGCTTTTCCCTCAACTTCTTGATCTTCAGAAATCTTAATTTGGCTGTTAAAACTTCAATTTCTTTTCTACCAGTTTCTAACTCACATTTCCTACAATAGCATTCCATTCGGCACATTAAACTTTAACAACTCTCAGTAAAGCAAAGAGAGTTTCATAAGAAAACAAATATTGTAATACATATTTGATTGACATATGCATCAAAAAATTAAATTAATCCAACCTTTCACCAGATTTTGTTTTATTTTGTCTTTTGCACCTACTTAGTCTGTCTACTTTAGCACCTTGTACTATTAAATCCAGATAGCCTTGACATACATACAGATAGGATAGTTACAATACCAGATTGCTCTTTCCCTGGTATCAGAAAACTGTCTAAAAGGTGCTGTTATCTCTGTGTCTTTTCTGAACCAGTTAAAACCTTGGTGAAATAGCACTGGACAGCTGTTTGGTCCCTTAACATTTTTATTATTGCTTGCACGTTTCCCAGTGACTCAGTTCTTTCATTACATTTGATGTCCATAAATCTGGCTATTTTTGTAGTGCCAGGTCATGACTGCTTCAGATGTTATTCAAAAAGCTGTCTTTTTTTGTGTGGACAATATAATTAGAGACTCAGAATCACTGTTGCCAACAGTTATCTATTGGAAATGTTGACTGCCACAGTGAGATAAAAGACCCATAATTCAATTTGATCAAAGAGCCTTAAACAACTACATACAGTGGTGAAACTCTATGAAATATTGATCAGTTCTTTCAAGTAATTCTGAAAATACCCACTTAAAACCTTAAAGACATACACAGGTTTCCTGTCTTAATTGTCTAAAACTGCTAAAACTTTAGTTTTTGTTAATAACTGAATGGATTCAACAATGGTTACAAATAAAATTATCTCATTTTTGATACCTAATTAATAAGCTATTTATTTTATTTCCAAGACTACAAAGAGACTTGAAGGAGTTTTAGGTTAATTGGATAGCCATTATGTGTTTTGAAAATATATTTTCTTTCTTCTGAATACCATGAAGATTAAATAAAATTACTGATCTGCCTTCATATAAAAAATACAGGTCTTTTTATTACTGATTACCATAATAATACTACTTAACCTTTATAATACACATTTCATGTTCAAAACATAGTACAGAGGTTAAGTAATTAATCCTTTCCAGCGTGCTTTTGAACAAAGTGAAAAAACATTGTCATCTTTATTTCATGTTGATGACGCAGAGGTGAAGAAGTGGAATGGTTTGCTGAAGGTAATACAAAGCGGAAGGGATGACTCCAAAATTATGAACTGAGAACCCTTTTATTCCATGATTATGCTTTCTTCCCATGATAAACTAGTATTTACATTTTCTGAAACAATGTCTCTCTCCTCCCCTCCAGTTTTAATGGATCATCCCTTAAAAAAAATGTTTCCATCTATAGCAACATCTTCTTGAAAACTGCAATGATTTTGCTCAAGGTTACATTTCATTGTCATAAACCTTATTATTTTTTTTTTATTTCCGCCCTTTAACATTTTCTGTATCTTCACCTGTAATGCCAGGTGTAAAGCCCAACGTGCCACAGGAACAATGGAAACCATTTCACCTACTGCCTTTAAAAAGAATGTTGCGTGCTTAGCTATGTACCACATGGTTCTGTATTCATGCACCTAAGCACACAGTATTGACATTCACTGTCATTTGGGAGTACATGACACCATTTTGGGACTGTTTGTACACTCCAGAGCAGTTATGCTGGATTTTAGGAGGCTGTAAACTTTGTATGTTTTTCACCCTTATACCTTATACCATAGGATCACAAAGATTGAGAATCAGCTCACCACTAATGTTCACTGGGCGCCTAATATCATCTTTCCTCCTCTGCAGCCCTTGGTGCCCACCTGGAACTGGTACAAGCCTATTTTATTCAAATTTTTATATCTCATTTGTCACCTTAGCTTCTCACAGTCTTATATTCTTGGTGTGCTGTAAACCGTACTCTCTCAGTTATGGGAATGACTAAAAGGTGGAAGAAGCTGGTGAGACAATTACTACCTGACTTGTTTACTATTTGTTGCTTTGTCATACTTATAAGACAAATACTGTCAAACCCTCCACTGCATGGAAAGGACCCTTATTCACTGACTAATACTAAAATAGATCAAATACACCAGCCTTTGTACCGAGTAGCACCATAACTTTGGGATACTCACACAGTACAAGTCAGTCAGCATGCAACTACATGAGAGACATTCATTCTGGTTTAAGTGGAAATTTGATAAAGGATGATATTGGAAAGAAAAAAAGAAAGAGAAAATTAAAAAAAAAGAGCTTTTAACCTAGATTATTATCTAGTTTGTAATTACAAGAAATCAGAAATTACAAACAATGGAAGAAGTTTGCACCAGTGTCTATGTGGTGTCAAAATAAGAGGCTGCCATACAGATCAGAGGGAAGTTTGTTCCCTCAGCTTCTATGTACTATGGCTGAAAAGAAGGTAACATCCGCTTTACAAGAATATTATTTGTCCTCAGGTAGATATGGGAGTTGTATATGCCAACAATAAGAATATCAGGTTATAATACTTAATATCTTGAAATGCTTTGCAAGGTTTATAAAAATTCATGATTCATGATTTAAATCTCTAAATATGCACGAATAAGATGGGACATTTATGTATGATAAATTATCTCACATCTACTTGCTGCATGATTCTTTCCTTCTATGTAAAATATTAAATTACTATTGGTTACAGTTAGAGATAGGATAGATAATTCAGAAGATAAACTTTTATTCAGTATAGTAAATACTGTTTTTATAATGACTAGCACAGCACTTTGAGTTCCTGAAATGAAAGTTGTTAAATACATGAACATTATTTTTTTGTTGGGAAGGACTTTCATCACACACAAAATTTAAAGTAAGTTTAATTCTACTGATTGCAGTGTAACTTCTCTTGAGAATGATGTGATAAAGTATTTTAAGACTGTTACTGTAGTCTGATCATGTATCTTCTATGGTGCCGTGGTATTCATGCAATATCTGTACCAATGAGGCGGGAAATTATCTTTTCACCTACATCCATGCAAACCTGCTATCTGGTAAGTTAAAAGAAAGCACTGAACAATATACATTGAAAGTTTTGAGACAGAATGATAACTTGAGTATAGTAACTATTATTATGAAGCCAAGCCAAAAGCTGACTGTACTGAAACTGAAAGAGAACTGATTACACCCCTATTGCAAATCAGATTCTGGAAAGTCCTCACATCACTACTGTCAAACTCTTTCACTAGCATGGAAAACAAATAGAAGCAGATTTGTTGTACAAATTTCCATTGTACTTCTTTGCTGTTTGAGTATTAACATGAGTGGTTCTTAGGTCTAGGTATCATTGCCGTGTAGAAGGTTAAACAGGAAAGATAAGGATACTTTTGGGACTCTTGATCTTACTTGACAAGGAGTAATAGTGTAAAGTTATGTTCTGCCAATTACAGATCCTTTGCAAAGGACAAATATTTTGGCGGTCCTTAAACAGCTGCCTCCTGAGAGAACAGGAAACATGTTTCCCCCTAGAAATACCAGAGGCACTAATCACTTCACAAAGGATAGAGAAGACATGGGGCACTGACTCGCTCATGCACAAACGCTGTCTGTGAATAAATAGTTTAAATAATATGAAAGTTGATGCAGCTTGCAAATTTTCACTGCTCCTCTGGGAAAAAGGGTAGTTTTGTCTCCATGTGGAAGCATACTTTCACCCTGTGTGCCCTAAGGGCTTTGAAGAGACCTGGAGTTAGCCAGAGCTTTGAGGCAGATCTGCCTAGCCTGTCTCCTATTCTAAATTCCCCAAATAAGAATGAAGGTGACTTTTTAAGTTACCTCTCCCTCCCCCCAAAAACCCGAACCCAACCCAAAATCCCACACAATAAAAACAGACAGGTTCTATCAGACTAGATACTAAAAAGACTTGATTTTTTTAAGTAGACCCAACCAAAATTGACTAGGTCAGACACAATGGAAACAATAAAAACAAAATATCACACACAACTCTCTCTGCTTGCTCACTGTGTCTTTGAAAATGGTCCTTGGTCCACCTTTGATCTGAATTAATCCATGACTGCAAATTGTAACAAATCTTCAAGAAGTTTTTTGCTATTATCTCTGATGCCTGGACAGCTGCTCTCTCCTTTTCTCAGCCAAGTATCCTGATTCTTCAGGCTCCCCCAGCATTTTACTGGCTTTTCTGCCTGTTATATCTTGTATTCCGGGAAATCTTGTCTCCCCTGAGCATGGCAAGTAGCTCCCTGAGAAAAAGCACATTCTTACCCATGTGCGAAACATGACTTCCAGCATGCTATGAAAAAAGCAATATTACGTTTTTATCAGATCATCAATACACCATGATATTGCATCATATTTGTAGAAAAGCTTTATCCAATAATTTAGCATATTCATGCTTAGCTGACACTTAGCATACTTTGTGACATATTTTTAGCAGATTATGTTTGTGATTTCATAGCTCACAGAGGTTTCACACTGCTCCACCCCCTTAACAGAACATAATGTAAAAAGATAGCAAATAAAATACATTATGTCTGTCTCTAGCTCAGTGTAGCATCCCAGCAATATATCTAAGTGTTTATGTCTGTCTAGCCTTTTATAATATAATAAAAGAAAAAAGTATGTATGATTGTGTTATAGGAAAAGGTCCATCCAAACATATTAACTCAAGAGTTAGACTTGAGTAATAACTATTTAAATACATATATAGATCTGAGTGAGTGAGATTCCTTTTACTGACTGTAAGGAAAGATCCTCCCCTGTATTACAGCTCTTAAAGCTGAGGGACAAGCATTTAAAACAAAAGGTGTATAACAAGACCAGAATGCCGTAGTTAAGTGTAAGAAGTTATTTGTAAATTGAATGATTCACCCTGGTAATGGTAAGATTTGTCATCCCGGTAGTAATGACTATGAACTATGTTGTTTACACAGTATAGAAGATTAAGTCATATTTCCAGCCTTTCTTTCTCTCTTAGAAACACAGTATGATTATCTTGCAGCATTTTGAGAAGTTACAAGCAAAGATTGTATTAATTCAATCTGGATCAGAAGAGGCCTCCATCACTTCATGATTAAAAGATATAAAAGCTGTTAATTTTAATTTTCAAAGGTTCATGTTCATCTAATGTTTATTCAATTTTAATAAAAATACTAATAAACACATTGTCTAATAATAATTAAATGCAAATTCTTCTGTTAATCTGAGAAAAGAAAGCACTGTATTAAAAAATAATTACAACATATCATGAAATATGCAACATTACCATTTTACCAGCTCATATATCAGCAGCTCTTGCATATTTATATATAAACTTTTGTAAAAAAGTACTTTAGCATGCTCTTTATATATATTTCTATTTGTTTATTCTAAAAAGAAAACAATTGACTTTTTACAGTGTATAATATTTGTGATTTTATGTAAGCTAGTGTCTTTCTGCAGTCAAATTGTATTATCCCAAACACATTATGAATGGAATTTCACTACAATTTGTTATTTATGTGAAGTCTTCTATATGGTTTGCTAATACAGTCACATCAGGAGAGCAACAGCTTTGTGTTCATGCATGCACAGTCACACACACGTTACTGACATTCACCGAATTTCTGAAATCATTGAATATTATAAACAACAGTACTTGTAGAATTGAATATTATATGTTATAAAAGTTGTGAATATCTCACCAAGACAAAATGTATTTAATTCATTTTTTTCTTTCCTAGAGAGTAAGGTGCTGTACAAAATGAGATCAGGTAGTGGAACAGGCTAGTAGAATGGTGCCATTAGGTGAAGAAGCTGCAGGAAGAGTGATGTGGTTTAACCCCAGATGGCAACTAAGCAGCACACAGCTGCTCCCTCACTCCCCCCCGCATAGGGACGGGGGAGACAATCAGAAGAGGAAAAGTGAGAAAACTCATGGCTTGAGATAAATACAGTTTAACAGGTAAAGCAAAAGCTGCATGTGCAAGCAAATCAAACCAAGGAATTCATTCACTACTTCCCATTGGCAGGCAGGTGTTTAGCCATCTCCAGGAAAGCAGGGCTCCATCATGTGTAGTGGTTACTTGAGAAGACAAAGCACCATCACTCCAAACATACCCCCTTCCTTCTTCTTCCCCCAGCTTTATATGCTGAGCACGATGTCATACGGTCTGGAATATCCCTTTGGTCAGTTGGGGTGAGCTGTCCCAGCTGTGTCCCCTCCCAACTCCTTGTGCACCCCCCGCCTACTCGCTGGTGGGGTGGGGTGAGAAGCAGAAAAGGCCTTGACTCTGTGTAAGCACTGCTCAGCCATAACAAAAACATCTCTGTGTTATCAACACTGTTTTCATCACAAATCCAAAACATAGCCCCATACTAGCTACTTCGAAGAAAATTAACTCTATCCCAGGCAAAACCAGCACAAAGAGGCAAACTGACTATGCACCATCAGGGTAGCTGAGCAAGATTGCCAATGTCTTTGGAGAGACCATGCAGAGCCAAGAGCCTGAGACCCACAGTTTAAGGAAAGATCTAGAAAATACCATCTAATGAGCAGTGGATGGAGATTACCACCAAAAGAAAGGCTGCAAACTTGTGACTTCTAAGCAAGAGGAGGAAGACTGCTTCCCTGCCAGCTGCAGATCTGTAGCTTCAGAGCAGGTATAGTGTCCTGGGGATCCAAAGCCAAGTGTCTGTGTGAGGAGGAAAAGGAGGGTGATAGCTGTCAGAGACTGCTCCCGGCACGGATGAAATTACCCACCTGATGGGCTCTAACTTGCATGTCTCAGGAAGCTTATTTCTTGCTGGGTGGCTTGTGGTGGGTTAACCTTAGCTGGCTGCCTCAGGAAGACAGGGGAAAAAATAAGATGAAAGACACTGTGGGTCACGATAAGGACAGAGAGATTGCTCAGGAATTACTGTCATAGGCAAAAAAGACAAAATGGGGAAGATTAATGTAATTTTTTGCCAATTAATAACAGATTAGGATAGTAAGAAATAAAAACAAAACCGAAAACACCTTCCCTCTCACTCTTCCAACTTCTTCCCAGGCTCAACCTCCCTTCTGACTCCTCTGTCTTCTTCCCCCCAAGCAGTGAAGGGGGATGGGGAATGCGGGTTGCAGTCAGTCCATAACTTTTCCTCTCTGTTGCTCCTTTCTCCTCACACTTTTTCCCTGCTCCAGCATGGGTGCTTCCCACAGGCTCCAGTCCTTCAGAATAAACCTGCTCCAGCCTGGGGTCCTCCAGGGGCTGTAGAGTGGATATGTGCTCCAATGTGGTCCTCCATGGGCTGCTGGGAGACAACCTGCTTCACCATGGTCTTCTCCACAGGCTGCAGGGGAATCTTGTCTCTGACACCTAGAGCACCTCCTCCCCCTCCTTCTCTGACCTTGGTGTCTACATAGTTGTTTTTCTCACATTTTTTTTTCACTTCTCTTTCTCACAGCTGCTGTGCAGGTTTTTTTGCCCTTTCTTAAATCTGTTATCACAGAGGCACCATCAGTGCTGCTGATGATAGGATTATCTCTGGACAGCAGTGTATCTGTTTTAGAGCCTGCTGGAGCCGATTCTCTCTGACATGGAGGCAGCTCCTGGTCTCTTCTCACAGAGTTCACCCCTGAAGTCCTGCCCACTACCAAAACCTTGCCATGTAAACCTAATACACACCCAAATCTGGGATATTATGGAGAGAATACCAAGTCTTACCTTACCCTTGGGCTATTAACCTCTGCTGTTTGTCCATCTGGACACCAATGATACTGCTGGGTCAATCCCAAGCATGTCAAGAGAGACTGACTATGGAGCTCTGGAAGTGAGGGTCAAGGGACTAAGGGACAAGGCACTCAATCCTGCCAGCAAAGGGAGAAAGAATTGGATACATACCATGGATCAATACCTGGCTGTAGGGTTGATGTCTGAAACAAGAATTTGCCTTGTAGGAGCTTTTGGTGGTGTTGCATCAGTCCATTGACCTGTCATGATATTATATAGAGAGAGATATAGATAGATAGACTAGGGCAGGTTTTCAAATGTGTATTAAGATATGCTTATAGGCAAATAACCAGGGATAGGAATATGCTCAGTCAGGTAGCTTTTCAGAGATGAGGCAGTGTTCTCCGAAGCAACATAAATACAGAGGTTCTTCCCAAGCAGAAACTGCTGACCTGTTTGTAGTGTTGAGTTCATAATCATCCATAGTGCAGCAAGAACATTAACATGCACAGGACAGAATATCCACAAAGTGTTTGCCACTATCACACTCAGTTTTAACCCCAGGCATGTTAACTACACATAATTGTTACTTGAACTGGACATTATGACATGGCTGAGCAAAATATCTGACCTTTATGCAATGTCTCTGCTGAACTACATTTGTCAGAGAACTGCAGTTAACTTCAATTTATTTCATAGATCTTTGAGGATGAAAAATCTGTGAGGATGTGCACACTCAGTATGTTGAATTTCCGACTCACTGTATTTGACATCTTTAAAACCTCCCTTAAGTCTGTGACTGCAAAGGGAGAATAGTGCTTCATGTACCTTGACCTCCTGCTTTCACTGCTTTTTTTGCCAGCTCAGCAGACTAGCAGCAGTTACAGCTTTCTGTGGCATCGTCTGATTAAAGCAGGGGGCTTTCTCTAATAAGAGGTGCAATTATTTCCTCTACATGCTCATCTTGAATCAATTTGTTAGCCATTACCTAAACTCAAAGCCAGTTTGTACTGACAATGTAGTAACATACTGATCCACCCAATTTGTCTGCACTGGTGAAATTCTTAGCAGCCCATTACATATGCTACTTTAATACTAATGGATTTGACACTCACACATGGAAGAAATATAAGATATATGTTGATTTTCTGCTCTCAAAGACAAGCCTACTCCACTCTTTAGACAAGTATTTGCCATTAATTGCAGGTGCAGTTTGCCAGCTCTTGAGTTCAGACATTATAGCCCTGCCACAACTTCGAAACATGGGGTAGAACAATTCAAGGCCTCTGTAGTCTTCCTGCTTGTTAATTGGTTGTCTAAGAGAACAGGGTGAGCCACTGCCTAAGATGGTTTATAATGCAATGGAAGAGCAACTGTAACACAGTAGCTACCACTACTACAGGGTTGCTAGAGATAGTATCACTTAGCATGTCATTCTAGCTTTTATGTAAAATTCCTATTTGATTTTTTGCACTGTACTCAAAGTTACTGTATAACGTCTCAACATATTCATACAGACAAGCTTAAGAACTGTGGAAATTTTCATTCAAAATTTTCTGGCTTTGGCAAGCTATCCTTTTCAGCCTGTCCTGTAATGCATTTCATTTGATAAGTAAAATATTACAGTAGTAAGCCTGCATGTTTAATCCTTGCAACTTTAGCTGATTCAGTATCATATTTGCAAACAGGCTTAGGTTACATTTCTGCAAATACTGAGGTCAGTGAGAAAGTTCATGAGCTAAAATTACTTGGCAGTTTGACAATACTGTCCAACTCAGACTGTACTGAGTAATGAAAGAAACAAGCACTGCAAGTTATTGTAATAAACCCACCTATGACAAAACATGCCCTGATTTATCAGCCTCACTTTAGTAAAAAATTTCACTTAAAATTAAACTTAACACTTTAAGGCAACTATCTTTCTTAAATGTAGGCAGTCATATCAGTTAGAGCATAGTTATCCATTTTGAGGAAAAATAAATCCCTCTGAATTCAGTTGCATGCAGGTTTCTTCTTCAAGATCCATGATTAAATCTCTAACTGAAGAGTCACTCAAGAATTTAGATAGAGAAAATCAAAGATGTATTCAAAATCAATTAGATGTCTAATTTCTATTAAAATTTTTAGAAGCTGGACATATGAAATAACAAATTAGTTGTGAAAAACAAAGATTCTTTTTTTCTTTTTTTTACACCCTCAATATATGAAGTGATAAGGTTAGATATCAGGATTCACAATTTACTCAATTAAAAATCTTAGTAAAACAGAACATAGTTAAACAAAACCTAGCAATACAGTGCCATTACTTCACATGTGCTCCCACTTAATTAAAAAAAAAAATTCAAGTCTTCTTTGTGTACGCATGTGTGCATATGTGCATACAGTGAGTAAGGCAAAAGCTGAAGAAGAATCAATATATAATATATCATATTAAAATAATTCCTAGAGTTGCAATACTCTATTTTTCTCTGAAAATACTGGTCCATATTAAACTACCTATTTAGCCCTTTCTGTGTTATGGGGTATTTTTTCAGATGTAATTTTTGGGCTTGCATGTCTTCTGGACAGTTTTATTTGATTTAGCCTCTCACCTTAAGGAACTGATAAAGAAGCTCCTTGTGGAGCTGCTGAAGGAAAGCAATCCCACACTGCTAGCTCTAATCCATTGCCCAACAGTCAGCTCCTGGACATACCTAGTGAGACAGTGCACTGATGTTGAAACCTTTCAGGTTAAGCCCAAATTTTACTTGAAGGAAAACCATTCATTGATTTAACTTCATCTTCTGTTTAGGAAATCTGCATGACAATACTCAGAGAAGATGCATATTGTGTCTTATTCTTCTCCCTTCAGCCTTCTTTCTTATATTTACACTAATATAGTATGTAAACTTATGTTAGACTGGCTTGCAGACTCATGGCCCTCCTCTGAAATGTACAAATACCTTCAGAACAATTTCAAAAATATTTTTTTCAAATACTAAAAGATATTCACTTTAATGTGCAATCTCTGATTTATTGTGTTCACTTTCATTAATATTCTATGAACACCGAATATTAAAAGAATATTAGGATTCATATTAATATTCTTAATGGATACATCATATAATGAATGTATTAGTCTTGAGAGCGCTCACATGGCATGTCCAGGACAAACAGGGGATCAGGCCCAGCCAGCATGGGTTCATGAAAGGTAGGTCCTGCTTGACCAACCTGATCTCCTTCTATGACCAGGTGGCCCACCTAGTGGATGAGGGAAAGGCTGTGGATGTTGTCTACCTGGACTTCAGCAAGGCCTTTGACACTGTCTCTCATGGCATACTCCTGGAGAAGCTGGTGTCTCATGGCTTAGACAAGTGTACTCTTCGCTGGTTAAAAAACTGGCTGGATGAACGAGCCCAGAGGGTTGTGGTGAATGGGGTGAAATCCAGTTGGTGGTGGGTCACAAGTGGTGTTCCCCAGGGCTCGGTGTTGGTCCCTGTTCTGTTTAATATCTTTATTGATGATTTGGATGAGGGGATTGAGTGCACCCTCAGCAAGTTTGCAGACAACACCAAGTTGGGAGGCAGGGTCGATCTGCTTGAGGGTAGGGAGGCTCTACAAAGAGATCTGGACAGGCTGGATCAATGGGCTGAGGCCAATCATATGAAGTTTAACAAGGCCAAGCGCCAGGTCCTGCACTTCGGTCACGGCAACCCCATGCAGCGCTACAGGCTTGGGGAAGAGTGGCTGGAAAGCTGCCCGGCAGAGAAAGACCTGGGGGTGCTGGTTGACGGCTGACTGAATATGAGCCAGCAGTGTGCCCAGGTGGCCAAGAAGGCCAATCGCATCCCAGCCTGTATCAGAAACAGTGTGGCCAGCAGGAACAGGGAGGTGGTTGTTCCCCTGTACTCAGCACTGGTGAGGCCACACCTCGAGTACTGTGTTCAGTTTTGGGCCCCTCACTACAGGAAAGACATTGAGCTGCTAGAGCGTGTCCAGAGGAGAGCAACCAAGTTGGTGAGGGGCCTTGAGCACAAGTCTTATGAGGAGCGGCTGAGGGATCTGGGGTTGTTCAGTCTAGAAAAGAGGAGGCTGAGGGGAGACCTTATCGCTCTCTACAACTACCTGAAAGGGGGTTGTAGTGAGGTGGGTGTTGGTCTCTTCTGTCAGGTGTCTGGAGATAGGACAAGAGGAAATGGCCTCAAGTTGAGGCAAGGGAGATTTAGGTTAGATATTAGGAAAAATTTTTTTACTGAGAGGGTTGTCAAACATTGGAATGGGCTGCCCAGGGAAGTGGTTGAGTCACCATCCCTGGAGGTATTCAAAAAGCGAGTGGACAGGGTACTCCAGGGCATGGTTTAGGGGGCATGGTTAATGGTTGGACTTGATGATCTTGAAGGTCTTTTCCAACCAAAATGATTCTATGATTCTATGATTCTAACTACCTGAAGGGGGGTTGTAGTGAGGTGGGTGCTGGTGTCTTCTGTCAGGTGGCTGGAGATAGGACGAGAGGAAATGACCTCAAGTTGCAGCAAGGGAGGTTTAGGTTGGATATTACAAAAAATTTCTTTACTGAGAGGGTTGTCAGACATTGGAATAGGCTGCCCAGGGAAGTGGTTGAGTCACTATCTCTGTAGGTACTCAAAAAGTGCGTAGACAAGACACTTCAGGACATGGTTCAGTGGGCATGGTTGACGGTTGGACTCAATGATCTTGAAGGTCTTTTCCAACCTAAATGATTCTATGATTCTATGATTATAATACTCAGTGAATAACAATGGGAAAGGTAACTGCAAGAGTATTGCTGAATGGCAATTTTATTTATAAATATGTATATTTGCACTTTTAACCTGAGACATAAAGATGGTTTCAGCGAACCTTCTGAGTCTTGTTCGTCAAATTAGAATCAAAGACTAATGCCATAAATTATCCAGAGGAAATTTATGCAGCTTGTGGACAGAAAACACAAGAAGACAAAAAGGGTCTAAACCAATTAAAAGTTTCAGGAAATAGTGAATTCTGTTCAGGAAACTTCTTTTCATTCTTCTTTCTGATTCTTGTCAGTTAACCCCCGTTGTTTCTCAGTGTTCCCTGTGTAAGAATAAGATAATTAGCATATTTGCATGTTGTCCAGTTGTCTTGTAAACAACCTTAGGAAAGACTTCCACTTATTGTGTGTATATGCAATGCTTAAAACAATGGTAAGCAGGGGCCTTGAGATACCAGTACAGTACATTACTAATTAGTACTATTATAATTAATATTTATTTCAATTAACATTTGAAAAATTTCAACAAACAAATTGAAAAATCAGAAATCAGGCAGACTTCTAAATAAAAAGGTGCTTTAAATATTTCTTTCCAAGGAGTTGAGCATAGAGTTTAAAACTGAAAGAAATTTTCCTAGCTTTCTAGAGTAAAAAAAAATGCTTGATGAAACAGTGGAAGAGAAGAAAGAAAAATGAAGGAGTAAACAATTTTTACAGGTTCAAATATGTTAAACACATTCTGTCTTTCAACTGGTGTGGTGTATAAGCAGAAGGAAGTTAAATGTCTAAATGTTACTATTTCTACTTAATATTTCAGTGTGGATTAACTTGATGTGATTAGTATTGAAGGCACAAAAACTTGGCCACCATGTTGACAGTCTCTTTAAGTATATTGTTCAATGTGAAGTCAAACAGAAATCCCAAGTGTTCAGCTTGAAATATAAACCACAATGCTATGGAGGTTCATAAGAGATATAGTAAGGAATCACCCCCTTGCCCAAAACCAATAGCATGACGGAACAATATATTATAGTTGGAATAATCCTTGCAGTTTTACTCCTCTGCAGATTGCAGAAAGACTTCTTTAATGAAAAGCATTAAACACATTTGAATGTTGCCACGTTGAGGATCCCTAGATCCAATTTCTACTTGATACAAGAGGTGTGTATGCTTTGTATGGCTGTCCTAAATTTCAGTTATCTCTTGCAGAGAAGAAATTTGCCTCTTAAAAGCATAATGTGGATACCAGAAGGTTTTTAGGGATTGAGTAACACAATGATAAGTTTTCATCTGAAACAGTACATACAACTTAGGTCAAAACATTAGTGAAAGGACATTCAAAAGACAGATAAAAATATGTGCATCAGAAAACAACAAAAATTATTTGGGAGTTTGGGGACTGAAGCTATGATGAAAGACCATTCAGGCATGGTCAACATAGTTTAGATGCAGAAGTCTTCACAGGAAGCTTACTGAAGTACATATAACCTGTTATTGACATTAACTTCAAGGCTACATGGATTTTAAGAGGCATGAATTAAAGTGAAGGACTAGTACATACATTAGCTATATAAATTCTATTTTTAGGGAATGCAGTTTAGCTGAATGTTTAACTTGAATACTCACATTTAGGCATAAATGTGATAATGAAACCAGGAAAATTGCTTATTTGCTACTTAACCTTTTAACAGCTGATGTTCTGGGGCATTCACTGTATCCACTCAGGAGCACTGGTTTTGGCATTGCTATCTGAAGTTATATAAGAAAAATAGAAACTCTCCTGAAAACTCTTTTCCACAATAAAAGTAATTAAAAATGTAATTTCTCTGAGAATTTCCTAAGCACTTGCTGTATTTCACTTTCTACACACATATTTTGATTTTTCTCACTTATTTTCTGTCATTAGTGAAAAAAAGTCTGTTATGTCTAACAAAACTCTTGTCTTCACTAAAAGCCATTGAAACTTCATCATCATATTGTGATTTGAATTTTGCCCTGCACAAATCTGAACCAGACACTATCAAGAAACTCCAAAATCTCAGCTGATAAATCTAAAAAGCTTGTGAAAAACAGTTTAGAGCTTCTAGTTACTTCTGAATTACTAGATGAGATGAAAATATAGCTTACCTGCTGGGTGTAAAATATCACAAACCATAGGTAGACATCTTTCTCTCATATTTCATTCATTTTTGTCTAAGAATCTGCACACTGTTACTATGGATCAACATATGAGTAGTGTCCTCTTTGTTTCTTCACAAGCACAGTTTTAGGTGGCTAAAACCAGAGTTTAAAAAATCTTTGTAATATCTGTTATGCTGTGGAACAGAACAGTTTTACAAATATTGATTTGTTAACTTTGATTTTATTTTAAAATTAATTTCCCTTTTTTTAAAGGCTGTTCTCACATCAAATGTGCATTTCGCAGCCTCTGATTTGCAAAATTAGCCAGAAGAACAGTATTTTCATAATGAGAAATGTGTAACTTTGTCCTAGTTAAAACCTGATTATTTGTTAAAGTCTGAAGATTTATAGCAAATAAAAACCTTCCAATCACCATTCTGGAGAGTACTAAAAAAAAGAGTCAAACATATAGATAGTCAAGGATACTTTTAAAGAGGTGTCTGAGCATAAAAGGATATGCAGCTTTAACTATTTTGTTCTGTATTTCTTCTATTTTATTAATGCTGAGAAAAATTAGGTCACACAGTACTTGAGAATGTGCTTATTACTGTAAAGTACAATGCAATATATCATCCTAGCTAATGTCTTCTCCCAGAGACAAAGTAACAGACCATCAGCAAAATTTGGTTGCAAATCCTCTTTATTGATGCTGATTTTTGTCTTGTTCAAGCAAAGCATTTGTTGACTCTTGGTAACACATAAAAAAATTAAGCAATTCCTTTTTATCTCTATCTTATTCTGTGTAAATGAAGGTTTAGGGCAAACATAAGAGCTGTACAGCTAAGCAATATTTTAAAGTATTGTTTACATGTCTTATTTTCTCTCTTCAATCACCACCAAAATTTTGTTAAATAGAAGATGAGAAGGGAATATAAACGGGGTGTTTTTCTCTGTCTAGCGTGTTAAGGACTGACAGAATTCTCACAGTGATGAAGACTTCTGATCTCTGAAAGGAGAAATTGAAGAGCTGAACATGAGCCAGGTGCTCCAGTGGGTATGTGTTGTAATTTCAGCTCATTCTTCCTTCACCACAGTCAGCAAAGCAAGATCCTGTTTTCTGTTCTTTGACATCACTTTGCCATCCTTAAAAGGCAAAGATTCCTTCCAGATTGGTAATAAAGTTTCATCTGGTCCTACAATTAGTAAAATGTGAGTAGATCCATGAAATATGCTTGCTAGTAATAGAACTGAACCTTATTTAGACTTAAAAGGACACAATATGAAAAGCAGCTATTTTGTTTACAAGCCCTACTCAACAAGAATTAGGACTTAACATAAGGATTTAATATTCCAACTTGCCTCTACAAGCTGAGACTAAATATAGTATCTCACACACTTCATTTTGTTTTCCATGATCTCTGTTTCTTAGTTTAGACATTTGTGATTTTAGATAAAGTAGAAATAAAGTTTTTAATACTTGTCAAGCAAGTAATTGAAGAATTAAGTATAATTTATTGATTTTCTTATTTTTATAGTGTGTAAATGTTGCAAACTTAATTAATATCTTGATAATATTTAATAGCTATAGTTAACATTTATCTAAGGCAACAGAGCTTCTAGTCTACTTTCTATAGGAAAGGTAAAATAGACAAAAAATAACTCTTGAATTTCTGTTATTTTTAATTGAGATTTTTCAACTCCACTTCCTTTATTTAGACTTTCCTCTGGTATCTTCATTTTTTCTAATGAGCATTTGTGCACACTAGAATAATGAATGACATTTCTAAAGATAAGCACAGATGTTGATACTCAAGTCACAAAGACATAAACTAGTAAAAATCCTGGTTTAGAATTGAAAAACTGAAATCTTTCAATCAAAGAATTCAAAACAGAAAAAAGTGCCTCTTTTCCCTCAATCAAAACCACTTGTCAGTTTGAAAATGTTTTCAATACCTTGAATCTTCTGTAAATAAAACTCTTATTTCTAAATTGTACAGCTGAAATTATACATTTCAAAGGCATTCTTCCTGTGGCTGACTGAGGAATATCTGAGAATGTACATTATGCAAATTGTGATCTAATATTTTAAAGAAAAAATTTCCAAGGTACAGTGTACTGGAAAACAAGTAGTCAGTCTTTTTCTTGTTCATTGAAGAACTCTCCATATTTCCTTTATTGGGAATAGGCAGATCACTCATGACAGTGGGAAAAACTGTGGCTAAAAGAGTTTCTAACAGACTAACAGAAATAAGACATCCTGCTGTAGGAAGCAGCTGTTAGCAGATAATAACGTTATTAAGAATTTGTAGTATTCTTGAGAAAGATGAAAAAAATCAGGCAAAATGAATAGGAGTTATCTGAACAAATGTCCTATGACATGTGGTCCAATTTTCTAGGCCTGGAAGTCTTCAAAGATGATATATTTGGGTGTACAATTTTTTTCAGCCCCACAGAGTTTCGTCCTTTTTTTTTGCTTGTTTTAAAGTTAACTTATCTGTGGTTTCATCCTAAGCAGTGGTGGTTGAAGCTTCCTCTTTATTGTTCTTTCAAGCAAATTATTAGTTTCTGCACAGTAAGGATGGATGGGATATGATTATTGATTGAAAATAGCAATCATAATCTGATGTTACCTAATGTTTTCAAAGGATGTTAGGACCTGTGGAAAGGAAATGTGAGCAATCATCAAAATAAGAAAAGATTTTGTTAGTCACCTTTTACAGACTTAGAAATACCCCTAGACCTCTAAGGCCACATACTGAAAACTACCAATTTAGATGCTTTCTAGAGTTTCAGAATGTACAATCTTTGTTCGGAGGAGCTGGGAACCAAAGGAACTTGTCTTCACCTGCAGGGACTTACTCTGGTCCCAACCAGTAAGCAGTTGATCCACTGCTTAGTGCCTTTCCTAGCCTCCCAACCACTGATTAGTTGTGGCAGGTTCATAAATCCAGTCTGTCACAAATCTTGAAGACTTACAAGCAACAGATCTAGAAAGACTTTTTTTTATTAAGACTGTATTTCTATCTTCAAATTGAATATTGGTCTTAAAATTTTTCACAGATAGAAAGTTATATTTTATATGGTTTCTATGGATACTGAAAATCCCAAAGCTTTTCTAGGAGAATAGAGTTTGCCAGAGTACTTACTGGATTCTTCTGTTCATTTCTACAAACATTTATACAAGCAAATTTTTGTCTGCAAAAATGCTTGCAGAAGAAACACTTGTGACTAAATATTTGCACAAATGTTCACTTGAGTATTTACCTTGATGACCCTTGTGGATTTCATTCTGCCACATCAGCAGGGAAAAGGAAGAGTTTGCAGTTTAACTCCCACATGTTTTCTGTATTTCAAAATTTTGGAAACTGGCTAGAAATCCCTAATGTATCTAACTCAGTTTAACTTTAATGTGAAGACATATCTGTTCTTTATTTCTATTTGTGTTTGTTATCCAAAGAGTTACTGGAAAAACTGAGGCCCTGACCCTCACCGACACTGATGTATGTTCATCTCTTCACTCAGTAAACAATTCTTTTGAAATCTGAGGAAAAAAAAATCAAGTTTTTAAAGACACATATATGTGTATTTTTGTTTGCAGATATTAGACTGTTATTTACAGCAAGACTTATTCTGCTTATCTTCCTGTTCTAATTCACATTTTTTTTCTACGCTATTTCAATAAAAATAAGTAAAAATATGACAAAGTTCTATAGAATCATTTGGTTTTCATCCTGAGTTGTTGAGCTTTTTTTTTGTAGGAAGTAGTGGAAGTCAGTTAAGACAACTTCCTCGGAAAACGTAGGTTATGACTGAGTCTGGATTAGTAGCAAGAGGAATACTCTGATAAACAAGCATACCAGGAAACATACTTAAAAAGGAGTTCCCATAGTAAAAACATTACAAAACCCTAATTAGGAACTGGAACTCTTAAGTGACAATATTTTTCTATTCACAATCAACAAACCAAAGAACCTGCTCTAACAGGTCTATGTCTTTCCTGTGCTGAGGACTCCAGAGCTGGACACAGTGCTCCAGGTGGGGTCTCACCAGAGCGGAGTAGAGGGGCAGAATCACCTCCCTCAAAAGAAGAGTTTCTGTTTACCTGATATGCATATTGAAGACCCCAATGTAGTCATGAAAACTTTGCAAAGAAGGAAAAGGGAAAAGTTTACTAATTAAATGGTTCACTGTGAATTTTTCATGCAGCTTTACGTGTACATAACCTGACTAACCAAGTCTCTAAGATGACTCAGTATTTTTCTTAGATTTCTTAGAAAGGCACATTTTAGCATTTGTATAACGAATTACATATTAAATGACACTGCTTCTGTCCTTGTTTTATCTGGGATAGAGTTAATTTTCTTTCTAGTAGCTGGTATAGTGTTATGTTTTGGATTTAGTATGAGAAGAATGTTGATAACACACTGATGTTTTCAGTTGTTCCTAAGTAGTGTTTATACCAAGTCAAGGATTTTCCAGCTTCTCATGCCCAACAAACAAGAAGGGTGGAGGGGCACAAGAAGTTGGCAGGACACACAGCCAGAACAGCTGACCTAAACCAGCCGAAGGAATATTCCATACCATGTGATGTCATGCTAAGTAGATAAACTGCAGGGAGTTGGCTGCAGGGGCCAGATCGCTTCTCAGGAACTAACTGGGCATCAGTCAGTGAGTGGTGAGCAACTGCATTGTGCATCACTTGTTAAAAGGAAAGCCTACCCGAATATATTTTTGTGAAAAAGTCACAATAAGATAACACTAATGAAACTAGATTATCACAGTTTGATGCAACTGAAAAACCACCCTATTTTTCCTGTTAGAAATATACTTTTAAAAGATGACATGGCCTTTTCTTATCTGTTAAAAGAATGCTTTCCTAGTATTACTTTATAGGCTTCTTTTGGGCTAAGTTTGCAGTCTGTCAAGGAAAATCTTAAGAAACTGTCTTGTTCTGAGTTAACACAAAAGAGTCCTAACCATACCTTTTTAAGAGTAGGACTATATTTTATTGCATTTGGATGAAATTTACTTCCCCTTTGTCTCCCTTTGGATAGCTTACTGTGTTTGTGCCTGTTTTAAAAGTAATCAGAAGTATTCTTTATGGTTTGGGACAAAGGTCCTTTTGAGGATTGATGAAATGGAGGGTGGATTCATAACAACAGTGGATTAAAAAGATCTAAAGCAATAGGGATCAATAAAAACCAATTATTATTTTTTTTTTAAGAATTCTTACTGATAAGCTGAAGTTTTTCATTCTTAGGATTTCATTGATTCATTTCATTATATAACTGTCATTAAATACAAATAGTCTGAAAATCTTGTCAGTACATTGAGGACTCACTGTTGATGGGTGTTATGATTTAGAGAGTTAAGCATCTGTTTAATCTCAGTCCGACAGACCGGTATAGAAGAGGAAAGATATGGTGAAAACCTCCCTCAGAGCAGCAAAGTACCCACATAGCTATAGAAAAACCAGAGCTGGGGGCAGAGGGGGGAAGTAAAATCATCTGAAATGCTGAACTTCATGCATCTATGGCTACATAACAATCAATAACTGAGCCGGATATCTAGAGGTACCTTTGGGACCTCTGCTCCAGCTGAAACCATACTTTTCACTGCTGTGCAACTGTATGCTATAGAGTATATTGAACAAATAGTGCTGCTTAATATTCCTGGGTTTATATTGGGACCAGGAGTTAAAGAGAAGCATTTATGCAGAACTACACAGAAGTTAAATGAGCCTGCAGAAAAACAGGGTGCGTTAACTTGCTTTTGGAATGGATTAATGTGGCCTCAGTTTCTGATCATGCTGGAGCTTAGGCACAGCAAGTGTGCAAATGCACACAGAAGTTCACACAGTTTTACTGAATCTAGTACACAAGCTAGCTCACCCATGGTCAGGTCCAAAACGCCCCTGGGCACTGCACTAGTCTTTAGGCATAGCATAACTCACAATAAATATGATGTCCCATGTCAGTGCCTACTGGCAG
The DNA here is from genome assembly GCF_026419915.1 of Harpia harpyja. Taxonomy (NCBI): domain Eukaryota; kingdom Metazoa; phylum Chordata; class Aves; order Accipitriformes; family Accipitridae; genus Harpia; species Harpia harpyja. The sequence continues at coordinate 27,833,377 of NC_068947.1, forward strand.
TCAGAGTCCCTAAAATTCTAGCTGATAGCTCAGCATTTGAACTGCCCTTTCTCTGTTTTAGTCAGTATATGAAATAGTTGTTAGCAATGGAGATGGGGAAAAAAAATATTGCTTTTACTTTTGGTAGCCTGAACCCCAATTTTCTTTAAACAAGCAAACAAACAAATCCTTCATGGCAAAATTTTCATTCCCCAAAAGATATTTACTGTTTTCTCAGACATGATGCCATTTGAGCTAGTGTCTATTTCTTTTTATTATATTTCATTTTGCAATCTCTTTAAGCATAGCTACTTTGGTGAAACAAGTTGTGTGACAGAGAGGATCTGCTGCTAAAAGTATGTATGTGCTGTGATAAGATCTATGCAACTGTTTTTTTTCTGTTCATATAGCATTAACACAGGGATTTTAGATTAGAAAGCCAACGAGAGAGGATATCTAAAAAGCCTAATTCCAACACTTTCCTAAACCAGAAAAATTTTATACATTTTTCCTTTTTTAGGTCATTTCCAAATAAAGTGTAAAAACGAACATATGTAATCAACAGAGACAGAGGGAAATGCTGAAATGCTGCAGAGGAGGAGATATCTTCAGTAGAAGTTTTCAGGCTCAAGAGAACGATACAGGCTTACAGAATTAAGATATATAATCTAAGAATAGCTGAAATGATCCTGCTTAAGGGGCTCAAATTATACAACAATTAACTGTGGCTGCTGTGACTTCAGAAGCTCCGGAGGAAGGACGGCAGCTGTTTCTAGCACAGAAGCAGTGGCTGGATGTGAGAAAGAAGCACTCCCTTCTCCAGACACTGCCAGAGGAACGGAGATGCTGGTAGGCCTTGCGGGCTGAGCAAGGGGCCAACAGTCACCTTCCTCCCAAGGACTCAGCTATCTGTGTCCCCAGGCTGGGTTTGGTGCATTACAGCCCTGTGACTTCTGCTCAGTGTTACTGGGAAACTCATTTTAAGGCATGAGAAAGTATGTGAGCTAAAGCCATACAAAATAACAGAAGTAAAAACACAGAATTATCATTGCTGAAACATTATGAGCAGCTCAGACTTTCAAAAGGGAAAATACAGACATGAAAACTTATAAACCCCTTGGGGTGGCATTTGGAAAACAAGGAAACAGAAGATAGTATTTCAGCAACATCAAGGATGTAGCAACAGAAGCTGATGATTGATTGATGGCTGACTGGTCAACAAACACTCAATGAGTCTTCCATCAGGGCTGGTGAGCTTATTAATCCTTAGCCTAGTAGCTTCTTAGTCCAAGTTACCTACCGTGTATGTATTAGCCAATAAATAATTATGCTGCACTCTCACACCGTACATATATTTTCAAATCGCCTGACCTAAGTGACCCAGAGAAAGAGCGGGAGGGAGGGTTACAGAACACAGGAGTAGAGAGGAACCTGAGGTAGTGCTGGCTGCAGGCAGAAGAAAATTGTGTCCATTCCCCTAATGCAGCTGAGACTGAAACAGCAGCTTTAAAAGGGAAATTAGCATTTGGCCTAAGCCATGCTTTCATGCTCCAGCTTATTTTCTTTAATGTAAAATCATGATATAAAAGACATTCATTATTGGAAATTCGTAAGTATGAAAATCTCAGGACTGCTAATAGTGTTCTCTCCCTTCCAAAGAGACTTTATAAAAATAAATGTAATGAGAGTGTCAAGAAGAAAGAGGAAGAATAATTAAAAAAGGGAAAAGAAGAAAGGGATGAAAGGAAAAAGAGATAAGGAGCAGGGGCAGAAAAGGGGAAATAGAAAAAGAATTAGGCAATAGGAGAAAAGGATATATTAAAAGAAAAAATAATAATGTTCAAAACGAATGTTTTTATATTTTTGGTTCTTGGCTGCTGTAAAAGACTGTGTTGGACTATGTTTGTCTCGACATTGCTGCTGCACAGTTACCATTTGCTAGCCGCAATGGGGGAGTACACGCTGAAGGAAACAAAATGTCCCTGAAGAAACCACCATAACCGCCTGAAGCTAGCAGTGCTTCCAAGCTGTGCTTGCCCATGAGCAAGGTGAAGAAACCACCGTGAACACCTGGGCATGCACCCATGGAGGAGCACAGGGCGGCACGTATGATAATGAGCTCCGTGGAAATGGGTGGACTCTTTGGAGAAATCGTGGGGACCGGGACAATAAAAGAACTGCGTACTCCTCTCACAAAAGGGGACTGAAAAGGAATGAAAAGGGAACTGAAAGGACTGAAAAGGGACTGCAGTGTTTGGAACTGGGACTTTGGCATCACCTGTCTGCTGGAACCTGGAACTTGGACCCCCATCACCTGCACCAAGACCAAGTCAACGGGACGTTGCTGGCTTCGTGGTGGTGGTAACTAGTCTCGCTGCATCTCTTCCGTTCTCTTGCTTAGGTCTGCTCTTTTTCCTTTCTTCTTCCCTCTGTCCTGTTGCTATTATCAGTTGTTATAGGAAATAAAACTTGTAAGGTTGTACGGCATCTGACCTCGTTTGTGTCTTAATCTCACTCTTGGGATCATTTAAGAACCCTCCCCGATATTGGATCGGGACAGCTGCTATACTGCTATATCATTCTTTCCTTCACTGTAGGCTACTAAAATCACATTCCTTGGATATTTTGCAGTACAGAAGATTATTAATGCATAAAAAACCTCATGGCAGCTACCTGCAATTGACTGAGCCTTATGAATTCTAACAAATGACTCTTGATAGTAATCATACAAGTAAGTGAGTGCTATAGAAAGATCCATCTCCAGGAACTCCATGAAAATATATTTCAGACAGATCTGAAAGCATATCCTGTTGTGCTGATGGAACCCTTTTCTGAAACGTCCTTCAAAACAACCTTGTTCTTGTATTATTTATCATTCTATTGTCTCTATACTTCAAAAAGAAAAATCCTTTGATTAATATATATGCAATATATTTCCAAATCAGTGCTGAAAATTTCAGCTACTAGGTGTCCATTATTGTTATCAGACACAAAAATGTGAAGGTGGAGAATACTGATCAGGTCATTCTGTCCAAATCCCTGCCAAGAAAGGACATACTCTGCCTATTTTTACTGTTGTTGTTATCATAAAATAACAAGGATTGCATGAATTGCTGTACTTTTTCACTATACAGCTGTAACTACTGAAATGAAAAAGTCTTACTCTCCCTCTGTAAACTAGTCCTGTCCTGCCTGAAACATGAATTATGTCACAATTCGCTCCAGGGTCAGTCTGCAATCAGGTATTTCTTTCCATCTTCTCAGTGATTACATCCATCCATTAAATTACAAAAATTCCATAAAAATGAAGATAAGTATTCATAAGTATACTACTGATGAGTTGAGCTCTAACATTCTAATAGGTATCATTATATTAGATTATGATATATTGTCTCATGTTTCTCATTAAAATTTCATTGCAAATTTCTAATTATAGTGGTGCTCCCTAATGCTACTAAAGGAAAGCATGTGCTGTAGCTAAAAAGCTAGTTTCTATAGGAGAAAAATTTGCAAAGGCACAGATGTGCCTAACTTGCATTGAAATTCAGCAAGAGCCACCTAACTGCTATTTATCCCTTAGGAGTATAACTGAAACGTAAATATTCCTTGTGGTTGTACAGCTTGGGGAGGAAGAAAAGGTTTACTTTTCATTTAAAAAAAAAAATACAGGAAAAAAAAACAATTTCCCCAACAATTATATGACAGTAGGCAATGTTATATTAATAATCCATTTTTCTAGGTACAGAACACACAATTTTTGTCCTTCATTGTAATTCTAACTTCATATATGTACGTAAACTTTATGTGTTTGGGAATAAATATTTATCTATATGGATGTAATTCTATATATATATCTAAATACATAGACACATATAACTAGGTCTATTATGAAATGTGCATGACTCTCAAATTCCTAATATGATAGCTGAAGCTCTCTTCTACACAGCAGTCCAGAAAAGAAAGGCTTGTCTCTTCAACTGTGTTGCTCTTAGCTCACATTACTCTTAAAACAGGGAGGGTGAAAAAAATCTATTCTGGAGGGCTGAGGGATATGAAAAGAAGATGCTAATACATGTCTGATTGATAGGAAGGTTCTCCTGAGGACTGTACTTTCCCACTAAGATTAAAAAAAAAGAAAAAAAAGGAAAAAAAAAAAGAACAATCTAAGATGACATAGTCATCATCCTGTCACAAAGTGGGCAAGTGGGAAGTGTTAAGGAGAAAGAACAGAAGTACAGGAAGGCTTAAAATCAAGGACAAATATGAACCTTGGCCTCATTTGGCAAAAAAGTCACAAGGCAGGTGGAGACTACAGCTGTGTGACAGCAGCACAATAGCAATGGTCGCTGTGTGCCACAGTATAAGACTGTGACACACTATAACCTGGACACCCTAGGAAATATTGCTGTTGGCCTCTCTCCTCTAACGTTAGTCTAGATAGGAACAGAATAGTCCAAGTCTTTTTGCACAAAGGACATAGCTTAGATTTCAGCCTTAAATTTTTCTTCCTTTTCTGTCTGTAGACACTCTCTTACTTCTGTTTGATATATATGAGATGTTTTCTATCAAATTAGAAAATTTGAATAATTTTACAAGAGAAAATCTGACAGATGGTAATGCATGCTGCTACTGGATTCTATCCTACAGGCTTTTGGATAACAAGAGAAAAATGTAGGCCCTTTAACAAATAACTGGGAAAAATATTACGAATTTAATCTTCTGTATTTTTAACGAGAGATCTAGTGTGCTCAATATATGTATTTTTTATGCTTTAATATTAAACCTTTTGCAATTACCTAAGGCTGCTTGAAAAGTTGTCCTGGTTTTATCTAGGATAGAGTTAATTTTCTTCCTTATAGCTGGTACAGTGCTGTGTTTTGGATTTAGCATGAGAATAATGTTGATAACACACTGATGTTTTAGTTGTTGCCGAGCAGTGCTTACACCAAGTCAAGGAATTTTCAGCTTCTCATACTGCCCTGCCAGCAAGAAGGCTGGGGGTGCACAAGAAGTTGGGAGGGGACACAGCAAGGACAACTGACCCAGACGGGCCAAAGGGCTATTCCATACCATATGAAGTCATGCTGAACAATGACACTGGAGGCAGTTGGCCCGAGGGGTGGCGGCCCACTGCTTAGAGACTGGCTGGGCACTGGTTAGCGGGTGGTGAGCAATTGCATTGCGCATCACTTGTTTTGTATGTTCTTTTATCATTACTATTTTTTTCCCTTCCTTTTCTGTGCTGTTAAGCTGTCTTTATCTCAACCCACAAGTTTTACCTTTTTTCCGATCCTCTCCCCCATCCCACTGGGGGAGAGTAGTGAACGGCTGTGTGGTGTTTGGCTGCCTGCCGAGTTAAACCACAACACAAGTGTTCTTCTAAATAAAGTGAGACAATTCCTTTTCACTTTTCATTATAATCCTTTCTTTGACGAAAGAACAACAGCATACAGATAGATTAATCAGTTTTGCACATCATGTACACTTGTTTCATTTCTACCACTACTTCACTAAATAACTGAACTGAAAATGATGATAAATTAGAAATCTTCTGTCTACAAATGCATTTCTTTCTAAAATCTGACAGAATACTTGTTAAAAATACTAACGAATGATCACATTCATACAGCATATATACTATATAGTAAAACACAGAGTATACAAATAGCATAAATGATGTCCCAATTAAATCTGGTACACTGAGAAGATAGTTTTATAATTTAAAAAAATTTAGCATGGCTTTTCCCTTCTAAGTATGTAATCAAATATTAAAATAATGGGTATCCTCCAGTTTTGGAAAAAATATCATCAGGATATTTTACATGTATATGAAATTGTGCATATGAATATACATATTTACACAGTTACATGACAAAGTGTTGCAGGTATCAAAGTCACAAGTTTTACTCATACGAACAATCTGTTATCTTAGGGTGACCAATGTACTAGTTTTTATTTCAATGTACTTCAAAAGATTTTTCAACATTTTATTGCTACATAATTATAGAATTAGGTTTTAGTGTTATATATCCTTATATGATACAGATGGGGATGGTGGTTATATTTTAAAATGGATATTTATCTTTAAAAGCCTGTTAGAAATTACAGGGTCTAACAGTAAACATCTTAACTTGAAATACATATTTTATTCCTCACTTAGTCTGTAAATTCCTAAGTGCAGAGTAGTGGATTTTCTTTTAATTTCTCTTTGTGTTGAAATTACTGAAGATTTTAAGGAAAATATTTCAGAAGGGATAATTCTGTTACTAATGTGAATCCTGGTAATAAATGAAATTAAATGAAAAAAAAAAAAAAAGATAATTCGGCTTAGTTTTTTTTTTTTAAAAGCACATGCCACGGTCTTTAATTATTTTACTTCAGAGAGGCATCATGGTTTATTAAACAAATGACTGAGTGATGACTCAGGAGATCTGTAATCTAGTCCTCATATTACACCTGGGTGACCTTAGGGGGTCAGTGAACCTCTCCATATCTTAATTACTGACAAAATGCAGTGGAACAGCCAAACACCGTTGAATCAGTATCATAGCAAAACTCTCTTGGGTTTGCTGCTTTGTTTTACTTTTTCTGGCTAACGTTCACATGACGCAAAGATACTTTTCTTGTTACAGCAGCACATCCTGAAGGAAGCTTGCTTGGGCTCTACCAGCAGAGGCAATGGGGTTGTGCTGTAGCTCCCTCTCTGCACCTAGTCCTTTGAGGATCAGCCTGCAAAGAAAGGAGAAATCACAGAGGTGTCTGAGCCGGAATACCACCATGTGAAGTGGGCAGCCACAGAAGAAGCCCTAAGAGGTATAAGAAAGAGACAGCAGTGGCAATTCCGGAGGGGTAAATACAAAAAGCAGGTGAAAGTAGTGATGTGCATGGGTGGTTGTGTTCAGCTGTTTTCAGGTGTACAACTGTGGTGCGTTGACCCTGGCTGGATGCCAGGTGCCCACCAAAGCCATTCTATCACTCCCCCTCCTCAGCTGGACAGGGGAGAGAAAATATAACAAAGAGCTTGTGGGTCGAGATAAGGACAGGAGAGATCACTCACCAATTACTGTCACGGGCAAACCAGACTCAGCTTGGGGAAAATTAACTCAATTTACTACAAATCAACCAGAGTAGGGTAATGAGAAATAAAACCAAATCTCAGAACACCTTCCCTCCACCCATCCCACCCACCCGGGCACAACTTCACTCCCAGATTCTCTACCTAGCTCCCCCAGTGGCACAGGGGGGCAGGGAATGGGGTTTATGGTCAGTTCATCACACGTTATTTCTGCCGCTTCATCCTCCTCAGGGGGAGGACTCCTCACACTCTTCCCCTGCTCCAGCGTGGGGTCCCTCCCACGGGAGACAGTCCTCCACGAACTTCTCCAACGTGGGTCCTTCCCACGAGCTGCAGTTCTTCACGAACTGCTCCAGTGTGGGTCCCTTCCATGGGCTGCAGTCCTTCAGGCACAGACTGCTCCAGCGTGGGTCCCCTGCGGGGTCACAAGTCCTGCCAGAAAACCTGCTCCGTAGGCTCCTCTCCACAGATCCGCAGGTCCTGCCAGGAGCCTGCTCCAGTGCGGACTTCCCACGGGGTCACAGCCTCCTTCGGGAACCCACCTGCTCTGGTGTGGGGTCCTCCACGGGCTGCAGGTGGATATCTGCTCCACCGTGGACCTCCATGGACTGCAGGGGGACAGCCTGCCTCACCATGGTCTTCCCCACAGGCTGCAGGGGAATCTCTGCTCTGGCGCCTGGAGCATCTCCTCCCCTTCCTTCTTCATTGACCTTGGTGTCCGCAGGGTTGTTTCTCTTACGTGTTCTCACTCCTCTCTCCACCTGCTGTTTCCGTCGGTCCCAACTTTTTTTTTCCTTCTTAAAAATGTTATCACAGAGGCGTTACCACTATCACTGATTGGCTCGGCCTTGGCCGGCGGCGGGTCCGTCTTAGAGCTGGCTGGTATGGGCTCTCTCTCGAACACAGGGGAAGCTTCCAGCAGCTTCTTACAGAAGCCACCCTGTAACTCTCCCCCCCGCTACCAAAACCTTGCCACACAAAGCCAATACAACAACCTTCTCCTGCTCTTGGGGGCTTAGATAGACATTCACCTTTGTGACAGTCTAGGTATTATAGTCTGAGATCTTTTGTACTACATAAACAATTTTTTAATTAATTGGATGGTTAGACCATGCTCAAAACCTATCTTAAGATAAAATTGGTGTAATGTTGAGGATAGCTTGAGTAGGAATTCATCTCACTGAAGGTCAAACATCTGCAGCTAGCTACATCTCAGCCTATAGTTCCCTTTATATTCTGATATATTTTAGGCTTCTGTTTAGGTTGTGATTAATTGTCTTTTTCTCACTGCAGACCTTAAAGGGAGGCAGGGGTGACTAGCTGAATAGCAGATTCCTATAATTCCTGATATGAATTCTATGTACCTACAAAGCATTTTTAATGGTGGTCCCTGAACATGGGTGTTGTGCTCTAACCCATCAGTGTGAATGCTCTCTTGGTTTATGTCACAGTTCACAGAAAGTTATTGTATTCAAGGTACATGAAACTGTAGTCCAAAATATAATTTAGGTTTATGACTTTTAAGACAGCATAGATGACAACTGAAGAGCATCAGACTGTTTTATTCCAGCACTTTCACAAACTCATTCATTCCACTTAGAGATAAGGCCTCTCTATTCAAAAGCTAAAAGTATAAATTTAGAGTAAGAAAGAGGATGCACAGCTTGCAGATACAGCAGCTAAGGTAGGGGACTGAGTAAGGTATACATGAAACCATAATATATATTGTCTGCACTATAAAAGCAAAATGAACAAACAGAAAAACACAAACCAAAGTGATATTTTTACCACAACATTTATCCTAACATTTTCCTCAAAGCTTTTCCTCACATGAAAAAACTTTTTGTTAAAGTTCACAGTAAATAAGAAGATAGCCAACACAAGTAGAAAAAAGAAACAACATTTGTAAAATAATTTTTTTGGAAGAAATTAAAATATGTTTCCCAATTACATTTAGCTGCAGTCTTCCCTGCTTGTGTGTTCTCCCCATGAATCCAAACCTGCTGGATGTTTTAAAATCCAAGATAAGAATACACAGGTTTTTATATTCCTCTTTCTTTAGCTAATATAAAAACTTGTGAATCCAAACCAACATTAAGGAGACAGATTGATAATATAATTAATTATACACAAAGCCACTATTAAGTTAGAGTAATTGTGTTCAGATGCAAATTCTGTCATAAGGATGCCCATGGGAGCTGTGCTAACACATACAACAGGAGAATTTTGTTCTTTGGAATAGAACTATCTTATATCTCTGTTTATGTGGATTTAAAAGTATTTTATGTGAAATGCATTATTGCTACAATCTCACGTGGTATTCTTTGAGATAAATGATTGTTGTCTGAGTTATCCCCCCCCCCCCGCCATTATTTAGAGATTATTGACTGATTGTGGTGGGTTGACCCTGGCTGGATGCCAGGTGTCCACCAAAGCTGCTCTGTCACTCCCCTCTTCAACTGGACAGGGGAGAGAAAATATAACAAAGGGCTCATGGGTCAAGATAAGGACAGGGAGATCACTCAGCAGCTACTGTCACAGGCAAAACAGACTCGACTTGGGGAAATGAGTTTCATTTATTACCAATCAAATCAGAATAGGGTAATGAGAAAAAAAAACCCCTAAATCTTAAAACACCATCCCATCACCCTTCCCTTCTTCCTGGGCACAGCTTCACTCCTGAATTCTCTACCTACACCCCACAGCGGCGCAGGGGGACGGGGAATTGGGGTTGCGGTCAGTTCATCACACGTTGTCTCTGCTGCTCCTTCCTCCTCAGGAGGAGGACTCCTCACTCTTCCCCCGCTCCAGCGTGGGGTCCCTCCCACAAGAGACAGTCCTCCACAAACTGCTCCAATGTGAGTCCTTCCCACAGGCTGCAGTTCTTCACAAACTGCTCCATCATGGGTCCCCCGCGGGGTCACAAGTCCTGCCAGAAAACCTGCTCCAGTGTGGGCTGCCCTTTCCACAGATCCACAGGTCCTGCCAGGAGCCTGCTCCAGCGTAGGGTTCCCACGGGGTCACAGCCTCCTTCGGGAACCCACCTGCTCTGGCGTGGGGTCCTCCACGGGCTGCAGTTGGATATCTGCTCCACCGTGGACCTCCCTGGGCTGCAGGGGGACAGCCTGCCTCACCATGGTCTTCCCCACAGGCTGCAGGGGAATCTCTGCTCTGGCACCTGGAGCACCTCCTCCTCCTCCTTTTTCACATACCTGGGGGTCTGCAACATTGTTCTCACTCCTCTCACATGTTCTCACTCCTCTCTCCAGCTGCAGTCACGCAGCAACTTTTTTCCCCCTTCTTGAATCTGTTATCCCAGAGGCACTACCACCTTTGCTGATGGGCTCGGTCTTGGCAAGCGGTGGGGCCTTGTTGGAGCTGGCTGGCATTGGCTCTGTCGGACATAGGGGAAGCTTCTAGCAGCTTCTCACAGAAGCCACCCCTGTAGCCCCTCCCACTACCAAAACCTTGCCATGCAAACCCAATACAGTGATATATAGGAGAGTCTTGAGGCCAAGGCATCTACAAAAGTATAATTAAGAAAAGAGGTAGAGAAAGATGAGTTATAAAATATTTGCGATCTTTAAGCTTTAGACAATGAGATTTATTTTTTTGTTAAGTTAAACCAAGACTTACCTCTACAAGAAATAGAAAATATGCACACAAAAGTATAACAAATATTAAAGTAGATACACAACAATGAAAGTAGTATTATGGATACAAGTACAGTATTAAATATTCAGGAATAGTGTGCATGTAACACATAAAAGTCTGTTTCACAAGTGTGATTATTTTTCTAAAATAGTGATAGATGCAAAAAGCAAGATTAAGATTATTTCTCAGAAGAAAAATTATTGCATTCGACTGGAGCATATAATGGAACAAAACCCACACATTCACAGAGATATCTTTCTAAATCAAATAAGAATGTCTAAATTGGAATGGAAAAAAATGCATAGAAAAAGTGGAGATATAGACACACTTCACTACAAGTGAAAGTTAAGTTTTACCAGGGATCAGAAAGAAAGAAATGAAAGGGCTAAGGGAGCAGTTTATGTTCTGAAACCAGAAAAACAAAGCAAACCAAACTTTTGAAGGCAAAATGCACGTAAACGTACTTAGGATATTTTTTTTTTCTCTGGAGAACACTATAATTCTGAAAAAAAAGTATTTTTGAAATAAACAACATTGGAAGTATTTGTCTTTAATATATGCTATTGAATAAATCTCAGATTAATATAAAGAATGTATTCTGTGGAAAAAAACAACTGTTCCAAACTCTGACTTTTAAATAAGAACAATAAAAAAGAATATTTATGCTTATAAAAGAAGTTTCAAAATGAAAAAATTCTGTAAAAATTTCAAAAGTTTGAAAAATCTTTGAAAAGTCATCAAAATCAATGCTGAAATATATTTTCACAAATCAATATTTTCAAAGGAAATTTTGTCCCTTCCATAGTTTTCTATTCTAAGGTCTCTAGTACAAGAACTTCAGGAATTGTGATTTTGCAAAAGGGTCAAACATTAGTGGACTTCAATCATCTATCATCAAGCTTCTAGACACTAAAGAAGTATACAGAATAATTTTAGTATGCTATTTGTTAGAATTATTTGAAGCAAGAAATTTAAAGAAAATATTTAATTTCATGTATACAGGACGTGGTTCAAGTTTTGCTTTTAGCTACCCATATATGAAATGGAAGCAATTTCTTTAGTTGATTGTTTCAAGATAGCCTTGACCAATATTCCAAGTTTGATAAGAAAGGCAGCCCAGTGTACCAGCTGCAATGTGTATTAACCAGACTTGAAAATAAAACAAGTAGCAAATAACCAGCTTTAGAAAGACACAAACATAGTCAATCTCCTTTCCAATTAGATGGGATAAGTTAAACAAAAAATTAGAGGAGGGAGGTTGGAGAATAAAAAATGCAGGATATTTTTTTTTTATTGTGGTCAAAAGCAGACTGCAAAGATTTCTAAATTGATAGCTTGCATCTCATATTTAAATGCTCTGCCAAAAGATGTCATGATTACTTTCTCCTAACAAAGCATAATCACAAGCAGTTGTTTCAGGTTTGTTTCAGGTTTATTTCAGCCTGACAAGGTTTGATGTCCTAACACTGCAGAAATTTTGAAGAACTTTGAAAAATAATCAAGCTACAAGGTACATGAAGCATCACAATAACTGACAAAAGGAAAGAAGGTGCTGCAAATTTAAAATACTGAAGTGCATGAGATGACCTAAATATGCCAGCAAAGTCTTCCATGACAGTTTTTCAAGAAGTGATAATTTTATACACAATCCGCATTCTACAAATATTCACAAAGTACTGAGAAGTAGTGCAGCCAGCATTACATTGCCAACAACCTTCTTCAGAAAGCAAGCCATGGCAATTGGGATCCATATTTAGCTTTACTGAACTTGCTTTTATCACAAGAATAGACTCGTCAGCTCATTTGGAAGAAGAGCTAGAAATCTTTCTCAAAAAATACTTATTACTGCTACAATCTCTGATCACTGATTATAAAGCATAAACACTAATCTCTTGCTATGGCATTGAACATGGATTGGCCAGCTGTTTGAGCAGTTAATTTTTACAGCTTCTGTTGGCTTGAAGGAAAATCTCTAAAGAGGTGGAGAACTGACATGTGCTCACAAAAATACATATAACTTTTACACGATTCAAAAAGTTGCACAAGATTTTAAAACCAAATGTTTCTAGAGCATAGGAAGGTAATGCTCATAGACAGAAGTCTGCTTAGGGCACAGCATTCAGCAGTTCACTGAGAAAAGACAGAGACTGATATTGCTGTTTTGCTGTTTGTCTGACTGCTAATATATTGCAACTATTCAACAAGATGATTGCCATGTGCAGGTTCTCCCTTTTTTCGACAGCTGGAAGTGTTACTGCTCTGTAGATTACATAGTCACTAATGAAAAATGGAAAAAAACCCTTGCAGATAAAAAAGAACTTATCCTTAAGCATTTTATCTGAGAAGTTACCACCAGACCAGCAGGAGGCTTGAATATGTTCTGCCAAATCTGGAGCTGCTTAAACTCCGTGACTATGTTTCTCCAATTAGTGGTAGGGAAATAAAATAAAAATAAAAAAATAAAAAATGGAAAAATCAGCTAATAATATGTTAATAAAAAATTTGATATTTGATCAGACACAATGACAGGACAGGAAACAATTGTGCTACACACGAATATAAAGAACTCTATCAAGTATGAAAAGGAACATTTGAAGAATAAATATATTTTTTAAAAAACAAAGAAGAAAACCTAGTGGCAATATCTTCAGAAGTAAGGCTTGCTGAGATTAGGGATGATAACCTTGTAGCTAAAGTAAACCTACATATAGACTTAGTTGTTTTAAAATCTTTGCCTTTTTAATGATTTTTATATAATGTGAAATTATCCTTTGATGCAGATCTACAAATAGGTCATTGACTTCTGTGGGGGGAAAAAGCAGCAACAAGCTCATTGTATCTTGCTGCATACGATTCATTGGTGCAAAGTATCCTGTACTTCAGTGAGGTAAAGGCATAAAGCCTGACTTGTAAGAGAATGAATTTTATGAAAATGGAAAGAGGGAGGCTCCCTGAAGAGTTCTAAGATTTTTTTTAACCTACACCATGTTTTGAAGAATAGAAATGAATGATTAGGAAATTATTTCTATGAAATATTAATATTTTCTTATGAAGTGAAATTGTAAAACTACTGACACATAAAAACATAAATTGAAAAAAAATACTTGAAGATATATATGAGCTTCTTTACATAAGAGAAGAAAAGGCATGATCTGCCAACAAAGTATGAATCACTATTTTTAGTCTTTCAATGTTTTAACTGTATAGATTTTTATTTATCCCTATTGCACCCCCCACTTCACCTATTTTTATGTATTTCAAGAATTTCAAGCTGCTACTGGTTTCAGAGGTGAAGGTTTCACTTAATATCATTACTTAGGAAAACAGTTAATATCAGGCACATGCTTACTGAAATGAATGGGATGTAAGTACAATACAGTCTTGATACATCACTATAAGCTTAGATACATACCTATTCTAAACTCTAGACCGTCTTTGAAATTTATGGCCATTACCTATCAGTAGTATTTATGAAATGTTAATAAAATTACAAAAAAAAAAGTACAATGACCTAATTGAATAGACTCTAATATATACTTCAATGGATCCCAAAAAGTCATTATATACAGGTTAATGATTCACAAATCAAAGCTTTTGACTAAATAATAAATAAGACTAAACTGAAATTAAACAGGGGCCAAGTAATAATTAAGTCATTTGTAAGATTCAACTCTGACTGCTTTTTATCTTGAAGAAAATCAAAAGGTGAAGTTGTTTGGTTTTTTTTTTGCATCAATGAATTACTTGTACACAATGAAACTTTATGAGGAATTTGTTACCCTTTATGTTTCCACATTCTTCAAGTTCTGACAGAACAAAATGAGCAACAGATGCTGGTCTTGGGAAAGCCTCCAGGAAATCATTGCTTCAAAAATGGCTTCATTTCAAAAATCATTTGTATATCCCAAGCCATCTAATTAATACATTAACCAATGATAAACGTGTATCCCATGATGTATATGCATCATATTCCTTTGGATACTTATATTTTTATAATTTCCACAATAATAACATATTTATATCACATCAAAATCTTTGTGGTTAAAATAGTGCATTCTCATAGGTGTCTTTTCAAGGTGTCCTTATTGCACAAAGCCAAAATATACTCACTATCATGTGTCTAAATATATTCCAATCCCCCAAACACACACATTTCAAGGTTTATTGCCCACTGTAAAAATAATAATAATAAAAACAATCACTCTTTTGCCTCAAAGGCAGCTCATTCCTATTCACATATCTATTGTTCCAAACAAAAATGCTCTCATTATCCCCCTCTGGGAACCAGTTCCTTTCTCTGTCCACTACTGCAACTTTCTGCAATCAAAAAATGTCATAGACTTTATTATGGAACAAGCTGAATTCCCTCAAATTGCTCTTGGTAAAAATGTGCCCCATACTGCAGAGTTCACAATTTTATTATCGTTGTTATTATTCAACAGTTTAACACCACCAGCTTTGGCAGTAACAGCACGCAGTGGAAAATACCACTGTCACCAACTGCAGACCCCGGTTCTGTGCCAGGCTAAACATCACTCAAAAGTGTTTTGTGCACGACAAGCATTGGCCGGCAAGGGGGTTAGGAATGCTCATATGAGCCAAATACATTGGCGTTTGTGAATTAACTGCTAGCATGAATTTGGCTTTGTTTGTTAACTGTATGGTTAATTATACACAGCAGTAATAGCACCTTCTGTCATCTCTCTAAAGTATAAACTGCAGTGATGTATACCTTGACCGATATTTTCTTTCTGTGTCAGACATCTTAATGATAATGGAATGTAGCCTTGGAAGTACAGAATGAAATATATTGCATATATAACATATAATTCACAACGTGAAGTTTAATGAATCAAAAATTTGTTGTATATTTCAGAGGAAAATGGTCATCTTTCAACAGGAAAACATCTTACCTGTCTCTTAAATCTAGGCACAATGATAATTATACTTTAATTCTGAAAGTGTTTAATTTTTTTTTTGTTGTGAACTTAATCCAGAAATCTATTTAAATAGATGAAAAGGGAAAGAAAAACCCTACAATATCTTGGTTAGAAAATCTTTCTTGTCAGAAAGGAAAATCACTTCATCTCATATAACATGTCAACTGCAGCTGCTGAAATTAGAAATGACTTTTTGAAGATCTGGATCAACCCAAACAGAATACATGTAAGTCTTGAAAAATTTCACATACAATAACCTCCACCTCTGTCTCATGCCAAATCATCTCTATCTAAAACATAAAGAATCACTTGTAGATGAAAGTATTCCCTATATATAAAAGTTTTGGGTTTTGTTGTTTTTTTTCTTTTCACAGAGTTGCTTCTTTAAAGCCATCACCTTCAGCTTTTACCTTTTTAATTCAGATCACCTTTTAAACCACCCATGTGCTTCACTGCTTGGCAGATGACCTTCTGCTGTGCCTGGCATGCACATCCTTACAGTTCTTCCCTTAGGCTACTTACTGCAGTTGTTTACCGTGACTGACCCCTGGCCTTCCACTCCTCCTGACCCAAGCTCTTTCATCAGTGATACCCCGTGTCTTGCCTCCTGCTCTTGTTCTCAAAGTGGTGATTCAAAACCACTTCCAAAATGGCTGTAACCCCAAGGTGTTTACATGTCTTCTTGCTTGAACAGCCTCTGATTTTTTCTAACTTCATTATACCACCTGAAGTGAATTATAAACTAACCGTAAACCCAAGGAATTATAATTCAACCGTAAATCCAGGACAGCTTTTTCTTAACTCTAGATTCTTTACTTTCATAAAAAGGCATATAAAAATAGTGGTAGCTGTTAAAAATTACGAGGTAAGAAAATAACTATATACATAAATTGATTCAGGGACCCAAATGCTGTGTAGATTGCTTTCTGTTTGTTTGTAAATTGTGGGGCATTTATTTCTTTTGTTTTCGGATGATGAAAATGACCTACAAACAAGAGCAAAGCACAATATTTTGTCAAACACATGCAAGAAACGACCATTGGAAATCAATTTAAGATGCCTAGTCATTTGCAAAACCATTTCTGCTGCCTGCTATACTTCTAAGTGAATTCCAATATCTTGAAATCTATAAAAATTGTCATATTAACTTTGCTTCATTTCTCAATCTGTCCCAATATTCTTAAACTTCTTTTTATCAAAGAGAATATTTAAAATGTTTCTGTGCCTCGCGTGGTTTCTTTCTCCTATATATTGTCAGAATCAAGTGGAAATATGTGACGAGAACAGAAAAACTGCTTATTATTCAGGTCTTATAACAAGAATTGTAAAAAGAACTTACAGAGAAAAACATTTCTGTCATGTCATTTATTTCATAAATAGTAACACTAAGAACAGAAAAACACTCCATGTCTGAGATGAGAATGGAATCTGGTTGAAAACCAATCTATTTTTAATGTAAACAGAAGGTAGAAATGAAATTATCTAATTTTAGCTATTTAAGAGCTAGACTTGTGGTTGAAGCTAGTCATTAGGTTAACTAGTGACTAGTCTAATGCATCCTCTGTGGTCAATGGGGAGAGGTACCCTTTTTAATTTAGCAACCTACTGTAGGTAGAACAGAATATCCTTTCCAGATACCCTTCTAAGTACAGAAGAAGCCTGGATGACTCAACTAGCTATAAACTTATAGCAAGAGGTGAGATGAAGTGAAATTATCACATCAAAATCTATAAAGCAATTCATTCATATACTGCAACTTCATGATCTCTCTCCTATGGGTTTGGTCACCTTGTTACTCTTTAAAGTTTATACTTATAAAAATGTGAAATATTTGCTGATGTTATTTACAGGAAACCCATAATTTAGTACTTTGGGGGGAAAAAAAAAAAAGATGACATTTTAGAAAGATGTGAGTCTACAGTCATTACTTTCTGTGGCATTTTTTAATAAATATACCTGTTAAGTATAAATTAAATCAAGCTTACCAAGAGTGATATGGCAAGTTTTCAAGCATACTTCTCTGTGTCACTGCAGATAGAATTGAAGGTCCTTGATGCTTATTCAAAACAAGTTTGAAGGAATATGTATTTAGTTGTCAGGTATCAGTATATTACATTATGCCTGGCTACTTAAAGAAGATTATAGGTTTCTACTGTTTCAGTTAATGTCTGACTGATTGTCCAACCCAGTAAAAAAGTTAGTGTATCATTTAGTGTACTCACATGTGGTAGCGAAATTAAGACCTATCTTTGTGTATGGCAAAATCAAAAATTGAACCTTTAAAATAGTTTATTAACCTTTTCTTTTCTTAAGAGTTTTTGAGACAGAAGCAGATGATACTGTTGTTCGGTGCTTTGTTTCCAAATTTTAACACAAATTAAAAAAATATGCTGGATTTAGCTGAGGTAACTTAGTTGAAGACATAGTCGAAAACTTAAAAATTATTCATTATTCTAACAAATATATCAACATAACTGTTAACATTAAGTTCTGGGACAGACAATTGAGTATAAAGTTTTATGGAAGGGATAGAGTGAAATGTAAACGGATCATTTTTAATTTTCTTCTATCATAACACTTGAAACCCTTCTGCACACACCTGAAAATAAGTAGTCTCTGGGATTATTCCCAGTTGCAATCATAAACACAACTGTAAATACTTCTAGGACAGCCTTCTTGACTGGCTACCAGGAAACAACCAAATACCTTTTAAAATCTTCGTTTAGAATACAAAACTTTAAGAAAAGGAATGTCGAATTACTGTTACAAAGTATTTCCTACTCCTTCATTTCCATTGATGTAGAAGATGATATTTTAATACCATTTACAACAGGAGACACAGTTCAATGCTATCTATGAGGATGGGAAGGGCAAACCTGCAGCCAGGCACACAAGTAAGTGCAGCTGTACTATTCTGGTGTCTCTGCTTAGGAGTACAAGATAAACAGGTAATTACAAAGATACAAAAATTCAACAACAATAATATCAAGAAAAAAGGAAATGTGAAATTAACCTTAAAAGAACTGTAAAAACATAATAACAGAAAAGTCATGCTTATTCCTCTGTACTTTTCACCCTGCCTGAAGCTCTGATTCTTCTTTAGCCTGATAGATATTATCAAGCTGACAGTGCTGCTTGACAGTACTTCTAGAAGCTACAAGTTCTTTCTGAGTCTATTTATTTATTTTTTCTTTTCCTAGGCCATTAAAGCATTTGAGTATATATGTAAAAGGTGAATAATAAAACATATATATGTGAGTCAATGTAAGTAACTGCTGTGCTGGATCAGAGCCAGTGTGTACATTCATTTGCTGGATTAAAACCTAGCCTCACTTTTAATAACACCAAAGTGACAATTCTGTAAGTTTTTTGGTAAAAAAAATAAGTGTTGGAGAAGAATTTATTTTCTGAAAGGAATGTACAAAGAAAAAGAGAATTAATATTTTTTTTTTTCCTCTTAGCTCCTGGTTATGTATTGCCATAAAAAATATGCAAAACTAGTGTTTTCATTGGCAAAACAAGAGGTTTTATGGACTTTTAGAGCACTTTGAAACTGCCCAGTTTACTCATTAAACAATTGCAATGCATCTTTAATACATTCAACATTATTAACTTCTACAGAATATTCTTTGTCAGAAAGACTGAGTTATAGTTGAATACCAATAGTAGAATTCTCCAGGGTTATGGAGATAAATTGCATGCTGGAAATAGAAGAAGGAATATTTGTGTCTTTTTTGTTGGTAACTCCAGGAAAACCATCATCTTTAGATAAACAAACAAGCATTTATTTTAGAGTGATTCAACTTCTGAATAAATTGAATCTGCCTTCTGTTTTCTTCAGGGTTTTGTTTTGTTTTTTATTATTTTTATATAAAATGACTGCAGTTGCAACTTTGAGATAATCTGACCATGTTTATATTTGTTGTGGTTTAACCCCAGCTAGCTACTAAGCACCACACAGCCGCTCTATCACTCCCCCTTCTCAACTGGACAGGGGAAAGAAAATACAACAAAAGTCTTGTGGGTTCAGATAAGAACGGGGAGAGATCACTCACCAGTTACCATCATGGGCAAAACAGACTCGACTTGGGGAAAATTAACTTAATTTATTGCCAAACCCGAGTAGCGTAATAAGAAAGAAAACCAAATCTCAAAACACCCTTCCCCCACCCCTCCATTTTTCCCGGGCACAGCTTCACTCCCGATTTCTCTATCTACACCCCCCAGTAGCACAGAGGGGTGGGGAATGGGGGTTACGATCAGTTTATCACATGTTGTCTCTGCCGCTTCATTCTCCTCAGGGGCAGGACTCCTCACACTCTTCCCCTGCTCCAGCGTGGGGCCCCACCCATGGGAGACAGTCCTCCACGAACTTCTCCAACATGGGTCCTTCCCACGGGCTGCAGTTCTTCACAAACTGCTCCAGTGTGGGTCCCTTCCATGGGCTGCAGTCCTTCAGGCACAGACTGCTCCACCGTGGGTCCCTTCCATGGGGTCCCAAGTCCTGCCAGCAAACCTGCTCCAGCATGGGCTGCCCTTTCCACAGGGCCACAGGTCCTGCCAGGAGCCTGCTCCAGTGCGGACTTCCCACGGGGTCACAGCCTCCTTCAGGTTCATCCACTTGCTCCGGCGTGGGGTCCTCCACGGGCTGCAGGTGGATATCTGCTCCACCGTGGACCTCCCTGGGCTGCAGGGGGACAGCCTGCCTCATCATGGTCTTCCCCATGGGCTGCAGGGGAATCCCTGCTCTGGAACCTGGAGCACCTCCTCCTCCTACTTCTTCGCTGACCTGGGGGTCTGCAGGGTTTTTTTCCTCCTTCTTAAAAATGTTATCACAGAGGCACTACCACTGTCATTGATGGGCTTGGCTTTGGCCAGCAGCAGGTCCATCTTAGAGCCAGCTGGCATTGGCTCTGTGGGACATGGGGGAAGCTTCTAGCAGCTTCTCACAGAAGCCACCCTTGTAACCTCCCCCGCTACCAAAACCTTGCCACGCAGACCCAATACAATATTCAAATTTAAGTTTTAATACCTTTTTTTAGTTGAAAATTACATTAAACCTAGTACTTTTTTTTCCCTCAGGTTTAGCAATTCCAAATAGTGATATGTATTATAGCAGAAATGCAATTGTTACAATTCCTTCTCTACTCAGAACAAGCCAGCTGGGTATTAAACTACTAGAGACCATATTGCTCAATCTAAATACATTTAAATGATGACTATAAAAGGATGCAGGGCCTGTTTTTACAATGGTTGAACTTGTTTGAGGTTCAGCAGATAGTTTTATGATTCACCCTCTATTCTGTGGTATAAAAAAAAAGGCAAAAGATTATGACAGAAGCCCCAGACTGTAAACAAATCATGGTTACTGGTTACAAAAGGCATCTAATCCTGTGGGTCAGATAAAAACAGGTTTAGAGATTAGAAAGTGAACAGAAAATACATGCAAAACATAGAATTAGAAGCCAATAAATAAAGTGTAAATCAAAAATTTAAGAAAATTATAGGTATAAGAGAATTACAAAATATATAAGAAGTCATATAAAAATAGACCTATGTCGATCTCAGATCATTAGCATCATACTTTTAACAAAATACTCCGATGCTTGAGGACTCATTGTAAACTGCTTTCAACTCTTGTTTTCTTCCAACTTATTGAGGAAAACCAACTATGTCAATCTTAGGACCTAGAGGAACATCAGAAGGATGAACATAATACCCAAGAGGAGATAAAGACACTACAAAGTTAATGTATAACAACATTAAAAACGTTATGGGGATTTTAAGTGTGTAATTTTTTTTTCTGTAATAATTAGATGATTTCGGCTTTGAGCATCCAGTGTTAGCATCCTTGTAACTAGACTAGTAATAGTAACCTTTTTGGTTTTGATTATCTTGTTAGAACATTAATCACACTAAAATCAATTCCTGAGAACATATAGGGTGTGTTATCTTTTCGCTTATAATAAGATTTTTAGTGTAATATTTGTCATACCAATATTTTCCACTTGTTCTTTTTGTGTAACTTTTCCTAAAGACCTTCCATTGTACAACTGGAGACTATACTGCTTTATCGTATACTAATAGCTATAATACAGTTTTGGTAGGAAATGAAGCTTTATGTGTTAAATGTAACACATACATAATGGGTCAGGATGTTGCCCCTCACCTGTTTCCCCTTACATATGTCTTTTCTACAAAATATACCTGCATTGGTAATGTCACATCTAGTATATATGCAATAAGCATTTTGAATGAGTTTTGTTTAATCCTTCCACTGCATTCCTGGCACGCAGTTCCAAAACATTCAGTCTTGTGCCACTTACTAGTGGGTATGCTAATAATTTTGACTCTTCATAGACTAACCCAACCTGAATGCAAGAAATGATTAATTCTTCTAAATTTTGGGGTTTAAGACATACAGTTCCTTATAAAAATTGTCAGCATGGAAATAGAGAAGGATTCCTTTAGTGAGTATGCATGCATATTCACGTATAGACATGTTCATACATTTGTCTGCATTTCATAACTGCAAAAAAAGATTCTGCTCTGCTTTCAATTGCATGTAGAACTGTTATACCACATTAACAAGCTTAATATTGACTTATTGGTTGACTTATTGACTTATTGGTGCAGCAGTTCTTTTTCTAACAAGATCTAGATCCTTTTTGATTCTTCTACATTACATTTCAAAAATAGCCTGTGGTGAAACAAGTCAGCAGAAATGATTGCTGGAGATGCAACTGAACATATGCAGTATGTATCATTATTATACGTATATATATAGAAGAGTTTTCATATAATCCTTACACAGTTTTACTGGAAAGAAATGACTGCTTATGACAGAATTGATATGTCATGTGAAGGATGAACAGAAGTATATGATCTGACATCTACAACATTACAATGAAAAAGTCAATGACTTCCTTTTAAACTCATTTTGAATACTATTAATCTTACGAAGAAATTATATTCTTACAAATGTAGATTTCAGTTCTGTACCTCTAACTTATCTGCAAGCCTTACTGATGTCAGTGAATTTTCTTATATAGCTGGGTCACAAATCCTTGTAAGGAAAACATAGGCTCAGGTTTAAATGTCTGTTTTATTTGTTTGTTTTGTTGTGGTTTTTTTTTTTTTCTGAAAATATTCTTCAGGCTTTCTGTCATCACTAATATTCTTACTAGTACTGTAATTGATTTCCTGCTAATTTTTCTCTTTGTGTATTTCAGACACACTCCATTGGCTTGTTCCTTTGAAGCTTGATAAACCTTTCCATATGCCAAACTGTTAGCTCTTTTAAGCCTTATTTTTGTACAAAAATAATACCAATATAATTACATGGATATAGTTAACACACTACGGTTCCTTGAAATTGGCACAGCTGTTCTACTATACATTTAAGCCAGTAGAGATGTTTCTTTAGGCACTGCTATGTGACAAAATCTATAAATTATTTCATATTACTGGTTTTACTGGAAAATGAACAGTTTCTGTAGAAAATTGTACCTTTAACCAAAGTAATTACACCAGGATGAAATCTAAGAATAGACAGCTATATTCTTTGGCTCCAACCCTGCAATAAACAAAGGATCAAGCTCTGAATTTGATTACACAAAGGACTATATCCATAAAAATGCAATTATTGGCATTGCCATTATATGGGCAAAAGTATTCTTATCAAAGGGAGGGAATGGGCCCAGCCTTCTGCTATGATGAAAGGTAGCCTTTACATAACAGTGTGTAGAGAGGTTTAATTTTATACCTCTGCAGTACTAAATGACAGTGTTTAGCATCTTATTACAGAAGAGATGAACATGATTAATACTTCTCCACAGAGCAAAGACCATGCTAGAATCACACTTCACACTGAGTAATGAGTTCCCCTTTGACTATGTACTGGCTTTGTGTGGCAAGATTTGGTAGTGGGGGGAGGGTTACAGGGGTGTCTTCTGTGAGAAGCTGCTAGAAGCTTCCCCTGTGCCCCACAGAACCAATACCAGTCGGCTCTAAGACGGACCTGCCACCGGCCAAGGCCGAGCCAATCAGCAATAGTGGTAGCGCCTCTGTGATAACATATTTAAGAAGGAAAAAAGTTGCTGGGACAGACAGAAACAGCAGCTGGAGAGAGGAGTGAGAACATGTAAGAGAAACAACCCTACAGACACCAAGGTCAGTCAGGAAGGAGGGGGAGGAGGTGCTCCAGGTGCCAGAGCAGAGATTCCCCTGCAGCCCGTGGGGAAGACCATGGTGAGGCAGGCTGTCCCCCTGCAGCCCAGGGAGGTCCACGGTGGAGCAGATATCCACCTGCAGCCTGTGGAGGACCCCACGCCGGAGCAGGTGGGTTTCCGAAGGAGGCTGTGACCCCGTGGGAAGTCCGCACTGGAGCAGGCTCCTGGCAGGACCAGCGGATCTGTGGAGAGGAGCCCACGGAGCAGGTTTGCTGGCAGGACTTGTGACCCCGCAGGGGACCCATGCTGGAGCAGTCTGTGCCTGAAGGACTGCAGCCCATGGAAGGGACCCACACTGGAGCAGTTTGTGAAGAACTGCAGCCCATGGGAAGGACTCATGTTGGAGAAGTTCATGGAGGACTGTCTCCCGTGGGAGGGACCCCACGCTGGAGCAGGGGAAGAGTGTGAGGAGTCCTCCCCCTGAGGAGGATGAAGCGGCAGAGACAACGTGTGATGAACTGACCGTAAACCCCATTCCCTGCCCCTCTGCGCCACTGGGGGAGCTAGGTAGAGAATCTGGGAGTGAAGTTGTGCCCGGGAAGAAGGGAGGGGTGGAGGGAAGGTGTTCTGACATTTGGTTTTATTTCTCATTACCCTACTCTGGTTGATTTGTAGTAAATTGAGTTAATTTTCCCCAAGTTGAGTCTGTTTTGCCCGTGACAGTAATTGGTGAGTGATCTCTCCTGTCCTTATCTCGACCCACAAGCCCTTTGTTATATTTTTTCTCTCCTCTGTCCAGCTGAGGAGGGGGGATTGATAGAACGGCTTTGGTGGGCACCTGGCGTCCAGCCAGGGTCAACCCACCACAGACTGAGGCAGAATTTCCTTATGTGTTATATGGGAGACTTGGAGACTTAAACCATGATTCCACTGAAATCAATCAGAGAAGCCTCTTCGCCTCCTATGGGGCCAAGATTCTTCTCAGTGTTTCTGTTTAATAACACTACAGAAGAACTTCATAACAAACTGGCACTTGTTTTTGGATATTTATCTATATAATGAAGAGACATTTTTCCTCTACAATCTTTTAAGATGGGAACATGTTTTCTTTTAAAAAGTGTTTCATTCCTGTAATATTAAGACTTCAGTACAGATTTTGATTGTGTTTAGTTTTCACATTTATTAGGAGATTAATTTATAATCCTAATTAATTGTTTCATTAATTTCAGAAAAATAAATAGTTTATAACACAGAATCTCTAAAGCAACTAAAGTACTTGGAAGAATTACTCTTTGGATATAGTTACATAAAATAAGTACTAACAATTATTTTGTGCTCTATTATGGGCCTAGTTACATTATGTTTTTGTGGGGCATTTAAAAATGAATGAATATAAAAAATATCAGAAATTAAGTTTTAAAGAATATCAGTTGACATTTTGAAGTATATTAAAGCATTACATTATATCCCACTGCTATGCTTTACTAGACAGAGCAGATAAATGTTACAAAAATATTCATATAGCACAGTTGCTAGCAGGAACTTAGTAAAGAAATATTTGTCTTAGTGGATTTAATTGGAAATCATGAACATAATTCATGAGTAGTACAGAACAATGAAATGCTTTTATTTTTTCACACCTTTCAGAGTTTTTATTTTGTAACTTCTACTTATTCTTAAGTACCATTAAGAACAGAGTAAACTAAAGTAAACCTCAATATATTAGGACTGGAATTAGTTTAAAAGTTAAATTAAAAGCCTAAACCATTAAAATTCAAATAACCGCCCAGTTATACTGTGAGTTCACAAATCCCAGAGGCACAGAACAGAGGAATTTTGGCCCTATGTCTTTTAGTGGAAAACCATTTTCAATAAACTGTGATTTCCTTATAGAAGGCCTGCTTCTCCAGAAAATCAGCAGGAATTCTTGTTAGGAGTTGGATTAGACTAACTAAGGGTTTGTAAAAGTGTTCCCTGAGCAATCTGAAGGCAGAGTTCTAATATTCTTAGTTTAGGCAAGAAAAATAACTACCTATCAAATTTTACGGTGTTTGGATTTTAGTTTGTTTTACTCCCCTAAAGCATGGAATTAAAAAGGAACATGTAAAACTCCAGTTTCTCTCTTACATATGTGAAATCTGTTTTCCCATATTTTTGTGGTAACATAAAGAGCAGCAAACACTCATCAACTTCTTTTATCCTATCATCAGCAAGCAGTGCAATGATTTCAAGAAGAATAGTAAGAGATGTACTTAATGCAGGTGTGAATCAAGTCAGTGCAGCCATTGCACCGCAGACATGCTATTATGGCTGTGCACCTCATAATAAGGAAAGCATACACTTGAAATGACAAACTTATCTGCAAAATTTTATATCTTATGGGAGCTGGTTCTGTTCCTTAACACAGTAGCAACAATTTTGAATTGAGATAAATATAATCTGTTTTGCCATTCTGCCTTGCAGTGACACATGTAGAAAATACTGCACAGCATTTGGATATTCCAAAAGAAAAATAGGCTAAGTGTTGGTGTAACCTTCCTGGTTTTAGCCCGTTGATAAAAGATTTTTATTTTCTTCAGATTCAACCATTATCGTGGATTGTTTATTGCTCCACATGTAAAACTTTTCAAGGCCAATTGAAATGCAAACTAGTCAGTAAGGGCTCATCATTCATATTACATATTGGTGTTTGCAAACTTTGTAGTTTGCAGTAAAATCCAAGAACCAAGGGTTCATGTATCACTTGTTTAATTTTCTGTAACAAACATTCAGGCAGAAAGAGCAGAAGAAAGGGAGTGTGTTATCAGCGCAAATTGCAATCAGGCTATTCTTCTGTTATCTTTGTCTAATACAATGCCACCCATTCCTGTCCACAGGCCCATTTAAGGAATAGATTGGGAAAGAGAGATCCTTGAATGTTAGAAAGATTATTTTGCCCACAAGTTTGTAAATTTATTGCTTTCTAACGAATACAGGTTTTATGACTGTTCTGTTTTACTTGCAGTATTTCTTTTCCCTTAAGAATATGTATAAGGAGGGTGCTTTAACTGAAATAATAGCAAGTGCAAGTACATTGTTGCTATAAATAAAGTTGCCAATGGTTACTACAGTAATTGCTGTGGAATATTCAAGATGATGCAAATGAATATAGGATTATAATAAGTATTAATTGGCCTTGCTTAAAATATCGACTGCTTGCTAGGAACAATAGTTTGCAATATTTTTGTGGTGTAGTTTTCCCAAAGGGACTAGCAAAAAGAAATTTCTGCATGGAGCCTCAAGCACTCAGAGATACATAAGGAACTCCAGAGAATTTTCAATTAGTTTTCGTTACAGCTGTATCTCTGAAGCACTATGTGCAAACATAAAGCACTGGAAATTACCCATACTGCTTTGCATTCTTCTGTTCTTTTGTGATAAGAGTGTGATGTGTTTGGTAGCATAGGAAGCTTGGAGGTCAGTAAAAACAAACAACAAAAAATCCACAAAACCCACCCAATTTATTAAAAAATAGAAAACAACTCTAAAAATATTACTTATAAAATAATTCTTAATTTCAAGAAACTTTTGTCCAATTATCATTATATAAGTGTATTATTAATATGAAAAAAAATGGTGGAACTGAGAATTGACATGTATCAGTCTTATTGAACCACTAAAACTTTCACCTTTGAAGTTTAACACTCTAGGTTTTCAGAGAGAAAGAGTAGTGCTCGAGAGAGCAATCATAAGTAATGCTGCAGTAATTAAACTGACACTGAAGGTTTTCTGTAATGTTGATGTCCTCAGATCACGTCATGGAAATTTAGATACCAATTGGCATTATTTAAATGTGAAATAAACATCCAGACTTTCAATTACTGTTGGAAATTCCAACTTAAACTATAGCTTATATCTCTTATGTGTGATATAAACCAAAAGTCTATAAAAGAAGAAGTCATATAAAACAAGAAGTCTGTTTAGAAAGATAGAATCATAGAATCATAGAATCATTTAGGTTGGAAAAGACCTTCAAGATCATCGAGTCCAACCATCATCCATGCCCACTAAACCATGTCCTGAAGTGCCTTGTCTACGCACTTTTTGAATACCTCCAGAGGCAGTGACTCAACCACTTCCCTGGGCAGCCTATTCCAATGTCTGACAACCCTCTCAGTAAAAAAATTTTTCCTAATATCTAACCTAAACCTCCCTTGCTGCAACTTGAGGCCATTTCCTCTCATCCTATCTCCAGCCACCTGACAGAAGAGACCAGCACCCACCTCACTACAACCTCCTTTCAGGTAGTTGTAGAGACCGATAAGGTCTCCCCTCAGCCTCCTCTTCTCTAGACTAAACAGCCCCAGCTCCCTCAGCCGCTCCTCATAAGACTTGTGCTCCAGCCCCCTCACCAACTTGGTTGCCCTTCTCTGAACATGCTCCAGCACCTCAATGTCTTTCTTGTTGTGAGGGGCCCAAAACTGAACACAGTACTCGAGGTGTGGCCTCACCAGTGCTGAGTACAGGGGAAAAGATTGTCTATCCATCAGTAGAACAATTGATTTCTAGATATTCTAGCAGGTGATTTCCCACTGCTAGGGAAAAATGAAATCCTTAGGACCAACTCTCTTTCTCATTATTTGTTTTCACTGCCTACACTTTATTTTATATGTGAACACTCCTTATTTGAAACAACAACAGAAAGTCTGTCTGCCAATCCACTTTTCCTTAGACTGGCTGCACATATAAAACTTTCCAACAAAACTTGTCATTAAAAATGTATATTGATGGCAAATAGGATTTAAACTGGCTGCATATGGTAGGATGTTTCTTATGTTTGTTGAAGTTTATTTCTGAGACTGTAAATAAAGTTTTCAATCTTCCGTATTTTGGGGCATGTCTTACACAACAGTTTTCCTTAACTGCCTTAATGTGAACCAGCCAAATCTTTCCCTTCAGAAATGGGCTCTTTCAGATTTGAAAATATGTATATGAAAAATGTGAGCGGGTACCTCTGATATAACCAGGACTGACATAAGATTTAATTCTAAGTATTACAGTTCCTTGGTAGGGTTGTAATAGTAGAATAGGGTGGCAGAACTGTAACAAAAACACTGAAAATATTCCTAGAAGGAAAGGAATTAAGTGAACATTTGCTCTTCCTTTCCCTGACTCCTCTTTGGAAGTATAGATGTGAAATTTCATTTTTTTCATCCTTAGAAGATGAATTGCCTAACTACTTGCTTTTGGCATTTTGCCGTTTGGTCTTACACAAAAAAATGGCAAGTTAGCATATTCAGAATCTTTATCTCCCTCCATACACCCCAAAATGAGTTGTTTACTAGGGTTATTTCTTCTTTACCAGTACTAGCAGGGAAGAGTTCTTCTCTTGAGAAAGGAGGCCATGAGAAGGTCTTTTAATATGAAAAAAAAATTAACAAAATGAAATACAGTTGGCTGGAATACCTGTTTTTTAAACTTAATTTAGACGAACATTTCTCTTTGCTACATTTATTCTGGGTGTATTTCTGGAAAACATTAATTCTATACAGCTGATATATTCTGAAGGTTAATAATCTACACAACTTCCCAGGCGTTCAGGACACCTTTTGCTGTGGATGCTTAGAGCAAAGAGTTGCCAGGGTCTAAGGTCTAAATTTCTCTGTCTTTCCTGTATATGACACCCTGTAGTCAGCCTGCAGGTCTACAGACATTGACTTGTAACAGGTTGTTTTTGTAGGTTGCCTTTGGCCAGCTGCCAGATGCCCACCCAGCCACTCTCTCAACCCCCTCATCAAGAGGACAGGATGAGAAAATAAGATGGAAAAGCTCATGAGTCAAGCTCGAGACACAGACATCATTTATCATCACAGGCAAAGCAGACTCGACTTGGGGAAAATTAATTTAATTTCTTGCCAAATAAAACCAATTTGGATGGTGAGAAAGACAAAAGCTAAAACACCTTTCCCCCAGCCCCACACCTTTTCCCAGGCTCAACTTCACTCCTTCATTCCTGATTTCTCTGCTTCCTTTCCCCTCCCTGAGCAGCACAGGGACATGGGGAATGGGGGGTTGTGGTCAGTCCATAACAGCTCCTCTCTTCTGCTCCTTCCTCTGCACACTCTTCCCCTGCTCCAGCATGGCTGCAGTCCTTCAGGATAAACCTGCCCTGGCCTAGAGTCCTCCAGGGGCTGCAGTGTGGATATCTGCTTCAACTTAGTCTTTCCCGGGGCTGCATGGGAATCTCTGCTCCAACACCTGAAGCACCTCCTCTCCCTCCTCCCCCTCTCCCCTCAGGGCTTGCAGGGCTGTTTCTCACACTTTTCCCCCTCATTCCTATCTGACTGTCCAGTATTTTGCCCTTTCTTACACAGGCTTTCCTCAAGGCTCCACGTGGTAGCTGCGGGGCTGAGCCGTGCCCTGCTGTGGGTCGGTCGGAGCCAGCTGGAACCGGCTGTGTCTGGCTCAGGGCAGCCCCGGCCTCTTCTCACAGAGGTCGCCCTGCAGCCCCCCTGCCAGAGCCTGGGCACCTGCACCCTATACACACATACGCCCCATACACACATACACCCCTTACATTAGTGTCCATAGAATAATATGGTAATGAGTTGTTTGCTGTTATTTATGTTCATCAGACTTCACCAAATCATTTTACATGATGTGTGTGACTGCACAACAGTCAGATGGTGATAATCTTAAGTCTTGCTTACCATGTAAACCCAATACAATTCTGCAATGTTTACCTTTTAAATATCACCGTTTACATGACACGCCTTCCAGGTTTTTTTACGCTTAATTACACAGGTACAGAGACATTAAGAGCACAGTGTCTCAATA
This sequence comes from Harpia harpyja, assembly GCF_026419915.1. Taxonomy (NCBI): domain Eukaryota; kingdom Metazoa; phylum Chordata; class Aves; order Accipitriformes; family Accipitridae; genus Harpia; species Harpia harpyja. Next base: position 27,864,012 of record NC_068947.1, read on the forward strand.
ATACTAGTTTAGAATGAGATGAACTTCCAGGTACTAGTCCTCATTTAATATCAAAACTGCAGGCAACATTTATATTCTGGTAAGCAAGCAACAACATACCTTTTCACTAGTCCAGAGTCTTTTTAGCATCATGAGAAAATATGCCTGTGTATGTTTGCATTTTAATAAGCTTGAATATATGATATATGCAGTATAGATGTGTACAAATACCAGATCAAGAAAAATACATGGCAGTACACTATCAGAAAATAATAAATCATCCTCCCCCACTCTGTCTTCAGGCAGAAAATATACACTTACAGATGTTCAAAGTGTGTAATAATTTTCCCCATTTTTTAACCTCATTTTTAAAGACTTTTTTCTTCCTTTGCATTTTCCGTTTAGATTTGTACACAAGTGTTCAAGTGTGCAGTATCAGCTTTAGGAAGCATTAACACACACTTGTCCTGCCACAAGTTATCACAAGTTTGTATTTACTTGCTCTTTCTGCTGCCTGAAAAGTAATATATGCCATAACCCAGAGGGAGGAGTCCTGCCTGTGAAAGATTATTCTGTATTTGTTCATACAGTAGTTCTGAAGCATCCTGACAGTTACAGAGATTTTTCATTGAATTACTCAATTGGGCAACATTTGTATTTAATAAAATATGGTCAGCTTTTCTTAAAAATGAGAAAAGCAGAATGAAGAATTTCAGACTGAGCTGGCTGAACAGGAAAACACGCATTCAACATTTCTATAATAGAGCAAAGTTTGGTTGGCAGTGATTCATGGAGTCATGTTATCAGTATCTCAACAATTTAATATCCAAGTACTAACATGCCTTCACCCAAGTATATGAATAGGGCTCTAAAAATAGAAGTATCTGTAACAGTTAGTGACACTGTAGTGCATATGCAATTAAAACAGTTTTCCTAACCATATTTACCCCATTGTCATTTTTTCTTTTACATTTCTGCATCTGCTCATCTTGTAACTGCAAAGCACTCCCTGTGACTGCTGCCTGCTAGTCTGCTTTTGAACACCTAAGCTGCAGTGTTTGCCTATCATTATCTTTTCTTGATTTCCCAATTAGTCATGTTCTCTTGACAGTTTAATGCCTTGTTTTACCTACATCCTCAAAAAAATGTAGTATGCCTCTGGTATGCCAGAGTATGTAACAATGGGATTTGCTCAAGAAATTATTTTTCAGCCACCTTAGGTATTAGTGATTTCCATGAAAGTGAAACGTGGAATCAGAATTTATGAAAACCCACACTATCCTTCCAAACCTCAAAACTACCTCCCCTAATTCTTCAGCTGACACAGGTTAGCAATAGTCACATGCACTAGGATTGACAGATGTCACCTCTGATTTATTAGTTACCTTAAGTTTCCGAAGACTGGATGTTATCTTCATGTAGCTAAATTATTACCTTAATTTCTCTGGAACTCTGTAGTCTCTCATTGTATATTCTCTACAATCCATATTGTAAGTCATCTGAGGCAAAGTTGGTATTTTTTCTTTGTAGAATCTTTGGTATTACATGCCTCTAAACCTGGTTTGCAGTTCCTGTGTGTCATCACAGTAAAATTAAACTCCTTTTTATACCTTTTGAACAGGAAATAGCATTTCTCACCAGTCAGCGGTGTTGATCTTGAAACTAGGACGAATGCTATGAATTTAATAATTTCACTGCCTTGTTGAAACACCAAAGTGTCTTCTCGTGGTCACTTGATATGCTCATCTGTTTAAGCAAATATGACAACAATTAGCCTCAATTTACTAAAGACATGTAGACCTTATAGGACACAATGCACTAAAAGTGAACGCTGTTTCCCTTAAAGTTGCTTACCAAGGCATAGTTTAAAGTGTACAGACACCTACACCTCTTTTTTAGGCTCCTAAATTCTCATTGATTTTTCACAAGCCTAACACTCCATTCACAATCAATATTGCTCACAGTTAAATATCCTCTTCTTCTGCCAGTGTGGCATTAAGTTGAATTAGATCTTTTGTATCAGGTGGCTAATTAGACATGAATTTTTTTGTGACAAATGGTTGCCCGGTGATCCAGGAGGACAATCCACCTGTCCACAGACCAGCCCTTACTAACATCACACTCAAGGTCCCTCAGACACAGGCTACATGGATGCCACTGTGTGTCACAGTCATTTGTTAAGGCTCTCTTTAAACGATATAGGGGAAAACCATAAAGGGTTTGATTTTTATAGCCACATTATATTTCCCATAGTAAGACGACATTAGCTTTGTAATATATGACTGGGAGCAGGGTGAGATTTCTGTGGAAGTGCTTGGCCTGCTCTCATGCTCAGTAATGTATCATGAACCCTTGGTGTCAGTACTGTCTGATTTCTACAGCAAGACGCTGGATGGCCTGTGTGTAGCCTGTTCTGTTATAGTCAGTGCTAAGTTCTTAACGTAGACCAACTGTACTCCCCCATGTGCCTTTTCAAGAAGCTTGCTGAGGCAAGAAGAGAAGTTGTGAAGCCCAGAGTGGCAAAGAGTTTGGATAACATCCTTTCAATAAACTGGAAAGATTCAGATCATGTAGGTCCAGTTTCAACAAAATACAGCTTCTAGCATTCCACTGAAGCAAATGGTGAATAGCTGTTGGAACAGAGTTGAAAACAGAGTTGAAATATCTGTTGAAGATAGGCCTATGCAGGTTGTACTTTTTCTGTTTCTTATGGCTTAACATTCAAGGTTAATTATGGACTTGATACAAAGAGTGAAATCTCCTTTGTCCCCAACTAATTGTAAATAACTAGTCAATCCCAGCTGTTTTTTTTTATTTTATTTTATTGGTAGAACTCTTTTTTAAACAACAAAATAAAATAACAAAAAATTGCCATTCTTTTGATATGATCTAGATTTTGGGGGGGAGGGAGGGGATCAAAATATGGCATCTGTCCTTATTTGGAACTCTTCCTTTTACTGTCATGAAATTCACCTACCCATCTTGAAATTGCTGTTTTAAAATAATCTTTGAAAACAGTCTGAGCAAATAATGATTTAAAAATATTAGCAACAGGCTTTTCTGTGAAAAGGTAATAAGGTCGTCTACCAATTCATTTTTACCAGCTACTTTCTCAAGAATAAGCAAGCTTATGTTCATCCATTTTATCATCATCTTCATTGGTCTACAGGAGTTTACATAATGATGATTGGTAAAATGAAGGCACCTACTTCTGTGAGTCCTTTTCTAAATGTTATATATGCCTAATGTTACAAACAGTGCTGTTCCAGAAGCAAAAAACCTTTTCCTTATTAAAGAACTAAATTAGATATAACTTACTGTATAGGGAAGGAAGAAAATATTTAGTGTTTTTTACTTTAGTGTTACAATGCATTTATAAGCTGGAGTCACACATTAAAAAGTTAAGGCTTTCAAACTGCTTAACTTTCAGTACCACCCATCTAAACTGTGTGCTGATGAATTTTATGGATTCATAGAATCTTAGAATAGTTTGGGTTGGAAGAGACCTTTAAAGGACATCTAGTCCACGCCCCTCTGCAACAAGCAGGGACGTCTTCAACTAAATCAGGTTGCTCAGAGCCCTGTCCAACCTGACCTTGAATGTTGCCAAGGATCGGGCATCTACCACCTCTCTGGGCAACCTGTTCCAGTGTTTCACCACCCTCATTGTAAAAAATGTCTTCCTTATATGTAGTCTGAATGTACCCTCTTTTAGTTTAAAACCGCTACCCCTTGTCCTATTACAACAGGCCCTGCTAAAATGTCTGTCCCCATCTTTCTTATAAGCCCCCTTTAAGTACAGAAAGGTCACAGTAAGGTCTCCTTGGAGCCTTCTCTTCTCCAGGCTGAACAACCCCAGCTCTCTCAGCCTGTCATCATAGGAGAGGTGTTCCATCTCTCCGACCATTTCTGTGGCACTCTTCTGGACCCGCTCCAAAAGGTCCACGTCTTTCCTGTGCTGAGGACTCCAGAGCTGGATACAGTACTCCAGGTGGGGTCTCACCAGAGTGGAGTAGAGGGGTAGAATCACCTCCCTCAACCTGCTGGTCACGCTTCTTTTGATGCAGCTCAGGATACAGCTGGCTTTCTGGGCTGCTAGCACACATTGTCGGCTCATGTCCAGCTTTTTGTCCACCAGTACCCACAAGTCCTTCTCCACAGGGCTGCTCTCAATCCCTTCATCCCTCAGTCTGTATTGATACTGAGGGTTGCCCTGACCCAGGTGCAGGACCTTGCACTTGGCCTTGTTGAACCACATGAGGTTCACATTGGCCCACTTCTTAAGCTTGTCCAGCTCCCTCTGAATGGCATCCCATCCCTCAGGCATGTCAACCACACCACTCAGCTTGGTGTCATCTGCAAATTTGCTGAGGGTGCACTCAATCCCACTGTCTATGTCATTGATGAAGATACTCAACGGTACTGGTCCCAGTGCAGACCCCTGAGGGACACCACTCGTCACTGTTCTCCATCCGGACATTGAGCCATTGACCACTACCCTCTGGATGTCACCATCCAACCAATTCCTCGTCCACCAAACAGTCGATCCATCAAATCCATATGTCTCCAATTTAGAGAGAAGGATGTTGTGGGGGACCATGTCAAAGGCCTTACAGAAGTCCAGACATATGACATCTGTAGCTCTTCCCTTGCCCACTGATGTAGTCACTCAATGCATTATAGAAGGCCACTAGGTTGGTCAGGCAGGAGTTGCCCTTGGTGAAGCATTGCTGGCTGTCTCGAATCATCTCCATGTCCTCCATATGCCTTAGCATTATATATACCAATAGAATATATTTGTTAGGAAATGAAGTCAAAGGGAAGTTGATCATGGATTTAAAACTTTAAAATTCAAGGCGAGGAAAGCTTCTTTAATTTATACCCTTCTTAGGTGCAGGAACAATGAAAAGTGACTAGAAAGATGTGTTAGTGCTATAAATACAAGACTTTAACACATTCCCTCAGCTAGGCACCACATTCTTCTCACTTCTTCAACCTTTTAGCTTCCCTCAGCTGCAATCGATGTGGTATATAGCTTAGAGTAGAACCAGCTAGTCACTTGGTGTTCTAAAATCAGTCATTCTGGTTAAGTTAGGTTAGGTTTCTCCTGTAACCATATCTTCACAGATATCTGTTCATATTGTCTTAATAGTGTTTCTGTGACTATTTTTTCTACATTTTCTTTCTTCAGCTGCATTAGAACTAAATTGTTTGGTTATAGCTCCCTAAATTATCAAGTTATAATTTTTCCATGTATACTTCTTATTTTTTAAAGCCTTTTGCTTATTAGATAGCTTCCTCCTAGCTGCTGTCCCTTGTGTCTCTGATCAGTGCAGTTAAGTTGACAATCTTCTGGTTTGGAACTTGTCTAATATCATATCGTTCATTATTCCCTATTTTTTTCATGCTTCATGAAATGGGCTAGAAAGCAGCATTAAAAAAAAAAAAAAGGAACTAGGTTATCTAAGTGAGACTTCTAAGGAAACACTTCTATATCTGCAGGCACTTGGGGCTCTTTTTGAAGTCCCACCTGGACCACTGACATTATCATACAGAAGGGGCAGCACCATGACAGTGTTAGTGGTCTCTTTCTGAAAGCTTCTGGGACACTGAATTTCTCCTCCACCTTACCAAACATTGCTATATACTTGTTATTCATAATTGTTCAAAAAAAAGGACTGTTTTGCTGTTAGATACACTCCTTTTACTCCACACAGGAAAGCCTCTCCCAGGGGGACTTTAACAGAAAAAGATATTTAACAGAGGATTTATTTATTTATTAAGCCAGACTAAAACATTTCAGATTAAAATCTACTTAATCTGGATAGCAAATTAAAATTAGCCTGATCATTATTAAACAATGAGCACCTTTTTTTCCTTCTCTTTCCTCCCTTCAAATACGCACTGCAAACTGCTGGCTATACAGCTTGAGAGGACATTGAAGTAAACATAAAATGAATAACATTTCATGTTATTAAAGCCTGTCTGGTCTTCAGGGCAAAGATAACAAACTAAAACACCATGGTTTATTTAAAATGTTTCTTTTGTATGAAGACTGTATATTTCAAATTTGTTTAATAGAATGTAATTGATGGGAACAAATAGAATTGAAGACCTCACAAAGCTGAGCAAACGATAACAAAATGACTGAGTCAGATGTCTGCTTTATGTTCAGCACTGAAAGCAATCACAAACATAATTTCCATATGGTGATTGTTCACCTTTAAATGCAATGTTGCAGGCAAATCTATCTTTAAAAAATATATATCCTGGTTAGTGAACACCTATCTTCTTCTAACATGGAACACATTTCTTTACCTTGCACTGTTGACGTCAAGTAAGTGGATAATAATTTTTAACACACACAGACTAGAAATACCCTTACATTAGGAAAAAACCCCAAAACATCTTTTTTGCTATTTTTAAGTATGCATGGAATTTAAACTGTAAAAATATGTAAGAGAATGAAGAACTATCAGTGAGCAATATTCCTAAATATGGTCTAAAATATTTAACTGTCAGAGGTAATATTTTATAAAATAGGACTGCAGATGTTTTCCTGATAGATCTGAGGGGCATGTTAATGGAGTACAATGAAGACAGATAGTTCCATTCTAATACCATTGAGCAGACAGCCGCCTCATGAAATGCATCTCTGCCAGTGCCCATCAATCTCACCATGATGGCTGCTTAGATTAGACACAGAAAAAGTACTCCTGTGAATCTTTAAAAGGCTATTTCTGTCTTCTGTGAAGTTGTTTAACTTTGTTTTCATTTTATGGATTTGGCTGGGCTTTAATGCACACAGAAGCCTGCAGACCTACCCTTATAAAATCCCATGAAAACAGTTGTTAGAGAAACATAAATTGCATCTTTACTGGTTTACCCACTTGGGCTTGTCCTGCTTCACGTTATGTACTATTTTATTGGTTTGAATCAGTTGTGTAAATGTATTAATAAAGAAGTGTAATTTAACAATCATCTGATAAATTTTAGATATAAATACACAAAGTTAAACTTTATATGGCCATGTTGCTCTCATTGCTACAAATGATCTATCATTTGGAAAAGTTTAAAACTCAGAGTCTTTATAAAAAAAACTATACTTTGTAGGTCATTTTTAAATTACTTTCCTTTTCAGTGATTTCTCTTTTTGTAGCAGTGGGAGTTCCTTGAGTTGCTTGCAAAGAGCTAAATCCAGTCATCTTACTTGCAATGTGTAATAGGAAACTATGTTGAACTCAGCAGTGTGGTACAAAGTGCCATTAAACATGATGGGTTCTAAGTCAGAAAAATAAGTTGTTTCATGACATTCATACAGGAGAGGAGCTCCAGACTCTAGGAGTTATAAATCAGGTTCATGGATTTTAAAAGAATTTGGCCAAAGTGCTGTTTTGGCCTTATTTTAAATATCTTTAAATATGCGGTTCTATTTCTTCTAGTGTCTTTCAGCTGAGTCACTTCCAACTTCAGGCACATCTGCGTAAATAAGCGAAGCTTTCCCTGGACACCTCTGTCCATGTTCCGGACAAGAAGATGTACTAGCAAACTTGTGTGCCAGGGCTAACCTATGGTTTCATCAACTTGGAAAAATACTGCTCGCTAATAGAAAAGGTGCTGTAAGCATTACAAGACAATTTTTTTTTCACAATTGCCAAAAGAATTTCTATTGAATAAAGTCACAGGAAAGTAAGTGAGCATGACTTTCTCCTGGTTAGGTTATCAAATAACCTATATCTACACAATTAGTTTATACCCTCAAACTCCTAAAAATTATGTAAGTTATTTTGCTTTTGTATGATAAAGCTCTCTAATTTTCTTAAATCAGGAGATCAGCATCCTAGCTGAGACTGTCCAAGAATGCTGGAGACAATGATCAGGGTCAAAATCTTGGTATTGCACATTCTGGAATTTAAGTGAAAATAAACATGTCTTGAGCTGGTCTGTGTTGTATTGAACTCACTATGGTCATCTGAAAGTCAGCAAAATAGCTACTGCTTGTTTAATTCACACAGTGAGTTTAAGTCCTTGCAGAAAACTCCCTTTCTTCTCTAAAATCACTGAGAATAAGTTTACTCATTCTTCAGAGAGAGGATACAAAACTGCAGTGCAGAAAACTTTGACGTTCAGTTGTCACAGCCTGCAACAAAGCTGCATGCAGTATTTGATTTCTTTTGCTTTGAAAGGCCATTGGGAAGACATATCAGCAATTGATTATGGAGATAGGAAGACAGGAAATATTGCCTGCCATCTTGACAGAGTTAATATATAAGATAGACCAGGACTTGTGATGATTGATTCTGTGCCAAGTTCAGAGTTTGAATTTCAAAAGTACCATACAATAATGTTTGATTTAGTGGCCATTCTGAAACAGTCTTAAAACCCACTTTCATTCAGCCTCAGTAATTCCCTCCTATTTTTCTGAAAAGCGTTCCTCCTTTACCTGTATTTTTGTTCTGATCTGATACTACACATTACAGAATTCTATGTCTCTATATTTGTAATGTCATCTCAGTTAATGTAATTAGCCTGTTTTACACTTTAATGTGTGAGATGCAGTCTATGAAGACTTCCTCATCCTCCTCCATTTTGCTGTAGCTTAAGTCTAACTGATGGTGACTGTCATATCAATGTGAAAGCCCAGCATATCCCTAGAGAAATGTGGTGAGATGACATCTGTGGTGGTGTGATTGTCATAAGAAGAGGTAATACAGAAATGATGGGTGGTCATGGAGAAAAAAAAAAAGATTAATGACATAACTTGCCAGCCAGAACAAGGTCTCTTCAGGGGAAATCAAAGAAAGGAAGAGAGGAAAAAAGCAGCACTGTAGGAATCTGAAAAGATCACCAATGTCACAATTACATCATGAGCACCAACGGAAACACTTCCTGCAGAGCCAGAAGTCTGGTCAGATTTGCTGTGTGGTAGCCTATCTGTAATATTCCAGTATGTCTCTTGTTCACAGTAAAACTAAAGCCAGAACAGCTGAGTTGCTATCATATTTTACTTGAACATTTTAACAAAATTTGTAAGAAAAGACAGAATTCTAAAAATAGTAATAATTTAGAAGTAACTGAGTTTACTCAGCCTACGCTGACAGAATCCATTTTCACCCTATGTGCTGCAAAAGTACTGCTGGGTAAGGTGATATACCCTTTAGCACGGAAGAATAAAGAATATTTATTTTATTTTGGTTTATTTTCCAAATGTAACAAGGCATTTACTAGCATAACATTTAATTGCATGTTTAACATAAAGCAAGTGAGCAGAACCAGCAATGAAATGGATGCTGGAATATTTTATCTAGGGAAGGATAACCCACATTCAGATATGGAAGCAGTGAAAATTAATTAAGACAGTGAATCTGCATGATTTATACTACAGAGGATGAACATTAGGTGATTTCATTGCTCTTCATAGAGACAGTCCTTCAGGTAATGTAGCAATTTTACTTTGTGTGAGCTTCTCAGGTTTCAGCATGTTTCTGAATATCCATCTCAACATGTTAGTCACTATGCTAAGATTTTTAAAGGTTCATACATCTGCTTTGACAAGAATATTTAAGTCCCTCAAGTACTTCCTGAACTAGTTTTTAATCTGAAATTGATATTTTGAAACATTTTTTGGAAACTGCTTATCAAGATTTTTTTCAAGCTAGAGTCAAGCAAACATTGTCACCTATTTCATGAAGAACTAATCCAATAACTTAGAAGTTACTGCAGAAAAGAGTAATGGTCTTCTGGTCATCTTTCATTTTCTCTGTATTTATGTATGTGTGTGAATAAATAGTTGACAAATATTTCCAGTAACTGAGATTTAATATATTTATTTGCCAAATGAATGATTCTTTCCCCTTTATGAATAGAAGAACATTCTGATTTGAAGGACAGAACAAAGAAATTTCCCCAGTGCCTCCTGCTTGTGTCAGTAATACATATTGGGGAGGGTGATATATGGAAAGGTTCAGTATGAGCTAACAGAGGTGTCCAGTTGTGCATTACATTGTATTTTGAAAATATAAAATCCCTCAGTTTTAAAATCCTTATTTTTTCTGAAATTGAGGGTGCTTTTTTCCCACTGGAATAAATGAGGACTTGCTCTGAAGAAGTCCTTGTAGGACAGGTAGAATGATGTACTCCAGAACAAGGACAGAATGCATCAAGTGTATCATCAATTTCCATTGGTTGAACAATGTCTAACAAACAATTTGTCCTCTGGATTGAGATGTTTGTCTTCAAATTGTATACAAATAAATAGTGACACTAGTCTTTATATGAGTAAAACCAGCACCTACCCTGTACAATGGAGCACTTTTCTCTTGCTGATATCCAAGCATTTTACAGATATATTTTAACTGTGACTGTCTGTGTAAAATCTCTAAGGCAGGTGCATCCCACAATTCTAATCTCCTCTTTACAGTAATGAATGTATTATTGAAGTATACTAGTGGTTAGAGGGGAAATAGTTGTAAGAACAAAGATAAACCCTCCCTATTATTGTCCCCCCCCAAATAACTATAAATATATTTTATATCTATATTTTGTAAATACAGAATTAGCACCAACAAAGTAAACATCAGCTGCCATCATCTCCCATTTCTTCTTTTCAGTCCCTATGATAAAGGTGATAAACATAGGTGCAGTTCTCTGGAAGCTGTATTTCCAATGAGGAAACAACCTCTGTTCCTAGTCATATGCCACCATCCAGAAGCTTTCAGACACTGAGCTGCAAAATGTCCAGCAAGCATCATTGCTGGGAGACAAACTTTTTGTCACTCCCATTGAACTACTAAATGGCAACCTACATCTTCTGGTTTGCATTATCTTCTGAACAGCTTCCACTTTAGATTTTCCACTGAAAGAAGAAACTAAACCCACAGTGATTAAGAGCCCAAGGATTGCTTGAACAATGTCTCTTAAGATACAAGATGTAGAGAAAAGCCTGGCAAACTGCACAGATACAATGATCATTTCCTGAGATTTATTTTGATTATGGTATGGTGATAAAGTATAGGCTCTTCTCTTTTTTTACATAACTTCTTCATCACTGTTATTACACAGGTTTTACACAGTGGCAAGTACATAGAGTTTGGCTACATCAGATTGTACTATGCTAGGCATAGTGAAAGAGGGAGTGGCAGGCCTTTCTCCACTACATGACAGATGAATAGCAGGTACAAATGGATCAGGATGACTGTAGCAGGATAATGGTAATAGATAAAAGCGTGATCCCATTGAGACAGCAATTATACCACATTACATGCCAACAGCTTTCAGATACAGTGGGGTTAACTGTTATGTATCTCCATTGCGAAAGTAGGAAGAGTAGCATATGGTGGGGTGGAGCACAGGTAGGGGGAATGATTAAGAGCATAGCACGGTCATCTCTGTTACCCAGAAAAAACAAATGTGGAAGTTGTTAAAAAACTAAAAATTAAAATAATACTTTTTCTAGCAGTCAATCTTTGAAATGATGTTAAGATGGTTCAAGGTGTAAAACATGCATATACAGCAAAACATATACATTCACTGGGAGCCAATTCAGAGCACAAGCTAGATGACTGTGAGGAGGCAAATTATGTCAATATGGTGAGGGAATATTATAACTGTGTATGTTGATATGTGGATAAACAGATGTTCAACTAGCAGCAACTAGATGAAAAAAGGGTATCTCCATTTTATTCATGTATTAACTGAAGCTGGGCTAAATACTGATTTATTTTATTTGGAGAAAAAGCATTCTTTTGAAACTATAATTAATACTGTAAAAGATAAAATTGCTTCTGAAAATTGAAGTTTATAATACAGGAAAAAAACTCCAGATATTTCTAAAACAGAAGAAATAGGAATACTATGACACGGTTTGATCTGTCTCCACATCTAAGCATCTGTTTCACAACTTAGTTTTCCAATATTAGTAAATCATAAATGTAATCGCAATTACCATCAGGAAACTGGTAGGTGGGATCCCATGGGAAGCAGCTCTGAAGCGCAAAACAGCTCAAGAAAACTGGCAGCTCTTTACAGACTGCATGCTCCAGTTACAATAGCAGCTCATCCCAATAGTCAGGAAAATAAGCAGACATATCAGGAGGCTGGCTTGGCAAAACAGACAACTCAAGTCAGAGCTCCAATGCAAAAGGGCAGCATACAGAAGGCAGAAGCAGAAATAAGTAAAAAAAGAGGTATTTAGGAACAATGCCTGGGCATGAAGAGGTGGTGCTATAATAGCCAAGGTTCAACTGCATATGAGACCTTCAAGGTAAGTTAGGGTCAACAAGAGTTTCTACTTCTACATTAGTAGTGAGAAATTGAACAAGGAAAGTGTGGGGCAGTTGCTGAATGGGATTGGTGATTTAGTAACAGCAGATGTTTATAAGACTGCCTTTGCCTCAGTCTTCATCAACAAAGCCTTCTGGGCCCCTATGCCTAGAGGCAAGGTTGAAGTAGGAAGAGAATAACCTGCAATGGATGAGGATCAAGTCAAGGACTACTGCTGAGAACTCAATCTGTAAAAGTCCAGAGGACCGAACAAGCTACACCACAGGGTGTGAAGACAAATAGCCAATGTCCTTCCCTCTCTTATCACCTTTGAAAGGTTAGGAAAACTGGAGATGACTGGAGATGAAGTGATGACTGGAGATGAGGTAATGACTGGAGAAAGGCAGATCTTTACACATTTCCAAAAAAGTCCAAAAGGGTGACCCAATGAAGTGCAAGTTGATCAGCTTCACATCAGTCCCTGGGAAAATCACTGAGTGAGACCCCTTGGGGGACATTTCTCAGCACACATAGGAGAAGGCAGCAACTGGCAACAGTAAACAGGGATTGACCCAGGCTAAATCATTCCTGACCAACCTGATTGCTTTCTAGGATATAATGACTGGATTTGTGGGTGAGGGGAGAGGCAATGAATGTCATTTACCATGATTTTTACAAGGCTTTTAACGCTGTCTTCTGATATATTCTTGTATCAAGTTAAGACATTACAGTCTTGATGCACAGACAACTAGATGGGTAAAAAACTGATTGGACAGTTAGCGGCTAGTGGGTCATACTCTACTGGAAGCCACCAACAAGTGCAGCATTGAATGGGTCTAATTTGGCACCTGTCTTGTTTCATTATCTGGAAGAGGTGGCAGAGTGCATGCTTGTCAAATTTGCATAAATTGAAACAAGAGAGGTTCAGGCTGGACATAAGTAAAATATTTTTTCCCTATTAGGATAAGCAAGTAGTGTAGCAGGTTGCCTAGTGAGGTTGTGCAATATCTGTCTTTGGAGATTTTCAAGACCCAACAGGGTAAAGCACTGAACAACCTGGTGTGATCCCAGAGCTGATCCTGCTTTAAGCAGTAGTTTGGACTAGAGACTTCTCGAGATCCCTTCCAACCTGAATTATTCTATGATCCTATGATCATTTATAAACATTTAAATGGTATCTGGAGAAGACACCACCACATACTTGATTCTAAATCTGTCAATATTAGTGAGACACTTCACTTTGATTTTAAAATATTACTCTAACCTGATGGCTGCAGTATGTGGTTTATTATTGAACTGGTTCAATAAAAGTAAGTGGGGAAATCAGTGGATAATGCACTCATTTCATTAGAAAATGGTCCAAGCCTGCTTCCTGAGGCAGATATGAGATAACTAACCAATAGAACCTAGCATAATATATGTAAACTGATAAGGAAGATCTAAGCAGCACTAAATAACCTATAGCTTTCCTATTCAGCTAAGCTACCAGCATCATGCATTTTCAAGCTCTACTATCCAGGCTTCTAGGAACATGCTTCATATCAGCAATATTTCCCCCTTCCTCAGAAGGTTTTTATTTTGTGTGCTCTGCTGTTTTCTTTAGAGCAAAGAGGGCTTAGCTGAGTGAACTGATGATACTGTGAAGAGTTGGTACAAAGGCAGTTGGTTGTCTCTTTTAAGAAGCTTACCCAGCTTTCAATAACTCACTCAGAATTCAGTCAATAAACACACTTCATATGAAACTGCATTTTGCTCATATTATCTGAAACACTCTGTTGAGTTTCCCCACACAGATAGTACTAATAATGTCTTTTACTGACTTACCTGCTACTTTTGCTGAGCATAGACTTAAAGAATATTGTGCTTGTTCCTGAACAAGTTGACATATGAGTTGACACTGTATATGACCTGACTGAAATCTTTGGCACTCTCCTCTCAGTGTCTGAATGAATGTCAGATTTACTGTTCACTGAAAGGAATTTCATTTAATGAACAGACAAATATATGCTCTTCAGAGCATATATTTTAAATTTAAACCTGGTTCTGTTTTACAATGTATTAATTGCATAAAACAGGCTACTTGAAGGTATTCTTTAAAATATTTGGAATGCTTCATATGGTAGATTTTTTTCTTACTACATCATCCCATGGTGATAGTGTTGGAAAGTAATAAGTTTTATTTTAATATACTTAAACTGAATACTTCCACACTTTTATTAACTAATAAAACCACTACTTTATGCTTTGCTGAATGCTCTATTCTCTAAATGCGTTAATAAGATATATTTAATCTCTTTCTGTTGTTTATCATGCAAAATTAACTTTAGTGTTCTTATTCAGTTGAATGTTACTTTGCACAATATAACTAGTTCAGTGCTATGGACAATTTCTCTAAATAAAACACTCACTTCCCTTTTTTTTTTCTTTAATTCTTATCCTCCATTTTCCCTAAAAAATATAAAAAAACAAAGCTTAGAAATCATTTTTAGACAATAAATCACACATCACTTACCTGTAAAACTTTCAAATTACTTGGAAAACAAAAACATATAAGAAACTTGTACGAAAATAGCATAAATTATAGATGAACAACTTATTTTCTGTTGTATCTGACTGTTATCTAAAAACCTGCAATACTTTAGCAATCTACAACAGTGATCACTTGATAGACATTTGCAAAATAATACTCTTAATTTAAGATCCTAAGAGTGCTAAAAGAAACTGAAAGTGTTGCTGACTTACAGAGACTGTTGTACAAAACTTTTTTTAAGCTTTATGTGGTCATTTTAATTTTTTTGGCCAGTATCCAAGTGTCTCCATTGATTCTGTTCCACCTTTTGACTTCCGAACTGCATGAATTCCACATTAAACTTAGCAAGTGAAGCAGAGCCACTGCAAAACCAGCAGGGCAAGGGCCAAAGGAAGGTACTCTTCTGAAGAAATAACATTCATATTTTTGAAGAAAACTTCCTCTATAGTACAAAAAAGACTCTAAGAAAGAAATCTGTAATCCACAACAGAATTTTTTTCTTAGTACCTAGCTGTGTTTTTCATGCTGTGCACTGCTTTAAATTGTTTCTGTGGGCACAGCAAGTTACTCTCTGTTTTAAAGAGAAAAAGTCTTTTTCTTGCCCTTTTTCTTGTGCTTTCTAGCTCCTGGGATTGAGAGCTTTATTTTTCTGTTTTTGTTGACAAATTAGGAATTTAATAATCCTATATTATATATATGTATGCATATGTCTGTACATACAATCTGCATTTTAATTGAAAATTTGTAGTTGGGTTTGATACTAGGTCTATTGACTTAATTATCTTTTGCTGACTTTGAAGTTTTCAGAAACTATACTTTGCCTTTCAGCTACATCTGATGTAGTTAAAGAACAAGCAAAACTATGCTCTGCTCAGCATGGAAATCATGCTGGATGGTGGTTGTTCAGACTGAGTCATCTTGTAGAGAGCTTCCAGACTTCACAGCATATCAGGAAACTAAGATTAGACTCAAAGTTAATGCCTGGAAAACATAATGAACATAGAAGAAAATACTATCAACTGGAACAAAACAAAACAAAACAAAAGAAGTTTTTATCATGTAAAGCAGATCTTCCTCCATTGGATCTGACTCCGAAGACATTTCTTGGAAAAGAAAGTTCTTAAACACTTGAAAGCTGCTACAGTGACAAGGCCAACCCTTTGGCGATGACCAAGCATGAAGTATGCTGGAACTTGAACTGCAATATGGTCAAAATGTCCTTACATTCAACTGTGGTCTCATAAACAGTTATTTGAAAGTGTAGTGATCATCTTACCTTGCAATAATTATGAAGAATTTACCTGTAACTCTTTGTCAGTGGGATTACTTGGGTAAGATTTATTCACATAAGCTAAGGCAACAGGCATAATCCTTTCATTTATACAGTAGCTTCCAAGGCTGGGATATTAAGCAGTCATTTGTTATGCTCTGAAATTTTCAGAATTAGATGAATGGGCTACAGTGACTCTTCCAAAAGAAAAGAGTCCATATTCCTTTCTGCTTTCTTCTCTTCTAGCAAAGAACCAAAAAATGAAAAGGAATTTCTAATGGTTCTGTAGGAATCAAAGTTGCAAAACTAACAGCAAACTTATACAGTAAAGTTGCAAAATTAACAGGGCACTTTAATTAAAAAAAAAATATATATATTTTTAGTTAAAAACAGGCATTCCAAAGCTTTTTGCAATATTACATAGATTGTGCAGTCAAAAAGGAAGAGGTCAGGGGGAATACTCCGCGATATTCAAAGTATTACAATAATAGCGCAAGTTCCTTAGTATCACAGTTAATTGCAGATGTCCAGACTTTGAGGATTCAGTTATATTAATGGGAACCATCTCTTAATACAAGTGAGATTAAGTGGGTTTAACAGCTGTGTGATGTATTCTAGCACCATATTGCAAGCAGCAGCTCTAACATTATCTTCTTAAAGCAGTCGATAAAAAATCTAGTGCTTTTTTATGTACAGTTCATTTAAGATATTGCACTTATAAATTACAAGAAAGCTAATACTTTCATGCACATGCACATAACTGAATGACAGATTTTAATGAGACTTTTGCAAGACCATGAGTGTGTGACAGAAGAGTACAGATTTCTGATGCTCCAGGTGAAGTTCTATAAAAGCAGAGCAGCACCTTCCCCCATTGAAATTCTTAACAAGAAGTGCAAAATGAAAGTGTGGTGGCATGACAGAAGCTAAGCATCAATAAAGTATGATAATATGTGATTGCTTTCATTCCTAACATCTACAATAAAGTCCTTGGCTCTCCTACATCTAGAATAAACTTATTTATTCAATATTTTTGTCATGCTTATAAATACCAGGCCTGATTCAACAATCAATTTAGGATGTTGTCTGACTTTTCAGAAGCATCAGTGTAACATGCCAATAAAAGGATGCATGTGCTATCTTATCAACTGTAGTGAAGAACAAAATATAAGCTCAAGAAGTAACTGAAGTCAATACGAGATGTGTATACATGTAAGCTGCATGACTGGAGAGAAGGTGCTATTTCTACTTACTATATCTTCTACTAAATTAAAAACTTCTAATGCTAACATGACTCTTCTTATGGCAATATATCTGATAAAAGATGTCTGACTTTTCTTTTCAAGTCTTGCAGGAAAGAACAAGTCTCTGAGGATAAAAAGAAAGACGAAACTCACGGAAGCTTGTTGATGTGAAATTGCGTATCTGATGATAAACTCTGCACTCTAGTTCAAAAGTTAAGGTATAGGCGTTTTGCTGCAAAATAGTTATGGGAAGGAGTAATGACTAAATGATTTCTTTTGGAGGATTACTGCAGCTACCAGTCATTCTAGATGTAATTTTTAAGTGGCTTTTATAAACCAAAGAAAAACAATTGAAAAGCAAGGAATTTATTTTGTAAGCAATAGAACTGAGGAAGGCTGAACATTAAAACCATAAACGTAAAGTGGAAAAGGAAAATACGGTGACACTGACATAAACAAAGGTATGCCAATGATATCCTCTACATGCTTGCAACTACAATAATCCCTACTCCACAGTACCTGTGAATCCCACGTGTAGTCCCAAGACATCTTTTAGGCATTTATTTTGCAAATAGTCCCGATTTTAGATATTTATGTGATCATGAGACTATGAGAACAAGTGCTTATTAAACAAGCTTGGCAAGTTTCATGATGGTTTAGAATTAATTTCAAATATTTTCCTATTTTTTGAACATACACAGCTAAAGTAAAGGAGATAACAGTCACCAGCAACAATTTGGGGTTTTACTTGTTTCTGAGAAGTAATCCTTTAAATAATGTAGTTCTCAATTGGGAGAAAAATGTTAAAACCAAACTCAGCTCCCTCCTAGTTTAGGAAAAGAACCCTGAATCCAGATTTACAAGACCAAGGCATGGCTTAGGTATCAGTGAAGATAGGTTTTAATGTAAAATTAAAACAAAATTAAAAATAATTTAGAGCAGTTAAAACCATATCTAAAATTCAGATACATAAATGATTTTAGAGAAATGGAAACAATAGAATAATTATTGCTTGGTTTTGCCATATGAAAGAATCTAATATTTTTTTATAATAATGAACATACATAGTCATTATTCCCCAAAATATATTAACATGAGGAAATATCATTTGCTGTTCATAGATTCCTATCTTCAATTTTCTTCCAGCCTCTTTTAAATGTCAGTAATTCACAGTAGTACCATAATAATCAAGTGATTCAGGTGGTCAGACAGGTTCCAGAAATAACATCCTAAGCAGCTGGAGAAAAATGACATTTAAAGAAGGTGCTCTTATGTTTGCTCCAGTATCAGGAAAATGTCCGAAAAAGAAATACCTTTGAAAATATCTAGCACAAGTTCAGAAAATCCATTACTCAGATAAAAATAAGATATAATCATAAAATATATTGCAATTAATAATCAAATGTCTGCAAGAATTCTTGTTTTTACAAGAATTTTGCAAGTGTCATTTTACACTTATATAGTCAAATATTGTAATATAGAAAACAAGACATAAAGAACTTTGATGACAGTCAGACAAGGTGCTTAAGAAATTGTGAAAAGAGATCAAATTTCAAATGTGGTAGCTTTAATATCAGACCTCCAACATCATTTAAGTAGGGACTGAAAAGCACAGGGAGCTAGCTATTCAGTGTGGACAGTAATGTGTCTAGAGCATTAATTTGGTTATGGCTACTTTGAGGGCCCAATGGAATAAAAAAACAGGTGTATTGGCAAACTTATTCCTACCAATTACTGGGTCATCACACATATGTAAAGTTACACATGCACAGAAGTCTTTGCACAACTTTGTAATTTTTGCTTTTTAAAATTAATGTAAAATTAGTAGTTCAGGAAAAAAACATTCTCTTCATGCTACAATAGAAGCGTCTTTTAAGAAGAAAGTGTCTTGTTTCTAGAAGAACAAAAAAATAAGGCCTCCCCCAAAATAAAACAGTTTTTCATTTTAATTTTTAAATTATAATATATACCCAGAAGATTAGCAACACGCTACCATTCTCAAGCTATGACATTTTTCAAAATACAAAACATATTACAATAAATTCATGATTAACAAACTAATTCATTCACTTATGTTTAAATTAATCAGTTTACTTTTTGTAAGCTCATTAGGCTTCAGTTCTATATTAATCATGATTAGCATTTTGGTTTTTTGTTTTCATTGCATAGATAACATTTTAAAATCATAACTACAGCAATAATTAATTACACTTATAAATTTTTAGATGTGTAAATGAATTTGAGCAGTGACAGGTTCCTGTTATGTTCATGTTTGGTTTTAAGCATGACTGATTTTGGAGTATTAATCAATTTACACCTTTGTCTTTCATTTGAATTTGGTGTTTGTAGAAGAAATTCCATATATGCAGGCCTTGGAATGAGGTTGGAAACAGGAGAAACAGGAAATCTTTAGTCTAGTGAGCAGTTTGAAAGTAGAAGATAGATAGAAATTGCGTGAGGACTACAATGAGATCCATCCTGAAGTTTCCCATTAAGAACAACTGTTAAGTAACATCTCTTTTTCAGAAAAAAAAATCTGGAAACATGTCTCCAGTATTTATTAAAACAACATGTGCAAGGAAGGAAAAGGAGAGAGAGAATTAAGAAGAAAGGACTGTTAGGGGTTTTTTTTTGTCCAATGAAGGAGTAAAATATGTCCAAAAAGAGGAGGTTGGCACAAAATATAAGGTTACAGATACAAGGCACACCTGATATTTTACACATTTAAAAATATTAGCTTTGTTTCTCAGCTAATAAGCTATTGCTGTTTTGTCTTTTATTATATCTGTGGGGAGCAACAGCTACATATTAGAATTTTAAAACAAGTATGCTATGCTTTTGGAATTGTTAGATTATTCTGTCATTACTGGATTGAACTAGAATGTTGCAGTAGTACAAACAGAGCTAGAAATTTACAGAGAATTGCTTTAAAGTATAATTTCTGCCAAATCAGTTCTAATGGCTTAAGATTTAAAGAAAATAAAATTTCTCCTACTGATTTTCTTTCCTGCATAGTTTCTGTTCAGCACTTGTAACATATTTTACTTCTCAGAGGGACAGGTTCTCAAAAGGCTTAATGATGAAGCACCTGGATTTTTGCAGTATCCTAAGTGTGCTTTGATAGAGAAATGGAAAGAAATATTTGCAGGGTTTGCTTTCCTAACACCAGAAAAGTCCGAAGTAAGAAACCTGCCTACCCTGGAGTCTAAGCTTGACCACTTCCCTCATAATTTCATATTTACCATCTAAAGACATATTTGACAGCTTTGTGAAACAGCATGCTTAACCACCAAAGATGGGACTCATCATCCCACCAACATTTATATTTTACCTATAGGAAATATTGCTGCCTGTAAAAAAAGAGAAAATGACTATACATGCCAAAATATTCAAATAACAAACCTCTGATTGCTAATTTCTAATTCCAGCCTCCCCCCCCCCCCGCCCCAGCCTGAAATATCACACTATAAAGTATGAATTTGACTTTTCAGTCTTGATCCAAAACAGGCCTTGAAAGTCTTCCTTGGTATTTTAGCTTTTCCCTGCCATGAAAATCTGTCTGAAGTTATCTCCATATTCTTAAGGAAATAATGGGAAGTAGAAATTTGTTTGGTTTGGATAATGAATCAAAGTGGAGAAAGACATTTAACAGATTATATCAGCCTCCTTGGTTAGGAAATTGAACTAGATATAAGCCCTCTCATTAAGTTTTTGGCAGTAGACTGGAAATGCTATGAAGACAACATTTTCCTTACAAAATTTCTTAGTTCTGGTTGTGTTGAAAAACAAACTTAAAATTTGACAATATTGTATCAGTATTATGTGGTCTGGATTCATTTCAAGACTGCAGTAGTTCTTGTCTAAGCCTGTTTAATTATCCCTTAAATAAATGACTAGCAACAATAGAAAAGTCTATTATTTCACTTATGAGTTTGTATTGTAATTGTTATGGAGACAAACTGGGATCAAGCAATACTACAATGTATTGTGCTTTGGTTTTTGTTGTTTTTTTTTTTAAATAAAAAAGTTAAAAGCCCCAGTCATATATGGAGAGCAGTGGTAAAGAACAGTGTTTGCAAAGTAACTTGACAAGAATGAGCAATTTTGGAAGAGGAAGAAGAGTAAGCAAGTTCAGTGACAATAAAAACAACTATGCTATTTTATTGATAGGCATTCTTACTTGCATTATCTTTAGCAGCAACTTCAGTTTCACATTAAAAAATGCTAAAATTTTAATTAAAGAACAACATGTGCATGTCAAATTTTAATTTTTTAAGAGTAAACAGTAATGTACATTCGCTACGAATCTCTAAAGGTGAAAACAAATGTAATTTGGAAAGATAAATGGTGTCTATGCATGTAAGTCAAATCTCTTCCAATGTCCAAGAGTTCTAGCAGAATGCCTTTTGTTAAAAAAAAAAAGCTAAAGCTATTTTAAACCTGTTGCTATTTAGATTTGTTGTGGTTTAACCCCAGTAGGCAGCTGAGCCCCACCCAGCTGGATGGGGAGAGAATTGGAAGGGTAAAAGTATGAAAACTCGTGGGTTGAGATAAAGATAGCTCAATAGGTAAAGCAAAAGCTGTACATGCAAACAAAGCAAAATAAGAAATTCATTCTCTATTTTCTATTGGCAGGCAGCTGTTCAGCCATCTCCAGGATAGCAGGGCTCCATCACATGTAACAGTTACTTGGGAAGACAAATGCCATCACTCCCAGTGTCCCCCTGCTTCCTCCTTCTTCCCCCAGCTTTATATGCTGAGAATGACAACATACGGTATAGGATATCCCTTTGGCCATGTCATCGTTTAACCCCAGCCAGCAACTAAGCACCATGCAGCCGCTCACTCACTCCCCCCCACCCAGTGGGATGGGGGAGAAAATCGGGAAGAGAAGTAAAACTCCTGGGTTGAGATAAGAACGGTGTAATAGAACAGAAAAGAAGAAACTAATAATGATAGCACTAATAAAATGACAACAGCAATAATAAAAGAATTGGAATGTACAAATGATGTACAGTGCAATTGCTCACCACCCGCCAACACACACCCAGCTAGTCCCTGAGTGGCGATTCCCTACCCCCACTCCTGAGTTCCTGTACTAGATGGGACGTCACATGGTATGGAATACCCCATTGGCCAGTTTGGGTCAGCTGCCCTGGCTGTGTCCTGTGCCCCTCCAGCTTTCTCGCTGGCTGGGCATGAGAAGCTGAAAAATCCTTGACTTTAGACTAAACACTACTTAGCAACAACTGAAAACATCAGCGTTATCAACATTCTTCGCATACTGAACTCAAAACATAGCACTGTACCAGCTACTAGGAAGACAGTTAACTCTATCCCAGCTAAAACCATGACAGGCCAGTTTGGGTCAGCTGTCCTGGCTGTGTCCCCTGCCAGCTTCTTGTGCACCCCCAGCCTACTCGCTGGTGTGTTGGGGTGAAAAGCAGAAAAGGCCTTGACTCTGTGTAAGAGCTGCTTAGTGACGGATAAAACATCCCTGTATTATCAACACTGTTTTCATCACAAATCCAAAACATAGCCCCACAGAAGCTACTATGAAGAAAATTAACTCTATCCCAGCTCAAATCAGTGCAAGATTGCATAGTAAAAATATCATTTAAAATGCTATTTCTTTCACTATATCCATGATTATAACCTTGATGCTATTGTTACAAACATGAATAATCACACATATAATGAGTACACCTTGTACTAAGCTACTTAGCATCATAATTGTTTGCATACTAAGCCATATACAAGCAACAAAATATTCTAAAAATAATCCCATAACACTCTCATACCATAAAAATGTTGTAAGATTTAATACATGATACAATCCAGCACAACATTCTACTGAGTCAATGCATTAGTTTTTATCACAGACCTTTCTTTCCTTCATTTCCTCTTCTATTTTAAAAGTAATGTTAACATGGTAGAGAGAAGTGACATAATATTTTTTATACACTTCACCAAACCAGTGACTTGTTGGATTTCTGGGTAAGGTCATCGTTATTTAAGGTAGCTTAAAGGGCATTTGTCTTCTCTTTTTTGTCCATTCACTTGCATTTTTGATACTGTTTTATGCTGTCCTTTACATTGCTCACTTGGCTTTGCAGTCATTCCAAAAAAAAGATTAAAATGCTTGGCTAGAAATGTCTCCTAAAGAAATCCATTTACTGCCAGATGCAGTTTCCTCTATTTATTAAAAGGAGTTAAGCCACTTCAATGTGCTCTTTTTTTGGCTTAGATTTCTAGGTGTATGAGAAAGAATAAGAATAATTAAAAAAACCCTATACCTCTTCTTAGTTTGAGATGCAATATCAAACTCTCTATTCTATATAGTTATTTGTATTAGGATTTCAAGGGGGATTTCCAGGTAGGCATCATATTTCCTTCTTGCTGTTCATAACAGCGAATGGTTAAGTTATGTAGTGTAGAGTGTTTAGTGAAGAGAAAAATCTTGAGCTGAGCTGCACATGTGGAGACACAACGAGTAGGATTCCTAATGTCACTGGGACTGTGAGAAGCATGTTATGCCAACCGAAGTCATTTTAATATATTACTTTCACAATGGTTTTTGTTATTGTCTTGGTGAAATACTACTCTGGGATCCCAACTACAGAAAGTCAAGATCATACTTATGCCATGCTCACCCACAGCCTCACCGAAGTCACAGAAATTAACAGCAGTGCCCAGTGGACCTTTTGCCATCCCTTGAGAACATCCAGTAGAATACAGCTGTCTCCTTGCACGACCTCACTAGAACAGGACTCATTTTACCCTTCCTAATATAGTCCTGCCAAGACTGTATTGGCTGTAAACAGTGCAGGCCACAAGGGAAAAGTGAAATTTATTTACGTGCACTAACAGCAAGCAAGAAAGAATAATGAGAACCACAGGAACTCTTAACATAATTACATAACGTCCAGCAGAGCCAGCAAAACATGAAAACTAATTTCAGGAACAAAAGCTATAAACCTTAATATGATCTTAAAAAACCTAGGAAACAAAGTAATTCCTCACTTCCATGATTTTCAATAGGGAAACAGTACTTCAGAGCAATTAAGTTCCCAGATTTTTATCTAGAGCTTATTACTTAAAGCGTTTCAGTCCAGACGCTGAAAATAAAACTTCAAAAGGCAAGCTAGGTCATAGAGTGGTAAATGGTTTTATTGCCAGCTGAAGGAGTATCACTTTTCACTGACCATTGCCTCTCCTGTCTGGAGCCCCTTCTACCTGGATGAGGGGGTCAGGGAGGAAAAGAAACCCCATAGCTTAGGCTGTGGGTACATTATTCCTGTTTTCTCTTCCACTGAGCAGCATCATGGTGCCTGTGTCTCTCCTTATGCAATATTGTCATGGTTTAATCCCAGACAGCAACTAAGCACCACGCAACCGCTCACTCACTCCCCCCCACCCAGTGGGATGGGGGAGAAAATTGGGAAAAGAAGTAAAACTCCTGGGTTGAGATAAGAACGATTTAATAGAACAGAAAAGAAGAAACTAATAATGATAATTATAACACTAATAAAATTACAACAGCAATAATAAAAGGATTGGAATGTACAAATGATGCTCAGTGCAATTGCTCACCACCCACCGATCGACACCCAGTTAGTCCCTGAGTGGCGATTCCCCTGCCCCCACTCCCCCCAGTTCCTATACTAGATGTGATGTCACATGATATGGAATACCCCGTTGGCCACTTTGGGTCGGCTGCCCTGGCTGTGTCCTGTGCCAACTTCTTGTGCCCCTCCAGCTTTCTCACTTGTTGGGCATGAGAAGCTGAAAAATCCTTGACTTCAGACTAAACATTACTTAGCAACAACTGAAAACTTCAGTGTTATCAACATTGTTCTCATACCTAACTCAAAAACAGCACCGTACCAGCTACTAGGAAGACAGTTAACTCTATCCCAGCTGAAACCAGAACAAATACACAGTCTGGAAAGAGGAGAAGATAAAGCAGGTGCAAAACACTATGTGGCTTGCCAGAAGAAAGCCAAATTTGTGGCCTTAGAGTCCCAGGTGACTCCTCCCATCCCAGCCAATAAATGCAGCTGCTTTTTTTCCCATTTGCAGGGAACACACAGAGTGCAGACACAGCTGGCCACACAGATCAATACAGACAGAGTGCAGTGCCTTTACTGGCATCCAGATAAATACAAACCTCATTCACATAAACATGGAACAAGAGAGATGGCCCAGGCCTGTACCTCTTTCCAACTGATCAGACCGGAAATTCACTGGTGACATGTGCACACACCTTCACTCTCTTGACTCACAAACCCCCACACATCCATGGATCCGTTAAATATTAGCATTGGCTTTATTTTTACCTAATACCTGTGCCCAGATTGCGGGACCCTTATTCAGTCACCAGCTCAGATCTCTACTATTTCGAGGTGCAGGTGTTCTCCTACTCACCAGCTAGTCTACTTCAAAGCCTGTTAGCTAATGGATACATACATAATTCTCCCCACACATCCTGAATACAGAGTGAGATCACACTAAAATATTTAGTAACAGAGTTTAATAAGAGGATGGGATAAACAGTGGTGATCAGGCATAGAGCTCAGCCAGAGAGGCATACCACCCAGCAGCTCATTTACTTGCAGCTGGCCCTGTCTATCCCCCATTGTCTCCACTATTGTGTCCTTGTTCTTCCCCTATCCACCTTGATCCCTTGTTTTCTCAGACCTTGCCTTGTCCCAAATAAACAACTTGCCCCACTGGACCCCATTTTGCTCCCATCATACCCTGCTTTGTTACTTTTGATACCACCACCTGGGCATTCATGGCCTTATATGGTACAACTGATAAAGTTACTGGAGCACTGCTGGCCTTGCATGGTGGTGCTCTCCAGAAGGTCTCCAAGACTCCCCTGCAATTACCCCTGAAGTTCAGCTTGTTGTTGCATAGCTACAGCTTAAACCCCTGTAGCATCCAGGCACTCCTCATGGCACTGCTGTAACGTGTCAGCCTCTCGCTCTCTGTAACACACAGCGATTCCTCTGTGTTACAGGAGCTGAGACCTTGGGCCAGGGCTTGGTCATCCACCTGCATACCTTCATACCCAGGAGCTATGTGAGGTGGATGATGATGACTCACTGAGGAACAAAGTGAGTCTCCTTTACTTGTTTGGAGCTTTAGGGCATGGGGTCATGAGCATTTTGAGCATGGCGGGCCGGGGGCTGCCCCAAGGATGAGAATAGGACTGGGACCCAGGGTGACCTGGGCACAGGCAAGGCCCTGCCCTCTGCCTCCAGCCCCTGGATGTGGTGGGCAGAGCCGAGGGCAGAAGCAGGCACCTCAGTGGCCCCAGGAGCAATGAGGGGTCGGACCGGGGCTGGGGCCAGGGCCAGATCTGTGCACAGGCTGCTGACGAGTCCAGAGCTGAGGTGGGGCTCCTGGGCCCTGAGCAGGGAGAGCCAGCAGGGCCATGAGGACAAGGCAGGGCTGCCGGCACGCCCCAACAAGGCCCCTGCTGTCATAACACGTGTCCTCTTTGGGGTTGCAGCCCAAAGGTACCAGGTACAGAGAACAGCTACCAAACCAAAATGTTCATCTTCCAAGGTTTTACATGTTTCTACTTCATTTTCATACCGAAACACAGTGAAATGTTGGAAATCTCAGAATAGCCTGCAAAGCTTTAAATTTTTGAGGGGGCGTGGTGATAAAACTATCATTTTCATTTGTCAGTTGGATTCATAGCACACAAAAAAACAGACTGAAAAAGTCATGTCATAAGGGAAAACAACATAAACCTTATTTTGATAACAAATTAAAATATAATGTAATCTCTCCTCATAAATTTATCCCCTCTGGTCCTTATGCTTGTGTAAGACTATAAAGAAATCATTCAAATCGCAGCATCGTATTCACACACCTTAAAAAATATTCAAATATTAAAATGATTCAGAAATGTGACTGCAAGAGACGTCCAAGGTCTGGAAAATCTACCTACATCTAGAACTACAGAGAGTTCTGGGAACAAAGAAAGATATTTACAAGTATAGCAAAACAAAATAAATAAATACAGAATCAATTACTTTACTTGCAAAATAATAACATGAGTATATATTTTAAAATAATACTAATATCAGTTGCAAAAACTCATTTGCAAAATCTTTAGTTACCAAATTTAAGTGCTTTTTTCATATTGGGTTGTTGTGGTTTAACCCCAGCCAGCAACTAAGCACCATGCAGCCGCTCACTTACTCCCCCTCACCCAGTGGGACGGGGAAGAGAATCAGCAGGAAAAAGGTAAATCTCATGGGCTGAGATAAGAACAGTTTAATAGAACAGAAAGGAAGAAACTAATAATGGTAGTAATAACAATAATAAAATGACAATGATAATAAAAGGATTGGAATATACAAAGCAAGTGATGCACAATGCAATTGCTCACCACTTGCCGACCGATGCCCAGTTAGTTCCCAAGCAGCGACGCCCCCTCCAGGCCAAGTCCCCCCAGTTTATATACTGGGCATGTCATATGGTACCTTTGGCCACTTTGGGTCAGCTGCCCTGGCTGTGTCCCCTCCCAAATTCTTGTGCCCTTCCAGCCTTCTTGCTGGCTGGGCAGGAAAAGCTGAAAAATCCTTGACTTAGTGTAAACACTACTTAGCAACAACTGAAAACATCAGTGTGTTATCAACATTCTTTTCATACTGAATCCAAACATAACACTACACCAGCTACCAGAAAGACAATTAACTCTATCC
This sequence comes from Harpia harpyja, assembly GCF_026419915.1. NCBI lineage: Eukaryota > Metazoa > Chordata > Aves > Accipitriformes > Accipitridae > Harpia > Harpia harpyja. Next base: position 27,892,023 of record NC_068947.1, read on the forward strand.
CAGCTGAAACCAGGACATGGGTACGATGCTTGATCTAAAACGTTATTTCACACATTTCTTTGGCCAGCAAACACACTCCAAAACTTTTCAAGAAAGTCATCTAAAAAAGGAAATATCTTTTAAAAAAGTAATAAAAGGCACTTCAACATAAAGGGGAAAAAGGAAAGAGGAAAGAGGAAAGAGGAAAGAGGAAAGAGGAAAGAGGAAAGAGGAGAGGAGAGGAGAGGAGAGGAGAGGAGAGGAGAGGAGAGGAGAGGAGAGGAGAGGAGAGGAGAGGAGAGGAGAGGAGAGGAGAGGAGAGGAGAGGAGAGGAGAGGAGAGGAGAGGAGAGGAGAGGAGAGGAGAGGAGAGGAGAGGAGAGGAGAGGAGAGGAGAGGAGAGGGGAGGGGAGGGGAGAGGGGAGGGGAGAGGGAAGGGAAGGGAAGGGAAGGGAAGGGAAGGGAAGGGAAGGGAAGGGAAGGGAAGGGAAGGGAAGGGAAGGGAAGGGAAGGGAAGGAAAGGAAAGGAAAGGAAAGGAAAGGAAAGGAAAGGAAAGGAAAGGAAAGGAAAGGAAAGGAAAGGAAAGGAAAGGAAAGGAAAGGAAAGGGAAGGAAAAAGGTTTAATAACTGGATCCTGATTACTATCATGGTAATTAATCTGAAATCTTTTACCTTGGGGTTGGATAGGTTCCCTATCCCTTCTAGCCTTTAAATAAAAGTGAATTTTACATTGTGAAATTCACATTCAAAATCATGAACAGTTGTGGTCAGTAATATGTAGAATGTCAACTGGCACAATTACTTCTTGATTTATATCATGAAAAAAAAAGATGGTGTGTTCTGCACTCCTAACTTCTTAGCCTTCAGTCATCCACATTTTCTAGTCATCTTCTGTGTTTATACTCACTTGGAATATTCCTTGACTATTCATAACACTAAATCCAAGCAAAAAACTCCCAAACAACTCACATCCAAGTCTGTCCTCTAACTTTTTGTTGCCATCCAGTAAAACAGGATGCTCTGTGAACAGAAAATGATCCACCAGCATTTTGTTGGTATGTGTATTAAGTTAGAAAGGTGACCAATATGGAGACTCTCTAGCTATGCGCTTATGAAATGAAAATCAATAGTAGTGTCAAGTGTCACTGAATGACTGACTATAATGACCATGATTGTCCATATGATTTCCATTGGACTTCATGGGTAATATTGACACATCATTTTGTAGTGGCTTTTTATTGTGCTATTGTTGTTGGACTACAAAAAAAAAAAAAAGAAGATGATCCCACCACTTATAGCACACTGGAGTGTTCAGTGGAAGCCTCAGGCAGCTGAAGCCCTATCGTCTACAAAACTGTGTTCCAACAGTAATCCTCTTTGTGTTGCATTTTGCTGTAACATCAATTTTATAAATATTACAGCCAGCACTTTACCTTGCAGCTATGGAGCTTTGCAAGACTAAAAGAAAATGAAAATGTTATCAAAACCTTCACTTTTTTTTTTATTTATTTTTTTTTTATTCTGTCACCAGTATTGTGCTGATGCTAGAGTTACAGATGAATATAAAGTAAGGGAGTTAAGAGAGTTGAGATCTTTATATTAGGTGTGTTTGTGTGTGCGGTTTTGTGTTCCTATTTGAACAGAAAATATATTTCATAAATATTTTTATTTTAGGGTTACAGAAATATACCGTACACTTTGAGAAAAGGTAAGAAATAAAATTTTATATTATACTTAAAGCTTTTGAGAACTTTAGTATCTCAGTCTGAAATTACCAGAAGAAAGAAGACATCACAATTTAAAATAAGGACATTCAATGAAAGTCAAATTTATTCTTGGAGCTCCTAAACTCTTCTTTGAATAGGTTAACTCTACTTTAATTTCTCATTCTGCACTATCAAGAGTAACATGAAAAAAATATGCTTTGATAAATACAGATTGAATAAAGACCAATTTCTACTTCCTTTGACACAGAAATCTTTCAGGCTTTGCTATCATCTTAGGTATTTGTGGAGGCGTAGTACCTATGGGGTTGTTAAAAGCATTGAATGACTGTGTTTCAAAGGAGCCAAAGTGACACGAGTGCAAAGGACTGACAGCGTTACACATACTGAATATTTTTGCACATCAGTAATTCTAAAACTCTACTTTTTCTGCGTTTTAGGAGCAAGTAAACTCTACTTTGTTAAATTAGAATATGAGAAAGGACATTTCACTTCTCCAGTGGGGCAAGACAGGAAAATCATGGTAGCCTGCAAATGAAGGACACAGAGCATCATGAGGCAATTTTCTAAACGCAGATCTGAAAGAACTAGCATTAACCTACAGTCAGTACATTTTTGGCCAAATGCCAGTAGTTAGCTACTTAAACTCACTGCAGAGCATCACAAAGTTAACATGGGAAAAAAAAACCAAACAGATTTTGGGGATGTCTCATTCTCTTCAACATGCTTATTTAAGAAGATAGAATATTGAAGTCAAAATGAAACTCACAGTATGTGAACCAGAGAAATATCTAAACTATCTAAACTAGAGAAATATCATTTAACAGAATTTATGGCAATGAATACATCTAAAAGTCATACAATTTTTATATTCAGATAGCATTACAAAAACATTAGGATCATTGCAGAACTCAGAAAGTGGAACAGATGTTTAATAGATGATTCCATACTACAAAACAAAAGAAGTTACTTTCTTAGAAAGACATAGCAATAACTAAAAACATTGGATTTTTTTTTTTCAGAGTATACTAATTGATAGATCTGCATTTGAGGTGCCATTTTCAATCTTTTTTCCTCCTGAATGGTCATTCACAAATAAAACTGTCAGATCTAATGAAAAAGCTAACAAGCTTACTTATATAATACCTTATATGCCAAAGTTAGCATAGAATCATAGAATTTATCAAATAGCAATATACTTCAGAGTCTATAATCTAATTTCTGTCACTGAGAACTTCTACAAGATTCAGCACCTGAGTAGTATGAGTTCAAAAGAAAAAAAATATTGTATTATATTTCCAATGAATAAAATCTTATAAAGCATGAAGTGTTGCTCTTTAGAGTACTTTATTTTGAATGTTTAGAATCTGTATTTATTCTAGATTGTCTCTTGCTACATCTGTGATGATAAATTTAGCAGAAACAACAAACAAACACTGCTCTTCCCACCCACCCCAATTATCTGGTTGAGATTATGCTGGTTATCTGGACAAAATAAGCTATAAACATAAAATCCTTGCCTACATCCCCTACAGGATAATCATGTCTGGTTTAGGGCTTTTTTCCAGGACAGAAGCAATATAAAAATAGATGAAACAATCCCTAAGTATTATACAGACAAAAGGTACTCTCTGGTTTCCCAGATTGCATTTATACACCTTCATTACATCTACTTTAAAATGAAAGAAGCAGTGGGACACTACTTTCCCTTAAACCATATGCTGCATTCAAAATCAACAAAAGAGTAAGTTTCCTGGTAGTAAAAGGAGACTTTACAGTTGACTCAGTGTTCACACCCCAAAAGCATCTGAAGAAGTGTTTCCTGTACACAGTAACTGTTTAACCAACCTTTTAATAATGAGCTTTTTTTAATTTTTCTCTGTCAGTCTCATCAAGTCATTAATCATTTTTGTTGTTCTTTTCTAAATTCACTCTAATATTGTCAGTGTTTTTCCTGGTGTTATGAACATCAGAAAGTAAGAAGTTATTACTGCCAATATTCATTGACTCTTCACTGGAGCACAATAAAGGCATGTGTGACACAGTAATAAATCTTTCCAATCAGTTGATTCTTTTTCTTTTTTTTTTAACACAGTTAATTTCTCCACCAAAAATCTTTGGTAAACAGAGAAGCCTTGATAATTATCTACTGAAAATTTAATACTTTAGACAGATGTAACTACCAATAGTGTAATGCAGTGATGATGAACCTATGACATTTGAGTCAAAAATCAGCAAATGAAACTACAGTCAGTACCTTATGAATATACTTTCTTCATCCTCCCCCCTGCTAGCATTTTCAGTGTTGCTGAAGAAGCTTTCATTCTTAGGAAATCTGCAATTAAAAACAATGTTTAAGAAGTAACTGAAGAGTGATGGGATATAAAAATGAAAATGGTTTGTTAACTTATTGTGACGTGTGCCTTTCTTCTCAATGTAACAAAATAAATTCAGCATTAGTCAGTCTTTTGGGGGAACCAAGCATTTGATAGTATAGACAAATACTTCTAACTCCAAGAAGCCAAAAATGTGAGCAGAAGTGCTCTGAAATTCAGGGGGGTTCTTTCAGAATGGAACCACTGGAGTCAGTGTGGGGCATGTTTCTCCTAGGTTGGGACTTGTGGATTTCATCAAGAAGCTTTTCCTTCTTTATTTAATTAAACTACTGATAATACAGTTGATGATTCCCATGTAGAGGCAACAGTACTGATACTCTCATAAATCCATAAATAAACACAGTATTCAATTTCTCGTGAATTAATTGCACCTATGATGTTTTAGACAGAATTTATGAATATAGATGTTACCTTAAAACTAACAGCTTTAGCAATACCTGTATTGATTTGACCCACAAAAGAACAATGAGAAGACAGGGCTTCTCAATGTACAATCAGTGATAGTAACATTCCTTTGGAAATTTTAGACTGGTAAGTTTTATTACTGTGGTAGACAGGAACTATGGACCTCAGGTCACAACCCCAAGCAATAATAACTGAAAGCAAAACTCATTTCCACAGCTTACCTTGCCATCAGTGTTTTCCTTAGACTAACAAATGTGCTGTAAAAATGTCAGCTTGACTCTTCTGAAAACTGGGAAAGCAAATATATTGCTATTTCTATTTTTATGAAAGTAGAGATCTTCTGAGGTACTACATTGATGGGAGTAATTTCAGTATTTAGCTAAACAGAATGGAGAATATTATCTATTAACCACTAATTAGTATTCATCTGTCCCTGCTTCAAAAAAAAAACAGAGAAGGAAAAAAAAATTTATTTTTGGAATCCAATTTTCCATGTGGTAAATTGTCAACAGCTTAGATGTAAAAGTTGTAGTTAGAATTTCAGAGGTTCATGAACTACATAATTTCAAAACCAGCTATTTATATCTCTATGGGAAAAAAAAATCCTTTAAAATAAAGTATTTGCTGTTGAACAGGAAGAAAAATCTTCTGTGCTTCTTTGGTTAAGCATGTTAACATCTGCTTTTCTTGTCAAATTCAGTAATTGTGTGGATTTTCATGATTAGTAAATTTATCAGCTGTTGGTCTACTTTTTCCTCAGGTACATATCTCTTCTTTCTCACTAGTCTGAAAGTCTTTTTTTTTTCCCCCCAGAGACCGTATGCTGTTTCCAAACTCACATAAAACTTAATGAAAATTATTAAAAAAGCTTCAGGAATCTTGTCCTGTCACAAGTGTGTGTTGGGGATGTCTAAAAGAAAGTATTTAGGTATCCCTATTGCATAGATTTCAACTGAGATTTAAGCCTGTATGTAGGAGTTAGGCACTAAATATAATTATTTGTTGGTCTACTAATATGACTAATTACCAGCTAAAGTAAATTTACACTAAAAATCAATACTCCCCAAAAGTACAAATAATAATATGAACAACCTGAAGAATATATTCTTCTGAGTCTTGCTGTAGCAGTGCAATTATATACAAGCAACAGAGTTAAAAAAAGGTTTAAAGCATAATTTGAAGACTTTCAATTTGAAGCCACATCCTCATTAGTTTAATATTTTGGAGAAAGTTCTGGTTATAACTGTCAAGGTCTTATGAAAATCCTGGGTATGAACTTCAAATGTTAAATTCTACCCTTTGCAATACAGAACTCATATTGATTTCAAATGGAGTTACGATTTTACCACAAACACCTAATATTTCATTACTTGTACTATGAATTCTGCAAGGAGAAAAAAAAAAAAAAAGCCTTCAGCTCTGCACACTCTAGGTATAGTGTGCCTTACCTATGACTGGAACAGTTAAATGGTGCTGCAATAAAAGCCACACTATGCCCCAGTGAAAACCTGTAAATGAAGGCTTAGAAGAGTCCTGACATAAGCAGCTGATGGTAAAATGTAACCCACAATTGTTTAGGTACAGTGAAGATGTTTGTGTGCCCTCCTCTTGTGTAGCAAGAAAGACTGTTAGAAAATTAGTGAAATAACCAACCAACCAACTGATCACCAACAGATATTGTGGTTTTCAATACAAAAAGAAGCAAGTGTTTTTATGGATCTCCATGGCATATGGCTTCACATGTACTGGCACGACATCATTAACTCCACTTGATTAATTCATAGAAAGAGTGATCAGATTGGGACTATATATGCTAAATGCATTTTAGTTTTGAAAAAGGTCAAAATCAAGTCTAGCTTGATCAACGTTTTATGTTTCAGTTTCCCTTGCTTCTTGCCCTTATTTTTTAATTTGCCCTTGGTTATGATAATTTATTTGAAATTACTCCACTAACCAATAGATTAAGACAATGTAGTCCATCCAGCTTTTGATTTAGAGGAACTGTACTTCTATCAATGTCATGCTTATAGATTATAAAGATTATATAGATTACTTACCATTTTCTATAATATAGTAATTATTCATATTTTAGATCAATGTAGGGGTTAAATTTTACCTCTGCTTATAACTTCCTGCAGCACCTTCTGTACATATGCTTATATTCTATTTTGCATAATATGCATATCTATACTGTGCTTAAAGGACATAAATTATTGATCAACATTTTATAAAGTTTGTAGAAAAGATTTATTTCTACTTATATAGACTACCTATACAGGTTGCTGCTAATGTTTTACACATATGATTTATGGGTTCTTCTTCAAATATAATTAAAGACTGCATAATTTCAGAAAATAAAAGTAAAACCACACACAATAAATTTAAAATATGGACCCCTAGGAAATTTTATTTTCTTACATAAAGCACTTCAGAAAACTCTCAATTTTTTTAGCACAGTTTCATCCAATCTCTAATTAAAGACAGATTTTATTAGAAAGATTTTCCTTTTTTTGGCTTTTCTCCTTAAGCTATAATGCTACAGAATAAAGCACAGTCAAAAAATAAAGCATGGATACTGTGATTATTCATTGCTACAGGTCACTACATCTTCTGGAAATTGGTCCTTAAGCTTGTGGTGTCATTCCCTGGCAGTATGACATATATAGATCCTAGATTAAAAACAGTTTCATTGTCATAGGTTATGCTAAAGACTCAGCCTCCATTTCCTGACATTGAATATGCCTTTTAGATTAGCCGGAGTATTTTTATACAGGCAAATTTAGTGGCATTTCTGCTTCCAAGACATGGACTTTGGGTGTCAGCATCTTTTTCTTTTCCATCCCAGAAGTGAATCTAACGTAACTTGACTCCATACAGAGAGACACTTCCTTTTAAAGGAGAGCAATGAAATTAGAGAATCAAGAAGCCCATCTAAACATTTTCCAGCTAAACAATCCAGCTATTAATTGGGTTAGTAAACTAATTCAGAACTAGTTTACAGCATTCAGAGTTCTTATATTCATTTGATCAATATCATAAGACACAGTTTATCTCAGCAAGAATAACAGGACCAACAGGCAGTAAACCTCTGGACATTCTGTTTGAATTCTGCACTACGAATATCCAAACTCTTCTCACCTCTGTAGTTACTGATCATTAAAAGTTAATGTCCCAGTGCTGCCTCCACTGTAGTGCTTTTCAGAAAGACAGCTGTATACAGTTCTTTGAAGGATATTTCAGGGCAATCTAACTACCTATATGCTATTTAATTTACCATGGCTTGCTTGCTTTCGCTCAGAGCTGAGAGTAGCACTTGAATTTACAGAGTGTTAGCAGTAAGAAAGCCTCAGTATACATATCACTCATAAAAATACCACTGTGGAGAGTGTTCTTATGTTCAATAAGAAGCTTGCCTGTTAACATCTGATAGGATGAAAACACATACAGCACATAAACTATGGTATGGAGAAGAGTGCTTGCAGTTTTTTTTTCTGTTTTGTAAATTTTAGTGGGAGAGAACTGTGGAGTTTTTTGATTGGGTTTTAATACTTGCCTTGCAAACTCGATTACACAGAGCAAGTCTGAAGACAGAAGTCTTACAGGAGGCGATGCTCTAAGACTTTTCAGTACCTCTTCAGATTAATTTCTGGTTGTGAAAAGGGCTTTGGCCCCTGGAAAGGTTATTTTCACCATGACAACTGAGAGCTCCTTGGGACTGTGTTTGGGAAAATCCTTCTTCATTATATTATCCCCATCTTCTAAATATGCTGGGTCTAGGTTATATGTGCTTTTATGATGAGGATCAGGGCTTTGAGCTTGTTTGAATATTTTAAGTCAATAAATAAAATTGATATCAATAAGTACTTTAAATCAATACATACATTTTTAGATCAACAAATACTTTATATCAATACAATATGTTAAAATAGATCAACACTTCATCAGATATGATGAAGTTACACACACTTGTGGCAATCCTTTTAAATGAAGCGTGCTCCTGATTTAAGAGCATATCGTTTCATGACCAGGTGCTTAACACTGCTGTAGTTAAACTGGAGTGTGATAAAGAGAAATAGATCTGTAGTCAACTACTCTGGAACTCTAGGATTTTTTTGTTTGTTTTTATTTTTCCCAACTATTACTCCCTGTAGGTCTTTCAGAGCTTACATTACCTGCTTCCTTCATGGACAGGTTCTCACTCTTTAATCTCTACTGACTGATTATAACTCTTCCCTGCTCTCACCCCCTGCACCTCTCCTTTCACTCTTGGTGGCCAGATGTGGTAGGTACACCCGCCACGATAAAGACCAAAACTTCTCGACCCCAGGAAGGAAAGGATTAAACTAGAAGCCGCAGTTCGGGGTCGAGCTGCCCTACACAGAGTGCCCCAAGTCAGGTACCCCAGCAACCGGAGCCCGCCAGAAACACCTCATCCAATGGAACACCACGGTTGAGAGAAGTACGGGAGTGACCATACATGACCACGAGCCCCGATCCAACATAGGGTATAGATGGAGCCCGCCGGAAGACCCCCTTGTGCCAGTCTTCCTCTGCAGTCAGAGACTCTCCCCTTCGATCAGCACACCATCTAAGGTTGAGAGCCTCGCCTTTTCGGTGAGTGATGTGCGCATTTTGAAGCACCATTCTAAGCTTAGATTTGGTTACAGTTCATGTAGTGATAGTTCCCAACTGACATCCTGAACCTGTAATGAGTTGTGTTTGTCGCAGTGTTTACGGCCTAATATTCCTGTTCAATCTGGCTGTTACATCTCAATACAACATGACATTCCTGTTCAATTTGACCGCTGCATTCTGATATCACTAAAAGAAAATTGACTTTTGAAACATATCGCAGTCGGTCTAGTGTTTCTGGAGCACCAGATCATGCTCTCCACAGGTGGTGTAGCTCTCCATTACTGAAGGAAACAATGAGCAATAGAGATGCTCAAGCCAGATGTTCCTCTTCATCATTTTTCTTTTTATTTTATTTGGCAAGCAAAAAACACTCACCAACAGAAAGGAACTTCTCATAGAGGCAGTGAGGCCTTTAGGTCTGAAGGGCTTTGATCTAAGTACTTTCCTGACTGGGAATGTACTTAACAGGGGCTTTCCTGCTTTAGGATTTCCTGAAACAGGGCCCATAATTAGTATCACAGTTACATTATATTTTATGTAACCAAAAAATTTAAAATGGTACAAAAATGTCTTCATTTTGACCCAAAGTAAATTATAAGAATTAGTCAGGTATTTTACATTATATTTTCCAAAAACTTACTAACTCAGCAGAACAGTGGGTTTTTTCTCTTTCAATAATTATTAAGTTCAGTTCAACCACGTGTTTCTTCAAACCATGAACAGAATTCAGAACCTGATAGACCCAAGTCAATATAGACAGTAGTCCAGTGCAATAGCAGTCAGATGGATATAAGAAGCCAAGGCATGAGGGATGAATTTTGAAAGGATATGCATTTCCTACTCCCCAAGAGCCAGATGTTAGTTACTCAATGTTAATAGTTTATTGCATGGATAGTGTAATGAATTTCCATTTTTAACCTGTTTGGCAAAAAAACACACAGAAAAAACTGAAGATCTTTCCTCCATGTCCATATTTATGCATATTTCCACCACACACCCTCTGGATGCTTCAGGATGCTGATGATCCCAGTTATTACTGACATTCCCAACATTCTTTCACAGATGGAGACAGATTCCATTGTATTTGAGTCATACATTTGGGAGATTCTTCCAAAGCATCACTTCAAAAAAAGGACATCCATTTAGTGGGCAATTGATTAGCTCACATCTATACCACAGAATTGAAAAAAATGCAGATATCATTTCTAATTTTGTTCTGTGTAATTCTGTCCATCTAAATACTTTTTTTTCAGTGATTATAGGTTGTTTTTTAGTGTGGAGAAAAGCAACTTTATAATCTCTGAGACAAACCCAAATCTTGTCTAACTCAGCACATCAAATGTTACCATATTTAGCAGAATTGTTCTCTGTTCTGTTTGATGTTTATCTTCATGCTTGACTTTCAATATATTTTGAAACATCTTTACATGGTAGGTAAAGCAGAGGAGACTGCAGGCATAAACCAGTTGCATGTCAACTTTTAGTCTGAGTTAATAGCACCTCTATTAGCAATGTTCTCAAACATTAGAAGAAAAAATACATTTAAACATAAAGAAAAGATTGCTGGGATTTAGTCATCACATCAGCCTTCTGTCTGTGCTGGGCTCCCACCCACTTTGTATTAATTGAGCTAGTGGTTATAAGGACAAAACAATTTTATTGGCAAGGGCCAAAGACGTTGAACAATAGGTCACAACATTTACCAGAATTAAAGAAGAGGGATAAATTATAAGCTATGGAAAACAGACAAGTTGAACATGAACAGTATTTGACAGGCAAGTTACAATCATTGTGTGCATGACTTCAGTGCAATTGTGCAAGTGATAAAAAGAATTAGTTCTGGCATGATTGAAATCACAGGAACATCTGCCACAAAGAAACAAACAACCCCAACAAGACCTTCAAAGATGTCTTTTTTTAGCCAACTGTAGTTAAGCTACTGAATAGGACTTAATCGGCTCGTAGACTTTGTGCTACTCACTGCAGAAGTGAGCTTAATTCATAATTAAGCCATTCATAAATTTAGATTTATATATAACTAGTTTAGTCACTCCTGCTAATCTGCAGTTGGAATTTGAATTCAGGTGGCAAATGCATTTTGTAGCTATGCCCTCTTTCAGCATGACAGATTTGCTCATTGCATGTATTAACACCAAACAGCTTCTTAAAACACAGTTTAGTTTTTAAATAACATTTGGTGATTCTATATTAGGTAAATATCTTCAGATGAACCACCAGCAGAATGACTTCTTATGAACAGTCTGCTAGATGTCCAGCTTTGCAAAACATCACTTAGCATATGCAGTATAGAAAGCTACCTTGGAAAGAAAATGTGTTTAAGTATTCATTCTTATTACTTGGGAAACGATAGTCATTTTATATTGCTGCATTCCTTAATAAAAAAATCAGAAATGGTAGTGATTGTTTTTCCTATTCCAGGCCCCTGGTTAGTTTAAAAAACTTTTGTAGAAATGAAAAAAAACCCAAACACAACAAAAAAACAGAAAACCAAAATACAAAACTGTGTCAGGTAATGCAAAAATATTGTAAACAAAAAAGTGCAGATTTATTTATTTTCAAACAAAAATAACGTAAAAAAAAATGCTACAGACCTTCCACTTGTGAGGTTGGAAAGGATTAAAGATAACAAGCCTTGGTACAGATACTAAATGAATGCCCAGAGTTAACACATTTAAATTGGAAACAAAACTCAAAGAACTGAATTTTGGCATGCTGAGCAAACAAGTAATGCAGCAAAAGAAGAACTGAGACATAATATTGTAAAGTTACCCTCCCATTGAGTGATGAGGTTCAGAGGAGACCCCCTTGCTTTCTAAACTGCTATCGGAGTCTAGGTGCAGCTGGATCAACTCCTAGTCTCAAACTTGGCCAACAGTTTATATCTAAAGATATTATAATATCAGCCTGAGATTCATTCACAGTCAAGTAAAATTCATGACAGTAATTTAAGTATAGATTTGAAAAGCAGTATTTGTAATATACTTGCTGTAGAATATTCAGGTTAGTACACACACATGCATAAAGGCACTAAGAGATATACATGAGCAAGTAAAAGAGGTATATCTGTTAAAAATTACCCTCGAGTTCAGTGAAAATACTCACGTCAAATGCTTCAGCATCTTTCTCAACGGGTGAAGGATCGATCCTCAAGGAGTGGGGAGTATCAGCCTGTCTTGTAGGCTTTCGGTGACAGACCTCCGATCTTCGCAAACTGAAAAGTTTGTGAGCCCTGAGAAGTGTTCCACTCAGAAGGAGATGGTGGTCACAGCCCGCTGTAGTCCAGGAGAGCTCAAAGGGTCTCACTTAATACCGCTGTTTATAGGTTCGGGAGATGACTGGCTTTAGTCATCAGCAAATTACTGGAATTCCAGTTGCACTGGTACTGTTACGCATGAGTTATGATTCAGATAAGGAAGGCTCCAGGGCTGTTAGAGAATGACTTAAGATTCAGATACAGGATGCTCCAAAGCAGTTAGAAGAGGACTGAGATATGTCTCAAGGTTGTCAGGAGAGAACTCTGCCAGGCAGCAGGAGTCCTTGGAACGGTCAGCACGACTCTCTGTCTTAGCCACGAAGAGTTCCTCGTACGGTCAAGGAATGCTTAAGCGCCCAACTCATTACACTTATGCTAAGGCCTAGTGAGACTTCCCGAGTTTGTAGATCAGCCCAGAGAGGGGGAAGGAATGCACCACCACACTCCTCAGTGCTCACAAGGCTGTTTCTGACACTTTTTCTCTCACCCCTCACTGCCGGGTAGTGTTTTGCCCTTTCTTACGCAGGCTTTCCCTGAGGTACCGCCATCGTGGCTGCAGGGCTAAGCCGTGCCCTGCGGTGGGTCGGTCAGAGCCGTCTGGAACCGGCTGTGTCCGGCTCGGGGCAGCCCTGGCTTCTCCTCACAGAGGCCGTCCTGCAGCCCACCCCTCCAGCACCTTGAAGTGTTAAACCCAATACATAACACAGCCTCAAAGCCAAGAGCCCCTGTGGAAGTGAGATGATGGGCCATGTCCCCCTTATGCAGCAGAGAATGTTCCAAGCTCCGGGCTCTGCTTGATGCAACAAGAAGAAATCATAATCTGAACCAACGTACTTCAAGTTATAACTGAATGCTGTGATCTGCCATGTATGCTTTCTGTCTGTGGCCATATGACACTGAATCCTGTTATCCGTACTCTCTCAAAACCATGAGATAGGTGGTGAGAGCTCTCTTCTGAAAGGGGAGTAATAGTCTTCCATGGGTAGAGGAAGGATTAAACCCAAGTGCTTTTAATCCTTAGAAAGACACCTGCCAAGATGTTGCATGTTGGGATAAGAGAGGTGTGGAAAGCAGCAGAATTGCCTCCTCTGTTTCTTTTAAAAAGAAATCAGCAGTTGTAACTTCTCTTTTTAGCTCAGTTCTGCATCTTTGATAGTCAGATTTAGGCAGCAACTACTTTGCATGCTCAATCTTAACAAGACTCAGTTGTTTTGATGTGTTTCTAGAGGGAAAACTTTATGAATAAAATTGTTTATTTGAAAAGTAAAGTGTCTCCCAATAACAACTGGGAAGAATTTTTTTAGATTATAGTAATAAACATGGGCACATGTGCTTTAAATATCTCTCTAAGGTCTGGATGCAGAAGAGTTTATAATTAATGGACAAGTGATGTGATTTTTTTTTCTAGATTGAGCTTGTAGGCCCTTATATCTTATCTTTTAATTTTTAAAGTTCTTGCTATTGTCTTCTAAAACTCAAATACCAAAAAACAATACTGTAACTTGTCTTTAACAGTGAAAATGTTAAAGAAAACTGTGAAACTCAGAAGCATTTTGAGGGTGGTGGTCACACAGAACTGCCCCCAAGAATCTTACTCTTTTTAGCTGTGATCCATTCTTACAGGCATAGTGTCTAATGAAAGTTCAAATCTGTCATTACGGCAAGTCCAATTTTAACATCAGAAGAACAGACTCAATATAATAGACAAACAAGGTAGTTAGCAAATTCACTATAAAAAATCTAGATGACAGATGTTCTTTTTCTAAACTGTAATGCTTTCTCAGTATCTCTTGTTTAATTCAAAATATTTATTCTGTACCTAATGTAGGGAAAACATATAAAGGAAAGGAAATGCTTTTTAAAATACTATATGTAGCTGACTTTTACATCATTTTCAACAAATGACCTACATTTCTTGTCTCTGTGATGTCTGATTCCCTAGATACTGAGATTAGCTTTCTATTACAAAGCCAAGAAACAAATGGTTCACTTTCTACTTAATTCTTTTGTAAGAGAAAATAAATACAAATAAATAAATGTGTACAAATAAATAAATGCTTGATAAATGCTCTTTATAGTTCTTTAAAACTATTTTCTAATACTAGCCTGTACTTTTGCTGTGTTTTTCTAATAGATGGAGCCAAGAATTTAAGAATATAGAGCCTCAAGGTAGCCATCAAGAAAATGAGGTGTCGTGGTTTAACCCCAGCCAGCAACTAAACACCACGCAGCTGCTCACTCACTCCCCCCCACCCAGTGGGATGGGGGAGAAAATTGGGAAAAGAAGAAAAGCCGTGGGTTGAGATAAGAACGGTTTAATGGAACAGAAAAGAAGAAACTAATAATGATAATGATAACACTAATAAAATGACAACAGTAATAATGAAAGGATTGGAATGTACAAATGATGCGCAGTGTAATTGCTCACCACCCGCCGACCAACACCCAGCCAGTCCCCGAGCAGTGATTCCCCACCCCCACTTCCCAGTTCCTATACTAGATGGGACGTCACATGGTATGGAATACCCCGTTGGCCAGTTTGGGTCAGGTGCCCTGGCTGTGTCCTGTGCCAACTTCTTGTGCCCCTCCAACTTTCTTGCTGGCTGGGCATGAGAAGCTGAAAAATCCTTGACTTTAGTCTAAACACTACTGAGCAACAACTGAAAACATCAGTGTTATCAACATTCTTCGCATACTGAACTCAAAACATAGCACTGTACCAGCTACTAGGAAGAGAATTAACTCTATCCCAGCTGAAACCAGGACGTGAGGGTCGAACAGAAATCATCTTACAGGTTCTGCATCTTTTAATGACTAGGGCAATTTTAGGCAGGCCCTATGCTCAGAAGTCCACTGTTACAGTTGCCACCTTTGATGATGCCATTCTTGGACATTTAACAACTTCAGTCCTGTGGTAGAGCTTCTTCCTTACTGTGGCTCATTGCAAGAGTAATCCTCGAATTTTTCCACATGACCTGATATTCCAGACATCCTCCACAGCAACAGCAGTGCTATGATCTGTCATGTGTAGCTACTGATATCAGCCCCACATCTCAACCCAAAGTACCATTGAACCTGGGAAAGAGAAAGAGAACAAGTCAGTAACCCACTGCTGCAAACATACAGGCAGTTCCTCCAAGATCAGTTGCATTGCTGACATGAACCAGTGTTTTCATAATCAGGATCCTGTTTAGCATAGGAAATGAAGAACATACTATTCCAAATGAAACACTGGGGGAGATTTAAGTAGGCAAAATGTAATTGCTTGAATTGTTGTCTAAACAGCACACCAGAGTGCTAACATTGCTATTTCTTTGAATAGTGTGATGAAGTTTTTAATGACCACAAGATCATTGAAAAGTTGCTTATTTGTGGCCATAATTGGAAAGAGAGGTAAAAAGCCAGAGGTTTTTTTCTCTTAACTTTCTAAGGTGTGAAAAATTAAGAGGAAAGAACAGGATGAGATGAAAGAGAAAATAAGACAAGAAAACCAAGAAGTTTCTTTTTTTCTTTTTTAAGAAGAAAGAAAAAAACCCAGAAAGATACAGCCTTTATGATTCTACCATGTATTACACATATGGTACCCCATACTGGTCATTATTTATATTTTGTGTTAGGTAGGTGAAACAATATAATGGTCACCAGCAATTCTTGCATGAAATAGCTGCTTTGAAAGTTTTTAGACTAGACTAAAATGGCATGATGTCCCCAACTGAGTTGCTACAACAGATAATTACTTATCTAGCTGAAAATGTATGTTTTGAATTCATCTTGTCCATCTTCTAGTCATTTGGATCTCATCCAACGAAATTTCTGTGCTAGAACAAAGTGCTTTCAACTTTAATTAATATGAGTGGGAACCTGGAGATCATAGTTAATCTTAATGTCCTGTTAGTCAAAGTAAATATGGTGGGCTGCTTAAATCATTTTGCCTAATACATTGTAATAAAGCAGGCAATCATATTTTTATATAGAAATAGAGTAAAACAGTATAAATTTTATTAGTGAAGGAATTGGTATTTTAGTTGTCTTTCTGTGATTAGTCAACCACCTCTGAGCACAAAGTACTTTGGTTTTGTACAGTCTAACTTCTAATCATATCATGCAACATGAAGTAAATTGTCTTTCAGAAGTCTTAAGTTTACTAGGTTTCCATGGTAACCAAGTTATAATCTCCTAAAATAATGTATGAGTTTTGTCTTAAAAGATCTAATCTCCATAAAGCTATTTTCATTATCATTAATTAAGTTACAATCTTTTAATACTTTACCAATTATGTCCCTTATCAACTTTGTCCAGGATTTGTGTCATGCTAACTAGCTTAAATGTTGCCTAAGTCATTTTCACATTTATTTTGAAATATGAGGATTAACTTCTGGACTGTTGGAGTCTTTCCAATGGTTTTTAAACACATCTAGAGATTCAATCTGTGTCACGGAGTCCTTCCAGGACAGTTTTAAAAATCGTTTCAGGCCAAGATGTGGGTATTTCTTAAATTTGATCATTAAGTCAATGTTTAATATGTTTATAGATAGGTACAAATTAATTTGTTTTCACAATAAAACACTAAAAGCTGTCATTAAACAGGCCTTTGTATGAGTCTAATTAGAGGGAATGAGTGTTTAGTTGCATTATATTTTGCAATAGTTAGAAACAGTTAACAGCAGACTGTAAAGCCATAGCTCAGGAGGAGAGTGGTAATGTTAAAGCTGTTAATGAAATAAATTTCCTGAAAGAAAGGTTTTCTTTCCAACTGAATGCAAGCACAATGACAGTTCTGTTATTCTTCTGCAGCTGTCTGTCTGTGTGAGAGAAAGACAAGGATTTTGGAAAATGTAGGTGAAGTCACTGGAAATCACATGAAATTTCTGAGCAGACTACAGCCTGCTACAATTTGTTTCTATTGCATTTAGAGAAATATTCTGTGTAATGACAGAATTGTACTGAGTAAGTAGGTGCAAAATCTCAATCTTAACTTCTTAGGTCAATCAGGGAAAAAAGCAATAGAAAAAAGAAATAAAATAGTCAAACTTCTCTCTATTAAAAGGAACATATATATTTATTTGATTGCTTCCAATTTTCTGTATTGTTATTGGCATTTTGTCTGCCCTAACTAAAACTGGCCCTAAATAATAGCTATAATATTTTTTTAAAATATTTTGAAATAATTCTTATTATGCTGATATTTCTCTATTCCAAACTCCTAGGCTACTCATGAATCTCAAAGAATATATGACATTCGAAATTTCAGCCCAGATTTTATGTGTTAACAACATTATTATTATTTGATTATTTTTCTGTCAAACAGAAATAATAATCAGATATATATTTTTAAATGGTTAATTTTGTCCAAGCAAGCAGAAAGTAGTTAGCATCGTATGTAATTACTTTCTCCTGAGACTATTGTAATTGGGACGGAGGAAATATCACAAGATCAATAACAACATTTTGTGCCACATCCTGTAAAAGTAGTCTGTTGGTTTTGATAGTTGGCCATATTTCCTTCATGACCAAACTCAGAACTTAAACTGCTTATAGCAATAAGGAAACGATTGTTAGATTTTTGTGAAAAACAGCATAAAAATACAAAGGCCTACCTGTTACATTATTATAACTGTTTGCTCCTATGAACAGTCTATACCAGCAGTCTGGTAAGCAGACATTAACATTACTTAAACATGTATTGCCTTGTTTAGTTCATGTTTTTTTTGTTCTCCTTTTTATGACACTTTTTAATATCTACTGGATTTAAGACCTCTTTTAGATGTCACTGAATATAAACACTGTACCAGTTATGACATTTTGTGGCTTGTATAGCTCCCCATAATGAATTAAAGTGTTTTATTATATCTAATCTTATGATATTATTAGAACACTTCAAATAGAACACATAAAAAAGATATATGCTTGTAAATGAAAGAAAAAAAAAGAAAATTAAAGAAAAAGAAAAGAAAAGAAAAGAAGAAAAAGAAAAGAAAAGAAAAGAAAAGAAAAGAAAAGAAAAGAAAAGAAAAGAAAAGAAAAGAAAAGAAAAGAAAAAAGAAAAGAAAAGAAAAGAAAAGAAAAGAAAAGAAAAGAAAAGAGAAAAGAAAAGAAAAGAAAAGAGAAAAGAAAAGAAAAGAAAAGAAAAGAAAAGAAAAGAAAAGAAAAGAAAAGAAAAGAAAAGAAAAGAAAAGAAAAGAAAAAGAAAAAGAAAAAAGAAAAGAAAGGAAAAGAAAAGAAAGAAAGGAAAAGAAAAGAAAAGAAAAAAGACTAAAGAAAAGAAAAAAAGAAAAGAGAAAATAAAAGCAAAATAAAAAGAAAATAATAGAAACCACACCCCTCCATAAATTATTCATAATAGATAAGGAAGTCAAACAGGTAATCGATATACCTCCCTCTCAATTGCTCTGCTACTCAGATGTAAATCAATGATGCTCCACTGAAAATACTTCAGCATCTGGCCCAAAAGTAGAGAAAACCTTCCAATTTACTTGGTATTCTTTTCCGTTGGTCAGAGCCTGCTAAGATTTATAAGCAAAAGGAGAGGATATATTACAGATAAACCTGAGAGTTGGCTATCTGTAGTATAGGGCTCTGAATTCAAATGAATGGATATGATTTCCATCACTGAACACTTTCTGGCTTATGAACACTATGCTAAAAATAAAATTTATATTACTTTGGAGTTCCAGTGGGAAAACTGCCATAGGTAATGCTAGTGTGGACTGTGTGTTGATGGATTTTACAGTTTTGTCACATTAGCAATACTTCCATGAACATTTATCTTGCTGACACTGACATTGACAGTAAAAGACCCACTGTACAGAAATGTTGCACTTCCATTAAAAAATCAATCTGTTTTCCCTACCTGGTGGTCTGGAGAAGCAGTGCATGTCTGCGTTGTAAATTAAGACTCTGGAGAGAAAGTAACCTTGAGACTGCTTTGCCTTGCAGGCCCTCTATTACTGTCTACTGGTAGGAAGAGTCATTTTTCTTAGTGCAAATGAGTGGTACCTACTTTTACTCTTGGACTTTGGAATCCCTTTTTCAGATTAAGTGAAATGTTAGGAGGAGAGGGATTCCCACCGAGAGCATCAATACAGCATCTCTTTATGTTGTGATGATGGTTCTTTCACAACTGAACAAATAATCATATCCATTCTTCTAAGTTAAAGATTTAAGAGAACACTCTGGACTATGATAACAACCTAAAGAAGCCTTGAACTTATTTTCTGTTTTGCCCTCTCCTTGCTGCAAATACTAGAGAATATTGCCAGTAAGTTTCAATCACACATTTACTTTTTTCTTCCTCACACAGCCTGCCCCAGCAAAAATCTGTGATTTACTCGTTTTCACCTGCCAAAATTAGAAAAAGATGCTGGCAATGTAAAACTGCCTGAACCAAGAGTCATTTTCCTTTTAACCTAATTAGTAAAAAGATAAATCTTTAAATGCTTGAAAACAAAATTCCTAGCATCACATATACTTTTTCAAAATACAGTTAAAGGATTCTTCTTTTCAAAACCCCATTTTTCAAGGAACAGGTTGTGAATGCTTCTGTAATTTATCCGATTATTGTAATCAGGATTTATAAAGAAAACTTCTGGTGAAATTAGCTCTGCTGGCTTCCCATTGATGCTATGTAATAAAATAGACTTTGTACACATTTTTCCTAGATGTTACAGTTCATTCTACCACATTGGTTCATTGTTATAGAAAATTATCCTAATCTGTTTAAGTGAGCATATTTTCCACTGGACTTTGCAACTATTCTTCCATTAAGATATTAGTATGTGAAAGCATTAGCTGTGCATTTCCTGATTTCTTCGTGAAATTCCTGTGCATTCAGGGTATAATACTGGTCTGAATCATTCTCATTTTCTTTTGTTACATAAGTGATAAGCATCGGTGTCAGCAATGAAAATCCTTTCCTTTGCACTTCTACAGTTGGATGTTGACTGAAAATCTACAAAATTATTTTTTAAAGCAAAAAATTGGTGAGACAGCAAGGAATAGAATAAAAAAAGATACAATAAAAGATTCCATAAAGATTTGCCCAGTTGTCATCAGCAACATAGGGGACATTTACTCTGAGACAGACATGACGTGAAATTCAAACTCAGAACAAATTGGATAGAGAAAGTTCTCCAGCTATAGAAGAAAATAAGAAAAATCTTTTTGAGAAAGAAGAAATAGAGAATAAAATATAGCAGATGTTTATGAATCAAGGGGTTATTAGCCAGAGAGGAATTAAAATGATTAGTCTGTTGTTACTAGCAGGATACAATTTGATACAATGTACTGCAGTCCATAGAAAGAAGGTAGATGACTGAACAAAAGACAAAAGGGAAAAAAGACGATAAGCCGTAATTAGTAGTTCATTGTTCTGTTCAATTGTAACATCTTTCAAATTAAGTCAGTGTTTGAAATATGCAAATTACTGAATTCTAAGATGTTTACTTGGCCTAAAATGGGGTTTAGAATTGAAGAAATTATATTACAGTCTTGTAATTTATCTACAATCTTATTATGTTGCAGAAATTTAAGTGTAACAATTTGTTTTAAAAAAAATATAAAATCGTTCTGTTAGAAGTTTATTAGTTACGTGTAGTGAATTGATTTTTTCCTTCTTTCATAATTATTGTGGAGGTCAGGGAAAGCACATAGCAACTTACTCCTTTTGCTCATCCTTTAAAAATTTTTCAGAAAATTTCACTGAAGCATTAAATACATTTGTCACAGAACCTTGAAAAAATAGTTAAGTAAAACCAGGAATAAGCTTTTTCTTTACTATTGTATGTTTGAAGCATCTTGCAGTTTTTTAATGATTCCTATTACCAGGAAGATTATGGAAATATTTTTAATCATAACTAAAAAATCAAGCAACTTTTCAAAACATGAAGACTTATCTGTAGTTTGACCTACAATAGATTACAGAAAGCAGGAAAAAATGTCTGGAAAGGAGCAAACAGTTCTTATAAATAAAGAACTTCTCCAGGTCTCAAGTTCAACTTCTAGTTCCAGAAATATCCTCCTCACACATAATTTCTCTGTTTCAAGGTAATTTTAGAAGTCTGGAAGTCAGTTCAGGAAAAGAAGCTATTTGTGAGATATTATGGGTGTTCCACTTTGGTAAGATATTCTCTGCAGGTTCAACAAACTTTTCCTTTGGAGTACTCTAAACATTTTATGGCTGAAAAGTTTCCTGTCTTTGGACTGCCCATGTGTTTTATCTTCATGTGATGTCTTCATCAAAGAAGCAAGTTATTTGCAATCTGTGCTTTTATCTTTAAAGGACTTTTTAATACTTTATCTTGATTTTCTCTCATTTACAAAATCATCAACAGGTTTGTCAGCTGAATCTTCAAAAGATGAAGTCAACCTAGGAAATTTTATGAAGTGGAAAGGGAAATTTTTTCTGAAACACATGCTATTAAAATAACATGCATTTGGCAATGAAATATTTTAAAATTATTTAAAAACAAGTTCCAGAAATATTTAACATTTCTATAATAATTTGAATATGATTTAAAAACTAAGAACTGGAGACTTTTTCTATACTACTAAAGCCTATGGCAATATTCCTGTCTACTGCATCAAGTACAGAATTGAGCTCTGATTTTCTTTGTGAAGGACTTTTGATACTAAACTGCAAAATGATTTTCAAGCTTGCCAAAACCATCTTCTATAGTATAAAGTGACTGTCTTATTACAGTTAAATCCATCTAATCATTGAGAATCAAACTATTATCTTAAATTTTCTATGCATGGTATTTGCAAATAATATATGCAATATGAATACATACTTCAACATGAAAGGTTCCTACAGAAGAAACAAACTAATGGTGACAGCTAACAACTATTTAGAAATACTGTAGTCAGTAATGGTCAAACACTATCATGAACTAACTAAAGCAAGGAGATGGAAGGAAGACTGAGATATGTGGCACTTAATCTTTTTCTAGGAAGTCACTTTGTCACACAAATACTTCTTCACTCTAAAGACAGATTAGCGTTATTCTGTTAGAGCACATCAAGAAAAAATTCTGTTAAAGCCTCTGGATGTAAATGACTTTCATGCTCACTATTCAAACAAAGATGAAAACCTTATAAAGACAAATTTCATGTGGCAATGCCTTCTTTTTGGAAGAGTGGTAAACAACCTTGCAGACTACTGAGACACTAAAGACTTGAGTGTACCTGTACTTAACTGAACACAGATGTTGCTGTCATGTTTGGTGGAGATGCACTGGCCGAGAAGCTCTTGTTGGCTGCCTCTATAGTTCATATGACTGGGAAGTGGATAGGCCTCAGGTGAATCTGTCTGACTCCTCATGAGCAGAATCTTATGTAAGCAGTCAGAAATAAGACTTATCTCAGTGGATCCTCTTCCATCAGACATGCCCAGTAAAACACAATGGAGAAGAGTTGTAGTCCTTGGCCTCATTCTGTCCATACAACTTCTAGCTTGAATATAGCCTTGTATAAGGTTCTATGAGTGTTAATACGGGGAAACTATATTTTTAAATATTTTCTCATTTGAGCTTCCTCTCAGATCTTTATTGTGCCATGCATTGCTTCAAAACCTAAAAATAAACAAACACTGTGAATGAAAGAACTTTTGAAGCTTGTGATGGTTTTGGGTATAATATTTGGTTACTGTTTCACTATTAATACTATTTAAGCCATTCACATATGAACATTTTGCCTTTTGCTTCCTTCAATAAGCCCTTGCTGGCAGCAAGACTTACTAACCAATAAACACTGACTCCCATTACACTATACTGTAATATTGTGCTCTCTGAGGTACTTGGGCTTCACCAAAAGCAGGTAAGGGATTCAGCGTTCAGGGCTTTTTAGAACGTTATATGCATATAAAAAGTGTTTTGAATTAACATAAGATAGTAGTGAATTTAAGTAAAACAAAACCAAACTAAAACCTCATTAATAATTTCTACTAAATAGTTCATCCCATACATTCCTCACTGTGAAGGTGGTGAGGCAGAACAGAAGGTGGAACATGTTGCCCAGAGAGGCTGTGGATGCCCCATCCCTGGAAGTGTTCAAGGCCAGGTTGGATGGGGCTTTGAACAACATGGTCTAGTGGAAGGTGTTCCTGCCCATGGCAGGGGGGTTGGAACTAGGTGATCTTTAAGGTCACTTCCAACTCAAAACATTCTATGATTCTATGATTTCCTGCAGATCATGCCCCATTTTCTTAGTAGTTGTATAGACTCCTTTAAACATATATTTCCCCCAGACTCTTAACAGAAAAGGAAATAATTCATCTTTTTCCAACTATGAGAGCAGATATCCTATTTTCTTAAAATATTTTAATATAATTAATTTTCACTGTAAGATGTTTTACAAGCTTGGAGAAGGCAGAAAAATACTGCAATGCTGAGCACAATATGCATGGAGAGGTGGCAAACTGCAGTGAATTCCTCTGTGGATATGTAAAAGCTTATACATCTGTACTTAATGAGAAAATAAGAACGAAGGCATAAAGCAGTTTGTAGATAGCCGTAAATATTCATTATACTGTAAGTACTTTTTAATAGGTCACAGAATTTTTAATAATAGAAAAGATATCTGCATTGATGAATATAGATGAGGGTGGATGAAGAAAAAACTAATCTGTTTTGTGCAAATTTAATGAGGGACTGAGCAAACAGGTTTAGAGACCAAAATCCAGAGGGTTTTTTATCTGCAGTATCCTGATACACTTAGTCTACTTAATCATGATTTTAGATATCAGATAGTCTCTGAAATGTTTCCATCAAAATATAATGCTTCTAGTTTGTGCAAACTGCTACCACGATGAGGATATTTTTGTAAGTACTCTCCTAACATTTTATACTACTATTGTAATACAATGACTGACATCATACTGTCATAATAGGTAAGAACTGAAAGAGTCTTTTTGACAGTGATTTGGGAGATTTTTCATTGGACCCACTGTCATACTCAACACATTAATAAAAAAGTCTTAAAAAATTCCCCTAAATAATGTCAAAGATGTGTGTATTGTTTTATAGAACTAAAATTATTTATTTCTTCAGTTAAAAAGATGTAGGAACCTCAAATAATTTCTCATCTTTTCTTGGCTAAGACAAACATCCACAGTGAAATGCAGTCGTCGACACCCATGAGCAGACCACTAACATCAGACACTAATGACTGTAGCCAACCGGTAGTATCTAGACTGAATCTCTCTAGCAGTGTGTAGAAGCAGTGGCATTTATCATTCATAGTACTTGAGTACCATCTGCCTCCCTACTGTCTGCTAATATGCATGTATACACACGTCTGTTTTGTAAGTATTTTTTAAGTATTTTCTCTACATTTACTCAGCTTCAGACTCTAGACAAGATTTGTTGAGTGAGGAAGCACAAAATACATAGCATTCAAATATGATGGACAGCATTTGGGAATATGGGGTAGGATTCATCCAAGGGGTTTGTTCAGATGATTTCTTCATCTGAACAAATCCCTTGAGGCTCCCTTAATGGAGAAAGACAGGTACACCTGAAGTATTTGGCACACATTTTCTGCCAAATGATATGAAATCTCCAGCCCTCTCTATCTACCTGTAGTAGCTACCAAGGAAGCTGAGGGGAGTTAGATCAGATGCAGGTGTTTGAAGTTAGGTGAGCTGACTCTAACCAATACCATCACGCAGATTGCAACACTTCTTGTCAAAATCTCTGGACCACTCAAAGGATACATTCAAATACAGTGTGTACTCCTTATAAACATAAACTGTTGTGTTTCAGGAAGCTGGTAAGCAAAGATTTAGATAGTCTTTCCAATGATATAAAATCTCCTTACTCTTCAGAGAACTAGAGACTTACAATGACACTTGTGTGGCATATCCTTTAAACAGTAATTAAGTGCAAAATTAAAATTATATCCTTAATAAGATGGATCACTGGGGAAGCTGAAGTGTTGCCTTTTCCTGTAACCCACACTTATTACAATTACAGTCCAAAACTGGCTTGGGATTTTAAACCGTTAGTATTTAAAAACAATTATGTTAATTTAGGTATGGAAATCAGTGTAATTACTGTTGCTTCCTATAGGTTTCCACATAACCAATGTGAGTTGTATATTCCTGCTGAGGTCAAGACTAGAATTTCCATTTTAAGGCATAGTTTTGTGTCTGTTAGAATGATTAAAGTATCTTTCACTTAAAGAACTGCTGATATTTTCTTATAGCTTATATACTGTAATGGTGAAAGTAAAGCACATGTGACTTTGCCCAATTATTGGAGTGAATTTATATATAATTAACATTAGCATTCCCTCAAAGAGAAACTGATTATTGATTTACCTTCTTTTCTTCCACTAAAATGTTGTGTAAATTAAGATTTTCCTTGACTATAAAAATTGATAAGTGAAAGTACCATTATGTACTATGACTCACATTTTAGTGCCATACAGTGCGTATCTTTTGTGTTCGTCTGCACTGTGTTCACTCAAGACACTGACTTTTGGTAATGCTTGATATACTTCAACACATCTTCCTCTCCTACAGGTTCTGAAAGGAAACCTCTCAGTCTAAACTGTTGACTTATGTTAGTGACATCCACTAGAAAAAAAAACAAAATACAAAACAAAACCCATATGAGCACTGCTGCCACTTCATATAGCTTTATAGTTTTGAGAGCCATTTAAAATGTATTCATCACTTTAAGCAGGCTATATGTGATACTACTGTTATAATTGCTGTTGTTACTATTTAAGTTGCTGGTAAGAGTGCTTATACTTCAGATTGCCTGAAACTTCCTGTTCCTTCACAAGCTTGTGTTCTACACTAAAAACACCAACACATTTACCAGATTGCACCTGCTCAGGCATGATTTCCAGTTTGGGTGTCTGGCCCAAGGGTAATTTAAAAAAAATTTCTTCAAAATCATTTGGCTATTTCTGGAACAAGATGAGGGGAAAAAATCCTTTAGAAGATTTTAAAAAAGGTTGGGGGGTGGGGAGGAAGTTGTATTGCTCTCTGAAGGAATGCTGACTTGTATTTAAGCAATGATGGGAATTTGGAAAAGTGTTCAGCCCTGGGATCGAGGATGTAATTTTGTTCATACCTTTGAAACTCTGTGTTAGTGCTGCCCAAACTGTAAGTGTCAAAAAAATCTGGAAAGAAACAAAGACAACTTCATACCTGTTCATCATCTTTTGAAGTTTTGCAGCTAAATCATCTAAAGAATTCTTCTGAACTAGGCTTTTCAGCGCTGAAGGACGTGGATGAGATTTGCTCTTCATGCTGGTTGTGGCACTTGACACATGGAAAAGCAGAAAGACATTCTCTCTTGTGTTCTCAGCAGTGACCCTTCACCCACGTCTGGTGACTAGTTGCAAGGGAATTAGGGAATAAAAAGGACTAAACAGAAACTTCGCAATACAGAAAGCTGCAAGTTGAACAGTGGGAGTGTGAAGAGACCTATGACACAAGCCAGGTAGTGCAAGGAAACAGGAGAGGAGCAGGAAATAGGAAATGATTAGGAGGAGAGGGTAGAAGGATATGGAGAATCAATAGGAAGAATTGATGGGTGGATGGATACAGAGAGGGACCAGAACCTAAACCGGGCATTTGATACATGCAGAGTAGAGAAGGAACAAAAATCAAAGGGGAAGGGGATATAGCTCAAGATGAGTAAGTACTGGGGCAAAAGGTTGTTTAGAAGAGAAGACGGTGCCATGAATTAGGGTAATAAAGGTCAAAAACTAAGGAAAATTTATTCCTATACTTTTTATTTTTTAATAAAACCCTAAAAGCCATAAGGTTGGAGACACCACATAATTTATCAAGTACTGTCTGTATAAGAGAAAACCATGAAATGTAAAACTTTTGAATCCTGTATTGAGCACAATTTTACACCGATTTGCTTTTGTACCTAAAACACCTGTCAAACCCAAAACAATTTTCCTTTGTTCTACATTCAACTCTTCACAATATGTTTATAGAGTAAAATCATATCCTTCACAAAGATTGCAGTGCTAGCCTAAACAAGTCAAGCATATTCAATCATTTTTCATAAAAAGATTCCATATTCCCCTAATCATTCTCTGTGCTTCTTCTGTCACACATTTATCTATCTTGAAAATAGGTGGACTAAACTCAAACCAATATTCTATGCAAAGACTCAGTAGTTCCTTGAAAAAAGGTATGCTTTTGTATATATAAAGAACTAACACCTATGTACTCTGGCATCACATCTGCCTTTTTCACAGATGCAATATGTCCCAGCCTGTGTGCACTATGATACAGTTTTACTACAGCAATCCCTGTCTACTGCAGTGAGTTTGATAAGAAACGTTTGTGAAGAAAAGAAGTATGTGATGATATAATAGACAAATACGGCACTGCATGAGTGACAGTCACATTTCCTTCATTATAATTGCCATTTTTTAGTTGCTGAGTACTTTTTAATTCTAAAGGACACATTTTTTAAAATGTTTATTTTGTATTATTATACCCTATGTAAAGCCAGCCCTACTATTTTTATGTCCTCTCCTAGCCCTCTAATAATAACATTGGAATGAAAATATAAAACTAAGACATGTCAGCTTATGTTGTGGATGCAAAAAATAAACTTCAAAAAAAAAAAAAAAGAGGAATGAGAATAAACCAAATCCTTTCTTTATTTTGGTATAAGAGTGCATGGAGAAACTAAGCTCTGCTCACTGTACTTTTAAATCTGCTTTCATGCCCGTGTTCAATACCACATTAATGGTTTGCATTCAGACATAATATTAGTGGAAAGGAAACTATAATCTTGAGAAAAAAACATTACATTGCTATTCCAGTTAGATAACATAGTCTGTTCACAAAATATCCAATATGCATTCAATTCTACATAGTAAACACTGTTTCAAATGGAGTTTCTTTATATTTCCTGGCTCACAAGCAAAACTCAGAATGTTAAATCTGTAATCAAAGATATGAGGTGTAACACAGAGGCATCAGAGAAAAGCACCTGCAATGTTTTAGAAATCCTGGGCATTCTATATAAACACCTTGACTAAATTATGTAGTTTATGCCCATATTCATAAACTCAGTTGCTCTTCCCTCCTCGCTGAGTGTTTATGACACATTTCCTAGTAAGTTCCATCCATATTTTAAAACCTGTAGTCCTTTATAATGAACCACTTTATTAATAGTGCAATTAAAATTATGATTGAAAATGTCATCTTCCCTCTTCAGAATCACGTATGTACGAAATTCAGTCATTTAATTCTGATATTCTTAATATGAAATCTAATTTTAACAGACTGTCATTAAAGAGAACCTGCACTTGTGTGACTTTAAGTCTTCACACAGTACTACAGATATACAAATAGCTTTATATAGACCTTGAATAAGACAGTTCATTCTCTGAAGAGATTCGAGTCCAATAGATACAGTAGAACTGCCACAGATTAAAGATGGCAATCAGAAAGTCTACTGTGTTCCTAACACCGGTAAAACATTCATTCTGTGAATTGAGGTTCTCTCATTCTTTTTTCATAGGCTGCATTAGCTTAATCAAATCACTGTAAGTTATCCCTGAAGAATTATAATTTAATATATAGCTATCATTTATCTTCTCGTGTAGCTACTTCATTTTAGCACACATTAGGTTTTTGATTCTTTTAATACTTTTAGCAGAATATACAAGCTAAGGAGATGAGTTTACCTCTATATGCGAAGGTGGTAAGATGAAAACTAGTCACTGAATGCAATTCTTGTTTTCCTATTGAAAAGAGGAAATTCTAAAAATTGGAGATAATGCACATAATTGTCTTGTAAAGGTGTTTTAAAGCAACAGCTTTAAATATATTGACTATGTTAAATACATTCAGTGTATTCATCAAAAAGAATATTGACTATTGACTTGATTACAGGCTTAAGAACTTTGATGTAAAATAAACTGAGAATGGGAAAGTATTTTTAATCTGGAGGAGAAAGGTATTATAACAACCAGTGGCTATTCACAGTCAAAATTGGGTAGTTGTTCTTTAACATTTATTGGCCAGTAATGAAGGGGCAGAAAAGGTATTTACTACATTACATAACAATCACTGCTGGTCTATTTTTTTACAAAGAAATTTTAATGAAACGAGGCTGTTAAAGACTATAATATGTCAAAATACAGGTTTTCATGAAAGAATAATTTTTTCTTTTTTAAGGTTTTCATATAGGTTATATGAATCAAGGCATTTATATCCTTATAGTAGGATTTACCGAGTAGTACACATAACTTCTATCTGCTTTTGGAAAACTTTACTGTTTTATATGAAAAAGTTTGTGAAATGAAAAAGAACAGCACATTTTATGGCAGGTTATAGTAGTACCATTGAGAATAATAATCCCAAAAGTTTAAATGGCATTTTCCATCCATATATATGAATTACAAGAATGAGAGGAAGAGGAAGAATGAACAATGAGAAATAAGTAGAAAGGAAGGAAGACTTGATTTGTTAACTATCTAGTAACAGAACAGACAGTACTGTTCTGTCTCCTGAATCCCAATCCAATGTTTCACCGATCAGTTTCTTTTATAGGGAAATTGTTGTATTTGAAGCTCTTTATTGGTCATACAAGTTGAAACAATCTACTCATCACACACCTACTGTGTAAAATATGTTTCCATATCTAGAGTTAAAAATATGATAGCTGGTATAAAAACTTAGACTTTGTTGCAGAAATAATGGGCTGATGTGTTATTTGCCTTATTTTTTGAAGTAAAAATACCAAAAATTTCCAGGGCTTGTGAACCAAAATATAGGAAATTAAAATATTTTTAGGTAATTTAACAAGCACAATCAGATGATACCTTAAAATGTAAGGATTTTGAATAGTCTTTACAGCAGAAAAATTATGAAATACAATTGACCATTTTCCATTGTGTTTGGTTATTATGCAATATTGAAAATAATTTTGATGCATTGTATTAACTACCCTCTCTTTTCATCTTTAAATATTATAAATCAGAAGCAGAGACAGTCTCATAGGGGAAAGCAGGTTTGGAATAAGTTTTCTGATTTCAGAAATGGATCTCTTAAGATGTACCTAGAGACACTTTTTCATTCTGATATTGTACGTCAAACTGGATGAACAAAAATGGGGTCATAGCAGGATAATAGCAACAGGTAAATAGTGAAAATGGTTCTTCTTCGACATTAATTTGATATCTAGAAGATTCAGTGGTACCTTCTTAGGAATATAAATTAGGAAAATAGGTATTAAAGTTTAAAATTACAAATAAAAATAGAACTATAATCAACAATATATTTTTCTCCTTGTGGAGGACCAGATAAAATTATTTTATGTTAAGGATGCCAAAAATACATTAACCCTAGCAGTCATAATGAAATTCATTTTCTGTAAGGAGTAGTTAACGGGTCAGATCCAGTTATTCCAAACACACAGCATACTTCTGCACACTTGTACATTTCTACAGTAAACAACAAATAGGTATTTTTGCAAATTTCTATGATAAAAAGGATATTATGCAAATATACCAGAACAGCTGCAGCAAATTGCAGTAAGACAGAGTGAAGATTATCTTTTACTTCTCCTGTTTCTTTTTTCTGGGTTGTGTGTTAAATCTTGAACTTAGACAAGGAAGGATCCAGCAAGTGAGAAAACAAAAACTATAATGCTGAGAGAGTTTTATTCCACAGAGAAATAGCTGGAAAATAGAGCACTGTACTGCATGAGCTCTGCACTGCCACCTGATTCCATTCTTCTAACACAAGTTTTCTACTGGAAACTGTTGGCATAGCTGGATGGAGCTGAACTGCAGGATCTGTGGTTTGCACTGTGGGTAAAAGCTTATATACATTTGTGAGAAGGAAAGACTCATAAAGTTAACTTATTGCATTTAGGAAACTATTGCAAATAAACCTGCACTGTTTTTCAGTAAATATTTCATAAAAATTCCAAACTCTTCACCATTGTGTGTATTCTCAGAAGACATATAACCAAGAGCTTTAAAAGCGTCTTGATACTGATTGGTGGAATAGATTGTAATACGTTCAAAGGAGCTCTTACTGTCTGGTGGGTCAAAGCATACCTTAATATTGATTTATAAAACCGTAAAAGCTCCAGAGGAGCAAATAAAGTGAGTTTAAAGAAGTTCCACATGGATTAACTAATGAATCTGAAGTAGTAAATATGGGACTTTTTGTTTTAATTTATTTTATTTTTTAGGGAGTAAAGTCCTAGGTGGCTTTAAATTATTGATTTATATTTTCATAGCTCTTTAGAAGAGTTGTCCCAGCAGTGCAAAATCTCATACAGCACACCACACAGGCCTGACCTTTATGTATTCATGCAGGCAAAATTCCTAGACTCTTCAGTGATCTTAGGCAGTTTAAAAACATAAACTTGGTGTAAGAACTGAAATAACTAGACACACAAAAGCAGATAAGGGCAATTTTCCACCTTGAACCCTCTCATTTTAAGTATGTGAAATACAACTAATTTCTCTTAGACTTCCGTCATTTGTAACCCTACTGAAATATCATGCAACTTAGAGCAGAATTCATCCCTCCTTTGTTTTAGAAGTGTTTGGTGTTTGTATTACAACTATAGTGATGTCTTGCTATTCTTCAGCAAAGCTAAGGGAAACACAGTGAGAGGAAACTGTATTTTTACAATAAACCTTTCCAATTTTCCACTCTAGTAAAAGTAACAAAAGGTAGATCCAGTTCACATTTTTAATTCTGAGAATTAAAATGTATCTGGTCTTGTATATTGTATGTATGACATTTTTAATTAAAGTTAGCCACGGTTGAACTATAATGTAAAATGAAATGACCAGAATTAATCCAAGTGTTTTTTTCATAAGAAATCAGAAAATGTGCCTTGAATAGATTGACTTACAGCTATTAAACTACTATAAATTACTTTAATTAATGTTAAGAATCTGACTTAATTCAACAAAGGCAAGGCAATTTGATTAAGTTGATGTTATATGCCTATCCCTCCTGTTGTCGCTGCACAGTTCGAGCAATATGATCCTTCTCCAGGAATCTTAAAAAGTTGTGCTTTGTCATGTACTATTATCAGAGAAGATCTGGATCAAAAACATAAACCATAAAATAATTTGGATTTCTGCTTCCAGAGCCAGTGGTTCCCTGTTCTGTAGTCATAGATAAGCAGTGGTTCAGAACAAGGAATCCTAATATGCATTGCAATTCTACATCCTGAATAGTGTTTTCAGTTGAAGTATTGCTGATAAATTTCCACGGTGTGTTGAACTTCCTTGATAACTGCTGAAGTTTTCCAGTGGTCTCTGATGAGATGTGTTTAGCCATCTAAATTCTACTCAGTTTGGGGGTTTATTTTGACATAAATATGTCATGGCTCAGATTTTACTGGTGTTACTTGCTACTATTAACTACAAAGGAGAGAAAAACAGAGGAATGTTATTTGGTAGTTTTGTACTGCTATCACATGATTTAAAAAAATAGAGTAAAAGCAACAGCAAAACAATGAAAAATTCAGTTACTGACTCTGGACACAAAATTCCATGGGAAAAAAGCCCTGGGGCCTGGGTTAAAGATGTGAAGAGAAAGCTTCCTACCCTGGTACAGCCCTCAGATTATTAACCATTATTGATTCTTCAGGTAGACAGCAATGAATTTGCAACAAGAATTCCAAGGACAATCAAGAGAGACCTCAGGGCTTTGGGATGACAGGTTAAGGGATCAGGAGCACATGTAGTGTTCTCCTCCATCCTTCCAGTTGCAGGGAATGATGAGGGAAGAAAAAGGAAGAGCCAGCAGATCAATGCCTGGCTCAGAGCCTGGTGTCACCAGCAGAATTTTTTTGATGATGGGTCGGTCTGCACGACGCCAGGCCTGCTAGCGACAGACAAGACACAGCTGTCTCAAGGGGGAAAAGGATCTTTGCACAGTATTTAGCAGGGCTCATTGAAAGAACTTTCAACTAGATTTGAAGGGGGAGAAAAGGTAAAACTAGGCTTGCTAGAGATAAGCCTGGGGGCGACACAACAATGTTTGAGGGACGGTGTGCTAGCGAGGTCCCTCAGTCTGCCATCTCAGTGAAGGCGGGGGGTGGAGGTCCACACAGCACAAAGATATGAGGGTTATTGATGTGCTGGAAACCATGGAAGTGCCTAAGAACGGTCACGTAGGAATTAGGGCTCCTCCCTGCAGAAAGGTGGTGGGATCAACAGCCCAACAGAAGTGCATCTACACCAATGCATGCAGCATGGGCAACAGACAGGAGGAGCTGGAGGCCATTGTGTGGTGGGAAAAGTATGATATAGTAGCCATCACGGAAACACAGTGGGATGACTCGCACAACTGGAGTGCTGCAATGGATGGCTACAAACTCTTCAGAAGGGATAGGCAAGGAAGGGGAGGCAGTAGGGTAACCCTGTATGTTAGGGAGAGTTTTGGCTGTCTAGAGCTTGATGATGGTGACAATAGGGTTGAAAGTTTATGGGTAAGAATCAGGGGGAATGCCGACAAGGCAGATATTGTGGTGGGAGTCTGTTATAGACCACCCAACCAGGATGAAGAAGCAAGTGAAATATTTTATAAGCAGCTGGGAGAAGTCTCACAATCGCTAGCCCTTGTTCTCATGGGGGACTTCAACTTACCAGATGTCTTCTGGAAATACAATACAGTGGAGAGGAAACAGTCTAGGAAGCTCCTGGAGTGTGTGGAATATAACTTCCTGACACAGCTGGTGAGGGAGCCAACTAGGCAAGGCGCCCCACTGGACCTGTTGTTTGCGAAGGTGATGTGATGGTTGGAGGCCATCTTGGGCATAGTGATCATGAAATGATGAGGTTTTGATTCTCGGAGAAGTAAGGAGGGGGGTCAGCAGAACTGTTACCTTGGACTTGTGGAGGGCAGACTTTGGTCTGTTTAGGGGCCTGGTTGACACTGTCCCTTGGGAGGCCATTTTGAAGGGCAAAGGAGTCCAGGAAGGCTGGGCATTCTTCAAGAAGGAAATCTTCAATGTGCAGGAGCAGGCCGTCCCCATGTGCCAAAAGACGAGCCAGCAGGCAAGAAGACCGGCCTGGCTGAACAGAGAGCTTTGGCTGGAACGCAGGAAAAAAAAGAGAGTTTATGACCTTTGGAAGAAGGGGCAGGAAACTCAGGAGGACTACAAGGAAGTTGTGACAATAAAACATGATTCTATAAATACATTAGCAACAAAAGGAGGGCTAAGGAGACTCTCCATCCTTTACTGGATGGAGGGGAAACATAGTGACAAAGGCTGAGGAAAAGGCTGAGCTACTTAATGCCTTCTTTGCCTCAGTCTTTAACGGTAACACCAGTTGTTCTCAGGATACGCAGCCCCCTGAGCTGGAAGACAGGGACAGGGAGCAGAATGAAGCCCCCATAATCCAAGGTGAAATGGTTAGCGAACTGCTACACCACTTAGGCACACTCAAGTCTATGGAGCCGGATGGGATCCACCCAAGGGTACTACTGAGGGAGCTGGCTGAAGTGCTCACCAAGCCACTTTCCATCATTTATCAGCAGTCCTGGCTAACTGGGGAGGTCTTGGTTGACTGGAGGTTAGCAAATGTGACACCCGTCTACAAGAAGTGCCAGAAGGAGGATACAGGGAACTACAGGCCTGTCAGTCTGATCTTGGTACCAGGGAAGGTTATGGAGCAGATCGTCTTTAGTGCCATCACATGGCGTGTACAGGGCAATCAGGTAGTCAGACCCAGTCAGCATGGGTTTATGAAAGACAGGTCCTGCTTGACTAGCCTGATTTCCTTCTATGACAAGATGACCCACTTAGTAGATGAGGGAAAGGCTGTGGGTGTTTTCTACCTAGACTTTAGTAAAGCCTTTGACACTGTTTCCCACAGCATTCTCCGGGAGAAACTGGCTGCTCATGGCTTGGATGGGTGCACTCTTCGCTAGGGAAAACACTGGCTGGATCGCCAAGCTCAAAGAGTTGTGGTGAATGGAGTTAAATCCAGTTGACAGCCAGCCACAAGTGGTGTTCCCCAGGGCTCAGTTTTGGGGCCAGTTCTTTTTAATATCTTTATCAATGATCTGGACAAGGGGATCAAGTGCACCCTCAGTAAATTTGCAGATGACACCAAGTTGGGCGGGAGTGTTGATCTGCTTGAGGGATCTGGACAGGCTGGATCAATAGGCTGAGGCCAATTGTATGAGGTTTAACAAGGCTAAGTGCTGGGTCCCACACTTGGGTCACAACAGCCTCATGCAATGGTACAGGCTTGGGTAAGAGTGGCTTGAAAGCTGCCAGACAGAAAAGGACCTGGGGTTGTTGGTCGAGAGCCAGTTAAATATGATCTGGCAGTGTGCCCAGGTGGCCAAGAAAGCTAATAGCATCCTGGCTTGTATCAGAAAGCGTGTGGCCAGCAGGACTAGGCAAGTAATCGTCCCACTGTGTTCGGCACTGGTGAGGTCGCACCTCAAATACTGTGTGCTGTTTTGGGCCCTGCACTACAACACAGACATTGAGGTGCTGGAGCGTGTCCAAAGAAGAGCAACAAAGCTGGTGAAGGGTCTAGAGAGCAAGTTTTATGAGGAGCGGCTGAGGGAACTGGGGTTGTTTAGCCTGGAGAAAAGGAGGCTGAGGGGAGACCTTATTGCTCTCTACAACTACCTGAAAGGAGGTTGTAGCGAGGTGGTTGTTGGTCTCTTCTATCAAGTAACAAGTGACAGGACAGAAGGAAATGGCCTCAAGTTGTGCCAGGGGAGGTTTAGATTGGATATTAGGAAAAACTTCGTCACTGAAAGGGTTGTCAAGCATTGGAACAGGCTGCCCGGGGAAGTGGTTGAGTCACCATCCCTGGAGGTATTTAAAAGACGTGTAGATGTGGCGCTTAGGGACATGGTTTAGTGGTGGACTTGGCAGTGTTAGGTTAATGGTTGGACTCGATGATCTTAAAGGCCTTTTCCAACCTAAATTATTCCATGATTCTATGTCCATGGGCACATGTTATAATAATGATAGGAAAGATGAAGAAAAGACACATCTTTCAATAAACTGAACGAATAAAGGCTGCTTGGACCATTTTGGTTTATAATATCTGGCTTCTATTTTTAATTTTTTGTTGGGCTGAGAAGTAATAGTGATGACAAAGCTAAGGATAGAAAATTTGCTTAGGAAATTTGTATGTCAATAAAGGAATAAACAAGGCCTACATATAGGCTACTTAATTAGAATGTTATACTCCTTATGGATTAATTAGAATATAAGCCAGGGAAACAGAATAATGGAATATTTACAAAGGGAGAAATTTCAGTGCATCCTTTTTTAAAGTCTTATTGGCATCTTTGAGTGTACATTAAAAGATTGGGTTTGTATTTAACTTCTGTATTTGCTTTCATCGACCACAATTGAAATGAATTGTTTTCCTTCTGCTGTAGCTGACCTGCATTCTTCTTCCTCTGAGAGCACGGAACAGCTTCATCTGTCTATCCCTGTAGTCTGTTTATCTAAAAAAGACAGTGTCCTAAGAGAACCACTTACTGTTTCTTTGTTTGAATTGGAAAGAAAGAAAAAATTATAGATGGCAATCTTTATAATTCCTTTTTCTGTCTTAAGTGTCCCATTCTTTGCTATCCTGACAGTATCTTTTTTCCATATTCTAGGAATTCAATATTCCTTAAAATAAAGTATCTTCTCATGCATTATTTTGTTTCAGTTTGATTAAACAGTTCTATTGGAAATCCATTCCAGCAACAATAGGAAGTAACGTTAGCTCATTGACTATATTTAAGTTTCCATCTCATCCCTGATTCCTATATTTTCCTCAGCAGCATATTCATTATTTCATGAAAGGAAGAAATGTTTGGGAAAGAATAGGAAAAAATGGCCAGATTAAGTTTCAGAAGGCTGAAGTAAGCATCAACTCCAAGACTGACTCAGGTGAAATTAATTTAGCAGCAGCTGTTATCACACCCCTTTGGTGGTTCAGCTGGGCCTGCAGGTCAAGAATACAGAAGACTGCCTACCTGAAGGTCTGCTCTAATGACGAGTGAGGTCTCCATGGTCTTGATCTAAACTGTAAGTGAAGTCTAGTTGACATATATGTGCATTGTGAATAGCATCAGTGGGTCCTGACCCTTTCTTCCAAACCCAGTTCCAGCCGAACCTCTTGACTTGCAAAGACTAGGGGCAATAAAATGTCTTATTGCCATCTTGAGGCAAATCATGATGTCCTTGGGCAAGATCACTGTCAGTCTTTGTCTGAATTCTGTACAAATGGCAGCTTCACCTGCAGAAAACACATTTCCTGCATGATGTATGAGGTAAATAAGCATCTGTCTTTGGATGCTAGTTAAATCTAAAAGATTTCTAGAACATTTCTCCCAACACTGTAGTAATCTGATTAAGCTCAAGATTAATTACAAAGATACCTGTAAATCATAGTTTTTTAAAATGTTGACACACTCATCTTCATCTACCATGTGATACTTAGCTGGCAGCAGCTTACATTTTCTGGAGGAAAGCTATGGATTTCTTTCTAAGGCCCTGAAGTGAGAATACACTGTAATTATTAAATGCAGATATTTATGCTCACTCCACTTTACTGGTAAACTGCATTGCTGCCAACAATTAATGGTAGTCTGCTCATGTATCCATTTGCTGCCAAAAGTTCTGCTCTTAGTTTCCCACTCTAAGTTGGTTGCTGACTCAGATAGCACTGAATAGTGGCTGACTTCTGCCATCTAATTTTATTCCCCCTTTTACTTGCTTTTGTGAACCTCAGTTTGAGAAATGCTACATTAAAGCTTTAAGAAGTACTATAGCTACAGCATGTGCTTCAACACATGGCTGTCCTCTTGAGATTAAAGTGAAAATGAAAATCATCAAAAAATATGAAGTATAAAAGAAAAAGCATGTAAGTGTGAACAGAATAGACTAATGTCAAAGGGAAGAGAAAGAGCATCCCTCCTAGGAAATCTACCAGAATTCACAGAAAGGAGATAGGGAAATAGCAATAATATTAAGCTGTCTTATTCAGATATTTATTCAGATGAAAAGAATGATATCTATACAATTCAGGAATCAAATGCCAAGAGACAAAAATGATGAATCAGGAAGCCAGAAGGTAACTTTGAAAATGATTGTTAAAAGATTAAAGGCTTGTAGAAACCTGACGATTCAATAAAACTAGATTCTGCATGGACTTTTGGAAGAATTAAAAAATAGCTGTGGGAAGGAGAAATATTCGTAGTATACAAGTTAACATGTTACCTTGTACTTAGTAATTAAAATAACCTAGGGCCAGATAGTCCTTTCTTAGCAATGCCTTACCCATGAGAAAGACCAGACAGAATGATATAGAGTAGCTTAGTACTACTCATTGTTTACAGGAGAAACAAAGTCTGTCTTAAATTACTGAAAGAAATGTTTTCATATACAGCGTTTGAAATGCTACGAAACTTTGAAACCATAATTAAAACAAAAGAATCTAAAGGGGGGGGGGAACAAAAAACAAGGGGAAATTGGCTAACAGTCAGGTAATAAAGAATCACTCAAAGTGGGCCAAAGGGGAAGCTACTGAGAACTGATGTAAAAACCAAACAATGGCAGCGACTTGAGCTGAAGAATCTTGCTTCAAAATGTGTATGCAGAAAGTTAGAGTAAACCGAGTCATCGTTAGCTATGGTGATACTTAACATGATAGATATTTTTAAATAAAAGTCCCCGTTTCTTTAATATGCTTTATCGTTAAAGTTATATGTTCACTTGCTGTCACAGTTACAGAAGTGAGAACTACCTTCTTTGACATCATTCATTTTACTAGCCTGTGAACAGAAAAGCTTACAGATTTGCTTGTGTAAGTTTGCTTGTTTAGTTTTTAATTAACTCAACATTCAGTACAGTATTTGTTTCTGTTGTCCACATTTTATCACAGTGGCATTATTATTGCAGGTGGTACTCTTAAGGATACGGTTTGTGGGTAGAGGTTGTAACTAATTAGATTAACCATTTTACATTTTCCAACATACTAACTGTTCCACTAATTAAATTTAAATCTCTTTACAAACTTTGTCTTTCAAGACATGCACATTTATGTAGTACTTAGGCAACAATGTTTAGAAAAAAAGGGTGATAATCACTATTTAAGGTTACAAGATAACTGGCATTGGCAGTTAACACCTCTTACCAGAAGTATATTTCAAGTTTTATATTTGCATTTCTTCTAAAAATTCTTAATGGAGCTCAAAGTTTTGTATATGTATTTATATATTTAAAATCTTAATAAAACTGACAAGTAAATTAGTGTGCCAAAAGCAGAGTTAACTAAGCATTGCATAGCTAAGACTATACCTACTGTTCTATTTTGGTTCTTAATGTTGAATTACAATTAACATTTTTTTTAGAAACTTGGCAGGTGACACTCCAACTTGTAATATTAATGATTATCAACCAGTTTCTAACATTTCAGTTGAAATTTCATCTTTCTAATCTTATATTGGTAATTTATAAACATCCTGCTCCTGTATAATGTATTCAAAAATTTCTTCCTCTTATAGTTCTTCATTGGTGCTCCTCTACCTTGAGCAAATCAGAAAAAAGAGAAAGCCTAAGGCTGTGTGGATTGGTCAGTGACAAAGCTGTGAAGAAAAATGGATGCCTCTAAAAAATTCAAGCATCGCCTGTTTTTGTGGAAGCAGGTCATGGTTTCTATAGGAATTGCTTTTAAAAGCAGAAGGATTTCTTTTGGGGAAGGAGTCATCTGAGTGGATGCAATAGTAGGTTAGGAACCAA
Source organism: Harpia harpyja (assembly GCF_026419915.1). Taxonomy (NCBI): domain Eukaryota; kingdom Metazoa; phylum Chordata; class Aves; order Accipitriformes; family Accipitridae; genus Harpia; species Harpia harpyja. Next base: position 27,932,173 of record NC_068947.1, read on the forward strand.
ATGTCTATTTTGAGCAATAGACAGTCAACATTTATGCACAATCACAAGGACATGTCACGTGTTGCACAAGACATCTTCAGAATAATTTTAAAGAGGAGGAGCATATTCTTGAAATGAGAAGTCTTGTTGATGAAACAATAGTTATTTTGATTTCAGGTGGGACCACTATGCCTCATTAAACTATTGGAGTGCTTTGAGGGTATTTTCGCTGTAGTCACTAAACAATGTATTATATAGCATGTATTGTACATAGATTTTTCTAACAGTATTTGATAGAGTTTCATATTTGAAGCTAATGTATAAACTGCAGACCTATGGTAAGCATCCAGGTTTTCTGTTGTACAGACAGTACTTGATAACCCAACTAGTCTCTCCAACCTTATGACTTATGTTAAACAGGCACAGGATATAACACAAGACAGAGATTTTCTTCTAAGAAACCAAAGTAACAGTTAATTTAGCCCCTTTTGGTGGAAACTACAGTTTCTATTGAGGTTCATGATAGGAAAACCTGATATGAAAAAAAAAAAGTGTAAGATAACAAGAACTATAGGGTAAAGAAGTGTATGCAATTGAAATTATTTATGTATCCTGTATAGGTACCTGAGTGGTCATGACAGCTCTGTTTTGACATAATAGAAATGTATTTTTATTCAACAATGGCATCAAGAGTGAAAGCCTTTACAAGACTCTGTAAAACAATCGGTCTGAAAGATCAAATTTTCATCTCATTTTTTGCATTCTCTCTCTCTCTTTCTCCCTCTCTCTGCACCCCCCCTCAGTTTCTTTTCTCAGTGACATGAGAGCTAATATCAGACCACACAGAGATTTCCTGGGAATGTTGTTTTCGTTTGTCGTGGTTTAACCCCAGGTTGTAACTAAGCAGCATGCAGCCGCTCACTCCTCCCCCACCCAGTGGGATGGGGAAGAGAATCAGGAAAAAAAAAAAAAGTACAACTTGTGGGTTGAGACAAGAACAGTTTAATAAGACAGAAAGGGAGAAACTAATAATGTGATAATAATAACAATAATAAAACGACAATACTAATAAAAGTATTGGAATATACAAAACAAGTGATGCACAATGCAGTTGCTCACCAATTGCCGACCCATGCGCAGTTAGTTCCCGAGCAGTGAGCCCCCCTGGCCAACTCCCCCCAGTTTATATACTAGACATGACGTCACATGGTATGGAATACCCCTTTAGCCACTTTGGGTCAGCTGCCCTGGCTGTGTCCCTTCTCAACTTCTTGTTCCCTTCTTGCTGGCTGGGCATGAGAAGCAGAAAAATCCTTGACTTGGTATAAACACTACTTGGCAACAACTGAAAACATCAGTGTGTTATCAACATTCTTCTCATACTGAATCCAAGACATAACACTATACCAGCTACTAGAAAGAAAATTAACTCTATCCTAGCTGACACCAGGACACCTTGAAGAAAACTGTTATCAATATTTTCCAGTTCCGAAAAAGTAACTATTTTTTTTTTAATCATAATGACAAGTAACTGATAAGCTTTAAAAATACATGTAGGAGTAATAATGCAGTGTATTAGGCACCCCATGGCCAAGTGCCTATTTACAAACCTGTCTGAGTTTCAGTTCTATGAGTGCTGCTGGGGGGAAGACACTGACAGCCCCAGGTAATCCCTTCTGGGCAAAGAGCCCCTGGGGTCCACAGTACATCTTTCACCCTTTCCCAGGGAACAGGGGGAAGGGAGCAGGCAGGAATGAGAAAAATGTATGAAAGGAAAGCCAAGGGAACCCCAGGACTGTGGAGGAAAATACCCCAACACCAGCATCATGCTCCTCACAGAGGGATCTGGGGATGTTGGTGGCTCACTGCAACATCCCCAGCCTCTTTGTTTGGGGAGGGCTGAAACTGTGCACCATTGGACCCAGAGAGGCTTCAGAAGGGTGAGTGTAGCACCAGAAAAAAAGAGGACAGACATTCATAAGTTTTCTTGTATAAAAAATTTGAGGATATTATCATTGACATCTGTCTGTATAGATCTGGAATTTAAGTGTTGCTATTATTGTAACTGGATATAAAACTTCTTATTTGATTAGACTATTACAGTATTACACTAACAAAGTCTTGACTGAATATATATTCATACATATACATATATACATATATACACATACATACACATACTTCATATTTAACATTTACATTTAGCAGACACAGCTTTAAATAAAATACAACTATTTTTCTTCCATATCTGTACAAGATATAAGCATGTCTTACACAATCACAAGCAGTTTTCTATGGTACCCCAGCTGGGGAAGAAAACATTTTTTATTTAGATTTTGTAAATGGTCACATTAAATCCCAGGACCACACAAAACAGTCCAGCTTTCTCTCATTTATGTTAGAAGTATATATTAGAGTGAGAAAACACTACCAAAAATCTCCAGTATGCCTTTTTCACAATGTGATATAAAAACTTTGAGGTATGTGTTGCTAAGTTGAAATAGCTGTACATAGTCTAATTTGGCAGAGTTCCTTGGGAAGAAGAGAGAAGATAGATGTTTTGGTGGGGAAAAGGAAACCTGCTGGTTTCCTGGGTAATTAGAATATGAACACAGCAATGTTCACGGAGCAATATCTGTCATCAAAGCAATCAGATACTAAATGGAATGAATGAAACAGTCAGCAGCTCCTGGTCAATATTCGGTCTGCTTAGGAAGAAAGGTGCCTAGTTACTTCTGGTAGAGTGCTTAGTAGCTCAGTTGTGTAATGTTTTCTCTTACGGCACCACACTTGAATCTCTATCAGGCATTCTCTTTGGGATGGAAACTTAATAGGTCTTCATCAGCACTATTTTTGGGGGTTTCGGACCCTTTGCCGTTCAGCAAAACCATCCCTGCTGAATAAAGTTCATCCCTTTCTAAAAGGACATAATAGAAGAGCTATAATAAAATATAATATTAACAGGGCATAATGCTTATAAAATTAACAGAGTTAATAACATAGTTAACTAGTGTCTGTTTTCATAAATTACAATACTAATGAATGGCAAAAATATTCTAGGGGAAAACCTCTCTCAAACTGATTATGTATATTTATATATGTCCAAGCATAATCAAGGAATGGAAGGAGCAAAGGGAAAATATAGGGTGAGATGAGAGGATAAAGTGGAAATAGTCGTGAAAGCTGGTAGAAGAGCTTTAGCTTCCTTCACTTTCCTTCACCTCCCTCCTCTGTTTTTCAGCCTCTGAGAATAAGATACAAATGGATGCAAGCATGTCCCTTATCAGAAATTCTTCTATAGCATTTAAGGGGCTTTGCCATACTGTGATAGGCAAGGTGTTTACTTTACCACGTTCTCCAAACAAATAAAAGTCAATTCTACTTCCTCAGGGATAAAATCTGAAAGAGATGATTGGGAATGAGAATTATTTACCTGTTGTATACAATGATTCCCCAGAAAATACATCAAATGATTCAGGGAAATAAAAATACTAATAACATCATTGATACAATCATCTACGAATAGTCAATGAGCCCACAGCACTCAGGGCACAATGGGTAAAACCTATAAAATCTCCTTCCCGCCAAATAAGATCTCCATTGAAAATTTATAACACATAAACTGATGCTCATAGGTCTGGTTTGCAGGTCCTCTACAAGCTTTTCCAATACTCAACTATGCCATCTTTAAAAATATATATATTTTTTTCTTCCCACATAATTTATTTTTATTTCATCAACACCTATTCAGCAAAACCTACCTTGATTGATACCTGTAAATTCTACAGTAACAACAATAGTAACTAATAGTAACAAGTAACTGTGGTAAAATAAGATGGTACATAACTAATAGTCTATTATAGCTAGTTGTTCTCTTTGAATTTTCAAAGGGCATAAAATAATAATTCTAATATCATAATTACTTATATTTGTATCGTGTTAAATTTCATAGGTATGTACTAAAAGCCTAACCTGAAAAATGGATGAAATGGCATGGTATTGTCCTGTAAAAGACAATATAAGGGTTTTCTTGTATCCTTAATAGCAAGCTATGTTATATAAAACATACATTCCTTATATTTCCATTCATGACAGATTTCTACTAACCCACTGACCTTTTTCCTCATGGTTCACTTATTAGCTTATCTAAGACCTTCTGCAAGAACTTACTGCAATATTTCTTTATTCCATATGCTACTGCAGTATTAAAAGTAGACCATGTATGTGTCATTAATAAAAAATAAACAAAAAAATAATCAAGTTTTTCAATTTTCTGTGGGGAAGTCAGTTCTGTAGCAGGCAGCTGACATAGTAAAGGATTGATGCAGAACCTGCAAACCCTGCATGTATGCATTGTACATCTGTCTGTGTGCATGCACATCCTTTAAATCTTATTTTTTTTAGTTCTGCAAAATAGCAGTAATTTGTATGTTAGAGCTGAGCACTGTTGGATGATTACTTTGCAATTGTTTGGTCATTTGCTACAAGATGCTTCTATGCCTTACTTATCATGTGCGTCTAAAAAAAGCTTTGAGCTTAGCATATACTAGGCAGGTGGACTTGTATTTTGCTGATAACAGAACATACAATTATAAATGTGCTGCTACAGATGTAATTCATATACTAACAAAATAGGTTGAAGATGTCCAAGCAGACTATCTCATAAATACAGATGTTAATACTTGGCTTTCCAGAAAAATTGTCCCCTTAAAGGGCAATTAACAAATGCAGAAAATCCAAGAATCTGAATATGCACCAAAACTATTTATTATTAGGGAACTTTGTTTGTATTCAAAAACATCACCAGCCCTGTCAAATACCAATTATTCAGGTTAAATCTCATTCCAAATGAATATGGGTTTTTTCATATAAAAATGTTAGTACAGCCAAAAAGTGAGTTTGACATGTGTACGTATTGTTAAGATATTCCAAAAACCTCGTTAAAGGGACATCCTTAGTGAGATTATTAACAGAAAAACTAAGCACTGAAAATTGTTCAAGGATGGAGTTTTCAAAGAAAAATGATCAAAATGTGTTTCATGAAAAGTAAAATCCAAAAAGGCACACCGTCAACTGTTACATGGTTTAAATTAGTTGTGTTACCAAGCTGAATTCATTCTGGTGTCAAAGTTACATGAGGTGATCTTTTGTTTAGTTTTAGTTTCACGGATATTTAAAGTAGCAAAACATTATCATCTTGCCCTGCGTAAAATAGGGCTTGTTTGTAAATCATTTGTATGTTTTACTGTACCTATGTTGTACCTTACCTGATGCTATAAACTGTATTACAATTCATGATTTTATAAAACACAAAAGATGCAATTGACCTATTTAGAATATTCAGAAAAACCCAGGATTTAATATATATCTTTGCTAAAGCCTTTAGGCACATATGAATATCCCACTGATACACAGATCTAGCTGGAAAACATGTGGAATTTACATCTTCAGATCTGTTAAGAGGTGATGTTGAAGGGCAGTAAAGGCAGTAGCAAAAAGTGGTGACATTTTGTTATGAGGGTTGGTGCTAGCAGGGGAATTCAATGCTGCTCTTTGTCTTTGAATTTGGCTTGCTGCTGTGTGGCACATTAGGAGGTATGAGCTGAGAAAGCCCCTAATGTACCTGAAAACAGAAGGCTAATTTCAAAATTCACAGAGCAGCAGAAGCAACTACCGGCCTAGCATGTGAGCAGCTGAGCTCACTAGGAGTTCACAGCATGAAATAGCAACAAATTAGACTAAATTCTACTTGTCTTTACCTGGGAGAGCACAAGTCTGTCCTAAATTCTCCAGGCATCAGAAGTGGCAATGGGTAGGGGACCATACGAGCCGCTATTTTCTCAGAAGAGTCTGACTTCTCTTTTTTCCCAGCAGAAGATTTTATCCTCAGTTCATTTCTGAAAACCTTAATCTGAAATTCCACTGAAGTCTATCATCAATTTATAAAAAATGTAAAAGTAAACAAAAGTTTTCTTTGGCTGCCTCTCATTAAGAATCAAAACATTCTTTGAATTATCTATGTGTTCGTGCTCAGAAAAACTTTCTCCTGGAAAGTATCCATACTTATATGGGGCATCTGCTTTTACATCTAGAAGCCTTAACTGCTTTTTAATGTTTATTTTAGGTGTAGAATATTCTCAAATTACACACAAAAAAGAAAATATTTCATGTAGGTTAAATAAAACAAGACTGATTTTTATCTTTAGTTCTATAAAATTATTTTCTCCTGAGTCAGTAAGACTTTGTTAGGAATTATTCCCTGCTTTTCCAAAAAAAAAGAAAAAAAAAAAAAGAAAGAAAACTTCTTCTACAGAGCCATGTTCTTATCAGAAATGCTGACACAACTAACTGTGCTTGGGATACCAAATACTGAAGAATGTTTTCTTTCACTGTTTTGGGAACTGGAATGCTGACAACTGTCAAATGTCTTTTGGCCCGAGCCCAAATCTATTTGACCAGTTCTTCTCTCCATCAGGAGATTTCAACAACCATTTTTAGTCAAGTACTATAGAAATCAAAACTATTTTTGAAATCAAAACAACATGTTTGTATTAGTACTGTAGTTATAGAAAATTCTTAACAGAACAATGGCTTACAACAGAAATAATAGAATGCTGAACACACACTCACACATACAGAGTGCTGTAACTATGTCAGTTTTCCTCATACAGCGGGAAAAAGTTATCGTGGTTTTCTGTAAAATTCAGTTTTCATGGGAAAAGATGTTACAAATGCCAGTAGCTATATTAGCCTTTTGAGCTACAATGAGTGGATCTGTTGTACAGATATAGACAGGTATAAATTTGAATTTCTACATCTGTGAAAGTGAATGTCACCCTTTTGCATATACTCGGCTTTTTAGTTCCCAATATTGACAGTTTCTGCTTGAGAAGATTATATTCTTTCTCATGGAAGTCTAATTGAGTCAGGAGTGATGAATATTTTCCCTGACTTAGCTTTTTGTTAAAAAATAGGATAAATATACAGGTCAGAGTAAGTGTCTCAGAAGTAAGACTTTTTTTTTTTTGCAGATGACTTCAGAAGGAAAATAGACAGTAACTTAAAACACCACCAAACAAAACCCAGGCTAGCAAGCAATCCGATACATTGGTATATCTGTCTCACTCTTTCTGGAGGGGCTACCAAAATCTGAGATCACAAAAGAAATTTTTTATGATCCTGCTAAGTCAAAGGTCACATAATTTTTTAATATAATGCATATGCTAGTAATTAATTGCATTATTGACTTTAATACTATGTATCTGTTGTGTCAGCTAAGATACCAAACTTGCTAATATTCATAAAACTTTTCATATTAGAATATGAATTTGAATAAAATTTCAGTGCTGTTCAGGATTGTCCAAAACTTTTTCACCCTATACTTCTATTTGTTTCTTCTTTCTTTTTTTTTTTTTTTTTTTCCAAACTCAGGTTAGTTTAAGAAATGAGACAGGGCAGAGACTAAGATGACTGTGAATACTGTTACTAAAACAAAGTATCAGCTCTACTCACTGTATTTGACTTCTATTCTATTATTACTCTTTACAAAAAAAATTGAGCAAAATATAGTAACAGGTGTTTTCAATCAATTCTTTCAAATAACTAGATAAATACATGGGAACACCTACATACACTGTTGCTCTGCTGAGTTTCTGTGCCACTGTCTTTTTATTCTCTGAGGAAATTGCTTGCTAAGGAATAAACCAAAAAGCTATTTAAAAACTAAGTACTAGTTGCAACTAGTCTAGTTGTAGTACTATAAACCATATTTCTTATCTATTATCAAATCCAAATATGACAATATTTGCTTTGTTAGTATAAACCTCTGAAAGTTTTAAAAAATATTTTGACAAATCTGTAAAAATATGTCACAAAAAAAAATCATATCATGCAGATAAACAGGTTCATTCTATGTGGAAGTCACTATTTGGTAACTTCACAAGCATCTTATGCATCTCATTGGACAGACTGTGCTCCCGTGTTCCCTATAACATCTGGGCACACAATGCTATCTAAGCCTTATAAATGAATGACTAACCAATTAGGTGATGAAGAGATCTTAGGAGAAAAAAAAAAAAGAATTGAAAAAGGGGAATCTGTAGATTCAAGCTTCCAAAAAGACAAAATTTTGATTCACCTTTCAGAACAACAGCAAAAGAAAATTTAATTGTCTTTTGAGTCTTCTGTAACCCAGTCTTAAGATTTAAGGAGTTAGCAAATATATCCCAGGGAAATTTTTGTAAGAGAACATAGGAAAAGATGCTGTCTCCAAGGTGACTTGAATTAAATCTCTGTGTTCTATGTAGCGTGCTCTGACTTTTAACAAGATGAAAGATCTTTTGTAGTATTAATAAATCACCAGTACAAACTGGGGCTCTGAACAGCAGAGGCAAGAAAGTAACATGACTCTGAACAGTCACCAGGATTTCACAGGAGCAAGTATTATTATTGTCTTTACGTTGGTGGTTTTAACATAGGGGGTGTCGCATAGATGTTTGTGGTTATAGCATTTAAAAAAGAAATTGTGGTATCTTTTGCAAAAGGTCATACTCACATGAGGAATTGAATCTCTCAAACAGGATGGTCAGCTGCTGTCCAGATGCTGACATGAGTCTCTGTTGAAATAGTCTTTTCAACAGCATACAAATGGCCACATGAGGTGAGAATACCCAAACTGTTCTGCTATATTTTTATAGTCCAGCTTCTGTATGGTCCCACAGGATCACTCTAGCACATGAATGGTCATTGCTATTGATTATCTTAAATCATGTACAAACCCCCTTTTAGCTATCTATGTGCAAAAGACTATCCTCCACAACCATTTCTGCATTTGTGGGAACAGTTTCCACAGACTATTTAGAATTACCTATGTTTGACCAGTTTCTTAATCTACAGCAGTACATACCTCAGTGAGTCCCTTGTGTGGCCAGATTCTTCGCCCAGAATGTTAATCAACCATCAATTATTCAATCAACAGGTACAGATACTGCCTACCAGGTGCTCTAGGCACAGCAGAAGTCAACCGGGGGGGATCTCCTGGAATGTCCAAAATTCTTGCCTGGAGAACTCCTGTCAGAACTAGTCAGGTGCCAGCCCTGTGAATCACCTTACCTGAAGTTCATCTATTGTCTCAAATCAGCCCATTGTCTCATCTGAGAGACTAGCTGGGGACTGCCTTGACCTCTCAGGGGGTTGATGACTTAAGCGGAATGGTCATGAACATAGGCACAGACACGTCTTGTGTACCCAACTACACCACAATTATAGGACAAACCTGAACTTCACACTTATAACATAAATTCCATACATTATGCCATGGGTTTTTTGTTTAAAAGAGCGGGGAAAGCTACTTGCAACACTTTGGGCATTGGTCTGAACAGAGAGATTCACTGTAACTTATACTCTGTATCTTTCTTGAGGACCAGAGAGCCTCATCCAACTTCTTTAGTCTTCAGTAGCAATACACTAACTTGAAAATTATACAAAATCAAAGGAAGAACTGTAAGTTACTTGGAGGGGAGGGTAACTTATTTTACTTCTTACTCATGTTAATAATAATTCTTATGAGTGTATGTCAGATTCCTGTACATGTCATCATTATTTCCCTCTCGTTCATTGCGAATAGCATAGTCTGCTTTAAAACTCAAAAAGACCTCAGTGATTTTAAGTATGTAAATGATTAAAGAAATATCCAGACCAGTATAAGTCAGACATACTATTATCTTTGATTTTTAAGATCACTTGTAGTTTTCTAACTTGATAGCTTCATTTGTGTGAGGATGCTGTAACTATGTTTCAAGGGCTCCTACTGGTTTAAAAAACACTTTTGTTGCTTAATGATCATCAGAAAAAAATTGTACATTACTACCTCAAATTTATTTTATCAAGGATGTACTGTGATATATACCAGTTAGATGGGTACTTGGGGGGTAAGCAGGAAGAAGAAAAGAGTGAGCAGTTCAATGGTTAATCAGGAATGATGCAAATAACTGAACATATGTGCATTTATACATGTATAAAATAATTTTTATGAATTAATGAAATGTTACAGTGGGATTTCATTAATTTTTATGAATTAATGAAACATTAAAACCTGTTCTCCATTACCCAAACTCACCTAAACACTTTTGCCTCTGTATTCAACTCTATGATTTCCTATAAATTGATTACAGCCTGCTTTTCTCTTTTTTGATCTCCTCTAAGTCATATCTATCCAATAGAATGGGCAACAGTTACTTTTTGGTAAAAAATAGATATCTGGGTATTCAGCAAATTGGAAGAATAGGCAAAATAATTTTTTGGCTTGTTCTGATAGATTCATAAAATGAGTGATAACCTTGGCAGCTGAGTTGCAGTAAGCACTGTTTTTCAGGCACTGTCACGTGTGACAGGACAATGAGGAAAAATGAAAATACAGGTAGAGCTACATAAGGAACATGAGGATGAAGAGCTGATAATACTGAAGCTGGAAAGAAATGAGGTGCCAGCCAATGTTGGTAAGTTAAACTCTTTAATGCCCTCCTCTCCCATGCCAATTCCACCTTTTTTACAACACTGGTCCAAACAGACACCAATTCACATGAACTTTTAAAGCCTTCTTACTTCGAAAGGTCTGATTTTTCATTAGGGCAAGTACTAACAGATTTGCTAAGGGAGCTTCCTGACACCTAAGCTGACTCCTCAGCTTGAAAATATCCTTTATGAAAGGGAAGAGCAGGCAAAGTCTTTTGAAGGCTCATTGAAAAATTTGTCTTTGCGAATACATGTTGAAGTACTTTTTTTCTGCTACAGGATCATCCTGACTACCTCATGAGTAAGGTAGGACAAACAGATGCTCTAACTGATTTTAAGGTCAAAAGTCTACACAAGAAGTGAAGAAAGATAGTAAATCTTATCTTCTGATTGCCTGTGTTCCCAGTCTTCCTTCTTCCTAAGAATGTTACAAGCAGTCTGATGAGTAGTGGGGGAAATACATGGGATTTGCTTGGAAGAGATTTTTGTATTCATGGAGTACAGCATGTACAACATATTCAAATATATGATGAAAAGTTATGGCACACAATATCATGTACTTCCTTACAAAGAAGCATGCAATTGTTCATTAAAGGAATAGATGTTATCTATATAATTTTGGTAAACTGAAGACAACCATACAAATTAATTTTGCAGTCCAGGGGTCTTGCAGCTATTCTGAGACAGCTGTATTAGAACATTTTGGAATATCTCTGTAATATCCAAGGATTCAGACATACGTGAGTAAAATGTATCCTTTCTTGTATGTCATGATTTGTATGTTACCATACTTCTCTCACTGTCCCACATCAAAAGTCAGTGAATGTATATAACGTTCTATTGTTTATGAATCTTTTTTATATAAAGATTGCAGGCAAAATGAAACACTGTATATTCTTAAATATGCGATATAGCTTATCACTTAACACAACTGAGTTCCCTATCTTCAGAGTTCCTTGGGGCTATCTTAGATTTAAAGCAAATGTTCCTAATGGGTTTTGTGCATTTAAAGACGATATTCAATACTTAACATTTGAGGGTGAAGAAGATGCACATCAAGACTTACATACAACTTGAAAAAAGGCTGGAATAGTATTCTGACATCTGCCAGGGAGAAGAATGTGCAAATTTCAGTTATACTCAGTGCTCATCTTTAAAAAAGGCATAACAATGTAATTTTTATTAAAATTGTAAAAGTTAAAATTAAACAAAGTGCTTACACAGTTGGTCTGGTAACTATATTAAATGTACATGAATAATAACAATAACAACAATAACAATAACAATAACAAATCAATAAAATTTAGACATGCATCATTAATGACGTATTTATACAGGGTATAGGTGTAACTCTCCACAGAAGAGTTCAAAAACTTCAGACCTATAGCACCTGTAGCAGATGACATAAAGCCAGTATACAGAATTCCACCTTCTCATTGGTTTCAGAGGTCTTTGGAACAGTCCTTATAAAGACTTTCCTTTGCATGCTTAGCAGGGTAGCAGATTTGACTCCTACAAGATATTTTGCACAAGGAGGAAATAAAAAAAAATGTTCTTAAGGATAAACAAAGGCATTGTGACAGTATGCTTTTCACTGCTTTCTCATGGAAATATGGAATTATGGAACCCATGCAACCTATTGCCACAGAACCATGTCTTTGCTGAGAATGATGCAAAATCAAAGAGTCTGTGCAAGAGAGAAGCCTTCAGTAGATTATTTTAAACCTTATGGAACCAGAACATAGCAGGGAATTCCTGTTCATATTTTGGCCCAAAGTAACCATGTGAAGGGGAATGTTGGTTTGATCATTACAGGGATAAAGTTTGAGGTAAACTGAGGCATTTTAACCACAGTCAGACATATGTATATTCTCAAGTTCACTTACACAGCAGCTGACAACGCTACCAAAATGCAAAAGAATCAAAACATTAGGAGTAAATATATAGACAGAAGACTGAAACTCCTTGTTAGTTGATGAAAAATAACAATATAATTGTATATATTTGTATGAAAACAAGCTATACAAATCTGAATTAAAATAATTTTTAAATGGTGAAACTAAGAAAGATACATGACCTCCAAGATATCAAATGATTAAAGGCAGCTTCTGATGTTGCAGAAAATACTACTGTAACAGTATCTAACAAAAATCACATTCTTTCATCTTCTTGACTTGTTTGTATTTTTTTAAGACAAAAAAACCACAACAAAACACACAATCTTTCCTCTCATTATAAGCTTTCTGCAATATTTTATTTTTTTACTACAACAGGTTTTCCAAGTTTGTATGTAAATCATATCTTACACTAAAGTAGAGAAATTTTCTGGAAGGTATATTTTCTTTCTTAATAGCTGATCTTTCTTCTGAAAAGCAAACTATTTCTTCCTATTATTATGATTTTCTCAACAGAATACATACTTTAATCATTTCAACTCAGTCACATTTGAAAACCTTTATTTCTCCTGCTGATGCTTTTCAGGGAACTTTTAGTAGCTCAATAGTTCCAACAGGTGTTCTCTCAGAGTCAGGATATTTATTCCATGTCTCACTGTTTCAATAAGAAGTTAGAGCTTTGATAATTTCCCCACATGAAAGACCAGTCTTTTATTTAATACTATATGCATGTATATTTTTTCTTCCAGAACACTTACCTGTAAACAATGGGAAACATTTTAATGATGTATTTGTAAGAAATCGTGCACTTGATTTGTAGGAATGTTATGAATCTGTAAATAATTCAATGGAAGGTATGATATATCTTCTGTAATTCAAACAGTGTTTTTATAGCCTTTTACTGTTTGGGGAGGGGGGTCCCAAATGTCACAATACGCTAAATTTTCCATTTCATATTTTTTTCTTAAGTATTAAAACAGTGTTAAACATACCCTAAGTCAATCAGTGACAGATTTAAGATAACATTTTATACATCTGAAGAAAAGTAGAGGTACCTCCCTAGAGTTAGAAAAATGTTTATGAGGCTAAAGTAGCTACTGTTTCACAAAGACCTATGGGATTTAGGTACCTAGATGCATTGTATTTTTTTCTTTTTCCCTCTAGATTTAACTGTGCAACTATTAATTTGGTTCCAGAGAATTTTTCCACTGAGTACATTTTAGAAACTTTATAGAAGAGTAGGTATTATCATATAGTAGTTGTATTAAAAAAGCAGTGTACTTTTTAAATGGAAAATTTAATGGTACTAGCTAAGTTTAAAGGTATGAAATATTACAGTTTTTCAAATAGTGTCAACAATAAGTATTGTATATTGTTCCTTAAACTAAAGGAGTAGTCAACATCTAGAAATATGGCATTCAGAAGACAACTCTTCTGATGGAGGGGAGGGTAGGATACAGCAGCTTATTCAAAGGATCCTTTTATTCATAGGCTAAATTAAGAACACAAATGTTTTCAACTTTCTGTCAATGACATAAAAAGAATTTGGGACCCAAGTCTCATGTCCTATGCTCATGAATGTTTTCCCACAGTCTTGAAGCACTAGATTTACTTTGCATGCAAATGTCAATTATGTTAACTATAAGCATTATCTCAGACACGTGAAGGAAGCAGAAGAGTTACTGCATATGGGATGTTCAGTGATGTTACTAAGGATATTACCATGGGGTGACCAGGGAGGGTTACCAGGCCCTGAAGGAAGGCAGTGGATGTGAGAATATTGTAAACATCAGAACAGTTTATCTGACCTGCCATTTATTCCTCAAAGGCCTTGGAAAAGGAAGAAAGCTGCAAGAGGTTTTCAGGCTGAGTACATTGCCCTAGCAGATATCACTCAACCTTTAGGTTTCTGTTAAGCATAGCTAATCTAACTGGAGCCTTTTCATTATTCTCTCAGTCCTCATCAGACGTAAGAACAAGATGAGTTTATGGTTCAGTGCAGTTACAACTTCAACCACACCATCAAACCTGATTACAAGCACAACACCTTTATGAAAATAGTTGGCAATACTAAGGACACCCTGGAAGGTATTGATATGAAATTAAAGCCTCAAACTATAAATGTCAAAGGCCACTTTAATTGAAAGCTGCATAAAGTACTTACAGCTAAAAAATAATAATAATAAAAAAATCTTAATTATGTACATGAACTCCTGTACATGTACAGACACAAAGGGATAAAGGAAAGGTTTTCTTTGTCCTTTTATTGACACTTTGCCATAACCTAATACCTGAATCACTCTAGGCTATATTCACACTCTTTAAGTCAATGTACTGTGGTATAGAAGACACTGATAAAATTCTATAGCTGCACAACTTCTTAAAGAAGCAAGATTATGTTAAGGAGGAAACATTTACTAAATAAAGTAAATGCTTACTACTGATATAAACCTTACATCTTTTTATACCTTATTTAAACAGTGGAACAAGGGGTTTGAGTTCTTTCTCTCACCCCCCCCCCCCCTTTTTTTGTGTTTAGACAAGACAGGATGTCCAAGGCTTATTTCATCTTGCATGTAGGTATAGAAAAAACAGATTTCTGGGTGCATGTCAACATTTAAGACTTGATGAGCTCTGGGTAGAAGGAAACAAACACCTTCCTCCCCTACCCAAATAGGATAACTGTTTCTGTTGTTGTTTTCATGAAGGAATGGACTGGTACCATTCTTGTGCCATCATAGCCTGAGACTGACTGGAAAGTACACATAATTGGGTTTTGTTCCATGTTTTGTTTAGGATTTTTTTGTGTATCCATAATTTATTAGCAAGGACGTTTCATAATATAATAGTGTGATTAATTGAATTGATTAAACGTTATTAATTATTCTGTTTACTTTCCATTTAATCTATCACCTTTGAAACATGTCCAATACAATTATTTCTGCAAAATTTTTTTAAAAAGGGAATTAAAATTATTTCAGTGTACAAGCACTTGTCATTATAGATAATAAAATACCTGTAGGATAGTCCACTGCATGGATGGAATTAGATTTAAAACTGAAACCTTTATCTTCCAAAAAAACCCCTGAAAGACCAGGTCTGTGAAAGAAAAATTATATGAATCAGTCTAGTTTGAAGTGAAGTTTAGGAAAAAAAAAAGAACAATGAGAAACTGTTACTTCAAGGAAAAATCAGTTCAATATCAAATTTATGATGATTTTTGGAAAATGGTAAGAAAAAGTAAGTATAAAAAACCAGAAATCAGAGAAGAATATACTGTTTAATATACAAGGAAAAAAAGAAAAAATTGCTCTCAATAAAATAATAATAAAATTGCAAAAGATGATTTTTCAGGTCAAGGGGATTAGATTGGAAGAAGACTTGAATATGTAAATGAACAAACAGAACACCAGGAATCATTTAAAATAAGAGTTTTGCTACAGTTTGTGTTGATATGTGGACTGTGAACTCAACTTTTATTTCACAAAGATACCTTAAAATAGTTGGGTATTTTGTCCCAGTAAAGTCAAAGGTATATAAGCAGAATCACTGCTACAGTGTGCATCCATAGGTTTCTCACAGTGAAATTTTACCATGACAGCTCTGAGTACATTTATTCATCATATAAGTGCCAAATAGATCTATAAACATTCTTTTCATAGCACATATTGGAATGAATTGGTGCAAAAGAATTTTCCCATAAAGAAATGGTCCTCAACACAAATTCTATAATCACAATCAACCTAAAATTTTCAGACACAAAGACATATATTACTTGATGTTACTATTGTTTGTTTAGTTAAAAATGAGCTGAAAGACACAAAAGTTTGTTCCGGTGTTCTAAGTTTTATATTGTCATTCAATTAGCTCCTGAAAATTTGATTTTGGGTTACTTCTTGCAATTACAAGACATTAGTTCTATGTCCTTTTTCCAGTCACCACAAGAGGCCTAAATAATTGAAGAAGCAAAATCTGAGGCAGCTATGATTAAAATATGCACAAATACAACATAAAATCAAAAATCAATACCATTAGTTACTGGAAACACAGTCTTAAAAATTTTCAAGTCAACTTTTCCTCTCTTTAGATGTTCCTCAGATTCCTACTTTGCGTAAGAGCTCCCATGGAGAATTATGCACCTGTTATTCACCACATTTCCAATTATAACACATTGAAAACAAAAGGACAGCAGATTGCACAATGTCAGAGTTAACAGGAGGGTAGAAATGAAACACACAGTGACAGAGACTTAGAAGCAACAAAGTGAATTAAATCCATATAAAGGAATAACCCATTAAAAAACCACAGTACTTTTTCAAAACATTTAGAAGAGTACAGTAGATGTCTCTAAATAAGTACCTAAAAATAATAATTAAGTAGTTAGTTCCCAGTGGAACCAAAATAAAACACAGAAATCTTAGCAAAAAATAAATAAATACATAAATAAATAAATAAAGTATAAAAGACCAGTCTTCAGTCAAATCCAAGCTATAAAATGACCAAAAATAAACACTCTTGATAGATTTTTTTTTTACTATAACAAGAAAAGAATTAATAGAATTTATCTGCAGAATTATTAATCACCTCTGTCATTTTAACATGCAGTTATCATTATAATTCAGCTATCAGTGCAAATGTTAAGATAGATTTTATCTTAATTTTAGATATGGCATTCTGTAGGGATCCTTGAACATACTAGAACATGCCCAAAATTTGCTTATAATAACTGAGTTTTATTTAGTTCCAGTTTGATATTTGTAATGCAGAGCTAGTTCTTTCAGTTGTAGAAGACAGAGTTATACTCATCTCTTCACAGGCCATTGAATATTTTACTGTGTTCCTCAGTATCTTTTCCCAAAGATCAGCCGTTACTCTGTATGACAGGCAGGCTGCTTGGGACTGAAATAATTTGGAAAGACTGTACTGGGATGTCAGCTGAATTAGTATATATCTACAAAGAGATCAATAAGGAGGTGATAATATTTGTCACCTTTCTCTGCACTTGCTGATGCTTCTGCTCTAGTATCACAGTTACTAGGCTCCTCTTATGCATTTACCCTCTCCTGGGAAAATATCTACATTGTCATCTTAAATTAGGACTTAATACTTCACTTGAGCTCAGTACCTTATACTACTTGGTTCTGCAAATGACCCCCAGCTGGACCCTCACTGTCAGTAACATTAATATGTAGACTATTAATTTTCACAGGTTTTCATATACTAACTCTTTGCTCCATACAGGCCTAAATCCAATGATGCTATGGTCCATTTTCACCTCCTTTTTTTTTTTTTTCCTTAAATAAAATTAAAATGAACACAAAATGAACTCATTTTTTGACATAACATCTACCATAGTTTCCCAGAGTAAGAAAAGTCCATGTCCTCTCTAGTGTCAACAACACACTATTTAGGTTTTTCATATTGCTTACTTTCCAGCATCAGCATCAAAAGCAAAAGCATTCCCATTTCATTCTGGTTGCCACCTATGGGTTATTCACTACAATGGTAATCTTCCCAAAACCCAATGATTAATTTAGAAAAGGGCAAGAGAAGAAAGAATGGAAATAAAAGATAAATTATTTTTCTCAACTTTCATCTCTGGCTGGTTGTGCCTGAAAAAATTGTAAGTTGTACTTATTTCCAGTGCTTCCCTTGCTGTGAAGATTCAATAGATATCTAAAGATCTTAAAAATAAAATAAAACAAAACCCTCACACCCTTTGAATAGCAGGGAGAAGAGGGTTTCTAAAACTAGCAATTGCCAGTCAGAGCTAGAAAGGGTACGTGTCCCAGAGAGCAGCAACAGCAGGGCCGCTCCATGAGCAAAGACAACCTGGGAGCCCTGGATAACCCTAGCACAGACAGGGCAGTTCCTCCTTACCCAGGTGCAGTCCCACAGCACCTGAGTAGGGTGAGCAGAGCAGGTCCCATAGCAGCAACAGGCTTCGTCAACTGTCTTGACCATCAGCCAAATGGAAGGTTCACATCAGGCACAAGGACAATCCAGAAAAGCCAGAAAAGAGGAAAGGGCAAGCAAGGAGCAATGCTGAACACAAGCTACCTGCAACAGCTCAGAGCAGGACTAGGTACATGAGTCTGAGCTGAGATGGGGTTCCTGGGCCATGATCAGAGGTTGTGGGTGCATGTCCCAGGTGATGCTGGCCAGAGTCATTTAAAACTGCTGCTGCAGTCAGGGTTCTGACAGCACGCCTCCAGCTGTCACTGCTACTTAATTATTTTTTTTTTTTTTAAAGTTAACATTTGTCAAGGAAAAATACCTGTTACAGATTAGAATGACTGTTGAAAGTCCACCAAGGCTAGTGACAACAGCAGTTGTCAAGGGAAGTGTGTATTAGTGCAAGCACAAGTGCTCCAGCTCTGAGGGAGCCCAAGATTTCATAAACTGAATGTGGTTTGTATTTAGAGCAGTCAATGGCTTGCTCTTTCATTAATTTACCCAGCCTTCCTTTGGACTCCCTGTAAACTTTAGTATCTGTAACATCCTATGGTAATGAATTTCAAAGCTTATCTATATATTCCCAGGGGATTCAGCTATACTTGTTAAACCTGGTTCCCACTCCATAGAAAGGGTCAATGACTATTTCTCATTAGCAAGTATTGGGACTCTGGAGCAATAAATACAATGGGTGCTGAACACGACACTCAAATTATATATGTAACCTGAGGTTTTAATTCAGGCCATCTCTAGTCTGGTTCCACAGAATGAACATTCGTTAGAAACTGAAGCACACAGATGGGCTCGTGTAGCACATCTTTCAGTTTACTTTCACCTGACAGAAATGCAGTTTGCAAGTGCTGTGGTTGAAAACAAAGCTTTAAGGGAACACAATCTTAACTTCAAACAAGCACCCTCTTATTTCAATCAAAAACACCAATGTAGCCACACCCACTGAGAAATGCATCCCAATTTATCTGCTGTAAGAATGTCATGATATTATAGACTTCTAAAATGTCCCTCTATACCACTCCCTTCCCCCAGATTTTTGTCCTGGACTGAAGACTCCTGGCTTACTTGCTTATTGTAAAACACATATTCCATACTTGTTCATCCTTCTTGCCCCTGCCTGAACCTTCTCAGTTACACTATATTCAGGAAATAAAACTGCAAATAGCATTCAAGATGTAATAAGCAAATCAGAGATATCTGGTCAGGAAGAGGGAAAGCATATAGCTACACTTTGAATACCCACCCAATATTCAGTACATCAGGGGTTTCCTGAACCAAAAGCAAGAAGTACAATATTTCTTTGTTATTTACTTTATACCAGGAAGAATGAAGTGAAGATTTTCAGCACTGAGTGACTGTAAGAACTGATCATATAATTTTTAAGGTATCTGCTGTTCTAGAACAGTTATTTCTCTGTGGTAAATTCTGGAATATTTTGAAATCATTACCAAAACACACATAGTCATTGTTGACCATGCGTCCAAACATATTATTTCTAGCATTCCTTTTATATTGTTGCTGAAAAGTCTATCTAATATTTTTACAGAAGTTCAGTTTATATATTCTTCAATTAATAACTCTAACATTTTTTTTTTCTGAAAAATTTTCTACAGCCTCCTCTAAATGAGGAGAATTTACGTGGATTTCTTCTTTATCTTTTACATTTTCCAGTTCTATTGACAAAAAACCTGCATATGTGTTGATGTAATGCCCGAGGAACAAATAAACGATTTGCAGCTATATTATCTTTAAACTGAAAAGTAAGTTAAATTGAATTTGCATCAGAAATTTTGTTCAACATGCATGTCAATGCTGTTTTATTTTTGTCATCAGTGAACAGAATGAATTCATTGCAGAAACAGCTAATCAAACCAATAAAACAAATCACTGACTACATCAGAAGGCTTACTATTTAAAATAGGATAGTTAAATAACAGCTTCTGATCTGTGGAGATTAAAATTTCTTTTGTTTCTTTGTTCATTGTTAAAGCACAGTTTGTAATCATCGCAACAGTGCAGAAATATAATTTCTTTGGCATCTAGTCATTAGCATTGGTAAGAACTAATTGGATATTAAGCCAATGTTCATGACAGTGAAACTGCTACAGATTTACAGAACATATAGGCACAATCATTCAATGTGCTTCATTGTCTTAAAGTAACAAATTATTCCTCCTTTTCCAATTTTTGCCTAACAACAGTGTTGTAAATTAAAATAAAACCCAAATAAGAAATCCAGTAAGTAGTTCATGGTCTTAATTTAATTTGTACTGAAGTAGAGTTAAAACAATATCAGCTAAAAAAACCCTGTTTAATGAAATGTGATTTTTGGTAACGACCGGAAAGGAACTTGCAGAACTCTTATAGGAAAAACAGTAACAATTAAGAAAAATCACAGAATTCTGCTCTTCAAACCTATTTTCTAATTCCACAGGTAACTTTAAGGTCTGTACAAGGAATTTAGGTCTTCTCTAATCCTTCTCGCTCTAACTCTTAGACTGACTAGATTTTTCTTGTTTCTCAATTTCTTTCAGTAGCTAACTATGCATACAAAGGGCAACAGATGTTTTAACTACTACACTTCAGGCAACTCAAGCCTCTAACAGCTCACATAGGGCTCTACACATCAACTTGATAATTCTTCTGTTGTTAAGTTCTTTCTTGGGGTGTGATAGTATTTTTTTTCCCTGTAATCAAGAAGATTTTCTTGCCTAAATTATAATGTTGTCATGAGGTACTGCAGTTTCAGTTAATCCACTTTTCCAGTGGCAAATTGTTTTATCAAACAGGGAGGCAAAGAAGTTGGATCTCGATCTCATTATCATCCCAGTTTCAGAGGTTGAAAAAATGAGGTGGAGACTGATTAGTGGTTCTGACTTAAAATCATAATTAAATATGACAGAACTGAGAGTATAATTTATTATGCAGTCATGTACAATAACCACAAGAAAAAAAATACTGTTCTGATTGCAGGACTGAACTTCTTCCAGTTAGCCTTTTTATTAAAATAACCCAAAAAACCAAAAAACCAACAGAACCAAGAACAAAACATGTATGTGTATTGGGAAAGAAAAATTGGGTAGAAAATTTTGATTCGTAGAGTTTTCAAATTGTTCTATAAGGTATTAGTAGTTCTTTCATACTTTTTCTTTTATATTCTTCCTATAACTTAAATATCTGTCACAGCAGATGAAGTAGCCTTTATTTAGATGCAACTAGAGATTTGCAGTACAATCGTTTTATATAAATCTCAATACAATACTTTCTATCTTCAGTGCAAGATCTATAAGGGTTTTTCATCTGAAAACTCTCTATAGATATCTAAGATGTGAATGAAACAAAATATACCAGGATTTTTGATTACACTGTGTAGAATACTTCAGAGCGCAATGTTAAAATTTAATAGGGGAATTCTGTAAATATTTCAGAACAGATGTTGAAGAGCCAAGTCATTTTACAGGTATTAAACACTGTAAAAGCCCATTTTTATGACATTAAAATGTTACAATGGCCTATTTCAAATTGAATAAAACTATTCAAATAAACCTTTCATCCATGAGATTGTATACAGCAAGAATTCATTTAATATAGTGTGCATTAAGCTTACATTCAAAAGTCTCTCTCCTGTCTGGATCATTTATTTTAAAGGTGGAAGACTGAACATTTCCTTCTCCAGGGATATTTTTGCCCTTTTATACTTCTTGGATTACAATTCTAAGTAACATTTTATTGCCAATCTACACAGATGAAGGTTAATTTTGAGAGATACAGCATTATTTTAAATAAACTTTTTCTATACAGTTTAAACATATTCTGCTGGGAGAGTTTGGCCTGGCAGATGACAGCTATAATTTCATTTTCTAAAAGCCTTGTATTATAATTAGGGATAAATAAATAAAGGTAGACTATTCCAATGGACCAGCAATTTTCCTGCTGTAGTTACAGCTGGCTGGGATTCATGTTTGCCTGATGTATTCCCACAGGTGGTTTGTCACTGCTTGAGCAGAGACTGGCTTGGAGTAATAAACATGTAGCTAGAATGTTGGTAGGAATTAGGCAAATTCTAATGCAAACCCTCTGGGCAAAAATTTGTAAAGTCAAAGCTTGGGGTAAAACAATTCATCGGAACTGGGAAAAACAGCAAAGGAATTTTTGGAAATAGAAGGTCTAAGATTTTGTACAGGTATTATGTTTGAATATTTTTATTATTTTATGAAAATAAACAATCCAAAGAATGAACAGAAAGTTAAACAATCATTGGGAATGCACTATAAAAGCATCCCAGCAGCCAATTCCTGACCATTTTTTTGATTTCCCTTTCTTTTTCCTTTATGTCTTGATGTAGCAATTAATTTTGTATATGTTCTATCCATATACATTTTTATAGCCATTCATTCATCTTTCATATCCATCATAGACAACTGTGTCTACAATGGTACCTGCTTAACTTCAATGGGTTACTGTAATGCTTAAAGCCAAAGTAAAAAGACATTTACCTTTTGTACCTGTTAACAGGTCTACAGTAATCTGGTATAGTTGTTTCCTACACAGTTGAATAGTTATATTCAGGGAGATGGTGCTTGTCTCTCTCTCAGGATACCAAAGAGAGAGTCTGAAATAAAGAAACTACTCTGTAGGATCCAATCAGATTTCCACTCATCCTATTCATTGGTCTTCAACAGTGTCCAAGTGCTAGGAAATGGTTAAGAAACAAGAGGAATATAAAGGAATTATTACCCTGGGATACTCTACTCCTTTCTACAATTGGTTTTCTATCAACCAAGTAAGACAGATTCATGTCCATACCTTTACATTTAATAACTAGTAATGAAACATTTTTTAAATTATTATTTAAAACTTTACACTTCTCTTTTCAATAAGCTCATTTAACTGGACACAATTAATTGAGAAATATTTTACTGCAAAGAAGTTTTTATGCAATAAGTAGTAGAGAAAAATCCTTTTTCTATTCACATGCTTCCAGACATTCAGATGGAGATGCCTTCAGTCAATATTCTAAATATTCTCCCCAGAACGGTGATAAATTCATCAGGATTAGAATAAGTAGGCTTCTCAGAAAAGCATCTTTGGAAGCAACTAGCAGCAAAAGCATATGATATTCACAAACTGTGTTTTGCAGGAAAGGTACATATACGAGATTTGAAGAACCAAGGAAGTATCAAAGGAAGCATTTTTCCTGGGACTAGACAACTTTGAAATATTATTATGCAGTCAGAGAAATAGTGCCAAACTAATATCAGTTTGGTGTTGGGACAGGGCATTTCTTGCTCTGGGGCTGACATAGCTTGATGCCAGGTGATGAGTGGACAGTGTAGCTCTCAGGAGGTAAAAGAGTTTGGTGAGAAGCAGCAGAGACTCCTGGGAACTGGGAGGCTGTGCTGGTTTTGGCTGGGATTGAGTTAATTTTCTTCGAAGTAGCTAGTATGGAGCTATGTTTTGGATTTGTGATGAAAACAGTGTTGATAACACAGGGATGTTTTTGTTATTTCTGAGCAGTGCTTACACAGAGTCAAGGCCTTTTCTGCTTCTCATCTCACCCCACCCCACCAGTGAGTAGGCTGGGGGGGCACAAAAAGTTGGGAGGGGACACAGCTGGGACAGCTCACCCCAACTGACTAAATTCCAGACTGTATGACATCATGCTCAAGCATGGGGGAAGAAGAAGGAAGGGGGGGATGTTCAAAGTTACAGTGTTTTGTCTTCCCCAGTAACCATTATGCGTGATGGAGCCCTGCTTTCCTGGAGATGGCTGAACACCTGCCTACCCATTGGAAGTAGTGAATGAATTCCTTGGTTTGCTTTGCTTGTGTGAGCAGCTTTTACTTTACTTATTAAACTGTTTTTATCTCAACACATGTGTTTTCTCACTTTTACTCTTCCAATTCTTTCCCCCATCCCACCTGGGAGGCAGTGAGTGAGTGGCTGCGTGGTGCTTAGTTGCTGGCTGGGGTTAAACCATGACAGAGGCTCAGGGAAGTAAAAAAAATTCACATTCATTTTTAGAAAGAAGGAAATAAAGAGTAAGCTTTCTCTCTGCTTTTCATTTAGTTCCACATAAGGAAATGAGTGTTCTCTATTTTTCTATAGCAAGGAATGAGCAGAAGATAACAGTGAAACTTTTAAGGAGAAGTGGGGGTATTGCTGCAAAATTAATTAAAATATTGATGTAGCATGGAAATGACAGAGAAATGGGAGAAAAACCCAAGACAGTAGTTACAGCTTTGCAATGATATACTGTATTTTGATAAGACTTCACTGAGCTATTGTAAGACAGATGTCAAGCATTAGATTGGGCTTTCCAGTCCAATTTGCAGCAGTATAAATCCATGACAGGTTTGTGTTCTCACTGCATATTTGAGCATAAAGCAGGTGAAGCTCCGCTGTAGCTGGAGTCCCTCTTATCCTGGGAAAAAGAACATATACTTTGTTTATGCTCAGATGTGGTATTTCCACCCCACAAGAACCAATACATTTTATGTAGTCTTTTCTGTCACCTTGGGTGCTGTTCCTATTATCTAAGTGTCCTGGTTTCAGCTGGGATAGAGTTAACTGTCTTCCTAGTAGCTGGTACAGTGCTATGTTTTGAGTTCAGAGCGAAGAATGTTGATAACACTGATGTTTTCAGTTGTTGCTCAGTAGTGTTTAGACTAATGTCAAGGATTTTTCAGCTTCTCATGCCCAGCCAGTGAGAAAGCTGGAGGGGCACAAGAAGTTGGCACAGGACACAGCCAGGGCACCTGACCCAAACTGGCCAACGGTGTATTCCATACCATGTGACGTCCCATCCAGTACAGAAACGGGGAAGTGGGGGGCAGGGATTCGCCGCTCGGGGGACTGGCTGGGTGTCGGTCGGCGGGTGGTGAGCAATTGCACTGCGTATCATTTGTACATTCCAATCCTTTCATTATTGCTGTTGTCATTTTATTAGTGTTATCATTATCATTATTAGTTTCTTCTTTTCTGTTCTATTAAACCGTTCTTATCTCAACCCACGGGTTTTGCTTCTTCTCCCGATTTTCTCCCCCATCCCACTGGGTGGGGGGGAGTGAGTGAGCGGCTGCGTGGTGTTTAGTTGCTGGCTGGGGTTAAACCACGACACTAAGCTACCTTTTTTTTTTTTAGATTCCACTGTTCTCTACCATATGCAGCTTTTCTTTTAAATTGTTCCTTTAGTCTTATTGTGAAAGATGTACATCAAAGCTGAAGTTGTAAAACTGACTAAGCAAGAACAATAAAAAAGCTTGTGCTCAATTAAGATGTAGATTCCAGATTTCTGCATTGCTTGAAAACTGATGTTTCTCTCTTATAGTAGTACTTCTTATTGAATGGAAAAAATACTATCTTAATTACATTTCCAGAACATCTAATTTTTAAAAGGAACAAGCATGTACCGAGGAAACAAATTCAAATGATTGAAAGTTGTTACTCAATAGACATGATAGGTAGGATTTTCCCCTCTCACATCAGACGTCTTAGCAATTTAAGGACATTCTCTTTAGCACTGAAAGCAGAAATGCCTTACAAAGCTGAGAAATTTGAAATCATAAAACCTTGATATGATCAGTGGACGTGTTTGGGGGTAGAGGTGTCATCAGATACATCAAGGACAGTTATTTAGTCACTGGCTGAGAAGAAGATTCAAGAATATATCTTTATCCTTCCAGAGAACAGGAGACTTAAACCCCTTCAAACTGAAGGAAATTTTTTGTACTGAAGATAGGAAAAACACAGTTGAGCAAAGAATTGGTTCTAAGTGATTGAATCAAGATTATGGAATTGGTGAAGAGTCTAGTCATTTATTTTAACTGTGAAACAAAACTCACACTTCTCCCTTTTTATTCATGTCAATATGTAACATGAATTAGGAGATAGGAGATGAAAAGCTGATGACAGATTTTGTGGGCTTCTTCAGTACCTTCAGGGATTATTTGTGGTTTAACCTATTTGATCCCATATGATCTAGGAATGCAGCTGCCCCATAAAAAGTCTGCATTTGCTGGGACAGCGATTATACTCAGGATATTCCTTCCATAATCAGCTTAATAAAGTTTGAACAAGATATCTTTTCCTCAATAACAGAATTCAACCCTTACAACCTTCATGCATCTGTGCGCTGACGTGTAGGTGTTGGCATCATCTGCTGTTCCTTCCCCAAAGGCAGAATGAAGTTAAATTGGTTAAGGGGATTTTATTTTTTCCCGCAAAGATTATCCCTATAAAGAATAATTCCATTTCAATAAATTATTAATTGGTGGACTAGAATGCTAAACAAACACAAACAGGATTGCTATATATATGCATGAATGTTGTGTGTATATACAAACACTACAGGAAAGTATTAATTTACAATAAGAATATTAATTTGGTACTGAAAGTACAAGTGTATTATTAGGCTTTTATACTAAATCTCTTCTGTACACATGAGCAAAGGGACATTAACATTGCAGACTCTTCTTTCCTTGCCACTTTATCAGATTTTTAGCATTACAAAGAACCAAATTGAAATGCATATCAATTAGCTAGATCTGTCCTATGTGTTGAGTACTGCATCCAGCTCTGGAGTCCTCAGCACAGGAAAGACATGGACCTGTTGGAGCGGGTCCAGAGGAGGGTCACAGAAATGGTCAGAGGGATGGAACACCTCTCCTATGATGACAGGTTGAGAGACCTGCGGTTGTTCAGCCTGGAGAAGAGAAGGCTTCAGGGAGACCTTATTGCAGCCTTTCAGTGCTTAAAGGGGGCTTATGAGAAAGATGGGAACAGACATTTTAGCAGGGCCTGTTGTGATAGGACAAGAGGTAATGGGTTTAAACTAAAAGAGAGTATATTCAGACTACATATAAGGAAGACATTTTTTACAATGAGGGTGGTGAAACAGTGGAAGAGGTTGCCCAGAGAGGTGGTAGATGCCCCATCTCTGGAAACATTCAAGGTCAGGTTGGACGGGGCTCTGAGCAACCTGAGCTAGCTGAAGATGTCCCTCCTTATTGCACAGGCGGTTGGACTAGATGACCTTTAAAGGTCCCTTCCAACCCAAACTTTTCTATGATTCCATGATTCTATGATTCTATGATTCTGTGATATAGAAATTAGTCGTTTATTCATTAGCTAAATTTAACCAGAATACCTCCAACATCCCAAAGAAAAAGCATACGACTGCAGTTCCTTTTAAAAATGTTTTATAAAAAAAGGAAGGTGGGAAACACTCAAAGAAATGGTAGTCAAAAGGTAAAGTGTGACAAAACTATGACTGCGTATGTAAAGTATGGAAAACGTGGGCGGCAGAAGCTCTCTGGACTTTGGTCCTATGGCTGCTGCATTGGCAGTTAGATTGTATAATCCCATGCAGACTCTACTTAATCTTTTCTATTGCTGGAAAGAGTTAGAGCTCTTATGCTTTGAGGGTGATACACAAGCATCCCTACCTTCATGATACAGAGGATTTCTGACAGGGTGGAACAAATGTGGCACAGGCAGAAGTTTACCTGTTAAACAGCAAGAGTCTTCGAAAACATATATAAGTAGGGGTGTGGTGGGTTGACCCTGGCTGGATACCAGGTGCCCACCAAAGCCATTCTATCACTCCCCCTCCTCAGCTGGATAGGGGAGAGAAAATATAACAAAGAGCTTGTGGGTTGAGATAAGGACAGGAGAGATCACTCACCAATTACTGTCACAGGCAAAACAGACTCAGCTTGGGGAAAATTAACTTGATTTATTACAAATCAACCAGAGCAGGGTAATGAGAAATAAAACCAAATCTCAGAACACCTTCCCTCCACCCCTCCCTTCTTCCCGGGCACAACTTCACTCCCGGATTCTCTACCACCCTCCTCCAGCGGCACAGGGGGACGGGAAATGGGGTTTACGGTCAGTTCATCACACGTTATTTTCTGCCACTTCATCCTCCTCAGGGGGAGGACTCATCACACTCTTCCCCTGCTCCAGCGTGGGGTCCCTCCCATGGGAGACAGTCCTCCATGAATTTCTCCAACGTGGGTCCTTCCCACGAGCTGCAGTTCTTCACGAACTGCTCCAGCATGGGTCCTTTCCACGGTGTGCAGTCCTTCAGGAGCACACTGCTCCAGCGTGGGTCCCCCACGGGGTCACAAGTCCTGCCAGAAAACCTGCTCCGTGGGCTCCTCTCCACAGATCCGCTGGTCCTGCCAGGAGCCTGCTCCAGCGCGGGGTTCCCACGGGGTCACAGCCTCCTTCGGGAACCCACCTGCTCCGGCGTGGGGTCCTCTGTGAGGCCATATTTAGCTAACGGTCGCAAGAGCATTCCAGACGCCTTTAGAAGACCTTGAACAGAATAAACAAGAAGACAAAAAAAGAAAGATGCCACTTAGAAGAACAGAGGTGCGCATTCCACGATAAAGGGAACTTGGCACAAAGAACCTCAATTCGGCAGTTTATCTTGACCAATTAGACTGAGACAAGTTTCGCATGTTTTAGTTGGTATAACCAATTATGTCCTATGTGTATGCGCGTGTACAGAGTTGATGTAACCAATTATGCCTTATGTTTATGTGCGTGTACAGAGTTGATATAACCAATCATATTTTATGCTTGTGCGCGTGTACAATGACTTTGCAGAATATATGATTATAAATATGTGTGTGTTTTAGCAATAAATGTTGCCTGCTTTCAACTTCACAGGCGTCCGTTTATTTCTACCTCCTGCAAATGGTGACCCCGACATGGCCCTGAGAGAGCAGAAGATGCGGCAGGAGAAGCCCTGGTTGGAGGTACTCCTGTCGGCGGGACCGAAGCAGGGAAGCTGAGCCTAGGCTAAGAAGACACCTAAAAGGAAGGTGAGCAACCAGGGGCAGTATGGGGAAGAACATGTCCTCGGAGGAAAGGGAGGAAAGTCAGACTCCTACTGCATATACTCTCTGAGAGGAATTAAATGTAATGAATCCTCCGTGAGAAGGTTATTGAAATGGTGCTGAGTTCAGGGCTATCCTGCTGAAACAGCTACCGCATTTGAGCCTGATATTGGGGCGGAAATTGGAACAAAATTACGGGATGCAATCTCTAAAGGGGATCAAGACACTGAAGAACTGGTTACTACTTGGCAGTTGCTTTTTGACAATATACAATCCTTACGGGCAGAAAGAAAGGTGGCAGCAGAGGCAAATTCGATTTTGAATCCAACAGTATCAGTGTCGCTAAATGGCGATGAGGACAGACACAATACCAATGAGTAATCTTGTTCGCATTGTCCCTCTGACTGTACTTGTCATAAAATGACATTACTGGATGGTTCAGTAAAAGATACACCGGAGCCAAAAACAGGCATCGCCACCTATTCTACCACGAAACCATCAGAAAAAAATATGCCCGATTAAGCCATCTACGGGTTTATATCCACCTTTACCTGATGATGATGATAATTGGTCAGAACCTCCCCGAGACAATATTTCTTTAGAAAAAGAAAAACCGCCGCCAAGTTACAATGTAGCTGAAGCTTTGGGCTGTGACCTGAGAAGTTACTGGAGAGAAATACATAAGAAAGCAGCAAGAGAGGGAGTGGTAATTCCTCATGCTTATCCTGTTATAGCGAGGGCAAATAATCCAAATGAATGGAATCCCTTTTCATGGGATTTGATAAAAGAAGTGCGCAAGTCAGTCCATAATTATGGGCTGACGGCTCCTTTCACCAAAGTGCTGCTCGACAATATTTTCGGAGCTCAACTTTTGACTCCGTATGATTGCGATCAATTAGCCAGCATGCTATTAAAGCCAACTCAGAAAATGTGTATTGGCTTTGTGTGGCAAGGTTTTGATAGCGGGGGGGGGGGTTACAGGGGTGGCTTCTGTAAGAAGCTGCTGGAAGCTTCCCCTGTGTTCAAGAGAGCCCATACCAGCTGGCTCTAAGACGGACCCGCCACCGGCCAAGGCCAAGCCAATCAGTGGTAGTGGTAACGCCTCTGTGATAACATTTTTAAGAAGGAAAAAAGTTGGGACAGACGGTATTCGGCAGCCGGAGAGAGGAGTGAGAACATGTAAGAGAAACAACCTGCGGACACCAAGGTCAGTGAAGAAGGAAGGGGAGGAGCCGGAGCAGAGATTCCCCTGCGGCCCGTGGGGAAGACCATGGTGAGGCAGGCTGTCCCCCTGCAGTCCATGGAGGTCCACAGTGGAGCAGATATCCACCTGCAGCCCGTGGAGGACCCCACGCCGGAGCAGGTGGGTTCCCAAAGGAGGCTGTGACCCCGTGGGAAGCCCGTGCTGGAGCAGGCTCCTGGCAGGACCTGCGGATCTGTGGAGAGAGAAGCCCACGGAGCAGGTTTGCTGGCAAGTCTTGTGACCCCATGGGGGATCCATGCTGGAGCAGTGTGCTCCTGAAGGACTGCACACCGTGGAAAGGACCCATGCTGGAGCAGTTCGTGAAGAACTGCAGCTCGTGGGAAGGACCCACGTTGGAGAAGTTCATGGAGGACTGTCTCCCATGGGAGGGACCCCACGCTGGAGCAGGGGAAGAGTGTGATGAGTCCTCCCCCTGAGGAGGATGAAGTGGCAGAAAATAACGTGTGATGAACTGACCGTAAACCCCATTTCCCCGTCCCCCTGTGCCACTGGAGGAGGGTGGTAGAGAATCCGGGAGTGAAGTTGTGCCCGGGAAGAAGGGAGGGGTGGAGGGAAGGTGTTCTGAGATTTGGTTTTATTTCTTATTGCCCTACTCTGGTTGATTTGTAATAAATCAAGTTAATTTTCCCCAAGCTGAGTCTGTTTTGCCTGTGATGGTAATTGGTGAGTGATCTCTCCTATCCTTATCTCAACCCACAAGCTCTTTGTTATATTTTCTCTCCCCTGTCCAGCTGAGGAGGGGGAGTGATAGAACGGCTTTGGTGGGCACCTGGCGTCCAGCCAGGGTCAACCCACACAGTCAGATGGAGGGAACTGTGTGAAGAAGTTGCTATAAAAAATTTGGATGGACCCAATGATGACCCCATGAAGGCAATAGGGATGGATCACCTTATTGGGACTGGCAAATTTACTGATCCAAGATTACAGGCAAGGTTTCCCATAGAGGCCTTGAGAACTGTTTCAGTAATGGCGTTTAAAGCAATGATGACTCTGCCAGAAGAGGGTAGAAATGTTATGTCGTTCACGCAGATTAAGGAGGGTCCCCAGGAATCGTACCTGTCCCTCATTGACAGACTAAGAGATGCAGTAACTAAACAAGTATCGAGTGTGGAGGCTCAGAATGTTTTGGTGCTAAAATTAGCAGTAGAGAATGCACATGCTGACTGTAAAAAGCTTTTGATGGCATTACCCAGAGATGCCAGCCTTGTTGATATGGTTGAGGCATGTAACAAGATTGGAACTCATGCATGGACGGGACCTTCAACAGATAAGCTAGGACAAGCTGGAATCTCACATGGGTTTTCTCATCAATCAGCAAAGGTACTTGCAAAACAATTTGGAATAACTGTTGGAGATGCAAAAGCCATTACACAGACATGTTCTGAGTGTCAACTTGTGGGAGCAAATTCACCTGGAGCCGTAAATCCACAAGGTTTGCATTCTTTACAATTGTGGCAAATGGATGTAACACACGTACCTGAGTTTGGTAAATTGAAATATGTCCATGTGTCTGTGGATTGTTTTTCTGCAGCTGTATGGGCAACAGCGTAGACAGGAGAAACAAGTCGACACGTCCAGCGACACCTGCGTTTGGCTTTTGCAGCACACGGCATTCCACTTCAGATAAAAACTGACAATGGGCTGTGCTACATCACACAGACAACTCAAAAGTTTTTTAGTCAATGGGGTATTGTACATACCATGGGTATACCACATTCCCCTATAGGCCAGGCAATTGTAGAACACATGAATCAGACTTTGAAACACCAACTGCAAAAACAAAAAGGGGGAGAGCAGATGGCTGCTCCTCAAGAACGATTGAACAAAGTAGTATATGTGTTGAATTACTTGAAATTGACAGATGGTGAAAGTGTACCACCAATTGTAAAACATGTGCAAGGCATGGTAGGAGATTTGTTTGACATTAATAGCAATGTTCAAGTTAAGGTTAAAAATGTTGAGAAAAATGTATGGAAAGGACCATTTCAATTAATAACCTGGGGATGAGGTTATGCTTGTGTTGTTACAGATCACGGAACAAGACGGGTACGAGCAAAGTGGGTAAAACCCTGGACAGGCGTTACATCCCTGGAAAAACACTGAACCTAAAAGGACTCCTTCTCACTGCATTCGGCCTGTTATGGGTGACACACGTAAGTGAAGAATGGATGATCCAGCAACCAAAACAGAATGTATGGGTAACCTTGGCGAACATAACGCATCAAGAAGCTATCTATTTTGCCTGTATATAGAAATGCTACAGCTTGGTGTAACTATATCTATTCCAGAATATCACGCTCTTTTTTCTATTCCAGCTGCTTTACCTGTGGGGATGTTTTTAATCTGTGGGGATAGAGCGTGGGGGGGAATTCCATCGAAACTTAACGGGAGGCCATGTAGCCTCAGACAACTTACGTTGCTAACAGCCGATATCAATATGATTCACAGTAAAAGGCTCACGATAACTGACACAGGGTTAAGTGGATGGCTAGCAAGCTTGGGAATTATGGGATGGTTGAAACATTTGCTTATGCATGGCTTAATTATTTTAATTGTAATATTAGCAGTTGTAATGGTTGTACCATGTATCATAAAAATAGTTGAACATATGATTGCATTTCATGTAACTTGGCTTGCACAAAAACAAAAAGGGGGAATTGTGGGAGATTTCATGGAAAATGGGGGAGATTTCTTTGAGCATGATTATATAGAGTTAGCGTAAGTAGGCCGGCAGTTAGCATGTGTGGGCCGGAGTACGTGACAGCTGCAGTATGAATGGACTTTGAACCACCAGAAACACAACGGACATGAGGAACTTGGACAGTGGAGCAATTAATAAACAAGATAACAGAACTGCAGAGGCAAGAAGGGGCTGCAAAAGCTTTAACGCAATTAAGAAAGCTGTCATTTCGGCTTAGAGCATTTAGCTGTGGGATGGGGACTTAGGAGTTGGTTTGTATCTTTGTTAAAAATAGGGGTTTCTTTTATTCTTATGTATTTTATTAGGTATAATGTTGCTTTTACCATGTTTAATTAATTGTGTTCATAGATCTTTGCAAAGGGCAATACAGCAGGTGTTAATTGTCGAAAAACAAAAAAGGGGGAATTGTGGGGACATATTTAGCTAACGGTCGCAAGAGCATTCCAGACGCCTTTAGAAGACCTTGAACAGAATAAACAAGAAGACAAAAAAAGAAAGATGCCACTTAGAAGAACAGAGGTGCGCATTCCACGATAAAGGGAACTTGGCACAAAGAACCTCAATTCAGCAGTTTATCTTGACCAATTAGACTGAGACAAGTTTCGCATGTTTTAGTTGGTATAATCAATTATGTCCTATGTTTATGCGCGTGTACAGAGTTGATGTAACCAATTATGCCTTATGTTTATGTGCGTGTACAGAGTTGATATAACCAATCATATTTTATGCTTGTGCGCGTGTACAATGACTTTGCAGAACATATGATTATAAATATGTGTGTGTTTTAGCAATAAACGTCGTCTGCTTTCAATTTTACAGGCGTACGTTTATTTCTACCTCCTGCAGTCCTCCACGGGCTGCAGGTGGATATCTGCTCCACCGTGGACCTCCATGGACTGCAGGGGGACAGCCTGCCTCACCATGGTCTTCCCCACGGGCCGCAGGGGAATCTCTGCTCCGGTGCCTGGAGCACCTCCTCCCCCTCCTTCTTCACTGACCTTGGTGTCCGCAGGGTTGTTTCTCTTACATGTTCTCACTCCTCTCTCCAGCTGCCATTTTCCGTCTGTCCCAACTTTTTTTCCCTTCTTAAAAATGTTATCACAGAGGAGTTACCACTATTGCTGATTGGCTCGGCCTTGGCTGGCAGCGGGTCCGTCTTAGAGCCGGCTGGTATGGGCTCTCTCGAACACAGGGGAAGCTTCCAGCAGCTTCTTACAGAAGCCACCCCTGTAACCCCCCCCCGCTACCAAAACCTTGCCACACAAAGCCAATACAAGGGGCATTTTAAAAGTTTGAAACAAACACACCTCCTTGCCTTGAGGCAAAACCTTACCTCTTTCATCCTCCATCATATTCAATTTTCTGTTACAAAACAGGCAGTTTGCAACTTTGCCACAAAATGAGACTACTTTAATAAATGTAAAAAGCTGTTTATCCCAGGCTATTACTTATAAACAGCAGAATTATCATTAACCATAATTATAAGCAAATAAAATCAAATTTTATAAAATGAGCCAGATTTAACTTGGAAACTTTATGCAACAACAATTACATTATACAAACAACTTCTAAAATGTTCTTAATCTGGAGAAAACAGCTAGAAATCTTAACTAGAAGCAGAAATACCTTTGCTAATGATACTATAAAGAGGGAGAATATGTCTTAAATCAATAGATTCACAGAAGGGGGAAGGAAACTCAAAATTCTGAAATTAAGTAATTATTTTGCACAGGTTAATTTAAATGTATAAAATTGAGCCAAGAGAAATGAGCTTATAATTCATACTGATGGACAAGAAAAGGATGAAATATTTGCACCTTTCTTTCCTTTCTGATTGCACTCTGTGACCTGCCTAATACACAACTCAAATAATTAATTAAATATATTTAGAAAATAACACCTTATTATTGACATTTTTCTATAAACAATGAATATTTGATTATTCTAGCACAATAACTTCTAGTATAAAAATTGCTAGTGCAATTACATTATATAATCTATTATGTATAAAGTATAATCTTGCTCTGTTTAATGCAAACAAATGAAAATGTGGCGTACTTAACTGAAGTGTGCAGATGATGAATTTTTTGATTGTTTGATGATAAGTATCTGAATAGTAACATCTTGCCTATACCTCATCTAAATTGTGTCCATCAATTATTCAGTTTGAATCTTTCCCTGGTTGCAGGGGATGAGTGTTTTGTGAGAGAATTCTTTAAGTAAAGGGTTCAGCCAGCATTTCAAATGCATCTACAGATCAAACTCCTCAGAAATGTAGGTGAATTCAGGTACTATCTATCCTATTTTTAATCACGGAATCACAGAATATCTTGAGTTGGAAGGGACCCATAAGGCTCATCAAGTCCAACTCCCTGCTCCTTGCAGGACTACCTAAAACTAAACCATATGACTAAGAGTGTCATCCAGCCGCTCCTTGAACCCTAACAGGTTCCACTCACCAGCCTAAAATTGAGCCCTGGGGAACCCCACTAGTGACTGGCTGCCAGCGTGATGTAGCCCCATCAAAATATATATTTTGACTTCCAGAGTTTAAGGAAAAGGTTAAAAATAAAAAATAAAAATAAGGTTTGGCTCCTAATAACATATACCATTAATTCTATGCTGTCTTGTGTGATTGGATTCAATGAAGGTATTTCAGTCATGTTAGCATAAGCACGTAGTGAGGCCCAAGGCATTCTTCATCCTTACTTTTTGATTTCTTATTAGCCTTTTTTGTCCAGGAGTTTCTTCTACACAGATCAAATGCCAGATGCTTTTTCTCAATTCTTTAATAATTCTGATGAATTTGTATGGTCATGAAATATCACTTTTTGCCTGTCTAAAGAATTTTAGAAAAGAAGGAATAAAGGCCCATTTTAGATTAGCTAGGCCTTGAACATACATCTATGAATACTTACAGTCTATGAAATTTCCACAGGTCAAAATGTCATCTCCTTTTGACTGTGCTTAACTCAGAAAAATAATAATATTTCTTCATCTTCGCTCTACCCCAGTTAAGGAAAACTGTCCTTTACCATCAATTATGATATGATATAAACATCCTGATTATTCAACAGAGGGAACACATGCTGTGTTTGGATAAAGTGGTATTTAACTTTATTGATTAACACAAAGTATTGTCATAGTGAACACTGAGCACTGTAACATCATCCAACAAAAATGGTTTACTAAAATCAATCATCTGAGCTAAGCCCAGGAGCCAGAAGGTACCACAACGTGCAGCTTCCTCCCTGCTAGAATCTAAGTAACTGCACCCTGAGAGTAAAAACATTCTGGGTTTCCACTTCTATCTTCCAATATAGCATGAAGAGAAGGAAGGAAGGGAGAAAAACGTCCAGCCAGCATTTCATAGGTATCTTCACCAATTACAAGTGTACTCAGCTGGTGAATTTATAATAAAGAATCATATTTAAGTATATGTGCATATATGCGTATGTGGAGAGAGAGAGAGAATGTATGGTCATCACAGTATGTACTAGTGTTGAAATGAGTACATATAGGTCAGTAGAGCTCCATGAATTTATATCAGCTTTGCCATAAAAGCATGCATATTAAGTTACCTGTACTATCTATGCCTGTATGTGCAATTGTTATGACTCATATGCAAATTATCTAATGCCTTAGATAACTAGTTTTGGCTTGTGAATTGTGTGATATTTTAAAGAAAATGTACATTTATCATTGGACCTAGACACCAAACCTGAATGTTGAAATACTTTGATAGGACAAAGGAATTACCAAGATCTTTGAACGTACTGAAGCTTAAGTCATTTCAAGAGTTACAAAAATGCTGTTAACTATTGTCTGTTTGTAAAAACTTTGGTCATCATTTGTGGTAAAGGTGTACAGAATCAAAAGCTTATACACTAACATCCCCTTCCCTCTGTATGAAAAATTTTATGCTGATGTCACATTATGATGTTTTATATTAGCAGCAGGAAAAATTATTTGAATAAGAAATGGTTTTAAGCCTTACTAATGTCGACAACTGATTATAAGCCAATGTTAATTACATTCTTTCAGCCAAAATATAATATTTGGATTAGTAGAATGTAAGGGTGAATTATTTGCCTTGAAGCTCTAGAAATGGCAGCAATCCTATTTAAGGAAAATTCATTTTCCAAAAATCAACCAAATTTTGACTCAGCTTTTCTGAGACAGTAGAATAACCTGTTTGTCATCCTCCCAGCTGTCCTCACAAAAAACTGGCTGCAATGCACTGATGGCTGTGCACAATAATCTACTGCACAGAAGAATGCTGAAGACTGTATGCCTTGGATTTTGACTTTAGGCAGTAAAAAGCCTAAGATCCTGCTGTCAGTTGTAGTTCATCTCTTGGGTTGTATACTTTTTGTTTCTTCTTCTTTTCTCTCTTTTCTTTTATGCAGGAGAAATTAACTTAAAAACAGATGCAGAGGAAGCAAAACTATCTGCAAAATCAGGTTGAATCTGACAAACAGTTTTTATCCAGAAAAGGAGAAAGGACAAATTTTGAGAAGATAATATTGTTCGGTTTCATCAAAAGAGTTCTGTTTCATTTCAGTTCAAACAAATTGGTGTTCTCTTTCCTCTCTCCAGAGTTTTTTCTCTACTATCAAACTGGAAAAATGCATTGCTTTTCCACTTTTAATGCTAGGAATATCTGTATAGATAGCAGCTGAAAGAATGAGATTCTTTCATTCCTACGATATTCCTGTACAGCTGAAAGAATGAGATTATACCCAATTTTATGATCTGAGTGGGTTCCATAATACCTCAGCCAAACAATTCAAATTTTCTGGCATTCAAGCAATACTTTTTTGATGCAAAGTGTCAAGGGCACACTGATGTTATGGCTTTCTGGTGAATTTTATGGACGTACTAAAGACAAACACTCTACATTTAATAGCTTTAAGACTGTTGTGGAATACTAATGCTTTAGCTTTTTCTTATGGTTCCATAGCAGACTAATGTTTTGCTTTCCATAGATATGGTTATATTTGAGTTTATTCAATGCTGCATCAACTTTTCTACATAAAATTTGCTACAAGTAGATGTTGCAGGATGTTAGTGAAGTCCTTTCTGTGTAATGGCCTCAATGTCTCCTACACTGAAGGATTACAGTCACTGCAGTAGTGCCAGCTCATCTTAGCTCTACAGAAAGGTGGTAACAGCTAATGCACCAACATCCATGGCTTCAATATCTTGTGACTTCAGTGGAAAATATCTAAAAACCTCAGAATCCAACAAGCTCCAACTTCTGGAGTAGTTTTGCAAGAACACTCAGGACGTGAGCTCTCAACCTATTTGAATGAAATAAGTTTCTTAAAGCAGAAGTTTAGTAGACAGAACAAGGCAAGAAACTGAAAAGGGAAGAGCATGTTATCAAATTGCAATGGCTTGGTGAAGAATAGAAATAATATGCAGCGAAGAAATTCCTACAGAAATTTTCCGTGCAGTATAAAAATGAAGGAAAACATCTACAATGGCGTTAAGAAACAGTGCAGGAATCTAAAGCTGTTAGCACTTCACAGAAGTCCCTTTTTCCAAATCATGGGAACCATTGAACCCTAAAAAGGCATCCTAGCATGTAAGAGAAATTATTATAAACAGAACAGTGTTGAGGAATTATAAAGGAAGGTGTAACTAAGTTCTTAGCATAGTAGCAAAAAGCCACATTGAAATAGATATTATTTGCTTAATTTTCATCCTCAGACATTTACAATGCACAAAGTATCTAGTATAATATGATATTATAGGGTTTTCATGAAACTTTCCATGTACATTCTTGGAAAAAAAGGAAAGAGATAAGTGAGCTTCAAAAACAGATTAGAAAAATGAAGGACAAGAGCACTGTATTTTGATGTGGAAAAAAAAAAAGAAGAAACTGCAGTCAGCTATTAATATCAACTATTTAATTTCAGAACTGGGTCCATGAAATGGAAAAATAAAAATTAGGAATGAAATTCTTACATATGGTGGCATACCACAAAAAAAGCAAGAAACGTGTCATTCAAAAATACAGCAAAATATATTTACTCATATTGATAAGAGGAATCTTTCATTTGACATGACTGTCATCTTGAATTATATTATGTTGCTTTCTATTAAAGCTGTTTATTATTTCATATTCTACAAAATATGTTTTTAAACCTTAAATGTTAGTAAGCCTACGTTTTGGTCTACTTTTGAAACTGAAATATGAGAATCCACCAAAAGACTTTCCTTCACTGAAATTCTTTGCTAATACTTTTGTGGTACACAACTTCAAAGTTGTGAAAACGTGATTGATTCTGTCACCAAACTATGTATCTACAGGTTTACAGCCTCAAAACTTTTTCTGAACTCTGTAATAAAAAATCATGTATTTATTAGTTTTGTCTGAAAGTGAAATATAAAAGCTAAACTTCATTGGGAACACCCTGTATTATAGGGTGTAATAGCCTTACTTCACATCTAACTCATATAATGATAAAAAATGGCCTGTAAAACCTTGGATGGAGAAATCTAACTTTTTCTTTTTTCTATTCAGTGATTGCAGTATTTTGTTGGGTTTTAAATCACCTCAATTTCATTCAGTCACATCTAGAATTTCAGGATAATTATTTTAAATATCTTCAATGAGTAAATTATCTACTGTAATTTTTGTCTTGTAACAAAATACAACTATACCTGGTTTTATCCTATTTTATTGTCTCTGTTCTTAAAGGCTGAACAGCTCTACTCAGGACACATTGCTGCTCAAAATTCATTCCTTAAATCAGAATCTTTAGCTTTGTTAAAGTCAACCACCACAATAGGTAGTTTCTGTTCAGAGTAAGACATTTTAAAATATTCTACAGAATAAATTTACTGCTAGAGAACACATTCTTAAGCAAAAGGGAAGGGAGTGGTTCACAGTGACCTCTAGAATGTGAGGATTTTGGAAAGAGAACAGGTCTAGGATGATTAAAGTTTGAGACAGTGCAGAAAATCCCTGCATTACCCTGAGTAGACTAGACAAAGCAAGTTGACTCCTGAGAGCTAGAACTCTTTTACTCGGGTAAAAGTTACTGGGGTTACACTCAATGGGGTACTGAAAGCAGACCAGAAAAGCAATTGTGCATGCATGTATGTGTGCCTAGGAATGTGTGTTCACAGACAAACCTGCATGTACCTATCTCTGTGGTGAAGAGGCAAAAAAGAGAGAGCATAGACTACTACAGGAAGCAAGAAGTATAAACTCCCAATACAAAAGTTAGAGGACTGCTGCTCTGAAGGACTAGACCCAGAGCAAACATTCTGAACAAATCACTGGTAATTACTATATTATTTTCTCCAGAGTGACATTTAAGCAATATGACAAGAATGACAAATAGAATTACAATACAGTATTTGAAAAGTAAGATTTTCCTTGTAGCAAAGAGTTCAACGCAAGTTGTACATGAGAAGTGGGTGTTAGTTGTCAGACACAAGTAATGGGGATGGCAAGACATATACAAGCCCAGAAGGGACTATCCTTCAATCTCACTTACTGTTTGCTAACATAAAAGCCATATTTCTCTGAAAAACTTTAATTGCATTTGTTTTGATGTGCTGTTAATCAGAGAGTAGTTAAATGCATCAATAACTTCCTTCTTAATGAAAAAATCTACTATCTGATTCTTTCTGAGCTTAGTCTGCTAAGATCCTGTACTCTGGAAAACACTTGAAAATAAATTTCAGAATATGTCTGTGTGGTCTGGACTCAGCAATACTTTTATCCAGATTTTCAGCTTGCTCTGTGCATTCAGTTCTTGATATGAATGGTGATTCCCTGATCAATACTCAATATAAATGAAGATTATATGAAAAAATGTAGACAAATATTTATGCATTACTTCAACACACTACACAAAACACTTTTGTAAACTAAAAATCAGGAGCTGTTACTATACTATATTGTGACAGAG
The DNA here is from genome assembly GCF_026419915.1 of Harpia harpyja. Taxonomy (NCBI): domain Eukaryota; kingdom Metazoa; phylum Chordata; class Aves; order Accipitriformes; family Accipitridae; genus Harpia; species Harpia harpyja. The sequence goes on from NC_068947.1 coordinate 27,973,272, forward strand.
CTTATTACAAAGAATGCTACTCCAGAGTGACTTCTAAAGATTGTAGTATGATGCATACCATCTGTTGGTTCTTGTTTGGCTGGGTTTTTTTGTCTGATTTAATTACAGCAGAATGCACCTTTGCTCTGTGAGTTTGAACAGGTAGAATTTGTACCTGAATGAGAACTTTTCCTGAAGGTTCAGAAGAACGCAAGGAACAGACCAAGCCTTACCATTACTTTTAACAATGTGGAATACGCTAAAGTGAAAAAAAAAAAGATTACCACATATGGACAGATATCTCCAGACAGTTGCGCTTTTTTCCCCCTTCTTTGTCTTCCTATTGTTGCTGCTGCTGAGAAATGACAAAATGAAGTACAAACCAAACAGAGTAAGAGATATCCAGCCTGAAACATCCTCATGGCACCTGAATCTCTCTCAGTAGCCCAAGTAGATGTTATTCTCTGTGTCCAGCTCACAATAGGAAGTCACACTGTGAAGGTCCCTCTTGTTCGCTCTACAAATATTCCAGGGATAGTGTGCCTCATTCACCTGCAAGGCCAGTGAAACGTCTTCACACATACTTTTACATTTGCACAGACACTTCATTGCACTTGTGTGCCAGGCTGGTAACAAGCAGATGTTCTTTATAACACGTTCAAGGAAAATATGACTGATACAGAGATTTCCTGAGGCTGGCAAAAGAGGAGCAGAGCACACATAGAATTTTGAATGACTGAATAGTTTTGCTGAAACACATGCTATATGTTGGTGAAATACAGTGCCTTCTTTCCTGGCAATTTTTAATTTAACACCTTTGGACTCTCCACCACAGTCTCAGCCTCTTTCATCCTGTCCATAGCAGACTTTTCACCCAGCCACTTGCAGTTGTCCCCACTGGTGCCACACTGAAGTTTTTCTGCTGCCCTTCTCCTCTTATTCTGGCATCCTGACTGACTCAGTCCCAGTCTTCAGTCTTACCTTCCTGATCCTAATCCCATCTCAGTGTTCATTTCTCTGGTTTCAGTCCGGTGGCCGGCCAACTCCATGTCACTCTGACAGTCTTCCCGTTTGCAGGACCTGTTTGTAATGGCCAGAAGTGACAAGGTATAAGTAAGAGGGGGTTACAGTGGTACCCTGTGTGGGAGAAGGCCATGAACCATCATGTGCTGGTCACAAAGGGTGACACATGCTAGAGCAGGGACACCCCTGAGGGACTGTGGCTGTGTATCACCTATGCTGAGGCTGGGACAACAGTGAGGACTGCAGTCCATGGGTGACCCATGCCAGAGCAGGGACATGCATTAGGTACCATGACCTGTGGGTAATCCTTGCCTGAGCAGGGACACCCCTGAAGAACTGCAGCCTGTGGGCAACCCATGCCAGGGAGGGAAGAGACCTGAGGCACCACAGCCTGTGGGCAATCTAGACCACAGCCGAGACACAAAAGAACAGGGTGGCAGGAAACCATTAAGTGTAAGGTGGCAGAAAGGAACCATTATGCCCAGAGTGGCCAAACACCATCATCTCATGCAAAAAAAAGCAAAACATGGTTATGCAGATCACCTCCCCCTACTACACCAACCAACACCTCCCTGAAAGAATCTTGGTGGAGAGAGTATAACCCACAGTGAACATATGGAAAATAGAGGCTATGGAGGGAGGGGGATAGATATCATATAAGTATTTTTTGTTTATTATTCTTTTTCTCACTGTCTGAATCACGGATCAGAAGTTTGTGTCCACTAGCAAGGAATTCAGTCAAATAAAATTACCCTACTTAAGACTATTTTGCTGGCAACACCGTACAATGCTGTAAGCATGCCATCCACACCTCATCACATATTCTTGGTTCTTTTGCCTTGTCAACTCTGTCAAAGTCTCCTTTGGCCAAACTAATTTATTTTCCCAGCCAACCTCAGCCTTCAAAGCCACTGTAAACCCATGTTCCAGTTCCCCATTTTTACCTGTCTACTCACACTCAGGCCCAAATATCTCCTTTTAATGCCCCATTATGTCATCCATACCTTGGTGGAAAAAGCTTTTATTCAGGACAAAACTTTTATTCTGTCTCTTGATTCTTCCTTCAATGGGAAGTGTAGAAAGAGAACAGGGAGCACAGGGCAAGTCACACAGACTTTTTTCTTCTGGCCAGCTCTGGACCTCAGGCTAACACTGCTTCAACAAAAAAAGATCAGTAATTGCAAGGAAAATGGTCTTAGAGTATGGCCAATGCAAAGAAAATCTTTAAAGAATTAAGCAACAAAGCTCTAAAAAAATGGTACTGAGTGTCTGCAAGCTATTTAAAATCAAAATGTTAAGGCTCTACTCCCAATTATAAGGATAAAAGGTTGTTTCAAATTATTTCAAGATTTGGGGGTGGAGGGTTGGAGGGTGGGGACTGATTTTTTAAAATAAACATTAGATAATAACAGTAGTCTTTACTAAAACATCTGACAGAAAAATCAAGCCCAGATGGTTAAAGTTTAGGAAAGTTAGAAGCTAGTGTAAAAGCAGCATGTAGCAGTTCGTATTGACAAGCATTATAATCTTATTACTAAGTTGTACACCTGTTTAACCTCAAATATGTTACAATAAAATATAGCAGAGTATTATTTTCTTTGCAGCAGAGGAAAAAAAATGTCCAACTTCCTTTCAGAAAGAAAAGTAACCTCTGTGCCAACTGGTTGATTTATACAAGTTTCCCATGCTATTTATTAGTGCAGTGTTGTGCCAGTATTGGCAGGTTTCACATTACCTTCAAGTTTGCAGAGAACCTTGCCAAGAGAGCCTAACAGTTTCTTCAAGTAAGTAATATTATATGCCCTGGTTATTCCAAACTTCAATGATGTATTCAAGGTCATTAAATTATTTTTTAACAATTCTAATAATATATGTATATATTCCAATACATTCACTGTAAAGCTATCAAGCATAAGTTTTATAAAACTTATGTTCTTATTTGTTATCTTCTTTATTGCCAGAGCAGGAAATCCAGAAGTTAGGATTTCAATTCTGGTTAATATTCCTCACATTTTCTTTTCTGCATCTACATTAAAATTCATAAAAACAATGTGTAACAACACTGCCTTTGTTACTCAACTCCCAGTTTTAACATTTTCTCTGGTTACTAGACTGTTGTAGTATTTCTGGAAGGTGTAGTAGCACTTCAAACATTATCATAGTTTAGCAAGTAAAATATTTACAAGGAAAAGCAGCAGCATGTTTAGAATATATATTTTATTTACCTCAATTTGTGTGTAGTATCAAGCATTTCTGCATGTCTTATCTTTTGAAAAATTTACTGTAAAAAACCTGTTACTATTAAAATAGTCTGCACTAGGACATTCAGCATAATTACCAGTATATTCCTCCATGGTCTTCTAAACAGTCTGCTTGCCCTGTCTTTCTTCCTTAGAGTATTTCTGTTAGTACTCAAGAGGAATTTTCAACTTGGAATACTCTCACCTGCAACACATTTTACATGTCTCAGGAAATACAGGGTATTTCCTTCTGTGACAGAGGGAAAAAGCAGATGGCTTTCAGTGTACAAGATTATCAAGTATATTTTACAGGAATCTATCAGACTTTATGCTGCTTTTTTTCAAGCTCTAACCTCAGAAAACCTATGATGTTTGTGAAAGTAAAGTTCTTACAAAGAAAGAAAGAATTTCCATGTCAGAGTGCTGTTGAGAGCTGAACCATAAGTGAAAAGACTTCAGTGGCTGAAACAGTAGTTCAATATCAGAATTCAGACAGGTAGAAAGATACTATAGCAACGATCAGTCTACCATTCAGTTAATGCTTTGGTGGCAAGTCCTCTTAAATGGATTGAAAAGGAGGGTATCAATTCAAACTCCCATGATATCAAACATTTGTGTGTGAACATTTCTAAAGAATTGAAAGGATAGTGCCCAGTTTTCACATCAATTCCACTTTGATAAATGACTTGGAGTATTTGCAAAACGAGAGTTTTATCCATTATAGCTGATAAAGATTTCCCCAGTAGTAATATAAACTTTGTAATTATTGCATACGCCCACTTGCAAAATTGCCTGTGGCTTGAGAGGAACATGCATGCCAAAATCCTGACACAGCAAACAAAGTTTGACAGAGGAAGACCTTTTGCAATCAAAGGACCTATGTAGGAAACAAAATTTGCTGAAGCCACAATTTGATCAAAGGACTTATAATATGGCTCTTCATAGTTGGAAGACAAATGCACATTTGAAATGTGATGAATTTTACTACAATATAAGCCATTTTTTAACCACTGATCTGGCAAAATAATATGTGCATAGACAATGTATATTACGCATCTGCTACAGCTGACAGAAAAACAAAAAATAGTTCATGAATATGTACTACTGGGAAATTTGATTTTTATTCTATTTTGAAATTACAGGCTTGCTGTTTACTTGCCTTCAAAAGATAATTTTTATGATGTGAATTTGTAGCAGTTTCTTAAATCTAGCTTTACTTTACCGGAACTGTGCTGCATTTTAAAACCTATCTTCGATTATCTCATTTTGAAAAATGGTGAGGTTGTCTTAAAAGAATGCATTGATATGCCTAACCTGAACCATAGTTTCTTGCAATTTTGCATGGTATCAGAGACACGCAGACCTGTTTACACCTAGTTTTTAAGATAATAGTATTAACCAGTTACAAAGTCTTGGCTTCCATTAATTATGAAGAAGCCCTGAAGTTACAAACTGAAAATATACAAAAAAGGACTTGTGAGTCTGAAGGCAGATTAAATTTTAGTTTGTGCTCACAAAAGGGCAATTCTGTCTTTTTTAGCTAGCTCGCATTGGTAAGATACCTAAATTCTTGTGATATCTAGAACACAGGGATATAGACTGTATTTCTTGTGCAACATAAAGTAGCCAGAAGCCATCAGCTCATCCACAGAAAAGAAAAACTGTCCTTACTCATGCGGATAAACTCTATTCAGTTGGAGCATGCCAAAGGCAAGGTGACATAAAGGCAAAATAAACCCAGAAAAAAACCTTATATTTCACAGGGTTCAGAAAGTTTCCAATTATTTTAGTAGGGTTATGTTAGTAAGCAAAACTAGTCAACATATTTCTGATGCAATATATTTCCTCTTTAAAAATGTCAATTTCATGGAATAAAAATACATGATAAAATTTAAAAAAATATATATTTATGAGATCAGAGTTTTTCATTTTGACTTTATTGTGTTTGTAACACTAACGGTATTATTATAGCAAAGATATTGGAGCAGTGAAATGAAGTAAAAAACCAGAATGTAAGGACCTTATGAAAAGTTAAGAATTGCACAGTTTCAAAATATTTCATTTCATGAGAAGATTGTTGGTCATGAGGCTTAATCAACATTTGGGAAAAAAAGGTCTTCTAAATTTTGGCTATCTGCTTTAGCAGGGATTCTTATGTCTCAGTACTGACATAAAAACATATATATATATGTGTATACAGTTTCTTTTCAAGATGCAATTTATAGTTTATTTTGAGAAAGATTGATTGTATATAACTGGAAAAAAGATGATGCCTGTATGCTGTTACTAAAAATCAATCAGCCAACCAAATTTTAGAACCAAAGCATGACCTTGCTCATTCACTAAAGCAGATCCTATACCTTCTGTAGTCTGTTTTAGGAAGAAAAGAGAAGACCCCTTTAAAATATAGGTGTGTACATAGTATAATTACTCACACAGTTACGCTACCTATTGCAAAGTATGATCAAAAGCACAGTTTTTTCCCTGGAAAAGTGAGGTCTTCAGCAACAGGAAACCCCATGAGCAGAACTTGAGAGATAAGATTGTTAGGAATTATTTTCTGAAGATCACGAGGCTTTTATCAGTTAGCTTTGTGGATAATGATTAGTATTGTTGTCTCCACTTCTTTACTGAAAAGAGTTGGTGCTGAAAGAAAACTCTTTACAGGAAATGAAAAAATGTATGTAGGCTCACCTTCCAACAAATCTTTGAATTATCATAATTGGTGGTGTCAGTTCTGTAGTCCTCTGTTTTCTTTTAAAGGCAATAGTGACTTTTTCGCCTCTCTTGGGTCAGAGATATTTGATAAAAATTGTGATTTAGCTGCAATTAGAAGCAGAAAAAAATAATTGTTTTCTAGCAATGTGATAAAATAGAAACATTTTTCTTATGCTTGTGCCAGGAACACATTACTGCCAAGACTTGAACTCCAGCTCCCATTCATCACCTCTAAGCACATGTTAATAACCAAAATATAAAAATTCAGAGATACTGCTATTTACAGAAGTGTAGAATCATAGAATGTTTACAGTTGTAAGGGACCTTTAAAGTTCATATAGTCCAAGCCCCCTGCCATGGTTGCTCAAAGACCCACCCAATCTGACCTTGAACATTTCCAGTGATGGGGCATCCACAACCTCTCCGGGCAACCTGTTCCAGTGTCTTACCACTGTCATCACAAAAAATATTTCTTACTTATGTCCCATCTAAATCTGCTCTCTTTCAGTTTAAAACCATGCCCCTTGTCCTGTCACTACATACCTTCATAAAAAGTTTCTCTCTGTCTTTCTTATAAGCCTCTTTTATATATTAAAAGGCCACAGTAAGGTCTCCCTGGAGCCTTCTCTTCTCCTGGCTGAGCAATCCCAAATCCCTCATCCTTTCTTCCCAGGAGAGGTGTTCTGTCCCTCTGATCATTTTTGTGGCCCTCTTTGGACCCACTCTGACAGGTCCATGTCTTTCTGGGGACCCCAGAGCAGGACGCAGTACTGCAGGTGAGGTCTCACAAGTACAGAGTAGAGGGGGGGGGAAATCACCTCCCTCGACCTGCTGGCCGCACTTTTTTTACTGCAGCCCAGGATACAGTTGGCCTTCTGGGCTGCAAGCACACAATACTAGTTCATGTCCAATTTTTCATCCACCAGTATCTCCAACTCCTTCTCCACAGGGCTGCTCTCAATTCATTCACCCTCCAGTCTGTATTGATACTGGGAATTGCCCCAACCTAGGTGCAGGACCTTGTACTTGGCTTTGTTGAACTTCATGAGGTTTGCATGGGCCCACTCCTCAAGCCTGTCAAGGTCCCTCTGGATGGCATCCCTTCCCTCAAGTGAATCAACTGCACCACTCAGTTTGGTGTCATCAGCAAACTTGCAATCCCACTGTTACTGATGATGATATTAAATAGTATTGGTCCCAGTACAGACCCTTGAGGGATGCCACTCATTACTGGTTTCCACATGGACACTGAGCCATTGAGTGTAACTCTTTGCACTGTCATCCAGCCAATTCCTTATACATCAACAGCCTACCCATGAAGCCCATATTTCTCCAATTTAGAGGTAAGAATGTTGTGGGGGACTGTATCAAAGGTCTTACAGAAGTCCAGGTAGATGACATCTGTAACTTTTCCCTTGTTCACTGACGCAGTCACTCCGTTGTAGATGACCACTAGGTTAGTTAGGCACTATTTGCCCTTGGTGAAGCCGTGTTGGCTGTATCTAACCACCTCCCTGTCTTCCACAGTCCTAACATACCTCCAGGAGGATCTGCTCCATGATATTACCAGGAATAGACATGAGGCTGACTGGTCAGTAGTTCCCAGCGTGCTCCTTTTTAGCCTTTTTAAAAACAGGTGTAATGTTTCTCTTTTCCCAGTCACTGGGGACTTCATTTGACTGCCATGACTTCTCAAATATGATAGAGAGTGGCAACTTGGCAACTACATCAATTCCTTCAGGACCCTCAGATGCATCTTGTTGTGTCCCATGGACTTGTGTATGTTCAAGTTCCTCAGGTGGTCTTGAATCTGATCTTCTATGATGGGAGGGACTTTGTTCCCCAGTCCTTGCTTTGAGGTTCAGGGGCTTGAGAGATATGGGAAGAGAGATTACCACTAAAAAATGAGGCAAAAAAATTTATTGAGTACCTCAGCCTTCTCCATGTTTGTTGTCATTAGTTCACCTGTCAGGCCAGGTACATTTTCTTTAATCTTCCTTTTCTGGCCAACATACCTGTAAAAGTCCTTCTTCTTCTTTTCATGCCTTGCCAAATTCAGCTCCAGCTGTGCCTTAGCTTTCTTGATTCTATGCCCACACATCTGGGCAACATCCCTATATTCTTCTCAGGACACATGTTCCTGGTTCCACTGCCTGTGTATTCCCATCCACTAATTCCTTAAATAACTGAAAGTTTCTTCTCCTACTTTTCAGTGTCCTGACTCTACTCCTCAGCTGGCCCATATCCCTCAGCACTGTGAATTCCACCAAGGGATGATAATTGCAGCCCAGGCTGCCACCAATCTTTAAATCTCTAATTAGTTCATCCATGTTGGTAAGCAACAGGTCTAGTAACACTTCTCCTCTGGCTGGGCTATCACCTTGATTAAGAAATTATCCTTGATGCACCCCAAGTGTCTCCTGGACTGTTTACAGCTTGCTGTGTTGCTTTTCCAGCAGATGTCAGGGTGATTGAAGTTGGCCCCCCGCAGGATCCGAGCCTGTGAGTGGGATGCTTCCTGTAACTGAACATTTCATCAACAGGACCCCCTTGGTTGGGCTGCCTGTAGTAAACACCAGCCATGAGTTTTCCTTTTTTGACTTAGCCCCTAATTTTTACCCATAAGTTTTCAACCGGTTCATCACTGTTTTTCAAAGACAACTCTGTGCAGTTAATCCATTCTTTTACATAGAGGGACACTCCCATCCTCTACCCCTCCTTCCTGCCTGTCCCTTCTGAACAGTGTATTGCCATCAATTGCAGCACTCTGTTGAGTTATTCATCCCACCATGTTTCAGCAATAGCGATTAGATCGTAGATTTCTAGCTGCACAGTGGCTTCCAGTTTGTCTTGCTTGTTACCTGTGCTGTGTGTATTGGTTTAGAGGCACTTCAACTGGGCTATTGATCATATCATTAAACATAAAAAGAACACTTGGTCACGAAAAAGATAGTATCGTCAAGATAGGGGGTGGAAGAATTGTTTTAGAACAGAGAACCGGCCCTGTAAAGGATGGTATTAATAATTTGATAACATAGTGCTTTGACTACATTGTGTAAATTCTTTAACATCTTCACCAGAGGAATATTAGATTTCATTAACAAGCTGCGAGATCTTGGTAATGCTCTTAGTATTTTTACTGTTTATTCCACTTTTACAGAAGGAGAAAATGAAAAAGTAACCAACATGCTTCAGATGAATGTTTGGGTACTCTTTAGCAGGCATTCCTATAGTGCCCTCTTGTGATAACTGAGCCGTGGGTTCTTGAAAATATCTTTGACAGTAATACAAAGTAATAGAAATTGCCAGACTTGATCAGAGCTGCCAAAAAATTTGTCAGGTGTTCAGACTCCCATAATGACAAGTACCAGCTGCTTCAGAAGACCACAGAAAGAACTCAGATGGCTTCCATTTCAGAAATCTAAGAAGAAACTTTGTCAAGGATTAATTCTTGTTAAGAAGATGTACAAATCTTTACTTCAAGCTAAGTCATCATAATATTTAACTGTGAATTCTGTTACTGGCCACAAAGATTTTGAATTATTTTTTTAAAGCTGCTGTTCTTTGACCTCAGGAGTATATTCTGTCCCTGAATCTACCTCTCCATTCCTAAACTGTTAATTTATTATTTTATAAATTCACTGATGACTCTGCTGTTTTCCTTGCAATAGAAGAAAGAAGATATGTATATAGAAGAAAGAAGATATGCACAGTTTAACTTTTTATGCCGCTAATCATTTTATTAAATTGATTTCCAAGCCTTTTTTGATCCATGTTAGCTTCTATCTGCATGCAGTGTGTTGACTTTTTAGGAATAAGATGAAAGAAGGATCTGACAGTATTCTATATGAAGACACTAGTAGGTAGTGTCTTCACTACTAGGGGCTGTTAGGTATTTGAAATTTCTTTTTTTTATACTTTATAATATTGCCGGCTTTTCTAGTAGCTCTCTGATCACAGGTGACATGGATATTTCTATCAAGATAAAAAAATAGCCTTAGTACCACTGTGTTGAGTTTTAACTTGAAACTTGATAACTTTAGTTCAAACTCATTTAAACACATTTGCTGGAGCCAGTTGAAATTCTGAGCAGAAACTGTATTATCTGTTCTATGCATTTTGGTGGATTCCTGTAGAAAACAGACTACAACATTTTCACTAAAAATTTTTTATTTACTCATATTCAGTAAATATCTGTGTTTATTTCTCTTTGGTCAAAATTTCTTCATCAACCTCAGTATTCAAACTCTGAACTGTAGATGATTTGGCATTGCAACAGGCACCTCAGGTTCATTGCATTTCTTGTATTCTTTAGCTTATCTTGTTTATTTACCCAAGACATGCAACTTTTATAGAAATTATTCATGAAGTTCAAGCAAAATGTGCTTCTCAATGTATACAGCTCCCCTTCACCTCCCACCCATCCATTCCTCCATTCCTTCATTCTACCCTATATTAAGTAAGCATGATTAGATTGGAAGAGGTTATTTTGGGTTATGGTTCTGAGCTAGAAAAACAGAGTTAATTACCATTCCATTGTATCTATCTTCTGAAGCATCTGGTGATGCAGGTGTCGTGTAAGCTGTGTTCACATTTTTCTAGCCTTCTGTATTTCCAAAATATTTTTCTTAGTTTAGCAGATCTCTGTATGCATTTTTTGTATCTATTGTGTGCTTTTGCATTTGAAGAAACACAGAAGACAGGAAATTCAGCCTAGTCTTTGTCTAATCTAGTCTACACAGGCCAAAGCCTAAAATTTGAATCAAACACTAATTAAGTTTAGATTTTTAAGGCAAGCCAGTAAAAGCTTATTTGACAAAATCTTAAACTCTGGTGAGCTGACTGATGTGGCTTTATTGCCAATATATTTTCAAATTTCTACAACTGTACAATAGAATTAATATCTTTCAAATGACTACTTGATCTAATTACTCTGAGAGCATAATTTAAATTAGAATTACACAACCAACTAATTTTACCTCCTGTTCTCCTATTTAGTTTCTGATCTTGATATCATACAATCCTGGTCTTGGTACAATATTTGAAGAGCAAGAAGAGATGAGTATTTTAAGGTAATTGGTCTGAAATATTTTTCCAGCTTTTCAATATGTGTGCCATGTATGGCTTTCTTCTTAACTTCTGCATGTTATAATTGCTCCTTCTGAGTGTGATACATGATGGGGTTTTTTCCTGAATTAATGTAAAACAAAATAATACTACCTTGGTAACAGTATGATAGTATATAAGGTATTCTTTCAATTTTTTTATTTATTCTATACGTATGTTATGTTGAAAAGCATATTTCATTCTTATTAAATTATGATATTGATGTGTATCCTGGGTCTTAATGTTACACAGGAATTTATCAAATACCTTTCAGTATAACTACATCATGTACTCCATACAGCCTAAGATCATGAAGGAGTTCTTTATATTTCTGTCAGTTCAGTATATATCTGTCAACAGTTTACTAGTAAGCAGTTTGACTGGTGGGATCACCAGAGTAATTCTGGGATGCAAACATTACCTTCTGTGTTTTGTCTCAATCCCCTTGAAAAGATTATACATATTGTATTTATTATATTTATTTTAGTTTAGTCGTATTTCTGATGCTTTTCTATGTGTTTTTTCTTCATATTTTAAGTGGTCAATCAGGTCTTTTTAGAAAACTATTTTTCTTTTTATTTTCTCCTTTTCCTTTTTAAGCTGATGTTATCAATGTATAACAAAAAAACACAAAAATGTTTCTGATATAAGTTACTTTTGCTCAACTTTTACCGATCAGATTTGGTTCTAAGAAGGAAAAATAAAAAATATATAGTTACTGTACTATTATCTATGAAAAGCAGGTAGAAATATGAAATGTGACAGATTTCTTCAAATTCACATCACAATTTTTACAACATCGATATATAAAACAAGCATGCTTTTCTTCTTAAAAGATTTTATTTAGTCACTATTTTTTTGATATTTTGTAAACAATAGATGGTTGACATTTCAGTCAGTCATCCTGCTGATACTGGAGTTAAAAGATGAGATTTCAGGTTAAATGCATTTTCCTGTTGAAAGAGAAATTGGAAGGAAATTCAGAAAAGCATGAGAAACCCATCCAGCTTAGTCTAATAAATGACCATTGAAATTATAATGAAAAAGTTAAACACTATGAGCTTCCCTACCACCAGGACATTATCTATTTTTCTATGAGTAATAATAACTCCTTACTCATACCTACTCTTGATTGTCATACAAAGGCTGCTTGTTCATTTTGCATAAATACATATATTAGTGTATGTAATGAAGTACAATAATATGAGCTATTACTGAGCTAAATATATTATGCAAAGCTTTAATGTATGAGTCTGCATAAAAATTAATTAAAGAAATAAAAAAAATAGGCTTTTAGTAACAGTCATTACATATCTTCATTTTATCTATTTTGTTAGTGAAACTGTACTGAGGAAAATAGGCCTGAAGACTTGACCAGGCCATGGTATCTTTCCCTGCAGTGACCTTCATACACTAGGGATGAAACACGATAGCATTTGTCATTTGCTGCCATCAGCAACCTTTCAATCAGGACACAGGGGAACACGTTGACACCTGACGAGAGCACGATGAGGCAATCTACACTATAAATAAGTCATTTGCTGCTTATGTCTCCTTTAAATCAGAAATGCAAACATGATATTGCCTGTACCATGATCCCTGGTGTGAAATGTGAATTAACCATGCAATTTAATTTCTCTGAAAAAAAGGAAATTTAGCTCTGATTGTGGGTGTAACTACAAGTAGCATCAATGAACAGTGGTATTTCCTCATCAGTACCCTCATTGTGCCCCCCAAAAATTTGATTTTCTTTGTGGCTGCATTTTATTACTGCTACTTATTATTTCTTGTGTTTCTTCATCGATTCTACTTTGTGTGGCTAGTGGACTAGTTGTGATATAATATCAACAAGGCCTCCAATATTCTTCACAATGAGGCAACTTCTCCTTTGCAGCTGAACGTACAATTACCAATGTGGATTCAGAAGTATAGTTTCTAACATCCCAAGAATACAAAAGAATGCCTTTCCTTCTTCTTCTGGCCAGGCATGCAATACATGTCAAAACCTGCCTCTTATTGTGCTAAGTAATGTGGCTGACAATAAAAGTGGCCTGCATATGACATTAATGATGATTGATAAAAATTACCTGATGCTTTGAAATATTCTTCTCTTTTCTTTTCCTTTCTTCTCTTTTCTTTTTTTTAATCATTCTGCCATCTGACCTCTTCCCCAAAAGGAAATCACAAGGAACTTTCTGTTAAATTTTTTCCCTTCAATTCTCAGACTGAAAACTTTCCATTGTCACTTAGCTACAGTAAGGAAGCTGAGGCTGAATGCCTTGGGGACTTTCCTCTGCAAGGAAAGCATTTGGAGAGGCAAAGCACCTTAACACAGAACTGATAAGAAGTAGAAATGGCTGTGAGCAATACTACAGCTTGTATTGCTGCAATAAGATCTTAACAGGCAGGACATCTTTGCAGCATGTCATTGTGAAATGGTCTTAATAGGGAAAGAGGTTTAGTGCTTGGCTAGATGCAGATATACATGGAAGGTGAAGAAATAGGACCCAAATCAGATATACTACAACTTTCTGTAAGTGCAGTAAAATATCTTTTCATGTAAATGCTTTGGGGATTAGTTATTTTATTTAAAAATCCAACCACCTATACTGCAATAGACCTACTACAGAGAAATCAAAATAACTGGGTAAAGCAGGAATTGGATTCACTTATCAGGTTCTTCCTTTCAAAGTACCAGTGCAGTTCAGATAAAGAAAGCCACAAAACTGTAAATGGTACTGTGGTTATGAAAGTAGAATAATCTCATACATTAAATACAGTCTCTGGTGACATAACAAGAAATTAAGTACTGTTGTATACATTATGGACACGATATCAAAGTGGCACAAGTGTGTAACTAAGAAACTTGCCTAGATTTACAAATAATTTGGCCAGTAGGTGAACCCACCTAGTAGCTGCTATGAACAGTGTACTTTGGGGTTTTTTAAGCAGAATTGCTCACTGTCTATGAATATTGCATTATGTTGTGTTAGCTTATGGATTAATGAGCATGTAGGCCATTCAGCCTAAAACACTCCAGAGTATCAAGTTGATTTATCATTGGCTTCCATGGACTTCAGTGGAGTTGTTGTAGAATAAGAAAAAGATGAAGTTCTGCATCTGAAAACCTGTGTCCTTATAGGGATGGAAAGGTCCTTGGCCCTGTCATATTTCTAATTTGGAGCAATGTTGTGTCTCAGAAAGCTCAGGCAATGATTTTGCAATGATAAGCAGATGAATGTGGAGACAACACTAGTAACTAAACCCAGGCTTTAATTGCTTCTTTTTTTTCCATTGGAAGCCTCAGGGATTTTCTGAAAGTGAACTATATCCAATTCTCTGCCATGGTACTATCATTATTCCTCACATGTTCTTCTTTTTCGGTGATTGAAAATATAGGTTGATCATCTTTCATGCTTTTGATAAGACTTTGATTTATTGTTCCTATTTGCCAGTATTGTATTTTTTTAATCAATCACTTCCATTCATTCTCATTGTTTGTCACATTCACTTGACTAAAATTAGGTTATTGATTAGATCTGTGAGGCTAGGAAATGTTTCCAATATATTGATATAGCACTTGAACATTACTGTCTTATTCTGATACTAAAAAAACATATGCAGTACTCTGGGAACTTTTGACAAATATCATAAATATACTATGTTGCCAATGTATTTCATTAAGGTCCAGTCAAACTACTGACAATTTAGATGAGATGGAAATTAATATTTCTTCTTCCCCTATTCCCTCCATTAATCACAAAAGTAGTTGGCTGGAAATTTGAGGACAAAGTTATTTTTTTAAAACACTAATTTTCAGGTTGAAAACTGATGAAAGAAATATGCTAAATCTTCAAAATCTGAGTCAAAAAGAATTTAATAAATCTGCATGAGAAATCATGATGAAAGCAGAAAAGATTTCATCCAGAGAGAGACGGTCTGGTGGTGAGGGAATATTTCCACCTTCCAAAACCAAGATGACCTCTTTATAAAACAGTAAAAAAGCTATTTCAAGAAGTAGATAATAGAAGAGTTTTTATGGTCTGAGTAGGGAAACTGTCTATTTGGAGCCCAGACAATTGGTCAGGAAGACCTATCATGACTGGCATATGCAAAGATGTACAAGACTCACAAAGTATTGAACAGGTGCTTTAGAGAGCACCATAACGTATCCAGCGGTCTGCGCATTGAGGACCCCTGATAACAGGGGTCACAGACAGGAAAACTCCCGACTCCTCTTGGAAAGCCAGGTGTGAAAAAAAGGGAGGAGCAAGTCTCAGATCTATCACTGCCAAAGTGCTATAGGAAAGTTAGCTTACTAACTAATTGCAGTAATCAACGCATTTTAGTTTGACACAGTTCTTGGACACTTCATCATGATGGGTACAAAATAAAAACTTCCCTGACAGTCGCTGTAGTGACTGTTGATCTAAAGTACTTCTTTAACAGTTCTGTTGTGTCATTTATCTTCACTAGCTCTTTTACATCAGTAAAGAGTAACTCATTTAAGACACACTGAGGAGAGAGAGGTATCCTAAATCAGTGAGAAGACAGAAGATAAGTGGGGAATTATTGTTCATTTTTTGTAACACCTCAAACACTTGGGGGCATAAAGAGTTTAGACACAGGAAAGAAAGTCCTTTTTGCATGCACAATTAAAACCTTCTATACAACTTCCCGAACTAACATGAATACATGAGTTCAAAATATGTTTAAAAAAAGAAACACAGAGTAAACACAATGACCTAGAGGATTCTTAATCTGATGGCTGTTGGAAATCTGAAGGGTAATGTGTATTTTTCCAGTTTTATGCTGCTTTTCCCAAGCTCCAAGCCACTCTACAGTGTGAAAAATAGCACCTGAGAGTTTGCATGTCAGTAAGGTCTAGGTTGCTGGAGAGGGAGTTGATCAGTTGCCACAGGACAAGCTACTCCTTTTCCATCCACAGTTCTATCCAGACTAATCCACCTAAACCAGATCAGTTCAGAACAATAGGGTGGTAAGTAAAAGAAAACTTCTTCACATTTTGTCCAAAGCACATCCCAATCTGTTAGAGGCTTTCTATTGACTTCAGTAGATTGCACCATTTTGAACACAGTGAAAAAGAAATATACTACAAAAAATACTTTATACATTCAAAGCCACTTCAGGCATCCTAGTCCTTTCTTCAGCACATGAAGGTTTTAGGAAATCCTTGGTGAAAGAGTTCAGAAATTACTCAATATTTTGAGACGTAGATTTATAAACTTTACAGAAAACACAAGACATGCAGAGAACATAGTTTTTGCCCCATTTGCATGGCATTCTTTTATCATTGTACAGTGCTTCCTGATGCCTTTGCCATGAAGGATCAGTGTCATCATATTTGATGGAGTAACTTCCACACCTTGTCAAGGCAGACATCATTGGAAGGACATCCTAATAAGCATGAAGTGCAGCCACGTCATCATTTTCCTGTTCATTCTCACCCTCCCCTACCTAATTACCAAGTAGAATAGCAACCATGTCCTCTATTTATTAACCCTTTAAATTCTCTGCTCCCTAGTTCTATGACATGGGCATAAATGCCATTGGGTACAAAGCTGCATCATCTCTAGAGATCCTCACTAAAATCACTCTTGATGTAAACTTCAAGGCAGATAAAAATCCGTTCTTCATCTGTCATAGCTTTCTTATAAAAATAATGACTTTGAATTCCTGTATCTCATTATGTCATTAGAAAAGAAACACTAGCAACCTGTAGAAACTTCTGGTAAAGCACTTCTTTGACATTAAATAGTTATTTTATGTTACTGCCATAATGTCACTTTTCATTAACTGCCTTCTATTCCTACAGCATTCTCTGGTCATAATGGACAAAATTTTCTCATTGAGATCAGAGAGTATGGGAAAAGGTTATCAAACCCTTCACTTGACCATCTCTAACAAAATCATGTTCTTGCTACAATGACTACTTGTAGGAAAAGAAAGCCATGCAGTCAGCCTGACATCTAAGCAGCAACAACCATGAAAATTAAGATATTCATAGGCGTAAATCACTGGGCTGAAGACCATAATCAACAGTTTCCTTCTCTAGCACAATAAAGTTTGGCTTATTCCCAAAAGACAAAAACAACAGATGAAAAATGCATCAAGCTATGATGAACCTTAGTGGGTTTTGCATAGAGGCAGCTTGATTTTTCTGCACCATTTTCATGGAAGCAGGCAAACTCTGGAATGTGGAAACGATGTGCATTCTTCTGGCTGGACTTATTGCCAATCCAAAACTTCAACCACCAATAGAAATACTAATTAATAAAATAAATATTTCATACAAACAAGAACTCAGAATTCAAAATCAAGGAATATGAACTTATTTTTCATTAAAAAATTACTAAAATGACTGAAAAGTAATTAATTTATTGTATCAAAGATAAATGGGATGCAAATAAAGTAGTGATGCTGAATATGAAACTATTCTCCATTTCCTGAGGGAAAAACAAAAAGAAAACGGCAGCAATAAAAAAAGGACAATCTTAAGGAAAAAAAAAAAAAAGCACCCTCCCCCACTTAGTTAAATAACACAATTCAACAAAAAAAAGTTGCTGAGGATGATTCTTTCTCAGTTTGTACAAATGATGTAAAATTTAAGTAGAAATGCTAGGAAGTGTGGAATAAAGAACAACATTAAAAGCATAATCATTCTAGAAATTGTAGCCTGTTGTCTTGAAAACTGCACAGTGTATCTATCATCCTCATCTGTAAAAGATATTGTGGAACCAAAAATGTGCAAAGAAGAACATGAAAAAATAATTAGATTCCTTACAGTGATATGTTTAAGGACTTTTCAGGTTAAAACCCAGGGAACTGGAAGGGCCCGTGTCAGAAATTAAGTTGCAGGAAAATATCAATAGAAAAACATTCTTTATTATTACTTATAATAGAAAAACTGAAGGTTATTGCATATAATTAAGAAACAGTCAAGGGGAGGGTGGTTTTTTGCCACACAATGTATAATAAGTTTGAACTTCTTATAACAGGATACTTTGGATACGGAACTTACAAATTGATTAAAAAATAATAAAAATTCATAGAAGACACATGTGAATAAAACTTCCATTTCAAGTAATGATATACTTAAAATTATCATAACTAGAAGACTGCCAGGGAAGGGATCATGCTGTAATTACTTCATGCTTTTATTCATCACCTAAGCATCTATTATAGGCCACCATCAGAAAAAGGATACAGAACTAGATGTCTGAGCTTTCCTTAATTTTGTAATGAGGACAACTGTGTTGATCTGCATATATACATCCCTGTCTGGATTATTTTCCTTATTCTGCTTCTAAGTATAGCTCAATATATTCCTGACTGGGTTTTGAAGTTTTTGACACAAAGCAGCAAATCAAGTCTGCTTCACTAATTCTGTTATTACAACAGCGTTATTATTTTTCTGATTTTTGGAAAAATTCAGCTTGACCCGCTTAAAGCTATGCACAATGCATGACAGCCTAGAAGAGCAGATAGCTACCTTTTAAATTATATAGTATTAACTATTCATGACAGATGCAGAAGTCTGACCCCACGCGGACGTAAGTAACAGCTGCAATACATCTGTTTTCTCAAGAAAAAAGGTCAGTAAAGTAAATGAATAAACAAATAGTGAAACAAAAGAGCAGAAAATTATGCCTTTAAACATGATATTTCCACTGGTGTCTGCCTTGATACAGTTATCATTCCTACTGTTATCCAAAATCTAGAGACTTTGTTGAAAAGACAAATAGAAGCAGTCTTTATTTTTTAACCTATTTCAGAACAATAAATTGGAAATAGCAAAAATCAGGAAACAGGCAATGTTTAAGACTTGCTTCATGACCATTTGCCTTCTACTAAGGAGAAATGCTCGCTTCACACATTGTTATGGGTTTGGGGAGAAGTACATGGAATAATCCTAATCAGTACTGATAGGAATCCCACTTGCTAGATAGTATCAGGTGTTTTTCCTTGGCAGTAGTTCTAAAATGGACTTGAGCTTATGAAGATTGTGAAAAGATCCAAGACACCTTAAATGTTATGGATGCATGCACAATCAAATCCAACAGGTGTTAAAGCTCAGATTTATTCTTCAGTAGAAAAGTTAGTTAGAACTCAGGTAACATTTTAGAAACCACAGGCTCAATGTTGTAAGGGGAATTAGTACTATACAGCCAACTTAAGAATCCTTAAGATTTAAAGGTGATGACTCAAAATGCACATATCACTCAACTAAAAGCTGAGGGCTCTCTCCCTTGAGGAGCTACCTCGGGCAGTGCCCCAACCCAAGGGGGAGTCCCCGACTGCAGACCCGCTGCTCCAAGGAGGACTGATTGCAACATGTCCTCTGGCGGGACCCTGTTTATACTCTTGTTGAATCTGATCTGTGGTCATTTAATCCCTATTGGCCAAGAAGGTCACCTCAGTGTACCTGGCTCGTCTCAATTGGTCTGTTCAACTTTTAACCTGCGGCCTCTAGAGTTTAGGGTTTTTTTTTCTCTTCTCCCTGCCTGGAGAAGTTTCGTTTCCTGCTGGGGGGCGGGGGGGGGGAGGAGGAAGAGGAAGTGTACTGCCACAAGG
Source organism: Harpia harpyja (assembly GCF_026419915.1). Lineage (NCBI taxonomy): Eukaryota > Metazoa > Chordata > Aves > Accipitriformes > Accipitridae > Harpia > Harpia harpyja. The sequence goes on from NC_068947.1 coordinate 27,992,933, forward strand.
GCATGGCATTTATGCATTACTCTCTTCTTTTACAACTGGCAAACATATTGTTGTGTGTCACACGAAAATTCACCTACAGAATAAAACACATTTTTCTAAAAATTTGGGGTTTTTTTAAAGCTCTTAATGAAAACGTTCATGTTCTGGAAATGAAGGCTTTGATGGTTTTTTCCACCCTATAACACTTTAAAAAGAGAACAGTTGCTTACTGCCCTGAAAATGCTGGGGGGAAAAAAAACCCCAACAACAGAAAACAGTTCAGCATGCCCTATCTGAGCTGGAAATTCTGACTGACTGACTGCAGATATTGTTATCAGACGTTTAGATGGCTGTTTACCTTGCACCATTTGTTACTTGGAAATAATGTTTTGTTCTAATTAAACTATCTTTGCATGGGAAAGAAAATACAATAGATATTTAGTATTAGCATGCACTCATGATCAAATATGAGAGCAATGCTATCTAATCTGTCCTCAATCCTCATCCTACTACTATGTCTTCCTTCAAGGCAATAATTTGTCAAAATCTGTTATTGCACAATGAAGATGCATGATTATGGGCTATGTATCATACATATATGACACACTTGGTATAGCTACAGGACTTTATATATCTACCTTTTGCTGAACTGGTGACACCTATGTGATGGTCTGATAGCAGAAAGGCATGTTGATCTATACTGTCAGGTTACAATAAGTGTGAAAATGCTGCAAGAAGAAAAGAAAGCTAACAAACATTTTATTCTCTTTTTCCTGGCCTTTCTTTTTTCGTGTGCTGCCTCCGTGATTTTTTTGTTTGATTTTTTTTTTTAATATATCATGCAATAGCAATACTAATGCTAATAAAGCAGTTTTGATGATAACTCCAGGGTGTAATTTTTGTACCCTGCCTGGGAACCCGGTGGCTTACATTACCTCCTCATTATGGGCTCAAGACTTTGACACTTATGGACATTAAAGTGAAGAGAATATTTTCCATCCTTTTTTCCTCCCACTCTTTTACAAAATGAACAGCAGGGAGGAGATTAACCAAGAAGTTCACAACCTTCCACCTAACTCTCAAACCAACCATTTTCCTACCAGCTGCAGTGACACCAATTATTATAGGTATGATCCCCTTCTGGTGCTAATTTAGCGAAAAATGTAACTCTGAATAATGTTGAAATAAAGAGTCAATTGATTTAGCCCCTATCAGAACTTTAGTAATTAGAACAGTTTGCATAATATAATTATTCATGTTGTTTCTAATTTGATTTTAAATAATTTCAAATTGATAATGAAATTTTAATGGTCTTGGAATATAGGCTATAAAAACAGACAGGGAAACAAAGATGGTTATCCAACTCTTACCTTTTAAACCCTGTTACATCTCTTAGGAAAATAATTCTATTTTACATGATAATTTAGCAATGATTTTCTGCATTTCAAACTGTTGGGATTTTTATCTGTGCAGAATAATAACTGAGCAAATATCCTATTCAAAGAATACTTTTTGTTTGTTATTTCTGAAGGATAGAGGGAAGGTGAACTGCAATAGTAAAAGGTGTAGAGAAAGTCATGACTCTGCATCTCAGTCTCACTACCTCACTATACCGATTGAAAAAATGTAACATTTATTTTCATTTAGTGGTGCAGTGTATTCAATCTGCTATCACTGTTGGCAGTGGCAGTAGCATTTGTCAACTTAACCTACAGAAGATATTGTGCAGAGAAGAACCATCATATTACTTCATGCTCATCCTCTACAGTTGTTCCTGCGCACACACAGGACTGGTAGCAAAATACCTTCTACTTTATCAAGAAATTAAAGAACCTATTTATACATGGCAGGCTGTTTTTTTAAGAAACAGTCCTTCATCTAAGTATTTGAAAGGTGTCAATACACAAAATACCTGTACATTATACCACTAAGCTACAGGAAAAATGTCATTTTTTTCCTCTTTCTTTTACCTGAACTATGGACTTCTCAGTAAGATTTTTTTTTTCCCTTTGTCAGACTCTGTGGCTTCCATGGTTGAGAAAATATTGGGGATATCTTTTGTATGTTGCTTCACATTTGTCAAGACCCTGAATCATCCCAATAGTAAGATCTCTATATGACTCACCACAAGAGTTTCCACTGACAAAAATACTCCCTGAATAAGTATCTCTTCCTGCTGAGATGTGAAAAAAAGAGCATTTCCCAAGATAGCTGATCTCTATCCTGTATAAACGTGGAAATCAGAAATAAAAATCTTGAATCAGAGCTCTCCACCCATGTTGACTAGAAACCCCTGTGATACTTGCAGTGAGAGGTACGCATTTTGTGTGTTTGTGTTTTGCTGAAGAAGATGCACTATCCATTATTATATGTATCATTGCAAGTAAGAAGTGAATCAATCTTCTAACCATTAGAAAATTATAGGAGGTAATCCTGATTAAACTTCATGGTAGTCATTCAAAAACCTGTTACATTGGGCAAGTCAAGAAAAGGCACCCAGGGATCAAGACAGCAACAGATGAACAATGATGTAGTTCCCACAATTTCTTCAAAGCCCTTGCCCTTTTTTTTTCCCCACAGGTGTTTTTCACATGGGTTTTTATGTTTGTTTGTTTGGGGGCAGTTGCATTTTCGGGGTTTTTTTGTTTGTTTGTTTTTGAGAAGCCTGCTTCCCTAAACTTCATGACAAAATGGAGACAAAATGGTTGTCCAGCTTCTTGTTGGTTGTGAGAACAAACACATCTGTTTGAATAAGGTGATGATCAGCACAGGCCTCAGATAAAAGCTAAGCTCAAGATCAGGCCTAGCTGTGAAAGTCTGCTCCAGGCTCTAACTACAGATATTTCGAATCACAAGGGAACTTGTAGCACATTAAAACTCTATTAGACATATAAATATAGCACTATTATTATTACTCGGTGACAATGAACTAATCATAATTTCATTTAAAAGTATTTATTTCTACTTTTGTTTTTAATTAGTGCTTTCCACTTGAGTTTTTTTCAACTGATTTAACCCTAAACATATAGCTATTACTGCAGCCTATTCAAGTACATTTGTAAAACTACTAAACTTTATGGATATTCATTTCATAAGCATTATAAAACACATGTGGAAGTGAGCTCAACAGAGAAAAATGCTGATATCAAAGTTAAGCATTTAAAATAATCATGTACAAACCAATCCTTCAAAAGTAATTTATATTTTAGGATTGATCCATCTACTACTATTATTAGTGTTAGATGGTCATATTGACATAGACATTCACAGAGAAATTCTACTAGCTAAAGCATTTATTGCACAAAAGTATTATCTATAATATAAATTCATAGGACATAAAAACTTACACTTGAGCAGTAACTCAGAAGCAAGTATTTGCAAAAATAGGTCAGGAAGCATAAAGTCCGTGCTTAAATTAGAAATCACTTAAAAAAGAAAGCCCAGACTATCCTGCTTGCCTGGTGAGTCCCCAGCTGACAGATAAAGCCTCAAATAACTTTAGCTATTGCTGAGGATGACAGATGAGCTGAATCTGTGTTGAGAGAGAGACAGTAAACCAGTGTTGCAGGGGAATGAGCAAGGAGGTTGCTGTTGTCGGGTACTTTCAAAAGATGCTGAAAACAGCAGCTTTCAAAACTGTTCATAGACAGGCATTAAAAATAATTGCCACACAATCCAAAGAGATACAAGTTTGTATATGTATATAAAGCCCTATGAATTAATTGAATTTCAATTTTTGTTTTGCAAAGAATTTTGTTTTTTCTTGTTTTCCCTGAGCTAATCTCAACTAGCAAAGGATTTCCTTTCACACATCAGCGACACTCAATTCAAATAGAAAAAAAAAACAAACAAAAAAACCCCCCAAACCAAACAATAGAATAAAATACATCATCCTTTGTGTGACTTCTTATAATATCTGATTAACTTGCATTACCAATAACTGTCACAATGTTTAGTTTTGTATACAGAAGATATACCTGGCCAGGAATAAGAGATTTTTTCCCCTCTCAGAAAAGTTAGATTTTCATTAGAAACAAAACAAAACAAACTGATAAAATTGAAAAACTCAGTGTTCTGAGCAATGTTTCATCCTACAAAAAAGAATTTACATCAAGATTTTTTACAGAACCAAATATTTCAACATTATTCAAAACAACTTTTTGAATTGTATTTTCATTTTATTTCAACTAATTTTATATTTGTGAGTTTCTTAGTATCAGCTGACTTAAATACTCTAAATTACATTATATGCTCTGTCTTTTCCTCTTGTACTCTTTTTTCATCATCAATGATTTGAAAGTTATTTAAGGATTCCAAATACTAAGAGTCATTTTCACAACAAACTTGCTAAATTTGTTCCTAATTATTTTGTCACTTTAAAATCCTGTGGGCTGCCAGCTGTAAGCACAAAAAGAAAAGACAAAATTATAAACTATTATAACACCTGGATAATTTTTCTCCCCTGTTTCCTTCCACAAAATCTACATGTTTTCCCAAGTGCATATACATCTGAATAGTTTGGTTGTTAAAAACTTAAACAGCTCTTTACCTAGGACATGAGGCATAACTTTACAAACAACACAGATATCAATGTCTTGTATTTCTGTACTTATATTTTTAGAGGGATTCATCAAGCTATCTTCCTCTTCAGTATCTTTCCACTATTCTAATGCATTTATCAAAAACTTCACAATTTTTGAAGAAAGTAAGCATTATTTTCTAAGTATCTGATATCCAGACAAAGCAGCAAGCATCCCTAAACCATTTTGGGTAAGCCTAGTCTTCAGTACTGATGTATTATAAATGTAAGCAGAAAGATAATAAACATACTATTTGACTGTAAGGTTATCACATTACAACTATGGATACAATTTGTTCTTGTCTTTATTTTAGTACAATTCCAGCGATTTCAGCAGAATGCACCAATAAAACTGCAAGAGTGTGTTGCTTAATAGGAACATCACCAAATACAATCTGGCAAATCATTAATGAGAAACAAAATATCAGAGGGTTATTCTAAAACTCATTTTTTTATGAAAGCACATTATTTAATAACATTTAAAGAATAGATGAAACATACTCTAGTCATTAACTTTTCATGACACATACTAATGTGAATTACGGATAGTTTTACAAGGCAATCAAACCAACAGAGATCTGTGCTAAGCTTTCTTTAGTGTTTCTATCAATGCATCCTTCTGATTAAGACAGTTATAAACAGAAAACCATTTCATAATCTTACATAAAGGACAGGAGAACAATTTATCCATATACCATATAGTTGATTTGCTATCTGTAGGATCATATTAAACAATATTTGATTACCCTAATTAAAGCAAGAGAAAACTCATAAATTAAAAAAAAAAAATCAGAAGCCACAAGCAAGAAATTTGGAAACAAGAAATACTCCTTTACTTTTATCAGGATAAGACAAAAGCTATCAATAGATTTTGTACCACATATATTAAAATGTCTGCACGGCAGTGCATTTACAGTCTCTACTGTTTCTCACTAGATATGTGTATGCATCTATCTAAAGAGAGGCAGAGTTTAAAAAGAAAACAAATTTTTCCCAAACATAAAAATATAACTACAGTAATCAAGTAATACTCTAAAATTAAACTCAGACATGCCTAATAGCTTACCAGAATTGTTTACTACCACCAAAACTGTTGGCCTGTCCTGTATCTCAAGGTGAAAGATATTTAAAAGCTAATAATTATTAATCTTTTAAATTTTGATTAATAGCAAGCACAAGAACGCCACTTAAATACTAAAAGATAATAATTCTGAGGTGCGGAAGTTTCTGTTGATTTACCTCAAAAGCAGCCTTTAAAATCTTTTCAGTCAGTGCAACATCACCACTTAAGATGTATTTTCTTTCCTCTTTTTTTGTGCACTCTTTCACACATTTAGCAACAATTCCAAGTTACACAGGCAGAATATAAACTTGCACTCAATCTCTGCCTTTCATATTGCTAAAATGAGCAATTTATTAACTTAAAGTAAAAATTTACTGCACTTTCCATAGTCAAACAAATATTCTAAGAAATTAAATAAGGTGGCATAGAACACCTTACATGCTCATAGATAAGTAAGGCAATATAGAACAAAAGGAAAACTGTTTAAAGTAGACCTATCTAACCAGATTTGGCACTAGATAAAGAGGCAAGATTAAAATATCTGGTATTCTATCTGTGGTGCTCAGCTGAAAGATGATCTGACCATGCTATAGAGGGAAGAAAGAAACACTTTATTTTGCAGAAAAAGTGAAGAATTACCTATATTTCACCTGAAAATCCCAAGTATTGTTTGTCTAAAGACCAAGTGAATTTACGCGATGTGTAGAACATTCTAAAGAACAGTAAAGACATTCTTTAAAGAATAATATATATCAACAGATTCCAAGCTTATATGAAAGCAGCCTTCAGATCATCCTTTACCCATTGATTTTGCTCATTGTAGGAGAACTATTTTATCTCCCTGAAGTACACCACACTTACTTTTATTTCCCCCTCTAATAAAACAAGCATTTAATTGCCAAGGCTACATTTGTAAAAGAAAAATATTCTTTAATAAGTCTTAATATGCTGTCAGGTTATGATTGTATTTCTTTAATAGAGGAGGAAATTATTGTTTCACTAACTAATAATAATTGAAGAAAAAATAATCTAAATATGAAAACTCATTGCAAGGCAATGGAAAAGTAATTGATTTAAGACCATCTATGCTCAGCCATTGTAAAACAATTGTGAACCTGAAGGGACAAGTTCTCTTCTCAGTGGTCTTGTTGCATTGGGCTTTTCTGACCTGTTGCTAACATTCATCTCTCCAGCTGCTATGAAAGTCAATTTTTGTATACTCATCACTGCATAGAGATACATGGTTCCAAAACCAGCCTTAGGAATCAGATACACTTGGAGGTGCTGAAAGGGAAGATAAGTCATTCTTTCATCCAAAAAAGAAGTGTAATAGTCAAAGCTGGAGAAATTTAAGTTTCATGGATTGGTCTTCTATCGTGATGAGGTATAAAAATCATAGGTACTTTTAAATGACATTAACATGCTAAGGAACTGTTTGGAAAAGAAAGACAAATTTGCTTGTTTTGTTTGGTTTTTGTTTTTTTGCTTTGGGTTTTTTGGGGATTGGTGGGCTTGTTTTGGGGTGGGGTTTTTTTGCAGTGAAGTAATTAGTTCTGGTGTGCGCCAAGCCTTTGCAAGTGCTGACCATTTGCAAATGCTACCCTGATTGATTGGTACCATTCCAGAATGTCTTTGTCAAGTTTCAAGACCATGATTTTTTAATTTCTCCCCTCCCCATGTTCTCATTTTCTTCTTGCAACAAGGACAAAAATGAGGAATAACAGACTGCGTGGGAAGTAAAGTGAGACCATCTAGCAAGCTTAAAAAGAGAATCATTAAATAATATTATTAAGTGAGATTCTAACAGAATTACTGGACACACATAAGCAAAAAATGAAGCCCCAACAGATCAAATAATTCAATGATCCAAACCATAAAAGAATGTGTAAAGCAATTGATTGACTGCTCCTATGGTTAAGAAGATAGGTGCTTTCTGGACTTCTGTCCTACTTGACAAAGGGTGAACACAGAGTAGTCAAGTAGGCTCTCAGGATGGCTCAGACTAGCTCAGAAGCTTTCAAACATTCAGCCATCCACAGGTATTCTCCTACCTACTGCTAGTAGGTCATTATGCAAATTTACTCTCTCTGGGTCTTGCAAGGAGCAGCAAGGTGTTTATAAAGAAACAAACAGGGTGTTTATAAAGAAACAGCACAACAGAGAATGCATGACTGAAGGCAGAGTCATGTAAATTACATGAAGAGAAAGCAAAAAAGAAACTTAGAGACATTAACATATAACTACCAATTTAATCATATGTACACGGGTTAAGCTACCACTCTAAACACCTTTGACAGTCACAAAGAACTGTGTATCCTGAAGTTAATTAATAACAATGTTAGACACATAAAATAGTTCTTTTATTTTGATTTCAGCATTGCCCAAAGACTCTGTTTAGAGACCGGGACACTCTTCTGCTAAACTTAAAAAATAAATAAATAAACCAAGTGACAACATCCTGTCTAGTATGAAGCATATATAATTCAAGTGTGGGACATAAGACAACATAGAAATTTCTTTGAAGGGAGGACAGGAAAGGTGGGACTGTATCCTCTCTGCCTCTTTACAGGGCCATGAAGCACACCCACATAGTTGGGCATTGCAGCTTTCTCTGATTCAGACTGAGTCTACTTTTCATTTCAAGATATAGCCAGCTAAACCAAATAACAGAGACAAAAATATGTTGCATCAGCTGACTCATGAATTTAAAGAACTTTCCAAAATGGGAAATTTTGTCTGGTGAAAACTGAGATAAAAATAAATTTGCACATAGACACATGTCAAGATAATAGAATATTTGGGAATAAAACAGTCTGTTTCTTTGCTGCCTTTAGCATTCTTGATAATTTACTCACCCTCTGTAGTTTAAAGCATGCTAACCTAGTGATCTTGAAAGATTATACCTTAACTCTGTCATAGAATGAAGAAGAGTGATCAGCTGGTCTTTCTAGCTTAAGAAGATATTCACACCTTTTTGATTAACTCAGGGAAGTCTGTTTATACAACCAATTGATCCACTCAACTGATACAGCCACTCCCTTGTCCCTTTTGTGTTGAGATAAGTTCAGCTTTCTTCACAGCAGCTGTGGCCACTCCATGTATTCTTCCCTGAACTTCATGAGCACTTCACTTGTGCCCTTCGCTGAGCCTTCTTACACCGTGGAGGTGTGTTGATCAGCCACACTGATACAGGAAATATACTGTCTTTATACATACACTTCTACATAAATAATAACACAATAAAAGACTGATTGCAATCTCTGTAAAAAACTGCAACAACAAATCTTTTGTATTTTTCCTGTGGAGTTAAATTCAAAGCAATTTAAAAGTTTTTTTTAGTGCATCATCTTGTGCCTATTGATGTGACACTCATGAACCCAGCATGAGTTATAATAATAGACACACTAACAAATAAAAGATAAAGAAGAGACTATTTTAGGCACTGAACCAAAGCCTGTTGTTTAATAACTGAATTCTAGCTAATAATGCTAAAAAATTTTGCAGTTCTATCAACTGCAACAGCATGTGTCAAAAATACAGATTTTTTTTTTTTAATTTTTAATGACATATCCTAAAACCTTGTTGCTTTGAACACAAAGTTGATGAGTACTTAGATCCTTAAAGAAAGGAATAATAAATAACAGCCATAAGAATTCCAGCAAGCATTATACTATACTTCTTGAAATCCTATTTCTTTGACAGTATTATCTGAAGTATTGCAATCTTTAGATGTTCTTTTCTTACACTTCAAAATATTCAGTACTTTAAATACTGGAGAAAAAAACCCCCAACACATAGAATCATAGAATCATTTAGGTTGGAAAAGACCTTTAAGATCATCAAGTCCAACCATTAACCTAACACTGCCAAGTCCACCACTAAACCGTGTCCCTAAGTGCCACGTCTACACATCTTTTAGATTCCTCCAGGGTTGGTGATCCAACCACTTCCCTGGGTAGCCTGTTCCAGTGCTTAACAACCCTTTTGGTGAAGAAATTTATCCTAATATCCAATCTAAACCTCCCCTGGTGCAACATGAGGCCATTTCCTCTCATCCTATCACTTGTTACCTGACAGAAGAGACCAACACCCACCTCGCTACAACCTCCTTTCAGGTAGTTGTAGAGAGCAATAAGGTCTGCCCTCAGCCTCCTTTTCTCCAGGCTGAACAACCCCAGTTCCCTCAGCTGCTCCTCATAGGACTTGTGCTCTAGACCCTTCACATCTAGCATACTGTTCAACTAAAACCAAAACTTCTGAACTTTTCTTACGTCTGCAGAGGCTATTAAGATGGAGGAAGGCCCAAATATGTCTTCTGTACTTCAGCAAACTGTGACTGAATCATTTACAGTGAAACTCACCAGATATACTACAATTGTAGGTAGCATTTATTTTATAGAAATTTTAATATGTGTTGAATTCAAAGATGCTAAAAAACAAATGTATTTTAATTCCAGGACCTGCAGGACTCGGCACTGAAAATCTTTTTTTTTTTTTTTTTGTGAACTTTTGAACTTGGAAATTAAGTAAAATTTTATGTTAAAGGAAATATTAATGTCTTATTTATAATCAATGTAGTATCTTAATATCAAGAAAATGGTATCAACACATGAGTAATAACTAGCTTCATTGCACTGGTGTCTGAATGCAGCATTTGCAGGATGTGCACAGTGGTACATTTTAACATGTGATATGGGTTTACCTTATTTTAATTTTTGTTGCAAAGCAAGCACCAATACAGGAAAAGCCAGCTATTGCATGCATACTTTTTAGAGCTATACATTGAATTTGTGACATTGGGATGCTGTTTAATTTGGATTTAACTACCAAAATGTGCACTTTCTGCCAACAGTAAAGTGCTGAATAAAAGCAGAAAGAGAATTAATAAGAAGCGCAACCAATGTTGCACTATATAGCAAAATCACTTGCTTCCAACTTGCATTTAAATGTTATTTTACTCGAGGCCTTGTTATGGAAAAATGAGAGTATGCCACAGAACCATGAATTTACTGTCAGTCCAACTAATGTTTTAATATTTTTATAGTCAAAATAGCCCAATTAAATCAGAAAAAAACCTCATTGACATTAGAGTTATAGATCATTATGAAAATTTTACAGAAAAAGCTGTCCTATTACCTACCTATTTTCACTAGTTTTACACTAAACCTTCCAGCACACGTCTTGGACGTTTTCCATTGACAGTTTCAGTCTTCCTCAAGAAGAGCAAGGCACTGGTGTTCAGCATCCTTCCATCTTTGCCAGGAGGAGTGTGATATTCATGGCGGGAGGGAGAGTATTGCTCCTCTGTCACGTCTGCTTGGGGATGTTTTTACACAGTTTCTTTCCCCAGCCTGCTCCCTTCCCCCCTGGACTCCCAGGGAAGGGGTGAAAGCTGTCCTGCAGCCCCCTATACCCCCAGGGTCCATTTGTCTGGCAGGGACTGCCTGGGCCTGTCAGCCCCTTCCTTGGTGGCACTCACAGAGCTGGAGCTCAGACAGGCTGGGCAATGGGCACTCGGCCACGGGGCACCTGGTAAACCCAGCTCAGCCCTGCTCAGGCCAAGGGCAGCCCAGCCACCCCCTGGGACCCGACACAGCCTGCCAAGAGCAATAGGAAAACCTTATTTACTCAGTTACTACACATCTGGAATTTGCTGAAGGCTCATGCATTCTTGACTTCCTCTTTTTATCCTTTTTCACCTGCTGAAATTAAGAATTGAGCATTAACATTTGGGAATTCTATAATCTGTATCTCATCCTGCTGTTTGATTAAGGGAAAAGGGTAAGTACACGTTCTTTCACTGCTGCAACAGGTTTAACTGAGTTTCAGATCAGATATATATGCAGCTCTACAGACCAGTTAGAGAATCTCAGAATGACTACAACGACTCAGTCAGAGATCCTTGCCACAATTTGAGTGGTAGTTTCCCCACAGAACAGATGCAGAAGTGAAGGAAATAAAGAAATGGCCACTCATAAGCATGTTTTCAGACTTTCACTAAGGTCTGAGGTGAGAATCCCATTCCCAGTGAAACTAAAAGCTGTGTGTATTTTCCACTACATTGTAAACACTTATTCAGGTATTGGTGATCTATTTGCAAGACACACATTTTGCATATGTGCATGCTCAAATAAAAGATGGAAAACTCTACTTGCCAAAATCAAATGGAGCTCAAAATACTGATTTTTAATAATCTAGAAAGTTTTGTAAAAAAAAACCAAAAACAAAACAAAACCAGTTTGTTTTTCTGTTATAGTTTTAATTTTTCCACCATGTTTAATTAGGCTGAAGAGAGTGAACCAAAATTACTTATGAAGCAAACAAACAAACAAATGAAACAAAAAAGCAGAATAGAAAGGCGGAATTGCAATATCAATACAGAAATAGGACTTCCAGATCAACAATGAAATAATACTAATTTGAAATATGTTCATAAAACCAATTTTACTGAGTGTAAAATACAAAATATGATCAACTGACTAAAAAAAGAGATCCATTTCTGATAGTAAACGGTATATATATTGAATTTCTAATTTTCCTTTTATTCATTTTCTAACGTACACTCTGGGGAATCTTGTGATCATATTCTTGCAGGGTTTCTATTTGCATAATTAAGTACCCAACATATGGTTTGTCAAGTGCCACATTATGTTATATAAGGCTCCATAAGCCCCGTTCTTCCTCTTCTCCTGACTTAGTTATTAGTTTTATTGTGCCCATGCTGAATATCTAAAATATCTGTGTTGAAGCACATGTTTAGACTTAACATTCAGAGTCTCTTGCTATATCGTTAAGGAAAAACATTCTGTGATGTCTTTCTCTTACAGTAGCAAAGATGAAGTCAAATGCAGCAGGTGTTCAAGAGGAAAATCAATGCATATGTATTAATTGTATTAGTTTGCATCCTTGTGTGTATGTGGACACATATTTCCATACACACATTACATATATTTCCATACACACGTTACATATATAACCATCTGTCCTCAAAGGAGACTTGGTGTATTTTAAGTGACCTATTACTTACTCAGTTTCAGAATGCTGTAGGTGTCTCACATACTTGAACATTAAAAATGCTGCTCTGTTTTAGGACAACCATGTCACCTGTTACCAATTTATTGGCTCATCTCACATAATACAGTTATCCTCAGGTTATCACTGGCGTAGGAAAAGTACCACTCACTAGAGAACTTAGTCATGTAAATCATCACTTCTTTTTGGATAAAGTTATAAGAGCAGAGCATTTAGTTTAAGCTAATTATATAGGTTCTCTCTAAGGCAGAAAAAGATAAGTGGGATGACATTTGCTCTAGAGGGACATATCTTTCTATTTCATTGCCTATAAAGAGATCTGATACAACTACTTAGGTTAAATGCTTTCAGTTTTGACAGTTAAATTTAAGTGAGATGAATTCCACATTGGCTACAAAATACTGTTGAAAATTTAACCTAAGTAATTTATCTAAGGTCATATACAAATGGTAACATATTTAATTGAATCCTATTTTCTTAAATTCATGACTAGTGCTCTGATTATTGGCCCATTCTTCCTCTCTGTGAAAAGTGACTAAGTAAAAGTTTTTTGTCATTTTTAATCTGTGTTTGAATTCATTTGAGGATGTCAGGCATTAGGTCAGGTCACAAGATCAGGTAACAGTCATTCACCAGCAATACCATATTTTTATCACCACCTTATTTCTCTTCTAGTACTGTGAATGGACACAGTAAGAGAGAGGCATAAGCTATTGAAATACTGTGAAAAATTTTGGTTTCAACAAACATTTGGCTGTCTTGCGGAGGCAAGCTACCTCGTCAAATATTCCTTTATTTATCATGAGTTTGTTATTCATTTATGCCCTGTTGAATTTATTGGGGTGAGGGATGGTTTAAAGTTCTCTGCTCACTCATGGAAACAAAAAACTAGATAATCTATCTAATCAAAAAAGCAAGTAGTATATCTTTGGGCAGAAATGACTTAAAGCCAAAGGAACAATCAAAACTATAAAAGAGTAACAAAGAGGTTTTTGGGTTTTTTTAATTCTAGTGGTAACAAAAGTATTTAAACCTAACATAGGTTAGGAAGTACTTATAGGGGAAGTGGGCAACTGATTATAACCAGTTGAAAAATTATCAAGAAAATTTTCCATAGGGGAATACTCTTTTGTCTAAAATTTATGAAATTTAGAAATAAGAATTCCAACAGATTTTAATTTAGAAAAAGATTAGGAAACAATCTATTTTTCCCCTTGCTTAACTTTTTCAATTTGAAATTGTGTATAAAGAATAAAAGCATCAACACTTTAATCAAGACTTGATATTTTCAAAACATTTTTTCCTGGATAAATTTTCCACATTTTTGCCTTTTAATTTCAGTTCAGGATTATTTCTTTTAAAACTCAGAATGATTTCTGGACAGATTCATTAAAATGTGATAAAATTTTAAAAGGAAATGTAGCTATTATTGTCTCTCTGCAATTGTTGAGTAAAACCTGACTAAGAATTAATTTTCAGGAAATTCTGAAATTTTTTTAAGAAATATGGAGAGAACTGAAGTTCTTGAGACCCTAAAATGTCCTTAAAGCAGTTCTTAAACCAAATATTTTTTATTTAAACCCTCAACATTTTTAAAATTGAAATTTACCATGTGCCAGTTCAGAAATAACTTTTATATTGATGTATCAGCTATGTAAAGCAAACACTTCAACATGGAAATATTGTTTTTATCTTGAAAAGTCCAATGTTGAACATTTCAGTTCATTGATAATTTCAATAATTTTTTAGTTTTCTTAATGAAGTGTCATAAGAACTGAAGTATTTTTCTGCACACCCCTACCCCAAACCCACAAAGTAACACTTACTAAAGTTTTTCAGTACCAACAGAAAGCAGATGTTGGTATTTCTAGACCAGCTGCAGGAAAAGTTCTTGTTTCTAGGTCACACTTCCTCACATAATTATTTCAGTCAGTTTTGATAAATATGTAAATAAGAGAAAGAATAAGAGCTTTATTAGTAGTATCCTAATGATCTTAAAGGAAAAAAGAATGAAAAAAAAATTTTCTCCCCTCAGGGAACATTTTATTCCAAACTATTTTATTATTATAGCTTCATGATATGCTTTACTTGCAAGAGCCATGATTTATAACAAATCACACAAAATAATAATAATAATAACAACTATTATTATTATTATTATTAAAGTATTAAAATTCCATCATACAGTAGAAAAAAATCTCCTAAACCAATACCAATATAGCTTCAAAATGGTCTGATCTTTTTCCTGCAAGCACAACATCTCAACTAAGTGACATTAAGGGAAAACAAACAAATTGGTAATATGGCTGTTATAATTACACAGAGTTTAAATGCCTGGATGCAGATATGAAATTGTACAAATAACAAAATTAAAATGACAAAACCCAAAAGCAATAAAAAAGACACCCCCCCCCCTTTTTAATAAGAAAATTCAAAAAGATTTATTATTGAGGCCTGCTCTGTGAAAATCATGCAATAAATAATCATTTTGGAGACAAAGTATGTTCTCTAAAGCATATTACTTTGTTTGAACTTTGCATTATTACTATAAATTTGGTGAACGCACTGTGAGTTTTTTATAATATGTACATGTTTTAATAAGGATTAGGAGCCCCTTGACTAAGACTGTACATAATGCGTACTTCGTATGTGCGTAAGAATAATTTTCTTGTGATGCCCTGAGTATTTTCTCTGTAGATGATATCCCCCTGTGAAAGATGTCAATCCTGGTTTTCCTTAAAAAGTAGGATAATTGCAAGTTTCTCAGTTTCCTAAAAAAAAAAAAAAAAATCATTACTTTTAGACAACAGAACACACTGTTTAAAAACATAGACTTTTTTGGATTCTGGGTGATCCTATGTCAAAGTTCAGTTCAAGCATTGATTTAGGTAGTATATTCTGCACTCACTTAGATCATTTTAACAGCCTGCTTTGCCAGTCCAACCAGAGGACAGACGACAAAGGAACAGCTTCATCCACTCTGGTAACCCCAGATGCTTCCTTTTCAAGAAAGTCCCAATATACTACAGCTTCTTATTAATCCTAATGGTTTCTAAACAAAAACATTTCTATGTGCATATCCTCCAATTTGTACAACTTGCATTGTAAAAATAAGAGGAAGAAAAAGAAACTAGTGTGACACAAAGAGTGGTGAATGTACTAATGCTTAAAACAATCTTGCAAAAAAATCTGTGAACCACTGATAATGGTTCAATGAAATGTGTTTAAGCAAAAGATTGAGAGATATATACTTTAATATTTCAAATGTACTTCAGAACACACTTTTATACAGAATAGCACCTCACTTCTGAAAACTAGCTGAAAAATTGAATAGATAGATTTATTTTTTTTCTTAGACATCAATTACCATGTTTACCATCTTTCCTCATTTGCTCTTATTAAATGTAAGCTAATGGAACATCAAGTATAGTAACACAGAAAGTGACTCATCAAGTCATAGGAGCATAGAATCATAGAATGGTTTGAGTTGGAAAGGGACCTTAAAGATCATCTAGTTCCAACCCCCCCTGCCACGGCCAGGGACACCTTCCACTAGACCAAGTTGTTCAAAGCCCATCCAACCTGACCTTGAACACTTCCAGGGATGGGGCATCCACAACCTCTTTGGGCAACCTGTTCCTGTGCCTCACCACTCTCACAGTG
This sequence comes from Harpia harpyja, assembly GCF_026419915.1. Classification (NCBI taxonomy): domain Eukaryota; kingdom Metazoa; phylum Chordata; class Aves; order Accipitriformes; family Accipitridae; genus Harpia; species Harpia harpyja. The sequence goes on from NC_068947.1 coordinate 28,009,249, forward strand.
AAGAGCTTCTTCCTTACCTCTAATCTAAATCTATACTCTTTCAGTTTAAAGCCATTACCCCTTGTCCTATCACTACATGCTCTTGTAAACAATCCTTCTCCAGCTTTCTTGTAGGCCAGTGGGATGGGGGAGAGAGTCGGGGAAAAAAAAAACCAACTTGTGGGTGGAGATAAGAACAGTTTAATAGAATAGAAAGGAAGAAACTAATAACGAAAATAATAACTATAATAAAATTACAATAATAATAATAAAAAAATTGGAATATACAAAACAAGTGATGCACAATGCAATTGCTCACCACTTGCCGACCCATGCCCAGTTAGTTCCCGAGCAGCGATCCCTCCCCAGGCCAACTCCCCACAGTTTATATACTAGGCATGACATCACATGGTATGGGATACCCCACTGGCCAGTCTGGGTCAGCTGTCCTGGCTGTGTCCCCTCCCAACTTCTTGTGCTCCTCCAGCTTTCTTGCTGGCTGGGCATGACAAGCTGAAAAATCTTTGACTTAGTGTAAACACTACTTAGCAACAACTGAAGGCATCAGTGTGTTATCAACATTATTCGTATACTAATCCAAGACATAACACTATACCAGCTACCAGAAAGACAATTAACTCTATCCCAGCCGAAACCAGGACAGATCACTCGGGTGAGTCCTATCCAGCTCCATAGACTTGTGTGTGTCAAAGTGGTGTAGCAGTTCACTAACCATTTCACCTTGGATTATGGGGGCTTCATTCTGCTCCCCATCCCTGTCTTCCAGCTCAGAGGGCTGCGTACCCTGAGAACAACTGGTGTTACCGTTAAAGACTGAGGCAAAGAAGGCATTAAGTAGCTCAGCCTTTTCCTTAGCCTTTGTCACTATGTTTCCCCTCCATCCAGTAAAGGATGGAGAGTCTCCTTAGCCCTCCTTTTGTTGCTAATGTATTTATAGAATCATGTTTTATTGTCTTTTATGGTAGTAGGCAGATTAAATTCTAGCTGGGCTTTGGCCCTTATTTTCTGTCTGTATAACCTCACAACATCCTTTAGTCCTCCTGAGTTTCCTGCCCCTTCTTCCAAAGGTCATAAACTCTCTTTTTTTTCCTGCGTTCCAGCCAAAGCTCTCTGTTCAGCCAGGCCGGTCTTCTTGCCTGCTGGCTCGTCTTTTGGCACATGGGGACGGCCTGCTCCTGCACATTGAAGATTTCCTTCTTGAAGAATGCCCAGCCTTCCTGGACTCCTTTGCCCTTCAAAATGGCCTCCCAAGGGACAGTGTCAACCAGGCCCCTAAACAGACCAAAGTCTGCCCTCCACAAGTCCAAGGTAACAGTTCTGCTGACCCCCCTCCTTACTTCTCCGAGAATCAAAACCTCATCATTTCATGATCACTATGCCCAAGATGGCCTCCAACCATCACATCACCTTCGCAAACAACAGGTCCAGTGGGGCGCCTTGCCTAGTTGGCTCCCTCACCAGCTGTGTCAGGAAGTTATATTCCACACACTCCAGGAGCTTCCTAGACTGTTTCCTCTCCACTGTATTGTATTTCCAGAAGACATCTGGTAAGTTGAAGTCCCCCATGAGAACAAGGGCTAGCGATTGTGAGACTTCTCCCAGCTGCTTATAAAATATTTCACTTGCTTCTTCATCCTGGTTGGGTGGTCTATAACAGACTCCCACCACAATATCTGCCTTGTCGGCATTCCCCCTGATTCTTACCCATAAACTTTCAACCCTATTGTCACCATCATCAAGCTCTAGACAGCCAAAACTCTCCCTAACATACAGGGTTACCCTACTGCCTCCCCTTCCTTGCCTATCCCTTCTGAAGAGTTTGTAGCCATCCATTGCAGCACTCCAGTTGTGCGAGTCATCCCACTGTGTTTCCGTGATGGCTACTATATCATACTTTTCCCACCACACAATGGCCTCCAGCTCCTCCTGTCTGTTGCCCATGCTGCATGCATTGGTGTAGATGCACTTCTGTTGGGCTGTTGATCCCACCACCTTTCTGCAGGAGGAGCCCTAATTCCTACGTGACCGTTCTTAGGCACTTCCATGGTTTCCAGCACATCAATAACCCTCATATCTTTGTGCTGTGTGGACCTCCACCCCCCGCCTTCACTGAGATGGCAGACTGAGGGACCTCGCTAGCACACCGTCCCTCAAACATTGTTGTGTCGCCCCCAGGCTTATCTCTAGCAAGCCTAGTTTTACCTTTTCTCCCCCTTCAAATCTAGTTGAAAGTTCTTTCAATGAGCCCTGCTAAATACTGTGCAAAGATCCTTTTCCCCCTTGAGACAGCTGTGTCTTGTCTGTCGCTAGCAGGCCTGGCGTCGTGCAGACCGACCCATCATCAAAAAAATTCTGCTGGTGACACCAGGCTCTGAGCCAGGCATTGATCTGCTGGCTCTTCCTTTTTCTTCCCTCATCATTCCCTGCAACTGGAAGGATGGAGGAGAACACTACATGTGCTCCTGATCCCTTAACCTGTCATCCCAAAGCCCTGAGGTCTCTCTTGATTGTCCTTGGAATTCTTGTTGCAAATTCATTGCTGTCTACCTGAAGAATCAATAATGGTTAATAATCTGAGGGCTGTACCAGGGTAGGAAGCTTTCTCTTCACATCTTTAACCCAGGCGCCAGGAAGACAGCAGACTTCTTTATGAAGTGGGTCTGGTCTGCATATTGGGCCTTCTGTTCCTCGCAGGAGAGAGTGTCCTGTGACAATGATCCATCTTTTTTTCTTAATGGAAGAGGTTTTGACACAGGGCATAGGCCGACTTAACCTCGGCGACACCTCCAAGCTAGATGAACCATCATCGTCATTATTGTTCGGTTCTACCTGCAGAGCCTCATACCTATCATGCAAGGACACCTGGGAAGGTGGGGTAGTCACAGAGGAGACATGCCTGCTGTGCCAGGCAGGAAATTGTCACCATTTCCCCCTATCCCTTAAGTCACCATCTTCAGCCAGGTGGAGAGAGGACAGGGAATCCTCCATACCATGCGTCCTGTCTGCCTGTTGGGCCTGTCCCAGGGAGGGTAGGGTGCGATTCTGGTAGTCTATCTCTCTCTCGGCCTCCCTGAGACTCCTCAACCTACTCAACTCCTCCCAGAGCTCTGCCACTAAGCAGAGGAGTCCCTCTAACTGGGCGCACCTCCCAGGGGTGTGCTCACTGTTGCTGCCCGGTACTGACATAGAGTAGGTCACACACCGCAGCCTGGCACCTGGATGGCAGCGTGTTTCCACCCAAGTTCTGTCTGGGAAGCTGCGTCAGTTGTCACTTTCATCTGATGGTAGGAAAAAACAGTGTCCCTACCCCTACTTTGGTGAATAGTTCAGCACGATACAAAATAAAATGGTGAGAAGCTGCGAACAGTGCACCCCTGGTCTCTCACATTGGACATACAACTGGGCATTTGTATCTTCTCAGCTGAAGAGATAAATCACAATCACAACTTTCTAAAGCTTCAGGAAGAAACCTCATCTGTTGAGGGAAACTTTCCCCCATCCTAATCTGTGTAGAAATGTATTTATATTTTTGTAAAACCTAAACATAGAAATACAGATATATATTGCTCATATATATAAAAACATTTTTCTCAAAAAAATTTTTTCCAAACATAAAATTTCCAAGAATACTTCTATCAAATTAAAATGTTTAAACACTTGTGGATTTGTTTTTGTTAAAACCAAATAACAACCCCCACAAAAAAAAGACAAACTTTTATATTTCTAACTGTCAGTAAATAAAATAAAACAAAATAATGAACAAAGTTCCTGGGGAGAGGAGAGGGAAGTGGAATTAGGAACATGTTAATACAGAATAAGCCAGAAATTTAATAATTTTGAAACATTTTTCATATTCAGATCACTGAAAAAGTACACATTCACAGGGTAAGTTTACATTTTTCGCAAAACATCATTGCTTTAAAAATTTCCATATGCCACTGGAAAATTTTCAACCATCTGCATATTTCATGTATATACTGGTATTAGCTTATATTAATTTCTTCTTAATCCAGGGCGTCGTTCTGTCTCTGTCATGTAAACTGGCCAAATACTGGCCTGTCTATTTGCTGATTACTTTTAAGGTGTTTCCCTTCCTTCTTTTTTTCAGAATATGTGAATTTCTATGTCTGCTAGAAAGACAATGTTTATCTACTTTCAATTGTTCAAAATTTAAAAATTAATCTAGAATGCATTTTAAAATACTTTGTACTACAGCTTCAGAATTTCAAGTCCTCCCATAAAGACTGGATGTGTAGTTTTTCATCTTCTAGTTAAACATAAATATCTACTTTGATTTTTTTTCATATTTTATTAGTTTAATAACTTGTAAATATACATAACAAATATCTTCTTTTTTTTTAAAAAAAAGCTACTTGATACCATATGTTATGAATTAAGTAGCTGCCTATTGAAATTGTCAACTTCATTTCAGAGTGCTGTTTTCTGGGATCATTAAGAGTGAAAGATGCATGATTCTGCTATAAAATTCACACTCCGTGAAGAATAGAAGCACACAGACCAAAAACCGTTAATAATTGGAGTCACTGTCAGATGTCTGTTTTCTTTATGTTCTCTTTACAGTTCTATATCTGTTATTCTTAACAGCTATTTTAAACAAAAGTTTGATATTTTCTTTTCCCAGCCATTTCACTGAAAATTTGTGGAAGAACACAAAGATATAAATTTTCCTTTAGATCTGAGATATATCAATTAGATTTTTTTTGTCATTGTTTAATTGAATAGTTTTGCTGCCAAAAGAGTAGCTTTTTATGAAGTGGCCCAGAGTAAAATTGGATTATTTTTCTTTTTAAACCTTCCAAATGCTTCTTTATTCTTGCTCATTTTTAGTACTTTCCTATAGGTTTCTAATATTAATTTTAAATTGCAGTTGGCACTGAGCCCTTTTAAAAATTGTACATGTTATTAGCACATAAGGAAATGTAACTTGCTGAAAGTACAGTGATTTAAGGTGATAATTTCCTAAAAGTGATTCATAATATATAAAGTAATGACAAAGTCTAGGCTGAGGTACTCCTCTGCTTTTCTGGTCTCATAGCCTAGCCAGAATTGGACCAGTTATTTAAGTTCCCAAGTACCTCAAACAGTTTTACATATTTAAATATTTAGACCGGGGCCAAATGCACACTCTTGTAAGGTTTAACCTTAGAATCACTGCAAATATCTCATATAATAGGAAAAGATTAGGGCAATTTATTTCAAATAAAAGATTGATCAGAAGTGAATTAATGCTGAAAAATATAAAGAGAGCTGGAAAGTCTAATTTAATGAGAAACAAAGGTTTTGCAGAAATTGCCAGGGTTCTTATAGTGAATAGCAATACCAGGCTATTTTTTTTTAATTTTCCATCATATTTTGTTTCAGAATACTTTTATAGGGAAATATAGAATATTGCATTTATAAAAGACTTTCAGTAACATTATTTTTTTCCTGATTCTCCTGTATAACAGCAACAAGTAACTAAAAATTAGATTTCAAAGTCATTAGTTTACTAATTTTTTTATCTGAAGATCTCACTTATGATAACTAAAATGATAAATGATTAGGAAACATGTTTTTTCTAACTTCACAATTCATACTGCATTTTTAAATTACTCCAGTAATGTAATGATTTTAGGGAATATATATCTTAAATACTTTTCCAATGTAGTTAAAAAAATGGGAATTTCATACTAGGTTTTTTTATCCTTTTTCCTTTACCCAAACCAAAATAGTAAGGGACTTTTAATAAGCTCCTTCCCATGTTTAAGTCTTCTTTAAACATACCAGTTTTGGACATTTTCTCACAGATTTGGAGAAGTTAGAATAATGAAAAAAAAAATTGTTCATGGTTGTCCTAGTTTCAGCTGGGATAGAGTTAACTGTCTTCCTAGTAGCTGGTATGGTGCTATGTTTTGAGTTCAGTATGTGAAGAATGTTGATAACACTGATGTTTTCAGTTGTTGCTCAGTAGTGTTTAGACTAAAGTCAAGGATTTTTCAGCTTCTCATGCCCAGACAGCGAGAAAGCTGGAGGGGCACAAGAAGTTGGCACAGGACACAGCCAGGGCACCTGACCCAAACTGGCCAACGGGGTATTCCATACCATGTGATGTCCCATCTAGTATAGGAACTGGGAAGTCGGGGCAGGGAATCGCCGCTTGGGGCACTGGCTGGGTGTGGGTTGGCGGGTGGTGAGCAATTGCACTGCGCATCATTTGTACATTCCAATCCTTTTATTATTGCTGTTGTCATTTTATTAGTGTTATCATTATCATTATTAGTTTCTTCTTTTCTGTTTCATTAAACCGTTCTTATCTCAACCCAGGAGTTTTACTTCTTTTCCCGATTTTCTCCCCCATCCCACTGGGTGGGGGGGGAGTGAGTGAGCGGCTGTGTGGTGTTTAGTTTCTGGCTGGGGTTAAACCACAACAGTCCTTTTTGGTGCCCAACGTGGGGCACGAAGGGTTGAGATAACGACAAACCTGACCAGAGCTTGATGAAACAAATTTGTTATAAGTATTCATTATATTGGTCTAATACTCGCTGGTCATTATGTTGATTTATGTGTTCTTAGAGTTGTTGCTCTGGTTTTTAAAGTTCTGTTATGTGTCACCTCGCTTGCTGTATGTAGTCCCTCTTCTGCTGCTTATCATCTGTGGGAGGTGGATTAAGGTTTTTGCTTTGATGTACTGTATAACAGTGGTTTATGGTATGATAAAGTCATTGGTTGTGGGATTAATCTGGTACTTGCACTCAGCATTGTCACCTTTATACTGCGGGAGCCATCTGTAGGAAACTATTAATAATTACACCATTTACCTTTCCTCCTTGGAAAACCAGTCTATGGGTGGCGTACCTCTCTTCCCCTCTCCTTTCTCTTTCAGTCCAGTTACAATGGTGTTTGAGAATTTTGAAAAATTTGAATACTCTTGGGATGTTGGGACCAGCACGGTCCTAGCCCTACTGCTAGGAATTAGCATGCTCCCGAATGTGGTTCAGCTCTTGTTTAAGGTTAAACAACTATTTAAGAAGATCACCCAGAGATCTGCCCTGAGGCTGGATAATTATGAGTGGCAGGGTGTGTGGGGTAGTATGGGCAAGTACCTAGAGAAGTGGGCACCTCCAATGTTTTGGAAATTCACCCCTGAACAAGTGCAGAATCTGGAAGAACTAGTAAAATATTTGGAAAAGGTATGCTGTCACCCCGGCAGCTCCAGAGAGATACAAACCACTGCAACGTGCTGGGGCCTGGCTCATGCCTATCGAGCCCTGTTCGACACCACTCAGTACCCTCAAGGGGAAGAGAAGGTCTCTGGACCTAACAACAAAACGATGAGCACTGCGGTCACCCAAAACTCGGCAACGGGCACTGCGGCCCCTCCAGCCCCGGCGACGAGCACTGTGGCTACCCAAACCTCAGCGACAGCCACTGCAGCCCCTCCAGCCTCGGCAATGAGCACGGCAGCTACCCAAACCTCAGCAATGGGCACTGAGGTCCCTCCAGCCCCAGCGAAGAGCACTGCTGCTACCCAAACCTTGGCAACAGACACTGCGGTTATCCAAAACCCGTCGAGCGGTACTGCAACTGAACCAGCAGACCAACCTGCACCAGTATCAGTTGCCCCCATACAGAAAAAGAAATATACAAAAAAATCAGTTCGCTTAGCAAAGGATGAAGGTGAACCAGGGTCATCACGGGAACAGGAGGAAGAGGCAGAACCAGAGGTAATAACCCGGTCCCTATCCTTGAGTGAGCTGCAGGATATGCGAAAAGATTTTGGCCGCCGTATAGGTGAGCATATTATCAACTGGCTCCTCCGATGCTGGGACAATGGGGCTAGTAGCTTAGAATTAGAAGGTAGGGAAGCCAAGCAGCTGGGATCGCTTGCCAGGGAAGGTGGCACTGACAAGGCAATTGGAAAAGGGACGCAAGCCATCAGCCTCTGGAGGCGACTCCTGTCAAGTGTGAAGGAAAGGTACCCCTTTAAGGAAGATGTTATATGTCAATCAAGCAAGTGGACCACCATGGAAAGAGGTATCCAATATCTGAGGGAATTAGCTGTGCTAGAGATGACTCATTATGACCCGAACAACCCACAATTACCCAAAGATCCAGACGAAGTCCAATGCACACGACCCATGTGGCGGAAGTTTGTACGGAGCGCACCATCGTCCTATGCCAACTCCCTGGCAATAATGACCTGGAAAGACGAAGAGGCACCGACAGTGGATTAAGTGGTTCGCCAACTCTGTCAATATGAAGAAAATCTCTCCTCCTCCCTACAAGCCTGCATTTCAGCTGTGGAGAAGCTGTCTGAGGATTTCCAGCAATTCAAAGAGGAGATGTCCTATTGCCCACCTGTGAGGACCAATGTCTCAGCTATTAGGAGTGAGCGCTCCTCTGCCCAAGAGAGAGAATATAGAAGGTACACACTGTGAGGTGCTGTGTGGTTTTACCTATGTGATCATGGAGAGGACATGAGGAAATGAGATGGAAAACCTACCTCAGTCCTAAATGCAAGGGTACGTGAGCTGCGAGGAAAAACCACCACAAAAGGGGATTCTACCAGGAAAAATGCCACTCCAGTTTCCAAACAGAGTAGAAGGGCTGATCTTATTTCCGATCCCCTTGAAGGGACTTCTGAGCCAATTTTACGAGAAGTGAATACTGGATACTCTGACCAGAATTAGAGGGGCCCTGCCTCCAGCCAGGTGGAGGAAAAGGATAACCGGCTATATTGGCCTGTGTGGATTCAATGGCCTGGCACGTTAGACCCACAGGAGTATAAGGCTCTAGTAGACACCGGCGCACAGTGCACTCTAATGCCATCAAGTTATAAAGGGGCAGAACCCATTTGTATTTCTGGTGTGACAGGGGGATCCCAAGAGTTAACTGTATTGGAAGCTGAAGTAAGCCTAACGGGGAATGAATGGCATAATCACCCCATTGTGACTGGTCCAGAGGCTCCGTGCATCCTTGGCATAGACTATTTCAGGAGAGGGTATTTTAAGGACCCAAAGGGGTATCGATGGGCTTTTGGTATAGCTGCCTTGGAGACAGAGGGCACTGAACAGCGGTCTACCCTGCCTGGTCTCCCTCAAGACCCTTCGATTGTGGGGTTGCTGAGGGTTGAAGAACAACAAGTGCCAATTGCTACCACAACGGTGCACCGGCGGCAATATCATACAACCGAGACTCCCTGATTCCCATCCACAAGTTGATTCACCAACTGGAGAGCCAAGGAGCGATCAGCAAAACTCGCACACCCTTTAATAGTCCCATATGGCCAGTGCGAAAGTCTAATGGAGAGTCTAACAGTTGACTATCGTGGCCTGAATGAAGTTACGCCACCGCTGAGTGCTGCTGTTGCAGATATGCTAGAACTTCAATACGAACTAGAGTCAAAGGCAGCCAAGTGGTATGCCACAATTGACATTGCTAATGCGTTTTTCTCAATCCCTCTGGCAGCAGAGTGTCGTCCACAATTTGCCTTTACTTGGAGGGGCGTCCAGTACACTTGGAATCGATTGCCCCAGGGGTGGAAACACAGCCCCACCATTTGCCATGGACTAATCCAGACTGCACTGGAAAAAGGTGAAGCTCCGGAACACCTGCAATACATTGATGACATCATTGTACGGGGCAACATGGCAGAAGAAGTCTTTGAGAAAGGGAAGAAAATAATCCAAATCCTTCTGAAAGATGGTTTTGCCATAAAAGAAAGTAAGGTCAAGGGACCTGCACAGGAGATCCAGTTTTTAGGAATAAAATGGCAAGATGGACGTCGTCAGATCCCAATGGACGTGATCAACAAAATAGCAGCTATGTCTCCACTGACTAATAAAAAGGAAACACAGGCTTTCTTAGGTGTCGTGGGTTTTTGGAGAATGCATATTCCAAATTACAGTCTGATTGTAAGCCCTCTCTACCAAGTGACCCGGAAGAAGAATGATTTTAAATGGGGCCCTGAGCAACAACAAGCCTTTGAACAAATTAAGCGGGAGATTGTTCATGCAGTAGCCCTTGGACCAGTCCGGGCAGGACAAGATGTTAAAAATGTGCTCTACACTGCAGCCGGGGAGAATGGCCCTACCTGGAGCCTCTGGCAGAAAGCACCTGGGGAGACCCGAGGCTGACCCCTGGGGTTTTGGAGTCGAGGATATCGAGGATCCGAGGCTCGCTATACTCCAACTGAAAAAGAGATATTGGCAGCATATGGAGGAGTTCGAGCTGCCTCAGAAGTGGTTGGTACTGAAACACAGCTCCTCTTAGCACCCCGACTGCCAGTGTTGGGCTGGACGTTCAAAGGGAGGGTCTCCTCTACACATCACGCGACTGATGCCACGTGCAGTAAGTGGATTGCACTGATCACACAATGGGCTCGCATAAGAAACCCCAGGCACCCAGGAATTTTAGAAGTGATCACAGACTGGCCAGAAGGCAAAGATTTTGGAATGTCACCAGAGGAGGAGGTGACACGTGCTGAAGAAGCCCCGCTGTATAATAAGCTGCCAGAAAATGAGAGTCAATATGCCCTGTTCACTGATGGGTCCTGTCACATTGTGGGAAAGCATCGGAGGTGGAAGGCTGCTGTATGGAGTCCTACACGACAAGTTGCAGAAACTGCTGAAGGAGAAGGTGAATCGAGTCAGTTTGCAGAGGTGAAAGCCATCCAGTTAGTGTTAGACATTGCTGAAAGAGAGAAGTGGCCAGTGCTTTACCTCTATACTGACTCATGGATGGTGGCAAATGCCCTGGGGGGGTGGTTACAGCAATGGAAGCAGAGCAACTGGCAGCACAGAGGTAAACCCATTTGGACTGCCACACTGTGGCAAGATATTGCGTCCCGGCTAGAGAATGTGGTTGTAAAAGTACATCATGTAGATGCCCATGCACCTAAGAGTCAGGCCACTGAAGAACATCAAAATAACCAACAGGTGGATCAGGCTGCCAAGATTGAAGTGGCTCAGGTGGACCTGGACTGGCAACATAAGGGTGAGCTATTTATGGCTTGGTGGGCCCGTGATACCTCAGGCCATCAGGGAAGAGATGCAACATATAGATGGGCTCCTGATCGAGGTTAGACTTGACCATGGACACTATCGCACAGGTTATCCATGAATGTGAAACATGTGCTGCAATTAAGCAAACCAAGCGGTTAAAGCCCCTGTGGTATGGAGGGCGATGGCTGAAATATAAGTATGGGGAAGCCTGGCAGATTGGCTATATCACACTCCCACAAACTCGCCAAGGCAAGCGCTATGTGCTTACAATGGTAGAAGCAACCACCAGATGGCTGGAAACATATTCTGTACCCCATGCCACCACCCAGAATACTATCCTGGGCCTTGAAAAGCAGGTCTTGTGGCGACATGGCACCCCAGAAAGAATTGAGTCAAACAAAGGGACTCATTTCCAAAACAACCTCATAGACACCTGGGCCAAAGAGCATGGCATTGAGTGGGTGTATCATATCCCCTATCATGCACCAGCCTCTGGGAAAATTGAGCGATACAATGGACTGTTAAAGACTACATTGAGAGCAATGGGGGGTGGAACTTTCAAACATTGGGATACACATTTAGCAAAAGCCACCTGGTTAGTCAACACCAGAGGATCTGCCAATCGGGGTGGCCCTGCCCAGTCAGAATTTTTACATACTGTGGAAGGGGATAAAGTCCCTGTAGTGCACATAAAAAATATGTTAGGGAAGACAGTCTGGGTTACTCCTGCCTCAGGCAAAGGTAAACCCATTCGTGGGATTGCTTTTGCTCAAGGGCCTGGGTGCACTTGGTGGGTGATGTGAAAAGATGGGGAAGTCCAATGTGTGCCTCAAGGAGATTTGATTTGAGGTGAGAATAGCCAGAAGTAAACTGTATGATATTAGTTGCTATATAACCCTGCTACTGTATGTTATCATTACTATAATTGTTATATGCTATATCCATAGTACTATAGTAAGAATCACTTAGATCAAGCAAGAAAGAGCTGTGATAAAACTGAGCAAAGCGCAGTAGTGATGGAACCAGAACTGACTCCAGCATGCAACAATCCAACAGTGCACACCATCCTCCTGCTGCATCAAATGTCACCTGCTCATCACACCGCACTGAAGCCCAATTCTGCTCTACCGACTGAGAGGACTTTGCACCATCCCTCCTGCCCAGAAAGATTGGTATGACAGATGGAGCCCAGAGTCGGGAACTAAATGAACTCAACGAACATTTTATGAACAAAAAACATAAACTAAAGGAATGATATCTCTGAGTGTGTATACATATATACATATACATATATATATCATTGTTCATATGTCTCAAAGGGATGGAAGAGGTGATGATGATTGACCAGGAGGTAACTAAAGGTATGGGAACTGAGCATGACGTCAATGGTATAGAATAAGGGGTGGGTACTGTCCTAGTTTCAGCTGGGAAAGATTTAACTGTCTTCCTAGTAGCTGGTACAGTGCTATGTTTTGAGTTCAGAGCGAAGAATGTTGATAACACTGATGTTTTCAGTTGTTGCTCAGTAATGTCTAGTCTAAAGTCAAGGATTTTTCAGCTTCTCATGCCCAGCCAGCGAGAAAGCTGGAGGGGTACAAGAAGTTGGCACAGGACACAGCCAGGGCACCTGATCCAAACTGGCCAACGGGGTATTCCATACCATGTGACATCCCATCCAGTATAGAACTGGGGAGTGGGGGCGGGGAATCGCTGCTCGGGGACTAGCTGGGTGTGGGTTGGCGGGTGGTGAGCAATTGCACTGCGCATCATTTGTACATTCCAATCCTTTTATTATTGCTGTTGTCATTTTATTAGTGTTATCATTATCATTATTAGTTTCTTCTTTTCTGTTTCATTAAACCGTTCTTATCTCAACCCAGGAGTTTTACTTCTTTTCCCGATTTTCTCCCCCATCCCACTGGGTGGGGGGGGAGTGAGTGAGCGGCTGTGTGGTGTTTAGTTTCTGGCTGGGGTTAAACCACGACAATGGTAAAAAATGGAAAATGTGTATTTTCACTTTTATTTTGTGAAAATGAAAATTTATAATGCTGAATGTCTAGGGGAAAATAATTTTTAAAAGGACTGTTTTGGAAAAATAAACATACAGAATTCCCTACTCCAAACCCAAATATTTTAAATTAAAATAAATGTAATGATAGAAGGAACAGACTGGTCTAATGATTGTTACAATTTTAAAATTATGAATATATTTTATAGCTAAAATAACTAAGAAATTAATTTGTTTGTGAATTTTCTCTTAAAAGATAAAAAAAAGTCATTGAAATACTACATTTCGTAGGGAAAAAAAGTGCAGTTATGACAATGAGTATACTTTGCCAGAACGTACCATGTGAAAAATCTAATTTAATGTCAAATAACCTTATCCAGTTTCTTCATCAAGCCTATAACAATTGTTCTAAGTGAAGCATTTTAAAAAATATAATAAGTGTCAAATTAAAGGCTTCAATATGCATTTTAATGCAGTTAAATGCAGATCATATTTAGGAACAAAGAATGTACAAACAACTTCGGACATATAAGTCACTACTCTCAAATGAAAAGATCCTGAAATAATCTAGAGACTAAGCTGAATGCAAAATCTGAATGCTGCTCTGAGTGACTCATAATAAAGAACATTCCTTTTACTAATGATAGTAAAAAAGAATAACTTAATCTTTGGAAGAATATGAAAGAGAATATCAAATAAAAATGGGGATAAATTCCTCATATGCTTTAAGCTACATCATTGCTAGAATCATTGTCTGGTGCAGTAGTCACATAAAAAATATCAAGGTTTGATCCTACCTATTTGATACTTTTAGGAGTGTATTAGAATAGAATTCTACTGGAAATGGACATGCAGCTCATTCTCTCTCAATGTATCCCTCTGATGTTTTTTAAAAATATTTTGAGGCTTGTAAATTAGAGAGGATATTCTTACACTATTTTTGAGACATGCTTTAAATACGTGAATTAGGAATTTTAATCAACAAGAGCTCTACTTAGAAATGAGAACACCTTGATCCCAAGTATCTCTGTAACTCCCTTGATGACAAAGAAATCCACATCCAAATTCAGGAGGTATTGCAAACTATATCTGTATTGCTAAATTAAGCAGTACTGAAGCATTTCACTGGAAATTTGAAGAAGAACACAGAGAAGATATAAATTATACCCAGGCACTGGTGTTTTCTACAGGGTTAATTTTTTAACAAAACAGAAATAGCACACTTTTGTCCTGTGTCAACAAGCAGACTTTCAGATAATTCCTGGGCAGAATTTGGGATTTAGCGCATTTCAAAGGAAGTTCCTAAATATTAATGACTAATTACTGGTAATTATTAATATAAAGTCATTCAGAATAGTCCTCCAGCAGTATCACAACAGGCATTATATCTGTAGACGCTTATGCCCTTTTGCTACATCACACATGGCTCAACGTCATGCTACAAAACCCCAAGTCAAGGAAGCTACATAACTTGTGTTCAGTCCCTTGATGCACAAAATGTGCACAAGTGGTTTTGACGAGTGTCTTCAGAAAAGGATATCTGTCATTGCCATCTGAGAGAAATGGAGTGAGAAACAACGTGGATCCATCTCTGCCTGGACCTCCTTCATACCAAATCCCTAACTTAACCTATGACTTCGAGGTACGTGGATTGAAGAAAGCAACAACATTTTGCAACTCAGACAGAAGATAAAACTCAAAATGGCATGACTAAGAGGGAAGGATACTTACTGTCATTCCAGGGTGTTGCAGCACAACTGCAGCTGTGTGTCAGCCTACACAGATCATCAGATGCTGTTGAACCCCTTGTTTCCTAGGTCCTGAAGGTATTATTCCTACACCTGCCTCCCACCCCCTCTGCTGCTGCAGCAGTAGCCTTTCTCCAAGGTATGCTGGTCACTAGGCGCTCCTCTCCCACCCCACGTACTGCCATCTCCACCACTCCTTGTCGTATTCATCAGAATTTGGCAAGCTGTATGGTTCAGAGCTCCTTTCCAATAAAGCCTCTTTTCCTTATAGGAGCAAGCAACTCACCCAGGACAACAGCATTCCACATTTTTTATTGGCCTTTGTCAGGAGAATTGTAAAAGTTGTTGGATAGTCAGTCAGGTAGAGGACCTATGTATGTTTGTATACCCTAGGAATATTTCTGCTACAGAGGTGGTGGTGGGTAGCAGGGAAGGAGGTCAGATTAACCAAGGTCTTTTGGGAAGAATGGATTTGAGTAGGGGAATAAGGCAACAAAGCATTACACGAGACATTAGGCATTTTGTGACATTTCCTATCTGTTTAAATTACAGAGATGAAGAAAGGAGATGGCAGAGAAACACAAGGAGAAGAGACCTATAAGTATCTTGAGAGTTTCAACTGAGACACCTGTTACTAAGAGCCAAAAGGCTATAATCCATGCCTAGAAGCAGGCTGTCAGTGTGAAGCTCTTAAGAGAGCACAGACAGAACAAGAGGTAGCTGGGGAATTTGCAAAGACCGTGTGTCTGAGAAGTTTGGAGGGAGAGAAGCCACTTTGGGGTTTTGTTTGTTTGTTTGGCTTTTTTAAAATTCATTACTGGAACTCTGAAAAGCCTTTTTAGGTTTCTGCTACCACATCCCTAAGGACTGGGCTGCAACAAACCCCAAGCCAGATAAGAACAGACATCTCCATGTCCGCATCCTCATAGCTGCAAGGAAAGCCTGGCAAAAAGGAATGCAAGGACCAATTCTGCTGTGATGCATCACTTTGAAATTGCTCACCAGTGTCCTTGCACAAGTAATTGATGGTACTGCAGGAAATCACACACCGAGACTGACTCTTGAGGAGGGGTGACATGATTACTGACACACAACTGAATCCAATTTTCATTGAGATCCTGAAGGGACCAACAGAAGTGAGCATGATGCTTTTCGTTGTGGCTAAAGTCAGGATCGTAACTTGGAAGTGTCACCTTTCACAATGCAGTGTATCCACTTGAAGACTGACACCCATGGTCAGGAAAAGGATGCTTTTCTGGATTGCTCATGAAGGACAGACACACTTAAAGAGCATAGTTAGTTGGTGTCCTATGTCCATGGTGGTTCACAGAAATGAATGACAGCTGCTACTGCTGATGCACTCGTAGAAGACTCTGAAAGAAGAATTCAAATTACAGCAAACGCTACGCAGTTAGGGGGGCTGCAATAGACAAAGAGGACTAGAGGCCTAATAAATATTGCTGACACTAATCATGGGTCGACAATCCTGCTATCACTTCTCTGTCTGCCACCATTATTCTCCTATCATGGACTTGAAGACCCAAAACCAGTTACCCACTGACTACTGAGAGTCAGAGATAGCAAAGCTCAAGAGAACAATGGCAACTCCCTTCTCCATATGTAAGGGTTCGTGGAAGTGGTGCCCAGGGAGAAGGGCTTTCTTGCATCTGCTGTTCAGCACCAGCTGCCATGGGATGCCACATTTATAGTGCAATGTCTTCCCATCAGAAACGTACAGTTTCCATCATGGTGCTGAGCATCAATCTGGTAGCCTCAAGTTTGGGAAATGGAATGGACCCACATTGCCTGCGAAATGTCACAGTGTGAACATGAGCAGAAACAGCAGGAACCCCAGAAGCCTGAGCATGTTAAGATGGCAAATGTGGTAGGCATGGTGGCTGGAAAGTAGCCAGTACCACAGTCTGAAGTTGTGTGCAGCTGAACCACTTTATAAAGCAGCTGCAGCTACGATGACATGCCCTGCATAGGGCGGATGAGAGGGGAACATTGTGTGTCTGCAGTGCCTGAGGTACATAGCTGAGAGGATGAAAAGGCTTGTAGGATGTTTTCTGTGATAAGGCCAGGGCCAACAGCTTGCAGATGGGACACTCTCAACTTATTCTGGGCAACAGCAACTGTAACAGCACAGACTAGAGAGAGTTCAGTAACCCTCAGCATCAAAAAATGATCCAACATGCATTTACATTACTGTTATAGAAGTCAACTACTGTCCTTCATTGCAATTACTAAGAAGTTAGTGCTCTTGTAAGAGGTTTTATTATGGAAATCAAATCTTCCTTCAGATTAAATTAATGAAGATTCAAACTAGGTAATTACAAGATCCTTTTCTTCCATAATGCTAAATTTTTCCCATTTTAGACACTAGCAAATATGGACAATTTTTAATCAGAACTGCAAATACTAATTTTGCAGCCATAACTGACTGAAGAGTTTTTTCAACTTCCAATGCCTATTTGTCACTGTGCATTGCAAATGACATTACACACACTTAGTTCAGTACTTGATCTAGTCTAGCCAAATTTGAATGTTTTCCCCTTAATCTTTTGCAATGCATGAATACAGGTTGACTTGAATTTTAATGCATAATTTTGGAACTTGTTCATGCTGCTAAGAAACATGCAAATAAATGCCTGGTTTTTGCTGAAATACTTTATCAGCAGCAATAAAGTAATGCTTCAAGCTTTATTTGAAGTTATTGTTTAAATGCATATGATATACATTCACTTTCTTTTTTCCAAATTTATAGTGGCATAAATCCTATATCAAATATAAAGCTTTCTTCAGGGCTTGAAGTCCAGCACCTATTTAAGTTAATGGGAAAGTCTCTCTTGACTTAATTAATATCTGATTAGGCAAAAAATAAATTATTGAGATCAAGTTCTCTATTGTATGGCTATGTAAATTAAAGTGACTCACCATTTCCACAACAGAATTAAGAACAAGGAACACCATTTGCATAGAAGAGGAACCAAGATCACACATTGCTCAGCATCCTACAATACATACAGAAGCCCATGTCAGCATCAGAGCAACATGTAGCTATAAAAGCCTGTGTGCCTACATGTGGATATACATATATATATATACACACCACTTAAACCCATCCAAGAAATTGATTTAGTTCAGATTTTTTGGGAAGCAATTTAAAACTGTAACCCTAGTCACTTTTCAGCTCAACTTATTTGACAGAATGGCCCCAAACTCTCAGTTTTATTATGAAACCTATTCATAAGGGACAAAGAGACATTGATATGGATACAGCAAGAAAATGGAATTAATTTGTTTTTTTTTTTAACATTGACAAAGTAAAAAAAAATCTGTCTTAAAAATTTTTCTTCTGCTTTAAAAATATCAGCTCTTTGTAGGCTGTTCCTTCTTAGCCCATGATGCGGTACTCCTTGTCATTATAAAGGTATTTTTCATTTGCTAAAGCCAACCGAGAAGGTGTTCCTACAGGAAATTCTTACGAACCTAAGGACCAACAACTGCTCAAGAATAGGTAAACTTGAATAAGCACAGGTCATTAATTTAAATGAAAGCATTTTTTAATGCTTCTAAACTAACTCTCCCCGATCAGCTGGACAGTTGTGTGAATCCTTCCAGCCGCTGAAATAAAATAGAATATTTGAATCCAGAGAAATAAAAACTGAGGTCCCTTAAATTTAGTAGTATGTTGAGATGTACTTATTCTGCCTTTATAACACTGGAGTGTATAATAACTTATACCCTCTCAGGACTGAAAAAGAGGGGGACTTCTGATGCTGATTCATAAATGTACTACATAACCACATTTCTTTTCTCTAGTGTTTGAGAGTCTTGTTTAAGTTTGCTGTTCTGTTTAACTTCTGCTTCTATTTTTTTCATGATGGGAAAAAATAACTTCTTTTATACAACATGTCTTTATGTTCCTTCATAATTTTAAAATCTGCTGTGACATGAGGAAAATAGTTCAATACATGATGATGAATTTGTCATTCGTTTTGCTGAACAGACTTTTTTCTCAGTGTAAAGCAGGAGATTATCTCTGGCTTGTAAAAGTCAGCAGCAAATAAAGAATTCATTGTCTAAATCCTAGAGGTAGTACAGGAGCCAAGGACCAAATTATCCTGAAACTCTTATTAAGTAATTGGGTAAGACCTTTTAACTTAGATAATTTTCTTTCTGCTTAGTTTTTCTTTCCAACCGAAATGAACTATTATAGTTAGAGCTACTTGGTTTTATTCTGATATTTGCAGATTTAGAAGCTGTTCGTTTGCTTTTTTGTGTTTGTTTTTTGCTTATAATTAAACTGGTATGATAAGAAATCAAATGAAACCTATATAAAGTATAATCAAAGTAAAACCATGTGATAAATTAATTTCAAACATTACAGAAAAATGACATTAAGATATTTTCTTTCCTTTTATAATCTCTCTAGAATCAAGTCTAATTTGGATTAATTCCATTTTAAATGAACAAAAGGTTATTAGAGGAATCCTGTTAATTTTAATAGATCCTTGACCACTTTTCCAGATATTTGTTAGAATATAGACATTTTCAAATGATACAAGATTACTTTGTATATTTTGCAGTGTTCCTTTCTTCAAAGCTGCAACAAATTTGTCTTTAAATAAATTGAATTTATGGACTAGTAAGTATAATATTATTAGTTAGTTGTGCACAAAATGCAAGTTTAAATATGTACACTTTGCAAAACTTTAGGCTTTATAGCACAGCTTAAATTCTGATTTTGAATTACCGTTGGCCACTTAACAGCAGCACATACAACAAACTGTTTTTGCTAATCTGCTAAGTGCTGATTAGCGTGGCGTCCAAAATGGGGATTCTTAACAATGCCAAAGAAAAGTCCTGACCGGATGTAACAAAGAATTAAAGAATAAGGATTTGAGGACTATTGCATGATGACATGTATGAATACAAAATTTGAATGACTTCTACAGAAATTTTGAGAAAGATTTTGAGAAATAAACTTTTTAAAAAATATTAAAAAAGATAGGCATTTTAGCATTTGTGAAGTACAGTTTCTTATCTTTTAGTGTTGTAGTAGCAAGTATTGCAATAGAGTAAATGAGCCATTCTTCTTAGCCCCCTACCAAGTATTAAGACTTTTTGATGTCAGCAGAGTGATGAGCACAGACATTAAGTTTGACATTAAGAACTTTTGTTGTCTAATCTATGTGGCCCGATCCAATGTTGTGGATGGCTTTGATATGATCCCAAGAGCGAGATTAAGACACAAACGAGGTCAAATGCCGTATATCCAAAAAAGTTTTTATTATCAAAAGTATCAAAAGTAGAAAATAGTAGCGATAGGATAGAATGGAAGAAAAGGCAGAAATCAAGCAAGCAGTCGGGACAGAGTTGCTTCGTTGGCTTCAGCCTGTTTCCTCTCCTGGATGTCTCAGTGGCCTAGTAATCGTCCTTATGGACAGAGGAATGTCCTGCTTAGGCAGGCCATCTCAGAGACAAAGGGCTCGAGATAAGCAGTTCACAATTCAGTCAAACAATCCTCGAGATGAATGGCTTGAGATGACAGTTCAGTCTCACACTTAACAATCTTTGAGACAAACAGCTCTAGGTAACAATTCAGTCTCTCACACTATGTCATATTGTTAATGAAGCTAAGATAGAGGAAAAAAATGTCATATTTTTCTGGATTCTGTCTTCTAGAATGGTACAATCACCAAATAATGGGCCTAAAGGGGCCTTCCAGAGGTCATCTGGTCCAATCACCAGTCTAATTTTTAAAATCTTGAAGAAAGAGATCTCATAATCACTCTGGACAACTCATTCCAGACACCCTCATGGTGACCAAGTTTTTACTTATATTTAATTGAAATTTCTAGTAAAAGTCTGAATTAATCTTCTGTTTTCCCATTAGGCAGCCTGAACACAGCAGTTAGGTCCTCCCCACACTTCATCTTCACTTAAAAATGAGCAAACTTAACTATTTCAGTATCTCCACATATGCCATGTGCTCCAACTCTCTGGTAGTCTTAGCGGTCCTCCAAATGACTTGTTCCAGTATGTCCTGTCTTGTAATGAGAAGCTCCAAAACTGGACACAGTGCTGTGTTGGCACCCTGCTTGTACTGTTACATGGGCTTAGTCCACCCCAGCTGCAAGATTTCTCCTTTGCTTTGTTCATCTTCATGTGGTTTTCATCGGCCCATTTCTCCAGCCCCTTGAACACTGCCTAAACAGAAGTCCTCCTATTTACCATAGTTCACAGACTTGCTGAGTGGGCACTCTGTCCTATCATCTAGGTCATTAATAAAGACATTAAACAGTACTGCCACCTGTATTAATACCTGAGGGATACTGCTTGTCACAAACTGTCAGTTGGACTTTGTGCCAGTGATCTGACCCTTTAAACCTGATGGTCCAGCCACCTTTCCACCCACCTTATTGTCCACTTATCCAGTATCTCCAATTTGGCTATAAGAATATTGTGGTAGACTTTGTTGATGGTCTTGCTAAAGCAAAGACATATAACATCCACTGCTCTGTCCCTGTCCACAAAACTGATCATCTCACTAAAACAGGCAACTGGATTGGCCAGACACAATTTGCCTTTGATAAATCCAGCTGGCTGTACTCATTTACCTTCTTGTCCTTCCTGTGCCTGGAAAAACACTGAAAAAAAATGTAGCCAGTTAGGAGACATTAAGTAGTAGCAATTATGAGCAAAGATACACATTTCTTTTACACTAATGGTGACATACAATTTAAAAATAATAATTTTCACCTTTTTTGCGGTAGAGAGGAGCAAATGATTTATGATATATTTAACATGCAGCATGCAGAATTCATGATGGGTATTGAGGCTCAGAAGGCCAAATAATCCAATCAGCAACTACATTCTCAATAAATAATTAAATACTACTTGATTAATCATTCTTAATTAGGATTTTGTCTCAAGTCCTCATCTATTTTTGACAATACAAAATTGACAAATTGTAATAAAGTCAGCCTTTTTAATATCTCTCTAGAAAGTGCAGCACTGGGTTTTTTTCATACCTTAAAGAAGCATAAATCATTTTAGTGGTTTGTTTGGGGTTTTTTTTTAGAAACCATGCCTTGCCAGTGTTTGATGAATAATCTCTCCAATATATAATTTTTAATGGAAACATGCCACATATTAATCAGTATCTGTATATGTCCACTTATTTAATCCTATGATAGAACAT
The DNA here is from genome assembly GCF_026419915.1 of Harpia harpyja. Taxonomy (NCBI): domain Eukaryota; kingdom Metazoa; phylum Chordata; class Aves; order Accipitriformes; family Accipitridae; genus Harpia; species Harpia harpyja. The sequence goes on from NC_068947.1 coordinate 28,031,218, forward strand.
ATAGGTATTGGCAATGGTGCATGGACAGCCTTTGGATAAGATCCAAGAGGCACAGATGGATTGCAAAAGCACAAGCTTATTCATAAAAATAGGAAAGGAAAGAAAAGCATAAGATAATATTTTGGCTGCAAAGATTTTGCAGGCATCGTGGAAACAACTGTGCATCTTATACATATTATTAAGCCTTGGCTATTACATTAGTGAGACTATTTCTCAAACAATTAAAACATATTTTGAGTGTATTACTCAACCTGATTATACCAAACATAGGCTTCCTAAAACACGTAAACAAACATGCTCTATATTATTAGGAAATTAGATTCCATCTAGAATAACCTTCTTGTGTGGTGTGCTGTCCACAGCTATACTGTTGTACACTGAATCTTTTCAAATTATAGAAATTATAGAATGCTTTGAAAGAAAACACTGCAGTATGCTGGGGGTTGCTTTGCAGGTGCTGTTTTTCCTCCTGGGTTTCATGATCTTTATTTGAGGATTTAAAAAATCAGCAACCTAAAACTACTTGAAAGAATATTCAAATGATCACTCTGCATCTATCCAGGAAACCATCATTCTCTGCTAGCTGTTACAGAGCAGGCTGAGGACTCTGGACCATCCTGCTTCCAGCACACTTACCATCTGTCTTCTGAGGGTAACCCACACATCCTTCAGCCCTTCCTCCCATATCTGCTGAGTCTTCAGTCTTGACATGGGAACATCAACAACTTTACCTGACATTTTCCAAGAGAATATTTCTGTTTACTGACTATGATGGAATCACCGTTCCCTTATTTGCATTAGGTAAGTGTTAAGCAAAGGATTTACTATGTTAGCATTATAACGTTACACATTCTGTAACCTGCTTTGGCCGTTCTTCTTATATGTAGTCACAAGGTAGGAAACTTGGCCTCCAGGAAAAGTATTTTATTCATGACTTTACGAGACCCAGGCTTTCTGCCCTAGGGCTTTTTTCTTAATGAATTTATTTTGCATTATTATTCCCTGAATTATTTATAATGTCTCTGAATAATTGTCAAAATAATTGCCTTCAAAGTAGCTATGAGACATAGTGACTGTGCTATTAAATTTGAGATACTGATGCAAATGGATGGTCTAAATGTAACCCCAAGTGTACATTTACCTAATTACTAAAGAATTAACACCAGGACTTTGCCCTTGTGGCAGTCTGTTCCTGAGCATGGCACTGTTAGCTTTTGCTTCAGAATGCTCTGGGGAAGTGTCAGAACAGCTGCATCTCTTACAGCTGTTTTTACAAATGCCAACTTTTGGTGATCAAAATGAGAAAAAATATTGGAAAAGTGTTGTGTCCTTACATCAAAGGTAACTAATAACTGTGAAAACAGCTGCATTTTTGTGAGTGTGAGAGGAAAGAATAAATGGAAGAAATAATCATTAAATTATGACAACACATACTACAGAAGGTTTTTGGCAGACTTAATCTTTCTTTTTAAACTTCTCCTTTATTTCCTTTCTATTTAGATTTTTTTACACACGTTGATGAGAAGAATTAATGGTACCAACTGAAAAAGACTGCTAGAAGTCTGGGTTTTTTTGGCAGGAAAAGCAGATAGATATTTTAAGAATTTTCTGTTTATTGAAGAAAACTAAACCTGCTAATGTCTCCTGTACCCTGCTTTATCAACTTATCTATCACTTGGATTCTCATCTTCTATCCACAAGTTATTTCCATTCGTCCAACTAAATCTTCCCTTTCCAAGGAAAAACTGATGCCATAATCTATGGCTTCTGCCGTGGTTTAACCCCAGCTGGCAAATAAGCACCACGCAGCTACTTGCTCACTCCACCCCCCCTCAGTGGGATGAGGGGAAGGGTAAAAGTGAGAAAACTCGTGGGTTGAGATAAAGACAGTTTAACAATTTAAATAAATAAATAATTTGTAATGAAAAGGAAAATAACAAAGAGAGAGAAATAAAACCCAAGAAAGACAAGTGATGCAAATGAAAACAACTGCTCACCAACAACTGACTGATGCCCAGCCAGTCCCCGAGGAGCAGCCCCCCTGCCAACCTTGCCCCTAGTTTTGTTGCTGATCATGATGTCTTATATCCCTTTGGTCAGTTGGTGTCAGCTGTCCTGACTGTGTCTCCTTCCAACTTCTTGTGCACCCCCAGCCTATTCGCTGGTGGGGTGGGGTAAGAAGCAGAAAAGGCCTTGACTCTGTGTAAGCACCGCTCAACAATAACAAAAACATCCCTGTGTTATCAACACTGTTTCCAACACAAATCCAAAACATAGCCTCATATTATCTACTATGAAGAAAATTAACTCTACCCCAATCAAGACCAGCACACCTTCCCTGATTTTTCTCCCGAACTGATTTCCTCCTGCTGCACTTTTTTTGTGTCACACGTAGGCTGTTTTCACCTACAACTGTAAAAAAGCAAAGAAAGTCTTTTTGGGATGTACAAATAGTTGCAGCAAGCCATACGGCAGCAAGTACTAATGTAAGGATCAGTTAAAGATGGCACTGTCTAGGAAAGGCTTGTTTCACACAAACAATTTCTGTTGGAGAGGTGGAAAAACATTGTGTACTCTATTGCCAAGGGATTTTTTTTCTGAAAATAAGAAGATTGGGGGTGGGGTGGGGAGAGTAAAAACAGACTCAAGAAGATGAAAGAGTGAATGACTAATCTCAGTTCACTAAAAGGAAAGTCTTGTGTGACTTACTCTAAACCATCAAAACAGCTAGATGCTAAAAGTATCTATCAATACTGCCAGGTTAAAGATAGGTAGGACAAAAAAGAAAAAATCATTCCATTGTTAGAAGTGTGATTTCTTCTCCACTGTGCTTTCCCCAAAAGAAGATATTTCCATTTTGGTAATTTACATTTGCCTTACTGCAACACAGTAGATATTATGAAAGCACCTTTTACTTTGGATATCCCTAGTGACGTTGTTACTTGTCCACTTCAAAATAAATAAATAACACCCTCTGCAAACTCTACTATGATCACACTTTAAAACATACGAAGGGCAAAAGAAAGAGAAACAGTCATTCCTCTTCTCATGAGATAGGAAATGAGAAATTATCTTCAAAGATGACTCAGGACTCTCTGCTATAGCCTTTAACTGCAACATGAAGTAAAATTCACTGAGTACTTTAAGTGACAAAAGACAATCTCCTAAAGTAGTTCAGCACATGGATAACTTCTCCAGTTTATACATTGTTTCCTTTTGAAACTGTTAAAGAAAATCAAGGCAAAATGTTGAATATTTTTTAGGTTGGTCTCTATTGCTCCAGAATGTTAGAAGCCTTAGTTTATCTTAAGCGAATCTAAGCTTCAGAAAGAAACTAATAGAAGTATTAAGGAGAAATAAATATATAATAAATTGTATGAATTAAAATAAATTTATTTTTAAAGAAAATGTACTGTAAAGCATACAGTTGAAAAGCAATTGGAATACAATGACATTTCTTTGTTAAGGATTTTTAAAAACTACTCAAAGACAAAAGACTGGTTCAGATTACAGTAAGTTTTCTATGCAGCAAATAAGAAAAAAATAAAAGGTACTGAAAAGAAGAGAAGATCCAAGATTACCCTCTGGCTGTCTGAGCTTGTATATGTGCCTTACTTCTTAAATGAAAAGTGCTCTTTTTTGTATTCAGAATCTGATCTGGAGTTGAGGTGAAACTTAGTCTTCAAAAGAAAAAAACAAAGCAAACCAAAACACACCAAAAACTTACCAAACATGCAGTTTGGTAGTTTCAATACATCTGTATATATAGGGAATGTTTTTTTAGCACCTCTTTGTTACCTGAAAGGAAAGAGACAAACTTGCTGAAAGACCTCTTGTTTTTCTTCAGAGCTTAATCCAAAATATACCAGAACTATAACACCAATCTCATGGTTTAGAACAGTTAGAGGGAGAAATCACTAGACTGCTCCACTCATGCCGGGGCATAAAATATAAAAGGAGTAAAATTAAGCATACAGCATAAAAGAATCCACCTTCATGTATCATATACTCATGTAATTTTTTTTTTTAAATTATCTGAATATTCTGATGTATACCATTAGTGAGCTTTTCCAGGCAAAAATGGAGACAGGCACAACTTCTCAGCCTAGAATGAACTACAGCAAAATTTGAGCCAATTAGAAAAAGAGGTAGACACTTGGACTTCTCAGAGAAAGTTCCCATTTTACCATGTTCTTTTGTAAAAATAGATTAGGGACAGTTGTCAGAACAGCAGTTTAAAGCTTGGTAACACAGAGGAAATTGAAAACAGAGTAGGGCATCAAAGAAAAAAAAACCAAAACATACAGAAAACTTTTCAGTACATGTCTAAAATAGCTCCTCTACAGAAAGAATCACAAATGCCATGAAGAACTGTAAGGAATTGTTCCTAATGAATTGGCTCCCAATCGAAGGAGCTGGGGACACTCAGTTAGTCAGGCAGTAATTCAAAACTAACAGCAAGAACACTTTGCCCCAGGCACCACATAGGTAAACTGGGGAGCTTATTATCATAGGATATGAAAGCTAAAAGCATAAATAGGTTCAAAAAGGACAAGACAAATTTATTAAGGACTGTTCCATAAGTTTCCTTAAAACTTTTTGATCATCTTTGCCCTTTTCTATACTCTTCCTATTAAAATGAGAAAATATGGAGTTCTACTATTTTTATTTTTATTTTTTTGAGATGTATGTTGATGATAGAGTCTTGGCACTGAGTCTTGTCAGAAATTGGAATGATTTGCAAAGAAAAAAAAAAAAGAAGAAAAACCAATACGTACTGGCTTCTTTTCCTAAGCATCTACTACAGTACATACCCAGAAACAGGATAATGAGTTAGCCTGATATTTATATTCATGTGGTATAGTTTTCCATATGTTATATTTCAACCAGTTAGCTAAGATATTTTAAACTTCTGATCTGAGGAATGTAACTCTTTTTGTTAATATAACTTCTGAAAAAAGAAGTTGATTGAACAAGGCCTGCAATAACAGGCCAGACCCTTGCTTGGGTTAAATAAAGCATCATTCTCTTGCTTTCTATAGAAATATGCCAATATAAACGAGGGGATACATAGTCTCTTGGAGGAGTAAGACTCCTGATAGCTCTGGGCATCCTAAAATCATGATTCAAGAGAAGAAAACTGATACTTTTTCAAAGTCTTAACTGCCAGTGAGCAGCAAGAGCAGGGCTGCTGATGAGGCCAGAGCCTAAAAATGGTTCCTGGGCAGGGGGGACTGGGGCAGGGGGATGTCCCAGGTGGAGCTGCTCAGTGCAATGATGCGGGTCTGACAGTGCCCTCACGGCCCTGACATTAAATATCTACAATTCCCACTATTTCATGTGAGACCAAGACCTGCTGCCATGCTGAATGAGCAGTTCTAAACCTGCAGTAGCTTGGAAAATTGTTACATAAATTCCTTAAACCTAATTTTTCAGGTCATTCAGCTGTAGTTAGAAAGAGTATATATCCAATAACACATTCTGCATTATGTAGCACATGGGATCCTTTGGGATCGTGAACTGGAGGTGGAGGGAGGGCTGCTTTGGAACAGGATAAGAGGCACCAGGTGATGGGACAAAATATCACAGGGGACAAAATATCACAGCCCAGAATGGGGGCTTCTGGTTTTAAACCCCATAGTGCTAAATTTCTTGTGAGAAGTTTGTGAAGTTGTTTTGTCTCAGAAGAAGCAATCAGCATTTTGGCAAATTTCTTCAGCAATATAACCTCTGATGTACAGCTTCGTGGAGCTAAATGAATTAGCACCATCCACAGAGTTCTCCTGCATCGCTGCTGGTCCCCTGGAATGCACCATGCATACCCTGCCAGGCTTCTCTCTGTAGTAAAAATGAAACTAGTTCAGAAACCCATTCAACCACTCACTTTATTTCATTGTATTTTAATTAATTCTTTTGAAAACTCCTAAGAGAAAAGGGTCCGAACATTTCCAACATTGAGTTTAAAGCTAAAATTAAGGCAATGAATCAGGCTGTGGGAAGTTGGAAGCTAATATTGTAAAAGTATTTGCCACACAGCAAAACAGAATTGGAATCTATGCACATTTATTTTGAAAGTTGACATATAGTACATGGGTTTTTTTCAAAAAAATTATGGCTTGTTTCTGTTTAGGATAAGAATCTTGTCCCATTTTCTACTACAAGCAGAAAATGTCCCTACCTTTCAATGTTACTATAATAAACTTTACCAAAATTAGTCATCAGTATATAAAAAACAAAGCCCTTATGTTTAGGATTGAAAAACATTTTATATATATAATGAATGTATTTGGTTAATGATAAGAACATAATTTGCTCTGTCCTTTTGCCAAGCAATATACAAAACTATCATAGGAGTAAAGTGTCAGTGTGACCAGATATTTCTTTGATTTGATTACTTCCTACTAGTTTCCAACAGACACATTATGGTAATTTCACCCATTATCATGCATGTCATTTTAGCATTTCAGTGATTTGAATCACCATAGATTTGAATCACCTTAGGCACCTGTAACCAGACATGTGATTTGTTCCACAGTTTTTAATGGACAACATATTTCAGGGAACTTTTTCCTATTCTTATGCCAGGTATTCCAGTATACACTAAGAGCATGGCAGAGGGATTGCAGCACAATAAGTAGCTTTAATAGCCCTGATATCAAAGTCAACAACAATGGTCATCTTTTAGTGAAGGCCAGGTTGGGTCCTACACTAAAATGCAAAATGTCAGGCATAAAGCTACACTACTCAAAATTACTAACTGCAGCGCAATGGGCAGCTCTCTGGCAATGCTGAACCTGGCATCTTTGTGGAAATTTAGCCCTCAGTGTCTTGACAGAGAATGACAACCTGAACCATACTTTATGTTTCAACACAAAATCAAAATCTGGCTTGCCACACATTTCCAAAATGTTCTCCTATATATGTTTTTGACACTGATTGTATTGGGTTTTTTCTTTGTTACTTTGAAGTTGGAGTAGGAATGTTTTATTTAAAATAGCAAGCCTCATGTCTCAGAATTATCAGCTGACACTACAGCCATTTGAGCCTCTTGTGTGTGCCTCAGATGGAGAGGCAGAAGAACTTAACTCTGGCAACTGAGAAAATGCACCAAAAGTAAATAAATAGTTGGGTACAGGTCTGTGCTACTCAAGAGAGGGTAATATAATAAGTCCTGTAGAATAAATCAAGAGTGAAGAGACTTAAAACATATTAGTTAGAGGAATAAACCCACTAAGTTTAAATATAAAAAGTTCACTGTTGTAAAAAACTAGTCAGAGCAAAGTAAGAAAAAAAACACACACTTTTTTGATTGATGTCATGCTGTTTTATCAGTTTTCCTCTGTATTTATGTTCTGACAGGTAAGTATTTTGTTTTGAAGCGGATCTCCCAAGTCACCACAATTTTAACATCTCAGATACTGCAAATGTGAAATCTATAAAGGCAGCCAAACAGTTCTGGATGTGAAGATGTGATACAGTTTGCTAGAGTACTGGTGTCACTTGCAGACATAGCTGAAAAAGAGGGATGAATTGTGGAATGTCATCCAGAGATCCAGAGGCAGACACAGGGGCTGATGTTAGGAAAGTAATTAACATGGGCAAAGTATCTATGGCTGCTAAAAAGATCAACTTGAAGCTTAAAATCATCTCAAGTCCTTTGTGTGCATTTTTTTTTTTAAGAAGTATACTGTGTTTTTTTATTTTTCAAATAGAGAATCAGAGATTATTATACTTATTGTTTCCTTTTTCCATGCTCCTATAGTGATTTTTCACTGTTTAGTATTGTTGTTCATTTTTATTCACTTTAATATTTAACAAGGAATATAATTAAAGTGTGTCAAGATTAAATTAATAAAAATAAGAATAACACCACCAAATGGAAAATAAATCATTACTTTACAATTTCTTTAGAGTACTCATTTATTTAGAAAGATATAAATTAATTGCAGACACACTGAAATTTTTTACCTTTTTAGATATATAAACTAATTCTAAGAGACTGTCAATATCAGAGGCAGTACTTGAGTAAACATCAGTAACTGGGATATAGCTATTTACTCACCCTTACTTTAAGTGGTATTTGTCTTGTTTTGTTTTGTTTTTAATAATGATTGGTGAGAAGGTAAAAGAAAGTAGCATTTGACAAACCTTGTTGCTTATACAGACTTACAATTCAAACTCCTCAGAACTGGAAAAATGCTAATCTAATAGAAAATTAACCTCATGCACACAACGGAGGGCATTAAACACTGAGTTAGACTTCTTACTTACATGGCAGTTTAGAGAAAGAATAGAATGAGTAGGCACCTCAGAAAATTGTAGAAGCTTCAGGAAATTTGCACTGGATTTGGCAGACTCCACGAGTCAGCTGGAGAGATAGTACCCAACATCTCTGCCCTGAGAGGGCCCAAGGGAGGGCAGGAGAGGAGACCCTAAAAAAACAAACCACTGCCATTAAGTCGGTGCTTGTGTTCCAGGAAGAAGAAAGTAAGACTAGAAAGTTCAAAGCATGCCTCATAATTTACCCACTTTCTGTTCACATTTCTTCCAAGCCAACTGTCTGCTGGCAGCATGCTGACTTGCCAATCCTTATCAGTCACATGGAGATCAGTGACCACTGGAGGCATATCCTGGCCTCCCTGCCAATCACCCTTGCAAAAATTAGACAAGATCAGAGGATGCCTTTCACAAACAATATAGACACGGCACAAAGAGAAATTGGGAAACGCTTTTTGTAGAAAGATGGCATTTAGAAGAGTAATCACATGCAATATCATATTTGATAGATAGGGCTTCACTTTTTCACCTGCCAGAGCTCTGTCAGCAAAACGATTTGGAAATCTGTTCGGATAGCCAACACTGGTTCCAAAAATGTCTGGATCCCTAAATAAATGACTACTCTAAAGAAACTGTGAATTAATAACTTATTTTTCATCTGATGTTGTTATTATTATTTTTATGATTTTATGCATTTTACCCTTCCAAGACCATACAGCTATATCACTGGGGAAGATTCCAGAATTTCCAATTTCCTGATAAGGAAAGATAAATTTCATGGTATGTCTGTTTCTCCTAGCTTGTCATGAAATCAGTGAAAGAAACTAATGAAATTATTTGCTCATTGTAAAAAATGAGGTGAGAGAAGGAGGAGGGGGAGGAAGTGCTCCACATGCCAGAGCAGAGATCCCCCTGCAGCCCCTGGAGACACCAAGGAGGAGCAGGTATTACCTTGTAGCTCATGGAGAGGATGATGCTGGAGCAGATTTCTACACTGCAGCCCATGGAGGACACTACAGTGGAGCAGGTGGATATTTCCTGAGGGAAACTCCATCCCATAGGAAGGACCCCTGCTAGAGCACGGGAAAGTGTGAAGAGGAAGGAATGGCAGAGAAAAACTGTTATGACTTGACCACAACACCCCCCCATTCCCCATCCCCCTGCACCACTCAAGGGAAGGAGGTAGAGGAGTTGGGAATGAGGAAACAACATTGAGCCTGGGAAAAAGGAGGAAGTAAGGGAAAGGTGTTTTAGGTTTTGTCTTTGTTTCTCACTATCCAAATCTATTTTAATTGGAAATAAATTAAATTAATTTTCCCCAAGTGGAGTCTGGTTTGCCCATGATGGTAATTGGTAAGTGATCTCCCTCTCTTTAGCTTTTCCATCTCATTTTCTCCTCCTGTTCTGATGAGGATGCAGAATGAGAGAGCAGCTGGGTGGGCATCTGGCAGCTGGCCAAGGTAAACCCACCACACTTTGTAGTTAGAACACAGTTCCTACTTCTGTCATTTCTCACGTCTGCTCCCTGTATTGGTACTGCCTCCAGTTACTGTCCTTTCTGTCTTTTACCCCTTCTAAAGAATTATAAGGACACTACCCTCTTCCCTTTCAAGTCCTTTTAAAAATACCTTCAATAAATTAAACAATTGTGGCTATTAGTAAACAGGTAGCAAATAGTATCTGTAATAAAAGACAAAAACAAACACATAGAATGCTTTTATTAATTTCTAGACTTCTGTTCAATGCATGCAGTGTAGAAGAATCTGACCCCATATAGGCAATAAAAGTGAGACTGATTATTTGGAAGTTTGACTTTTGGGAAAAAGATTAATCTTCTTACCTAGTTCAGAAGTTGAATCACTTATTCGTTCAAATGGATCTCTTAGAAGTCCAGTGATACTTCAGTTTGTTGCACAATATGCAAATATTCAGTATAAATCTTAGAGATCACAGTTAATACCTTTTTTTTTTTCATTAGAAATTGGCGGAGAAAACAAAACAGTCTCGGTTAACCTAATTACAATGTGATTGAAAAATACATTTCTGTTTTAAGACAGGATTAAGACATTTAATATCATCAGCATACAAAAATCTGAAATCTTTAAACTGAAAGCTCAGAACACCTCCTTCAGCTTTCTTTCTATGCCCTGAAATCATTAATATTTGATTGAAATCATTAATAGTATCTGAAATGCAAAAGATTAAACCCTTACGTAAGCTTAGTATTTCTTAGAGAATTTATAATTTTTCCACTAATTATTAAATAATTTTGTGCCAGACTTAAAAACAAACAAACAAACCCAGTTCTTTAAATACCTGTGTAGATATTGAAAAAGCAAAATCTTCAGCTACATTTCAAAGGAGTCTTAAAGCTACAGGAGTTAAGGGACTTGGCAGCTTTACTCTGAGCAGGTGTTCAGTTTCTTTTGGGGTATCACCAGTGATGCTCAAGCCAAAAAGTGCCACAACTAAAGCCAAATCTCAAATCCTCAAAGCCAAGTGTCATCCAAACTAGTCTTTCATCAGTAAACATCAACAAAAGAAGACTGAACTGGATAGAAATTCTTTTCCACTCCCCCTCCCCAATACTTTATGGTTTGCTTTGATATGTTTTGTTCATTTTATCACAGTGTTCTAAAAAGTACTCAAATCTATGATACCAAATACAGCATTTGTTGACAATCAGGATTTTGTTAAGGCCAGCTTCTATCTTTTTAAAGATTAATAGGAAATTATTAATCTTTTAGGAAAGATAGGCTGTAAAATGCAAAAGTATTTTATCTAGTTATATAGAGAATTATTTCAATAATTTCTATCCACTTCATACAAGTTTTTCCTCCATCTATTGCCTCCTCTGCTTCATGTTCAGACAAACATTTTGCCAAAGAACCCTAACCATCTCAGAAAAGTTAAACCCTTCATCAACACCTATATATAGCAATTATCAATATGGATTTAAGGTCTCTAGCAAACAACCAAAATTCACAGAATTAAGAAAACAACATCATTCTATTAAAACCAGTCAGATTTCAGGAAGAGAAAGGAAAAACATTAAGATTACAAACTACTGCAGGTCTAAATCTCAAATGATTTGCAACTCCATTGGAATATTATTGAAGGAAGTACTACTAGTACCTTTGTTCAAAAGAAAGATTAATTTGACAAAAACAGAAGGGAAGGAAGCTAAAACAGCCTTAATCAGTAGCATCTGAGTTTTCTTGGGAAGTCTCTTATTTAAATACTAAAAGACCATATGGCTTCTAGATCTTACCAGAAAGGTTTCAGGCTAAATTTAACACAACACAGGAGACAAGCTGGCTAGTATTTTAGTCAGATCACATTAAAAATGTAAGAATATTGTCTAAAAATACATATTGGAAGCCTGCAGGCAAATCTTGTGTATCTTTACCTACTTGTTGCCTCTTTATTCCACTCGTTGAATGTGTTTCCTAAAAAAAAAGTTGTGAGAATTCAGACTTAACATGCAATTGCCTATTTCCTTAATCTGACATTCATATTACATAAAAATCAAGATGGATTTGGGCTTCTATGCCTAAGTGTTAAATAGATGGTAAGATTAGTAGAAAAAAATTGAGAGTATTTGGAATCACTTAATTTCATGACAAATACTTCACAAAATTATTCTGCTTGATCTCTCTGTAGAACATTCTAAATATATCTGGGTAACCCTTCTTGTCTTTAAAAAAGAAGCAGTATTGCTGGCAGTTGTGGCTACTTGCTCCCTTCAGAAACAAAATATCTTTTTGTTAAAATTATTTTATCAAATTTTGGGGGGTTTTAGGGTTTTTTTAATAGATATAATGTAGAAATTTTTCAAGAAGTGATGTATTTTCCCACTTCAAATGCTATACAAACTTTTAATGTGACACTTTGCAAATATTTGACTTTCAGGCATGTTCCAAATTTACAAAGAAAAATCTGATAGATTGACCTATGAACAGATTACTTAAGATACAAAGGTTTTTTTCTGTAATGAAATTAAAAAAAAGAAAAGGACTAAACACATGCTTTACAACGACAGTCTAGTTACTGATAGAGTTAAAAATGCTCAGGAGTAGAATATAAGCCTATATATCATATATAAGTGTGGTCACATATGTATGACTGTCTCTCAGGCAGTTTTCTACTTTAGGGAGGCAGAGACCAACATTTGTTCTTCTGAATTCAGAGGAGTATATAAAATGGCTATTTAAAACAATTTCATAACAGAGTTGTAATTGTTAGAGTTTTGTGTTTATCTTAATTTAACTCCTTTTTGAAAACTTGAAGAGAAAAGTTAATATTCCACATATTAGAATGGCAAATACTTTGAACTTGTAAACAGCAGATATTATACTGCACTTTTTTTGCAAAGGCACTAACAGCAGCTTCAAGCAAAAACACAATAAACAGCTAATGCAACTGTTGATGCCAGTGAGGTGAGGAAGCTTAATATTCTGATGTATTTGTCTTTGAATAGGATAATTAGTCTGCCAAACTTAATAAAAGGATTGCAACCTTCTGAACATCAGGTGTTTTCAGAGATTGGAGACTCTGAACTGTACAGAAGCAAAGCATATTTTGGTGCCGGTAACAGGGTCAAATTCTGCTCTTAACTTCAACTATCTACTCACTGAAACAAGTTACGTAAGAGCAGTAATTGGCCTAATATATCATGATACTCCCTTCCTTCCAAAATATTTCCTTTGTAATCAAGCAAACTACAAATAGTACCTTCCACATAAGTCATCAAAGAGTAAACTTAAGACTACTTTGCATTAATGAGCTACAATGTCTGTCTCTTGCCATGGACATACTGTAAAGGTTAAGCCAGTATTCCTTATTTTCCAAGTAGGTTACACTTGCACCCATAACCATACAACTTAGATTGTGAAGCTCACCCACAGAACACAAAATTTTCTCATGTTTACACATTTTTTATTAGGTGGGCAATATTGTTCTGAGTTCAACTAATTTGGAGGCAACAAGCTTCTGAGGTCTTTATGACCAACTTGCTACACCCCTTGCCTTTATATACTATTCCTCTTTGCACATATAAAGTTACATATTATATCATTGTTCTTGAATCTGATCTATTTAATGAAAGAAATTAAGAGAAAAAAATTCCTTTCTCTTTATGTTAATTGCTAAATTTGGTTATGACAACAACAAACATAAACATCTCATTACAACCTTATTTAGTTTTCACACTAAATCCGAGCTTAAGTTGAGCCGCTGTTTTCACAGTATAGCTAGCAGTATCTTTTTCAATTCTCTGCCACCCGTGCTGGCACTCTTCCTGAGAGAAACCTGCTGTCACAGTGCTCTCCTCTTAAAATCTTTTTTCATTGTAGCTTCCTTGTTTGGGTGTTTTGGTTTTTTTTAAATCAATTACAAATATCTAGATGATGACAAAAGTTGGTAGGAGACATACAGCTGCTGAAGGCTCAGTCTTGCACCTGAAGTGCAATTCTGAAAGTGTGTGGACTTTCCTAGCTTCACTGACATAACCAAGAGTAAATGCTTATGTTTTGCTAGAACAGCAGTGGAGGTCATCTAAGTATTGTTTTCTAGGTTCTCTCTTGTAGTTTCAAATTGCAAAAACTCCAGAGGGACTAGCTGACAAAAGGTCTTTCAAGGACAACTAAAAAGTGAAGTATAGTAATTGTCCACAAGCTATGAAACATCAGCTCTCCACACACGACAGTATTGGGTTCTCTGTCATCAAAAGGGGGACTGAAATGGAATTATACCTGCTACAGGAAAAAAACCCAACCCAACCCAACTCAACCCAACCCAACCCAGATCTAAAATTCATAGATACTTATTAGTTGTTATCTGCTTCTGTGATACATTTTTATTTGATTACAAAGAAAAGGTTAACCAAGGGACCTGTGAAACATTACATCTTTTGTGGCAAAGGCCAGGAAAGTATAAACCAGCATTAATGGAATTACAAAATCAAGTTTTTTGGAGATCTGTCTTTAAAAAAGTATGCTAGATCATGTAACAGCTTGCAGGGTAGAATATAAGATTTAGATAACCAGGAGTAAGACTTATCCTACTAGGAATCTCAAAAGACAATAAAGTTTTTAAACTCCATTATCAAAACCATACCAAATAGACAAAGGGAAACATTAAAACACATAAATATAGTCTGCTTTAGGATTTTGTTATTGCAAACTTGATGTGCAACAGCATGTGGTAAAAATATTATTAAGATTTACAAGTTTACTCTGTGAAAACATAAAGGCCCATTATCAAGAAAGCCAGAACAGAAAAGTAAGGCCTTCATGCAAATCTGAGAAGTTACTTCATTTTTAATTTCCTCATTCTGATGCTGAACAAGATTAACAAATCAATGAAAGCTTTATTCTGTTCATATCTGTTCAGGTAGATCCCTGAGTCTTCAGGATTTTTCAACAGACTTGACCACTAAATCTGTTTTCATGGAATGGGTGGGACCTATATTTTGTAAGATCCCAAATTCATTTTAGCCTAAAATTCAGCATTTGTAAACCTGCATATCTCAAAATAAAAGAGAAACATGTAAAAAGCCACTTAATCCGAAATCTGTTCTAATAGTACCACCTGAAATTTGATCTCAGATGTAGTGTAACAAGCCAGAGATATTCAGTCCAATGAGTTACCCATTTGAAAATTTTTAAAAATAAACATTTCAAAAAGGCCTTTTAGTGCAATTCTGTAGTTTCCACTCAGCTCGGTTTTAAAATCCCAATTGTTATCTAAATTTTTTGAGCTGTTCTCTTTGCTGTATTTTGTCTTAATAATGAACTTTAATATACCATCAAAAATTGTATCAATGTAGAGAAAAAGATTCTTTGGTAAGTATGCTTTCATACAGAAAAAAAACACGACACTACATTGTTAGTGAGTACTGTCCTTTTTTTTGAAGAAGACTTTATGTAGGAAGAACGAAACAAATGAACAAACAAACAAACAAGTGGAAAGATTTCCAACAGAGTCCATTTTTATTCTAAAAGAAATCCCTTCACTATCCCCCTGTTACATGCACTTGCCATGTGTAACCATGCCAAATAAGCATATTCTGGGAAAAGCAAAGTTAATGCTATAATGAGTATTTCTTAAGGTAAAATTATTGTCAACAATTCTTCTCTGTGCTGGCCTGTAAATCCTACATATTGTACCGATCTTAAATTCTGCAAGTGGTCTGAATAACACTGGCAGAGTGAAGTGGGGAAACATGAAAAGTGACCTGCTATGGGGCTGTGACATCATTACCAGTTTCAGACTGGTATGCATTCAGGTACCGTCATCACATTTGATATCGCAGTGTCCAAATGACAATGAGAGTAGTTACTAGAAATAGGACCATTTCTTGTAAGCCTGCTCATCAGCTCATACACATTCCATAGGTCCTTCCCAGAGGAAAACTGAAGTCCATGTGACTTACAGGTACAAGAACAGTTGGTCCACGATACATTTTCAAGATCAGGGTTTGCATTTTCTAGGTGACTTAAATTTGGAAGAATGTATGAAACATGCTGTTCAAGAAAAATTGAACATAAAATTGGGGAACAGTATCTATAAATAAATACGATATTTCAGTGGTAAAAACATAATTAAAAAACAGACCCTCTAGACAGCGTAGAATTCTAGCTACAAACCATCTCGTTAGTGAAAACTGATGTGAAAATTCATAAGTTTATGAATAGCTGAACAAATACAACAACATACTGATACTTCCAAACACAAAGGATTTTGTTCTTTAACAGTTGTCAGAGGAAAAGCTCTTTTTTTTGAGAATGGAAGAGGGGGGCAGAAGGAAGGGGAAGAAAACTACACAGAGGGCCGTTTTCTTCCTACCTCGCTGCCCCCCTGCTATTGCTTTCTGAAGAATAGAGTAAGTATGGACAATACTTCCACTTATTTATTTGGTTTAGTATTAGTTTAATTTAGTATTTATTAATTTGTTAGGCCTTTGGTCTCATTATTATCTACTGACCACTGTCTTTCTTGAAGGCATCTTGACTTTAGGGCATTCAAAAAACCTCCATGCAATGGTCATCCTGAAAAGGACATCTTAATACAGGGCAAATGTACATCTAACTCTGTAACTGCCACAGGAGGATATCAATTCAATTAATCATAACCAATTGGTGATTTTTAAACTAAACATTATGTTTATCTGTTTAATGTTTTCTGACCTTTTTAGACTGAGAAAATTTAGAAGATACAGTTGTAAAAAGACAGGAAAAGGATATGTGCTTTTTCTTCAAGAAACCAACCGCAGTGACTTTTACTTATTATTAATAAATCAGAAAGACCAGGTATTTTAAAAGCACATTTCTCACTGTAGCTGCAATATCCTAAAACATTGTTTCTAATGTTTCTTTCAGTAAAAGAAATGGATCACCATTTGATGTAAAAATAGAACATGGAAACAAGGGTAATCTTCTAAATGTGTGATATACATAAAATCCAGGTGAGGATAATAGATGGGACAGAAAATATTAAAATATTACCACGTTTCTTTCATAGAGGTACATAAAAATTAACACCCTATTATGTACAAATTTCCCCCTCATCATCAAGGACAGTTTGTTTTCTTAGAAAGGAGTAAAATCCTGCTAAGAGTCTCCTCTTCTTAATTCCAGGAATTTTGTCGGTAATAGAAGATATTTATAACCAGGTCCTTGTAAATTACTGTGATTTAGTTAAATTAATTAGAAGAATGACACATTAACCAAGAGATCCATCAACCTCATTGCCTTCAGCCATTATTCTCTTCAGAATATCTTCTAAGAAAACATACAGTTGAGAACATTTTTACCTTGAACACAAGTAGCTGTTTTAATTCTCTAAGAAGTGTTGTAATATGACAGAAAACCTAAGGTATAACTAGAAGAAATGGTACTAGAACATGCAAATAAGAATTCATTCTAAACAATGTCCTTCAAAAATCTAGGACATGCCATTAAAGTCAGTAGCTAATTGTAGCTTTGCTGTCTTACAGCCATTCTTGTCTAAAATACAATTTTATATATTTGCATTAAGCAGTTACTGCTTCTTCTGACCTCAAAAGCTCTTGAGGGAGCTGGAAGTGATGGACACCATCAAACACTATACACAACTTTTATGACTGAATAATTACTTACCATAAAATTTTCCAGCTCAGGAGCAAAAGACAAATCCATCAGATGCTAGCTATCCTTACCTACAATGCCCTCAGTGTTTGTTACTCACATACTTAGGTACACTGAAGAAACAGTTCCTTAGCCATATAAATGGGCCTAAAAATTTACGATCTACTAAGGGAAATGAATTTTTGGTACATTTAAGGTAGCTGGTACCTAACAGGTGGGTTTTAGTTGGTTTGTCCCTGGATAACTTTGCCTGCCACTCATCTTATAGATGAAATTTTAAAAGAAAAATTTCAGGTTTTGCTCCCATTTTCTATGTGTATCAGTGAATATTTTTTGGCATTGACACCAGGAATACTTTAGAAGAAGAAATATACCAAAATGCAGTTTTGGTTTGAATTTTCCCTACCACTAACATTTATAATAAACTACATTTATTTGTTGAATTTTAAGATGTTAGACTCCATTAGGGCCTGCAACATTACTATGAAGAAGATGCCTTTTGTGCATTGCTTAAAATGGATCTCTAATAGTTCTTTCTACAGCAAGGATTCTTTATTTATCATATGTATCCCACTACCCTTTTTACACAAGTCTACCAGTATTCACAGTTCTGAAGTGCCTGAGATATGGCAGTCTAACAGATAAGTCTAAACATTATAGCTTAGTATAAAAGTATTTTTTCTCATGCTCTGTGCTTTTCATGAAATATATTTTTATTTTTCTTAAAAATCCACATATACAACCCATTTACAGATGAGATTCATCTGTATATGCTCTACTTCCTTGGCTGACACATCAAGACACAACATGACATAAATCATTGCATCAATCTTTTCAGGATATTATTGTATGACTTAATACAGTATGACATTACTATTAAGAACCAGATGCAGTGCTTCATAATACCACAAGTCAGTCTGAGGTACAAGAAAAGACAGTTCACCTTCAACTATGATCAGAGAACTATTCCTTAAGAATTAATTAGCCCCCAGTCTGTTGAAAAGGTCATAAAAGTAGCAAACTTTGATGTTTGCAGGTGCACTTGTGCGACCAAGCTGCTGCCATTAAGTAATAAAAGGTTCCACAATGTATTTCTTTTCCTCTCCAATTGCTTTGAATGATGAATTCAAAATTCACGTGTATAAACAGAAATTTATTTCTTACACAAACACACACACTGGCATTCACCCAATAAAAGTTCTTTAATGAAATTCATAAGTTTAAAATAAGAACATCAATAGTTAGCATCAGTTTCACTCTCATTGTCCATGTTGTTTGGGTTCATAGCCTTAATTCTATCTCAGCTGACCAGTGAGCCACTCAGAAAACAGCCTGAAAAGGACTTGCCAAAAAATGTGCCCTGTTTAATGACAAAGTGAATGCTCTGATTTCTAATACTGATTTCAAAAAGAAAAAGAAAAGGAAAAGGAAAAAAGAAAAGGAAAAAAGAAAAGGAAAAAGAAAAGGAAAAAGAAAAGGAAAAGGAAAAGGAAAAGGAGAAAAAAAGACTGATTAGCCCAGTTTACTTTAAGGAGGGCTGCTGAGCTAGTGGGAAAAGCTGCACAAGTGACAGTGAAGAAACAAAAGGGCTTGTTTCAGGTGACCATGAAAATACTTGAAGATTTCCCTGAAAAATTTCTGTGCAAAGGTATCCAAGTTGTAACTCATGGACAGTTCAGATGACTTACTAACTACACAGATTGAGGTCCAAAACAATCCCGTTCTGAGTTCAAGAGTAGGTACACGCACATAAAAGCAAATAAGTACAAAAATGTTTGCCTTGCACAGGAGTAAGCTACCACTTGCCAGCTGACATATGTCTATGTCTGCTCCACAGTGTTCCCTTTAGCAATTTCTCCAGAAGTTCAAGCATTTCCAGGACCTTGCTCTGTACAGAGCTGTTTTCTGTCATCATTCAGATATATAGCGTAAGACACAGGTTAGGAGGATGGGCAAAACAGGAAGTAGTTGGGAGAAATGTGTTCAGATAACAGAATGGCAAATATGGGTTCTGAAAATTTACACAGTATTATAGTTCTAGCACAGTTAAGGAAACTGCACAAAGAGCTGATCTTTGGGATTTTAACTCCCAATAACTGCAATGCTGGAAAAGGGAAGTAGATACTGTATGGACATTTGGAAATTTGCAGACTAAATAAACTACTTTTTCCATGTCCTTATTCTGTGGATATCCCCAATAAAGAAATAAATTAATAAATGTCAGGTGCCATAGATGATTAAAATCCAAAGGAAATTAAAAGGGAAATTGAACACTTTCTGACCCCAACCCACCGCAGGTAAAAAGAAAAAAAAAAAGGGGAGGGGGGGGAATAAAAAGAGAAAAAAAAAAGGAAAAAGGAGGAAGGAGAAAGAAGGAAGAAGAAGGAGGAAGAAGAAAGAAGAAGAAAAAGAAAGAAGAAGAAAAAGAAAGAAGAAGAAGAAAAAGCCAGGCTGTTACCATAACAGTTCATCTCAGTCTTGCCTGGACTCCTTTTAGAGTGATGGCCTCATTGCTGCTGCAGAAAGGAGGTTGTCCTTTCCAAGATCAGCTGCTGTCACTGTTCTTTTCTTATACCTTCCTTCCCTGTCCAGTCCCAAAACAAACCCAAAGGCAGCAGAGACTAAAAATAAAGCAGTGCTTCAGTAAAGTTAAGATTCAATACCCACGATCATTTCAGTTAGAGAATGGTGTATAGCCTACTTACAGCTCCCTTATGCACCACTGAGCCCCACAACCCTACCTGTCCTGCTCAGAGCTGAAGTTACACCTACCCCAACCTTCTGGCCTTTCAAAACTACACCTAACATCTCTTTAGCTTTTTTCCTTTTATCTTCCCCAAATCCACTGAGCATAAAACTGAATTTTACCTGCTCTGTTGAGAAGCTTTGAGCCAGCTCTGGCTGGCACCAAGCACTGCTGGAAATGAGTGACTGGACCAAGCGTGCCATTCATCTGATAATAATAACTGTCTGAGATTGCCAACCTGCAAATTTTGAAGGAATATTCCTATCAAAATGTGTCATGCAAAATTTACAAAAAATTGACATTGAGTGTTATCCAAGTTTATTTAAAAGATTACAAAGGGCATAAATTTAAACAGCTCTGACCAGTTATAATCAACAAAGGAAAAGTGCTTACAACACCTCTATTCCTGTTTTCTGTTTGTGTGGTGCCATACATGCCATTCATTTCTCTTCAGCGATTCTGGAAAGTGCATACACATAATCGTATGAAGTTTAACAAGGCCAAGTGCCAGGTCCTGCACTTGGGTCACGGCAACCCCATGCAGTGCTACAGGCTTGGGGAAGAGTGGCTGGAAAGCTGCCCGGCAGAAAAAGACCTGGGGGTGCTGGTTGACAGCCGGCTGAATATGAGCCAGCAGTGTGCCCAGGTGGCCAAGAAGGCCAATGGCATCCTAGCCTGTATCAGGAACAGTGTGGCCAGCAGGAACAGGGAGGTGGTTGTTCCCCTGTACTTGGCACTGGTGAGGCCGCACCTCGAGTACTGTGTTCAGTTTTGGGCCCCTCACTACAGGAAAGATATTGAGCTGCTGGAGCATGTCCAGAGGAGAGCAACCAAGTTGGTGAGGGGCCTTGAGCACAAGTCTTATGAGGAGCGGCTGAGGGATCTGGGGTTGTTCGGTCTAGAAAAGAGGAGGCTGAGGGGAGACCTTATCGCTCTCTACAACTACCTGAAAGGGGGTTGTAGTGAGGTGGGTGCTGGTCTCTTCTGTCAGGTGTCTGGAGATAGGACAAGAGGAAATGGCCTCAAGTTGAGGCAAGGGAGATTCAGGTTAGATATTAGGAAAAATTTTTTTACTGAGAGGGTTGTCAAACATTGGAATGGGCTGCCCAGGGAAGCGGTTGAGTCACCATCCCTGGAGGTATTCAAAAAGCGAGTGGACAGGGTACTCCAGGGCATGGTTTAGGGGGCATGGTTAATGGTTGGACTTGATGATCTTGAAGGTCTTTTCCAACCGAAATGATTCTATGATTCTATGATTCTATAAAATATTTAAACAGCACGTTGTTACCTAGTCTCTTTTAATACCAATTTAAAAATTGAATAAGTTAATACAGTGGGATTTTTTATTTCACTGTAATTTGAAAGTACATAAAGGAACGAGACTGTGGGATTTGAGAACTAGGAGTTTATATTAGCAGGCTTTCTGATTTATGTATTCTTGTCAGCCTGCTTGCAAGTAGGCAAGGAGCATTAATGAAAACATGACGTTAGAAAATAACCAGCAAAGATTTCTGTCAGTAGCTCAGTTAAAACTGAGAACAGGAGGAGAATAAATTTGAGTCAAACTTAACTGGCAAAGTATGAAGCACAACGTTCAAACAAAAGCCCAGAGTTAATAAGGTTACTCTTGACAGGCTGATGTTAGGTAACTGGAACATGGTATATAAAATACTAACATTTTATATTTTCTTTGCCTGCCGTGTGCAAGCCACATTTTCAAAAAAACCAAACCAAACTAAAAATAAATCCCAAAATAAAAAAGTATGTAAGCTTGCAGCTTATTTCTAAAAATGTTACGCAAAATGGTCCCAAGATAATTGAATTTACAACCCCACTGTAGAACAACATTCAAAATACCTTTATAAGAGGGTATAAAAAGGAGGTTTAGAATTTACCAGTTGTTTTAACCCTTCATTTTATTTGTCTGTATATGAAGTATATCTTAAAAACAAAAGCTCTTAGTTTCTCCCCGACTTTGAAACCAGAAAATAGTGATGGCATCTTAAAGCTAGAAAATCATACTAACATAAGGATTCCTTGCATCTTCTTTTGGTTTTAACCAGTTACTAGAATTAAATCCAGTTGTCAAAATACAACCCTGGTAAAAACTGGAAAGAATTAGTACAATACTTGCATTGGATGAGAGTTTTCTCAGCTAATGGTGGCAATAGCTGGGAATTTCAATGAACCAGTGCTGTAAGACTTGTGAGATGATTACACTAATTGAGCCAATTTATAGCTCACTGCTGCTGAGTCCCTTTTTTATCTCCCTCAACACCACACTTCCAGAGTATTCTTTTAAGTGTCAGAATGCTCATACACCAGACCACTACTGCTGATGGCAAATGAAAAGACCACTTTAACCACATACAAAAGGTGATTAGAGAGGTCATCTTTTCATTTGCCAACAGAAATACTTAAAATAAGGCTCTAGATAATGGTATAAGTGTGTATTGGGTTTGTGTGGCAAGGTTTTGGTAGCGAGGGGGTTGCAGGGGTGGCTTCAGTGAGAAGCTGCTGGAAGCTTCCCCTATGTCCAACACAACCAATACCAGCCGGCTCTAAGACAGACCCACTGCTGGCCAAGGCTGAGCCAATCAAGGATAGTGGTAGCGCCTCTGTGATAACATATTTAAGAAGGAAAAAAAGTTGCAGAGCACACAGAAATGGCAGCTGGAGAGAGGAGTGAGAACATGTAAGAGGAACAACCCTGCAGACACCAAGGTCAGTGAAGAAGGAGGGGGAGGAGGTGCACAAGGCGCCAGAGCAGAGATTCCCCTGCAGCCTGTGGGGAAGACCATGGTGAGGCAGGCTGTCCCCCTGCAGCCTATGGAGGTCCATGGTGGAGCAGATATGCACCTGCAGCCTGTGGAGGACCCCATGCCAGAGCAGGTGGATGCTTGAAGGAGGCTGTGACCCTGTGGGAAGCCTGCGCTGGAGCAGGTTTTCTGGCAGGACTTGAGACCCCGCAGGGGACCCATGCTGGAGCAGTCTGTGCCTGAAGGACTGCAGCCCATGGAAGGGACCCACGCTGGAGCAGTTCGTGAAGAACTGCAGCCCATGTGAAGGACTCATGTTGGAGAAGGTCATGGAAGACTGTCTCCCGTGGGA
Source organism: Harpia harpyja (assembly GCF_026419915.1). Lineage (NCBI taxonomy): Eukaryota > Metazoa > Chordata > Aves > Accipitriformes > Accipitridae > Harpia > Harpia harpyja. Next base: position 28,054,480 of record NC_068947.1, read on the forward strand.
GGGACCCCACACTGGAGCAGAGGAAGAGTATGATAAGTCCTGCCCCTGAGGAGGATGAAGCAGCAGAGATAACGTGTGATGAACTGACCGCAAACCCCATTCCCCGTCCCCCTGCGCTGCTGCGGGGGGTAGGTAGAGAATCCAGGAGTGAAGCTGTGCCCAGGAAGAAGGAAGGGGTGGAGGGAAGGTGTTTTGAGATTTGGTTTTATTTCTCATTACCCTACTCTGGTTGATTGGCAATAAATTAAGTTAATTTTCCCCAAGTTGAGTCTATTTTGCCCATGACAGTAACTGGTGAGTGATCTCACCCTGTCCTTGTCTCAACCCATGAGCCCTTTTTTATATTTCCTCTCACCTGTCCAGCTGAGGAGGGGGAAGTGATAGCACGGCTTTGGTGGGCACCTGGTGTCCAGCCAGGGTTAACCCACCACAAAGCGAAATGTGTCAAACAAATTGCAGAATATATAATACTTAACAGACTGAGCTCATACTTGCTGCTGCCATTGGAAGCTTGTTATACATGAATACTTGCAGAAAATAAGCATCAGACACAAATACAAAAATATTTGCATTTGAAATTTTATATTTGCTGTCTGTAACGGAACAAGCACCTACGTAGGAAACAGATTCAGCATCAATGGATGCCTTCCACATGGCTGGGAACAAAATGGATATTGTGATCTGAACACAGATCATATTGCTCACCCTGCTGCTGGGATACAAACATGAATACTAGTCAATGCATGGTAGCTGCAGTGGTCACAACAAAAGAAGCACAACTTACATGACAATTTTTTTGCACTTACTTCCTAACACACTGTGACCGTAACTATTCATCAGAACCCTAATAAAGAGGTGATTAACTGAGCGAGACATTTCTGAGTGAATCCAATATGATAAGAACTATACATGCAATTTTGTGTGACCATAACAAGAAAAAAATCAGAGTTTGAACACTACATACAGGCAATACATTTCACAGTAGTACATTATTTGTAGAAAAGAAACAAATAATCAAACAAACCTCCAGCAGAGTCTGTATATCTCACTAAGTATTTCTTTACATAGATTCAATGAATAATGTCTTTTGGAAGGAATTTCTGGAAGTCACCTCATCCATCCTCCTGCTCAAAGTCTAACTTCCATTTAGGGTAACTGGAAGTTAGGTTGTCTTGCTCAGGGCTATGTCCACTTAAGTTTTGAAAACTCAAGAATGGATATTCCCCAATATCTCCAAACAGTCCTTTCAAGTGCTCAATGACCCTTGTTGTAGGATTTTGTTACCTTTTGGTTTCCCTTGCAACCACTTGTGACCATTGCATTATATCCTCTCACTGTTCACCTCTAAGACGAGTCTGACACCATCTCCTCTATCCATCTGTTAGATAGTGAAAGGCTGAAAAGTAGTTCCCCCCTGAGCCTCCTCCAGGCTGACAAAAAGCCCAGGTCCAGATTTAGTAACCTTGAGCAATCAAATACAGACCCTCAGCATTTCCGAGAACTCAAAAGTTATCCAGTCTTGAAAGGTTCTAGAACATCTACTCTAATGCCTATTCCATCCACCACACAAAGCAAAACAATCTTTTTGAATACCCTATGGAAAAAAAACAAAGTACTAGGAAACATCAAAACCCTATAAATCGATGTAACCTGTGAAAAGACTAGAAAATAACAAGAATTAATTTTCTCTGTTCCTGCAACATATTTTTCCTCTGTTTTGCTAAGTCCTGTTGTCTAAATAGCAGACAGAACAGACATTTCTGTACATTACAAAGGAAGAAAAATAAATCAACCCAAGGTACACGCTAGACAGGTAATTTACACCTGACTTAAGTCTCATGTTCGAATTCTATCAGCAGTAAAACAAGAATCACCAGCTTGATTTTTCTTTTTTTTAAGTAGCAATAAAAATAGGAGCGCAATCTGCTCTCCCTCTTATGTCCAGGTAGGGTTAAGTTCTATTCAGAAGCATATAAAAGGACATCAGCCAAGTTATTTTTGCCTCTTAACTTGAATTATTCTTTTCTGACCCCTGAAAACAGAAAGCAGGCTACATGAAGTGTGAGATTAATAAACATAAATTTGTTGCAAAAACCTCTGTCATGGAAAAGAAGGTTTTCAAAATTACTACTGTGTTTTGAACTGGTATAGGGGTCATTAATGAACCTGTGCTAGTGAAATCTTTATTTTGTAGTAAAGTTACTCCATACAATCTTAACAGTTTTCAGAACTGGCAATTATCTTGTTGAGTTTATAACTGTACAAAGGAAAATCCATATTATACTAACAGAACAGTTTTATTCTTTAATAAGATTCCTCGCTAAAGATATTAATCTTAGGCAGTAAAGGTGTTAGATGCCTTCATGCAGCTGTTAAAGAAAATGTATCTATGATGTCCTGTATCTAAAATACTGGAATATACACTGCTACCTTAAAAACACTACTATGATCCTAAAAATATTTCTAATCCTAAGAATATTTCTGTATTCTAATGAACGGAGTAAGGTCAAACATATTAATATCATAACTAAATAAAATGGAAACCTCTAATTTATTATACTTTTATAGAGTAGTCCATCATAATTTAATGGGAGCAATCTTATCCATATTTTTCATGTACTGTGTAAAAATGTAATTGTTTTGATGAATGATTCTCAAGGTATCCATAAGTGTTATTGATTTTGCAGGAGGTGTGATGCAAAAGTGATTTTTCTGGGTCATTCAAAGCAACTAAATGCATACAAGAACATTTAAGTTTCATTTGTTTAAAAATATTAGAATAAAGTCAAGTGCAATAACTCAACAAGTTCCCCTTGTTTATAAATTTAAGTGAAAGTCTAAAACTGGAGAAACTTTTCCATCTGTAATCTCCGGGGTTTTTTTTTCCCAGCAATGCGAAAACCCCTCCTGAAGGCATTTTACATGGGGAAAAAAAAAAAAAAAAGATATCAACCATTCCCTCTTCTATTATAGAAAAGGTGTTTGGATAATTTTACAGAGGTGTGTCAAAGCATGGTCATGCAGAAAAATGAATTACTTCAGTTACTACAAGCAATACAACCTTTTTACATTTGTTATATCTGCAGCTCTGATATTCAAGATAATGGAGTTCGGGCTTGGAAGAAACAGCTGTTTGGAAGTCTAACTAGAAAAATATCATATAGATTAAGAAACAGATATTGTCAGAAATGAGAGATTTGGTCCTCAGAGGGAGTTAATCCTGAACATATACTCTGTTCTGTCTCTTCTTATATCACAGTTTAACAGAAAAAATGCCCAAGAAGACATAAGGCAGAGTTTTGACATAACAGAAAAGGGACAAAAGTCAAGGAGAAATCTCTAGTCTTAAAACAGATGTGCATACAAATCCACATATATTTTACTTGCAAAGAAAGGCTAAAATTGAAAGACAAGAGGGTTTCAGCAGAACTGCAAAATGTTATTATTCTTCCCCTTAGAAAAGGCAGTACGTTTAGTATGCCATGTTGTCCCAGGACATAACTAAAAAGTCAACAGCTCAGCTGAAATCAATGAATGAATTGAAGCTGCTGTTCAGCTGAAGTCAATCGCAGCTATAAAAGTTCTCCCTGAAAAGTGATGGTGAGAAGCAATAATGTACCCAAATTCTCTATTTTATAAACTGTCTAAGAAAGTCACAAAGTCACTTACAACAATAACACTTGTTTGTCAACTAGAGCTCTAAGTCATTTCACAGGATCATTATCAAACTTGGCAAGATTGCAATGCTGTAGGGGACTTGACAAGTGTGGATTAATCACCTACCCAAACAGAAGATTGTATTTATGAGTCATCTTAATTTGAAAAAGACCTTCAGATTTATTTATTTATGCTCTTTTAAATTTTTTGGCTCATTAGTTTCCTTTATTCATTTCCTAAGTAACAAGTTACACATGGGTCATTTGAAATAGTTATTTGTTTATGTCCTTATTCCATTAAACAAATGGTAAATATTTATCATTCTTGCTTTTCAACAGGTAATGCTTTGGATACACAAGAATTATTGTATTCTAGTCTCGGGACTTAAACTTATCTCCCTGCTGCCACCGACTATATTTAACTAACTCAGATTGTTTCAGAAAAATAATTACAATTCCCAGCTATTAACTTCAGCTTCCAAATCCATTAACATAAGATCACATTGTTAGTCTCAAAGTCAAACCTTTCTAGTGTCCTTACAAAAGAGTTTGTACTTTACCCTGATACTGAGTTATACTGTATTATTTAAGAGAATTACAAAACTGGTTGACACAAGCTCCCTCATCTACTTGGTTCTTACTTCCTCTGGCCTCATCTAGATTTTTGGGGGCTTTTTTTTTGTATTAAGCAGCCCCTTCAGCGAGTCAGATCTCTCTGCCAAATTCTAAGACCTCTCCAGAAGCCTTTGCTTCTGATTTTTTGTTTGTTTGTTTCAGCTTAAACTAGGTTCCATCTTGGCAACAGCAGCTTTGTAATGTGAAAGTTTTCTGTTTTGGTATTTATCAACCAGTTTAGGTAACAGCCCAAAACAATGGGAAGATGTCATTAAAAAAACAAAAACAAAAACACAGAAGTGCAAAAGCAGCCACGCCAAAACCAAGCAAGCAAAAAACCCAAACAATGTCATTAAACCCCCTAAACTATGTAAGGAGGATATTTGCACATAAGTATGAATGACAGTAAGTACTGACCACGATCAGTATGCATGTCAATGGTCACTCAATTCATGGCCAAAATAATGTTATGGTTATGAAGCTACTTTTAATAAGCTATTAGTAATTTTCCCTTATAATTGAACCCCAAGAATTGTTACATTTAGATCTAATACTTCACATAATTTTTCATCTAATTCTTATTTCCCTAGCTTTCATTACAAGTGCCCCCAAAATTGCATTTCCATTCTTCAAACTAAGAATATAAAAATGGTTCGGGATTTCTTTTCCAGCTCTCACATCTTCCTCGTACATACACAAGTACATATGGTTTTTGTTTGTTTGTTTAATTTAGGATTTATTATCTCCTCTGTTCTTCACCTTCACAAAAGTCTTCCCCGTGAAAAAAAACCTTTACCATGCATGCATGCCCTTGATTTTTATTTTCTCTTAAGGCACTTTTCATACAGGAATGGGTAACAATATGATACAAATTCAATTAAAGTGCTCCTGGAAAATGTGGTTCTATTTGTGTAGGAAAAAAAGTCATCTATCTGCATCTTGCAGTAGGAAATTAGACACTTTCAGAAGAAAAAAATGTGGCAAAATGGTTGTAAATTTGTCCTTATCTTTTGAACGGAAATCATTACAACTATTATTAGCCACCCAGAACTGCTCTTCACTACTGAATTGAACTTCCATTAGATTTGTCTTATTTTTCATACACCTTTAAGAGGTGGTCCAGATAATATTACTTGGATGTAAACATACAAGAACCTCTCCAACATTTAATATTAAAAATATGTGAAATGAAAATTATAACAGCATAAAACTCTTTAGAACTTTATTATTAAAAAGCGGAATTACTGATGTTCACTTTATATATACATAATCGAACATAATTTAAATTCCTGGGGAAATGGGACAAAATGGCCTTAGTTTGTCACTTGAATGTGTAAATATTCCATCATATAAAGTCTTTTTCCGATTCTAGCCATCGAAAAATCTTTGATGATTTTATTGTTTTATATAGCAATTCTTAAATATAAAGACTTGCTTGTTACAGATTGAGGGGCAAGCAAAATTTGCTTTTCAAACTTCAACTAGCATTTGTAGGGTTTGCCACTGACCACATCACTATAATTCAAGGTTAACCTTTTTAAAATACCTGGAACTGAACTAATCTAACTAGGAGCCTAATCTAGCAAATAGATGTCTGTGAATGATTAGTTTTGTGATACAATTAATTCAGTCACATGCAGCGGATATAGTTTCTAGATAAACCAGATGCTGAACACTCAAAAAGCCAAACATAATAGTTATCCAAAATAGCACTAGTCTATGACTAAACTCATAAAAGTTGGAAACTATGGCTTCGCTGAAACATTTTCTTCCTTTCTACTGCAAGTAGACACTTGCAAGTAGAATTGTATATCAAGTGAAATATTTTGTTCACCTCAAAACAATTACTGGTGTTTTCTTTTATCAAGAATTTTTTTGTGTGTGTGTTCCTGCTTGATCTAAAGAAAGTTTATGCTATGGAACAGAGAATTCATAAAATAAAGATCAAAACTCTGATGTTTTACTAGTTATTTCTTATCCCTGCAACACAGGAATGCATATGCTGCTCCCAGCACAATGGTCATTACAGGTTGCTATAAACAAAATGGTTTTGTTTCTAAGTTCTAGATGAAGAGCTGAAAAATGATACGTTAGTATTATTAATGTTTCTGGATAGGTACAGCTTGTAAGCTGAGAAAATATAAAAGCCATCATTTCATTTTCTTATTAAATAAGCAGTTACGAATCTTACAACATTTAATTTATCAGAAAAGGAATTTTTGTCTCTGTAATAGATAGTAATGATACAAGCTATGAGAAATATTTTATTTTTTATCAAAATAATAGGCAAGAAACGAACACTTGATGATGTCTGTTGCATGAAATGTTAATCTTACATACATAACCATCTATGATTCTCCAAAATTTTGCTAAACAGCAAAAATTTTAAATAGTGTTAACATTTTCATCACGGGTACATCTGCTTGGCATGATCAATTATTAGAAAGAACCAGCATTTAAAAATTAATTATTCTAAATCATAAGATGGTGTCATCTTTTTTCATGAATAGAGAGAAATAGCTGAAATAGATTAAGAAGGATTATTTCTTTCTGCTGATTTTATTAGTGGTTTTGTAATCTTCCAAATTTTACTTTCCTGGAAATAGAATTTGGTTCATCATTTTGCAATTTTTCTTTGAAGTTTCAGATATTGGCCTCTGTCAGAGAGAGTAGACCAGATAAGATTAATCTCTACTCTGATCTAATGTAGGAACTATTTTTTATGTTCTCAGTGTTGCTGCTAGACAGTGAATTTGTTAAAGGTTGGAGGAAGCATACAGAAAAAAAAAAGGAAAAAAAAAGGGAAAAAAAAAAGAGGGTTGCAACTGGGTTACATGTCAGAAGCCAATAAACTAACAAAAGAACCATATAGCAAGGTATTCAAGGGCAAGATAATTGTAGAGTACCTCTTGTAGTTAAGGAAAATCTTAAGTAGGAAGATCAGACTACAAGGACGTCATTTGAGTATTCCAAAATCCAAGGCTAAATTATTAGCTGTGAAACTAAACCAGAAGTGAACAAAGCACAATTTAGATTAAAAACAAACAATTAAAAACCTTCCACAAAGGTTAACTTTGATCAAGACTTGTTTATGTTATACCTGATAAATGTGAACAGGGAAGGAACCACAGACATCAAACTGCAGAGTATGGAATAACTTCCTGAGCCTTTACCACTAGTAAGTTGCAATCTTAAAATATAAAAATGTGAAAGAGAAAGTGATGTTAGCACCTAATATCATTCATGCAACTTTATTTGTTAATGATTGGAGCTAATATTTGGAAAAGAGTGGAATCAGTTGCAAAATAGAATCATAAATGTATTCATAGAGACCGAATGTCCCAAGCCATCTTGATCACTTTTCTGGTGCTGATACAATTGCAGAACTATGAGAAAGGCACGGAGGAGATCTATCTGGACTTCTCAAAATATATTTGATGCTATGTCACAGCATATCCTATGGGGAAATTAAATCAAATTGGTTTGGAGAGAAATGCAATTAAATGAATCAAAAGCTGTCTGTCTAACTCAGGAGAGGGTAATTATAAATAGTACTTCCATCTAGATGACGAAATAATGTCCATCACTGTTCCCCACAGATGCCCTTGGGGTCTTATTTTATCCAATATCTTTATTCTGAAAATTTATAAAAGCAGGCATAAATAGTTGCATTCACAACTACTGAGCACTTATCCCCTTGTTGGAGAAACCCCATACTATTATTCAAACCTTGACAACCACATCTGTATCCACACTGCAGGTCCTTGGGCAATAATCCTGGAGTGCCTCTCTGAAGATGCAATGTAGACAAGACAGGAATACGTTACCTCATATGCTTTGCTAGAGACAAAGCAAGTCCTTGCGTGCCCTGCACCACATTATCTCTGTGGTACAAATGACTTTACCTGTGCCATGACAACCTTGAAAAATCCCAAGGCACTTTTCTTCCTGAACTGGAAAAATGAGGGGATCCATGGCAGGATCCAACAGACAACCAACATTATTATCCCTACAGACTACTGTACATACCTCATTGTCTTGCAGGCCAGTAAATATAGGTATATTTGCCATTACTGGGCACAGACATTAGGCTGTGTCAGGTCCCAGGGGGTGGCTAGGCTCCCCTTGACCTGAGCGGGGCTGAGCTGGGTTTACCAGGTGCCCCGTGGCCGAGTGCCCATTGCTCAGCCTGTCTGAGCTCCAGCTCTGCCACTGGGTGCATGGGGACTGTGAAGCAGCTTTTACCCCTTCCCTGGGGACAGACGAAAAGGAGCAGGCAGGAACTGGAAAATGTATAAAAAAGAAAGCCAAATGGACCCCAAGACTGAAACAGTATAAGACACCAATATCATGCTCCCTGTGGCAAAGAATAGAAAGTAATTCCCACCATGAACTTCTGGCTCCTGCTGGCAAAGACCTCAGGATGCTGCCAGCACATCTTATTTCCCCACTCCCTCTTTCTTCTTGAGAATCTGCCAACGTTGGGATTTCAATGAACTGTTTTGTTTACTGGAAGGGTGAATATAGCACCAGAGAAAAAGGAGCAGGAATTACTAAATTATTTTGTATAGCACTTTCAAAGGAATTATTAATGAGGTTTTCCTGTGTTAGTTTAGACTGTGAGTGCTAGTTTAGCTGGACTAATAGTTTGGCCTATCAGACTATTAAAATATTAATTTGGCTAAAAATAAAATTTCTAGCTCCATATAGATAGTGTGCTTCCCCTTGCCCACAAGATTTGAGTACAACAGCCTCATACCCTTGCTGCAAACAATCTCTGAAATTGGTGTTACCACCTGGGCTGGCCTTCACTAGTTGCTGGAAGTGGGTATGGAGGCAGTGCCTAGAAAGCCCTTCTGCCCAGATTTATAATGTTCTAAGACTGAAAACAGCTGTAAGGTATACAAACATGCACTTCAGTTGGCAGAAACTGGCATACATCAGTCAAGGTCATCCAAGCTTCAACAGTTCTAGGACCATATGCTAACATTCCCAGAAAGTCTTGTTCCTGAAAGGTACTCTGTTGCAACTGTTTGTGGAGTGAGACCATCAGATTATTTCTCATGTCTTCCTCTCGTCAGTACCATACACCATTATGCACCTCAGCCTGCATGACACTCAGAACTGGGGACATGCAACAAGGAGCTATCCTTAGCTTTTCCATAGCAGCTATGATCCGTGGATTCATGCACAGATGTGTGATTTTTGTTTCTACCAGCAGCATACAGAGATCAAAGTCAATTTCTTAATAACTCTAGAACCCTTTTGCCTCTTTCAGTTTTAAGCAAAAACCATTTGTTTGAACACTCTCTGCCACTCATGTGTCCTTTTTAAAATTTAGAGTAATCTATGGAGGGAGAGAGGAAGGAAGGATTTAGCTGTGATTCCATGGGCTCCTCCCATGCACTAGTCCTTTGCTTGCTGACTAACCCAGGACAGACTCTTCAGTCCTCCCACTGCCCCTTTTCATTTCTTCACTGATAAAAACATAACCAAATATTGCTTTGGATCAGTTCTTCCTGGCTCTCATCTGTCTGTTGCCAAATGGTGATGTCACTCTGCTGTCCCTTCAAGTTCAGGCTCTCCAGGAGGAGATCTTCACTAAATTAATGTAATACAACAAAATTCAGCTTCCTCCAATCCAGCTTCAAGAATCACTTCTCCACCCTACCCCCAAAATGCTCTTTCCTACTGCTGTGAGACTTCTTAAGGAACCTTATAATCCTTACAAGATTTTTTATTTCAACTCTTACAGTTCCCTCCAGGCAGCTTCTGTTAATATTTATTTTACAACTGCATCAGTGCTTTCCAGTTCTCTCTCTCTCCCCTACTCTGCTCCTAAACTTCTGGTCTAACCCCTTATCCTAAAGAAGTGTAAATGGGCTGTATCTCACTTGTCTGAGGGGGCACTGCACTTATTTTTCTTAAAATGGTAGGGACGTGCAGAAACAGTGAACATGTAATCTTTAGAAATATTTAGTGGAGTACTTGATTCCTGTTAGAGTGTTTCATTTCAAGCATAGTTTATAAATATACTCTTTTTTTTTTTTCTTTTCAGAATAGTGTCACCTGAGTTCTATAAATAAGGTCTAGAAGTAGAAGAAAACTTTTAAGTAGATATTAAAGATATGATATCCTGAGGGTACTTATACTAGAACCTAGGAACCCTTTTTATGGCCTCCACCCTGCGGTTGACTCCTCTACAGAAAAAGTTTCACAAATGTTAAGCAAGTGGAAACACTTAAAGCTTCAGTAATAAGACAAATGTTCCTCCTTGCAGATAATGTATCATCATGACTACCACAAGCCAGGCAAGGACAATAAAATATGCATAGGAAGGACAGTGAATTCTGATAGTCTATCCTGATCCCAAGATTTTAAAAGTTAGTAGGGAATTTTTAAACAAGTTTCATACAGTGTTATGCAAAATCTAACAATTATGTAAATTTATTTTAAAAGTCCTTTTATCTTTTCTACATGTCCTGGTTTGTTTTTCCTTTCTTTTTTTAAGAAATTAGTCTATCCATTAGATTTTCACCTAAATGAAAAACACAATTATAACAGAATATTGCTTCATGGTGAATTTGCAGATTTATAAGCACTTGATGGGTCCAGAGGTTTAGCTGTAAATTTTTTTTGAAAAAAAATAACACATGTTCTTTGCAAAATAGCTCGTATCTATTTTCCAATCTGAATCTTAACTCTCTCTCAAGTTCTGCATTATTTCTCAGTTCCAACTAACTTCTTACATTCAAATTTTAGTCATTCTGAGTTGCTAGAAACTGTATAAAATAGGAGTTGTTTGTTTGGGTTTTTTTCCCCTTGAATACAAAACCCTCTGTGAAACTAAAAAATAAAATTTTGGATTCTCCAGTGGTAAGATTATGCTTTCCTCTTCTCTGCCTTGCTACTTGACTTCACAAAAAGCCCCACAAATACTGTATAAAACTTTCAAGAACCAAACTGTAGCTTCTTCCAAAGGCAACTGCCAAACCCAACTCCAAAACACTGAACCAAGCATACAAGTCACAGAACAATATATAGCAATGTAACATTGTTTTAAGAGTGCCATGGAGAACACAAGCAGATTTGACTTAGTTGCACACAGTTGATGCAACACTTGGACCTGCAGTATTAAAAAGAAAGGATTCATCTGCCTCACACGTTTCTGTCTGACCCTTGATTTTAAAATGTTCACATGATAACACAGCCACTTTAGGCCCCTTGTGGTATATAGTAACTTGCAAGCACAGACAGCATCGAATACCAAATTCCTATTAAGTCAATGAGTCCCCAAAGAGAGTGTTTACTTTCAGATTATTTCTTCACCAAATAGAGCACCTTACAAAATCCCAGTTAGCACAAATATCTAGATTTTCATTTGTGAAAAATGAAAGACAAATGCTGTCAAAACTCATAGTGAGCGCTGCTTTTCTTCCTTTGCTAGTCACTAATCTTATTTTCCTCAAACTATTGTTAGGTGGGTTTCTTTCAACATCGTCTTCCAGTTAAATTTTTAATCAGTTTGTTTGGTGTTTCATTTTGTATGTTTTTGAGAAGAAGCAAACTTTGCCTCCATTGCAAAGTTCTGCAAATTAACAAAGTGGCTGAAAACACGACTATTAATGATATCTGATTTACATTAATTAGAAGTCATAAATTATTGATCACATATATAGACTCAGTTAAAAACCTTAATTCCACAAACATTATGCACCATATACAATTTCTGGAAGGTAAAATAAACCTGCATTTTAATATATTCTGTACTGTAACTTTTGACAGCCATACTACTTCTTCACTCTGTCTTATCATCTACACACTTTTTTTGTAAGGAATTAATCCAGGTTCCTTTTGAACAATTTTGGTTTATTGGATCTAAGAGTTTTGTCTAAGATGAGATCAGCTTTGGTTTGTCCGCAATGAGGATCCAAAGAATTATTGCGGGGGTCTCACAACAGGGTACAATAGAAAGAAAAGGACTGTTTTTCTAAAATTCTGTGTAGTGTAGCTATGTTTACTTTCTATATTAACAATGTTCACTGATGTTTTTGTACTTAGGTACAAAATTATGTAAATTTATGTGCTCTGAACATTATATAATGGATTATTATGCCTTCTAAAATATAAATCTAATACCTTAAATGTCTTACAGCACAATCTCCCCATTATAGATCTCTATAATATTGTATTTACATTCTATCATTACTTCTCTTTTTAATTATATATATTCAGCTCTAGAGAAGCTTGATTTCTTTTTTCTTCTTTCCTTTAGGATATATTTAATTAGCTTAATTCAAAATTGTGCCCTTCTGGAATCATCATTAACACAGACTTAGTATAATTAGCATTTTAATGTACAATAAATAATCCTGTACAAGTCAGGTTTTTACATTACTCTTTCCCTTTTAACAACAAACCTATAAACCTATTTTCCATTTATGTGCTACTTTTTTTCCCTTTTTTTTCCCCAGGGATAACTGAGTAGACAGCAGAACACAGAAATATTAATTTAATATTCTTTCACTTATCAACTCTTTTTGACGTTATTGCCTTTAGTATTTCACAGTGTTTTATACTGTGTTTGACAGCAGCTATCAAAGTGCTTGACTGAAGCATCTGTTTGTAGCTGAGCTACTCCAGGTCTCCTAAAGGACTTTTAGGGATTTGAGCTATTGGATTCTAAATTACTAGCTTACTTTGTAAATTTACACAGCTTCAAAAGTATGGATTGCAAAAAACTGGACCAACAAATACAAGCAGAGATAATGAAATTGCTACAAAATTCAGAAAAATAACAATATTATCAACCTTTTTTTTAAATTTTATTTTTTTTAAATCATGATTTGCAGGCCATGGAAGTGCAGAAAAGGCTCAAAACCTAAGATTTTTTGAATATGTAAGTATATTTTTACCTCTGTCTTTCCACCTCCAATTCCACATACTGCAAATATTCAAACTGAAAGTAATACTGCATTTTTTAGCAGATTTCTGCCCTAATCCATACGTGTCACCAAAAATCAATCCAACAAAATTAAAACCAAACCCTTTAAAATAAAATGAGAAGTCAGAGCGTGTATAATTTCATCAAGTCTAAGAATAACCTTTCCAATAAGAAGAATTTGTGGATTAAAAAGAAGACAATAAATTCAAACAGAATTTCTACCTTTAAAAAGTGGCCCTGATGCCAACAGACTTCAGAAGGATGTAAATATTTTACAGCTAAGATCAAATTTTACACCGAAGCTCATATCTGTTAAATTAACATTCAATTTCACAGAGAAATTACTACCAAAATTATGCCACTTAAATAGAACAAACTAATTTTCATGTCAGAATGAACTGTGACCTTTCAGAAATGAGTTAAGTGGAAAGTCCAGTTCCCAGCAGATAAGCAATCAAGGAAAGGAAAAAAAAAAAAAAAAGCTACAAATACACTACTCATATCTTTTGTTGAGTGAACCCATTAGGATATGGAGAGTATCTGGGAGACACTGTGGCAATTTATATTTCAAAAACTTAAAGCACCATTGTGTGTTCCTATATGAATCTATGTTGCTTTTGTTTTTTTTATATGAATATTCTTTCATAGAGGGATAAATTGAAGGAGTTCCTTTCAGTCTAGGTTAATTTCTAAATACTTTTCCTCCTTCATCTTCTTTATAGTGCTTTTGTGTTTTCTGCAAATTTGTTTTTGCTGTGAATGCATGCATAATTCAAACACATTTAAGTTTCTTGAACTTTAGAATACAGACCTATGCCATTATGCCCTGGTAATTCACTTTGCGAAACTGCTGGCATGTAATTCTGTCATTTAATCCTTTTCTGTATCTCCAATAAGTCACTGAGGTTTATAACAGAGACTTTGCTATACATATTAGCTATGCAGAAAAATTAGCTTATGTACAGTATACATTTGAATGTTGAAAACCATTCCAATATATGAAAATCTTTATTTAAGCAGGAAATAACTTGGCATAGCTCCTTCATCTGTAAGTTGGAGACACCATTACTGTTTTAAAAATATTACTGCTTTTTTAGATGCATCTACCAATTCTGATACACTTTTACACTTCAGCAATTAAATAAATGAAAAAGAGGAAACTTTGATGATTTTTTTTACTAGACTGATAATTTGTGAAATTACCTATAATTCATTTCAAAATATATATCAGGAGTTTTTTATGACTTACTTACAAAGTTTAAACTATTGACCTACAGGAGCTGAGCTGGCTGCAGTTTAAGTCTCTGCCTAGTTTCCAGGTCATCCTTGCTAAAGCTTCATTTAATATATCAGACTTCTGGATGTTTTACATATGTGATAAAGATCCAGTTTTCTAGTAACCTGTACTACCCTACACACATTCTATAACTTTGACAGGACAAGGAGGAAAAAAAAAATTATCTTAAAAAAAAAAAAAAGATTATACTGCTTTCCTTTAGTCAGCAGGATGAATTATGTGAAAATGAAGCTCAGCAGGAAGGAGATGTACTGAACGAAAAAAGTATATATTGTTCCATATTTTATATAAACAGAAAGAGGGACCTTCAATTTGTAAAGAAATACACTTATATTCTGAACACACTTTGATCAGCCTGATCAAAAAAATATGTCTGCTAACACCCAGAACAGATGTAGTAGAAGGAAAAGTATAATAAAAACCTTGCCATACATGCATATAGATTGGAGGCACAATAAAAACCCTAAGATGCTGGAAATACTTCTGTGTGTAGAATAATAAAAAAAGGTTTCCACATCAATATCTTAACAGTATTTTATTTTTTGTTGGACAGAGAGGAAGATAATGGTCATGAAAAAACAATACTTACATAGTAAAATATGTGATAATGTTGACTCTAGGAAAAAATAATTCTAATTACTTTTTACTTACTTTGTCTAATATACACTGACAAAGTCTCTGACACAGTAGAATTGCACACACAAAACAAAATATATGCTAGCATATTTAAGCTTTGGTTTTTTTTCAAAATACATTAACCACTTTCCAGAAATGACAATTTCAAATAATTTCAGTGGATTGTGTCTACAAGAGATTTTATTTTCTTTGGGATTATGCATTTCTACAGGGAGAAAAAAAATTAAAAGGGGTGGTAGAAAAGGAAAAAGGAAAAAAAGGCTGTGATTATTTTGAGCTAGAACTATTATATGTCTGGTCCTTTTGATAAAACAAATTTTAGGAGGAAATAAGCAAAAAGGGAATGAAATACAGAGAATATAAAATAAGAGTTATATTTCTTCTTATCAATGTATTATTTTAGAATTTAACTGTCAGCTGACTGGATATTGCAACAATAATTTTATTTTCATTTCATTGTCATTTTGTACCAAACTTTCTGAACTTAAAAAAAAAAAAACAAACAACTAAGAAAATGTATTAGAAGTTTAGGGGTAAGAAATATGTTTAAGATCTTTACTGCAAAGCTATTTCTTGTTAACTGTTTTGAGGACTGTCTGAAAGATCACATCTATAACTAAACTAAACAAGATTTGGAAGAATGATAGTTAAGTAATTCTATATTTTGAAAGTAGGGTCATTAGTTATTTGTGTATTAGATAATAAATATGTTATCGAAAAGACCAAAGTACAGGTCTGAATAAAAAATTTGAACATTTTGTTAAAATATATATCTTCCATGGTTAATAAAAATAATCTACCTTTATTTAAAAAAAATAAAGCTGCGAGGAAAAACCACCACAAAAGGGGATTCTACCAGGAAAAATGCCACTCCAGTTTCCAAACAGAGTAGAAGGGCTGATCTTATTTCCGATCCCCTTGAAGGGACTTCTGAGCCAATTTTACGAGAAGTGAATACTGGATACTCTGACCAGAATTAGAGGGGCCCTGCCTCCAGCCAGGTGGAGGAAAAGGATAACCGGCTATATTGGCCTGTGTGGATTCAATGGCCTGGCACGTTAGACCCACAGGAGTATAAGGCTCTAGTAGACACCGGCGCACAGTGCACTCTAATGCCATCAAGTTATAAAGGGGCAGAACCCATTTGTATTTCTGGTGTGACAGGGGGATCCCAAGAGTTAACTGTATTGGAAGCTGAAGTAAGCCTAACGGGGAATGAATGGCATAATCACCCCATTGTGACTGGTCCAGAGGCTCCGTGCATCCTTGGCATAGACTATTTCAGGAGAGGGTATTTTAAGGACCCAAAGGGGTATCGATGGGCTTTTGGTATAGCTGCCTTGGAGACAGAGGGCACTGAACAGCGGTCTACCCTGCCTGGTCTCCCTCAAGACCCTTCGATTGTGGGGTTGCTGAGGGTTGAAGAACAACAAGTGCCAATTGCTACCACAACGGTGCACCGGCGGCAATATCATACAACCGAGACTCCCTGATTCCCATCCACAAGTTGATTCACCAACTGGAGAGCCAAGGAGCGATCAGCAAAACTCGCACACCCTTTAATAGTCCCATATGGCCAGTGCGAAAGTCTAATGGAGAGTCTAACAGTTGACTATCGTGGCCTGAATGAAGTTACGCCACCGCTGAGTGCTGCTGTTGCAGATATGCTAGAACTTCAATACGAACTAGAGTCAAAGGCAGCCAAGTGGTATGCCACAATTGACATTGCTAATGCGTTTTTCTCAATCCCTCTGGCAGCAGAGTGTCGTCCACAATTTGCCTTTACTTGGAGGGGCGTCCAGTACACTTGGAATCGATTGCCCCAGGGGTGGAAACACAGCCCCACCATTTGCCATGGACTAATCCAGACTGCACTGGAAAAAGGTGAAGCTCCGGAACACCTGCAATACATTGATGACATCATTGTACGGGGCAACATGGCAGAAGAAGTCTTTGAGAAAGGGAAGAAAATAATCCAAATCCTTCTGAAAGATGGTTTTGCCATAAAAGAAAGTAAGGTCAAGGGACCTGCACAGGAGATCCAGTTTTTAGGAATAAAATGGCAAGATGGACGTCGTCAGATCCCAATGGACGTGATCAACAAAATAGCAGCTATGTCTCCACTGACTAATAAAAAGGAAACACAGGCTTTCTTAGGTGTCGTGGGTTTTTGGAGAATGCATATTCCAAATTACAGTCTGATTGTAAGCCCTCTCTACCAAGTGACCCGGAAGAAGAATGATTTTAAATGGGGCCCTGAGCAACAACAAGCCTTTGAACAAATTAAGCGGGAGATTGTTCATGCAGTAGCCCTTGGACCAGTCCGGGCAGGACAAGATGTTAAAAATGTGCTCTACACTGCAGCCGGGGAGAATGGCCCTACCTGGAGCCTCTGGCAGAAAGCACCTGGGGAGACCCGAGGCTGACCCCTGGGGTTTTGGAGTCGAGGATATCGAGGATCCGAGGCTCGCTATACTCCAACTGAAAAAGAGATATTGGCAGCATATGGAGGAGTTCGAGCTGCCTCAGAAGTGGTTGGTACTGAAACACAGCTCCTCTTAGCACCCCGACTGCCAGTGTTGGGCTGGACGTTCAAAGGGAGGGTCTCCTCTACACATCACGCGACTGATGCCACGTGCAGTAAGTGGATTGCACTGATCACACAATGGGCTCGCATAAGAAACCCCAGGCACCCAGGAATTTTAGAAGTGATCACAGACTGGCCAGAAGGCAAAGATTTTGGAATGTCACCAGAGGAGGAGGTGACACGTGCTGAAGAAGCCCCGCTGTATAATAAGCTGCCAGAAAATGAGAGTCAATATGCCCTGTTCACTGATGGGTCCTGTCACATTGTGGGAAAGCATCGGAGGTGGAAGGCTGCTGTATGGAGTCCTACACGACAAGTTGCAGAAACTGCTGAAGGAGAAGGTGAATCGAGTCAGTTTGCAGAGGTGAAAGCCATCCAGTTAGTGTTAGACATTGCTGAAAGAGAGAAGTGGCCAGTGCTTTACCTCTATACTGACTCATGGATGGTGGCAAATGCCCTGGGGGGGTGGTTACAGCAATGGAAGCAGAGCAACTGGCAGCACAGAGGTAAAGCCATTTGGACTGCCACACTGTGGCAAGATATTGCGTCCCGGCTAGAGAATGTGGTTGTAAAAGTACATCATGTAGATGCCCATGCACCTAAGAGTCAGGCCGCTGAAGAACATCAAAATAACCAACAGGTGGATCAGGCTGCCAAGATTGAAGTGGCTCAGGTGGACCTGGACTGGCAACATAAGGGTGAGCTATTTATGGCTTGGTGGGCCCGTGATACCTCAGGCCATCAGGGAAGAGATGCAACATATAGATGGGCTCCTGATCGAGGTTAGACTTGACCATGGACACTATCGCACAGGTTATCCATGAATGTGAAACATGTGCTGCAATTAAGCAAACCAAGCGGTTAAAGCCCCTGTGGTATGGAGGGCGATGGCTGAAATATAAGTATGGGGAAGCCTGGCAGATTGGCTATATCACACTCCCACAAACTCGCCAAGGCAAGCGCTATGTGCTTACAATGGTAGAAGCAACCACCAGATGGCTGGAAACATATTCTGTACCCCATGCCACCACCCAGAATACTATCCTGGGCCTTGAAAAGCAGGTCTTGTGGCGACATGGCACCCCAGAAAGAATTGAGTCAAACAAAGGGACTCATTTCCAAAACAACCTCATAGACACCTGGGCCAAAGAGCATGGCATTGAGTGGGTGTATCATATCCCCTATCATGCACCAGCCTCTGGGAAAATTGAGCGATACAATGGACTGTTAAAGACTACATTGAGAGCAATGGGGGGTGGAACTTTCAAACATTGGGATACACATTTAGCAAAAGCCACCTGGTTAGTCAACACCAGAGGATCTGCCAATCGGGGTGGCCCTGCCCAGTCAGAATTTTTACATACTGTGGAAGGGGATAAAGTCCCTGTAGTGCACATAAAAAATATGTTAGGGAAGACAGTCTGGGTTACTCCTGCCTCAGGCAAAGGTAAACCCATTCGTGGGATTGCTTTTGCTCAAGGGCCTGGGTGCACTTGGTGGGTGATGTGAAAAGATGGGGAAGTCCAATGTGTGCCTCAAGGAGATTTGATTTGAGGTGAGAATAGCCAGAAGTAAACTGTATGATATTAGTTGCTATATAACCCTGCTACTGTATGTTATCATTACTATAATTGTTATATGCTATATCCATAGTACTATAGTAAGAATCACTTAGATCAAGCAAGAAAGAGCTGTGATAAAACTGAGCAAAGCGCAGTAGTGATGGAACCAGAACTGACTCCAGCATGCAACAATCCAACAGTGCACACCATCCTCCTGCTGCATCAAATGTCACCTGCTCATCACACCGCACTGAAGCCCAATTCTGCTCTACCGACTGAGAGGACTTTGCACCATCCCTCCTGCCCAGAAAGATTGGTATGACAGATGGAGCCCGGAGTCGGGAACTAAATGAACTCAACGAACATTTTATGAACAAAAAACATAAACTAAAGGAATGATATCTCTGAGTGTGTATACATATATACATATACATATATATATCATTGTTCATATGTCTCAAAGGGATGGAAGAGGTGATGATGATTGACCAGGAGGTAACTAAAGGTATGGGAACTGAGCATGACGTCAATGGTATAGAATAAGGGGTGGGTACTGTCCTAGTTTCAGCTGGGAAAGATTTAACTGTCTTCCTAGTAGCTGGTACAGTGCTATGTTTTGAGTTCAGAGCGAAGAATGTTGATAACACTGATGTTTTCAGTTGTTGCTCAGTAGTGTTTAGACTAAAGTCAAGGATTTTTCAGCTTCTCATGCCCAGCCAGCGAGAAAGCTGGAGGGGCACAAGAAGTTGGCACAGGACACAGCCAGGGCACCTGACCCAAACTGGCCAACGGGGTATTCCATACCATGTGATGTCCCATCTAGTATAGGAACTGGGGAGTGGGGGTGGGGAATCGCTGCTCGGGGACTGGCTGGGTGTGGGTTGGCGGGTGGTGAGCAATTGCACTGCGCATCATTTGTACATTCCAATCCTTTTATTATTGCTGTTGTCATTTTATTAGTGTTATCATTATCATTATTAGTTTCTTCTTTTCTGTTTCATTAAACCGTTCTTATCTCAACCCAGGAGTTTTACTTCTTTTCCCGATTTTCTCCCCCATCCCACTGGGTGGGGGGGAGTGAGTGAGCGGCTGTGTGGTGCTTAGTTGCTGGCTGGGGTTAAACCACGACAGAGCTATAAATCAGAAGCTATTATTCAAAAGCAATGGCATAGTTTTTACTTTTACTTGACTATTCTCTTGCTCAAATGTTGTTAGCTCTGTATATGACTAAATTGCAATGGTTATTCAGAATTTATGACAGATGAAGGAGGTTTAGCACTGATTTTGAATTTCAGCAGATGGAATTATCTTTCTTACATAAGAAATAAGTGAAGTAAAAGCAAATAATATATTGGAGCAAACCAAACACTTACTTATACTGTAAACATTTGTTTTGTTTAATTCCCAGGGGTGGCATCTTGAACCACATGTTAACAAACAATTTGTAATGGCATAAACCAATACGGTTATTAAAAAGAAAGAAAGAAACAAAAAAATCCGCTCCTGTCTCCCTATTTCTAGATATTCTCTTTCTTCTCTGTCCTGCCCTTTTTGCCGCCACTAGAGTCTGTCGACTTATCTGGGTCAAACTAGGCCATGGAAAAGAAAAACTTTATTTTAAGAGACATCATCTTCCTCATTCATTTCTTTATGCAGCTGCACCTAGCAGCAGCCCAGGTTGGCATAGTGATGGGACAAACATGAACTCTTTCTGCAGCAGCACTGGTTTAAAACATCTGTGAACCTCAACTCAAGCATTGGAGCTATGAGAAAGAAGGGAAATGTGGTACCAGAAGCATATTATCAATACTTCTGTATGTTTTAAAATTAAATTATTTTAGTAATTAAGACTAATTCTACACAGGCTAAGACAATTCCCTTTTCTATGAATACTTTAAAATCCATTTTTTAAAAACTACAATGATGTAACAATGTAGTGTGCAATAATAACACTGTTAGCTAAGAACCACATTAACACTGTAATAAACAGTTATGGTCTAACTGCATTGTCATGATATGGACCTTCTTAGTGAGATGGAAAAGACAGAAATGCATTCAGTATATTATTGTAAATGTACAACTACAGCTGTAATATACAGGCAACAGTTGGGATAGGTGCCAGATTGTCAGGCTTGAATAATCTTCAGTAAGAATGACTAAGGCTCACATCTGCAAAAGGAACTACTGACTGCAACTGTGAATGCATGGCAACTTCTATATTGTTAAAAACCTGATGTCTAGAAAAATCCACAATCCTGAAATAAGCACTGGGCTATGTGTAGGACAACTGATGAGGATTAAGTGTCTTGGTAAACAAACCACAAAAGCCAGTATTCTGTGTGAACAGACCTACACTACTCAATAAACGGAACTGTCTATGTTAAATTCAAGGGACAGGAAAAGATTCATTTTTCTATGAGTCACATTCACATAGGATATCCCTTCTGTCCTTCATATAAAGATCCAAGAATCCTCTTCTGAACTAAGCATTTCCAATTTTCGCTAAGGTCTTGTGTAAAATACAGCACCCCTGATATCTCTCAGATAGACTAGTTTTTAATGGAATTGTGGCATGTGCAATCCATGTGGGCCAGATTATAAATTATTCTCCTTCTTTACAGTCTTTCTCCTCCTTTGTCTCCCCTCCTAACAAAGCCTTCCGTCTACAATTGCAACTCAGTGTTACAAACACAAAGATTGAATGGTTAAAAACTTCTCAAATTTCTTGTTAATAATCAACACTATATCTATATGTATACACACACACACACACACACACACTCTTGTATTTCTAACCCCACCAAAAAAAAAAAAAAAAAAAAAAAAGGAGCAGGGAGTAACCCCTTGCCTTAAAGTACAGCTCTAGGAAAAGAAGTTGTACTACTTCCCTTTTTCCTCTTTATCACCTCCTCAATCCCATCTTATTTAACAGATCAATTGCTGAATACACACCAACGATTTTTATTCCTCCCTCTTCACCACTCCTACCACCTGAGGAGATATTATTGAAAACTACTTATCCTGCACAGATGCCCTGGCCAACAGATTATATACTCTTATAACAAGGTATCATTACTCCTGTCATAATTCACTTTGCATAAAGGAGTTAACGGTTCATTGAGCCATAAAGGACAAACAGACTACAAAAGAGATCATACCAACCACTTAGAGAGAAAGAGACCTTGGTTCCAGTTTCAATTTCAAAGACACTCATAAAACTTCAGTGAATAATATGAAGTACAGAAACAGTCCTTAATGAAATGTCTGCAAGAGACTGTGGTGGTGGGAACTGTAACAACATTTTAAAAGAGAAGGGTTAATAATATTGATTATCAGTATTACTAGTTAAAATACTAATTTCTGTGCTTTTTGTTTTGTTCCTACTTTAAAATACCACAAAGTGCAGAGAGAAACTTTATTTATTTATTCTTCATTCTAGCCTTGAACAATATTACTTGGTTTTGTTCTTGGGGGTTTTTTTTGCATGAGATTTGTGAGAAATTTAAAATGGTTGCTGTTCAGAATACAACAGACTTTTTTAAAAAAACAACAAACCATGCAATTGTAATTTGTTAATGATATACAGGTTTAAATAGTCCCTAGTAAGAAGGAATGTAAAAATTATTATGAGTTTCTTGAGTAAGATGAAGTGGAGAACTGCAACTTTAGTGCTGCTCACTTTAACAAACTATTTCTTGATATTCAGATTTACAGAAATCCTAAGCAAAGAGAAAACTTATTTAAGGACATCTATGTGTGTAAAATCTACAGGAAGAAGGTTCAGCCCACACTTAACATATGAAAAATTGCCTGTATATTTTTCATTAGCCTTACTTATGAATTTAATCCTGTTGCCTTTTACAGTCATGATTGTTTATTTTTAGAGCTTGGCAATATTTGACATCACTGGTGTCTGCACCAATGCTTCAGACCATAGCCCAACAATAATCAATAACAAGCGTGGTCCTCCAATTTTAAAAATTCTATGTGATGTCTATAGTACAATTGCCAGTGAAATCTACATTTACCTGAAGATTTAATATTACTGCATTAAAATCAAGCCAGTTCCAGAAGAATTAAATTTCTACAGATTTTTTATATAATAGATAATAAAGTTAGACTTTATGTTGGCATGCCAAGATACATAAGATTTTTATATGGTTGGATTATAAAGTAACTAAAGCTGAATTTTTTTATAACTGCTACACTGCTATATCTTAACCATCTCTCTCTCTCTCTCTCTCTCTTTATAGAGAAAGAGAAAGGCTGTTACAGGTGATGTTTTGTCATGTCCCAGTTTCTCAGGATGATGACTCAGGTTTGCTGATTCCCAGGTCAGGATTAAGGTGAAATGACATCCTTTAACTCACAAAACTCAATTTTTACTTGCTCACAACAAGAATTGGCATGCTTACCACCAAAACTGGTATGCTCACAACGAAAATTGGCATGAAACCATGACAGTAAACTGTGTAACATGTGCTAACCACACATCACCCAACATATACTACAGGCCTTGCTTATTTGGGAATCAGTTCAGGGCAGACAATAAGGAGATCCCTCCCGTTGAGTCACGAGGTTCAGAGCAGACCCACTTGCTTTCTAGACTCCTTCCCAGCGAGAAGCCCAGGGGCAGCTGGATCCACTCCTAGTCCCAGACTTGGTCAATGGTTTTACGTCTAAAGGGATGAGGTGTAGGGATTACAGAAAAGGAAAAGGGAAAGAGAGAGAGAGAGAGAAGAGAAAGATTTCACCGGTCCTAGGTCCACTGTTGGTTCAGTCAGCTGATGGGTCAAGTCAGCCAAGGGGTCCGGTTCTGCTGAGCTTGCACACCTGGGGCTTCAGTTTGCATCCTTTTATCATCCTTGCCCCTCCTTCGGGTGGGCATTAGGCTAATTAGATGTCATGAGAGGTTTGTGAGCCTTTGGGCTCGGGGGTCTTTTGGGGAGTAACTTCCCCTTCCCTGCACGGTGAGCTGCCCTGCTCAGCACATCAGAAGAGGGAGCTGTGCACCCTCCTGCACACCCTCCTCCTTCTGTTGCTGATGGGCGCTGATGGACTTCTCTTCAGCTGGGGTTCCTTGCTAGACAGGGTTCTTCATTATGCAGAGTTAGTCCTTAAGCAGAACTTGCCCCACCACAATGTTTGAGACATTAACTCTTTCAGTCTCTCACATGTTTAAATCCCTTTTTAAATGCCTTTCCATTTATGTTCAAAGTCACCTGACTCCCTTAATTTCCAATTTTTAGTGTCAGAACATTACATCTGCCTTTTTTTTTTGTCAGCTGATATAAAAATAATAAGAAGAAAATGGAATTCCCAGGGTTTTTTGATCAGTATAGAAAGCAGAAGAATTCTTTCAGTACGAAAACTTCTTAACTGGATTGTTTGACATTATTTACCCCACATATAAAGGCACTTCAGAATATTCATGATAGCTTGTGAAGAGCAGATCCCAGCTAATTTTTGCAGGTGAACATCAGTGAAGAACAGCCACTTCCATTGTTCAAAAAAAGAATTTTCTTGGAAGCAAGACCAGCCAACCTCTCAGAACAATAAAATAATTATTTAGATTCATAAAAAAGCTTACAGTGAATTTTGAAAACTTATGTAAATACCCATTTGCTCTCAAAAGTCTTTTGAATGTAATGAAAACCAATCTAATACTGTATCATACAAATATTGCCTTCATATTGTAATGTGATCTCAGCAGCAAAAACCTGTTTTCAGCATAGTGTTACCTGGTTGACTAAAAACAAAAGCAGTGAATACTTTCTTTTTTTAAAGCATTTCTTCTGCATTCTGCAAATTCTAACCTTCATTTACAGATGTCTTTCTAATTAATTTTTCCATCAGGTACTCACCGAGATATGAAGTCATGTAGTCTATTGCTCTTCTAACTCAACCCATTTCCACTCAAATAGTTACAGATGAGGTTTTACTGCTTGATATTCTAATTACTAATGTTATAGAGAACATAAAATTGGATGCTTTAAAAAGAAAAAACATTTTTTAATGTATTTTATTTCATTGAGTTAAAGTAGGAAGACAACATTAGTACTCTACATGATATTAATTAGGCCAGCTTATGTATTTGCAGGTAATCTAGTTATTAGTGTGATTCCCTTCTAGTGAATTCTGCAACTGCTAATACTGAATTTCATGATAAATAGATCAGTTAATGAAAAGGCTAAATTAAGAGCTGTGGAAAATGAACTGGGAAAAGAACAATAAAAGAAAGTTCTAATATTTACTATATCCTTGAATTCTCATAGAACACTTCCACTGTTTATAGTGGACTTATTCGCTGTTGTTACATATTGCCAAATAATAAACTAAAAAACTCAAAAATATTGAAAAAATCATGACAAAAAACTGATATGAAAGTTTAATAACATAAATTAAATACTAAGAAAGAAAACAAAAGATTTTCTTTATTTCTATCCTGAGTGGATGAGCTATCATTAATTTCAGACCTCATAAGGAATGGGTTCTTGATCTCATGAAGATAACCTTAGCATTAAATAAACTTAATTGTTTCATCTCAAAGCATTGTTAAACAATGATTGCTTAGGAACTTCTGCAAAGAGCTAAGCAGTCCCTCAACTCTTCTTCCTAAATTTTTTGGGAAGATTCGTTTCTGTCCAGAGACATAAACCCTAAGGCAAGACACTAAAAAAAATAAGCACTTGAATTACAGCTTGCTGCTGAGCAATTTAGGCATATGCATTTATGAGGACTGAGTATCATGTAGTACATAAATATTGGTGGAAAAATGAGATAAAAGACAGTATAAAGAGAAAAGACAAATGATTAAAAAATATATCAGCGTATAACAGTTTAAGGGTCTTTTTAATAGACTCTTAATATTCAAAGTACTAATTATATCTTCAGTCAGAAGAAATGTATTGTGTAAAGAAGATGGTTCAGCAACTTCACAATAGTTTACAAAAACGTACCATATTTGTGAGTATATTGCTAAAACTTCTTTAAGAGTGCTATTGTTAAAACCGGTTTGTCAGATAACCTGATATTCATTCTTTTCCAAGGTGTCTGTAGATCCTTCAGCTTATATACATACACTCTAGCTCTTAAATATTGGATTCAACTATGGTTTGGCAAGTATCAGATGTAATAAAAACTGTAATAGTCAAATACATCTCAAAATTAACAAAATTGAAAGAAGTCCTAAGGAATGAAGTGAAGGGAGGGGTTCAGATATAGATGATTATTTACTTTTGCATCATCTCAGACAAGTATTTGAAAGCTATTAATGCATACACATTTAAATACGTAACTAATAGTATTTTACCACTTCTGTTCTTTGAGAGCAAGTCCATCCATGGGTGAACTGGTTGCCTGAGTTCTCTGATGTTCAAATTTGAATGTAATCATTCAAAATACATACTGAAATGATATTTTGTTTTCACATTCAGAGGGTTTGTTTTCAGGATGTGTGGAGTTAAGTGGTTTGGTTTGTGTACCTATTAGTTGCCCATTAATATGTTGGATTTTTTTGAGAGATACTGCACGTACCATAAAGTTAACTGAGAAAACTGGTTCATTGTATATGGACAGGTTATTAGATGTTAATAACAGGGAGTTCATTTCATGGCATTGATAAGAAGTCAAATATCCTTTCTGAAGTTAAGATAAAGTATGTTATATTCTTTTTATTATTGCTTATTATTACAAAGATGGACTTATGCATTATCTTTACTCCAGTATAAAAGTTGAGCCTCTAGGCTTTTTAGTTACATCTATTTTTGGTTGCAGCATTCTGTATTCCAAACATATAAATTTTCAATGTCATTTATTATAATTATTCTCAATAAATAATGGTAATCTCAAATAACCATAAAAGCGTCTCTGTTTTAATCATAATTCAAAGAAGAACATTAGAAGATAACAAAAAGGAGCAATATATAAGTAACTTCCTGAATAGTAAAACCTGTCTTTGTTATGAATTCTATCCATAATTGCCCTACCTCAGGCTTAAACTGGCACTATGAAGGTAAATAGTTCCCAGGAAAGCCTGGGCTGAGTACTTTTTAGCCTCCTGCTTCCATATGTATTAGCTCACATTTGTGTTTGCTCCTCCTTTCATTCCTACACACAATGTGTTCTTAATAATGGCTTGCTAATATTTTGTTTCTAGGCTTAGAACAAACCTTTGTAGGTGAAATAGCTCTTTATCACAAGGAGAATGCTGCGTTATTAGAAAACAGCTTAATGCTGTTTCTTTCTCCATGGCATGGCCCCAGATATGACTTAGCAAGGCAAGGGCACAGATGTGGTGCTTTTTTTAGAGACTGAATAGGATTTCTTCAAATACGGACCTAGTGAACAAGGTGAAGGGGGAATAAGTGCACTACTGCATGGAAAAATATTCAATCACTGTGTACCAAACTATCAAAATATTAAAGGGTTCTGTGTGGGACATGTTCACAAGGTAATCTTAATCAGTAGGTCTTACGAGTTAATAAATAGCAATTCAGATGAGAGAGTAATTCACTCCATTCAAACATGTTGCTCAATACCTGCATGCAGTTTCACATTGCAACGGGAAGTATTGCTTCAGCAGCATACAATGATGGCAGAGTTCATATGCGCTTTCTCCAGGCCTATTTATAGCCAATGAAGAAAAAGCTGGACCTACTATATAAATGCACATGAATCCATAAATATAGGAAGTGTTCAAAACAGTCTTCTACAGTCAGCCAATATTATACTAAGGTATACTTTTACAGTATCTCATCTGTAGTAAACTTGGTAAAATCTTAAAATTAAACCAACAAATGCTTATGATGTGAAATTCTAGATGGATTCAGGTTCAAGCAAAATTTAAAGAAGACAGATAGGGTTAAGATAATAAAGGAAGTAACTAATATAAAATAACACATTTTAGCAAATAAAAAATACAACTTTGTAATTGCTCTTTTTGTTTTTTTTTTTTTCTTCCCTGAATATACCCCTTTGCTATGGTTGCACAGACTTTGTGGTTTGCCATATAATCTTCTTTACTCTTTCAATCTATGAAGTGGCATAAAACTATTTACTCTCTTCTTGGGGAATTTGGGAAGATTATTTAATTAACATCTGAAGATCCTGGAAAAGACAAAGCACTGATTGAATACTAACCATTTCATTGTATAACATATATGCTGGATAACAGTGTGGTTCCTCTATGCACAGCTTCTCTACCAGTTACAGGTTCATCAGAAGTGGAAGAATTTTTCTGGTTAAGAATGTAGTATCCAAAAGATCAGCTCAGTTGAAGATCACTGAGTAAAGTTTGCAGAGGAAGAGCATCTAGATATAAAGACACCCTCCCCCAAGTAAATAACACTTTCTGTTGAAGATGGTGCTTCTGTTATCTTTATTTAATCAACAATTCAAAACTCACTTTAAATTATTCCTCAGATTAAGACGATATGAAACACCATTCTTATCTATTTAGCTGAATATAGGATATTCTGGGACTATATTTTCAGGGTTCAGACAACTATGCCCTTGTGTGAGAGTTCACAAAAAGTAAACATTTCTCAGTTAAGACACAAACAGATTTGATCCAAATCAGGGAAAAATAAAATAGTTTAGGTTAAGTAAACTTCAGTAATACCTTGATGTAATCCTCATTACCTTGCACAGAAAAAAACTCAGGTATAAACTTGCAAAGGGAGTGCTAATCAAATGTAGAATGGCATAGATTCTCAGCTTACTTTCAAGGGTACATTTGATTCCACCTCAGATTCTCATCTTAACTCTGTCCACTTTGCATCTGTGATTAAACACTCAGACGAGCTGAGTGTGTCCTAACCAGAAGGCTAGGTTGTCACTCTCTTTGCCTCAGAAAATACTTAAATATTTCAGATGTGTTAAGCAGATGGACAGAATGAAACCCTCTCAGAGTATGCTAATAGTTGAGTTCTTTTCCTGCATGAGGAGGCAACTAGAATCAACTCTGATTACATAATTAGTTCCTCTTTCTAAAATCTGGCTAAAAGTCTTTGCTCTATCAAAAGTAAATGGAGATCTTAGCCATCATCCTCTGAGAGTGTTGTGTAAAAAAGAAGACTCATGCTTGCAGAGCAAGAGGTAGTACGCCTCTGCCATCTTGCTCCCAGGGACTGCCAGATCAAGGGAAAGAGGGAGGCATCTTTTTAAGTGTGTTGCACTGAAGATAAATATCTGTCCTTTCTCACCTTTGTCTTCATAGTACAGAGAATCCTATTAAAAGCAAGATTCCCAACCATTACTTAATAATGCATCATCTCTTGTTGGGTGACAGAAAGAATTAGAGATTAAATGAGGGGAAAAGAAGTGTCAAGTTTTCCCTACAGTTATAACCTTTGCCTCTTTCATACATTTTACGTCATCACTGAATACAAGTGATGAATTAGAGTGTTTAATTTTATTAAAAGTAGTCTCACTTGAAAATTTAGATGGATGCTTGAAATTGTCTGTGGAGAATGAGCCCCTACTCTTCAATCCTAATAACCTCATAGTAAAAGGGGTGGTTAAAAAAATTGATGTACTCAAGCAGCAGAGAACTGTATTTATACCCCCTCACTTTAATAGAAGTTGCCACAGTGGAAGACACTCTTTCCTATGAGGACAGGCTCTCCTATGAGGAAAGGCTGAGAGAGTTGGGATTGTTCAGCCTGGAGAAGAGAAGGCTTCGGGGAGACCTGGCCTTTCAGTACTTAAAGGGGGCTTATAAGAAAGATGGGGACAAACTATTTAGTAGGGCTTGTTGCAATAGGATAAGGGGTAATGGTTTTAAACTAAAGAGTATAGATTCAGACCACATATAAGGAAGAAATTGTTTAATAATGAGGGTGGCGAAAGACTGGAAGAGGTTGCCCAGAGAGGTGGTAGATGACCTATCCCTGGAAACATTCAAGGTCAGGTTGGATGGGGCTCTACGCAACTTGATCTAGTTGAAGATGTCCCTGCTCATTGCAGGAGGGTTGGACTAGATGTCCTTTAAAGGTCTCTTCCAACTCAAACCATTCTATGATTCTAAGACTATCATTAAATTGTTTGGAAAGGTTGGATTTTTCACATGGAATGTAAAATTAATGAACCATTCATAAATAAGCAAGTGTCTTCAGGACATGTATTAATGAGTTACTTCTGCTTTCCTTGGGAAGATGAAGGCACTTAACCTTCAGTGTTATGTTTCTTTTGAGGTATACACCAATAGTCAACACTCCTGCCCCTCTCCATCACAGCTTATTGACAATTTAGTATCATGCACCCACCCCTCCTCAAACAGCCCTCCCTATGGCTCTGCAGCAGTGTTCATTGCCTACTAGATTTCTGATCCTCTTTCTGCACACCATTAACTCCAAGCAGTGTGCTCCAGTTGGCAATGTACTCCTTCCTAATTACTTCAGTCAGGACATGAATGAAAACACACTCCTTGCTGAGACAGAGCTGCAAGACCTTTATCTTAGAATACCTTCTAAAATCTGTTGCAGAACTGTAGATCCTCACTTTGGCAACTTTCACCATCAGTAATTTGAAGGACTAAAGAACTAAAATATTTATTTGTTTAAATCTTGATGACAGATGAGCATCTCTTTGATGGGCAGATCAAAAGGTCTGCAGAAAACATTCATCAGTTCCACCTAATTTTAGCCTGAACCAAGTAAGTTTAAATACCTATATCACAACTCAGTATGGGAGCAGAAGTACAATTTATAATATCAGGAAAGAAGATAAATCTAGTTACTTTAAGAGAGTAAATTTAGTGGTATCACATAAATTAACGGACTGTAGCATAAGTGTTAGTTGTATTTTACAGAAGTTACAGTCACTTCAGCAAAGCATTTGATACTGTTTCCCACAGCCTTCTCCTAGACAAACTGACAAGATACAGACTGGATTGATGGTCTGTGAGATGAGTAGGAAACTGGCTAACAGGTTGCACTCAGAGAGTGGTGATCAATGGTTTTTACTCAGATGGGCAGCCTGTCACAAGTGAGGTCCTTCAGGGGTCAATACTGTGCTCCACGATGTTCAACATCTTCATAAATGATCTGGATGATGGGAATGAAAGCACTCTCACCAAATTTGCTGATGACATTAAACTGAGTGGTGAGGTTGACATTTCAGAAGGGAGCGATATCTTACAGAGACCTGGGCAGGTTGGAAGAGTGGGCTAGCACTCACTAGCAAACAGTATGAAGTTTAATCAAGACAAGTGAGAAGTCCTGCACCTGTGATGACATAACCAAACAACCCAGTACAGGCTAGGATCTGTGTGGCTGGGGAGTAGACTTGCTGAAAGGGACCTGGGGGTCCTGGTAGACAACAAGCTGAAGATGAGTCAGCAGCATGTCATTGCACCAACAAAGGCAAATTAGATCCTGGGCTGCATCCACAGGGACATCACTAGGAGAGAGAAAGACGTGATCATCCCATTCCACTCAGCACTTGTCAGGTCACACCTGGAGTACTGTGTCCAGTTCTGCTTGGCACAATTCAAAAAAGGCAAGGACAGACCAGAGAGAGTTCAAAGCAGGGCCATAAAGACGATCAAAGGGCTGGAGAACTTGACCTATGAAGAAAGACTAAATGTGTTAAGTCCTTTCTCCCAGGAGAAAAGAAGGCTCAGGGAGGACCTCATCACAATATTTTAGTACTTCAAAGGTGGCTTCAAAGGGGACGGAGGGTCTCGCTTCACCAAGAAACCACGTGGGGAAGACAAGGGGCAACAGGTACAGGTTGCACCGGGAGGTTTCATCTTGACATAAGAAATAAATATCTTACAGTGAGAACAATCGTTCAGTGGAACAACCTCCCCAGGGACGTGGTAGAATACCCATCACTGAAGGTGTTCAATATGTGACTGGACAGGGTGCTAGCTAATCTCATTGAGGGTCTGTCCCATGAAAAGTTGGACCAGTGGAACTTTCGAAGTCTATTCCAACCTGGGCTGTTATATGATTCTATGATATTATGTTGTATTGGCTTTGTGTGGCAAGGTTTTGGTAGTGGGGGGGTTACAGGGGTGGCTTCTGTAAGAAGCTGCTGGAAGCTTCCCCTGTGTTCGAGAAAGCCCATACCAGCCGGCTCTAAGATGGACCCGCCGCCGGCCAAGGCTGAGCCAATCAGCGATAGTGGTAATGCCTCTGTGATAACATTTTTAAGAAGGAAAAAGTTGGGACAGACGGAAAACGGCAGCCGGAGAGAGGAGTGAGAACATGTAAGAGAAACAACCCTGCGGACACCAAGGTCAGTGAAGAAGGAGGGGGAAGAGATGCTCCAGGCGCCGGAGCAGAGATTCCCCTGCAGCCTGTGGGGAAGACCATGGTGAGGCAGGCTGTCCCCCTGCAGCCCAGGGAGGTCCACAGTGGAGCAGATATCCACCTGCAGCCTGTGGAGGACCCCACGCCGGAGCAGGTGGGTTCCCGAAGGAGGCTGTGACCCCGTGGGAACCCCGCGCTGGAGCAGGCTCCTGGCAGGACCTGCGGATCTGTGGAGAGAGGAGCCCATGGAGCAGGTTTGCTGGCAGGACTTGTGACCCCGTGGGGGACCCACGCTGGAGCAGTCTGTGCCTGAAGGACTGCACACCGTGGAAAGGACACACGCTGGAGCAGTTCATGAAGAACTGCAGCCTGTGGGAAGGACCCACGTTGGAGAAGTTCGTGGAGGACTGTCTCCCATGGGTGGGGCCCCACGCTGGAGCAGGGGAAGAGTGTGATGAGTCCTCCCCCTGAGGAGGATGAAGCGGCAGAAAATAACGTGTGATGAACTGACCGTAAGCCCCATCCCTGTCCCCCTGTGCCGCTGGGGGGTTGGTAGAGAATCCGGGAGTGAAGTTGTGCCCAGGAAGAAGGGAGGGGTGGAGGGAAGGTGTTCTGAGATTTGGTTTTATTTCTCATTACCCTACTCTGGTTGATTTGTAATAAATTGAGTTAATTTTCCCCAAACTGAGTCTGTTTTGCCCATGACGGTAATTGGTGAGTGATCTCTCCTGTCCTTATCTCGACCCACAAGCTCTTTGTTATATTTTCTCTCCCCTGTCCAGCTGAGAAGGAGGGGGAGTGATAGAACGGCTTTGGTGGGCACCTGGTGTCCAGCCAGGGTTAACCCACCACATATGTGCAGAATTAGGAGTGCCTGAAAACATATGTAATTTGTCACAGTTTCAGTAAATAAGAATTGATGGCTCAATCATACAAGGATAATATTTTTCTTAAGAGGACAGCTAAAAAATTAATGATCAACTTATTGTTGATATAAATGCTTATTCTCCAAAAGCTATGCCTTTCCTATTTATAATTGTGACAGGACAGTCTAGAGTATAGCATAGTTATGACACCTGAACTTTATATGGCAGATTATTGCAATTCATTAATAAGATATTTAATTTCCTCTCCCCACCCAAACATATTCCCATTTCCCTCTCTGTCTATGGCCTAAGAAAGAAATTATTTTATCTGAACTAACCACATGAATGTAAATATTAAGTAGGTATTGAACAGATAGGTTAAGACATAATTCTCATTCTTTTTTCTTTTAAATGGATATCTGGATTACATTTTCTGACCTTGGGGCAGTTATCAAACCTTGAACCTTGCAAACTAAGTAGTGCTTTGAAGTTTCTCGAGCAGGAATTTCTTTTGACTTTCCATTGACCTTTTTCCTTTCTTCAAAATAAACTACACGTATTGTCTTCCCAACTTCTGGATACTGCCCAACACTGTCTGTTTTGATTTAAAATGCACTTGAGGAGGAGGTTTCAACCTTGTGACTCAACATTCCCTTTAAAAATTATACTTGTCTTATTTATAGTTCCATATTATCAGATGCAAGTTGTATTTTGTGCAACCCTCAAGTCTTCATAGAAAATTACTTCCTTGCATCTATTTCCTCAAAAAAACCCAAAACTATTTAGAAATCTGTACATCTGGCATGTATGAAAGATTGTAGAAACCTGTCATATAAAAATAAAAAGCACTGTTTCTCATCCAATTTTTTTTTCAACTGAACACAATGAAATATGCCACAATACTGAAAACTTCCTTCACAGAAAAAAAGCATCACAGACAGCAGTACAGGAAAAAATCCTCTCAGCAATGTGTAGGTACATTTCTTTCTTACTTTATACACTTACACTTATTGTCTAGAGGATGTTCGAAAGCAATGACATTTTCAGTCATAAGCAACCTCAGGCAAACTGAATAAAATAAGTAGTACGGAAACAAGACATCTTAGGCCAACTGTATATCAGAGAAATTGTAATAGTGTAAGTAAGTGATGTCAATAGTCAATTACATAATTTAGTCAGAAAATAGCAATTAAAAGAAAAAGAAAGAAATGTAAACAATATTTTCAAATGAGCTTATGAGGTTTAGCATCATATAACCTTCACAATATTAATGAACTAAGCTCTAGTTTTGCAAATATATGTATGTACCTTCTCAACATGTGAATAATCCCAATGGAGTTCATTTTGGGTTTAGTGAACTGTGGTTTGACCATGGGCCCTCCTCTTTCATATTACTTCTGTGAAAGCTTCTAACTAGCCAATATCACAGATTTGCCAAGAATCTTTGAAAAACAGTAATCACTTACTTGACTTTACTTGCTTACATTTTCTTTCCAGGTATAGGAAAATAACTGTCTACATTTTCTACATCAAGATACAAGTGCATTTTTAAAGAACTATAACAGTTCATTTTTTTTGATAAATACATTTTTACCTTTACTTGAAAATTTGTGCCAATTTTCAATCAAGTCTAAAATATGAGTAAATATTAAGTAGGGACAGAATTTCTGTAAGCAAGCTCTCCTTTCCTCAAAAAAGCAAGGAAACAAAAAAAAAACAAACCCCCCAAAACCCCCAAAAAACAACAACAACAACAAACCAAATAGATGAATACTGGGCCTTGAAAGAAAATATAGATATTCAAGAAATGTGTTTTTCTTCTCTGGGTATCAGACTATGCAGCCAATTTTTGTGTGATATAAGCCAGATCAAAGTACAGTAACTTGTGTAACAGTTGACTTCGGGCTAGAAGAAGTTAGCCTGGATCAATTCTTCATGCAAAGGCTGACTCTCTGAACTATGGGTGGTTTATTTTCAGTTATTTTATTTCACTTTGAAAGTGAATCAGACACATAGGTATACAAACTATTTCCCTATATGGGGAGGGGAGAGTCTGAATTCAGAGAATACCAGATAAAGTAATGAGTGCTTAATTTAAGAAAGAAAGTGACCGTAGCTGAAGCTAATAAAGTATTGCAGTTTTAATTGCACTTCTATTTCAAACCATATGATAATCTGAATGAACAGCTCTATAAAGACAAATCCTTAGGGCTTATCTCCATGAGTCTGTAACACCATATAATGTCAATAACTTCCATTTTTTATTGTTATAGCAAATAAAAACAGAAAATCAGCAGTGATTAAACTTTAGTTAGAAGCCAAGAACTAAATTTTGATTTAGCTAAATATTTGTTAAGTTTTTCACTTTCCGTGTCACACTTATGCCCTTGTCTTTTCCTTTATGTTCTTCCCATTTTCTTTAACCTTTTCTCCCAAAGAAAGACTCTCATCTGTTCTTCTTTTTCCTTTTTTTCCCCTATGATTTTCAGATTATGTTGATGTTTTTTAATATTACACTTTTTCCTCCTGGAAACTATGCTAAGGCACATGAAAAAATAAGGAGGTGACTGGTGACAGCCAACATGGCTTCACTAAGGGCAAGTTGTACCTGACAAACTTGGCCTTGTATGATGGGGTTACAGCATTGGTGGATAAGGGAAGAGCAATGGATGTCATCTACCTGGACTTGTGCAAAGCATTTGACACTGCCCCACACAACATTTTTGTGTCTAAATTGGAGAGACATGGATTTGACAAACGGACCACTCAGGGGATAAGGAATTGGTTGGATAGTCACACTCAAAGAGTTGCTTGGAGTCAATGGCTCGATGTCCAAGTGGAGACCAGTGACAAGTAGTGCTCCTCTGGGGTCGGTATTGAGACTGGTGCTGTTTAACACCTTTGTTGGCAACATGGACAGTGGGATGGAGCGCACCCTCAGCAAGTATGCTGATGACACCAAGCTGTGTGGTGTGATCAACATGCTGGAAGGAAGGGATGCCATCCAGAGGGACCTTGACAGATATATTGGGTTTGTGTGACAAGGTTTTGGTAGTGGGGGGGGGGGGAGACAGGGTTACAGGGGTGGCTTCAGTGAGAAGCTGCTGGAAGCTTCCCCTATGTCCGACAGAACCAATACCAGCCGGCTCTAAGACAGACCCGCCGCTGGCCAAGGCTGAGCCAATCAGCGATAGTGGTAGCGCCTCTGGGATAACATATTTAAGAAGGAAAAAAGTTGCAGAGCACACAGAAATGGCAGCTGGAGAGAGGAGTGAGAACATGTAAGAGGAACAACCCTGCAGACACCAAGGTCAGTGAAGAAGGAGGGGGAGGAGGTGCTCCAGGTGCTGGGGCAGAGAAGCCCACGCTGGAGCAGGTTTTCTGGTAGGACTTGAGACCCCGCAGGGGACCCATGCTAGAGCAGTCTGTGCCTGAAGGACTGCAGCCCATGGAAGGGACCCACGCTGGAGCAGTTCGTGAAGAACTGCAGCCCGTGGGAAGGACTCATGTTGGAGAAGGTCATGGAAGACTGTCTCCCGTGGGAGGGACCCCACACTGGAGCAGGGGAAGAGTGTGATAAGTCCTGCCCCTGAAGAGGATGAAGCAGCAGAGACAACGTTTGATGAACTGACCGCAAACCCCATTCCCCGTCCCCCTGCGCCGCTGCGGGGGGTAGGTAGAGAATCCAGGAGTGAAGCTGTGCCCAGGAAGAAGGAAGGGGTGGAGGGAAGGTGTTTTGAGATTTGGTTTTATTTCTCATTACCCTACTCTGGTTGATTGGCAATAAATTAAGTTAATTTTCCCCAAGTTGAGTCTATTTTGCCCGTGAGGGTAATTGGTGAGTGATCTCGCCCTGTCCTTGTCTCAGCCCACGAGCCCTTTGTTATATTTACTCTCCCCTGTCCAGCTGAGGGGGAGGAATGTTACAGTGGCTTTGGTGGGCACCTGGCATCCAGCCAGGGTTAACCCACCAGAACAGACTTGAAAGGTGGGCCCATGCAAACCTCATGAAGTTCAACAAGGCCAAGTGCAAGGTCCTGCACATGGGTCAGGGCAACCCCAAGCACAAATACAGGCTGGGTGGAGAATGGATTCAGAGCAACGTTGAGGAGAAGCACTTGAGGGTATTGGTCCTGTAGCCCTTAGCTGGACCCTCTTGAACAAGTTATGCCCAACTGTATGTGGCATCCCCAATGCAACCTCACTAGCTTTTCACAGAGTGCAGAGAATAATTTCCCTCAAATTCTGTACTGTTGGAACTGCAGCATCAGGTCTGAGCCATGTATATAGAAATATAGAATTTGTAACAAATATTTGCAGTAACTCTGATAGAAAAATTCAAATTAAACTCAATGAGAAGTGAGATAGTTGAAGCAGAAACCAGGTCCTCTTCAGGAGGAGGTGTTGCTTTGGTCTAGTGAGGAATTATGACCTAAAGACTTACCTACTAAGTAGGCTTTTCCACTGAGGAAACCACAGTATATACCATGAATACTGCCATGAATACTACATAACTAAGAAGACATGATCAAAACCCAGATTCAGGTATATGACTTCAGTAGCAAACATTAATGTTACCATAAAAATCAAGATTAAAAGTTTCCATTCAGCTTTTTCTTAAGTTCTTCTTAGTTTTTTACAAGTGTTTCATAATGAATTCATAGTGAATCAGTATCTATAAACTAATTTCATTGTTAAAATAGGATGAAAATCAAACATAACATCAAACATATTTGCCACATGAAGATAATCACTTACAAGAAGGAAGAATCATAAAATGAATGCAACTTCAGTTATAGAAGTAGTCATCTTCTGATTTTTTTTATGCAGTCGCTAAAATGTACTGAGAGTGTGCAGCAAATCCAAACAAAGAGCAACAACAAAAAGCCTGGAAGAATCATTAGATTTTCAAAGTGAGTCCCAGAAACTCAGTTTCAAAGGAAAGCAAAATATCCTCTTTACTCATGTCTGTCTTTTCTCTCATGCTACATTAATTCCTCAGCATAGTTTGTTGTTATTTTAAACTAATAATTTCATTTAGTTCCTCTTTGCTACATATAAGCAATAGTTACAAATTAGTATAACTTTCATTCACTGAACTTAAATTTAATACTAAAATGTTACCTCTAGAGAGACCAGAAAGGCAATGCTTCCTGAAGTTACAATTGCATGCTGCCCTGAAGAAGATGGCTATGACAATGGAAAACTGATACTTTAATGAAGTTATTAACTACTTATATTTCACACTAAAATGATCTACAGGAGAAGTAAGAAAATTGTATTAGCTTTGGCAGATTTACATCAGAATATTAATAACCATCTTCAAAAAGGTTTCTCTCCAGATTTTGGGAAAACTTTTAGGCACACCAATTTCCATCTTAATTCAATTGATTCTCTTCTCAAAAAGAAAATAAAGCAAGCAAGCAAATTCAAACCAGTAGTACCATAAGAATCATAAAAGTAGACTGA
The DNA here is from genome assembly GCF_026419915.1 of Harpia harpyja. Lineage (NCBI taxonomy): Eukaryota > Metazoa > Chordata > Aves > Accipitriformes > Accipitridae > Harpia > Harpia harpyja. Next base: position 28,093,371 of record NC_068947.1, read on the forward strand.
ACATTGTACGCAGTAGCAGTACATTGTAACAATATAATTTCCCATAGTCATGTTGCTTTGTATGTAAAAAAGTAAGGGGTAAGTATGAGTAAGGTAGGTAATTGTGTTCGTTGGTGCTAATGTAAAATATTGAACAGTGATATCTTACTCATCCATGACATATTGTCTCTTTCATGTTTTTTCTATTTGTTTAGATGTCTGATGCTTATAGGTATGATTTTATGTTTTCATGCAGCTGACAAAAGGGTCTTCTAAATTTTAGGAGTGGTGATGAAGGTGAGCTTGAATTTTTGAAGTTATGCCTTTGAAAGTTTCTATTAGTCACCACATTTGAAAAAATGTACTTTAATTGAAAGTTCATGTATTTTATGAAGTTACAGTAACACTCACTGGAATTTCAGAATATTATAAGAATGTGCATAGCAATCTAGAAAATCAATCTTTGGCTTTTGGGCACATAGTTAAGAAAATGTACTATCAACCGTTATGAACTCATCTTCATTATTGTGTGTTATCAGAAGACAAATGTATGGTTGTCTTTATCTCAATCATTTCTATGCATATAAATAATACGTCAGCTTTATTTTAGTTAATCATTCTTTACAGTTAGCAGTCTTCATTGCAGTATATTACAGAGTAATTTATACAGGTTGGATATTAATTTGCATCATGAATGGACTTCAGTCTCTCTAACCCTTGAGCACAGAAGTACGTCCCATAGAAAACTGGTGTTAGAGTGGCAAGTTCTGAGTTGGTGGCTGGTTTAGAAGATGCAAAGTAAATACATATAAACAATATGCATTTCCATGGTTTTGTGTTGTGTATTTTTAGATATAAAAATTTTTGCTTCAAAATGAAACATTTTTTTAATAGTGATTTATTGTGTTAACACTATACTATACCTGAACTTGATTCACAGAGTTACAGAATCAGATAATGGTTGTTGGAAGGGACTTTTGGAGGTCACCTGGTCCAACTTCCTTGCTCAGGCATGGCCATCTACAGCCAGTTGCCCAGGTTTGTCTTCAGACAGCTTTTGAATATCAGCAAGGATGGAGGCCACAAACTCTCTGGAAAACCTATTCCAGTGCTCAGTCAACCTCACAGTAAAATAGTGTTTCCTGATGTTCAGATGGAGTCTCTCAAGTTTCGTTTCGTGGCCATTGCCTCTTGTCCTGTCACTGGGCACCACTGAAAAGAGCCTGGCTCCGTCCTCTTTGCACCCTCCCTTCAGGTATTTATACACATTAATAAGATCTTCCTGAGCCTTCTCTTCTCTAAGCTAAACAGTCCCAGCTGTCTCAGCCTTTCTTCATAGGCTCCAGCCCCTTAATCATCTTTGTGGCCCTTCATTGGACTCTCTCCAGTATGTCCATGTTTCTCTTGCACTGAGGACCCCAGAACTGGACACTCTAATTTCACTCTAAAATCATGCATCTTTTGAGAGATATTGTTTCCCTTTTTTCTAGTCCAAAGTCACAAAAAACATTACTGCCATCTGAAACAAATGCCTGGAGACTTTCATGCTTTAATTTATGCGTATAATATTCACAATTACTTTATAGGTCTTTTCATCTATCTTAATTTTGTCCAATCAAAATGGAAGCTGCTCACATGATTTCCCATCACAAATGGCAATTTCACAACTATGCTACAAGTCAACCTTCATTTCAATCCTTCTACTGGAGGATATTAATTTTATGATCATTTAATTTTACCTTTTTGAGTAGACCTACTGATAGCATATCTGCTACTGCATATTTAATGATACGCTTCTTAGCTGTTCTGCGCTGAACTTGTCTTCAATGTTTGTCTACTGAAGTCAACACAAAAATGGATCTATCCAAAATGCAAAGAAAAAATTTGTGAGTTTAACCTCAAAGTTTTTAAGAAATTCATAAAATGAATATGATGTATGTAAGCTGTAAGGCAGTGGAGAAAAAAAAACAAAGTATGTTTCTATGGGACCTGGCAGGAAATGAAATGCTCTCATTATTGTAATCAATGTGGTTTTAAAGTAAACTCTTTGCTTAGAAAATACATGAGACTATATGTCTTGTCTACGACTATGACATCCAAAATGTCATTTAAAGTGACTGGCTTACTCCTAGTATTATCTCAAATAATGCTAGCAAGCTTGCCTATTTTTCTTTCCAGGTGTTTTCCCTTTTGCTATACACAACAAGGGACTGCCTAGCACCCTTTTACACCCATCAGAGCTGTGGCTGCTGTTATGAAAGCCGGGACATAGACCGTCCGTAGGTTTTTTGTTTGATTGGGTTTTTTTTAAATAAATAGTTTGTAAGTGTCAACTCTCAACATTTGTGGATATCTAGACCAGTATAAGAAAAGAATAGTTGCTTTTGGGGCAGATTTTGTATTTCTTATCCTTCACACCACTCACCGTTCATTTAAAGCAGTGTAAGAGTGATTTCACAATTTCACACAGCTCTGCAGAGTTGTAGGGTGATTTTCAAAATTTTGGTGATGGATCTCAAGAAAAACTAAGAGAAATGGTCATATGCCTACAGAACATATCCAACAAGTTGAGACAACCATCTCAAACACTGCAGATGCTCAAAACATTTCAGATGAAAATTTTATATGCTTGGTAGTTCACAAAGAGAAAGCAGAGAAAATAGTTCAAAAAGAACATTGTCATGAGCAGGATTGTTTCATATTCAGTGCTTTAACATTTTGAAACAAATTGCACAATTCTTTTGAGATAAACCCATTTCATTTCCTAGGTGTGTGCCCTGGAATCTGCAATCCTGTTTGTTCCCTGTCTATGTATGTTTCTGAACAGAAGGAATATTTATGCTCTACCCCAGAAAATAGTTTGTAATTAACTCAGAGCACTCTTCCACCCTTTTCCTGACAGTCCCAATCAGTTTTTTTTTTTCTCTGAATCAGGTTGATGTTACTATCATCTGGCACATTTCACCCTGTGTACCACTTATGAAAGTTTTGTGAATTTTCATCACCAACATAGGCAGAGAAAGTTAAAAGTAGTAGAAATTGAAAAGCAAGAAGCAAGCACTGCTCTAGAGCATTTATTTTAACCCAGAACAGAATTCAAAAAAGTTTGTGCTTTCATAGGTTTCTTTCAAGACAGCATTTGAGAATTCTATTACCTTTAAGCATACTGAAAGTTAAGATAGAGCTTAAGCAAGCCAGGATGCTGTCCATTATTGAAATCATGAACATTAACATGCAAGTCACGCAAGTAAACATTTAGTCCTGTATGTCGATTTTTTGCAGTAAGAGCTAATGTCATGACAAAGATACAGAAATTTTCCTTGTATTCTTCTGCCTTTTATAATTCAAACAAAACAAATTTTCAACTCCTTTATTGTACTGCAAAATCCTAAAAACTCTGGAGAATCTAAAATGTGATATTGCAAAGGACTATAGTTCAAAATGCAACCATCTTTTAATCAGCTGACACGGAGTGGAGTGTGGTTGTTTCAGTTTTAGTCTTCAACTGCATGCACTATCACCTTTCATACTTTGGAGATATGTCAAGAACCCCTAGTAAAAGGAGAAGGAAATGACTATGTAGTACTCTTGATATTTCAAATGTCAGGAGAAAGAAGAAAAGTTTGAATGTATTATTATGTCTTGCTAGTGCACTTCAACTCTCCTCTGGACATTACAGCTTAAGTAAGTGAAGTTTAATTCACTCTGCCAATGCTTCTCAAGCCTTGTAGGTAAAGGTAAAGGTCAGAGACACTAAGTTCTCAATTCTCTTCTCCCACTAATTGAAATGGAGTTACTATTAATGAACAAAATTACAGTGAAATTATAAATGATTTGCCACCTTCTAGTTATGCTTTAGAAAGATTGTTTCCAAACATATAGAGTGAAACCATTATTTTTTGTGTTTATCTCTTAGACATCTACGAAACCTAAAACGTACAAAGGGCACGTTGCTTCTAAAATAATGTTCTCTGAGACCCTTTCTGAGATTTTTCAATGTGAGTTTGTGGTTTCTGCTAAGATTTTTCAAACACAATATAAAACCTTGTGAAATCGTATTCAGTTTTAGGACTGTCTTTTTTCACTTAATTCATAACCTATCAGACTATTACAAGAGAAAGTTTGAGAAAGAAATCCTACTGTTATTGAAATAGTCTGATGCTAAAAAATGTTGCTGTTTGTGAAACCTCTTAGAAAATGTGGGATCTGGTTCTATTAAATTGTTTGGGTTTGAAAAACAAAACAGAACACACACCGCCTGCTAAATCATTTATAATACAGGAAAAAAAAACCAAAAAACAAAAAAAAACCCCAAACCACAAACCAAAAAAGCCAGGAAAGAAAATTATTCTGAATGGATTGCCTGGGACAATGACTGAAGTAGTCAAAGGTCTTTAAAACAGAGATTATTTTTTCTTTTTGGTTTGTGTTTATATATAGACAAGGACTATTCAAAGGATTAGATACATTACTTGAAAATGTCCTTCAGTTACCATTTAAGGGATGCAACTCCCAAATATATTCACTACCTGCTCCCATTGAATTCAATCAGAAAAAAGAAGAAAACCTTCCATAGATTTGCAATGGAAACAAGTTGGAGTCAATGCAGTTCTTTCAAAAATTTTACATAATATTTTGAATGGTGCGAAAGGACTATTCCACTTTTTGTTATAGTATAGCAACTACTACAGGCAAAAAGACTCTGAAAAAAAAATCACAACAATCCATCAAACAAAAGTGAATTTGGTTTTGTTCTGTAATCAAAAATAAAAAAGGATTTTAATTAATCTCTGGCATTTAGATCCCTTCATTACTCCTCCCATAATTCAAAAAATGTTTTTCCACAGGCCTTAAAACCACAGAAGCTATGTATGGGTGAATTGTGTTGTTGATCCAACCCTACTGACTTTAGTTTTGAGTGAAGCATCTCAGAACTGGGCTCTGCATCTGTTTCCATTGTTGAGTCACAGCCTAAAAACCATTTAGTTTTCTAAATTTTTTTTCCTGAAAAATGATGAAAGCTACGGTTATATTCTCGTTAATAGTAATGTAAATCTGTAACTAATGTTTTTATGCATTTTAGAATTATTTTACTTTGTGTTCTTAGCATATTCTGTGAATTTAGAATTGGCAGTAATGAACTTAGGATTAAAATTGAAAAAATAATATAAATACACATAACTGCCATCAGTCAGGTAGTTAACAGCTCTAATTTCAACAAACCATGAGGAAATGGGAAAGCCTTATTTCACAGCTTTAACTCTGTCATAAAAAAAGTTGTGAGAAAAGAGGTTTCTCCTGATTATCCATGTAGAGATTCACTGGGTGACTCATTTAGATTCTGAAGAATTTGAGATAAAGTTGATTTTTCTAGGAAAACTTCTCTGAAGTAATTCTAATCCACCAAGTTTTGACACAAAGACATATTTCAAGGGACAATTAAAATGTAAGTCAAATAACATTAGGGGTCTGATTTTTTGAATGGAAAACATTTGTTGAACATTTCAGTCTATGTTCATGAAACAGTAATATGGCTACAATTATATTAGATGATTAGGTCCCTAAATTATAAAAAAGTACTGTGTAAGGATCTGAGTAGCAAAGGTTAAGAAAGCAGGCTTTTGAGGCAAGTGTTTGAACCCTGTGAAAGACTCAGCTTGATATCAGCACTCTTTCTATCAATTTTTTTGGATATGGCTCTCTTCTGTAGTAGGGAAAAAAACTTTGGCAATTGCTTAGCTCTTTTAGCAAATATTTAAATTACAAAGGCTTCAGCACGTTCCCTGAATAGGGATGCATTCCTGAATTGGTGTTTTCACCCTCAGCCACTTAGGGACTTTACCTTTTTCTTCTTTCTTTTTCTTGTCGATTTTAACTAGGATTAAATTCCATTTGGTGAATGTTGTTAATAAAAGAGAAAGCACTTTTAAAAATGTATATTGGTAATAAATAAGATCCCCATTCATTCTTTCAGACACAGTATGGTAATAATTGTTTTAATGGAAGAAGAGAGCAATGGTGTTGGAAAGGATAGGAAAAAGCTTTAAAAATTATTTTATACAATTGATACTTTTTTTTGAGTGTGAGTTATTATTTGAGAGGGGAAGGGTAGTGAGTTTCACAAGACTAAAATCTTATCTAATTTGATGATTACCCATTGCCAACAAAAACAAGAATCCAACAATTAATTGAGAACTGAAGGAAAATGAATTTCACTAATTAACTCATTTACTTGTAAATTTCCAATAACTATTTAAATACTACTGTATATACTACTATATGTATCAAGTGAAGAACAGAAATGTTACATCTGAGATAAAAACCTATCAATTTTCAGTTGATTTTTAAATGGTATCTGCACAAAGTTTTGAAATCTCCTAATCCATTTATATTTTATATTGTTCCATGTCTAGATATTTTATTTTTAATCCAATTTTTTTGAGAAGTTAATCAGAATAATTGGCATAAAATTTTAATTGCCCAAAGAAAAAATGAATATTATAACACTATAAATTTTTAAAAAATCTAAATCCATTATCTGGATATAAGTAAAAATATGGTACTAATACAAAAATGTACTCTGCAGAAGCCAATCATTTTGTTTAGTCTTAAAAGAAATGGATAAATATGGGATTGTCTCAAGACAAAAAAAAAATCACAGTCCTTCTCTATAAGAAATTTTAAAAAAATTCAAGGTAATTCTTTTTCCTAAAAGAGACTATTGAGTAAATCCTATGAAAATTCCTGCAATATTTTAGTCCTTTAAAATTTTCAGGTTCAGTGAAAAATATTTAAAAAAAAAAAACTATGATTGCTTAAACTAGGTTTTTCAATGAAGTAAATACCATGAAAGTGTTGCTTGTACAGTGGTTCTGACAAATCATGTGATTCCTACATGATTATCAGATTGAGTCAGTCATTGTGATCCACTGATTTTATACACATAAGCATAAAGAGACTGTCACAGTTGTAGTTATGTAAGTTTAAAGACTTGTTTCTCCTACTAGTTAAAATGTCAAGGCTATAAAGTTTCCCTGCTTCCATCATTCTCCCAAATACTGTTATATACACATGTGCATATATTTATATACATTTCTTTTTATATTTGACCAATTTTTTGTTTTGTTCATGGGAAACAAAATATAGTCACACATCATTTTTTAAACAAACTCCAGGAACTTCAACAGTTAGTGTTACTTGGAGTTCCTTCCAGGTTAGAAAGAATTTCCAAAGGGCTGACTGCAGTGGTCACAATATGTTGAAATAGAAAGAAGAAATCCCATTATGTCAGCCAAAGAGAAGGAGCTATGGGAAGTCTATTTGGTTAGGGTTTTGGGGGGGTTTTGCTGTTGCTGTTGTTTTGTTTAAGTCAGACAGACAGAGGAGGCACTTCCTCCACTTTTAGGAAATAATGTTTGTTCCCCTTATCCACCATATTTTATCACCTCCTGTGCATTCACTTGCTATCTCATCCCAAATGCAATTGGGAAATGTACAATCAAACTGTGAAATAATTGGGACTGTATTTCCATGATAAGAGTAAAATAGAACCCTTGTAGCTGAGGCAATTAAGAAGAGATGTTATTTGTTCAACTAGTTTTGGAAAGATTTCAGGTTGGTGACTTAAAGCATTCTTTTTTCTTCTTGAAATAAAATTTTACTTTTCTCTGTAAAAAGAGTTTCTAGTGACAGTTCCAACCTAACAATTAGAAAGGTTAATTTTAACTTTTGTGTAACTTCCTGTTTTCTCAACTAAATGATTTTTGTCATTGTAGATAATTCATGTACCATATTCAAAGTTGTATACCCTTCAACACATGATTTCAAAGCACTTTGCCCATAGAAAAGAAAATAACCACAAGGCTCCCCTATATGAAAGTGGCCACTTCCTTTCATAAAATATGAGTGTGCCTAAACAAGTTTCATTCTTGTTGATATTGTGGTTGTCTTACACTCAGACTTGTAAGAGAGGTTGTTCCACTGCAGTAAAATATTTTCTTCAGGTAAGCTGCAATAGACTCACACAGTTTTTGCTCCATGGCTGTGTTGGCAGTTTTATAATACCAGGCCAGCAAAAAGTGGCCTAATAGCAATATTACCCAAGCTTTTATAATCACCTCAGTAGGGAGGACCTTCATGAGAAATAGCTATTTATAAATTAACAAAACCAAGACTCTGGCCTCTTACATTTACTAAAAAGCAACACATAACCCTAACCATGGAGTAGCAGAAGGGGATCATTCACTCCTGAGCTTTTCTGAATGTTCCACAAAGGTAACTGAGGGTCTGGCCTTGAGCATGGAAGAATCTGGGTTATAAGACGGGGCCAGTCATTTGAAACTTTTGAAAGGTTTTAAACTTCTTGAAATAGTAATGACAGTTTATGCCTAATCATACTTTATGCCCAAGTTAGCAAATTTAATGATCAGTAAGCACAGAGTGAAATCATACAATGAGCTTTGTTTTGCCAGAAGGGCAGCAATAAACTGTCAGAGAGGAAATATGTTCCCAAAGGTGGACATACCAGTGAGACCTAGAGAACTGCTGATCAGTAGGGTAACTGCTTTGGATATTTGAGCTATTGCTGAATAAATCTCATTCATTACTTCTGTTAAATGAGAGTCTTATTTGACAGATGATCTTTAGTCTGTTTTCTCTTGAAATACAGAAGTTGCACTTGGACATCTCATTGGGGATATGTCTCCTTAGAAACAAATAAGAAGAGAAACATAAAACTGACACAGTAAAAAAAAAATGCTACTAGCTTAACACAAAATAAGCTGACTCTTTTTTTTCTGACCGTCAGGAGTAGAAATATTAGTACATAAAGTCTTGTATTAAAAGAAAAGATATCAAATTCAGTACACATTTTTTCTGATCAGCAACTCCGTCCTTACATGTATGGTATAGTTGACGTTTTCTTAAAATGCAATTTGCTGAACAGTATCTATTCCCAACCAAGTTTCTTGTTAAATTCCATTTAGTTAGCTTATCCCATAATCTGCAGAAAGGAAAAATAAACTAAAGAAATAGGAAAGAGGTTTTATGGAAATAATGATTTTTTTTTTCTTTTCCTAATAATATTATGCATTGCAGTTTAGCAAGCATGAAAAACATTTGATCATACAAAATAGCTTTCTTTTTGGAATGTGGGGGGGGGGGGGTTCTGGAATAAGGAAACAAATAGTTTCAGTAACGAAATAAAATTACTGTATAATTTAATTATGATTCATTAGAACCATCAACCATCAGAGAGTGACCACTTAGTGAGTAACCTAAAGAAACTAAGGCAACCGCAGAATATGAACATTGACAGAGAAGAGACAGAAGGATATTAATTTTTTATTACCTGATAGTCGTGTAGTCATCCTTTGGACTGAAAGGCTTTTTTCCTAGCAGTAAGCCTAATTGTCATTCTTTAGGAGGCAAAATGATTGAAGAGGAGGAAATAAGTATAATTTATATGACATATGACAAGGAATAAGAAAATTCTCTCTTGAAAGGGAAAAGGATCTTTAAAAGTAGAAAATACAATTTCTATTATGAACACTGACTAAAGTGTTGGCTATGAAACAAATTTTTTTTCTAATAAAAATTATAGCAAATTCAATAGAAACAGAAAGTATTAAACTAGACCAGTGAGTCTACAGCCTTAAGTACCTTCATAGACCCATAGTAGAACAACTAGTGATGGAAATGTCTCTATTGTGTAATGATCTATCCTCCTTGACCCTATCTTGAAAGACAGTGTATTTTCTTCACCAATAAGTTTTAAATTCAAATATTAAGGTTTAAAAAAAGGAGTGACATTTAATTGTCTGCATCTGACATCTAGATTTTTTAGTTATTCAATGCTTGTTTATTTTTTCCCTCTTGCAAAATATCCACTTCCTCCTCCTTCTTTTTGTACAAAGATCTTTTATTTATCCATTTTCCAATTTTAATGTTAAACTGTGGATGGTAGCCACTTTTCTTCAGTGTTACTGACTAGCATTTGACATTTTCTTCCTTAAACTAATTAATCTCTAAGAGTTAAATAAAGAACACTGGCTTCTATAAGTTTTTTTACCTCAGAGCCAGTTGTAGCAAGTGGTGTATGTTGCATTTTAAAAATTATACAGCAGGAATCAAAATGATTATTTAAAAGCTGGAAGATAGCGACAATAAATAACGATAAAGAACAACTCAATTTTCATCAGGACTCTGAGAGTACTTTTACATGATTTTAAGATGGTCAGAAAGTCATATATACATAGTAAAGCAAATGCATTATGTAGTAAGGATATTGTGATTCTTTTCTCCTTTTTTTCCTGTAAATGTGAAGCTGGGATTGCAACCTAACAGTGGTCCTCTAAGAGAAAGTGGATGGCAGAGATTCTAGGCTTGGTTCCCCCAGAAGTCTACCATACAAAGGTTAGATAACAGAGAATAGTAGTATAACTCTGCAGGTGGCATTTCCCTGTAAGGCATCCTTACATATGTTGGCCAGGTAACAGGTGCTCCAAAATTAAAATTTCTTCCAAGAAAAAAAAAATACTCTTTCCTAGGCTGATACAGATATCAAAAAGTAGTCATCACAGATCTAGAGAGGTTACCTAGATATCTTCTGGTATCTTTCTATCCAAAAAAAAATTACAGCCATTCCCACCCTAATGTTTGGTTTTATGCTAGTCCTGAAACAATTTTTATTACTTTATTTTAAAATAAAGCCCATTCTGAACTTCTGAGTCTCTGGACAGATATAAATTGATATTTCACTTTACTAGGATACTATAATGTATTACTTTATTCAAGGTAATATATTTACTTTAATAGTTATTTGCAACTCAGAAATCATTGCTTCGTGAAAGCTTTCTTGGACAACTAACACATTTTAATTGGCAAGGTTATCAATAGTAGCATATGATCTGAAAACTTATAGAAGTCCATAGATGAAAAATTATATTTTGATTATGGTTTTTATTTGTTTAAGGCTGAAAAGTAAACTACTTTAGGAATAGTAAGTTGAAAAGGAAGTTGCAGAATATGTCAAGAGGAAGGAGTAATCATGAATAGTAATGAGGATTTTTTTCCTTAAAAATACTATTTTTTTAGAAGATACAATAATATGTGAAAGAAAACCCTCCTACACTGAATGGAACACATCAAACAGGAACCAAGAAAACACAGAAAAAGGAAACTGAAAATTTTATTACATTTGTCAATTTGGCCATTGTTCTTATTACATTTCATACGATCTTGTGCAGACCAATATAAGGATAATATTAAGTCTCACCAACTCACAAAAAACAAAGGCATTAAGATGAGTAAGTACTGCATGCCCTGCACAAAACTTTATAAGGTACAAATCATTGAAGATGAACTGCCAAATCCTTGTGTTGTCTACAAAACAGATGATGTCTTAGTACAGATGCTGAAGACTTCAATGAAAGTGAAGAAAATAGGCTTTCACCTGTGGAAAAAGGTTTCTGTGCCAGAGCTGTGAAGCACTGAAGGCAAAATGGGGAGATATGAACTGCCAGGACCCCTATTGTACCTCTCTTGTGAGGTAATGAGAGACTTCACCCTCAAGGTTTCTCAGTTTCATAGCTTCCATAATCATTATAATTTAAAATTTCAAAAGGTATGTAGGGAATATGGCACCCAACTGCCATGGACTGTCAACAGCATCTAAGTTCTGTCAAAACCTTCACGTACTCCCTACTCTGTAGCTAACGAAAAACAGCAATAAATTTGCATGCTGAGATTTCTTTTTTCCCTCCATTTTTAGAGGTTGCCCAAGCATATTTTGTGAACTACATATACTCCTTTAGGCAGCACTGTTACTGTTTCATTGAAGTTGAAGGGATCTGCCACTGTTTACTGTAAAAAAAAATATACAAGTCAGGAAGACAGTGAGGAGAACTTGTTCCAATTTATTCTTTCCACTGCTCATTAAAAAAAAAAAAAAAAAACAAAAAACAAAAAACCCCACTCCTATTTCCCACTGGAAAGCCACAGTCTGTTTTACGGTACTTTGTTCTTTTGTTTTCAGAGTTGTCTTGAGGACACATTGCACTGTGACAACTCAAATCAAGTTGTATTCCTTGTACTCTGCCAAGCACTATTAGAAAAGATAGTGCAATGTGAATCTAACAACCTGAGAAAATGCCACGAGATGGGGATCAGGAGATCACACAAATATTCTCTCCAAAATTTAAAAAGGATTCTGCATAAAATGTACTTTTCCCCAAAGCTTTACTAAGTTTAGGACTTCCTTTCTATTTACTGTCAATTATATTAATACTGCAAAGAACAACATGTGACTTTACTGCCAGGAAATGAAGTGTATGGAATCAAAATCTTCTTCCTGTTGCTCTGGCTCAACAGTAAAATACTCCAGATCAAAATCTCACATACTGAAGGCATTCTCATAAATTAATATCCTGTGCTCGAGTTCCTAAGAAGTAATACAAAAGCTTTTCGAGGTGAGTAAAAGCATGCATCTGTGATGCAACTAACTGGTGTAGAACAGAAGGGAAACCTTGTTCTAAATAATGTGGGACTTTTTGGATCTCAATGTAAAAAAGGCAGTACTATACATTTCAACAGTTCTTTCGATGCCTGTAATCTTGTAAATATGCATAACTGTTAGTCTGGATTGTGTATTGTTCAGGAAAAGAGGTGTACAGTCTAATGTGCAATTTAATTCCCATCTGGATCTACTGCATATAAATAAATATTAAAATAAAACCAAAAACAATATAGAAGAGATGAAATATTTTTCCCTGAGAATCTTTTCAGACAGGTAAGTGAAAATATCTTTGGAAACTTTAGAAAGGAAGAAACAACATTTAATTTCATAGTAGTGTGCTGAAAAATTACATACAATTAAATAATGTTTTCCTTAGGGTTTTTTAACCTTTCTTACAATTCATTTAAGAGACTGTAACAATGACATATACCACAATAAAACATAGGTACAGTTGCTTGCATTAATTATATTGTTATGGATTTCTATTTATGCAGCTGTTTTCCTCCATTAATGTTTCAGTGAAAAAGTCATGCTTGAGATGGTAGAAAATTAGCTTCAAATTGAACCTAAACCGAATATGTTAGCTATTGGTGGGTTTAATAAGATTTGAGAGAAATAATATGTACTATTCCACAGTCGAAGAGTAATTTGAGCCAGTGAAAAACTTTCTCCTAAGGGCTGTCAAGCTAACACATCCATCCTGGCAGCATCAAGTCCATTGTACTGCTTCTATACATAAGTAATGTTAGCGAGTTAGAAAAACATATTTTTTTGGCAATCAAATTCATGCAAATTTCAGGGGACAACATATTGTTTTAATACATTGATGAATACCAAATAATACCCAGCTGAATGAGTTTTATACCTCAAAGCTAAAAAACAATAAAATGCAACTTAGAGTTGCCAAGTCACAATCATTAGGAAAACATTAGAGATACGTGGGCTTCAGAGTTAAGAGTCTTCTAGGGAATGTCTTAAAACTTCATTACAGTACACAGATTGAAAATTCCCTGGAAAAATAAAACAGTATACCACATCTTTGGCTTCAAAATGGTGTGAATCATGACTGAAGAGTCCCTGAGGAAATGAGTGGCCTTTGTAGGCCAAATATCATAATGTCAGGCAAACAAACTTGCTCCACCAGCAGTTTCTGGAAAGACACATTGTATTTGTAAGCAGCTTATGCTCTGGTTGTAAGACACCCAGATCCAGACATACTGAATAAATCAGCATGCACATCTCAAACCAAAGTAGGTTTATATGTGACTATTTTGTGTGTTTGATTTGGATACAATAATAGGAACTCAGTCTATATCATGTAGAAAATCTGATAGTTTTCCAAGATCAAATTTTTCAACTAAAGTATCTTCTCTTTTAGTCCTATAATTAACCTTAAGCATTTGAGTGAGTACAACAGAGAGTAGCAAGACCACCCACATCAGTAAAGATAAGCACATAGCTTAGTTTGCAGTTATCTCTGTAACGTGATTTCACTGGAATATTAAAGCACCCTTTTCATCTCTTCACACAATAAGAAATCAATTGGTTTCCTCCATGCAGCTTACATAAAGTACACCAGTCAAAAAATCTGTTTATAGATGTCAACAAAATAGGTTGAAATTATTCTTTTAAAGAAAATAATCAGTACTTGAAATCTGAACCTAAAAACATACTTCAGCTGATTTTGAAATATACTTTAGCAAATTAAACAGGTGTTTCATGACAAAAACCCTTTTCCACAGATGAGCACTGTGAATATTATTGTTCCAAACTGAAACCCATGTCTAGCTCACTTACTCTCCCTTTTTGTAGATATGTATTGTCTTTGATTGTAAATGTTCAGCAGTTGTAGCCCACTGTAAATGTTCAGATAGTTTTTCCCCCAAAATTTCTCAAGTATCTAAGTACCAATGTAACTCCAGTTTGGCTTTTGCAAACTGAATTTCATATTTAAATTCATTTTTCTATATAGTTTGTACATGTGGTTAAAAAACTCCAATACTTCTCATGACGCTTGTTTAGATGGAGAAAAAAAAGTTAACTATTTCAACAATTTCTTATAAAGGGTAAACCACTAGTTAATTGTATATTTCATCACAAATTCCCCAATGATTCCAAAATGATTTGGAGATTGTCATTGTGTTCCTATCTACTTTGAAATTTGAAACAATCATTACAGATTGTAGTGTGAATGCCTTCTACTTAACCACATTGTGCATTCTAGTTGGTAATTCCTTGTAATTCACACAGACAATTCTCTCTTTGATGCTAGAATTTATCATTTTTCTTCTGTTTTGAAAAAGAAATGCTTTTATGCTGTGTGTGGTAAAAATAAAATACAAGCAAATGTAAAGATCAGAGAAAAGTAATCACTGATAGACTTCTGTTTTGACTGACATTTCGTTCAGTGACTTCAGAGAAGTCTAAGGCTGTCAACAAAAGACCATCAAACGAGAAGAGATGCAAATACATTAAACAAGTATTTTTTTCAAAAGGCTATTATTATCGTGGCTATTTCCATTCAATAGACATTTCATATTTTAAGTATCTTTTCTGAAAAAGCCAAGGAATTTATAGATTTTAATATAATGGTTTTCCATTAGATTCTAAGTGGCAAGGGGTGAACTGTTGAACTTAATCTTTCTTTGTTACGATTACTTAGAGTAAAAAACTATCATTTTAACTGTATCTAGTCCCTTGATTTCTGACCTTCTATTTTTTTATAAATAAGTATTTATATGTCATATTGTATTCTGTAACAACAATTTTTGGCATACTAATAATAAAAACTCTCTCAGAAAACCAATTACAACTGCACATCAGTTGCTGGGATTTTTCACTGCATAATACATAAGGCAGGCCCTAATTTATTTGTATATTTATTTATTGTAAACTGAGTTAAAATTGTACATTTTATTTTAACATGTATTCAGAAATATTATATCCTACTTCTTACCTATTTTCAATCTTTTTTCAATCTTTTATCTATTTGTAGCTAAAAGAAAATTCTTTTGTAATGTGATGGTGACTAAAACTAATAAAGAGTGATGTTCAACATCTTGTCTCTATGAAGATATTCCCTTGTTATTTTTAGTAAGTAGAATTTCCCTTTTTTAGCCTATTAATTAACCTACAGCTTATACCACGGGAAAAATTCTATTCACTTCTCTTGATAGAGAGATAATTTCATCCACAATTTTCCAGTGAGACCTTGAGAAATTTAGGGTAAAGATGAGTGGCAGCTAAAAGGTATGTAAGATAATGTAAAATTTCACATTTCATTAACTGATATATTAACATATATCATTAATTTCATATACTATTAGCTTAATATACTCCACAGTTTTCCATTTTAAAAATTAATAACATTATTAAAAAATGCATTTTCATCTCTTCTTTTCATTTATCATACTCAGGAAACCGTTATCTCTGAGAACAAACATTTTCTAGGCCAGTACTTTGGATGTTATCTTTTCAGACTCTCAGGAGCTCTGACAACTGAAACCTGAAGTACACAGATCTAGGAAAATAGGAAGTTAGACAGTGACAACCGGTCTCTTTTCTCCATTCTGCCCATATGAACATATAAATAAAAGTTATTAACTAATTACATGATTAGAATACAACGTCAAATGATTAAGCCTGTGACAGTTATATGATATGATAAATATAATGTGTATATAATCACAGATTGCTTTGAAGAACAGTAGCGATCTCAGTAGGCTCACTGGATTCAGATAAAAAAGTCAAACCTCATAGCTTGCCATAGTGCAACATTTGTATGGTTATGATATTAATTCACAAAAATTAACTATGCTAACAGAACATTTAAAAACAAGTAGAAAGGAATGTAAGCACTGGAGATTGCATTCTCTTACACAGCAGCCTTAACATGCTCATAGTTCATTGTGGTACTATACTTTTCTCCTTACAATACTTCATCCCATTTTTTCCCAAGCCATTTCACCAGCTGTTTTGAATTCTAATCCCCTGCTTCACCATATTTCCACCCCTCTCACCTTGGTGTCATCTGTAAATTGCACAAACACTGTCCCTCTGTTTCATTGTCTTGGCTAGTAAGAGTTTTCAATTGCAGCAAGGAAGAGTCAAGCTAAGCATTAGAGAGATAAGGAAACCATGGAGTAGATTGGCTCCCTGTCACGGGAGGTCTTTTAAGAACAGATTAGAGAATCACAGTTAAGAATGAGCACAGCTGGTCATACTTTTGGATAATTGAGGTGGCTATATGTATTCTTTCAGTCTTGCCTTTTCTCATAATATCCTACACAAAAGCTTGAATATACAATCTAGGCTTTGAAATCAAGCATGATATACCATTGCATAGGTGGCTTGCAAAATTAGTAAAGGGTAAAAAAATGATAAGAAATTTTATGTTCACTTGGAAGCAATTACAGATTGAATCCCCAGGAAGGCCTGGTGTAGTTTAAAGATCATACACTCCAATGCAAAAAGAAAAATTCTGCAATGCCTTTAAGCCAGCTTATCCATTCTATATCAAACTTTTCTATTACAGTGTTTATCGAAAATATCTCACTCAGAACACTGTTGTTCTTTTATAAATCTACTTTAAAACTAAATTTCATGGTATGATTAGGAATTTTCACAACTTTTTTATTGATTGAAGTAACAGAACATTTCTTTTAACTAACACAAACTTATTTTGATATCTATTTTTAATGATAAAGCACCAAACAATCTCCTAGCAACCTAATGTTTGTATGAATGCCAAATCTCCATGTATCACAAATCAGTTAATCTATTTTTTCCCCCACTAACTGACAGTATCATCTGACAAAAAATATTTGCACATGGTTAATTAGTTATGGAAAATAACCAAGAACTACAATAATTGAGCTATCATCTGGTGTGAGTGTGTAAGGGAATAGTTAGTAATATATTCACCTTTTCTGTATGCACTCCAAGAAAGCTTGTGCCAGCCTTTCTATGTGTTTAGAGAGGAGAGATGGAAGGAAAGCACAATGTAAGAAAAAGAAAGTCTTTTGGTCCCGTCTAAAATAGCTGTTGCATACGAGCCATTAGGATGTTGTACAGAGTCTGACTCAAGTGGGTACAGAATATACAGAGAGAACAAGTTTTTATTTTTCTTATGTGGTCCTAACACTATGCATATTCCAAACTTTCACTAGTGAGAAATCCTACTGATACAGCATATACAGCAAAAGCACATAATCTGCAAAATTGAAGCCCAAGTCCATCCGTCTATAAAAACAAACTAATAGATTTTAGTTAGCTGTCAGACACGTTATTTATCCCAAATTATCACAGACCCTACTCTGACGTCTAGTCTTTATTTAGGAAAGTAATTTTTAGTACATAAAAGTGTAAGAGAGTCCAACTTTAAGACTACATATGGCAAAAAAATTCTGAATGGCTCTGAAATTGCATTAAGATCTGTTCATTTAACTGCCTTCATGTAGACATTTTTATTAAGATCAAATTTTCTTAATGTGTTATGTTTCGGACACAAAGTCTCTGGTATTATACAAACAATCAAATAAGTATGAATTATCCATTTTGATTTCAATTGACTGATTTTTCTAAACCTCAGGGTGCATTATTTCATTCCTCATTGGAGTTTAAACTATATCATTTCTGACTGTGTAGATAAAAACACACAGGCATTACCACATTGTTCAAATAAAAGGATAACTTCAATGGTGTCTGAATGCTCTTAATATAATTTGACTTTCACTACATAAAAAACAATTTTTACCAAACAGGATTATATTTCTTCTAATGTGCTTTTTGAATAGTAGCAGTTCACTGGTACCACACAAAATGCAGCTCTTAACTTTCAGTGTGCAAACAGTATTATTTCCCTTTCGAAATGGGAGTCGTCTTTGCAGATGACTTTCATTTTCAGTAACTTCCTATTCACTGGTGTCCTGGTTTTGACTGGGATAGAGTTAATATTCTTCTTAGTAGCTGGTACAGTGTGTTTTGGATTTAGTGTGAGAATAATGTTGATAACACACTGATGTTTTAGTTGTTGCTAAGTAGCGCTTATCCTAAGGATTTTTTAGTTTCCCATGCTCTGCCAGCAAGCAGGTGTACAAGAAGCTGGGGGGGACCACGGCCAGGACAGCTGACCTGAACAAGCCAAAAGGATATTGCATCCCATAGAACATCATGCTCAGTATAGAAACTGGGGGGAGTTGGCCAGGAGGAGCAGACCGCTGCTTAGGCATCTGTCAGCGGGTGGTGAGCAATTGCATTGTGTATCACTGTTCTTTTTTTCTTTTTTTACTTTTATTTTATTCCTTTTCATTAATATGATTATTATATTATTATTATTATTATTGTTGTTAACATTACATTTTATTTTACTTTAGTTATTAAATTGTTGTTATCTCAACCCACGAGATATCTCAACCTACCAACTTTTTTTTTCCTGATTCTCCTCCCTATACCACTGGAGAGGGGGGAGAGAGCAAACGGCTGCATGGTGCCTGGTTGCTGGCTGGGCTTAAACCACAACAGCTGGGACTTGAACACAGCTGTCTAACAAGCTTGCTATCTGTATCACTGGCTATGCAGTCATTAATTCCTAATCCCACAAATGCTGGAAAAACACTTGCCAGCTAACACACTGTAACCGCCCAAGTACCACACCTAGGTAAAAGGAGATGGAGTAAACACACAGGTGACTAGAGGGCAAGGAAGAAGAAGGAATTGCACTAATGTCACCTTTTCCTAGTTGCGCTGGTTGTTATATGGGGAGCAGATCGGGCTGCCTTACTCAGCTCCAGCATCTCTCCTGATGTGATGGGTCTTTCCTCTTCAGTCTGCAGAGCAGTGAAGTGGTTCTGCAAGTGTACCTCAGGCTTCGGGGGAAGTCTCTTCCTCCTGCAGGTCCTTGCCATTGCAAGCTTCCATTCTTCCATGTTATTGGCCCCCCTCCCTTCTGTGTGTGCTGGTGGGGGAGTTTTTGGCTGTTTGGCTGTGGGTCCGCTGCAGACTGCACTTGGAATCATCTATCTAACTCCCTCTCAGCGTACCTGATGCTCCTCAGCCTTCTCACTGCCTCCTGCAGCTCAGCCACCTGCTGCGGGAGGTCCCCCACCTTTTGCAGGCAAGTCTGCTGCCTGTCCCTGCCCCCGGAGAAAGGTCTAGGCACTTCCTGCAGTCTGAGGTCTGAACTGCGCCTCTCCCTTCAGCAGCTCCGTCTGGGTGGAGGCATCGGCCACCGCTGCGGTAGATGGTGCAGATCCCCCAGCCTTAACTGGAAAGAGAGAAATGAGAAGTTTTAGAAACTTTCCTTATTTATATATTTATACACACAGTCACAGACATGTGCAATGTATAGTACAGAAGATCGGGTGTATTTAATAGACACCTAACACACATTTGGGGAAGTGATGAAATACAGCTCTCAGAGATAAAAGCATTAGGGTTTTTTTCCCTGATGTTGCCTCCTCTCCATCCTTCGGTTGTCTGTTAAGCTATTTTCCATGTATTTGGCAAGGGTGATTCATCAGACTTTTTTTTTTTTTTTTCTGCAGCATTGTGCAGAAGCCGCTGATGGTTCTATTTTTGGAAAATCTGCTAGAGCACATGCTGACTCACTCTTGGACTAAATGCAAAACCTCCTACATTTTCTGTACCAAGGCAAGCACTGAACTTACATCTCATGCAAGAAGAAAAATATACTTTCATTTTTTTTAAAAGAACAGTTGTACATGCTTGTTTGTATTTCATTTCTAAAATCTTCTGATTTTTAAAATAATTATTTCCTTTTAATAATGAAGTCCATTTTTTAGGACATTTAGTTTTTTTCAAAAAATAAGATGTGCATGATATTGATGGTGTTGTTAAAAAAAAAAAGCTGAAGTGAATCTTGCAGTTACTTTCTTTTTATATTCACAAAGTTGTAACCTTTGTTTACTCTAATTTCTCTGAACTGTTCCTAATTTCAAGCTTCCAGAAGAGCAGCCCCTAAACATTAAGAAGAATTTCCTTAAAACAGCCTTCTTATGTTTACCCCTAGTCCCCGTTTTAGACAACCAGGTGTGATATCACCGGGATGAGTTTAATCTCATCCATGGCAGCTTTTACACTGAGGACAGTGAAGTCTATCCCTGCCAGAACTTTATAGCATTCTGACTCTCTCTGTTTTGCATCCCCCCTGTGCTACGTGGAGCAGCAGCATAGATGTGTTAAGCCTGGTCCTGTAGCACACCAGAAGGTCCACACAGGAACCAGGAGTACATGGTACCTGTACTGTAGCCTTCAGGCAGGGGTGTTATCCCAACAAGTGGCAGGGCACTAGAGTCACTGTTGATCTCACCTAATTTTGTTTGTAAGAGAAGACACAATGAACACCTCAGTCAGTGATCTAGCATCCACTTACAAAGTTCGTTAACTTGCCCTATTTTAGTTACCTTAGGATGTAAAGTATCATGCTCCCAAAATACTTTTCCCTTTGCCCCCTTCCCTTCCCACCCAACAAAGTGAGACTAGATGAATGTGTCAGACATATATTTGGGCAGAATAATATGAGCATTTATTTTTCTTCTTCTTAATACATTGACTAGAATGTTCCTGGGCACAAGGTGACAAAAGTTAGGTTCCTGTTATCTCTATTTGTTAGAAAATAATGGGAGCATTAAACTGTCCTGTAACTTGGCATTAATTCTTACCCTGATGAGCATGATGTTTTTATTAAACGGATCTTAACATTTAATCTAACTCATGTCACTATTAATTTTCTATCAGTCTACAGATATATAGGTACATTTTACAGTATAAAATTTGTCTGTTTGCTTCATAGAGCTAAAGTTTACTTCAGCAATAATTGCTTCATTAGAAAAAGAGGTGTTTGTTGGTTTAAAGGTAGTTCCACTTTAGAGGTGCTGGAAAACTTCAGAAGAAGCTTTTTCAGTTCCTGTTTATTGACACTGATCAAAACTCCTCATGGTTTGCTTTTGTAGATTTCCTGAATAGAATTAAACCTGCAGAAATAGCTAATGTCCTATTACATCTCAGGACCTCTTGTGGGTTTGGGGTTTTTTTGTTGCTGTTGTTTTGGTTTGGGTTTGTATTGACATTCTTTTTATTGTTTCTCTTTTCTGTTGCATGCATTTAGTTTCCTCAAGAGAAATATATCCTTTGCCAATCATATTTGTTTCTCCTATTTGTCCTTGCTCACTGTTGTTTCTCTTGTAGCATTTTCTGCAACAAGACTTCTGCAACAGTGTTCTTTACATTAGCAAAGCTACTTCTGATGTTCATGTAGACTTTTTCCAACTTGTCCCCAATCTCATGAATGTTTTTGATTACCAAATTAAGCCAATGTGATTTGTCAAGTCCTGTGTGTAAAAAATTCCATTTTATACCTCTTACTAAAATTCATCTTTGAATCTGTGTTACTATATAATTTTTATGGCATCACCTAAGATTTAATATCACTTACATTTCCACTTTCTACCTCAGTGAGTGATTTCAACTCCTGCATTTGTCTCTCACTTTATATCCACCTTGTAAGTTTCAGCAAAGTTTATCATATGTCTAACTTTAAAAATTTCATTAAATTTCACTATATCAAGCTACCCATTACAAAAATTAAAAATAACTTTCTGTCTCTAAAATATCTTTCTTTTGCTGTAACATGTTTTTAAAGTATCTTTAGATTGTGATTTGAGCATGCTTTCCTAAAATAAAAATAAAAAAGAAACAAACAATAAAACCCCCCAATTTTCTGCAGCATTTTACATTTTTAGGTTGAAAATCATTATAGTTCTTAAACAACTTTATAAGTAAAAAAGCTCATTTGGTTAAAATGTGACATTTTTAGTAGGGGAATAAGCATTTTAACTGAAAATCCTAAACAGTTCCATTCTCTACTTTAGCAGGAAGGTTCAAGAGTCTTCATATTATGTTTATATACATAACCTGTAGAAGAAATTTCAGATATTTTGAAAAGACTTTTTAGAACTGTTTTAAACTGTCATTTCTTCCATTCATGAAGAAAGTAACAAGAGATCAATTTAGATGTCTACCACACCTTCATTATCATACAAAATGCCCACCAGTGATCCTACCACATACAAAACATAAGATAGTACATAATTTCCAGTCTAGCTATTAGAGCAAATTGGAGAAAAATTGTAAACATATTTTACTTTTTAAAAAATCTATATTTTATATATAAATATTTCCATTGATATTTTCCAGTGCATTTTATCAATACAATCAACTAAAGATTTTATTCAACATTAACATAGTATCTGGGTCATCCTCCTTAATTTTTTTATCTAGAAGGAAAACCCAGTTATACAGATTGATGTCTGAATGCCTAGGCCTGGTATAATCAAGCAGTAGCAACCACAGGAACATGAATTTTATTGAGATATGAACTCTGAAGCTTTCAGTAGGTGATAAAATGCAAGTAACTCTGGTAAGTCAAGCAGATCTTAAATTTAATTTTGTCAAGGTAGGGGATATCAGCTTGACTGCAGTAGGAAAGGGAGGATGAATCAGTTGCAATCTAGCCTCATTGATCTTTCAGCTCTTCATTCAGACTTAGCCTCTTTTTGCATTCTGATTCTTGCTGTACTTCCTCTGGCCAAAGCATAAAGTTAAAAGAAATTAATACATACAAAGTTATATAGCTTTAACATTATACAAGGTAATACACTGACTGCTTTGCAGACTGAATACTCTTCTTGTTCAGTGAAGAATGAGGATGCAAACGCTTCACAAGGCCACTATCGGCTCCTCCTCTTTGTCACAACTTTGAGAAGAAAAGCTGTGGCAGTGAGGGGGATAACCTAATGGCCTCATGTACTAACTGCCCCGTGTGTTGAGAGCACCAAAGAGGAAAGGACAGACAAAATTATGTAGTAACATGCTTTGTTTCTCTAGGATCAAGACAATCCCTGTATTACATTTGCTATTGAAGTAGTCAACTGATACGTGACTTCAGGTGAATTCAACTAGGTACTGGGCTAGAAACAAACAAAAAAAATCAGGCGAGACTGGTTGTTGACAGTTTTGGCTGGCAATACTGAATTAAGCCTTTAGTACTGCATATTTGCTTGCTAGACAACCAGTAGTAAGTCATCCTGATTAAAAAAAAAAAAAAAGTTTAGCTCTTACCTCTGCAACTTTTCCTGGATAGCTTTAGTCTTTTAGTTCAATAGCAAAGTATACTGAGTCAGGAATCAACTCTGTAGCACACAGCTTGCCCTCTTACTGAACAAATACTGACAACAGTGAATACTAGGTGGGTTTCAATAGCTTACATAGAGGGTTGTTGTCAATGTTTAGCTAAAAGTTTTGCTTATAACATTATATTAATTGTTTTTTGGTTGGGTTTTTTTGTTTGCTTGTCCATTTTTTAAAGATACTATTCAGATGATAGGTGTGTATACTTGATTAAATTCTGGGGGGAATCATGACTCTTTAAATTTTAAATGTTTTTAAAACTTTTAAAGATATATTTGCCTTTTATCTTCTTTTACTGATTCTTCTTTCATTGTTTGCTTTGTTCTGTTCCTCTCTTGAGATTTGATGATAAACAGAAATACAGGACTGCAGACAATTAAGGGGCCTAACCTACTCTAAGAACTATTAGGTATTGGAAATTGAACTAAATATTAGTACAGAGCTAAACAATAAATCCATTATTTGAGATAAATATGGCATTTAAAAAGCATGACATAGCTGGGTCTTTAATAAAATACATTATGGGACATGAAATAATTTAAAAGCTTTGCAGAGGCATCTGCGGATATCTCATTGTAGTAATGAAAATTTCTTCATTAATCCGGAAGTTCTCCCATTTAGGTACACAAAATGAGTGGCTTAATCCAACATAAAAGGGGCACTATTAGAAGACAATTCTGTTTTCTGTCTAGTTACATGTTTGCAGTAAAAGCTATATGTATGCATATATATTTGTGTGTATATATATGTGTGTGTGAATGTACATATACATAATACAACTTATATATCCTGCAGAAAATCTGTGATTTAGCTGAGGTGTGACTAAAACTCTTTTCTGACTTCTTTGATAATAATATAACCACTTTCTGAAATCAGATACATAATTTAGACCCTTGCCTACATTTCATTAGTAAGTTGATTTCATTAGCGTTTAAAGAAAAAAAAGGAAGAAAAAAGTTTGTCCTCATAAACAACATCACTGATGGCTAGAAACGTACAATAACACTAAAGAAAGATTCTCATATAACCACGTGGCTCAGTAAGCTTCGTTTTAAGATGTTTGGTTACAATAAATTATCATGACTCCACTGGTTTCAGCTCAGCTATTTTTGTGCTAAATAAAAAAGTATCATCAAATATTGTAAGACATGATAAAATTTTGGGAGTCAGTAAAACAGTACTAGTAAGTATATACATACACAGATGGATTAAAAACTGTCACAAAGAACAGATTTAAGAGTATGCTGTCCTTGCAATCATGAAAAACACTTAAAAAATGTAGGAACTACTACTAGTGTTTATCACAAAGTTCTGTATAAGCATTATAGCATGTGGCTGAACACACTGGTTTTCATCCTTAGCATACTTCAGAAGTGGACTTTTAAGATGTAGATTTCTACTTCTGGCTCTGCCCACCTCATCACTATCAATATCAACAAATAAAAACAAAGAGACTTCTTACAGCAAAAGCCTAAATAGGCCGGGTGGTCTGTAATCCAGAAACACCTATTTCTCTTCATTGGCTGAACTAGGATAAGACATGCAGAAGCAGAGCTTTGAAGTTAATGAGGTGAATTAACAAATGAATGAAACTGGCCCAGATTTTCTTCGAACTTCATTCAGAGGAGAGAACTGAATTATGGTTTTATATTCTTTGTAACTGCTGCAGCTGCTGAGCTTTGCATAGAGATGTGGGCCTGCCTGAGTCAGGGTCCTCATGGATATGCCCCTCAGAAGCCAGGAGTCTTATATACTGTGAGAAACTTAGATGGCAGTTGATTTTAGGTCACTGCAGGATGACAGTTAAGCTTAGCTTCTGAGGCTCTAACTATAATACTTTTGTGTTTAAATTGGGAGTTTGATCCCAAATAACAGCCTCAAGAATTTGTTGGATTGTAGGGGACAAAGCAGTCTCAAAACAGGGAATTTAAAATTATTTCCTTAATGACCAAGTAAAATAAACTTTTAATTACTGATGTGGTTATTGAGGGGAAAAAAAGAAAAAAAAAATAGACAACAAATAATTAAACAAACACTTAGAGAAACAAATTTCCTTCCCCTTTCCCAGGCTCAGCTCCAGTTCAATACCTCTCTTTCCTCCTTTCTAGGCTCAGGTTCTTTTGGTTTTGCTCAGGGTTACATGCAGTCTCTCCCAATCCCTTTGGTTAGTCATCTGGTGGTGCAGGAGGTTGAGGTTAGTAATGGTTTATTTCTGCCACTCCCAGCTTCATGCTTGTTTTCCTTCACTGTTTTGTGTTTCTTGTTTGTTCCCTTTTTACCAACACAGGCTCCTCCATGCACCATGGTCCATCAGAGGTAACCCTGAACCAGTGTGGTCTCCTCTATGGCTCAGCATCCCTATGGGGACATCCCCACCCTGGCATGGACTCCTCTGCGGTCCACAGTCCATTCAGGGTCATCCACATCCTGGTGTGGTCTTCTCCATGGGCCATGATCCCTCAGAGATACCTCCTCTGTCATGAAGCACCTCCTTGCAGGAGTGCATCTCCAGCCACACCCCTAAGAGTATGCCTTTACATGTGCCTTCAGCATTTCTTCTCCCTTTTACTCACACACATCTCCTTGCACATCTCCTCAGGGATCTCCTTTTGTATGTGCTCCTGTTCTCTCACGTGTCTCCTTGTTGCACCTCATACCCCTCATTGCTGCTGCCCTCTCTTAAACATGTTTGAGCAGCAGTGACATAGGCTGCCCTGCCTGTTTGCAGCACTGGGGCCCAGTGGGCTGTTTCCACTGGTTGCCAAGATGGTCCAGGGCAGCTCATGGACTCCCTCCACAGCCTCCTGCCACCCAAACATTGCCAGATATGCCCAATACATAGTCCCAGTGTAAAACCTCAGACACAAGTATATATATTAGACTTCATTTCAATATTTTTTTTTCTAGGAAAAAGAGGGTAAACACCTGGCATTTTTATTGAGGTAATAATATATTCTTGGGTTTAGTTTTTCTAAATTCCGTTCCTTTCCTATTCTACAAGGAAAATAATGTCTTCCTGGTTTAGCTTGTGCTACACAGTAAATTGGGCTGGTCTAATTTTCCAGAAATTTCTGTAGATAGAGTATAATCATTATTACTGAAGTTAGAATACCTGCAATTTTGACTTACAGATTTAATTATATGTAGCTTAAAAACAGGTTCTTGTGCAAACTTTTAGACTTATGTCTGAAACAAGTTTGGAAGGCTTTCTGAGTGCTCTGCAGCATACACTGAATTTTTTTTTCCAATAAATGTATCTTCTGATAATTTTTTGAAAGAGAATTAGTACATAGCAAGCAAAAGAGGGTGAACATATCTTACATGAACAGACTGAAAGAGCTTGGCTTGTTTAGCCTAGCAAAACATGAGATAAGAGGGTAGCTGATTGTTCTCTATAAGTACATCTGGGAACAAACACAAGGGAGAGGGAAAGGCTATTAAAGCTAAAACACAATATCAGCACTAGAACAAAGGTATGTAATTTGGCCTGAAAATTGCACTGTAAATTAGAAGATGATTTCTAACCATGAGAAAATGAAGCTGTGAAGCAGTGCCTAAAAGGAAGAGCAAAAGAAAAAAAAACCTGCAGACATGGACTAGCCCTAATAAAGGGAGATGTGAGTATAGGAACAAGATTATGTCGTAAGTAACCTAGAGTAGTAGATAATTGGACTTGATGGTCAAGGAAAACGCTTCCTGTTCCATTTTTTTTGCAGCTGTTGTTTTTTTGTGTGTTGTTTGTTTGTTTCTGGGTTTTTTTAATATCTTAAGGCTGGACAAGTTTGTTGGGAACAAATTGACCAGTCATAATCAGGTCTCTTTGGTACTTGTTTCCAATGTAAATGTACGTTTCCTCCAGCTCACTGTATAATGAAGGAGCTCTCCAAAATGGAACATTTGCAATAAAAGAGAATGAATCTTCACCTCAGCTGGTGACAGTCGAGTTCATCTGGGACATGGAAGACATCAGCCCCTATTATATGGCATCCACTGTTAAATTTCACATCTCACTCTAAATAGGTAGAAGAGGTAGAAATTTATTCCAGAGTTGTTCTTGAACTTGCTGTACGCTTTAACTCTTGAATTAATCTTTTTGATGTTGAGAAGTATTCTGATCTCCTGTAAGCACACAAACCTAATTACTTATGCCAGTCTAAGGCACATTATTCATTCTTTGGCACTTCATTTTTCTGTAATAACGCACAAACATGATGGACACTGGCAGATCTGCCAATGCAGTGTGATGTGCAATTAATCTTAAAACTGAGCCAGTTACGTATTCATGTATTAGATTATATCATAAGTATCAATTCAGTTTCAGAGATCTTCTGTAAGATAACAATATTCTGGTTTGTGTGCATCTTAAAATTCCATTTCACACACCCACTGTGATTTTGCTAAGGACATTTGTTTCATCTGTTTAAGATTTCAAATTTTCAGAAAATGTTTGGAAAAAACAAGGGATTATAGGCTAAGCTGCCACTAAACTTCCAGTCTTCAATGCAACAAAAGAATTTCAGTCCTAAATCAATCAGTAAATACAAGACATACACTGTTT
Source organism: Harpia harpyja (assembly GCF_026419915.1). Lineage (NCBI taxonomy): Eukaryota > Metazoa > Chordata > Aves > Accipitriformes > Accipitridae > Harpia > Harpia harpyja. The sequence goes on from NC_068947.1 coordinate 28,121,630, forward strand.
CCCATGACCTCTCTCTCTTCCTCCCCTCCACCCTATACTGAAAAACTGCACATTTGATGGGACTTCTTATATGACAGCAGCTCCTGTTTCATGACAGCTGCTCTGAAAGCTAAATTCCCAGCTATATTGAAGTCCTATCTTCAGAGGTTCCAAAATCTATACAAATGAGGACTAGATAATGAGAAGACCAGAGGAAAAAATGGTATCAAGTCAGAGCAGATACATATCATTTCTGCAGCACTAAAGGCAATCTGTCAAAATAAGCTGCAGTTTGCATCATCTGTTCAACTGTATATTTGTCTCCTTCCCAGAAATATGTGAATGTTACCAACAGGCAAGAGGTCGCTACCACTTGAACACCAACTGTTCTTGTTACTGACCCATAGTGAATGTTCTCTGAGTACCCACTGAGCTTCTTTAGTCCACAGAAATATTTATGTCTACATTTACAGTGGTATTTCCCAAAATAAAATGATCATATTTGTTTGGTTTAAAAAGAAACCACACACCACTACTGCTGTTTCAGCCATATCTATGGTGTTGGCAAGGGTAAACACAGGTAAATTAAGTTTAGCACATCTGTTTTCAACAGCATGTAATTCCCCCCTTTCAAAATGACAGGTTATCCTATTTATTTTCTATCACTGCACCACCAAATTGTGCTAAAGTAAAAATTTAAGATCCAGCCAGAGATTAATAATGGCTGTAATTGTATCTGAAAAGTACTGTTCATTACCATCTGAAAATATGGATTCATCCATGTCTCACACCATTAGAATTTGCACTGTGAAAAGGAATTAGTAAAATCTGCCTCAAGTATAGAACAGGACAAAATTCTGATATAGGAGAATTTCTAAAAATAGGAAAACCATAAAGCTGCTAGAAATCACACACAGTTTTTGCAACTCCTGCAAGTTACTTAATTTTGATAGACAGGGGTCTTTCTGTCCACACAAGCTTCTTCTGTATGTCTGCTAGAAGTTTTTAGCTCATGTTGTTCATTAATGTCAGTATAAAACAAAGCCCAGTGCCATTTTAGGACAATCAAATCATACCTAGTGAGATTTACTGCTGGGACCTGAAAGTGTTTTATTCTAGCTTGCAAACCTCTCCTCTCCTTTGTGGGCCCCTATATGACTCAGATAAAACACTGACATGAGCACTTGCTTATCCTGATTTAAAGTTCGTGTAAGTCTATGGGGATTGTTCCACTGACATTAATGGGTTTTGTATTGGGCCCTTTTAGCACACTGGCAAGATCCTAGGTCTCCAGGCAACACACCAAGATCCTTAGAAGGGCATGACAAGCTGTCTCACTAAGTGAATGGTACATTCACTATTCCCCTCTGATATACAACTACCTTTTTAAAATATATATTTGTCCCAAAGGCTCCTCTCTGTTTATGATAGATACAGGAACAACCAAGATATATGATTGGCTACACCCTCACTAATTCTCCCTTTTCCCAAAACAGTTAAGTTATGGTTTGTTTCAGTCGTTACCCAGTAACTGGGACTCACATTTTTTCAGCTCTCAGACACTCTGGAGAAATAAAATAAAATAAAATAAAATAAAATAAAATAAAATAAAATAAAATAAAATAAAAAACACCAAACCACCCCATCCTCAGTTCAGTAACAGAAAAAATTTACTGCATGTGCCTGGGATCATGCAAGGCAACATCATGATAATGCACAATATTTCATCCTACAGTAGGAAAGAGATGATAAAGTCTTTCCTAATTTGAGGGCACCATTAAAGATTGGTCTTCTGGTTACCAACACCTTTCCTTGCCTTTTAACCAAAAAGAAGGTTAAGCTTGATTTAAATTGTGCGTCTGCATGTTTAAATAGAAAGATAGTTTAGACAGAGAAAGAATATATCTACAGTGTCCTTTTCATTTTAAAACATTATTTTAGGAGTCACATAGTAACCTTGTGGTTGGTGTTTACTACAGGCTGCCTGATCAAGGGGAGCCTATTGACGAAGCCTTACTCCAGCTACAGGTAGCATCACGCTTGCAGGCTCTTGTGCTGCTGGGGATCTTCAACCACCCTGACATCTGCTGGAAAAGCAGCATGGTGATCTGTAGGCAATCCAGGAGACTCCTGGAGTGCATTGAAGATAACTTCTTAAGCCAGGTAATAGATAGCTCTACCAGAGGGGATGTGATACTGGACCTGATGGTCACCAATGCAAGTGAGCTAATTGGTGACATCAAGACTCGAGGCAGCCTGGGCTCCAGTGATCATGCACTGGTGGACTTCACAGTCCTGAGGGATATGGGTCAGGCAAAAAGTAAAGTCAGGACCCTGAATTTTAGGAAAGCAAAATTCCAGCTGTTCAAGCAGTTAGTCAATAGGACCTCCTGGCAAACTGTCCTCAGAGACAAGGGAGCAGAACAGAGCTGGTGGATCTTTAAGGATGTTTTCCAGAGAGCGCAAGAGCTCTCGATCCCCAGGTGTAAGAAATCAGGAAAGGAAGGCAAGAGACCAGCATGGATGAGTTGAGACTTGCTGGTCAAACTAAAGGGCAAGAAGGAAATGCACAGGCAGTGGAAGAGGGACAGGTATCCTGGGAAGAGTATAGGGATGCTGCCTGGCTGTGTAGGGATAGGGTCAGGATAGCTGAGGCAAGGCTGAAGCTGAACTTGGCAAGGGACACAAAGAATAATGAGAAGAGCTTCTATTGGTATGTCTGCTAGAAAAGGAAGGTCAAAGAAAGTGTACCCCCACTGATGAACAAGATTGGTAAACTGGTAACAATGGACAAGGAAAAGGCTGAGGTACTCAACAACTTTTTTGCCTCCGTCTTCACTGGCAACCTCTCTTCCCACACCTCTCGAGTAGATGGACTGTAAGGCAGGGACTGGGGGTGCAAAGTCCCTCCCACTGTAAGAGAAGATCAGGTTTTTGACCATCTGAGGAACTTGAACATACCTAAGTCCATGCGACCTGATGAGATGAATCCCAGAGTCCTGAGGGAATTGGCTGATGTAGTTGCCAAGCTACTCTCCATCATATTTGAAAAGTCATGGAAGTCAGGTGAAGTCCCCAGTGACTGGAAAAAGGGAAACATTGCATCAATTTTTAAAAAGGGTAGAAAGGAGGACCCTGGCAACTACCGACATATCAGCCTCATGTCTGTGCCTGGGAAGATCATGGAACAGATCCTCCTAGAAGCTCTGTTAAGGCACATGGAAGACATGGCTTCACTAAGGGTAAGTCTTGCCTGACCAACCTCTGGCCTTCTATGATGGAGTGACAACATCAGTAGACAAGGGAAGAGATATGGATGTCATCTATCTAGACTTCTGTAAGGCCTTTGACACAGTCTCCCACAACATCCTTCTCTCTAAATTGAAGAGAATGGATTTGATGGATGGACTGTTCAGTGGATGAGAAATTAGAATCATAGTATCATAGTATCATAGAATCATTTAGGTTGGAAAAAACCTGTAAGATCATTAAGTCCAACTGTTAACCTAGCACTGCCAAGTCCCAGTAAACCATGTCCCTAAGCACCACATCTACACGTCTTTTAAATACCTCCAAGGATGGTGACTCAACCACTTCCCTGGGCAGCCTGTTCCAACGTTTGATAACCCTTTTACTGAAGAAATTTTTCCTAATATACAATCTAAACCTCCCCTGATGCAACTTGAGGCCATTTCCTTTTGTCCTATTGCTTGCTACTTGGGAGAAGAAACCAACATCCACCTTGTTACAACTTCCTTTCAGGTAGTTGTAATGAGCGACAAGGTCTCACCTGAGCCTCCTTTTCTCCAGGCTAAACAAGCCCAGTTCCCTCAGCTGCTCCTCATAGGACTTGTTCTCTAGACCCTTCACCAGCTTTGTTGCCTTTCTTTGGACACACTCTAGCACCTCAAGGTCTTTCTTGTGGTAGGGGCCCAAAACTGAACACAGTGTTCGAGATGCGGCCTCACCAGTGCTGAGTACAGGGGGATGATCGCTTCCCTTATCCTGCTGGCCTCACGATTTCTGATACAAGCCAGGATGCTATTGGCCTTCTTGGCCACCTGGGCACACTGCTGGCTCATATTCAGCCAGCTGTTGACCAACACTCCCATGTCCTTTTCTGCCGGACAGCTTTCCAGCCACTCTTCCCCAAGCCTGTAGCACTGCATGGGGTTGTTGTGACCCAAGTGCAGCACACACCACTTGGCCGTGTTGAATCTCATACAACTGGCCTTGGCCCAATTGATCCAGCCTGTCCAGATCCCTATGTAGAGCCTTCCTACCTTCAGAAGCCGAAGATAAGAATAACTATTTTTAATGAGTATGATAGGTAACACAGTAAAATTGACTTTTTAGAGATTCACATAACCACTGAAAATCTTAGTTAATCAGTGTGTCTGCAAGACAGAAAACAGAGCCAGAAGGCTGACTATTGCCTGTGATTTATATTGTCCAACTGCACTGTGGCGTGCAGTGAGAGACATTAAAAAATTAGTAGTATGACTGCAAGTCAAAAAAAGAAAAACCTGCAAATCCATAGACCACGGGCAAGGCACGTAAAGCCACATTCTGTCAGCAACAGAAGAGGTTAATATATGTGATGACTAACAAAGAAACAAAATTCCTAGAGATGGAAAGTATTAAGCATCATCTCATTAATAATATTGTAATAAAAAACATTTACATGAACCAACAAAGGCCTCCAAAACCCTCTTATATATAACACTTTTTGACATTTTCAAGGCCAGACAGAAATGTTACACTGAGGACAAAATGAAAGATCAAGGAAAATTCTAGAACAGCAAAATATTACTTAAAAGAAAAGAAAAAAACCCCCCATAATTAAAGGCTTTTCTTCAACCTGGTTTACCTACGTAATTACAAAACTCAAATCAATAAACTAGAAACTTCCCACAACTTTCTGCAATGCAAGAAAACGTTGTAAAGGCAACAGACCACATAGCTACCATTATGCTTATGTCTACTGATAAATTCTCTGGACTCCACAGCTTTCCATGCCAAGTTCATTTAGAACTCTTAAACCCTGCACTTACTTATGGTCACACTTGAGGAAAGTGTCTGCTGGAATACAAAAAAGGGAGAAAATCTACCAAAGATGTTATTATATTAAAAAAATAAGTTGAACACCTGAATGTTAAAACATGACATTCAAGACCAAGGGCATTAAATTCAGCTATAACTTCTGACCGAAAACTCAATTAAATCACAAAGAGCATTGGCCAAATAATAACTAATAAAAAGAATGAGGTGGCAATGGCTGAAAAAAAAAATATATTTAAAGCAAACATCCTACTTTTAAAAATAAAGTATAATATATGAAAGAAACAATGGATATTTTAATGAGAGAAATCTTAACCTACTTAATAATTATATTTTAAGAAATGTTAAATGTCTTTGAATTAGCCAAAGAAATTAATGATTAGATATTTTCCCTAGTGTAAAGAACTACAAAATGGTTGCTCTGGGCAATGAATGTGGTTGCACATTATAGAAATTCCAAGTACTGCCTTGCTCTAATTTTTTGATTAAAATCACCAAATAAATTGTGCGAAACTTTTCAGACATAATTTGTAACAATTTTAGTTGATTGTAGTTACTGTTTGAAAGTCAGAAAATGCTAAAGAGAAGAATGGAAAGAATTATTTTGATAGAGTTTTGTAAAATATTCAGAAAGCACAATTTAAAATCCTATTAATCTAATGTTCAGCTAGACTTTTTTTTTTAAATCCAGGAATATATATTCATATTATTCACCAAAAATACAGCTGCTAAATATTAAAGCAAATCCATGGAAGTCAATAAAGCTAAAGTGAATTTCACAGTTAAGGGATTCTCTCTTTCTACAGGACAAAGAAGCATACTCTGCAGTAAATTAGAGAAGACATGAGGCAAAATTATGCCAATTAACTGTGGAAAAAAGTTAGCACAGTAACAGAGGTGCAGGTCACATCTTCTCCCACAAAAATTTACTAGCAGCTTCTAAGGGAAGAGAGGGGACTATACTCAGCATACCTTTTGTCACATGAAAAAGTGCAGCTTTTTTCCCCCTCACTCAATAAATCTGGAATTACTCCACTTAATTCCTGAGCTTTGAGATAAGCTTGAAAGATATCTGATGGATAGGATCTGTCTTTTCTTCCTGCCTCTGCCTTAAAATCCTGTCTCCAAACATCCATCTCAGAGGTTCCATGTCTGAGCAAAACTCTGGATAGGCTCCTATAGGAAAACAAGTACAGCATCACCAGTCACTGAAAAATACACAAAATTGTTTTTCCAGACTAAAAAAATCCACCTTTCCCATAGGAGTAAGCATCAATGATAAGAGACCAGGCCTTTATAGAGGACAGAGCAATCAATAGGTTAACATCTCTTTGGGGAAGGAGGAGAAGATGATGGATTGTCTTCATTCTTGGAAACTTTACCAATTAATTCCCTAGTCCCTGCAAATAATTTCAGCTTACAAAAAAATGAAGTTCTTAAACGTTTTGACTTGTAGTTCCCATTGAAAAGAAACATACTCCAGTCAATGTAGTTCTCTTCATTTTTTTACCTGGAAAGAAAATAAACAAAACCTTTAGGAACATAGCATGCAAAGAACTGGTTGAGGTCTTGTGCCTATCCTATGCCTGACCTACACTCCATCTTGGAATTCTAATGCTGTTACAAGCACCCAACAGGTCTGGCATCCTTCTTGGAAGAAGATAATTTGAACTTCAACTTAATGGTTTCATTCAGCAAGAGGTCAACCTTTAAGAATCATGGTTTAGAAAGCTTATTTAGTTTCTAGTCAATAAATCATCTACAACTGCCACTTAGAAAGCCATATTTTAGGCTTTAGAAATTCTTTATTCACTGGTCCTTGATATTAATTGCTCTTTGATATCCAGTCATATTTTGCCTACTAACAAGTTAGGTTATATCTTTTCTAGATTGTTAGTAAAAGTTCTCTATACTTGTCATTACTGTGAAATACTTTAGGGGGAAAAAAAAAAAAGTTTATTTCCAGCACATGTAAATTTCTATGTCTTTGTCTATTTCAGGCTTAGAAAACTGTATTTCAAACAATAAAGCCAAATTCACAACTGTCAGCAAAAGAACAGTTCTGAATTGATTTCCAAACCCAGTAGCAGATCTATCTAACCTCACGCTTGAGCTACAGAACTCATTTAAAAAAAGGCAACATCATAATTTAGAGTTTTGTCTTTTGCCTAAAATATTCTGTACATAATTCTTACTGCACTTGATATGGAAATGAAGTAGCAAATCTTTGTATTCATTTTTAAAACTATTTTATGCCCTAATCTCTTACACTATTTTAGACTCAAAAATATTACAAGCAGATAGAATGACCAATATGAAAACTTCTCATTTACTGTGTTAAATTTAAATCTAAGTATAAAAATTTTAAAAAAAAAGTATTGCTTACTCAATAATCCTCTTTCCAATGTTTCACATTTTTCAACAGTACCATTCGTGACATGCCCCTAATGCCTTACAGGACTTTCTATAATGATGTGATTTAAAATACATAGTTTTAATGACTTAGGTATACTTTCAGCTAAGAAAGATGAACATAGATGGATCTTTCTACAGGAAGGACATTAGAAAAGAGGGAACGCTGCTAGAACAACAAGTTTATTATGGATATAATAACTCCTTCCTCCAAAAGCAAACAAAATGATCCACACATATATACTAAAACTGTCTTGCCTTGTCTTTTCTACAAGTAATTTGCACCATTGACTAATTCAATTGAGAAATGGTTATTTTGGGATGCTTAACAGCACTCAACAATAATTTCATGGTATAACATGAGACTCAGCTATCTGAAGGGTAGAATATCTTACATTTGCAACTAAAAAGGAGAAAAAAGAAAGGGGGTGAGCATGGGGTTGGGGAAGTATAAGAAGAAAGAGATCCTTGAATAGAGCTTTCTACTACAGCTGCACTCTTCTATCTGTGATAAAAATACATGAAAGGAGGGCAATGCTAACAAAAAACAATACTCAGGGATTAAACCATGTATTATTTGTCTCATTTAAGTAAAAAGTATTATCCAGAATGATTGCACAGAAGAGTGCTGAGCTGGTATTCTATGAAATGTGAGTGAATAATTCACTCAAAAGAGAAGTGAAATCCTCTCCAAAGGGAAATTTAATACCTTCCAGTTATCATGATTTGTTGTTTTGTATAGGCAAAAATGCATGCTCATTGTATGGGGTTTTTTGTAAGCTGCTAGTCTTATCAGTTTTACCCCAAGTGACTAAACCTGTGTTTACTGCAGTGCTGGGTTCCTTTTGAATGTGCTGATTCGGAAAGAAGGATGCTTGAGCCATGTGGAACAATTACAGTAGCAGCTCTGAACTTTCATGGCATTATCTATGATGCACGATGACCACGTTTTTAAATTTGTTTTAAATACATCTATGCTCAGTTGAGATTTTTCACGTAAGTGCAGAAGCTGAGTTTGGAGTAGTACCTGAATGTTTGCATTACTCCAGCAACCTGAGATAAGCTCTCGTGTGTGTTGCAAAGGAAACCCTCTTTGCCATAGAGAAACATTTCAAGGAGTATCCCCTGCTGAGAAATCTCAGAACATGTTTGGTTATTTATCTGTAGTTACTCATTACAGTTATATCAACTAGGTAAAAAAAATTTCAAGTCCTTACACTAAGGAAAAACAAAGCATCCAGTTTAAGATGCAAAACATGCCTTACTAGTCTGATGGTTTTCTATGATGAGATGAATGACTTGGTATAGGAAGACAGAGAACAGTGAATGTTGTTTACAGAAGCAAGACCTTAGTGCTGGCTCCTATAGTACCATTATAATCCAAATGGACAGATATGAACCGGGTAGGTGGACAATATATGAATTTACCTGGACTGCCAGCCTCAAAGAGTTGCAATCACAGTAAAAAAATCCCAATTGTCAGCCAGTTGCTAGACCTGTCCAGAGCACGTTCTCTAGCTGACAGTACCAAACTGGGGTGTATAAAGGCAGGGCTGTTGTTACACTTTGGGACCCTGAGAGACTGAAACAATGGGTTGACAGGAATCGTATGAAGTTCTATGAAGTAAGGCGATGTTAAATCCTGCATAACCCCATGTAACCATAGAGGTGGGGTGACAGCTGGATAGAAAGAAGCTTTGCAGAAGGCCCGGGGTCCTAGTGGACAAGCCAAACATAAGACAGCAGCACGCTTTTGTGGCAAGGAAGGACAAGGGCATACTGGACTAGTGCTGCTAATACCAGCATGAGTATAGCCAGCAGGTCCATGGAAATGATTCTTCCACCCTATTCAGTCCTTGTGAAGCCATGTCTGCAGTACTGTGTCCACTTCTGGGCTCTCCAATACATGATAAATATGTACATACTGGAACAAGTCCAGTGGTCAGGGACTGGATCACATGATGTATGGGCAGAGGCTCAAAGAATTTGGTTTTTTCAGCCTTAAGATGAGATGGCTCCGGAGAGACCTCATTGCTGTTTGTAGAGGTTGTTGAGTTTCCATCCTTGGCAATATTCAAAACTGTCCTAGACATGGCCCTGAGCAACTTGCACTAATTAACCTGCTCTCAGCAGGAGGCTGGACAGGAGGACCTCTGGAAAGGACATCTCTTCCAACTTTCATTACACTGATTCTGTGTTAAAAGAGCAAATAAACACTTCCAGGAAGCAAACTGTGCACAGTGTGGTTTCAGGATTTCAGTGAAGCTAAACCAAGCAAATTTACCTGGGAATCTGCAGCTAAAAAGACAAGAACATAGCCAAGAAGATATGCAGAACCCTCACAGCCAGCAACCAGTAGATCTATTGTATGTTTTGTTGACTGATCCTCCACATAATTAACTTTCAATCTGCTATGAAACAAAATGTAAATTTTCTGGTGAGCAATAGAAAGATGCCCAGGCCTATTGGGATGGCACCAGGAGTGCCATTGCTCATTAGTGAAAGCAATCTCAGCAATAACAAACATGTATGGATATTCATGGTGGAATATGCAAAGTAAATTTGAGCAAAAAGTGAAAAGCTAAAAAGATAAAAGGGGAGAGAAGTTTACGAGAAGCTTAAAGTAATTGTGGTAATTGTCACAAGTTAGCCTAGGAAAAAAAAAGTTAAAAGAAAAGAAAAAAAAAAAGTCACGCAATCTTATTCATAGATTCCTGTAACTGGTTTCTGATGATTCTAAGAAACAATATGCAATTAAGCAGAGGTTTTTGTTTGGCTGGTTTGTTTGTTTTTTGTTATTCTTTGTAGTAGTAAGAAGACAGGGAAACACATACAGGCATTTAAACTTGTCAATAAAATGGTTATTCTCCCCTCAGCCACATTCATAACACAAGTCAAATCTGCCAGCACTTTAGGAGCATCTTTTGGACTGTACAGGTTTATAGTAACATTCTAGACAGATCCAGTTGTCACAAGATCTCTAAATTTAAACCAGAATATTAATTCCTTACTTCCAGTGCCTTAGCTCTCTTGCTTCCTTTCCTGCAATAAGTATCTTGCTTTGTTCTGCATTACTTCAGTTCTAATCTCAACATAGCATTCACTGTTTCTCCAAGAACAGTCTTCTAGCTCAAAAGCTTGGAGCTGAACAGGTCAGTGGCCCAGTTACCACAAAAAAAAAAAAAAATGTTGAAACATTCATATTTATGTCACCTGACAACTTTGTCTTCCAACTGGATGTTCAGCTGTCATACAAGCTTTGAATAATCTCACAATTGGGAATGCTTTCCAGTAAATCAAAGTCCAATTAAATGAGCATGTCAAAGGCTCAATAATGTCCAAAAATCATCTTTTAGGAAAGTACTTTTCATCCACACACAGAACTTGGATATTTTGCTACTTTTTAAAACCTGGCTTTTTTTTTTTTTCTTTTTTTGCTAATGGACAGTGACAGCACTATTTCTCATTGCCAAAGGGTACCAGGAAGGAGTTATCATACAACATGTAGATATGAAGTAAAGTGAGCCCAGAAATGATGCTGAAAAACATTCTTCAGAATAATTCAGACTTTTAAATAATTCACTGCTGAGAAAAGCTACCATGAAAAAACATTTTGGGCAGGCAGTAAACACTTTCAGCTCCCACTCATTTAATATTGCTAGGAGATTATATATCATAAAGTAATTCCTGAAAGTAGAAATTAATAGAAGTTGCTATTTTTTGAAAAGTAACATCCCATTTTCATCCTGGTGCCCTCATAAGAATTTATCTTTATACACTTGCTTTAAAAATTTAGACTGAGCAAAGAATGAATAAAATAAATTGTATAATTTATTTCTGAATATAGCAAAATTAATCAAAGTAATTTTTAAGGCTATTAATAGGCCAGCTCTCACCTGGAAAAAAAAAAAAGTCTTGAATCAGAAAGGTTGTAATAAGACATCAGGAAGTGTTGCTGTGCTTTTGTGTTCATTTTATACTCCTTCAAACCTTACTATACTGAAACTTTAACTGGATTAATATTGCATTTTTAAAAAAAAATTGCAGAAACCAAATTAAACAGTCCCTTCACCTCTAATCTTGACTGTCCATTTTCTTCAATTACAGTGTTATGGCATTTTCCTGTCATTTTAGAAGGGGCCATTTGTCTGCTACTCCAAAACGGGAACAAATGCTACTCTGTGTGATGACACTAATTAAACTGAAACGGAGATGAGAAAAATCACTGAGACCCCATTTGCCTTAAAGCCCAAATACATCACCTCTCATAAAACAGGTTTCCCAACCTAAGGAGCAAAGATCTGAAGCCTTGATCTCCTACATTCCCACTGAAATGGCTAATAGCTACTTTTTAATGCAAATTCATTTTCTTACAAACCCAATTTAACTGTAATTCAATTTTCTTATCTGTGGCCATATGCTTAAAAAGTAATTACTTTGCTAGCATTTTTAATTAAAATGATATTTTCTATGGTTCTAGATGCATTAAGTACACCATTGATCTCAGATATCAACTGAAATTTTGATAGATAAGTCATGTCATGCATTTTCCTGTTTTACAAGGTGCATTGTAACTGGTACTAACTATAAAACATAGATGGAATAGGTATCCACCAAATTCTCTCATATCTAACTGTCAGATATAGAAAAGTATGTTTGTTTCTTGTATCTTTTTCTAATAAGTAACATCTGTATTACTCTTAACAAGATCAGAAGGTTGTAAGCTGATGTCTGAGGCTAAACATCTTCCCCTGACTATGTTTCAACCTTCTCACCAGCTATATGTTCCTGCAGGCCATGTGTACCCAGTATTGAAAGCCTGTGATAAGAAGTCAAGATTCCAAGAAAACTTGAATTTTATATTCTTCAATCACCATTTCAGTCAGCATTTCTGCCCGAGTTCATTGAGTTTGTCTCTTAATTATACCAAATGTGAAGCTGTGTTAGCCTCTTGATTAATAATTAATTAATTAATTACAAGCAACAATAATAAAATTTCTAATGCAAGGTATTGGTCATTGTCATTCTCTCTTAACCAAACTACAGCAGTTAAAATCAGCATTTATATATTTTCTATTAACTTGGCATTCTTAATTCCGTATTAGCCACAGGATGCTAATGTCTAGTGCTTAGATCTATACCTATAAGGAGATCAATACCCAGTATTGCATTTTTCAAGAAACTTGTGTATATTATGATTGACTCAGGATGAGGGATGGCAAGCATAATTTTGCAACTGGTAAATAATCATCTGCAAAGAGATTCATCTACACTGTGCATTCAGTGTCACGAGAACTAGAAAACAATGTCATAATATCAACTTCTGGAATTTTTCCTAAACACAATGAATAGCAATCTGATTTTACACTGATTGTAAGTGTCGTTGAAGCAAATCATGTTCTAACTCAAAACACTGTCAAACACCACCCCCAAAATCTTAAAAATATTTTCTTATGACTAGGAGAATAAAAAGAAAAATCAATATAATTTCATTAATTTAAGTAATAGTGATGGAATCTTATTACCCAAAAACCTGTCTAGATGTAGAACTCACTTTATGTTTTTGGTGTATTCAAGAAGCTTCATAAATCAAAAAATTTTGCTTTATGCTGTCATTTTGAATTATGCCTTTAGCCATCTTCAAACAGGTACTGCAGTTAAAATTGAACATTACATCAATTAAAACAGCTGCCAGTATGTATTACAGTAGCTGACAACGCACTTGTGTTTTCTAATCTTTATACTCTCACATATTTGTCTTTGTTACTAATAATGTGTATTTTATCAAATTTTATGTTTAATGATACATTGATCAAATATTCTCCAAATGTGGCAATATCTTAAATAGAGTCTCCAGTGAATAAAGTAAATGCATTTCGGCTCTATGACCGTATAGTGCAGCAGTCTGCTGTGACAACAATTTTCTTCCCTCCAAATGGTCCAAGACAACATCCTCACAGTAGAAGGCCATTCCTAAACTCCACTGAAATCAATGTTAGTCTTCTGGTTTATTCTTCCATGTACTCAGCACCTCTACTATGTGTGTGGACAGTCACAAGTTCATGCTTTGTCATTTGGCATCTTCTATTTTGTCACTGTTTCAGTTTGTTACTCCACTCTAGAGGAGAGAATTAGTTCCTCTGTGTGTGAACAGTGATTTTGTGCATAACCATCATACCTGGTTTGTATGACCCCCAGCACAGCATCTCTGAATGGAGAGTTGTTGACGCGGAAGTCACGGACACTGCACACAATCAATATGATCAAGCAGATGCCATTTTATTGCCAAGATAGCTCGGTTTATATGTTCATTCTAGTTACTGTTCACGCATAAGCAGATTAGAGATTGGTTAGCATGTGCTGTCCACGCGCCTAGTTACACCTAATGATTGGTTATATCAACACTGTACACGCGCATAAACATAAAGCATAATTGGTTGTATTAACTAAAACATGCGAAACTTGTCTCAGTCTAATTGGTCAAGATAAGCTGCTGAATTGAGGTTCTTTGTGCCAAGTTCCCTTTATCGTGGAATGTGCACCTGTGCTCTTCTAATTGGTAACTTTCTTTGTTTGTCTTCTTGTTTACCCTGTTCAAGGCCTTCTAAATGCATCTGGAACGCTCTTGTGACTGTTAGCTAAATATGTGTCCACAACAATTCCCCCTTTTTTTGTTTTTCGTCAATTAACACAGCCTTACTTGATCTATCAATTAATTTTTAAACACATTACAACATACAAGGCTCACAAATTAAAATACAAAAAACCACTACGAGATAAATCAAAACTATCTTAATTAATGATTTAAGACCAGCTCTATTTTGTAAGGTTGTGCGTCTAATACTATCTACATTTAACAGTAAATCAGATAATACTACACCAATCTGTATTCAGGGACCCCAGAATTTGTGATTCCTGGGGTGGCAATGAGGGTGAATGCCCGATCTGTGGAAACCAGGCATTCCCATCCATTGAGTCCATGACCTGCTGCACAGGGGTCTCCATCAATAAGTTCTTAAACTTCGTTGATGTCAGTGGAACCCCCTATTAAACCTGTGAAAAAGGGATTGCTTGGTGTTGCTGTACGGAGGCATAAGCAATCTTGTCCGGTCACGTCAGCCAGGGTCATCTAGATGTTTTCTTTGGCTTGCGGCAGTATCCATGACTACGTCCATCCGAGGACTGTGAGGAAGATGGACCATCCGTACATTTTTGTGCCGTCTTGCGCCGCAAACTCAGCCCAGCAATCGGTAGGTGCCAGCTTTATGTGGGCGTCCCCACAGAGGCAACGATGGGCTTGCCGTACACCAGCCCGATGCTCTTCGGAAAATCCCGGTATTTATACATTTGCAGAGGAACGGATTTCAGCACACGTGGCCAGCAGGTGCCAAAATCCGCCTCGGTTGCAACATGGGGAGCCTATGACGCATGCGCTCGCTGGCCAGGCGCGCTGCACGAGTCATAGCCATCCTGTCTACTGGTTCATGGGCTTTGCGATATGGTTGCAATGCACAAAGAATCTTGACCTGTCATGTTGATCAAGGTGACCTACAAGATCTATGAACACAATTAAACACAGTAAAAGCAACATTATACCTAATAGAATACACAAGAATAAAAGAAACCCCGATTTTTAACAAAGATACAAACCAACTCCTAAGTCCCCATCCCGCAGCTAAATGCTCTAAGCCAAAATGACAGCTTTCTTAATTGCGTTAAAGCTTTTGCAGCCCCTTCTTGCCTCTGCAGTTCTGTTATCTTGTTTATTAATTGCTCCACTGTCCAAGTTCCTCATGTCCGTTGTTTTTCTGGTGGTTCAAAGTCCGTTCATACTGCAGCTGTCACGTATTCTGGCCCACTCATGGTAACTGCGGCCTACTTATGCTAACTCTAAATAATCAGGCTCAAAGAAATGTCCCCCATTTTCCATGAAATCTCCCACAATTCCCCCTTTTTGTTTTTGTGCAAGCCAAGTTACATGAAATGCTTTTGCAATCATACTTTCAACTATTTTTATGATACGTGGTACAATCATTACAATTGCTAATATTACAATTAAAATAACTAAGCCATGCATAAGCAAATCTTTCAACCATCGCGTAATTCTTAAACTTGTTAGTCATCTACTTAACCCTGTGTTAGTTATCGTGAGTCTTTTACTGGGAATCATATTGATATCGGGTGTCAGTAACGTAAGTCGTCTGAGGCTACATGGCCTCCCGTTAAGTTTCGATGGAATTCACCCTCACGCTCTATCCCCACAAATTAAAAACATCCCTGCAGGTAAAGCAGCTGGAATAGAAAAAAAAGAGCATGATATTCTGGAACAGATATAGTTACACCAAGCTGTAGCATTTCTATACAGAGGCAAAATAGCATTTACATTCTGATCCTTTCGAGTGGTGTTATAGGTGTAATTAAACGTCACACAGGCATTCATGATGATTGATCCTAACAACTCTAACTCGAGGTTCTTGCATTACTTGAGGTAGGTGTGCATACACACCGCCCCAATTATCGACACAGGATTGTGGGTTAGTACAAAGGGAAAATTCAGGCATTGGATCTGGCCAGGTGTCTAGAGGTAACCCCACCAAAGAGGTAGAAAAAGGGTTTTCAGGGGTAGCGACAGAAAGACATATAGCTTCTTGATGCGTTATGTTCGCCAAAGTTACCCATACCTTCTGTTTTGGTTGTTGGATCATCCATTCTTCACTTATGTGTGTCACCCATAACAGGCCAAATGCAGCAAGGAGGAGGAAAGTGAGGGGCGGGGGGGGAAAGGGGGTGCATCAAAGGATACGGTTGGCGGTTTTTCTCGCTTCACAGCAGCCTCCAGCTGTGCCAGCTTTTCTATTACTGACTGCAACTGCTGCGAAGTAGGCTCCAGCCCCTCTTCATGCTCTTGAGGCGATCCAGGCGTAGACGGAGGCAACGGAGGGTATATGCTAGGTATAATTTGTTCATGTTGAGCGGCGATCTCTGGGGGCTGTTTTCTCGTAGGCAGATTTTTACTCGCTTCCTGATTCTGTAGGGTTTCCTTTAAGCGTACGGTTAGGGAGGCTTGGGAACTGTCAGATGGCTGATTAATATCGGCAGTCCCAGGGAGTGGAGCAGAAGTCAAGGGCACAGGAGCAGGCGGACAAGCTCCAGGGAAGCCAAAAGTCCCTCTCGCTGCATTATGTTTTTCTTCCCGCGTTTCCCCTTCGCTTGTGGTGGGAGAGAGAGCAGCAAAAGCAGCCGCAGCCGCTTTACGATCTGCTTTCATTTCTTGCAGAGTTGTCTTAATTACTTTCCATAAAGTTGCAAGACCTTTAACTTCTTTAGACCAGTCACTAATTTCATCCCATAGGGAGTTTCCGATAGCTTCCCAGGTACTAAGCTCAAAAGCTGTACCCACACTAATTAAAAGGTTTCTGTTCAACATTTTAAAAGCTAAGTCTTGACTGAGTTGTAAAACTTCTATGGCAAATTGTGCCTGCCATCCTGATCTGGCATAAGGACCTGCCCCCAATAACATTTGAGCTTGCACTCCAAACAAAGGATCCCCGTTCTGTCGTGGGATAGTGGCTACATTTTCACAGGCTGCTTGCCAGCTTTGATAAAATTGGATCTGCTGGGATGGAAGCAGTAACATTTGCACAATCATTTTAACATTGTATGGTGTCAATAAATGTGCAGAAAATACATGTTGAATAACAGATTGACTGTATGGTGATTTTAACCTATATTGAGTGACTGCTGCCCTAGCTTCTTTTAAAACTTTCCAGTCTAACACTTCCCAAACAGGACCCCCATGTGCCCCTGCCACAACTGGAAACGCAGATGGAATAATTTCACCTTCAATTAAAGCATCTCTGATTACCCCCTTCCATCTTTTTGCCGGATCTCCCACCCCACTCCCTGTTAATAAGGTCGCCGGAGGTGGCTGTGGCAAAGGAGCCACGGCACCGATCTCACCCGATACGTCCTGGGAAACACAAGGATTCACTGGAGGTGGTTGCAGGAACGATGAAAATCCTGTGTTGAAGGGTGGTGGAGGTGCAGGAAAAGTGGAAGACAACGGCTCGGACTTCACCAACGGCTCCAGGCGGGCTTCAAGAGTCTCTAGCCTTTGTAACAGTTCCTTTAGTTGTGGATCCCCCGAACCTATTGCCCGTTCCTCCTTTCCCTCAAGCGGGGATGGAGGAGTGGATGGTGGCAGTGGTGGATACAGGGATGAGGTAACTGGTTTAGGTGATGAAGAACGAATATTAGAGACTAAGTTGTTTTCCATCTCTTCTGCTGGTGGTGGTGGAAATTCTGCCAGGCTGTCAGATTCTTCCAAGGGCTGATCTCTGGGCTTTGGATCTGCTACCACAGATTTCCTGACTGCACTAGCCCCTGCGCCGGATACACGGGTTGGAATAACGGCTGGAATTTGTGGTGGCACAAAGGTGAAGCTCGCCGGGGATGGCATCCCTTGTGGCCCTTCGGGCTGCAGTGCAGCAAAAGCAGAAGCTACTGCCGAATGTTCAGCTTTCATATCTTTTAAAGTTTCTATAATTAACTTCCACATGGTGGAGTATCTGCTTGCTTCTTTTGAACCCGAACTTATGTTATGCCATAATTCTTGCCCTATTTTTCCCAAGTAGGGATGGCAAAAGCATCTCCAAAGGTTGGGAGTAAGCCTTTTTCTCTCACCCATAGTAACAGGGCTTTCAGGGTAGACGAGTCATAACTTAATCCTCTCATAGAGAGCATATGTTGGAGGAGCTTAACCACTGCTGCCTCTTCCTTGGACATAGTGGACCCAATCTCCTCCCTGGCCGCTCGCCTGATCAGGACGAGATTCCCACGATGGTACCGTTTTTTTTTCCCCGAGTGCTGGGGCAGCACTCACCTACGGCCGGCTTCCGCACCCTCTCTCCGTCAGTTCCTGTCGTAGAATTCAATACCGATCCGAGGGTCCCTGTTCAGGTGCCACTTGTTGACGCGGAAGTCACGGACACTGCACACAATCAATATGATCAAGCAGATGCCATTTTATTGCCAAGATAGCTCGGTTTATATGTTCATTCTAGTTACTGTTCACGCATAAGCAGATTAGAGATTGGTTAGCATGTGCTGTCCACGCGCCTAGTTACACCTAATGATTGGTTATATCAACACTGTACACGCGCATAAACATAAAGCATAATTGGTTGTATTAACTAAAACATGCGAAACTTGTCTCAGTCTAATTGGTCAAGATAAGCTGCTGAATTGAGGTTCTTTGTGCCAAGTTCCCTTTATCGTGGAATGTGCACCTGTGCTCTTCTAATTGGTAACTTTCTTTGTTTGTCTTCTTGTTTACCCTGTTCAAGGCCTTCTAAATGCATCTGGAACGCTCTTGCGACTGTTAGCTAAATATGTGTCCACAACAGAGAGTAAATGCAAACTAACACAATTAAAAAAAATGAACAAGCTGGCATGTACTAGTACAGACTGAAGCTTTTTGTTTGTTTGTTTGGATGGTTAGTTTTGGTTTTTTTCTTTTTCATGTGGCTATATGCATGTGCTGGGCTGGCCCTGGCTGGATGCCAGGTGCCCACCAAAGCCACTCTATCACTCCCCCTTCTCAGCTGGACAGGGGGGAGAAAATATAACAAAAGGCTCGTAGGTCAAGATAAGGACAGTTTAATAAAGTGAAAGCAAAGGTCGCATGCGAAAGCAAAGAAAAACAAATGATGTTATTCTCTACTTCCCATCAGCAGGCGATGTCTAGCCACTTCCTGGGAAACAGGGCTTCAGTACGCATAGCGGTTGCTCCGGAAGACAAAAATGCCCCCCTTCCGTCTCCCTTAGCTTTTATATCTGAGCTGATGTCATATGGTATGGAATATCTGTTTGGTTAGTTTAGGTCAGCTGTCCTGGTTATGTCCCCTCCCGAGATCTTGCCCTGCCCCAGCCTGCCATTGAGGGGGGGGCAAAAATGTTGGAGAGACAGCCTTGATGCTGTGCCAGCACTGCTCAGCAGTAGCCAAAACACTGGTGTGTTATCAACACCTTTCTAGCTACTGATGCAGAGCACAGCACTACGAGGGCTGCTATGGGGAGTATTAACTCCATCTCAGCCAGACCCAATACAATGCAAAACTTACATTGCTACAGTGTCATATGATGTCCAGAAGATAAAATTTTCTAGTAATATTTATGCTAATATTTGAGGCAGCTAAATGTGTTTGAAAAAAACCCTGAAATCAGGACCAGCTTTGGTGCATAACCTTCCAGAAATTTTCCGTCTATTTACTGTGCTTGAGGTACATTCATTTCATTTCCAAATTCCCATAACTGCATTTAAAGATTATCTTTATTAAAGTATCTCCAATTATATAGATTCCTATATTTAGCCAGTGGTTTCACTCAGCTGCATTTTATTAATTTGTATTAACACCATATGAGGCATTGGAATTCTGTATCTTAATATAACATCTCATAATTGGAATTCTTGAGAACCACCAAAAAAAAAAAGCTATATCAAAAAGAGCGTTTTTATAATAGTAGCATAGGTATGTTGAAAGACAAGATGTCCCACAAAGGATTCTTTAAACTAACATTGAAAGGAAATTTTCAGCACAGTTATCAGTTAGCAATTAGTTAATTGCACATAATATCTATATGCTAGCAGAAGAATGGCTTCTATACATTTTTGGGGGTTTAAGTCACATTTTTTTAATTAAAGAGAAAGGAAAACTCTTGAACAGTTAATAGTGACTTAATAACATTTAAATATATAATCCAGCATATGTTCTTTCTCATAAAAGTGCTGAAATCTTTTTATTGAGACAGTATAATGCTATATTATATTCTGGGAAATAAAAGAAACCTTTTTTTCCAGTTTATAAGTTAACAAAGATCCTACATAAAGATGTATCGAGGACAAACTGCCACTGTTCCCGAATTGAATAAATTTAGTGTTTCTTTGTTAGACAATAAGTACTTGCTTTACTAAGTTTTTTAGATCTCAACTTTAATGTACTGGGAGAAGAACAAAAACAAAATAGCCACTTACTGCAGAGGGTATATTTCCCTTAAAAACTCCCAGTAAGGTTTTCTTATTTCCTACTCCCCAGTGAGCAGCTTCAAAGAAGTAAAAGTGATTAATACTGCTCTCATCAACTATCCACTTTTAAAGTAGCTGCAGAGAATGTAAATAATAGCAAAAGAAAACAACCACATCTGAAATGGGAGCATGGATGTTACTGCTGAGCTGTTAATTTAGATTCTACCTAGACTATGACTCTCTCTGGTTCCTAAACCTGAAATGGCTATAAGAATTCATTTATTTGTTTCAAAATGAGATGTGCTTTAAAAACAAAACCAGATTTTACTCTTTTTCATTCTATCTGTTCTTGAGGGGACTGGATCAGAACTATATCTGGATAATGGAGATTTGAGGTACCAAAATTGCTTTAATCCTGTATTGGAATATGGACATTTTTAAGTAGTTACATGAGACTAGAATAGTGTCAAAACAGGCTTAAACCTTTCCTTCCTCTCTCTCTTTTCCCAGTATTAGAAAGATCTGGGTGTGTGAAAACTAAGAAATCCCTGAAAAATGGTTGTCTCAAATCAGTTCTGACCACTGACAAACCTGATTTATCTTTTAGCATCTGGTCTCACAGCCTATTTTGAAAGTTAAAGATTGTGGGGCACCCTGTCAATACTTCTGTTCTGTGAATATGCACTGCTGTGGCCCTGGGATTGTACATGGGGATATACCTCACTTTGTGGTGGTGCATGTTATGGAGAATATATTGGAAAGAACAGCATTCAATTTAAAGATTTTCAGCGCACCACGTTTTCCCATGCCACTGCAAGAAAACTGTGTGTGTGTGTATGCCATTAAAAGAGAAAGCAAGAGTGCACACAGGAGGAAAGATTGTTGTCTCAACTCTTCTCTTCCTTCTTGATTCCAGATAGACAGGAAACTAATTAGACCAGGGTGCTTGGCTTAAAAGGAAAAAGACTGTTTGCTCTACACAGCAGGGTAGAGCTTTGCATCTCATTTGCTGTTGAGAAAGTGAGAGCTGGGGCATTCTACCTAGTGAATACAATAAGTGTACTGTCCCCCTTCTCTCCTGGATGTATAGATGAAGGCAGGACATTCAATCCCATGAAGGGCACAGCAGCTAGGAGTGAAATAGATTTCCCTTTAAAATCATAGAATCATAGAATAGTTTAGGTTGGAAAAGACCTTTAAGATCATTGAGTCCAACCATTAACCTAACAGTACCAAGTCCATGTCCCTAAGTGCCACGTCTACACATCTTTTAAATGCCTCCAGGGATGGTGACTCAACCACTTCCCTGGGCAGCCTGTTCCAGTGCTTTGTCCTATCACTTTTTCCTTGGGAGAAGAGACATCTCTACACCCTTCACCAGCTTTGTTGCTCTTCTTTGGACATGCTCCAGCACCTCAATGTTGTTCTTGTAGTGAGGGGCCCAAAACTGAAAACAGTATTAGAGGTGCGGCCTCACCAGTGCCAAGTACAGGGGAACGATCACTTCCCTAGTCCTGCCAGCTACAGGATTTCTGATACCAAAAGGAGAAATGAAACAAGAAATTCCTTCTTTGGGTACCAAAAGGAGGGCTGAGCATTTTCCCATCATATTTCAATGCAATTTTTAGCAAGTTTTGCTATTGAATTCCTAAAATCAGGCTTTCAGGTAAAATTTTCTTTTGTCTTCTTTGTACCTTTGTCTTGGAATCAGATTAAACCAAATTTAAAATGTTTAGAATTATTTCTTTTAAGCATATGATTTCTGGTATAATGCTTTTTAAAACAGACCTCAAGGGGAATGGAGGGAAGAGGGGAGGGTTTCTTGGCCTGACAGTTTTATACTTCTGACTGGTTAATATTTTAGTAGCCTACGTTTACCTCAGAGAGATTTTTATTCTCTCTGTTCTCTAATGTACCAAATACACCCCAAAATATACTCCTGAATTCCTGTGGTTTTCTATGTTTGAAATTCAAACTGAATGCATGTAATTAAAACCAGTTCACTTGAGTTCACTGAAATCACTTAAATTCTTTATTGTCGTAGCACTTTTCAGCAAGTTACTATGTGTTTTTCATTACATTCCTTTCCTTAAAAAAAATTAGATAATTTAACTCTTTTATAAAATAGAGGGGAAGTATAATTGTCAATAGTAGCATACCTGATGTTTTGAAGAACTGCAACTGATTTTTTTTAAATCAGACTTCCTTTCTTGAATGTTTTGAAGGCATACATGTGAAAATTGACAGAATGACAACTCCATATGCAAAAGCTTAGACTTCATTTGCAGTATAGTGTTAGATACAGCACACACAAAGCAAACAGCAAGGTTTTTTTAATTCTCCTTACCTCTCACTCCAGTCTTTATCCACTGCAATACTTATGACAATCAGCCATTCCAGTTTATGACAACCAAGTAACAGCTTTTAGGCTTCAGAGAAGACAGACAGCCAAATTGCTGAAATCTCTAATGGCAGTTAAACAGGGCTAACAGGGTTGTTGGGGTTTTTAGAACACAGGGGTTTTCGTTTGGATAAAAAATATTATGCAATGAAGACTGGTATTCTGCCAATTGTTTGACACAGGAGTAACATCTGGGCTGCCTCTAAAGGGAAATAAATACATGTAAGAGCTCCAGATGTGGTTTCTAGATTCCACTATTATAAAAGATACATGGGAGTTAGGCTTGGATGGTCACAGGTATTGTGGAGCCTTCCATTCAAGTCTCATTTTTTAGTTTTTTGCCAATACTCTGTTCATGCCATGTATTTGCTCTGTTGTGATCTATTCCAAGGTCTGCACATGTATTTTTCTGCTTAATACCTCATGTACTACTTGATAGCAAAATAGACATTACTTTTACATTTCCAGATAGGATTTTTTTTTTAATATTGATACTAGGTTGTTAAATTGTACAATATTGGACTGTGTAAACTAATCCCATTGAACATAAGCAGAGTGGATCATATTTACCTCCTGTTCACACATGTCGGGCTGAACAGTACCAAGTGGTTAAAATGGTTCTGCACAGAATCTCATGGAGACAAATGGAAAACATCAAAATGAAAAGCCATCTAGAATAATAATTTTTCCTGTGATTTCCTAATATTTTTGTGTTGGTCCAATGCTATAAGGCAGCAAATGAGGGAATGTGCTGTTAATTTCCTATTCTTTCTTACCCATTCCAGAGATGTCCCCTTTTATGGCTTGGCATTATTAGCAAACAGGAGTATGTCTAGCATTTGTTTAAAACTACTTGTCTGTTCTTAAGAAAAACAGGTGTGTCACTGTTTGTACATTTAATATAATTTAAATTGTTCATTATTTATAACTATTAGAAACATTTTAAATATGGAGAAAAATGCAAGTCAAATGCAGAACTATTCCTCCATTTAAATTTCCATCTAACTGCACTTTTAATAAAGAAGGAATACAAATTTTATCTCTGAATAAAACCATAAGAGAAGCTAACCTCATGCCATTCTTCTACTACTTAACACTATTAGTAGGGACGAAGAGCTTGGAGTTTTGGAGAGGTTGCAAATAATCATGATTTTGTGTCAGTAAAAGACCTAACCTTTAATTATCTAAGGTTAGGATTCTTTTTTGCCTTAACAATGAAAGAGAAATAATCTGTCCATTGTGAATGTAGTTCAGGAAGAAAAAAAATATTCTACTGTTTCCCTTGCGTATTAAGTATGAGCTGGAAAATCAATAGGTGAAGCTACAGCAAATAACAAAGATATAAATACTTTGAGTATTCCTCTTTAAAAATTATATGATATCTGATTTGGAATTATTTATTTTGAACAAAGAAACTGCTTTTTTTGTCCTTCAAAACCCTAACAGTGATGTTGAACAGCTATACAGTTCATTTTACAATTCAGATATTTACTTCTCTAATGTCTGAATTTTAGAATGTCTGAATCTTAGAACTTTTCTCCCTATTGAGTTTGAAACCATCAGAGCAGGCCCCTGGGATTATGATGAGAAAAAGATCATCCATAAGCATATCTCCCTTCTGAGGACAGCACAAAGGATGTTGTATGTGAAGCTATGGTTGTATGTGAAGCTAAAGAATAAATAACACTTATGAGAAAGAAGAACTACACTGCACAGTTGCTTTTATGGGAGAGAATAATAAATTTATATAATGTAATGATACAAGAGGTGTCTCTCAGATTTATAAAAATCTGAGACTGGAGACTTATTATCTCCCTAATCAGCTGAAATGTCAGTACTGGAAAGTCTTGATCCCAGATTTATACTACTTCTTACAACATTGGATAGCCAAATCATGAAATGGAATTGGAGCAAATGTACTCTGAGACCCACAGTAAATTTTAATGGAAAATAAAACAAAAGCACAACTGAAAAAAACCTAGAAACCCTAGACCTCAAGCCTTTTCAGACCATGTTATAAGAAAGGAAGAGGAGGAGGCAAGGTGAAGCAAAAAAAGCTCTTTGTGTCAAATTTTATATTTCAAAACCATTTCTCTTGCATGAGAACTTAATGGTTGGTGCTGGAAAGTAAAATCCAGATGTGGTCCCACTCTTCTGTGTCCACATCCAATCTACTCAGAGTGGCACACACTCCAGGATTCATGATTTAATTTTTCTTCTCACATTCAATATAGTTGCTACATCCAGATCTAAAGTAAATTGCTTAACTGTTTCTAATTTTATCCTAGAAATGTATTCCTGCATATAGAGGATATAAACTGCAAAAGAAGAAATATATCTTTATGAATTCAGAGTATTTTTAAACTGCCAGTGCTTCTGTTTCTCTAATAACTAAATGCAGTATGGAATAGTTAAATGCTTGGCTTTGTAGAATAACCAATATTTCTAGATTTATTAAAAGGTTCTATTTTACAAACCTGCTAAACTTGCAAATTCCATTCTCAGAGCTACAGTGTAAATCAATATAACTGTAACTATTTTCAATCACACATTAGTTTAACACAATTATTTAATTCTGAAATTTGGGAGCACTTAGTATTAATGCAACTGATGAAAAGTGGCAGTCTCTTTCTTATAGCGAAAATGTAATTTAAGAAAGAAGTATTGATCCAGTTAAGTCTGAATAGTGAGAAATAATGCCTGTCTATAATCTTAGCATTTGTTTCATCTCACATTATTAGGGCTGCAAGCTAAAACTGTTGTTACCTTGCTTTGCTCAGAGGTGGTATAAATCAAAAGGTTTAGATCTGGATTTCAGGAAGCTTGGTTTCAGACCTAGATCTCCACATCTGCACAGCTTTCTAGAATTTTTACTTCTCACTGTGTTTCACACTTAGCAGGAACTCAGTTTTATTTTAGAAGCATCTTAAAATCTATTTTTGGCCCACATGGTGGGAATGCAAGAAAAACTCTAATAGCAGAATTTTCCCTGATTAAGAAATAAACTTTCACCAAAACTACTGAAATATTATAATCCTCAAATCCAAGCCCTTCTTCAGACTCTGTATCAATGGAGAGCCTACATTTGATAACATTTACCATTCTAATACTTGTAATTTTACCTAGAGATAAATAAGAATTTTTCATAATTTGCATCTAATTGAATCAGGTCATACAAGGTATACATAGTTCAAACAAAGTCCTGGAGAAAACACTCTGGCTTCCCAATTAACATTCAGTCGTCAAACTGGTGGGCTGGTTTTCCAGGAGCTATTCTTATTCAGCCATTCTCTGGCTATTGCTCAATCATCCTGTCACAGCTAATCCATCTTTGAGACTCATAACAGGTATTTATTGGCATTCATTTGGGAGAACCTGGCACTTCTGATTTGTAGCCTTGTCATATGAGTAATGAAGGAATTGTAAACTCATGCCAGTAAAGTAATTAGAGCATAATATCATATGTTACATATATACACACAATGAGTGGCTGGCTAAGCATTATCTTCATCATCAATTTATGGACAAATAATTGAAATACAGAGAAGATAACCTTTACTTTGTGTTGTATTTATGATACTATGTGTCTTCATATAAAGTCAGATTGCTAGAAGCATGAGTTCAATAATGAAAGATAAGCCTAGACCTTCTCTATAACCAAAGATTAACTCCCATATACATCATTTACTCTCAAGTTGTATCTTGCAGTCCTGGTATTTCAAGTGTGAAAAGACAATACTGTGCAATGAAAACCAGATATTCTTTCCTTATGCTTGAGGTTCATCATCAGGAACACTACACAATAGAATAGCATAGATGGGCTATATATATAGGCATCTAAAAGAGATGGAACCTTGGAAAAAAAGTGGGACAGAGGTTTCTGGAGTGCATTGACAACTTCCTAAGACAAGTGATCAGAGAGCCAACAAGAGCAAAGGCTTTGTTGGACCCGATTCTTATCAACAGGGAAGAGCTGCCTGAGGATGTGAAGGTTGGAACAGCCTTGGCTGCAGTGATGATGTAACAGAGCATTCTGAGAGGATTAAATGAGGCAAGTAGGAGTATTTCAGCCCTGGACTTCAGAAGAGCAGGCCTGTTCAGGGGCATGCTTGGAAGAACCCCATGGGATACAGCCCTGGGGAGAGGAGGGAACAAGGAGATCGGGTTGATTTTCAAAGATCACCTGCTCTGAGCTCAAGAATGGTCCAACCCAGGAAATCAAGCAAAGGCAGCAGGAGCACTGCAGGGATAAACAAGGAGTGCTTGATAGACCAGATGGTTGTGCTGACCTTCAGAGGGTCATTGACAGGCTAGAGAAATAGACAGACAAGAACCTCAAGAAGTTCAAAATGCAAAGTCTTGCACCTGGGGAAGAATAACCCCAGGCACCAGTACAGGCTGGACGTTGACTGGCTAGAAAGCAGGTTTGCGAAAAAGGACTCAAGGCAGGTCCCATCAAGTTGACCATAAGCCAGCAGTGTGCCCTTGTGGCAAAGAGCCAGCAGCATCTCAGGCTGCATTAGATAGAGCCCTGCCAGCAGGTCAAGGGAGGTGATCTTCCTCCTCTGCTTAGCCCTGAAGAAACACATCTGGATGCTGGGTCCAGTGCCTGGCTCCCCGGTAGAAGACAGAGAGGGATGTGCACTGTAGCAAGTCCACTGAAGGGCCACAAAGAAGATTAAGGGCTTGGAGCATCTGTCTGATGAAGAGAGCATAGGAGAGCTGGAACTGTTCAGCCTGGACCAGAGAAGGCTTTCTGGAATCTTATCCATGTATATAAATACCTGATGGTGGGAATAAAGAAAAGGGAACCAGACTTTTCTCAGTGGTGCCCAATGACAGGGCAAGAAGCAATGAGCACAAAGTGAAACACAGGAAATGTCATTTAAAAATAAGGAAGAAACTTTTTTTCCTGAGAACACGGTCGAACACTGGAACAGGTTCTACCCACCGACGTTGTGGAGTCTCCATCCTTAGAGGTATCCAAAACCTGACTTGACACAGCCCTAAGCAACCTGCTCCGGCTGACCATTTCACCATCGTACTATTTTAACAGAGACATGACCACTTCCTCTTCTACAGGTTGCAGCTGAAAAGGAATGAACTGAACTTTCTGTAATATCACAAGGTGATCACTGGAGATGAAAGAACAGCCACCACAACAAACTGGTGACAAAAATGTCAGTATTCTGTAATTCTGGAGTTTCTTAGAGGTAGTACAAGAGTATTGTGATCATTGGGATGAGCTGCCACAATTTGATGTGACTGTATGAATATGATGATGGATACCATACTACAGTCTCCCAGAACAACAAGTTAAATGTCAAGCCTATGCCTTGACCTAAAATCTTACTCAGAAATAGAGTATAAAGGCATAAAGTATTGGAGAATTATTTTAAAAGCATGCTAATTTGCTTCCTGAAAAAAAAGGACAAATGCTAAATAGTAGATTCCGAACTTTATTTTTCTTAATACTGCTATGACTAATGCATGCATAAAAAATGGACTTCTTCTCCTTAAGAAGGTGATTAGCAGAAGAGAGGGGTTAACAACATCTAGCTGTCAGGATTACTGTTCTTTGTGAGATTTCTATAGAGTAAAATGCCTGCAGATTCATAAGAAATTATCCAGGACTTGATAATTTGTCAGATTGCTGGAGAGAGGGGATTCATATTTCATGGTAAACATAGTATCTTTAAGACAAACTGATTGAAACTCTACCTTACTCCTTTTTTTTTCTTTTTGTCTTTCTTTCCACTCTTCTCTTCAATAGTCTCAGAATTTGTGAAGAAATGTGATAAACCAGAAAAAGATAAAATTTCTCCAGCTTGCTGGGAGAGATGAAGGTCCTTACTTTGATTTCATTTGCATTTCTGTAATTTAGCAGTTTACTACTTGATTTATGCATGTGTAGTTCTAGATATACACTGAATGTTAACAGGACCAAAATCAAATGATGAGGATTTGCTTTAGCCCTTGTTTGGAAAGAAGAGGGAACAAAGGTTATTAACTAAAAGCAAAGCCACTCCAAACAATTATTACTAAAGGCTGATACTACCACCTTGTGTCTGTAGGTCTAAAAGATTTTAACCATATGTTGGCACCACACATTGCTCAAGTACTTCGAGCATTAAAAATACTTTTACATACTTAAGTAAATTTTCTGAGAAGATAATTTATATCTTGTAACATTTTTATATACATAATTTTTGAAAGGGAGAAATATGTGGATGGCTAAAAATAAAAAAAAAAAAATCACTTGTCTGTAACATTGAGTCTGAGGATCCCATAAAGGTAACAAAATATTAGTAGCACTGATGCTCTAAGACAAAAGAAAGCCAGCCACTTTTTGACAAAAGAGATGAAGAGGAAAAGTGTCAATTACTAAGCATCCATTGTTACATATAAAATACCCCTAAGTAGCCACCTCCCTAATAAGCAGGTTTGCCTGGTAAATTACTAGTAAATGTGGTTCCTCAACTCTCAGAAGAATATTTTGGGGTTAATCCTGCTTCCAGGGGGATGCTGAGGACAAACAGCCTTTGTCCAATATGTCTTACTGAGCTTTTGCTTTTGTTTTAAGTATTTCTCCTTTGCTCTTGTTACTTTAACATTATCTGAAGTCTATGGAGATAATATATTAAAATTCATAAAGATTTATGAACATTTATTCATATACTATTATTTAATACAAACAGTAACATTGGTTGTTGAAGTCAGCTACTCTAGCAAAAGAAACCATGCTCTACATTTAAATCTTAATTTCACAGTGTGAGGATTCATTTACTGAGAGTTTTTTCCTCAACCTAAAGAAAAAAAATACTGATGGGACTGAAATAAATTTGGTTACTGACTATGGCTGCATATGAATCACAGACACCAGAACAAAACCAGAAAGGATAAATCTGATTAAACAAGGTATATGCACTGAAATTCAGATTTCTTTCAGATATTGGTTGCATATCATGTCCTGCTCATAATGAGACATACTATCAGGAGCATTGTTCCCAGGTAATGAATTGTTAGCAACAGTAATACTTTCAAAACAACCTTAACAACCCTTAGCTAATTCAAACATGAGGTTAAACTATTTTACTTACTGGGCTATTTTACTTATAAGAAAGTAAATTACTTGGAATCTGAAATAGTCCAGCACTTGAATTTCTACTGAATGAGTGAACATCACCTTTTGAAGATACAAAACATAAGAAATAAAACAAATTATTCTTACTATATCAATATTGAGGACTGCAACACAAAGCTTGCCCTTGCTCCAGCAGCAAAATGACACTTCTGTTATGCTAACAGAATATACTGGATGACCTACACTTCCATTCAGAAAATGCAAAACGATTTGCAAGTAGTTCCTCAGAAGGAACTATTCCTCCTTTCCTCTCTTCTGTCACAAACCTCTCTCCCTTTTTCTGAGCAAGAAAAGCATTTATTTTTAGAAAGATTTATATATGTTTTATGAATTATGTCCTGTTACAGCAGCCTGGGTGAGGCTTCAGCATTTCCCCAAGTATATTCTCAAATCAGTCTCTTCCCAGAGTTTGCTGTGTGGGTCAGGTATAGGTAGGTGAAAGAAATGTAAGAATAGAGCTAGGTGTGAGATAGGGGAGACTGAAAAACTCAAAGTGTCAGACCTGTTGTTTCTGTGCTAGACTAAAGCTATAGAGAATGCAGGCAGACTGTTTTATTGCCAGGACTGCATTGACCTTCAAACAAAGAATAAGGAGAGTATAAAAATACTTTAACTTCCTTGTCATATTATCTTGCATCTAGCCATGCCACATATCTTCCTGGAACACCAAATATTAACCCACCTAATCAATTTGAGCATTACCCTTTTCAGACATGAGAAAAAATGTCTCTGAAAACTGGAACTGATCCAGAAATAATGGACTTCATTATGGACTTCTTGCAACTAGTTCTTCTGTAACATCTATAATTTTAAGTCAGAATTTCTGGTCCTGAGTATGAATTCACATGCCAGAGAAATTGTGATAGTTTCATTGCGGTTTGAAACCACATTTTATTATAGTATAAAAATACCAAAAATACATTCATTTTACTAAATCTGTTCCCCATACCACTAATATAATTTTCAGCTACTTCACAAGCTCACAAAACAACTAAAATTCAGTTTGACTAAGTAAGCAAAGATATTCCTGAGCTGATTTCAACAGTTTGTAAGCTGAGCAAGAGATGATGCTCAGCCATGAGTCAGCCATTTCCAGAATCAGAATAAAGTGTCTCTTGAATCTAGCATTCTGTTAAGTTCTTAAAAGAATTTTGAGATTTTTAAAAGTTTTTCTTGTCTTTCATTTCAAATCTTGATTAAATACTGGACACTGTATAAACAATTACTTTCAATTAAATGTGCTCTTGAAATCTCTTTACTGATTTTGGAAGGCTAGTTCCCTGACTACTTTGTAGGTTTTGCAACCTCCCATTTTCTTTTGATACTCTGGGATTGAAAAATGTCTCCAACTTAAAACTTTACTGGTAGATTTACTCCCAAAGTTAATTAATTTAATTGGATAAAATAAATTAGATGACATTTCACAAGCAGCGTACTGCTGAAATACCTGAGACTTGGAAGATTTTGCACCAATCTTTTGCCATATTTTTGATCAATTTCAGTCCCAAAAGCTGTACTAATTCTTTTACCTGTTATGTCTCAAGGCCAGGTGTTTTGTTTGTTTTGGGTTTTTTATTTTGCTTCTCTTCATGATTGCATTCTTAGAAACCTCCTGCACCTGACTGCAAAGACACACAGAAAACAAAACAAAGCCTCTATAAGGAGGGACTACCTGGACAAGTAGAGGATGCATGTCTAGTGAAAGTAAGCAATGCTTCAAATTTTATATTTTGAAATGTAAAATGTTTGGATGATTTTTGAGTGACGTTCATAGTTTTATACACCATTTCAAGGTTATCTTTAATGATAGTAGTAGAGGTATTAATAACAGGGCAAATCAAAATCAAATAGTACATCTGGGAACAGTAACTTCAACTCCTGGGTTCTTCTGGCTACACACTGGTTGCTACATACACCACTGTGGCTGTTGACTGACAGACTCTATCATTCATTACACTATGCAAATACCTGTTGATCTTCAAAATAGTATACCAGAACCTATTTTAATTATCAACACCATTGCCTATGCCTATCTGCAGACCATTTTATGCATCCAAAACACATCTTCCCATGCAGACATAAAACAACTTTTTGAAAGCTTTTTAATAATTCATGTTTTAGTTTCCTTTATTTCAGCATTCTGAAAACATAGATTTTCATTCTTTGCCTTCCATTAACAGCTAGGAATTAGGAGAAGCCATTGTATTCCTTTAACAGTTTCTTACGTGGATATATAGGAGCACAACATTAAACCAGACAGAGTAGTTTCTCAGAAACTGGAAGTTCCTTAATGAATTCTCTGAGGGCAGTATAAAGAGAAAGAGTAGTTATACCATGGTTATCTTTAAAAATCAGTACTTCTTTGTTTTATTTGTGTTATTTGCTATTTCTTTTTCTAAGTGGAGGACTTTGAAAAGTAGAGGACTGTGGTAGGGGGTCCTTTAAAATTTACTTCTAAGGAACTTTGGGTAAAAGATTGTTAAACTGTAGAAGTCCTTCCCTTGAGAAATTTTCTGCAAGAGAAGCTGCTCAGTAGGGAAAGGGAAGACTAGTCAATCAGAAGACTTAGAAAACCAATGACGAAAGAATGAATTTAGCAAAGCACTTCTGAACAACCTCTTGGAAATATCATAGGGGTTATGCATAGAGTAAAAGAAATTCTGGCATTCAGAAGAAAAAGAAGACAGTATCCAGCCAAAAGAGCGGAGAAGCACATGCAAGTCACCTCACCAAGGCAGACAGAACTACTTCACTACAGGAAAGTTTCTCTTAAGAGAAATATTTAGCCCAATACAAGATACCAAGAGCTAGCACATCAATCAGGGAAGAAAGAAGGACAAGCAGCAGCCAAAGCCATCAGAGAATTCTATTTCATATCCCATGCTGCATACTAACATAGGAGGACTCCATAAAATTTTCAAAATTGAACTGTCTCCTTGCCAAGAAGTTAGTTTACATTGACATTCTAAATGCAAACTATGGTTTTAATCTATAAATATTGATGGACCTTGTCATTGTAGCCAAAGCAGAGGTTAGTGACACATGTCAATTATGAATGTACTAATTAGGATATAACTAATATATCAACTTGCCTTGAATCTGAAACTAAGCATGCTAAAGTGGTGTAGCTAACAACAGCGTATTTTCCATTAGTGAGCAATGCGATCACCACAGGGGGGAGGAGGATAGTTATACCCCAGAGTATAGGCACCAGAGTAACAAAGTTGCCAGATAGAAGAAAAGGGTGAAAATAAGCAGGACATCCTGCTAAAAGCACTAGAAGGATGTTTGGCAAGATGGAAGACAACAAGGTAAACAGTACGGAGAACAGAGGAGATCCCCCTTTTTTGGGGGGAGCAGGGCAATAGCATAAAAGCATCAGGCATCAATGCAGAAAATTGGAAGAAAAGCCCATTTTGCTTGACTTCTCTTATTGAGGAGCTCTCAAGCCTGATCACCTTGACCTTGGTGACTAAGAACAAGTAAGGACCCCAGCCATCAGCGTTGACTGTACAGCATCTGCATGATATTCACAGCTAACTTAGAAAATTATTGTCAAATACTAACAGTTATGTGTAGGTAGCGATGATGACATGTAAGAATTAAACCCTAGCAAGAAGAATGCTTTTAATAATTTAATTTAGTAAAGTTGAGTTTTATAGTTTAAAACTGTCCTGTTTTGTTAGGCTTTTAAACAGTCCCATCGCAGTAATCTCTGACAGATGGATTGATAAATAGAGAGACAGACAGAAAGAAAGATAGATTTGGTTGCAACATTATGACTCCTTCAAAACATTTTTTTTTAATAATCTGTTAATGCCTAGAAGAAGATCCAATGACGTGCTACAAGCTGAAGGAAATTTCAGATTGGATAACAAGAGATGATCCTTACTCAGTATACTAACTAATGCAAAAAATAAAATTTAACTCAAACTTCTTCCTTACTCACATATATATGTTGGTTGTACAAATGCAAAGTCCTAGGAAGTCTACAGTTTCAAATAAAATCTCCAGGAAAGCTAATAATGCTACCTACACGGCATAAGCAATTATTTCACAGAGAATTCTTTTGTCCTTTTGGCAATTTTGTGCAGCAAGTTTGAAAAAGAATTAAACCTCAGCAGAATTCATTTATGATACAGGAATGCCCTGTGATATTGTGTCCAAACTTTGTGATTTCTATAAATGGTGAAGAAAAGACAAGGTATTTCCAGAAACTCATTTCTTGCTGCCAAACCATGTTTGGGTCCTCCTAATCCTTTCCTGTTAAAGACAATGGAGGATCAGTCAAGTGACAACCTTAGAATAGTTACACAGTGGAAGAACAGATGTTTTAAAACTAGTTTTTAAATTTTTTTCCTCTAACAACTATTTAAATGGGAAGCATTGTGAGGGATGATTCCCTTCAAACTATCTTTTTTTCTTGGGCTAATCATGATAAACTAATCATTAAGTGTTAAACTGCACAGTAACATTAGTGTACTTTTGTTATGTAGAAGAGATACTTAACAAAAGATTTGAAATTTTGTGAGATTCTTAGCTTTCTAGTATGAAATCATACGGACATTCTGGTTCTATATCTCAGTGTAGAGAAAGGAATTTACATCACCAGGTGGAATATAACTTCAGGGATAAATCATAATATGTCTCTCTAATTGCAGGTCCAGCATGTGTCACTTGTATCATCACTAAACAGTACATGCAAGAAATCACTAGGTTAGTGAATCGAACACAAAGTCAGACAACACAAGCACTCTATTGCTACATCTTTGAATGTGAATGCTTTGCTGAAAAGTCTAGCACATCTTCACTTTTCAAAGGAATTCTGTTTACTCATACACTCCTATAACAACTTACTGACCATTCAAACATTGTTCTTTCAGACATTGAAACAATGTCATCACAAACATATAAAGTGAAAATAAAAAGAAAATGAGCTGCAAAATACAATCTAATTTTCTCATTAAGTTTTTTGCTGGCTGTGTGTTTTCTAAAAAGGCATATGGGGTCGTAAGTTCTGAAGAATGATGTAAAGTAGAGTTATACATCCTGCAGTGTCTGACCAGTCTCTAAAGCTTCCCTAGAACGCAAAACTTTTGTGAATTTTGGTCTTAGGATAGTTAAAAGACAGTTTAGAAGATTTATTCAGCACACAGAACTTTAAAATGTGACAAGTAAAACAATATGTATGGTATGTAAAGACAGTAGATGCAGGCAATTAATCTCAAGATTCAAACTATAATGAGAGTAGATATTTTAATGTAGCAGATTCACACCTCCAAAATTGGATATCTAGCTTTGAGTTTAATGCACACAAAACATAACCTGAAAAAACTTTAATATAAAAATAACAATATTTAGATGCAGGCAGAACTTTTCAGCTTTTTTTTCTTTCAGTATTTTACAGGAATTGGAAAGTTAGGTGGCACTTCTCAGACAAAATATGACTGAGAAAACACATTTCAAAATGTCTGTTTTCTCAGTTTCTCAGTATTCATATTATTTACAAAAGCAGTGAACAAGCTAGGGATGTATAACACTTTAAAAAAAGAAAAAGTCATTATCAAAAGAAAACATCTTCAAACATCAGTCTCCCAACCAAAAAAATTATGAGAGTTTGCACCAGTATTAGGTGTATGGTTAAGTTGCCTAATCATGACAATAGTTTGTTTTAAACTGTTTTTTTTTTTTTTCCAAAAATTGATACCCATGCTTTTTGCACCTCAGAACTTTTCACTTATTTCCTCATTTTAAAAGACTTTCACAGCTCTGTCTAACCTTCTTCCACTCTTACCGATACTAGTGCTTTGGTTATCCAACCCTGGTGCTGCAATTCTGTCTTTCAGTTATAACTGGTTGAAACAGAAAAGAATATTTAAAAATTTGGAGCCACTTCGTGAAAGAGTTTAAATTCCGTTCTGCAGGAAATCATGAAGGTATCTTGATAAGCTGTACTAATCCATATCATTGCACTGAAGTCCTTTTTTTTTTTACACAGTGATACAAGAATGTTGCAACTATTTTCATAGCCTAAGTTTCATCAAAACTTCTAAAGAACTGCTTCCAAAACACCACTTGTCTTTGTCAGCTTTGTCCTTTCCTCTTTTTACACCCTGTTTTCTCCTATTATTTCTCTCACAGACACTGAGTCATGATGTAGACACAACATGCAAGAAGTTTAAAGTATTGACGATACACTGATTAGGCAGAGGAGACATGTCCATCAAAAATTAACTAGAAGTGGACTGACACTGGTATGCTATTTATTAGGTTTTGCAATTCCCACATTTCTTTAATTTTCCTCTGTAATATTTCATCTTTTACCCTTCATCATCTTCAAGGTGGAACTGTAAAACAAATACCACACTTTCATAACAATTACGCTTGCTACATTACTATGAATAGTTGCTTGAAATCTTGTTATTTTTTAAAAAAAATTATATGTATCAACCAGGTCCTAGGCCATCAAGAATATTTGTCAAGAATTTACCATATGGATAGAAAATACCCAGGAAATGGAGAGTTAAACTAGACTGCCATCTGTCATCTGAAGATCCTTTATGTAATGTGCAGTACTTGAGTCCACAATTCGCACATAATCACATATATGCATTTCTGTATAGACAATGCTTAAATTTACATCTATACCTTACAATTTATTTTAATTAAGCTGTCTGAAGATAATTTTCTGATGCTCAGAGTAATTCTGTATCTCATTGACATTTCCTGTGTTATACTACATATAACCAATCCATGCTATCTCTACTGGGTAGCAGAAAAAAGATCTCTATGATTACTATATGCTGCTTGATTTCCTATCTATTTAATTAATTCTGAGTACTTTCTGATTAAATTTTCATAAACTGTATCTTGTTGCTATGTTTATTAGACTTCTTTTGTGGGGGCAGTAATCACAGTAGTGATACACAGATATGAGAGAGCACATTAAACAAAAAATAAGTACACTGAGGGTTGTATATGTCCAGTTTCTATGGGCATTGTAAGTAGATTTACCTATCACCTCAGTGACAGAAGACAATAAGCTGCTATTTACCATCTCAAGCCTTACATATCTAACCATGGGGAAAAAATGGTTTATATATATCACAAAACTACTGCATTTTAATTGGAAAAATGTAATTTAATTGGAAATCCCTCCAGCTGAAAAGAATGGAAGGATTTCGTTTTGCTTCCTATTTAAAACACTTCCATAGCTTTTCATCACTGTATTAAAATAAATGTTTATAATTGGGTGTCTTCCAGGCTATGTGTACAGTTTATCAATATCTTCCTTGACAGGAAGAAGTTCCAAATACTGTAGCAAACCAGACTAAGACTGACTTTGAGATTTAAGCTTACAAACATTGTCAATACAGCCTTAAAAACTTGATAGCATTGAGGTGTCCTCTGTAAAATTTTTAACAATGATGGGTCATAGTACTGTTTCTGAAGACTTTATCACAATTTCCAGTCATAACACTGTAAGCACATTTTGCTATTTGGGAGTCTTCTGTCTCACTGTAGGGCAAATTTGCTGCCAGATAAACAGTCATTCTAACACTCCTCTCTATGCTGTCTGGCTACAGAAATGTGCTTTGCATTATTTTTTTTACTCACTTTAAACTTATGCATTTGGATTTTTTTTTTTTTTGTCTTTGATAAGCTTTCTATGTTTTGGGTATATTTTCTAAAAAATGAAAAGCTTTTATCATCAGTTCTGTGCTAGAAACTTTTGAATTAATGAACCTATCCAGTTCCTTTGAGTTTTGACAGGCAAGTTTAGAAACTGATCTTTAAAATGATCCTTACTTATTTATGTTAGGATTTTCTCCTTCTTCTAAAGCTGTACATTTAAGCCTAAGAGAGTAACCACTGGATACTTATAAGATTTCTATCTATCTCCTCCATAAGCACCTCAAAGACATTCAACAGTAGTATGATACAGGCCACATTTTTTCGTTTGAGTAATACAAGTTACACAGAGGCTCTCCAAGAGCTTGAGAATACACTATCAAACCTATGCCGACAGACAGAATGTAAATAGTATCACTTAGTGCCTATTTTTGTTGCTTCTGAACTTGATGTAAGAGTTCTGGTTGCATTTATAAAGGAGAAATGTTATCCAAAAAGCTTTCAGAGGGAGTGGGATGAAAAAGAAATGCACATCAGTGACATACCTTGCAAGTATAAATACCTTGTAGGATTATGGAATGAGTAGGGAATATAGCTTGGAAATATTATTTTAAAATTATTACTTGGTTTTAAAGTTTGTGATTAGCAACATTTTTAACACTTTCAGATGATTTGACAATAGTAGCCACACTTTTACTAACACAGCATAAGGATTTTTGATGTCTCTCAAAATTTTATATTTTCATCTTCTGTTCCCAGGAAAACAAATGTATATCATAACCAGGATAAATACTGTTCCTTTCTTTTGACAGAAAATTTTTCATCAAAATTTTAATAAATACCTTTATCCTCTACTTGACAGGAAAAAAGAGGGAAAGAAAGAAATAATTTCTAAAAAAACCCTACAATTTCTGAAATGAATGGTTGTGAAAAGAATAAATATATGGCAGTCTTTTAATTTTCCATTGTTTTATGGTAATAAAATAATCTGAGTCCTTGTTATATGACATATTTCTCTTTTCATCAATTTTATTTACTATTGTCCTTCATGACTGTTTTACTGAACATCCTTCCTACTTATTTAGGAAAGACCCTCTTTCCTTGCAGTATATAGACCAGTACTTTTATTTTCTCCTGACATACTGTAATACTGGTACATTTTGTAACAGTGTACATTTTCTTTATAAGCCAGCTAATTTTCTACTCTTTATCAGCTGTTATTTCTGGCTTTCCAACCTGTCTAACTCGTATGTAAATCAGTCCTACTGCCAAAAGTGGTTTTTAATTAAGTTGTACTTCTATAGCTTAACTCAAGGGCAACAAGCAAATAATATTCTCTTCTCAGTCATTTACTCACTGAGGAAGAAAAGAATGAACAAGAAAACTGCTATAAATATTTATTAGATACCAGCTTTTTTGAACAGCTCTATTTTGAGCCAGTCTTTGGGAATGCCACAGATCTGACACTAATCTATTAGTTGGTAAATTTTTTAAACAGTAAAAATCTTCTGTTGCAGTAGGTTGTGCTAAACAATGGTGATAGTGAAACCTTTTTATCAGCAGTAAAACACTGAGATATCATTTTGTCTTCATGTTACAGAGACTATTTCTTTCTTCTGGTTATTTCAAGTTCAGGAAACAAAAAAAAAACCACCAAAAAACCACAACTAAATTTCTAAAAAGAAACATAAAATAAAGGCCTAGATTATTTCCTTGAGTGTGAAAAGCTAAGAAAAAGCATACAGCTCTCCCTCTCTCAGTCAGCCATGTCAGAATTTTGCAGGCCTTGCCCTGTTCCAGACTGCAGGTAGCAATCAAAGATCAATATGGATAAAAAGGATCTACAAAAAGCCTAAGAGTTACATCTTAAATGTATAGAGAGGTGTATGTTATCAGGCCTATTAGCACACTGTTGGCCCCGACTGTCCCTGCCATGGACCCTCCTGGGGCTCCGCCCACCTGCTCATGGCCAAGGACCCCATCTCAGCCCCCCAGAGCCATCAGCTCCAGCGGTGCTGCAGCAGGGATGGTCTTCAGCTCTCCACAGACCTACCCAGCTGGACCATTGGCCCTGCTGAGCCAGGCCCACCTGCGGGCCCACATCCATCCCCACTCCCAGGGAGGTGCCCCATGACTGGGGCTGGGGCTGTCCCGGTGCCCCCCAGCTGCCCTGCTCCTGGTTGGGGCACTGGGATGGGTCCTGGCTGCCAGGCCCTGCCCTGCCACCCGCATGGGGACCCCCCCAGTGCACCAGCCCACAGGGAGCTACCAGCCTTCACAGTGACCTAACATATGTTTATATAACTGTAGAAATCAGAACAATCTTTCTGTACTTGGCTAATCCTACCCCTGAGATCTCTTACCTTGGATCCTATAAGAACATAGTGTTTGTTTGAATTTGTAAAAGTGAATCTGTAAATTTTGTCAGGATGGCCAACTGGGACATCACGACCCTGGAAATTGCAACTTTTGTACAGTATGACACTGTAAATATCACACCACTTCCTAGAATTTCCTCCACATTTGTGATGGACAACGTATTCCTTCTTAATAGATGGCAGAACATAATAAATATGGGTTAATGAGTGATAGTTACATTAACACTGAAACTCAACATGTGAAAACTTTGTCAGTGAGGAAAGTCACTTATTTGACCAACCACATTGCCACACTCAGACACCTAGAAAAGTTTGGAGTGGGGATGGTTTGTACCTGCCTCATTCAGCAGACTGAATATTTCAACCACCACCACACACATCACCATTCCTAAAATTCATGTGGATGGATGCCTTTGGCACACACTCTATTTCACTTGATGAGTGAAATTAGGCTCAGTCTGGAAATCCAGCTCCAAATCCTAGTTTCCCTCTGACTCTGGTGCCACAACGTTGGGCCTCTGAGCTAAGGGACCAGTAGGACATTAAGCCACACTGTCTGCACAAGGCAAGGTGGCACTTACACATTTCACACATACTAAAAACATAGCTCCTGTCAGGGTCATGTTAGCTCCAGATATTAAAAATTAAGTTGTTCTAGGCATGGACAATTTTAAATAAATCTTATTAACTGTGAGACATTATTTTACATTGAGAAAGTGCCTCGATACCTCAAGTTGCACCAGGGGAAGTTTAGATTGGATATTAGGAAAAATTTCTTCACCAAAAGGGTTATCAAGCATTGGAACAGGCTGCCCAGGGAAGTGGTTGAGTCACCATCCCTGGAGGTATTTAAAAGACGTGTAGATGTGGCACTTAGGGACATGGTTTAGTGGTGGACTTGGTAGTGTTAGGTTTGTGTTTGGACTCAATGATCTTAAAGGTCTTTTCCAACCTAAATGATTCTATGATTCTATGATTTTATGATTCAATAAGAACACTCATTTTACTGGAGAGAATATATTTCAGCTCACACTTAGCTTTTCTTTTTGTTGTATAAGATTATCTAAGACCCTTATCTACTCAATTTACTATACTACTATTACTCAATTTGCTATGAAGTCCCTATTTTTTCAGTGACAGAAAACTGAATCCTAAAACCAAAACGTGGGAAGCAATTAAGCATTTGCTAAAGTGCAGGTGGACATTTTGAGCAATTTCTCAGACAAAGCACCTAAATATTTGGCTCTACTTACAAGAGCCACATACAGAACAAAAACAAAACAAAAAAAAAAAAAGAAAAGAAAAAGATGGTTATTCTTTCAACAGGAAGTACTCCTGCAGAAGTCACTCCTAAAGGACTTTTTGGTGCAAGAATCTTATGTGCTTTCATGGGCCACTGATACTTTGATGAATAGTTGGCAGAGAGATTCAAGGACTTTGCAAATATACAAACCTCAAGAGGCCCAGAAAATAGTTCAAAATAGCTGGAGACCTGGAGAATGTTAAGAAGGAATATTGTATATGCTTGTCATGTTCTTGCTTTAATACAAGTATCCATCAATGTGCATTCATCTAGGTTCTTCGTGGGAGACAGGATAATGGGGTAGGTTTTTAGCTGTACAAAATCAATATGGCTGTTCTCATTTTCTTAACACCTAAATGCTGAATTCTGTAAATTAGCTGGCAGATGACAGTACTAAGTTTCTTGTACTCAGTCACAGAATTCCTGTGAACAATCAAAGCATGTATGCAATGCTGTCCTCTGTTCAAAAAAGGAAAAAAAAAAAGAGAAAATATACAGGGTACCTGTTACTCTACTTGGAAAGGCTATAAAGATTATTGTTACTACTTACAGGAAAAATAAAAGCTTTTAAACAAAATAAAAACAAGGCAAGTGGCATTAAATAAATTAATCTATTCAAATTATTGGAATTAAAAACTGCTTAAAATAACATTTTGTTTAAGAACATATAGCTCACTAGTTGCAAATAAAAAACTGTCCCTCATCACTAGTAATGTCCATGAAATAATGACTGACATGTGAAGTAACATGATTATATACAGAATCTCATTCCCTAAGTTAAACACATGAATGTACTCTCCTGTGAGAATTTTTATTTTTTACATGTATAAAAGGTAGAAATGAAAGATATATGCAAAACTATTTATGTAAAAACCTAGAAGATGTATCTTTAAAGATTTACATGTATGCATGTTAGCAAATATTTCTGTAGCAATTAGAATCAGTTATAAATACAGTATGCTAATTCTATATATAATTCACAAATGGATGGAAAGATCATGATTCTGTCAAAGTTATTGTACAAGCACTTTGCAAATATTCCGTACTGAGATTGAATCCTTGCACTTCTCTCAGGTTTGAAAAATTTATTCCTTCAATTCTTTTTGACCGGCAAGATGTATCTCCAAGTCACGTTCCTAATGCAAATATATTTGTATTTACATGAACTTCAGTCAAACGACTCAGTTACTTCAACTTACTTACTTATGCTTTCCCTGATGAAGCATTTGCCCAGCAGTAGAAGAGATCCTTGGTTTTGCATGTTCTCATATATTGAATACTCCACTTCTGAACTTAAGTTGAAAAGGCATAATGCCAAGCTGGCATTGCACAAGGTAAAGTTTTTAGACTACCACTAAACACTATGGGTAAAACAGATGCTTGGTCTACCCAGCCATGGGGCTGAAAGGGGTATGCATATAACCAGTCATGACTTCTTTGAGATCTTAAAAAGTAGTGGCAGGAACAAATATAGTGATCCTTATATTCCAAACAAAGTAAGCAATCAGAACTGCTTTTACAGACATTGATTGTG
Source organism: Harpia harpyja (assembly GCF_026419915.1). Taxonomy (NCBI): domain Eukaryota; kingdom Metazoa; phylum Chordata; class Aves; order Accipitriformes; family Accipitridae; genus Harpia; species Harpia harpyja. The sequence goes on from NC_068947.1 coordinate 28,164,498, forward strand.
TTCACAGAATGATGGAAGACCTTCCAAAGCAGGCAGCTATATCAAGATACTACAAAAAAGAAAAAAAAAAAACAACAGAAAAATTAATAGTCTTTGAAGAAATACCTTCACTATTAATTTATCTCCTTCACCATGAGGATAAGGGCCAAAAGAATGGCTGCATTTTAATGAGATTCTGGAATGCCAGGTGTACCAGGCTGGGCATGGGCATCACTGGTACTGAGGCTGGTACTGAGGTTGGGGATAAGCATAAATATGGAGGGTGCGGGATGGCACCCAGCTGGGTCCTCACACAGTTCGCTCTTACAACTTAGCTGTTTACCCAGAAGTCTGGGACAAGGTTTTATGGCTGCTCAGTGTTAGAGATGCCCCTGAACATGGGTAGTCAAAACTGGAGTGAACATGTTAACTTTGTACTTTATTGCAAATAATTATTATATGGGTAAAAATATATAACATATATTAATGTTATAAGTATATTATTTGAAAAGGACATATTTTAAGCATTTTCTAATCCAAATTATGCAAGTTTCAAATTCAAGAGAAAAAATGCCATCTGGATCCTTAAATGGTTAATTTTCCAGATGAAATATGGCCCTACAGATGAACTTGGCTGATTTATGTTAGTTCCATGCTTGTAATTTTCCATGACAGTGATGCACAGATTTTAGTTTTCCTTAACTCCTCATAGCCATATGGCTTATCTAGAATTTTATCTTTATTTTATGAATTACTTTCCAATTTCTTCTCCGTAATAATACAAGGTAACTTTTCATATTTTACTGGTGTCATAATTTAACCCCAGCCAGCAACTAAGCACCATGCAGCCGCTCGCTCTCTTCCCCCTCACCCAGTGGGATGGGGGAGAGAATCAGGAGAAGAAAGTAAAACTCGTGGGTTGAGACAAGAACAGTTTAATAGAACAGAAAGGAAGAAAATAATAATTATAATAATAACAATTATTAATTTACATTGATTCTTAATATTGACTATGACTGGCAACAAGTAAAAATACTAGCTTATTTCATTGTGAAAAAACATGAAAATAATAAAAACTAAAAAAATAATTAAAACTACAGTGAAGGCCTTTTTTGTGTTTTCATTTTTTTATAAAATAAAAAATTAACTTCTTTCATTTTTTAGTGGTTTTATAATTATATTAAATATTTTAAAAGCTTCCTTTTTAAAGAACCAACTCAAAATATCCTTTATCACCCGTGTCTTGCATTACATCTGTCCTTTATTGTAACAGCAATTATGGTTATAATTTTAGTATATTATAATTGAAATTTGCGTCAAGGGAGATATAAAGACATGACATTTTCTAAAAATTACATCAGTTTGAAGGCAGAATGAAATACAGCCAAAACAACCAACTTCATGAAATATTACTAATTAAAACAACTAAGTCCATAACAAAAAAAATAACTTATTATAGTCTCACACAACTTCTATGTTAATGTAATTACATTAATTTCAATAAATTTACTATTGACTTATTTGGTATTGGTATCTTATAGATTCTACTAGCATAATACCATTACTTATGTGGAGCCTCATCAGCAAAATTTATTATGAATATAAAGCTATTAGAAATTACAATCTAAGCAGGAAATGAACATAGCAATGCAAACTAAAAATGTAAAAACATTTAGAAAGGCATTACATCATGAGAAACATTCTTTAAGAGAAAGAAATGGAACATTGTCAGGAATTTTCATATCCTGTTGAGAATTAAAGCCTCTGGTTTTTTAAATATTTGTAAAGTTTAAAGATTTTCTGCTTCTTCCAACTTTTTCTTCTCTACTTAAGTGAATAGTTTGAAGAAAATTTGTGAGCACATAATGTTATATGAAACCTAATTTTTCAAATAGCTCATTTAAATCATTCTGATTTTAGATATCATTCATTTTTCCTTTATTATGCAGAAAAATATGTATAGGGAATCTTAAACAGTTTATAAAAAATTGAAATTCTACTAATTGTGCACAAGTACTCCCTCAGAAAGAAGCAGCATAGAATCTCTAAAGAGAGTTAAAAAAAACCCATACTCATGCGAGCAATGATACAGCAGGTATAAAATAGCAATATATATCATATTATTTGGTGTTATTTCACAAGGTATTTTAAAAAATTATTAATTAGACTTCCATGACTTCATTTCAAATGTTCCAATTTCTATGGAAACAAAAGCAGGGATGAAGAGAATTCTATCAACAGTTGTTCAAATAAATCCTTTTTCTTGGATAAAATATAAATCTTCAAGATCATTCATCTATGAAGTTATTCATAGTTTCTGTGATTAGCTCTATATAAATTCAATTAAATTTTATTTCAGGGTTATAAAATTTCAGTAATAATGCACTAAATGAAAGTGAATCATTATATTTTGACTAGCAATATATTAATAAGCCTTTTAAAATGCTGAAAATAGGAGGTCAGGTCACACCCATACAAAAGATTTCCACAGAAACACCAGATGTTGCAGTAAGTGGTATGGTATGAAAAAGCTGGATTTTTTTTCTATTGTGCTAGTGCTCATGAAACCCTACATGATATTAGTGGCATTAGTCTTGCAGATATGCTCTTTCAGATGAGATATAAAATTTAAATCCTACTGCTTATGATAATTAATATTTTTTTAAGAGTGATAAAAAAGATATCTTCTCTCAAATTCAAAACTCCTCTGCTTTCATATTATTCATTAAAGGTCTCCAGATTATAAAACAAAATAATCTTCCTGACCAAAAGACCTTTATAGCATTCTGTGTGCTGTTAATACTTGTGTTTGTCATCTCAGAGGTGCTATATTATGGTAGTGGAGAATTCTCACTATTTGTGCTCACACACATTTCCTCTTCTCTTCTATTACTTTTTTAAATCTTGGGTGTGTCAAAAACTTTGCCATAGCTGTAGAAGCTACAATCATTTCATAGTATAGTGGCACACAGAGCTTTTAGCATGATATAGCACAATAATAGCCATATGCTGGTGTCTCTGCATGGATAAATCCATCACTTCTCTGGTCTACCAACTTTGAGGAACCAAGAAATAAATCAACAGCTCAGATTCCTTCTTGACTTTCATTAACTCAGATAGGTGAACAGAAGATCTTTGATAATGAAGTTTAGAACTCAATTGTGTGTTGTACATTATGCTTTTAATTGGCTTTCTCCATTGGAAAAGCACACATGCAAATAGGCTATGCTCATAATAAAAACTGGTGTATCATTGTACATTTAAAACAGTTACTATTTTGTGCTAAACATTACAGATTTACTTCAGGTATTCTGACAAAATGTTATGCTCAATTTCATACTTGCAAACTAATAATTAAGGTATTACATTTATTCAGGTATAGATATATGATTTATTATAACTTTATAATTTATTAAAAGGAAAAAAAGAAAAATATTTATGTCTTTGGAGAAATATATAAACTTGTATTTTGGTGTCCATGAAGTTACTGTGACTATAATAATATTTCAAATTTAGAATTAATACTATCAAAATTGCTTATTTAAAATGTCAGGTTTACATCATTAAGTAACCATACTAACAATACCAAAGAAAGGAGATGTGTTTAATGAGTAATATTCTTTGTATCTGCGCTTTAAATGAACATAAATATCAAGTCTCTGAGGGTGATAATGGGCTTGACTGTAACTTCCCAGCCCCCAAGGCCTCTCCCCATCCCTGCCTTTGGCCCAGGACCCCATTTCAGCCCAGCCAGGGACAGCAGTTTCCCTGTGGCCTGCCCTGCTCCCTGACTGGGACCAGTGAAACAGCCCTGGGCTTGGGGAAGGCACTTCTCTCCCTTTGTTCATAAAAAACAGTCATGCAAGCTATAGTATCGAACTAAAAATGTATAAAATTGTAATATATATCTCATACTTTTTTCCCCATTAACTTTGAAATCTATTTATGGTTTCTAATAGACTTCCATGGATTCATTTAAATGTTTTGTTTTCTATGTAAGTCAAAGCAATGATCTCACACTAACAAATGAAAGGTGATGTTGAAAGCGGTACAAGAACAAAGCAAATACTCGCTGGACCTGTTTTTAAGGCATTGGTGATGATGCATGAATGCCACGTATTACCTTTAAAACTCATGGCATGTATACAAATATGGAATTTCAAAATTTTAAATCATTATAGTTTATAGGATCTAGAATCATAAAGATCTTTATAACTTATACTCTAACATTGAAATACTACCAGTGTAACGTCACTTGTGCTACTTCTCTTCTTTAGAGATGCATCAATCTAGGTTTTGCAGAAGCATTTTCATAGCTATCTACAAGTCGTATATGATCTACAACTGTTCAGCACTACAGAGGCATTTGGGCAAGAGGAGAAAATTCTCAGTTTAGACTGCTGGAAACTGAAACTTTTCAAGATCAAGCTGCAGTTTAAAGCATTCAAGAGAATTTGTGTTTGTGCTACAGTATCTTCCTAAATTAAGATGCAAGCAACTAAAAAGAAAAGAAAGCCTGAGAGAAAAGGCAGTTGAGAAACTCGCATACACATCATGATTCAGACACAGGAGAAAAATGAAATTTCCTGAAATAATAGTGAAAACTGTTTTATGTTTTTTTGGTTTTGGGGTTGGGTTTTTTTTCAGAAGACTTAAAAGAACTGCAGTCAAAAGATGTAACTGTTTTGAACAAATACTTCCCATGAAAACTTTTAAAACATGGAAGCGTTTATAGTTTAAGTTTCACTTCCTAGACAACAACTGAATTTTCAGTAGATCAAATATTCCCTTGCCCCACATTTCAGGTGAGTATCATAATTTCTAGGCTTAATTAATTTTTCAATCTATCGTCTTTCTGAATTAATATTTAAGTGTGTTATCCAATATGCAATAACAAAAGACGTTTAGTAAACTCTTCCACAGAATTCCCTACATCTGAATTGTTAGAGCATTCTCCTATGGTATGGATCCCAGTCTCCATTCTAGTGAAAATTCAAATGGCAATATTCAAAGCACGGATGAAATAGCATTGACATAAAAAACTAATGACAAAGCTGCTACAAAATACTGTATTCATTTAAAGCTGTCCACCCCACTGGGACAACAACTTTCAGTCATTCCATGGTGTTAGATGAAATCTAGCAGATGTTAAATGTGTCAGAATCTACAACTAAACAATCACCTAAACATTACTTTTATGTGTCTTGTCTTATTTTGTACCCAATGTTCACTGTCTCTAGCAAGCAACAAACTAAATACATAAAATTATCTTAGGAAAAATTAAACCATACTGAGGCATCTCCTATGCTTTGAACAAGGTTCATTGTATCTCTATTGACATCAGTTAGTGTTTAAAGATTTTAGGAGGACATAAAAAAAGCTTATAACTTCACAATCATTAGAGTCTAGGGGAAAGTTTTGTGTTTTTCAAGCAGAGCACTAAGTTTCTGTCTTTGAATGTCAGGCTTGTTTTTTTATCTTGTACTACTTATAGGAGGCCCATTACTTTACTGAGGAGGAGATGGAAAATAGAGTGTACAGCCAAGGGACCTACAAGTGCCACTTTACTAGGCATACACCATTCAACCAGGAACACTAAAGGGATTAAGGCGGCAGCTTTGTATTGTCTCAAAGGTACAGTAACATAAGCACCACACTGATTTGTATGACAGTTACTATGGTAACTATTTCTTCTTTTTCTACCACTAAACCACACATTTGCTGGCAGAACAAACCAAGTGATTCAAAAGCATATGAGACGAAGGTTATCATGGAGTCCTTCCAGTCTGACAATATTTTCAATTTCATAATCTAAAGATTGTTTATTTTGAATGCTTAAGCCTCTAAACTGGGTTATTTTAAGCCCTTGTATGCAAAAGAATTATACCAGATTCTTTTGGGAGACCCCATACAAAAAAGAGTATAGGCACTTCCTAAAAAGAGTGCCATGAACAAGTTAGAAAAAGAAACAAGATAGTAGGACATAAAGGAGTGACAGAATACTGCAAGACAAAGATTTTGATAGAATTATTCTTATCTGATAGTGATACCTAATAATCCTTAAGTAGAACAGAAATATATGAACAGTTAACTGGCAGAGATGGAGATAAAGGGAATACTGGTTTAAAAATTTAGTCATAGTTCTTAGAATGTAGGTATGTCTTAGGTGACACTTAGGAATTAGACACAAATTACACCCAAATGGAGCAATCATCTGACTGGGTTAAAGATATCAAGTCACACAGGAATAACAACAATATCCTAGATAAGTAAGCATATTGTGCTTATAGTGTATATACAATAATGAGGGGAAGGGGGGAAATGGTACAAAAAAGAAAGAAACAGGAGGTTAGAAGCAGCACATTTTTTGAGAACCGTAAGTTAACAAACAACTTTGAATCAGTGAGCATCCTAGTTTTATGTCCCTTGGCAAACTGTTTCTGCTTCAAGCATTCAATTTCATCACTGAAAATTGATAAGTTCCTGACTGTGACTACAACTGTCTTGAGGGAAAGAAGAGGTAGGACGTAGAAGGTAAAAAATACTAAAACAGCTTTTGTTTATTTTTCAGATATTTTCTTTGATTCTTCCCCCCAGAACATGCTTTCTTTAAAGGACTCTAAGTGTCAGTGAATTTTCATCAAATACTCATTTACAGATGTGAAGAAAAAACACAGGAGCTCCACCTTAACTGATTTTTTAAATTATTATTTTTTAATAGCTTGATTTAGGACAGAATTTATATGTACTGTTAAAGAAGGATGTAGACTGTTCATTCATATTATGGTAGCAAGGCTTCTTTATTCTAACTCTGTAAATTACACATTCTTGCACTAGAACGTTGTGGCAATATAACCTTTATATAAGCAGAACCCATATCAATAGGATTAAAATAATTTTAAGCTGAGGATAACAAGATCCATCTTTTTAAAAGTTTCTACTAAATTCCATTCTCTAGGCAAAATTAAGTACATTTGAAGCATCCCTCCATTAGCACTGGCTTGTCTTTGGAAGTGTTAGCATGGAACTATAGATAGGCTGATGATAGGTCCCAACTGTCAGTCAGCTAGCATATCTTCCTGCTGGAGAGGGGAATAAAAAGAATTAAAAGAACTAATAACATTCCGCTGCCATTCAAAGTTCAAGGATCTTCAGGATCCACACCATGCATGTATATGGCAATGGTTTAGAAGGGAAATAAGTTTGGATGGAAAAGGAGAGAATGAAACCAACAGAACATGCAAAACTTAGTCATGACAAGTCATTTATCTCTTTTGAAATGCCTGTGGCATTTTATCGAGAGAGCCTGCCAACCATACAAGAAACAGTACATCTTTCTGCTAAACCAGAGCTCCAAATGCAAAGCCTAGCCTTGAAGAATACTTTTTGCACTGATGGAACTTAATGAAGGACCAAAGTCCTAAAATGAAAGATGGATTACACAAAGTCAGCAGATGTAGTATTTCTATTTCATTTCACCACTGTTTATATTACCAGATGTGAGAACAACACAGATTAACTATCACATATAGATGGAATATGAATGGAGATTGCAGATTTGATTAGCACATGGGTTTTCAGCTCTTATATGCTGCTTATCACCAGAATGTCTGAAGCATTCCTTAATTTTTGGTAATAGAGGACCAAATAACTTATATCTTTGGACAATATAGTTGCCAAATATACTAATAGGGGAATTTGACACCTCAGTTTATTCAGTATCATTATAAAAATATCATAGGAAATATGATTTAGATACAAAGTACTTATATTTCTTGAACACACATAGCTTGATTTTTTTAACCTGATTGATAATGCAAGAATGAACACAGTAGGCTGGATACCAGAGCCAAACTTTTTTTTTTTTTTTTTTTTTTTAAAGGGAGAATGAGCAGTGTTCTTTCAAAGCTGGAGGAGAGGTAGTCTCTCAGTTCTTTAGTTTTGTAACAGTGGGAAAAAAGTTATCTAAAGACATCTGCAACCACACTCTCCCATATGAATTCCCTGATGAGGGGCTGCAAGCTTTTGTAACAGCAAGTACTTCCCTCTTCTCCTGAGCGTAACTGCTCACAAAACAGGCCATTACAGAGAAAAAAACCCTCCAAAACAAACAAAAAAAAGCCCCAAACAAACCAAAAACACACCAAAAAAACCCTTACCATGGAGATGTAACTAGTGGTTTTGTCACTTACTTGGAAAAGTACAGGTTTAGGTTAAAATGCTTGCTACTAGAGCAGTTTCTGTAAGTTATCTAGTATCAATCAGTTGTGTGAAGGACTCTGAGGTTGAATTATGTCCAATTGAGGGACATAGTTTTGAAGCTAACTTTCTTACAGAAAACTGCAATGCCAAAAGACTCAGCTTGCTTGGCTTCCAAGTAAAAGCCAGAAAATAAAAATGTAATAAAATATAAGGTCAAATACAATATCAGGAAGTACCTTTCCACAAAATTGTCCACAAGTGTGACAAATTTAAAAAACATAAAAATTTTTTCTTCTTCAAATGGGGAGTATTAATTAGCAAGGATTTTGTCCTCTCAGAAAATTCAGTTTCTAGGATATAGTAGAAATATGCTTATGCACATTCATGATAAACTTATAACCTCCTTTGTTCAAGTAACTTGTATTATTTTAAAAACTAATGTATTTCATGTATTTGAACATTAGAATAATTTATTAATTTTATTCTTGAAGGCTGTATCTGAGCCATACCTTAAAAACTACAGATACCTTTTAAAGCATTCTCCAGACACACGGAAGGGGTAGGAAAAACAAAGAAAGTTAAAAAAAGAAAAAAAAAAAACAAACAGAAGGAAGATTGAAAGCTGATAAGTTAAAGAACTTCTATGAATGTTCTTTTCTTTACCCTGTAGAAATCTTTTCTTCTTCAAGAGTATTGATAGTCAATATGATATAGTTCAATATTGATAGTCAAAAGTTGATAGTCAAAAGTTGATAGTCAACTAAACTTTTAATCAGGAAAATTTTTATAAATGTAGGATGCAAATTTGTTAAGAAAGAAACTTTTTGATCCCACACAATTTGGTACAAAAGACTCCTGTCTAATTTAGAATACGAAATTGAGTTTCTTTTTAGCGAGAAACAGTGATCTAACTACAGAACTATCATACTAGCATGTACAATTTCAAAAAAGGAGAAACCAAGGTGTTCAATACCAGAGTTCAAATAACTTTCTCAGCCCTGCTACGTGTTCTGCTTACCTGGCTGGCTTCTCCAAGGAAGGATTGTCTAGGAGTGTTTCTCAGTCTTTCATTCACACACTTTTTTTTTTTGTGAACATTTTCATCATTTCACCCTGATGAACAAGACAATTTGAGATCCTAGAAAATTCCAGGGGAAGTGAAAATGATTTTTTAAGCCTCTTTAATTTTAGCATTCTCTAGAGCTCTCTTTTCAGTTGCAAAATTTCTTACCCAACGCAGGTCCAGTAACCTTAGAGCTAACATCTAAATTACAAATGAGATCTTTTAAACATATTGACTGTGCAGAGCATGTTTTCAACATTTGGAAAACTGTAATTTCAATTACAGCAAAACATACTTACACGTCACTGTGTAAGACTTGTATTTAAAGAATGCTTGGGATTCTGAAAGAGACCAATTAAAATTTTATTAGAAATGAGTAAACCAATCTGAACTAAACAGAATCTGGACTTGAATATAGAGAAGAATCAGGGTTAGAACCAAACTATTTTATGATTAATTGGAAAAATATCCATGAAGCAATATGTAAGCCCAGCTACCTTTCCTACCTCAAACAAATAGGTTCAGTCAGGCAAGTGTGGGTATTTTCATAGCTGTGCTTTTTGTTGATCTCAGTTTTTTGCTGGTTTTTGTCTCTTTTAAACATTATTCTGCCTGAAAGAAATAATACTGTTTACTTTTTTATTTCAAAATAAAGTTGCAAACATGGACACCAGTGACCTTAGATCTATGAGTTATTTAATAATATGAGTTAACATATGTTCTAATCTTTTTGGTATTTCATTCACCTTAAATTTAAGTTTCAAATTTAGTATCTCTAGATTTGGATTTAAGCAGTCAAATAGACCACACACAAAACTCAAAAAAAGGACAAAAATAGACATTTATAATAAAAAGAGAGATGGCAAGAATATAGCCTACAGTGCCTTTAACTCCCTCAGAAGGTACAAATAAGATGCTTGTCAGAAGAATTTTCAGATTTCTTCTAGGGTTGTCACTGCTGGTCAGAATGTTGCACAGTGCTGAAAGAAATGTATTCAAACTTATGGCCCATAGCAACAATAAAGAAACAATTTTCAATAAAGATTAAACACGTCTTAAAAATTATCCTATGTGCTGTCTGCTTGGCTTAAAAATTCTCACATACCAATAGCCTCCTCCCTCCATTTTTCATGTTTTATTTAAAAATGGTATCATATACATAGTTCTCACCTGAGTTTTTGCACTGAAGGTACAAAAGTGAAAAACATCTTTTACAAAGTGCAATTTCTGACCAATTGGACATGAAGGATGTATTGCTCATATATTCTTATGGCATATTCAGAAAATGGCAAAATTCTCTTGCTTCTTAGCAGACGCTACATTTTGCCTTTTTCTCACATTAGAATCATCTTCCAATACAGTTTAAACAGACTTTCTTGAGATTTCTGGTCTGTAGTTAATATTTTTAATTTTGGTTTCAGTCACAAAGCTCAAGATAGAGGTCTGTGGTCATCTATGTCTTTTCATAGTAACCACAACAGATAGATACTGACTGAATAAGATCATCAACCATCAAGATTTCCTTGCCAAATTGTTCATGTGTGTATGACTAAAACAGCCTCCCTAGCTATTATACCATTACATTCAAATGAAAACTTCTGAAAACTTAAGATGATCTTTTCCAAAGTGACCAATCTCTTGGAATACTATAAATAAATTCCAGTCTGTTAAAACCTCAGTGGAACGCTGATGTCTAGAAAACACTGCCAATGTTAATGGCATTCTATTATTCTTCTTTCTTAATTAGGAAGGACAGTCCCTGTTGGAAGGCCCAGCTGAAACTCAACTTTGGATTTTTTTTTTTTCTTCAGTGGAGAAACAAAATATTACATTTCCCACAGTTAGAGTGGTCTAACAGGACAGATTCAGAACTTTTTGAAATGTTGACTATTTTGAAGTCTAAGAAAAGAAAGAAAAATTTCCTGCTGTTTTGAAATTTGGACATTCTGACAGCAAAAGTGACATTAAAGAATAACCATTTTGATTACTCACCTTTCAGAAATTGAACTCATGATCAAGGCCCTCCACAATCTTTTTTCCACTGAGAAACTACATTTTCCAACCTCTATGAAGTTTAATGAAAGTCTTGCTGTTTTTAAAAAAAAATTTTACTGTAGTCTGCCACTATTAACACCTCAGGAGAAAAGTAATATAACCTGCTTGTTTTGGGAACTTTTTTTGCTTGTTTTGAGGTCTGCCCTGTTGTCAGTACATTTTTAACAATAGGGAAAAGAACCTTTTGAAGTTAGATGAAGGAATGGGTCAAGGGATGACTAATTGAATAAACAGCATCCTCTTTTTATCTTGCACATCTCCGGCTACTGTGAGAAATGCAATTCCTTGGTAGAAGACAGCCCCAGCATTTTCTTAAATGAAAATTGCAAGGCTTAGCCAGGATCCCCCAATAACCACAATACTCTATCAAAAGCTCAAAATCATTGCTGATTTCGATAAGTTAGTTGCTAAGGCATATCTGAAAATCCCACAGAACATCTAGTCGTATCTCCCTGTTTAGACGTCTTTAAATACTTTTAACTCTTGCCCCTTCATATTTTGGTGTATAAAGAGGAGTATATTAATACAATCAATAAAGCACAACTGGTATAATTGAACTGAGAATGTACTAAAGAGTTACTAAGGTGGAGTTGAGTCTTTATTCCTCATTAGGAAAACCAACAATGTTTCTATGCTATATTGAGATATAACCCAAATATCCTGACTGATAGGGAAAAAGACATAGTATTCAGGGGTTAAAAACTTGTTAAGAAGCCACAATAACCTGCACTAGCTCACTTTTGAATAATACAGACAATAAACGTCTGAAGAGCTAAGGCACTGTCTTTCACCGGGACCTATATTTTGTTTAGGAATCTTATTTCCTTTGAGAATGTAAGCCTCAAGATCTACATGTACAAAAGTGGGAATAATAGCATTTCTAGCATTTCTCTGCCTTGGAGGGTTAGCATGAAGATAAATACTCAGAAACTAAGGTAAGGGAAGACACATATAAATACTTCAAGACAGATGTTTTTCTGGTGAATGAAGACCTCGCTTGTTCTCTCTTCCTGAATTCTTTGTCACAAGCATCCTTTTTGCTATCATATCCCTATTTGCATGCATAAAAAAGTTCTTTCAGTTTGTTTCCTCACAAATTCTGCAATGAATGAGACAAGAGTGCTGCCAATAACCCAGTCAATAGCTTATAGCTTATGTACAAGGAGGGAGGGAAATATAGGATAATAATAAAGGTTTTGTTACTTCATTCAAAGTTCTTTATTTCAGCCTTATGATATATTTTTTTTAAGTCTTAATTTCATGCAGTTATGTTAACATATAGGTAATTGTCATAGATAACTCACATTTAACTTGCCAATGTAAAAATTAAGGATGTTCCCCAAATTTCACTCTGTTAGACTAGAGGTTTCATTTTTGCTGATAACTGATTCATGTAATGAAGGATTTCAAAAGCTTTTATTTTCTTTGAAAGTACATATTTGAAAATATTATAAGTTTGCAAAAGAAATTAGATTTAAAAATTATTGATGTCACTCCCTATAAAATTATGAAAAACTAGTGATTTGAGCAGGAAGTGTGTCCTTCAAGTCAGATCCTACTGCCCCTTAGTATGGGAGATAGCACATAGGTGTGGGAGTAGTTTGCATTACAGTCCTACATTGGGTTGAGCATTACCTGCATGGTTATATGATCAGCATTCTTCTAACACAATGGACTGGTCAACTTAGTCTTCAGCAGGATCAATATTCGCTATTACGAATTATTCACCAGGTCGAATGTATAGTAGATTTTAAATAAAGTTATATGTCTTAAAAATGTCATGCTGTAGAAACTTGAAATAATTTTTGTAAAGACAAGAAGGTTTACAAAAAGAAAGCTTCTTTAAATCAAGGGTCTTTTTCACTCATTAGGAAGTTGAGAAAAAGAGCAGAAAGGAAGAACTGGGAGACAATAAGTAGGAAAATCAACTAAACCATTTGTTTCATAGAATCATAGAATCATAGAACAGCCCAGGTTGGAACAGAACTTGAAAGGTTCTCTGGGCCAACCTTTCATGGGAAATGGAGCCTAAATGAGATTATCTAGCACCCTGTCCAGTTGCATCTTGAAAACCTCCAGTGACAAGGACAATACCATGCCCCTGGGAAGGCTGTTCCTGTAACTGTTCTCACTGTAAAGAATTTCTTTCTTATGTCAAGATGAAAACTCTCCCAGTACCACTTGTACCCATTGACGCTTGTCTTCTCCATGTGGCTTCTCATGAAAAGAGAGCCTCCATTCTCTTTATAACCACCCTTGAAGTACTGGAATACTGTGATGAGGTCCCCCCCGAGCCTGCTCTTCTCCAGGAAGAAGAGACCTAATGCCTTCAGTCTTTCCTCATATGGCAGGTTCTCCAGTCCTTTGATCATCTTTATGGCCCTCCTTTGGATCATGTCCAGTCTGTCCTTGTCTTTTTTTGAATTATGGGGAGCAGAACTGGACACAGTACTCCAGGTGTGACCTGACAAGTGCTGAGTAGAGTGGGATGATCACATCTTTCTCTCTCCTAGTGATGCCCTTGTGGATGCAGCCCGGGATCCAATTTGCTTTTGTTGGTGCAGTGACATGCTGCCAACTCATCTTCAGCTTGTTGTCAGCTAGGACCCCTAGGTCCCTTACAGCAAGTCTGCTCTCCAGCCACACAGATCCTAGCCTGTACCGGGCAATTTGGTTATGTCATCCATTTGGTTATGTCATTCTTTCATTTTGTGTCAGACTTTATTATAGTCCCCTTTTCTTCAATCAGTATTGTGTTTTTAAATTAAAAAAATAGCAAATATATTATAGATGAAGCAACATATATATTTCTGATTGACTAAAAAAATCCCTTTCACATTTTCACAGTTTTGTTCTGCTGTCTGCATTTTATTTCTACTAAAGGATGACTGTGTTTAAAATTGCTTGAACAAAAGTAGGTTGAGGTGAGGAGGCAGTAATAACGGAGGAAGGACTACTAATTTATTCTAAATTTTAGAGAAAATAAAATGCAAACTGAAAAAAAAATTTAGAGAAGGAATGAATAGAATAAAAAAAAATGTATTAAAAGAAACCAAAAGTCAATGCAAATATTTTCCCCTTACAAAATGAGATAATACATAAATTAAAATAAAATAGATTTTGACAACTAACTATTTAGAAACCTTTAGCAAATGACATCACAGTTTTTTTACCTTTTTCCATTAAGATTATAAATTAAAATAATATTTTGCTCTGATTGTCTACAACTTCATTGACATTAAAACTTTATTGACAATGACACAAGTACCAACAAACACTTCCATGTAAATAATTGAAAAAACTTCCCAGATGACAGAATACCTAATGGATTTCATTCTATTAGAATCCTAGGAGCTGCACCTATTATAAGAATTACTGTTGCTGATACGGTACAAATGGTTTGACACTTTGGGATTTGTTAAATAGGGCTAATGAAGGACTCATTGCTTGAGAAGTGTTATGTAGGGAATAGACTATAGTGAAGATTAAAAAAATCCCACAACAATGATTACGAAAATATTTTGGAACAAAGCCCTCAGAGAATCAATTTGGGTTAGAGCACATATTTAATTTTGTACAATAACAAAACCTGAAGCAGTAAATTAATGCTCACCGGTCCCCAAACACATTTTTGCTATCTAGCCAAAGTCACCCTGAAAGACGATGTAGAGAAAATCAATTCATTTACAGTGAATGAGATTTCAGTAGTTGCAGTGTATAATCCTATTTTGTTAGCTCTCCTTCTACTTCTAAATTGCACTTCCTTATAACACCAGCTTTGTTTTTGTAAATGATGTTGTCCAGCCAGCTCTAAAATTAAATTTGTAGCAGTAACATCCGGTTCTCAGTTTATCACTTACTTTGTTCTGATCTTGTCCTTTTCTGAAGTTATTACTGCCTTAACCAGTTACATGCCAGGCAATGTATTGTCAAGTTTTTACTAAAAAAACACCCAACACCATAGCAGTTTTTGTCTTGCATACATCAGTGTGTGCATATTTAGAAATCAAGGAGGCAAAAGCTAGAGATACATTCCATGAATATATATGGGGCTACACATTTTAGCTCTTCTGCCAGACAAAAAAACTAAACAACCAAAAAGACCCCCAAAACCTCCAACAAAAAAGATACCTATAGAAAATGAGTCATGAAAATTTGATGTTATGTTTGCAAAAAATGCTTCCACAATCAAAACACTTCTTTCTTCGTTTTCTGTGCTTAGCAGTGGATGACAGGAGCACCTATGTGCTACACCAGTGCCTAGATGCCAAGGTGGACTACAGGGACTAGAGACAGCTGGGCATAGAATTAATCTCTGCGAGTTTATTCCAGCTGAAGCCCTAGCCCAGAATACTTGCTTCCTTGTATTGTCTGGTGTGCATTTTCTCCTTGGCATACAGTAACAAGAAGGATCTTTCAGTTAATGTTACGTATATTCCTCCCCAGCCCACCAAAAAAAGTATATGAAATTGACAGGTATAAACAGTGTTCTTGATTAAGTGATTAATAACAGCATGTATAAAAGGCATCACATATATACAAGCAGACATACTGGAGAGGCAAACTATTGTATAAACAGCTCTTCAGAGAAGTAACAAAATTATTTGGATCTGGCATGCATCATTGCTGCTGCTTTATGCTAGGATTCACCAACAGGAGACTTGAGTAGTTCCAGATTACTTGTTGATGAGTGATTTGGTAGAAAAAACCCCACAGAACTCCCTCAAGACTTAACACTGTATTTCAAAATACGGCAGCACTTAAATCTTATCTTAAGCCCCAAGTGCTCAATTGCACAAATTTAAGTTTATTTACAAAAAATAGAGCCATCAGCTTTGAAGAGAGATTTGATTGGAATGAACCAAATGCATCAGTATTTGCAGGCTCATTGTCAGGGCCTTGAGGACACCATTAGCCCTGATTGTCCCTGCCCACCCCCCCGGGTCTTCCCCCACCTGCCCATGGCCAAGGACCTCATTTCCACCCCTCAGAACTCCCCCAACCCTGCCCATGGCCCAGGACCCCATGTCAGCCCCCTGGGGCCATCAGCCCCTGCCCCAGAAATGCTGCAGCAAGGCCAGTCTCCAGCTCCCCACAGCCCTGCCTGGCCATGGACCTAGCTGAGCCAGGCCCAGTCACGGGCCCACATCCCAACCCAGCCTCTGCCCATCCCCAGGGAGGTACCCAATGCCTGGGGCTGGGGCTGCCCTGCTGCCTCCTGGCTACCCACTCCTGGCTGGGGTGGTGCATGGGCCCTGACTGCCAGACCTTACCCTGCCACCCTCCATGGTGAGCCCCCTCAGGGTCCTGGCTCCCCATCCCTAAGGGGGCAGCTGGGCCTTGTTGTTCCCTGACATGTACTGTGTGTGGACTTTAGCTTTCCTTTCCACCACCAGCATTTCTTAAATCCACTCAATGCACTGAATCATGGCTGCTGGTATCCTCTTCTTTTTTTGAACTTGTGAGAATTTGTATCTACTTTCTCTTACTCTGCTGGACTAATTACAGGTTGCTCTACACAACGGGCATGCATGACCAAGTGCAGCACGCACATGGGTACTCCACAGCTCCCTGGGCATTTGAGTGATATCCAAGTGCAAAGGCCACAAGTTCTGTGCTCAATGCAATGGCTTTTGCAGCTGAATGTTATGAGGTCGTATAGGAGAATTAATTAGAACATAGACTAAAACAATTATGAGCCTGAACTACTGTCTAAATTAACTATTTATCTGTAGAGATCTATTAGTTATCCATAGGTATGTAAGTTGGTTAATTGTAAATATAGGTTTATAAAAGGAGATTCCCATTAGTGTCCATATACGCTTACTGGGCTTACAGTGACTGACAAAATTTGTTATCTGTTTCATGACCAAAAAAGTAGCTCATGAAAAAGCAATTCTTTTTCACCCTGTTCTTCAGCAATAACTCTGGTATGCTTCTGGCTTCAATTCCTCAGGCAGACACTGATTCAAGATTTTATGGTGCTTTCCACTCCTTACTTCAAGGCCAGGGTTGGGATCAGTGATTAATACTACCCCTTTGCTGTGTTGAAGGCGCAAAATAACACCTTCACAACTCTATTGAATTATTTCCTATAATTTTCTCCTAGCAGTTGTTTCCAAAACTCCAGTTAAGTTCCATCATTTTGGGTCTACACTTTAACAATATAGTCCCTTTACTTTCTATTTATATTCCTCTAAACAAGCTACTTCCCAAAATTGTTGTTCTATTCTAAAAATTCAGAATGTTTCTTCCATGCTTTGGGATTCAGCTTATGGTCCATACCAAGTTGCTATTTCCAGGTTCTTACCAAATCATAAAGAAAGAATTGTTAATTTTAATGATATCCCAAACCCCAGAGATTTAGAAACAAGAGTCAAATGCAAAGAAAACAAGTGTTTTGTATGTTGAATATTTGAGACGAATATTTAGTTAGCCCAAATACTCTTTTGGTTTGGTTTCCCTTTGCAACTACCTCCAACAGTCTCTCCTATTCCTATTATTTCTCTTTCTGAGAAGGGGTCCATTGCCTAATATGATCTTCCTTCTTCCATGCCTAAAACTCTGTTGAATAATTCCAGACTGCAAGGCAAAAATTTTTCTTTAAGAAAGTTGTATCAAGCTAGAAGACAGTCTTAAACTGCCCAACACACGTTCTAAACAACTGTTCTTTACCCTTGTGAAGGAAAACTAAAAAAATGTAATCATGCCGGGAAAATGTTATGCTTGTGGACAAAACAAAAATCATGTCCAAACCAAGTGTGGGTGTAAACATGGCTGGAAAGGCTGAGCCATCGGTATGATTTCAGTACGCGCTCAGGTCAGGCAAAAAGTAGCGGCAAAAGCAAGGGAACCAGGCTGAATTAAAGAGTATTAAAAATCATAGCATATGTTGTTTAAGGGAAGATAATAAATTTTTTTTAAAAATCCACTAGGAAAGCTTTTCTTTCTTCCTGCCACTACTTCAAGATATAATCTCAAGATTACTAGAACTACGAGAAGTCAAGGCACCAAAACTTTCTTTACTTCCTTCCTTTTCACAGTTTCCTGATACCTCATGACTGACATTTATTACTGCCTAACAAAATCAGTGACAGTTAGAATTGCTGAAGTGCACACTGCCTTCTGAGGTCACAGAGAAGTTGAATGTTAGGTGGTAACTGTCACCTAAAGGATATACAGCTAAGTTGTGACATTCAAAATCTTGTTAAGGGTAAAAGGGAACACACAAAGGCTACCAAGAATTTATTCTTGGCCTAATTAAATTGTTCTGACATTGCATTCAAATGTTCTAATATTAAAGCATTTTCACTGGTGTTACATACACCAGCCCCCCCAAAGACCCTCTGCGTCCTACGTTTGACAGTTTCAGTTTTCCCCAAGAACAGAGGGGTAGGGGGATGTTTTAGCCAACCATCACTGTCCCTCAGCTTTTCAACAGGTGGCTTCCCTTCCTGCTCTGCATTGGGTCAGCTTGAGACTGTGCTTACACATTTTACCATTACCACCTGCTCTTTTCCCCCTGCTCCCAGGGAAGGGGTGAAATCTTCCCACAGCACCCATGATCCCAGGGGACTGTTTGTCCCACAGGGATGGACTGGGGCTGTCAGCCCCTTCTTCCTGACAGTACTCACAGAGTTGAAGCTCAAATGGGCTGCCATATATGTCCATGTTTTCATAGGCAGAGACATCATATAGATGTATTAAACTGAGGCCAACACACATCTATGCCCATGCACTCCTGACGCTGAATTTTGGGGTGGGAAACATGAATCTGGTGATATAGTAGAGGCCCCTGAGAGAACAGAGTGGTAGTGAAAGCCCAAAGAGTATAAATGTAAACTATAAAAGGTCAATTATTCATCAGTAAAAAGAAACAACCTTGAACACTAGGTAGAAACTGACTCCAGGCACAGTGAAAAGAGCAAAGTATAATGTGCAACGTAAGTAAAATATTCCATGTATGACAAATGAGATAACAACAAGGTATATATATGTGTCCCAGCTATGGATGCCATTCCTGATCAACTCTGCTACTAAAAAAACCCCAGCAGCAGCTCTGTGGTTGAGAAAGAACACTAATTTTTCCTTTCCTACTCATCACTTTTGATTATTGCAGACTTAAAAATATGTAAAGTATATTTTTTACCTTATAACTGATTTAAATAAATTAGAAATTTAAAGAGAAATATGTGTGCTTGTGTCTGTTTTCTGCTCCAAACTTCCTGCACAAAAAGGTGATGGATACTGTGTCATAAAGTCAGAAAAAAAGTTATGCAAAAATGAGGTATATATAATACCTTCTCTATGTGAAGACGTAACATTTCTATAGTGGATTGATTTAGGGATGAGGACTTCTAACCTGTGAAAGGGAGGATGTTATAAAAGGAAGACTGGGACAAGTAGTGGTCAGTGAAGCTGAAAGGTATATTACTAGGGTAAGTTTTAGCCTGGAAAACAAAACACCTAAGACAGAACAAAATCCTCAGGCAGCCTGAAGACTTGAGTGAAAAAAGTGTTAATATTTTGAACAATGTTGAAACAGAATAGGTCTTAAACCAAGGCAAGATTATATGAAAGTATGATCCCAGCTGCTTATCATCTGTTTTTATATGAATTGGTTAAAAGTAAACAAGTGCTGTATGCATCATTTACCATTAATTCTTATCAAGAGTCTCTGTAGAACCTTTACTGTTTCAACTTCACTTCACTGCAAAACATTGATTGTTGAAAAATGTAAGCCTGTCTGAGGTTTTTTGTTTTGTTTTGTTTTGTTTCAAGAGAAATCTAAGCAAAATGAAGGACATCCAAAGGCCTTGACTTCTCTCAGTGGTTTAATATGAAGGCATTAGACATGTTATACCATGAAATATGACAGCTGCCTAAATCAGCAGACTCCGCCAATTGATGGTACTCTGATACGCTCTGTGGAAAAACATATTGTGAGTTCATTTCTTGGGGACAAAACAGCAAGATCATATCTAACAAAATGGCATCAATAACACCTGAATTCATGGTTTCTCACACAGAGGAAGAACTTTCAGAAGATAAAACCTTTTTTCACTGCAGTTATGTAAGACTAGATATGACTCATTTCTGTTAACTTCTTGAATTGAAAAAAAAACAGTAAAGCATGAGTTTTTGTTACATGAGGCTGTCTAGCAGACAAATTCTTCAGGGTGTTCTTTTATTGTGAAATGATATTACTATTATAGGGAAAGATTGCCTCACTGATTGGCACTTTATTCAGAGGTAAATATGTTTAAGAATAACTTTAAAATTTTCTGGTCCTCTTGTAGTTGTCAGGGCATATGTACTGGTCTGATACTTTCATTCATATCAGTGAGCTGAATGCAAGTTTAGGAGGTACAAGAATTGTGCTTTTTAATAATTCTCACAATGACAAAGTACTTGTAAAGGAGTTTTAGCCTGTAGCTATAAAAGTGAAAAGGGGAAGGAGAAATACTTAGTCTTTCCCAGCATTGGACCATTATTTTAATAGTCTTATTGCTAATACCTAAAGCTACTCTTTCAATTTAGTTTTCCATCTAACTGTACAGATTTTGGAAAAGTATTGCTAGTGAAAATGAGCTCCTGGATCCCTTTTCAATGAAGAGGGTGCTCAGCCAGCCAGATATGAAATGGGAAGAGGTGATAAGATAGCCATGTGAAGGAGGTGTTCAGTGCAGGTTCAAAAAACAGCAACTCAGCAAATTTTGATTGGGAAAGCAAGCTAGTTACATCCTAATTTTGTACCTTAAGATGTGAGTACCTGCTTTTCAGTACAAAATACTTCTTGGAGCTTGCTTTTCAAACTAATGTTGGAAACAAGCTTTATCCTTACCTAAAATTCTTTTGATATCAAGAAGATATATTCCAGAATATACACTATATTAATATTGTTTTAAGAGATATGTTAAAACCCAAGCATATTCCATCCTTTATCCTTCCTGGTTTCATAAATATACTGGACACCAAGAATAAAACAACAAAAAAGTAATGAAAAAATATGATGAGAGCAAGATGGACAATCCTTTTACTAGAGAAGAATGGTGCATTATATTCCTCAGATAAATCACCATAACTGAGAAAACAAACAAACAAAAAATCACTAAACAAAGTCATCTATGTTAGAAACTAGAAAGCTATGAGAAATTCTGTGAAATGTTCAGAGAGATGGAGCTTCAGTTCTTCCAGTGCTTTTTATAAGCACCTAAATATTGGTTTAGGATAGGAAATATTTAAAATAAAGATATGTTTAAATTTAAATTTATTTATATTGTAGTAGTGTACATAATACATCTGAGGATGTTGATGCAATTCTTCATGAGACAAAACCAGTCTGACATCATGGTTTAGTGTGAACCTTACCACATCCTAAAACTTTGCCATTGTAAACCCAAGAGGCAAATGAGGGAACTCAGAAATTTATAAAATTCAGAAATTTCAAAGACAGTGTTACAGTTTTGGAGAACAGAGGGGGAGGTTGTGTGATGTTACTGTGCATAGCAGATATAAAGTCTAACTGAAGGAACAAGAATGGGAAGATTATACTGATTTTTCTGTTGCTGAATGAAAAGATGTTACAATAAATTTACCCAAATAAAAAAGGTGGATAATACAAACTAGATTTCCCACTGTTCTGGGAAGGACTTGGTAGAGCAGCAAGATAGGGTCTTTCTCTCTGGAAATATGATCCTAAACCTTCAAAACTGCTCTACAAATGTTTTCCAAATTTCAGAGTGTGATAATAATACTACAAGTTTTTCTTGAAAGAAAGACACCGCCCCCCCGCCCCCAAAAAAATAAAAACCACCTTCCAGATACTCCAAAAATTCTGGAAATGTAAGAAAAAAAAAAAAACCAAACAAGCCACTAATTTTACCTAGATCTTTTTTCAGAAGGGAAGAGAAAGACAAAAATTTAATTATCCAGAATATTTTTTGGTATCTCTTGAGGCTGTGAGAAGAGTAAGATTATAGTTAGAGTGTATTAAAATCATACCCAAAACAAAGATAATTACCACTCTGTAACTGATAAAAAGGAACTCATTACACCTTGTACAGTAGGTTATGCATTCCTAAACTTTCATTTGTACATATTTATGTGGCTTCACAGAACTAATCTGAGTTATATGATCACATGCATTGAACATTACCAGAGTTCATCAAGACTGTGTTTTTGGAATATAAGCCTCTGTTGATAAATCTACTTAGTTTTGCAGTTTAATAGATTGCAAAGAACTTGTAATTATGGGTCTTGACAAAATAGTCCTATTTATAGATTTAAAATTGAAGCAAGTCATTTTCATAGAATCATAGAATCGTTCAAGTTGGAAAAGACCTTTAAGATCATTGAGTCCAACCATCAACCCAACACCACCATGCCCACTTAACCATGTCCTGAAGTGCCACATCTATGTGTTTTTGAACACCTCCAGGGATGGTGACTCAACCACTTCCCTGGGCAGCCTGTTCCAATGCTCGACAACCCTTTCAGTAAAGAAATTTTTCCTAATATCCAATCTAAACCTCCCTTGATGCAACTTGAAGCTGTTTCCTTTTGTCCTATCACTAGTTACTTGGTAGAAGAGATCAGCACCCACTTCACTACAACCTCCTTTCAGGTAGTTGTAGAGAGCGATAAGGTCTCCCCTCAGCCTCCTTTTCTCCAGGCTAAACAACTCCAGTTCCCTCAGCCACTCCTCATAAGACTTGTGCTCCAGGCCCTTCACCAGCTTTGTTGCCCTTCTCTGGACATGCTCCAGCACCTCAATGTCTTTCCTGTAGTGAGGGGCCCAAAACAACACAGTACTCAAGGTGTGGCCTCACCAGTGCCGAATACAGGGGAACAATCACCTCCCTGCTCCTGCTGGCCACACTGTTTCTGATACAAGCTAGGATGCCGTTGGCCTTCTTGGCCACCTGGGCACACTGCT
Organism: Harpia harpyja; assembly: GCF_026419915.1. Lineage (NCBI taxonomy): Eukaryota > Metazoa > Chordata > Aves > Accipitriformes > Accipitridae > Harpia > Harpia harpyja. Next base: position 28,187,735 of record NC_068947.1, read on the forward strand.
GGCTCATATTTTCCATGTAGGTACCTGAATTTAATGACTGAAGCAAAGGAAGAATGCATTCAATACTTTGAAAGACATCGCTGTTCACCAACTTCATCATCTCTTCAATTATTTTGCTTGCTGGTATGTTTTGTTCTCTTAAGTATATGACTTTATTTTAAACATATGACTTTCAGACTATGGAATACTGGAAAAAATTCTATTTTCTTTCCTTAAATGCCAGCTTTCAGAACAGATCTTATTGTAATAGTAAAAGTATACCATAATACAAATAGTATATTTTAATACACTGTGTGTTAAAATAGAGTATATTATCATATCAATGACCAGGAAAAAAAAGTGTTTTAAGAGGACTAAAAGTATGCAATGGAATAGAATAATTATATTGTGTTAATCCATTAGGTTTCATGCCTGACTTGACAAGGGACAGTTTGTGTGGAAGGTTATAGTACCTATAAAACAGATTAAAGGGAGAAAAAGAAACAGGGATTTAGAAATGGACAATTTTCACTTTGTATATCTTTGAGGTGTACTTAAAATATATTAGAATATAGGCCAAATTACCCTTCATTTGTTTAATTTGCAAATTAAATATACAAATTAATTTACAAATTACAATTTCCAACTTATTTACAGTATTCAGAATTAATATGAAATATTACAACTACTAAAATATTCATAATTTATTTACCATTAATTGATTGATTAATTAACAAAGATAAGTTGGCTGGCAGCTACGGAATAGGTTGTTTTGGTTTGGACCAGCTGTTACGTATGAGATAAATGGGTTTTGAACAAACAGATTATTAAACTCTGTTATGCACCATTACATTAATGTCTTCCCAGTGAATCTCCCAAATCATTTTTTAACAGTCAAGAGTTCACTTTTCTAAATTTAACAATATTTACTAATGTTATTATAAGTAATTATAATAAAAATAATTATTATAAAAGTTATAATAATAATAATCATCAATGCACAATAAGTGGCAGTATATATTTACATTACGTCTTGAAGCTCAAAAGCAACAACTTGTGGGTGAAGAACCACTCAAAAATATTAAGAACAATGCTGAATGACAAATACATTTCAAATTTTTGTGTTCCATCTCTGGGACTGTTTGGTAAACCAGTAAAATGTACCTGAGTAATTATTTGTTGGGAATTATTTTCTTAATAGCAGCTGGAGGATTGAAATGAGATGTTAATAATAACAATTACAAATTTTTTTTAATGTCTATGAAGTGTGACCTTTACTACAAATGAAAAGTCTGTTTAATAATTGGATAAGAGAATATAAATTATGTATGCTCTGCCTGTCACACAGGACAACCAGCCTGACCCTCAGCATAGCACAATTTACCATGCCTTGTTGACCCTGGGCCAGGTTTACTACTGACTTTTCCCTAGCAGTGAGCTCTTTTGGGGCCTAATCCTTTCTGTGTTTTTAGCATTACACAGAAGAAAAAAATGCTTTCTCAACACCAGTGTCCTGGTTTCAGCTGGGATAGAGTTAACTGTCTTCCTAGTAGCTGGTACAGTGCTGTTTTGAGTTCAGTATGTGAAGAATGTTGATAACACTGATGTTTTCAGTTGTTGCTCAGTAGTGTTTAGACTAATGTCAAGGATTTTTCAGCTTCTCATGCCCAGCCAGTGAGAAAGCTGGAGGGGCACAAGAAGTTGGCACAGGACACAGCCAGGGCACCTGACCCAAACTGGCCAACGGTGTATTCCATACCATGTGACGTCCCATCCAGTTTAGGAACGGGGAAGTGGGGGGGGCAGGGATTCACCGCTCAGGGACTGGCTGGGTGTCGGTCGGCGGGTGGTGAGCAATTGCACTGTGCATCATTTGTATATTCCAATCCTTTCATTATTGCTGTTGTCATTTTATTAGTGTTATCATTATCATTATTAGTTTCTTCTTTTCTGTTCTATTAAACCGTTCTTATCTCAACCCACGGGTTTTGCTTCTTTTCCCGATTTTCTCCCCCATCCCACTGGGTGGGGGGGAGTGAGTGAGCGGCTGCGTGGTGTTTAGTTGCTGGCTGGGGTTAAACCACGACAACCAGTCACTAATAAGACCCAGTGTTTCATAACTGTGATGGACTAAAAGTAAATACGAGTGAAACATTTTGGGGAAAATAGCTTGCTTTCAGTATTGACATTTTTGGGAAGCAAAGTATTAATTTAAGAAACATACATCCTTGTTTATTTAATGATAATTCCCCTTTATCGAAGTTACTAAAGTGAATTAAAGAAATTATAGTTCTGGATTTTGTGTGACTCCATTTCTCAGACTTTCTCTGACATGTTGCTTGGCTTCTAGTCAATCAGTGACCCACTGTCATTCTTCATACATCCTCTTACTATCTTAAGAAGTCTTAAAAGCTAATTTGCGAGTAAAACAATTTTTCTGCATTTTCAGTATTCAGAATGTTTTGAGATCTTTATTTCACCAATACAAGTATAAAATGCTGAGAATTCCAATGGCCTCAACATTCCACTTGCTAATTAAATATTCTTTAAAATGAAAATATAGAGATTTCACCATATCTGAAAAATTATCAGATATAGACACATCCCAAATTATAACCCAGTTCTGAAAACTTACATCAAGGTGTTATTTTCCTACACTCTAGAACTATAAAGTCTTCAATTCAACAAAAAGGTATTTTTTTAGGGCAACGTATCTGTAGAAAAAGATGTAATTGAAATGCATTAATATAGATAATTTATTAGAAATGAACCTTCTTTTTTTGGGGGGAGGGGAGAGGATGGTCTTGTAAAATCAGAAATTCCTGAGAAAGTCTACTTCAGAGAAGAAAATGGTACTGAAATCATATTTTCCAGTCTTCTGTAGCTCTAAATCCTCCTCTAACCCCAGGATATAGCACACTACATACAAATTACAAGATTAAATCTCCTTCAGGAAAGCTTACTTTATTGAGATACAAGAACACATTCTGAAAGAGATGCAAGAATAACTGTAAGAAGGGGAAAAGGCTTTTTTTTTGTTAAAGATAGTTAGATTTAGTGGCAGTCATAATGAAAAAAATACATGAGCAACAATCATCATGAGGGAAGGCATGAAAAGAGAAAACTACTAAATGTCACCAGCTCTCTTTAAACTTCATAAGAGGGATTGGTCTTCATTAAATCTTGAAACACAAAACAAAGCTTCTGAAACTGAAGTCAGTCAGTTTATCCAACCAAATCTATGAACGGGAACTTCAGTGTTTGTCTTTTAATCTCATTAGAGAAAATTATATTTCTAATTTTAAAAATAATGAACAAGCAGACCTAGTAGGAGTAAAGAGCATTGATTTTTTGTTTGTTTGACAAAAAGATCACTCACTCCTGAGTTCTTCTCACTTCATTTTTTTCCACCTACAATGTCTAAAGAAAGCTATGAACTTTGCTGTTGAAATGCTGCTCCTTGTAAGAAGTAACATCTTTATGTGATACTATGCTTCTGTGCCTTTGGCAAAGGAAATCTTTATGAGACTAATCTACTTTTGTTAATCTAGATTTCATTTCCCACAGTTGTCTGTATGTGTGCAGATTTGCTTGAATTACTTTCTTATTGTTGTTTTCTGATGTGTTACCTTGGTTAATATATACATGTATGTCATATCAATGAGTTCTCAGTTCTTGGGTGATCATGTAATACCAGGAGAGAACTGCCACGTTATTATTAGCTTCACATAAAAGGAATAATAGTTCCTACAAAAGAACAATGCATTTCTTCTCATTGCCAGTGTTGTAATGAAGGCTAAGCTAATCTACAGAGTATGAAGAATTACAAAAAAGAAAAGAAAAATGGACAGTAATGGGAAAAGAATAAAAGAGCTGAGCATACCTCTGTGTGTGTAAACATACATGTATGAAAAGATTAAACTGAACTCTGACTAATGTATAATGTTCATGAGTGCTTAATTGTTCTTGTAATGATGCATAAGCAATAAGATTTTGAAAAGACTTTGCAAAAGGAAATGTAGAATATCATAGCATTAAATTATCCTATTCCTCTTGTCCTAAATTATATGTTTGTATTAATGCCTATGATATCATGTCTCTTCCTCAGATAAGTAAACTTTCAGTGATGCTGCATCCTTCTTTATTAATATTAGCATAATTAGTCAATTGATAGCAGACTGCCCCATGTGCTTATGGGGAACCATACTCTGCAGGTGCTGGAACCACTTATGCTTTGCAAAGGCTGAGCTCCAGTATGTGCATCAGAACAGACCTGTATCAGGCTTCATATTTCAAACTGCTTTTGAACAGTGAGTAGTTGTGAGATTAAGCAAACTAAAAAAATATCTTGAACAGGAGAGTAGAGCAGTTAGTTAAAATTCCTGTAAAAGCAGTTAGACTTCCCATAGGGAAAATATAAACCATAGATCATTTTGCATTACCAAACCACAGCCAAGAACTTAACCCTTATTTTGACAATAACTAATTCTGAAGTACCTCATGAAACCTGCTTCTATAGGTTTCAGTTATTTCAACTAAAGGAATCTTAAGAATGAAGCTATATTGAAGAGTGCTGCGTGCCATGTAAATAAAAAACATAGAATTTGTATACTTTTAAACAAGAGAGAGCAGAAAGAAATAAAAACTATGGAACTGATTTAAATAAGGCCGAAAAATGTGTCACACAAATTCTGGAGTGATAGTAATCTCTGATTAAAGAAGTGATTACAGCTTAGTTTATTGGGAGAAAAAATCAATAAAAACAAAAATAAAACCCCAAACAAAACATAAATTGGGAAAGGAGTGTAAGAAGCAGTTTAGCTCTTGACAAGCTGCCTACTGACAAACAGTCTAATACATTTTTACATGGCAACATTCATAATGAGTTAGGCTAAAAAGTGCATTTTGCTCAGTACGTTATTTTCAGCAATGGGCAAGACTGGATGCCTATGGAAGAGTACAGGAACACAGAAACCATATGTTAATGCTCACACAGAGTGTTCTCCCAGCCTTCAACAGCTTGAGGCTTTCTAAGTCAGAAATGGCATTTTTATAATGAGCCTCAGTGGATTTTCTGCATCAACTTCTCTCCTTTTGAATCCAAGCAAAATTTCATGTCCACAACATCTTAGGAAACTCCACATCTTATTATATTATTGTCCTGGTTTCAGCTGGGATAGAGTTAATTGTCTTCCTAGTAGCTGGTATAGTGCTATGTTTTGAGTTCAGTATGAGAAGAATGTTGATAACACACTGATGTTTTCAGCTGTTGCGAAGTAGTGTCTATACTAAGTCAAGGATTTTTCAGCTTCTGATGCCCAGCCAGCAAGAAGGCTGGAGGGGCACAAGAAGTTGGAGGGGACACAGCCAGGGCAGCTGACCCAAAGTGGCCAGCGGGGTATTCCATACCATGTGACGTCACGTCTAGTATATAAACTGGGGGAAGTGGGGGTGGGGGGTATTGCCGCTCGGGGACTAACTGGGTGTCGATCAGCAGATGGTGAGCAATTGCATTGTGCATCACTTGTACATTCCAATCCTTTTATTACTATTATTGTCATTTTATTATTGTTATTATTATCATTATTAGTTTCTTTTGTTCTGTTCTATTAAACTGTTCTTGTCTCAACCCATGAGTTTTACTTTCTTTTCCTGATTCTCTCCCCCATCCCACTGGGTGGGGGGGCAGTGAGTGAGCGTCTGCATGGTGCTTAGTTGCTGGTTGGGGTTAAATCACAACAATTATATAAGAAGAACTACTGGTTTTGGTGGGGGATTTTTTGTTGTTTGTTTGGGGATTTTGCATTTTCGAACTACTAGCTCTATCTTCTGCTAGAAGAGAATGCGATTAATTGATCCTTGTTTTCTTTCTATTTGCCAGTGATAATTTTTGAGATCTCTATATAATCTTACTTTGGTTATTTCCTTTTCAAGATTAGTTTAGTAGCCTATTTTGTCATGTTTCACACATAAACCTTTCCAACCTTTGATCATTCTTGTCACTCTCTCATGAGCGATTTCCAGGCTTAGCCTTTTGAGATGGGAGAACCAAAGCTACACTCAGCATTCAAGACAGAGATACAGCTTGGTTTCATATACTCTTGTTCTCATTTTTATTCTCTTTTCCTTCCCTAAAATTCTTTCTATAATGAAGGTAACATTTTAAACTAGTGAAAAATAGTAAAAGAATAATGTTAAAAGGTTTTGAAAATGATGGAAAGAACTAAAGATGTGCAATAGAGATAAAACCCATAATTTTCACATAATCGGTCTGATCTAGCAGCCAGTATCAGCAGCCAAAAAGCAAACGAGTCCAACAGACATAGGCTTCAAAACAGGCATAGGTTTCAAAACAGACACAGGTTTCAAGTTTTTTGATGCTAACATCACTAACAGTAAAGGTTCCATTATTTAAAAAGGGAAGAAAAAATTTTGTTGTCTAAAGACAGCTCTGAGGAGAGTACAATCTTCTAAAATAGTCCCAAAAGGTACTAGTGGATAAAGATTGTCATTTATGCATAACAACTCCATTTTTGTTACATGCTACATCCAAGATGTTAATGGACCACAACTGAGTAGGTGGCACTGTAAAATAGTTTCTGTACAATTCAGAAATACAGTCTAGGATTCATCTTGCCGAATGTCTACATAGTAGATATTTTCATCTAAGCCAGTCACTGTACGTTTAATCTATATTTTTTTCCTGAATTACACCTGGGATAGAATACTGGATGCTGAGGTTGTTTGTGCAAAATTATCCTCAGGAGCAGATTAGCCTTCTCCACAGCCATTGCTTTGTAGCATAACAAAGTCTTCTGCTGGATCCAAGAGGTATCCTTGTAAGCATGAGACACAAATAGTATTTATAATGTTGTTTTCAGTTGAAAGACTGTGAAATAATAGGAGGAAATTTCACAGCTCACCAAAAATAACTTTATGACCTCATACTGTGAGGCTGCATGAAGCTGTGGGCATTTGAGAGCCAGTGACCTCCCCAGACAGTGTTGAAGAATGATGTTGGATGGAGACATCCATGCGTGGTATACATCCATAGTGTCTGCCTGAAGCCAGATGAAAAAATGCCTGGGTCTATTCCTAAGGGAATTATTTGACTATCTCCAGAAGAAAATCTGGGAGTAAATTGGCTTGGCCCAGACTGAAGTAAGACAGAAACAGGCTGTAAGATTTATAAAATAAGACATTGTCAAAGGAAAGAAATAGAAATTTATATAAGTTCCTAATATCAGATAATATCCTAATATATTCCCTAAAGTGTCAGAAGAATTGTTCCCTAGAAATGCCTATTTGCTTCCTTAACTGTGCTTTGAGTCTAAGGTCAAAATGTAATATCTAACACTAAGGAAGCTGAATCCCTTCTGTTATTTTTACTCCTTGAACACTAAACTAAGCAATAAATTAGTAATAGAGAAATTATTGTTTGTTCCAGATATATATTGCCTTTAAATGCAAGAACAATACCAATAATATCTATCTTGTCAGCTTTTAACATTTTGTTAAACAATATTGCAGATGTAATTGTATTGATTTGACTCACACTAGTTATTGTGGGTTTTGTAAGAAACATCAGAAAACTCTCATTGTAATCCTGAATACTGGACACTAGCAACAAACAGTAAATGACACTGTCTCTTAATGGGAAATAACGATCACATCCAGGTCTGCCACCACAAACAGCTAACTTGGAATCACATCATTTTTTCTGCTCACCTAAATGCATATCCTGAAGGGAATCATGGCATTTCCTTTAAACCCCTGGAGGATGTGAGTTACAAAAGGCACTAATACAGCCTTTTTGCCAGCAAAGCTCACAGACATGCAAAAAATCACAGCAGGCTAAGTCTGAGCCCAAGCATTTGTTGCTATCAGAACTGATGGGATTACTGCCTCCTGCATATTATGAGTTGGAAGGACAATGGCAAGACCACATGATAGCAGACAGTGTCTCAGGCAAAAAGGAAGATTTTCAGTAATTTTGTTATAAGTATTTGCAGCTCTTTGTTACATCAAAATTGATTCCTTAAGTATTATTTGTGTTATATTTGGTTGGAGAAGCTAAACTTTTAGCATCATCTCATAAGAATAACCTGAAAAGGGCTGTTGTTTTGCATAGTGGTGTATGATATGAGCAATCACAAAATGAGTGAAGTAGACCTCTGTCAACTCCCACAATCTGAGTGATTACTGAATAATTGAATTAATACAGTGAAAATAATGAGCTGAATGTACAGAAGGAAAATAGTTTTTAATTCTTTAGGTCAAATTTTATTGCTTGCCATATTCACTGAAAAAGGTCTTATTGAAAAAACACATTCAGGAGCACAATTTTGCTCACAAAAATTTAATGAATAACCAAGAAAAAGTCAATTTTCTCTTTCATCTCCCCTATTTTCTTCTCCCCACCAAAAAACATTTTTGATGATTCTTCAGCTTCTGAGATAAATTTATGAAAGGCCACACTGTGGAAAACAGTGACAACCATGCAGTTCCTCAACATTCATGGATTTGTTACAATATTTCATTTGTGCATTGATCTCTATGCTTAATTAATGTCACTTCATACACCATGTGGCTAATGAGATTTTGTTACTGACTTTTTACTTTAGATGCAATTTTTCGAACACCTCTCTACTTTATTAAAGAGGTTTTTAACAGAACAACAGGAATGTGAGTAAGGACTCAATTAAAAATAATCATAGACTATAATTTTGTCAGCTTAGGCACGCCAGTATGGTTCAGGATTTGAAAGAAAGAATGTAAGAAGGTAAAGATAAGACATATTATTATTTAAAAAAAAAAAAAAAGAAAAAAAAAAGAAAGAATCAAGGTAATGGTCAAAAAAAGAATGGCTTGAACAAGATGTTCCAAATACACCTGAGCTCTGATTGCCAGCAGTCAAGGATTAATGCTGAAATCTTGAAATGTGTAGGCTTATGGTGGCCAACTCTGTGTAAATCTACTCAAGTCCAACTAGAAAGCTACATTCTCATAATAGATTAAAAGTCAATTTTGTTGAAATTTTACCATTTTGACCTCTTGTTAAAAAGTAATTATTTACTCAGAATTCCTAATTAGACATTGTGTCTCCTACATGTCTGAGTCAGGACATAAAATATTTTTTTTCTCATGGTATATTAATAAATACATTGTTATATTCCAATTTGTTATATCTTTCACATTTATGAGTTTGTTTTGGTTTGGTTTGGTTTTTTGTTTGGGTTTTTTTTTTAGTTTAAAACATAATATTTCTTTTTATTACCGGGCCATTTGTACTGACTACCTCACCAAGATCTTGCAAGAGCTTTGAAAGGCTATTAATTTATATTATTATACACACTAATCATGCAAGCTAATGTTATAATTGCATAATTGCTCAGTGATTGTTGGATTTATACTGTATTTGTTTAAGATATGTAGGTAATAAAAAATTATTCTGAAAATAATCTCCGTGTGCATTATTATAAGGATATATTCTTCATGTTTTTGTCTTTCTGTTTCAGCTGCACTAAACTGTAGGTCTAAGTAATTTTCTTTCTTCTCTATCCTCTAAGTAAAACTATGGTTCTCTTAATGAAATATATTGAAAAAAAATCAATGACTGGTACAAAACCCATGCCTGACTTTGATCAAACATACTTAAAAAATGGTTCTTTATTTCCCTTTTAAGCAATAACAAAATCAATTATTAGCAAATGTTACTTTTATCTCAATTAAATCTATAGTAATTAGCTGGTCTTGTTCTACAACTAAGAGAAGTAAAACATAGAAATAATAAGCCAGTCCTCTCAGTAATGTCAAAGGAAGGATTCAATTCAGCTGAACAGGGTTATTAAGCCAACTGGTTGCTTTCTGTGAAGTTATTTGCACTGGGAATGAGACAGAAACAATTAAATGACTTGATTAAATTTAAAATAGAGAAAATTTAGAAGGGATTTTTAAGGCTCAGACTTAGCCTGCTGTGATTTTTTGCATGTCTGTGAGCTTTGCTGGCAAAAAGGCTGTATTAGTGCCTTTTGTAACTCACGTCCTCCAGGGGTTTAAAGGAAATGCCATGATTCCCTTCAGGATATGCATTTAGGTGAGCAGAAAAAATGATGTGATTCCAAGTTAGCTGTTTGTGGTGGCAGACCTGGATGTGATCGTTATTTCCCATTAAGAGACAGTGTCATTTACTGTTTGTTGCTAGTGTCCAGTATTCAGGATTACAATGAGAGTTTTCTGATGTTTCTTACAAAACCCACAATAACTAGTGTGAGTCAAATCAATACAATTACATCTGCAATATTGTTTAACAAAATGTTAAAAGTTGACAAGATAGAGATTATTGACTTTATTACACATTCTGCCCGTCAATTAAATGTTTTTTTCTAATTATTTTGCTGCTTCTTTTAAAGAAAATAGTACCATGAACCATCCATAAAATACTCCTCTCCTTTTTCATGAATCAAAAGAGAGAAACAGGCTAACAGTTACTTGCTATGTGATGCAGCATATAATTCTCTAAAAACAGTGCAGTTATGTTAATTTGGTATGTAAAAGGCCCCATTGTTGCACCACAGTCCAAAACACTTTGAGATGTTTTAATGAAGTAATTTTGTATTTTTTACTTGGTAGTAAAAATATTTCAGAGAGGGAAAGCTACAACAAATAAGTAATATTTCACATTAAATTAAGAGATTCTTGTCACCTAATGAAAAGATCTGTTAGACAAATTCCTCCACACAAATATGATTTTTTTTTTTTCTAAAAAGAAAAATACATCTTCAAAATAGTTTTCTTGTTCATCCAATCTTTTTCCATGTTTGTGTCAGAGGCATTGTGATCTGAGAGAAAATAACTTGTCTCAAGTAAATGCAGAAAAGCAGTTCTTTGCAGTCAGGTGCAATAATGTATTTCTCCTACAAAGCCCTTTTTTGTCATATAACATATTCAATATTTCTATAGTTTCTCTTTCAGACCAGTGGAGGGGAAGATATGGCTATATGACCACATAATTATTCAATACATTATAGCATGTGAATGTGTGTCTCATAAATCACAGGTTGCTCAAGGGCTTAGAAAACTTAAGGTGATCAGAGATTTTTAATTTATTTTATATCCTAAACCAGAAAATTGCATCCTATTCTGAAATAATTCCATTACCAATAGTACTTGCAGGACATGATATTAAGCAATATCAGTATGTGTGAACAGCAAAATCCAATTCAAAAAAGAGTAAAGAAATAAAGGCTATACCGAGAAATAACTAAAAGTACACTGAATGAACAAAGTTCTATTTTATGCTAAACATTATTGAATAGTAATATTAAACAGTGGCTTGGAACTACAGTTGTTCCAAACTATGTTTTGCAAAGGTATATACAAGCATAAAAAAAAGCCCAGAGATCCTTAAAAAAAAAATGAAGATCTGTTTCTACCTTACAGGGTTGTGGGAGTTTTTTGAAGTATTAACCTCTAGCAAATTTCATCTGTATAAGAGTGCTGATTTAAAGAAAATATCCATGAAATTAAGAAACAACATAAAAGGCATAGGAAAGTTTTAATCACAGTTAAAGCTGAGAACAAAAATTGTAACTTATGAATGGTATAAAACTGCTTTTGTACAAACTTGGATATGAGTTTTGTTCCCTTGAAAATTAACAAAATGGGCAAAAAAAGAAACTGAAGATGTGTTGTACTGCTGTTATCACCAGCTGCACAGTTTATTGTTTGTCATGGAAGTTAGGACTTTAACAGTGAAGTGGCAATGATTGTGTCTTGCTGTCCTGGAGTATCAAGGTTTTTTTTATAGCAAGGGATCAGTCCTCAGCCCAATTTGTGTGAACATCAGGAGAATATAACTAGCTTATCCAAGGACAGCTCATCCTGAAATTATGATTCAAAAGCTGACAGATGATATCTTGAGTTGCTTCAAGGGACTGAGATTCACAGTCATGTATTTATGTATATACAGGTCTCCAATTTCGCCAAATATTCTTCTGCAGATATAAGTTTCCTGAACTCTATTTAAACTCTCCGCCACAGCCTCAGGGATGGCCTTAGTCTTTAGGCTGCAGAACTCTTTGTCCTTTTGTATTTGAATAGTATGAAATAAGTATGCTATGGTGATTGTCTTCATTTACTAGTTTTGCTTGAGGATAAAAACTATTTTATCTGAATGTTTGACTCCCTGCTTGAACTTGAAATTGTTGGCAATGAATAGAAAAAACTCAAACAACCCAAACCAAAGCTGAATGTTTAGTATGAAACTCTTAGGGTCTCATTTTCATTTATCTAGTTCTTATCTCTTTGATAAACATTTTAATTAATTTCATTTCAAAATAAAAAGTTGAAATTATTAAAAATTACAAAGTATATTGCATTTTTGTTGCTGAAAGTAGAATTTACCATGAATGTGCAAATACTTTTGGCCCGTCCCAAACTGCATGATTAAGCAAATACATTATAAATCCAAAAAAGGCATCTCTTCACCTCTACTGAGGATATGCTTGGAATTTTTGATCCTCCAAATCTAGATACTTTGGAATCACAGAATAGAGAAAAGATGCTGAGATATTCTCCGTATTAAACTTCGAGGAAGGACACATGCAACGCTCCAGACAGCAACCTTTTCTATGATCTGGTGCTTTGTTTCTCTTGACTTCTTCAGAACAATATTTCCCTCTGTCTCAGACATCTGAAACAGATACCCACTCTTAGCCCTTGGCTATATGAGAAATATGCTATGACATTTGAATATTTGTTAATATACCTTGTAAACCCTGCTGTGTATTTCTGTAAGAAATGCTTTGTTATTATCCAGATACCTTACAATCACACTTAAGCTGGAGCCAACAAATATGCAGATAAAAGTATTTATAATGTTAATAATGAACAAAATGACAGAAGATATAAGTGAAATGAAGCACACAATCTACTTATTCTAATGGTAAAACTGGGAAGATGTCTCTCCTTCTCTGACTGAATTCCTGTGCACTTTGACCACAAGGTGGATGTTGGGATTTCAGTTTTGGTCTGTGCCTTGCACATTCAGATGCCCATTAATACACGTTTATTCATATTCTTCTGTGAGACAAAGCATGCTATATCTATATAGATACTTCTAAGAGCCCATTTGGGAGAATACTTCAAAGTGAAGTTACATCTAATAAGAACAACTTTCACAGTCGGGCATATTCAATTCTCATTTCTTAAAGACTATGATAACAATATAAATAAAAATAGACTATTGCTTTTCGCAGAACAACTGCAGTTGTGAATCATCATTTTCATCATGGATGATCCCTTGTTCCTTATTTCTTGCACCTCATTCTCAAACCAAAGGACCTTTCAGGTGTGTACAAATAAGCATTCCTGTTACCTTTTGTACAAACACCAGAAATCCATTATGATGGGGTTTGTAAAGCATCATGGCTCCAGAGAAATAATATTGTCTGTATACTACGAATCATGTACTTTTACCCAAATCACTAATGTTTAAGGGACAGTTCTGCTAAACCCAGCATTTTTCACCCACTGTTATTCCCTTTCTAGAATGGGAATTTCCTTTGTTGATGCTGCCTTTTCTAAAATTGTCTATAGGAACGGGAAAAGTCTAATTCTAGATCATTTGATATCAAGGTACTCTATTCCAGACCCACTTTTTTTCCCTTATACAGTATTTGCTAAAAGACTAGAGAGGCAAACATTGTCTTTTTCTTTTAGCAGTTACTGTTTTTGAGGCTCTTCTCTGCAAGTCTATAGAGGCACTAGGTGCTGCAAAGTGCTCAGAAGGTAAAGCAGGGACAATTTCTACCATAAGAAATGGGACAAGCACATTACTCAGCCAAATATTTAGACATTAGAAAAAATAGAAATGTACTCCGAAAAAAAAAAAAATTATTAACACAAAAAGAGGTAACCTGTCAGGCAGCATGAAGTCAGATAAAACATTGGTTATTGCCAGTGATTGACAAGTCTGATTCTGCTCAAACCATGAATATGTAGAATGCAAGTTATGACAGACTAGTGGCTTGAATAAATTATAAAGACAAATCATATTGTTTTGCAAAGAGCTCTTCAGTGAATTTAAGTGGGAGGGGTTTGGTTGATGTTTTGGTGGGGGTGTGTGTGAGATTTTTGGGTTTGGTTTGGTTTTTGTTGTTGTTGGTGGTGGGTTTTTTTTTTTTCCCCTATAAAATAACCTGAATGGCATATCCTGAAAGATTTAGGGATTAGACATGTTTTTGACCATTTATGGACTTCCCACATCTTCTTGTGCTCAGGATATGAATTTAGAAGTTTCAGAATTGCTAACATTAGATCAAAGATGTTTGATTTAACTTCAATGCTTCTCTTTTGCCTATGTTATTCAGAACTGAACATCCCCTCAGAAGTTGGTTCAAGGCTGAAGGGAAGCCAGTGCTGCTCACATTTAGCTAAATCCCTCTGCACCTTCCCTAGATGCAGCAGCCAGGCCAAAAATGGCCAGTCCCTGCAATACACAGTTCCACAGCCCTTCTCTGATCATGACTTTTCCTCCAGCACGACAGCTGTGGGAAGATTTACTTTATTTCCAGGGTTATTGGACAGGTGTCTCTGCTCCATTTGGTCCTTTTCTATAAAGTCTCGCATTCAGTGGCCCTTAAAGTAAAAGGAAAGGGGGCGGGGGGTGGGGTGGGGGGGGAGAGAAACTTTGTAATTAAATCAGATAACATTGAATTTTTGAAAATAAAAAAAAAATTAGAGAAAGAATAAAAAGTGGTAGCATATTTTTAAATCAATGACCACTGGTAAAAGAAAAAAATAGCCCTATAATGAAAAAAACCATTCTCAACTGAAAAAATGACATTCACATTTCATTAGCGCATTATGTTCTTATTTAAACACAATTTTGAATTAAAGGAAGAAGCTTTTATTGAATCAGTTTAATAAAATTTCATTATCCACTGTCTAAACTCAACTCCTGTTATAACCTGAGCATTAGAATTTGATCTTTGATTGTTTTGATTAGAATTTGTATTAAGAAAATGCCACATTTTCATAAATAGTTAATGTCGGTAAAAACATTAAGAAGCCTCTTAATTCTGTTTTTCAGGACATATCTCTAGTCTGTAGTCTGAGGAAGCCTACTTTCTTGATAGCACTTCATTTTTAGTAAAGGAGAAGAATGGAAAAATGCTCAGCCACTGTTGTGAAAATCTCTTATCACAGCTGAGAAACAGCCAGGGCACCTTTCTCTAAACAGTATGCTACTGTTTTAGCATTTCAAAGGGTTTTTTTTAAATACTACTGAAAATTTTGTATTGAGGAAGGAAATACAACATATGAATAATAATGAAATATGTACATTTGAGGCATGAATTTAGGATAAAATTATTTATTACAACTACAAAGACCATGATGTAAAGTTAAATTCCTTAATTCTAAATTCATTGGTAGATGATTCATTTTACACGTTACAATGATTCTTAAAGTATGCTTGACCTATTTACTTATTCTGATTCTCAAATTCTGTTCACACATAATAACCTCTACATGCAAATCTGTAATAGCATTTTTACCTTGAAAGTTATCTTAAGGTAATGATTCAATATGACAAAAAATATTAATTATTTGGACTTAGTGTATTCTTATATTTTCTATATCATTTGAAACCTAGCATTACATTGCAGCATTATTTTAAATGCACAAGCTTGCATTTTGGTATTTAAGAAGGTGTTCAAAACAGTGAATGCATAACTGTAAAGCAATCTGGTCTGATTACAACACTTTTTGATAAGATTCATGTTACTGTTTGTGGCCTGGCAGATTTATTCAGGCATTCAGACTCACCTACTTAAAAGACATATCACAGATGATAAAAATATGGTATGCACAAAGCTGAGGGGAACATCTATTCCAGTGAGACAGACAGCTCTTGATTTTGAAAGAGCAGGACTTGAACAATGTTCTGACAGGGTCCTAGAGAGACAATATATTCTGAACAGTGACTAAGTGAAAATCGAACACTTATTCAGCTTTCACTGCTCTTTAAATATACTCGTTATGCTATCTGCTTCTTTTACTGACAGAACAAAGTTGTCTCTAGATTGTATTGCATCTTGTGCAATCTCAAGAGGTTTGTTTACAAATTTCTAATTAGGTGCACCTATGAAATCTTACCAAAGCGAAACCATACAAAAGTCAGAGTAGATACTTTGAAGGCAATTTTATCATACGGGTATAAATGAGGCCAGAAGCTGTCCTGCTGAATCTTATCATCTTGGCAATGATTTGTTCAAGGAAAAATCTCGGTTTGATTTTCAGATTTTAAGGTTGAATTTGCAGAGTGAGCAGAAGGAAAACACACTACCAAACAACTGACAGTAAATCTAATACATTGAATGTTGATCTAACCTTAATAAGTTGGTATAACCGTTTCCTTAGGAGAAATATATTTCAAGAAAACAGAGTGAAATTTGACTGCTTTTTAGATTCATTAACCAGGATGCAGAAGACATACTTTTCAATCGTTACATTACCAGTATCAGAACATTAGCTTGAACCAGTTTCAAATGACCGGTCATTACTTGTTGCCTCTTCTAGATGGGGTCTGTGTCCTTCTTTCCACTCTGAGTTTTCCACTTTACTTAAGGTAACAAAAGATTCATAGATAACATTATCTATGGAGTTGGCTTTCTAAGCAGTTATGAAGCCTCGTAATAATAGTTTAATGTTGCTTATTTCATCTTCCTTATTAGAACATGTCATGAGACAAAAACCTTAAAGATCTAATGTTCCTGCCTGCTCACATATCTGTTCACAGTCATAGAAGGACATTAAGTTGATTTGATTTAATTTGTTCTTGACAAATCCAAAGCATCTGCTATTCATCTTCTCATCTCCTAGATACTCACAGAAAGTGTGGTTGTTTCTATGTTTTTGAAAGAGCTACATTACTGAACAATAATTACCTGTTCTCTCCTCCTACTTTTTTTAAGGTATGAGCTAAGCATGCTTTTCTGTAATATTGTAGAACACCATTATCTTTGGTTTATCATGCAGCTGTGTTGGTATCAACAAATAGACAATGCCCTACATTACCAATACCAGGCAATGCAGTATAATAGGATTGAATCTGTAGAAGAAGAAATTGAATCTGATGAACTAACAGTCACAACATACATGTTATAAGTCTTGACAGAATTTAGTCTGTCTTCTTGGCCTGTAATCTGAATGTCCAAGAGGACATCAGGTACACTTCTGGAGTGCACATTTCAGTTTACGTCCATTTGAAAGGAATCCACTTGACCTGGTCTGAGATCATTATGTTGTCTCAGCCAAAGTGCAGTTAATGGATGATTGGGACATTCAGTTCAAAAGCTCATTCTTCATCTGAACTACAGTACTAAAGTAGATGTAAACACACTCCAAATATCCTCTTTATCCCGGGCCATTTATTATTTGAAGTTGTCTGCTTTATTTGATGTAAAAAATCTTTTCTAGTTAAAGTTGTGTTAAGAATTTCTATAAATAAAAGTTTTGTAAATTCAGTAAGTTCTAAAAACTTAATAAATTACATTCCTTACATGTAGTTACACTTACATGCAGCAAAAGGTAGCAGTGCAATATAAAGAAGCAGATAAGTATTGTACATTTTAGATGCATATGTAGTTACTAGGAAACAAAAAGGAAAAAATACTTGTTAACTGACATTTGTGCCATACCTAAATAGGCCAAATACATCCCCCAGCATTTTGATTGCTGATTGTACTTTTGTGATTATATTCTTTTTTACTGAGAACATCCCAGAATTTAACCCTAGCACGTGCACAGCTGCTGAGCTTCTTTGGCATCACTGATGTGCTGTGTATCTCTCTCAAAGATAAGTAACACATGACGTTCATATTGTTCCTGCTCTGCATTTTCATTTTCTGCTCTGTTAGTCACTGATCCCAAAACAGCTTCAGAAATCACTAGATTTACAGACAAAGTGATGCAACTCAAAAACTACTTTCTTCAATAGAAAAGTTTGATTGTCATAATAACACTTAACGATATCTATTTCTCTGTGTTTTGTTAACAGAACCAGAACAAATGGTGCCAATCAAACTCTCTTTCTTAGAAAATACCCTCAGCTAAACAGGGCAGTACTGAACAGGATATGTTCTACTTTTACAATCAAGTATCTATTATGAGTGAATCCAGAAGCAATAAGCACAGTTTAGGGATTAATCACTCCTTATTAACCAGTGTTATTTTTAACATCCAAGACCAGCACAGTAAGTGAATTTTATTTGGCAGTTTTCCCTTGCTGAACAAAAGAATGGACTCAGTGTAAACAATAGCTTCTTAGAAAAATGTCCCTACAGAATGGTTTATACTAGTATTATATTTACAGTTTCCTTTCTTTGCAAGTGCAATGTGATCTAGCATTAAAATGTATTTGGTGAAACTACAACTCTAAACAAGATCCAAATCTCTTATCAAGAGCTGTGAAAAATCTCTAGTATTTTTAAGTCAAGAGCCTTTTAAACTGACTGTCTATGCATCTTTCAGAACTCTTCGTCCTGATAAGAAGCAATTTCTAAACACACTGAACATCTAGATATTTAAAAAAAGATTCTGCATCATAAGACCACTGTCCTTGAAGAAATGGAACAGAAGCTGAATCAAGAATACACTAAATCCCAGTAAAGCAAAAAAGCAAACGTATTCCTTCTGTTATCATTCTTTTTCTATCAAGCTATAAAAACACGTGTCATGGTTTAAAGCCAGCCAGCATCTAAGCACCACGCAGCCACTCACTCACTTCCCCCCCACCCAGTGGGATGGGGGAGAAAATCAGGAAAAGAAGTAAAACCCATGGGTTGAGATAAGAACGGTTTAATAGAACAGAAAAGAAGAAAAGAATAATGATAATAATAACAATAAAATGACAATAGTAATAATAAAAGGATTGGAATATACAAATGATGCACAGTGCAATTGCTCACCACCCACCGATTGATGCCCAGTTAGTCCCCAAGCAGCAATCCCCCCGCCTCCTCTCCCCCCAGTTTATATACTAGACGTGACGTCACATGGTATGGAATACCCCGTTGGCCACTTTGGGTCAGCTGCCCTGGCTGTGTCCCCTCCCAACTTCTCGTGCCCCTCCAGCCTTCTTATTGGCTGGGCATGAGAAGCTGAAAAACCATTGACTTTAGACTAAACATTACTTAGCAACAACTGAAAACATGAGTGTGTTATCAGCATTCTTCTCATACCTAAATCAAAAACATAGCACTGCACCAGCTACCAGGAAGACAATTAACTCTATCCCAGCTGAAACCAGGACAACATGCTACATACATGGGATGCATGCTTGCGAGATAGGGTACATATGCAGTCATTTTGAAAGTCACCTCTCAGAAGAAAAAAAAAGTAATTGTTCTTTGAAGATTTCCAAACTTTTGCAGTAGTATTTAAACAGCTTGTTAGGGTCATATTTTAACTCTGGGAACAATCTAAATCCAGGTAGTAGACTTTTAAATTCTTGAAGGCAAGTACAGGAAGCAAAGAGGAAATGATCAACAGCAACTACTTTCTGTACTAGGTGCTTCTTGAGAAACTGGAGACAGATCTTTAAGATCTTTAAGATTGATGTAGACTAATCATGAGCATACAACTCTTTCTATTTGTTAGGTTATATATTAGAAATGCATTCTGGAGACTCACGATATATAAATTCTTCAAGGTGTAAGTCAGAGAGTTTCCTTAAGGAAAAGGCAGTTGCTTTCCTTGCAGATTCTCAGTGTTCAAAATCTCTGAATCCTGACTCTGGCAGTGAAGTGGATAATCTGTGTGATGCACCAGATGAAAACCATTGTTTCCCTTAATGCTAATTTATCTTCTTAGAAATGCTACTTTTTTGCAGGTAGACTTTTTCAGGATGTGTGATAAAAATCAAACATCTTCAATACTTACGTGAATTTGTATTTTCTTTCACCAAAGCAGAGACAGTGAGGTACTTCCAAATATGAACAAAAACTCTTAATCACTGTAGATGCTCATTAATATCCTAAGTTTTGGAGCATATTCATGTTCTATTGCCCATTCAGTTAATGCAATTTTTACAGTTATTAAAGAGTCAGAATAAGTGCCAGTATTTTCAAAGCTCCTACCACAGTACAAAGAGCAGTAAACCTGCATAAAAATGTATGGTTAGATATTATTTAAAGGCTTGCCTGTAGTTAATGTTTTCATTTTCAGTGAGTTTTTTTCATACTCTTTTTTTAAGATATATTTGAAAAACTCATATAAGGATTACTGGCCTTCACCGATTTAAATTTTGAGTAATCCTTCAACTTCTACAGTATTAGTAATGGATTTAATTTGAGAATGGATAAAAACATAAAAACCATATCTGCTACCACAGAATATGACTTGGGCTGCTATAGTCAAAGGTGACACACTCTAGTAACAACCATGAAAAATCTAATTGCCCTCCAGCTGCATATCAGTTACTGAGTTATAAAGAATTTAGCTCTGTGAATACTGAACACCAAAAACAAGTTTGATGAAGAAATGTCTTCATGTTGTCCTGGTTTCGGCTGGGATAGACTTAACTTTCTTCTTAGTAGCTGGTACAGTGTGTTTTGGATTTAGTGTGAGAATAATGTTGGTAACACGCTGATGTTTTAGTTGTTGCTAAGTAGCGCTTATCCTAAGTTAAGGATTTTTTGGTTTCCCATGCTCTGCTGGCAAGCAGGTGTACAAGAAGCTGGGAGGGAGCATGGCCAGGACAGCTGACACGAACTAGCCAAAGGGATATTCCATACCACAGGCTGTCATGTTCAGTATATAAACTGGGGAGAGTTGGCCAGGAGGGGCACTTCACTGCTCAGGCGTCAGTCAGCAGGTGGTGAGCAATTGCATTGTGCATCACTTGTCTTTTCTTGGTTTTTTGTTTTGTTATTTTTGCTGTTATATTCCTTTTCATTACAATTATATTGTTGTTGTTATTGTTATTATTATTGTTAGTGTTACATTTTATTTTACTTTAGTTATTAAATTGTTCTTATCTCAACCCACGAGTTTCACATTTTTTTTCTGATTCTCCTCCCCATCCCACTGAAGGCAGGGAGTGAGCGAGTGATTGTGTGGTGCCTAGTTGCTGGCTGGGCCTAAACCACGACACATATAAATTCAGAAAAAAAGACGAGTGTGAAATAAAATTTTAATTTGTGGAGCCCATTATAAAATTTACAAAGATTCTTCTTGGAATTTTTCTTCATTTCAACAGAAGCTCAGTTCACAGATTTGGTCGACTTACTGAGATGGTGAGAGTAACACACAAAAAAGGAGCTATTTCAAATCCGGACAAAGATAGATAATTAACAATTTACCACGTTCTTTCTCTAGAGGTGGCTTGTTGCATAACAAGAAACATCTGATACGGGTGAGTGCCAGAAGATGACCAGCTTCTGATGAATTATCCAATTCATAGTTTTTCTCAATTATTAGAAAGAATTGTCCAAGTTTTACAGTAATTATGTGTCAAATCAGAGAAAGGTAGGATGTCTGAGTGGCTACCTTCATACACACACAGAACTGTAAATTGTAAACTGAATTTACTTTGTGACTTCCAGTGTACATCAGCACAATGAAAGAAGAAATCCTTTTAAATCCACCTGGCCTACTTTGGACCTTGGATCTGGGTGCTCAAAGCTTACCAAACCTATTTGCTTGGTTACTTTCTCCCCATTGTAAGTGGGAAATAGTCAATGTCTTGACTTTACTTAATAGTGACTTTGGAAGATTTATTGTGTTATCCCATCAGTAATTTACACTTTCCATAGGGAATGAATGAATTGTGGAAAGAACAGTGAAGGGAATAGGGACAGTGAGTAAAGAACACCACATGAAGCAACTCCTGGAGCAATACAATTACGTATCACTGCCTGCTCAGGGAGAGGCTTTAAGTCATATTCTAGCAACTTATGTTGCTATGTCTTTCTTTAGGCATTTCATTGCTCTAAAGAGTTTGCTAAAATAATGTATGTATCATGACATATATTTGAATTCTTGGGCAAGATATTGTTAGTAAGTTGAAGGGCATTGGTTTGTGGAATGCTTATTTTCGGAAAAAAGTAACATTCTCACTCTGCAATATCTCAAGACAAAGCGAATGACAGCTGAAGCTACATAATAGTTGATTAAATAACCATCTCAAAGCCCCCCCTGCATGAGGGAAAATAATTCTCTGAGATTTTTAGTATGCTAGGGAAGAGAAATTCTTTGTAAGATATTCCAAATCATATTCATCTGACCCATTTCACTAAAATAAATTTCTTAATAGCTAGCAAGAATAAAGCATGATACAGGCCTGATCCAGAAAAACAGCTCACTGGAGGTACCTTACCTCATATACTTTGTTAGATTATGCATCAAACCCTGTATAGGAAGGA
Source organism: Harpia harpyja (assembly GCF_026419915.1). Classification (NCBI taxonomy): domain Eukaryota; kingdom Metazoa; phylum Chordata; class Aves; order Accipitriformes; family Accipitridae; genus Harpia; species Harpia harpyja. The sequence goes on from NC_068947.1 coordinate 28,210,144, forward strand.
TGATTTTTCACTGAATTTAACATATTGAGATCATAATTAACCATAGTAAATAATATTCACAGAAGACCATGTTATCCACTGTTACTATACTTACTGCTATGTCACAGCGAAAAATGTCAGTAAATTATTAAGAATAGATGTAACAACATAATACTGGCATCCTTTGACTTTATTTATAAAGTTAAGTGATGCATAGTATGACTATATATGACATGCAATATTTGGCATTTTGAACAGAATATATGAGAATGAAGATGATAAGAGAAACTGATTGAAGAATCCACTAATAGGAGAATTCCAAAAGAGAAAATTCAAAGTTGTATTGAGTCCACTTAAAAAAGGTATATGAACATGTATATATCTATATTCATCTGCAAGCTAGTTAATTTAATAATATTGCATGGAATATGTTCCATGTATTTGATGAAAATCAGACCATTTAACAGCATGTTCTTTGTTGTCTAATCCCTCAGGATACAGTTACAGGGACCCTGCTTAATGCAGAAGTATGAACATCTAATGGCAGTCAATATCTGGATCCCCTTCCTTTCTTGAGCTGATGAAAGATATTTCTATGCAACTTACTCTGTTTAAAGAATATTGTATTTGCCATGATTGCAAACTATTTTTACTGCTCCTCTGTTCTTTCAGAATTTTTGAAGTGACAGCAGAGCAATCAAAGGAATATCCATTTAGGAGTACTGGTAACTACAGATAAGATACTATCTATCTATTGCAGCCTACCCTGAAATGCCATGATAGTGCCCATGGCTTTAGATAATATTCTAAATGAGTATTTCTTAGATGTCTAATATATTAGGCAAGGAGATAAACAGGAAATGGGATAAAATGGGATGGAATCATAGATCTATGTTTGATAAACCAGTTAACTGAAAATCAGGCTTAGAGAACATAATTGATTTTGGTGACAAGGGAAAAAGAAGCAGCTTGTTAATGAAATCTGTTGAAGGCACAAAGTCAGGAGCGTCAACACAAAAGAGGATTAGAATGTCATGATAGAAGAACCTGAAGACTTCAAGGATGGGAATAAAATAGATTTGATTAAATTTCGTAGTACAAAGCACCATATTACAGACTTTAGTAAGATCTCTGAATTCATGCTAAAAACCTCCTCAACAGAAATTATAGGAAGAGGAGCAAGGCTTACGTACTGAACACGGTGACATTATGTTATCAGCATGGTGCAATCATGAACTACTTATAAATGCAGCACTGGCATTTTTCTACCTAGGAAGACATTTACAAGAAAGGGAGGGGCGTTAATAGTTAAACAAGACCTTTACAAAATGATAACATATATGTATGTCATGGTTTAACCCCAGCCAGCAACTAAGCACCACGCAGCCGCTCACTCACTCCCCCCCCCCCCCAGTGGGATAGGGGAGAAAATCGGGAAAAGAAGTAAAACTCATGGGTTGAGATAAGAACAGTTTAACAGAACAGAAAAGAAGAAACTAATAATGATAATGATAACACTAATAAAATGACAACAGCAATAATAAAAGGGTTGGAATGTACAAATGATGCGCAGTGCAATTGCTCACCACCTGCCGATCGACACCCAGCTAGTCCCCAAGCAGCGATCCCCTGCTCCCACTCCCCCCAGTTTATACACTAGATGTGGCGTCACATGGTATGGAATACCCCATTGGCCAGTTTGGGTCAGCTGCCCTGGCTCTGTTCTGTGCCAACTTCTTGTGCCCCTCCAGCTGGGCATGAGAAGCTGAAAAATCCTTGACTTTAGACTAAACATTACTTAGCAACAACTGAAAACATCAGTGTTATCAACATTCTTCGCATACTGAACTCAAAACATAGCACTGTACCAGCTACTAGGAAGAAAATTAACTCTATCCCAGCTGAAACCAGGACAACGTATTTCTGATCATCCACATTCACGAATTGCCCCAGACCTGAACTTTTGCAGCTAACTGCAAAAATTGTATGATAAGAAGGGCATTTGTGAGAGACTGAAAGAGTTAATGTCTCAAACGTTGTGGTGGGGCAAGTTCTGCTTAAAGACAAACTCTGCATACCAACGAACCCTGTCTAGCAAAGAACTCCAGGTGAAGAGAAGCCCATCAGCACCCATCAGCAACAGGAGGGGGAGGGTGTGCAGAAGGGTGCACAGCTCCCTCTTCTGATGTGCTGAGCAGGGCAGCTCACTGTGCATGGCCAAAGATCGATCATAATATCTACAGGGAAGGGGAAGTTACTCCCCAAATGACCCCGAAGTCCAACAACCCATTTCCCAAAGGCTCACAAACCGCTCATGACACCTAATTAGCCTAATAAGTTCGAGTGCCCACCCAAAGGAGGGGCAAAGATGATAAAAGGACACAAACTGAAGCCACAGGTGTGCAAGCCCACTGGAACTGGACCCCTTGGCTGACTGAACTAATGCTGGACCCAGGACTGGTGAAATCTTTCTCTTTTCTTTTTTCTCTCTCTGTTTTATTCTCTCTTTCCTTTTCCATAATCCCTGCACCTCACCCCTTTAAGACATAAAACCGTTGACCAAGTCTGGGACTAGAAGTGGATCCAGCCGCCCCTAGGCTCCTCTCTGAGAAAGAATCTGGAAAACAAGGGGGTCTGCTCTGAACCTCATGACTCAACAGGAGGGATCTTTCTGCCCTGAACTGATGTATGTCATTATCACGTGTTACACATTTTACTGAGTTAGTTCCATGCCAGTTCCTGTTGTGAGAAACCCTGCCATCTATTGTTATGCCTCCCAAGTTCAATTTGCTCCTGTCATGAATAAAATGTTTAACTGATTGGTTGGTGTCCTTTCATCTTAATTTAGCCCAAGGGAATTCCAAATTCAATATGACTCCCTGGTCTGTCCAGACCAGGTCATGACAGCATTCTACCTGACTAGATAGACAGTAGAAAAACTTGATTTCCTGAACATAGCTATACCATGCCAGAGAAGTAATGCAAATGCAGTTTTGGAAGCGAGGAGGAGATGAACACTAGAAAAGAAAAAGCTTATTAAACCAAAGGGCAAAAAAGAATGGCTATAAACCATCTTGAATTAATTTGAAATTAGGAAGGGGCTACCAACTACCAAGGAAGAAGGCTCTGGCAGAATCTTTAAAAGTAGCAATGGGGCAAATATTTATAAACTGCTCCCCAACAGAATAATTGAAGTTTTCAAACTATATGAAAAACATTATCTGACTTAATTGACTTTGATAATAAGGGATAGGAAAAATAGTCTTAAGCCTCCTCTTGACTACTGAAATACGGAATGTGCAATTTCATCCTCTTTACAATTTCATGTTTTTCTATTGTCCAGGAGCTCCTGGACAAACTCAAACACAAAAAGAAAGCCTGCAGAGGGTGCAAGCAGGGACAAGTAGCCTGGGAAGAATGCAGAGAAATTGTCCGAGCAGCCAGGGATCAGGTTAGGAAAGCTAAAGCCCTGATAGAATTAAATCTGGCCAGGGACATCAAGGGCAACAAGAAAAGCTTCTATGGGTACGTCAGTGATAAAAGGAAGACTAGGGAAAATATGGGCCCTCTCTGGAAGGAGACCTGGTTACCTGGGACATGGAGAAGGCTGAGGTACTCAACAACTCTTTTGCCTCAGTCTTCGCCAACGAGTGCTCCAGCCACACTGCCCAAGATGCAGAAGCTAAAGGCAGGGACTGGGAGAATGAAGAACTGCCCACTGTAGAGGATCAGGTTTGAGACCATCTAAGGAACCTGAAGGTGCACAAGTCCATGGGACCTGATGAGATGCATCCATGAGTCCTGAGGGAACTGGCAGATGAAGTGCCTAAGTCACTATCCACCATATTTGAGAAGTCGGGTCAGTCTGGGGAAGTTCCCACTGACTGGAAAAGGGGAAACATAACCCTCATTTTTAAAAAGGGAAAAAAGGGGAACTACAGGCCAGTCGGTCTCACCTCTGTGCCTGGCAAGATCATGGAGTGGATCCTCCTGGAAACTATGCTAAGGCACATGGAAAATAAGGAGGTGACTGTTGAAGCCAACATGGCTTCACTAAGGGCAAATCGTTCCTGACAAATTTGGTGGCCTTCTATGATGGAGTTACAGCATTGGTGGATAAGGGAAGAGCAATGGATGTCATCCACCTGCAAAGCATTTGACACTGTCCCACGCGACATCCTTGTGTCTAAATTGGAGAGACATGGATTTGATGGATGGACCACTCGGGGGATAAGGAATTGGCTGGATGGTCGCACGCAAAGAGTTGCAGTCAATGGCTCGATGTCCAAGTGGAGAGCAATGAGGAGTGGCATTCCTCAGAGGTCAGCATTGGGACCGGCATTGTTCAACATCTTTGTCGGCAACATGGACATTGCCGACAGCGGGATGGAGCGCACCCTCAGCAAGCTTGCTGATGACACCAAGCTGTGTGGTGCGGTCAACACGCTGGAGGGAATTGATACTATCTAGAGGGACCTTGACAGACTCAAGAGGTGGGCCCGTGCAAATCTCATGAAGTTCAACAAGGCCAAGTGCAATGTCCTGCCCATGGGTCAGGGCAATCCCAAGCACAAATACAGGCTGGGTGGAGGATTCAGAGCAGCCCTGAGGAGAAGGACTTGGGGGTGTTGCTTGACGAGAAGCTCAACATGACCTACCAATGGGCACTTGCAGCCCAGAAAGCCAGCCGTATTCTGGGCTGCATCAAAAGAAGCGTGGCCAGCAGGTCGAGGGAGGTGATTCTCCCCCTCTACTCTGCTCTCATTACACCCCACCTGGAGTCCTGCATTCAGCTCTGGGACCCCCAACGTAAGAAGGACATGGACCTGCTCAAGCAAGCCCAGAGGAGGGCCAGAAAGATGATCAGAGGGCTGGAGCATGTCTCCTATGAAGGCAGGCTGAGAGATTTGAGGTTGCTCAGCCTGGAGAAGAGAAGGGTCCGGGAAGACCTTACAGCAGCCTTCCAGTACCCAAAGGGGGCCTACAAGAAAGCCAGAGAGGGACTTTTTACAAGGGCATGTAGCGATACGACAAGGGGTAATGGCTTTAAACTGAAAGAGGGTAGATTTAGATTAGATGTAAGGAAGAAGCTCTTCACTGTGAGGGTGGTGAGGCACAGGAACAGGTTGCCCAGAGAGGTTGTGGATGCCCCATCCCTGGAAGTGTTCAAGGCCAGGTTGGATGGGGCTTTGAGCAGCCTGGTCTAGTGGAAGGTGTCCCTGCCCATGGCAGGGGGGTTGGAACTAGATGATCTTTAAGGTCCCTTCCAACCCAAACCATTCTATGATTCTATTGTAATAGCATTATTTCAAGTGTCTATTTTAGAAAAAAAGACTAAAGTAAATGCTTAAAATTTTGCTTGTTGAAATTATTTTTAGAACAGATTTTTCAATCAACTGTCCATCAACTGAAGATCTTCTTAATAATAGAAATGAAGAGAGTTCTCGAGGATGTTGTCTGAAACTTTCATATTTATGAGATTCCTTTTCCACATCAAATGATACAAGCTGAAACTGCTCTTTCAGCTCTAAGAATACTGTGATGCTTCTCAGGCCAGTTACCAAAAGATACCAGTATACTACTGTTACATATTTTATTGCTTTTTAGGAGCTTATTCTTAGTGATCTGGATTTGCCATTTAATGAAGTAGCAGAGCTACAGTTTTTCTCATAAATGTGTACATATTATCATTGTTCCTCAACAATATCCTGAAGAATTAGTAACAGATATATAATTAAAGAATTTTCACGGTCCTCTAGTCTATTTATATATATATTAAAAAAAAAATTGTAGCTATCTGTTTAAAGAGAGTAAGAAAGGACCTTACAAAATATACTATGATTTGGCAGATTTACATACTTCCAGTAGCAAACTGGTCTCCAATGATCATAGGTTTATCCTGTTCATACAAAATGGATTTTAGGATGTATATTTCAGCAAACTTTTCGAAATGTAAAAAGAAATTTAGGGTTATGTAGCTTCCATTGAATGTTTATTATGATATTACAAGCTCTTCCAGACATTTTTTTCTGAAAAATCTGCAAATAAAAAAGGATTTCAACATTTTCTTTTCTGGACTTTCAAACTGTTATTTCCCAGGATTTTAACAAGAATTTATGAATGGCAACACCTTAAAGGTAGAAGGTAATTTCCCATAAGTACCAGCTAATTTATAGCTTTCTACACACCAATGACCCTTGCAATTTGGCAGTTGCTTCATTAATTCCTTTACACCTGCTCCATCTATCTTTAGAAAAATAATAAATAAAAGGTGCAATTCACTCACACTACATTCACTCCTGAAAGTACTGGGGGGAAAAAAAAAAGTTCTCTTACTACTTTCTGCCATAAATTGTAACTAATTCTGTAAATGTGAGTGAAACAAAATTGAAAGTAGCAAGGCAGATAGATTCATATTACCAGTGGGTCACTGGCATGGAGAGGAAAATCTGAATTCTTCCCTGCTGTAATGCTACTGAAATTGATTTGCACCAGGGATGTATTTGGCATGAAGACTCTGAAAGCACATATTCGAAAAGGAAGTTCTATTTGTACTGTGGGGTTTCCATTCTCATTTTATATATTCCTCTAAGTCACTTCAAGTAGCACAGAGAATCCATTTCAAAAAATAAAGATGTACAAATGTACTTTCAGTTTCTTCCTCACCGAAACAAAGCAAGCTACATTTCACATAAAACAATGAAGTGACTTAAAAAAAGTTTGGGTTCAGTGAAATAGACACCTTCTAACCTGTTTTCCTGATTAAACAAGGTGAATCAGAGAGTAACAATTATTTTAAATAACAAAAAGTTTGCTTTTTTTGCTTTTTAACATTATCCATAATATACATGTGAAATTTGTTTTGCAAGATATTGAGTCCTTGTTAGATTCAAAGAATAAAACCATACATGGGTCATTAAAACAGGTGCATTAAATAAGTTTTCTTTAAAGCAAGAACATACATCCTGCATTTCTTCAAAAATAAATCAACCATAAGCTGATTAGGCTTTTGGAAGAGACTGAGTTTACATTAAAGTGTTTCATAATTTTCTGCTCTCCATGTGATGAAATTCTTAAATCAAATTTTTTTGTGTCCTCTATCAACTCCAAATTTTTACTGTGTTCTTTAGGACATTACTTTTTTTTCTATAAGACACACTTCTATCTACATTTTTTTTTTCAGAAGAGCAACATAGTATACCAATTTAGTGTTGCAGTTTCTTTGTTTTAAGGGACTTGGGTTTTTTTCCTAAACAAAATTATGCTTTTTGTTTATCTGTTTGGATAAGTTTTTTCCAAGTTCTACACATGAGCAAGTCTCACTCAGCAGGATATGTAGGAAAAAATATTACTTTTTTTCTGAATGGAAAAAGCCCACTAGTGCAGTTGTACAAACCTGAAGAAACTTTTAAAAAAGTTGTTTAGCTGTCTGATTATTTTCATATGCTTTGTTGTGGATACTGCATTAAAACAATTGTTAATTGCAACTCAGAATTAGGTTAGTCGTGACCCCTGGTAGGAAAGTCGTGAAAGCCTAGTAGGAACTTTAAATTAGAAGCGGGAAAAAAAATTCTAATTTTTGGTACTCAAAGGATTAGAATCCTCAAGAAATACATGAGTCAAATACATTTCAAAGTATTTTAAAATATTATTGATTCTATCTCAACAAGATATTTTGGCTGCACATCTGCGCTACAGACAAGTATCAGATAATGGTAAGTCTAAAGCAACAGTTTGGAGAAGATTTATTATTCTACCAGCTTTACTTGATACACTAAATAGCAAAAATCCTCCTGAAAAGTAATTTCTTTCCTCAGAGTGGAGTTTTAAATTAATTGATGATGTTCCATTATTAATAATAATAAACTGATTCAAAAGTGTAAGTAAATCTCATTAGTTTGACCCTGACACTTTTTATAAAACAGTGTCAAATATGTTTTTCCTGTCTGTGCCATAGCAAAGTACTTTTCAGAAGTTCCTGCCAGACTCTGGCAGGTTTTATTCAGAGCCCAATTATAACAATCCGAGAGTAGCAGTTAAAGCTGCCTGCTTATCTACATAACAGCTTCTCTGCTGGAGTCTCCTTCTCTGATACCAGCACTAGCTCCCATGCCAGAAGATATACAGCCTTGAAGGAGGGCAGATGTTGTTGCAGAGCTTCTTAATAACTATAAAGTATAGATAATATCTGCTAGTCAAATTTGCTTGCAAGAAATATTTCTCTCTTCTGTGGTCTCTCTCAACTACTGTCACATCCTTTTCAGCAGACACAGCTGGCATCTGGCATGATAAGAAGCACAAGCTCAGTGACCATATGAACTCCCTCTGCCAGTAGGTCTATGATAAGAGAATTTGGCACAAACCCTAGTATAAATCAAAACCATTATTTTGAACTACTGCTGTATAGTTCTAATTGTGTCTATTGAAATATATTAAAATGAAGCCTTTATGTTCTCCCCCAGATTGCATGTTCATAAATTATCCCAATTCCAACTTTGCCAAGGTTGTTAGTTTCTCCAGTAGAAACTAGTCTTTTCCAACAAAATTTCCAAAATAGTATTTCCTAAGTCTGCTCATACTATTTTTCTCTAAATATAGAAGAGAACAATTAGCCTTTGCAAGCTACATTTCTAAGGTTTCTCTGTAACATTAAAGAAAATTAAGTCTATAATATGTTCTTGCTCAGTCTCAAATGTTGACTAAATATTTAGCTTTGAAATGCATGTTTTTATCTAAGCTAAGTACAAATGACAAATTCCTTTCTTTAAACAATTGTCCTGAATTAAAAAGAAAACAGAAACATTGCTGCTGGAAAGGGTTTGATTTTCTTTGACTTTTTAAAAAATTTCATTGAAAAGATTTTCAAACATTACCGTCTTAATAATAAAGAATTACACTTTAATCGAGGGGGGAAGTCAGTGATAGGAAAGATAGGATTCAGTTCATGCTTTAAATGGGTTATATTGTTTGTTCCAATTTCAGGGGTCAAAATGAGCTGCAATGTTTTGTTTCCCACCACCCCACTGGACCTCCTCTAGAGGGAGAGATTATATCTGTAATAATCAGTACAAAGAAGCAGCATTACTTATATGCACCTGCCAATAGTACTTATTTTCCTAGCTGAAAATGCAGTCCATAGACTGCAGAAATTAGCTACTGAGCCTGGGTGCCTAAAATGGTTAGAAGAGCAAGAAAACACTGTTGCTCATTAAAGACTTAGCTTGGAATTGACTCTCTATTGAAGTTTAAATTTTAAGAGAAATGGTGGAATTGTGAGAGGAGCGCTTCAGATTTTCATCAGGTAACTTTACAGAGCAGAGATGTAGTAGTCCAGAGAACGTAGTGCCAAGAACCTTCTTTATTACAGAATGATGACTTGAAGAAAAAAATTTCAAAAAACTGGGTGAACAATGATGATAGAGCTGATAATTAATTGATAAATTCATAGACAAAGAATATCTGTAGAATAACCTCTGCTGGAACACGAAAGGTTTCCAAAAAATATGATCATCTTGTCAGGAAAACATCTTGATGGACTTTGTTAGGAACCCCTAATGCTCATAACTTTATAGACATCTACCACCATTCAGAAAGTCTGTAAGATGTACCCCATTGTAATTTTCATTAAAATCCTCTTTTCCTGTCCATTAAGGTGCTGAAATCCAATACTAAAGGCCTGTAACAAAAGCAATAGGGCCTGTCAAAGTCAGAGGGTTAGCTTCAGAAAAAAATATCTGTTTCAGAACGAATGTGAAAAGGAGAACAAATGCCTAGCTAAATATTGTTCAAAGTATTCTTCACAAACTAAGACAAACTTAAAAAAACACTATAAGATCAGTAACGACAGAGAAATGAGGTAAGTCTTTGCAGAGCTAAACTTATTGCCATTGTAACCACCATATAGATCAGACATTATAGTTTTATAAAGTACAAAACCCAATGGTCCTACCATAAAAATCATATTTGAGTGCTGAGGAGACTGAACTTTCTGAATAAATTCTCCTTTCTAAAGTATATTTACCATGTTACTAGTTCCAAAGTCCCTAATTTAGGTATTAAGTGTTTCTCTCAGTAGAATCAGAGGCTACCCCACAGTCACTAGAGGAAAGGGACTGCTCTCAGTTGCCCTATCTTTAAACAGACCTTGAGCCAGACTCCCAAACAGCCATACTCCCCAGAAGGAGGGAACCTCAGGGCCATTAAAATAATTGAGAAGTCTATTTTGTATATAATATAGATGTGAAAACAATACTATCAGACCTTTTTATCTGTTTCATGTGACTATGGAAGTTGTTTCTGAAATATCTGTGAGCGTTCTTTAAAATGTCTTGGCTAATTAAATATCTAAGCTCCAATTCTCTTACTCATTCTTACTATTATTGTCATGGAGCAGCAAGAGCAGGACTGCTCTCTAAGGGACAGGTGCCATGAGCCAAGGGAAGCACATAGCCAGCAGGGCAGGGGCCATGCCATATCCTGCAGAACTGGAGGGAGGTGAGCAGGACATACCCACAGATGATAGCCAGGGCAACCAAAAGTCCAGCTCAAAAGGCAATATAATGGTAATGAAGCAGGTGGAAGGTCAATCCAGTGATCACTGGATACATCCATAGTAATGAAGAAGGTCTGAGGTAAAGCCAGGCTGCAGATCAAGGGGCTCCATGACTGGGCACAATCACATCTACAGCTGAGATAGACATCAGCCGTCCTCCAAGACAGCTCAGCCAAGAACCAAATGCCCCTGAACTGAGCCTAAATAGCCCTCCTTGTCCATAGATGAGTGTGGAGGCTCCAGCTGAGGCTGATTAGGGTCATTAAGGCTTACTAGTGCACTTAAGGACCTGACAATTATTTTCTTCCTTTACCACTTCATTTCTTAATTTTACTACCCTTAACCAATTATTTGAATATTCTTGGATATAACTTTGTGTTATGCAGATGCTTGTATAGATCCAACATATGACTTGTTTTCACTTGAAAGAGAACACTTTAAAGAACCAGCATGTTTCGGCTTATGAGTCTTAAAAAAGTAGTTCACAGTATGAGATTCATGTAGCATATGGCCTTCTAAAGTGGGAGATAAATCCAAATAACTTTTATATCACTCAGTGTTTTAACCAATGAGACCTTAAAATGGAAATTGAAATCAGCTTTTATGTTACTGGTTGATTTTTTACTGATGCCACACTCTTCTGTGAATTCCATAAGTCACCCAAAAGGACTATCTGTAAGTGTCTTGACACTACGTAGGTTTAAAAGCACTTTAAGAGATTTTCAAGTCTTACTCTTTCATGCATGTTTTCTCTTAATGCAGTGCAAAATTATATAAAACCGATCAGGGCCTTTTAGTAATATCAGACCTAATTTCCTTTAATTACACTTGTGCAATTACTAAATTTAGCCCATGAATATAAGTGAACCATAATATCTTATCAGTCTTACAATATCAGTCATTACATAGATGGACATGTAGTCATAAGAAATGGCTAAAAATATGCTCATGATGAAGGGATTTTATTTTGATTCCTCTTGAACTTCATTGCAACAAAACATACAGGATTCTTGTCTTCAGAATACAGCTTTGTCACCTTCATGTATTTTGTGGTCTATTTCCAGATGATGTAACTTGAAACTAACAGATCTTTATTGCATTTTGTTTATGATTGTGTATCTATACACACATACTCACACAAATACACACACATGTATACCCTGAATCAATTGATTTTAAAACCAAATTTCTCTTTACAATGTCTTTTTTCTTGACCATCTCACCTGTCCACCACCAAAGTTCTCTACTATAGGGAAGATCCTTCATGCCTACTTTACTCATGTGGATATTTTTATGCAGTCAATGCAACTACTTTTAAGAGCATGGTGCAGATGATACTTTTATGCTTCTCTAAAGTTCTGATATGCAAAGAAAAAGCTGTATTATATTTCTGATGTCCAACCATAAATCCCCATAGGTTACTTAAGAAATTCTGTCTAAAAAATGATGATGTGACGGATGGAACTCATAGTAAAGTGTGGTGCTATATCTCTTTTACTGTAAGTAAAGAATTGAATTTTTCTTTTTCCTTCTTAAATGTCTTTATTGGAGTGTTTGCTTCTACATAGTGTCTGGGATTTATATCCTTTTTCCCTCAGTGCCTCATATTTTTCAAATATTTTGGTGTATAGTGCTTTAATATAAAAGACTTAATAGAAATGTAATCCAATTCCAAACACATGGAATTTGTCAAAATTCATATATTCATAAATGCAGATCTATTGAATTTGTTAGCTAAATTCCACAGAAAATTCATTGCTGCAGCATCTGATGGCTTAATTAGATCTAGCAACTGTCAGGATGAGTATTTCTCACCTCTAAGAGGACTAAAATGACTCTAATGTGGGATTGTATTATTCTGTACAGAGAATGACTGAGATGAAGAATGAAAATTCTTTTAACTTTCCAGAGTAAACAGTGATTAAGACCTTTTCAGTTTCTAGTGCCATTTATATTTTAAAGACCAAGAGCATGTTCTACCTACTGTACATCTTTGCTTTGATGTTTGGGTACTCCAAAATGGAAGTGCTTGGGAACACTCATGACTTATTAATTAATGTCAGCCATATCACTAGTTGGAAAACATGAGAGATTTTTTCAGGTCTTTGCTGCAGTTTGGAACTTATTAACCATAAGTTAAATAAGGAGAGTAATATAAATTTGTCTAGACCTTATTTCCTTCATTTGCAGTATGAGACACCAATATACTGATTTTCAGAGGTCCTGAGCATGTAATTCTTATGACATCTGTTCAGGCACATAACCTTTGAATGGCAGACTTTAGAAGTATAAGGCAAAAAGACAAAATTACCGAAGCTTTGTACGCCTACCTGAACCTAGTGAGCACCTGATAGTCACATAGACAATAAGCATAGTAGTGTTGCAGCAACAGTTTTCTTTCTGATTTCTGAAAAATAAAAACAACTGAAAAACAAATGGATTAATAAATGATTTAAACTTTAACTACTATATAATAAAAATAATTTTCTGGTTTTGACTATATAATCACTTGAGTCTTGATTAGATTTTTGTATAGAGGAACTGTATTAATCAGAATGAGACTGTTTAGAAAAGAATTAGAGTTTGTTAATGTTAGAAATTAGATATTCATCACGTGGGTACAGTGAGTGAGTGTTCTTGTAAGGACATACTCAGGCTTTTATTCTTGCCCATAAACTGTAACTTCTGAGCAAGTGGATCCTTCCTTTGACAGGTTTATTTATGTTTTTGCATAGTTTCTAAAACAATCAGAGATGCCTTTTGTTGTCCTTTGGAATGGAAATTGGATATATAAACACCTATTAACCTTTACAATCTAAAGATTGATTGTGGTTATTGCTGCTTATTTTCCTGTTATATCACAAAAGGTACTGAAAAGTGATCTTAGAGTAATCATTCTCAGAGGAGCAGGTTCTGAATCTATTGTCTTTCCATTAAAAACAGAAAGGTTTGTCTACGTATTGGGAAAAAAAAATGTAACAGAGTTTCCTAGGAGATGAGCCTGCTGCCAGCTATTTCAGATGCAAAAACAAACCCCTGCCATTAAAAGGCATCTTGAGGAATACATTGAGAGTAACCAGTTTTAGGCAAACATAGATTCAGAGAAATTACTGTACTGATTAGTGGTACTAGAACTATTGGTAAAAAGACAATCTCTAAGAGTAAGAGCTAACACCAATCTTGACAATCTATGCTCATTTGCCCTTGTTGGTGCATAGTCACTTCTGCCTGACCTAGTTCATGGATGAGATGCATGGCATCTTCCGGATTCCATTAGTGTCTTTTTGGATCTTTGAGCAAGATGTTTGGTATCATGAACATTATTTGTGATATACCAAAAGAGCAACGTAGAAACTCAGACTTGTAAAATAGAAGAGAGACTTCCATATGAAATTTGAAAAAAAAAAAAGGAGCTAGAGAATAGAAAAAAGGCCAAGGTGAAAATAAATAAAAGCTTTAATTTTACTGAAAATTCAAGAGCTTCAGTTTTGATGAGGTACATAAACAGTGTAGTAAAAACTGACAGCAAATCCAGTGATATTAGAATATGAACACAAAAACGTTTCCTTTCCCTTGTATGCATGTACAAAAGCAGAAAATAAATAAGAGTCTTAGTTTATACAAATTGCTATCAGCAAACAATATAGTATGATAAAAATTAAAAAGAGGGTCAAGAAGAAGAAAATGAGCGGTCTGTTCTGACATATTTGATTGTTATTGTTCTGATGTATTGGAAAGTGGTTTTAATATCTGACTGTGGAAGACAAGAGAGATAAACCATGTGTGAACTGGCTGGTCCTGTTGTGAACGCTTTCATGTTCACTTTTCTTTTACCCTCAATTTCTTTTTGGGATCTTACATAGTGCCTGCAATGCAAATTTGATAACTTTAAATAGAAAAAGTGACTATGTTTCTATTAACAAAAACAACAAAAAAATCCCCAACCCATACCCTCCCAAAACTTTCTATACCTGTTAACATTACTATTACTATTCAATCTAAAGCCAATTGAAGCTAATGGAAAGGCTCCCATTGTGGATAGAGAATTTAAATAAAAAATAGAAAAGGAAAGGTGAGACCCACTTAAACTAGAGTAGCATGCTATAAGGAAAAAATATGGAAAGAGAAAAAAGGTCTTCAAAATAAGCATCTATAAAGAACCTAAGCCACTATATGTAATCTAACAAAAGATATATTTTTGTTAATCATAGACACAAAAATAATATATCATAAAAATAACACTATGAAAAATGATCAAAATACAGTTAAACTACAGGAATAAAGTGGTGCTGCCATAGGTATTTTCACTGGATGCTGTTGGATGCATGCCTATTGAGACAAGAAAATGTATTTTATTTAAAAGAAGAGGAAATAGGAAACAGGAAAAAAAAAGAACAACTTCTGAGAAGATAGGCGAAATAAGAAATGTTAAACTTGGTGAAAATAACATGGTCAGGATCAAACTTTATTCACCTATTTGTTGTGACTGTACGTGGTTTTAACACGAGTACACACTGTGCAGTATAGAGAGTAGGCAATAGAAACGACACATGCAACTGGGTAGAGCATATGACTCCTCTGAACAAAATGTAGACCTCATAAATGGCTGCAGCCACTACTTGGGACGAAGGACCATGAATATTTGAATAAGGGGAAGAACAATGGGAGTGACAGTATGTAGAAAGACATGCTCAGGAGGAAGATATTTGTGAGAAAAGGAAAGCATCTGTAAAACTTGACAGACAGGAATTTTGGGGGTTCTTTTGATAGTAGGCTGAAACGGCTCAGTTTCTGTCATCAATTTGTTTCTTGCTAAATGCTAACCTGTGAACAGAAATTAAAGAACAACCTTCTTTGCTCTTTCCCAAACTGTATGGTGGTTATCAAGCATCACATTTCCTGCGATGTTGATACATCAGTTAGGATAACAGGAGTTATGATCATAATTTAAAAGGTCTGTAGTCTGCCATGAGTGATTTTATTTTCCTGCATCTATTATTGTATGCAAATGTTCTTACTTACCAAACACTTACTGAAATTCTCCAGTAAGTTCACAACTAAATGGCTAGCTGACAGAGTTTAACTTTTCTCTTTCTTGCCACCTCATTCCAAGTCAGTCATATTTTTTTTTTTCCTCCATAAACCACACCTTTCCATCTTTCTATTACTGCTTTCAGAATTTCATTTAGTCTGTTCATTTTTCACTTCTCAGCAATGATCATAGACACATGGGTGCTGAGTTTTATCATGGTCATTTGAAACGACCACTCTCCCATTTCAGTGTGCAGTTTATCTAAAAATGCAAATCACAGAACAGCTGGTCTCATGTCCAGCCTCTCTCTTTTACCCCCGTTTGCTATATTGCTTTGCAGATGTTACACGTTGTTAACTACAAGTTATTTTTGCTCCTTTAAGGGTTGTATTTTCATGGAATACTGGCAAGACAATTCAAAAATGAGCAAATCAAAATAATAATACTGCTGTTTAACTACATATCTAGTTAAAAGAGAAATTAATTTACAGTTTTGAAATTGACTTTGCAAGCCTAAAAAAAAAAAAACCCAAACACCACAAATAAAATAATAAAGCTCTCCGAGCCTGACAAATTCTTTTGGTTTTCCTGGTTTGCACAAAATATAAGGAGTAGTATATATTTAGAAACAGAAATTCATACCTTGAGACAGAAATTCACAACAGCCTCATCAATGCTTAAAGTAAATTCATCGCTTACTTTTCTTCTTTTGCTTGGGAATATCCTAGGGAACCAGCCTTACCTTACATTGCAGAAGACAATGCCATTCTGGATAAGATTGGATAACAATGGTCACTTCAAACAAGCCCTTTTGTTTCAGTTGTGCTGGAAAAACCCATAGCAAGGTGGTTGGAATAGATGACCTTTAAAGGTCCCTTCCAACCCAAACCACTCTATGATTCTGTGTTTAGTGGAGAAACCAAAGGCAGGGAAAGGGAGAGATCAAGATAACTCAGGGAGGAACAAGCACGGGAAAACAGATGGATTAGGTGATAAAAGGAACTGGATGTGAGTAAATAGGTTGTTTATTCATTCTTCTGGCTATGCCTTGTGTCTGATCAGTGCAGTCTGTCCTATCCTGGCATTAAACTCCATTTCTAATTTCCCTGAGTGATGGGCTTTCTCTTCTGTGTGTATAGGTGTGCACAGCAGTCTGGGTGCCAGTAACTGGACTTGGACTGTGGGTCGTAGGGTCTCATATGAGTGTGGTGCTGGCAACTGGTATGAGTGAAAGTATTCATGTCTGTGTGTTTACCAGCCAGTATCAAGCCAGGCTAGCTGGGGCAAAAATGAAGTGGCTTGGGAGCCAGATACGTGTCTCTGGGAATGAGATGGCTGAAGGAGTGAGCTACTAGAGGGACCAGAAGGTCCAGGCTATCTATATCAGAGAGAATATGTAGTCTTGGGGTTGACTGGGAGACCCATTTTATGCATGTGCTTCTCTGTGCAGGAAGCAACTGGAGACAAGAGGATTCAAGGGCCAGTCACTGGGTAGATGGAGTGTCTAAGCTGAGTTACCGGAGGAATCCACAGCGTCTGTGTCTGTATGTGTTGGGGTGTAAATGGTGTCTGCACCAGCAGCTGGAGTAGGGTGGCAGATCTTGAGGGCTTGTATGTTCTGGTGGCACCTACTGGGGAAAGCAAAAATCCATGGGTCAGCTACTGGATGGACCACATGTCTAAGTCCAGCTACAGGAGGGATTCATGTTATACATACAGATATATTTCCCACTAACAGAACTTCATCCTGATCAGAGAGAGAGGGGAACAGGATGAGGCCATTGGTGCAGTTTGTGCTTGTGCCAAGTGCTGTGTTTTCTGTCCATGGTGATCTGCATGGCCAGCCATGTGTACATGTGTGCTTTATGTGTGTGCCAATGAGAAACCCTTTATCTGGAATTGCCTCCTCCCAAACAATCCATATTCAAATATCACCAGTGAAGATATGTTGCTCAACTATCTAGAAGGCTAAAAAGGAGGGTCACTCCAGTTCCTTCCTGTTGCAGATATGGCACCACGAAGGAAATTATTTTTTTGTGCAAGGTCTGAAAGACATCACAAGTGGGTACACAGATATGTAGCCTACTTGTTAAACACTCATGTCAGAGACCTGCATTTTGACTGTCATGACCATGCTATGTGTTTTACCAGATCTGGTCATTAAGTAGCACCTGTACACTTCTACTGAAATCCTAACTGAATGAAAAATTGTTGGAAAAAAAAAATACTTGCAAATTTGTGGTGTTACTTTTAAGGATGGACCTGTTTGGAGTGTAACTGTATAGACAAGCAAGTCCTTCAGTTTGGCCTGTGAAAATAGCTGATCTTGAAACTTCGCCAGGGAGGTACCATAGTCTCAGGGAGATGGTTGCATATCAAACATTTGCAGCACTCTGTCATGAGAGGAAAAATTAATGAAACTTTATAATTGTGATAAATTACTAATTTTGGTTCAACTTGTTATACCAAAGTTCTGTTACAGCCAAATGGTAACAGACCATGCATATAGAATGAAGAATATATTGCTAACACAACTGTGTTACTACTTTAATAACCCAAATTATCTGAATACAGAAAAGCCTAATTAATAGTGCAGCTTAAACTGTTATTAAAAAAATCAGCCCCCATCCTAGTATCTACCTCTGATGTTAGGGTCAGTCTTTCAGCATCCGTCTGGATCTTATAGTCAACACTGAAATCCTCCTCAACAAGAATGGGGGCATGAGAGGGTGGAGATAAGAAGTCACCAACACCCTGAGGTCTTCACCAGAAGGAGCTGGTGCTGGTGGTGGGCTCCCTTCCTCCTCAGTCCTGGTGGTCCCCTTGGATTTCTTTTTATACAATTTCCCATCCCCACCTGCTCCCTTCCCCCTGGACTCCCAGGGAAGGAGTGAAAGCTGTCCTGCAGCCCCCTATACCCCCAGGGTCCATTTGTCTGGCAGGGACTGCCTGGGGCTGTCAGCCCCTTCCCCAGCAGCACTCACAGAGCTGGAGCTCAGACAGGCTGGGCAATGGGCACTCGGCCACAGGGCGCCTGGTAAACCCAGCCCAGCTACCCCCTGGGACCCAACACAGACTGATGCCTGCCCCCAGCAGCTGCAAAACCATGTTTAACAGGGTATGAACTGCACTGGTTTTAGGCTATAAACTGGTTTGAGGTGTAAATTGGTTTGTATGCTACCTTTCAACTAGCATATATCAAAGTTCATTCTGCATGAGGTATGTATTTGCATTGTTTACCTCTATGTGGCTTTATTCCCTTAAAAGATTTTAAATCCTCTCACAGTGGTAAACCTATTAATAGGAAAATAAGTTAGTGTCCTGGTTTCAGCTGGGGTAGAGTTAACTGTCTTCCTAGTAGCTGGTACGGTGCTATGTTTTGAGTTCAGTATGCAAAGAATGTTGATAACCCTGATGTTTTCAGTTGTTGCTCAGTAGTGTTTAGACTAAAGTCAAGGATTTTTCAGCTTCTCATGCCCAGCCAGCGAGAAAGCTGGAGGGGCACAAGAAGTTGGCACAGGACACAGCCAGGGCAGCTGACCCAAACTGGCCAACGGGGTATTCCATACCATGTGATGTCCCATCTAGTATAGGAACTGGGGAGTGGGGGCAGGGAATCGCCGCTCGGGGGACTGGCTGGGTGTCAGTCAGCGGGTGGTGAGCAGTTGCACTGCCCATCATTTGTACATTCCAATCCTTTCATTATTACTGTTGTCATTTTATTAGTGTTATTATCATTATTAGTTTCTTCTTTTCTGTTCTATTAAACCATTCTTATCTCAACCCACGGGTTTTGCTTCTTTTCCCAATTTTCTCCCCCATACCACTGGGGGGGGGGGAGTGAGTGAGTGGCTGCGTGGTGTTTAGTTGCTGGCTGGGGTTAAACCACGACAGTTAGCCTTCTTTAGGGCAATAAAATGACATGTAAAAGAATGCAAGGGCTTTCCATTTCCTGGAAATTAGTTTAGTTTGGGCATTGTGTCTTGAACTGCTAATAAATTAGCTCTCCATTGTTCTACAATAATAAACAGAGTAAGTCAGCTCATGTTACGTTAACATAAAACCGAAACAATACCAGAGAGACAAATGGAGTCACACTGATTTGGTATTAGGATGAGGGCCAAAGTATACAAACAAGATCAGTTATAAGAGTTTAGCTCTGCTACTAACAGTAAATACAAAATTTAAAGCATCAGTAATTGTGGTTTTGTATGTGCACAGGATCTGATATGAACTTACCATGTCAAGTTGTAACTTCATCTGTTATTAATTTTACTGTCAGTACTCTCTAACATAAGCAAAGATAATGCTTTGAATTTGCAATTTTATGGAAAAAATCTAAAGTCTGATGTATGTAAAGAGCTTATGAGTAAATACAGAAAACAATAATACAGCAAGTAAAATTCATAGAAATATTATTGGTTTAATATAATTGCATTGAAAATATGTTACCATGATTTAAAATTAAGAAAAGAAAAATCTGCTTCGTCTGCAGCAATATACCAAATATCTCATACAGAGGCATTTGATCTGGCAGAAAACAAACGGACATTAAGATTTTGGGTTTTACTGATCCAAGACAAAGGTTTCTGGCTGCAGGCATAGCAGTCCATTGGCAGTTTCACAACATGCTGTGTTTACACATAAATTCTTAGCTTTGGCTCCTTTGAATGTTTTATGAGAATTCTTCCATGTTCTATCTTGCAAATATACATCAAACAATACACTGAAAAGAGACAGACTATGCAAACTGATTCTTATATTACCTTTTATAACTATGAAGAATAGACACAAGTTGTGCAAACCCACAGAGATTCTTGAAGCTTCCACCATCAGCCAGATGGCTGCATTGCTATTACTCATGTCTCCTGAAGAGCATGCAATCTCATAGGCTCAAAGATTCAATCATTATTCAGCAAGTTGTAAATGTCTTGTAGGTGCTTCAGGTTTCTTTGTAGCCTCCACAAAATAGCTAGCTTTAAACATAAACCAGGCACATGGCAAATCTTAGTAGTAATTTAAATAGTGAAATACTAATAGGAAAAATATTTGAGCCATCCTAAATGAATAGAGTACCAAAAGTATTTCTCCAACTGTGCTACACTACATTCTTCTCATGTCAGATGATGAACATAATACTGTCAAGTGTGTTATTTGTTGATCTCCATTCAAAACTAAATTGATGTATTTTGAAGAGAGATGCAATATTACTTGCTGTAAGAATGAGTTCTAAGGGAAAAAAAAGACAATTAAAATCATCAGTGACAACATCATACTGCGTACACTTCATAGAGAGCTGTATTCTGGACTGCTAAATTGGTCTGGACTACATTTATTGTGAGTTTCTCTGTCTCTGAACCTGCTTCTGAACTAACTGTCAACATCTGCCTCTGCACTCCGGCCCCCTCATTATCCCCAAATAAATGGTAGCAGGCAGATTCACTCACAGAAATAACAGGAGTGCAGCAGCTTTAATACAAAGCTCTTGACACGACAACGCCGTCAGAATCCAAATTTAATCAACAGTGCCACCGCGTGGTTATATGCACCAGGCGTTAAAGCTCACCCGTAAAAATGATTGAATGGCTAAAAACACGTTTGTGTTTTGAAACTGATGTCTTACTAACAGAGCAATCGAAGTTACTCTATGCGAGTTGTTAATTTTAACGGAAAAGTAATGCCAGTGTCTCCACAGCAATATGTTGCCTGTTATAAATTTTCTGTAATTACTCACCTATCTTGAAGGCTTAGTAATCCTGAACTTCCAATAAACAATATATCTTTTTTAAGGTTTCACTACGTTCCAGGGAAGGGTTCATAAAGCACTCTGAATTTTTAGGAATAATTTTATCCTTCACCAAACTGTTAGCTCTATGCCACATTTTTTTTATTATTTAAAGTATATAAGAGATTATTAAGGATAATGTTGTTCTTAAAACAATGGCTTCTAATCCAGTTATTTTATTAAGAAGAGCCTTTGTTCAAGTCACAGAATATTTGCTGGTACTGCTTTAAATGACTTTTTTTAGCGTACTAAAAGGGCAATCACAAGTAAATTTTAACTATATACCTACAAAAACAGAATTTCTTTTCAAATAATAGAAAGATCTATTGTATTTCATACAGACCATAGTCCGCATAGGAAAATTCTAACTGTTCTGTCCCATGTTTTTCATATCTAAGATGTAAGGCAGCAACAGCTAGGAGGTGGAAGTGAAGCAGTAGACTTAGTGAAGTAACAATAAGATGGCTAGAATAAAGGCCATTGACAGTTTTAAATAAACAAAGGTGCCTTTGTAGTCAGTCTTGTGCTACTTGATAGAGAATTTGAGGAAGGAGATAAACTAACATCTGTGCCAATGTACTTAGACCACATTGAAGCTGACAGCACATTGGAGGATGACACCCATGTGACCACGTTTCAGTGGCAAATCATTACTTCTATTCAGTGATGTCCTTTCCACATATCAGCTGCATCTAAATGGTGAAGATAAGTTTTGTATTATATAATCCACAGCTGCACCACACCAAAGTCCATCAGGCCAGCCTGGGCCACAGCAGCATGGTAGAAGATGCTGAGATACTCTTCTGTTAAGTTTCACAGACTTCAGTCCCTTCTCCTGACATGCAGAAGCAATAGCCACCTTCCTGGTTTGCTGTCTTCTGTCCAAGGTAACATTTGCCTCTCACATGCTACTGCTATTTAGATAAGCCACACAGTTTGCCAGGGAGCAGCAAGAGCAGGCTTCTTCACAGGGAAAGGGTAGTGATATGGACTGAGGGCAAGAACATCAGCCTAACAGGACCTAACAGGGGAAGAGCTGGCTTCCTTTGCTCAGGCTTTTTCTAGCCCTTTCTTTCAAGTACACCAGTTGTGCTATCTCTAAGTTGGCCTGATCCCAGGCAGCCAAACCTCCAGGAGGTGGGATGTGCTCAGGGCCCTGGTACAGTTATCTACACTATGACAATCATTATATTACTGGTATTGAATGGCATCTGTTCAGAACTGTGACACAGCCACCTTGTGCAGTAAAAGTATTCAAACAAAGGACTTTAAAGTGTTAAAAGATCCAATAGTTCTATTTGTTTCTTTTCTTAAATGTGTTAAACTAGGTAATAAGCCAATTAATAAATTATGATACCAGTTGTAGCACTGTAATTTGTGATCTGCATGGTATACCACTTTGTGAATAGTCAGCAAAAAAAGGTCCGCATTGCATGACTAGGTGGAAAGCATACTAAGCTAAATCCATTGCTAATATGACACTACCGATTACAGTTCTGAAAGGGCAGTGTGTTGGTAAGTGAGATGCATACAGCCTCATGTTCTGGTGCTTTGGCTTGAAAGAAAGGTGGGGAATGCATGCATACATACAGTACAACCAAACTATTACTCAATTAAAAAAGATGGTAGAACAACCTGCATTACTTCCATGTACTCTATGGTAAGCACTCCTAAAACAGAAATATCCTCGAAGTACAGTATGGGGCTAAAAAAATTGTTGCACATAAATGAACAATAGAATGCATCAAAATAAAATTCTGAAAGTGACTTATGTTAAACTCCCAAGAAAAAAAGACTTTAAAATGAAGTTCATCAACCACTGAACAGCCTTAACCTGATCCATTAAGATATAGTGTTACACAATCCATTAAAGTCTTAAACAGGACTGTGTGACATATGAACAGATTTTTCCTAAACCCCATGCTATCCTATTTGTAAACAATGATAGTAACAGCTCTGAGTCTTTCTCTGCAGATTGTGGATGCAAGAGCCAGAGGTGTAGAATACAATTAAAAGAAAAAGAACTTAAATTTATTTGCTGAAATAAATTAAAATTTACCTTTGAATAAATTTAAAAGAAAAATATTATCAGAGCTGTGATGCTGGAATTCAAATACCAATTCTCAAAACACAAAGCAGAAGTCTCCTTATATAATTGATTCTTCCTTTACCATAAATCTGGAAGGATTCCAAATTATGGGATTATTTTTTTCTGGTCATGGAGGTAGTTATGGGAAATTCATCCTTTTTTTTCAGAGCATAATTGGCTTATACTATTAAACATTGATCTTAATTAAAAAAAATAAACCACCATGTTCTGTAAAATTAATAGAAAAAACTCCAGCAAGTAGCAGGTATAACGGAAAAGTGGGGGAAAAAAAAAATCAGTTATTTGAAAAAAGTGCCCAAATACAGTCTCTATATACAGCTAAAGGGAAGGGACAGAACACCAGCCTCACAACAGACATAATAGCAGAGACCAGGCATACAACTAGGCTTTAGGCAGAAAAAGAGAAAGTCGTTCACTATCTTTGAAAGTTTCTTCAACCCAGAAAATCATTGCATTGCTAGCAATGCAAGGCTGGGGGAAAATAAACAGTGTTGTGTTTTAACCGGACAGGCAGCTAAACACTACACAGCTGTTTGCTCACTCCCCCACAGTGGGATGGGGGACAAAATTGGAAAAAAAGGTAAAACTCGTGGGTTGAGATAAAGACAATTTAATAGGATAGAAAAGGAAGGGAAAATAATAATAATGATAAAAGGAAATACAAAAGTGATGAGCAATTACATTGTGCATTGTACACCACCCACTGACCAACGCCCAGCAGTGGGCAGCGGGCCACCTCCCCCGCCCCGGTCAACTCCCCCCTGGTTTTATTGTTCAGCATGATGTCATATGGTATGGAATATCCCTTTGGCCCATTTGGGTCAGCTGTCCTGGCTGTGTCCCCTCCCAACTTCTTGTGCCCCCCCCAACCTTCTTGCTGGCTGGGCATGAGAAGCTGAAAAGTCCTTGACTTAGTGTAAGCACTGCTCAGCAACAACTAAAACATCAGTGTGTTATCAACATTCTTCTCATACTGAATCCAAGCCATAACACTTTACCAGCTGCTAGGAAGAAAATTAACTCTATCCAAGCTGAAACCAGGACAAGTGTGTAGTGAAGACTTGTTTATACTCTCTTTTATTTCTATTAATTAAAATTAATAAATTCTTTATCTTAATAAGTCCATTCCTTTAGTTTCTGCTCAGATGAAGATAGATTTCTAGATTCAAAATGTTTTGGGGCATGGTCTTTAAGGAAAAACTACCAATTGATCCACATTTGGCAGACAGATTCAACTTCAGAATCTTGTCACAGCTTAACCTGAAATACATAGATCTATGACTTTTTAAGTGTGCACAAATAAAACCTGCTTACTCCGAACGCATTGAATTTGTGACTTCTCAGTCACAAAAAAGATAAAAAGAGAAAAGTTAATCATTGAACATCCAAAAAATAGTGTATTATCTACAAAAACAGCAGTGCTGAAGGAAGAAATGGGAATAAACAGGTTGTACAGATCACAGTTTCATCCACTTTCACATTTCAAGCTGTCTCATATTTCAAAAGCAAAGCAACATCAATGTTAGTAACACCAAACCAAATCAAAACAAAAGAAATTGTGGCCTCTTAGCTTGAGAGGCTGCACTATTACAAGTTCAGCTGTGAATTGGTCAGTTACTTATCAGATGGTTGGTAACATGGCAAAACACCAATCATCCAATTTATAAACCCAGATGGAACAATTATGCAAAAATGCTTGGGAAACAATATGACTAAAGGTCAAGCTAATACATTAAAGGAATCCATATGGGCTTCAGCTCAAGCAAACAATGAGGAATGATCCTTATAGGTCCACATACAAGCAAGTGAGGTGACCCATGTATCAATTCAAAGTTTATTCACAAACTAAGTGTGAAATTGAACTTAGTTTTATGTATCATTAAAAAGTGAATTTTTACTCTTAATAAACAGTCTGCTGTCAGCTATATCATGTAATACAAAGTTTCATTTTTATGAAAGTTCTAGTATGGATCTAATGTGAAACTATATGATCTGATGTAAAGTTGGGGGGGGTTAACAAAGTTCTTGTATAAAACCCTTAATGATGTTGAACTATAATGTCTATAGCAAAAGTACATACCAGAAATTAGCACGCTATAAAACAGTCTATTTGCCTTCATGTATACAAACCTATTTCAATTTCAAATTTGAGATTAGTTCTCAACTAATCTTCAACTTCTAATAAAATAGTATGGATATATCTTTATTAAACAAAGCCAAACCAAATGAAAACAAAAAACCTCTTCCATGCCCTTAGATCAGAAGTCATAATGTACTCCAGGAATTAAACTGTGAAGCTAAGACTCAAGGGGATTGATACCAATGAGCAACTAGGAAAAAACAGAAGACAAGTAAATCCAATGAAAGAATTAAAACACTTTGTGCCAAAACTGACTATTATAGCAGAGAATACTAATGAAATCAGCTGAAGTGTAAGGAAGTGCCATAGAAAGTATATACAGAGCAGATGGACTGTGTAAGCAAATACATAGCTTCTGAGAATACTTGTAAAGAACATCACACTGGGGTGCTACAATATGCCACTAAGATTATTGAAGGCTGCAGATGATTATATGAAATACTAGACATTTTTAGAAAAAGGATTGGCAAAATATCATTACCAGCAAAGTACTGGAAAAATACTACCGTGCCCAGAGTTTATAGCTGTCACAGGAATTCAGAGGTGGAGAGTCTCAAGAAGAGAACTACACCACTCAGTGACATAAAATCTGAAAATTAATTATTAAGCAAGGTATGGACAGCAGGAAGGTTGTCATTTCTATTGCAAGGTTTCTAATCTATGTCACACTTTCACACAGTGTGCAGAACACAAACAGACCCCCACAGTCCAGCTGGGAGCCAGGGCAAAAGTACACTGGCTTCCAACACTTTGGCATATGTGGATATGGGCTGACAGTGCAGCACCTACATGTCACAGTTTCACCACATGTTCAGATTCCTACATCAAACCCCTGGATAAGGATGTTCACCCCAAGAGGCTATTGCGTTCACTATTACTTGTTTTCTAACTAAATTGATTGGCATAAGTCCCCAGTGACCTCTGGTCACATAAACCCAGAACAATCTCTTTCAGTTGCTCAATATATAAAGTCAACTAGGGATTTTTACCTGGGCTACTATCACTTCCTAGACTTTCTTAACCTCTTCCCCCTAACATTACCAGAAAGATGAAAACTGTTAACAGTTCATCTGTGCTTCATGAGGTGTGCTCCATTAGCAGTCATGTGGCCAGGCATCAGGTTTCACACTCAGAAGTGCTTTAATGGGTGAGTGTTTTGCAGGAAGCCAGCAGAAGCCTCTCTGAGCCAAAAGACCTGTGGGGCCAGTTCGGGCTGAGGAAGGGGTGTGGGGACACTCTGGAAAGCCCTGGCCAAGACCAGCCCATTCATTCAGCTTACTTCCAGGCTGCGAACGCAGGGGCAGCAGCAGGTTCAAGGTGCCCCGCAAACATCCTTGGGCAGTGCCACTTGCTGTTTCACTTCTCTCTGCCCTGTGCTCCCCACGGCGAGGACATGCACAGCAACTGGCCCTGACAGGAGGGTCTCCAACACTGCCAACAGCAGTGGTGCTCTGACATGGCAGAGTTGCCCTCTGGAAAGCCCCAGGGGCCTTTGCTGGGCCTTAATTACCCTCCAGATTGCCCCGGGGCCTTATCCGGGCTTTGCTGGGGCCCACTGGAGGACCCTGCTGCCCTCCAGAGGTCCCCCCATTCTAACAAATCTAAAAGGCTTCTGATCCTCACATCAAAATACAAACTGGCAGTATAAATCTAACAAAAAATATGTGAACCATTAATAAGTCTTGCATAATTTATTACCCAGTGGTGATCCTGACAGTCATTGTTGATGGTGGAATGCTGATGATCTTACTGAATTATATAAGCTGGAGCTTTGGTTAATACAGTGAAAGAGTAATTCAGGAGAAATATTGTTTGTACTCATCCTGCTTCTGCTGAGGAAACTGTACAGCACTTTCGGTTGCACCCTGTGTTCTGAGGACAAGGCTGAGAGAACAGTTGACACTACAATGAAGCAGGGATATGGAAAGGAAGCATAGGAGAATAAAAAGTCCTCAAAGCCAAAAGATAAAGTACGGTGGATTAAAGTTTTGCTGCTGGATTACTGGTGGCAGTAACAAAAATTGAATGTAGTGAATTCACCTGAATCCAGCTAATACATCTTAGCTCTACTGTATACCATAGTATTAGTTAATTATGCTTATCATATGTTTAATCATGGTTTACCTTGCCTGCCTGCCAGATGCCCAGCCAGCCACTCTCTCACTCCCCCTCCTCAACAGGATGAGGGGAGAAAACAAGATGGAAAATCTCATGAGTCAAGATAAAGACAGGCAGATCACTTACTGATTACCATAATGGGCAAAACAGACTAAACTTGGTGAAAGTTAATTTAGTTTATTGTCAATTAAAACAGATTTGGAAGGTGAGAAAAAAAGACAAAAGATAAACCCCACCTTTCTCAACCCCCATTTCTTTCAGGATCAACTTCACTCCTTCATCCCCAACTTCTCTACCTCCTCCCCCCTGCAACTGTCACAGGCAGATGGGGAACGGGGGGTTGTGATCAGTCCATAACAGCTCCTCTCTGATGCACCTTCCTCCCCACACTTTTCCCCTGCTTCAGCATGGGTCCTTCCTATAGGCTGCAGTCCCTCAGGATAAACCTGCTCCAGTGTAGGTTTTCCACAATCTGTGGTTCCTTCAGGAAATATCCACCTGCTCCACCCTGCGCTCTACGTGGGTTGCAGGGAAATATCTGCTTCACCACAGTCTCCTCCAGGGGCTGTAAGGGAATCTCTGCTTCTGCTCAGGCACCTGAAGCACCTTCTCCCCCTCCTCCTTCTCTCACCTTGGTGTCAGCAGGGCTGTTTTTCACACTTTCCCCCTCCTCTCTCTGTCCAGCTTGGCTGATGGGTTAAGTGTTGGCCAGTGATGGGTACATTGGAGCTAGCTGGAACTGGCTGTGTTCAGCATGGGGCAGCCCCTGGCCTCTTTTCACAGGGACCACCCCTGGAGACCCTTGCTGCCAACACCTTGCCACGTAAACACAATACAAACTGTAATGAGCAAATAACAAGAACCTGGGGGGAAGTGGCATCATCTTAATTCTGAACCTGCAAAGCTGGGTCCTCAGACCTTTCCTAGTCTAAGTGTTACATCACTGTTACATCACTAGTGCTGATGGAAAAAGCAGCTGAAGTGCATGCAAACCTATCAGATCTCTCACTCTGCTTGTGAAACTAAAAATATTTAAATTTTGTCTTGTTCCTTCCTTACAAATTTTTTTTGCTTCTCAAGGATCTGTATCATCATGGTCAGTCTGGGTCCATGACCCTGTGTCAATCACAGCTTGTCAAGCAATCAGTCTGTAGTTCCCTGGGCGGCTGTGAGGGATTGTGAACTGGAGAAGAAAATTTGCTAATCCATTACAACCATGAAGCTTAATCTTTAGCATCTGTAATTTCAACAAGACCAAACTAAAGGCAGACTTTTTTTTTTTTGTCATGTGGCCAGATGTGTTTATTGCTTCAGTCAGAGACTGGAACCTTGTACATATATTTGATCTGGGGGGGAGGGGAGGGGGTGTCAATCAAATGTTAATATCTGCAATTATATCCTTACTTTATTCCCTTCATGACTAGAACCTCATTTTGCTTTCATAGACCAAAACTGTAAGCTGAAGAAACATGTACTTACATGTTTGCTCCTAGGAAATTCCACTTTTTTTTATGTATTATTTGTTAAGAAACTGTTCCAGCTTGCAGGTTCTTAGAGGTTCGTATGCATCCCTACTACCAGAAAAGTCCAGGAGTAAGTCTTGCCGATCTGCCAGAGAAAATCTAAAGGTGAAGAAAGAAGGTAGGGGTAAATCTTCAGTCTTTCTGCTGAATATAGAACTGTCTTAATGTGGCTTATTCAACTTTTTCTCCCACTAACACAAGGGGCAAGCAGGGGGGATTATGAACCTGTGGCTTGTCTGGCTTCATATTTCTTTAGTAGAAAAATTTGCTTACTGCAGTAGAATTAGAAGCAAGTATCTCAGAAGTCAGTCAATACAGTTTTAATCATACCTAGAGCAGATTACAAATTAAATTAACTGTCAGAAGGCTTATTGCATTTTGTGTGGCATTTTTCCTTCCCCTTATTAGAACAGCTTGATTTCAGCGAGGAGGGAGTTGGTGCTCCTCTACCTCTGGGTATTTTTAAGCATCCACCATTCTTTTTTCCATAGTATTGTGAAGTAGTATTGTATTGGGTTTACATGGCAAGATTTTGATAGCAGAAGGGCTGCAGGTGTTGTGTGAGAGACTGAAAGAGTTAATGTCTCAAACATTGTGGTGGGGGAAGTTCTGCTTAAGGACAAACTGCATAACAATGAACTCTGCCTACCAAGGAACCCCAGATGAAAAGAAGCCCAGCAGCACCCATCAGCAAAAGGACTGGGAGGTTGTGCAGGAGAGTGCACAGCTCCCTGTTCTGGTGTGTCCTGATCCAATGTCGGGGAAGACTTCAATATGATCCCAAAAGCGAGATTAAGATACAAATGAGGTCAAATGCCGTATACCCAAAAGAGCTTTTATTATCAAAAGTATCAAAAGTAGAAAATAGTAGTGATAGGATAGAATGGAAGAAAAGGCAGAAATCAAGCAAGCAGTCAGGATAGAGTTGCAAGTATAGTCACCACCATAGATCCAGCGGTGTCCTGTTGGTCCTCAGTCTTCAATTCTTCGGTGGTGGGTGCACACCACGGCTTGTCTCCACAGTCTTTTATAGGGCATATTTTGATGAGGCATGCACATATGTATTGTTCATGCACTGTTCACACGCTGCAGGTTTCGTCTGTCACATGACCTTTGCATGATCAACACCAGAAACCAGTATCTTATCTCAAAGACTACAGTTTCTGTGAGAATGGTAGCCTCCACATTCCTCCATGCTTCGCTGGCTTCAGCCTGTTTCGTCTCCTGAATGCCTCGGTGGCCTAGTAATTGTCCTTATGGACAGAGGAATGTCCTTCTTAGGCCATCTCGGAGACAAAGGGCTCGAGATAAGCAGTTCACAATTCTTGAGATGAATGGCTTAAGATGACAGTCCAGTCTCTCACACTTAACAATCTTTGAGACAAACAGCTTGAATAACAATTCAGTCTCTCACAGGGTGTGCTGTTCTGATGTGCTGAGCAGGGCAGCTCACTATGCATGGCCAAAGATCACACCTGCAGGGAAGGGGAAGTTACTCCCGAAACAACCCCCAAGCCCAAAGTCTTACAAACCGCTCATGACACCTCATTAGCCCAATAAGTTCGAGTGCCCACCCAAAGGAGGGGCAAGGATGATAAAAGGACACAAACTGAAGCCACAGGTATGCAAGCCCACTGGAACTGGACCCCTTGGCTGACTGAACCAATGCTGGACCCAGGACCGGTGAAATCTTTCTCTTTTCTGTCTCTCTTTTTTTTCTGTAATCCCTACACCTCATCCCTTTAGACATAAACCATTGACCACGTCTGGGACTAGGAGAGGATCCAGCTGCCCCTGGGCTCCTCTCTGAGAAGGAGTCTAGAAAGCAAGTGGGTCTGCTCTGAACCTCATGACTCAATGGGAGGGATCTCCTTATTGTCTGCCCTGAACTGATTCCCAAATAAGCAAGGCCTGTAGTATATGTTGGGTGATGTATGGTTAGCACATGTTACACAGTTTACTGACATAGTTTCATGCCAGTTTTTGTTGTGAGCATACCAGTTTTTGTGGTGAGCATGCTAATCCTTGTTGTGAGCAAATAAAAATTGAGTTTTGTGAGTTAAAGGGTCCCTGGTGTCATTTCACCTTAATCCTGACCTGGGAATCAGCAAACCTGAGTCATTGTGCGGGAGCATAATGATGGACTCAACGACAGATCAATATGATCATAGTTGAAGACCCTTTACTAGAGCATCAGACATCATTTTATACATTGGTTACATCTGTACATGCGCTTAGTTATTTTACTATTGGTTACATACATTATTCATGTGCTGTCCATGCGCCAAGTTACACTTAATGATTGGTTATCGCCAACAAGTCACTCAGTCCCGTATATGGAATATGTTGACATTCCTGTGGTTGATAGTCCGAACTTAGGTCCTGGTTTTGTGCATGCTCAAGCGTTTCAGCTCCTGCTTCTTTGTTTCACTGTGTCCTTTTCTTGACCTTGAGCTGAGGCCTATCTGAGCAGAACCAGACTTATGTCAAGCTGTTAGTTTGGATAGGCCATATGTCCTTGTTCTGCCACGTACATGGCCACATCATTGTCCTGAGAAACTGGGACATGACAAGACTCCCTGGTCTGTCCAGCCTGGGCTGTGACAGGTGGCTTCTGTGAGAAGACACCAGAAGCTGCCCGCATATCCAACAGAGCCAGTTTCAGCTGGCTCCAAGGCGGACCTGCCTCTGGCCAAAGTTGAACCAATCAACAATGTTGGTAGTGTCTCTGTGATAATGTGTTTAAGAAGGGGAAAAAACGCTGTGCAACAGCGGCTGAAAGAGGGGAGTGAAAATGTGTGAGAAAAGCAATCCTGCAGACACCAAGGTCTGTAAAGAAGGAGAGGAAGGAGGTGGTCCAGACACTGGAGCAGAGATTCTCCTGTAGCCCCCAGAGAAGGCAATGGTCATGCAGCACCATGGTCCCCCTGCAGCCCATGGGGAACCTAACACTGGAGCAGGTAGATATGTCCTGAAGAAAGTTGCATGGAGTCCATGGAGAGGCAATGCAGGAGCAGGGTCCTGGCAGGATCTACATCCTGTAGAGAGGAGCCCATGCAGGAGCAGGTTTTCTGGCAGCACCTGTGACCTCATGGGGGATCCACGCTGGAGCAGTCCATTCCTGAAGGACTGTAAACCGTGAAAAGAATCCATGCTGGAGCAGTTCTTGAAGAACTGCAGCCTGAGGGAAGGGCCCACAATGAGAGGGTCATGAAAGACTGTCTCCCATGGGTGGGACCCCCGGCTGGAGCAGGGGAAGAGCATGAAGAGGAAGGAGAGGCAGAGGCAAAGTGTTATGAACTGACTGCAACCTCTATTCCCTGTCCCCCTGTGCAGCTCAGGGGGACGAAGTAGAAAAGTCAGGAATGAAGCTGAGCCTGGGAAGGAGGGAGGGGTGGGGGGAAGGTGTTTTTAGATTTGTTCTTATTTCTCATCATCCTACTCTATTATTAATTGGCAATAAATTAAATTAATTTCCCAAAATCAAGACTGTTTTGCTGGTAGTGGTAATTGGTGAATGACCTCTGAGTCCTTACCTCAACCCACCAGCTTTTCATCATATTTTCTCCTCCCATCCTATTGAGGAGGGGGAGTAATAGAGTGGCTTGGTGGGCAACTGGCATCCAGCCAAGGTCAACCCCCTACAAGAATATTTGAAAGGATATTATTGGTCATCCAGTTCAGTCTCTGAAAACTCACAATATTTTACAGATAGCTTTTTAATCTTACCTTTAATGTCTCCAAAGTTTGTGTAATAACTATTTCATAAGAGAAGTCTTTCTATACTCTGTCCTTTTTCTCAGGAAGTTCTTGTAATAACCAAAGTAAATTTATCCTTCTAACTTGGCCCATTACACCTTGTTTTATGACTAATGTTCAGTGTGACTAGCTCTTCCTTTCTCTCATATTATTGCCCTTTAACTATTTATGTAGAGTTATCATGTTTCTCCCTAAATGTCACCTCTTTAAGCTAAATAAATCTAATTCTTTTAATCTTCACTTGTAAGTTATGTTTTATGTAGAAATAAATCAAGACAGAGTTATGTGGGATTGTGTCTTTTTCCAAACACTAACACAGTTAAAATAATTTACTTTTCTCTGAAGTTCTACAGTTGACTTAAGGAAAGCATCTTTCTTCCCCCCAGAGCAGAGGGATGGCAATAGGAAAAAGTTCATAACAGGTCGATTCTGCATCTCCTTGAGTTGTGATGGTTTTTGGAAAAAACAGAGCAGCTTAAAACAGTAGCTATAAAACAAGATCTCTGGGCTTTACATTTTACTCTGCATTAGACCTTTCAACATGTGTTAACAGTTATAATTCAGATAACTAGGTTTTCTAGGATTTGCACCAACAGAGCAATAATACTGCTTTACTACATTTGATTGTTTCTGCCTACAGAAGGGAAAAAAAAATGTAGATAAGTAACTATTTCTTAATTACTTTTTTTGACTACAGAAATAAAAGGTCCTATTCATCAGACCATGAATGTGATACCAAGGAATTTTCATGCTCTGGAAAGTCCCCAGTCTCTTACAAACCCTTGATTTTTAGATTCTTTCCCATTTGTGATGGTAAATACCAAGCTTTGAAGGAAACAATATGTACATATTAGCTAGTATTCAGGCCCTCTAGGAACGGTTTTCTCAAGCAGAAGAATTGGTGCTGAGTTTTGGAATTTTGACTTCAGGCGAACTCTAGTGTGGTCTTGTGGTGTGAACATCCATAAGCAGCTAAAGTGCATTTAGCAAGCTCCTGAAGTTCACCTTGGTTTTCATCCAAAAGTGTTGGCACACTAGGAGGCTGCTCTGAAATGTGAGCCAAAGTTCAGTGGATTCTGAAGGTCAAGAAACTTACTCCAAAGGCACCCTCCTACTCCAGATTAAAACCATAAACATATAAGTTGCACCCAGAGAGTCCAAATTGCAGGTCAGGTCCAACTGAGACCAAATTGCCTTATTTATAAGGAACAGTAAAATGTTTCTACACCATTACCTATGGGCAAGAAGTGCCTCTGACAACAAGCAGACTGGGGAGCAGCTCTGTCAACAGAACTGGGGTATTGGCCTGACAATGAGCTAAGTGTGAGCCAGCAGCGTCTTGGGCTGTATCAAGAGGAGCACAGCCAATAGATTGAGGGAAGGGATTCTTCATGGCTGCCTGATGCTTGTTAGACCACATATAGGTACTGTGGACAGCTTGGGTACCCCAATACAAGAAAGATGTTGATCAGCTGGAGTGAAGTCAGGGGACAGAGGTGGCTGAAGATGAGGGACTTGAGGCTTCTTCAGTCTGGAGAACGGATAGCTTTGGAGGGGGATTGCCTGTCTGTCCCGACAGGATGGGTCACTGAGACAATAGGGCCAGCCTCAGGGTTGCATAGTGGGAGAATGCAAGAAAATAGACAGAAATGGAAACAAATCAGAGAGAGAGGTTATAATGAAAAACTTGCATGGATGCAGTCTCCACCCTTGGATTTTTTCTAGACTTGACTGAATAAAGCCCAGGATAAGCTGGTATGATCTTATAAGTGACCCTGCTTTAGGCAAGGTATTAGGGTAGGTGATCTCCTGAGGTTTATTCCAACCTCATCCTGTGATCCAACAAAACGGAAACAAAAAAGAAAATCAGGTAGAGGCGGGTCTTGTGAGAAAAAGAGGAGACAATTGTGCCTCTCCAAACAGGAGACGAATGTGCCTCTGATGATGCTATTTTTCAGGAGGAGGTCTGTAGTGGTAAATTGAACAGGTGTACATACATGGAAGCAGCTTGAAGAAAAGGCAGTTTATTCTGGGGTATATCTTATCTCTCTGGGCTCAGGTAGTGATGCAGAACTTGTGCTGTGCTCTCACATTTGCACTCTCCTTCCAAAGAGAGAAGCTACAGTCTCCTTCACTCCTGCAGAATCCTGCAGCTTATCCTCATTCTTCCCTTGCACTCCATCAAAGCCCACAAAATCAGAGCTGTGGTGGGAGGTAGCTTCTATGTAATTTTCTAGGCTAGCTTAAGGTGGGCTTGCTAATAAAAGGTGTATCGCTTTTACTTTAGAAAAATCATTGTGAAAAGCATTTCAAATGGTCTCAATTTCTTACATGCTGGCAGAAAAACTAGATTGACTGGAGAGAAGAAAGAGGGACTGTATTCATTTCTTCAAATATTGCAGTCTTTTCTATGGTGTTCTGAGATGAGCCACTTAACAAAGAAACCTAGCTGTATGTTTATCAGTCTGCAGGGTTTTAAACTTTGAGTTCTGGAAGGTTAGGAATAGAGTTAAAAATTTACTTCTTGGCAGTACATTCTTTTATTCCCCACGCCGCATCAGCTCATGAGAGCAAATAGGAGGTTTTTCCATCTGTTTCAATCCTATTAATGTTTTAAATCTCCTTTTCTCATAATCTCTTTTAAATATGTTTAAAGACATGTGGAGCTGCTAAAACAACAAACTAGATTAGATTAAATAGGACAATATTTTTCTCTGGATTTGATCCACTTAATATAAAAATCTCAGATTTGGTGTCATTATTCTTGTAGCTTGGGATTTGATCTTATTGTTTGAACCAGGTTAATTTATTCAGAAATAAGTTGACATATGCAGAGCTCAGTTCTCCATTGGTTTAAATCTGGTTGGCCTCAGCTAGGATGATTTCACAGAGACTTTTATTCTTACAAGTCCCATCATTTAATAAGCCTACAATATTATTGCATATGCATAAAAAGTGCTCAGAATATAGTTCTTCTTTATTTTCCCTGCAATGGTTTTACAGCACACTTCACCCTTTATCTTATATTCTTTAAGTGACTAAGAAAAATGAGAGGATTAAATAGAGTAGAAATGTGTCTTACAGTAGGGGGGATACATATTTATAGAGAACACTGTATTTAAAGAAAATTACAGTAGTAAAGTCTAAATTGTAATAATTAGGGAATATTAATGTTATCTGTACATAACTTAGAGCCTGCCATATAGATATGCTATTGGACATTTGCCCAAGATGCTTAAAGTCAGATTTTAACAATTTGTGTTTGCCTTTGAAGAATTACATTTAGAAAAATGGAAAAAAAAGTTTAAAGAAAGGTGTGTGGGGGTAGGGGTGGGGGGACATACTTGTTTTAACAAATTCAATAAAGAAACATAGCATCATATTTGTTCCTTGTATTTGTTCCTTTGCATCAGAAAGAACATCAGAGCTTGTACCTATTTCTTGACCAATTGAAATAGTTCATGATAGTAGTGGATTTTAATCTTCTTTGTTAATAAACTCTTGAATAAGACAATACTCATTGATGCTGGTGAGTTTGATACTTGTTTAAGCTGTGATGTGGGAATCCGAGGTTCAGATCCAAATAATTGAGGAAAGTGTTTCACTGGACAGCTAGTCTGACTGTATCATGAAGTCGAAAACTAGCCTAGAGAGACAAAGAATCACAAATTAATGCAGACGACACATCTCCAACCCTACCAGGTACTTACTGTCTACAGTATGCCCTCAGTATTTACTAAAGCCTGCTGGAGCCTACCCACAGGCCTAACACTGTCTGTTTTCAAACTTCATGCCAAGAAAGGTTCTTTCTGGTTTACATTCATGTCTTTGACTGCTCCACTCTGAATGGCAATCTTGTATTTATTGCATTTGGTGACACCAGCCTTGCTCTTCCTGGCTTCTGTGTTTTCATTAATTTAAGCCCCAGCAGCATTATGCTGAGAACATTGGAGAGTCTTTTAATTCCAGGAAGGAGGAGGGAAGTTTTCTGAAGCAGGGGGTACAGAAAGCAGTTTGGGAGGAGAGAAAGAGGTACTTTACATGGAAAAAAAAGCAGCACAGGGATGAAAAAGAAAGAAATTATAAAGAGCAGAAAACAACCAAAGTGTTTACAAACCTCATACGACGCTATTACTTGGATATACATTTTTATTTACCAGTGACCTAAGGTCCTTTTGATACCTGAGAAAATCATAAAATCATAGAATAGTTTGGGTTGGAAAGGATGTTTAAGGGCCATCTAGTCCGACCCCCCTGCAATGAGCAGGGACATCTTCAACTAAATCAGGTATCTTAGTGCCCCATCCAAAATGACCTTGAATGTTTCCAGGGATGGGGCATCTACCACCTCTCTGGGCAACCTG
The DNA here is from genome assembly GCF_026419915.1 of Harpia harpyja. Classification (NCBI taxonomy): domain Eukaryota; kingdom Metazoa; phylum Chordata; class Aves; order Accipitriformes; family Accipitridae; genus Harpia; species Harpia harpyja. The sequence continues at coordinate 28,247,506 of NC_068947.1, forward strand.
TTCCAGTGTTTCACCACCCTCATCATAAAAAATTTCTTCCTTATATCTAGTCTGAATCTACCATCTTTTAGTTTAAAACCATTACCCCTTGTCCTATCATAACAGGCCCTGCTAAAAAGTCTGTCCCCATCTTTCTTATAAGCCCCCTTAAAGTATTGAAAGAGCTGGTTTGCTCTTCATTTGGCTCCAGATCATTCTGTCTTTCAAGAGTCAAAGTCCAGGACTGTGACGACTTCCTTCTAGACTACTGACAACCACTGAAATGAACGTCTTCCAAATGCACGAATAAGGGAATTTAAGCAAGAGACAAACATCCAGGATATGTTTTTGTATTCCCATGGCTTTCCTAATTCCTCTTACCTGTCTGTACATGAAGGCTGACACAGTTGTGCTCAAAGCACAGTAGGGGTGCAAATGCCTCCATTACGACCTCACAATTTTTGATTCAAAAAAGTGTTTAAAGGTTCTGTCTTTGGAGAAATACTTAGCAGTTATGTTAAAGCTGTTCACCTGTTTCTGTATCTGATTCCTGTAGCTGTTGACATACATTTACATCTCTCTTAATGTTGCCACAATTTGGGCAGATGCTTATTGTTACTTTTGCTGATCATGATTTTTGAAGAGACCTGGTTTATGTTCCAGTAATGAAACTGACATTTATTACAGACCCGGCCTATTTCATTGCCTCTTGGTCTTATTCAGCCAGCTTATTTGTCTTTAATGTTCATGCCATTATACTATTTCATCTCCCTAAGTTTGTTCTCTTAATGTTTAATACAGCTCAACCAGCTGCACTTACAATAAACTTTAGGTTTTTTAATTCATGTGAGTATGTTGAGAGCAGGTCACTAAGAACCAGAACTCTTCTGCTTTTAAAAGAGAACAGCTACCTACCATGTTGCAAGAAGTCTGTTTTGATGCCTTTTGTACCAATGCAACCTTTAAAATATTTTCTTTTTAGCCTCTGTCAAATTTCCCAGTATAGCAATATAGAATTTGACTTGATTTTTTTTATTATTTTTCTTTTTTAATATTAAAAAAAATTAGAACTTGTTGATGCTCTCTGTGTCGTCCTATCTATGTGATTGTGGTAAAAACTCTACTGATTTAGTGACACTGAAGTACTTCTGTTAGAGTGAACTAAGGTAATGTTAACCACACCAAATAAATTCTCTTTTGGGCAGCAAAACCTACCTGGGAGCCTGAGCAAATACACAGGCAGTTAACCCTAATGGCTGATCATTCCTCTGTAGCTATGTTGACTGCAGAACAGAGGTAACTCAAACTCATCATCACATGTTCATCTGAGCTGCAGTATGAGAAGGCATAACCCAGTGACCTAAGATTTTAAATGTAGGTATATAAAATCAACCACGTACATTCATCCCTCTCTAGCACCCTGTTCTGTGTGAATGAATTGCTGCACATTTATACTTTCTCTCTAGTCATGTAATTCAGCAAGGAATTACTGCAGAGTAGGAAGAGTAGCAATCTGGACCTGATCCAGACAAGCAGTCTTTTTGTCATATCAAAAAGTCCAGATCCCACAAAAGTCCATGACTTGGCTGGATTAGGAAGAAAGTATCAGTCCTTACAGCTTAGTATTAGATATTTCTTTATGCCTTTTTAATAAATCCTCTGGAGTTATAAAGCAGCACCCAAATAGCTGATGTGTTGAGTTTCAGTGGAGTAAGCATGAAACAATTCCTTTTTCTTTGTTTAAATGCGGATTACACCGAATAACATATATTCGAAATTATTTGTCATTTCTCCTGAAACAGCTAAAGAAACTAACTTTTTGATTTTCTTTTTTATATCTATAAGCAAATAAATACATTATTAGAAGTCAGAGATAGTGTCCACTACATTAATTTTTTTAATTTAGATTTTCTAAAATTAGGTTTTTGTGTCACAAGTCCAGTGCTCTTCGAAAATAGGTGGGTAATAGTTCCTTTAGATTTTAAATATTGTGTCATCCTTAAGAAAATATCTATAAAATATTTAGTAGATAAGGTTATTTAGGTCATACTTAGGGCAGCTACTCATCTTTGAATAAGACAGTTACAGAAACTGGGCACCTTAAACAGAATGCTGCAGAAAACACGTCACTGTTGAACTCCCAACTCACAAAAAAAGTAGTTCTCTGTAGTCACTTAGACATTATGATTGGTAAAACATCCAGTGGAAGGTCAAATATATTAAGACACCTTTCATTCTTCTGAAGAATGTGGTTTAGTAACTTCTAGCTTGACTGAGGTGAGCAGAAAGAAACCCAAGAGGCAAGGTATCTGGCTTTATTAGGCTGTCACACAGCAATTAACTCTGAGATATATTCATCACTACTTTGCTAAGTGTGAGCTAAAAATCTGACTGAGGACTGCCATCAGGAGTCATAAAACAGTTTTCTATTGTTGGTCTTCAGACTTTTGCTTGGGATGTTGCCCTGCATTGCCACAGGCTAACACTCACAGCTGGGGGGGGGGGGGGTAGTTTGTGCCCCTCTACAGAACGTTAGCAGTCCCAGCTCAGCATGTTTATGGTATGCCTTTTCTCCACTGACTCCAGCTGCAGTACTGCTTCTTAAAGTCAGTATTTCCCAGGAGCTCCTGAGACTTATCGCCCTGCTTATGCTGTACCTTCCTCTCTCTTCCAAGACATCATTTCAGCCCCTTTTGGGCAGAACATTAATCTTTCTTCTGCAAGCTGAGATAGTATATGCAGCCTTTGGTGAATCTAAATAAGGGATTTGCTACTAGTAGGCAAATACAGGAAGTTTATCCTGATGTAGTTAGGCAACGAACCAGCCTAGGCAAGGGTGCCAGCCAGGAAACTCTTTCAAAATTATGTATAGAGATCCCTACTGATTCAGGACCCTTTTAGGCAGAAAGCACATATTACAGAAACAAGATACTCCTGGCAAATAGGGCTTCAAGAAAGGAGAAAAGTCTTTTGGCAGAAGAATAGCTGTTTAGCATTAAGTAGAGACGGGAGGCACCACAGAAGGGATCAGATATGTACAAATCCTTGCCTGCTGTGAAGGGGAAGTGCTGATCTGCCAAAAGAAGATGATGGTAAATGACATCATATGGAAATGAAGAAAAGAACTCAGGGAGTACTGCAAAAGAGGTGTTTTCTTGGCTGGTTTTTTTTTGGTTTGTTTTTTTTTTCCCAGTAATCTGGCAGAGAAAATAATGCTAATGTTACTAATGCTTTCAAACAATTCTAAACGTGATGGACTGCATGCTGAATAAGCTGTAGACAGTGCAAAAAAGTGCAGAAAGGCAGTCTGGGAACAGAGACAGAAAAGAGGCAACAGAGTTTTAATACAGAAAGATGCAAGCTATCAAAAGCAATACTGTTAAATCAGATTGAAGGAAGATAGCAGGGCACAAATTGGAGTTGTTTACAGTGTGGTATAGTTTATAAAACTCCAGAAAAATTCTGATATGTGCAGGTCTTGTCATGCAGAAAAAAATAATAGTTTGTTTCTCTCTGGCTTTAGTGTAAGCACAAATGGAATATTAAATAAAGTTCCATATACCTGAGCACTGGCAAGATAGCAACAAACAGTGAGATGTTTAGAGGGGTGCTGAAAAGAACATAAAAAGTGAAAGGATTTAAAAAAAGAATAGAAGATTCAAGTACAAATTATTCATATTTAGAGACGTTTTGTATACCTCCTTCTGGAAATCATATTCTGTAACATTATGTGTTTTAAATATTTGTGAGAAGTGAGGTTTCATTCTTTTATATAATTTTATTACATTTCTAAGCTATTTTTCATGTATTGTCAAACAACATTCCAAATCTCATTTTGACTCTGTGTTAGATTCAGTTTCTCTAAAATATTTCCACTATATGACCTTATTTAATTTCTTGTATGCCTTTGCAGAAGTGGGTAAACAATAGCCATCTCACTCTGTAGATGACATCATGTAGACAAAACAATCCGTTGTTTTGGGTTTTTTTAAATAAAAAAGGAAAAAAAAAAAGAAAGGAAGATTAAAAGGAGAGATTTACTAAGACTGTGTGGTGGTATATAATAGGTTGCAGATCTTACTTCTCACCTAAACTTTACCACAAACTTCTTAAATGGGTCTTCTTTTATCTGTAAATATCTCTAATCTTATTTTTCCACTTGGGATAATGATATTTCTGCACCTCCTAGCAATGATCAAATAAGATTTATCCTCAAGCATAATGTATTGCAAAGTGGGGACAAATCTTGCAAATTAATGAATTTAATCTAGCCTCTCGGAGGTTTGACTTTCCCACTTGTTAGTTCCCTAGAGAATTCACTTACAGATATTTAGTTAATCTGCAGCTCAGATTCAGAGGGCTAGGTGTTTCACTAGACATGCAGGTGCTGTGAAAGCTTGCATGTGGCATTCACTTGTACTGTTGCAATTTAAATTCTACTAGTCTTTCTCTGCCTGCTCTCGAATGTGAGAATGCTTTCACTTTTTAACTAGAATGTACCAGATATAGAGAATGCTGTACATGGTAGAAAATGTCAGACTGAGGCATTCCCTCCTTTTCCAGTTGTGTTATTCAGTTAGATGAATGCAAAATTTACAACTTTTCCTTTCTTACAGTGAGGACAATGTCTCTTTCCCCAATCTTTTCATAAACAATAAAAACATAATTCATTCAGCATGAACACACTTCCTTAAGCCTAACCTTTGAATGGCATTGGACAGTTGCTCTTATTCCTGCCAAGGCCCTATTTACCTCTGGGCCTGTTTATATTTACACTCTTTTCCTTCCTCTGTAAATAAGTACAGGTTTTGGCTGACAGGAATTGAAAGGAGGCAAGTCCCAGGGAAAGTTGACTTTCACTTACTTGTGCTGCCAGACTTATGTTCCTTGCTTGCTGAAAAACAGAAATGACATTAATTTGGACACAGTGACAACTTGTTTTTTATTCAAGGCAATCATTCACTGCAGTGAAGAAGGTAAAATATTTTACACCTGTTAACTGTTGCCAGGTTCATGTAAATATTTAAAAGGCAAAAATAGATTCCAATTCCTCTTTTGCATGCCTTTACTGAAAAGAGCTAACAGACTCTGAAATTAGAAGGCCCCAACTGATTACGGAGACCTTTTAGATTTCACAGCAGTGGACTGATGGGCTCTGAAAACTGCTTTTGTTAAATACCTGCTGTTTATGGAAAGCAAATGAGGAGCAATAGAGTAATATTACGTGAAACCTTACCCCAAGGTTTTTGACAGAAAATGGAACAAATTATGTTACACCTATTGTTGAAAAATGTGTGTAGAATTTAAGTGGTTGTGTCTAAAGTAACTGTAGGATTATTGAAAGACTGTGATTTCACAACCTCTTTGAGCAAGCTTAAAGGTGAAATGTCACCAAGGGGAATATTTCAGTCTGCCATACATTATCTCTATATTTCTATTGCTCTCCTTTTCTTCTTTGTGCTAGCACTAGTTTTTATAGTGCCACATGGGAATTTAAGTTATTTTTCAGATGGTTGAATTTCCTAATCCACCTGGAAAACAAACAAAACCCAAAGGAATTCCAAGAACAAAAAAAATATCCATACAAACACCACAGCTACCACAGAGGGAGAGCAGGAACTTGCAGTTGTCTGCAGTTAGAGGCCAGAATCACCACTTTTGCTTTAATCCGACTAAGTGTGATGGGAAATTATGATGCTGCACAGAAGTGAGATGAAATGTCTGTTTCAACACCTTAACAATGTCATTTTTATGTCCTAGGTGTTTATACTTTTTTTTTTTTTTGAGAAGAATGTCTATTTAGACCAGTCAATTTATTATTATATTAGTTACAAGTGAACCTACTTTATTTATCACACAGATTTGGCCATGACACATATTTTAGTTGTTTAATGTGACTCTTACCGATTAAAATAATTTATGACACAGGTAACAAGCATCAAGATACATGTCTTATTGTTTTGGTGAAATATCATGTCTTAGTACTAGAAATAATTTGAAAGCAATACCTTTATTGGATATAAAGAAAAAGACAACCAAAAATTTTTTACAGTAGTGGTAATATAAGAATATGGGAACATAAAGTAAAACAATCAAGTTGCAGCAGCCTTAAGTTATTCCCTGGTGACAGAGCTACCATAACTATGTACATACTTTTAGCTCACCACAACTGAGGCAAAACATTTCAGTTTAAATAGCTATAAAAGCATTTTAATGAATTCTACTTAACAGCCAAACAGGCCTAACAGCAACTATGTTGTCATTCATGGCAGCTCAGTAGATAGGTCATAACTTCTCATCAGCTTTTAAAAGCTGGATGTTTAAAACCATATTCATCTGTGAAAGTGAAATGTTGTAATGGTAAGAATCTGCAGAAGTTCCTACCTCCAGTTACTTTATGGAAAGCTGTATTAAATTCTGACTAAAACAGATATTACTTCATTATTTATGAACAGATACAGACGGTGAGCAGTTTTTTCCACATTCAAGGCAAGCTGAAAGCAATTTCCATCTCTCAGAGTATTAAAAAAAAAAACCTTGATTTTTTTATTTTTGTTCTAAGCTTCTGTTTATTTCTGTGGGGATAGGGAGGGATCAGATATAATAATTCTGTGAATTTTAAACACTCAGATATCATCTAACTTGCAGTAAACCCAGAATTTGAATCCAAATGTATATCCTCTGAAGCACAGATTGCCTTTGATGCATTACCTCAGCTGTGTAAATGACCCTTGATAAAGAGTGAATGTGATAGAATATTCTTCACAGTAGGCTGTTTATTATAGTTTTGGGGAGGTGCAGTGTAGACTACAAGGAAAGGAAAACTCTTTTCTTTTGAGAGGCAAAAAAAGAGAAAAAACTAAATGTGATGACCTTTCATGTACCTTAAAAGCACCTGCTATTACTACAAATCTCTTGAGAAATACCCTGTAGGGGATCAGTACAGGGGAAAAAGAAAAAACAAAGAAAGAAGAAAAAAGGTGGAGAAAAACTCATTACAAATAAATCATACAAGCTTTATTCTGAATGAAACAATATAGGTATTCCCCTACTTATATCAGTGTGGGAAATGCACTGAGTCTGACAAATGAAGGTATGTAATTTAAACTGGCTTTTCAAATATACCAGTTTCCAAAAAAAGTTATATTAAATCATAGTGGGACATTTAAATATGTAAATTAAACAAAATTTGAAAAGCCGTATCAGGAATTTATATTCAGCAATAAAATTAAATATGAAAACATGGTACTAAATTCACTGTTGTTTTTAAACCAAAACTGAATTACATTCCCTAGAGCATATTTAGGACCCTATGTAAGGGACTGAAGTTGTAAGCACTGATGACCAAGGAACTCTCACCTGGTCTTTTTTGAATACATTTTTTTAGTGATCAAATTTTAAATATATGTTTATGTTATATGACATACACATGTAGCATAAAGTTCATAGATAACTAGGATCATAATGACAAATGTATATTTGTGCAGGTATCTGATTCGATGGTGAGCTCATAAAGAAGTGTCTGTACTTGTCCAAAGCTTATTTTTAACTAGGTAGAACAGATATTAAAGGAACAGTTAACTAAATTCTGCTGAAGAAGCATCTGTTGTGCATATAACTGATAACTCATAAAAATCACTAACTCACTGCTGGGATACTTTTGCAGAGTTTCTGAAAGAACTACTTTGTGATAAGAAAGTTCACAGTAAAGGATTTTAATATCTTGTTGCACAACCAAAGTGGGGAGAATACGCACAATATTCAGCTTTGTTCTGATCAATCAGAAAAGCACCAGCTTGGCTAATCTACATATTTTGAAAAAGAGTGTAGGAAAGGAGGTTTTCTGCCATGAGAACCAAAACTATACCCAAAACATAGAATGGAGCCAATCATTTAAACTAGAACAAAAAGCGCTCCTAAGTGAATCCAAATTTCACTGCTGGTTGTGCTGTGCAATGCTCAATATGAGGCCAAGAGCCCAAAACTTTACAGATTTCAACTCAGCTATCCAGTTAAGCACACATGTTAAAGAGGGAAAAGTATTCTGTGCTGGCAGCTAAGGATTAGTTTCTTTTCCGGAAAATGTTTGCTGTTGCACGATACTATCCAGAATCTTTTTACCAGTTCAATGAGCAGAAACAACTTATTACAATGCTTGATCATCTCCTTTAGCTAATGAAGTCAATAAAACTCTGAAGCAACTCCAAAAGTTATAGTCCTAGCTTTAATGGCATACTTTTAGTGAAGTATTCAAATCCAATGGCATGTGCAGATTGCTGTACTCCTTGTATTCGTCCAAATGTTGAGGAAAAAATGCCTCAGGAGTTTTCAGGAGTTTTTTCCATTCCACTGTTGTATAAGAGAAAATACAACTGTGATAAATTTTTTCATTTCTGAGAAATGTTTTCTTCAGAGAAAGCAAGGCAAAAATCTCCTTTCTTTCCTGTACCTTAAAAACATTTGACTCATTCACAGATATCTAAATATAATAAATGATGTTATCAAAGGGTTCCCAGAAAGTCAGTCTGCCTTTCATAATGACTGTGAAACAAGTCAACATAATTTATGACTAAGAAGATTTAGGAAAAATGTAGGTAGTGTCATCAGGATTGTTACTGAATCTTTATTACGTCTTTTTTTTAGTTTAATTAGATTATCTGGTTTAATAGCACCCTTTCCAGTTTAGCAGGTACTAATGGTTACTCTTTATTTGATTTTTCCTTTGACTATTTGCAAATTCATGTTGTGCATGCTGCTATCTATGTACCAGGACAGCATAATTTCTGCTTTCCTGTAAGAATGCCATGTTTAGATTGTGTACCGTCACTGTGCATGATGCTAAAACAGTTTTATTGCTGGTACTTACACTGTTTTCTACATTAAAAAAATGAAATAGTGTTGTAACATCCACTCAAAGCTTTAATGATATCTCAGTATTGTTGAAACTGCTAATAATGCCTTGAATTAGACATGATAATCAGAATGGAAAATTTCAAATTACTAGTCAGGCTTTTTACATCTAGTTTGCTTCTGGTTGAATAACACTTAAAGGCTAGCAAATTGTTCTCAGCTAGAACTAAATCTGGCCACTAATGACCAGGTGACCCGCCTAGTGGATGAGGGAAAGGCTGTGGATGTTGTCTACCTGGACTTCAGCAAGGCCTTTGACACTGTCTCTCATGGCATACTCCTGGAGAAGCTGGTGTCTCATGGCTTGGACAAGTGTACTCCTCACTGGGTGAAAAACTGGCTGGCTGGATGAGCCCAGAGGGTAGTGGTGAATGGGGTGAAATCCAGTTGGCGGCGGGTCACAAGTGGTGTTCCTCAGGGCTCGGTGTTGGGCCCTGTTCTGTTTAATATCTTTATTGATGATTTGGATGAGGGGATTGAGTGCACCCTCAACAAGTTTGCAGACAACACCAAGTTGGGAGGCAGGGTCGATCTGCTTGAGGGTAGGGAGGCTCTACAAAGAGATCTGGACAGGCTGGATCGATGGGCTGAGGCCAATTGTATGAAGTTTAACAAGGCCAAGTGCCGGGTCCTGCACTTCGGTCACGGCAACCCCATGCAGCGCTACAGGCTTGGGGAAGAGTGGCTGGAAAGCTGCCCGGCAGAAAAAGACCTGGGGGTGCTGGTTGACAGCTAGCTGAATATGAGCCAGCAGTGTGCCCAGGTGGCCAAGAAGGCCAATCGCATCCTAGCCTGTATCAGAAATAGTGTGGCCAGCAGGAACAGGGAGGTGATTGTTCCCCTGTACTCGACACTGGTGAGGCCGCACCTCGAGTACTGTGTTCAGTTTTGGGCCCCTCACTACAGGAAAGACATTGAGGTGCTGGAACGTGTCCAGAGAAGGGCAACCGAGTTGGTGAGGGGCCTGGAGCACAAGTCTTATGAGGAGTGGCTGAGGGAGCTGGGGCTGTTTAGTCTGGAGAAGAGGAGGCTGAGGGGAGACCTTATCGCTCTCTACAACTACCTGAAGGGGGGTTGTAGTGAGGTGGGTGCTGGTCACTTCTGTCAGGTGGCTGGTGATAGGACGAGAGGAAATGGCCTCAAGTTGCAGCAAGGGAGATTTAGGTTGGATATTAGGAAAAATTTTTTTACTGAGAGGGTTGTCAGACATTGGAATAGACCGCCCAAGGAAGTGGTGGAGTCACCATCCCTGGAGGTGTTCAAACAGCACTTAGGCAAGGTACTCCAGAACATGGTTTATTGGGCATGGATGATGGTTGGAATCGATGATCTTGAAGGTCTTTTCCAACCTAAATGATTCTATGATTCTATTCTAAATAAACTGAAAAGTCCTCCCTAAAAGCATTTCCCGATTAATGAGATGAAGGAGGCTTCACAGATAAATATCTAGAGAAAAAATCTCTTTTACTTCTTGCCAAAGGCACACCATGCCACCAGGCCAGAGAGAATGATCTCAAAGAAAACCATCTTCATACCATCTTACAGGTATGAAAAATCCACACTATGAGTCATACCTCTTCCTTTCACACTGATTTGCACTGATCTGAGCAGCTTTAGCTATACTATGGTATCTTCTCTCTTTTGTATCAGAAAAGTGGTCCTGGTTGACACTGACAGTAATTATCTGCTTACATATAAATAATACCAAGTGACTGCTACTTTTTGTTTATGTTAGTTCCTGATGGGCCATATTATCTTGCTAGAATTTCTGTAATTTGGACCATGTGAATTTGTGAAAGTCTAGGTCACATTTATATCCTTTTTCTAACAGCTACTGTTTATTTCTATGCAAGTAATGGACCAGATTGGCCTTAGGAAACAAGCTTTTGTTGTTTGGACCCCTTCCTCTTTAGCTGCAGATTTTCCTCTCATTCAGACTTTCATCATCTGCCTGCCTTGTTGGTATATGTGTTCCCTGAAGTGTGGTAGCAAAGAGTTGGGGCGGGAACCTTGTGCCGTGGGGTCTGGATGGCCCATCGTAGTCCTGAAGGCTGTGGTCAGTCTGTCTTCAGTCTATGCATGGGAGACAGGCTGCAAAGACAAGTTTCCATTGCTCTCTGTGGGAATAGTCCCAGACTGACTTCCAGGTTAATCCAAGAGGAGAACAGAGGTAGCGTCTGCGACTGAAGAGGTCTGGCTGCAAGGATGCTCTGGGACAGGAGTACAGTCTTTGGTGGCTGTTGTCATTCTCTCAGTGGCTTCAAATACCTTGGCACAAGGCTATTTGGTAATTGCAGTGGAAAGCTGTGAAGAAGGTAAGTTGGAGGGATGTGACAAAAGCTAACATATCATTTGAAGGAGAAGAGAAGGGTTTCTTGCACATAGAGAAAGCCCCTTGTCACTAGAGACTAAGCAGCCAGCTCTTCCTACTACTTTCCTAGCCCTTATGAAGGCTGCCTCCACTATGCAGCAGCAACCATTTACACGGTCTCTTTTCCCATTTCTCTCCTGCTATCTAGTAAAGCAGTAAATAACACCTTGCCTTGCCAGCATCCTCCTTTCAACATTTCTTCCAAACTTCACACTGCAGCAACTTGTCCCCTATACTCTCTCCAGCAGCCTGCTCAAGTTTAAGCCTGTGAGGTTTTCTGAGGGTTAATGGAGGCAGCAGTGAAAGCCACATACTAACATTTAGGCATGGTCAAAAAGAGCATAGAAGACAAAGTAGCCCCTGTGTCCTAAAGGAATAACATACATCTCTTGTGCTCAGAACATCCATGGGTGACCATGGGTAAAGCAGTCCCCATGCAAAGACTCCCAGAGAAGTCAGTCTGCATGTCTCCTTGTACCTTAGAGAAAAGGAGGTGCAGGAAGCTGGATGTCAGTCAGCTCACTATGGTGTTTTTCCAGAAAGCCTGCTTAGCCACTGGACTGAGATTACCACATCATTGATGGGGGTGATGTTGTACAGTGGATGTTACCTAAATGTGGATTAAAAAGGAAGGTTAAATAGCATGCACCAGTTTTTTTCTGAAAAGGGCATAAGGAAGAACAGAAATAAGGCTTAGGAGCTTTAGTGCTATCTGTTTCAGTCTACTGATCTACTTCTGCTGCACCAAACAGCTTACTAATGGACACAAAGTCTTAGATAATTAAAGCTCATAGAATGAATCTCTCCACCACATGACACCATCTCTTTTTCTGAAATCCATAATAATTTCTATGCTTTTGACCCCTGCAGCCTCATTTGTTTGTTTTCTTTCTGCAGGACAAAGCAAAGGAACTCTTGAAGTAAAAGAAAACAAAAGTGAAATTGTCCTCTAATACAGTGTGAATAGTTTATGACTGTATATGATGTACGGGGCTTACTAAGCTACTATCATTTATAACCTTAGATACAGCTTCTCTGTCTGCTATAATTTTGTTAAACCAACTAATGTGTTTTTTAACTTTCTCCTGGGATTGTAAAAATGTAAGCTCAGCTGACTTTTTATTTCACTACTGATCAGGTTAACAGTACCAGATGAATCTTCCTGTCCACAACACTGAGCAGCCTTATAGTTTTGTCCAAGAGAAATGTTAAATGTAATTTGAAGGTCACTGGAAGTGATGCAGTAGTTGCTGGGAAACACTTTATATCACTTTACTTTTAAGCAGTCCACTTCCAGATGAAACTGAAAAAGATGTAAGAGATAGCAGAGATGAAGAACAGAATATGTAATATTAGCAGCAGCACTGTTAACAGGCTACATATGAAGCTTGCAGAACAGTGTTCCCTCACTAAATTTAAGCAATTAGATACACAGCGAGTAAACATCTGAAAACCACAGTCTTCACAATTCATTGGATAAGGCATCAAACTGGCATATTTAGTCAAGTTCAAAGCACAGTGTTTGTGTCTATGACCTCTTCCATTACCTGTGCATTATCCATATATCTAGAGTAATTTTGCCTTTCTTTTTTTCCAGTCTGTCTTTCCATATGACTTTCCCTTTAACCATTCACGCTTGCTTTTTCTCATGGAGCCTTTTTGCTATTCCACCATGAACTCTTTCCCAAAGACATTACATTAAATTATTGACATCTATTACCACGTTCTGCTTTTATTCTAGCTGCTGTATTGATGAAATAACATCTCACTATGAAGGAAACACAGATACCTCCTTGGAGTGTAGTTTATAAAGCACTGTGTACTCACTTTTTTTTCTAGATTGGGGTTCTTTAGTTTGCTTTTGAGAATGTCCCATAGGGCAATAGGAAAAGCCTTACTGAAGTCAGTTACATATTCTGCTGTAACCTGGTACAGGTTCCATCTTGGAGAAAATAAGACTGCTTTGGCACTATCTGAACTTTGACAAAACTATACCGTATGTCTTTTTCATTTTATTCTCTCTCAGTATAAATAGATCAATAATTCTTTCTGTCCTAGTTCCTCAAGGTAGATGCCATGAACTGTAATTCTTTTACATTCCTTTCACTTCTTAGTAGATACAGAATTTCACATTCTTTTCCTTTTTCAAACTACCTGTCTTCTGTGATCTCCTGAAGAAAACCATTAATGTTTTATGAATATCTTTTTTTTTTTTTTTAAGCATTTAAAGATAAATTTATCAGGATATTATGACTTAAATTCAACACGTTATCTAAATATTCTCTACCCTGCTCTTTTTAAATTCTCCCTGACATACTTATCCTTGTGATAAAGCTCACTGTGTGAAGTATCTGGTCAAAACTACCTTTTTCTTTCTTCTTTTTTTTAATGAAAAAATCAAAGAAAGCATTGAATTTAGTCTGTTGTGCATAACCTCTTTTTTGTTCTCCTTTCTTGTTGAATAAAAGACTTTTGCTTCCTTTTGATTTCATTTTCTATTGTGTTTATAAAACCTCTTCTTGCTGTATCTTATCTTATAGCTAGCCTTTCTGATTATTTTCATGTCTTCATTCTTCTGTCATTCCTTCATACTTACCTTATGGCAACAATATTTTTGTCAGTTTGCAATTTTCCCCCATTTTTTTCCCTTAATATTGATGCATTTCTGATTAGATTGGTAGTTTATTGAATTAACTGTCTTTCCTTTGAATTAGAGTAGTCTGATTGCTGTCCTTTTAATACTGTCACTTTCAGGATCTGTCAGTTCACCTGTAGAACAACTTAATAGATATAAAATTTACTTTCAGCTATATAAAACACACTTATAGATTGCTCACCCACCCATCCCCTTCAAATCATGGTCTGCTTTTGTGAAAGTTACTGTCCTTACTCTGCTGCTATGGTCTGTCCTTTGCCCTAGAATAGTAAACAATATAGTTGTACAACTGCTTCCATACAAATTATTTTCACCTGTTTTATTTTGGAAACCAAAAAAGTTATCAGTGAGCTATTATTCTACATTTGATCTTGAGTACCATAAAGCACTACAGGAGATCTTAAATGTGGAAGATAAACTGTACCTCAGCACATTTCAAGAATTTGTATTTCTTGATACTGGGTTAATTGAAGTCTTTGTTTTTAGTAACTGCAGTCCTTTGCATGCTTCTCTTTCTCAGCATAAAAGACTTCACTTCTCTTGAACGTCTTGCTTTTCCAGTCTCTCTGTTGTAATTTTCCCCTCTAGTATTCTTTACATTCTCTTTATATTTTCACTATTTCATAAGATAAATATTTATTTTCTTGAGGATTTCTGCCAAATCTGTTAAATCTCTCTTCACTAAGTCCAGGATTGATGCAGTTGGTTTACATGGCCAGGTTTTGGTAGTGGGGGGCTGCAGGGGTAGCTTCTTTGAGAAGACACCAGGAACTGACCCATATCCAACAAAGCCACTTTCAGCCAGCTCTAATGGATCTGCCGCTGGCCAAGGCCGAGCCAATCAACGACACTGTGTCATCTCTGTGATAACATATTTAAGAAAGGGTAAAAAAATGCTGTGCAGCATCTGTGAGAGAGGAGTGATAAAATGTGAGATAAACAACCCTGCAGACACCAAGGTCAGTGAAGAAGGAGGGGGAGGAGGTGCTCGAGGCACCGCAGCAGAGATTCCCCTACAGCCTGTGGTGAAGACCATGGTGAGGCAGGCTGTCCCCCTGCAGCCCATGGAGGACCACAGTGGAGCAAATATCCACACTTTAAACTGTGGAGGACCCTACTCAAGAGCAGGTGGATATGCTCCGAAGGCAGCTGCAGCCTATGGAGAGCCCACGCTATAGCAGACTCCTGGGACGAACTGTGGCCTTTAGAGAGTAGTCCATGCAGGAGCAGGTTCTGTGGCAGGACCTGTGACCCTGTGGGGGACCCACGCTGGAGCAGTCTTTTCCTGAAGGACTGTACTCTGTGGAAAGGACCCATGCTGGAGCAGTTCTTGAACTGCAGCCCGTGGGAGGGACCCATGTTGGAGAAGATTGTGAAGGACTATCCTGTGGGAGACACTGCATGCTGGAGCAGGGGAAGTGTTATGGACTGGCTGCAACCCCCATTCCCCATCCCTCCTGCACCACTTGGTGGGGAATGAGGTAGAAGAGTTGGGAGTGAAGTTGAGCCTGGGAAGAAGGGAGGGCTGGGGACATGGTGCTTTTGCTTTTGTTTTTATTTCTTACTATCCTACTCTTTTATTAATTGGCAATAAATTAAATTAATTTCCCCAGGTTGAATCTGTTTTGCCTGTGACAGTAACTGGTAAGCAATCACCCTGACCTTATCTCAGCCCATGAGCTTTTCATCATATTTTCTCTCCCTGTCCTGCTGAGGAGGGGAGTGAGAGAATGTCTTGGTGGGTACCTGGCAGCCGGACAAGGTTAACCCACCACAACAGAAGTGGTGGGTTGACCCTTGCTGGATGCCAGGTACCCACCAAAGCCACTCTATCACTCCCCTCCTCAGCTGGACAGGGGAGAGAAAATATAATGAAAGTCTCATGGGCTGAGATAAGGACAGGGAGAGATCATTCACCAGTTACCATCACGGGCAAAACAGACTCAACTTGGGGAAAAAAAATGAATTTAATTTAGTAGCAGTCAAATCAGAGCAGGATAATGAGAAATAAAACCAAATCTTAAAACACTTTCCCCCCCACCTCTCCCTTCTTCCTGGGCTCAAGTCCACTCCCAATTTTCTTTACCTCCTCCCTCCAGTGGTGCAGGGGGAGAGGGAATGGGTGTTGCAGTCAGCTCATCACACATTGTCTCTGCTGCTCCTTCCTCATCAGGGGGAAGACTCCTCACTCTTCCCCTGCTCCAGCGTGGGGTCCCTCCCATGGGAGACAGTCCTCCATGAACTTCTCCAGCACAAGTCCTTCCCACAGGCTGCAGTTCTTCATGAACTGCTCCAGCATGGGTGTATTCCACGGGATGCAGTCCTTCAGGCACAGACTGCTCCAGCGTGGGTACCCCGTGGGGTCACAAGTCCTGCCAGCAAACCTGCTCCAGTGTGGGCTCCTCTCTCCATGGGTCCACAGGTCCTGCCAGGAGCCTGCTATAGTGTGGGCTTCCCATGGGGTCGCAGCCTCCTTCAGGCATCCACCTGCTCCTGTGTGGGATCCTCCATGGGCTGCAGGTGGATATCTGCTCCACCGTGGACGTCCATGGGCTCAGGGGGACAGCCTGCCTCACCATGGTCTCACCACGGGCTGTAGGAGAATCTCTGCTCCGGTGCCTAAAACACCTCCTCCCTCTCCTTCTTCACTGACCTTCGTGTCTGCAGGGTTGGTTCTCTTACATATTCTCACTCCTCTCTCTGGCTGCAGTTTTCTGTTGTGCAACAACTTTTTTCCCCTTCTTAAATATATTATCCCAGAGGCGCTACCATCATCGCTGATTGGCTTGGCCTTGGCCAGTGGTGGGTCCATCTTGGAGCCGGCTGGCATTGGCTCTGTTGGACATAGTAGAAGCTTCTAGCAGCTTCTCACAGAAGCCGCCCCTGTAGACCCCCTGCTACCAAAACCTTGCCACACAAACCCAATACAATAGAACAAGACAGTAAAGTTTGGGTGGTTTGGGGTTGGGTTTTTTTGTTGGAACTTCATGTCTTGCCTGTGGTGTTGCTTCATGGAATGTCATCTATGAAAACAAACCAAAGTTTTAACTTTAGTTTTCATATCAACCATTTACGGAGTTAGATATTAATCTTGCAGTAGTTGTAAATCACTGCCAAAGCTTGTATGCTCAAGCTGAAGGACAAATAATACCAGCTGTATACTCATCTTTTTGACTTACACTAGTAGAGGACTGTCATCATGTCAGTCTTCTATGAGGAAGATACATGACTGTCCAGAGTAATTAGTAAAGTAGCTTATACCAAAGATTAAATAAGGCATGGCCAAAAGGCAGCATTAGTACTGGCAATATATCATTAGTATCTTTGACTTAGTTCCAGTTAGGCTTCATACTTCCTGGACTGGTTGTCAGATAGGATTCACTCTTTCAGAAGGGGACCTTTAACTATCTCATTCTTCATTTTTTTATGTTGGAATAACTGCAAAAATCCTCTCAGTATTGAGACAAATAGTCCCTCTCATCTGGTTGTTCTGGTCATTGTTTTTCTTTTGGTCTCAGCACCACACAACAGTCCTTAACCTTGAAGGACATGGGACTTGCATGAGGGTACCGAACAGTTCTCTTACGTATAAGGTAGCTGTCACCACATTTCCTTCCTGTAGAACATGAGTTTTCCTCCCACAAGGCTACTAATACCTTCTTGAAGCAGCTATTTTTTTCCATGCTGGATATCCCTATTTGATGAAACCCTCACAATTCTAGACATTGGAGCCACCACAACCTGAATAGTTACACTGTCTTCCTCAAGTATTCCACCCCAAAGTACATTTCATACTGTGTGCCTATTGCCTGTGTATGTTTTGGTTTGGGTTTTTGTTTTGTGGTTTTTTTGTTTGATTGGTTGGTTTATTATGGGTTGGGGGGTCAGGGTTGGTTTTTTATCCTACTGGCAGCACAAACTGCCTTCCTTTCAGATTGATTCTCCAGTTCTCTGCATGAGCTAGGTCCCCATGTCTGGTGGTTGAAATAGAGCTCACAGCACTGCCGTGTCTGCTTCCATTCTAGTCTACTTACACAGGAAAACCCATCTTGCATTTGTTTTTGGCCTGGTAAACATAACTACTTGTGAAAAATGGTGGATAGAGGTGATTTGGGCATATACCTGAAGAAAGCTATGAAATTCAGCAAGCCTCTAAAGTTCAGCCACTGATTTTTCAAGGAAAAAGTTTCTTTAAAATTCCTTAAAAAATTAATCACAATATTAACACTTAATCTAAACATGGTGCTTTTTTTGTTATTAGAGATTAGAGTGAAATTTTTGCCTGGTTTTGTTGTTTTTTTTTTATCTCAAACTTCATGGTTTCTGTGCTGTTGGAAAAAAACCCTGTATTACTTATGTTGTGATGCCCATGTTTTTGCTCATATTGGTGTATTATTTGAAAAATTCCCATAGTTTTCAGCTGCAATGACTGAGTCAACGTTTAAATCCAACAGCTGGTACTGTATGTCAGCACCAGAAGTAAATAACACTCTTAGTAATGTACTTGTCAGTCCCAATAAACATGTTCATTTGAAACTGTCATTGTGTGATGCCATGATTTATTACAGCTTGAGTTTCACTAGAATAGCATAACCAGAGCTATACAGCAGAAAGGCTAGACAGAAGCTGTGGCCTCTCTTCTTTAACTTACTTTTTGTTACTTTATTTTAATGGTAGGTCAGTAAACTACTTGTTTTGGTAATATTTCATGGCAACCTATAGTTGGTATTCTAATTTCTTGGATTTTTAAAAAAAATTTATATGGAAGCTTCGGTCACTGAAAGAGAGTAGCCCTGAAACTTTAAGAATGTAACAATAAATATTTTTATTTTCTCTTTTTAAGATTAAGGTTACTGGAGATGAAAATCAGCTATATATTTGTCTTAGCCCCCATCTTCCAAGACTCTTGATCATACAATCAGTTCAGGATTACTTTTTATATTGAGTTTGGTTTTTAGAATAAGACATTGAAGGAATTCTCCATTTTAAAAAACTAAGGTAATAGAGAGTACAAAGTAATCAGTCTAAACAAGTCTAGTTTCATTATTCAATGGTTTATCTCTTTCCATCTGTTCTTGAGAGTTATGATTCAAGGGAACTGTAAAAATTCTCCAGTGAACTGAGGATGTAGCAGAGTGCAAAAATGGAAGAGAAAATGGGAATTGCAGAGGAGGTGCTAAGAAATGGTTTAGAAATATAATGGAAAAGATCAATGAGGAATGGAAGAAATGGTTAACAGAACTAATCAGAGCTGGGGGGGGCAGTGAATTTTCAGACAAAGCTTTTTAAAAAAAAAAATCACACAGGCAAAAAGCCCCTTAACTACTGGCTGAAGTATATGGATATATAAAACCAAATGAGAATCTTTTCCTGAAAAATAAATATACCAAGAGAGAAGTAGAAGAGAGACTAACATCACTTAAGTGCGTGAAGGATATCATAAATTTAAAAACACAACCTGAAATTGATTTGGACAGAACAATTGGTTTAACAAATGGACATGAACAAAAATTATTCTGATTTTTGTGCTTAAATAAGCAATATTAATAGGTAATTTTATGATAGTAATAAAACAAATGGCCAAGTTCTTATTAAAGCTTTCCAGCAATTAAAATTATTGTTCTTCATTATTGCTGTTTTTCAAATATTTTAATTCCTTAACTATTTTGGAAATTAATTAAGTTTTGTGCTGCTTCTTTTCTTTTCATCTCAAGGTATACTTCAATTTATCTTTTGACAATGCTTACAGACTTCTTGGCATGCTCTTGTATAAATGAAAAAGTCTCATTATTTTTGTGTGACCTGATGATACACTACTTGCCAGAAATCAGCCATAATAACTCAACAATCTAACTTGCTAAAAACTGTGCTCTTTGGTCAGCAGTGTAAGAGGATCTGAGAAAATTAATAAAATCAGAAATGTGCACACAAGTGAAAAAAAGAATAGAAGGGAAAGTGTTTAGAAAGGAGATACGCATTTTTCCAAGGTAGGCTTAAGAATTGAAAATAAGTGCAAAAGGAAAATCTTTAATGAAACAATACCGTGTTGGGGTATGAGGACAAGACTGAGGAAAATGGATAATCAGTAGAAATCAAATTAAAAAGGCTGAAGAAGAAAGGCAGTATCTGTATGGAATCAAAATGTACGGATCCAAGTTTTGAAGGTAACTGGGGCTTTCTTCATTGCAAGCGAGACGTCGTGCCTAAGGTGGCTCTTAACCTCTCTTGCAAAGCCTGCAGTAATGGAAGCAGAGGGAAAGCAGTCAAGAGAGGATGAGGTGCTTGACTCAGACCCCTCCAGCACACCATGCAGAGGGACCCCTCTGAGTCTCAGAAGTGGACAGAGCTGTGGGCAGATGAAGGGCACAGGGGAAGGCTACTACAGCCATGGCTGACAATACCTGGAGTGTGCTTGTCGCACTGGGCAGCACTAATAGAAAACTTACAGTCCTCAGACCAATAAAAATCCCATGCCTGTATTGGTTTATACTTATGTCAGACTAGAGCAATCATTTTATGCCTCAGCTGACCTGGAGATTGAAATGCAAGATCTTTTTTATTGACTTAGACTACAAGATTACTGTGTCTGTGCAGTGGACATGTGTCCTCACAGCTGTGAATCATAGAGAGAAATACTGTATCACTAACCATCTTTTTTAAAACCCAAGATGTATTCCTCTTTCTGTAAATGTGAAGAATTTGACTTCTTTCAAGATTTGTTGTGTAAAGCAATTTAAAATGGCTTAATTCTTCAAAGCCTCTGTGGCTTCCAAAGTGGCTAGTTACCTCTGAAATTTTGGCTCAAGTATTTGAACAGTAAAAGCAATGTTAAAAATCTCTTTTTATATCTCTACAGAATAAAAATGTCATAATTCAGTTAAGTATTTTACTGATGTATCATATTTCAGATGTGAAAGAGCTAAAGTTAAAAAAAAAGTTCATTGCTCATAGTGATGGAATTAAAATCAAAACAAAAGTACTTTACTAAGCTAGTGTATTACCAAGTAAGATATAAATGTAGGAAGAACGATGGATAAAGATCTATAAAAGAAAATATCAAAAGCCAACAGGTTAGTAAAGGTTTCCTTCAAATATTTTGATTGAGCTGGTCATCGAACACTGATTTTTATTAACTGATTTGAGTTTGTTGCTGTACATCAAATCAGAAGCAAAATCTAAGATAATATTATGTTTCTGCTAAATGACAGTGATTTTGCACTGTTCTATTTAAGCAGAGTACAATAAGGGTCAGTTACACAAAGGGGTTGCTAGAAGAAGGAAATAATGTGACACTATCACAAGTCTAAGTGATGCATCACGAATGTGACACATATCTACCCCTTGACAATGATGAGCAGAGAAAAAGAAATACTGTCAGATCATTTTTTCCTACATGAGCCCTAGGAACAAGGAATAAGAAGGTCACACTTCACTGCCCCTGTGAAAATTGCACACAAATCCTCCACAGGCTAAAGTGCATTTCTAAAATGACAAGCCATGCACCCCAGAGTTTCAGTACATGGGCTTGGTGTGCAGCAGAGCTGAAGATGGAACAAAGCATCTTCTGCTTCTCCTTGTACATCTGTAAGACCTAACCTTCAAAATCCAGTAGCCATTTCAGCTACAGGCAAGAGCTGCTGCGTTCATTTGGGCACCAGCACCGACTTGGGTGAGCCCATGGGTAAAATGACAGCAGTGCTTTGCTCCAAGACAAGCCTTGCATACAAATACTTGCACGTGCATGCATGAAAGGAGACAAGACTCCTTCCTCTCCTTGTGTGATTCCATTACCCAAACTTGTGCCTCAGCCCTTCCCACCTTTATATGCACCTAGCCTTCCACAAATCCCAATTCCCAGCATACCCTAACACTGATACCAAGTGCTTTGCTGAAATGGAGACTCTGGTAACCTAAGTGTCATTGAACATAACATGACAGGTCATTCACAGCATTTCATAATGTCTTACTTGTATTTTACTGATGGGATTTTTGTTTTCTATGCTTCACACTTATTTGTATATGGTAAGCTAATCCAAAAAGCTGAGGTTTTGGTTTGTTTCTTTCCATAACATACGTGAGGAGGAAGAGAAAATATATGTTCATAAGAATTTTCAAATACAAAGAACACTTCCTCTGTCAAAGAATAAATATATAAATAGACAAAATGTTCTTTATGAAAACCAGCAATGCACAAAGGAGGTCTGCAGCAAAATAAACTCATGGCATATGCTCAAGAATTGCATATAATTCAAATTCATTTTATTTCAATATATGAGCAAAGACCTCAGTTACGTGACTTACTCTATTATTTTCATTTTTGCTCTCCACTAAGCTGCATAAGTTCTTAATGCACACAGCTTAGTGAAATATGACAAAGAATGGTATATCAAGTTATTTTCCTAGAATTACATGAAAATTGTAACCTAAAGTATGAGTGGAGGAAGGAGCTGCGATACATGAAAAAATAAATCAAATGTGAAGTGAAATTGTCTCTCCAGTAGTACATTCACGAAGTGTTAAAAATAAACTATTCACAAATGAGCACTAGAAGTTTCCACGACCCTAAAAAAGTTTGTTGCTTTTGTCTTGATTCTAGCCTGTTACAGATACATTAACAATAAAATTAATTGATCAGACACTAGATTCTTTAATCCATCTGGGATATAAGACCTCCCTTCCTCCATTCAAGATGTTATGTTTCTAACTAATGTAGCAGATTCCAACATTGTACTTGGAGATCTCCCACATGCAGTTTAAATGCTAAATTTTGCATCTTTCCAGCATTAAAAATTTGTTAGTCCAGGATGTAAATTAATCAAGATTAAAACTAATAACTCTTGGAGGAAAAATAAACCAACAAAAAACAGCACTCCTTGCTCTGATTCTTGGTCCTAAACCCTTATCACAGTGGTCTTTACTTAATGTTTTGTCCTTTGTTTCTTTTATGTGAGTTGTTTGTGCTGTTTTAGTAAGCACCTGCTTTTCAGAATATTTCCATTTTCATTAATATGAATAAGGCCCAAACATTTCAGTTTGAGAATATTTTTGAGCAGTCTTACAGCATCCTTAGCAGTAGGTTGCTTTCCCCTACTGAAGGCTGCATCTTATTGAAAGATGCCTTTAGTCATGCGTAGGTAGAGTGAAAGGCAAAGCAAACTAAAGTATAGAGAAAAGATGAAAAAAATGTTACAAGCTCCAAGCTGTTCTTTGAGAAACTGAGAGTACATTTCATTCACCTGGTGACTTGTAAATATGAATATAAATGGACATTTTAAATAAACTCAAACTGGTGCAAAGTGTCTAGCAACTTCCGTGGGTTTTACACACCAAGCTCTATCTACATAACTGAGATTTCTAGGCCTATCCATAGGAATTCTAAAAGCCCCGTTAACTTTGAAATATAACATGACTCCATTAAAAGAAAAATGTTATTTTCTTTGTCTGTTGTGACCAGTTTGAAAGATGGTTGGAGAGCTTTTAGTTCATGTTAAGCAAATATCTTCTGCCAAATACAGGTTAGCAGGCATGTGGAAAATAATCTCTAATCCTCAGTGGTTTTAGTTAACCCTCATTGATAACCAAAGTGACTGTGATCCAGAAATGCAAGATGGGAACTGAACTGGAATCCTCTTAAAAAGCTATGATGCCTGTTAACCCTTTACAAAGCAGAAGTGTTTGCATTATCAGACTTGGTAACATTAACATCAATACTAGTTTGTTACTGTTATGATTTACAACTTTTTACTTTTCTCTTGTTAGATTAAATCTACTGCTGAGAAATTAATGTAGCTATAGCATAGAGGAAGCCATATATGTAGACAATGTACTGCTCTGAACATGGCAATGGTATACAAATTACAGTACAATCCTCTTTTAGACTGTTCCTAAATGCAGGACCCTGTTTTGACATGATTAATTTCTACATTCTGCCAAATCACTAGATATGCTGCTTTAGTCTTTTAAATCTTGCAGTTCTATATCCAGATCTTCTGTGTCTGGGCATTGCCATGGGAAAAGAAATCGCATGTTAGGAAATATACCTGCATGCTTATCCCAGTCAGAATTAAGATGCAAATGTTTAATGAATACAAGAGCTATACACCAAATTAATGCTAAGTGCAAGTATGCTGAACTCTAAAACAATCCAGGATACTATGCATACATATGTTAGTTCCCTTGTGTACATAACTTTTCACTTCCCAGGCATTTTATTCCCCTGGGAGGAATGAGCTGTCAGAATAAGCAGAAATCCAGAACAATATGCTTGGGAAACTTTGCTAAATACAGCTAGGCTACACTGCTGCTGCAGTTCATTGGCTCTATTTTAAGGAGACAGGAATAGAAAACAGGAGAGAATCATGGCTCTGGTCCTCTGCTTTTCCCAGAAGACCTGGATGAAGTTGAAGCATGAGCTCAGGAAAGTCCCCTGTGCTGTCCTCTGTGCACAACAGAAAACCACTCAGTGTCCTAGAACAAACTTAAGATATATGGTTGAAGATTTAAAAAAAACTCCACACAACAAAACAACACAACTTCAGTGTGTCACTAGCTAAGAGCAGGAAGGTCATCAAATAAGAGCCATTCTTTGCCAGGACCCAAAGGTCCAAAAGGAAACTTAAATTCCTATGTGTTAGCTAGGAAATGTACACTTTACAGAACAGGGTCCAAGTAAACAAAGAACCAAAACAAAGCAGCAGAACAAAAGAGCAATTGCATCCATCCTCAATGGAAGGAAAATTCCCTCCTGGTCCTGCCTTACTGCCAAATTCATTTATCTCCAGAAAGTGAGCAAAGCCCACTAAACAAATGACTGAAAGACTTTGATGGCGCTACTGCACAAAAGCATTTGATTTCTAGCTGCTGTAACATATAATGCTTCAGAGAAAGGTAAAAGAATATCCCCTTTCAATAAAACAATAAAAAAGGTCAGAGGTGAAATTTTACAGTGCTTTGCCATCTAGAACTTAACCACAAGTGAGGGAAAGGCAAAAGTATAGTGAAGAGTGAAACTATTTGGATCTGTTTACTGAATCTCCACACACAGGTCTCATTTAATTAAAGCTTCTGTATTCTTACTGCTTTTGAAAAGGATGTTTTGAGTGCAACAGAATTATAGATAAAATTACTTCTATATCAGTGCTAAAAATGAAAAATTACCCTAGTGAAGCTAGTCTAATTTTTTCAGTGCCAGATTTTTCTCTGTCATATATTATATCACATTTTTTCTCTAATAGCAACTGAATGGCTTTTCTGTGAGTTCCTTGAGAAAAATTGTTCTCTGGTTTAATAACTGTTACTGCTGGGCAACTTTGATATTTGTTGAATTTTCCTTTTAAAGGTTTGGAGGTGTTTTGTTTTTTTTTTTTTCTTTTTTCCATTATTCCTAGTAATTCTTGTATGCTTCTATGTAACTTCCTTCCTTCTCAGTATTTTCATCTTAGACTTCTTGCTGAATGTTTCCTTGGACATCATTTAACCAGGTACATGTCCTTAGTTCGCTTGATCTTTCTTCGTAAGTCAGCCACTCCAACTTCCTAAATAATGTTTTGTACTGTTCTCTCTTCCATATGTCTCTATAACTATTAGATAATTAAATCCTCTGAACTAAACACAGGTGTGGTCATTAGTCATTTATGAGTTCATCCATCTCCCAATGAACACAAGGAAGTTTCTTGTTTAGTTAATTGGACTTGGCTTAACTTTACAGAGTTGGTTCTTACCCCTTTTCTCCATGCAACAAAACTCCAGTGATATCATCTTTATAAAGGTTTTTTATATATATATATGTCAGACAATTAATTTAATTGGCTGTACACCAAAAATTCTTAGTTTCTCTCCCTACTTCTTATTTGAAAATCTAGTATAATATTATATTCTGTTTAGGATGCTACATGTATGTATTGTTTTCTATCATATTTCTCAGTTGTTCACTATATTTTTTTGTCCCTTGAAACCAATGTACCTGAAAAAATTATTGTCATGCTGCATCTCTTTTTGCATAGTGTCATTTAATGAAGACACAATAAGACCTAGCAGCCTTACATTTGCAGCCATTAAACACTTACCTTCCAATGATCATTTTGTTTTGATCCCCATGTTTAGTCACTCAGCCAAGTTCTTATCATGGGACTCTGTTCACATAATAGTCACATAAAAATGATTAACAATACGGGTGCTTCAATACTTAAATCTAAATAAATAATGCCCAGAGTTTTTTGTTCAATGGATCATTTTATGTTGCCATCATTAAAAAAAATGAAGCTTGCTGTGCAAGAAGTATCAAGTTTATTAGAAGTAGTAAAAAGAGAGGAACTGTCCATTCTGGGCACTAGCCTGTTTCTTTTTTTGATGGTAAAGTATCCTTCGGAAAGCGATGTTGTACCATCTTTGTACAGAGAAGAAACATAAGTACCAGGCTTAGTGAGTGGTTGTATATCACGGAGATTCCCAGTGTATCTGCGAGGGGAAATGGACTGGCTTTTGTTGGTAACCAAATTCTACCACATCATGCAGATTAAATAACGTTACTAGGGCAATAGTTAAACTGTTTGCCACTCTACTGATTTACTTTACCAGTTATTGCCATGGGACAGCTGTGTACTCAGTCAATGACTTCTCCCAACGTGTTCAAAAGTTTTAAACCTCTTTGTGAGTGTATATTTCAGAGAAATAAATACAAAGTTACTAAGAACACTTACAGATGTAACCTAAACCAAATGTTAACATCATTTACCACAGAAGGTAATTTTGTATTGCAGCAATTTTCCCAGGCCCCTCATGAGCTGCTGCCTGACAACAAATTATGTAGCACAGATGAATGCAAAAATCATATCCCAAGTTGCTTCAAATTCTGAATAAGATGAAAAACAAAGCACAAAGAAGTAATGGAAAAAGTTGTGGTAAATACCTGTCCTGTCAATCCAGAAAGGGTCCAGAAATCCTTTTGCCAGTAATATTACTGTCACGTAGCTAAGAGGATATATAACTCTCAAACTGTAGAAAGCAATATCAAGAATTAGGAAACTAGTCAATTTTTTTTTATAATTTTTTTTTTTAAAGGAAAAGTCTTTTGTGTCCCTGGTTTTGATCTATTGACAATAAAATATGGATAGTTAGAACAACTAAACTGAAAGTTGTTTCAATGCAATATGTAACTTTAAATGTTTGGTGGTTTTGTTTCTATTTTACTAGTATAGATCAAGAGGGGATTTTTTTATTTTGTTACAGTAACGTAATAAAATTTTGATTTCTTGATATAATTCAACATAACTACTTGTCTTTGAAGAATCAATGTCTACTCAAATTTGTTGCAAAACTGAAACTAGACTTCTCTTGCAAGCTGTATTATTTCTTAATGTAATAGAAAAAAGGCTTCATGTGACACACTTCACATGAAACAAAGATATTCTTGGGCCAGTTTTAAAGTGCTAGGAAGAGTGGTGTATAATAGTACCACTCTGCACATAAACTAGAGTGGTGCCAAGGGGAGCTGCTGTAATAGCGGTAGTAAAAATGGAAAGAAAAGAGAATGTAGCAAAAAGAAAAGGCAATCTGGGTGTTCAACTGATTTAAAATACCCAAACTGAAATAGCAGCCAGGAGCACTTTCTTGCATTTACACTTAGCGAAGGTACTGACCTTTTCACTTCAGTTATGGATCTTTCCTATGATATACTTCTTTTTGAAAGATTAATAGAGGAAGTCCATGCACTGTTCTCTCTCTAAACCCCTTTTTAATCCCTCATCAGATATAGCAATTTTAACATACAAAAATAGTAGGCATTACTTCTGCAGTTTAGAAACCTTCTGCACAAAAGTAGGCAACAAAAAGGATCAATACTTTGTCTCTATCAAGATTCACAGCAGACACATCCTTGTTACACATCCTCTCATAGAGAGTCTTGTCTATGGTTGCTTTATTCCCCTAGTGTTTCTATGGAAATGCCCATTTTCTCAGCACCAGTCAGGCAAATATAAATTGGATTCTGAAATATGTGTTCAATAACACATTGAATGACTTTTGGGGGCTTATTTTAAATACAAACTTGAAATTCAGCCAGAGTGACACAAAAAACTGTTAAATGAACATACCTGACTTCTTGAAGCTGGATATATAAGTAGTATGAAATTCATATCTTCTTTTGGGTAAACTTGAAGACAAAAAAAAGTCATTATTCTTAATATTATATTCTGTTTGTGCTTTTTGGCCAGAGATCAAAACTTAAATGTTTCACTCACATTTATAAAATCAGAAAAAATAAAGCCCCTCTGATATAATGTTTTGGATGCAACAAGCTATTCTACCTGTTGGTCTCTTCTATCAGGTGTCTGGAGATAGGACAAGAGGAAATGGCCTCAAGTTGAGGCAAGGGAGATTTAGGTTAGATATTAGGAAAAATTTTTTTACTGAGAGGGTTGTCAAACATTGGAATGGGCTGCCCAGGGAAGTGGTTGAGTCACCATCCCTGGAGGTATTCAAAAAGCGAGTGGACAGGGTACTCCAGGGCATGGTTTAGGGGGCATGGTTAACGGTTGGACTCGATGATCTTGAAGGTCTTTTCCAACTGAAATGATTCTATGATTCTATGATTCTATGTTTCTATGTATTGTTTTCCATTGTTTATATGTTGACTATGTATTGGGTTTGTGTGACAAGGTTTTTGTAGTGGGGGGGGCTACAGTGGTGGCTTCTGTGAGAAGCTGCTAGAAGCTTCCACTATGTCTGACACAGCCAATGCCAGCCGGCTCCAAGATGGACCAACTGCTTGCCAAGGCCAAGACAATCAGCAATGGTGGTGATAACACCTCACACCTCTGGGATAACATATTTAAGAAGGGGAAAAAAGTTGTTGCACAACAGAAAACTCCAATTGAAGCGAGGAGTGAGAATATCTAAGAGAACCAACCCCACAGACACAAAGGTCAGTGAAGAAGGAGAGGGAGGAGGTGCTCCAGGCGCTAGAGCAGAGATTCCCCTGCAGCCCATGGGGAAGACCATGGTGAGGCAGGTTGTCCCCCTGCAGCCCATGGATGTCCACGGTGGAGCAGATATGCACCTGCAGCCCATGGAGGACCCTACACCAGAGCAGGTGGATGCCCGAAGGAGGCTGTGACCTCATGGGAAGCCCACGCTGGAGCAGGCTCCTGGTAGGACCTGCAGACCCATGGAGAGAGGAGCCCACACTGGAGCAGGTTTGCTGGCAGGACTTGTGACCCCACGGGGTACCCACGCTGGAGCAGTCTGTGCCCAAAGGACTGCAACCCGTGGAAGACACCCATGCTGGAGCAGTTCATGAAGAACTGCAGCCCGTGGGAAGGACTCATGTTGGAGAAGTTTGTGGAGGACAGTCTCCCATGGGAGGGACCCCATGCTGGAGCAGGGAAAGAGTGAGGAGTCTTCCGCCTGATGAGGAAGAAGCAGCAGGGACAATGTGTGATGAGCTGACTGCAACGCCCATTCTCTGTCCCCCTGCGTCACTGGGGAGGAGAGGTAGAGAATTAGGGAATGAAGTTGTGCCCGGAAAGAAGGGAGGGGTGGGGGAAGGTGTTTTAAGACTTAGTTATTATTTCTCACTACCCTACTCTGATTTGATTGGTAATAAATTAAATTAATTTTCCCCAAGTCGAGTCTGTTTTGCCAGTGATGGTAACTAGTGAATGATCTGTCTCTGTCCTTATCTCAACCCACAAGCCTTTCATTATATTTTCTCTCCCCTGTCCAGCTGAGAAGGGGAGTTATAGAGTGGCTTTTGTGGGCACCTGGCATCCAGCCAGGGTCAACCCACCACACTATGCCAGTAAAAATTACGCAAAAAATCAAAAGAAGGTATTTGTAAAAAACTGTGTAGATACCTATTTCTTATTTCAAAATATCTTCAATGACACTAAGAGAGAAAGAGGAATTGTGGACTTCCTTGCACTACTCTATCAAGTTGCCAGGTCTTAGCACTAATAATGTCGGGACTGTACTTTCTAGTTTTGGAAGGCACTTTAATAAGAGGTATAACCAAGTTCAGAGCCATTCTCAGATGCCATTGCTCCGGTCTGCCCTCACAGAGAGTAAATAGTTGAGTAGGTTGTTCTGTGCTCTGGAAGAGGAGAAAAGAGGGTTTCTGGAGGAGGTTGCACTGCTGGGGTGATGCCCTGTGGATGTGATAGGCTGCCCTGGGTGGGGCAGAGGCAGCTGAGCATGAGCCTGCCCTACCGACTACAACCTCATGATGGTTCATGATGGCATCGTCATGAAATTGGGCATTGCCTCATATACTGAAGGGTGTAGGTTTAGGACTCTGTTGAGGAAGCAAACCCTCAAGTTCACGTTCACAGCGTTTTTCACTCACTTGCACAGGATCCTTCTTCTAATGCAATAAACCACTGCATACTCTGGGGGAGGGAGCACTGCCTCACATGGACATTGCTGCGTGTGTCCTCTGGAGTTGATCGCCTCTGATCTCCTGCGTACACCTGGTTCCTGACATATTACTCAACAGTTGCTGCTGGGAAGAATCTGTCAGGCAGAGAAAGTAAGCATCATCCTTCTCATGTATTCTGCAGGAGAGATGAAAGCCTGTCTTTCACAGCCCTTTTCATTCCCTGGGAGTGGCAGAGACTGGATGCAAGAAACCCCCATGCAATGTAGACTCCTGTACAACTTATTGTTGAGATTCACATCAACCCATTACATATACAGTCCATTAGAATGTACTACTACTTTGCCTTCTAATCCATATCCTAACCCTAACTTCAGTTGTACACAAAGGCCAAAAAACTCTATATGCCTTAACATCATTTGTGAATCACCACAGATGCTTGTCATTGGCCTTTGATTTGCTTTGGCAACCAAGGAACCTGCTGGAACCAAACTGTAACAACATTCTTTGAAGAATTCATAACTTATCATTGCTTTACTTTGGGTACTCCTTATGAAACCCTTTTTATTTTGCTGCTTCTCTTTCTCATTCTCCCAAATGTTACCCTAACCCTGACCTGTAAAGTTTCATGTATAATTCACTGAAGAAGCTTGTTAATAACTTTTTTTTGGTGCCTCTTAAGGATCCTATTCACACTGTAACCCAACATTTATTCTAACTTTAACTCTAGCTTGACAGAAGATCTAAAGATATGAACATAAGTATAATTAATTAAAGATTTCATATGCCCACTCTCAGTTCCTTTGGCTACTCCTCATAAATTTTGTCTTTCTGTGAACTCAAACTCTAACCCTGCATTTAAACCTAATTTGACATAAGAACTACAGAGCCCTGCCTAAGCATAAGACGTATCTGATATTTGGCACTAAACCTCAATATACTTTGTTGCTTCTTATGGGCTCCAGTTTTACTGTGCTTCTTTCTTGTCCAAAATTTTTTGTCCTAAACCAAAGCTCAGTCTAACCTGAACTTGACATAGTTGCCAGAGACCACTCTTATGCTCAACCCAACTGTAATTCCTGGGAGAGGACAGTCTACAGCACTTATTTCCTTTGGCTCCTCACTATGTACCCCACTGTTGGTGTTAGTCCTGCCTTTTTCACACACTAAACTCTGTCCCTGACCTGACACTGAGGCTAGTGACTCCTGTGAATCTTGAAGGCAATTATAACTCACTGGAATTTTCTGTTCCTACTCTACATTTAGTTTGGTCACACTTTTTGAGTAAGGTTCTTATTGCAGCTCCTGGATTTAATCCCTAACTTTAATCTGTTTTGCATAGAGGGTAAAGACCCTTGCTAGTCTGAAGCTCATATGCTCCTTTTTAGGATTATTGTATGGAGTACTTGGTTTATCCCTCTTATTAAATAAATATTTCTTATTCTGCTTGTCCAGCCTCTTCAAGTTTTAACCTGGAAGAGCTGGTGACCAGCCAGCTTCTGCACTCCATCTCCTGCCCAGATGCTGCAGTCTGTGACACGCAGTTCTCCCTGGACACTCTTTATGAATCCTATTTTACTGTCACATTTTAATATCATTGCATTTGTTTTGTAACGTATACTTTAATAAACAAGATAACCATTACTAGCTCACATTAGCTTACTAGATAAAGTTTTTCAAAAAGTAGAGCAGGGAATCAGAGGGAACTTGCTCTGGCCCAAGGCAGTTTAGAGTCTTGTATATAATTTCAGGACTGTGACCTGCTACAAACAGTGGATTGCCACCATAGAAAGCTGAGTCAAATGTTTGATGTCATATTGTCTAATATGTGTACAATATTTACAATACTTAAGATTTCTTTAGGTACTCTATGTTTATGGAATATTGTTTTCTGTTTCTTCAAGATTTGCACTGCCACTAGTAAACCTAATTAAAAGAAAAAAAAAAGAAAGAGCTAAATATTGGCAGAAACCTATGAGATTCAGCTGCCCTTCATTAACTGAGGTTTTGGGAACTAGAAAGTGCATGGTAAGTGAGTTTGTTTTATTACCCTTTATGGTCTTGTTTGTCATAATGTCTGTCACCCAACAGTTTCTATTAGTGTGAGAGAAAGAGTGGGATAGAGAGAGAGTTCCCACTGAAACTTAATTGAACTCAGGCTTTGCTGGAGGAGTCAATTTTCATCAGGAAGCTAACGTCCAGCAGCTGTCCTGGAGGAAGGAAGAGGTTTCCTGAGTCTCAGTGTATATGGAGGTCCAGCCCCAAAAGAAGAAAGGACTTAAAGCCCTCCTAGCAGGCAGTGTTACTTGCAAAGTTTTTTAGTGTAAAGGCATTTTAAAAGTTTGCTCTTATTCTGAGACAGCCCTGGTGAAGAAATGGCTGAAAATAAGCTATACAAATTGTTCTAGCAGTGGCAACAACAGCAACATGGATGGAACTTATATATGATCTGTATGTGCAGCTATATGTATCTTTTTAAGAGATTCAATAGTATTGAGTAAAGGGTCTAAGGAATATTGCCTTGCATGAAAACAACTGATGTGATGCATTCAGGATCTCACAGAAAAGATGGATACTGCTGCTTTCAGGTTCCCCAGCTATGTACAGTTGTACTTTTGCTCTTCTACATTTTGCTCAGGGGCAGAAATTAGTATCTTGGTCATACCTGAGCTAAATCAAAATGTTGAAACTTAAGCATTCCCCAGAAGAACTTTTGCTACTAGGATGGGTTTTTTTGGTTTTTTTTTTTCCCAAAGTCTATTCAATGTACTTGCACTCACCAAACAGAGGTAATGAGTTTTTCTGTCTTTTCTTACAAAAATTTATTACTAAACATGACTAGGAAATACGTTATTACACTTGAAGGGGAGTTGGAAATATATAGCTTAAGAAATGTTGACTGAACTTTAGTATATTTCATCTCTAACTATGAGACATAATCCTTAAATCAGATAAGCATTTTGAAAACGCAAGCTAGTAAAAATAATATTGTAATTGAATCTTTGTGATTATGAGTCTTTTAAATAGCATTCCTACTTATCATATAGCTTGTTTCCTTACAGATGGCTTACATTTGTTTTCACCTACATCAATAATAAAGGCCTGGGATCCTAATGCAGAATGTGCAGCAAAATATCTATCTCGCCATCTTCAAGAGCTATCGGGTAATGAGACTTGACTGTTTTGGGAAAGCCTCTCTCTAACAGCTTTTGAATGGAATTTAGGATCATGTCTAGTTTGAGGTACTTCTGACGTCAGAGGAATATATTTATGTATGTGGCAATTTAGAGTAACATGTTAATCTAATGTAACGAACTGGCTGATTCTTTT
Source organism: Harpia harpyja (assembly GCF_026419915.1). Lineage (NCBI taxonomy): Eukaryota > Metazoa > Chordata > Aves > Accipitriformes > Accipitridae > Harpia > Harpia harpyja. Next base: position 28,281,121 of record NC_068947.1, read on the forward strand.
TCTTAAAAGCCTCTGAGCAGTAAATACTTTCTCTTGGTATCAATGAATTATTTATTGTTAGTGATATGAAGACAAAGTTAGAAATAATTATTATTTTTAATTCCCAAATAACTATTTCACTATGTTCTTTTTTTTATTTTTTGAATGACATATATTTATTCTATGTATGTATATGAAATCTAGTCAGAATATGTCTGGAATATTATTTCTTTTCTTTGATTACTTTGCTATCTGGAAAAATTAAGTCTAAAGTGAACAAAATTCCATTACACTTTTAGTTTAAATATGCTAATCATTCAGTCCATTTTTTTCCCCTTTCTAAAACTATTTTAGTTAATGCACTAAGGTTGTATCAAGTGACGTCTTTAGGAAGAAATAATTTTTTCCTAATACTTGGGCTGACATACAGCAGAAGAACCTATATGTGGGAGAACAGTTCCAAGGGAAAAATAAGAGCTCCTATACCAAAGGTATAAAGGTGAGGACGAAGAATTGTGGGAGTTTTTTTCCTTTTTTTTTTTTTTTTTGTGGTTGGTTCTTCCCTGCCTTCCAGCAGAGGGGAGACTCAGAAGTTCTGTATATAATGTATTATTTAATACATTTACTTAATTTCCTACAGTACTTCAAAAATACCAAGTATGTCTGGTCCACATTGAAATTCTGGGAATGCCATATCACAAAGAAAAGCTGCATCAGGATTTTGTACTAGACATTTTTGTCTAATTGGTCCCTGAGGTGACCATGCATATAAAATTCTTGCTAACATAAGGTAATATGACTAATATATTTCAAAACACTAAAAATGATTGTAGAATCATAGAATGGTTTGGGCTGGAAGGGACCTTAAAGATCATCTAGTTCCAACCCCCCTGCCATAGGCAGGGACACATTCCACTAGACCAGGCTGCTCAAAGCCCCATCCAACCTGGCCTTGAACACTTCCAGGGATGGGGCATCAACAACCTCTCTGGGCAACCTGTTCCTGTGCCTCACCACCCTCACAGTGAAGAGCTTCTTCCTTACATCTAATCTAAATCTACCCTCTTTCAATTTAAAGCCATTACCCCTTGTTGTATCGCTACATGCCCTTGTAAAAAGTCCCTCTCTGGCTTTCTTGTAGGCCCCCGTTAGGTACTGGAAGGCTGCTGTAAGGTCTTCCCGGACCCTTCTCTTCTCCAGGCTGAGCAACCTCAAATCTCTCAGCCTGCCTTCATAGGAGACATGCTCCAGCCCTCTGATCATCTTTCTGGCCCTCCTCTGGGCTTGCTTGAGCAGGTCCATGTCCTTCTTATGTTGGGGGTCCCAGAGCTGAATGCAGGACTCCTGGTGGGTTGTAATGAGAGCAGAGTAGAGGGGGAGAATCACCTCCCTCGACCTGCTGGCCACGCTTCTTTTGATGCAGCCCAGAATACGGCTGGCTTTCTGGGCTGCAAGTGCCCATTGGTAGGTCATGTTGAGCTTCTCGTCAAGCAACACCCCCAAGTCCTTCTCCTCAGGGCTGCTCTGAATCCTCCACCCAGCCTGTATTTGTGCTTGGGATTGCCCTGACCCATGGGCAGGACATTGCACTTGGCCTTGTTGAACTTCATGAGATTTGCACGGGCCCACCTCTTGAGTCTGTCAAGGTCCCTCTAGATAGTATCAATTCCCTCCAGCGTGTTGACCGCACCACACAGCTTGGTGTCATCAGCAAGCTTGCTGAGGGTGCGCTCCATCCCGCTGTCGGCAATGTCCATGTTGCCGACAAAGATGTTGAACAATGCCGGTCCCAATGCTGACCTCTGAGGAATGCCACTCCTCATTGCTCTCCACTTGGACATCGAGCCATTGACTGCAACTCTTTGCGTGCGACCATCCAGCCAATTCCTTATCCCCCGAGTGGTCCATCCATCAAATCCATGTCTCTCCAATTTAGACACAAGGATGTCGCGTGGGACAGTGTCAAATGCTTTGCAGGTGGATGACATCCATTGCTCTTCCCTTATCCACCAATGCTGTAACTCCATCATAGAAGGCCACCAAATTTGTCAGGAACGATTTGCCCTTAGTGAAGCCATGTTGGCTTCAACAGTCACCTCCTTATTTTCCATGTGCCTTAGCATAGTTTCCAGGAGGATCCACTCCATGATCTTGCCAGGCACAGAGGTGAGACCGACTGGCCTGTAGTTCCCCTTTTTTCCCTTTTTAAAAATGAGGGTTATGTTTCCCCTTTTCCAGTCAGTGGGAACTTCCCCAGACTGACCCGACTTCTCAAATATGGTGGATAGTGACTTAGGCACTTCATCTGTCAGTTCCCTCAGGACTCATGGATGCATCTCATCAGGTCCCATGGACTTGTGCACCTTCAGGTTCCTTAGATGGTCTCAAACCTGATCCTCTACAGTGGGCAGTTCTTCATTCTCCCAGTCCCTGCCTTTAGCTTCTGCGTCTTGGGCAGTGTGGCTGGAGCACTCGTTGGCGAAGACTGAGGCAAAAGAGTTGTTGAGTACCTCAGCCTTCTCCATGTCCCAGGTAACCAGGTCTCCTTCCAGAGAGGGCCCATATTTTCCCTAGTCTTCCTTTTATCACTGACGTACCCATAGAAGCTTTTCTTGTTGCCCTTGATGTCCCTGGCCAGATTTAATTCTATCAGGGCTTTAGCTTTCCTAACCTGATCCCTGGCTGCTCGGACAATTTCTCTGCATTCTTCCCAGGCTACTTGTCCCTGCTTGCACCCTCTGCAGGCTTTCTTTTTGTGTTTGAGTTTGTCCAGGAGCTCCTTGTTCATCCATGCAGGCTTCCTGGCATTTTTGCCCGACTTCCTCTTTGTTGGGAGGCGTTGCCCCTGAGCTTGGAGGTGGTGATCCTTGAATTTTAACTGGCTTTCTTGGGCCCTTCTTCCCTCCAGGGCTCTATCCCTTGGTACTCTACCAAGCAGATCCCTGAAGAGGCCAAAGTCTCCTCTCCTGAAGTCCAAGGTAGTGAGCTTGCTGTGCACCCTCCTCGCTGCCCTGAGGATCTTGAACTCCACCGTTTCCTGGTCACTGTAGGCAAAGCTTCCCTTGAGCTCCACATTCCGCACCAGCCTCTCCTTGTTGGTGACAACAAGGTCCAGCATAGCACCTTTCCTCATTGGCTCCTCTATCACTTGGAGAAGGAAGTTATCATCAATGGATTCCAGAAACCTCCTGGACTGCTTATGCCCTGCTGTGTTTTCACTCCAACAGGTGTCGGGGAGCTTGAAGTCCCCCATGAAGACCAGGGCTTGTGAATGTGAGGCTGCTCCTATCTGTCTATAGAGGGCCTCATCCACTCAGTCTTCCTGGTCGGGTGGCCTGTAACAGACCCCCACTATAATGTCACCTGTCCCTGCCCTCTCTTTAATCCTCACCGATAAGCTCTCAGTCAGCTCCTCATCCATTCCCAGGCAGAGCTCCATGCACTCCAGCTGGTCATTGACATAGAGAGCGTCACCCCCTCCTCATCTCCCATGCCTGTCCTTCCTAAAGAGCCTGTATCCTTCCGTTCCAACACTCCAGTCATAGGAGCCATCCCACCACATCTCCATGATGCCAATAAGATCATAGACCTCCAGGCATGTGTACGTCTCTAACTCCTCTTGTTTATTCCTCATGCTATGTGTGTTTGCATAGAGGCATTTAAGCTGGGCCCCCGATGAAGCTGACTTACTGGCTGGAGTGGCTGGAATTCCTTTGTGCTGCTCTTCAGGTGTTCTCCTGCTGACCTGTGATCCCTCTCCAAGCTCTGGGCATCTATTGCTGGCACTGGCGTCAAACTGGTACGAGTGGGACGGATTGAGGTTCCCCTCCCCTGGCAACTTTAGTTTAGAGCCCTCTTCACTGTCTTGGCAAGCCTATGACTGAAGATGCTCTTCCTCTTCTCTGACAGATGGACTCCGTCAGCCCCCAGTAGAGCAGGTTTCTCAAAGCGACTTCCATGGTCTAAGCAGCTGAACCCCTGGCTGTGGCACTAGTCCCATAACAATTTGTTGATTTGCCAGATTCGACTGGCCCTTTCAGATCCCTTTGCTTTGACTGAGAGGACTGATGAAAAAACTACCTGTGCTCTGGAGTCCCTTACTGCTGCTCCCAGGGCTCTGTAACCCTTCTTAATACTCCTCAGACTGCTCCCGCCTGTATCACTTATGCCCAAGTGAAACAACAGCAGCTATGAATAATAGTCTGTGGACTGTACGACGCCTGGTAGTCTCTTGGTGACATCCTTGATATGAGCCCCCGGTAAGCAGCACACCTCTCTAGACAGTGTGTCAGGTCAGCAAATGGGTGCCTCCATACGTCTCAGAAGAGTCGCCTACTACTATCACCTGTTGCCTTTTCTTAGTTGCGGTGGTTGTTACAGGGGGAGCAGATCAGGCTGCCTTACTCAGCTCCAGCATCTCTCCTGATGTGATGGGTCTTTCCTCTTCAGCCTGCAGAGCAGTGAAGTGGTTCTGCAAGTACACCTCAGGCTTCGGGGGAAGTCTCTTCCTCCTGCAGGTCCTTGCCATTGCAAGCTTCCATTCTTCCACGTTATTGGCCCCCCTCCCTTCCGTGTGTGCTGGTGGGGGAGTTTTTGGTTGTTTGGCTGTGGGTCCACTGCAGACTGCACTTGGAACCAGCTAACTCCTTCTCAGCGTACCTGATGCTCCTCAGCCTTCTCACTGCCTCCTGCAGCTCAGCCATCTGCTGCGGGAGGTCCCCCACCTTTTGCAGGCAAGTCTGCTGCCTGTCCCTGCCCCCGGAGAAAGGTCTAGGCACTTCCTGCAGTCTGAGGTCTGAACTGCGCCTCTCCCTTCAGCAGCTCCGTCTGGGTGGAGGCATCGGCCACCGCTGCGGTAGATGGTGCAGACCCCCCAGCTGGAGCTGCAGCCTTTGCTCTCAGACGAGTGCCCACCATTCTGCCTAGAAGGTCAGGTAGGATGAGTGCCCTTGGCCTGTGCAGATGGTCGCAAATGGTGCCCAGTTGCTTGGTTATGTGGACTTCAAGCCTCTCCACTCGGCCAGTGGAACATCCCTCCTTCCAGGAGGCCCCCTCCCTGCGCCAACTGCCGTGCCTACTGCTGCGTTGCGCTGTGCCATGCCCTGGCTGTCACGCCAGGCCCTGTTTGCCCACCCTGGTTGTAGCACTCCCGTGGGCTGCCCTTGGTGGGAGTGGGGGGCGGCCGCTGTTACTCCTGGCCCTGCCCACGCTTTGTCAGCCGCTCTCCTTTGTGTGAGCTGCTGGCTCCTGGTGGGTCTCTGTGCTCTCCTAGGGTTTCCCTGGCTCAGGAAAACCCCTTGCATGCCACAATCCCCCACTCCACTGTGGAACACACCTGCACTGGAGCTAATCCCCTTGGCGAGTGATTGTCTCCCCTCTCCTTCCCACCAGTAATGGTGAACTTGCTAAAGAGTCACAGGGCTTCTGAGAGGTTGGGGTAAGAGTTCAAGAGTGCCTTCCTCACCCTCTTTCTCCTAGCCCATGTAATTTAATAATTACCTTAATCAAATCCCATTTATGAGTGATTTAACCTCATAGCTCAAAACTGGAACAAAAAGTATCAGGAGGCCATCCATACCCCAGTACAAGTAGTTGTAGAGACCCATCACCTCCTCAGTAGCTCCCAGAAATAGCAGCACTGGCTCAGACTAAGGGCCCATGTAGCAGAGCAACCTGCCTCCTGCAGCAGCTACATGCAGGTACTTAAGGAAGAGAGAAAATAGATTAAGTGATACTTTTAAATGATACTTCCCCCCACAAGTTCTGCTTGTCTCCAACTGCTTTCAGCTTTGGAGGTTTCCTGAACCTGCTGTGCTTTTTCTACTTAAAAACTCTCAATGACTTACCATTGAATGCTTGTCCAGTCTTCCATCAAATCCATGTGAACTGTCAGTATCTACACTACCCCCAGCAGGGGTTTACACAGGTCTCTTGCTGTGTGAAAATCTGTCTTATCTTACTGAGTGCTATCAGGCTTGTTCCTTCTACTTTCATCCTTTCGCTAGTAGGCTCCTAGTGCTTGTGTTGGAAGATGTGACAAATGATCAGGACTTCTCTATGCTGCTGAATTTTGTAGGTCTCTTGTATACCATACCAAACTATCCATTTTCTGATTAGTCATTCTTAAAAAGTTAATCCTTCCTTTTTTCCAATTTTTTAATCCATTCCAAGACAGGGAAGTTGGTGCTTCAAAGAAAAGTGAACCATGGATTTACATGGTGGTGTAATGTTGCTTCCAGAGGTGTTTTTCTTGTTTCTTAGTAGCTTCTAACAATAGATTTATTTTTGTCAGCTAATGAGTTTTGAGATCATGTTTTCATAAAACTATCACAGTCTCTAGATGTCACTTACGTTTGGTAATGGTCCACAAAGAGCATGATATTCCATATGTAAACTTAAGTTTTGTCTTTCATGAATTACGTAGATTAAGAAGTATTACTTATACACCTTTCACTTATGTGTCTGTCTATAACAAGTTGTTAGGTGTTTTACAGTCACTTAGGATCAAAACTTCCTTTTGGAGTTTATTAGTTTGCATTGTCCTCATTGCTGTCAGTAACTTGATATGATTAGGAAACTTTCCTTCTTACTTATATTTCTACATGTTTTTTATTTTGATAACTGAGTATATACTACTATCAGTTTCCCAATCTGTTTTTTTTTTAAGCAATTATTTATCTATATCACAACCTTTTTCTCATCCCATGATTGCTTGGTTTCTTTAAAGCTTTTAATAAAGACTTTTGGTGAAAACCTTCTTGAATGGTAAGACTACTAGGTTTTTTTAACCTTGCAAAGGACTTCGAGAGGCTTGTAGGCAGGGTTTTTTCAATAACCCATTATGTACTGACTTCTTTCAAGGTTGTCAGACCTTGGAATCCATTATTTGGTATTTTTTCCTTTTTTTGTAGACATTTGGTTTATGGGCCTCCACTTACCTGGATAGTACCTGGAGCCTTCCTTCCTATTTCCTTTTTTTGGTGCAATTTTTGTCACAACACAAAAGTGGTGTTAAGTAAGAAGTTAAAGACCACAATTAATAATTCTATTTCAGTACCATCTGGTCCCAGAATTTTCTTGTTATTAGTTTTGTTACCTTAAATCTCTAACTTAATTCATAGTCACTTCAACTTCAGGCAAACCTGTTGAGCCTCCCACAAGGAGTTCCAGCATGGATGTCTGTTTGGATTTTTTCTCCTCAGTGAACACTAATTTAAAAAATATCACTACCTTTCTTCAACAGCCTTGCCTCTTTGAAGGCTCATTTTATACACTGCTCATCAGCTGGCTATACATACAGTATGACATATTTTTGTTCGAGGTAGATTTGGAGACAGCGTTCATCCAGAACTTCTTTCATTTAACCTCCCAGAGTCTGATTCTCTTTTCTTCACATAGAGGCAACTTTCTCTTTCTGGAACATTCTGCTTCTTTCTAATACCTTCCCTTACTATTCTACTTAATCATGTCAACAACTTCTTAATCTGTCTTAATAAGTAATGTGCACTGATGCTTTGCTAACAGTGTGGTGCTCTTCAGTGCTCTCCTTGCTGCCTAAAAGGATTAAACTGTAGTTATCCCTCTTATTCTCTTTTTAACAAGCTACCTAACTTTTTCATAATTCCATCTTTCAGGTTAAGTGCAGTCACGGGGTTTTTAGATTGATTCTATAGGGATGTCAAATTTTAATACACCATATTTGGCATTACAGAATAACTTGTCAAGTGAATGATTTTGGATTAGATCTTGCACACTATTTGGGATGAAGTAAAGAGTTTCATTTTCTCTCTTGAGTTCTATAACTGCTATCCTTGAAACAAGTATATTGTAAAAAAAAAAAAACCAAACCTTTTCTGGGCAAAAGCTACATTGGAATGTGAAAGCTGTCTGAGCAATTGTAAAACAGATCTGCCAATAATGGCTTAAAGCTGCACCAGGTGAGGTTTAGACCTGACATTAGGAAGCATTTGTTTACTGAGAGGGTCGCCAAACCCTGGAACAGTCTTCCTAGAGAGGTGGTTGATGCTCCAAGCCTGTCAGTGTTTAAAAGGCATTTGGACAATGCCCTTAATAACATGCTTGAACTTTTGGTCAGCCCTGAAGTGGTCAGGAAGTTGGACTAGGTGATAATTATAGGTCCCTTCCAACTGAAATATTCTATTCCTTTTCTAATATGCATCAACTTTGCTTGTCATTTTTTCTTTTTTTTTCTTTTTTTTTCCCCTGGGGGGAAAGAAAGGCTTTTGACGTTGAATCCAAACCCTTTTCTGCCTTTTTCTGAGCAGAGATGACATGGTCTAGAGACAAAAAGCAATGTGCAACTAGTGGTGTAGAGAGGTTAGACTGCACTATGCAAACTAAGGCATAAAACTAATTTTCCAGGTATGGTATTAATATTATAATGGTCAGTTTGGTTACAGCTGTAAGAAATTTTTAAATATCTGTAATTTATTTGTAAAAAAAGGTTTTGTTCATTTATTAAGTCTAATTAGATGCCAGCATTTAAAACAAGGATAACTGGCACTAGCAGTATAGCAGTAAATAGATGTTAGTATTCAGGTAAAAATAGTCTGCAACACTTAATTTTACATTAGCATAATTCCGTAGATTATTTTTTGCATATGTACTGTCTCTTTATTCAACATGTATGAAAAAGGGTATGACTTATTGGTGTTCTCACTTCTGAAGTAAGTTAATTAAAAAAATCAACGTTTTGAATTCATATCTAAATAGTATTTTTGTATATAGCAATTTGAGGTATCAACAATTAATGTATAGTTGTAATAATAGATGTCAGTATTATAATATTTTGTTATTCATTGTCAATTTAAAATAGGTGGTATCTATCAAGTCTTAATGTTCCAGACCAGATCATTAATTATCAAATTTACTGGTGCTTTATCTGAAAAAGTTTTAATGTTTGTAAGGTAACCCATGGAAGCCTCCTGTTAAAACTATTACTTTTTGTCGCTTAGTTTGCAGAAGTCAACAAATACATTCATGTAAGTAGTAAACTGTCATAGGAGTGCTCTAAAATACTCTCATTTCTATAGTGTTGATGTGTAGCTATCCATAACACTACAATTCATTTTTTTCCTATAATAATGGAAACAGTGCTGGTAAAAAGTTTGCCCTTATGAAGGCTTTTGTTTGTGCTGAGACTCTTACAACATTTGTCATTAGCTGATAGTTGTATTGTTAACAAAATACAGGATTTTGAAATCTATTTTTGCATGAGTATCTCCTGCAATAAACTTTGCCTGTAACTGCTCCCAAATTTTTTAAAGGGCTTGAAAAAGCAGTACTAATTCTGCAGTAAGAATGACTTTGCAGAGTGTGTGGGACGTAGCGAGAACCCAATGCACGCTGGCCATTTTAGTTCAAGCTAGTTCTTGTCTGATCCCATGGACCAAATGCTCTGCAACCCCTTGAGCTCATTACATGTTCTCCTGGACCATGCATCTGGTTTCCTGTCATTGAGAAGTCAGCAAGTTCATGACCTCTCAGACTGCACCACTGTGAGAATCAGAGTGCAATAAGTAGGTGTAAGAAAAAGAAATTTGCTTCAGTGTTGTTACAGATGCACTTTTGGACTACTTGGCCAAATCATCAGGAACTCTTCAGAATGAAAAGAAGGTAATTATTTTATCATAACACAGTCACAGTTCAGATGTTGTATACTCCTGTACCTCAGGACTTTCATGCTTGTAGTCATGCCTGTTCATAATGGTATGCGTGCTTTCACTTAAGTCAGTGATAGATCTTCCACACTTTCTCTGGTTCTTTTGAAGGGAAAAAAAAAAACCAAACAAAAAAACCCCCAAAAAACCAAAACAACCAACACACACACAAAAAAAAAAAACAAGCACCAAAACTAATCATGAAGAGGGCACTGAAGTTCAAGTTAACCTGCACATAATAACAGAAAAATAAAATAACCACTTAATAAAAAGATCTTTCTATTGTCTTATTGTGCTTTTTTTCATGGCTACTGATGCTGTTAGCGATTCTGGACTGGATCCTTTGTCACTGTAAATCAACATGGTTCAACACTTTTTATGCATTAATGTGAAACTTGATCTATGATTTTGTTGGTGAGATGTGATTTTCACCCACCAAAGAGCTTTCCATTGGTTTCAATGCTCAAAATATTCCATATATGTTAACTAATATTAATGTAAAGTTTAAAAATGATTATTTTTCTCCAGAAAAGAAAATCAGTTATAAAAAATGTGAAGAAAGTCAAAGGTTCAGAAATCTAGAATATGCCTTTTATTTTAGAGCCATAAGAAAGGAAGAGGCAAAGATAAGACCCTGATTCTGCAAAGTCTGGTATCACTGGCTGTAGAAATGAGACAGATGTGAAATTACTTGGGGGTGGGGTGTTGTCACTCAGTTCAGACATTCACTTGTTTGGAAGACGAGTAAATTGCCCTCCCCAGAAGTGGTAGTAGTGGGTGTGGGTAGTAGTGGGGTATTCTGAATGTTATTTTGGTCTAAATAATTAACCCTAACAAATACAGTTAAATCCAACTTAGATATGAGTAATTTTAATATCTCAAATATTTCTCTAACAGAAAGTGAATGCATCAAACCTCATTCTATGAGATATGTGTATTTGAAATGTGTAGTGTGTACGTGAAAACACCAAAGGTGTGTACTTGATTCACAGAGGAAACCATGGGAATTTTTACAAGTAATCTTCTTGGAAATGTACAACTTAATACTTGAAGTAATTTAAAACAAAATATAGTGATAAATATTTCTATATATTGTTTGTCTGGATGTTGACCTTCACCTTTATTCCTTATCAGCTCTTTGACCTGTTCAATTTTAATGTCATTTGCCCTGTCATAGACAATGTGCTATGTCAATGAGCTAAGAGATGAGTGGTATTATTTCTAAAGACTATTTAAGAATACTTTCCTGTCAGTGGATCAATGTTCCCATTTGTGTTTGATTAAAAAAGGTGGAAGGTAACCCATAAATACATTGAGAGTAAAAAACTTGTTTGAAAGAGGATGAGAGTATTAAAGCGCTAAGAAAGGGGAACAGGTTTTCATGCAACTTTTTCCATTATCTGCAAAAAACCTCTGTTAATAGAGGTGACTGAATTCATGAAATGTCATTCAAAGTTTTCCCATCTCCTTGTATATCTTTAAAAGCTAAAAGACTGTGGGTTTTTAAAAAAAACAAACAAACAAACAAACAACAAAACAACAACAATAAAAAACAACAACAAAGAAAACAACCCTGATCTTGGTAGCTGATTTGTAGGGGTTTGTAGTCTTATTAACAAATTGGCTCTTGATCCTGGGTATGCTGAAGGAACATTGTGAAGTTTTCTCTCATGGAGAACTTGTCTTATGTTTTCTTTTAATATAACACCACACTGAGTGTAAAGCAAGAGGAAACTTCATTTGATGGAAAAAACTACAGGGCTCTTGGCAGTTAATAAATGTTTATATAAATATTGATACATATAGATTTATTTTGCTGCATGGTGGCTTTGTTTTTGTGCATTTCAAGATTGTGAAGTGTGCTGAACCTCCAACTGTTGTTTAAAAATATAGCTATCTATGTATTGGGGGTGTCTGGGATGGAGTTAACTTTCCCCACAGCAGCCCTCATAGTGCTGTGCTTTGTATTCATAGCTAGAACAGTGTCGATAACACACCAATACTTTGGCTGTTGCTGAGCAGTGCTTGCAGAGCATCAAGGCTGTCTGCAACCACTCACCTGCCTCCTTCCTCCCCCAAAGGCCAGTAGGCTGGGGTGGGCAAGGGCAAGAGGTTGGGAGAGGAAATAGGCAGGACAGCTAACCCCAACTGACCAAAGGGATATCCCATTAATATATTCCATACCATGTGACATGTTCTGCAATAAAAGCTAAGAGGGGGAGGCATCCTGTATTAAGGCATTGTCTCCTGAAGCAACCACTATGTGTACTGAGGCCCTACTTCCCAGGCAGTGGCTGGACATCACCTGCTGATGGGAAATAGAGAATAAATCTTTTCTGTTTTCCTTTGCTTCTGCACACAGCCTTTGCTTTTCTGTTTTTTAAACTGACTTTATCTTGACCCATGAGGTTTTTGTGTTCCTTTCTTCCTAATCCTGCTGAAGGAGAGTGAGAGAGCAGCTGGGTGGGCACCAGGCTGCCAGCCAAGGTAAATCCACTGCAAGCTACAAAAATTGTGAAACTACCATCTTGAAAAAAAGAGCATAATTCTTCTGGTTTGTTTGAAAGTGATAGTACTTTTAACCTTTACAGATGATAGCGCTAAAAGTTTAACTGATACTTAGGTGTCCCCCCGGTAGCTTTCTTTTTCTTTTTTTGGGTTTGAGGATTATGTTTGGCAAGCTTTTCTGTGAAGTCTGGGAGGTAGTCCCTTGGTGTCTTAGTGTTCCTTGCGTATCTCCAAAGTAGATATACTTAGCTCTAAATATAATGATATATATAATTAAATGATTTATTATTGTTAACTTTATTCAGACTAGAAATAAGGTTAATATTGCATGGAAGTGCATAGTGGATCAGAAGAGTACTTCTGGGCTGAAAGTGAAAACACTCAACTCTAGCTGGTTTGTTTGGGTTTTTTCCTACAGTCTGTGTACAAACTGTGCACATGTATGATTCTTAAACCTACTTAATTCTTTCATGAAATAAGACTGTTACTAGAGAAATTAAGACAATTTAAAATAGAATATTTATACATACTTATGAGTACATTAGCAATAAAAAGAATCTTTGCATAATTTATCAGGTGATATCATATGAAACTTAACTTTTATGCCTTGAAAACAACTAAGCACCTACCATATCTTGCTGAAGATGATAGCACTTGTTGATTGTCAGTGAAAAGTAAGACCTAATGTGTCTCTTGGGACAGCTGCAATATAAATCACAAAACTTAGAGCTGTGTTTCATCAGCTGAGCAATATTTCCACTGATAAAAAAAAATTGAATGCTTTTGGATTTAAGGATTTTTAAATGTAAAATCTAGATTCAAATCTTTGCAAAAAGACCTGTATTGGATATGCTGAGCATATCCATAGCAGCTGATTACAGCGGAGATTTCCTCAAGCCTCTTCTCCTGTTTTGCTCTGTGGATCTTGATGCGGCGTGTGAAGAAGCAGCAAGCTTGGCTCTGTTCTCCAGCCTCCTGTTGTTCCAACACAGAAACTACACTACCTTGTTTCAGGAGAGTCAAATAGGTGAAATTACTTGGAGCAGCTACCTGGTAAGCTAGAGTAAAACTGCTTCCAATCTAACAAAATATTTCTGCAAGTCTTTGAGCTGCCATTAGATGGTGATTACTTTTGATCCATATCTATCTGAGCTTGACAGGAGCTAGTGACCTAGGTTTGTAAAGCTTAATCTCTCACTACTGTTCTCTCTTGACACTTTTAGTCTCTCTGATCAGATGAAGGTGTGATGTCTACCACTCTGTGTGTATACATGATATTTATCACTTTTGAAGTGTTCATAAAGCTTTTTGGAAGTGGTATTAAGAGGTAGGGAAAGAAATGTATTTAAAACTGGCTTCCATTAGTTCTGATGTGAATAAAAACTGATTAAACCATTGTTACACAACTTTGTCAACGTAGTTTATGCCAGCTTTGTATAGTGAACAAAACTTTATTCCTGATTTTCTTTTCACTGGACCAGCATTTATGAGATCACATGCACTTGTTTTGCATTTTGGTCCTGAGTTATGTAAAGACTTACATGAAAAATAAAGGTGATTGGTAAAAAGAACCACAAATGTAGCACAGATCTGCATTTGAGCAAGCTCACAATGATGTACGGCTGCAGTTCAAGTCAAGGTTAGTCATTGTGGTGGGTTGATGGTTGGCTGCCAGATGTCTGCCCAGCTGCTGTCACTCCTCCACCTCAGAAGGACAGGGGGAGAAAATAAGGTGGTAAAGCCCGTGGGCTGAGATAAAGGCAGAGAGATCACTTATCAACTACCATCACTGGCAAAACTGACTCAGTTTAGAGGAAAATTACTTTAACTAAAAAATAGGTTTGGATAGTGAGAAACAAAGAAAAATCAGAACAATGTTTTTTCCCCCTGCATCTTTCCCAGGATCAACTTCACTCCTTCATTGCCAACTCCTCTACCTTCCCTTCCCTGGTCTAGCCACTCCCCCCCCCTCCATGACACAGGTGGGGATGGAGAATGGAGGGTTGTGTTCAGTCCATAACAGTTGGTTTCTGATCCTCCTTCCTGATGGAGGCCACCCTGCAGCCTCCACTGCCAACGCCTTGATACCTACACCAGTAGGCACAGCCATCTAAAAAGTAGGGGTTTCTTGGCAGTCAGCGCACTGCCCAGTTTCCCAGGCAGTGTGAGCCATCACAGCCTGTGTTGGTTTCCTGGCCTCACTGTCACATGTCTGAGAGAAGATAACTATGGACTTGATGTTTCTCTTATGGGATTTCTTGTCAAATTACTTCTTGTAAGATCACTATTGTATAGTTTTCCCCACAAGTTGTCTACATCCAATCAGCTTAAGTGAAATATATATTTGACTAGTTACAGGTGTACGGCAGCTGAATTGATACAGGCTCAATTTTGAAACGGCAACCAATATTTTTATTTTGATGTAGCAATTTCGATGTAGCAATAACAATTGAAGAAGAGACAGATTTTTCAGAAAGCTTTAAAGACTCCAATCATGCATTTATTTAGCTGTAACAATCAGATTTGTCACTCAGCCCTCCACAGATGGGCATATAATCAGAGCTGGACCATCAGCCTTGAATAATTATCAGCCTCAAAAAAAACCCCACCCTACCCTTGTGAATGACTTCATTCTAGTCACTTGAAAGTGTTCTATCTATTGTATGTATTAAAATTGTATTACTTAAACAGACAATCAGTGGAAAAATGTGAGTACCATTTTCTCTGACAAATTGCTTACACAGACTGATACTCAGTTGCTGTTTTCTTTTACAAATGTTACTTTCCCACTGTCCCCCATCTGGTTTTGCCTAGCTCAAAATAAAGAATATGTAAGAACACTATATAAACAGATTTTTTTATTCTGCTTCCACTTGCATGGCACCTTTTTTTACCTCTGAAGGCATTAATATTTTTACATTAAATTTTTGTTGGAATATTTTGAAATATAGTCATTAACTTGCTATATTTATGACTGGTTGTTCTAGGTCACATGTTGCTTGAGGCAGACTTCTATTAACGTGTAAATTGCAGTTTCACACCAGTGGCCTCTTTAAAGTCAAAGGGGAAATAAAGTTTTTAGATTAGAGTTGGGCAGTTAGCATACCAAGAGGGAGTGTGTTTAGATTACTGAGTTTGCATGAAAATTATAAGTGGATTTCTTTCTTTAATCCCCAATAAGATACTATATAGTTAAAGATTTGTTCTTCCAGGTGGTAATGCTTTCTGTAATACTTGTTTTTCTATTTTTCCTTGCCATTGTTTTGTTTTTTCTTGGTCCATAAAAAAATATAGGTTTGGAAGGACTGAGTCACCCGTTTGACGTCTTTGCTGTCAAAGCAGCTGTGTCATGTAATCAATGATTAATGTTATACACGTCTTGATGAATTTGAGTTTGAGTCTTGTTCACACAGTGGACATTCTCACTCTAATTTCTGGTCTATTGTATTGAGAGTAATCTTACTGACATTTATCCTTGTGCCAGCAGTCCCTTAACTTTACCTGTTTATTTTCACCTATGTCTTTGGGGTTTTTGTTTTGTATTTAGAGACTGCAATCACACACTCCTCCAGCCTTTGCTTTATTAGCTGAAACATGCCAAGTTCCTCTAATAACATCATGTATGATAGGATGACCTTCCTTTTTGTTTTTTCTAAGAGGGATTTTTTGAACTTTGAAAGAAGCTGAATGTGCTGTAATTTAAATATCTCACTGCATATAACATTCTTGATGATCTTACAAATTTTTTTTTTTTTTTGTGGCAGTTACTGTTCTCATGGTGTTAATCCATATTCAGCATCGTTTCTTTGATCAAGAAAAAAAATCCATGGGGAAAACCCCTGGGGACTAACTACTTTAATTACTGGATGCTATGGGTAGGCAATGTTAGCTGAGGAGATTTGTGTAGCTACTTTAGAGAAAATCTGTTCTGAGTCACAGCAGCTGAGCATCTGGCCATCTGCCTCAGTGTGTGCTTAAGGATGCTGGACCATCCCAGGATTGACATGTCTCTGGGAACACAGATGTCATGATTGAGTTTTCTGATGACTTTGTCTATGCTTATAGTGCTACAATGTTTTCCAGAGTTTGTATTTTGTCTCTTTTTTAATTTTTTTTTTTTTCTTCCTCCCCAGAACACTCAGTATTTTGTGGGTTTCATGTAGGTAATTTTCTTTAAACAAAGAGAAAGAGGAGCAAACCAAAGTGAAAGAAAACTAGATCCATTTTTGTGGTCTCAGTATAAAAGACTTGTTCTGTCATAGCTCTGCAAACCCCGATGAGGGGTGTTAACCTTAAAAAAAAAAAAATTTAGTTAGACAAGAGTCTAGTTTCCTCTAAAGCTAATGGAAAACATTGTCTAATCATAGCCAATATTATAGTAAGTCTCTCTCAAAATTTAAATGCAGGGGGGCAGGGAAGTGCTAGGGGAAGAAAAAAAATCAACAGCAACAAAAAAAAAACTATGAAACCCAACGAACCACCCCACAGAATATGAACTTTGAATTTACTTACTGTGTTTTCAACAACTGAAGTCTGACTTTCCTTGTTCCTGACAATAGCAACCTCCACACTGATGAAACTTCACAAGCAGGATTTTTTTTTTTTTTAAAGCATTCCTGCTTACCCTAAGACTATCACTGAAAGTGATTTGTTTAATTTTTTGTAATGAGAGAAAACACATAAAATAAAATAAAACTTTTTTAAAAGATCACAAACTTAAAATTTGTATCTTACTTTTTATGGTACAATTACAAATTTGCTTTCTACATCCATAACACAGAAGTAGCAAAGACTTAGTTTTAAGTTATCTGTCTATTAAACCAGCATATGCTACTTTCACTAACTGTACTTTCCATAGCAAAGTATTCATTCAGCATGATGTTTTAGAATGTATTAAACTATATCAGAAGGGATGTTAGATGTTGGAAGTTCTTTTATCAGCAAATGAAGTTATGTGAAGGTATAAAACAGATCAAAATCTCCTTTATTCTAAGCTTGCATTTGGCAGGTGCTTTCCTGTTGCATCTGTGAATTTGTGGGTTTGGGTTATTGGTTTCAGTTTTTGGCTGATCACAGTTCCAGCAGCCTGTGCAGCAATTAAATGTAGGCAGAGTCTGTTTTGCACTTACGTATACAAGCTCTTGATCAGGTATGAGCCTCCAAAATCCTGGGTTTAATGTACAGGTCATCCTACAACTGTATCAGGTGATTTTAGGTACAAATCCTCTGCAAGCACCTTGTAGATAAAAACAAAACTAAAAAAAAAAAACAACCAAACCCCCCCCCCCCAAAAAACCAAAAAACAGACCAAAAAAAACCCCCCAAAACAAAACCAGGAATGCAGCTGTTGTGAATGATACTATGTATTGAACATTTTCTGGCTCAAAGGTAGCTCAGCACTTGAGAACCTGTAAAAGCAATGAAAATCTAAGGGCTTGGGCACTTATGGTGTGGTGGCAGAAGCTGGCCTTGAGCTGCATAGAATATAGACAGGTATAGTTGCAAAGCATTAATTGGGAGAGCAAGAGGTTTCACAATGGAGTATGGATATGTGAGGAGACGTAACACTGTAATTAAAAAAAATTTAAATCAAAGAGTGGTGTTCGTAATGAGCACAGGGTCCATTCAGGCAGGTCTGAAGAACCTGCCAGGATTATAGATGGGGGTGAAGGTAATGTCCCCAGGCCAGCCTATCATGCTGACGCAATGAAGTAGCATGCACTTGGCAGGATCACTTTCCTTTTTGTAACTGAGGACTGTATAGTGAGCAGTTCCCCAAATGTTTTCTATGCATATTAGACACAATACAGTCACTGAGATATCATAAGAATATGACAGAAGATTAATTTATAATGTACCCACATTTTCTATTGAAGAAGCAAAAGATCTTAGGAAACTCATTTAGCTGCTGGTGAATGAATTTCATAGCTGTCCTCAAAGATAGTTCAGTTCAAGTTTCCTTGCTTAATAGCAAAATATAGATAGAGAACTCGAGAAAAAGGAAAACTGCAATAAGGACTTAAAAGAAATAATAATAATTTAAAAAATCTATTCCCTGTCAAATGAAATTCATCTCAGTAAAAACTCCAGTTGCATGTTTCTGCAGAAAATCTGGGTCTAATATTGTGATATTCTCTAATTATCTTAATATACAAGGATCTTAATGCTTATGTTGTTGTGTTCACATTACAAAAGAAAAAAAGTTACAGAAAAGACAGACAGTTAGTTCAGCCATTCAAGAGTTGCTAGGTAATGTTTTGATGAAATACACCTGGTTCTGTAGAAACTGGGTTTTGAGGTGCACAAATAACAGGTAAGCTAATTAACCTTTCCTACGTTGTTTGCCTGTTAAAGATTCCTTAATGCGTATATAGTTATAATAGACTTGTGTTCATAAATAATTTCACCATTTGTTGCTTGCAAGTTCAGTTCTTTAGAATAAAGATAGAGAACAAAATTATTCATTTTCTTATTCTGAGTGCAAACTGCATCCGAATGAACTACTGTTTCTTCAGGAAAAAAAATGAACTAGCAGTGTTTCTAATGCAGATCAGTTCTTCCAAAGCCAGGCTAACTGGTAAAAAAATGTGTCTTCTATATTTTTTCAGTCAGTCACTGCGCAGAGAATAGACTATTAACCTTGTTAATTTATACTTGTGCTCTTAACAAGCTTATGTCTGGATTCTTAAATTGTTACTGTAATCCTACTGACTGACTTTCTGAAACACAAAGGTTCAGAAAAAGAGACATAAATAACAAGCATATCTAAAGAAGTCACTCTAATTACAGGTATTATGTTGCCTGGAAAAATGGTGCAAAATAAGTTCTATTTTTTACAATGTCTAATTTGTGATCTAATACTAATTACAGCCTGTTTCAAAAGTTTAAAATATAAGGTTATTGTCTCTGAGTGTGTGGACACTAATTTTTGCTCTGCCCTGAAACAAGATGGGGAGAAGATATTTTTCAAGTATGCTTTTACAATAATTCCTCAATTTTTATTTATAATACCTTGGCAATGAGATGTGTAGTAATACCACTTTATCAACCTCTTTAAAAAACATTATGAATTTTATTTTAGTTCAATTTCCACTGCATAGCAATAGATCATAGGTTTTGAATATCATTACTAGAAGAAGTGAAAATTACAAAATTGCAAATACACAATTGGACTTGTCAAATACAAGCATATACTTACAGTCTTTTACAAATGCTATGTGATCAGCATGGGGTTTTTTTATTGTTGTTCCTGGTACCTTAGTAGCTGCATTTTGTGTCCATTTTAATATTAGTTGGTTTTAGTATAAAGTGAAAAGCCAGAATTCATTTTATCCACAAGCAGATTCAGTCTCCTTCACTGAAAGGATATTTCTGTGCCTGTGTATTTGTTCCAACAAATGAATTCCACATGCTCCCTGGGTAGTGTCCATGGCTGCTTCTAGCTGAGGTCTTCCCACAGACAATAGTGTATCTCTGTGGTTCAAATGGCAAAACCTACAACACAGGAGAACTCTCATGAACCCCCATTAGATCCGCAGAGCATGCTGGTTGTGGCAACTTTAATTTTCTATCTTACAGTCTTCATTTAGTGCAGTAGTGAAGCAGGATACACCTTTTCAAAAGAGATATTTTAATATCAAATCCACTGTCTTGGTACTCAAATCACCTTGCTATTATTACTTTCTAATGATGGTTTTAAAATATATTTACAGCTTGAATCTACAGTTTTAAAGGAGGCAGGTACATATCCATGTTTAAGGATCAGTACTGAAGCAGATATATCCTCTGATTTTTTTTTCTTTTCTTGCAAATAGTGCAAAATTATTATTTACAACAGGATGATCACCACAAACCATATTACTGAGCCATTGACTAAAAGCAAGTTGTTTCTATGCATAAAAAATTTACTTCATTCTTGGTATGCTGTATTGAACTCCAGACAGGATCATCACAAAGATCAATACTGAACTGCTATTAAAAAAATGTTATCTTACCCCAAATTCTTTATTTCCAAAATAAACTTACCCCTATGAATAAAGAGCTCAGCTCTAACAAGGACATGGATTGTTTCAAAAAGCAAATAGAAGTTTTCATTTCAAGCATGGATTTTTCTCATCTCTCAGAATAAAAAATTTTGGTTTATAAACTCAAGTAAGAGCCATGGAGTACAACTACATTAATTTCACTTTCTTCTTTCCACATCCAAAAGCATCAATTGTGTTAGAATCAGAAAACTCCCAGCTGTACACATAAATTAAATCTATTTTTCTGTTAAACCACTTTAAATAACAAGTGCTGTAAAGATACCACTATGCATTGATCAGTTGTATCTAATAAAATAGTCTTAAACCCTTGAAAGATTATCACTAATAGAAGAAATAGGAAAACTGTTTATTATTTTCTGTTCTTTCAAGCACTAGTTTAAAATGCCTTTTTAATACAGGTTAACTGTTCTTCCTTAGTGACGTGTAAATTCTTCAGATAGCTCAGTCTGAGAAAATTTGACCTGTAGCAGTTTAATTTTTGATATGAGTTTTTTGACACAATTTTTATCCCTCAAGAAATGTATGGGGATGGCTATCCAGAAAACAGTGGAGTTGTTGCTATTGGAAATATCTATACTTTTTCATGAAAGAGTACTCAAAAATTTTGTGCCTACACAGGAATACATGTGGCCCTATTCTGAACCTGAAACATGCCATAAATTCAGTTCAGATCCAAATCTAAACGCTATTTCCTCAGCTACATTTTTCATTATGTTGTCTTAAGACTTTCTTGAATATATGTAATTGAGATTGTCACCTCTGATTTTCTTATGACCTGAAAGGAAAACAAAATTGGAGTCAGTGAATGGAAACCAGAATGATACGTCTCCCCTATTTGCAGCTAGATGTATTCACTCAGCCTTTCGCTATTTCAGAAAACTCTCAAGCAGCTTGGTCAAGCGGAAACCCCTTGCATCAGCTATTGTGAGAAATTATCTTCCTTGGCCAGCCAGTCTGCTCATCCAGACTGCACTGACAGCATTTTTTTACTCTTGATATAGTGGCTACTACGAGGACGTTTTTCTGCACTTTAATGTTGCTTCTACAATTTTAAGTACCATGTTATCATATAGACAGATTATAATGAGTCCTTCATGGAAACTTTGACTCCTTTTAAATGCATGCCATGTTGTTATATTTTGAGGATAATTATAAGACCTGGGAGTTAATCTTGGAATTGACAAGATTTAAATGTTCTTATTTCTAAAGTTCTAAAAGAGTTTTGCTGGTAGACCTGCAGAAGTGTAGATAGTGCCAAATACATCATTCATCTCAGTACTTCAGTAAGTAGCTGGCAAAATGTCAAAATGGAACCCTAGTTTTAGAGTTACAGATTAAGTTTTAAAGTCAGTATGTGGAAGGCAAATATTAGTATCGGCACACTTCTGTGTATAACATTCTGAAATTTGCCAAATACTATAATTTTAGGTTACGTAATATTCGAAGTTGAATGTAGCTACTTTATCTGTTGGTTTGGACCAGACATGAAACTGGAGCTTGAATAAGAGCTGTTTCTGAATGCATACAGCTGGAAAATATAGCTTGTTTATAAATTTGCTGCAAATTAATCTCTGAATAAAATATATGGCAGTTCTACTGCACACAAAGATCATGTTGTCATGCATTTTGGTAAAAATATATATTTTTTAATATTAGACTCCTAAAAATTCTTAATGTATTCTAAAAGAAAAAGCCAAGGACATTGTATAAAGCTTTTGAAAATAATAATTCCCTCTCTTTTTGAGCTTAAAATTTTAATATTATTTGCTTACAGTATTTATAATAAAGCAAAAGTGAAAAACAGCATCAGCCAAGTATGATTGTTCCTTATGCTTCTTAAATGCTTTTCTTTTTCTTTCTTCCAAAGTCTTTGCCTGGAGAGTCATGTTTGCATATTTCTAGAAATGGAAGACGATTTTAGTCTAAACTGATCCTTTTCTGTCATATGCTTTAGCTAATCAGTGCCACTCATTACTGCTCTTGTCTTCTGATGCTGAACTACTCAAGGGCTCAGATATCACAGTTTGACAACTCAGGTGTGTAATAATTAGACTACATGCTCCGTTTTTAAAAATTACTTTGAATCTCTAGTCTATGGCATGAATCAGCCTCAGTAATTTAAAATATTTTTGTCTTTTTTTTTTTGTTTCCCACTGAGATTATATGCTTAGGCTTATCAGTATTTGCTTCTATTTTATGGGGCCAAACTCTTGTTAGGCCAAGCAAGACTAGCAAATATATCTGTATTATAAATTAGAGATGATGCTGGGTTTTGCTGGGATAGAGTTAATTTTCTTCGTAGTAGCTAGTATGGGGCGACATTCTGGATTTTTGATGAAAACAGTGTTGATAACACAGGGATGTTTTCATTACTGCTGAGCAGTGCTTACACAAAGTCAACAACTTTCCTGCTTCTCACCCCACCCCACCAGCAAGTAGGCTGGGGCTGCACAAGAAGTTGGGAGGGGACGCAGCTGGGACAGCTGACCCCAACTGACCCAAGGGATATTCCTTACCGTGTGACGTCGTGCTCAAGCATGGGGGAAGAAGAAAGAAAGGGGTGTGTTCAGAGTGATGGCGTTTGTCTTCCCAAGTAATCGTTACGCTTGATGGAGCCCTGCTTTCCTGGAGATGGCTGAACACTGCCTGCCCATGGGGAGTGGTGAATGAATTCCTTGGTTTGCTTTGCTTGTGTGCGTGGCTTTTGCTTTACCTATTAAACTGTCTATCTCAACCCACAAGTTTTTTCACTTTCACTCTTCTGATTCTCTCCTGCATCCTACCACGGGGTGGAGTGAGAGAACAGCTGGGTGGTGCTTAGCTGCTGGCTGGTGTTAAACCGTGATGGGGATAAATTAAATTCCATGGTTTTTGTGAGAATTCAGTGTTTATTTAATAATTCAAGATGCAATTGCCTTTTGTTAAGATATTAAGAGAGTTAGAGAGTGTACTAGCATTTTGGGGGAAAAAATTAAAGTATGTATTAGAAAAATCACCTTTCTTTGAAATTATTAATCTTTCTGAAGCTGCAAGTTCCGGCCAACCCACAATGTTATTGCCAGAAGTAATGGAGTTCCACAAAGAGTACTGTTGTAAAAGACAAAACTTTCTACATTGATCTTATAAAGGTAGATTTCTGCTTGTTCTGTATAAAAATGAAATATTATTTCACTTGTAATGAGAAAGATCAGCTGTCTTTTTGTGTATGCTAAACATCCTTCCCTCCATGCTCATTTAAATTCATATTAAATTGTACCCCAGGCTCACTTCCTTACAGAAATACATATATATAGCTCTGTCCTAAATCCTGTCAGAAGAAAATAGCTGAATTCTAAATAACCAGTATATTTTATTCAATATGTAGGTTTAGGAACAAACATTAACTGATAACATTATATCCTGCTGATTAAATTAGATGTATCCTGTTTAAAATTTGGTAGATCTACTGTAAAGATTATCCTCATATGAATACAGTGAAGTTGTCTCAGCTGATTTAATGATGAATGACTATGTCAGACTCAGGAATGCATACTCTTGTCTTTACTCCCTCTTTCATTGTAAATTAATACATACAGGCCTTTTAGAAAATCACTTTTTTTTCCTCGGTAGCATATCAATTTCAACACATCTTAAGAAGATATATTGATTAACATCTGGAACTGTAGTCTCTTCTATTCACTATAGTGTTTGGGAGCTGAATACATAAACCTATGTGTTCCAAAATGTAGATAAGGTCAACTAAACAAGTATCTTCATAGTGATATACCTCATTCTTTAAAAGTATAGAGAGATTAATCTTGGATATGTTATCATCATAGAAATTAATGAGAAATCACTTACACCTCTTCTGAAGCAGCTTGTTCCAATCATTCTTCACTGTATGATTTATGTTTTTCAGATGTTAAAATATATGTATCTGATTTTCTTCTATGTAGTATACATCCTGTCCTTGTGATACTGTGATCATACAGTACAAAATTTACTGTACATTATTAAGTTTGTTTCATACTGTGCATATATTATTAGCTGTGGCTTAGTCACCCTGACTGTTTTCTTCAGATGAAAGACAGATAAAACAAAACAGGTCCAGTATTAGTTTTCTATGATAATGATGCTAATGATATTTGAAATTTACCTCAGCAATTAATTTTCACAGTATGAAGAATGGATGCTTTCGTATACATTTATATACAATCTATAGTATAATTTATATATTTTCAAATTAAAAATACCTTTTGTAGTTTGCACTTGTACTTGATACTTTTATATTAACTTGGGATTGATCTTCAATTTGGAATGTAACAGTAGTTAAACTTGACTTCAGGAAGCATTTAATGTCTCTACTCTTAAAAAAACCTTATGTAATAAAAATAAAGTTAGGTTTAGTGCTGGTATGTATGTTTTTCCAGTCAAGATAGATAGCACTTTTTTTGAAGTGACACCTTTTTACTGAAATTCGATATAAAAGATTATTTTCAGAAAAAAGTCAAGTTGTGAAAAAAAAGAAAAATCTTAATGCAGAATTTTGCCAGAGCATTCCATACCACCTATGGATCAAGTATCTTATGTTCCTGTTCTCATCTATGGAAGAAGTTCTGCGTGTAACTGTTTCCTATCAGGATTCACTTTCTCTGCTTTTAGAAATAAAATATGAAGAGAGAGTTTGCATTTACTGTCATAATTCAGAGTTTTATGACACTTTCCCATAAGGTATTTTGCCATAAAGCATTACTAAGGATACACAACAATGCTTTTTTAATTTATCACATCTTTACTTTCAAGGAAAAGTTCTTATTTTTAGTACATTTATTGTTGCATAAACAACTTATTGTAGAAAACTAAAAGTTCTTTTAATTCAGAAAATCTTTTAATTGAAAATGTATTTTCTTCCACTGGAAACTATTGAGTTAGAGAAGCAATAATTTCAAATACAATATAATTATATTGTGTGTTTTTTAATGTGTGGTCTTTATAGAAAATTTCAGTGCACCTCAAATTTTTGCTAGCGTTGTATTTCTGATCTTGTAAACAAGCACAATGATCCCCAAGAAGAACTGCACTTCTGCTAATAGTAGCAGTGGAAATTGTAAGAGCTCTTTGGTTTGCAGTCCTGCACCAAGAATTATACTTTTAAGAATGCAAAACTACTGTGACTCGAACTGATCAGTTTTTTTGAACGTGAAAGGATAATTTTGACTCTACATATTTTTTTAACACTATAGCATATGATTAATGAATAGTTTTAATAATGATAGATTTTATTAAATAATTTAAAATATATCAAGATATGTATTAAGATCGTTATAACTTAGCGTCATCTGACACTACAAAGTTTCATGCACCCTCATCACCAGTCATATAGCCTACATGTGTCCTTCGCAGCTCTAAAATACTTTATTTTGTTAAATGTCTTTATATTGTACATCATTTGTCTTTGATTCCAAATTCCTGGTGTTTCTTCAAGCAATTTTTCTTTCATAGCAGCCTTCTCTCTAGTTGTCTGAAAGTAAATTCTGGTCTGTGGTTTCATGGCTCCTTATTTTCTGCATGGCTTGCATTTTTTGATAGTCTTTTATTATTATTATTATTATTATTATTATTAACCGCATTATTGTTTATACTTTGTCCAACTTCTGGCAAATCTGTCAGACATTGGTTCCATGTCATTCATGCATCATGATTTTATGACTATTGTTAGGGGAAAATGTGAGAAACTACATCGTAGGAAAACATCTATACTGCTTTTCATTACAATGAGATAGAAAGAGTGACTGGTCCTGCCATGACCTCAGCAAACATAACCTCAGTGAATCACTATTCATCAAAAAAGCTAGTATGCAGAGAGCCAATATTTAATCTTCTCATTATCATATAATACAATATATACCATATTCCACTTAATTAGACTAGCTGCTTTATTGGGATGTCTCCCAGGGATGTCTGCTGACTTAGTCCAGTGAGTGATAGCAAAAAGCAGTAGCTGAGGCTTAATTGGAACACTACTATCATAAATCTCTCACTCCCTTTTTATTTTTAGCAGGGACCACTATGACTAATACCACCTGATTAAACAGTGCTTAATTAGGTGTTAAAAATTATGATGATTTTATATCTGATGCGGTAGGTGCCAAATAGTGATGATAAGAGCCCTTATCAAGCAAAGAGCTTGCAACTGGTGGGAACAACCTGTGTTCATGATATTTTAATTACAGCAATCTTTTTCTTGAAATTAAAAGTTCTGAGTAGGTGTTGGATGTGACAGTATTAAAGATTAGCAAGTGAGGCTTCAGGTTCATGTTTTGAGCCAACAGAATCGGTGTACAGAAAGTACCAGTTATTTTTTTCTTTCTCTATGTGTGTGGTACAGAAGACAAGATAACTAAGAACTTTCAGTGTGTTTCAGATTGACTAGACTATACTTATTAGGTACAATGTTGTAAAATCTTTTTTTGTGAAAACTGAAGGTTGTATATCAGAGCTGAGAGTAATGTCTAGTACTGAAAATTGCTATGATTAGACTTAGAAAATAACAGTGGTGAAAGAATTTTGTGTATTAAAAAATTAAAAAAAATCATTTTCCTCATATGTCCTCTGAAGCATTTGTATGAAAAGCTGGCTGTGTTATTTTGGGTTTTTTTCAAACTGTTAAAAAAATACTTCATATTGTTTTGTCAAAGTGAAAAGTACACTAGAAAATTGAGATTAGGATTGGTACTGAAACGAATGCAAAGACACAAAATAATAGTGCCTGCAGTTCCTGAAATCTTTGTATCATTCCTCGTATTCATAGTTTACTATAAACAATCATAGCATATGGTTTACTTGCTCATAATTTACATTTAATAACTTTCTTAAAGTTTTAAGTGTAATACTGAAAAATTACAGGAAAACAAAGTTTTACTTCAGATGTTGCTACAGAGCAGGGGAAATTATTTTTGTTTCTTAATAGATGAATGATTGTTAGCAGTAATTTAGGAGGTAAATATTGCAAATGTGACTCCAGGTGTAATTTCTTTGCTTGTTGCAGCAGATTTACAATCCCTGGTTAAGACCACTGGTACTTCTGAAGTGATGCAGCTCACTTTTAATAAGCCCTTAAAAAAATGTCAGGAATTCATTATGGAAGAAGTAATCACAGGTTTGAATCAAGTTTTTCATGCATTGGAAAGTAATATAGTATGAAGTTGTAACTTCTTACAGTAATGGAAGAAAAGAAAGGCTTTACACCTTGAGCTTTCTTAAAGCAACACAGCCATCACAAAGTAAATGAATTACTTAAAAATACATGTATTTTCAATGTTATTCATTATGATATTATGGAGCTGCAGTTTTAGGATGTCAGGACATGGTTTAACTCAGCTGCTAAATTAGTGTTGAGAATTTACATCCATTATTTTGTAATGAAGCAAAACCTAACTGCAGTGAAACAGACTGAATTCTGCTATATGTGATTACAGCAGCTGTAGGTTATAATGCATGGCATGAACATACTGTCCCACCTTTGGGTACTGAGTTAACCGGTATCCAGTCAACACAAACTTCCATATCTCTCAGTGTAATCAGAGAAGGGAACTGAAGAAAGGCTGAGACATAAGGCACAAGATGCCTCTTACCAGAAAAGTGCTTAGTGGCAATGTGATAAACAGAGGCAGTCTGCTACGGTGGATTTGTGAAGAAAGATTGAATGGGGACACTGATAGTGCACAGATTCAAAGGAGACCAGTTTGGGTGAAATATTTATGTCACTGCTAAGGAAGTAGTTATTAGTTAATGCATGCTACCAAGACAGTACATACTCTGCTGTCCTACTCTGGTCCTTATGTGGTTCCTGGGGTCTGAAACTGTGGATAACCTTTAGGTTGTAATTCAGCAATTGCATCTCTAGGTTTTCTGACTTAAAAAATAAATAAATTCTAGGATAAATAAGAAAATATATGTTGATTATCAACGCATAAATCCTCTCTTACAAAACAATTTTGGAAGCTGATAGTAGTAAAGGTAAGAAAAATGTTTCAGAAGTTTTTGCTATGTTATTTGTCACAGAAAATCTCAGTATATATGCTGCCAGGAGACTGGTTAGACCGGCATTGTGCTAAGCTAGAGCTGTCTCAATGAAGTGGGGGAATACAACTTTTGGAGTTGCAAGAGTCTCAATAATTTGTGTAGGTATGCGTGCTTATACTAGTCATACATTTGCACACATTCATTTTAGAGTTAGGGTACACAACAGATTATGAAGCATTCAAGCAGTATCTTGTGGTGAAGTCGAAAAATGTTTGATGCTAGCTTGAACTGACCTCTTTGTCCAGCATTGTCTTTGGAGTACCTAAATATGTTATGGAATGCAATTTTAGCTCTGTGGATCATGTGCTTTTTAGATACATATCATATTTTAGCAGACATTAATAAAGAGAGCATCTCCTGTTAAATTTGTATTCAGTCTTTCTAACTTTCTGTGTTCTAATAAGTAAGAGCTAACCCCTGAACTTTTTTTGAATTCATCTGAAAATATGTTATAAAATAAATTAGGTAATGCCTTTTGTTCTTTCTTCTCCCTTTTTGAAAGTTGCAAAATTAGGTTGCATTGATGAGACAAATCCTGAAGCCTCTTGATAAATTTGGCAAATGTGTATCTGTATACTCTTAACTTTATTTTTTCATTGACTAGTGAGTAGATGAAGAATTCCTAGACCTGATTGGTTTGGGTTGGGTTGGTTTGGTTTTAACCTACATTTGGGTTTTATTTTAACACAAGGAAAATTATCTGTGTAAAATAACACATTTTGGAGATACACTTTTTCACCCTTCAGCAGAACCTTAAAAAGGAAGCATTTTAAAATTATTTTGAAGGAGGGGAGAAAATGGTAATCTTTTGAAAACATTATTTTAAAGTGATGGGGGGAGAAACCCCAAAACATCTCTCTGGTTTGAGGTAGAAAAAAACTTTTTATTTTGGTTGTGGATTTTGCTTTTTATCCATTAAATCTATTTTTCCTTACTTTTCACCATAGAAGATGAAAATAATTTATTTCAAAAATAAAAATCAGAAGGAAAAGAGAATTTTGAAGAAATAGCTTACTATTTTTTAGTGACGGAAGAAAAGGTGTTTTTTATAATCTCTAGTTATTTCAGAGTTGGCCTAGAAGATCTTGTAAAAGTGAATGAAGTCCTATGTTGTTTTTCTGACTTTGCAAAGAGGTCATAGAGTACCAGTACTAGCTTTTTTTCTAGTTAATAACCTTTACTGGAATCAGAATTCCATAACCAAAGTTTCCTTCCTAGGACTGTATTTTTATACTTTGTGCTTTTACAGTGGTGTGGTAATGATGTGTTTTAAGCTGTTAAGACTTAACATTTGCAGCACTTTGGTGTAAGGATAGTGCTATGTAGTTATGTATTTTAAGAAGTCTTTATCGGAATGGAAGAAGAAAATAAGTGCAGGGATTGCATTAGATTCTCTTTGCATGAAAGTTCCATCCTGTAATCTGAACCAAAAAGTAGTGACTCTTTAAAATACTGGGCTCTTTATTTTCTTAGAGTTGTTGATGTAACTGTCTATCTGGCCTCCCATCTTTCTGTACCACCACTTCTGTCCCAGCACTTCTGTCCCATCATGAGCTGGAATTGAGAATTTTAGTTGATAATTTAGTAAAGATTATTATCTCTTACAGCTATTTAAAAGGCATATGTGTGTACCTTTTTCTAAGTGAGCTTTAAAATGAGAGGCATTTACTCTGGCAACAAAGGTCTGGAAAGTTTCTGGAAAAAAGCTGTGAAATTAATTAAATTAATAAATTAAGTATAATGCTACAGGCTGTATCAAAGACTAGCCTTACATTATAAAGTATGGAATTAAGGTTTATTGGCAAAGCAGAATATTTAGCATTTTAATTTGCTAGGTAAAGGATAAGCAAAACCTCCTTGTTGAGGTACAAAGTAAAGTAGAAGTGCGTAGCTAAACTTTGATGCTTTAATTCTATATATTCTTTACTGTTACTCTGAAGGATTTTTGGCAATGGCATGCAAACCTTTTCATGACTGTTAAGAGAGTGTTCTTGTGAAATTTTCATCTCTTTCAATTTAAAGGTATTCAACTATCTACACACAAAAGCATAGACTGCACCTTCATGAGAAAAATATATTATTTTCTGAAATCTGGGACCTCTTTGTGATTAAGTAGTTGGGTATTACCATGAACAACACAAACAACTGTAACGAGATCTTTTAAACTGTCCGTTTAGTTTTATTTTCCCTTTGGATCAGCCTGTTAGCATGATCTTGCAGTTACCTCCAGCAGCAGTACTAGCAAATCAGAAAGGCATTAGAGAGTGGGGGAACAGGAACAAGTGGCTGGAGAGGTGACAAAGTGTCAGAAATCCTGGCTGCCAGCATGACAGCCATCCCTCAGTTGTTGGACCTTGCCCTCAGGATTAGTGGCAGTTGCTGTAACACTGAATTAATGGTTTTGTTAGAAGTGTAGGGTTCGTGATGTTTCTGGGTTTGGAAAAAGGGATTAAAATATGGCTCCAGTTGCCTTTAAATTGCTGTTTTTTCATAGACTGAAGGAAGAAAGAAAATTTTGGAAAGGAGGAGCACGACTCTCCCCCACTTTTCTATAAGAACTGTAATGAAGAGTATAAAGTATTTTTGTTAACTATTATTACATGGTTTTAAAATTTTTATTGTTAAGGACATTTCAATTAAAATGGAGTAATCCCTGTGACTTCTATTATTTTAAGGCTGAAAAATTCTTACATTTAAATTCCTATAGTTGTCCCAGTAAAAAACTAATTGGCCAGATCCTCAGAGGTGAGGTTAACAGTAATGTTCGGCTCATGAGGCTCTGTCCCAGTGACTTTGATCTGTTGCGCGAAAGTGTGAATCTTAACGATCACTGATGTGCAAATATAGCAACCTGGTGAGCCACCTAATTGCTAGTTTGGCTTGAGCTTTTTATCTTTGTGTTTAGAAATGCAGACATTCATAAACACTTCAGTTGATCCTGGAGATTGCTATTTCATATTTAATAGGTAGAGGGTCTTATTGCATGAGACACAATTGAGGCCACATCATCACTTCCCTTCTGTGCCTTGGGTGACATTTTGAATACTGCACAGTAATGACTAATTTCCATATGATTGGGCACTTTTACTGCTAGCCAGGTATTTGGCTGCTGCCACAGCACAATAAGTTCTCTATTATCTCTGGCAACATGGGGAGCAGCATATGCCCAGCAATGGGAAAACTAGTGAGAGGTAGTATGGGATATACTGAGGAATGCAGTACATTTAGCTGTTCTCAGTTTTGTTCCATTGAGACTTTAATCTTTGTCTCCATGGTAGTCATTTTAGCATCTGTCTGCTACAGTCCCAGTTTGACACCTTTTCAGGTTGCTTATTATCTCAGGCAGGTGGGAAGTAAATCACAATGATGACTACCATCTTCTTCAGTAAAAGTGGATCTTGTAATGGGCTATTGGAGATGCAGAAAAATACGTAGGCGTGCCAGATATTGTTCTAGGAGTGATGTGGTGGAGCTCAAGATAGAGCTTTGCAGAATTTATTGGATCATTTGAAGCATAACAAGAACTCAAATTTAGGATTTTGGGGTAGCCCAGGTTCAGAAGTTGTTTATCTGTTTAGTCATTGTGCAGTGCTTCTGCATATTTCCAAGAACCAAGAAGTCTGGGAACAGTAGTCTCAGACATTTGGGACTAGCATGGCTTGCTGGGTTCAACATGGTTGCAGCCACACCAGACCCAGGCTGACTACTGGAAACAACTGAGCGTACATCCATCACACTTTTCCATGCTTGAGTTCCTGGGACAGATTTTAGGGTAAACTGTAGCACTGGATTGTAACTAAGTCTACACATAGACACCTAGATGTAATGTCTTTTCTCACGAAGAAAAAACCCTCATGGTAGTTTTAACTTGAGTCTATACCAGTATCATATCCCCAGTTCATTTGATAAATGGTCACTCTCAATTTGTAGCTGTTTGGTCAATAGATATTTCAATAGATACAATGAAATAAGGCACTGTGTCAAGGTTCGAAGAAGCTGTAGGGACATCTAATTTCCAGCACCAGAAGTTGGGCACTCCATGAGCAATCTGCTCTGCAATTTGTAAAAATTTGCTGAACTGGTAATAACCAAAACTCAAAATTTTGGTCTCTGACCTGGCTTCTTTTACCTTGAAACTATGTTTTACTGAAAAAATTCTTACCAGATCTACTTGAAGCTAGTTCAACAGTTTCTCTAGTATGTCTGGTAACTAAACTTCTGTATGCTTATCCAAATACTCCTCAAACACCTCTGTATCAAGAATATAGACCCACTTAAATAATGATAAATCTCAACTTCACAGAAGTTGCTTTCTTGATATGATTAAATTTCCCTGATATGATCCTAATGTAATTGCTGAATATACCAGAACTTAAAAACTACTTAAAAATATGTTAACATAAAATTAATAGCTTGTACTGTGCAGAGGTGTTTGCACTAATTTAAATGAACACTTTTTTCATAAGGATTATTTACTTTTCTACTAAGCCTACAGCCTTTTTTTTTTTTTTTTTTTTAATAAAAAACCCCAGGCAAATGCAGGACCAAATTTCATCACTGAAAGAAATAATGCAGATTTCAAAAAGTGCATGTCAGACTAGCGCATAACAAAAAATTAAACCTTATATTATCATTGTAATACATAGCAAATGCCATAACAAATGTGGGTTTTGAAAGGTAATATTGTATTTTTTATGTATCTTTGGCTGTTCATTAGCTATTGTTTTGATCCTTCTATCTTCTCTACTTGTTGCTATCACAAAAATCCTCCCTGCCAACAAAGTACATTCTTATTTTTTTCTGTTTTAATATCAGTGTTTCTGCACTGATGGATTCTATTTGAAGGAAAGTCATTTTAGCAAGATTTCAATGAAAATAAGGAAAAATATTTTGGATAGGAAAAAATACACATTGTTGATCTTAAGAAAAGGTTTGTAAAAGTAACAATTGGTGAACTAAGGAAAGGAGAAAGCATGCATCTGGAAAATGACTATACATCTCAGCACCAAGCTAAGTGGTGCAGTTGATATGGTAGAGGGACAGGATGCTGTACAGATGGACCTTGACAGGCTTGAGAAATGGGCCCATGCAAACCTCATGAAGTTCAACAAGGCCAAGTGTAAGGTCCTGCACCTGGGTCAGGGCAGTCACCTTTATCAGTACACACTGGGGGATTAATGGAGACTGAGAGAAGTCCTGAAGAGAAGGACTTAGGGATAGTAATGGACAGAAAATTGAACATGAGCTGGCAACGTGCACTTGCAGCCCAGAAGGACAATCGTATCCTGGGCTGCATAAAAACAAGTGTGGCCAGCATGTCAAGGGAGGTGATTCTTTCCCTCTATTCCACTCTGATGAGACCTCACCTGGGGTACTGCTTCTCACTCTGGGGCCTCCAGCACAAGAAATATGCGGACCTCTTAGAGTAGGTCCAGAGGAGGGCCACAAAAATGATCAGAGGGCTGGAACACCTCTCCTATAAAGAAAGGCTGAGAGAGTTGGTGTTGTTCAGCCTAGAGAAAAGAAGGCTCTGCGGAGACCTTATTGCAGCCTTTCAATATATAAAGTGAACTTATAAGGAAGATGATAGAGACTTTTTATGAGGGTCTGTACTGATAGGACAAGGGGTAACGGTTTTAAACTAAAAGAGGGTGGATTTACATTAGATATAAGGAAGAAATTTTTTTTTATGATGAGGGTGGTGAGACACTGGAACAGGTTGCCTGGAGGAATTGTGAATGCCCCATCATTGACAGTCTTCACAGTTGGGTTGGACAGGGCTCTGAGCAATCTCATTTAGTGCAAGATCAGGCATGGCAGGGAGGTTGGACTGGATGATCTTTAAAGGTCCATTCCAAACAAAACTATTCTATGATCTCCAGTGGGATTTGAATCTGAAGTTAAAAAATGTTTCTGAAAATCCTTACCGAATTCCTAAGAGAATGAAGTATGAGGATAGAATAGTTGGGAGCAGAGAAAAAAAGGTGCAGGAGAATTCAGGGGGAGGCAAGATTTCTGAATAATGCTTTCCACTTAATAAATAATAATGACTTTCATATTGATTGTGTCAAAGCCAGTCCCACCACTGTCACTGTAGGT
The DNA here is from genome assembly GCF_026419915.1 of Harpia harpyja. NCBI lineage: Eukaryota > Metazoa > Chordata > Aves > Accipitriformes > Accipitridae > Harpia > Harpia harpyja. The sequence continues at coordinate 28,315,496 of NC_068947.1, forward strand.
CAGAACTTTTAAAGGGCAGCTTAGCCCTTACCTCAACATTGCGAGTACAGATCTATGCAAGCAGGCTATTCATAAGTCGGTCCCAAGCTCCAGAAGTGCAATGCAGAGGCAAAGTCATGATTTGTTAGTTCCCATGTAAAGTTAGTGTAGCTGTAATGAACAACAGTAGTGTGAACCGGTAGTTGCAAGCCTGCTTTTAGATCAAATGGAGTTAATGCCCATCAATATCAGCCTGGAGGTTCCCTGTCCTGCATTCAGTGCATAAAATCGAGATGCTTTTGGTGCCTTTTTCAAGAAAAGCGCTAGTAGGGGTTCTTCTTGCTGTACGGATGCAGGTGCTTAAGTTTCCACAGGAGCCAAACTGTGTAATCATGCCTGTCTATTTAGGGATTCCTATTTGCTTCCATAAGTAACTTCTCTACTTACTACACTGACTGTTGTAAACCTGACTTTGAAGCACTTAATTGCATCTATATATTGTGCCACGAGTTAATAGTGAGGATTTCACTCAAAGACCAAAGTATTTAGAAGTCAAGTTTTGACATGCTCAAATACTCTTCTGGATCCTGTCTTCAAGCCCTTTTTCAAAATAGGGCTCCTAGCTCTAGGAGTGTTAAACAGTTTTGTGTTGTGAGTGTCCTAGAAAAGCCTAATATCACAATAGTTCTGTATTCAGTGAAGCTATGCAGAATCATGGAAGGTTAAATATAGTAGGATGGGAAGTTTTCAGGATTAAAGTAGGATCTTTCATTTTCAGCTACTTGCTGAACCTTTTAACTTCATGACCGAGTAAGTGTAGGCCAGAATATTCACTGAAGAAACCTTTTAATTTTCAGTGCCTTTCAATTTTCTTTCACTTCTGGAAGATTCATTATCCCCAAGTTCTTATGCAGATGCTTGGCAAAGTTGATATTTCAGTCAAAAACACTGTGAGGTTATATTGCCTGAAGTTAATTCAAATTATATCTATGCAACTGTAATAAAAATAATTGAAACCTTAATGGATAATAAAAGAGACATATTAAAAGTTAAAAACTAGTGTTGGTGTAACCTGAGGATTTACAGCAGAGGAATATGTACTATTGTAATATGAATTTGTGAAATATATATTTGATACAGTTGTATTTTGCATTTGGTAGGATCTAATGAATACATACAGTTGAATAAATAGCACGTTATAGATCTATTCTGCTTTTTAATTTCATGAGAATTCAATTTTAAAATGCGATAACCCAAAGGTCAACCACAGAGAATAACTATGTTAGTAGCAATTGCACCAAATTATTAACTTAAATTTACTATGGCTTTTAAAGTTTGTCTTAATGTCAAGCATAGTGCTGGAGAACTAATAATACTAATTGAATTATGGTTCTAAAGTAATTAGAAATTCAGGATAAACAAAATTATTTTGTGTTTGTATGACTGTTGCTGGAGATGGTAAGCTCTACTTCATTAATTATTAAAGACCTCATATGTTCTGGTTTTAGTGCTGCTGGAGGCTGAAGTATTTTGTTTATCAAGGGATAAATCTTTTATAATGGTTTACCTCTGAAAGCAGATAAAGGATATGCATCACTTTTGTGACTTCCTTCATCCACAAGACATTTTTTAATTATAATTTCATATCAGCATTCGTATATAATGTCTAATACAAAACATGAATGGTAAGTAGATTGAACTATTTTAGCAAACTGAATCTCTGTTCAGTAATATTTGGGGTTCTTGAATTAGATTAAAATGTTGAGGTCAAATCATCAGTCAACAATTTAAATTGATTTTCCATCATTATAAGATTCTATACACTGTGATTCAGATAAACTGTACTTGTAGAGGAACTAGACAAAATTAATGGCTAATAAACTCGCCCCTCTTCGTATTATTTTTGTTGTCACTTAAATCTGTATGTCTGAATTTGGCTGAAAGCTTTGATGAAGATCCTTTCAGATACCTATCAGCTCCTGATAAATAACATCATGAGCCTGTATTATCTCCTGATTAGGGTGTTTTGGGTTTTTTTTTATCTTCAGATAAATCATACACTCTAATACACACACACAGAGGTCTACTTGTCCTTACTACTACAGAAGTTGAGAATGGTAATAAACAGGTTTCCCAGTCCTGGCAGTAGGCAGCTGCAATCCTTTATCCCAGCTGTGTTAGAACATGCAATTCTATCCCTCCCAGTGCAGTAAGAATTGTAAAAAGGAGTATAAAAAATTTAGAAAATTATAACTTCAAGACAAAAACCATAACTATGCAGCTACCCTCAGTCTACAGACAGAAGACACCTTCCTTCTGATTGTGCCTTCCTTTGGCTGAGCATCTCTGCACATCTCCTCAGACATCATGCTTACCAGCTCTTCTTGGGAAGCTTCTGGCAACTCACCTTCTTCTCAGTACCCTCTTTTTTACTTTGTACTATAGTCCCAGATAATCTGTAAACACCTGATACTAGCTAAAGATTTGAAGTGTGGTAGATCCATGTAGATCTCTGTATCCCAAACAGCTTGAGTTGTGTTTTATATAGGAAACATATAGTGTTTATTTGGAAAGTGGTTGTGGAATTCCTGTGTTCTACTTTTATCTGCTATTGAATTCATATATTATGGAATATGGCAATGCTCTGTGACGTCATTATTGGTTGTATTGTTTAATTACACAGAGAAAAAGACTGCATATCACTAATTTGGTATGCTTACCTAATCACTTCTGATCTAATCCTAATCTAATAACAGTTATTAATATATATCACCAAAACTTCTGTCATACTCTTGTTTCCTGAAATCACATCATTTTTGTTAGTGGAAGGATTGTCTAGTAATAAAAGACTTTAAACTGCAATGATATAAAAACTTCCATACTTTTTTAGAGTATTGTTAGGTTGGTATTTTTTTCTGGACTTACTAATTTTTAGAATCATTGCGCCTAAACAGCGGGCTTTCTTTGCAATGACGATCAAACTTGTATCTCTTCACACTAAACTGACTAGGACATGTTAAAAATAATAACAATCTCCCTTTTCTTTGTATGTGTAGATTCTTATCCATCCATTTCTTATCACTAACTGATCTTGTAATTTTTGAAAGAATGATATGTGTAAATAATTCACCACAGATTGCCATAAAAATATCCTGAGATCCTTATCTGCTTCAAGTCAAATGCTGGTCTGGTAACATCAGACTCTTGTGTACATGTTCCCAAGTACTATAGTCATTCCATTTATGAAGAGCTATGTACTAATACATGTGATTTGGTTTCATCAATTGCAGATTAAAATGGAGGTCTCAAGAATGGCCTTTGACACAGACTTCAATATACTGGCAGAGGATGAACAGGACTGTAAATAGTATTATGCACTGGGAGTTCTTTAGCAAAAAGTATATCAGTGAAGCATTTGGAAAAATATTGCAATAACCCATATTAAAATTTAGAATTTTAGTAGGCTTTCAGTAATGAGATAAATACTCCAGCTGCAAGATGCATATAGACTTTTACCATTCCCTTTATTTAGTGAAATTAAATAAACAGAAGGTGGGCACTGCTGTTTTTGTAATTATTAGATTATTTTTAGGCAATGTACTGTTCACTGAGTGTGGAAATTATGCTGAATACTAACATAACTCTCAGCTGAATCATTACAAGCTCCAGCTATACTGAAAATGACTTTGACCTGTCTATAATTACTATGTATGTTTGGACAGATTATGTTGCTCATATTCTACTATCTGTACACTCTCTTTGTTCATAAGGTGTGATTATATTAGTAGCAGTGATATTTATGCATTATTTATTTCTTCACATGAAGAGAAACTTCATGTTCATAAAATGTTACAGATGTACTTTTTCATTTAGATTTAATGAATACTCAAACTGAAAAGTAGGTGACGCTCATTTTTAAACCCAGTTCAGTCTTAACATGGTTTGAGAGTCTTAAGAAACATCTTTGCACAGCTGTATTCCTAAATTTAAATAATGGGTTATTCTTCAGAAGTGCTGTTTGTTGTAGCCTAGGACACATGTAGGAGGCTATTGTCACAACAGTTCAAGCACTTAAAGTCTTGATAAATCAGATGTTACCAGTTTTTGCTTCTTTTCTGTTTGGTTCCAAAGTCTGTCTATTCCTTCTAATATGGCAAAATTTCTTTTGCGCGAGATGGTTTTTCATTTTGTTTTGGTTTGTTTTCCCCTTAATTCCTCAAGTCTTTCTAAAAAAAAAAGTCATACAGCCTTAAATCTCTGCAGTGTTTTCTTCCTAATTTTATAATTTTCTTCTTGTTGTTAACCCTATTTAAGATTGTATTATTCAATGTAATTGCATGCCAGCTATTTCCTGTAACACCTGGTCAATTTTTTTATTGCCAGATGGTTGTGATGATGCAGAACAGAACACTGGGATGTTGCAGTAAATGTATTGGGGGGATATTATAGTGAAGTGGTTTTTATGCTCTTTTTTGACTTGAAGCTACAAAGAACCACCTCGGAGACACATTTGCCAATTGTGGTCACAGTATATCTTCCTGAAAGATGATAATCTTGGATTATCATTAATACTTTGTCACCTTTTTTCAAGCTTTCTATAGCAGACACTGCAAATAAGAGTCATCTCAAATTTTTCTGAAGTCAAGTTTCACCGTTTATGCCTTAAAAAATAACAATAATAAAATCTCTCCCTCTACCCTTTGCCCAATGCTGCATGCAGCCTATTAATGTAGAAGAAACTTATCTCACTCTAAGAGACTTTCGTGAATAATTACTGGTCAGACCAAGTTTGCCCTTTATAATCTTTTTTATTTTACTTTGTTCGGAAAATTATTCTGAAATTACTTTTGAAGCTGATTTTGTTACTTCTGGGCACTTCTGTAAATAGGAGTTGCATGGATCAAAGATGCTTGACATCAAACTAGTCAAGTTCAGTATCAAATAACTAATCTTGGTGCAGCAAATAACATATTCCCCGATGTGATGGAAAAGGCTTGTGCACACTGCTTGGTAAAATGTATTTTTATTACAAGTATATATTTAAAGTATAGCAATCTACTGCATTTTATAGAGTTTAAAATTGTCATAATAAAGCAAGGCATCGGGGTTTCTCTGTCGTTTTTCACCTGTTCTTTGAGCATTTTTTTCAAATACAGATATGACTTGGGAGACTTAGGGTGAGCTAGCCACAAGGCCAGAGCCATACCAGTCAAAGACATAATGTTTTTAATGGTGTTATGAAGAGGGATGGATACACCAGGTAGTCAGCCATTTCTATTTTACAACATGCTTGCATGTCCTGTATTGAGTATACACTCACACTGGTGTGGTCCTCTGTGATCCAGCTGCAACTTATGCTGTGGACCCAAGGAAAGGGGGCACTCACTGCTGCCCCTTGGTGTGCCAGGTCTTGCCTGGTGGCTCAGCCCCTATGCATTGACATCCCTTCCAAAGGCTCAGGCCCCTGGGCGTGGATATTCCCCCCACAGTGCTATCATCTTCACTATTGCTTTCTAACTTATATGGTTGATATCACTGGTCACGTCACCCTAGACCAATCTCCATATCTAAAGCCAATTAGTAGTTATTACCTGGGGTACTATTACGTCCTGCCCCCCCCTCCCCCACCTTGTCCCTCAAATGTGTCACAAGGATGAGAAACCTGTTAAAAATTCAGCTGTGCTTCTCTCTTTCTTTCTTGTGTGCATCTAATGTCTTAGAGCAGGGCAGATGTAGGCCAGAGCTTTTGTGTAAACTGTCTCTAAAACAATCATCCATGCTTGGTTTGTTTTCTCAGCACATACCAGCATCCTCTACTAAATCAGAGCTGAGCAGACATAGTCAAAGTCTCACGTATCTGCACAGTACTTCACCACAGGATGAGATGAACCCTGTTTTCTTCATGACGCTGTTCATCTCACAAGGTCAGCCTTAAAGTAATGTGGGTAATTTCAGGTACAAAGACATGGAGTTTCAGGCTTTGAATTTTATACAGAGTTGATTTATGTTTTGCCTGACACACTTGAATAGGTGTTAGGCTAGACAAGCACATAGAAAAGAAGAAATTTCCTGTTATATACCACCTGTTCTGAGCTACCTGTCTGCTAGAAAAGTTGTAAACCTGACTGCTTAACACAGGTTTACAACTTTAAATTCCTGCATCATTGTAAAGTGCCTGGGATAGTGTGGTCAATAAAGTCAATGTATTTGTTTTATAGAAATAAACCTCTTAGAATTGGTCTATGTAGCAGGCTATTATGTTCTTGAAAAGACATGTCAAAGGGAATACAAATAAACCATAAACTTTGAATCAAGGCCCCTTCTGCTCTGTCGCATTGTAGCTCTCGAGGCTGCAGGTGGGCTGCATGCGTACTTCCAGGCAGCAAGGGCTCCTATCTGAATCTGGAAGACAACAGACCTTTATCTCAGCACCAATAATCTCTGAGATAATGCTAGTCAGTTCTATTTGTAGTAGCATACATTCAGTTCACTAGGGTTTGGGCATAAAAACAAATGCATGTAGTTTCTGTCTTGCCCATTTCTCACTTGCTTGTTGTTTTTGTTACAGTATTGTTCTGCCTTTGCAAATCTGTGATCCTTCTTTTTTCTCTCCATCTCCCTACTCCACTCATTCTCTCTTCCTTTTGTTGACAGTTTTGATCCTACACTGTTCTCTCTGCTTCATGTCTGCTGTTCTGCTGTTTAAACAAAGCATCTCCTTTCTTGTCATTCAAAGAGATTCTACCTTCTGCCCACCTCAGTAATCTTCATTTCAATTATGCCTCCCTTCTCTTTCCCACCTTCTTGTTTCATATACATAATTTTGTTGTTCCACTCACATCATGACTCTATCTTTGTCACCGTATTCAACTTCTCCCCCACTTCATCCCTCTCCCCTGAATCTCTGTTTCCCCCATTCTTTCTGCTTCTTCCAGAATGCTCAATATCATCTTTCAAAAGATCACTAAATCTTAATCGCATCCTTTTCTTTTCAGCCCCTGCCTTTTACAGTGCAGAGAAAGGGAACAAAAATCAGCAGCAGAAGGTGAAGTTTAAGTCTGGAGAACAGAAACATTTGCAAGAGAGGAGGTTTCCAAAGGTGTAAACTCAAATGTCACACACTCTGAAAATGTCACATAGATGTCCTTATTTCAGAAAGTGTTCTAACATCTATTTTCTACTCTGTTCCTTATCCAGACTGTTAAACCCAGATTCATGAATAATTTCATAATTAGAATTAACCCATAGTATACTCCTTCCATTAGTTTTCAGTGCAAGTTTTCTACCACCTCTATATGCAAATATAATCTTCTGTTACATTTTCTGTCCTTTGTGCTGCAATGAAAAAGGAAGAAAATTATGTTCTGTTTTCTGAGTATAGTACTCTTAAGAGGGTCTATGTTGACTTTTGCTCTCTTTTCACTCATTTTGACTCAGAAATACAGTTTTCCTTTTAGCATTTAAACACTAGGACACAAAGATATTCAGTAAGTTTAGGTTTTCAATGTCTTCTTAAATTGCCTCTTTCAAAAGTCTGAGAGAGAAATTACTTATCCACTTTCGTGGATTCTTCACTGGTCAAAATGTCTGTATACTAAGATCAAAGAGGAAAGTGTATTCTGACCTGAGGATGTCTTACTAAAAATTACCAGTATTCTGTCAGTTTCCTCCTGTTGAAATAAAGTGCATCTTGGGTTACATATTTCAGTATATCTTTGTTACTACAGAAAAGATGAAGTTTTTCACTCAGCAATAGTCTACAGAAAAAGGTATTTGGGCTATAAAATGATTATCTTGAACTAGGTACCATCTAGAAAGGTGGTAGAAACTAGTAAAGACCCTGGAGACCAGGGATGGTACAGTCACTCTGAAAGGATGGATGAAAGTAAGGGAGAGGCTGTTGAAGTTCTTAACCAGCAGGTATCATACAGTTCTTTAGTGAAGGGTTCGATATAATAAATGGCATTTTAAAACATAGGTGGTAAGCTGAAGGCTGCTTTATAGCTTTTATTAACTGTGCGCTGTGTCAAAGATTTGAAAGATAAATATCTAAACTGTGGCAGTCAAAGGAGATGAAGCAATTGTAAGAACTTCCTTTTTTCAATGAAACACTGAAAAGCTTTGAAACCTTCCTTTTACTTTTTTTCTGTTTTCCATTTTAGTTATATCATGTAATGAAGACAGAAATGGCAGACTTGACTTTTGAGTCTGAATAAAGCTAGAATCTTGTCTGGAAAGCCATTAAAATTATAGGATAAAGCTTAACAATGAAGTGATGCTTTCTATGAATTTAAAGACAGTCTGCACAACATTTCAAATTACTCTACAACCACTGACTGTTTTGTTAGCAGGGTCTTGAATAATGTTTCTGGCACTGCTATTGTCTAATATAGTACATTCAAAATGGCCATTAACATTAAATTTCTTGTAACCAGGTATGGAAAATACTGACAGGAAGAGAAAGAAGATAAAATTATTGAAATGCAAATTGTACTTTTGAGCTGATGGGGGAGTTAATTAGTGTCAGTATTTGAGAGCAATAAACCTGCTCCCTGCACCCCCTATCTCTGCCATCTTTTCTGGCTATTTTGAGCAATGCTTTGCTGGTAAAGGATTCAGCTGGCATCAAAAGTTAGCAAGATTATTTTCCTTCTGTAGTGCCAAGTCCAGCAGTCATCTTGTGTATCTGTGGCAGTCATCACCATCTTTCTGCAACCCTAAGCCACCACTTCCAGAACCCTTTACTCACAGATGAAGCTGTTTCAGTTGGCACCTACCTCTCGTCTTCCTGGCAGTTTGTCCTCTGCATCAGACAAAGCAAAATCTTCTATGAGACATTTTAAATACCTCAGAACTACGGGGGACGGGGGGGTGAGAGGTAACATATCTATGTAAATTTCCAAGTAGTGCTCTATTATATCTTTTTTGTACTTTGGTCTTCTGCATGGACTTTTTAATTAATTTTTTGCAAAGTTGTTTATCTGATATTTTCTTCCTACACAGTGATTACCATTGCTTCTACACTATTAATTATGGTTTAGGTTTAGGCTTAATATTCTGGTAGGGGTTTATTGAGAATAATAATTTTTTTGATCAAACAAGACTAAAGATTTTGCACCCGTGATAAAATACATGCAATTCCCTGTGAAAAGTCTTGTGCTTTTGAAATGGAAACTTTTTTCATATTCATGTTTTTTTCTCCTGCAAATGTCTTTTTAGCTATTTAAGGGGAAAAAAAAAATCAGAACAATTCACTTTTAAAATGCCAAAATTAAAAGTTTCACCTTTCCTTTTCTTTTCTGAAAACCCCTTTTTGTCATGTTTGCTCCAAATTTTTGGACAATGACATTTGTATTTTTCTGCAAATAAATTACTATTTAAAAATACCCCACAGTTATTTCAATATATACAGGGGGTTTTGGCAGATTTTAGAAAGCTCAGGTGGGCTGTGGATTGAGCATGGAAAACACCTCTTTACAGGTCTGTGGCAGTCTGCATTCTTTATTTGATGATTTTTAGACTTTTTTCTTTTGTGAAATATAGTACTTCTTGTGATGGAAGCATCCTTGGCTTGCTCTGTCAATTACATGCAACCTTTTTCAATCTTATTTGTTTGTATAGCAGAAATTTTAGGGTTTGTTTTTTCTCTGTAAAAGCTTTCTTGGGAAGAGCAGTCTGCTCTGGCAGATGTTCAAAGACGATTATCTTCCTCATTTCCACCCTATTTAACCCCTGGAATGCTGCCTCCCCTCTGCACATTTCACACTGTGCAATCTTCACACTATGTAGACAACTTATAAAATGCAAAATTAGTTATTGCAAGAAACAGAGAAATGGTAATGATGATTGGTTCAAGCACAGTAAAATGATTCATATTCTTTAAAATACCTGTAAGAACTGACTACTCACTTTCAGGACACAAAAGTATAATTTGTTGTTGTCTTCAAAATTTATTAACATAGCATTATTATCTACACAGTAAACATAAAAACATGAATTTAAATAAGAGCCAGAATCAAATCGTAAATTCCAGTGACACATGATATACTTGAATTAAATTCCCTCAGTGTTTTCTAATAGTATTCCAATGAAGGGGTCATTGTTCTTTCTTGCTATTGGTTTAACAGATTTCTTAATGAAATACTACTAGAAATAGAGAGTTTGCCTTATAAGTGTGCTTATATTCTGAGTGTGCACAAAATGATTCAGTGAAGGCACAACATTCTTATAAACCACGGTTATGAAACAGCAAGCTCTGAAAAATAATTTTTGGAATCCAAGGTATTCCCAAGTGTTTTCTATCCAAAAGAATAACAGCTAATACACCTAATAATTTTTTTTCAATGTTATAACCCTGAACATTTCTATAATCCTTTTATTAGTTATGTATTTTTAACTTTTGGATTTAATGTGCCATCTTAGCTTTTTAAATTTTATTGACTATCAATTTTTAATATATTTTTTTTAAATACATTTTTTTATCAGATTCTGTTCACATGTATGGACAATTTTTAAGAAAATTATTTATAGCCCATTTATTCAAAAGACATGTAGTCCACACTTAAATAGCTTTGAAGTAACAGTATTGTTGTAGCTTGTGTACCTGCTTAATTTGGAAAATTCACTTTATTTCTGGACTGATTTAATAATTATTATTACCAAAATTATCCAGAAGAAATGTTTCTATTCATATAATGAACTGATGTGGCAGTAATGATATGCCTGTCTGCTTTGGTTATAATGTTTGAATGTTCACTTCTGCCTGAATAGACAGCAGAGCAAAAGTAGGTAAGAAGGTGGAAAGAACTGACTATGTAGCTTCTCTAAGGGAAGGTCACAAAAAGTTGTAACACATTTCATCATCCATGCATTATATACTTAATTTTTTTTAATTTTCTGAATACAATTGTTTAGTATTTTTAATAGTAAGGAGCTCCTGTTACTTTCAGATTTTGTTCTGTTCTGTTGTGAGGACTCCAGTATCTTCACATCTGACCAGATAGGTGGGACCTTGTGACTTGACAGCATGTTACTAGTGGTGGCCTTTTTAAGCAATTATCTGACAGACAGGAAGTAAGCTGAAGCTGACTGAGGCAAAAGGAAATTTTTAGGTCAAGCAAATAAAGAAATTTTGTATTGTTATGTATTTCCTATAAACATACAAACAGTCACTGGTGATGCCAGATAATTGACTTTTTTTTTTTATGTATTCAATAGTTTGCCAGTAAATTAGGAAAAAACCTATACCTTTCTATTCTATTTGTCAACCATCAGAGAATTTGATCCTCCTTCTTCAGATTTCATATCACCTGCTGTAATACACAGACAACCACTGCTGTAACGATCTAAAGGCTTTCTCTGTCTACCTACAAGCAGGCTCTTCCTCTTATGAGTTAACAGCTATTTCACGATTTTCATTATTATCTTCCTTAGACTACCTTTTGCCAATCTCTTTTAATATCCATTCAACTACACACTGAAACGTGGGCAAAAAAACCCTCCAGACAGCTTGATAGCTCTCTGTCAATGTAATCTTAGACTTGGGAGTGGTTACGTGAAGTCAAAACCTGGAAAGTGAGCAACTACATAGGCTGTAAGAGATGTTAGTTAAGGGGGTGGGGGTGTGTGTGTATACCTTTGTATGTCTCTATCTATGTAATATCTATAAAACACAAAAAGTTTACATTCTCCATACTCTCTTTTGACAGATTGTCACTTTGGTTTATAGCCAAAGTGACAGATACTTTGCAGTTAGTGATGTTTCCTGATATTTCAGAAATCTAGGGCATTAGGATGACCTTCACCTTCCTCAGAAATGCTGGAGATGTGGCTTTTGTTGTGAATTTTAAGGTCGGTTTAAACTGTGTTGAAGGGTGTTGGGAAGTAATTTGTGGCATGTGGTGAGCTTAGGTGTGGAGTAGAGTTCCTTGAAAAATACCCACTATGTGTCTGTGAAGTGCTTCCCTTCACAGTTTGCTTTCAGGTTAAAATGAACCTGTGTTTGTCATCTCCAAGCTTTGATTATTTCAATTCATGTTATTTCAGAGTGAATTTCCTGAAAGAGGTGTAGACAGTTGCAGAGCAAAACATTGAGTGCCCAAAGTCAGTTCTTCTATACAGAAACCTCTGGGATGCCTCATTAACTGAACAAAAGAAGGAACAGGTCACCAGGCATATGACTGGAACAAAAATTCCATAAGTAACAAGAGATTTTTTGTATTTCAAGTATTTAGTATTTATCCTTTCCCTTTCTAAATATTTTTACATTGCCACTTAGGAAAGAAATGAGGTGTTTAAGAGATGATTCATATAAACTACATCTTTATTAATGTATATTGAAGATTTACTCAGCAAGAAATCAAGCCCTGCAGACTGTCATTCCTTTTTTATCACTTCCACTTGTTTGAAGGTTGCCTTTAAATTTTCCTGTTCAAGCTGTGTATTTGTTAGCCAGTGGCCCTCTGTGTGTTATGTGGTTGCACACACCTCTAACTTATCTCTGTATTTGAAATTCACCCAGTAAGAACTGCTTTCCAGTGCTTTCTATTTTTAGCCCAATTCTCCATCTGCCCTGTCAAGCTGAGTGGTTGTATAAACAATGATATGTTTTCCCAGTCTGGCTTTGATTTTCAATTAAAACACAAATACAAGGCAAAAAGCATACTTACTCATTTTTATGTATCCTGAATGTTCATGTACTCAAAGTATAATTTTTCTATACAGTTTCCTACAAGTAGGCAAATATAAAATACCAGTTCCTGTAGTTTCTGAAGTAGCATAACTTCATAAATCTGAAATTTGCTTGTAGAGTGAATATGTTAATAATGGTTGGCAGGACTACTCAACCAATATATATACATATAGATGCTTCCCACCCACCCCCCCCCATACTTTCTACAGGATGGAGCAACCAGGGGAGTTGTAGATTTGCTAAAAACTGCGATGGATAATGGAATCGTTTGTCCAAATGTACACTTTCAAAGTGCAATGTTTGAAGAAACAGTGACTTCTTGCATTTTAATTTTTTGTTTTACCCAGTGTGTTCTATTAAAAGGGACAGATTTTGAAGAGAAGTATAAATATTAACTATCTTTTTCCCACTTTTCATGTTGTCCTTGGCTTTTTGAAAATATGAAGCAAAATGAAAATGAAAGAAGAAGAATCCAAGCATGAAAGCGTGACTGTCATTTCTGTTTGGCAAGTTAAGGCCAAACATCATTACCTCCCTGGTTGCTTTTGAATATTGCACTTATTCTTGATAGCTCATGAGTTATAAACTTTCCAGCTTTTGATCTGCTATTCATGTCAGGAGTCTTAGCTAGAAACCACTTGAGAACACCCAACTTCAGAGTCAGTCAGTAGGAAAAGTAGTGCTGTCAGGGCCATGCAGAGCAATTGAAAGGGCTGGTTGAGGGGTGCTCTTTGGGCAATAAGCAGTCTACCTGTCGCTCAGCATGACTGTGGCTGCCAGGAATGCCAGAGAACTCATTACAAATGGACTTGCTGGCAATCAGAGATGTGTCAGAGCTCTTCAAAGCTTGTGCAGAGCCTGTTACAGGTAGCATAACAGCCCAGTTGGAGTAGATGGTAAATATAATTGCTGAAAAAATGACGGGGTACTGAGGCTAGTACAGAGACCAGTGGTGATTAGATACTGCTGGATCCCACAATACAGTAGGAAGCTAATCCTTCAGACCTCTGTGAGTGTATTAGCCCATGCTGGTTGGAGTCAAATCAGTAACACATTCACTCTTTACATTGTCACTTTAATGGAGATATCACATTTTCCTAAAAATACAGGAAGGAAAAAAAAAAAAAAAAGCTCTTGCCCACCGTGTTGTATTTAGTAAATCATTCCTCTATGAAGAAATGCAACAGCAGTCACCATCTGAAGTGTTTAAAGACTACATCTTTCAACTAATCCAGTGCAGGAGAATTAAAGATGTTTGGTTTCTACAAATTTTTCTCTGCAGTTCAATCTTACAGGTAGATTACAGCATGTTCAAAAAGAACTGAGATCAAACAGGAACTTTTTGTTCAACAGAGACTTTAGTAATGATCTTTCTTCTCTTATTCATACAAAGCTAGTAGAATTCATTTGATTTGGTATGGATGAGGCTTGCACTACAGGCATGGCACAAACCAGCTAGTTGCTAAGTGAGCAATTTGTGATGTAAGTAACTAAACAAGCTTCTTGTAAAGATCAGTTTAGTGAACAACAGTTGTGTCTGTTGAATAAAGCACTGAATGATGTTTGACTTTCAGTCATTAAGAGGTTAGATTTTTTTGCTTTTGGGGGGATCAGCTTGCTTATTGCATTTTGTAACTTTTGTGTTGCAATGGCAGAAAACTGTTTATAATTTATTTGGTTCCAATTTCCTGCAAGGTCTTTGTGGCAACACCAGAAAGAGAGGCAATATGGATACTTTTTAGAGGTGCAAAATGGATTTCAGGAAACTTTCCCAAAAGATAAATTTATCAGGGGTTTTGTTGAAGTTAGAAAACAAATCTTTTCCAGCCAAAACTACTATTACACATTATTATGTCTGTAACTTCTTACAGTGTTTTCAGACACTGACTTCTAATTTTCTTCACAATTTCTATCACTGGTATAGCATAAACAATGAGTACAGTGGTGAGAACATGTAGAGGTGAGGAATCAACTTCAAATAGAAGCAAATTACCAAGAAGGAGGACCATTTTTTTTGTTTTAAGGTCTTTTGACAGGGAGGTTACGTCATTGTCTTTGTCTTTTCCATATACTTTGCCAGTAAATTAAGCAATGTCAAGGTTTATTTTATTATGTTTAAAACACCATTATTCTAAAGAGATTTGTAAACATTCTGATGAAGATTTAGACAGATTGAGGAAAGCAAATATTTTATGGAGAAGTTCAGCAAAAAGCACAAGTCCCTCTAACTAAGGACTCACTTCCTTTTAGGAAAAATTAGTTCTGATTTTATATCTAAGTAATAATTCTAAGAAACAATTCTTCTAAGAAATATTTAGTATTTTTATTTTATCTTCTCTCCTTTCTCTATTTTTTTTTACTAAAATTTTCCTTTCTGAATTCTATCAGATCAACTATCATACATGTGTGTTCAGAGAGAAAGTAATGTTTCACATATGCCAATACTATTTGCATCTGAAGTCACTAGAATGCCATCTGTGTAATCCTTCATAATTTTATTGTTTAAAAAACCACAAAATTTCAAAATAGCAAAATCCTCTACGAAGCAGAATTTTCCTTTTTCTGTCCAGCTTCAGGCATTATGCCAGACTCCTACTACTACTAAGAATGGTAGCCATGGTAAAAATTTCAGAGAAAATGAAAACTGGCAAATATTTCCTGCATAATGACTTAGATGTTAGAGGGAAGCAAGGGCAGATGGCAGCAGCTGAACAAATCAATGTTGATTCTGTAGTGATCAGTTTTTCCCCTAAGGAAAAATTCTTAGTTGAAGGTGAGAGCTTAGCACCTCTTTCCCCTTTCCTCTTTAGACGGTTTGCAATGCCACCCATGGATCTCAGAGGAAAATGGGGAATCTGGTCAGGAGCACTTAGTACTCCAAAGTAATTTAGTGAAAATGATACATATATTATAGTCAGGTTTCAGTTCCTATAGGAGGTGTAAGAAGAGAGCCAATTTATTGAGTTCCTATCTTTTTTATTAACTGAGGTAATATACTATTCTCACTCAATTTATAATCTCTGAAGATCTGAAAGTTCAAAATTCAGCCAAATTTTAAAAAGATGCATCTAAAATTTGAATGTTGAAAATGGAAAAATAAACTGAGAAGACTAGAGTATGTAGCTGTAGTAGTAAGAGCGGCTGGATTTAGCACACATCAGACAAATTTATTCCATGCTGCAAGATCCAACAGTGAATATTCAGGTGGCCCAACTGATTTCCATGGAGCTGAAGGTACGCTGCCATTCACTAACAAACTCTTTAGACAAAAGCTAACTTCAGATAACTGGACAACTAAAGTCACACCTTTGACTGCTGTATAGTGATACTTTGATTTTCAGATTACTAGAAATGTTATTTTGAGCAAGTAATGAATAGTTTTATTCAGATCACCTTTACAAATTTCTCTTTGGAAAATTAAAGAAATTGCTAGAACATATTCAGGTTATCTTTTCTTCTCTCTTAGAATTTGTATTACTAATTATATGGGAGCAGAGAAAGGGACAAAATAAAAATAATTTTGAATGAGACAGAAATAATTAACATTTTCATTTGTGTGTAAATTGTCCACTTTTTGTCGGTTTTGTGATGATATTATTTTGATTTTGGTGTGGGGAATTCTTTTTTGTTGATGTGAGTGAAGATTTTGTGTGATGAATGTAGATTTTAATGATAGTTCTTAAAAATGTGATGCACAGAGGCGAGGGGTGGAATGTATTGGTTTTGTGTGGCAAGGTTTTGGTAGCGGGGGGGGTTACAGGGGTGGCTTCTGTAAGAAGCTGCTGGAAGCTTCCCCTGTGTTCGAGAGAGCCCATACCAGCCGGCTCTAAGACGGACCCGCCGCCGGCCAAGGCCGAGCCAATCAGTGGTAGTGGTAACGCCTCTGTGATAACATTTTTAAGAAGGAAAAAAGTTGGGAGGGCGGTATTTCGGCAGCCGGAGAGAGGAGTGAGAACATGTAAGAGAAACAACCCTGCGGACACCAAGGTCAGTGAAGAAGGAGGGGGAGGAGATGCTCCAGGCGCTGGAGCAGAGATTCCCCTGCAGCCTGTGGGGAAGACCATGGTGAGGCAGGCTGTCCCCCTGCAGTCCATGGAGGTCCACGGTGGAGCAGATATCCACCTGCAGCCCGTGGAGGACCCCACGCCGGAGCAGGTAGATTCCCGAAGGAGGCTGTGACCCCGTGGGAACCCCGCGCTGGAGCAGGCTCCTGGCAGGACCTGCGGATCTGTGGAGAGAGGAGCCCACGGAGCAGGTTTTCTGGCAGGACTTGTGACCCCGTGGGGGGCCCACGCTGGAGCAGTCTGTGCCTGAAGGACTGCACACTGTGGAAAGGACCCATGCTGGAGCAGTTCGTGAAGAACTGCAGCCTGTGGGAAGGACCCACGTTGGAGAAGTTCGTGGAGGACTGTCTCCCGTGGGAGGGACCCCACGCTGGAGCAGGGGAAGAGTGTGATGAGTCCTCCCCCTGAGGAGGATGAAGCGGCAGAAAATAACATGTGATGAACTGACCGTAAACCCCATCCCCGTCCCCCTGTGCCACTGGGGGGTTGGTAGAGAATCTGGGAGTGAAGTTGTGCCTGGGAAGAAGGGAGGGGTGGAGGGAAGGTGTTCTGAGATTTGGTTTTATTTCTCATTACCCTACTCTGGTTGATTTGTAATAAATCAAGTTAATTTTCCCCAAACTGAGTCTGTTTTGCCCATGACGGTAATTGGTGAGTGATCTCTCCTGTCCTTATCTCGACCCACAAGCTCTTTGTTATATTTTCTCTCCCCTGTCCAGCTGAGGAGGGGGAGTGATAGAATGACTCTGGTGGGCACCTGGCGTCCAGCCAAGGTTAACCCATCACAGATCTGTTTCATTTCTTTCATTTTTTCTTTTATTATATTTCTATTGTGAATTCCATCCAATCTACTATTATACACATCTGATCAGAGGGAGTGTAATAAGTTTCACACACATAAATGCTATTTGAATCTGAAGTCACCGGAATGTTGTCTGAGCAATTCATAACATTTTTATTGTTTAAAGAAAACTCCCTTGTCTTAGAAGCATAATATAGATCATATCAGAATAAATAGAGATGGAGGATTTAAAAGCTAGCATATTTATGAAGTTATTATGTATGCTAACAATTCTAGCATGCTACTGTAGGATGTTACCATTGTCAGACTATCTAGATCTTGAATATATAAATCTCTTTAGCTATTGAAAAATCATCATAAAAGGAACAAGCAAGTCTCTAGTGGTGTACACGTGGTAGATGAGTTTCATTTGATATTAGAATTCTGGTCAACTTTGGAGATGGAGGAACAGGTTATTTATCTTACAATATTTCAAGACTGGTGAATTAGAACATCTTATGGGCTTGTTTTTACATTCCTAAAATAGTCATTGTAATTTCAGATACTCTGTATTCTGCTTTTTAATAGCCTGTAATAAAGCATAAGACAAGATTTTTTTGTAGGGTAAAAAAATACAGAATGGGTTATGGAAGTCTGTGTGTGTCCCATTGTTAGAATCTGTCGTGTGGAACTTCAGTAACAGATTTATTTTGTTAATGCCATGAGGTAAATAGTGGAAGATAAACAGAAAGGATAGCTTTGACATTTCTCCTTTCTGATTCCTCCTTCTTACCTTGTCTGTCATGTAGGAAATACATAATGTGTTTCATTTTTACTAAGATTCAGTATTTGTGATACTATTCATGTATCAGTAATTCTTTATCCATAAAAATACTGCGGGGATTTAAAACTCGCAGTGGGACTGGTAAACATTCTTCTTGTCTTTACAGCAGCCAAAGTAACCAAAAGTTAGTTTGTGCCAGGAAATCATTGCTTTAGGTTACATTCTTTGTGTACTAAATAATTTATTATAATATTTCAATAACATGATAATTTGAATGCTTACATATATTTGTTGCCGAAATCCGGAATAAAACTCCTTAAGAGCAATGAGAAGTTAAGAAGCCGGCACTCCTTTATTGCAGCGCTGGGCACACGGGGGATCGCTCCACCTATCGTGTGCCCAGCGCTGCAATAAAGGAGTGCCTGCTTCTTAACTTCTCATTGCTGTTAAGGAGTTTTATTCTGGATTTCGGCAACAGTTTTGGCGACCCAGATGGGACCTTGTGAGTGAGACTGGACAAGATCGAGTGGTGATCGAACTCCAGCCGGCACCGAGGGATTCTCGGGGAGGAACCATCACTCTCGACTCACAAAGCTCCTCGCAACGTTCCCTGGAGAAAGGGTAAGGCACTTCTTCTTTGGAATCTGTTTGGATAGCCTGCCCGTAAGGCGTGGCGAAAGCTTCGCAGGGTTGGGGCTCAGAGGGTACCCGTCTGTGTAGAAGCCTAGGCGTCTGCCCATAAGTCATAAGTGAAAGCTATTGCTGGGTTGGACATCTGTGTATCTGGGACAATTGTCATTTGCATTTATTTGGTATTTGATATTTGGTATTTGATATTTGGTATTTGATATTTGGTTATTAATATTTGGAACTTTGATAATTGATATCTGGTGTATTTGGTAATTGATATATAAGCATAATGGCATTAGCCAAATTATTTAAGAGTAAGAGTATGGGAAATATAACCACTGATGAAAAGATACCGAAAACATCACCATTGGGATGTTTATTGGCACATTGGAGTGAATTACATGATGATTTACGTAAAAGTCAAATGATTGAATGTTATAATCATTGGTGGCCTTTGTATGTTTTGGAAGATCAGGAAAAGTGGCCAACAAATGGAACTTTAAGTTATAATACTATATTACAGTTAATGTTATTTTGTAGGACAGAGGGTAAATGGAGTGAAGTGCCATATGTGGATCTGTTCTTTTATTTGAGGCAGAGAATGGATTGGCAAAAAGAATGCAAGTTAATTAGTCGAGACAATTTGGTGATGACATTAACTTCAGAAAATAAGAAAGCTGAGTTGTTGTTCGGCTTGTGATATTGGAAGGAGGTGCATTAGATGTACAGTACCAAAAGAAGATGAAATGGAACTAGAATTAGAAATAGCCCCACCAAGGGAGGAGCAGGATCTCTCTCCCTCACATTCATGGGAAAGGAGTATTGAGTCAGGGAGAATAATTTATTGGATAGTACTGAAAAACAGATGGTATTAAAAACTGGAAAAGCACAAGCAGAGACAGCACTTATGAATGAAATGCTCTCTGGAACTTTGGAACAGAGTTTTCCTTCGGGAGATCCCCAGTGGGATCCAAATGACCCTGTATACAGGAGAAGGTTAACTCGATATCAAAAATGGGTATTGTATGGAGTAAAGCATGCAATGCCGAAAGCTTTGAATTGGTCTAAATTATATGAGATAAAGCAAGATAAAAATGAATCTCCCTCTGTGTTTTTGGAAAAATTGAAGGAAACTGCTAGAAAATATACTGATTTGAAATTGGAAACAGAGGCAGAACAACAACAATTGACTTTGATTTTTATGGGGCAGTCAGCAAAAATGATGACTTTAAATGAATGAAGGGGACCGGAGGGGAACCCAGCTGAACCTCTGGTTACAATTAAGCTGGGAAATGATAAAGTTGAATTTTTAGTTGATACGGGAGCAGTATATTCTGTTTTGAATACTTATAAAGGAAAATTGGGAAATAAAACAGCGAACATAATTGGAGCGACTGGGAAACAGGAGAATAGACCATTCTTTCAACCCCTTGATTTAAAATTTGGAAATAAAGCAATTACACATGAATTTTTGTATGCGCCAGAATGTCCGATACCCTTGTTGGGTCGAGATTTGTTATCCAAATTAAATGCACAGATAGCTTTTGAGGGAGGAGAAATTCTTTTAAAAATACCAGAATCAAAGACAGGAGAAATATTGATGATACAGGAGAAGGTTAAGATTCAGAAGATGCCACAAGAAGTTGATGATGCTGTGATCCCTACGGTTTGGAACACAGAGATACCTGGAAAATCTAAGATGGCACAACCTGTAAAAGTAGAACTGAAAGAAAATGTGAAGCTAGTGAGATTAAAGCAGTATCCAGTTAAACCTGAGGCTACATTGAGAATCAAGAAATTAATTGATAAATTTTTGGAATATGGAATCTTAGAGGAGTGTGAATCTGAATATAATATTCCAATTTTACCAGTGAAAAAGCCATCAGGAAAATATAGATTAGTACAGGATCTGAGGGCAATAAATCAGATAGTGAAAGACATACATCCTGTAGTGGCCAATCCATATACACTTTTAACAGCTCTAGGGGAGAATCACCAGTGGTTTACAGTGCTTGATTTAAAAGATGCTTTCTTTTGTATACCCCTGGAAGAAGGAAGTCGAAAATTATTTGCTTTCGAGTGGGAAAATCCAAAAACAGGACGAAAAACACAATTGACATGGACAAGATTGCCGCAAGGATTCAAGAACAGTCCAACAATTTTTGGGAGCCAATTAGCAAAAGAACTTGAGATGTGTAAACGAGATGGTCCCAAACCTGGACATTTGCTCCTACAGTATGTAGACGACATATTGATAACAACAGAGGAGAGACCAGCGTGTATAAAGGTAACAATTGATCTTTTAAACTTTTTGGGGCTAAGCGGATACAAAGTCTCTAGAACTAAGACCCAGATAGCAAAACAGACTGTGATATATCTGGGTTTTGAAATCTCACAAGGGCAAAGACAGTTGGGAACAGACCGCAAAGAAGCAATTTGCAGCATCCCGGAGCCGAGAAATACCCACGAATTGAGAACCTTTTTGGGAATGACTGGGTGGTGTCGGCTATGGATAATGAACTATGGTCTGTTGGCTAAACCATTATATGAAGCTCTTAAAGGTCCACCATTTGAACGGGGTCCAGATCAGCAGAGAGCTTTCAAGAATCTAAAACAGGCCCTGATGACAGCACCAACCCTGGGACTTCCGGATCTGACTAAAGACTTCCAGTTATTTGTACATGAGAAACAACACCTTGCACTGGGAGTGCTGACTCAGAAGATGGGAAGTTGGAAGCGACCGGTTGGATATTTTTCCAAACAATTGGACTTTGTAAGTAAGGGCTGGCCTGCTTGTTTGAGAGCAGTAGCAGCCACTGTGATGATAATACAGGAGGCCCGAAAATTGACTTTGGGAAGGATGATGGTGGTATATGTACCACATATGGTGATATCAGTGTTAGAGCAAAAGGGGGGCCATTGGCTCTCCCCAAGCAAAATGATGAAATATCAGGTAATTTTAATGGAGCAAGATGATGTACTTTTGAAAACCACTAATTTAACTAATCCTGCAGTCTTTTTGAATTCTATACAGGAAGAAGGACAACTGGAACATGATTGCCTGACTACCATTGAGTATGTATATTCCAGTCGAGAGGATCTGAAGGATGTACCTATGGACAATCCGGACTGGGAATTGTACACAGATGGTAGCAGTTTCGTTGAAAATGGAATCCGCTATGCAGGATATGCGGTAACAACTGAAAAATCAGTTATAGAAGCCAATGCTTTGCCAAGCACAACTTCAGCTCAGAAGGCGGAACTAGTGGTTTTGACAAAGGCTCTAGAATCGAGTGAAGAAAAGAAAGTGAATATCTGGACTGATTCGAAATATGCATTTGGTGTGGTCCATGTCCATGGGATTTTATGGAAAGAAAGAGGATTATTATCCTCTCAGGGGTCCAACATTAAATATAAAGAGGAGATTTTACATTTACTACAAGCAGTTCGGAAACCAACTGCAGTAGCAATCATGCACTGTAAAACACATCAATCAGGGAATACAAAAGAGATTGTAGGGAACAGACTAGCAGATAAATCAGCTAGAGAAGCAGCCAAAAGGAATACCCTACAAATGGCATTAATTCCTACAAAAACTATTGCATTACCAAAGGAAAAACCTAAATATTCAGAGGAGGATGAGAAATTGGGGAGACTATTAAATGTAAGGAAAAATTTGGAAGGATGGTAGGTGACATCAAAAGGACAAGTAGTAATTCCACCATTTGTAATGAGGGAAATAGTACAAACAAAACATAAGGAATGTCATTGGGGAGCAGAAGCATTAGTAACTCTTTTAAAAAGGCAAGTAATATCAGTAAAAATGCTAGAAATAGCTAAAATGACAACTGCGAAATGTGAGATATGTTTAAAGAATAATCCAGTTGTAAAAAGGAAAGTTCAAATGGGAATGTTGAAATCAGGAATGGAACCAGGGGATTATTGGCAAATAGATTTTTCGGAGTTACCTCGACAGAATGGGTATCGATACATTCTAGTGGGGGTTGATACTTTTACAGGATGGCCGGAAGCCTTTCCCAGTCGAACTAATCAGGCAAAGGAAGCCACTAAATGGTTATTACAAGAGATTATCCCGAGATTTGGGGTACCTATTGGAATCTCGTCTGACAGAGGTTCCCATTTTGTTGCAGAAGTGGTCCAGGGTGTTAGTAGAATTTTAGGAATTACGTGGGACTTGCACACACCTTGGAGACCACAATCTAGTGGGAAGGTGGAAAGAATGAATCAAACATTGAAAAGACAAATTAGTAAAATATGTCAGGAAACTAATTTGAAGTGGCCTCAGGCCCTCCCACTGGCCCTTTTACGAATTCGGGTTCAGCCAAAGAGTGGGACATTAATCAGTCCCTATGAACTATTATATGGTAAACCTTATGAATCTCTTGAACCAAATCTGAGCATACATTTAAAAGGAAAACAAGATGTATATAACTATCTGCTTTCTTTAGGAAAAACTTTAACTGCACTTCAGAGTGTGGTTGTTTGGAACAGACCTCTGTCTTTGGAAAATCCAGTACATGATTTCCAACCAGGTGATTATGTCTATGTGAAGACATGGACTTTTGAACCTCTTCAGGAACGCTGGAAAGGACCCTTTCAAGTATTGTTGACTACTTTCACCGCTGTCAAGATTGCTGAATCGGATGCATGGATCCACTATACTCGGGTGAAGAAAGCTCCATCATCTTGGAAAGTTATATATAGAGACCCTAGAACCTTAAAACTGACTTTGAAGCATGCCTAATCTTCCATATAATTTTGAAATCTGGGGGAAATGCATTTTGATTTGGAAAATAATATTGGTGGGGGTCTGGTCTGAGATTGTGGCTGAACAACAAGTAAGAGTGAACTATGGAGGTATTCTGGGATTGGGATGTAACTTTACTCAGATTCCAGAATTTGATCCTGACAAATTAGAAATTAGGTGGATGAGAGATAAAGGAAAAGGCAAGTATCTAGCAAGACAAATTGAACTGAAGAAAAAGGCAAGAAATAAGAGACAAGCTAAACAATTAATTTACCTCCCAAAGAAAACTCAGGAAGAAAATTTGATGGTAGGATTGATTAAGGGATTTGCTAATTTCCAGAATGTGACACAAATTACTGCCTGTTTACCAATACCAAGGGCAGTTGGTGAATCTGTTCCATGGGGAATTTTGACAATGAATTTGACTAATTTAGAACATAGAAATGTGACTAGCCACTGTGAACAAAGACCAGTAGTTGGATGGCAAGAACAAGTGACAATTATCAAGAAGCAATGGAAGTCTCCAGGGAGCAGGGCAGATTGTGAAAAATTATTAAATTCTGTTTTTATTAAAGTTGGGAGATTTCATAATGTAGGATATTGTACTTATGATGAACGAGTTAAGAAAAATACAACTCGAATGATCATGGAATAGAAATGTGACAAGGCTAATCAGACAATGTTAGAAAGGACAATTAGTTGAGACTCAGTGTGGTCTATGACTATACTGTCTCAATTCCAATATATGGCTAAAGCTCCCTGGTGTTTTACTTAGGATGGAACCATTTTTACAACTTGGCCATCGGTAAATGATAAAGGGAGTACATTACGAGAAAAGGAAAATTCAGTACCGTGGTGGAAATGTGAGAAAATATACAATTACAGTACTAAAGACATGGCAATCCAAAGAATTCCACCTTTAGCAGCAGCCGTGAAGTATGGCTGCTTGTGTAGAGGACTTAAAAATGATCTTCAATTGACTGAAACCTTTAAACCTAAAAGAGGAACAATATTTAGTTGCAGAAAAACTACTATTCAGAGTCCAGGACACTTAGTTTGGGCAATGAGTGATGGAACCTGGACAACCCACCTGCCTCTTGATGGGAAGGTAAAACAAATCACTTTGGGAATGCCAACATTATGCCCAATTTGGAAAAAGTCTCCTTTTAAAGGATCATTAGAAAATTTGAAATTGAAACGGGCAAAAAGGTCAGAAATAGATGATGAATGGAATGAACCCTCCACTGGATTTAGAATTAGTTGAGCCCTAGAATCTCTACTAACCCCTTTGGCAATATATAGGAATCGAGACTGGCTGTACCAACTAACAGGACAAGTAGAGAAACTGACCAATGTGACCAGAAAAGGATTTAGAGATCTAAATATACAATTACAGGCCACTTCCAAAATGACTCTGCAAAATAGAATGGCTTTAGATATGCTTTTACTCAAAGAACACGGAGTGTGTGGATATTTAAAAGACAGAATAGACCATTGTTGTATACACATTCCGAATGTAACTCAGGATGTAGAACATGATTTGGAATTATTGGGAAAAATTGAGAAAGACACTCAAGAGTTGCAACAAGATATGCAGAAGAGTTGGATAGACAAGATCTTTAAGGGATTAGGTTAGAATCTGAGTTCTTGGATCAAATCATTGATTAGTACAATATTAACCTTGTTGATAATTTTTGTAATGATCATTTTGATTTATTACTTTTTGAAAAGGCAAATTACTCGTAAAACTTCTTTTAATCGCATGATCATCCAAGCTGTTGCAAGACAGCAAGATGGACAAACAATCTCAGAGTTTCCTCCACCATGTAGTAAGTGATTAGTAAAATGATAGTGAAAGTATTGAAATGATTTTCAAAACTTTCAAAGGGGGGAATGTTGAAAATATTTTGATAAAGAAATTAAAATCCAATTATATAAGAGTTTGGTTTGATTAAGAAGTAGAAAATTGTGAAGCATAATGTATAGCAGTGTTAAGTTTGAAATGTAGTCATAGAAACTTTAGGAACTGTGTTATGTGTGACTATAGGAACCTTAGTATTGGTAAGTTTGAAATAAGCTAACCATAGAAACCTCACCAGGAAGTTACTGGTCTTTCTATGTTTTGTTTCAAGAAACTAAGGAAACCGTCATGGACACCAGTTTGCTGCTTGGAAACCCCCTTATCGAGGATTCCAATCAGTAGAGTTAAGTGAAATTGACCAATGATTGTTTTAACATAAGAATATTAATAAGGTGGTATGATTAAAAGACCAATCATTGAAAAGGAATTAACATTTTGCTTGGAAATCTAGTGAATATGTATAACAGGTGTGTATTTAACTGTATTGTTAGACAAGACAGGTGCACACGATAGGTGGAGCGATCCCCCGTGTGCCCAGCGCTGCAATAAAGGAGTGCCTGCTTCTTAACTTCTCATTGCTGTTAAGGAGTTTTATTCCGGATTTCGGCAACATATTAAATCAAGCAAAATATTAAAAATTCTGATTCATTTATCTTGAACAAATGCTGATTGTACGTTTTTATTAAGCCAACCTTAAAAAAAGTTTTGAATGCAAGAGAAATTGCTCTAGAAACCAATTTAGTTGCAAAATCTGAAGTAAAATAATGAAGCTTATCTAATTTCTTCAGCTGAATTAACTAATCTTACAGGAATGGAATGTTATTAAATGATGCCTAACACATTAAAAGAAGTAAAAGAAATTTGTGGTTTTCCCAAACTGTGTCATGTAAAACAATGGCCTACTGCTTTAAAAATAAAGCAAATAAACCTTACAGGTCCATATGTATACAACACTAGTTGATTTGTGTTATAGGGACATAGACTAGAGGACAACAATGTAAATATATGCACATTTACTTATTTCCTGTATTTGCTTAATATACCACCAGCAGAAATATCTCTGTAGTTTTTTCATTTCCTTTTTGAAAGCAGCCTTTCAAGTACTGTCTGTACATCCCATGTTCCAATTCACCATTTCTTCATCTCTGATACTTTACAGGGAATTTATCTCCACTTGTAGTTGAAGAAATTATTTTAAAACTCTGTTAGTTGTATTATACCATTTGTGAAGACTTTTCAGAATATTTTGAAAGAATGTACCTTTAACAGTCTACTTGCTAATCACTTCACTGAAGAGATTTCTGATAAGCAGAGAGTAACAAATGAGCAACTTTTTAAGAGCTGTGGAACAGAAATAGACATAGTTCTTGGCCATGTGGTTTCCTCTTTGATCTTCATGATTGTCCTGGTTTCAGCTGGGGTAAAGTTAATTTTCTTTCTAGTAGCTGGTAGAGTGTTATGATTAGTATGATGTTGATAACACACTGATGTTTTCAGTTGTTGCTAAGTAGTGTTTAGACTAAATCAAGGATTTTTCATCTTCTGATGCCCAGCCAGTAAGAAGGCTGGAGGGGCACAAGAAGTTGGGAGGGGACACAGCCAGGACAGCTGATGTAGACTGGCCAAAGGGGTATTCCATAGCATGTGACGTCATGTCCAGTATATAAACTGGGGGGAGCTGGCCTGGGGGGGATTGCTACTCGGGAACTAACTGGACATCAGTCGGCGAGTGTTGAGCAATTACATTGTACATCACTTGTTTTGTATATTCCAATTCTTTTATTATTATTACTGTCTATGATTACTGTTGTTATTATCATTATTAGTTTCTTCCTTTCTGTTCTGTTAAACTGTTCTTTTCTCAACCCACAAGTTTTACTTTTTTTCCCAATTCTCTTCCCCATCCTACTGGGTTGGGGGAGTGGGTGAGTGGTTGCATGGTGCTTAGTTATGAGCTGAGGTTAAACCACGACAAAGATCTTTGTCACAAGCAAGTGTAAGTTTTTTCTTTGATTTCAATACCTTACTTGTTTTTTAGAAATTTGTGGGGTCTCCAAGAACAGTCAGATGAGACAAAGTGAGTTTTTAAAGACAAAATAGGTGGGTATCATTCTGCTGTTGAAAGTCTAGACAGTCTCTTTCATGCTGGCCTGAATAGTCTTGAATGATTACTAACATTATTTGTAGAGAAATTCCATGCAGGGACGGACGACAGCACACCAATATGATGATCAAAGTCGCCAGTTTATTGAGCATAGCAGATCATTCTTATACAATTCTCTAAGTTCCTTAAAAGCTCTGATTGGTTGCCGCATGCAAGCATATAGTGTCCACGTGCATAAACATAAAACATAATTGGTTATACTAACTCTGTACACGCTCATAAACATAGGACATAATTGGTTATATCAACTAAAACATGCGAAACTTGTCTCAGTCTAATTGGTCAAGATAAACTGCCAAATTGAGGTTCTTTGTGCCAAGTTCCCTTTATCATGGCATGCGCACCTGTGTTCTAATTGGTATCTTTCTTTTTTTGTCTTCTTGTTTATTCTGTTCAAGGCCTTCTAAAGGCATCTGGAACGCTCTTGCGACTGTTAGCTAAATATGTGTCCACAACAATTATTAATAATGTCATAGTTCTAATAACGATTAACCTCCTTGCTCTGTTGAGGACCCCAATTTATTGACTTCTAGTCTGACTTCTTTTGCCTTGTACAGGAATCTAAGATTTATAAATCCTACTTTTCGGAAAACTGCTTAGGCTTAAGGTTGACTTGTGTTAGCTCCCTGGAGGCAAAGGTCTCCTGATGCTGGTCTATCAAAGACTCTCATAGTTGTCTCACTTGTGTTACAGGAAGAAGCAAAAATCATCTCAAAGGAGATAGGAGTTAGGATTTTCTAAGCATCTGTACTATAATGTCATACAGTAGTGTTCAGTTTTACCCAAACTGTTATATCTCTTAATTCTAGTATTTGCAACTTCCACATGTACTGAGTAAAATGAACTTATTTTTGTATAATTATTTTGCTGAATAGGAAGTATTTTTAATAATTGCTAACTTTAATATGCAGCACATGAAAAACAACTGACATCAAACCCTTCAAAGGATACAGAAAAGATGTAAAGGAAACTGAGGCTGGATTGAAGCAGTCTGTTTGAAAAAGTTATTTTCTATTGTCTATCTCTCTGCTTTATTAAACTAAAATACACACAGTAATTCTTGAAATAAATTAAAATAAGATTTCTTGATACCAGTTGTATTTTTTGAAAGTTGACCATTCACTCACTCAATTTTCACATTTAAATCTGAACTAAATCAGGTAAACTATTCTCCAGTTTCTTGTAACTGATGAAAATATTTCTATGTTGGTAAAATGTAGACTAAAATTGATGTATAATTACTAAGTGAATCTAATTAGTGAAGAAGATCTAATTGTTAACACATCAGAAAACAATTATTTATACGTTCCTTTCCTTCGGTGTATCAGCTTTCATTCTACTAGAACAAGAAATGAATTTTACTTCATAGAATATCCATGATCTAGAAGATAAATAGGTGTATCCAGGCTGACTAGATGTTCAGAATGAAAATTAATCCATCTAAGGCCTTAAAAGAAATTATTTTAGGCTCCGTATAGACTAGTACCATCATGGTGTTTCTCAAACTGGTCAGGCAAAACCTAGCACTTTCCACAGTGAACTCTGCCACACTGGAAGAAATCTAGGAAACAAGCGAGCACTAACAATAAAAAGGTGGTTCTAATTGTCCATAGCTGGGGTCCTCCTGTGTGCTCTCATAAAAGAATATTACCTCGGTAGAGGGGGAAAGGGAAAGTTTCAGTGGCAGAAGAATGGAATTTTCAGATAATTCTAGGGTTTAATACTGTCCAGGTTTTCTGTTTCCTCACATGCTATCTTCCTCACAACTCTATCTTACTTCTCAAATGTAGATAATAATATACTGAAAGCAACTTTTAGACTTGTACCTGCTCTATAGGTTTTTTTGCCTTGCTTTTCATTTCAAATTCTTATTTCATTATTATAAAAGCCCATTTCATAATAGATTTAAGTGACTGACTGCAATTTTCTTGTGCCAAAATCTGAAGAAAAGAAAATGGTATGATAAGTTACAACTGTAATGAAAATTCTGTCACCTTCAAATATGGGCATTAGAGTGATGTTAAAAGTCATGAAACTATCCTCGAAATAATAAGATAAAAAGCAAAAACTGGATTATAAAATTGACTTAATATCAGATCATCTGATATTCGGATAATCATCTGATATTTGGATGATCATCAGATTGTCTGATATTCAGATGATCATCAGATCAGCTGCTAGGGGAGGTTTAGATTGGAAATTAGGAAAAATTTCTTCACCGAAAAGGTTGTCAAGGACTGGAACAGGCTGCCCAGGGAAGTGGTTAAGTCACCATCCCTAGAGGTATTTAAATGACGTGTAGATGTGCTGCTTAGGGACATGGTTTAGTGGTGGACTTGGCAGTACTAGGTTAAAGGTTGGACTTGATGATCTTAAAGGTCTTTTCCAATCTAAACAATTCTATGATTCTATGATTCATCTGTCACTGGTGTATCTATAGAAGTAGGAGGATTCATTGATTATTTTTAATGCATACAAAGGCACAGTGATCTTGATTTTGAATAAGCTTTATTTGATGAAAAGGCTAAAGAAGTTCTCTCCTAGAAAGTGTCATTACTTTGAAAGTACCTTTTTCTCTCATTTAGTATAGATTATTTTTTTAATTTATAAAATTGGTGATCTAAAACAAATGATCCAAGAAAGAAATACTCTCATTCTGACTCTGATAGAACCAGCCACGCACTGAATACTATTTCAAGATTCTGAGGTTTCCTATAACTGCTAACTGAGATTTATCACCTTGCTGAACAGCAGAATAGGATCAACAGGGCAATCATTAATATGTCTCTTCTTATTGGGAAGATACCATAATAATTTCTTTAATATGCTCTACAACTTCAGTATTACACCTTTCTGTAGAGCCCTTACCACTGCCAACCGTCTTGTGGGCCATCAGCAGTTTTTAACATTTTCAGTAGGCTGTGATCCAAACCAGGATGGCTCTGTGGGCTGGGGAATTCACCACTGAAGACCATTATTGGCAATAGCAAAATTACTTCCTATGACATACTCACTACATTGGCAGTTCTTAAATTCTTGCAGAACTGAAAAATAAGCAACAGTGAGCACATATACAAACAAGTTGCTGTGTCCAATGTAAAATGAAAACCTAGGTATGATTTTTTTAAAGAAAAAAATGTCACTTTTAATGAAATAATGTATAATTCTGTTGTGGAAGAGAACTGAAGAAATATTTTCAAATTTAGATTTTACATTACTCTGTCAGAGTCAATACAGGTGGCTCTTTGCAGCTTACTGTGGTTACAGTATTAGCTATTTGGTAGAAATTTCCCCTGGCAAAGCATAGTTCTTCAGGGGCACAGAACTGAAAAAATAAGTGTCTGTTCTTCCTTTCCACTTTCAGTATGAAGAACATGCTGGTAGCTGCAAAATGGAAAAATAATAAAATGAATCATTTAATGGCAGCTGTGAGGCTCTTGTGCCAGCAACATGATGCAGAGAATCTGTGAGTGGGGCTGGCGCAAGCTAGCTCACAAGAGGGAGGTCTGTCACACACCCAGGTAACTTGCATTTTGACCACAGTTTAATGATATGTTTTGCTTATCTGATTTTAAACAAAAATATGTTTTTACAGCAAGAAGAAAGAAGCTGTATGCCATGTACTCTACCGTAAAATATTTATTTTAGATAAATGTTTGTCATGAGATTCATGTTTTGTGCTGCTGTTGGTTTTTATGTTAGTCTAAAATGTCCCTTGCTTTATCAGACAAATTAATCAGATAATGAGTTATCAGAGCTTGTATAGCACTTTTGAGAATGTGTACCAAAGAAGTAGACTGATAAAAGTATGTTTCTAACTTTTAATTGTATAGTCATATTATCAATAAAATATGTATTCCAAGATCTAGGACTTAAACCGGTTACTGCTTTAAAAGACAATAAAAAATTATTCTATAAGTACATTAGCAACAAAAGGAGGGTTAAGGAGAATCTCCATCCTTTATTGGATGGGAGGGGAGCATAGTGACAAAGGCTGCGGAAAAGGCTGAGGTACTTAATGCCTTCTTTGCCTCAGTCTTTAATACTAAGACCAGTTGTTCTCAGGGTACCCAACTCTCTGAGCTGGAAGACGGGGACAGGGAGCAGAATGAAGCCCCCATAGTCCAAGGGGAAATGGTTAGTGACCTGCTACACCACTTAGACACACACAAGTCTATGGAGCTGGATGGGATCCACCCAAGGGTACTGAGGGAGCTGATGGAAGTACTCACCAAGACACTTTCCGTCATTTATCAGCAATCCTAGCTAACCAGGAGGTCCCAGTTGACTGGAGGTTAGCAAATGTGACGCCCATCTACAAGAAGGGCTAGAAGGAGTATCCAGGGAACTACAGACCCATCAGTCTGACCTCGGTGCAGGGAAAGGTTATGGAGCAGATCACCCTGAGCACCATCACGCGGCACGTACAGGACAACCAGGTGATCAGGCCCAGTCAGCATGGGTTTGTGAAAGGCAGGTCCTCTTGACTAACCTGATCTCCTTCTATGACAAGATGACCCACTTAGTGGATGAGGGAAAGGCTGTGGATGTTGTTTACCTGGACTTTAGTAAAGCCTTTGACACTGTTTCCCACAGCATTCTCCTGTAGAAACTGGCTGCTCATGGCTTGGATGGGTATACTCTTCACTGGGTAAAAAACTGGCTGGATGGCTGGGCCCAAAAAGTTGTGGTGAATAGAGTTAAATCCAGATGGCAGCTGGTCACAAGTGGTGTTCCCCAGGGCTCAGTTTTGGGGCCAGTTCTTTTTAATATCTTTATCAATGATCTGGGCAAGGAGGTCAAGTGCACCCTCAGTAAGTTTGCAGGCAGCGCCAAGTTGGGTGGGAGTGTTGATCTGCTTGAGGGTAGGAAGGCTTTACAGAGGGATCCAGACAGGCTGGATTGATGGGCCAAAGCCAATTGTATAAGATTCAGCAAGGCTAAGTGCCATGTCCTTCACTTGGGTCACAACAACCCCAGGCAATGCTACAGGCTTGGGGAAGAGTGGCTGGAAAGCTGCCCAGTGGAAAAGGACCTGGGGGTGTTGGTCGAGAGCTGGCTGAATATGAGCCAACAGTGTGCCCAGGTGGCCGAGGCAGCCAATAGCATCCTGGCTTGTATCAGAAATCGTGAGGCCAGCAGGATAAGGGAAGTGAACATCCCCCTGTACTTGGCACTGGTGAGGCCGGACCTCGAACACTGTGTTCAGTTTTGGGCCCCTCACTACAAGAAAGACCTTGAGGTGCTGGAGCGTGTCCAGAGAAGGGCAACGAAGCTGGTGAAGGGTCTAGAGCACAAGTCTTATGAGGAGTGGCTGAGGGAACTGGGGTTGTTTAGCCTGGAGAAAAGGAGGCTGAGGGGAGACTTTATCGCTCTCTACAACTACCTGAAAGGAGGTTGTAGTGAGGTAGGTGTCAGTCTCTTCTCCCAGGTAACAAGCAATAGGACAAAAGGAAACGACCTCAAGTTGTGCCAGGGAAGGTTTAGATTGGAAATTAGGAAAAATTTCTTCACTGAAAAGGTTGTCAAGGACTGGAACAGGCTGCCCAGGGAAGTGGTTAAGTCACCATCTCTGGAGGTATTTAAAAGACATGTAGATGGAGCACTTAGGGACATGGTTTAGTGATGAATTTGGCAATGCTAGGTTAAAGGTTGGACTCAATGATCTTACAGGTCTTTTACAACCTAAATGATTCTGTGATTCTGTGGCATACAATAGCTAAGGACCTGAAGACATTTGAGGCCAGGTGTGTATACATAATCCTCAGTAAGCACTTAGAGATTCAGCTTTTAAATAGAGCTAGTTCATTTTTTAAAGGTAATT
The DNA here is from genome assembly GCF_026419915.1 of Harpia harpyja. Taxonomy (NCBI): domain Eukaryota; kingdom Metazoa; phylum Chordata; class Aves; order Accipitriformes; family Accipitridae; genus Harpia; species Harpia harpyja. The sequence goes on from NC_068947.1 coordinate 28,349,042, forward strand.
TATTTGCTAAGAAATTTTTCTCTGCTGAGTCATCTAACTTTGGAGAAAAACAGCTGTTGATTTTCCCAAAACAAAATTATTTTACTGCAACAGCTAAATTCCTGACCCAGTTTTGACGGTGGACAATTCTGAATAAGAGCATGTCTGTAAAGGGAATATGAAATAACATTTTTTTTTCTATGTCTCAGGAATTTATATCTTCTAGCTAAATAACCTTCCTCACACAAGTATACATATACAAACATGCATCTGATTTATCTCAGTACCTAATCATAGGTAAAAGATGTTGCTGGTTCCCATGGCAACTGCAGTTCAGTATATTTGTTGACCTTTTTCTCGTCAGTATTTGCCTTATTATTCAGCACAAAAAACTTGTCATTTAAATAAGAATTCTAATATTTGTAGATCTTAATGCTTTCCCTCTGTCCAATCTAAGACATACTACTTTTCAGAAGTCCAGCCTGTCACTAGAAAATGTAATTTAGATGTAAGAAGCACTGGGGCTGTTCTTGAGTGTTATTTATGTATGCTCCATCTATTATTTGAACACACAGCAAAAGACTTTTTTTCCATCTATTTTGACAGGCTCAGCGCTTCAGAGAATTTATTTTATCTCTAATGTGAGAAGCTGATTGCAGTGGCACTTCTGGCACAAACTTAAAACTCAAAACACAAAAGAGCCAACATGTCTATTCTTATCTCAGAGAGATAAAATTTATTGTAGAGAGAGGAAAAAGCTACAAATATTCTGCTTGATTTTTTTTAAACTTTTCTAATGTAAAAGGAGCCAATAACGCAAACTGCAATCCTTCCCTGTATCACTGTGTAGGGTCTAAGCTTGAACTTCAAAAGATATTTGCCTTTCATATGTTTTTGTTCTGCTATTTATAGAGCAGAGGTGGGCTTCTGTTTTCCTGGCTTAATCCAGTTTAAGTTTTAAAGCCTTAGGTGTCTATGATTTGATTACCATAGCGTGAGACTATTACATGCTTTGAATGGGTTTTTTTCTTAGTATTTTATATGTGTACATATATTCTCTGCGTGTATATAGATATAGGGCAGTAATTCTATATAGCTTTTCTGTGCCTATCTAGAAACTACTGATAACCATAGTAAGTCAGAGGTGATCAGGAGTAAAACAGCAAAATACATCTGCATTTGTATTTTAAAAATGCTGTAAATGGAAGAACACATTTTATGAAACAATTCTAGCATTTGATATGAGACAAGTAGTTCTGTTTAAAATGTAGTCCAGACATACTGAACCACCAGGAACACACAATACAAAGTGACGTTATTGTTTAAAATACAGGCTATAAAGGATTTTTCTGGCTTTTTCTGTAACTTTGCACTTTAGTGGTCTCTTTCATATCTCTCACAGACAATTGATCCCAGTTTTGTATCTCTATCTGCATTATTTACACAAATTATGAATTTATTGAAGAAAATCACAAAATCATGCTCTTAAAAAAACGTAAGGTCAGCTCAGAGGCTTTTAGATTGGTGTTTTTGAGGGATTCAAATCATATTAAACTTTCATTCTATAAGAGCAAAGTGAATATCTTCTTGTTTGAGATTTTAATTACTGTAATTATAATTTTAAAAGAAGGATAACTGATGTTCACTTCATTCAGAAATTTCATGGATATGAATTAGGCAATAGACATGCAGACAACCATAAACACATGGTAAATGATTGTATTTGCTGTTTGTTGAAGTATGAAGCTTTCTAAGAAAAGAAGCATCTAACCATTTCAGGCACTCATCTCAAAAGACCTTCCAACTGCTCTACAAGATCACTACCACAGGGCCGGAAATATCTATTGTACAACTCCCTATAAATTGAATTTACTTATTCTGCCCAATTTATACATTTTCCTTTCAAACTTTTCTCTTTCTCAATACACAGTGTTTTCCTACAAAATGATTAAACCTAAGTCCTTTATGTGTGCATGTTAACCTGTTTGATAAAGGCATATTTGTTGTTATCCTAGTTGAAAAGGCAACTTATACTTAGTAAATTGCTGGGCAACTTTCCCTTCTTTCAGAAATTCTTGTAGCTTCTATCCTTTTTTTTTTTTTTTTAATTATTTCCCTGCTATGATAAAGGGAATATTAATAGCTTACTGAGGAAACCTTTCCTTCCAAATATTACTGAAGTTTCATAAAACTAACTCCAATATAGCCTCAGGCATCTTTAGGTCTAAAAAGTTAAAATCAAAATAAACGTGAACATGTTTATGAGTTTAAGCAATCAACAATCTCACAGGAGGAGGAGGAGGAAAATGGATAGGAGGCTAACTTTTATGTTCAGAAAATGCACTGTGTATTTACATAACATTCTGTTTAGTGGTCATCCACTAGAAAAAATACTAATCACCTAGTAAAGTTACTTGCACTCTTTAGGTAGTCTACAGATTTACTGGTATTCCAGGTAGGCTGAGACAATGTTTACTCTGATCATGTCCTGAGCAGGATAACCTATCAGGATCTCTGACCCAATAAATCTGTTCTCCTATGCACTCAGTAGCTGCCTGCCTTTGGCTGTCTGTCTTCTCCCCTCCATCTTGTACCACATTAACTGGCTGCAGTCTTATCAGTCCAAACCTCTGCATCTGCTATTCCAATAGGTTTGATTACCAGCTATCTCCTATCTCAGCCTGCCTGGTAGAAGTTATGATGTGAGTACATGTCTGCTACATTTCCAGATTTTTATCTAATATTGTATGTGCATCAGTTGTCAGGAGTGCAAAAGGCATGTTAAGTGAATTTTGAATCAGACTATTCACTCTTATGCACAGTAATAGATTAAAAAGAAAGATAACACTTTTGCTATGAAAATATAAAGTGTGTAAAAATTTTCTATTTAAATGAAAAGCATTCTTTCTTTACTTATTTTAACCATCTCCCCCCCTCCACCATATTTTTTCTTGAAGGAAACACTTTTCTATGAATGTTTTTACCTCATGATAGAAAATGTTTATTGCTTATATGTAATCATAATTTCCCATATTCCAGCTCATGTTTGTTACCTCTCATCCTATTACTGTGTACCTCTGAAGAGGATCTGGCTCCATCTTCTCTGTATCCTCTGGTCAGGCAGTTGTAGACAGTGATAAGGTTTCCCTGAGCTTTGCCCTCTCAAGGCTGAAGAGGCCCACCTTCCTCAGCCTGGAATGATCCAGGTCAAACAAATCATTCAAAAAAACCTTCTGAGCTGTAGACTTGGAGATTTTAGGCTTGGAGATCCTTCAACCATACACCGTTGTATGACATATCTCTTAGATCATGTCCTGTATGTTGTTCTGAATGATTTAATGGAGAAAAAATGAACATGCTCTAAAAGAGGGCCAAATGAGAAACAAAATGTTGACAGTTCTTCAGCTCAGTTTATTGAATACTAGGGATCCTAGAGGAAGCACTGAGTGGAGAATACACATCACGTAGCTCTAGCTTAGCAAAGTTTATTCTTCTAGATGTCAGTGTAGGTTCAATGGTTGATACTAAAAATTTACAGCTCTGAACCTATTTCAAGTAAGCTTGAAATTGTTAATTTGGTTTCCAAATGTAGATTGCCATTCAAAAATACAGTCAAATAACTGTTGGACTCCAGATGTCCACACAGTGAAATATGTGCCAGAAAACAAGCTTGTCACCTGAGTTGTTATGCATTAATATGGGAAAGAAATTGTTAAATTACAGCTTTGTGTCATTTTTACCATTATTGTTCAATAACTATTTCTTCATGATCTTTTAAATTTTTTTTTTAAATAGTTCAAAATCAGTCATTTTTGGAATCAGCCTTACTCTCGGAGGTACATTAAAATAAGGAGAATTGTTTGTCTTCTAGGAGGAGCAGAAAGCATGAAAGCCAAAGGTCATTTCAGATCAACAGAGATAGCTTAAAATACATGTTCATAGAGGGCTGCTGAATATTGTATCCTCTGTAGCACAAGTGAAATATACAGAAAGCAAGCCTTTCTTTCTTTCCTTCCTTCCTTCCTTTCTTCCTTCCTTCCTTCCTTCCTTCCTTCCTTCCTTCTTTCTTTCCTTCTTACATATGTCATAATTAATTTTCTTTGTTTGCCCTTACCCTAAAGATTTGTATATTCAGGAAGAGAAATTTTATGGAAAAAAAACTCCTAGCTCTAGTCAGTGGTCATTCTGCTGTTTAATATCTTATATTTTGTGTCTGAATTTCCTTAGATTTCTTTTTGACATATTTTTTTCATGAAGTCTGGTGTTCAACTAAATCAAAGTTTGTTTCATGTAGGAAGTTTGCTTTATAAGTATTATTTTCTTTACCTCTTTTCACATTTCTAGTTTTTCTTTATATATTTTTCTTGCTATATGTAAGATATATGATGAAAGAGGATTTTTTCTTATTATTTCAAATCAAAATAGAACAGAATTAAAAAAAAAAGAAAAAGATGACTTATAAGATTTTTATTCATTTTCTTCAACTCTTCTACTTGGTTTATGAAATAAAGTCTTTATTCTTCAATCAAACTCCTGATGAGATCAGTGGAAAGTTCACTGCTGACGTCTGAAAGTAGAGCTCAATATTTAGAATAGACTAGAACTAAATAGAATAGAACAGAAAAGAATAGAATATTTGCAGTTGGAAGAGACTTACAACAATCACCTAGTCCAACTGCCTGACCACTTCAGGGCTGACCAAAAGTTCAAGCATGTTATTAAGGGCATTGTCCAAATGCCTCTTAAACACTGACAGTAATGGGGCATCAACCATCTCTCCAGGAAACTTGTTCCAGGGTTTGACGACCCTCTTGGTAAACACATGTTTCCTCATGTCAGGTCTGAATCTCCCCTGACGCAGCTTTGAACCATTCATATGAGTCCTATCACTGGATACACAGGAGAAGAGCTCAGTAACTCCCTCTTCACTTCCCCTCTCAGGAAGCTGTAGAGAGCAAAGAGGTCACCCCTCAGCCTCTTTTTCTCTAAACTAGACAAACCCAAAGTCCTCAGCCACTCTTCACAGGACATTCCTTCCAGCCTTTTCACCAGCTTTGTTGCCTTCCTCTGGATGCATTCAAGTACCTTAACATCCTTCTTAAACTGTGGGGGCTAGAACTGCACACATACTCAAGGTGAGGTCGCACTAATGCTAAATACAGCATTTTATTTTGACATAAAATTTGGGGCAGAAAAAAACCCAAAGTCCCAGCCTAAGCAAATCTGTAAAAATTGATTTTTAACAAGCAGTTATATTATTTGATTTACCTCCAATTTAATAATATTATAAATCAATATTTTCTAATGTATTGCTTGAAAGAATGTATGAAGAGTGCTCTATCAACTAGGTTTTATTTTTCAAGGGAAACTGTTCATACTGGTTTTCAGATGCTCTTTAAAATATATTCTGACTGTAATCTTATTTTAAAGCTTTTTTAAATAAAATTTTTCCTTTTAAGGTAACTTTTTTCTTTTTTTTTTCTTTACAAATATGCACATTAGTTTTGAATGCAAGACATGCTTTTTATTATTATTATTCATGTTTAATTATTGATGATGTAAAGGAAAGCTGATAAAAACATCATCTTGAATTTTTTTTTAATACACAACTGAAGTCTGCAACTGAAGAAGTAGGGTTATATTCTTCCTCACCATGAAGCCTGCTAACTACCTTTACAATGGATGTTTCAACAGGGTGCTAAAGGGACTCACAGTGTTACATATAGACTGTGAAAGCACAGAAATCCATTAATAATGTTTTGTTTTCAAAATTTCTTGAGTATGTCTTTCTTTGATTTTTTTTTTTCTGTTTAGTAATCCTCTGAGACAAGAAAATAAACTTAAGGAGTGTTATCCTTGATAGGCAAAAGGGAGGAGGGAATAAAAAAAAAAAAAAGGAATCTTTTCACTTTCCTAATTGTCAGTATAGCACTTTGGAGTGGAAGATGGTTCTGTCCCAAAAACTGGAAGTAATCCATGTGACAAACACTTCTGCTTTTCAAAAAAACAATTTTAAGATAAGGAAAATTTTAAAGAAATAGCAAAGAGTTCTACTGCAGTTATGCTGATTCTGCTGTTAATAGATGAATATTGCAATAGAATAACAAAAATGTGTGTAAAACTATAAAACATAAACCTATCCAGAACTTTCTCCTCTGACAAGATGGTGAAATCCATATAGCAGAAATGCTAAATAGGGAAAAATGTAGGACCACAGTCCTGGACTTCATGAGAGCAGAATTCAACCTTTTCAGAGATCTACTCAGAAGAATCCCAAGGGATATGGCCCTGAAGAGAAGAAGGATCCAGGAAAACTGGTTGATGCTCTAAGATCACTTCCCTCAGGCTCAAGCAAGTTCCATCCTAATGAGGAGAAAATCAAAGGTAGGAGGTGGCCTTCATGGATGAGCAAGAAGCTCCTAACTCAACTCAGACATAAAATGCAGTGTACAAGAGGAGGAAGCAGGGGCAGATGACCCAGGAGGAAAATAGAAATGTTTTCCAGTCCTTCAGGGATGAGATTAGCAAAGCCAAGGCAAGCTTGGAGTTGAATCTGGCAAGGGATGTGAAAGGTAAGGGGAAAGGATTCGTCAGTTACTTAAACAGCAGAAGATGATCAGGGAAAATGTGGGCCTGCTGCTGCATGGGGCAGGGGACTGCTGACAAATGAAATGGAAGCCAAAGTACTCAGTGCCTTCTTTGCCTCAATCTTTACAAGCAAGACCAGTTTTCAGAAATGCCAGGTCTCTGAGACCAAAAGGAAAGTCTGAAGCGAGGAAGACTTACCCTTGATGGAAGAGAAACAGGTCAGGGAGCATTTAAACAAGCTGGATGTACATAAATCCATAGGGACTGATAGGTTGCACCTACAAATGCTAAGGGAGCTGGCTGATGTCACTGCAAGGCCATTATCAATTATCTTTGAAAGGTCATGGCAACTAGGGGAGGTTCCTGAAGACTGGAAGAGAACAAATGTCACTCATATCTTCAAGATGGGCAAGAAGAATGATTCAGAGAACTACAGATGGGTCAGCCTCGCCTCAATCGCTAGGAAGGTGATGGAGAAATACCTCCAGAAAAGCATGAAGGACAAGAATGGGATTGGGAGCAGTCAGCAGGGATTTATAAAAGGGAAATCATGCCTGACCAACCTGATAGCCTACAATGAGGTGACTAGCTTGATGGATGAGAGGAGAGCAGTGGATATTGTTCACCTCAACTTTAGTAAGAATTTTGCCACCTTTTCCCGTAACAACCTCATAGACAAGTTGACAAACTATGGATTACGTAAGTGGACAATAATATGGAGCAAAAATTGGCTGAGCGGTCAGGTCCAAAGGGCTGTGATCAGTGGCACAAAGTCCAAATGGAGGGAAGTCCCTAGTGGTGTACCCCGGGGTCACTACTAGGGCCAATACTACCTAATGTCTTCATTAATGACCTGGACGCTGAGACAGAATGAAGCCTCAGCAAGTTTGCAGATGACACAAAATTGGGAGGTGTGGCTGATACACCAGAGGGTTGTGCTGCCTTTCAGAAGGACCTGGACAAATTGGAGAATTGGACAGAGAGGAATCTCATTAAGTTCATCCAGGAGAAATGCTATGTCCTGCGCTGGTGGCAAAATAACCTCAGGCCCTAATACATTCTGGGGGCTGATTGGCTGGAAAACAGGTCTGCAGAGAAGGACCTCAGGGTCCAAGTTTACCATGAGCCAGCAATGTGCCCTTGCATCAAAGAAGGCCAACAGCCTCCAGGTCTGCATTAGTCAGAGTGTTGACAGCAGGTAGAGGGAGATAATCCTTCCCCCTGCTCAGCACTGGTCAGGCCACATGTGGAGTATTGTGTCCAGTTCCGGGCTCCCCAGTACATGGAGTTACTAGAATCATAGAACCATAGAATCATAGAATGGTTTGGATTGGAAGGGACCTTAAAGATCATCTAGTTCCAACCCTCCTGTCATGGGCAGAGGTATTTTCCACCAGTTCAGGTTGCTCAAAGCCTCATCCCACCTGGCCTTGAACACTTCCAGGGAGGGGGCATCCACAACTTCTCTGGGCAGCTAGAATGGGTTCAGCACGGGGTCACTAGGATTATTAAGGGATTGCAACATCTTTCATATGAGGGGAGATTGAGAGAGATGGGATTTCAGCCTGAAGCAGCAAAGGCTCAGCGTGTTCTTGCCAATGTGTATAAATACCTGATGGGAAGGAATGAAGAAGAAGGACCCATACTCTACTTAACAATATCCAGTGACAGGACAAGAGGCAATGGCTACAAATTGAAACACATGAAATTCCATGTGAATGCAAGAAAATACTTTTTTACTTGCAAGGGTGATCAAACGCTGGATCAGGTTGCTCAGAGAGGCTGTGAAGTTGCCATCTATGGCAATATTCAAAACCTGACTGGACACAATCCTGGGTAACCTGCTTTGGCTGACCCTGCTTGATCTCAAGAGATCCCTTCCAACCTCAATAATTATGTCATTCTCTTTTGCCCTTCTAGCCCATCAGCCCGTGCTTTGGTATCAACCTTGTATATTTTCCTTTGGGTAAAAGTCACAATATCATTTAAAAAAAAAAAAAAAAAAAAGTTCCTGGGCTTGTAGCTATTTCAAAGTGACTATTGCATGAAATATAGGCAAACCAAGCCTTTCCAAAACAGAGGAAAGGATACATGGACTATAGGATCTAGACCAGTCGTCTTCAAATATTTTCCTTTTATCCTAGCGTGTGACCTAGATGTATCATATTGAGTTTGTTTACGTTATATCCCTTGAGGGATTCTGTAGTACTTCCCCAGATAAGATTCTTATTGGTCATGGTCATAGCAGAGGAACTCTGACAGGTTTTTCCTTGGCTAAACACACATACAGCAACTATACAGAATTGTAGCATTTTTTTAAAGACATCTTTACATGCCCACTGTCTCAGCTTCAACTCTTATATATAGCTGTAACCAGAAGGTAGGAGCATGAGACTCTGGTATTTTTAAGGTAATACATTCAAACATAGTGAAGTTTTTCAAATGTTCAGGATCACCTTAAATCTTGTATAACGAATAACTTGTTAGAAAAGCGAAAATCTCATATTTAAGACATTATGTGCTGTACATGCAATATAGCAAAATGAATGACAATATTTTTCATAATTGAAATATATTTTCTTTTTGAGGTTAGACCACCATTTACTTTAATTTAATCAATTTAATTAAATGGAATTAGTGGCATAATCCCTCAGGGAGTGCGTGCTTCATTTATGAAGTATTCCATCAAAAATATTTGAAATCTGAGCAATTTTACCTCACTAGATGTGAAAGCATATTTAAATATGAACTCCCAGAGCTAATGCAATTTCTGAGCTGTGTCAAAAATGGCAGCTTTTGTTGTGCAGAGACAGGATAAAAAAGTGAGCACAGTAAATTTATTTGCATATAAAATTGTCTTATATGTCATAATTTCACACCGATTTATAAGTTCATGAAAGCTATATGATATTAGATAATCAGTAAATGACACACTAAGCATTACCTTAGGAAATGGTTTTCTATTTTCTTGAGAACAATTTATTATAGAAGAGAGGATAAAGTTCTCAGAGTAATGTTTGTTCATAATTCAGCAAATTATTACATAATTTGGGTGTTATTTTCTATAATGATACAAACATCTAAAAATAACATTTCATAGTTAAGAGATTGTTGGTAGGGATGTAAAAATTTTAAGCAATGGTGCTTACAGGCTGCTAGTAAACTGTATGCTGAAGTTTTTCATAGAAATTTCTTTTTTTGTTTTAATTTCTATACAAAAATTTTAATTAAAAAAAATAAACAGCTTAAAGCAATTATACACAAATTTTTTGGAAGACTAAATTTTCAAATTATTTACATTAAACACAAATTTAGAAAAAGTTTTAATTCTGCTCAGTTATGCTTTGCAGCACAAGTGAGACAAATGTTGATGTAGAGAATAGAATGAGCAAGGAATTCCAAAGTGAGTTTACAGGAATTGTGATGAGTTTCTGATTTGGTTTGATTAATCTGTATAGGCTCTGAACAAAGAAAGAGGAGGAGGAGGAGGATGGAGGACTACAAGGCCTCATGGGTGGAATCCAGGTAGATGGAACTAAGCATCCCTGCCACATGGTCCTGTCCTGTAACCAGATCTGGTCTCTTGAATCATATAATTTTCTTTGCAAACCTCCAAAGTTTTGTGCACAAGCGGGTGACAAGGCTAATAGATGTGGTGGAAACATTTTAGAATCACAGAAACATTTGGGTAGTAGGAATCTTGGGGGGTTGTCTGGTACAACTCTCCAGTTAAAGCAGGGTCAGTTTTGATGTTAGAGCAGGTTCCTCGGGGTCATGTCCAGTCAAGTGCCATGTATCTCCAAGGATGGAGATTCCACAGCTTCTCTGGGAAGCCTGTTCCTGGTTTATAACATTCACATGGTGACATTTTTCTTCCTTATATATAATAAGAATTTCTCTTGCTGACATCTGCCAGCTCCTTTAGCAGCCTTTGGATATGCCTGAGCTTGTCCCAGTTATCGGGACATTCAATCAACACATCGTTTTTAGTGAAGCAGAAACCAATATGCTGAAGATAGTAGCACTTTACAGAAAGCGTATATTAATACAAGTACACCTCAACACCTTGACAACCTGGAGATGATTACAGCTTTGGTTTGTGTTTGGCAACTTAATCCACTGTGGGAAGTTTCTAGTGTGCCATTTATAGTGTCTCGTAAAGAAAATAGGAAGCTGTATAACTAATAAGAGGAGCTTTTTTGGTATCTCTCCTGCAGTCTTAATGAGAAATACACACAGAGCTTTGTCAAAATGCTTGGGATTTATCTTACCTCTTGTTTGTCTTGTTTGTTTGGAAGGTTTTTTTTGTGCACCAACACCTAACCCCCCCCAAAACTTTGTTCCTAATGCATTAAAGCAATAACAATACTGTCATTGTCAGTGTAGAGGCAAAGCAGGAAAAAAAGAAGTGCAACTAAAGAGACTATCACAAAAGATTTTGAGGAGTAAAACTAATAATATACACAAAATTAACTCTGCATTATCACTACATGGATCTCAAACAAGGAAATAGTCTCTGAGCAAAGCCTGATGCTGGTGTGATGATATTTACCTGATGGAGAATGCCTTCTGGTTAGGAATGTTGTTTACTGTGTATTGATTTTAGTCTGTATTTAACCAGTGGAAGAGAGAAAGAACAGATGTTCCTTAAGGATACTAATTACATATGGGGCTTAAGACTGAGGTAAAGAGAATTAGGACTATCAATTGTGTGTACCACAGTAATTCCTTTTCCCTCATGACTACCTAGGTACTTCTTTTGCTGCTTAGCATTAGCAAGTTTTTCATACGGAGCTTTAAACTTTTTAAGACATAACATTCAACTAGCAGGTTGGCTGCAGGGTAAGAAGCCCCTTGGTCCTTGCCTTTGTGTATTAGTGTAACCTCTGCAGTGAGATTCTAGTAAAGTGTATTAAGACATTTGTCCATATTTATGAAGGGCGCGGTTATGAATTTGCTGTTTGAACCTGAATGGGCTTATTTGGTTTAAGAGGAATTATAGTCTAATCTTCTCTCTACTGTTCATTTTGTGGCCCTGTCTTAGGTTTCTTTAAGAGACCACATTCTTCATATTGGTAGGTGGTGTTTCTGGAAGACAGGAATACATCAGTGATTGTTTCTCTTCACTTCTTGTTACCTCAGCATAGGTTTGATTTTTCAGCACTCCTTTAGACTGTGTCTTTCATCTGCAGTTAACTTGTTTGAACCATTTTGTGTTTATAGCTTTCAAATTTTTCTCATCTTGCTAATTTGAGCAATGAATTTCTTTCTTGATTTGTCTATTTAAAATTTAAAAATTTTATCCCTTGGAATTGCAGAGGGATGGGATCACATTTTTATCTGGAAGCTCTTGCACTACATATTAGTGCTAAATCTACAAATGATCATCTCTATGCATGCTTGGGATTGTTAGATATTCAACTGGATTTTTAATTTAAGAGCTATATAGGTTATTGAACTGCATGCACATAGTTAGAGGTTTTAGACAGGATTTTCTGCTTTCATCAACATAGCCAAAACCATTTAATTTCTTTTGCTCAAGTGATACAGTTGGAAAAAATACTTTTTTACTTGTAGAAAAAATGTTGAAAAGTGAGAGAGATACTTTGTATTAAATGACTTCTGCTTCCAGCATATTTCACTACATTTTGACTTTTAAAAATTGGTTATTCTTTATATTAACTGAATATTTTGTTCCACTATCAACTTATTTACCTAATGTAATACATTCAGCTTTTGAATGTGCCTCTAAATGTATAACACAAAATAGCTAAAAATAATTACTTCATCCAATAACCCTAATTAAGCATAATCTTTATTATTAGAGTGATAAAAAACCCCAAACTTAATAAATATACCCTCCCATCTTTGAATTAATTACATGTTATGTGTGTACTTAGGCTGTCCAATCTATGGAAAGTAATTCTTTCCTTTATCAAGGCTTTCTGAATGATGCACTTATTAGTATAATGGGCATCATACTGAGATGCTAATAGCATTCCTGCAGGTTTTCTCTTTGTGGATAAAACATTTTTACAAATTTTACAGATTATGCCACTTTCTTGCTTTGAAGGGGGATTTTTCTCACTGGGGAAGACTTTAAATTATATTGTAATTAAATGTAAATGCATTTAGTTGTTATTCATGGTTCATAATTATCAAGTTATAATTATAAAACATATCTCTAATAATATAAACAACATATCCTCCCACACCATTTTCCTTGCTTTTAACCTGTGAAAAAAATTATAAATACTTATAAGAAAAGTTCCATGAAGGGTTAGAATACAAACCTGTTAAACACATCAAAGGCTGTTAAATTGCATTACAAGACCAAGAAACATGAGACGATCATTTGTTGCAGAGAAAATTCTGACGTAGTTCTCAAGAGACATCACCAGCTTCTGCTCTTTCCATCTGTTCATCCTTGCACAGCTTGGCCCTTCCTCCTCCAACGTGACTTTTGAAACCACAGACCTGTTCAGCAATCTCTGGTATGTAACCAGCTAAAAAGGCTTTGGAAACAGTTACAGGGCCCTGCAGTGACACTGGAGCTGGTGCTGAATGGATTAGCTGTAGGTTTGGAAACAAAATAACTATACAGGCATTGAGGTGCCCCAGCAGCACATGAACTCCTGAGCTCCTGTCAGCTAATTAGTCTTGTACGGAAGCGGTGCTAATTATTTTCATATTTCTTTCTAGAGTGGCATGCATTATACAGCATAGACAACCTTACAGATTCACCACCTCACCAAACACGGTTCTTCCCTTCTTCCTTTTTACAGTTTAATTCTTTCTTTTTGTTTCATGTGGATGTCAGTCACATCCAGCCACTCTGCATGCCCTTTTTGGTTTTCACTTGGGTCTGTTGTTTAACTCTTCTTACTGCAAAAACTTAATGGTATCATGGTCCTGGCTGGTTTCTGTGTGTTTCTTCATCAGGTGGACACCATCTAAAGCTCTGAAGACCACTGCCCATTTTTTTCACCAATGAAAGCAGTAAATGATTGGAAAAACTAATGGTTAACACCATTACTTTGCAGGGTCTTAAGAAGGATAATAGTCCAGGGGCTGCCTGCAGTCTCAAAAGACTAAGCAATCTAAGCTAAGATTAGGAAAAATATTTTTACTGAAAGTTGAGCTCTGATATACGTTGGCATGTTCATCTTGCATATCATGTGGAATCATTTGCTTTAAACAAACTATTTCTATGTTTCACTTGAACAAGTACTGTGCAAAGAAAGACTTGCAAGTTATCTTCTAGTCTAAGTCAGTAGAATTCTCTAAACATCTGGAAATGTTTCTGAACTACAGACACCCTTCTTAACTAAATCTAGTGGAGACTATTCTTTAAGGTTAATAGAGGGTTTTATTGTTTTGCTAAGAGCAGTAGATTCAAAAAGCCAGCTAGAACCAAAGGAGAAGGTCAAACAATTTCTTGAAAGTCTTTTCTCTGTTCTCAATTTTTCAGTAGCCCTATATGTAGTCCAGCATGGGCCAACAGCACATCAGGAACATACTGAGGTGCAATTGAATTAATCTCTAAAACCAGGCCCATGGGCCTTGAGAAGATAATCAGCAAAAATTCTCATCAAAATCTGTGGAGAAGGAAAAGATCCTTTATGGCATGATTCAGAGTAGCATCCCACATTTACACACATAAATGCATTCTGGACTAGGCCCACGGAGAGAAAGAAAGTATAAGGTAATCACTTTCCAAAGCATATTGTCACCATTTGTCAATACTTCCCCATCATTATACATGTTCCTTTATCAAAAATCTAATTTACCATGTTATCAGCTTTGCAGAAAAAGTTTTGGTGGTCCTGGTGGACACAAGCCAGCAACATGTCCTTGTGACAAAGAAGGATAACAGTGTCCTTCCCAGGCTGTTTAAAGAGTGTTGCCATCAGGTTGAGGGAGGTGATCCTTCCACTCTATTCAGCACTGGTGAGGCCATGCTTGGAGTACTGTGTCCAGTTCTGGGTTCTTCAGTGCAAGAGAGACACAGACATACTGGAGAGAGTCCTTTGAAGGGCCACTAAAATAGTTAAGGAACTGGACCATCTCACATACGAGGAATGGCTAAGAGAGTTGGGACTGTTAGCCTGAAGAGAAGGCTCAGAGGGGGATCCTATCCATGTATATAAATACCTGAAGGGAGAGTACAGAAAGAACTCAGCCAGGCTCTTTTCAGCAGTGCTCAGTGACAGAACAAGAGGCAACGGGCACAAACTGAAACACAGAAAGCTCAGTCTGAACATAAGGAGAAACTTTCTAACTGTGAGGCTGACTGAGCACTGACACAGGTTGCCTAGAGCAGTTGTGGAGTCTCCCTCCTTGGAGATATTCAAAAGATGTCTGGATGTGGTCCTGGGCAACTGGCTGTAGGTGGCCCTGCTTGAACTGGGATGAACTGGGTGACCTCCAGAGCTCATTTCCAACCTCAACCATTCTGTCACACTGTGCTATTATGACCTTATGATTATAAACTCACATTTGCATATCTAAAGAGAAAACAGAAATGAAATCTAATTATTATTCTGCTGTCCATTAATACTTCTGGCTGACAAAAGCTCTTAAAAACTTATGACTGCCACCAGAAGTTCCACCGGCTAAGGAAGAAAAAAACATGTAATGGGGTGGGGGAGGAAGAATACATGAATGCAAAGTTTCATAACTCAGTTGCATTGTTGCTTCAACATACAGGAGATATGGATGAACACAAACAATATGAAAAGCCTCCCAGTGGCAGCAGTTTTCTATTTCAGCAACAGTTATGAATGACAGTCTGTGGAGGTGTTACTATAAAGAGTGCCTCAATCCCTGTTATGAGTGATCTCATAAAGCGTTCCCTTCCAAGGTGTTTCTTGGAAACCAAACAGTGTGAATGACAAACCTGGATGTCAACATGCCACATTGTTTTGAAGCTCACATATGAAGAAATCTCTTTTCACCTCAGTTTATTATATTTATTCTGGGTTAAATCAGTATCTGTTTTGTTGACTTCTCAAAATTCAGTGATTTATTCTGTTTTAACTGTACTTCTACCTTAAATCTCAACTAACTCCTAGCTTTCTGGGAAATTAGTACCTAAAATCTTAATCTAAGTTTTGTCTATACTGAGTAGTTTTTACTCTCATGGTAACTATGCCATCTATCTGTCAATGTTGCCTCCTGGTTCTCTAAGCTGGATTTTTCTCCCAAGGGAAATACTGAAAATGTATTCACTGGGGAATACTAAAAGGATGATGAATCAGAAGATGTAAATTCCAGGATAGTTTTATACTGGTCTGGCAGTGGATCTCATGTCACAGTAATTCTTTTCCACTTGTCTTTTCTATCATACCTTGAACAGCTGTAATATCAATACTGCCCCTAAATTAATACCTGTATATATCACAAAATTGACTGCAAATACCAATTCCTTTTTACTGGATGACAGAGAATTCCGGGCACTTTTTAAAATGAACACAGCAGTATCTTCAGACCTTACTACTTAGAACCCATTGAAATTAATTTTCAGCAAGTGATACAGCCATTGGAAGTACAATTCACCTGATCACTGTTCTTATCTGCAGAGTACCTTTGCCTCTGGGCTAGTTGTCGGGATATTCTTTATTTCATTGGAGGAAATGCTTAAGCAAGTTTAGAGCATAACTCATTGACACTAAGATTTCCTCCCCAAAAAAGGTCTGAAGACTCATGCCTTTAAAAGAAAAAAGTGACCAGCTTAGACATAAATGTTTACATGGTGGGTGCAATTCAAGGATAGATTAAATGAATCATTCCTTAGGTAAACAAACAGATCCAGTTTGAAACTGCACACTGACTAAATGTATGAAACTGAGTGTACAGGTATGTTTTGGGATATACTTAAATAGTCTGCAACCCTGGCATGACTGAGATGGCTTTGGAGAGTGAAGAGGAAATGAGAACAATGGAATGTTTTAAAAGCACCAATTGCACATGCAAGCTGGTAAAAACTTGGGAATTTTTAAGACGTAAGCTTGGGATGCACGTCAAACAGCTTAGACTGACATTTCCTACAGCTTCCATGTGTTTTCTTAGATTGATATGGTGAATGGACTGAGACATCAGACAAACAATATCACAAGTATCTGTTCCCTGTTGACAGTGAACATACATCTGTACTTAGCACTGATTTTCCCTGATGTCCTTTTCCCTGATGTTAATTTATTCCAGAATTTTCTTTGTCTTCCCAGGCTGTGCTTTCCTCTTAATTATATCACTTACTCTAGAGGGCAGTTCTGATTAAGGCTGTTTTATCTTGATTTACAACATACAAATATCCTCATCTGGAATCTGCTTAAAGCCAAAAATAGTAAATTATAAATCATTATCAATTAACAGTTTATGCTACAGTATGTAATGAGAAAAAATTGATTTCTTACTGGTAATTACTAAATATTGTGACAAATGTGTTATATAAAAGAAGTCCTCCTAGCGGTATAATATTGGTATAGGCAATCGAAGCAATATCATGATTTCTCCAAAATCCTCAGAAGCCATTTATGGATCTTCTGCTGATATATAAACTGGGTTAAAGAAAATGTGCTGTATATATTGTTAGGCATATGCAGTAAAAAGAGATTGTTAATCTCTCTTAATAGCTTCCATGGACTCTTTTACTACAGCAAGGCATGTAAAAGTGATCTTAAATCATTTAGCTAAAACTATTGAACATATGCTTAACTTAAAGTATATCTTTTCACATCTTGATGAATAGACATTTTCCTGAATAAAATCCTATATAGCGTGTATATTTTTTCATATATATTCATAAATTATCTTAATTCTTACCGAGCTGAAAAATAATTGCTTAGTTTAAGAAGAATATATAATATATTTGTGTAGAGAACAAGCAGTTTAGGTCTTTCAGATTTTGAATTGGAAGTGGTAAATAAATTTACTTCAAATCCTGACAAAAACTGTGGAAAAATAATAAATTCAAAATCATATAACGGTAAGAAGGGTGTGTGTGCTCTCAGAATTCTTCTTTCAGCTCTACTGTTTTTTATTATCTTTCAGGTTAAGAGGGCTAAAGCTGAAGTAATTGTCCTATGAATTGTTTCCCTCTTGTCGTGGTTTAACCCCAGCCAGCAACTAAACACCACGCAGCCGCTCACTCACTCCCCCCCACCCAGTGGGATGGGGGAGAAAATCGGGAAAAGAAGCAAAACCCGTGGGTTGAGATAAGAACGGTTTAATAGAACAGAAAAGAAGAAACTAATAATGATAATGATAACACCAATAAAATGACAACAGCAATAATGAAAGGACTGGAATGTACAAATGATGCGCAGTGCAATTGCTCACCACCCGCTGACCGACACCCAGCCTGTCCCCGAGCGGCGAATCCCTGCCCCCCCACTTCCCCGTTCCTAAACTGGATGGGACGTCACATGGTATGGAATACCCCGTTGGCCAGTTTGGGTCAGCTGCCCTGGCTGTGTCCTGTGCCAACTTCTTGTGCCCCTCCAGCTTTCTCACTGGCTGGGCATGAGAAGCTGAAAAATCCTTGACATTAGTCTAAACACTACTGAGCAACTGAAAACATCAGTGTTATCAACATTCTTCGCTCTGAACTCAAAACATAGCACTGTACCAGCTACTAGGAAGACAGTTAACTCTATCCCAGCTGAAACCAGGACACCTCTGCTCTCCATTTGTTGTAACAGCCTTAATATATATTAATCAGTAAGTACTTTTTATGGAATTTACATGAATATTAGGTCATTGTTTTGTAGTCTATCACTTATCCTCATTTTCGAAACGAAGAGATTAGGAGACAAAGATCTATCATCTGCTCCCTTCTTCTGCCAAAAGATGTAGAGGGAGCAAAGAACTGCAAAGTGGTGCAGATTTCTTATCATCTACATCATACAGTGTTGATAGGAAGAAAATACCACCCAAAAGAGCTCTGTAAAGGTCTGAGTTTCAGGCATATTAGTCCTTTCCTTCCACCTTTATACTGGAACAGAAAATCTGATTATCCTAGCAGGAGAGAGCCACTGCAGCCACTTTGCTGCACAAATCCTCCTGGCAGTGAACAGAGAATTATTTATCTCTGCATATCACATTTTAAGTGGCTAGGGTTGGGGCGGGGGGGGGATTATTTAGTTTTGGTGGACCTTTTTCCCTCAAAAAGCCTCTGAACTCTCTGTAAGGAACATGGAATGTGTTTTTGAAAAGTGATCACCAGGATGTATTACAGTGACAACATATTTGGCATATTAATTTAAAGAATGGGTGAAAAACATGTAGTTTCAATTAAGACATTTGCTAAGCAATCTCCTGTAGTTTTATTAGTAAAATACTTAAAATATCTATTTTTCTGTTATCACCTGGCACCATACAGGTTTAGAGCACTCAAGATCATCCAAAACTATTCTATCCTGAACCTCCCTGTAGAATCATAAGAAAAAATGAAAATACCGTCATCTGTGCACTGCTGTCCTCTTTCCTCATTCACTTGGCAGAAATTGTGGGTTTAAAGCTAATGTGCTTGGACATCCAGCAGTAACCACTATTAAAAAACTGCAAGTCTAACTGAACTGCAAGTTCAGTGCTTGCAATTTTTGGATAGTGTTTTCTGAAGTTTTGACTTTGTGTGTATGCGTTCTCTTAGCTTTTTATTTTAATACCTCCTTGCAAAACTGAATATCAGCAAACTCCCAGTAAAAAACAAGGTGTTCGGTGATATTATACACCATACATATATTCAAATGGATTTACAATAATTTAAAGACGATATTTGAGCCATGGAATTTCATATCTTCAAAATGAAGAAAGAATAATCTGTTGTGGAGATAATCTGTTAACTGGAGATAATCTTTTAGTTCAGACAGGAAAACAGAGTAATAGGAAATTGATCATGAAGAATTAGATGTTGTTTTCATTTTTGAACAGAGTGAAAAAACACTGATACACATCTGCCTTTTCTCATCTTTCTCCTTCTCTGACCTTCTTCTGGTGGGATATTTGTTTCTTGTTATGTTTTACTCCTTTAAATTTCTCTCTCTTCAGTGTATGTGTCTTGCTGATAGATTATTATCCACCCACATTATTAAATAGATAAATTGATAAATCCTGAAATAATAAAAAATATAAGCCTGAGGTTTTCATTTCTAAGTACGTTGCAGTGTAATTTACCCCAGAAATCAGAAATTGGATATATGTAAGTAAGTCATGACTTATGGCTTTCAAGACATACTGGGAAGTTGTTTATGGTGTATAAAATGCCTGGATTATTTTCAGACATTTCAGCATTTTTTCTGCCATCCAGCACCATCAGACTGTTGTGCATACAGCAGCACATGTCTACTCTACACAGCTGTGTTTATGTTGGTTCCTCATAACGACAATGAAAGGGACCCTAGAGAAATGTCAATTGCTTAACCAGCAATTGGGATTCCTTGGATTGACAACCATGACATCATGTCTAACAGTCTCCTCATAAAATCAATACCATTGTGGTCCAAGTTTTGTCACATGTAACTATGTGATATTGTATTATTTAAGCAATCTCATGAAACTGTAAATGATACCATTTAATTATTTTTTGGTGGAGAAAGGGGACAAAGAAGGTTAACAAGCTTTGAGAAGTCCTCAAGTCTATTTATATCGCAAACGTGTTGTCCTAAAAGAAGCATGTTAGAAAAACCAGGCATGCTGGTTTTTAGCATAAAAAAGGATAATTCTTGAATCTTAGCTTTTTAAAAGTGGTTGGTTATAACAGTCTTTGCCAGCAAAGGTCCTAAATAATAAAAGTTCTACTGTTATAGAACTATTTTTTTTTCATTTATATTTGACTTTTTAGTGAGCCACCTAGAAGGGACAACTTGGGTGGACATTGTCTAAAGTTGGGAATACATATTCTCTAGACATACTCCAGACATTTTCTGATATTTTTTTTTATTTTCCAAATAGGTACTGATCTAAAGAAAAAATGAAGAAAATAACTGTTTGGGTTTTTTTATTTTAATAAAGATTTTGTGAAAGAGATCACTCTAGGCTGCGAATTAAAATTGTGGTTTTTTAGAAAAATATGCAAGATTTATGCTGCTGTCATGGTTTAACCCCAGCCAGCAACTAAGCACCACGCAGCTGCTCACTCACTTCCCCCCCACCTAGTGGGATGGGGGAGAGAATCAGAAGCAAAAAGGTAAAACTCATGGATTGAGATAAGAACAGTTTAATAGAACAGAAAGGAAGAAACTAATAATTATAATAATAACAATAATAACATCACAATAATACTAAAAAGATTGGAATATACAAAACAAGTGATGTGCAATGCAATTGCTCACCACTCGCCAACCGATGCCCAGCTAGTTCCCAACCAGCGATCCCCCCAGGCCAGTTCCCCCCAGCTTATATACTGGACATGGAATATTCCTTTGGCCAGTTTGGGTTAGCTGTCCTGGCTGTGTCCCCTCCCAACTTCTTGTGCCCCTTCAGCCTTCTTTCTGGCTGGGCATGAGAAGCTGAAAAATCCTTGACTTAGTATAGACACTACGTAGCAACAACTGAAAATATCAGTGTGTTATCAACATTCTTCTCATACTAATCCAGGACATAACACTACACCAGCTACTAGAAAGATAATTAACTCTATCCCAGCTGAAACCAGGACAGCTGTACAAGATAAAAATATTTTCACTTCTGCAGTCATTTCTATGCAGAGTTTCTAGACACGTCATCACAAGTTGCGCATACAGGGCCCCCAAAAGATTGTTTTGTCCTTATACTGCAGCACAGCATGTTCTTGTTTGGAAATATTTTTCACTTCAGCACAAATGACTAGAGTTGAGGTAAGCATGAACTGTTCTTTCAGGTTTTGTTTACTGCCCTCTTCACTCCAGTAGCACAACAAACAAAGTTCCAATGATGGGAATGGTCCATGTGTGTCAAGGTGAACTGTGCAGTGAGGGGTGTGAGGGTCTGGGAGGAAGAAAGAGAATTATAAATAGGGAAAATGAAAACACCCTCCTCTTCCCATCTGCAATCAGTAGAAGATTGTGGAGGGAGGCTTAATGCTTGCACTGGAACTGAGTGGGAGACTAATTGGGTTATAACAATTCACTGTGAAATTAATTGGGGTATAACACTGATTTGTATTGTAGTATTTGATGTGGCAGTTTGAGATTGTATTCTCAAATAAAGGTGCAACATAATTATTCCAATGGAGTGTGGGCTATCACCTCAGATATTGTCAGGAAAGCGCACTCTGATTATAGCAGAGTGGTTTTGCTATGCCAGTCAGGAAAGTAGTAGCTGTCAAGCTTTGCGACATAAAATATTCAGCCTCAGATAATTAACAGAGTTGGCTTAAATTATGCCAAATTATGACTCAACTTTTGCCAAATTAGAGCACTATAGAAGGCTAATGAAAATATACACGGTAGCATACAAGAGGTATAAGTTTGGTTGCATAAGTATGTATGCAGAATATATATGACTGCACATATTCTCCTATGTGCAGTCAGCCCTAGTTAGCCCATGCCCATCTCTGCAAGCTTGGGAATAAAAAGCAATAACCCCAGTGAGGACTAGTTTGCAAGAATTGTATTCCTATGTACTCCTTGTGTACTGCTGTACTACTGTGCTGCCATGGACAACATGTTGCCTTATGCTGTGGTGATGGGCTTATGCACTGTACATATTTAGTACAAGAGGAATATAACACTCAGAGAAACTTTATTGAGGGATATAAAGCTCTGAATGGATCCCACTGGGCCAACATAAACGCCACTGCTACTCCCTGATCAAATTAAACACTGCTTGATAATTCACATGTACATATTAAATGTATAAGAAAAATCAAATTAACATTGTAAATGTCTGTACAAATGCCATTAAGTTATTTTCTTGTACTCTTTTTCACCCAATGAGATTCTACAGAAAGTGAGAACTATAGTTGGGGAGCCACACAATGTTCCTTCTCTTGTCCATTGAAAACATATTACTTTTATTTTTAAGTAATGCTATGTTTTACAGCATGAAATACTTGAAGAATTAAATTATGGCTTCAGGTCTGACATTACAAAGCACTTGATACTTGTATCAGAACACAAACTTGTACAAAAAGTCTAGATGTACCACATTTTACCAGCACTTTATAAAGCTGAATATATTTTAGTATTACAATCTGTTACAAGGGGATATCTTTTCTCCTATCACAGCTACTGAGCAAGGGTACATGAGAAATTCTGACACTGAGCTGCTGAGCTGAGAAGCAGATCTATATGTTCCTCAACTTCTGTCTCCTATACTGTAATCGGTTAAAATAAGCAACAGGTCTTCAACTTTATACTTTGATTTCTACCTTCCATGTTCTCTTCACTGCCTTGCTATGAGCTGTATCATCCGTCATGCATTTCAAAGGTCCTTTGATAGGCCAGCTACCAAGCCTTCTGTAGTACCTAGCTAAATCAATTTTTTCCCACTAACTGTAAATCATCTTCAGCTTTATTCTAACACATAATATTCTTTAATGGTGTTCTGAAAACACAAAATATTTTTAAAAGTTTGATTCCTTTGAGATCTGATGCAGTACTGTTATGTGTTTGTGTGGTGCATTTTTTTTGGTAGCAGGGGAGGGGGCCGCAGGGGTGGCTCCTGTGAGAAGCTGCTAGAAGCTTCCCCGGCTCCAAGCCGGACCCGCCTCTGGCCCAGGCCGAGTCCATCAGCAATGGTGGTAGCGCCTCTGGGACAACAGATTTAAGAAGGGGAACACAGTAGTGAGTAGTGGGATTGGAATGTGAGAGGAACCCCTCTGCAGGTACCGAGGTCAGTGAGGAAGGAGGGAGAGGAGGTGCGCTGGAGGAGGGGATGCTGCTGCAGCCCGTGGTGAGACAGCAGGCTGTTCCCCCCCAGCCCATGGAGGGGAGTGGGGGAGCAGATGCCCACCTGCAGCCCGGGCAGGACCCCATGCTGGAGCAGGAGGATGCCCCCAAAGATGGCCGTGACTCCATGGGAAAGCCCATGCTGGAGCAGCCTGTGACTGAAGATCTGTGGCCTGTGGAAAGGCCCCATGCTGGAGAAGTTCATGAAGAGCTGCAGCCCGTGGGAAAGACTCATGTTGGAGAAGTTCATGAAGGACTGTCTCCCGTGGGAGGGACCCCACGGTGGAGCAGGGGACGGGTGAGGAGTCCTCCTCCCCCCGAGGAGGAAGGAGCAGCAGAGACAAGGTGTGGGGAGCTGACCCCAACCCCCGTTCCCCATCCCCCTGCGCCGCTGGGGGGAGGAGGCAGAGAGAACCGGAAGTGGGGTTGAGGCGGGAAGGAGGGAGGGCTGGGGGGAAGGTGTTCTGAGGTTTGGTTTTACTTCTCAGTATTCTTGTTTTGATTTGATTTGTAGTAAATTAAATTGATTTTGTTTCTTCCCCAAGTGGAGCCTGTCTTTTCCCCATGACCGTAAGTGGTGAGTGATCCCCCCCTGTCCTTGTCTCGACCCATGAGCCTTTCTTTATATTTTCTCCTCATCCCACCATGGCTGGGGGGGAGCAGTGAGCAAGCGGCTGTGTGGTGCTTTGTTACCAGTTGGGTTTAAACCAAGACAAGTACTCAACTTGACGTTTTAGCAACTCGGGCACATCTGCGTCTGAGAAAACACAAAGGCAATTATGACCTTTATCTTCACTGTGTGTTAGAAAAAATAGTTTATTCTCCTTTTGTGCTTACATATACCTATTGTCACTAGGGGTCTAATAAGTGCAACTGGCCTTTTTAATATACAAAACATATGAAGAAAGCTCATCACTGATTGCTCAGAAGATAGGTAAATTAGTATATAATAGGTAATTCCCTGATCAACAATGTTTTCTTTATAAAAAACATGACTAAGAACATGAGAATTATTCACTTTAGTTCTGTTAAATCATCCTACTTTGTGAGTGGATATAGTGAGGTTTAGATTATTATAGTAAGGTATAGATATTAACTATGTGTTGCCATGCAGCAGTATTACTGATGGGACCCTGAGTTCTGCTGACCTACTAAGATCATCTTTTCAAAGGTGTCAGTAGATTCAGGTCAGTGCAATTGGGAAGGAGTCAGGGCAGTTCTATCAAACAGAATTGCTTATTGTTATCTTCTGCAAAGCACTGTCATAAAATAAAAAACAATAATAAAACTGAAAGCGGATTTTTAGATTTTATAGCTTAGACTTGTTCCCAGTGGTGACTCAGATTAGCTACTTTGGCGGTAAGATAATGAAGAATGTCACTCTATTTCCCCATGGAACAAATGACCTTAATTAATTTTGGTTGAGAACCACTTCCTTTCTCTGCTCAGGTTTCTTTCTCCCTTTCTTGGATTCAAAAAAAAATCACAGGCTTTCAAAGTCAATTCATATTTAATAAACCAAGAAGAAAAATCTTTGTAAATAAAGTTGTTTTGAAGAGAAGGACCTTGATTTCAGCAGGTAGGTACTACCATTTCCCAAACTGTAAAAGTGATCATAACCAAAAGGTATTAAGACCTTTCCCGTTTACTAAATTTAAGACCCAAAGAATATCTTTATTTGGAACATACTATTTCAAGTAATAGAGACAGGTACACTAGCTGTGCCCAACAATACAGTTAAGTATTTGGCTTTACCTTTTATGCTATTTCTTTAATTTCTATCATTGAATAAAACAACATGTATTATCAGCCAGGCAAAGAACATGGTTGAGCTTAGAACTTTGCTTGAGGTGTATTTTGTAGCACAGTATTAACTGTAACTTGTTCTGTGGACTGATTCAGAGAGTGCATACCTAATGTAACTGGAAGAAAAAATAAAGATGAAGGACAAATAGTATGTGCCACAGCTACAGAAACAATGTAGTGAGCTGTGACAGTTACACATAAGATAAAAACATATAGATAGATATTATCACTTGCTATTGATGAATGCTTAATGACAGAACCAATGCTGAAAGATCTTGCACTTTTTGTCCTCCAATAACAATTCTGTTCCTCCAGTGGGTTCCCAGTGATAGTATGTTTTCGGGGGTTTTTTTGTGTTTTGTTTTGTTTCTTGTTTTAATTATTTCATCTGGATAAGATAGTAAAGAATTGAATATAAAGGCTATATGTTGAATTGACATGACATATAGTAAAACTTAATGGTGATTGGAGTGTTTAAGAGTTTTTTGCAATGTAAAGAAGAATTTAAATATTGTTAAAATTTGCACTCAGGCATGAAAATTCAATAGAGGTGTTATCTGTAAACAAACTTGCAGAGTCTGGGCCCACTGGGGGTTGCAGACACTCAGCATTTATCAGGATCAAGTCTTAGGTTGGCTTTGGTTTTCTACTTCTTTGAACTTTCATTCTCATGCCCTGGCTATTTTCTGGCCTTTTATGTTTTCTCTCTGTTTCGGGTACTTGTTTTCTGTTTAAAAACTTTTCTACTGATCCTTCTTCAGTTTTATTTGAAAGCTCAGTAGGCCTAAGAGTTGCTTCTTCCTACCTTTTGACCCACTAAACTGAATTTTCACCCCCACTTATCTCTAATAAGCTATTCTCATATATGCTTTCACTCTGGCTCTGGAGACTGACTCCCTCTTTTTCATTCATTTAGTGCTTGTGAAGAAGTCCCTTTCTGAGTGCACAAAGCTGTTTTGAAATGGATAGAGCCAGAAGAATAGTCTCTATTTTTTAAAAATCATACCAGGTGATCCATCCTTTTTTTCTTTTCTTTTTTTTTTTTCTTCCCAGGCAGGCAAAAGGTGTAATTTTTTTCCAAGGAAGAGGAGAGGAAAACACATTTGATTTTTTTTTTCAGAATTTATTTTAAAGTTGGTATGTAATAAAAGCCCTGTTAATCTGTCTTTTGTTGATGTTGAATATAGTGTTGTTAAATATAAAACCAGCCATTAGTGCTGCTGTGTTTGTACCCTAAATTCCCTTTGGCAGCAATATGTACCTGAATGTACCTGTCTAGCTTTTAGAAATCAAATTTAAAACGTTGTCACCCATTTAAAAGACTTAATTTTTCATCAGACTTTTAAAGCAGGAAAACAAAAATATACTGAATGAAGAAGTAGTACAGAATGCTACAGGAGAATATTGGTAGACCTCAACATCAGCAGAATGGCACTGCTGTGGAATAAATAATAACAGTTATAACTTAACAGACTAGGTACGATAAATTTAATTCATTGATACATTATATCTATTTTGAGCTCTTTCAGCAGTGTAAACCAACATAGGTTATACCAGCTGTGAGTTAACAAATTGGTGTAAAAGTCACAGCATAATTCTGACTTTGAATGAATGATTTCAAAGTCATTTTACTATTGTTGTCTGCTTACTGGCTAACAAGTGACAAAACACATCTTAGGTTTTAAACTATAAGTTGATTTCTATTTACACATCTGTTCTACCATCACCAGTTCTGTTGAATAAATAACATTATCTCTGATATACTCTATATCAACAGAATTAGGCTCACTGTTTTCCTGTAATTCTATTTATCCACTTGTAGCATATATAGCTGTAATGCTTTTCCTGCTAAAGCTTGTCTTTAATATGCAGGAGACATTTTGGATTAAACTCTCATCATCATTATGTACTAAATTGTCTGTGTTGAATAAAGCAAATGGTTAGAGAATGTAATGCAAGAAAAACAATAAATGGTGGATTTCTATTGCTTAGCCCTTCAATGTTCAAATAAATGCTCAAAAATATACACTAGTGTCTAGTTTATTCTCTATTTAAAATGGTTCCAATATTTAATGAAAAAAAAAGTAAAATCTTTTTTATTTATTCCTGGGCTTAAACTCTCTTCCTAGTCAACATAAAACAAAAAGAAATTATTCCACTGATGTAGGTGAGAAAAGCCAGAGTGATCTAGTCTGATCATCTGTATACCACAGACAACATAACATCATCAATTATTTCTTTTATTGTGCCCAATATCTTGTGATTAAATAGAGAGAAATCTTTTAGAAAGAACATAGGTCTTGATTTGAAGGTCTCAGTGAAATACATGAGCTTATTGTTGGCTAGATGATATTATTTTTCTCTCCTTGATTACCTAAAACGCACTTGGTAGCTTGATAAGAGTTGCTGTTGTCTTGTGGTTATTTAAATCTTAGTAACAGACCAAATATTCAAATTGTGCAAATATTTTTACAGCAAAATTCATTTCTTCATGCATGTATGTAGTTAGGAGAAGCAAGCTAGAACCAAATAGGTGACGTTAGATTCTACTTCAAATGGCTATTACTCTAAGTAACTTTTTTTTTTTTTCATTTTAACAAGTAAGATTAGCTAAGTTTGTCACCATTGTCCCACTGCTCACAGGGTGAAAGAATTGAAAGTAAAAGTTCACTTCAGGAAGAACCTTGCTCCTTTCCTCCACCTCTGTCTGCCTTTTCAGATTAGCAGAACAGACTGATGCTTTTGGTTCCACAAGTATGGGACAGACTCAGATCCTAATGTTTTCTCCCTGCCCTAGCCTCAAGGCTACTGGCTACTCTGAGGTAAGCTCCCTCCTCTCCTAGTAAAGCTATGCTAGCTTTGAAAAAGCTTTTCCAGCTAAGCTTAGTACATTTTCAAGAAAGTTTGTACTTTCTTTTTTACAAATCAATTCTTTCCACTAAAAAACTCCCAAACCAACCCCCCAAACAAATTCCACAAAAAAAAAAAAAAAAAATAACCAAGACCCTTTTGGTTTTTTTCTGCCCTGCTCTGCTGCACAGCCAGTAGCTGAAGCCCCAGTGGTATCTATCCTGTAGTTTTTGTTCCCATTCAGCGGCAGTTCTCTGCTTTGTACACCTTCTTGGCTCATTCTCTCACCAATTTGGCCAATGCTAAGTTGCTGTTTAGCTCACTGACTCATTTCATTTATGGAGCATTTTTCAGTTTATTTCCCTGTCAACACTCTGTGCAGGTGGCATTAGTTCTCCTCATGCTCCCTTCTCATTCAGACCCATATCCTCTTTTGGACACTTACTCAGTGCCTTCACTAGTTACCTGCTCCATATCCTCTACTCTCCTTCCTTCTTGTGAGCTATGAAAGCTAGGATCTCTTTTCTGTCATTAACTATTATTCTCTCCCAATACATTATCAGGTGTGTATTGCTTTTATATTCATAGGGATACCATTTTGCCTATAGTCGTGTTGCCCATGATGTCAGACCAGATTACATCCATGCACTCTTCTCTGCTTACTGGTTTCACAAGCAACTCATTTATACCTCATGCTAACTTCAAATTTGCCTCTTTTAGCCTCCCTGTTAACATTTCCACAAATATGGAGTAATTTGCTCTATCTTCTCGAGCTGTGCACCAGTTCTTTCTGCAAAACTTACATCTTTTAACATTTTACCTGTAAACACTCCATTCTCTGGCAGCCTCTTCTCATCTGCTGTTAAATCTCTCTTCTCCATTGTCTGTTGTACTGTCATGCTTCTTTCATATTTTAGCTCTACAAGAAGCATTCTTCTCTCATTTTGTATAAAGAATTATTCAGAGTATCTTCTTTTAAGATACGTTTAAAGTCTGTGCCATATATAAATATGTATATATGTATATTAATTCTTTTGGACTAGTAAGTCTACAGAAGATACAAATTCTACAGATATTAGATCAACTTCATACATCCAGGATATATTCAACACATTTTTTCATTCCATCTAACAAGACGATCACCCTGTATGGAAGCACATAGACATACTGTTAATTAGTACAAAAATATTTTGCTGCTGTCTAATATAACTAACCTTTCTCCTTTCTGTAAAAGAAATGGCCTTTCTGGTGTTGATTAGAATGATCATTAGTGTACTGTGTTCCATTAAGTAAAAGACTGATTTTGTTTAATCTCATTTTAATTGAAATATCTTTAAAGTGAGGATTTAGGATGGGTTTTGGTTTGGGCTTTTTTGCACTGATCCAGTACAGCATGACCCATGTAAATATTCAGTGCATTTAAATATAAGGGGCAGCTACATTAAAAATAGGCTCATAATTCATGGAATAGGAAATTAATCATTCATCTCTGTAAAAATACGTATTTTGGTATTATTCTGGATAAGGCCTGGATGGAATCCCTTTTCATGGTTTGAAAGTCCCCTAGCACTATTTTTGGTTATTCATTTATTGTATCTGGGTTTGCATCATAAAGCACTGTTCTTTCATGGACTAAGCTTTCTGTGCTCTGGTGCTAGTACACCAAGCAAATGATTTTAAACCAGAAATATCTAGTCTGAAAAGCTGGCACTGTGTTGAATACAGCTGATGTTTTTTGTAAAATGGGACAGCAATATAAGATATATTATTGTCATCTACTGCTTCCCACTATCTATTATAGTTCATTCTGGTGTAAAAGCCAATGCCTCAGCTCTTACTACATGTAGTTTAAACTTATCTGCTGGACTTTCAAGCTCCTAAACAGAGAAGCACTTTCTCAAAGGGCCTCACACCAACAGTAGTATAGCTAGGATAATTGACTCTCCTCTGCAACGGATGACTTTTTGTGCAAACATTTCTTGCTTTGCTCCAACCATGGTGTAAAGCAACTTGTTTAACCCTCCTGCTTCTCCCCTATTGCACTGAGGAGAGGAAGGGAGCAGACACTGTTTCCTGTGGGGACAATACGATGAGAGATGGGCAGATGCATGGGAGTGATAGCACTGAAAGGAATTTGAATGTGAAGACAAGAAAAAAGAAAGATGCAGCTAAACAGGGAAGCTAATAAAATGGAGTGGGTTCACAATGGTATGGATGGAAAGTTAACTTAGAAACTGATGTGAATCAACAGAAGAATGATGTGGTTACAAAATAACTAGGAATTAAATTTGATACAGGAGGTGATAATAACTTGGGAGAGTTAAAGAAAAAAGATCTCATAAATGTTAATGGAAAAAAAGCAGTATGATTAATACATAATTTAGATGGCAGACATAGGATAAGACAAAGGACTTGAACAGCAGCTTTTGATTCTGGAATAGAAACGTGATGTGGAAACTGGTGCTGACACCAACCATGTGAAGCGAGCAAACATGTACTCGAACAGGACAAGTTTTGATAATGTTACACTGACGAATTTCACATGGGAGACTGAGAAGTTATTAAGGTCCTCTTTGCAGACTTGCAAGCTCTCATGTACTTTGCCAGAATAGGCCTTTATGTTAGGTCTTAACAGAAGACTGATTTACAATGGAAACATCCTTGCTGTTGCCTCTTATGTTAGCAAATGTTTCTTGAGCTTTCCAGTAACAGTATTTAACTAAATTTCCTAAATCTAATTGCTAGCTTGATGTGGTATTTCCTCTGGTGACTTGAAAAATGAATTGTTTCTCATAATGAATGTTATTGGTTTTTTTCTTGTATATAGTAATGGTTATTTAATTGTATTGTATCTTTCATTTGAAAATAAGTACATTAAAAAATGAATAACAAAAATAAAACTCTAAGAATGGTGTATAAGAATAGAAATTATTGATGGTGATGATGATGATGATGATAGTGTTTGTGAGACTATAACACTTGTACCATTTGGGTACAATTTAAAAAACATATTCCCAGAATGAGCATAAGATGATAGATTTTCTCAGTTAAGTGTCTGTCTCAGTTTTGTGTCTGAAAAAAATAACCTTTCATTTCATGGATACTATAAAATAGAATGTGAAGCTAAAATACATTGTTCTTTGAAAGAAACTAGTCTTTATTCTTTGTTTTTGATTTGGTGGTTGTTTTTTGGTTTGTTTGTTTTTTTTTTCCCCCCAGCATTGCAATTTCATATACCTATAAATTTAGTATTGGAAAATCTAAATGAAACACTATAGTTTTCATAATACTGAAAACAAAAGTAGAATGAGCATATCCCACATCTGAGTTGTCTGGACTAACTTTTGCACCTGTCAAGCCTACAATGAAGCAAGCAAAAGCAAACAAAAATAGCCATAAAAATTGCTTGCTTAGGGAAGCTCTGTGGAGTACTGCAGGTAGCGTTTCTGCCACAGAACTAAATATTTTCATGTCACCACGGTTCTGAGTAACTTTGTATTATCTTTTAGAAAAGAATTTGAAGTATATTTCTACCATCTTCAAATGCAAACTTTTGTAAAGTTATTTGGAATTTGTTTTTTCTAAATTCATGCTTCTGTTCTTGTGTTACTGATAAAATCCATTTTGCTATGTTTTCATCTGCTGCTGACGTAAAGCCTAAGCTTTTACCACCTCCTTTCTTGACCCTCAATTACACGAGGCCATCATGTTTCTGTTTAGAGCCATATAACTTTGTTGGCATTGATTTCAAAGCATATCCTTAAAACAAAGAATGCACTTAAGCCATGTTCTGATTAGGGTTGGTTGATAAATTCAGCTTTGGGGTAGTTATCCTCTGCCAGATCAGTGACCATCTAAGTTAGTCATTCCCTCTAAGTTAATTGTCTTTTTCTTTTTATTCTTCATTTTTCAGTCACCAAATCTCCACCTTTCTGGATTGTGCCTTGTGATTGAGATACTGAAAGTAAAACTTTCAGTATTATTTTTTAAAGTTCACTGCATTTCAGTTTACAGACCACCCAGAGAGAAGCAGGCATAGGAATAATATACTGCAGCAAAATCTTTTTGCCTGCTCTGAAGAAACCACAAACGAGTTTTAGATGTAATTCTTTATTGGTATTTTTAGATGTATGTATAAGGATAACATGTATCTTTCATACCTTATGAATGCTGCACGTATTGTAAATTTTACAGTGTGAACAATACTAAAAACATGTACAAGATCTTCCGGAAAGTTGCATAATTTGCACCTGTTTGTCAAAATATCTGTGTGTTCATGTATGATCTGGGAGGATTAAAGGAATTCTTTTCTATTTGGACAATCTCAAGCAAGTATGTACTGTTCTGCAAAACACCTGAAACAAGAAATTTTCAATATTTAAAGTCACTACAGTCATGATGCTGTCTTACTTCTTCCTGGCTATGAAATTAGTTTTTAAGTATTGCTGAAAAAAAAAGAGAAATTAATAGTTTTGAAAGTTTTGACTGAAGTCAGAGCAATGATGTGAGAAGGGATCTTTCAGGCATAGTATTGCCATTGAACCCAAAATCAATCAGCTTAGTGTTAGTCATGCAATTTACCTTAAAATAACATGCCAACACTCATCCTGAGGAAGGAGATACAGGATCCATATAAGACAAATGGTTCTTGTGATACTTCCACTGTGGTCTAAATCAGAGTCTTGAAAGTCAAATCATAGTTAAACAGGTACATATTCACCTGAATCAGCCCATCATTATTTGAATTATTCAATCACTAATTTGATACCAATGGAAAGACTTGCAGATTCAATAAATAACTTAATAGAGTGGTTGCTTGGTAAATTGGACCTACAACTGGTAGAAAATATAAGTCCTCAAACTGATTGTTATCTGACCAACTTAACTTTTGAAAAAAATGTTATTCACAACTTTTTCAGAGTGGTTTGGAAGCTTAGATTCATCTAATACCATAGAGATAACTAAAATATCTGAATCAAAACCAGGATTTATTTTCCAAATTAGATAAAGAAAGTTATTGAAATACTTAGTCATCAAAGTTTTTCATTTACTCTTAGCACTATTTCAGGTTCCATTTTTTTGGTTTAAACTATGACTATCTTACTGCTGGACATCCTTATAGCATTTTTTCCTACAATATTCATATAGATGCTTTCCGTAGCTATCATTTAAATAATGTACAGGTGCTTTACTTCCTAATGCCTTGGAGCTCAGCACATCAGTTAATAACATGCAGCTTTTAATCAGATATTTTACAAATTTGTGTAGCCAAAGAATTATTCTCTATTGATACCTGACTTCTAAACAAATTAGTTAATTTATCTATGATCTTAAAAATACAATGGGGACATCTGTAGATGAGAGATACTAGAGGGTCAGCATAGTATTCTTCATTTAGTGTTAAACTGCAAAGTTTCAGTACCATGGCTCCGTGTTAGGAATCACGGGAACTTATTCTAAATAAATATGTGCAATAAGTGTGTTAAAGAATTTGACAAAGCATTCTGTGATTTATAATCTTATGTTGATAAGAGTGATGAGCCAATTTTCAGATTAAATTTTCTCAGGTTATTTCAAAGCCCTGTAGCAATGCAAAACTGTTCAATGCTTCCTAATATATTAAGAATATGACATTTTTAATCTTCACTTTAGGGAGTCATCAAAATTTAGGACTTAGTTAATCTGACAGGATTTGTATTGACATTATGAAAGTATTCAAGACCAAATGTAATTATGCCTCTTCATGATATTTACCAAAGCACATACACACAGGCAAATTACTCTCAGTTCCTTTAGCAAAACAAATTGTGTTTTTCTACCATTTGGTACTGTTTTCCACCAGAAGTTGTTGTTCATGTAAGAAAGTATAAGTAAACTAAAAATATTCTAAATTATTATTTTGGTTTTGCAAAATTATTTACCGGTGAGAGGGTTATAATAATATTAAAAGAAGAAACATATAATAACAATCTATAGATAGTTCAAATTAAATTGAAGTTCAATTAGTATAGGAAATTACAGTTCTACCAGTCTACTCTCTGAAATGGGGTAAAACAATAAAACAGGATAACAACTTAAAAAGGTACATTAAGTGCAAGGTATTTTCTTTTCCCAGAACTAAACCTATCATTATAAATCAGACAAAAGAACTAACAAACAACAACTGAAGAGAAATGCATTTTTAGTGCACAATGCAGATTTTTGTTTGGATTTCACAACAATAATTTAAAACACATTTATTTCCTGCACCTTGTTCTGCAGGAGCAAATTCTTGATTTCATGTACAGCCAGGTTTAGTTCCCTCACCTAGAGCCTTCCCTCACAGGCTGCTCTGAAGGATCAGAGCTCTCACCAAAGTCTACCAAAGCTTTACAACTTACAGGACTCCCCTGGGTGCCTTCCACTCCAGCCAAGTTTTGGCAATGCAATTTGCTGCTCTGATAGAAGATGAGCAGGAGTAGAATAGGACTGGATCAGAGCATTTGCTTCATGCTAAACCAGTGTGAAATCTAGTGTCCAAATTGTCCATTGCTCCAGAAGGCAATAATACATAAGGGCTTCTAATTAATTTCAGCTATTGTATCTAGGAAGCAAAATCAACTAACAGCTACAGTGGTAGCTGCTTCTTGGTTGTAAGAGGAAACTTAAGCCCTCCTAACTTGTTCCAAAAAAGAGTGAAATGGAAGAGGCGTTTGGAATTTGCTTCTTGAGTTCTTAACTGGGCCACAGATACTACAACTGGTTTTCAAAATCTAACCAAAAGGGTCAGATGGAATTCATCAGAGCTTCCTCTAATCAAAATCACAAAAACTGAGGAAGATGAAATGTATCAAGAGAATGTGCTGGTACTGGGATAGATTACATTTCAACAGCATATTTTAATCTCCCTTCTCATATGATTAAATGGTGACTGGATTATTCAGGTCATACAAAATAAGAGCCAATGAAGTGGCTATGTCATATTTTTACAACCAAACTTTGTTAGGTGGCATGTAGAGAATTTTGAACTATTGTACTGGGACTCTGAAGTCTATTCACTGTTGCAACATGCTTTCTTAGTAAAACTACTCAGTCTCTGAAGAGAAAGAATAATCATAACCGATAGATTTTAGAAACATCTTCAAAATAAAGGTATCTCAAATTGAAATAGTACATTGTTCTGGAGCTAAGGTCAAAGCAGCTTTGCCTGACTGTCTTAAGATTGAATCTGTTATCCTAAGAAACTAAACTCTGAAGAACAAATTGTTAAGAACATATAAACCATTTGGAAGCCTCTACTTGTGGACTAAATAACAGCAATAAATTAAATCCTAAGAAAGATTTTTTTTCCAAGAAATACTCTTTCATTAGGAGCTCAGGAAATGTGACTATCCTGTTTAGCTCAAATTATGTTTTCAATTATTTTCAGCATTTTCATCACTACGATGAACTTAGTAAATTACTTCATCTTCCAAGAGTACTAAATTTGTTGTTTCCTCCTACTGGAGTTATATTTCGTTTCATTATGAGTTCTTATCTCAACCCACGGGTTTTGCTTCTTTTCCCGATTTTCTCCCCCATCCCACTGGGTGGGGGGGAGTGAGTGAGCGGCTGCGTGGTGTTTAGTTGCTGGCTGGGGTTAAACCACGACAAAGGATAATTTGGTCATTCAATGGGATCAAAAAATTGTACTTAAAATATTTACTGCAAGTGTAAATCTTGAGGTATACTTTTAGTCTCTATTATGATAAAATAGAACTCTGAATTTCCATATCTTAATAGCTAATGTATTATGCATAAATGAGACACGTGTTTGTTTATAAAAGGCAGTTTTCATGGGCATTTTATGTTAAAGCAGCCAGATGACTAAAAATAATTTTTTACACTAGCAAAAGAGGCAGGGAAGAAATACAGAATTTTGATGTTGATGGCGGATGAATAAGTGACAACTAATGTTTCATTCAGTAGACTGAATTGTCATTGTAAACATAGTTATTTATCTTTGAAATATTTATTTATATATTCATGAAAGATTCATTATTAAAAGGATAACTACTTATGAGTTTGTTCTGATTTTAGAAAACCATTTCTAATGAAATAAAATGAAAAGAAGGAAATGGGATTTTTATTTTTGTATGGACTAGTAAATGACTGTTCAACTGACTAGCAGTGTGGTTTTGGAGTGTAATTTGTTCTCCATTGTTTGCAGTGAAACTGGAAGAACTATTGTGTGATTTATTCTGCATACTAGCCTAGCTATGATTACAATTTAATGTATCCATTTTCAATCTTAATATTTATATTTTCAGATAATGGCAGGACAGGGTAAGTTGTAAACCCATCAGAGGACAGAATTCAAACTGAAAATTATTCAGGCAAATGGAAGGTCATTATGGGGAAAAATAGGATGTAAAGCATATTTATATTTCCTCATTTTGGTAGAAATAATAAATGACAGGAATGACAGACTAATAGCTAATAAAAATAAGGACATTACAGTGGGCACGCCAGTTATTCCATGCTCTCCCCAAGTAAGCCAAATTCCTTCTGGGACACATAAATAAATTTGTCATACAGGAAAAAGAAAAAAAAACCACAAACAAACAAACAAACAAAACGCACTCCATTAGCAGCCTTAGTTGCCTGAGATATCCATAAAATAAAGTTTCTGAAAAATGGTGTAATTTAGTCTAAATATGAGAAGACTTAAGGATCATTAATAACAGTATAATAGTTGCACGAGGTAATATATATAAGAATCCCTAAAGTAAAAATAAACATTATTTTAAGTCTAGAAAAAAAATCATTTTGACCTAAATGAAAGTCTTTTATAAGATGAAAAAGAGCAGCATTTCTTTTATTAATCCAGAAGTAATTTATATAAAAAACTAGTTAAAATATATGTTCCTACATCACATAAGTTTAGGTTTGAAAGTGCTAGATTAACTATTCAAACTTCAATTGGTATTTGAGCAACTGTTACAACTCTTTGGGGATCTTTGGGTTTGTTTCTTGAAACTAAACAGAATAAATGCTTGTATATTTCTACATGCCTTTTGTTTGATCGGTCGTCTGTCTTTCTTGAAAACTTGCTATATACTGTGTATGTGTTCCTACTATTCGTATAAGATTCCATATTAGTGACAGGTGGCTCAAATGAATTTACCATTTAATGATTTAATGCTGTTTTCTGTCATGCCCTATCTGTTGCTCTCCCTGAAGTCTTATTAATTTGTTGATTTACTCTTTGATGGTAGTAATGTTCTGGTGTTCTAATCATGAACTGTTGTATCAGATGGAATACAAACCCAGAGCACAAAATATCTCCTGTCCCAAGGACTCACAGTCTATATATAATTGTAAGACTTCCACACATTACCCACTCCTCTTTTTTATTGTTTTTCCTTCTGTCTTTCCTTTATCACTTATGTTTCCCAAATGCTGCATTTATTCTTGGGCAGTGGGGTGGGAGAGGGCAAGAGTATTGGCGGGGTGAGGTGGTATTCAGTTTGCACATAAAGTTTTTCTCTTGTCTGATTTATAGAAGGGGAATAAAAGAGTCATGAATACTATGACAATGGACCTTGACAGTATTTAAACATTGGCAGTAGGAGGAAATAGAAGAGCTTTATTATTTCAGAAACTAAATTAATAGGAAATCTAAGGTAAACCGCAGTACACTAGTGTTGGAAATATTTTGATAAAGAAATTAAAATCTAATTATATAAAAGAGTTTGGTTTGATTAAGAAGTAGAAAATTGTGAAGCATAGGTATGGGAGTGTTAAGTTTGAAATGTAGTCATAGGAACTTTAGAAAATGTACTATGTGTAACCATAAGAATTCAAGTATTGTCTAAAATCAGTTAACCACAGAAACTTTGACAAAGATTTGTTGATTTGTAGTGTTTTGGTTTAAGAAACTAAGGAAACCATTATGGACACCAGTTTGCTGCTTGGAAACCCCTTACCCTTCCCACCTTGATCTAATTACCAAGGATTCCAATCAGTAGAGTTAAGTGAGATTAACCAATGATTGTTTTAACATAAGAGTATTAATAAGATGGTGTGACTGAAGGACCAATTATTAGAAAGGTTAGATTTAAGAATAGACATAGTATGCATTTTTATGTAAACTAATATAGGTGATGGTGAGAATCGTACTGCACAGAATCACCTAAGAGAGGTCAAGAAGCGGACAACTGAGGAAGACTATGGAAGACCACCAGAGGGCTTCTGAAGACCACCAGAGACCTTCACTGCGCCTGCGTGAAGAGACATTTACATATGCTAATGATTTATTGGAAAATTAATGACTATGTATAACATTTTCCAGAAATTTAGTGAATATGTATAACAGGTGTGTATTTAACCTGTACAGTTAGACTAGCCAGGTGCACACGATAGGTGGAGCGATCCCGTGTGCCCAGCGCTGCAATAAAGGAGTGCCTGCTTCTTAACTTCTCATTGCTGTTAAGGAGTTTTATTCTGGATTTCGGCAACACTAGCTAAACAGTTTTGACTTGTGGTGCAGTAAAGGTTTGGGTTTTCAAACCTGACTTATGCAAGATGTGTTTTTTATAAGCTAATAACTCTATTACTACCCACTAGGACTACTATAATAAGACCACATGAAATGTGGTAAACTCCTCAAATATCAGGGAACTTACTACAGCTTGCCAACACTCAATTTCTTGTGAAATGTTTTCATTGGGTGGATTTTTCTTTGAAAGAAACAGAAGTTGGTCACCGTCAGGCATCTAAGTGCTCTTAGCATCTGCACAAATGGTTTCACCAGACAGGGTATGTGCTTCTAAGCTCTGTTGCTCTGTCAGAGCAAAAACGACAGAGATGCGCTGAAAAGGTGTGTTTCTTCTTTTTTTCTTAATCAAATCTCATCAGGTTTCCTATACTTATTATGGCAAGTTAGCAAAAGAAGATTCAGTCTGTTTTGGTAAAGTGTAACATTTGAAGTCAGGAGAGAGGATTTAGTATCACCATCTATTCAAGCAATGACTGTGTATGATGCCAAATATGCAAGTAGATAAACAAACCATTCATCAAGATATAAGGTTTCCAGCACAAAATCTACAGCAGCCTCAAGAAATATAGCTAAGCAATTCCAGCTGATTTGAAAAAAAACATGTACCTCACTATTTTAGCAGAAAGTAAATAAAATACTCCCCTAAAACAGTTGCAATTTTATCTCAGTGCAATAATTTATTTATAATTATTTATATTTATTTTCCTCAGGCATAGGAATTAACCTAAGTTTTTAAAAATTCACTGCAGAATAATCAATGTCTGAAATTAATTCCAATTAGCTGCTGGTATTTTGGACTTTTTGTACAGTGATCTTAAAAGTACTGTTATGGATGTCAGTTCTAAGTAATATATTTTTAGTTTCTTAGTGATGCATTATGCTTCCAAGGACACAAAAATTAGAATTTTTGAATTTTTCAGAAGTGTCCACTCCACATCTCCTGTTATTTGTAGCAAAGTGAGACGTAATCTAAAAAATAACATAGAAGATAGAGAACAACATGACATGATGTAATGTTCATTTGCCCTAGGCTTCAGGAACATTTTTAAAATTTGATTGCCATGAAAAAGATTGTTGGAAGTCTGTAAGTAATATTGAAGTAATTGATGTTAGCAACAGGAAAAGTTTTACTGTATTGTGTCCTAGCTTCTAAAGAAAAAGAAAATAGTTTATTTCTATAAAATAAAAATAAACATTGGTAAGACCAGTGGATTAATCTGTATTCACTTTGTATAAGAGGCTAATAGGAAACTTTAAATTGAAATGCAATGAAAACAAAATGAGAGGATGAAATTCCCCATGCTCTTCTGTTTGTAAAGTCCAGAAGCAGAGGAAAAACATAGTTCATTCACAGTAATATAAACCTTTAAAAAAAAAAAAAAAGGTTTTCCAAACTACTGGAACATAAGATCATCTTGGAAATAACAATATATTAAAACATAGTAAAGGTTTTCTTCATAACGATAAAGCTTAAAGATCATAGGAGAAAACAGCCTCCATATAAAACCTGCCTCTCAGGAAAAAAGTCTTTCTTTAACTTTTTGGTTTTCAACTACATAGTCTGTGTCAATGTTATTATTCAACTTTAAAGTCAAATTTTTAAACATCTTCCTGCAAAATAGGAATTATCACTCTCTGGATGAATCTCAGTAATTACTATTTATATACTAATGTAATTCCAACTCTTTGAAATGAACTCTTTCACATATTTTAAAGTAGTTTTCTGCTAGGAATTTTTAAGAAGATTAAGATACCATTCCAGACTAAATCATGACATACATCACAAAATCCCCCCCAGGTATGCTGATTGATGGGCTTTTAATACCACCTTTCTTAACAAGAATAAGACCCTACTTGATAATGCTGGTGACTGCAAAGAACATGGGAGCCATTCTGATTGTAAAGACTTTCCTGAGGGGAGCTTTAAAGGGATGAAATGAGCCTTTGAAAACTGAGTAAATGGATGAATCTTTGATGCTTGCCTGCAGGGCTTTTGCTAATTTCTGAGACAAATGAGCATCCATTTCTGAAGTCAGGCCGGACTGAATAGGATGGGCCAGAAAGAACAGGTGGATCTTAGCAAAAAGTTCAGTGCTACTGGGGGGTGTTTGAGGAGGCTGGGTCAAGAGGAAAAATAACTAGGATGATCATCAGAAAGAAAACACATAGATATGACATAGACACTGGCTGAATTGCCAGTTCTGTGGCAATTTATTTCAATACCTGATAAAACCACATTCTAGGCTTACCACCCCATTTCTCCATTTCAGAACAAGGTCAGTAAAGACTTTGTTTCTTTCTCACTGCCCTCGTCTCCTGACCTGCAGGCATGATCCAGCATGTGGAGAAGATCTGCAGGACAGAAACCATTAGGGTTTTTAGTTTCTCTTTCATCTGCTATTAGCTTTGCAAATTCACTTCAGTTCAATACCTAGAGCTCATCCTGTCACCGTTTCCTTTTACTTTACACACAGACTTGTCTTCATTGTGAAAACTGGAGGGAATGAGAAATTTGAGTACAAAAATTAAATAATCGTAATAATGTTTATCTGATCTTGAATATTCTAGTATTCAATGAATATTTTTTTGTTATATGTGTCTTACTTCTTACAGCCATATCTTAACCATTAATGAGGATGTAAAAATCCTTTTTCCTCTTCCTCTTGTGGTGTTTTTTCCTATTCTTAATACCTCAACCATAACATGGTAGTGTTGTATTGATATATACCATACATAATCTAAATTTTATAGTCTAGCTCATTGATAGCAAAAGTGGGCCTTCTCTGAAGTATAACTATATTCCCTCTGGAGCAAAATCACTTTTTAAATTAAAAGCTTTCAGCATTCATTTTCTAATAATAAATCTCACACGAGCTGTTGAATATTTTTTAAAGATGATAGCACAGATTATTTAAAAAATCAGCATCTACTGCTTCCTTCCAAAATGAATTTGTTTTCCCACAAAAGGTAACAGATGCAAAATAAACCTTTAATTCACCCAGCAATAATATGTACCAGTATAGAGATGCAGACTTCTAGGTAGAAAGAAGTTTTGTTTTCCACAAAAACAGAACAACCGTAAATGAATGATTACAAATATGTCAGCAATTTCCTCAATTATATCTTCACTTTTAGCCTGCCAGACACTTTCCCTTTTCTCACTGTACTTTCTTTGTTCCCCATTATCTTGTTGGATTAACTTACTCGTATACATCGTAAGATATGTCTACATTAAAGAATTGCATTGAAGGATTAATTCAGCTTAGAATCCAGACTCCTTAATTACTCCCAGTTCGACATCTTGAACACTGTTTCCCAGATCAGTCTCCCTGTCAATTGCAGAGAGAGCCTAGTTAGCTATCTTAGGCTATATAGTGAAAAATCAAGTGAGAAGCAGACATGCATTTATACATGCATTACCAACAGTATACTGAAAAGGTCTTCAAGAGATTTTGAATCAGCATCTGGTATAAGTTGACACATGCAATAGTGTTGTGACTGTTCTGCAAAGTCCTTTCCTGCTGCTCTCTAGATCCACTAGGATATTCTGCTTCATATTAATTAATAGCAGATGGTAGAGTAAATAGAGGAAGATCAAGGGATATTTGCCATTTGTGCAGGAGGAATGCAAGCTACAAAAGGGTGTATACCAGAAAATGTAAGCCTGATCTCCAAACCTGCCTCTTTCGCAACATCACCGACAGGAGAACCTTTCCAGATCTGACAGAAACATGGAGCTCTGCTGTTCCTGAAAGGGGCACTCTGTCTTAAGAAGTAGTTAGCATGTCAGCAAAGGTGACATCATGGCACTAGTTACCCTCTAGCTTCCTCAGTTCATGTCAATAATCCTGAAGGACTGAAATATACTCTTAAATTTATGAACTAAATTCTGCTGGTATTATATAGTCATGTCATCTAATATCTAGAATTAGCTTTTGGTAAATGGTTCTTACCCTTAATCCAAACCTAGCTGCCATTCAATTATGGTTAGCTTGCCAACAGGGGGTGTGGTGTTCACTGACGTGCTACTGCCTCCCTAGCTCCTGCAGCTCTCTTCTGTGCTTCTGCTTGACCTTTTTCACACTCTTAAAGGAAAGAGAAGTTGCTGGGAAGAAGGCATTGGGCAGAAAGGTGAAGGTTTCCGAGCTGGCAAGGCTGAGTGTAAGTTCAGGGGATCTTTCAAGTAAGAGACTTTTGTGGGTAAGAGCTTTGAGGGTGAGTTAGAATTTTGTGTGTGTGGAAAAAGTGAAGATTTATGAGCAAGTCACACTAATAGATATTTTTTTCACAATTTGAAATGATTTTGTTGGCAAATAGCATTTTTAAAGTTCTCTTACAGGAGGAGAGACTAGAACAGGAAGGAAACCCTTCTATACTGTCCTGTACTATGCTATGCTATGCTATGCTATGCTATACTACACTATACTACTGTGACCTTACTATATTAGTAACAAAATAGTATACGGTTTGCTTTCTGTCCCAAAACTCACTGATATAGCATGGCCTCTATTTACAAGGGTGAATTCCATTGCTCTGTGAAACAGGGTTGTGACATCCAAACTGTCTATCAGGAACGAGCCTGGCCAATGCTGTCTCCCACACCTGCCTTGGCACGGTTTGTGAGACTGGCAGTCTCTGACCCAGGGCTGCACTAGAAATCTAACAGTAATAATGAAACAGTGCTGAAACCTATGCCTTTATCCACACCCTCTTTTTCTTTTTTCACTTGTATAGCTATAGCCAGAGAGATTACAGTTGCCTACTACTCGGGTTCTGTTTCCCATTAGCAATTTTTTTACTTCCCTATCATTTTTTTCTACTTGTCCAGTGTGCTATCAAATGCCTGTAGACCATTTCTCGGTGACTGCAGCCCTGCTTCAGTGACACACTGCACTTCAGCTGTTAAAACTTTAGTGTGATACCACGAGGTAAGACTTCTAAAACTGTTCTGATTATAGCACATGAAAGTGAGAGTGGGATAAAGTTTCTGATCAATTCATATACATATATTAGCTGGCAACGATAAATGCATATCTCTGCTAGCGTGCTCAGTTTTGACGAGTTCCATGAAATGTTACAGAGTAGCTTTTTTCTTAATTTCTCTCTTTTTATGTGAAAATA
The DNA here is from genome assembly GCF_026419915.1 of Harpia harpyja. Lineage (NCBI taxonomy): Eukaryota > Metazoa > Chordata > Aves > Accipitriformes > Accipitridae > Harpia > Harpia harpyja. The sequence goes on from NC_068947.1 coordinate 28,392,776, forward strand.
AAGGAAAAAAGTACACCAAGAGTCTGGATGCTACAAGTACATCATCTTCTTATTTATTTGCACCTTTCCCTAAGTCATTGCAGTGCATATGTTGTAAATATATAGATTATATTCTTTAAACTGCTCGTCAAGCTTTGGCTCAAGCACATGAAAAAAGGAATGAACACTTAAAATTCTAAATTTTGTGGGTTTAAGTCAAGTTGAATTCTCACAGACTTGGGTGAGAATGTTCTTAATTATAGGATACAAAATTTGGGTTGTGAAGAGAGAGAAAGGGATGTTACACAAATGTTAACACTGAGCAAGGGTTATGAACACTCAGTCTCTCTTGATACTCTTTCCATTAAATGATGAGAGGGATCATGAGAGTTCAGATCTTGCCCCACTAAACCTTAAGAGTTTAAGCCACTGTAATTAGAATTCTGTGCTTCTGCTAGTGATGAAAATACCCATTCATACCAAAATTATTTTAAAATATTCACGCTGATGCCCACCAAAGGGGGAGTGCTGTAGCATTAACATAAAAAATTATACTATAGGATCAGACTTATTCATGGTAAAACCCAGAGAACAGGTTCTGGGAAAAGAATGCTCCAAAAGGGTCTCTCACAAGTTCCTCCCTAACCTCCTGGTGGAAATGAGATGTGGTCAAATGAAAGACAACTGTGTAAGCAGCAACAAGCCAGTGTGCATTTTATTTTGAAATACTTCTTAAAGAACGTTCTCTCCATATTTTCTGGTTTGCAGCAGAAATACATCCTCTACTGGGGGGAAGCCACATCACTTGTGATCATCTTGGGTATCAAAGAAGCATTGAACTGTGATATCTCTCATCAACCCCAGTGTAGTTTACAGAGGACAGACATTACGGGTCAGGTGATCTTTGTGGGAAAAGAAGACAAATGCTGTTGCCATTGATACATACATATAAAATATATTATGTATAAGTAAAATATGGTTATTTAAAAAAAAAAACAGAAGTATTATTTTAAGTTTTCCTTATTTGGTTTCTGAATACACTTCAGCCATTTTGTGCTTCTTTTCATAAAGAGTCAACTGGTTTTTAGACTGTGTTTAGTAATTTTCTCATGAATGAAAATCTATTTAACCTTCCCTCAAGGAAATGTCCAAACAAAACACAACAGAAGCACACATGTTGCCCAGTGTGACATACATAAAACATAAAAAGAAGTGAAAATTTAAACTGAATTCAATTGAAACATCCCACATTATAAAATAAAAGTCAGAACTTTGGCATCTTATCCTGGCCTTTCATGCCTTTCTTCTGAAATGATGACAAATGTTGTGTGATGTTTATTTACCACTTACTTTGAAGGCCCTACAGCATTTTCTCCTGTGAAAACAGAAAATAGAATACAGCATCAGTAAAACATAAAGCATCAAATTCTTTCTCTGTATCTGTATTAAAGAAATCTCAAAAGTATGGTATTTCTTTCATTTGGTATTTTTTTATTTTCTAAGTGCCATATTTACCTCTTTTTTAATGTCTTTAATAGTGAAATCAATTTCAGTCACAGCTTTGAAGCTTAAGATTGTTATCCAAGAAGTTTGTAATCTGCTGTCTTGTTATTTAGTTCTCCATTTTTCCTCTTACCAGGTTCTGTTGTTTTTTCTTTGTGTTGTCCTTTTGTCTCATGAACCAGGATCTGCTCTTCCTCATTCCCAATGGCCTTCTCTCACCAATGATATATTAGCAGTGTCTCTTGCAAGTTGTTCTATTAAATTCTTCCTTGCTCTGGCGCTTCCCAGTTCAAAGATGCCCCAGCATGCACTGCTCTCAAGGCATTATATGATACAGAATTAGAAAAAAAGTAGGCAAGTTCTCTTTTCTCATTTGCTTTCTTTATTTTAATATGGCAGAGATACTTTAAAGCAGCAGAGGCTTAATTTTGATCATATACTAAAATGACTTAAAGATAGTTCAACTCAGAATCCATTAAGTATAGATTCTAAAAAAAAATCAGCTGTCACATAGTGTTTCTGTTTATAAACTCTCTGAGCATTCATTGAATAAATCAAGATTCAAAACTAGGCAGCAGGTATTGAAAAATAGTAATTGAACAAGAACAGGCTCAAATAAAGAGAATTCATTTAAATTCCACTAAGTACACATTACATGATCAAAAATATAATTCAAAAGATGAGTTAAAATTTGAGATGCCATCAAGTAGAGAAAATGTTCTGAAAATATGTAAGCTTGAAAATCTTTACCCCCATCTAATAAAAAAATAAATAGGTAAACTTTGCAGATAAAATAACCTTATCTGCCATCAAATAAATATGAAAAAGTTTATCTTTGAGTGCTGGTGAATGTATACTTATGATAAAATAATCTGAAAAATCTTTGCAATAGTTATCTCAATCTTATCTTCTGGTGTTCAAGACCACTGAGCAAGGATTCATCTTTCTTACTTTCATCTAATTTCACCATCTCTTTTGATTCTTTTTCAAGATGGGACTCCACAGGCTTTAACAGAGACCTAATAGAAAATAAAATAATTTATGTCGGTCTATGGACTAAACCCAGGTTATACATAAGAAGATATGCTGATTCATTTAATCTGCCAGTTCCATAAAGGAACTGAGTGATGACAGATTGTTGATTTAGTTTAATCCTCCCTTTGATTTCCAGATGGGTAATTTTCCAACTAAACACTCTCTGCTGCACTACTTTAATTTTACAGAATTTTAGATTCCAGATGCCTCATGCCCTAGTATCTTCAGGTTGATCAATCTATTGCTGATCTTTTCATTTTCAAATTTGGCTCTCATTAGAAAATACATTTTCAAGAAAAATATCCTGAAATTGTTGTTACATAGATTTTTCAATGTTATAAAGCTAGTTTCTTTACAAAAGCTCAAAAAAAAAAAAAATCTTGGAGATGCTGATAGTTCATCAAATTCAGAAAAAAGACAAAAACAAAACAAAATTAAACACCTAGTAAAGTTATTTCTTTACAAGGTGTGTCATCTTCTCTCAATGAGAATGGCAATATATCAAGGCATTGTTAGTACAAGTATATCAGGGTAATACTTGTGTTATATTGATGCTGTATCACATTCCATAAGCTCCTATTGGCAAATAAATGCAGCTATGTTTTTTCTCCTTACAGCACTGTGTATGTTATAGTAACACCAAAAAACAGCTACAGAAGAACATTAGTTTCCTGTCATGTTTTGTCTTGGAAACAAAGCTGGGATTCAAATTTTGTCTTAATAATTCCATGGATAGAGTATGGATTAGTGTATTGAAAACTGTTCTGTCAGGCAAAGACAGAAACTAGAGTGTTGTACCCTGCCTGTTAAATAGTTGTCCAGAACATCTATTGCTCCAAATTTGATACTTTCTACAGTAAAAGAAAAAATAAATAATTGATTTGTCCTCTATCAAGGATTCCCAGGGAGGTTGATTATATGATTGTACAAAGCACTCCAAACACAGGTTTTAGTCTTATGTTTGTGTATAGATTTGGGTATATATAAAGCTTGTACCTTTTTTGTTCTGTGTGTATGTGTACATATATATATGTACATACTTTTATATATATGCATACATACATATGCATCTTAGCAATACCTTTAGCAATATTTTCATTATTTCACGTTCATGTATCTGAAGAAATTGAAAGGGATTCTTAATTCCTTATTACCACATCCAGAAGTGCAAGGGTCTTTTAGGCCACAAGTAAAAATTAATTTAGGGAAGCCATGGTAAGAATGCTTTTCAAATTATTTTTCTGCTTTATTTTCTGTCTCAAAGAATACCTGATAATCTGAATATAACCCAAGAATTGGGTTTGTATTTATGGAAGCATTCTCTAGGTTCTTCCAAAGCATTGACTTTAAAACAATCTTTGTGTTTGTTTTTATAAAGTGCTCAGTGCTATACAACATACAAAGGAAAATGTGATCTTGTCATAAGTAGTCAAAATAAAAGGCACAAATCAGATATGAGCTGCACCAGATGACCTGTAGACCTCTGTAAAGAGCCGTATCCTTTTATTTTTTTCTCATTTTAATTTAATGGATGGGTGACTATTTTCGATGAGTTTTCTAGGAGATTTTCTGTAGCGAGTGCAGTTGAGTAGATCAGTTTATTTTGCATGGGACATCAAATACAGTTGGGGTTTCATAGTTTAAAGTGAGACAGTATGACAGAAGTAGGTAGGTTCAGGAAGGGGAGTAGAAGCCTTATGTAGAAGACTTTCTCATGGGACATTGAGCAAAATTATCAAAACTAGATGATCCAGCAAGGATTTTTAAAAACAACACTGAGAAATGAAAGTGTAAACATGAAGTATGTAGTACCCTTGGGGTTTTGTATATGGTTTGTACATATGAATGTTACATTTCTAAAGCTAATAAATGCCCCTTTTAAAGTTGAGGCTCTCTCTTGTATAATACTCAAACCAAAATAAGGTGGTTCAGGTCTTGCTAGATAAGAGAATTTTTTCTGGTTTTTTGATAGCTGGTCCTTGACCAAAGTAGTCACCTTTGATTTTTTTCTAATTATTATTGTTTATAATTGTTTCTAATGAAATACTGTGATTTTAATTTATTAGGTAGGAGGAACATCCCATGTTTTCAACAGCACATACTATTCCATAAAATGGCTATCTGGAATGCATTGACTAGCTTACAAAAGTGCCAAATACAAGCAATTTTTTCACAGTGAGTTTATACCAAAACAGAACCTATACCCATCCCATCCTTTTTTTCATTACAAGTACAGTAATAATCTGACTGTTTTGGAGTGTTCTACTTTCCCCAGCAGTCTTGCTACTGTTATTTATGTACTATGTCCTATGAAACCTTAAACTGATAAAAATAATATTTCAGCCTAGCCTATCCAGCTTCTTTTAGGCTATGGCAATGCTGCCCAACAAATGAATCCCAGTGATCACAGCTGATGTGGCCCTTAATTGTTCCAGACCAGGGGATATATTTCTAAACACAGTACAGGTCCTTGCCTACCTACATAGATGAAAATGACATAACAAAGATACGCACATGTGATGGAGAACTACATAGCAGACCACAGAGTATACCTGGTTTACAATAGAAACAGTGTAATGCTTTCATCACTTTGTTTCTCAGTACTCATCACTAATTACACATAAATAGAATAAACAGAATAAAAGTCTGTTTCTTATTCCAGAAGTTCAAACCCAACCCAAACTAAACTTTTTCAACAAATTGTTTGAGTATTTCGTTGGTATTACCTCATTTTTATTCAGGTCTGTATTTTCTCATTTCCAGCAGTATCCCAAACCAGAACTGACAAGTGAATATGAGATGGGGGGGCTAGAAATTTTAGGAGAAATATATCAGCATGGTTACTTATTTTAGATATAGGTAAGGGTTTAATGATTATGGTAAAGAATGGATTTCGGTAGGAGCTGTTTAATGATTATCTAACTTGTAATAGAGTTTTAATGGCAATAGACATAGTTCAAAGGGATGAGGGACAATGATTAATGTATATGTTGTTGTAACCAACTGAAGCAAGGGATAGTGTCTGATGAGAAGCAGGAGTCGACCCCAAGAACCAGCCAAGATTGGCCACGCGATTTGAACAAAAGCCGAAGGGCGACTGAGCCTGCGCACGAGCAAGAGGTAAAGAGTTCATTGCAAGGAAGACATACAGCCTTCATCTTTACGACCACCACAAGGAGGCATTGCACAGACTCAGTTAGGAGGGACTTAGGGAAATGACTTCTTGGAACTAATTTTAATATGAAGCGGGGATAGGTCATGCATATGTATAAGCATATTAGAAAATCTTATGTATATGTAACACTTGACTGTTTAAATTTGAAGTAAGTTGCCGCATCAGGTGTGCACGACTTTGGTGGGACTACCCCCCGTGCTGCCCAGCGCTAAATAAACATACCTACTTTACAATCTCACTGATTGTAGAGTCTGTTTCCGCACATCAAATATAGGAAGTTTTGTATTGTGACATAATATTTGATCAGAAGGAAGATATGACACACATTGTACGTTCTCATTCTGTACAAATCTTGGCGATGGAGAAATAGCTGCCAATTCTGCACGTGGCACTCTGGCCTTTTGCAAAACCTGCAGAAACAGACAGAAACAGGCCTGAAAATCTCACCTAATTATAAAGAGCAACTCCTCTGTGAAGAGGGTAGTTATGGATGGACAGGTAGATAAATAGCTTGTAAAAGTGGAGAAAATCTGCTAAGAGTTCTTAACAATTGGGCTATGCTCTTTATCACTTAAGAGCACATTAACTTTCTCTTTAAGCAAAACTTTTCCATTTGGATACCTTCCGTTCTGCAAAACTAGAACAATCATATTTGTATGTATCTGGGGAGGCATACTGTAAAAATCAACTATTTCATGAAGCCAATTTCAACTAACAAAGTACATACAAAAGTGTTGAAATAGACCTTTTGCATAATATTTATTTGTTTAAAAAAGTCTTTATGATCTGTTTCCTCCCTTTCTGCTGTTACCCATCCTATTAAGCCTAGTCTTACTGTTCTTCAGCAGTTTTATTCTATTATCTTCAATACTATACAATGACCTGGGATGTAATCTCCATACTCATATGACATTTTAACTGATAAACCTGCTTTTCGGAGACTTCTTCAAGCTTCGAACTTGTGCTAATGCTGAAGGGTCTGCATCTTAAATTATTTCTATAGTGAAGACTGATAATCAGTGTTTAGAAGTCTGAATAGCCTATTGTTCTTATCAGAAAAAAATAGTCAGAATTTTAGACAGATAAATGAGTGTAATTCTACCAAAGTCAATTAAAGTACATGACTTTATAGTAGCAATGACTGAGGGTAAGATTCAAGCACCAGAATATGAAACAAAGCACTGGAGTCAACCAAAAGGGTGGCTGAAAGATAAGTCTACTTTGAAGTACAAACAAACTTTAACACTATCAGACCTCACTTACTCACCCTTCTTATTGTTATGCTTACCCTGAAAGAGAAGCAAATATTTTATTCCTATAGCTTTTATCAAAGATGTGGATCTCATGGATAAAAAAAAGAGTTAAAAATTAAATTGTTTCTAGCAGGGAGACACATTCATTTGCATGTGCTGCATTGGAATGTATATAAATATATGTACCAAGGAATTTGAAATTGCTGTGGTGGGAATGTTTTGGAGACCGCCAAAACTGGAAAATTTTAAACTGTAAAACTTTATTTAATTCATTTGTTAACAGCACTTTTCTTGCTAGTTGTCAATTCTACATGTTATTAATCATCATCACTATCTGTACAAAATTGTTTGCCTTTAACACTTATATCTTAAATTAGCCATGAGGGGACACACCATGATGCCATATGGTTAGCACTGATGGCTGGGGTCCTTGGTGGTTCTCAGTTGCCAAGGTCGAGTTTTTTGGGCTCAAGAGCTCCTCAGTGAGAGAAGTCAAACCTAGGGGGGGCTTGTCTTCTCTGATTTTCCTTGCTGATACTTGATTTTTTTATCCTATCAAAAGAGGGGATGCCATCTGCTCCCTGCACTGTTTATCTTTTATTCTTTTGTGTTGCCAGTTATCCTTTGCTTTCAGCAGCATGCCCTGCCTATTTGCAGTTCCTTGTGCTTATCTTTATCTTGCAACTTTCAGTCACTTGGATGCCTCATATGTGCCACTACACCCATCTTTCTTTGCCCCTTTGGTGGTCACATCACTCACATGCTTACGTAACACAGTTACTCATAAGCATTGCCATACTACGTCTTGCTATGCCATCACAGTGGTGCAAAATACTTAAATACGTTGGTTTGTTAGATTTCCTCAGTCCATTGGACAGCAAGCTGTCCAATGAGTATATTTATAATTTATAGGTGTCATAGGCATCTGTTTTGGATACATATATGCTGTAAATATGTATACTACATTCAAACACCATACTGAAGAATCATTCTTGATGCTTTTAGACTTATTTGAAATTACTTTCTGCAACTTTGTCCAATGATTACAGTAATATGAAAGAGGTAAATATTCTCAAAGTGTGCTTCATTCTTTCTCCCTCTTGCACTCACCAATAAAAAGTTTTCAAATGCTTGTACTTGCTGATGAACTCCCAGTTTCAGAATTCAGACCACATCCAGTTATAAGGTGCTTTATATTCAGCCAGTGCTATTAAAGAAGTGTATTTTAAATCAGTCATATCTTATCAAGGCAATTTATATCCCCCTCCTGCAAGTGTAGAAATGATTTACAGTAAGTGTCTTTACCTCATAAAATAGCTAAATGAGTTTTCTGCTTCAAAAGTGCTTAAATCATGCTACTTTCTCCATTTATGAAACAATTTATGTTTTCAGACACACAAGTATAATGGCATCAAAATCTGTTAATTGTGGTATCTCTTTTTACGTGCTCTTTATTTATATCCCTGTTTGGTTTAATCTTTTTTTATTGTCTTTCAAAACTCTTTTTCACATTATCGTTGTATTTATTGTAGGGAGTCTTATCTACATCACCATTATTGTTAATTACTTGTGAATTGCATGGTTTGCTATGCCTTTTAAGAGTTTCCTTTCTAATGACTGACCTTTCTGGCGGAAACATTAGTGCAAATTGTAGCATATTTTTAACTAGTGTTTGTAACAGCAGCTTTAACTTGTTACCTTAAGAAATGGGTGGCTTTATACTTCTTTTCTTGAGTGGTAATTAAATTGTTTTAGCATTGGTGGGATACAGCCAAGGACACAATCTTCTTATATTCGTTCCTCTGCAAATATTAATTAAAGACAGTCTCTACCTCAGAATGCAGACAAGAATGGAAGAAATAAAGTCAATTTCTTTTCTTCCTTCATTCTGAAGATGGAAAACTAGAGCAGAAACCTACTAAGTGACTTCCCCAAGGTCAGGTAAAAAGCCTGTGACAGTATTGGCTCTCCTGAGTCCCACTTTGTTGATTTATCCAGACCACCCTTTGGTTTTGAAGCTCTACCTGTAGTATGTGACTTGTTGACTTTACCATGGAAAAATCTGTGGCCTCATCAAACACATTAAAAGTGTTGTTGGCTCTAGAATACAACTCTCAAGCACAGTGCTGTCTAACTCTCCTGCCCATTTTTCTGTACGCTGATGCTCAGCATGCCTATGTAGAGGCAAGCAGTCTTGTCAAATCAAATGTTTTAAGCCATATGTGTTAATCTATGTCACATGTTGAACAATGGTTAGAAACACATTAATAAGATTTCACAAGCTTACTGTATATATACATCTGTACTATATATATGTAGACAACACAAACAACTGCATGAGCTCCATTATCTCAGTGTAAGGAAAAAGTAAAAATGCTCTCTGCAAGACACCTATATCAAATGATTCTAGGGCCTATAAAATATTACTTGATAATGTTTATATACTGTAATCATAATTCAATTAGGGACGGTCATAAATTTTGTTGTGGTTTATAGAGTATAAGGTAAATTTTTCTACTTGTGAATAGTCATACTTGTCAGTACTCTTTCATGATTTGTAAATGTATGATAAACATCACTCTAACTATTTCAGTTACTCTCGGTGTTTAGATCTTTTTATACCTTCCTTCACAGGCGCAAGGTTTACATATTTATTTAAAGTCACCAACATAACTAAGAACAGATGTATTTTATGTGGATTTAAAATGATTTCTCAGATTAGTGGTGTTGGGGCAAAGTTAGTCATTTGTGAATTTTCATACTGGTTTTGGGCATACACTAAGGTAAAGAGAAAAAGGAGAAGGCAGCTATTACTAACTCATAATGTATGATACTGCATTTTAAGCAAGTGAAATTATATCAGTACCCTTATATTAACACAGTAAATATAAGTTTGATAACAACCAGCAGACAAAATTGACCAGCAATGGATGAAGTCACCTCAACCAAAACCAACTATGCTACGTAGCAGTCAATACTACCTAAGAGAGCAATTTAAACAATGGTTAAAAGCACATTCTTGTTCTGCACAGTCTAAAAAAATAAACATTATTCACAGGTTACTAAGATGCCATTGTAGCATTCACTTTAATAAGTGAATTCTGGCCTTACAAAACTACTTTAGTCACTCTTTGAGACTGTAACAGGATGGACTCAGAACAACTTTGCCAGAAGTGCAAGGATTTCACAGGTTCAGGACACAGTTCTTCAAAACACTTCGGAGTTGTTCTAGAGAAATGGATACTAGAGGAAACTGTTTGCATCAGTGATGTAAGGCCAGATTTTGGTCTATATGGCAAGTAAAAGAAGGAACTGTTGGCACATTGTGTCTAATAAAAGGAGATAAGATGTTTTTCCATGGAAACATTAATATTTTCCCTTGAATGTTAATTTACAATATGTACAATTACACATACCTGAAATAGCATGCCATTCTGTTTGGAGGACATCCATTGCTTAGATAGTCCTAATCTGGGTAAGGTCAGTACCTTTTTATTGACTGATATTATCAACTTTGGCAGGCTATGGAAAAACTTTAAGGACACAGCAGTAGATATCGAAATGTTATACACTTGCAAAAATACGTACACTAATGCAGATCATCAGTGATTTAACATATACCTGGAGTCTTCTATCTATGCATGTTGACTGAAAATATATTTGGTAACCTTTGCAAATGCACATGTGTGAGCTAAGGCATTGCAGTTTACAAGCATCCTGAATGTGTAATTCTCCACTGGCTTTGTCACTTGCTTCATACAAACCAGACCTGCCTGGGAGTTTTGACAATTAATATTTTGTACCAGTCCTAGATAAAGAAAAGAGCAAAAGGTTCATCATTCCAAGAGTCATACAAGGAGACTTCAGTTCCTGCTATTCCGTCCATTCAGGAAAAAACTTGAGGGGGGAAATGTCATTAATTTTATGTATACATTATTTGACCAAATGTACATTCCTCTACCGCAAGGCAGATCAGCTTCTTGTTTTACAGTAGGACGGCATATGTTTCTACTATGCCTGGTGGTAACATACACATTTTATTATAGTGTCTGCGTCTGCATCTACCACATACCCAACTCACGTTCTCCTTTCATTGTGTGATGAATGCACAACCACCTAAATATCTGGATGTACATTTTTGTGCACATGTGTATGAGTGTTCCTGTCCCTTGACCAAATATGTGCTCTTCCCACGGCATGGGAGACTGCACTTGCTTGCCTGATTGTTTTAGACCTTATCTTGTTAAAAAGGAGTGCTTGTCTGGGGCTTTTCAGGTAGAGATTGGCTAAGTCAATCACCAGAAAAATTAATCTGACTTATTACTACTTCCCTAAAAGGGAAGGATGCCTCTTATGAAAAGCACCAGTGTCCTGGTTTCAGCTGGGATAGAGTTAACTGTCTTCCTAGTAGCTGGTACAGTGCTATGTTTTGAGTTCAGTATGAGAAGAATGTTGGTAACACTGATGTTTTCAGTTGTTGCTCAGTAGTGTTTAGACTAAAGTCAAGGATTTTTAAGCTTCTCATGCCCAGCCAGCGAGAAAGCTGGAGGGGCACAAGAAGTTGGCACAGGACACAGCCAGGGCACCTGACCCAAACTGGCCAACAGGTATTCCATACCATGTGACGTCCCATCTAGTATAGGAACTGGGGAGTGGGGGCGGAGAATCGCCGCTCAGGGACTGGCTGGGTGTCGGTTGGCGGGTGGTGAGCAATTGCATTGCGCATCATTTGTACATTCCAATCCTTTCATTATTACTGTTGTCATTTTATTAGTGTTATCATTATCATTATTAGTTTCTTCTTTTCTGTTCTATTAAACCATTCTTATCTCAACCCACGGCTTTTGCTTCTTTTCCCGATTTTCTCCCCCATCCCCCTGGGTGGGGGGGAGTGAGTGAGCAGCTGCGTGGTGTTTAGTTGATGGCTGGGGTTAAACCAGGACAACCAGTTAACACAGCACAGACAGGACGGGTTCTACTGAAGGTCATCTGTGGCCCACAGGGCAGAGATTTAGCATAGTCGCTTTGTTGTTACAAAGAGAGGATATTACAGGGGCTCAGGTGTAGTGGGTCTCTCTTGTCATTACTCCTGACCTATACAATGAGCTCCAACAAGTTTGTAAGAGTACTGGAGAGGCATAACACCCCTTTTAAGGGCTATTCATATCCAAAATGCTGGCAGACTTGTGTGTGATGTTTTCATCATTGCCATTTCTTCCTGTGGAGTGCAAAATGTACTGTTGAAAGCAACTTCGCAGTAGACATAGAGGAATTCCACAGGAAGAGATTCAAAAAGCCTTCATCTTGGAATTTCTGAATATAAACAAGCATTCCTTCTTTCAGTCCCACCAATATGATACACATATGTATGGGCATTGCTACAGCAGTGACACAACTGGAGGCAAGAGGCAGAAGAGAAGGGAGAAGAGACTGTAAGCACACTTAATAAGTCAATTATTAATGAGTGCAATACAGTGAAATCTTGGTATTGTCTCATTACCATGTTGTCACTGTAGATATCTTTCCAGGATGTGAATCACATTAAGGACCCGTATTCCTGAAAGTAAGATAGGTACGTTGTCCTTTGTACTTGTGACAGATGTGAAATGGTTAAGTTTTGAGAAACATCATAGCTAAACTTTTCAAAAAGATTTGATGTTCTGTCAATATTGATTCAGGTTTCTCAGTGTCAGTGGAGTAAAAAATAATAAAGTTCTGTTGCTGCAGGGACATGAAGAAAAGATGTTTGATTGATTCTTCCATTATCCAATGACAGCTATTAAGGAGCAGGAATAAAAATGGCAATTATATTCTTGCTTTATAGAGGAAAAAGAAGGAACAAGAAACTGTTCTAAGATTTACAGAGTTGACATATGAGAGGTGAAATATGCCAGACACAGGAACTGCAATGATTGGTCTCACAGCCCTGTATCCAGAAGCACAGATATTTATCCATAACATTTGTATTCAGCAATTGAAACTAATATGAAGTGGTGTTTAGCTATATTGTACAAGTAAGTGCTATATTGCACATTAGGAAATGGTGTAGTTGTATACCCATTAATGTATGAAGTAGACTTAAAGAGATAAAAAAACCTGAAGACACTTTTTTAATGTTTCCTTTTTGCTTAGATTAAATTTAATCACAATAAAATGTTTTCCAAACACTCAAACACAGTATAAGGCACTGCTTATTTTTGTACCTGCAGATAATAGTTGTGCAGACAGTGCTGCTTTTTTTTTTTTTCAGTACTTTCCCTTATTTTCACATGCTTATATTTCAGAGACAGAAAGCATATTTGTGCAAAACTTATTTTTTCAATCTAGGGGAAAAAATAGCTCTAGATTTTTTAAACTCTGACATTAATTCTAATAAACATGTTTCATTGCATCAGATTGCATTTTATTTTGAGAAAAAAAAGAAGCAATTGATGATGTTTGTGGCTTCAGACATAAAACCCACAATAATATAGACATGTTTAATTTTGAGCACCTCCCCCTTTCCAACTCTGCAATAAAAACAATTAAACAATGTGGTATTTTTTCTTTTTTTTTTTTCCTTTTTTTTTTTTTTAAGACAGCCTCCAGATATGCAGTGGAAAATGGAAGTAAGAAAGAAATTGTCAAATTGTTCTTTTAATTTTATTAAAACATCACCTACGGCTGCAATTTTGCCAAGAAGGTTTGTCTATTTTGGCATTCCAGTGACAGAATTAATTTTTTATTTGCTTGTCTTTGTTTTAGTTGGTCTAATTTTATTTGTGTATAAAAGTAATGTTGAAAACAATTCCTTAATATAGACCTGTTGATTACACAATCTATGTCAATAAAAGATAAATTACATAAACTGATCTTTATTTCTCAAGTGATCTAACTGAAGACAATAGCAATGTTAGGTATTGCTCAAACTAAAGGACAAGTTAGAGAAGAAAAACTGCTTGTTATTACTGACCATTCAGTTCACATCTGTTCTCATAACTCTTATGTGCCTTTGTACAACAGTGCAATTTCTACTCTTTTGGACAGCTCTTTGCTACTTTGGTAATCGACAATGTCTGCTGTTATAATTTGTATTAAATATTTTCCCAGGGGCATAACAGAAACTCTCTCATCTGGTAAAACCTCTCCCTTCTACTACGCCTAAAAACTCTCCCAAACCTCAGAATGATTTTTCAGCCACTGGGTCTTAGAATATCTGTCTCTGCTTTATTGTCAGCAAATGCTACACTTCCAGCTTCTCACCAGGCTCACTATTCACCCCTCCCTTTGGCTCCACTTCCCATTGTGTGCTGGTTAAGTCACAGATATGTGGTCTATGTCAACTGGACCACAGCCATCAAGTGCTTATGTGCTCTCAGACTGGACATGCATAGTCAAATGTTATCCCAAAATATCACTTGTTGATCTTGCACATAATGCTTTCAAAAGCCAAATTAACACCATAGCACTATCTGAGCCTTTACCTTAATTGCAGAAATGAAATTCCTCTTTAAATGGTAGTTGGTTTTGTTTGTTCTCAGGGAAATATACTTCCTCAAAGAGGTCTAAACTTCCTTTTGGTGGTTGAATTGTTTGTTGACCTTTCTCAGACTAGGCTGTGACCAAGCCTTTATGATTGGTGACGCTGTGGTGGCAGATAGACAGTTAACCTTATTTTCTGGTGAAACATCTAAACAATATGCTGCACAGTTTAACTGGAATATTGTAACTAGATTAGGAAGGCTGAGAAAAAAACAGGAAGCATGTTTATTTCTAGCATAAGCAATCAAAAGGTTTTTATTTCCGACAGCAAATGATAGCAGCTGGCATGTGTGTTACACCTTTTATTAGGACCCTATCAACAATCTAACACTGTAAATAATTCTGCAGTGTGAACAGTAATTCACTACATTTTATCAAGTTGAATATGTCATGTCCTGTGTCTTCAGGAAAGGAAAATACAAGTGAAGATAGACATCAGTCAATAACATAACAGTAGAAGAGAGAAAACAACTAGTTCTACAAAATATTCTGTCAAGGAAATGCGTAGTAATTGTCATTTTGCAATAGATAACATAGTCTAATATCTGATCTCTAGCAGTAAACAACACTAGATACCTTGAGAAAAATGTGTATGGATGACACAAAAATTTTCAGAATGGGCATTTTTTTCCTAAATTTTCTCAATGATATGCCCTAGCATATTTCCTTATTTTATCAATATGAAAAAAAATATTTATTTTAGGTCAATTCTTTCCATTACAATTAGAAGCTCGCAACCACCTATAATAAGAAAATTATATTTATTTGAATTCTATATTAGCTAGCAGTTGACTAATTCCCTGTCAAACTTTTAATAACATTTTCTTTATGGCATGGAAGAAATTTAATTATCTTTTGAGGTGTTTTTTGCCAGGATTTTGTAGTGTCTTTCACTATATAGACAATCCTTTTCAGTGTATGTTAGAACTACTAAAAAGCCCTTCACTTTTCCTTTTTCTTCTATTCCCTTCTTTCGACCCCAAATTTGAAACATATAAAACTATCTGGTTATTTTTTTTATTTTTCCACTTAGGATTACACCCCACTTTTCAGGAACATGAACCTGTAGGGTTTCGGGTTTTGGTGGGGTTTTGTTTGGTTGTTTTTGTTTTTTTTTTCATAAAGTACCTGGGATAGAATATACTACAAAGATGTGAAATATTTTGAAATTGCATAAACACTAAGCTGCTAGCAAGAAAAGAAACAAAATCAGGGTCTTTTCAGAACAGAAAAATACTTTTGTTCCTTCTTAACATTAAATGGATGTCTAGTATTGCTTTAAACTGTTAATGAATTATAACTTTATGATTACCTTCAATTCATCAGTTGAGTAACTAATTATTTCGACCCTTTGTAAATACAACAGTGTAATAAAATATTTACTCTAAAATAAAGTACCAAAAGCCCAGAATGATGGATCATAACCTGAAAAACCCAGGGTAGTCACTCATCCCAGAATCACCAGTCATCGCATCTGTAATTTACTGACCACAGCCGCCAGAGTCTGTTGGCGAAGGGAGCAAGAACTGTGCTTGAAAGCTGTTTTCAATTTGTTTCCTAACACAGGCTAAAACATGTTTAACTTGTCGGTGCAAGTCATGCTCAGTGCACTACTGTGAAAGCATGTTTTGCATCTTAACAATTGTATCTGCTTTCTGGATCAGGTACTGAGCCATTTCAACCTCTTTTATAAGTCAGACTTAGGGATTTCATACTCCATGTAACAAGCGAGGAGACCTGAGAGCAGACATGAACCCTCACACCTGTCTCCAGCTTTCAGGTATTATCTAATGGGAGGAGTAGGAAAGCTCAGTTCAAGAGGGCATTATAGCACGACTGCTGCAGGACTGCTGAAGATCTGAGCACAGCGCAGCGGTGTGGTCATGTAAGTTTGTTCTGATAGTAAGTATTTGTCAGAGCTCCCAGGAAAGGTGGAGCATGGCTAGTGACAGATAAAGGGACGTAAGGGAAGGAGTTAGGAGTGTTTGCTAGTAAAGGCCCCATTTCAGATGTAAAAAGGTGATTACAGGGTATTAAAGCGTACATGCCATGAATCTTTGTAGCCCTGGTCTTTACTGTAACACAGGACAGCTACTTGTGCAATGTAGGCAGCAAAACCACTACCTGAGTAAACTCTTACAACACTATGCATGGAAAGGGCTTCATCCCTCTTGCCTCCATGCAGCTGGTGAAAAATGCCCTCTTTTACCAACAGCAAAAACTACCAACAAAGAACAAAAGGGAGTATTACAGCATTTTCTTTTTGGTAGCTACGTCTTATCCTTTATATATGCCTGCTCAAAATTTTTCCATGCATTCCTTGGCCACTGTTTACATCTAAATTAAATCTACATGTGAATTAGTATTTGCAAGGGATTTTTAATTAACTTTAAAAATGAAAATTGGCTTTTTAAAAATCATAAATATATTCAAGGACTTGAATCTTTTACCAAAAAAAACTTTAAACTGAATAATATAATAAACTTTCCCTCATTTTTTTTTTATGTCTGAATGCAAATATCATTTCCTGAGCAACTCTGACAGTAGTTCCACTTATGTTTTTTCTAACTAGTTTAGTGGAGAAATTATCTTCTCATGCTCTGTGCAGTAGTGTAATTTTTCTATGAGTTTTGCAAGAAAAAGTATGGTCTTCCTCATTCTCATGCCTGGAATAGTGTCTAAAGTGGTCATATTCCTGAATGTTGTCTCTTTTCTTCTGTGCATTAATGTACTCAGCCCTCGTGGACTGAGAAGACCTCTCAGTGTTTTCGCCTGCCAGAATGTGACAGAAGGAATCAGCACGAGTGACAGATGACCAAAATGCAGAACAGCTGCTATGGATGTCAGGTCTTGCTATAGCTGATGGGTTTTAATGCTTTATAACTGCAGTATCACTTTTCAAAATAGACTTTCTCACTATGCATGTTCAATGAAATCTAAAAAAAACCCCAAACAAACAGAATCACAATTAAAAGAGACTTTTCCAATACTTATCATCAGGGTCTGATCCTGGACATATGGCGTGAATGTACAGACTTTTTTGCCAGTAGAACTACAGTAGGTGTTATTTATTTCTGTTTGACTGTTGTTAAATAGGGGGTGGCATGGGGAGAAGGGTTCAATCTACTTGATAGAGAGCAATAGCAGATTTCAAATAAGAAACCATCAACTTTATCGGAGGACATAGGAAAGGTGTGTACCCCACAGTTACAGGTAAGACAGGCAAACCCACAGTCTTCAATGACCCTTGTGAAATTCAGACCAACCACAGGAGGAAGGGTTCAGATCACAGAAGATGAAGCAGATCAAGAAGAAGATGAATTTTTTGTGGTTTATGATTGTCACCATCATTGACTCCCTACTTAATTTTAAGCACTTCTTTTAAACAAAAATTGTAAAAAAAATCATTGTGCTACTAGTATTACTGAGTGAAAAAATGAACCTTGGACTCACAGTGTGATGTTTTCACCTAAGAGCATGTCGTGGTTTAACCCCAGCCAACAACTAAGCACCACGCAGCCGCTCACTCACTCCCCCCCCCACCCAGTGGGATAGGGGAGAAAATTGGGAAAAAGAAGTAGAACTCGTGGGTTGAGATAAGAATGGTTTAATAGAACAGAAAAGAAGAAACTAATAATGATAACACTAATAAAATGACAACAGTAATAATGAAAGGATTGGAATGTACAAATGATGCGCAGTGCAATTGCTCACCACCCGCCGACCGACACCCAGCCAGTCCCCCAAGCGGCGATTCCCCACCCTCAATCCCCCCAGTTCCTATACTAGATGGGACGTCACGTGGTATGGAATACCCCGTTGGCCAGTTTGGGTCAGGTGCCCTGGCTGTGTCCTGTGCCAACTTCTTGTGCCCCTCCAGCTTTCTCGCTGGCTGGGCGTGAGAAGCTGAAAAATCCTTGACTTGGTATAAACACTACTGAGCAACAACTGAAAACATCAGTGTGTTATCAACATTCTTCTCATACTGAACTCAAAACATAGCACTGTACCAGCTACTAGGAAGACAATTAACTCTATCCCAGCTGAAACCAGGACACTGCAATTAGCAGGAAACATTGCCTGATGAGATGAATATATTCATCTGAGTTATGCCTGTTTTCCTCAGCTGAGGCTCTGACTTCTGAATCTTTAGACTGTTGGGTGATTCATCATAGAGTTATCTGTAGCAGCATATGTCATCACACTTTCCTTATTTTTCCGCTTATGTCTTCCTAAACACAGTCATTAAGGATAATAAATGTTTCATATATTCCAGGAAGATATTTTCATTACAATATATGATTTTATTGCCATGTGTCTGCCAGATCAGTGACAACATGTTTCCCATCACCCTAACTGATTAATCAGTGTGGAAGGCTATAACTTAAAAAAATTAAAACAAAAATCTTATGATTCTTTTATTGATTGCTATATAAAGCCCTTTATGAAGTTTAATGTTATTAATGTGTGATAAGAAAGAAACTTAGGAAAATTCTGTTTTAATGCCTATGGCACTACATACATGGTCTTATCAAATTTAGATACGCAAGCATGCTCATGGCTTTGTGATGGTCCTTTCCTATGTGAAAGTTTCAGAAGCAGAAAAATGTCTGGGGATGTGAAAAAACATGGGGCCATTGTGGGGCTTGTTTTGATATTTTTGTAGGTTGCCTTGTGAGGCAGATGGAACTGGTCCAGTGAATTAATGGAGTCAACAGGACATCTGCAGTGCATAAGGGATGCTCATGTCGTTAGAGCAGCAGAGGGTCATGGAACTGACTGAATGCCACATTGTCACCAGGAGATAGCGACAAGAAGTGCTGAGAGCTGCAGCAGTGAATCCAACAGAAACATTCATTTCAAGAACATAGCTGTAGGTCACAGGAGAAAATAAAGGTGAGCAATTTGCATAGCCTTGTCTATAACTAAAGCTTCGCTGAGCTATTGGTTAAAGAATAAAAAAATACGGATTTAAGAGACACACTACCTGGCAAAATTTGTCCTTTTTGTTTCAAGTTAGCTAACAATCACTGAGAAAAAACTGACCTTTCCAAGTTATCTAATGTAGAGGCAGACACAGGTGTTATTTTTCATGATTTCTGTGCATTAAATGACAGATACAAATCAGCCATAATCATTGTTGAAGGTGCACAGGTGTCCTTAAGTTTAGCCTTGGATTAAGCAATGTTCCACCTTGCCCAATGTGAGCTGGAACAGGCTCAAGTAAGACTCATTGACATTAATCAAGCACTCTTTGGGCTAATGTATGCAGAGCACTGTCCTGCTTGTGCCTTTCTCAAGTGCATCATTGTTACTGATTTTGCTGCCCCAGGAAACTGAGAGTCCTAAAACTTATGCAAGGGCAGCACAATGATCAACAGAGCTTTTCTTGAGCTTGGAGTTTTCATCAGATCCATTTGTGAAGTTAAAGGGATTCACATTCAACCTACCTAGCCCCGAAAGGGCAGCAGCTGATATCAGCGAGCACTGCTGCCAGGTCTCCTGTGCCAAAAGGGAGGAAACTGCTTCCAAAGGGCCTCTGTTGTGTGAAGACTGCTCACACCAGAGCCAGCAGTGTTCAGACAGCCAAGTGGGAACTGGGAAGTAATCCTGCAGTGTCACTCCTCCATCCTGGTTCGAACAAACTATAGTGGGACAACTGGTATTTCAGTGACTAATGCAACTGACTGGGTGCCTGGATCATCAGCGCCAAAGCTCTGCCCTGAGATTTATTAAGTGTTCCTGTGCCCAGTTCTTGCCAAGATTATGAAGGACTGTGAGTCCGTGAAGGACTCTATTTGAGTCCTTTCATACTCACACCAAGTTGACACATAGCCACACTTCCAGCTGGAACCAATCTCAAGATTGACAATAAAAAAGGGGACAGGATGCAAGCTAGAAGGTAAAGAAAAGAATTATGTATGATGTTGTTTCACGTGCATAGCCTACCTCTTCTCGTGAATATAGCTTACTTGGTAAGGGACACTTCTGCTCTTTACTTAGTGTAAATCTCCACAGTGTATACAATTTTTGTTTCTTTTTAAAAAAAATCTCTTGAATTGGCAAATATGAAAGGTATTTAAACATTTATGATGTATAAATATACCTTCAGGTGGGAAATTGAAAACTTTGGGAAGTTATAAGTAGTAGCTGCAGCCTAAGCAGAATAGCCTCCCTGGATTTCTTTTATAGTTTACCGAAAGAGATGGACCCTCTAGGGAGAACACAAAACCATATTCCTATGGTGAAGTGTTGCTTAAGGTGCCTATCTTCCCTCAGGGACCCTAAGGAGGTTATCTATGTGGGCTGGTTTCTTCAAGGCATATCCTTTTCCCTCCTGACCTGAAAGCATTCATTACAGGTGAAATTTAGTTATGTATGAAAGCCCTGCTGGCAAATACCTGTGCACCATTAAATTTCACAGCTGTGTAGGGGAAGAAGCAGCAGACAGGAAACCCTAAGTGCCTACACATCTCAAACTGTATAGGTTGTCATGGCTCTCTGAGGTGGGAGTGGGCCAGGATGAGGGCTACGTGAATGACTTACATTGGTCTCTGTCTCTACCCTGTTCCTTCTCTTTTTTAAAGCCATAACAGAATATTTTGGAAGG
Organism: Harpia harpyja; assembly: GCF_026419915.1. Lineage (NCBI taxonomy): Eukaryota > Metazoa > Chordata > Aves > Accipitriformes > Accipitridae > Harpia > Harpia harpyja. Next base: position 28,413,852 of record NC_068947.1, read on the forward strand.
GAGGGGGCAGGGAAAAAAAAAAAAGCTTGGTATTAATATTGAGTGATTTCTTTATCTTGTCAAAATGATCATTTAAGAGCCCACATAAAAATATTTCATGCCAAAGAAAATGATCTGTTTCATCCTCTATGACATTTTCTTTTTCTATTATTACAATTTCTTTTACTTCAAATGTCAGTAAAATCTGAAGTAGAATATTTCAACATGAAAGATCTGAAACTTTTATTTTAATGTTCTCCTCACCCTTCAATAAAATCAGTCAGCGAATTTGACAAAAAATTAGAAGTTGCTTGGGCCAGTCTGAAGTTACCCTAATAATGAGGAAAAAAAATAGATGAAGAAGAATTCCATGTCTATATAGCATTTTTCAATCCTTATCTAGAGACGTTTGTCATACCATTAACGTTTGTAAAGCAGCACATCCCCTCTTGCCTGAAGAATCCAATATTGCTGCATTTACCTGTCTAATACACAGATAAACGAGAAGTGTCACTTTGGTTTTGGAAGATACTACCAAAAGCAATGAAAAATGACAACTTATAAATTGCCTTATTAGCCTCTTGTACTGAGCCAGGATGGGATCTGACCACTTGCCAGCACAAAGCCATTGTGCTCACCCAGTCCCCAATGTCCCCAGTTGCCCCTGTGAGAGGTGTGCTGGAGGGCTGCTGGTGTGCATGCTCCCCTGCGTGCTCACTAAGGGGTACGGACCTGCATGCCTGCCTGAGCCACTGCCAGCCATCATGCAGGAGGCATAGCACTTCAGACAGAAGCTGAGAGATTGTTTGCAACAAAAAGCGCTTTCATTTCTGTTTTATTTCATTGTTGCTGGAATGGGAAAAATACATGGGCCTCAAAGACCAGTTCATGCTGTATTTACTTCTGTTATAAAGGCAAAAAGTGCTGATAAACCACAAAGCTATTATTTGTTCAGCTCTAATACCCTGCAAGAAATGGGATTTTTTTTTTTCTACCCGTGAGGATGAAATCTTTAGCTTTAAACAATTTTTTTGATGTCAGAAGGACTTCAGATTAGACCTCGAGATAATTGTATTATGATTACTATCTGGTTTATTACCCTTTTGCTTCTTTTTCAGACATGATTTGGGAATAAGCTGGTTCAAAAACCAACAGTAGAAACTCGCTAGACTTAGAAAACCAGCACAGACTGAAGGTGCATTACCTTGTGAAGTGCTAGAGCTAGAAAAGCCCATTTTAATGCTACCAATAAGCTTAGAATTTCAGGTTTCAGGTAACATAAAATATTAACCTTTCACTCCAGTGTTCATGAGATATTTGCTGTTAAAATGCATGTGGAAAAAGCTTGTAAGGCAGTTTTATTTGTAGGCCAGTACAAATGCTTTCAGGATCAATATGCTTTTTCAAACATTGCTCCCAGACTACTGATCAGATGGGGGAAAACAGTGTCCCTCTATAATCGACCACATAGCCTCAGAAAACCTGTGAGGGTGATTCTTCCTGAGGATCATGCTTTACCTTCTCTCCTTACTTTCTCCAGAAACACACAAACATGCATGTGTGTATTGGGTTTGTGTGGCAAGGTTTTGGTAGTGGGGGGGTTACAGGGGTGGCTTCTATGAGAAGCTGCTAGAAGCCCCTATGTCCGACAGAGCCAATACCAGCCAGCCCCAAGACAGACCTGCCACTGGCCAAGACTGAGCCCATCAGCGACGGTGGTAGTGCCTCTGGGATAACAGATTTAAGAAAGGGAAAAAAGTTGTGGCAGGCACAGAAACTGCAGCTGGAGGGAGAAGTGAGAACATGTAAGAGAAACAGCCCTGCAGACCCCAAGGTCAGTGAAGAAGGAGGGGGAGGAGGTGCTCCAGGCACCAGAGCAGAGATTCCCCTGCGGCCTGTGGGGAAGACCATGGTGAGGCAATCTGTCCCCCTGCAGTCCATGGAGGTCCACGGTGGAGCAGATATCCACCTGCAGCCTGTGGAGGACCCCACGCCGGAGCAGGTGGATGCCCAAAGGAGGCTGTGACCCCATGGGAAGCCCACGCTGGAGCAGGTTTGCTGGCAGGACTTGTGACCCTGCAGGGGTCCCATGCTGGAGCAGTTTGCTCCTGAAGGACTGCACCCTGTGGAATGGACCCACGCTGGAGCAGTTTGTGAATAACTGCAGCCCATGGGAAGGAACCACATTGGAGAAGTTCATGGAAGACTGTCTCCTGTGGGAGGGACCCCACGCTGGAGCAGGGGATGAGTGAGGAGTCCTCCCCCTGAGGAGGAAGGAGCGATAGAGACAATGTGTGATGAACTGACCACAACTCCCATTCCCTGTCCCCCCATGTCACTGAGGGGGTAGGTAGAGAATCTGGGAGTGAAGCTGTGCCCAGGAAGAGGGGAGGGGTGAGGGGAAGGTGTTTTAAGATTTGATTTTATTTCTCATTACCCTACTCTGGTTGATTGGCAATAAATTAAGTTAATTTTCCTCAAGTCAAGTCTGTTTTGCCCGTGATGGTAATTGGTGAGTGATCTCTCCTGTCCTTATCTCAACCCATGAGCTCTTTGTTATATTTTCTCTCCCCTGTCCAGCTGAGGAGGGGAGTGATAGAGTGGCTTTGGTGGGCACCTGGCATCCAGCCGGGGTCAATCCACCACAATGTGCATGTACATACACACTTATTGTCTTCCGGGATGGAAACTGTCCACTCCCACCCTTCTTTTGTTGACTGAAGAGCCAAAAGAAAGTGTTCATTGACCATCATCTATACAATTTAGTTACATGTTGTGTTTTCCTGATTTCAACTCTTAACTTACCTTTCAGAGAAGGTAACTACATTAATGTAAGAGACTGAATTGTTATCTTGAACCATTTGCCTCAAAGATTGTTAGGTGTGAGGGACGAGGCTGTCATCTCAAGGAACTGTGAACTGCTTATCTTAAGCCCTTTGTCTCTAAGATGGCCTGTTTAAGCAGGGCACTCCTCTGTCCATAAGGATGATTACCAGGCCATTGAGGCATCCAGGGATGGAAACAGGGCTGGAGCTGATACGATACTGGTTTCTGGTGTCGATCACGCGAAGGTCGTGTGATAGACGAAACCTGCAGCGCATGACATCATTGAAATATACCCTATAAAACCCGGAGAGACAAGCTGTGGTGGCCTTTTTCACCACCAAAGAATTGAAGATTGAGGACCAACGGGACGCCGCTGGATCCGTGGTGGTGACTATCCTAGCAATCCAATCCTGACTGCTTGCTTAATTTCTACCTTTTCTTCCATTCTACCCTATCGCCACCATTTTCCTCTTTTGATACTTTTGAAAATAAAAGCTCTTTTGACTATACGGCATTTGACCTCATTTGTGTCTTAATCTTGCTCTTGGGATCATATTGAAACCTTCCCCGATACTGGATCGGGACAATTAATTACACATTTTTTTCCCCTGAGACACACAGGAGCTCAGTTATCTCATGATTTTTTTTGCTATGTTGAAACCGGGAGCCAAAGGAACCTTAGTAGATATAGTAGATATATGGATGTAGATAAGAACTGTTTAATAATTATCTAGCTTATAATGAAGTTAAAGAAATTTCAATAGAGGTAGACATGGCCCAAAAGGATGAGAAGTGGTGCTTAACGTTTGCATTGTTGGCCCAAGGGGATGAGAAGTGATGCTTAACGTTTGCATTGTTGAGGCTGGCTGGGGCAGGAGATAGTCCCTGATAAGAAGCAGCAGTCGACCCCCAAAACCAGCCAAGACCGGCCTTGTGACTTTTTGGAACTAATTTTAATATGAAGCGGGGATAGATCATGCCTATGTATAGGTGTATTGCAAAACTCCATGTATATGTAACACTTGACTGTATAAATTTGAAACGAACTGCCGAGTCAGGCGCGCACGACTTTGGTGGGACTACCCCCCGTGCTGCCCAGCGCTGAATGAACATACCTACTTTACAATCTCACTGATTGTGGAGTCTGTTTCCACACGTCAATGTCTACAACAAACTAGGGTAGCAGAGGAGAGTCAAGCAGATGCTTTCTCAGTCCCTGAAAATCTCTATGCAATGCAAGCATGATTTTTCAGCTAGCCTTCTATGGGGTGCATAATACCCATTTGTCTTTGGAAGGAGTGATTTTTTTTTTAAACACATTAATTTTAGTATTTTTTTTTAAATTGGGGAGAGTTGATGTATTTCAGACAATAAAATATTTTTTATTCTACAAATTCCTTTATTTTGAACTAGACACTTCATACATATGCATCATCTATAATGGATTTGTATAGATATGTGTTTATGTTTTTTCAGGTCTACATAGTAAAGAAGTTTTCTTGTGATGTCACTTACCTCTGTAAAAAATGGGTTGAGATGTTTAAGCTGCTTCATATCTATTCACTAGGTTATAGCTATGGTACCAACTGAGGAGGTAGACCACTTCATAATGTACTTGTCTCTATGTTCATAAAAATTGAAAAATTGTTATGATAAGAAAACAAAACAAAATGGTGTAGACATTTCTGAGATCAATTTCCTTTTCCATAAATTAATTAATAAAACACAACAAAAGAAATTAACCAGAAATTCATAATATATTACCTATCAGCATTGTTTATTATTTCATCTATGGTTGATTTACCTCCTATCTGGGTGCTGACAACGATACAAGTAAAATGAAGAACAGTTTTTAATCTACTTTTCAAAGAATGAAGGATGAAATTCTTTTAGTAGTCTCTTCCTGCAGATCTTAAGTGATGGTGTTTGATTGCACTTGTTATAGTACAGCAAATGCAGTCTTTGATTTTGAAGTAGCCATGCGCTTTTTTTAACTTGCCTGAAATATATTATTTTTTCAGGGTTTTGTTTTGATTTGGTTTTTTTAGGTCACCTCATTCGGAAGTAACAGCAAGGCAGAACTTAGAAAGTTTCAGAGGCAAAAGAAAAAGAGAATGAAAGGGAAAAAAATAAAATTAATTTTGTGTTTAGATATAAAACTATCAGAAATAAATTGATCAGTTAGCTTGTGTTAAAGACTGCTGATTTTGGGCACCATTGAATAATTGATGCAGGATATGGTCAGAAATGTATTTAAAAGCTCTTTAAATATCAAGCAGTTCATTGTAGGATACAGTCTTTGTCTGGAACTTTAGGTTCTTTAATAGTTTTGGAAAAATCTCTGCAAAAGGAATCTACGGTGAATCAGTCTGCCTAAAATGTAAGTGAATATTGGAAGCTTGGGTCCTTCTAAACTTCCTTTGTGGAGAGCAGCCTAACGATGCTAGAGGAGGAAAAAGTGAACTATACTGTTTCATGTTATGGCTGAATCAAACTACAGCTCAAAGCAAACTAATAACCTACTACTGAGGAAAAGGGGAAAGGCTCATTTCTTTTATCCTCTCTTTCTCTTTTTCTCCAGCCATGCTATCCCTCCGCTTCCCATGTTCCACGTTTGATGATTGTTTATCTAATTCAGTTTTCTAACATGGCAACAAATTTTTTTTTTTTTTTAATTTTCTTCCCAACTCAGTTTTCTTGCCATTGAAAGAAGCTTGCCATCTGGTTGTTTAAGTACTAGAGTCAGCACAAAAGTAATGACAGAAAACACAGAGAGAGGTAAAGGGGAGACCTTTCCTTTTCAATGGCAGCAAGCCACTGTACCAGCTGAGTCCAGCTGTACCAGCATGATGCCAGAGGCGGTGAGGTGGCACCCTCAGACCGTGCTCACAGCTGGAGGACATCACCATGGGGCAGTACCAGGAGGAGGTCCCTGAGCCATCTCTTGCCATGCAGATGGAAACATGTTATCCATTATTTTCGGCACAGCGCATGAACTCTGGAGCACAGTCACATGAATGCAGACTGGCCCTGTGGAGGACAGCATCTTGTAAGAGATCGAGTACAGCGGTCCACTTCAGATCCCTATTTGGCTACAGCACAGACGCCTTTCTTTCTATATCATCTTTAAAGCTGTTCCCTTCTGAGCAGCTAGGTAAGGACAAAAGGATAGACAGTTTCTTTGCTCTTAAGCTCAATATTTCAGGGATTCTCCTCAGCAACAGAAGACTGGAGTACAACTCTGATGCTGGTAGATACAGGCAAATAACTTCAAGACAAGAGACTGGAAGAGACCCATCTCAGAAGAACTATAGGCTGGGCAGTCACCCGCCATGAGCACTAGTGAGGGTTCAAGTGATGAGCTGAACGAGGAAGAGAAATGGGCTTTCACACAGGTGTTCTGCTTTTCAGGTGACTGTTCCAACCACAGTTTTGGAAGTGTCCATCTTTCTTGTCCACCTTCATCCTTCAAAAACTAGAGGTTACGAATATAATTTCCAGCTCAGTTGTACGCAAGATCTCCAAGCTCTTGGGTTTTTGCTGAGATTCTGCAATGTCTCATCTACTGTCAGTTAAATATATACAGGAATTAGTTTCTTTGTACTTTTCTAAACAGATAAAAATTGCTTTGTCTTCACCTTAGAAACAAAATTACTAAGATTTATGTAAAATGATAGTAAACCATAACAAAGGACCTGAAGCTATCTGTCTGAGGGGTAATTTAAACTCCACTAAGTCTTCAGTAAAAACAAAATAGCATACCATAACCATTTACTGCATGTACTTTAACACAATTAGCTGTCTGAGTGCTCTGAAGAGCTTCTGGAATGTGTTAACATGGAGGCTGAATTTCATTGTACAGAGAAACAGTGAAGCAGTGATCTTTCCAATATTTTTGGGGGACACTGCAAGAGGTTTAATGTTACTTTTATGTGCATTTGTAAAAGTATCATTGCTATCAATTAATATGTATAATATGATTGAAATAACCAAGGAGCTGCTAAAGTCCTGTGTATGGCTCCCACTAGTTAATATTTGAAATAGGGAAACAGTAACTAGACATGATTTCGTGTTTAGGAACTAACTACTAGACAATGGGGCTTTGTAAATAAATAGGATGTTTATGTCAGAAAAGGTAATGGATTGTGGTCTGGTCAATAAACCTTGAAGAACTGCTTGGAACCTCCAAGATTAGGGAAGAAGTAGGTAAAAGGTAATTGCTATAGGGGGAGATCACGACCACCAACTCATTGCCCACCTACTCAAATGATACCACTTATCCAAAAGATGACAATGAAGGAAGAAGACAGAGTCTGTGCTCTACTTTACATGAGGGGTGAAGAAGAAAGAACCAACCATTAAGGAAATAGCGATGAATATGTATTAGTTAAGTATATAATTATGAGGATTTTTGAGACAAGGGTGTTCTGTCTTGAGACAGGCACCCGTTCATGCATGTCAATTAAATTAGTTTGAAAATACCTCGACTCTGTGCGTTATTGGCTTGCACGTCAGATAAATGAACCTTGTTTATGGGACAACATCATTTCTGTTATTACTAAGAGCTAAAATTCTACACCTAGCTGTTACTTCTCTTTTTAAGTTGAACATATTGAACTAAATACAGCAACCTTTTAGCTGAGTTATCTATACATTTAAGTATATAAAAATATATTTATCCAATTAAAATGTGTTTGTGTCAATTAAGGAGGACAAAATTTGCACTGTGTAAAAATCAATTCATGGCAATGGGTTTACACTAAAGCAGAATATATTCAGACTTTATAAACTTACATTTTGGGGTGTTCAGTGTAGATGTTTTTAATACCTTTTCCTTCAACAGAAAATATTAAATGGTTCAGCTTTATAGCAGTAGAACAGGTTAGAAAAAGTAAGGGATTCATTCCTTCCTTCTGAGATTAGATTGTAAACCCCTTGTCCAAGCACATATGAGTAATATCAGAGGAAAAGATAAATACAAAGCTACAATGACAAGGAAGACAAACAGAAGCTAAATACCTTCTTACATCTTGCCTCAGTTCTTTGTAGCCAAACCCTAGGTGATGAATGGTTTTAAATCACTGTTATTAAAAAAAGAAAGTAAAGTCCCGCTTATAAAAATACTCCATTTAAAAGACAAAAAAAAAGGGTTAAGCATCTCTAGTAACATCAGCAATAACATAGTTTATGTTGCTGTTACTTTCAAAGAAGAAAGCTAGCTGCTTCTATTCAAGGACAGAAAATGCTTTAATGAGGTATAAACAGGTGTGTGTATAAAATTTGATGGACTAATTGCAATAGCTATTTATGTGCTTATATTGGGCCAAACTCCTTGCTCAAGGCAATAGGTACAGCCCTGATGGTTTCAATAGAATTGTGAATGGACTTGGGCACATATCTTTTTCAGGAACAGGAATAATCTTCAAAGGGATAATCAGGTCAAGAGTAGGTGATGGGGGTTGCAAACATACATATTGGTTGCATTCTTTTTCTAGGTAGTTCCAGAAGTGGGGTTCTTTTTGGGGGTGGGGGCTCTTTTCACCTTTACTGAGATAAGAATTATGAGCCATCCAAGAGTACTGAGGGAACTGGCAGAGGTCCTTGCCAAGACACTCTCTATCATCTATCAGCATTCCTGGTCAACAGGGGAGGTCCCAGAGGACTGGAGGCTTGCCAATGTGACTCCCATTTATAAGAAGGGTCGGAGGGAGGATCCGGGGAACTACAGGCCTGTCAGCCTGACCTCAGTAGCGGGGAAGATTATGGAACGGTTTATCTTGAAAGCACTCACATGGCAAGTCCAGGATAAGAGGGGGATCAGGCCCAGTCAGCATGGCTTTACAAAAGGCAGGTCCTGCTTGACCAACCTGATCTCCTTCTACGACCAGGTGACCCACCTAGTGGATGAGGGAAAGGCTGTCGATGTTATTTTCCTTGACTTCAGCAAGGCCTTTGACACTGTCTCTCATGGCATACTCCTTGAGAAGCTGGCATCTCGTGGCCTGGATAAGAGCACTATTCACTGGGTGAAAAACTGGCTGGATGGCCAAGCCCAGAGGGTAGTGGTGAATGGGGTGAAATCCAGTTGGCGGCGGGTCACAAGTGGTGTTCCCCAGGGCTCGGTGTTGGGCCCTGTTCTGTTTAATATCTTTATTGATGATTTGGATGAGGGGATTGAGTGCACCCTCAGCAAGTTTGCAGACAACACCAAGTTGGGAGGCAGGGTCGATCTGCTTGAGGGTAGGGAGTCTCTACAGAGAGATCTGGACAGGCTGGATCGATGGGCTGAGGCCAATCGTATGAAGTTCAACAAGGCCAAGTGCCGGGTCCTGCACTTGGGTCACAGCAACCCCATGCAGCACTACAGGCTTGGGGAAGAGTGGCTGGAAAGCTGCCCGGCAGAGAAAGACCTGGGGGTGTTGGTTGACAGCCGGCTGAATATGAGCCAGGGGTGTGCCCAGGTGGCCAAGAAGGCCAGCCGCATCCCGGCCTGTATCAGGAACAGTGTGGCCAGCAGGAACAGGGAGGTGGTTGTTCCCCTGTACTCAGCACTGGTGAGGCCGCACCTCGAGTACTGTGTTCAGTTTTGGGCCCCTCACTACAGGAAAGACATTGAGCTGCTAGAGCGTGTCATGAGGAGAGCAACCAAGTTGGTGAGGGGCCTTGAGCACAAGTCTTACTGTCCCTTGAGCAGCTGAGGGATCTGGGGTTGTTTAGTCTAGAAAAGAGGAGGCTGAGGGGAGACCTTATCGCTCTCTACAACTACCTGAAAGGGGTTGTAGTGAGGTGGGTGCTGGTCTCTTCTGTCAGGTGGCTGGAGATAGGATGAGAGGAAATGGCCTCAAGTTGAGGCAAGGGAGATTTAGGTTAGATATTAGGAAAAATTGTTTTACTGAGAGGATTGTCAAACATTGGAATGGGCTGCCCAGGGAAGTGGTTGAGTCACCATCCCTGGAGGTATTCAAAAAGCGAGTGGACAGGGTACTCCAGGGCATGGTTTAGGGGGCATGGTTAACGGTTGGACTCGATGATCTTGAAGGTCTTTTCCAACCAAAATGATTCTATGGTTCTATGATTCTATGATTATAGTAATCAGCATTTGTTGGCTTAGAGTTTCTTACCTACAGCTCTTTTGCAAATGTATACAGAATAAAGATACAGTAAAATCATGTATAAGAAAGTTAAAAGCAGTTAACAGCTGTCCTGGTTTCTTTTTCATTCTGACATTTTGGAATTTTGTTTAAAAAATTATTATTCCAAGAAACAATAGCATAACTAAGTACAGATTCAAATTTGTTTTTTCTAAAATCATAAATCCATTTATTTTCTGAATCTAGTACTACAGCCAGCCTTATTGTGTATGAAGAATTAAATCTGTGATGACCAAAAGGCAGATGCTCTGCCAGCCTGGGAGGAGGAGGAGGAAGAGGAAAACTTCTTTCTGCATGAGTTTGGGAGAAACAACCAGCTGGCTTCCAGGAGTCACAGAAAAGTCCTGGAGGCTTGTTTAAATGCTGTGTGAGTGAGTGGGACTGAGGGAATATGATTCTTTTAGGTGCTCTGTTGGAAAGAAGTAAGTAGCTGAGAAGCTTGCCCTCTTGCTCTCCCTTTTTCTCCACCCCTAGAGGCCCAAGAGCTGAACAACGTCCCTTTTCTGATGCAGCTCAGTCCTATTACTTCATACTGGAGTAAATAGCCCTCCCTATTCCCCCTACTCATATATTCCTTGTTAATCCTATTTTATCCTTATTTCTGGCTACTGGGAAAGAGAAGGACAATGAAGAACAGGCCAGGTCCTTGTTCTGAACAGGCAAGGAGAGGACTAGGGCAGAGAGAGAAGACCTTCACTGCAGGGAGGGAGCAGCTGCTGAAGAGAAACTCCAGCAGCCTCTTTAGCAGAAACAGAAGGTTGTGCAGGAAAGCAGTAGGGGTTGGATCAGTCTAGACCCACCTCCTCTGGCATAGGCAAATTTTTTTCTCTCCTATGCTTTGACCAAACTCTGCCAAATATCTGTTCTCAGCAATGATGAAAAACTAAGGAGCATAAGTTTCTATTTTTGTTGTTTCTTTGAGGGAGAACGGTTCAGTTTTTTAATGAGTTTAGGCTTCTACATTTGAACAATTAATTTATTTTGTTTGCATAGCTAGTATTTTCATTGATTGAGATTTCAAAAAACAAAAGAAAATTACATATACGAACGAGAAAAAAAAAATCATTATGCACTTCCTGTTTATAACTTCTTTCCACTTACAAAATATTCTAGTAGGTTTAATTCATGGAAAAAAATAGATAACAGTTTTCAACACTTCACAGAGTGGAAAAATGAAATGAAAATGTATGATGATTTGCTCAAGGCCACAGAAAGGCCTCTGTCAAATACACAATTAGCAGTGGATAGTCTTGAAAATTATTCATGAAGGCAAAGTGTTCAACACTTGAGAATGTCTGTGGTCTCAATGTGTGCAGATATTTGCACACATTGACTAGTGAAAAAGAAAACTTTTCCCGACATGGTCATAAAATGTGTCACAATTAGAGAACCATTATCGTAAAGCAGTAGTACATCAATGTTCTTTTAACAATCACAAAAAAGAGAATTTCGGTTTCCATGTGCTAGTAAGACTAGACCCCAAACAGCTGTCCAATCACAAGCTACTCCAGGTTAATTAGAGAAGAAGCTACTGAAATAGCACAGAGGCAATACAAATTTACAGGTAATTCTTTTAATTTTTAGAAGTTGTAACCATGGTTAAAAATTAATTTTCTACTACATAGCAGATACTTGTGTAAACAGTATTCTTTTGTAATAAGTTGCATATTTAAAAGAGCTCCATTTTCTGTGGTCTCTGTGAGATAATATATCAAGTTCAGACACATCAATAAAACTGACTAGTACCCAAGAAAAAAAACTGGAATAGCTGCTTGTTTTCAGCTCTTGCCAGTGACTCATAAATAACAATACAGCTACAGATCTGCCATCAGTAAAATGACTGTATTATCTTTTGAATAGTCTTCATATCAGCAAATCATTTACCAGTTTAAATTCTCCTTATTTCATCATTTTTCAAAACTCTGGTGGTAAAAACAAATTTAAAAATTGTCATGCAATTGAAATTTTTGTACTTTTAATGCTATGTAGATTGTGCCCTTCCAATATTTTTTTTTAATATTACTATTATAAGAATGTGTGAGCATTACTTTAATGGGGAGATATTTGCTACAGCTCTGTGACAAAGTAGATGCTAGATTTCTCCTGATGGTCTTTGTCTGTAAAGGTAGTGATCAAGCCCTGAGCATGATGTCCTCCATTCTTGGGGTTCTTACCCAGCACAATTTCCTCCTCACTCAGCATAATAGTCAGGTTACCACTTTCAAGAAGGAAACTAATAAAAAAAAAGAAGGCAATGAGAAACAGCAAAGCAGTATTATCACATTAATATTTCTTGCACAGCACTGTCTCCTGAGGAACTTCGAAAGAAATCTTCATTAACGTAATGGAGAGGGGGAATGAATTTTAATAACTTTGGAGCAATGGCAGACAAATCCTCTCCCCTAGACACTCTAAGGTAGAGTCAAAGTTTGACTTTAAGACGAGAAGATCTCTACAGGCAGTACTCCAGGCATTGCTTTGTACTGTGAGAAACAAAACCAGACATGTATCAAGGTTAGACCATGTGAAAAAGGATTTTGAAAAATCCCTGAGCCCTGAGAAGGTAAGGCTACAAAGTAACTGTTAGTAAAGAAATTTCCAGAAGTGCTTTCCACTGTCACATTTTGCTTCTTCTCATGGCTCACCAATTCTTTCCACATGCTTCACAGAGAGAAATAGCAAATACTGCTCCTGGGAGATGCAGAGTTGCATAAGGTTTGAGAACTACATCAGTTTTAGCATTGACATAGTATGCATTTGAGGACCTAATTCTTCTTGCAGATAACTTGAACCATTGTCTAACATTGCTATAATTAGGCTTCTGAGACTTTTTTGTTGTGAAAGAAAAGCAGAGAATCATGGAAAACCTGCTTTTGCTGAAAAGAGATCAAAGAAGAAATCTCAGTATAGGAAAATGAAGAAAAGAAAACAAGGAGAAGCAACTGAGACAGACTTTAAATTGGGAAGTGGCAGGTAACGGTGAATAGGCAAGGAATCATTTGAACACATAAAGCATTTAATCATATGATTAGTGGTTGGAAACTAAGGCAAAAAGGAAAAATCAGTGCCAAACTTGCTGAGATGGTATGAGAGTGATGGCAAAGCACACAGGAAAGGAGCTATGACAACAGTAGCAGGATGATGGTTTCCATTCCCCAATAAACAATAATTCCTCTCATTGCTCTCAACTAATTTCTTACAAAGTACGGAGTAGGCATAATTCTCATTCTTACAATAAAAACAAAGTTTGCCTTTGAAGGTGAGGAAATACATGAGGGAAATGTGATGAAATATAAATTCAGGCAATCATATGCCACTTCTTTTTGTCTCAAAAGGCAAATCAGTACACGGCTGACTTGTACTCACCACTGTCTTGTCAAATGGATCTATTAGGCGACTTGACTGCACATGTATTTACTTTGTGATTATTGTAGTATGTATACTTATATACAATAACAATTATTTTAATTGTTATTGCAATAACTCTCAATCGTTCGTGGGAAAAGCTAACTGAAGGTAGAGTTCTGATTACCATTCTATGCCAAAGCTGCAGCTGAGGAGGAGGAAACCAGGAGTTTCTATTGTTATTCTTGTCACAAATAAAAGATAGTGTGACAAAACACAGCTCTAATGTCTGAGTGACCATGGTCTTGAATTAAATAAGAGATTTGACTCCAGGTTTGTAAGGGCTATACCTGTTATAGCTGTCTTGGTAAATAGATGTTAGATGCAGTATAGAAGTCTTCTCTTACAAGCTCCTGTAAGAACAAGTAAATTGGACCTCCTCCCATGCTTTGCAGAACAATCATCATGTGAAAGGCACAGTCCGTTTACTCTGTTTGGCTCTTACAACTCTGTTGTTTCCCAAATAGGTACTGCTTGATAAATTACATCCTTGACCTTTCCGTGACAAAGCATCCCCCTGTGTTATAAGATTATTAAAAGCAAAGCAAATTCTACGTACAGTTGGTACAGAGGAATACATAACTGGATATTTATGCTGGGTCATATTGAAGTATTTCATGTGTACATTCAAAGCTATTCCTGTTTCTTCACTACCTGTGTAGATTTAGAGAGTGACGTGAGCACCTGTATATGTAAAGGTTTATATGTGCATGTCTATTTATATAAGTCATTGTGTAAATAACTGATCTTTTAAATTATAAATATTTCAGGTCTAGTTTTAAATTTATTGTATTGCATTTTTTACTGCTTTTGTTCTGTGGCTGTTGGCATTGCTATAAATCATTACTGATTAAGCAGGTTTTCTTCAAAGTATTTGACACTGTTCAGTACTATTCATACACTCATTGAGTTGAATTTGATCCAGGAGCACTGTATCGCTTACATGTTTTCAGGTTCCTTAAGTTATGGTTGCTGTCTGAAGGAAAAGAAGAAACTCCTTTCAGATAGGTATTTTAAAGGCTGGGTTTTTTTCTTTTTTTTTTAGTGAGGCCCAAAGAAACTCAATGCAAGAGCACTCAAAGAGCTTTTTTTAGCTCTCAAAAGCAATCGTTCTGCTTCTATCAGTTAACATCTCTGAGATTCTTAGATATTTAAGCTTAGTACATTTGTGTCTTCTGGGATTTTTTTGTATTTTGGGGGGTCTCAACTTTTGTGTTGGTTTGGGTTTGTGTAGGGTTATGGTACTGTGGGGGAGAGGGGAGAAGGAAGGCATCTATACAATCTGATTACAAAACCCAGATGTTTAAAATGTTTTTATTTCCCCACTTAAGTATGAGTAATTCTAGGGAAAATTTTTTTTTTATGGTAAGTCAAGTAAGTCTTTTGAAAACAGAAACAAAACAAAACAATGAACAATATATGATGATTTAAATTGTCAATTTCTCATCTTCATTTGTCAGCAAATATGTTGACGGCCATATACAGATGAGTTGCCACTGAGTTTATAGTCAACCTCTTATAGTTCTCTCAGAAGGAAAATCAAGGCTTGACATTTTTCTTTCACTGAATGACATATTTCAGCAGGATATCTTTTTCAATATTGCATCTGAGAACAAATCAAAATTAAAGACTTCTTGTATGTATAAATCTCCAGGAGCTTTCCACATAAATATCAAATTCTAAGCAGAATAAAACTGAATAATGACTTTTCGCATATACTGCAGAGTTTGCTTTTATATACATCTAAACTACTTTCTCCTGGGTTTGTACTATTAAGCAAAAGCTATTCTTTCATATGAAATGTCTACCTCTCTTAAAAGTTCCATTACCCTCGATATTATTTATGACGACTGTATATCTGAAAAGTACAAAGCTCATCTGTGATGCAAATGTAACAAATAATGGAGTTATGCATTAATGCAAATAAATAATTTAAAATATTTACAGGCAGTTTAAAATAACTGCATAAAATGCATATACAACAACACATCTGAGTGCAGAAAAGAATGAGAAAAAATAATGTTAAAAATATAGAGATAGAGAATATAGGTTTGGAAATCTCCTACACAACAGTAAAATTCAATGCAAATCAACTACTGTCTCAACAGGTGGATTGTATGTGAGCATGAAACCCCACCAGAATTCAAATATGTTCATCTCTATCCTCAGGCTACCTATTTCTATTATCCTTTCTTTCATTTGCTTTCTTTTTGGACTCTTATGTTTCAATTTCAAGTGTTCTTCATTCTTCTCTCACTTTTTTTTTTTTTTCTCCTTTTATATAAGTAGGCTTATGAATGTTATCAATAATATATTGTTCAGCTTTATTCTACTATGGAAAATTTAACAAGAGTAACTCATAACTTCACAAATAAAGGCTTGCCAGACTGAAAAGATACACATCAGTAGAGCAGAAGATCAAATATATGGTCAGAATAGACGTTCCTTTGAGAAAGTAAGTGTTAAAAATTATATATGCAGAAAGTATAAAGGTCATGTTAATTAACAGAAACATAAGATGGTGGTGATTCAACAAAGATACACAGACAAAACCGAACAGAAACCTAAAACCATAACAGCAAAACACAGGGGTAAATATGAGCAAGATAAATTCATGTAATAATCCTCTTGCTTCTGACTAATATAAACTAAGGTTTATTCCTATGAAATAACAGGAGGAAACTCTTTTTCTCTTTTCCAGTTCCTTAAAAATAAGACAAAAATTGAATCATTTTGTTTTGAAACTAAAAATTCAAGAACAAAACCGTATTATATTAGGAAGCACTGACTGACCTCAAATACACAATGTCACCCCAGTCAGGTAATCATTAAAGTCAGCTGACCAACACCTCAGCTCTAGCAGTTAATACATCAATATTTCTAAACAACTTCAGTCATTTAGGAAACTGTAGTTGATTACAGATTGAAATATATTTGAAAATATATTTAAGTGGGATTCTTATATTTTATTGCAAATTTCTGAGATTATTTAAAGTAGCTCATGTTTGCATTTTCAGTTTATTTTATGATGTTATCTGACTTCATTTGGGTTGACCATGGATTACAGCTAGATATAATTTCTCTTCACTTATAGCCATTTTTAAAGCTCTATTTTATACATGTATGTTTCATTATAAGGCAATAGGTAATAAAGGACTTCAGTATCTCTTAAGGCTAGAGAAAGTTACTGACCCATCAGAGATCATTGGAAAATGGAAGTGCTAGAGTGCTATTTTCCTGTAAAACTTCAACTACTTATATTTCCTCAGGAAAAAAAATAATCAGTTTGTTAAGCTCTTTGACAACAAGCAAAAGGGCTATTTCTGTGTGTTTAACACCTTGTACAACTGTTAGAGAACAGTTGTACTACCCACTGGTGCCAAAAAAAGAACACAGCCAGGTCACTCCTTTTTTCATGTACTTGTAATAATGTCGATATTAAGCACTGTAAAATTTATTTTGGCTATATTGAAATAAAAGGTGTAAATAATTGCATCAAATCCTGTGATTACTGATAATAATAATTTGAGATAATATTGACCAACATACTGAAGCTGCTTATATGGTCTGGTGAAAAATGAGAAAATGCTTTTTTTTTTCTAGGGGAGCGTTTTAAGAAAAACAATAAAAAAGTTTTTCTGGAATAAAGCATCTTAAGAATAAAGTTTACCATTAAGGTTTAGATGTGATTTAACGTTTGGCAAAGTTTTAAAATGTACTCTAACCCGTGATACATAGAGAAGATAGGTGTAGTTATTGCCAGGTAGATGAAGGCCAGGTAGGCCACGTGGACCTTGACTGAGCTGCTTATTAACTGTCAGGAAAGACCCATCCCACAAAAACATCATACCTGTTATATATCATAAATGGTTTTGCCCTTTTGTCTTTGTACAATATCCTTAGCTTCCTTTGTTTATGCTATTAGACTTTGCTAGCTCATTAGAAGTCTTAGGTACAAGGTTAACAGTCATGGAAGAAGCAGTCAAATACTAACTTTTAGAAGCAATTGCCTGCAGCTGCGTCACCTGTGAGATTCCACAAGACAAAGAGGTGCTGTCAGCAAGTGGATATGAATGCTCCAAAGAAAACCTGGTTGAAGGACTTTTAGTGGAAGACTAACTTCCAAAACTTGTTTTCCTCTTTTTTTCATAAGTTACAAAATTTCTTGTAGAACTCCAAACTGTGTGAATGTGAAAGTGGTGGGTATTTCTCTAGCACGGGTGAAATGAATTGGGCTGCTGAAAAGAAAATAAATACTCAGAGTCTTCTTTTGATTTAGTTTCCGTCTAGTTCAGAAAAATTGTACTACCCATGAATGTTAGTCATGATATCATCTGTTGTGCTATGTGCTCAGAAACTATGTGAAGGAGGCAGTGCCAGAATTTTATAAAGCAGAATGGAGAAAAGAGCTGATTAACAGGAAGAACAGATGATTGCGAATGATAAAGGTTATGAACGGAAGATCGTTAGATGAGCATGGCTACCACTTTTAAAATTTATTTTCAAAATAATTATGTTAATATATTTTGTATTTATCATTGCTTGCAAGTAGAGATGATAAGTGCTGGAGGAACGTAAAGGACCAATATGGATTTTGTCTGTACTGCACAAAAGGTTGAGAGCATATATTTTTAATGGATAGAGACTGCTTATCGTCACACAACTTCACATCACATGTATTACTGTCTCTTAATATTTATTTTTGTATCTTGTGCTTAACTACCTTTTTGATAGAATTATATCAAGCCTTCTGAAAATTTATATAGGAAGGAAATGTTATGACTGGTCTCAGTAAAATCCTACCCAGATGAGAAATTCATGTCTTGCAGAAAATTCTGCGATGCTAAAAAAGGAACAATCTCATCATGCTGTCTTTTGTTCAGTCATGAAATAAAGAAGGGTTTGTCTGCTCTTCCCTAGCCTATTTCCATGAAATTTGTGGGAATGGTATTCTCTGTCAAATCTGTGTGACATAGATTAGTGGTAACTTCAGAAATTAAAAAGGAATGAAAGACAGAGGCATTTGTATGTATCTATATATATACATGCATAAAATTCATGACATGAACCACACCTCCTTAGAGAAATAGACTAAGATGTCTTTCAACTAAAAAATAAGGATGAAGACATACCTTTTTTTCCCTGCAGAAGTTAGGCTGTACTTAAACTAAATTGAAATCTGAATTCCCTGCACTTCCTAGATTTGCTTTTGTTTAAACTAGGAAAGAAAATTAAAGTATCTAGTACTTTACATTGAGAGATCCATAACACTTTGTTTCAGAACTGGTTAAATTATTTGCTTCAGAACTTTTAACCCAAATAACATGAATGTGAAATTGTGAATACAGGCATTTCACTGCAGTTTGTTTGATCTGCCATGGCTGAAATCACCTGTAAATGACATTTCCCTCTGGTGGCATATTGGTCCATGCTGTACTTTAGGCAGCTGATGATTTTTTTTTTTTCCTTCCAATTATATTCTCCAGATGGACTACTCCATCTGTAATTCACTACATGGTTAGATAGGAAAAGAGATTATATGGCATATTTTGGTGTCAGTCAGTGGGTTTATGACATATGCCATTGTAACTGCTGTAAAAAAGCTGATTCTTAATTTAGATGAGAAAGAATAACATTAAACATTACAGTTCTCTCAGCTGCAACTATTATGTATGGTTGCTTTCTGTATTTTTATTGCTTTTTGTTGACCAGGGAACAATAGAAAAGAATAATCTTGATATAGCTACTGCAATTTTCTCAAGGAAGAAGAAAAGCAGATTTCATTTAAGGAACAGTACTCTTACTAGCAAAAAAAACCCCAAGTAAACAATTAACATAAAGTATATATCCATATTCAATCCTTTCTCTAAGTATGCATTGTAATATGTTGAAACAGGAAGTCCATTTAGTTTTATTTTAATGAACAGAAAAATCTTATACTTTATCAGAGTATTAATTCCCATAGTCCAATATCTTCCTGCAATATTTGGGCAGAAACAGATGATTGAGAAGACAACTATTGAAAAGGTTTACAGGATAATTCAGAGGAACTGATCCCATAATTCCTGTCCATTGATGACTGACTTCAATATATCCTTTATTTTAGTCTAATTCCTCACCTTCTCTTGGTTTCAGGAATCTTCTTGCCACAAGATGTACACTGAATGTACACTGAATTCCACAACCTGACATGCAGATAGATATATTTTCTGGTATCAGATTTACAACTGTTGTTTTTCTTTCCTATTGTCATTCATTTAAAAAAAAAAAAGTATAATAAAGAAGAGAAATATTTTAGAAAAAGTATTTTTTTATTTTTTAAAGAACAATTATTAGTGAACTGTAGGAAAGTATTTTGTCTCTCAGTATGGAAATCAGCATCTATTTTTTTAATGTGGCATTTGACAAATAACTAGGATATGTAATTATATGCATTAAAAGCAGAATGTAGCTGTGAAAAGTGAGATAAGGGTTATTATTCAAAAACATAAGGAAGGTTTCATTACAGGTAATATATAATCTTACTTGGTAATTCAAGTACAATGTTGTTTACCTTGTATTTTGGGGCTTTTTTCCACCTAAATTGGCATACCAGAAATTTTCTTTTCCTAATTAAATACATAATTTAAAAACAAAAACAAAAACAAAAAACATTAAAATATTCTGCTTTCTGTGACAGAATTTGGTCAAGAAAAATATTTTTATGAAGGTAGCACGATTTTTTTTTTTTCTGTAGTTCTTACCATAGCACAAAGTGTTCTTGATTTCCTGTAAAATCACTGCTGTAGTCTAGTAGCAATAGGGCTAGTATTGAGTATTTTCCAGATCCAGATGATGTCTGCCTAAGAACTGTAGGTATTTAATAAAGAGTAGGTCAGAAGGCAATCTGCCTTGGTTTCAGATTTCCATTCACTTATCTTAAAATCTTGTCATGATTAGTTTTCCTAATAAATGAAATAAAAGAAAGTTTTCTACTATTGCAATCCTCCATGAAACCTTTTTTTGGAATAACATAGTATGATGCCTACAATTTTAGACTGGTTTACACATGCAAAATCTTGAGAAAATGAGCCCTGTTCTATTCCAAAAAGCACTTATGAAAATGCTGTAGATAATATCTCAAAACAATGGATAAAAAACAGGTTTTCATAACATATTTTGATTTTATTCCATGCCTCACACTCCACCAGGGCCAGATTGTGAGGGGATTTGCTGGGTATGATGGGCTGAAAGGCACTATTAAGCAGGTGGTATTAAGCTCTTTATTATCTTATATTGTCTGTCTTTTCTATGCATGCTATCCCCTTCCTGATTTGGTTTGTAATCTTAGTAATAGCTTGCTACTACTTACACTACTGCTTCAATAATTGTTTAATGTTCTTTCTTATTGTTGTGAATAAGCTAGGATTAATTCACATGATAATTTAAACCAGACAGGTCTGTGCCTAGTAGTTTTCCTGAAGGGTCCCTAATGGTGTGTTTTGTTTTATTTTTCATGTTTTTGTGAGTCAGTTCAGTCAAAACAAAACTTATTGCCACTGATGAAGATGTACTTGAATTTGCAATCTGATTGGATGATGCGTCATGCTCTTAATGATAGCGGAGCATAAACAGTATAACAGTAGGTCGATTTATCAGGCAAAAGGATATGATAAACTGCAATTACCACTCCACAATGGTTTTGAGTCCCAGGTGCTGTCTTTGGCAAAGCCAAAGGGCTGAGACATGCTCCACAGGATCACCCATAGTACAAGGCTGCAGTACATCGAAGAGAGGTTCCTGCTGGTTTTACTTGCCTTGTTCTTCAAGGCAACTTCATGCCTGACTGCACAGGTGAAGTGACTTAACCGCCTGCATCCCCTCCCCACGTGAGTGCCGGAGCTGGTGTGAGAGAAGGGCTGTGGCACTAGGAGGAAGGAAGGAAGAAGAGAGAAGGATCCCTCTGGTGAGCTAGGACAGGTTAGGTTTTGTATATAACTTTGCTAGTTAGGTAAGAAAGCTGTCTCTTGTCTCAGTGATTTGCTCTCCCTTGATCACTCATTACTGCTTTCTCCCTCTGGCAGGGAGAGATCACATACACCGAGCCTGCATTTGAGACCATACCTTTTTTTCCCTTTGGTGGAGTATATTAGCTTTTATAACCAGTTATCTTTTCAAGACTTTCAGAAAATCAGATGGATTTAATATTTCCCCTGGAAATTTACTGTACTATACTCTTATCCAGAAGACAGTGTGTGGATATTTTTAATTAAAGCAAACTTTTAATTTTTCTCTTCCTAGATATGCAAATGTTTCTTTACATGATATGATACCATCACTAGTATTTGCCTGGTTAACTCACAATTCATTGTCCTAAAACTCCGTTTTGCCCATTGGACTATTTTCTTCTCCTCTGCATGTTAACAAATGTACATGACACATCTAAAAGGAACATGTGGATGTAGATTATTATTGGCTCTAGATTTTTAACAGATATGTAAATGTTCATCATTTGTGCTGATTATTACCCAGATCTAGTCTAGATATGGTGTAAAGCATAGTTCAATAACACATTAGAAATGCTCCTGTGATCTATCATTAGCATAATGTGGAGTTTCTGAGTCCCCTGAAGGGTGTGTAAAGAATAAGTTGATTTCAAAATTATCTTATTTTAAAATTTTTCCTTTAGAAAAAGGTCTTGAACTCCTCTCAGATCTTGTTAAAATTTGTATCTCCATGAGAAACAGTGTTGAATATATTTATCTTTTTATTTCTGGGCATTTTTTGAAAAATAGATATTCATTTTGGTTTGTTCTTTTTTAATTTTCAGGTTTTGAGTTTTCATCCTTCTCTTTTACTTTCTGTCACTTGAGTAAAAATGTGTTTTATTTATCTTTTTCAAGTTCCTAAATATTTTAAATTGCGATTTTTTTTTTTCTTATTTTTTGGCTTTTCCTGCTCTACCGTTTCAAAACTTGTTCATAGCACAGTGGCAGCTAGACAAAATTGAAGGAAAAAAATTGATAAAATTCGACTAAAATACTTGAAATAAAAATTAAAGCAAGGAATATTACAACTGCAAAAATATAGTTATACTACTGTAGTTATAGAGTTGAAGAAGGTATGCAAGTTGTGCTTCTAAGTGTTTCACTAATTTTGTTAATAGATTTTTTTTCTGTAGGCATCTGATTCTAAACTTTGGCATGGATTTGCCAAAAATTTGAAGTCATGATAATGTTTTTCCTTTAAAAGATTAGACTTTCCTGTTAAAATTGCTGCATCATTATCTGACAATAATTTTTATGTATATATTACCTACATTGTTAACTACTACTGTCTTTGGAAAACAGACTTTTTTCAACTCATCTTTGTTAATTTTACTGAAGAAAAACAGGATAAACTGATTTTAAAATATTTCATAGCAATGAGTATATCTACTATTATTTGTTACATATACTGCTCCAATTCAGTTGTGGGGTTTTGCATGTCTGTCTTTAACCTGGTTTTACTGTTAAGTCCTTTCTCACCCAATGCTATATAAGACTAAAAGTGACAGAAAGTACTTAATAGGATAGTTTTGTGGTAGTTTTCCATAAGCAAGCTGTGCCAATGATTAACTCCTGTGTAATATTTACTGATAAAGTAGTCAAACAGAATTTTAATGTCAATATGTAACTTATCTGCAGATTATTTTTTTTCTCCTCCTCTTTGAACCACAGTGATCATTGCAGGTGGTTGATCACCTTTGCTTGCACATCTATCCATTCTTGTTTACTTATTATAAATTCACCCCTTCTGATTTGGTTCTTTACAAATTGGTCTCAAAATTGAATGCTGCTTTTCAACAACAGCACTGGGATTCATCACAGCCAGATCCGCTCATAATAAACGTAAGGATTTTTAGAGTGGATTCCTACAATTTCTTTGAAATCCTACCTTGTTTATCATGTCACAACTCTAGTTTTTCTGATTGTGGAAATTTATACATTTGTATTTCATCCTCAGCTATTATTGCTGAGCTTTAACTCACCATGTTTATGAGCTGGTGAGGTCATACTTCCACCATGTTTCTGTCAACACTCCTATATCATTTTTCTGTGTCAGTCACAGCTTCCAATTTCTCCTTGTTTGTCCTTCATGCTTCTTGTGTTAGCATGCAGGTATTTTATGATATTTGATCTATGCTTGAAAGCTCTCTGGGATTGATGTACCGGCATCCTTGTGAACTATTTGAAGGTTCTTCTTACTCATCTACTATTAAAGAGCCTTTCTCCTTTCTCCACCTTATCATACTGAAGAATAATATTTACTTAATACGTGTAATTGATCTAAGCACTAAATTAGTGGCCTGAAACAATGAACTGATCTGAACTTATCCAGATCAATTGTCAGATATTGTCACTGCTTAGAGACTGCAAAACACAAATGTATACTGCACTTAAAAAAAAAAGAAAGAGGGAGAGAGGTGTAAGAGAGATTGAGAGGGATTTAAGAAGCAGGCTGCTGCCCTAGCATTGTACAAGATGTACTTGTCTTATTCCCTAAAAAGTTATAACTTGTCTATTGCTCCAAGCCAGCCTGAAATTGCATGAAAGGAAGTAGAGGGATCTTAACTTATCTCACTTATCTTTATACCAAGAAAACCCTCCCAAAATAAAGACAGAGAAAGACTTTAAATGCTGGTGTCCTAGGGTATGTGAGGCTACAAATACCACTTACTGAAGACCATCTGGCAGGGCCAGGATTCCTACAGCCCCTTTCCAGCCAGGCTGAGACACTGGGAGGGGGTTGGCCCCTGCCTTCCTCATGTTCCAGCCACAGGGCCCCACACCTGACATGAGTAAATGGGTATTAGACAGCAGCAGTAAAAATTTTGCAAAGCAGGAAAAGAAATATTCTATTATCAAGTGCCTTCAAAAAGTGGAATTTGCTTTCAGTTTGGATTGCAATATAAAGGGGAAAAGTTGGGTTATGACCTAATTAGTTTTTCAATAAAAATTACTTGTTAATGAAATAAGTAAAAATCACCAATGGACCACGTGAAAATTAATAATATATAGCAGTCTGAACAAAATGTTGGTGACCTTCATCATCTGAAACCTGTGGACAAAAGTTTCAAAAGTAGAAGCCTCCTTCTGTCATCTAATTTTGCACAGACTTTGCAGTTACATGTACAGAACCTTCATTGTAGAAATGACAACTATCATTCACTAAGACTGTAATCTTGCAAATGCAGCCATGTGGCTAGTCCCCATTGAAGTCAGGCATCTGCTTATCCCAGCCTAGTAGGAAAGTAGATCAGGAACTTCAGATTGTTCTTTTTTGCCTTAGGGGAAAAATGGAAAATAATTAAAATTATTGTTCTAGAGAATGCAAATCAGTCTGGCTCATAAAATGAGCACAAGGGCATTTGTTAAAATTATCAGGCAAACAGTTTAAAATTAATAAAAGGAAATGTTTTTTAATGTAATGAATAATTAGACTGTGAAATTTACTGTTAATTATTATTGATGTAAATAGCTGAGCAAGAATATGAAAAGTTTTATAAACTGCATATGAATGAGAACAGCATAGGCAATAAAAAAAGAATATGCAGAAAAATATTAGGTGTTATTGGCTGCCGTAGTGCACGTGAGAATGCAATGATCATCAGCTCTGGCCAAGAAGAAAGGGAAATTAATTTCCCTGTATCTCTCTGATGAACATCAGGCAAGATTTATGTGCCATTGAGCATCTATTTTCTCTGCCTTGGTGCATACTTTTAGCTAATAAGTTTTGATTTATAATACCCTTGAAATTCTAATGTTGTAACTCGGCAAAATTTTAAAATCTCTTTTGAAAATTTGAAATGCTACAGTGCTGCTCTGAAAACTCTAAATGTTCATATTTAAATATTTCCCTAGACAGGAAAGTAAGTGTGATCAATTGAACAGAAGTAGCCTAGAAACCAGAGAAAAGTAGGGATATGCAAGTACTGTGATGTTCATATCAGATTGCCAAATGCTTAAAAAAAAAGGAAACAAGAAAAACCATCAAGCCATATGATCCATAGAAGCCTTCTGAAACAATTTTACTGAGGTTCAAGAACAAAGGTTTGCAGTCCAGTCTATAAATCATTTTGATGTAATCTAAAAGACGAACAAAGTGATAAAGTTAAAATGAAGTATTTTTATTTCTCAAAGCAAACTTTATCAGAGTGAAATATTAAATTGCTTTGATTTTGTCAACAATATTCTTTATGAATTTCCTGCTTTTGCATACTAATTATCTGATAAGCCCTACCATTATCCCATGATTTTTTTCTGTCTAACTCTGTGGCACTTAGACTACCAAGGGATAGAGTCATGTGTTTTCACAGAGAAGGAACTGAAGAAAGATGGTTTTAGTTAGTGGTATTTCAGTTGGAAATATACTTCTTCTTTGCCTTACAGGACTTAGATTATTGTCTTTCATTAGGCTTGTTCAGTCTCACACAAATTTTTAAAGGGAGAGGGGGAGCTAGAAAGCATCATGTGAGTGACTAGATTGAGGTAAGAACTAGGAGGATGACGAAGTGACAAAACAATAAAACTAGACCTATTTCTTAATCTGTTGAAAACAAACTTAGCACATCCGAGCGCTATGGAACATTTTAGTAAGTCCTTCCTATCCATTTTATCTCTGTTTGCAGATGGGTTTACTCATGAATTCCTGTCTGGAAACTGAATGATATAGTGAAAATGATTATAAGAAGCTGCAGGTTTTTGCCCAGGCTTTACCACAACTATGCAGATGGTTCTCATCCTCAGTTAGGGTCACTTTGTGTTACTGAATAGCATTGCCTCCTGCTGCGAGTCTGTTCAAAATGGAGCATTTCACCTCATAGTATACATTGCACTAATGAAACAAGCAGGAAGAGTAGACTTTCTTGTTTGATGTTGGGGGAGTTCACATCTGTGAACCACCCCTGGTAAACACTAGCAAACTTGTACCATTGGTCCAGTCTAATGGTTTTTTGCCCCTGTTGATTCATGGGTCTTGTTACGGGTAGGAGATGGACCGAGCTGGGAGGTCTGCTGTGATTAATGCTGTCCCTGTATAAAGGGCAGATGGCACAACACTCATTGACTTGACAGATTTATTCATTCTGCCTCTGGTAGAGGTGGCTTGCCACATTCCTTTCCCATCCTTGAGGATAAAAAGAAATCTGTATGGTTTGGGGTTGAGGCAGTGTGCCAACTGAATCTGAAAATTAAAGAATTAGCTACTTGTTTGGACAGAAGCAAGAATTACTGGCTTGATACCACAGACCTTACTTTAAAAAAAGAAAGAAAAGATGGAAAATATTCTTCCAGCTATGAGAGTAATGGATAACCTTTTTAATAGAGAAGTTAAATGTTCTGCACCCTCTTCTCCAAAGTGTTGTGATAATTAGGTCTGCATCAATCTTTCCATTTGTTTGGCTGATGAACTGGAAAAAAACAGTTTGGGATCAAACCAATTAAAAATTGGAATGGTTTCAGGAGTTAAACTAAGCAATTGCCTCTTTTTCTTTATAATGATACTATGTTTTGTGTTATAAATATGTATCCTTGCGCATCCCTTTCTTAGGAAGTGGAAAGTGTAGTCAGATTTCCTCAAGCGGGGACCTAAGGAAGGCCATATGTTGTAATATTTAGCTGCTTGATAGAAGAGGTATATTGCAGCATTTTCTCTCTGCATTAGCTTTCCATTTCTTTTCTTTATCAGCTAAACTATTTGACATTTTTCTGAAATTCCTAATAGATTTGGAATGACCCAAACTTCATTTTCCATCAAATTTACTATTTGTAACACAATAGAATAAATATATCTAGTTTTAGTGCCAAGGACAAAGAAAACAGCAGTGATTGCAGGGCTAACAGAAACACTGAATAGGACCATGGTCAAGGCTTGTGTTGGACAAATCAAAATGATTGCTTAGTTCTCCTGATGTTATCTGAAACTGAATTCTCAAAGCTGGCATAGCTTCTTTTCTGCCTGATGTAGTTACTGAGAGAAAGTATGATAATCACATATATTTTAGGTGGGTTTTGTCTGTCAGAAGTGTGCTTATTCTTGTTAAGGATGATTTTCATTGGGGAAAAATAATCTTGCAAGATGTAAATTTTATTAATATCTCCTGTTGCTTTGTGATTTTTTGTCTCTCCTCCGAATGTTTGTCCCCTTTTTACTTAGACTCATGACACAATAACTCCTTAGCATCTGTAAGTAACCACCAGCAAGGTTAGCAGAGATTTAAGTAGTTGCAGTTTTTTGCATCTGGTGAGATTAAGGAAAATTTTAGGGAACTGAGAAACTTCTGTAATTATTACCTCCACTGTGGTGACAAGAAGGGATGAGAATTTACAGCAAATTGTCTAGTGCAGGTGATCTTCATCACTAGTGATAATGTTGGAGTCTGTTCTTTTGGCTGGGGTGGAAGCAAAGGTGGGCTTCCCAAAACAGCAGGAGGTATGCATAGACACCTGTGTAGACATCCACATATGCGACGAGCGAGGGAAGTCAAGCAGTCGACTCAATGTGAGTGATAAAGCAAGCTTCAGCTTTACTGCAAAACCTTCACATACTTATAACACAAAGTTACCTCTTGTACATACTTGTCTTACAATCATTGGCTTAGCTCTAAAAGTTACATTATCATACTCCTCCTACTTGCAGTTACTGCCTTCGTGCCTGGGCCTGCGTTCCATCCTGTTTTTCTCATACAGTACCTCCTTATCTACACAATACAAGGTCAGTATGACCTTCTTTTCTTCCTTGTCAGCATGACTTGGAATTTTCCATTGCGGCCTAGTCTGGTTTTATGTCCAGATTGGTAGAACAAAACTCCTCCATGGAGCCATGACCGCGCTCCCTCAGCCATTCTCTAACACACATAGACCACAGATACGGCACTGGGAAATCAATGAAAACTAATTAGTGGGATTTCCCTGGCTGGTGTTTGAATGGCTGACTTTTTTTTTTTTTTTTTTTCTTTTTTTCCCCCACTGTCAATACTGCTCTGAGAGCAGCAGAATCGCCCAACCTGTAAAAAGCTGGCTTGACTCACAACCTGTAGGAAAGCAGGTCACAGGTGCTACAATATCCATATTATTTTCTTTAATTAACACAATTTTTCAAGGCATATGTGTGTCTTTTAGCTATTGCATTGGTAAGGGTATGAATGCAAATGCAGAGCGTTATCTTCAAGTGACATAAATGATTTCGAGGGGACTAGGGGTGCTCAGCTGAGTACCTACACCTTGTCTTTGTCTCTTATGAAATACATACTGTTGAGGATTTAAGAAAATATTTGTGTCTCTTTATTCTTCTTAGCTTAAAATGAAGGCATTGTTGTCTCTTAAACTCTCCTAGCAATAAATTTTCAAGACTATTGAGGTGGTTGTCTAGAAATAACTCTGAGGTACATTTTACTGAACATATTACTACCATTTATCAACTATTCTTGTCTAATAATTGCTTCATTTGAATTCTTTCTGCCTTCATGCAAATAATAGATCATCTTGCAAGCCATGGCTGGAATAATCCATAACATGGGAGGGAAGGAAGAGATGTCACTTTTGCTCTGTCTATGCCCATATTACGTAATTTATTCATCTCCATCTCAGTTTGGATTATAAAGAGGGAAAGCATTATGTGTGAAAAAATCCAGGCTTCATTACTGGCATTTCCACTGGCAAAGCCACTGCAGAAAGCACCATAAGCTTATAAGAAGTATAAAATGAGTATTTAATAATTTATTTCATATTTTATTTCCTTTTCCATCCTGTAAATTATTTTTTTTATATGAATAACTTCTAACACGTCTTACACATATGCTCAGTATCAGCAGGTGAACCCCTCCCAGATCTTAAAATGTAATGTTTATCTTTATCTAACATGTAACCCATTGTCTATTTCTGCCAAACCAATCTACCTCACCTGTTTCATAAAGCCGAATCCATGTATGCAAGTCTCTGACATGAATATAATGGCAACATTCCAATAATGAGATAATAAAATTAAGAAATATTTTCTCTCTCCTGCTTACACCACAGCTTAAAATGTCACAACTTTTAGAGGCATTACTCTTGTCTGAATCTTTTAAGTGAGGCGGGGTTTCGGACAGCAGCAGCACAAGCTTTCAGCAGAAATACTGAAAAGGTCAGCTGATATCCTATGTTGGTATTGCTTTCCTAGGCTTTATTTTTTCTTAAATGGCTTATTTTCTTTTAAATACAGTAGAGTTTTCTTTGTTGATCAAGATGATTGTTCAGTTTAATTACCAAAAATCCATGCTCAGAAGAACCTTTTAGTATTAATTATGCTGTTAATTAAATACTAATGCCTTCTTTCTGAAGACATGCTTGGCATGCCCAGCCCAGTTCAGAGGAGGAGATACTGTCTTCTATTAGTTACTTGCCCGACAGGAGGCTGCAGCATACCGTCATAGTATGCAGTACATGAAGCTAGCCTAGAAAGCAAATCAACAGGAAATAATGAAAGCCCTCTGTATGTCTTTGTACTCTTAGAAGGATGTAGGGATACTAGAAGAGTTTCTTGAAACTAAAACTCTACTTTATGACCTTTATGGTAAAGTCTTCCAATGATTCAATTATATTTTGTTCCTAATGTATCTCGCATCTTCAAGGATCTCTGTTTGATCTTATAGCAGATTTTAGTTCTGCCAGCTGCCAGCCTCGCTAAGCACCAGCCACTGCTCTTAAAAATGGCTGTGTATAATCAGATCTTTGGGGAATGTTTCATCTACAAGTGGATTTCCCAGTTCAGTATATTCTAATTAACCAGCACAACCTAATTATACAGAACTCGACCTTGTTAAAATTAGTTCCATTTGCCAAATTCCATTAAGTCAACCTTTTTTTAAGTTAAAAGCACACATATAATATATGAATCGATTATATTTTATTTTCCATGGTGAAAGTAAGTTTATCCTCCTGAGGTATTTGATCTTGAATTTGGACTCTTAACACAAGCCCTGAGTACTTGATATATAAATTGGACTGTCTGGCATGGCATTTTCTTCCTTGACAGATTCTTTTAGCAATAGCATTTTTTCTTAAATTATTTGTTTATTTTTTTCTTCCCTTCCAGGACTGTTCTTTTAACCTTTCTGTTATTTCCCGCATGCACAGCTTAAAATGCTGAACTTTCAAATATAAATGGAAGCAACAGGACTTGTATGTGGCATATGCTCTGCTTATTTCAAGAAATTCATGTCATCTTGTAAATCTTAATTTTTCAAATGCTTCCTACCTAATATGTTTAGTCATGATTATTTTTAGTGACTTATTTTAAGCAGACAAGTGGATCTATTTAATTTCATGTTGATTCATTTGTCTAGTGGAACAAGATTGTACTAAGTAAAATATTCATCTTGATTGCCAAGATCTGTTCTATAGCAACTGTATTTATTTCTAATACCATTAAAAGGGTCAAAGCATTTATTCTTAAATTAAATCTTCACAAGATAATGAGAAATGTTTCTTTCTTGCAGTTCTCATTCCTTTCAGCTTTTATGAAGAATAGGTTTGTCCTTCCATTTTCTAGGCCATACAAAAATGTTTATCTCCTTTCTGTAAAATAAAGACTTAATGGATTAATAAATACTTTGTAGGAAAGATTGCATTGTGTTAATCCAGAAAACCCTAATGACAAAAGATATATAGCTACAGATATTTTATTCAATCATCCTTTACTAATTAGGTTGAAGTCCTTTTCTTCCATAATTTGTCAAACGGACATCCTTCTTTTCCAAGGAAATTGGATAACTCTTGAATACTGTAATCAATGGATGCTTGATCAATACATTCTCATTTTGATGCACAGTTAGTACAGTCTATCATCAGAATGCTCAACTGACATTTCTGAGGAACTAATAGGTCTAGATTATATCTTTTGAGAACTAAAAGGTGTTTCTTTGTCTAAATGAGATTTTTTTAAAAAGAGGAGAATGCATTTGGAGTTTGCAATGTAAGATGGAGATATTTTACTAAGCTCTCAGTGTACTTCAGCTGAAATCTTTTCTACTAGAAATACGGCATTAAAGTGAAAGAGACTGGCAACTAGTACAAAATGGTTCCTTAATGGTATGATAAATGTACAGGAGTTTTGTAGCTGACTGCATGTGTGTGTTGGAGGGGGCTGGACTGTTAGTTATGCAGTATATTAAGTTGAAAGCTGGACTAATAGTTATGCGGTATATTAAGTTGAAAGCTTTTCAAAATGTTTATAATTTACAAAATTTATTTTGAAAGGTCCTAGAAACAATACTACAGACCTACTTAAATTTGTCCAGTTTCTATCCAACTGCAATGAGGTAAGGAGTGAGGGGGAAACCAAACAACAAAAAGAAATGGGATTATTTATACAACAGACAAACAAACAAACAACCTCTCCATTAAAAATGGTGACCAATCCAATATCTACTTCCAGTTCTTACTACAGGGAAGTGTCTGGGAGAAGTTCTATGGCAAACTTCAGTAACTTCAACACGTTCTTCCTCTGTAGGTTGTAGGGAAAGCAGATATTCTAGGTGCCTGAGTAATACACGAGAGAGGAATTGATACTCAAGCTATCCCAAATTTTCTGTGCAACTTGGATCAAGTTTTGCTCCTAAATCAACCAGAAAATAGGAATATACTAACTTGCAGAGGTAGGAATTATATAATTGAATCTGCATTACGCGGAGCAAGCCAATTAAAAAACTTTATTATGTACAGCACAGCATGCAATTACCCAGCACACAGACCATGACCAAACATGCCTTTGAAGTGGAGCACCAGATGTATCAGCTGTAATTTGCCAACATCAGAGCACAACGCCAGCCCTCACAACACTGCACATTTTGTCATGTTCAGATTTTGTTTGATCTCAGCTTTATTGTAGGGAAGATCTAGAAAGATGAATTGTTTTGTGAAAATAAAAGTGGGATGCTTTTCCAATGATGTTCTTGAAAGTAGAAAAGGAAGTAGCAATGCAATAGAGAATATAGGATTTATTTCCTGTTAATTTGTAAAGACAGTTTACAATACATTGGGAAGCACTGAATGCTGACCCTTTCAAAATCAATGCAGCCTTTGGCCAAACATCTGTTACTGCAAGATAAATTTGGGGTCTTTTTTCTGAAAAATTGAAGCTTTTAAAAAATTGTCAAGACTTGATTACTCAGACTGACAAACCAATTTGAGGGTCCTTCCACCTTCTTTCTTATTATGTGTACAAATCACACAAGTGGAAGTTGCTCACCAGTGTTAAAAATGTAACTTATGCAGGAAAAAATAAACCATAAGAAAAATTACAGAGCTCAGAAGGTCTATTGACTTGAAGAAATATTTTCATTTTATGCATTAGTATTCATACAGCCAAACATTTCCCAAACCGACCACCTTCACAACTCAAGAAAACTGCATATTTTTGTCATTTTCTCTCCTGCCTATTTTGCTGCAGTTATGAATCTTTTAAGCATGTTTTTAATGGCTTAATTGAAGAAATATCCCTTCCATACAAGATGTAGGATGCACAGTAAAACTATGGTTATTTCAGTCCAAGGAAGCAGCCAGACTTCTTTCTGTGGAGATGGGCACTGCAATCTAACATGATGTTAAGCTAATGATGGTTAAGATAAGCATTCTCATGGTGGGATATGAAAATACTGCTAAGTTCTTAATGTTCAGAAAATGCCTTGAAAACTTGCATCTGCTCTCTTGGGAAGCTGCTACAGCAGTGAATTCTATCCACAGAATATTTAACATTTTTCATTGCTCTTTGATGGCATATGTTCCCTGAGGTAGCTTACAAAAGGTATCGTATTTCTAATTTGAAACCAGGTTAAAATCAGACATGCAGTAATTGCTCTTTGCTGATGTTTTCGGTAATTCATCATGGATGGCATATTAACTTACTCTGCTAATATCGTTGGGCACCTAAATGAAGAACACTGCTGAGAGTCAATACTTTTGTCAAGACTAAGTTTTTTTAATTCTAAATATTGCAGGTTCCTGACCTGAAAAATTTGCATTTTATATAAAAAGACCAAAAAAATGGAGAGAAGGATGCTACATACCAGCTGACTGAACAGATGGGTAGGAGGCAATTTTTACTGTCATCATCTGGCTTTGTAGAAAGTGTAAGGGAAAGTTTATGGTTTCTCAGAAGAACACTTGACACTAGTTCTGAAGTTTCCTGGGATGAAAAGCTTCAAGCTTTGGATGGTTCATGTCTACTTTGCCTCCTCATTGCTCTTGTTGAAGTCTATGTAATAGAATAAAACACTGGCAATTTTTATTTGTTTATGTATTTACTGCTGTGCTCAGGAAAAGCAGCTCTTGATGTTGTCAATGACTGCATCTAACCTTCTTAGACTAACACATGATACTAACTTTTTTCTTCTTCTCTTTGTTCATTCTAGATTATGACTTCTATATGAAGAAATATAGGGGAGTTGTATTTGTTCGATACAAATGCAAACCAAATGAAGCAACAAATATGACACTGACACACAGGAGTGCTTGTGTGAGCCAGTGGCTTTGAAATACTTTGGTATCATATTAATTGGAAAATACTGGGGGAAAGGCTTGCTTTTGTGGTTTTGTTTTTTTTTCCTAACCTGCTATTGACCCACAGGATTATGTAACATTGTAGTTATAATCAGCAAAATAAATTTGATTTAACAAATGGAGATCTTCCATCTAGCTTACACCACCTGGATGAGTTTAGGAAAAATAAAATCTTTTTCTAAATTATTACTTCGAATTGCCTTATTTATTTGATTCGTAAATATGCATTTTTTTCTGAAGAATGTTTGTGAGATACCATCAGCAGGATTGTTGGGTTTTTTTAGCCAAAGGCAAGACAGAGCACACTTTCCCTGGGGGGATACATATCATGTTATGCAGAGGTCGTAGGAATGTATCTCACTGTCGTGGTTTAAGCCCAGCTGGTAACAAAGCACCACACGGCCGCTCACTCACTGCTCCCCCCCAGCCATGGTGGGATGAGGAGAAAATATAAAGAAAGGCTCGTGGGTTGAGACAAGGACAGGGAGGGATCTCTCATCACTTATAGTCATGGCAAAAGACAGGCTCCACTTGGGGAAGAAACAAAATCACTTTAATTTACTACAAATCAAAACAAAACAAGGATATTAAGAAGTAAAACCAAACCTTAGAACACCTTCCCCCCACCCCTCCCTCCTTCCTGGCTCAGCTCCACTCCCGGTTCCCCCTACTTCCTCCCCCCAGCGGCACAGGGGATGGGGGTTGGGGTCAGCTCCCCCACACCTTGTCTCTGCCGCTCCTTCCTCCTCAGGGGGAGGAGAACTCCTCACCCGTCCCCTGCTCCACCATGGGGTCCCTCCCATGGGAGACAGTCCTTCATGAACTTCTCCAACATGAATGAACTTCTACAACGTGAGTCCTTCCCATGGGCTGCAGTTCCTTACAAACTTCCCTGGCATGGGTCCTTTCTGCAGGCTGATCTTCAGTCACAGGCTGCTCCAGCATGGGCTTTCCCATGGAGTCACGGCCATCTTGGGAGGCATCCCACTGCTCTGGCATGGGGTCCTCCCCAGGCTGCAGGTGGGCATCTGCTCTCCCGCTTCCCTCCATGGGCTGGGGGGGGGCAGCCTGCTGTCCCACCACAGGCTGCAGCGGCATCCCCTCCTCTGGTGCACCTCCTCCCCCTCCTTCCTCACTGACCTCGGTACCTGCAGAGGGGTTCCTCTCACATTCCAATCCCACTACTCACTACTGGTTCCCCTTCTTAAATCTGTTATCCCAGAGGCACTACCACTGTCACTGATTGGGTTGGCCTTGGCCAGAGGTGGGTCTGACTTGGAGCTGGGGGAGCTTCTAGCAGCTTCTCACAGAAGCCGGCCCTATGGCCCCTCCCCCGCTACCAAAAAACCCTGCTACACAAACCCATAACACTCACAAATATCTTGATATGTGTTTTGTTACCCATTTCTACTACTACATTGCAGTCCAAAGTATTCCAGCCAGTTTCCACTAAAGCATAGTAATGGTGTATGCTAACCATAAGAGTTAATGTGGTACTTTGGCAGATGCCTTACTGGCTCTGCTTCACTCTTTGTTCTCTGTGGTTATAGTTTGCCTCTGCTTTCTAGGCCAACTCAAAGACTAAATTATATTTGCAAAATGTTAGGTGATTTTATTTTTGTTGTTGTTTGTAGATTTGATTAATTCAGCTTTTGGCACATGAAAGTTTCAAAACCAAAGCTTCACCCAATGTTGGAGCCCCTTTCTGGTGGCTTGGTTTATTCACATTTTGTATTTGACACCAGCCTTGTTCACAGAATGGCTTGTACAGCAACATGGTACTCTTCATTCAAATAGATTAGGTCACCATAACATTATATACCAACCAGGTGGCATCAGCTTGCATCTCCTACATACAAGCACCGCCTAACAGACTTTCAGTCTTGAGAATGGGAGAATCTGAATGTTCCTTCAGCATCTAGCCTGTTCAGAGATAACCTTTCACCATTCCCTGAGGTGGTGGATCAGGTCTGTTTTCATTAGGGAATGGCAGAAGCAGATCCCTTTGCTATTCTTATGAACAGAAACATAGGAATCCTTTGTTGCCAACTTCTCAAAATGAAGCTCTGACAAGAGTAACCTAATCTAAGCTGAGGTAAAAGGAAACAACATGCATGGAAAACTTATTTTTATCAAAGCTGGAAAAAAATTGAGTTCTATGAACAATTGTCTAACCTGCTACAGAGAGAAGTGCATAACCTTGTGAAAGAGAAAACATGGTTAAATGATCATTTAAAACCTGGGCAATTAATTTGTCTCATGCTGGATGAAGGAACTGTGTTGACAGAGAAGTGTGGAGTTTGGTTTGGTTTTGTTTCTGATTTACTTCCCCGAAAACTGATCAGGCAGAAAGATCAATTTTCCCAAGAGGTGGAAACTCAACAGTGTATTTGTAAATGTATGAAAGGTTCCCTTGCATATCTCCTACTCAAAAAAGCCCTTGACCAGATCAAATGTGCTGATATAGAACCATTGCTTTATCCTCTGAGAGTTTTGTCATGGAGATGTAGTCAAATGTTTACCTAACTTTGGCCCTTTTCTTAGAGATAGTTCCTTGCTCCTTAATTTGGAAAATACATTAATCAGTAAAATAATATTTATGGTAATATATGCATAAGGTATATATATACATACTACATACAGGTATGTATGGGACAGGTTGGTTATGCTTGTAAACTGTAATTTTAACTTGCTTACACAGAAGAAGGTCACTCTTACACATAAATATGTATTTATCTATGGCTAAAGTAGAGAATACAATCCCACTTTTTTTTTCTTTTCTTTTCTTTGCACTTTTTCTATCCATGTTACCTTTTAAGAAAATACGCTCATCAATATATAAAGGTAATTTAAAATAAGTAATGCAATTCTTACATGGCATGATATAATTATTCTGGATAAATATTTGTCTGTACATTTTTACATTAATATTTACACAAAATCTTAGGAAACATTCTAAGAACATTTCTATGGAAGTTCACCTCATATTTTTCTTTTTTTCTCCTTTTTCATTTTTGGTTGTTGTTTGTTGTTCTTTGCTTAATGTCCCAGTCCCAGAATTACCTCATATGATACAGAATTTGTTTGTATTTCATTGTTGCTAATTACATATAATTTGAAAAAATATGCATCATTACTGAAGTTTAGTATTAAATAAGCCTATAAATGGGTTTTAAAAGGATACAGAAGAGTTAAATTTAATGGTTTTATTTTTAATCTACACATTGTATCTGCCTCATTGACTTCCCAGTGTGTCTGCTAATGAACTACATGGTGTTCTAGCAGACCCTGAGGCAGAAGCTGGGAGGAGTAACAATCTTATGAATAAATGTTATTAAAATCATTACATGACATGTTATCCTGCCATGATGTTAATCTGTTTGGGGATACAGTTAAGATGTGGTGGCAAGGGAACTGAGTGTCTCAGCAAATGTTGTAAAAAAATGAAATTTGGACTAGAGAGCTGTTGTCAGAAAATTGATTTGTTACCATTCATCCTAAAAATTTGATCTGCCATTTATATTAAAAAGAAAAAAAAAAAAAAGAAGAATATTTGGATACTTGTATATTTTATTACTTCTTTGTTTCAGTATCTCAATTATTCTTTGGAATATAAAATACATTTTAAAAAACTGAAGTCTGAAAGCATTAAGATGCTAAAAAGCCATTTTCTTATTATTGTTATTATGACTATGTACCTGATACCAAAAAGCTCTGTTCAGTGCATGCTGTATTAGCTGGAGTTTTCTGTGATTTCATTGACACTTTAGGTATAAAATACATGCCTAGGGCTAAATCTCATGCCTCGTCTGACTCACATTTAAGGGCCCTCAACCCAGGCATAGACAACATGCCTTAAACCCACTGACCCTGGTGTGCAGGATCTGATGACGCTGGAGCACTGTGCAGTGGCTCTGGCCCTGTGCAGGAGCTGGCAGTGGGTACAAATGCTGACAGTCATGGATGTCATGTGTTGTGTATTCCTGCCTGTCAGAGAGCCCATGCTGGAAAAGTCTGCTCTCCTACTATGGGACATGACTCTAAAGCACAACTTGGTCAGAACAACCAAACACAGGTAGGTGTCTCAATATGTTACAAACATACTCAGACTTCCTTCAAGGGAATCTCTATTTAGGCAAGTGATTCTGGTTTATTAAAAATGGATGGTAAAAGGGGAGGACAGCTGGAGTATTTGAATCTGTTTGTTCGGCTGTTAGTTTGCTGAGAGAAGCATGGGTAAACATGCAATTTTTCCTGTAAAACTTCAGTCTTGGTGAAAGCCGTTGTTGAACAGATGATACAGGGAATCACAGTAATTAGAAAAAAAACTTCGCTGGCTCTTTGGGGTGAAATTTATATCATTAATTGGGATGGGATTTAGCTCTTTAGCTCTGCAAGGAATTTGTTTTCATATCTTTATAGTCTATGCAGAAAAACAGACATTTCTAGGGTATAGGGTTATTTTGGTATTTGCTCTTGGGTAAGATAAATCATGACATATAAATGCTTATTGGTTTTAATTGATTTCAGTCAGAGGTGGCAACAGGGACACCATTCAGTTATTTAAATGTAAGTAAGTGCTTAATGCACCTTGAGACGTTATTCCTTTCTTAAGAAGCAGAGATACACAACATGGGATTTGTTTTACAAGGTGCATTTTCTTATAAAAGGAAATACACTCTTATAAAACAGAATGAGGGCTAAATGCCAAAGCAAATTCCCCACAATGTCCAAGATGTTCTTAAACACCTATGTTTCTGCAGCTGAAACATATTTCCTAATTTTTTTGTAGATGACTCTAATGTCATTGCTTACATTGGTCAGTCCCATTTCTACCACTGAAGTGAAAAATGGTGATTGGTACATCCCTTTGTTTTTCCTTGGCCTTTTAAAATCCAGTAAGACACAATTAGTGCTACACGTAGGCAGGCAGAGCATTGCCACTATATTCTGTGGTGAAGTAGATTATCGCCATATGTGAAGAATTCTTGGAGTATTTTACAATGCATTTATTATCCTTTCATATACAGCCCAGATCTATAGTGATGGATCCATTTCCGCTTAGCAACCTGCTTAGAAAGCTCTAAATGATCTACATTTACATGTGTTTACAGTTCTGCTTTAAGAAGGTCTGAACAGTGTTGCTTTTATTAATTTATGTTTTGACTGCAGTTCCTAGTGACCAAGAGCAGTATAAATTGTTGCAACTTTAGTAATTGTAAAAGTGTGCCATCAAACTCATGCATTTCTTTTAGCACATACAGAATTTGGCCACTGTACTAGGCCTGTTATAACAACGTACATCTGAATCTGGGTTTATTGCTTGTGCATTTACCCCAAGAGGCAAATCAGAGCTTGACTCTAAATGTTTATCACAGGCTCTAGGCAGGTTTTGTAGCTCTGTCAATAGATAAGTTTCTTACTTAATTCAATTCTGTTGTTTATAGTATTCTGTATAAATCATGTCAGATCATTAAGAAAGTTTTAGTCTCCAAAAGAGAACAAATATCGATATACTTACATTTTTGGGGTAGAGTCATAGTTTTATATCAACTTAATTGAATCTTAATTTACAGTGTTTAAGTATTAGGTAATGCATACATTTCAAGATTAATGTGGTAGTTAACATGTAGCAGATTAGCTATGCTTCTAATATTTTAAGGAAATATCTCAGGCATGAGTTATTGAAAATTGCTTCACAGAACTTTGTAAAAAAACCATTAAACTCATCTGTTTTTCAGGGGTTTTGCCAATCCAAATATGTTTCCTGCTGCTGATAATTGTACATGGGTCTCTTACTGAAAAACTATTGTCGGAGCAAGGCAGCTCAGTTTACTGGCATTTAAGAAAGGAAATTATGCAACCATAACTCCAAAGTAAAATACAGAAGAATATGGTCCTGCAGTTACCAAAGTCCTGTCACTGACACCATCATCGGGAAAAGAATGAAGTAAAACTTGCAGCCTGTCGGTGTAGTTGAAAGATATCATTAGCAAATTACCTATCATCTTGTGTTATGAAATATTCCTGTAACCTTTTCTTGGGCAAAATCATTCTTTCAGTGACATCTTCATTATTTGCAGCCTCAGTTGACATTCACAGGCCGCTCAGCCTCTCGCTGCAGAAGTGCTGCCTTGCCCCCTCCACACACACCCCCCACTGTGCTCAGCTACTGCTAATACACGCTCCCCTAAATGCAGCTACTCCTTTTACACACTTTTCTTCTCTAAAGAAGCTGGCATCCTGCCTAAGCAATAGCTAAGACGCAAGGAGCAGACTGCCACCACTAGGAAAAATGTGGCTCTGCTGAGTGCCAGGGGAAGACAAGCAGACTTTTGCCTCTTTATTACGATGCATAATGGCATGGGACAAGACTTGGAGGGTGGAAGAGGAAGGCACTTTTACCAGATTATCACTTTCTACCTCCAACCACATTTTTGGACCTTCTTGCCTCCTTTGTCAGGGCCCTGAGGGCACTGCTAGCCCTGCCTGCCCCTGCCCATCCAAACCAGAGCTCCTCTCACTCTGCCCATGGCCCAGACCCCTGTTTCATTCCCCCCAGGTCCATCAGCCCCAGCCCCAGTGACACCACAGCAGGGCCAGCCTCCAGCTCCTTGCAGCTAGGCTCTGCTTGATGATGGGTCCCAGCAAGCTGGGCCTGCCCACAGGCCCACATCCCGGCCTGGTTCCAGAAGCCAGGGGCTGGGGCTGCCCCAGTGCCCCCCCAGGTGCCCTGCTCCTGGCTGGGGTGCTGGGACAGGTCCTGGCTGCCAGGCCCTGTCCTGCCACCCCCATGGGGAGGCCTCAGCCCACGGGGAGCTGCTGGCCTTCATGGCACAATGACAGCCTTTCCCTCATTCCCCAAGACAACAAACCTGATATGTTACCACAGTTAGACCTGTAAATCAAGTTACAGAACTCTAAGTGAAAGACCATTATTTCATTTACAAAGCCTACTATGCAGAATTTTTAAAAAGCTGAATTTCCTGTGTAATCATTAGCATGTGTACTTTAATTACAGTATCAGAGAAATATTAGTATTTCTGCCAAATTTATGTCTTTCTTGGTGAACATGTCAGCTGTGCAACAGGCTGAGCTGGAGTTTGTGTAGAGGCTCAAAAGTGGCAGCTGAGGACCAGGAGCCCGGCTCCTCACACATAGTGCTTCTGTCCACAAATGGTTTCCCCCTTGCTGTAAGGAGGAGGGACCCACAGTGGAAATAACCTCTCATCAGGAATGTGCTCGAAACGGCACGTGTCCTTCTTCCCAAGGACTTCTGTGAGAGACTGAATTGTTATCTCGAGCTGTTTGTCTCAAAGATTGTTACGTGGACTGTCATCTCAAGTCATTCATCTCAAGGATTGTTTGATGTGAGAGACTGAACTGTGAACTATTTATCTTAAACCATTTGTCTCTGCGATGGCCTGTTTAAGGAGGACACTCCTCTGTTCATAAGGACGATTACTAGGCCACTGAGGCATCCAGGGCAAGAAATGAGCTGGAGCCGATGAAGCATGCAGGAATGTGGACGCTACCATTCTCATGGAAACTGTAGTCTTTGAGATAAGATACTAGTTTCTGGTGTTGATCATGCAAAGGTCGTGTGATAGATGAAACCTGCAGCGCGTGAACAGTGCA
The DNA here is from genome assembly GCF_026419915.1 of Harpia harpyja. Lineage (NCBI taxonomy): Eukaryota > Metazoa > Chordata > Aves > Accipitriformes > Accipitridae > Harpia > Harpia harpyja. The sequence continues at coordinate 28,455,409 of NC_068947.1, forward strand.
TGAACAGTACATATGTGCATACATCATCGAAATATGCCCTATAAAAAACCATGGAGACAAGCCGTGGTGTGCACCCACCACCGAAGAACTGAAGACTGAGAACCAAGGGGACGCTGCTGGATCCATGGTGGTGACTATCCTTGCAACTCTATCCCAACTGCTTGCTTGATTTCTGCCTTTTCTTCCATTCTATTCTATCGCTACTATTTTCTACTTTTGATACTTTTGATAATAAAAACTCTTTTGGGTATACGGCATTTGACCTCGTTTGTGTCTTAATCTCGCTCTTGGGATCGTATTGAAACCTTCCCTGACATTGGATCAGGACAACTACCCTGCCACAAAAAAAATATTGCTAGGAGCCAGAGCAGGGCCATGGCATACAGCACTGGGGGATATCTCACCATGAGAAACCCTCCAACAGGAGTGAGTTATTTGGAACGGGAAGTACTTCTTATGGTTGACAAGGCAAATAAAACATAGAAAAAGAGATGAAAACATTACAGAACCTGTGAGCTGATTTTTCACTATTTTTTTTCCTTTGCTGTGTACATGAGACTTCATCATCATGAATTTCAGAAAACTGTCATATTTGACTTTGACACACTGTCTTTTTTATGGATTCTGTCCTTTTTTCTCCCCCTCCTTTTTTTTTGTTTTATCTCTCTTCCTTTTTATTTTATCATGGTACAATAAAATAGAGACATGGATGGGAAACCTACTGTGAGTATTAGTCTGGATATGGACATCCGCATTTAACATGTTAACTTAGTAAATCTAAATATAGCACAAAGCTGCTATTTTGGGTTTGTTTCGGGTTTTTTGTCTACTGGTGATAAGCTGTTCTTTTCACCCTCTATGATTAGGCTTCTTGAACAACATGATGTAAAAACAGCTTCTGTGACTAATGCAGACTGCAAAAAATGAAAGCATCAGAAAGCATGCTATAGTCTTTGCTTGTGATAGTCTGCATTTGCATAAATTATGACATCTCCTGTCATACTTCTCTTAACTTTATGATGCCTTTTAAACAATAATTTAATCTTAATGAAATGCTCCCAAGTTTTAATTTAAAGAACCCATCTCCTGATCTGCTCATGTTTAAAGCTGATGATGAGATAACTGTCTTTATAAATTAATTACCATTGGACCGTGACCAACAGTATCTGAACTGAATCCATTATTCATAGTTCATCTTCAAAAGCAAGTCTGTCATTAACCTTTTTGTTCTCCATCCCTTCTCCTAAATAATTTGCTACATTCTTTATCAAACATGAAGTGCAACAACTTGTACATTTGTAGTCAAGCTGCTGAGGAATTTTTGATTAACAGATTTCATTGTGGAAAGTTCAACAAAACTTGACACTTTCACTGAGAGCTTCAACTAAATTTTGATCAGCACTGTTACCCTAAATGTGGAAATTTCTGATTTAAATGAGAGAAAGACAGAAAGACAGATTTCAGAACAGCACATGACCAAGGAGGGGCAGAGCTTTCCCACTAAAAGCCTGGGTCATAGTCCCTCTGAGCACTCCCAGAAACATAAACTTACTTCCCTTCCCCTACTTACTTCACCAACATAAGAAGGACATGGACCTGCTCAAGCAACTCCAGAGGAGGGCCACGAAGGTGATCAGAGGGCTGGAGCCCCTCTCCTGTGAAGACAGGCTGAGAGATTTGGGGTGGTTCAACCTGGAGAAGAGAAGGCTCCAGGGAGACCTTATAGCAGCCTTCCAGTACCCAACAGGGGGCCTACAAGAAAGCCAGAGAGGGAATTTTTACAAGGGCATGTAGTGATAGGACAAGAGCTAATGGCTTTAAACTGAAAGAAGGTAGATTTAGATTAGATGTAAGGAAGAAGCTCTTCATTGTGGGGGTGGTGAGGCACAGGAACATGTTGCCCAGAGAGACTGTGGATGTTCTGGAAGTGTTCAAGGTTGGATGGGGCTTTGATGTAGTGGAAGGTGTCCTGCCCATGGCAGGGGGGTTGGAACTAGCTGGTCTTTAATGTCCCTTCCAACCCAAACCGTTCTATGATTCTATGATTTGGGGTCCCTCTTTCTGTTTGCCTGTTCACCACATGCCTTGGTCCCTGCTGCTTCTTTACCCTTCCAACCCATCTCTGTGATTCTTAACTATCATCTGTCTCATCAATAGATAGTGAATGGGCTGGGAATGGCAGAGACCAATAAAAGGAAAATTAAATGGTCTTGGATAAAACATATGCTGGAAAAAACCCCAAACAAAACCCCCAAACAGAACAGAGGCGAAAAGAGGAATGGGAAAAGAGGAAAAAATTAGCAAATTTCTGGGGAAAAATATGAGGCAGTAGGAAAGAGGCAGAACAAAAGAGCTCTATGAAATAGCTGGAATAAAGGAATACAAATAAATGTTGTAATTTCCATGTCAGCAAATTCGTAAATCCTATCTGTATTATAATAAATTATTTCAGAGCAGTATTCATACTTGTATATTATCAGATCAATAACAGATTATTTTATTTATGTAAGCATTTTACACATATAAGCAGTTATGAGTGTCATTGTCACTCAGATCACTTGGTGACAGTTGCATAATCATTTCTTATTATGAATACTTTGGTATTTGGTGCTCCATACAAGCTTGATTCAAATCCTCTGTATGTATTTATTTGCTGATAGTCAGAGTATCAATGTAAACACTCAAGGCAAGGATCTGTGCTTCATTGTCAACCTGGGTGAAATCTTGGTACCTCTGAAATTGGTAGCCCTGTACATGAATTGGCAGGAGGTTGGCTGAACTCTAGCAGCAGCCAGGCTAGCTGTGGAACAAAAAGCAGGATAACAGTGTTAAGTATAGTAGTGCTGTGTTTGAAATAAGTCCTGCTGAGAGGTGAACCTATTTGGTACATGCATATCCCTGTGCTAACGTAGCTATTCTGCCCTAGGACACAAGGTAACATTTCTGTATGGCTCCCCACAAATAGAGAGATGTACCAGCTGAGGTGAGGATTAGCACAGGAATTTCCTCTGCTGACCATGACCTTAGTTTTGATGTTTGCTAAGGCTTTATCATTATCAGCAATGTCCCCCTATTGCAGAGAACAAAGAGCAAATTCTGAGAAAAATGTGTCCCGTGAAAGCAGGAGCTGTAGTCCAGTGGCATATTATTAAGCATGTATTTGTCTGATGCTTCTTGGAAATTTCCCAGCTTAATTTTTTTCCCCCAGGGAACATTAAGAACATCTTTTCCCTTTTAATGTTGTGTTTGGCTGATGTCTCTGAAGAAAAGGCCTTCACTAATACAGTAGACTCCTGTGCTGTAGGGATACTCCACCTATATTAAAGCAGTTGCCTTTCAAAAAAGAAAGTACCTTACACAGCAGGTTGCAAACTCTTGGGACTTGCTGATACAGGAGACTGTGGCCGGAGTTGTAGCAGCAGGGTCAGAAAGGACTTGGGCACATTCATAGGCAGCAGCTTCACACTAACACTCGTTGAAACTAAATCTTGGTAGGAATAAGCTAGCAAACATCCCTAACTCCACATTGGCCACGCTCCTGTGATCTCCTGAATTAACCTCTTCTGTCACTGTCAGAGGGAGCACGTGCATGATGACGGGCAACTGGTCTGCCCTAGGGCATTGCTTATGTCCTTATTTCTTTTATCATTGCAGAGCTGCAGAACTTAAAAAAACTCAAACTGTTTATTAGCTCTGTTGTCATATACAAGTCCTCTCTCTTTTCCAAGTTCATCAATATTTGATTTCTCATTCAAAGTATCAAAATCTGAATCCCAAAATACACTGCACTCTTAGAATGTCTTATCAAAGTAGTAATTTAAATTCGCATTACAGTCCTTAAACATTTCCTCTTATTTTATTTCTTTACTCTCTATGCAAAATAAATTGTACCACAGGGCCTTTGCTGTGATAATAACTAATTTGACAGCAGCTCCACTATGCATTTTTTTTTACTTTAGAGAAGCTAAATAACCATAAGGATTATCATTAATAGAGGACATTTTACCACTGAGGACTGCAAGAAATCTTTCATTCTTACTGAGGAGGATAATTTAGTGATTTTGTTTCTGTTGTGAATAATTGGATTGTTTTGTTTTGTTTTTTTTTCCCCCAAGTGGAAGAGATGCTGCAGATATTACAGATTTTAAATATAGTATTGACAATTCTTATTAGGAAAAAATGTAGGAAAGGTATAGTACTTTCAAAGGCTGTGAGATATCAGTCAAACATTTATATACTCTTTTCCATATGTAATATAAAACATCATTTTACATTTGTCCTTCTTGTATATGTTCATATTAGCCTAAAGAAAAAAACCTTTGATCATTAGCTTTCTTCTGAATGTCAGCAATCATATTTGGATTTAATAGTTTTGCTAACCTATCTCTAGTAAATTTCCCAGTTGGTCCACAGTAGATAACTGAACTATCACAGCTTTTGCTTCCTGCTTTTAAAAAATTACCTTTTTGAAGTCACATATTTTCCTAGAAATTTAAGTTCATCACATTGTTGAACCATTAGAATAGTTTACTCCATAATTATATCTTTAGAAGGTAAAAAAAAAATAAGATAGTCACTTTAAAATTTTAATTGTAGGTTATTCATGTTAAGTGTTTTTGTTGTTTCTTCCTATAAAGGTAATTGGAGCGTATATTTGTGCTCTTACCTGTGCATTTAGCAAAATAATTTACAAATTTGTTTTCAAGTGTTGCATTTACTGTGAGCAACATTCATGCTGTATGCATTTTTATGAACATTGTTATGAATTAGGTTTTTGACAGGTATGGCATAAGAAAGTACAATGTGAAAGTATTGGTAAATATAAATTCAACATTATTGCCATACATATTCATATTGGTGACCTCATTTAAAGAAATATACTCTTCCAGCTAGAGGACCAAAAGATTCTACCTAATCCATTTTACCAGGTTTCCTTAGGGAATTTGTGTTCATTTGAAATAATTTTTTTCTATCTATAAGTAAGACAAGATTAGTAATTCTTAAGGAACTACTCTTCTCAGAATGGGAACATCATCCTACAGCTCAATTTAATGCTGGATTACATTAAATCCATGCATGGAACTTATTTCAGAACAAGTATCAACGTAAGATGTTATTCAGGAATAGCTGCTATGCATTCATAACTATATGGATTCATTAATCTAATTTTTAATAAATAAATAAACCAAAATGAGTATATGTGATGTCAGGAACTACCAAGAAGCTTGGTTTTCTGACAAAATTAGCCAAGTTTCCAGCAGGACCAAAAAAAAGTCAAAAACTTAATTGTTAAATCTGTTGGTAATGCCAAAGTATTTCTGAAAGTGCCATCTTTAGACTGGTCCAAGTCTTCATGTAGATAAGATCTTTCCCTGAAATATAAAATAACACAATATTTTCTGTAGTGTAGACAACAACATAAAATAAAGAAATCAATGAGCATAATTATCTTTGACAAAAAACACAAAGGCCTTCCCAAGCCTGTAGTCCTAACATAGAGAAATTGTACTCCACAATGAAAAAAGAACATGTGGTACAATAGATAAGAGACTACTCATGCTGATTACTCTATACTGATAAAACCATACAGATCAAATCAGGCTTATCAAGTGCTCTTGACTTGAAAAGAGAAAAAGACTAGTATCTTTATATTTTAAATATACAAGTTAGGGCAAAAAGGTTTATCAGTAATATGTAAATGTTCAAACAATGGAAAATTAATTGATGAGAGTGAAAAACAATTAATAAAAAGCCAAAGTACTTGTTAATATGGGACAAAGAGAGAGCTATTCCCTTAACAGAAGCAATCAGTTTGGCACAGGACTGCAACATCTCAGGAGTTCTCAGCAAGGACTGCAGTAATTCTTCCATGTGATCCTCAAGTCTTTCTCTTGGAGTTATAAAGTGAGGTATTAGGTATAGTCAAAAGAAGTAAAATCACTCCCATTTTTTTGACAGCTGATCGATCTTCTACAGTGACCAATAGAAATTCCTGAACAACCTAAAAAAAAAAAAAATCAGTTACCAAAGTAGAGTTCACGTTGTTCTGTGAAGGCTATATCTTACTTATTAAGAAAGAGACTGGTCTTTGTGAGTTGAAACAACATGATGCTTTCATCTTCCACTGCAGAAAAGACTAAGGAAACTTCTTCTATCCTGGCACCACCTTCTTGAATGTCTTTTGTTTCACTAGCACCCATGGCCTCCAGTCATATTCCCTTTACATTTAGGGGTATAATTTGTAACAAAGAAATGTGATGTGGAACATACAAATTCAGAGCAGTTCTACCTTCTCTATTACTCAGAAGATTGGACTAGGAGGATCCTGGTATTGCTTTCTGGTCTTTTTAATCTTGGAATCTCTGGAAATTCTGCTCAGTTGCTTGTACAGTATGCCAGAGATTAGTATAGATTCCTAACACAAGGAACATCCACACAAAAAGCCTTAACAAACTAATGTTTTGTTGTTGCTAAACCATTCTAAGAAATCATTCATGGAAGTCATTCTCAAATTCTTTCATATTATGGACAATTTATCATCCACTCATTGCTGCTTGCCTTTTGGACCTCCTTCTTCCAGATCTTATTTTAAGCAAATATGATGCTTGATTATACTACTAACAGTGGCATTAAGACCTTGAAGTGAGAACAGATTTAATATAAATTCAGTTTCATATAGATGGCTGAGCTGCTTGATTGTAGACCAGTTACATTCCCTTTTTGAATAAAACAGCAATACAGTTACTGGCACTATCTTTATTTTTATTGACCATGGCCTACCCACATCTAATTTTTCCGGGTTATGTTTTTCACATCCCCCTTCTTTGCCTGCATTTGTGATCCTTTTCATTTTGCTGTTAATTGTAAGTTTGAACACAGGTGCATAATGATAAAAGACATAATGAAGATGGATAAAAGGCAATCATGGGAGTCCAGATTAATTTTTGTAGATATTCAGCTAGTTTAATTACATAAAATCTTCTGGAATGCTTAAATAAGGGACAGAATTTGACTGCATGTCCTGCTTTCAGCTGTGGTAGAGTTAATTTTCTTTCTACTAGCTGGTATAGTGTTAAGTTTTGGATTTAATATGAGAAGAATGTTGATAACACACTGATGTTTTCAATTGTTGCTAAGTAATGTTTATACTAAATCAAGGATTTTTCAGCTTCTCATGCCCAGCCAGCAAGAAGGCTGGAGGGGCACAAGAAGTTGGGAGGGGCCACAGCCAGGACAGCTGACCCAGACTGGCCAAAGGGCTATTCCACACCATGTGATGTCATGCCCAGTATATAACTGGGGGGAGTTCGCCTGGGGGGCTCGCTGCTCGGGAACTAACTGGGCATTGGTCAGTGAGTGTTGAGCAATTGCATTGTGCATCACTTGTTTTGTATACTCATATATTATTATTATTGTTGTTGTTGTTGTTATTATTTTCTTCCCTTCTGTCCTATTAAAATGTCTTTATCTCAACCCACGAGTTTTACTTTTTTTTTCTGATTCTCTCCCCCATCCCACTGTGTGGGGTGGGAGTGAGTGAGTGGCTGCATGGTGCTTAGTTGCTGGCTGAGGTTAAACCACGACAGTTCTTTTTGGCGTGCAATGTGGGACTCGACCGGTTGAGATAATGACAAATCTGACTGGAACACATTAGAACAAATTTTTTATAAGCATTCATTATATTGGTTCAATAGTTGCTGGTCACAACGTTGGTTTATTTGCTCTCAAAGTTGGTGTGCTTGTTCTTAAAGTTGCATTTTATAATACCTTACTTGCAGTATATGCTCCCTGTTGTGCTGTTTATCACACGTGGGAACTAGGCTAAAGTTATCATGTTGTTGTACTTCCTAACCCTGGCTTATGATACAATAGAATAACTGGTTGTGAAACTAACCTGGTATTTGTACTCAGCATTGCTGTCACCTCTGTACTTTGGGAGCCATCTATCAGAAACTATTAATAATTACACCTTTCACCTTTTCTCCTCGTAGAGCCAATCCATAGGGGAGACACCTCCCTTCATCTTCCCCTTCTCCTCCAGGCAAATTACAATAGCTCTTGAGAATTTTGAATATCCTTGGGATGTTCAAACCATCATGTTCCTATTGCTATGTCTCCTGAATATGTCCCAGATCTTGTTTAAGGTTTAACAGCTGTTTAAGAATATCACCCAGAGATCTGCCCCGAGGCTGGATAACCATGGGTGGCATGGCATGTGGGAGAATATGAGCACGTATCTAGAGAACTTCTCACCTCCAATGGTTCGGAACTTCACTACTGAACAACTACAGGACCCTGATAAAGTGATAGAATATTTGAAAGGAAAATACTGTGGCTATTCCAAAGTGGCACAACTTATCACACTCTGCTGGGCCAGTATCTACCAAACACTGCTCAACATTATGCAGCACCCTCAGGGGGAAGGGAGGGAAAACAGACCAACAGGCACTGCAGCCACTCTAACCCCAGTGACAGACACTGCGGCTACTCCAACCCTGGCGACAGGCACTGAACCAGAGAACCCGCCTGTGCCAGTATCAGTCGCCCCCATACAGAGGAAGAAATATACAAAAAAATCAGTTCACTTAGCAAGGGATGAAGATGAATCAGGGTCAACATGAGAACAGAAGGAAGAGGCAGAACCAGAGGTAATCACCCCAACCCTATCCCTGAGTGAGCTGTGGGATATGCGAAACTATTTCAGCCATCATCCAGGTGAGCACATTATCACCTAGCTCCTCTCATGCTGGGATAGTGGGGCTAGTAGCCTGGAATTAGAGGGTAGGGAACCCAAGCAGCTGGGATCACTTTCTAGGGAAGGTGGCATTGACAAGGCAATTGGAAAAGAGATACAAACCCTCAGCCTCTGGAGGTGACTCCTGTCAAGCATGAAGGAAATGTACCCCTTCAGGGAAGATGCTACATGTCACCCAGGCAAGTGGACCACCATGGAGAGAGGTATCCAACACCCAAGGGAATTAGCCATGCTAGCGGTGTTTTATTATGACCCGGACAACACACAATTACCCAGAGATCAAGATGAAGTCCAATGCACATGACCCATGTGGCGGAAGTTTGTACAGAGTGCACTATCATTCTATGCCAACCCATTGGCAGTACTGACCTGCAAAGATGAAGAGGCACCGACAGTGGATTAAGTGGCTCGCCAACTCCAGCAATAGTGAAGAAAATCTCTCTTCCTCCCTATGACCCTGCATCTTGGCTGTGGAAAAACTGTCCAAAAAGTCAAAAAAACTGATCAAACTGATCAAAAAATCATACACCCCACATATACGGACCAGTACCTCAGCTATTAGGAGTGAGCATTCCTCTGGTGAAGAGAGAGAATATAGAAGGTACACACCATGAGGTACCCTATGGTTTTACCTGCGTGAGCACAGAGAGGACATAACAAAGCAGGATGGAAAATCTACTTCAACCCCAGAGGCAGAGGTACGTGAGTTGTGAGGAAAAACAACCACAAAAGGGAATTCTTCCAGGAAAAATGCCGCTCCAGGTTCCAGACAGAGTAGAAAGGCTGATCTTTCTTCTGATCCTCTTGAAAGGACTTCTAAGTCATTTTTACAAGAAGTGAGTGATGAATACTATGACCGGGATTAGAGGGGGCCTGCCTCCAGCCAGGTGGAGGAAAGGGACAACCGGGTTTATTGGGCTGTGTGGAGTCGATGGCCTAGCACGTCAGACCCACAGGACTATAAAGGTCTAGTGGACAGCGATGCACAGTGTACTCTAATGCCATCAAGTTATAAAGGGGCAGAACCATCTGTATTTTTGGAGTGACAGGGCGATCCCAACAGTTAACTGTATTGGAGGATGAAGTAAGCCTAACTGGGAATGAATGGTAGAAAAACCCCATTGTAACTGGCCCAGAGGCCCCGTGCATCCTTGGCATAGACTATCTCAGGAGAGGGTATTTTAAGGACTAAAAGGGGTACCAGTGGGCTTTTGGTAGAGCTGCCTTGGAGACAGAGGAAACTGAACTGCTGTCTACCTTACCTGGTCTCTCTGAGGACCCTTTGTTTGTGGGGTTGCTGAAGGTTGAAGAACAACAAGTGCCAAGTACTTCCACAACAGTGCACTGGCAGCAGTATCATATGAACCGAGACTCCCTGATTCCCATCCGTAAGTTGATTTGTCAGCTGGGGAGCCAGGGGGTGATCAGCAAAACTCACTCACGCTTTAATAGTCCCATATGGCCAGTGCAAAAGTCTAATGGAGAGTGGAGACTAACAGTTGACAATCGTGGCCTGAATGAAGTCACACCACCACTGAGTCCTGCTGTGCTGGACATGCTAGAACTTCAATACAAACTGGATACAAAGGCAGCCAAGTGGTGCGCTGTGGGATACTTGGAAAGTAATGGGCACATAGTGAACAATCCAGATTTGATGGAATTCATCAATTTGTGAGCCAAGGATGTTTTGTAGGCAGCAGACTTCAAGGATGCTTTGCTTGTGGACACATATTTAGCTAACGGTAGTAAGAGCATTCCAGACGCCTTTAGAAGGCCTTGAACAGAATAAACAAGAAGACAAAAAAAGAAAGATGCCAATTAGAAGAACACAGGTGCGCATTCCACGATAAAGGGAACTTGGCACAAAGAACCTCAATTCGGCAGCTTATCTTGACCAAATAGACTGAGACAAGTTTCGCATGTTTTAGTTAATAGAACCAATTATGCCTTATGTTTATGCGCGTGTACAGTGTTGATATAACCAATCATTAGGTGTAACTAGGCACGTGGACAGCACATGCTAACCAATCTCTAATTTGCTTATGCGTGAACAGTAACTAGAATGAACATATAAACCAAGCTATCTTGGCAATAAAGTGGCATCTGCTTAATCATATTGATTGTGTGCAGTGTCCGTGACTTCTGCGTCAACAGTGCGCCACAACTGATATCACTAATGGTTTTTTCTCAATCCCTCTGGCAGCAGAGTGCAGGCAACAGTTTGCTTTCACTTGGAGGGGCGTCCAGCACACCTGGAATCGATTGCCCCAGGGGTGGAAACGCAGCCCCACCATTTGCTATGGACTGATCCAGACTGCACTGGAAAAGTGTGAAGCTCCAGAACGCCTGCAATACATTGATGATAACATCATATGGGGCAATACAGCAGAATAAGTTTTTGAGAAAGGGAAGAAAATAGTTCAAATCCTTCTGAAAGCCGGTTTTGCCATAAAACAAAGAAGGTTAAGGGACCTGCACAAGAGTTCCAGGTTTTAGGAATAAAATGGAAAGATGGACATCATGAGATCCCAATGGACATGATCAACAAAATAGCAGCTGTGTCTTCACCAACTAGTAAAAAGGAAACACAAGCTTTCTTAGGCATTGTGGGTTTTTGGAGAATGCGTATTCCAAATTACAGTCTGACTGTAAGCCCTCTCTATCAAGTGACCTGGAAGAAGAATGATTTTAAATGGGGCCCTGAGCAACAACAAGCCTTTGAACAAATTAAACTGGAGATTGTTCACACAGTAGCCCTGGGACCAGCCCGGACAGGACAAGATGTTAAAAATGTGCTCTACACCGCAGTTGGGAAGAATCACCCTACCTGGGGCCTCTGGCAAAAAGTACCAGGGGAGACCTGAGGCCGACCCCTGGGGTTTTGGAGTCAGGGATACAGAGGATCCGAGGCTCACTATACTCCAGCTGACAAAGAGATATTGGCAGCATATGAAGGAGCTCGAAAGAGCCTCGGAAGTGGTTGGTACTGAAACACAGCTCCTCTTAGCACCCCGACTGCCAGTGCTGGGCTGGATGTTCAAAGGGAGGGTCTCTTCTACACATCACGCGACTGATGCCACGTGGAGTAAGTGGATTGCACTGATCACACAACGGGCTCGCATAGGAAACCCCAGTCTCCCAGGAATTTTGGAAGTGATCACGGACTGGCCAGAAGGCAAAGATTTTGGAATGTCGCCAGAGGAGGAGGTGACACGGGCTGAAGAGGCCCCGCTGTATAATAAACTGCCAGAAAATGAGAGGCAATATGCCCTGTTCACTGATGGATCCTGTCGCATCGTGGGAAAGCATCGGAGGTGGAAAGCTGCCGTATGGAGTCCTACACGACAAGTTGCAGAAACTGCTGAAGGAGAAGGTGAATCGAGTCAGTTTGCAGAGGTGAAAGCCATCGGCTGGCTTTAGACATTGCTGACTGAGAAAAGGTACCAGTGCTCTATCTCTATACTGATTCATGGATGGTGGCAAATGCTCCATGGGGGTGGTTGGAGCAATGGAACAAGAGCAACTGGTAGCACAGAGGTAAACCCATCTGGGCTGCCACACTGTGGCAAGATATTGCTGCCTGGCTAGAGAATCTGGTTGTAAAAGTACATCACATAGATGCTCATGTACCCAAGAGTCGGGCCACTGAAGAACATCAAAACAACCAGCAGGTGGATCAGGCTGCTAAGTTTGAAGTGGATCTGGACTGGCAACATAAGGGTGAATTATTTATGGCTCGGTGGGCCCATGATACCTCAGGTCATCAGGGAAGAGATGCAACATATAGATGGGCTCGTGATTGAGGGGTGGACTTGACATGGACACTATTGTGCAGGTTATCCGTGAATGTGAAACACGTGCTGCAATCAAGCAGGCCAAGTGGTTAAAGCCCCTGTGGGATGGAGGACAATGGGTGAAATATAAATATGGGGAGGTCTGGCAGATTGACTATATCACACTCCCACAGACCTGCCAAGGCAAACACCCTGTGCTTACAGTGATGGAAGAAACTACCAGATGGCTGGAAACATATCCCGTGTCACACACCACTGCCCAGAACTCTATCCTGGGCCTTGAAAATCAAGTCTTAGGGCGATAGGGCTCCACAGAAAGAACCGAGTCAGACAACGGGACTCATTTCCAAAACAACCTCAGATGCGTGTGCCAAAGAGCATGGCATTGAGTGGGTATATCACATCCCCTATCATGCACCAGCCTCTGGGAAAATCAAACGATACAATGGACTGTTAAAGACTACATTGAGAGCAATGGGGGGTGGGACCTTCAAACACTGGGCTACACTTTTAGCAAAAGCCACCTGGTTAGTCAACACCAGAGGATCTGCCAGTCAGGGTGGCCCTGCCCAATCAGAACTTTTACATACTGTAGAAGGGGATAAAGTCCCTGTAGTGCACGTAAAAGAAGTGCTACGGAAGACAGTCTGGGTTACTTCTGCCTCAGGCAAGGGCAAACCCATCCATGGGATTGCTTTGCTCAAGGACCTGGGTGCACTTGGTGGGTGATGTGGAAGGATGGGGGAATCCAATGTGTGCCTCAAGGAGATTTGATTTTAGGTGAGACTAGCCAATGAATTAAATTGTTTGATGTTAATTGTTATATAACCCTGCCACTGTATGTCATCATTACTGTAATTGTTATATGCTTTATCAATGGTATTACAGTAAGAATCACTTAGGTTAATGAAGAAAGAACTTTGATAAAACTGAGCGAAACACAGTAGTGATGTAACAAGAACTGACTTCAGCATGCAACAATCCAACATTAGACACCATCCTCCTGCTGTGCCCAGTGTCAGCCGCCCACTGCACTGCACCGAAGCCCAATCCTACTCTGCCAACTGAGCGGACTTCACACCACCCCTCATGCCCAGAAAGACTGTTATGACAGATGGAGCCCAAAGTCATGGACTAGATGAACTCAACAGAGTAGGGATGGCCCATAGACTAAGGGAATGATATCGCTCTGTGTGTGTATATGTGTGTGTATATATATATATATGTCAAAGGACAAGAAAGGGGATGGTGATTAATTGGGATGTATTGAAAGTATGGCACCTAAGCATGACATAGATGATATAAAATAAGGGGTGGATACTGTCCTGGTTTCAGCTGGGATAGAGTTAATTTTCTTTCTAGTACCTGGTATAGTGTTAAGTTTTGGATTTAGTATGAGAAGAATGTTGATAACACACTGATGTTTTCAGTTGTTGCTAAGTAGTGTTTATACTAAGTCAAGGATTTTCCAGCTTCTTATGCCCAGCCCACAAGAAGGCTGAATGGGCACAAGAAGTTGGGAGGGGCCACAGCCAGGACAGCTGACCCAAACTGGCCAAAGGAATATTCCATACCATATGACATCATGCCAAGTATATAAACTGGGGGGAGTTGAAGGGGAGAGTGGATTGTTGCTCAGGAACTAATTGGACATTGGTCGTTGAGTGTTGAGCAATTGCATTGTGCATCACTTGTTTTGTATATTCCAATTCTTTTATTATTATTACTGTCTATTATTGTTGTTGTTGTTGTTGTTATTGTCCTGGTTTAACCCCAGCCAGCAACTAAGCACCACGCAGCTGCTCGCTCACTTCCCCCCTCACCAAGTGGGATGGGGGAGAGAATCAGAATAAAAGTAAAACTTGTGGGTTGAGATAAAGACATTTTAATAGGACAGAAGGGAAGAAAATAATAATAATAACAAAAATAAAATGACAATAATAATAATAAAACAATTTGAATATACAAAACAAGTGATGCGCAATACAGTTCCTTAACACTTGTTGACTGATGTTGTCCTGGTTTCAGCTGAGATAGAGTTAACTGTCTTCCTAGTAGCTGGTACGGTGCTATGTTTTGAGTTCAGTATGCGAAGAATGTTGATAACACTGATGTTTTCAGTTGTTGCTCAGTAGTGTTTAGACTAATGTCAAGGATTTTTCAGCTTCTTATGCCCAGCCAGCGAGAAAGCTGGAGGGGCACAAGAAGTTGGCACAGGACACAGCCAGGGCACCTGACCCAAACTGGCCAACGGGGTATTCCATACCATGTGACGTCCCATCTAGTATAGGAACTGGGGAGTGGGGGTGGGGAATCGCCGCTCGGGGACTGGCTGGGTGTTGGTTGGCGGGTGGTGAGCAATTGCACTGTGCATCATTTGTACATTCCAATCCTTTCATTATTACTGTTGTCATTTTATTAGTGTTATCATTATCATTATTAGTGTCTTCTTTTCTGTTCTATTAAACCGTTCTTACCTCAACCCACGGGTTTTGCTTCTTTTCCCGATTTTCTCCCCCATCCCACTGGGTGGGGGGGAGTGACTGAGCGGCTGCGTGGTGTTTAGTTGCTGGCTGGGGTTAAACCACAACAGATGCCCAGTTAGTTCCCGAACAACAATCCACTCCCCCCCAGTTTACATAGTAGGCATGATGTCACATGGTTTGGAATATTCCTTTGGCCAGTTTGGGTCAGCTGCCCTGGCTGTGTCTCCTCCCAACTTCTTGTGCCCATCCAGCCTTCTTGCTGGCTGGGGCATGAGAAGCTGAAAAATCCTTGACTTAGTATAGACACTACTTAGCAACAACTGAAAACATCAGTGTGTTATCAACATTCTTCTCATACTAAATCCAAAACTTAACACTATACCAGGTACTAGAAAGAAAATTAACTCTATCCCAGCTGAAACCAGGACAATCATCATTATCATCGTTATCATTATCATTATCACTATCATTTTTTTCCTTTCTGTCTTTATCTCAGTCTGTGAGTTTTACTTCCCCCTCCACCCCCTATTATCTCCCGCATCCCACAGGTGTGGTGGGGGAGCAAGCAAGCAGCTGCGTGGTGCTTAGTTGCTGGCTGGGGTTAAACCACAACACGGCAGTATTATTCATCAGCAGTGTCATTGATTGGATAGCTGCAGTGTTTGAATTGTCTTTTGAAGATGTGACAGTGTAGTACATACTGATGGCTGAAAATCACAGAATTATTAATTACGTGATGTGAGTCAGGCCCTCAGTTTGCAGCAGAAGTCTTCCCTCTTGAGTGCAAAATAAAAGTGAAAGTTTTTGAAAGATCCTAACAATGTTATCGCCATATATATTGAATTTATTTCAGATACTGAAATGTTATCTCAGTATGTGCTATGGGCCTTAGAAAAGAATAAATCCTGTTGAATTTTTAATAACTAAGCTCTGCCAAAACATAGGCTAAATATTTTTGAATCTTTTAGTATCATGATGTGCTATATAAGCAAGATGTACTTATTTTTTATGTTGACAATGAATAGATCCCACCAAAACCAGGAATAATTTGTGAATCAGCCAATCAGATAACTACCTGAATCCATAAGCAGAAAAGAGCTTTAGTGAAGGCCTGATGGCTATCAGACTGGATGCTTCTTCCAGCATTTTTTGCTAACATTACATTTCCCCTTCCCCGATGGCTTTATGTAAGGCTTTTAATTTCAGGTGGTATTGTAGGGACAAAATGATTCTACAATAATAGCTTTGGTTGGGTGGGTGGCTTTCTTCTCCATATTTTTATAAAATACTGCAGATGGGCCAAAGGATTAATTATAATGACCAAAACCACTAAAATGTAGGTAGCTCATTATTCTTTCTGTAAGCTGCAGCACATCACATCTGATGCTGAATCTTTCTATTAAACCCAGAGAAACACAGACCATTCCATCTGATTCTTTCCCTGCATCTAATGCACTATAAGCCTTTTATGCTTTATAGGATAAGCTGTAACTGAGAGTCAGCTGTAACTCGTAGTTTTAAGAATAATGTTTTTTGGCAGCTGCATGTATGTTAACTCTTTCCTGCTTTTGCATGGTCTTAGGGGTCACAATCAAAAGCTAGACAGACCCCAAGACTTCCTACAGCTTTCCACCAAACTGACATCTACAGTGATATCCCCTGAGAGAGCAGGCGTATGGCCGAGAGTGGCTAGTACCATGCAAATAATATCAGCCTTTATATGCCAACCTACGCATTTCTGATATTGGTGTGATGGTTTCATCTGGGGTAGAGTTAATTTTCTTCATAGTAGCCAGCATGGGGTTATGTTTGGGATCTGTGCTGAAAAACAGTGTTGATAACACAGGGGGGATGTTTTCATTACTGCTGAGCAGTGCTTACACAGAGCCAAGGCCTTTTCTGCTTCTCACCCCACCCCACCAGCAAGTAGGCTGGGGGTGCACAAGGAGTTGGGACAGGACACAGCCAGGGCAGCTGATGCCAACTGACCAAAGGGATATCCCATACCATATGACATCATGCTCAACTATATAAAGGTGGGAAGAAGAAGGAAGGGGGGACGTTCAGAGTTATGGTGTTTTGTCTTCCCAAGTAACCATTACGTGTGATGGAGCCCTGCTTTCCTGGGGATGGCTGAACACCTGCCTGCCCATGGGAAGTAGTGAATTAATTCCTTGGTTTGCTTTGCTTGCATGCATGGCATTTGCTTTGCCTGTTAAACTGTCTTTATTTCAACCCACGAGTTTTCTCACTTTTACCCTTCTAATTCTTTCCCCCATTCCAACGCAGGGAGAAGTGAGCAAGTAGCTGGGTGGTGCTTAGTTGCTGGCTGGGGTTAAATCACAAGAATTGGGATCCCTGGCACTAATCTTACTGCAAAACTTATTTTCACTTATGGTTAATTAGACAGACCTCATTCCCTTCAAGCTCAGATCATATGCTAGCATCAAAAGAGGAAACAGTTCTGACTTAATCTTCATTATTTAAGTGTCACTGAGCTGAATTCTGCTGAATTAACACTTAGCAATATAAGAAAGACCAGAATCAGTGTTCAGCAGAGGAACATGTTTCAATGAAGTTGTTCCTTCTCTGCATGGAAACTTCAGTGATACATATATGTTCTTTTTATTACTACACTTATTCCTGCTCTGTTGTGCTTTTTAAGCTTCTTTTCAAGAAAGTAGCAAATGTATTGATTGGAATTATTTTCCAAATAATTGCTACATTATTATCTTACTATGTTGCTGACACTTTGTTCCTTACAGGCAAAATGGCAGTCATCTTTAGTGAAGAACCAGTGGTAGCTAAAACCACTTTTTCTCATTCCTCGCAAATGCTGCGAAGATATCCATCTTGTTAACTATCATCATTAATATTAGAAGTCAGCTAGATACATAAAGATCTTACACTTTAATCCATCTATGGTAATTAAAATTTTATAAAATTGCTCTCTGTGTCTTTCTCGATTGATTACCTGTGACTCTGAGCCACTCCAGTACTTTCATTAAGTATATCACTTTTGATATAGAATATTTCATAAATGTTTTCAGCATATTATGTTATACAAAAAATTTGGAAACAGTTGCATTTAACAGCTATTATGCCCACATGTTGTTTAACCTGAGCCAAGTTCCTTCAGGCACAGCTTAACTACCCCTTCTGCTCTTACAGAAGCAGATGATAAAAGAATCTGTGTGAGTATTTCACTGTGTGCTCTGCCAGAGGTAGAGCTCCTCAGACCTTTGCAACAACTTGCACTGTGGGTATCAGAAATCATGTCTCTGCATGTTTATGAATGCAGGCTTTTGGAGGCAGTCTGTTATTCACAGAATACTATCTAGGACTGTTAAATGTGTATTTTTATACAGCACAGAAAAAATGCCATCTTAGCTATTATATTCTTTGTAGGTTTGATTTTTTTTTTAATTTCTTCTAAATATCAATTTGTACAATTTTTTTTCCTATATCACATAAATTCTATCACATTGTTTTGTTGTTCCTTTTTGCAGAGAAAAGAAAACTGGGTAAAGAGTCTGGCTGGGGAAAATTGGATGAGAAGGACACTTTCTAACTGACAGTGTAGGATATTTCTGTTTTTCACACCTTCAGTATTCTCACATAGAAATTGGCATTCATGAGTCATATCAATGTTCATTATTTATAAAATTCCTGACATGAATTCATTCTTCTGAAAACTGTACCACTTGCTATGCGTTTCACATGGCTGAAGTCAAGTAACCACAAATGGTATCCTATTGTCCCTAGTTTGAGAGGCAGGTATAGCATATGAAACTTGTAGGATTTTAGCTTGAAATCCATTCAAATAGGCTCTAAAGCTGTGAGATTCTTTCCTCTTTTCTCAAAGCCCACCTGATTTTAGTATTATGTATTTTCAGAAGTTTTTATATTTTTTTGCCAGTGGTATAACAATACCAAATCAGGCTGTCTGGTTTATTCCTACCATTTCAGAAGTTAGCTTAAAGAAAGGAAAATACTGGAATTTCCCACGTTTGGAACAGCAGAAATATTTTGGTGCTCATAGCTTTAAAATTATGGAAGGAATTTCTTTGAATATAGTTTGTTCCTTTGATATCAACACTACCAAGTATGCAAACAGAGATATTACAGAGTTGTGCAATCATACAACTACAAGAGATAGAGTTGAAAACAGTTGTTTAAGGACACATACTTGTTCTAATCACTCCGGTATAGTCATTTACTTTGTTTCTTCTAAGTGCCTATGTAACATGAGAAAATTTAGTCCCTGAATAACAAAATGAGGAAAAGAAGATTTGTTTCATCTTAAGAATGAAGGCCAAATATGTACCTCTACAGCTTCAACACACTTCTGTAGTCAATATATGCATTCAGATTCCTATTTTTAAGCACTAGTATTTGAACATACTAGCTATTAGCAATATTTGGAACACAGAAATTGCTATTCCAGTAAGAGCAGTAAATGCTGCAGAATTTAACTATTCTGCCCTATACTACTGATAATCTTGTAGTTATTTTCCATGAGAGACCATTGCCTCTACCCTGTTGATGACATGGTTATATAATAAAGCATGAATATACATGCAGATAAAACTTGCAATGACATCAGGATTATGATGATAGTCTCTTCCTGAAAATCCTTTGACTCTTATTAAGTGTCTATCTAGCTTGGAATGAGGGGGTGTTGTGCAACACTGAACAGGTATTGGAGCAGAGAGTGGGTAAGCAGGCAAAAAGAAAAAAAAAAAAAAGGGCTCCCACCATTGCCTCTGCTCTAACTGTATTTTAATAGAACAGTGGACCCTAGCGAGCTGTCAGTATGGCACCTTTCATGAGCACAACTATAAATACACTTAAAAAAAATTGGCCATAAATCATGTTTTGTCATTGGAGAACATAAAGGGAAATTATAGTTTTTCCACTGACAAAAGCAGGGAAAAAAAAAAATCATGGCTCTAAAGTCACCTCTACTCTTATTTTCCATTCTAATCTAGTATGCTTTTCATTTTGCAGCTGAGTGATTGATCCAGTTAGGCATTAGTTTTCTTGGCTGGCTTGATATCAAAGACTTTAAGCATTTGCAGCCAAAGAGTGGATTCTTTGTCTGAGCAATCAATGGTTGTATAGGGGACTGCAATGCCTGTGAGGAGGGAGGGCAGCAAATCCACTCATAACAAGCAAAACTTAGACACAAAAAAATTGCTTCTACATAGCACAAAACCAAGAAGCTGCAATGATCTTGTTAATAGCTCTTTTTCTCCCCTCTTGACCTCAGCTGATTTTGATATGAAGGAAGACTACTCTAATACAGCATTGCAACCTAACAGCCTTCCTCTGCACAGAGGTGATGTTGTTTGTTCCACTGCAGTAAAACCTTTCTGTTCATGGGGAAAGAGCAGTAGTGATTGTAGAACTTGGCCCTTAATACCGATACACCAAGCTCTGCAATTGCTAGCACTTATGTTCAGCACTGAAGCATGAATTTTAAAAATTAATAAAAATCATGTTTCTGCGACCAGAATCCATTAATTATGTCAAATGCTTGGATCCAAAAAATATGCTTCCAAGTCCTTATAGGGGACAGGATCTAGGTAATGCTCAGTTCTGACATTTCTTCCCAAAATCTAGTTTTCAGAGGAGGAAAACAGGTGTGTAGGCTGAATAGGAAGGACAGTAGTTCTAACATGTCCCAAATCTGGCTGATGAGAGATCAAGGATCCCTTTTTTGCTAAGGCACTCCTGAGAAGGTTAACATGAGATACAGGCAGACATTATTTATCTAAGTCCCTTTTTTATTACCATATTCTAAATCACAGGAGAGAAAGCCTGGAAGGAATGCACAGCCTAGAGCATGTGACAAACACCTGACATAAAAACAAAACTCTTGAACATAAACAGATATTCAGAAATGAAATTAAAACTCATGTTTTTCATGTGTCACTGAGACATCAAAAATGGCACAGAATGGAGAAACAACTGTATGTTTGTAAAGGTCTGGAAAGAATACAGAGATGAAATGCCAACTCTTAGAGTTTAGAATACACTTAGAGTGAAAAAATACCAGAATAGGTTTGAAAAGAGAAAATGCATTTAGGGAAAAAGATATATAACCAAACATTAGAGACATTAAGCAGTGTAGGTCTGGAATCACTCCTTTCTTTCCTGTAAAAAAGTAGCAAATACAGCTGACCTGAGAGACTTATGTGTTTCAACCACCCTACATCCAATGCCCATTAGTTAGTGCAAAGATCCCCTTGACTTCAGTAAGCTTTGGATGAGACCTTTCATGCCTGCTAAACCTTTTCTCTAGCATGCAAAACCTAGCATGACTCCAGTGCGATTTATTCAGAAGTTATATGTGCTCTCTGGTGGCATAACAGCAGTACTAATATAAGGGAAAAGAGGTGTGTCAGTAGCTGACAAAGGGTAGACAGTACAAGGCACATATAACCCTTTCAACTTCATGACCAACATTATCCAGAACATATGAAGACAGTCTTGAAGGTAGCCAACACTGGTATAAAAAAAATAGAGGATTTGGTGAAGACTTAAATGAAAGAAAGGTATTAATTAAAAGATGGTAGCAAGAATTTGAGAGAACGTGGCAAGATTTCACCCCAAAAAATCATGGTAGTATCATATTTTCACATGTTTTGTTTATTGCTGTCAGCATTTTTTTTTCCCAACCTTTGTTTCCTTGTACACATATCTCCAGCAACAATTTTTGCAGCCATGTTATCTTTTCCATATGGATGATTTCAAAATACAAATGAAAAAAAAATTGTCAAGATCTCACCTCTCCATTGTGTGTGCCTGTAGGTGTACACTTATATGATAGCTGGATTTCTGTCTTAAATAAACAGTAATAGACAGAATTTGGAATGCATTGTTTCAATATTAATTAAAATAAAAGTTACTTTTAAACATTGTCATTAAATCTGTTTTCAAAAATATTGATATTCTTATCTTCTTTAAGCAAGGTGTTTAATGTATGTATTTTCTAAATTTAATTTCAGTGTAGTAGTTCAATTTGCTTGGGATTCATATAAATGATTCATTGCTGATAGGTTTGACTGCTAGAATAATTAAAATGGTTCATTTCTTCTGAATGAAACACCTGGATATCTTAGATGAAATGCAACTGTATTATGTATTTATCTCATTCACTTTGTTTAGGATTACAGAAAGCCAGAATCATTAACAAAATAATTTAAAACTATGTCTCAGAAGGCAGAGTAAGTATGCATATTGTTGCATCCCTTCGTGCAGTGTAGATTGCTGGCTCCAGTAGATGACAGACAAACCCTACAAACAAC
The DNA here is from genome assembly GCF_026419915.1 of Harpia harpyja. Classification (NCBI taxonomy): domain Eukaryota; kingdom Metazoa; phylum Chordata; class Aves; order Accipitriformes; family Accipitridae; genus Harpia; species Harpia harpyja. The sequence continues at coordinate 28,477,757 of NC_068947.1, forward strand.
TACAGGGGAAAATCAAACGTGTAGAGGCAGGGTATTCTCTTCGCTCTCACAGACACAGGTACAAGTCTTCCATTTCTTCTTCCGCTGGGTTTCCAGGTAGCACAAGTACCCCATTTATTTTCCATGTAGTTGATAGGACAATTCATGATTTGCAGTAAAAGGCAATGTGTCATCTGTACACATGGCAGCAAAATTATAACTCCCACAGCTGAGGAAATTGCATCAAGGCTTTCCTATTGATATGGAGAATCAGTGAAGGTGAGAGCTGGTGTTTTCAGCTTATAGTTGAAAAACCTTGTGACTTATAGCCATTGATGCAAGTCTTTGAAGATGTGATCTCCCATAGAAACTTTTAAAAAAGCAACAGCCGGACAAAGAAGCATGACTAACTTAGATTTTTATTTGTCTCCTTCCTAATAAATTCATAAATTCAATGTTACAGAAACACATTCCATGACTGATTTAATGACTTTAAGCCATTTTTCTTCCTCTGAATTCTATGTGCCTTCTTTGAAGAGATATATTTCAGAGATGGGAAAACTGTAGGCATGACTGTCTAATTCAGAAGCAGCACCAACTGAGCATGAGACTAGGAATGAATCTCTTAAACAAATAGAATTCATTTTATTTGTTCTCATAGCTCTTACACTGCACATACACACAAATATATATATATATATATAAAATGCCAAGAGGATGTTTACTATTTGTGTGAGGGAATATACCTGTCCGAGGGCATCAATGCAGAAGGATTTATGACTCCTGATGATATTGACAAAGAAAGTTCACAGGAAATCACAAAAATACCCTTTTATATTTCCAATTAATTTACCTGAACATGAGCATTTGACCTTGCATAGTATACCCAGCAATTTTACACCATTTTCACTTTCACTATGTATCAGTAGCAATCTTACCAAAAGTATTGCCTGGATTCAAGCCCCAGAATTTACAACTAATATATCAGATGTGGTTTCAGCGTGTGTCTGAGTTTTGGGGTATGGGGGAACTACAAAACTTCCCCAGAGCAGCAGGTGATCAGACTTCAGTGTTAGCTAGAAGAAAAGCTTGAGAGAATTACCCTGGACTGATCAGTAGTCTCACATCAGCACACCAGCCACATGAAACTTGGATATAAAAGAGGGGAAAAAAGAAAAGGAAACTTGAAAATAAAGGGCAAACTTTAAAGAAAGGAAGACTGTACAAGCACAATCATTTTTAAGAATGAATTAGTAAGGAAGAAAATGACACAGAATAATATTGTGTATGTATCTGTCAAATTACCTGGGGCTGTGTTTATCAGAAAGGAGATGCAACAAGCTTAGAAGGAAATAATGCTGTGTCCTGCACTTGCACAGGGTCAGCTTGTAGATCACTTGATCTTCATGATCATCTACAGCACGTATGCCTACTCCATTGTGTACATGCCCATTTCATCCTGCTCCAAATGACTACTCTGACAAAACAGTCTGCTTTATGATACTGACTAGCAGGTTGATCAATAGCTGAACAGAATCTCCCATATTTTTAACACCTGTGCTAACATATATACATTTGCAAAACATAGAGGAAGTCCACTGCCTCTGAGTGGCTCTGTAAAGCCTCAGAAGACAGTTCAGCTTCCACAGAGCATCCAAAAGCTTATAGACAGTGAGGTGAGAGCAATAGTGCCAGTTACACTGCTTTTGGATGAAAAAAAAGCAGCACATTAATTAGGTCCTTTTTCTTCTGGCATGATATTTTATTACAGAAAATAATGTACATTCCCAGACACTTGCCAGGAGGGACTACAAAACCCACTTGCCCACCCACACCTACTGCTGAAACTGTCTTTAAAACTCTAATGTACTGTGACACTTCTGAGTACCCTGGGAGAGCATAGCTGGCTTCCTCCAGTAATCCAGCCTGTTAGCAGGTGCTGCAAATCTAGAGGCAGATGTTAATTGATTCACACTGATGGCCTTGGCAGGTTCAGCTCGTTAGCCTACCCTGAATGTAACTGCAGTTAAGAGTATCTCCCTGTGCAGAGGAATTGAGGGTTAAGTGGTCCTGGTGTGCTAATAAGACTCTGCCTTAGGAGGCAGATAAGCTTGTGTCTGTTGCCTGTTTGCAACTTTGGCTTATAGTGTGGCTGGAGAAAGAACAGAGTATGAAGTGTATGCAGGTATGGGGGATATTAAACTGTAGGTGACTTTGAGGTTATCCTTCTGTGTACAAGCAACTAGATTTTTAGCTTTGCTTGTTAATCCTAGTTTTGGTTTATCTCTTAGAGTGAAAGTGTTTTGAATTAGAGCTATGCTTTACTGCTAGATGTAGCGATTAATACTGACTGTCCTTTAGGAGTTGTGGTGAAGAGAGTTTCAGAATAGGTGTTTACTTCCAGTTTGATAGAATGAAGTCTCTGCCTATTACTTTTCTATAGCCAGTATCACGATAAAGTAAATAGTGGAAAAAGAGGTAAAGATTTTTTTCCTGTGGGATGCCAAACACCTCTGTTGTCACTGGAAAGACTAGGGTTCCCTTTGCGATGGGATCTAAGTTAGGAAATGATACTGTATTTCTTCCCTGATGTGAAAGCAAAGACGACAGGTAGATCTTCTGTATGCCTTTATAGGAAAGTGCAAATAACAGTAGGGTTCTTTTTCATGTCATTCCTAAACTGCCAGTGGTATGCAAAGGCTTGTTTTGTCTTAGACCAAATGTGATTTGAAACTCTTTTTCGATTAAAATGACTGAGGAAAAAACATTCCGGTCTTACAGATCTGTATTTTGTTTTATAAACAGTCTTCTCATGAAGCTGAGAGGATATTTTTTTCTTTAAAGGTATGTTGTACAATTTCTAAGCTTGTAAACTAATATTTCCCCAAGACACGCAAAGGAACTCTCTGTTTAGACCTAAGGAAAAAAGCAGCCTAAAAATAGGTAGGACTCTATTCCTCTGAGTGAAGACACTCATGAGAGTCCTCTTGGCTAGTGAAGATGCAGCTACTGAATGTTATGAAGATGAAATTATTGTGAAAAAGAAATAAGTTGTTCTTAAGAAATAGCTCAAAATCCTTAGTTTCATTTTAAAATCTTGATATAGTGAGAAAGCAGGTTGATTGATTACTGTTGAAGGTAAGTATGGAGGAAACCTGATTTTTTTCATGTTATACAACTGTTACAGAAAATAGGCACATCTTTGATATTCTGACTGGAAACTGGATAACAATGGAAGTCTAAAGCAAAATATTCTCTATTCCCTCTCAGTTGTTGGCACTCATACTGATCTTGCACTGCCTTTTCTCCCCAGGTCTAAAAAAAGTCCAGTGTCAGATACATTATGCACTTGCTTTTTTTCCATTTACTTCAGACCCCAAGTTTATGGGTCCTCATGGGTACCTCATTTTCTGGGTTAGTAAATGATGATCAGCTAAATCTCTACCCACTCCCTCTAAATCCATAGCAACAAATGGTTTTCTGTCTTTGTGGCTGGGGGAGGCGAGTGGGAAGAGATGCTAGTCTAAGTGATATTGTACGATTGTTCAACAGAGATAAGTTTTTAATCCACTACAGAGAGCAAAAGGAACATTTGTGTGATAGAGGAGATACTGACATGGTGAGAAAGTGAGATAACTGTTGGAAAAGCTGCCTGCAGGGCCTTTTGTGCTTCCAAGTCACCCAGAACTGGAGAAGCATTTGAAGTGTGTCCCTTAATTAATGCAACAATGTGTGATAATTTAGCCTCTGAGAAGCCTGGGTTTTAAACTTTTTTTTTTAATCTGACAAATGAACCAAGAGGATTTGCTTTTGCTGTTTAGGGGGAAATGAGAGTAATGGATTGGGGAAGCACTGAATACTTAAACAGATTTGAACTATCCGAGGTTGGAATTATAAGTGATGACTTATTTCACCTAACATGTCGTCTCATAATAAATGCATGTAGGTAGTTTTTATGGCTCAAAACTATTAGCAGTTTATATAATACTGGTGATACCACAGCTTGGACTAAAAATAACATAGACATCTTGAAAATCAGCCATTTCTTTCTCTCTGAGACATCTAGGCAGTGTGATAACTGCTACCTCAAAACTGATAGCTTCCAGTGTTTCTTAGTAGATACACATTTTAGACACACCAAGTGTGTCCACCCAAATAACTTAAAAAAAAAAAAAATTCATGTCTCTCTATAGTAAGACTCCGACTTGTTTAATTGACACTGGGCAAGACATTTAGTTAGAAGTTTCAGTATACCAGGAAACATGTTGCCACAGTCAACAGGTTTCTCTCCCTTAACTTATACTTCCAGCGTAATTTCCCTTAAGGTAATGATAATTTCTAATACTTGAAACTTCAGGCTGCTGAAAGTCAGCAGCCAAAAAGACTCTTGCAAGTAGACAGTCCTTACTGCTTCCATTTGCAACCTGCCCAGGTACTGTTCTTTGTCTATAAGCCATTTCGTTACACTGCAGGTAAAAAATAGTTTTAGAGGAGGAGAAATTATCCCTGCTGTTTAAAGGTGTGCAGTGACAGCCAGTTTACTTCAAGGAGTATTTGTCTCTTGTCACAACTTTATTGGAAAAAGTTATAGGAAGTAAAAGGTGGTCTTCATAATGCCCATGATAAATACTGCCACAATAAACAGTGAGGCTGGAAGTAACTTCCTGCCCCCTCTACATTCATCCCTTTGTATTTTAAAGGTTTGCTGCTGTCAGGTATGCTGTATTGCCATTGATTTAGTTAATGTTACTGGGCAGCATTATTTACTGTAGAATTACTGACTTCTTGCTAACATGTCCAACTAGGAAATGACCTGCCACTGAGCTGATGTAAGTAGTTATTGCTCACTATTGTCATTCTAAGACTCATTGTACTATTTAGGTGCACCCTTCTGGTGCATCTGACTATTCTTTGACAAATAAAGACTAAAACTGTGATCTAATACAGTGACAATAGCCTTCATGTGATAGTCGGTAACATTCCTCAGCACCATGCATGAAAGACAACTTTGGTTGCCATAGCGATATCAGCATCATTTGTCTCTAAAAGCTGACATTTTTTTTTCCTCAAGCTCTTTAAATGTTTGATTGAAGGACTCTGACAGCTATTTGATATTGATCAGTGAATGACTGAATGACCATTGCCAGCAGTAGCATTGTATCATTCACTAAAATGTGCTTTAATGCACAGACTTGAGCACTTTCATTTTTCCCAACCTCCTTAACACTTATTTATTATTAAAAAAAAAAAAAAAGAAAAAGAATGGCTTTAGTAATTCAACAGAACAACGATGCTACCGCTTTCTTGTTTTGAAAGTACTGATGGAGATTGGCCACTTGGGTCATCCTGTAATGATCGAAATAATCCTTCAAATAGAAGAAAATATTTATTTGTGGTTTGTCACATAGTGCATTGCTTTCCTGCTCTCCACCCCCTCCTTTGCCCCATGTCTCTTTATCCAGAGTTCCAGCAGTTGACTTTCTTGGAAAAGGTATTTAACTTTTGCTGGAGTCCTTTGCCCTACCCTATTCAAGATAGTATTTCATTCACACTTAGATTTCTCTTCTCCCACACGTGTGCTTTTTCCAGTACCCAGCAGGACTATGATTAATCTGTCAATAAATGCTCAGCTGAGATTCCAGCAAGTGAAAGAGACAGGATCTGTCCTGTCCCTTTCCTCAGGAGTACAAAAGGATTGTTGCTCTAACAGACTGAAATGGGCTACCTTCTTGTGGAGGACCTCGGGGCCTGGGGAGGATATTGACCTTGACAAGATTACAGTGTTCCCGTGAGAGAACAAGAAAGGATGAGAAGCATGCCTGGGAAACTAAGTTTAAGGAATGTGTTGACCGTTTGCAGTTGTGATAAGGAACCTGAAAAAGTCACCCAATGAGGGGTGAGAAAAACAACTTCTGACAACTTTTTGACCAATAAGGGACAGACATATGTACAAGGTAACAAGTATAACGGGTATAAATTTGCTGGCTTGTAGTAATAAAAAACCTTCTTTGCTTGTACTATAAGAATGCGTACTTGTTGTTTGTCCGTCTCGACCACGACAATTGGTGACCCCGACGTGATGCTGTAAATAATGCTTGTGACTGGGAGGAGAGCAGTGGAGACGGAGCCCGGCATAGCTTGAGAGCGGCGGGAAGAGCTGCTAGTCCGGACTGATACTTGACACCTGGAGATAAACAGGTGACCTGCCGGGAACATGGGCGGGACCCTCAGTAAAGAGGACGCCGAAATTGTAAATATGTGGAAAGTAATATTGCAAAAGAGAGGACTTAAAGTAGAAGAGTTGATGTTGCGGAAAATGCTCTTATGGGGCAAGCAACACGGATATAAAGCAGATACAGTGACTGCATTTAGCGTGCCTGTGTGGCAAGGACTCGGGGACAAGCTGTTTGACAGTGCGTCCCGAGGGTCTAAGGAGGCAGCCAGCCTCCTGATGACGTGGTACCTGCTCCTAGAAACCGTCAAAGACATTAGAGAACAAAGGGATAGGATGAAGGAGTCAGACGTCCCTATCGTGGGGGGAGGGCAGTCCTCTCCCACAGAGGACGTGGGGTCTGTTGCCCAGTCCTCTGGCGAGCGTGCAGGGCAGCCAAAACCACGGGGCCGACAAAAGAACCCTTTCGTTGCTGACTCTGATGACGAGCAGCCCTCAGGACATCCTCGGACTATTAAAGATAGAACACATAAGCGGCCCCAGGCCTTGCTTCCTGGTAGTGACGTATGCCCCGCTGAAACGGCAGAGGCGCCGGTTAGCCCGTCCGTCCCCCCCCCTTGCCGCCTGATTAAGAGGCTCGAGAAGGGATGAATAGCCCCCCCCGGGCGCGGGGAGGGGAACAGGGGACCTCGTGCCTGTACCCCCCTCTGCCAGCCGAAACATCAGAGGGTTGGGATGATCCCATGGACAATGATACGGGGGATCCTGAATCTGGGGGGGTCTGCGGGAACACCGAAGGAGGGACAATTACAGGGAGGCTCGCGTTGCCGAGGACAGCCCTGGGTCATTGCGCCGGCTCGAATTACTGTCAGTCCCCACAACCCCCTGAAATTCTGGCAGCAGGTGAAAGCTCGAGCTCTGCAAGAAGGAAATTGGGACCTATCCGAGCAAATTAACGTTCCTGTAAGAGCCGGCAACTCCGGTGAAACGAATTTAAGGGGGACTGGGGCAATGGCTTTCCCCGTGGTACGGGGTGATCCAGGACAAGGAATTATGGATGAATATAGACCATATTCGTGGAAAGTTATACAGGATTTACAAAAGGCAACTGCCCAATATAGTCCCAACTCCCCCGCAGTTATGCAATTAATACACCTATTAACTATGGAAGAAATGACACCTTATGATATTGCTCAAATTGCTCAGATTATTTTCCAACCTGTGCAATGTGCTGTTTTTCGTAGTATCTGGACTCAGAAAGCAGAGGTGCAAGCAGTACACAATTTGCAGCTTTCACAAACCGATCCACATTATGGTAACGGAGCTGATGTTCTGACTGGGACTGGTCAGTTTAATAATCCTCAACAGGAGGCTCAATGGCATCTGCTTGTATTGGAGCAAGTAAAGACTATTGGTGTAGAAGCTTTGCTCCAAACAGTGGAGCTGGCGGAGCCTAAGGCAAGATATACCATGATTAAACGGGGGACTAAAGAGCCATTTCTGTTGTTTGTAGAGAAATTGTTGGGGGCTATAGAGCGGCAGGTATTTGATGCACATATACAAGAAATGCTGGTAAAACAGTTAGCCCGTGACAATGCTAACACAGATTGTCAAAAGGTGATTGAGACGATCTCTGGGGATCCAACCCTAGAAGCTATGATTATGGCTTGTGGGAAGGTGGGCTCTGTTGAACACAAAATGTCTGCATTAGCTACAGCTATGTCTGCAATGCATATGTCTAATCAGAAATGTTACTGCTGTGGGCAGACTGGACATGTCAAGGCAACTGTCCTGCTAAAAATAGAAAAGGAGGAGCCGGGCAGGTAGCTGTGGGAGCAGCTACATGTCTTAAGTGCGGAAAGCTGGGACACTTTGCAAAGCAATTGAAATCGAAATTTCATGCTAACAGTCAACCCCTCCAGTCGGGAAACGGCAGAAAGAGCACGAAGGGGCTCATGCAGACACAAATGCCCTACCACTCCAACAACCCCTTTCTGGTACAACAGCCAACGCAGACACCACAAGCCTTTGTGACAAGTTACGGGGACAAACCCAAGGAGCAGCTGGGATGGATGTATGCACCGCCCACACAGTAACTTTATTTACCCAAGGAGCGCATAAAGTGCCCCTGGAAGCCTGGGGACCAATTGGTAAAGGATTAAGTGCCTTACTAATAGGATGATCAAGTAGTACTTTGCAAGGGTTAATTGTGCATGTGGGAGTTATTGATGCTGATTGTCATGGGCAAATATGTGCAATGGTATCTACTGCAACCCCTCCAGTCACTATAAAAGGAGGCACACGAATTGCTCAACTCGTACCATTTATGAGCTGTGTGCCTGCGACAGAACAGGTAACTCGTGATACTCAAGGTTTTGGGTCCTCTGGAAAGCAGCAGGTATTTTGGTCGCAACGCATTACGGAAAGCAGGCCAGAAATGACCTGTACCCTCACTATGGCAAATGCATCCCCGTCACAGATAAAATTGATACGTTTCCTGGACTCTGGGGCTGATATGACCATCATAGCGCAGTGTAACTGGCCCCCCTCGTGGCCATTGGTTGTAAATGCGGAAGGAGTGTTGGGTGTAGGTGGAGTTTCAAATAGTTTTATTGCAGCAAAACCTGTGCTAATAAGCAACCCAGAGGGACAGAAAGCCACTGTGAGGCCATATGTCACCACTTTGCCACTTAATTTATGGGGTCGAGATGTGTTGGATCAATGGGGGGTGCGTCTTACCACGGATTTTTCATAGGAGCCACTGTGCTGCAGGGCGTGGAGCACCCGACACTGGCACTGACCTGGTTAACAGATAAACCAGTGTGGGTGGATCAGTGGCCCCTCAATCAAGAAAAACTCCTCACCTTGAAATCTTTAGTTGCAGAACAATTGGCCGCAGGACATATTGAGGCCTCTCATAGCCCATGGAACACACCAGTGTTTGTGATCAAAAAGAAATCTGGAAAATGGAGGCTATTGCATGATTTACAAAAGATTAATGAGGTAATAGCAACCATGGGGGCATTGCAGCCAGGGTTACCTTCTCCAACTATGATTCCAATGCAATGGGAAATTATTGTAATGGACTTAAAAGATTGGTTTTTCACCATCTCTTTAGCCGTACCTGATATGGAGAAGTTTGCTTTCACTGTACCCTCAGTGAACAACAGTGAGCCGGCGAAAAGGTATCATTGGAAAGTTTTGCCTCAGGGAATGAAAAATTCTCCCACCATTTGTCAGTGGTTTGTGGCAAAGGCCATAAGTCCAGTTCGTGCTGTGTTCCCAACGTGTTATTGTTATCATTATATGGATGACATTTTGTTAGCCGCTCCATCTCAACAGATGTTAAGCGAAATGGAATTCACAGCACGTGATTCACTACAGCGATTAGGCCTAGTTATTGCACCTGAAAAGGTACAGCATCAACAGCTGTGGCTGTATTTGGGTATGAAAATATTAAATCAGACACTTGCACCACAACCCATTCAGTTACAGTTGGAGATAAAAAATTTAAATTATGTAAAAAAATTGGCCGGAGTGATCAGTTGGGTTCGACCCTATTTCGGGTTGCCATCATCAAAATTACAGCCACTTTGGGATTTATTGAAGCGTGATACAGATATTGCTGCATCATGGGCACTAACCCCTGAAGCAAAACAAGTAATTACAGAAGTAGAGCAAGCAATTGTGCATAGACGTGTGGAGAATTGATCTGACAGTTTCAGTTCAGGTTTTTGTATTAATAGACAAATTGGTACCTTTTGCCATGATCGCACAATGGAATTCTGATTGGCCGGATCCATTGCATGTGTTAGAATGGGCCTTCTTACCGTTCAGACCAAACAAAACCGCCCCAGGTCTTTTTGAGCTTATAGCCCAAATTATCATAAAGACCCAAGTTCGATGTATGGAATTGATAGCCAGGGACCTGGAATGTATCACTGTGCCTGTTAAAACTGATTATTTTGAATGGTGTCTCGCTAATAGCTCCGCATTGCAAGCAGCCTTGGCAAATTATACTGGGCAAATTGGGTATCATCTTCCCTCTCATCCATTAATTAAAATGGGAAGTCAAATATGCTTTGCACAAAAGCAACTAAGTCAATCAGAGCCGGTGATTGGTCCCATGGTGTTCACTGACGGTTCAGGAAAAACAGGAAAAGCAGCCATTGTGTGGCATGATGGCCAGCAATGGCAACAGAAGGTAGAACAGCAAGGCTCCCCTCAAGTTGTAGAACTTCGAGCAATGGTGATGGTGTTTCAACATTTTCCAGATCCTATAAATGTTGTCACCGATTCAGCTTATGTGGCAGGTTTGGTTCAAAGATTGGATAAGGCTGTGCTTGGTCAGGTGGGAAATGAAAAGTTATTTGGGGTGTTGAAGCTGTTATGGATGGAGATTCAGGAACGCTGCTCCCCATATTATGTCATGCATATTAAAAGCCACACAAGCTTGCCTGGTTTTATTGTGGAAGGGAATGCTCATGCAGATGCTCTCGTGTCGGGGGTGGCAATAGGTCCAGTACCAAATGTGAGACAACAGGCGATCGAAGCTCATCACTTTTTTCACCAAGGACATCGGGCCTTAAAGCGGCAATTTCGATTGTCGAACTCTGAGGCTCATGCCATCATTGCCGCATGCCCTGACTGTCAGGGCCACCATGTACCTCATTATTATGGAACCAACCCTAGAGGCCTTCAAGCCTTGCAAATCTGGCAGACTGACGTGACACATATTCCTGAGTTTGGGCGGTTGAAATATGTGCATGTGTCTATTGATACTTTTTCTTCTGTTGTTATTGCCACCGCTCAAACAGTTGAAGCCGCCAGGGATGTTATTCGACACTGGCAACGAGCGTTTTCTGTGGCTGGTGTACCTCAGCAGATTAAGACTGACAACGGTCCAGCCTATCTTTCTACCAAGGTGACTACCTTTTTGCAGCTTTGGGGAATTACCCCTGTCACCGGTATCCCTCATTCTCCCACAGGACAAGGTATTGTAGAGCGCGCCCATGGAACTCTAAAGCATATGCTTCAAAACAAAAAGGAGGAATGATGGGTGAGGGCCCGGAGGCTTGACTTAACAAGGCCACGTATGTATTAAATTTTTTGCAGGTCACTGATGATGTTCAATAACCACCAATGCTGCGTCATTTTGGGTCATTGACAAGTATATCTGGTGTGACCCCTGGGGTTAAGGTTCAGATACGGGACCTGCAGACGGGTCAATGGTCTGCACCTTGTGACTTATTAACCTGGGGTCGAGGTTATGCTTGTGTCTCCACAGATACTGGACCGTGATGGTTGCCGGCACGACTGGTAAAACCCTACTTAGAAGTGTCATCGCCTGCTGCAGTCTCCTCAGAGTAGTGGTTGCAATATGGGTACCATCGCAGCCCAAGATGAACGTATGGGTAACACTTGCAAATGCTACGGGCCAAGAGGGACGCTGGCTAAGCACGCAAAGCAATGCTACATCACAAGCTTTTTCTGGATTATTGCTAGGTATAGATTCTATATGCCATGCTACGCTATAAAACAGAGCAGCTATTGATTTCTATTGTTGGCCCATGGCCACAGTTGTGAAAACCTTAATGGTATGTGTTGTATGAACCTATCAGATCATTCGGTGTCAGTGTCCCAGAGTATCCAACAGCTGCGAAAGGAGGTGCAGAAGCTGACAGAAGATGTTGGGTTTTTGGGGGGTTGGATGGCTTGTTCTCTCAATGGGGGATTGGATGGTGGTTAAAGGGAGTATTGAAAACAGGATTATTAATATTGGCAATTATTATCGTTGTATTGAGCATCTTCCCATGTGTGCTGTCCTTGCTGCAAAGGGCCCTGCAGCGGACAATTCACATGGCATATTTGGCGCAAAAACAAAAAGGGGGAATTGTGGAGGACCTCGGCTGGACCGAGGGGCCTGGGGAGGATATTGACCTTGACAAGATTACAGTGTTCCTGTGAGAGAACAAGAAAGGATGAGAAGCATGCTTGGGAAACTAAGTTTAAGGAATGTGTTGACCGTTTGCAGTTGTGTTAAGGAACCTGAAAAAGTCACCCAATGAGGGGTGAGAAAAACAACTTCTGACAACTTTTTGACCAATAAGGGACAGACATATGTACAAGGTAACAAGTATAACGGGTATAAATTTGCTGGCTTGTAGTAATAAAAAACCTTCTTTGCTTGTACTATAAGAATGCGTACTTGTTGTTTGTCCGTCTCGACCATGACACCTTCTCTTACATACATCCATGTCTTTTCATATGATTCTTCAGCAGCTCTTTCTGAGGATGATGGTATCAGTCAGCCATATGATGTTAGGATTTCCCACTGCATGAACTTTCTTTCTTCTCAAGCATTTCAAAACAAACCCATTACTTTTCTCCAGGGTTTATTCCAGCGCCTTGGAATTGTTGGTGTCTGCCAACTACTTCTTCACTTGTGATTAATTTAGCGGAGATGTATAGTTCGTGTAAAATGGTAGTTAACGTTACAAATTAGTAGAGAAAGGAGATTCCTCTAGCTAAGGAGAAATATCTCAACTCTTTGGGCTGCTACTTAAGAGAAAAATCACACTTTTCTTTGAGGGTGTAATTGTGCTTGACCACAATAATTCCTGTTCTTCTACTTATGAAAGACTTCCCCCCTGCCACCTTTTCTTCCCAAGTGGCTGAGGTTGTGGTTAGGAGGTGTTTTGCGTTTGTTTTTTAATTCCTGGCTTACTGCAAACATACCAAACTTGTGTCTGTGTCTGGCCTTCTGGTATGTGCTACATCGGACTCTGCTGAGAGTTGGTTAGCAGAAGAAGACAGCTGTTTTTCAGTAAGCCTCCTGTTTCTAATTGACTGTGTGTTTGTCTTTCTGGTCAAGAGCATGTTCAGTTGGTGTGAAGTGCAAGTTCAACTGGAAGTCCCAATTATCTTTCTTCCACTGTGCTCCTTTGCAAATGTTCATGTTCCTCATTAACGAGGCAGAAGCACCACAGCATACTAACATCGGCTGGGGACTTTGATGGGCAGTTCACCTCTGTGTGCCTGTCTGTCTCTGGCTGTTTCAGCAGGCTACTGATTTCTATAGTGTTAGTGCTCTGCTACCTATATAAACGCTGGTTCATCCTAGTTCTGTGTTTTTCATATAAGTAGTAGTTTTATTTCAACAACCTAATAGTATGCTTATAGAAGGTTTCTATATTATAGAAATTATATATAAGCAAAAGATTTTCCACAGCTGCAGCTATCAACACAATACCTGGTGATGATAAAGTCTATGCATGAGCCCATACTGAGGCGCAAGCCTATGTTAGCTAAATAGGCCTGTGGCAAGACTTTGGAAATGTTATAGCTGATTTCATCAGTGTTTATAGCTGCAACATCAGTGGAACTAGTCCTCAGTGACTTTTATTCGCTGTTTCTTAAGTATGTACTAGGCTCATCAAGAGCAGTTTTTCAAGGACTGAGTTCCCCATGATAAAACATGAGAAATAATAGAGAAATTAGGTAGCAGTATGTCTGGGGTGACTAGTATTTACTTACATGGAATCTGTGGCATCTTCCACCTGAATTAGTCTGAGCTTTTTCAGCTATTGTTATAGGAAAAGAGGGGACCCAAATACAGTAAAATCAATGCAGTTTAAAATAAGATAATGCTTTTACCGAGAACTGTTACAGAATGCTATTTCAAGTAGTAACAGAGTCTCTGCTCTTGAGTCACTGCTATTTTTTTTTTTTTCTAAGACTTTGCAAATCAAAGGAAATGCACAGGTATTTTCTTGAGCCTTTTCTCTTAGATAGAATTGTTTTCTTTTCAGAAAGTTTTTTTATTTATAGTATATGATACAAGGGAGTTAATGCTGATTTCTGGCCTTCAAGTGCTACTGCAATAATAATGTTTAGTAAAAGAGGTCTGTCTAGACTCCTTTTCTCTGTCCCTGGCCAAATCTCTCTTTCATGAGTTCACTCTTCCTCCTCTGAGTGACTCAGTAAAGTTTTAGAATCTGCATCTTGGGCACTTACATATGAGCAAAATAAGCTCTGTCATCTCACTCAAAATTATAAAAAGCCTGCAGGGTTCCATGAACAGACCTTCTACAGTCTGATATTTACTGCTTTAAATAGGTCTGTGGCTACCTCCTTGTCCTTTTATCCCCCCCCCTCCCCCTCAAAATAGAAGAAAATAACTGATTTTGAACCTTTTGTTGATCTATGCTTTCTAAATTTGCATGTCTGGAGTCTTACATATTTGCAGTATGATTCGCCTAATCATGAAACAGAAGGTTACTAAGACATCTCAAAGTGATTTCATGGTTTGTGCAGTTTAAAAATAATTATTCCCAACTTAATAACCAGTAATATTAAGTAAGCAGCCTTCAAGGTTGTTTGCTTTTTCAAAATTTCATAACATTTGTCACCTCAAAGTACAAAAGCTACATTTATTTTGGATACAGAGAGGATAGTTTCTATAGAATTAACTTATCTATCTAACCTGACTGCATGGTGGTACCTGCTGTGTTTTTGAGGTATGTCCTTTATACCACCCTCATGGGGCAGGGAAGCATTATAATTTCTTCTGAAAAGGGGAGGGGGAATCAGTCTAAAAAGACTACAGGTTTGACTGCACTAAAATTATCAGGTTAACCAGATAAGGACACAGAAATGTTAGCACAGATGACAGTATGATAACCTTAATGTGTGACATTCTTATTCAGAAGTAAACTAGACATAAATGGTTCTGACCTGATTTTTCTTTTTATTTTTTTTTAAGGTTAATAGTTAAATGCATTATGTCAGCAGTCATAGCAGACTTGCTCTAATTTTGTCAAATAGCCCAATATGGACACAGCTTTAGGCATTTGTGAAGGGTCTAAATAGGAAATCTGACCTGGCAAGCTGGTACTCAGGAGCAGCACTTCTGCAACTCAAACTAGTGCCATCAGCCACAGGTGATTAATGTTCCTATACGATCAGTATATGTTTTTCTTATTAAAAAGCAATATATATTTTTACTGTTAATGTTTTTGCTAATCTGATATTAACATCTGGTGATAACTTTTCAACAAAGCCTGAAATAAGAAACAAATGGTTCCTGGAGGATTGCTGAAGAAAAAGACGACTTGGCACCATTCACATGGCATTCCTGTTTCTGATTTATCTTGCATATATGCATCACATTTTCTAAATGTCATACTGGAAAAATCACAGAAGAAATACTGTAATTTATTTTGCTTCTGATTTCCACTCAGTGATTTCCAGAACTATAAAAACATTATCATGTGTTTTCTATGGTTGTGTTTGAACACTGAAGAATTGAATACAAATTCAACATAAGGATGGGTTTAATATTCTGTTGTTTTAACTCCACTGTAATATAAAATACTTAATTTCTGGAAGGCTAAATGCATGACTGATTCCATAGCTGGGTTGTTTTGGGTTTGTTTTTTCTTATTCCAGAAGAAAAATGTTCTTTGTAACTGATCCCTTATGAGTTTATTTTGGTTTTTTAACAGGCTTTTTGTTACATGGCATTATTCTGAAAGTTCACCTCTCTGTGAATAGAGAACTACAAGGAGTAAGGGCAGAACTGCTTAATTCAGTGATGTGTTTAGTTGCTTCATTCAGTTGCCTGCTTGAAGTTTTTGGGTTTTTTTTCTTTTTTTAAATAATAATAAAAAAGCTAGGAAATAAATCTTAGTGAGATATTGCCTTTCTAATTTTAATCTTATTTGTGCCTTAAGTTTATTCCTTCTTGGCTGAAGTTAAAATCAACAACAAAAAGTTTACCAGATATCATAATGGGTAATCACATTGGTAAGTATTTAAAATTAAGAGCAATTACTCAATCAGAATGACAAAAATGTGGTAAATTCAGTTAAAACAACTTACTATATTCCTTGCAGAATGTCATTAACATTTGTATTATTAGCTAATAAAAATGTCATCTTAAATGCTAGATCGTTAGGGAAACAATTAGAATCTAATCTAACAAACAGCTCAGTATGTTTCTTTATAATTCCTAATTAATTTAATTTAGCTGACTATATAATATTATTGGAGCTCAGAATTGTGATTTCTAGGTAATTAAAGTAACATGTAACACTTGTTTATTTCATCAGATAGCTGAAATATTTTCAAACACTTTAGTCTTTGATAAGTAACCTTGTACTTCTAGGTATAAAAGGAAAGATGACTTACCGTGAATGTTCTCAAGAGAAAGAGGTGTCTGTTGAAGATATCCATCTTCAATAGAAACTTTCGAAAATAATAAAATACAATATTTCATTTCATGACTAATCATATGAAAGTGATTTTTTTTTCTCTCACTTATTACCCTTCTAAGAGGAACTTGATTTTATTTTTTGAGTACATGCTATTTTTGTTGACCTTTTAAATTATTTGCATTAAGATCTTTCTTCAGCATGAGGAAATACTATGCAACATAGGTTTGTTTGGGTTTTTTTTTTTCATTAAATCATCTTAGAATAGCTGAATCTGTCAGATATTCCATAATTTTTTTTTGCAATATGCTGTTGTTCATTAGCACTTCAGTGAATATTTTATGGGTATTCCAGAGATTCTGATTCCTCTTTGAGTTACCATCATGCCATCAATTTTAAAAGAAAAGATTACCTTAATTAAAATACTCATCTTGCATCCTGGATGCACTACCTGTGAATCTTAAGTCAATGTGTGTAGCTGATAGGAAAATATACCTATTGAGTCAAAAGTACTCTGTTACTTGGTAATACTGAATAACTGCAGGCTACAAGAGAGGCAGTCTGTCAGTCCTCACAGTTCTGGAGATCACTGGTTTGGCAGTGATTAAAAGCCATAGCTAGAAGGGAACATCTGGGGGAAAACTGGATAACCCACATACAGTTCAGGTGAAAATGTGTAGCATAGACTGCCCAGATAAGTCTTTGTTGATACAGACATGGTGGGTTGAGTTTGTGTGCAGATCTTGCATCCTACCTAATTCCAGAAGTCACCAAGCTGTGGTTCCTCTCACTGGTCTGGGCTTCAAAACCATGTTTCTATGCAAATATTGTTATACATTCTTAAAGGACTAACACAACATTAGATTGTAAACAATCAGTTCACCACTGAGCAAGGTAGCTGAGATGATGAATGGATTTGGAGCATTAGAGCAAAAATGGTTTTGTCAACCAACAACCTGATAAAGGGCAGACAAATAGGAATATGTTGCACAGCACTTCAACCCCAGCTAATAGGTAATTAACACAGTGAACAAAAATTTGCATCAGTAAATATAGCTGTTGTGACTGAATTCTCATACTTATTTTCCTAAAATTCTATGTTTAAAATCTGTTAACAGGCCACCCAGAAATAAAGGGTTCAGTCTAGATCATATCAAATGACTCATTTCCAGTCTGGCATGTAGTTATGGAAATACATATACATATATATTTTAATTTGTGGGCTGAACTAGGAACAAAATCTCCTGGTTTTCTCAGCAAAATAAGAAACCAAAATATTTGATCTGTATAAGAAGACATTTCTTATTTGGAGATTGTAGTTCTAACTTTTTTAATGTTGCTTCATTTTTTATAATTTTTTTTTTTTTAAGGGTAATACTTCGTTTTGAAAATATTGGATTGGAAGTTTTTGATCTCTCATAAATTTGATCTGAAAATACCCGTCACTGGATGAAGGAAAGAATAATTGGGGCTCTACCAAAATTTCACTTTTTCCCCAGTAAGCAGGCCTAAGTCTATTATATGGAAGAGCACTTATGCATATTCTCTGCATACAATTTACCAGCAACAGTGGGCTACAGCAGCTGATTAAGACTACTGAGCTTAAACCAGAAATGCTTTTCTGTGTTCTCATTACTGTTCTGGTGGGCAGTCCTTCATTTCTTGCATGTGTAAGATTTTAAGCAGCTTGCATGTGTTACATTTTAAAAGAAGTCAAATCTGATTACAACTGAAATATTAGGAATATAGAGTTGTGGGGTGTAACCATAGTAGATAAAGAACTTAAAGAATGTGCAGTACTGTACTTTTAGCTGATTATTGTTGGCTTGTATTTTCTTTCAAGAAGCCAAGAAGATTCGCTTCTTGAAAACTCCCTACCTTTCCCATTTTGATAACAAACTGAAAGACCAATCATTGAAAAGGTTGGATTTCAAAAGAGAACATAGTATACATTTTTATGCAAACTAATATAGATAGTGATGAGAATCATACTGCGCAGAATCAGCTAAAGGAGGTCAAGAAGCGGACAAGTGAGGAAGACTATGAAAGACCACCAGAGGGCTTCTGAAGACCACCAGAGACCTTTGCTGCACCTGCGTGAAGAGACATATACATATGCTAATGATTTACTGGAAAGTTGATGATTATGTATAACATTTCCCAGAAACTTAATGAATATGTATAACAGGTGTGTATTTAACTGTATCGTTAGACAAGACAGGTGCACACGATAGGTGGAGCGATCCCCCGTGTGCCCAGCGCTGCAATAAAGGAGTGCCTGCTTCTTAACTTCTCATTGCTGTTAAGGAGTTTTATTCCGGATTTCGGCAACAGTTTTGGCGACCCAGATGGGACCTTGCGAGTGAGACTGGACGAGATCGAGTGGTGATCGAACTCCAGCCGGCACCGAGGGATTCTCGGGGGGGAACCATCGCTCTCGACTCGCAAAGCTCCTCGCAACGTTCCCTGGAGAAAGGGTAAGGCACTTCTTCTCTGGAATCTGTTCGGATAGCCTGCCCGTAAGGCGCGGCGAAAGCTTCGCAGGGTTGGGGCTCAGAGGGTACCCGTCTGTGGAGAAGCCTAGGCGTCTGCCCGTAAGTCATAAGCGAAAGCTATTGCTGGGTTGGACATCTGTGTATCTGGGATAAGTCTACCCGTAAGTCATAAGCGAAAGCTATTGCTGGGTTGGACATCTGTGTATCTGAGACAATTGTCATTTGCATTTATTTGGTATTTGATACTTGGTATTTGATATTTGGTATTTGATATTTGATATTTGGTATTTGGTATTTGGTATTTGATATTTGATATTTGGTTATTAATATTTGGAACTTTGATAATTGATATTTGATGTATTTGGTAATTGATATATAAGCATAATGGCATTAGCCAAATTATTTAAGAGTAAGAAAGAGTATGGGAAATATAACCACTGATGAAAAGATACCAAAAACATCACCATTGGGATGTTTATTGGCACATTGGAGTGAATTACATGATGATTTACGTAAAAGTCAAATGATTGAATATTGCAATCATTGGTGGCCTTTGTATGTTTTGGAAGATCAAGAAAAATGGCCAACAAATGGAACTTTAAGTTATAATACTATATTACAGTTAATGTTATTTTGTAGGAGAGAGGGTAAATGGAGTAAAGTGCCATATGTGGATCTGTTTTTTTATTTGAGGCAGAAAACGGATTGGCAAAAAAAAAAAAAAAAATACAAGTTAATTAGTCGAGACAATTTAGTGATAACATTAACTTCAGAAAATAAGAAAACTAAGAGTTGTTGTTCAGCTTGTGATATTAGAAAAAGATACATTAAATGTATGGTACCAAAAGAAGATAAAATGGAACTAGAATTAGAAATAACCCCACCAAGGGAGGAGCAGGATCTCTCTCCCTCACATTCACGGGAAAGGAGTATTGAGTCAGGGAGAATAATTTATTGGATAGTACTGAAAAACAGATGGTAATAAAACTGGAAAAACACAAGCAGAGGCAACACTTATGAATGGAATGCTTTCTGGAACTTTGGAACAGAGTTTTCCTTCGAGAGATCCCCAGTGGGATCCAAATGACCCTGTACACAGGAGAAGGTTAACTCGATATCAAAAATAGGTATTGTATGAAATAAAACATGCAATGCCGAAAGCTTTGAATTGGTCTAAATTATATGAAATAAATCAAGATAAAAATAAATCTCTCTCTGTGTTTTTGGAAAAATTGAAGGAAACCACTAAAAATATACTGATTTGAAATTGGAGACAGAAGCAGAACAACAATTGGCTTCGATTTTTTTTATGAAGCAGTCAACACCTGATATAAGGCAAAAAGTCCAAAAATTGGAAGGAGAGGATTCAAGAAATTTAAATAAAATGTTAGAAACAGCATGGAAAGTCTATAATAATTAAGAGAAGAAAGAAAAAACAAAAAAAAAAAAAAGAAAAAAAAGATCAGAGACAGTAGATTAATAGCTGTCTTAACAGGGAATGCAGCAAGAGGAAGAAGACGAGCTCGGGGAAGAGGAAGTTTTAGAAACTTTGGTAACTGGGAACCTAATACACCCCTCGGAATGAATCAGTGTGCATATTATAAGGAAGATGGAGATTGGAAAAGGGATTGCCCCAAAAGGCAAATAAGTCAACAAGAGGCTACAAAAATGATGACTTTAAATGAATGAAAGAGACCGGAGGGGAACCCAGCTGAACCTCTGGTTACAATTAAGCTGGGAAATGATAAAGTTGAATTTTTAGTTGATACGGGAGCAGTATATTCTGTTTTGAATACTTACAAAGGGAAATTGGAAAATAAAACAGCGAACATAATTGGAGCGACTGGGAAACAGGAAAATAGACCATTCTTTCAACCCCTTGATTTAAAATTTGGAAATAAAACAATTACACATGAATTTTTGTATGTACCAGAATGTCCGATACCCCTGTTGGGTCGAGATTTGTTATCCAAATTGAATACACAGATAGCTTTTGAGGGAGAAGAAATTCTTTAAAAGATACCAGAATCAAAGACAGGAGAAATATTGATGATACAGGAGAAGGTTAAGATTCAGGAGATGCCACAAGAAGTTGATGATGCTGTGATCCCTACAGTTTGAAACACAGAGATACCTGGAAAATCTAAAATGACACAACCTGTAAAAGTAGAACTGAAGGAAAATGTGAAACCAGTGAAATTAAAACAGTATCCAGTTAAACCTGAGGCTAGATTGAGAATCAAGAAATTAATTGATAAATTTTTGGAATATGGAATCTTAGAGGAGTGTGAATCTGAATATAATACTCCAATTTTACCAGTGAAAAAGCCATCAGGAGAATATAGATTAGTACAGGATCTGAGGGCAATAAATCAGATAGTGAAAGACATACATCCTGTAGTGGCCAATCCATATACACTTTTAACAACTCTAGGGGAGAATCACCAGTGGTTTACAGTGCTTGATTTAAAAGATGCTTTCTTTTGTATACCCCTGGAAGAAGGAAGTTGAAAAATTATTTGCTTTCGAGTGGGAAAATCCAAAAACAGGACGAAAAACACAATTGACATGGACAAGATTGCCACAAGGATTCAAGAACAGTCCAACAATTTTTGAGAACCAATTAGCAAAAGAACTTGAGATGTGGAAACGAGATGGTCCCAAACCTGGACATTTACTCCTACAGTATGTAGACGACATATTGATAACAACAGAGGAGAGACCAGCGTGTATAAAGGTAACAATTGATCTTTTAAACTTTTTGGGGTTAAGCGGATACAAAGTCTCTAGAACTAAGGCCCATATACCAAAACAGACTGTGATATATCTGGGTTTTGAAATCTCACAAGGGCAAAGACAGTTGGGAACAGACCGCAAAGAAACAATTTGCAGTATCCCGGAGCCGAGAAATACCCACGAATTGAGAACCTTCTTGGGAATGACTGGGTGGTGTCGGCTATGGATAATGAACTATAGTCTGTTGACTAAACCTTTATATGAAGCTCTTAAAGGTCCACCATTTGAATGGGGTCCAGATCAGCAGAGAGCTTTCAAGAATCTAAAACAGGCCCTGATGACAGCACCAGCCCTGGGACTTCCGGATCTGACTAAAGACTTCCAGTTATTTGTACATGAGAAACAACACCTTGCACTGGGAGTGCTGACTCAGAAGATGGGAAGTTGGAAGTGACCGGTTGGATACTTTTCCAAACAATTAGACTTTGTAAGTAAAGGCTGACCTGCTTGTTTGAGAGCAGTAGCAGCCACTGTGATGATAATACAGGAGGCCCGAAAATTGACTTTGGGAAGGATGATGGTGGTATATGTACCACATATGGTGATATCAGTGTTAGAACAAAAGGGGGACCATTGACTCTCCCCAAACAGAATGATGAAATATCAGGTAATTTTGATGGAGCAAGATGATGTACTTTTGAAAACCACTAATTTGACTAATCCTGCAGTCTTTTTAAGTTCTATACAGGAAGAAGGACAACTGGAACATGATTGCCTGACTACCATTGAGTATGTATATTCCAGTCAAGAGGATCTGAAGGATGTACCTATGGACAATCCAGACTGGGAATTGTACACAGATGGTAGCAGCTTTGTTGAAAATGGAATCCGCTATGCAGGATATACGGTAACAACTGAAAAATCAGTTATAGAAGCCAATGCTTTACCAAACACAGCTTCAGCTCAGAAGGCTGAACTAGTGGCTTTGACAAGGGCTCTAGAATTGAGTGAAGAAAAGAAAGTGAATATTTGGACTGATTCGAAATATGCATTTGGCGTGGTCCATGTCCATGGGATTTTATGGAAGGAAAGAGGACTATTATCCTCTCAGGGGTCCAACATTAAATATAAAGAGGAGATTTTACATTTACTACAAGCAGTTCGGAAACCAACTGCAGTAACAATCATGCACTGTAAAACACATCAATCAGGGAATATAAAAGAGATTGTAGGGAACAGATTAACAGATAAATCAGCTAAGGAAACAGCCAAAAGGAATACCTTACAAATGGCATTAATTCTTACAAAAACTATTGTAATACCAAAGGAAAAAACCTAAATATTCAGAAGAGGATGAGAAATTGGGAAGATTATTAAATGCAAGGAAAAATTTGAAAGAATGGTCAGTGACATACAATTTTACTAAGATTGTAAGATGTGACTTTTCCTATTCGGCCCCGGTCACGTCTCACCAACTTTTGCAATCTAACTACATGTTGATTCATGAATTACTACCTATACCCATCGGAATGAATCTCGCTTTGGTAAAACAGTTACTACAACACAAGGATCTAGTTGAGATTTTAGAAAAAATTAGGGAAAATGGACAAAAAAACCCCCCTTAATAACTGTTCATAACAATGTGAAAGAAATACACCGAATTTTTGAAAGAGTGCAAAAAGATGTAGAACATAAATGGTGGGACACACTTTTCGGATGGTCACCTACTGCTACAGGCATCCTGAACAAGTTGTGTCACCCCATCGTGGTTCTTTTGATATTGGTTTTGATCAGTTTGACTCTGTCAGCAATATTATATATCCTAACTTGGAGAATGATGAATCGGCTAACACGTTTGACTCGTGAAACTTCTTTTAATCACATGATCGTCCAAGCTGTTGCAAAACAACAAAATGAACAAAGAAACCCAGAACCTCCTCCAATATATAGTAACTGATCAGTAGAATTATAGTGAAAGTATTGAAGTGATTTTCAAAACTTTCAAAGGGGGGAAATGTTACATTTTAAAAGAAGTCAAATCTGATTACAACTGAAATATTAGGAATATAGAGTTGTGGGGTGTAACCATAGTAGATAAAGAACTTAAAGAATGTGCAGTACTGTACTTTTAGCTGATTATTGTTGGCTTGTATTTTCTTTCAAGAAGCCAAGAAGATTCGCTTCTTGAAAACTCCCTACCTTTCCCATTTTGATAACAAACTGAAAGACCAATCATTGAAAAGGTTGGATTTCAAAAGAGAACATAGTATACATTTTTATGCAAACTAATATAGATAGTGATGAGAATCATACTGCGCAGAATCAGCTAAAGGAGGTCAAGAAGCGGACAAGTGAGGAAGACTATGAAAGACCACCAGAGGGCTTCTGAAGACCACCAGAGACCTTTGCTGCACCTGCGTGAAGAGACATATACATATGCTAATGATTTACTGGAAAGTTGATGATTATGTATAACATTTCCCAGAAACTTAATGAATATGTATAACAGGTGTGTATTTAACTGTATCGTTAGACAAGACAGGTGCACACGATAGGTGGAGCGATCCCCCGTGTGCCCAGCGCTGCAATAAAGGAGTGCCTGCTTCTTAACTTCTCATTGCTGTTAAGGAGTTTTATTCCGGATTTCGGCAACACATGTAGGTGATACAATCCAGGAAACCATTTTGTTCTGCTTTTTATCAGTGAACCTTTCTTCAAGAAAACTTAGAAAGCTTCATATTTTGTTGCTAACAATTTAGTCTCTTGATTAAAGTTAACTGCCTGTTCTTCCAAGAAATGATCTATTTTTGGCAGCTTTTTCTTAATAAAAAATGGAAGATTATTCAGCTGGCAGTATTGCCTTGGCCTTTAAATATCAGTATTATCAATTCTTTGAGGTGCCTGATGGTGCTTGGGGATGATCAGATCTACATGGGATGATGTTCTGCTCCTCAGACTTTCTTGCCCTTCTGAACTTTTTCTGACTAGAAAGAAGGCGGCTGTAAACCTAAGGCTTATCAATAGTTTACAAACTTGTTTGCTACATTGAAACCGGATAGCTGAGCATGGGCTGAAGTAACCTGCCTAGATGTTCAAGTCCTAGATTTAAACACCTATTAGTGAGAGGAAAACTATAAATTCATTTTTCTAAGCAATTAAGGCATAGGGGGTCACCAGCTTTAGCTTTATTGGGAAGGGAGGACTCACTGCAACCGCAATTCCAAACTGATTTTTGGATGGAATTTCTGTGGGCTGTTTTCCATCTTGTTTTGCAACATTGCAATTGGATTTGATATTTAAGTAGTGTATTAAATTACATTGGTATTGGGAATACATTACTGAGCCTTTCAAATGAGATACTTTAATTATCCACAACTTGAATAGCTGTATTCAGACAACCCCAGAGATCTGCTGCTCCCCCTGCCCCACTCCAGTTTAAGTAAATCTGAACTCTTAAAAGATTCACAACCTGGGTGTTCACTTCTGTATGACTCCTGCCACAAAGCACTCTCTGGCACAGAGAACCTGTGTGCTAACACTTCAGTAAAGACTTGAACTGCCTGAAAGGCTCTTTGCAAAGATCTATTGGTATGTATGAATGCTGCAGAAATGTCTGTTTAAGAAGAAAGCTTTTGACTGCACGAACTAAATGAAGTGCAAGTCAGGATGAACACATCTGGGGGAAATACAAACAGAAATAATGAGAAATAGGTTTTTAGGAAACGCTCTTAACGTAAACGGGCAATGTTCTCCTCTCCCCTCCAAACTATGAGTTTTCTTCGTATAGACACCATTCCCATAAGAGTATATAAATGTCACAATTTACAAACCATAGTAGCCTTGGGCACTCTGTTCCTTTGGCTTACGTTAGGGGCTGTTACGGATGCATGACTAACCAAATCCAACAGGTGTTAAAACTCAGATTTATTCTTCAGCAAAAGTTAGTTAGAAGTCCGGTAACATTTTATAAAACCACAGGCTCAATGATGTAAAGAGAATTAATACTACACGGCCGACTTAAGAATCCCCAAGATTTAAAGCGATGGCTCAAAACGCGCGTATCACTCACCTAAAAGCTGAGGGCTCTCTCCCTCGAGGAGTTACCTGGGGCGGTGCCCCGGCCCGAGGGGGAGTCCCCGACTGCAGACCCGCTGCTCCGAGGAGGACTGCCAACGTGTCCTCCGGCGGGACCCTGTTTATACCCCTGTCGAATCTGACCTGTGGTCATTTAATTCTATTGGCTAGGAGGGTCACCTCAGTGTACCTGGCGCATCTCGATTGGCCAGTTCAAGTTTTAACCTGCGGCCTCCAGGGTTTCCTTCTCCCTTCCTGGAGAAGTTTTGTTTCCTGCTGGCAGGATGGGGGGGAGCGGGATGTACTGCCACAGGGCGTAACCTAAGGAGACAGGTTTCTTTAGGTATTGGGCTGGATCACAGTTGCTCAAGTTCTTTCTCTCTGAGACATGGACTACTTATTCTGGGCATTGCTAGAACATCACTTAGGCTTACCAGGTTTTAGTTGTGATGGCTTCTTTGTGCAGTGGTTACTCTACAATGATTAGTGCCTCACGGTTGGAAGCTTTTGTCACCTGCAGAGAAAGGATAGCTCAACGTAGGAACCATAATGGCAGCTCTGGGTATGACTGCCAACACTCAATGCCAAGAACTAGAAAATTCCACTAATGATTCCGATAACCAAGTAAATTCAAGCAATAAGCAGTTGTCTTCTAGAAAATAAGAGAACAAGTGCTTCATAGGTCCTTTGTGCAGGTAGCTTCTTTGTCGCTTCCTTATTTTTTCCTCCCTTCTGCTGTTTCTCTGCTTCCTGCTATCTTTGATTACTCCATCTTGGTTGATACTTGATAAAGAAGCAAAAGAAGAGTGAGAAACAAGTCTTGCTGGCAGGTAAGGACTTTGATATAAGAATAAACTAATCAGCATTTCTTGTTCAGCATTTGAACAACAGCCAGGCTGCTGCTTGGGGATAGGCTGAGAAGCCTGTAGCTCTCCTGTTGGCAATACCAGAGTCAGCACATGCTCCTACACAAGCCACAGAGGAGCATTTCTGCAGAACACTGCCTTCTGCTTCCAGGAAGCGAGATGGCACTGGCCTGGCTCCTGAACTCACAATGGGCCTGAGCCAAAAGAACCATTGAGCTTTCCCATGACACAGGCCAGCTGAGGAATAACAGTGGCTCTTCTGGCTGATAAAGCATTTCTAAGGGTGTTTATAGGACACAGTGTGCAGTGGGGCTGTTGTTACCCTGTTCACCTAACTTTCTACAGGGTTTTTATAGTGGGGTTTTTTTCATCAGAAAACAGTGAACATACTGTTGCATGCAGGGTTGTGTGTAAAATATCTGTGTCTGTTCCTTTGTGACCTTCCTGCTGTTTTTAATTATTTTCCTTTATCCACTTGGGAGAATTGCACCAGTGTGAGGCTGAAGACAAATGTTGTTCCAGTTGAAGGGTTGTCGGTGTTCAAATTTGCCTTGTCAAAAAGTTGTGCTAAAGTATAAATATGTGTGTGTCAGTAAAAGTGTGCGTATATAATTAGGGAATAGTTTACAAATTGCCCAAAAAATTGGTTTATGAAAGAGAATACTTTGTCTCTGAGTTAATAAGGTCTATTAAGTGTGGAGTGCTGTATTACTTACAGTAAAGAGATATCAGTGATAAAATTATCATCTCAGTTACAGATTTTAGTTCACCCTGAACCTTCAGTATGTGTTGTACAAGAGTCTGTGCACGCAATACTCAACCGTGTGAGCAAGTAAGTTCATTACGGGCAAGCCCCTGGCAACTGCAGGATTTTGTAAAATGAGCATTTTCAGGTTCGCATACTAGCTGTTTTTCATGTGCAGTTGTTTCACAAAGACAATGCTGATGAGAAGCACTTGCTGTTTGCTCCTACTGTATCACATTTTGTAATGATAAATGTGTTTTGAAAAGAACGATATTGGGTCCATAAAAAGAAATTACTCATGTGTAAATGGTAGCGGAAGCCCTGCCAAGGGAATAATGAGACTCTAAGAGTGTACTTATTGGTATTCAAAGAAAGGAAAATGCTGAAGGCAATGGTGTCAGCTTATTTTTTTTCCTCTGGTCTAAACCTCAAATACTGGTGTAGTCTTTGTAGCTTGCAGAGAATGTGCACAGATTAATTCCATAGGAGCTCTGTATATTGCTTCAGGGCAATATATTTCTTGAGTAAATTCAATTCCTGTAGCATAAGACTCATCACTTGTTATATTTTAATTTGTTATATTCATCCCAGCAAATGAAATGCTAAAATGATCAATAAGAAAACTCTTTATATAGGTAATAATGTTGAAGGTGATCTGTGGACAGACAAACTGCACTCATGAGGCTAGGAGGAAATAATACATGCAGATGAGGGTGAAAGTCTTGTCTTTATACCACTGCTATTTTCATGGAGTCCAGTTTTTCACGTCCATCTCTGCCTTGCCAACTTTTCAGACCAAGCTGCAGACTGTTAGATTTTTTTAGCTGTTCTTGTGTGCTTTAAAGAAAAGTCTGTTCTTCAGCTGCTATGTGGGAGAGGGGGAAGAAACTTATGGCTGTTCTTATCTATGTCCAATGATATATACAGTATTCTGCAGATTAACAGAATGACAAAACCAGCCAGGGATCAAAACCTTTACAGAATTAATTACTTATTTGCTAGGGACCTCATTATTTTAAGTAAATCTTTGTCTCTATGCACAAGGAGATGTTGACTAGCTGTGGTTGGGTATTGGGGGATGGGGGATTGGTTTGTGCAGGGTTTGTTTGGGGTGGAGGGGGAGTGTTTTGCTTTTCTAGGAGGATGGGCTTAACACAGCAGGAGCTATCTCCTCTCAATATTTTCCAGAGGGGTTATATTTTAGATGGGTTTTTCCCTTCCCTTCCCTCCCTCCCTCCCTCCCTCCCTCCTTCCTTTCTGTCCTGGTTTAATTTTCCTGGTTAATTTTCTTTCTAGTAGCTGGTATAGTGTTATGTCTTGGATTAGTATGAGAATAATGTTGATAACACACTGATGTTTTCAGTTGTTGCTACATAGTGTCTATGCTAAGTCAAGGATTTTCCAGCTTCTCATGCCCAGCTAGCAAGAAGGCTGCAGGAGCACAAGTAGTTGGGAGGGGACACAGCCAGGACAGCTGACCCAAACTGGCCAAAGGGCTATTCCATACCATGTGACGTCATGTCTAGTTTATAAGCTGGAGGGAGTTTGCTGGGGCAGATTGATGCTTGGGAACTAACTGGTTATCAGTTGGTGAGTGGTGAGCAATTGCATTGTGCATCACTTGTTTTGTATCTTCCAATCCTTTTATTATATTATTGTCATTTTATTATTGTTATTATTATCATTATTAGTTTTTTCCTTTCTGTTCTGTTAAACTGTCCTCATCTCAACCCACGAGTTTTACTTTTTCTTTTTTTTTTTTTTTTTTTTTCCCCCTGATTCTCTTCCCCATCCCACAGGGTGGGGGGAAGTGAGTGAGCAGCTGCGTGGTGCCTAGTTGCTGGCTGGGGTTAAACTATGACTCTTAGTCACATATAAACTTGTAAAGATTGCTAAGCATCTTAAGTTTATCACTTCCAAGACTTGTGATGGAACAATAAACTCTTTCTCAAACACTCAAAGCCCAGAAAAATATAATATACTCATGGTTTTGTTTTTAAATAAGGATTTTATAGCCATATATAACAAGCAGCTAGTTTGGTGCTTGTTTGGGGGTTTTGGGTTTTGTTTTTTTGGTTGGTTGGTTTGGTTTCTTGGAGTTTTTAAAGTTTTCTCCTTTCACTTAAGGAGAACAGCTAAAGCACAAAAGCTATTCCAGATGCCCCAAACTGGTTTTGATCTCTTGGTTAGTTTCCTGACAAATGACATTACAGTTTGGATTGAAGCTCTAAAGAAAAAACCTGTCAAGTACAATGGGAAGGCTCAATCGTACCTTATACTGGCTGCCATGGATCCTATGATAAGATGTCTGATGGCAGAGAAGCAGGATGGAGAGAATAGCTTGACTCCGCCAGAAGCAAAATTCCAGGCTCAGGTGGTGAGTGCTCAGAAAAGCTGAATGCTTGGTTATAAGCTTAAGTGGTTGGTTTCAGATTAGCAAATCAAGTAGTAGGTATGATAACTGAAGACATGAAATCTTATTACTGTCTTGAGTCTATGGCTGTGGAGTTGTCAGTTTGCGTTTGAGAACCATTTCAGGTTGATATGCGGGTTGTCTATAACACTGTTCCTTCAATGGGAAGCAAGTCACACTTGTTAATCTAACCATTTCTCAGAATGTGTCTGGTTTTCCTTGAACACAGATTTCCAACAAGTGGTCTGTGGAGAATTGGTATGCTTGTGAACATTTAACTGTGGATCATGGAGAATAGTGTTTTATTCTATAATGATCTTTATCCTTTTTTACCCCCTATTATATAACACTAAAATTATACTATTATGATTTTTAGCTGTTTCTATCATATTAAGGATCATTATTAAACTTCAGCCACTGTGCATTGAAAGGAGTTTTTAAAAAAGGGTTAGAGGGCACTCTAGTAGGCTTTGATCTGAACACTGAGATTTCATTTAGTCTCTTGTGATATACATGACAACCGCTTCCTTTCAGCTAGTGAAATTATTAATTCAGGAAATAGTTCCTAATGAGAGAGTAGTAATATAGGAGAGGAGAGATCACAGCCCACCAAAGTGCATCACAACCACTACTGAGCAGCTGAAAGTCTCATCTTCTGTAGTGCGTTCTGTTGTATTACTTGGGATTTGCTTCAACATGTTTACAATTTTCATCAGTGTTGGTTTTAGTACTTTTACCACAGCAGTACTTAAGATATTTCTGTTTTAATTACAAAAATCTTATACTAGAACAACTTTTCAAATACATTTAAAGATTAATGATACACTAAAATGGATTAGGAGAAAAATAGTATATTGGTAAGGTGGAGACAAATAAAAACGTGCTCATTTTATATTATTCTTACAAAATGGAAACAGCTTCTACTTGTATGAGGTTGTCTGCCCCTTCTCTTTAATACAGTTTTTTAATGTCCTCTGCCTTGCAAAAACAAACCTAACAGATTAAAAATTAAACTAATTTACATGAACATGACCTATGTCTTCCTTCCCAATTTACATATCGAAGTAACAAGGGCAGACTTCAAATTGTGTGTTTATATATTTCTGTTTTTTTGATTATTGTTTTTTTAACCTTTCCAAATCACATGTCAAGGTGAACAGAAGGTTTTGATTTGCCAGCTTTGTGCTATTCATTTCTTAACAGAAAGGTGCTGTATCAAAGCTAGAATAAATTTTCAAAATATTGGAAAATAATCATCCGAACTATAAGACTTCACCAAAAATGACTAAGAAACAACATTTGTTTAACACATAGTTATTCAAAGCACATGAGCAGTTGTAAATGACATGATGAAATCCTCCATGCATTAGGCAAATTACTCATTCCCTTCCATGATAAACTGAAAATCTGTAACCCTATAAATGGGTCACCAAACCTCAAGCCATCAACACACCATCTTTACTTGCATCTCATTCTCCTCTGGTGCTA
Source organism: Harpia harpyja (assembly GCF_026419915.1). Classification (NCBI taxonomy): domain Eukaryota; kingdom Metazoa; phylum Chordata; class Aves; order Accipitriformes; family Accipitridae; genus Harpia; species Harpia harpyja. Next base: position 28,508,939 of record NC_068947.1, read on the forward strand.
TTTTTGCTTTGTTTTAATGAAACTGTGGTTGGCTGGCTGTGCAAAATAACAGGTGTAGGTCTATCATTATTATAATAATTCTTTCTTATAATTATTTTTTCCTTGCAGTGCTGTTGGCAGGTCACTTAGGTTGTAAAACTAGTACTTCTGCCAGAATATTGCAATCAAAGTGCACACTGCTACCAAATGCTTTCCTTTGAAGCACTTGAATATAGTACCTGTATGCTTAAGAGTTTACACTCATAAATGAAAGGGAATTCCCCATGGCTGCATTATCTCCTCTTTAGATGTACTGTTATGTTTCAGAAATGCTAACCTGAACCAATTTGTATCAAATGCTTTTTTATGGCATAAAGGAAACATTAAAAATGTGGTATAAATCAGAGGTAAACTTAGTTTTGCATGAACCCTATTTGCCTTCAAGTATTCTTATTATAATGACTTGGGGGGGAAGGGGGAGAGAAGATATACTTCCACAGTAGGAGCTACTCAGCTCACTAATGCAGTCTGAATTGTGTATCCACACGTTAATGGTAAGGTCATGAAGTTAATGATGTTTAAAGCTGTATTGTAAAATTTGCCTCAGCAACCTCTTAAAAAGTAGCAACTAATGAAGTACCTTTGATTTGTGGTAACACTAACATTGTTTCTTCAACTCCAAAGCGCTAGGTTCTTAATTGTAGCTGGAACACCGCTTTGATTTTTATTTTATTTTTTCCGACTACAATTTTCACAACTATTTTAATGGGCCAAAGAGAACTTGTACACAGAGAACAGCACCTATCCTTCCAAAAGTTTCGGTGCTGTAGGCAGTCCTCAGAGCTTTCACTGGAGCTCTGCACATAGAGCTTCATTTCATGTAAGCACCTTGGCATCGTTAAGTCTGATGACACTCTTGCAGTTTGCACTGTGGCAGTTTGCACTGTGCAAGAAAGAAAAACTTAGGTTTATAATTAAAAAAACACTGAACCTGGACATGCACAACAGAGAACACGGGTAGAGTTTAAGAATTTACTGTTAGTCCAATGAACTTTAACAACTCTAATAGTCCAAACTCAATAATGAGTATGGAAAAGCCTCATGAATTGATGTTTAAAATCGCTGTATAAAAAAAAAAAAAATATGCCTAGTACCTACCCCTTTATTCTGATGTTTTTATCAGGATTTTAATGTTCCCCTGAGCTCTAAAGGTGATACCACAGGATTCCCTGGGCAAAATCAGGGAAAGGGAAGTTAAAAACAGCGCTTTAGCATCCTGAGGTTTTCACTAGGAGGACAAGGAGGATGCTCAAGGTGAGAGTGACAGGAGAAACATGTTGTGGATGCTTTCTTCCTCCTGAAATTTGAGTTTCCTTAGAGCTATTATTCTTCCCATCCCCACCTGCTGCCTTCCCCCTGCTCCCAGGGAAGGGGTGAAAGCTGTCCTGCAGCCCCCTATACCCCCAGGGTCCATTTGTCCCCCAGGGACTGCCTGGGGCTGTCAGCCCCTTCCCCGGCGGCACTCACAGAGCTGGAGCTCAGACAGGCTGGGCAATGGGCACTCGGCCACAGGGCGCCTGGTAAACCCAGCCTAGCCCTGCTCAGGCCAAGGGCAGCCCAGATCAGATCAATTCAAAGCCTGTAACCCCTTATTAACAACAATGAAATCACATTTATTGGATAACATACACTGTTTTGGAGAAGTGGCTAAAGAGTAAGGAGGTCTTGATACCAACACATTGATATATCAAAATATTATTTTTGTGTAAATGTGTACACATACATATTTTGGGTAGTATGTAAATGACAAGATGGAGACAGTGAGTTTGAATACAGAATGCATATTCCGTCTTGATAAAGGTAGATCCTGCTGGGGTTTAGCCAGTCTTGGTCAAGGCCTCTGAGTTGGTTCTTTCTTGCTTTAATTTCTCCCTTGTGCTATAAATCAGAAATGTCTCAATTAGGAACAACTCGGAAACTGGAAGGATGTATGCAAAGCTTCCCTTTAAAAAATAAATAAATTTTAAAAAAGCTTCCTAGAAAATAACATAATTTTTAAGGATTTAGGTAAAATCCTGTAATTTTTCTCTATTATAACTTCATTTGAAATCAATGAGTTATTGGATGAATAAGGATTAAACAGTCTGGAAAGCAAATTAATAGCTATTTATAAACAGATTTTAATTTTCTCTTTTAGATTTATATCAGCTGCATTCCATCACTCTCTACTTATGGATCTGCTAATGTAGGATTATTCTGATAAGGAGTTATGTCCATAATAAAAAGTACATTAATATATTGTATGTACTCAGTAAGCTGCCTTAATTTTTTTCTCCTCTTTTTTCTATTGCTGTACCAATTCCACTTAAATTGTGGCAAAGCTAAGCCCAAGGGTGTAATTAAATTCTTCTTGAAACCTAATTAGTTCAGCTGTGATGTCTTTTTCATTTCTGGTAATAGTTACAAAATATGCTGCATGTATCTGTATAAGGAAAGGACTAAAGACATGCCAAAACAGAGGCATATAGCTATATACAAATACAACCACAGATAGATAGGGTCCTCTAAGTAACTCATCAAAATACTTTGGATTTCACAGCACCAATGTCTTCAGATAATTATCATTCTTCCTATGATACTACCCTTAAATCCAAATGAAAGCTTCTGTTAGACTGTCTCTCAGCAAGCAGGTCAGGTAGGGTGGTGATAGCTTCAGAGGCAGAAGACAAGATCACCTCCAGCGATCTGTCTGTATCTCCATTTTATTTTAGGCTACACCCAGTAATTCTTCTGCCTGCAAACAAGAACAGGTCTAGGACTGCTCCGTAATGTTACTGATGGAGTATGTTGCTTATAGGGATTATTTTTTATTATTATTTCTGTTGTTTGGCAAATCAACTACGTATTAATGCTAAGGCAATTGAGAGGCAATAGGTGATACCTACATTTCCTAGTTGCCCTCCAGCTGAGGGCTGAACTCTGAAAATAAAAGAAACTGAAAGGCTTGCTTATGGGAGACAGAGGAAATTTCTCTCCAGAGATGTTATTGACAGGCATCTCTTGGATATGACTGGAGATTCTGTGACAGAAACCTAATGTTTCATTTTAAGATCCTCTTTTTTCTCTGCAGTGCTTTGTTCTTATAAACAATAAATAATAATAGTCCAATAAAAGACAGACTACTCTGGTTTTAGGAAGAACCAGAAACATCCAGTTCTGTTTCAAAGTAGAAGTACTGATATTGGTCAGTAAAATTAATAGAGGAAGAATGAGGAAATTCTTTTGTATGGTTGCACCTGTTCATATAGGCACACAATTTTGTGAAGTTTGCAGTTGTGGTATGGATTAATGCTTTAAATTCTCTTAAATTTATCAGCAAGTCACCATGTCAGTGCTGTCTAACAATCTCAACAGAAGCTGCATCAATCAATGCAAGTGGTTTAATCCTTTCTTCCCTGTTTCAAACAGTCAAACCCTTATCCAAGGCTGCTTTTTTTTTTTTCTTTTTAAATTCTACCTCCTTTTCTCCCCCACCTTCTCTCATTTAGATCCCTATTACTTCCAATTTGAACTTCTTTAGCCTTCTCTTCAAATCTGAGGCCTATATAACTGTTCTGCACACCCTGTAGTTGCTGTTCTCTTGTGGTGAGTCTATAAATCCCACATAAAGCCCCCTGCTCTCCACTCCTTTGGTTTGCCTCTCGTAGAATGCTGAAGGTGCATGATCAGGTCACCTTTCAGATTAAACTGGACAGAAAGATGCACCTAATGCACTTCAGCTGCCAAGGGTCATTAAGACCATGGGACCAGACTCTAATTAGTCTGAAGGGTTGCCCCTAGACGCCAATTGTCTGAGTTTTCAGTCCCCAGCATCAGATGTGTTGCTATATAGATCTGGCCCAATTGGTCTGCGCTTTATGCTTATATTGATGTATGCATTATTGCGTGGTATTAGTTTAATCTTTATTAAAAAAACAAAACAAAACAAAACAAAAAAAAAACCACAAACCCAACAACTGCCTATTGACATTTTCTGTGCTGTTGCACTAGCTTCCAACTTCTTATGAAAGACTTAAAATATCAGCTCAGCTCCCCCAAGTTGTATGGAGATGATTTCTGGTGACTTACTTTATTCATCATTCCTGAATCATTATTTTGCTCAGATAAAGTCAAGCTATCCCCTTTCTTTCTGTTATTACTTTTCTAACTGTAGATTGACAATTTACAGGGCAATTGAAGGATTGCAAAATTCAAAAGGGAAAAAGTCAGCCTCTTTTCATAGCATCTCTGCAGAAAGAGCAGTTTTGTTCTCAAGTACCTGAGGTTACAATTTCTTGTCAGTTCTAAAGCTCTCAGGCTAGGATTTGGTTGAGATTCCCAGAAAAGACGATCCACAATCATAATCTTGTTCTGGGCAAAAGTGAAAACATTTGTGCATATGTTTGGAGCTAAAAAGTCGTTGTTAGTTTCATGAATGCTTTAGCAATCTAAAGTTGGCATTAATTAATACAGAAAAGCTTTGTGAATTACACAAATTTATATGAAATATTTGTGTGTAGATATAAAAATATAAATATATATAATATCTTTTCTCTTATTTGTCCCTGCTGTTCACCATTCCAATGTTTCCCTTAGTCTTAGGGTCCACAGTTCCTTATTTCTCAATCAAAAATGGTATATTCTGTTAACCATTTCCCAGAATTACCAGCAAGTTTTCTTCTTTATGGAAGAATTAGCATGAATAAAGAAAATAGGAAATGATCCCATAGTCCTGATTTTGATGCTTAGAAGTACTTTCCTTTTCATTCACTTGTGGGTTTTTTTGTGTGAATTTGAGAGAAGTGGTCAATGCTGTTAATTAAAAGCTTCTTAAGAAGGAGACAAGACAATAAAAGAAACTGTTGTTGAATCAGTGGAATGAAGTATTCAGATAAAACTGTTTTAAAAGTGCTATTGGGAATTACCACAAAAATGGAAGTAAAAAAGTATGGGTTTGTGACTGACTTTACAATGAGGGTCTACTTTTACTGTGTATGCATGGCTGTAAATGTGTGTGTACTTGTTTCAGTTTCAAGTGATTTTGTCCTTGTAATGGCAATGCAGATACAGCACTAGCGAAGAACTTGAAATCACTTATGTGTCCTCTCCTCTGAAGTGGCATTTTCTTCTAACAAGTACTTATTTTAAGCCCCGTTCCTCCTTGATTCTTCTGTATTTAAAACTTAAATCTAGAAAGACAGGAATCAGCACCTTACACTTGTGGTTGAAATGAGGTAAGTGGTTGGGGTTTTTTTAGTACAGTTATAAGGCACAGCAGCTTAAAAAGGTCATTATAACCTCCACTAGAGAGAAGTTACATTAAAATTATCATACTTTGAGAATTAACTCTGTGGATGAAGAGAACCTGAAAATAAAACTGTTTGGAATCATAGAAAAACTTAAATGTCTAAGCTGCATGGAGTGTATGCATACATCATATTTTTTAAGTGACAGCTTTTTATACTTTTCGGTTTTGATTCATCTAGGTTGCTGAGGGACCTTAAATATGTAAGAGGACATATATTTTTAGTTTCATCTTGACTATTCCTTTTCAAAATAAACTGTAGCACTATTATCTTGGGTCATATTCTGCTAGACCAGATTCTACCTCAGTGTAGAACAGCTAAGTGAAGAGCTTGTAGCTTCTATAGCTTTCCAAGTAAAGAAATTTGACAAGAACACCACAGCTTCTTTCATTACACTACACAATGAAGAACAGTGTATTGTGTTGTATCATTTAATTTTACTGTTACTAGTGCATTGTGCAGTCTGAAGAAGTGATATTATCTGAAAAATCTCGGCTCTTCACTTCAACGCTTGCATCATTTAAGCTGATGCTTGTAATAAGGAAGATGAAAAAAAACTTGCAATATGCCAGCTGTCAGTGAAAAATGGAGAGTAACAAACTATCCTGGTCTAAATGCAGCAATAGATCAGAAAAACTACCTAACCATAACAGCTGCTGAAGAGCTTAAAATGTCTTTTCTATTTAAACATAGCCCAAAGTTTGCTCTAAACGTACCTATGAATACATCTAAAAGAAAATGTCTATAAGAATAGTATTCACTTTGACCTCAACAATCCATAATGCAGAACTTTTTTTTGTTGCATTCAGGAACACCGCATCATTTCAATAAGAGGCTTGGATGACTGATGAACTCTTTGCCTTAAGATTTCATATGACTTTACTTTTAGTGCAGTCTCCAAAATAATGGCGCTTCCCCCCCCCCCCCCCAAGTTTTGTATTAAAAGGAGGAAGGGTTGTGTTAAAGGATATAGGAAAGAGGCTTAATTTATGTGTTAACATGAGCTCGTATATAAAGATCATTGATAGCTCCAGGAGCTGTGGTTACACAGAACTTACCTGAACAATTGGGATGAGACAGCTTTCTATTTGCTCTAGTGCAACACATGAAGTACAGGCAGCAAGGTATGTGAGCAGTCAGTTCCTGCAGTAAAATATATGTGCTAGAATATATGTAAAACTGGTGATATAAAATCCAGATCCAGTCTGGGAACTGCATGGTGAGCCTATGGCTGTGTCTAGGCTGGTAAACCTGGGCAGAATGCAGGCTCTAATGTCATGAATGGATTTGTCTGCCCATCTGTGCTCATAGAGAAAAGCAATTCTGAGGAATATTACATTGCATGAGTGCTGAGGTTAAGAAATGGCTTTATGGAGCTGTTTTGAAGCTGGGCAAGCTTATAGCTGCATGAGTCAGAAGGGTTTGCTCTTACTTGGGTTTCTGAGAGGATTTGACTTTAAAGGCAAAATTGCCATGCAGGAGCCAAGGTTTGAGATTAACATACCTGAAAACATGCACTTTTGGAGAGTGTGGATAGGTAGAATAAAACTTCCCTGTGTCAGCATCAAATGTAACATTTGATATGTGGGAACACAGTGAGATGATTGATTAGATTGCAAGGTTAATTCTTCTTGGTAGAAAGAACTAATCTGCATGAAATTGAAAATAATTATCATCTTGTTCAACTACTAAAACCATGATGACAACTTTTTTTTTTTAATATTGTAAGTGGTTGATGTGTCCCTCTGCTATTCAGTGCCATTACTAAAAATGCTTCCACGATTTTGAATGTATACGTACATTAGAAGTATAATTTGGTCCACTTTTCTTTCTGAATATTTTGTTCGCAGACCAAGCTGATAATTTCGTGATCATTTAGGTGTCATTAATAAGTAAAAAAAATTTTACAGTATCCTCATTATTTCCATTGAGAACATCTTAAATTACTGGAACAAACTTTTTGGTTTGTTTGGGGGTTTTGTGGTTTTGTTTTTGTTGGTTTTTTTGTTTGGTTGTTTTTTTCTTCACTTTCTAGTATCCAGTATACAAAGAATTGTACCATGGAAAAAGATCGGTTGGTGTAGTCCTTTTGGGAACAAGAAGATCTGAAATGAATCCTGAAGTTGAAATTCCATTCAGAAGAAGTTATGTTTTACACTTCTCATGAAGATGACTTTTTAAGTATTTTTTTTATAGTTAGATAAAATTTTAGTTTGGATATATGTATTTGGGTAAAACTGATACTTAGAATGAGAATGGGTTTTTTATAAATTAAGAAGTTTCCTACATGAATACAAATTTCCCCTTTTGTCTTCACTTATGTCTTATTAATGAAGAAACTGCACTGAAAATAACTGCACAGATTTTCACTTTCTTCCTGTTTTTGAAGTTATACTTAAAGCAGAGTTTGCAGAACTCTGAAAACTTGCTTGGTAAACTTCTGGGTGTACTAGGTTTATTTGAAAGCTGTTGTTCACCTTAATGTGATTAAGTTTTTCCATGGCTAAATTACATTGCAAAATTCTCTTTGAGAACATAGGTGAATGGTAGCACAATTTCTCAATATCTTGGACAAAAGCAGGGCTCTGGAAAGGGGGCAAAAATAGTTTCTTATAGTTCAGGAATGAAAAACTGGAATGTGTATGTGGTACATACAAGAATCATAGCATTTATGGCATATTACAAAAATATAGACACAAGCACAAAAATGTTTGAGTCCATGAAGATTTAAAAAAAAAACAACAACCAAACAAAAACCACCACCAAAAAAACCCCCAAAACCGACAACTAATAAAAAACCCCAACACTAAATGGAAGAGCATTGCAATTAGTTTAGGGGTTTTAGAAAAGTATCTTGTAAGTCATATATTTAGGATTGCCAGTAATGATCGTTTTACCTCGCTGACTTTTTTTTTTTTTTTAAGAGTTAATTTCCTTTCAAGCATTGCACACAATTATGCCTGAACTTTTGGGGAGCTGTGGGGTTTGGCTTTTTTACTTCCCCATTCATTTGTTTATTTTTTAACTCATACAGCCATTGAATCTTGTATGTAACTATGCTTGTCTGTACAAGAATAATACCAGTTAGGTATTTTCTGATGCTTGTTTTCTAGGAACTTTGTTATTAGATCTCTTAGCCATGTCTGCAGCCAAGTAAGGTATAAGACAGAGTAGTTTTCCAAAATTGTTGAAATACACTTCTTGTTCTGCAAATGACTTTTTTTCTATTTCAAATGATAAATTTTCTTTAACCCCAAAGAATTTTTGTTTCCTTTCATTTTGTGAAAGAGATGATTAAACATTTAGTGTCAGGATACCTTGATATTGACTGTATACTCTTTCTAGTAAAAAGAAATGTATATAAAGATGTGGTGATTAGGTATCATGAATAACCAAACTCTGATTCTACAACCATTAAATTTCTTTGAGCCATACTTCTTTCCCATCTGCAGAAACAGTGTATGCTTTTAAGACTTTGGTACAGTAACTAGACAGACAGACTAGAATGTATTGTTATCACAGCATGGAAGGCTTTATTGTCCTTTCGTTTTAATGGAAAGCCCAAAGACTTCAAGACACAAAATTCACTAGTTAAGCAAATCTATTAAAAGTATTTTGAATAGACTATTTTGATAATGGAATAAAAAAAAAAATTAATGGAGATAGAGAGTTAAAGAAAACAGGGACAGGAAAGAACAAAAAAGTTGAAATTCCATTGAAAATAATTCCCGCATTATCAGCCTTGTATGTCATATTTCATAATGTTTTTAAGAACTGTTGAATAGCATTCTGCAAATAGTATTTAAAATGATGCATTTCTCTATGGAGACAAAAGTCCTTGAAAGTACTTATTCATGGGTATTTGGGGACTGTGACCTGTCAGTATTTGTGAGTGTTACCCAGGTAATAACCTTTCAAAGATATCTCAGCATTTCCAAGTTGGTAATGCTCAGCTTTTTTGCATACTATAACTCTTACAAGCATCTAAACCAGCTGTTAAGCCATCAGTCTTTGCAAAAGAGTCATTGCTTTAGTTCTGCTTCTGTGTATGAGCTGTCAAATATTTTCTAGCATGGTTACTTAAGATCAGGCAGCAGTATGCAGCTCCTTAAATATACAATACCTAAAATTTTGTTCATACTTGATGAGAATATGTTTAAGACCATTGAAAGAGATGTTTTAAGAGAGAGATCACCTAAATTGCTAAAATTCTAGATAGCAATATTTTAAATTGAAGAAAGATGAGGAGAGTTTCATGCTTTCTCATCACCTGTACCAGCCCAAAGGCTGGACTGCTGCTGGTATGGAAATCAATTTTGGATAAAATATCCTCTTTTTCACCCAATCATCTCATTGTACAACTTCCAAATATGACTTATCATGACCATCAGACTTTATAGATACAAGGGTCTGTGAATATATAACAGTGGAGCAGCTAAGAAAATGATTGACAAGAATCAAAGTAAATAGGAAAAGATTTCATTCAATTTCTTGAGACTTGCATTGTCTGTGTCTGCTGTGCTGGGATGCTTTCTAACATCAACAACTGTCTTATCAAACTTTTTTTTTTTGAAGCGATGAGATAGAGTCAAGAAAAATTGCTAACACCTGATATATTTATAAGGGCTGTCTCTAATATTTTCTCTCCCTTTCCCATCACTAGTTCATTGAGATATTAACAGTTATGAAAGTACATACACTATGAAACAGTCATTTTTATGATATCTTAATATTGATGTAGTTAGACAACAGGATCTCAACCCTAGACATGGACACTACATTAGTGCTGCAGAATGTGGAAAACAAAAACATATGTGTGAACTTTAGAAAACTTTTGCTATACAAGCAAAGCACTAGAAACTTCTCCTGCATGAGAGATTCCCTTCTCTAAAGTAGTGTGAATGGGTTTTTGGCCAGGGTTCCCCCATGTCTCACAGGAAGTTATCTGTCTTCCTAAGGCTGCAACTGAACAGCAGCATCCTTGGGCCCAGCATGTTCTCTGCCTTGTTTGTCCTCTGAACCCAGAGGAAATTAACTGTAAACTAAGAAATGTGAAAAAGGAATACAAATCCATCCATAACTTATAGTAGTCGGAGCTGCTAGTAGATCTCCGTTGATTTTAGTCATGAGAGGTCTGGGGTTTTGACCTGAGGCATGTGGAGCTATGGTATTCCCACAGATACAGAAAGCACTTCAATTTGTGGGTTTTCTACCAGAGTTTGGCTAGAAGATTTTTCACCCTTGAGAATGCATCGTGCAATAGGAAGACATTGTTATTGATTCTGGTACCTTTTATGTTAAAGCAACCCTTTGATGTGTTTTAATTTTACAGCTGGATTATCCAGTCTAATGCTTATGCCCCCAAATCAAATGTAGAATAATGCTATTCACGTCAGCTCAATATCTTTCAAAAAAAATGTGTGTGTGCATGCCTGTAACAGCTGGCTCAAAAACTAAACTCAAGTCCACATCATTTTTCTGAATGCCTTGATCTTTTTCTCTAATGTAGGAACAGTTAAATGGCTATCAGTATATTTAACCTTAGAAAAACGCATTGTACGTTCTGCAAAATTTTCATTAAACGTTGGTTTTAAGTTAATTATATAAAAGAAGAATGTTCAGATGCACTGGATCCAAGGAACAGTCATGTTTGATAAAATGCCTGGCTAGAGCATAACACTACTTTTTTGTAGCTTACAAATTGCAACATGAAAATACAGCATTAACTATATTTGCTACTTTACAATAAATTAATAAAAAGCCTTCTTTTTACTCTAAATCTGGGGTAAAAGTGTGTGAATTCAGTATGAAAATTAAATTTGAATGAGTTTTCCTCAATTTAGTGAAATCTGCAACGCACTAATTTTACTCATGAAGGACTGAAGCTTCATTTCCCTTTGCATCTCTAAGAATTGTGTAAAAGTCATTACTTATTAATTATGGAAAGACTGTAATGAATGATTTATTTCTGTATTAAGTAGCACCATTCAAATGTTTGCAAGTGTCTTTTCAGTTGAGTGTATTTCTTGAATGCCATGATTTTGTATATATCTGTTCTTTTTCTTTTTGGTGATATAAAAACTGCATTTGCCCTTTTTGATCTTTTTTTTAGAATATTCTCTGTGGCCCAATTGAATTCTTAGCATCCTCTCTCTTTAGAAGAATATGTCAGCTCTCAAGTGTCCAGTAGTTCTTTTTATCTGATGTGGACTCTTTAAAACCCACAAGCGTGTCTAGGTTATCAGATTCGCTTTAAAATGTTGGCATTCATCTGTTCAGTTTAATGCATTCTCAGTCGGGAATTGCTATATTGGCTAAAGGCTATGCCACACTGCAGCTTAGAAAATGAGAAAAGAAAGGCAGCCAGGCTCAGGCTAACTGTATCATTAACTTTCCTTCAGCCTGCAATACATCAACAGAGCATCAGACCTAATCATTTTTTTTTTATAGCTGCTCTACCACAGCAAATAATGTTCAGAGATATTTATTCAGAAAGGAACACTGTTTAGTCCTTTTGAAATCTGCTGTTCTCTTAAACATGATATGCAGTGATTGCCCATTAATCTTATCATGCATTTTTCTCTCTACTTTTAAAAAACTATTCATGTTTTGAATGCTAGAGGAAAGGGTAGAGGTGAAGTATTTACCTGTAAATGGCAAGATAATGTACTTGACTAACCCCACAGAACATCTAACATAAATGGTGTTACGTTGCTTTTCCTGCCACTGAATGTTGTAGCACCATGTATATTGATTAACTAGTGATGCAAACCAGCTCTTTTCTGTGTCCTATTGACTGGATCTATTTTGTAGTTATTAATACCTAACTGGGTCTCAGGGTAGTAATGCTTTTAGTTTATAGGCAGTTTACTTTCATTCCATGTTGACAAGATTGGGTTTTAAATATCATGGGAGCACAAGATCCAAAGCTAATCACCTGTAAACCTTGAGGAAAATCAGTTTTAGGCAGGATCTCTGTAGAACGTTTAACTACTGGAAAGAAGGAGGATGTGTCAGTAATAGCAGAAATACCAGTCTACCATGGGATTTGTCTGTGTGAGACTTGTGAAAGACATTGGGTAAATTCAGTAAAAATGATAACAGTGGGCTGCAAATGAGTTTCAGCTGGAACATGAATTTTCATGGATTTCTGCTTAACAGAACTATATACTTAGATACTATCTGCAAAATAGATATTAGCTATCAGATGCTGAAATTTGTATTTCAGTATAGATTTCTACTTTTCATTTTACTTCAGAAAGTAGAAAGTCAACTGACTAGAGTAAAAGGTAAGGACTTTCTATTTCATTTTGTTATAATAAATGTGTGAATAACTATCACTTAGCATCACTTGTATAAAATAGATCAACAAGCAATATTGTAATTCCTTGCTTTTCAAATGCATACCTACAAATCGTCTGTCTCTGTCATGAATTACTTGAAAGTTTGTATAAAACTTGGTAGGTGGCCCGATGTGTTACGTTTCAGTTGATTGCAGGTGTAAGTAGCATCACTTGAGGCATACTCCCTCATCTCCTGAAACAAAAATTAAAACAAAGAAACAAAATGAAACACCCTGTGGCCAGAAGCCTACAGGGTAGTTATTCCCCAGGCAGTTCCCATGCTACTCTGTGTGTAACAGTAGTGGGGGACACAGGAATTCCCAGGGACATGGGGAAAGGCTGCTGAGCAACAGCATGGGACCATTAAGGATCAGTCAACCTCCAGCTGCAGCTACATGGTACGAAAGCTGCAGGTGGCTCCTGAGGCAGTGTCCTGGTGCTGTTGGCCAGCCTGGCCATAGCTACCAAAAGCACTACAGGGATAGCCTTCATTCCTCTGTTTCCACCTGGGTAACAAAGTCACATCATGGTATCTCACAGGGCTCTCATGAGGATCAGTACTTAATGGTGCTAACAGGGAACATGTAGAACAAATTACAGAGATGCCAAAATTATGCATAAACATCCCATGCTTGTTCCGTAACTCATTTACTTTTTCTGCATTTGTGGTGTAAGAAGAAGAAGCAAGGAATGAATTTGACCAAACTTCAGTCTTGATATCTGTGTAAGAAACAAGCAAGCTAATACAGATAATTATCTGTATAAGAGCCTTGAGACAGAAAAGCATATTGAGGTGAAAAGGGATGTATGTCTCTCTTGAGGTAGTAGAGTTGTCTTTTTATTAACATTCTAATAACCATATCTCAGTCTTCTGTTTCTTAATATGCTCAGAAAAATTCTTATATTTTTTGAGGGTTTCATGTTCCCACTGCCCCACCCACCCCTGTGAATCATTGCTGTTATCAGTATGACAAGCATATACATACCTGTGGCTCATTTTTTCCTCCTAGCAAAGGTACTGTCTCTAGCATGGCTAAAGAATACCAACACACTGCTGACAGAAAAACACTTCACCACCACCACTGTTCTCCTTGATTTTTAGTGCACACTTTGACACTGCAGAACTTCTTACCCTCTTGGATCAGTTCTGCTGCTATGCTGACATCTGACTTCTTTTGGTTATGGTTCCCATGAGGCACAGTCTTTGAGCATGCCTGGTCTCTACTACATAGCCTATCTACAACTATTAATTTTGTGCTAACTCCTGACCATGTACATGTTTTGACCCTTTTGACTCTTCACTTTACACTTTTTTTCTGTTTGTACTGATAAAATAAGTTCAAGACCACCTCATATCTTCCTGCAGCTGAACAGCTAGAAAAAGTGCTTCTCTTGACTGAAGCATTTTGTTTGCATTTAGCAGCTGTAAACTTGGTAGCATTTCTCATCCTTCCATTTTGGTGCTGCCAGTGTGTGTTGTGAGGAAACTGGAGAGGAGCTGGGAAGGGCCAGCTGTTGAATGTTTAAAAAATAATGGTGTGAAGAAGCTGCAGGAAAATGCCAGATTTTAAAAACCAAGTAGAGAGATGTCAGAGTGATAGTGAATGTCTAGACTCTTGGCATAGAATTGATAGCTGCTGCTCAGGAGCCATAGCTTAGTAGCTTTTATGCTCTTCCTCACAATGAGAAACAAGGCATGATTCAGGCAGGAGACCTTCAAGGAGCTGTACAGCCTAATTCCTCCATTTTTTCCTTGATACCTCTCCAGAACTGGGTGCCATGTAATCAAGGGTGCAAAAAAGTTTCCACCTTAACAACAGCTTCAAAAATCCTAGTGTTCTCTGTTCGAACTGTTTCCCCCAATCCTGACCAATTCCCAGGAACACACGGATCTAAGACTCTATTTATTTACCAAAGGATATCTAATAACACTTCCAAGCTGTTCCCCAAGATGGATAGGAAATGAGACTGGGATGGGGGAAAATGGATATCAATATAGCTCGTGCCATGCTGAAGTGAAGGTATCTTCTGTTTCCATGCTTTTCTTGTGATAGCCACTGTCCTGAAGATCTTTATTACCTCTCCCCTCAGTACCTGCTCATCTTGTTCTTAGCTGGGGGCTCTCAGTGCTACTGGAATGAAAATAATAAATACCTGCTTTATTGTGTATTCCCACCAAGCTTTTTCTGTGAGATTACTTGCAATAGCCAGTGCCACGGCTATATGTTTGAAGACTTGATCTTTAACCACTTGCCTGAATCCACCCACCGTGCAGCTGGAACACATGGCGATTTGAAAGGGCTTTTGCTGGAGACCCAAGAAAAGTAATGTAAGCAAAAATTGAGTCAAAACCATGTCTGTATTTGTCACATGTGTTATGTAAAGTCCATTTCTCAAATCTCCACGGAACTTCTTGTTTTGAAAGAAACTCTGATTCCAAACTGAACTCTCTTCTAACTTCAATATGTTCACTTTTAAAGCTATTAAAACTTCTAAATGGAAGTAAAAACCTATATATGAAGTTAGATCTCTATAGGTTTTTAAACAGTTGGCTCTTTTTATTTATTGTACTAACCTATGCTTAAAGGAAAAATGTTTTATTCATGCAGATTGCTTATGTATTATGATATGTTTCAAATAAATATTGAATATTTAATATTTCCTCAGTATAGTATGTAATTCATGCTGGAAACCTTTTCCTGAAAGCAATTAGATAGTTGTTAGAAAGCTTAAAGAAGAAAACAAAGCATCTAGTTGATAGTTTATTTTTAATGGCTTGGTCAAAGTAGTATTTTGCTGAGCTTAATAAGAAACACTGCTGTGTCTTTATTTCCTCTATACAGCCTTTAGTAAAAATGTGTTTTAAAAATGTCAGCTGAGAAGATCTTGAGAAAAGAACTTTTCTGTACTTTACATATATGCAAATGTGTCCTTTTGTATATGGGAATGGATAGCTAGGAAGAAATCTTACTTCATTACAGTAAAAATATCACACAAACCAGTATGTACACATTTTCTGTATGATTCTTTGACTTGTCAAAATAACCTTGTGGCTCATTCACATTGAGAGTTTTTATTATACAAGGGATACCTAAAGGATTTCAATGGCATGCACTATTATCTTCTAATAGAATTGGAGTCAATACTGCATATGCAGACTGTATCTTATCAGACAGGCTAGCAGAGAGTAAAAGATATTGATTTAAAGAAATGCTTAAGGATTTAAGACATTTGCAATAGAATGGGGTATGTTTAATGAGAAGGCTTATGACTTGCCAATAAAAAGCTTAACCATATCCCTATGTTACTTAGGCATTATTGTTCAAAATAAGTTAGATTAAATGATTTATTGACTACCTTTAAATATCTTTAAAGAAAATAAATTTTTCTCTAATCCTCATGTACAGTTATAGTCAATATGCTTAATAGGTATTTCTTATTGCTAAAGATGTTTTTTCTTTAGTAGCTTAATGAAGTTTTTAACGAAAAGATTCCACAGTAGTCTTGCCATAGTCAAACAGTGACAAAAATCTATAATTTCAAAGGGAGAAAGTGTACCTCTAAATCCACTCTACATGACACACTAGTTTAGTGATACTGAGAAAGATAGGCTTGCTAACTGACCAGTTCTTAAATATGATCAGTACTCCTACAATAGTGGGTAAATTTAAGAAAGTGCTGAGAAATTGAATTGTAAGAGATATGATCTCTGCTCCATAGCCATGTCAGTTTGGGAGCCCTGCCTTTTTTGCATAAAGCCTAATCACTGCTGGAAATGAAGCGAGCATTAGTCTTCTTGGAATCAGCATAACTGAAAGCCAACTCCTCTTACCCTGGCACATGTGCTACTCATGGAAAACACATTCAAACCCTACCCTTAATTAAATTTCCATGTGTCCAAATGTTCTTTAAAGATGGTTACATTTCCTCTTGGAGAAAATTGTGAAAATTTGTTGTAGCATTGGAGTTGCTGTATGAGATGTGGTTCTGTCATCAGTATGTTTCCTGTGTTATATAAGGGCAGGAATAGCAGAATGTGGAAGAGAGGAACTGTATCTATTGGGAGCTTCATTCCCTTCCTCTGGGAAGTCATGTGTTTTTCAGGCTCTGCTTTCAAAATATGAATCCCCAGAAATTAATGAGATGGATTCTTCTGACTAATGCTGAATAGAGCAAGAGCTCTGTTATTGCTGCTAACTTTGCTGAGAACAAATAATAAGTGTGCTAAAACCACAAAATTGAAAAAATAAACTGTGTTTTATTGCAGTAAGTCTATTGTTTTAGACAAACACTTTCTTAACCATTGTTGAAGGCTCCTAATGCTATCAACCTAACCATTAACCATGGGGCTACAATACATTTTTCATTTAGTAAATGTTTTCCCAAGCCAACAGAACTATAAATTATGAATAAGCCTTTAATGAAAATACATGAATAGGTAATACCAGCTACAATCTCATATTATTAGCAGCATGAGATATTGCCTAATGTTATATTTAAATTATGCAGATCAGAATAATTTGGTATATCTCAAGTGATGAATTATATTGTTCTACGCCACCTTAATTATATCTTTTGACATGAAAGAAGCTGTCTGAATGCTTTGCTAATTAATCTTGTCACTTCTGACCCAGAAACATACTGTGTGTGGGTTGTTTCAAATTGCTGTGGTTAAAAATACTAAATATATAATTTAATTAATATTGATATTGAAAGTAGTGTAAATCCATCCTGCTGTCAAGGAAAATTTGAAAGCTGATTGTTTCTACACCATCGTGCAAATGATAGGGGTGCAGAATTTATTTACTTCATATATAAAGTTGTTTACTTTAGTATTGCCTACACTTTCTATTGCACTGACTGGTCATTCTTTTTCTCCAAGCAGTGTCTAAGATGATCAGGCATTTTTGCATGTTGCAGGCATTTGTTCATGCCAGTATATCACATCTCTTCTAACAATCAGCAGCTCTACAGTAACCCTTCCTTCCTGTATCACTTTATTTTAAAAAATGTAGTTTAGGTAGCATTTCCTTAAAGAGGTAGAACTTTTCCAAATGAAGAAGATAAAATACATGCATTTGAGACATAAAACAAAAGCTGTATCTTTTCTCAAGCTCAGTAGAGAATGTAAATGGGAAAGCAGCTTCAACTTTAAGCACTCATTATACTGTCAATAGATCTAACCATTTTTAACACCTTAGTTGCATAAAACAAAAAGATTGATACTTAATGGATTCAGGCTCCCTTACCTATGAATTATCCCTCCAGAACCTCTGGATATGAAGTGGACCCTTGTTGCTTTTCTCTCCTTACTGCAGAGAATATGTTTATTCTTTCACTGAGGTCAGTATCTCTTCTGGTGTCATAAGGATTTGTTTATGCATTCTTGCAATATATATAAGTGCACTTTTAAATGTAAATGAACTGTTAGAAATGGCTTCCTTGCTAGAATTAGGGGAGTTTAAGATTCGTCAGAGAAGTTCTAGGGAAGATGGTGATTCAGGCCATTTAGATGTGTCTTTCTTTCCTCATTACACAGTGGTGTTTGTGCCACGCTGCAATGCAGGCAGCCCCAGAAACATTTAGTATATGACAGCACAATATATTGATGATCTTTCTGGTGAATTTGAACCTTTGTTGTTCTCTACTGTCAAAGTTCAAAACTGGTTTGTTTTGCGTTTTTTTTTTCACTTGGCAGGTGTTGCAGAGTCTGTCTAATTTAAAATTAGCTTGCTTTGGAAATAAGTGGAGGAGGAATTTTAATTTGTCTGTTGAAATATTCAAAACTTTTTATGGTAGTCTAAGAACTTGCAGTAGAAAATCAAAAGAATCTGTAGATTGTGTGGAATTATACTCAACCCTTTTACACCTGATTACAAAACCTAGTTAACAGCTTGGTGTATTCTGGATTGGTCTTACTACTTTTGCTCTTTCTCTTCTTACCAGAGGCACTAACACCTCTAAGTGTTTGAGTGAGAAACATTTTCAAATGCACAGAGAGCAAAATTGTTCCAGGTGTCCATGAGACACCTGTTGTGGTGGCATCTATTTGGTCATTAGCAGACTAAGTCAACTAAAAGTAATGATATAGAGGTCTTGTAATATTCTTCTTTATGTGTCAGTATGGTCTTTTTTTCTGATAAACTCCTTCAGGAATATGACAGAAGGAAAGCAGCCTGCTAAACACAGGGATGTTGTAGAAAACACCTAGGACTAGGTGGTCTCCTTGACAGCTTGGAAGGAATTTGAAGCAGTATAATTGCAGTATGTACTGTTTGGAGACATTTTCCCAGTTCACCAGTTCTGTTCAGTTGGAATTAACAGATCACATAAATGCCAAGATCTGAAAGATTAGTGTATCACAACATTAAACTCTCAAAACAGGATCCAGAGTTTTCAATATGAAGGTCTTAACTGCTTTAATCTTAGGGCCAGTAATATTCAACTCTTCTCAGTTCCTCAGTAAATTTACAAGGTGCTCTCTCAGCTGTGAGATGCCTGTGCCTAGGCCATACAGAGCACACAAGCACATTTATGTAAAGAACAGTAACAATCCTCCAAGCAAGAGAGGAGAAAAAAAGGAATATAATTTGGATTATATCAGTTGTAACTATTCCTGCTGGAGTTTGATCTTGCCTTCCTATAGACAAATGTGTTAAAAATCTCTACCTTGATTTGAAAAAAGTATGAACAATTGATATGGAAAATCTGGATTCTAGCATGGGCTCTGATGCTTTCCATCAATTTCTTTGCCAAAGACAGCCAAAACAAACCGTTCAGTAAAGTCAGGAAATGGCTGGTGAACTTGTGATATCAGTTCTCTAAAGCATTGCCTTTACACTATTTTTCTCCCTTAGTTAGCAGTAGTTTTCTAAAAGACTTCAGTATTGATTAGCTATGCTAGGTTCATATTAAACCAGAGGAAAAAGATTGCAAAGAGAAGATAGTCTTGAAAAATAGATATATGAAAAGAAGAGCCTTAAATGGAAGTTACAACTATTTTGTGGGATGTCCAGAGTTTTTGATTTAAAACCTGTAGCACTCCTAGCACCTGGTTTTGGTTTAAAACCTGTAGCACTCCTAGCACCTAGGGGCATCTCTTGCTGTCTTTCATCCCTGTTAGGGTATCTCTCAAGGTCATTATGATGATGAAGGTCAAGAGTCTTACAGTGGATCCCAAGGCTCTACTAGCAGTAATGCAGATGTGATAGGAAAGCCTAAATTTTAGACCACCTACTTTTATCAGTCTCAAATTAAGTGCTGAAAACAAGCAAACCTTCTCATTCCCCCTTTTGCCTGCCTATTAGACCTATTTCTTTGTATTCCAATTTTATGATCAATGAACACAAAAGAGCAGTAGACATTTGTATTTTGAACTGTTGGGGTTTTTTTCCATTCCACTTTTAAAGTTTGACTTCAGAGAAGAAAAGGAAGGAATTACTGCAAAGCTTAGCAGAACCTGTGTTATCTTGGACAAGGAGGCTTCTCTACAAGCTCTACACCACATCCTGGAGCCATACAGGCTGTACAATAGATATGGGCATGTTTTTTCCAGCACTTAACTACATGGGCTAGGTGGTGCAGGGGAACCACGGCTCCAGAGTTCAGTGTGTACCTTTTTCTGTTTCAAAAAGTAATGTATGAACAGACAGAAAAGGTAATGAGGAAGCTGTGACTTTTCTCAGAGTAGCTGGTCTCTACACAAAAAATTAAGGGGGATGCTGTCCCCTCCTTCAGGAGTTCTGTGTTGGAAATGGCCTTTATATGTATGGTAGTAATCAAAATTAAACCAACAACAAGTTCTGTCTGTGTATAGAGTGAATAGTTTCCTAATTCACCTTGTCCTTTTGCATCTCTTGCTTTTCTTTTATGTACTTGGTAAGAGCTGTTCCCAGGTGTGTTCACTGTTGATTAAGACAATGAGTTTATAAAAGATTATTGTATTAGTATTGCAATAGTTGGATCTTAAATGTTTCTTTTGGAGTAAACTTAAGGTTAACAGACAACTGTAGGTATTTTACTAAGAAGTGCAAGGGATGGACAAGAAGTCCTGTATTTTTTGTGCTTTAATTTTCTAGAATCAGTTTAAATTCCATACAGAAGCTGTTGGAAGCGTACACCATAGGCTCTTAATTAAGGATTGACTTCTGCAAATTCATGTATCTCCCTCAAATCTAACAAGGAAATTACTCTATAGTTGCTCAGAAATCACCTTTTGCGCAAAAGCCACCAGGTAGATTCAAATGTGTCATGATACAAACTGACCCAAGATATCATTATGTCCAAACACACCAAATTTCACTTTTTTTTTTTCTTGGTATTTCATATAAGCATGTCTCTTAAAGGGGGCAAAAAAACCCTGTCTAGTAGGAAAGGGTTTTTTAAAAAATATTTGAAAATGTATTTAAAATAGATTCTTATTTCCTGACATTAAAAAATTTACCTTCTTACTTGAAGCATTAATAGTTAGGTACCGAAACTAGTCAAATATTTTTAGTCAAATAAAGAGAAATAAAAAATGAAATAGTGAAATAATAATAATTAAGTTAATAAAATTAATAAATGAAAGTTCAACATCCAAAATACCCACATGTATTGCTAATATACACTATTTTAAAATACTGAAATCACAGAGTATATTTAGCGGCTGCTGGACTTTTGCATAAGTAGTGTGCTCATACTCTCTCTTTTTGTTTGTCTCCGCTTTTCCATCTTTAGATCAGGTGCTGGTTTCAGAATTTTATGTGTTGATAATTGGAATATTAGTTCCTTCAGAGGTTTAAGGAAAAATGATCTTGCTGGAAAAATTAAAAAAAAAAAACAAACCACCAAAAAACCCACCAATAACTGTTCTAAATATTTCACTAATTGCTTGATGTTTATGTTAAAACTGCATAATATTTTATAAATTCCAGTAAAACAAATCCCAGCACTGCATTCAAAAACATTTTAGCCAAACCAGGTTCTCACTGCAGCTAAAAACCTATGAAGCCCAGCTATGTAAATTTTATGGATCAGATTGTACTTAGCATATAACTCAATAATAATATTGGTCACACTCTTACATTTCATTATATTTCATTACATGATAAAATTGGCTTATAAAGAAGTCTTTAAAAACATTACCATCAAGATGTAATTATTATGCAAAACTAAGTTTCTCTTAATAAATGAATAATGATACCCTAATTTTTAATGGTCACAAAAAATCGTGTCAGCTATAGTCAGAGTTTATTTCAGTTCAATAATACAGTAGCCATTCTTAGCATACATCAGATTACAATGAAATCTAGTTTTTACAGGGAAGTATCATAAAATAGATCCATTAGTACTGAAAAGGCACTGGTAAAATTAAAATGCTCTATATAATGGAATTAAATGAAGTTCAATCAGGAGATTTTGATAATCAAAATGCTTAATGGGTTGTGGCCAGTGGCTTCAGAAATGCTGGTTTGTAAATGAGCAATAATTATTTAGTTTATTATTTCTGGGAAGACTACTCAATTTCACTTAAAGGTAACATATAGATTTATTTTTCATTAGTCAACAATTTTGAAGACCTAATTGATGATTATAAGGTTTTCCCAGTCTGCTAAGTGGGAGTGTTGATTCTTTCCTGTTCCTCCAAATATAATACATGTTCTTACTGGAGTTTGTTGGACATACTTCAACACAAAATATGGTATGCATTGCTTTATTGCTTAGTGTGATGGGTTAACCCTGGCTGGATGCCAGGTGCCCACCAGAGCTGTTCTATCACTCCCCCTCCTTCTCAACTGGACAGGGGAGAGAAAATATAACAAAGAGCTTGTGGGTCGAGATAAGGATAGGAGAGATCACTCACCAATTACCGTCATGGGCAAAACAGACTCAGTTTGGGGAAAAAATTAACTTGATTTATTACAAATCAACCGGAGTAGGGTAATGAGAAATAAAACCAAATCTCAGAACACCTTCCCTCCACCCCTCCCTTCTTCCCAGGCACAACTTCACTCCCGGATTCTCTACCACCCCCCCAGCGGCACAGGGGGACGGGGATGGGGTTTACGGTCAGTTCATCACATGTTATTTTCTGCCGCTTCATCCTCCTCAGGGGGAGGACTCATCACACTCTTCCCCTGCTCCAGCGTGGGGTCCCACCCACGGGAGACAGTCCTCCACGAACTTCTCCAACGTGGGTCCTTCCCACGGGCTGCAGTTCTTCACGAACTGCTCCAGCATGGGTCCTTTCCACGGTGTGCAGTCCTTCAGGCACAGACTGCTCCAGCGTGAGCCCCCCACGGGGTCACAAGTCCTGCCAGAAAACCTGCTCCGTGGGCTCCTCTCTCCACAGATCCGCAGGTCCTGCCAGGAGCCTGCTCCAGCGCGGGGTTCCCACGGGGTCACAGCCTCCTTCGGGAAACCAGCTGCTCCGGCGTGGGGTCCTCCACGGGCTGCAGGTGGATATCTGCTCCACCGTGGACCTCCATGGACTGCAGGGGGACAGCCTGCCTCACCATGGTCTTCACCACAGGCTGCAGGGGAATCTCTGCTTTGGCGCCTGAAGCATCTCCTCCCCCTCCTTCTTCACTGACCTTGGTGTCCGCAGGGTTGTTTCTCTTACATGTTCTCACTCCTCTCTCCGGCTGCCGAATACCGCCGTCCCAACTTTTTTTCCTTCTTAAAAATGTTATCACAGAGGCGTTACCACTATCGCTGATTGGCTCGGCCTTGGCCGGCGGCGGGTCTGTCTTAGAGCCGGCTGGTATGGGCTCTGTCGAACACAGGGGAAGCTTCCAGCAGCTTCTTACAGAAGCCACCCCTGTAACCCCACCCGCTACCAAAACCTTGCCACACAAAACCAATACACTTAGATACCGCAGCTGATCCATTTCAGCATTCCATGATATGTACATATAGTGCAAATGAGAAAAAAACACTCATCTAATGAAAGGCACCCCTCTATGCACCTTTATTTATTTATCTAGAAAGCAAGAACAATTGCCCTGCAATAATCATGTCTGTTTAATTACCGCATTAGAAAAAGCATGCAAGAGGACACTGCAAACACTTTTTTCATTAGAGCCAAGTAGATGAAATTGGAGAGATTCTTTGAATGTCCAAATGTAATCTCCTTGTCAGAGAAATTGTTAGCCAGGAGCCATAGTATACCTCTTCCTAGAACAAGATAAAAAAAGTACTTCAAATCAAGGAAAAAAAAAAAAAAAGTCAATGTTAGAGTGACATTTTAGTCGAGGGGTGCCAAGGATGTTAAGGCACCCAGAATATAGGTCAGAACTGGGTCAGTCTTTGCCTTTCTTTCCCCTACCAACACTGAGTATATGTGGAAGAAGGGAAAATCTAATGCTCCAAATAAAAGTAAGTGACAAAATATTGCTCTGAAGACTTTCTTCAGGACACCAGAACTGTCGACTATGTTAACGGCACATTGATAGACTGTCCTGGAAGCCTGGTCATCTACATATCTTACAGGTCAAAATCTCTTAATTATTCTGCCTTGGCACAAGTTTATCAGGAACTGTGGGCATCCTCATAATTAAGTGCTTTGTTGTTTGTGCTGTCTTTAAGTGTGCAATGGCATCTTGTTAGTATAGTTCCCTATAGCAATTTACATTTTATTAGCTAAAAAAAAATTATAACAATCAAATTACCAGTTGGAATAGAGCAGTCAGATAGAATGCAGCTCCATGTAAGTTATGTCTAAACTAATTTACTGGCATTAGAAGGTTCAAACGTTCTTTGTCAATTGGTTTGAGGTCATCAATGTTTTTACCTCTTAAAGGAAAAATTTATTCCTTTCTTAATGTTCAATTAAAAAAAAAAAAAAGCAAAAGAATTAATAAATATATACTTGTAACCAAGGAAAAACCTGATTGTGTTTTAAGGATATGATCCAGTCTTCTTTCCTTCTTTCCTTATAAAAATGTTCTCTTAACAGAAATTGATTTTTCTGTAGCCTCATTTGTTTAATTAATGATGGTATGTATGGTATTGAATGGTATAATACGTTTTAATTGAAATCATTGTTTGTAGCATGACGTAGTGTTTTAGTGCCGAGTGTCACTTTTTTCTACCAAAAATCATGGTCAGAATCTTCCTTACGGTAGAAGCTCAATAAGTAAAAAGTGCATCCTATAGAAGGTATTATTATCTTGGATGTTCATTACCTTTTATCCGTCACTCCCAGCTTCTCCATCTCTGTTTTCTCCCCTCAATCACACAAATACTCTGTATTCTTCGTATAATTTTGTTTTCATCTTGTTTTTCACAGTTTCTCCAAAATAGGTAGCAGTAAAACTTTCAAAGTCAGGGCATCAGATCCAGTCCTGTCATAACTTTGGTTATGACATAAATCAGACATAAATCTTGATCCATGGTATTTGATCTGACAATAGGTGAGACAATATCATCCATTCCTGGTTTGTAGCCATATTATTTTAAAACATATATGTCAAAACTTCTTAAAAGTTATGAAGTATCAGCTAGCTCATCCTTTGTTATAAAACAGATGCTCACAAATCAGAATGGGTATAGAAAGGACTTTCTCCAAAACATAAGATAAAGGCTGAAATAGAATTCAGAGTTTTAGAAGGTCTGGGTTTTTTTTTTTTTTTTACTAAAGCAGGAGGTAACCTGGTGTGCTTGGTGATAATAAGCAAAGATTATGTGGCTTCAGGCTCTTCTCATGCTGTAGTATTAAAAATAAATCAGAGTGGTACAAGCAGGACTTGTTAAACAAAATTTCCATCTCATAGCAAATTTAAACACTTTAAAATTTGCTATAAATGAAGATAGTTGAATTTTCAGAACTTTCAGAAGGAAAACAACTTATGTATAATATCAATGCAAACATGAAAGTAAAAAAATTTCATTTCCCTACGACACATAGATTATTATGAAATGACCCAACTGAAATTTTTGTCAAAATATCCTGTTTCAACATGTGTTCCATGGATGATGTACTAGATATGCTGATATTATTCTTAGTTGATTTCACTGGAAAATGTGGTTTCCAAGGGAAAACTTCTTGCTCAAGTATTTCCAGCAGTTCAAGTTTTACTGGCATGTTTTAAATTAAAACATCCTGGTTCTAGGTATATCTGGAAGAATATAGCCTAATTCTTCCCAGATATTTTTAAAAAGAAACATAGTTATCTGAACATCATTTTATTGGGGGAGAGGGGAGAGGGGAGAGGGATGGCAACACACACAACACAGGACTGAAACTGTAAAGACAGTGTTCTGCATACTACATTCTGCTTTTTCATTTCTGTAATCTTTTGTCATTGACATAGTTAATCTTGATTCAGATGAAGTGGTATAAGTGCCCTCTACCTGGACATTTATGCTAACTTTAAAATATTTACATAGTCCTGAAAACATTACAAATTATAATATAATATAGTATAATAGTATAATATAATTATTATAATATAATAAAATATAATGCAATGAACTCTCAGTAACCCAGAATTCTATAATTATCTGAAAACATCTAGAAGATTTATGGAGTTGAGGACCACAGTTCATAAACATGACAGAATTATTTTTATTACAATAAGAATTTTAATTATAGAGTTAGCTTTCTAAGTTGTCTGTGGCTTGGTCAGGGTTTCAATAAATAGATACCCTAATGAAAAATTACATTAAATACCTTTTTCTCCTTTTAGGCATCCATAAAGTTTCCATTACAAACATGTATAACATTTTAATCTACATTCATCCCAATAGACTTTAAGTACAAGTTCCACTATTTAATCTGAAAAAGCTAACTCACATTAATAGCATGTTAATCTATATGGTTAACGCTTGTCTTTGGTAATAATTGCTGTTAAGTTTTATAAAGCATTCATTAAATGTCTTGCTAAATTACATAAAGATCATAACAGGCATTTAATGGATGCTTTTTAAAATGAAGTAGAAATTACTTTAGATTATAAATAACTGTAGGTTTATAAAGCCATCATTATATGTCTATTAAGACCATTTAACTTAAGTGTTCCATAATTAGAGAAGAGCCAGAATTTTAATTGCACATTTGCAGAATGCTAGCTAGGACTTCTGAAAAAACTTCTCCTTTTATCCTAGCAACTGTTGAAAAGAGTTTGCACTTTCTGCAGGTTTTATTTCTGAAAGTTTTGGGGTTTTTTACTTTGGAAGTAATATCCTACTATAGTATAATCAATGATATCAGACAGAAATAAGAAGGCATCTAATATACTAACAGTTCCTTAAAAATTATTTCTAATAACTGAGAAAAGAATTATAAGATTAATTTTTGTTTGTTAACGTTTAAAATTTAATCTGAATGGGAACTGTTTGGCCCAAAGTATTGACAAGGGGATGCAGAGTGATTTTTACCTCTGGATGATTAGCTGAAAATGGGCAAGAATAATAATTTTACCCAAATCTAGTTCTTTTGGCCTAAATCTACCTCTTATGTAGCTGCCCAAATCATAAAAATATACTTGTCATTGGTTCTATTGTATTCAGTATCACTGGAGATGCTAAATAGCTTTTTCTTTTAATCATGGAGAATGTAAAGTGTGTTCAGCTTCCGGATATACTCCAGTGTGGAAACAGTGTTCTTGAGGACACCAACGCTGCCCAAGTCCATTCTGTTCCGTTCTTAATTCAGTTGTCAGACCTCAGTTTCCTAACAGCTGAAACTCAGAATTTAAAATGTTCTTCCATCTTTGAATAAAAAGATATTTTTCACCTAAAATCTTTATTTGAAAAAAAACTATCTTGGACTTTTTCTTTACTTCCATGTAAACACAAAACAGGCCTTCCACAGCCAACGAAATATGTACAAAGCCCATCGGTGTCTCATCCTTTTCAGAAACATAACTTTGACCTTAGTGATACATCAAATTATAACTTCCCAGGAGGGGCATGTGGATTCAGAAAGCGAAAAGATCTTGGTGTGAGATGCTCTCCCATGTGAAATACTACATGACCTGGTCTGTTCATTTTGTTTTGAATTTCCTAACTGTTTATTGATGTTCATATTTTCTTTTCAATGTGGGCTCAAAGCAGAAGCAAAGTATTTGCATTTGAGTGGCAGAATGTTAGAAATGGGAAAATGGCACAAATAATTAACCTTTGTCTCACACCTATCACTGATTCCCGTTCCATTGCATGCGTTTCTTTTCCATTACCCTCAGTTCAAGGCTGGCAAAATTACATTTTCTCTGTTGAGTTCTGTTATGCTTTGTTTTTAAGTCTTGCGTCAAATACACTATATTAGTGTCTATGGGCCCCCAAGAGTGAATTAAATGATGTGACTAACATTCCTGAAGACTATTTTCTATTAAAATCCAGTTCTTGTTTTCTTTCATAATTCTGATCGGTTGATTTTAATAGGTCTTTCCCACAAATACATTTAGCTTGCTAGCAATTTTACAGAGTATACAAGCATTATTAATTGTATGCTTTTCTAGTCTGAAGTTCATCTAATATTGCATAGGTGGGGGAAGCCACAGGGAGAGCCTTCTTTTTTAAAAAACTTAGTCTTTGAGACTAACAAATAAATTTCTCAAGAAATTCGACTACTCTGCAAACTGACTGTACTTCTTTCACCTGTAAGCTGAGGTTCTTTAAATGTGAGCTCTGGGCAAGTAGTTCTCCAGTTTTTGCTGTCAAAAGTCAGTTCCCTCTTTTAGCTCCGTCACAGACACACAGACCTATTGCAGGAAGTAAATCCCAAATAATATTCTCCTGATGTAGTCTTAAGTACCTACCTTGCCAAAAATTTTGCTGTTTATTCATTTATTTATCCTGGTAAGGGAGAGAAACATTAAACAGTACAAGGAACTAGAAAAAGAGAGTGATATAAGATGGCAAGATGGCAAACTGGTTAACGACTAAAGATGAAAGTGGAAAAGAAATAATAGTAGAGAAATAAACATATGCATAATGACCTGATACTAAGAGAAGAGGAAGATAAAAGCAGAAGATGGACCAACAAGGAGAAAATAGAAAAGAAAAAAAGGAGTAATACATGAAGTCCATATAAAAAAAAAATCAAAAAACCAACCAAACAAACAAACAAAAAAAAACCCCAAACAAACAAGAGTTGGAGAAACCACTTGGAGAAACCAGTTAGAGATTTAGTCAGGTAGTTGCACTGCAACACATTTAACAGCAAGCCTGGCAAAGACAGTGGTCAGACTAGATTAAATCCTCCAAATTGAAATAACATCATCAGTTAACAGTTGCACTTTGGGCAGGGCATACTTTGCCCTGAGAAGCAGTACAAGGGAATCACTGTGTTCTAGTAGAGATACTGGTATCATACTCTCATATGGGGTCATGTATTGCTGTAAAAAAGCAGCTATAAAGACCTTAATTTTTCTACTTAAAACATTACAAGGTCTGTGCTTGCTGAAGTTGGCATTCAAAAGGAAAATGCTTACAGGCACTGCCTGGGATCTGTCTCATTAAGAGAAAGCTTTGAGTATGAGTTGCTTTTTCTTTTGTGCTCAGAACAATTTAGATTTTTTTATTATTTTATATATCTCACTTCTGTATTTCAAGTCTGTTCCTCCAATAGCTGAGTTAGGCTTAGTTTGAGTAATAACCCTAGAAGAAAACCTTTTGTTTTCTGAATTCCATATTTAGTTCCTGGTTGCTTGATATTTTAAGCACATAAATATTTATTCTACTATAATATCTCAGTGGCACAGGAGTGTTCCAACCTTATTAACCAGTGAAATATTAAAGCAGGATCCTCCTTCTCGTAGAACTATACCAAAACTTTACGGTACATTAGTGACTATGCTTTTTGTCTTCTAAAATCACCAATAATTGTCTGTGCAAATGTACAAGTACAAGAAAAGTGTTTAGTGCCAGCTAAAATAACAGTATTATACGGGCAACCACAAGGGAATGGCTACAGAAATCAAGAGGTGCAGACAGCCTCATAATCATGGCACCACAAATTGTTGTTATGGAAACTGAGTTTCCCAGGACACATCTGCAGATCTTAAAATATTTCATCTTAGCTTGTAGTTAGAAGTTTGCAGCTGCTCTCTACTTACAGTGTAAGAACTTACTAACAGCTTTTCAGCCATCTGTAGTACAGCAAAATACACTGCAAACTATTCAGAAATTGCTTTCCTCTGAGAGTCCAGCAGTATTTTCCCCAAAATGTTCAGTTTTACTACCTTCTTCAAGACATTGTTGCTGAATAGAAACATAGGTTTTTGACAAGTATTCTTAAATGCAGCAAGGAAGTACTGACTTGTTACTACCATAATAAACCATGAAGTCTATGAAGCTTTCTTTTAAAACTCCAATTCATCAATTGTGACATGTTTCTAAAGCTCCATAATTTTTACTTGTATGAGATAGATACCATACTGCATTAAACTATTTGTATTAATTTAGCTCTTAATTTGTCAACTAGATGCATATTTATTCTCTCTTAAAAGGCAGTACAATGGAAAACTTAAGACACGACAATTGGCAGCTGACCATACACAGTGATTCCCTTTCCTGGAAAGGATTTGACAGTCGATATTTGTTCTCCTTAATTTCAATGCCAGAATCCAGCTGGTATTTTTTTTTCTCTCTTCAAAATGTCATAATTCCTCTAGAAATAAAAACTGCATTATATATACAAGCCTACAATGGATGGTAATGTCTGGTCTTGGAATACATGATTATTCATTAGGCTCTAAGTATTAGCTGGTACTTATGTGATGTGTTACAGTAAAGGGATGATAAATAGGATATGAGAAAATGCCCTGAGGTGAAATCTTGGCTTCACTGAAAATCAATGGCAAAACTCCTATTGCCCATCAGTGAGACAAAGACTTTGCTGTCCATGTGAGAATTGAAATAGAATTTAATTTCTCCACTTGTGAGAACTTGTGTTATGTGATTATTTTATTTGGGTTTAATTTGCTGTTATTTCTTCAGGCAAAGCTCCAATTGAAATCTCTTGTCTCTTGCAATCAGTGGGAATTGGTCCTAAGGAGAACATTTTGCGAGCACTGCACAATTTGTTCTTTTTTGTTGTTTGTCTTTTGTCCATTTTATTGTTTATCTTATGGGAGAATAAGGGAATTTTTGGAGCTGAGTAAAATAAAAAGGAAAAACAGACAACAAAAAAGAAGTAAAGATTAAATAGGGTTAATCAAGGTTAAATTTATATTGTGGAATTAGGGTTGCCTTACTTACATAAATGTTCTGTCACTCCTTTATTCTTTCTCAAAGAAGTGTAAGAAGATAGCATAGTGAAAGGGTTGAAGGAGTTGGCCCTTGAGTTTGTGTGCTCCTCGTAGCCATTTTTTCCTATTTCCTCCATGGCTTCCTGCCACACCAAGTCCTCGGGACACTGTCTGGCATCCTGCCCCCAGGTAGCTGCCTCTCCTGCTGGTGCCTGGGGAAGGGGATGGATACCCGCCCCGTCCCCACTTACCCATCCTCTTTTGCGGCTCTGGCTGCAGGCACCAGCCTGCCTTTCGTGAATCGGTGATGGTCCTGCTAGTGGCTGCCACCACTAATGGACCCCTGTTGTCTCCCAGGTGCCTTTCCATCTGCCTTTACCAGTGGCAGGGGGTAGCGGCTTGCAGTACTTCAGGGATGCCAACCTCCAAGGGGAAAGGCTGCTGCAGGTGGTCCACAAGGAAGCACCAGCAGTGGCAGAGTGTGTGAGGAGGAGTGGGGAAGGATAGGCACAGGGCGAGGAAGGCACCGCTGGTCCACATGGTTTGCAGGGGTGGGCATTTGCCCCCACCTGCCTGTGGGGTAGGTGGTTGACAGACAGAAAGACACCACACTTGGGGGAAAAGTATTAGGGTCTGTCCTGTGTGGCACAGATGTGACCTGCTCATGCTGAACTTCTGTTGTCCTTCAGGAACCTGTGCTATGGAGCCTCCTAGAAGTCATCTAATCTTGCTTTCAACACTTAACAGGGAAAGCGTCTATTCCTTGGTAGTTAATGGAGTAGTTGAATTGTCCTTGTTATCAGTGCATCTAGTTTCTAGTATTAGCTTGCCTTTACCTGCTGGTAAAAATCCACCTATTATTTTTTTTCATGTGTAAATACTTGTAGGCTAAGAACAACTCATATTACCTTTTTTGTTTATTTTAAATATAGATTAATCTAAGGTTTGTAACCATAAGCAGGTTTTAAAATTTCAAGTTATTCTTATACAATTACTTTTAAAGTCTGAGGACCCTATTGATGTGTTTTGTATTGTGTCAGTCAAAAAGATGCTGTATTTCAGTAATAGCCTCACTATGATATAGGTAATAAAAATTATCTATTCAGGTTTCATCCAATCGAAGTCCTATGTTAACTTTATTTACATCACTGAAAAGACTGTGTTAGTCATCGAATAATTTCTTACAAACTCAAAAAAAAATGCTTGCTAATTTTGTGTTGCATGTTGGCTATAACTGAAAGCCATAAAGAAAAATTGGAATAGAATTTACCCCCAAATTACCATAAGACATTGAAATTTGTTAGCTTTTTTCCTTCATCTCAGAAACTAGTTCATATTTGTGCTATTGATTTAATAAATATCAACAAAAATGCATATCTAACACGCCATGTAATAATGTAGATATACTCTAAAAATGAAATTTTTTCATGTCTTTTGTATTTTTCTCTTATGGTTAATCTTTTGGTCAACTTTGCAGCATGTCAGAAGTACAGATCATTATAGACTTTTAACTGCTGCTGCCAAAATAAGGGTAATGTCGTGGTTTAACCCCAGCCAGCAACTAAGCACCACGCAGCTGCTCACTCATGCCCCCCCCCACCCAGTGGGATGGGGGAGAAAATTGGGAAAAGAATTAAAACTCGTGGTTTGAGATAAGAATGGTTTAATAGAACAGAAAAGAAGAAACTAATAATGATAATGATAACACTAATAAAATGACAACAGTAATAATAAAAGGATTGGAATGTACAAATGATGCGCAGTGCAATTGCTCACCACCCGCCAATTGACACCCAGTTAGTCCCTGAGCGGCGATCCCCTGCCCCCACTTCCCCCAGTTCCTATACTAGATGTGACGTCACATGGTATGGAATACCCCATTGGCCAGTTTGGGTCAGGTGCCCTGGCTGTGTCCTGTGCCAACTTCTTGTGCCCCTCCAGCTTTCTCGCTGGCTGGGCATGAGAAGCTGAAAAATCCTTGACTTCAGACTAAACATTACTTAACAACAACTGAAAACATCAGTGTGTTATCAACATTCTTCTCATACTGAACTCAAAACATAGCACTGTACCAGCTACTAGGAAGACAATTAACTCTATCCCAGCTGAAACCAGGACAGATAAGAAGTTTTATCTTTGCATTTCCTAAATGTTTCAGCCATTTAAAGGTTTCAGTATTGTAGTTTTTTAAGATTAATTTAAATGTAAAGTCTAATTGGTGTCAATTCTCCTCCCATGGAAAAACGAAAAATGGTGATATTCATTTCAAAAGACAGTTCTATGTTGCATAATTGTTCAGCAAATCTTCCATTACTTGTTTGATTCTGGTGTGAAGAACTGATCTGGGATGGTGCCATGTGTCCTGAGGGCTTGCTGCAGGTACTAAAAGAAACAGTAAGAGCTATTTCACTCTTTGCACACTGTTGGAAGCAACCAGGGGAAAAAAACAGCCTCAAAAAACGAAGGGAAAAAACCAAAAGTTCCCTGTAGACTCCATATATTTTTCAGCACAAAATTATATAACTCTTCAATCTTTTAGCTTTTGTTTTCATGAAAGAAATTTGAGAAGGCGCTTGAAAACAATAACTTTGCCTGAAAAAAACCCAAATATCCTAGTATCTACAATAAAGAGAAAGCAGTTTAAAACAGAATTTATAACTAAATCCAGACAAGATTTCCAAATTGTATATTAGTAGGAAGATATGCATAAATACTACAAATAAAATTAAAATGTGATACACATATAGCTGTATAATACATCATATACGGCTAACATCAGCCATTCTCATATGATAAGAACAGATCATTCATTTTCAGGTTCTCAGTGCTGATCCATTTCATATGTATGATCTTGGATTATATGATGATTTTCTGCTAAGCTTTTCTGTTGTTGATGGTAAGACTCCAATACATAATCTGTCAGGCATAGTCATTATTAACTGCCCTTTGAATGAAAATATGAAATAGGACAATAAAATATCATCTGGAGAGAGCTGTAGAACATAAACTAAATATGGATGCTGAGTTCCCATGTATAATATATACATTGTTTGTGTGAATAAAAGATATATAGTAGCTTTTTATTGGGTGTGTTGGACAAATGCCCAAATAATTATGTGTGAAAATAAATACAGGACAATTCCACTGCATTTTATATAACATCAATTATTTTTCTGTTAATAAGATCAGGCTAACTTTGGCCTCTTCAAGGCACTGGTTGAGAGAGTCCCTTGGGAGACAGTCCTGAAGGGCGAAGGGGTCCAGGAGGGATGGACATTCTTTAAGAAGGAAATCTTAATGGCTCAGGACCAGGCTATTCCCATGTGCCGCAAGTCAAACCGCCGAGGAAAACAACGGGCCTGGCTGAATGGGGAGCTTTTGCTAGGACTTAAGAAAAAAATAAGAGTTTATCATCTCTGGAGAAAAGGGCGGGCAACTTGGGAGGAGTACGGGGATCTTGTTAGATCATACAGAGAGAAAATTAGAAAGGCGAAAGCTCAGCTAGAACTAAATCTGGCCACTATCGTAAGGGACAACAAAAAAAGTTTTTACAAATATGTTAACAGTAAAAAGAATCCCAAGGAGAATATCTTTCCTTTAATGGATACAGAAGGGAACATAGCAACCAGTGATGAGGAAAAGGCCGAGGTACTTAATGCCTTCTTTGCCTCAGTCTTTAATAGTGAGTCCAGTCATCCTCAGGGTACTCCACCCCATGAGCTGGAAGGTAAGGATGAAGAGCATAACATACCCCCCTTAACCCAGGAGGAATTAGTTAGGGACCTGCTACGCCATCTGGACACTCACAAATCTATGGGACCTGATGGGATCCATCCAAGAGTACTGAGGGAACTGGCAGAGGTCCTTGCCAAGCCACTCTCTATCATCTATCAGCGTTCCTGGTCAACAGGGGAGGTCCCAGAGGACTGGAGGCTTGCCAATGTGACTCCCATTTATAAGAAGGGTCGGAGGGAGGATCCGGGGAACTACAGGCCTGTCAGCCTGACCTCGGTACTGGGGAAGATTATGGAACGGTTTCTCTTGAGAGCGCTCACATGGCAAGTCCAGGAAAAGAGGGGGATCAGGCCCAGCCAGCATGGGTTTATGAAAGGCAGGTCCTGCTTGACCAACCTGATCTCCTTCTATGACCAGGTGACCCGCCTAGTGGATGAGGGAAAGGCTGTCGATGTTATTTTCCTAGACTTCAGCAAGGCCTTTGACACTGTCTCTCATGGCATACTCCTGGAGAAGCTGGCGTCTCGTGGCCTGGATAAGTGCACTCTTCACTGGGTGAAAAACTGGCTGGATGGCCGAGCCCAGAGGGTAGTGGTGAATGGGGTGAAATCCAGTTGGCGGCGGGTCACAAGTGGTGTTCCCCAGGGCTCGGTGTTGGGCCCTGTTCTGTTTAATATCTTTATTGATGATTTGGATGAGGGGATTGAGTGCACCCTCAGCAAATTTGCAGACGACAGAATTGCAAATAATAGGTTCTTTCACTAAACTACAGAAAATAATGCAAAATACATGCATATTCTTTGTGCACTAGCAGAGATATCACATATTTGCCCCACTGATGGGATGGTGAACACAACCTGGTTATATATGCCATAGTGTAACACCGAGTCTCTGGGAAAAGTACAGGTAAGGGCAGGAGGATTAGACTGAAATGGCCACAAATATTAGGGATTTAAGATTACTGCCTAGTAAATACAGTCATTTCTGAAACTTGAATTTTCATAGTTTCACACACATACAGGATTGCTCTTTTTTTTCTTTCTTTTTTTTTCTTGATCAGATCTCTCCTATAACTCGAACACTTGTAAGAACTCACTTATCCAGCCTCTGACTGGATAGATATTTGAGAGAATCATACAAATTGTTTTTTTCCAGTAAGCTGTAGAACAGTGTAGAAAGGTGCTGCTTGAGACTATTCTAAATGTTCCCACAGAAAACTAAAAATATTATCAGGTAGACTAGGGGTCACAAAGTAAAGGAGAAAGGTTAACTTACCTTTTTTAGATGCAAAATTGTTATTAAATCTTGCTGTGCATATAAAGAAAAGAAAATACAGGGAAAGGAAGAGGAAAAATTAGAAAAGAACTGTACAAAACAAGGGTTTCTAACATGCATCCAAAGACTTGACTTTCTCCCAAGACAGACACACAGGCTGTGTGAATCTTCACAACTGCAGTAGAATTAATGGAGTGATGTATGTTTACCACAAAAAAAACCTCTGGTCCAAGAAGCCAAGTGAATATAGTTATTCTTTGAAGAATTAAGTATTTAACAAAGCAATGCAAATCTCTAACTTAATGTTATAGGGTAGAGGAGTACAGGCTTGGTATGACAGGTCTCAAAAGTGGAGGCACAGTATGCAGTGTAAAGAGTATAGGCATGAGATAGTAAGAGATGGGGCAGAGACTGGCACTAGAGGACATGTGACTATAAATGGCCCTCCAATGACCAGTTAAAGAAGCACAGACCTGGAGGTGAGAAAAACTTGTTTTAGGGAACAAAGAGAACAAAAATAAACTGTTTAATGTAAGTAAAAACACTCCATATGTAGTAAGTTTGGATGTTGTATGGAGTTGCAGACCGCAGAAGAAAGATCACAGTAAAAAGCATGTTACCAAACATAAAAATAACCCAAAGCTTCTTCCTCACTCTGCGATATGAAAGCATTAACTTCAACCTTATATTCCTCCCAGGGGAAGACTCGAGATGCTTGACATCTCACCACACCCATCCATAGACTGAAGCCATTGACTTTGGGACCCAGGAGGGCAGTGGAAGAGTAAGTGTAAAATCTGAGGAAGGGGCAGATGCCAGGAAGTCTTTGTACAGATATTTTAACTACATTATTGTGATATTTTGTTTCTTACTTCTTCTGTGTAATATTAATGACACAGAAAATCTGAACTAATTCTGTGATCCAATTGTTAAGATTGTGATTATGCTAACAAGAAATCCTTGGCTTTATGTTTAAGATGTCTTATTTTTGCCTAAAACAAGACTTTCAGCATAAGAGACAGAATGTTATCAGTTTCCTAGACACAAATTAATGGAAATAGTTACCTTGGAAACAAATTTCCAAGACAAATAGTAGGTTTTCCGCCTCTGCAGTGTTTTCAGATCACAAGAGTGATCTGAGTGCACTCTCAGCAAGTTTGCAAATGACACCAAGCTGCGTGGTGCCATTGACAGGCTGGAGGGAAGGGATGCCATCCAGAGGGACCTGGACAGGCTTGAGAGGTGAGCCCATGCAAACCTCATGAAGTTCAACAAGGCCAAATGCAATGTCCTGCCCATGGGTCAGGGCAATCCCAAGCACAAATACAGGCTGGGCAGAGGATGAATTGAGAGCAGCCCTGTGGAGGAGGACTTGGGGGTGTTGGTTGACGACAAGCTCAACATGACCCAGCAATGTGCACTTGCAGCCCAGAAAGCCAACCATATCCTGGGCAGCATCAAAAGAAGTGTAACCAGCAGGTTGAGGGAAGTGATTGTTCCCCTCTACTCTGCTCTCATTACACCCACATGGAGTCCTGCATTCAGCTCTGGGGTCCCCAACATAAGAAGGACATGGACCCACTCAAGCAAGTCCAGAGGAGGGCCACGAAGATGATCAGAGGGCTGGAGCCCCTCTCCTATGAGGACAGGCTGAAAGAGTTGGGGTTCAGCCTGGAGAAGAGAAGACTCCAGGGAGACCTTATAGCAGCCTTCCAGTACCCAAAGGGGGCCTACAAGAAAGCCAGAGAGGGACTTTTTACAAGGGCATGTAGTGATAGGACAAGGGCTAATGGCTTTAAACTGAAAGAAGGTAGATTTAGATTAGATGTAAGGAAGAAGTTCTTCATTGTGAGGGTGGTAAGGCACTGGAACATGTTGCCCAGAGAGGTTGTGGATGTCCCATGCCTGGAAGTGTTCAAGGCCAGGTTGGATGGGGCTTTGAGCAACCTGGTCTAGTGGAAGGTGTCCCTGCCCATGGCAGGGGGGTTGGAACTAGATGATCTTTAAGGTCCCTTCCAACCCAAACCATTCTATGATCCAACAGTGTGCCTTTCCAGAACACATAGTTTCATCAAATGCAGTGTATAAATAAATTAAACATAAGTTATTGGGTTCACTACAGAGGTGATTCCATAAAATGTAGCAATAATAAATGGGATATCAGACTGTGTGATCTACTGGTCTCATCTGAACTTAAATTCTATGAATTTTACATGGAAATGGTATGTGTTTCTGTAATGGGAATGTCTCCATCTCCTTCTTCCATGAACTGCTGTATTCTCCCGGGCTCCTCTAATGCAATCAGTTCAGCTGGAGTTCTGCTGACTATTCCGGAACTTGATGGCACCGTAAGGCTTTGGGCTTTGGTCCATAGATTGTAGTCTCGTAAGAAGAATTTTATAATACCATTAATAGATTTATTAAAAAAAAAAAAAGGAAATGAGACTGAAAAAAAATATTTTAAATTGTATTTTTCTCTAGATTTCCCTGGTCTACCCAGAGGTAAATGTAGGTGAAGGGGAAGTATGTGTAAGCTCAGATGTTTCTGAAGAAGATTATTATTAGCTGAATTCTCATCCTTTAGAACATTCATTTATTATCTTATTGGTCAACTTTTCTGCTTTGTTACACAGTTAAAAATCCCATATGCAAAGCAATGATAAACAAGGTGGCACAAGGTTTTGTTGATTTTTTGTGGGTTTTTTTTTTCCTTTAGAGAGATCTTTTCAGTCTTTGTGTTTAGAAAACAGATGGTATTTAATAAGTTAAACTTTAATTGCAATCAAGAGTGAATGATGATCAAATTTAAAATTAAATAATGTTTGCAGAAGCATCCTGATATCTTGTTTTGCAAAAGATTATATTTCTTCCTTGTTAAAATCCTAGCATTAATCAATGATGGTTGAATGTGTATGCTATTAAGTTTTACATTATTTTTTAATTCTCCTCAGCTGAAAACAGTATATTTTGGAATAAGAATTGAGAAAGAGGGTTAATAAAAAAATTGTGCATCTACTGTAAGTGTAGTTTTCATGTGGCTATAAAATTGCATATGGAATTTAGAGGCATTGTTCTGAGATTAGTATCATGATGGTACTAGTTGACACAGGCTCATCTGTTCCCAGTCCAACAGAAGAGGAGCAAATCTGAGTTAACACATTCAATCTAAAAGGGAGTTGCTGACAAAACTATTACGGATAACATCCAAGCTAGTTGTGACACAGAATGAAATTTAGTGTTTGTAGGAAAACTTTGTAGGTCATACTTTCTGTCAGCTACAAGCGGTTGCTTATTTTCCAGAGAATGTCACAAAAATTACTATCAAACTAGAGAATCCTTTGCTCTGTTACCTAGGCTATCTTCTGTCCATAGCTGTTTCAGTTGATTATTTCTAAATCACCTGTGATGGATGTTTGTATCCAGTCTGCGTAGCCTCTGAATATTTCTAGCAGTGGCAATTCTGTGATTTTCTGCTAGAATCTAATTATTTGACTGTCTGTTTTGAAAGTTTATTGGCTATTTCATTCTGTTAAATTGAATCTGGTTTTTTAGCCGCATTTTTTTTTCTTCTTCTTAACTCCCTTCTGACATTCAGAGCAGCATAGGAAAATGCTACGTAACTGTGAAGATCAGCAAAGGGGAGAGAGAAAATTGAGGACATGCTTCTTTTTTTCTCATGATATATAAAGGAGGTTTAGAGAGCAGAACATACACGTCAATTTAATAGAAAGAAGAGAAGAAGTGAGATCAGGCAATGGAGGCAAAACATGCCTAAAAACTTGACAAACAGATAGACAATAGGTAGGATTACACATCAGAAATACTGATCAAATGAAATCTGAGTAAATGTGAATGGAGAGGTTCAAACTGTTAAAATCCATATTTTGGTGTCCCTTTTTGATGAAACATCTTAATTTATAAATCTTAAAAAACACTGCAAGAAAATAACTTCTTACCCAACTGAAGAATGTATTTGGCTGATATCTCCGAGTAACTATTGCTGTTTTAAGGAGCAGGCTGCATAGCTATGTGGGAACATATATTAGTTAAACTGCCTTGCATAGAAATTCTGTGTGCTTATTAGAAATAGAGCTTTGTAAGAATGTCATTCAAGGATGACTTCCTGTCAACATCCCCAATAAAGGCACATGGACGTGTCAATGGACACCTGTGTGTCACACTGCTTCTGAATCTGGAAAAACCAAATACGTTAGGAGATGGAAGTGGAGAGGAGACTAGTAACACACAGAGGTGTGGTGGGTTACCCTTGGCCAGCAGCCAGAAGCCCACCTAGCTGCTCACTCACTCCCCCTCCTCTAACAAGGACAGGGGGAGAAAATAGGATGGAAAAGATCATGGGTTGAGATAAAGACAGGGAGATCACTTACCAGTTACTGTTATGGGCAAAACAGACTCACCTTGGGGAAAGTTAAATTTATTGCCAATTAAATAGATTTGGGTAGTGAGAAACAAAGAAAAAAAATTAAACAGTTCCCCCAAACACTTTTTTCCAGGCTCAACTTCTCTCCTTCATTCCCAACTCCTCTACCTCCTCCCTGCCAAGGGCAAATGGGGAATTGATGGTCACAGCTCCTCTCTGCCACTCCTTTGTCCTCACGCTTTTCCCCTTCTCCTGTGTGGGGTCCTCTCCACGGGCTTCAGCCTTTCAGGATAAACCTGCCCCAGCGTGGTCTTCACCAGGGGCTGCAGGGGATCCCTGCTGGGGCGCCTGGAGCACCTCCTCCCCCTCTTCCCCCTCTCCCCTCAGGGCTCGCAGGGCTGTTTCTCACAATTTTCCCCCTCATTCCTCTCTGACTGTCCAGCATTTTGCCCTTTCTTACACAGGCTTTCCCCATGGCTCCACCGTGGTGGCTGTGGGGCTGAGCCGTGCCCTGCGGTGGGTCGGTCGGAGCCGGCTGGAACCAGCTGTGTCCGGCTCGGGGCAGCCCGGGCCTCTCCTCACAGGGGCCGCCCTGCCAGAGCCTGGGCACCTGCACCCAGTGCAAGGAGTCTGAGTTTAACTTTAGGTTAAACCTTTTTCGCTCTATCCATTGGAAGAGGCAGTACTATCAAGGCTTCTGGTGAGCTGACCAGAGAAGCAACACAAAGCAGCAAACCTCCTGGTAGCAGCTTCACTTCTAGCTCTCAAATGGTAAGTTTAGGTGTTTAATTAAATAATCATAAAGGGTAGGGTAGAATAAAAACATATAAGCAGGTTAACTAAATACAAGCAGAAATGAGGAATACCTCTGAGAGAAATGGTGTCCTGCTGGGTGTTCTGACTCCAGAGACAATGAAGGAAGCTGCTTTGCAACTATTGGAGACATGAGAAATACATTATAGCAACAAAGTAGAAATAATAATGAAATAGGGCTGTTCTATGACTGTTCATTAATTTTTACTGTTGTTATGGTCACAGAATAATTACTTTTTAAGATCTTCATATCTTAAACCACCTTTAATTTCAAAGTTGTTGATATTTGGTTTTACAGTGAAATTTTCATCTACGTTCTCAAAATCCACATCTTAAAATAAAAATCTCACTTAAAAACATTTAAAAACCCTAGCTACTGTAAAGGAAGTATCTAGGGACTTAACCACCTGTTTTGATAGTCAGAGGCTCCGTTCTTGTGCGGCTGCAGATGCAAGAGTGACTTTGAAGGTAGCTGGCACTGGGGCTGGAATGAAGACAGAGAAATAAGTTTTTCCCATGGTACTCATTGGCTATTACCTCTCTTTCATTTGAGGGCAGGTAGGGACTTTTCTGCTTAGTCAAAGTATGTCAAGAAGATCTACACTTTACATAGTGCGAGAGAAGAGCTGGCCAGTTGTATTGGGTCTGGCTGAGATGGAGTTAATACTCCCCATAGCAGCCCTCATAGCACTGTGCTCTGCATCAGTAGCTAGAAAGGTGTTAATAACACACCAGTGTTTTGGCTACTGCTGAGCAGTGCTGGCACAGCATCAAGGCTGTCTCTCCAACATTTTTGCCCCCCCCTCAACGGCAGGCTGGGGCAGGGCGAGATCTTGGGAGGGGACATAACCAGGACAGCTGACCTAAACTAACCAAACAGATATTCCATACCATATGACGTCAGCTCAGATATAAAGGCTAAGTAAAGGGAGACGGAAGGGGGGCATTTTTTGTCTTCAGGAGCAACCACTACGCGTACTGAAGCCCTGCTTCCCAGGAAGTGGCTAGACATCGCCTGCTGATGGGAAGTAGAGAATAATATCATTTGTTTTTCTTTGCTTTCGCGCGCGACCTTGGCTTTCAGTTTATTAAACTGTCCTTATCTTGACCCACGAGCCTTTGGTTATATTTCCTTCCCCCTGTCCAGTTAAGAAGGGGGAGTGATAGAGCGGCTTTGGTGGGCACCTGGCATCCAGCCAGGGTCAACCCACTACACCAGTATACTGATGTAAATCTAGTGTACAGTACCTTTCTAGTGGCTGTGAAATAGAAACCTTCCTTTGTTTCAGTCGTGACATTTTCCAAATGTTTTGCGACTCTTTTAGGAAGAACAGATTATGAGCTCTACTAACTTCCAGAACTGCTATGAAAATGTGTATTCTAGAGGCAGGAAAAGGCTACTCCTGTTAAAAGACCAGGACTACTTAAAGGTGATGTTGCATTGCCATCTGCTCCACAGTTCTGGTTCCTCTGTGAAATCAGAGGCAAAGTAAACTTGTGCTTTAAATTCTGCTTCACCAGAAGTCTTTTTAGTGACAAGACTTGGAGCTTAAATTGCAAATAGCTCTTTTTCCATTTCTGAAGCTCTAACCCAGTGAATAAGGAACTTGTTTATTCTCCACCTTGTCCACAGTGAAGAGTTTGTTATTCAAAATGAAGCTGAGATCCACTTGTAAGACATAAAAATAGTTACTGCTGTGCTCATGCAAACAGAGGAAGTAAGCACCTGTATTTTTGTGAACCTTTATCTTAAATTGTATGCTTTACTGTCTACTCATTTACGTTTGTGTAATTGTGCTTTTATTTCAAGAAATCATAGTCTTGAGTCATAGGGCTTGGTATTTTCCAGTAGAAAAGCAGAGATGGCTGAAAACTTCAGGTAGGACTCTGTCCAGTTTGAAAACACAAAGTATTCAAAATAAAAACAGTTTTACAGGAAAGTGTGGAAATTTTGCAACCTGAAGAATGTTATTGAGATAGAGAATATTAAGGGAAGAAAAAATTGCTTAATTTTTCATATCCATTCCTGGAAATACCTTAGTTACTTTTCAATATTCAGAATGCAAACCTTAAAATCTTTACTTTACTTTAAATTGTTAATAGTACACTTCAATCTAGATTGAGAACTTTGTGAACAGAACTACAGAAAATAGATACTAGTGATGTGCTAGAACAAAGTAATGGGAAAAATCTCTGTAGCGGAAGAGAATTATGATTGATATAAGAATGTTCAGAAAATTAGTTACTCAGGAGAACACTGCTCCAAGACATCTATCATGATTATAGAGGGGTTTTTTGGTTTTGTTGGTTGGTTTGGGTTTTTTTCAGAAGTAGATTATAATATTCTCAATTACATGGCTTCTCTATAATAAACAGTTAATGCTTGTTATACTAATGAATGAAATTGTCAGAGATGCATTGCACCTGCTCTTTGTATCATTCTCTTTCCTTAGGGAATATATAGTTATCCAAAACGCTAAGAACAGTTTCTGGGTCATGTTTTCTGCAACAGCTAGGCTTAAAACGTTGATCAAATTATTTTCATTAAAGATGGACCAGGACAGCAAACAATTTCTAATTACTGAGAAAGTTTCAAACATAATCTAGCACTATGGCTGTAATCTTGTGTAATATACATGGTTAAACTTTTTTTTCCTTACTTGGTCATATGTTAAACTTCTTTTATGCATGCTTTTTAATATTTGTTGAGTCATTATCTTCCATAGTTTTGTTTTACTTTTTTTAGCTGATATAGTACAAATGCACTGGTCAGCCATGGAGATACTTTAACTGGAAAAAAAAAAAAGTTCACAATGATGTAATCAATACTGGGACATTGTAAAACTAAGAATTACAAGCTTCAGACTAAAACTTTTATTTAGATATTTCTGGGGTAAACCTGTTCATTTCAGAGAAGCACAGGTAAATGGAAAGTAATCACTTAACAGATCTATTTAAAAAAAAGAAAAAAAGTACCAAAATGTTTCATGGATTAAAAAACAGCCTGGGGAAAGAAACATAAGAGAGAAGAAAGACACTGTACATGCAAATATCTTCTCTGTACATGCAAATATCTTCTTCTGAACCATTCTGAACTTCTCTGTAAATCAAAAAATATAAGTCTGAGTAAATTGAATGAAAATACGTATCATGGCTTGTTTCAATATTTCAGTCCCTCTGAAGCTGTTTCTGCTGTCTAAAGAGGACTAGAGAATGTATCACAATTTAATTTTCATGACTGCTGGACAGAGTACCTTATGATTCCCATCTTTTCTCCAGCCATTTGAATCTGTGTGGTATGTTATGAGAATTATATAACCATGGTATATCCCAGTGTCACATAAAATAAGATTACACTGGAACTCAAATAGTTTATCTCATCTACAGTCTTCCCTATTTTGGGCTCATCAGTCTCATAAGCAGGCCTCGATGGACATCCCTCAGAGATAGCTGAGCTCAGGTAAATCACCACAGGCTGCAATGTTGCTGCCTGAGGTATATTGACAGTCACTTGTGTGGGAGATTGTTGCAGTTTAGATGAACAAAGATTGACATGAAGCTAGTACTTTAATAAATGAATGCAGAAACACTTGCTTTTGATAAGAAATATTGTGGGCTTTCATTATGTGAAACTCTTGCTGCTTCAGTTTCTGCCTTGATTCATGGCTGAAGCAAACCTGAGAACAGG
The DNA here is from genome assembly GCF_026419915.1 of Harpia harpyja. Classification (NCBI taxonomy): domain Eukaryota; kingdom Metazoa; phylum Chordata; class Aves; order Accipitriformes; family Accipitridae; genus Harpia; species Harpia harpyja. Next base: position 28,553,674 of record NC_068947.1, read on the forward strand.
AGGCATTCCCAGAGAAAGTGATTCCCAATCCAAGCTGTAAAGGCTCGGCAGTTCCTCAAAATATTACAGCCAGGATTTTCCTAACTGATCACTTCTCTATTAGGATTCTCAATATGAACTAAGTAAACTTGGTCTTCAGCAGGAAATAAATATGCATACCTGAAGAACTCTTCCCCCTTTGAGCCAGCTGTTGATCAGAATCAGCTTTGGAAAAGCCTGTTCTAAAACTCCTTTAAACAAAATTCCAAAGATGAAAACCGAAATCCTGTAGCTGTGATTTTTCTCCTATTTATTGGGTTGAAACTCAGCCTCAGAATACTAATAAACTTTACAAAAGGAATTTTTCAATAAACTACGTACTACAGTAACAAGCATGCATCTTGCTGATAAATCTTGTAACAAGTTGCATTACATGGATCTATTTATTATTTATTGCTTTGGAAGCCATTCTTCTAGAGAAGGTCACTAACAACTGGCTGTATTAATGTGTGCATATTAGTTGCTGTTAATGGTATCAATGATGTATAGCCTCGTCTTTTTTGATTTTTCTGACAAACTATATAATTATGGCCTCAGTTTCCATTACAATCTTAACAGAATAATGATCAGAACACAAGTCAATAGCAGTACAAGTAATACTAAACCCAGCAGTTTCTCACAGTTGAGCTGCTGATAAACTAATTAACTTAGTCTAATGTTTGATTCTGCAGCCACCAGATTGTGGCTCCAAGGCTATTCAAATGCAATCTTAAACTGAGGTTCCTACATATCACCAGCAATGGGACTGCAGTGGAAGGTTTTCTGGGCAATCTCAATTATCAGTTATTGGCCAAAGAATTGCATCTGTACTACTAAAGGTGACTTTGCTAGGTTGTCTTGAGACCAAGCTTAGCCCCATCTTGCTGTGCCTGGATGCTGGAGCCTTTGTTGTCTACTGGCCTAGAGTTCCCACTTGGGGAACTCCTTCCTCATCTGGGAGTTTGGAGCCTTCTTTTTGTGACTTTTTCTAGACATTCCAATGTTTTGTTTGGTTTTTTATGATGCTCAGGGATAAGGGACTCTGGCTAGTCAGGTATTGTTCAGAAAGATTGTATAAGGAACCCAGTATGACTGATAGTGCAAAGCATGCGTGTTTTGCAGGTCTAAAATTTTTCACAATGCAAACATACTGTCAAACAAGGACAAAACTCTCAGTCTTTATATTTCATAAATCTTTTATAGCTTCAGCATTAACAACCCTATGCAAATGAAAAAAAAAACCATGCAAACTTAGTTGTTTTAGCCGTTCACCGAAGTCTAATTTATTTATGCGCAGATGCAGGGTGTGATTAGGCTGCAGGCAGAGGTTCCTAGACACATCTAGCATTTTCTGTTTCAGAATTATAACTTAAAAGTAGATATTTTGAATATATGCTTATATGCAATTCTAAGTTCCATTCAGCACATAGTCTTTCTGTCTGTGTCCTTATCATATGAATTCCAACTGGCCAGGGATTACTCATGTTAAATAGTCTATAAAAAAGTCTATGATGTAAGTCAGACTCCTGGAACATTTATAAGGCAGCAGGTAAGTTTTATGTACAGGGTGATAAAATAAATCTGTTTGCTGGAATATCTCTTATTATTTTATTCAGATGTAATTCTAGTCTACTTCTGCAGAATATTCTCAATAGCATAGAGCTGATATTAGAGCCAGTTCTTGAAATCTTATTTCTCCCACCTGAACTAACAGCAAACTAGCCATAACTAAGGCATACTCAGTAGAGCGAAATTGCATGGGGAAACAAGATAACTTTATAATATTTTCTTTTATATTACAAATTAAAGCTAAGATAACTGGAGTATATTTTCTTTTTTATTGAACTGCTCAGTAACAGCAACTAATGGTATATGTCTATGTACGTGTGCATATGTTCTCCCTCAAAACTCACAAGCAAATTTTCTAAAAATGTTCACTTGTACATAATTCAGGAATGATTTCCTCTACTGCTAAAGTTACTGACTGAAACTTCAGCTTCAGCGCTACACAGGAGACTAAGCCTGTGATCATGACAATCCATTTCAGTCTAAGACTCTCTAGCTTGTCTGGCACTGATATGCCATCACTGTTGTATTGTGCATGCATCAGCATCTTTGAGTTGACTGATACTATAACACCAGCTCAGAAACTAGCACTGTACACATTTACTGTATTATGCTTTAAAGACTTTAGCCGTTGGTGGATTTCTGTAAAATGCTGATAGAGTCAACACTGATACTGTCTTACATTGCTAGAAATGGCTCAGACAGCACATTTAAATCCAACGATACAACTCTGTTGTAGCTGTCCTGGTTTTGGCTGGGATAGAGTTAATTATCTTTCTAGTAGCTGGTACATTGTTATGTCTTGGATTCAGTATGAGAATAATGTTGATAACACACTGGTGTTTTCAGTTGTTGCTACGTAATATCTATACTAAGTCAAGGATTTTTCAGCTTCTCATGCCCAGCCAGCAAGAAGGCTGGAGAGGTACAAGAAGTTGGGAGGGGACGCAGCCAGGACAGCTGATCCAAACGGGCCAACGGGGTATTCCATACCATGTGATGTCATGTCTAGTATATAAGCTGGGGGGAGTTGGCTGGGGCAGATTGATGCTCGGGAACTAACTGGGCATCAGTCAGCAGGTGGTGAGCAATTGCATTGTGCATCACTTGTTTTCTATCTTCCAATCCTTTTATTAGTATTGTCATTTTATTTTTATCATTATTAGTTTCTTCCTTTCTGTTCTATTAAACTGTTCTTATCTCAACCCACAAGTTTTACCTTTTTCCTTCTGATTCTGTCCCCCATCCCACTGGGGGGGGGAGTGAGCGGCTGCATGGTGCTTAGTTGCTGGCTGGGGTTAAACCAGGGCAGTAGCCTAGGAGCATTCTTTTTATCGAACCACAGTTTTATGTTTCTTCCCATTCTTTCCTTTTCTTTTTCAAGTCTATGTGACTTGGTTTGTTTTATCCTCAGAACCCACCTCTTCCCTCTTGGTATTCTAGACTACATTAAATTTGGAGTTACTGGTACAACTTCCCTATAATAAAGTACCATTGGAAATCTCGTACCTGGGGATCTAATTAGAAAAATTTGAGAAGCATTAAAACCAGCCAAGTATTTCAGCTCTTCCAAGTCACAGCAAGATTCATTTTCCAAGATCTATTACTAAACGGCTATTAAATGGTTCCTTGTGCTGCTGAAGCTTGGTCATGTGACAAGCTTAATAGTCTGCTGGAAGCAGTTGGGTGTTATTCCAAGTCCCTGCCCATCAGATAAATATATTTGTGCATGTATGTCCTTTTCCAGAGACTGAATAACAATAAAGAAATGCGAAGAGGGACTGTTGGATGCTGGGTCACCTAATACCTTTCTGTAAAGGGATATTTCATTCAAGTCTGGAAGGCAATTTATCTTTAGAAATTATGTTCGGGTGTTATTTGGTATGTGTTCAAGATGATTTAGGCTTACCCTTTTCATAACTATTCACTAGTGGAGTCTGAAGCTCTATATTCTTGGCAACAGCAGTTGCAGTTTGCCTTGGCTTGGAGATTTCTTTACTTATTTTCCCTTCTGCTTGCTATCATCTCACATCACTTTTATTCAAAGTCTTCTCAGATAAGCTATCAGCAGGTACCAGGGCTATGTAGGAAACATGACCTGCCTACAAATTACATCTTATCCTATGTAGATGTATTCTTTTGACACCACGGGGTACATAGAATAAGACCTTTCTATTTACCTTGGGGACCAGCAACACCTGCTGAGAAAACAAGTGTAAAGAAATGAAAGGATTCAAATACTTTGTAGAAATGCCTCATGCCTGGTTTGAAGCCAGGCAATCTTTAATGCCGTAGGCATGACAAATCTCTTCCACCATCACAGTGCTCTAGGAGTGTACATCTAATCTTGGGTGATGTGGCTTAGGCTAAATTAATTCTCTCCCTTCAAAATTACTAACCCAGATTCAGGGGAAAAGCCTAGCTCTTCCTTAGCAGACAGGGGTGAGGGCATAGGGTCTGTCTTGCAGGGTGAAGGCTGTAAAGTAGAGAGGGTGCCATTCAGAGTTTCCCCCGGTATCTACTGAGGGCTGTGGGAACAAGGCCCAGGGCCACCAGGGCGGTGTGGGATGGGATGGGGTCAGGGTCTGGGTGGTGCCCAGCTCAGTGGGGCCCAGGGTTGGGCAGGGGCAGGGCTGCGGTGGGGCCAGGCCCAAGGCCTGGGCTGGCAGCAGCCGCAGGAAGGCCTCTCCCTGCCTGCCCATCCCCTCTCAGCCGCCCTTTCACGACCTCCTGAAGCCTGGGGCCTTTTTGCCGCAGGAAACCCCCATCGTGCCCCGGGCAGCACCTCCTGCTGCTGAGGTGCTGCCCTGCCCAGCAGCCCATGAGCAGGCCTGTACTCATCGAGAGATGGCTTTCTCCTAGGTGTGTCCCCATCCACCCTAGAGCTGGCAGGTGGTGCCGGGCTGCGGAACTCCCATGGTTCTCCAGACCACGGAACTCCCATGGTTCTCCGGACCTAAGCTGCTACCGGAAAGGAGAGAGGGGGGCTGGAGCGCAATCAAAACAGAACAGGAATGACCAACCTCTGGCATTCCTAGCTGCAAAGTTTCTGCCAGGACAGGTGACTGAACCTGAAACCTTCAAATTTTCCAAATAACGAGCTCGTAGCTGAGCTATTTTATGTGTATTGTGGGGCTGCTTGTTCTCATATTGGCTGAGTTTGTGGTGTCAGTCCCTTCATTATTTTGCATGCATTTTCTTGAATAGTGTTTCAGTCTGCTAGCAACCCTTTCCTAAGCTTGTGGTTTCCTTGATGAGTTGCTTATGTGTGTTCTGATAGAGACTCCTGCCTCTTTTTTACATTTGTGGAATCAACAATGAATTGGAAATATTCATGAGACTGCATTTCCTTGCTTTTATTCTCTTCAGATGAGTGGCTCACTGTCCTGTATCCAAAAGAAGTCTCATTTCTCTGAGAAAAAGAAAGTCTTCAAAGTCCAGAGTAGTGTATCTGGAATTTATACTGGAATCTTCAGTACCTGTCTTTTTTTGCAGTCGTGTGCAAGATTTATTTAAGGAAAGGTTTTTTCCCATGAGGCATTACGATGCCTGTGACATTGCTCTTTGCAAACAGCAATGTTAAATGAAGGAGTATTCTGTCCAAACCCATTTATTTACTCAATAGAGATGACCTATAATGGGAGAGTATCTTTTATTAGACTTTTTAAAAAACAAATAAATTTGAAAGTAATGTATCTTTTGTATCAGTGACTACAGATTTGGAGAAAATGTCGTGTATAATCTGGGTCAAATAAATAATTTTTTTTCCTTCTCCAAACCTGCTGTGTTCACACACAGATAAAACCTCTGTAAATTATTCCATGTTCTCCAGGCAGTGTAAGCATTATTGTTTCTTCAGATTTCTCTAAAACTAGTGTAACATCTTTGACTTCAGTGGATTTACCATTGATTTATATAGGTTAATTAAAATTGGAAACAGTCTTGTAAGTAATGTGTAAGTTTTTTAATTACAGGGTTTTTTCTTTTTTCTTCAGAAAAAGTTCCCTCTTATAGTGTCACTTTAAGAATCAGTGGAATTTGATGGGGTATACAAAATTGATTTGCCATGGTGTGTACATTACAACAATTTATTATAATTTTATAATACTACTGACTCCAGTATATTGTAATGCATATTGTCTTTTTTCTCTTTTTTTACAGCCATTAAAATAGGTTGGGTTTGGTTTTGTTTTTCCAGCAAGTGCATCACTTTATCATAGCAATAATAAAATTTAGGACAGAATGTGATATTTCACATAGTTATACAAATCTGGAACAATCCTACTGAGATGATGAAATTGCCTGAGATTAACAGAAATTTAAATCTTCATTTGTTCTAGATTTACAATAGTGAAGCTGAGATTACTCTTTAATTTAAAAAAATAGGGAATTTACTTTACTCAGGTGTGTGATACATTTTGATGACTGATCTAGTTATGCATACAATTCCTATTAAAAAAATCCGCATGTACCTAGGATGATTTTAAATTCCCTTCTGGGCTAAGACTACCATTGATTAAAATTTTTTAGAAAATATTTGCATAAAGTTCCGCTAGCAGTACACAAGACTACTTTTTTCATGAGCCAAGCTGATGAAAAGGCATGGCACGAAGTTGAACTAAATATACCTAGCATTTATATGGGTTTATTAGCATATTAACTCAAATGTAGTGAACACTAACCACATCCACGTAACTATCAGTCATGTCAAAGACTAGGCAGAATGGATAATTCACCTGTTTGAAGCAAGGCAGGTGGAGACTGGATCCAGGAAACTTAAATCCTTTCACTATATACATTGAGTATTTAAAAAGAACTGCATAGAGCCCCATGGCAACTTTGCTTTTCAGTTTTCAACATAACATATTTCAGAATGTGACACTGAACTCTAGTTAAACTGAAGGCATCTATTTAGCTTTTATTTCTGTATATCACTCTATCAATTTCAGTTGACTCAAACCTCACTCATGTTGGAAAATAGTTTGCCCCAAGAGTGTCTATGGTTTAAGAATCCAAACCATTTTCAGAATATCTCCTACAACTGAAAGCTGATCAGACAAATCAATCATCACTGAAAATTTTTTGCTCTCTCTAAACTAATTGTGAACTTGTTTTATCAGTCTGACTTCTTTGCAGAAACAAGCAAGCCACTCTGAGCTACTTTGTGCAAAAAAAAGTTACATTTTCTAGGGTCCCTACTATCATTTTCTTTACTTTCTCTAACAAAATTAATGCGAACTAGAAATACACTACAACTTAAAATAAAATCATAGCGAATTAAAAAAAAAAAGAAAGCTTTTTTTTTTTTTATTTAGCAGGCTACTACTGGAAGCCTGAGTTGCTTGATAAAGATTTTTACTGAATATTTCTGCACTCAATATTGTCTATATACTGTTTAGCAGCTGTCCAAAGCAGACACGTATATGGTTTTGATAGACCTGATTAAGATCTCAGCACGGTATAAATCTAGGGACAATTTGATTAAACTTGATGGCATGTCATTTGTGTAGAGCTGGCAAAATGGTAATTACTAGATGTTATAATGTACCAAGTTAATTTTAGGTATTGTTACTATTACTATTGGTTTTTTGGGGTTTTGACCTCAGAAACAGTGTATTCAAATCAAATTATCTTGGTTCTAAAGCATAAGTTATTGCAATACTACTATTGTAAATGATGCTCAGTCTGTAATTGAATGGCTAATATCGTTCTTCTGGATTTCTCCATCTTTTTCTCCCAAGTGACTGTTCAGCAATAGAATAATAAGTACCAGATGTCTTAACAGCAGGCCTTGAATGAGATGTGTCAGCTAAGCCCAGCTAAAACCAGTGCTTTAGTATCAGTGCATCTTGACATTGTAGTCAGGAATCTTTGTGTTGCATGTAGTACTGTATTTTCTTTTCTTTTTGTATGAAAACGTAACATGTCTAAAATCTGAAATTTGCATTTTCTTTTAAAATATAAGACTGAGGAAGTCAGTTGCAACAAAAAGCCAGTTGATTCTTTGCCTGAATGATGTGAATTATGTAAGCTAAGTAAACTCTTAGGTTTTTGTATTTTACCCTTAAGTCTGTAGGTGAGCATACCTATTTAAATCTTTTTCAAAAAGCCTGTAATGAAAGTAGAAGCATTTTTTTAATCCATCTAGTTTGAGTTTTACTTTGTTGTTAATGATATAACTTGTTAGACACTTGTTTTTACACACATACAGTACCTCACTAATCTGTTGTTATTTAAATTATGCCACTTAATTATACTTAATTTTGGAAGACATTTTTTCTTAAGATTTCTTTTTCGTTGTTGTTGTAACCCAAAAGTCACTTGCAATCTGCAGTGACCAATGAATGTATTGGAAAAATCTTTTTCCCTTTCATGGTTACATAATATCAGAATTACAGCAGTCTGGAACTTATGAAGCAAGGAAAAAAAAAAAGCTTTCAATTTTGCTCAACATTGGGAAACTGAGGATAGGACTTAGTGATACGGTGTGGTCTACTGCTCAAGAAGGCTGGGCAAGTGCAAAGTATACTAGGTTAGCAACTACTTCTCAGCTCTTCCATTTATCATTTAAATCTATCCTTCTTCAACTTTGAAATCTATCAAACAAATATGCTTAGGATATTTCCTGCTTGGTATGTTCTATATGTGGCTAAGACAGACTTCTGCACCCAGAGTGCACTATCCCCTCCAGTAAGATAAGCTGGGAACATGACTGGCTGGGCAGCTGCTCTAGCTGAAAGCTGAAACCTGGAGGTCCTGGTGGATGGTCAGCTGAGCAGGAATCAGTAGTGCACTCTGACAGCATCTTGGGCTGCATCAACAGGAGCATGGCTGCTAGATTGAGGGAAGTGATTATTTCCCTTACTTGGTTCGTTTTAAACCACATCAGTATTACTAAGTCCAGTTTTTCCCCTCACCCCTCTAAGTACAAGACAGACATCAATAAACTGGAGTAAGGTCAGGGGAGGGAGACCAAGCTGGTCAGGGCTGGAGCACTTGCCCTGTGAAGAGAGGCTGAGGAACCAGAACTTACTTGGATATGTATATATGTGTGTGTGTGTACGTGTGTGTGTGTGAGTGTAACACAAGAGCTGCCTGCCCATATCACGGTCATGAAGAGGATGGAGCCAAGCTCCTCACAGCAGTGCATGGTGGGAGAATAAAGGGCATAAACTGAAACAGGGAAGATTCAGAGTGGATATAAGGAGAAAACTTTTCCCCATGAGGACGAACACTGGAGCAGGCTGCTGCAGAGAGGTGCAGTCTCCCTCAATGGAGACTTTCAAGATTCAGCTTGACAAGACCCTGGGCAACCTGGTCTGAATTCAAAGGTGGCCCTGCCTTGAACAGAAGGATGGAATAGAGGCATAACACAGATCCCTTCCAACCTAAATGGTTCTGTTTGTACGTTGTTTAAAAATGACAGTCAGGTACAAACTCCTACAACAGTTACCTGTAGCAAGCTGATTGTTGCATTAACATATTTTTCCTTCTGCCTTACTTCTCAGTCAATCAGATGAATATAGTACCAGGGTGTTGTTTGTTCTTTATTGACTGACTTTCTAAAAACACACAACTATGTAGAATGACATTTTCTCTATTCTATTTTGTCATCCCTGTTCATCATGTTCTTATGATATTACAGATATTGATGTATTCCTCTTAAATCTTCAGAGAACCTTAAAGATTCTGCCATTTTATGGGCAATGGTTCAGAAGCAGCAAAGTAAGGGGGTTTTGTTTTGCTTTGCTTTGAATTTTTTACAAGGAAATCTGACTTTGTTGTGATTTAGAACCACAAAAATCAAGGGAGTTATCTTATGCTCTTTTTCAGTGACCCTTGAGATGTATGGAACCATGGTGATGAATTGCAGAGATACCTACAGAGAAAACTCAACAAACAAGGTATTTTTGGAGATCTCTACCTTTTTACAGAGTAAAAATTTTCTGAACTCCTAAAGGGATACCAAAAGCCCTGGAAAATTCATGTTATGCTTTTGAAATTTGTTTTTCGTGACCTTTCTACTTTAGACATGGCTGGTTGCTTGAATTGAATATGGAATATTTTACCTTGATACCTCACCTTTTATCTTTAAAGTATTACAGAACTCTTCATAAAGCTGTAAATTAAATACTGATAGTGCACTAGACGTGTAAGTAAATGTATCAGCAGATGTGCACTCAGCCATGGCTTATGCTCAGCTATGCAGTTTAGAATTTCTTTTATTAAGAATGCTGGCAGAGATTCCTAAGTCATGCCCTAACCTTTGAGGGGAGTGCTTCTTACTACTACCTGAACAGATCAGATTTTAGAGACAGGCGGAGGCTGTCTTATTCCAAATCTACCCCTGAAGTGTAAAGTATGACTCCACAACTCTGTCTCGGTGACTGAGATGCACATCCAACTGTCCATCAGACTGGATGGCAATGTAAAAATACATTCCTACTGTTGACACAAGCAGGAAAAAATTAAGAACCTTGCACTTCCATTGTTTTAAGACTATGCTGAAGTTGCAGGCACATGTCCCCCCCCAGTCTGTTTTGAAAATAATATAGTGTTTTAACCACCTGAAGAGACTAGGTCTAGAAATTAAATCTCTGACCCAGACTTAACTTGTATAACTTGTATAATTCCACCCTCAAAGTAAAAAAAAAACCCAACAACAAAAAACAAAACCAAACTCATTTTTTTCTGATCAGCTGAATCTCTCTCTGGAGATGTATTTTTTTCTCCATAGAGTAGAGGGTGAAACCAGAACAACTAGCTTCTAACTTAATGGTTTAACTTAATTGAGATAAATTTGAACCAGAGCTATTGATTGACTAGGTTGCTGCTTTAACCTGACCTATTTCCGTTATCTTCTAATCTCAAGAGAAACATTTCCTTTATCAATTAATCCTCAGGGATAGCAGTGGGCATCTAGTTTTGATCTATGACACAGTTAAGAGCAGCCTCTGGAATCTCTAAAATTACTGACGAAAATTTTTGTTTATAGACAGTGTGACCTAGTCACATCCTTTCTTGCATCTCATATGGTTGTGATGCTGTAAGAGCCATTATAGTTTAGAGATGTCTGTAGTGAACGGCCTGTGTGGGTTTTTTGATCATTCTTATAATCCCAAGGAGAATATCTATCCTTTAATGGATACAGAAGGGAACGTAGCAACCAGTGATGAGGAAAAGGCCGAGGTACTTAATGCCTTCTTTGCCTCAGTCTTTAATAGTGAGTCCAGTCATCCTCAGGGTACTCCACCTCATGAGCTGGAAGGTAAGGATGGAGAGCATAACATACCCCCCTTAACCCAGGAGGAATTAGTTAGGGACCTGCTACGCCATCTGGACACTCACAAATCTATGGGACCTGATGGGATCCATCCAAGAGTACTGAGGGAACTGGCAGAGGTCCTTGCCAAGCCACTCTCTATCATCTATCAGCGTTCCTGGTCAACAGGGGAGGTCCCAGAGGACTGGAGGCTTGCCAATGTGACTCCCATTTACAAGAAGGGTCGGAGGGAGGATCCGGGGAACTACAGGCCTGTCAGCCTGACCTCGGTACCGAGGAAGATTATGGAACGGTTTGTTTTGAAAGCACTCACATGGCAAGTCCAGGAAAAGAGGGGGATCAGGCCTAGTCAGCATGGGTTTACGAAAGGCAGGTCCTGCTTAACCAACCTGATCTCCTTCTATGACCAGGTGACCCGCCTAGTGGATGAGGGAAAGGCTGTCGATGTTATTTTCCTAGACTTCAGCAAGGCCTTTGACACTGTCTCTCATGGCATACTCCTTGAGAAGCTGGCGTCTCATGGCCTGGATAAGTGCACTCTTCACTGGGTGAAAAACTGGCTGGATGGCCGGGCCCAGAGGGTTGTGGTGAATGGGGCGAAATCCAGTTGGCGGCGGGTCACAAGTGGTGTTCCGCAGGGCTCGGTGTTGGGTCCTGTTCTGTTTAATATCTTTATTGATGATTTGGATGAGGGGATTGAGTGCACCCTCAGCAAGTTTGCAGATGACACCAAGTTGGGAGGCAGGGTCGATCTGCTTGAGGGTAGGGAGTCTCTACAGAGAGATCTGGACAGGCTGGATCGATGGGCTGAGGCCAATTGTATGAAGTTTAACAAGGCCAAGTGCCGGGTCCTGCACTTCGGTCACGGCAACCCCATGCAGCGCTACAGGCTTGGGGAAGAGTGGCTGGAAAGCTGCCCAGCAGAGAAAGACCTGGGGGTGCTGGTTGACAGCCGGCTGAATATGAGCCAGGGGTGTGCCCAGGTGGCCAAGAAGGCCAATCGCATCCTAGCCTGTATCAGGAACAGTGTGGCCAGCAGGAGCAGGGAGGTGGTTGTTCCCCTGTACTCAGCACTGGTGAGGCCGCACCTCGAGTACTGCGTTCAGTTTTGGGCCCCTCACTACAGGAAAGACATTGAGCTGCTAGAGCGTGTCCAGAGAAGGGCAACCAAGTTGGTGAGGGGCCTGGAGCATAAGTCTTATGAGGAGCGGCTGAAGGATCTGGGGTTGTTCGGTCTAGAAAAGAGGAGGCTGAGGGGAGACCTTATCGCTCTCTACAACTACCTGAAAGGGGGTTGTAGTGAGGTGGGTGTTGGTCTCTTCTGTCAGGTGTCTGGAGATAGGACAAGAGGAAATGGCCTCAAGTTGAGGCAAGGGAGATTTAGGTTAGATATTAGGAAAAATTTTTTTACTGAGAGGGTTGTCAAACATTGGAATGGGCTGCCCAGGGAAGTGGTTGAGTCACCATCCCTGGAGGTATTCAAAAAGCGAGTGGACAGGGTACTCCAGGGCACGGTTTAGGGGGCATGGTTAATGGTTGGACTTGATGATCTTGAAGGTCTTTTCCAACCGAAATGATTCTATGATTCTATGATTCTTATCATCCCTTTCATTGTGACTGTGGAGAACACTCTATCAGATAAGCTTGGGAACATAGCAGATCCCTCCTCCTTTGTCTCCCAGAACTCCTACAGTGGGCTCTAGGGACCAGGTTCCTCCTGGTCCGGCTCAGTCCCTGGTCTCTCCAATAGCAAGGCTGAGCACACATTCCTGACGGGGAGTTTATGCTATATACAATATACATATATAGAAGGGGGATCTCACCAGCAGCGGGGCTCAGATAGTCAGTCTGCCCTATCACTGGCCCCTGGATCCCAGTCTCTCCAGTTGCTGGCACCTGGACATACAAACCCCTGTAGCCACAGCCCCAGTGCAGTTGCTGGTAGAGACACGCCGACCCATGCCCCTCTCTCACACACACACACACGCACACAAGGACTCCCCTCATCCCGATATCTGACTGCCTGTGCTCTTTTCTGTAGAGATACACAGGTGCTCTCACAACCCAGAGCTGTCATTTGGAGACCTATATATCCCCTTGGCTCCCAGACCACTACACCTGCTTGCCAGCTCATCTGGCTTGATCTTTACTAGTCATCACACACTTACACACCCATGTTCACTCCAGTTACTGGCACCACAGACCCCCATACGCACAGATACACATGAAGCAGAGATCCCCTCGCTGGAAAATAGGTGAAGGTGGAGTTTAATAAGGAAATAGGACAGACTGCAGTGATCAGGTGCTGGGCATAGCCAGAAAGGCATACTAACCAGCAAGCTGTTTACACATGACCACCCTTTTTATCCCCTTACTACTCAGTTTTCCTGCACTTGCACCTCCTCAAAGCACCTAAGTCCATCCCTTTCCCAACTTTGGTTCCTTCCTGAAACATCCCATAAATCATGTGCGATCCCAAAATGCTCTTCCCCTGCATCCCATGGAGGTGATGGGTTTTTGCTGGGACAGCGCTGAGAGGGGCCCAGACAAGGTGTTGGTTCCTCCAGAATCTGCAATTTGAGTTCCCACCTGCCATTGTGTCTCTCTGCTTTTCTGGGTTTGTGGCAATGGACCTTTGATGAGCTGGTGTCACTCCTGTGATGGGCCTCGGAGCAGCTGAGGCAGATTATTAATCAAGTTACTCCTGCCATTGTTCCTCTGTGCTTTCTTTGTGTGCAGATGAGTTTCCTATCACTGAAGCTAAACTAACCTTACAGTGGAGTACTTGCCAGATAGGAACTCCAAATATCATATTCCATTGGCAAATATATGCCACCAAGCAGTTAGACACCTAATTGTATTAATTTTGATTTGGAAAATTAGAAATGTTCATAAATCAATAAACTAGTGTTGTGGGAAATAATAGAAAATTTTGATGATGAAAGAAGTGAGATTTCTCCCATTTCCCTTGAGAGTGTTCATGATTTCCATCAATACATATTTGCACTACAATAGCATGAACACTATCAGTATTTGTTACTAAAATTATTAATGAGAGCAATATTTTTGAGCAAGATATACTTGTATTTAAAGATATGTTCTCAGTATCACTGAAAGCATGCAAAGAAAAACTGTTGTATAGAGGAGAATAAAAGAAAACTAGAAGAGATGTATAGACAAAGTAAAAACAAAAATATAACTTGGTTTAAACTGGGGAATGAACTTCCAGTCATACTATTTAACATTTGAAGACAAAGCCTCTACAAAGCAGGAGCATGCACACCACACATTTTTCAAAGTGACCAATTTTTTCTGAATCTAGACTACTTATTTGTTCATATTCCTTATCATAAATATACTTTTGAGCCCATCATTGTGTTTTCATTTAAAAAAATAAAAAGGTAAAGCAAACAAAAAAATCCAAGACTTGCATGAAGGTCTCATAGTAATAAAGGTGCCTGTTATTTATATATATAAACAACAGAGCAAAATTGTTAAAAAAAAATTATGAAAATGATAGCACACTGTGTGATGCTACTTCTTCATACCTTGCAAAACTGAATTTTTCACTCTATTGTTATGCATAGTCTCATAAATATACCTGAATGACTTCAGATGTCAGATGATGTCACATGTCACCCACAGAAGAATAACTAGGAGACTGTAATTCAGGTTACACAATCAACTCTTCATGTAAACTTTTATTTTATCTCTGTATTATTGATTAATGACAGTTTTACATTTACCTTTACATAAAAAAGTGTTCCTTAAGCAATTTTTTGAATGTGCAAGACAGTTGAACAATGTGGTTTATATATGTATTTGATTTAAAAGAAATATTTCTCTCAAATAATGACGCAGTTGTCATCTTCTGACTTGCTTTAGGCTTCCTAGCTTTATTCAGAAACCATACTACATCAAAATCCTTCCTACCTCTTTTCTACCTAGCTCTCACTAGCAAAAAGTGGTAAGTTTTCTCAAGATGCAGACCGCAGTTGAACCTCCAAATGATGCTGTGGCGGTGGAAATAATTCAGAGCCTTTGTTCCATTCCTTTTTGTCTGGAGAACCAAGATATGATAATTTATGCTGACTCTGATGTGATACTTATTTTCTGGTGCACATATAAGCATCCAAGGGAGCAAAAAGTTTAAAAAAAAAAAATTAAAAATATCTTCCTTCTTCTTACAGAAATAGGATATCAATTCAGTATTGTCTGACTGATTAAACTCAAACGCATATGTATGTTAGGCAGATTCACTCCCTGTACCTCCAATGTGTGTGGTTTAGCTCAAAACTGTATAAATTTTAGCTAACATGGTTCTGATTTGAGCTGAATTTATTAAACATGGTCTAGTTAGGAGATTGATTTTTCAATCTAGTACTTACCACAGTAATTATTAACAGCACATAAAGTAATTGGAAAACATCTCATGAGACAGTTTATGAACACTCAAGGATGCTTTCTGCCCTATTTATTTTTATCCTTACAAGATTTTACGTTCTTTAAGTTATATTTTCTATACACGGTTACGTTTTTTAGGTTTATGAGATACACAACAGTATCTTACCTATAGAGGTTCACATGAAAGTTTAAACAACCTATAAAAATTAGATAATTTTATAGTAAATACAAGACTAGCTAATGAACATCTTATTTGATCTATTTTCCCTGCAATCCTCCTTTGTTAATCTTTCTTTTAGCTACACAAGCAAATTATTAAATTCCCCAGTAACTTTGCTATCCAGGTAAGTCTATCAAAACTTTCAGCCCCCATCTGACAATTTAGGTAGGAAGATTAAGTTCAGCTTTGGACCCACTATTTTGCCATTGTCATAGGGTGGACTCAAGAGAGAACTGAGCCACTGAATCCACACAGAAAAAGAATGAGAGAAAAAACATTCCAAGGGATACCAAAAGCATATTGCAGGTGGTGAAACCTTCCACATTCCTCCATGTGGCTTAGGTCCACAGGGTTACAGTCATGGCAGCTCCTCAGCCAGGAAAAAATGCTAAATAAAATACTTTAAAGTGAAAGTATACTTTGCAGAGTAAAACAGTATTTAATAAAAATTTAAAAAGTGGCCAGACCTTTTCTTAGAGCAAAATGTTTGAATAGCCATATAGGTGAAGGATTCATGGACTTTGTGCTGTAGAGAGGATAGCTCTGCAGGATGTCCTATGGCTGCAGTTTGTACAGAAAGCTGGGAACAGATCACTCCCACTGGGTCCCATTCATCCTTCTTTTCCTGCCAGGAAGAGAGCTACAGCTGTGGTTTGACCTCTGGTTTGGGCTGTACAAGACCTGTCAACTGAAGGGGTAGAATACACTAGTCTTCATGTCGCAGGCTTAATTTTTGAAGCCAAGACTTTAACAAGGTTCTAAAAGAAACTGGAAATTTATATGGGTATTCAGGCTATCATTTCACTTCAAGATTTAAGATGGAAGATTAATCCATATTTCCCATGGGGGTTGTGTACAGGCTTCTGAAGCACTTGGGCTACTGTCAGCATCATATACAGGATACAGGGTTCAGTGAACCCTGACTTCGATGCAGTACAGCAATTACATATTCCTAACTCTTCCCTAAGGAATCAAGGTGGCTCACTGTGACCCTTACAGTGAGTCAGAGTCACTGGTAGATTATATCCTGGTCTGAAAGTATCATATATAATTATGAGATTACTGCAGGGTAACAATTAAACATCTTTTTTACATGTTCAGATTGCAGAACCATGACAGAATGGCTTGAGGGACCTGCTCTAAGGAAAAGTAACTCCAGTCTTTAGGCTGGTCAGAGGCTGTTCCACAACCACAGAAGTGACTGGGAGAAGAAGAAACAGAAAATTTACTCTTTAACTGTAATAAATGACTATTTCCAGATCTGACAATTGCATTAAAAAAAATAAAAGGGGGGGGGGAGTACATGATCAAACACTTCTATTAAAATCACAGTTAGTCCTGCATCTAGAGCTGCACATTTGAAAGTTGACAGTACTCTGTCCTTAAAAAGGAAGAATTTAGAACAGGTGCAGCATTACAGTCTTTAGAATGTTATTATGGAACCATGAATAATGTCATTCAGAAGGTTAGCCATCTGCTTTCTGAATATCTGTCACTGATGCAGCAGCAGCAATGTAAAAGTGATACACGGGGGTGTTTCTGCAATGGATTTAACAGAAAGCTTGTGCTTTTTGTGGAGAAAAATATGTTCCATTTTCATTTTGTTTTTAATAAGCATGTGTAGAGTATGTGTTTTTAAATATTATAAAGATGACTATAGTGTGAATGCATTTTACTTGTGTAATTTGCATCCTATTTTACTGAGTTTTAGCACAACCTTTTGTGCAAGATTAAAAATAAAAATCAGCATTTTTATGATTTAGGATAATTTTACTGAAATGTGAGTATTTACAAAATATAAAATGTAGAAAGAGAGTAGTTTAAATCTCGAATACTAACTACAGATAACATACTTCTAGAGCATCAGCTGTGACATGAGTACTAAGTTAACATCCGAGATTTGGGGCAAGTGTCATCTAACAAAGAAGGGAAACGTGAAAGGGCAAGCCAACTGCAAACAGCAGCAGAGTCTATCAGTTGGAGTCAGCATTTACAGGAGCACTGTTATACCAGATTTATTAACAAGCTTTTTGAAAATGACAGAAATACCACCTTTTAATGTTGTGAATAACAAGTAAATCTGTCTTTACAGGGACAAAATGTTTTCATTATGGCACAGAGAATGAAGCCTTCCTAGAAACTGACAGGAAACAAGGAAAACTAAATAACTGCTTAGAGTCATGCAGCAGACAAATAAATTTTAACAAGGTCAGGACAAAATTCATACCATGCTGTAAACGCCACAACAAAAAACTGCAGACGCACTGCCTGCTTCCAGGGATACAGCAGTCACAGCTGCCCTAAACATGTATTTACAACACAGAAACTTCTAGAAGTATTTAGTGGGTGATAATGAGGGTCCATTTGTATCAAAGGGATTCAAAAATTATATTAAACACAATGTCGTTAGACACCAGAGCAACTGTGAGTACAGAAGATAGAAATCAGACCACACAAAGCAATTCGGCTTGCTCAGCTGGAGTAGAAACACTTCAGGGGGGAAAACGGTGAAATTCTTTTTAGGTGGCTGATGAAGTGCTCTGCACGCAGTCTGACCACAGAGATCCACTCCCCAAAAGGAGGGCCTACCCGTTGTCATGCTGTACAGACAAGGCAATCAGGAGAGTGAGTTTATCACTTGCATAATTAGGGTCCCAATTACTATAAGAAATACCAAACATACCTTCTGCAGGGAGCTCCTGCTGTGAGCTGTGGTGGAAAAAATACAGACCTGGGTGCCTAGAAGCCTGATTTGTTGCTCTGCTGTGGCCTCCTTGGGTATACGGGAGGAAGCCACTCGCTATACAGGCACATGCTTATCCATTGCCACAAGGGTAGTGATCAAAACAAGATCTGACTAGGGCACTACACACGCATCCTGGGGCTTCACACAGAATGACAGGAAAAGCAATAAATTCCAGCTACAGGCCCCAAATGGATGATTTTCACTATATGAAGCAAAGGCGGGCCAGTGCAGGGACTGTGTAGTTAATCAAAACATCACATTGCCTATGCATGAGGGAGTTCAATTAAGGTTGATAAGAATACAACAATCTGGCTTTTTCTTGTTATGGAGTGTTTGACTGTTGAACTTTAATACTCCTTTAATGCAGGGTTTTGTTTGCATAATTTCTTTTGGTTGCATTTCTTTATTTCTACTGCAGATACAAATGCCACCAGTCTCTAACTCACCTCAGTAGCGAAGAATGAGGAGGTCAGTCATGATGAAAATTAGACATTGCACTAGTAAATAATTAGCCAACAGATAGGAAAACCACTGCTCAGCAATCTGAAACAGTTAGGCAAGCAAGGGAATGCACTGTGATATGCCTTTGAATTTCCCTTCACTTGGATGAGAAAAGACTCCAACCAAAAGTGCCTTATAAATTTCACCATTGTCATGGTTTAACCCCAGCCAGCAACCAAGCACCATGCAGCCGCTCAGTCGCTCCCCCCCCCACCCAGTAGGATGGGGGAGAAAATTGGGAAAAGAAGTAAAACTGGTGGGTTGAGATAAGAATGGTTTAATAGAACAGAAAAGAAGAAACTAATAATGATAATGATAACACTAATAAAATGACAACAGCAATAATAAAAGGATTGGAATGTACAAATGATGTGCAGTGCAATTGCTCATCACCCACCGATCGACGCCCAGTTAGTCTCCAAGCGGCGATCCACCCGCCCCCACTCCCCCCAGTTTCTATACTAGATGTGACGTCACATGGTATGGAATACCCCGTTGGCCAGTTTGGGTCAGCTGCCCTGGCTGTGTCCTGTGCCAACTTCTTGTGCCCCTCCAGCTTTCTCGCTGGCTGGGCATGAGAAGCTGAAAAATCCTTGACTTGGTATAAACACTACTTAGCAACAACTGAAAACATCAGTGTGTTATCAACATTCTTCTCATACTGAACTCAAAACATAGCACCGTACCAGCTACTAGGAAGACAATTAACTCTTTTCCACCTGAAACCAGGACAACCATACACATCAGCATTCCTCTTCTGTACAAAATATTGGATTAAAATTAAGGATTAGTAACATATTTGATTAGGAATTAGAAAATTGCAGATCCTTTATTAAGATTCACAAAAATCCTATCCTTACCAATATTTTCTTTCTGTAGTTCCATGGTAGTGAGGCAATATTGTTTTGAGGCTTAGAGTTAAAAAGTGAGAACAATGTATGTATGAGGCTTCTAAACTGCAGAGGAGTAAACATCTACAGTAGAACTATCACACAGGAGGAAAATCAACCCCATCCACAGTAACTCGGGGAACATTTGGGCCAACCCGGGCAGCAGTACAAGTCCCATGTGCAAGTAGTGACTGATGTCTGCTTCTGCCTGGGCTTCACGAGAATTCAGGACTCATACCATATATAGAAAAACTAATCAACAAGGGTCCTCCTTACTGAGATGTGTGAAATGGAATGAAAGAGGCCAAGTAAGTGCAATATTTTTTGCAAAGCATGGCTATACATTTCCTTTTTTTTTTCCCCTCCATTTACAAAAAAGGAAATTCCTTTGATTCAGGCATGCAAACAATATTTTTTTTGCATGCCTACAGATACTAGTTTCCTAATTTCTGTGTCCTGGGCCATTCAGTCAGTTTAAAGTTTAGCTCATTTCTCAATTCATTTGCATGACACAAATTGATCATGATTACATTGCACAGTGGTTATTCACAGATTTACTAGAAACATGCCCATAATTGTCATGCTGTCTATAGAAATGAAATGGCTGAAGACAGAAGAACTAATAGAGCATTTAATTACAATCCTAAATAAATCAAACCTAGAGTAAACGGGTTCATGAGATGAAACCTAGGATGGTATATAACCTAATATATAACCTCCTAATATAACCTAGCTATCTGTATGGGCTCCCTCTACAGTCACTCTTCAATGTAGCTCATTCTAAGGTAAATATTTAGAAGAGGTCATTGTGAACAGTATTTTAAAAGTGCATTTCTACTGACTATATAATTATTACTATTATTATTATTATTACTACTGCTACTACTGCTACTGCTACTACTGCTGCTGCTGCTACTACTACTATTAACTAGCAGTATATCAGCTGCCTAGTTTCTTGAAAGAAAGGAATTAGTGAAACTGGAAAAAATATTTAAACTGAGAGGTAACTATGGCCTCTAACTGTCTTTGGTCAGGGAAGCCATTTGTATGCAAACACAATAGTGATGATCGGATAAGGAGCATTCTGACTTATCGTGTAGAATAGAGAACTTGATAAGAAATTGAAGACTGACCATGGCACACAATTCCCTATCCCCCTGCACCACTCAGGAGTTAGGAGTGAAGTTGAGCTTGGGAAGAGGGGAGGGGTGGGGGAAGGTGGTTTTAGTTTTGTTCTTATTTTTTACTATCCTACTCTGTTACAATTAATTGGCAATACATTAAATTAATTTCCCCAAGTCGAGTCTGTTTTGCCCATGACAGTAATTCATAAGTAATCTCTTGTCCTTATCTCAACCCAAGAGCTT
The DNA here is from genome assembly GCF_026419915.1 of Harpia harpyja. Lineage (NCBI taxonomy): Eukaryota > Metazoa > Chordata > Aves > Accipitriformes > Accipitridae > Harpia > Harpia harpyja. The sequence continues at coordinate 28,574,669 of NC_068947.1, forward strand.
TTCATTGCATTTTGTCCCCCTGTCCAGTCGAGGAGGAGGAGTACTAGAATGTCTTGGTGGGCACCTGGTGGCCAGCCAAGGTCAACCCCACCACAGAGGCTTTGAAGTATTATTCTGCACAGTAATACTGAAATACTTATTTTTATCTTGGGTGATCCAGAATAGTTGACTATCACTTTAGGGTGGTTATCTGAATTTCTGTCAGAAATAGGATTTCAATCCCAAAAGAATGGGGAGTCTCTTTTTTTCCTTCTTGGGAGAGGAATTCAAACACAGTGAATTACGTTATTCTTAAATAAAAAATAAAAGAAATCATAGCCCAGTTTTCTCCATTCCATAAAAAGTAGCACTATCAACAGTTTCTTGCACAGTGAAACATTTTGTCTGTTTGTTTGTGAGTATTTCAGTGAGTCTTATTTTTATTTCTCTTAAAAGATGCTGAAAAGTAAAGAAAGACCCAGTCCTACATTTCTAAAATACATTAAATTATGGGCTGGGTCCATCTAGTTGTTGATTATGCTTGAAGATACTGTTCTAAGGTATGCTTTCACCACTAGCAAGACCAGTTTAAGAGGCTTTTCACCATCTAGCTTTCCCCTTCCTGCTGAAATATATATCCCCTTCAGCTGAATCAGTGCAGCTCTCTCTGTGGCACCTTCTGCACAGGAACTTGTCACTTATTCATTTTACAGAGTATTATCTAGTGTGTGATAAACTCACTGGGAAAAGGCAAGGTCTGGAAAAAAGTGGTCAAAAATCTTTTAAACAAGATTTGCCACCAGAGAAACTGTGACATGAAATTCCACCCTGGGATCTCCTGCTCACCCTCAGTTACCATCCACCATGAGGGCAGTTGGTGCTTAGCTTTATTGATGAGTGTGGTGTCAAAATGAAGGGACAGGAATCTTCTGTGCAGTTTTTTATTAAGTGACCCCAAAGGACACGCATTCCAAAGCTGCTGTCAAATTTGTGTCAAATGCAGCTACATATTTACTTATATTTAGTTATATTTATATGTGAAGATTGACTGTTTATGAATCCCTTCTACATAGAGAACTAGATAGTTAAAGGGTAGCATAGGAAAACAGCAGTGTGTATGTTAGAAAAGAAAAACATATACATTGTTGCATACCCATGCTTGTTTTAAAATTAGTCAATTTTATCTGCTTCATTACACATATTTTGCTTATCAGATAGTTGTTCAGCTGTCTGAATGCAGTCACTCTTGTTACTAACACAATTTAAATGGGAATTAACCTTGTTCCAGCCCATAGTCTTTTATAAAGAATGATCTTCATGTCTGTAGACTAATTGCACTGAGAAAGTTCACTGCAAAGACATAATTAATAGTCCATAATGTTTGGGAAGGTGACATTTCCTAACTTCTTTGAACTCTCAGTTTGGTATTTGAAAGCCAGTATAAGGTACTGAATCTAAGATATTTAATCTGGAGTGGTGTCTAGCTGGTAGTTAACTGAAACCGCTTCCTTTCCCCTAACAGCAATAAACCAGAAAGGACTAATTACCCCTTTTTATAGGTGCAATTTGAACTTAAAACTCTAGAGAGAGCATGAGTAGTAAACCACTCTTATAGTCGATTTCACCATCTGTACCTTAAAATTGGGACGATGGAACTAGCAAAAGAAATCACATGGCATTTAGCACCGAAATCCCCTAAACAATTTTTAGTTTTGTTGTAGGGAAAATTTTCAGGAGGCAGTGATAATTCAGCAAGATTTTCTGATTCCTTTGAAAATCACTTTCTTTAAATAAATACACATTCCATTTAATCCATCATTAGTACTTAATTGAAACTCATTTATCTAAAGATGATGATGAATTGATATTTTTGTGAGTTTAATGAACCCTGCTGCATTATGATATTTTTTGCTTCAGCCTTTCTGAAGAAAGAAGCCTTAGGAGATTCCTCTAGCAAGAATGGCAACCATCACTTTTCTAAATCTAGGAGAACTTACTATTATATTTTTGTTTTCTTTTGGTGGTTTGGTTTTTTTTTATGAATAAGCAGGATTTATTAACTTCAATATAATTCCTTAGGCTTAGTATTTTTTATTACTTTTATTTTACTGCTAAGTTGCAAAGTTCTGTATGTTTCTGTATCTTTGTAGTTGTTTACATAAATGAGAAGCTATTAAATTTGTTTGTGGTTTCTTAAACATGCTTTATTGTTAGGCTGGAGTTGTCACAAAAAGAGCAAGTTTTGTGAATGCCAGCTGAAGAGTTCTTCACTTTCACCATATTGCCATTCCTTCTCTCCCTCTGCTGCAGATTTTGGAGTCTTGAATGGGATTAACTCTGCATTCATTATTTTCAAAATTTCTAGCTCTCACTCATAGATTTTATTGTCCTTTTGGGATGTTAATGTTACCAAGCCACCTCATACGCATTTCCTGAAATGGTGCACGCTTCTACAGCACACAGTATGATTGCGGCCCCTTGGTTGTATGTGGGTGGCACTATTTTGTTCTATCTAGTGACTTAATACAAAGTCTGAGAAATGCTTCCAACTGTGTGTTTTTCTCAAGTATGCCTGGAAATGAAATTAAGTTTTTAGCTTCAGTCAATAATAGCCTGAAAATTGAAAGACAGGCTTTTGATTTTTGAGGTATAAGCAAAAGGTTCAAAGCAATTTTGCCAGAAAGGCAAAAAATAATGTAAATTTATTGCAAGTCCAGCATAAACTTTGGAACAGAAAAAATGGAACTTGATTTTGAGCTGTTTCTGCAAAGCATGGCTTGTTTGATTTGGGGGGAAAGAAGACTTATTAGTATTTCATGAAGGTATATATTTGCACATGTAGCTGTTGCTGTCCATAAAGTTGGCTAAGTAATGAATGACCTTAATTCGCATTGAAAATTTTTATATGTAGTGTTATATATATGTATATTTATATAAAAGCCATATAGAGGTAGTCTTAGATGGTTTAGAAACAATACTTGACAAATGTCAATTTGACTAGAATTCCTCTAATCTATATATGCAAGGATTCATTTCTCCTTTTTTTGAAAAGACATCTCACTGGTCTGCCTCAAATGATCTCCCAAACCTGAGTATGCGTATAGAGCTTGAAGTGTATTTTGCATATGTGTTTAAATCACTAGACCAGTCAGCTTAAATACATGGTGCCTTACCACTCCATGTAGTAACCATAATGTACAAACACATGAACAATCTCTGAAAAATAAAATAATAAAAAAAACTGTGATAAATTTGCAAAGGGCTTGAAAAACTTTCTTTAAATAATATGTTGTTGGAACAATACCTTTAGATTTCTTTCACTGACTATAATTGCTTAGTTAAACATAAAATGCACAAAAGTAGAAAATATGTCATTTTGTTTACAAAATTTTTTTATTGATCCATCAATCCATTGTTTGTGACTTTGCAGTAATCAATAAGTTCTGACAATGTCTGATTGGGGATGACTGCCATCTCTAAATTTGTTAGAGAACAAGTTGTCTAAGAATAAGATAGGTTTGTGAACATTGAAACACGATGGTAGCAGGAAATCTTGACAAAATTTTATGAATTAATTGATATTTGAGTGTGGAGAAATCTTTTTAGTTAATAAGAGAAGAAGCATTATTTTTAAATTCATTTGAAAGAAATTGAAATGTGAAATCTGGAATCAACACCATTTTTTAGCTGGAAAGTCTATGAAAAATTGTCAGAAATCTTTTTTTTAGTGGACTTTTAAAAAAACACCACAGAGGTTCCTGAACCAGAAGACAAAATCTTGTTAAAACCAGAAAGAAAAAAAACAACCAAGAACATGTAACTCTTTAAATCAGTATTTTTCATCAGATTTTGTCAGAGCTGGGGGCATTAAGCAGAAAACGTGGCATTGGAGCTAACATTTTGGAGATGATAAATTTTTTCAGGCCCACCAATGTTCTTTTCTCTTTTCTGTTGCATCTCCAGATCTTCTAGTTTATTCCTAACATCTGCCCTAGGACAAAGGTGTGTTTCTGTTGATTTACATTGCCTCAGAGCACTCTGATTGCCAATACTGTTGGCTGACACTTCCTGCCATGAGCTGTAGTTCTAACGTGAGGATATATCAGGAGACAGGAAAAGAAAATTGAGAAGTTAGACAAAGAAAGGGCGGATTGATCAGAATTTTAGCCTGAACTGTGTTTTCCTCCTCACACACACACACAATCTGTGTATGGAGAGATTCTCTTATGTGTGTTTCATGACAGCACAGAAGGAGATTTAGAAGCCTGTTTGGTATAATTCTCCACTTTTCTGAATATTTATCTTGATATTTTGGGTCTGCAAGAGCAAGAGTGAATTGAAATTGCAGCCATCTCAGCTGGAGATTGGATTTGTTATGTGTGAGAGAACATAAGAGTTCCCTATATTCAAACATACAGATGCAATAGCATAGCCCCAACTTGCGTAATCTTCTCTGCAGTGCCTCTCATTTGGCTAACCACCATTGAGCTGGCTCAGCAGGAAGGCTTTGCCTCTACAAATTCATCTTCAGTGGCCAGAGACAGTGCCAATGCAATGATCCTTTGTAGCAGCTATTTTTGAGAACTGTCTGGTTTGTTCTGTCAGAGGTCCAGGAGATACCTGGAGGAGTATCTAAGATGTCTGTGGTGGAGGAGGGGTATCCTGGGACTTTCTGTCCTAGGAACTCTCTTACAGTTCCTCCAGTGACACAGGAAGGGACTGAGTTATCTGGAGATGAAGAGATCAGCTGACAGAGCAGAAAATAAAAAATGTATTTTGAATTTTCCAGTGCCTAATAAGGTAGGAGCGGTGATGAGGCTTTTCCCACAGCTGAGGCATTTGCAACATGTCCTCAGCAGGGGGTCTCTGATTTGTAATAAGAGGCAAGCCCATGTTGCAGGCTTTTTTGTGCTGGAAACCAAGACAGACCCACCTCAGGGCACAGCTGAGCTGCTCAGCCAAGACGGTGGCACCTCAGGGAAAGCCTGTGTAAGAAAGGGCAAAACGCTACCTGGCCATGAGAGGTGAGGGTAAGGTGTGAGAAACAGCCCTGTGAGTCCTGAGGGGAGAGGGGGAGGAGGGGGAGGAGGTGCTCCAGGCACCCAGGCAGGGATCCCCTGCACCCCCTGGAGAAGACCATGATGGAACAGAAGAAACGAGTGAGAAGAAAGGAGCAGCAGAGAGAAACCACTGTGTACTTACCACAATCCCCTTCCTGCACTGTAGAGCCTGAGTGTAGCCTGTGGTGATAACAAGGTGGGGAGGAGAGGTACTTGGGGTGAAGCTCACCCAGGAGCTTTTCATCTTATTTCAACCCCATCCTGTTGAGGTGGGGGAGTGAGAGAGCAGCTGGGTGGGCTCTGGCAGCCAACCAAGGTCAGCACACCACAAGACAAAACATATCATTCTGACTTGATCTGGGATTAATCCAGATACTATGCTCCACAAAGGAGTCTATAACATTTCCTGTCAAGACCCAGATGCAGATTCTGTAATAGTTATTATTATTATTATTATTATTATTAATACATATTTCTGTAAAAGAAATCACTGAGAAATTTGTGTTACACGTTTTCATAAAGAAATTTGCATTACATTATAGCAGGCTCTACAAGGAAACAGCATAGCCATGTGTTCTTGTTTTAAAATTGAAAAAAAAAGTAAACCAGAACGAATGTCATGGTTTAACCCCAGCCAGCAACCAAGCACCATGCAGCTGCTCACTCACTCCCCCCCCACCCAGTGGGATGGGGGAGAAAATCAGGAAAAGAAGTAAAACTGGTGGGTTGAGATAAGAATGGTTTAATAGAACAGAAAAGAAGAAACTAATAATGATAACACTAATAAAGTGAAAGCAGTAATGATAAAAGGATTGGAATATACAAATGATGCACAGTGCAATTACCACCACCTGCTGATCGATGCCCAGTTAGTGCCCGAGCGGCGATCCCCCTGCCCCCACTCCCCCCAGTTTCTATACTAGATGTGACGTCACGTGGTATGGAATACCCCGTTGGCCAGTTTGGGTCAGCTGCCCTGGCTGTGTCCTGTGCCAACTTCTTGTGCCCCTCCAGCTTTCTCGCTGGCTGGGCATGAGAAGCTGAAAAATCCTTGACTTGGTATAAACACTACTTAGCAACAACTGAAAACATCAGTGTGTTATCAACATTCTTCTCACACTGAACTCAAAACATAGCACCGTACCAGCTACTAGGAAGACAATTAACTCTATTCCACCTGAAACCAGGACAACAAAGTTCATCTCTTCCCCACACCAAAACACAATAGATACATATACATAAGCACATGCACACATAAACTGAAGTAAAAAGAAAAGATTTTAAACACCACCAAAATATTGCAGAAATATAAGCAACGAAGTACAGATTCAATGTATCCTGTGTTTTTCTTTAAGGAACATCACATGAAAGTAATATGCTCTTGGGACAACCTAGTGCCATCACAAAGGTAATTACGTCTGATTGTCGAATCATATAATTACATATTTAAATTAAATTAATGCATATAATTATGTTTCAATAAAAGTGAAAGTTGAAGAATAGTTGCACTTCCTAACTTAATTATCTCAAAGATTAACATTTTGAAGTCTACAGAATATTAATGCTATCAAAATGTTAAATTTAAGGGGAATTTTTTTTCTTTAAAGCAGAATTATGTCTTTAGCAAACTTTCTACTTAGGGATGTAGATATTATTCTAGCAGGCAGTGGCACTAGTGGCAAGCATATTACCAGACATTTTCTGATAAATATGTCTTACTGGAGAATGTTAGTTCATCTTAATTAAAATTATGGACAGGAAAATGCTTGCTTAAATGACTTTCCTAATTGGAATTGTGCTTGAAATTGTTAAAAAGTTGTATGTTGATTTTTTTCTAAGAATGCTTATTTGTTGTTTCAAATAACATATAAAACTAAATTTACTTCATTTATTGTGAAGTTTGTGTATTGAAATAAATGAATAATTTTATTACCTCACAAATAAATATAAAAACATTTTCATTTCCATATTCCCTAAAATACGAGAAAAAATAAGATTGATTTAAAAAGCAGCTGAATATTAAATTCTCCTGAAAACAATGTTTCACAGTACTGATAGTTAATCACAGGACCTTGAACCTTACTTTTAGGATAATTTAACATAAGTAGACAATAATAGTAATAGTAATAATAGAGATCTAATTGCACCACTGTAACTTTTGACATCTTAAACTTGCTGGTAGATTAATTTCCTCTAGCATCGGTGTTATGAGAAATAGTGAACAATTGTTACCTTTCCACCTTTTAAAGTTTATTTTCCTCATACCCTCTCTCATCTCTTTGCTAAGCTTGAGAAACAGTTTATTTTCATCTTCATTATATGGAAGCTTCTCCTGAATCTCACTATCCTTTTCTGGGCCTTTTCTATTTTTATCATGCCTTTTTAGAGAGAGTGAGTTTGAGGGCTATAGAACTGCCAGTTCTTTTTACCAGTTCAGTTTATATTTCATATGTGGGTACATAATCTATTTATACTATACCACACTAAATATTTTAGGATTTGTTATTTCCTTTCTTACTAACTCCCAAGTTTCTACTAGTTTCTTCAATTAATTGCACAGAGCGCTAGCCTGCTCTTTTTGGAGATGGCTACAAACAGTGATACCAACCAGTAATTTCAAACCCACATGCTCCATGCATTAAATTACAAGTTCAAAGTTGTTGTCAAGTAAAGAACAAAGGAATTTTGAAAAATGTGTTTTGGTAATAAAAATGAAGCTAGATTTGTTGTAAAATAAAAGGTCCAATACATATGCACGGTCCTTTTTGCTGTGATTGCACAGTATTTTACAATGTGCTTAAAAACTTCCATACTGTACAAAAAAACCTTTGACAATCCATGTTGCAGGGTGCTTGCCAGAAATTTATGGAGGATTTTGAATGATAACACTGGAAGACTTCCATAATAATGCTCTGCATTATCAGTTTCTCAACAAGCACATGTAGTTTAATGAAATAGTAGCCATATTATTTCTTATATTTTGTCTGGTGGTGGAAGGCACTGCCACAGGTTTAAGGGTGTAAGAATTTTCATATCCTAGAAACAGAACATCTGGTTTTAGGGGGGTTTTTTTGGTCGGTTACTGCCATTTGTATATTAAAAAAAATCATTAGCAGCCTTACCTCTAAGTATCCAGAAATAAAATAAAATCACACTCATGTCTATCAAAACAGAATACTTGGATCAGTTCCAAGATGTTTCTCTATATTTCATTCCACTGACAAACTGTCCCTTTGTTTACAGAACCTCATGATTGGGACCCAATTTGTAAAGATAATGCTCTCATTATACACTATTATATTTTCAGGATATATATGTCTTCAAGTCTGTACCCAGATGCCCAAAGATTCTGTTCAGATTCAGTTTTCTCTGTGTGACACAGCATTATATGGTATTGCTTTTTGAAGATGTTATGTAATAAGTTGTAGTATTTTGTACTCTTGAATAGTTATGTTTTGGAGAATCATGTTTTTATGATGAAAAAATAATCCCTTTATTTATTTTTTTCCTTTGTATTTCCACTGCCTTCACATGATTGCTAGGATTATGTATATGGGAAGCAGTTTTGACTTGTATGAGTTTAGTAAATTGAGATTTTAATGTGTTAAATATACAGATAAATGCAGAACTAAGTAGTCTAAGATTCCTTAGGTATGGATAAAGCTTTAAAGTCTCTGAAAGAGTCAGATAAAGATATTGGTAAGAATAAAATAAAAAATATCTGCTTTTATGGTACAGATATACTAAGAGCCTTGAAGTGATACATACATTTTTGGGTGGATAACTGGGGGATATGTGTCAGAATTACTGACTGTTGCTTTGCTTTGAGGCTATTATAGCTGATCATAACCCCAGTCACATCTTCCTTCTCTGGTGTTTGTAACAGAGATTGTAAAAGAGTGCAGGAAGAACTGTTGCATTTAGGTTTGTTATTAACTTTAAGGCTGTGCTTAAAATATCCATAGACCAGGACACTCTTTGTGTGTGAAGGAGAAGACTGTGCAACATATAAGTTGAGCAGTGAGACAATGGTTTGAATACATCATTTCCCCCATCTCCTTTTCTTTTTAAATCTGTTATGGGAGAAGGTTTAAAGATATGTGAAAAGAAGTGTCTGTAAGTGGAAAGAGATTGTTGAAGGTAGGTAGTAAACAGCAGCTAGAGGGAAGACACAGACAGTTCAGTAGCTTGTTTGCTTGCTTATTAACAGTGATACTGCAAACACAGGACTGAAAACCCCTCCTGAATTGCTACACCACCCACAATCATGTAGCAGGCTCTTACCTCTGTGGAGTTCCTGGAATATGTACTGCATTTATCTTCCCAGGACCCTCTAACACTTGTAAACTCCTTAGGCAAGGATATAATCTCCAACTATACAAACCAAAGGAAAACACCGGTAGAAATCAATCCCAGTATCCCATGTACCGGATGCCTGCTGAGTCAGGAAATCCATTGGGTAGGGGTAATAATCGCAGGAAGCAGGCCACCAACTATGCTACAAAGAAAGGGGAGAAAAAAAAAAAACCAACAATAAAAGCCCAACAGTCTTTTCCAAACTAATGTGGAGAGATATCTTATCCTGATCTTTAATCATCAGCTATGATAGTAAAGGGGCAGGTTGAAAAAGCTCATGTTTCCATGCTGTGTGAATGATGTTAGAGAGGAAAAAGCTCCTTCCTCCTAGGGCTTTTGCTCCCATGTTGAAGAAGCTTCTACTGATATTGCTGGGTGGGGTTTTTTGGTTTGTTTTTTTGTTTGTTTTTTATACACCAATCCTTAGCTGTAGTGGGATTAGCTGTTTTGGGTAGGGGCTCTGGATTTCCTTGGTCCAATCCCAGACAGCTCATGTGAGCCCAAGCTCTGATCTCAAGCACTGCTGCTGTTACAATCAGACTGTGTGGTCTAGCTTCACAAGTAGTATCTGCAGGATCATCTTAGTCCTTTCTATATTAATTGGCACAGGAGTTATCACTTGCGCAAGAGCTATCAGTACCACAGGTGATCCTAGAGTAAATCTGGAGCCCAGAAATGAAGTTAGAAACAGTACTCGTCTCTACTTGTCTGCTTGCAGATTTTTGCTGTTCAAGGTGATGCTGGAGCCCAGTACTGCAGAGGAGAGTTTTAACTTCTCCCTCTATTTTCTGTCCCGCTGAACCTCCCGAGCTAACAGTGAAAGGCAGATGGCAAAGTTTCATAACCCCTTGCCTGTCATCTAAATACTGTTTAAACTCCAAAATAGAGGCAAGCCATTCCCACCACCTGAACTCTGTCCCAGGGCTCTCCTGACTCTTGGGTGAGGGCGTTACCAGTCTAAACAGAAGATTAATTAACCTGGACCTTGCGTTCATTTTGAATATATACCTTGCTATTGTGGACCCCACCATAAATATATGTCTACCATCTCAGTATTCACCATCTGTCTTTCAGGGCTATACAGGTCAGCATTGTCCCCATATAGGTGCATATTTGAAGTTCATAGTCAGGCCCCAAGTAAATATGTGTTTAATGGATGCTGGGAAAAGTTACTGTAATGAGGATTCTCAAAGGTACTGCAACAGGACTGGATATTGTAGGAACTTCTGGATGTACAGTCCCTTTGGAGTTACATTAACATAACTGGAGCTGGAACTTACTTTAGTGCTACTCTAAATTTGGATTGATTGTATAATTGGATGATAATAGTAATGCTTAGCACTTTAACAGTACTTTACATGGGCAGAGAGCTGTGCAAACATTAACTAAATAATCTTCACAGTGCCCCTGTGAGGTAGTAATTACAGATGGAAAAGGCCCATTACTAGATCATAAAATTCCATTCTCTTGCCAGGGCAGCATACATTTGCCCAGCAGAGGACATAGCAGATACTAAACTACTGCTATGTTTGATCTTTGCTCCCCCTGTGACATTATTTCAATCTGGGACTTCCCTGAGACTGTAAAGGGACTTTACAAAGTTTTTAAATAGTGTTGTAACTGAAGTGCTGCTTTTTGATGAAGGTAAAATAGACTTTTACTGTCCTTCTCCTTGCCTACTTTCCAATGTCAGTGGAAAGAAGTGTATTCGATTCTTCTCAAAAGGAATAAAGAAAAGGATGAAGTTGTTTAAAGATGGGTTAGCAATCTCTTGCTTAGAATAAAAGATATAGGAAAGACTCCTGCCTCTCCAGAATAAACTCTGCTAATACTACCTATCTGCCAACATTTCAACACTGATGGTATAAAAGTGAGACATTTCATCAGTAACTGTATAAAATCTCTTTCCATTACCAGATGCTTTGATACAAGCACTACTCAATGTTTATATCCTGTATTTCATCAGGTTTCCAAGGTTGCAAAGCTCTTTGGATGTTAAATACCTGCTCAAAATACAATAATCAATACAACAATTACCTTCACCACTATGAATCTCTTTGTCTTTTTAGTGTTGTTTTAACTGTTTTCCTTGACAGTTTCTATACTGATCATGACAAAACACCTCTTCTCAATAATTGCTGAAATTGTAGATGTAAGATAACTTTCAGCATGTTCAAGGCCACTTTATTTTGTTTGCATGAGTGTCCATGCACTATGTAACTCTTTGGATGAACATGGGAAGTGCAGGTCTCAGGAGCACATGCGCTCTAGTTCTGATGCTTGTGGCATTAGCAATAGGTCTGTTCAGGGTGATAAGCCAGGCAAAATTGAAGCAGTTACTATTAGTCTGGGGCAGACCAGTTCCCTGACCTGTCTCAACACATGGTTTGCAGAAAAGCCAGTAATGCCTGAGGAGTAGCCTAGGGAAAGGGAATCTGAGGTGAGGGAATGGGAGAGAAAGTAACATTTGGGGAGGGAGGGAAGGGGGGAGGTAAGTTCACACCACTACATCTAGTTTATTTTATAACAGTGATACATAGGGAACCTTAATACAAATAAAGGGAAAAATATGGACTAAACATAACTTGCCTATTTAACAGTCAACAGTGTTGATTCAAAAAGGATTAAAGAGTTTCTTTTCTTCGCTCTTGGTCAGAAGATGGACTTCATACAAGCTTTGGCAAGTTTTCTTAAATCAATGCTGATTTCTTAATGTTATGTTTTTAATATAAAGAGGTTTCAATGACAACCTTTATCAATTAACACCTGGGCTCATGTCTGTCCGTAGGGATTTCTTGAACTTTTTTGCTTTTTACTGCTATAAAAAGTGTGGGTTTAAGTTTAAATAAGATATACAGTACACACTTTATAAATTTCTCCTTCAGTTTGCTACTTTCAGAGCATTAGGTTTTGACCCATATTAGCAACCCTGAAACTCCAGGCAGCCAGCTGTAGAAGTTGGATAACTAAGGCTCTTAGTTGGTAATTTTCCGGGAAGAACAGGCTGGAAAGTGAGACAAGTGGAAGCTGGAAAATTGAGGGCACTTATCTGACATACTGTTGTGCTGATAAGCATGAAAGCCTTAAGTACTTCTTAGTTCCTTCAGCTTGTAATTTTCAAGTAATATTCATTATAGAATCAAGAGAAATAATTATCTGTGAGTGCAATAGCTCTCTTGTAAACAAAAAGCTTGGTTTTTCAGTTATCACTGTTTTGCTGTGGTTTTGTTATCAATTGGAAGCATTACTTCTTATCTACTTTGGTGTAACAGTGGAAACACCTGAACTATTGAGAATCAGAGGAAAAAAATCCTACTTGAGTCACAGTTGTAGTTAGTTATAGTTACTATAGTATTAGCTTCTATGTTAGCATGAGATTCTTTTTCCCAAACACATTTGAGACCAAGAGCTCATTTCTATCAATCAAGTTTTATTGAATTAATAATAACAGCAACTATCCTTTTCCAATGTTAACAGCTGTCTTGGTGCCCTAATTATTGCTAAATAGCTTTGAATAGAAGCCAATCACATGAGGCATAATTGTAGTTATTTTTCATTTTTAATATTAATGAATAATTTTAGAGAGCATTGATTAAAAAAAGGAAAATGTAGAAAACTTAGTTGGTGAACATGAACTGAGTGATTGCTTATGAACATTTCAATGCTTGTATAAACATTGTAAGGATACTAAAAAAAACATGTTTACTTTAAAGTAGATCAACAACAACAAAATACGCTTTTTATCTTTTTGAATACATCTAGCTTTGAGTCAGCAACAGATAAACACAATTTGAGGATGTGGCAGATTGAAAAGGCCATTTACACATTGTTTTTGTAAGAAAGAGTAGCCCTGATTTTAGGCAGGACTTTTTTCTGTTTACTAAACAAAATGTCTAGAAGCCTTGACTAAAGTTAGAACACACCTGTGAAAAGTACTATTCAAATAGAACAAGATAGGTGACATGGTTTGAAGAGCTTAAAATTTGAGTATTTGTAAATTTAAATACTTAAAATATACTAGCAAAATAAAAGGATCATTGACAAATTAAGAAATATTTTAAATACATTTGAAAGTCCTTTATTATCTGCTTTTGATTATTTTAGAAGTCACACTTTCAACCCCTTTTTGCAACCTTAATAAGAATTTCTAAAATAACAAAGCTGGAATTTGAATCATGTGTCATTTATATCTGCAAATCAGACTCATGGCAACAGTGTGTGAGAGTTGGCAACTAAAATAAGTAGCAAAATGTGGTGGTGTCTTAATTCACCAAGTATATCACTGATAAAGCTGTGAGTATAATTCAGGCCACCAAGCTGTCACTCTGGTGCCATGTGCACTAGACTGCCTTGGCTAAGGTTAACATTTTAAGGTGGAGCTTTACCAATTTAGATGCCTTCTTTCTTCAGCATGTTAGAGGAACATGAGGATAGAAACCTCCTTAAACTGTTCTAGTAGATATTAGAAGTAGATAGAAGATGGTAAGGGCCATGCCAGTATTTTTATCTTGGAAAAGGAAATTGCTTTTGTTTTGTTGTAAGTTTTGAGCTAGCTAACTTGATAATAATAATGTGCAGGACAGACTTGGCCCTGCAGTGGCAAGTGCAAAGTCAGTCTGTGGGAATGAATATATACATCAGTGATGCAAGAAATTAAAAACTTGAATAAGTTTTGATAGACTAGAATAAAACAATCGTTGTTGGAATCGGACCTTGATACTGTAGCCGATAAGGGCTACCATGTTTTATAAAAGTATAAAATGAGTGATACCAAGGTCATATCTCATTGTTCTGAAATTAAATTATCCTATGAACTAGATTGGTCTTATTCAAAACACATTTTAAATAATTGGTTATGTTTATTTGGATATTTTCAGTATTTATAATAAGTTTATCATAGCTGATAAATAAATTTAACTGAAGATAAATTCTGTGCCTCCTGTTATCAAACTGTAGCTAACCTGAGGTACACCTGTGTAATCTGCAATAGGAAGAAGACTAAGGATCCTGGCTTCTAATTTCTGAAAAATTCAAATCCTGAAGACTTTTCCATTTATTTCCCTTCATACTTTTGCTGACTTTCATGCTTCAGATTGTAATATTTCTTTCATTTTCTGAATTGGTGATTGAAGGGAAATGGATATGAATTCAAATAGATCTATGCAGGTATTTTAGGAAAGTGTCACAACTACAAGCAACAATGTAAGAGATGTTTAGTTTCAAAGGATCCATGTCATCTACTCTAGTGGCCTAGGTATATAAAGGCACAGGGATAAGAAAAATTTGAAATTTGAGCATACTGAATCTGATAAACCAACTACTGTAAATTTTTTTTCACCTGTACTGGAGGACATACACTGGGAGGCAAAATTTCTGGAGGCTTGTTTAGCTTTTCTTTGGTGGTCAATAATATTTAATATATTTTAATGTATAATCTGAGGAAAAACTTATTTGTCGAAATGCTGAGAGGTGTTTGCAAAATAGTTCCCTTCTAATGGAATAAAGGAGAATTAAGAGTGCTAAAGGAAACCTCCAAATAGGAAATCTTCTACACTGTGCTTGCAACTTTGTTTTCTTAAATGTTTTGTGAGATTGTTTATAGAGTTGCCATGCCCTTCAGTTGTGTAGGACTGTTCAGATGAACATCTGTCTGGATTTTAGTAACTGGATGGGCTCTGTAGCACACTTCACCTCTTGTATAGATGAATAAAAACCTAAAGATATTTTATTGCCATGCTCAGAACAATGCTTCCTTACATTACATTGCATTAATATCCATTGCCGTGGTTGTAAAAAGTGTTGCTCTGAGGGCCGTATATTAACTGAATATCCTGTGAAAGGTAAAGCTATTCTGATGTCTAAACTTTGATTGAGAAATCGTGATAGCTATCCATGACACCAGAAATCTGACAATCAAAACTGTTTCCTTCTCCCCTGAATGCAAGTCTTTGACCCAAGGCCAGTATTTTAAACTTTCCTCCTCTCTGTACCACACAGTCTTGTATTGTAGTGTTGATGAAAATCAAAACAAGTTTGAGTCCATTAATGAGAAGGACTACTATATTTCTCTGAGTGCACAAATGTCTGTCATTCTTAAAAGAAAAACTGTTTTGGATAAGGCTTTCACTTGAGAAAGTGCAATTTATTCTCTGCAGATTCAATTCTCTCTTGTAGGAATTAATTAATGGGGATCCAGCTCCAGTTTCATTAAAATTTCTCTTTGGTTTGGACTGTGATCACTATTATAACAGTAAATGAGAGCAAATGAGGAATGACTGAAGACATAGTGTCTTTACAGCATCTTTCTTGCAGCTAAGGAAAACATTTTATTGGTTAATCTGGACAACTGCACTGTCTGCTGTTTGATCATTTTTGAGCTATCCAAAAGATGTCTTCCCTCCCAAAGAACAATTCTTGAAGTGACTCCCTTTAACAAGGTTTCTCTGCTAGCACAGAGTACAGGATTGAACCTGGTGTGGTATAGCTTGTGGTATGGTTTAACAGATCAAAAAATAATGAGTTCATCATCAAAAAAGAAAAAAAAAAAATTTAATACCTTTAAATTTTATATCAGTTAATTTGGAATGACAAGGGCGATGTTTCTTTCCATAACCTCTGATTTCTAAATCTTTAATCCTTCTCAGCTGAGTTCACATTAGAAAGTACTGTTTTTAATTGAAAGCTCACATTCCTCCAGTCTCCTGGGTTATACCAAAAGCATGAGAGCTTATATTGCTCCTGCGTGGCAGATACACACAATAGCTGCAACTATGATTCTGTCACAGTGTGTAGGATGCGGTGCTGCAGGTAAAGCAGTTCAATATAATATTTTCTTCACTGTGTCTGAAAAGTTACACTTGAAATCACATTTGATAAATGACTGTATTTTAGAAAAGTAAAGAGCAAAAAAAGCATGTAGAATAGGAAATGACCTGAACTGAAATTGCATTGCAAAGATGTCAGCATGGTGTGCCAGCTCAGTGATGTTATTTCCTGCCAGTATTTATACATTCATCTCTTTTGTTTCTTAATAGAACTTCTAAAAGCTTTTTACTCTCTGACCTCCAGCTGTCAGTAGTGACCACCAACAGTATTTCATTGTATCATCTTTTTTTTATTATAGCAATAATTGTGCAAACATATGTAGATTAAATGAGGGATTGGGCATACTAAACAGCTTTTTTTTGAATTCTGTTTTGGGCACCGCTTAAGATAAATTCCCAGAAAGCTCCACAGAGGTTTGAGCCTTTTCTGTGGCTTGCCAAATATATTTTCTGTTCACTCCTGACAACTAAATGCTTCAGCAAAATTCACTCTTGGTTCTGTGGGGGTGGAGAAAATATTTTACAAGAGTTTATGCAAGGGTGATTGGAACTAGCAGCAAAGTCACTGCAGATATCGCACATGCACAGATGTTTTAAGAAAAAAAATACCTTGAAGCAAACACATAATTTTTAGCAATTCATGTGATGGCAACCACTGAAAGCAACATAAAATTTTAAAGTATCATTTTATATAACATTGAATTGACACATATTAAATTTGTGGTGGTGTGATTGTAAACAAGATTATTTCCCACACAGTACACAAACATGCTTTCATATATTTTCAGGGATTCATCTGTCGCTTGCTAGATTATTATCATTTTTTTACCCTAATGATCCCTCAGCCATTATCCTCTCTGAGTATCCTAAATTACAGGCAACAAATGAGCTTATGGGAAACATATCCTGTTCCTGAGGCCCCTGTTAGTGTATTTACACAACTCTGACCCTAACCCATGGATTTGAAGTGCTGAATCATTGGCATACAGTCCTGACTTTTCCCTTTTCAAGCTGGAAAGCACTTGCAAAAAAAGTAGCCATCTGGCTTTGGCATAACAGATTGAGACATTCCCTGCTCAACAAAAAAATGGCTGCCAGGTCTGACTCAGCTGTGCAATGTAATTAAAGGTCTCAGGAGTGAGCAAAAGCTATATTATAAAATTTCAAAGCTGAGGATTGGCTCCTGTTTATTCACACTAGCAGTTTACTAAAACTCCTACCATAGGATTGTTTGGTTATGCTAGTGCTGTAAGAGACACATAATAAACTCAAATAAAATGACGACACCACCACTGACCAAAGTTCTAAGCCAGAAAAAAAAATACCATACAGTGAATATTTCTAAATCTTTTCTTGGGTCTTTGGGTCTTTGTCATATGCAAATCATGGGTTTAACGGGAAGGTTAATATGCGAAAATTGGTCCTTAACTTTTTTTTTGGCCAGAAAATTACTAATGATTTTACTTTCAAAAAATGCTACAGTCAGCCCACACAACAAAAGGTGACTTTTGAATCACTCTACTTGTAAGTCTTCAGTTTGAGGGATAAGATAATGAAAATATTTCTAAGTATTAAGAAGAATTTACTTTTACTAATCTAACCCAAATTAAACTGAAGAAAGGTTGCAGATGGAAATTCCCCCTGCCATGCTTTTCCTTATATTCAACATGAGAATAATTATCAAATGCCCTGATAATATAGGCAGTGATATTACTTCTCCTTTTGGCTTCTCTTTTTCCCATGGAATGAAAAGGCATCCTGTACTTTAAATATACGATAGCTGCCTGGAAATGCAAAAATGATTGAGATTCAAAAGCTTTCCTTATTTTCTTTCCACCTAAATTCCAACTTTTCAAGTCAACAAAGGTAATTAACCTAATACTGACTACTCTGTGTATTCTTATTGTGATCCTGATAGACCTAATTTACCAGTGACAGCACTAAAAGGATTCCCCATTTAGCTTGTTCTCCCATTCTCCTGATAACTCATTCGTGAGCCCTGGCTTTGCTTAATGCCTGCAACACAAAATGTAAATTGGTTTGCATAAATCATTCACTACCTTCAAGGGACAAAATATTTTGGCACACTCAGAGTTTATATTTCCTTGATTTTCTGTTCAATGGATTTAGAAGCCAATTTTACATTTTTCCCGCAGGCAGACCCTGTGTGTAGTTTGGTATAGCAAACACTGAATTTATGTTAAAGTAAGGCCATATCACTAAGCAAAGTGTTTAAATATAGTCTGTCATGAAACAGAATTGCACCCGTGGGGTTCAGCAGTGACTGGAGCAGCCTGTTCACCGATGTACTGAATGTAACAAACAGTAATGATGATAATATCTCTAAATGGGACATCTTGCATCTCCTTCTGGATATTATCAGTTACTCAGAAAATCTCTGCATTTCCTATTTCAACATACAGCTGTTTCTAATTTATAAAGTTAAGTAAATTTTGAATAGTACAGGCTGATGCTACCTGTTATGTCAGAGAATGCATATAAAGTCCAATTAAAATGATGAGGAATTCTTGAAAAAATGTAATTAATCAAAATAAAAAGAAATTTCAAAATGTCTCACCATCATTGAGCAGAACAGTTAGCTCAAGTTGAATCTGCAAATATATTTTGGTGCCTGTTAAAATCTTTATATTGAGTACTTTTTTATGATAACATGAAAGGCCTTTCAAATTTGTTTTTGTTGTAAAATTTGGCTAACTGAAGTTGAAACCAAAGTGAGTTTCTCTAATTTCTTCTTTGATTTTTCTTACTTTTGCCACATGTTTTTATTCTATTATTCCCCTTCCAAAAAGGTGGTGTCTCCTTTCCTCCCTGTACTGCTTATTTTGGTTTTGGCTTTGCTAGTCATTCTTCTGTTGTATTTGGAAGTAAGTTCTAACTATTTATAGTCCCTTATGCTTAACTTGTCCTCTTTCTGACAACTTTTTTTTTTAAACGTAGATGTCTCTGACATGTAACTATGCCTGTCTTTTTTGTGTCTTTAGTGGACACATTGCTCACATGCTTAGGTAAAGTGCTTACACAAAATTTATATGCTGTTACATCTTACACTGTTTTACTATGCTTATATTTGAATTCAGTGAAAGGTAATATTAATTACAACCCTATTTATAACTTGTAGATGTCACAGGCCTCCTATTTGTCTATATCCCCCAAATTACTTTCTGACAGAAAAATGCATATGGGAGGACTTTTTGTGATGATTAGGGATTAGGGATTTCCAGCTGTATGATAGTGTCTGTGCAGTTCATCCTGAACATTTGTTCAGACATTTTGGTTGTCTCCATAATGTGTGTGCAGACCTACTGTACTGCACATGTGGAGCATGTCTAGAAACGCTGGATTTATTATAGATGTGTGTGTGCATGCATCCTTCTGTCTGAAATCTAAGAAAAACATTACAGCATCTGTCAGTTGAATAGATTTTTTCTTGTCCTGTTGAGGTAGTTTTTTGAATCTGAGTTATACTGTTCACATGACTTATCTCCATATGCATGGGTGAGGATCATATGATGCAGGGATACTATCAGATAGGATGTTGCCTAGCATAGTTTAGGTTACTGAAGATTCTCATTCATATATGTGCAATCATTTTATTTAAATGGTGTCGAGACTTCATAAAAGCTCAAGAACAGAGGAAACAAACTTGAAAGAAGAGAGCCTAGAGCAATGTGATATAAAAGCTTAAGTATAAATGCCTCCTATGATCAAATATACTGAGGTTCACATGGCACTACAGTGACAGCACTACCATTGTAAATGAAAGTAGTAAAACAGTCATAGAATCTCTTGGGCAAAAGAAATAAAAATGGAGTATGCTTTCAGCAGGAAAACCCTTATTCAGGAACAGAGTCTAGAGAAATGCCACAGGCAAGTAAATTTTATGTCCTCCTAAGAAATATATCTGTTTGTCCATGACGGCTAGTGAATTCCTTCACTTTCGGCTTCGCACTCTGAGTCAAACGCTGCAGATTTGGGAAACTCTGCAGCCTTTGTCTTGCTGCTACAAATGTTAGTTGTGTTATTGGGTATTTTATCTTGAGGCTGAAGGGGGTGGAAGCACATTAGCAGCACTGCTCTAAAAGGCAAGTGGAGCTATTTCTATGAAAATATATAAAGAAAAAAGATCTAAACTCCAAGGCCAATAAAAATAATGAATGAGCTATGCTGCCCCATTAGATGCCTTTTTTTGTTAGCTGAATAACAAGTTTATGCTTTCCTCTTTCTGTTTGGTTTTGCTTCCTCCCAGCCCATCAAGAAATCTGCTGACAAAAGGGAAGACATTTTTCTTTCTTCCCTAGGCATATGGCATAAGCCTTAAAGGGAGCATAAGGAAACTTCCAAATAATTTCTTAACAATACCTTGTACGGTGTTAAAGACACTAACACAATAATTTCCCTTATGACTAATGTGAGCCTCCGCCTGCCTCCCACCCCAAAAATAAATAACTCGTTAAAAAGAGAGCTCAAGAGATTTATGTCTCAGATGCCCCTCATTTCATTCTCATGGGCATCTGCCTGCACAAGGAAAGCTGTATTGATTACCACAGTGATCTACCACTCATTTTGAATAGACAGCAAGCTTGAACGTCAGGCAGATTAGATTCTTTCAACCATCAAAATGAAACTTTTTAAATTGAGACTTAATTTTGTAGAAAACTGTAAGCAGCCTGAATGTCTGTCTGAAATGCAGAATATAAAGGAAAGCCCCTGCGTGGTCCGGGAAATTAGGGAAATAAAGGGGAAAACTGGATTATCCCTAAGCGGAAGCAAAAGTACTCACCTTTTTTTTTTTTTTTCTTTTTTTTTTTTCCTGAGCCACAAAGCATACGTTTGAATTTCCAGAACTGAATATATTCACAGAGATCTGTATGAAAGAACAACTCAGTGAGGGCTCTCAGCACACACTGCACATTGTGTGTAAAGGACCTCATCCTGCAACAACTGAGAGTGGCTGAAAGACTTTCAGGCTTTAGATCATGATGGTGTACTAGGTCAACTACTCACAGGCTGAAACTATAGGCAGACCTTGATGTCCACTATAGTTGATTAGGTAAGAAATGTTTACTTTTTTTAAGATTTCTGTAATCATGTATTTTTATAGGTGATTTCTTGGAGAATAGATTATTCCTATTTCAGAAAAGATGTCTGATTGTCAGATTTCTGTTGAAAGCAATCATCCCTCCTCTAGGCAATGCTACCCTATGAGGGTGTAGGGGAGGGCTGCTCCGGAAGGGTGACAGTGAAGTTAACAGGAGAAAGAGCCAAAGGATGATAAATAAAGAGGCTCCTACCTGTTGGAGGAACTGTAAGAAGATGGGGAAGATCTTTCCTGTCCTCTGAGATTTATGAGATATTTTGGAGGTGCAGGAGAGGCTGAGCGAGCTGGTTTAAACTTCCCCTCGGTTTTTGTTTGCACATATGTATTTTACAACATGCAGATCAGCACAGAGATTTTTCAAATGTATCACCCAAAGTTCTTACAGGTAAACAGATGTAAAGACATGGCATCTGTTTACCTCACAGGCTGTAATGGCTCTGGAGGAAACAGTTTCTACTGAGAAAGTCTGAACAACTTTTATATTATCTTTTATTATTTTATGCAAAAACTAGACTATGCTCTAGTAAAAAATTTAAAATATCAAAAAGAAGCAAAGTGACAACCACTTCTTTCAAATGCAATAAAAGCTATGCTGTCCCACTGTCAGTGTTGCCAGATTCATATGCCAAACAAAAGATAATGTAGGTTTTTTCAGACATTTCCCTGAATCAGCGTAAAGCTTGAAAAAAAAGCTATATCTGATTATTAGCCTTAAATCTTAATCTCCTTTCCTTGTCGGGTCCCTGCCATTACTTTAGAATGTTTAAATATAGATTAATAGAAAGAAGGCATGTCTATCCACTGCAATCATGTAGCTATTAGAAGAGCAAATATCTTAACAGCTCAAACTGAAGTGAAACCCAAGAGAGACAAGGTTTAAATTCAGAAGAATGCAGTTTCCAATTTAGGTGAAAACAGGGTGGATTATGAGTTGTTTGTGACTACCACCTCACTGTTTATTTTGCTGAAGATTCGTAGTGGTAATTAAATGATGAATTCCAAGTAGTGCTGAGTATCCATGGAAATAAACAAAGCCTGTCTTTTTAGACACAGAGATGAAATGAAGGCATTTGTGAGGCGAGAATTTATTTATTTCTTAATTTTGCTTGTAATACTGTGGGAATATCTGTCTTAATTTAAAATATTTGTTTATTTGCAAGTCCTGTGTTTTCATTTTTGTTTTTGTAGTGGGAATAAATCAGGCTTTCAGGTGTTTAAAAAAAAAACAAAACACAAAAATTCCGTGCCTTTTTTGCATTGCACAGCATCTTCATGGGATACTTTGAGCAGACATCAGTCCAGAGACAGTTTTAGACTGAAATTATCAAGGTATTTGCAAATTATGGGCTAAACTCTGCAAAATTATCCCTGACGCTGCTGTCCATGAGTTTTCAGTCCATTATTCTGTCAGGATAAGTCTCTTGTAATTGAAGAATAGCAACTTTTCCCTTTGTTGTTCGATTGTTTTCTACCCTCCGGTTCTCTTCCCATACTTTGACCACTGTAGTAATAGGCATAGTCCTTGGATAGTTGCATGCTCAGTACAATGGTATAAAATAGGGATTTTCATTTGACTGGATTCTTGCCACTTAACCTGATTTTTCATGAAAATGCTATTCCCTTTTCAACCAGATAAGTCTGGGTTTGATCAGAAAACAGGACAAATTTCCATTTTCTTCTAAAAACAAAACAAACAAAAAAAATAACACAACAACAACAAAACCCCAAAACACTGGGAGAAGTCATAGCTTATGTTCAGACCCAAATTTTATGCCTACTTTTTGTCACTGTTAGTGCTCCCAATTGCATATGGAATACTCCTGAGAGAAAATCTATTCTCTTCCTCAAATTAGCAAAGGAAGAAAAAATGAGCAGCTGGTTTATTTTTCTGGCTCCCATATGAATGTAAAGCTTCCAGGGCTTGTTGAGACCATTTTAATACGATTGTTGTCTCGCCCTCTTTTCATTTCTCATAATGAATATACATCAAACCATGTTTCCAGATTTCTGGGTAATCTCCTGGTTTGATAACTGATTTTTTTTTTTTTAATCTCATTTTAAGGCTACATTGGCAGTGTCTTTCAAAGCATTTGCAAAAGATATTTGTCCTTACAGCACTGTCAAGGTTTAAGTTAAGTAACAAAGAATAAAAGTAGAAAACATGATGCTATTAAGGTCTACATTGCCTGCACTTGTGGCTGGGGACAAGTTTTGCTTGTAAAGAGCAGGCAATCCTTTTTTTTTTCCTTTTTTTTCTTTTTTCTTTTCTTTTTTTTTTCAAAAGAAGGTTCCATTTTGTCTCCTGTTCCTTCAATGAGTACGAAAGGATAAAAGGATTCAGAAGTAAACTAAGTGCCAGAATCAGGTAAAGGAGGGCCTGACTAAGTGCAGTTTGGTTGGAAACCAGTGCCAAACATTATATATCTTTACATGGATCATACAAACAATAGCATGGCCCATTTTTATGGCCTGCCACTTAACTCTTTTCCTATGCCCATAACTGACCTTCATCTACTAACAATCATTGTTAGCAGTGCTGTCCTAGGTTTAAATGCTTCAGGTCAGACTCTGGACTCCTTTTCTGTTTCACACTGTATTATAGTGCAGTGGCTGTTGCTAGGCATGCAAGGTCATGGCTGAAATGCCATTACTTTAGCTATCCACACTCAGTTATTTCCATTTGCTGATGAGGATCTGAGGCTAGTCAAGCAATTAAACTAAATGTAAAAATAATTTTGATGGCTCAGTGGTTTCACCATGACAGTGTTATCCTATTCGGCCAAACAGTTGAACAGACATAGTGCTGCTTATATGCGGTCTGCCTAATTGGTATTTCTAGGTGTTTTCTAGAGATTCAGGAGACCGAAGCATGAACAGCAACTTCTCAATGTGGTTCCAAAGCACTGCAGCAGTGATGTTCTTTGGTAGAAATGAATGACACTTCTGAGTCAAGGTCTGGTAAATGAGAATTTTTCATATTATAAAAAAAGGACGAGCTTTTGGGGGTAAGAGTGAATACTATACACTTTCAAAATTATTTTTGCTTGGTTAAAAAAAAGTATATGTCTAAAAATATCTCAATACAGTCTTTATTAAAGTATAGTAAGTCCAAAATCAATCAGATTGATCATGCATTTGGAACTAATGGCAATGAAATTATTTTGAATGCTCTGGGTTTGTGTTTTGCTCTTCTTGTTTGTCTTTGCATATATAACTGCGTGATATTTGCTGCTATGAGAGACCTCCAGGGCTCCAGCAATTGTGAGAACAGTCAGAACAGTAGATCTTCCATGTTTTAAAGTGGGAGCTTTCATTTACATTTCTCTTCCACCATCAACCAGCAAGGCAGTTGTGGGAATATCTTCCTCATGTTTATGTGTGTGACAATGACCTGTGAAATGACACCCATGATGGTAACAGAGACACACACAGAAGAGATATATCATGTTTTTCTCTCTAAGATATCCCCTTTCTGATTTCTTGTGGCATCCTTCTAGACTCTGAAACAAATGTCATCCCATGCTGATTCTGCATGGCTGATCTTTAACTTGGGGAAAAGTTAGCACATGGACTACAAGGGATTAAGAGAGCCAAGAAAAGAGAATTCGTTGTTTGCAGCCTCTCTAGATGAGCCATTTCAGAATCTGCCATTGATCCACTGTGAAAGCCATAGCAGATTACTGAGCAGTTGTAGAGGTTCTACTTGATTTTAGTGATCCACAGATTTGTCTATAAAATGTGACATTTGGTCCTGTAAGCCTTAATAAACCAAAGAACTTAGCTTTGCCATGTTTGACCTAATGTGAACTGAAGTCCTAAATCACTAGAATTATATGAACAAGTATAGGTGGAATTGTTATAGATAAGTTCATGGATGAACTTAAAATTTCACATCTTTCAGGCATAAGTGTGTCCTCAGATTGCAACCTTTCTTTATAAAAGTCTCAAATACAA
The DNA here is from genome assembly GCF_026419915.1 of Harpia harpyja. NCBI lineage: Eukaryota > Metazoa > Chordata > Aves > Accipitriformes > Accipitridae > Harpia > Harpia harpyja. The sequence goes on from NC_068947.1 coordinate 28,599,961, forward strand.
AGCTAAACAGTGTTATCTCCTGATGAGAGTTGAGATAAACAGCATTACATTTCCAAAACAAGTGATTTAAACCCATCCTAATTCAAGAGGAACAAGAACAACATAGTAAGCAATGCAATGTCAACTGTTTCTGCATGTGGAAGACTGAAGAACACTAAAACATGGCATACCACATGGTGGGTAGGTGAAGAGTTTCATAGCTATGGACTTATGTATCAGAATACCAGCAATGTTCATATTGACTCCTGATATCTGGACTATGCTACTTAGGAAAGCACAAACGGTCATTAACCAAGTAGGGGAACAACCGTCAAGACACACTTCTAACTTCATTTCTGTGCAGCAAAGAATTTTCGAGAAAGGGCTGGATTCACCCTCTTTTTCCAGTAACATATTTCAAAGCGGGGTTATGAATGGCTGTAAAATTACTGAACAGTGCAGTGGAAAAAGCTTCCTTTCAGTCTGCCTACTTCATTTTTGGGTGCCTAGCCTGTGGTGCCCATAGGCTGACTGACATGTCATCAGGACAATTGATCTTGCTTTCTGCCTATTTCTGCCTACCTTATGCTCTGTTAACAGCTGTTTTTTTCCCAATGATAGTTGCTCACAGCTGCTATCCTTTTTAGATGCTTGGCAGCCCCTCTTCTGTCATGCTGAGAACACACACCTGGTCATATAACTGAGAAGCTACTGGACCCTTTGGAAGGATGACAACTAAGCACCAGCTGTAATCACTAAAGGAGTTCATCCATCTTTCATTCCTCTCCTCATCATGTCCTGAAATGCCTAAAGGAAAAAGAAAAAAGGTGACCAAGAGTGGGCTGAAGTAATTGTTCTGTTAGCCACAGCCTACTCCTAGCCGACTTCTTTCCACAGGGAGTTTGTAGCATATGTGCACTAAGCCAGTTAGTTTCTGGAGTACATGGTCTTGCTGTGTTTGTACAGTATAGTTTAATTTGTACAGGTTAACCAAGCCCATAATATGTATATTTCTTATCCTAAAGGCTGTGTACTCTGTATAGCTAGAAAGACTGGATGCAATTGCTCTGTTTTGTTCTAGGTCTTACGCCATTGCTATTCCTACAATGCTAGAGAATATTTTCTGCAGTTTAAACTTTCCCTAAAAAATATCATATTTCTAACTCTCATCCCAATCACTCACTCACGTGTCAGCTGTAAGGAAGCCCAACCTGTCAGGACTGATATGCAGGAAAAGGGACAAGTATGCTGTTTTAAGCCATAGTTAATAAAATGGTGGCTCAGACCTCACCTTGAAACTTCAGGAAAATTTAATTACACTTTTTGGGTTCACTGAGCTGATTTTCTCTGCTTCCTAATATCAATCAGTTGACTTAATTTTCTCTATTTTATCAAATAGAGAAAAGGAAAAAACACCCCAAAGTAGATCAATAAGATTATATAACTATCTTACACACTGTAGCTATAATTATTTCACAGTCCACTTCTCTAATGAGATTATGAGACAAGTGCTAAATCAGCTGGTTGCTTGCTTTCTGTCATGGAGTACTCATCTCATTCTTAGTTTGCTCTTCTCAAGGTTTTGCCTGGTAGCAAGCCCTTACCTAACCTGCAGCTGATCCTATGCTGTGAGCTGTTTCTCTTCTATCACCTATTCCTTACTTCTCACGCTTTTGTCATGTTTAGTTAGCCATTCCCTACTCCTCCATTTGTTCCTTGCTGCCCCTTCCCTAATCACTGCTTGCTCAGCAACCTGTTCAGACTACTGCAGTTTTACTAATAATTTATGTTAATTCAGCTGTACATCACTTATCCAACTTTAACTGCTTTACTGGAAACTCTTAAGTAAAATATCCCAGTTTTCTTTTTTCATAGCCCATAGCTTTGTATCTGCAGCACTACAGAATTGCTGCTTAAGGTGAGCATTTACCTCAGAAATGGAGTTGTGAGTTGGCCTGTATTTTCCTATTTTCTTACAGCTCCAGACTTTTCTCTGGTTAGCTATGGACGTCCCTTTCAATATCTACCAAACACAATAAGATAGCATATGTTTAAAAAGGTCACATTTTGTTAGTCACTTCCATTTGTCTTCTTTTGTCTCTATCACATATCCACAGAGCACTCTTCTCTGGCTCCTGTGTTCTCTGAAAATCTCATGTGGTTTTCTTTTAGGGTCCAACCATCAGGTTTAATTGAGAATGCAGAATTTCCACTCTGCAATTGTAGGACTACAGTAGTGTATGGAATAGGATGAAACCCATTCTGTAATTCCAGAATTAATTTTGAGCCATCTGAGTATGGAATTTCTTTATCTGCCTTTTTCTCTGAATGATTTATTCCATTCAAAATTCTGAAGACATCTGGTGCAAAAGTAGGTTCCCATCCAGTAGTAGTTAGAAAAGCAGCATCAGAATAAGTTACAAAGCCACCAGATTTAGGCCTCACTCTCTAAATTCCGCACTAATCTCAATTTAGTCAATAGAGGGAAGGCCTACACTAAGAATAGAAGTAGAAATAGTTGGTCAAAATACAGAAAAGTGAGCAAGGAAAGGAATCCACTTCAAATGGATGAAACAATGAAGGAGGAAGAATGTTGATTTTAGGAAGATTAACCATGGCAATTCACTGTTGCATCTGATTGGTCATAACATAGCATACTGTGGACAGCCAGTAATATTAGTAAAAAAGAAATGGAGTTCAACAGCATAGCACCACCATTCTCCTTTAACAGCTCGGTGTTCTCAGATAGCATCAGTAAAAATGCCCTAGCCATACGGATATCACAAAATACCAGTTTGTCATCCCACTGACAGTCAGCACAGCTTGGTCTGAATAAAAGTAGTAACATTGTTCGCTGAGGAAACACATTCATTTTTGAAGGTCATTAGTTTTCTCCTCCAAATTTGTGTTGCCTGGGCTCTTCTGGGAAAATCATATTTGCCTTCCTGGACAAAGAGTAAGCACTTGCTTTCCATACAATTCCATAAAAGTCTCAGTAACTCCCATTACTGCTGTGATGTATGACAGACCTATTTGGCACTCCGTTTCAAACAGCCTCAAACCTTTAATGGATTAAGATATTTACAGTTCATCATACAGAAGTAAATTCCCTATCTCTACTGAAACTCAGAACTTACTGCTGGGTATCATAGCCCTGACTGCTTTCACATGCCATGTCCCCTGCACTGTTAACTGGATGTACTGTTTTGTCGTTTCTTTCTCAGTAAGAGAATAATCTCCAGTTTCTGTGGATCTATTTTCTTTGTACTGGCACTGGACTGCACAGGCTGTGAAGAATGTATCTGTTAAGTCACCTTCGAAGTGAGAGCATGGTTTTTCTAAGTAAAGGCTGGCAAATATGAGCTCCGTATTTATAGTAATGACAGTGATGTTCTCTACCTCAAACAGTCATCTTTTCCTGAGAGATCTCCTCATAATACACATGCTTTCTAAAGACATTGACTGGATGCACCTTTTTCTTGGTGTGAGTTGGCTATTATAACCATGGACTATGGACAACAACCCTGACACAGGCAGCTGCTTCTGTCAGTCTTGGGAAAGCACGAAAACACTGGACTGCCCTTCCTTCAGCACCGACAGAAGGAGCACCTCATAGCATGAGCTCAGGGTGGAGGAAGACCTTTCAGAGAAAAAAAAAAAAAGTATATTTTGTGCACTGCTATGTGCTGTTTTCATGCTATGTAAGAAATAGTGACAAGAGAGCTTGCATCACCCCCGAGGGTGCTGATGTTTAAAAATGGACAGACCCCTGCCTGATCCAGAAGAAGGTGTACACTGCTTTATACCATCTTTCTGGCTGCTTTATTATCTTGAAGCAGCTGAATCTCACCCAGAATCTGATATCTTGCAAGCAGTGTACTTAAAATGCAATTGAACAGATAGTATTTGTTGAACAGATACTGCCAAATGGATGTGGCTACAGTTTGTGCCAGGGGTGCCTTGTAGCTTCTACAGAGTGACAACCAAATACTCACTGTAATTCTCTGAAGATCTGTCCTAGAACAAATTATTTAAGCCAGTTTGGTTTTGGCCGTTCTACCAGTGAGTGCTATGCTCAGAATGGGAGTCTGGCATTCAAGAAGATATTTGGTACCATACATTCAAAGGACAAGTGATGAATTTTCTGGTCTGAAATGAGTGACAGTAGACTGAGACATTGAAGTGAATAGGGCTTTAGTAAAAGTTTCTTGCAAGGAAATCATGCTTCTGGTACACCTGTGAGGGTACCTTAAATGCTTTAGTAAAGATCTGTTTGAAGCAGGCAGTAATATGGAAGTATGTTGAAAGTTTCTGGCAGAGGTATTGAGAGAAACTGCCTTATATGATGTCATTAATGTCTTGTAAAATGGAATCTGGTGTTTAAGTAAAGCAATTCCTGCTGAGCTATATATATTTAAATTGGTTGCTAGGCTAGCTGTGAAGAAAAAAATGTCTCCTTGAAGAAAATATTACTTTTCATTCTTCAAGAAGTTCTTGCCTGTTGAGATCTCTTCTTTAGCACACTTGACTTAACTGAGTTTCTAAGAGTACGAAATACGTTTTGTTGAAGATGTGAGACTTAATAACCGTTTAAAGTTAAGTTATATTTGGAATATGAATATGCAGTATGGCACAGGTATTCTAACTTGCCTGCATAGAATCATAGAATCATTTAAGTTGGAAAAGACCTTCAAGATCATTGAGTCCAACCATCAACCATGCCCACTAAACCATGTCCCGAAGTACCCCGTCCACCTGCTTTTTGAATACCTCCAGGGATGGTGACTCAACCACTTCCCTGGGCAGCCTATTCCAATGTTTGACAACCCTCTCGGTAAAAAAATTTTTCCTAATATCTAACCTAAATCTCCCTTGCCTCAACTTGAGGCCATTTCCTCTTGTCCTATCTCCAGCCACCTGACTGAAGAGACCAGCACCCACCTCACTACAACCCCCCTTCAGGTAGTTGTAGAGAGCTATAAGGTCTCCCCTCAGCCTCCTCTTTTCTAGACTAAACAGCCCCAGCTCCCTCAGCCACTCCTCACAGGACTTGTGCTCCAGGCCCCTCACCAACTTGGTTGCCCTTCTCTGAACACAATCCAGCAACTCAATGTCTTTCTTGTAGTGAGGGGCCCAAAACTGAACACAGTACTCGAGGTGTGGCATCACCAGTGCCAAGTACAGGGGAACAATCACCTCCCTGTTCCTGCTGGCCACACTATTTCTGATACAGGCCAGGATGCCGTTGGCCTTCTTGGCCACCTGGGCACACTGCTGGCTCATATTCAGCCGGCTGTCAACCAGCACCCCCAGGTCTTTCTCTGCCGGGCAGCTTTCCAGCCACTCTTCCCTATTTGGAGGAAATAGTGTTAGACCTACAATGAACCTGGTAATTCTTATGAACTGATACTCATCTAAAGCAAATAAACAGTCACTGGTATGTACATTTGGCTAGTACTTACCATGAATCTGAACATGGATTTCCCTAGAGTAACATCTAGGATGCATACCATTCTGAGCTTGAACTCTTTTAGCAAGAGCTCCATTTGACTTGTGCAGCAAAGAAGTTTAGCATACTCATTCACAGTGCTCTCGCAAAAATGTAACTCTTGATCAATTACTGCCTGCATGACCTTGAAGTCTTAATTATTAAATTGTTTTATACTTTTCCTTGCAGAGATGACACTTACTCATTAATTTCTCTGCATTCCTTATTCTCAGGATATTTTTTACCGAAGGCCTAGCAATTTTATTTGGCTACTCATTATCTTGATTTACAGGTTGCTTATATAGATTATAGACTGCCTCTATTTAGGGCATTAAAATGTATCACTTAGATGTAGCAAATAGCTACAAGCGTGTGGTCATTTACTGTCCTGTAAATGATCCTATTTGTCACAGCAGTTAGACTGAGCTGGGGGGATGTAACCTCTGAATGCTGCATGCTTTCCATAGCAAAACTTGTTAACAGAACACGACTACCTATTTTTGCCTGCCCTGAATGGATGTGACAACAACAGTAATATGCAAAATCTGTTAAATATGATGTTGCTTGTGTTAGAAAAATGGGAAAGGAAAGAAGAGTTGTGAGTATATGTGAAGAAAAAAATGAAGTCCAGTCTCCAAATGTGATTTCTTTTAACTCTAGCTGTGTTTTGCCAGGAGTTTACAAGCACAGGAGGCTTGAGAATTATGTTCACGTGAAGTGTATGTTGAGTTTTCCTTGGTGGCCAGTACTTTCTGCACTCCTTACTCTGTGAATCCTCCTGAGCAATATAGGCAGGGATGAAGTCACTACTTCTTGCCTGCTGGTCAATATCAAACAGTTCTGTTCAAATGGTTTTCTCTCTGTAACCTCTATATTTACTCTTTCACAAATTCATTGCTTATTTTAGTTTGTGGAAATGTCTCTTTCTTCTTTTCATTTTGCTTCACCTTAAGTGCTCCTTCTTCAGCATCCAAGGAGAGCTAGGGTCTGGCCACCCCCAAGGAAGAGGGTATTTTATTCTAGGCTAGGCAAAAGGGCAAATATAGGGCCACCCACATGTATTCTTTCTTGTATTCCTTGTCTCTCCCGTCTCCATTGTAAAAGATGCATCACTGCACATTAACCCCAAGGCTTTGTTTTATCATCATCCTCCAACCCCAGAGACTGAGAGAATTGTCTCAGGATGTCCAGGGAGAGAAATCAAGATACATGGTCAAACCATTACCCTCCAATAGGACAATGCACTGACTTTGTCTTCTGGAACAGGAGCTGGGTCCAGGACTTTTGCTTTAATCACATACAAAATAAACCATTCTGAATTGTAATAATATCTCTCTGCTGCTTCCCTAGCGGATTTAATTTCTCATTCATCAGAGGAAATACTGTATTTGTTGAACTTACCTATGACTGTTTGACTGGGTGTTGAGGTTATAAAAACTGCTTACCTGCACTTAATAAAGAGCATTTGCAGTCATTTTAAGAGTATCTTGGCTATTCAAGTCTTGTCTTCTGAATATACTGTGGGTATGGAACAAACAAATCTGAATTTTCCTTTAAAATTTCATCAAAGGCATAGTTCTCAAAAGTCACTAGTTCTCTGACAGTCCAGGAGTGCCATCCACAGGATGAAATTCATATTTTTGTGCCACAATATCCTTGATACTGTTGTCAGAAAAAAACAGTTTTAAAAAAAAAAAAGGAAAATTAAATTCAGCAATTTAGTTTTGATATCATTTAATCATTTACATTGCAACCAAATAGAAAACCCTTTCTCTCCACTAATCTTCCCCTTTCTCTGCAATTGGCTGGCAGGCAAAAATATGATCTAGATCTTTAAACAGTTGATAATTGATTTTTAACAGTTTATGGAATGTTAATGGTACAAATATACTAGAGTTTGTTCTCCCACCAAAATAACTTAGCATGATATATTTTATTTCAAAGACTGTCTGTCATAGTTTAAACCCAGCTGGCAGCTCAGCCCCACTCAGTCACCCGCTCACTCCCCCTGCGTCAGAATGGGGGAGAGAATCAGAATGGTAAAAGTGAGAAAACTCATGGGCTGAGATAAAGACAGTTTAGTAGGTAAAGCAAAAGCTGCGTGCACAAACAAAGTAAACCAAGGAATTAATTCACTTCTTCCCATGGGCAGGCAGTGTTCAGCCATCTCCAGGAAAGCAGGGCTCCATCACATGTAATGGTTACTTGGGAAGACAAATGCCATAACTTCAAATGTCCCCGCCTTCCTTCTTCTTTCCCCAGCTTTATATGCTGAGCACAACGTTGTATGGTCTGGAATATCCCTTTGGTCAGTTGGGGTCAGCTGTCCCAGCTGTGTCCCCTCCCAACTTGTGCCCCCCAGCCTACTTGCTGGTGGGGTGGTGTGAGAAGCAGAAAAGGCCTTGACTCTGTGTAAGCACTGCTCGGCAATAACAAAAACATCCCTGTGTTATCAACACTGTTTTCAGCACAAACATAGCCCCATACAAGCTACTATGAAGAAAATCAACTCCATCCCAGCCAAAAGCAGCACACTGTTCTATGATACTGGTACAGAACATACTGCTTCTGTTTTTGTTGAAATCACTAGAGAAAATATCCCTTTGCCCAAGGAGAGTTCACTGGATACTAAAACCATGAACTTCTTCAGGTCTGGGTTACCTAGCTAAGATGACAGTGTATAAAAGCCAACTTCCCAAACTAAGGTGATATTCTCTGAGGTAACTGCTTAAATAAGAAAACAGTAATTTCTTCGGGTATGTTCCATTATTGAGTCTAATACTGTCTTAATAAACTACAATAAGAATAAAAGGAAGGATGGGGATTTTGTTAAATGTAAGAGGAAAAAATTTACCTCTCAAGTAGAGGGAAATCTGAAAGTAGAATGGAATATGCTTATTAAAAGGTAACTGTGCAGACACTATTGTAAATTCTCTGTCACATCTTTCAAAACACCTGTGAGTTAATACTTCCTTGAATATTTTCATAGTGTCAGTCCACATACATAAATTAAACTACATTTTTTTCAACATAAGAAACCATTGAAGTACAGCTTCATGATATTTTTGGCCAATGTTAGTAGCCACAGTGGCAAAATCAGGCTCTGGTGGGGAGTCATAAATTATTTTGAGGGGTCTTGTACCATTAGTGATATTGTACCATAGTTCTGGAATTGCTAGTCTGAAATTTTTGTGAGCTTTCTGCCATTAGTTGCAAGGAAACAAGAGATGGACACCTGCTCAAGGTCTCCTTATTATCAGAAAAAGTTTTCCTTGTCTTTTCCTTTCCCTATTCTCTTTCCCCCATTACTGTTTTCTATGCCTATTATGTTTTCCCAACTCACTCTAAACATGCTTTCTTTCCTCCCCTCTGTGTGTATTTGTCTGTTTTACTGCCTTTTCTGTTTCTGCTTACCACAAGGCTATGTGCTGCTCTGAAGAAATAGGTATGAAAAAATTATGAATGACCTCAAGTCAGTACTTTCTGAATCTGTTTGTTTATTTCTTTGACCTTGAATGTACTTTATCTTAGTACAATTGCTAACAAAATAAGCATAATTATCTCCCTACTGTCTGAATTTTTTCCATACTGTATGTTTTTTGTGTAGTTAGGTCAAGTGCACCAAATTTTTTTCCAGTCTACAAAATCTGTTCCAAAAGGTTCCAAAGCAGAAGTGATTTTGATCCAGATATCATTTTGTTTTGAGAAGGGAGTGGGATTGGTTTGATTAGAATATTTTTGCAAAAGCTAAGCCAGGGAAGCTAAAGACCAATAAGCATTTCAGCTACCCAGTATACCTTGCAGAATAAACCTTCCATGATTAATTAACCTTCTGTGCTCTCAGTTGAAAGTGAAGTTGAATGGGATGGGATTGCTTAAGTGCAATTGTACATACATGTAGAAATATAGTTATGAGGACTGATCCAAGAATACAGCATCCAGACGATCTGATTCCTAGCTGAAATGCAGGAATGGTAATTTCAGATTTGTTTATTAGGCAAAGATGACTCAGGAGAAAATGCAGAAAAAATCACTATTAGTCCCACAATCTTATTGTACAGAGCAGTATTTCAGAATATCCTCCCTGCAAAGTGTGACCCAGAAAACAAGGCTATTTTTTTCGTTTGTCAAACTGCTGGTTACCATTGCACAGGTCAGTGCTTAAATAATGCATCACTTCAAGGGTTATTCTCACTGCTTCATTTCTCATGGAGAGTAAGTTCTAGTATCATGGGAGTTCTTTGTTTATGCTATTAATCTCTATTAAGTTCACTGCTGAAAATGGAGAATAATCCTGGACTGTGGAGAAAAAAAAGTCTCAGCATTTTTAAGTATTTTTCTGGGCTTCAGATATTTTTCAGCTTTTTTTTTCCTTGAAAAATCTCTATAATGTTTACTCACTAGACTAGCAACTCCTCATATCTGATTGTTTCTTTCTACACCCTCTGCAGCCTTATTCTTTGATACCCAACTCTGCAAGCAACTCTGTTTAAAAGTATTAAGATCTTAGTGTGTTCCCATCAACATGTATTAAGTGGAACAAAATGTCTCATTTTCTCTTCATTTTCCTATGTCTGTCATTATTGACAGTCTCATACTTAGCCTGGAGCTTTTTATAGCTTGGGAGCTCTTTTTCTGTATTTGCACAGTCTTTACTACAAGGAGATCATGGCCCATAATTAAAGGTGCAAAAAACTACAGTAATATAGATCATCGTTAACATTAATAAAATAACCACTCCCAGAAATGGGTAACTCTTGCAGAATCATAGGGGAAGCTAGAAAGAGAGAAATATACCTGTTCATAGGTACAAGACTTAAATCAAAGGTTCTCTGAGATACTCACATATTATGTTCTATATGAAGAATGTGTAGGGTCTAAGAGAACAGCATAGCTTCTGTTCTATCACCAGTATACACTAAAACGGTTTGCTATCATTTTAACATAAAGAACATAACCACTGAGAATTCTGCCATCCTTGAGTTTCTGAGCAAGCCGCATTTATTGCCTGATCAAATATTGACATGAGAGGTCATGCTCTTTTCTGAAATCCCATTAGTAACTTGTGTACTGGGCAGGGGATAGGACACAACTCCAGCATTATTTTTAAACTTGGCCACTTTAGAAATTCTTGGCTAAGGTATCTATAAATAATACATATCTAAGGCCCAGCCTAAAAACATCAAATTCACTCTGAGCTGCTGGTCTTGACTGAAAACAGATTGTGAATGGTGGAGGAGGTGTGATTTGCTCAGACTTTTTCAGGACAGCTCATAGCATTATGGAACAGAAATGCTGATGACTTTCAGAAGGTCTCATTTGAGAGTTAATCTTCAAAACTGACCTTCCCAAACCTGACAGGGGAGATGAGCCCATTGAATATTAACCAGTTTCTGAAGTAAAGGCAGGGACTGCTGGGGAAGGTCTAAGGCTGCAGAGGGAATGTTGTCTTTGTTTGCAGGGTTTAAGGCTGAGTAAATGAACAGGAAAAGTAAAAAAGAAATATCCCGCTAGGCCAAGGACAGATTTATTTACTCTACAGGCAGTACAGAGCACGGTGCATTATAAGTATGTTTAACAGGTTGCTTGGGAACCATCTCAGACTTTTATAACATTATAGGCCAACCTTTGCTCAAATTTGTGCAATACCAGCCTGGATGCAGCTGTTCCAAGGGCTCCTTATCTTGCCTTTCCACCTGGCCTATGAATGTAGCAATCGTTAACAACTTTACTGACCTCATGGCTCTTGCTACTAATGATAACTAATAATAAAGGTAATGTGAACATTCATAGTATTATTATTTGTTCTAAACACAATACAATCTATGCACCAGAGGAATGTGACGTCCTATTTTACAGAACATTATTCTCATGGTCCATTTGAATATCTCAAATTTACAGGGCAATGTACTCTGTAAATTAAGCTTTATTTTATGAATTCATTAGCAAAAATAAAACCGAACAAGTCAAACAGTCTCAACTCCCTTTGTACAGACTAGCCTAACACGTGAATTCACTAATTCATTATTTCTTTAATACATGGATTCTCTTACAAGTTCTCTCCTAACTCAAATGTCTATGAGCAAAATGGTTCCCTAGTCAATGGAGAGAGTGCTCATTCTCCCTCTTCCTCCCCTGCATCACTCTGGGAAGCAAGAAAGCCTTAGCAGTCCAGCTGCTGTTGGATCTGCTTCAAAACCTTTTTTGGATAAGATGATCTATTTATACCTTTCAGCTTGGAAGTTTGGTCTATACTGTATCCATTAGTTAGTGGATTCTGAAGAAAATTCCAGGCAATTACTATGCAAGAATGCAGAAGGTGATATCTGCAGAAGACAGCAAGCTGCTGGTGATAATGGCTGCGTAGTGACCTCTATCCCTTCCTGTCCGTTGTGTCCGGCCAATGTGTTTGGGACAAGAGGAAATGGCCTGAAGTTGAGGCAAGGGAGATTTAGGTTAGATATTAGGAAAAATTTTTTTACTGAGAGGATTGTCAAACATTGGAATGGGCTGCCCAGGGAAGTGGTTGAGTCACCATCCCTGGAGGTATTCAAAAAGCAAGTGGACAGGGTACTCCAGGGCATAGTTTAGGGGGCATGGTTAATGGTTGGACTCAATGATCTTGAAGGTCTTTTCCAACCGAAATGATTCTATGATTCTATGATTCTATGATTCTATGTTGCTCTGGCTTTGATCTGATGGCACTGCACCTGGCATACATCAGGTCTTAGCATGAGCTGTGTGTTAGGCCAAAACCAAAGCAGGAGTTGAGTGAACAGTCAGAGTTAGGCAGTCATGAGGTGTTTTATTAGCCCAGATCCTGGAAAGAGAGAACTCGCAGAGTTCACAAGTTGTTTTTAATACAACCTAATGCAATGTAATGTGTAAGTAATGTAGAGAGCAAGAACATTCAGTCAGGAAAAGAGACTAATGAAAAAAAAAGTTTTAGTCAAAAAAAAAGAGGATCATATTTCTTTGGGAAAATCATCTTGAATTTTAATGGAAACAAAAATGGTGAAAACCTTTGGTAAAAACTAAAAATATTTAAGTGGAAAGCTTGTGTGCAAAATCCAGGGTTTTGTCACACTGAAAACCTGACTGAAATGTGAAGATATGATTGACCTTTTTCGGAAGTCATATCAAATCACATAGCTCATTCCCGTTGCACGTACTTAGTTTCAGTACTAGAGGGAGAGAATATTCTTTCTTATTTTCTGTTCACTATTGCTCATTTTTGTAATGTTTAGCATTTCTTATGCCTGATACAATACCCTTGTGTTTATCTGTAGTATCATGGAGGAAAAATGTAATGTTAGCTGAAGTTTGATGACACCAAATAAGATTTTTGTTTGTCTGTTTTCCTCAAGACCCATGTCATGGTCCAGAAGCCTTAATTTAAATTAAAGGATTTTTTTTTAAAAAGTGATTCGTGGACATCACAATACCCAGAGAGTTTGAAAAGATAAAATACTTCCTCTTGTATCCTAGAGATGAGTGTGTCTTTGGTGCACTTTTATACTGTTGGTAAAGAGTATTTTTTCACAGTCTCATCTCTGACTGGCATTAGCAGAGTAGTAGGGAAGGATGGGAAAGTCCTGAAAGACCAGAACATTGCCAAGAATGCTAGCTTAAAATGTCTTTGAGATCCATCATTTAGATATGTGCACATCTAACATAAACCTTACTAATTCTGTATAATCCTAAATTTTCCTCATTCTGTTCAGTAACACTAAAGCCTGTCTTCCATGAGTCATCCATCAATGTTACTAATATTATCCATCCACCTAGACAGCTTAGCAAAGAAATAGCAAATTAGCTTGATGAGACCTAATTTCTATGAATGTAGATGCAACTGGCATTGGAGATCATCAGGCTATTCAAATACTTGTGTGCTAGTTTGAGTGCTCTGCTTAACAAGGTGCCCCTAAAGAATCAATAGCCAAAGAGACCCAGTAGACTCTATAGAACTAGTGCACTTCTGTTTACATTGTCATTACATTTCCAGAAGGAATTTGTGGGGCAGCTGGGGAAAAATGTCTGAAATTCTGTAACTGGTAGATTGTGCCAAATTTGTAATTAATGTGAAAACACCAATCTGGCAGCCTTTGGCTTTTCAGACAGTTATCAAGTATGTATCTCAGAAGGTATATCATATCCTCTGTTATTTTGCATGAAAAACGTAGGTAGTTGTTTGTGAATTTTATCACCTCATGTGAACTTTATGTTGTTAATGATCTTTGGAGTAGAGACTATAAGAGAATGTACTTTACAAAGGATAGCTCAGTCATTACCACATTCTTGCTGAGTGCCTGAGATAACGTTCCTGTTTTTACTGCAGTGATAGACAAACAGTTTTTATCTTCCAGTGGTTCCTCAGTTAAAGTACCATACTTCCCAAAGTCTAGTGGGAAAAGTACTCTATCCTACATAATTCCATTCTCTGTGCCTATGGATTGAAATGAAACAAAATGAAATGAAAACTTCCAAAAGCAGCTGAAGAGATTGTTGGCTATTATAATGCTTTCTCTATTCAAATGAGAATCCAGAAGGACATTCTGTTCTTCTATAGACCACATAGGAGGGCATATGTGTAATGTATTAGCCTCAAATGCTTTGGAAGTATCTAAAAGAATGCCAGATAACCACTTCAGCCTGTTCAAAAACAAAGCCATTTTAGAAGTAGCATTGAAATACAGTATTCTGTAACTAAGATATCATAACTGGCCCAGGAAATCTGACCCAGGAAAACTGGAACAACAGCTAGTCGATGATTGCTCAGAACTTCTGCAACAGGAGTTGTAAGCATCTGCTACCATGGGCAATGCCAATGTATGTTTTCTTCATAGACTGATTACTTACCTTTTTAAGACAAGTCCATTTTTGCCATCTCTTGTCTATATTTGGAAGACTCTCTCAGAAAGTAATGTCTATGCTCGTTAAAAACTTTGTATTAATTTTAATGTACACATTTTCACAGAGAGTTCGTACCTGTTTGCACCTGTTTGCATTTATATGGACGAAAGATTGTTTTTTTTCCTGCAATGGCCACAGGCTGATCAAAATAAATATGTTTTACATAGTTAGTGGTAACCCAGTGAGTGATATTCCTGTCAGAGAGGGTGAATACTTGAAGTCCTTCATAAGATGATTTTGGGGGGAAGAAGAAAGGAAGGGGAAAGGGAGAGAAAGTTTTCCGAAGCTAAATAGTGTCACTTAAGTAAGAGAAACACAAAGTAATGTCCTTTTTTCCAGTCTGAGCTAATTTATTCTTTTAGATTCATTACTGACTGTAGGTGCTAAATCTTCTCTTCCAAAGACTTTCTTAAAAAAGATAATATAACCTATCATTTTCCATATGTACATCTTCTGGATCCACTGATGGGAGTAGCCTGACTGTGGAAGAAAAGCTGTTCCTGCTGCTTTGCAAAAAGTAACTAATTACAGTGGGTTTAAAAGATATTAAAAGGGGGGGGGGGGGGGGGTTCATTCTATTTTAGCTATTAACTTTAGCAAAAATCAACTTTCCAATATAAAATCAGGTATCTCTGGTGTTTCTTCAGTTTTTCATCTGGTTTCTAGAAAACATTAGAGTGAGTTGGTGTTCTAATCATTACTCCAGTAATTAAAATAGACATAATTTATGTTTGGAACAGAATATTTTCTTACTGTAGCCACTGAAAAATTCTTTTCTAACAACCCCTAAATGTATTATCATAAAGTATACATTATATTACATGTATATTATATATAGGTAGCACAAACAAAAAATGGCAACATTCATTACTAGATGAGCCTTAGGACAACCTCACATAACCCACTTAGAACTGTCAGTAATGTCTTTTTCTTATGGGCATTATTTGCACTGCCCTGCTTGTGCAGGACTGGGCTGGGCTGCCCTTGGGCTGAGCTGGGTTTACCAGGCGCCCCGTGGCCGAGTGCCCATTGCCCAGCCTGTCTGAGCTCCAGCTCTGGGAGTGCCACCAAGGAAGGGGCTGACAGCCCCAGGCAGTGCCTGGGGGACAGACGGCCCCCGGGGGTATTGGGGTGCTGTGGGGAAGCTTTCAATCCTTCTCTGGGAGCAGGGCGAAAGGAGCAGATGGGGAAAAGAAAATCCACCATCAGCATCAGTCTCCTGAGAAGAATTTGGGATGCTGATGTCACCCTGCATCTCTCTGCTTTAAGAAAACTGTCACCATTGAGCCTAGCAGCCAGAGGAAAGGTGAGCATAAGACATTAGAGGCATAGATAACTAGAAAGACTTCCTGCACAACTGTTGGAAGGGTATTATTGTCAGTTAGTTTTTTCTTTACTAGTTTGAACTATGAGCATTAGTATTTGGTAACTGGATTAACTACTGCTTCCTTTTCATTAGAGTGTTAAGATTTTATTAGGCTAACAATAAATTCTCGGCTTTATGTATAAGGTGTGGTCCCTTCCACCCATAACAAGATCTTTAACAGTGTACACTGCCATTCATACTGAAGCTGTGTACAGAGCAATAAGCAACAAAGATTAACACATCTACTTTCAAGTCACAGAAAATTCTGAGGCAAAATCAAGGCACAGCACGACATACACAATAAGAGACGAAGATAGGGAGATAAGTGTCTATGAAACTTTAGAAGAGTTTACATGTGCTAGTGGAACCTCCAGCTATATCAGCAGATTCCACTTGCCTTCATTGCAAGAAAAATTGAACCCTAATTTAAAATAAGGCTGAAGCAATAGAAGAGTAAGAAAAAGACACAAGTAGATACATGAATTACAGAGATACTGTTTATAAATTGACAGCTATTTTTCCTCTTATTTTGCTTCAAATCAAAGCCCTTGTTGGTTTTGATGATGCCAATAGCATCTGAGATATCAAGGACATTTTACAGGTGATTTGTTGCTATTTAGCTCTCCATGCTTCTTGTTCAAAGGTTAAGAGAAGTGAGCTGAGTTTTCTTATTTACTAATTAATTGCAGCCTGTCAGCTTAAAACCCCTTAGCAGTAAGAAAAAGGAATTGAATAATTCTTTATAAAGTGTCTATCTTTCTCCTCATGGCTTCTGATTGCGGTCCAACATTATGAAAACATGCAAATGAAAAAAACATGGAAAAATAAGAGTGGAATTTGTTGTGGAGCTAAAAAAATCAGTGAATTTGGAAGACATAGTGATCGTATTAGAATTGAGCTGGGGATGGGAGGAGCAGTCTGGTAGGTATGACAATATAAAAGTGCTGGGAGATTCACCAAGTTAAATTTTGAGCCTCGTTGTTATAACGCAAAACTTGTCCTAATTTAATATCAGATCAGGTCTTGCCTCTGCAGCTGTGATAAGCTCAGGTGGTGCCAACAGAGAATCAACAAATCTACTGGGAACCTTCCAGTTATCCAACAGGGAGTTACAGTTTCAGTATTCAAAGTCTTTTAAAAATGGCAATAGGAGCAAGAGTGAGTGGAAAATGAGAAACAGATAGATGTAGTCAGAGTACAACCGGATTCACTTATCTTTATTTGAGAATTTCTCCCTAGGAATGATTTTTCAAGCAGCAACTTAATTTGACAGTTAAAATAAACAAACAAAATAACAAGGGCTATCAGTTCACAAACAGGTCATCCTTATTCTTGTAATTAATACCCTTTTTTGAAACCTATGTGACTGGATCAGAGTTTCAGGACCATAAATCTTTTCCCAGGACAGCTCTCATTGTGTTGTGCCCAGAAATAATGGTCTACGTAGAAATCTCCTCTGTCATATTCAACCTTGTTTCCCATCTACCACTGTTGATGAGTTTGGTGGGACTTTGTTAAAAACCCTGTAGAGAAGACTACATTAAATTGTGCATAAAATCTCCATCATGCTGGAGATGTTACCATCTTAGAAAGCCTTTGGGGCTATTTCTGGGTTTTGTAAACAAGGTTTCCATGAAGAAAAAATTTTGAATCTTTATTTTTCAGTGCTGGAAAGCCTGAGTGATTATAATCCATTGTACCTCCCTTCACATATTTGAAGCTGATAAAATAGCAGTATTTACACAGGTAGTGTAAAGCAGAACTTAAGAAATGCTTGTCTCAATGTGCAGTACTGAAGGTGAGAATTAATGTTGCAAAAAAAGAATCTCTATTTCTCTGAATAAAAAAGCACACTAGCTTTTACTCCCTTTTTTTATCTTTCTTAAACTGAAAGATTTCAACAAAAATAATCTGAATTAATTTTTGTTGGTATGTTACTTTGTTTTCAAGGATTTGAATAGAAAGTGAATCTTGCAGGTACATAGGCGCATGCATTACTGAAAGATTCATACCCAAGGAGTTCATGCAGCCATCTGGAATGCATTGCTTTTCCTGATCTTTTTATGAAGAAGCAATCATTTTATCAAGAAGCAGAATTGTTCTTGCATAGCATATGTTTCCAAGTGAATGAAAGAACCAAATAATTTTGGCAATTACTCAGAGACTGAAATGTAACGCTTAAAGCATAAGTGGAACAATTTCTGGTAACTGCAAATTCTCTCAGAAACAAAGTTTGTTTGCAACAGTTTTCAAAAATTTCATAACTGTAACAATAACAACAAAACAGCAACAACAGTGGTCTGCAGCAGGAAATCAAGGCTGTCACTCTCAGATATATATTTTATTGTTAAATTCTGCCATTTTTGTGTAGCTCAAACTGAGATCTATTATTTCTATCAAAGTTGCATAGACTCAATATAGTCATAAACAGGGCAAAACTGTAAATTTTTGAACCATCCACAAAAAGCATACATATGTAAAGTATAGCTGCCTACCCACTGGTTAATTAACTACATCCAGAACATAGCTTACTGTGGGAACGTTTCTGTGCATTTTCCCTATTCTAAGCTGCCGGTGCAATACTAGGAACAGCATTAAAGGTGTTCTTTTCAGATTTGCACCCTGAAACCCAGGTTTGTTACACTTGTCATTTTTTTCCTTCCAAATAGAGGAGGGAAAAAATGAGATTGGTAAAGAGCAGCACTGCCCTCCGCTGGCCAGATCAATCCTTCACAGAGGTAAGGCTTAGTACACTTGGAAGAGATTATTTGAAAAGCGGTGCCTAGAACTGTACTGCCAG
Organism: Harpia harpyja; assembly: GCF_026419915.1. Lineage (NCBI taxonomy): Eukaryota > Metazoa > Chordata > Aves > Accipitriformes > Accipitridae > Harpia > Harpia harpyja. The sequence continues at coordinate 28,618,507 of NC_068947.1, forward strand.
CAAAACATATGTGCGTAGGATTGAAACTTTCAAATTAGGGTTTGAATATGAATAATGAAACCCCTTTTGTTGTTGTTGGGTTGTTTTTTTTACAGAAATCTGTAAAACATTTCTATGCAAGATCAGAAATCACTGCAAAAGAAACGTGGAGTAAATTTGTCTCTGGTAATCTATAGACACTACAGTGTCAGTAAAGAGGAGTTCATTTGCCTCATGTCTCATTCGCTGTCTCATGAGTTTTATTCACTGTCTCATGAACTTTCAACCCTGAGATGAAGCATTTAATGAGGACTTGCCATTAATCTGTTTAGAATAAAATATTCAGCTTTTTGAGATCTTTTAGTCACTGGACAAAGCACAGTAGACACTAGCTCAGATAAATAGCAAAAATATTCTTATTTGAATCTAATCAGAAGGAAGTAGGAGAATAAAATGTGTATATTTTAACTGTGTATATACAACTATGTTTACATAGAAATAATGTTGTTAAGCAGTTGTTTCTGCTTAAAAGTAATCCTTATGAAACCATTTCACAAGCACTCTTCCAGTTACCAGACCACTGATGGCAGGCTTCTGAGAATGAATTTTCAAAAGCTTTGCATCCACCTTGCAAAATTTTATTATGAGAAATTCTCATACAAAAAAGAATCAGAAGTCTACTTAAGTCAAAACATCTGACTGACCTAATCTACAACCTCTGCCCTCCTAGGAAAAAAAAAAAAAAAGAATTAGATTTTTCTGTGTGAATTGTTCTTCAAATGTCCATGTTCTAACTTCTCTGTTTTCCTAACATGTCTCTTTCATTTAAGATGCTTACAACTAGTTGGAGTATTTTTTCCATTTTATTTTGGATGTTTGACCTGGGTATTGAACCTGCACTGATAGATTTGTGGTTTTCAGCCAGTTCTTTCTTCCTTTTTGTAAATACATTACATGGTAGTCCTTCTGCATTTGTATTTTAAGATCCCTTTAGAGAGGTGTTTTGGGGGTTTTTTTAAGTATCTTAAGAAAAAGTTCCTCAGATCCAGTTAGCTGGAAACATCTAATTAATTCAAACTACTCTCTAACCTGTTTTTTCCCCCATATTTCAGGCTGAGGCCTTGAGCCACTCTTGTTAATATTCACTTCTTTAGCCACATGAATATAGCTGAAATTTCTAATAAAGGACTAATATTTACTTTTTTGCTCTTTTTATTGTCACATCTTCCCTTACAAATGTATCTTTCAAGCTCTAACGTCATTTTTACCTTTGTACAGTCTCCCTGGATCAACAGAAATTCTGCAGAGGGAGGATTTTTTACTCCCATTGTTCTTCACTTAGATACTGACTTGACTTTACCAGGTCTATGCCAGTAGTAAGATGGATGGTGTTTCTGACTGTGACATAAACTTGTGTTTCTTGTCCATCCAGATACCATCTGTTTTACATTAAGAAAAAAATAAACAAACACATCACATATGATCTTCATTTTCAGATGGATCTTTAAGTCTGGCATTATCATATCACTCTTTCCTAGTACCTTAGTTTTCCTGACAGATTCCACTTCCCCCTGCTCATCTTCTCAAGAGATGTAAACTCATACTTGAAATCTTACGCTGCAGCGTCCCTTTTCTAGCATGTTCTCTATTTTAATTTACTCATTCATGTTGGCTGCATGTTACAGACAGGATTAAGCAAAGTATGATAGAACACGCTTAGCTTTAAGCATATGTTTCCACGCTTTACTGAGTCAAAGGTAAAATTATGAATCAAGTTTAATTTTCTCTTGATGATTTTCCAAATGTTGTGGCAATATGGTTCCCTCAACAACTAATTTGTTTAGTATTCATGAACATGCAAGGTATTTTAAAACTATTCTCAAGTTGATCACCAGCTCATCCCACCTAAACACTTTTTAAAACATAGGACTAAACTTCACTGGTTTCAAAAAAAAAACAGTACACTGATTAGTCAAAATAATGTAGAGACTTTTAATGTGGCTTAGCTTCTTTTTAAATATTGACAGGAGTTCAAAAATAAGCTGACACTTTTATGAATACAGTAACTGAACAACATGCATTACAGTTTGTTAGAAAATTACTTTTAAACATGTTTTCTTAAGTAAGTATGTATTTAAGAAGTTGTGTTTGGATGTAGATTTAACATACCACTAAAATCTGGGATATTCACAGTGAATTTAGATTTTTATTAACCTCTATAAATATGTAAGGCAGCAAGATTCAAATGCAAGTATGATTTTTAATATATTTTTTTAAAATATAATCACCATTCTGTGATCTCCCAGTGCTTGCTTCACAACCAGCTGACATCAGTGATGTCAGCAACGGTGATGTAAGTGAGAGTCTCCCTGTTTGAGTGGGCTTTGGATCAGGGTTATTAGCAACAATTTCCAGCTATGACCAACTGAATTTATAAGAGTTAGTTGACATAATTCCTAAAAAAAGCAGTGGCCTATTCCTAAAGAAACAAATGCATTACACCCCTAAGCTTAGCTGATACTTCCAGATATTAGAACAGGTAACCCAATTATCTTTATCTGTCCATTTTGTGTGATAAAAGGGACATATCTCCTTGCTATCTAAATGCCAGTATACAAAAAAAGACTTAATGAAGCTGAACCCACAGCTCCAGGAAAGAACATTTTAGTTCTATTTTTCTCCAAAATTGCAAGAGAACTAATACAGCCTGGGGAAGATTGTAAAATGAATTATCCTTAGCTGCACTTTCCCTTATGGCCTGATTCCAAAGCAAAGCACTTTCCTTTCATTCGCTATAAATATCTTTTCCTGTCATCCTTCGGTTTATTTTACTTTAGGGACATGATCAGCTTTTATCTGCTTTTAAAGATCCATTTCTGACAGCAGGTAACGGCATTTGGAACCTTTTGCCTTCACTATCACTTTTTGTGCCATGAAATTGGTCTTTTTTTGTTTCCTTCTTAGTTTGCAGAGAGTGAAAGCTGATGCATCAGCCTCCTTGATGATTCTCACTGGGCACCAAGAAACGATCAGGCAAAAAGCCAAGTCTGAAAGAGATCAACAGAGACAAAAAATTCAACAATGTTGTTATTTCCTCAACTTTTCATTTAGCTAGAATTTCATATTGACTCTACAAAGTAGGAAAGACCGACTCTCTCCAAAAGCACTGTATTTAACAACCAAAAGCTAAAGTGCTCCTTTAGTGTGGATGGAGGACACACTCTATAATTAGTTTTGTCACTCGATGTCTGAGTTCAAGGGAGCAATGAATGATTCAGGGTGCTTGCAGGGCTGCCAGACTCTGGTTCCCTATATAGTCCACTGAACTGATCCTGAATATAGATCCTGAATTTGTCTCCTTTATCCATGCTACTTAACCTATGTATCTGTTCATCAGCACCAGAATCCCCTGGATCATCTGCCTGGATAGTTTGATGTTGGTAGGCAGTATGAGGAGTCCATGTGCTGTGTTCTGTGAACAGTTCAGTGGTATGGAGTGAAGGATTGATGCTCTCTGACCCCTCTTCAGTCATGTCTGGCATAGCTGAGCCAGTGCAAGTAGCACAATTTTCATCTCAGCCTGGTGAAAAAAAAAAAAAATCTCCTTTAGAGAACCCAGAAAGCACTTAGAAACCATAAAAGGTTGTGTGACTCAGAGAAATATCTCCGGGATGCAGTTCATATGGGCTTTACCTAAATCTGCACTTAACCCTTATGAGTAATAGAAAGATGTCATACATGGTCTTGGTACAACTAAAAATAAGCTGTTTCCCACTTACATTGAAAGACAGCTTAATATTCTATTACATACTATCTTTGGGCACTGCTTATGTTATAGAATGAAAAACTATGCCAAGAAAGGTGTAAAAGAGGCAAGAAAAGTTAGATTAAAACAATTAATAATTTCTTGGAGAATATTAGATTTACAAAATGAAATAAGGGATAATTTTTCATTAACATTTAGTTTTATGTTCCTAATTTTCTATTTATTAAAGATTTTTTAAAAGTTCATGTCTACTTAAATTATAATCATCACAGTATATATAAAGTACTATGAAAAATAAATGCATTGATTGGATATAGATAACATTTGATAAAATTTCTAATTTTGAATTGGTATTAAAGACAAAAGCATAATATCACCGAATAACTGTGTAATTATTAACTGGATTGAAGTAATTGGGGTATGAATAAGAAATAATAGAAAATTAGAAAGCAAAATTTGCATACAGAAAATTTGAGGAAAACATTTGAAGCTTTCTGGTGTGTATTTTTCTGGGAAAACTCTCTTAATTTTTAATATACATGATAATGAAGAGAAATGTTCAGAGACTTTCAGAAGTTCTTGGAAAAGTTCCTTTGACATACCAGGGCCCTAAATTCCATGTAGGTTAACAACTCCTTATAAAAGAGGGCTTTTAGAAAGCTACATCTTAAGGTGTCTGAAAATAGGCTGGTGTCAGGCAGGTTCCAAAATCATCACTACTGAAATGCTGTTCAGTGAGCACAGCGTACACACTACAGTCAAGTGTCTGTTTAAAATTTGTAATAGCAACTTCACTGCACAGTAAAGCATCGCTATGAAAGTTAAACAGAAGAGATGGTCAGTGTAACTACTGTAACACAATGCAGATATCCTAGTGATTCACACAGTAGTATAAAACCTTATCAGTGAGAAACAAAAATCTTGTTTTCTAATCGTGGAAGAAGAAAACTGTGTTTTATTTGTCCTAGTTAAAATAGGAATAATGTGAAAAGAATTAGATTCAACAATAAACAAAGTGACTGCCTCCTGATACCTAATATGTTTTTCCCAAGGGGTGGCAAATCAAGCAAGGAGTGTGATTTTTTAACCTGGGAAAGACTCTGAAACTGAAAAATAAAAATGCTTTAGTTTGCCAGAAATGTTAAATCCTCTTTTGGAGTTACACTAATGTGCAGAAGAAAGCTCACAAGAGCTAAAGAGTGACTAGTAAGTAGTCCTCTTTTCCAGAACAAGGGCCAGCTTATTTTAAAATGGTTGCTCATTGTCCTATCACTACAGGCCCTGCTAAAAAGTCTGTCCCCATCTTTCTTATAAGCCCCCTTTATATACTGAAAGGCTGCAATAAGGTCTCCCCAGAGCCTTCTCTTCTCCAGGCTGAGCAACCCCAACTCTCTCAGCCTTTCTTACTAGGTGAGGTGTTCCACCCCTCTGATTATTTTTGTGGCACCCCCTCTGGACCCACTCCATCAGGTCCATGTCTTTCTTGTGCTGGGGACCCCAGAGCCCGATGTAGTACCCCAGGTGGGATCTGAGGAGAGGAGAGGAGAGGAGAGGGGAAGGGAGAAGAGGAGGAGAATCACTTCCTTCTACCTGCTGGCCATGCTTCTTTTTATGCAGTCCAGATACAACTGGCTTTTGGAAGAGATAAGGGATATAATTTTATATTACAGGAAACAAAATCTGCATAGAGTCCAAAAATGATCATCTCAGAAGGCAAAAGTTCATGCAGCTGTCGACTTTCAATCAATTCCAGTTTCCTTAATGAAAGTTTACAGTTTGCAGACTGTCTGGAAATATATGTGTCCACATACGCACTGACTGAATAGTCAGTGTCCTTCAGATCTACCAGTTGTTAGAATTAATGTATATGGTTACTGAACCACCCAAATCAAAAGCAGCTTGTCTGAATCATGGGCATAGATATCCATCAAGTATGGATCTGTGAAGTGACTTCCTTAAACTTGTCGGAATGGTCATGCTGTACCTTTTTGACTCCGAATTCACTGAATACTGTGTCTTGAATAACAAGAAGCTTCCTGTAAAATTGCACTGTTTATAGTATCTTCAGCTTTTCTTTTCCATTCTGCATAAAGTTTCTGGTCCTGAATTCTCATCTGGTATTTCGAGAGGAACACAGTTCAAGCATAGGGCTCAATTTTCAGAAGAGCTCAATCTTTTAAGTGTAAATATGACATATGTCAGTGTATTGGCTTTGTGTGGCAAGGTTTTGGTAGCAGGGGGGTTTACAGAGGTGGCTTCCGTAAGAAGCTGCTGGAAGCTTCTCCTGTGTTTGGGAGAGCCCATACCAGCCAGCTCTAAGACGGACCCGCCGCTGGCCAAGGCCGAGCCAATCAGCAATAGTGGTAACGCCTCTGTGATAACATTTTTAAGAAGGAAAAAAAGTTGGGACAGACGAAAACGGCAGCCGGAGAGAGGAGTGAGAACGTGTAAAACAACCCTGCGGACACCAAGGTCAGTGAAGAAGGAGGGGGAGGAGATGCTCCAGGCGCCGGAGCAGAGATTCCCCTGCGGCCCGTGGGGAAGACCATGGTGAGGCAGGCTGTCCCCCTGCAGTCCATGGAGGTCCACGGTGGAGCAGATATCCACCTGCAGCCCTTGGAGGACCCCACGTCGGAGCAGGTGGGTTCCCGAAGGAGGTTGTGACCCCGTGGGAACCCCGCGCTGGAGCAGGCTCCTGGCAGGACCTGCGGATCTGTGGAGAGAGAGGAGCCCACGCTGGAGCAGATTTGCTGGCAGGACTTGTGACCCCGTGGGGGACCCACGCTGGAGCAGTCTGTGCCTGAAGGACTGCACACCGTGGAAGGGACCCATGCTGGAGCAGTTCGTGAAGAACTGCAGCCCGTGGGAAGGACCCACGTTGGAGAAGTTCGTGGAGGACTGTCTCCCGTGGGTGGGACCCCACACTGGAGCAGGGGAAGAGTGTGATGAGTCCTCCCCCTGAAGAGGATGAAGCGGCAGAAAATAACGTGTGATGAACTGACCGTAAACCCCATCCCTGTCCCCCTGTGCCGCTGGGGGGTTGGTAGAGAATCCGGGAGTGAAGTTGTGCCTGGGAAGAAGGGAGGGGTGGGGGGAAGGTGTTCTGAGATTTGGTTTTATTTCTCATTACCCTACTCTGGTTGATTTGTAATAAATTGAGTTAATTTTCCCCAAGCTGAGTCTGTTTTGCCTGTGACAGTAATTGGTGAGTGATCTCTCCTGTCCTTATCTCAACCCACAAGCTCTTTGTTATATTTTCTCTCCCCTGTCCAGCTGAGGAGGGGGAGTGATAGAACGGCTTTGGTGGGCACCTGGCATCCAGCCAGGGTCAACCCACCACAGTTAGGCCCTGTGTGAAGTTTGAAAGCAGGTTATGCTGTTAGATTAATAGCCATAGTCTGCTGTTTGAGATCCAAGGCAATTCTAGCCCATCAAAGATGAGTGGAGTACAACTGACTGTTAGCCAATTCTTCCTTCCTCATTTGCATCCTACACAATTAATTTCTGTTCTCTTCAGCTGTCTGTCAGCATCTGAATCTACACTTTTCATGAAGTTTTAGAGCTAAGTGTGCCAGCATTATGGCTTTAGGTCAGTAAAGTGAATTGTAAAAGTCATAAAGAGAAGGAGTTTTACGTATGGGTTGATTTTTATTCTTTTTTTTGTCCTATAAAGCCACTAACACATGGTAGGTGCAGTTGGCTGTGCTTTAGACAGGCTCTTATTTTAATCCAAATTCTAAATTTCCATAGGCAAATATTATCTGCCTATGGGAAAAGTATATTTTCCTCCTGGTTCTCAAAGGCTGCAGAAATATCTTCATTTAAAAAAACAGGTGAGGAGGAAAACCTGCTTGCATCATCCTACTCATTGTAGGACCTCCTACTCATCCACTCTTTACTGAGAACATGCGTAAGAGCATCACCTACAGTGTTTAAGTTTTTCAGGGGGTGACCCTAGCTGCCTCTCCAAGCAGGCACTCAGAGCTGAACCAATAACCTCTAGTATATCACCACTAGCTCCCTCAGCCCTTTCAGATGAACCCCATCTGGACTAAGGAATTTGGAAGAACAGTAGAAGGACTGTAAGTTTTGTGTTTTGTAGTAAAAGTTTGAGCTATAGGATATATCCTTTTTGTTTCTTATGTGACAAATCCATAATAAAGAAGTCATGCATTATCATTTACAAGCTTTCAAAAGGCTAAACAGAAATGCCTATTTCCTCATGTAAGCTTAAAAACATAAATCAGTACAATTTTAACAGAGTGCAAAAATCGTTCATCTCTGTGTACTGCTGATGACTCAAAAAATTGGCTTTCCAACATATCATACAGAACTACAAGAGCACATTTTCCAAGAGACATGGCATATATCTTGCATGTTTTTATTAAATTTGCTCCACAGTTGTACAGTAAAATGCCTCAGTGCTCTTCTAGTCATTGGCTAAGTTAAGGCTAACTATGCAACTTACTTATTAATATTTGGTGACAGGCTTTGTTCCTGTGCATTACTCATTTCCTTTACTTGAAACATTTTAAAAGAGAAAATGTATAACATGAAGCCTACATGACCTTTTCATTACATCTGCATCTATTTCTTGCTATTGATTGTCTTCTTTCCTTTAGTTGACGATATCAAAATCAATCTTAAGTAACTGGGTAGATTTTACTCATGCAACATTGGGTGTTTTTTCATGTCAGCATTTCTCTTCCTTCTATAGATAATGATATCTCTTTCAGTGCAAGCTCTGAACTGTGCAATTTCTTCTTTTAAGACCTGAACAACTTTCCCTTGATTTTTCTTTTCCCTGTTTTAGCTGGTTTTACTGGTAAATTTTGTAGTCCTTTTTTTTCAGAGATCTATTTTTTCATTCGCATATTTCTCATTAAAATTATTATCATTTGTATTCAGGACTGCCCATACACTCTATGTGTTGTATAACCTGAAAAAAATATCCATAACAAACATTCAGTACCAGATCAGTCAATATCTTGAAGATGCACTTCCTTTTATTTTCCCACATTTGTTTTTTGCGGAGCAAATTACATCCTGAAAAAGAAAGTTAGATTGTAGCTAAGCAATTGCTACCCATTGTCTGAAATCAGTGTTGTTTGCTTTTATTATGGTAATGTCAAGAGATCTTATGAGTGGGGTGCTATCTTGCAACATGCTGTGTCTGTTGTGATGTCCAAGGTCAAATTTTTCCTTTCAATGTCAGTGTGGCTTAAGGACATGTTTGCAGATAGGTGTGAGCTTATGTGCTCTTCTAAATTAAGGTCTTAGGCTCTGCTTCAGCAATCAGATCTATGTAGGCGTATAGTGTCACTGCCATGACCATGCACTTCTCTGCTCACAGCAACTGTGATTAAATGCTGAAGTCTTTGCTGAAAAATTATACTGAAGGTAGAATGTGCACATCTGTAGACAGATAACTGCTGTTCTTAATTTATTAGAAATGGTATGTATATGCTCAAAAAAGAGAGGTATGTCTCTGCAGCCCTAATTAATAGTGGGTAATGTTTGAGTAGATACTGGATTCCTAAGTAAAAGATATATTTGAAGGAACTCTCAAAGAGTACATTTAATATATACTTCTTTGTTGTTTTTCTTTTAAATATATACAATTTTAATGATTTATTTATTTGTGTGTTATGCATGAATGTAAAAATATTCCCACACAACCTTAGTGAACTGTTTTACTACCCAACAGTACAACTGTTAAGAAGCTACTCATTTACAGAAGTGAGTCCTATCCCACAATGGATGGCATAGGGATTTTTCAGGAAAACTAAGGGACTTGTAGCCTTCTCTGCTCTCTCACTCCAGTATGCACTCAGGGTCAGAAAGTTCTCATTGTTTTTCATTCTGTGTTCATTGAGTAATTTTTTTGTAGTTGTGGTTAATCATCTAAAGGTAACTTGAAATTTTACATCTTCTAAGTTTAAGTTATGAATACTTCAAATTAAGGGCTTATATCAAGAAGATCTGGCGGTACAGAAGATAACTTAAAAATTACTTTAGCCTAGATTCATTTAAATCCACTTTAATATAGATGTTCTTCTCACAGCTGATGGAATCTGATTATTTCCTAGGGAGGGAGGTGAACAAATCCAGGTAACTAAAAAGAGAGTCAATGAGTTAAACAAAACAAACTCTAAGATCACTAAAACTGTGGTCTTAGCATTACACATTCGCTCTGCTCATAATAACAGACAGTGACTTAGTCAAATTCCTGCCTGATGTGACAAGCATAAATGGGAATGGAGAAAAATTCAAGTAGTTTATACTTTGTAAAAAACCACAGCAACAAAAAACCCAAAAGAAGAAAAAGAAAAATCCAGTCTGTTTTCTCTACTCTACTAAATAAGCTGAAATGATCTTATTTTCTCTCAGAAGACTCTGCAGTAGAATTAAAAAAATGCCTTTCTAGGCAAGAAAGGGGCTCTAGTGAAAGAATTTGCCACATGAGCGGAAGCTTTCAAATAGTACAGCAATTTCTTGCAACTTCTAGTTTTGGTTTAATAAGAGAGGGGATATGATTCTTCCTTGGGTGCCGTAATGGGAATACAACCCTAAATTCAGAGTTTGTAATAGCCCTGCTTTTTATTTTCAGATGGAACAAGAACTCCCACGGCCCCTTGATGAAAGAAAGAGTGCTGAAAGCCACAGACTTGGGAAGGAATTCTAAATGAGAAATGCTCATCTAAAGGAGCAGCAATGTGGCATTGTCTTTTGTGGCTCAGCCCTCCCAGAGAAGCATTTCTTCCACCTGGCTTGCTGTTCTCCACTCTGTCCCAGGCTGAGTAGCTTGTAGCAGTTGTTTTCCTCAGTTTCCTACTCCCCCCAACCCCCATCCCAAATAAAGGTTATTTCCAAAAGGCTTTTCAAACAGCACAACAAACAGAAGTTCCTAATCATAGGAACTGCAGCTATAATAATGCCATTAACTATTAGCCTCTATCTCCACTGTGCTCATATGCCCACTGCTCCTACCACCATGTTAACAGAAAGCAATGAAAGTGCTTTTTGGTCTTCACCAGCTGTGCTAAAGTAAGAATGCTTCTGGTTGCAGATACTTATCTCCACTACCTAAAGCTATCATCACCTGTGCTGGTCTCTCAGTAGCACATAACAGCCTGTGTGAAAGATTTCCAACTAACCCCCCCTGTTTTTTGTTTGAGCATTTTGTTGTAAGGTTGTGGTTGTTTGTTTGTTTGTTTTTAATATGGACTTGATGGTCAAATCAACATTTTAGCCAATGACTTCCCAGATAACAGATTTTGAGCTTGGTGATTACAATAGCTTGAGGCATGTAGATTTTACATTAATAAAAGTGAACATGAAGTGTTAGGAATATTAAGACCACATGTATTTCCTCAGATTCCTACTCTGACGCATCCAGACAAGAAAAGGAAATATTTGGCTGTGCTCTATTACAATGACATATTTACAAGACTGGGGTTAATATTATATTTTTTAATCTGTTTTCTGCACTCCATTTTCCTGAATCCTACTAGGATTATGTGACCTTCTGTTTGAGTTCATTTGTCTTCAGAGGCTGAAACTGTCTTGTGTGTTATCATATTATGCAAAGAGACAGACTGTAAGCCCTTGCTAAGCCTCATAACAGTCTAATCATAGCATGGAAAGTGAAGTTAAAGGCAACTAGTTATAAGCCAGTTACTGCCCAAAACTGTGGGCAAGACCTAACAAACCTGCTTTTCCTTACTGAACAGTAGTTCAGCAGAATCTGGTTTTGTTCTCAGGGAAAATACAATGTTTGACCATTACATAACGTCATAAGTTGCACATATAGTATGCTAATCTTCTCTTTGGTAGCAGTGTGCCCATTAATACAAAATATAAAGTCTTTTTGTTGGATATTATGAGCGAATATGTGAAGTTTTTTTAGCATGTGAAATACAGTTGATCTGTTTCAGCTTTTTTGTCTCCAAAATTAGAGACTACATTTCCATTAATACAAAAAGTCGGAATATTTTATATTCTATTATATACCTTATTCCATAAAGCAAGTAAGACCTTTTTTCTGTTCTTGTATAGATTTACTAGAAGGAGGATTAGGTAGACTTGGTGCCCCTTCATAGCATTCATCTCTTCAAACTACTGTGACGTGGTTTCTTTATCCAGCTGAAACTCTATACATGTTGTAACCTATACTAGTAAAATTCCTTTCAGAATTGTTAAAAATATAACTCCACACACAGTCATGGAAAGCTTTATTTAGACCAAATTTCTGGATTCTTGTAGAGAACAGAAACTGAATAGATTCTTCCTTCATCCACAATACTAAGATTCACAGATTTCAGATCTTTTGTTCTCACAACAGGAGAACATACGGACTTACAAAAACTTCTTTGAAGATGAATGAGTATTCTGCTTGTTAAAGAAATTCAGGATCAGACCAAGTGTGATTAATAATTGTTTTCTTCTGAATACTGTGAATTGTATTGTGCTAATTTAAGCCCTAATGTCTAAGTCAAAGTTAATTTGTCTAAATAACTATTTGAAGGAACTGTACTCTCCTGTTTCGTTCAGGAGATACAGAGCTGAGACTACAGAAATGAGAGATCTCCTGGAGCAGAAATTTGATCCAGGGAGTTGTATGCCTTTTTCTCTTCCTTTTTTCTTTCTTTCTTTCTTTCTTTCACAAAATATTTAACTTCTGTAGTCTTCGGCATTTTTAAATTTTAAAATCACGCAACCCTCTACTGTCTTTATTAAGAGTATTTACTCTTACCTGTTTCTTTGGGAAAAAAATTATTTAAAATGAATTAACAAAAGGAGTTCTTCAAATACTAGGCAAAGCAATTAAACAAACTGTGAATACAAGAATATGCTGTTATTCTTTGTAAAATGTGAAAACAAATTTATATATTTAGATTTAGGAAAGGATTATTTTGGTTATTTGATTTTCCCTTTCCCACATCTTGCCTACTGTCCACTATGGCAGAGTACAAAAAGGAAAAAAGGACAGAAAAAGAAAGCTTAGAGGCAAATAAAAAGGAAAAATGGCATAGGGAACAAACTTCAGAAACTAGTATTTTTCAATAGAGGGTCTTAAAAAATACATTGTAAAAATTTCAGAGCTTTATGAAGATGAAATAATTTTAAATAGCAGTCTCATATTTTCACAAAACATCTCTATCAAGTTTGACAGGGTCTACAAATTAAGAAGCAGACATATTCATTAAAATTAATATATTTTGCAAATAAAGAGTATCTGAAGCACTTCAACCATCTGCTTTTCAGAAGTTACTGATATTTGGTAATGTTTGGTTATTTTCTCTATATTGCCTTTTGTTGCACATCATAGAACTGATTTAGAACTTATTCGGAGTAAGACATATAGGGAAGTTATCTCCAAAGGAAGTAATTTCATTTTTCAGACCAGATCAGATCTAATATTCTGAAAATAACAACATGTCTGGACTTACATCAACCATGATATGGGTCTGGGCCACCACTTTTACCTGCAGGCCTAGTAGACTTTAGTGTAGGAGAATGTAGAAAATTCTATCATGCAACCATTTTTATACAGTGGATATTCTTCAGACATTATCATTGTTATTCCACACTTTTTGTTATCTTATACAAAATAGTGTAAAATAGAAGAAGAAAGTAGATTAATAGTAGCTTAGCACATATAAGCGCCACATTAAGTACACAGCAGGTATCTTGTGCCAGCACAGCATTAGGTTAGGCTAACTGTAAGCAAGATGACCAGCAAACACTAGAGATATCAGAAAGAGGTGAATTGGAGCTCTCCACAGGTAAAAAGGTCAGAATAAATAGCCTAACTGCAAAGTAGCTTATCATTTACAGCCTATGAACTTCTGTGATTCCCTATATAGATTTAGGTAGTTTTGTATTAGCGCTTAAGATGATAAAAGAAAGATCTAGCATGACAGTATTGGTCTAACCATGAGATTTGTTAATGTAGGGGTTCGTATCTTCATGACACTTTTCAGAACTGAGCTGTTAGTTAAGAGTTTCCTTCCTAGGAGGTTAAAATTCCCTACTACCAAAGTAGTGTTAACTGTTAAAATAATCACTTTTCTCTTTTTTTTCCTCTTTTTTTCTTGTCATTTAGTACCCACAATGTCACCAACTGTCACCAATGTGTATGCTTCATATCATTGTATTAGATGTAATGGTTATCATATCTACTTCCTTGTTACTTATTTACGCAGTACATTACATCATTAGGTTAAGTAGTATTCTTTTTACCTATTGTACTGGGTCCAGCTGGGGTGGAGTTAACTTTCTTCATAGCCGCCTGTATGGTTCCCTGTTTTGTATTTGTGGCTAAAACAATGTTTCTAACTCACTGATATTTTGTCTATTGCTGAACAGTGCTTGCACAGTGCCAAGGTTTTCTTTTTTTCCCATTCTGACCCACCCAGTGAGGAGGATGGGGGTTGGTAAGAAATTAAGCAGGAACAGAGCCAGGTCAGCTGATACAAATCCATCAGAGAGATATTCCATGCCATATAACATCATGCTTAGCAATAAAAAATACTGTAAATGCTTGTAACTAATCTTACTGGGGAGATATCCTTGAACCTTTCTAATTCTTTGCTACTGTTTGGAAGTAGGGGTGTCAACAAAAGAGTGATGGCACCTCTGTATGTCAAGATGGGTGTGAATGTGTTTGTTCATATCCAACTGTACTGCAGAGATGGCATTCATTTCAAGAAAGTCACATTCAGGAAAGGAAGTTTTGAGCATCTTTTCGTAAGCAGATCACTTCTGAGCTAAGCAGGGTCCAGATCACTGGAACCAGGCTCAAGAATTGCAGGCAAATGTAGTGCTCTGACATGTTTAGCAGTTGTATCAAGCTTTCCATACAAAAGTTTAGAGGTGAACATGTTGCTCATTCTTCACCAAGTCAGGATAATCCAAATTCTGTTGAAGGCTCAGTAAACATGTAAACTTGGGATCATTACTGGGCTTGTATGTAAAAAATAAAGCAACACAATATATGTATATAAAGTAGGCTTTTAAAAAACACAGGACGTGAACAACTTTGTCAGACCAATGGTCCATCTATCCAGGTAATCTCAATAGGATACTCTGTCTCCCAATAGGAGATGACACTTAGGAAGCATGCAGAAACCTGGTTACTCGCAAACCTAGTAACTTCATTTGCCCTCCTCTGTACCCTTCCTAAGTCTACTCTGGTATTCTTCAGACACAGAAAATGGAAACTTCCCAGTCAGCAGAAGCTACACTCAAGATGAGAGCACCCAAAGGGTTTTAAGTGGCGTTTTTAGTAAATTTTAATGAAGTCCTCTTTATTGTTGCCATTAACCCTCCTAATGGTGTCCTCAATATTTTCTTTGCTCTCCTGGCTGCCACCATGTGCTGAATTGAAAATTTCAGACAACTGCTAACAATTCTCCCAGGACCGTTTTCCTGAGTTATAACTGCTACTCTCACCTTTAGCATCATGTAGTTGTATTTTAGATATTTTTTTTCCCCTAGATGTATGATCTTGCATTTATCTACACTGAAGGTGATGTTCCACCTTTTTTACCCATTAACTCAGGTATGAGAGATCCTTCTACAGTTCTTGTCATTAGTGCATCTGACAATTACCCAAAGCTTAATGTCAGCAGCAAACTTGGAGATTTCACTGATTCCTCCTTTCTTTAGATCATGGTGGAAGCAGCTGTCTAAAAACCAATCCCAACACCAGTCCTTGAGGGACTCCATTACAGACTCTGCCCTGAAAAGTGAGAATTAAGCTCTCTCCTTTACTTTCTGTACATAAACCAGCTTTATCAGTCCCCATTAAGGGACCTATCCACCTGTTTTGTGGCAACGTAGTTTCTTTAATATTTCTTCATGTGGAGTCTTGTTAAAGTGTTTTGAAAATTGAGATATTCCCACCATAACCCTTTATCTAAATGCCTATTGACACCATTACAGCACATATTTCCAAAATACTGACTTAAATATTATGCACAACGGTTTCAAAATTAAAAATGTTTTGTTCATTCAAAAATATAGACATTAAAAACATTGAAGGTAATTGTTTACATACTCTCCCTCTTACATTTTAAGATTTAAATCAAAAATAATATATTTGTATCCCTGAGTTTATCTACAACAAAAGCACTTTACACTCACAGTTTCTTTCAACAGGTTCTTTTAAAAATTGTGTTTATCAAATAATTTCTTCATTGTTACATGCAAAATTTCACATTACTGTAGAGAATAGTAATCAATAAGATCCTTTAAGAAACAAAATTTGTAATAATTAATGCCTGAATTACTCGTAGTTGACAGAAAATACTTTTTGCACATTATGTCACACTTTAGTCTATGCATTTTGGTGTTTTTCAAAATTCATGAGGCTTTTTTTTTATTTTTATTTTTTAACTTTTCTAGTATTTCTGCCACTTTTTTACCTTAGTTTGCAGGTTTTTTATCTGGATTTAATTTTTCTTCTAGGTTTCCAGCATGTCCTTATAACATGTTCTTTCTTTAATTTTCATCTTAGTAAATCTAAATCTCATTTGGACAGAATATCTCCTAATTCTCTGTATTTTTATTTTTCACTGAGGATTGATCTTTTCAATGGATTTTATTTATTAGAAATAAGGTGAAAATTCAGCTTTTATACTTTATTTTAAAAATGTTTTGACTCTATCTCTGTGACTTTTGAATGAGCAGGTGTATTCTGTTGACTTTCCCTGAGGCAGTGTAAATGCTATTAACTATCCCATCTTCACTGTTTCAAAAGTGTCATGTTTTTCATACATCTTAGAAAACAATTTAGAAATAATTTTTGAACAAAAATTTTGTTTCACATTATTCCTAGCCAAAAGAAAACAACTGAAATTATACAATAGCAATAAATGCTATTTATGATTCCATTATCCTTCTATTTCTCAAATTTTTGTAGTTTGTATAAATATTATTGTTTGTATAGTTGTATTATTACACTATTTAATAGGTATTTTACTAGACTGCTTCACCCTGAAAAATTGCCCTTTTTCTTTGTATTTGATTATTCATGTGGTCACATGTGACTGCAGTGAAAATCACTGCTCTGGGAGATTATGCTGCTTTCAGCCTCCACATACTCTTTTTCTGAAAACACTACAAAAATGAATGTGATTACACAATTTGACTTTATAATCTATGACCTCCTTTTTCTCTTGGATAAACTCGATCTCAAAGATAAAGTCTCAAAGATAACCAGAAAGAACAAATATTACTGGGGGGGGGAAGGAAAATGCATACTGGTACAAGCAGGACATTAGTGCTCCAAATGAAACTGTAAGCTTTTTGAAGAAAGTCAAATGTTTGTTACAGTGTAGGAAAATATTTTATTTCAGAAATAAGAAAAAAAAAAATGCAAACAAATTTAAATAAACCAGATTTATTTTTAATGCCTGTTCTTTTAGAAGGAGTCATCTGTCATGATTATTCTTTGTTACTTCTGGAAAAAAAAATAGAAACTTGGGCTTAATATTTGTTATAAAAGATGTGGGACTCCACTAATTCAGCATTTACAGATTCTGAATGTTACATCTGCATTGCCCTGCCACCCTAAATCTCTAAAAATTTGTTAGATCTATGGGTCCTTATTCATCCAGAGCAGAGTGTTGGAGGCCAGTTTCTAGCAGACTGTGCTAAAATCTTTTTGTCCCCAAAACAATAACTCTAAATATATATGGATTTTTTTTCCAGTTGGTAGTAACAGGAAAACCTTGCAATATAGTTGTACCCTAACAAAGATGCCTTGGAATATATGTACAACTCAATCTAATCTCTGAATTTTAAGTTAAAGATTATTATTTTGTGACTGAAAATAGTTTAATTTTCCATTTATAATTTAAAGAATTGACAGAGGTATGAGAGGGGGTATTACACTCTTTTTTATCAATGGAATTGCCAGCTTGGTTCCACTGCTGTAATCTTTTATTGCTTCTATATGTAAATGAAAAAGAACAGAGATCTCAAATCCATTTGCAGGGCTAGTACTTAATAAGACAAATATTTGAAGGTAAATTGATTCAAAATGGGTTGCTTATGCAAAGTTGGGAAAAATCAGTGGGTTTATAGGCAGTATAGTGATTACAGAGTTTTGGAATTTCTATGGAAATAATTGACATATTTGTTAGCTGGAAATGCTGAAACTCTTGTATACTTGGATAGCAAAAGTAAGATAGATAAATACAAAGTAAAATGCTGATATATTTGCAAACTTTAAAATTCTTTCTTGTAGAATTATACTGAAGCATCCCTTCCTCTTCCCTGTCCCTCCCTTCCCATGAGGGAAAGAATATTATATGAAATCTGAAATACCGGTCTCATCTATAGGGAATTTTTTGAGGCCTAATTTTTGGCAGCACTGCCATTTGGTCAGTTTCTAATAATTCTTTTACTTTTTGCCATGTTTCAGACTGACTTAGAAGAGGAACTGGTTTTCTCTTTTTGATTTTTATTTTCCTTCAAAGCATTATCAAATCTGTTAGAGTTGATTTACATTTGTATGTAAATCCTTCTGTGCAGAGTAGTCCTGTGTCTCAGTTGTCCAGTTTTCATTGTTTTTTGAGTGGCAATTCTGATTTTTAAATGAAGAAAAATTCAGGCTGAAAGCTTGTCATAGAAAAAAGCCATACAATTTCAAATATCTTTGTTAGTATTTCATGTGTTCTGTTACACTTGATATAAGGCATTTTTTTTCCCATTTTGGATAGACATTAAAATAAAGAAGTCATCAATTGTTTTAACAACAGGAAGATATAAAACTTTTTACAATTCAGCATCTTGGGAGCATTTAAATTGTTTCAAAAGAGATAGTCTTATTTTTGTAGCACTCAAAATGGATAATGAGGAACAATATGAACACAATGACCAAAATTTGAACTCCTGTTCAAATAGACAAGTCCAATTATATGAACCTTTGAGAAAGTAATTACATGCTTAGTTGACCTCCATTTCAAAATCTAAGACCATTTTCCTCATCCTTCTGTTATTCGTCAGCTACTGTTAAAATGATTATAATGAAAAAAATAAAAATAAGAAACCCGTTGTACATTCTTTATTTTATTTCTCCATCATCTTGTCAAATGTCCAATGTGAAAAGTTAATTTGGTGCAAGAAGCTAAATGGATTATCACAGAGGTCTAAACTGGATGCCTTTCCACATGTGTTTAAAAGAATATAAATTATCTTTTGTTCAGTAGTTATTTTGTGGGTCAAGAACAGAGGACAAGAAAGTAAGAGTGATCAAATTATTTAGTGGTCTAACTTTTGATCTGTGTTATCTTGTTCGGGGGATCTTGAAAGATGGACTATAGTAGTTTACTTATCCCTTTCCTCCAAAACAAACACATAATTGTTGCCCTATTGTTACGTTAGATGTAAAGTGGAATTTTTCAAAGGATTCTGCACTGATGTAATACTTCTTCTACAAGTCAGGCTCAGCTTCTACTGAAAGTTTTACCACAAATTTCAAAAGGAAAGGAGCAAGACTGAGGCTGAATGTTTTTGGAAGGATGTGCAGAGTATTTTTAACATCAAGAAATGTCATGCTGTCAGAATGCTTTGTAGCGTGCATATTTAGGGAGAGCAAGCTTATGCTTATGTTTGACACATTGAACACTAGGTAAATGCTTATCAGTGCTCTTTTACAGCTTCTTTGGCCTCAGCTTTCTCCTCATTTTGTGCATATTTATATGAGTAAACTCCAAGGATTTCAGATTTACTTCTTCCTATCTTCTCATTTAAATTGAGTATTCTCTGTCTGACCTGTGTATCTGATTTTCCTTTGCTCTGGCTGATGTGGTCAACCAGAAATAACCCCTATGAAGTGGTAGCAAATGGCATAATAATGGAGATATTTGAGAGTTTGTTTCTTATGGACTGCCTTTCAGAATCTCAGTCAGTTAAGAATGCTTTCACATCCATAATATAGCTACACAGGAGTACAAATATTTCATAAACCATACAGATTTCCCAAATAATTCCAAAGGATTAGTACAGACAAACTGTCTTGGTCTTTGTAGTATTGATTGTATAGGTTAGAAATAGAGATAATTATTGCTTCTTAGGCATTTCTTACTCTTCCTGCTATGGAGATATTTATGGCTAGGGTTTTCCAGGGTTGTAAGAAAAGAGATCAGTTTTAAATATGAGTTTGCCTAAAAGAGCCAGGGATTTAGCAAGATGACCTGGAGACTGGGACTTGTAAAGCACTTAAATTTCAGAGAAACAGGTGCTATTCCCATTGTTTATAGTTAAAACTTAATGACCTTGTAAGCACATTCAGCTACCTAGTCTGCAGAACAGGGGATAGTAATGCTTATCAAATACCATGATCTGCAGTCAACAAAGTGTTCAATAATTTAAATAACACTCATGAAAATCAGGTCTTAATGCTTTAATTTGTATTTGAACATGAAAATCCACAATTTTATATTTTTTTTGAGACACAAAAATTTTGACTATGTATCAGGAATAACAGTTTGCTAACTGGCATGTACAATCTTGGGAAAGGTTGCTGGAGACTACACAAAAAGATGAGGATGCATTTTAATGACAGTTGTTGAATATTTAAAAAGAGTATTTTTCCCCGTACTTTGCAGAGGTTATAGGTACCATGAAATGGTTTACATAGGATAGAAAGAGGTTAGACTAGCCCGTATCTAAGTCTTTGTTTCACACCTTTTTCTCTTCTGTGTTTTGTGGCCCCTTAACATGCAAACAGATACAAAGTTTTTATTCCAAAGCTTCTTTACAAAGAAATATATACTGACAAAAACTTGTGTGTCTAGTATAGAAAAAGTGTTTGCATTTATTCTATCATTCTGAATAAAAGCTAAGGACGACAGAGGAGAACCATTCCTCTGCCATTTTAATTTTCTTTTCAATGCTTCCATATTGGCCTATAAGACACAAATCTATAGGCACAGTAATGTTGCTGTAATTGCTTTTATTCATAGAAACTATTACATTGTGGTAAATTTACTGCTATTTTCAACTACTGCTCCACATTGGCTTTTACATCAATTCAATCAGAGCAGCAGTAATATTGCTACTTCATCTTGACCTTTGTCTTTTACCTGCTTATTATGCCATTCAGCATTATCAGTTGAGTTAAGACTGATTCTTTCCCATGTGTACCATATCTGTTCCTGCCTCTTCCTATTTACTTATCACAGTGAACTTTGCATTGGCATGCTCTTTTCATTACTCAGATGGTTCATGCTATTTTGTTTTCTTCTGTTCTCAGCCTCCACTAACTAGTGGTTTTTTTATTAATTGCTATTATCTTCCCTTTGTTCCCATGATCCACACCTTTTTTCTCCTAATAAGAAGGGGAAATATAAGGAAACACATGCATCTAGGGGTCCAAAACCAGCTAATTAATTCAATATGACTAAGTAACTTATTTTCTGAATGGAAGGCATCATGTTATACTCAGCTTACCTAATTTTAACTACCTAAAAATTAGACATTTATCTTAAAATATTTATTTATGATGTTTCTTTAGCCAATGAAGAAGGATTGACTGCCTCCAGAAAAAAATTCTTCCCTTCACCATTAGATGTCTAAAGTTGGGTGAAAGTCTTCCTTTACTCTCAGTGCTAGCTGTTAGCTCTGTGATCACTTCTGCTGATGTAAACTGGAGTCATCACAGATTTCCTTTCTGGATACTCTTAATCAGCCCCACTTTTTAATATAATCTATTAAAAAACATGTATCTCTGATTCTGACTTAAAATATGATTCTCTGATTCGGTGTTGGGAACTGCTGGAAAAGTAAGTGAATGTTGAGCTGCAGCTCCCAATATCAGGCAAGGTATTGATTGATCTGGAAAGGAACCTCAGTGCTGCCCTGTGGAATCTTTCTGGATATGCTTAAACAAGGGAATTTATGATTTTGTTGGTGCTGGGGTTTTTTTGTGGGGTTTCATTGTTGTTGCTTTTTTTAAAAAAAGCTCTTCCTCCACATTGTGGGAAAGGTAATATATTCCACTTCTGCTTTCTGTGCAAATTTTCTTTTTTTTTCACCGAGCCCATCTGAAGAATTACAACTGCTAATGACAGCAGTGCATTTTTAATTACTTTCCTGATATGGATCAATTAACATGGAAACAGATTAGTTCTCAGTTATCCATTTGGGTCATTTCATTGAATAGTTAATTTTAATCTGTATTTCTGAACCCTCTTCAAGGGTGTATAAAATCCATGGGGGTTTTACACTTTTTTTTTTCCTTTTTGTTATAGGCTTATTGGAAGTCAGAATTAAATTAAATTGCACAAAACAGCATGGATATTAGCTTATGTGATAGGAATCTAAAATGCCTCAGAACCCTTTGTCAGAGTTTCAGTATGGTCTTCCATATAAAGACAATATATCAGTTACTTAATTGCATTCAGTTACCCATTACTGTATTATTTTGCACATTACACATCCCATCCGTTTAGTGATCACCCCTAGGAAACTAATTTCTTGTCAGGTGCATATGTGAAAGTTTTTGGGTAGTGTCTTAGAGCAAACACCCTTCTCAGATAACTCCATGAGCAGATCTTCCCACTACCAGTAAATCTTCCAATGTGATGAGACCTACCAGACATCAACTCACAATTTTCAACAGTTGTTATTTCAATATAAACTTAGAGCCCAAATTTGGGGAATGCTTAGGGACTGAAGGCAGATATCACTGTCCAGTTCCCTTCTTTATCTCCCCACCTTCAACATACCTTAGCCTAATGGACACCTACATTACCCAGGCCTCTGAGCAGCTATACTTGTTACATGACCCTGAAACCAGGCTGGTTTTTTGGTTTGGTTTTGGAGGGGTTTTTTTGGTTGGTTGGTTGGTTGATTTTTTAATTAGCTCAAACTGTATGACTTCAGGGGGAAAATGGAAACATTGTTCCTTCATACCTTTCACTTCACTAAAATGCAGGTCTTTCCAAATTTGTTCAATATTTTTGTGTTCTACAGCATAGTTTTTAATTAAATTGAAAGAGAAGAAAATTACTCATGACTTACATCTTTAATACTGTCTGCACTTCTAAAATTTCAGGATGTTGTCCAAGAACCTCAAGATAAGAAATACCATCCTAGAAAACTGAAGATTCATCAAGGCCTCCAAGTTGGATTATACTGGAAACGGGTAAAAATAGGGTTTATAAAAAGACTATGTAGTCCTCTGCTAAGTCACTCCTCTCCCAAGCTATGTCTTGCTGGGTCAAATATGCATGAGAAGATTTTTGACGAGAGAACAGCACATTAGTGATGTATAATATGCCACTCTTAGTCAATCAATATTAAATAATGGATTACACAAAGAATCATATTTTTAACTACTAAAAATTCTGATAACTTATTTAGTAAATGAGGTCCATGTTTTTCATTTCATATAAAGTTTGACAGCTGGCTGACTACTACTCATCCTCAATACAGGCAGTTGGAAGAGTGAAAGGTAATGAACATGCAGGTTTTGGATTTTTTAAATATGGCATTACTGAGAAGTTGTACTTCTGTATGAGCATCCTGTTAAACTTCTTTTTATGATGTAATAGTAAAAATAAGCTTATAGTCTGATTCTGCACTTTCAACGGAGATCCATTGATCTGATTTTTCTGCCTCCCTCTATGGAAGTCTGCATAGCAAAAGGGACAAACCATTTAGACTTCTGAAAACAGCTGACATAAGAAAGCTGATTTTCATTTCATTTTGATAGGGGAGGGTAAGTCTGTGTGGGTAACCAAAACATTTTCCCACAGATAGCTAGCTATTAATGGGATGTCAGGCTTTAAGTATGTTTGTGATAGACTGGGTATTAGAGGAATTATCTGAACACAACATCCTTTCTATGTCAGCAGTCTTTTCACCCTGTGCTGGAGATTGATTGAACAATAAAATAAAAGCAGCCCAATAAGGGTATAAAACCTGTGGAGCTGCAGTTGTAGATGCAATATAAACAAATTAAATTGTGAATCTTTTAGGCTTCTACCATGGCAATGACCTATTTCTTTAAAAATGGTCTACTCTCATATTTCACTAGTATGACTATAATAGTAATAATTCAAATAAATTATCAATTATCAATATTTAAATAAGTTGCCATATTTCTCCGGTTTTGAACACATTAATAGAGTATTTGCCTTCATACCATTTAAACTATTTTTAAATCATGGTATAATTGTTTAATCATACAGTTCACAAGCTGTATCATAAAACTAGAGCTTAGAAAATAATATGCAACTGATTTCATTAGTTTCCTATTTGCAAATTTTTTGCCAATAGAATTCAGTAATCTGGTTTATTATTTTTAATTTTATATTATTTTCTCCAGCGAATAATTTCAGTGCTGCAGGCTGCTCATGACCTGTGAATACTCACAACTCACAGTAGATGGAAATTCTCTCTAATCTGGTAGTAACATCCATTAATGTTCACTCTTTTCCTGAACAGATACCGCCATTTCATCAGTTTACTCATGTAGCAAACCAACCAAATCCAACTTTCAAGAGTCCTATCAGTCTATAGAGTAAATGGAAGTGAAAAATAAACTTTAGAATTATAATCAAAAGAAAAAATATACAGCTAAGACTGCAGAAGGAGAATGAACAGTAAGACAAGTAACTAAATGAGTAATAAAAGAGTAGAAGCAAGTGAAGTCAATGGCTGGAGGGAAGTTTGCAGTTAAAGGATGTACTTGTCATTAAGAGACATAGAAATGGCCTGACAGAAACCTCATAAAGTTCAACCAAGTTCAGCAAATACAAAGTCCTGAATCTGGGATGGAATAACCCTATGTACCAGTACTGGCTGGGGGCTGACAAGCTGTTAGGGGTGTCTAATTGCTGCCTTCAGCTACCTAAGGGATGACTGCAGAGAAGATGGAGCCAGACTCTTCTCAGAATTGCATAGTGAAAGCCCAACAGCCAATAAACACAAACTGCAGCAACTGAAATTCCAGTAAGATATAAGGAAAAAAAAAATCACTATGCAGGTAGTCAGTGCTGGCGCAGGTGTTTTTTCCAGAGCAGTTCTGGAGTCTTCCACCTTGGAGGTATTCAGGTCTTGCCTGGACATGGCCCTGAACAGCCTGATCTAATTTCAGTTAGCCCTGGCTTGAGCAGGAGGTTGGACAAGATGACCTTCATAGGTCACTTCCAGCATAAACTGCTCTGCTTCTGTAATTTATGATTAATAGTAAGCTAGCATTGGCACAGTGTTGAAGTCTGCCCTCCTCATTTCGAAGATTTACAAATGAATATGTGAAATCATGGGTTCTTATATTCTTTTTTAACCAGCTTATAGTAGTACAGACTATAATATGTTACAAACAAATTAATGAAAGAGCTCATTTAATTACTATCAGCTCAGTGTCCAGGGCTTGCCTATTATTGCTACCATGACCTTTTTGCCAGCTAGACTTGTTTAGCAATTGAATTCATTTGTAGGAGTCACAACTCCAGTTGGAGACTACCCGTGTTATGTCCTTGGCCAGACTGTAATCAATGCATATGAGCGCATACACAACTTGACAATCACATGCAAGGTGCTAGTAAAAGAAAACAACTGAACTGTAAATGCCCACAACTTTTACTTCTCTGGTTAATCACTTCACCATTAGGGCATAAATCAGAATTTAAAATGCAGTGACATCTTTGGGTAATAGTGTTTATCTTTTACTAGTGATATACAATGTCAATGATACAAATAGTTAAATTATGCAAAATATGACAGAGGAATGCAAAGTCCATCTGCACAAAACTCCTCAAATTTGTGACAGAAAATGTCTGATTATGAATAAGACAGGAACAAACTAGTATTGTTTCCTGCAGCATCGACGATTGCAGTGAGTTAACCTTGCCTGGCTGCCAGATGCCCACCCAACCACTTCCTCACTCCCCCTCCTCAACAGGACTGGGGGAGAAAATAGGAAAGGAAAGATCGTAGGTTAAGATAAGACAGCTAGATCACTCACCAATTACCATCAATCACAGGCAAAACAGACTCGGCTGGGGGAAAAGTAGTTTAATTTATTGCCACTTCCAAGTGGTGCAGGGGGATGGGGACTTCGGGGGGTTGCAGTCAGTCCATAACAGTTCCATTCTGCTGCTCCTTCCTCTCCACATTCTTCCCCTGCTCTGGTGTGGATCCTTCCCATGGCTTACAGTCCTTCAGGATAAACCTGCTCCAGCGTGGGCTCTCCACAGGCTTCAGTTCCTTCACGAAACATCCACCTGTTCCAGCGTGAGGTGAGATCCTCCATGGCTGCAGTGTGGGTACCTGCTCCAGCGTGGTCTCTCCAGGGGCTGCAGGGGATCCCTGCTGGGGCACCTGGAGCACCTCCTCCTCTCCTCCCCCTCTCCCCTCGGTGCCCGCAGGGCTGTTTCTCACACTTTTCCCCTCACAGCCGGGCAGCGTTTTGCCCTTTCTTACACAGGGTGTCCCCGCAGCTCCGCCGTGGTGGCTGTGGGGCTGAGCCGTGCCCTGCGGTGGGTCGGTCGGAGCCGGCTGGAACCGGCTGTGTCCGGCTCAGGGCAGCCCCGGCCTCTCCTCACAGAGGCCGCCCTGCAGCCCCCCTGCCAGAGCCTGGGCACCTGCACCACCTCCAACTATCATGTAATTATGTAATTCTGCTAGATGTGGAATAACCTAACATGTATAACTGAGCAAAGTGAGGTATTTAGAGGTATTCTGAACTTCTGTGATAGAGTGAATGTTCAGAAAAATATAGAAAATTAAAACCCTTGTAATGAAGGGTATTAAAATTCTTGCTGAATAATCACAAATAGTTACAGAGATACTACTGTGCCACAGTTCAGCAAAGTGTTCAGCAGTACAAATTTAATCTGCTCTTATACTCACATAAGTATATATAAACATGCACACACCTTTATATTCAAACATATGTTTGTGTGTCATACACAATATATACAAAAGCAATTCTTACTTTAATTCATCTAGCATGATGACTCCAAAATCTCATCCATTTGCAGGATATAGACTGCTCTGTAAGGGCAATATGATTCAACTGCCCTTAATTTTGTTTTAAAAACTTTGGTTTTAAGTAAACCATTATTTATTGTTAGTAATGGGAAATATTACTGAATTTCTTTCATTGCGTTATGATAATACACTAAATCGAGGCTACTACTGTCAGGCCAAGATTTTGATTGTGATCTAGAGCAGTTTATCAGTTGTGTTGCAGATGTTTTCAAATATCCCAGTTCTTAAAGACTGGGCAGACAACTCTTATGTCATTCAAGAGTCTTATTTTGAGCCTTTCTAATTTCTTCCCAATTTTTATTATCTCCATTTCTGTCAATTTACAGGTAGCTAGAGCCTCTCTCTTCCAAAGATTGACTCAGACAAGTTTCCCTTTCCTTTTACAGGTGGCAATATGGCTGGTTTGCTCAGATTCTCCAGTTCCATAAGGAGAGCTGAGGAATGTTATAGCATAAATCTGGATTTAGGACCTCTGATCCAGAGTCAAAAACAGTAGCTCACAGGGCATGAAACATAAAATCAGTATAACTTCACTCTTCTGGAGCTGATTTACTCAAAAGCTTTGACAGATTAAATTAGTAACAAAAAGTTTTGGACTGGATGGTACATTGTTTGTTTAATTTACTCTTGCTTTATTAAGGATACAGCACTGGCCATCCACAATGCTTTAACGTTATCAAGGGCTTGCATCCCATGGCACATTTATGCCTGGCAAGAAAATATAAAACGAGCATACATTTCATAATATCTTCTCTGGTTAGTTCTCCAGATATGTGGTCAAAGAACCATGTTTTACACAAATTAAATTTGTACTGTTGAATTATTGTTCAGTGCTGAACACATTGCTGAACTATGGCACAGTACTAAACAACTCATTTGCCAGCATTTCCTATATATATAAAATTATTTTTAAAGAATCTTTTTAAGCAGAATTATGAAAGACATGGCTTTCACTGTTGCCCTCATAACTGCACTTGTGAAGAATTACCAAAAAAAACCCGTATAAGCAGTAAATCTGAAGGCAGTATTTTACATTAATTTTCACTTAAAAATATCAAATGACAAGAAATAGTTCAAATCCAGTGACCAACCTTACATTTCTGTGGTCTTGCTTATTCTTTATCTGAGACATAATCTTAAGTTCTTCCTTTCTGAAGAGATGTCTTTTCTTTATATTTGCATATCTTGTGTACGAATATGACTGTTCAGGAATGTTGTAAAAACCTATGTCAATGAAGTTTTATGATGTAATTAATTTACAAGCATCTCCTATAAATATCTGTTCATGTGGATTATTACCGTCCTTTTCAGGTTGTGTCTTTTGTCAGTCCTTAATTCACACAAGCTTTCAAGACAGAAATGAAACTGAAAAAATCATCTGATACGAAATATGTTCCTATTAGTTACTACGAAATTTTGTTTGCTTCTCTGCTTGCAATTTTTGTGTGTGTTTGTGTTGGACTGATTGTACTTTCATGGTTATCAATCCAGGAGTTAGAACGAGGTAAGTAGCCAACCTTTAACCTTTTCAGGAATTCTTCAGTAGGTGTTCAGACTTTGAAGCCAGTGGTGTTGTCATTGTAAGTATATTTCATATTTCATGCTATGCTTTTAATGCTGGGGGGGGACGGTTTGGGGGGGGGGGTGTGATTAAGTTTTCCTCTTCTCCTCCCCTCGAAATTGATGTGAACAAAACAGGCAAAAATACAAGCACTTGAAGCATGTCCTGAAGCCTTAGAAATAAATTTTCATGGTTTAGAATTTGGGAGAAGTCCCTGGAATGCAATCCAAGCTATAAAGCTTTGGTTATTCAATTGCATTCATCAACTAGAGAAGGTAATATGGCAAATTGTGGATTTTTGCTTTTTTTTCCACATATGAGGTTTGACTCAGAAAGACATTGATAATCCTCTGAAGTCTGTGGGGAGCTTTAGGTGTCCTACATTTCTTGGAACCTTTTCATTTTTATTAAAAAAAAAATATTTTAAAGTAATTTATTGGTGTGAAAGAGATCCTGCATTAGACAGACAGCCCCCAGCCCTATGTAAAGTTAAGGTAAAGTCATTCTTAATATTTAGCCAATGCTCACAATGTGATAGAATCAAGCTACTGATACACAAAGTAAGCTAAATTTAAAAAACAACATAGGATGATTTTCAAATGGAACTGAAATTTTGGGTTAAAGGTCTTGTGGATATATGTTAACTGTGGCCTGGTAAGGCCACACCTGGAGTACTGTGTCCAGTTCTGGGCTCCCCAGTACATCTAGATTTTAGATTGGAAGGAAATGTATTTAGGTCTATGGAGCCCTCACAGCTAGTAGCAAAAAGATGTTTTGAAATGGGGTGA
Source organism: Harpia harpyja (assembly GCF_026419915.1). Classification (NCBI taxonomy): domain Eukaryota; kingdom Metazoa; phylum Chordata; class Aves; order Accipitriformes; family Accipitridae; genus Harpia; species Harpia harpyja. Next base: position 28,647,617 of record NC_068947.1, read on the forward strand.
ATAAAACAGGTTAGGCAAAAGGTTAAAGAAATAAGTTTTTTCATTATAGTGATTTTTTTAGCTGAAAAAATAATTCTGGTACATTGAAATTTTTGGTGCCTTCATTAACCAAAAGTCCATACTATGTCATACTGAAGCACGTGAAGACTAAACTAGCTGTAAGCCATACTTAAAAAAAACCCCTGTTTTGTCAGAATATTCATGTCTATTCCTTTAGTTGCTATTGTTTTTCATTCCAGATTTTAAAACTTGTTCTCCCTACTAACTTTCTTCCTAACTTTCTTTCCCTTTTACCAGAATACTATCATATTCCAGTAGAATAAAATGAGCTTAAAGGTAGTGATGGTGTATTATTGCATCTAGACACAGGCTTTAAATTAATGACTTAGGTTTTAGAAGATGAATAGGCAAGAATTTAATCATGTACAAATAATAATTATAAAAGATTTTTAAAAATTATATTTGACATATATAACAAAAAAAAAAGCCCTTTGCTATTTAGAAACATTTGTTTAAACAGATTTGCCATTGTTGTAAGGATAAATGGCCTTCAAAGAAGCTCAAAGTAGTCTGCTGTTACTAGTTGATAGTAGCAAATTGGTGTCCCTAGGCTGTGCCTTCCATCACAAGCCGTTTATTATAGTATTTATTAGTTAACTGCTTTTGTCTTGAAACTCCTTTTGGATGTTAATGCCTTCAAACACAAATTAAAAATACCACTAGTACTGTAACTGGTAAGCAAAAGGCATTTTCTATCAATCATCAGCCACATTAATTCAGGTTTTATCTGAAAATTTCCAGTGTGTTACACAGTGAGAAAGTATTTTTAATGTATAATGAATTGCTTTATGCATACGTCATATGCTGTAACATATTAAAAACCAAGACTGAATTTGCAGTAAGGACCAGTTATCTGGTTTCTTCATAAATCCTGCCAGCATTTAATGCATGTATTGGTAAGAAAGGTCAGGTCAAAAATAGTTTAATTAGTCTGACACTAGTGTTTCCAGTGCTGTTATCAAAACCAGTGTACATTTATATAAAAAGTGCACAGCATTTAATACAGAAAGTGTAAAGTAGTAATTCTTAATATTTTTAATCCAGAACACACAAAAAAATCAAAATTCACTAACTGTTATTCTTCCCATGTATTTTTGTCCCTTGTGTTAAACATAACTGGACATACCATTGTGCCCTTTATCCATTCACAGTGCTGCTGGAAAACAGCATTTTAACAGAATTGAAAGTAATGAGAACCAAGGACAAATAGTATTCATAAAATATGTTCACAGTTGTAACTATTGTAAACATTGAAAAATGTCTATCACTTTTAAAATCAGCTTAAGCAAAATATCTCTGATTACAAAGCAGAACAGAAAGCTAACAGTTATTGTTTTGATGATCTGTGTGGAGTAAAAGCTAATGTAATGTTTTTCATTTTTTTCTATATAATTCAAAACATTGAATTTTATTTTTAATTATGCAGCTGAAGCAGATGGGAATACTCATGGTTACATGGGAACATTTGAAATACTCTCTGGGACATCATTCACTCCTGCTTTGCAAAACAGATCATCAACTGATTTCAAAGTCCTTGCCTTTGACGTTGAACAATTGGTAAGAACCTATTGGGCTCTGGTTAATTCAAGACTATTTGGTAGGTACATTAATTCCCTAACACAACCTGCTGTTGATGGCTTTTTCCTCTCCCCAAAATGAGATATTTCAGGTCCTAAGCCTGGTCAGAACTCAATATATTTCTTATTTGTGAAAATCAGTGAAAGATCAAAGAAAAAGTTTGCTTCTGTAGTCTAGATTTGGGAAGGAAAAATTATTTAGCATTAAAACCATGAATGCAGTGTACAACTGGGTGTATTTTTAATTACTGTATTTGTTCAAGATTTCTCTTTTCCATATAGATACAAAAAGTTTTTCAAGAAAGTGATCTGAAAAATGAATTTGAGAGATGTGAAATTTCCCAGTTCAAGTAGGTACAATTTAATTAAACTTTGCAAATAAAGGTCAGAAGTCTTCGCTTAGCTATTTCTCTCAGTAGTACTTACCAATACCTTGCTTTCCAAGAGATCCTTGGGAACATCCTATATTATTCCTTTCATGTCTTATCCCTTCCAAGTACTGCTGTGGGAAGTTTGACACCAATGTGTTTCCTGGGGCAAACTTCCTTCTCAGACTCCTATAATAAGTCCATGCCTGGACCAAACCAGTAAGGCTGAGCCCTAAGACCAACTCACAGAACCTCTATATTTTAAAGAATTGCTAATTTATTTTTTTCCCCCCAAGGTTTATTAGTTGTGCTATGTTTGCAGGGTTGCTGGCCCTTGCCATCTAGAAGAAAGTTCAGGTTAGAGATCTGCTGGCATAAGCTCAGATGAATGGAAATACACTCCTATGTCCCTATGGACATGGATTCACTTAACTTACTTTCCTTAGGGTGTTAGCAAGCGAGGCTGTCATTTGACACCAGGTAAAGCTGCACCCTGTGTGTCCTGAAGAGTCCATAAAAAAGGTCCAGTAAGACCTGCTTCATTTATTGAAGCTTGTTTGACCTCATTTTTCAATATCCTGTTATGTTGGTTGTCCTACTGAAGGCCAGCTGGCAAAAAAGTCCAGTATATGCAGAGGTCTGTAGTGTTAATTCCATCTGCACTGTTCTTAATAAGGTCCTGATTCAGTAAAACACATGTAATACTCTCTCCCATTATTAAACAGTTTCAGAAAACGCTTCCTATGCAGAACATTATAAACTCAAGGGGAATCATGTGCTTTTGTGTTGTGCTTTGTTTTATTGTTGGGTTTTTTCTACAGGAAATCTGAAGATGGCCGTGAAAGATTCAAGAAGTCAGAAACTGGGTAATTGCATATGACAAAGTTTACTTAAAATATGGGCAAGAGGCAATGATGCTATTAATTTAGAAACTTCTTCAGTGGACAGTGAATAGATGAAAAAAGACATCTTTAGAGATTGGATAAGGCCTTCTAAAGAGCATATAAAGCTTCAAGACCTATCTTTCCTCCAAAAACATCCTGTAGGATTAGAAGAAAAAAAATGTAATAGTCCCTGGGACTATCGAGTTAGAAAGAAAAATGGGAAAGGTAAGGACAGTGAAGTAGGTAGGAAACTACCTAGAAAGGAAAGGATATCAGTTTGTGCTGAGCTTGCTTGTAGAAAGCTGCTTAGACTGGGGGGCAGATCTCACATTATCATTAGGAATGTGGGCTTTAAATAAAGAATGGTCTGATGACACACTATGATAGGCAAGAACAAAACAGAGGACAAAAGATTAACACCCTAGTAGAACTGGAAGACTTTGAGAAATGAATGACGTAATTAGTTGTCTTACAGGTGAGACCACAAAATTAAAGAAAAGTGCACATTACGTGATGACAGATGATGCAATTCTGTGATACCAGCTGTTCTTGTGATATAAATGTTGTCTGTAAATACATAAAGTGGATAAATATTCAGAGGAGACAGTTCATTTGAATGACCATGCTTGCAAAAGAAAAATGGATATTAGCAAGCTGTGAATACATGCATGTTGAAAATGGGAAGCAGATTTGAATTAGAGCAATCTTTTGATTGGAATAGTGAGGGCATAAACCTAATTAGCTAGAAAGGTGGAGGATGATCACTTTATGAAGGATTTTATAACATCAAGGGAATGGAGTACACAGTGGTAGGAGTAGGTCACTTCCAGGTTTTTGTCCTCGTGAAGGTAGATACAGTCAGCACAATTTGGTTTCTGCACATAGAATGGGACTATTCTCATCAAAATCTGGGCATCAAAGAGGAGACATCTAGTCTTGATGTCTTGAGCTAGTTGCTCAAGACTCTCTTTGTAAGTGATGGGTTTTTAGAGTTTTCTCATCTGGTCAGTTTAGATGCCTTTTTTAGGGGGAGATCAATTATGCCAAAGAACTGCTTATGTCTTTCCATCGACTGCAATAGGAATCTAGGTATCTGCACTGTAAACATCTATATTTGGTAAAACCAATTCCACCTCTGTATCTTGACACAAATACCACAGAAGTCACAGAAAAACCTGATGTCAATGAATGTTGGATCTGGCTTTTAATACATCAGTAAGGATCTGCCTTCATTTCTGCTTTGAAATAATAATTGAAATATTACTTTGTCTCAGAAACTATTTTCTAGTTGACTCTTTTCATTTAAAAAGTGTTTACCCCTTTGGGCAATCTCCTTGTTATTTCACCCTTGAAACTCTGCTGAGTCACAAGGATAGCAATAAAAGCTTTTGTTTGCTCAGCATGGCCCAGAGGTTATCAGAAACATGTAAGAAATTAAAGAGAGTTTTTCCATATATTGCAAATTGCAAACTAAGCTTAGCAAAATGGCAGGATTAATCACCCCTTATCAAAAAGCACTGCTGAGTCAGTTGCAATTGGGTAGTATAAATGCTTAAGAATAAAAAAGTTTGAACCTAAATTTAAGTATGGAGAAAAACTTTAGCAAGCATCATACTTTGATGCTACCTTAATCTAGCTACAAGTATAAAACTTCATAATAGTATCTAGAAGGGACGGCAGAGAGCAAACAGAAAACACTCTGGAAAAAATTTGGGCCCCGTAGAAGTTAAATGTGGTTTAACCACTGATTTCAAAATATCTGTGCTTGCAGCCATTACTGTTTCCTTATGAGAATCCAGGCAATCACACAGCAGATACTCACAGATGCAGAATCCACAGATTCTTTGCTTTATAAAAGTGATCACTTCGTATTATATTTTTATAACATGAATATATTACATAATTTTCATAACACTTCAAGGTTCACAATCAATATTTTAGGGCTTAAACTAGGAGACCTGTTGAATAACAATAAGCCTACTTCTCCTTTAGTTTATTCAAATTCAGCTCCACTGCAGCAATTTATATGAATGTTGTTTTGGTTTTTTCCCACAGTGAAAATAAGAGTAGATAAAGAAAAAAAACCCTGTTTCTCCAAGGTTCAAACCAACCTGATAATTAAGAGGTGTTCCTTTATGTGTCGTCTTTGCCAGCCAACACTTAAAGAAACTCTGACTTTGCAAATGAACCCTTGTTGGAATGAAATACTGTCTAGATGATAAGTCATATAGCAAATTTACTTCATTAGCTTGTATAACTAATCAACTTCTCTGTTTTGTATTGCTAGTGTTGTTGTGATCTTCAGCCTTTATTTTACCCAGATGGTAACAGTTGAGAAAATAAAAAATGAGCTGGTTTTGGGTTTCAACACAAATAAAACTAATCTTACCCAGACTTTGAAAATTGATGTGAACAGCATACAAGTCACAGGTAATGCTAGTAAACATTTTTTCTCTGTAGAAACCCTTGAGAACTACAGGTAACATAAATGAAAACTTTGGCTCCTAAGGGAAAACTTTAGCAAAGGGATTGTTACTTATGCTTATGGGTACCCTCCTTTCCCATTACAGAACTTTCAGTAGCAGCTGAAAGAACCATTTACAACCTTGTCAACTAGTAAGTATGAGTCAGCATTGTGTGTTCACTAAGCAGGGAGTAAAGGACAAAGTTGTGATTTCCCAGTGAAAACCACTCAATTTCATGTTTTTTATGTAGCATAACATTTCTAATTTCGTTATCCCTCAAATTAAAGCAATTAAGCCCCAACTGTGTTGTCTCATAAGTAAATGCAATTACCATTTTGTTTTGCTAAAGAATAAGGAAAAGGGCTCAGCCTCACAGTGAGTGAAGACTTATTTATTGAAAAGATTTCAGTAAGAACAACAAACTGAATACAGAGTGTGGCTTCTGGAGAAGTATGCCCAAGGAACTGACTTCATATTCCTCTAAAGCTTAGGTAAAGTGTAAATGGGAAAAAAAGGCGTGTGGCTTTAAAGATTAGGTAGTTTTAAGTTCTGCAAATATATAAATATAGTGATTTTATGTAAGTACTAGAAAATTTATCAAAGCCTAAATGGAAGCCCAAAGAGATCAATGGAAATCCTTGTTTTTACCTCAATAAGCTTCAAAACAGACCTTCACTGAGAGTGAGGATAAAAAGTAATTTGAATCCTTTGAAGTGGAAGTTGATTAGCTGACATTTGAAGACCTGCTGGAGATACTATTAAGTAGCAACTGATTGCTTTAAGAGGAGTGGGACATCTGGTGTGCAATGTCTCTTACTCTATTCTAAAAGGTACATTTTTTGCTAAGTACTTCAGGTATTCAAAGGCTAAATTCAGAGTCTTGACATCTTTATTTCTCTTCACTACTTGCACCACATATAAGGAGTTGTTCTAAATAACTGCACATCACTGTGGAAAGTGATTGCTCATTATACTTCAAAAATGTCACCAAAGAAAATTATGAAGAGCTTTTTAAAAGGTTGTATATCTATTGATGAACTTTGAAGTAGTCAAACTTTTCTTGCTGTGGATCATTAAAATGCCTCTTTTCACATGAGATACCATCTGTCCATTCCATCAGGAGTGCTTCAATAAAATAACAACTGTAACTAATTAGCGATCATAATCATATATGGCACTTTTGCATCCTATATCTCAGTATGTTCTGCAAGAGAAGTCCTATTCCTATTTCAGAGGGGGAGGCAACTACAACACAGGTGTGACTAACTTGAAATCATAGTTTTCACAGTGATTAGAAGTAACTCATTTTCTTGCGAATTATCCCAGGTTATTTTTAACTCATTTATCTGATCTAAATACTGTTCTATAAGACGCAGGTCCTCTGAAAATCTCCATAGTATAAAAAGTGTCAAGACAGAGATTTCCCAGATGAAGATATTTTATATGCAATACAATGAATGGGGATTGAGGATTGAAAGGGATTAATATAGACCTTTCCTCCTTAGGAAGATCATAGAGTTTGAGAAAAGGCTGGGAACAGGGTGAGATGTTCCAAGGGAAGGAAGCAGGACACTGCTAGTGATTTAAAGAGAAGTAGTCACAGCTGATTTTTTTTTTATTTAAACTTTCTTTCTCTGAGTTGTGTAAAACTAGATATTGTGCTATAAAAGGAGTTTATAATGAACTTGGTTTCTTCCAGTAGCTGCTGAAAATCTTACTACAATGATGCCTTTAACTTCACCAGGTCAGTATCTTTCATAAAACAGAAACTATTTTTTTTTACCAATACATGAAGAAACATAAGACTTGCTGTTCAGGTAGTATAATGTAGTAACGCTGCCTTAGCTGTAATTGGGGCTTGACTTCTAGGGTCCATTCAGTGATAGTTAGCTGCCCTTCATTGTTTCTGACCATTTGAGCAAGCAGTGATCTGAAGTCTGTACAAAAGCTCTAAGACCTTAATTAGTGAATCAAAACAGAAGCTGAGTCTCCATCAGCCAGCTGAGTGGCAAGCTGAAGTTTTCACAGATTTAGGCAGGTAGATGAGGCTGGGGAGTCCTACTCTCATGCTGTGGTTACCAGTATACTGAGCAATGTTGATTGATAGACTTTCCTTCCACTATCACTGGAAGTCTTAGGATGATAGGGTATGAAGCAGACACAACTCCTTGGTCTCACAAATTCACTGACTACAAACCTGCCAAAAGTCAGTCAGAGCACTGAATAATACAGCAGGTGCTTTGTAGCACTAGATGCAGGTAGAGTTGTTGCATACAAACTGCATACAAATTATCACATACAATTCTCCAGGGCAGGGTATCAGACCAGGAGCTTCGTGCAATTTATGTGAGCTAAAGAAAGGCACCTATGAATATAGGAGCCAAGTATTTACTGGTAGTCTAATTACAGCCATAACAATGAAAGTGTTGTATTAGTCTAGTTACAGGCCAACTAACGCGTATAGTCCAAAGTGTACAACTACTACAGCTTATTCCCAATGATACAGTTAAAACTGCTAACACACAAATTTTCTCTTATCTATCCATTCCTCTGGTATGCTATCTCAATGCTCCTCTGAGTCCTAAGTTCAATGGTGCTAATCATCCTCAAGAAGAAATGGGGAGGTGCAGGTGTGGTGGCAGGGGAAGGGAGTTGGGAGTTGTCAGCACCCCAGGCTGGAATGGAATAATATTCTTGGTCTGGATTCCTTCCCACTTGGTCCTGGGTCTGCTTGGGGTCATTTTTGTATGTTTGCTAACAGTGTCTGCCTCCTTGCTCTTTCTGTTTCAGTCCAAATCCCACGATATACCCAAGTTTTACCATACATGGTATGTTTACATCTGCTGGATGCTTGGGTTTTGGCTCTGTTGACACTAAAACCATCCTCACCCACCTCACACGTTACTTTAGTGAGATCACACAGTAATTGACCATTTGTGATTTGTGCTTATACCACTCATGCCTCTGTCACTGTCCTGTGCTTTTCCTCTCATGGCTTTTGCTGTCAACTTGTGCATGCACTTTTGGAAGTGCCTGTAACAATCCCAATTTTTTTCAACAGTCTTCAAGACACAGCTTCCTGATAATTGTTTCACTAGAACTGCTTGCTCATGCATGCACCCATGTTTTAGGTCTTTGAATGTTTCATTCCTTCCAAAATAGTGATCCTTTAGGAAATATGTAGACAGATATGTAGGTAGATACATATGTATATAACACTTTGGAAATTACTGTGAAGGTATGAATGAAGCTTCCTTCTTTGAATGTAGCTGTGTGAGAGCAACAGTCCATCCAGCTGCACCCTTCCTACACCTTCTGCTGGGCTCTCCTCCCTCTGTCTGAGGAACTGTGTCTTTAAATTTGCTGACATAGAATGGTGCGTAATCCATTTAATGCAAAATGCCCTAGCTTAGCTTAATAGTGTTTGCTAAATAAGCATGTTTTGATAGAAAATTGGTAGGAAGTCCTCATGCAAGTTTGTGCACTAGTAAGTCTGAGAGAGCAGGAACATCTAACAAAAGTAAGTCTGTGTTGGCCAATGATCAGCAACTTCTGCCAGCAAAACTGATAGATGACAAACTATAGAGAAGGCAAGAAGGCCTTACTGCATCTTATACTTTATTCCTTCTGGCCCTTCATCTTATAAACTAAGGGAGAGGATCCATTAACTGTAGTGACATGGGGATCTTTTTCAGCTGAGGACATCATCATCCTACTCACATATTTGAGTCTTAATCTAGAAAGTAAAAATAGTAAACAGGGATGGTAATGCAAATTCAAAGTGGAAAAAAAAGACTATTTGGGAGCTGGAAACACCAGGGCCATCCTCAGTGATTTTTATTAAAATCACATCTAAGTAGAAGCTGTGTTGGAGCAATCACAAATAAGCATTCCGTTTTTCCAGAATGTTTTGCAGTTTACTATCACTAATACAAATCTACTTATGTACCTAGGCATTTGTTCATATGTAAATATGTATACATACAGGTATGTATGTATGCCTGTATGTAAATATACAAATACTAGATAGATTTGAGGCTTCTCTCCTCACACTGTGATAACTGATTTGTTTAGCAATCTTATTTATAAGAAAATGTACATACACATTATAGTACTAATATTAAAGTTGTCATAACTTATCCTGTTTCAACAGATCCCGTGACTCTAATTACAAGCTCTCTGACACCAACTTCAGGTCAGAACTTTTCCCTACCAGGGAAAGACAAGTATTGCTGTTATTTTAATGGGAAAAAAAACCCCAAAAGTCTTTTGAAGTTATTGAAAAGCATGTTACTAGTGCTAAAAGAATGAGATTTAAAATACACTTGGGTTCCACATTATTTTTCTTATGTTTATTGTGACATTTGACTTTTAGGATCAAGCCACTCAAGCTGGTGTTACCATATCATTACCTAAGCTGGGGTGTGTGGATACAGCAAATAATGCAGATATAAGAGCAGACTAGCTGCCACTTAGTTCTGCCCAAGCAACTGCAGAGGTGCTACCAGAGAGCAAGAAGTAGAGTTCTAACTTTGGGTTGTGTTTGCCCAGGTTCAGGACAACTCACCACAAGCAAGTTCTCAACAACTGTAGGTAGGTAACTACGGACAGGGAGAAGCAGGGAGTTTATATGAAACAGTCTGAGATCTCAGAATTACGCTGTTTGCCTATGGCCTCTTCTCACGTCATTCAATTCTCACATTCCATTCCTACAAATACATGATATGCGGGTTTGATTTGACCAAGGAGACCTCTTCAAGAAGAAGGGACTTCTAAGACTGTACATTCTACAAAAATGGTATATGTGTTGTGTATATTGATGTATATATTGACACTCCTACTGACTGCTCATTTTTGTTTCCTATTATTTCTTCGGGCTCTTTGGGAAAAAAAAAAAAAAACAAAAAAACCAACCCTGTTAGCAAACTCTCACATGACTTCCAATGGACAGAAAGCCAAAGCTGTCTGAATCTTTGAAAACGTCCCCTAGCCTTATTAAATGGTGAAATATATATGACATTTATAAGCATTTTCAAATGGGTCTAATGTATTTACTGCCATTTTTTAGCTGAGTATAGCAATTACATTGCAATTTAGGGTAATTTGCTGTTTAAAAACAGTCAAAATGTTTTACTAGAAAATGTTAATTTCTTTCTATCCAGTAGGTGGCAATGCTGTTTAGTTTTCTGAGTGAAGACTAAACCTAAAATTGATCATGTCGTATGTAAACAATGTTTTCTTGCTTGGGCTCTGTGCAACACATATTCCTAGATTATTGGTTGGGGTTTTGTTCTGGGTCTAGAACGCACAGTTTCGTCTTTGCTCATCTGTGGCCATTCATTGGCACTGTTTCACTTCCAACACTTGACTAAACTATGTTTGGTTTGCTTCAATTACCAATTGGATGCAAAATGGCAGTTCTTGCTTTACACTGTCTTCATTGCTAACACTGAAAGTGTTTTGTAAAGCACTTTGAAATATTACAATACATCCAAACCAATTTCAGTCCTTGTCACTTATACTGATATACAATACAATATCATACAAGCATTTACTTAATCTGATTACAGAACTAACAGTTTTATGAAAAAGTAAATTAAGCAATAATGGTTAGAAGCTGCAAGATCAGTTTTACAAATTAATTTTTTTCCCTCTTGCATAAGAAATTTTTACCTTTTTCAGCAAGCATTTACTGAAGTACAGAAAAGGAACTATGTGAATAGTGCTGAGTGAATAGTTTCCACAGATTTTAATGCAATTTTCAAGAATTTTGAAATTAGTAGTTATCCAAAGCTTATTTTAGCTGCATGTTTTTGTTCACTTTAATAGGACCTGCTTGAATTCTACAGATGTCTAGGACCAAAACTATCTAAAGACTAAAAGAGCATGTTCGCACTGGATGAACATTTATGCTCTAGGAAAACACTATTAGTGAGATTCCACAATTTTAAGGATCTGCTCATGTATTCTTTTTGCAGAAATTTGCCCTTAACTTATAAATATAATTTGCAAATCTGAAAAGAATAGGGTTTCTGATATTCCTGGTATTTCAAAATCCAGTCTTAAAGGCTTTCATTTTCAAGATATGCTGGTTAAAAAATGAGATTCTTTAGCATGATGAAGTGCAAAATTGTGATGTGTTGAAGTTGAAGAAATTAAATTAAATTATATTACTAAAACCAGAGATTTTTCACCATTATTTAAACCAAAGTACAGTTTTCTCATGTTATTCAAGCATAAGAAATTGGAAAATGTCATTTATTATATTGCATAAAGTAGTTTATTTGGGCAGAGGAAGGAAATGGGAATTCATGGAAATTTTCTTGCAGCCCTATTTCAAGCGTAGTTTCAAAAAATATGTCACTTCTGAGAACTTCCTCCATACTGTGCTTAATTTATCTTCTTAGTATGTGATATTTCATTCCAGGCTTCTAAAAATGCAGTTTTGTAAAACACAATAGAGCAGTTGATTTGATTTGTGCTAAAGTAACCAGAGGTAAGTCAATTTTCCTTTGTAGTGAAACTGCATTACTGCTGTGCTGTTATTGCTATTGTCCTTATTATTTCAGCTGAGTGTTTGCCACCTGCTGAACTTTGTGATGATGGTGTAACCTGCATTAGAGAAGATTTATTTTGTGATGGAGTCTTGGACTGCCCGGATGGTTCAGATGAATATGAAAAAACATGTGGTAAGAATGTAAACCCCTGTGAATCAGTCTTTTTAAACATACTTAAACTTGTCAGTAGTTTGTAAATTGTTTATAGGCAATAAACTGCATGGTGAAGTCCAAATCAATTCTACTAAAAATATTAACAAGAGAGATTGTTATAATCTTTATCTTCTAAATAGAAACAATTTTCTTAAAAATCCTCATTAATTAAGAATTTGCTTAATAAATAATGAAGAAATACTACAATCTGGCTGTATTAATATAAAATAATATAGAAATTATTGGTTACTATATAAATATAAATAACATAAGTATAATGTAAATTATAAAATAATATAGAAATTTCATATGAAGTTGTGTACCAGTAATATCAAATAATATTCTTTTTAAAAAATTAAAATTATGATCCTATACAAATATAAAGTCACATTATCTAGTATCAGAAACCACCTAATGGCATGTTTGGAGTCAGAAGAGAGGTTTCTCTTTCGATTCTAGCATTTAGAATATCATCATACAAAACACTACAAACAGCTTTTCCCAGATTACTACGTACACTCAGATACATTGATGTTGTACATCCAGAAGCATAGATGGGATGTGGGGGGAAGAGGGTGGGCAGTGCAGCATTTTGCAGCCAGGGCAGGCGAGTGTGACTGCAGGATGGAGCCCTGGCAGGATGTCTTAACTCTGTTGGCCACCCACCTGCATCTCCCTACACGGATTGCTAGGGAATAGGAGTGTCTGTATGACTCTGACACAAATGTTTGAGTTGCTGGCACCACTGTGAGAGATGCAAGATGAGGATGTGAAAATCTGGGCAACGGGCTCTAGGTGGCCCTGCTTGAGCAGGGGGTTGGACGAAATGACCTCCAGAGGTCTCTTCCAATCTCAGCCCTTCTGTGATTCTGTGAAAGTCTTACAAACCTGAAACCTGATAGGTTTTTAACGGAAAAAGCTTATATCCTTCAGCACCAGTGAGTTTATTTGCCTTTATCTATCTAGTTTCTCTGAGCACCTTTTTGTGCAGAGCAGCCACTGTTCCATGCAGCAGTGAACACTGTGAAATTGTACCGAGGAGTCTGACTACATTGCTGCTTACCAAAGTGCGTGTGCAGCTTTTTGATGGGGAGGCATGCATGTTAATGTTGTCTGCATTGCTCTTCACAGTCTCAGCTCTCAGTTCAAAGTCTGTAAAGTTTTCCTGCAAAGAGAACTTTGCAAATGTTTTAGGAAAAGTTGGAGCGATTAACTCCCCAAGTGTTGTGGTTTGTTTGGTTGTTTTTTATAGAATTTGGTGCTAGAAATCTGGAAAGCTTATTTCCCTTCTGCTGTGAGAACAGCCTTCTGAGCTCTCCTGAGAATAACAGTGGGGGCAGTCCAGTCTGAGCTTTCAGAAACTTGTAAAATGCTGGGCTCTAGTTTAAAAACAAGCGAGTAAAAGACCAATTTTTTTTAAGGAATCTGCAAGCCTGATTCTGAAGGCTGATGACATCCTGACCCCTTCTGCCAGAAGTGTAATTTTCTTCAGGAATAAAAAGGTGAATTGCAGACCTGCCCATTACTTGCTTTCTTCTGAGTGCAGCCAATTCAGAAGGAAGAGTTAGCTGAACTTTTGGGGGAAAATATCCATCAAAATACTTCAGTAGAATATCAACAGAAACACATCCAAATGTCTTTTCTAGATTAACAGCTGCATCCAGCTAGATCATAAGGATAGTGGGCTCTGAGCAGGTCCCTCCACAGTTGAGGAAATCAGAAGGTCCTAAAGTAGCTTCAGCTAGATCTTTGTTTCACTGCAAGCGTTAAGGTAGCACAACCTGAGACTTATTCAGTCATTCATTTCTACAATCATACTGTTGTTTTGAGACATGCATTTTGTTTGGGGGTTTTGTTTTGTTTTGTTTTATGTTATTTTATTTTAGCTATAGCTAAATAAAAAAGTGCAGATCCATATAGTTAAAAAGTAGTATTATACATCTCATCAAAATGAATACTTTTTAGTTACTATGAATTATTAGGCCTGAGTTTACAAGTTTTGCTCACATTCTATTAAAGATATTACAGTCAGACCTGTTATATAGGACAGAATTTAATTTATATTCATACATTGGTAGATACAGACAAAAATAAGCTCACCTACTTGCAGTCAAAGCTACGTAAACATGACTCAGCTGTGCCTTGGAGGCTACACAGTGGTTTAAGTTATGAATTGTGCTTAAGCAGAGTTTTTCAGCTGAGGCATAGCCTCTTATGCACATGGCTTTTGGAGCTGATTTGCATCTCTCCCTGAATCTCTACCAAATATAAGTTGTGAATGCCCTGCTCCTTTGTAACTGAGCATATTATTTCTTAATCAGCATTTTAACAGTCACTAAAGAATATGCACAACTGAGATAAAAATTTCAGGAATGTGCATACAAGTAAAAATAGACAGAATGTCATAAGGAAACTAGCTACAGTTATGCTCCACTTCAGGGCGCTGGATCATTTGTCCCTGTTCATCTTCACTGATGCCTGGTATTTCCATGCAACTCATTCAGTTACCATTAGTTTAGCAGTTTCAGCTCATAACCTTACAGAAATACAATTCTGGCTGGAGGACAGATTGTTGCTCCATGTCCTGGTTTCAGCTGGGATAGAGTTAACTGTCTTCATAGTAGCTGGTACAGTGCTATGTTTTGAGTTCAGTATGTGAAGAATGTTGATAACACTGATGTTTTCAGTTGTTGCTCAGTAGTGTTTAGACTAAAGTCAAGGATTTTTAAGCTTCTCATGCCCAGCCAGCGAGAAAGCTGGAGGGGCACAAGAAGTTGGCACAGGACATAGCCAGGGCACCTGACCCAAACTGGCCAACGGGGTATTCCATACCATGTGACGTCCCATCTAGTATAGGAACTGGGAAGTGGGGGCGGGGAATCGCCGCTTGGGGCACTGGCTGGGTGTCGGTCGGCGGGTGGTGAGCAATTGCACTGCGCATCATTTGTACATTCCAATCCTTTCATTATTACTGTTGTCATTTTATTAGTGTTATCATTATCATTATTAGTTTCTTCTTTTCTGTTCTATTAAACCGTTCTTACCTCAACCCATGGGTTTTGCTTCTTTTCCCGATTTTCTCCCCCATCCCACTGGGTGGGGGGGAGTGAGTGAGCGGCTGCGTGGTGTTTAGTTGCTGGCTGGGGTTAAACCACGACATACATTTTAGCCTTAAGATTTTCCATCCAAAAACTCTGAGCTTTTCTAAATTTATATATTTAGGTTTCTTAGCAGACTTTGCAAAACCAGTGGAATGACTGGCAGTAAGCCGTATGCACGTATGGGATACCTGCCAATTCTCCCACCTCTTTGATTTTTTACTTATGTCCCATCCCTAGAGTAACTTAATACAGTCATATAAAAGCTAAAACTGTCTAGATTTTCAGAAGTGCTTCAGAGTTTCAGAGTGAGATTTACAGCTAATTCACTATTAGTGCTACAAGTGCTCTTACACACAACAGAGTTGCTGCCCTTTAAACAACTGGGTTTGTTTTTTCATCTTGATTATTATTCCCTTTAGTACTTCTCATTTTAGAATATGTTAATGGTTTTAAAATATAGGGTACAGGGGTGAATTTTAATAGTCTCTTCCTGCATTAGACAGAACTTAGTAAAATCTCAGATTCTCAGCAGAGATTCAGGCAACTGAATGCCTTCATTTTTTTGGTTGTATTGATTAAAATTATCTTGAAAGGTTTCTTTCTGGCTCTGCAATGCAGTGCAGTAACAAAAGGCATTGCAAAAGTGCAGTTAGCAATTTCAGTGAAAGGGTCTCTAGAGAAACATGAAAGTCTGAACAGCATCTATTAATAATGGCTGGCATTGCTGAAAAGCAGCTATGTAGCACATAAGTCTAAGGAAAGGGAGACTGGAGGCTGATCCCAGGAGGTGTTTCTCTCTACAGACTCTCTTTGCAGTTATTCTATGTCTAGGCTAACGTGTTGTGATTACCTACCTCACAGCATCACTACAGTACTGAGAGAGATTAATCATATGTAAGCCAGGAAGTAATGTACTGCCCTTGGCAGAGAAGGGTCCTGTCAAGCAAAAGATGTGGACTTGATCTGACCAGTTTGGGGAGCTTCTTCCTGCAATTCAAGGATTACAGGATTAAGCCCTCCTAATGTGAGCTGTATGCAACATAAGTAAATAGAAATGAACAGCAAGATGCATGTTGGGGAAGCAGTGAAAGTGATTCCTATAAAACATGTCTCCTGTCTCATTAGAAGAACAACTGAGGCTTTTCTGAGGGCTCCGGGAGGAGGCAGAAATGTAAAGACTTCTCTGACCCTGTCCACCTGTGATCACAGCTGCCTCCTCCCCACAATGAGAAAGCACTGGGAGGTTCTTCAGGGAAATGGGACCAGTCCTAGCTATCTTCATGCTCATTCCTGAGATACTAAGCATTGACTATTGCTAGGCTGTGAATGAGCAGCCTAAGGACTCTTCTCTGAATCTTTCTGTCCTGTTTCAAGTTACTCACTGTGTGTTAAGAGATAAGAAGAAACAAATAAAAGGAAACAAGAAGAACAGAAATGAATTGTTGACAAAAGCAAACTTTTGTCATTAATTTTATTAATACAGTGTGCTATTTCTCTATTTATTACTGCCAGTGCTATAAACTCCTTTTTAGATCAGGATGTGTCTTACTAACCACTTGTTAACAGTATCACTTTCTTGTACACTTTGTTAATAACAAGCTGGGCACTTTCCTTCTTCTCACACTGATTTTATTCTTCTCAGTGGGAAATGATTGTAAATATTAGCCCAATTGTACAGACAGGAATCACATGAATTTAAATGGACAGAAAAAGTACTTCTATACTAATTACCAGCTCTAAAGCTGTAGCCTATTCTGATAAAAAGTTATATAGAATAGTAACTCTCTCTTTCATGGACTTTTTTTCTCTGTGTATTTAAAATCTTATGTGTTCTGTTTTCCTCTCAAAGGCCATAAAGATTGCAAAGGGGAATATGTTTCTATTCCAGCTCATGCATTAGACATATCATCATTAGTGAAGTTCATTCTGCAGCCTTTATTAACAGTGCATGCCTGAGCCTGACTGAAACAAAGCTTAATTTTTATGTTGTGTTTGCTACAGTGGTAGTCAGAAAGAATTTTACACTTATAAAATGAACAGACAAGGAGCCCAGATTTATCATTTTATATATCATTTCCCAGAGGAGAACTATGCTCAATAAAATTTCCATTTAATTTTCAATATGATTGATTATTCATAATTTGTATAGTCATTATAGGTATGATTTCATTTGTGATGTTAATGAAAAGGCCTATATAACTTCTGAGTATCTGCCTCAAATTGATGAACTTGTCCTTACCTCTCCAGATAATCATGTATGGTGCTGATTTTATCCTTATTTGAAAGCTTTATGATGCTTTCTGAGAAACTGAAGAAAAACCATCATCAGACAGATTCCTAACATAATGTTCAAGAGATGCAGCAAAAGCTTCAACAGTGCTTCAGTGTCTACTGAAATAAAATAACTCTACATGAATTAGCATCTCCAATCTTGCTGAGGCTTAAAAATAGATTATTTTTTTTAATAACTGATTTTTAAACTGAAGAACATGCGTAGAAGGGAATAGCAGCACCAAGGAAACAAAACTAATAAAGTTTTTTGAAAAAATATATGATGAGGGATGACATTTACCTCAGATGAATGAATTCACTAGCTGGCAGGAAACTTGGGATATCCACTTATCTCTTTGACTACTTAGTAATATATAAGGTGAGGAACTAGGAAGCTCATAGAAGTAGAGATAGCAATAGTCAACTGTATCCCTTCTTGTGTTTATTCATATGATACCAAATTGTTTCTGGTAGTGCAAATACAATTTCCTGATTTAAAATAGCTATAGATAAGAACTGTTAAGGTAAGATCCTGTTTCCTTACAAATGCATAAAATAAAATGAAAGAAAGAGAGTCGGATTAGTTGAATCCAGCTGTTGGATTTGGATTATTTGGATTGGTTTGCACTAGTTTGGATTAGTTGGATTGTCTCTAATTTAAAAGTGAATTATCTGTACTGCTTTTCTTCTCATATAGTACTTTGAGATCAAATAGTCATAGGAATCAGAAGTAGGAGTAAGTTGGTAGTGTTTTTTACATTGTCTTCCTATTGTTGCTTACAAAGCATTTCCAAGGTAATCCATGTAAACCAATATCTAAGGTTGCCCTCATTTTGGCTCTGATTCTGTTTTTCAAATGGCATTTTGACAAATGTTCTTCATTATATCTTTACAGCTGCAGTTTGTGATGGAAAATTTATGTTGACTGATTCCTCTGGGTTTTTTTACTCCATGAATTATACAAAACCATATAATGCAAATATCATTTGCCAATGGATTATACTGTAAGCCATTTTCCAATAATTTTCTACCTAACATTGTTTTGATTATGAGGTGATACTGTTTCTTGCACATCAACCTTATGCCATTTGTTTGTATTCCCAAACACCCCAGGATGGAAAATATGTAATAGCATTTTCTCCTTTGTATTTATGTAATTTTTCTTTAAAAACTTCCATGCCTAACACTCTTCACTATATCAATAATATTCCCACTTAGAAAAATTCTTAGGTATGATTTTGAGAAATCTTGTGTATTATATGCATGCACAGGAAAAATAATTGCAAGATATTTGTTTCAAAGTATCACAGTAGATACTAGTCTTTAGGTAATGGTTGTATATGATATAACTAACAGATGGAATTTTCAAGAATTCCCTTGTCATTTATGGGTACACACTTCATCTGGGAGTTTATAGCACCTGTGCTCCTAAGTCATTTAGGAGTATGTTTTAAAAGCGCACGAGTATCATTTGACATAATAGCATCAAATGCCTTTTAAGCCCTAGGCACAAGAAGTGAAATTTGTTTAATCAAGGATACATACCTACAGGGAGGGAAATCTATTTGACTTTGACACGCTAGGTCCACTTCATAGACCAGGGAGAAAAAAAGATAGCCACAGTATGTGATAAATCTCATCCTAAAGTACATATCTAAAATAAGGTAGAAGATTGTAAGTTGGAAGCTCCTAAAAATCCCTACAATGACTGCCAATTCAGAAGTTACTGCTTTGAAAGGCAGTGATTCTTATTATGGCTTTGTAATAATGGCCATTCTTTGATTCTGAGAAGCATTAATTTGGTAGAAGAGTTTCAAAGGACATTAAGGAAATGCCTTTAAAATTGGATAATGTTTGGACTTCTCATTCCCAAGGCTCCTTTGAAAGTGCTAGCCTTTGAGTTTGCTCAGAACTTTTGTCTTTACCTTGACACTTCAGGAAAAAGTCATGGTTTTCCTTCTGTTTAGTACATTTGTTCCCTCTCATCTTCAGCAATACTATTCACCAATAATTACTGGCTACACCTGGTTTTAAAATATAGGTGTGTCACAGGAGCAGCACAAGATTGTATCCTTCAGAATATAAGCCTGACTTGTTCCTAAGTTCATGGTGTTGCAGAATTTGAGCACAATAAATAATTATGTCTCAAGTGCACTACTTCCTTCTAAGCTGTTAATTTTGCTTCAAACGCTGCTATAGCTGCAAGAGGCATTGTATTAGGTAGATATCTGTACCAGGTATGTAGCTAACAAAAGCTTAATTTTGGAAATAATCATGAGTAATTGCAGGTAATATGGTACAGGTGCTGCAGATCTGTGTAATTACAGATTGATCAATGTCAAAAACAACCATATGGTTTTATTTTCCACTCATCAGCTTTAAAAAAATCTGGCAACACTGACAGTAAAGGCCTGAAAAATTCAATGTTGTACTCAAATTTTATCTCCCTTTTGAACACAACTGTTTCTATGAGGAAAGTTTTAGGGTTTTCCAGTAACCAATGAGAGACGTTTTGTCCTATGATTTTTATTATCCCTATAAAAATGTGTTAAAAGTCACCCTACAGCACATCCAAGCTTTGATTTCTCTTCTGCCTTTCTTTGTCTAGAAAGATTTCCCCATTACCTTTAGGAAAAGCTTTTACATTTTCACTCCATTTAACTCTTCCCCAAATGAAGATGTTATTTCCTTTCCTTTTAAAAGTAAGAGCAGTATGCTCAATATTTCTCTGAGAGATTAGCTTCCTGAAAGATTACCTTTTAACTACATGTTTTACTCTTTTCAAACCAAGAATTTTTTTTTCCTATGGAGAAATATATAACCCCCCAAAAAAGCAAATGCAAATATTCAAATATTTACTTCACGCTTCTCTACTAATTGGTACTGATAAGCACCAGCAGATTGCTGTTGAAAAGCTATCTTCATTGGGCCTCTCAATTCCAGAAAATAACAAATAGTGGTATAGGAAGCCAAGCTGATTGTGATAGTAGAGTTTTAGAAATTGGACTACTGTATATGTTTAGTGGAAAAGCAATGGGAGAACTACTTAAATATAGATTACTGAAAGAACATAACTGCAGCAAAGTAAAACCCAGCATGTTTTACACTTTAAAGTGACTTTTGTTCTTAACCGTACTGGGTGATGGTTAGGTTTGATAACATGTTCCCAAACAGTGGGTTTGAGATCCTCAAATCTTCATGCAAATCCTGTTTTTATCATATGAGACATTATTTTGGACTTTCAGGAGTCAGATTTTGAAATCTTGTTATTCATATTGATACCATGATACCATTCCTCTGACTTTAGGAATTATACCTGAGCAGTGAGATGTTATCTATTAGTAACATGTATTAAAAAGTAACTGTAAATCAATGAGATGCAGAGAAAAAAGAAAAAAAAAAAAAACCAAAAACCTGTTCAGCTGAATATCACATTCAGTAGTTTAGAAGATTCAGTTCCTAAAATATACTTAACTCCAGTGAGTAAAGGAGTACTTGTACTGTTACAAAAGGTTTATGCTCTATTCCTTTGGTAATTTTACAAACTAGAAATTAGCCAAATAGGTCATCTTGATTAATAATCTTGATTAATGTAATTTCACATTGTTTCTGAACTTAACATCATTCAAGCAAACAATGACTTTACTACAGTCAAAAAAAGTTTACTAAAATATGACTTCCAGTTTTGAGGTTTATTCTTCTCTTGTTATCTTAGAGTGCCTCAAGGGTTATCCATTAAACTGAACTTCACTTCTTTTGATACACAACAATATGCGGACAATTTAAATATTTTTGAAGGCATAGGACAAAACAAGATTTTAAGAGGTAAGGTTATTTTTCAGCTAATATTACTTTTCCATTAATAAAATTTAAGTGGCAAAATAAGTGTTCTGAAGTGAAAAAAATTGCATGTGTATGTTTAAGTGGAAGAATGCATCTGTGTAAATTTACTTTGTTAGACAATTGATCTTGATAAACATATCTACTCTTACAAAGTGACCACATAAATGCTTCCCTAATATATTAAGAAATATCTACTTTTTTTTAAGATCTTATTTGAACAATCTGGATAACTTGATCAGCGCTATGGTCTTGTGGGGTCTATGTTTCACTGGAAATATGTTGTCAGAAGATCCTGTAACATCACAGAGTAACATAAAATGAAAGCATCTAAACTGAAACTGTTTCGAGAAGTACTGTGATACTCCCTGAAACTCATTACGAGAATGGCATTGCTTTCCTCAGACCTTGAAATATTGATGATACCTTATCTCTGTCTCTATATTCTATTCTGGAAAACTGAGATTTTGCCCATTTTTCACAAGACTCAGCCTATACAGCTGAATTCCATCAAAGGTGTAATACATATACTTGAAGATAAACATATAGAGATAAGTCAGAAAGATATATTATTATTTATCCTTATTTTTGAAAGCAGGGAGAGAATGGAAATGAGAAATAGGAAAAGACTCATAAAATAAAGAATGGAGAAATTCTACCCTTTCAGTTCTGCTTTGAATTTGACCCCCTTTGGAATTTCAATTTAGATGTGAGACATTGCTTCAATAATATTGTCTGCAGCAACTGTTAACTTGCATGGTTTTAAGGACTGCTGTGGGGATGACCAGTGATACTACAAAGACATAAAGACAATGTTAAAGACTGTCCTTCAGTGGATTGCCTAAAACTTTGCAGTTTGAGTAGATTTTCAGGTATTAGAAATACCAAATGTAGAGGAAAGAAAGACTACAAGACATTTCCGGATTAAGACTCTCCACTTAAGCCAAAGAACCCGAGAAGGAGAAAGGAAAATAATGCACATATAATTAAAAGTGTGAAAGATGATGCCCATTGTCTTTCTATAATAATTTGGCACTGTTTCAAATATATAGTATTACAAGTAGGTAAATAGCTCCTCCTCAGAAAAGCAAAGTCTCTCTATCCTATTGGGCAAGGATTTCAGAAGAGAAAGAGCAGAGACAAAACTGTCACAGAACAGTGAAGAATTCTAGATTTTTCATTGTCCTGAATATGGTCACTAGTCTAACTCTTGTTGTCAGACATCATATCAGCTTTAGATGGAGAAGCAACTGTTTTACTGTATGATGACTTGTATCAATCCTTTCATTTCACACATATGGAATTTATATGAAAGAATTTAAATTAATTTAGAATTTAAAGTAAAAATTTAGGTACATTGTACCATAGAATCATAGAACTGCCTAGGTTGGAAGGGACCTTGAAAGATCCTCTGGTCCTTTTCATGGAAAAGGCAGCCTAGATGAAATTATCTAGCACCCTGTCCAGTCATTTCTTGGAGCATTGCAATTGTAGTTTCCTTACTCTTTGAATATCTGTAAGTGTATGTGCTAATTAAACTGTGAGAGTAAGTATATATAACAAAAATATGTAATCAATACTGTGATTCTAGAGTTTCACAGTGCATATCTCTAAATTTTGAGAACATTTATAGCACAATAAGCATGGATATGAAGATTATAGTGTTGAATATGTGTACTGTAAGAGACATTTCTCCACTAGCTGATATCCATATTGATGGATATGAGAGATGGGATATGCAGAATACTTATATGGCAGCCAAACAGCTAAATGACTTCAGGGTTTTGAAGCTACTGTAGGCAGGATCACAGTACAAGAGGGAAAGCATTCTTTAAGACTCAAAAAGCTAATTCACTGTATTTTTGTGACAGCACTGTGGATTTTAATGTGCATGGGATTTTTTTCTCTCTGACCATATTATTCTTCATTTGTTCTCAGCTTCTCTGTCAGGGACTAAACCTGAGACAATTTACATTTTTTCTCATGAGGCTACAGCACAGTTTATATCAGATTATTCTGAAAATCACAATGGCTTTAATGCAACGTACACTACATTTGATGCAAATGAACTAAACAGTAAGTGGGGTTTTTTGTGTGTGTGTTTGTTTGTTACCCCGAAAGCTTGGTGTCCTGGTTTCAGCTGGGATAGAGTTAATTGTCTTCCTAGTAGCTGGTACAGTGCTATGTTTTTGAGTTAGGTATGAGAAGAATGTTGATAACACACTGGTGTTTTCAGTTGTTGCTAAGTAATGTTTAGTCTAAAGTTAAGGATTTTTCAGCTTCTCATGCCCAGCCAGCGAGAAAGCTGGAGGGGCACAAGAAGTTGGCACAGGACAGAGCCAGGGCAGCTGACCCAAAGTGGCCAAAGGGGTATTCCATACCATGTGACGTCACATCTAGTATAGAAACTGGGGGGAGTGGGGGCGGGGGGATCACCGCTCGGGGACTAGCTGGGTGTCGGTCGGTGGGTGGTGAGCAATTGCACTGTGCATCATTTGTATATTCCAGTCCTTTTATTGTTATTGTTGTCATTTTATTAGTATTATCATTATTGGTTTCTTTGTTTCTGTTCTATTAAACCATTCTTATCTCAACCCACAAGTTTTACTTCTTTTCCCGATTTTCTCCCCCATCCCACTGGGTGGGAGGGGAGTGAGTGAGCAGCTGTGTGGTGTTTAGTTCCTGGCTGGGGTTAAACCACAACAGTTAGTGAAACTGTATTTTCAGTTTGACAAAATGGAGATGAAAAGGGAAGCAGTATTTTCTGGCCTCAGTCCACTAACTAGATCCACTTTGAGAAATTTTATACTATTTTAAAGATCAAATAATTGATTTCAGTGAGACTGTCCACAGGTTTACAGGCTTGTATCTACCAGTAGGGTGATGCCTTACAAAGTTAATCTGTTTAAATAAGAGTAAAACTCTAGCCGTATCTCCATCAGATTCCTCTCAGCAAGTTTGTTCACTAATGAACACTGTTGAATCACTGACACTAATCATTATTCTCATTGCCACAAGTACTAGTCCCAAATGGTAAAACTAACATTCAGGAAAATACCTGCTTCAGTAAATAGGCATTGGAAGAAGTCCAGATGCAGTAAATCTATGGTGACAACAAAATTCAGCAATATGACTCATGCATTGGTGTTCTTTAGTAGTTGGGAAAAAAATTTAGTTGCAGATTGGGCAAGCGAAGGCTTCTTCAGCTGCTAAATTTTGAGCAGGATGTGAATAGGGGATGTGACTGGGAAGGGACATGCTGCAGGAGGCATCCAGAGTGCCAACAAACCCTCGTCATGTGGAAGCCCTTGCTGAGGGCTGACCTGCACTTCAAGGCACCATGAAAAGACACTGAGCAAAATATCATGGGGAGAAAAGTGATGAGGATGTTGCAGCAAATGTATGTGAGCAAAGAAGGAGCAAAAAGGACAAGGAAAGGGGTATCCCTGGTGCATGGAGCACAGCACTTATCTTCTGAGCGTTCAGATCTGGTAGTGAGCCCTTTCAGCTGGAGCATTCCAGGCCTTGGCAAAGAAAAGAGGAAAAGAGCAGGGTTAGCCTTTAGTGTTTGCTATGCAAGGGATCCTCTCTCACTCCCCCACATTACTGTTGAAGGATCAAAAAAGAAGGTTGGTGAATGAGTGCAAGATCATGTAGGGCCACCTTCAGCGGCAGTGTTTTGTTAACAAGTACAAATGACATGTTTATTTGAGTAATTATATTGCATTGCATAGAAGAAGAAACTGAGTCACTGTGAGCTCCAGTTTTCAAACATACTTAAAAATTTACATCGTCACTCATTCTTATGTAATTCTGAGAAAATACTTAACGTCTCTGTCATTTTTATTTACTAGAGGTTCTTATTCACAGATTTTGAGAAAGTCAATTGCACTTTTGAAGATGGCTTTTGTTACTGGATACAAGATTTAGATGATGATTCAGACTGGGAGAGACTTCAGGGTCCTACCTTTCCCTTTATGAGTGGTCCTGATTTTGATCATACGTTTGGCAACATGTCAGGTAAGATCAAATACAAGTTGCTTGCAGATTAAAGGAAAATCTTGATTTAGCTTATGTTATACCACTGTACAATGGATTCTTCATAGTGGTATTATTGGGATGTAATTTTATTCTGCCATAAAAATGAGACAGGACTACCATATAAAACGTTTTATGCTACTAATTCCCATCTTGTGGAAATATACCAAAACTAAAAGAAGAAATAAAGGAATATATAAAGTGATTAAAGTGTGAGGTACTGAAAAGTTTCAATGCTATTAATATTCCAAAGTGCCTTATCTGAGAAATTAATTTCTATTATGCAACAGTGTTATAGGTCAAATAACTGCACGCTTACCTTAAGGAAAAAAACAAGTATAGTTACATTTTAGGGAAATCACTTCAATTTTATCCCCATCTACTGGTGACATCCTCATGGTTGTCACACAATAATTTTGATTTAACATAAAGTTGACCTGCAGGGTACATAGGGCACCTGTGTCCCCAGTTAGAATCGTACCTCAAACACACTAATTTTCAACACATGTGCAAAACACACAAACACTCCAGCAACTGCTATAGCAAAACAACTTAATTGGAAGAGTGATCATATCAAATGTGGGTTTTAATTAAAGAGACAATACTGATAGGAATCAGATTTTGAATGTGTATCATGAATGCTTATCCCAGAATTAGACTCCAAAGGTTTTTTTCTGCTTCAGCAGGAAAACCAATCTCTTTCTCAGCTGATTCATCAGTCCAGCTAAAACTACTTAACATAACTTGGATTTTGCAATGGTTATATGTATTCTATGCAAGACTTATACAGAACTTATTCAGTGACAAATGACTGGAAAAATTGCAAATTATTCTGGAAGAAGTTACTCCCAGGAAAAGAAAAATATTATTCAGCACCTTATTGGATAGAAATTATTCACCTCTTTCTGAGTAAACGAACATTTTCTAAGCAATCTTCAGAACACTGTTTTATCTTCCCATTTGACTCCTAGAATACAAATCAGATGAAAGAACATAATATTGTTACTTGACAATGATTTTTATCTCTCTTGAAAATGCTAATTTATTTTAGGTGCTCTCTGTTTCACTGTGCTAGATCTAAGCTGACATCTGTAATGTTGCTATATGTAATGTTGCTATTATATTGAATATTCAAAATTTCTACAACCTGCATGTGAAGCAAGAATGTGAGCTGCATCATTAATATCCGGCTATTACATACATTCAGTGAGACAGTGTATATTTGTTTTGCTGCTCTTGAAAAGAAGAAGACTTAATACATATTCAACAATTCATTCTGAATGCTCAGAGAACTGATGAAACAGACAGAGAACTGTCACTTTGACTATACGAAGTCCTTTTCTGAAAACGAATGCTATGCTTATTTTCTTAAAGTTAGACACCATGTACATTTTAATGCATGCTTCCTAAGTCAACACGGGAAATGAAAGGCCTGATTCAGATTTCAGACTAATTTTCAGGTACTTTAACCTCCTACATGAAAAAGCTAGCTTATCTAGAAGTATAAATCACAGAATATAGTATATATAATTTAAATTATGTAATTATATTTATTTGTAGATTCTATGAATATAATATTTGCATATATATGTATTAGATAGATAGAATAAAATCTAGTATTACTGCCATGATTTCAATAAAGCAAGAATTTTATAGTAGGACTTTTAACTCTGCCTAATTTTGCTTTTCTTGTGACAAATCACAATGCTTCTGTAGCCTGGCCTCACATTATATTTCTATATGGCAGCAAGAAGTCAAAATTCCCAGCTACAAGGCATTAACTCAGAAAGAGCTAAAAGCGCAATTTCCCCAAATAATGTATTTTTCTTGTTTATAATGCTTCACCTTACTGTAACATATTCATGTAGTCATTCCCTCACCCCCCTCAACATGCAACCCATATTTCCCATTATTATGTGGATAAAAATTATAAGAATGTCAGGAAATTGTTCTGCAAAATCACAAACAATGTCAAACAGGAAGACATTTTTATAAACTAAATAGAAATCCCTCAGGTGAATCACTGCCTTCACTAAATAAAAGGCAAATCTCCCACTGACTTCAAAAGGACTAGTTTCCCATTTCATGTCTAGTTCTGAGGAGTGTCTGACAAGCTTAAAAGCTGATTTTAATATGTCATTGACTGATGAATATAACTTGGAATAATCATTCACATTTGTTGTGTCAGGAATCTTCCAAGTAAGTCATGCAACACTATCTGTGCTTTATATTATTGATACTATTTTTAATGTAAAAACTCTCATTTTAAAAAAAAAATCAGTAATTCTGTACTGACTAAAGTGTGCTCATTATCTTGCAGGATTTTATATTTCAACACCCACAGGACTTGGATTCAGAGAAGAGAGAGTCCGGATTCTGAGTTTGCCTCTGGTCTCTTCAGATTCAACTTGTCTAAGCTTTTGGTATTCTTACATAATTTCGAAACATATACTTTGTTTAAGAATAAAACCAAATAGCTTTGTTTCATATATAATATTAATCAAAGTCAGTGTGCCAGCAATACAAGCCTGCTTCTGTTCAGTTTTCCATGATCGGTCTCAACTCTAGGCCTGAAATTTTGACTCCCTTATAGTTTTGATTCTTGCAGTTAGCTTTAATGTATTTTCTTTTTCACCCTGCATCCAATATTCATTTCTATACAGAAATGATATTAAGAATCTCTGAAATGTTTTTTGTCATGAAGCTTAACTAGGCCTCTGCAGAAAATATAGCAAAATACCAAGGAAAACTTCCGGGTGTAATCTAAACATACAATTCATTTTATTTTCGTGCTCACTGTGAATTAGTCCTAATTCCATAAAACTGTTTATAAAATAAAAAGCTTTATATTTTTTCATGAAATTTCACTTTGTTCTAATAATACCAAAATTACTCTTCCCCCTCTAGGTATTTCATGTACAGTACTAATGTTTACCGTTTAAGAGTTAGCATAAGGAATGAGCGTGGTTTGGAAAAGATCGTTTTCCAGAAAGAAGGAAACTATGGAAACAACTGGAATTATGGACAAGTAACTTTAAATGAAACATCTGATTTTAAGGTTTCTAAAAGTGCTAGTTCTTTTTAAAATTTATTTTAGTTAAACTGATATCAGAGTTTTCTGCCAAATGAAAGCAATGATCCACAGCTCCAAAGATAATATTGAGTACTATTTACTAATGCATGCCATCAAATAAATGTTAGCATGCAGAAGACTGGAGTCCCCATTTGAATTGTCATTCCTCCCGCCTCCCTGCTCTGGAATATAAAGTATTACTATTGTAGAAAACAGAAAACCTTAACATTGTCATGGGACAATCAACGTTATCACAAAAGAGAGCTTTCCACAAAAGAAGGGTGTTCAAAGCCTATCAAAATCTGATATGGAGTTTAAAATCTTGACAGTGAGTGCGATATGAAGCACTTAGCCATGAAAAGATTTAAATCAAACAGCTTCAGATTCTGAAGCAGTATTTTCACTAATTACAGAAAAATTCACTGAAAGTGTGTTTCAGATGGAAATGTATTTGGCATCACATGGTTCACAACCAACCTGACTTACCTGTAAACAAAAGGAGGGAACTTATGCTAGGCAATTCTTTCAGCAACTCTCTATTGAAAACAATTTATTTTTATAGGTATTTGGGATGGCTTGTCCTGCTATAGTAGTTTTGATTGATGCAAAAGGACTGCCAGAAAGATGTGTTCACCGTCTGAGGAAGTAAATGCATCTGTGACCTATCTGCATCAGATTTCCAGCAGATGTGTGTTTTATGATCTCAAGAAGAGTGCTATACCTAGCTGTATTTCACCAGCACAAATTCCTTGGTAGCAGGATTACTTTAAATATGTGGATATTAAAGCACAGTAACAAACAAATGAGATTAATTTCAATTTTTCATGGGGATATGCCATTAGATCAGGAGAAGTTTGGACTGATGAGATGAGTGATACAGAATTGGTGTTTCAAAAATTATGTGGTTTTATATATAAAAAGTGAATTTATTGAATAATTTTGAATCATGTTCATCATTTATACGAAGAAGTTCTTGCATTCCTTAGAATGATCCACTGAGTTTGCATAGTGCCTTTTTGCTTTGTGAGGAATCCTGTCTCATCCCTGATGCCCTCCTCTAAGTGTAGCACCAATGTAGATTACAGTGGAAATAAGAGCACTCAAGAAAGAAAACAGAATGGTTCAGCATAGAAAGTTTAAAAATGTTTCATTAAAATATAAAATCCTAATTTTTTTTCATGAACTTCAGGTTATTTTTGATGCCTTTAAAAAGCATGGTCCCAGTGATATTGCCTTGGATGATATTGGCCTGACAAAGGGAAAGTGTAATGAAAGTATTTATGTAGAGCCAACAGTGATTCCAACTGCTACTACTGTCCCTTCAGTTCCTAGTAAGTAAACACTAAATTACAGTTGATTGCCATTTCCTATTACTGTATTTGTGTATGAGTGATTCAGAATTTTCAACCTTTGGTTTTATAAAAATCTCTCCTCAGCATCATAAAATTATCTTCAGGATGACGTACTAGGGATCAGTTTCCCTGCCCATGACCCATTGATAGCAACAGAACTGGTAAATTCACAGCTTAAGCTATCAGTACAGTATCTTCCAAAACTTGAATAGCGGAGAATAATTAAAGAATTCAGAATTTGTCTCTAAAAGCTTTAATTAGTAAAGTTTCCAGGAAGCCAGTGAAGGGGAAGGAAGAAGAAAAAGAAGGAAGATTATAACCTCTATATTTGAAATTATAAGCAATGTAGCAAGGGAATAAGAGAATAAGCAAAATCACATAATAATATCACTAGAGGTCTCAGTGGTAAAAATTCACCAAGCTCTGAGAACACATGCACACTGTCAACTCAGATATTTAGGGGGATGAATCTATAATAGTGCCAGAAAGGTTTAAGAATGGAGCAGGATCTATGTGAGTGTCTAATATCCAAAATGGAGGTATTATCTGAAACAAGGCTCACAGTGAATGAGTTCTTTCCAATATGCATTTGGCTGTATTGTTATTCCTACTATATCTGATTACATTAAAAAGGAAAAAGAAAGCAATATTTGATTTGAAAAAAATTTAAATAGGGAAACAGAAAGGACAGAAGAACAGTTAGCAGTTCTTCTGGTTTTAGAGGAAATGAGTGGACAGAAAAGAACAATCAAAGGACCCTTTTCACTCCCTGATCTAATGAGAGGTTTCAATATTTGCATAAATTATGGAATATGTCAAGACCTAAACCTGATTTCTTCAGTTTTGCCTTTGCTAACTCTACTGCTTGTGATAAGGCAGGAGTGATGAATAAGTATTTGCTCTAGTAATAGTGAATGGGACTTTTTTCCTGCTTGATGGTGCCTAATCTCATTTCATCTCACTATCTTCTTGGCACCTCTTCTCAATCACAAGTTCAGTGGAAAACTGGGGAAGGGTTCGTTTTGTTTGTACATTTTTGCTGTTTTCTGCAAGTAGAAGTTAATGAACCATGAAACATCACTACCTAAAGCACATATGCACTTCTCCAGACAAGTTGTACAGCTTGATCCAGACCCATCATATTATAGAGCCGTTTAGGGGAAAGCACAGAGATTTAAGTTTCCTCAAAACATTCCAGTTTCACAGAGCTAGTTAGAAGATTCTCACTGAGAAAAATAAGAAAAAAAAACCTGTAGCCATCATTATAAATCTGGAAAATGTATATAAAATAATGAGAAAGATTGCATATGATGTTAACCAGGTCCACACACATTCAAAGCAAAAACTGGTACAGATATGAATAGATCTTGTGGAAAAAATCATTAAAATATCTAATAGGGCTTTGTAATTTATTGTGAAAGAGGCATGAACCTTTTGGAAAAAAAGAGATTTCTACAAAAGACCTATTCACAGATGGCTTCAAATCATTAAAACAAACAGTGAGTATGTTCCAGCACTGCCTCCTATCAGATTTACTGTCACTTACAAAGCAGAGCTAGTTGCTCTCTTGACAGCATATAGTAAATAAAAATAGTCTAAAATTAAAATAATTGAAAAAACCTGTTTGCATGTGTGCAAGCACTGTGTACTAGTATTGTCATTCTATCAAAACTATCACCACTAAATCTACTGCATCAGGACAGGTAAGAAGACAAAACCTTCTAAAAATAAGAGCAAAATTCAGTTTGAGAGCTCCATCCTGAGACACAAGGAAGTAAAGTTCAACAAGATGTCTGTCAGCAAAATAAAATTTTAATAACACTAGTAATTTCAGTCATAATTTACCAAAGTGAGTTTTGGAATTTGACTGCAGTTTTCATTAAAGTAATACTGTGGAGAGGTGCCGATGTCTGCCATGTCCAGCTATCTTTCAGGTGCTGTGGGTCAACACACCTCACAAGTTAGCATCAGTCTAATGATAGTGGTAGAACAACCCTGTGGTACATAGTAGCTGAGTGGTGCTGTCAAAACACCAAAGAAATGTCATTTACACTATAGATCTCTACCCAAAATATGGTGATGAAGTTTTAATATTCAAAAAAAGGAAGTGGTCATATGGCATATAACTCCTTATGAAACAGATTAGAGAGGATCCATACTGTCCTTCAATATGATACAAAAGAACAGCCTAAGCTGTCACTGTGGAAAAACTAACTTTTTTGCATAACTTTGCTGAGGCATGCTGTGTATATGCTATCTGTAACCTGCTGAAAAAAGTGAATGTTATCAATCATCTTCAGAGAAGTATGAAATTACTTTGATGGATGTGGTGCAAGCTTACTAACACTAATGGTTTCACTACAAATGTCATGTCTATAAACGAGAGATGAAAGAATCTGAGCGGAGCCAATTTCTTTTGCTAGACTTAGAGCTTCAGTAAGAGGCACTGGGATCATTCACAGTGCCAGAAAAGCTCACTGGCAAGTAAAAAAAAATTTGGTGGTGGGATAGGGAAGCTGGATTTGCTTTTGTCTTTTGCACAACACTGTCATCTTACACTTTCATCTAAAACAAAGATTGCTTTCATCTTCATATTAATTTATAACCTGTCTTTTAACACAAACAACGGTGTGGAAATTATAGTGTAGATTCCACACTTAAGATATGCATATCAATATAAATTAAAGTTTTGGCCAAAGCACAGAGGAATTTTTTTATGAATAGGTCATATATAATTTTCTATAGTGTTGAGAAAATCATCTATTATGCTCAATGAAAGGACCAAGATTATTGGTGCTTGTTGTTATTTGGTTCTCTAACAAGTGACAGCTATACCAATAACTCCATATAAATTTGCGTTTAAAGATCATTGGAAATTTTTAAAACATGTTTTCCAGACATGTGTAAAATCAATTACTCATTTCTCCATGCAAGAGAAAGATCATTACTAATGTGCCTTGCACAGTCAGCACCAGATCAGATCAGTTTGGCTTTTATTGCCAGGAGTGATTTGGTGAAATAGAAAGTTCTATAAGATGGCTGTAGTGAGAAAGTTCAAATCTTTCTTGTATTTAGTGGAGCTTCCTACCAGTGGGATTCAATGGGCAAACTCAGTAGGACTTGTAGATTATGCAGTCTCCAGCCAAGTGCCTCAGAGTATGCAATAGTGGCAGACATAATGAAACGCAAAATTTGAGCCGGGAGGTGGGGGGGAGAGTGTTAAAGTTTAGCCAAAGTCTGAAAGTTAAACAAATCCATTTTAATTTGAAGAATAAAACAAAAACAAAACAAAATTTAAAAGGTAGATTTCTTCTGCCTTAACTTCTATTTCCTGAAGTAGGTGGAGGAGTACTGTTTACTTTTGAATAATTGCAAACAACAGAAGTGGGAAAACACCAAAGTTCATTCTGATGGTACAGCTGAAATGAAAACAAATAATATTTCTCAATATGAAGTACTGTTTTGGAATATGAAGCTGACATATTTTGGATATAAACCACTACTAAACTATATATTGAAAGAGAATATTGAATATATAAAGTACAGTTAGCTATGTCTGTGTGAGTGCATGTATGTGTATATATACATATCTACAATATTTGCTTTTAAATAAATTTTATTCATTTTTAGATATAAGTGCATATACATAATTATGATAAAGACCTTTCTTATTGGAGCAGTTGTTTCAAGGAAAAAGCAAATGGCTACTCTTACCATTCACAAGGTTTAACTGTAAAAGTTTTTAGGGTCCTGATGAAATCAAAATAACAGTATAAGGGGTTTTTTTATTATAGAGTTTATTTTCTAGATGACAAAATGGCCTTTATACTTGAGTATCTCTGCTAATGTTGCAAGAAGATCAACCAGATAATAAGTGAGACATACAAGCTAAGTGCATAAATAGGTTACCCGGGGGGGGGGGCTTTCCTCTCTTTCTTTGACATTTTCTAGCTTTTATATTAATGTAAATTATACAGTTGACTGTATCACATTCTTTTCTTCATATTTTCTGTGCAGACCAATAATCACCAAATGAAGCACAGACTTGTCCTTCCCCTAACTACATGGGGAAGACTTCTCATAGGACCATCATGAATACAGTTGTGTACCTGAGCACTAACACTTCACAAACAGCAATATATGAACTATAGCTGTAGATAACACTAGGGCATCAATTGTATGTGCCACCAGGTCTGACTTAGACACTGTAACTAATAAGAACAGTGAATTTCTTACGCACCTTGTTTCCTCAATGCTCTGTGTCATCACCGGCGTGTTGGTTTCTCACAACTCATTGTTCAAGCTCTATACCAATGGCACCGTAACTGAACGCTTACAGTGATGAATTTAGCTTGAATATCCTCTTCATAAAATTACTTTTTCCAAATTATCTTTGTTACAATGGATTGTAAAAGTAAGACAATAGGTTAATTATGTTTTTTAAATGTTTTCTTTTTCAGCTGACTGTGGAGGGCCAGTTGAACTCTGGGAGCCATCCAGTACATTCAGCTCCGAAAACTTTCCGAACAATTACCCTAATCAAGCCTTTTGTAAGTCATTCTTCTCCAAGTCTTCAAGAAAAATTTAGCCATATAAAATTAGTGATACTAAATCTGCTTTCCCAAGTCAGATGTTTTCAAGCAAAAAAGATCTAAGCCGTATACAGTGGGATCTTTTAACTGAAGTTTATATGGCACTTAGCAGAAGCAAAGGAATCATGTGCCAGTTGATTAAAAAGTGACAAAGATAAGCAATAATACCTTGGAATGGGTTCAGACCAGCCAATTCCATCATGCCTATTATGTCAAATATCTTTATGTCAATGCAACAACAGATAAGGTGCTGAAAGTCCCCATTTTACCATTACACCTCAATGTATTTACCAGGTTAATATCATCATCTCTTCTGTTAAATGGTTAACCTTTTCTAGGTGAAAAGAATGTGTGTATGCATTTTGCAAGGGATCCTCTCTTTATTGAATGTTTCTTACACATTAGTGAAAAGACATCATTATTCTACTGATGTTACTTGATTTAGATTAAGCTACAGCTGGTAAAAGTGAAAATGTTTCAACATGGTCCACTATGTGCTGTTGATGGATGAAGCAAGGAAGAGAACTCTGTCATTGCTTCTTAATGAATTTTTAATTATTTATTACTTCACCTTTAACTGGAGAATTGTGTTGTGATGCTAATCACAAGAGTTGTAATTTTGTGCTTCTGTCCCACTTGAGATATGGCTCTCATTTCCAGGTATTAATTTCACAAGCTCCCAAATGAGATTCGTACTAGTGAGAAAATACTTTTCGTTCTATGAACAGATTAAAAAATGCTTGGTTTTTTTTTTTACTTTCTTTACAAGTTTTCCATAGTATCCACACTTACATAGATTAAATTTCATAAAGCATAGGGTAAACAGAAGCAAATACTTCTTCAAAAAGATATCTAACTTGAAAGACAGGCCTCTGTGACTGATAATAGAAATTATCTTACTATCAAATAAGACTTAAGTGACAAGACTATTTGTCGCATTTTCAGTTACACAAGAATTAGCTTTGCTAATTCAGGGAAACTCACAGTTGTCATGAATGGTAAAAAATGCACGTGTGTATGTCTTTGGAGCCTAAATCCAGTTTTCAAAAGTTTTTTAGAGAGTGAGAGTCAATTGAATTTTGAATCTTGACAGCATAAAGTGCTTTTAAAGGTAAGATATAGACTTCTAGGTCTCTTGGGTGATTCTTAATAGTTTAGAAGAAATTCTTTTTTTCCCAAAAAACCTTCAACAAGAAAAAGACAGTAAATGTAACAACTAAAAAGGTGATTTTTCTCTGTGTGTGTTATTATTTTCTAGGCGTGTGGTACTTAAATGCTGAAAAGGGAAAAAACATTCAACTTCATTTTCAGGTTTTTGATCTGGAAAATATTCATGATGTAGTTGAAGTCAGAGATGGCAGAGGACCAAATTCCTTACTTTTAGGCAAGTAACAGCATTGGGTACAAAAATGAATGTAATCAGACAGCTGGAGCAAACTGATGGATATAATATAAAGGAAATTAATTCACACTAATTTCATTCTACATTTCTTCACATTTTGGGGTCTCAGAAATTAGGAGGAAAGCATGCTTGAGAAAGCATACTGTATGTGACATCACATTTCCTAAATGTTTGCACACACTCAACTTTCTATGAAATCCAAATGAAATTAACTTCCAATCAATAAGACTGCTTATGTATGTGGACAAACAGAAGCATAATCTCTTAGTGAAACCTTATTTTTCTATACTGATCTGTCAAATTTGGGATTGCACCTTGATCATTGCAGTCTGACAGCAGTTAGGTTTGGGGGAATAACTGTATTCATCTGGTAGCAGTATTTGCTTTTGAACCCAAAACATTTTGAAATACATAAGAACAAAATAGCTTAAATTTATTCATGTTCTCCTGGAGAATAGCTGTCTATACAGGACAAGACCCATTGCCAGATGTCTTCTCTACAACAAACCAGATGACAGTAATCCTCCTTACGGACAAGTCTGCAACAAAGAAAGGATTTCTTGCAAACTTTACTACTGGATACCATCTAGGTAAGCTTATGAACCCTTGTATTTAAGAGGTTATACCACTGGTCAAATACATTTGAGAAAAAGTGGAGAGTGGAAGATGAATCTCAGCCCTTGATCAACAGAAATATGAGAAAGTTGAAGAGAAAAAGCCTAGCAGTTACCCATCTGTACTGCATGAAAAGTGACATTTTTGTTGCTTTAGTGTAATTGGACTAATGTCTGTATCATCTGCAACTCTGCGTGATATTATGTGAAAAACTGACTCAATATTTTGACCAAAAACTATTCAAATGTTAAGAGGGCAAATACGAACTATTCCCTATACAAGCCCCAGAAAAGAACATCACTTTGTGACTCATTTGGGGGTGTCATTAATGAGTGTTTAAATGCATTTGTAAAATATTTATTATCAATCACATCCACTAGAAGAGAAAAATGTATACAGTAACTCTGATTAATGTTTGCAATACGGTCCTTCTTGCATCTTTAAAAATTTGGTCCTTACTGAGTGAAGGATCTGGGAAGAGTTAGTCTTTTAAATATCTGGACAGCAGTGTTTCTGGTCCCAGCCAGTCCCCTTCTAAAAGACTCCTGGGTTTGTTGGGGACTGTAATTAGACTTGTCACTCATACGTAATTCAGCAAGCAGCTCTCCAAAAACATGCAATATGGAGCCAAATGCTAAAGTACATGGAACGGCAATATGTTTACCAGGACAAATACTTACACTAACTCCAGGCCAAATCTTGATAGAATTAATTAGAGGCTTTGTATTACTTCTGTGAAAGTCTGACAGCAGAAAAAAGAGAAAGAAAAAGCAGTATATATTCAGAGATGTGTGAAGTACCATTCATTTACATGAACAGAAAGTCAACAAGAATCTATGCTCTTTTTCTTACTTCAAATATCATAAAAGGCAAGTGTCTCCTAGCATGTTTAGCTAGCTGCAGCTTTTTTATAGATTAACAGTAATAAAAACATTAATTTTCTTAATCTTTAAAAGAATCTTAACCATTGATTACCTTTGTGAAATCAACTCCATTTAGTCCTGTCGTGCAAGATTGAGAGGTAGGTTTATATGGACACATCACCATTTTTCTGTTTCTTGTTCTGCCTTCTCTATCACATTTGTTCAGTCCAACACTATGCCTTTTTTTTAGCTGGTTCAGCATCTTTGCTGAGCCAACTTTGCCCGTATTTTGTTGTAAAATAAAAATTAAGCTTAGCAAGGCAGAGTTCTCAAAGTGGCCATTGCCAGTTCTGGTTAAATATATTAAAAAGGTTCCTTTTGCAAAAGAATTATGCTTATTCATTATCTTTGCAGCCAAAGGACAGAGCTAATATCATCAGCATGCAGGCCCAAAGATAAAAACATTGTCAGTAAATAAATTAATTTTACAAGAAAGGCAGTTTTTTCTTTGTATTTTATTTTTCCATGAAATACTGAGTTTTTTAAAAGGAAGCATAATTTGAAAATAAATACTTTGGGGCAGTATGCAATATAATAAAAAACCTGTCTAAGTGAGATCTAAGTTCTATGGAAAATCTGGCATCAGTTATGGCCACTGAATATGTGAAAATCTGGTTCAGGCCTTTATAAACCATATTCTTTAGCTTTCATACTGTACAACAGGCCATACTGACTGATGAATGAATCATTTTATATGAATATTAAAAATTCAGAAGCAAAACAATTATCTTACCTTAAATAGGACTTCTAGATAATTAAATGTTTCAGTCAGTAAGTCCAGGAAGGTAAAATAAAGAAAATAAACAATTTTTCAATAGAATTTAAGTTTATGACTGTATATTTCCTGTAAATATATTAAATGGTGCTATTAAAAATACACTTTGGCCATAGAAAGAATTATCACTTTATATTTACTCTCTATCTGATCTGCTTTTGTTACATAACTGATACTGAAGTAGCTTAATCCTACTTTTGTGAATGCTTTCCTCATTCATTTCTGTTACTTTTGTCTCTGCTACCTTTCCCCCCAGACAGGTTTCGAAAGGAGACTCGGCTTTCAGTGCCTTTTTACTTGTATGTTTGACTTGACATTAAGGTCTCTAAACTTTTGTGAAAGTGCTGAACATCTGAAACTTGAAATCATTAGTCACTTTTGACAGCGAAGAACACTAGTAACTGAGCAATGCTAACTATAGCAGAAACTGCAAGGTATAATTCCATAGATTTTATTTTTAATTAGCTCCTATTTATCTGAAAATAATCTGTATTTTGAAAATGGGATGGAGAGGAGAGGAGAGGTTCTGCATACAGTCCACTCAATTATTATTTCAGGTGAACTGTATGATCTCTAGTGAACATCAATATTCCTTGTAATTACAGATTAATTTTGTTTTCTTGTTTTCCTTCAGGAGCTTGTGCAATTGATGAACATCAGTGTGGTAGCGGGGATTGTATACCATTGCATAACCTTTGTGACAACGTACCTCAGTGTGAAGATGGCTCTGATGAAGCAAAGTGCAGTAAGGTTTCCTTCATACAAAGAGAAGGAATGCATGCATATTTGGTAGGAATTACCTAGGAAAACACCCACAAAAACTCAGCTAGCGTAAACTACTGCAGCTGCATGCAGGCCGTGCCAATTTACACAGCAGTATCTCGTTGAGTTTGTCAGGGCCAAAAAAACAAAGTCACTTTTCTGAGATAGTGTATGGAAGCTGGTGAAGATCTCTGGAAAAGGTAGGAAGTTCCTCTGTGCTTAAAACTATGGCTGCTTATAATGGCCTCAAAATTAAATGAAAACTCATTACATGCTTTTCTTCTGTATTCATTTTGTATATCCAAATTCTATCACTTTTTGTGTAATTAATTTAAGTTTCACAGCAGTATAAATTCTGCAGAGTAAGGTATAGAATGAGTCTTCTTGATGGAAATTCCCAGATAGTCTTGTGGGTGTGATGCCAAACTGCAGCACATGGCACCCTCCAGCCTGCCTGGACTCCATCTTGTGGAGGCATTGCCATAGGGTGAAGGGATGGCACAGCTGCAAAAGCAGCATCCATTGCTCATAGTGGATGTGCATGTTCCTACAAGGAGACCAACAACTGCTATTGCTTAGTCCTCTGGTAAAATGGTTCTTTTTAAAATGTAGGTGTACAGTATATGGCTTCATTTCACGAAATATGGAAATAGCATTCTCTAAACAATAATTTAAATGTAAAACTGATGTTAAAATCGCATTGGGCCTAGCACAGATATTAAATTGCTGTTTCTGACAAAATGCTGTTCTGACAATCTATTATGAAGCACTGGTGGAAGAGTTAAAAGTGGGCTTTTAAGCTCAATACAACACCATCTTCCTTTGTTTTAAAGGGGACTGCTAGAGATCAAATATGTCCTTGGATGTGTGCTGACAGTTCTTATTGATTTCAACATCTTTTACATGCATACATATATATTTTTTTTCATTTATATGGCATATATATGTATACATATATATATATGTCTGAAGGCACAGATTCATTCTTCACATTAGTGCAATTAGCTGTTTTGTTGCAAACATATTCTTCCTTCAAAATGC
Organism: Harpia harpyja; assembly: GCF_026419915.1. Classification (NCBI taxonomy): domain Eukaryota; kingdom Metazoa; phylum Chordata; class Aves; order Accipitriformes; family Accipitridae; genus Harpia; species Harpia harpyja. The sequence continues at coordinate 28,687,466 of NC_068947.1, forward strand.
GTAGAATAAAATTCACTCCAGCTTCTTCTTCGGCAAAGAGGACTTGAATGGGTTTTTCATTGCTAAAGAAGATCTGAACAAGATAACCATCACCTACCTTAACATGATGTACATTTTTCCAAAGAGTTATTTTGCCATAGATTGTCTATTACTTCATAACAAATTACCTCACATCAAAGGACTGTGAGAATTGTTTCCAAAAATCCATTTAATCCAAACATTGGCTGAATCAATCTAAGCCTTAAAATAAAATAAAAATTCACTTAGACACCCTCACATTGAGTCTTTTGAGTGTCCAAAATCTTGCTCATTTTCCTGAAACCAATTTCAATTTCTTATCAGAAGTGGCAATTTGAACTAGACAAATTGTCATTTTCAAATACTCCAACTTCTGAAACTTCCCAGGGACTGCAAAGAAAAAGCATAAGATACCTCTGCCTTTGCAGAATTCTAAAATATACGATATTTGAATTAAGCAGTTGTTGAGTGCTCAATGACTTTCTTATTCCTTACCAACAATGTATTTGGAGAAGAACATGGATCTGATGAGGAGAAAGGAAAAGGAATTATAGTTCAAGTAGAAGAGAGGAGAGGTATCAAAAGTAATTTGGACAAATCTCGCAGTGCAAACAAATCTGAGATTTTTCAAGACTGGTCGAAAATTTCTCATGACTGATGTTTACCATTAATTAATCGCTGTGTATCACTTCTTTCATTCATGCACTCTGGGTGTCAAAGACACATTCCTAAAAATCTAATTTTTTTTTTTTTTTTTTTTTTTACTATAGTGCGTAAACTTTACATTTTTGTGGAAATACTTTGGTGGAAAAAGGTTTTCTGGACAACTAAGAATAAAAAAAATATATTCTGGCAACCAGTAAATTTCAAATGCATTGTATGTTTTTCCCTACTTCATGCTGGCAGTAATTGTCATCTGCCCGAAACGTAGCTGTAGCTCCTGGGATATATATGGGATTCTGCTGACCTTCTTAAACCTTATGGTCCAACTTCCTTAGTCATTATGCCAATAGCATAAGATTTTTCTCCAAATGCTTAACATGTTTCTGAATTTTTGTTCTGAATATTTTGTTTTGGGAAAACTTTTGATAGATTGGTTTTCAGGGAGCTTTTATTATTTGTGTATGTGTTTTAACTAAAGCTGCAATGAAAACTGTGAAAATTCTCACAGCAATTGGAACTGGAAAATCCAATTTTTCTGTTAGCTTTGGTTTTAACCTTATTTCCAATCAGTATTACTGAACATCATGTAGCTAAAGCTTCACACAGTATCTGGAAATTACATAATGCTGGCTAAGAAAAAATATTGGTTAGAGTTGATGGAAAATGTACTGTTTATTCTCTATTTGTGAGACATTTGCAAAATACAGGGTATGAAACTCTCCCGTGGCAGAAACATAGAAGGATATAACAATAACATTTCCTTCCTGTGGGAACGCAACATCCTGGAGATGCTGTGTTTATTACCACTGTAACATATTTAACTTTTGGGTTTTGTTCTTTGCTGGCAACAATAAATCTGCTTATTTTACATTTCTATTTGCTTGGGGCGGGGGGGGGGGGGGGGTGGTTTACCACCTATCTAAAGTGCTTCTGTCCATTTTGGTCTACAGTGAGATTGTTTAATGGTTCTCTGAGCACTGAAGGGCTGGTACAAGCCAGGATTGGGAAGACGTGGCATCTGGCTTGTGCAGATGATTGGAATAAACAGATTTCAGACAGTGTTTGCCAGCTGCTGGGGTTAGGGTGAGTGAAAAATATTCATTGTCCTTGTAACTTGTTTGCAGGTTTGTTGACTCTGTATATTGGTGTTTTCCTCATCGTTTTACTGGTGTCTTTACCATCCAAAAAAAGGGCAAATGTATTTTTCTGTGGCAAGTGAAGTGCTTCTTGTGCCAACTAATTTGTAAGTGTTGCAAACCCTGTTTTGATGGCATTCATTACAGGACTGATGACCCTGAATATGGCAGATTAGGCATGTGGATACATATTGAAGAACATTGGGAGACTGATGTGGAGGTATTAGTCTTTTATCACTTATGTAGTCATTTACATCTTCACTTTTATAAGGATGGCTCAAGAGTAAAACTGGAACAAACAGCAGCCTTGGGTGCTCTGCTATCACGCTAATGTTCATTTCAAGTAAATTCAAGATAATCACTTGGGTATTCTGCTATTGGGCTCCCAATACATGTCATACCTGTCGTTAGACCTGAGCTGTTGGGAGAGGAAACTATTCCTCTTGAGGTATACTTAGAGGGGGGAGGAAGGAGGGAAGTGTATGACTGAAAAAAATAGATTTGGCTTCAGTCACTGTTCAGCAGAATTTCCAGGGAAAAGGTGAGGAGGGTTGAGTGCAGAAGTGCTGTATTTTTCAATCTATGACAAAATTTGTGTCCTAAATTCTGGCCTTACTTACACTGTATGCAACTTGACTGCCATCCACTGAATAATAAATAGCTTTCCTACAGTGCTGAGGTTTTTAGGGAATGTCACTCATCCAAGTAACAATAAAATTAAATTCTAAGCTTGCAATTCATTATGTTGGTCTCCGACCAAAGTAGGATGACTGCAAGTGCCCTTCTGATAAATTAGTTGTAGAAATCACAGAGTTAGGAGGACTTGGAGAAATATCCAAGTGTTATTTGAAAATACTTGTAATCATTGGATGAATGCGCGCTGGTTTGGTTTTTTACTTTTTCCCTTTGGGTAGCTACTGCATTTACATAAGTATCAGATACCTGCATGCACAATTCCTGATTGTAATTTTTGTATGTAATTACCTCATTTATGCATGCCTATAAGAACACACAGACTATGACTAAAGGTTCTTCTAGTCAATTACTTTGTCCTTTACAGTGGTCAGTAGCCGCCTTCGTCTGATTCTTTCTCCCCATCCCCCACCTCCTTTTCCTCTATAACTTCTGGACACCAGTCATTTTGTGGTCTATTGGTTTAATTTACTTTTTTATATTTGAAAGGTTTCAGTGAACTTTGTTTTCCATAGTATTTTCTATTACCTTTTAAAAATTACTTATGCTTTTGTCTCCATAACATTCTGTGGCAATACATTCCAGTCTGTCTCTATAAACTAGTCAAATATACTTGTTAAAAAAATTCCTATTAAGTTTCCTATTTAATTCTTTTTAATTCGATTTCTCAGTTTATTACATATTCCCATTTTCAAGAAAAAGTATTTGTTAACCTAAATTGCATCACATTCTCATATCCTGAGTGCTACTGCTGTTACTGATCCTACAGAAAAGGATAAAATTCTCATGTATATACTTATATATAATTCCTGTAATCATCACGCTATTTCTGCCTTCCACAAATCCACCTGTAGCAACATATTTGTTAATAAGTGGCAGCACATTTATTACTAAATGGATGTTTGTAATAACAGGTCTTGAGCAGGCTGTAGCTCATGCTTCTATACTGAATAATTACCTAGAATCATGCTTTATTAGAGAAAGAGGCTAAGGTTCATCTAGGACAATTTATTTTTGCTGTTAATTGCTTATACATTTGCTAGTCTCATTTACTGTTTAATTTATGAAAAGGACTGAAATGATAGGAGTCTTGTAGCATATCCTGATTATTTATGTAGCTGGGCTAGAAAGTGCAATTTTCCACACAGATTCTAAAAAATCACACACATAAATCCTTTTGCCTCCATTTTTCAAATACGTGACTGTCACATTTGTGATATGTGCCAAACAGGAAGCAAATCTGGAGGCTTGCCTATGTGTTCATCTACAAAATATAAGCTAGGTAACCATTTACAAATATTCTTAATGAGTCCAGAGTGCAAGGTGCACAAATTGATGCTCTTGAGAAACCTGAACAAGATCCTTTGCTCAGCTTGCACTTGTAATTGTGTACATCTGACAACACTGTTAAAATCTGAGTATTGGTACATCAATTTTCCTTGAACCAACAAAATCATACATCATTGAGCTTTTCGCCATTCTGCTGGTTAGGTGTGAAACATGCTTATTTCTCTGGGACCAGAGCCAGTTGCGTCTTTACTGAATTGTATCCAGGAATGAGGGTAGACCTGGCAATTTTGCCATGGTCAAAAGTCCAATAAGGACTGAGAGTTTAGGCCTTGCTCTCAACCCTGCACTCTGTTTTCTTCATGAACTCACAAAATTCTTGAGAGAGAAATTATTTCATTGGAATACAATGTCTTGTTTGGGATTTCCAGGTCAATTAGGTTTTCATCCTCCCCACTTATGAATGGTCAGTAGTAGCTACATGCCTAGTTCCTTGAGACGTGTCAGAAAATCCTGTCTTTGACTGTCAGATCCAGGTTCTCCAGTGTGCCAAGAATATAATATATGGCCTGAAAGGGGTGGAAATGATCCCCCAAAATTTATGCACACAAAATTTTTATTCTGATAAATTAGAATAATAAACATGATATACAGTATGATCTTACTCTGCTGTAGAGCCAATGAGAGTCATGTGCTGGATATAAGACAGAACCTGTTTCTTGGTGTGTTCAGGCTGCATTTACAGCATTGAGGACCAGAATTAGGACAGTCCTAATAACTTGGCAATAGACTTAATTTCATGTCAGTTGTCACCAAGTAATAAAGTGCACTTCGATCTGACAGCCACAGGAGGAGTCTCAATAATCTGGGGGCGGATTTGTAGGTCCACAGCTTCACTTAGGATCAGACACTGCTAGTAAACTCAGATTAAACCCATTGCTTAAGAAGCTTCATTTCAAGTCCAGAAAGTATAGAGAGGTTATGTTTATTTATCATTTTCAAATTTTCATATAAAAAATTGTGTGCATGCAAGCATTTGAAAAACAGCAGATCTTCATATGAATCCACATGTGAACAAAGCTTTTTTATGCCAAAGAAAGTGTTCTCTATTTGTAATTTGCTACTATTCTTCATTGTTCATTTTTCTGTCAGAAAATCAGCAGGTGAAACAGAAACACTGCCCTGTGTCTTAAACACAAATTAAACAAACTGCAGCCATCCCACAGCCTGAGAACTAAACAATGAATTACAAAATGTGTGAACATATTTTCTTCAAATAAAAAATGCTTTGGTTGTTTCCTTTTTTTAAACAGGGAAAAGAATTGTAGCTATTGGACAATTGCACTTCTATCCTTATTCTGAATATTTTTTTCAGCTTAGTGCCACATCATGTAAATCTTTCCCAACATTTGCTACTGCTCATTGTTACTGAGCACATGTGAGACAGAGTTAGACACTGAAATTATCATGATCCATAGAGTATTTAGGTACGTGAGGACCAATAATATCTGAGGAATTCACTGCACAGATATCTCTGTACATCTGTGTGTAAAAAAAAATTGTAAGACTATTCTCTAAGTTTTCTCTAAGTTTTGCCTCATGAGCATGTTGAATGGAATAAGGGCTATTTAACATCTAGATTAGCCTTTTAAAGGCCATTTTTGTCACAGCCTGCAAGATTTCTGAAAGATCATTTTCTTTAACAGAAATTAAAGAACTGTGACACTGAATTTCTGGACCTGCAGAACAAACTATATTCTTGTTACTAAACTAAGTATCTGGAGGAAAAGTGTACGATTTATTATACTTACAGAAATGCTTAACCCTTATCATTTACCAATAAGTTAATTAAAAGAGTAGCAGATTGATTTTTGCCATCACTCATAAAGCTTAGACATTTCCAGTTGTGCGTGCTTCAGTGCACTAAGAAACCAAATGAAATTATCGAGTTTTCTCAAAAAAGGGCTTAAATTTTATTTCAAAAAGCTGGGGAAGCTTAATAAAGCCCCTGTGGTTACAGAGAAGCTCAGAGAAGTTCCAAACTGTAATCCAGAAATTTCAGCATTTATAAAAAAAAAAAAAAAAGGAAACAGAAGAGTGGGAAATAGTTTGCTCAGTCTTTGCTGAAAAAGACCGAGAAAGATACTGAGGTGAGAAGAAAGGTCTTCACAAGTATTATGAGGTTGGTGGAAGCTGTGACTTGGGAGGTTTATAGTGTTTGCCCTATTACAGGGTGTCTGACAGTAATCTCGTAAAACACACATGCATTCTGTTTTCCCGGTATAATGTGCATGGAAAATGTAAGCCAGTAATATTCATAAATGTGCATACGCTAAGCTTTTCCTGGTAGCATGTTCATTTTTTACATTTTGTTGTGGTTTAACCCCAGCCATCAACTAAGCACCACACAGCCGCTCGCTCAATTTCCCCTACACCCAGTGGGATGGGGGAGAAAATTGGGAAAAGAAGTAAAACTCGTGGGTTGAGATAAGAATGGTTTAATAGAATATAAAAAGAAACTAATAATGATAATGTTAACACTAATAAAGTGACAACAGTCATGATAATAGGATTGGAATATACAAATGATGCACAGTGCAATTGCTCACCACCCACTGATCGATGCCCAGTTAGTCCCCGAGCGGCGATCCCCCTGCCCCCACTCCCCCCAGTTCCTATGCTAGATGCGACGTCACATGGTATGGAATACCCCGTTGGCCACTTTGGATCAGCTGCCCTGGCTGTGTCCCCTCCCAACTTCTTGTGCCCCTCCAGCTTTCTTGCTGGCTGGGCATGAGAAGCTGAAAAATCCTTGACTTTAGACTAAACATTACTTAGCAACAACTGAAAACACCAGTGTGTTATCAACATTCTTCTCATACCTAACTCAAAAACATAGCACTGTACCAGCTACTAGGAAGTCAATTAACTCTGTCCCAGCTGAAACCAGGACACATTGGTAAGAGCTCCTGCTTACTAACTTTCTCAAGAAATAACTTAGTGCCTTTTTCACACATTTGCACTTACCATAGCTCAGTGATTAGACCAGTCTCCAACAAAGTTCCTTATTGTAGAATTTGACTCTACCTAGCTGGGTTGGCACTTTACTACTCTTCCGGACTGTCTAAAAGGTCAGGTCAGGGTTCTGGGGTAATATCTGAAGTACGTATTAGTATATTAGTGTTTTATATTGAAAAAGTCTGTACACTAGGCTAGAGTGGACAGACACTCTACATATATCTATATATCTAGAGACAGAATTAAGTGGGCTTTGTCATTTCGAGGTTAAGAAATGCTTCAGTAATGACTCTTTCAGTAGGGTGGGTCATACAGCTCTCCTAGTGGCATAGCAGGGCTATTGAACCTCTTTGTTCTCCTATGCCTTGTCTTACTCCCCATACACAGCAGATTGACAGGCAGATTCTACACCTCACACTTCCCAGGAGAATGAGATTTACTGCACTTAAAGAGAAGAGATGCTACTTCCTTGATATACGGGTGCTCCTTGTGTATTAAACCTGCACAAATGGTTCTCTTCTTGCTCCTGAGATATGTATGGCTAAAGGGTCAGATGGGAGTAGGCTGTCACCTCAGAAAAAATTATGTAGTCTGACCACAGCTATCTTTTTTCTCCATGCTTCCTCAAGAGAAAGCAAATATGTTACTTGGGAGTATGTTCCAAGCTGGTCATATGCAGTATTACAGAGTATATGATGCAGAATGGGCTATAAAGTAAATCTGGATATGGGTTGTAAACATCAAAACAATTTATCTCACCAATAGTACACAGAATTCTTGGTGTTCAAAAGGCCATTGTTACAAAAAAAGTTAGTCGAGGAATACACCCTACTTCAGAGGAACTATCCTGTTGAATAGCAAACATGACACCCTTAACTTATTCCAGAGTTATTTTGATTTCAACAGATAGACAAGGTGAAACTTAAGTTCTAAGAAAGGTAGCATTTATTCCATTAGATTCTTTATGATATAAAATATAGTTTCATTTCTTCTCTAGGCACAGAAGTATAGTACCAATATAATTACCCCCCTCCAACAAAAGCAAACCTGTGATATTCTAAGGTTCATCTATTACTGTTCCATTTTGCATACTAAGTTTTAGCTCTGTATATTTAAGAATTTGTACTGCAAACCCTTCACTGTGGCACAGAAAAGCAGAAATTGATAATTTAGTACTACTAAAATAATTAATTTCTGTATTTCAATATTATTGTAGCATCAGAAATCTTAGAATAAGATGTAAGAGTGAAAGTAGGTGAGTCGCATTTTAATCCATGTGAGTTTCAAGCCTTGAAAATCTCCTGATAAATAGTCATTATTTCAGGAAAAAAAATGATGCAGTTTATTCCACCAGCATAATCATTTCCCAAACATTCCTCCACTGGTGGAACAGGATAAATATCTGAAAAATATGCATGTGTATCTTTTCCTTCCAGGGATGCAAATATGTCATCAACTATATTATTCACTGGAGACAGCCCATTTGCCAACATCACCAAAGCAGCTAACTACAGCCTAATATTTACAAAAAGGTGGGTAGAGTGAGGTTTCTTCCTCATACAAAGGATAACTTAAAGTGTGGTGGGGATCATTTATACACTAATTGCTAGCTCAAGTTTATCTGAGGTAACATGATTCTGTATGAGTTCTGGACTATAAACTTATCTAGGTTTTATTCTCTGTCTGCTGATGAATTCTGTGTAACATTGAGCAACTCACTCTTCCGCCTTCCATTCTTGTCCATCTATTGTAAATTTAAAAGGAGAGAGATGCTTGCTACATTTTTAGCTAACATTCAGTACAATCTTATGTGACATCTTTATACATTTACTGTGGAAACCATAAATACTGCTATTTTTACAAAACAATTCTTATCTAGAAATCTCTGAATTATGAATATATAATATAGCAGAAGAATTAAAATGGACTGGCATTCACCCATGTTTATATAATAGTTATCACCCTAGGTTCTCTCTGTAATCAGTGGAGAAAAATAAGCACTCCAAATTGTGATCCATCAAGGCACCTCTTGAAATATGATGAGTCACACTCTATAATCCATTTACTTTATTGATGCAGACTTAGGACTAAGTGTGGATTGCTAAGGTAAGCAATCCACAGACAGGTACCTATATTTAGACAAATTAGTCCCACTCAAAAATGACTTCCAGATTTGTCTCCACATTTAGAAGTGAATCATTAGATGAGATGATCCTAGGAATAAATTCAATTATATTCTAGTATTTCTCAGTCCAAGTAACAGCTGAAGTGATTCTGAAGGGTCCTACAAACTGGCAGATTTCTTGTAGATTAAATGAAAATGTAACATTAGCACAGAATTATATACTCAGGAAATTCTGGGATTTACAGTACACCTCCAAAAGGAGAAAGGCTTGCCATCATAAAATAAAATAAAAAAATATATACAATTACTTCAATTACTGTCTTTCTGCTTATAAGAGGGCTTATTGTACACATTTTTCTGGAATCCTACCAAAAGCGCTGAGGCAGAAAATTACTGTCTTATTGCTAAAATGCTGAAACCATGTTGAGGATGGCAAGAGTCCATGTTCTTTCAGGTTTCCTTTATAAACATACCACATAGTAACAAAGCAGGAGAGAATTCTTAATTTTCTATGCTGTATTTTATCTACAGTAAAAAAAAAAAAATTAAAAAGATACATTTTATGTTCTAATTATACTTTGTTAATCCCAAACATTTATCATTCTCACTGGTGGTGAAAGTATCTTAAACTAATGGAATATCATTGCAAACTTTTTTTCTTTTTTTCTTGAGGGGATGTCTAAACCAGCATTGACACAAGAGATCTTAAAGAGCAGTAATGATTTAAAGATGTCTTCTGTTACTATCTATTAAACACTAAAAAGTGATTAAAGCAGGAGGAAATGGAATAAGTTCATTCATCTTAGTTGTAATTCTGTTGTAGAAATAGGTATCTTCTACCATGTTTCATCTGGACAGCTGATAGGAATCATTTTACAGGGTGACACCATTACAGCTACGCACACTTTTTTTGTACATATAATGAATGATAGAAAGATCACACAGATTTGATAATTAAAAAACCAAATTCATTAACTGGTAATCAAATTATAAAATGTATTTCTCACATTCTCTTTGGTCTTTATTCAAGCATAACCACCATTGAAGCAAAGGAGGGCACATATAATAGGAATTGAAAGCTGTGGTGGTACAGATAGCAAAACTGTTCTCTGATGCCCTTAGGAAATGTATTTCTTGGCAGGATAGCTTTGGAACAGGGCAAAATCCTGCCTTGAAGATATATGTGAGCAGATTCCACAGGCATAATTGCTTTTGCCAGTCCTAAGTAAAGATCATACTCACAGATGTCCCAGCTACTCCAGATTTCTGCCTAGCATGCTGCTTCATAGATGACACTCAGAGAGGCGCTTAGGATAGGTATTCAGCACGTGCAATGCCTCTGTTGCCTTTTGGACTCTCCTGTGCTGACCAAGAGTCAGCTGAGGACTGGTGAATTGAAGTGCAGGCAAGGAAGTGGTTTTCATACTGGGAGCTAGCTTCAAGAAGAAGAAAAAGCAGAGGCCCATGAAGTAATTTCTACTAAAGCATCAGTAAGTACTGCTGGCAGGACAAAGACCCTCATTACATGCAACTCCTTGCTTCAGTGTAAAACAAAATAGGGACAAATCTTACATGCTGGATGTTATTTTGGCTGGTTTATGCATCTAGCTAAGAGAAAGCATAGGATTGGCTGAAGGAGCTAATATACAATACCACTGACCGCCCTTTTAAAGCCTATGGAGGGAGCTTGGTCAAGAGTATTCAGTTGCTCTGAAGTTTACACAGAAGATGGTATTGGTTTCCTGTGGGTTTATGCATTTCTGGTCGTCCTCCTTGATGTTTGTCTCACTACCAAGGGACAACTTTATGAAGTCAGTACAGATTTGTATACAAATTACAGAATTTGCTTTCCGCTTTTTATATTACAACTTTAAAATTATGCACCTGTCTTGAAGTGGAAAATGGCCGTGTGGGACTGTTCAGAGCTGGAGGCATATCTCATTCTTACCCCCTCTGTAGCGAGGATTTAACTGGGGAGATGGGGGGGGTGGTTACAGTTCCCACCTGACCTTCTTGCACCACTGTGCCATTGTGAAAATGCTGGGTCACGTCATGCATTTCCTTCACAACAGATATGAAATTTTAGAGCAAACATAGTGAAGAATACATAATACCATACCATGTCTAAAGTATCCTTCACTTTTTCTGTTTAAAAATTATGTGGAAATGCATACTGTAAACTAGCCATTGGCACACTTTTTTTTCTCTGAAATATTTCTGTGTGTATCAGATTTAAATTGCTAGCACATACCTGTCCCAAGTGTTCAGATTCATTACAAACTATGAAGATAATCTTAAAACCTCTGGATATCAGAAATGCTTGAGTAGTTTTGATCTGTGGTCTTGTGCTCTTCAGACTCTGGCTTTGTATCTCTGCTAAATAATTTCTAACACTGTATATGCAGCTATATATTTTACAGTGCATTATAATCTTAGTTAAAAGATACAGTGCTATCAAACTAACCTCTTAAATTCTTTGGTCACACTGATCTCTAGTGGTAAGGTATTGAAAACATCTCAAAAGGTAGAAAAAATACCATATGCAGTTACAATTTTATTGAGAATCTGTCACAGACAGATGACTCATTTCCCTAAACCACAAGGGGAGTCTACTTTCATTTCTGTAACATACACCAATTAAGTGTTCATTGAAGAGGAATATGTACATTTAATATTATATATAATATAATTTTGTACCTTTATAATTAAAATAGAATTAAATCATGTAGGATGAAATATTATATTTAACAGTTTGATACTGATAAACTAATGTAATTTAAGTATATATATACTTACATACATATTTATATATATGTGTGTGTGTGTGTTATGTATGTATGTATGTATATTTGACAGTCATTTAGTGTTACCTGGTGTGCAGATAAGTGTGATTTAATTGCACTTTCATTCTAGAGAACACTGTTTGAACAACCTGGTGGTTCATCTGCAATGTAACATTAAACGTAAGTACACATACCTTGGGAATATTTCACACAGAAATCAAATTGTTCAGTCAATAAAGCTTAATGTTTATAGTTTGAATTGAAAGGTTAGGGAATGGACTATAAAAGCCATATTTGTAATGACATAAACACAGGAAAATTTACAGTCTTCACTTGTTTTCAGAGTTAAGTATACACTAGACATGGGTCTGTACTGAAAACACATATATAAAAAATCCAGAAGGTCTGAGGAAATAACACATCTAAATCCAAGTTATAAAGTTTCATCTTGATTTCACCTATAAAACGCCAAAGTTTTTTCCACAGTAATAGTATTTTTGAATAGCAGTTCAGATACTACAAAGCCGGTTTTCCAAGAATATTAGCTAGTCTAATAAAACATGCTATATCCCCCTAAAAATCTACAAATCTTTATTTTTTAATTTTTTTTTTTTTTTTAATTTAGCTTGTGGAAAACACCTGGTAACTCAGAACAATGGAATAAGGATTGTAGGTGGAAGTGATGCCAGGAGAGAGGCTTGGCCTTGGATAGTTTCACTCCATTTTAATTCCAGACCTGTTTGTGGAGCTTCCCTTGTCAGTGATGAATGGCTGGTGACAGCAGCACACTGTGTATATGGGTAATGTTCATTGCACTCAGAAGCTAACACATTCTGATAGTCCCACAACATGCAAGTATCCAAATGGTGGATAGTTGTCAGTAAAGCTGGGTTGAAGTATGACCTGAACCATCAATCAATCCTGTATAGAGCAAAACACACTTTCAAAGGATCATACTGAAATCACTGGGGAGTGGCACTTTTTAGAGGGTTTCTAGATGTTTACTTTAGAATGAAATTAATATAAATTCACAAGTGCCCCTTTCTCTCCAATGACTCCAGGGCATCTTTCCAACTAGCTGAGATGGCCATATGACATTCATGCCATGCCTTTTCTTTTTTATTTTAATGATGATGAAACCCTTGTTTTATGTGCAGGTTCACTAAGGAGGCATCAGATTACGAATAATTTGTGACACTGATATAAAAATTTAACAACTAGCTCACAGTTTAATTACTGTGTTTTGAATCACGTGTGGGCTCAGCTAAAGGCTCCATTACCTTCTGGTAAACCCTCAGTCCTTACTTTAAAGCAGAGAATCATGGAAACCAAGCAGCATTTTCTGAACAATGAAAAATTGCACTTTAAATATATGGTATTAATACTGAGCATTTGCACTTAACCCGTAATTAATGTGGGCCTCCATTAATTAGTTGAATCTCTGCCAGTGGTATAAAGGATGACATCATACCTCATAAAGGTAAACTCAGCGTTGCCTGTTCCTCCTGTATATTGTCATAGATTGATCAAGTTTTACTGTGCATCAGTGGAATGAATCTTGATTTATGTGCATTGATTAGGCAATATTGGATATCCTGTAGATGGTGTAATTTGTACCATTCAAAGAAGTGATACATATTTAAATATTTTCTAGGTTTTGCTTCCATAACATCTGTAATAAAAACAAGTGCTGTAGAAGACACCTAGAAACGGGAATGGCAAAAAAGGAAACATTAATATTCAAAATTACAGTAGAGCTTTCATTATAAATAGCTAACTAGTAAGGCAGTGGATACTACGCCAATACATTAACGCTGCCTCATTTCATGACAGGAGCTATATTCTGCACGACAACACTGAAATGAGAAGGATCAAGCCCTTTTATTTTTCACAAAATAAATCCACACCTGTCTTGGTACTTCCTTTCCATTTAAATCACCTTTCTTTTTTCACTTAAATCTCATTTTATCATCTTGAGTTTGCTGGAATTTTCCTAAGTGAGAGCTTGCAGTTTCATACCTTAATTCTGAACATTTAACTTAAACGCTCCTGGTTTAGAACAAGATAACCTCTTGATGTCAGACCAAAAGAACAGCAGAAACCAATTCAGTCCATCAGGCTGAAAACATATTTTTGAAACTATGAACTGGTTAATTAAAAAATAGCAAGTAATTAAGTTCTCTAACTTAAATACAGCCTCAAACCAGCATGCATAGCTCAGCAAAAAATGCAGATGAAGTCATATTTTGTCTTAGCATAACTTTTTCAATTTCGATTAAAAAATTAATTTAAATCTAAAAAATGCAGTCTATGAGCTGCAGCATTTCCAACAACATTTTAGACTTATTATTCTTTAGATAATCCATAATAATTTTCTAGCTGGGACTGATATTAATTGCCTGGTGGGCAGTCAGCGGTATTCTTCACAGTGTTTAAAAAGCCATAGTAATTTAGTTAATCTATATTTCCTCCTTTGCGCTACTATCTGATTAATTCTTTATAAATAATGCATTATCAGCTTAACATAAAAAATCAAGCACATATTTCTATAGTGTGGATGTTTAAGATAGTATTACCATCACAAAATTGTAAGCACATCTGCTACATTCTATTTATTTTGACAAAATGTGCAAATGCTATGAATTACCATGAGGTTAAAGATTAGCATTTTACCTTACATATTTTTCAAAACTTTCATTAATCATTCATAATTGTGAATATTCCTTGCAACTTCTAGGAGGCAATTAAAACCATCTCAATGGAAAGCAGTTCTTGGCTTGTATGACCAATCAGATATGACACAGCCTTCAACAGTAGTTCAAAACATCGATCAAATAGTTATAAATCCTCATTACATGAAGCGTACAAAAGATAGCGATATTGCTCTCATGCACCTTCAATACAAAGTGCAATATGCAGGTGAGTTGTTATTTTCCCATAAAACAGATTTGCTCGATTATGCAAAACTCTAACTGTGCTAAGCATATGAGGGTGACAGGGTGGCTGTACATTTTTTACGGGCTAATCATTCTGTAGTCAGTCCAGTACTTCCTGGATATCTTGCCCAAAAAGTGGGTTTGAATTAATGAACATTTTCTTATGTGACTTCATAAAAACCTGAATACAGGGAAGAGGTTGAAATTGATTGCTTGTTTCTCATTCACAGATTACATACAACCTATCTGCTTACCAGAAAAAAATCAACAGTTTTTACCAGGAATTAACTGCTCCATTGCTGGCTGGGGTAGTATTATGAACAAAGGTGGGTCATCTGCTTGGAAAATTGTAACAGGCATGAAGCCATAAGGGAAAGCTTGCTCCTGATTCCACAGGGGTTACTACGGTCAAATAGTTTAGAGAGGTACTCCTCCACATGAAAATTTTGGAACTATCCCCCCCCACCGTTCCTTTTCTAAAGCAAACTAACAGAGTTATAACATATTTATTAGAAAAAATATACATATCTAAGATCATTAAATTATGAAAAAACCTTATTGCATCCCCTTAGAAGTTACGATGACTACTTTTCTCAACATGAAATATGTACATTTTACTTCCATATACTGGGTGGGGGAGGAGGAAGATTAGTCTTCCTGACAGTATGCAGATGATTTTCCTCAGAAGTCACACATACTGACTGTAGTGTGAAAAGTATGTTCTGTTTGTATATCATATGCTCCAGATTTGCAGTCTCTGTGAAATAATAAACATGTCATTTCACTTCCACAGTTGCTTGTATGCATTTGCTTCTACATTTTCAGAATAAAATTTTGGATAGGAATTAGTATAGGAAATGTTTATAAAAATTTGAAATAATCAAAGTTACACAATGAATGGTGAGGAAACACCAGACAATCCAAGCTCCTAAGCCCTTAATTATCCCTTAGATCTCCCAAAGTGAGTTCATAGTCATTGATTTTAGTAATCTTGATTTAATTATAACCAAATTCAGTCCCATCACACAAATGAAAGACAGGATTCAGTTAATGAGCACCATTTAATCAGTAACTGTGTTACAGTGGTATAAGCCTGAATAGTACAGCAGTGAGGCAGGGATTCCTGCTGCTTGGTAGCGTGCCCAGCATGCTGGAACAGGAACAAAACCATCAGTGTTCTGAGCAGGATGTACATATTTATTACAGCAGGTAAACGTACTTTGTATTTCCATCAGGTCCCACTTCATATATATTGCAAGAAGCAGAGGTCCCTCTCATTTCGAATGAAAAATGCCAACAATGGATGCCAGAATATAGTATTACTGAGAAGATGATCTGTGCGGGATATGACATAGGAGGAGTAGATTCCTGTCAGGTAAATACAAGCCACTCGTTTCCACTGCTAGCATACACCACAGCTGATTACTGAATAAAATGCTCCCTGATCCTCCAATCATTAAAACCAGGACAATCACTATCCGTGAATGTAATTTCTACTCTCAGTATTTTGCCCATTTAATACTTTATCAGGGTACAAGTTGAAAAGATAAAAATCTATTTTGATCATTTTGACATAAATAACCATGGAGGGAGATAAATATGAGGACTGGAAATTTTCTGCACTAAGCTTTGAGTAATTACTGCTGAGTAATTCCATGAAGGAAAGAGGGACATGCTTAGGGAAAAGCAGAGTACAGAGAAATAAATACCAAATAGATTGAAGTCTCAGAAATGCTTTATGCAGGGAGAGGGAGAGCAACGATGCTTTTCCCCAGAATCTGTAGACTGTGGAGACCTTTTGTAAGTGGATGTCACAGTATTTAGGAGAGGTTGCCTTTCTGCATTATCTCATATGCTGCTTCCTGGGGGTCTAGTTTTTATCTGTTCCAGCTCTGCTTATAACACGCTGCTTCTCTTTGAGGATGTAGTCAGAGTTGGCTGTCACATAATTTTTCTTCCAGCAATATGTACTTTATGGCATGAAGACTGCCTGGTTCTCCTCAAGTCTGATGAGAAGCACTCTCACATAATTGCTCTTGCCTTGCCCTCACAACCTAAGCCTTCATCAGGTGCAGTGACTTTGGCTAGTTTAGTCTAGAAGGAGGAGTGAATGCAAGCCTAATTTCACTTGCCATTTCTTCATCCTCTGTGGCTTCCCTCTTTCCTTTTTGCCTTCTGAACCTCATCCTGAAAAAAAGACATGTAGCACCATAGGCTGATACAGAGCACAAGTGACCAGCGTTGTGATCAGTGACCATTCAACCATAAGCAAAGATGAACAAGTGAGTCCTTATAGTGCTTCAGCCTTTAGGCTGCTGTCACAGCCTTTGAACGTTTGCGGATGCCCTGGAGTTATGGGCAGAAGTATTTTAATAGCTGAGTCCTTGCAGAACTCTCCCATAAAGCTCCATTCACAGGGCAGTGAGAAGACAAAAATAATACTGCTTCGACCAACTCAATAGACAAAGAAAAATAGTCATTGTTTTCTTCCTCATCAAAACAAGACACTCATGGCTGACTCATCCCTCACTCAGGTTCTGGGATGAATGAAATTTCATCTCCCACACTCTATTGCAATGCTACATCTGCTAAACTATTGAGAAGGAGGTGTGAGAAAAGGACACCTCCTCTTCTGGCAATCTTGCCGTCTTTTTCTCTAAATTTGAAATTGCAGAAACTCTGGGGTAACCAAAAATAGAACTGCATTTTTGCTGAATAGATTCAACTAAAAAATAATCCTATGCATTTACACAGGCTTTGTGAAAGATGAAAGGCTAAACGTAAAAGTAATAAGCAAAAGAAATAATTTGAAACCCAGTCTTCTATTGAAAGACTGAACAGAGCTTAAGATCACAACCTTTAAAAAAAAAAAAAAAGAAAGAAAAAAAGGAAATGGATTATGTCAAGAATTTTTCCACATGGAAGAATTCACATTGATCTCACTTGTGGTACTCAAGACGTATAGGGATACAATGTCTATGATTAAGGATCAACATGAACAAAACATCATAAACAGGCTCTGTTTCAGAGTTGACACTGTTCACTTTTAACTTTTGAATTTCATATTGCAGGGAGATTCAGGTGGCCCTCTGACATCTGAAGATGGTAACAAGTGGTTTTTGGTTGGTGTAACATCATTTGGCTATGAGTGTGCACTTCCCAAACGACCAGGAGTGTATGTTCGAGTCACCATGTTTGTGGACTGGATCAAAAAAATTATCTATTAGCTTGATATTTTTTAATGATAGAAATAGAATTTAAAGATTGAAAGTAAGCCATTGCATAATGATGTAAAACAGACTGGCATTTCAATCTCACAGTTACAGAAACTAAACAAATATTTAAATTTGGGGGAGGAAAACATTAATAATTGAGAACTCCATTACCAATTGAGAGCAATATTTCAAAACAGATGCTGTGGTTTTTTTAATAAATAGTTTTATCATTTTACTTTTTTCTTTTATATAAGACCATGGGGAAACAGTTTCTTTGAACACCAGTGCATTAAATGTATAGCAGAGGGCTTTAAAAAGCATGGGCAGTAAAAAAAAAAAGTGGCAAACTACAAATGCTTTATTGAAAAATGGTCCAAATTATTAATTTCAGGCCAAACATTACCTGTTTTTATGTTTTTACACTATTTTTCAATGTGCATTTTCATTTCAATGCATAGTCAACTCTTCTCAGTAATCTCACCACATGTCAAAATAAAGCTATATGTTATCTGTTTAAACTGGGCTCATTGGAGTTTTTCTGTCTTGTCTACTACAAAAAGCTCTGGAATGAGGTTTATGGATTGTGCATAAAGGCTGATCATGCATCATGCTGCTTTCTAATGAATAAACTGAATGTAAGGCAAAATTTCTCTCTTGTGTAATTCATTTGGAGTTAATAGAGTTAAATAAAGATTGAATATAGCTTTTCAGTTTTCTTTTTAGGAAGGTGTTTTGGCAATTATAGATATGTGCTTGTGTACACCCAAGCACGGACTCACAATACTGCAACTTCCTCTCATAAAAAGTAATGCTTTTTAAGAAGATCTGACAATAATGTGTATCAGCTATTCCTGGTGAATAAAAAGTAATAGGGTTCCCTTGATATATTACATGCTTTTTCTGTACTGGTGACTTTTAATACTGATTCTGTGCTTTGTATAAAAACTATCATGATAGAATGCTGCAATGGGCTAAAGAGGAAAGAATATGAAGAAAAAAAGGGGGGGGTATCTTCTTGAGCTCTTTTCTAAATAGGCTTCTATTAAAATATAATTATCTACTTGTTGAAATGCCTTAAATTAAATGGTGTCTTAATGTTAGTGTAATATGATGCATATCCTTTATTTCTGTTTTCAGCCTAGTGTAGGAATTTAATATATTTTTAATTCCCAAGTACTACATGAAAATACAAAATGCATAATTAAAATGTGACACGATTTCTGCATTCTTTACCTTACATCACTATTGTAAACTGTGTTTCAGTCTGTTAATGAAGTACAAGACCCAACTCAAAGCAGATCCAGTCACTATAAAAAATATGCTTCCCAGAAATACAGTAATAAACTTTTATTTATGTGTATTTTTTCCTTCCCAAACTGCAAAGCATAGATGTATTGTGAGGCATACATTAATAAACCATCCCATCAGGCTAAAAAATTTCCTAGTATAAACTCTGGTATAGAAACATACATGTAATATAGACTAGTATAATTAAAAATAAACATTTTATTCAATGAATTTATGTCTAGATAAAACTAACATAACCTTAGTCGACCACATTCTAGCCTTCATTCAGCATCTATTATTTCAGTTGCCTGCATATTAACCTGTGGAGAAACCAGTCATTACTATGTTAAAACATGTAGGCAGCATGGTTTATTTTCAATTGAATCACAGTTCCAAGATGCTTTGAAATAGAGGGTGGAAGCTTGATGATGACTTACACTTGCTTGCACCCAAAAAAGGTTAAAAGAATAAAGGAGGAAACAACAGCTTTCTCTCTCAGATGCTTCCTGCTTGCAAAAGGCCAACATCACTATGGAAAAAAAAAAAAAAAATTATATTCCCTGGGGAAAATAGGGGCAGTGGGAGTATGTTTTTGAAATGCCAAACTGAAGCCATGCTATCCCCATCTGAGGACTAGCTAAGGTTCACTGTTCATACTTCAGTTCTTTGCCTCACCTACTGCTGGCCTTTAAAAGAGATTTAGAGAGGCAGTGAGCAGAAGGGAATGTGGTCACCATGAGGGGACCCCATAGCTGTACATAAAAGCTAACAAGCTTATTCAAAGTGGCTGTAGTTGATGAAATCTGTCACTTGACATGGGAAATCATTTTCCTTTCTCCATTCTGTAGATGTTAATGTGAATATGAAGGACAGAGAAGGTTGGTGGGTTTTGTCAGGTTTTTTGGTTTTCCTTTTCTTTTTAAATAGCAATTCTGTTGCCACTAATGGACCATGTCACATAAATACCTGTTGTTGTTGTTCTGGATTCTCTCAGCCCCAACAAAATCCAAAGGAAATATCAGCATAAAGTCTAATTTCTAGGTATTCTCTCTGCAAGTGTGCAACACACCTATCTTTCCCCCTTTCACCCTTAATCCTATCTCCCTTTTATGTGTAGAAATAAGGGAAATAAAGATGAAAGAATTTGTGTATGTATAGGATTTGTATGTTTTGCATGGAAAAGAATCACCAGCTTAAAGGTGGGAGCCATAAGACTATAAGTTTGATCTGTGCACCATTTGTGGTCTTCTACATAGGATTCTTAAGTTTCTTTAGATTATACCTAGTATCTAGGAACAACATCCTAAGCAAAGGAAATACATGGAAGGATATATTTCCTTTCCTTAAGCAGGTGATATGATCTGGAAATATTTTTTCCCAATAACCAATATTTCTTATTTACATATAGAATCTGAGTACATTATAATAAAAGCTTTGTATGCCACTTTCCATTCTTCCTTCACACAGAGTTTAAGACTGGTCCATGCTGATAACTGCCCAGCAATCACCTTCACCCCATAAGAAATACATCTGAAGGTATTTGCATTCTCCTAACTGCTGCATGGAAATCACTTCTGCTGCCTTAATCATAATATTGATCGCTACACCTTTATATGTCCTTTAGAAGCACAAAGTATGAAGAAATAGTTATTCCTTAAATTAAGTTAAAGGGAGTTAATCCTTCAAGACCATAAAAAAAGAACTAAATTATTTTTACCGCAACTGTTCCCAAGAAAGAGGAATCTCTTGCCCTCAGTTAAGCAATACTTAAGTCAGGAGAAAAAAAATTCTGGTCTTGGTGATCATGCAGGATCATAGTATTTCCTCTCTATTTACGATCACTACAAAGGAAATTGAAGTAAGGGATTGAGCAAAGAAAGAAGTTGTGACTGACTGGAAAAATTACAGAATATTTTAAGTAGGAATAGCAATACTTAACCTGAACTACAGAAGAAGGCCTCTTCAAAGAGGAAGTAAAAACATGGTATAACATCAGCTTTAAGATGCTTCCAAAAGTGATTCAGCAATAGCATTGCACAATTAGTATTAGTGGTATTGAACTTTTAAATATTTTTTCTTTACTCAGAAAAATCGATACACATTTGTCTGAACTCAAAGCTGTGGTCAACATCAGCTAGCACAGTGTAGGCAACCTAAAGAGTAATACAGTTTTGCTTCCATCCGCCTCTCCCCCTCCCCAACTTCCACCCAGTGGTAGTTTTGAATCTGTGTTAATGTAAAGCCAACTAGCTTGAACCCATGTTCTTGAACTCTTGCTGCAACTGCAGAAAAACTGCTTAACTTTCTGCTACAGCACCACTGTCACCACCAAATCAGCCAGAGTGCTATTGCTACCACCCCAAGATCTGCTCCTAATGACTGGTAAAACCATTCTTATGGCACAGAAAGCTCTTAAGGAACCAAAGAGAATGGACATTAATGATGTTAATAACAACTCTAAAAGATGACTTTAAATGCATCAGGGTTACCTCTAAATCTGTCCATCAATTAACATAATTAATGCTTTTCTAGCTAATAGTCTAAGTAATGTTGGGATCAATCAGTTAGTGCCACTTCCAGGAAAAGCCATTTGTCTTCTCCTTCATCCAACATTACATTATTCCTAACAAACTATTAGCTATATTTAAATGATCTTTAATGTCTTTTTTTACACAGATTACTGAAACAAATAGTTTTAAACTCTTGCCCATTGTGATTTTTTTTTTTCCTTAGAAGAAGTAAAAAATATTTTACTTAAATAACAACTAATGGCTGCCTTCAAAGGACACCTCATTAATGAAGTATCACTTGCCAAGTTATTTATGTTGACCTTGGACCAATATGTCAACAAGTTATGGTCATTCCCTGGAAAAGTGGATTCATTATATGACATCAAATTACTTTTATGAACCCTTGAATTTCGTCACATCAGATCAATGTCACAACATGGTGGTTATCTCTGCCAGCAACCATGTTAATATTTAATAAAATAATTTGTGTGCCTGAAGATCAAAAACTGTGTTAAGTGTGCAAATAAATACTAAACAAATATTTTGTATCAAACATTTATGCAAAGATAAATAATTGTTACACTGTAAAATTGTCAGTTCCATTTACAGTACATCAACTAGGTTACAATGCACGAGAGAATAAAGGAAACAAAGAGGGTTTGTTTAACTACAGTCTTAAAACTGATATACATTGTAGATATTCCCCCATAAAAACTTCAAATGCTCTGTTCATTTCATTGCTCACAGCTAGCTAACTTACATCTCTTAGCAAAATAAACACATACCCTTTATTTAGCATGGCATATTTTGTTACTGAATTAATAATCAAACATTATATAAAAATGATCTGAACGTTTGCCTCAAGGGGGAGCTTACAGTTCATTCTTGTAGATCCTTTGCATTTTCAAGCCATTCCAAGCTAATGTTCTTTGACAACATTACAATACAGCCTGACTGCAAAATGTTATTTTTGCTTTGTTTTCAGTCAGTAAATCATTATACCTCCATGCTACTGTCCTTCCTAGGCGTCTTTGAAATCCATAGTGTGGACTGGTTTGGACTGGTTTTTGTTCTTCCTTTACTGAAAAATAAAAATATAAACTATTTTCAGTGCATGTGTGCCTTTGCAGTCCTGATTCAGTTTTGTGATCAGACCTGGGTATTTCCTCCCCTATTTGAAGGCCACCTTTATTACTTTCATAGCATAGGTTCCCCATCCACAGAATAGTCATGCCTATGCTGCACCAAGCACAGCACCACAGCAGTGGGTCGAGGTAAGCAACCGTTACCAAAGTTACCAGACCACCGTGCCTAGCAGCACTCGTCCCAGGAACAGAACTGACTTGGCCCATTGGTTTTGGGGGGTTTGGGGTTTTTTTTTTTTCCAGTTCGCATTCAACCACACCTACTCATACAGTCGTCTTCTCAGAGATGGGTGCAGACACTGTTTGACCAGGGTGGTGGGAGGCTGGGTATTTCCCATGTCTGGGGGGACATATGGGGGACAGGAGCACACACGTCCCCCAGCACACGTCCAACGTGCTCAGGGTGCAGCCCACCCACCCCGGGGAGGCAACTGCAACCCTGCCCACACACACATCCTGGAGCTGCACCCCCATGACCACGGTATACTAACAGGTGCCAGTGTGTAGCAGTACGCTAGAAAGCCTCTTCCCTTCAGGGCTTGACCTAACTTCTAATGAAGTAATGGCACATGAATCGGGCTCCTAGCAATGAATGACTGGTAGAAAGCTTCCTTAGGCCTAGTTTTCATTCAAAACTGTCAATAGTAGGTTTTGTGTTTGGGGTTTTTTTTAATAAAAAAGATAAAACTGGTTCCAAAAGTACTTGCTCTGCAACACTGCAAAAATGTTCACTCTAATCTTTGCAGGGAGCCCTGAGGTACCCTGTAAGTTGATGCCAGTCTTTCCACATGGCTAGCATCTCTGCTACGACTGCCACAACACACCACTTTCCCTCACTTAGATGGCAGATGACAGTGCGCTGCAGTCTACGGAAAAGAAGAGGCACTTCATGAGCCACTGCAGCTGCATTTCAATCAAAATGTTTTAGTCTCTGGCAAGAATATTTCACACTGATCATTTTTTCCAATTAAGTAAAAACCAGAGGAGGAGAAGTAGCCCTACATAATTCTGTAACTAAGTTGGAAACCTGAGAGGCAAGATCCCAACAGTCCTATACGTTCAGTTTCACTCCTTTCCTGGTGTGTAAATGTAAGCGAGTCCGAGTTGATTTAAAATGTACTTTGAGGGAGCTGGACAGTACAGTAGTTTTTAGTCCCTCCAGACTTACCTCTGAAGTCCTACAGAGTAATGCATTATGTACCTGAGCCCATTGGAGTAATTGAAAAGACTCCCATTGGTTTCAGCGGACTTTAGATCAGGCCACAATGCTATAAACAAAGCAATTGCAATGAATCAAGTAGCTTCAGCACTTCTTTCCTTAAGAAACTGATTCACTACTTCCTTCCAGATTAATACAGCAAAATCAGGCATATTTTGTAAATTAATAATGAAATGCTTTGAATGAGTCCTTGCCACACAGCAGGAACAATTTCTAAATACTTTGGATCAGAATTTTAGCTGTATAAAATAACCTTATCTTCAGCGAACTGATGCTGATTTTCGACAGCTATACATCTGGTTCAGGAAATAGGTTTTAGTAAGAAAGGTAAAGAAGATGCAATAAATAGCTTGAGCACATCGCTGTTTTGACCATCAAATGCAATCATAGAAACTTAGAAATATACCAGGTTGGAATTTAAACTTTCTGCAAGGCATTCAGATGATAATGGAGATGGGTCTTTGAAGCAGTTTCTCCTTGCTTCCCTGGAAGAAATGAAAGGGAGAGCATCTAAGCATGAATGAGCTGATCATTTCTACTAGCTACAGGGAAGATATTTTGCTTTGCCTTATTACTACCCTTTAAGAGCCCAACGCCAGGCAAAATTAGTCATGACCTTTCAAGCTAGGCATGTCCTGGTTGGCCATGGATTGTGGCTTTCAGAGGAAAGGTCACCATGTTGTGGAAGCCTAAAAAAGAATAAGAAGTCAGGTTCATTTGGGAAGTTGGGGATCCCTCCGTGCCCAGCAGGACATAATCCCTTTCCTAAAGCTCTACAGTGTCCAGCTGATCAGTTCAAGTGGCTGCTTCTTTTTTTGATTTGCTTTTTGCCCAAGAACTGCGTATTTGTGATGAACCAAAATGATTCACAAGGCATGTGGATATATAACTGAAAATAGATGAGGAAATTTTTTTTTAAAAACAGAGTTCTGTTTCAACAGATAAAAAAGAAAATACTTCTTTTTTGGTGATACCAGAATATCCTCTTTTGACTTAAATGAATTTTAAAGAAAATTTGTTTTATTTTCTTTAATTAAAAGCTTTGGTGCAACCCAAAATGAACATCCTCAAAAAAACACCTGTTTTGATTCAAATCCATTTTCTCCCTTATTTTTGTGTCATTTAATCTACCAAACTAATCCGCTAACAGAAAAAGCACAGTCTTCCAAGCTGAATTTCCAATACCTGTGTTATGCAATTTTTAAGTCTTGGAAGTTCAGATGAATTACTTCTGGATGAACTGCTATAGCATCAAAGGCCTGATCAAAGCCCACTGAAGTCAACACTACTATTTCTATTGATTTCAGTGGGCCATGAATCTCTCATTGTTTTCCCAGGAGTATTCAAGAGCTGAACCTTTTCTGGAGAGAGAAAGACCTGCCAGAAAAGGTATGAACACGTATGTCATGCTTACCAAGAAATCCAGGTCCATTGTAATAAGGGTTCCAGATTTAGATTACATATATAATTGCCATTGTTATACATATGATTCCTGTATTACTCTTTTTGCTTTGAGTTTCCAACCTTCTACAGCCCCAGCTCTGAGGTTTGGATACAACCTTTCACAAGCATGAACTTGCCTGCCATAAGACACATTGGAAAGTGCACATTTTCCTTTTCTTTATAGGAAAGTGCATAAAATAAAGACACAATTTAGTTTATGATGCTCATAATATTGTTTCTTTATGATTAGTTGTTTCAATGAGACGTATTACTAAGGAGTGCTGCGAACATCACCATACACTCACTCATACAGACATAAGCAGACTTGACATTTGGAGTGTTTTCTCACTTGAAATAAGATATTTCAACTATTAGCAGAAAATGCTAAATAAAATACAAAGAAAAAATAAAGACTAAAAGTAAGGAGGATATTTTTTTTTTCTAATTTCCTAACACAATGATATCATATTCCTTACTAGTATTCCTGTTCTTCAAGAGGGATAACAGCTTGTGAATCTGTTTATTCTGGGTTACCTTAACTTGAGAGTGCTTCCTGAAAAAAAGCTGCAGAATGAAAAATATCCTTGAAAGTTTCAGAAAGATTAGTTAAAAAAGTATTATATGTTGTCATATCTTGGTATATCATATTTTGACGGAGGTAAAAAGTCCAAAGAATTTTAAAGCATGGATCAAAACATATCCTGTTTTGTAGGCTGAAATGTTTCCTATTTGCATAATAATACATCTGTTTGATACTATACCTATATACACATATCTATTTACTTTATGCATCTTCTTTGGCAGATACATGATGTACAAAGGAGTTGCACTGGCATGTGGCTCAAAACATGTTTTTGCTTTTTGTTTTCAATTTGTCTGCTCCAGTGGTCCATCTCTTGCTCATATGGTATGCACACTGAAACTGCATTAAACAGCTGCTGGCCCCTTAGGTTTATCCTTGGAACAAATTGCACTTTTGGTCAGAAAGTGAGGTGAGTCCTTGAGTTCACCCTCTATCAGTGAGGACCCCACTATTATTTCCCATAGCCCAGATGCTGTATAGGTGGTAATCATGATGGAAGGGGTAAAGAAAAAGTTCTGACAGTAGCTCAGCCTATCAAATGGTCAGCAAAGATATCTTCTTCAGAAACAGATGAAGTCCTAATGGCAATATATTTTGAAAGACCTGGAACTATTTCAGCATGTTGTGGAAAAGCCTGAAGGTGAGTGTTCAGCTGTAACAGCTGTAAACTACTTAGATTTTAATAGATGAAAAAAAGCTTATTTGCATATTTGGGGACAGATGTAAGAAGTCTTTCAGTATGAATAGCTTGGCAATGGAAATATGAATTCTGCATTATAAGACCATTATGTATTAGTATATTTTACCTTTTATGAAGCATCTGGAAACAGCAAGTCCCAAAAGCCACCAGTATCAGCAGCAGTAGTGGTATAGTGGGTATTATGACATAAATTAGATTCGGAATTATACCTACAAGACAAAAGTTCTCATTAATGTCTCCCATGTTGAAACTCTCTTAAGCATGTGAGTAAGAATCTGGAGTAAAATATCAAAAATACATTAATTTACATAAAAGAACATTTATCCATTCTTTCTATAGGAAGAGCTCCAAAAAAGTTAACTCAGCAATATCAAGAATAAAATAGTACTTTTCTGGTGATGTGCAAAACATATCTTAAGGACTTAAATTCTGACATTTTCTATATGCATCAATGCAAGGTTTCCAATTTTGTAATTGAAAATTCAAGTATTTTAACAGAGTACATTTCACAGCCTATTATTTTTACAATCCATACAACCTGTCTACCCAGTTGCCCTTGCATGTTGGTTTCTCACGCATGCAGGACTACAACAGGAACAAACCCTGCTCTTGTCTCCCCATTCCTCTTAGACGAATGTACACTCTCCTTGACTAATCAGGAGAGTGCTAAAGGTGCTCCCCTGCAGGTCCCTGGACAAAAGGAGTGGGAAATGGTACAAGGCTGGACTCTATTATCTGCCTACAATAGAGGATGGGGTCTACAACTTCCAGAAGGGTCTGACTGTTTTTCAGTAACTATATGCCTATCTTTTATAACAGTATACATTTAACGTACAAATCATGGAGACTTTCTTTCCCCTTGTCCTCTTTTGAACATATTTTCACTAGCAGGAATAAATGTGAATGTTCAGGTTGGGTTTCTGTGAGTTTCAGATGGAAAGTCTTTGCATGGTTTGTATAAATACTTTTACTGATTTCAAAATACAGTTTATCAGTATATCCATTCCTCTGGATTTAAAAACAACAGGAACATCAGTTAGGAAACTGGCTCAAATTGTGGAAATGGAGCACCAGCTTTCCATAATCCCATGGTGTAATCCTGTAAAATCCTGAGTTGCTCCTTAGAGATGTTCAATTCCTTGAATTAAGGCCATGCTACAACTCTTCATGAACCTCAGGACTCCGTTCATGACAAATTGCTAAATGAAGTAGCTAGGGGCATTACAGCAAGCTCCTAGGCAGTAGGTACCTGTTTTCAAAATATCAAGTGTTATCTCTGCCAGAAATTTCAGCAAAGCATTTAATTCTTCTTAGCATATGGAGTTTCTTAAAACACAGGGTACTTGGGGGAGTGTCCTGGTTTCAGCTGGGATAGAGTTAACTGTCTTCCTAGTAGCTGGTATGGTGCTATGTTTTGAGTTCAGTATGTGAAGAATGTTGATAACACTGATGTTTTCAGTTGTTGCTAAGTAGTGTTTAGTCTGAAGTCAAGGATTTTTCAGCTTCTCATGCCCAGCCAACAAGAAAGCTGGAGGGGCACAAGAAGTTGGCACAGGACACAGCCAGGACAGCTGACCCAAACTGGCCAATGGGGTATTCCATACCATGTGACGTCCCATCTAGTATAGGAACTGGGGGGAGTGGGGGTGGGGGATCACCGCTTGGGGACTAACTGGGTGTCGATCTGCAGGTGGTGAGCAATTGCACTGCGCATCATTTGTACATTGCATCCTTTTATTATTACTGTTGTCATTTTATTAGTGTTATCATTATTAGTTTCTTCTTTTCTGTTCTATTAAACTGTTCTTATCTCAACCCATGAGTTTTACTTCTTTTCCCGATTTTCTCCCCCATCCCACTGGGTGGGGGGGAAGTGAGTGAGCGGCTGCGTGGTGTTTAGTTGCTGGCTGGGGTTAAACCACGACAGGGAGCTATGGCACAGTGCTTACAGAGACTCACCAGGGCCAGAGACAATGGTGCAGATTTCAAGGAATGCTAAACTGTAGATTTGGATAAAAGTTTGGGTAGACATGGAAATAATTTGTTTCTACAGCTACAAAGCGGACTGACTAAAACTCTTGAAAAGTTATTCAAAAGTATATGCTTTCAGGGTACTTCCTGGGGAAATAGACTGCTTCCTCCCATTGACAAGGATGGAAATTGTTAAAGATTAATTTAACTGAGTACACTGTTAATATTTTTACCAGAACACTAAATTCATATGAACACATTACCTGTTTCAGTAGCAATAACATGATACTGATCTTCTGGTTTGCTTGTGTCATAAGGATTTCCTGCTGGCACTGTTGGAAAAATATCTGAAAAGGATATCAGACATTTTAGGAAAACATTGAGTAAAAAATATGGCTGTTATGTTGTTAAATTAATAGTAATTACATCTTAATTTATATTGGAAAGATGAACATTTTCAGGATTGATTAAACTGCTGGATATAAACACAAAGAGGATTTTATTGCAAAATTTGGATTACATCTGGAACAAGAATTATGAGCACTGCTATTCTGAACAATAGCCATATATTTGTAGCTATTGCTCTCTAAAGGATTGATTTTTCTTATGTTCCAGTTCTAAACTATGCCTGTTAAACTTGAGTAATTTTGAAGGTTCTTGTAAGCTATCCTTATAATTATGTATTTACCATTGCAACTCAATTTAATGTTTCAAAATTTCTTACCGTAATCTGGCTCTGCTCTGTCTCCTAATTCTTTTTCTAAGACATTATCTGTTAAATCAATATTTGAAATCGATTGTTGAAGAATGAAAAATGTGTGTAATAAAACAGATGTTTTCATTATTTTGCATGCAGTATCACAGAAACATTCTCCAAAACAATAATTGCTTAATTATTCAGCATTTAATCTTATTACCAAAGACTAGTGTCTCTGCAAACTAGTGTCAAATCGCTTCTAGTTCATACTTTTTTGCTCCTTAGAAAAGGGCTATAGTTTATTCTAGTTCCAATTCTTGGTGGCCTCTGCTAAGTTACTGGCTAAATCACTGAATCCCTTAATTTCTTGTGCTGAATAAAACTCCTAACATATTCAAAGTTTCATTTGTGCAGATGATCCTAAAACAATATAAGAAAAGAAGTGTTCTTGATTAATACTTAAATCTTATTCACATTTTTAAATTAATGTTTACAGAATGTTGGCTATGAAGCACAACAAAGCAGCACAAGTTTATGACTTTAGATGTCAGCTTCTGTAGTTTGGTTTTGCATCAGGCAGCCCCAAAATACAAATCATGGGCAGTGATATATCACATAAGCAAGTGAAATCACTAAAAGAGGAATGACAGTGTCATATTGTAATGCATCAGAAACTGGAGAACCAATTCATGGCTTTGAGCTTTTGAGCTCTATTGCAGACACTTGCAAGTTTACTTATGGCTATTGTTACAACTAAAAGTTTACAAAGATTACAGAATTAATTACCTCATATTGGGCATAGGAGTGGAATCTGCATGATTGGTTGAATACCATTCCTTTATCATAAGATTATATTAACATAATAGTGCTATGAGCCTGCAGTTCTGAGTGTCCTGATACACACAAAATGCTGGGAGAAATCAAAGCAATAAAGCCTACTAGAACAAAGGCAATTATTTCATCTACTCTGGTAAAAACTGGCTACATTTGGCCATATACAAAGATATCAAAATACCACAAGAACTGAGTTGCTGGCTCTAGACAGCAGAAGAGGAGATGAGTTTTTAATTTGATTGCATAATCAAACCTACAGGAGCTGGACAGGAACTAAATGTGGTTGCAATTACCAACTTATAATTAAATTTAAGATCGCTGAATGATCAATATGATCTAAAGCCAGACTGAACACTGCAACAGTAAATACTGTCAAGGGAGGTACTATAAAAAGGGCTTAGAAAAATGGAAGTGACTACCAGAAATGTAGTTGCTGCTTGAGTAAGACTGCCTAATAAGTTCACTGCCCTGAACTTGCCACTGATACAATTAGATACAACTTCATCATGGTCACCTACAAACCTGTGTGTTTTGGTCTGTGACTGGTATCATACACCATATACTCAAAACAGACAGGAAAGTTGTGAAAAACAATATACTTAGATAAAGTGAAATTCAATATGCATGTGGCACTTTCATACTCCTGGTAAAATGGATGCATTTTGTATTGCAAATGGCTGACGTTGAAGCTATTACAGTGATTTGGGGTGGGGGAGCAAGGACATCTGTAAGTCTCACTAGATTTTATATAGCAAATGTAATTTTCTTACAAACACTGTGGTACTTTCTTCAGGCAGTGAAAGAAATGTCATATACCTATTTATATACATTTATGTATCTACTCCTCTTCTCCATGTGATAGAAAAACATATTTCTGAAGAATAGTCTGTTTTGCTAAAGAGCACAATTCCAACAGCTTGAAAAATAAATAGATATAATTCAGTAGTACTGTATTTAGCTTCATGACAATGTCAGTCCTAATAATAATCTACCTATATATTGTTTGCCTTATTATATGCCTCATTATACACCAGTAATCTATTTCTACATAGTGAAAGAAATATGAATTCATTTTCATTGTTACTGTTATCACTTTGTTTTCTGCCAATCCAAAATACCTGGCATTTTTTCAGATGGTGAAAGCAATAGGGAAAAAACAATTCTTTATCACATCTCAGCTAGAATGGTAAGTAGTTCACTATTACAGAATAATTATTTCACTTAAATTTGTTTGGTTTTAAAGTTATGAAATATACTTGAAACTGAGCCCTTTTAATCAAACCTGTATTTTCTGACATTAAAATATTGTTATTTTAACAACTTAAAACATTTTTATTGTGTTCTCTTATTACAAAATAATTGTGATCAGTTGTAAAAGTGATAAAATTGTATACATCACAGTTCCTTGAACTGCCTATGTGACCAAGATGATAACTGAGCACCATAAGATAGTGATAGTCACTAATAATTTTAGAAGCAGGAACAGATTTGGGAGGCTGGGGGGGGTAAAATGTGTGGGTATATCAAGTCTTCCAAGTATATAATACTTGCTTGCAATATTAATTGCCATTAATATCCTCATTAAGATATTAGACAGTGAGAAAGCTATATATGCACCAAAACCAGAGGAAGAAGATAGCCTGAATCTCTACAGACAGACGGATCTCTACAAAGAGTGTGATTATTGCTAGATCATGAGCATAAAGCAGGTAGGAAACTGCAGAATTAGGTAAATCAAATAGCTGCTAAGAGTAGGATTTGATATGCATTCCGACTTTCAGCTTAGTTTTTGAAAAGCAGACACACCATAAATTATTTGAAAATACTTGCATAATCCTGTTTAAAAATATGTTTTCTTCTACTGTAAGTACCACCAAAAGTAGAAACTGCTACAGGCTCAACTTGAAAGTTTACTTTTCACCACCTTTTTCTGTTTGCACAAAGTTCTAGTTTATAGTTCATGTTTCCTCTACTGACATATACAGAACCTATGTCATGTCTGGAAGTACAGCCAAATTGTCTAAGATCTGGCTTTTTCTGTCACCATCTGAACTAGTGTGCATCTGCTTTTCATATCTATAAATTTACAGGCATGAATGCAGAATTTTCTTCCTGCTGTTCTAGACCTCATTCTTTAAGCCAAAATTTTTGAAACAGCCATCACACTTAAGTTGGTATAAAATGGCAGAGGTCTGCAACTACAAGGACAGTGTAATTTTTTTTACAGTAGGACCAAGAGATATCTTGGTCATTCTACTTGATAGCGAGCAAGGGAAGTAGCAAATGGCCACTTAAAACACTTTGTGGAAAATAAAATAACTAGTGAATGAGTTAAATCAAAGTAAAGCTGGGAATGCATGATAGTGAAGCTAACCTTGAAAACATTCTTATTGGATACAGATAGGTTTAAATTATCACTAGATTTGCTATATTACATCCCCTGTTAACGTCAGCTCAGGAACTCACACATCAAAGGAGTCAGTACAGCAGGCCACAAGACATTTGCAGATTCCCTCATGAAACAAGAAGAATTATTTTTCTAAGCAAGTGTCCCACCTGTGAAATATAACTTTAGTTTCACCTACCTGGGCCATACTTGCAGATAAAATTGTGCTTCATGTTGCATCTATCATCATTCCATTGATAAAGGTATGGCCCTCCCAGACCAGGGTTTGCAGTTGGCTGATGATACATCACAACACAGGCTTCACTTCCACAGGAAGGCTCATCTGTATACCAATTTCTAGTGGTACACATAAAGACAAACTTTCAAATTTTGAAGGTAAGGTTCATCAGGATGCCAAGAAAAGGAGTTTACATCAATGAAGACGTGTCAACCCCAGTGGCCCCATCCTCTTCAAAGCTATGCTGCATTTCCCACAACTCCTCTGTGAAAGGACTTTAGGGCCTGGGCTCCACATCTCCACATCTTAAAAATTATTTTGACCAGTCAAAGCACCTCTGCAGAAATAACACCCTACTGCTCTGCTACCTGTTTGTTTTCCTTCCTATCTGACTCTTACCTGTCCCTTTGCCCTGCTGCTACTCTGGTCTTTGGCTTAATCAGGAAATTAAAGGCTTTTCAAAAGACAGGGCAGAAACAGAATAATTTACACTAAGTAACATGCATTAATTTACTTAGTGGCTGGCTCCCTGATTTGAGGCAGCCAGAGTCTTGCAGAACTTGTCTGCCTGCTTTCAGACCTTATCTTAAAGACTGTGTGTGTGGCAGAAAAACCTCAAAAAGCCATACAGAGGCAAACTCCTGAGATGGGAGGAAAGAAAATTGTAGGCTGAAGCCACACTATGCCATGCTTTTACAGCTACAAATTCAAAACCCTGGTTGCCAGCTCCCCTTTAGCTGGAGATGTTAAGGAGGGAAGCTACTAACCTCATGGGGCAGCAAGTCTTCAAGCTTCTTTCTGGAAGACCTGACTTGCCGGGCATTTCACTCTCCATTTCTTTCCATGAAACCTTCTCAATAAGCAGTTTTACAGACTTACCTGAATGGTGAAATACTTCCATCAGCCCACTGGTAGAGGTCAGGGCAAGCACTTGAGGTGGCTAGTCCGTCACCACTTCTCCACAACCCAATCCAGAAATCACCATCAGAAATCCCAGAGCCTGATTTAGTGAGGTTTTGTAACATGCTTTCTATTAGCTGCTGCTCAGCTTCACTTTCCAAGCTCAGTAAAGCCCCACCATCAATTTCACAAGCTTGACGGGCCTCCTGAAAGCCCACACGTCTAGACAAGTCCTGGAAATAAGCTAACTTGTAACAGGAACGCTTGAAGTCACCATAGCACACCTTTTGACCTGAAAAACATAAATACGAGAGTGTTTAGAGCATAGTAACAAATATCACAACTAAAAAAAAAAAAAAAAAGGCACAGTATGCATACCATGATGGAGAAAGACAGTAGTTTTTTTTCTTGTGCCCTCATCTGAAAGGACTCATGGCGATACACTGACACTGCTGAAAACCTTAGCTTTAATTTGAATTGCAAACATCATAGAGTTCATGGGAATCTATGGCTTTCTTCCCAAGGCCTGTGAAACTCTCCAAGACACTGATGATTCCCACTAACTTCTAGAAAAATATTCTCTACTTTAATGACTGTACCATCAGGCCCCTCTGTTAAAGTCAGGATGTTCGGAGGGTATTATCTGAACTATTTCATACTAATGGACCAACTCCACTTTTATTTTGTAATCAAAGCTATTTGATCAGAAACAAATGTTTTAAATTCTCAATTTTAGTGGCAAGAAGCAGCTAGCAGCTTCTTGATTCTGCTATCTAGACTTGAGAGGCTGTATTCACAAGGACCTCATAGCTACTCTTTGCTATAATGTGTCTAAGTACCACCTCTAAGGGTATGTGGAAGGAGAGTGTCTGCCCCTTTAAGGGTATCTGGTTGATGACTTTTTCAGTGCAAAAAGGAATAATAAGAAAAGGGATGAAATATAAAGACACAAACCCGGCAGGAAAACATAATGGAGAAAAACATGAAAAAAAACCCACCTCATCAGGCACACTAATTGGTGGGCTATCTAGATAATGCAGGCAAATAGGATTTTGCAACTTGATGAGGATCTTGGGGGTGTTGGTGGGCCTATACAGTCTGATGAGGGACCATGCAGGGTTAAGGAATGGGGAGGAGCACAGGGGGAATAGACAGAAAGGGGCATAAAAGGGGCCAGTCACCTGTAAAACAGGTGTGTGTTCCTCTGCATGTGTGCCTTCCCTAGTGACCTTCTATCTCTGCCAGCTGAGGAGGAGGAGGGGACTTGGCTGCCTATGTTTATGTAGGTCCTGCACTCGGGTGCTGTTGAAGACAGCACCTTGCCTGTGGCAATCTGTGTATCAGCCATGTCAGTGTCCTGTCTGTGTGGCACTGAGATATCTGCTCAGCTTTGCTACTGGTTGAACCAGCAAAGGGGAAAGCAGCAGCCATGTCCCTCAGCTCAGACAGAGGCCCTGGGAACCAGGATGGGTGCCAGCAGCCAGGCAGGAGAGAGTCCTGGGACTGGAGGTGCTGGAGGAGCTGGCCACACTCTTAACATTGCTTAACACAGCCAACAGAAACTCCAGATATTAGTAGATACCACGAGACTATCCAGATACCATAAAGAAGCCTTGTGATGCTTTCAAAAAGCACTAGAGCTACTGCATTTACACTGGTTTTCCCTTGCCCTTCAGAGTTATGTCTGTGGAAAGAATCAAAGGCCAAATGAAGAAATAATGTTTATTCCTTCCAGTTCTTTGACTGAGAAAGACACATACCTTTTTTCATAAAAAGGAAAAATAATTATCATCTTCAACTAGTGAGATTCTCTTGAGTTTATTCAACATATGCAAGGTGTGGAATAAACAAACTCATCAGCTGCAGCTGAATTCAGCATGTTTATTTAGGGACAGGAGAAGGGTTCTCAATATAAGGAAGTAAGCTAACCATCTCTTTTAAAAAGATCAATTTTTTTTCAATATGGAAAATTATCATTGGAGAAGAAAAGTAGGAGAGTTTATTTTGCTAACTAAGAATTACTAAAGGATACCAAAGTAATAAGAACTACCAGACATTATCTAGATTGTTTAGAAATCAACAAATTTTATCATTTTACTGGAAACTTTGGCAAGGACAGTATTCTATTGTACCGTGTCAGTTTTGCATTTGAAAAATCTTATATTTACTCTCACTCTTAAGCAAACCCAGATACACAACTTATGTAAACAACCCTTTGGCTTTACCTCTGAACAGGTTTTATTCTGTTAAAAGAGAAGTTGTAATTTTTCACTGGGAAACAGCAACATCCTCCTGTAATTTAAGCTGTACTTAAGCTTTTTAAGCCAGTGTTTTTCTATACACAAAGAATAAACATAGAAGCGAACAAAAAGCCTAAAAGGTACAATAAAGTTAATTCTTCTTTATTTAGTGTTGCTTCATTTTTGTATTTAATGACAAGTAGCATACTTATCATAGCAGATTGCATACAGCACAAGAGCTGACTGAAGACTTCTCTACATTTGCACAGAACATAGTTTCAAGAATTTGCAGACAATAAGCAGACTGTATCAAAGCTGCATGAATATAGGAACATAAAAACAGGATCACCTCATGACTTTTAGCTAAATCTTAAAATAAAAGTTATTTTGGGGATCTTTTTTATTGTGGAAATCTAAATTATAGGGGCAGTAGGGATAAACTATGTTTAGTTTTCTAGTGTTTCCTACAATTCCTGTAATCTTTCTCAAAAATAAATCTCTGAAACCTTTTCTTTATGATATCCTATTAAAGTTCATCTGGGAGAAGGACTGTCAGTAAGAGAAGCATCTTTGTGGTCTCATTCTTACTTCGGCTTGGCAGACACACTTCTGAAAAGTCCCTTGTTTATCAGTAATCTGCCAAAATAATACAGGAACAAGAATAACCTAATGTAAGGACAAGCTTGTGCCACATATATCCATGGAAAAAGCCAGGCTCTGAGATCAGGAAGAGAGCACCTATTTGGACTTTCTCTGATAATGTCCTGACAACATTGTGTGTGCCCAAATTCCTTTCCTGCCACTTCCCTTTACTCATATAGGTTAAGAGCCTTGCTATCAATGAATGTAGTAAGAGCCATAGTCCTAGCTGAGCAATGGTGCTGAAGAATCAAGGGGCAAACCCTTTGTTAGAGATGCATAAAAAATAATAGGTTTCTTCATAAGACTTCTTTGAACAAAAAGAAAAAAATACCGCTGTTATCAAAGTAAAAAAAGTGATAACTCTAAATGCTCAAAAGTGGGAACTGCAAGAATGAAAGCTTCATGTGAAATCAGAGCTCATTCCCTTAATCTATAACGCTGCAATTCACATTTTGTTAACATGATCATCACCTTTTTATTTTCCCCAGGGGCTCTGTCTCATCGACAGGACAGAGTGCACAGTGAAGGAGGAGCTGATCAACATTTTGATCCTCACCACTGGGTGAGTGACAATGGCTTATTGCCAGAGTACACATATATACATAACAGTGCAAACATCCAAAGGCTAGCACTGAATTATGCAGGACACTAATCATTTACAAGGAAAAGGGACAAAACCTCTCCCTGTAACTAAAGATTGGATTAGCATTAATTCAAGATGAATATGCAGATTTATGGAGAATCCTTCGTCCATTGTCTTGTTCTTTTTATTTCCCAGACAATTTTTAGAAATAAACTAATGATTCCTTTCATTCTGTGCACATAGTCCTCCATGACACCAAGTAGTAAGTTATGAGCAAATTCAGATATCAAAATACCCCTGCCATGATTTCAGTTATGCAGGAACATTCAATCCACTGACATGAGTGGGCTCGCCACTACTGATCTCAATTCCTGTGCTGTGCCTCCCCTTCATGGGAAAATAGCTAGCTTTCCATCCGTAACAAAGACATTGGCTCCCCTTCCCTGTGTGTTTCTCGGGTGGCTGAAGTGCCCCCCTCACTCTCTGTTCTCACACACAGTCTCTGCTCTTCCGTGACTCTCCCAAAACCTGAATCAAATGACCTCTCCACCAGGACAACCGGGTCCTTGCTGGCTAAAGGACCAAGCTTCTTCAGGGTACTTACCTCCCAGTCAGCTGCTGCACAGACACTCACATTGCCAAATGGCACGTGCTGTTTCTGAGCTATAAGGTTCGCGTCCGTAAGCCCCAAGTTGTGCTGTACACTGGTCCAGTACAGAGGTTGTATCGGTGTGAAGGCTCAGCTCCATCACCCAGACCAAGCTGAGGAAACCAGGTGGGACTGTACAGAGCAGGGAGGAGAAGGACAGGCACTTGTGATGCACAGTGACAGCAGAGTTGCTCAATAGATGCCACTGCAGTCCCCAACAGGTGCCCAGTAACAGCTTGCTGTTGTTGTGCAGTTGGAGCAGGAAGGCCTCTTGGATCTACCCAGAATACGGATGTGAAGGCCCAAGCTGTACCCAAGGGTTTATTCGAAAGGGTTAGTTAGTTAAAGTCTTGAAACTTTGTATGCAGAGTTTTTTTTTTTTCTTCCCCTAAACTGATCTGAATCATTTTTGAGTATACCATTGCTAATGCAGACATTTGTGCAGGGTTAAATAACTCTGAAATCAAGTATTATAAAATGAAAGAACTGAACAAGTGAAAATTTGTGTACAATCTAACTCCTAAATTACTTCTCTTTCATTTGTTGCTCTCTACACCTGTGGCAAAAGAAATAATTTCCTCATTACAGGCTGATCATTTGTGCAAGAATATACCTCCAGAAAACAACGGAGAAAACAGCAAGAAACCAAGAAATATCTGGCATTAAGACCCATCCGGTGTGAATGAAGTATGTGATGCAGAGTAGTCAGCTTTCTGGAAGAAGCTGTGAAATTTTTTCTCCTAGTTAATTTAGTCCCTGTGTTTAGGCAATGACCTTCTCTGAATCTTTTCTTTCTTCTTTTGAAGGGGACTTTTATCTGCTATAGCAGAGTTAGTTCAATGTGTTAATGCAAATCTGCAGTTGTGCCTTAATAGCTGGCAAATCAGTCAACGTTTTAGTGCTCTTCTTGGAACACGCTGAGATGTCAAGTTTTCAAGCTTCATTTTTTACAGCTTTCTCTCACTACTAATTTCTGAACTACAAAGCAGAAATAATTTACCAGTGAAAAATGACAGAATGGACCACATTCTATAGCAGACAAGATAAGCATGGAAACATTAACTATGGGCTATTTTACCTTCTTCTAACATCTTGGCAGCAGACAAGACTCCACTGTTAATTCTAAAGCAACATCTGCTATTTCAACTGTATAAATTGAATTCCAATTTTTCTGTCACAATTGACTAGAAACTAGATTTGTAAGCAAGTCTATTGGAATGAATCAGGCTAAGATACTATGTCATGTGAATAAATATAGGCAAGTTAGGCCTTTACAACCTTTCCACAAAATCTGCCCCATGCTGCTTGAGAGATGAAAGAAAACATGAAGGAAAACATTGTTTCATTACAGGGCATCCAGAAAGGAAAAAAAAGAAGAGCATATTATTGTATTTAGTCCTCCCTTCAGCATGAGACCAAAGATCTAACTAATGAATTTAATAAGATCTAAGAACTCATTCTTACTGTTTTCCCTTACAAATGCTCAGACAAGTTAAGGTTTCAACCAACCCTGCCTGGCTATCCGCAGATGTGAAGGTGGAGTGCTTATAACCTTCCTTTCATGGAGTATATCAGCTCCTTAATCCTTGACCCACCTTCCCTCACTGAAGCAGAACAGCCCAGACCCTGGTCAGAAGTAGGCACAGCAATAGGCAAAACACGCACTTGCCTTGGTGTCCTCAACCCACACCTTACATTCTCAACGACACCTTACATTCACAACTGCTTTCTTGCCTGTTGAGGGAAGAGTGCTGTGTTGAAGCAACAACTAACTGACAAAAGACAGTTCTTCTCTCTTTTCCCAGTTGCAAAACTGCAAGATTAGGTGTCCCCAGTTTCCTTAATGGAAACATCTCCAGGTTTGTTCTTTCTACCCCTCCTGCGTACACCAGCCATACAAGATAGCTCTGGCCCTGTTCCCTCAGCCTTAGCAGCTCTAGTTGCCTACTGCAGAGAACCTGAACTGGCTGAAATTCCCTTGCACTCACTTTGTCTCACCACCTCGTTAGCTGAAGAAAGCAAGTACTTGCTCTAAGAAGTGCTAGTTACCATTTCCATCCACATGGATCAGTTTTCATCTTTGGGTGTCACACAGCAGCTCCATAGTAGAATGTTTTGACATTAACATTAAAACAAATATAGCTTTTAGTTGAAATACTTGATACGTAGTTAAAAATTTTCTGCAGATAATTCTGCAGGACAAAAAACCTGATCTCCTTCAAGAAAAGGAGAAAAAGCAAATTCTCAGCTGGTATTTCAATCCATTGTATCTCCATTATGTTTTAAAAATTATGCTTAATTAAACAGAAATACTAAGTTCCTTTAGGTCTGTCATGACAGAAGTTATAGCAAAATATCATTTAGAAGCAAAAGTACCCAGCTCAAAGACTCACCCTGAGAGCATCAGGCTCAGTCCTAACTACACCCCCATAGGCCATGAGGGGCACAAAAGTTATCTTGAATAACACATATGACTCAGCTGGAGGTTTTGAAGATGTCAGGTAGAAGATAAGCTCGCTACTGGCAAAACCCATCGCTCTTCCTCTTGCACCTCATAAACTAACCTACAGTCCAGGGTCCACTACCATTAGCATCCACCTAGATTAGTGGGGAAGAACAGGTGCACATGCATAGCATACATGAGGAAAGAACAAAGGAATGCACAAAGCCTGCAGTCCATTATGTTTTCATACTGTGACTTTTTTCTTCCCAAGATAATAGATTCAGCAGAAACAAAGGAACATTTCGTACAAAGGAACGTGAAATATTTAACACTAATCAGAGTCCCAGAGGTCAGCATGAGGCTGATGGAGGCCTCTGAAAATAAAGTAACAAAATACAGACACAAGGACTTAAGGGAAAGTGATCACGAAATAATAGCAAGACAGAAATCTACATAAATTAACCAAAATATTCCAATGGCTAGATCATATTTCTCTGCTTGTGTTAAAGACTAGTCTTGGTCTTGAGCTTGTGTGAGCACATTGACCTCAGGGGCTGTGTAACCAGCACACAGGACACTGGGAACAATTTGTTTTCACGTGTCCCTGTGTCACAGGGTGCTCCACACTGTAGTGGGTTGACCCTGGCTGGATGCCAGGTGCCCACCAAAGCCGCTCTATCACTCCCCCTTCTCAGCTGGACAGGGGGGGAGAAAATATAACAAAAGGCTCGTGGGTCAAGATAAGGACAGTTTAATAAAGTGAAAGCCAAGGTCGCACGCGAAAGCAAAGAAAAACAAATGATATTATTCTCTACTTCCCATCAGCAGGCGATGTCTAGCCACTTCCTGGGAAGCAGGGCTTCAGTACACGTAATGGTTGCTCCGGAGGACAAAAATGCCCCCCCTCCGTCTCCCTTTACTTAGCTTTTATATCTGAGCTGATGTCATATGGTATGGAATATCTGTTTGGTTAGTTTAGGTCAGCTGTCCTGGTTATGTCCCCTGCCGAGATCTTGCCCTGCCCCAGCCTGCCATTGAGGGGGGGGGCAAAAATGTTGGGGAGACAGCCTTGATGCTGTGCCAGCACTGCTCAGCAGTAGCCAAAACACTGGTGTGTTATCAACACCTTTCTAGCTACTGATGCAGAGCACAGTGCTATGAGGGCTGCTATGGGGAGAACTAACTCCATCTCAGCCAGACCCAATACACACGCCAAGTCCCAGTAATGCACTTCAGAATGTGGCCAGTAAGAGGCTAAAAGGTAATAAATTTTCCTAATCACATTTTGATTCAAAGCTGATGCATCCTGTCAATTGCCCTTGATTGGGTTCAGCTGCTGGTCATGTTTTGATATATTATGTTACTGTTGTTGATGTTTTACTGCATCATATTTGTGTCCATCTAGTGAATTTAATTTGGTTTTTTGATGATTCATACTACTTTTTTTTTAAAAATACTACTGTGATAAGCTTTCATAATTACATTCTGCCTTCGTTTATGATAAAAGCAAATTACCATCTTCTCTCCCAAAGTTTGTAATACTGAAGACACATCATTCTCTAGTTGAGTCAGTATTCAAATCACAGCTGTTGCTCAGCCCATGCTCCTGAGCAGCTTAAGGAATTCCGCATGCTCACAAATTTACCATTCAAATACAAACTGCTATACAGATAATATGCCAGCCTGTATCTGTAGTAATATCTTCATAGCTAACTCTTCCATAACTTAACAGGTACTTTTTCCCCCCACCCTCCTAATAACCAAGCCTGCAGAGAGAAGAGACATTCATTACCGATTCATACTTTTTCTGGATTAGGGGCTATGCTTAATTCTCATAATACAGTTTCTCTAACGTGATTTTTCTTTTGTGAAAAAAATTCAAAGGTTCCAAGTTCCTTTTAAGGGCTTATATATAATAACTGAGGATCACATTTGCCTATTAAGTAGCTGTACTTCAGGTAGATATGTGTACAGGCAGACAGTTTGTATACATCATATCATACAGTAATTAGCATGTAGACAACGTCTAAGGTGGCTTAATAGTGGCCAGCCCCAACCTCTCAAAAAAACTCATCTATTAGCCAGTCTTCTTACAATACTTGTCATAATGGAGTCCCTTTCTTGCTAAATTCCTAGGCATTAGCATGTAAAAATTATAGATGTTTAGATAGCATATATAAAATGATAGCTAAAAGGCAAATTCCTTCTATTCTCTCAAAGACAGGACAGATAATCTATCTTTAGCCATTAACCATCCCATATCTTGTGAATTAGCAAAGATGATGATATAGGCCCTCAGACATCAGCCAAACAGCCATCTCTAGGGTTAATGCAACTCTTGCAGAAAGGGTAAACAGGGGACAATGGATGTTGTAAGTAAAAAGAAAGTACTGTATTATACCATTCATACAGAGATTTAGTAGTTATGCAGAATACAAAGCTACACAAGAAGCATTTGTCCCAGTTCAGTCCCGGTCTTCTTTATTTTCTCTTTTGCCATGGGAAGTGATTTTCAGTTCATTTATTGTTGAAATTGAGTTTTCACCTGCACGTCAGCCTTTACTAGTTATGCTATTGTGTTTCCAAGCACTTTTGGGGACAAAGAGTTGACTTGATTATTCCTGAATAACAACTGTTCTCAGTAGACCCACAATAGCTACACTTTTACAAAACCAAGCAATCAGGAAGGAGGCAGTCTGTTTGTAAAAGAGCATTGGGCAGTGCTGATTTGAGTATTAAAGAATACTGCTTATCACTAACACCTGAATTTTGCCATCTGGCTGAATACAAATACAATTAAAATGAAATCTGATAGCTTCCCTGCATATTGCAGCGAGATAGCTGGTTAGTAAAGTATGTGGTTAAAAAAATACACATATGAACACTGATGACAAGTCTTGATCTAAATAGATTATTTGGTGGGAGGTTTGTTAAAGCCTTTATGTCCTCAGAACCTGGACTGTTCTAGGCCTTGGGAATATGCAAGCAAGGATTCCTTGTCCTGCAAAACAGATAAGTCTGTCATTGTGTTGAATAAAGCACTGGGAGGACTTGTATTCCCCAGAGCAGCCTACAAGTTTGTCTGGATTTTCAAAATCAGGGTTGTGGTGTTTCAGACACAGGCTCATTCTTGATGTACTGAGAACTGGAATATCTGCCTGCACAAAAGGCTGCCATCTTCACCAAACAGCGATAGGATTATTGACTCATTTCACAAAGAAAATAACACACATGGCAGGGATCTCAGGCCACTGATAATGGAGCTGTAAAAAAGTAGCTTGATGTCTAAATCTCATTAGAAGGTAATCAACACTTCACCATCCACAATTACCCTTGCAGGAAAACAGACGATTACAATTATGTAAATCAATACAGGGTAAGTGTCTTCAACTAGAAAATAAATATCCACTTTAATGAAACAGTTTTAGTCACTGATTTGAGTCATATGTCAGTGTCAAAAAAAAAAAAATCTATAAAGTATTTCCCAAGTACTTCTTTTTTCCCCCTGGTCAGATCATTAAAGCCCTGACAGTT
The DNA here is from genome assembly GCF_026419915.1 of Harpia harpyja. NCBI lineage: Eukaryota > Metazoa > Chordata > Aves > Accipitriformes > Accipitridae > Harpia > Harpia harpyja. The sequence goes on from NC_068947.1 coordinate 28,731,344, forward strand.
TTCCTTTCTTCTAAGTGAAACATACTTACTTTTTGGCATCAGCTCTTTTTCAGATATCTAGCACATCATAAATTTAAAGCCTGAGATCCATTTAGCTTTTCCTGTAATAACTGTTTTCCTCTCTTCTGATCACGTGAACTTTATGGGTATATATCACAGGGCTGATCATGGCAGACAGCCACTTGTTTCTATAAGGGGCCAGTGCACACCTGCACTGTCCTAAGGGTTCATGCAAAGTGCCAACATAGTTGCTAAGACAACCCCCTAAAAATTGCAAGTTATCTTCACTTTTCCCATGTTAAGAAGGGACTGAGATTGTTGTCAGACCTATATTTTTCCCTTGTCTGTCTTTGAGAGGTCTAGCAACATTGCCACTGTGAGCAATGCAGGCTCCTTGGCATCACCAAGCATGTTGAGGACAATGCACTTAGACACTTAGCACTGGCATCCACAGAGATGCTAGGCTTGCATTTCAGTGTGGTACAATCTGCATCTTCTCAACTGTCAATAAGAAAAAAGTCACCATGAGCATACGACATGGAGCGCAAACATTTTCTTTTGCAATATATACTCAGGATCACAGTTTCCCTAACAATGAATTATGTTTGTTAAAAAAAAAAAAAAAAGCAAAACTACCCAGAGTATAACACTCTTCATGGGTATAAATAACCCTATTCAATTCCATGGACACAAGCAGGCAGGCCAATGATAACACCCAAATGTCAATGGAACCTATTTGAGCCATATATAAAATAAGAGGAAACATGATGTGTTAGAAAGATATACACTTCTACAGTCTGCTCCAGGATGTGGATTATTTACCCAGGAAAAAAAAAAAAACCACCACACACCACAAAACACTTACTGCTGAAGCTGTTAGCAGTGGTTTTGCTTGATTGTTTCCATTTTTCTGAAAAGTCTTATACATACACTAACATAAAAAATGTTTTACATATCACAGCCTAAAGATACACCAAGAGTGTTCCATCATTTCAGCTGTTTAATAAAAAAAAGCATAAATACTGACACAAACACTGGCAAGACTGGCAAATTAAGTCCCTTCATCAATAGTTTTCTGTGTAGCTGTGAAGACCAAAACAGATTTCCAAGATACTTTTAAGACAGACATAATATGGCAGCTAGTAAGTTGTTGTTAGCATGTTGTGGAATAGACTTGACAAAAAATGTAGAGTCTGAATGGCTTAAGTATAATGTGTGCCAGCCGAGGGCGAGGGAATAATCTTATTCTACTGTCCCAAACCAGCAAACATTTTCACACATACTTAATTTTATATACATCAGTAGACTCCCTCAACAGGATTTCTCACAGGCATAAATTTAAGACTTCTGAGAGTTTGTGCTGATTGCTCATTTCATATTTTTGTCTTTAGAAGGAAATCTTTCATAAATCTTTAGTCATTAAGATACACTCTTCATCAATCATTATCCAGAGCAAGCATCATCCATTCTCTTACTCTTTCAGTGAAATTTGAATGCTTTTTTCCAAGTAAGTGTATTTTCATGGATTTGTTACCAAGATACCTGTATTTGCCACAGTTGTAAGCAAAATTTATATATATAGATGTGAAATTATATTAATTTCCTTGGTTTACAGACTTAAAGTTTCCTAGGATGGAACACCTTATATGCATCTCAGTACAAGAGTGCAATAGAGTGCCCATCTTTTTGCAGTAGTTCCACAATTAAAAGAAAATGCAACACACAAGCCCTTGCTCATTCACCTTCTACTAAAAAAAAGTGGGAAAAGCCAATCCACATGGGATCTTAGAATTAGTGACAGTTCACTCAAGGCAAAACTAGAAGGGACCTTTAAGGGGAGGAGAAATAAGTTAGAATATTTTTCTCTTGGGGTAAATTATCCTTTATAATAAAGTCAAATGGAGGTAAAGCATAACTGGTTCATTCACATCACATATATACAACCCTGTTTGGGAAGAAACTTGAGATATATAGAGTGGGATTCATCTCACCAAACTTTAGTTATTCACAATGTACCTGTCCATATCTGAGCTGGCTCACTGACCTCACTGCATAGACAACTGAAAGAAACAGGCATTTTTATGGTGTATTTGCAGTATTTTCAAGATCTATGTTAAAACGAAATTAATCCCATTCTAAAAATACTGATATTTTTTTTTCCTTCACTGCTTATAACGTGAGCCTAGACTGATTAGCTGTATTCTGCAGCTACATTTAGATTTAGTCAGAGCCTTGCCAACTGTCTAGTTAGGACTCAGTATTTCTTAAGATTGCTTGGAAGCGAAGGTCCTACTGTCTGTCAGTGGTGGGAGTGGGGACTGCTTCAGCAAGAGACTCAAATTTCCAACTAGTGAGTGACAGGTATAAGTATGGGATTACAGTGTAGAAATTGCTATCGAGTCATTGCTTCATCTTACTTATTTCACATTACTACTATACATTCTTTTCTGATCCATGAGAGATTTGCAAAGAGAAAGTCATTATGAGAATTAGTTTCAAAAAATAGTGCTGCATAGAGCACTTTATGAACCAAAGCATGTTTTCCTGCAAATATGTTATAATCAAGAATTTCGATCTACACAGGATCAGACCTGAACTACAGAGAAGTCAAGGTACAGAACATGACCAACAAGACAAGAGACTTTTTTGCACCTAGATGCTACCTGGGGACAGCGCACCAGCCTTGTTTCACTGGGAACAAGAAAAGCCATGTGAAAGACAAGCAGACTGTCCATACTGTCCCACACATTACCTATCATAGCTCCCTCCATGGTAGGTATTTTCTCTTGCACCTATTTGCCAAGTGGGGTCCTGGGACTTGGCAATCATGAGTTTGAGAATTGCAATGCCTTCCTCTACTCTACCTTTGAACAAGGTTGTCGTATTCCTGGAAAAGTAGCATGCTCACCTGAGACAAAACACTGGAATTTTTCATCACTCTTTCCTTAGCCCCTGAACAGAGCCTCAGCCTGGCCAACCTGCACAGCTGTTCCCCACAGGCAAGGTAAGCTTTACAGTGTTGATCAAGGGGGATTGCCTCTAATATAGAAGTCTGATTCCTGAAGCTGATTTAAGTACTTTGGTATTTCTACCCTGCTATATAAGGACTCATCCACCATCACACATCTCAGGTTATCAAAACTGTATTCTCATCCATGAGTCATAGCAGTTTACCTAATATAAAGAGTCTTTCCAAAGGATATTATGGAATTTCTTGGTTAGGAGCAAGGCATGTTTATTAGAAACATGTATTATATCCAAGAGTCATCACCTCATTTCACTTTAAGAATCTAGATCATTGATTTGTCCCCAAGACGACATTGCTCAGAATAGGTACATAAGGAGAGGAATTAATAAAGGAGTCTAGGGGAGTTTAGTGCACAACTTCCCTTGCAGTTCTCAAAGGCTCAGCTTTAGTAATTACTGAGACCTACAACTGAACAAAAAGATCTTGTACCACATGGGCATGCATGTCCATTAAAAGCTTTTCTAGTATGGAACCAAATGCTGGGCATTCACAACAAAATGTTGTGTTCAATACACAGCTGTTGCATATGTATCCTGCAGATGAGACTGGCAGTGTTTTTTCAAATTATACTTTCTCAAATTCTGAGCTACAAACATAGCTTAAAATTAACAGTCCATGTCCAAAAAAAAAAAAAAAACACCACACCAAAAAAAACCAGTAGAAGGTTTCATCTACAGAAACTACTTAAAGTCTGATAGACAAAACTCAGGTGTAATAAGCAGGCCAAGCCAATTGAACTAAATTAAATTGTGCCCTTTGAGAAAGGGTTTGTTATCTCTATTCAATTCATTACCAATGAAGATACTTCTTTAATTGTCTTACTTCACAATATTTTATGATCAACTCAAAACCAGTCATAAGCTGTGCAAGTGAACATATCCACATCCTTAAAGACATCTGAAGCAAATAAGCCTATAATTTAGTGGCAACTCCTGTTGTTTCATGACCCACCAAATGTTTTTCTTCCTTTAGTGTTTTATATATCCAAATACTTTTACACCAACAGATACATATTGCTTTAAAATACCATATCAGTATTTAATCTGCTATTGATGCATAGCAACAGCTAAAAGCAAAATTTAAAAAGCCATAGAAATACAAAAAGACAGCAAATGGCAGTCATTAAACTACAACATCTATGATTAATACATAGGCTGTTAAATGATTAGTAATAAGATTAGCTTGCATCTCTCCTGCCCAATAGATACTTAAAGTAATTGCATCTTTGCAAACTGCATTATCATCACTTCATGTTCTTCATGATGTCATGGGACAGCAAGGCAGACTCAGCAGTTTCTCCTGAGCCTGCTTTGATTTTTTTTCTTTAAGAATCAGTTCTCTGGCAACACTAATTTTCTGATTTGGAGCTGTGAGCACTGCTTACAAAACAACCATCTAACTACACTAAAAATTACAAAGCATTTATATTACTTCTCTTCAACAATTCCCAAATTAAAGATGACAAAGAAATAACACATAAATATGAATTGTGTGATGCAAATAATCATTTTAATTATATCCTAGGAAAATTAACATACTTGGAAAAAGAAACAGAAACCCCCTACCTAAGGAAATGGCATTTTGAAAAGGTAGACCCTTCCTTCTCTGCCCTCTTGACACTGTGGACAAAGTGGTTGCAATTTTGCAGTTATTGCTAGATCTGCCGCAAACTTACTGCAGCAAATGGGAATCTTTCCACAAGGTCCAACCAGCACTCAAGTCAGTTTCAGGAACAGTTTCTATGTGAGTGATAGGGATTATATATTTAACTTATTTGGAATGAGAGCAGTGAGATTTCCATTTATTCCAGAGCATCATGACTGATAAATTAGCAATTTTTCAGAAACAGGTCTGTTTAAGATGTAGACTTGTGATTTTAAATGTAAGCCTGTTTGAGTCCAAACTGTTGGTTCTTGTATAAGATAGACGACAGCTAAGCTAGATGGAAGTCAGGTGGACAGCACACACTGCCCGATAATTCAACAGTACTACTTCTTGTTTGAAAAAAGGCCAACTACTACTAGTTCTAGACCTATCCATGTGCAGGGGGCAGGATAGGGGTGTGGTCCTTGAGGGAAAAAAAAGTTCTCATGCCAGTATATCAAAATATTCTGGCATAAGCATACTAAATATCTTTGCCTGTTATTGTCTAGAGAATCTTTATCTAATGAATACAACTTCAGCTAATACACTTCATACTTCATAAATAGTTCCTTCTCTAAGTGGCTTCAAATCTTCTCCTGTATTCTACCAGCCAAGTGTCAGCTGCATATTACAGTGACATGAGATTCATCACATGCTTTGAAACACTTCAAGGAAATATGGGGTAGAGCCTGTATTCTTTCAAAACCCCAAAGCCTTACATGCATCTAGGAACAGTTTGACTAAGCAGTATACACATATTGCACATTGTTTTAAAAGGTGGACCTTTACTCAGTTTGCTACATGTCACTTAAAGGCAGAAGCTTCAGCTAAAAGATTAAGGGACTGGGTTTCCTCAGTCACACATGAGACTCCTGCACTAAGACTACTAATGCAAAATGCATCTCATGGATGAGTAATCTTCATTAGTCCTTAAAATAACAACAAGTGTTACACAGTATTCATAAAAATTGTTAAACTAAGAGCTTTGCTGTATCATATATAGGACTGTACAATTCACATTGTAACAGAGGTAGAGGAAATATTTCAGGGTACACTTCAGGCAGGCAAGCTTTTTCAAAATGTTGGAAGTACTGCTACTTAGCTATTGTTTCCTAGAAGATAATAGTTTCACCAGAAGCCCAACAGCACATCTCAGTTCTGCATATGAACTTTCTTCAAATAAGACATCACCAAAATGGTCACTGACTATACTCCATCAGCAACTAAGAAAATTATCTGAATTCAGCAACTAAATGTTTGCTACAAAAAAAGCCTACAAAAAAGTTTCCTTGACTTGCTACCGTTACAGCCTCTGCAACAATTGCATACAAATAATTTGCTTGTTCTGGAATCAGTTTGTAAAGAGACATGTTCTCACCCGCACATACAGAAATTTACACACATAACTTGTTAACAAGTGAGTCAAGTGTGTAAATCTTTGTTTCAAGACAAATGTACGGATGTGCTTGCGCACGCAACATGCCTCCGAGAGCCTGTTAGCTTTAGCGTGGAGGGTTTGACCCAAAGCGCAATTAAAAATAGCCTTTTCATTGAATTTAGCAGCTTCTGAGTGTATGCACCTGCGTGCTGGAAACACACAATGTGATCCTACAGCTCTTAAATTAAACCTAAGCTCAAATGTTAGATATAGATTCTGAAGTATTGTCTTCCTCTCGGTTTTGAGAGTTGTAGCTATGCCTACACGTAACAAAATTATTTGTGCTGTATGCTCTTAAAAGCTTGCTTTTTCCTCCTAACTATTTTACAGGCAAAGAAGTATTCCTGTATAGACGCAAACCAATCTCAACGGGACGTGTTCCTCAGAAAGACATCTCAGCAAGTACACGCTCTATCTTTTCAAACAATTAGAACGGAGCTACGTTGTGCAGGCAGGCAATCAATCGAGTCTAAAAATCTGCCTGGGCAAGACAACGCCGTGTTGGCAGGAACGGACTTGAGAGTGCTGCAGGCGTTGGACAGCCTAGCTCTCCGTCTCTGAAGAGCCAAGCCTATAGCTGCTTTCAGCTCCCACGGGTGCACCGGTGAGCCCCGGGTCAGCCCCGGGTCGGCCTCGCCGGGCCGGCGCACGCTTACAGAGGCCGGGGCCGCGGCGGCAGCCGCTCGGTGGCCGCCGAGGCGGAGGCGGGCCAGCTCAGCTCTCGCGGCGCGCTCCGGCGTCGATTTCGCGGCGCGCCCCCAACACGCGGGTCATTTAACGAGTGGCTTCGGTGCCAGCTCTTCCCCTCCGTGGTTCCTGCCCCCCTGAGCGCTGAACTCCCACACCGGCCCCGGCACCGACGCCGGACGCCATCCGGCCCCGCGCCGCCCGCCCGCCCGCCCCGGCGCCAACCCCGTGCACTCACCGCTGAGGACGCGCCCGGCGAGCCCCCCGGGCCCGCACAGCACGGCGGCCGCCAGCACCGCCGCCAGCCCCAGCCCGCCTCCGGACCCCATGGCGGCGGTCCCGCTGCCGGCTCCCCTCCGAGAAGCAGCTCAGGGCAGGCTCGATGCCCGCCGGCGGGGAAGGGGCGCCGGCCCGGCTCCGCGCCGCTGCCCGCCACCGCCTCCCCCTCTGCGCCGCGGCCCTGCCTATATCTGCTCCCCCCCCCCCGCCCCGCCGAGGGCCGGCCCAGGCGGGCGGCCGGCACCGCCTCCGCGCCGCCCCCCCCGCCGCCCCCCGGCAGGCCCCGACGGCGGCCGGACCCTGCTGCTGCCCCTGCCGCTGCCCCAGCTCCAGCCCCGTCGCGGGGGCGGGCCGGGGGCGGGGGTAGCGCCCGGTGGGGGGGGGGGGGGGCGTCTGCGCGGAGGGTCGCGGGCGTGGGCCGTGGGTCCCGCCGCGCCGCAGCCCGGTGTCGGGCGCGGGGGGGAGCGGTGCCCGAGGAGCGCCCGTCCCTCTCCGCCGGCCGCCGCGGAGCCGGCCAGAGAGCGACACCGGTGCCCCGTGCGCGACAGCCGTCTCGCTGCCGTCGGGGCTGTCACCGTCCGCTGCGGGCTCGAGGCTCTCGGAGGGGCGGCTGCCGTCGAGCCCCAGGCTGCCGGGCCGTGCGGGATTAGTAACTGTCTTAGCGGCTGGTGAATGGCGTCGAGAGCCGGGTCCGCGTTAAAGGCGTTATAGACTTCTCCTCGTCTGTGTTTTCCCTAGCAAGAAGAGAAACGCGCTACTGCCAACTTAAAAACGTATAAATATATATCCGTATATACAGGTATATATATATATACTGGAAAGTCCCCTCTTCTCACTGCCCTAGAAGATACTGTAGTCAGATTCACATTGCTGCACTCTGGAAATACACTGTGGCAGTTCTTTGGGCCTCTTCAAATGACCGCTTTAAAGGCTTTGTTCTTCAGGGTCATGTTGTTAAGGTTTTTTCTAAAAATACAGTTTGTAGATTTCTTTTATTACTTGTGGACTTGTGAGTGCTTTGCTTTTAAATGGGATAGATCATTACAGATAGGTTTAAAGGACATCTTGTATGCAAATTGTTTGATGGTTTGCCAGTCAACTTCATCTTTCTCAGAACTCAGCTAGAGATCATATATATATATATGGCATATTGGTAAGTCATTTTCTCTTTGGATGTTTATAGCCAGGTTTTGAAGTCAATAAGTCTCAGATTACTATGGATTTTAAAACACTTGATGGATTACCTAGCTGCCTTAAAGGTACCTGAGATCAACTTCTTACTAAAAAAACTTGAAGTTTATAAGTAGCAACGGAAAATTATTTCAAGCACTGCTGTGTTTTGCTACCAACTTGTTTGATTTAATAGCAGAGTTATTTATTTGTTTGACTGATACAGATTTTTTCCAGGTGGATTTTAGGCTTCCAAGCCAATAATTAATTTTTTTCTACATCTATGGGCAAGTTGAGCTGTGATCTAAAACTGGCTGTACTGAATAATATGTTCTGAAATAGAGAAGTTGCCTTAAATCTCCAAGGCATCTGAGATTCAACATTTTCTTCATGTAAAGCTGATGGTATGCAGAAAGAGAAGTGCATGACCAAAACCTATAATTAATACAATGAGAATCTGAAAACACTTTGGTAATCGGAGCCTTTCAGCTCTAGACGTTTTTAACCTACTCCTGTGTTGCAAATATGAGGGAGTTCAAGTTTGTCTGAATTATCTTTGATCTCAAGTGATGTCCAGCCAAAGGAGGTGGGGAAAATTAGAAACACGTTACAAGTTTTCCAGAGTGTGAAGTCTCCTACTGTCTCAGAAATGATATATAGATAGTAAGGGATGAAACCCTCCAAACTGGTGGGAATCTTAGGTTGAATACCAGGCATAGAAACTGAAAAGGTCGTCTTCTTTTTTCTTATGCCTTTGCAAAACTTTGTTAGCTTGCCAGCTCCTAGAGCCGTGTTGAAATGAAATAGTTGTATATTCGCACAACTAAAGTAACTCTCCAGGCATCCACACAACCATCTCTTTTCCAGTGGAAGTAACAGCATGCAGAGGGAAACAAAACAAATCCTGTCTTTAGGAAATTATGCAGCACTTTTTGGACATGCTTTATGCTGGTTTATTAGCCAAAATTGTATATACAGTGACTTTTCCTGGCATTCTGCTGATCTTTGCTGCACATATCATCACACAATTCTCTTGGGGGGAGAGGGGGGGAAGAATAAGTGCAATTGTGTTGAGACCAAACTGCATTTTCATAATTACCTGCAGAAACTTCCCAGGCTTGTCTTCATCTTACTTGCAGCCACTTACAGCTTGCTTTCCTGCAGAAAGAAAGCACAGAGCCCTGCGATACTACATCAGAGGAGCTTTTCTTAGCAGTGCCAATTCACACCAGCTAAGAAGCTACCCATTAATCTGTCTACTTCTCCCCATCCCTTTCATAGTCAAAATATATTCCACTTTTTTCAGGACATGGTGATTTCATTTTCAGTTAAAAATAGTTGCTTCCCAGACCTGGCAACTGCATAATTTGCAATTGTTCATCTGGGCCTTCTAAACAATGGAAACAGGACTCACTGCTGCGACCAGGCTTATGGTCTTTATAATACATTCACTCTGTTGATACTGTGGTTTCATCTGCAATGTATGAACATAAGACACAGTGGCATCGTGAAGCGACTGAGCAACCTAGAATTTCAACAAATAATTGTATTAGTATACAATTATATAAATATTAATTTATTAAATTATATTAAATATTATATAAATATTAATTATTAAATTATAATGAATATTAATATAAATAATTCAATAATTGTATTACAACTAAAAAACCTAGCAATGCATATTTCAAGGTTCTGGTACCCAGAATATGAATAACTTCTAGTGCATTAGAAGTTTGTAATGATTATTGCAAAATCCTAATGACTTGTATGTCCGTGAAATGACTCTTTGAAAGGTGGACTGTCTTTTCTCTGGTATCATTATTTTGCCACATTGCAAGTTTTTATTTCCTAACCTGGAGAATACAAAATTAGTAATAGAATAATTTATCTGAACATAAAGCTTTTAAAACATTGCTATCTTCAAGTCAGGACTAGGTAATTTTCTAAGGTAACTTTTAGTCTAAGTCAAATTATTTGCCAAATCACAGAAGAAAATGGGTAAATTTGAGAGGTTTTGTTCCATAAGGTAGCTAAATCATTGGATAACTTAATGGTATTTAGCCTATGAATTTGTGAATAAATATGATCATTAAATGCTGATGTGTTTCTCCTTATTGCTTTTTAAACATTTTAAAGACCAGATTTGGCCACTCTTATTTAGTATCACTAATAAATTTTTAAACAAGCCTAGAAGGGAAAAAAAGGAAAATAAGTTGGAATAGTTCCCCTCTGGGGTGGCTTAAGAGTTCCTCTATTTTACCATTCACCAAAGCGGTAGTGCTCTATACTTCACTTTCATGAAATACTGTTTGAAATCTGAGATACAGCTCTTTGCTCAGTTCATTTCTCAGCAATGATTATTTTAATTTTCTTTTTAGTTTTCCCACTCATATCTAAAATTCTTCTGTCACTTGGCCATGAGTCTAGATGATGCGGTCTCTGAAGCTGCCCTGGTATACAACTGAAAGCAGGAGGAGAAAAGAATTTTGTACACATACCATGTGCAATGGCTTGCACATGGATAGTTTATTAAATAACTTTGCTAGAGCTCTATCAATTTGATATCTCATTGGCTTCCAAAAATGGTTTAAGCTACTTAGCTTCTCCTGCCAATTTTCTTGGGACTATAATAGCATTATATTTTTAATGGGTTTTTTTATTCTGTAGTTATGGAAAAGAATTCAGTACAGATGCTAAAAACATTTGAGATGTAAGATGTACTAGACGACGGAAGGGATTAGAGAAATTTTAAGCTTCCTTCACCCCCCCTTTAGCAGCATCTGAGGTACCATCCACCCATAAAGTTAATGCGAGTCAAAAGAAAAAGAGGAGCAGGAGAGAGGAGAGAAGAAAGGAAATGTACCATCGTTCATTATTCAAGTGTCTAAAAATGTATCTCTAGCCTGCACAATACGGTGCCGCTTAGAAATTCTGAAACTACCTGCAAGTTAGTGGTCTGCGTAGCTGGGGCCAGCGAGGCGCGCTGGCTTGAATTGCGATACTCCAGTTAGAATGGCACTGTTCCCACCTGAATCTGTCCAGCTCTGAAGCCAGCTAATTCAGCGCTAACTCAGGTATTTCTGCATAGTGCTGCATTGCACAGTGCAAAATGCCGTTGTGGCTGTACATGCAATGCAGTATGACTGACAGTTACACCAAGTTCTGCCAAGGAGGACCAAAGTAATTTAATTTCCTTCAATTATAATCCATTTAGATGTTAACATATAGCAGAAGTAGCTTTAAAAAAAATGAACAAAACCTTTTAGATAAACAGGGTTTCTTAAAGGTCACAGGACATTTTTTACATATTAGCACAAAATTTGTAAGTTCACAGATTTTTTAAACATTCTTAACTGTGATCTATTGTATCTACTAAAATAACATCCTTCTCTGCCCCCTGCCCCTTAAAGTCCCATTAAAGCTAGTTGTTCAGCAAAATCTTCATGGCTACAGACCCAATTTATTAATATTTCTTGGGTTTGGATCAGACTAATCAATAGAATGAAACTGTGCATGTTGATTAAGCCTGATTCTCAAACCAGATGCAAAATACTAACTCTAAGTGAGCAGCAGTTCTGTCCCAAACCAAGATAGCAAGTCATGTTTCAAACTGCCAAGATGAGCATTTTGACAACTCTAAAGCTTTATTATGAAAACATATTCAAGGCAAGGAGGTAACTGAAAACAACTGTTGTTAGAAAATTCATCTTTCTGGGTAGAAATAGTGGTTCACCAGAATTCACAGGTGAGACAAATTTCTAGCCACTTCTTTCTCTGTCCTCTCAGGGGAAGCAGCAAGTGCTCAGCAATATTCTCTTAAAAAGTGTGCCCAGCTTCAAAGTCCAGGTGGCCTCTACTGGAGTATATTTAGTTATACCTTTGGGTGAGCACATGCATCTTTATATCTTTACTTGATTTGCCTGAATGAGAACTTAAATCCTGGTTATTGGTGTTCGTCAAATTTCATGTAGCAAATTTGTGAGAGTAGAAGTACGAATATCATTCTCTCTCTGTGTTACCCTGTTTTCCCTGTGTATCAGAGATGATAATAGGACCTCATTTGAATGCTAGGGTCTCTAGGTATTACAGATACCAGCAGTATTTACATAAGCCTTGCCACTGTACCCTGCCTGAAAGATGCACTACACATTTCCTTTTTGCTGTGACCTTTGTGATTGATCTTATTTTGTGCTCATATATTTTATCAAAATCTTTGTGATCTGGAATTTTCTATACTTTCTGGCGAGCAAGTTTGTTCAGGAATGTCACGAGATTCACTCATTAAGTTTTCAGACCTTGTTTTTACTGCTTACTTTTAACCACTATTGTGACAATTGAGCAGGACAGGTTTGCTAAGAGGGTCAATCATGTGCTTGTGTGAAGCAGTAACCATGTGAGAGGGAGTACAGATTTTATCTTGTACTTCTTCAGTCAAAGTGTCATTTTCTCCTGAAAACTTTATCTGTTTGTTAAAGCATGACTACTAGGCCAACACACCCATTCTTTCCTTCTCAGCTGCTTTCAGGCATTTGAAAAGAAAATGTGATTCAAAGAATACGTGGTAACCAATAAAGATTGATGACTATTAGGTCTGCTCAGCAGTAGAGGTTGCCTGACAGTCCCAGGATCCTTCCTTTCCCTGTGGAACCTGAGCTGTGGGTTGTGTTTTGCTGTTTCTCCTTACCATTGGAGATATTGCTAACTACCAGCAGAAGGGGTGTTGGAGACACAGTGAGCATCGCCTATTATTTTTCAGGATGTAGTGATGTTTCCTTTTAAGCACTTTCTTGCAATGCATTTCTCAGTTTTTCTCACCTCTACCAGGGCTTATTCTGTTCCTCTACTCCTTACCCTGTTATCCTAACTTGATAATTCTGAGTGTTACTGCAAGTATCCTGCAATGTTACCCTGTCTCAACCCTCTTCTTTCAGCACTAGGTTTCCCTAACTGCTGATACTGAGTCCTGCAGCTCATTCTTGCTCCTCCTCGTAAGTCTGAATCATGTTCCGTAAGCCCTGTAATGCTGTGAAAGCAACTCTGTAGTGCTGCTTAGTCCTGATCTCCTCCTAAGAGCAATGATATGGCCACATGCAGAACCTTGTTTTGTTCCCTGCCACACCTTTCTTTTTCATCTCAATTCACCAGTAAGCCTAGTTTCCTTTTCAGGTTCTGCTGCCTCCTAATGCTGAGACACCGGATCTACATGTCAGCTGAAGAAGTTAGAGTACTCAGGCAGCTGTGAGTGGTAGGGATGTCTTCTCTCTCTCCTTCTCTGGGAAGGATTTAGTGTTTCTTAAGTAGAACAAGGAGTCCTGCCTGTCACGCAATGTTTGCTTTTGTCAATGTCTCAACTTTTTAACGACCTAAGTAGCTCTAATGCAAATCAGCATTTGAGAGGGGAAAAAAACAAACAAAAAAACAAAAAAAAACAAACAAAAAACCCCAAAACACCAGAACACTTTTGTTTCACAACCTTTATCTGTTTCCTAATGTGTTCTGATCAAATCATGCAATCTGTTAGCAAGAATTCTCACCAAGCTTACAGCTTTGTGTTATGAAGTTTGTAGTGCACCTGCTTCTGTCTCTTCCAAGCAGAAGGAGGAGGCAGTGTTGATGCTGGCAACATTACTCAAAGTCTACCTCATATAAGTAGCTGTTTGACTCTGTTCCTCCTGGCCTGGATAGGTCAGCTCACATCTCTTAGCCAGCCTGCCTGATGAGTTTGCCTCTGATACAGAGGGAGTGAAAGAGGATGTCTTGCATGTTGTGTCAAAGCTGACCAAACTATGCTTAATGTCAGGCTGGATACACTCACAGTGCAAGACGTGAGCGTGTGTGCAGACATAATTTCTTGCACCTCCACTGGCTGAACTGTGTGGACTGTAAGTTAATGGAGTCATGACCAAGTGAAGCAGAAATGTAAGAGCAAAGGGAAATGGACATCAGAAATACAGAGGAGCGAGATTGTCTTGTGCTGCTCCAGAGGCTGTTGTACTTGGGTGTCAGCAGCTGACATTTCAAGTTTTTCTCGCTGCCCTTCTGATCCATGCTTGCCAGCAATGACAATATTACTTAGAAAACCTCGAACTACAAATATAGTTCCTGGGAGAAAATTGTTATCCTTCTTTAAGGGCCACTCCAAACTTCCTTAGTAGAAGAGGCCTGACACAGGAAGGTTATCTTACACTAGCACTATTTAGTCAGTGCTTCCCAAACTTGTTTGAACTTCCAGGCTGGCAAGACCTATCTCCTTGGGACAGAAGCTGAAGTAAGAAACCCCTGAATCTCTGACCTGCATTTCCTTGTAGGTCTTGCAAAGACTCATAGCTTGAAATTTTTACACTGCCTCCCAGCTCATGACACCCTCATGTGCAGGCACAAGATCTGATCAACCTCTGTCACTTAAGCCCAAGTTTCCACTAAGAAAGAGCTCCATTTAGGCCTGGGAGAGGACAACCTGGATGATACTCTGGAGTATGACTTCTCTGACCCAGATATGAGGAGAGAGAGGCCAAGGTCTCAGACCCTGCAGGCTGTAGTGTGGCTTAGGTCTTTAATTCCTCTCTATGAGAAAGAATCATCTCAATTCTCAGGCTTCAATACTGATGATTAACAGTTAGGTGCCGCTGCCCTTACTACCTTTGTCTTCTTCATTCCCACACCCAAACAAGTTTCCTGCACAAAACAGTCCTTCAGAGCTCCGGCTTTGTTCCAGCCAGAGGTCCTGCAAATCAGAGGCTCCCGAAAGGTGCCCCTTGCTGGAAGCAGAAGGGGTAGTGAGCAGTGGTGTTCCTGTAAAATTCCAGCTTCTTGGCCTACTGTCTTTCTGGTTCAGCTGCTGGCAAATGGATCCCAGGGCAGATGGATCTCAGCCTTTCTGCCTGAGCAGCCAGTGTTTCAGACTTGTGTACATTTGTGCTTTTTGTGTATGGATGCAGTTTAAAATGAAAAGGTTTCTGTAATGAAGATGGGTTGCTTGTATAAATACAGGTTGAGAAAAAGGAACAGACTGGGGTGGAGAAAAACTTGGAGTTCAGCTGGTAGCTAGCTGCAAATAAGGCAAAACCTGCAAAAGCATAGACTTGTTAGATCAAGCACACCTAACCTTTAGTATTCCAATTAAGGAAAATGCTCAGTATTTGCACAGTAAGATAATCACCTTTCATTTGTATCCTACATTGCTATACCTATGGTGTTCCCTGCCTTGTTTACTGGTCTTTTAGCATTTCACTTGAAAGACTAGACAGTGTGGCTCATTAACATCATCTAGTTCTCTGGCTGGAATCAAATAAGCTGTGATGCTGAAGCTCTGCAATAAGCTAAACCAAATGTTATACTGCTGTTCTAAGCTAGCATATAACACTAAACCAGTGATCTCCATGTATTTGTTCTCTTGAGCGAATGGTGGTGTTTTCCAGATGCAAGGTCTGTTAAGGCTACTTACACCGTGGGGGATTGCTTCTCTAATAAGGAGTAGCTTCATCATAGATCTCCCTTCAGTAAGGAGAACTACCATGGTCTCGTAACTTTCAGGAATTCAGATGGCGGTAACAGGGTGTCAGCGACTCCTTGCTGTTTCCTGATTCTAATTCCTGGAGAGCTGGGATTAATTCAGTTGCAGATGTCAATTGTTGCTAATTCAGCTCTGCAGTGATAAGGTGGCTGATTCAGCAGGAAACAGAATTCATTTTCTTCTAGACACATACTGGTATCTCTTTTCATGAGTTAAGCTATTTGTGATCCTCCCTACCTCGCAGAAGCAGGAGTGTCAGTTCTAACTACTGTTCTTGCATTCCCAATGAGGTCTAATCAATGTTAGGAATGCCAGGAGCTCTGAAGGCTTGGCTCTCATGCTTCTGTCCAAAACTGAGCTTTGGCAACTGATACCGTCTGAACATGTTACTGATCCTAAATTTTTCTGTTTTCCTCCTTTCTTTTCATCCTCTTCTCCCTGCAACTTCCTGAAGTGAACCACCTGGGGAGAGGGGAACTCAATCCACACACAAAACACCCTGCAGCAACTATTTTAATGGATAACATGCATGAAATACAAAATCATCCTCTCTAGAAAGTCTAACCTGTAGATTTTACTGTGTCTTTACAGAGAAGACTGAATAATCTCGTGAGACTACATCACTGAATTAAAGCTTCAGTTGTTTCAAGGGTGGAAGGTTTTATTCAAGGAGGAAGGAAAGAGAACTGCTGACATTTGCAGCACAAAAAGAAATCTAGAAATTTAAGAAATAAGAAGTCCTATATGAAAAAATTGATTAGTAAAAGCCTGAAAAAAGTGTATAGCTTTATAGAAGGAAAGAGGCGATTATTCTGTTCCTAGAGAACATTTTGCAAAGGTTATTTTTATTGCAAGAGGATATACTACCCAGGATACTACTTCAAAAACAAACATCTGGGGGATTTTGTCTTAGCTAAAGCTAAGCAAAACCAAATACTGGCATGCCA
This sequence comes from Harpia harpyja, assembly GCF_026419915.1. Classification (NCBI taxonomy): domain Eukaryota; kingdom Metazoa; phylum Chordata; class Aves; order Accipitriformes; family Accipitridae; genus Harpia; species Harpia harpyja. The sequence continues at coordinate 28,748,053 of NC_068947.1, forward strand.
AGAATGCCGGTTACACCTTCTACAATGAAAGCTCTATGTAATAAGTTTATGTAATACATACACTGACTTTAAATATGTGGAATACCTTAAGGATATCTGCTCGTTAAAATGATTCATGTCAAACTCTATATTGCACAAGCTGACCCATGGCTTCATGAGTTTCCAAACTTGGAATGCCTTCAGCTCTCTAGAGTTGAATATCAAATGACAGGCTGTGTCTACAAGGGGATGGGATGGAAAATGCTTCATGTCCTCTTGGAGGAAACTCACTGCAGAAAACTGATTTGAATGTTTATTGTTCCTTTTGATGTCACCTGGCCATTCTTCTGTATGTGGTGTAAGCTCTTACATTTAGTTTTGTAAACAGGCCATAGAACAACTCAGATATTAGGGAATGTATGTGGCAAAACTGCAGAGTTAGTATTACTGGCAAAGCTTCCACGATATGGCTAGCCCACAGGCTAGATAATTAAGGATTACTCTTAACCTTTTCAGATCATGTTCCCAAATGAAGGCCACTTTAATTAGTCTCTGAATGTGTTTGGATTCTCTTCTTCCCCAAAATACTGTTAACAAGCACTTCGATGAGGTAAATATACTACTTACCCAACAATAAAAGCCAGCTACTTTTCATAGCTCAATGAAATAAAATTAAGTAAGTAATTATATTAAAACAGAACAAAAAAGGCTAAAAGTTATTATAGACTGACTCAGTCTTTGGTGTCTATTAGCTTCATACAGGTTAGCAATTTGTCAGACTAGTAGAATTGCTCATGAGAATTAAAGTTATACCTAAAAGCAGCAACAGAAAGCCTTTTCATTCATCTTTGAAAGGTCATATTATGGACAGAATCTCTGTTCTTTTGGAGTTGTTTAATTATGATTCCTTCAGTAGGACATAAAGCTTGAAAATTTTTTTTTAGCACTTAGTTTCAGGGAGACCCAAACTGTTAAGAATTAGAGAATATATGTTATATAAACATATATATGTAATAATATACTAATATTTGCTAACATTTTAGTATATATTCTTTATATATATTAGAGTAGAATTTTCCCCACTGTCCCAGTAGAGTGATGGTAGGTATACAATAAATCAGTGCTGTAAGCATGATTTTACCTGTCTCAAAACAATGCAAAAACCTACTAATTCCTGTGTTGTATATAAGCTGTTTCAGTCATAAAACTGAAGAAAATTGATCATTTCATTTGCCACATGTATCCTTCTTTTTGCTGGAATTTAAACAGTTTTAGAGGCATATCTGATACAATCAGGAATGTTAGATTGCCATATCTTCCTAGCTTAACTTTAGCCAAGTTGTTAACGGTATGTAGTTGTGCCTTTTTAAAGTATTTAGATTTTTTCTAAATTGGTTGGGGTTTTTTTTGAAACTAAAAACTTAGGACACATATAACTAATCAAATTATTAAAAGATCAAGAGTGTGCCTGTTTGGGGCCAGGGGATGGTGGCAGGAAAGTGCCTTTGTACTTGTAAATGCATAACTGCTACTTTCTTATTCCTATCTCTTATTATTTCCCCCCAAATATGAATATCAGGCTATTTTCCTCTCCTTTCTTCGTAGATTCTCCTTTTCCTCCTTCCTAGAATTTTACATGAGACCAGTCTGTTCTCCTGTCTTGCACTGAAGTTGAGCAATCCCACTCCCAACAGAACAATCCAGTTTTATCCAAGGATATCTTGATATTTCTTTCTTTCATGTATCTTGTTTAAACATTTAGTATTCTTCAAGTTAGGACTAAATTTCCCACTCATGGAAATAAGTCCACTTCAATACATAATAATCTCTCACTAGTTGAATCTTTTCCTTTGGATACTGCTTCATCGACATTCTACCGCCCTTCTTTGTCCCAACTTCTATTTCACTGACTTTTGTTGCATGCAGTTCTCTACACATGGTCCTCTTTCCTCTCTCTAGAGAAAGAATGCTGATAACAGAATCTTCCTTTAGAAAAGCACTGACAATATAAGGTTATTTAGCCATAGATGAGAAAGAAGAAAGTCATTTCGCATATACATGGTGCATGTTTCGGGTCTCTGAGCAGGGAGGAAAGTTGATTAAATCATTAAATGTAAAACATCTTAGTGTTTGTGGCTGTTCAAGTGCCTAATATGGAAAACCTGAGAGCGTTTCTTAGTAAAATGGACTAAGGGATTGTAGCCAAGTGGCTGCATGGGAACTGTCCTAGTAGTAGTGGTCTTCATTGGCATTATTGGCTATAGGTATGTTGTGGTGCTGAATTAGCTCAGGAAAGATTTGGTTTTGTATAATTGTTAAAAGCATCAGAAAAAGGTATGACTTAAATTACATATACAGTAAGGTACTGTGTTTCAAACATTTTCCTAAGCATGCTAAGGAAAATAAAATAGCAGCAAGGTATCTTTGAGAACTTGCAAATTTTTATAAATAGTGTTATAGGAATACCTGAGTGGAAAAGAATTTTTAATTTAAATTTTGTTTTCCTTGTCTCTCCTTAAGTGTTCTTCCCCTATTGTCCATTCACACCAAGACTGAAAGCACACAAGCTAGAAATGAGTGGTTCTGCTGTCTGTTATAGGAGCTGTATTTCAAAAGTTTTGAGTATCTGAACATCTTAAAGATGGTTTTGCTGAACCAGATGTTATAAACAAAAACTGAAAAATCTCAGAGCATCCTATTCTGATCTCACGTGTGTTGCAGATCTTGCCCTACTTGCCTTAAGGCCCATGAGAGACTTACTGCTGACTGGAATGACCAAAGACTTGGGAATCCTCTTTCCACAAATAATACAAACTCAGTATCTCTTCAGGGGCTTTATTGATCTCGATTGACATGATGTCACTGAACTGTTCCGAAACATCTAAGATACTTTCCCAGGCTGCCATGACCTCATGAAGATATATCTGGGGTTGTCCTGAGCCACATGATCTGTCCAAAATTGCTGGTAATTTTGCAGGGAAGTCAGGACTTAATTATGTGGTCGTCTTTAATTTGGGATGAGTATCTGGGAGACATGAAGTACTAAAAGTCATATTCCAGAAATATCTTTACTGGTGCTCTGCTAGTGTGAATGCACATTGCATGTTTAGGTAGCTGAAATATCCAAGGTCCTGGGGAATGGAAGGAAGCCTTCTGGAAAACATGGATTCCTCTGTAGTGAATGTGACTAAATTCATGGTACAAATTATATTTAAAAAAAAAAATAATAATAATAAAAGAGCATTGCTGATGGATATTGGAGAAAAATGTTACCCTTTTTTCCTAGAGAGTCCTACACTGCCATCTTCTGGGGGCACGAAGGGAAGAGAACTAAAACAGAAATGAGCAGTGAGGAGCTTAAAAGAGAGCATCCTCTGTTTTCAAAGGCTGAAAAATCTCCTCATTGACTTCTCAAACCAGTTTGCAGAGTTCAGCAAACAGGAGGACTGCTGAACTCCATTTTGCATCTTCTTGACCTCTGAATAACCTCTACACTTACATTTCTGATAATTGAGTACTCTGTTTAAGATTTTTGATCTGATTTGGACAAATAACCAAGAGGATCTGCTTGCATCTTCAGGCCCTTACTAATAAAATATTGTCATAGTTACAACAGAAGCTGGCCAAAGTAACTTCGGAAAAGTTCTTAATTTGTGGTTAAAAATCTATTTGAGTTACAAGTTTGAGAGGTTTCGCTTCTGCTTTACAGAAAAGAAAATTGATTTTATAGAAACAAATCTTTGTTAGAAACATCAATCTGTGGAGCAAATTCAGAGGAAACTACTATGTAGAAAATCTGTTTTGGTAAAATCAGTTTTTACATAATGATTCTAAATTGCAATGAATCTGGAAGCTGAGTGTCAAGTTCTCATTTAAAACATCAAATACTTAGTTTTTCATTCATATTTATTCATTCTGTGGTATTGACTGAAGTTGTCCTTTTCACATTACTATTTTCACATTAATACTTTCCACTTTATGACAGACTAGGTATTCCACATTAGATCTTCTACAGTTAGAGTCATTGGCACAAGGAGAAGTTTGCCAAACCATATTTACCAAAAAAAACCCCCAAACTTCTTGTGATAGTGTGTCAAAATAAACCTTTGCAGTTTAGCATATTTTCTCCAAATGATGGACTTTTCACCCTGTTATGAGATCATCACACGTGGTCCATATTCCATAATTTATATTTCATTGAGTTTTCAGATTTCAGACCTATTTGCTTATCTATGAAAATCAATATAATATCTGTATCCATTTATTAAGTTGTGATGGAGGGGACATGAGTCATCACTGGCTAACTTTACTTTGTTCAATATGATACAGCATCAACTTAACAGCCTCTGAAGTTCTTGTCATATTTAGCTACACACCACTACTGTGGCAACCACTTCTCCTTTAATAGTGATTTGTATGCCCTACCCCTTCCAATGCTATTAATGTGTTTCAGTCGTCAATAGCTACATAGTTCTTCACGTGTGCGGGAGGTGTGCTTTCAAATGTACCACTACAGATGCAAGGTGCAAAACAAAAGTGGCAAAGGAATATAAATGTTGATTTACTTCAAGGCTTTGTTTGTCTGTATTTGTAACCAAAAAGAAGACTGTGTGTATCCTTCTCCAAATGTCATCCTGATATCATCTTCAAATGTTTGTTTAGTGAAAAAAAAAAAATTGCAAGGACAATGACAAAGTCTGTATGAGGATAAGTACAATCACTTGTCTGTCTAAGAAATAGCAAAGTAAGCAATTGTTGTAATTTGGTAAGATCTAGAAACGCATTTCCCAAGCTTCTAGCTTGAGCTGTAGGTATGTTTACCTCTCTAACTGACTGAAATGGTTCTCTGAACTCATTAAGTCTGTCTGTTGAAGGCTCATCCTAACAAATCATCCTTAGGAATGCCTTGGATGCCACGTTCAGAATTTTTGTACTACTTAGATACCTTAGATACCCTTTTGATTCACTGCTAAACTTGAGAAGCCCAGTGAGACTGTTGTAATAGAAAGGACTTGAATGATCACTGGCTAGCTTTTAGGCCTTAGAGAGATTTCAGTGAGAGAAAACCCTTCAGCATTGATCTAGGCAATAAATTTAGCCATCTTAACAAAATTTTGGGTGTGCTAATAAGTTCTTTATGAAAGCTGTTGGTGTTTGTGCATTAACAAGATCTGAGGTTTTCCTCTTCCTTAGTTGAGGGACAGACCAGATAAAAGTGCAGTATTAAAAGTAAGCTGGACAAGATGAACAGGAAATCCCCGTTTTGCAATCTGTATGTGCAACTATCAAGTTACTTCAGTTGTGGATGCTGAGAACTGTTTACTAAACAGCAAACAAGCTGCTAAAAAGGTCTCCAGATAGATACACTTTCATGTGCTTTTTTTATGAACTTCAAATTATTTGAGGCAAGGGAATCAGATTAAAACTCTCTCAAGTCTTGTGCAAAGGACTACACTGAAGACTAGACACAAGGTGTCATGAAGCCAGTGGAAATGCTGTTATTCATGTTATTCAGACCCATTCTGTAGCTATATAACCTCATCTGCACTCACTGGCATAACACTGAGAGAAGAACAATGCTGTGACAATGCCGCACAGGACCACACATTGCACCAACTGGCATTACCGGGTTAACTCCTCACCTGCTGACTCTCTTGCCCTTTTGCAGTATGCAAGCATCCGTCCCCATAACTGTTGTGAATTATACCATGTGGATGGCATCCTTGAAAATTATACCATAATGAGTATTCTGGTTTTTAAAACATACTTCCTGAATAGTATTATGTGAACAGTAATTAATTCTAGTAGGCTCACAACAGGATTATGAAACTACTGTCTAGTCTATCTAATCAATTTATTGCATCAAAATACCAAATAAAGAAACAGAAATCGGGAAAAAATATTCTGTTCACAAACTAGGTTTTCTTGTGCTGTGAATAAAAATATCAATTCCCTAAGGAGGAAGAGAATTATGCTGCGAGTCTGCTGTAGCATTCATTGTACCAGAGCTAATATAATAACCATGACCCACGTCATCTTAGTGAAATAGAGGAAGAGAAAAAGGTGAACTAATAGGTCATTAAAAGTACTTGAATTAGGGAAGGTGCTTTTCTGGAACACAGACTTCTCTGCATGCTGCGGGTTTCATTTTAACAATTTGAAATAGTCTTGATCAGAAAGCAAAAGTTTCCCTCTGGAGGAATAGTCTAATTTTTCTACCTGGAAGTCCTAAAATGAAAAGTGAATGAGAAGATTCAAGACCAATAATTACAATAACAACGTTGTAAGTGTATAAATACAGAGGTTTGTTTTTATTTCAGATCTGACCAATAATACCTTACTTCTAGTTCATAATGAAAGTGAAGTATTTAACATGAAATTGAACACTGCAGTGGAGTCACCTACTAAGAAAATCAAAACAAGTGAACTTTTTCTTCCCAGGAATGAATGACCATTTCTGAGCCTCTACTCTTGCCAGTGGCCACATTCACGGAACAACATTATGACAAAGATTAAACACAAAGATGACAGTTGCAGGATGGTAGGAAGGGACAGATCCTATAAGAAACTTAAATTACCTTGGGACTGATAGTGTATATAGCCCTTTTCTGGAAAACTTTTAGTCTTAGGCTTGTTTCTAAGGGAACATAGTCTGTAATTTGGGGGTTGAAATGAGGATTAGGAAAGTGCTCGCTTCAGCCTGTCTCTCCTTCTCAGAAAGGAAATCTGTTCTCCAGCACTTTAAAAGCATCCCAGCCTGCAGGGCAGAATGCCCTGTTGCTGACGATGGGTCAGACTATCCTGATCTGAAGGCTTATTAAGTGAGATCATAGGGGATCAAATAATTTGAAATGTGTAACCAGCCAACTGGATACCCAGCTGACCAGGGTGTAATAACAGTATGTTAGCGTTCAGAAGAAGACCAGATGCAGCTGTCAGCCCAGTTGTCAGTCTTGTTCTAACAATAGTTAAGTGAAAAGCTGATAAGAAAGGGTAGCTTTATTACCAAGGCTGAACTTTGAGAAGGGCTTCACTTCTAGCTTTTCCAACATCCTGGAATGTATCTAGTAGTACTTCAGATCCCAATCTGTAAAGTAAGGTTAGCAGTACTGATCTTATATCAGTTATCTATGTTTTCTTTTTAAAGTAGTCTGCTATTTGAGGGCAGGCTTGATTTCCTTCTGGATCATACTAGCAAAGGTGGTAACAATAATGATCAGAGCTTCTGAGCAACTGAGCAGCACAAATAATAATGTTGAACACAAATCATTCCAGCGAAGAGCTGATGAGTGTCTGCTTGCATAGAGACTCTGAGGATCTTTTTGCTTCTTTTTTATCACTAGCGATTTGTGTATTGTCTTTGCTAGTGCATTGTGCTTCACTGCTGTAGTCGAAGCAAAACATTAGAGCAGAATAATCTCTTTTGATAAATTTCATCTGCAAATTTACCAGCCTCCTTTCTCCTGAAAGAGAAAAATGTCTGTTTTCTTCTGCCATTTGGGTTGACTGGTAATTAGTCTTCTGACCTGTGTCACTGGGACATCATCAGGCACTTGGAAGTCTTGGCAGCCTCTTCAGCTGATAAATAAGGCAGTAAAAACAGTTCTGTTTTTCTATAGTCTTCAATATTGAAAAATCTCTGTATTTACAATATTTGTAAGCTAGCTGCTCAGTATTCACATATCTGTAGTCACTTACATACCCCAGCTCTTACCATAATGCTAACCAGTGAAATGAATTTATTTTTTTTTTTAAGAATTGTATGGTGTACTTACAGACCTTGTGCAGCATGCCGTTTGCACAAATAAACTCAGTCTAAAAAAACTGGAGCATTCAGAAGGACTAGAAATGGTAACAGCATAAAGTACGCTCTGTTCTAAAAGAGGCGTGTTAAATGCTCTAGAAAAAAAACTGATGAGATATTGTACAGATCATTGTCAAACTGCACAAAGTGTTACTAAGAATTTGTCAGGAAAGTGATTGGGGAAAAAGACTTCTGATTTTGCTTTATCTAAGTGTTGCTGTTGCACATCTAAAGGGAGCAAATGTTGCAAGTTGTGTGGATTCTTTTTGTTTTTTGATCTTTGTACCAATCCAAAAGGAGGATGGTTTACATCTGGTTTTCAGTTCTTACTTTCTCATGTACTATTTCCAGAATTTTGAAGGTGGGTTTTTTTTTTCATTTTGACACACAGTTGCAGCTCTGGAAATCCATTGCCATAAGAAGTTTGGCTTTATATGTGTAACCTCCTCATCTCTCACACCTTCTGTAGACTTGCACAGGTTGAAGCCCTTATCAGGGACAAGACTAGTACCAATTGAAGCAGGGGTGAAATTAGGCCATCAGAGACCTCATTTCTACTGGAAAATGCATGAGCTGGAATAAAAAAGTAGCTTGGCTTTCAGATTCAAGGATGCTCTGACAGAACTGGTAGTAATAAAATCCAAACAAAACACCATTTTGCATATGAACTGAGCAAGTTTGATCTGAAAGTTACTGATTCACGGCATAGCTAGAAGCCTGAAATCAGTGTGGTGTGGCATGGACATATGGCCTGTCGGAGGGAAGCTATTTGCTACACCCAAGTGTTGCATACCATTCCTCATGTACTATTTTAAAGAAAACTAAGAAGTTCTGTATGAAAAATGAACAGAAAATGCCTGCCTGCCAATGGAAATGAATTGAGGTGAATCTGCCTGATCACAATTATACTTCAGAAATATATTTGTATACCTACTGATCTGTCTATTTTTTAAGGCACTTGTAATGCCCACTACAGATGGTATTCTGTTCCTGTGGACAAATTGATGGTTCCACCAAAATTTTTGACAGTAGCCAGCCTGAAGGTTGTCTAGCCAACCACTCAGCCCACACACTGAGAGTTAAGTCCACTAAATGGATCCCTTTTCTATCTGAGCTTTTTAATTTCCCAGCAAAACATTGGAAAAAAATGCAGTTAAACCCTCCTGCCAGCTGCATTAAGTAGTCAAAGGATCACTCTGTTAAGGTAAGGTTCTGGCCTGAACGCAGTTCATTCTGGCTTACAGTGGGCCATCTGGATAAATAGGAGAGGACACACTGCGTAAGTGGCTGGGAGTATCTATTTTACTTCTACAGTTACCTTCCAGATATAGTTATTTTATGTAACCATATAGTTTCAGTAAGTCTGAGGCTATTAGGAGCTAGAGATCTTCATTACAGATCTTCTGTGGAAGCTCTACAAACTATATGGGGGGGGGTCCTTATTTTTAAAGGAAAAATAGATAAAATATATTTCCCATCTAATACAAAGGAGCAATTCTAGAGGGATGAGGTTAAAACAGGGTAAGGCCTCTTAAGATATTTAAAAACTGACATTTATTAGAGCATAAAAGCACACTTTTATTGGCTTACTGCAGAATTTACAGTTAAGAACATTACCTTACAGTATATTTCAAAGAATTCTATTATCTGTACTATAGTACCTTAGCTGGTAAAAAGTTTGCTTGGTGTATGTACATTCTTTATTGACTTGCACTTTACTCCATGATAGATTTATTCCTTTAAGTGACACTGAAAGTAATAAATATAAGACTTAGAATGAAAAACATTTTTATTGGCACAGTGGAGAGAGAAAGAAAAAGCAGTGTATAAAATCTTGGCACAAGCAGTCTACACTTGTGAAATGAGGCCAAATTAGTGAGGAAAAACAGTTAGAACGGAGCTTCAGCATGCTGTTCATTTTCCAATAGTTAAAAAAAAAGAAAGACTGAAGGCCTGGTTGTGAATTTTTCACTGAAGTGCAAACAGTGGTATATTTCATTGCATTATGGAAAATGGAGGGGTTTTCCTGGTTCCAAAAATATCCCACTGCACTATTTGCCACAGTTCAATATTACTGTGTGTGCTGCTCAGAAGTGTACTGTGGATGTGCAATTCCTCTTACGAGTTCATCATACTGTGTAGGACGGTTGAAAAAAAATGCAATAGCAGTCTTTTTTAGTGATAACATTCACCAGTATATACCCTGAATGGCTTGCAGTTACATTTGTTCGGGTTACTAACAACACAAACACAAAGGTCAGGTCTTCCTTGTATGCATAACGAGAAGCTCAAGAGCTGTTTTGCACTGAGGAGGTGCCAGTTCTTTCCACATCCCATAAGAAATGCACAAGCACTTGCAAAGCAAATAACTTCATTAACAGCCCAGAAAAGCTGATAGCCAGTTATAAAATCTTTCTGGTGCTGGGAACCCCAAGATGATATGGTATCAGGCAGACCTATGGTCAAGGCACAGCACGCTGCGCAGATCCCATCCATGGTGAGGTTCACCAGCTCTAAGATCACTGGTATTCTTACAGAGTCTTGGTCAAAATACAGATTTCTCAATCAATGACAGCAGTCGGGACTGGAATATGGACTTAGCTTTGAAGAGTCCCTTGGACAATGCACTCTAATATTCTTATTAATAAAGCTGCAGTTCCTGAACAGGTGCATATAATATTTCAATAGAACAAGACAATATACTATACATATACTCAAGATTAATAAGCTTTTTGACTACATGTACATCTACTAACTATATATTGACTGTATATATATTGACTAAATATCAATCACATGACGTCCATTATACAGAGGCATACACCTACATCAACCATTATGTGGATCACAGACTCCTTGTTCAATATTCTTCCAGGCTAACCACTGCAAGGGCACTTTGATCTTTCTTGTTGAGATCTGAAGTAAAAGCAAGCTACTGTGTACAGACAGGAAGATTAACAGGTTTAGGGGTACTAGAATTCCCAGTTAAGATTAATACAAGCTAACATTACAGTTTTTCATTTCTAGCCATTAGTGATTTAGTATAATGAACCTCAAATTCAGTTTTACCTGGGGATATCTGTATTAATGATACCTACATTATTCAGCAAATCCATGAAGTGTCTTGAATCTTCTGTTTTAAACTTGATTGCTGTCTCCACACCTTACACACTGTCCTTATTTAACTCCTACCCTCCTTCACTGTATGAGAAGTCTACCACGCAAGCCTCCTGAAGTCAGTAGAAATTAGTCAATAGGAAATAAGTGAAGGGACGTCCATGTCAAATCACAGTGAGAAGATATCTGAGATACTGACTTCCTATATTTTCCTCCCTTCTGATTTTTTTCCTCTTATGTTGTATTGGGTCTGGCTGAGATGGAGTTAATTCTCCCCATAGCAGCCCTCATAGTGCTGTGCTCTGTATTGGTAGCTAGAAAGGTGTTGATAACGCATCAGTGTTTTGGCTACTGCTGAGCAGTGCTCGCACAGCACCAAGGCTGTCTCCCCAGTATTTCCCCCACCCTCACCAGCAGGCTGGGGCTGGGCAAGATCTTGGGAGCGGACATAGCCAGGACAGCTAACCCAAACTGACCAAACAGATATTCCATACCATGAGGTCAGCTCAGCAATAAAAGCTAGATGGGGGGGGGGGGGGGGGGGCATTCATTATTTACATTAGTCTTCCAGAGCAACCACTACATGTACTGAAGCCCTGCTTCCCAGGAATTGGCCAGACATCGCCTGCTGATGGGAAGTAGAGAACAAAATCTTTTGTTTTCCTTTGTTTTCACACGCGACCTTTGCTTTTGCTTTATTAAACTGTCCTTATCTCAACCCATGAGCCTTTTGTTATATTTTCTCTCCCCTGTCCAGCTGAGGAGGGGGAGTGACAGAGTGGCTTTGGTGGGTACCTGGCACCCAGCCAGGGTCAAGCCCTCACAGAACCAGTCAATGAAACGTTTCAGAGAGAAACAGATAGAAATAGACAGGACCTGTGGACCCGTGGAGAAAGAGCAGCCCATGCTGTAGCATGTTTGCTGGCAGGACTTGTGACACTGCGGGGGACCCATGTTGGAGTAGTTCATGAAGAACTGTAGCCCATGGGAAGGACTTACATTAGAGAAGTTCATGGAGGACTGTCTCCTGTGGGAGGCACCCCACACTGGTGCAGGGGAAGAGTGTGAGGGGTCCACCCCCTGAGGAAGAAGGAGCAGCAGAAACTACGTGTGATGAACTGACCACAACTCCCATTCCCCGTCCCCCTGTGCCGCTCGGGGGGGAGGAGGTAGAGAATTCAGGAGTGAAGTTGAGCCCAGGGAAGAAGGTAAAGGTGGGGGAGAAGGTGTTTTAAGATTTGGTTTTATTTCTCATTACCCTACTCTGATTTGATTGGTAACAAATTGAACTAATTTCCCCAAGTCTGTTTTGCCCATAACAGTAATTGGTGAGTGACATCTCCCTGTTCTTATCTTGACCCACAAGACTTTCGTTATATTTCCTCTACCCTGTCCAGCTGAGGAGGGGGAGTGACAGAGCAGCTTTGGTGGGTACCTGGCATCCAGCCAGGGTCAACCCATCACAGAACCAGTCAATGAAAGGTTTCAGATAGACAAACAGCTATTGGCAAGCCAATATATCTTGGCCAAAATGGATAGACAGACATCTAGAGAACAATCGTGGTTCAACATTCCTCGTGTACAGCTCTCTACACTTCCATTTCTGTTCTGCTGGTCATTCATCTTTCAGCAGCCAGGCATGTGACATGGGGGGTGATGGTCAAGAAGGAAGTGTAGATCTTCTGTGTGTAAGTCATCTATTAGAATTGAATATCAATGGTCCTTATGTTTAGAGGGATAATAAAAATAAGTATATTTAAAAATTATATCCTTTCTTATGATCTTTCTGGACATCAAACTAGATCAATTTAGTAACGGCACATAAATCTCTCATCCTTTTTAATATTTGCTAGCAAACACAGTAATCCATTCAGTTCTTTGTTATCCTGGCTTTAAGGCTCTGGGATTTTTGCTAATTGAGACTCCTCTGACCACCCAAAAGGGTACCATTTTGGGTCATCTGAAATACAGATGCTTGCAGCGATGTTTCTTTATGGTCTTTGTGAACGTTTGGCTATATAAATTGATCAGTGCCACATGTCAATTTTTATTTCTACATGGTTAATTAGACCATGCCAAATTTCCTCCTTTAGTGTCATGGTTTAACCCCAGCCAACAACTAAGCACCATGCAGCCACTCACTCACTCCCCCCCACCCAGTGGGATGGGGGAGAAAATCAGGAAAAGAAGTAAAGCTCGTGGGTTGAGATAAGAACGGTTTAATAGAACAGAAAAGAAGAAACTAATAATGATAATGATAACACTAATAAAATGACAACAGCAATAATAAAAGGATTGGAATGTACAAATGATGCACAGTGCAATTGCTCACCACCCGCCGATCGACACCCAGCTAGTCCCCGAGCGGCGATTCCCCCCGCCCTCCCTGCCCCCAGTTTATACACTAGACATGACGTCACATGGTATGGAATACCCCGTTGGCCAGTCTGGGTCAGGTGCCCTGGCTGTGTCCTGTGCCAACTTCTTGTGCCCCTCCAGCTTTCTCGCTGGCTGGGCACGAGAAGCTGAAAAATCCCTGACTTTAGTCTAAACACTACTTAGCAACAACTGAAAACATCAGTGTGTTATCAACATTCTTCTCATACTGAACTCAAAACATAGCACTGTACCAGCTACTAGGAAGACAATTAACTCTATCCCAGCTGAAACCAGGACATTCAGCTAGGTAGTTTCTAGCTTTCAAATCATCTTGTCTTAAAGCTAATTTAAGTATCTCTACTACCACAAAACCTGTACTATGCACACACTGTTGAACAGGCTTAACAGAATTCAAGAATCTGGATTAAATAAACAGTAGAAATTACTCCTACCCATTCCAGCAACCAACCAATTATGTTTATTTTATTGCCTGATCAATTATTTTAATATTTTTTAAAATGACTTTCAAAACTGCAAAGAACCAGCAGCATTGAACTGGCAGCACCACTGCAGATCAATCAATGTGATCTGGTGATAATTTCATGTAACTCTTCCCATAGCCTTGTAAATTGGCCTGATCTGCTCATTCACGTTATGTATTTGCAGTGATACAGCTAAACCTGTCCATTTTTTTTTACTGAAAGTAGTAATGACAATTGATGATTGTCATCAGTGATGACATTTAACAATTGCTTTTTCTGTTCATGGATGACGCTCATTTAAGGAGTTTATTGAAATAGCAGACTGCTATCTCATTGGTTATTTAATTAGATTTTAATCCTGAATCAGCTTAAATAATGAAAATAATGGAACTATTATCTTATGAATCAGATATCTCATGACAGTTTTGCATGGGAACATTGAATTGTGCTGTTTAGCTATTTCTCATTGAAATCACACAGATTTGAGAATTCGAGTTGTTTTGTGGCTGAGATGGCAAAAACAGACATCCTGGCATTTAGAAGCATTCTTCCCTTATTGAAACTTACGTAAACTCCCTGTCTAGCCTAAATCAGTCATGATGCACCAATCAGTGTCAGTGGGAGAGTAAGGTGCATTATGGTTGATGCAGTGTAGCATCCTAGCAGTAGCTCTCCATTAGAAGATCCTGGCTCATGGGACAATGTATAGGTTATGCAGGTGAATTGCTTTACCCATGAGGTTATGTAGCAACTCAGAAGACATGGAGGTGTGGGGGGATAGTGTTTGTTTTGTTGGGCTTTTTTGTAAAATTGTTTCTAATACTTATTATAGCCATAAGTAAATAACTTTTTCAGAGTCCAGACGGATGGGAATACATTGATTGAGGAACCTTTTTCCTTTTGACATCCCTGAGCACATCTGCATTTCCATCATTCTTCATGGACTTCCCTCCCACTCATACATCATTAGTTGTGTTCTATCCAAACAGAAGTTCACAAGTCTCATGGACATATAATGCTGACTTCTATATATAGATATGTGAATAGCATATGCTTTTGCTGGAGAGTCATAGCCATAGTCAGCAGTTAACATATCAGCAATGAGGAAGGCTGGAATTTGTGTTTATTGAATTGGAATTAAGCTTTGCAGGTGCCAAACCATAGAAGTTTACTGAAACTTCATGGCCAGCAGCCACGGAAATTAACTATCATCTGTTGAATGGGGTGTTAAATTAGCAGGGCTGCTGAAGCAGGCTTGCTGATACAACGTTGTCATATTTTAGTCTGTCAGAACTGTTTTGTGCATGTTTCTGACAAAAAAGATGAATTTCACATGACAGATCTCTTGTCTGGAGAGATGTAGGGTGATTAAGCTGTTAATACAGTTTTTTATTATTCCTTTAGAAGTATTCAAAGAGTATTTCTTTAAATACAGCTCAACGTTGTGTGGCAAAGGTTGAGGCACCTGTGCAGCAGTGAATGAAGGCTATCTAAATATGAATGACTAATTATCAGGGAACGGGAAAACACTAGTTTTCTTTCATAACTGAGATGGCTTCATCCTATTCAGAATAATCTGTTGGGAAAATAATTAGCATAAAGAAGATGGAGTTTTGATAAGTAACTTTGATGTTCATAATTATAGTAATTTTTGTATAATTTCTTTCATTTATGCTCATGTTTTATTTCAGTTTTATCTTTCAGTCATAAAAGCTGATATTAAATTTTAGATTAAACCTATCTTGCTGTAGACAGCCTCCTTAGGAAAAACTGTTATCTTTGTATGATAACAGTGGACTTAGCACAAATTTGCTGTTAGGATTTCTTTCCATCTCTCTGAATTTGTCTTCCCTGCCATCATAAATCACAGAGATTAATGTGTCAGGAAGGGTCTAGAAGTATCAAATTTAACATGGCATAAAAAGAAACCTTTTTCACTTTGATTGTATAATGCTCAATATTTTTAACTCTATTCTAGACAAAAAAGCATCATCCAAAGCGTTGAGCAAAGAGTCGAAACATTTGGGTTGTTGTGCCATCCAAACAATAAAGGAGAATCTTCCTGACTTAGCTCCTGAGTCTGAAGGAATAGAGTCTGTCAGAGGGGTCTGAAAGTTGCCAGCCTGTACTATGCTTGTTCTTGTGCTCAGTGGTATAAAAAGTTTCTTATTCTGTCCTAGCTTTCTTAAGGATCTCAGCCAGCTGAGAAATCTAATTTCTTACACAAAATTTCTTTACACAAAAATGAAAAAATTAGTTTAGACATTAGTAATGCTTTTCAGATCTATTTAAATATGGCTCTATTGAATAATTGCCACATCCCTCCTCTCATTTGCTGTCTAAGGAATTAACTACTAGGTTCTCCTAGTAGCTAATTTGGTGTTAAATTGCTCATATTGTTCCTCCTATCGGGGAACAGTACTGATAGGGAGGCTTTATTTCTCTTCCATTTATTCTAGTGTTTGTGTGCATGTGTTGTTTAGTAGGAATGCTTGGAATTTGGGGTGCTTACTCTCTGAAACTCTGCTTAAAAACACCATACTGTTGTGAAATACATTCTATCACTTTTTTTTTTCCCACAAATTCTGTTATGTATAAAAGGTTAACAGGGTTCTCATAGCTTGTGTAGTTAAACTACACTCCTGGCTGCTCACAGCTTGGTGATTCTGGAGATACCTTTTTAGATGGCTAGCTATGTTACAAGAGGAAGACACATGAAATACAGGGGCGTTGAAGGATGAATTGTTGCATGTGTCCCGTTGAAATCTAAGGAGACTTTTGTGCAATAATATTATTGTTCTGCATGAGAGAAAGAGTTCTTGTCTGCAGCTGTGCAACTCAGCTACACACTGTTGAGCAAGGCAGGGAACTCCTGACAGACCCCTGGTGCAAACAGGCTATATATTGAGTATGCAGACAGGGACAGGCTACAAAGGAGGAATTTAGAAAAGTTGCCCAGACATGAAGGGATGGTGCCAGGAAAACCAAAGTTCAGCTAGAGTTAAGACCTATGGGGGACATGAAGGACAACATGAAGTGTTTCTACCACTACATTACAGTCTCTCCCAGACCCCTGTGCTTAGTGGCAGGGTTCAAGAAGGAGAGCTACCAGCAGTGGGTGTAAATTGAGTCAGGGATAATTTGACCAGTACAAGCCCATAAGATCATCCAAGGGTGATGAGAGAACTGATCGATGTCCTTGCAAAGCCAGAATCGTATTTGAAAGGGCATGGAAATCACAGGGACACCTCTGATGAATGGAGAAAGGTAAATGTCACGCTCATTTCAAAAAATGGCCAAGTAATCAGCCCAAGAAACTGCAGGCTGGTCAGCTGCACTTCAGTCCCATGGATCAATCTACTTTGGAATGCATTTTGGGGCATATAAAGCAAAAGGTGGTGATGGGGAACAGTCATCACAGATTTACCAAGGGTAAATCATGCCTAACCAGTCTGATTACCTTCTAAGATGAAATGTCTAGGACTGTGGATTAGGGAAGAGTAACAGATGTCATTTACCTTGACTTTATCAAAGCTTTTGATGCTGTCCTCCACAATACTTTTGTGTTCAAATTACGGTGTTATGGTCTGGATGGTCGGACAAAACTGACTGGATGGTTAGGCTCAGAGAGTGATGTATTAAGTCCTACTCTAACTTCAAGCCAGTAACAAGTGGAATACCAATGGGGGTTATCCTGGGATCTGTCCTGTTTGACATCTGTGTCAATGACCTGGAGGAGGTGATGGAGTGCATGCTCAAGTTTGCAGCTGACATCAAATTGGGATGAGCATTCAATTCTCTTGAGGGCAGCTGTCATCTAGAGACATCTAGACAGGCTTGAGGAATGGTCCAAAAGAAACCTTATGAAAATCATCAAGGACAGATGAGAAGTCCTGCCCCTTGGAAGGAAGAACCACTGGTGACAATATGGGCTGGTGACTGCCAGGCTGGGGAGCAGCTCTGCTGGAAAAGCCCTGGGCCTCTGGCCAGCAGCAAGCTGAACATGACCCAGCAGCCTGCCCTGGCAGCAAAGATGACCAGCGGCATCCTGGGCTCTATGAACAGGAGCACAGCTGGTAGATTGAAGGAAAGGATTATCCACCTCTGCTTGCACTTGACAGATCAAATATAGACTGCGTCCAGTTTTGTACCCGCCAATACAAGAAAAATTCCAATAAACAGGAAAGTTCAGCAGAGGGCCACCAAGATGGTCAAGGGCTGGAGCACTTGCTCTGTGAGGAGAGGCTGATGGGCCAGAGCTTCTTCAGCCTGAAAAGGTGAAAACACAGCTGGGGGGGGCCTAACAGCTGCCTGCCCATACACTGAGGAGGCAGATACAGGATCTCTACAGTAGCGCATGGCAGGAGAATGAGAGGCAATGGGCATGAGTTGAAACAAAAGAGGTTCATACTGGGTTTAAAGAGAAACATTTTCCCTCTGAGAACAGGTAGACAATGGAGCAGGTTGCCCAGAGAGCCTTCATGGAGTCCATCCCTGGAGGTTTTCAAGACCAGCCTGGAGAAAGCCTTGAGCAGCCTGTATGACCTTGTAGCTGACCCTGCTTTGAGCTGGAGGTTGGATGACAGATCTCCAGAGGTCCTTTCCAAACTGAATTATCCTGTGATCTTAAGGATGGGTTTGAGACGCTCAGTTACAGGAAAACATTGGCAGAATGGTCTGTTAATAGGTGAATTCCATTAAATTCTGCTTTTCTGTGATCTTGATATGGTTTTATTAATTGCAATTTACATGTTTTACCTAGAATATGGTAGAAATAACATAAAGATAGAAAGACATGTGGCAAATACACTATATCTGATGCATTCTCAGAAAATTGATTCAATTCCAGTTCTTTTTTCTGATTACTTAGTGTTTTGGACATCACAGATTAGGAAAAAAAAAAATAGCTATTTGGCTTTTTGAAGCCAGATCCCTTAACCCTGTATAATTTGCTTTCCAGAAAAACACATATTTTCTTATTTTCTGTTTCCAACGTATCAGGGTAGAAGGACTTTCTGCCACTCATCTTCATCAGAAGCCTATGGTAAAAATTAATTTCATGAAAATGAAAATAATGTCCTTAATAATCAGAATAGGTTCTTTATTTTTTCTTTTTCTTTATTTTTGCTCCATTTATGTCCAGTTGCTACTAGAAGCAGTATGCAGTGCCTTCATAGGGACTTGCTGCTACCCACTACTCTTCCCAATTTGCAACCGGCTTCTTAGCAAATTTTCTGGTCCTTTAAAATAGGAATATCCCCCCATTTCTATAAAAAAATGCAGTTTTAAGTTTCGCTTGAGGTGCACTTGCTCAGAACAATTTTCCTGAACATTCAGTTCCAGTTTGGTATTTTTGATGTGTTTGAGACGTCTGTACAGGAATGCTTTGATAGCACAGCTGTTTCCTAGTAGTTCCAGATTCTGGACCCTGGAGATAAAGTGAAAGTCTGGAGAATATCATCAGGGAAGCCACTTTTATTTCAGGGTCTGTTTAGTAAGAAATAATAGGAGGGGTCCCCACTTGGATTTCCTGTGGTGGAGAGTCATTTCCCACTTTTATTTGATTTTATGATAGGATGAAATAGCAAACTAAAGCGGATCTTTATCTGACTACAATTTGAACAATTGCATTTGACAATTACTTTTTGTTAAGAATATTAATAAGAAATCATCAACCACACTAATCTGTAATTCCTGCTGATGAAGTTATTGACACCAATACAAAAGAAATGCCATGAAAAGAGTGAAGATTAAAAACTACGCTTGTTTTCATCAGTTGTGATGAAAAATGTAAATGTATGATAAATTGACTTATGGGTAAAGTCATATTCAAAGCATCCAATTAGTGAGTCTGACAATGATATTAAGAAATAAAGATGAGAAAAAATGTTTGAAATGTTGGCTAAATGATAGCAGTGAGACAATTAGAAACTGATGTGGCAAATAATAGATTCAAGTTTTCACTAAAAGCTGTTCCACCACAGTGATGAGAATCTATTTGATTACTATCCTTAAGTTAACCATAATCCATTGCCTTCATTGGCTGCACATACTGAACCAGCATCAATAATTGCCACACAGCTGAGACTGGTCTTCAAGCACACAGAGTTGTAGTTGTCAGGAAATCATACAGACAGAAAGGGACCTGCCATGTCTCTGTTCATTTTCATTTTTCAGATTCTTTACTCTTTCTCAGTATCCTAGCACTTCATTCTCCTAGATACTTCCTATTTCTTCCCTGGTGTCATCTCTATATCCATGTGTCCATTTTTCTTTTCTCCCTCTCTCTGCATACAAATCTCCAACTCATCTAAGACACTTGCAGAAAGACTACTTTACCACCTGATTTCTCCTTTCTCCTAATTCTCATATTTTAACATTTCTCCATCAAAATTACCTCTTTCATTCAATTCCTTCTCCTCATCTGCATTCTACTGTGATGCTTGCTTCCACCAGTAATATCTCAACACCTAAAACAAAAGCTTTATCATCCTTTAACCTACATCGGTCAATTTTAACAGTATTTGATTTTTGGAAATGTTTATTATATATGCCTTTTTAATAACATTGTGTGAGTAGAGTAATGTCTCTTAAACTACTTTGAGACCTCAAGGTGCTCATGGTCTTCTATCTGACAGGAAAAATAAAGAACTAAAAAGGCTGTATAATGTAGCTACTCAGTATAATATTAGTCTTTGGTTTTGTTTGGCTGTAATTTTGGATCTTTCTGTTGGTTTTGCTATGTAAAAAACAAAAGAATATGAAGCTTAAATGTTTTAGGGCTGTGTAGGAAGAAAAATAGCGTGCAAGTTGCACAATTTAAAAAAAAAAAATGTAGCAAAGCAGCGACTGTAATATTTCAGGTCTAGATTTGTCCTTCAGGTATTGTTTGTTGGTACAAAACTCCAGCACATGGTTCTGTTACAGAGAAAGATGTTTTGAGAATAAAGAGAGTGAGTTTGAAGCAAAGTTCTAATGCAAATACATACGTAGGCAGGAAAGACACTGCCCTTGACCAGGAGGTGCCGAGAGGATTACCAGTCAAGAATATTCAGCAATTATCCATGCTGAATTTGTGACATATTAAACCTTTGCACAATATAACCAATGCTTTAGTCTTACAGCAAGCCATTATTTGTTCAGATAACAAAAGATAAGAGATTCTTCTGCCATGAGTATGAATGAAGATAATTTGTCATGCATCCTTAATATATCTGCTCTGAAAAAAACTGGGTTTAAACTATCATAAAAACTGTATTTGGATCATTATGATAAAACTGAGAGAACTCTTTCCTTAAAAGCAGCAATATTTTTCAGTCTAAACAGCTACCAAAAGGCCAGTCCATTTTGAAGTGTTTATGTAAGATTACAGTCATAGCCTGCATGCTGTACCTGCTTGGTGAATTGTGTTGATGAATGTTTTTTTTCTTGGTGAGCGTCCTCTTTCTGAAAGAACCTTAGAATGCTTATATTTGAACCTTAAGGATGTTAATTTAGGTAAACCAGTTTTCTGTTATTCTGTATGTATATGCTATTTGTCTCAAACCACCGAGTTAGATGTCATATTCATGATGCACCATGAGTCAACTTATGTCGCTCTAACTTGAACAATCCACAAATGACATCAACCAGGCAAAACTGGTGATGTGAACTCCAAACTTGTATTATACACTTTGGCTCAGAAAATTCATCAAGACACTATTGCAGTGACTTGTCCCTAAACAGAAGCAACAAAGGCACACAGAGATGCATTTTGCATTAGAATTTGACTCTACAGTGAATCATACCTATCATTCAAAGTAATTCTGAATACCATGTTGTCAGACTAAACAATCATTTCAAAATACATGATTTATTGTTCATCTGTCTTCTCTGATACAAAACAGGGAATCTATTGATTTTTTTGAAGCCAATTTTTTTTGTGGTGTGAGGCATCACAATTGCTATTAACTATAATATTGTGCGGGCAGTGAAATAGTGCTATTAGTTAATGTGCAAGCAAATATCGACCAGTAATTTTCAACAATAAATGTAATGATATGAGACATGAGTGTTTGTTCAGCATTTTATTTTGACAATCCAACAACTGAAGAAAATCTCAGAGTCGGAATCTTGCTACCATTAAAATTTATGCAAAGATTTCTATCCATCTAGGTTTGGCAAAACTGGCTGTAAGCCAAAAGTCTAATGACTTTAGCTTTAGAAGAAAATCAATGGTATGCAAATAATTATTGAATTGTCATAGACTAAGCAAAGCAGCTCAAAGATTTAAACAAAAGGAGGGGGGTTAATTTTAATTCAAAGATCAAAGACTTGCTACTATTTCCCTTGAAATGTAGACAGTATTTGTATCAGTGATCTTTTTGTTTTGTTAGGAAAAAATACTGGGAAGCTGAGTGGCAAGCACATTTAAGACAAAGTATAGCTACCTCTTTTACCAGGAACTACGTACATTCTTCAATAGGAACAGGAATGTTTTACTTTTTGCATGTGAGAGCATATCTGTAATAGTCCCTCTGCCATGCATCAGTGCAGCAATAGGTACTGTGGCATACAGCCTGTCTTGGTGCCCATTGGTTTCAGTGGTGCTACATTCCTTTGCCTCAGGGAAGGCAGTACCTCTCAAGCTGCACCCCTACTGATGACAACACTGAAGGATGAATGCAGTTTGTAACCCAGTAAATATGATTTTTCCATTGCTACTACAAGGCCACAGGCCTTGGGCTTGCCTTGGGCTGAGCTGGCTTTAACAGGTGCCTCATAGCCAAGTGAATGAGAATGGCTTGCTCTGGTAAAATAAGGCCCAAATTTACAATACAGAAAGGAAATTCATACTTCTCAGACCAAATAATTGTATAGCTAGGTGAATCTTTAATACTAGAGGGATTGTTTATTTGGTGGTCTCCTTTCAGGCATAAGTAATGTCTTTTTTTCAGACACGAGCATTGGCATTAGATAATGTTGCTGGAGACTGCAGAAAAGTGAGAAATATTTGCTACCTATTTTGTGTAACACAGGATATGGTGAAATGAAGCAGAAGAGTAGCTGACCTCTATTGAAAACCACATGATTTTTCTGTTAATGTTAGTCTATACCACTAAAAGATCAAAGATTTATTATCAAATTACTAGGAATACAAAGCATTCAATTAAGATTTGAATCTATGGTTGCATGTTTTTAATTCTTCATCACAGGCAGGTCTTTCATGAATCACTCACCATTTATGAAATATATTATGAAAATATGCGTAAGGTTAATTTTCTCAAAGAAGGAATTAGAAGGAAGTCAATTATTTCAACAGACTCTATATTATTAAAAAAAAAATTTCCCAACAGTTTTGTCAGTTTTCTTCAGTGTGTACACAGTAGTCATATTCAGTGTAGCTTCCCTTCATTTATTTTAAATTAACAATATTACATCGTAACCCAGTAAGCGTGGTTATATTCACCACTGCTGGGGGCAGGCATCAGGCTGTGTCAGGTCCCAGGGGGTGGCTGGGCTGCCCTTGGCCTGAGTGGGGCTAGGCTGGGTTTACCAGGCGCCCCGTGGCCGAGTGCCCATTGCCCAGCCTGTCTGACCTCCAGCTCTGTAAGTGCCACCGGGGAAGGGACTGGCAGCCCCAGGCAGTGCCTGGGGGACAAACAGCTCCTGTGGGCAGCTTTCACCCCTTCCCTGGGAGCAGGGGGAAGGGAGCATGTGGGGATGGGAAAACGTGTAATGAAGTGGAACGGGACACGAGATCAAGGACACCACCACAGACAAGGGGTAAATACTAAGAAGGTGGTTTTGTACATGTAACAACTTTGACTGTATTATCAATGAGGCTTTTTTGCATTAGATAATTTGAAGTATTTGACTGTGAAAATGCTAATTGGACAAGCAATATATGGCATGCTCCCTTTACCCATAACAGTATTTTGAGTGTAAAATTACTTACCACAGACAACACATCTCATTTACATTATGCTAATTAGTACAACTAATCATTAATTTGTTAAAAAAATTACACCTGTATTTCAGAAAGTGTATGAGTGATTAATTTTTCCCCTCGTACAATGAAGAATAGCTAAAGCAACCTTGTCCCTCAGTTAATTTATGCATTAAGGACTCTTCAGTCATAATCTGCTGCCTGTCCTCTTGTTTTCTTTGAATGGCAGCAAGCCACATTTCTTTTCAGTATCACAAACACCTGACTTCCTCACTGACTCCAGGGCATGCCTCCTTGCAAAATGCTTGAGAAACAGGAAAACTACTGCATAACTTAGCACCTGCGGCACAGAAATGGTGATTCAACAGTGGTTTGTAGGGGTCTGTGGCAGAGTGGGGAATTAAACCTTGGCACTGTAAGGCTCAAGGTTCAGGTCCCTACTGGCACTAACAGCAAAGCTTATCCATGACATTATGCATTCCTAACAATATTAGTGACCATAACACTAGCTAGGAGTTATGGGGAGGAACGGAGGCAGCTACAGATCTTAAAAGGATCTTGCTCTGGGATTGCTGATTGCTCAGGAGGAGCTTATGGTATGGAATTATATCTGGTCATTTACAAACGCAAGATCTGTCTTCAGGACTTCAGATGTGAGATGGTTCACATCCAAAGAATTGTTTGCCTCTGGGCAAGAGGAGTTTTATGCACTGAACAGGGGTAGTTTCTGTAGCTCTATAGAGCTGAAAAAATGCCTAGCATGCACAGAAGCATTAAGTCACTGTAGATAAGAAAAGACAATATCCTCACTCTGACAAGATCTGTGGTGGTTGTGCATGACTTCACAGCTGACATGATCAAACTTCATAGCTCCCACTACCACTCTTCATCCATTCTTTCACCATATTGCTTTCCCAATGGCACAGAGACAATTGGGTGTTTTCCTTTTCTTCCCTGTCATGGTTTAGGCCCAGCCAGCAACTAAGCACCATGTGGCCACTCGCTCACTCCTCTCCCCTGGTGGGATGGGGAGCAAAATCGGAAGAAAAAGGTAAAAATTTGTGGGTTGAGATAAGCACAGTTTAATAGAACAAGACAAGGAGAGAAGAAATAATAAGAACAATAATACTAATAACAGAATATATAAAGTGAGTGATGCACAATGCAATTGCTCACCATCCAGAACCTGATGTCCAACCTGTTCTCGAGCCACGATCCCTCCACCCTGCCCAGTCAGCTCCCACAGTTTATATGCTGAGCATGACATCATATGGTATCGAATATCCCCTTGGCTAGTTCGGATCAGCTATCCTGGCTGTGTCCCCTCCCAGCTTCTTGTGAAAATGAACTCCATCATAGCTGAACCCAGGACATTATTCACCCCTTATTCTATACCATCTATGTCATGCCCAGATCCTACACTTTCCAATTAATCACAACCACTTTTCCTGTCTTTGGTATATATATAAATATACACAGATATCTTTCCCTTAGTCTATGGGCCATCCCTCTAACGTGTCCACCGAGTTCATTTAACCCATGACTTCAGGGCTCCAGCTGTCATAACAGTCTTTCAGGGCAGGAGAGATGGTGTGTGGTGTTGGATTGTTGCATGCTGCATCCAGAGCTTGTGGCTGGTATATCTGGAGCAGCCCATGCCCACGGTCTGCAGGTTGAAGATGTCGATCTTGAGGAAGTTGCTGTAGAAGGGTGCCATTTGCTGAAGCCAGCTGAAATTCCATCACCGCTGCACTTTGCTCAGTTTCATCGAAGTGCATCCTTCAATAATTTAGGTGATTCTTACTGTAATACCATTGATATGGCATATAGCAACTGTAGTAGCAATGACATACAGTGGCGGTGTTATTTAGCAATTAACATCATACAATTTAATTCACTGGCTATTCTCACCCAAAATAAATCCCCTTGAGGTACACATCGAACTTCCCCATCCTTCCACATCACCCACCAAGTGCACCCCGGTCCTTGAGCAAAAGCAATCACTTGGATGGGTTTGTCTTTGCCCAAGACAGGACTAACCCAGACTATCTTCCCTAAGATATTCTTCATGTGCACTACAGGGACTTTATCCCCTTCTACAGTATGTGGAAGTTTTGATTGGGCAGGGCCAGCTCAATTGGTAGATCTTCTAGTGTTAACTAACCAGGTGGCTTCTGCTAAATGTGTACCTCAAAGTTTGAAGGTCCCACCCCCCATTGCTCTCAGTGTAGTTTTTAGCAGTCTATTGTATTGTTTGATTTTCCCGGAGGCTGGTCTGTGATAGGGGATGTGATATACCCACTCAGTGCCATGCTTTTTGGCCCAGCTGTCTATGAGGTTGTTTCAGAAATGAGTCCTGTTGTCTGACTCAGTTCTTTCTGGGGTGGGGTGCTGTGTCACCATAAAACTAGCTTTTCAAGGCCCAGGATAGTGTTCCTTGTAGTGGCATGGAGCACGGGATATGTTTCCAGCCATCTGGTGGTTGCTTCCACCTTTGTAAGCACACGGCACTTGCCTTGGTGGGTTCATGGGACTGTGATATAGTCAATCTGCCAGACGTCCCCATATTTGTATTTCACCCATTGTCCTCCATCCCACAGGGGCTTTAACCGCTTGGCCTGCTTGATCGCAGCGCATGTTTCACGTTCATGGATAATTTGTGCGATAGTGTCCATGGTCAAGTCCATCCTTCGATCACGAGCCCATTTGTATATTGCATCTCTTCCTTGATGGCCTGAGGTGTCATGGGCCCACCAAGCCATAAATAATTCACCTTTGTGTTGCCAGTCCAGATCCATCTGAGCCACTTCAATCTTAGCAGCCTGATCCATCTGCCGGTTGTTTTGATGTTCTTCAGCAGCCTGACTCTTAGGTACATGGGCATCTACATGATGTACTTTTACAGCCAGATTCTCTAGCCAGGCAGCAATATCTTGCCACAGTGTGGCAGCCCAGACAGGTTTGCCTCTATGCTGCCAGTTGCTCTGGTTCCATTGCTGTAACCACTCCCATGGAGCATTTGCCACCATCCATGAATCAGTGTAGAGAGAGAGCACTGGCTGTTTTCCTCTATCAGCAATGTCTAAAGCCAGCTGGATGGCTTTCACTTCTGCAAACTGACTCGATTCACCTTCTCCTTCAGCAGTTTCTGCAACTTGTCGTGTAGGACTCCATACGGCAGCTTTCCACCTCCGATGCTTTCCCACGATGCGACAGGATCCATCAGTGAACAGGGCATATTACTTCTCATTTTCTGGCAGTTTATCATACAGTGGCGCCTCTTCAGCATGCATCACCTCCTCCTCTGGTAATATTCTGAAATCTTTGCCTTCTGGCCAGTCCATGATCAATTCCAAAATCCCTGAGTGACTGGGCTTTCCTATGCAAGCCTGTTGTGTGATCAGTGTGACCCACTTACTCCACGTGGCATCAGTTGCATGATGTGTAGAGGAGACTTTCCCTTTGAACTCCAGCCCAGCATCTGCAGTCGGGGTGCTAAGAGGAGCTGTGCTTCAGTACCAACCGCTTCCGAGGCACTTTCGAACTTCTTCATATGCTGCCAATATCTCTTTGTCAGTTGGAGTATAGCAAGCCTCGGATCCTCTGTATCCCTGACTCCAAAACTCCAGGGGTCAGCCTCGGGTCTCCCCTGGTGCTTTTTGCCAGAGACCCCAGGTAGGGTGATTCTTCCCAGCTGCGGTGTAGAGCACGTTTTTAACATCTTGTCCTGCCCGGAGTGGCCCAAGGGCTACTGCATGAACGATCTCCCGTTTAATTTGTTCAAAGGCTTGTTGTTGTTAAAATCATTCTTCTTCCAGGTCACTTGATAGAGACTGTAATCTGGAATATGCATACCTCAAAAACCCACAATGCCTAAGAAAGCTTGTGTTTCCTTTTTGCTAGTTGCTTGAGACATAGCTGCTGTTTTGGTGATCACATCCATTGGGATCTGATGATGTCTATCTTTCTATTTTATTCCTAAAAACTGGATCTCCTGTGCAGGTCCCTTGACCTTTGTTTTATGGCAAAACCTGCCTTCAGAAAGATTTGAACTATTTCCTTCCCTTTCTCAAAAACAACTTCTGCTGTGTTGCCCCATACAATGAAGTCATCAATGTATTGCAGGTGTTCTGGAGCTTCACCCTGCTCCACTGGATGCCCCTCCAAATGAAAGCAAACTGTGGCCTGCACTCTGCTGCCAGAGGGATTGAGAAAAAAGCATTAGCGATATCGATTGTGGCACACCACTTGACTGCCTTTGACTCCAGTTCGTATTGAAGTTCTGGCATATCCGGCACAGCAGCATTCAGTGGTGGTGTGACTTCATTCAGGCCACGATAGTCTACCATTAGTCTCCACTCCTCTTTAGATTTTCACACTGGCCATATGGGACTGTTAAAGGGTGAGTGAGTTTTGCTGATTACCCCTTGGCTCCCCAGTCGATGAATCAGTGTATGGATGTGAATCAGGGAGTCTCGGTTTGTGCGATATTGATGCCAGTGCACTGATGTGGTAGCAATTGGCACCTGTTGTTCTTCAACCCTCAGCAACCCCATAAATGAAGGGTCTTCAGAGAGACCAGGCAAGGTAGACAGCAGTTCAGTTTCCTCTGTCTCCAAGGCAGCTCTACCAAAAGCCCACCAGTACCCCTTTTGGATCCTTAAAATACCCTCTCCTGAGATAGTCTTTGCCAAGGATGCACGGGGCCTCTGAGCCAGTCACAATGGGGTTTTTCATAGAATCATAGAATCATAGAATCATTTCGGTTGGAAAAGACTTTGAAGATCATCGAGTCCAACCATTAACCATGCCCCCTAAACCATGCCCTGGAGTACCCTGTCCACTCGCTTTTTGAATACCTCCAGGGATGGTGACTCAACCACTTCCCTGGGCAGCCCATTCCAATGTTTGACAACTCTCTCAGTAAAAAAATTTTTCCTAATATTTTCTACCATTCTTTCCCAGTTAGGCTTACTTCATCCTCCAATACAGTTGACTCTTGGGATCCCCCCATCACTCCAGAAACACAGATGGGTTCTGCCCCTTTATAACTTGATGGTGTTAGGGTACATTGTGCATCGGTGTCCCTCACCTTCTTTCCAGGGCATTACTGCCAATGAGTTGGCATACAACAGTGCTGCACTTCATAGAAACTTCAGCCACATGGATTGTGTGCATTGGACTTTATCTGAACCTGTGGGTAACTGCTTGTTGTCCGGATCATTATAAATGACCTCCAGCACAGCTAATTCCCTCAGGCACTGTATACCTCTCTCCATGGTGGTCCACTTGCCTGGGTGATATGTCCCTTGAAGGGGTACCTTTCCTTCACACCTGACAGAAGTCACCTCCAGAGGCTGAGGGTTTGTGTCTTTTTTCCAATCGCCTCGTCAATGCCCCCTTCCCTAGACAGGGATCCCACCTGCTTGGCTTCCCTACTCTTTAATTCCAAGCTACTGGCCCTGTTTTCCCAGCACTGGAGCAGCCAGGTAAAAATATGCTTGCCTGGATGGCAGCTGAAATCCTTGGCTAGTTCGGGTCACCTATCCTGGCTGTGTCACCTCCCAGCTTCTTGTGAAAATTATCCTAGCCAAACCCACGACATTCCCCTCAGAGGGAGAGGTGCCCTGCAGGGAAGGGAACAGATTCCACAGGAACCGCTGTCTCTTTAGAACCACCACACAAGACTCTAGAGAGACAGCTGTAAGATAAAGGATATCAAAGGTGATTTTTTTCAGACCCCACAAGCAGAAGTGCAGATGGTACACTAGTAGACGTTATTTGCTAATAGAATATTCCTTCTGTTTCAGTTTGAAAGCTTTTAAGTGTAACAGATGGCAGTACTATCAACATAATTTAAGATAAGGGACATTGGCTTATACTGGAACACCACTGACCTGACTGATAATATTTATGCACCTGGAGACCTTTTTTTTTTTTAAAATAACTTGATTCCTTTAATCAGGCAAGAGTTACTTCCAAGGAGGCACTGTTGTTGTCTGGAAGTCATCTGGAAACTATTCAAACGTCACAAAGGTCAAATTAAATGACTGGTCTTATTTCCAGTGTGATATATTTCAAACCATAAGATCCCTTCACAGCTGAAGCAATTCTGAACCTTTGCTTACAGAAGGAGTGGATGCTTCATGAAGAATTATTGGGATGGTTTTCTAAAACCAGGGGAAAGCAAGCTGACGGGGTTGGAAGAATCCTATTGGTGCGGACATTGACTCACTTATTTTTTCTGTCTTGGGTTCAATACTTATCACTCAAGTAATTGCAAATAAGATTTGGTCATACAAATTTTGGAGGATTTCAATGTTCACTGGATGTGCAAGCCACCATTCTTTTTAAACAGAACTATTATTGTGTATCTGAAACAGTAGAGCACATGGACTAGTACTAACTAGACATACATCCAAGATCACTGAAAACATTAGACTAAAGGCACAATCCTACTTGACCCCTAGTTAATACACGTTGCCAAAATTTTTTCTGGATTGTAATTGTTGAGTTTGATTTTTTCTTATTAACCTATATTATACATAATGATTGATGGAGCACTGTAAGATCTTTAAATTTTGACAAGCAAATCAAATATCTTTGCTACAGAATCCAATCTGGAATCTAAACTTATTAGCTTTTTAGGATATCTCGCCAGTAGGAAATTATTTAATCTATTTATTTTAATTCTCCTGCCTGTAGGACATCTCTCTATGTCTTGGAAATAACATTTGACAAGGACTTCAAGATTATAATGTTAGAATTATAATAATAATTAGATCCATTTGCAGCATTTCCTAGACATATTATAATATAATAGTACTGTAGTAAGAGCTATTCAGTGTTTGGAAGAAAGAGACCGTTTGTCCTCTTACAGTTGGTGCCAGATTCTCAGGTGGTGTAAATCAACTTTGCTTCCAAGAGCTAAAGGTCTCGGCTTCTATTTTTTTATACATACTTTGTTTACAATGTT
Organism: Harpia harpyja; assembly: GCF_026419915.1. Taxonomy (NCBI): domain Eukaryota; kingdom Metazoa; phylum Chordata; class Aves; order Accipitriformes; family Accipitridae; genus Harpia; species Harpia harpyja. The sequence goes on from NC_068947.1 coordinate 28,778,718, forward strand.
ATTTCAGAAGCATTGTGATGGTAATTCTTTCCCTGGCAACTATTTTTTCCATTTGCAAGTTTTCTTTCCTCAATTCCATTTTTATTGAAATTAAAATGAAGGAGGTTTTTTCACTTCAGCATTAGGTTAGTGATTTGATACATGATGCTTAGTTAGCATCAATTTCACTGACAAGAGGAGAGGCCTTTTTAATTCTATGTTGTCCCAGGATAAATGCTATAGATCGTTCATAAGTAATAATGATTTTTAATTTCTTAGACAAACTAATAGGTGTTAGACGTTATTTCAAGTTCTGTACATATTGATATGGTCACCGTGTTAAAATGTCCTTCCATCTGAGATCTGACCAGTAGATTTTTCTGTATATTTATATATACAGAATGAAAGCTTCCACAAGAAGTAGTAATGCAAATCACTGAACTTTGATTCCCTGTGTTCCAACTAAACTCATTGACAAACTTCTCTTCTGCTAAACCTTTTCTGTTCATAACTTTTCTGTTAACAGACCTGTTATTAGCTGTTAGTCTCCTGTACAAAAACCAAGTTTCTTATCTCCCAGCTCATAGTCCTTACCAGCTTTTGCTCTATTTACAATTCCACTTCTGTATTTTGTGTTGCAGTTACACCTGTTCCCTATATTTCTTCTTTCCTGAAGATCGTTTATGTCTTTTCTCATTCTTTCTAAAGAGCCACCTGTTTCCTGAGGTAACAGGGTGGCTGTTTTGCTCCAGTCCTCCATTCTGCTCTGTTGCACTGATTTCTTCATTTGCTTCACACTATCTGAAATTCACTGGCACATTCTGGTCCCATGCATCTATTCCCTCCTCTCTGTGACGCTGGTCTGCTCTTTGCTCAATCAGGTGATTATTTTCTCCTTTATGCAGGGAAAATCTTTAGTGATGAGCAAAATTTGACTTAACATGAGAAGTATTAAAGACCCACTTTTTTTCCACAATTGGTATTAAATTAACCCTAATCCCACAGTAGGTCTTTTCAGCATCAGGCTTCCAAAATTATGAACTGAGCCTACCTAACAAACAAGTTACGATAATGACTGACAAAAACATGTGACATGACACCTGCAATAGTACATTAATACTGATAAATTGTGAAGACTGCAGAAAATACAGTTTCTTAAATGCAGGAAGTAAGGTCTCCTTCTGCACATTTCCCTTGGATGGGGTCATTTACAAGCTTTTTGTTCTAGCCAAGGTCTGAGCCTGGGAAGATGTGTCAAAGCAGCGCAACAAGGTAGTACCTGCACAATGGGATGGAGTGTGGGTAGAATCCTGTCTTGTATGGTATGAACCCTGTTAGGGAAGGGGTGATTTTGACTCTGAAATGGATTTCCAGAAGAACAGCAGAATGTTTCACCCAACGGTTGTGTTCTTTTCACATGCTGAAACACTGCAGCAAACCATAAAGGGTAATGTCACTGTCAAGAGCGGGTTGCAAGAATGTATTATAAGTGAAAGTGTTAGCTGGATTTGGCATAGTAACCTCTATCCTCTCCAATGTAATAGTAGTTGCTTCATCCAGAACTGTTTAAGATGAGCAGTACTCAAAGACAGCGAGTAGATATTTGCTGCTCTGAAGGTACCATTTCTGGAGCACTACCATATGCAGTACCATCAGTCCCCCTGTAGATCATACAAGAACTAAGGTGTTAGGGTTGCTACGGCATACTCTCAAGCTACCGGAGTATTCTGGATAGCTTGATATGCTAAAGTAAGCAACATCTGAAACAAAAATGTAATGAACTCTAACTCGCCCCAAAAGACTTTTAAGTGCTTTTAATTGTTCAGCCAGTTTCTTTCAACTGTTGACCTCTGAAACAGTTTGCTGCTCTCATATAATGAATGACCTCATTTAATGACAAACACTTTTTGTTAACTAAATTTTCTTGAGATAATCAACCTACTTCTTTGACCTCTCACCTGAAAGGCAGCCTCTGACACCATAAAGTTATTAGAACAGAAACCAATGCATTCTCTTGTACTGAATGCATTTATCACTTTGTGCTTGCAAAATTTTAGTTAGTTATAGGAAGAAGTCTGTAAATTCAGACATGCTATAGGTCAAATCTGAGTTCCTCATCTTAAGTTGATGGAAAAACTGATGGATTGTTAGTCTTTTTTTCTGGGTTTGGGGTTTTTTTTTAGCTGTGTGATTTACAAAGCTCTACAAATCATCACCATTTCAGTATATGCACTTGCTGTGCATTTTTGCTACTTAGTCACTTCAGAAATTGATTGTCAAGGCTCTTTGGTGCTTGGTTTGTATGAAGTAGAAGACAGGTCACTTTGCTAATTATTAAGGATAAGCAAGACAAGACAGATAGACAATATTGCAAGACAGTAATAATAAGAATGATGATGATAATGATAATAATAATAATAAAATGTGTAAATTTCAATAGGTTTCTCTAGTATTAAAGAGCTTTTCTAGTGAGTGAATTGTAATAACCCATAATGTAGGAGCAGAACTCTTTCCTGATCATGGGTTTTTTTATCATTTAGTGCTTGATAGTCCATGGGAATGATGCTGCCCAAAATGACTACTAACCTGACTCATTTTTATACACACTCCTCAGCTTGCAGCTTGCTTGTATTGTCATTAGACTTCTAATGTGTCTTTTGTCTTCTTTCCATGGGGGAAAATGCGGAAATGTCATCCATTCACCCCTGCAGATGCAAGAGTAAGGTAGTTGGATTCACAGAGCAAGAAGATGATGTGTGTTTTCAGTCTCTTGAGATACTTCTCATGTTGAAATATACTTAGCAAAATGCCTCATGCTGAACAACAGAAGGGGCAGGTTGTTGTCTTTGGACTGCATATATGATTTGGGTGAGGAACCTTGGGATTGTATCCTCTGTCTCCCTTGTTTCTCTTATGTTGTCTGCGTGGTGGGCAGTAAAGGGCAGGCCAAAAGGGCCATTGTGATGCCATTTTCCAGCATGTTGCACCATTCTCAGCTGACTCTTAAATAGTTTCTTAGAACTGCCTGAGCAGAGATCAATAAAGCGTCTTTAAAAATAAACACAGATCTCTATTGACATTTGTGTCCAAGAAGTTGTAGAGAAATAGAAAGGAAGTCTTCAGCCACCAAGGTGCCTAAAAAGAAACAAAAAATATTGGACACAGAGTAGTGACAACATAGTTTAGTTTGTTGTTTTTTTTTTCCCTATTAGTGAAAGGAAGGGGCAAACTATGTGTTGGAAGACATCCAGAGGATTGTTAACTCATGTATTCTGCAGGGCAGGTGTGTGATGGAGCCAGACACCCTGGTGTCCATGTATCCTGGGAAACCTGTGTTTGCCCACTCTGTGACTATCCATCTAGCATTCCCTTCTAGTGGAAACCTGAGTAGCCAGGTCTCCTTCCACCATAAAATTACATTGTAGCTATGAAAACACTTTTCCAGTCCTATAGATACAGGCAGGATCTGCAGGGTCACAGGCAGTGGCCCTGTTTCTCCACTGTTCTTCAACTCGTGAATTCACTGTAAGAGAAGTTTTCGCAAGAGTTTGGGTCAAAAAACATGGTCTGAGGATTTGTTGTCCCATGTGGCATAAAAGATCAAGTTTCACTTCCTAGGAATGTGAAATACTTTCACTGAATAGAATTCGTATCACTGTATTCATAAAACCTTTGACCATGGCAGATATCTTAAATATCCCCACTTTGTAAATTAAATTTAAGTTTGTAATAATGTTTTGGTCTTTTGCGATACCTAGCATACCTGTAGAAGGGGAAGGGAGTACAGGAGTGCTAAGTGGCACTCTTGTGGCTCTTTCTGCACTTCACATCCCTTGTTGGTTTTCTGCAAATGTAACAAGTTCAGCTTGAGAGCCCAAGCCATTCTTTTCAGGCTGACAAACTACAAAGTGAACAAAAATATTAACTAAAGTCTTAGGCATCTCTAGCTCAAAGAAAAGTGTTGAAGTTCCTCATTTAAAATCTATCTCTTTCCTTCACACAGTGTGGTTGCAACACAGCAAGAACAAGAGGCAGAAAGCGACAGCTTATTTTGGCTGTTCTTGACTTTGTGAGAGTTTTCCTCTGCACAGTTTTACTGCAAAGTGAAAAAAAAAAAGTATCTCAAAGCCTGGCTAACCTGGTAACAACACTGTGTAGTTGGAGAGGGACAGGGGAGGGAAACAGAAAATTCATACAGAGGAACCTCAGGACTCATGACCAGAGACCACATGAGCTTGTGACACGAAATGGCTATCTAATAGTTTGGAAGGGAGTATAATCACTGGTTACTATACCTTTTACTGTATAGTATCTAGTAATCTTTCAGTGCTGATGGCACAGGATTGGTATCTCCTGCAAGAGGGTTACAGGAGATTGTATTTTCCATAAATTGTAACTAATAAAGAAGTAATCAGTATCAGTAAAGCAACCGAGAAAGTAGGGCATTTCTGTTTACTAAGCAAAGATATCATAACTAAGGCACACTCTAATGAAACACCTTGCATGTCAGTTATGCATTGCAGATGGGTTATTGCATAAGCATACTATGGGAAAGAACAGCATAAAGGAAAATATGATACTATAAAAATGATGGGGAAAATAGTAATGGGAAATTGAACTTTTCATTCACCTTATGACTAAAAACATTTTTACACAATGGGACACCTGGTATTCCACCAGAGTGAATTAGCAAATCAGTATTGGTGGAATATGAGGAAGAGAATAGGAAACTGCATATTTTATTTGCATTCTACCAAAGCTGATTAGAATAGCATGTTCTATGCAATGTTAATGATTTAAGCAGAAAGAGGATCTATTTTTTAAAAAAGAGGACAAATTCTTGACTCCCTGGCGGAATGAGTTATACAAGCTTTAGCATAAATATGGTAAAACCCAATAGGTCCGTATATTGCTTACTTTTACACCATTTACTTAGATTTTCAGGGAATCTTACCATGTTTCAATTGTAAGAATTTCTGTATCCTGCTTTTTGTCAATGTTACTGCTGATTCCCACAAGTCCTAGTTTCACTGTCTTTGGACAGAGATGAGGATAACAATTTCATAGACCAAAGAAGGGGCTGGCAATTTGACAGAAATGAAAATAAAAGGAGGTAAGAGTATTTCCATCTTGCAGCAGAGTCAGAAGTAATATAGTTGAATCAGTAGAGCACTGAGCCATAGCTGCTAAGTCAGTCCAAGACTATAGCAATGTGACAGTATGCTTAGGGAAGCATGTGTTTCTGGATAGTATCGGCACTAGATGAAGATCCCTGTCCCATTTGGTATGAACTAATGGGTTCTCTGAACATTTCTTCTTTGCTCAGTACGGATATCCCAATAAATCTTTAGAAGAATAAGGTCCACTGTCCTCTTTTTCAGGTGTTCAGCTTAGAAAATTTGAATTTTAATTACATATTTAAATCCATCTTTAGAAACTTTATAGTGGTCGTACCTTATAAGATCACGTAGCTCTGTGCTTTATAATAGATACCCAAGTTTGGAAACAAAGGATCAGATTTTCAGTCTCCCTATAGTATTATGGAGTTTTTGCCTTATATATAAGGAAGCAACAGGCAAAAATAGTACGGATATAGGGTGAATTAACTAAGCACTGGCCAAGCTTAACATTTAGAGAAAAATCATGTTTATTACAAATGATTCAAGTTACATATTGGTCAATGCTGCATTAAACATGGCAGATCCATTTAGATATTATCATGTCTTGTGATCAACTCGTTCCAAGCTGTTTCCTGGTATTGATTTTCAGGCTTTATCTATTTTGATACACTGATTTGTTTACAATTAAAGTAGATATCTTTTACATTTAACCCATGGGTTAATCAGAATATATTTTTGAAGCACTCTAAGGCAATTCCTTTATTTTTCAGATGTGTTTATTGCTATGTTTCTATTTGAAAGCAGAATGCAAGATGATCATCCATTTTACTTTAGCAATGAAAATTGAAGGAACCCTGCTCATTTAGTTACTCTCTGAGTGGCCCAGTAGAAATGACATTTATTTTCTGTATAAGTAATTTTGCAGCACAAGAAGAAGAGGTTTCATGTGCAGTTTTTCATAAAAGTTCTCTGTGGACTACTTTGCTGATAATTAATTGCTTTGCACAGCATCTGTGTAAGGTGAAGATGGCCTATAACTCCTATAATTTTACTTTCTTCTTTTTCTCATCTAGGCTTTTTATCACCCACTTTGTACCATCTAAACCATGTGCAAGTCTATTACCTCTTCCCCCAAGCAAGGTCCTGCCTTTCTTCTTTTTTTAAGCACACCTTCCTCATCCACAAGCCCATCACGTTATGTAGCTCAGCGTGGCTTACTACATAATGGGAGTAGAATTTTTCTTAAAGTCCCAGCAATCCTAATCAAACTATCCATTACTTTTAAACCATAACCCTGCATTTACCTTGAGTTTCATGTGTAATTTTTGAACACTAGTGACTTAGTTTTTGCTAATCTCTGAATAAGTCATAGATTACTTTTTTGTTGGTAGTATTTTTATGTGGTAGCAACTCTTGTTTTAATATACAAGAAGAATCATTCTGAATTAATAACAAAAGTAACCTTACATTACTCTTGGGTCTTATTTTATAGAAAACTCTCTGAAACTCCACTGAGGAACCCAGGTACTATTCATGATCCCATTCTTTATGGGGGAATAAAAAGGCACTCTATTTTAACAATGAAGTAGTTGTACTTCAGTGGCACAATAAATTCAAAGCAATCAAGCAGAAATGAAGGTCAAAATTCAAGATGCATGCATGTGGAATATCCATAAATCTTAAAATAAAAAGGAGGTGATCTTTTCAAAATGGAGATGATGGTGGGAGAAGCTGAGTCATGGAAAGATAAGAGAGTAGCCCACGGTCACCTCACAGAGCAGTAGGAGAGACAAGCATCAAATGCAGTGTAAGGCTCTATATTCTGGGCTTGACTGAGTATCTACTCCACTGATCTTTGCTACTACTGAGTGGAGCTCTGAAAGAACTAAAGAATATATGAACGATGTATTTGGTCAAAACCATCCTGGATTTAATTCCACTGTCTTTACCTTGTCAAAATTACTCTGCAGTTTAGGTTTCTCTTAATCCATATGCTGCTGATGTATCCATTTGATCCTGCTAGGCACCTTTTGCCAAAGGACAAAGCCAAATTCACTTCTTAACCTTGGTGAGGGGGTTGTTTGTTTTCGTTCAGGACAATAGCATGTATCTCATTTATTAGAATAATCAGAGGACTATCTGATGGAAAAGTCAGGTATGTGTAAACTGAAAACATAAACTTAATTCCTGTGGCAGGTCCTTTCAACTGTCTTACAGTTAACTGTGTTCAGCAGCTGAATAATTGCAGATCAGCTACATTACTAATACTGCTTTATAAATACTAAAACTAGATCAAACTAAATTTTCAAAATCATATTGATTATACATTGTTAGGTAAAGAATCAGAGTGTATTGACAATGGAAGAAACTCAGGATGTCAAGCTAATATTAATAGGACTAAACGAAAGCATTGTTCAGATGAAATGAAGCTCCACAAGATCCACCACAACCACAAGAAACAGGAAGGTAAAAACACTATTTCAGAACAAGGATGTTCAGGTTCACTCTGAGATTCCACCAGGTGGAACATCCTATTTTGGGCACTTCATCCACAAAGGGTACAGAATAAGTTGAGGAAAATACACAGAATATGTTGCAATGTTAACTGCTTAGGAAGGCTTTGGTGTATTTACCAGTTGCAAGACAGAATAGCAAGACAATAGGCCACAGCTCAAACAACTCTTTAAGAGTACATAAAGTTACTTTTCGCATCATTTCTCTCTTACTGATGGGACTGCAAGAATTGTTTTATTTACTGCCCATATGGGATGAGGACCTGAACAAATGTACAGCTTATTACCATTGCTTCACTGCACGTCTGATGCATGCAGTTTTAGAAGCAGTGAAGGAAAACTTCTCAGTCTTCAGATCAGTGTGTAACTTTGTCAAGTGCTAGGTTGTCCTGAGAGCTGAAACACTATGCAAAGTGTATGTAGCTGAAGGAGAGATCCAAGGGGATTTGTCTTCCCCATATATGCTTGCTTCTGAGTCTCCATGCTCACTTGAACAGAGGCAGTGCACATCAGAGTAGTCTGAAACTTTTGAACTCTAGGTTTTCAAACCTAAAAGAAAAAAGCTGGTTCCTTTCCTGCTGTAGTCATTTATATGAGTTCATGCAAAATGTGTGAATGAACATTAACTCTTTCCATATGCTCTTTCACTACATGCTCCACTTGCCTAGTTTAAACTGACTAAAAAAAGCAGCTGAAACCTCCTATCATGGTCCCTCCAGCCAATTTTGCAGTGGGTGGTACCCTCTGACACAGGGGTGGTAGCAACCAGCTAAAAGAAAGTCAAGCTCCAGCATCTATTTGATTAGGGAATGTATGTCAATACCATAGGAGGTATGTAGTCAAAAACCAGATCAAGAGGATTATGCTGCTACAAGGAAGAAGGTAAGATGCATGCTTGTGTACTGGGGAGTTCCTGAGCCTTTACATTATCCCTGGTGGATTCCTGTTATCCCAACTGAACCTTAATGGGATAATCTTCCCATAAAGCCAAACACATGATAGGTTGAAGAATTCCTCAAAATAACAAAAACTAGACAGCATTGTAATCAGGTGGGTGACTTTTAAGCCTATGTAGAGAAGAGCCTTCCTATAGTCCCAGAAACCTCATGCTGGAAGTCTGCTTTATGACCATGGCTGCTCATTGCTGTATTGTGCTAGCAAATAGGGACTGACTGTCAAAGGATTAAATGTCTTCTGTGGGCAAAGTGAGAAATACACTCTTTGACTGTTTGCTCCAATTGCCCTTCTGTGGTGTGGGTTTTCTCACTATAGCTGTTAAGGTCTGCAGAGTGAACTGGCTCACAGATCCCTGTGAAAAATGACTGACTTAGCAGAACAGGTTACTTTTAGTTCAGTGGTCAGATCAGGTCACTAGCTAAATTTATAGGATGGCCACTCAATGCAGTTGTCTGGCTGCACAACCAGTGAAGGCTGAGGAATAAGAGGCAAAGGGTAGAGCTGTCAAAATGGGGACTTCTTAAGCTGACTTCACAGCTGAAGACAGGTTGTTGTGAAACACCAGAGTTAAGCCATAGCTTGACATGCAATAAATCCTATCTGAGGGCTTCCAGCCAGGATCAAAACACTGTGACCACATGCTGTAAAGCACGTGACTTAATTTGAGCTCACTCTGCTGATTTAGTTTTCATTAAAAAAATCTAATAGGTTAACTGATTGGTTAGCAGGCTTTATTATAGTACACCAAGTGCCAGTTCTCCTGCAGTTGATGTAAAGCCGACTGAAAGCTTCACATTTTGTGTCATCAGGCTGACTTCACAGAAGTTCAACTGTGCGTCCATGCCTTGTGTGGCCAAATCTTTCCGAGTGATAGGGTTGCCAATACACAGATTTGGTTTTTATGATGGTAAAGCTGTGCCTTTATCCTTGTGTGCCCTACAGAATATGAGGTCGGACCTCAGTGTAATGGCAAGCAACACGCCTAGTGAAAGAGCATATTTACATATACCAACTGAAGCTTTACTCAATGCTAATTTGTATTTGTAAATGTATGGCTCTTGCAAATGTCTTTTTTATATAAGTCACTGTTCTGAAAAATTCTAGGACAAAGTAGGTATCAGACTTGAAGTCGGATGTCCCCCAAAAGAGTGTTAAACTTGGAGGAATATAATCCAAGTTTAAAGAATAAACTCATCAAAGGATTTATGACAGCATTCCACATAAAGTATTTTTTGCTTAAACTGCTTGAAAGTCTTTCTTGGTATAAGGGAAGGAAATTATTGAACCCAGGCAAAAATTTGCTTGATAATAACTACACAATCTTTTGTCTGGCAAGTTCTTAAATGTAGGTGTTTAGTGTACATTGCCTTTCCAATTCTTTCCACACTGTGTTTTCAGTAAACAGACAGAACTGAAATGAGGATAGAGGATATTTCTCTAAATTACTCCACTTTCCCAAATGGATTCGTATTGATTTTATGAATGCATCTTCCAAACAAATAATCTGTTTCTGCCAGCTAGATGTGCCAGTCTCTACTTCAACTTAATTACCACACAATGTTGCATGAGATTGAAATAAAACCTTGCTAGCTGAAAATGAAGAAAAGAAATTTTATCACATCTTGGTACACACGTGTCTTCAAGCAGATCATAGAATAACTGCTGATTGATTTATACTTTTTCCCCCTCTCTCCATGTAGTGAGCCCCTTCCAGTCAAAATGCTTATACTGTGGTCCCTGGTACTCAGCTTTTACAGCATTGCATTATTGGCTTTGTGTGCCAAAGCTATCGTTACTTCCTAATAGACTTATGTGTTATCTTTGCAAATCCCTTGTGTTATGTACATAAATCACGCTTCTCATGAGCTTAGAAATCCCTTAAGATAGTGCTGCCTAAATCATAGCCTTGCTGAAAATACCTTTTAGTTTTTGAACAGCTGTGTGTTTGAGCTCACTGCTAACATAAGGCAATTGGAGCATCTGGCTAAACTTTTTTCAAGGTTTGCTTTGGCAGTAGCCTAGCTGATAAATATTGATGAATCTGTATTTGAAAGAACAACTCTTTGTGCAGAGGTCTCAGCAGAGAGGGCAGGCAAGGAATATCATTTGGAACTGCAGAGCTATACATCTGTGTTGGACAAAGTCTGTGGTGTTGCTTTGCTTGCTCCGTGTTATACGAAAGGTACTGACTGGGAACAGGGGGAACTCTGCCTCTTTCCCCCAGTCCCTTCCTTGTGCACTGGCTGAGATGATACCTCTCAGTGGGAGCTGATGATTTTTCCTTCCCTGGGAGGAGCAAGCCATGTTTTGGGGAGAGAAGCTGCTACAGTGCAGAGTGAGGCAGGTGAAGAAACCAAAGGGGAAATACAGAAAAGGAAGGAGTACAAAGAAAGACTGTGGAATTCCAGAGAATATGAATACACATTTTAGGCATTTATGCAGTGATCGTTATAAGGAAGCAGCCAAAGCCCTGGCTCAGAGTCCTAGCCCCATCACTATGTTTTAGGAACATAGGACTTCCAACATTCATCTCATCCCTGGTCTCACGTAAGACAATTCTGAGGAGCAGATTCCCAGAAGTTTCCTGCACCAAGTTAATATAGAATGATCTTTCCCCAAAGCATCATCTAATATCTGGGCCAGTAGTGAGGTTAAAATAGATGTGAATGAAAATCAGCCTTTGCAAAGAGAAAGTGATACTATCCAAGGGAAGGTCCCATCTAAAGCCAGAAAAACTGCTTTTTTAAGTAAGGAACTGAAGGAACATAGATGTATGCTAGAGTTCCCAGACTCAAAAATACTGTTGTAGATTGTACTAAGGGAGGAGAGAGAGCAGGCTATAGTCTTCATATGTGGAGAGTGCTGCTTTGATTGTTTGTCTGCTGAGTTATAATGCTTAATATTGGCAATGTGGTTAACTTCATTGTTTTATCTTTAGCCTTATAACATTGATAGTTTACTGAAAGGTCAAGAGCTTAGACAATCTAACTATACTAATTTGACTTCTTGACTTTTGTTAAGTTTCTAGCGAATATGACTTGCGAAGGAAAGCTTGAAAACATGAGCCACACCACCAGTGCTCAGCCAGTAGGCACAAAATCATCTTTTTTTTCCCTAAAACTAAGATAACAACACTGGGGACTGTCTTATCATTCACAGCTGACAGTACTGTGTCTGTTAGTCTCCAATGGCTGCTTTTAGTTACTTTGCAGAGATTAATTAAATGGAAGAAAGTAGATATGATTTAGTGGAAAACTGCTGAAGCCTTATTTCTTGGAGTTTTCTTTTAGTTTACATCTAAGAGAGAGAGAGAGTTGTAGCCCTACTACATCCATAATGCAGGATCCAAGAAGATGAGGATCTGTTATCCTCATAGTTATTCATGTGAATCTAGAAATTTTAACAAAGTATCAGGTCTACATTGTACATAAATCTGTAGGTTTAAAAAGTCATTGCTGCCTTGAACAAGACAACGTAGGGTTGATTGATCACTACTGTACTGTGAACTCAGACTGTAGGATTCTAAGTCCAGAATACTGATGGTTAGTTTCAGTTACCAAAACAAATATTGCATCATATTGGAAATATAAACAGAAAGAAGATACTGTTTAATACCATTTTATTGATTTTTAAAATATTCATGTTAACATCTGCTACCAAATTAGAATCTGAAAACATTCTCACAGCATATTGCATTTACTAAAATTCTGGTTTTTATTAAAGGAATAATGCAGTAAAAGTAAAACAAACAAACAAAAATATTAGCTGAAAGGGCTAGATTCAGGGATGCACTTTGCATTATGGAATCTCCTACGTGAGTACATGAGTGCAAAGTGAGGGTGAAACATTAGCTTTTGTATTTGTAGCATTTAAAAATCATTTTGCAACTTCATTATTAAGTATACCTAGTGCAGCATTGTGGTGAATGAGTGTTGAAATTTTCCAGCAGAAAACAAATAGAGTCAAATTCCAACTTACGTTAAACTGATGCAAATCAATTTCCTGTCTGGGCTGAAAATCAAAGCAGGTTTTGATCCAAGTACTGTGCATAAATCAAGTATTCATCGTATGTAAATCCGTACAGTTTCACTCCTTCCCTTTCAGTCATATTATTCCAACAGATAATGTTTCTCCTGTATACGTACATACTCCACAAGCTGATCAGTTTAAAGCTCAGCCAACCGTGTATTCAAATCATTCATGACTTTAGAAAAAGCAGTATGAGTCACATAGGTGACTGAAGTATCATTCTTGTGGTTGCAATGACATTAACTATGTTTAGTGTTTGGGAATTTAAGGATCAAAGCTCTCTCTCTTCAGGTGTTTCTACCCACTTAGAGACCTCTTAGAAATACAGGAATTGAGACTGAAAAAAATCCAGTGAGGGAGATACTTTAAAAATATATTTTAAATAAACCTATGGCTTTGACAATTTTTATAACATGGAAGAACAAAATTTAAGATTATAAATAGACAAAGTCATATTTAGAAAACTTCATCAGGTATAGAAGCATTGCTATGAAGCCATTTTTATTTTCCGTGTGTTTTATGAAGCTAAAACAAATGTGGTTTAAAATGAAAGGAGATAAATCTTTGTGCATTGAGCAGCATGTTCATGGATGTCTCTGTCATAGAAGAATGTGTTTTTTAAAATTGTAGATCAGTTCTGGAGGAAAATGGACAAATCACAGAAAAGAAATCCACTGAAAACACATAGAAACTGTGAAAAGTACATAGAAATACAGGGATTTCCTGAGCTACCTGAAGATGCTCTAGAAATATTAGGGAGAAATATCATACATATGTGGGCTTTCGTCTCCTCCAGGCATCTACTTAAGGTTACTGTTCTCTAATAGGACACTGAGCAATGCAGACCTTTATTCAGACCCACTAAATTCTTAATCCTGAATCTAGGACTCGGCAAGACTTTGGGTCTTGTTGAAAAGTTATAATCACTTCTTCCTATAAAATTAACTTTAGGAGCTGGCAATCCCATCTGAATTTTCAAAGCTGTGCTATATCCTAGCTGTACTCAAGTTCATTGGTCCTTGCTGGTTTTGCATTCCTTCACCTGAGGCAGCGCTTCTGGAGACCTCCTGTGACCTGTAGTTATGCATGTCCTGGTTTCAGCTGGGACAGAGTTAACTGTCTTCCTAGTAGCTGGTACAGTGCTATGTTTTGAGTTCAGAGCGAAGAATGTTGATAACACTGATGTTTTCAGTTGTTGCTCAGTAGTGTTTAGACTAATGTCAAGGATTTTTCAGCTTCTCATGCCCAGCCAGTGAGAAAGCTGGAGGGGCACAAGAAGTTGGCACAGGACACAGCCAGGGCACCTGACCCAAACTGGCCAATGGTGTATTCCATACCATGTGACGTCCCATCCAGTATAGGAACGAGGAATTGGGGGCAGGGATTTCGCCGCTCGGGGACTGGCTGGGTGTCGGTTGGCGGGTGGTGAGCAATTGCACTGCGCATCATTTGTACATTCCAATCCTTTCATTATTGCTGTTGTCATTTTATTAGTGTTATCATTATCATTATTAGTTTCTTCTTTTCTGTTCTATTAAACCGTTCTTATCTCAACCCACAGGTTTTGCTTCTTTTCCCGATTTTCTCCCCCATCCCACTGGGTGGGGGGGAGTGAGTGAGCGGCTGCGTGGTGTTTAGTTGCTGGCTGGGGTTAAACCACGACATGCACTAGGCTCAGCTCTTTCGAAGCAAAGAGCGAAAGCATGACTGTGTCATTTTCTAGGTTATATGTGTGCAGATGTTGTTAATCAGTGCTAGATTAGGACGCTTCAGATTTCAGATTCCAGCTTCCATTTTAGTTGGTGCCAAGGTTTGGATCTTACTATGGATAACAAACATGGGAAATGCTGAAATTGATAAAACCCAGGGAATTCACTTGAAACATATGAGGTTAATATTATGTCCAGAATATGACATAAAGTGTTTTGGCTTCATTCTCTGAGAAAGGAAGATAAGAGATCATTCTGTGTGCGGTGCTGTGGACTGGTGATTCATGGAAACTTATGAAAAACAGCAGTGTATTTATAACTTTCATGTAATGAAGGCAATGTATTTTGATTATGGCAAAGCTTAACATAAACTTCGGCATGACCTTCAATAGTGGCATAGACCATAGTCATAAGAGCAGGTGGATATTGTTATCTAAATTGTTATAAGTCAATTTGTTTACTAATTTGGAACAATCATGTATGAAGGCTTCTGTAAGTTATCAAAATTTTTTTTCACTACTGTTTTGATAGATCACATTTATCTTCTCCTCTGCCAGCCCACAAAGCCCTAACTCCTTGCACAGGCTAGAAATAAAGTTGTGGTTGCATACCACAAAAATGCCCACCACAGAGTCATGCTGAGGGTAAGCCAACATTGAACTGCAATGTGTATAAAGGCTATTGGACATGCTCTGCATTATATACTATATGGGATAATACTGCAGGTACAGGGGAGTATATTGTGAGTGACTTCTCAGAAACTATTGGACTGGACAATGCTGCATATACAGCCAATGATTTCCAGTCCTGAAGAAGAAAATAAATAGCTGGTTGGAAAATACTGCCTGCAGGAGGAGTTAAGACACTTGAGAGTCTCCTACCTCCTGAAGGACACTCACCTATGCAGGGACTTAGGTTTCCCAAGGGAGGAAACAAATTGAATGCAGTGAAAGTAAATTCTAAGGCATTGGGTTTTCACTGATAGTTCCCTTGAGCCCACCAGGGAAAGCATGGGAGTTGTTGTGCCTCCCGGAGGCAGGAAGAATGGAGAATGAAACACCTACTGATGTACACCTCCGCAGGATGTGGCTTCCCCTTCTGCTCTACAAATTCAGACCAGTTAAGCAGTGTCAATCAAAATCCTGTTGGAGAACTCACATATCTATTTCTCTGTGAACTCCTTGGCATACCTTTGTTAGTGAAAGAAGGACTGAAAGCAGCCTATGTCCTGTTTTTACAGCATTAAAACAACTGTCCCTGATTCTAGCTCATTTTGTCCAGCAGTGATGGTCATACTTTTTTGTACCTTCTCTATAAAAAGGTCTCTCTTGTGGAAAACCATTTCACTTCATACCACTAACAACACCTCTGAGGGTATTAGCGGTCAGTTCAATTTGATTTCTCCACTGAGTCCCAATAAGAAGATAAAAGTCAATAAAGCAAGTAAGGACCAGGTATGGACCAGGTTAGAAACACAGCAATTCCAGGAAAAGAGGAGCAGGATTTGGACATTGTTTAAAGTGAGGGATGGAAAAAAGTCAACTCTTTGATGTGTGTTTTAATACTTTGTGCTTCATTTGAAAGGAAAAGCACTTGACAATGGGACCTAAAAATTCTAGCAGCAGCCTCATCAAGCATCACTTGTTAAGCTAATAATGTTCTTCCCTTGAGAAGCTTTGTGGTCACAGACTCCTGAGAACAAAGCACTATCATATTTAGTGTATGATTCACCTGGAGCCCTGCCAGGCATGCTAGGCGAAGAGGTTTATCATGTCCCCTATGCTTTCAATTGACCTGTTGCTTGTTGATATAGGGGACAGTGTTCGGAGCAGTCTGAAGAAAGATAGTGTGGGCTCCATACAGAAATTCTAAATATAATCCAATCTGTTCAAGCCAGTGAGAGGTATGGTATTGATTAGAGATAGACAGGTCTCTTCACCTTTTCTGAATAAGACAGAATAGGGTAATGAGTGCATCGGAAAGACGTCCACTTTCTTCTCACATGATACATTATCCTAACATATCTTTGGCCTATTCCCAGATTTCCTTTCAGAGCCAGTTTCCCCTCAGGAGAGGAGGACTCTCACACTAATTGTAGTCTCATTTCTAGTGAGTTGTGATGTTAGCAGAAGCTCTGCTTTATTATTCCCCCCTCATATGACAGAAAAATATGCAGAAGAGTGTGGCCTGATCGTGAAGTATTCACATGGCAGCATATATCAATTGCCCCAGCTGTTGTACTTTCATTTCTACCATCAGGCTGAATCCTTTAAGACATTTACAGCTAAATTACCAGAAGTGCAATGTAGAAATTTTGTTTGTATGAAAAGATCTAATTCATACCCAGTGCTTGATGGTGGGGGGTTTTGAGGAACCACATGCATATTTCTCATCTTCCTGGAAGGCATAGGGGAAAGCAGGTCAGTATAACAGCATATCCTTGCCAGTCTCTTACTGAGCAAGAGTTTCAACCACAGGATGAAAGCTAGGCAAAACAGTGTCTGATGTGATACACTGAGCAGGCTACTATAGCTCTTTAGAAAGCCATGCCAAGTGTCGGGTGAGAGCTCTGAAGTGGCTGTGGCAGTGGCAGTGGCTGCTGTAAAGTCTGTGGATTGTGGACTTTTTAGAATGACAGATAAACTGGAGGGGTGCACAAGTACCCAGGTTCTCTGCTCATGGCAGCCACATGTTCCTTACCTGTTCTTGCAGGTGTTGCATGACTGGAAGTAAATTTGGGATGTGACCAATGTTGAGGTTTGTGCCACCTGTTCTGAGACCCCATACACAGCCACACGCCCCAGCAGGTGATGCTGGACACAGGTGCTGAGCCAAGGGCAAGCTGACAAGTGCGGAATGGCCACTACCATATGGAGCCGGTGGTCACCCACGGGATACGTTGTGGCAGACCCCAGCCTGTCCTGGCGAAGTGATTAGCAGGTGCACTTCAGTTTGGATTGCATCATGCTACTGCTTTCATGTGTTTCTGCACGTCATTGACTTGGTGTTCATATTTCCCCATCCTGAGAAAGCTGATTGCAAACCTTTTTCCCATGTATTTCATCCATATTGTGAGGACAGAACTGGTTTCGTTCATAGTTTGTTGT
Source organism: Harpia harpyja (assembly GCF_026419915.1). NCBI lineage: Eukaryota > Metazoa > Chordata > Aves > Accipitriformes > Accipitridae > Harpia > Harpia harpyja. The sequence goes on from NC_068947.1 coordinate 28,796,132, forward strand.
TTGGATTTTGTTATCCCATTAAATGCAAGCTACCAATGTGGAGTCATTTGCTCTTTTTTTAGGGAAGGAACAAGCTTTGAAACTTTTGAATTATCTTCAGAAAGCTCAGAAAATGTTGCCCTTTCTTTCCACAATTATGTTTTATAAAATCAAGACTGTGAGTTAAAAATAAAATTTCTGTTTACCATTGACACAAATTGGTCTTTCTATCCATGTAAAATGTGCTTTGTTGTTTCAACATGGTCATATAGTTCAGCTTTTATATTTAATTAAGGAGTTTCTGGCACATATCAGATTATAGAAAACAGAGAGAGAGAAAGCTATTAGGTCAGTGAGTCTAGATTTCCACAGTCTGAATAATTTTAAGAAGCAGTCACTCAGCAGAAAGAGGAAAAACTTCCTGGGACCATTGTTGAAGGAACAAGGGGAATTACAGAATTTACATTTTACTGAGGTCTTATAGACATCTCTGGGCAATATTCACAAAATCTGATTATTTCAGTAAAAACATCTCACCCAATCAGAGTAGTGATGGCCAGAACTCAGTTGCGTGCCACCTCCTAGAAGCTGTTTGAATCATGGAGCTGCAGTTATGATTCCTTTCCTTTTTTTCTGTTTCCAGAAAATTTGGAATCAGCTCATTGACTGTGCAAAGACAAAAAGCCAACTGAAAAAACAGACAGAAGATCAATAAATAGCAACAACTGACAGAGTGAGCCCATAGAGCTTCTCTTTTGGTATTGTCCAGACTACTCTCCTGAAATCTGTAGGTTTGAATTACCTCTAGCAAAGGAACAAATGTGTCAATGACTAAGATATTTTGTAAAAAGTAGTCACGGTAAATGTTGTCACCAGCTGTAGAAGTATTTATGACCCAGGAGCTCCAAGTCACATGTCCCTCAAATGGAATTGGAGATTAAATACTCCTCCTTCCAAGCATTATTTTTTGATTGAATTAGATATCTGCTTACTCAGTCATCCTGCTGCTGTGGATTTCATCCCCAAGTATCTGAACATGGCTGTATTGCCTAGCAGACCCATATGCCTGCATAAGGCAGCTGGACTCTACTTCTGGAGAAGTGAAGAAAAGTTGGACACTCAGGCCGGAATTCCCCAGTGGTCCTAAATTCTGGTGAAACAGCAAGGAGAGAAAATAAAGAAATTCAAGAAATGTCCAGCCGTCAGCACTCAAACACAGAAAATGAAACGGCTCCTTACCAGGGTCCCAGGTAACTAGCTAACAGGCTGGACACAAAATGAAAGGTTGAAAGACCAAACTATCTAGAGATTTAGGGATTAAAACTGTGATTTGGAGTGGCGCGTCGGGAGCAAGCAGAAGTTGAGGAAGCTCTGTGATGCCCTGGTGTGTCTCCAGGCCGAGGTGTGGCAATCGAACAGACATATTTCTGCATGATCAGAAGTTTGCTTATAGTCTGCCTGTGTAACTCCAAATCCTTGTGGCAAGCAGTTGGACAAGACTTCCACTTGATTTCTGTGTTCAGTGTCAGCTAATGAGTTTATTGAGGAACATCTTTTAAGGCTTCGCTTGGGCTGCAGATAAAAAAAAGTGTATGGGAAAAAAAACAAAGGCAAGATTCCTTGCCAAAGTAAAACTTCTCTGACAGGTATGTATATGAACAATTTAAAGAGCGTTTGCACCACATGTTAGAGAGAGAGACAAGTGTCTTTTGTGAGCTGCAGTTATAATATAACCAGAGAAATCCACCATCCTCTGGCAGGCCAGAGTAAGTAGAGTTACCAAGGAATCTTAGCCTATGCAATGAGGTGGGTACGCTCTAACATGCAAAGCGGCAAGTGTCTCCCTTGGTTTTTGCATCCAGCTTGTATCACTTCCTCGTTCACTGTGAGCTTGAGCAAGTTAACCCTCCACCAAACCCCTCTCAGCTAGATGCTATTATTTTGATTTGAAGCACCTGCTTTAGTCCAGGGAAGACCAGGACTGTGTTTATGGTTTATGGTAGAGTCTTAGTCCCCAGTGTCCCGGGTCATGGTTTTTACCACATTCACTTTGTTGCCTGGACTATCTACTTGCAATTGCAAACTTGACTCTTAACATAATTAGTGACAGAGCTCTACTTTTTAATGTCAAAAGATTTCTTGGCTGCTTTTCCCAACGTGCTGCTCCCAGTGTTTGGAGCCTGCACTGAGCCTGAAAGCCCATTACTGGCTGTCATCAGCGAAATAAGATATCAAAAAAAATTGCTGATGCGTCATTTACTGCAACTGGAAACCACTTAATTAATATACTGGTTTTATGTATTTAGTAATTAAAATTTAATTAATTCCTTTTCCTTATGAGTGTACAGAAGGGGTAACTACTCCTCCAACAAATGCTTTACTTACTGTTTTAAAGGCATTTGGAAATTGTCTTAAGAGAACTAAAACATTCTCTTCATAATGCTTCCCTTTTTTCCTTCCAGCTAGCTCATGAACTAAGAACTGAATCAGTAGAAATTATGCTCAGAGCTGATGGCTCATCTATTTCCTTTCTTTGGCTGCTTTTACAAGTAGGCAATGAAGGTGCTGACTTGGCAGGCTTCAGAGCCAAGACTTTTTAAGACCAACTAGTGATTTGGAGTTCTTATGTTTTATATGCCTGGCTTGAAACGCTGTAGAGGCAATTGATTTTCAGAGGAATGGTACTCAGCACTTTGTAGAAATCCAAGCCTTTTCTAGCACTTTCAGAATTATTGCGTACTTTTGGAAATCTGGGTCCAGGTCTTTGAGTTCAGTGTCTGACAGTGAAAATCTGGGTGCAGTTTTGCTCCAGTGCCTCAGAGGGTTTGGACTGCCAGAGCCCTTTGGAGGAGAGAGGTTCATTTCAGATGTTTCCTTCCACCTTCTCATGCTTCTTTTGTTTCCTGCTCTGTTTAGGAGCTGGAAGGAATTGACAAAGCTTTCATTTCTCTAGATAAAAATAAAATCTATGATACGTGCTGCTTTGGACCTCTGGAAGTACTTTGAAGTTCAGTTTGAGGCCACAGGTGGTTTGGGTGGAAAACAGAATGACAGAGTATTTTGAATTTTTCAAATTTGTTATTTTGGATAGAATTATAGATAGATTCATGGAAGAGGAGGTGTTCTAATTTCTAGTCAGTGCCTACTTGAAGTCACAAGTCAGAGCACACAAAAGATCAAAAGCAAGGCTACAAAACCAAAGAAGGAGTATATATGTACACGCTCTCTCCTGGGTTATAGCAATTCATCAAGCAGAGCAAGCAGTGAAGAGTGTGCACTTTCTGCCTTGCTTCCCAGGTCATCAGGAAATGCACTGGTTGACTTGTTTGGCTTTCAGAAAGACAGGGCTACAAATGTTGTCGGCTGCAGTGTGGGAATAACCAGGGAGGGATAAAGCTGTACGTGTTTATGTCCCAACACTTTCTAACCAAATGAAAGCAATGAGGGAAAAACAGCACCTACAAAGAAGGGCTGACAATTTTTTTTCCCAAATACATAAAAAACAAAGAAAACATTTCACCAAGCAAACATGTCTCCATTTTTATCAGTAGGGACTATTCTGTAGTTGCTGAGCCGGACTTAGCCTGGACCATGTCAAGTAGAACAGGCTGAGACTGAACAATAAAATATAAATGGAGTGAGATAAGAAAAAGTCTTGGGTTTGGGGTTTTTTTCTGCAGATTAAGAAGCAATTGACCTTAAACCAGCAGATTAAGCTGTCAACCTAAGATTGATAGCTGTGCTGTGCTCTCCAAAGTTAAATAATGGGATCCATAGTGAGTGGGTGGGTCTGAGTGGGTCAACTCAGCACCTCAAAATAATCTTAATATCAATTTTATAGTTCTCCTAAACAACCTTGTGGTGCTAAATGGGAGTAGAGATGGGGGCATAAATTAAGAGCATTACATTAATGATCTACCTATAAATTAGGTAAATGCACAATCATTTTAAGAAGAGATGTAGTAGAGGAAGTGAGTAAGTAGTGTGATGCATTCCTATTCTAAATTTCAAGGGCAAATAATTATTCTGATTTGCTTTTCTCACTGAACTACTTTCCTTTTTAGCTATAATTATTTCACCTACATGTGCAAATTTGGACAGAATTTAAAAGTAAAAAATCAGGTGCAAGACATCACATAGCAATTGGTATGCCAATTCACTCCATTTTAAACATTCTTCCAAACAAGAACCACTTCTGAGGGACTTGACTTAATACAACCAGGGCCAGGACAAGGAACATCTAAACATCAAGAAGTTTCCTTTAACACTCCATAAGCACTAGATTTCCCTCCTTCTTTCTGCTCCACTGCCATCATAGCAACCAGCTTCCAGTGGTTAATTTTAAGATTAGGTATTTCCCCCATTTGTGGAAACTAAGTATTTTCATTAGAATATGAATTTGAATAATATTTATCCCACTAAAATGAAATAATCTCCTTAAAAATGCAGCATTGTGAAACTTTAAGTAGATAAAGAAAGGGTAAGTGTTTTCTTGGGAATTCTGCTGCTAATCCCATGCCATACAGACTCAAATCATGAAAGAGAGTAGAATAGGAGAAAAAACAGAGCAAATCCTGAAATAGCGTGTTACTTTTTAACTGTAGTGAGCTTGTGCTAATTTATTATCAAAGAAGCTATTACTTTTGGACAAGAATAAAATTAGTATATGAAACTCATTGATTGTCCTCCAATATGATTATAATTATATAAAGTTATTATTACACATAATATGCTGTCCAAGTGCACTTCCAGCATTTTACTTTGGCTTTTTGTTACACACCTGCTGTCTTGGTTGTAAGTCCATAAGACAAAAGAACAAGGGCTTCTTAAAAGTTTTCTTTTCCTGTCTCAAAAAAGAAATCAGTGTGAAAGCCCATAATATTGCTCACTCTGAGGAAATACAAGACTATGAAGGAAACTAACCTTATTGAGTTTTTAATGCCACCTTCCATAAGAACATCTTTGATCAGACACATCTGGTGCCTTTTAAAGAAACAAAGCTGGTTTAAAAAACTAAACAAATCACCAGTCCTTTTTAAATTTTGACTTATAAATCAGTGAAATTAAAATAGATACTCATCAATTTCACTGAAACTTTTAAAAGGAAACTAGACACAAAGGTCTCTACTACTTTAACACTGAAGCATCTGCCTCACCAGTCAAGTAGCAAAAAGCAAGCCAATAGTTGTATGGCTTGTCTCAGAAAAAAATATTCTGGGTGTACCTTCACATTAAAAAGGTATTTTTGCTCCAAATGCCAAACGGATCAACAGAATTTCAGAAGATAAATGTTTATTTGCCAGCTATTTCTGTACCAATATTAGCAGGCATACTGCACTGCTCAGACAAAGCAAGGGGAAAGACCAATATCATGGATATGACAAGAAGTAAGTATATACAGTGTCTTGGTTTTGGGAGTGTTAAGCTGTGGTAAATCCTAAGGAAAAATTATTATCTCAACCTCCTTAATTTGCTAATTTAATACTCTCCATCACACCATTACTCAAATGTGCAGTTCATATATGTTATGGCTGAGAATATTACCTGAGAAAGATTTGAAAAAATGGACTGTAAAGATTATATAATTGAGAGGAGGAAGGAAAGGAAAACAATTTCAGTTAAATAGGGTAAAATAAAATTTGGATTTAAAATTATTTTTGCCAAATTCACAATCTCAAAAATCATAGCTATGCTCACCAGAATTTTGGTAGATATATCCTGTGGTAGATGTATCTTAAAAAGTCATATGTCAGAGCTTGTTAGTACCTCAGAATGATAACGAATTATTTTTTAATGCTATGAAATTTGTTTGAAGTAAGATAGCAACAATTCTGCATATCTCATACACAATTTGAAAAGCCACATGTAAGTAAATATAACTGGGACAAACAAGGGCATTTTAGGGCCATCTTCTCTTCAGAAGCACTCATCCTGTTGATTTGACGAAATCGAGACCAAATAGGCCTGTATGTAACACCAGCAATTTTAAAATGTTGTAAAATAACCATGAATCCAGCATCACTTTGACATATGAGCAACCTATGACTGTCTTTTGTAGACATAAAAATGTTAGAAAAATAGACTATCAAATAATTCTACTGTTTTTTTCTCATAAGAGATAAATTAAACCTGTGAAATACCTAATAAGTATTTAATCTGTATGTCATAAATATTATTTGAATATGATGTTACCCTTACAGTGATTGCATAGGTAACATAATGGTTTGGTGCTGTCTAGCAAATCAACTCCACCCAAAATTTCTGTCGAAGTCTTCTCACACCTTCAAGAGAATATATTCAATGGCTGATGTAATTAGAAGCAAACACCAGGCCAAAGACTGGAGCAATATCTATGTTTAAAGTGGTTTTATTTAATACTGTACTAGGACCCAAATTCAATTGTATGCCAAGTGGTTGAACAAAGGCTTACACTCATGTATGTTTTTGAGCTATCCCACAAACACCTGCAAGGAGAATGTTTAAGCTCATATTTTGCTCATAGGTACAAGAATAGATACAAGTGTCCATCAGCCTGCAGTGGGTATGTACCTAACTGTGTTTTTACAGTTATCAGGTATCAACATAAATTGAAGCAGTAGACAGGCAGGATGTGAAAGTCTGTGCTACCCTGAGAAGGTCATGGATGTGGCTTAAATGCCCAAGCAATAAGCACCTGAAGATTGTCAATGTGAATGAATGCAGAGAAAATACACAGGTGTGGCAGCACAACATAAGTCTCTTAGCCTATGTTTCAAGAAATTTATACATATCCAAGTAGACTTACATCTTCTATTTTGTTCTCAGGTCTGAGATATAATGAATGAACACTATTAAAATTAAACCACCTCATTTGCCAAATGCTAGTCACAGAATTGTGAGAGCGAAATATGCAGCTTATATCACTGTCAGAGCTGTTAAAATAACAGAAAATATTATAAAAATCTTGATGTTTTAGGAAATGTTAAAATCTAAATACTGAATTTATTTTAGAAAATTCTGCTTTAACAGTTCCCATTTGTTTTCAGTCTTTGTCATTTTCTTTTTGTGCTGGACTCCCTGTCCATCTCTTATTTCCTATCAAATATTGCAGTCTTCCCATTTGCTGAGCTGATGCTCAAGTCCTGTTCATAGTGTATGAAGGGAGATGATACACTTTGAGGTGATCACTTCACAGAAGAGAAGACAGGCAGCAGGTAAATGAACCACAATTTGCATGAAGCAGCATGGTTTCCCTCCTGAATCAGAATTTTGAGGATTGGGGATTTTATTTTCCTTTTTTAAAATTGAAGGAAAAAAAATCTGTCTTGTCTTTTTAATTACATTCAAAAATCTGAGAAAATCAGAAACTTCTGAAAATATCCAATTCAGTAGAAAATCTAATGGTATTGCCAAAAATTTTGTTGTGATCAATGTTTAAAATGTTCAGCAGCCCTCAAGTTGATTAATTCAATTGTAAAACCTCATTTTTTAATAATTTTGGTCACAAAGTTATCAAAGTCTGTCATCTAGCCAAGCATCCAAAATGTTACCATGCAAATTTAATGATCAATCACAAGATGGTAACACAAAGTCATCAGAAACATCATTGAAATTAACATCCATTGAACAAACCAAAGATGTAATAGATTTGTGTGAACCAATCTGGCCAAACAATCTGGTAAACAAACAAACAAAAGATATAAAATTCTCAGCTAGTATTTCACAAGAAAAATTCAGCCTGTTTATGTACAAAATATATGCAAGGCTGGAGAAAATGAGGAATAACAATTAAGCAAACGAATCGCCACCTCAGCAGTGCTGGCTGACCTACACTAATTGCTAAACCTGGGCATCCGTTCTGATGAGCGCTGCGTTCAGAAGAGTGATACATGCAGCAGGTTTAGTCACTTGTATTTCATCAAGTAAATACTGCAGGTGGTATAATCAGCAGAATTAATTCAGTTAGACTATGTAAGAGGCTGCCAAAAAACTGTGCTTGATGGTTCACTTCTTCGCTAACATTTCCAGCAAGTATGTCACTAGTGCTAAGTGGCTTGGGGGCTGCTGCTGCTGCATGAGAAGCCATAAGAATATGCTGAGCTTTGTAAATGTGCCCATTTATACAGTCCATGAAATTCACACTAATTGATCTGCGTGGAAAAGCAGCTCCCTGTTCCATTACCATGTCTTCCAAGTGCCTTTTAGGAACCAGCAAAATCGATACGTTTCTGTAAATAAAATGCGAGCTATATCTGTGTGGTTATAAATTTGATAAAAAGCTGGCGAATTTAAACTAATAACACTTTAATAAAATATGTATCTGTATATCAGTAATTATTTCCCCATGGCCACATTTAACTTGAAAGAAAATAATATACCTATGAAAATAAATACTTTATCATTTACTATTATGAGACATTTTTGCCTCTACATTTTACTGTTTCCTCAATGCATTTTAGTGTTGTTACTTTAGTTATATTTTAGTCATGCTGAAAAAAGACCTATGAACATGCATGAGCAGGTTCATAGGCAGTCACTCAGTGGCTGCAGCTGTGAGCAAAAGTGGTTGGGTTTATGCTATCCCAAGCTGTCCCAGGCTACAACGATGTGGATCTGCCTGAGCTCAGCCCTGCACCCCAGGTCCAGTGCTCAGCAAAAGAGCTGTAGCCTTACAGTCTGTGGCCCACGTCTTCTGTAGGAGAAGCTTAGTCCTTGTAGACTGGTGTCGTGGTTTCAGCCCAGCCGGTAACGAAGGACCACGCAGCCGCTCGCTCACTCCTCCCGCCCCCCTCCGGTGGGATAGGGAGGAGACGGAGGAGAGAAAAGAAAAAAAACCCGAAACCTCGAGGGTTGAGACAAGGGCAGTTTATTGGGACAACACAAAAAAAGGTTACTACAACAACAACAACGGTACTAATGAAAGAATATACAAAAAGAGTGATGCACAGTGCAACTGCTCACCACCCGGAACCCGACGCTCCGCCACCGAAAGTCGAGAGCCCTCCCCCCGGCCCGCTCCCCATTTATATACTGAGCATGATGGCACATGGTATGGAATAGCTCCTTGGCTAGTTCAGGTCGGCTGCCCCGGCTATACCCGCCCCCCCCCCCCCCCCCCAGGTTCCTGTAAAAATTAACTCTATCCCAGCTGAACCCAGGACAACTGAATACTTGCCCTGTTTTTCCAAGCCCAAAGTTAGTCATGCTTCAGTGAAACACCTTCCCATGAAATACTATCAATAAGCTCCCCTGTGGCGGTCGGGCAGTCTATGGGGAGTCTGTTGGTTGGATCTACCAGTCCCTGGAGCAGACTGTTAGCTATGGCCACCAGTTCATTGCCTCTGGCTATCCCAGCTCTTGTGGCCATGCTGATTCAATGCTGGTTTTGACTCTTCTTTCCTGACTTTGCAAAAGTTCTTGCCAGCTCATCTCTAGTGTGTCCAGCCAAGAGATTAATGTCTTGCAACCATGAAGCAACCTATTATAACACAACTGTTCCTTTGCAATCTTTGTTACCCATCATGAAGTTCTGTTGGCTCTCAGAAATGAAAAAAACCTGTCAGGCTCTTTTATTTTAGTCTCTCTCATCTATTTTTCCACTCTGCAAGTCTGCAGTGACTATTCCAGTTTAGCATTCAATTTGCATCCATTTGTAGCTGAAGAAAAAGTTATCTCTGTATTTTTCATACATAGTAAGTCTGCCAGGTGCCTTTTGACCATGGCACTAATCAGTTTATGGGAAGTTTCAGCTAAGGCTGGCCTCTCATAGATAAAGTTATACAGTTCTTATATAAATGGATGAAGGCCAAAACCACCTCCTTTCTTTGGGCAAGTGGCATTTTGTTTTTGCTCACACCCGCTAATATACAAGCCACTAATCTACAACTTTGACTCTATTTTGTTAAGACATTGACTCCAAACTGCCCCTTGAACTGTTTACGGCCAGTGTAATTCTGTGCTTTCAACATGTTACAGTACCTCAGCAGTTATAAAACCCCAAGCTCTCTATTAAGACTTACAATCCATGAACACTGAACAGTTTTACACATCAATGCTTTTAAAGTACTATGGTTAGCTATGGCACAGACAAATAACTTGCTGGCTTCATTTCTCTCCTGTGGCATTTAATTTCCAATACACAGTATTTAAACTTGCTTATTCAGTTATGGGTCTGTCAGTTTTAGAACTGGCATCTCAGTATCTCTCACCTTTTCAAAACTACCAGCTGCTATGTTTTTCAGTACTTTTTCCAAAGGGCAAAGCAGGTTATTTCTGTATTCATCATGCCCAATCCATACTATCAAGTTGTTGAATTTTTCAGTGAAATAAATGAACCCAAATGGTAGTCCCTTGGAATGGTGCTTTCCAAAAGTTTTAAAAAAACATAATTCCACTTGTGCTCTAGTTTCATAAGGTAACCAACAAGAGCCATGGCACTAATTTAGGCAGCATAAATGGCATCAGCTAACTCCCCAGTAATTTTTCCCCTGTAAGTAAGTATTGTAGAAATTAAGGATAAAATATGTTGTACAGTTATTTGGTTTTGAAGGTTATATGGCCCAATCCCAGCATTAGGAAGTATTCTCTTTTAATGTTATCTTTCTTCGAAGAAAAGAAAAAGGAGCAGGAGAAGTTTTATAAAGGCATAAGTTATGAATCTGTGGTAGGACTATAGTTCCTCTGGTATTTGGTCCTTCGAAAATTCACCTATCTCCTGAAAAACATGAACTGCCATTCCAGAAGTGCTTCTTCTTAACAGAAAGAGCAGGCAGATGCACGTGAAACTGGTGACATCCAGTTTCTCTGGTAATGCTACAAATTTCATGTCTTTCTAAGTCTTTTGCCTCATTGCCTATATTGCAGAGAAACCACAGTACAATGTTTGTTTTATCTTATCACCCTGCAATAACAATAAATTATCTGCAAATTTTATCTTCTACTTACAGTGCCATTTCTGGCACCATGGACAGCCTTTATATTTATGCTCAGCATAAGTCAGTGAATGTTTCACTTGCTTTTATACTAATATTCCTATCATGCCCTGCAGAAACACTTGCCATTGCCCCTGTGAAGAGCCCCTCAGTCATTGGCTGTGCATCCCACACTGTGTTTGTAAACACTTGCAAAGCAATGAAGCATAGTTCTTGTTTTGGCATCTTTTTTCACATGATGCACGCAGGCTTGGTGTATGCTGTGTATAAGGTTTTCTACAGTCCTCTGTGGGGGTTGTTTTCAGCCTTGCTGTCACATGCCTACTTTATTTGTAGTCGTCTTGTGTCCTATTTATTGTGGTCTTACAAAGCCTTGTGAGGCTCTGAGCAGGTCAGGTGAGCTCAGAATTTCCTCAGCAAGGACATGAGGTTGAAGTTCAGAAATCAGGGCCAGTGCCAGGGCGTGGTGACCTGGTGATGGAGCTCTGTCTAGCAGGTAGATATTGCAGACATGATAATCCTGATGCCTGCTGAATTAGAGCACTAATCACTGCCATTAGCAGCAGTCTGCCTTCCTTTTCTTGCCAAATTCTAATGGCTTCCTAAGTGATTATTTCTGAATCTTCCAATAGTTTCTGGGGGGGGGGGACTTATCTGGTCAAATGAGAACTCTGCAGTAAAGATATCTACAACAGTGTTAGTCATTTAGACTGTGTAATCAATTACAGAAATAAATAGGTACTTCTAAGGAGTACTTCAACTTACCCTAAAGTGGATTTCTAAAATAGATAAATCATGTTCCAAAAGATTATACTTCTCTCCAATGGCTATAGAGGAGTCTGTACAAATTGTTCAGTGAAACAGCAACACCCTGGGTATCTGAAGCCAAATGAGGATTATTACTAGCCTTTAAATCTTCCCAGACCTCTGGGAAGGACTCAGCAAAATCTACTGTTTAGCCTTATATTGGTAATGAGTTCTTCCATGTTTTCACTTCTCTCAAGTCTTGTATGTTTCAATTTTTTAGTATAGAATGGAGAATCCATAGGTTTTGTATTCTAAGTAGCTTCCCTACCTGCTTTAGCTGGAAACAGTTAAACATATGAGTGTCAGGACCAGATACGTACAGAAATAAAATTATTTTCTGCCTACCTTCAGTTTTGTTGACACCTGTGGCTTGAAAGTGCAGTATGGAGCACTGTTTAAATTCTCTCCAACTGTGCTTCACACTTCAGAGAGTACTTTTGTTGTATCCCTACTATGCCTGGTGTTCAGTGATCAACTGGTGCCTAAGAGATCTGCAGCAAATATGTTGTTCTTGATGTGGTCCAACTAACTGGGCATGACAACAGTAAGAGCTATACACTCTCTGGGAAAAAAAAAAAGTCTCCGGCCCCTTTTGCCTACCTGTACTATTGCCACTCCAGTCCTAAGGCTTTACAGGAGGCATCACCCCTGAGTTTGTAATGATTTCAGTGTAAGTGAACTTGTTGAGGGAGCTGTGAAGGTGCTGAGACCTTTCCCTGCTGAGTGGACTGAAGGATTTCCTGCCCAGAGAGAGGGAACATAAAAAGGGTTGCCCTTTCTTTTTCCTGCTGCACCAGCAACAGAACAGCAATATGCTAACTATCTAGAGCACAAGCAGTCCAACTAACTTCTCACTTTGCTGGAAACATGACAAGAAATGGGGAAGAATGCTCTAGAATACAAAATGAGACAGATGGTCTGTCAAAAAAAATTAACAGCAGCAAATCTCTCTAAGAGGCAGTTGGGATCTACAAAAAAACTGGAAGAACCAGAGGAACCTAAATTACTGCTGCTGTTCCAACTTTATGCATGCACAGTTGGGTGGGCCTTCAAAACAGAGGGCCAGAGTCTCTGCTGCATTTATTTAGGTAAAGATGCCAGTAGTGAATTTAGCAACCAATCAGCAGTCAATGCACGCTAGTCCAAATGTAATGTTTGTATTGAATTTTCTGTGGGAGGCAGCAGTAAGATGAGGTTGAGGGTTCTCTCTTTCTCTTTTTCATGTCTCTAATTTAACTGTTGGAAGATTCTCAATGTGATGCATCTGTGAATAAGGTAGATGTGATACTTAGAAGCAGAGAGGTATTAAAGATATGGTATTGTGCAAGCAACTGATTAGGATTCCCATCCAAATACTGTATTTCTCTTTAGCCTGTGTCTAAATGCTGAGAAGAGGAGCATTTCCCCGCTTCTGCAGAACTACCGAGGCCCAGTTTCGGCTCTGAGCATTTTAATTCCAGTAGTTATAAACATGTTAACAGGAGCATCAGAGAAAAAAATGTTGAATTCTGTGACAATGGTATTTGCTTCATTGTAATAAGGTAAATCATGACAGTTGTACTGGATATAAAGCGTGACACAAGTGGCAAGGCTATCATCAATGCTTGCAAAGAGGCCAACTTCTAAATTGGTGGCAAATGGTTAGAATGAGAGCCTTGTGGCTCAGACCAGAAAAGGTGGCACTGGCTGCTAGGACAGCATGGACAGTATTGGAGGATGGCAGTTGAATAGAAAAGGTTTGGGAATTTAGTTATTGGTGGATGGAGAAAAAACTGGGGAAACTTTGTGGAAGGTCACTGAGCTATCAAGTGTATAATGGGAGCTTTCAGAGGACAGAATCAAGCCGTTTTTTTCAAACTCAGGACACAACTGAGAAAGTAGAGCCTGTGCACAAACCATAGATGCCACAGTAACCCGCTATGATGATGACTGAGGCACTCAGCAGAAGTCAGCATCTCCAGACTTTTGATCTGCCTAGGCAAGCTGCAGAGGACTGCTTTCTTAGTATCTTAACAATTCCCCATTTGGATCCAGTGGCATGTACTACTACTTCTGTGCATGGTATCTGGGCTCTGGGGCCTTCCTTTTTTTCCTTTCTGTAGAAATCTAACCAATCTCACAAAGAGAGCTTGTTTCTAGAGGAATGCAAGCAGGTGGGAAGTGCCTGCAATTCCTTTTGAACTTCACCAGTTAAAAAGAAATTACTTTTTCAAATTACAATACTTTGTCACTCTAATCATTCCTCAAAAATACAGCTCCATGTCTGGAATAACTGCTTACCTCAACTGAGAAACCTTCAACTGGAGAGGAAGAATTGGGGATGCTAAAGATAAAACTCATAGCAGCAAGGGCCAGGAAAACAATACACAGGAAGCTCAAAAGATGGAAGGAAGTGAAACAAATTGTGGACATGCAGTGAAACTCGTGCTGCTCTAGTTAAATTTGCTGACTGACCACCAAATCAATTCACAGTGAATTTGTACTTCCGGCTCATTAATGAGGCAAATGACCAGATTCTCACCACCTGAAACCTGATATGGAAAACTGCTCCTTAGAAAGTGCCTTGTCTTTCTGGGGATTTTAATATTCACACATATTCCTGGCATCAGCATGCTTGCCAAAGAAACTGCTTTTTCTTGGACAAGTATTGCTTTATAGTCTTCAATACAAATACTGGGGTCAGGTCATTCTGTGTCTGTTCTTTATTCTTTACTCTGCTGTACCATGCACTGATGGAGCCAGAAGCAATAACTCTCTGAAATTATTAAGCAGCATTTTCTCTGGAAATGCTGACTTAGATTTACATAGATAGGGCAGGTAACCAACAAAAGATGCCACAGAGCGGAGTGAGCAGAGGGGCTCTGTGAAACAGGAATGGATGAAGTTAGAAGACTGATACAAAATACTGTTTTTTCTCTTTCCCTGTCCTTTAAGAATGGCAGGGAAACAAATCCGCACAAGAAGAAAAAGGAATCAACTACTCTCTCATCCATCAAGTGCTGGCCCTGGGACACAGGGGGCAGGGCTGGAGTTTCTGCCCATTAACCATGTTGTGATCAGCTCTGCCACTGTGCTGGACCTTTGACAGGCTTTCCAGGTAAGTGAAAGTCAAATCAGAATTGGCTTTATGAGACAAGGTCCTATATATGTGGTCTGACACTAGGACCATGTATCTACTCTATTATTGTCCATGTAAAAGAGAAACCAAAGTTGACCAGCACTAGAACAAGGAGACAAATGTCTGCACAGCTTCATTCTCATTTGCCTTCCCCTACAAAACTTGTTGTAGAAGATGTTTCATCTTGCCATGTGTCGTGGTTTAACCCCAGCCAGCAACTAAACACCATGCAGCCGCTCACTCACTCCCCCCCACCCAGTGGGATGGGGGAGAAAATCGGGAAAAAAAAGCAAAACCCGTGGGTTGAGATAAGAACAGTTTAATAGAACAGAAAAGAAGAAACTAATAATGATAATGATAACACTAATAAAATCACAACAGTAATAATGAAAGGATTGGAATGTACAAATGATGCGCAGTGCAATTGCTCACCACCCGCCGACCGACACCCAGCCAGTCCCCGAGCAGCGATTCCCTGCCCCCACTTCCCAGTTCCTATACTAGATGGGACATCCCATTGTATGGAATACCCCGTTGGCCAGTTTGGGTCAGGTGCCCTGGTTGTGTCCTGTGCCAACTTCTTGTGCCCCTCCAGCTTTTCTCGCTGGCTGGGGATGAGAAGCTGAAAAATCCTTGACTTTAGTCTAAACACTACTGAGCAACAACTGAAAACATCAGTGTTATCAACATTCTTCACATACTGAACTCAAAACATAGCACTGTACCAGCTACTAGGAAGACAGTTAACTCTATCCCAGCTGAAACCAGGACACCATGTAAACATTGATGTCTTCATATCTCCTTAGATTAAATTTTGATTTAGAATAGATTTACTGGAATCAAACTACCTAAAACTTTGACCTGATTTCTCTTACAAATTT
Organism: Harpia harpyja; assembly: GCF_026419915.1. Classification (NCBI taxonomy): domain Eukaryota; kingdom Metazoa; phylum Chordata; class Aves; order Accipitriformes; family Accipitridae; genus Harpia; species Harpia harpyja. The sequence continues at coordinate 28,811,827 of NC_068947.1, forward strand.
TTGACCTCTCCAGTTTGATTATAAGAAGACTAAATGTGTGTTTCTAAATGTGAAGTTTCTAAAGCACTAGAGCAGACTGAAACACCTCTTGAGACAGAAAGTAGCCATCTGAAAATGCTGATCCATGTTTCTGGCCAAGAAGGAACAGTATACAAACTCTGTACTTTTCTAATCCTGCAAGCTTCCCAGCATCAGTTCACTCCAGCACCAGTTCACAGCACAGGGCTGATTTGATTTTCACTGATTGCCAGCAGCCTCAACAGGCCAGCTGCTCTAGTAGCTGGAGACCAGCCAGGAGTAAAGTGGCCCTGGCTACCGTCCCCTGTGCTGATGGCAGGGGAAGGAGGCATACAAACTACTGCAGCAACTGCTTGAAGATTTCTGAAATGGGAAGACACCCAGCAGCTGCCAGCTACTTTAGTTTTTAGGTCAGCTTTGATCCAGCGAACTGGTGCAAAACTGTCGTCCTGGTTTGGTGGATCTAGCTCCATGTATGTATGCATCCTTACACTTTTTTTCTCTTATCTTGTTATATTGCAAACAAAAAGTGGTTGGCTGTACAAAAAAAAAAAAAAAAAAGGTATGTTTGCTTATTTTCGAAAATCAAATGAGCTACATTAATCAATTTAATTTAAAATTTGTATATCGTGGAACTGTAGATGGTCAACATATGAGACAAGAAGCAAAAAAAGTTCTTTTAGATCCTTACTTGAAGCAAGATTTATACAGATTTTAACACCTCAGATAATCTGTAGAGAGATTAGAGAAGGCAGGACCTTGTAAAGAGCATACATTCAGTGCTGATAATCTGGAAGAGCGCAGAGCTAGCTGCAGCACTTATCAAAGCACAGCAGAGCCCGGTTACAGAAACCCCTCCAGCTCGCAGCTATCTGAGCCAGGAAATCAGTATGGGGCAGGACAGCATCCCAACGGCTTGCTGGCTCTCAGAGAGGCAGCATGGTGTGTCTGAAACCACAGTACGGGCTCAACACAGGCCAATGCTATTCAAAGTTTATTTATCATAGGTCTAGCAAATAATGTAGAATCTACAGCTATACTTTCTACATTATACTTACCTGCAGATCTGTCTTTTCTTGTGCCAGGGAATAAAGCCAGTAGAAGGATACTTGTAGTACTTCCTCAACAATATATGAGATTACTTTAAAGGTCAAAGTGTTTTTCATTTTGAATGCCATGCTTTGAGGCAAAAATAAAAAGTCTCTTTTCTAGTACTATAGACACACATAGTCAATTATTTTTTACTCTGAACTACCAGTTATTAGTAAAAGTGGCATTTTCAAATTAAAAGATGTTACAAAGTAGATGTAGGTCAGTACAACAATTAACAGCAGTCTTACACCAAAACAAAATTTAAACAGGCAGTTTTGTAGTTAAAGGAGATGAAAACTTTTTGAAACCTCTTTGTCCGAATTTCACCTTTTTGCAATAAACCTTCCACAGGCCTACAATAAATGGAAAGACAGACACCAGAATATGCCACAGCCCAACATCTAAGGCATTAATCTGAGATGTGGGAGATTTAAGCAGTCTGCAGGTAATACCTCTGAACCTCATTAATAACCCCAACCTCACTGCTTCTGCAGCTAGGCAGTCCACCAGTGGTACTCCAAACAAAAGCAACAGTGGACATAGATGTGGATAATTCATTCTCTAGAGTTGTTTCTTTCTTGCATTTATTTTGTGCATGTTGACAGAATCAGCTGCTATCCATCCTAAGGAAAAATTCTGTTAGGTTTCAGTCTGGATATTTTTTTTGTTTTCCTTAAAAAAAATAGCTTTTTTGCCTTTTTTTTACAAACTTGTATATTAAGCATGCTGCTAGAGCTACAGCAAAAAGGCAAGAATGCAAGTGAAAACATAGGTTTTAAAATGCTTGTTTTGTAGGTCTAGCTCTAATGTAGCTATCCACTTTTTATTTCAAATAAATTTTCTCATTTTTAGTAGCTATAAAATAGTCAACAGTACAGGACTTACTTACGCAATATCAACAGTGCTCTAATGTATTCAGTTAGCTACCTTCTAACAATCCACAAACCTCTAGGTAAACTCCCCTGGAATAAAATTTTACCTGTAATGGTTATAGGCAAAGGGATTTGCTTGTATCTGAATTTGGTTTTGTGATAGTTATTTGAATTAACTGAAAAAAACACCCCTTTATAAATAATGGAATTATTTTTTGTCAATGAATGGTCTGAATAGGATATTTTCCTCTTTTTCAGACAGATTATTTTACATAAATATTTTCCAAAGTAATCTACTTCACCAAAAATTTTAGAAACTCTTCTGTTCAATATGCAGACTTCGATAAATACTGTAAACATTCTAAAAAGTTATTCAAAAGAAGGTAACAGCATGCCAGATTTTGCACATTTTTTAAATTTATAAGTTAAAAGATGTGCTTTATTAGCCACTAGTGATACTGATTTATGCTGATTCAGGAGTTGGCCCTTTACAGATATTTTCCAAGGTTCAAAGATGTTGTTAACAAGTTCTTAAATGGAAAAATATCACAATATAAATAGGTGGCTTCTGTCCCTCACCGATGTACATACACAAACAAGGCAACTATAGAAAATGGGCTTTCTAATTACATAATCACATTTGGTTGTAAAATCTAAGGCTTTGTCCACCTAGACAGATGAAATCCTGAACTCCTCTAGGATCCTAACATTTCTAAATATCTTTGTTGTCAGAGGAAACCTATACTTTCAAGTAACCCTCCACATCAGCCTATGTGTACTTCAAAGGCTTCTGTCTACCTTTTGAAGTACACTATCCATATCCAATGCTAAACCTTTTCTAAGTGGAGACTGGCAGCTGCAAAAATAGACTGTAAATCTGGTTTCAGCCAGACTGTAAGCAGATTTAAAGGCATATTTTAAAAAGTCCTGAGAGCCTGTCTTGAGTACTGTGCCAAGAATTTCCACCTTGACATTTTCACTCAGTAACTCCTTTCCCTAGTGGCCCATCAGAAACCTCTCTGCTCCTCATCACCTTCCCCTTAATGCTTCTTAAGAAAAAACAGTACTGGATATGAAGTCCCTGATGTATACTGCCTCCAGTGAAAGGCTGGAGCAAATGGTCAAGGCTTTATCTGTAGATAAAAATACAAATATTCTTTCCACATGCTGCCATATTGATAGTAATAGGAACAAGATAAACACACTGTGCTTTAGTCTTTAATTCTGTTATAGAAAGCAACTGCATTCTTCCATTCTTACCCAAAATGACCAGAAATTTTCTCCGTTATTCCTGTGTTCCACACTTGAGTCTTCAGTCCATAACATCTTGAATGTACAAAACAACATCAAAAAGTGGTGAACCTAGCTAAAAGTAACCTCTTTCTGTATCATTAGGTATCAAAATACTTTACAAAGACAGCAGTCATAGTTACCCTATGACATACATGTAAAAATAAGGATACATCATAGAGACATGCAACCTCTTTAAGGTTAAAGTTCTCTCTTTAAGCTCATCAAACACACCAGCATGAGAGCAAGGAATAGGACCTTGAAGCTCAGGTACCCAAATGAGTTATTACATCAATGAATCCACAGTATTTTTTAGTCATAGCATGTGGTATTCACAAAGAACACAGTTATTTGTTACAGCTGGAGGTTTCCCATTTGAATGTCTCAATTCCCAGTCTTCTGAACCCAAACATGGTACAGTGACTGTCAGCCTTTTCTATAACACGAGTCTTTGTTATTAAAGAAACCATTCTGAGAGACAGTTTTCCTGTGTAGAAGGAGATGGGATTTTTGCAAAGCACCTAACGATGACCATCAACAGGAAAAACACATTAATTTTGTCTCATTTAAGACTGAAAGAAGAAAAGAACTTCTGGATCTCTCCTACCGGGAATTGGGTTTAATGCTGTATTTAAGATTCTATTATGGTTCTCCGTTCGATTGTGATGTTTGACAAAGTTAGATCCAGCATATTCCTAAAAATGTATAATTATTTTGAGCTAGATCACCTTAATAGGCCTTTGAAGGAATGTCAGGTAACTGTAATATATGGGGCCTGCTTATGTTGAGTTTCGTCAAAATTTAAAATAGATAAGGGTCAGTGCTGGCAGGAAACTTGCCTTCTTCCTGGAAGAGTACTTAATATGTTTTTTTTTCTTTTATGTAGCAAAAGAGAAAAGAAAGTGAGCATGAGAAGAGCAGTTAAGACACTCTGGGTAAACCTGGAGTACTTCGAAAATACCCTAGGTGGTTGATGGGATGTTGAAGAGTTGTTGGTTTTTTGTAAGATGAGCATAAGAAATTATTACTTTTGATACCCCTGCCAGTGGCTTGAAGCCCTTGTTCCTTGTTCTTGCCTGATCAGTGTTTCAGAGGAACTGTTCGGGTTCCTTCCTTTGCTCTTACTGATTCTCTTTTCAGGAACAAAGATTCAGTAGTGCTCTACAGCAGTGCAGGCTTTATCCCAAATTAAAACACTTGCAAAGTACGTGTATTACATTCACAGGAGCTTTGTTTTACTTTTAAGATTTACTGTGAGATTTTAACATAAATATGGAGAAAACAAGTCTATCTCTTTTCTTGTCTATCTTTTCTGTTTACCATTACAGCATCCATATAGTGTTTAGTGCTGTAGTGTTTTCATAGGAAAAAAAACCTGTCTTAATATTTAGACAGTACAGAATAACTTAATAGTATTAATATTTGCATATTGTTTTATTAGTAGTGTCATGATGCCAAAGAACTGTTACTGAAAATTATTTATTGATGAAGAAATTAATTACAGTAAGAATTCACTGGAGGAACAGTAACATCTGGCTTCATTCTTTATGATTTCCATTCTGATAAGGTTGTAAAGTCTAACAAAATTAATCAGTAATAAAAACCAAACATTGTAATGCATTCTGAGAGGTGGAACTGCTATACTATAACTGCCTTGTCTAAGGCTGCTTTCCACTGTATTTATTGTAGTAAAATGTAACATTTAACAGTCATGGGGAGGTGGTGTTGCTTTTTCCTTTAAAAAAGATTATAGGACACCCACTCACACTGTGGCTGCTAAACCATACAGCTTCCACCAGAAAGGGATCAAGCCATTTCAAAATCTCTTAGCACTTTTTCTCCCCTGCTGCCACCCAGGGCTTGCTTCATCTCCTTGGTGCACTGCCAGAGAAACGTCTCATCTCCATCCTTCTCTTGGTTCTGTCATTGTCCTTGTTTTTTCCACGCTTTCCTTTTACTCTAACCTATATACGGTAAGCAGCCCTGTCCTCTAAAGCCCTCTTTTGGCTAGATTAAGTACAGTGAGATTTTTAGGGTATTAGATGTGGGAACACAGCTGTCAGCCAGGCCTTCCTCCCTTCAGGACTGGGGATTTTCAAGCCCATATCTGAAAAAGTGTATGCATATACATATGTATGCACATAGATATTCATCATCTCCTGTATAATTCAGGTGATTTCCTTTCTCTCAGCTTGGCATTATCTCTGGAAGGCCAGTGCTGAGCTCAGCAGGCAGGGAGGGGAGAGTGGGAGCAGGAGGCTATGAAAAATAACATCAACCATGCTTGGAGAACGGGCTGTAATTAGGATTTTACCAAACTCAAGTGAGTTGTGTCTAGCCCAGCCTCAGTGCCCTTGTGCTGTAGAATGGGTAAATTTATGATGAGTTGGGATGTGAGCCCATAAGCCCACATAGCTTTGCGATGATGGTTTACTAGGTCAGCTCCAGAAGTGATATGACACCACAGCTCTACATCTACTCCAACAAACCAGGGTGTTTCCTTTCTCTTTAGTGAGCTTCAGTCAGGGCTGCAAACGCGACTAACCTTAAGCACATTTTGAAGCCTAGCTCTCCTTTTAGCATGCAATTTATATGCAGATTCGTATTAAAAATGATGCATTAAAGTTAAGGAAGCACTAAACTCTTCTGTTGAATAACAAGCCTAAAGTAGTTTCCTGAGTTAGGGAAAGGAGGTTAAGAATGCAGTACAGCCTTGGACAGAAAGTATGTGCCTATAACTTAAGCAGTGATTCACCAGAGAGACAGGGAGCGTAGTCTGACAATTTCCAGCATCTAAGATGTGTCTTAGTGGTACAGCCTGTAATGAAGAGACTCTTTGGGGAGATACTTCAAGATCTATGATCTGTATATTCTCAGAAGAATGCCTCATAGAAACTTTGCAGAGATTTTAAGTATCCTTTTCCAGGGTATGTGCTGCAGTGGGGTCTGCGAGCCTGCTAGAAAGCTTTGCTTATTCAGCATCTGGAGGTGTCAGCTTCAAAAATGATGTTTTAGCCCAGGGGCTTAGCAATTAGACGCTGTTCCATTAAGATACTCTATTTAAGAGCTCTCTGCACCCACTCCTTGTCCCTTTCCCAGTGCAGTAGCAAGGAAAGTAACAGGGCTTTCTGTAAGTAGTGTGCATTTCACCTTAATAGTATATCAAATGAAATAAGCCCAATTCCCAGCTCCATGGAGTTAATTAAATGTTATATTTGCAGGATTCCTTTACATTACAATTGATTTTAAGACTTCCCTCTCTTCTTTCTTAAAGTCTTTAATTATTCCTGGCTTTCTTCTACATTTTATAGTTAAGGCTTTATTATTATTGTCATTACTGTTCAGAAATTTTCCAATCCTGGCAGGTTTCTTTGCATTGCACAGAAAAACATGAACTGTACCATTTCCACAAGACATGCTCTATCATAATTCATTAACTTTATCTACCCTGTAAATAAGGGTAAATTTCTTGTATGCATTTCATGTCAGGGAAACATCGCACACAATTAGAATTTTTTTGCAATATGCACTACAGCTGGATGAAAAATCTGGAGGAATATTTCTGAATTAAAAAGACAAATCTGGTGACAATTTTTTTTTCTGAAGTCTGGGTCCATTTGTCAAACTGTTCATAGGAGGGGAAGAGGAACCTCTGAAAAGTTATTCATTTCAGCATTTTCTAAAGAAGTATTGAGGCTTATTATATTCTAAATATTTTTTCATGCTGAAATTTCCTATGCTATTTTTATTTTAGAAATAGAAAAAATATTCAATAAAACCAATTTTTTTTTTATTATAGTTAAATCAGAATTTTTTTCAGGATTTTTAGTTTCATCAGACAACCAAAGAATTCATTTTTACCCAACTCCTTCATGCAGGAATGTTTTTAGGCAATGCCATTTTAGAAACTTTTAACATATCCCATTGTTAATATGTGCCAGAAAATTTTCATTGAGTGGTTCTTAATCAAGCATAATTGGCATGGGAAGTGGTACTATTGAGTCATCTCAGAAAGAATATGGAAACACTGAACAAGGACTTCATGATCAGCTACACGACGTCTAGGAGTATAGCTTTATGAAGATACATTTTTATAAGTTATTTCACTCCAGTTCAGTAATTCAATCGTGACGTCCCACAAAAAAAAACCCAAACAAACAAACAAACAAACAAAAAAACAACCTGCAGAGCTGGTATAGCTAGGAGGAACAAGCAGATGGTGAGGTTGTACTGCTTATGAATAGCACTGTGTTGTGGTTTAACCCCAGATGGCAACTAAGCACCACACAGCCACTCACTCACTCCCACACACACACTCAGTGGGATGAGGGAGAGAATCGAAAAAAAGTAAAAGTCATGGGTTGAGATAAAGAGTTTAATAGGACAGAAAAGGAAGAAAATAATATTAATCATAATAATAAAATTACAATACTACTAATAAAAAATGAAAATATACAAAACAAGTGATGTACAATGCAATTGCTCACCACTCACCAACTGATGCCCAGTTAGTTCCAGAGCAGCAATCTGCACCCCCTGGCCAACTGCCCCCCTGGGCATAACATCACATGGTATGGAATACCCTGTTGGCCAGTTTGGGTCAGGTGCCCTGGCTGTGTCCCCTCCCAACTTCTTGTGCCCCTCCAGCCTTCTTGTTGGCTGGGCAGGAGAAGCTGAAAAATCCTTGACTTGGTATAAACACTACTTAGCAACAACTGAAAACATCAGTGTGTTATCAACTTTATTCTCATACTAAATCCAAAACATAACACTATACCAGCTACCAGAGAGAAAATTAACTCTATCCCAGCCGAAAGCAGGACACACTGCCACTAAAAGATAAAGTCATGACCAGGTGTCCTGTTTCAGACATGGCCTGAAATGATGGTGCCCCAAATCTGCTTATCATCAAGGACGTCTCAAAATCCTTCCTTGAATCTCTTTGGAAAAACAGGTTGGAAATGCTAAAATTGCAGCAAAAGCAGAACATTTACCAGGCAAATAAATGCCATATCCTGAAAGGCTACACCACAAAGATTTTACTTTAATGCCTATATTTTTTTTAGTACCTACAGACAATGTACTGAATGTAGGTATAGATTGTCTGTGGTGACTGCCAGCGTAACAATAGATACTCTGCCTGGAGACACTGGTGTTTTCTAAAGCCCTCCAGTCAGAAAGACTATTCAACCTGCTCTGGCTAAAGCGTCATCTTTTTGCATTCCCTCTTTAGGAGAAACAAGTACCTGTAACCCAGGTAGTGTCTAGAGCAGGAACAAAACACTTACCACTCTGTCGAGCCCTCAGTGGGTCACAGGGAGGCACACACAAAAGCACTTTAATCTCATTTGCATTTTATGTCATCAAAACGGTTGTAGGGGTGAACAGATTGCACTATAACTAATCCTAAAAGTTGCGGTTTTTTTAAAAAGTAGGGCAAGCCCTGCAAAAATAATCATATTAGAACTAAAGTGATGAGATATTTTTATTTAAGGAGGATCATTTTGACATTCTGAGCTTTTACTCTGCATTTCTTTCATGCTTTCAACCTTTTGCTTATAGCCAAGAGGGTTAAAATCTTTTTTTTTTTTTCCCCTTCTGCTGTTCTTTTATGCAGTCGTTTGACTCCAGAACCTGGGCTTTAAGAAAAATGTTATGTATCTCAGGGCTCATAATGTTAATTGAGAGAATGTTTTTTTTAATTAAGGTTTTGTAGAAAGAAAATTTTTTTTGAAGGCTACAAAAAATAGCATGTATTTGTATGTGTATATGTGCATGTGTACATACATATATGAATGAGTAATGCTTGCCTATGTCCATTGGGGATTGTGAGTATGCTTGTTTTCTTGAAGTACCCCAAATTCTCTCATTCATAGCCCAAAGACTATATTTAAAACTTTTATCTCTGGAATGCAAAGTTTTTTCAGTCAGATTCATAATTTTGCAGAATTTTATTTTGTCAAATAACTCAATACTGTGGGCATCCACAACAGGTTTCTTGCACATTTTCCCAGTTTGGTTTAGAAGTCTGAAATATAGGTTGAGTAGACATTGTTCTATTATATCAGTTTCTAGACTCCGTAATCTTTTAATAACCTCTTCAGCTGTTATCTATTCTGTTCCTAATTCCTCATTTTACTGCCTTGGTAATCTGATTCCTAGTGCAGGCAAATCTCCACCTTCCTCACTTTTTAAAGTTGATGCAACAATGACATATTTTTCCTTATCTTTTGTGCATAATTCATCATTTCCTCTTAGCTGGCTTTTTTTATGCAAGTTTCTTCTGTGCACATTTAGAAAAAACATTACAGCAGAAATAGCTCAAGCTGTTGCTAGCTTGCAACCCTACCAAAATGTACTACCAGATCTCAAATACAGAGCAGGGAAAACTTAGGCTCACCTATGACCTCTCAAAGTGCAATAAGAAGTAGTGATCTGGTGGAAAGCACTGATTCTTCTGAGTCAGTTCCAGTTCCTCTATCCAGGGGCCACTGAGCTGAAAATACATCTTTTGACTGAATATCAGCCTAAAGTACTAATTACCCTGTTCATTAAAGATCCCATTGCATCAGAATAGATTTGTTCGGAATTTGCTTCCTGGTTGTAATCCCATTCCCTTTTCCTAATATGGTGTACTGTATTAGGAAAATACTGTAATACAGTTCTTTTTCCTAAAAATTCTTCTAGTTCTAACAACATACAAATTAGCCATGTTTCAGTGGTGCTCTCTGGCCTAACACAGCTGTTGTCCTCCACCCCTCAACTGGCTTTTTTAGGGTTACATTAAATGACCCTCACAGATTTTTACAGGTAGCAACTCCTTGCACCGCTCCAGAAGCCAACTGCAACTACAGTCACTGCCAGTGACAGTGAAAATAAAAGCAAGCCCAAGAGAAACCTTCCTGGGGCTAAAGTTATTGGCCCCTGGGGCTCAACCCAGTGGCCAGCAAATCCAATGGGAATTGCTCCGCTGATAAGAGGTAACATATCAAATCTATAGAGCTGTGTGAGCTCTACAGAGCTCAGATCCGTGGAGCATCAACAGTGTCCATGCTTCTTGGCTTGATGTAGAGAGAGCAGGGGCCAGAAATCACCTGAAAGTCGTCTGCTTCAGAAAAGAAATGCTGAAATTCCCCAGAAAGCTGTGATATCTTGGTCCTATTGCAATTCCTTGAGTGCAGTTTTGTCTAATGTTTGATGGTATTGTGTTGATCAATGCTAGAGATGTGTACAGTACAGTCAAAAAGAGTTTTGCAACCTAGTAAACAAGTAATTTCTGTATTTTGGAAATAACTGATGAAGGTCAGAAAAACATCTGGAAATTCTCTGGCTATGACACTTCTCCACGTGCATGACTTGTAACATTTTCACAGAGTGAGATCAGCTGTGATTTAAGAAAAAAAAAATCCTGATCAGGTTTTGAGGGATTTTTTACACTACCATGAAACCTTCTGAATATTTCTAATTAACCTTGGTCTTGTTTTACCTATCACAGCTTGTTGTCATAGCTTTCTTTAACAACAAAAGCCCCAAAACCAAAAATCAAACCCAAAAGTCTTCATTTAAAGATTTTGTCTTTAGTGGTTGGTATAGACTTCTTAGGCCTTCACTAGTTTCTTCACAGATTGAATACCACTTGCTTCCTGTAATGAAATTTACAGCAGTTTTCTTGAATACATCTCCCTCAGATTAACTGAAGCCACAGAATCTGACAAATATGAAATAACAGCGTGTCTTTATAAGCTACTTACTTGCATCTATTTAAAAATGCTACCACTGCACTCCAGTTAAAAATTAGATTCCTTTCAAACAATTTACAAACGCCCAACTCAATTTTCAAACCAAAGAACTCAAAGTGTTATTACCTCCTGCATCCAATCAAATTCATCTACAAATATTGCTTAATTCTCTTCTACATTAGGTGAGTATCTGTGATAAATGCCTTTTAGCTCTGCTGAAATTCTCGTATTCATCTCTCTCCTTCTAACAAGATGTATTTATTTTAACAGAGGCACATCTTTTCATAATATGAAATCTGAGGCTGAGATCTGTTGCAAATCATTGTATGGGCCCTATTATTCTTCACAAAATCACAGTTCCATGTGTGTATCTTTTTAGCATGTCCCAGGTTTTGTTCTCACTATTTTCATCTGAAATTACTGGACAGTGTGGTAGATACTCACACCTGTGAGATGCTTGGAGCAAAAAGCTTCTCTCAACCATGAACTAAACTACTTTGTGCCTTACTCTGGATGCTGGGAAAGCAATTTCACATGAAAATCTTTTGCACCATAACAGGCTACTGCTGTTTGCTGTCCTTAAAAGGGCAGGACTTCCAGTATCATTAAATGTTCCACATAGGATGTGAACAAATTGAGATCTTGGCACCAACCTTCTCCCAATTAGTTGACATGCAGAATGAATGGGTGTTAAAAGGAGATAGCAATGACTACTGTGACAGTCAAGCTGCCCTCATCCGTGATCCAACACCTAGCAGAGTCTGCACCAGCAAAGCGTTTCACTGGTGTGGCAGTAGGATGTAAGGGGGTGATTAGAGGCGACTTGTTGCTGCTGATATGTAAGCTTTTAGGAAGACATGGTTGGGTGTCTGCATAATCTTCCCTTATTGAATGTCTCAGGGTAATGAGGGTTGAGGGGCTTAAAGGAAGAAGGAGAAAGAAATTAGCTCTGCCAAGGTTTAAAAACAGCTGGAGAGTCAAGGATTTAAGTGAGAGAAAACAATTAAGTTTGCTCATGCGACCTTAATTCACTCATTTTCCATATGTTTTACCGCAGCCTTAAGTTCCTTGGTCAGAACCTTTTTCCATAGGGAGTTTTCCCTTTAAATTGTGCAGGATGGATCTCCTCTGAGTAAAGAAGTGATAAGCAGTTATGTCTACAAAATGCTGGACTTTCTTGCTGCATCTGTTGAAAGGTATGTAATAAACAGGACACACTTCAGGATGGGAAAGGATGGTATCTGTCATAAGTGTTTCTGCATGTTGTTAGGTACATTACTCAAAGGAGCATTTTTACAAGCATTCACTAGTTGAGTCCTTATTTTCCGGTTGATTGGCTTGCAATTTGGATATTAGCTTTGCAGAAGTGCTGAGCACTCACTGTTGCAACTGGAGTTGGTGGGATACGTACTTTAAATATCGATGTACAGTGAAATCAGTGGGATACATACCTTAAATATTAATGTACAATGCCATGCTGACAGCAGTGTATAGCTGCATTTCTAACCCTGGACCAATTAACCTTCTGAGAAGTCCTACCTCATGATGCTGTATGGACATATACACAATGGACTTAATAATGCTAAGTTCCTTGAAAAATCAGGTTATGTGTCTTGTACTGGGCACTAAAATTAATAGATAATCAATTTCCTTCTCAGCCTCAGTTGTCTCATCTGAAAAAAAAATGAGACTAATAGGAGCCCCTTATCTCACATGGGTAGAATAAAAGTTTATTAATGGCAGTGAAACACTCCAATACTCACCAGAGTTGAAAAAAAAAAGAAGAAAAAAATGATGACATTCAGAACTGAAGTTAAAATTAGTGATGAGAAAGATCATTTTATTTTGAGCATTCCTGCTTGCATTTAGGAGCACACATTGACCAGAGAGTAGATTGATACAGGGATCCTGTGGAAAACAAGGTGTATAATGAGTAAAAGGAGACAATAGCATTTGCAGATAGAAGCTGTGAGACTGGATGTTGAAATGGCTCTGTTAACCTGTTCCTAACTTGAAGCTTTTTGCCTTTTTAAGGCTTTTTCAGGTGCAGATCCAATTCTGGGGAAGAGAAGCATGGAGCAGATTCTGGACTGTTCCCCCTCCATAGATGCCATCAGCACGTACGCCACTGGTACCATGTGAATGCAGGGTGATTCTCCCCCTCCTTCCTGAAGGCACACCTCCCTCTGCTCTGCATGTACAATTATGAAAAGTAAATAGTTTTAGTTTTCCATAGCAGAGGCATATGAGAAGCACAAGTGAAAGCAATCCTTTCCTCATGAGCACTTCCTCTGTAATTTTTTTCGGTCCTTTCTAAAAAAGTGTCCTTTTCTAGGGATTTCTTTCTTGGTATGCCATTTCTGGCATAGGCAGTTCTAGACAGAAGGTAGCTGTTTTATAACTGGCAGCTTAAGTAACTTTTCCACCAATGTTACTGTGCCTTCTGGCAGGTGTATTTTCCACAAATGATACTTGTCTCCTCATAGGAGAGTTGGCACATCTTTACAGTAGTGCTTGATTTTTTTGTGAATTCTGCCAACCCAAATTTCACAGTACATAGGAGCAATAAATTCTGCCTTGTAATAGATGGCTGGAATTTGAATAGATGTTTCGATTTCAACCTCTGCCCTCATCAGCATTAAGAAGTAACTGCTTGCCAATATAAACCACACAGTTGCCACAGCTGTTTTCCTACTCAAATGTGGACTAAAGATGAGTTTCTCAGGCAGCATTAAAAGGACAAATGATAGCCTGTTACAGAAACTACTTCATTCCGCAACAGCAATGTTCCCTTTTGAGTGACTATTCCCTAAAGCTGGAGCAATAATTAAGTCACCGTGAGATCTATGTATAAGGTAGTTCTCATAAATATACTGGTATTTGCTTTTATGATCTATTTAGCTTTGCCATAGTCAGCTTCATTGACTTGCATTTGGCCACTGTTGCATCCTACTGATGTTGTATTCAGCTGAACAGAGGTGGAAGTTGAGGAGCATTAAGTGCACCTCTTCACCCCAGCTGTGTTATTCCTACCTTCTGTCACCCTCTTGGATCAGCATTTCTGGTAGGAGGCAATGCCTTGTATAGGCACAAAGAAGAACCAAAGTATTATAACTGCCACAGTTGTAAATATATGTTTTATGTGCTCAGCACCTCTAAAACTTGATCCTTCCTTTATCTGTAGCCTATATTGGGTTTCGTTCCCTTCCTCTGCCCTAATACACAGTCATGCACACACACACACACATGTGCGCAGTCACAATTCCCAGCATCAAATCCTCATTCTGCTCTGCAGAGTGAACTCCTCCTGTGCATGTTCTCCTTGCTGGTTTTGCTCTAGACTGTAGGTTTCCCACACATTCACAGTCTCCTCTACCTACAGTGACTTTTCACCCCCACGTCACAATCCTGTGCTGTTCTTAGTGCCAGCTTCTGTGTGACTTGGGGTGGTATTTGGTGCTCTTCTGACCTTTCCCAGGTAGCTTTGGCTGGTTTACTGCTGAGAGGTCCAACTGGGTTGCTACTCAATTGTTTGCCGGCAATGCTTGGCAGCAAGAGCTGATATTGTTACTCTTTATTACAGAACCAATTATCTCTGCTATAAAATCAATAAAAATATGGGGCTATTGATTAAGAGGCTAGGCAATGGAGATAGGACAGAATATCAGTAGTATATACTAATACATTGCACATGCTCTTGGCTCAGATATTATTCTTAAATGCATATCTTCTTCTGAGTGATCTCTTTACTTTATCATAGTAGGTATTGACTCGGATTTTATCCACCCCCCAGTAAAGTTGTTGCAAAACTGTAAAATAAGTAAAGAGTAACTCTAATGCAATTGCACATTGATTTAATCCTGTTCCCAACATGGAAATGCTAAGTTCTGAAAAGCAGCTTTCAGCTGCAGTCTACAGGATTTATCTCCAAATGTGCAGGTGATACAATTAAGTGAGTACTGTTCATCTTGTCCCTTGTGCCATTTAACTCCCAGTAAGTCTTTTTTCTTCAAACATAACTCTCTGCATAGCTGTCACAGCACTATATAACAGAGCTGTTCACTCTCTAGCTTGACTTATTTTATATGGGTTTGTTGGCAATCAGACTTAGCTGTACATGCATAAGCTCCAAATCACTTGGCATGGTCATCTTAGCTGTCACTGCTTCCTCACCTTTTCAGTGAGCAAGGACTGGAAATACTGGGAAAAAAAGGAACATTTCACATAGCTCTGCAGCGATCTGTCCACCTGAGTTAGCACTGATGGGCTCCTCAGAGAGCAAACCTCACCTGTCAGAAGATTGGGATGGAAAATACAAAGGTGAAAATAGAGAGGTACTTTCGTCCTCTGCTCCACAAAGTAATATTTCCAGAAATACCTTGGCTTGATTTACCAAAATAGGATGATAAAACATTTTGCAGGTTGTAAGCCCTGCAATAGTGAAATATCAATAACCCCACAGGTTGATAAAACCCACTTGTACACAGATTTTACATTTATCTAGGTAATGCACCACTTTACACCTTAAAGGAAAAAAAAAAAAGAATAAAAAACCAAACAAGCAAAATAAAAATTAAATTGCATAAGCTATTTTAAACTGCAGCACAAAACATTAATTATCTATTACTCCTACTTCCCAGTTCTCTGAGAACTACGGCAATAGACAATTGAACACATCTTTATGTTTTGCTCAATAAATGAAATTGTTGCCAGTACTTAAGATTTTGTTATGCCCATAAAAATTCTAGTCTATCGTACTGACTGTGATTTTTCCAGAAAAAAAATCTCTAAAACTCAGAAGCCAAGCAAAAAAATTCACCCTGCAAGCATTAATACCTTTGAACATAGTTATTCCTTGGATTTTTAAGAAATAATTTCTCATCATAATTCATTATCACTCCAAGGATTTAGATAGTTTTCAAAAACTTAAATCAAGTGGCTGAATCTGTAAATACAAAGTCATCAAGAACTTGTTACAAGTCTTGTCGGATTTACACATGCAAAATCAGACCCTAAGCATTTTGCTGAGAGTTCAAAGCAAAGAAGTTGGAGACTAAAAGAGGTTTTGGTTCATTAACTATTGCAGTGTTATCCTGGATTATATTGAACAGTTGTCTGGGGGTCCAAGTTCTTGTATGCAGAGAGATCTAGCATTTCAGATATGATGATTCACACTCACATCAGTGGCAGGCATTCACCGCACGTAGTGATGGACTTTCCACGGTGCACTCAAGGTAGTCAGAGTTCATAAATGGCTTCTTTACCTTAATGGCTTGTGCATATTTCCAAATACGTGATCCTGGAGCTGATGCATGCAAACAGTCTTCCATTTTAAGTGAAGGAGGGTGTGCTAGAAAAATTGCTGGAGATCCCACAAGGCACTTCACTTACTGCTGAAGGACTCTGCTGAGAGAAGCTTATGACACAGGTGGAAGAGGCCTCATAAGCATCCAATTAAATTACAAGGTTTTGGACTAGGACTTTATATAAAAATATGTTTGTACTATAGAAGATGGATACTTTATATTCTTCTAGATTCCTTAAGAAACTATAGGCAAAACCCATAATTTTTATTTATTTATGAGTTAATTTAGATTAGAGGTTCATCAAGCTGGGTACTCCATGAGATTTCCAGAGTGCCTGGTTAGATGGGTTTACTGGCAGAAAGAGCAGGGACTGTCCTTTGTATTTGTAAAGTCTCCTGTCCACATAGTTGAGATATATCAACCCAGACCCTTTAAGCACTAGCATAATAAAGATGTGAAGTAATAACTATAACCTCTAGGATGGTGTGTGAATGTATAGAAAGTAACCTATTCAAAACACACAGGTGGGCAGCCAGCTGCTGTGAGATCTGTTCGTCTGCCATGTGCCCATTCAAGGCAACTGCCCTGGAGATAGTGAGGAGAACATGGGAGGGAATATTCCCTCACTTTACCACCTACTGTGACTGTGTCACCTACTGTCTCCAAGGAAAGATGAAGGACCCGGCATGTATTTTTTCCTCCACACTTCCTTCAGTATACACAAAAATCCAGCTCAGTTAGTCATATTTTCATGAGTCTCCCTTGCACTGAGCTGACCTTTCAAACTCCTGCATGCATGAGATCAATCACTTTGATTTTGGAACACACTCCTCCACCCATCCATCCTCCCTGGAGAGACAGTACAGAATAATTGGAAAGAATTAATCCAAACAAGCCAAACAGATGTTGGAGAAGATTTCCTCCCACTCAGTCATCCTCTGACTGAAACTTAGCTTGTCCTTGCCACAGATGGCCGTTCCCGTTTGTCAAGCATGTTAATTTACTATTTAAACATGTACCATTTAGCTAGTACTGGAGACTTTTCCCCAACATTTTAGTGAGAGGCTTAGAAAAAGACTCAAACAGTTTTGGTGCATGCAGTAGAAATTTGAAATCATGACAAACAAAGTACAACTAAAATTTAGTTTTACCAATAGACTATATTTAAGTTGCAGGCTTTAATGATGGTGTTGATATGATAGTGCTGGTATCCTTGAAGGTAAATTTGTATTTTAAGTTTGTTCATTTTTATGTAGGTTGTGTTTCCATTGTGTAGGAATTTTGTAATAACAATTAAAAGGCATATTTGTGAGCAATAGCTAATAACAGTAGGTGCATCACGGGCAGCTTACCCCAGTAAGACACCTTGGCCATGTTGATTTCCATGAGTATAAACTTCAAAGTTCAATGAACTTCAAAGTACAATGAACTTCAGCAGATCCAGTTTCTCACCTTTTACATGGAAGACAGGAGAGGAAGGGGGAGAGAGGGAGGTAAGAAAAGCACTAAGGAAAATTATCTGTCATATCTGTTTATCTCTTAGCTCGAGAGGGTCAGTAAATGATAAAGCAGGAATACAGACCACATGGGGCCAACAGATAGAGGGGACTGAAAGAAGATTTTCTTGGGAAGGGCCAGCAAAATCCCTCAGAGGGAAGCTACAGATCTGTAGGTTTAAAGTGTGCATAAAGCAGCAGTTACACAGGGAAAATGGCCAGCTTCGTGGACCTGCCTGGGAAAAGTGGCAGTCTGGAGGCAGGCAGCACCCGAGAGCCATGTTTCTGTGCTGAGTGGGAGCGAAGCAGCGCAGCAGCAGAGTGCCAGTCCACACATGTCCGGAGGTGATGGATAGGCCCATTAGATTTTAGCTTTGTTGCTGAGAAGTCAGAGTGCTGCGTAGTTTTGTGATGTGATGCTGGTCCACTAGGATCTGTGCTATGTCAGTGAGCTCATTTGATATTCACGATCTAACATTTGCCTGATATTGCTTAATAGTCAGTGCTTTCTGGTATCAAACACCCTCTATCAGTTTAAAATGTTGGGCTTGAGATTAAAATCATAAATTCCCCTCACTCCTATGTCCAGAAAATTTGCTGCTGCCAAAAATCCATGAATAATTGTATTTAGACAGTTTCATAGCACTGTTGAGAGCAGAAAAGGTCATTTGCAGTGAAAAAACTAATTTCCTCTATGAAGCTAGTTTTATTACCAAAAAATTGAACAATGGCCATCTAGTCTTTGCTGAGGGTAGAAATGCACTTTAAAAAAATGACATTTTAAATAACTTACTTTCATATGTCATGGAAATACAAGGGATTCTGCCATTTTTACCACCATTAATATATATATATATGTATAAACTAATTAAACTTCCTTTCTGAGGTACATAAAAAGTTAAATAGATGAAAGAGAGCAGGTCACTAGCTGATTACTTTCTCATTTAATTTGGTATCCTGCTGCAAAATTTAAATCTCCATTGGAAATACAGCAAAGCTTGAGGATTTTCAGAGCTAAGAATTTGGGTTTCACCCCTTTTAAGTTTATAAATAAAAATTTAAGGGAGATGTCATTAGGTTTTTTGTGTAGATCCAATCTGAGTCAAATTTGCTATAATATTAAAATGCAAATACAAAAATTGGAAGAGTTATAAACAACTGCTTCATTTTGCATGACTCAGAAACATATTCCCCAAAATGATCTTGCCAGCTGAGAGGAGCATGAGCAATTTCAGACTGAAGGTAATCGTGTAAGACCTATGCAGACCACTCTTACTTCATATTTCAACACACAAAACAGCTGTGTTACAGTAATACTAAAAATCTGACTGAAGAGGTCAACATTTCTTCTTTCATCACCTAATCTACAGTAGGTGCTGAGCTTTGGTAGTACTCATGGCCTTCAATGGAGAAACAGTAGTAAGAGAATCACTTCATAAAAATTTCTTCTCTGGGTATAAGTATGTAATATTGCATGATGCCATGTCAAGGTGCTGAAGTAGTGCAGTCCTCTCAGCAAGGGTAGCTAGACCAAGACAAATGCTGAGCTTCTTTCTGCACCTGAGATAAATAATTCAGAGTTAATTCAGGTTCCATCACACTGCACTAAATCCTGCCCTGTAGATGTATCTCTTACTTCACTGTCCCCACGTCTTCCAAAAAACTGCAGATAGCAGGTCTGCAAATACCACAGGTAAAATCAGAATTCATGTAAGTCCCTCTTTAAATATTTTGCACATACATTCACGTGCTATCTGCCCTAGACTTGCTGAAATGTCAAGGCACAAACTAAAAATTAAAAGAACTGCATTTTTTTCCTTAGGTAATCTACATGTTTAATTTACTCTCTTTTTTTTTTTTTTCATTTCCAAGTTATTTTGCACCTGTTCATGAACTATTGTTCTCTTACTATATATTAGTGATATATTTAAAACTAGGTTAAGTCATTAATGTAAATAACCCTTGCTTCCAGATGCTACAGAGTCAGATAAAGATCTGAAGACCAGCAAAAGTACAAACTTAGAAGGTGTCTACACTATTACATACTTTACTTAGCTTGAAACCAGCATGTTCCAACATGCTGGTTGTGTTTTGTTTTTCAATGTAAATCATGTCCATGACCTGATGTGCGTAATAGATCAATAAAAAATCAAATTGGTACAACCAGTCAATGAACTGGAATTTGGGGACAGAGCTGAGGTATATGGGGAGGGATTGTAGGAAATACATAAAACATTTGCATAAATTTAGACTCAGAAATGGATAGTTATGTAGCTTCAGCAGCAGCATGTAGGCTCAGTAGCAGCATGGAGCTCAATGCACATTACGCAAGCCCGGCATGGAGGCCAAATACTCTGATGGGTTAGAATGCACCAAGCTATGCGTTTCTACATGCTGCTGGCACCCAAGATCAAAGTTTCATGGTGCCAGCCTGGGGAGGAAGAAGCTGTCCATGCTTGGGACCGGCACCAGCTGGGCCACTGCTTCAAGCATGCAGTTCCTCAGACAATACTTGACCATCTGCTGTGGGCCAAGGAGTTGTACAAAATTGATTTCCAGAGTGCAGTGATATTTTTATATATTTCATTAATGATCTTTGATTCCTGTCTAGTTCCTGAAGAGGCAGCACATTTTCTTTTTCCCTGAACCTAGTAAACTGATTGTGGCTTCTACCCTTTGCCAATGGTGATGTTGCCACTCTCTTTGAACAGCAGTTTCTGACACCTACAAGAGTCATAGGCACTGCTGATCCTCTCTCTGAGGCAGGTGAGAAAGAGAGAAAGTATGGATGGGGAAGTAGTTTCGATTTCTTTATCCTCTAGTGTGCTCATCAAAATAGTGCAGATGGCACATAGTGAAAACAACCATGTGCTTCCAGTAAAAGTGAACTTTTCCACCCTAAAGGTAGGACACTAGGCCAGTTAAGTTTATGTCTGTTTAAGGATTGGTTCCTCTCCTAAAACACTCCAGTGTGTTTTGCACGGTTACATGCTACCCATGCAAAACACTTACATTACTTCAGATTGGCCTTATATGTTAGGATAACAGGACTGCTGGAAACATTCATGTCAATCTGTAAAGCATCAATCTTGCCAGGAAATCTTGATTGCTTTCTTCTCCAGAGTTATGAAATTAGTAGGGAAGGCAAAGACTGTGGCCTTTTAGGCTGAAGAGAAGCATTTAATCAGTGTGTCATGAAATCCTCTTCTCAGAATTATTGTAATTGGTTTAGATATGAACAGAATCATATAAGTCAAAAATTAGCTGAAGGGCTATAAAAAAAGGAGTGTATATGAGAAATCATTGTGCTGAATGCAAAGTAGAGAGCAAAGGGGTTTTCCTCCTTGTACAACTCCAGGGTTCAACTCCAGAGCTGTTATTTAATTTCTAGGAAACCGCTCATTAATGGACTTCAGCATGGGTCCTAAATTAAGGACTGTGGCACCATAAAGGAGCAAGAAGGAACTCACCAGGCCAAGGCTCTAACTCACAAAAGCCCGTAACAAGGTGCCTAAATCCTCCAGCTCTCATCGGCTTCACTTTAAGTACATGCTTAATGAAGTTCCATTGCTAAGGCTCTTTTTCATCTCTGTCTTCTGAGTCTCGTGGTCCTTTCCGTGCTGCATATTAGAGGGGAGCAAAAGGGCACTCTCACAGACTAGCTCATCAGAAAAATGGGGGAGGTGAGGTGGGAGCTAATGCCAAATGGTTTTCCCTCCTCTTCAAATCTGGCAGTTCCTGCACAACAGTAGACTGTGACAGGCGTGGAGAAACACGGCCAGCTGGAGGGGAGCAAAGCTGGCAAGCGGGGTGGCATTTTCTCATGCAGAAAATATATTGGAACTTAATGTTGTTTTTCAGAGCCAGGAAAATGCCACCGCAGGAGGAGGATGGCTAAAGAGCAACTAAAAAAGCACGGTGAGGCATGGGTGGTCAGAGTTGCTTTTTTAAAATTGTGGGCTCGTTGCGGTGGGAACAACCTCTTGTATGGGGCCAAACACAAAGCCATGCTTAAAAGCAACATCTATTGGGAGTCAAGTTTAAAGTCCCTTCAGGTGAGGTCTGCTGTAAAACAGCTGGCAACCTCAACAGCTTTGTGTGAGATGAGCACCCAGCATTTATTTTCTTCTCCAGCCCATTTCACAGGGGAGTGGAGGGGATGGTTTTGAGCCTGCTGTGAATTGCATCCCAATGATTGGGCTACTTAGGGTTGGATGAAGGGCTGCCTCATGGAGTCTGAGTTTTTTGGGATAAAGTAGGCACACTAAACTGTTTGCTGGCAAAGTGGAGAAGCAGCCCAAAAGAAGTCAATCATTTGTCATTTTTGGATAACATGCTTATGCCAAGCCTGATGACCACAATACATCCTGAAAATTTCTGTGTGTTTGCTAAAGGACCAATACTCACCAGACACTAAAAACGTTTTGAGGTAAACGAAATAGTTCCCTGGGTGCCACATGTCCAGAACTCTAGATGAGATAATGGATGTCAGTCTAAATCATTAACCACACCAGCTTTGTATTATCTCCTAGCATCCTAATGTAGCTTTAGTACTTAGGAAGTTTGTTAGTGATGTAGTGGATATTAATCAAATTTAACATTCAGCTTTAGGTGACAATGTTACTGTGGGTTTAGTCTTTCATTTTCAGGTTTCTGTGACAATTTGAATACTTTGAGTTGCTTATTACTCAGTCACTAAGGAAGACTCTAGTTTTTACACCCTTTCTAGAGTCTATACCTCTTACTAAAACCCACTAGTATGCCAGTGAATGTTTTTTTCCTGCAAAAAAAGATGACTGAGCATCCCTATGCCACAAGTATCATCACAACCTTTAGATTGTTTGCATTTTGTGCTACTGCAGGACTCTCTACCGTGAAATACAAATGTCTTGATGGTCTTGTTTAGATAAAAGACAAAACTATTTGATTTCAGACCGGCTCAATAACGTGCAGTCCTGAATGCAAGCCAGTATGGCTGGGAAGCTGACACCCAGCCTCTTCCTTCTTTTCACCATGGGTATGCTAGCAGCGAGCAGCTTTGCATGACCGAATAGTATAAGAACTGTTTTGCTACCTCTGTGTAGCAAGGGATATACTGGAAGAATGGCACACTCAGCCTTTCTTCATTTGTGCATCCACCCAGGGCTAGCAACTCAAGATTATAGTGGCAGTCATGGAGACTAATGTAGCACCTAATGTGTCATCTGTCTTGCAAATGGATATTGTTTAAGCAAAGCAGAAAACAGCCTACAGTCAATTTTCATGGGTTGGGGCGGGGAGAACCAAGTCAGTCTGTGAACATTAAAACTAATGATGCCTGATGGGTTTTTATCTCAAAGTCTCTCTGCTGTGATTCTTTGATGCCTGTTGAAGGGTGAGCTCATGCTTGCGCCTTTTCTTCAGTAGGGTTACTGATTGTAGACAAGTAACATCTCTTGCCTCTATTCAGCCACTTGTAGGAACTTGATAACTTAATATCTTCTCCTCTGTCAGATTTGATCAAAATTGGACAGGAGATTCTAAAGATATTTGAAAGGAGCGTAACAACACACACACATATGCCTGCATACATAGAGTAATCACATAAATGTCATTTCCTTATTAAACCAGAATAAAACCAGTCACCACTGTAAAAGACTGTGCATGTAAGATACATGCTTCTACTTCAAATCTAGGACTTGCAGAAACATTTTCCAATATGTTTAGGTACCTTCCTAATTCTACTTGATTTCAATATTTAGGGTCCTATGCTCTCCAAGAATTTACCATCACACATATTGCAATACCTAAAGCACTTACAGCTTTAGAAGAAGTTTTTGCTTGTATTGTATGCTTTCTCAGACTTTAAACAAAGCATGAGAAAGTGTGTTTAAGATGCCCTTATATCCAAGCTATCATAATTGTATCACGTATGATTTCAATTGTTTTAATTAAAACTTTAACTACCACTACCAAATAACTACCTACCTTGGACAAGGTGCAACCATTTTTGCTAGTTATCTCAAATATGAAAACCATTCAGTGTTCCTGTCTGAAACAGGTTGCAGCAGGCAGTATATGATGCAATTTCATCATATTCTGTCACGTGTGTTAGAAGGGTTAAATGGTGGCTGGGATAGGCATTTGCAGCTGGACCTGCCTTTGAAGGTGGGTGGTTAATTCTTTCTAAGTGGTGGCAATGCTCATGATTTCCCTCTGAACCTTTTCTTTTTTAGTGTGGTTTTTTAAGGTCTCAGACACTAAAGCCAAAAACTCAAGGCAGAATTTTAGCTTTTGTTTGAAATTATGCAAGTTTCCATTCCTCATAGCTACCAAAAAAGCTTAAAGCTAGTACAAGCCTAAAAGAGGAATTTACCTCTGCTTTTGACCATTTACTTAGGAAAAACAAGCCAACAAAAAAAACCCAACCCTTGATTTTTCAGCTGCTTTCACTATTTGAGGAATGGTTAGTCATCACTTTCTTAGTATTTTTGGCAGTACTTCATTCACCAGCAGCAGATGCTGGTGTCATAATATCTCCATAAAATCTGCAGTAGATGTTATTCCTTGTGAGCAATTATGTTGTCCTGCACTTCTGAGGAGACGCATCCTCCATTGCTCACAAGGTCAACCTGTTCTGGACGTCAGTAACACAAATGCTCGGTAAATGTTCACTAGTCCTATGGCATTGACTCCCATGGTGTAGCTCTAGGGAAAAAACAGGATTTCTGTGTTTTCACATGAGCTCCACTAATTACAACACTGGGCAGATATAATTTGATGCAGGATGTATGAAGTGCTTTCTTCTGACTCAAGTGGGGTTGGTATATGTTTCATAAATAATGACTGCTCTGAAGCCAGTGAGGTTGTGCTGGTTCTACCATGGCTTAAAGAAAATTAGATGAAGCCCAACACTCCCAAAGCCAGTAGATGCTAGGATAGCACCTGGAGGCTTGAACTGGAATCAGATCCCTATAGAGCTAGGCACTGTTCAAGTACACAATAAAATACAGTCCTCCTGACACTGCTTGAAGTCTAAATGCAAGTGCCTTATTCAGTTGTATCTTTCTACTAAGAAAAACAGTAAAATTAATGATGGTATAACAATGCTATATACAGAAATGGATTTAAGTGAAGATTAATTTTCTGACCCAATAAAATCTTCCCTATCTGGAGGTTCTTAAAATATTATTACATTCTACAGAAGGCTTGCATATGCTGACACCAAAGTGTGGGAAAAGACATTGCTCCTATTATAAAACACAAAAAGTTGGCTCTTCGTAACACTTTTACAAAGAAGTAATAATGTGCAGTTTATGAGGAGTAATGTAAATTATACCTGCAACCCATTAAGCTCCCTTTTGTTAAGAAGCTCTGAAGTGCTGATATAGTCCTGGTATCAGCAAATCTGCCATTTTATTGCAGTTATTCATTGCCCACAGCAATTCAACAGAAAATTAATTAGCATCACCCAACAATAAATCTCAACAGTATTAACTAAAATGCCAGTTCTGTAATCACTTTTCATTAAAGCCAAAAATACTAATTAAAATTGATTTTTGCCTGTGCTTTGGTAAACTGCTGCCAGTGTAAGGATCTCAGCAGTAATACTGGATGAAGGGAGACCTTTACTTAAGTGGATTTTATATATTGTCTTATCCCCTTTATAAAGATAACAATGTGTGAAAGGATAAGGGCTCTGAGAGCAGAAGCTGACAGGTTCCATGAAGAAGGGGAAAAATGTGAAACCACAGGGGAATGTAACCTTATTAAAACTGTAATATCCTATATTTTCAATCTGGGCTATGTCTGTCTTTCAGGGAAGTGCCTATTAATACACCTCAATCAATAAGCTATGGAGGATTCCTCTGATGAATAGTTCTAGCCATTTTAGTGATACTGAATAGAGATATGCCAAATACTTTTGCCTCAGTATAGTCACCTTCTAGGGGCTTTTCTGTATGCCTGAAAAGTAACATACTGCAATCTGATTCAGTTTGTTTGGCTATCGTTTGTCCTTGCACACTTCAGGAGGTGTGGAAAAACAAAGTCTGTTTTCATGGTGAACTTCTGCATTGTTCAGCGCCATTCCCAGTGAGGGAACTGTCTCAGTAACACAAAATGAGGCAAAAGTCTTGGGGAAAAAAAAAAAACAAACTGGTCCTGTAGTTAAAATATAGATCATGCTGCTTAGATTCAGTCATGGGCAATCTCAGTGCTGAAGTTTACTTCCTTTTTTAGAGCTGAATTTGCAAGATTATAATTTACCTGCAGTGTAGAGTATGTGCCTGTGTGTGAGAGTGACAGCCTGTTATCAATGGCAAATTAAAAACAAATTCCACTGTTGAGCATCACTTCAATACCCGAGTATTAAGCAGCACTGGAACCTTTTCATGCACAGATTTATGCTACTTACATAGTAGAGTAAGAGACAGTAGCAGTAGACTGTCTATCCTATGAGTAAACATATACTTCAGCAGTGGGTTTTACTGATACTCCCTGGTACCAGAAGGTTGCTGAGATATGGGAATTATGTATTTCTGCCCATTGTCAGCTGGGGAATGTGCTAAAATGCAATTGGGTTACAAGAACTAGAAGGTGAAGGATATACACATAGCCATGATTTTGTCATATGAACGAGGAATACATATTTAGTTTTCTGGTAAACCTGTTTCTGCAGTGAACAGACCTGCTTCTCCATGCTCCTGCCTCCCTGGACTTGATCATTTCTTTATTTTTCCTTCCAGTTCACCACTGTCCTAATTCTGTCCCTCACCTAACTCTGTGTTTCAAAGCTATTTGGCTTCCCTTTCCAGTCCCTAATTCTCATTTTGCTTACTGTAGCTTCAGCCTCCCTGCTCAGCTCATGGTCCAAACCCTAATCTCAGGCAGGTTCAGCTCAGCCAGTCCAACCTACGCTCCCTTCCCAACTATGTCTCAGCACATTCTTGCTTATCTCACTTGGGTTTTTTAGCTCCTCATGCAGTGTCCCTCCTGGATCCTCCTGCTATACCCAAGCTCCCAGCAGAACTGGTCCTATTCCCCTTTCTCCTTCATGCCTACCCAAAAACACACTCTCTGGCCAGTTTCTTATCCTTGATCATGTCTCCTTCTTCCCCAGGCTAAATTATTCTTGATGGGAGTTTCTTTTGCTGGATTGTTTTGTCCATTCCTGCTCAGGTACCTCCCTCTGCAGGCAAGCAGTCCTGATCCTTCACAAGTTTTCATCTCAGGCACTCCTGTTGTAACATTCACCATCTCCCCTGGGATGTCATGCAGAAGAAACTGTACTTCAGGCTATAGTTGTTCACAAATCCATCCCCTACTCTTACAGAAGGAAAATTTTGCTCTCTTTTAGTATTTTGTTTGGAGCTGGTTACCATAGACACACTACAAATGCTTTTATTTTTCTTGGCTCAAAAAAGCTGAAGGGATGTTGCCTGAAAATAAATTGTTTTCGTGAAAAATACAAAAATGTAAAAGGTATTGTCACTATTTCAGAGGTCAAAACAAAGGTATGTAAAAATCAGTATTATAATGAAAGATTAAATGGGTGTTATAACAACTCTATATGGTTCTTCTTTGCATAACTTGCCTCTGCCAGTGTGTGTAATATTCTGGATCTGTTGTTTCTGTTGTAGTTTTAGTAACTAGATACTAAAGGTATAATGATAGCCTAGAATCAAACATAAGTGTCAATGCCAAGGTTTTGATTATAAAGTACATCAAACATAAAACTACTTAATTTTTTTTTTCTTAAATGGATTACGATAAATTAAATGCTTAGAATAATAAGAAGAAAAATCTGCAGTGCATTAGACAAGCAGGAGAAATTGCTTCAATTCCAATCCGGTGCATTTTCTAAATTTCCAATACTTGTAATGGAAAAAAAAAGACATATTTTCTTATAACCATGCCATAAATTGGGGATATAATCTCATCATGCATCTGCTCCATTTGCCATCAATTAGTTTGATGAAAACAGGCTAAAGCTGTGCAGTGATCAACAACAGAGATTAAATACACTTCAGTCTTGATTACACATCTTGTCTTATCCATCCTACTGGCTATGGGGCACCCTTACCTTTTGTTATAGCTCTGATAAAATTTTAATGCTTCTCATTTCAATTTTCAAATATTTGTTATACTGTATTTTTTCCCATGAAATATTTCCTTTCAATACAAGTAGAGAGAACTAAAAAAATGTACTAAGACTGATCAAGAATCCTTTTGAATGCGGAATCCTTTCTCAAGTGCATTATGTGAAACTATGAATAGGAAAGCAACTGCTCTATCATTTCAGTTGTGTTTCTGATGTGGAGTTATAAAGCTAGGGAGTGAGTTCAGTCACTACTTACAAATGTTTCTGGAACTTGAAACTTCTAAATACTTTGTATATTATAAGGTATTATTATAAAGGAAGCATAATATATCTGGAAATGATCTTTTGCTTAGAAGAGACTGCAAAAAAGAAAAAAAAATTCTGTACAAATATTTAAAAGTTAAAAACTGTAATTACTTAAGAACATGGTCATCTTATCAAAGCACAGTTTGCCATACATTATATTCTTCTTATGTTCGGAATATTTTACTGAAATAACTAATATTTTTTCACACCACCCTAAAATCAACTTTGCATTGTCATTAAAACATCTCCAGAAAATTAATAGGGCAACTTCTCAGATTGCATTGATGCAGTACAGCTAAGAAAAAAAGAAGAAAAAGAAATTTCAATGTTGTAAGAAATATCACTTCCTGTTTTCAGCCAAAAGGAAATTTTTCCTGAATGGAAATTTTATAGTGATTTTAAGAGTTATTTGAAGACTATTTCCCATAGTTCAAGTTGTCAATCAGCAGGGTATAGCAAAGAGCTCATACTAAACTAGACTTCACCAACACTGAAGGCTCATCCAAGGCAAGTATCCTTGGACAGCAAACCTTGGCAATGAGGTCTAATAAAAAAAATTTATATTTGTATCAATTTCAGGCTCTTTTCGTTTTATTATATGAGGCTCCAGCTATGATTCAGCAGTTCTCAAATACAGCATTTTGACTTCATGAATCATGTGCCTCTTCTAAATGAGATCTATTAGATAGTTGCTTACATTACCAAAAAATAAACCAGTTATTTCTTTACATTTTTTAACTTGAAAGGCAAAGCTTTGAGGCTGCAGTTATACAATTAAATATTAAAACTACCCCAATTTAAATGTATAAATCTTCACCTTCTAAGTTCCAAAATACTACACTGCTGTTTCAAGCTGTAGTTGCCCTTATTGAAGCATTTTTGTTTGGTTTTGCACTGCAACACATCCTTACACAGTAATGATCATGTTTACTCTATATAGGTTCATGGATTGCAATTGTCACTCAGAGCTGAGGAATGCCCTTTTGAATGAGTTCAACCATTTCACAAAACCTCTTAGTATGAAAACAATACCAAACCACTGCCAAGACCTTAAGTATCTGCTATTAACTCCTTGTCAGATTTGAAGGCATCCATTATTTTGCACAAAAAAAAAAAGCTTTCCTAAAAACAAACGGGCCAAATTCACCTCAGTTGTCAGTTCATAGGCTTCATCAAGGGTTCATTTAGCCAGTGTACCAAATAAATTAATAGCTTTTCTAGTTCAGCCAACATTTTGTACTTTATTTCAAATACTCTGCAGTTATTTTAAATCTTGGTTGAAAAAAAATCTCACCTTGCTAGCGCTTATTTTAAAAGGAAGGAAT
Source organism: Harpia harpyja (assembly GCF_026419915.1). Lineage (NCBI taxonomy): Eukaryota > Metazoa > Chordata > Aves > Accipitriformes > Accipitridae > Harpia > Harpia harpyja. Next base: position 28,841,352 of record NC_068947.1, read on the forward strand.
GAGACACTGTGATAGAAGTGAATGTCTATCTAGAAGCTTGGTTAAATATCCATTGGGAAGTTAAAAATTGGTGAACTATCATCAAAAGCACAACATTCTTCTTCATGTCTGCATGCATTTTCATTAGGGCATTCAATGATGGAATTGTTTCTTGTCACGCCTTTGTCAGTCTCCCTTATTCTCCAAAGGAAGGAAGCTTTCCTAAAGTAGAAGTAAAGGAATTGCTCATTGCTGAAGATGATGAGGGTGCTTATGGTCCTGAAGAAGTTCAGTCCACAGGCCTGAGCTGACCCTCCAGAAGACTTTTTCATGCTGCAAAGGTGGATACTTACTCTTTTTTATAGGACACGCTCTTGTGACAGGAACCTGTCAAGTTACAGACTGATCCTTGAATTTTGGTGGGTTTTGCATGTTGTATTTGTGGGAAGCAACACAAGGTGTTGAAAAGAAACACTAAAACATTCCAGATCAGCCACAGTTTCATGCAGTATTCAAGACTTCTTGTGTATATATTTTTCATAGCTCTAGACCACCAAAAAAAAAAAAAAGATAAACTCTTTCAGAATGGGACTGAAACTCTGAAACCATTGAAGACTAGAGAAAGCATTACTCATAGATAGTGCTATGGAGACCTTAGTACCGACTGTGAAAAGGGAGTGGCTTTCATCAAAAGGAAATTTCAACATTTTTTAAAACCCTTCTGAGTACTTCTTTTGACCCAGCCAGCATCACCTCAATCATGCATGGACTTCAGTTCATCCATGGACAGTTCTTATCCAAACACTGAAAAAAACCCTCTTTCTGAGACTCAGCTTGTAAAAGGTCAGTAGTGTGGACTTAGTTTCCCTTCACTACTTCTTAAATGTTACATTCTCAGTAGGTTTTCATCCATTTTGTGCTGTAGTCAGGGGCCCCGCCACTCCCCTCAGGTGAAATGGTATTATCTAATGGCCATCAGAAAGAAATGTTTCAAGAAATCAAGAATGATGAGAGGAAATGTCTGCCCTCTGTCTACTGACAGCTGAGGTCATCTATCACTGCCAGTAAAGCATTTTTCTTTTTGTGTCCTGGCCCAAATCCAGACTGTGCCAGATCTAGGAGATTAGTTTTGATTCGATGATGTTATAGTTGGCCTTCAGTTAGCTTCCTTTCTTGCTCATCCTTAGCAATCAAAAATCAGAAATCAGGTCACAAAAACATAAGATTAGCTTTTAAAAAAAACATGATTTTTTTAAAAGGTTCACTGTGGAATGCGTTTATTTGTCTACTGCTACTTACGTTTTTGAGGTTCACTTCAGTCAAGCTGTCCTTGATGACCTTTAAAGTTAGAAGCTTACATTAAAAAGAGAAAAGCTTACATTAAAAAAAAAGAAAAAAAGAAAATGGAAAACTCATCTAGTCACATGACTTCAGAAGCTCTTCTGTAAGAAGAAAATTAACTGTAATTAGGCTCAGGAATAATCCTTCAACGTTGGTCTCACGGTATGTATCTTATATTGCTGTAGCCTCTGAAATCCTGCTTTCAGAATTGCTTGCAAACAGAAACCTTGATATACTTGAGGAAAGGTTATTGTAGCATTTCTGGTTTGCTTGGGGGGGGGGGGAAGTAGTAAAAATGAATTTATTGCTATCAGATATCCAAATCAAATAAACTGGAGAAATCCACAAAATAATGGGTGTCTTGTTCCTCTCATGGAAGTACATCCTTTTATAAATGTACTTTGACATTAATCAACTTTGTCATTTCTACCTTTTACATAATCTTTATGACTCAAATCTTAAGATTAGACTGGAAATAAAATACAAAAAACTTTAAAGGGTACCAGTGGATGGTGAACGTTTGAATAAACAGGTGAGTCTCCTGGAACTAAAGCTCTCCAGTGAAATACAGGCATGTTTCATTTAGCTATGAAAGCATTCAGCACATTACTTCTTTATTCACATGAACAGTGGCTGTGTCTGTCTGGGTGCTTTTTTCCTTAACATTTCCCGCTCTTGCCATCTAAAAGATTTCTGGGTGGCTCAACAAAGATGAGAAAATTAATATACATCAATAGCCTGTGAGCAATAATGTACATCAATAGGCACCGTTTCACCTCACTTAATGTACAATTGGACAAACAACAGTTAAAATAGTAATGAATCAAGAGATGGCCACCACTAGCTTTTTTGTCATTTTTAGAAAGGTTGAAGTGTTTAAGAGAAAATCCACTGTAGACAGAACCACAGTGTGCAGTTGCAGTGTCTACATACCTAGCCAAGGCCACACGTGCATCCAGAGAGTGAAGAGGAATGGGAAGCCGTAGGCTGCAGTTCTCCCGAAGCACATGGGTAACAGAATTTTCTGCTGCCACCTACTAGTAGAATACAGCTCAGTGTTGCAGCAAAGCGAAATAGAAACAGCTAGGACTGTGAAATTGCGTCCTATGGCAAACAGTTGGTCAGACCATGGATGTTTCACAGTGTTATTTCTATTTCTAATAAGAGCACAGAAAACCTCTTCAAGCAACTGTCAGTTGACAGGAACCAGCGTGAAGAGATTGTAATAGATGATAATGGTAAGAAATCTCTACAGGGAAATGCAAGGTGGGAAAACATTGTTGTAAAGGACGTTTATCCCCATGGTCTTTGGTTTAAAAACATACACAATAATGAGAGGATTTTACACTTAAAAAGCAAATGTTTGGACAGCATATTTTTATGTTTTGAATTATTTTATAGTTTGAATTGTAAGTAGTTGTGTTTGTTAGCAAAGTACAGCAGGGGTACAGCAAACTGATGTGGAGGGAGATGAAGCCGAGTACCACTCAGCAGGGAATTGGCTGGATGTTTCTCTCTTCTCCACTCCAGCCACAGCAGTCAGGGATGCAATGCAGTCAGGTCACTGAAGACCACACGAAGGGCAAGGCTTGAGGAGGGGGGTGCAAAGGGCATACGAATCCCCCCCTCCAGGTGTTAGCAAATGGTCTGACTGTGGCTTGGTCTGTCAATGTGCAGGTGAATCTACAACCTGATTTGCTTGGGTTTGCTTCACAAGCATGTCCTGTTGTCCTTCCAGAAACATTGGAGTAATTTGTTCTTTCTGATTTAGCAACTCCAGATACACTTGAGCTGCAAATGTATGATTCCGTTATTAAGGTCATAAAATACTGCAATTTCAATGAGGCTTGCTCAGATTATGTTTGCTGGCAACGCAAGGGGGGCTGTAAACTGGTGTTGGCTGCTCAGGAGAAGATGTACTCACCAGAAGAATGGGTCCCTTTGTCCCAACCAGCGTAGAGGTAAAAAGGAACCTGTTCATGTAAGAATTGATGCCATGAAATCCAGAGGCTGGAGTGAAAAGAATGACTACACCACACAGTAAAGAAAAAGAAGGTATGTGTCAGCAGCCATTCAAGCTGCTATGATAACACTGTTATATATATTAATAACAAACCATTTTTTAAGTTTTGTAAAAAATAATTCAAAAGTAAATGAAAATACTCAAGAGAAAATATGCTGAGTCAAACGGCTAGCAGGGTTTCCCCTCAAAAGACACATTTTCCAAAGGACGATTAACAAATCTTGATAAAACACCATCTTCCAAAATGAAAATATTTTTTAAAAAAATGTCAACTGGCTGGTTCACCCAAATGTCACAAGTCAGCAACTAATGTATTTCACAGAAATTCAATCACAATCCTCTCTGTACTGGTGAAGAAACAGAGTTTTTGATTCTGTTCCAGTGACAAAATCATAATTTTCTCTATCATGCTGCTGGACTACATGTTTGATAGCAGAACACTGTACAAATCTAACCTCTCACAATTCATGCTTGACACCATGGACCACAGGAGAATGCAGCAGGTCTTTCCAACTTCATAGATATTGTAAATCTTGGTTTGTTGCATAAATAATGTTTTTTCAAAATTATCTGAGCTTCCATGTAGTCTGGGCTCGGGAATTCTCTGGAAATGTAGAGGAGTTTTTGATTGGTTTGGTTTGGTTTGGTTTTTACTGAAAGGAAATGTAGCATAACTTGCAGCATGCTAAAATAATTGTACAAGTTTGGGACAGAAAACAGGTATCTGAAAGTCAGTGAAGACTACATATGTGTACTGGTTGTTCTTTTTCACTATTTCTTTCTTACCTTGTCTCTATCATGCCTCTCTTTACAGCCGTTGTGGTCAATCAGCAAACCATCCTCAAGAGAGTCTTAGTACCTGAGCAGAAAACAGTGTGTCAGGCATGTGGTTTCAGCCTTAATTCCACGTTTCCTGACTCTGGTGAACTGTAGCAAGTCATACCCTTAACCTAATTTCAGCACATTTTGTGCACAGGAATATACCTTTACATTCTGCTTGGCAGTTGAGCATGGAATAGTAGAATAAAAGTACTTTAAAGGATTGTGGATGTTGAATAAATGGGGCTAGAATACACAGACAGAGATTTTTCTTCTCATTTCAATGATCAGAAAGATTTTATAACATTAACCCCACTGTGCATTATGAACATTGCACAGATGAATCATTTTGATTCTGAGGCTGTGCTTATTTCTGGCTCATCAGGGTTTGATCCTGTAAACCCTGAGACTAGAGGTGCTTAACAGCTTCCTGCAGAGCCCAGTGTCCTTACAAAAGACAAACCTTGGTGAACTTCACATTTTCTTGTTACCTCTGGGTTTCATAAGCAAAGAGGTAGTCTGTGTAATTTAATATCATTACTGTGCTTTTCTTAAGTCAGTTTGGCAGAAGTTCATCTCACTAACTTTCGACATCTACAGGTGCACTGAAAATGAGAGAACACTAGTTGTCTAGGTTCCCTTGAGAGCCTGTGGAAAGTCAGGAACCTCTCAGCAACACTTCATCACATCTGTATCACACACTTACCTTGGCAAGGGATGAATCACCTGCTGGAGGTGCATGTTCCGCTTGACAATGATTCATTTTAGCTCAGAATAGGCTGAAAAACTCTCTTCAACCAGATGTTTAACTTTTGAACAAGCTAAAGTAAGTTTGATGAATCTCATCTGAAAGCCCTAAGTAGTCTTTGCTGTTTATTTTGCTGTATTTCAAGTCAGAGGAGAAGGAGAGTTTATTCAGTAAGACCTAGTTTGGCCATTGTCCCTGATGACAATGCACTTCATTTGATGTGCACGTCATATATTTACCCACTTATTTGAACGGTACCAGTACAAGGAAGATGATTCAGTGGCCCAAAGGACATATATATCGTACCTTTATACTGAAAGCGACCTGAGACAGGGCCTCTTAGCTGCCTCTGGTGGTAGTCCCATTCAGCTGAATGTTGTATGCCATATGATCCTGTAAATGTAGCTGAAATATGTTATGATAGTCAAATTAGCTTATAACTGGTATGTTTTCTTTTGCCATATTTCACAGCTTTGATGTCAGTTCCATTGCCTTATAACACCAGACCAAAGAATTTTCTTATGCATAAATGTAGAATTTTTGTAGATGTATTAGATGTGTGTAGTAATAGCAGGCATCAGCAAAAAGGTACAAATAATTCCATTATACCCAAAAGACAAGGAACAAAATTTACAGACAATAAAACTATAAGTAAGCTGTGTAGCAGTAATTGCCCTTTTTTCTTGGTCTTAAATTAATATGGATGGAAGTAATGCAAAATACAGAGCAAATGAGCACTTGAGGAACATACAAAAACAAGGGCCTCTTACTGAAAGGATCTGTCGATAAAGGAACCTGGGAGTTGAACATGAGACTCAGGACTTCACATTTCATTTATAAAACATACATACACAAATACAGACATTTTTTCACTTGCATGTAATACAAAAGAAATGCAAAAACTGTAACCACTATAGAGGGTTCATGGCAAAATTCTTACTGAACCAAGTAGACAATTCCCATTATTTGAATGGTACAAGAATATGTTTCCACTATGTTTCTAGTGTGCCTGAATTCCACCTCATACTACTTTTGGCTTTAATGGCCTTATACTCAGTCAGTTTCAGTGACTAATTCCTTACAAAGTCAGAAACTTTCTCAGCCTCTTAGAGCAAGACAACTAACAGAAACAGAACACCTTCATTATAACTGAGAAATACTGTTAGGAAATAAAATTGAATCCTAGTGAGGTAGGAGGTGTGATGGCTGCTTGGAGAGATTTTTTTCATGAAATGATAAAGAACAAGACCTTCTTGTCTATAATCAATTTGATTGTCCTGCTAAATAAATTTTTACTTTTCCATTAAAATGAATAGATTAGCAGAGGTACAAGTAAGGGCAGAGTCAGAGCCACTGACTGTAATGATAAGTCAAAGCAAATAGGATTTGTCCTTTTCAGCATTACTGTCAGAGCATAAACATGCAGTGTTGTTCATGATAGAACGTTTCTTCCACCTACTCATTGCTTGCAGAAGCATGGACACCAGGCAGTGCCTTCCAGGTCCGGCTTCTGCAAGTTCCAAACACTTCTATATGTCATGAGCTGCGCCAAAGCACATGTAAATGAAAGAACATTCTTAGAAAATCTCGGCTGCCCTAGTCCATCCTTCTTTTTGGACCTTTTGGCATAGTCACCCAGGGTAAAGCTGAGAAGTGGCTGAGTGCTTAGCCTATAACAGCCTTCAGTCCCTCAATCAGGCAGCCTCACACACCTCCCCAGGGAGTCACAGGTCTCTGTCAGTGGCAGGTTTGTCTCGCTGGTGACTGGTTCTTTTCCAGATCAGCTATCTTATTGTTTAGGATGCTTGTATCTGAATTACCAAGTTTCTTTATTTAATGACCCTTTGGGATTTCAGTTGATGTGAGATGATAAGCAACCGAGAAGGCAAAAGGCTGTGTATCCAAAATGCAGTTGGCAGTTTGGTCATGTTATATACAGAGTTCATACTTTCACATGGAGTTCATAAACTCTGTAGGCAGATTGCCTCAAATCATTGCAGAGACAGACTTGCTGAAAATAACGAATGGTGCTTAGATAGTAAGGTACTATGTTTTCTTGCTGGTAAGAGCTTCTCTTACTATGAATGCTGGGGGAAGAAGGGTTTTTCGTTTTGATTTTATCTTGTGGGCAGTAAGTTTCCTCAGCATCAAGAAGTTCTGCACATATCTGGGCCTGGTACCAAGAGCAAATGAATTTAGTCCCAGCAAAGAGTCAGTGAAAGGCTACTTATGCCTTCAGAATAGAAGCTCTTAAATGCTTTGCAGATAAGCTTTTAAGTGTTTTGCAGATAAAATCAAAAGGTGAGGATAAAAATAAAATAAAAGGAATTAAGAATGGCATGTATTTAAAGTCTTAGCTCCTCTTGTCTTTATAACCACAATGAGTTAACAGGTTAATTACTTTCAAGGTAGTAAAAATTAGATTGTGATGACAATTTAATACATTCACCACTAATGTGGACCATTTCTTCCACACTTTATGAACACCCTTTTTAGGCTTCTTTTCCCTTCCTCTCTGCAATAAGAATTACTGCAGACATTTTTGTCCGCTTTTAAAAGTATTCAGAAAAATTGGTTCTTGCAATTTGCACACTTTCTATTGTCGCTTCTATTCCCATAAAATTGAAGCAAGATGGCTGAGACAGAGTAGGGTAGTTTCATGTAATCATCAGCCTGAAAATCATTCAGTTCATTCTCTCCAATCTTTTCTTACTCAGAATTATTTTGTTTCAAACATTCCTCTTTCATAGTGCTTTCTCAAATTGCTCCCTCACCCCATGTCCCAAGAAAAGAAGCAGCATCAGAGTTTTCAGGTTTCTAATAAATTGTCACAGATAAGACTGAATATAAAAGTGACAGTTCCTGTCATGCACATATGCACATGCCCAATAGCCAAATGGCAAGAAAAGTAAGTTAGGCTGTGGGTTCAAGGACCTGCTCTGGATCAGACATTGTGAGGATTTAGAGACTCAAGACTAGAAGAGCCATCTGCATTATTAAATCCCCCCTCAATCACAATACAACAGATATTCAGGTCATAAGAGCACCTACTGCATGCATATCACAAATCATATTTTGCAGCATCCTTGAGGATGTAAACTAAAACATAATAGAACAAAACAGCAAAATTTATGAACAATTGAATGCACAGGAGTAGATCTGAAGACACCCAAGATACCACTTACATTTCTGCAATAGCACAGCATTTCTTAAAGTCATCTGGTCTCCTTCACCTAGCAAATGCAACACACCAGAGAGACTTATTTTGAGCTAATCAGGCCCTTAGGCTATGTCTGTACTAGTAAATATGGGCACAGGCTCAGGTTGAAGCTCTGGCCTGCGATTATCCAGACTGCTTACTCTTTGTGTGCTCCCCACCACAGCTTTTGCCTGCATCAGCTAACACTCCCAGACAGCAGGAGGTATATTTGAGGAAATAGGCACTTCAAGGGCTATTTCCAATATAAAGTACAGAGAGGGTCTATCTGATTTGGGTCCATCCATCCACTATAATCCTCCAACATTATCCCATTAGGCTTTGCACATTTTACTTGCCCTTATGTTTTATTCAAGGACAGACAATAAATTTTATTAGCATCATGTGATAACACAGCCCTTACGTTATTCCAGACACTTCAGACTGAAAAATAGTGTTATTCTTTTGTCTTAGCACCACAGAGGACCATGTGGAGCTAAAGTGTGGATGTAGCCAGGCCATGCCACTGGCCTAAGAACAGAGAATAGTCTCTAGCCTGTTTTGTTTAACACTATGTACAGGTTCATGCAGTTTACTGTGTATTTTGGTCAATTACAAGTAGTGCTGGCTTCTTGCTCAGCTGGTTCATGAGCATACCTTCTCAGAACTGAGATTTTTCCCTGTGTCATTTGAGAGCCCCAGGCCCTGACCTTGTAGCTGAGGAAAGCATGAAGTGGCTGCATAGCAAAAATTCACTTGTCGCAAAGCATATTGCTCCAACACCTACCTTTGATCATCTACTTTGCAAGTTCAGAGCACATTCCTGTGAGCAAGACTTAAATATTAGAGATGCATGATCAGTATATTGCCTAAGTATTACTATCAGTGGTTTCTAGGGTGTTACTTTGGATGTAGTTGAGGGATCTGCTTTAGCATAACTCTTACCTTCTCAATCACATTCATTATGAAGTTATACAGTTACTTCAACATAACACGTCTGAGTTGAATCCCCTTAGTTTCATCTTAAATTTATGTAAATACCAAGCTGACAATCCCATCTTTAGTATTTTATACTATTATTAATTCTCTCATTGTTAACCTAATAGAAGAGTGTGAGATCCAAAAAAGATTGCAATGCTTACTTAAATATTTGCACTAGCAATGTAAGAGTATTCTTACAGAAAAGGATATAGCAGCCACCAATATTTTTAAAAAGTTGTTTGTCTGAAAGTGAAGATTATGGCTCTCTGCCACCTCTGAAACAGGGTCCTAGCGAGGTTCTCCCTGTAGTTCAGCAGTGGCCAGTGTTCCAGCCCACCACACCATTTGTATTACATGGAAATATCTTTAAGATACCTTTTTAGGGACCCTTTCTTTCACTGGTCAGGTAAAGCTATAAAGGCAAGTAAATGGCTTTATTCAGCACGTGCTTCAGCTGAAAGCCAGAAGACATCACATTACCTGTCACTGTGCTTACATGCAACTATTAACGGAAAACCTGGAAACCAAGAACATTGCTGCTCATTTTGTGCCATATAAATGGGACACTTTTAATAGGTTCCTAAGCATTATCTCAGATCTTAATTTTTATTGTAGGGAATTGGTAAGCTATGACTATAATTTCAAATCCAGGCTCAATAAAATACTGTATTGTAATAGTCAGCATAGCCAGAGTGGCAGGAAAGAAGTAAAGAATAAAAATAATATCAGTTAAGTTTGGTAAATTAAATCACATCTTATGCTTTCCACGTGGGAGCAGGACAGTAATTCCCACTTGATTATAATTTTTACCTATTCAATATAATTGAAAAGAGAGTGAAAATAACATGTATCTCTCCAGGCATATGTGCTGAAATGAAACTGTTAGATAATTCTTACTTCTCAGCAAGAAAACACCTCCTTTTCTGACATCCACTCTGAAATATTTTTAGGCTAAAGAACTCTATATATACCTCTTTTTGTTGAACTAAGAATTTAAGTGGGCTGAAAAATTGCCTTTTATATTGTAATCATAAATAAAAGCTCAGTACTGTTCTTGTAGAATATTTAGAGTGTTGTGGACTGTACTACTCAAGAGTCAGATAATTTATAACTTGCAAAGCTCTCTCATGGAAGCCTGCTGCGGTCAATTGGCCTGCAATTTACAATTAATAGTATACACAGTTAGTAAAGATTGACAAAGGTTTGGATTAATTATCTTAATTCTGCCTTTTCTACTCTTTAGTTTAAAAAAAAAACCAAACTCGGGTCTTAACGAGAGGTCAAAATTTAAAGAAAGTATGATATATCTCCAAATTTCTGATCCTCTCAAAGGAAGGCTGACATCAAATGATTAAAAATTGAAGAGTATATTCCAAAGGAAGAAAATGAGCAATAGCAGTGCAGAAGTTATGAGGCCAGTTCTGTGCAAAAGAGATTTGTAGTCTTTGGGAAAGTTCAGAGACACCTGCCTTCTAAGCAGGCATCAAGCCAAATCCCAAGTTTGTAGTTTCATTTTTGTGTGCCATGCTGGTGACTGTCCTGGTTTCAGCTGGGATAGAGTTAATTGTCTTCCTAGTAGCTGGTACAGTGCTATGTTTTGAGTTCAGTATGCGAAGAATGTTGATAACACTGATGTCTTCAGTTGTTGCTCAGTAGTGTTTAGACTAATGTCAAGGATTTTTCAGCTTCTCATGCCCAGCCAGCGAGAAAGCTGGAGGGGCACAAGAAGTTGGCACAGGACACAGCCAGGGCACCTGACCCAAACTGGCCAACGGTGTATTCCATACCATGTGACATCACATCTAGTATAGGAACGGGGAAGTGGGGGCAGGGATTCGCCGCTTGGGGCACTGGCTGGGTGTCGGTCGGCGGGTGGTGAGCAATTGCACTGCGCATCATTTGTACATTCCAATCCTTTCATTATTGCTGTTGTCATTTAATTAGTGTTATCATTATCATTATTAGTTTCTTCTTTTCTGTTCTATTAAACTGTTCTTATCTCAACCCGCGGGTTTTGCTTCTTTTCCTGATTTTCTCCCCCATCCCACTGGGTGGGGGGGGAGTGAGTGAGCGGCTGCGTGGTGTTTAGTTGCTGGCTGGGGTTAAACCACGACAGTGACACTCAGCAGTCTTCAGCTTTTGTAACTGGTCAGCTGAGATTTTCCCCAATATGCCAGTCATGATCCACACTTGAACCAAATTCTCATTGAGCCCTTTGGAGGTTATGAGGCCATCAAAACCTGTGGCATTTATGTGATCTCCAAGGTGCACTGGAGCCTGAGCCGGGCCACTAGTCGTCAGGTGGAGAGGGGCCTAGGGAAGTGGAATTATGTTGAAAATTAAATCGAGCCTGTGTCAGTGCTGTACACAGGACGATATTGTATGAAAGAGGGTAACAGCTACCAAGGTATATTTAAAAGAAAGGACCTCTGCTGCATTTTGAGGGGATGGAAAAAGAGACCTGCCTAAGCCAAGGGTTCAGGATTGTGGATTGCAACTGGAGGCATGCCTGCCTGTTCATCCTGAGTTAGATGGCTAGGTTGAGGAGAAAAGAAAGGCTCACTTATTTGGGCATCCCCATCCAAGGCAGGTTATACTTCCCACGCCTTTTAAAGGTCAGTCAAATATTGTGTCACAGCCATGGATTTTTCTGAGGATGTCAGAACAAGTTAAATGTTGTAACAGCGAACATCACAACCCCGAAGTCTTTTTGTGGTACTCTCTCTCTTTGATTATATTAATGGTGAGTGAGTAAAATTCATAACCAAATACTGTAAAAAAAGCATAATAGAAGGAAGTATGGGGAAATTAATAAATGAAACAGAGGGCTGTAATGTATATCAAAGTGAGTGTCTTAGAGTAAATAATAAAGGCAATAAAGTCACCAGCACAATTTTTCCATTAATGTTGTAATTAAAATAAAGGAATTGTTCATGATACTTAATCTTAAATGTAACTGACATTAGTTGGCAAGGGTTGGCTGAATGATTACTATTTATCAATGTGCCTCTACTATAAAAATGAAAGTGACAGAAAAATGAATCTTTGTGGGCCAGGTAGTCTGTCTTTCAGAATTAGTGTAGCTCCACTGGTGTGAATGGACTCCACATTACGCTAGGATCTGTGTGGCTGGGAAGCAGCCTTGCTGAATGGGACCTGGGGGTCCTGGTGGACAAGAAGCTGAAGATGAGTCAACAGTGCATCACTGCAGTAACGAAGGCAAATCAGATCCTGGCTCAGATCCCCTGCATCCACAAGGGCATTACTAGCAGAGACAGAGACATGATCATCCCACTCTACTCAGCGCTTGTCAGGTCAGACCTGGAGCACTGTGTCTAGTTCTGGTCCCCACAATTCAAAAAAGACATGGACAGACTGGAGAGGGTCTGAAGGAGGGCCATGAAGATGATCAAAGGGCTGCCCCATGAGGAAAGACTGAAGGCATTAGGTCTTTTCACACCAGAGAAGAGAAGGTTCTGGGGAACCTCATCACAGAATTCTGGTGCTTAAAGGGTGGCTACAAAGAGGATGGTGGCACTTTCTTCACAAGGAGCCACATGGAGATGAAAAAGGGCAACAGGTACAAATTGCACTGGGAGAGACTTCATCCTGATATAAGAAAGAAATTTCTTTTTACGGTGAGAACAATCAGTCACTGGAACAACCTCCCCAGAGACATGGTAGTGTCACTGTCACTGAAGGTTTTCAAGATGCGACTGGACAAGGTGCTAGATAATCTCACCTATACTCCCTTTCCCATTAAAGGCTAGACCAGAGGAACTTTCAAGGTCCCTTCCAACCTGGGCTGTTCTATGATTCTATGATTCTGTTATCTGAAGGTCTAACCCAAAATCTCAAAATGTTTTCTGATAAATCATATATCTGAATTACACTGTGAAAAGCATGCTGCAAAACAATGATAAAAACAATCCTGCTGCAATAAAAGCATAGTACCCAACAATATTTGCCAAAAAAATTAGTAAATTTGAGGTGAGAATGTGAATTGCATATAGGTACACTGGTCCTGAACAAAAAATAACAGGCAGAAGGTTACTCATCATGTCTCACAGCTGCAATTTTTTTCTAGGGTGTAAGTTTTCGGAGAATCATTTAAATAACTGACAACTGAATCTTTTGAAATATCTGTGCACTGTTCTGAAGGACAAGTGTTTTCCATAATCTAGCATGAGCATATAAATATATTTACAGGTATGCATATTGTTCACTTGATGAATATTGAATATTGAAAGGATTTTCATTTTTTAAATAGCCTACTGTTCTTTTTACAATTCTGAGTAGGCTGAGGTCTCTTTATTTATCTTTATCTCATAGAAAAAGATTATCCTTTCCCTATTTTCTATTAACTAAAAGTAGAAAGAATCCAAAGAAAAATGTGCTTTGGGGTAAAAGTGACCCTTTTTTGACCAAATCTTCCTTCCTTTCTTAAAGAATTTTGCTGATACCAAGTCTGATGTGATGGTGTTTGTAGCACAAAGCTATTTTTAAAGCTGGAGGGAATCTGGAGAAGCGATTTCATGCTATTGCTAAGAAAAGATTTGTCTTTTCTCATTCGTATGACAAATGCCTAGCAGATGTGAGAGGATTTTTCCCTTAGATTATAAATGATGATGCTCCCTCATAACCCATAAAATAATAAGATGGCTGAATGAAACCCAAAACACATCTGTATGGTACATCTCCCCCTTTCTAGTGCCTATGTGTCAGGCAGACGACTCACAGTCAATTAGCACCTCAGCACAGCACCCATCCCCTGGCAGGTGGATGGCTAGGGAGGTGCTTCATGCTTCATTTGCAGTTCCTTTTGTCTCGCTGCTGAGTTACACCTCAGAAGTTGACAAGCGCAGGCCTAGCAGAATATTTTTTGGCCTCTCCTTCCCCTGAATCCCTTTTACACTGTTAATCGACAGTGATTTTCAAGGACCTACCTACTATTTATTTTAGGAGTTCCATCCATTTATATAAAACACAAACAGGTTTATATAGCTCTATATACAGTTTCTTAAATTTGCATTAACTCAGACATGAATTTCCTTTTAAGATATTACTTTTCTGATCATAAGGGAATAAGAATTTGGCAACAAGTACAGAAAATTAGGCTTTGGTATTAAAAACCAAAACAAAACAGAGAAAGGGTGAAAAAAACTGAAGATTATATGGCATTTCAATAACAATTATTTTCCATGGTTGTCTCTCTCAAATACTGTTTCGCATAACAAGACTCCTAATCACAGTTCATTGTAATGTTAGCTTTGCCCAAGCACCATCTATGAAATGTCTCTTCCTTATATGTGTTTCCTCCTATTTTCACTCTTGTTCTTGTTGTCTACTCAACAAAGCACCAAAAATACTAATTTAAAAAGATCAGTTTTAAGGATGAACTATTAATATGCATAAGCATAAATAAATCTGGTTTGGAAAGCTGAGAACCAGGGGGCCTGTCCACTTAATCAAATAATACATACAATGTCTAAGTAGAAACATAGTAAAACATAAGTTCTGGGTACAAGATAGCCATTCCTACTTTAATTAAGAACATAGAACTCAAAGGTGTCTATTACAATGTGCTATCAGTTCTCTTACCAAGGCTTCTGTAGATTCTTCAGTCATGATAAGCTGCCTTACACGGGTGTGCAGTCAATAAAGCACCAGCAAGGAGAAAGGCTATGTTCAGGATGTAGCTCAAAAAAATAATATCTCCTGCTTAAAAATTACTTATTCTGGATTAAAAACACCTCAATAACATGACATGAAAATCTGATCCATTATAAACTCAGTCTCATGATTCAAGTTTATTCAAAATATTCACATAAGTTTAGTATACCATGAGGTTTCATGTGAGATCATGTATTGCCTGCCTGTTATGCTATAAATTTAGACCAAACCAGATATCATTTGTCCTCCCATATCTGTTGTAGACAACCTGTTACCTCCTCCTGCCTGCTGCACCCTTTTTGTCCTTTAGAATTTCTTCTGTTGCAGCTTGCGACTATCACCTCTTCTTTCAGTGCGCACTTCTGAGACGGCACTGGCTCTATCTTCTCTATAACCTGCCCTTTACACACTGAAGGAAGATGTCTGACAAAAGTAAGGAGCACAAAGCCTGGAGGAGGGCAGGGACATGGGGATGAGGAAGCAGGTCTTCTCCCTTTCAACCATGTCTCACCTGACTGATTCCATTAGATTTCCAATTACCTACCTAGAAAGGCTGTTTTATAAGGAAAGAAAGAAAACAATGCTGTAATGACTGAAGTCTTTATCATAAGTGGGAGCTGAACTGTAAATCAACAAGGTTAAAATCAGGATCCTCAAACTTGGAATCAAGGATCCATCTACATAATGCAATGGAGAACAGAGACAATGTCTCTGAGATGGCATCTACCTGCAATGGTACTTCCACTGAGTGTGTCCCACAGAAAGCCAGCCAGATGTATCAGGCTGGCTTGCAAGCTATTTAAGTGCCATTAGGGCAAGTAATAAGTCTAATGAACTCAGCTAGATTGTTTCCTGTTTCACGATTAGCTTGATCATTACCAGTTTGATGATCTGTGCATGGTGCTCAAATTCTGCACAGATACACCTTAAAATCTAGATCCTCAAAGGCATTTAGGTACTTAATTCCTATTTGGAGACATTGTGCAAGTTAAGCATCTAAAATTTTTTTAGTTAGATATGTTAATACTACTGAGAATTCACCTGAAAGGCTAAGTCAGGATCTGTAGCTGATTTCCAGCATCAGAGACTAGGGGCGGGGAGCAGCCGGGAACATATTTGATAAACGAAAGCATGTGAAATGTACTTGCTGGAAAAGCTCAGGGTTTTTTTCCTGGTAAACATATTAAATGTGGCAATAACATGAAATATTGTCCAGTGTATGTGCACTTAAAAAAAAAAAAAAAAAAAAGAAGGAGGAGGGAGGAACTGTGGGTCATTTTTCAGTTATGATTTTTGTCCCAAAGCCCAGCATTTTTACTGCTGGAAATGACTAAAGTTTGAGCAAGGTTGACCTGGTAGTTCAAAGGGGTGGAAATGAATGTGAACAGAGGAAAGAAAAGCCCCACAGCCACTCTCCATCTGGTCACTCCTGTCCAGGCAGAAACAACCTCAGCACCCTGGCATACGACCCATAGTCTAGGGAAGTCCTTCCTTTAACTGGCACAGGTATAACACTGTCTAGAAACTCCAGGTTGTCTCACACTGATTCCTATGGACCGTTTCACTTCTTCTGTAAGCTACAGCAACATTGCAAATCAGCTTACAAAACGGACCTGGGACCAGGAGTGCTGAATTTGCCCCGGTGGATCAGATCTTGCATCTGTCTGATCAAGAATCCAATTCCTGACAGTCATCAGTATCAGGCATTTTGGAGGAAGGCAAGAATCACAAAGTAGGTCAGTACTTGTGACTTTATAAGATATATCATCACCTTATATGTATATCATCACAGTTTCTGCTGATTCAACTTTAGTTTAATCGCTGAAGCACGAGATTTTACATGCTTTCAAATTTGTTATTCTTTTTAATTGTAACAGTATTAAAGACACATGGGAAGAGTTTCCCCCAAAGGTGTCCTTTTAAAACCACCTTGCGAGCAGATTCTGCAGAATTGTGTCTGCTTTATGTGTGAGAAACCCCATATCCAAACACACCTGCTTTATGAATGCAGATCGACCTAAATCGACCACATCCTTTGAGCCCATCACTAGCCAGGACTGTAGTACCCACACACTGTACTGCCGATCTGCACACAGCAGTTACGTACGCCCAGGAGAATTTAAAAAAGGGGCCTGGCTCCGATTTTCCAAATACTGGGGAGCAGAAAGGAGCCTTTCCCCCGCCCTCGGGAGGCGGCTGCCGGTGCTGCAGCTAAACGCGCGGTCCTGCTGCCCTCCTGCGGGCGAGCCGCCCGCCGCGCCGGGCACCGCCGCCGCCGCCCCCCCGCTCCCCGCTGCCGGCGGGGCGGCAGCCGCCCGCCTCGCCTCGCCTCACCTCGCAGGACGGGAGCGGCCCCTCGGGCCGCAGCGCCTGTAAAAACCGATACGTGAAGGCAGATTTGCATCCGGAAGTTTTCCATGCAGAACAAACCTAATCCTGGGAAGAGCTCTCTGCTCCGCTGTGGCTGTCCTATGCATAACAACGACATATTTATACAATAAGTGGGCTCATTATTAAAAAAAACAAACAAAAAACAAAACAAAACAAAACACCACAACCTGTGTTTTTTAACTGTGGTCCCATCTCGGAAACATTCAAGAGCTCTTGATGTCATTGATAACAAAACTAAAGCTATGCATTTTGCTTTCACGCCTCTGATTAACTGAACAGCATCCTTGAAATGATAGAATCATAGAATTATTCAGATTGGAAAAGACCTCTAAGATCATCAAGTCCAACCGTAAACCTAACACTGCCAAGTCCACCACTAAACCATGTCCCTAAGCGCCACATCTGCATGAGTATGAACTTCTTCAATGTACAGTGAACTTCAGCGGACCCAGTCTCTCACCTTCTACGTGAAAGACTGGAGAGACAACAGCAAGAGAGGGAGGTCTATACACCACATCTACATGTCTTTTAAATACCTCCAGGGATGGTGACTCAACCACTTCCCTGGGCAGCCTGTTCCAGCCCTTGACAGCCCTTTCAGTGAATAAATTTTTCCTAATATCCAATCTAAACCTCTTCTGGCACAACTTGAGGCTGTTTACTCTAGTCTTATCACTTGTTACCTGGAAGAAGAAACCAACACCCACATCGCTACAACCTGCTTTCAGGTAGCTGAAGAGAGCAATAAGGTCTCCCCTCAGTCTCCCTTTCTCCAGGCTAAACAACCCCAGTTCCCTCAGCCACTCCTTGTAAGACTTGTGCTCTAGACCCTTCACCAGCTGTGTTGCTCTTTGGACGAGCTCCAGCACCTCAGTATCTTTCTTGTAGTGAGGGGCCCAAAACTGAACACAGTATTCGAGGTGCAGCCTCTCCAGTGCTGAGTACAGGGGAAACAATCACCTCCCTGCTCCTGCTGGCCACACAATTTCTGATACAAGCCAGGATGCTATTGGCCTTCTTGGCCACCTGGGCACACTGCCGGCTCATATTCAGCCAGCTCTCGACCAGCACCCCCAGGTCCTTTTCTGCCGGGCAGCTTTCCAGCCACTCTTCCCCAAGCCTGTAGCGTTGCATGGGGTTGCTGTGACCCAAGTGCAGGACGCCACACTTAGCCTTGTTGAACCTCACACAATTGACCTCAGCCCATCAATCCAGCCTGATGTTGCCTCTTTCTACAAGTTTTGTTCAAAGGAACAAAAATGCCCATGTTTTCCATGGGTAACTGACCTATAAAGATGCCAGAAACTGATCGCAGTGCAGACATCTCATCCCAAAATATTTAATCTTTCAATTTAATCAGATTTTAACTCTGGGAACCTCTACACCTTTATACCTCTAACATTTGAACTACTTCAGCTAAGGTAAGAATCATATCACAACATTTGTGGAAACTCAAAAAAGTTTACTTTTGGTTTTTTTAAGTCTTCTTATATGTTTGCATTTCATGTTTCTGGAGAAATACCAGATCTGAAATAGTATGGGAAGCTTTTCCTGGCCTGGCCGAGATACAGTTTCACTGGAAACATAGCAAGAAAATCTTGTTCTTGAGCTGTTTCTAGACCAAAGGTGTCTGGATAAACAGCCGGTTTGTTCCAAGCTTACCTTGATTTTAAACTTCATGTAAATAAACCACTGTAGTACTACTGACGACCATGACAGCGGTGGTTAGTGGATTAGCCTACCGCCTCGCTCTTAGTAGGCACGTCTGACAAAACCGATCCATTCCACGTCTCTATTTCTGTGTGGGGGTTTCCTTAGTCTACAGGGATGTTGCAATATAAATGATATTAAAGACTGTGAAATTGTCAGCATAATTAAGGTCACTTAGGTAGATACTGACAGTGTGAATTTGCAAGAAACACATTCCTTCTGTGTAAACTGTTAAAGCTGGGAGCGGGAATATGTGCTGCTTAGCACACAATGCTACTGAATACTACCGAGGAAGAAATAAAAAATAGTATTAGTTTTCATTGGTCATTAATATGTAATGTTAAGGTATTTCTCAAATTATTCTGTTGACTGAGTAAACTGAATCCCTTTACGTTACCTTAAATTAGCAGAAGTCAGTTGCTATAGTGCCAAAGAACTACTTAAATAAAATCTATTCTCTTACTGGAGTGAAATAAGTAACTAGTCTTCTTATCCATATAATCAGCAGAGGGCAGAGCATGTCTTGCAAAGCACAGAAGAGGACTAACAGAGTCAACAAAATTGCTTGAATATAGCAGGATTCAGGAGTCATTATTGTGGATTTTAAGTTCTAATTTTTCTTTTGCCTTTCAACATTGTCCCTTTATTAATAAAGCCACAATCTTATTACAATCCAATACTGAATAAATACACCCTGTTTGTGCTTAAAAGGAACAAAATTCATTAAATGAAGGATGGAACTCTTGTTATTGATAGCACCAATGAATTGGTTGAAGAAGTATTGATCAGGTTAGATGTTTAGACAATGAATTAATAAAGCTCAAGTGAATGTATTTAATTACTGAGTTAATTTTGATTGGGTTTTTTTCCTGATCAACTGGAACTAAATTGTGGTTGTGTTGAATTAGAGTATTCAGAAAATATTTAAACAGAAATCCATACAACTAAATGTGGACCAAATCTTTTTTAAAGAAAAACAAATCAATATATAACTGAAAGGAAATAATCCTCCCAAAAGGTATAGGAAAACTGAAACAATTATTTCAGACTAACAGACTACCTGTACTGGGTTTGTGTGGCAATGTTTTGGTAGCAGAGGGGCTGCAGCAGTGTCTTCTGTGAGAAGCTGCTAGAAGCTTCCCCCATGTCCGACAGAGCCAATGCCAGCCGGCTCCAAGACGGACCCACTGCTGGCCAAGGCCGAGCCCATCAGTAGACAGTGGTAGTGCCTCTGGGATAACAGATTTAAGAAGGGGAAAAAAAGTTGCTGCGCAACAGAAACTGCAGCCAGAGAGAGTGAGAGCATGAGAGAAGCCACCCTGCAGACACCCAGGTCAGTGAAGAAGGAGGGGGAGGAGGTGCTCCAGGTGCTGGAGCAGAGATTCCCCTGCGGCCCGTGGGGAAGACCATGGTGAGGCAGACTGTCCCCCTGCAGCCCAGGGAGGTCCATGGTGGAACAGATATCCACCCTGCAGCCCATGGAGGACACCACACCAGAGCAGGTGGATGCCCAAAGGAGGCTGTGAACCCATGGAGAACCTGTGCTGGAGCAGGCTTTTAGCAGAACCTGTGACCCCATGGAGAGGAGCCCACGCTGGAGCAGTTTTTCTGGCAGGACTTGTGACCCCATAGGGGACCCACGCTCGAGCAGCCTGTTTCTGAAGCACTGCACCCCGTAGGAAGGACTTACACTGGAGAAGTTCATGGAGGACTGTCCCCTGTGGGTGGGACCCCATGCTGGAGCACGGGAAGAGTGTGAGGAGGAAGGAGCGGCAAAGACAACATGTGATGAACTGACGGCAACCCACATTCCCCATCTCCCTGCGCTGCTCAGTGGGAGGAGACAGAGAAATCATGAGTGAAGTTGGGCCCAGGGAAGAAGAGAGGGGTGGGGGGAAGGTATATTAAGATTTGGGGTTTTTTTCTCATTATCCTACTCTGACCTTGGATTTGGCAATAAATTAAAATTAATTTCCCCGCATCAAGTCTGTTTTGCCTGTGACGGTAATTGCTGAGTGATCTCCCTGTCCTTAAGTCAATCCACGAGCCTTTCATTATATTTTCTCTCCCCATCCAGCTGAGGAGTGGAGTGTTAGATCAGCTGGGTGGGCACCTGGCAGCCACCAAGGTCAACAGACCACAGTCCTTTTTGGCACCCAACATGGGGCATGAGACAACGACAGTTTTGTATGAAGTATGCTATAGTTATACCTGTTATTAAGTGGCCAGCTTCTGTGCATGTACACAAACTGAGAGGGAAGACAGCTATTGAGAAGGGGCCACCCAAGAAGGCTGTCAGCTTAGTTGCTGTAGAGACGCAAGAAGGCAATCGGTGATCTCCCAGACATAGAAGGACTGAGACCACCTCCCTCGATCCTGGTGGGGGGACTTCTGGTCAGGCACTGAAAGGCTCAGACAGTGAATACTCTGTCCAGGAACAAGAATAGAGGGTCCCTGCCTTCAGCCAGGAGGAGGAAAGGGATGACCGGGTATACTGGACTGTGTGGATTCGATGGCCTGGCACATCAGGCCCACAGAAGTATAAGGCTTTGGTAGACACTGGTGCACAGTGTACACTGGTGCCATCAGGGTACAGGGGCACAGAACCCGTTTAGGTATCTGGAGCGACAGGGGGAGGCCAACTATTGTCCGTACTGCAGGCTGAGGTGAGCTTAACAGGGGACAAGTGGCAAAAGCACCCCACTGTGACTGGCATTGAGGCCTCTTGTATCCTTGTCATAGACTATCTCAGGAGAGGGTACTTCAAGGGCCCAAATGGGAACCAATGGGCTTTTGCTGTAGCCACTGTGAACACAGAGAAATCAAACAGCTATCATCTACCCTGCCTGGCCTCTCGGAAGATGCCCAGCTCCATTGTGTGCAGGGGGCCAGGCCATCCCATATACGGCCATGCTGCTCCATCCCTCCATTGCGTGCAGGGGGCCAGGCCATGTATATAATAAGGCCGCACTCGCCCAACCCTGGCCCATGGCAGATGGTGTCTCTGCCTCTGCACAGTGAAGGCAGGCAGCAGCTGACACGGGGTCGAGGGGCTGCCACCCCTCGCAGACCCAGGGAAGGTGAACAGGCAAAGACTGTTGGCAGCAGCGTTCAGTGGCTGATGGCCCGCTCCCCATGCCCTCAGCCATGAGGTGGGATGGTGCTGGCTGGGGGCCTGTGGCGCACAGCTGCCCCTCACCCCACCGGAGCCCAGCGCAGGCCCCCGGCCGCCCTGCGCAGAAGGAGGAGCGCCGGCGGGAGCTGGAGGCACGGCGGGCTGAGCTGGGGAGCAAGCATCTCCGCTCCCACAAGCTGCACTGCTGGGCCCAGCCTGAAGGCCCTCCTGGGCACCAGGGCCATCAGGAGATGCAGAGCCCTTGCTCCCCTGATGGAAATGGGCCTCGGGCCCTGGCAGCGGCCACCTGCCAGATCGAGCCTCAGTCTTTCCGGCTGGCACTACAGGAGAGAGCCCCCAAAAGCCACAGCGCTGGGTAGCAGGCAACGTGCCAGGCTGTGGCAGATGCTCTGCTCCAGGTGCCAGAGCCTGCAGGGCAAGACTTGGTGCTTCCTGGCAATGCAAGCAGCCAGCTGCTGGAGCAGAAGGCCTGCCTGCAGCATGTCCTGGAAGACCTGGAGAGGTAACACCATGCCCTGGAGATGGAGAACCACCTCCTGAGAAAGGGAAGCTCTCTGGAAGCGTGCAAGAAGTCAGAGAGGCTCCAGCAGAAAAGTGCTAAGCTAGCTGCCCTCACTGAACAGCTGAAAAAAAGATGCCAGCATCTGCAGCAGACCATTGAGCACCTGACGAATCCTCCAGTGCCACTGCCAATCCAAAGCTCCGCTGAGGAACTGGGCATGAAATCCTTGCATCAGCAGAGGGCTGGAGAAAGCAGAGAGCTTGCCGGAGCTTTGCTGGCACAGGACAAGGAGAATGAAGCTTCACGGAAGGCAGCTGAGGAGCTTCAGGCCCAACTGGCTTCAAACAAAGAGGGCTTGTATTATGTGACCACCCTCAGACAAAGGTGTGAGGTGTTAGGGGTGCAACTCATGGAGATGACGGGTGAAAACATCAGACTGGCAGAAGAAAATTCTCACCTCTGTGGGCAGATGCGCTGGGCAGAAAGGGTTCAAGCTGAAAGCGCTGACCTGGAGGGGCAACTAATGCGAGTGGCAGAGAAGCAAAATTCTGCCACTCGAGCCATCAGCTGTCTTCAAACCTGACTGGAAGATGCGAGTGCAAACTGAAAGCCATGAAAGAAACGGAAGAAAGAAGGCAACAGGTGGAGAAAGAAGGCGAAGGACAAAGTCAGCGCTGCAGAGGAAAGAAAAGGAAGACAAGTTTTTGCAGCGTGCTCAGAAAGAAGGAAAAAGGGAACACCAAGAAGCCATGAAACTGTTTCAAGCCCCACCGAGTGAACCGGCAAATGGGTTTCAGAGCCCCTCAGAGTCAGCGTGGGCAGAGGACAGCCCCGCAGTCAGGAAAGCTTTGAACATTCATAGCTCAACACAGCTACAAACCTTTTAATGGTCCCAGTCAGCAGCCCAAACTAGAGCTCCCTTTAACTGCTGGACAATATATTTACATCTTTGGACAGGTAGATGAAGATGGTTGGTATGTGGGAGAGCTGGCAAATGGCAGAAGAGGATTCATCCCCTCCAATTGTGTCAAAGAAGTTTCAGATGATGACCTGGAAAACAAGAACTGGAATGATCATCATTATTAGCTTTTCAGTCTCTCGCCTCTTTTGGAGGAAGATGAAGGGATCTAGATGGGGGTGTCAGGGGCTAAAAAGCACAGAAACAATGGATCACAAATAAACACAGCCTATACGACCCTCCAAAACATCTGCAGAAGTGAATTGGCACTTAAAAGGGATTTGGTTTAAACTTTTAGCTTTGTTAGAATGGGGGGACCTCTAGAGGGCAGCAGGGTCCCCCAGCGGGCCCCAGCAAAGCCCGGATAAGGCCCAGGGCACTCTGGAGGGTAATTAGGGCCCTGCAAAGGCCCCTGCAGAGCGCAGCAAAGGCCCCTGGGGCTTTCCAGAGGGCAACTCTGCCATGTCAGAGCACCACTGCTGTTGGCAGTGTTGGAGACCCTCCTGTCAGGGCCAGTTGCTGTGCATGTCCTCGCCGTGGGGGAGCACAGGGCAGAGAGAAGCAAAACAGCAAGTGGCACTGCCCAAGGGACCATCCACACTCTCGTCGGTCACGAGCCAGGAAAGGATGTTTGTGAGTGTCGTGGTTTACACCCAGCCAGCAACTATGCCCCACACAGCCGCTCACTCACTCCCCTCTAGTGGGATGAGGGAGAGAATCAGAAGAGAAAAAGTGAGAAAACTCATGGGTTGAGATAAAGACAGTTTAATAGGTAAAGCAAAAACCACGAACGCAAGCAAAGCAAAACAAGGAATTCATTCACTGCTTCCCATGGGCAGGCAGGTGTTCAGCCATCTCCAGGGAAAGCAGGGGTCCATCACCCGTAACAGTTACTTGGGAAGGTAAACGCCATCACTCTGAACATACCCCCCTTCCTTCCTCTTTCCCCATCTTTTTATTGCTGAGCATGATGTCATACGGTATGGGATATCCCTTTGGTCAGTTGGGGTCAGCTGTCCCAGCTGTGTCCCCTCCTAACTTCTTGTGCACCCCAAGCCTACTCACTGGTGGGGTGGTGTGAGAAGCAGAAAAGGCCTTGACTCTGTGTAAGCGCTGCTCAGCAATAATGAAAACACCCCTGTGTTATTAACAGTTTTCAGAAAAATCCAAAACATAGCCCCATACTAGCTACTATGAAGAAAACCAGCTGTATCCCAGTCACAATCAGCACACTCTCCACCCCTTATTCCATATCATTTACATCATGCTCAGGTCCCACGCTATCCAGTACATCCTCATTAACCACCACCCCCCTTCCTATCCTTTGATGTAATACACAGATATCATTCCATTAGTCTATGGACCACCCCTGTAAAATGTCTATAAAATGTCCACAAATGTCCACAAAATGTCCATTGAGTTCATTTAGTCCATGACTTTGGGCTCCATTTGTTATGGTTGTCACTCAGGACAGGAGAAGCGGTGTGTTGTGTGGAGTTACTGGGCACCAAAGCCGGGTCTCTGCTGCACTTGCACTGCTTCTTGTAAGGCTTGTCCTCCATTGGTTCTGGTGGTTCCTGCTATAGTAATTAATTCCTATAGCATGCAACTCAAATCCTGGGTTACAACAATTTAAAGGTATTTCCATTACAATCACCACCCCTGGTCCCTTTGTGCCAGACCATGGGGTTTAACATTGCAATGAACTCCTCCCTTTGCCCCTGCTCCGGCTTGGATTTATCCACAGACTACAGTCCCTTGGGAGAGCACCTTCTCCAAGTGGAGCCTTATCTATGAGCCACAGTCTTTTCAAGGGTATACCTGCTGCAGCATAGACTTATCCACAGCCACAGTCACTCTGAGGTGCACCTGTTCCAGCATGGTCTTCTCTATGGGCCACAATGCCTTCAGAGGTATACCTGCTCCAGCATGGCCTTACCCATAGCTGCAGTCCCTCCAGGGGTGTACCTGCTCTGTTGTGGGGATATCCATTGTCACATGGTTTGAGGTGTTCCAGCATGACCTCATGCACAGCCAATGATGCTTCAAGGGGTACCTGCTGCAGCATGGACATCCTTGGACCACAATCCCCTCAGAGGTATATCTGCTGTGGCATAGACATAACCGTGGCCACAGGCACTTTGAGATGTACCTGCACTGGTGTGGACTTATCCATGGCCACAGACACTTTGGGGTGTCCTGCTCTCTTGTGGACTCATCTACAGGTCACAGTCCCTTTGACGCGAGTTCACACTGGAGTTCCAGCCTGTCCAGTACAGCCTCACAGAAATAGCAGCAATGTCCTGGCCATCTGCCAGCCCAGGCGCATTGCCATTGCTGTTCTCAAAATGGTCCCAAGCACAGCAAGGTGAGATGGTAAGCACTACAGCAGTACAGCAAGCAGCAAAAGGAAAAAGCAGCCACTAACAAGCACTAGACTCTAATATACAGTGAGGCAAGCAAGCCCCATAGCAAGCACAGGAGCCTGTCAAGTAATAGCTAAACAGTAATAACAGCTATAAATTCGATCTAGCACATTCAAATCAAATCTGTTGCTATCCCAAACCCTTTAAGCCCCACGTTGGGCACCAAAAAAGAAGAAAATTAATTGCATCCCAGCCAACATCCCAGCCAGCACAGCGGGGCACCTCGAATCCCCTGCTGCCCCTTCATCCACAGCCTGGAAGTAAGCTGAATGAATGGGCTGGTCTTGGCCAGGGCTTTCCACAGTGTCCCCGCACCCCTTCCCCAGCCCGAACTGGCCCCACAGGTCTTTTGGCTCAGAGAGGCTTCTGTTGGCTTCCTGCAAAACACTCACCCATTAAAGCACTTCTGAGTGTGAAACCTGATGCCTGGCCACATGACTGCTAATGGAGCACACCTCATCTGCACCTCTGTGCATGTGCAATTGCTGCTCACACACAAAGCACCCAGAGGAGCATGTGCTCGAGGACATACCCTGTGCTTGTTGCTCATGCTCCTTGGCAGCATTTCCCTGACTGCTTCTTCCACAGGCTACTTTCTTTTCTGAAAAAGAGTGCACCCTGGTCAGCCCCTATTGCCCTTCCAAGAAAACAAACAGCACCCGGGCTTTCCTTCTTCCTGGACCGTTGCACACCATACTCCTGTGCGGCCCCCTTCCATGATCTTCACTAGGCCTACCAGATTCACCTCCACCCCTAGGGAGGTGATGGAGCAAGACATCTTGGAAACAAT
Source organism: Harpia harpyja (assembly GCF_026419915.1). Taxonomy (NCBI): domain Eukaryota; kingdom Metazoa; phylum Chordata; class Aves; order Accipitriformes; family Accipitridae; genus Harpia; species Harpia harpyja. The sequence goes on from NC_068947.1 coordinate 28,868,025, forward strand.
TTCAAACTTGTCCAGTGAAGGACAGAGTTTGTATCTCAAGTTTTGACGAAGCCCAACACTGAAGGAAATCAGTAACCCGCATGACTAAGAGTCAGGTTGGACCTTCCCTGAAAATCAGGCAAAATCCCAGCCCCAAAGAATAAGAAGTGGGAGTCTGGGGCTTTGGATACAACCAGATACATATCCAGATCCAAGCCAAGTATCTTATGAACATGCCCATAATTCCTAATAACGTGACTCTTACTGCCTTGAGCCTAGTCTTCAGCCCCAGAAAATTGATGTAGCTCCATTTGTGTTTTAGCACAACGCAACGAAATGATGAGAGGTCTGTATGAGACCCTGAGCAGTGTCAAAGAGATTGGGAACACAAGACCTACAGGCTTGCACTAGAGATCTGGATTCTAAACTCCACAATCTGCTTTAAAAAAATATTGTACAATTTTGGACAAAAATTTACATGAAGAACTTTACTGTGTTTCCTAGGTGCTGTTTTGAATTATGACATGAGATATTCTGGCAGATCATGCCATGGTGTGAAATTCATATCTTTTTGCATAATACCAACTGTGTTACAAGTGATGCTGCCTCTCAAGATTTTTTGGACTGGAAAGAACAAATGTAGAACTGAGGTTGTCTCAGAAAAGGGGGCTTAAGTGGTTAACAGATAAAAAGAGAAAGCAGGTGTTCTTTTTCACAGGTTAGTTGCCTGTAGTAAAGATCTTCTGGTTTGGTTTTTCTTGTCTCTTTTTCTTCCTTTGTTGTTAACTTCAGGTATAACTTCCTGTGTCATTTACCTTTATCTTCTTCTTCATCATCAACTTTCCAGATGTCTGCTGGAAATACAACACAGCAGAGAGTAAGCAGTCTAGGAGGTTCCTGGAGTGTGTGAAAGATAACTTCCTGACACAGCTGGTAGGTAAGCCTACCAGGGGAGGAGCCTTGCCAGACCTACTGTTTACAAACAGGGAAGGACTGGTGGGAGATGTGATGGTCGGAGGCTGTCTCAGGCTTAGTGACCATGAAATGGTAGGATTCTTAATTTTTGGTGAGGCAAGGAAGGTGGTCAGCAAAACCACCACTACGGACTTCCAGAGGGCAAACTTTGGCCTTTCCAGGACACTGGTGGAGAAAGTCCCTTGGGAGACAGTCCTGAAGGGCAAAGGGGTCCAGGAAGGATGGTCATTCTTCAAGAAGGAAATCTTAATGGTTCAGGACCAGGCTATTCCCATGCGCCACAAGACGAACCACTGAGGAAGACGACTGGCCTGGCTGAACAGGGATCTTTTGCTAGGACTCAAGAAAAAAAGGAGAGTTTATCATCTCTGGAAGAAAGGGCAGGCAACTCAGGAAGAGTACAGGGATCTTGTTAAGTCATGCAGAGAGGAAATTAGAAAGGCCAAAGCTCAGCTAAAACTCAATCTGGCCACTATTGTAGGAGACAACAAAAAATGTTTTTACAAATATGTTAACAATAAAAAGAGAGCCAAGGAGAATATCTTTCCTTTAATGGATACAGAGGGGAACATTGCCACCAGAGATGAGGAAAAGGCTGAGGTACTTAATGCCTTGTTTGCCTCAGTCTTTAATAGTGAGACCAGTTATCCTCAGGGTACTCTGTCCCCTCAGCTGGAAGGCAAGGACGAAGAGCAGAATATACCCCCCCATAATCCAGGAGGAAATAGTGAGTGACCTACTATGCTGTCTGGACACTCACAAATCTAGGGGACCAGATGGGATCCATCCCAGAGTACCGAGGGAGCTGGCAGAGGTGCTTGCCAAGCCACTCGCCATCATTTATCAGCAGTCCTGGTCAACAGGGGAGGTCCAGGACAACTGCAGGCTTGCCAATGTGGCTCCCATTTACAAGAAGGGTCGGAGGGAGGATCCAGGGAATTACAGGCCTGTCAGCTTGACCTTGGTACCAGGGAAGATTATGGAACACTTTGTCTTGAGTGCACTCACATGGCATGTGCAGGACAACCAGGGGATCAGGCCCAGTCAGCATAGGTTCATGTAAGGCAGGTCCTGCTTGACCAACCTGATCTCCTTCTATGACCAGATGACCCCGCCTAGTGGATGAGAGAAAGGCTGTGCATGTTGTCTACCTGGACTTCAGCAAGGCCTTTGACACTGTCTCTCATGGCATACTCCTTGAGAAGCTGGCAGCTCATGGCTTAGACAAGTGTACTCTTCACTGGGTAAAAAACTGGCTGGATGAACGAGCCCAGAGGGTTGTGGTGAATGGAGTTAAATCCAGTTGTCAGTCGGTCACAAGTGGTGTTCCCCAGGGCTCAGTTTTGGGGCCAGTTCTCTTTAATGTCTTTATCAATTATCTGGATAAGAGGATCGAGTGCACCCTCAGCAAGTTTGCAGACGACACCAAGTTGGGAGGCAGGGTCGATCTGCTTGAGGGTAGGGAGTCTCTACAGAGAGATCTGGACAGGCTGGATCGATGGGCCGAGGCCAATTGTATGAAGTTCAACAAGGCCAAGTGCCGGGTCCTGCACTTGGGTCACAACAACCCCATGCAGCGCTACAGGCTTGGGGAAGAGTGGCTGGAAAGCTGCCTGGAGGAAAAGGACCTGGGGGTCCTGGTTGACAGCCGGCTGAATATGAGCCGGCAGTGTGCCCAGGTGGCCAAGAAGGCCAACAGCATCCTGGCCTGTATCAGAAATAGCGTGGCCAGCAGGAACAGGGAGGTGATCATTCCCCTGTACTCAGCACTGGTGAGGCCACACCTTGAGTACTGTGTTCAGTTTTGGGCCCCTCACTACAGCAAAGACATTGAGTTGCTGGATTGTGTCCAGAGAAGGACAACCAAGTTGGTGAGGGGCCTGGAGCACAAGTCCTGTGAGGAGTGGCTGAGGGAACTGGGGCTGTTAAGTCTGCAGAAAAGAAGGCTGAGGGGAGAACTTATCTCTCTCTACAACTACCTGAAAGGAGGTTGTAGTGAGGTGGGTGCTGGTCTCTTCTGTCAGGTGGCTGGAGATAGGATGAGAGGAAATGGTCTCAAGTTGCGGCAGGGGAGGTTTAGATTGGATATTAGGAAAAATTTCTTTACTGAAAGGTTTGTCAGGTATTAGAACAGGCTGCCCAGGCAAGTGGTTGAGTCACCATCCCAGGAGGTATTCAAGAAGCGCGTAGACAAGGACATGGTTTAGTGGGCATGGTTGATGGTTGGACCCAATGATCTTGAAGGTCTTTTCCAACCTAAATGATTATATGATTCTATGATTTTTGTGACAAAGCAATTTGACAGGAGCTCTAAATCCAGTTCTAAACGTCCCATCCATCCTACGCTATGGTGACAGAAAAGGAAAACTGAAAATTATTCAACATCCTGTGTGGTAGCCCAACTCTGTATGGTAGCAGTTTTAGGGGCTGTTTAGATTAAGTCCCATGTTTTCTGTCATCCTGGAACTTGTTGGTTGATCATAAGCTTGGTCTAGCATCGATGTGCTCAATAAAAATGTTTTGCACTTCTGTCTGGCTTTCTTCTAAGGATTTGAATACACTTTATTAATTTGAACTTCACAGTCAACTGTTGTCTACATATACAGAAAAGTGTGACAGAGATTAAATCTGATTTGCCTGATTTCAACAGGTTTTTTGAGGAGTGGAATCCACATTCATGTCCTGAGACAATCTTATTAATTTATCTGGAATTTACCTTCTACTAAGGCAGTTATTTTATGTTGGTTCGGGGGTTTTTCCCACGTTGTTACTGAAGTAATTGTTCATTTCATCCACAGGAGGGCAGCAAGAAGTTCAAAATCCCATGTGATACATATTTGTGATATTGCAGGGAGCTATCCAAAATTCTAATTTACATTGAGAGGAAAATTCCATTCAGAAATCTTCTTTTCATCCCAAATCAGCATGATGAGTCAAAGCATCATTCTTTTTTCCTGCAATGAATTTTTTTTTAGAAAATTGAATTTTAAAATGTTGAAATGTCTCATTCCATCTTGATCCGACAGTTTCTCCTCTTAAGCATGTCACAGTTTGAGTGTTTGGAGTCATAGTCTTCCATATGGAATAGATATTCTGAGTTTTTCTTCCATGTTGTTTCAACAAGAAAAGAGATGGAACCAATTCTGTTAAGACCATACCACACCTAGACCATAAAGGCTGACAGAAGCACAGGAATCCAGAAACTGCCTTTCACGAAGCATTTCATCAGGTCATACAAAATGGATCATTGGAAACTGTCTAAGAATCTAAAATGCCTTAGCTCAGTCTGTTCCAATCCAGCATTAAATATTTTCTGGAGAGATAATTTAAAAATGGAAGAAAATTTAAAATGTTCCTTAAAGAAAGCCTCAATCAGTGAAAAATGCCTTGCCCATTGAAAAATGCGATGATATGAAATTCCTAAAGATGTCCATTATAGAAGATGATTTTCACCAATATTCAGTTAACTGTACTTTGCAAAGGCTGTGAGATCCTGCAACCACCAATGTTCAGGTTTATTTTAATAAATGTCCATTAATAATTCCTATTCATACTGTTGTATTAACATAAAGGAAGAAATTGAGACATTATGGCATGCTGAGATAAAAGGTTTAATCCACTCGGGATTATAAAACATCCTCAGTTATACACATATGCTTCTTAAGGAAAATTAGACTGGCAGGGGATTATTCAAATGGCTTAGACTACAATTTTTATTTGCATCTAATTAATTCAGGTTTATGTGGTATTTTTAATGAAAGAATATTTGCTTTACTGGTTCTGGTAAGTCAGAAATTATACAGCATGCTATAGCTCAGTCAAGCCATAGCTTAGCCTAGCTCAGCTTCTTACCATTGGTGCCTCTCATATTTGTCAGTAGGTTGAGGCAAAATAGCTTATGATATACTTAAAGGAACACTGATGGCTTTTCAGAAAGGGCTATGGCTTATATATTCTTCCATATCACCCAAACAAATATGTGAATTGTAATGGAAGTAAGACCACTCCACAAAGAAGAGCTATGGAAACTGAGCTGCATTTGTTATACCACTGTAAAAATCCAAGTTTCTGTTTGGTTGCTGAGCTTCAGAAAAGTCATAAGCCATATAGATTCATCTGCTTGAACAAGAGGGACTTTTTTGTTTCTTACAGGTCTTTGTTTCATATACTATGTCTTAAAGCCCTCAGCAGTGCTATTGTGAAGTGTGGTCAGCACAGCAGAGACCTCAGCATGTATTCCAAAATATTATGTGTCGAAGTGTGTTCATATAAGTCTAGTCCCTTAATATTTCAGCTACACTTTGAACTGCCTCCTCATCACCTGCACTCCGATATATGGAAAATATTTCCATCTATTCATGAGCTTCTCTGTTCACAGTAGAAAGCTGTGATTTGGCCTTCAGCTTGGGCTGAAAGATCAGGCTTGGTAGAAGGGTTTTGAAACAAAATGACATTTTTTAGTATTTAGTTTCTCACTGCGAATTGCTTAACATGTGGTGCCTGAAGCCATCCTACAGGACAATACAGTGGCTGTATGCTTTGTTTTCACTGGAGTAATATGCCAGTCCCTCACTCTGCCTCATTGCACATCTCCCTTTAATGGCAAAACATTTTCTTGTCCTTCTAGCATTCGGGATCAACTTTGTTAAATAACTCAGTGATAGGATTTGGCTTTGGGAACCTGTCAGAAAAAAAGCTGTAGTATGCGGCTCATCATCTCAGTTTCCCTTGCTATTTATACTAAACTGACACAGAGGCACTGAAGTGACATAATTTATTTTGTAGGCACATGAACATTGCTTATAATTAATTTTGTAGATGTTGACACAGAAATTTCACTCTGGCAATCATTGTTGGACATTTCACATCTAAATATCTACCTTATTGACCTCTGGGTTCAGTCACCTTGTAGTAATAGATTACTTTTCTTTTAGTGTCTTATACCAAAGCAAATACGTAACATGATCTTTAAGAAGTTTGCCTGTGCGCTGAAAGAAAAGCAGTAATAGACATGGGTTTTTTTCTGACTGGTAATGATTTAGCCTGGATCACCAAATCACTGCCAAGCAACGAGAGAGCACATATTTGCTATGCTTGGATTGATATTTCTCCATTTAGACAGCAGCATTTGAAGCTGCATTGTCAGTGGAAAACACAAAAAGCTTAACTTGAAAAGTACTGAGCCCTTTTAATGAGCCCTCAAGGATGTCAAATATTGTTTGTCCAGTTCCCAAGTGCATGCTCTGACATATCTAAAAGCTGGTACTTTTGTCAAAACAGCCAACTAAAGTCCCCATGGGCCTTTCATATCACAGTGTCAGTGCTTAGCTGCAAGTATGCAGGAGCTGCCATAACACATCAAACACGGGGTCTGTCTGGTGGAACAGCCTGTCCCTGGCACTACCTGGTACCAGAGGCCTCAGAGGAGTCTCTGTAGTGGACAGTTATCAGTAACCTCTCCAGCAAGGGCTTCTTCTGACCTCCAGGCTTTTAGTGACTACTTGCGCACGAGTGACTGCGTAGGAGTCTGTATGTCACACACACACAAGGAGTTTGAGGTTTGCTTGTTCTTTTAATCTCCTTTAATGCAACTGTGGATCTCCTCATTGCTCTTAGAAATCTTTTGTTTTGTTTTCTTGTTTTTAAATAAGTTGTGCAATTCCCTGAACATTATTGTAGCTTTTGGCAAAGAGTTGCGCATAACAACTCTGTGTGTGTGTGTGTGTGTGTGTGTGTGTGTGTGTGAGATCAGCTTGCGAATTTTAAACTATCATTAGAGGAGGGGAAATATCTGTATCCTATCCTTTGTATACCCTATATGCTATCCTTTATTATGCATTATGCCTTTGTTCAGCCTTCTCACATTTGCTGTACAGTGTAAAGCATTCTGACCTACTCATTCTTGTCCTGTAAAAATTAAGTCATTAAGTAATTGTGTCTTGATCAAGTTTGCTGCATTTCTCAATATTGTTTTATTTTGAATGTTTTATTTGCTGTTTTTGTTTGAATTTTGACAATGTGACTAGAAGTCAGCAGAATACTTGGGATGGCTTAAGCAGAAATTATCAAGCCCATAGTTCTATACATAGAACTAACTTACAGAGGGAGATAAATTTCATAACTTACCTGATCTGAAAGAAGAAATGGCCTAGTCTGCCTTCACTGTTGCTCTTATTCTTGTTTCTCAAATTTATGGTCATTCTTTCTTACTCTCCAGTCCTCATTCTTTCTGCTTCAGAGGTAAATTCTGAGCCCTATTAAAACCAAGGGAATTTTGCAATTCAGCAAAGCCAGGATTTCACACTTCAGGTGAAGATGGTGAAGAAACTGGAACATCAGCTGTGGTTCAAGAGATTATGCAAGCAGGTATGTTGGCACCTAAGTGCAATATTACATATAAATAAAATTTACATTCTCTGCTCAATAGCCTTTTGAAACACCAGCAGACCTAGTTCCAAAGGTGCCTAAACCATATGTGTGCCTGCAGCTGCCTAAGGTTTGACAGTAATGTGTAAATAAGCATCCCAGACTAAATGTGAGCCAGAGACCTGGCTTTTCACTCCTTCCCTCAGCTGCACAGCCAAATGTAAAGCGATGACCTCACAGCATACCTACCACATCAGTTTCAGGCACAGTTTCGATTATAGTTTATATAGTTTATATTACACAGGTATCACACAGGATATTGAAGGACAGAAATCCAGGTGGTTTTTTCCATGCAGGGAAGTGCTCTGATACCAAACTGTCCCCTTCTGTTGGGACAAATACATTCATTATCATTGCCTGCAAATTGAAGCCTTTTCAAGGAGAAGCAGTAAGGGTCCTCTCTTCTGAATTGGTCTGATTGTTAGACTGTTTGCAAGAGGTGAGAGATACAGATTTACAGCCTCTCAGGCAGAGGAAGAAAATTATTCTAGTTTTTCGTTATCTTGGTGAGAATTTCAAATATTGAGCTACTAGATAAAAAAAGTTACTGTATCTGTCTCCTTACATGCACTTTTATATAATAGTCTTGTCTTCATAAAGTTGAGACTTGGAGAGAGCTTGAAGAGGAAGAATCAGACTTGTGAAACATAATAAATGGTTTAAGGCCAAGACAAGAGCAGACCCACTTGTTTTCAGTGTTTCCTGTGGCTGTTTCCTGCTCTGCACGCATCGGTATCATCTTGGGTATCTAATTCTTCTCATGGCTCACAGAGGAAGCCTAGGCTCCCAGCTCAGGACTGTGATTTTTCTGGGAGAGACCAAGTGCCCTCAAGGTTATGTGTTGCACTACTACGTGTTGTACAGTCAGATGTACTTTTAAGTTTACTTAAAAGCTTACTTAAGCTACTTAAGTAAAGTAGCCTTTAACTTGCTTGAAATAGTAGTAGTAGTAGTAGTAGTAATAATAATAATAATAATAATACAAAGAAGCAGCCAGGTTTTATTAGATGGATTGATACAGCTACGGGAAAAAAGGCCAAAAATCCCAGACCCATAAGCTCTCCCAGTCTAATGTATTCCTTCTCCTTACAATCCTTGCTGACTATATTCTTGGCAATAATGCAGTCTCACCAGGAGATTTGTAATGGATCTAAAAAAAATATTTATTATTCTTTTTTAAGTAAATCAGGCACAGACAGGTTCTCCCTTAGCACCTAGGTTTGTCACAGCTCTTGGCCATTCCTGGATGCTGTAACGTATCCCCTCTTACAAGATCTATATTGGAGAAAAAGCACTTTGCTTTTGCTATTAGGTATACAATAGTTAATCCTTTTTACAGAGATCTTGCATTTATCTCCAAACTAATTACCACTAGCTGCAGTATATTACTGAAAAGGCAACTCACAGTGCAGAAAAAATGTACCTGGATGGCTGAAATGCAATTTCGTTATGTCAACAGCAAGTGAGCAATGTTCAATCCCAAGAGCAGTAATGCTACAAATGTACTGTACAGTACAAAATAATTCTATGGATAGTTTGGATCAAGTTCTGCTTGCATTTGCATCATTTTTGTGACGGTGACATCCTTGCATCAGAACAAGTGAAAACAGATACACTTATCTTCCGCCAGATGATTAGTAATAAACAAACCAATGAAGTCCATGTATGCATCACTGTACTTTCATTCATTGAATGCCTATGAAGGAACATTTGCATTCAAGCCAAGAGCTTTGCTTGAATGAAAAATTATCCCCACTGGAATCAAATGAGGCTATTTGATATAAGTATAGAAATCAATTTAGTATCTATCTCTGCTGAGGGACTCTGGGCCTAGGCCTGCTGCTGTTGAACTCATCGGATAGATAGGGCTCATTATCCTGCCCTTGTAGGAGATTATGGACTACTTCTACAGTCCTGCAGAAAGCTTCTCATCAGCACTAAGACCTAAATGCTCTGATAAGTGACTTTCATTTCTGCACAGGCATAATATTACAAACACTTCTAATGCTATTTCCAATGCCAGAGCAAAATACTGCCCTCAGACTTCTGGGCTATGGGATCATGCTGCGGCTGTGTGAGGAGACTTTATCCTCGATATGAATTTTTCTCTTCCTACTATTCAGTAAGAGGAAATTGCAATTAATCTACTTCAATTTCAAAAGAGAAAAAAGTAATTACAAAAATTATAGTAATTGGGGCATTCAGCTGCACTTCAAAGGATATTCTTTTCTTTAGCATCCTTGCTGAAATGTAGTTTCAGATTTCCTAACAAAATGCCCCCCCTCCCCCATCATTAGTCTTCTTAAAAAATTAATCTTAAAAAATGATTATGGCATGAACATGAAGTCACTGAAATCAAAGGATACAAGTCAATGACTGTTATATTCATGGTCCTTGATCTTAAGAAAAAAACAGCAAGGGGTTACATAAAATTAAATCCATATAGTTGATGTTGTGAATGAAGTATCTTTGAGCTTCTTGCAAACCCAGGGCCTGAACTGAAATTTCACTGAAATTACAGGAATTTTTTCCTTAAGTTAAATTACTTAGTGTAATGTAATGTAATGTAATGTCCAAAAGTGTCATGAGAATAGTGCTTCTATGAGCAACAGAACTATTAAGCCAGGTTTCCTACAAAAATATGTCCTCTTCCTTTAAATAATCTCTTCTCACTATCACAATCCCAGTGCCTCCCCCATTTCTTTCCAGTTCCCTATGCCAGTCCACCGGGCAGGGGATAACATGTGCTGCAGCAATGCACTGACTGCTGCCAAAGAAAACAGACACCACCACTGTTCTCTTGTGTTTTCCTCAGTGGGAGAATTAAGGTCTCTTCTGTTTGAGCACTGGTTTTCACCAAGCTAGTAGGGGCATGGTATACTTGAGGCTTTGAGACTTTTCTTCATTTTTGTCTCAGTTAGTAGGTTCAGAAGTTACCTGATGATCATAATAATAATAATAATAATAATGTAATACAGTTAAAAATGCTATACACACACTTCTAATAACTATCCCTTTTTTTTTCTGGTGTTATGCTACCCTGTCACTGCCCCTCTGATTCCCAAGGTCAGTGACTTCAGTCTGGGTAGAGGGGTATAGTGAGCCATCAGCATCCTGACTCCTTTGCCAGAAGGAGTTTGATGTTGATGGTGTCTTCTTCCTCCCCTTAGGATCTGCTTAGGGTCCTTTTTGTATGTTTGCTAACACTTTAAAACCTTGCTTTTTCTTCACTGGTCTGCAGTTCATGTTACATTTCAATTTACTACATATGGTTTGTTTTACATAGTTTAGATAATTTTTCTTTGTGCTTTTCATTACCCTAAAACCAGTTTTGTTTACCTCCAGGTCTGTATTTCTGTAATGGACTGCTGGGGAGCTATGTATAGCTGTGGGGTCTCCAGAGCCACCCTGTGTCCCATCTCTGACCATCCCATGCCTGTGCACCTCTAAGCAGTGTCCTGTGCTCCACTTCTCAAGGCCTCTGCTGTCATACCAGGGCTGTGTTTCCCTACACTGTGTCTTTGTGTTAGTCATAAATACCTTGTTCTGTGCAGAATAACTGCTTGTGACTACTATCTATGTAAAATTACAGTCACACCATACAAAGAAAACCAAAGACAAAAAACATGGGCATAGCCAACTGGTCATTAGAAAGATTGCTGTTACATCTAAAACATGTGAAGACAAAGCTCCAGGCAGGTCAAGACAAGTTTAAACAAAACAAATCTGACAAGCCTTCATCCTGAGGTCTTGCAGAACCAGTACAAATCCTGTGGCCAGTTACTAGCAACAGTGTTTTTTACCAAGCTACTAGGCTGCAGTACAGTCACTGAAACCTTTTTTCTTTAGAAAACCAAGGTAACGTGGACAAAGGGAAGTAGTTAATTTCCTTGGTGAGTTGCCTGTTTTCTTTATTATAGTTCTATATATCTTTCATCTGTAAATTACTTTCAGTGGAAAAAAAGCATTTAAAAGGCTGGCACAGGTAGGAAGCTAGCCTGAGTACAAAACAGAAAGCAATGTCTAACGGAGGTCTCAGAGGCATGGCAATGAGATGTAGAACAGCAAGCAAAGCCACTGCAGCCCTTCTCTTCACTTTTCCTTACATTTAGTGTTTGCAGGTTCCCAGTCAGCTACACTCCTCTGGTTTCCTCTGCAGGTGCTGCTCCCTGGTTTCACAGAGGTGCCACACAACATCAAAGACTTCCCCTGGGAACTGCAGATCTTACTGGACCATCTTCACTTACCCCACTCAGGCTAACTTCCTAGATCCGATTTTTTCACATATTCAGGTATAGCCCAGACCACACGGGTCATGTCCGAGTCTGTTGAAGGGTCCACAGTACACAGGGATGCAGGATGCCCAGGGAAGAGGCTGCAGGAAAAGCCATGAGCTGTCCCTGGCTTGCTTTAGGACTGCGGGCAGGCTACTGCAGCCGAGAAAAGGCTGTGGGGGCTCAGGTGTGCCTAGAAGTGTTTTGAAACACAGGGAAATACTCCAGTATGTAAGAGCTTGCGCATCAGACGATCATGCTGTAAACATGTCTTGGGTACAGAGAGTCAGTGGAAACAGCAACCAACCTTCCTCTTCCACTGCACTGGTATCCATAAACTCCCCTGCCATCACACTGAGCCAGTGAGCCTGGCTTTTTTTCACACCCGGGTATCTAAGGCATAACTGGCTGCCAGCTGGAGCTGCCATTGCCTGAGCTGCTTTTAGCCTTTCTGCTGCTGACCCACTGCACTCACTGGCTGACTGCTGCTCCACATTGGGCAACAGCATTTTTCCTTTGACACAGGCCATGGTACAGCACCTCTGGTATGGCCAGGTGGGTATTAAAAAAGGAGGCACGACCAAGCATCGGCCTCCTGGGGAAGAGCCACAGGCAAAAAGATCCCCAGAGGCTCAGCCCTTGAAGACACATTTGAATCAGGAGGGCACTGCAACTGCGTGCTATTAATTTCCTACTGATCCCATTACCATAATTGGAAGACAGATCCGTTGGCCCTTAATACGGATTTTTATGCTAATCCCTCGCAGAGACTAAGGCAGCTGTATAAACACTTTAGGTAGATGAGGGCAAAGGAACTGGACTGGGAGAGATCCCTAGCAGAAAGAAGCTGCGTATTTCCTTGGCATTTATTTCATTTCCTACCTGGAATGTACTTAAGGTCTAATAGGAAATAAACATAGTTATGGGAAGGAACAGCTGACTATGAAACTATTTAAAATTAATAGACACTGTTTTTCATGGCCTTTTGTGAGATGTGAGTAACAGTGCTAAGTCTTCCCGTATCCTCAGAAGGTCCATTTAGACTGAGAGCTAACTCCCTGCAGTTTTATGGGCTTTAAAACCCCATCTCCAAAACTAATGAAGTACCAATTAAAAGCAGTAATGGCAACTGCAGCAAAGAAGCCATGACAGGTAGTAGTAAGATCTTTTTTGTTTAAAGATGAAAATTGAAAGTGAATTTTCTTTCAAGAAATGGTGATCCTCATAAGACATTAAGAATAGCTTACCTCAAGCTCCATGTGGAGCAAATGGAAAAAAAAATAATACTTAAGCTTTGGGAACGAGGTCCCTGTGGGGCTGGTCTGCTGGCAAGATCTAGTTCATTACCTGTGGAAACATAAATGTTATGTCACCACTACAGGGAAAAATGGATTGAGTCTCTGTTTTAAAAGACAGAGCCTCATGTTTTCTCCAGTTTAGCTGCAGTAAAATTAGCTGCAGTCTTTATTCCCTCTTACAAAGTTGTGCTCCTAAATCTAAGCTTTTATCTAAAACAATAGATTATGTTTCTGCACCTCTGCTGTGAAGAAGGTCTTAAAAATGTCACCTTAGTCTAAACCAATAGAATATCATTCTCCTTAAGCAGCAAATATGATTTGAAAAAACAGACCCGATTTTCAGTTTCACTGATTTTTGTTCACACTGCTGAGGTGTTGTAAAGTTCCTCAGAGGGTAAGGACATGGCCCATGCACAGAAGATTCCCTGTTTTGAGCTCAGCTGTTTTGTGCTGGCTTTCCCTCAGTCATCTGTGTCTGACACAGAACTAAAGTACTGTACATAATGACCAAGCTTGCTTCCAGGGATCCACAAGCCTTTCTTTTGCAAATAGGTATCACGAGACACATCATTGTTAAGGTTTCTTGTACACAAAACATTAATTAAAATAAGATTTGGGAGTTCTTGTCTCTTGCTCCAGTTCTTTGCCTCTGAACCATTTACCACAGTCTGCACTTCACCAGCTTCAGATAAAAATAAATGATCACGTTGGTCTACCTACTCTTGTACCTTACCCTACCAATGGCTGACAGTTAAATGTAAGTTAATGACTGATTTTGAAATGCAGTAATCACTTATCCTGTTGTGGTGTGTTGACCCTGGCTGGATGCCAGGTGCCCACCAAAGCCATTCTATCACTCCCCCTCCTCAGCTGGACAGGGGAGAGAAAATATAACAAAGAGCTTGTGGGTTGAGATAAGGACAGGAGAGATCAACTCACCAATTACCATCACGGGCAAAACAGACTTGACTTGGGGAAAATTAACTGAATTTATTACCAATCAACCAGAGTAGGGTAATGAGAAATAAAACCAAATCTTAAAACACCTTCTCCCCACCCCTCCTTTCTTCCCAGTCACAGCTTCACTCCCGGATTCTCTACCAACCCCCCCCCAGCGGCGCAGGGGGATGGGGAATGGGGTTTACAGTCAGTTCATCACACATTATTTTCTGTCGCTTCATCATCCTCAGGGGCAGGACTCATCACACTCTTCCCCTGCTCCAGCATGGGTCCTTCCCATGGGAGACAGTCGTCCATGAACTTCTCCAACGTGGGTCCTTCCCACAGGCTGCAGTCCTTCATGAACTGCTCCAGCATGGGTCCCTTCCACAGGCTGCAGTCCTTCAGGCACAGACTGCTCCAGCGTGGGTCCCCCACGGGGTCACAAGTCCTGCCAGCAAATCTGCTCCAGCGTGGGCTCCTCTCTCTCCACAGATCCGCAGGTCCTGCCAGGAGCCTGCTCCAGCGTGGGCTTCCCACGGGGTCACAGCCTCCCTCGGGCACCCACCTGCTCCGGCATGGGGTCCTCCAAGGGCTGCAGGTGGATATCTGCTCCACCGTGGACCTCCATGGACTGCAGGGGGACAGCCTGCCTCACCATGGTCTTCCCCACGGGCCGCAGGGGAATCTCTGCTCCGGTGCCTGGAGCATCTCCTCCCCCTCCTTCTTCACGGACCTTGGTGTCCGCAGGGTTGTTCCTCTCACATGTTCTCACTCCTCTCTCCAGCTGCAGTTTCTGCTGTGCAGCAACTTTTTTTCCCTTCGTAAATCTGTTATCCCAGAGGCACTACCACTGTCACTGATGGGCTCGGCCTTGGCCAGCAGTGGGTCCGTCTTGGAGCCGGCTGGCATTGGCTCTGTCAGACACAGGGGAGGCTTCCAGCAGCTTCTTACAGAAGCCACCCCTGTAACCATCCCCCCCCAGCTACCAAAACCTTGCCACACAAAGCCAATACACCTGTGCTCTTATTTTTATTCACTATACTATGCAGAAAATCTGTCTTGCTGAATTTGTACATAATTTTCACAGGCAATTTGATGTAAATGTATCACTTTAAAGTAAAAATTAATAAATAAAATGTATTGCTATATTACAATTCAGCTCAGAATTTCCTGATGTTGTAACCATTAAATTTAAAGTTCCTTCATAATAAGTTTTTTTGGTTTAATTGCGTGTCATGTGTTTAGGCAATTAATTTCTATTTCTCCAAGAAGGTCATGTTCATAAAAGGATGTTTATTATGTCCTCAGCCTGGTGCCACACAGAATTGGAGGAAGAGAGTGTGAATGACAATTGCAGTGTTATGCTTACAGGAAAACACTATAAATAGAGCAGCTAAACTCAGAGACACACCTGCTGCTGTGATTTCAGAATTTATTCCTTGTACAAGGTGCTGAGTACCATGAAGTAGAAAGCTCATAGAAATCAGCAGGCACTAAGATGATCCATGCCTATATTGCAGAGTCAGGCACAGGTGAAGGCAATGCCAGTGTTGCTGCAAAACCCCTGAAATGTGTTATTTTGAAGCATACTGAAACATTGTGTGCTGAACTTCATGGCACGGCTCACAGCGCTTCCTCCTCCATGCTAAAAATAGAAGACCAGAAGACAGCTAGTGAACCATGCCACCATCTCCAGTGCAATGTAAGAAAGAGGTGCATAAATGTGAATTTCTCCCATAGTGCTTCCAAAAGCACCAGCTTTTCCCAAGAGTAAGCTCCCTTCATAACTGCCAGAGCAGAAATTCCCTCAAAACCAATATTTAAAGCCACTATGTAGATCTTCACAGAAAAATCCCCATCAAGTACCTTCAAAAGTTCAAAATTTTCTTTTTTGCCTGCCAGTTTTCCAACTGGAACAGTGCGCTCATGCTCTTCATTAGGATTTGTGAACCTGCCCTTTAGCTTAAAGAAAAAACAATATCACATACTTCCCAGGAACTGGGAATTAAATAAAAATGTCAGGTGGTGTGAGAAAAGGAAGGCTGAAATGTGAAAATGAAAAATTGGTGAAAGGGAAACATATATTGCCTGCACCGTAGCTTCATCTCGTTTTGTGTGTTTGCATATGTCTGCATGACATGATGTTGTTAAGGACAAAGGACCTCAGAAATAAGACAAGAATGGAAAACTTCAGTCACTGACTCCACTACCCTGCTCTCACAGATATTTATATGATTTCTTCCGTAAACTTGTGAAACTCACATCTGAAAACTGTCTAGGTTTCTCGTCACACTGCTTTAAGTAACTTATTTTTTTCTGATTATTAGAAACATCCTGCTAAGTTTCAAGCTGAAATGTACTGTGCCAGTTTATATACATTTGTTTTTATATAACCACCGTTTTTTGGTGGTTGAGCCTCTTCCATTGCATTCATCTGTCCACTGTCCTAAAAAGGAGCGATCATATCCCTTCAGGCCTAGCTATTGCAAGCTGAAGAGAACAAAAGCTTACCTTCATTATTTTTAAGAAAGGACGGTATAATTAATAAGAAGAGAGACATATAGGGCTGTATTGGGTTTGCATGGCAAGGTCTTGGTAGCAGAGGGGCTGCAGGGGTGTACTCTGTGAGAAGATGTCAGAAGCTGCCCCCATGTCCGACAGAGCCAATGCCAGCCGGCTCCAAGACAGACCCACTGCTGGCCAAGGCCGAGCCCATCAGTGACCGTGGTAGTGCCTCTGGGATAACAGATTTAAGAAGGGGAAAAAAAGTTGCTGCACAGCAGAAACTGCAGCCAGAGAGAGTGAGAGCATGAGAGAAGCCACTCTGCAGACACCCAGGTCAGTGAAGAAGGAGGGGGAGGAGGTGCTCCAGGTGCTGGAGCAGAGATTCCCCTGCGGCCCGTGGGGAAGACCATGGTGAGGCAGGCTGTCCCCCTGCAGCCCAGGGAGGTCCACGGTGGAGCAGATATCCACCTGCAGCCCATGGAGGACCCCATGCCAGAGCAGGTGGGTGCCCGAGGGAGGCTGTGACCCCGTGGGAACCCCGCGCTGGAGCAGGCTCCTGGCAGGACCTGTGGATCTGTGGAGAGAGAGGAGCCCACGCTGGAGCAGATTTGCTGGCAGGACTTGTGACCCCATGGGGGACCCATGCTGGAGCAGTCTGTGCCTGAAGGACTGCAGCCCGTGGGAAGGACCCACGTTGGAGAAGTTCATGGACGACTGTCTCCCATGGGAAGGACCCATGCTGGAGCAGGGGAAGAGTGTGAGGAGTCCTGCCCCTGAGGAGGAAGGAGCGGCAGAGACAATGTGTGATGAACTGACAGCAATCCACATTCCCCATCCCCCTGCACTGCTCAGGAGGGAGGAGTAGGGAATTCAGGAGTGAAGCTGTGACTGGGAAGAAAGGAGGGGTGGGGGGAAGGTGTTTTAAGTTTTGGTTTTATTTCTCATTACCCTATTCTGGTTTGTTTGGTAATAAATTAATTTTCCCCAAGTCAAGTCTGTTTTGCCTGTGACGGTAATTGGTGAGTGATCTCTCCCCATCCTTATCTCAACCCACGAAACTTTTGTTATATTTTCTCTCCCCTGTCCAGCTGAGGAGGGGAAGTGATAGAGCAGCTTTGGTGGGCACCTGGCACCCAGCCAGGGTCAACCCCCCACAAGGGCAAAATCCTAGTTCTGCCTGGAATAATGGCAAAACTATTGTTTATTTTACTAGGATCAGAGTATTGTCCATCACAGCCAGACAGGTGGTCCATAAAACACTCATAGGTCAAACAATCAAAGAGGGACAAACCAGAGAGACTGTTAAATGCAGAATAACATATTAATCTTATTATGAGGTTGTGTTTAGTAATTTCTAGATATATGAAAAGGGAAGTGTAATCAGGACATCCCTGCTAAGTCAGAGGCTAAAACTTTTATGAACCATAAGAGATGAGGGAACTGCTTTCTGTTAGTTTTTTTTCCCAGGATGGAAGCAGGGTTGGAGCCTTTCATTCTCAAAAGAAGATGAGCGATGGATACAGGTGACTCTGTATGGAGACTATGGGCTGCCGCACGTGTGGGGCACACAACAGCATTCAGTCTTAGGTTGTGCTCACACTTGAGCTACAGGCAACGTAAATGCACCAAGTTCATCATTGTGCAAGTATTTCACTCATTTCCAAAGGTTTGTTGCATTTTCTGTTAGTCGCATTGGGTTATTTTTAGAAAAAAGAAGAATTTTCAATACCTTAAACTTTTTGATTTGTAAAAAGGAAGAGCTGAAAAACATGTCTTGCATCTCCCATAAAGAGAGGGTGGCATGTTCCAAATAGTTGATAAATTATAGCATGCAAATGTTCCATAAATAATAATGGCAGCTCTCCAAATCCAGTTTTCTTTTTTTATAGCTACTCTGGCCTTTATTGCAGTAATGGAGATTGTCACTAGGAACTGTAAATTCACTCAGCAGCTAGTGTCTGAGAATTTTACAGTATTGATTGGAGGGATGTTATGTGGCAGTCACTAGTATATCAAGCCCAACAGCTATTATGCCTTCCATTGCTTGACAGGGTCCTGTGAAACCTACCTGGAAGTTTATGGAGTTCTCATTTCCTAAGATGGAAGAAATTGCATTTAAAAGAAACCCACAAGGGACTTCCAACTCGAGGAAATAGCACAGGTCAGGCAGATAAGAAATAAAGCAAGAGAAGGTGGACATAAATAAAAAGCTGCTGGCAGAGCTGGGTGCTATAGTGCTTCATTTTCAGTTTCCCAGGGAAAAATAATTTTGTGAGGCAGGTCAGAGTTGAAGGAGGAATAGAAGGCAGGTTGCTCTGACTGTCATCCCATGAGTATGCATGTGTCATCTCAATTTAAAATTAACATCATTTGGGGAGAATAACTTGTAAGTTACACAGTGCTTTATACTAATCAAAATATGTGAAGAAAATTAACACAAAGTCTTTAGTTCTCCTCAAGGGAGGCACTTTTTAGCGTTGTTTCTAGTTGATTTAGCTTTTAAATGAGTACGGTTATAATTGGTAATTAAGCTGGCTGCATTTTGGGCATATAAATGAAGATGAAAAGTGGAGTTGCAGCTTCTGAGGGGAAAATGAGAGTAAGCATATGGGAAGAAAATGAGGCTAATATGACACAATTCACAGCTTCATTAACATCAGCATGCAAGTCAGGCAGGCTGCCCTTGATGTTAACACTACACTTGCTGAACATCATCATCAGGTGACAACTTCTGTAACAAACCTAAAGAAAATAAAGAGGTAAAGCATAGTTACTAGATGAGAAAACTCCTAAAAAGAAAATACTCAAAAGTCTCACTCATACTCTGAAATGTAAGGATGAGCCAGAGTCACACTACTGAGATGTGGAAGAAGATCTGGAGCTCTCCAAAGCTTAGACGACATATGAATCAGAGTTGTGTCTGCTAGAGTTATAAAGCAGCCTCGGATATCACTATTCCTTCCATTTCATACAATAAAACATTTTAATTTTCTGGCTTTGGTCAAATATTTTGTATTAACACACTGGTTGAAAAGCCAGGTGATTTGCAGCAAGAAACAGGAAGTTTCCCTACATTCAAGTGAGAAAGCATATAGAAAACTGAAAAAGGTAACAACTCAATAGACTGCTACACTTTGGGACAAGACTCACTGAAATGAATAGAAGTCCTTCCATTGAATTCATGAGGTTTTATGTGAGTGGGCTGTATGAGTATGTATCTGGCAGCACCAAAATTTGGGATACTCATAATAGAAGTCACTTCCTGATAGCAGACTGTGATCTCCACTTTCTTCCAGCTATATCTTACTAGTCATTTCAACTATGTTCTAATCATTTTGGTTCCTCCTACCTCTATTCAGTCAGGAGGTCCTCTCCAGACTGTGGCATTAATGTCTCTTGGGTGCTTTTCCCAACGTGAGCAGTGGGGAACGACTGCATTATGGATCATGCTATGCGCAAAACCTGTAGCAATTCAGAAAAAAACCACAGTATCTTGGCCTCTCCTACACTCAGCAATAATTTGATTCTACTTATGAAATAGATTTCTAAATGCTAAAGATCCAGAAAAGCTCCAGGTCAACAATCTTTTTCTCCTAGGTTTTTTTACAGCTTGTACAAAAATGTGGCCTAGATAAATACATCAGGAAGGACAGTGAATGGGTGAACTAGATTTTTAAAAAAGCTTTAACCAGAAATATTAAAATCTGTCAGAGTATCTGGCAGACTTGAGAAATGTTAGGTCTGAATCCTGCATGCCTTGTGAATATAAACAGCATTTAAGTAAACCTGCACTGAAAAGTAAGGGAAATTTCATTCTGATTTTGTCCACAATCCTCAAGATTTCATCAAGCCAGTTGTTACCTTTCCCTTCAAAAAAAGAGTAGCAGTGCTATTTGACACACCTGTTGACTCATTTACTTTACCAAGAAACATCCTAAGGAATAAATTTCAAAAGTTTCTCATAGTAAGACAATTCCATATGGCCAGCATATATCATTCCTTTTTTTTTTTTCTCCCAATAAAGCTATGCTTTAAGGGTTTTTTTCTGTACGGGCAGGTGGGAGAGAGAAAGAGAGAGTAGCAAAGAGAGATGGCAGGTAGAGTAAGGGAGCCAGAGGAAGTAATAATGAAAATATCTCCCCCCTGGACATGTCCGTGTCTGCTTTTTGCAGCCAGTGTCCTTGGCTGGCACAAAACTGACTTTCAATTAGTAGATGTTGCATCACTGTGATGTAAGAGGTGGCCTTGCAGGTTGCAGATAAATTTAACAAGTTAATAACTGTGTTGCCAAAAGATATGTCTGGTCATTTTATGTTTCAAATTACATGCCGATTTGGGAGGTCACATACTGTTTTACTGAAAAAGAGCCAGAGCTGCATGCTAGTTACTGTACAGCTTCTTCAAGTAGGTCAGCACTACTGTGCTATTACTGTGGTGTGTCTGTCCTTTTGGTTGCTCTAGTCCACAGAGTATAGCTTTTGTTTACTGAAATATAACTTTATACGTGACATATATTTACAGCTAGAGATCTCCTGTAGTTCCATCTACCTTTAAGTCTTCTGATAATCGTGCCAACTCAGCATTTGCAAACTTTTATTCTTTTCTGAATGTTATAATGCATATCACAGTTAACATGGAGAATTGTTATGCTTCTGATTCATCCATCCAAAATGTTTTGTCTTTTAAGCTGTTGCACAGAAGAAGGAAGAATCATTCAAACTATACAGAAAATTAGCAATGATTTCGGATGATGATAAATGTCTTTATCAGATTGGCCACATGTATGAGTCACTAATCATAACGTGCCAAGTCTGAAATGCATGAAAAATATAAAATTGGTCTGCTGTCCATTATGTGGTGAAGTGACTGAATGCACTAACTAGCCTTATTTAACTGATCTTTAATGGAGAAGTCACAAGTCTCCTATTCGTGTCATCAGGTGTTATTAGGACATCATGTATTTTGCAAATATGCTACTGCAAATATTCTGCTATTGAGCAGACTCTTTTGGCTGCTTGTATACATGAACAGGCTGCCCTGGCTTGAAGATTAAATAAATAAACCAACAGAGGATGCTGAGGATGTCTAGGCTGAAGAGGATGTTGAACTAATTGCTACTGCAGGCATTCCCTTACATAGACAGCTGTATATGTAGGTAACAATTTTTTAATTAAGTCTCTGCCTGTTTTAACATGTTCTTTATTATTTTAACATATTTCTAGATGACATCTAAGATAAAGACATTTTGGGGAATGAGGATAATTTTTTTTTTCCCAGGAATTCTGAAATGGACAAAAAATTAATGACAGTACAGTAGATGCTGAGAGAATAAGCAGTACTAGGATGACAGCTGATATCTGAAAAAAATTTCAAACTACTGTCTTAAAATGCAGAGACAGGGAGCTTTGTTGTGAGGTAGTTTCATGAAGGAACTTGGTGTTTATTCTGGCCCTTCCCTGACAATTGGTGAGACAGCCCTTGGAGAAACACGGTTCTCAGCTGCCTGCTCCCTGGCCAGAAGAATGAAACAGAAAATCCCACCCTATCACAGACATAGACATGCTGGCTTTATTTGAAGGCTTTTGCTGCTGATCAAAGTGGAGCTGGGTGGCAAACATTAAAAGGATGGCTTGGAGAAGCTGCATCACAGCAGCAGTTTGATCGGTTCAAGAAGAGGCTTTAGATCAAAGTTTTCCTCAGTATAAAAATGCTTACAACTTTGTTTAGCAACAAATGTTCCTATTTTCCAAAATATCTTTTACGAACTGATACATCTATAGTGATACAGTTCAGTTCTAGAAAACTGATTGATGACTGCCAATACATAAACATAACATTTTTACACATATATTAACATTACATGTTTTACACATTACACAACAAACTACATTAAATAATATACTTTACATAAATATATTTCTATTTCCCCTAATATCAATATATAGCTATCAGGCTAATATCAAGTTAATATCAATAATCAATAGAATTGGATCATGTAAGCCTCATTCTTCATTATCCTGGACTCTGTGCAAGGATTGATATCAAGGGATGTAAACATTGCCAAATTGAAATGGTATATTAGGCACGCACTCATTCTGCTGACATGGCCTTTGGCACAGAGTAATGAAAAACACCTCTCCAGTACTGTTAATATTCATTTTTGTGGGTTTCCTACTATTTATCATTTTCTGTTAATGTTTATAAGACAGCAAGTATGTTATGACTAGACAAGCAACATTTGAACACTGTTAAAGTCATAGGGATTTTGTAGTTTAAGTAAGTCCTTTGCTGGGGTACCATGTACAAGTGAGTGAAATTATCATCATTTTTGATACACTGAATCCATCCAACAATATCCAGAAGCTAAAAATAGGCATTTTAGACTAGAAATAATTTGCATGTTGTTAACAGCGATGATGATTAACCATTGGCCTGTTTACTAAGTGATACTTCTCTACAATACTGGGAAAATGGCCATAGTAATAAAAATTGATGGTCTTTCTAAAACCCATAGCTCTAGCAACTAAACAATCCACATGCTTGAGAAAAGAACTTCTGGATTTCATTTCCCAGCCTGGGCTATGCATGATGTCAAGCTGGACTGCTGCAAACATCTTTCTTAGCACTGAAGGTGCTACAGAGAACTGATCTGTCACAAACAATGGGAATGACCTATAGCTGATATTTCTCCAGTGACCTGAGTATTGTTCTCCATATTCTAGATAGTCTATGCTTTAATGCATAATCTTGGTATGCAAGAATATTAAGCTTGTCAAGTGGTTAAGTAGCCATATGATATTAGCTTTGGTTTTTTTAAAGTTTCTCTTCCAAAAAAAGTGAGACGTCATCTGGAAAGCTATCAGTCTTAATGGTTTTAGTAGCCCTAAGTATAGTATTTAATACAATATCGGAAATGGGGTATGGTAACCACCAGTGATAGCACGTGAATAGTGCTATAACTTATGAGTGACTAAGACAATTGAGCCTTAGTTAAGATAAGCAAGTTAAAGTATCAGAAAAAATCCAAGGTGCAAGACAGATGTGAGCTTAGGCTTCCCACAGGCACAAGATAGATTAGAAGCAACAGTCTGAAGGCCAAGTAGCAAATAAACTTGCAGCCAGTTTGGCATGAGTGAACTTACCTTATTTATATTAAGGTAGTATAATCATATCTGACCACTTTACATAAATTAAGATATCTTTATATTATTAAGACAATATAAGGACAAGTCAAGTATCCCAAGTTTTCCTTTGTTCTTAAACCTATAGTTCATGCAGAGGTTCCCAACTGCAGATGCCCAGTTCTTCCTGACATGTGGTCACTGAACTTAGATAAATTAGATCAGATTTCTGTCCCAGTGGGTAATTTTCTTATCACTGTTATAGTGGAATTAAAAATTTTACTTTACTAAATAATACAACTTTTACTTTACTCTTGATCTACTTTTCTTCTTTCACTTTTTGTTTTTATTTTTATTCTAATTTCACATAGTCATCATTTGTTTACATTTCATTATACGGAAACACTTGAATTTGTCATGTCATATCTGTAACACACAACTTTATTTTCATTATATTGCACAATTGTCAAGTAAAAAAAAATGCCACCTGTTACCATGAGAGCCAGAGCTCTTCAGGGAAAGTTTCCAGAACACATGTGATTTCCTGGTTAACTTCTGGGGACCACCAGGTCAGAGCGCTTCACCACGTGTTTGTGAATAGCTTGGGTGGTCTGTTCAAAGAATGCATCTGTTCAGTCATCCTCCTTAACCTCTGTTAATAATTTATAGATCTTTCTCCAATTTCAGCCATATTTGGCAGACATAAAAGTCTCAACATTTTTTTGCAAATTTAATGGAAA
This sequence comes from Harpia harpyja, assembly GCF_026419915.1. Lineage (NCBI taxonomy): Eukaryota > Metazoa > Chordata > Aves > Accipitriformes > Accipitridae > Harpia > Harpia harpyja. Next base: position 28,892,285 of record NC_068947.1, read on the forward strand.
TAGGCACATAGGGTAGGGAGATCTTAACAGTGCCCCTACACAGGAAAAGAGTGCAGTGTGAGAGTATAAAACATTTATTAAGTACTAGAGATGTGAGGAGAGAGATGTTTTGAATGTCTCCACCCTAAGACATGACTTTATTCTTTCTTACACATCCGAGTTTACTCACAAGGCACAAATCCGTAGGAAATTTCATTAGTACCAATGCTCACAGAACTCTGTGCCAATTCCATCTTCTGGGTATTTCTGTATGAATGAAGTTCAGCACGTGGTTTGGCAGTAAAGATGGTAGTTAGCAATCCAACTTTGGTCCAATTATATAGAAGGAAGTACCTTACCTGAATAGATCAAAAGTACAATGAAAAAAAAAATCAGAATGCTGTTTTAAGTATTAAGGTATTTTAGGGTTAAAAAAGAAACAGACATAATGCTCATTAAATAGAACCAGCAGGCATCTGATTTGAAATGGGATTAGCTCCCCAATCCTGCTGTGCTGTTTTCATGTACATGGATGGATTAACAGAACAAGTTGGGTTCGAGCTTTTTTTTTCCTCATTTCAGTTCAGGACTATCAGTCACTACTTTTTCCTGACTTTGTGGACTAAAACTTTTAATGAATCCATCAATGGAAACTAGGCCACTGTCAACAGTGAGCTTAATACTAACTGACAGTCTCTGGAAATTAAGGCTTAGCCTGTACATACAGTGATATATGTCATTTTAATTTTAATTAAGTCAAAAGACACAACTAAACACAGCCTTTGCTTCTCATTAAGTTTAATAGAGACAACAATATTAGGCAGCTGCATGGGGCACCGCCTGCATTTTTCAAAGGCTGATAAATTTCATCAATAAGATAGTTAGAAATCTAGAATGTTCAGGCATGGGGTTAGGAAACGCAACAACCATCTGGAGTTGAATCTGGTGAGGGATGTGAAGGGCAATGAGAAGAACTTCTACAGGTACCTCAGCAAAAAAAGGAAGACCAGAGAAAATGTGGGCCCACTACTTAACTACAGGGGGATCTGGTGACAAAGGACATAGAAAAGGCCACAGTATGCAATGCCTTTGACTACCAGTAAAGACCAGCCTACAGGAATCCCAGGCCCATGAGACTAGTGGGAAAGTCTGGAGCAAGGAGGACTTAACCTTCAGTGGAGGAGAATAAGGTTAGGGAGCATACAAACAACCTGGACATACCCAAAGCTCTGTAACCCGATGGGATCCAGCCATAACTGCTGAGGGAGCTGGCCAATGTCACTGTGAGGCCACTCAATCATCTTTGAAAGGCTGTGGCAATTAGGAGAAGTTTCTGAGGACTGGAAGAAAGTAAATGTCACCCCTATCTTCGAGAAGGGCCAGAAGGAGCACAAAGAGAACTACAGGCTGGTCAGCCTCACCTTGATCCCTGGGAAGGCGATGGGACAAATAATCCTGGAAATCATTTCCAAACACATGAAGATCAAGAAGGTGACTAGGACCAGCAAGGATTTATGAAGGGAATATCATGCCTCACCAACCTGAGAGCCTTCTTCAATAAAATATCTAGTTCAGTGGATGAGGGGAAAGCAGTGATGTTCTTTATCTTGACTTTAACAAGGCTTTCAACACTGTGTCTGATAACATCCATATAGACAAACTGATGAAATATGGACTCGATAAAAGTACGTGAGGTAGACTGAAAACTGGCAGAACTAAGCCTAAAAAGTTGTGATCAGCAGCATGAATTTCAGCTGAAAGCCAATCGCTAATGGTGTACCGCAAGGCTTGATGCAGAGCCAATACTGTTTAATATCTTCATTAGCTACCTGGATGATGGGACAGAGTGCGTCTTCAGCCAGTTTGCAGTTGGCACAAAACCAGGAGGTGTGGCTGAGACACAAGAGAGTTGTGCTGCCCTTCAGATGGTCCTCAAGAGGCTGGAGAAATGGGCTGATGGGAACCTCATGAAGTTCAACAAAGAGAAGTGCAAAGTCCTGCACCTCAGGAGGAATAACCCCATGCACCAGGACAAGCTGGGAGCCGACTGGCTGGAAAGCAGCTTTGTAGAAAAGGAGCCGAGGTTTCTGGTGGGTAAGAAGTGGGACATAATCCAGCAATGTGCGCTTGCTGTAGAGAAGGCCAACAGCCTCCTGAACTGGATTAGGCAAAGTGTTGCCAGCTGGTCAAGGGAGGCGATACTTCCCCTCTGCTCAGCCCTAGTGAGACACACCTGGAATGCTGGGTCCAGTGCTGGGCTCTCCAGTACAAGAGAGATACAGAGTCACTGGAGAGTATCCAGTGGAGTGCCACAATGATTGAAGGCATCTGTCCTACAGGGAGACACTCAGAGAGCTGGGACTGCTCAGCCTGGAGCAGAGAAGGCTCAGAGGGATCTTATCAATGTATACAAATACCTGATGGGGGGAGTAAAGAAGAGGAAGCCAGGCTCTTGGTAGTGCTATACAGTGACAAGACAAGAGGCAATGGGTACTAAGTGAAATATGGGAAATTCCACTGAAACACAAGGAAAACCTCTTTACTGTGAGAGTGGTCGAACACTGGCACAGGATGCCCAGAGAGGCTGTGGAGTCTCCAACCTTGGAGATATTCAAAACCCAGCTGGACACGGCCCTGAGCAACCTGCTCTGGCTGACCCTGCTCTGGGCAGAGGTTGGACCCTGCGATCTCCCGAAGTGCCTTCCTGCCTCAGCCGTTCCCTGACTGTGTGTGTGATTAGAAATGTTGCAGAGTGTGTCATGCCCAGATGATTCTAAAATTGACAGCCCACATCTATTGCACAAATTCTTGATGGGGTTTTCCTCCCTCACTTTCCTTCTTCTCCTATGTTTAGGCATCTAGGTTGAATTAGTAGTGGTCTTTTCTAACATTGCGGTATGGCACTAACTCTTACTCTTGCTGATGTAAGTAGTTTCTGAATGCACAGTTAGGGCAAATGCACCAAAACATACCCACCAGAGCTGGAAGGAAGGGCTAAGCCAGTAACCTGAACACAGGGATCATGCTACAGTGAAACTCTCTATACTTACATAGACAAAAAGCCTTTATAACAGAAAACCTCAGTGAAGCAAGTATTATGGTAGGCTCACCATCTGTACTAGTGCAAATTCATATTGCTTCAAAGTGCTGCTCGCTTCTGCAAGTACATTTCCTCTGTTGCCCTATTGACTTTTTTCATTGAAGCAATAACTTTTAAATGTGCTTGTGTGTGTATAAACACATAAATGGTGACAGCAACAAGAGGCAGGAGTAGCAGCAAACAGTGTCACTGGATAAATGAGTTTCCAAAGAGGATGATTCTGCTGCAGCAGTAATTGGAATTAGTGTCGCAGTGAACAATTCAGGCACTTCAATCGGGTATATGTTTCTTGAGACAAGCACTACCATCACAGAGGAATCCTACCACTTGGAGAATTATTATCATCAAAATACAGCATGTAGAGAAGAAATAATTCAAACAATGGCATTCAAAAGAGAAAGTGGTTCTCATTTTTTACAAGTTTCTTTAGTTTGTTGTACAATTTTACACAGGTAGGTGATATTTCTTTTTCTTTTTTTTTTTTTTGGTCTACTGAACTTTAACTGTAGGAAATAAACAGGGGAAGAAACCATTTAATGGATCAGCCCCTTCTGATATCCTGTTAAAGAGCAGTTTCAGGATTAAAAAAAAACCTGGGAGAACAGTAGCATGAAGATGCTGTTCTCCTTGCGTTCGCTGCTACAGAAGACTGTAGTACAAAGACAACATACTCTGTACTCTGATAGCACAACTAATCCTATCAGTTCTCTAGGTAAGTATAGACCATTTGCTGAGATACTGAAACACCTACATACTTCAGAAGTTGCACCTTAATCTTTATAGTAGATAGTGATATACATCTTTCTGCCCTCTCAGACAGGTAACTATCTTGTTGTATACTTTTCAGGTTGATGTTTCAACATGTGGAAAGCCATTAAAGACCACAGAAGTTTCATAATGCTGTAGGTATATATGTCGGTTTCATAATGCTGTGTTGATATTGTTATATTATTACAAAAATCCTCCTTATCAAAAATCAGGGCTTTCTGTGCTACTCAGTGGTCCTCACATTTGGGGAGCCAGTGGCACTCTGGCACTTCCCAAAATTTCTCACATAATATTATATATCAATTAGCCAAAACTTTAATGAAACTTTTACTCAAGCAACATGAGACTGCAGACTACTTAAGATGGTTTTCAGTAGTTTGGCAGCTGTAAGACTTTGATAACAACTGCGTAAGTATTTGTAATAAAAGGAAGACTAGAGTTTATAGGTTGCAAAACTACAAAGAGAACAACTGGATAAATAGCACTGGTGAAGAGAATGAAGGGTACAGAGCACAATGACTGCATTTTACATGTTCAGCTCTCGGCAACATCTCTGGGCAACAATGCAGAAATAAGTCTTGGGTGAGATAACAGCATGAACTAATTCCTTTAAAGTTTGTGAGGAACTTCCAGCAAAAGAGGAGGTATTTTGTAAAAAGGCCAAAGGTGATTGTGTAAGAACTACACTAATGAGACAGTGAAGACTAGTATTACTGACAGAGACTACATGAGGGCTGATGCTCAATGTGACAATAAAGCTGATTCAGTACAGAGTCAATTGATCAGAAACTTTGAAGAGGACAATGAGTGTGCCTTTGATGCTGATGAAATGGAAAGCCAGAAGAGAGACATAGACATTATGTCAGCAAGGAAGATAATCCTCACAGTGCAATTCTGAATGAGGTTTTGGAGAACACAGTGGAAGTCGCAGGAGTCAGAGAGAGAAGCTGGTAATAGCTGATGTGTGAGGTGACAGGGGCACTGAGACAGTCAACATGGCTGAATCTTCTAATTGACATGTAGGAAGAAACAAGATAGTATAGACACAGTCTTCATGCATAGATCCAGAAAGACTGCTATGCTGCAAGCAGTATTCAAATTAAAGACCTAAATGACTGGAAGGGCAGTGTGGCATTCACAGTAAAAAGAGGGAGAAAGAAAGGTTTGTGAGAGAAAAGACAGGACCTGAATGTACTGTGCCCAGTGTAAGGTGTGGTAGCTGCCCTCAAGGAGGTGGCATAAAGGTACTGATTTTAACTGGGTGTGGAAAGACAGGTCAGCAATAGAGATGGAGAGCCATGAATCACCAGCATTAAGATATGAGTCAATGCCAAATTCATGGGTAAAAGAACTAGAGACAGAGCTCACAGCTGCAAGGGCTTCAGGGGATGTATTACAGATCCTGATTAAAAGTCCATTAACAAGAATCAGCTGCTTTAAGAGAAATAGCCAAGAATTAGAAGGCATGTCGGACAAAACCCAAAAGCCAATATGAAGTCTTGATTTTAGAAACGATGGAATGACTTGCACTGTCAGACAATAGTGAGAGGTCAAGGGAGGTTAAGGTGGAACAGAAGGGCTGAGATTTGGGCAGGAGGAAGGTGTGCTCAGCTTGGGTGAGCACGTACAGTGACTTGTAGACATCCACAACTTTGTAGATTGTTGTGACAATCAAGGAGGAAAACGAGGCTGTGCCCAAAACAAGGCTGTGGCAGTAGACAACGCATTCAGTTAACCTCGAAAGAAGACATGCAAAGAGCTTTAAAGAGAGTTGTCGATCATTAAAGGGTCAAGAGGCATTGTAAAGGATATTTAATTCTATGGATGAAATTAAGTGCTATTTCATCATTATAATTAATGAATGAGATCTTGTTAGGATTAGGACATCTTGTGTGCTCTTCTGAATAGAAAATCAGGATAAACTAGTTACTAGGAAGTCTTTTACCAGAATGTGAAGGCAGGGAAGTCACCCCCTTCCTCTGTCTCCTATTCATGACTTGTTTGAATACCCACATACTGATTTATCATGTCTCTGATCCACTGTAGCCAGCAACATGCTATAAGCCTTTCTTTGTAAGACACGAGTTGTTGTTGCTCCACCCTCGCGTGCTGTGACTCAGGAGTAATTTTAGATTGGCTCAGCTTCCTCCATTTTGTGGTCTATTAGATGTACACAGCTGCAGATTTGTTTTTCTAACCTCAGAAAATATAGGACAAGACTTTCCAAGGAATAATTTTTCACACTAGCTGGATATTTAATTTCAGAGGCCAATCATGAAGCCAAAAAACTTAACGATGAGCAACCTCTCCTTTTCTAGCTGGTTTACTGAGATGACCTCTGTGAATTAGACCAGTGGTATCATGGTTAGCTTTTAAAATTTTCCTTAGCTGTGTCTCTTCAGGTTCGGTGCTGAGTTTACCGAGTGTCCAGAACAGCCCTACATCTTCTTCTGTCACTGATTAATGAACAAAACTAAATTTCCACAGGAGAAGATCTCAGTTTAATGAAGGCATACAATTCAGTGAGTGCAAGAAGAAGAAGACAAGGTATAAGAGATAAAGACTGGTGGTGTGCCATAGCATAGACAGGAGTGTTCTACGGAACGAGCACTGGAGAAACCGCGTCGTTTCATATGGCAGAACAGGATGGACATAGAGGAAAGGGACTGGAGGAAAATGGTCAGAAGGGGAAGAAGAGAAAAATAGAAAAAGGTAGGAGAAGAAACACTTAGGCTGTCTTTACCCATGTATTCATGCAGTTGGTCTAAACAGACTCTACTACTGCTCTCTACTCCTCCTGCCGTCTTGACACAACCCCTGCTGTACCACAATGAATGTCTGGGCAATCATGCAGTGAACTGGACAGGAATCTGACTGATATTCTTTACTTTTCAGCACATTACCCAACAAAAACTAAAGTAATGGGGAAAAATGAATAGAAGCAGGCAATACTTCAGCTGGCACTGTTACCAAAAAGAGGATCATGGGATCATAGACTAGAGGGAAGATATAGCAAAGGGACTGGATAAATGAACAGAAGGACTAGGAGCAAGAGATAAAACTGGTGATGTTACATCATGTTTGATGCAATTTCAGACTGCTGGAAGGTCAGTTGCATTCCCACCCCAAAAACCCTTACACCAAATCTCGCAATAATGTACGTGAATATATAGTCATTTCAATGAGTTGATCAAGAAAAGTTCTGAGGTTTTTTTTATTTTGTTCTTTTTCTTTTGGATCACCTCAGTGACTCATTTCACCTTGCAGGAGCCATAAGATCACCAGATCCAACACAAAGGAAATGGGAGGGAGAGGGAAAGTGAAACTACCTCTCTTTGATTAGGTTTTATACCACACTCTAAGGGGACTAAGACTAGTCAATAAAGGTTAAAAATAATACCTTATAGTAAAGTTTGCACACTGAGTGAAGTTGAAAGAGGACTGGGAGAATAAGAAGAGATAACAGGTCACAAAATAGAGGAGTAAAGATAGGCAGTACAGCAAAGTATTCATATCTATGTTTGTTCAGTCTTCCGGGGTGAAAGACAAAATAAACTAGGAAAGGTTAGAGAACACAGAAACAAGAGATCTGTAAAAAAAGACAGCAACAAGTAAAAGAAACTCGAAAAAAACCAGCAGAATACAAAAAAACAGAAGAGTTGGAGAAAATATATGTGTTTATTAGCTGCAGACACAGAACTGCCTGAGGAACATGAAGATCTGCCAGAGTGCCTCGAAAAGCCCCAGTAGCCTGACCTACAGAGGGGAAAAAATATCCCTGAGCCCAGGGGACAGCAGAATGAAGAGAGCAGAGAGGGAAGAAACAGGAGTCAGGCTGATTTTGAAATGTTACTTTTCAGATGTTTTCAGGGGGGCCAGACCTACCTCACCTAGACGCTGAGTTCCAAATTCAAATTATTTATAAACTTTTCTCCTTTCCTGAGTCTCTTTTAATATACACACAGAAACCTACACAGGTACTTTCATTTGAGCAGTGCCAATACTATTCATTATCTCTAGTGGGGATTCGCTGCAGTATTTTTGATAATGCCCAAGCAACCCCACCTCTCCCTGGACTCCTGTTTAACACTGTATTTTTCAGTAAAAAATGTCATTTAGCTTTAGAACTTCTAAATCTTCACTCGGGAAACTGGAACTAAGTATGTCCCTAAAACACTGACACAAGCTTTCATTTCTGATTTGGAGTGAAGATCCTAATGAAGCTCAAGCCATGATTTCATGATACAGGGGCCAGAGTACTCATTTTCATCTATGCATCACCCCTTCAGCTGTCTTCCCACCAGTGCTTAAAGGGCTGCACTGTGAAGCAAAGGAGTGAATTGATCTGAGGTAGAATTAATTTTCTTTCTTTTAAATCAGCGATCCAGTCCCTTGTGTCATCTCACAAACACTGAAAGACAGCGAGAAAACAGTGTGGGAACACAACCAAGCAGCTGGGGGAAGGTGAAGCAGTGGGAATTATTAAAACATGATCACTGCCAAAGCCTCCCTATAACAAAAATGCAAACTCAGTAGGGAAAAAGAAGCATAAAAAGACAGAACGGATTTGTTTGCTACTAAAATAATTTTCCAATGTAAGTAAACCGTTAGCTTGAATAACGTGCACTGATGAACCAAGGGACCTAGGAGGAAATACGTATGTGTATGTATAGATATAAACCACATCATGGGCAGTAGTTAAAATTGCAGACAATCTTCTTCATCTTGGTATTTGCTAGGTTTTTTCATAACTTTGTACCTGAAGCATTAGTTCTCTTTCACTATTTTTATTGCTATGACCTCTATATTTTAGAGCAATTTTTTACAAGAAAAGCAGCTCAGTTATGGAGAGCCATACTGTCTCCCACATGTCATTTATTAACAAGATTCATGACTTTGTTGCCACTGGAGTTCACAGCTGCTGCTGCTCTGTGGCAATGGGCTGTTGAGACTCAATAGCCTTTGGATCTACATCAGATTCTGGAGAGGAAAATATGCCAATATTTATAGATTTTATAATCCTCTACCATCACCCGGCCAGTCTCTCCTTTCTGTTTCTAAATCTTCTACCCCAGGCTGACGTCCTTTTTTGTGTCTTAATATTGCTTTTGCAGTGAAGTCAGGCTGCTGCTTCCTTAGCAATCTTCAGGCATATCAAAAAAGCAGTGGACGAGGGGACAGGGAAATGCAACACTTCTCCCAAGTCCAGTCTCAGCCCATGGGAGAAACTATTTGAGGAAGATTTCAGGAAGCTCTGGGATGAAATATGCTCCGTCATCCTCCAACAGAAGCAAAGCTGAAGTCAACTCGCTACTTAAGAGCTGTGAAGGATGGGACTCTAGCACAGCGTGGGATTTCTTTTTTCTTTCTTTTTGATAAAATTGAAGAAAATGCCCCAAGAAAATAGTGAAAGAAACAATAAAAACTGTAGAGACGTGTTTTGACGGAGGGGATTCTGGAAGATTACTTAGCTCTTTCATAAACAATCCTACTTTGACATGTAGGAACCTGTTGTACGTAATTTCCGTCAGTTGTGGAAATTCTCAAGCCGATACGATCTATCAGTTGTGGCTTCACGTATGAAGTGCAAGCACAGACCTGGCTTGCTTTTGCTTTCCATTCAGGTCATACTTACAGCCTGTTCTTGGTATTTTCCATCACGTCAAATATGTATACTTGGGACTTAAAGACTGTTTCTCTCTTATGCACATTCCCCTTTCTCCTCCATCTCCTGCCTTCCATGCACACCAACTTTTAACCCCGTTCAACAGTTAACTTTTTTCTTTCCTTCCTCCATAAGTACATGAAGCAAAACCCAACAACAATCCCTGAGGAGCAATTATTTCCTGGGAAGCTCAGGCTAGAGTAATCCCATCCTGAGCCATGAAAGGACATAGCTAAAATTCAGCACAGATTTGCCAGTTCTGTGCACACACGCGTGGCAGCAGATCTTGACTTTATTCCCTCCCTGCCGTTCGGCAAACCCACCCTGGCCTCAATTCCTACACTTTTTTTTTTTTTTTTTGCATTTCTAACAAAACCTAATCAACACAAATCCCGAGGGCACTCCGTATCATGTATCACCAGCTAATTAAATGCAAATGTACGCTGGGATAACTGCAGAACTAGGTCCCAAACGAGGTATCAGCACCGCCACACGGATCATGCCTGCCCGCCCGCCCGCCCGCTCCCCCGCTCGCCCGCCCGCTCCCCCGCTCGCCCGCCCGCTCCCCCGCTCGCCCGCCCGCTCCCCCGCTCGCCCGCCCGCTCCCCCGCTCGCCCGCTCGCCCGCTCGCCCGCTCGCCCGCTCGCCCGCTCGCCCGCTCGCCCGCTCCCCCGGGACGGGGCGGGGCGGGGGGCGGGGCTGCCGCCGCGCCGGGCGGACTTCCCCTCATCCCCCCGCCCCGCCCCCGTTCCCCCGCGCGGGGGAGGCACCGCAGCCGCGCTCTGGGAGAGCCCAATACTGCCGGGGAGCAGGGGAGCTCCCGGTGGCTGTGGCCGCGCGGAGGGGCGGGGAGGCGGCAGCCGCTCGCTCCTTCCGCCTCACCGCCCTTCATGGCCCTGCTCTGAGGCGACGTCAGCCGCTGAGGTGCGGCGGAGCGCGGCTCTAGGGCCCACCCCCTCCACCCCCCCGCAGGAGCCGTGGTCTCGGCCGGAAGCGGCGGGCGGTGCCCGGCGCCGAGCTCCGGCGGTGGAGGCGCTGGCGGCCGAACAATAGTGGAGCGCGGCGCTGGGGCGGGCGGCGGCGGGGAACGGCGCGGCGGTGAGCGGGGCCGGGGCGGTTCTAGCGGTGGCGGAGCGTCCGTGCCGCTGGTGCGCGGAGGCGGGCGGTGGGTGGGTGATGAGGAGCCTGAGGATGGAGCTTGGCGGGGAGCGGGACGGGACGGGGTAGCCTCCGGACGAAAGGAGGGGTGCGCGGGCGGGAAGGCGGCCGGAGGGCTCGGTCGCTGTGCGACCTAACCGCTGACCGCGCCGCCCCCCTCCCCCCTCCGCGCTCTGAGGAAGAAACTTTCCCGGGACGCTCCCTCCCTCGTTCCGCTCTCGGTCCGGCGTGTCGGGCCGGTCCGGGACCGGGGCCCGGCGGGCGGCGTGTGGTGCCGCCGGCCGCCTCCCCAGGCGCGGGGCGGCCGGTGCTTCGCCGGGGTGGCGGTTGAAATAACGGTCCCGTCCCTTGTCGTCACCCCCCAAGGGCACTATGAACGAAGAGCAGTTTGTGAGCATCGACTTGGACGATGACAACGTCTGCAGTGTCTGCAAGCTGGGGACTGAGAAGGAAACGCTCTCGTTCTGCCACGTTTGTTTTGAGCTGAACATCGAAGGTAACGTTTTAAAGCGAGTCATCTTCGTCAAATTTTGGTCACAGACTGCTTAGCTTGGAGCCGAGTGTGAATTGAGCTTACCTGAAAGCTTTCATAAAGGCTTAGGTTTGAAAACATGTATGCTTAGAAAGTTTTCTTGCTGGCCAAACTAGTTTGTTACGTTCCCAAGTGGCTCATTTCCAGCGAAGGTGGGTGCCCTAGCTGCTCTAGTGCCTGCTCCCCTAGGTGTAAAGATGTACCCACCTTTCGAGAGCTTCTGAAATGTCCTGGTGTTAATTTCACCTTCTGGTATTAGACCTCTGGTGTTAACTCAGATCGGCAGGAGTTTGTCTCCTGCCTTTATTCAGGATTTTTGTTCAATAGTTAGAGGGGTCTATGTATAAAACTTACTTAAATTGCAAATTTTAAAGCACAACAGGGGTTTTTTAGAAGCAGATCAATGTTTCACTTTCACTAGAAGTAATCAGAGAGTTATTTATTTTTGCCTTCATAGGGTGACAATACATGTAATATGATAAAACCAAGTTCATTGTCAAAGCTTCTTAAAGTTTGCAAATTATAAAGTGGGAATTTTGTCCATCTTTTAAAAGACTAATCTTGTAAGCATAGTCTCTGGCCTCCAAAATGGTATTTTCAGAATTTCAAACCTTGTTTTGCTAAAGAATTTACCTATCTTGTTGCTGCTTTTCATGCATGAATCAAGTGTTGGGCATGAATGAGCAGTAAATGAGTTATTTCCCTTTTTTAAGTCAAATAAGTATTTTTTGAAAGTGTAAATATTGTTGCTTGATTCCAGTTATATAAAGTAGTATTTACCAATTGTATTACATGTGACTACCTAGAGTAATCTGTATTGGTGTGGAGCAATTGAATATGAAGATCTTAACGCTGTTACGTGAATAGTCCCATTTCTTGATGACAGACAGTAAGCTTTGCTGTGTCTCTGACATATATGGGAGTACACTAAAGGTCTTAAGATGAAGTCTTTCTGAGGGGAAAGTGCTATGAGGTATGAGCACTGTACCCAGTGACCTGGTTGCTTATTCTGAACCCTAGAAGCATAAAACTGACTGGAATGTAGGGGGCTGTAAGGGTATGTATTTCATACACTGTTTCTATTGTGCATCTGACTTTTAAGGAATGTATAGGTAATAAAATTTTGTTCTTACCTTACAGAAATCTGAAAAATGCATTAGCAAATTGGAATCACTTTTAAATACTTAGTTCTGGTTTGATTTTTTTAAAAAAAGATGCCTTTAAAGGCTTTGTTGCTACTAGAGGCAATATATTTTAATCTGAATGATGCTTTCATAGTTCAGTAATAATTTGCAAGCTTTATGCTTTTGTTTACAAGAGACGTGCTTGTGTATTTGTACTTTTTTGGTAAAACACAGGGCAACTATCTAACCCAAGACAGCCTGTCAATCTGCTTGAGTTTTCTTACTGCTTTAAAATGATAGGCTTATGGTTCTCAGTATGAAGTAAAGATGTTTCTTCTCTAGGCTTTAAAATGAGAAAAAAAACATATTGCCATAATGAGAATTAAGTACTTCCATTACATTCAGAATCTAGTTTTGTTTTGGAAGTGTTGAAACAAATAAAACAGGATGCATTAAAAAACTGCTGGATTGCTCCATTATTTAACATAAGCTGTGGATTTGTCAAAGTTACTTGTTATGGGTATTACTTTACAAAATGATCATATGTTTTAGCTGGAATATCCCGCCGCCGCCCCCCCCCCCCTCCCCCCCGCCCCAGAACTCTAAGTAGACTTTAATAGTAAAGACTTAGTCTGTGCAGCAGACTACTTTGCATAATCTTCTAAATTTGTGATTAATTTTAAGACTACTTGAATAGAATACTGATGAAAGCTCATCTGAAATGACATTCACTGTTATATTCTTAATCTTTTATTTTGCATAGTAAAAGAAAAGTATTAATATCTTTGATCATTATAGCATCAAAATATCTTAACTTCTGATATTCTGTCTTCTGTGTACCACTTTGAAAAGATATACCGTTACTGCTCTTATAGGGAGAGGACATTTAAGGGCGGTGGAGATTGTGTAAGTGACTTTTTATAAAGAATCTTTATAAGACTTCTTAGCTGAACCACTGCGTGAGCCAGCCCCTTACCATATCCATGGTCACATTCTTCCTACCTACTTTTGACATATCTACTGCATTCCTGTATTTCCTGTGATAAAGACTATGATTTATATACATCTAAAGTAATCTTTTGGCAACCCTGGGTAAGGAATGAAATGGATAATTCACTAACTCAGAATTTTATACTGGATGTTTTCATACTAGCCTCCTGCTTATAGAATTGTAGAATCATTTAGGTTGGAAAAGACCTTCAAGATCATCGAGTCCAACCATCAACCATGCCCACTAAACCATGTCCTGAAGTACCCCATCCACTCGATTTTTTAATACCTCCAGGGATGGTGACTCAACCACTTCCCTGGGCAGCCCATTCCAATGTTTGACAACACTCTCAGTAAAAAAATTTTTCCTAATATCTAACCTAAATCTTACATTATTATTAAAATATATATATTATATTGTATATATATTATTATTAAAATTATATTTTAATGCAGTTCAGATACATTATAACATAGCTACTTGTTGAACAGGGTCAACTGTAAGTTGTATAACTCTGTAGATGTGCTATCCTACACTTACAAATAAGTGTCTTTCTCACTAATAGTTTGCCTTTTTATTTAACATCATATTTAAAAATCCAAGCAATTAAAACACATACATATATTTTTAAGTAATTCAGGAAGTGAAACAGGCTATTCTAAAAAGATATTAATGCAACAGCTAGGTCAGTGCTTTAAGGCTTGCTCATTTTTAGTGTTGATGTGCATGCATAACTTCTCCCTAAGTGAAGCAGGAAATCACTGCTGTTGAAGAACAGACAGGCTATTAGTCACAGCTTAGCATCTTGCAGCATGCTTAAGTACTCCCACTGTTTGCAGCACCCTGTTAACTTCCATGTATGAAATGCTGGAAGCAGGTTTCCCAATTTCCTTTTTTAAAAGGGTGTTATATTCTAGTGCTTTAACAAAACTCTTGAGAACAGTTCTGTTTCCCTTTGTGCCAGTATCTGATTGCTTAAAGCTGTCTAAGGTAAATCCACACACTTGAAACTGATCTAGCCCAAGGCTTAGCCATCTGAACTGCCTCTGAAACAGACTTTCTCAAAGGTATATAAACAAAACACTATAGAAATATAATTTACTTAGCTGCACTTAATTACATTATAGTTTAGTATTGGTGAATCATTGTGTCTTCTGACATCTGTGAGTTCAACAGCAGTACATGTTTGCTTGCGTGTAGACAGTAACGTTGATCGTCTTGGTTAAGTAAGATGAGTAATTCGAAATGAACAAGTCGTAGACAATCCCCAACAGTAATGACTCAACAGATTTCTTCCTGGATCAGTGTTGTGATGTATTTCAGCCTTTACCTTCCTGATGTTGAGTGTATTTTTGTAACCTTTATTATGTTTGGACAATAGCTCGATAATGATACATAATTGATAAAAACAAAAAAAAATCAAATTATTCTTATAGTCCTTTATAGAGACCACTATACAGAAGGCTTAATCTGTGGTCTGCCTTAAATAATTCTGAATGAGGAAGTTAGTTACTGTGTCATAAAACCTTTATGTTTTTTATCAGAAATCATGACTCCATCGTAATTTTTTTAATACTAGATTTTAGACTTTTAATAAAATAAAATGATAGCTTAGCCTAAAATGTGATTGTGCTTCTTACTAAGTTTAGTTAATTCACAGAAACTGCTGGTTTGAGTGCAGCTTGGAGTTTAGCTGTGGTGTCTGTCACAGAATTTATTCAGAAGTGATATATATGGATTATAGGGTCTGTTTCTCTGAAGTTGACTTAAGGAGTATTGGCAAAGTAAGGAGGAAAGGGAATGTGGGCATACAGAAACAGAAAGTCAAGATGCAGGTTTAAACTTCCTCCTGTTATGTGTCATCAACTTTTCTTGAGGAACAGGGAAAGAGTAACTTAGCATAGTTCAGTAGTGCTAATCTTCAGTCTAAACGGGTTAGGGGAGCGTGTCTTGAAAGGGCAGTATTTTTGTCCCTGTTGCACTTGCTCTTGCAGCTCACTCAGTTTGAGGATTCATGCTCAGGGAAGCTCAGTGGACTGAGCTACACATACATACTTTATTGCAAAACTGGCTTTTGTGTCTGAAGGATCATTATCAGGTGATTTAGCACATCAGAATGCTAACATGAGCCTTTAAAATATGCAAAATACTTAAAATGGTCATTTATTATTTCATATGTGAGAAATGAAGCTGATTCTGTACAGTGGTTTTAAAGTTCTAGATGGGGTTTAGAATATCCTGGTGGTGTGGGTCTGCTGGAGTTTGATGTTTGCTTTTGTTTGCCTTGTGCAGACAAAGTGAACATCAGAGATTGTGTACTGTTTTGTTTTCCTGTGAAGGCGGCACAGTAATCTCTGGATTGAAATAGGAAATGTTTTAAATTCATGTGTAACTGAATTGCATAAGCCAGGAAATCATGTGTTTTCTGTCAGTTTGAGACAAATTTCTTCTTTTTAATTTCATTATAATATGGGAAAATGATTAACTGAACTCTGGTAGCAAATATGTAATACTAACAACAGATCTGCAGGTTTAACTGGTGGTTGGGGGGGAAAATATATGAACACATAAAAATATACGTGTGTCTATGTATAAAACCTGTCTGTATGTGTATGTATCAACAAAACAAAACCCTCTGCCTGAATATGGCGTCCCTACAAGCTGCTTTGAAATTCCAGTTGTAGGATTTCCACATAAGAATGCGGTGCTATACAGAGATACCTGACTATGCTCTAATTCTCCTGTTAGGAGGATGTAACTATCTAGCCCATGTTTCACAGAGCACGTAGAGGCGACTAGAGTGCTAAGCAGTTGTGCTGCCTGTGGTGGTGTTTAGAGTTCAGATATCTTCACGTGGGAATGCATTGTGCAATACAGATGTGTTCTTCGGTAATGAACGCTTTGTGATCCTCTGGACAATGCCTATGGAAATCCCAGCTTCAGGAACTTAATACCTGAATGTATTTGTTCAAACATCAGACTTGTCTCTGAAGGTTTCAAAGTTGAAATTCTGTAATAATTACGGTTTAGTTTTACATTACTTGTCACAGATAATGTATCTGTCTGAACCTGGTTTCATGCGGGTATGTCTTAATGCAGAATTATTTAAAAATCTGTGAGTTTCTTGAAATTAAAGGGTTTGTAACAGACAAAACCATAATAGAAGGGGAAAACCTGATTGAGCTGACTTTTATTTACTCTTTTGCTTATCTGATGCTGCTAGCTACGATAACATCTTGGAGAATGCTAGCTGACAAGCAAACCGGCTTGCTTCCATTTCTTTTTAAAGTTGAACAACAGCTGAATAGCAAATGATGGTCTGTATCCCAGGTCTTGTAATAAAAAGAAGAGATAGTGTAAATACTGGGCGTCTATTCCCCTGATTTATGTTTATTAATTACACTTCCATGATCCTTTAAAGTGCTGATAGGCTCATAGCATTTGAGGCAATTTCAACGTCAGGTTGGTGCATCCTAGTCTCCAGGCTGAGACAAAGATGATATAAAAAAATCTGTCTTATTGCATAGCTTTTTTCCTATTAAGGTCTATAAAATCTTGTGTAATATCATCATTCTGTGTTCTTTATGTTCATCTTAAAAATAAAAAAAAAGTGGTTTAGTTGTTAAAAGCTATAAACACTCAAATTTCACTTTTTTCTTCTTAGACCCTACAGAAGAATATCTCACTGAAATAAAATGGGTTGTACAGTATAGCTGAAAGGGTTGGAAACTGCTGTTTTAATTTCATTCTGTTCCAAAATAATTACACATCCTTCTTTTTTTCAATGTTAATGAAATAATAACCAATAAAATGTATTATTCTGGCAACAAAAGCTAAAAAGTTTCATCACTGCCCTTTAGGCTAGACAGATGAGAACTTGTTTCAGGGTAACATTTGCAGTCCAGGGGTATGACTCATATCTGCAAACTTGAATGGACTTGTGGAACATGCTGCAGTTTCCAGTAAACCTCTTAACTACGAATTCAAGTCCAAACATAGTTGGTGGTGCTATTCTTAATCTTCTAAGTGCCATATAAGTACCGCTGAGTAATAGTAGAGCTGTGTGGCTAGTTCTAAAAGTACATTCTTGCATTTTCTATGTGTAAATTTGGGAGGTTTGTACAGGCAAACAAGCAAATTGAGCAGTTAATGTTACTTACCTGGCATCATCCAGAATACAGAAATACTGTCTCATGGCTTCCATTCTCTTCAAGGTCAGTTTAATTGATTTTTTTCTTCCAAAGTGTGAGACATCTTTAACATAGTAGCTCCTGCAGTAAAGTTTTCATCAGAATGTATTGGCTTGTCTAATACAGTAGTAAAGTCTCCTCTTAGTGAAGTAGTTTATAAGGGAACATGAATTTTGAAAATGTGTTTAAAGGGTCAGTTGGATGTCTGTTCTGTTTTATATAGTATGTCTTTGCTATGTACTAAAATACAAATGAGCTAATAGAAATGCAGTGGGAGATGATTTGTGTGCACACTTGATGTATGGAATGCACTGGCTTTATCATATGAAAGTGAGGAGAGAACTTTAATTTATGAACAAGATGATATCTAGTCTTTACCAGGTGTCTGGTTTTGGAAGTTAATGAATGGCACTGGCATTTTCCTTCTAGCCAATCTCATAAATCATAAGATTTAACTCTCAAATGAAACTGCATGCATACACTTAAAAATAGTAGTTGGCTTTAAGTCTTGTCAGGCAGATGTATATGTCTCTAAACATCCCATTTTTCAGTGTTGGCAGAATTGTACAACTGAAGCGTATCAGTTTTCCCCAGCTCTTGTCATTTGAACGTGTGGATGACTTGCTGTCTTAGGTTATCATGGGCTGGTTTTATTTAATGTATTTTGAACAGGTCTTGGGACCTGCTTTTCTATTATAAGAACCCCCCTCTTTCAGCACTCTTAATAAGCAGACTAAGATGCAGCAGTGGCTTAAAATAGACATGAACATTTAATGTCTTGTGAAGCATTTCCCTGTCTGCTGCAGGTCTTAGCGCTGTACACTAGGTAAACCAAACTTGAGCTCATCTGATCTTTGTGTTCCTAGTGGACACTAGCAGATGTTCAGGAGCTGTTTTGTGAGCTGGCTAAATATGCCTGTTCACAGAGCGATACTGTGTGCATGCGAGGTGGACAGCAGAGGGGAGCAGCAGCCGGGACGTTTCAGAATGTGTAGTGAAGGCCGAGGCTCCTAAAGTAGGCAGCCACAGACTGGTGCCCTTCACAAGGGTTCATGCTTGCTTAGGATTAAAGGAAAAAGCATAGGTGCCTATCACAAATCTTTCTAGAGGTAACTATTTAAGATGAGGTGAGTTCCGCCCGAGAAGCGTTTCTTCACTGGCTATGAAGGGAGCCTCCACAACTAGCTAAAAATACAGGTGTACCTTTTCTAAGTGTTCTGACTTAAACAGTTAATTTCACCCATGTTGCCAGTACTATACAAATTTGTGTTATGAAGTGCATTCACTCTCCTTTGACTGTCCTTAATAACCACATGTACTTTACACGTTTATGGAAGCTATATATGTGGTGGATGCCAGTGTTACACTGAGAAGGCAGCTTTTCTTTTTCTTTCTCTATGGTCAGGTATAAATCTTACCCATAAGTATTTATAAATTCTTTAAAGGGACTTTAATATGGCTTTAACTAATGTAGTACAAACTTATAATTGACTATTCATGTGTCTAGAAGTATTCTTGTTAATTTTAGTTCACTTCATCTTAAATTCTGGGGTTTTTTTCCTCTTCAGCTGTTCAAGCTAAGGTTATTCACCATTGCAAAAACAATTAGTTTCCAGCATTGCATTACAAATTGCTAAGAAGGGAATGCACGCTTTCTTTAACATTATTTCCAGCTGATGGAGCTGAAAGACCAAATAAGAAGGTTTTTAAAAAAAGAATAACAAGTGGAAAAAAAAAAAAACAAAACCAAACCACTGTGGAAGATAAACAAGCAGGCTAATGATCACTGATTTTCTTTTTTTTTAATGAAAATATTTGTTTGTGACGGGATGTGAAGTAGTCTGGGAATTCAAGAGCATTCCTTTTGAATTTAACTTCTTTATTATTATTATAATCCCCAAATAAGACAGCTATTCTAGCCAGCTTTATATATAAATGTGAGCAAACATTTCAATGTAGTTCTGTATCTTTATCATGAAGAAGAGTATACATAGTTCAATGAACCAGTTGCAAGGGCACAAGTAAAGTCTTTATGGACTTCTTCCCTTAAAAAAAAAAAAAACCAAACAGATTTTAATATGATGGAAACTGATTTACTTTCACATACAAGTGCTTTAAAATGGAGTGGAATTTATTGAGATGTGATTACACACCTGGTTATATGGTAAATAGTCTCCCTGCTCTCTGCTACTTTGCGCTTACGAATAACTAGAAGTTACAAAAATGTATACTACTTTATAAATTGTGTAATTGCTAGTCATTTATTTACAAAATTATTTTGCACGACTGGATTAGGACTCAGTATGTTGAGAACTCTACCAGTATAGAGGAAGAGTTTCTGCCTTGCATAGCTTTAAAATTGAAATGCTCCACTTCCCCCCTGCCCCCTCTCCCCAAAATACTAGGCTCTTCAGTAAGCAGCCCTGTTCTCACAAGTGCTCAACATAGAAAGATACTGCTGGGTAATTTGATACCATTCCTATTTCATCTAGGACATATGGGTTACCAGAATCAGAAGCAAATAATGGATGGTAAACACTTACTGAGATTCTTTTATGATTTGTCTTGAGGTTTGGCATTATCCTGTGAATCTTGTTCACTTGAGGAATCATCTCTGGCATGAGCTTGTTTCCTAATAGCGTCTGCTGTCTTAAGTTAGATATGGTCTTCTAGATGTTACTGAATTTAGGTGGATTTTTTTTTTTTTCCTGCAGATAAAGCGTTCCTGCTCTTGATGGTTGTGGGCTTTTTGCTGCTTTTTGCAGTTCTTTTTCCTTCTCTGAAAAAATAAGTATGAAGGGTAGGACATACTTGGACATAGTCTGCAATCCTCTTCTTGGAAAGTAAGATAAAGGACAAATGTACACATACCTAAAAATGTGTGTGGGGGGGGAAATGTTGATGGTTGTATGATTGCTGACTTGAAGAACTAGCCTAAAAATAAAAAGGTTGAGATGGGTATTAGCAAACAGGGATGTTGAGACAAAACTGAAACCCTGTGAAAATCCCCATAATTCACAATAGCTGTTCATCAAAATTACGATATTACTTCTTTTAATGTACAGAAGTCCTACCTTGCTTTATTCATCTCCTTGTGTATGGTGTTGAATAAAGTAATGTGTCTTCTAAGACTGAATCATCTTTGTATATCATTTGTTTGATCCATGCCAGTTTACCAGCTGGTAGATTTTTCTGCAGTTGTGATGAAGGAAAAAATATGAAGTAAGCTGAATGGAGTATTAAGTCTTACCAAAAAGAAATAGGCATCTTTTCTGCCTTGTAAAGGTGATGGTATTGCCCGCAACAGAAGGATTTGTGTCAAAGAAACGTACTCTTACTTGCTGTAATACTTGTACGTCATTACTAGTTTGTGCTGGCACAGCAGCTGCTGTGAATGCTCAGCTCTTGGGATGCAATTCCAGAAGGTTAGTGGCTGATGTTATGTTCTCTGTATAGCAAAGAACTGTCACCTCAGTACAAAAGAAAGATTGAGGGTTGGTTTGGGTTTTGGAGGATTTTTTTGCATGTGTTTGTTACAGTAGGAATCCAAACCAGTTATGTGAAAGCTGAAGCAAATCTGCTAGCAATTCTGTACAAAACCATTTTGGTTTTGTACATTTTCTGTTCCTTACTGTATTGAAGAGTATTTAGATTGACCCTTTTTGGTTTTTTTCAGTGGAGTAAGAGATGGGGAACGATGTAAAGTGGGGGGAGGGGGGCGGTGGAATGGGGAGTGTGGTCCTGTATACTGGAAGTGTTTTTTAATACTTGCTCTATGTTCAGAAATAGTGACATTATGGCTAATATGTGGCATATAAATAGCAAAACTTAGACTTTTACAGAAGAAAAAATATTACTTCAACAGTTGCTAATTTCAAGAATACCCAATATCACTGAGTTCTGATAAAACAGCATTCTTTGAGCAGCGTGCCTCTGGAGTAGGGAAGTTAACAATGTTCAGAACTCTTTTAAAAGATAAATTTGTCAGAAGGAAAGACTTGAGTAATCTTGAGCTTATGGCTTAGACATAAGTCAGATGGGACTTCATAAAGTCATGCTGCACTTGGTGGTTTTTTGTGTAACTAAAATTGTTGTTTATTTTGTGTGGTCTCACTTGTCCTATTGGACAGGTAACATTTATTCTTATTGAAATAATGAAGCAGAAAGCCTCAAAGGAATTTTTTTAAGTGATACTGTAGTATTCTATCATTTGTTGTACAGGTGTTTCTTTTGTGATTGCCCCAAAAGTGATAGTGTATATATGTGAGGAAGTGTAGTCTGACCGGGTTCTTCGCATGTGCCAGGCAGAGGACTTAACTGCAAGAGGTCATGCCTCTAGAACCAGCTCTGGGAATATTTCATTACACTTGCAAGATTCATTTTTTTCTGTTTTTAATAGAAACACTGCAGTAGTTCTTTCCCTAGTTTTGGGGAAGGAGGAGATGCAGGGGGGAATAAAGAAGTAAAAACTTGGTAGGTATATTTGATTTTTGAGTTGGGAAAAGGGTGGTATCCTGAGGGCAAAACAGACGGTAGTACCTATTAGCAGCTGTGAACTAGAAACAATCTGTGCAAAACTACATTTGTCCCAGACTTACTAACTGTACTTTCTGCAGTTCTCTTCCCTCTTCTTCGCCAAATCTTCAATTATTTGCTTTAGACAGGATTACTCTGTCCTGTGATCAGAAGACATTGGCTTCATTCATTCGTCTTATGGTCAAATTGTTAGGTGGGTTCCTGAGTGTTTATCATATAGAAAAATTGTGTAAAACTTATTTTTCAGCCAATCTGAGGACTTTTTCTGTAAGTAAAAGAAAGCGCTGTAAGCATCAGCAGTGTAGCATGTTGAAGAATCACTTGGGTAAAGCAAATAACATTGAACAAATAATTCTGGTTTTGTAGGGTTTGCAGTGTTGTGAATATATGCCTTATACCTTCAATTGACAATGTTTGCTCTTCCCTGTGGCTTAAAGATTTAAGGGTTTCCATCATGCTCCTAGAGTTAAGCAGACTTGCTATATTTAAATTGTGCTGATAAGTCATGAAACAAATTACTTCTTTCCTTGTTTTCACTAGAAATGTTTATTTGGGGTTTTTTTAAGTCCCTGTAAAGATAGAGAGGGAAAATAGCCTTGCAGGTAGGCAGTAGGTCCTGTAGAGCTTAAGAATAGTCAGTGAATGTCTATTTGCTGAAAGAGGTTGAAAGATACTTTGAGGTGCAGAGTGAGAATCTTGACTCTGTACCCATGAAGACAACATCTGTCTTAGTACTTTGCTGAAGAACTTCTTAAAAGGTACCTCTGGTTGGGATGTGGTTTTTGTTTATTCTAATACTTAGTTCATGGGCAGAAGGAGTGTCTTTTCATGACCTTACCTTTCTCCCCTGCTGCTAAGAACAAAATAAATTCCACTACTGTCCTCATTCATTTTCCACGCTTTGTCATTTTGCCCCATAAATTTTGTGTATACACTTACAAACTCAACCAGAACAGTAATGCTCTTGAGTTTCAACGCTGCCCAAAGAGTGGAAAATCAAAAGTTCATAATGGCTACTCTCAGTGTTTGAACTCCCTAACTTTAAACACCAGTTACCAGCGAATGAGATAATCAAAATGAAGTGCTTGGATTTGTTTTCACTAGTTTCATGTTAAGAATTTTACTTTTTTAGCTTATTTTTGAGAGTAGTTTGGGAATTTACAGAATTTAATCATTTAACACCTTATCATTTGTTAATCATTTGGGGTGGAGGGCTTAAAGTTTACCGCAAGAATTTAAGAGGGTAAGTCAGATATAACTGAGGATTGTTGTAACATGCAGCTTTCTGCTAATTGCTCATTAAAGTCTCTATTATAAAATTTTACCTGTTGCATTTCTTGGTTTTTCTTTTATTTTAATTGCTTTTATATACTTACTTCTGTGCTAAAAGGTAAAATGGCTGCAGCTTGGTTCATGTTGCCTAGTTTCAAAGATCAAATTACATTATCATGTGTTTATTTAAATATTCTGTCTTTAGTAAGCATTGAGCACTTTCAAACAGTGGTTCACAGGTATATTGTTGTTTGTGATGAGGAACTTGTTTGATGAAATTGTTTTTCATTATATTGGGAACCTCCCAAGTAGTATACTGGGTGTTCAGATAAATGACGAACTGTCCAATATTGTGGGCTTGGATACTGAATCTACTGCACAGATGAATCTGAAGAAAAATAAATATCCACTGAAGCTGCAGAAAGTTATTTTGTACTGGAGTACTATTAACTTTCTGAAATAGTCATTTCTCATACCGTCTGTTCACTCACCAACTGTAGATCTTCACAGATTGTGTTCCTTTTTAACATGTCGATCACTATCAATTACTTTGAGGTTTGAGTAACTTACCTGCTGTAGCTATTTGAATAGTCTTTGAAGGAGGACAAGCAAAGAGGAGAATAAACATCCATCTTACATGAAATTAATTTCAGGACAGTTTAGTGTTGGCAAGTGTTGACGGTATTAGACCTAACTTACCTAGCTAGGCTGAACGCTTGTACCAATGCAAAGTAATAAACTAAGACTGAAATCTGAATTATGTTTGACCACTTGTATGACACAAGCCCACACACTGCAGTATTTGTTGAGCAGATGGCTCCTAACATTATCCCTGGAAGATGGGAGCATGAATGACTGCTCTCAAAATGCTCTTCAGTGTTGTTCTATAGAACTTTCCGATACATAGCTGGGATTGTTTTACAGCTTACACACTTGTGCATAGGTGTGATGCAATATGTACAGAGTTAGCAGTTTGATTCATCTGCATTATCATCCAAGAGGCACATGCAGGTAATCTATAATTCCTGCACTAGAGATTACTATGTGCAAAATACTTCGTATGCTAAGGACTCAAGACTGAGTGGAACTTCAAAAATTGTGGAGTATCACATATCCTTGTTTACTACAGTGATTAGACTGTTAATAGGAAAGGATCAGTTAAGTTTTTGTTTTCTTGGTTGCTTGTGAGTAAAGATTTTGAAAAATCAGTTGAGTATACATTAAGTGAACTTTTTTCTATTGTGTCTTTACAGGAGTACCAAAGTCAGATCTTCTACATACAAGATCTTTAAGAGGGCACAGAGACTGCTTTGAAAAATTTCACTTAATAGCAAATCAGGACTGTCCACGATCAAAACTCTCTAAAAGTCCATATGCAGAAGTAAAAAATATCTTGAGCAAAAAAATTAACTGGATCATACAGTATGCACAAAACAAGGATTTAGACTCTGATCCTGAAAGCTCAAAAACATCCCAGCACCAGCTTTTTAACTTCAGACATCAGACTGATAGAAAATTACTCCCACAGTTTGACTCCCCAGTACCTAGATACTCTGCAAAATGGATAGGTGGGAATTCTGGAGGCATCTCAGGCTGCTCACAGACTCTTTTGGAACAAAGAGAATCCACTGATTTCAGACTTGGTGTGTTACAAGAAACAGGTGCTACCTTCTGCTGCAGCAGTGTTTTGTGGTCTAATCACAACCAAGTCCAGAAAGCTGAAAAAGCTGAAGGTGATTCACTTCCCAGTGTTCATAGAAGGCATCCTCAATACAGCAGGGAAGAATGTAAGTATATATCTATTTACATGCAACCTAGCAAGCAAGGGCATTCTTTGAAATGTCTCTTGGCCACATAATGTCCCCACAGGGCATTAATTCACATCCTGAAATCCAGCTTTTAACAGTTTGGAGTTACTGTAAAATCTGTGAAGAAAAACGCTACATGGCTAAGCAAATAGTGTGGAGGGTTTGGTGGTTGAGGGGGGGTTGGTTGGTTGTTTTTTTAATTTTCCTGTTAGTTATACCTCGGTGTGATACAGGACATGCCTAACTTACACAAAAAAGTTACTGTTACAGTTGATTGCAGTCACTTCAATATGTCAGTCCTGGCAGTTGCACAGTCATGCCTGTGGAGATTACTAAGCTCCTGAAAATAACTGTCTTACTGAACTTGTGCGGTGCCTTGAGTTACATTTTACAGAGAGCTGCCCTAAGCAATAGGGGAAATTAGAGGTAAGGTAGCAGAGCAAACTTGTGAAATAACATGAAGTTAAACATTCTTAATAGTAGCAGGCTTTCCTTGTGCATTTCACTAATTTTTTTTTTTCTATTTATTGAGCATAAGAAAATGGGAAGGCCCTTATGCCACCATGTCCTCTTAAAGGCTGTAGCAGTAGATCTGAGCAATCTTTTGATGACAGTGGTGATACTGAAAGCAGTGGAAAATAAGTTTTCCAGTTATTTAAGAAGGTCACCAGAAGAAGTTTTTAGAAAAATCTAGGATATTGGAATCTGGAATCAGCCTATATGAAATGTGTTTGGACTAAGTTCCTAGAGATCTCTGCAGTTACCATCCTGCTTTTAGAACAGTGCCTGGTCCTCAGTGGAATACATCCACTCTTACTTTTGTAGATGAGGGAAGTAATTGGGGAGGGTGTCTGAGTTTCAGAAGACCTGAGAAAGAAGACAAAGGCTGGTGAATATTCAGTGGAAAACTAGGTGATGAAAAACAAGGTGATAATGGAATTCAGAATGTCAGAAGACAGAGTGAGAAAGAGGTACTGTAAAAAGTTGGAATCAGTTTCTTTAGGCTCCCGTTTTTTTAACAAACTAACAAACCTGTCCTTGCACAGTTTGGTCATTTCTCATTCTTTATAAAAAGATATTATTTAACTGCTGTATGATGCTTTATATTGCATTTGTAGTGAATTAGTAGTCTTAAAGCCATAAATCGAAACAGATATGCTGTGCTGTTTGACCGCTTGTCCTCTGGAGTCATAAAT
Organism: Harpia harpyja; assembly: GCF_026419915.1. NCBI lineage: Eukaryota > Metazoa > Chordata > Aves > Accipitriformes > Accipitridae > Harpia > Harpia harpyja. The sequence continues at coordinate 28,918,604 of NC_068947.1, forward strand.
TGGGATTACATAAACCAGGACAGCACTTAACAGAGGAATTGTGAAAGCTTGACCTGGTTTATGGGGTTATCTAACTGAAGTTAGTGACTTGGAATTTATTTCTCTGATCTCTGATTTTGGGACAAGGGAACATAAAGCTGTTTTGAGCACCGTAACAGATTTTTTTCTTCTGTTATGACTGCATAATGCACTTTTGAGGCAATTTTGCTTTGTATTACAAGTATTTGTTTAATCTTTTTGCAGTATTTAGCTTTAAAAGACATTCATTTGGAGACTCTATGATTATATAAAGTTTGTATTTTGGAGAAAAATATAGTCAGATTTCCTCTGCCAGAATTAGGTACCTTCTTATTGCAATAACTCCACTGTAATGACATAGCAGTCTACAAAAAAAAAAAAATTATTGTTAATGTAATTGTAAATAGCTTGGCCAATATTTATTTGTAATTTACCTCGGCTACAGCTAGAATAATGTTTTATCATTTAAATTTGGTGTTCTGCTCCTTCTCCCTTTTCCTTCTGTATCAGAATTATGTGACATGAAACAGTCCTATCGTGATGCACACACACGAAATGTGTGAACCTGCCTATCCGCTACAGTTGATGAAATATTGATGACAATAATGAAGAAATGGGAAGTAACTTCCTACTACTGGGTATAAAAGGGGGAAAAAAAATCTTGACATTTTTATGAAGCTGTCAATTACTGTATTAAATCCAATCAGGGTTTTCATGGAGTTTAAAGGGTGGTAAGATGCAAGAAAGGAATCTTCAATTGTATTGATAGCTGAAGGTAGGAAGGAGCACCACTGTACCTGGCTGTTAGAGGAGAAAGGTGAATCTGTGTCACTCTTAAATGGCCTTACGTCTTGAGTAACAAGTAGGTTATCTTTAGCTGCTGCCAACTTCTTTGGTCTGGCACTACTGACAGAAAGTTAATATCCCACAACTGCAAGATGTGAGAAAGATTGAAAGAGAAGGCTTAGGATAATCAAATAGTCCTGTGAGTAGGTAAAGACCATCTTTTCAAAACTTACGCTTTAAATTTACAACATAGAAACCTCTTGCACTGAGAAATCTCTGAAAAAAAGCTGCATGTTTGCAGCACAGGTTTTCTTCAAGTATGCAGTGAGAGCTTTGCTAAGCTGCAGCATCGTTTAGATAAAATATTTAAAAATTGCAAGGTCTTAAAGCTTGTTTCAGTGCCTTGTATCCTCCTGTGGTGATCAGGATTGTCAGTTTTCACCGTGCTGCCAAGAGCATCTCAGCAGCAGGTATGGCAGGGTTGAGGAATTTCTAGGAAGCAGGCCAGTGCTTCCCCACTTGTTGCTGTTGATCAACAGCAGCGTAGAGTACTTTCACAATTCCGTCCTCTGAGGTTTAATATATATATTTTTTTTTAATGAGGATGATAAGTGTACACATAATGTGAGATACAGAAGGCCTTTTGAATGATGCAGAGGATCTTTTAGTTCTCACTAGGAGCAATGCAGAGGATCTTTTAGTTCTCACTAGGAGCAATGCAGAGGATCTTTTAGTTCTCACTAAGAACATAGCACGAGAAAGTGAGAAGTAAACCTATTTTTATATGCTGGTCTTTATATCAAACTAAGATTTTTCTTCATCATTTGCCACTGAGGTACTCAGTGGAAACTATGTACATTATTCTTATATGCATAAAGCACAAAACTTGATAGCCAAAACAGGTAGCTGTGTGCTGAAAATTCTGTCCGGAAGCTGTTTCCTGTAGGCTTGCAAATGCAGCAGGACTTACCTCAGAATTGTCCACTTGCCCACAATTAAAGAGATGTACTTGCAGGGGTTACACTGTGGAAACCATGTTTTGCAGTCAGAGGAAGGTAAAGTATTCAAAGGTGTCAAGCAATTTACAAGCAATTCTGATTCTGGACACTACTGTTTTGGGGACTTGAGTTTCCAGCTTTTTGACATTGAAGAAAGGGCTTTCCTGTGGGGTAAATTTTTGTCTATGACAACATAAAACAGAGAATTTTCAAACTTCCCATAAATGATTGATGAATAATGTTGCCACTGACTTACTGCCACACATATGTTGATTATTAGGATACAAATGATGACAAATTGAGAAAATAGGAGTCTGTTTAGGGATACTTATGTGGCTTTGGTAGTAGTTAATAACACATTTTATTGTTACAGTGACTATGATGACTTCTGGAGAGTTAAAGCAACTTAATGAAAAACTGCTCAAGCAAATCCAGGGTGAGAATTTTTCAATACTCTGTTTTGGGTTTGTGTTGCTTTGTAATAAAGAAAATCTTGTTTAAAAAAAGAAAATGTAATGGCTTTCCTGTCAGTTAAGTTTTGAACTGAACCTATCATGTTTCCATATAAAACAGAAACTTCAAGTTGCTTTTATTATGTAGCCTCTCTGGGTGTTGCAGACTGGCACTTTGAAGAATACAATATTTTATTTTAAGGGGTTTTTTTGACTGTAATCATAGAATTATTTACATTGGAAAAGACCTCTAAGATCATTGAGTCCAACCATAAACCTAACACTGCCAAGTCCACTACTAAACCATGTTCCCAAGCACCACATCTACACACCTTTTAAATACCTCTGGGGATGGTGACTCAACCACTTCCCCGGGCAGCCCTCTTCCAGTGCTTGATGGCTGTTTCAGTGAAGAAATTTTTCCTACTATCCAATCTAAACCTCCCCTGGTGCAACCTGAGGCCATTTCCTCATGTCCTATCATTTGTTACCTGGGAGAAGAGACTGACACCCACCTCACTACAACCCCCTTTCAGGTAGATGTAGAGAGCGATAAGGTCTCCCCTCAGCCTCCTTTTCCCCAGGCTGAACAACCCCAGTTGCCTCAGCCGCTCCTTGTAAGACTTGTGCTCTAGACCCTTCACCAGCTGTGTTGCTCTTCTTTGGACACACTCCAGCACCTCAATGTCTTTCTTTTAGAGAGGGAGCAAAACTGAACACAGTATTCAAAGTGCGGCCTCACCAGTACAGCATACAGGGGGATGATCACTTCCCTAGTCCTGCTGGCCACACTATTTCTGTTAAAATTGAAATCAACTTCATTTTGAGTTACAAAGTGATCCACCTTGGCTCAGGTCACCTAAAACTATAAACTGGTGACCTGTTCAGTTCACAATGCATACTCCAAGCTGCTTTGGAACCAGAAAAAGTGTGGTGTTCTTGTGCATAAGTCCACTTAAATGTCTGTGTCTCTTTCATAATACCGTTCAGCACTGCTTCTTAACTCTATGAAAGTACAGGGACCAAGTGCATTAACCTAATAATGTTCTTGCAGATGTGTTTGAAGAGCTGACGCAGCAAGTTCAAGAAAAGGACTCTTTGGCCTCAGAGCTCAACGTCCGTCATATTGCAATTGAGCAGCTGCTGAAGAATTGCTCCAAACTGCCATGTCTACAGATGGGACGAGCAGGGATGAAATCAAATGTGCCCATATAAAGGGGATGGAACTTCTACCCCCTATAGAGCTAACTTTCCCTAACAAACAGCTTTGTTAACCATTAAGTACGGCTGCACAGATATTTAGAAGCTTTTGAGGAAACTTGGGCAGCTTTCTCTTTGCATTCATAATCCATGAGAAGTCTTATTCCTCTTCGGTTTTAACAAAAAAGGCAAATGTTTTAGGTATTAAAATCTACTGTAATAAGGTTTATTCATAGTTAGGGATTTTTTTTTTTTTGCCCATAACTACGCATGAGCCTTGACCTGAATTCTGTGTTTTGTTGATAATAAAATTGTTTCTAACAAAGAATGACCTGAAGCCTGTAAACCTGCCTCCTTCATACAGAGGAAAAATAAAAATTTGAGTTTTGATCAGGTCTGATCATATTACATTCTAGAGAGCTTTAAGGGGAGAACAGTATTAATGAAACTCATGGGGTTTTATTTATTATGAGCAGTATTTTATTATTGAAATTTTATACTAAATAAATATCACTATTTTAGGTACTTTTCCAGATCTCTTTATAAAATGTCTGAATTACTCTGTGTAATGTTTATGCCTTGTGTATGATTGTTTAACCTTAACCTTTTTCAGGTCTGTATCTTTCATGATACAATTTAAAAAAAAAAGAACCCAACTTGTTTCCCAAAGAGATGAATTTTGCGTGTTAAAAAAATGTGGTGGTGCATCACTTATTTTTATTAGCTTTATAACTGAAGAATTTGGTTCGTGAGAGATGTTTAAAAAAAAAACACAGCACTTCCTTTAAATTTTAAAAAAAAATCCATACTTTGGTTTTAACGCATAGAAGTTGTTTTATATGTGAAATTGTCAATGCTGAAAAATTACTTTGAAGAAACTAAATAAATTTGTAATACTATATTACCTTGTTATGATTTTTTTATAAAGTTGGATCAGACTATGATAAAGTATTTTGATTTTGAAATGCAAATAGTGATATGTTATAAAACAGAACAGCCTTTGCTTTTTTAAAACTTTTATCAGTCTACCATACCAAGAAAACTCAATTAATCTTTGCCAAAGTTTGTCGAGCTCCATTTGCGTGACTGAAAGTTGCTGAGTTGCACTGAGAAAGTCAGCGGTGGGAGGAGAAATTCTCCCCCCCCCCCCCCGCCCAAAGTTAGCCTTGTGCTTTCTGATTTTATCACTTCAAGTGAAAACAGGGAGTAATTTATATAGCTGAGTTGAAGGAATGACTAGCATGAAGAACGATTTAGATTTGATTTTAAAATCAAACTGAGAAGTAAGTTGAAGTTCAGACTAGGTTTATTGATTGCCCTCCCTATAGTGATATCTGGACTACGTAGGACAGGTTGATTAATTTTACTGGTTTTCCATAATGCATTTCTGGAAGGGCCCTGAAAGGAGCTTGAAACAGCTTGAGAGTATGTATGAGTGGGGACTTGAACTTTGCTGTTTGCTTTTGTGGGAGTTAAAAGCATAGCATCTACACTTTTAAGTCATTCCTACTACCTTTAAAAGTATTTTATTTCTGTTATATTAGATTAGGTTTTTGATCCAGGCATGGTTGAGGGGGGGTTCTTTTGTTTTTAAGAGGTATTATAATTAGGAAGGATGACTTCTGGGACACGTAAGCTGTGGAGAAACAAATTTTTTTATGCTTTGCCCTCAATACAATTGTGAGTCAGGGGGAAAGGAAATCTTGCATTAAATTTGAGTTGTTTCTGTATATGTAATGTTGATTCTTAGGGTATTCAGATATGAGATGCATGTGTTTTGAGTAAGTAGTGAACAAGCTTTAACAAGACAGAGGAGAAAAGACTTGCATTTGCAAAAGTGGTATTTGAGGCTATGAACACCTATCAAATAAAATCCAGTTTGAGAGTCTTAACAGCTTAAAGCTTACCAGTTTTCATTTACATTATAAACTATTGCTTATTTAAAATGGTAACAAGAACTGGCCAGAAACGGGCTTACTTAAACAGAAGGATCTTAATGAAATCCTCTCTGAAAACATAGGTAGAATTGCTACAGATTTTTTTTTAATTTTTTTTTCCAATTGCTAGTGGTAAAGGGCAGAAACAGAATTCTTTTTTTTTAACAAAGGAACATACTACCAATAAAAACATTCACCTAAACTGAATCCTGAAACCTTCTGTTACTCTTTTTTTATTGTAGTGCCTGGAGACCCCAACAGTGAGAACACAGCTGCATCTAAGGCTGGATTAAACAGTAATTAAATTCACAAGGAGGAGTCTTGCTTGAGGAAAATGAGATCTGGATGAGTATAAAAGAGCATACCACAAAGTTAAATCCATTTAAGAGCTTACTCTATTACTTTCATGCAGATTCTTCCTTTTTTAGGAGCAACTTGGTAACTGCATTATAAAAATGTTGTGCGCTCTTTTTCCTAACTTGGGATCTCACATTGGGCAGGGGTATTCTCTTAGCACCCCCAAATGATAATGCATGAGCTGGTTTCCAAGCTGACAAGCCATTTCCAGAAAGTGGGTAGGGGGCTTGGGGCTTGTTGCTGCTTTTCGGTTAATCAAACCCTAGGAATAGAATTGATTTTTTGGTTGGCTGGTTGGTTTTCTTTATTAGAAATATTTCTGCTACATGACACTTTCTAGCTAATGCAGCTGTTCATGTCAAAATTGGAAATGCTAATTACATGTGGCAAATATGTAATAGATTGCATAGGCTGTTAAATTTGTTTTGCAATTATAAGATACAGATTGACTTATACGTATTTAAATACTGAAATTTTGAGGAAAATGTAATAAAGCAATCTGTTAATTTCCTTTTCAGTTTAGTAGATTGCTTGCTTTATTATTTTTTCCTCAGGATTTTTAGTTTTAAGAATGAATAAAATGTTTCTGTTTTTTACTGGATATAAAGTTAGTGATGTATAACCGAAACAATACTAAGGAAACTGTCTGTAGCAATAGCGTTGAAGCTATTAAAGTTGATTGGGTCACATGTTAAGAAAACTCTCACATGATAGCTGTGGTTCTAAAACTTCTCAAAATCATGATGCTTCTGGCTAAAGAAAGAAAAGGTTTAAATTCATAAAGACTGCAAGTAAATCTATTTGTTTGTTATAATCCTTTTTTTATTGTGTTGTGTGAAGCAGCCCTCTATTCACTTTTATTTTGCAATGATTAAGTATGTTAGCATCTCGGCTTCAAGTTTTTAAAAAATGATTTCATAAGAATGTTATGTTAAGACAGTGTGTTGGAATGAAGGGGAGTAGGAATGCCAGTGGCCGTAGCTCTCAAGGTAGATTAAATTCTGCAGTAGGGTGGAAAAAACAAAGATGCTATTAAATTACTATTGTTGTTTGGTAGCGTAATAATAACACAAGTCAATGGTGGATCCCACAGTGGAATGAAAGCCAGAACTTTACTGGGTTTATCACCTCCATTTAACTTATATCCCATACAGTGCCTATTGCCATAAAGTTCTGAAACCTGCAGGAAATGTCTTGCAATCATTTATCTACCATCTGTTTGAATGTTTGTTTAGAGGACTGTTTTCCTCAGTTACTGAGAACAAATTAATTTGCCAGTTGAAGGTGTAGTTATGTAGTCAGATCTTTTCTATAGGCCCTTCCTAAGGTAGCCACGTCGGACACCTCCTGGTCCTTGCCTGCACTAGCGTCCTCTGCTCATTGTAGTCTCTGCTCCTGAGTTGCTATGAAAAGCCTGAGAAATGCCATTGTTCTTCTGTTAGCATAAGCAACAACAACAAAAAATCATAGTTTACTTCTCGGTACTTGTAATACCTGTGAATTTCCTCTCTGCCCCTCTTGACATTCAGCTTGCACTCTTGGTAACCAGCCAGTACCTTCCCCGCTCACCCCCTCACCATTCAGCTGCCGGCCTTCCCCGGGTCCTGGGCACAGCTGCCTAACCCCCGCTCGGATTTCGGAAACGGTGCTGCCATGCGAGACAGCGCAGTGAGAAAGAGGAGAGGTAAAATTACAGGCTGAAGTAAGATTGTTGACAGCAGTTCATTGGTAGCTCAAGGATTCGAGAGTAAAGCGTGAACAACATGAAAAGGTGGGAAATTGGGAAGAAAAGAAGGGTGTCGAGCCTGCAGCTGGCAGTCAGGTCATCGGTGTTGACAGCATCGGTGGATTTGGTGCATGAGTGCAGTTCAGCAGCCCCCAAGATTGGCAGCTCTGTTCTCACGCCCGGCTCCCCCATCCAGCCCTCCTGAACCGATGCCCACCTGCTCAGCAGCAGCTCTTCAAGCATCTTACCTGGGTGTCAGCACAATGGTGCTTAGCAGAGTAACTCTGTAAGCCCTGCTGATCGAGTGTGTGTGTGTGTGTGTGTGAGAGAAACAGTAAACAGTTGCTTTGTAGTTGTATGTATCTGACTTGCAGAGCCTCTGTGCATGGCTACGGATGGCCAAATATAATGACTCAAGCAATGAAAGATGTCTGTGTTTGTATGGCAAGTACAGTCTCTAGGTAGATGCAGGTATATTGTTTTATGCTGGCTGAACCTGAGATAAGCATGCAGCAAATGTCCTTGATGCTACATATGGGTATCAATGCTACAGGTCAAGTATTTCAGGGGGAAAAAAACCTGACTGCTATGTACAGGTCATAAATTTGCAGTGAAAGTGATCGCTTACAAAGTTAAGGAAGTTTTGTTTGTGCACAAATGGAGACAAAAACATTCTAACTGTGAAACTTAAAGTTGTCATTAAACATACACCGGATGTGCTACTGGTACACCTAAAAGAAAATGAAAAAATTCTTCGTATTTCATTTGCAATAGCATACCTATGTGCCCCTGTGCTAGCAGAAAGAATGAATAGGAACACTGGTTTTGCATTTCTCATCTTTTGAAGTTATGTGGGTAAGCTTCAACCCTTTTTATATTAAAAAGGGGGACAACAAAGGCAATACTCCTATAGTCTTTGTCTAATGGAAGAGCATGAGGGGAGATCAGGTCAGGCAACATGCCATCTGTTAATGAAGTGCAGCTGATCATGAGGTGAAAAAGGGCCTAGCTACATACTAAAGAAAATGTTCCAAATGTTATTTGGGGGAAGATACTACTTAGCACTGATGAAAAATGTGCGTGATTCTTAATAATCACCTAATACCTAACAAGGGAAGGCTTATGCAGCTCTCTGTCCTGTTCTCTCACTCTACCCCAGTAACTCAGGAATCTGCTAATTTTACCCAAACTTGATAGAAATGTGATAGAAAGCTAAAAAAGTCTCAAAATCTTTAGAAGATGATGTGGCTCATGGAGATTTTATGAAGCCCTCTACAGGTGTTCCACTTAAGAGGAAAGAAAGAATTCTGCAGGACGGGATCACACCAAAGCATCAGTGGAGGGAGAGCAGTGGGGGGGTGTGTCTGGGAATGCCCCAAGCACAGGGAAAGCTTTGCCGGGTGCTTAGGAATAAGGAGGAGTCACAGGGCTGTGGGCAGAAGGGCTGAGCTCCTCCACTGCTGCAACTGGGTTGACTTCTTGAGATGCTCCAATGCTGGCAACGCGATCCCGTGGTGTCCCTGCAAGCCGAGATCAACACGCTGGGTTTCCGATTGATTTCTTGCTGTCAGTTGAGGTGGCAGCAGAGCAGGTCCTGCTGGGTTACCAGAACAATCCCGTGATGTCACCTTTTCAGAATGCATCGGATCTACAGATCATCATGCTGTCAGAGGAAGGCATTAAATGAACTAGTAGTGTTTCACTTGAGAGCAGCAGCAGTGTCACTGTTAAACTTGTACAGGGGCACTTGACCAACTGTGTGGAATGGCAGAGAAACACCAGCTTACCAGGATGTACGTTCAGCTGCAGGCTTTTGTTTTTAAAATCACTGACATCGCACACAAGAAACGAGGTTCACGAGAAGCGTGGTTAATAAATCTGATGCAAAACCACCAGGAGTCTTTGGAACACTTCTTTTGCATGATCATAACTTCCAGCAGGAATCTGACATGGCCCGACAGTGCCTTTTCCAATTCTTTAATATGTAGTCTGTCTATTAGGCTAGCATTGAAAACACACTCTCATTGTAGCATTTAGTTTTACTCACAACAACAAAATAATGCAAATTCAGTTCAAACCTTATTTCCTAAGGTAGTATATTGACACTAGAACAAGATGCCTCTGAGTAAAATCCTCAGCAGTAATAAAAGGCCTACCAAGGCTCGTCCTGGGGCAACTCATGTGAACCTCTATTACAACAGCCTCAGGATCTTCATCATCATTTTCATCCTTATTTCAAAAGTAGATTGCAATGCTGAGAGACTAAGCAAAAATAGGTGATTGGATAGAGGTAGCCTTTGCAAGTCTAAGTTGCGCGGTCTGCGTGGCTATATTCATAAACTTGATGAATTACATTCATATATATCTAAAATAAGAACCTGGCTAAGAATTTTTTCTACCTCTTATTTGAAAGCATCTAAGCATTTTTTGTGCTTTTCTATGTATATTGAATGCGTGTGAGTCAGTGTGTTGGTTTTGCGGTCACTCAAGCACACAGCAGCCTTCATTCCTTGACTTCTGGTAAGGAGTCACAATACCTCTGTATATAGCACATACATATAAAGTATATATAACAGTGTATGTTCATTGTAATCCTGTAAGTGAAGAAACATAGCTAAAGATTGGGTTTATTAACCAAGGGTAGCCTAACTTCTTTTTTTTTAATAATACCAGTTTGGTACAGGTTCCTGAGCAGAACAGTTCTGGTAATTCCTCTTTAAAATATTTTTTCTTCCTGATATAGCAGAAAAAATAAGAAGTACTCTGTGAAGCCAAATGCCAGCTTTAAATGATAAGACTTCTTTAATCCACCTAAAGAAAGATGAAATTATCGAAAAATGGTTTCACAGTTTTCACCTTTTCTATGATTTTTGCTAATCTGCTGAAGATAAAAAATACTGTGGGAAGTCAGTTTTATGGGGGTCGGGGGAGGAGAGGTAGCAGTTTGTGGCTTCCAGTAGATATATTAATTAGAATTCAAAATGCAAGGCAGCCAGACTTCAAAATGAAAAGATCATAGACTGCAGATTATTCTGTTTAGAGCTGTGCATTGAAATAAACAATAAGGGACTTCTTTCCCAAGATGGTTTTAAAAAGCGATCCTGCATAGATGTTTATGTAGGCTGCACTTCTGAAAAACAGTTGTGCTCCTGTCTAACTAGAGGTTTGTTTGAAGTGCTATCACTTTAAGTTCTTTGTGTGGTTAACCTTGAATGAGGCTTTGGTACAGGTGACTTTATTTACGGATAGACGGTATTTCTATGTGGAGATAGGTGAAGGAATAATGCAGTGTGAATTTGCAATTAACTTTGGAACACGCAATATTTCTCCTCTCTCAGCACGCTGTAGGCTTCAAAGAGTTTGGTAAGCAACAGCATCCTCCATAACGCTGATGCAGCTGCCATTCAGAACAAGCTGGACCGTATTCTTTGTCCAAAAGCTCCATCACCCAAACAATAAGACAATTTGTAACAATCTTGATAATTAACTGCAGCCAGCAACATGCAGCAAAAGGCAGTGTGCAGGGCTGGGCCCGCTGGCACCCGTTAGTACTGCAGCTGCAGATGCTGGGTTAGTGGCGGGGAGTGGATGACTGTGGGAAGCCACGCTCCTGTCAACAGCCTCTCCTCTTGCTGCTGCTGGAGTCATACTACTGGGCTAAATGGGCTGTTGCTCTGAGACAGCAGGGCATTTCTTACGTACTTCTCTTTCCAGGCAGATTAGTTGGAGCACACCAACAGCCAAGTAATAGCCCTCTTTGCTGTGGCTCCTGCTATTTCTCTTCCTTCTCTCTCCCCCCCCCCCCCCCCCCAAAAAGAAACTGTAGAAATTCCTTCTCTCTTCAAAAACATGCTTTAAAAAAAATCATCCCTTTGTAGAATCATAGCTATTAGGGAAAAAAAAAAAGGAAAAAAAGGAAAAAAAAGGAAAAGCTTTAAAAAATGCTGAATCAAGCCATGGGAAAGATGCACTCACCTACACCACTAACCAGCAGGCAGGTCAAACTGGTCTCCATCAGCCTGAAATCATCTCATACATTTTTTCCCAGCAGCAAATGAGCACTTACTTTTATTACTGTATGTACTTACAAAGCATTTCCTTACAACAGTTCCATCCAAACTGCTCGTTTCTCAAAAATTGGATTTTCTCTGCATAATCAACTCTTGAGAAGGAAAGGAGCTTCATTTTTGAAGGCACTGTGGTGCTATATATTGACAGGCAAAGGAAAGGGAGGGAAAAGGGAAGGCTTTTTTTCTTTTGCTTAGCTTTTTAAAAAAAGATGTTAATAAGATTTCTCACTACAGGTGATCATAACCTCAGAGGAGGCAGTCAGCATACATCCCCAAGAGGCATAGGCTGGCCTTCAGCAAGACCCTGTCAGCATCAGCTACCTTTGTACTTGGCTCCACTAACACTTGACCCTGAGATAAGTGAGATGAGGAGGAGTGGGAGGAAGTCCAGTCTTTCCCAAATTAAGCTGTAACTCTGCCTCGCTTGAGATAGCTCCACCTGGACCCCAGGAGCCGGGTTTGGGAGCAGCAGGCACAGGACCGGCTCCCTCCATCCTCTCCGCCCAGCAGAGAGGGGCTGACGGTGGCATTGTCATTGTGCTGTCTCAGCGCCCACCACCTGTCCTTGGGCCTGCCAGGGAGAGGGCTGGGGGCGAAGAACAGCCCGAACCGAGGGCATGTTTTTCTGCTGGGTGAGAGTGACCCAACAATGCTCAGAGCCCAGGCACTGTGATGCACTACGGCAGGGCTGGCTGAAACGCTTCAGCTCAGCCACAGAGACACTACACAAACCCGCCCTGTTGCTTGCGAACAATTAGACTTGTTTTCTTTCAGTGTGACAAATGGCCAAGGTTGTTGGCATCCACTTATTTTTGTACTTGTTAAAACAACGCAGCACTTCTTAGACAAGGATTTGAGTTTTGGCATATGAGTCAAAGACATTGATCCAATGGGAAGAGCTGACCTGCTATTGCTGCCAGTAATGCAATGGTATCCTTCAGTGCCAGAAAAATAAAACCAGTACCCAGATGCTTTCATCCGTTTCCTTATTTCTGCTCTGTCCTATTCAATCGCAACAAATCTGTTAATTAACTGCATTGGTCAAAATTAAGTGCCTAATGTTTAGATTCAACATTTTAGTATTCAGTGCTGCATCGTGGTTAATGTAATGTCTTTGCTAGCTCTAGTTTTGTACTCATTTTCTTACACTGCACATCATTTAGCAGACGAGGATTTCCACACAGGAAAAATCAGGTGACAAAAATATTCTTCTAAAAGCAGATAATTTATACTCAGTAACAGTTAGCCCTTATGTGTAAATAAAACACCTGTATGTCTGTGAATCTCAGTCTCAAGTATATTTGTTGTTTTATCTGGCCAAGGTGCTTTAAAACAGTTCCAGTAGTGACAGCGGGGTGACTGGTTCAGCGTCGTCTTCCACAAGACATGAGCAGGCACTGCTGAGGAAGTCACCGTGGAGATGTGTTACTTAATGTTGAAGGTCAGCTCAAGGCTTTGCCAATTTAGCTTTGATATTCTTCATGTTGTTATCGGAGAGGCAGATCCTAGACACTGCATAGCTAAATGGGAAATGCAGATTTTCACCCTGCTAAAAGCACACAGCTTAATAATAATTTATATCATTTATGTTAACCTTCGACTTCGGTGCATCAATTCTTCTTCAGCACACAGTGCTGTTTTCTATAGGGCTTTGTGAACATTTCAGTTTCGTTTGCTGATCACAAACCTTTTTTAAGGTGTGATGGGGGCAAGACTAATCTTTTTTAAAAACTTGTTTGTAGCTGCGTATTATCTCTTGAAAAATATATGTACATTTTACATAGCTGATATAAGCGGGGAAAAGAGCGTTTCCTAGCATTTCAGTTTTCAGACTCACCTGATCGTAGCATGCTACCTCAGTTGCTAGTTTGGCTGCTAAACATCACCCTGTTGGTGTACGCTCCTCAACGTGAGGTGTCTGCTTCAGAGGCTGTCCTCTCTTACCACCAAATGCCGGTAGCCGTAGCTCTGATGAGCTCCTGTGCATTTGTGCATTGGCGTGAGGACACGGAAAAATCCCTGGCACCAAGCCTTTGCTGGAAGGACACCTTCTCCTGCCCCCGTGAGTGTGTGCCCAGAGCTGACCACCCTACGCACCTCTGAGAAACCCCTTGTGCTGCGACCGCTGCCGTGAGGTTACGGCTCTGAGTGTGGCTGGCAGGGCTGTCCGTGCCAGGCTGAGTCCTGCCTCAACCTAAGCAAGGTGCGATTTGGGGTTTAAGTGGCTGTGTAGGTCAGCTCCATGTCCTGCCAGCTCAGCGCTGGGTCTGGTGAGGCGAAGAGACCTTCTGCCCACGCAGGCCTTTGGCCACCAACGGGGCGGGTGAGGGACATCTGTTCCCATCCCATTCATAGCCATCCCGCAACAGAAGCAACGATGACCATAATTCCTGGTGTTAAATAAAGTCAAAATTAACCTGGCTGATGTTGAAAGAAAGTGAGTCAGAGACCAGCTGAGGTGAGCAGTTGCCCTGCAAAGCTGAGGCTGCTGCAAGGACCTGATGGTGCTGCAGGTGGGCTGGGACCAACAGCTGCTTCTTGCCGCTCTGGTAAAGCCCCCCAAAACTGTCGTCAGCTCATTGTACTTCCACCCCTGAAGCACTTGCAGACCACCACCCACCAGTATGAGTGGGAGCCCTTGGCACCAGCTCTCCTGAGGACCCAGCAGATAGGTCCAGCTTCCCTGGGCCGCAGCCCAGTGCCGCAGGGGCACCGAGCGCCGAGGCACATGCTGGCAAAACCCTTCCCCTGAGCAGCCTAGCATGGTGGGCGTTGGACTCGGGCCTGGGGGGACTGCAGATGGGAACTACCCCAAAAAGGGGTTGGAAGCTTGTCAGGGTGAACAGAGCCTGCTGGCACACTCCAGGCCCCCAAGTAGTCCATGTTGTCTCTCAGTACACAAGCACATAGACCGGTCAAACGCTGAGTAAGGTTAAAAGACAGCATCTCTGGTTGCTTGTTCAGTGGGTCGCATCTATTGTGGGAATGAGGGGGAGGAGGAGGAAAGCATGGAAAAAACCCACATGTGATGGTCTGAGCAGACTGTCTCATCATGACTAACCACAAAGGGACAAACTACACTGTGCTGCTAACTTTAACTCTGGCATGGCAAACCAGAACACTTCATTTTGCAAACTTAGCTGCACGTGCTGTGTTTTCTACAGTGCCTTATTGCTGTTTTTAAGACACTTTTCAAAATTTCGAACTAAAACAGGAAAAAAACAAACATATCCCCTTCCTGCATCATATTCAGATGCAAGATCAGATCTATCCAGAAACACTTATCATGCTAATATCTTTGTTTACGCTCATAGGAAAGGCAAATTCATGGTGCTTTGACAGAGCCCTCATTCGCAAACCAGGCTTAAGGCTCACTCCCCGAACAGGGACTAAATTATAACCTGGAAATGAGAAGCATGGACTGACTGTAGGCCACTGAGCAGCCCTCACACTCGCTGTCACACTCACGTGCACACACACCCCGCCCCCCCATCACAGACCAGCTGAGGCAGGAAGGCACCTCAGGAGATCGCCTGGTCAGCCAGAGCAGATTGCTCACCACCACGTCCAGCTGGGTTTTGAATATCTCCAGGGATGGAGAGTCCACAGCCTCTCTGGGCATCCTCTTCCAGAAGTCAAACACCATTACAGAAGAAAAGTGTTTTCTTACATTAAATGAAATTTCCTGTATTTCAGTTTGTGCTCATCACCTCCCATAGTCTGGTCACTGGGCACCACTGACAAGAGCCTGGCTCCCTCTTCTTTACTCCCCCATCAGGTATTGTGGTGGACTTGGCAGTGTTAGCTTAACAGTTGGACTCTATGATCTTTTCCAACTTAATGGTCTTTTCCAACATAAATGATTCTGTGATTTATACACCTGGATCAGATCCCATTGAGCCTTTTCTGCTCCAGGCTGGACAGTCCCAGCTCTCTCAGCCTCCCCTCGTAGGACAGCTGCTCCAGTCCCTTAATCACCTTAGTGGCACTTCACTTGCCTCTCTCCAGTTCATCTCTTGTACCAGGGAGCCCAGCACTGGACTCTCAGGCTAAAGCTCCTTCAAAGTAATAAAGCCACTCACTTCGTGACTACTGACCTTTGTCATTCTACCAGGAGGCTGAGGACACACTCAGGGTTTTCACTGTCACCTCCTGTCATGGTTGCACTACATTTCATCGTCCTTTGGCTCATTGGAGCCAAAGCTGGTCAGAGCAAGGCTGCGAAGCTGTCTTCAACTATGGGCTCTCTTTCTAGCTGTGTTACTGGATTTTTTGGGATGACCATGCAAATCCATTACCAGGAACCTATCTGTGCTTGTTTCTTCAACTACAAAACATGGCAATACTGAATTCAACTGCAAAGCTTAATCTGTTTATGTCTGAGAGCATGTACAGCTGTGTGCTATGTACTAGTGCCACTATTCACTACTTCTCAGCCTTTTGGGAGGATTAATCCTTCCAAAAGCCTCTGAAATGGACTGCAGGGTTCTTCAGGGTTTTTTAGAAAATGTAGAGCCCAAAACACAAACAGGAGATGTTTTGTGCAGTACAGTACTTGCTCTGGTAAATTCAAAATTGCCTGAGACCCAGTGGCAGCTACTTTCATTGTCCACAGTTTAAGGCAGTCTTGCTGGACAAGTTATCAGTAAGCAAGCATGGTGCCTGGTCACCCATAAAAGGAGGGCTTTTTCGTTACCTTAGCGAGGTAAATCTGCTTGTGTTGCTCTGTAGTTTGAATGTGATGATAACCTTCTCCTCCTTCCACCACAACTGCTGCGTGAAATTAGCTGTAAATATTCCTATTATTTTCCCTCTGAGTCAGCTATTTTATATCACTAGACCGTATGCCACTTCCGTCCTGAACTGCTGCTCTTTGGAGCCAGTTTTTACCTCGTGTTACGTCTTGAGCTAAGAAACACACTGAAATTGGAAGCCCTGGGCTAAAACACTGATAGAAGAGGAAGAAAAGGAATTCTTCAGTCCCCTCCTTCAAAAATCCAGTGCAAACTCTCAGCCTGGCACCAGCATTATGAAAGCAGTGCAGAGCAGCTCGTCTGCTGTGTCACTTTCCCTTTTTAAACTCTGTAAAGGTACAGTTGGAAGGGACGGAGGAGTCATTTGCAGGGAAAGGATTGTTGAAATCTATCAAGACAGATCTGGCACACTGGGGGATGACAGTGTAATTGAAAAGATGTCCTGAGCACTGGAGTCCCTGTTGTTTTCAGGGCTTTTGTTCCCCACTGTCAAATGGAGGATGCTTTCTCACCCAGGTCCAGAAGCCCTCAGCCAGCAAGGATGCAACTCCACCGATACCCCGCTCTCTTGGCAAACCAAGAGCCTCCAGGTGCAGCAGCTTTTGAAGTGGGCTACCTTGTGCTGGCATGGTGCTTTCCTGGCCAGCCGAGCCAAATGAAGGCGTCCCTGCTGCCCCATCTCCCCTCCTTCAGCACCGGAGTACCCCATCTCCCTCCTGCCACCACTGAGCCAGCCCTGGCCTTTGACAGCCCCTTCTGCAAGCCGCTCGTTAAAGAGGCAGAACACCAGCTGCAGCCTTTGCTGTGGTCCCGCTGGCTCACAGAGGAGCACCCAAGCCCTGGCAGGGTGGAGGAAGCTTGTGCAGGTGACAGGGGTGAGTGGGCATGTTGGTGCAGCTGGTCAGCTGATGCTCCATGCCTGCCTGGGGCATGAGGCAGGCTGAGGAGGTGCGTGCTGCCAGCCCACACCCTGCATGAAGGAAGACAGAGAGGTATAACGCTGTTCCCACTGAGGCATGTTTTAACCAGCAGGTCTGTGTGCATTCACCAACTTTGTGCCTTCCCAGGTTTCTCCACAGCTCCTTCCTCATGCAGCCTCCTCTGCTTTTGCAGGCAGGCAGGCACAGCTCCCTATGGCACTGTGTTTTGCTGGCTTATTTTTCAAACAAATCAGTTCCCTGAGCTGATTCACAGTACAGTCTGACAAATGGTTGAGTCAACGCTGCTTCAAAGGGCAGCATCACATGGCTGGCCCAGGGAGCAGGCACTGCTGGGCAGAGGGAAGGTCTATGCCCTGGACAATACCTTGCTCTGGTATCACACCTTACCCGTCGTGTACAGGAATAGGTTGTAGAGCAATTGCGAAAGTGCTGAACTGCACCCACAGACATAGCTAGACAGTCTGTCTGCTGAAGTTTTGAAATCATAGAATCATTCAGGTTGGAAAAGACCTCTAAGATCATCAAGTCCAACCGTAAACCTAACACTGCCAAGTCCACCACTAAACCATGTCCCTAAGCGCCACATCTGCATGAGTATGAACTTCTTCAATGTACAATGAACTTCAGCGGACCCAGTCTCTCACCTTCTACGTGAAAGACTGGAGAGACAACAGCAAGAGAGGGAGGTCTATACACCACATCTACATGTCTTTTAAATACCTCCAGGGATGGTGACTCAACCACTTCCCTGGGCAGCCTGCTCCAATGCCTGATAGCCCTTTCAGTGAATAAATTTTTCCTAATATCCAATCTAAACCTCCCCTGGTGCAACCTGAGGCCATTTCCTGTGTCCTATCACTTGTTACCTGGGAGAAGAGACTGACACCCACCTCGCTACAACCTCCTTTCAGGTAGATGTAGAGAGCGATAAGGTCTCCCCTCAGCCTCCTTTTCCCCAGGCTAAACAACCCCAGTTGCCTCAGCCGCTCCTTGTAAGACTTGTGCTCTAGACCCTTCACCAGCTGTGTTGCTCTTCTTTGGACACACTCCAGCACCTCAATGTCTTTTCTGTAGTGAGGGGCCCAAAACTGAACACAGTACTCAAGGTGTGGCCTCACTAGCGCTGAGTACAGGGGGACGATCACCTCCCTGCTCCTGCTGGCCACACTATTTCTGATACAAGCCAGGATGCTGTTGGCCTTCTTGGCCACCTGGGCACACTGCTGGCTCATATTCAGCCAGCTCTCGACCAGCACCCCCAGGTCCTTTTCTGCTGGACAACCTTCCAGCCACTCTTCCCCAAGCCTGTAGCATTGCATGGGGTTGTTGTGACCGAAGTGCAGGACCCGGCACTTTTAGCCTTGTTGAATGTCACACAATTGGCCTCAGCCCATCAATCCAGCCTGTCCAGATGCCTCTGTAGAACCTTCCTACCCTCAAGCAGATCAACGATCCCACCCAACTTGGTGTTGTCTGCAAACTTACTGAGGGGGCACTCGATCCCCTCGTCCAGATCATTGACAAAGATGTTAAATAAATGCTTTATTTCACACCCTTACATCCCAGTTAAAGAACCAGACATCCTCAGAAGAAGACAGCACCTGCACGCCTCAAGCTGTGTGCCCAAGTCTCCAGAACTCAGCTGCGTGTTGCCAAGTCCAAGGGCATCCTGGAGATTTTCCTAGCAAGGGATCCACCAGGGCATGTGCTTTCTTAGCTGCAAACTCAGTGGCATGAAAGGAAAGACTTGTGCTTTGCCTATATGCTGAAACCTTCATGAAATTATCAGGAAGACTGCAGAGACAGATTGATGACAGGAGTAACAATTCCTTTAATTGTCATTAACTCTGAATGATGAAAGTGGCTAAGAGGAGAATTTCACGTATTATCAAAGGTGTTCAATACCTGGCAGGGTCAAATCCTGTATTATTTAAGACAATTTCTCGCCTTTTCTCTAATGCACAGTCTTGAACTGTAACAACCCTAAAACCTCACTTGGGGCTGATGTTTTTTTTTTATATGATCAGCCCTGATCACATATGTCCTGGTTTCAGCTGGGAGAGAGTTAATTGTCTTCCTAGTAGCTGGTACAGTGCTATGTTTTGAGTTCAGTATGCGAAGAATGTTGATAACACACTGATGTTTTCAGTTGTTGCTAAGTAGTGTTTAGTCTGAAGTCAAGGATTTTTCAGCTTCTCATGCCCAGCCAGCGAGAAAGCTGGAGGGGCACAAGAAGTTGGCACAGGACACAGCCAGGGCACCTGACCCAAACTGGCCAACGGTGTATTCCATACCATGTGACATCCCATCTAGTATAGGAACTGGGGGGAGTGGGGGCAGGGAATCGCCGCTCGGGGACTGGCTGGGTGTCGGTCGGCGGGTGGTGAGCAATTGCACTGCGCATCATTTGTACATTCCAATCCTTTCATTATTGCTGTTGTCATTTTATTAGTGTTATCATTATCATTATTAGTTTCTTCTTTTCTGTTCTATTAAACCATTCTTATCTCAACCCACGGGTTTTTCTTCTTTCCTCGATTTTCTCCCCCATCCCACTGGGGGGGGGGGGGGAGAGTGAGTGGCTGCATGGTGCTTAGTTGCTGGCTGGGATTAAACCCCGACAACATATCTGGTCAAGCAAGTGGTGCAGCAATGTGTCTGTCCTCACTGATGTCAAGGGCTGGAATACCACAGGATTCACAGCAAGCAGCTAGTACAATGCTCATGAATAAAGAGCTCACTCTGGGGAGAAAATTAGGGTGGAATAAATTTAGGAGGCCCATTTCTGTTAAAACAAATTTTTGAAAACTACATTGGAATGCATCTACTGTCACAATGTTTTTTTCGAGTAAGCAAAACAAATTAGTGTCTGCTTCTGTTGCAGAATACTTGAGCACAGTCACCCATTCCTAGGAGGAACCACTGAAGTTTGAAGCTTTGTTTATATGAATCCCAAGCCAAAATTAATAGCTTAAGTTTTTTAGGACTTCACAGAATTTGTTGGCTGTCAGTGTTGTTATTTATTTAGTCACACACACAAAATAAAAACCCGGAACACAGCATTAAAGACAACTGATAATTAAGTTGGCTTGATGCAACCTGCCAGAATAATCCACGTGACCTGTAGCATGGTCTTTTTCTTCAGGGCTTCTTGGATGTCCATATGTACATGCAATTAGATTTTGTGGACTTTTGTCATGTGTTTGGCTCACTTACTTAGAGGATATATGTTTCTTTGGTGGCTATTTAATACGCTGTTTGATCTGTTTCTACCAAAAAAAAAAAAATGTTGAGTACACTGGCACATTGCAATGAGGAGTATTTAAAAGACATTAAGAAATTCCTAGGTCAGGCATTCCTAGGACCAGGCGGTTTCTGGAACAGTACAGAGGCAGCTGCAGTTATTGTATGTGCAGTGAGAAGTGTTTCTTTACAGGCCTGAACATGCCTGTTCCCCATCAGTCCCTGAAGTTTTAATGTGAGAAGGACTGGTGAGGGCCAGTTAAGTGAAAGAACTGAACCACAACAATCATCTTTCTATGAGAACGGAGGACATCATTGCTTCAATGGTTTCCATCCATTTCCACATATATCTCAGGAGGCTCACACAAAGGTGGTATGCTTCACCTTCAAAACTGCAAATACACTCTTGCAATAAAAGTAGAGAAGGGATATTGGAGGTGGGGAGGGCAGAGAGAGGGATGCTTCATCTGTAACCATGAGGTCAGTGGAGATGCTGGACCACAGCTACAGTCTGTTTTGCCCTGTATCCACTTTGCAACACCAAACACCCAGGAAAGAAGCTGGGAAGCCTGCAGCCATGTCGTGACACTTCCCAGAGCTTTGCCCCACCTGCTGTTCTTCCTGAGCCAACGCTGGTGTCTTTGCCACAAACAATATGAGACATCAGGCAAAATATATTCCAAGCTCTACAAGCAGATGATAAATGAAAAACAGAACAAAAACTTCTGTAAATTTGTGTCCATTTCATGGAAGCCTCTTCTCTACTTAAGAATTCCAGAGTGACCAAAAAGAGTATTTCAAATCTGAAGGAAAATGTGATCACATACATTTAAGAAATATTTTGCTACTGTGTCACATGTCAGTGGTGGAAACCAAAAGCTATATTCCCAGAGCAAGATTATATCTGAGATTTCATGGCACACATTTCATGTGCTGCGTATGTCCCCACTCAGGCAGTTCAACTCCGAGTGCAGTTCCGCCCTTCACAAAATGCTCCTTGCTCTCTTGACCATACTGGGAGACCAAACTAAAATCAAAGGAATCGGTATCAGATCAGGATCTTTGTAGATATGAGTCATTCAGTTCGTACCAGTTTTGCCCCAGCTGACATCAGTTTTACCATTTTCTAAGCTGTACTGATAGTGGTCACAGGACCACGTGTGCAATTAAAAAGACTTGTATTCATGTGTACACACATACACACACAGAGCATTTATGTTTCCTATCGGTACTGTGAATTTCGATTCTTTACTCTCCTGATACCTAAAGAGGAATAATTTAATACTTACAAAAACTTCCATTACGAGACGAGAGATGAAGTACCGCTTTGTGCAGCAAGACAAACGTTAACGTTAGCAAGACAAAAGCTCTCTCTGGTGGTAGATTTCAGTAACTGCAGTTTTCTTTTCCTCCCCTTTCTAAGCACATTGAACAGCCAAGTGCTGTCACTTCGTTACCTAGCTAACCCCAAGGTGTACTAGTGACAGCACTGCAGGAAAGAAAACGTAGGGCATTGTCCTGTTTGAACAGAGCACCATATCCTTGGGATATGACAGCGTATAGATGGTGAGCTGGAAACTAGATGTAAAGCTGTGAGGTCAGAAAATTCCCATGTATGACTGCTTCATACATATCATTAAGCCCAAAGACATCCAGGAGCTCAGGAAACAGAAACTACCCCGGGTTTTAATGATTTACTTATTCTTCCAGGTATGACTTCTTACCACATTAACATATGCATTTTCAGCCACAAAAGAAAGCTTGGAGCAGAAAACATGCTTACATTCAAACCCAATTTTTACACGTATCACTGACTGCTGAGTCGCTATCACTCTTAATTCATTTGCCACTTCCAATGTGGAAACATAACTATAGGTAAGTTAACACCTTAGGAAAGAAGAGGGACAGAGATAGGCATAGTTTATAATTTGCTGTGATTCCTCTGAGTTCAGTTGACATCAGCAGAAGACTTATGTTTAAGAAGGATAGTGTTAGTGAAGTTAGCAATAAAGTGTAAGACAGTATGTCTTCCTATCCTTTCATATAATATCATTATGCATCTTCCTTTTGGGAATATGTTCTAAAGAAAAAAAAAAAAAAGCAAACACCAAAAACATACTCTACAAGATCAAAAATACATGATACCAAGGGATGCTTTTGTCTCCAAGTCAAACGCTAAACCACAGACTGGGTTGTTCCTTTGCATGCATATACTGTTCACTTGTCTGTCAACTACAGGCCAGTTATGTTCGAACACTGAAAAAAATCAGATGCCACACAAATAGGCATTATGGCTGTCTCCTTAGTAGGTATTTATCTGTATTCACTACAGGTTTGTCATTCATCATATTGTGTGAACAATGGATTTCACAGAATTGCCTTCCCACTTCACTGACCTATTTGTACCTTTTGGTGCACACCTCTAAGGAAGCTAGGAGAGGCTGGAGTCAGTCAGATACAACTGGGTAATGCTCAAAAGTTCACCTATTTGCTTGTAGGTTGTTATATACATCAGTATCTTTTGTACAGATATATATGTATGTGTATATATGTACATATACATATGTATACATAGATTTGATTTTTGCTTTCTTTATAATGAACTAACACATTTGGGAAAATCACATGCAGAACTTCAGACGTGACTTCAGTAAAACTGTTCGTATGTACAAATGAAACATTTGCTTAGGTACTTGGTTATACTGGTACCCAGGCATCTTGGAATGATTTGCAGGGACAGGAAGATTTTTACAAGCAAATTTATTTACTTTTATTATTATAACAAATGATTGCACATGCCAAGATTCAGGTGCCTTTAGCACTTTGTCATGTCTTGGAGGAATTTTTAAAAAAGCAAATATATTTTATAAGAATCTGGTGTCATCTCTTTCTCTGTCAGGTACACATCTACAGGTTGCCAATCTGTCACAAGAGGGAAACTCATTAAGTCTTCTCTGTTATTCTTCTAAAGTTGGTCATTAATGTTTAGTAACAATGTATTCTAAATACAGCTGGGTTTACAACACTCCTAAAGCAACCAAGGATCTTGGGTCCTGTATCACAGTCCTTCTATCAATTCTTGCAAGCCCGCATTTCCATGTCTTTGAAGAAGTAGTTCTTTTATTAAAAAGATAGATTCTGATGTTTACTTTAAGGCAGAAGATCACTGGTATGTTCTAGTAGCAGCACGCTGCAGATGAATGAGAACATACAGAGCTGTATTACAAATATACATAAAAGACAATATGTATTTATACTGCTTATTGCAGAAACATACCTGAACATCTTTGTCACAGCCCTGGTGGATAAAGAGGCTTTCAGTGGAGGTTTTGAACAGGCAGCATAGAATATATATACGGCATGGCCAGCAAGAGTCTTATTTGAAAGGAGGATTTCTCCAGCTGATGTAATGCATTTTGCCAAACTTGACCTCATTCCATCCCAGCAGTCTAGAGGTGTAAGTCTCCCTGTCACTTTTCGTATTACTTTGTTCATTGCTGAAACTGGAGTCTCACCTAGGACAGTAGGCACCAGGGAAACAACCCCTTCGCCCATTTCAAAAGAAGCTTCAAAAGCGATTGCAATCTTCTCCTCGCTTACTTCTAGCCTGCTGCAGATTCCAAAGGAGAGATCAAGCTGATGATATGGGGCAGGAAGCCTCTGCCAGAATGACGAGTTTGGGATTGAATCAGAAGCAACCGGCTGACCTTTACCTGGAGCAGGGATAAAGCTTCCCAGCACTTGTTCAGGCCTGCTCTGAACACAGAAACAATGGTGCAAATTCACTCTTCATTGCTAAATCCTGAAGTTTTAGCTTGCTCACACCTTTCCCCAGTGTGTCGGGGGGTGGGGGTACAGCCAGGACTATGGTCTGGAGCTGTAACTGTCTAAACAGAGGAGATGATAGTGCTGCTGGATCTGGACTTGCCTTAATGTAAAGCCGCCTGGATCTAGAGCTTCAGCACGTGTTCATTTGCATCATCACAATAACAGCTGGCTACTTCTGCTCTTCTTTCCCAGGGATTTTATACTGCCCAGAAAATTTGAGCTTTCCTTCAAAGACTGCCTTCCTTGCATACTGAAACAGATACTACTTCATACACAGAATATGAACAATTTCCCTCCATTCAGTGCATGACGTCCAAGTGAGTTCTTGTCCTTCGCTTCTCTTCCCATCCCTTTACAGCCCCCCCCAGAGACTGGTTCTGGTTAGATGGTGCTTCTTAAGCCAGCAAGCCAAATTTGTGAGGTGGAAATGCAACCAGTAATGGTTTTATCTCTATTAATAAATGGCCAGAACCTAGGTCAACAGGGAGGTGGCACACCAGTTTATTGTGTAAAATAATGACCTCACAGCTACAGGCATGATGGAGTAAAACAGTAAACTATAGAAATAGGACATTGCTGTTTATATATGGATAGATGGTGTTTCTAATCACCTTGTTACTTATATCATGACAATTCTACTAAACTGAAAGGCAGATTAGTTTAGCAACATACACTATCAGTAAAATGGTAATAAAGCTCTTCTTCAAGCATCACTAAAATATGAAAGACTTAAACTAGAGAACCAGTAGGACCGAACCCTGGCCAGATAGTGTTGTCTTCTCCCTGTCTCACAAATCAGGCTGTGAGCTGCAATGGACAATCAAGACAGAACCTTCAAAGCAGCATTTAAACCTACACGCAACTGCTGTCAACCAAAACGCAGCTTAGGCTGCTTCCTACCATGCCTCCTCCCTTTCCTGAAAGTCTGGCCATTAATTTCCAGTAGCTTAGTAGTGTGTCACATAATCTGTCTTCTAGACACAAACACTGCCAAATTACTGTTAATTAGTGTATGAAAATCCATCTGATAAAATAATGTTCTTTAAAAAAAACCCACAAAACAAGCAATGAATTGGCTCACATCAGAGCTGTCTGCTGCATTATACAAAGCGCCTGCTTCACTGGACAACTAATCCAAAGTAATCCTCTTCTGAGATCACCGATTCACCATCTGATTTGCACTCTGATTTGCACTGGAAATGCCTGCTGCTGCAAATTATTCCAAAGTGGCAGATTATTTTTCACTGCCTGCAGTTTGATCTCCAGAAACCGAGACACAGCCCAATCTTTCCAACAGCTGATGAAATAAAACTGAAAAAAAATAAGACCCACACGTTTTTATAAAGTCTCCTACTGGAAATAAACCTATAATAAACATCCCATTTTGGCAGTCATACTTCAAGTATATATGAAGGGGAAGTTCATATAGGTTAAAAGCTTTGCTTTTAGCTTTTCCATAATCCTACCCTCCAGCTTCCAATTTCCTCTTTTTGCCTAATGGCTCACAGTTCTGTCAGTCATTTCAACTAATGCCTAGGTATACTTTCTCTTCTTTTACTCCTACAGCTGTCGTTGCTGGAAGAATGCTGACCCGGTGAATGCATTGGACTTTGATACAGGAAACCTGTTTTGGGGTCATCTTTCTGTTGCAGAGCACCTTCTCGATCTGTGGTATCTCACTTAACCAATCTCTGGCTGGGTTCCTCCTCTGTTAAATAAAGCCAACCATCTGCCCGCCCCTTCGTCTATCAGCATTTGGTTGTCTTCACTGTTTAGACTATAAGCTGTATGTGGTAGGTTCTTACTGTTCACCTGTAGTGTGTAACACAGCGAGGCTAGTCTGGGCTGGAACATTTAGACTCAACCCTACCATAAGAATAGCAATTGCACATTATTTGCTAGTGATAAGAGTAAGCATGTGTCCTGGGTTCAGCTGGGATAGAGTTAATTTTTACAGGAACCTGGGGGGGGGGGGGGGGGGGGGGCGGGTATAGCCGGGGCAGCCGACCTGAACTAGCCAAGGAGCTATTCCATACCATGTGCCATCATGCTCAGTATATAAATGGGGAGCGGGCCGGGGGGAGGGCTCTCGACTTTCGGTGGCGGAGCGTCGGGTTCCGGGTGGTGAGCAGTTGCACTGGGCATCACTCCTTTTGTATATTCTTTCATTAGTACCGTTGTTGTTGTTGTAACCTTTTTTTGTGTTGTCCCAATAAACTGCCCTTGTCTCAACCCTCGAGGTTTCGGGGTTTTTTTCTTTTCTCTCCTCCGTCTCCTCCCTATCCCACCGAGGGGGGCGGGAGGAGTGAGCGAGCGGCTGCGTGGTCCTTTGTTACCGGCTGGGCTGAAACCACGACAGTCCTTTTTTGGCGCCCAACATGGGGCACAAAGGGTTGAGATAACGACAGAGCTGGCCAGAGCGTGTTGAAACAAATTTGTCATACTGTATTGGCTTTGTGTGGCAAGGTTTTGGTAGCGAGGGGCGGTTACAGGGGTAGCTCTGTAAGAAGCTGCTGGAAGCTTCCCCTGTGTTCGAGAGAGCCCATACCAGCCAGCTCTAAGACGGACCCGCCGCCGGCCAAGGCCGAGCCAATCAGCGATAGTGGTAACGCCTCTGTGATAACATTTTTGAGAAGGAAAAAAGTTGGGACAGACAGAAACGGCAGCTGGAGAGAGGAGTGAGAACATGTAAGAGAAACAACCCTGCAGACACCAAGGTCAGTGAAGAAGGAGGGGGAGGAGATGCTCCGGGTGCCGGAGCAGAGATTCCCCTGCGGCCTGTGGGGAAGACCATGGTGAGGCAGGCTGTCCCCCTGCAGCCCAGGGAGGTCCACGGTGGAGCAGATATCCACCTGCAGCCTGTGGAGGACCCCACGTCGGAGCAGGTGGGTTCCCGAAGGAGGCTGTGACCCCGTGGGAACCCCGCGCTGGAGCAGGCTCCTGGCAGGACCTGCGGATCTGTGGAGAGAGAGGAGCCCACGCTGGAGCAGATTTGCTGGCAGGACTTGTGACCCCGTGGGGGACCCACGCTGGAGCAGTCTGTGCCTGAAGGACTGCACACCGTGGAAGGGACCCATGCTGGAGCAGTTCATGAAGAACTGCAGCTCGTGGGAAGGACCCACGTTGGAGAAGTTCGTGGAGGACTGCCTCCCGTGGGAGGGACCCCACGCTGGAGCAGGGGAAGAGTGTGATGAGTCCTCCCCCTGAGGAGGATGAAGCGACAGAAAATAACGTGTGATGAACTGACCGTAAGCCCCATCCCCATCCCCCTGTGCTGCTGGGGGGTTGGTAGAGAATCTGGGAGTGAAGTTGTGCCCGGGAAGAAGGGAGGGGTGGGGGGAAGGTGTTCTGAGATTTGGTTTTATTTCTCATTACCCTACTCTGGTTGATTGGTAATAAATTGAGTTAATTTTCCCCAAGCTGAGTCTGTTTTGCCTGTGACAGTAATTGGTGAGTGATCTGTCCTGTCCTTATCTCGACCCACAAGCTCTTTGTTATATTTTCTCTCCCCTGTCCAGCTGAGGAGGGGGGAGTGATAGAACGGCTTTGGTGGGCACCTGGTGTCCAGCCAGGGTCAACCTACCACACATACGCATTTCTTATATTAGATAAATAGATGTTAGTCACAATGTTGGTTCATTTGTTTACATGGTGGCGTTTTGTAAGTTCTTATACGCTCTATGTATTGCCTGTAGTTACGTTTATCACCTCTGGGAGAGTGATTGGGATTATCATTTTGCTGTACTGGGCAATGTCGACTTGTGAAATGATTACATTACTGGTCATGAGGTTAAGCTGGTATCTGTATGAGGCAGTGATATCATTTCCATACTTCGGGCACCTTCTATCAGATTTTATTGGTAATTACACCCAATCCATGGGGAAGTTAGGGGGGGATACTTCCCCCCATCCATTCGCCTCCCTTCTCTCCTTTCGACTAATTACAACAGCTTTTGAGAATTTTGAATATCCTTGGGATGCACAAGCCAGTGTGCTGTTAGTGCTATGCCTCCTGAATATGTTTCAGGTCTTGTTTAGGGCTACAAAAAGGCTCTTTAAGAGTACCACCCAGAGATCTGCCCCAAAGCTGGATATTCATGGGTGGCATGGCATGTGGGAGGATATGGGCAGGTATCTAGAGAACTTCTCACCTCCAGTGGCTTGGAAGTTCACTCCCGAACAACTACAGAACCCTCATGAAGTGGTAGAATATTTGAAAGGAAAATGCTGTGGCTATTCCAGAGACGCACAACTCACTACACTGTGCTGGGCCCTGGCCAGTATCTACCAAACACTGCTTGATACTAGGCAGCACCCTCGGGGGGAAAAGAGGGAAAACAGGGCAACAGACACCATGGCTACCCCAACCCCAACAACAGGCAGCGTGGCTACCCCAACCCTGGTGACAGATACTGCAGCTAAACCAGAGAACCAACCTGTGCCAGTATCAGTCGCCCCTGTACAGAAAAAGAAACACACAAAGAAATCAGTTCGCTTAGTGAGAGATCAAAATGAACCAGGGTCATCGCGAGAACAGGAGGAAGAGGCAGAACCTGAAATAATCACCCGATCTCTATCCCTGAGTGAGTTGCGTGATATGCGAAAAGATTTTAGCCACCACCCAGGTGAGCACATTGTTACCTGGCTGCTCCGATGCTGGGATAATGGGGAGAAAAACACAAGTCCTCAGCCTCTGGAGGCGACTTCTGTTAGGTGTAAAGGAAAGATACCCCTTCAAGGATGAAGTTACATGTCACCAAGGCAAGTGGACCACCATGGAGAGAGGTATCCAGTACCTGAGGGAATTAGCCGTGCTGGAGGTGATTTATAATGATCCAGAAAATGCGCAGTCACCCACAGATCCAGATGAAGTCCAATGCACACAACCCATGTGGCGGAAGTTTCTACGAAGTGCACCACCAACCTATGCCAACTCATTGGCAGTAATGTCCTGGAAAGGCGGCTATGGACAAAGAGTGGACGAATTGGCTGTCCAACTCTGGCAATACGAAGGAAGTCTCTCTTCCTCCCTACGGGCCTGTGTCTCGGCTGTAGAGGAATTGTCCCGAGAGTTCCAGTGGATATGTCCTCCTCCCCACCTGTACAGGCCCGCATCGCAGCTATTGGGAGTAAGCATTCCTCTGCCCAAGAGAGAGGAGAGAGAAAGTACACATGACGGGCTAACCTGTGGTTTTACCTGCGTGACCATGGAGAGGACATGAAGAAGTGGGATGGAGAACCTACCTCAGTCCTGGGTGCACAGGTACAGGAGTTGTGAGAAAAAGCAATCAGAAAAGAGGATTCTTCTTGGAAAACTGCTGCTCCAGTTTCCTGTGAGCAGTCCCCCAGAAGCAGTAAGAGGGCTGATCTCATTTCTGATCCTCTTGAAGGGAATTCTGATTCACGTGTGCAAAAAGTGAGTAACAGATACTCTAACCAGGATTAGAGGGGCCCTGCCTCCAGCCAGGTGGAGGAAAGGGACAACCGAGTCTACTGGACAGTGTGGATTCAATGGCCTGGCACATCAGACCCACAGGAATATAAGGCTCTAGTAGACACTGGTGCACAATGCACCCTAACGCCATCAAGTTATAAAGGGGCAGAACCCATCTGTATCTCTGGTGTGACAGGGGGATCCCAAGAGCTAACCGTATTGGAAGCTGAAATGAGTCTAACCGGGAATGAGTGGTATAAACACCCCATTGCGACTGGCCCATAGGCCCCATGCATCCTTGGTATAGATTATCTCAGGAGGGGGTATTTCAAGGACCCAGAAGGGTACCGTTGGGCCTTTGGTATAGCTGCATTGGAGACGGAGGAGATTGAACAGCTGTCTACCCTGCCTGGTCTCTCTCAAGACCCTTCGGTTGTGGGGTTGCTGAAGGTTGAAGAACAAGTGCCAATTGCTACCACGACGGTGCACCGGCGGCAATATCGCACCAACTGAGACTCCCTGATCCCCATCCATAAGCTGATTTGCCAATTGGAGACCCAAGGAGTGATCAGCAAGACTCACTCACCCTTTAATAGTCCCATATGGCCCGTGCGGAAATCTAGTGGGGAATGGAGACTAACAGTAGATTATCGTGGGCTGAATGAAGTCATGCCACCGCTGAGCGCTGCTGTACCAGATATGCTAGAACTTCAATATGAACTGAAATCAAAGGCAGCTAAGTGGTATGCCACAACTGACATTGCTAATGCATTTTTCTCCATTCCTTTGGCAGCAGAGTGCAGGCCACAGTTTGCTTTCACTTGGAGGGGCGTCCAATACACCTGGAATTGACTGCCCCAGGGGTAGAAACACAGCCCCACTATTTGCCATGGACTGATCCAGACTGCACTGGAAAAAGGTGAAGCTCTGGAACACCTGCAATACATTGATGACATCATTGTATGGGGCAACATGGCAGAAGAAGTTTTTGAGAAAGGGAAGAAAATAATCCAAATCCTTTTGAAGGCTGGTTTTGCCATAAAAGAAAGTAAGGTCAAGGGACCTGCACAGGAGATCCAGTTCTTAGGAGTAAAATGGCAAGACAGGCGTCGTCAGATCCCTATGGATGTGATCAACAAAATAGCAGCTATGTCCCCACCGACTAATAAAAAGGAAACACAGGCTTTCTTAGGTGTTGTGGGCTTTTGGAGAATGCATATTCCAAATTACAGTCAAATTGTAAGTAAGTCCTCTCTACCAAGTTACCCGGCAGAAGAACGATTTTAAATGGGGGCCTGAGCAACGACAAGCCTTTGAACAAATTAAGCGGGAGATTGTTCATGCAGTAGCCCTTGGGCCACTCCGGGCAGGACAAGATGTTAAAAATGTGCTCTACACTGCAGCCGGGGAGAATGGCCCTACCTGGAGCCTCTGGCAGAAAGCACCTGGGGAGACCCGAGGCCGACCCCTGGGGTTTTGGAGTCGAGGATATCAAGGATCCGAGGCTCGCTATACTCCAACTTAAAAAGAGATATTGGCAGCATATGAAGGAGTTTGAGCTGCCTCGGAAGTGGTTGGTACTGAAACACAGCTCCTCTTAGCACCCCGACTGCCAGTGCTGGGCTGGATGTTCAAAGGGAGGGTCTCCTCTACACATCACGCGACTGATGCCACGTGGAGTAAGTGGGTCACACTGATCACACAATGGGCTCGCATAAGAAACCCCAGTCACCCAGGAATTTTAGAAGTGATCATGGACTGGCCAGAAGGCAAAGATTTTGGAATTTCGCCAGAGGAGGAGGTGACATGGGCTGAAGAGGCCCCGCTGTATAATAAACTGCCAGAAAATGAGAGTCAATATGCCCTGTTCACTGATGGGTCCTGTCACATTGTGGGAAAACATCGGAGGTAGAAGGCTGCTGTATGGAGTCCTACACGACTAGTCGCAGAAACTGCTGAAGGAGAAGGTGAATCAAGTCAGTTTGCAGAGGTGAAAGCCATCCAACTAGCGTTAGACATTGCTGAAAGAGAGAAGTGGCCAGTGCTCTATCTCTATACTGACTCATGGATGGTGGCAAATGCCCTGTGGGGGTGGCTACAGCAATGGAAGAAGAGCAGTTGGCAGCACAGAGGTAAACCCATCTGGGCTGCTGCATTGTGGCAAGATATTGCTGTTCGGATAGAGAAGTTAGTGGTAAAAGTACGTCACGTAGATGCTCATGTACCCAAGAGTTGGGCCACTGAAGAACATCAAAACCACCAGCAGGTGGATCAGGCCACCAAGATTGAAGTGTCTCAGGTGGACCTGGACTGGCAACATAGGGGTGAGCTATTTATGGCTCAGTGGGCCCATGATACCTCAGGCCATCAGGGAAGAGATGCAACATATAGATGGGCTCGTGATCGAGGGGTGGACTTGACCATGGACACTATCGCACAGGTTATCCATGAATGTGAAACATGTGCTGCAATTAAGCAAGCCAAGCAGCTAAAAGCCCTGTCGTACGAAGGGCGATGGCTGAAATATAAATATGGGGAGGCCTGGCAGATTGACTATATCACACTCCCACGAACCTGCCAAGGCAAGTGCCATGTGCTTACAATGGTGGAAGCAACCATTGGATGGCTGGAAACATACCCTGTGTCCCACGCCACTGCCCAGAACACCATCCTGGGCCTTGAAGAGAAAGTTTTATGGTGACACAGCACCCCAGAAAGAATCGAGTCAGACAATGGGACTCATTTCCAAAACAACCTCATAGACACCTGGGCCAAAGAGCATGGCATTGAATAGGTATATCACATCCCTTATCACGCTCCGGCCTCCAGAAAAATCGAACAATACAATGGACTGCTGAAAACTACATCGAGAGCAATGCGGGGGGGGACTTTCAAACATTGGGATACACATTTAACAAAAGCCACCTGGTTAGTTAATACTAGAGGATCTGCCAATCAGGCTGGCCCTGCCCAACCAAGACTTCCACATACTGTAGAAGGAGATAAAGTCCCTGCAGTGCGCATGAGGAGTATGTTAGGAAAGACAGTCTGGGTTAGTCCTCCCTCAAGCAGAGACAAACCCATCCAAGGGGTTGTTTTTGCTCAGGGACCTGGGTACACCTGGTGGGAGATGCAGAAGGATGGGGAAGTTCGATGTGTACCTCAGGGAGATTTGATTTTGGGAGAGAATAGCCAGTGAATTAGGCTGTATGATATTTAACTGCTAAATAACCTGCCAGTATATGTCATTGTATCTATAGTGTCTATATGCCATAGCAAGGGTATTACTGTAAGAATTACCCAAATGACTGAAGGATGGACTTTGAAACTGAGCCAAGTACAACAGTGATAGAACTGGAACTGGCACCCAGCAATTTCCTCAAGATCAACATCTTTGACCTTCAGACCAAGGGCGTGGGTTGCACCAAATGTACCAGCCGCAAGTTCCAGAGGCAGCATACAACAACCCAACACCTCACACGATCTCTCCTATCCCAAAGGACTGTTACAGCAGATGGAGCCCCAAAGTCATGGACTAAATAAAATTGATGGACACATTAGAGGGATAGCCCATCGACTAAGGCAATACTTTGGGGGGGGGGGGGGGTGTCCATATACATATATATATAAGACAAGGAAAGTGGTAGTGGTTAATTGGAAAATGTAAGATCTGGGTATGATGTAGATGGTATAGAATAAGGGGTGGATAATGTCCTGGGTTCAGCTGGGATAGAGTTAATTTTTACAGGAACCTGGGGGGGGGGGTATAGCCAGGGCAGCCGACCTGAACTAGCCAAGGAGCTATTCCATACCATGTGCCATCATGCTCAGTATATAAATGGGGAGCGGGCTGGGGGGAGGGCTCTCGACTTTCGGTGGCGGAGCGTTGGGTTCCGGGTGGTGAGCAGTTGCACTGGGCATCACTCCTTTTGTATACGCTTTTATTAGTACCGTTGTTGTTGCTATAACTTCTCTTTTTTTTGTGTTGTCCCAGTAAACTGCCCTTGTCTCAGCCCTCGAGGTTTCGGGTTTTTTTTCTTTTCTCTCCTCCCATTCTCCTCCCTATCCCACCGAGGGGGGCGGGAGGAGTGAGCGAGCGGCTGCGTGGTCCTTCGTTACCGGCTGGGCTGAAACCACGACAACATGTTTAACATTTTAACCAAATTAGCATCTGAAAGAAGAAAATTAGTAGGCTTCTGGCTTATTACATTCCTATTCCATAACTACAACATAAAGGGTACCAATATTGTATGTGTGAATATGTGTGTGGGGTTTTTTGCATATAAAATATTGTGGGGTTTTTTTGCTTTTTATACTTGTTTCATATTCTCACTCAAATATTCCCCCCAATAAATTGCCCTTTCATTAAATAATTCCAGCATTTAGAGACTAAAGTGGAAAAAATATCAAATATCATGAGATACAATAAGACTGCAGAATCTAGCACTTTCTTCATATTTATATGTGCCATTTTGTAATCAAGAATGTATAACAAAAATAAATCATTAAGGAAGAAAG
Source organism: Harpia harpyja (assembly GCF_026419915.1). Lineage (NCBI taxonomy): Eukaryota > Metazoa > Chordata > Aves > Accipitriformes > Accipitridae > Harpia > Harpia harpyja. Next base: position 28,952,866 of record NC_068947.1, read on the forward strand.
TTTTGCCATGTGTTTTTTTTCTCTTCAGTTACATAGATTGAATTAACAGTAACTAAGTCCTTAAGATAAATCAGGATTACAAACTGAGAACAGAGGAGTACAGAGGAGATAAAAGGACAGAAATATTTTCAGATTTCAGAAAGTTTTTAATTCATGCCTATGACACTTTGCCATATCTAGTGAATACACAGGGTGCTGGTCCCCACTTGAGTTTCTGGATGATGTACAGCAACAATATTAACAGTAATTTAAAAAACATTGACATTACTAATTAGCTTGAGGCTAATTTTATGAAGCCTGTCAGATTTCTTAGATGGCTGTATGATACATCCAGGAGAACTGAATATTGGCAAGAGGCTATTAACCAGATTTGTCTCTTCTGTGTCTGCCAAAATACATTGTAGAGTCAATGGATAGTCCTTATAGTAACTTCCAAATAGCAGCGGTGTTCAAAGGCATATGAGCAAATACAAACCAACTTCCCATTGCAAGCTTTGCTGCTTCTGTAGTGAAACTGACTGAAATTGATGCTTTTGTAATGCACCCAGGTTAGATCTCAGAATTTGATCGACACAGATTTCCACAGGCAACCACAGTACATCCTTTGCATCACTTTTAATGAAGCTGCAGTTTTCATTCTTAGCTACATCTTGTTGCCTGAGCAAGAATGGTTTGGATTTGGCTTGCTTTGTTTTTCAATTCTACTCGATCAAATTTAAAAAAAAAAAAAAAAAAATTTAAAAAAGGAGAGAGCCAGGAAGGTAAAGAGGCGAAAGGGAAAGTGGCCAGCAGGGAGAGCAGCAACAGGGTCCAGGAGGCTTAGGAGGCTCTCTCCCATGCAGCAGCTGGCAACGAAGAAGATGATGATGCTTTTTTGCCATGTTTTTCCTTTGGTACTATATACCAGTTCTTATTGGCCCAGCACTCATGACCAGACTGAGGGATCTGCAGTGGCTGGAAGAAGGGGCCTCTCTGGTGAGGTTACCTGGCCAGTGGGAACCAAAATGAGAGGCATAAACAAGCTTCATGTAGGTTTCCAAGCAGTCTTCCAGTGGCATGAGCACTTGCCTTTCATCTGCTTAGACAGAAGTCAAACTGACAAGCTAAAGACAACTGCAGCCTTATTTATAGTTTTGCTTTGTAAATCTTATTTTTCAGGGCTTGTATACCAGAACCATGTTGTCATGCCTGGGTTGCTCACAATGAAGACAAGAGCTGAAATCTGAGCAGAATAACTGTTTCTAGCTTTGTTTGCGTACTGCCAGGGTTTTTTCCTCTTTTTTTTTTTTTTTTTTTTCTGGAGGAGAGAGTTCAAATGCAGATTTTCTGAAACTGTCTGTTTAAGATTAACATAACATGCTATCTGGAAATTAGGCACCTATATCCAAATGAAAATCTTTCAGAGAAGGCTTTCTACTGAGAAATATGTTAAGCTTGATGTTCCCATTCCCTTCAGAATAAATTAACTGTACAGAAAGAAAATCAGCCATACTCAAATGCATGGCTTGTTATATCCTATGAACTTCCACTGTGCCTTAAAAACAAGTAACAAACATAAAATGCATTTCCTACAGTGCTCATTGCTGGATAGAATTCATGCCAATTATACAGGGTTATGTTAACATCTCTGGGAAAGCATGAATAATATCAAAGTTGGGAAACAACTTTTAATTTGCTAAATATTAGCTCATATCTTAGACATTTTAAGATAAAGGAAATAACGGTTTGACATTTAGTTGCTGTTATATTAACTTTAAATATCCAGCCCTATACTAGTATTATCTAAGTATTGACATTGTATTAAAGCCAAATCATACAATAAAATTGGAAAACCATCTCAGGGAGTGCATATTATAAAAACATATACACATACATATAAAATAAAATACCTAATATAAGTATACATAAATATGCATATATTACCTAAAATCAAAGAATAAACTGTATATCTAAAAAATGTGTTTTTAAAAAAAGAATGAAGAACAGCAAATGGTCAGACAAGCAATCATAACTGCTTAAGATTTCAACTTTAGCTTAAATTCCTTTTATTAAATACATTTTTCCCTGACCAGCTATTGGTTTATTATTGATTCTTATCACAAGCCTCTCTTCAGTGATGTACTCTCTTGAAATCTCACTCTTTCTGAATATGCACATTCCCCATACATGAATCATCTCACAGCAGGACAAACCTAATCCTTATTCTTCTGCATGAAAGCACAGTGCCAAGCCAGTACATTCAGAGGACATGATGGAAGAGAAGCCGCCACCCATATCAGTGTACAATATATCACTTATTTTCTTCCACAGATTTTCTTGCTTCAGGCAACCCACTGACATGCCAAAATATGGCTTTTTAGTGTAATATAATAGGACAACAATTTACTTGTGTACAATGCATTTTATGAATAGAAATAGCATTATTTTAGGTCAAATAGCAGTTGGGCTTACTCTCCAACAAAAGGAAACGGTGGAGCTCGTCCTAGGAGTCAGGAAAAGTGGCTCTGAAAGCCCACACTTTCCCTTTGGTCCCCTGGAGCTCCAGGCTATGCGAGCCACTTTCCTGCTACCGAAAGAAAAAAAAGCAAAACATGAGTTTTCCATCCACCACAGCGGTAGCCAGGGAGTCTGGGAAAGGTAAATAAGCATACTTTTACAGGAGACTGCCACCAGAGAGCATTCAAAACCCTCTGGCCCATGCCACCAGCGTCCCCTCCGGCCCGCAGCCGTGGGTGGCACAGGAGCCCAGCGCATCTGCCTAATGTCTTCCTGCTGCTCCTGGCACCCCAAAAAGCTCACGATCAACAAGCCAGAAGAAAGAGGAGATTGCCAGGTCCCAAGCTTATGTGCATACTGCTAAGAGAGGGCAAAGGTGCAGTCCCTGGACTACAGCTTGTCCACCTGGATTCCTTTTCATAGCAGAGTTGTCTTGGAGACACCAACTGGAGCATCCAAAATAGCACTAGGGAGTGAGCCCACCCCAGGCAATCAGAGATCCAGTGCTCAAGCTCATTTCTCTTTTGCTTAGAAGTATACACGTACCCCAGGCTGCATGGGGGAAGCCATCATCCTCTCTTCCAGTCCCACACAGTTTCCTTGTGGATGACCGCTTTGCTTCTTTCCACATACAATAATAATGTGCTTCAGGACATTGGCAAAGGCACCTTTGGTTGGATGGCGCTCTTGGTAGCGTGGGTTTAAGAGTATGTGCAGCCAAGGACATAGGCTGTCCTTAAGGGCCATATTGCACCAGAAAGACAGGGTGTTAGTTGCATACATGCTCCCTTAGTCCCCTGTGTGCAGTAAGTGCAACTGCTGCATTCTCAAACGAGGTGCTTGGCTGACCTCCGAGTCCCTAAGCCCAAGTGTCCACTATGACAGATCACAGAGCACCTAAGTATCTGCCAGTGGTACAATCAAGCCACTCGGTTGTGATCGAGCCCTGGACTATGAGCTGCTTGGCAAACAAGAGTCAATGGGATTCAGAAATTAGGGGCCTACCATTGCAAGCATATGTTAAAAAAATCATATTCATCACCAAATAAACTGACAAAACCTTACTGAAAAAATTAAGAAGTTTCTTTCTTACATGTCTCAAAACTCTTATAAATAAAGAATAAATTATTACAATTTTCTTTTCTGATCAGATATGTAGAAATGTATGTGTGGCTCTTCGTATTACAAATAGGATTTTTATGTTAGCATTTCTGTTGCTTACTACCATATAAACTAGGCCAATAGCAGCTCTGCAGAGATTCTGCACAACAGTCATTAGAATTTGTATCGTGACATCAAGTCAGACCCATTGCTTACCACACCTTTGCTCTACACAGGTTCTTCCCGACAGCATCTCCTCTTCTGTATCTAGATGGAGCAGCTGAAGATATTACCTACCCACCAGCTCCTTTTTGCCACCAGATAGTTCTGCTGGCATAGTAGAAATTGTACACACACACACCAAATTTACTCCAGCAAAAGCCTACCCAAGCTAATTTAATCCATCCTCATTATCTTATTGCACTGAAGCCCTAGAATGATAAACAACCATTGGATGGTCAAACACTGGTCATTGAAATACAACACTGAGGGATGACAAAAGACTCCTCTTGCTTTAAGAAAAGAAGAAAAAAGCCAAGGAAGATTAAAAACAAAAAAACTTGAGCAAAATGTAAGACACCTGCTATGTTCTAGGGAAGTAACCACCCCACCTCCCCAGCTTTCTGCAACACATAGTCCAGGGCAAGAGACCAAGGGCTAGGAACTGTCTGGAAACTCAAGCTTCTTATAAAAGGCCGAGATTTTGATTTGAGGAAGGGGCAGAAGGGCAGAGAAAAGAAGTCCACCACCTCAGCTCTGGTTTCCCTGCCCAAAAGTTCTCAAGCCGCCGCACCCTCACCTCTGGGACTAAAACCGCCTGAGATGGCAGCCAGCACTGCTAACTATAGGGCATGGGGTCTGTGGTTTGGGATTGCACGCTCGCAGCTAATCCAGGGTACAATTGCTATGGACCAACACTTTGTATACATAGTGATGATGACTGGCAATGCTTATTGTTAGAGACAGTCAGTCTAGTAACATTTTGCTCTAAGGTTTGAAACTAGCTTAGCTTCTTCTAAGCATTCCCATCATGGAAATGTCTAGTTCCTAATTTAAATCATAAAAAAATATATCAAAATTTGGATCTGAAAGTACGAAACTTTTCTGTCTGTCATAGGACGGGCTTCAGTGTGTTAGTACTCTCTTTCCCAGTTTCAGCAACGCACGTATAGCTTCCTTGCAGGAGTCCTGCAAGGCTTGCATGCACTTTGTTTCCATGTTAGTGCATGATGTAAGATTTATTAGAATTACCACCTTCTTTTCTGCTAGTGTCAGGAGTAGGACTATCAGAGCCTTTGGAAAGATTTGTTTTCTGGTAAGAGGACTGCATAGAAAAAGCTTCAAAGCTGAGAAAAACATATGTGAAGGGAACGTGATTTTCCTGTAAGGACAGCAAATTCTTGTTGCTTTAATGATGCCTCAATCATGAGGCCAGAGAGAACAGACATTGGCAAGTTAGACACTCAGAGATGGTAAAATGCAGCATGACCCAGTGTTAATGCAGAAGGCAGCAATTCCATTATTATTTTTTTGTCAGCCAAGACTTTCATGGCTTATGTTGTGATAATTGTAATTAATGCCATTTACTTTGTAACTGGTGAACTACTTATAAAGAACACAGTACATACAGTACATTGTAGACATTTTTGCATATTCAGTATCAGCTCAGGCTCCTGCTCATGTCTAGCTTCTTCCTGAATGTTAATGCAGCCTGCATTATATTATATTATATAAGCAAGCAATTACAAAATAAATTACTTGAGATTCTTAACATCGCATTTTCCTGTAAACAATGAAAGTCATATGAGGAATACAAATGAACTGGAATGAACCACACTAAAGTTGTAGCTACGTTATGTTAACAGTCACGCTAAAATCCAGTGAGCTGGGCCTCAGGTATGCAGATTTCAGCAAGCAATCTTTGAACATGGCATCACATTGTAGCGAAAGATGCTGGGGTTTCTTTTTAAGTAACAGTCTCCCTCTTTACCTTCCACGTTACTGGAGATGAGACTGAAGCAAGCTATTGCTTTTCATTTGCATTTGATCCATCTATATTTTGTAAGTAACACAGGAGACCTGAAGCTTGCAAAGAGAATTGCAGAGCCAGTGACCCATCTGCATGGCCACTGAAGCCAAAGGTGATTTGCCCACGTGAATGTTTCACAAGATGCCTTAGGGAGAGACTTGGAATTACTTCAGAGTCACATAAAATAACAGCATACATTTTTTGCAAGCTCATAGTTGAAGACAACATCAGCATTATCAACTACCATCTCCTTTAAGTATTAAAAGAAATGTGGCAACTGCTACCAGCGTGCTCTCTCCCAACACCGACTGAAGCCGGATGCCCTGGGAACACGCTCTGGATACCTATGGACACTTGCGAAGGTTCACACGTGTGGTAGCCAACAGGATGCACATGCAGTACAACGCAAGCTGTGCATCCTACTCAGCCTAAAGGGTTTCTGAGCAGGATAGGAGGCTAGAGGTACCTGCAAACAACAGTGTCAAAAGCTGAGGTGTCTGTAGCCTTCCAGCACCTTCCACTTCACATGGCAGCTGAGGCTCACCATTTTTTGATGCAGAGAGTATTTGTGTACATGCACCTCTTTCACAGGGTCACAGAAGAGCTGAAGTTGGAAAGCACCTCTGGAGTTGGCCTAGTCCAAGCCCCTGCTCAGAACAGGGCACTCGAGGGCCTTGAGCCCTTTGAGCAGTGCTGCTGAAAGCAATTGTCCACCTTTTTCTTGTACTTTGATCCTTGTTTCCACTTTCACGCTGCCTCCTTTCCCTGTTGTCAGCACAAATATTGGTGCAGCCGTCTGCTGCACTGAAATGATGAACATACCCGAGTTAAAACTACACTATACTATATGTAAGTAATTTTAAACTATATCATGTCTCTGATGTGGCTCATGGCAGCTGCACCAATGCTTATGCTGACAAGATAGGAGGTAGCCCAAGGCCAGGAAAGAAAAGCCAAGAGCCAGACAGGCTGGGCCAATTCTTTCTGTAGCATGCTGAACTCTGCCATTGAAAATGCATATGCTAGTCACGGTTTGAGGTTTCTTAGTTTTATGCAAATACTCACAATGATATAAATTCAGGCATGGATACAGCTGTAGCAATGTGAAACTGCCTTGCACTGGCATAGATCTTCCCATTTCTGAGCCTGTTGCAGCCATATTGCCTGTAGGGCAAAGTTTGAATCTGAATCAGCCCCTAGACCATGGGAAAGTTCATCCGGTGAACTACCTGGCTCGCCCTAAACCCTAGACAGCGTGCGAGACACCACCGAGGCAGTCTGAACCCACGTAACCAACCTCGGTAACAGCTTGCAACATACGTTTTCCAAAGCCTACATCAAACCTAGAAGTCCACATGACTGCAAGGCTTGGTAACCACAAAGAAGATGCCGGTAAGTGTGAGAATGGATGAGCACAGTGCTACTCTTCAGACATCTGTAATTATAATGGCTTTTGGAGAAATGAAACTGAAGCGGTCTGAACTAAATGGAGTGAAGTATCACCTCGATCTAACAATTCTCATTTGATAGAACAACATATTATGCTGGGATGGTGGGAAAGCACTGCAAGTTAGTTTATCTGTTTTGCAGCAAAGATACAGGCTAGCGAGTATAGGCGACATTTAGGCTTTGTCTGACTCTCCAGGTCTGGGCCAGTTAGCTTGCATATAAAACATCGAATGAGGTATTTTTGGGTGTGGACAAGAGCACAGTTACCAAACAAGCACCTGCTTGAACCTCCCTGTGAAAAGCAAGCCCTGGCAAGAAGTTAAAGTATGTGAAATGCACTACTTCTTCTCATTTAAGAGTGTTGGCACAAGAGCCAGGGTGTTTTCCACCTGCTGACCACTCATGACCAAGCTATTCTGTGTATTGGATACAAAGGAGAAATGGTTGAAAAATTCACCTGAAACCAAGTAAAAATGCCTCCGGACATCTAAAATCAGTCCTGAACAGCCACCTGGTCACGATCATCTATACAGGCATGACCTCCAGGCTTCATTATTGTACCTTCCAAGCCTGAGGAAGGTGGCAGAAAGCACATTGAGAGTCAGACTCAATCTTCAGAACTTCTGTGTGGATCAGACAAGCTTTCAAACTTGTACCCTCCTTATGCCACAGAAACATAAAGTTAACAACACTTACTCGGTGACCTCACCAGGATAGACTTCTGGACTAAGTACCCAACACACAGTACCTTTCAAAAGGCTCAGTATTGGTATCTGGACATCTGGTAAGAACATGTGGATTAGCCAAGCAACTCATTAGACAGATGACAAAGTAGTTGTGCAGTTACTAGTTTCTCAAACAAAAACTAAATGCAAATTTCTTTGCAAAATGGACACACATTTAACTTCAATGACATTTGTTACATACTTCTTTACTTAAAATATGTATATATTAAAGTTAATTTAGGTAGGAATTTGAGTACAAAAAATAGTTTATTTCACTTACTCCTTCAAGAACATACTTTGGTGCATCAAGTTTTGCAGATTTTTCTGTGAAAAAAAAGAGTTCTTTTACAAAACTCAGTTTTTAAACAAAACTATCAGCTTGCACAGTAATTCCTACCTTTCTCCTCCCTTCCTAAAGCACCAGCAATTAAGCACTTAGATGATGGTGATCATTGGGGGCAGGGGGGAAGACACTTATTCATCTTACATGGAGCACACTATAGCAAAAAAGGTAAGTTATATCTATAAATCACTACCAGAACATACACTAAACAGGCAGTTGCTGCTTCTTGACCAGGCAACTTTCATACTGATGCCAATGGAATTTTACCCTGATTAATTACTTGCCAGATTCGCTCACAGACAAGTTTAGGCAGCATGGAGTCAAAGGAGAGAATGAGGAATGTAATGTTTTGGCATAAAACCAAGTGCTGCTTAAAGGCAAAGTATATTTTCTGTAATTACACTATTAAACTTAAATTAGATTTGGAACGATTCTTTTTTTTTTTTAATCGGCTACTTAAACCTGTGACATTTAGAAACCCTCCTCTCATTTTTCTCTTGAAGATATTACTATTTGCTTAGATGGTTTTACTTGTTTTTTTCATGTGCAGTGACAAAACCAATTATATGGAACTTTTGGTCAAAAGCATCCGAGGCTGAGTTTATTCTACAATTAGCTGCACTCCTCTCAAATACAGAAGCAAAAATAATTTAGTAAGTAACATATTTTTTCAGCATTATAACCACCAGTTTCACCAATGGATTATATGGTTGTCTTCAGACCACTGCATAACAGATATCCCTAGATTAAGGTTTAAATTAGTATCTACATATTTACAATAGTAAAAAACCAGCACATGCACATACACCCAGTATTTCTCAAGAGCACAGAAAGACGTAGTTAATCAAAGATGGGTTTAAGTTTGCACATGCTCCCTGTTACTTCCTAAATGGTGGGGTGTCCTTCAGTGTGCTCTGATTTATGTGGACTGTGACAGATGACAAGTTATCAGAAATGCCCGAGTCCCAGCAGGGTACCAGGCTCCAGCAATGAATTACTATGCTCCCATCCACAAGATCAGTCCACAGTGGTCTCATGCTTACAACCTGGTTAGGTAGACTAGTATTTTCATTATGAAGTCAATACCCAAAGTCTCCACACAGCAGGAGGCAACAAGGACCCTGTAACTAGCCTGGTTTAAAGACCGTGCTCTTCTTCCCTCTGGTCTCCTGCAGGGTAAACTGGGGAGCAGAAGGAATCAGGCAGTCTACAGACATGAATTACCACAACACCTGCATTAACAGATTATGCTGAAGCGTGTGCTAACTGTAACGTTCAAGTACATTTTATTAAGTGTTATAAATACACAATTTTAAAATACAGCACATTTCACACACAGGTTGTAAGACCTCATTGGTATCCCTACAGCATTGAATAGATGATACACTTCCTATCAAATCAGCAGACCAGAAAGCTAAGAAAAAACAAAACTACTTTCAGATTACAATCTCTTTCAACGCCCCACTGCTTAAGGCTATATTTCTACTACCTGAGTTGATTTTGTTAACTTCACAATTTTTTGAACCTCCGGGGAGGTGGGGGGGAAGGCAGAGAGGAGTGATTGTGCATGCTTTTCAAAATACAACTAGCAAGAAAAATGTTGGTAGTCACTTTGTAAACTTTGCATTAAAAATATGTAAAAGAAAAAATTTGGTACTTACAAAACTGAATACAGCCTACTTAATAATCTTGAATCTAAAGTGAGATCAAGTAAAAAAACAGCACTTCATTTCATAATGTACTTCAGTTTCACCACACTTGAAAGTCATGCAAAAAATGATGCCTGTTTCTTCATGTTTATACCACTGTTATGTCACCAATCTTGTGTGCGATGTCATACTATAAAAAGAAAGAATATCATTAATCTATATTAACAAGAGGCTAGATACTGTAATATACAGCAATTAAATGTACGATTCCAATCATCACCCAATTTATGGCCATTCAGATTAGAGTTTATACCAGTGTCTTGCAGAAAACCAGTGCAGTGGTGTAGGAAATTGACTCCATTTTTCAGTGGACTTTAAATGACTATAAACTTAACTTCATAGCAAATTTTCAGTATCTTCACTTAGGTTATCTGAAAATCCTTGTTGATGTCCCAGTGCCTACCTACTGCCATCAATTTTTAAAGTATCTGTCAAAGTCTGCTTAGATGTCTCTCTCCTCAGTTTCATATCAGTAACTTGAATTATCAAAGAACCACACATTTTTGTTGTTTACTGCTATAAACGCTCAGTTGTCTCAAAGAATCCACTGACTGATCCCAATCTGCATACTTGGTTCTTTCACCATTTCCTTAGAAGTCAGTTCTACCTCCTTGGCTATTTTTGTTGACTTTTTCTGGGGACACTTTTTTTCACAAACATAGTAGAAAATAATTCTTTGTTCCAGTTACAGTTCTTTATCAGCTCTGTATTCTTTGACTTAATATTCCAAGACTGATATTGTAAGAAAAATAACTAAGCATTTTTGCTACCACTCCATGCTGCAAAACTGCCTTTTCTATCTATATGCTGCCTGTACTCAAACTCTGCTGACAGTCACCAATATTAATTTTCCAAACATGATATTCTAACAGAAAACAACTCTTCCTAATTAATAATCCACACGTGTATATGGATATATTACATTTACTGGAAACATCTCTCTCTCTTACTCCACCATTTCAGCTTATTACAGGCTTTTGTATTATTATACCAGTCCTCACAGATTTTTAAAACATGCCTCAATGCCACAAGTTTCTCCATAAGACCAGTAATTAAAAAAACTGACTCAGGCTACCTCTGTAACATCTCACTTTCTTCCTTGCAAACTGTCACATTGCAATTAGAATTACACATCAACTAAAATCTTCTAGTTGCACATGACAGTAAAAGTAATTGAGTACCTTCACAAAACCTTGCTTGGAAGCATAACTCAAATCAGTACAAAGTACTGCTTGGCATTGAATCACCACATTTGCCTTCTTTCTATTTAAAGCTACTACCTAGCATGAGAATCTGTTTTACAACTTCATTCTGGCTATTGTTTATATACTTATTCTTTTAAGGAATATTAGAGGCATATTAATTGGGACTGAACACTGAGGCAAGAAGTGTCCTGTCTGTATTCCTGTCTTCGCACCACAGCTAACACAACACTCCTATTTCCCACCTCTTGCATTAATAACTCTCAAACTGGTAACTAGATAATAATTAATAAACATATGCCTTCTAAATAAAGATTAAGCTGCTTCCCACACAGTTCCTCCTATCCCACTGTATTGGAAAAGCCTGAAGAAACAGAGCTCTTACATGCCAAACCGTTTATAAATCTGGCTATTCTCAGGGATTAGGCAGGGGTGTGAGTAAGGGCTCACGTAACAACAGCTCTCCATGAAGCATGTCCTGTTTGCCCCCTTTCATGAATGAGTCAAGAGACAATTAACACACCCTGCTTATGAAGAAAAAAATCTGCTATATGGCACACAGAGATGAGCTGGGATGGGGTGAGAGCTTTTGATCCCCCAGTTGTTTGGAAAAGCAAAAGGGGTTAAAAAATAGTTACTTAAATGAGCTAGAAGGGCAAAAGGGAACAAATACAACATAATCTGTTCTCCTTTGCCTGCACTGTCCTGATACTTTCAGTCTTGATTTTCTTCTTTCCTTCTCATCTAAGTAAATCCCTACCAACAAACAACAAAACAAAAAAAAAAGAAAAAGAAAAACGCAGTCTAGCAAGGGAACCTTAGCATGCAGCTAGAGGTTATTCATGAAACTGTGACAAAGCAAAAAAGAAACACCAAAATTAACCACCCACTGGTGTTGTAACTTATAAACAAGGTGTGGTAACTCTTTCGGATCTTGCAAGGAAAAATATCAATTAATGAGAAACTGCTGGCTGCCCAGGTACTTGCAATCATAACTTTATTACATGTAAGCTGGAAAAACAGGGGCCAGTCTAAAGTACAATACATGTTGTATTTAAAGTGTCTAATGCCTAAACCAGAGACAAATGAGTGAAACCGGTTAGGAACAAAAACTACGATAAAAAAGATCAGTAAAAGGAATGACCTTCCACAAAAGCATATTCAATAGCAACATACTACACTCAGAAAAGGGAAAAACTGTCTAAAAATCCATCCTGCTTCAGTGGTGAAATAAATCCAGCAATCAGAAATAAATAGGTGGCATGTAATGGAAAGAGGAAGGTCAGCCACCAGTGTAAGTGGGGAGCTGTAGGCAGAGGAAAGTTGTATAAAGAGCCAAACACAAAGAGTAATTTGTTGCTGGCAGGGCCAATGCAATGACGACAAGAAGGAGCTTTACGTCTCTACGTATCTCAGCCTGGCAGTTTAAGTATACATGGCTAGATACTTCCAGTATCAGTAACGATGAAGAGGAGTACTCAAGACACCTTGATTCTGTATTTGCAAAATAAATGGGATGAACTACTTTATCCTGAGAATACTTTCCATCACACTAGTAAGCGAGCAGCAGGGAAAAGGGTGGTGAGGGACTGCCAAGTGACCCAGCTGAGTGATGAGGGACCCCAGCCCAAGTGAATACTCTCCTACACGCTGTTGAGTGGAAGGAGAGAGAAGCCGCCTCCTTTGGAGGCAATGCCAAGCAGGCATCCAAGCTGGGATCTCTGACAAAGCCTCCAGAGGAAACATGTTTCCCCTTGCATTGGCAATGGGCTTTGGGGGATCTTTCACCCTCAAGAAGCTGCCTAATGAGATCTACCTTACTATCATTTTTACTACAACTTGAAGTACCCAGGTAGCGCTAGAAGTACTGGAAGACTGACTGTTGTCAGGACAGAATTAAAAAACAGCGAACAGCAGGAGACAGAGACAACCACAGATGTTCTGACCAACGGAACCATCTTTAAATACATATATTTGAAAATTTTCTGTCATTAGGAAAGAAGTTAAAATAAGCACTAGATAGGCAGCTGCTGAAGACGGGAAAGATTTGTCAAGAATAACTTTAAAAAAATGACAGCGCGATGGCAAACCTGAGTTCCAAAAGTCCCTAAAAGTCCACAGAACTATCTCCATTCTAACAGATATGGAAGCTAAGGAATGAGATGTCAACACTTAAAAAAAAAAAAACAAAAAACAAAAAACAAACAACACATGGTTAAGTCATGACAGAGGACATCAACCCTAACCCTCCAGTTCGTTAATCAGACTCCCTTGCCTTAGGATTCTTTTATTATTGTTATTACTGCAGGTGAGTGAGCTTCTATTAGCCATGTCAAGCATTAAGCACGTCCTAAGCTTCCTTGCACATTCAGCAATTTCCCCCCCATGTACAAACCATACAGCCAGCAGCAAGTTAACTAGTTAATAAGGTTGGCAGAGACACAAGATGTTGTCAGAATAAAATTCACATGTGTAATACAATGACCCAATTTTCACTGTCAGCTGGATACCCCACTCAGAGTGCTGATTAAAATCCTAGCTTGCCCAGGTAACGCCAGGGGTAGGGAAATTATTCTAATTCAGGCAACAAAAAGGCTGTTGACCATAAAGGCTCTAAGGCTCCTTCCAGCTCTTTCATCCAGGAATAAAGGATTTTAGTGGGTTTTCTGAGATTCCTGCCTGCCCACCCAGTTCATGCACTATTAAAAAAATCACATTGATATGCATATATCATTTAAATAATACACCAAAAATACTTCAAGTAGCAACATAACCTTGATTTTAAAAACATGTAATTGATGTTTAGAACTTCAATGCCTTTTCAAGTATGCACGTCTAGCGTGATCAGAACTGTACGTTATCTGTACAAAACCAACAATTTTCATTGTCTTGCTCCTAAAAGAAAACTGACAGATACAATTACGGTGTGTCAAAGGAATTTTTTTTTCCTGAATGAGCTGCAAATGAAGAAACATCATTGGTGACCTTAACTTCAGTCTGAGGAAAACAGACATTTTAATGATTAGCTCTAAGCTCTGGTCCATGCTAGTCAGTCAGGCTTCAGTTACGCTTTTTTTTTGGTAAATAAAAGGGATGTAGAGGTATGTACTTCCAGCCTAGCAACAGAGTGTGTAAAGGTAACGCAAATACAGCGTTTCTCACCGCAAATGTTAAAACCTATCATAAACTACATTCATACCTCAGCTGTACATTTCCTTTTAATAATCTCTGTACAGTTACAGCTTTTTGTCAGAGCTTACACAGAAAAACAAAATGTCTTAACTGATGCGGATTACAATAACCGTTTTCTTACCTAAATTATTTTCCTGAATAAGCAGTAAGAAAATAACTTTCCTGCACCTAAGAAGGTTATTTTGCTTTCTGTTGGAAAATGTAACATTTCTCAGCAAGTCACCACAAACCACGGCAGAGCTGTACAGTCCCATTTAGCTGCAGAGAGGGAGGGATGCAGGCTACCCAAGCATCAGCTGCAAGGGGACATTCAGTATTCCCAAACACACAATTTATCACTTTGTTTCAATACAAAGCACTCATATTTAGCCATAAAATGTTGGGGTTTTGGTTTTTTTTTTTTCCAAGTGCGCTGAAGATGTTATGGGAGACCACGGCTTTTTTTTTTTTTTTTTAGTTCTGTGTTTTAAACACAGTGGGTTTTCCCACCTTAAATAGGGATACAAGGTCATTAAATTAAATAGGTTACTTAAAGAGGTCACCCAAACCATAACTCAAGTCTGAAGCAAGAGAAAAAGATATTGCAATTCCTAAGCCATTTCACACTGAATTACAGAATACAAGGATGAAACCAGTGCAAGACCAAACAGTTCATTTGAAGCTGTGCCCTTTTAGTAAGTTGTAATTTTTCTTGTGTACTAAGAAGAAACAGGGAAGAATATATTAAAATAAAGTCATTCAAGCTTTATTTTGTATTTTACAGCTCTTACGGCTGAGATGAACTGTTTCTGGTCTTGACAGTTACAGGATTAGAAGTGACATGGAAGGGCATTTTATTTATCCAGATAAGAAGTTCGGTGCTAGCAGCCACAACATAAGCTTTTTGACATGTTCCACAAACCACCAGCTGTGTCCCAGAGTTGTCATCTTCTTTAGCAGTCACAAGCAATTCAGCAGCTTTATGTGTTACCACCAGTTGTCTCTATTTCTGGTCTAAGGGCATCAGTATCCCTCCCACATGAGCTATTCTACTAGTAAATGGAAATCTTAAGTAACAATTTTATCTTGATCTCCTACAATTAAGTAAGGCACAGCACAAATGTTTTGATTTCATCAAGCATTGTCTTAGAAACATCACCCATTCAGACGACTAGCAAGATGCTGTGAGCTGATGCTGCTCCTGGTTGCAATTAGAGACCTTAAACACCGAGAATGGATGCTCTGCTGCATGCTTTCACAAGTAAAACATGTCAAGTGATATGAAATCGGGAGATTCAGATTCCTGTATGGGATAATAGTTTCCCTTACAAATCATGGAGCAGGCCAAATCATAAGCTATGAAAAGGTGTTACTTCACTTGTACAGCACTGACTGGCCAATCAAAATCCAAGTTTCTTTACTATTCACGTAGAACGTAATTTGCAAAACTGACATAATTGAAAACTATTATACTAAAGGTACTAAATTACTTTTATAGCTCTTTACCATCTGCTTTAGTATTCCGTGATACCACATTCTGAATGAGTTGCTACCTAATCTGAGTGACCACAGCACACACCCCTGGAGATGTTTGTGCCCAGAGCACCAAGAAGCTGTGCTGTCACCATTTGCTCTGTCTGGAGTGTTCAGGAGACTCTAGTCTACAGTTTTTTCTGACTGTTTCTTTATACAGTATTACTAGTAATAATATAACCAAAAACATCACATACAGAAATTATGCGTGGAAGGAAGAGTACAGGACTCTGCAATTTAAGTAATGAAGATATGCTGGCTATACAAGCAACTCAAAATGCAAAAAGGTTTTGCAGACTGTCTGAAAACACCTAAATCAGATGCTGCTGGAAACCAGAGCAGGGAAAGGCTTCAAGAAGTTGGACAGTTCATTTGTGCTTCCAGAATTCGGATCCCTCCTACAAAACTTCACCCACACTGATCAGGCTCGCTGCTTTCCTCTCTCCATTTTGCAATTAGGAAAAATACACCGGGAAAAGAGTCCAACACCCTTCAGGTACAGCACTCAACTTTCATCCTGCCTGTCTGCAGCTCACAGAACCACAGCATCCAGCCCGGAGAAGTGGGACAACTGTCATTGCATCACACAGCCTTCTCTGCTTCCCAACAGACATACTGCCTCCCGAGGTTTTTCCCTGAAGAAAAAATTAGATTACTGAAAGTAAAATGATGTGCTTTCAGATGTTAATGTCTCTTCTAATATTGCCATGTTTTAAAATTGTTACATAATCAAGTTGCGTAACCAACATGCTCAACTTCTTTATAAAGCTACTCCCCGCCCGCCATCTAGCAATCCTGGCATCATACAAGGTTCCTGTATGAGTTGCACAACTTTCTTAATGCTTCCTGAATAATATGGTAGAATTGTCCTTCGTGTGTTTTTTCAGATAGCATTGACCAAAGGAAATTTCAATGACTGTGCTAATGCACTAAAAGTGAGGACCCAGCTAGCAGCTGCTGCCACTTAAATGCTATAGACTTTGCATATTCAAAGCAACTTCACCAGTAGTCCACAGCTGAAAGTTGAAGTCTTCAAAACTCCAGCTTATGAGGGTGAAACTAACATTGACCTACAACAATATGGGGGGGGGATATCAAAGGATCCTTAAAGGATCCCAATTTTCAGAAACTTGACTTTGAATGGAAGTCAGAAGCAGGAACAGTGCAATCCTCCAGGCCAGTTTTCTGCCAGGGCAGTTATTTTATAAAATTAAAGGTTCATATTCTTCTCCTGATAGCTGAGCCTGTACCATTCCGCAAAAAGCCTACAGCAAGTCAAAAAAGCAACAGAATCATCGTAGCTCAAGTACACGCATTTTTCTGTTAAGATGCAAGTCTTCATATTGTGAGCAATCACCTACAGTCACCCCACAAGTGAAAGATAATTTCAGAATAAGCTGAGACTTGGAAAGGTAGGCAACATTCATAGCATTCTTTCACTCTACTCTTGCTTTTGCTCCTTGATCAGCTGTTTTCTTCACAAGCTCTTTTGTTTTATGGATTTTACACACAAGAAAGCAAGGCTAAGTCATTGTCATTAACTGTTTTCTGAAACAGTCTAACAATTAACTGCCTATCAGCATTATCCTAGAGCCTGAAAGAACCCAAGCTTCTCCATCTGAGAAGTAAATTTTAAAGAGTAAGCTCAAAGTACACAGTCAGTCTAAGATGTTCAGAGGGAAAAAAAAAAAACCAAACAAAAACAACAACAGCAAGAGAGACCTTTCAAGAAACTTTATCCAAGGCATTGTCTAATACATATATAAGGACCACAAAGGTTTTGTACAACTACCACATGACAAGTGCCCTCTATTCTTTCAGGACACACTGGGGAAAGCACTAGCTGCTTTGCTGGAATTCCCACAGACAAGCTGGAGGTACACAGCTTCTCTGATTCACAATCACCTCATCTCCAAATAAAAGACCTGGGGCAGCTGAGGCATGCAAGTGCCATCTGTGACAAAACTGCCACCTTAGGAAAGGACTGAAGTCTTGAACTTAAGTCTTGAGGTTAAGGTTAAAAGGGTGTAGAAAGGTTTCTTAGAGCTCTTCAAATAGAGACAAATATGAACCTTCATTTTTATTAGGTTTCCTTTTGTATTTAAGCACAAATCTTAATTTGAAATAGAAAAAGTTCCTGAAGGTTTTTCCACCAGTACTCCATTTAACTTCATATGCTTGTGCACACATGTATCGGGTTTTTTATATATGCACAAAGAAGTGACTGAAACATCTGGCATGGCACAGGTACACATTTACATATGAAGATATGCATACATTATGAACAAATGTAAGCTAATAGGCCTCCAATGATATAAACATAATACATGCCATTAATGCAAACAGAGCCCATGCCAGACTTTTCATTTCCTAAAACTAAATATGTGCCCAAGACGACACTGGAGAAATTGCATTCATCTTAGGTAAAATTACAAGGACAGTAACCAGTTGGTTTACAAGGCCAAGAGGTGGGGAATATCCCAAGTCAACTTCCTTTGAATCAAAAAAGATGCATGTTAACTGACAATATAAAACACGCTTTGAGTGCTGTAAACCTGCTTGTTTGAATTTTAAAAGACAAGAATTTATCAGTTTCAGGAATTTTTGGTTCTACCTAAAATAAAGAGGGAGGAAATTTAAGCTAACATTCTTTTCCAGTGTCATGTTTCAGCGTTAACTGTTGAGATTGCTCCCGTGTGTTTTTAGAGTTGATCACTACATCTGTGTATCTACCATTAGAAACCACAAATAAGTGCATGTTTTAAAATATCTGAAGTTTTACTTCCCTTATAAATTAATCGGGGGAAAAAGCAAGAAATAAAATGATTAATGCTAGTGTGGTATACACAGCCATATTTATTAGTTCACTTCCAATTACATAAAGAGAAAGCTGAAGCCATACACAAGTGCTGCTTTAAAATAAAGACAGACTACTGTTTTCTCCAACAGTTTTATTTCAAAAAGTACACAAGTCTGTCATGGAACTACAGCATTTTAAAATTTTGGATTTCGTTTTTACAAATTCACTCACAATAATTCTATTTTAAAATACCACTCCCCCAAAAGTGTGAATATAAAACCTCATACTGAAATTCATATCAATATTCAAGTCCATGCTTTGTGCATGAGAAGTGTGATGTAACATCATAACATTTTGGATCCCAGGAAATATTATTGCTCCAATTTCAATTGAGCTATGCCTCAATGCTAGAGGACCAATAATCAAAGGGTCCCATAAAGCACCTATCAAGTGTATAAAACAAGGTTTAAGTGACACAAATAGTATTATGTCTTTAGACTGGAACAAAGATCTAAAGTGATCCAGAACAGTACACTGTTAAGAACAAAACCAAAAGCTTATCATGGAAACCAGTAATATACAATATTCAGCATTACAGAAAAACTTGCAATTAATCTTACTTGTACTATTAAGCAGGAAGCATACATCTAACATGAATGCGACTATCAGAGTTGATAAAGATGTATGCATGTACATTTCTATCAAAAGTCATGTTTTATCCGTCCAACAAGGCATTTCTGTGCACTACACAGTTTTGGAAGAAGTATTCATTTTTAGGTAAGAAAGTTTCAAACAAATATCTTTAAATATGCATTTCAGAAAGTTTATGAAAATGTTTGTAATGTATGGACAAGTGTTACGTAACCTCTACAGTATTACAAGTCTAACACTTTATTCACACCATACTAAATTGAGGGTTTTCTCCTATATATAGTAGTCCTCAACAGGCAAGTTTACAGTCATAACATTAACTAGGTTTCTTGAGTTCACTTAGAGTATTTACATAATGGTACCCCCCCCCCCTTTTTTTTTTTTAATAAAATGAGACATTAAAAATGCCACCTTAACTGATATTTCAGCTGCCATTACTTCCTAAAAGAGTTCTGTTAGCAGTTATCTGTAAGATCGGACACCTCGTGTGTTTAACCAGTTCACCACCTACACAGCTAGAAATCATTGCTAAACTACACTAGCTGCTTTTGAGAATC
Organism: Harpia harpyja; assembly: GCF_026419915.1. Taxonomy (NCBI): domain Eukaryota; kingdom Metazoa; phylum Chordata; class Aves; order Accipitriformes; family Accipitridae; genus Harpia; species Harpia harpyja. The sequence continues at coordinate 28,972,632 of NC_068947.1, forward strand.
ATAATCCAGTGTAAGTGAACAATCTATTGACAAAAGAAATAATTTATAATAGCAGTATTATGTTTTCATAGTAGTGTTCTATCCATTCAAAAAGGCATGATGATAGCAACTTGAGGCAAAGTTTACCCCAAGTCAGAGGTTCTTTATTTCAGATAAGGACTATGTCAGATTCTATTTCTTTTATTTTCCATGCAATTACATAAATAGACAGACACTGTCAAGGCTGCTAAGCCTAACAGCTAGGCTCTGAGGGCACATCACACTGTCTTTCTGTTCTGTCCATTTATTATTTTGTACAAGCTGACAGAGCATTAAGCATGTGTAAACTCTGCTCTGTATGCTTTAGTGAGATAGGTTTCTGTTCTTGAGTGTCCTAGGGCTTACCTGACTGTAAGTGCAGGGTCTCAGGCCAAACAAAAAAAAAACCAAAACCAAAAGCAAACAAACAAAAAAACAAAAACCACATCTCATCTCACATATGTCCACAGAAGGCCAAGAACCAAATTCAGTAGGTTTGTTGCCTGGTTGCTTAGGTTTATAGCTATCTCTCAGTCTGTGATTCAGTTTAGTTTTGTACTCAACTTGTATCTATAACTATAACCTTTTCATTAAGGAAGGCCTTAGTTTCAAGGTAAACAATCAGTGTATGATTAAAATCTCAGAAGTCTCTTCTATCACAATAAGTGGATGCAAGAAGATGTCTCCTCATCTGTTGTTCTTCATAAGCGTATGTTTGGCACAGTTACTAAACCTATTATTTACCACACAAGTAAAAGTCAATCATCCATCTCATTGGTACAACAACTGAGCAGTTTTCAGGAACATAAACATTTAGATCATAATTAGCAATTAAAGGAGTAACTGACATTTTGAAATACAGAACAATACAGAGAGAGACACTGAAGTCACATCCAAAAATAGGCATGAAGAGGTATAAATAGTACAGAAGAATCGAGAAATCAGATCACAGTGTCATGTTTTAAGAACTGTACCATCATCTAAGCACCTGTTCAAACAGTAAGTTTAGGCACCAGAAATTTCATAAAAACTGAAGTTACAATCAGGCAAAGTTTATTGACAAGGCACACATGAAAGATAAAAAAACCTGATCTATAACAGTATCAGTTTACAATCTAAAAAAGTCCCAAATGTGTAAAACTAAGTCTAGAATACTTAATAGTCATTCAAGTTTCTAAATTCAGTATGAAGGGTATGTTCCTTATGTTAATAGTGCCAGCCAAAAATTGTGCACCTAACTACAGGACAAACATTTAGTAGTAAGCCAAAGAATTTATCACAGATCTATAAGCAGCTACAAAAAAGCAGACACTAAACCTAGTAGTTTGGGGAAATGTTTTCTCTCACACTGTTGCTACATACAAATAATCCTAACATCTTTCAACAGGCTGTTCAGGTATTTACTTCATCAACATCAGTGCCACATACTATATGCCTTTAGAGTTTTCCAAAATACCTTGCAGTTTAACATCTATAGCTAGAATAAGCTGAAGGGACTCCCCTGCTCCCACCCCCCAGCACAGGATGAAGAAGAAAGCAGAAAATAGGAAGGAAGAAAAAATATCCACAAAGATTCAAACTGTACTAAGATTTAAATCCAGCTTCCACTGGTATATAGTATCAGTCATCAGAAGCTATCAGAAGTCCTTAAGTATGTGTGAAGGTAAGATAAGGAATTGTTCTGTTCCTCCTGTAATGCTTTAAGTTTGCAAAACTGGGAAGAAGAGTTTTTAATCTTGAAACACAAGATTTGTATCAACAATTCTGGATAACTATTTCCTCTCGGATTCTGGCTGCATGAAACACTTGCTCTTTAAAGTCTAAATGTCTGTTCATAATATTTAGGGCTGTTGAAGAGGCAAGGAGAAATTAGCTTTAAACTCCTTGCAAATTCATACAGAAAGATATTAGCATCTTAAGTAAAGGCTAACTACTGCTTACATGTGTATGGGAAAAGATGTTTCCACAGTGATGCTAGAGCAAGAGACAGATATCACATACCAGTTACTTAACAGCTTTCATTAAAACACCATGGAGCTTTTAGGTAATCAGTTTGGAAAAAAGTAAGAGCACTGCCTTAGAATCTAAACAGGCTTTGGAAAATGCAAGGTACAATTAACTTAAGACCTGTACAAAGACACATATTCATTCTTACTGTGACAGTAACATTTGATCTATAGATTTTAAAGCTTAGATACCACTACCAACAACGTGATAGGACCTCTTGCATCAGATAACATATTAAGTTATCTGACATGACTAGAACTACTTATTACAGAAAAATTCATCTTTCTAAGAGCTTGCAAGATCTCCTGTCACATTTCCACTCACTGAAATTTTAAATTCAGAACAGATTCAATAAATTAATTGAACCAATCAAATAACTGGTAGCCCCTGAAATAAGAGCTCAAGAAGTGCTCCAGACAAACACTACCAGGTTAAAGAACTGCATAAATACTCAGTTTGAACAGAATTCAAAGTCATCCTCAGTATTTCAGCCCCCTGCAACTACATCAGACAGTGGCCAAGTTCAAATATTTCTGTTATTCCAAAATTGAGGATAAAGTTTCAGGAACTCTGATAACTTCACGGTCTACATATGAAATGCTTTTGTTACTTCTCACTTGTATCTCACTGTTACATATTCAGAACTGCACATTAGCTGACAGTCTCTCTTCAACAACCTACCAGAGGTCCAAATACCTTCAGTGTCCGACATGTATTTAGGAACCTCAATGCTTTTAGCAAATAGTTCAACTGTCATATGCTAAAAAGTTTAAAATTAAAAATAAGAATTGGTGGCTTTTCAAACTTGTTCATCAAGGAAAACTGCATGCCATTTTTTAAATGAGGGATGAAACACGGTAGTTTTCTCTAATACTTACAATGAACACTTAAAAAAAGCAGCATTTAAATTAATAATATTTTATACTATGGACCCATCTTTGCTTTGTGCTGGAATCATCACAGGAACAGCTCCCATTCTACTTAAATTAGGTGCAGCTACCTTTGAAGGTGCAAAGGTTGGGTTTTGACCAGGAGTGCGTTCAAAGTCTTCACTTGGGACTTGGCTATATGGAGTTTTGGTATATCCTTCCATATTTGAGGGAGACATTGAACCCAGAGAAGAACGATTGCTGCCTATGTAGCTGCGGGCTGTTGAACTGCGACTTTTTGGAGGCGGAACATCTTCTCTGAAATAAACAGAAAAACAGTTCCAGAACAAGAGTTCAGTCACCGTTACCACGTAGGAGCTTACAAAACAAGCCTTCAGTTTGTTTCTTTCTATTCTGACACAGTAGCCAGAAGAGGCTCACACATTAAGTTAAAAAAAAAAAAATTAAAAAAAAAAATCAAGTATTCATTGCTTTTAAGATCTTTACTGAAATTAGACATGACTACCTACACGGTATTCAAAACAAAAAGTTCTCTGACAAGCTGTTAGTATCTTAATAAGCTTTCCAGATTAAGACAGAAATCTCAACTGTTAAGTATCTTACTTGCAGAAATACACATTTAAAAGTTAATCTTCAAATAATACCACTCAGAAACAAGACATACGTCATTACCTGATATCATGATGTACTTCTTTCTCATATTTCTTCTCTCTATGTTTCTTACAGCAACAGAAGATGAGAAAACCCAGTACACAAAGACCCAGCAGAGTTCCTATAATAGCTCCAGCAATTATACCAGCTGTATTTATAGCTAGAATAGATAAATAACAATACTGTTTGTTAAGTGTCAAGTTTCTATGACCAACTTTTTTCTTTTAACTCAACATTAAAAACAGTATGTTTCCACATGATCCAGGTTAATAGCATATCACTGAATCACAGAGGGCACGCTTCAATCGTGCATTTAAAACAACAGTAAGAGTTATGGCTTTCTGCATAAAAAGTAACATTTTGGGAAGTAAAGACTTGAAGTGGCAACCATCAGTTACACAACAGGGTTGGGTTTTTTAACCTTTTAGGAATTTAGAGAAACAAGATTATTCAGTTTTAATACGCAAAGTGCTATGTGACCATTACACAGCAAACACTTACGAGGGGTGACATTCAGCTCAACAGAACATTCATCCGTGCCAACTCTGTTTGAGGCAACACAATTGTATGTACCAGAATAGTCTTGAGAGGCGTTTTTCAAGAGAAGTTCCCCTGTATTTTTATCTACAAACAACAAAAGGTAGAGGTTTACCATTTTCCAAAATTTAATTCCATATTCAGTATTATAGAATTATTAATCCAGCACATAGATGAAATCTTAACTAAAAAATGCCATATTAAAAATATCCAAATAAAAACAAAAGTATATCATGCTGCAAAATACTATTATTTGTAACAAGGTAGAAGACTTTTACCTTAAATTTTATTGCACAGCATTTGACTTTAATATTAAGCCTACAGTCTAACTGCTCCATCAATGGATAGGAACAGATGCTTAGAACGGCCAATTCTCTCATCCTAACATAGAATTCTAAAATACAAAAGATTAACTGCATCCCAGAAGTACCTCCTTCTCTTCTTTCTGTCTAACCAATTCTACACAACCAGTTCAGATGCCTGCAGAACCCATGCTCAACATGAGGTGGATCTAACCTGAACACCGCACTCCAATGGGTGACCAATTAAATCTAGTTATGCTGACAGTGTAGGAGACAATCCATGAAAACAAAGAGTATTTCCCCAGGGCTTTCAACGCCATTGACAGCTACCTTTGTGAGATTCTACTATATGAACTTCAGTTGGCTTGCATGCTTTAATTGCCAATAGATTTGCCATCAGCACTGCCAAGAGACTACATCACAGGAACAAAGCACCACACAAATACTTAGCTCTTCCTCCTGAAGAAGTTAGGTAGTGTCTAGATTCTTGAGAACATGTTCAGTGTCCCCAAACCTACATTCACAAGTCCAAAACAAACATTGTTTTATCAAGTTACATGCCACTTCTGCATACTTCCTCACTAATTCTTGTCCAGCACTGATATTGTCAATTGATTTTTTTTGTTACCATGAAACAAAATTTGGGATGTGGAGAAAGAAGGGGCCTAACAACAGAAGCTTAAGGTCTTGACTGCTACAGAGAAGGACATTAGTGATCAACTGTTCACTGTCAAAACAAGAAATAAGACATATCAAACAGCACTACCAGGAAGCAAGTTCAAAATGAAGAACAGTATGAGGTTCTTCATATGTAGCTGATTTTGAGGGATCTGTGTTCAAATATACTACAGATTCTAATAGACTACAAAAGTTTAAAGGAAACTGGAGATGTTCACAGATGTCATTTTTTGTTTGTTTTAAATCAATTAAACTGAAGCCACATCTGAATTTCCTGAGGCATAAATTACAGGATAGGAGACGCTTATGAGGAACAACCACACAACTTATTCTCTCTACCCTAGACATCCACTTTGGCTACTCTTAGACACATGATACCACTTTGTCCTGTATGTCCTACACAACCCGAGTTAAAATACGTGTATTTGTAAGCAGATTCTTAAACTGCTTCAACTGCATGGAAACCCACCATCTCAAGGTTTAAGGTTTTCGTAACTACAAAGAAGATCAAAAAGAACCTGTACTGAGCAGTACTCTTCCAAAACATATTTCAGAATAACTTTTACAAAGCCAAAACTCATAAATTAACCTTCTACAATGAAGTTCTCACAATAAAAATCCAATACCACCACTATAATAATTTGGAAGCCATCTGTCAAAATTCAAAATATGTAACTCTTTCCTGTATGTCAGTGTATTGGCTTTGTGTGGCAAGGTTTTGGTAGCGGGGGGGGTTACAGAGGTGGCTTCCGTAAGAAGCTGCTGGAAGCTTCTCCTGTGTTTGGGAGAGCCCATACCAGCCAGCTCTAAGACGAACCCGCCGCCGGCCAAGGCCGAGCCAATCAGTGATAGTGGTAACGCCTCTGTGATAACATTTTTAAGAAGGGAAAAAAGTTGGGACAGACAGAAACGGCAGCTGGAGAGAGGAGTGAGAACATGTAAGAGAAACAACCCTGCAGACACCAAGGTCAGTGAAGAAGGAGGGGGAGGAGATGCTCCAGGTGCCGGAGCAGAGATTCCCCTGCGGCCTGTGGGGAAGACCATGGTGAGGCAGGCTGTCCCCCTGCAGCCTAGGGAGGTCCACGGTGGAGCAGATATCCACCTGCAGCCCGGGGAGGACCCCACGTCGGAGCAGGTGGGTTCCCGAAGGAGGCTGTGACCCCATGGGAACCCCGCGCTGGAGCAGGCTCCTGGCAGGACCTGCGGATCTGTGGAGAGAGAAGCCCACGGAGCAGGTTTTCTGGCAGGACTTGTGACCCCGTGGGGGACCCACGCTGGAGCAGTCTGTGCCTGAAGGACTGCACACCGTGGAAAGGACCCATGCTGGAGCAGTTTGTGAAGAACTGCAGCTCGTGGGAAAGACCCACGTTGGAGAAGTTCATGGAGGACTGTCTCCCGTGGGAGGGACCCCACGCTGGAGCAGGGGAAGAGTGTGATGAGTCCTCCCCCTGAGGAGGATGAAGCGGCAGAAAATAATGTGTGATGAACTGACCGTAAACCCCATCCCCAACCCCTGTGCCGCTGGGGGCGGTTGGTAGACAGTCCGGGAGTGAAGTTGTGCCTGGGAAGAAGGGAGGGGTGTAGGGAAGGTGTTCTGAGATTTGGTTTTATTTCTCATTACCCTACTCTGGTTGATTTGTAATAAATTGAGTTCATTTTCCCCAAGCTGAGTCTCTTTTGCCCGTGACAGTAGTTGGTGAGTGATCTGTCCTGTCCTTATCTCGACCCACAAGCTCTTTGTTATATTTTCTCTCCCCTGTCCAGCTGAGGAGGGGGAGTGATAGAACGGCTTTTGTGGGCGCCTGGCGTCCAGCCAGGGTCAACCCACCACAGTCAGCTCTTGTAAGAAGAGGGTAAGCCTTCTCTGTTACTCGACAACTTTTCTTCTAAAGACACGTACCCTTTTTTAAGCAAGAAGTTCTGTCACTTGATCAGGAAGCGAAGACCTCAGTTCAATCTCTAATAAAATTCAAGCTTTTATCTCCACTACCCTGAAGACAGCTCTAACCACTAGTCTAGACTCTGTCCTGACTCTTCCCTACTGTCCATTTGAGCACAAAAGCAGCCAACACCAGCAAACAAGAGAACTCGCAACACTCAGGCATGAGCAAGCATAATTCTGCAGCCTAATGGTAAGAATCGCAACTTAAAGCTTGAAACATTTCCCGTATGAATAAAAAAAAATAAAAACCAACTTGTTTCAAAGTCAGTTACTCACTGTTACTCAGTGAGAGGGCAGAAGTGACACCTATCTTGACTACTCTATACTAATATTAAGCAGGAGATGCTCACAAGTCAAGATAAGCCAAAAATACCAATGCAATCTTCCTTAAATATTTCAGAGTAATAAATAAAGTTTGACAGTACTCAGCATGGAAGTGGCAGGAAGTTCCTGTGTGCCAGATACTCTCCTCCAGTCATAAGACAAAAGTGGGGATCCTTCTTGTGATGCACATTTCAAGATAACGTCTTTTCCAATCTCTTGTGATCCTTCAATGGAACATTTAGTTCTTGCTGGCTTTACTAATAAACAAAGTATCGTTGAATTAATAACAGTCACAATCAAAATGCTTACTAGTTGTGTTCTAGTAGGTCAGCCCATTTTGCTAAAGACAAAGCTTGTACAACAAACAATTTCTATGCATGGAAAGATTTTCTACGAAATACAAGCCAGGCATAGAACTTTTAAAAATTGCTCATTATTCTGAATATTATTCCCTTCATCCCCCAGAACAGAATGATGTCCACCCCTCCCAAAGCCTCAATAATGGATGCATCATCATAGATTCAGTATGACTTTGCCCAACAGAAGTTTTAATTTTAGACATCAAAGATAGGATAAACACATTAAAAATGTCACTGAAAATTCAAGCAAAGCATTATCTTACCAAGTACAGTCAACTGTATTTTTTGGCTTTGAACTCCAGGAGCCTTCTTCACTTTGCACTGGTATGTGCCAGTGTCTGCTGACTTTAAATTCAGGATATCCAACGAACCATCACCAGATCTGGGATCAGGATTAGTAAACTGCATCCGCCCAGTCATAGCAGCATAATAATGATTATAAATCCTGTCTACAGCATACATAATTATCTATTAAAAAAAGAAATATGATTCAGAAATCCACTTCACATGTAAACATTCAAAATAATTTGGTACCTTCAGATTCTTGACAGTTTCTTTCTACTGTTTTAAATAATCCCAGAAGTATGACATAGCCAAATATCTCAATCTTCAAAATACCACCACACACAGTACTCTACTGAATACTCCAACCAAACGCCTGCCCAAGTAGCAATATGTCAGCACTGACCTCTAACTGAAAGAAAACTGTTTAAAATTGCTCTAATTTCACCCTGTAAAACCTGTCTACTAAAAGGAGTCATCTCATTGATAAGGCTTTGAAAGAAAGGGAAGAGTTAATAACTAAAAGAATTAGTATCTTTAAAAGTAAATCCTCATAAATCAGTTTTCAATCAGGAAAATAATGCAGGTACAGAAGCATAGTTCGTTTTCTGGAACTGAAACGTATTTGAGAGTTCTTCTTTAAAAGACAAGTTTATAGTGAGAAATTTCTTGACATTTCATACTTAATCTGCTATTCCAAAACTTCCACAATATTTCAGACGACTGGTGCTTCAAAGTAATTTGAGATCACAAGCATCCCAACTTGAAAAGGTAGAAGTTTATAAAAGTCAGTAACAGAGTTCATACATTGACCTACTCAAACAACTGAATTAACACTGTCCAAAAAAAGTCTCTACTTACTATTTGTTCCTTCTTTTGATTATCTGCTGGTATCAATACCCACTCAATATCTAGTGGGCCTTCATCTTCTTCTGAGAGTACAAAAGTACATGGCAACGTAACTTTCTCTCCTTGTGCTTTTTCAAATGTTGAATGCCCAACTGAAGTTATACTTAGGCTTCTTGTTAGACCTATAAAAATATATATTCATGTTTTAAAAACACTTCACATGCATTTGTCATCATAAGCGTTCTATTATATATTAGTATATATTCAAGTCCATCACATACTTTTCCTGTACAGAAATCATGCCATTAGTCAGACTTGTCACCGCTTAAGAGATCCTGTGCAAGTACAGCACTGAACACAATGCAAATTCATGTACTGCTCATTTGGAATCATATCCAACATGCCATTACATCTTTCAAACCATACAATTTTTTTGTACAATTCAAGTCCCATACAAAGCTAAACCAAAAATTTTCAGCAGCAGGTTTTTCAAGTTATTAGATAATCACCTTACCACTACTCCCTCACTGTAAAACAAAAGCATGGAACAGCGATGAAGTCTGCTAAGATGGACAGAATTGTTGTGAAGTCCTGAGTTAGATCAAGTTAAGTTATTCTGCCTTGAGGTATAAGGGCTCTTCTATCTACAGTGAGTAGACAAATGAATCCTTTCCAAAAATCTCAATGAGTTTTTTAGATTCGTTCGCCCTTTCTGCTTGTCTTGCTCCTCAAAAAAGTCTATGAAATCCTTATCTGCATGCCTCTAAGCAAAACACGTTTCCAAACCACAAATTTTCCTCAATTCAGCCCTGAAAAAGGCTCTATGCAGTGACACAAACAGACTTACTCAAAAGGCCCGAAGCAAGATTCCCCCTATTTTACAACAAACATAGGCTTCCCTCATCAAGCATATAGACCCATGCATCACAGTCAGGAAGTGGAAAGCTCCCTTTGCTCGTTATGGAAACAGGTTTGGCATTTGTACATCCACTGTTTTGTCCACCTTGCTGGGTACCATGCTCAGATTTTCACAGGCATTTAATGTGCGTAGGTTGCTGCCTATCATAGCTAGACAGTCACACCGATGTTACCGCAACCACAACAGATGCAAGGGCACAAGAAGAGCGGGCAGTGTGAAGAAGATAGATTGTTTTGGTGCTTCTGTAGAATCATAGCCTCAGATGAAATAAAATTAAAAATTATTATAAACAGTGCATTTGTGCCTTAACTTGCACTTCTGCGCTAGCTCAAGTTATTATCTAACTATTTCTCCATATAGTAGAGAAGCTGTAGTGCATTTCTGCAGTAGATCAGGCTGCAACAGCTATCCTTCTACCTTACTAAAATTCTGCTCTGCATCAAGTCTTTGGATTCTCTTCCTGATGTCAAAACAAAGGGATCTTTAACAGCTATTTAAAAAAACATAAAATCATTCAGAAAGAGAAAGCACCTGACATACTAAATTCCAGACAATAGCCTACAAGAAAAGACCTTCACAATTGTTAATTACAAACATACAGTAACAAATTAGGTAGGATTATTTCTCTTCCTACCATTCATGGTATTACTTTGCATGGTATTACCTTCATTCCAGAAAAAAAAACCAAAAACAAAACCAAAAACCCCCAAGAAACATCAATTTGAAGTACGAAAGAGATTTAGGTGCAATGTTTCTTACCAACCCATGTACATCTTTTTAAAGATAATTCTAACAGGTTCTATCACCTCTTTTTTGACCACAGTAAACATAGCTGAGCAATTAATTCTCTGCTACTAGGTTGAATTGATACTATTTCCTAAATGATACTGATCTCCATGAATACTGGTTGACTTGCCACAGATGCTATCCCCTTCTAAAGGATCCTTTCAGGCTTCCAAGTGTAAAACTAGCCATTCTAAACCTCTTAAGAAGGTCATCTGACTAGTGAAATATATTACAATGTAATCCTTAAGTTTGGTCAGCTTTGCATAAACAAAGGCAATATTACTACTAGCCATCCTCTCTAGAAATGGGTGGTATCAGAGTGCATTCATGTTTCCATAAAGCACAGTAGCAAAGAACACAAATTCCTAATCTGTTTTTCAGTGACTACCATACACTTCTGTTCCCCTCTCCCCCACTGCCTCATTAGGGAACTGTAATACAATATTCTCAAGTTCATCTCCAAATTGCATTTCTGCATTTTCATTTTATTATATTAAAGAAATGAGACGGGATGTCAATATGGGATGATAATGAAATTAATGATGTTACCTCCTTAAAAGCCTCAAATCTAACCCAGGAAATTAAAAGCTTTCATTCTGAAGTAAGAGTTAATCACTGAAACAGTACTTCTGCTCTGTGACAGCATTTCCAATAACAGCTACTTTGCCATGTGAAGTTCCACAACAGATAACCACAGAACACACATTTGCTTTCCCCTCTCCACGAGGGGACCTGCTGAGGATTTCACAAAGTGTTCAGTAATTCGGGTAAGAGGAACACAATGACATCTGCCTCTTCACAGTGGGTAGTGGGTAACAGAATTCATACTTTGGGGATACTACGACACACCTGTACTACTAAAAAGTATAAAACCTCTGATTTACACACAACATGGCCAAAACAAACTGGACAGATGAGTATTCATATGTTGACTTTTGACTAATTTTCTAAACAAACAGGACTTGTACAATCAATGTTTTATTTCTCTCCTTCTTCTACCGTTACTTATTCATCTCTTTGACAATTTCAAACAAATACAAAAGCAGAAATAGCAGTCCAGTGCAACCAGAAGTCCCTGAAGTTATTCATTTGTTCTGACATAGCTAAGAAGCATTAGATTCTTCAACTATCCCTTGCCTCTTCATTGCCAGACAACTCCATGTGAGTATAATTTCAAAGTGGACATTATACAAACTGTTTCTCATTCAAATGGCAGAACACTGAGAAAGGAACACTGGGAATAGGGAAGAAAAATAATGTTAAAAGCTGGAAGTACTACATTTCAGAGACACACTCCTAAGAAACTAGACTCCAATAGTCCTGCCTATGACATGGCAGCTTGCTTAAAGTGCTTTAAAAGCCACAATTAGCAAGCAGTTCAGTGTCAGCTTCTACTCCTGCACTCATTTCTCTGATCCAAAACATATGAAACAACATAGCAGCCATAAACCAAATAAAAGCAGAACCCAACAGCCTAAAGTGACTTGCTGGAAATTTATCCCGCACAGAAGATTGTTACAAAAATTGAAGTGTGAGTACTATGTTCATGCACATTGACTGCACGTAAACATGTCAATGGAAAATGAAGCACATGAACCTCAGGATAGCTCTCAACAATCATTACTGCATGTGAAGCTTGCAGCACAGATTAGCTAATATGAGAGGTACCCAAACATTGGTCTGAGCCTTCTAAGTCTCAGAGGTTTTTCATAAGTCTCAATTCCTTTCTTACTGCACATCTCCCAACACCTCATTTTTATTATACTAGGGCTCCACAGTCTCTTTCTTACGCTAAGAACACAAGCATATAAAGCTTTTTCCACATTCTCCTTTTTTTTTTTGTCAACATCAGAATGACAGGCAGAAGCAGCAAGCATCTCAATTAAGATAGGTGTCAGAGCTGGCTGGGTTTGACCTAAGCATTAGTAATATGAGGGAGTGGCAGGTAATACTAGTTGGAGATTCCCTTCTGCAGAGGAGACACACACAACTGCTGCCAGATATGCTGGTGAAGGAGGTTTGGCCAGAGTCAGCATGTTAGAGAGATTGCCAAGAGTCCTCCGACCTTTGGACTATTAACTATTAAACTACTACCCCTTATTATTATTATTACCACTATTGCCTCCCCCCCCGCCGCCCCCCAACTACTACTATTACCTACTCACACAGGCACCCAGGCTATTAACAAAGGAGACCTGGAGCACATCAAGAGTGACTAGAAAACTCCAGGGGCAAAGAAGGACATGGGACCCCAGGTGACATTTGTTCTCCTTGCTCTTTTGTGTACAGGGGAAAAGGCTTGTGAAGACACATCCTGCAAGTTAACAACTCACCACAGGACTGGCACTGCAGGCAGTGTTTTAATTTTGATGGCCACAAATCGCCCTGAGAAATGAGGGTTGCTAAGTTAGAGATAGGATCCACTTGACAAAGTGGGTTAGGAACATCCTTATCAAAACTGGTAACAAGCACTTTAAATGAGAGGTCTATCAAGGAACAGTGATGGAAATTTGCAGTTAAGGGAGGGAATAGAGATTCAGACATGTTAAGTACACGGGTCAGGTTGGTGGGAGGAAGAGAGGCCTTGGCAAGGATTAAACATGTTGGAAGAGGAACTACGTCAAGTACCTGTACACAGAACTATGACATCAGAGTAACCGAGACACGTGGGATAGCTCACACGACTGGAGCTTTGTCATGGATGCATACAAGCTTTTTAAGAAAGCCAGGAAGGAAAGCACAGCAGGTGAATTGCCCTCTACCTGAAGGAGCAGCTGGAACACAAAACACTGTTCTAGAGGACAGACAACAGGGCTGGTTAAGAGCTTGTGGGCTAGGATTAAAGGAGAGGTCTGTACGGGCCAGTCAAGTTTTTCATCACAGTCAAGTTTGTTACAAATCACCTGATCGGGGTAAGAAAGCAGATGAAGTCTGTTGCAGCAATTCCAGAAGTTCTCTAAAATCACAGAGACTGGTTATGGTGGGATGCTTTAGCCTCCCTGACATCTACTGGAAGGGCAACACAGCAGGACACAAACAATCTAGGAGGCTTCTGGAATATTTCAAGGAAAAAGAGATGCTAAATGGGTCAACCCCTTTGACACTTTCTTGGAATTGCTTTCAACAAAAAAAGGAAGAACGTGCTGGGGATAGGATCAGCAGCAGCCCTGACTGTAGTGACAATGAAATAGCAGAGTTTAAAATCCTGAGAGGAGGGAGGAAGGCACATCCAGTACAGACCCTACACTTCAGAAGGGAAGGCTGACTTATTCAGTAGGTAGAATTCTGTGGGACCCAGTTGCGAAAGGCAAAAGAGCTCAAGGAAGTTGGCGGGTATTTAAGGACAAGTGCTTCTAACCACACAAAAAGTACACCCCAGCACTTGGGAAAACAAGCAGATCAATCAGCAGCTCGGCCTACGGAGGAGGAAGCAAGAACAGTCTACCAAGGGGGGAATACAGAAATACTGCCCAGGCATGCAGTGCCCCTGCTAGGGAAGCATTAAAGTATGTAATTCTTAGTTGCAGCAAACAAATCACTGCAAAGCTTAGACTCAGAAGCATGCAACAGATTCTCAAAAAACTACTGAAAACAATCAACATAGAAGTGCAATTGGTCCAAATGCATGTATATTGTTCTCCAAATATGTTGCAAGGACAACACGTGTCATATGCAGTTGGGCCAAAGAAAAGAATGAACCTTTGTGACTGGGTGAGAAGAGACAAGTACCATACTTTGATAAAGAATAATCAGTATTATCCCTTATAAAAGTTTATATCTGAAGAAGGTAAGAGCTCAACACACATTTTGGTTTCTAAGCATTCAGATTTAAGTTTCTTAATGTGGAATAAAATACTCTTTCTCTGGGAAACTGACCCTAAAGAGCATTGCAAACTATATCTGCATGACTGAACAAGTTTTTTTGCATGATTTCTGAAGGGGTGCGAACCAGTATACCATCTTTTGAGAAACTGTATTTCCTTTTGAATATCTGGACATACCTTCAAATACCACTCAAGTAGAACACAGCTTAGCGAACTACGTTAATATTTTTAAGAATAATCTAGGGGAAATGAAATGTTTGATAGAATTTGATGGAAACTGTTTTCTACTATAAAAAGAATCTTCTACACAGAAAGCAGACAAAAAATTAAAACGGAGCAAAGCTTTCTCCATTTCAACACAGATACAAGCAGAGTTGTGATATACACTAACAAGTAACAGAAAGCAAAATTTTCATTAGATTAATTACTTATGCACTTAGTATTTTCCTATTTTAAATGAAAAAGGTTCAGGATACACTGAAATTCTGGACTGCTGGCTTACACAAATTTAAGTGTAAATTTAAACTTGGCATGAATGTTTCTGGCATCAGATAGCGCTACATTACAGAAGTGTTAGGTAACCCAATAGACACAGTCATTCCCTAAATGGGTAACACAGGGGAGGAATACAAACAGCTAGAACAGCAAAGTATGGCAGCTAACATACACCGAGGGTCAGGAGTAGGGGATATGTACCATGAAGGCGGGACTGCTGCCAGGTTCAAACTGAAGTCTGAAATGGCAATCACTAAGGAGCACAACTGCAAAGAAGCACAGACTGCTTCTATATGGGTAAGAGTTGAGTTCAGAGATGTTGCTGTACTTAAAGCCATACGTGATCTATCCTCAATCTGCATTTGCACAGTACCTCAACTTTACCAGCAGGCTCTCCAAAAACCATCCTGTTTGCCAATACCTCCTTGTAAACAAGGAATGCCTGCAAGTACATAAATGCTTTTCTTCACAGAATGAGGCCTTAAGAAGTAACAATGACAGCCAGAAATGCACGTTAATGCTTTGAGATATGAGCTGTAAAATTCACTTGAGACAATTCAGCTTAAACTCCTTTCAAATACAGATTATAGACGTCTCTGTGATCAAATCTTTTCACTTGACAGACTTCAGTCTCAAGAACCACCTCCCCACCATCCCCATTTTACTTCTGAATATGCCTCTCATCCACAGTTCATCTCCTGCTTTTTATTATAAAGCAAAGTTCCCCAACTCTCCCCTTTCCCACCTCCACTCAGACAGAATTTCTACGTCTTATTTCAAAACCACATTTCTGAAATAAGGCCCTGCAGAACTGAGGGAGTCAACTTAAATTTACACCCTTGGCAAGTAAGGAATACACACCAAGGTAGGTACACACTGAGGAGTGCCTAGCCAAGGGAGACTTCCCAGTGTTTACCGGCACAATCTAAGACAAACATAAGTCTCCTTCATGGCTGAAATCGCCACAAGAAGCCACCATCTCACAATCTTCTCCTGCTTCCTCACTACACAAAACTTCAGCATCCCTCAAGTGATGCCAAAACAAGCCTCTGCAAGGCAGGGTGCTGCTAATGAAGTAACCAGATTAAAAGTTGCCTTCGCAAAGATAAAGGGAAGAGAATATTAGACATTACTCATTTTGGTGATTTTTACAGCATCCAGGAGCTCAGTCACATCAGCACAGCCAAGACGGCCACAAGCTGCAGAGTTTCCTTATGCTCTATTGCCACAGTTTATTGTAACTGACTGCACCACAAACTGAATCCTAGCCTTACCAGCAAGACCCCCCAAAAGCCAAAAAAGCCTAGCTTCAGATTTGGGTTCTCACGGTTTCCAGTATCTCAGCTCCCACAGCAAGAGCAAGGCCCCATTACACTCATAGCCTTCAGGAACTTGGACCCAAAATGCTATGAAGCTCTGATGCATCTAACTTTCCACATGTCATAAGCCCTACAACTTCTGGCAAGCATCACCATACCGCAAAAGATCCTGAAAACATGGTGTCCCTGGTCCTGATGAGGTCTAACACAGATTAAGGCAGAGTTAACCCCACTTCAGTTTCTGTAGAAGTTCTATCAGGAATTCAGGCTGAGCAACTTGGGCGGACAGAGAGCAAAGGGAAGAGAGTCAATTCCAGTTTTTCAACCAGCTCATCATACTTACTTTCTCAAGTTCACTGTTTTTCCATGGGACACGTGACATGGAACAACATACAGAAAGGTCACTGAAGAGTCGTCTTTAACTTAGTAAACATTGAAGGAACAATGGCAACACAGAAGAAAAGCAGAAGTTTAATAGGATAAAAAAATTGTCTTCTCTTTAGAAAGCAAATTCAACACATCTGTGGACTTTTGAGGTGAGAATGAAACTCTTAAATTGTCTTTTACAGCCAAAGTACACAGATACTCTCATCAAATGTTTCAGGACAGAATAAAAAATACCTATTAGCTCAATACACGTCCTATTACTTTAGTCAGGCACCTAGGCACCGAAGAACGCTTAACATTCACAGCAACCTCACCTGAGGTAAGAATAAACAAGAGACGAGGGAAAGGAACAGGCAAGCAACAGGCAATGAACTTCCAAAAGCCAGATAATCATGCAGCAGTGAATAAAACAAGAAAAGAAAAAACAGCACAGCGTTACTGCACCTGAATCTATAGTGGATATGCATGCAAAGAGCAGGTTCGGTTTTAGTATGTAATAATTGCAAAACTCTGCAGAGAATTCAGATTTTTAGGATAATCCACTGCTGATAAAGGCAAATTGCAAAGCTTTTTCTGACAAAGTACTGTCCTGCTAGTACCAAAAAGCATTAAAGAATTAATGTTTAATATGCTCCACAGACCACATTTTTCCCATGCTTGACACTGTGGTAATCATACAATGCTACAATACAAATTTCATAGAAAAGCACAGTTCACAGTAAGTAGTAAAATATCCACACACCATCTTAGCAAAAGCATCAAGCACTTCTAAACCTAACATTTCCAAAGCTATTCACATTAACATACTACATATCCCTCTACTTAAACCTCAAAAAGGCCCAATCCAAAAAGGTTAAAGAGAAGATAAAAACTTGCCTCTGTACTAGCCTAAATCCACTAGGCAGAACACTGATTAATCCCTGGAGAGATTGAACATTCAGACAAAAGATGTTCACACCTGCATTTCCTACCTCCCAGGATAGTGCTCTCTAAGCTAATCAGAGTCACAGATCTTAGTGAAGCCCTTCTACTGTGCAGAAAAGATGCAGTTTATGGAGCCAGAGAAAGTAAAAGACAACCCAGGAATAAAAGCAGTCACCTAGAAAAAAAAGACATTTGGCTCCTAGTCCTTGCTCCAAGCACTGTCTCCTGCTTCCTAGTCCATGTAGTCCCAGACTAAATATAAAAATAGTTCAGGAAACTAAATCCACAAAGCAATTTCTGAAGAAATTCTGAAGCCTGAGTTTTATATGGAAACTCAGTGTTAGTAGAGGCAGGATCTTAAACCCCTCTCTTTCACATTTCATCTCAGCTGCCTTACCAATAGCATGATGAAGCTGAGTGACGAAACTCCCAGAGCTCTGGTCTGGTTAAGTTTCCAGGACACTTTTTCCACAGGTGATGCAACTAAAAGACTTATGTGCATGGAGAAAGGTTCTGCCATAAGCTACAAAGAGAAGACTGATGAAACAGCAGGAGCACTTAAAGCAAAATACAGAAAAAAACCTGCATGTCAGAATAAGCCTGGCAAAGTTCTACCACTTGGATAGTCAACTCTGCTGCTGGATCTCAAAACAATGCGCTTTTATTTCCAAACTTCACTTCCTTTGAGCAACAGGGCTGGGGGGAAGCACCACTCTTCTGAGGCACATTTACTGGGCAAAGTCTCCCAGTTGTACTTACCCTTAAAGTAACCAGAGAGACATTACTTCTTCAAATCACGGATTTACTTTCTCCCTGCCTATTTCTGACTTTTCTTTTTTCATCTGCTTCCACAATTAGAGAGGACTCCACTACTAAGTCTTATATTCCTTTCTACTGTCAGATCCCCAGACTCACAAAAGAAACATGGTCTTCAGCAACCACTGAAATCTGACCAGTTCCAAAAATGGAAGTTACGCCACTCTAAGCTCACAATTTCTGCAGAACAGCTTAAAAAGACCTATTCCCCTTAGGAATACCACAAACACCACCTTAAGGTGATCTGCTTTGAACAGAAGCCAAAGCTGAAGCAATCCTGCATTGGTCTAGCCTGAAAAATCTGACAAAATACATCAATTCAACAATAACTGTTAAGTTATGAGTATCTACCAGAGTTCACCTGAATCCACAAATCCTCTCAAATCACAGGAAAAAAAAACCAACCAAAAAACCTAAAACAACAGGAAACCTGCTAAGCATACTTCTTCAAAGACAGAAAAAAAAAATGCTCTTTCAGTCTGGATGTCCTCAGACAGCATTAAACAAATAACTACCTCTAATTCATGTAGTGTTGCATACCCATGCCCCAGTTCAAAACGTACCGCACAATTAAGTTAGAATCTAACAAAAAAATTCCTAAGACTCATATAAACAGAAGTACAAATAACCTCAACCCTGAAAATACATAGCATGAATGAACTTAATTTCATTCACAGTCGCGATTCACTGAGATCAGCTAGAATAGTTATGCATCTAAGAAAACCTACAAATCACTGGCTAAAGCTTTACTGATCTTTTATTCCCCCCCCCGTAACTTTCACTTTTTCCCTGACATCCCCTTTGCTTTCAGATTCTATCCAACATCCCTTTCCTTTTACAACTGTCCTTGTGCTCCTTACTTGTTCAGCACATTCTTGAAGCTTTTTTGTTGCTAAACCCAAGTCACCAGCCGAGTATCCTAGCAACTGCAGCAGTTGATGACCTTACTCGAGAGGGACCTGCTCATCAAGTTGAGAGGGAACATTTGTATCTCATTACTGAAGGAAAGGATATGCTTTTGGAGAAGGGCAGCATAAAGGGGGAGGGGATATTGTAATGCAAACTGGGATTAAGATTAATTTTAAGCACCAGACTACTGTAGATGTTTAGCCCAACATCTACAGAAGATCACCGTGAGTTCTGAGTTTTAACGCTTGGTCACATTTAAATGATCCGGCATGACCTAATTCAACCTGCAATATTAAGGGAATGACAACTAGAACAGTTTGGACTTGCAGAGGTCCTGCCTTCTCGTCCTCAGGTTTGATCCCATCACCTCCCTTCACACCAGTATAACACTTCATACAAAAAGGCAGAAAGCCAGAATGAAGAGTTGAGTCCACTAAAAACTGTCACTGCACGAGAAGTTTTGCTTTTTCTCTCCTGGTGGGGTTCTCCAAACGTGGGTCCCCCAAGCACAAGCTACGTGGTGGGAGCAGGAGGCCAGAAACAAGAAAAGCTGTGAGGCTGCCCTAGCCTCGATAAGGGCATGCTTACATTGCCAGGGAGTCCCACCCACAGACAGCAATTTCACCTCACACCTACACCAGCCACGCTGCTGCCAGCTCCCACAGCGAGCAGCGCTGCGCAGCCACAAAGTGGTTTGAACTGGTGAACTCGCCCAATAGGAAAACAACCTACTCCAAAAAAACAAGTTCTCTTTTGTATCAGCTGAAGGGACTCACGCAGCAGCTGCATGACGCTGCTCTGACGTGAGGAGGGAAGAAGGAACCCGACACCATCGCTGGAAGTAGGAACAACCTTGACGGACACATGAAGTTACACCAGAGGTAACCGCATCACATCTGTAATGCGGCTAGGTGTAACGTGAAACTGTACCTTCAGACTGCACTTAAGAGCCATTAAAGAACCATCTAGAATAGTATTAAGAAGCGTAAAATGAAATGAGGGCCAACCATTACAAAGACTTTTTTTCAGCCACAGCAAAAAAAAAAAAAAAAAAATCAGAACCCAAATCCTGACAACTTACACAAAAGCCTGCCTCTTCTCTACCATGTCTACATCAACTGCACAGGTTGTTTTTGCTTTTAGCCCTGCAAGCCACTTATTTTTCAGTTATAAACTGATATTGAAGGTTTATACAGTCACTAAGCAATCAAGACACATGATTCGATTTTTTTTTTTCCTGCCACTTTGATAGCATTTAAAAGGAAACTGAATGAAGCAGCTCTTTTGCAGTGTGAATGCATTAGGCACATCTGTCAGTCAATGCATCAGGGAGTTAAGTACAATTAAACACTTAACTGAGCAGCCATATTATTTTCACTTGAGTAAAGGGGTTTTGGCTCTTCCAAGCTACTGAACAAGCAATGCTTTTTCCTAGCACATGCAAGTTTTGCATTAAGATTGAAAAATATTTCATTCAGTAGTGCAGGGTTGGGTTTTTTGGTCTTGGGTTGTTTTGGTGTTGCTGGTGGTTGTTGGTGGGGTTTTTTTTTTAAATAAAAAGGTGAAGCATCACAATGACGGAAACAAGTGGCTGTCTGCCCACTTTTGCTTCCCTCTCTGCCCCCCACCACGTAAGAAACAGCCAGAAAGGAATAAGCTCAAAGAATTAGGATACCCACCCTAAATAGCCACAAAGTTTACTAGCCATTTAAAAATGTAGGGAGGCTTTAAAATATATATGCACACACATTATTTTTACATGCCTTAAAACAACTGAGATGAAACATTCCTTGTAGCTTATGCTGTTATTACATCTAAAAGGAAGAACTGAAAATGCAGGCTCAGTGAATATATGAAATTTTAATTCCCTATACAAACTTACTCTGCTCAAGTTAGAAGAGTTGTCAATTTATGAAATTCTCATCCTTCCTTCTACACACACCAAATATTTCTTGTTGATTAATCATCTTTCAACATACTAAGCGTAAGTTTTAGCTATAGGGCATGAAAAACATCACCTATTAAAAAAAGGTAGCAGCAAGTGGAACTGCAAAACTTGTGACCATCAAGTACCTCAGATGCTTCTTAACAGTAGCTAAAGGACATCACAGGACTGGTGAATGGCTCCAGCCTACAGCCAACAAAGCTCCAAATCTTGCCTCTCTATCACATTACAAGTTTTGAATATATGATCCAAAAAATAAGTGACATTAAAAAAAAAAAGAATCGATAGTAATGTACTCCAGTCACGTGGGTTTGAGGTTCCAGCTGACTCCCTTTTGTTATAACTCAGACTTGATCTCATTGAGTTGGATCAGGAAAAGGAAGGCAGAAAACTGACCTTACAAAAATTTAGTATTTTTCTGACTTTGAAACTCCCTGAACTGTCTTGCCACAGAGCCAGATGAATGCCAAGTACAACATGAAATGGGATGCAAAAATAATCTTGGAGGTAACATCCAGCCATTGATTGCCTGATGTAGCGATGTAGTCAGACTCCCCAACTAAGCTCCCCCCAGGCCAAGTTTATACAGCCATTTCTCTCCTATGGGAGAATATTGATCAAGCAGAATGGGTTTTCCTTCTAATGCTCTTCTGCCACCCTTCTTGTCACTCATTCCTGCTCTGTACCAGGACAAGTTGTCAGCAAAACTCTTTCTTGTTTCAAATCATGCAATCTAACCAGTTAAAAAAAATAACAAAAGTTTTAAGCAGCCTTAGCTCAGACCCATTCACCACCCACTGACACAATCAAGGCAGTTGTGCAGTAAAGGAAATGACCAGCAAGGGTGCAGGGGCTGCTGATGTTCAAGCTGCTACTGAAACATGCTTCCACAGAACTATAGCTTCACTGCCACTTACTTCCATGGCAACAGGCTGAAGTGGCTCTTCTTATAACCATCCCCTGAAAGATGCAAACTAGTAAAAAGAGGAATTCACTAAAAAGGAAGAAAGAAAGAAAAAAAAAAAGCAACTAAATTGATGTAATGGGAGGTGGTGGGGGCATTCTTACAGGCTGGTGAGCCACAAAATTTGTTGAAATTTCTCCATATTTATAATGTTTCACACAGCACCTAAAAGCTCCACGAAATGAACCAGAAGTTGCAACAAGAGCAAAAAGAGAATCCCTGCCATTAAGAGCTTATGAATGCATGCAATCAACAAATGATTAAATTAGTTAGGAAGTATGATGAAACAATACTGGCCCCAAAACCAAGTTACCTAGTCTGTACAAATCTCTGTGGGCACTGTGGCAAATGAGTTTTAAAACGCTCCAATACTGAGGCAGATTCAAAGACATTTACAAGGAACTTCTTGAAGCATGAATGGAATCAGTAGCAAAGCATACAAGTGCTCATATGAAAATGTATTTTTTATAAAGCAGCAATAGAAGCTAAACCAGCCATTTAGAAGTGGCAGTTTCATCTCTGTATTAAGCAGACTTGGCTTTGCAAGAGGCTGTGACAAGCACTGGAAGTGAAGAAAGGCAGGCAGCTGAACTTTGAGGCAACACCGGGGAAGCCAGTATGGTGGGGTGCAGTCAGAGGAGACCAAAGTGACAGCTATAATAATCTCTGCAGTGGCATTCTGAATGCATTAAATACCTTCTAATAAACACAGATTAGTTAAGGCAGAATTACTAATTCAAATCTCATGGTCAATGTCACAGCAGTAACTAGTTGACTAAGTCATCTCTGGTTAAAGTTTTTCATACTTCTCAAAACACTAAGGTCCGGGAAACCTAGGAAAGGAGTCCTGAACTTCAGGTAACTTTTCATGTCAACAGGCACTTAAGAAGAACTTGAACCCTGCAACTTGTTACAATTACTCCGCAATGGATGAAGCATACCAGGATTAGCGATTAAGAGACTGGGATAGGAACTATCATTTAACTCCTGTGGTAGTCAAATTTATCCTAATTTAAGATCCTGTTGCATGCATAAAAACCTGAACAGGCTTAAGTTCCTTATTATACGTATTTGACAAAGTGCACTAGCCACCAAATGCTGACTTACCACATATGCATTAGGTTCTGCTCCTGCATGCATATTATTGGAAATACTTTTGCAAGTTTAATGAAAGGGCAATAACCACAGACTTTTCTCAAAGCTTACCTGAACTTTATTTTTATTTAAAAGCTCAATATTCTAATAATAAAGCATCCCACATTGCAGAATTTCAGTATAGTACAAAAGTACCTCCTACTACTATTGAAAAAAAAAAAAAACCCCACACAACAACAAAAAAACACTGCCACAAGAGCAACAATAAGAGATATCATTACAGACTAAAGAAATTCCTGCCTAGTTGTTTGCCTTAAAACTCTACTCAAACCCTTATCCTCAATTTGAGCATTTGGGTGCACAGCATTACTATTTTGTATAACATACCTTCTAAAGGCTAAATGGATCACCGCATATGTAATCACTTTTTTATACCCATACAAAGATAGATACTAATCTGGCTATGTTAACATTTCATAGTTATTGAAAATTTGTGTTCTGCCATCACGCATTTTTAGAAGTTTAACAGCCAGAGGTCACTATCTTATTTGTTAAATGAGGATCACAAGTTAGGCACCTATATTTATTCTCAGTCTCCTAAAACCCTACATAAACTTGAATTTGTTCCAAACGGAATGAGATGATTTCCCTAACACTGTATAGCCAGGAGAAGGTTACCAGTATGTACACAGTCCCCCTGAAGTCACAGCACAGGCAAACATGTGCTCGGTGCCATGGACAATGAGAAACAATAGACTTTCTTTATATTAGCTCTTGAGATGACCACGCATTCTGGAAAGCTTAGAATTAATCAAAAAACCCACATACACCAGTTTACACATCTGTAAGACCTAACAAAATGAACAGCCAGCACTTAACATCATGACTGAGCTTTCCTCTTCAAACCAGAATTCTGTATTGCCCTTTGGAAAACAGTTTAATATCAGTTATCTGAATAAAATATTTCAAGATCTGAAGAGGTACATAATTTCTATTACCCTAGTCCAGGATTTGTTGATGCCAGCTAAGTTAAACAGAATTTGCACATTTTGGGAATCCCCAACTACTTAAAATGACTGGTCATGCGCAACTACAATACATCCCAACAGACCCTTCAAATGGCCATCAAGTTCTCCCTCACCACAGACTCGGAGTGCCTTTTTAGACAGAGAAGAATTAGTACAATTAGAAGAGCTGTTACGAGTGCAGAAATAGCCATCCAAATGTAAATTCATACCACAAGTCTGCAGACAGCAGAAGATTTAATTTCACTACACCAACTTGTTTTGTGGCCATCTTCCAAAAGTACCAATGCGAGGAGAAACTGCCACAAGTTATTTATCAGTTGCACAGTCATGTAATACCAAGGCAGCCACTAGAATTAATTCATTAGTAATTACAAAGATAAAACAGAAAAGAAACATTCTCCCCTAGTACCCTGAAATGCTCAAGGACTAACTCTTCCCTTCCTGCATGGGAAAGGGAAGTTCCCAATTTATTTATGACTGTGAAATTGACCTTAACAGAGGGATTAAACCCCTGAGCAGGGTTCAGGGACAGCTTAAATCCAAACACTTTCCTATTTCAACACAATGTTATAGCCCCATTGCCTGCTGAGGGTGTATTTTGTACAGTCAAGATAAGCCTTCTTATTTATACAAAACCAGTTATTTTGAATCCTCTACTTTTAGTGATAGTGAAACAAGGAAAATGAGGCTTGGGGGGGCGGGGGGGGGCGAAGCTGTGAAAATAGCACATAGTGCAAGTCTTAAAACAACACAACAAATTATTCCAGCACCACAAACCCAAGTAAATACTTCAGCACCTAGACAATTCTCCACTGCCAACAGCTTTCACTCAACTGCACAAAAATTAGCTTCCTGTAAGTTTGGTCCACATGGAGAACAGCAACTTACACACATCCATTCCCTCAGTGAAGGAAGTAATGTCTATCTGGAACACAGACCCAGAAATACTAACTCAATCTGATGGGGGAAAAACCACAAGCAAGCTCAGAGGATGTATCAACTCCTATGATACATAGATTATTAAATTATTTCCTTCAGAGGACTGTGTCAGGGTACAGTCACCCAAATAACCGTCCAAAAGCTATTCCTAATCAAAACACAAATATATTACTTTCTTTATGAAGTCATCCAATTTCACAGTGAAGTCTGAAGACACCTGTATACTTCAGTAGAGCTAAAGTGTAAAATTTTGTTCTGGTTTTACATTTCCTCATACATTAATTATTCCTAGCTTTATAGTATCACAGCCTTTTATATCCCAGCTCATTTGCAGTACATATAATAATTCTACTCACAACAAACTTTAGTTACATGAAGCATTTAAATATAAATCTTAATCACTAAGCCTGTCAACTAAATACTAGTAACCCATAGTTCTTAAACAGCATCTATCTTGTTTCTAACTCTGCTTAAAGAAACAGAGTTAAAGCAGAACTGTGATAGCCTTTCATGCAGGAGATCAGAGCTTATCATTCCACTAGAGAGAGAGTTTTGATCCCATGAGTAATTTCCCAAAACAGCAGTGACATCAACAAAGGCATTAAAGTTTCAACAGGAAACAAAAACTGGCCTCCTGACACCACTGATACACATTTTACTGTGAACCTGAACCTCCATAGGTGTTTAGTCATCTTTTGTAGTTACACATAAGTTTGGGTCAACTCTAGTGGAAACTTACTTTTTTTTAAAGATAAGTTTAGGAAATGTTAATATGGCACTCCAAGTAAGTTCATTACAGGAACTTAGTAACACCTAATAACGTTTGAGATGAAAAACATTTGTCTACTTTTTCGTAGCCCAGGCATGTTTGGTTTGCTTCTGGTTTGTTTGTTGGGGGGGGTGGGGTGGGGGGTTTGTTGTTGTTCGAGAACATCTATTCCTTCGTTTTCTCTCGGCAAGAAAAACAAAGGAGTTTAGATCCATCTAATTCAGCTCCTTTCCCCCACCCTCAAATTCTCTCATGTCTTCTCCACAGAGTTCAATTATGGCCATCGAGTCTGGGACAACTGGGTTGCCAGGGCTCTCGAAGCCACCCGCCCCTTTCCACCCTGTCACAACAAGACCAGCCTTCAAGTTAGATCCAGATACTAAAGAGGCATTCCTCGTGCGCGGTCGGGGTTTGGGTTTTGCATCTGATTTTTTCGCTCTTTCCACTTCGGTTTTCACGCGTGGCGCTTATTCAGCCGCACGCCCGCTGCGGAAGCCGCTCCGGCCGTCGTCCCTGCCCCGCCGCGGGCCGCCCGCCCCGCCGGGCCGGCGCGCATCCAGAGGCGAGACGCCGGGAGCGGCACCGGGCGGGCACCGTCCCGCCGCCGGGGGCCGCGCGGAAAGCCCGGCACGCACAGACCCCGGCACGCACAGACCCCGCCATCGCCGCCGCCTGAGAAAAGAGGCACGCCACCGGAGCCCGCAGCGGGGCGGGTCGCCCCCCGCCACGCCGAGGGCTGCCCGGGAGGGAGGCGGGCGGGGGCGGAAAGCGACAAACCGCGGCAGCGGCGCTGGCCGCCCCGCCGGCGGGTGGCGAACAAAGCCCAGGTCGGCCCCGCGGCGCGCCCCAGCCGCCAGCGCCCGCCCGGGCACCGCGCCTCAGGCGCCGCTCGCCACCCGGCCGCAGGCGGGCAGGGGCCGGGCGGCGACGCCCGCCCGGGAGAGGGGCTGGCGGAGACGAAGCCCCGCGCCCAGCCGCCTCCCCGCCTCACACACACGCACGCCGAGGCGGAGGCGCGGCGGGGCAGGCGCCCCCCGGTCACCCGGGGAGAAGCCGGGCGGGCAGCAGCGCCCCGCCGCCCTTTCTCCCAACCCGACAGAGCCACCGCCGCCGGTCCGGTCCGGTCCGGTCCCCTCCCCTCCACCTGCGCCCGGCGCCCACCTGCGGAGCAGAGCAGCACGAGGGACAGCAGCGGCAGCGGCGGCTCCATGGCGCGGCGCGAGCGGGACACACCCGGCACCGGCGGCTCCGTCCCCGCGACTCCCGGCGGGCACCTCGCCCGCCCCACGCGCACCGCCCAGCAGGTGAATCAGTGCGTCCCGTCACTTCCGGCCGCTACCCGCCCCGCTGCCTCCCCCCCCCCCCCCCCCGGCCGCTCGGCGGCGCCCGCCCCCGGCAGCGGCACCTGCTGCCGCCGCCCCCCGCCCGCCCGGGGCCGGCGCGGAGCCCCCGGCGCGGCAACACGTGCCCGCGCCCCTCGGCGAGGGGCAGTCCCCGCCGGCCGGGGCTCTCCGCGCCTCGCCCGCAGACCGGGCTCACCGGCGCCGGAGCCCGCCCCGCCGCGCGGGCCGCCCGGCAGGAGACACGGGGCGGCGCGTTGGCCCAAGCGGCCAGAAGCCCGCCCGCGGTAGCTGAAGTGACGGCCGGGGTGCTGAGAGCGCGGGGCGGGCGGGCCGCGGTGGCGGGCCCCGCCGTGAACGCCGGGCACCGCTCCCGTCGGTGGTTTTGGCCCTCGCCATTGCTGCGAGCACCAAAAAGACGGGTCTTGGTCCGTCCCCATGGCAACGCCGTTGTAAGGTCTTGTGCTTTTCTTACACAGAGCATAGGTCTTCTGACTGAAAGATCTGGAATTGAAGAAAACGAGCAAGACAAAAGGAAGATCAGACCGTCTGCGAAAGGGTACAATCAGACTTTCTTCCATAGCGCGACACAGCTGCACGACACCCAAAATGGCAGCCCCAGCCGGTTCCAGAAAAACACGGTTTGTGCTCCACATACAGCAAAACCATCAGTTACATTTATCAGAAGATAAAGCAGACGTGACGAGGCTTATTCTCCATAGTTGAGTGCGTTCTATGAATTTATTGCTATGCGTGTTTTGCTATATACTGCAGTAGCAAAGCTGTTAACTGACGCAAATGTGTTTCGGTCCCTGTGGTTTATTCTTGTAAAGGGGGAAGTTGTATTGGCACTATCTCCTTTGTTACATCCACAGCTCTGTCTATATTAAGAAAGCACCCCCATAACCAAATATTTACACAAATGCAAAAGCTATGTAGTCCAGATTTTGCAGTCCAGACAAGTTTTGAAAGGGATCGTATTACTGTTCGTTATTTTTCTTTGATGTTCATAATAAATAAAGTTCAAATACATTTGTATACAATTATGCTCTGTATGTACGAGATGAGAGTTTAAAAAAAAGTTCTTTCTGGCCTTGTTGAAGACATTAGATAAATGGGTGACTACTCATAAGGATATTTTCCCAAACAGTTAGCTAAAAAGGAGGTGTTACGCCTTTCATTTAGTGAAGGATTCCTAGTGATGAAATCAGCAGTGTCTCCATTTCTGCTGGAATTATGAATATATGAATGTACACTGACGTCTTTCAAAATGGTTGGTTACTCTAAGTAAAGCAGCAGCTTTTACCTGCTAGCTCCGAATTAGTTTTTTGATAAGGAGGGTAAATGCATTGTCATTTTCCATGACGGTTCAGATAAGTACCGCTTACATCTTGTAAGGACATGACCATTCACAGTGTCTGTTAGATTCGTTTTAAAAACAAATCTACCCAATAAGATGCTGGATACTATATGTAAAGCATGGAATTTTAAATCAGGAGATTACAAGCATTTTATTTAATGACAGAACAGAACTGTCGTTCCCTTCTATGAAGAAAGAAAATATCATTCATGTAATATGAAGCTAAAGGAACCAGAACCTCAAAGTAGGGATATTAAGATTTTGGGTTCTTCTGTTGTTTTATATGTGCTTTAAAGGGTAATCTGACTCGAGTATCCTAGGCTGACTGGATGAGTGAGGTTTTTTGCTGTACATCCACTTGTGTCAACACAGAAATTATATACCATGGGAAGTATAATGAGGCAATCACAGTCATTACAGAAAGAGAAAATGATTTGTCATTAGAATGGAGATGCTTACCCTTCTGTGAAATAAATCCTAGCTAGTAATTAAAATAAATACTGTACTGCATTTAGAAAACAGGAGGTCCACACTTTGTCTAGCTGAGACAGACCTATTCCTGGTCTCATTTAAATCAAAAGCAACACTGGTACAGTCATGTTCACACTCCTGAAAATTAAGAGTACATCAGAGTACAATGTTTAAATAATAATTATTTTTAAAAAGAAAAAAAAAATACAACGCTTCCCCACTGCAAACATTGGTCCGGCTAATAAGGCATAAAGCTACCAGATTTATTAGAGGATGTGACATTCTGTAGATTTTGAGTGGCCTATACTTCCTGGAACACTAAACACAATGAGGGAAAAAGATAACTCTGAAAATGACCACTCACAGAGGAAAAGGTCGGGTTCAAAAGTTTTGGAACAGATTTCTACTAGTGCCAACATTTTGGATCAAGCCCAAAAGAGGCTCCAAGGTGAAGGCAGAATCCAGTCAACAAGAGATATCCACTGGAGCAGAGGCCTGCAGTCTGGACCCACATTTTGTAAATGGATAGTTGTTTGGCATTTCTTTTATGGAAAATGCTGTCTCATGCTCAGGAATCTTAAAATTTATGTTAAATATAAAAAATTCATTTCATGTGTTTAAAGTTAAGAAAAAATTCAGTATGAGAATCCCTACATCAGTGTCATCCTAAATTTATGG
This sequence comes from Harpia harpyja, assembly GCF_026419915.1. Taxonomy (NCBI): domain Eukaryota; kingdom Metazoa; phylum Chordata; class Aves; order Accipitriformes; family Accipitridae; genus Harpia; species Harpia harpyja. The sequence continues at coordinate 29,002,439 of NC_068947.1, forward strand.
ATAGCTTGAAATCAAACAATAAAATCAACACAATCTTCTTAAATTTTTTTACACAAAAAGCACAAATTCAGAAGTAATTTTAAAATAAGTTTACAAAATGGTGTGGTGGGACTGTTTGGTGTATCCAAAATTAAACTTTTCAGAACCCGAATAAAATGGTTTGCATAATTCTACAACTTCCCTCTACTTTTTGAAGGGAAACTATCCACGAATTTCAGCCTCAGGTTGTAAATAATTTGTGTTCCCTGCTTTGGAAATGCTTGCTTATCTGCCTGACCTTCCACAAAGTGAAATCATTATTGGTTGGTTTTGGTTTGGGTTTGTTTTTTTTTTTTGAGGGGAAGGGTAGAAGAGTATCAAGTGCAGTTACTCACGGGCTTGACCTACAGAAGAAATGAAAATCATCCATACTTGCAATACACAGGTCATGCAGGACGTGACCATGCCACACAAGGAAAACAGGGTTATTTTGTGTTTCAGTTTCTATCCTGTACTGGAGGAGGTACTATGGTCAGCCACTGCCACTCTTGAGGGAAAATTCCCCATAGGGCTGTACAGTTCCTAACATGGATAATAACATGTCTCAAGAAGGGCAAGAGAAAAAAATAGGGAAGAAAGATAAAGAGAAGGAGCAAGTAGTACCCTTGGGACTTTGGGTCTGGATTTCTACTTGTAGGAGGGAGTCATTGCATTTTTTTCTGGGACACATTTTCTTCTGGATCAGCAGACTCCATCGGTTTACTCTATAATTCAGGCCAGAGCCAGCACAAGGGAGGACACAGGGCTATTTGGCCAGGAGAGGGGAGATGGGGTAGGAGGATGGGACCATTTCTGTTCAGCAGTTGCAGGCTGCTAGTGTTAGGTGCAAATCCACCGGGAGGTTGGTCATTTAAATTGGAGGTGCCACAGTCCTGCTCACCACCCAAACCCAATATTCCTACATGTGTACTTGTGCTGGCACTGGAGCTCAGGACACTAGCTGATAAGGTAGTTTGGGAACCCAGGCTAGCTAAAGATTAATACCTTTTGTTTTCAGCCAGCTGAACTCCCTGAACTGCTCTCCTGCTTATTTGCCTGAGTGCCAGCTGGCATAAAAAAAGGGGGGCTGGGTGGCAGGCAGGGAAAGAGCAGGACTGTGAATCAACTGAGATCAGTTTAAGCTGCTGTGGCAGCACATCTAGAGCTGTGAGAAGGGGAAGGTTTAGCTTGTGCAACCATTTTTTCCAAAATAATTTTCAGCATTGCTTATACTGGTGTCCATGCCCCCATGCGAGGAGCGGGCACTTTCATACTGCTAAGCTTTTTTTGGCGCTAGCTGCCCTTCTGTCAGCGTTAGTTAAACTAGCTCAGGGCAAATCAGGCTGATATGCTGAAAATAGCTGCCAGAGTCAAGAGATAGTCTACATTAAGGTCTCATCCACATGGGGAGATTACAGCAAAAGATTTTAGAAGGCAACGTTACAGAGTGCTAAGTATTTCATAATAAAGCTTTGAGCACGGGCTCTCACGTTACTTCCCAACTGGCAGAGCCCAGAGCAGTGTCCCATTCCTGAGTCCAGGGAGTGCAGGCCTCCAGCTGCCCCACTGCGACAGGTCCAGCAAAGTATCACCACCCCCTTCCTCCGCTCAGCTCAGCTCCCACAGGGATGCCTTGGAGGAGTCACTGATCTGCACCCGTGGGGTGACCGGATGACCAGGTTCTGCCTTTTTCTTTAACAACCTTGGGCTCTTTCCAATTAAGCTTTCAAGTGCTTGCTACCTTTTTATAATGATAACTAAATGCAATCCATTAGTGGGGAAAATAAGAAGTAAAGGAAAAAATTATCCAACAATAGCTGAGGTTTAATTATCTTTAATTTGGGTTAATGTTTTTTCACAGACTGTCTTGTTCAGAGTTAAAATAACAGCTTTCACATTTAGCACCTCAATCAAGTAACAGTTGCTATCAAGGTAGGATTCACACCTTGCTATGCTCCTCTTTTTGCAGAGACAATTTTTGGCAAAGATGTTTTAAGAGGGCAGCAATTTACACCGTTGTGTCCCTGTGATATTAAAGTTTAGAAATGTGATTTGCCTTGAATAATTTTCTCTCAGAGGTTACTTGAATGTTTGCATCCTTTACATGCAGAAACACCAGAAACAAGGAACACCAGTCCCGTACCGATGGCAGTTAGAGTTGACCCAAACTTAAAGCTACATATTTATCCTGTGAAAGGGAAGCAAAATCCATGTAATGTAAGATAGATTTGGGTTGTTTAAAGTCCAGAAGAGGAGTGCATTGTGTGATTCATCTTTATAAAAATATTAATGCTACACATCTTTTATTAGTTATATATTGGAGGTTTATTTGTATTCAAACTTTCATTGTATATGCACGTGGCAGTAAAAGTGCAGTGTCTGTTGGCTGGAACATTAATACAATTGACAATACAGATCTGCCCTTGTAGCAAACTATTTTTCTGAGCTAATATTCACCACAGTGACACCTTGATTGAAGAAAACTTCCCTTAAGAGAAAAATAGATGTGATTTACAGCTTTAGCAGCTGCTCTGAAGGTTTCCTGTCTCCCAAAGAGGTGAGATTCACACTCCTCTCTCTTTTCTCTGTCTCTCTCTTTGCATTGAATTTCAGCTGTGACATTTGCTGATGCCTGTATGACCCAGCAACAGCATTTCATAGAAAGCACAATCCTAGTCTCCTCTCCTCACTTTCAGCTTTGCAGTCACCAGACTTTCCCTTGTGCCAGCTTTCATAGAGCTTTGATAATCATTTCACAACTTAGTGAGATAATTCAGCTCACCAGACTAGCAAATAATTACTCCCCTCCACTTTTATATCAGCTTGGTTTACCTGCAGAATAGATTACTGACCATTGCTAGTGCCACCAAAGCAGCACAAGCACAAGCTAGGAGGAGAACTTGTGAGAAAGGATTGGAAGAACAGGCCCGTGCTTGTTGGTTGTAGCGATAACTAGATCTTCTCAGCTGCCTCACGAAATTTGGCTTTTAGAGTGAAATTAGCTGTATCACAGGGCAGTTGCGTTGAAGCACAACTACACTTGTGAAGAAGTGCTGCATTCCCGCTCCTACAGCTGGCTCCTTGTGGAAGGAACTCAGCATCGACACCCAGCATCCATCCAGGGGTTGTACCCCTAACATGGATCTTTAAAATTACAGCCAGAGAAAGACAGCAGTTATGTGCTTCCTCACAGGGTTAGCATGGGTTATGCTTCCTTTGGGTTGTACTCTCCAACTGGAGTTGCTCAACACTGGGGGGTTGGATTCTTGCATGGCCAGGCTGGAAGTGATCATTTGAGAGCTGAAAGGCAAAGAAAAATATGGAAACCACCCATAAATAAGCGGAAAGGTGTAAAAGCTGACATCTGTGGATAGAAGGAGGATGTTTGTAATTTGTTTTTCTAGTGCCCAGAAAAAAAGGGCTGGTCTTGTGAGAATTGAACAGGCAAGACTAGGAACAGGATCCACACTTGCAAAGGAGAGAGAGGAGAAACTGCATCTGAAAACCAAGAGCATTCATGAGCTAAGAGTAGCGGGAAGGGGTTCCCCAACGCTTTAGGTAGTACAGTTGAATGGGAAGATAATCACAGATATGCCGGAGGCAATGGCATTTCATACTTAATCCCCAAATTAACTCAAGTCAGTTTTAGTAGTGCAGAACTAGTAACTGATGGTGGCTTGGACTGCATGATGAACTTTCAGATTATTTTGTTTGTGCAAGGCATTTATAAATGGTGCTTTAGCACTTACCAGCCTCTTTGGTGCCTCTATCTATCACTTAAGACACCAGTGACATTTTCTGAACTCAGCTGCCACTTTCCTAGTAGGCAGCCAAGTTTCTCCTGGTTGTCACTGCTGACATTGCCCAGTCACTAGCAAGCTGCTCAAAGCCCTTTCCCGAGATGAAATCCTGGAACCCCTGAGGCAAGATCCTCCATAATCAGGGGAAATTACCCTTTCATACCAAGCTTGAGGCATACCTGTTAAGTGGTATAAGGGACAGCCTGTGACCTGGAGTGCATAAGCCTGCTATGCAGTACTTCTAGTGACTGCCTTAACAACTGTGTTGTCATGCAACCATTAGCCAGCGGAAGAAGCAAGAAGGTGCATTAAGACAGGAGCCAACTGCATGTAATATGAAATGAAAGTCATTTCATCTGACATTCATTTGCTTATTCTGCCAGTGAGACCAGATCCCACAGGCATGCCCAGATCACTCCTAACGTCTGTGGCCTGCCAGCTCACGTGCCTGAAGGTCTGGGTACAAGCTGACGGTGGATGGAAGAACAGAGTGTCAGCACAAAAGACAGTGGGAAGAATAAAACAACAGGGCAAAAATAAGAGATAGGGAGTGCAAGTACAGGATGGGAAACCAAAGTGTTACATCTGGTACTGGCAAACCAATCTGTGATGCTGATGTAAGGGAGGTGTTCGTAGATCTCAAGAACGGGCAGGTAGGTGCCATTTCAAGTCTGCCAGCTAGTTATACAGAGTCAGTAGCTTAGATGCCTACACTTTGCTCCTTGTCCCACACTCCACCTTTCACTCTTTACCAGTGTGAGACACCCTGTGCTCAGCTGGCTGCTTTCTGAAATATTTCTTGCGTAGGTGTTTGATATTCCTCTTCTCCAGGGAAGCCCAGTTCGTTAGCTCAGGGCTGTAAAATCTGCTTGTCACAGGAGTTCAGGTGTTTCAGGGTAACTGCAACAGTTCTTAAAGCCAAGCTCCTCAAAAGCATGTCAGTGTTAACTGCTGTTGTTTCCAACAGAGTAGTTAAATAACACTGAGGATCTGTATGTTGGAGCCCACAGTTAAAAGGATTCTGACAGTACTTCCATCAAATACCTATTGTTGCCATACATGAGATCATTGAAGAATGGCAATTTTCTCCAATTTGTTTGAAGCCTTGTGTTGCTTAGTCTTTTAAGCATCAGCTTCTACTGTCATGAAAAACAGAACTTTCATTAAAAATGAACAAATATCAGAATTTGTTTGCAGCTAATAGACTGGGAGGAACAACTGTGGAAATCACAAACAAAACCCAAATAAAAATACTGTTAACTTTATTTTTTGCAAGAAGTTGTTTTGTTTTTTTTTTAATGCAGCCTCAGTATTTGGGAGTGTGTGGAGAAGGGACTTACCCATAAGTCTTTGGTTGGCAGTACTACATAGTAGGGTTTCCTAGCTCCTTCTGAGATGGCTGCCACCTCCTCCTCCTCCTTCTCCTCATTTCCATACAATCCTGCCTCTTCTGCTTAACCCTCCACTTTGCCTCTTCAGGCTCCCTTCCTTAAATTCCATTTTTTCTCAGGTGGACATGTATCCAGGATACATTTAACTACGGCAATCCCTAAAATCCTGAAATTTTGTCTAGCAGTGCCTAGGATCTTGAGAATGCTGAAATTGCTTTTGTGAGTCACTTATAGATGTCCCTGCTCTAAATTATGCTGTGTATCAAGGGGGTTCTGCACAAGCAGAAGAATAGATGTGACTGCCTAAATAGCAAACTGTGAGTAAAATAGCCATACTGTTGGCCCCATGGTTCTTCCACTGCCATTATGTCATCCTCCATTTCCCTTACCTTGGATACTGATCACGCACCCTCAGAGTAGGTCCAGCTGACTGATACATTGGCAAGTGCAACATAAACAACACTTTGCCCTCCATTGCTTCCCTCATCACAGCCGCACCCACTGGGTATGGCAGGGACTTTGGCCCAGGGAATCCACATTTTTTTTCCAGACTAAAGTTTCTGATTGTCCAAGCTGGAAGTTTGGGAGAAGCCTTCCCCCATGGAGGCAAAAATAAAGGTCTAACAACTTTCAGTGCAGAACTTTACCAGTTTCTGGAAGGGAGCACATGACATGGCTGCTCTAGATAGCAATGGACGTTGCTCGCTGACCAGAAGAGAAGCCCTCTCAAACATGCAGGTGTCCTTCACTGAGATTTGTCTTCCCTGCCCAATGCATTTAAACAGCGTCCTGTTTTAAGGGAGAGTTCCAGTTAGTGTTCCAGGTTGACCTGGATGCATTTCTAGTTGCTGGATCATTTAACATCACACCACTGTAAAAATTTCACTTGGTAAAGGGTTTTTTTGGGCGGGGGGGGGGGGGGTAGGTAGGGTTATGTAATTTTCCTTCCTACTGTATAAACAGGTTGGGTTGGTTGGTTTCAATAGTGCTTTGTAATTACATTAGCTCAGGAAAAAATGCTGACAGTGTAAGGAATACATATTTTTACTGATAACAACCATTGTAATGTCTTGCGTAACTATTTACAATGAAACCTGTTTTAAATGGCCTCCCAGAGAGCCAGTGAAAAGTATTTGCCCAGTAGAAGTAGCCCCTTCCAGTAGCTAACTGGAAGTCTAGCACTGTTAACCTAATGGCAAACTATAATAATGACATTGCTTATTGCAAGTGGCGCTTATTGCAGAATTGTGGTGTATTTGGGGACATTCTGAAGGTAGTCCTCTACAAAGAAATTAAACTACTTTTCAAATTCTGCAATTCGTTTTTTCTGAAAGCATTTCCCTTTCCTCCATGGTTTTAGCTTACAGCCTCTTGTTAAGGCAGATTTCAGTGGTGAATGTCATCCTGAATTATATTTTAATCTTTCATCAATTAGTGAGATGCTCCAGGAGGCTGAGCAAAATGTATTCAGGAGTTCAAAGTCAAATGGCATGACACGGAGAGGAGAGTGGGGAGGCAGGACAGCCAGAGTCTTAGTTTTGCTGTTTGTTGAAATCTCTGGGCAATTTGCTCCATCTCTCTCTTCCCCAGTTGTTTCATCTGAATAACTGTGTAATTAAATATTTGCTTGTCAGGGACAGTATGAAAAACTAAAATCGGTAACTTATACTTGGGAAAACCCTTTGTCCTACTCCTTCATACAGGAAATACTGAAGTGTAAGAAATGTTATAGGTGCTATAATGTTCATTTCATAGGACAGTTTAATACATTTTATGACCTCACACTGAAAGTTCAGAGATCTGTTTGCAGTACAGGGTGGCAAAGGCTGAAGCTGGGTCTGCAGTGACATCAAAAGCAGCAGTCCTGGCCCTTCCCTTCCCTCGTGCTCTCATTGCTCTGTGCTACTTCTTTGTGCTTGGGCAGTGTTCATTGCCTTGCAGCCGCTGGGGAGATGGGATCAGGCAAATCCCACAATTTAGGAGGAGGGAAAGAAGCATCAACCCAGGACAGATGAGGGTTGGGGCCTGCCTCTTTCAGCAGCAGCAAACTTTTAGATCAGCTCAGCTGTTTTGTGAAACCTTACCTTGAGACAGCATGTATCAATGAAAGCTGTTGATACTTCCCGTAAGTACAGGCTGCAAGAGAAGTCCTGGCATCACTGGAATGAAGGGCCCAGCTCCCACCGAGCTCAGAGAGGTCAGAGCTTCCCCTTACAAGGTGTGGCTTCCTATCAGCCCTCAAGCAGCAGCTTGGGATGGCATAGGCAGCTGCCAACACAGCCCCGCTGTTGGCAGCAGCAGTCTTTACCCCCTTGCTGAATCAGTTCCTGAATCACTCACTACTGGTTATGAGTATGCATATGAGGATTGGTTATGAGTATGCATATGAGGATCAACATATGCATTCCTGATAGCATCATTGCAGGACGATCGTTTTTGCAAAAAGGCAAGGATGACCATGTGGATGACCATGGGATTACTACATCAGCTAAAGTGATTGTCATTTTAGTTAAATCTGCTATTAAAAGACTGTCAAAACTATGTATACTATTGTCCGTCTGTGCTACAGTGGTGGCTAACAGCTCCAGTTATGAGTAGTGACTCTGCTTCACTAAGTATGCTAAGTATGCATAACAAAATGTTGATCTGTGTCCCACGTAGTGTGTCTACTCTGTTCTCTGAAGCTAGTGTTTCTTTTTAGCACTCCTAAAGGCGTGCAATTAAACTGTCATAATGAACCCAGCTATTTCAAGATAACATTCTCAGTGGAAATACAGCACTTTAATTTTACCACAAAGTAATATGACTCAGATGATAATTGACCTGGTATTGTAACCTCATCCCAGGTCAAACATGATTGATTTACAACATGACTTTATTTCATAATAGGCCCTTCTTCTTATGGCTGTAGCCTACTAGCATTTTTTTTTTCAGTCATTTAAGATGGTACGATTCCTAATGTTTTTCTTTTCCCTCTGTTGGAGATTACTACTCCAATACCAGAAGCAGCAAAACAGCAAGCGTATCCACACATCAGCTTCTCCAGTTTACTGTTTGGAAATCCATCAAATCAAAGAGTTTTCAGCTCATCAGCTTCAGGATGAAGTGACCAGAGAAAGGGAAGGAAGCAGAACAGCCCTTCTTTTTGTTCCTGTTTTTGCTGCATGCAATAACTTTCAGTGGCTGGAGGCTGGGGGGCGGGGCATATCTTAGTGGAGGAAGTGGGGCAGGATACTCCATACGCTATCCTTTCTTTTTAAGCAAATGTTTATAATTTGCTTTAGCTGGGCTGAAGCTAAGTATTTTATACATACTATCCTTTAGCAGTGCAGACAAATCAGAACAAAACCCAAGTATTTATAGTCTTGACCAGAACTATGGAGAGTACACTTCTCCCTACAAATAGACTTAATACCATAAATTAACTGACCTTTTTTTTGACTTGTAATTTAGTCAATGTATGCAAAAAGTTAAAAGACATCTAGTGAGGAAAAATACTAAGTGCCTCTAAGGTAAGTATGAAACAGACAGAAGGAGATGGTTATGATACAAGTAATAACATGTAACTGCCTACCTAATAGCAAACTATTTATGTTTCCTTGGAAAGAGAGGCTTTAAACAAGGATGTGGAATAAATTAACTTAGCGGCCTTTTTTGGGGGGGAGGAGGGTATCTTTTGATGCCACTGACGATCAAAAGAGAAAGCAGAAATGTATTATGTGCAATAAAAGATGATGCCACGGGACAAAGCAGAGGCCAAGAAGGTGAACAGATTGCAGGGATGTGAGAAAATACAGGTGGAGTAGATCTCGACCAACACAGGACCCAAACAAGTAGTATTTTTGACACGGTGGGAAAAAGCGAATACTGGAGAGACACAAAAGTAGACATAGTATGGTCAAAGTGATGAGGCTGGAAGAAAGATGTGTTTATACTAGAATTTAAAAACCAAGATTGTATCTGCTAAACTGGTGGAAAAGCAATGGCAGCAGCTTATCTACATGACTTTGCCATAACATAAAAAGCAAACACTTTGTAATTTAAAAAAAACCTAACCATGAAGTTCCGCAACAATTACTTAAAATGCAGATAGGATTTGCCACTAGTTGAAGACAGAGAATAAACTGAGCCTCAAGTGTGTCTTGGGCTATGAAGACTCCCGTGGTGCCCTCAGAAACAGGATAAGGCTTTGTGCCACCTCTGCCTCATGAGATCCTTTCCAGATGCCTTATACTTTCTTCTAATAAAATCTATTGCCTTTCTCTGTAGGTGTATATCTTTTACAGCACTTGAGAAGTGACTAGTATCTCTTCAGACAGTCAAAACAATCCTGGTGTTTTGATGGGCTTACTTTTTGTTTCATGGATTTGAAGTGAAGACTGCACAGTCTTCCCCTCACCAATTTGTATACAGGTATCTTTGCCCCTATCATGTTCCGCCCTCTCCTTGCTCACATATAAATGGGAACTGGGTGGCCTATTATGAATATAGCAATATGTGTGAATTTCCCAGTGCACAGCAGTTACTCTCACCAACCTTCAGGACCTCCGCTGCCACCGGTAACAACCTGTTGCTGGCACAAGGACTGCTACCTTTATGCAGAAGAAAGATTTTTCTCAGGACCTAGTCCAAGAATCATTCCACCAGAAATACTTCAAACTTGCCCATGTTGGCACAAATTTAAACCTCTTTTTTTTCAGTTTTTTCTTCAGTAGCGCAGATGAGATATATATTTACTAAAAACCCAAACGAAACAAAACCCCTCAAATGCTATTCTTTCTTGCCAGAGAGGAAAAAGGTTGAGCCAGATGCTGATCTTTATGTTTCCACTGCTTATCTCTTATATTTGTTATCTCCTATATTTGTTAAGGGTTATAAAATGATCAAGTACCTTAGAGCTGAGCAGAACGTAGCCATGTTATAAACATCAAAGGCTGATCAGGTTGGAAACAGGGATTAGGAGATTTTGACACTTGTTTTAAATGCGTTGGAAACACACTATGACCCTGTGACACTTTCCCAGATGGAAAGAGCTGCCCAGGTAGCAGTTGTGCCACCAGCCGAGGACCCCCCCGGGAGAGGGCAGGCTGAGGAACGCTGCTGACTCTGGGCAAGGGCTCATCCCGGGCTTTCCAACGTTCCCGTGATGGTTATCCCACCCATTCTCCCTCTCTGGCCACTACAACTACAGGCATAGGATTCAAGAAGATACTTTAGAACAGAGATAGACTTCACTCTCTGGAGGTTAGGCTATTGACATTTGACAGAGGAAGGTGCAGTTCAGTAATGCTGAACAAACGCCTCCCGGGCCCTCTGGTCTTACGCCGCACCACGTAAGACTTAGCTCTTCTTTAGCTCATGTCTTGTCGGGCAATTCTGTTACAAAACAACAACTCAAAAATCTGCCTCAGCACCACCGTGGGGACAGGCAGCCGCAGGACCGCCAGGAGAACCAAACGGCAAGAGGGAAGAGGGCAGAGGAATGAGGAGCTTCTCAAAAGGGCTGGGCTGGGGAACACAGCGTATCCTTCAGGTGCAGCGAAGGAAGAGTACACTGACCTGAGCACGGGAGAGACTGGAAAGAGGAGAAGAAGAGACGCAGCCTGAGAGACGGGTTTGTCCCTGTTAAAGAAAGTGTCAGCGACAATTTTTAATAGATGTGGAGGTAAGGTACCCAGTTATAATCTCTCGTATTTGAAAATCTTGACTGCAGGCGATACAAATGAAGGATATATTAATAGGAGCAAATAAAGCTAGACAAATAATGTTTGACACTTCCCTACATCCTTTGCTCAGCTTACTCGGTACATTTCTACATTCAGAGAGCTTATGTTTAGGGATACATGGGGGAACAATCACAGCAAAAAATGCTTCAGGTAAAACAGGGTGATAAAGGCAAACTGGACCGAGTTCAACAATTTAAGTGAATTTTAGGCACTAATAAATCCGTAAGTGCTGGTGAAGACATAATCTTTTAACAAAGTGAGGCAAGTAAACAAATGTAAGAGCTAGGTTTGTAGTTACCCTACGGGAAGAAATAAGAAACAACCAAATGAATAAAATAACTCTTTGAGTTAAAGAGCCTGCAGGGACCATTTAAATTCAAGCCAACACAGATGCCAGCTTCAGTTTTTAAAGACCAGGAGGGATTCATAGAAATGCAAACCTTTTTTAAAAAAACATGATAATATTCAGAATAATTCATTTACAGAGCTCCTTTTCTGAAGGTCTTCAGGTTCTTAATTGTGTCTCTGAAGTGACCGAGGCTATTTAAGGAAAAAATAAGATACAGAAGCAGAGAAAAAGATATTGTTCAAGAAGGTAATAAAAAGACAGCCTTTAAAAATGTAAAAGAAGCCCAACCGTCCAAGAAAAAAATACCCAGCTCACAAAAACATTCCATTGCATGCAAAACAAAACAAAACAATTCTCTGATACAAGAATCAAACTGTGGTGCTGCTTAATTTGTAAATGTAACTTTCAAAACAAAGGGATGCTCTAATGATTTTTTTTTTTGTTCTTACTATCATCATTAACATGGGCAGAAAGGATTTTTTGTAAAAAATGTGCCCGTTTCTTTACATTAGGAATTCACTGTCTACAAAAAAGGCCCTTCAGATTTTCCAATATATGTTAGGAGTTCACAGCAAATATTGTTTTAAAGTCCGTTTTCTTCTGAGAATTAGTCAGCATTTTTGTCACTTTATAGTGGCACTCTAATTACACTATTTAGTGCCAGTGTAACTGCATTCAGACTAAAAGCTACAGTGATGCAAATGCTCTTCCTCCCCCCAAGTGCCTACATTCAAAAATTCCAGACAAGACAATTACAGACAAGACCAAAGGCAGGGAAAAAGGAACATTTAAAATAAAAGATACATCTAAAAATGCAGGCCTTACCTATACATTATAAAAGAAACAAAAATAAATAATTATATATAAAAATCCAGAGTGCTTTTAAGATTCTGAAATAACTCAAGCAGCGTTGCTAGCATGAGCTAGTTCTGTCATGAACTACAGCAAGAAGCGAAAGGTGAAAGTTACAGCTGTCTTCCAAAGTAACTTTTTTTTAATATGAAAAAAATGTTTTTTGTGAATTTGAGAGATCTGGAGAAGTGCTTTCTTCAGCTAAAACCAGAAGTCAAGAAGTAGAATCAAACTCGAAGTAAATCAAAGGTAGAAAAAAGTGATTGTAGGGCAGCAACAAAAAAAGAATGAAAATTAATACAATGGATGAAAACATGGAATTAAGCATGGCGGGGGGGAAGTAGCTGATTTTTTATATATATTTCTTTTCCCTGGTCTTTTTTTGTTTCTCTTTTTCTTGGGATTAGTCTTTCTAAGTATTCAATTTATTTTACCAGGCAAAATCAAACACAAACAGAATGCAGGGCAGTCAGGAATGTAGCACTTCAACACCGAAATCTGATACCACCAGGCTGGACGTGGCCTCCGTAAAGCACTTCGTGGTCAAAGGAGGAATGATTAGCAAAACGAACTCTGAATCACATTATCACATTTCATTGTGCACGGTTCAGACAAAAAAAAAAAAAAAAGGGGAACACCACAACAAAAAACATTAGACCGAAAAGGCTACTAACTAACAGCTTGGTGGAGAAGAACAAAATGAAAATAAAATATTCAAGAAATATCACTGGAACAGCATGTTGACCATGTGAAGTTATTAAGCAATTTCTCAGATTTTTCTCAGACTTTTTTGCACATAAACAAAACCAGCTCGTTGAGAGCCCAACGTGCAGTGGCTATACGGGACTCTATATACAGAGATAAAGCTGACCACACAAAAACTGCAACAGCCTGCCAAAGCGCTATCATCTTCTAGGAAAACAAATGGCACAGCCTGAAACCAAAGAACTTCAAGCAAATCCTTCCCCCCCACACTCCCTGCCCCTGCACACCCAGACACAGCCTCGGGCTGGCAATTCAGCCATTGAAAAAGTGCAATCCATAGAATAACAATGCTGCTATTTGCCTTTGGTGCTGGTAATGAGATACGAGGCTTTCTGCGAATTTTTATTTCCGATCAGGGAAAACAAAGATATTCCTGCCTCAGCAATTAATTAACGAACTAGCTTATTTTAAAGGAAATAATTGTCTCTGCTGTATGTGCTTTTATAAATCTACATGGATTAAAAATAAAAATAATCTGCTAAAAACGCATTGAGTAACTACCCCAACACGTGTCACAGTAAAACGGACCAGAATAACGCCATTAGTGGTAACCCAGCATCCAATTAGCATACATCCAGCTATCTGTTCCTCCTTCAGATACTTAAGAAAAAGGAGGGCGGTGGTGTGACTTGAGGGTTAACAAATGCAGCCTGCATCTGCTGTCAAGGGAAACACGCGAGTACCTGCCATGCATTATTTACCACGTATTAACTATGATAACCATGTTTACAGACTGTCACTCAAGGTTTGTCTCTACTAGCGCTTTTTTGGCCTCTCGCTGTCGTTGGTAGCAGTTTTATTGGCTTTACCACTCAGGTACCCTTTCTTGCGAGCCAGCTATAATAAGCATCAGAGGGGCTGCTCCTATCAGCCTCTTCCACGCAGCTGTCTGGCAGCAGCAGGGCTGTTTGCAACAACAGGAACTCGAGGCATTTGCTCTTTACAGCATCATTAGCACCAGATAACAGGAACGGGGCCAGGGTCTGGTTGGCTCTTTCTCTCCACCTCCCCCCCCCCCCTTTTTTTTTTTCTTTCTTTCTAGCGGTACTGCCCAGAAGACCAGAAAGAAAGAGCAGACAGAAGCAAAACGTGGAAAAGGAAAGAGAGATCAGCGATCAAAATGTACAGGAAGAAAACAAATGAGGAAAGAGGCAGAGGAGGAGGTGCCTTAAGGAATTAAAGAAATTCACACTTCATTCCTACTGTATGGGGTGTTTCTCTATAAAGCTTTAATATATTGCATAGATGCACCCATGTCTCCCACTGTCTGGTAAACTGCTGCGTTAGAAAATACTCCTGTCTCAAAAAAAAAATGAAATGCTCTTCTTAGCTAGATTCGTATTTCACAGTGCTATAAACCCATTTAACAATTTAGGTTATGTATTACCATATAAATGCTGAAAGTAACCCAGGCTGGGTGTGTATACCTTCATTTCATTTAACTGGTTCATCGTATGTTGCTGCTTATTTGCTCTTTGGGTGGAGTCCTATGAGAACTGGTTCTTTCACAAACTTCTCAGTTCTGCTGCTTGTGAAATGTATGTAACTCATCATACGTACGCATTTACTTTCTAAATATACCTCTATGCCCTTTGTTATTCATCCTAACCCAGCAAGAACTTCCTTGATTTGTAAGGCTGATAGTATGATCCTTACTTTTAATGGTGATTTCTCATGTTTACAAACTTTCCCAGACAACCTTTATGAGTCAGAACCAGGGATGAAAAACAGCCAAGTGCAGTTCTGCTGAGCTGCTGGTGATAGTCCTGCCAGCCAAAGACACTAAGTGTGGCAAAGAAATTAGAAAACATAAAGCAGATCAGGAGGAATGGGGACCTTTATTGGTTAGTGTCAACATCCTTGGGGTTGTCTATTAATAGAGAGTGCTCTTGAGTGATCAAGTAGTTCTGCATAAATACATTTTATTAAGCAAGGAATATTTAACCTCTTTGTGGGGCATATTTGTAAATACTGGAAAGCCAGTCTGCAGATTAGAGGAAAATGTGGGGCGTCTAATACCTAATGGGTAAGAATGGGAACAGAGGTGGGGAGGAGAAGAAAACTTTATGCTCAGCCGCTGGTGGGAGGCCAGCACAGCACCTGTTTAAGGAGCACAGCAGGAACGCAGCTAAAGAGTTGCAGCATGAGAGGTAGCACTGCCTTTCTGCTGTCAGTCCTGCAGGCTGGCTGCTCCCTCTGGGCTGCTGTGTACGTCCTCTCTGGGCTGTAGGTGCTACAGACCACACTGAATGCCGGCGTTCGGGGAGCAAAAGCTGCCTCGCTGCAATTGCCTACGCTGCCTGGCCTCCTACATGGGGTCTCTGACCTGTGGGCACCTGGGCTGGGCTCCTACATGTTTTGCACGTAGAGGTTTGGGAGGCAGGCACCTTCCGCTGCAGCCGGAGACTCCTGAAGTCTCCAGTCATTGCCTGGGCAGAGCGGCCTTTTGATTCTGCCTGTCCAGACACGCATGGCTGTTTAACACGTGGAGACCTTGCAGTCTACGGGTTCTGCACGTTGAAGCAGTACTACAAAGGGACTAGGTGATGAGATGACACATAATCTTACAGGCTTGTTTTCTTCACGCTGCAAAAGAGTCTTTTAATGTTGGAAGAAAATGCCAGAGGAGAGATTGCTGCTGGTGGTGTTTCACAGCTCATCATTTGTTGTGGTTTATTTGGTCACTAGATCAACAAGGAACCTTGCTCTCTATTCTGTCAAAATAGGTTCAATTACAAAAGGTCTTGCTATGAGGAAATGAGTGCTAGTGTTTGGGCAGAGATTGCTGAAACAGCCGGTTGGCTACACACCAATTAAAACCATCTTTGTTCAAAAGCTCATGTGTAGGAGTTCCAGGATCTGGATAATTCCCACTCATCAGAAGGCTAACAATTTGGCTTCTCTTAGGAAAATGTACGAACTTACTGACTGACATTTAGACATGCCCAGTGTAGCTGCTGTACCATGTCAGAAAAGTGGGAATAACATACAACTGAACTTCAGGTGCAAAGGAAAGGAATGCATCTCACTGAGTTGACAGTACAACTTGAAGTTGTCTAACTTTCAGTTTAGTTTATTCAATATCCTCCTTGACACAGAAAGATTTAATGAGACACTTTGCGGAACTCTATGTTTTTTAACAGTTTTGTCAATCAGTTTCCAATTACTTAGAAATCTTTATTAGACAAAGCAATTTAGTAATTCAGGTGATGGTTGAGTATTTTCAAGTAGAATCAGGAGATAAGCAAATCTGGGCAATTGCAGCTGGTACTGATGGGATTGGGGAAAAAAATGGACACACCTAGAAAACCTCTTACTTGGGAAAACTGCCCCATAAGACTTAACTACTCTGATAGCTTTCAGCTAAATACCTCTATCGTTCATCTGTTGAAATATACTTTTACTCCATTCACCACAACATCTGAGTAATTCATGAATATACTGTTATTGTTTCAGACTTTTTTGGATTTGAGAAGTCCGTTTTTTTTTTTTTTCATTAATTTGCTCATTATTCTGACTAGGATTTTTTGGCTATTTGTGATCACTCATATTTCCCATATTTCCTCCTTTTGTTCACTACTGAAGTAATATTGCCGTATATGTTCCCACACCCATGCTTTCGACATGGTTCATTTCTTGCATCAGCTCCACAATGACTTTTCAGGAGAGTTCAGCTGTAGGCCATAATTTGCTATAATAATAAAGTTCAGGGTCAGAAAGTTAGATGTGTGTGGAGCACAGGACTTGACATTTTCAGTGCTCAACACCAAAGTACAAAGCTAGGGAAGGAGGCCTGTGACAGATTTGAAACCTGATGTATTGTGAAACACCAGGAGTGCAAATAAACATTTTGTATCAGCAGGGAGCATACGTTCCTGGGCAGTCTGCTGTAGATGCCTATGGTTCAGAAGCTGCGTGATGTTAGTATCACGTCCTCCTGATTTTCATCGTTTGTTTCCCAATTAACATTTAGATGTATTTTAGTCCATTGATTCTTTAGAAGGACTGATTTGGGATGGCAGCAACAGCTGTCTCTGGTTAAAGCAGTAATTCTCAGTGTGGACAGTTCACAAAGGGGAGTGAGTTAAATTAATCGTGCAGCAAAATGTATAACACTGCAGAAGTCAATGGAGGCCCTTTGCATGTGCACCACTGCTGCCGAGAGCACATCTCTCACCATTATTTATAAATGACATGGAAAATTCCCCTCCAGCAGCATATTGATTTAACAGCCTATAAACACACACAATATAATACTTTCTGTTGTTCTCAGTCCACAATCAGAGCAAGTTCAAGGACGTAAACCCCATGTACTATCAGCTAGGTTACTCCAGTGTATTTACACTAGATCCACTCATGAATGCTTTTCTACTCAGCTTTGTGCAAGAGTGAAGTATCACTTGGAGAAGTTCAGGTCCCTTGGAGAAGTTCAGGACAGCATCACATATAAATGAAGTGCCATAACATGCCCTAGAAATGTGACCACTGGCTGTAGCCACCAAACAGCAGCCAAACAAAGGCAGACCAGATAGTCCAGTATTTAATCCTGTTTGATAGGCACTGGTTTCTAGACAGTGTTACTGCGAATAAAAAAAGCAGCATGTACACCTACAGGCCACTCAACCAGGGGAGAACCAGAACCAGGGAAACTTGATTTCCTGCGTATTTGTCATATGCATGACTGACTGGGGTGCTTTTGCTGCTGCAGGAGGGTCCTGCTCTTTGTCTCTCTGCTTCCTCTCAGCTTTCCCAGGTAAACTCAAGTGTATTGTAAGGTACGAGCTCAGAGAGCAGTTTCAGAAGGTAATTACTGGAGTCTTTATATGTTATAGTGACACTTAAAGCACATGAATTATTTTTGAGACCTCTATATGTATCTCTGAAGTTAAACTGGCCACCATGTCCTGAGCTACTGAGGAACAGGGAACAGCCACAGGTAGAGATACACAGAAACTGGAAGTATGATCACAAAAGGATTGTTTCTGTAGAAAAACAGCTAAAAATGGGAAACTTCATTCAGTAAGTCCCTGAACTTATGTCCTTTTTTATGGTAAAAAGACACCAAATTCACAGAACTGCCACAGTGTACATGTTGGTGATGTCAAGTGCAGGGAATGATGGTTTTGGAAATTTGAGAACTTCCCATGGCACTGATACAACAGCAAATAAATCTTTATTCTGAAATTACACTAGAATAACTTGATCAAAACCACAAAAAAAAAAGAAGAAAATAAGCACAAATGGATGTGAAATAATATTAATTTTTTTATACTTTATGCACACACACCTGAAGATGGACATATTACTAGGAATTTCATTCTCTTGTGACTAGTTTTGAGGAATTAATTTATCTTTGCTTACAGATGGGCTTGAGATTATCAAGTTAAGAGCGTGGGAAATGCAAAATCTTTTAGTATCATTCAGTTTATCAAAAAGATTTACAAAATACTTTCAATCAAATCAATTTTTTCTGGATGAACCCATCTCTTTTGTTGATTAAAATAGTGTTTCTTATTTTTCTTTTTGGCAAGAATAGTTTTAAAGGGTAAAGATGGTGTTACTTCAGCTGTTAATATTAAAATTGTAGAGTGTGTACTTTTAAATGTCTGGTTTTTAAATGGAGGTCAGGAACAGGAATTGGGAAACACGAAGTATCAGTAGGTAGACTGAGCTCGAGAATCTAGTTTATAAGCTTTTGGAACACTGACAGTAGAAAATCAGATGGAAAATGCAGTCCCAATCCAAAATTCCTCTTGTAAAATTCCCATAAATCCATTTGTTTGCTTACTTCAGCAGCATTTGTTTGCTGCTGAAAAGGTCAAGGTTTGTTTTGCAAACACCTTCCCCCTGCCCCATACCCATCCCCAACAAAATGATATACAGGCAGGAATAAGGGATATCAACTGACCCTAAGAAGTCGGTCTCCCAAAGCAGATGCAGTGTAAGTCACTGCGGTAGCAAGGCTGTATTTATTTTCTTATGTCCCAGGTCTCACAGGCTCTGATGAAATTACTCAGAACTGATTGTTTCTGTAAATAAATCAAACTTTGCTGGTTGCAGTACAGAGGCAGAAAGACCTGAGATTTGAGAAGCCAAATTTAATTTAAAAAAAAGAACAAACAACAAAACACAAAAAGAATTCATATTTTCATCATATGCACACTTACATATGCTTGATGAAAAAAGGAAAATAGCTTTCATTATTGCTCCCATTCATTAAAGACTCGTAACTTTTTCTTTTCTCTTGGAAAGCAATTTACAGCAGATACAGTCCATGGTGTTGGTTGTCTATATACCTTCCCCTTCTTAAGTTTATTCCCAGCCACATTCTCTATGAGTGGTTGGCTCTGACTGCCGGTGAGTCAGCCCTCCCTCCTGCCCAACCTGTGCCTCTAGGCAGGAGGAGGTGTTCAAGACGGGTGCGACTTTGCAGCCTGGCACTCAGCAAGAAGGGTTGAGGAGAAAGCACCACAGGTTTTGGTCCTACTGTTAATGAAGACATGGATCTCAGCCGGTCTCCAGCCTTCCAAACGTATACCCTAATACCTACCTCAGGGTGTTTTTTTCCCCTCCCCTTCTGTTTCAGGTAGCTCCCGTTCCTTTGCAACAGCTCAGCAAAAGAGAAGCCATACCAAAATAGCTGATAACCCTCAGGCTAAGATTTGTCTTACAGAAGTGCAAAACAAGTTTTACAAGAAAGTTGTTGCTCTTACTGAATTTTGTGGAAAATCCTAGGCTACTAGTTGCATAATATGGAATTAGAGCATAGCGGCAGATGGCCACTAGGGAACTATGTGGAGATATTTCTCCACTGGTTCCTGAAAGCAGATGAGGCTTTGTACTGGGTTTGACATCAGCCTAACTTGTACCTTTTTTGAAGAATGAGGTGCTGTGGTTGCAGAGAAGCATTTCGGTTCCTGAGGAGCCACACCTAACCCAGGGTGGCAGCAGTCTCCCTGGTCAACTAATAGTTGAATGAGATTTCTGAATAGAGGGTTTTAGTATCCTAGTTTCAGATTTAGATGCCTAACTTCCGCTGCTTGAGAATCTTATGTCACATATGTCTTCTCCTCAGCTCTGTTTCAGGGGGCTAGTATTTATGCACAGATAAATTTTTTTAATACAAAAATCTCAGTGTATACACATGAATAGTTGCAAAGCCAAAATGAACTCCGCACAGTTCTGCTGCTGTCAATTGCATTACCTGGATCTATACCTTTAAATTGTGGGCTGAATAGCTTTTGACACATTCTGCATAGGCTTCTTACAGAATATTATTAAATGCAATTAATAAAAGCCTGCTAGCAAATCTTTTCAGCTGTAAAATATTGGAAAATATTCAGTTTGCTTACAACATGGCGCAATTGGAAATTGAGAATTCTGAATTAAATTCCCAGCTGGGAATTAAAAGCATTTGTCCCATTTATTTTTTCAGTACTCCTTTTTGTTGTCCACAGTGAGAACTGGTCCATTGCTAAAGGCACATAACAGATGGTAAACCCCCACTACCATATGACTCTGTTATCATCCCATTCCTCGGCATACCTAATCTAATAAATTGAGTGTAATTGACTATAAGGGTTCACCCTACATGTGAACGCATCCTAGTATGTCATAGCTCTAACAAGAAGACTAAGCAGACTCTTGGAGCTGATGCTGCTTTTCCCATGTCTATTTACTTACGCAATCTAGAGTAGTCAGGGTAATTTAAATGGGAGGTTCAATAGGAAAAGTAAGCTTTTCAGAGCACTGGAAGAACTCCACTTCCATCAGCTCCTCCAATCCAAAATTAAACAGCTTATCAGATTTATCCAGTTCTGTTAAAGCACAATAAACACCACAAACAGTAAAAAAACCTGTATCATCACTTTAAAAAAAAAATCTTGGGTTTAATTTATATAATTTCATTGTCATTGAATAGATCTTTGTGCTATCACTTTCAGCTTGAAATATAATGACCCAAATACTTCCTTAGTTTTTGAGGTTTTAATTTTATTTTCTTCTTCAACACTACCTTGATAGCTTTCAAAATAGGTTAACTTGCATGGTTTTCAGTCTCTAAATCAATGTCCCCATGCAGGAAAACACATAGGCATATGTTTAGTTTTAATCTCAAACTTGAATCCTAGTGCTTTTAGTGAAATTCAAGTACGTGCTGAAGTGCGTTCCTGAATGAGGGCACTTTCCTCAACAGAAAATCATCTTTCTCTGGATTAAAGTGGGATACTCACATGGGCATCAAGGAACACTGCTGCATTCCAGAATTCCAGGCTGATCATCATCTGCATCCTTAAGCAGTAATGATTCTCTTTAGAGTCCTCATTTATTTGACCGTTATTTAGTATTCACTGCTTAATATGGTCTTGCAGGCCTAGTCTAGATGAGGGTGTTGTGTTAATGCAAAACATATCCTTATACTATCACAGCTATAGCACCATTATTGTAGTACTCTGAAACATTTCCCCTTAAGCTCAAATTCATAACTGAATTATCATGGCTTAACAAGTTACTGTGGATCAAGTGAGCCATGATAACAATCCACATGAATGCTTTTAGTCCATGGTAAAGCTGAAGTGATACGACTTGGCATAGCTTTCAATGCAAGACAGTACCTTGCATTTGCAGCAATGAGACCAGAGTTACTCAGCTGACATCATGGAATGTGTATATGAAGCTGATCCTTTTTTTGTGCTAGAAAAATGTAAATCTTTAAGTCTGTTAATGTAATTAAAATAGTGCAATCTTCCTAGTTACAGTATATTTAGTACGATATCTATTTAGCACACTTAATTATAGCATAATTAAAACAGCACGTATTTCCAATCTGAATTCACAATTAGTATAAAAAAGTTTTATACCAGTATAGCTATTTTCAGAGAGAAGACTAAAGAAAACCTTGTGTACTTTCACCTGCAAGTGTAGCTACATTCATTCTAAAAGTTTTTCCTCACTAATTATTTCAGTGTCTAAAATTTGCAAATGAAAACCAGGCATACTAAAAACTACCAAAGAATGCTATTATGGGTAGAAGCAGTCATGGTAACATTAGTTAAGGTTATTCACAATTACCCTCTAAATTCCTGGTTTTGGTTGTTTCTAACTTTACCAAATATACACTATCCAAGCTCTGATTTTTCCAATCCCAATTTTTCCATGTTGGATATATACTTCAGGTTGAATTACAAGCAAATTAACAAAAAGATGTTGACAAATATAGCTGCTCTGAGAACGATACTAGAAGAAAATAAACTTTATTTCCCATGTAAGAGAACAGATTTGTTGAAAAGTCCTGCTATTTCTTTGCCCAGACAGCTGAATACTCTCTTCCTCTCTCCCACCTCTCGACCCAGAGAGCTAGGCTGCTCTGCAATGGGTCCTGTGAGTCTGCGAGTTTGTTTAAAGGGGTTTGCCCTGGCACTGCTTTTCTCCTCCAGCAGTTTGCAGACATTTCTATTGCAGATTTGGCTATTCCTGCTTCAGTGGTGGCATGAGTCCAACCTTGGAATATTCTGTATTCATTTATTATTTGGGAGACTGACAGTGTGTTTCTCTGGCACGCAAGCCGCAGAAGCGAAACCAGAATGGAACTTTATGAAATTAAGTGAGTTGATTAAATCTTATGCATTTAATCCAAGTTTATCAGCAGTGAGGGGGCACTTTTCTAGCCTATGGGCTTTCTCTTTGTTAAATTGCAAAAGGCTGTTACACCAAAGGCAACAGAATTTTGTAAAATGGTTATAAATTTTTTTGAGTTGGAAGTATGTAAGTCACTAACAGCCCACACTTGACACATGAAAGAGAAGTCACTACCAGCCACTTCTGTCATAATGAACACATCGACGTTTGTATGATATCACAAACAGGTAAAGTATACCTTCTCCTAGTCTCAGCAATTCATTTTATAGATGTATAATAGCAAAGGCGGGTCTGAAGGAATGATTTAAATGGCCTTACAAATCAGGTCAGGGAGGATTTTCTCTGTGTGAGCAGTCTTTGCCGGGTTAATTTAGGTAATTGGTGAGGGCAGCCATTCCACAAAGCGCTACATGAGTTACTGTGTCAGCACTTGCTGGGATTTCTGGGGATATATCCCGTGGCTCTTTCACTCCATTAAGATGAATTACCCTGTGATCCCAATGAACTGTGGGAAAGTGTTTCCTTCTGAACGCCTCTAGAAGACTGTCTGCACTGAAGTTGTTTAGTACTCTTCCAAATCCTGAAGAGGTATATTACAATGCTTATTAAGGTTTTTTGCCTAGGCCCCAGGGCAGGTTAGCAACTGTGGCTGAGAGCAGCATCATTCAGGTGACAGAGAATACTGCTTGTAAAAAAAGTGTTTAGGAAGAACACCTAATAAGTCTCACTTTATTTCAGTGTAATTCACCTAAGTAGTTCTTGCATTAGTATTTCTATGAGGACATATCCTAGGAGGCCCTGTCACTGGGAAGACCAAGCTCATGTACAGATAAACCTAAGGAACAAACAGGCAAGGCTGGCATCTGCAACAGAAGAGCGGAGGCTGTGGGGCATGGGATGGGAGGAAGCAGGTAATGAAGAACAACAAATGGAGGGAAATACAGTTGTTGCTTTTCTGAATCAGAAACAAAATGCATGCCAATATTGGGCAGGGTGATATCTGCACCAACCAAACAACGCTCAGTCATGTATGTATTTGGGTTAACCTCTCCCTGAAAATCATGGAATTGCCTACCTTTTTCCACCATCTACTTGTTCCTGTACATGTGATCAGAGGCCACAAATATGAGCACAAACAAAATATGGGCAATGTAATTGTTTAAAGTCTTGTAAGTCAGGAAGCCAAAGCATGATTTTCTTTGCAGCCGTGCATGCCTTTGATGTCAGCTGAATATATACATAAGCCCAGTTTTGACCTGAGTGTTAACAGACACTGCTTTCCAAGGAGGAATGTAGGGCTAAGATCAGGCTAGTGTTGCTTAGTAACCTCTAACCAAAAGCCCAGCCACAAATGAGAAACCTTTCTGCCTGTTTGGCTTTTTGCCTTGTGTGATACTAAGTGAACAGCCATTTTTTTCCCTAATAAAAAAATGAGGAATAGCTATTTCTTATCTAATATTTTGCAGTGATGGTGCTCACAGCACTTTGCAAGAAGGCCAGGACAATTAATCCAATTAATACAAAAATGACTTATTAAACATTCTCTTGATTAGAGAGGGAGGGATGAAGGAATTCTCATATCACCAGTTTCAAGGCAATCGAAGACGACTCTGGACTTTTTCCTGCAAGGGAAGCGATTCATCCTCTCATTCCCACCTAGGGTCCTCCTAATCTGTTTCCCATCCCTGCGCATGGCAGTTTACTGTATCTGTGCCAGGATGAATGTCAGTTTGCCTGGTAGATTTCAACTAAACATCCAGTCTCACTTTTTCCCAACATGAATGTGTTTGGGTTTTTTTTTTCCCCGTTGTTAATGGTTGTCCCCTGTCTGTGAATAGGATACAGAGAACACTCTTTGTGAGTCTCATATTTCTAGAGTAGTAAAGTAAGGGTAAGAATTTTGTAATGGAAAGGAGGCATCAAATCTTGACCACCTAGAGGGAGCTACGTTATTTCAGATCTGTAAGCAATTGCAGGAATAGAGAGGGAGAGCTGGAAGAGTCTTTTCATTACAGCAGTGCCAGGATCTCGTGTCTGTGATGGCCAAGATTTTAAAGCATATGGATAAGAAGGATTATTCTACCTAATCTCTGCCTAACCAACTTCTCTACAGAACAGAACAAGAAAAGTGGTCAGAAAATGAGCAACCATGACCCCAATCCTCATATGCTGCAGCTGTGCTGGATGTCATTTCAGTTGCATGTACTATGTCTGTGGTCTACAACTTTCCCACCATGCAAGTCTGCTCAACAGGTAGCCAAGGAAAATTGAACAGAGAAGTGGGCATCCTTTACAGAAGAAAAAGGAATGACACAGACTTTATTTCATCATATTATTTCCCAATCTCTTTGTCTCCTTTGGGGTCTATGTGTGTGTATGTCGTGAGGATACAAAGGAAGATTGTGGTTTTGTTCTTAGCGCACACTATGGTAAAGACAACCTTTAGAAACAAGTGTGGAAATACACACCTTGGCTGCATGTAATGATGAATTCCCACTAATCCCCAGACAGATGATGAATTTCCACTAATTTGGGTAGGAGATAAACTACCTAAATACTTTAAAATTTTAAAACTTAGAAGACACCTCACCTAAGCAAAAAAAAAAAGTGACAAAAAAAGACAAGACTTGATTGATTAACACTGTTTTTTCCTGTCAATAGAATCTGAGGTATGAACCTCATAGGATTTATGACTTATCAATGGATGATAGAAACAAGCTGGGAAGGACTTTGAGCGGGAGGGTCTGTTTGCCATCCTGCTGGCCAGGGGAGGATCTGGTATGCCACAACCATTCCCATCAGACATTTGCCTAACCTGGTTTTTCAAGCTTGAGCACTGGACTTTTTACAGCCCTGCAGTGCATCCCAACACGTCCTTGCTTGCCACGAGAAACTTTTTTCTAGTACCCAAGTTTCACTTGTTGTTCAAGCCTATTACTGAGTCCACGAAGAAGGAAAGACTCATTTCCTCCTTTGTGGCAGTGTCTCTCCTCACACGTCTCCTCTCCAGACTAAACAACCCAATCCTTTCAGCCTTTCTCTTATTGGCCATGTTTCATACAGCTGCTGTCATCCACTACCTTCTCTGGGCTCTGCAAATCCTTGTGAGAGTTTGCGTGTGTCTAATGCAGCTGCGCTGGCAAAGCTGACCCTCAGCTGCACAGCCAGACCCCACTGGGGCTGGCAGGGAATGGGCTCAGGGCCCTGACAGTTATGTATATACCTTTACAGATCTTAGTATGCTGCTGTGTATCTCTGAAGGGTCAGCTTGCACTTCTAGTGTGTACAAAAGCAGAGGTTTCTCCTGTGAACTTTTCTCCCTTTCACTGAAAAGTCCATGTGAAACCGAAAGTCCAGCTCCCCCAGGAGCCGTCCCTGGCACTTCTGATATGCCAGACACAAACACATGCATGAGAAACAGAACAACTATTGGCAGGCATTTAGCAAACTGGATAAAAAAATAGTTAGGTTTTAACCACATGTGATTTTCCCTCCTAACCAAAGATTTGGGTTTCTGGCTTGGTTTTGGTGTTACAACACTGCCTTGCTTACGTATTTTTCGAAGTTGGTCTGGCTTATGTTAGAGTCTTAAAAGACACTGTCTTTGCATAAAGAATACCATGCAAAGGGGTCTATCTTTATTGCACTCACACAGGATGAGGGGCATATAGTTAACCTGAAACATCCACACGCATGTGCTGCCTGACTCTGGAGACACCTGAAATCTGCATTTGATCCTAAAGTCGCACCAGGTTCCCGGTCAGATCCAGAAGCACTTTGGTTGTGACAAGGCTGAATATCAAGGCTGAACAGCTCATGCTCAAGTTCCTGAAACTATGGGTGAGATTTCTTTCACCTAAAAACTTGGAGGTCTGCATCTCAGTAACAGTTCGCCCTGCGTACCCGTTATGGTTAACAGAGTAACACGGGCACTCAGTGCTCACAGCGACATGAACCATCCCTTGGAGGAGTCTATTTCTCTCCTCAGACAACAAAAACATTTAGATTACTCACTCTACACAGAGGTCCATATTTTGCCACCTGAAAAGCGCTTCCTCCCGGGTTCTCTGAGGACTGCACCTACTAAGTGTTCCCAAAGGACGCGGGGCCCATCCTGCAGGACAGGAGGCCTCGAGCTCAGTACCTGCACACGCACGTGCAGTCTGGTGACTGTGATACAGAATCACTCTTCATTTGTGAAGATCAATTACGTACCAGTTTCAGATGTTCTTCAAGCTGGGAAACACTGTTGGAAGAAATACCGTGTTGTAAACCGAGGCAGAACCTCAGCCAGGAGAGGCCTGTATGTTAGCACAGCTGCTTAGGACACTCGGGTGTGCAATTAAATGGGGAGAAACGGATAGACGGGAGCCGCATGCACCTCTTAACCAGGACAGCTCCCGCCTGCTCTAGGCGCCGGCTTTGCAGTGGGGAAGCGGAGAGTCTGTCTCTGTGAGACACTGACCTCCGCTGGTGGCTTTCCCAATTACAAGCTAGATTTCCACACTCCCGCCTACAGTTACATCCACCATTTCAATACGGCTGGTATTCCTAATTCTCTCCCAAAGTTTGACTTGAAATCCTAGGAGATCCTAGTGTACAACAGAGCAGTAACTCTGCCACGTCCTTAGGAGGTCCCAGGCTTGTCACAGTACCTCTGGAAAAAAAAATAAATCGCAAACTATTACAAGCCCTGACCCAAAATCTGCTTCTTTGCCTTTAATCATGATATTAATAGTAAAAAATACATGGCCACATCTTATGTCTTATTCATTAGGCAGAAGACCATAAGAAATACAACTTTCTGCACTATGGTGATTCAGGCTGAGGAGTGCAATGCTTTATCTCTGAGGATTTCATACCACTTTGTGAGCATATAAAACCACTGTGCAAATGAAGTCCTCTTCTCCCTTCCCCACAAACCTGCTCATGTGTGCCCCTTTAACAGCACCAGCGTTCAAGATGGGCAAAAAAGTAACAGTAGGTACCTGTGCTTGTACTACTACCACTCACATCGCAGAAGCTTGAAAGGACCGGCCCCTGCCAAGACTGTGACTAGCATGAAATGGGAAGCCCTCGGGTGCCAACTTACTCCTCTATTACTCACCTATGAACTTCTGAACTATGTGGGATTTACTGGCACATTATCAACAGAACAGGCCAAGCAATACTGCTTGAGCGGTACAGTGATGACCAGTGGGTGACGATGGGTATCGACAGGCTAGACTGACCCATGCCTGAGAACTGCTGTCAAGCACAGTTTGTGATTTGCCTCTTTTGCCACTAAATGTCTTACTTTGCCTTTCCATTTCATGTAAGGGAACAGCTGGACTGAAAGGAAGGGAACTTATGAGGCTAATCTGGGAGAGAGAAAAAAACCTGCAACAACGACAGATTTCAAAGAGAGAGTCTTAAATGGAGAACCACAGTGTTCAACACACTTCTGGATTTGCCCCTACCTGATCCTGCTGTGCCATGGCTACAGGAGTGCAAAGCCCTGTGGCCTTGATATCCTCCCACGGAAGCAAAGGAACAGCTGGAGTAGCGGAAATTGTCTACATGTGGCAGACTGGACAACTGAGGCTGAACAGACATACAGGCATTATATATTGACAGGCAGTGTCTCTTGCTGATTTTACCTGCTTTCTCTCAGCTTTTCTTCTCTTTTTCTGTAATCTTTCCTAAAGCCAGGAACCTTGCTAAATACAATCTTTGTAAACAACGTCATTCTATCTATGAGAAACAGAGCTGGCTCTTGGCAGAAGCAAAGTAGAGAGCTGCTAAGGAACAGATAGATGGGCGTAGCGCATGAATTATGGCCCAATGGCTACGTTATCAAAGTGTGGTTGCTCTTGCCACTGCAGGGGAAGAAGAGGCGTGTGACCGCAGCAGAGGTAAAGGGCCCTCTCTGCAGCAGCAGTCGCCGTCCCCTGCATCCCCCCCTCCCTCTGCCAGCAGCCAGAACCATAACTCTGGAGCACCCATCTTCTGCCACAGCCTCCCTCTCCCCTGGCAGGAGCATCCCAGCCCAGGCCTCTTTGCCTGTAGCTGTAAGACCCCGAGCTTGCTTTGACCAGAAGCTATATACATGGAGTATCAAGGCTGTATCAGTGCCTCCCAATTAAAAGTCTGTTTACAAATAATTTTGGAGCATTCCCTACATTAGAGGCAGTGGTCATGCTGCCATACAATTTATTAGGCTAAAGGATAATTCCTGTATATCTCTTAGAACAAGTCCACACAGTGGAATACGGCAATGTGTTAGAGAGCTCCAGTTTAATCCCGTACGGGCTGGTATGTCTACATGACGCAGGGCAATGTCACGTCACTGTATTAGTTCAGGTCTCAGAAGCAGCATGGACTAGTTAGCCCTGTTTCTCCATCAGATACCACTCTGGTATTTACGCTCCAGCACTTGCAAAAACCCAGGGAAGAGGTGCTTCTTCAGGAGTCCCTATGAGGAGCCATGTTCTCCTCCTGTGCTCCATTTCAAAGTCACCCCTATGCCTGCATTTAGTGGTCAGAGCGCACAGGCACTGAGCAACTTGATGAGGTGGAAGCCAAAAACCGGTTCTTACTAGAAGGTGTCTGTAGGACACCGATACCCTTGTACTCTGCCCTTGCACTCTGATGTTCCTCAAGCAGAACAGCAATTCTTTCTGCAGTGACTGTCACAGTAAAGCTGGCAGCCTAAGCAAAAATAACATGAAAAAGGAAGTAGATCACTTGCATAAAATCCATAGCATCCAAGTATCTACTAAGACTTCATTTACGCAAGTGAGCACTGTCTATGCCTAGCATCCAAGGACACTCCCACTCATCCGAGATGTACTCGGCTGATTTCCTTTACAGGAGTTAATAGTCTGTTCTTTGGCACTTCATCAGGTGTCTCCACAGTATTCGTAAGTGCCCCACTGATACTCTGTTATGGGGGATCTGCATGAGATAGTAGTTCTGTGAGCAGCAAGACATAGAAAGCCTGCCCTCTTCCATTTTTTTGTCCTATGTTTTCTGGATCTTCTATGGTAGCATATTGATTTCCTCTTCTTGTCCCATACAGCCAATGCTGCAATACTCCCAGGTTCTCTTTTCCCCCCCCAACCATCTCTGTACTCCAATTTCTCCTGTGCTCTCCTAAGTCAACTAAGACACTTAGCTCCCCCCTGTGTTGCCTAAAGCCTCCTGCTACACTCATCTCAGCTCTCATGCCTTCTGTAGCTCTCTTGTAATACTCCTATTCCAATTGTTATACATGATGGCTGTGCAAGATACATTATATGCTGTGGCTGATTCAAAGTCTAGGCATGCTACTCATTCAACTGTCTGACAGGTATACCAGAAAGAGTAACAGCTGAACTTCACTGAGCAATAAAGCACTATCTGCTCACCAGTCTCCAAGAAACCTGTGGGACACAAGATTTTTAAGATGCAACGCTATCTGTGACATTTCTATGTTATGGCTTAAAGGGTTTAAAAAGGCAGTGATGACAGCGTGGCTGCACAAGCCTTATCTCTGTATGAAATCTGACTAAAAACCAAAAGCCATTCTGCAGCACCAGACAGCAGTGATAATGGTGGCATCAAATTGAAGCTAGTATAAGGTAGGCTCTGTAGTTGTCATTGCTGCTGGCAGCTGCTGCTCTCTAGGTATGGATATTCTACTACAGCAAAGTCTTAAATTACAAGGCTACTGGGAAGTTACACCTTGTAAACCCTACTAATCACAGAGTGAAAATCATAACAACAAAAACTCACTAGGAATTAGTCCACTAGGAATTAGTCCACAATGCCCAAAGCACCTCAGAGACCTTGGCATGTCCCTTAAGAATAAAGAGTGAACCCACACAGGACAGATCATTCCCTGACCTGGAGAATGGGGATCTGCCTTCTCCCTGGGACCTGGAGAAAGGGATCTTCCCTCTGCCCTGCAGCAGGGCAGAGCTGATTCCTCACTCTGGAAAGGTCTGGAAGCCACATGACTTGGGGGCCTGGATTTTCAAAGGATAAGTGTTGATGACTTTCGCTTAAACCTGGGCTCAGAAGGACCAAAGTTGTGTTCGAAAAAGAAATTTCAATCAGTTAAGAGCTCTTGAAACAATTATCATTGTGCCTAGCTCTGTCTTGCCTAAACACAGCAAGTGATGAAAAACAATTTGGTGTTTTGAGAGCTTCTATTTTTTTCATATTTTAATATATTATTTACATTTAATTTTCTTTAATGTTAATTTCTTTAATCTTTAATTTCTTTAATCTTAAATCTTTAATTTTCTAAATCTTTCAAGATGTCACTTAGGACAGGAGAAGGGAGATTGCTGAAATGTATAATCAGAGCTAATCTAGATTCACTTTACAGCCATAGAGAGAACTAAGCATTTTTAATATACAATCCATCTGAGTGAGGGGAGTCCCAGCCTTTTCCAATGACAAGCTCTCTGAGCTCTATCATTTTTCCAAGCTCAGACATAGCAGTCTTTGAAAATTGGCAAGATATGAAATATCTTGTTTACTTTCTCCTTTGTTTGAGCTAACCTCTCTCCTGCCTTGCTTAGTTCAGGTTGTGTCTAGAGTCAGATACTGGCTCCTAATCTGGAGGTAACCAGAAGAGATGCAGTGGTCTTGCTTCTGAGGAGATTCTCCTGCTCTTAAGCCTTTGAGTTCTCTCAGAGAAGCAAGGTAGGAAAAATGAATATTTATGAGAGCAGCAGGACCAATGCAGCCTGGTCTTCTATGGCTTAATGTTGCAAGGTGTGGGTTCTCTGTTGTGTAATACGAGAGTACAAAGACAGCAGCTGCAGGCTTTTCCTGAGCTGTAGACTAGTACAGCCTCCTTCTACCTTAGACTACCTATCTCCACAAAACATGCCTAAACCGATTAACTTCTTCATCTCTGACTTATTACCTGACTTGGTCAGAATTGGACAGTGGGTGGAAGAGACAAACAGGTGTTTCTATGTAGACACACACAAGCACACAGCCCTACCACTTAACCCTAATTTGCTTAGATGGTCAGGCCAAAAGCTGTAAGGGTAGAGTTACACCAAAGGCAGGCATACCACAAATCATTTGTCTGTGATTATCAGGGTCAACTGCATACACATTTTTTGTGATCATGCCTACGTGAGGAGTTTGCACATGTCTGGCTCAACAACCTAGTTTGAACACTGCAGATCCCAAGCTGAAATTACCCTCTGAAGTTGGAGTCACTTTTAATTTAAACTGAGGCAGCTTTATGGAGATACAAAGTCTGAGAAACTGCCCAAGGACACGACGGCTGCTGTTCCCAAGACAGGCGGGCAACCTGCTCCTTCTCACAGGCAGCGCAGTTAGAACCTCGTAGCCAAAACCTGCCTTTGCAGCGTACGCTCTTCACCCCGCTAACAGGCTGGGCTAAAGTCGGGCTCTCCAGGAAAAGCAGAAGCAAGTCTGTAGGTAGAGGTGTTATTACAGCAGTTACTGGCCTCAAGAAAAGTGAAAGCTTTCAGCACGCAAATGCCTTTCCAGCTTTGAAATAAAAGCCGCAAGCCTCAGAGCTAAATACAAGTTAGATCAACCGTTCCGAGTGTAATTAGACACGCACCGGAGCAGCCAGCAGGAAATGCAATACCTGTAAAGCACAGCGCGACTGGGCGAGCTGTTTCCTGACGTAAGCAGCAGGCAGGCCCGCAGCCGCGAGAACTGCCGCGAGCTGCCCTCTTTTCCCGCAGCACGCCCGGGGCCGCGGCCCCGCGCACCGGCAGCACCCGCCCCCGCGGCGGGGCCGGCACGGAAAGTCCCCCGGGGCGGGGGGCTCGAGGGGCGGCGCCAGGGCGGGCCGGGGCGAGAACGCCCCCCGCGCGGTGGAGCGGCGGCGGAGCGGCGGGCGGAGCGGCGGGTTGGGCGGCGGCACGCAGGCTGCCCGGCGGCGTGCCGGGGCGCGGCCGGCGCGCACCGCAGGTTCGCTCCGGGCGTCGGCCGCGCCCCGCGGCAGCTGCTCAGCGGGGGAGCCGGCGCGGAGTGCCGGGACGCGTTCTCAAACGGAGTAGGCGGTAACGAGCGTCAGCCCCTTCGGGCTCCTTGTGCAACTCGGCGTTTGTTGCAGCGCCGGAAAACTACCTGCTGCTCAAGGAGAAGGTGCGCCGGGGGATGCCCCCGAGGTCCGGTTCAACGTTTTGGGTCCAGCAGGGTCAGAGCATGAGCGGTGCGACTGCTAGCGCGTCCCCACTCCGGCGTGGGTTGGCTTGATTGATGCTCGTCCGACAGGGGCAAAACGTACGCGAAATCGTACTCATCGACATCTTTTAAAGAATATTTCTTCACTTACAACTGACTAATAGGCGAGAAAAAAGACAACCGTGCCGATAAATGCCAGCTCTGCATAGCTTAGTTAACAGCCAAGCCTTGAGGCAAACGTGGGAAGCCTGACTTCATTTTTGGGAGAGTTGCGCCAGCGCTCATAGTTCCCATCAGCTCTCGTCTTACTGAAGGCAGAACTGCTCTGGCATTCAGCAGAACAGCTAATGCTAGGCTTTTTGCAGCAAAAGCCCGTCATTTATTGACTTTCATATGAATTCAGTTGTTTGACAGAAAAACCCCCAGTAAATAGCACGGCCCTCCAGAAATGGAGAAGGGGTTTCTCCAAAGCCAAGTGAAACAGTAATAAAGGTAGAAGTCCATCCTAAAAGGTACAGAGTTGTATTGCCGAGCATTGTCAGTTGTACTCTCAGACCTTTAACTCTGTACTTACTCTTCCCTCTGCATTTATATATCTAAATTGTATATGTATACGTATGCATGTATACGTATACCTATACCTGGGTTATCTAGGAAGTTAGCATTAGATTTAATTCATTAGTTAAAAAAAATACTGAAAAAAGGGAATTTTTTTCATCAGATGTGCATAACAACTGGAACATTTATTCCTCAGAAGTTTTATTTCTTCAAGTTGTGAACAATGTTTAATACCGCTCTGGTAGGTACTTCCAATTGAAAATGGCAATACGGAAGTCCATTATTGGTCACCAGAAGCTGTATCAGAACACTTACGTCTTTCCGTAGGCATAGGTTTGATAAAACTTCTGTGGTCCATATGGATTCATTATGGGACAGAGGAGGATAGGAATTATAGAAGATACGGAAAGATGAGGAATTACTGACTGGCAGATAGACAAGACTTTATGAGCACCTGGAAGACTGTTTTAGTTCTGAAGTTCATGTAGACCATTTCTTTAGAACTCTTGTTGTTGGTTTTTTCCCCCAGTTCACACATTGCCCTCACCAATGTTGGAGATTTTTGTCATTAGTTTCTGTGGCAGTAAATTCTAATCCAGTATGCTTAAAGAACAGAAAATATTGGTCCCTAATTTATCTTATCAGAATTTGTACATAACTTCTGTGCTCAAAAAACCCCAAGTACAGAGAAAATAGAAAAAGAGGAGAAATAATGGGGGGAAAGAAAGGTCATTAAACTAGAAGAGAGGAATAAGGGGACAGAAAAAATGCTTATTAAAAATCATAGCCTTACATCTGGAACCTATAAAAATAGCCAATATTGAAAAAATATTTATTTCTTGAAATAGGCAGAAAAGTAACATTTTCCTGAACAAAAATGTCATTTACATAAACCCCAGTTAAATAATTTGGTAAAATAAAAAGTTTAATTTCCCTCTCCTTACACTAGACTATTTGAATCAATATTTTAAAAAATTTAAATTAATATGAATTCATTTAAGTAGAGCCAGCTCCCCCCAAACAATAACTCAGTTGAAGGTATTCTTGATCCTTTGAAGTGACAAATCAGAGGTTCTACCAGTCTTAAAAGTCCCTGCAGTGGCACATTCACTGTTATGCCATTGGGCTTCAACCTGAAAAAAGATGTTCTGTGTGATGCAAAGGCAATAAGATCGATGGCAGGAAAGCCAAAATTAAGGCACAATACCAATTGGATTGATGAAAACAAAATCCAACTAGACTCCATCAGTGTAGAACAAAACACAGATTGAAGGCAGAGAGGATGGTGCTCCAGAGACAATCTATACAACATGCTACATAACCTAATTATGCAAGAGCTTTTCATCAAAATCTAGTGGCATTTCCTCATAGATTTGTCCTGTGGTATATTTTGGTTTAATGTTTTAAAATCCCCTAGTCCATTATCTATTGCTGTCTATGGTTCAATCACTCTAAATCTCTGGACCACAACAACCCCTCAGACCTTAGCTCCACTGTCTCTACTTCATTGACTTTTGCTTCATTTTGGTGCCAGGCTTTCCTTTACTTCAGCTATTACTCTGACTCCTGAATTAGATTAAATGGCCCTAGGGACATTCTTCAATGTTCATATTGATGTTCTCTGCAGCTATTCATGGTCCTAATCTATCATCTACTAATTAGTAAAATTAACCTTTTGTATTCAGTACCTTCCACCTAACAAAATCCCTGACACTGCAGCAACATCCCCTGACTGCAGCAACCTGTCATGAATGCTGATATTAATGAATGTATGTTATGGCAAGGGCAGGAAACTCTCCGTATTATTCAAGTTGTCCAGCACGTCCTGTTATGTGAGTTTGTTCCCAGGCATTTGAGTGGAAATATTTTCATACGGGGAATTCTAGAGCCAGAGCAGAAAACTATTTTAAACCAGAAAATTTATTTTTGTCTAGTATTTTCAGGTTTTCACGCTAGTTGTGTTTTTCCTGTTTCTTGTCTGTCTGTTTGACACCTCGAAATCTAACTGGCAGAAACAAAGAGCACATAGCGGTACAGATAAAGTCAGTGAAAGCCGAACTCCAGGTACATGTGCTACATAATGTTAAATACTCCACAAAATAAAGTCTTAGGGGCATCCAAAATTAGTGGAAACTTTCAGCTCTTGGTGACTCAGCTCACCACCTGCAAAATGGACATAAGCCCCCTCTACCTGTCAGCTCAGAGAGGTATTGTAAAAATAGATTCAAAATTACTGCAAACACTAACAGATGGAAGGACTAGTGCATTGAAAAAAACCAGACATAAATTAATATTTCTTTGTATTTTAGGAGAGAGTTTGAAAAGAGTCTGTAATAAAGAAGCAAAATCTCAAACAGTAGTGAATTTGGCCAGTCTCAGCTAGTCTGTGAACTGAACAAGGCTGAGTACTAAAACAAGCAAAAAAAACCCCAGTGACTGCACAAATGAATAGCATGCAACTTTCCTAGTATTGAAGTGCCAGATTAAGGTTTCAGTAGTAGCTCTGATTCTGATGTTTCCTAACCTGTCTTCTCAATCTTGTAGATGATTTTTCAAATGAAGTCTCCTATGTCACATGTAAATATGTATTGTGTGTGCAGTGTTTTAGGCATCATTCTCTCACACACACAGGCTCCCACTCTTCTTACTTTCTAATACTAAAGACATAGACACCTAGCATTGGTCATAGTCCTCCAGCACATTACATTTGATATTATTTCAGTATTGTTTCTCCACGCTTTTGTTTCAAGGAGCCTTACATTAAAGTGCTAACTAACTAAATTGCAGATAACTGATTACACCAATCAGTGAGTAATGGCAAAACAGGTTTTATCAGTTATTAAAACAATAATAAAACTGAGCTTCATTTATAATTTTACGTAAGTAAATGATCAACTACAAACACACCATTTATTACATTTAAAAAAATATTTCAACTTGCATCTAAAATCTATAGTAGAGAAGTAAATAGAAGGAAAATAAGGAATCAATGAAGACAAGATTTTGAGTTATTAAATTGAAACATTTTTGCAACAGAATAAAAGTAAACTAAATTTTTATTCAACTTCTAATTTTGTTTCAGAAGCAAACATGTCTTTTTCAAAAAGTTTTGAAATCCTTAGGTTTGACACCTTTTATAACCCAACTGTCTAGCCATGCTATAAGTCCTCATGATGGATTTTATCTGTATCTGTATCTGTATCTGTGTTAATAACCTTCCTGGATCCTGCTAAACTCTACATCTCAGTAGCCTCCCAACGACTAAGGTAGATTTAAGCTGGATTTTTTAACACAGTTTAATGCTAAAACCTGAATGTAGACATATCAGCTGTACTGTTAATATGCACTAACTGAAGTAGATCTTCCGTATCTTTCCTTATGTTGTATTGGAATTAGTTAGCATACATTAAAACCAGTAATTAAAAATAATGACAATTTAGGATTGCACTGTCAAAAGAAGGGGTTCAACAGATAACCCTCCTCTGTCTTTCTCGTCTCCAGTATCCTTTACTCATTGTACAGTCCTTCCTCTGAATGAATGTTTTGTGGATTTTCATTTACTTGTGTTGTTTTACTTGTGAACGAGTAAATACACATAAAAATGGAATTCTTTCTCTTCTGTGCTTTGTAATTGATTTGCTCAGTTGATGTTAACACAGTCCTTTGGTAACACTTGTGAAAACTCTTTATGGAAACAAAAGTGACAAACGTTTCTTGCATCTCCCCGCCAAAAAAACAGTCCCATAGGGAAACATTGAGTCTTTCTTTAAAAATTTAGTCTCAGTTTAAGAAGAAATGGAGAGAGATATGCAAATTTGCCTTCAGAACAGATTTCACAATGGCACCTCTTTTGTGCACAGCCCTCTGACATTGTTAAGTTACTTTCAGTACTTGAGTGCTGAGCAGTGGTAATGACAGCAGTTTGAAAGTGATTATTGTAAGAGTTTGTCTCTGCTGGTGGAAATGCAATGAAGTTGGTAAAATATCAAGATTTGTTTTTTTGCTCTCAATGATGGGATTTATTTAAGAGTTCTGAAGCCAAGAATGAATCCCTTCTGGTCAGAAGGTAGCTCAAGAAACACATAGCAGTAAGCACAGTCAAGAGTAAGATTCAGAACTTGCTCATTTTGAATGGCCTCAAATACACGCTCTTGGTTTTCAGGCTCTCTCATTATTGGGATGATATTCATATTTTCCTTCCAGTCACTGGTCAGTACTGCTGGAAAAGTTATGGATTCCTGAAATGATTTGGGTTGGTACCACTATGTTTCCAGCCAAGGCAGGTGACAGGGTTAGGATATCTTGTGTAGCCCCTCTTGGAGACTGTTGTCCAGCTCACCTATGACTTCTTTCCTCCACTTTCTGCAGGGCAGAGTTGACCTCATGTCCTGTTCTTCTTCCCCAACCTCCTTCTGGAAACCAAAGCCTCATACTCTCAGGTGACCCCTCTGCTCCTCTCTTTTCTGTCTTTTCCCCATGCTGCATTTTGTGTCAAGTGGACCTCCTGCTGCAATCTACTAGAGTAAATTCAAAGGAGGATGATACTTATCAGAGACAGAGTAAAGTCTCATACCAAAAGGGACAGAAAGGACTGGGCTCTTCTACTCTAGAAAGGTAAAAAGAGGATGAGCACGAGAAATGAACATGAAGCAATGCCTGGGGTAGAAAAGGAAGATAGAGAGTCCATGTGCTCTTATCTAAGACATTAAATGGTGCAGTGAGACATTGACTGGTTGTGAGAGACTGAAGGAGTTAATGTCTGAAACATTGCAGTGGGGCAAGTTCTGCTTAACGACTAACTCTGCATAACAAGGAACCCTGCCTAGCAAGGAACCCCAGCTGAAGAGAAGCCCATCAGCGCCCATCAGCACCAGGAGGGGGAGGCCATGCCGAAGGGTGCACAGCTCCCTGTTCTGATGTGCTGAGCAGGGCAGTTCACCGTGCATGGCCAAAGATCACGTCTGCAGGGAAGGGGAAGTTACTTCCCAAACGACTCCCAAGCCCCCGGCCCAAAGACTACCTAATTAGCCTAATGAGTTCGAGTGCCCGCCCGAAGGAGGGGCAAGGATGATAAAAGGACACAAACTGAAGCCCCATGTGCGCAAGCCCACCAGAACCGGACTCCTCGGCCGACTGAACCAATGCTGGACCCAGGACCGGTGAAATCTCTCTCTCCCTCCCCCCACTCCCTCCTCTCTCCCTTTTCCTTTTTCATAATCCCTACACCTCACCCCTTTAAAACATAAAACTGTTGACCAAGTCTGGGACTAGGAGCGGATCCAGCTGCCCCTGGGCCCCTCTCTGAGAAGGAGTCTAGAAAGCAAGGGGGTCTGCTCTGAACCTCCTGACCCAATGGGAGGGCTCTCCTTATTGTCTGCCCTGAACTGATTCCCAAATAAGCAAGGCCGGTAGTATATGTTTGGTGATGCGTGGTTAGCACGTGTTAAACAGTTTAGTGACATGGTTTCATGCCAATTTTTGTTGTGAGCATACCAATTTTGGTCGTGAGCATGCCAATTCTTGTTGTGAGCAAATAAAAGTTGAGTTTTGTGAGTTAAAGGGTCCCTGGTGTTGTTTCACCTTAATCCTGACCTAGGAATCAGCAAACCTAAGTCATCGTCCTGAGAAATTGGGACGTGACACTGGTATAAGCATCAGTTAGTGAAAATAGGCCACAAATGTAAAATTAAGAGAGTAATTTTTCCAGTATTGTTGGGCTGTGAAACATAGCAACACTGGAAGCCATTCTGGCCAAGGATTTAGCAGTACGTGAAAGGACCGACCATTTGTAGCAATAATAAAGATGTCCAGAATTACAACAGTTAATGCAGACAAAGTATTGTAAAGGTTTAAAAATCTATTTACTGTGCCCTGACTATTAGGGAAGACATGAAATGACCTCTGTCAACTGTGTGGTTTTTGCACCTTCTTCTGACATGTACATGGTACTACTTACTACCGTAGACAGGCTACCAGACCAGATGGATCACAAATCTGATCCAATATGGTAACTCCTTATGTTCTTAAATGAAAATTTTACCAAAAGCATATCAGGAAAGTTTTTTTGAAAATCTCAGCAAACTAACACAAAAAATATCTAAGAAATTGCCACCTTCTGTCTGCTAGAAGAATGTCAAAGAATAATCATTTTATTGCTGTCTAATCCAGTATGCTCTCTGTTTTTTCAGGGCAACGATAGTCTTCACACTGAACACTTCCTGAACTCTATTTTTTTAGGAATTACTTCCATCTGTCTTTGAATAAACTAGCTGTGATCTGTGTTCTGCATGTTAGGTTGTATCTCCGAATGTTTTCCCTGGTCACATTCTGAAGCCTGGACAAAGTGTTTTCAAGGTGGATATATTTCAATGCTGGAACAACATACCTGAAGAAATTTATGACCCTTCAGTATAGCAGGTGTGATATTGATATAAAAAACAGACCAGGCAATGCTTATTGGAAACAGGAGGAAAGCAGGCATATTTTTCCAAGATATGTTTCTGATCCCCTTATCACATCTCTCCCTCCAAGATGGTAGCATTGATCAGATAACATTTCTCCCAGTAAAACTGGTAACAGTTTGCCTTCAACCACCAATTACTCTGAGTTCTGCAACACCTTCGTCTAGTATATTTTTCTTCTATCCCCAACTCGTTCTGTTTTCATGATAGCTGGATTATGGAACTCCTGTAGGAGTGCTGAGTGTGTTAATATGTGGACAAGATCTGGCTCATTGGCCCTTGTTCTCCACGCTTAAGACACTCTCAGGCACAGGGCATGTAAGTGTACTCAAATAGCTGTTCACTGCTCCCTCTTCCATCCAGTAGTACTTTTTACACCCATTTTGCACAGAAGAAAGGATGCAGTGAAGAATCAAATCAATTATCCCCCAAAGCAATGACAAGACAGCTTCTGACCACACACATTAAAGTTTAGCGGTGGCTTCAAGGGGGGTTGACAGAGGTCTGCTACACAGTGCCTGAGAGGCCATAAGAAATATATTATTTCCCAGTGGGTTGCTCCCCTGGAGGACATGGACATTTCCCTATTTGAAAGAAGTCTAATAAGCCTTATGACATTGCCTCCCTTACACTCCACATCGAAGGTCAATCCCACTGGATGCAGATTTACAAAATTTCCAGGCACTCTATTATTTCCCCTCCCACTCTCCCTGCAACCAGACAGTACAACAGGACGGTATTGCTAAGTACAGAACAACTGGCACGTTGCCAGCACACCAGGAAGGTTTTCTTCTTACACCCTGTGGTGGCTTGACCCTGGCTGGATGCCAGGTGCCCACCAAAGCCGCTCTA
This sequence comes from Harpia harpyja, assembly GCF_026419915.1. NCBI lineage: Eukaryota > Metazoa > Chordata > Aves > Accipitriformes > Accipitridae > Harpia > Harpia harpyja. Next base: position 29,042,996 of record NC_068947.1, read on the forward strand.
TCACTCCCCCCTCCTCAGCTGGACAGGGGAGAGAAAATATGACAAAGAGCTTGCGGGTCGAGATAAGGATGGGAGAGATCACTCACCAACTACCGTCACAGGCAAAAGAGACTCAGCTTGGGGAAAATGAACTCAATGTATTACAAATCAACCAGAGTAGGGTAATGAGAAATAAAACCAAATCTCAGAACACCTTCCCCCCACCCCTCCCTTCTTCCCGGGCACAACTTCACTCCCAGATTCTCTACCAACCACCCCCAGCGGCACAGGGGGACGGGGAATGGGGTTTACGGTCAGTTCATCACACGTTATTTTCTGCCGCTTCATCCTCCTCAGGGGGAGGACTCATCACACTCTTCCCCTGCTCCAGCGTGGGGTCCCTCCCACGGGAGACAGTCCTCCACGAACTTCTCCAACGTGGGTCCTTCCCACAGGCTGCAGTTCTTCACGAACTGCTCCAGCATGGGTCCCTTCACGGCGTGTAGTCCTTCAGGAGCACACTGCTCCAGCGTGGATCCCCCATGGGGTCACAAGTCCTGCCAGAAAACCTGTTCCATGGGCTCCTCTCCACAGATCCGCAGGTCCTGCCAGGAGCCTGCTCCAGCGCGGGGTTCCCACGGGGTCACAGCCTCCTTTGGGCACCCACCTGCTCCGACGTGGGGTCCTTCACAGGCTGCAGGTGGATATCTGCTCCACCGTGGACCTCCATGGACTGCAGGGGGACAGTCTGCCTCACCACGGTCTTCCCCACGGGTTTCAGGGGAATCTCTGCTCCGGCACCTGGAGCATCTCCTCCCCCTCCTTCTTCACTGACCTTGGTGTCTGCAGGGTTGTTTCTCTTACATGTTCTCACTCCTCTCTCCGGCTGCCATTTCTGTCTGCCCCAACTTTTTTTCCCTTCTTAAAAATGTTATCACAGAGGCGTTACCACTATCGCTGATTGGCTCGGCCTTGGCCGGCGGCGGGTCCGTCTTAGAGCTGGCTGGTATGGGCTCTCTCTCGAACACAGGAGAAGCTTCCAGCAGCTTCTTACAGAGCTACCCCTGTAACCCCCCCGCTACCAAAACCTTGCCACACAAAGCCAATACACACCCTAATCCATGGGTCCCAAAACCGGAGAAAAGCTGTGACAGCATGTTGTAACTGAATGCTATTTTTCTCAATGGCTGCAACCATGTGCTGTGGCCACATCTTTACCAATATACCTTAACAGTTGTGGCATGTCCTGTCTGTGATTTAACACAGAGACTGCAACGCCATTCCACCATCTGATAAAGGAACAAGGACACAAGCATGTAACTTGAGGAATGGGGGTAAGACATGGCCACGTAGATTTCTAGCTACTTCATTCACCTCATGGCCTCATCTGACCCACCTGAATGTATGTCTGTGTATGTGTGTGTGTAATGGTATACAGGAGGCCTTGTAACAACAATATGGCATAAAATATCTATGTCGGATGAGATTTTAGAGACATGACAAAGTTCTTGGCAGCACAGTGGGCAACATGAAGCACCCATAGTAGTGATTCGTATAGGTTGAACTTCACCAGTGATTCTTTGCCATTTCCAAGGGCATCTTCAGTAGGTGTCAGATGTACAAATACAGTCAGCAGCTTGCAATAGTCTCCCACTTTCAGACTGCACCCTAGATTGCTGTCTCCTGCTTATCTATCACACCTTTATCTTTTGTTAGGGCCTTGCAGTTTTGCTTCTCTAGGTACAGAGGTATTAAGCAGCTCTAATGCCCTTTGTGAAAGACAGACCATTATTTAGAACAATTGCAAAGAAAGCTCTTGGATAATGAGACATACATGTCTTGTCTTTTAAGCATGTGTAGCAATATCCTAAATAGAAAGGTTGTGTTGCTTTCCTGTTTGATCTTGCCACAGCCATCTGTTAAAAAAATTCAATAAATTGATTGAGAAAAATATAATAACCCAACATACTAGAGCTTGCCTTTGTGAATTAGGTCATAGATAGGGTTGATAAAATAATGTCATCTCTGAATTGCTAAGTTAGTACACAGCAATTCTAAATAAGGAAGAGCTACGAACTCAGATGTTCAAAACTGAAAAGGGATTTGGGGCCAGTCTTGCAAGGTGTGCTGTGGCTGGGAGACACACACACTGCTGAGTCCAACAGTTAAAACTGCCTGGGGAGGGAGGAGTCAGATGCTGTAATGAAGGTGAGCCAAGATCATACATCAGAGGACAGTTGTGCAGAGCCAAAGATCTAGGACAAAAGGACTCTGAGGAAACCAGTCAATTGAAGGGCAAGACACTACTTTTAGTAGTGCTGGCTGGGAGCAGGAGCTGTGCCTGGGACTGTAGGAAGCAGGAGCTAGGGATGAGGAGCCCAAGGATGGCAGCAGAACCGGAGGAACAGGTGTCTGGGGCTGAGTAAGGAGGAGGCAGGATCAGGATTAGGGCTGGAGATTGGAGGCTGGCAACTGAGCAGCACAGATCTGTAAGACAGGAGAGGCCACTCTGAGCAGGGCAGAGCAGCTCACTGGGCTGCTTCAGCCAGCTGAGAAGCAGATCAAAATCTCAAAAATATACCTTTGCTGGTTGCACTTTTCAAGTTCTGATGGTCATCAACTGGCCAGCTGCAAACTTTGGTTATTGCAGGGTGAGGATGTTGCAAAAATGACATTTCTAGTTCTTGTGGACAGTTAAAGAAAAATGAAGTAGCCTGATTTGCCAAGGGGAGGTACAAGTAGGAATACCTAATAGAGCTTCAAGTAGGGTATTGGAAAATTGAGATACCCTAAATAGTTAATGACCTTGAAAAAAAATAAGCATTAGTTACTAGAATGATTTACCTCTATTTGGCAACAAGGATCCTGTTTACCAATCTAGACTGTAATATGCATATAGCAGGGTAGTTCAAAGAGCAGAGAAATGACACAGAAATCAGGGAGACCACAGACTAAGAGTTTCACCTGCATGGGAATTAAAACTGAGTGAATAGACTGAAGAAGTGATTATCCAAGAAAGATGTGAAATACAGAAGATCAAAGAGTGAATTTAACAGTGAACAAGGGATTATAGGCAATTGCAGTTAACAGGGTCTAGTTACTGAACGGCAGTAAGAAAACTGGTTTGGATCACCAGCTGGTGTAAACTGTCACCACTTGAGTTATTTGCTTTGAGTAGCACCAGTTTATACTAAGAGTTTTATCCCTCACCAAGAAAATAAAAGAAAATAAACCACTACGTGACATTAGCTTATCTAAGCAGAAGTCAAGAAGGTTGCATGTGTATGTGTTTTAAACAGATCTCCATTTTGTAAGAGAGTAAAGTCCTCAGTCAGCAGTCACAGGAGGAAACCAAACAGGGAGTGGGGAAATGCCCTCTCAGGCATAAGGCAAGAGAAGCCCATGAGGTGGATCATTTTGGAAGTGGCTATATCTTTCAGAAGGGGTAGTTGGATAGAGGCAGACAATGGCGCAGCCATACTGCACAGCAGAAATTGAGACCCCTGAGCTAGCACCAAGCCAAATTGGCTCCAGAAAGAATGCGGCTGTCTACGTGGTGTGGCACCCTTGTTAGCTAGTCCTGCTGGGAGGTGGACATGATCAACCCATTTAGAAGCACCACATGACCATGTCTGTGCTTCTGCGAGCCAAGCTTGGTCTCTTTTAGAACAGGAATATCTTTACCAGGTACAGCATTGTCCATTAGCTAGGCATTTAATAACCTCTTCATTTGCTGGGGAAAGACCCATGCACGCAGTTTTTACTTACAAAAATTTCTGTTTAAACAAATTGTAATTCACTTAATGATTTATAATGAATTAAATAAGGAATTAAGTAGTGATAAAATAAGTAATTAAATAGTGATAAAATAATGAAAAAATAAATAATGATTAAATAATAATCAAATAACTTACCTACTGTATTGTACAATGTGGCTGGGTTTTGCCAGCATAAACTGAGATGTACAAAACAAGGTAATGAAGGAGAGATTTTGTCCCTGCTGTCATGTCCTGTCCCCCCGCCCCGCAAACATTTGTTGCTTCCCATGAAAACTTCCCATAACAGCACTGTTGGGGCTTAGAGGCGCAACACTGTGAGAACAACAATAATGGCATGAGAAAACTGAAGGGGAAATATGGCAGAGGCTTTGGCAAATATTGCCTCAGCAACTTCAGAGAAAGGTTATAACAATGCTAAGTGCTTGCTATTTGCAGCTCTAAGGTACCCAAGTAACTGTGCAGCACAAGTACTAGAGGCTTGTGATGGGGTGATAAAATTTCTCGAAGAACTGGTCAGGGATCTTAATGGAAACCATGGCTGTATAAACCATGACATAGTGGGAGCTCAAGATCCTGAGGGGCATGGGGAAGGCAACAGCAGAGTACAGACCCTGGGGCTCAGGAGAGCAGACTTCCTCCTCATACCAGCATTCCAGAAGAATGATACATATTACACCTACAGATAAATATGAAAGAAGGACAATTTGAGGGCCTACAGACATGTCAGCCTCACTTCAGTTGCTGGGAAAATGATGAAACAAATCTTCTTGGAAGCTATTTCTGGGCAAATGAGTGAGAATGAGATCAGCAAGAATAGTCAATATGAATTCATTAAGGTTAAATGATGCTTGACCAGTCTGATTGGCTTTGTTGAAAATATTTTGATAAAGAAATTAAAATCCAATTATATAAGAGTTTGGTTTGATTAAGAAGTAGAAAATTGTGAAGCATAATGTATAGCAGTGTTAAGTTTGAAATGTAGTCATAGAAACTTTAGGAACTGTGTTATGTGTGACTATAGGAACCTTAGTATTGTTAAGTTTGAAATAAGCAAACCATAGAAACCTCACCAGGAAGATACTGGTCTTTCTATGTTTTGTTTCAAAAACTAAGGAAACCGTCATGGACACCAGTTTGCTGCTTGGAAACCCCCTTACCCTTCCCATCTCGTAGAGTTAAGTGAAATTGACCAATGATTGTTTTAACATAGGAATATTAATAAGGTGGTATGATTAAAAGACCAATCATTGAAAAGGAATTAACATTTTGCTTGGAAATCTAGTGAATATGTATAACAGGTGTGTATTTAACTGTATTGTTAGACAAGACAGGTGCACACGATAGGTGGAGCAATCCCCCGTGTGCCCAGCACTGCAATAAAGGAGTGCCTGCTTCTTAACTTCTCATTGTTGTTAAGGAGTTTTATTCCGGATTTCGGCAACAGCTTCAGTGCTAAATAAGATGAATTGTTGGAGAAGGTAAGAGCAAATGATGCTGTCTACACAGACTTTAGTGGGGCTTGTGACCTGGTTTCCCACAATAATCCTGTGCTATGCAAAACACTGCTCTGGCTGGCTGGCTGGAGAAAGAGGCTCTGGCTGGCTGGCCAGTGTAGATGTTCCAGCTGGCTGGCCAGGGTGAGCTGCTCTGGCTGGCTGACCAGGTGAGATGACCTGGCTGGCAGGCCGAGGCTGAGTGGCCGTGGCTGGCTGACCAGGTGAGATGATCTGGTTGGCTGGCCAGGGAAGGAGGCTCTGGCTGGCTAGCCTGGGGCTGAGGGGCTCTGGCTGGCTGGCTGGGGAAAGAGGTGCTGGCTGGCTGGAGAAAAAGGCTCTGGCTGGCTGGCTGGGGCGAGCTGCTCTGGCTGGCTGGCCAAGGCTGAGTCTCTGGCTGGCTAGCTGGAGAAAGGGGCTCTGAATGGCCAGCTGGGCAAAAAAGGCTCTGGCTGGCTGACCAGGTAAGATGATCTGGTTGGCTGGCCAGGGAAAGAGTGTCTGGCTGGCCGGCTGGGGCTGAGGGGCTCTGGCTGGCTGGAGATCCAGGCTCTGGCTGGCCAGCCAGGGAAGATGATCTAGTTGGCTGGCTGGGGAGTGAGGCTTTGCCTGGCTGTGGGTCCGCTCTTGATTCTGGAGCAAAGCAATGCTGGGTTGTTTGAACAGAGTTATTTTTGGTGATCTATTGAGATTTGATAATTTATGCAAATAAAATGACAATTCAAATACTGTGGTAATTAAAAATAAAATAAAATACTAAATTAATAATTAAAGAAAATAAAAGTGAAAATTGTCTCTGACAATTTTTTTTTTTTTCTGTGCTGGATTTTTTTGTCATATTCATGCTATTCTCGTAGTTAATATGCCACAATCTAACTATTTATTAATTGTCATTAAATTAACAGCCCTTTTTGTTTAGGAAGACAATAGCAATATTTTTGCTCTCTCGAATTACTCCCACATGCTACTGAACTGTATAATCAGCAACGTTTTAAATATATGCAGTTTAATAAACCAATTGAAGGAGAAGCTGTGAATGACTATTTCTGGAGCTGTGATCTCAATTCTAGGTTTTGCAATTCTGGAAGCTAAAAGACACAAACCCCTGGGCACAGTAATTGCAAGCTGAGGTGGCAGGAGTCCTGCATCTCATCTGACACACAGGCAGCTACTCCAAACTTGCTTCATCAGCTTGAGTGAATCCCTTGTCTGGCCTCTTGTGTTCTCTGTAGTGGCGTACAGTTTACCAGGATTTTCTGCAGCGCGGCCAACTGAGTCATTCTCCACTATAATCATAGAATCATAGAATCATTTCGGTTGGAAAAGACCTTCAAGATCATTGAGTCCAACCATTAACCATGCCCCCTAAACCATGCCCTGGAGTACCCTGTCCACTCACTTTTTGAATACCTCCAGGGATGGTGACTCAACCACTTCCCTGGGCAGCCCATTCCAATGTTTGACAACCCTCTCAGTAAAAAAATTTTTCCGAATATCTAACCTAAATCTCCCTTGCCTCAACTTGAGGCCATTTCCTCTTGTCCTATCTCCAGACACCTGACAGAAGAGACCAACACCCACCTCACTACAACCCCCCTTCAGGTAGTTGTAGAGAGTGATAAGGTCTCCCCTCAGCCTCCTCTTTTCTAGACTGAACAACCCCAGATCCCTCAGCTGCTCCTCATAAGACTTGTGCTCAAGGCCCCTCACCAACTTGGTTGCTCTCCTCCGCCACTGAGCGTCTCTTACAGTCTGGTTTAAAAACAATAAAAATAAAAAATGTGTAACAAGGAAGTTTCTAGAGCTTTTATCTCTGTAACAGTTTTGATAGTTTAGATTTTTTTCATTCTGTTTAAATAAAGTCTTGTTAATTGGAAGCAAGATTGCTATTTCTTCCCCATTGGAAAGAAGTATTGTTTACACCAAAGTTTTGTGTAATGGAAAGCTGTGGTCACACACTATGGTCACACCTGCACGCTGTCACTTGCACAGCCTCTGCCTGTGTTCTTTTTCTAGGAATACATAGCGCAATTTTCTACCGTTCCCCATGGATCGTGATGATGAAATAATTCATCATTCTCGCTGTGCTGTGGTATCTTCTCTAGTTTGCCTACATTGGATCTAATCTGCTATACTGAGAGCAGTGCTTCATACTTAGTCGTAACAAACAGATGCTGATGATCACCACCTTCTTACTCGACATAGGATCTACTGACAGTGATATCTTAGGATGAGGTGTTTAGGGAATGAATCGTGTGGCCAGCTCACACTGAAGCTGTGATCTCCAAATCTTTGTGCTCTTCCACTACATGCTTATTTTCCATTTGTATATATGTATTTGGTGTCTCCATCCCAGTCCTTCTGAGTGAATTTCATCTTGATTTGAGATAACTTCTGAATTCTCACTTTCTCTAAAATAGCAGTTCCTGCCCTGCTGATTTTATGCGTTCTTTCCCTTTTGTCATCCAAGACTTGATGCAAAATCGAACAGGGGCCATCCTCTGACAGATCCTCTCTGTTTGAGAGCTAACCACATTTTTTTCCCCTAACTATTCTAAAGAGGATGCATGCTCAGTAATTCCCCAGGTCCCACCATTTCATGCATTTCAATTCATATGCCATGGTTATGCTTCCCCAGTCCTCTAGGAAATCTCTAAAGGTGATTCAGAAATGGTTTTGGCTAGTTTCCAAAGTACTTGAGTAAATTTCATTAGGTTCTGCTAACTTTAATATGTTTAATTCATCAAAATATTCTTTAACCTGCTCTTCCAATCTTTAAACGTGATTTTTTTTCTTTCCTCCTGCATTTTGTTAAAATTAATCCTAAAATCCAAGTAAGTATCTGAAAGCCTGATTATGGGATCCTGAACTTCAGTATTGAGGCCTGTTAGCCTTCTTGGCCTGGGCTTCTCCTTTATCTCCCTTGTGATTGCCCAGAAAACAGGAGGTCTCTGACCTCCAGAGCTGGAGAAAGAGGGTACCTTGATGTCCGAGCGTGTGGAGGATGTGTGCTGTGGGTGTTAGCATTGCTATTCCTCATGACAGAGGCCCCAGTCAACCATTTTACAGATGGGTATCATGGTTGGTAGCCAAGGGTGCTCTGCTTTAAAAGCCGCCTTTTGCTAGCTCTCACCCGTTGATTCTCTCACCACTGTGGACTAGGCTCGTTTTCTGTGGACACAAAAAACTCAATTTGTTCAGATTTATTCTTGCTGTGTGTACAGGGTGCAGGTGCCCAGGCTCTGGCAGGGGGGCTGCAGGGCGGCCTCTGTGAGGAGAGGCCGGGGCTGCCCTGAGCCGGACACAGCCAGTTCCAGCCGGCCCCGACCGACCCACCACAGGGCACAGCTCAGCCCCACAGCCACCACGGCGGAGCTGCGGGGACACCCTGTGTAAGAAAGGGCAAAACGCTGCCCCGCTGTGAGGGGAAAAGTGTGAGAAACAGCCCTGCGGGCACCGAGGGGAGAGGGGGAGGAGGGGAAGGAGATGCTCCAGGTGCCCAAGTAAGGAGGGAGGAGAGGCCATGAGCTGGCCGCAGTCACTGCCTGCACGAGGACTGAGTGTAACCCAGCCCGTGACAGGCAGGGAGGAGAGGTGCCTGGGGGTGGAGTTCAGCCTGGGAAGGGGGAGAAAAGGCCTTTTCCCCCAGCGTGTAAATGGGTCTTTTCATTGTCTTTGTTTCCTACTACCAGAATCAGCAATTAAATATTTAATTGTCAATTAATTGGCATTTAATTGGGAATTCCCCAAGATGAGTCTGTCTGGCCCATGATAATAACTGGTGAGCAATCCTCCTGTTTTCATCTTGACCCACCAGCTTTCTTGCTCCTGTTCTTCCTATCTTCTCCTCTGTCCCACTAAGGAGAGAGAGGAAGTGGCTGGGTGGGAGTTTGGCTGCTGCCCAGGACCAGCCCACCACACTGTACATCGGTACAAAACCTGGAATGGAAGGAAATCCAAATGGGAAATAAAAAAACCCAAACCACCATAGAAAGGAAGCATGTATTCCTCGTCCATCCAGCTGACTGAGTGCTGCACATCAGTGGATTGGGTTGGTTTATCCCAGCCATCTGTACGAAGGAAGACTGCTTCAAATATTGGCTCTACTAAAGGAAAAACAAGAATGAGCAAAGAAAATATATTTGCATCACGAAGCATGTGATCAGTGGTTTGGCATAGAACAATATATTATTTGTTAATGATTTTTATATACTTGGTTGAGCCTAAAGGATTGTGTTAATCTTTGATGCACACTATCAAAGTAACTGTATCATTAGCAAGAATTTACAAACTATGTCAACACTGGTAAAGGTTTGGACAGTATCCAACATACAAAAACCATTCTCAGTACTCATCCAGCAGTAATTTCAGAGATGGCCATAACAATCTTTTGATCAAATAGTTACACAAAGAGTAATACAATTTTCTTTTCAGTGGTTCCCCTCAAACATTTCTTTGCTCTCCTGGTTAAGACAGATGCTGAACATACTGAACTAATGGAAACAATGAAGAACTTAGCTAATCATTATTTTGGCCACTTTATGGCAACCATGAATATATTCATGGTTGGTACTGCTGTTCATCCACACCAGTGGGCACAACCATTTACACATCAAAGTACTCCTTGGAAATCCCAGCGATAACGGTTCTATGGTGAATGACTTGTTGTAAGAATGAAGGAGATAGAGAAGGGGTGAAAAAAAATGGAGAAAAATAATGGGTAGGCAAAGTGAGACATAAGAATACTCTTTTATAAAACTACACTGATTTTCTTACATGACCATAAGCACTTTTGCCTCATTAAAACATTCAGAGTTAATAGTCAAAGTTAAAATAACAGGTTAATATAGTTAGTAAATCGTTCCAAATAGCAACTCTAGAGTAGCCAAATGGAAAGGTGGGGAGTTCTTTCAGTGGTGAGTCAGATATGCTGCTGAAAAAATAGTCCAACTTTTTCCATGGCATTTGTCTAACAGCAGAGTGTATTTAATATTCCTACATGTATTGTTGAGGAATAGAAGTAGCAGCATGGAGCAACGTAACTTAAGAACTAATGGGCTTGAATCACTGTTCAAGGTCAAATTCTGACAATAGCTGTATTTCCTTTCCTCTCAAAGGTATGTGAAGAACAGTGCCTCTAAAAAAGATACAGAAGAATCTATATTATATTACTTGATCACAAAAATACCTTTTGTAGTTCAACTTCTGTATTCTTCAGCTTTAAATTCTATTTTTTTCATAAGAAACATGAATTTTCAGCTGGATAAAGAATGAAAAACAGAGGCTGTAAAATTCAGAAATTGTAGTGCTGATTGTACTTCCACTTTAGTATATACCAAGAACAATTACATTGGTCAATAGAGTCAAACTATCATAAAATTTGTGAAGGGGTGGAGAATGGAAAAACAGTCTTAGGGTTACAAAAGTTAGGAGCCTGCTTTTTTCTGACCCTATCCATTACGTCAAGAGCACTTTGAATTCTAACCCTGTCTTCCAGTACATTTGCAGCCCCTCCTGGTTTGGTATTACCTACAAATTTAATAAGCCCCAGCTCAGGGTGATGGGAAAACAATGGTTTTTTAAAGCTTTCTTGTGCTCACCCTGGAACGAAGGTGCCAAGTCTGATACTTAATACTGGTTGTCCTGTAGCCGCAGTGGTTTCTAAAGTTTTTAGAGTATGGCAAAGAGACAAAGTTGTAGGAAGAGAGAAAGCCTTCTGTACACTTTCCAAGTGAAACAGGAAATATGAGGGAGTTGTCTGGTTTGCAGGCTCCAGAGCTCATTCATGTTTTGCACCAGTCATGTCAGCTTAGCTCTTAAGAGACCTCTCCCCCAAAAGCCTTTCTTCATCCCCCTCTTCCCAAGGCAGGAATGATCTTCTTGGTAAAAGTGCAGCTCTAAGTTCACATACAGAAGCATCTTTTTCAGAAGGCACACACCCCTTGCCCTCTTCTACAATAGTAGAGGAGCTGCCACTCTGTTCCTACCCATTTCTCACCTCTACAACTCTTCAAGTTCTAAGACCTCTTCTGCATATTACATTTTCAGCTTCATGTCCTCCTTTTCCTCTCATCTTTTTTGCTGCTTCAGGATTCTCTCAGACCTTTTCTCATCTTCTACCAACACCATCAGTCTTTCTGTCACCTTTTTTCCTCTAAATCTTCCTCCTGCTCCCTCTCTCTTTCCTCCTCCTTTACTTTTCAAACGGTCATGATTTTTTTCCTCTATTTCTGTAAAAATATTTGGTTGTACATGATTGTCCTGACTGCAGCTGGGATAGAGTTAATTTTCTTCCTAGTAGCAGGTACAGCGTGTTTTGGCTTTAGTGTGAGAATAATGTTGATAACACACTGATGTTTTAGTTGTTGCTAAGTAGTGCTTATCCTAAGTTAAGGATTGTTCAGTTTCCCATGCTCTGCCAGCAAGCAGGTGTACAAGAAGCTGGAAGGGAGCATGGCTGGGACAGCTGACCCAAACTATCCAAAGGGATATTCCATACCATAGAATGTCATGATCAGTATAGAAACTGGGGGGAGTTGGCTGGGAGGGGTGGATCACTGCTCGGGCATCAGTCAGTGGGTGGTGAGCAATTGCATTGTGCATCACTTGTTTTTCTTGGGTCTAATTTCTCTCTTTTTGTTATATTCCTTTGCATTACAATTATTATTATTGTTATTATATTTTATTATTATTATTGTTTTTATTGTATTTTATTTTATTTTAGTTATTAAACTGTTCTTATCTCAACCCACGAGTTTTACTTTTTTTTCCGATTGTCCCCCCCTCCCACTGGGAGGAGGGAGGAGGGAGCAAGTGGCTGCGTGGTGCTTAGTTGCTGGCTGGGGTTAAACCACGGCAATGATGTATGAGGAAAGGCTGAGAGAACTGTATTTGTTCAACTCAGAGAAGGCCAAGCAGGAGATCTAATTGCTCACTCTAGATACCTAATAGGTAAAGTGTTCTCAGAGGTGCCCAGAAAAGGACAACAGATACTGTCTGAAGCATGGGACACTGAGGTTAGGTATAATGAAAAAAATTTATGATGACAGCAGGTCAGACACTGGTACAGGTGCTCAGGGAGGCTGTGGAATTGCCAACTGTGGAGATATATAAAACCCAGCTGGACAAAGAAAGCTCAGAGCAACCTGGTTTAACTTTGACATTAACCCTGCTTTGAACAGGGGGTTGGATCTCAAGTCCTGCAGAGGTTCCTTCCAACCTAAACAACTCCATGATTCTATGCCATTAAGACATAAGCTATGTCAGAGGCCACACAAATGGTGTGTGATAAAAATCGCCCTTATCCAAGGCACCCTGTTTTCTGTGTCAATTGACAGTAGGGAAATAGTGACCATCATCTTATTCTTTACAGCTTTAATAGTAATGGGAAGTCAAGGTTATTTTGAGTAAAAGCAAATTCATCAAATGAAAACATTTCTTTTTACATGGAGACAAACAAACAAAAATCACCAAATCCTAATATATTTAGGTTCCCAATAAAATTAAAAATTTTAGAATGTCGTATTGCTGTCAGCCCAAATAGCCACAAGTATCGTCTACAGGATACTCCACTACTGTCTTTTTAAAATGCTTATACCGCACAACAGCATGATTATTCTCTGTTTACTGTACATGCTATGGTGAAGCCATTCCAAAATTTTTAAGCAACCTTTACAAAGCATTTCCAAGCATCTTTCCCCAATCATACTGTGCTTCTTCAACACAGTCATGTATGAGTGTGCTTGTCTGAACCACCCCCCCCCAAACATAAAAACTAAAGAAAATACTGCCATAGGAAAACTGTCCATTTGGAAAATTTGAAATCCAGTATCACCCCAAAATATACATATTTGCTGTGAAAGTATTCCATGCTTTCTGAGTACCTCATGCCTTCTCCAATGGCATCAGCCTGAGAACATATCTTTTTTTAATGCATTTCCTGCTACCTTGGATTATCAGGGCAAACCATGCCTTGAGAGGATGTCTGCAGTTCCTTTTAAGTACTTCTACTAAAATGAGGCTTTTCAAATTTCAGCTACTCTGGACTTTGATATAAAGTAATAATTTTGTCCCTCCTTGAAAGGTGTATAAAACTTCCTGGTACTCAGAAAACAATATTTAATATTGCAATATTTTTCATATTACTACTTTGTAACCTCCTCAGCTTTACTAACAAAAAATGGTGCTCCAATACAGATAAATCACCTTTAGGTACAATGCTTATTGTACTGGATTCAGATCTATGGCTATGTTGTTCCAGATACTTGCTACCTTCAGTCTCCATTGCTTCAATATGTACATAAGACATCCCTATGCTGGAAGAAGACTTAGCTGTAAAAGGTAGCCCGTTTGCCTGGAAACAAGTTCACCTTGGGTACATTGTTCTATTGTCCTGGTTCTCCACCGTCTGAATCAAATCCCTCCATGATTAACAGCTACTAACTGGAGGGGCATCATCTCTTCCTTTTCATGTGGCTTCACATGAGGTGAGACTGGCTGAACTACAGCAAAGAATGATGAACAAGGGAAAGACAACAGTCAAAGGAGATGGAGTCTGGCACTCAGCCCCACAGATTGTACCACTGTCAGGGCTAAATGCAAATCTCATTTTACACTGCATCAGTACGTTTCCGCCTCTGCAATTAGTAAAACCCTAGCCAAAGTAAAATCCAACCACTTAACTTAAACCAAAAAATTTAGCTCTAATTTGTATGAAGAACCCGGTTTGTTTGGGAGGAACCAGACTAAAAGTACACACATGTAAGCAGTATAATGCCGTTACCTTGTATCTCATATGAACAAATAGTAGAAAATCAAGAAAGAGGGAAAAGGGTACAGAATTTCATCTTCTCTTGGGGCTGGGTAGAACAAAAAAGTTGGCTTTCCCTTCAGCTCCACTGATCACATACTTCAAAGTTTTCCATTAGTTCTTCCATGAGGTATGTGGCTTTGGTTCCACTCTTCAGTTGTTTCCCTCCCTTCTCCAGGAGTTTGGCTCTGTGTTGCTTGGAGTGTCCTTCCCTAGGGACTGCCACAGGCTGCTAGTTTGTCTCTGCTGCAGCTGCTTCTGGATCCTGAACAGCTTTAAGAACTAGAGCTCTGATTTCTCTGTTGGCAACCATTGGAGGAAACAGAGCTGAGATGCCTCTACCTAAAAGCAGAAGTTTACTGGCTGAATGAATACCTTTTATCAATGCAAACTATCATCAACTGTTAAGGATAGATGTCACATAAGGAAACAAAGTTGAGTAGTGCTTTGGCAGAACCATTGACTCATATAGGAATAATGATAATACAGGAGCAATACAGGTCATTTTTTCTAAATAGTAATTGCTGTTGAGAGGCAATGTAAAGGAAAATCCATATAGCTTTGGCTGATTTGTAGACTACACAAAATGAAGACTCTGCTTAAATAGTGGAAAATCTTTTCACATATACATAAAAGTATGGCAAAACTTCAAAACACAGAAGCTAGCTGTGCAAAATATTCATACCATGGCAATAGCTCTGGGAAGTGGATGATGGTGAGAAACAGTTCTGAGCTTCCATCCTTTTCCTGCTTGATATGCCTGAGGAATTTTCTATCCAGTCATTAGTCTCCCACACAACCACCTTCTTACAATATGGTAGCATGGTAGATGGTACATGTAAGAGAAATATTCATTTATTAATGTATTCACAGCAAGATGAGAGCAGGCGCGTATGCTCAGGATATTGTTATTTGACATGATAAAGTACAGTTTCAGGCCCTTCACTGAGAAAAGCTGGCTGGAGTCTAGTTATGCAGGTGCAAAGGTGTCCTGAGAAACAGCACATGCAATGGGACTGGTTAGCACAGTGGCCAAGGTCAAAAACAGTGCAGTTGCACACACCACAGACTAAGTGAGATTCATCATATGGTCTAGGAACTTGGGACTTGAGATAATAGGAAACCGATTCACTTTAATGAGGTGGATGTAAATATCAACTCCTTTGCACCACTGTATATCTTACCACAAAAAGATTCCAACTGAGTTGAGTGGAATAATTCCTTTGACAAGCTGCAGGTGTTGTGCCTGGCATGTATTCTCTGACTGCTTGGGGTTGCTTTACCCTGGTTGTCTACAGTAGATCTTACAACATAAATGATTTAATTTTTCAGTGGGAAAAAAACCCACCCCAACATGGGGCTGAAATGTCTTCTATCATCCAATGAAAGGAAAGGATAAAACATACAGTACACAGAGCCGCTTTATATGATTATAGCAACTTGAATTCTGAAAGAAAGGAGGCTCAGAAGAGATTTCTTTTCCTTCCCAGATAGAGCTTTTGTGAAACATTGTCCTAAACAAATAAAAGATTTTTGCTCAAATGATCTACCTTGCTGTTTTCCTTTCCTTTGAAGAATCCTGTGGTACAATAGGCAACCCATCAGGAATAATTAGATTATACGGCGGCATCCATGGAAACAATACAGCTTTTGAAAAGAACTCCTACAGAAGATCTTAGAAATCACATCTATTATGGATATCTTTTACTATTTCAAAGACAGCACAGCTCCAAATTATGGGAACTAACTGGGGCAAAATCTGACTGCTCCATGCTTTGTCCCTTTGTCAATAATTATTACTACATGAAACAGTCAAGTAGTCATTGTGCGGAAGAGGACAATTGGATGACAGGAAGAAATTGGCCATGTTTTATTCTGAGTTTTGGGAATCAGTAATGAAATCTACATGTATTTTATATAGTATGTTTAGTAAACTCACACCTTTCACATTCTTCAGTTTTTCTCTAAGTGGGCATTTATGGATGTCTCAAAAAACAAGGAGGAGGTATCAGACAAAGGTATCTGCATTTTTGGGCCTCGTTTATAGCAGCACAAGAAACTGCAGACCTATTTGGCCTTGCTGTGGCCATTTTTATGAGTCAGTGTACCTTATCTGTTGCGATCTATTAATGATTTCAAAGTTGGAATTGTCTTAAAGGTGATTAAATTGGAAGGAAAGATATCAGGGATTTGTACTATCGAAAACAGGGGAGAAAGATACTGGTTCTGTTTTTCAATAATAGGTTTTGAAACTTTAGAGGAAGCAAAAAGACATTTGTCTTGATCCTACATATTGTGCTGCAGACGATTTGTGTTTCAGACATCATTCCATATTGTTACCAGTCTCATTGTCTGTCTGGATTCCCTACTGTCCCTGGTCTCATTGTCCTTGGGGGTGTGGGGTGTGTCAGGAAAAGGACTTACATAATGAAACAGTTTCTTTAAAACACAGAAAAAAAGCAACAATAAAAAAACCTCACACCAGTGATTGTGCCCTCTTGACTAACTACAGTTTGAAGTTTCAAAAGTACTTAGGTAACTTAGGAATCAAGGTTTTTCCTAACCTCCATGAGATGTGTACTCCAACGTCACTGCCACACAGCCTCATGTTTCTCTCCAGAACAGGTCCAGGAGCAGCAGTACAAGATTCATTCAGATGCCCTGCCAATCAATTTTTATACCTTAACTGCAGATTACAATTTTAAAGGTGAGACAATTTAAAAATTAATTCATTAGACCCATTAAGTCTCTGTATACACTGGGTTAACTCATATGTTAGGATTTTTGGGAAGGGGAGGCTGGAGACTTCTGTGGGATTTCACTGGGAAGTGAATCAAAGCCACAGTCCTTCAGGACGTCATAGAACATATTACCGTGAGAAGGTAATAGCACAGCATTCTTAACCAAGGCTGAAATTGAACTGAAAACCAGACACACAGCAGAGGAAAGTGGTCAGATGAAAAAAATAAAGGGATAAGCATTTGCTAGCAAAGCCCCTACCCATGTAATTATTGTATGCATGAATCTCTAAGGAAAAAAATATATATTCTCTTTTTACGTGTTGGTTCTTTGCCCTACTCTGTGAAAACTGGAAGAGAGTGATAACTGTCCATTTACACTGAAGACCATTATTATTATTATCATCATTATGATTTTTACAGCATCTATCCATAACACAATACAGATGTGCTTCTCCCCCCCACCGTTTTTTTTTATAACCCAGTGTAAGGTGGTAGCACCTAAAGCCAATACTCTGTTCAATGTACTTTTCTAGCAACAGTGGTTTTGGTCAGGAATGGGATTTTCTCCTGGTTCACATTGTTATTTGGTGTGCGCCTTTCCACTCCATTTCATTAAAAAAATCATTCCTGGAACCAGCAGTGGAGAATATGGAGCTTGCAGCCCTGCAAAGCACACTGTCTGTAGTAGCAGTATAAGGAGACTGTCAGGGCTCGCTTCTGTTTCCAATAAACTCAAGGCCTGAGTCACAGAAGTGGTAGCCTTCCACAGCTCCAGCCGAATTCATCTGGAGTGTTAGGGGTTGGGCAGCTCTGACAAATTAAATCCATAACTACTATCACTATTCCAGGGAACGTGTTTGCTTTTGAAAAATTGCTGAGTACAATGCAGTTTGTGCAGAAAGACCAGTGCTCTTGCTTTAGATATTCTCCTCCTAAAGAGACTCTTCCTATTCAATTAAAAAGAAATCTGTTTCCAAATTCCACTTATCATGAAAATGGAGAATTATGGAAACCATGGGAGCTTAAAAACAGCAACAATAAAACCAAAGTGGAACAAATACCTCGAAACCTTAGATGCTAGGTAAAATGCAAGGCTATGTTAAGGCAACACTGGGAACAAATTTATTTAGTTAAAATATGTTGTTCATTGTAGTACACACAGTTGCCACTGAGGTGTGCTAGCTCTCCAAGTATCATCATCCACACCCTTTTCTTAGGCAACTAAATGTGCTGTTATATCCTCAACAATGTCCACTACTGTGTCTCGGATTGCTAACCCTTTCACGCAACCATTTTATACACAGCATGTTTTCAGGCTAGAACAGAAAAATACCGTAGAGGATACCTGCTAAAACAAAAGATGATTTCTCTATTTTTAAGCAAGACAGCGCAATTAGTTCCTGTCTGAAACTAGCTGTCTTTGTAAAGGGAGTGACATGGATATTAACTTTGAATTCATCAAAATGATTGTGTATGTTATTCTGGGAAAATTCTGGGCAGTCTTAACAGTGTACAAGAAGAGTTTTTCATGCTGTTTTGACATTTGTCTGCTTCCAGGAGCCATTGTGTGATGTTGTACCATCATTATTGCTTCCACCATAACTGTAAGCTCCTTTTGCTTTTACGTCAGACTCATTTCTCTGTTATTCAGACCTATTTAAACCCCAAGCATGCTCAAGCACACCTATTGATATCTGAAAAAACAGATAACACAGTAGGGCATTTTTAAATAAGCCAGATAATCAGGAGAGTAACAGAGATCCAAAGGTTTAACAAAGGTGAATCTGGGGAATGGGGGAGGGAGTTTCACTTTGTCAGCTTTTTGTTACTTGCAGATCCTTAAAAACAGATTACCTGTGATTTTAGGAAGAGTTCATTCTATTTCAAGGGAATAATGACACAATAATTGTCAGCCTACAGGTAATAATTTTAAATTGCCACAAGGTGAATGCTGTGATAGCTTTCCTTCTCAGCACAATGCTCATGGGCTCCTAGTGTTGCCAATATGGAATATACGTTTACTGGTCCATCATCAAGAAGTTACGTGTTCCCCAAGAGACTGGCAGATCTTTAAAAGTGGCTTCAGTATGAAATATAAAAAAGGGAGTAGAAAGGATTTAAGAATGTGGCTGGAAGCAATTGAATCCTATAGTAATGTAACTATTGACATGAAGGTTGTCTTGAAAAATAACACTGTACTATCTCAAAGCATTACTTAGACATGCAGGAAGGATTCACCTCACCTAATATACACCTGCAGTGTAGATATCTGAAGTTCCCTATGTACTGAATGGAATGAAATAAGCACACTTCTAATAATCCACCATAGATATTTGCCTTAAGATGAGAGGAAATGTCTTCCTCTCTGTTGACTAGCAAAGGAAGCCTAGGGGATTAGCTCACACTTAGACATCTTGCATTTTATGAGACGAGTGCCTTTCGGAGTGTCCATATTTCCCTAAACTCAAAAAAACCCCAAATGCAAAGGATGACAGATAGATCTTTCCCTTCCATTAAGTGGAAAAGGAGCTATGAAACAGGCTTAGTTGGCAAGAGTTGTCCCTCAAGAAGCCTAGGAAAGGTTCTGCTAATTTATGCTTTTCCATTCCTGTACTGTATTGCAGCGTAAGAGCTCTGCTTAGGGAAAAGGCAGCATGGTCAAAGTACCCTTTCAATTAATCAGTCATGAGCTTGGTGGGCTGCCCATGATGGTGGGGTGCTGCAATCTGGAGCTTCTGTTGAGAAGCTCCTCAGATCGTATCAACACTGGTAGCCCCAAAATCTATAAGCAGCACAGCCGTCTGGGGACAACTGAACCCCCCCCCCCCCCATGTTGCCACCTTCCTCACCAAATGACAAATCGACAGCCCCCTAGGATATAATCATAGACACAGCCAGGACATTCCTCTAGCAGGAAATAAGTTTCCAATTAATTTTGCTAGTTTAGGGAACTGCATTCAGAGTACTGCTCAGGTATCACAGAGCTAGAGCATGTTGTGAGCACGTGGCAAAGATGTCATCTGGAAGACAGGAGATCCAAAAAGATCACTTTCATATGACAATTTGATTTGCAGGTTGAGATGCCAAAATAAGCAGATTTAGGCACTTTTGCATTTGCATTGCATTTTGATGGCTATACAACAGAGCTTGTAAATAATTTTTTTTTAACTGAGGTCTACTGATGATTTTACCAAGATCTGTTCAGCAAGAACCTCCAGCTTTCTAGCCTCAAAGCTGGAAACTGAAGTAGCACACTCTAGCTGCTCTTTGAGAGACTTTGAAAGTGATAGATCTCCTATTGCAGCATAAGAGACATAAGAGGACTTGGATCTTGAATCTGTCTTTTAAGCAGCCCCGTCTTCAAATAAAACCTGGTAAAGACTCCAAAACATGCATTTGAGAGATGGACAGTGAGTCAAACAGGGGCACGTCAATCCAGAGATTAAGCAGAAGAATGAGGTTTGCCAAAGGGTTACACAGTTATTAGATGAAATTATAATGTTACAGTAAATATGAGAAAAGCCTGAAGAGGAGAAATTATGGGCTCTTGCAGTAGCTTTAGAGGGAAAATGGTCACCGCTGAGTTCATAATTTGCATAGATTATTATGCAGCTAGTCAGT
The DNA here is from genome assembly GCF_026419915.1 of Harpia harpyja. NCBI lineage: Eukaryota > Metazoa > Chordata > Aves > Accipitriformes > Accipitridae > Harpia > Harpia harpyja. The sequence continues at coordinate 29,063,418 of NC_068947.1, forward strand.
GTTTCAGCACAACAGGGAGCTTGCAGGAAATCATGCACAACCTTTGCCAGCTACAGTTCTAAAGAGCCAGGAGGTTGGGTCAATGCCTTTCAACATAGAAGCATAACAATTTGTTCAAAGCGCTTTTGCTACCAGTAAAGCAAAGCTACTGGTGATGGAAATCATCAAGTTGCCAGACTTACCCAGCTCCACCCAGACAAGTGGAGAAATGCATGTGTTGGGAACACCACTGCTCATATGAGCACACATTTCCCTGTGCCTTTAGAGCACTCTTTCAGCAAATCCAGTATTGGCAGGCTCTTGGCATACCAGGAAGGTCAGGCTTTAGGCAGAGTAAAGTAAGCAATTTCTAGGGCAACAAGCTTCAGGGAGTGGCAGAATGGCCAGCCTTTATTGCCAGAGACATGCTGCTAAGCATAAGTAGCAGTAGCCATGGTGTGGGATGGCAGTAGTCCCTCCTATGAATAGTAGTGATTTCACTAACCCTCTCATCTCACTAATGGGCTGCTAAATGGGCAGCAAAACTGGCTCTCCAGGGCTCTCCTCAGCATGCTGTTTCATCACTATGCTTTTTCTTCACTCTTTTTCCTTTGGTAAAAGCAACCCTAATCTTGCCTGCCATGAGCTCCTCATAGCTGGGGCAACAAAACTTTTATCAGCTTTTACTGTACTCTGAGGGAGTCACGTTTATCTTCTGTGAAAGCAGTCAGAGAATCTTACTAACTTTCCTTTAGAGCCATGGGGTGAAGGGAGACAGGGTAGGAACAGAAATATTTTTAAAAGGGGGGAAAAAGTGCTGATATTATAAGAGGGGCATTTTATGTCTGGCCATTCACCGGGTGTCTCAAAGTCAGGCACCTCAAGTAACCAAATATTCAACTCAATTTTCAGTCCTCTTTGGATAGTTTGGCACCGCTAAAAGGATTCCCAATTATCAAACAAATCTAAGCACCAAAATATTACTTGTACACATGTAAAAGAGTCACTAAGTCTACCTATATCTGCCTGGAGTCTTTCAGAACAGCCAGTGGAGTTAAAAATTAAATTAAATCTACAATATGGCTTTCTTATTGTTTGTTTCTTTATGCCATACAACAAATGCCTAAAAGACTTATTTAAAACAGTGTTCAAGAGTGCCTGGAACCAAAACTTTGGCTGAGTCTCTTTATAGAGACAGCAGGAAACCACAAACTTTAAATCCACATTGAACTTTCCCAAAGATCTGGAGCATTCAAATGGATTATTTTGATTCAGATCCATGTGTAATTGTAAGGTCAATGTTTGATTTTGGGGTGTGTGGGTTTTTTATTATATTTTTGTGAGCGATTGATAACACAGTGATAATAACATTTGCCACATACTGAATGCATTTTATTGCAGCTCTGTCACTGTTGACTATTTTCAGACCTTCCTTTTTTTTTTTTGAGATAACAAAATTGTGCACTTTATCCATTTCAGGGTGTGAGTGCAGTATAGAGTGCGTAAAAAAATTTTGCCTGTTTACAGAGGAATTATAGACAAAGGGTTAATTTTGCCAATGAAGTATCAATTCCTTTTCATCTTCTGCTTTCCCTCCCTGTTCTTTAAACTCCCCCTGCCTCCAACAACAAACAAGGCAGATAGTTTGTTTCCCTGCCATTGCCAAAGAAAATCAGATGAGGAAGTGATTTCTAGAGATATAGGTATATGTTCTTCATGTTGACGTGTAAATTTGATTTTCTGTTGCCAGGCCAGATCCCAATCAGTGCAAATATTTACATCACCCAAATTCTTATTTTTTTGCATTATCCAAATTCTTATTTCATAGACCAATGTCAGTTCCTATGGTTATGCTCAGTAGCATACAAAAAGCCAAGGGGTTTTGATATCATTCCTTTACATCACTAATAATCTCAGCAGGCTAAGCAGTCACAGACCAGATTTTCCTGGACCTAGTGTCTATATTTTGAGACAATATACTACAATATTAAAACTCAGATGTGAGAACAATTGGAAGTGCCATTGTTATGAGAAAACCAAGTAAAAGCAGATATGCAAATGGAAAAAAGAAAGTTTTTAATTTCCAGCAGTGATGAACTCATGCCCAGAGCAAGGAAGGAGTCATGGCTACCCCCAATGCTAATTGTCACTATTGATTTTCCTAGCTTTTACATGAGCAAAGGTCTGAATGGTGAGAATTTATAAATCAGAAGAATGGCTAGACTACTAGATGGCATAGGTGAATATAACCACTCATCTGAGGCTCCAGAGGAAATCAGAGCATTAAAATATGACCTTGATAGCCTGTTCTGTGTTGCACCTTGTGCTGAATGAAGCAGAGAGTTTGGGATTGGAAGCTAAAATGAATGTATTGAATATAAGAAGCATCCTTTCCCCTAATTATAGAACCTTATCTTCATCTTAAATCTGAGTGTTACTGGTATTTTTAAATTATTTGACTATTTATATAGATGTCTGATACTGCATGATACTGAATTCTATTATACCACCTTGGTTTTGGTAGGAGCGGAGGAAAAGACATCACCTTTATGGGACTGAAGCCTGAAGGCATAGGGAGCCTATTTTTAAATCTTCTAGTCTGTAGAAATGTGACAGTAACATCCAGTCTGAAAAACATGAGAGAAGCTGAAGCCTGGCTGACCTACATTGGATTAAGCAGTTCCAAAAGGCTGCTCATTGGACAGAGAAAGGCACAAAAGCTGAACCATTCCCAGTGAAAAAAAGAATGATGAGCGCATGAAAAACATACCTGAAGACATTATTCATTTAAAGAGGAAGCAAAACCAAAACAAAGACAGTTAATATCAGAAGAGCAACAAAGACGATTCAACAGATCCTCAGTAAAACAAGATATGGTTGGCTAAGGAGGAACATTAAGAGAGACCACAGAGGCTCTTGTTTTCCTGAAGAGAATCCTCATCTCTTGGGTCATTCACCTTTTCATAAAATTGAGCTAGGTTATAGTAGTGCTGTCCTCAAAGCTAAGGGGGCTGGAGTGTAATTAAAAGTGAGTTCCATTGGGAGTATTTCAGACAATTAGGGATCTATATTTAAAAGGAAGTTTCTTTTCAAGAAAAGCTTCTTGCTTCATAATAAATGAAAACAGCAGTGTTATTCAGAGTGCTAAATTTCCTCCTAGGAATATTTCAAGAGAATAACAGTAATACACATCCTGTAAAACATGAATTGCATATATGGATGTGTTTGAGGAAGACTTAATTTTATATCATTTCCACAAGCTAAATAAAGACAAGTACATGTGCTTGTGTTTCTTCTAAAACTATAATACATCATGACCTGCATATGTAAAAAAGGGCCAGCTACAGGATTTCACCAAAATACCTATTTCTTGTGACCCTAGAAAGTCAAGCCCATACGCCCCATCCAGAATCTGATTCAGATCCCTTATAAATAAGGGTCCATATGTATGTAAAGCATTTGACTGTTTGTTTATTATATATTGGTGTTAAATTTAATAGCTTTGGAAGACATTTGAGAGTTTGGTTTGCATTATCACCCTTTCTCTCTCCTTTCTGTCCCTCTTCCAGAATAAAATAAAAAACATTACTTGAGATTTTTGGTTGCTTACACAGAACATGTAAAACCCTGCAGAGCTGAAGATAGTGTCTACTCAGGCTCGTCATTTAGGTCTTCTGGTTTGTATTTGTGTCCAGTAGTTATTTGTGAGAAATTCTTACAGACACAGGATGAGTCAATGACCAGGGAAACATTTTGTTTCATTCTGTGGTCAGTTTTCCAGAGAGTTCAAAAGTACTGCAAAAATGTGAAGCCATAGAATTTTAAGAGCAGGGTGTGGAAGAGGACTCATTAGGGCCTGAAGTCAGCCAAAGGAGTCCAGAGAAGAAAAAACAAACAGAAAACCCCAAACCAAATTGAAAAGATACTAAAATGATAGAATCATAGTGTTGGCTGGAAGGGACCTCTGGAGGTCATTTAGTCCCAAACCCTGCTCCAGGCAGGACTATTGCCAGTACTAGATCAGGTCATCCATGGCTTTGTCTGGCCGAGTCTTGTAAATCTCCAAGGATGGAGATTTCACAGGGTCCCGGGGTAAGCTGTTCCATGGTGACACCACCCTCCCAGTGAAGAGGATTTTCCTAATGTCTGTTTGGAGCCTCCCAAGCCAGAATTTGTATTTTTTGCTTCTTGCTATATTTTCTGCCACTATCAAAAAGAGTTTGGCTCTGTCGTCTTTGTAACTGCCTTTAAAGAAGCCACAGACTGCTATCAACCACCCCTTAAGCCTTCTTTTTGCCACACTAAAGAAGCATGGCTCTGCCAGCCTCCACTTATACGTCAGGTGTGCTAGCCCCTGACCATTTTGAGACCTCTTTGCTAGACGCTGTCCAGTTTCTCAGTGTCACTTTTGAACCTGGGCATCTAACACTGGACATTATTCCAGGTGCAGCCACATCAGCGCTGAGCAAAGGCAGGTCCTTCCCTCTCATGATCTGCTGGCCCTGCCCCTCCTGATGTTGCCCAGGACACTGTTTGCCTTGCCCACAGTCAGAGCACTCTGCTGGCTTGTATTTAGCTGGCATCAGGCATGACCCCAGCTCCTTTCTGTCACTTGTCACTCACCCAAGTGTTTCATAGCCTTTGCTGATGGGTGGGTTTAATTCTCCCCTGGTGCAGAACTTTGTTCTTCTTGGTGAACTTCAGGAGGTCCTCCTTGACAAACTCCCAGGTGTCACAGAGCATCTTGGGATGGAAACTGGTATTTATCTGTTTATGTATTTTTTATGCATTCCTGTAGTACCATAACTACCTCACAAATCCCTGATCATTATCTCCACTAACAGGTGAAGAAGGTGCACAGCTAAGTAATAAGATTCCAGCAATACTGACCTTTAGAAATGTTTGGATGCCAAAAATGGATTGCCAAGGACCTGAGCAGAAAAACTAAGATCTAATTTTGGACAACCCTGAAGCCTAACTATATTAAGTCTAGATAGTGAATGGGCTACTAAAACTCCATTAGACCAGAAAAGTATTTAAAAAACAGAGGACCGTGAAAATATACATAAAGTCAGAGCAGAAAATCAACTTAAGAAAACGAAAAGCACATATATGTTTGGAGAATGTCTTAACTGATTATGAGATCAAGCTTCAAGAGTGGTACCCCCATTTTTTTTTTTAGTAGTAATTAATGCTACAGGATACACATAAAGAAATACATCTCTTCCGTTTTTGTTGCAATAATGACATGCTTTCACCTGTAAAATGCTATACAAAATATTTTCCCTCCATTTCTCACTGCTATCAAATGATTCTTACAATTTTGAGGGATTATTCTACATTGCACACTTGTTTCAGTTATTGATAAGCACTGTTTTTGAATACAGTTAGGAAATGTTTATAGTGCTCATGTATAGACTGTTTCAGATGGAAGGGACTTACAGTTATCACCTAGTCCAACTGCCTGACCAATTCAGGGCTGACCAAAAGTTAAAGCATGTTATTAAGGCATTGTCCAAATGCCTCTTAAACACTGACAGGCTTGGGGTGTCAACCACCTCTCTAGGAAGCCTGGTCCAGTGTTTGACCCTCTCAGTGAAGAAATGCTTCCTAATGTCCAGTCTAAACCTCCCCTGACGCAGCTTTGAACCATTCCCACATATCACTGGATACCTGGGAGAAGAGCTCAGCACCTCCCTCTCCACTCCCCCTCCTCAGGAAGCTGTAGAGAGCGAAGAGGTCACCCCTCAGCCTCTTTTTCTCTAAACTAGTCAAACCCAAAGTCCTCAGCTGCTCCTCATAGGACGTTCCTTCCAGCCCTTTTACCAGCTTTGTTGGCCTCCTCTGGATGCATTCACAGAATTGTAGAATCATAGAATGGCAGGTTGGAGGGGACCTCAAGGACCAAACTTTCTTGGCAAAGGCACTGTCTAGACAAGATGGCCCAGCACCCTGTCCAGCCCAATCTTAAAAGTGTCCAATGTTGGAGCATCCACCACCTACCTGGGGAGATTATTCCAATGATTGTTCTCATTGTGAAAAATTTTCCTCTTGTGTCCAATTGGAATCTCCCCAGGAGTAACTTGTACCCATTACCCCTTGTCTTTACCATGTGACTCCTTGTAAAAAGGGAGTGTCCATCTTCTTTATAGCCACCCTTTAAATATGGGAACATGGTGATAAGGTCTCTCCTAAGCCTTCTTTTCTCAAGGCTGAACAAACCCAGTTCTTTCAGCCTTTCCTCATATGGCAGGAAAGGACCTTAACATCCTTCTTAAATTGTGGGGCCCAGAACTGCACATAGTACTCAAGGTGAGGGTGCACCAATGCTGAATCCAGTGGGATAATCACCTCTTTTGACCAGCTGGTTATACTGGGTTTGATGCACCCCAGGATGCGGTTTGCCCTCTTGGCTGCCAGGGCACACTGCTGACTCCTGTTGAGCTGGCTGTCGACCAGCACCCCCAGATCCCTTTCTGCAGGGCTGTTCTTCCTCCACTCCTCTCCCAGTTTATACTTGTGCCCGGCGTTACTCTGTCCTAGGTGTAGAATCTGGCATTTTGACTTGTTAAGTGTCATCCCATTAATCATTGCTGAGTGCTCCAATCTATCTAGATCCCTCTGCAAGGCCTCTTGTCCCTTGAGAGTCAACAGCACCTCCTGGTTTGGTATCATCAGCAAACTTGCTAATGGTGTATTCAACTCCTGCATCCAGATCATCGATAAATATATTGAACAGAACTAGCCCTAGAATTAAAACCTGAGGAACACCACTGGTGACTGGTCACCAGCCAGATGTAGCCCCATTCACTACAACCCTTTGAGCCTTACCATTCAGCCAGTTCTTCACCCAGTGCACTGTGAACCTGCTCATCCCACAGTTGAACAGCTTGTCCAGAAGGGTGCTATGAGGGTCAGTATCAAAAGCCTTACTAAAATCCAGAAAAACTACATCCACTGCCTTCCCTTCATCCGCTAGGTGGGTGACCTTATCATAGAAGGATATGAAATCAGTTAAACAGGACTTTCCCTTTGTGAACCCACATTGACTATGCTTGATGATTGCATTATTCTTTAAATGGCTTGCATTTAAAGAATACGTCTTCCTATTTTGCTCTCATTATTATTATCTGTAACAGACACAACCCCTATGTCATGTAGCAGATTTCTCATTGTGCTAGATATTGTACAAAGAGAGAATAAAAGGCTGGCGGTGTGTAGGAACCGATTTCTTGTATCACATAGTATAGTTTCAGCTGCCCAGTAGGAAGACTGACATTTTGCTAGGCCATAAGACAGAAACCAAATAGATTTCCAGGAGAGCTACAAAACGTGCAAGAATAAGCGTTTGTTAGATACTTGTTTGCCATGACCAAAATATGATCACTGTGAATATTCTTGGAAAATGAACAAAAAGGGCCATGAATTTCAAATACATTTAAGGAAATGTTCATGAGTGCTTTTTTTTTTTTTTTAAATATAATGGCCCTCCAACTTTATTGACATCTACAGTTTGTTATATTCATTGTGCAGAGTTACATTTAGAATGGGTATAATTCCACTGACTTCAGTGGAGTTGCACCAGGCATGAAAGCAGCCCACCCACTGACTTTACATTTTGAAAGCAAAGCTGTACAATTGTAACAGGCACCACATTATGTCTTTGCTAAATTCAAAGACATTCTTCCACCCAAGGGCTCCCCCTTCTTTTTATGCACCTTGCTCCTTTCTTCACTTTTTATTACCACACTGCTCCCTCAACATGATTGCATCTGCATTTTATTAAGATTACTGCTACTGTTTAAGAAACACCATATCTCACTGCATCATGCTGTGTTTTAATATTTCCTGTTTTATTCTGCTTGTATTTCCTTTAATAGATAAGTATATATTTTCACATGCAACAAAATCAGACTGCTTTAAGGAATAAATTGATAAATTGGCATCTAGAACACCACCAAGCATCCTAACTCTGTGCCAGGCTCAGAGGAAATATCAGGGCTGCCAGTTACATTGGCTGAAGAGTCAGACTATAGCCAGCCAGGAAGAGATTGTCTGCTGGAAATGATTATTGTCATTATTTAGACTTGAAGTGGTGCCTGCTGCTTCCTCTTCAAACATAGGCAAGGTACAAGAAACCCTGCCCCAAAAATCATACAATACAGCTTGAAGCATACAAGCCATCAGTGAGTGACAGTGATTTCTAAGGGGAGTGGGGGGAGGGTGGAGAGGGGGAACAAATCCCTTAAGTAAGGAAAAAACCTGCTAAAGGTCCTCTTGCAAAATACACATGCACATGCATGTATGTGTATACGTATGTATAAATATATGCATACTTACTTTTTAAAGACTCAGGCTCTCTCTGTCACACTGAAGAGCATCCTGATCATACTGAGCACTCTAGGGTTGTACTTGGTAGCCACATGAAACCCCTGGGTAGTTGAGGGAATCTGCTGGGGGGATGCCCAGATCTATTAAGAGGGCAGCATTATTGAACATGAATACGGATGTTGCCCATGGGTTGAGACCGTACTACAACAGGGAGGGACTGCTACTGCTGTCAGTCAAATGGTATTGCCAATTTAACATGAAAATATTGTTACGTAAATAGGTGAACCCCTCTTCCCTAATATGCTTTCCTGTCACAAAGCCTGAAGCTTAGGAGGCAGAAAGAGAAGCCCCAGGGACATCCTGGAGGACAGCTAAGATGTTGGAGTAAACTTGGGCATGAGGGTCCTGTGGGATCCAGTGGGTTTGCTCAGACTGTGTCCAAAGACAGACTTGCAGGCTTGCAATGCCAAAGACTAGAAAATCTGTCCTTGAGGGCATTTTCTGAGCCATCTCTACTAGACAGTAAAAGTATAGCCTGCCATTCCCTCCTTCCTCCACCTCTATTCTCTTTTGTCCTGAAATCCTGCACTGTATCAACGCAGGGTTGCAAATTTCTCTCTGGAACTTCTTCCTTTATTTAGCCAGTAGACTCACTGCTGTGTTACAGGTAGTAAAAAACCCCAACCAAACAACAAAAAAAACCCAACAACAAAACAACTCCCCCCAAAACAACAATAACAACAAACAAAGAACAACCAACCAACCAAACACGAACACCCCTCCCTCCAACCCTCCTTTCTGCCCAGCTGTAACATTCTTTAGTCTAACGAGAAGGAAGTTTGGTCTATGAAAAGAAAACATACTTGTAGCAACAAGGTGTGGTACAAAATTACCAAATCCCCTAGAAAACCTTTTACTTGATTAGTTTCTTATTCTACTTCATGCATTTCAGATGTTAAACCATATTCAGCCTACCAATCTCCTGGCCAGAGAGGATCTGAAGGGTAAAGGAAAAGCAAAGAAATAAGGTTGTGCAAACAGAATAGGAAAGGACTTGCATGACTGCCCTATAATGAAAACTGATACCACTGTAAGCCAATGTAATAATTCATCTCAGCTGATAGATCAGCTAACTGCTAATATATTGTGAATACAATAGACAGTCTGAGCTCTGCAAGATGAACGTTTTTCTGCATGCAAACTGCAACTAAAAGGGCTATTTTTCCCTTTCATTAATCTAGAATAAATAATGGTTATAATATTACATATCTCTTCCCTTATCTCTGACAGTTTCTTCATGCTGAAATAGGAGATTGCTGCAGCATGCAACACAGCTTCTCAGTGTGTGCTGTGTGTGAGACAGAAATGGAGTCATTCATGCTGGAAAATATCTGGCAAAATTTCAAAGTTCCTTCCCTTTTTAATCAGTCTTGAATGCAGCTACAATGTGTTCCTGGAATTTTAAGTACAGTTAATATTTATTTCTGTTTGCTGTTAGTGAGTTATTTCTTTTTTTGCAGCACAGTGTCCAGTTGTTGACTATGATCAAGCCTAGTGTGAGATTCTGAAGGGAAGTAGAGTAAAATCTAGTTTTCATTTTTGGAGTTCCTATATAAATCCTTAGGCTGGGCAGTCAGTTGTGATATGTGACCTATGAAGCACCATGCAATACACAGAATAGTAGCAACTTACTTCCTGACAGCGCTGACATGACAGGCAAGGTAAGATCAAATATAATAGTCTCTAATATTTGCTAAAAATCTATTTGCATTTGACACTTACATGAGAATACAAGGTTGAAAGAGACCTCCTTGGTCATCGAATTCTGTCCCCTGCTATTACTGGCAACCACATGATACAATCCCCTTGGTATCCATCCTCCCCAATGGCAAATTTCTTTTCCTCACCATGCACCTACTTCTGTGAATAACTTAGTGTTGCTGCTAAACATCACCCAACTCAGTGCATACACAGGCTTTTCACACGTTATCGGAGCGTGGGATCTTTGTTCTGGAACATGTTTGGGGTTAGCACCTTCTTCAGGTGCTTACTGTCTGGATTGCAAATAAAAAGGGAAACTGCTGTTATGCTGGGGACTGAGAGCTGCAAGGTCTGCACTTGTGAGCTGCACCACACATGTGAGATGCAGTTTGCTTCTGCACATGGTTTATGCACAGACCGTCTTACTGCACTCTCTGGAGGAAAGCACAACACACGTACAAGGGATTTTCAGGGAGACAGCAAGAGGAGTAACTGTGTGTGGATTCGTGCAGAAAAGTCCAGAGGAAGCTTTGTGATATTCACCTTTGTGTCCCTGCAAAGACCTGCTCACTTGCTTAAAATCTGGCACTGGTGTGAGGCAAGCACTAGTAAGGTAATGAAAGAAATTAGCCCCATGTTGTTGCTTTCTTTTGGGAGACTGACACTGAGGCAACTCCTAGGAGCTGATGGACTTCAGCTCCTCCTTCCCCACCTCTCCAAAATAAGCAGACTCGAAACTTTATGTAAAACTTTTAGGCTGAAAAAACCTGCAGGACATAATTATTGTATTCTTTTAATGCATTTGCCTCTTTTTAAAAAAGGTATGTCCTTTCTTTACAGTGCAAATTCTATGTCAAATTATCCAGAATATAACCTAAATAAAACTGGTTAAAATGATATCTTATCAGCATGAAAATGATAGAAAAGATCCACATAAACTGGTGGCACGTAGACAACAATGGATTCTCCTTTTTCTTGAATTGAGATGTAAACCCCATTTTTCTCTTTTTTCTGTGCTTTGGTTTTTTTTTTCTAAGAGGAAAATGGATACTTTAGCAGTGTCTGAGTAAAAATATTGCAAAATATAATATCATTTTGTTTGAAAATGTTCAGACTGCACCTTTATCATGTTTATTTTAATCAGTTATCTCACATTTTCTGATGATGTAAGTTTTGTCCAAATGCTCCCCCCCCACCTATATAATTACGTAAAAGTCTATAAATTGATAATTTCTGCTGACATAGTGATTAGAAAAGTTGCCTTCCACAGAAAGCAGCTATATTTCTGCATTTGTGTTTTTTTCATATAGCCACTTTATCTTGCTGGAAATAAACAGACAGACAGCTGATTGAGTAAAAATGAAGAAATATATCCTGTTTGCAAGGTGACCATGGCCAGCGCTGCTCGTGCTTCCCCTCCACCCCCTGCTTTCAAATTACAGCTGGTTTTGTACTTTTCACACATTTCAAGGCAAGCACCTTAATCCCTTCATTTAATTTCTATGTATTGTTTTGTTATTCTCTTGAAAGCAAGGAGATTATTTACTAGTGATAAACAAGTCTAATTCAGTAAAACCTTTTACTTCGATGAAGAAGCTCTAGACTATCAGTATAGCAAGGAACAGCTCAAAACAAGTCCTACTGAAGTACTCGTCCCAAGTGTTTACTTTTAGACCTGTCAGTGTTTGTGATGGGGAAGTGTTGGGAGTGCAATTCAAACCTTAGCAAAATGTAAACATAGATGCCATATTTACTGATCAGTGAATTGTTTACTATGAATCTGACATCAGGCTGAAAATGAGACACGTCATGCATTGCCTCCTATGTGTTAGAAATTTTTCTTTGACTCTGTTACTTTATCTGTAATATTGCCCTAAATGCAGAATGAGTTTCTTACGTACCAGGGCTCATTTTAATGCTTATTCTTTAGTTCAGCAAAGGAATACTTTTCATACATGCACTCATGGTACTCCAATTTTTCTAAAAGCATAGGTGGAAAAAGTAATAAATTTGCTAAAGCAACAAAAAGAGCTTTCAGAGAAATGAACATGGATAGACCTTTGATGTATAGAGGTCAACAGAAATGAGATCAGACAGCAAAATCGATGACACGTATTTTCTATCATTCAGATAGAATGTATTTATCTCAGTATAGAAATAAAAATTACTAAAGACAAAGAGATGTTTAAGGCCAGTGTAAAAGGAAGGTGTCCTGGTTTCAGCTGGGAGAGAGTTAATTGTCTTCCTAGTAGCTGGTACAGTGCTATGTTTTGAGTTCAGTATGAGAAGAATGTTGATAACACTGATGTTTTCAGTTGCTGCTAAGTAGTGTTTAGACTAAAGTCAAGGATTTTTCAGCTTCTCAAGCCCAGCCAGTGAGAAAGCTGGAGGGGCACAAGAAGTTGGCACAGGACACAGCCAGGGCACCTGACCCAGACTGGCCAACGGTGTATTCCATACCATGTGACGTCATGTCTACTATATAAACTGGGGGGAGGGAGGGCGGGGGGAATTGCCGCTCAGGGACTGGCTGGGTGTCGGTCGGTGGGTGATGAGCAATTGCACTGTGCATCATTTGTACATTCCAATCCTTTCATTATTGCTGTTGTCATTTTATTAGTGTTATCATTATCATTATTAGTTTCTTCTTTTCTGTTCTATTAAACCGTTCTTATCTCAACCCACAAGTTTTACTTCTTTTCCCGATTTTCTCCCCCATCCCACTGGGTGGGGGAGGAGTGAGTGAGCAGCTGCGTGGTGCTTAGTTGCTGGCTGGGGTTAAACCATGACAGAAGGAAAGGATGATCTTGCTGTTAGTCCACAGTCAGAGGAACTCAGGAGGGTTGGACTCAGTCACTGACTTTCCTACAGACTTCCTGCAGGACTTACAGCAAATTGCACAGGACTTGTCAACACTGCGCCCTGGAGGGTGGCCGAATGGTGTGCGATAGCAGCGCTGGCGCCAGCCCTGGGACCCGACAGCTCGCCAGCACATGCCAACACAGCTGTAGTGCCATGGGCTTAGTTCAGGGCCAGACAGTTTTGTGCCACCTAGCACTGAATGAGGAGGACCAACCCGCTTGGGTCAGCACTAGCTTGGACAATTCTGTCTCACATTCCCTGGTCCTTTGTTTCTCTTTGTCTCAGTTCCCCATTTGTGAAGCAAGACTAAGTCACCATACAGTTATAAAGCACTGTAGGAAGAATGATGTGCACCAGTAATTTCAAATTTACTGACAAAAATGTTTTTTACCTCAACAAAGTGTGGGAAAAAAAGAGCCAAAACCTTCAAAATAGTCATAGTGAAATGTGCCTAGTGCTTAAGTTCAGTACTATGAAGTGCATGACTGAGTCTATAAAGACAGACTACTACATGGACATAAGCTGGACACAGGAAAGTTTACCTTGATGTAGTCCACTGGAAGTGGGTAACAGAACAGTACCTCCCTCCCTTATTTTCCTAGGAGACAAGAAAAAATTATTTTTTACTTTGTTTACAAAACTAAATCCAATTCAGTTGATACTATGCCTCTGAAGAGTTAAATCTGTGTATAAATTACTGCAACAACTTATTGGAAAGAAGGACAAACCAAAATCCTGGAAATGGGAATTTAATACGTTTGGTGGTCTATGGAGAAAATCAGTATGGGACAGTAAACTGCAGTGATATCATTCAAAAAACTGGCAGATGGCCAATTAAGTACTTTGATGTTGGTTGAGTTTTTCCAGCCATATCTACAAGTGCATATACTTTTTATTGCATGTGATGGACAAGAAAGCTGTTTACCAGATTTGCAGCTCTGAGCACTTTAAAACTTCTTTAAATTTCATTTCAAACAATAAAATAACTGTTATTCTCCTTTCAGACTGCCTCAGAACTGTAGTGTTTACTTGCAGCTGTTGAAACCAAAGAAAATGGGTCATTGTAGTTATTTTCATAACCAGTACGAAAGTGTATTCCCATGCTAACAATTCTGAAGAGCATTATGTATACATTGTAATTTACTATTTTCAAATGCAAGTATTCTCTGTGAAATAGACACTGTTGATTCATAGTAGGTTTTGCTCGTATTTGAGATATATAGGTGTTTGACTTCTTCATTTGGAGAAAGCTAAGGGGGCTCAAGAGACTTAGAAACTGAAATCATTTATCTCTGCTTCAAGGAGGGCTGTGAAACAGTTGTGTCACCTCAGTGACCACAGGACTGCAAAACAAATGTAACTTTCCGGTACCGAATTTGGATTTTGATATACTCCACTACAAAACTGCAAGACTCACATACCAAGAAAACCATTCTTTGACTTATCTCCATGCAAGTAATATCAATATATCTCATCTAGTTTGTTGGTGCAGCTGGGTGGCCAGAAAAATAATTTTTTCTTCAGATTACATTGGGCTGTTTTCTGGAAAGTGAATGGTTTTTATAAGTCCCCCAAAGACCCATAAATATTTGAAAACACTTTAAAAATGATTATCTGGGGCTTTTTGGCAACTATGTTGAGGTATGCATTTCACAAAGTATGTATTCTCACAGCACCTCACAATGGCTTGCTAATCATGCATTCCCTGGCTCATTCACACACATAAAACTACTGCTGTACATTTGGATGCATTTATAGCGCATATACAGAATGAATATTATTTGGAACATATGGGCAAAAGAAGCCATTTCAGTATGAAGACGTAATGCCCAGTCAAACCTTGACACTTTTTCACAGTCTTTAGAATCTGAAAAAATTATTTTTCTGCACTTTTAATAGAATAAAACTGACTTATACTATGTGCAAAACAAAATAGATTTCATACAAATAAGTACTATAACAGCTTTATAAAGAGGACCCATACTGTAGCAGGTTAAAAAATATGCTGTTTGGATTTGTTCAAAATTTAGTGCTTATACCTCATTAGGCAAGGTTAACGGTACATGTATTTCTAGTTAACTTGGGACCATCTAATTTAAAAATGGATCCCTCAGTCCTGTAATCATCGAATCTGGAAGCATAAATATAAGCACTTCAGTAATTAAGGGATTTTAAAGTACTTCATTAAAAAAAGGGACACTATGCAATCTGTTACAAAGTTAATACATCAGCCAACTGTACCTCTTTTAAAAAAAAGAAGTGATAGAATTTTGTGATTCAACTGAGTGAAAGATACTGTGCCTCCGTTTATTGCCAAGCCCCAAAGTTGAGAATCTGTCCAAAATCATGGGATTATACAGCCTTTAACAATCATGCTTTCTGAGTATTTCCTGATTTTTTAAACCCTCTCTTTTCCAATGAGTGCATGACAATGAGTTTTATCAGGTCTAAAAATGTTACCATGAATAAATTATTTCAGTTCCAGCTGCAGCAGGGAGGCTCACTCCCTCCTTCTCCTGCCAGTATAATCATATGAAAGCTGCAGCTTCACACACCACAACAAAACTGCCTGCAGGGGAGACCGAGTTTGGAGCCTGTTTGCAAAAATGCTGTATCAAGCAACTGCTCTGGTTACAGTTGTAGGAGTATTTGCACCAAAAGGTAAAGACTGATACATTTTGTGGTTGTACTCTTTGTAATAAAAATCTAGGAGGGGAGAGGAAAGGAAAGATGACCTTACAGTCAAGGAACTGAATTCAGATGTTTGAGCTGAGTTGGTTTCAGTTCTTTCCTTTCCCTGAAACCTCTTAAAGACTCTGGTGGAAACCATTTGATCACCTAATTTCCTGATCTATTAAACAAGGATAAAAGACTGCCTTTGCATGCCTTGTCTATGTAGCAGCTAACTGCTTGAGGAGGCAATAATATCTCATTATAGGTACATTTAGCACACAGCTTTCTGAGATCCTCATCTCGCTGAGTACCCTTCTGACGTAAAAATATTAGGAAATCTTCTTTTGCAAATCATGTATTTTATAGCACTCTGAAGGCTGGGTGTCATCTGTTTTCAGATTTCTACTCGTTAGCTTTTACAGATGCAGAGTTCAAGCCTGAGCTTTAGCCAAGTACAACTTGGAGAACCCCCCCCTTCCCCCTGCTGCACCTTGGCTGCCTGCTTGGCTCTCTGACAGCAGTCAGTGCCGTCTCAAATTCTGCATGCAGCATATGGCACCAGAAGACTATTAAGGCAGCCAGGCACACTGAGCCATCATCCAGGCAGACATTTTCCTAGCCGTGAAGGGTTAGGCTGATGAAGGAATTGCTAGCGTACTTCTCTGCTGTGCAAGGACCTCCTATAAACACATCCTCTCCCGCCAGGTGAATAGCAAGGGAAGAGGTTCACACAGTTTAAAGAGATAGGTATTTCCATTTGCATCATTCCAAAGCCTCAAAAGCAGACAAAAGGGCAGCCTGAGGTGCTCTTCTATCAGTAAGAATTGTCGATTTCTTCCTTTCTGACTAATTCTCATGCACACACAAGCACAAAGCACCAGTAAGCAAATCTGCAAACCAAACACATCTTCCCTTCCCTGGTGCCAGCTTTGCCAAACTTCAGCTGCAACAGCAGAAGAACTTGCCATCATCCGGGTGTCCGTTCTGCAGTGGCAATTCCTACCTGTCAGCCAGAGGGCTTGCAGCAGCAGCAAGTAGCAGCAAGAAGGGAGGCCAGCTCCTCTTTTCTGTCTGTCTGATCTCCAGTGAGGGCTTTGATGTAGATCTGATGAGAGCTGGGGTCTTGTAGGCTTTGGCTGGCACACCAGTTCAAAGCAACCTCAGCACTGAGAAGCAAAATGCTGCTTTTCGCCATTGGCTGCCATAATGTCAGATACAACACTAAGGACACCATTTACTTCTGAGTCATTTTAAACCCAAGAAATTCTCTCCTGATGTGCCCTCCTTTGTTTATAAGTAGCTATATAATCCCTGTGGTAGAAACAGGCCCTGATGAACTGGGACAGTTCATTTAGATAGTGCATCAAGCTGACAAACTGCTACTGGAAAAAAAGGAAAGGAAAAAGAAAAGAGAAAGGGAAAGATGCTCTGGTGTAACACTCCCTGAATGCATCCATACCTTTTATTATTTAAATTGTTACCCAGGTTGCTGAAAACTTGCTGAGTAGTTTATCTTCCTGCATTTGGTTTATCTAGTCATATTGATCACCTAAAAATAAGACTCACTGCATAGGAATCTGACTAAAAACTTGGCCTGCTTGGCCTAAACACCAAAAGAAAATTCTGTCAGTAAAATTATTTTAATCACAAACTAACCACTGACAAAATGTTAAATACACTAAAAGGGAAAGTATTTGTTCATACTGCAGTAGGTATGGAGGGAGGAAATGCCAATGCACTCTAGGTACTCTCTGCTACCAGACTATAGTAACTTACTCTTATTAGAAGAAGAAGATTCAATGGTTTCAGCTGATATAATTTACTCACTAAGATGACAAAAGCCTCTTTAGTGGTAGTTTCTTCAATTTCATAAGTGGACGAAGACAAGAGAATGCTAAAGGAGAAAAACCTGTGCATAATCCTACAGGAAGTTCTCATAGCTGCTATCATCCTGCTAATTAAATACTCTTATATGTCCTTGTTTTTGTTGATCTGGGGTATTGAGGCTTCATTCAATTCCCAGATATTAGAAAGAGGTATGATGGAAAGATTATTCCTGCCCCCCAAAGCTCCTGATCAACTTTTACATGCATACCAATATAGGTGTATATATACTGTGTATATATATATACACACGCATATATATATATAGACATGATTAGAACACATTTGATCAACATTGTATTATCCTTTCTTTTCCCCCCAGGATTTCTGTGTAAATGATGAGAATGAAGTTCCTTTTCACACAGCTCTGCTTCAACTTTATATCTGGCCTGGATATGATAAACTGTGTTTTGTTTCAGAAGAGCAATATAAAATCAGAATGCCACATTTTGGTATTTTCACTTCTTCTCATCACAATAGTAAAGAGCCAGTTCCCAATGTGCTTAACTCAGGTCTGAACTCCTATTACAGTCAATATATGTTTAACTTCAAAAACTAGCAGGTTGTTGCAAAATGTTATTTAGATTTCTAGCACTTTACGGGTGGCAAAGTAACCCAGTTACATAATTTTTACACAAGGAATAGTAACAATCAGAAAAGGCTTGACTGAAAACGTCTATAATAAACAACTATAAAGCTTTACACATTTGAGGGATTCATCACAGCTGAAATGAGATATGCTAATCTGAAAATGAAATGCATCTGGAAAGGAAGCACACTCTTCTACAAGCAACTCTTTAGCTACTTTTTATTCCTATTACAATTTTCTCCAGCCATTCATCCCTCCCACACATCCAGACAAAAACTGTATTAATTTGACAGCAAGGGGCAAGGGTCATTCTTGAAATTTACAGGAAATAAATTTAAAGCATATCAAAGAAGTTCATCAAATACTAGTGTCACTAAATGTCAGAGTACCAGCCCTGTTACAAGTGTGGCATACACATGCTCAGTGGCACTGTTTTTCTGAGCAGCACCTTAGACACAATCTATGGGCAATATGATAAAAAGAGACACTACACACATTTCTTCACCCAATGCAGGAAAGAAAAGCATAGGAATTCACCTCACATTATCCCACACCCGTGTTGGTAACGCTAATCAATACCCAATGTGGGTAATCCAGCAGCTGGCAATGTGATCCTAAATATTACACAGACCACATGTTCCTAGGACCTGAAAATTTCAGGGTCAGCAGTGTGGTAAAAGCAGTGGGTGAAGGGCACATCAAGACCTCACCAAGAGCACAACTAGGCCTCTGCTAAGCACATGCCTTGCTGGAGCAGCAAGATGTGCCATAGTGATATTTTTCATAATCACATCATCATAATGTATAATCAGGTGCAGAAGCTTTGATGGTCCTGTCTTTACCCAGAGGTTTTGTTTTTTTTTTTTTTTAATCTTGTGTCTACCAACATATATAAAAAGATAACCTTTCCATGCCCACATACCTGACAACCTAGATGTATTCAGAAGAACAAATCTGCTCTCAAAGCATAATTTTGCCCTGTGGGGAACCATGAAACAAGATTTTTTACTGAAGTTCTGGAATAGCATCCCATCACATAAACAAGGCCACATTAACTTACCATTGCGTCCAGCTTGTTCTTTCTTGCAAGTACAGAAAATAACCAGACTGTGTGGTTTGCAGGGGATTCCAGCACCACATCTTCCAGGGTCTTATTTTTTTTTCCCTAAATGGTCCATGAATCATGCCAAAAAGCTTACAGGAGGAAAATATTTCTGAGCTGGGCTTTTTTCCAGATGGCTCCAATCCCAGTGTCCAGACCCTTTAAAAATCAACAGGTAAAGTCCAATGTAGGCGATGGTTTGTCCCCAGTTGTAGAGTTCCTTGCTACAGAAAGTTAAATGCTGTAGTTTGAATTTTAAGAAATGCTCAGTGACTCCATGTGTAGCTATACCACCCACAGTCATATCTCCTGCTGGAGGGGAGAGTGGATTATGAGGAAATCATCTGTCAGGCAGAGCATTAAACAACTCACCCTGCATACAGTTTGGCATGCAGAAATAGGGCATACTTATATGCACCTTTCAGGTTCAGAAGAAAATCTGTTCTGAACTGACAAAGCTTATGTGCTGTAATATGACTAATTTATGGTCTGAAATAAATGAAGGATAAGAGAACATCAAATAGTAAATGGATGCCAAATCAAATGCTAAATGATCTATTGTAATGGACTGTAAATATACAGTTGCTATAGCTTTACCTGACACGTCCAACTGTAAACTTGCCTGACTCAAATGTATTACACTAATCAAGAGAAAAGATAAAGATATGTAAATTTATGTAAAGTATCCAGAGCTCCTGATAAGTTTCAGCCACAGGGACTCAGCCTACTTGTTGGTGAAGTACAACTACTTTTGAATTCCCACATAAACTGCGTTGTTCAAAAGCTAGTTCTGAATCATTCAACTTTAGGCATTGGTGAGAGATGTATGAAGGTTACAACAGGTTATAATACTGGGATTATCCCATCATATTGTCCTGCAACCATGGAAGCAAAGACAGTTACAGTCCCTCTCCTGTTCTTGGAAAACAAAGAATGATTTAACATAAGTCTCCCATGTCTTCCTAGAGTGAAGTGCAGAAATGTGGAACAAGCCTTTGGATGGTGGGCAGCTGTGAAACTGAAATAGGCTTATCTTATAATGCAGTGCTTGGAGAAACATCCATATAAATGTAGAAAACTGTTTTCTCTACTTTACATGGGTTGGAGACATTTATATCACTCAAAATCTAATACCTGATCTGGCTTCCAGGAAACATTATGCTCCACACTCCCTTTTTTCTGATCGATTTCCTGCTATAAGATTAGGTAAGACATGAGTCGAAGTAAGTCAAAGTGGCAGAGCTTTTTCACCTTTCTTATGAAGGTACAGGTCAGTGAAAAGTAAGAGCTCAAAGAAACAATAGAAGATAATGGAAATGGTTTTTCAGAGTTTGTGACTGTGTCCAGAAGAGACAAGGGCCGAAAGAGGTAGCTAAAATGTCAAATGAGATCTAATGCTTGAGGGTAGAAGGGAAGGCTGAAGCTTTCACAGAACAGATACTCCCCTTGGCTCAGTGTTCTTCCTTCCTTCAGTTACAGCTGCATGGGTCTCCATCAGTCAGACATCAGCTGGATCCTGGAGATGAATATGAAGAGATTCTACCTTAAGCTAGTAGATCAAGAATGGGAACCCAGCAAACACACAGTGGACCCAGATAAACATCTGGTATGCGGGAAAGGGTGAATGGATGGTTCTCCATGGAATTTAATTAATAAGTTTGTGGCCCACTCCTTAAATACCTGTATTCCACTCTTGTGTGTCTTGATCTAGCTAAGTATGGGCCATGATTTGGCTTCTTTCTATGATTGCTTTAATTGGTAATGTGTCAGTTTCTATTGCCCGTTACCCAGGACAGTGATCACAAGGAAGATTCAAGAACATATATCTTAATTAGATTTAACAGAGTGTGCTTGCCCAAACAAAACTTGCTTTCCATCTTCATGAATCAAAATAAAGAGCCAATCTATTTCTCCTGACTCCTGTGCTGATTTCCACCCTCAAAGAAACCTTGCCCACAGAACTGGAATGTGAGCCACCTGCATAAATATTTTTCCCAGTGTGTCCTAAATTTTAGAATAAACAATTTTGTAGATTATGATACATTTTTGATTCAAGTAATGTGACACTTCTTCAAGGAATAAGAAAAATTGTCTTGTCTTATTTTCATTGCTTTTAATAGTCTTTGTATGTGTTCTGAAATATGAAGGGTTTCATATGTGTTTCAGTACCAAAGGGCAGTTTCCAAATCACTGTACCTAATTAGCATTTAAATCTTTATCAGAACCTCATTATTTACAGCTTTCTGTATCATACACTGCAATGTAACTTCAGTTACTCTGTTTTATTCTAGAGGTTTAGACATATAAATGAGAGAAACAAAGTATAAAATATATACAGTAAATTAAGTTTCAAAGCATAGCATATTAAAGGCAAACTTGAAGAGCCACTAGTCATAGATAAGTCAGGTTTAATGGAGAAAATACTTTGGGATTTTCTTCTATATTTCTTTTGTACTCACACAAGGATTTAACAGATAGTCATAGCACTTGAGATTCCCCGGAGAATATTTATGCTTTCTGTGCACATGTGAATGCTTGACCATGGGCTCAATTCTGTTTCTACTGAACAACATGGCAAAATTCCCATCAACTTAAAAGAAAGTACAATAGTATCCAATAGAAAGGAGTTGTGGGTGTCTAAGAACTGGCAGTATTTTATCTTTAAGGACTATTTCTTACTAATAAAAAGATTCTCTGCCCTTCCCATTTCCAACACACAGAGCCAGGTGAAAGTCTGTACTAAATCACAGTGGTCTATTCTTAGAGTTAGCATTAAAATACTAATATGAACGATGCTGTATAATTGGCAGATTGGTCAGTTTCTTTTAGTAGCATAATAGTCTTTTAATATACTATTTCATAACATTTGGAGCTGTCCAATCTGCATTTAATATTCCCAGTAATACTCTGAACAAATGCATAGAACTTCCTTAGGTTTTGTCTAGTAGCTGCCTGGGGGAGGATTTACCATTTATCCTAGAGATAGACAAGAAATTACTTTTAGAAACTTGACTTGTTCCTGAATCCACTAGCAAAACTTTTTTCATATTTAACAGTAGTATGTGGAGCTCCACTGATCCAATCACATCCCTGTTCTCAAAGTAGTGGTATGATTTTTTATGATGTAATGACATTGTAATCCGACATCATGGCTAAAAGTAAGAATCCCATAACACTGAAATATGATTATCAGGCCCATTAATGCTATGTATGGCATACATTTGCAAGAGAATAATGCAAAATGGAACAAGTAGAGTGAAGGACTACTAGAAAGATTGGGGAATGGAGATCTTTCCTCAGAAGAGGTATGTTTCTGAGCTAGAAATATGTCTAAACATATATGTGTGTGTACCACACTTCTGCCTGTCTTCCATAGATAGTCCCAGGCTCCCTCTGCCCCCACGAAGCTAACTGGATGCACACCAAATCCCATCCAGAAGCCACAGGAGTTGAGTGCAGCACTGTGTCAGAGCTTATGCAACCAGGCTCTTGGCAGGTCTTGCGAACCCTGGCATAGAGCACCTTCAGGCAGCTTCACTGCTTTGACTTCAAAGCTGCCTCACCTTCAGCCAGCTCAGAAGACAAGCAGAGCAACCTTGGGTCTGTCTGCAAAAGGCTGCATAGGTAACCCTGTATGCGCTTATCTTGCTTCCTAGCAAGGCTAGGAAGGTTAATGAATGCTGTCTACATGCAGGTAAGTCAAAGTGTATCTGAAGTACACTAGGATGAACAGAAAGAGACAAAGCTATTCAAGCTAAAGGAGAACATCAGAATAAAAAAGTCTCAAACCAAGTTAGCCTGGAAATTAGAAGGTTCCTAACCTACACGGTAGAAGGCTTTGAGATGATCTTTCAATCAGAATAGTGACAAGCAAAAAACTACTTCTAACAAGTAGTTTCTGAAGGAGATTATAGAGACTCAGTGTGTATGATTACAGGAACTGCATTTAATAACCCACATAGTTCCTCCCAGGCATGTGCTCCTAATAATTACTTTGACAAAGCAACAATAGGTTATGTAAAATCTATAGCGCAAGTAATAGGAAATCTCTTTGCATTCTGCTGAAGAGCGCGTGGATGAATCCTTCCTCCTTGAGGTTTGAAATGCTTAATGGTGCAAGTGTCCCATAAATAGAAATGCAGAGTACACAACATTTGATGTAGTCAGGGCTTTGCTTCAGGGAAGCATTCACACTAATGGATGCCCATTTGTATCTTCAGAAGCCATTGGGTCTCAGAAAAACTGGTCTGGTGTTTTTTCTGAGAAGGTACCTTGCAAAATTTTTAGTGTATCCATTTCAGATCAGGTTAATGTTTGCGTTGTTTCAGTTTTTATTTGAGCTAGACCCAGGAAATTTACAACAGATGATTAGAAATACCATGAATTTCTGGAACCTATTGCTATTTCTCTCCAGGTTTAATCTGAGTAAGATTTACATAGATTTCTATTATTTCTTATTTTAAAGCCTAATTTAAAAAATATCATCAAGGTACATTTCCAAAAAAATATATCTTAGCTGCAGTTTTCAAAAAGCTCTGTATTCTGAATGGAAAAAGTATGTCTTCTTTTCACTAGGAGAAAATCTTTCCAACAAGTCAATGATTCATCATGTAAAATACACTGTTGTCTATAAGCGTGGGCAGCAGCTTTGATGTATTGACTTGTGTATTACACTGATTCCAGGGTATGGATGCTGTAGAAGTAACTACTAATTCAATAGTTAGGGAAATACTTATTTGATTCTCACATTTTAGTCCTGAAGAGAACTTTTTCAAAAGTTTTAAAATTAACTTAGAGGAATAGTTTTAATTTGCAGAAGTGTTATATGCTCTAATGCATCAAGTCCTGCATCCCATTCTAAGATGGTTTAGAAAATTACTGCCATTAGTCTCTGGTTTTGCATATGTATATCCTGCACTCCAGCACTGTATGTTTCATTAACAGCTTAATCCTGGAAAGACAGTGAAAAAAGTTATGCAAATTTGGCAGGGACTTGTGGACCAAATATAATTTCTGTTAGCTTGTGTTTCACATTGAAAAAAAATACATTTTTCAGATAATGCTTTAATGTGTAAAAAATCCCAAATAACTCTACAGGTGCTTATGTAGGTAATAACCTTTTTAAAGTGTTACGTGAAGGGATAAAAGAGCTACTTGTGATTCTGTTTTTAATATGTGTTAAATCCACAGCACAACTGAGATTGTAAAATTTCAGTGTTCCAAGGAGTTACAATAACATACATTTAAAATCTCATATTAACAGAAAAAATTAAACAGGAATGTCATGGCAAATACTTGTTGGCTTCCTTACAGACTCCTTCATTCTGTGTTTGTTCCCCTGCTGTGGTTGAGATAAATGGAGGCAGTTTTGTCAGTAATACCTGGAAATCTTTCTCTCCTCTTTTGCAGCAGACCCAAAGATTTTAATATTCAAAGAATGGCAAAGTGTACATCTCTTTATTGAGTTGGGTCTTGGAGAGAGATGTTTCTTTAAAAGTTCATAATAATGAATGTTCAGAATAAGCATAGATGTTATTATAAGATGATCTCTAAATTGTTGGCTATTTTGGAGGTGCTGTTAGATTGGGATTTTAAAGTAAAAATGTTTCTAGAGATGCCACCTCTTAAAAATGATATTAACTATATCTCGATCCAAGTTTTAGGTTGAATATGTGTTTGCCTTCCATTCTAATTTTGACGAAATACAATGTAATATACATGATACAGAGTAATTGTCTAAGTTCTACTGAAACTTCAAACTTTCATCTAGAGAGAGAAGTTTTTCTTGAAATAAGAAGACTTTGTAACCTTTTGATGCACTCTTGAGAGGCACACGAGGAACAGTAAACATGTTCACAAGAAAGAATAATTGCCCACTGGTAACTGTGTTGCTCATGAGTGTTGCTGCTGCTAGTACAATAAAACCCAGATGTCTAATTTCAGCTCTGAGGAAACTATCTTGTCAGTAATGTGGAAGACTGCTTTATAACTTTCTCCAGTATGGCCTAGTGTGACTTAAGATTACTTGTGGACCATCATACAGGTACTGTCAGCCACTGATGGCAACACAGTCTTCCACAGGATCCTAAATGATGCAAGCCTGTGTAATCACTTCTGTGGGTGAAATTCCAGCTTCACCAAAGCCAGCGAGGGTGGGTGATCCTCTCCCCACCTCTCCCCACCTCCTTCCTGAAAGATTCCTGTTGGATACCAAAACTGCAGCATGGGCTGGTTTAGTTATGGTCACAACACCATTCCCCCCTCCTGAGTTCTGTTAGAGCGAGGAATAGGAAGTGCTCCAGTTTTTGCCATTTGTTTTGTGGGATTTGTCTAAGTCTCTACACCAGCAGATGTTCTGCACAATGGAAAAATCACAACCTGCTTTTTCTTCAGAGAGGTGAAAGCAGAATCAAATCCTTCTCAGAGGTGCGCAGTACAGGTGAGGCAATGCTCACAACTTGCAACGAGGGAAGCTGCAGCTGGAAATAAGGAAAAAAATTCGCTGTGAGGGTGGACAAATGCTGGAAAGGTGCCCAGAGTGATGTCTCCATCCTCAGAGATTTCTAAACTTTACAGAACCAGAGGGACAAGTGGCTGGAGCTGACTTGGATTCTGGCCCTGCTTTGGGCATGGAGGGACTCCAACATGAATTTTCTGCGATTCTGTGATTCTTGAGCTACCACAAGCCACTTTGTGCTACCTCAGAAGGCAGAGCAAACTCCTTCACTGGTTTCACTTTACTGTCTAGACCTGTCCAAAACACCAGAATGATTTCTCATTTCTAACTAAATTTTTCTTGCCACCAGGTATTTCCTACTAAGTACCTACTTACTGGCAGAGGTTCTCTCGCAAACAGATGTGGCCTCCTGTTCTGCTCCTATTCCCCAGCTCGCTCCTGACAGCGAGCAGGCAGCTGCCACTTCCATCTTTCTGGACTCCACCCCCTCCCCGGCCCTCTCCCCCAGAAAACTCTGTGTAGATAAGGCAATCTATTACCTCTATTTCATATGGTTAGTTTAGAGATGCTTTTAGGTGGATGGGTCTCTTCAGTTTCCCTTCTGCAGTACAATCAATCAGCTCAAGTATTTAACGAGCAAGAACAAGGCTCCAGAGTAGTTGTACCTTCAAAAAGCTCCAATATACTCACAGAAGATTGGTAAGGTATTATTAAAAGGCCTTATATTAAATAGTATGGATTCCTTGTATTTAGACACTGAATGAAGCTGATCTCTGTCAGATTTTTGTCCAGGAGTAAAATCTGAACAAGGGAGCAAGATAAATTAAAGATATGTCCTCAGTGGAAGAGCTAAGCAGTTAAAAGTCTCATCAGTACTGGAATAGGAATGCACAAAACAACTGGAGAAAGTTTAAATAGCCTCTTGATCTGTATCTTTAAACCAGGCATTTCAAAAAAGTTAGCTTAGTTTCTGGCAGTAATACCAGTGTTTTATTTGAAGAATATTTTAATAGCTTTCAGTTTTTCCCCCCAAATTTGCACAGTTAACTATGAAACTATTACAGAACTTGGTACTAAAGCCACACTAAAAAACCCCCAACAATATTATTTTTCTTAGAAAAAGCAAAGGCACAGAAAAGCTTCTAATTGATTTACATCAGTCTTAAAGCTTTAGGTGCCTATATCCCCCAAATCCCCAGGAGCAGGTTCATTACTGGGATGTCATACCTCCAGAAGTGAACTCTGGGGGAAAAATCCAACAGTGAAAACCAAGTTGCTGAGCAAAAGAAGCCACCTACTCTGGAAAAATAACCTGTAGTGAAAGACCCTGCTTTGAGTGGCAGGTTGGATCAGGAGACCTCCAGAGGTCCCTTCCAACCTAAATTATTCTGTGACTCTGATTCATACAGCACTCAAAAGTAAAAGCCCACGACAACCCACTCTGAGCAGTCTATGCCTTGCCATACACTGTAAGTCAATGCAGTGACATATGCAATGAACTATATTACCTGATGGTTAATACCAGGCCCAGCTGTGATCGTATAGCATTGACACAGAGGATAACAGCAGTATCGCAGGCCAGAGGCACTCTCCATAAGGCCAATGGAGAACCCTCTAGCGGAAGATGAATGAGACTCCATTTTATCATTGCAAAAGCAAATGAGGTAGTTACTAAGTAGGACTAGTGGCACCAGTGCCAAAATCAACAAAATTAACATGGAAGGAAGGAAGAAGTACATGAATAAAACTCAGAGCTATAAGGTTATCCATACTGAGGGAATATGAAATTTACTGTATCGGTAAATAAATCGGAAAAACAATAGGAAGAAAGCTGATACCACTTATTTTTCAAAACATGATGAAGGTTCTGGAAGGCATCCTTTGGAAAAACAAAGACCACATACCTCTTACGTGAATATTATTTCACATTCAAGGCATACAAAGGCAAAGTAAAATAAAAGATGAAAAGCCGTTACATCTGGAAGGAAAAGTGTAGACAAGTAACACCAGAGGCTACAAACAGCTTTTGTAAGAGCCATAGTTGGATGACACCTTGGAAAACATTAGAGGTACCTTATAGCGTGGTTGAGGCCATCAGCAGTATGCCTATACCAACAGGCAATGAACGGATACACATATTCTTGAAAATGGTGAACTAGGTATGCACCTAGTGCACTGCAGCTGTGAGTGGCTTTTAGTTTGTGCAACCAGACAAGCTGGAAGGCAATTTCCCACACAGGGAATGTGTATAGTGTGGATGTCACGCCCCCAGCACTGACAAGCAGATCCACTCTTGTTGGTCTGCACTACTCGATAATGCAGAAAACATCACTGATGTTTCTGGAAAGGGTCCTAGTACAGCTGCTCTTCACCTGTGGAGTGCTTGCTTATAAGTTATGGACACTAATGAAACTAGATGTCAGTATGCTCAAATACAGAAGGAGTCTTTGTGTTCCTTTTGAGCAGACATTTTTTGGTCATGAACCTATCAGTGCTACTGACAAAAGGAGCATAACAAATATCTGCCAGTCAGGAATGCAGAGACTACCTTTTCATTTAGAAATGGTGTGAATACTGAGGACACTATACAGATAGATTATATATATTAAAAAACAAAGCAGGAAAACTGTTTTCTGCCCAAATACAGATCATAACTTCCAGAGTTACTGCTGCTGAGATGTGGAGAAAATAAGAAAGGTTATTAGCTTAGAGTGCCTAGGACAGCAAGTTTTAAATTCTGGTTATCACTGTAAAAGGCCTCTCAGTATTAAATGGATTTTTATTGTAAAAGTCATAAGAATGTTTCTCGTTCCGCTAACAATAGTGAAGGCACAGCAACACACACACAGAAAAGTTTATGCACAAATGTCTAGCACAAAGGCTGGAGACATTTGACAGTGGTATCAAATGATGAGCTCTTAAAGCTTGCTGTATACACCAGAAAATACAAGCCAAGCAGCCACATGGAGTGACTTGCTCACCTCTTCCATCATACCTCCAGCAACCTATGTCTCCTATGGTTTTTTTGCTTAGTTCCCCAGTATAAGCTTAGTAACAATATTATTATAGATAACATCCCTATCAGAATCGTTTTCACTTGACATAGTGGCATAGAGCAATATGCTGCAAATAAATGAACATAAATTTAATTTTGCATGAGGTACAGATTTAGATATGTAATCACCATTTGCTGAGTGTAGAGGAGCTAATAGTGATTATGTTCCCAGCTTAGCTACTCCAGCTTAGTAAAACAGCTATGTGGACTCAAGCCAGGGAGTTATGCTCACACACTGAGACTTTGCACACAAATGAAGCACTTGCAAATGTGTGTAACTGTGCTCTTTAGCAGATCTGGCCCCGTGTGACTAATATTCCTTTCCAGAATCTACTATTCTCTAGTATTCTGTTATGTTCAATGTTAATTTTCACTTGATTTTAAAGTATATATTTATTTCTTGGATTGTTAGGCAGTACATTAAACTTTCAATAATGCCACCAATTTGTACACCCACAGAAATATAATTTACTCCAAAGTTTTAATCCAATCTGTACTGCATTGACGAGGAAGGTTATTTGCCAATGTTTTGAAGTCAGGCAGGGTGAGAGGGAAGAGCCTTTGCATTTTCCAAGTTTATATCTAGGCCCCAGATGGAAACAATTCTACAACAAAAGAATGAAATCTGGTAGGATATTCTTGAGATCTCGTAAGTTCAGCAGCACGTCACTGGTACTGAGGCCAATTTTCCAGAAGACTGATTTGAATTGCAGAAAAGAGAAGGCCAAGTGGTATTCTAAGTTAACCCATAACATGCTGCAGTGTAGCATTAAATGGGTATTTTATATAATGCAACACATTATATAATTAACTCATGTTACATGTTTGGCTCAGCTGTTAATCTTGACTGATAATATATGTGCCTGTGGTTTTTAAAAGGAAAAACCTCCAGCACTTTAAGGGAGGCAAGTGAATGATGTGAATTTCTGTTACTGATTACAGTACTTACAATACTTTAGAGGATCTGTATTTATAATCTTAATGTTTATCTTTGACATCAGAGGCTTCAATCCACAACACTTAAAACCTTCATACATTTTGTTGCAAAAAGCTACCATTGAAACAAATAAATGATACCCCCTATCAGCCCACACATCTTTCAAAATAGATTGTTAAACTAATCAGTGAGCGAAAACAAAAGGCCTTTTAAAGCCTGCCAGCAAAGATGGAATGAATTACTTCTGAGATGCAAGGCTGCAGAGCTGGTAGCTCGCTAAGTAATCAGTCTTGAAGACTATTCGCCTTTCAGAGTTCTTAAAAAAAAGTTTCGTGGCAAAATTAACATCCATTTTAACATCTGTTTTCTAGCAGAGGAAAGATAGTCTTGTGGATTAAAGCTGAGGACTTCTGGACTCAGATTTCCCTGGGAGCTTTGGCCAAATCACTTAATCTCCCTCTACTCCATTCTTCGTAAGTAAAATGGGGGATAAAAATATTTCCTTGGGCTGCCTTTATCACTTACAGTAAAAGCTCTTTTGGTGGAGGTTGTGTCTCATATGGGGACATAGAGCTCTTATGACAAAGTGGTTCTGATCTCAGGTCCTTTGGGCCCTATTGTACAACAAATGAAGAAAAGTAATCAGAGAACAGGCTGAGGTATCACATGCTCAGGGAGTTATATCATATACACTAGAGCTGACAGAAAAAAAATCAGTAAAATAAGATATGATTAATGACTTGGGAATTTTTTCATGAAACTACCAGGAGTTTCATGAGTTTTGTGACTAGTCATTGTTGGGAAAAAACATCGTGACAGACAATCATCCTTCACAAGGGCTCAGTGAACTCAGATGAAATTATTAAAAGTAAAGCAAATAAACGTAATTCATTAGGTCTGAGAAGAGCTCTCAGCTTAGAAATCTTGTTTACTCTGAAAAATCTCAAGCCTAGGTAACTTCGAGACATGAAGCCCCCAAAACTGATGCTGATGCTGAATATAAGCAATTGGAACTTGAAATAATTTTTTAAATGATTGTCTTCTCCTAAAGCAAGGGGATTTTCCCACATTGCCTATAGCATCAAGCTTCTCATTCTTAAAAAACCACTCATATTGGTTTAAATAACGGTTTTAAAATGTCAAAACTAAAATAGTTACTGGGTGAATGAAGAGATTTGTCAACCAGCTTGAGACTGAGATAAAAAACTAAAATAAATATCCAAAAGATCTCAAACATGAAAATATAAAAAACGGATGGGTTTTGAAACTTTATACAGTAAACCTGGTCTTTTTATTTCTTTTTATAGAAATTGCTTGGCTTTTTTTACTGATAGGTAATACTAACTTTCTATAAACATGCTCTCCTGAAGGTTGAAATTCTTGGTGGGTTGAAAATGGTGTTTGATTACCTACTGTGCATTGCAAATTTAGGTTTCTTCAATCAACCTGCCAATCAACTTCTTCCACTGTAAATAAATACACTGAACAAAACTGAAGAAAAAAAGGAAGACCAAACAGGGAATTCTGTTAAAGCTAATAATTCTTATCTCTCATTCCCTCCTGTATTCCTAGCAGTGCATGCAGAACAGCATGAAAAGCAGAAGTCAGGGAGCAGTGAAATAAAATGAGGGCAGAGGGGCACAAGGGCACACACAAAATGGAGAAGACACAGCAAGCTAAGTGAATGACCATCTTGTCTTAAGAATTTTCATGTTCGTGCAGTTCTTCAAAGCCGGTTGAAGCAGAAAACAGTTAAATGGAGCATAACCAGAAATGAACTAATCAGTTGTTGTATACTTATTACTGCTCAGGTCAGCATAACCTTTCCATATTTTGATACATTTTTAATCTCACTTTTCAAGCAAAAATAATTTTACTTTTCTGACACAAATCTAACCCTCCTGAATTATTTTTTTAAATGAATGTGTTACACATTTTAGAGAAGAAAAATAAGGCTGTAACTAGAGGTAAGCAGATATAAAAAGATAGTTTCCACAAACATTTATCTGATTGTTCAAATTATATTGTTTGAACTTTTGTACTGCCAATATGTGTATCAACACATATGTTCTCACCAGGAGTGTATTGCAGAAATGTTTATAAAATAGTTCTAAATGTATAGTCATGAAAACTGCATTTTGTATTTGCAATCAGGAGTGTTTGTGCATAAAA
The DNA here is from genome assembly GCF_026419915.1 of Harpia harpyja. NCBI lineage: Eukaryota > Metazoa > Chordata > Aves > Accipitriformes > Accipitridae > Harpia > Harpia harpyja. The sequence continues at coordinate 29,095,220 of NC_068947.1, forward strand.
AGCTTTGAGAAAGAGTTGGGACCATGGGACCTAGTGGTTTCTTCCAACCTAAACTATTCTATGATCCTATTAAAATAAATTTTTATGAGTTGTTCGTATCTAATCAGTAAGGAGATTCATCTCATGTGACTCATTTTAAATCAAAAAGGCTTATCAAATACTGTAAGCTACTCACAATCAAACCACTAGCAAAAAATTGTCCAAAATAAGTTTTCCAGTGACTTAAGCAATGGAAATATTGGTGGAAAATTGTAAGGAATGACAATCAGGACAGAGAAAAAAAACCCCAAAACAAATAGATAAATCACCAGTAACAGCTTATATGACACAGTTTGTGAAGAAATGGAGAAATCTTAAGACCCCAGAGCCCAATTTTTCTGTTTTTCTTAAAAAAAGTTTCTGCATTTCTGTGAAATGCCAAACTATTTAGCTTCATTATTTACACATTTTCCTGATTTGTGGAAAGTTATGTTAAAAATAATAAACTCTGTTGGAAAAGGTTCAGATTCTGCAGCTTTTAAACAGGTTCTAGTGGCTATTATTTTAAGTTGTCTCACTGAAGTAGGTAAAATTGTTCTCCTCAGTACTTGTTTGCAATATGAAGGCAAGTCCTAATAACAGGTTTATTTCTCTAGACTTTTCCCTTGTATTTACATTGCGTGTTTCATCATGATTTGAGTTATAAAGCAGTTTGTGCAGAGGAAAATGTTAGCATTGGATGGCAATGAGCAGAAGCCTATATAACACCTTGCACAAGAGGTTTGCAGTGTCATTATCTTCTTTTATCTCTTACATTTGTAAACTATAAAGAAAAATAATAGTGAGAGCAGGAAAGATAAGAGCCTGAAAGACAGAGTGGACACAATATGTGTTTAAAGGAGACTTTCATGCATGTAGTTAAAACTATTGGCTGAAACAAGCCACGAGTCATGTTCCATGATAGCAATGAAGTATCAGCCAACGAAATTTGATGTACAACCCAGGTTTCCCCTCCTTTAAACAGACTGTAACCTAAAGAAATTAAAACGTATATAGAGAAGCTAGATCAAAAGCACAAAAAACAGAACCATGATTTGAGCCTTCCACTCTCTAAATGGTTGAAGAAGATGTGGGGGTCCAATGGTCTGGTTCCTTTTGAACCCAAGGGAGAAGGGGGCACCATCACAAAACTCAGGCTGAACTCTGAGTTCAGGAGTTTTTGCACTTGGAATTCTCCCTGGCATATGGAAGTTGTTGCTCTTTACAGAGCAATAAAGGCTGGCTTTTAGGCAGAGTCCTTTCCATTTCAAAATACTTTACTTAAATAGTTAATCCCTAAAACTAGTTCAGTTGAACTTTCCTCATGATCTTTATGAATATAACTATTTGCCTACATGTATCAGTGTACTTTGAATCAAGTCTAAATAAAGGGTAGGAAAAAATGATACTAAGATGATGAGGTGCGAAGTTAGCCAATGGGAGGAGTACATAGTTTACAGAGATGATAAAAATTCAGCGTAGTATTACAACAAAAAGTAAGGTGTAATTAGCCTCCTATGGTATGATTTACATTTTTAAAATCTGAAAACCACTCTCCTGTGAATATTCTTGAATGAAACAATTCAGACCCATAAGATTAGATAGAATATCTATGATGTGGATCCATCTACAATTTGGATTTTCATCCCTTTTCAAAATCTCTTTATTTACAGCTGCCTTTACAGTTTAGTTTTCTTCAGTGAATGCCTTCAAAATACTGAACTTCAGACTAGGCCTAGGAAGGGAGTAAAAAACCCAGATTTCCTTGTCTATAAGGTGCTTTATTATTTTTTTCAACTAAAAATTGATTACTATCAGCCTCCTTTCCATATCAGAACAGTTAATTTTTTAATCCCTGTTTAGTTAGTGTTCATTCATATTTTAAAATTATCAAACATTTTCTTTAGGTATAAACATTTTTCATTAACGGCCTCTTAGTTTATGATCCCTTCTTGCAGAAAGTCTTTATTTGTGGGCTAACAGGCTGTTGTGGTTTAACCCCAGCCAGCAACTAAGCATCACGCAGCTGCTCACTCACTCCCCCCCACCCAGTGGGATGGGGGAGAAAATCGGGAAAAGAAGCAAAACCCGTGGGTTGAGATAAGAAAGGTTTAATAGAACAGAAAAGAAGAAACTAATAATGATAATGATAACACTAATAAAATGACCAGTAATAATGAAAGGATTGGAATGTACAAATGATGCGCAGTGCAATTGCTCACCACCCGCCGACCGCCACCCAGCCAGTGCCTGAGCGGCGATTCCCCGCCCCCACTTCCCAGTTCCTATACTAGATGGGACGTCCCATGGTATGGAATACCCCGTTGGCCAGTTTGGGTCAGCTGCCCTGGCTGTGTCCTGTGCCAACTTCTTGTGCCCCTCCAGCTTTCTCGCTGGCTGGGCATGAGAAGCTGAAAAATCCTTGACATTAGTCTAAACACTACGGAGCAACAACTGAAAACATCAGGGTTATCAACATTCTTCACATACTGAACTCAAAACATAGCACTGTACCAGCTACTAGGAAGACAGTTAACTCTATCCCAGCTGAAACCAGGACACAGGCTGTTCTTTCTTTCTTTCTTTCTTTCTTTCTTTCTTTCTTTCTTTCTTTCTTTCTTTCTTTCTTTCTTTCTTTCTTTCTTTCTTTCTTTCTTTCTTTTTCTTTCTTTCTTTCTTTCTTTCTTTCTTTTTTTCTTAATCTGAGGAATGTCAGATCACAGACACATCTCATTTCAAAATTCTCTTTTTTAGCACAAAATAAACCACAGCAATTGAGATTCATTCCAATTTTTTTTTTTTTTTTATTTTTTACAGTTTCGACTGCTGTAGCACTGTATAATGCATGTTAAAGAAAGTGGTTAAGGCTTCCTCACACCCTTCCATTACCTACCACACTGACCATATATTAAGGGCAGTATACATTAAGCACAATCACACCCCTCAGCCATATTTCCTTACAAATATAAAGAGACAATAGCACCACATCAGACTTACAAGAAGTTGTTTCCCAAACCATAAATAAAGATAAGTTTAAAACAGATGTAGAAACCTTGAGGCCAGTACTCTTCTGTGTAATATTAGTTTCAGCTAAGTTAAACACCAGTAATTTGAGTTGTATTCATCTAAGTTTACCTAGTATGACAATGAAACACTTTATTGGCAGATGTACTATCCTTCCTTCTCAGAAGAGAGAATTGTTTCGTTGCTTTTCTTCACAGAATTTATGTAGTATTTATACTGCAGTAGTGCCTAGAGATTCAGTAATGAATGGGGAACTAGTTGCATCCAGCAGGACAGGACAATGGGACAGTTGTCCCATGGAACATCAGAGCAATGAACCTTGTCCCCCAAAGCTATAAGTAATAGCAGACATACTATTTTATGCTTCCCTGAGGGACAAGAATGAATGAACATGGCCAAAGCACTCAATCCAGTGATAGACCCGTGTGGAGAAGCCAAGGCAATGTTTTCAAAATAATGGTGTATATTCTGCTGAAGAAGAGACTGAAAGGGTGTCCTGTGTGGCGCTTTATATTTAGAGTTCTCTACAACAGAGTGTACAGCTGCTGTCACCAAAAAGGAATCTTACAATGTATAGAAAGCATAAGGACTGTTGAGGTGTTTGCAGATGGTCTGAATCAATTTCACTAAGGAATTTAAGGAATTTCTCATGGACTTTCCAGAAGAAAGGGCTTTCCCATTCAATTCAACAGATGATGAGATGGGAAAGAGCTTTTGTGAGGGGCACGGAAAAACATAAATATTAAATCAAGGAGAGACCTTTAACAGCTGGCAAACCTCTGTATAGCCACAGTTGCCAAACATTGTAATTAGTTTTTTAGGAAGAAAAAAATCTAGATTTGGTTGCTCAGAGAGCTAAAAAAGGAGGAAAGAGATGTCAATTTAGAAGAAGCAATATATGAAGTATGCATGTGAGCTACAAAATCATAGAATCATAGAATATCTTGAATTGAAAGGGACCCACAAGGCTCATCGAGTCCAACTCCCTGCTCCTCGCAGGACTACCTAACACTAAACTATATGACTAAGAGCATCACCCAGACACTCCTTGAACTCTGACAGGCTTGGTGGCGTGGTCACTTCCCTGGGGAGCCTGTTCCAGTAACCGACCACCCTTTCAGTGAAGAACCTTTTCCTGATGTCCAACCTGTACTTCCCCTGATGCAGCTTCACTCCATTTCCTCATGTCCTATCACTGGTCACCAGAGAGAGGAAAATCCACTGTGTACTTCAGAGTATCAATGCAGAAGATTGCCTGCCCATCATCTTTCCTAGAAGATATGCAGAACCAGGTAAACCGGTTGAATTTTTAAAGAATCATTGCACATGTATCTACTTAGGCATTTCAGTTGTTATTACTTAGATGACCTGCAGTTGTCTTAACTCGGACATGTGGACTCACCCACCTTCTTGTACCATGTTTTTGTAGTCAACTCCTCTCTTTAATTTAATCTTTAATTTCTGGATTCCTTACAGTCTGTTCAAGTAACAGTTACTAAACCTGAACCATTATTTTTACTTGTTAACTGTCTCTGCTTTTCGGTCACTAAAAGCAACATGCTACGTTATATGTTAAATATTATCATACCCTACCAGGATTACTACCACCATGGTGTTTTTAATTGTTGAAAGGATCTCTGTCTTTCTCATCCAACTCCAGCTATTAAGTATGTGATAAATATGAGTCCGTTTCTCCTTTCAAGCCCTGCAAAAGGGAAACAAAGGGTCTTCTCTCCCTCTATTCTACAGATCTTTCTTTTAAACACACAAGTCTATCGCTTGCTTCCATTGTAATTCTTTGCCACTGAACAAAGAATTGCTCAGATTACATCAGGTTCACCAGTCACTAGAGCAGACTACAAAATGGACTTTATGACATAAGCAGTTTTGATTGAATAAAAATGGTTTACTTAAAAGCTTTCTGCTTTAAAATGTGTTTTTCTAAGCTGAAAGCTGAATAAAGGAAATATTCTTTTGCAAACTTTAAAATTTACTTGAAAGTGTCTCAATATACCTTGTGGTAACACCAGTTCTGAGATCTCAGGACTCTCTTTCCTCTATGGGCTAAATTCCCTAGCTGAATTGTATCCCCTATGATACATCATACTTTTAAACTCTTGCTAAGCTGCTCAAGTGCATGATGAGAGGTCCAAATCTGTGGTGTATCTATGCAGGGAGATGTTGGAAGTTCATTGGGAATTTAAGCAGCCTTGTTGATTTTGCAAGTAGTTATAGATATTTGTGAAATATTTGACATATAGATTTTTTTTTTCTAAAACTGTTAATTTTAAGCACCCACATGTATACTATTCCCAAGCAGTTGCCTGAATTTGCCTATGGCAGACCTCCAATAATTTCCACTGAATAATAAGTAACTTCTATATACCAGACTGCTTGAGTTAGAGAGGTAGATTTGTGCACTTCTGAAATGACCTCAGCATATTTTCACAACATGAGGATTGGAAAATTTTAAAAAAGGAAACTCGTATTTTGAAGGATATATTTTCAGCCACTTTTACAACAAATTCTGAATTTATTCTTTAACAATCTTCTTCAACCCAAGGGCCATCTTCCTGTTTGACTGAATCCTCTGCTTAGAGATTTTCAACAGTGAAATGCCCCATTTTAAAGATGTTTTGGAATAAGCAATCCCAGAGATTTAGAGGTCATTTAAAAGATGGTTTGGAATAAGCAGTCCCAGAGATTTAGAGGTCATGGATGTTCACAAGCCTTTCTTACCATTTTGAGCTTCCTTGAAACACATCTTATTTCTCAAAGCTGCATCTACTACCTTGATTGACCTTGTCTGACTAGATTTTTTCCCTTTTTTCCCTTTCTAGTATTGATCAATGCATAACCTCTCTTTCAGTTGTCTATAGATATCTTAAGAACACACAGAGAATGCAATATAAGTAGTAAGAGAGGAAATACACATTTAATCCTGTATTAAATCCCTTGCTGGAATGTTATGAAGAAAATCAATATTAGGCAAGATCCTAACCTGGTGTAGATTTGTGTAGCTGTGTGAAAGTGAATGAGCTATGAAAACATATCCCCACTGAGAATCTGGTACAATATGTTTTATACAAAGAAGAAACATAGATTCTTTCAGATTGAGCTGCTGTAATGCAATTTTATAATAAATTTTGTATCAACAGCATTTTTCAGTTTGTATCCTAAATCATATTTTGTATGCTTCACTTCTTAAACAGGTTGAGGCAATCTCATCAAAGCCCCTCTCATTCTAGAAAAAAATCCTGCAGTGTAATCTTTCAGGCAGATCTATATGAGATGAATAGAAGATAATGAAAACATGAGAGGCTGCCTCAGCTCAGAGGCCAGTTAGGCTTGCTCCTTTTCTGATCTCCTCAGGTGTGTTTGGTCTTTTCCTCTTGTCTTTGGGATGATTCTCCCACTTCCAGCTCTCCATTCAAATTGGTTTAGGTGGTTCCCAGAAGGGAACAGCAGAACCACGAAGACTATTTACTTGATGTTGGTATTCAATGTCTCATAGTGTAGTGGGTACTTATTATAAAGAGATCAGCCCTCTCAAGCAGAATAAGATGAAACTGTTGCCCTCTCAAGTGAAAAATCAAGTGCACAGATCAAAATGTTCTATTAATACAGATATTTATGGCTCTATTTTGTACAATTACAGTATTCCCCACTCACAATTTACTTTATATCCACAACCCCCTACACTTTGTACTTCAGGCACCATATCAGGAGGACTAGAGAATGAGAAAATAATAGTTTATTGCATGGTACCTTCTATTTGGATATGACAGTGAGTCCCATTATCTTCTAAAAAGCTCTCTTTGTCATCATTTATAAAAGAACATTTATGCTGCAATTCACAACAAGTTTGTAGTTCTTTCCTGATTTGGTATGCTTTATTGCTGAATATTCTAACTGTGTGTGAAATTTTGATACAATGAGCCATTGAAGACTGCTCTTATACATCTAATCACATGAATTTATTCCTTGCAAATTCACACACATTTGTATTGCTATAAAGATACAATGCTCGTACATACTTACATCACAAAAGTGTGCAGTAGAATGGCCTTTTTTAAAGGAACTCAATCAATACAACCTCATGGTTTGTAGACTGAAGCATAATTCTAAACTTAATTAATAGCTACCTGGGTGTTTGGCACTTTGGATGCAAGGAAAATTTGGTAAGCTGAAACTTGAACATGCTTAATTATACCATGACCTATCAGTTCTGCTTGCCATTTCACACCTGGCCCCTGTCACAAATATTCCAGATAGCCATGCTTTACTCCACATGTTGTCATTTAACTGCTTTATATGTTTCTGATTCACCTTGCTACAAACTGTAGTGTCAGCACAGACCTGAACATGCACTGAATTTTATGATGTGTTTTGAAAGTAAAAGATTTTAAGTAGTATATTGCAATTTTTTTGTTCAGACTGGAGTGATGCAAACCATGATCCTGAACAGGATGAATTATAACACTGTCCTATGGCCTACATTTTGAAAGAGGATTTGATTTTATGATAAACACATTTCTGCCATTACAAATAAAATAAAAACAGATTTACAATGCCATGGCATTTTATTAGGAAAATGTGAAAACAACAGTTTTACAACTCTCAGTTTGTGGGCTAGTACATTCCTAAGTGTTATTACAACTCAGCAGAGAACACATTCTCATTCTGTAGGCCAATGTTATTAAAAACACAACCGGGAATGCTTTCCAAAACTGCCAGTATCCCTGTAACAGTCTTTCATCAATAGGCGTTCTGGTAGTAATCTCTTTTTTGTAACTACCAGTTCCTTTGTATTGCAGAGTTTCACCTCCCAGCAGGTTCAGCTCCTCAAGGAACGCCAGAGCAGCTCCATCAGTCCAAGATCAAGGATCTACAGTGTTTCAGCAGCTGCAGTTTTGGCCAGGCAGCTGTGTGGCCCCGCGGTCCTTCCCGAGCACTGGGCTGGAAGGCAGCACTGTTGGTGGCTGGTGCTGACTTCTGCTTAGCTGATAATTTCTAAATCAAAGCACTGTACCTGAGCCTGGTCCAAAGCTCACCACGGAAGTCTGCTTGGTGCTCAGCATTTTTGCAAACGGAGCCATCTGGATGTCTAAACAGACCTTAGGGTCCCGACTTAGGATATCCAAGGAAGGTAGCTCAGGTCTGCCACTCTGACTTTTCTTAACAGGAGCGGGCTTGGGTCAAATGCTGGTGGCTTTGGAAAGACAGAGCTCTAAATTTTGAGATCTTAAGCAAGAGTTTCCAATGGCAGAATAAGTCGCTACGTGCACTTTATACAAGAAATAAAAGTGAATTGTGACAGCACTCACATGATATTTTTGACTTACTAGGTCCTTTGGCTACATTTTATAGTTCCTTGGGTAGCTATACAGCTACACAAACCCAGAATGTAATAGATATCCTAAGAAAAAAAAAAAAACAAACAAACCTGGCTCTCAGAGGGCTGTTTGAATTGCTTGTGGTTTTTGAAATCTAATACTAAGGATCCAGAGAGCTACCATAATTTTTTTTTACATACCTTGGCATCCCATCTGTAAGGATAACATCTACAAGCCACTCCTTTGTGTCTCTTATGACCAAATGATATATGGGCTACGCAGATGGCTTATGATAAGGACAGTCATCCTACTACTGACAATTCTACTAAATTAACTGCCCAAACAAAAAAGTTAGCAAGTATACTACCATTTGCCAAATATCCAGCCTTCATTCAGCTGGCTTGTTTCAATGGCAGGCTGAGACACCTATACTGAATTCTCAAGCAGCAATCAATCTGCAGCATTTATTAGATCCCTGAAAGCATACAGAATAAAAGAATCCAACAACTGAGACTGAACACAAAGATTTATGATGCACTCAATATGGCTCACACTCATTGGGCCACCTATATGACTTGAGTCTTTTCCAAATATATTAATACAAAATCCTCCAGGCATCCGTTCAGACCTCAGAAGCCTGTAGAAACTCTTGGATCTTTTGCCAGATCCCAGAAACCTGTAGATACCCTGGCTGTTTTGTTTTGAAGTGTGGATTGATTCTTATGCTTTCTGCATTGCTTCTCCTGCCATTTAAAAAAGCATATTAATATTCAGAGGAGGAGGGAAGGCAAATAAGATGGAAGAATTCTCTCTTAATAACTTCTAATGGATCCATCTATTTCATTCCTTTCAGTTGTGCCTGTCAGTCTCCACTGTTTAAGGAATTTAATGCTATTTACTTTTTCCATATGGTCTGTGTCAACTCAGGCAGCCCAAAAAACCTTAACCGAAAGGAAAGGGGAGGGAAGTGAATCTACTCATGTCTCCCAATCAGATGAAAAAAATTATCAATACTACATAGTACTGAACTGGATATCAACAGGAGTGCAAGCAGGTAGGTAGATTTCTGGTTAAGCTGTCCTATGACCAGTATTCTCTAATAATTCCATGACAAGATACAGGTCAGTGGTCTTCTAAGTGAATATAATGCTTTCATATTTGAAGGTTTTTTGAAAAATTATCCTTTCAGACTAGGTATATTAAAATTATAATAAGACATATAATTGCCAGATTGGGTGGAAGTCCAGGAACTTTACTCAGAGTAAACTAGCTGGTAAATAACAACTTACAGACTTGCACATTCAAGTGTGCTAGGAAAGATGGTATAACTGGAAAGGCATAGAAGTCACCAGCAATGCTTTTTAGCGTTGAACTGAAAGGCAGTCAGTTATCTCACCAGTATTTGAAGGTGGTGTTGCAGACTATAGAGTTGATTCATTGCTGTAGCTACAGAATAATAATGCTTAACATTTAACATGCATAATGCAAGCTTTATTATACTGTTCCATACTTATCAGCAGGACTACCTTGCAGGTCAATACCTCTCCAAATTGTGACTTTTTCCAAATGTGATTCATTGTATGCTTAAAATGAAACTGCAGCAACTTGGAAAGTTGTCTTGTAAACAGTTTAGCAGCTAGAAGTGAGGATGCCTCCTGTTACCAGTTGTATCTCAAAATACTACAGGTGATACAAACATCTGCAATTGTGTTTCCTCCACAGCTCTCAAAAGGTATGAAGAGTAAACTGACAACATCTTTACAACCTGTGTAGGAATCATTACACACACATTTCATTAACATATTATAAAGACTTCCCCAAAATAATATGGCATAACTACATGGGTTTATCTTCCAGGGTAGATTATGGAACGGTTTGTCTTGAGAGCACTCATGTGGCAAGTCCAGGATAAGAAGGGGATCAGGCCCAGTCAGCATGGGTTTACGAAAGGCAGGTCCGGCTTGACCAACCTGATCTCCTTCTATGACCAGGTGACCCGCCTAGTGGATGAGGGAAAGGCTGTGGATGTTATCTTCCTTGACTTCAGCAAGGCCTTTGACACTGTCTCTCATGGCATACTCCTTGAGAAACTGGCGTCTCATGGCTTGGATAAGTGCACTCTTCACTGGGTGAAAAACTGGCTGGATGGACAAGCCCAGAGGGTCGTGGTGAATGGGGTGAAATCCAGTTGGCGGTGGGTCACTAGTGGTGTTCCTCACAGCTCGGTGTTGGGCCCCGTTCTGTTTAATATCTTTATCAATGATTTGGATGAGAGGATTGAGTGCACCCTCAGCAAGTTTGCAGACGACACCAAGTTGGGAGGCAGGGTCGATCTGCTTGAGGGTAGGGAGGCTCTACAGAGAGACCTGGACAGGCTGGATCGATGGGCTGAGGCCAATTGTATGAAGTTCAACAAGGCCAAGTGCTGGGTCCTGCACTTGGGTCATGGCAACCCTATGCAGCGCTACAGGCTTGGGGAAGAGTGGCTGGAAAGCTGCCCGGCAGAAAAAGACCTGGGGGTGCTGGTTGACAGCCGGCTGAATATGAGCCAGCAGTGTGCCCAGGTGGCCAAGAAGGCCGACAGCATCCTGGCCTGTATCAGGAACAGTGTGGCCAGCAGGAGCAGGGAGGTGGTTGTTCCCCTGTACTCGGTACTGGTGAGGCCGCACCTCGAGTACTGTGTTCAGTTTTGGGCCCCTCACTACAGGAAAGACATTGAGCTGCTGGAGCGTGTCCAGAGAAGGACAACCAAGTTGGTGAGGGGCCTGGAGCACAAGTCTTATGAGGAGCGGCTGAGGGATCTGGGGCTGTTTAGTCTAGAAAAGAGGAGGCTGAGGGGAGACCTTATCACTCTCTACAACTACCTGAAGGGGGGTGTAGTGAGGTGGGTGTTGGTCTCTTCTGTCAGGTGTCTGGAGATAGGATGAGAGGAAATGGCCTCAAGTTGAGGCAAGGGAGATTTAGGTTAGATATTAGGAAAAATTTTTTTACTGAGAGGGTTGTCAAACATTGGAATGGGCTGCCCAGGGAAGTGGTTGAGTCACCATCCCTGGAGATACTCAAAAAGCGAGTAGACGGGGTACTCCAGGACATGGTTTAGGGGGCATGGATGATGGTTGGACTCAATGATCTTGAAGGTCTTTTCCAACCTAAATGATTCTATGATTCTATGATTCTATGATTCCAGGCTCTGTATTGGGAAGTCAAAGGATGAGCTATTTAAAGTTGAGGCTAAAGCTTTATAGTGAAGAGGGAGATGAGAGGGAGAGACATACATATATGCAAACAGATTTTGATGCAATAGTACTGGAAACTGAGGAGGCTGGGACATGAACACAGCCCTACTCACATCTTGTAGCCTTGAACATAGCTGCCACCTGAGGCAGTGTGAAGGGGGTCCACATCATGTTAAATGGTTGAAATATGAATAAAATAAATGGTTGCAAGGGTAAAATCATTAAGTTACAGTAGCTGATTTCCAATTTTATATGACCTAATTTAGTTTTTTGTCAGTAAATAAAAATAATTTGTATTTTCTCTGAATGCAGCTGCAACACAATCAATCAGATCTAAGTTTCGTAATATTTTCCCTCCTCCAGAAGCCTCCAGTCAGTCAGCAAAGGTCCGTAGTATTGCCAGTTTCATATCTCTGTGGCGTTTTTTTTTACATACATTAAAGACAAAGAAATGAAAACAACCAAACTTCCTTTCACCCCATAAAGAAAGTAAACATGGGAGAGATTTTATTTACTTTCTTTTCTCAGGAATTAATTGAGAAAATTGAAGAATTTAAGTGATAAAAGAGAAATATCTTTTAAGGAGTTAAGTGGCTTGTAGGGAAAAAATATTTGAACCTCTGGGAATATATTAGTATTGTGTGTAATGAAAAACAGGAGAAGAATCTAATGACAGTAACTTAAAATAGATCCTACATACAAGAGGTGAGGGCCACAGAATTGCTCTGAGAGTCAGGCCCAAAGCAAACAAAGATCACTTATAAGGCTTTTGAGTCTCTAATATCAGAGAGTTCCAATTTAAGGATTTTTCTCGGACTGATCAAAATGTCGTACTTACCAACAAATCATCTGCTGCAGCCAAATTAAATGTAATGTTACCTGTAATTACAGCTTTGAAAGATTAATTTAGACACTTGTGCACACAGCCTAGGAATGGACTTTTATTATTCGTGCTGTAGCAGTCCATCTGTGGTTTGGGAAGGTTCATCTACAGGTCACTGAATACAGGTAACATGACTAATTTACATTTTTTATAGGTAGAGGAAGAAATAGCTTATGCTATATTAAAAACCCCATGCTAAACAAAGGGGTCTTTGAAAATATAATTTGATTTATTACATGTACCACAAATTTTAAAGCTAAATTGCTCTCCACATACAAAAACATAAATTTGATTGAATTCCTAAAGGCACTTTCAGTCTCTGCTACCTAATTCCAATCCAGTTATCTTTCATATTTATAATTCAGCTAATCAGATACGATATGTGACTTCACTTGTAAACGTTTTCTGATTAAAAAAAAAGATTGATACAGAACAAATAGAACAAACTGCACTGGGGAAATGTTAGTTCTTTGCTAATATAATTCAAAAATAATTTATAACATATTTGTTTGTGTTAAGGCTGAAGGCCCCAAACCAGCTCTCAAAGTGCAGCTCCTATTGACTTCACTGGGATCTGTGCCTGTGTGTCTGAAATCTGGGCTGGGCCATAAGGAATTGTGCCAGATACAGTAATCCAAACATAGGAGTGGGATGAAAAAGAGAGGTGCTCAATTACATGAGAAAAATAATTTGTAAAACTGCAAACATTAGGTAAAACTGTGCTTCCTCGCATAAGAAACTAGAGACAATGAGACTGAAGTCAAACCACTACTGTTTTTCCTTGAATAGAGCAAATACTGTGACTACTTGTCATTCATAACTCCCTTAAAATAGCATGTTCAGCAGGATTTAGATCCCAGGATAATTTCCTTCCACATCAGCCACATGTCTTCACAAGTTAATAACACTCCAATCACTTGTTTTAAAGTTTCTGGGAGCGACATATTCCCGTAGCTTGCTGCTTTTATGGGAGCCCTTTTCAAAATTTCGGGAGAGGAGAGGGCAGGATAATTCAGAATAACTGATAAGGAGAATAAAAAAAAGATCATAGTTGGTAACATACTGTTACAACATTGGAGATGATAATTCTCCAATTCTACTTATCTACAGGAGGTGAAGAGAGTGATACCAGTTCATGTATACCCATAAGAAAAGAGTCAGCGTGCCTGTTGTCGGTGAGGTTAATGGAAATGGCAAACACTAAGGAAACCTATGGAATTATTGCTCCACTAGAGTAAACAGTAGACTTAGGAAGATTCACTGAATCCAAATTATCAAAGCTAATGTATTGCAGTCTAGGTAATCATATGACATGATCGTAAATGGTCCAGGGACATAATTTTTCCTTTCCAGCAATTATACACAACTGGTGAGGCTCTTTCTAAAAGTGTGTAGAGTTCCTAGTAAAAATAGGATCCACTCTGAGTTTTTAGCATCTATGGAAATCATCTGTATCATAATAATAAGCAGCAATTGAAATTGCTTCCATCTTTGATTTGATCATTTGTGCTGGTTTTGAGTGGGACAGAGTTAATATTCTTCATAGTAGTTAGTATGGGGCTATGTTTTGGATTTGTGCTGAAAACAGTGTTGATAACACAGAGATGTTTTTGTTACTGCTGAGCAGTGCTTACACAGAGCCAAGGCCTTTTCTGCTTCTCACCCCACCCCACCAGCGAGGAGGCTGGGGGGGCACAAGAAGTTGGGACAGGACACAGCTGGGGCAGCTGACCCCAACTGACCAAAGGGATATCCCATACTGGATGACGTCATGCTCAGCTATATAAAGGTGGGAAGAAGAAGGAAGGGAGGACGTTCAGAGTTATGGTGTTTTGTCTTCCCAAGTAACCATTACATGTGAGGACCCCTGCTTTCCTGGGGATGGCTGAACACCTGCCTGCCAATGGGAAGCAGTGAATGAATTCCTTGGTTTGTTTTGCTTGCGTGCACGGCTTTTGCTTTACCTATTAAACTGTCTTTATCTCAGCCCACAAGTTTTCTCACTTTTACCCTTTTGATTCTCTCCCCCATCCCACTGAGAGGGAGGTGAGTGAGTGGCTGCATGGGGCTTAGTTGCTGGCTGGGGTTAAACCATGACATCAGTCAAGTATTTTGTCAAACCACACATGCTCTTTTTTCACCTGTTCTTCATTTTGATACATCTTTCAATGTCTGTGTCAGTGATACTGCTTTTGAGACTGACATCTGTGAAAAACTGCTTTTTTTTCTGGCATCTCTTCCTGTTCGTAATTTTTACAATGTAAATCTTCAGTAAGTTTGTCAGCCTTAACTGAACAACTGTTTTATAGAATAGCCTCAAATGCTGGAGCTGGATTTTTTTCTCTGGAAACAAATCCCAACGTCTTTTATTCTTACCCTACTCTTGCCTATTTCTCTTAAAACTAGTGAGGCTGTAAGAGATTTAAATTACTGTGGAAAGTGGCCTAGCATTTTTGTATAAATACATTTAAAAGCTGTGATTAGTGGTTCTGATTAAGGATTCACAATATTTTATTCCTGCTTATAAAGCACTGTATGTGTGCTTAATAATATAGTTAAACAAAAGACAAGGACATTGCCCCCAAAAACATACAATTGGGGTTCTGAGTCTGCATCTGCAGGAGCAGCAGGAGCTGCACCTTAGGAACTACTCTTCATTCCACCGGAACCCCCTTTTGAGGTCCACAGGGTCCTTGCTAGGTAAAAAGGTCCAGATGCAGTATCAGAATTAGTGCTGAGAGGTAGCAGGATACTGTAAACATGTAAGCATGGAAAGATCTGTGCTTCAGTCTAGAAAAAGCACAGTCTAAGTGTAGGTGGGACAAATATTTGGCTGGACTGATGCTGTTCTACCTTCCGTTCAAGCTTCGTAATGAAGCAACACTGAAAGAGTCAGCTGTGTGCTCCTGTACATACAAACCAACACAAGAGTTAGGAAATAAGAATAGGTAGGACAAGGATTAAAAACCAGCCACAACACACATTTAAATAATAACAGAAACACAAAGGAGAGAAGGAAGTAACAAGGACTTCAAAAGGAACTTGTAAATTAGAATGGGATAAAATTAAGAATAAGCACCTGAAGTTCACTGCATTATAGAAAAGTCCTTCAGGTAAACTGTTAGAAGCTCCCTTGGTTGAAACATTTAAGAATAAGCATATACACAGAAACTTACTGAACATGACAAATATTCATTGTGAAAGAAGGGACTAGAAAATAGCCTCTTAATGTTTTTCAGACTAAGTCTCATATTTCAATAGCAAGACAACTTCACACACCCTATTAGCAGGTCATCTCCTGTTCATGATCACGCTGTTCCCCTTTGCAGGAGCTCATAAGGAAAAAATATACATGAAGCTAATGGGGCTTTAACACTTATGAAAAGACAGGTAGCAGCCAGAAACAAAAGGAAGGCGCAGTATATGGAAAACATTTTCTCTATGGATTACAAAGCATAGTTCATAAATTAGATAAATGAGCAGGTTTTCCTTCTCAATGACTCTTGAGCTTTGCTGGTAATCACCACATGGCAATGTTTTCAAGTATTAGTGAAACAGTACTGATTGCATTCTCCACCCAAATGCCATCATTCAAGTGTTATTTCTCTGCATTTTGTGAAGATGCAGCGTGCCATTGTTTCTCCTTTGCTTGGCTCCTCTGTTTTCAGTACAGCCCTTTACACTAAAAAGAATAAGTAAGCTCTGTAAGTGTTAGAATGTGTCTACCTGATTAACACAGCATAGCATATGCAGAAAAGAAGGCTCTGTCTTTCTATGTTTCTCTCCATTAAAAGCAAAAACCCCACTTTTTTTTAATTCAATAATGAATTAACTACACATTGTATTATATGTTCCATTGTACATTGTATATGAAAGTTGCAGAAATTTAAATTGTTATTACTTTTTACACATAAGAAATACAAAACCAAACATATTTTTATTTTAACTTTAAGATATCTTTTCACAGCTTCTTACAAAGAAACAAAATGCCTTTCACATGAGAGATGCTGAGGAACCAGTCAGCGGATGTCAAGATGGTGGCTGCAAGAAAAGTGAGAGGACAAAGATTCAGTAAGAGATGCCACATAAATATAATTTCTAAGGAGTGAATGACAAATGTAAGTAAGTAAGTCATACAGCTTCTCTGCAGTGGCTAAATTGGCTGCTGAATCCTGAACCCAGTGGGGCTCATTTTTGGTACATCCAAAAGGCCTTTGGACAGACAGCTGTCTGAGAAAACTTGAGCCATCCTTCAAGGAACATGTCTCTGGACACATCACCTGAGAGTATTCTATTGCAGCATATTATAAAATAGAGAAGAAACAAATTATTCCCAAATTAATATGGTCCCTTCCTGCACCTCCAAGCCTGACAAAGACCACGGAAGAGTCCCCTGGTGGGACTGGCTGCACACCATGAGCAGGTAATTAAGTGGGGAGGCAACATTTTAGATCCAGGTAGAAAGAAGGTTTTATTCATGTCTCCTGCATCAGAAAATAATTAAAAGCACTTGAAATGTGAAATTGTGAAACGTAAAATATTAAATGACATTTTATTTTTAATGATAACCCTTATTCTGCTAACAGCATAGAACATTTTTCAAGCAAAATGCCAACCTCTCTCAGTCCTTCAGAACATATTATAGATGTCTTAACAGGCCCCTTCAGCAGGAAAGGGAAAAGTTGACTGAGCTAATCAGAAATACTCATTGCTGTAATTGAAATCTGATACTAGTCCCTTTCAGGCGAAATGAGACAAGCACAGAAATGGGAAGGAAAAGAACTAGGATATCAAAGAAAGTCAACAAACTGGCCGTAATTCGTAGCAAAGCAGTGAAAATGACTGTAGAAACTGTCCTGTGAAGAATAGTGAAAAAAGAAAGGATCTTAACACTGGTACACTACCTAAGCTCAGTGAAGACTAGGAGGAAAGAGAGGGTGCTCTGGTCATCTACAAATAACTGAAGACTGGAAAACTAGCAAGAAAGATGTGCTGGTTATGGTGACCCAGTAGCATGTCAGTAAAATTAATGGGTTAAAACTGACTGAAGGAACATTTAGCAAAATTTCCTAATAATGAGATCTATTAGACTGCAGAAATATCTTCCAAGAGAAGTGGTGGAAACCCATTGCTTGAGTCATATGCAGTCGAGCTTGGACAAGACAGTGGAGAATGCACTCTGAGGAAAAATCCTGCACTGGCAGGAGTTTGAGGGATGGGCTAAATGATTTAAGAAGGCTTTTCCAGCACTTTTTTTTGTTGGCACCAGCTCTGTCAAAACAAACAAAAAAAGTTATTCATGGACCTATCTCCTTGCAAAACCCCTAGCATTTTCTGCTTTGAAATTGTTAGTTTTACCATCATTTTTATATGACCTGCTTACAGTCTTGCTTTCTGTTCTCAACAGTATCTTCCTGATTTGAAATACAGCTCTTATTCTAAGTGGAAAATTCGTTGTCAATGTGTTATAAAGAAACCTGCTACATAAACCAAACCCAAGTAAGTCTCTTAACATAAATTCTTAGGTCTACAAATGAATTATTGCAGCACTCCACACAAAAAGTTTTTCAATTGAATGTAAATAGAAAGTAAACTGTATCCTTCCTGCAAGCCTCTGTTCATCTTTTCAGAAAAGCAGTCTTGCTATAACAAAATCTCCATCAAAATCAGTTCAAATCTTCCTCAGATGGTTCTGTCTCAAAGCCACTAAAAAAGTGAAATAAAATAACAGAATGTTTAGTACAGACCTGTCAGTGGCTGCATCTTACTTGACCTCTCTCACTCTGGGAAAACGCAAGACTGCAGAAGCCACTATTTCCCTACTTGTCTTGTCCTAATCCCGAGCTCTCCTGTTACACTCCTTGGGAATCTGGCTTTTGTGGACTTAGTGAGAGAATGGGTGGGAACTACCTGAAATGGGGATCATTTCTTCCCTGTGAGGACCATTGGAGACCAGAAAGCCAGCCCACCCGTGACCTGTCTCTGTGGTTTGGCCTTCGGACACCCAGATTTCTTATTGCTGCCCTACTACTTCTCTGAAACCATTTCCTCCCCATTTGTGCTCACCTCCTGCCCTGCAATAATTTATAAAAAGCAAATTCCAGAAACATTATAATGCTGGCCCAGAAGGATTCATTCTTATGGTTTTAAAAGCCAAAATATCCCATTACAATTATTTTCAAAAAAACTTAACATATTCTGGCACACAGATGGGTCAGATTTGTGTCCTACTTTCTCACTTAAGAGATCAAAGGGTAGTGGTTTCTCATTATTGATTTAATCTTCAATTATTTTTTAATATTTTAAGCCTTTCAGTTATTTAAATAAGTCTAGTTAACTGAAGCACAAAATTTAAAATAATTTCAAAACAGTAGAAGGGCAGCGCAGCAGAGTGCAAGCAATCCAGGAGCCTTCTGGAGTGTATTGATAATCACTTCCTGACATAGGTGATGAAGGAGCTCATGAGCAGAGGTGCTCTACTGAGCCTCAGACTTGCCAACAAGGGGGAACTAGACAAGGATGTAAAGGTTGGAGGCAACCTTCGCTGCAGTGACTATGAGATGCCAGAGTTCAGGATCCTGAGAGAAGGGAGCAGGGCAAAAATTAGGATTGCAAGCCTGGGCTTCAGGAGAGCAGACATTGGTCTGTTCAGGGGCCAGCTTCAAAGTATGCCATAGGATATGGTCCTGGAGAGAAGAGGGGAGAAGGAGAAGAAATGGTTGATTTCCAAGAATTACCTCCTCCAAACTCAGGAATGGTCCAGCCGCATGTGCAGGAGAAAGCCAAGCAAAGGTGGCAGGAGGCCTGTATGGATGAACAAGGAGCTCCTGACAAAACTCAGACATAAAAAGGAAGCATCAAGAGGTGGAAACAAGGTCAGGTGATCTGGAAGGTATATAGAGACACTGTCTGACCATGCTAGGATGGGTTTAGGAAAGCCAAAACCCACCTGGACTGGAATCTGGCAAGGGACGTGAATGGCAACAGAAAGCGCTCCCACAGACATTTCAGCAGCAAAAGGAAGAGCAAGGAAAACGTGGGCCCTCTGCTGAATGAGGCAAGGAATGTGGTGACAGGGGACACGAAGAAGTCTGAGTTACATGCTGGGAAGGCCAAGGTATTCAATGCTTTCTTCACCTCAGTCTCAACTGGTAAAATTTGCCCTCAGAAAACCCAGGCCCCTGAGACCTGTGGGAAAGTCTGGAGCAAGGAAGAATTACCTTTGGAGGAGTATCAGGTTAGAGAACATTTAAACAACCTGGACGTACACAAGTCCCTGGGACCTGATGGGATGCACCACACAACTGCTGAGGGAGCCAATCCAGGTCACTGTGAGGCCACTGTCAATCATCTATGAAAGGTTGTGGCAAATGGGGGAAGTTCCTGAGGACTGGAGAAAAGCAATTGTCACCCCTGTCTTCAAGAAAAGCCAGATGGAGAATCCAGAGCACTAGAGTCTGGTCAGCCTCACCTCAGTCCCTGGGAAGGTGATGGGGCAAATAATCCTGGAAACCATTTCCAAACATATGAAAGTCAAGAAGGTGAATGGGCACAAACTGAAATACAGGAAAGTAAAGGAAGACTTTTACAATGAGGGTGTGTAGTGGGTTGACATTGGCTGGATGCCAGGTGCCCACCAGGCCGCTTTATCACTCCCTGGAGTGGAGTGATTCCCTCCAGGACAGGAGGGAAGAAAATAATATGAAGAAGAACTCGTGGGATGAGATAAAGGCAGTTTAATAAAGCAAAAACAAAGGCCACATGCGGAAGCAAAGAAAAACAAAAGATTTATTGTATAATTCCCATCAGCAGGCGATGTCCAGCCACTGTCTGGGAAGTAGGGTCTCAGTACACATAGCTATTGCTCTGGAAGGCAAATGTTGTAATAATGAATGCCCCCACCGCCCCACACCTCCTCCTTTCTCTTAGCTTTTATTGCTAAGCAGATGTCATATGATATGGACTATCCCTTTGGTCAGTTTGGGACAGCTGTTCTGGCTATGTCCCCTCCCAAGATCTTGCCCACCCCCAGGCCTTTTGGGGTGAATGTTGGAGAGACAGCCTTGGTGCTGTGCGAGCACTGCTCAGCAGTAGCCAAAACATTGGTGTGTTATCGACACCTTTCTAGCTACCAATACAGAGCACAGCACTATATGAGGGCTGCTATAGGGAAAATTAACTCCATCTCAGCCAGACCCAACACAAGGGTGGTCAAACACTGGTTGAGGTTGCCCAGAGAGGCTGTAGATTCTCCATTCCCGGAGGTATGCAAAACTTGACTGGACACATCCCTGAGCAACCTGCTCTGGTTTACCCAGCTCTGAGCAGGGGGTTGGACTAGGTCATCTCCTGATGTGTGTTCCTGCCTCAACTGTGTTTCTGT
Source organism: Harpia harpyja (assembly GCF_026419915.1). Lineage (NCBI taxonomy): Eukaryota > Metazoa > Chordata > Aves > Accipitriformes > Accipitridae > Harpia > Harpia harpyja. The sequence continues at coordinate 29,116,100 of NC_068947.1, forward strand.
CTTAGAAAATCCTGTTGAGAAATAGTGAATAGATAATCAAGTAGAGTATAATATTAACACATACTTCAGCAAAAAGCAGCAATAGCTGGGAAGTATGGTTAAACATTTCCTCCCTGCTAAAGAAGAAAAGAATTTGCTACATGTTTTTCTTTTAATAGAAAACCTTTATAAACTGTGACAGAAGAACTGTTGACTCTATCAAAATGCTTGGTTGGTAGAGAAAATACAAAACACTGAGTCAGATTATGCTCCACTTCCATCTTTCTTTCCCTTGCTTTCAAAAGCTTTGGGACATCATTCATCTGGATTTAACTTTCATGATGGAAGCATCTCTAAATAATTAGCTAAGCCAGAATATCCAGAGACCTCTTGCAAAGTTTGGTTTCAGATATGTTTTTTGTGGCTGAAGTCAATGCCTCAGCCCACTGCTCAGATTAAGTGACTTTTCCATCCTTTAAACAATATTCTTTAGCTATTTACCTAAGAGGAAATCTCAATTTTAAAACTTCAGCTGTCTTTTAATTTGAATGTTTGTAGATACTGAATTACCTATGGCAACAATCTTTTGTAAGTGAAGGAAGTGAGACTTTCATGGCTAAATTTCATAAAGTTTTGACCTTTTCCTAGTATTATATATAGCTATAAGAGCAACCCCAGATTGTTTATCTGTTATTCAATTTTAAAATCATAGACACTTTCACTAAATAGCTTAAGGTCACAGGAAATCCAAGCTAACGTTGTTCCAGACTTTTCTTTCTTTTCTTTGTCAATATTAGCCCTCTGAAAATAAAAATGCAGGATGGCAAGCTAAGAACATTTTAAAGACTGCCTTAACCTTTCAAACAAAGCACTATCATGCTGCACAGTAAAGTTGTATAACAAAGTTTGCAGGAGGAAAGAGTATTGGGGATTACAGTCCTGAGATTTCTTTGGCATATTCAGAAATCTTTAAGAAAGCTATTGATTCCTGTGTTTGTAATTTTGAAAACACGTTCTCAGATTGGTACGTTTTTTGGAAGTACTCACAACCCAGGTGAAATGAAACAATGGAATATACCATCACCTGGCACAGTTCTATTGAAGTCAATGGAGCCATGTCATTTTCCACCTGCTGAGGACATGACCAATATTAACAAATACAAAACACACAAATGTTAATCTTCATATGCAAATAGGGCTAGATGAGCATATACTTCTGTCACAAATATGGCAATATATACGTCCATCCATATTAAAGTACAAAGCACTACAGAAAAAGACACCTATTGGGACACTGGAGAAAGAAAAAGGAAAAACTCAGAGCACAAACTGAGTTAATAAGGCAGCTTCATAGGATAATGGTCAGATTTATCTTTCCTCTCAAAATATCATCCAGTTCCTGGCTGATTTAGTTTTAGCTAGTGGAGAGCTTTTCCTCCATGACTGCTTTCTTTTGGAACTGATTTGAAGTTCACTACTTTGAAAAACAAAGTCTAACTTGACAATTCATAAATATTCTTTCAGAGGTATTTCTAGTTCAATATGTGCTGAACTTTACAATGTTTATCAGATGTCAAAATTGATAAAAAGCAATGATTAAAGTGATGATGGTATTATACATTCTATGGATGTGCTTTCTGAATAAATAAACACTTGACACTCACCTAAATGCATATGTATTTACGTGTATATAGGTTCCATTTGTATAGTATTCCATATGTGGTTAAGAATGTAGCATTCAGAATAAACCTATTTCTGAGACTGTCAAACAACAGCTACCAGTTTGAATCTATTGCACTTAAATTCTGTGATACGATCTTTAAAAGAAACCATTCCCTCTGACAGTCTGGTTGTTCGTTTTGTCACTGCAACTATCCTGAAACATGCTGTATTTGAAGCACAAAAAAGAGAAAGAAAAAACCCCACAAAACATTTTGGTTCACAGCAAGGAAATAGACTGTCGGGTTGAAGTCTGCAGATAGCTTGATGGAAGGCACACAGTTGGGCATATGAAGATGCATATTTGTTTATGGCACAAGCCCAAGCCCAAGCCACAAAAAGGGAGGGTCCAGATCAAATAGAAGTACGTCAAGACTGCCTCCATCTTGTGCACACTTTTTCACCACAGAGCACCTTAAATGATACACTTAAAAAAATGAGATGAGAAATATTGAAGAGGAAAGCGTAATACTTTGAAAGACCAATGTATTAGCTACTTATCTGCACAATGGTTTCATTACTTTCAGCAAGGAACATAAATTCCAGCAACACAGCAGCAGTATCCTATGGCTTGACAAGGTAGTATAGCTAGAGATGAAAATGCTGAGAAGTTTCAAAGCCACCTGAGGAAGGGTATCTTAGCAACAGACAGGATCATGAACCAAAGGAAGAGAATGTGATATAGTTATTTTTAATGTTATAAACCAGAGATATAAATGCCTTTAAAACCTGTATTTCTACTATGTAACCAGCTTAAATGAAATGCTGGCACTTCATTACAGTTAAAGATTTTACTGTGTCTGTCTTGTAATCATCCACAGCATGCAAAGGTGTAAGCAAGAATAAACCTCAAGAATAAGTAATGTGCTACATATGTATCATTTTGCTGTGTTGATTATTCTACACAGAAGAAGCGGTAGGGGAGTGAATTCAAATCACTGGCAATTATAAAAGCCCAAATAAAATCTGATTCATACAGGAGAAATCTCTTAGCAATTCAACCAGAGAAACCCCCCAAGCCCCCCATACAGGTTGGGCTTGTAACACTGTGTGGCAGATGAAGGAGGAAATCAGTTTAATTGGGGACTAGCTAAAAAATGAACAGTTCTGCAGCAACTCTTCTAGCCGTTGGGAAATTAAGCTTCCTAGAGTCCCACAGTAACAGACACGTGGTCCTTTCCTCACCATAAGCTATCTCCATAATGCTCATTCTTTCCCCACAATTCCGAGGCCACAGACACACAGCTATCAGCAAATACTTGCAACAGTTGAAGATGTTTCTGTCTTCTGTTACCGATGACTGTTTTCACAGCAGAGTCTGCAGAAGGGAGTGAGCTCTCCTTCATTTGAGTGCACTGTCAGCCAGGTTAGTGCAACCTGCCCGTGAGGGAATTTGCATTAACCCGGTACTGAAGTATGCAGGGGATGTTTATATTTTCTGTTCTACTGGTTAATCTAAGGGTGTAATAAGAAAAAGCTGCATAAAAAAGATCCAGACGGAGCACAGTGAATGCTTATTTGCTGAGATCACCAGAATAAAAGAAACTGAAAATAACAGATTGAAAACCAGGTTAAAAATAACTTTTTTTTTTTTTTTTTAAAAAGAGGAGCTATGTTAATGCAAATTGTTCTGGAAAATACAAAAAGCTTTTAAAAATGAGCTTTTATGTTTCAGGTTTTATGCAATTTTTTCCAGCAGTGTATTTTGTCATTGCTTCTGAAGTATCTTCTGTTTTTGAAAATTGAGGATGAGCCTTCAAAGTTGATTTTTGCCTAGCGATCTCTGGGTGGCATTTTCTTTTCCTCACCCCTCAAGGCTTTTTGCACCTGAATCATGGTATTACACTGACCTTGGCCGGGCCTGCTGGCACTGTGGGCTGTGCAGACTGTTCATTGCACCACAGAAACCCGAGGAACGAAGAACTGCAGACTTTCATAGCCCTGCCTTCCTCTGAGGAGTATCCCATTCCCTGCGTAAGAGAAGGTGAAGTCTCTCAGCTCAGGGAAGCAGCTGGAGCAAAGCAACACATTGCCCACTGCCACTTGCTGAGAGACTCCCAAGTGCTGCCAACCTCTCCTGAGAACCCCTGGAATAAGGACTGAAGGCAGACCCAGGCCCACGGCAGCAACCACTCCAGGACACTGAGCAGGTTTTAGCTCTAAATACAGCTTTGGAAAGTAAAGCAGGAACTTAACAACAGGACTCACAAATGGCCTCTCTTTGTAACAGTCCAAACCAAAATCCTGGCTAGCAAACCCACTAACATTTTTGCTTATTAAAGAAGTCCATTCTAGATCCAGTTTCTGTAATTCAAACCATCTCTCATTAATCTAAAAATAATCCTGGCATGGATGTAGCTAGGCAATTTATGTTATTGTTCAACATTAACATTCAGATACGTTACTGAGTCTGATGGGTCAAAGAGGATTGAGCTGGGAGCATGTTTGCTTTAAAATTCTCTCTCCTGTCACCACTGGGATCACAAAATTTTGTTCCTCATAAAAATTTTTGTATATATCAGTTCTATGAAAACATTCTTTTGCCCACATAAAACCTGCAAGTTGTTATCTTACTGCCCATCTTCCAGTAGCATGGACTATTTCACATACTTAACAGGTCCAAATCTGTCAGAGCCAATGCACTGAAGTGGAAGGTGACTTTAGAAGCTCAGACAGTTTGCAGCTGCTGCAGTGATTTTCACATCAGAGACATTCCAAACAGCAAGAAAGCAAGGATTTTGAGAAACCTACTAGTTATGATAAATCTGCATGATCACTGGCAGAAACGTTAGTGACAGAAAGGTATCCCAGAAAGCAAATCTGCATTTGTGCAATAGAGGAAAATTCCAAATATAAAGAACATTGGCTGCATGGCAAACAAGGTTACATAGCTCAATAAATATAAAATAAGTTATTGCTGATTCGTGGACATCCGTTGTCTGAAAAGAAACACACTTAAAGTTCCAATGGGTGTTTGAACAAGAAAAAGGGCTTTACTAAAAAGATAGGAAAAAAAATCTGTGAGAAAGGGTTGAACCTTTAACAGTGAATAAAGTTTTTGTCAATGTCTGGGATTTAATTCAAACTCCCAGCTTATGTAAAAAAGGACAAACTGATTTGTCTCAAAGATTTTACCTTTCATTAGGGACATACCCGCAAAAGTAAAACAAATTTTTATAAAGGGAAAGCCAAGAGAGGAAGCAGATTTGAAGGATTTTCTTCCTTTCTTGCAGGAAACTACTTTGGGAATCTCTTACTTCTGCCCTTTTCCTAAAGAGAACAAGGCCACACTATCTTCCACAATCTCCTACCCCAGGTACAGCCCTTTCCTCTTCATTTATCCAGCTGAAGGCATCCTCACAGACTACCTCTGAACAGTTTCTCTTAAGCAGACCTCTCTGCATACTTGTATTTGAAGGAGAATAACCAGTTCCTTGCTGTGTTTAATATGTGATCTGAAAAAACTCTGTTTTCCTCAAAATGGATTTTAAAATATTTTGGATGAATGTCAGTCTGAGATTAAAAAAAGGGGTGATTTGTATATGATGCAAGCATGATCACTATGTTTAAAGTTATAAGCATTTATAGTCAGCAAGTACGATATGCACAGAATTGACTTTAACGCAACTTGACATGGAAAGTCAGAAGATGTAGGCTTAACTATAATCCTCACAACTGAAATACTGAAACAGCTAGGTTTCAGTTACAGGTGGAAATCGAGCCCAGTTTTACTATTCTAGATCTTCTTTCCCATGACAAACCTATATTTTCAGGTTAGAGCCTATTAGGAAAAACTGTCAAAATAGCTTTTCTAAGACTTTGCATGAGTGATTTCAGTGTGTACATTGAGGCTTAAGAAAGTGAAATACAACTGAAAAAAGACTGGGGATAAAATCTTGGTTTAGCCTGTAAATATCGAATGCATCACTTTAAACATGAAATGAAATGTATCTGAATATGAAAGCAAGAGAGAGCAATGAATCCTTAGACTGTGTGGGTTGATATGAAATGAAGGAAAATGTTTATATCCTAATTCTGCAGAATGCATTCATGATTTGCTTTAGTTGTATAAATGGTCCCACAGGCTTTTTCTCCCCTCCCCCCCCGCTGTATCTAATGTATTTTAACAAATACAGAGGCTTTATAGTTCAGGGATTAGGATCTTAAATTTACTCTAAATGCTTAAAATGTGCCTTCACTCTTGAAACTTCCTGTCTACTGAGCAGCACTGGGAAGGGTCATTTTTAGAATGTTTTCCTTCACTATTGTGTTTCACTTTTTACATTAGGTGCACTTCTTGGCTTGAGAAGCTTTTCTGTTTTGGATGCATTAAAAAGTTTTGTAGCACTGGGAAGAAGAGAAAAGGAGAAAGGAAAAAAATAAAAAGAATGAAGAAGGTGAAGTAAAACCTGTGTTCTGTACAAAATAATACATTACAGAGCTTTTCTGCCATTCAGACTAAGATTTCTTAGAGGAGAAAGGTGACAAAGAGAAACCTTTAGCATAAATATCTCAGCTCATGAGTTGGTGAGAAAACTTTAGCATAAATATATCAGCTCATGAATTGGTAAGACTGAAAACTTATCTTGATAATTTTTAGAAAAAATCATTTTTATGTCTCAGATTCAATGGGGAAATACAGTAAAATCAAAAACCTGCAATGAGAATTATAAAATCAAAATAACCTTGCTACTTATTGCACAGAAGAAGAAAAATTATAACCTCTACTCTTCTGAACACCGCAGGTATACACAGTGAGAGCTGAACTTTGAACACTGAGTCTTGTTCACCAGTTATTGTACTTATTTATTTTTAAACTCAGAGAAGATGATAACTTCCCCAAGGCTTCTTCCAGGAATTCTGTCCTCAGTGATAATCAGATGCTCTGCTCCTCCTCTCTGCTGCTGGTCCCTGCGCCCTAGGACAGAACCAAACTTTGCAGCTTGTTGCAGGGCTCAGTCAACATTTTGAGCAGAGGATTTTGCTGCTGGATTTGGCCCTTTAAAATTCATTTGGTAATCATTTACATGCTCATTTCCAAATGTAAAGTCATAGACTTTTAAAATTGTAAAAGTTCCCTAACTCCCTTGATAGCCATGATGAGAATTAAAGAAACAGAGACAGAAAGTGTAAGAGAATACACCACCATCCATAGTCCAAGAGCCTAAACAGTTCTATGCATTACAGTACAGGAGCATATATGTAATAACCTATCACTCACTCATGCTTTTGGAGCTGGCTTATGGACTGCTGTGCTTGCCCAAAAACCCCTTCCTGGCATTCTGCAGAGGCACAGGTGATTGCAAGGGAGATGGCTCTCATCTTCTGCTTCTACATTACATTAAAAAAATACTTGAAGCATATGCTCAGTGTGTTGCTTCCTTACACAAATAACCATAAATACCACAAAGGTGTCACACAAGCCCTAACAGGTGCAAAGAAACAGCACTATTATGGATGGGAAGTATTTGGCACAAGTGGGAAGACATTCCCACTGGAACTTCCTTAGTAAGAAGGGATTGGCTATGGGGAAAACAACGTTCAGTTATCCCTGAGGTGAAGAGTCCTTCATGAAATGCAGTAGTCTACAGGATAATTTTTAAAAACCTGAGTCACAAATTACATGTACCAGCAGAACCTGATGATGAATACAAGCAAAAATTATTTATTTTATGAATGTTTATTTTACTGGCAGAGGAATTTCTTTCCCCACCTTTGTTCTGAAATTCAGAGAGGGAGAAATGGCTATTTCCGAAGCATTGTCTGCTGTTTAGATTCAAGACATGCTTACAGAGAAGATGAACTTCTTCAGAATCAATGACATTTGAGAATGGCTTCCATACTTCAGAAATTCATTTTACATCTAATTTTAACTATCTAAAACTTAGATGTCCAGTTTAAAATACCCTCCTAGGAATGTTTTAAAATGGAAACAAAAGTACCTGTGGGAGGGAATTTACACCACATTAGCACAATGTCAGGAAGGCCCTTGAGAATCTGTTCATGTTGAGCATCCTTTGTTTGACCTTGTGGAGCAGCCATGGACAGTGCAACCTGATGAAACACAGCTGGAAATTGCCTTCCAGGTGTGCATCTAATGCACTCAACTGCAAATGGGTTCTTGGCTAGACTCAGGCTAGTCTGAAACCTCTTCCCCATACTAAATAGCATCATGTTTGTGCTGGTTCCTCAGGACAAGCTGCTCCTGCACTGCTTGCCCATGCAGACGTAGCTCAAGGTGGTGTGATGAATTGTCCAGGAGATGCTTTTCTTCATTTGCTATAGTGACAGCACACTCAAACGAATGCATTAGAAGCATTTCTACTTGCCTTAAGTTAGGTGACATTAATCCTGGTTTTGCACTGGAACAGCTTCCATTTGATAACATTTGTCTGTGTTTCAAGACCCATTTTTTTTCCTCCTTTTAGCCTGTAGGAAGCTTGGAAATGGGATGGTTGGAAAGAGATTAACTGGCAGCAATTTTGTTAGCAAAGCTTTTTATACGGTGTTTGTACTTGTGTTGTTGCCTTTGCTTCTAGGAAAAAAATAAAATCTATCGTTCAAACCATAGTAGAACTATGAGAAGAAGACTTTTCAAAGGCAGATAACTAAATATCACTGAATTTCACTAAAAGCTGAATACATTTTCTTCAGTTTTTTTAAACTGTTCATTTAAACACATTATCAGTCAAGCCAAAATGTGTGTCCGAACTGTTGAAGTTTTCCAGTCAAGAAAGAGGCAACAGTGTACACCTGCTATTTGCTTATTTTTCAGATGAAGCAATCCACACCCTCTACTGATAAAAAAGAAACCAAAACAAAAAAACCATCAGTCTTCAGTGTGACACTCTATGAGATTGAAAGTGAGTCTCTATGAGACTACTTATGGTATTGCTAATAAGACTTTTCAAGACTTCAAACTGAACAAGAAATTTTGACTTCCAATCTGTTTCAAAATGGAGTTTCTTATATGAACATTTTCAGATTGGATGATGTAGCTTTCAAACATATTACATTTCAGAAGGAATAGTTCCTACTTCTGGAAAATATTTTCTTAATCCATGACACTGCGAAGGTGAAAGTAGTAGGAAAAATGCAACCTTAATGGAAGACTACAGTAGAAGCACCTTGATTTTGTTGAGCGCATAAAGCTTTTTTGACCTGGTCCATTATGAACTCATAAAACATTGATTGTTTTAAAACTTGGATATCTTAAAGCAAAATGAAGAAGCTGGTTTGGGTCTCTTAATTTTAGTAATAACAGCTGTAAGTCACTTGCTACACACTTTACGTCAAAACTTGTGAAGGCATACAGTAGAATTTTTAAATAATTTTGTGGGAAAAAAATTCCAGGTTTGTTTCTGGAGTGTACCAGAAGGGTCCTGATATGGTCTGGATCCCTGAAGAGACTGCAGATGGAGGGAAGGCCCCCTCTTCCCTTGCTGCACTCAGGTACAGTGCCTGCCCAGGCAGCAGGAATCCTCCATTACAAGGCAGACCAGGAAATGAATAAAATCCCCAAACGGCAGAGATGTGCTTGCTTACTTTCCCTGCTGCTTTGCTGGCTTTCTTCAAACTTGCATCCCCTGCTCTCTTATTCTATCAAAAACTTATGGATTGTTTTTTACCTCTCTTTCCCAATGTTGCGTGACAAGCATATGGAGGAATTTATCATTCTGCTTTAACTTATATCTGTATAAACAAATTAGGAGTAACATCAGTGAAGTTACTGGTTGTAAAAGCCTGAAAGAAAGGTACATCATTTGAGGTCTGTCGTCAAGAAGTCAGGTGTATTGACATTTCTGCCACCATAATGACCTTTTTGCCTTAGTGTTAACTTACCATTTTCATCAGGAGATGGAGAGAGGGAAAGAGGGGGAAAAGTACCTGGAATGCTATGACCAGGGTAAAACCCAATGTTTTTCTTCCATGAACCCAGCAGCGAGGAAAAGGAGGAGGAAGCACACAAACTAACATCACAGGCCAAGTGTCACTGTGCTACAACTAGCCTTCCGGTGGCCTATTAATCAGTAAGCCAGCTAAAAATTTCCATGTGTACAATAAAACACAAGATCATGTTTAATGATTTCTAGTATTTGTATGCAGCTACAAGGAACAACTGTGTTGCCCTAATTAACATTTCTCTTTATCATGTATTTGTGTAAAAAGGAATAAAAAAAATCCATTGAGATTTGCTTACTTCTATATCAACTCTGCTTTCTGTGCAGACTGGCATTCTCTGGAGAGGGAACATTTTCTGCCCCTCAGCTTACACAGTGGATTTTAGACTATTTATTGTCATAATAAATAATACTATTTTCTTAAAGGGATGTAGTAACGTAGGGTACATGCATGGGTAGTACACAATGACACAAAGGAATACACGTGCAGGCCTTGAAATGTGGTGTTATCATCAGAGGCAATTTCGTGAGCAAACAAAACCCCCATGGGAAGCACGGGCTATAGCGCAGAAACCACCAGCCCTGCATGCAAAATGACATTAAAGAGACAAGTGCAGAAAAGCTTTCCCAAAACAATGAACTAGATACAAACCCGCTATGCCTGACAAACAGAATGAAGTTAAGATAATTCTGACAAATTCATACTAACCTTCATTTGCATACACTCCAGGAGCAGATATTATAATCGTTAATGAAAACAGTGGTTAAAATGACCCTAACATTGTAGGGAGCCTAGAGTCTAACTAAACAGCGAATTAATATGTAACAACGATGACTAAATGGATTATTTAAATCTTCATGTCTTAGAAAGAAATTACAAATTCAAAGTAATCACAGACCAATTTAATAATTCATTTTGTGAATTTTGAACGTGCTCATCTTTGCAAGCTACAGAAGCCAAAAAATTATGGTCAACTGATTCATCATGGTATTATGGTTACTGTGATAGCACCTAATGAACAACCAACCATGTGTGTGACACCCTTTGTGCTAGGCAGCACATAAACGTTTAGCAGTAGATGCACCTCTCCAGCAGGCCTCCAATCCACGTTAACATGATAGATACACGCCTGGATTCTCCCCATCCCCATGTCCAGAACAGTTAGCAATGCAATGACAGCAAATATAATTGTAGTTCCCAGGGTATGTGGGGTTTTGTTAGGCATTTTTCTCCCCCTTTTATTCTTGGCAGAGGGGCAGAAAGGGATAGAGAAGCAGTGGAATACTTATCAGAGAGATGGTAAGTGAAATGCATGGGGAAAGACAGTGGTAAGAAAGACAGGGAAGCAAGGAAGAGAACAAAAAGAGTGAGGATATTGAATGTGTCTCAGGTGGAGAAGATAAGTAGAGAAAGGCTGGAAAGAAGTGATCAGAAAGATGGTCATGATCTAGTCAGAGACTGATGAAGTAATAAAAATTTAGCATCTGGACTGTCTCTTTTCTCATCTATTTTCTTTTTTTTCCAAGAAAAGCCCCATGCAAAGAGGCCCTAAGACTCAGATAAGAATCCCTTTTATGATCAGGTCCTTCAACTAATGATCACAGGCTTCATTCTTAGCAGCGTGGAGTCCCCAAGGCTTCTATTTAAAGTCAGCAGGAGCAGCAAATTCTCAGTAGTTCCAAAAAAAAAAAAAAAAAAAATAAAAGAACAGGTCAGCCTCTGTTCTTTAAGAGTACCCACAGCAGAAATGAATCTGAATTCTCTTGCCGACAGTTTAATATCAGAATTTTTAACGGACTTTGAAAATCATCTTTCTTGGGATTATTTATTCCCTTCTAACTGCTTTTTAGCTCACGGTCCTGCTCAAGTTTTTTAGTCTGTCATCCCTTTAATGTTTTTTTGCTTCAGCACTGTATCACTGTCATTACAGCAGGATTGCCAGATACCTGCAATAAAACATTTCCAGCCAGGAGGAGAAACAACCCTCTGAAGAGCACATATGAACTGAATATTTTCTTTGGTCAGTAACTCTGTCATTCCCTGAGAGCCCTTTCATGACTTCTGGAATAAATCTGCCCTTTCTGTGCCTGAGCTCCTGCTGTCAGACTGTCCAAGTGACTCCACAGATGACTCCAGCCTTGAGGGTTTCCAGGATTCCTGATTAGCAGTTTTCACTATGGCTTGCCATCTCATGCAGCAAATTTTCTTAGCTGTGCAAGTCAGAAGAGAGACTGTCAGAAATGGAGTGCCATTTTTTTCCCCCTTTTTAATTAAAGAAGTTCAGGCTTTGGCACCTGTATTCTCATGGGTTTCATAATTTCAAATATTGCTTTGCCTCATCCTTATTTATGAAACTATTGATTAATGTAAATAAAGGATTGATGAATTGGGTTGCATTGGCCTGAGTATGCGAGATACCCAAAGTCAGCAACCACTGAAACTGAAAGAAGGCTGAGTTCTCAATGTTTTGCAAATTTCTTTGGTGTAAAATCATTTGTTAACAAAATTGAACTTGTTTGGTTTTGTTGAGGAGTGGCCTAACTACAATGATCTGTCAACACAGCCTAGGCTTGTTTGATCTAAAATATTTAGGTTTTTGATTCTAACAAGTTGACACCTGTTGCTAGTGTTCACTGTTCAGCTGTGACTGTCTCCTTAGATGCCTCTGACACTGAGTAGAGTTTTTAATTAGTCACATCAGTTTCTATAACCAACATTTATCAGTTTCTATAACCAACATTTAGGTATGAAGTAGTAACTGATCTCAATAGAGAATGGAACCCTGCTTCCATATCAAACTTCCACTGGTATCAGGGAGATTTCACCCAGCATCTTAATCAGATGGGGTAAAAATAGATAAATACATAGTTATATGCTGAATAGTTTCTTCCAGTATTGCCAAGGAAATCAGACATTGCTCATTACAGAAGCTGATTTCCAGTTGTTTACAACTATCAGTCTTTAAGCAATCAGGATGATACTTCCCACGTTGACATTCTATCTTAAGATTCTTATTTATTTGTTTATTTTGTGGAAAAGATAGGGGAGCAAACTCCAGGGAAAAAAAAAAAAAAAAAAAGAAGACCACACAACCCCCCCTTCTCTGAGAAGATTAGTGGTTACCCAATTTCATTTTCCTCATATTAAAATTTCTGGCAGCTTTTTCTTTGGTGGCTCTGACAGCCTCATGTTTTGGAGCACGGGCTTAGAAGGTATTGGGGGAATGGTATGTCTTTGCCCTCTTCGTAAAATTCCACCAAACTTTGGACAAGCCATTAGCCTCTGGAAAACTGCCTGCTAAATCTCCACAATTCATCTCCCTGGAGAATTTGTCTGCACTTATCATGCAACAGCATAAGCCTACACTGGGGTTTCTCCAAAATAGGTGCTCTGGGATGGAGAAGACCACACTGAATAGGAATGCATCTCAATCATGCATGTATTTTTCCATCATTCACACAACTAATACTATGAAGAGAATTGAGCTATAGCCCTTCTGCTTTGCCGTTGGTAACTTCTGACTGCCAAGTTCAAGTTTCTGCCCTAAAACAAGGAGGGAGTAGCATACACCTCCTGTGTTCCTCCTGGCCCTCTGCTGGCCTCAGGCAGGATAAAGGACCAAAATATTTTATTCAGATTTTAGACTCGAGTAAAAGGAACAGAAGACCAGAACAAAGTGGATAAGCAGTGAATTAGTTCCTTAAGTTGGAAGATTTTGGGCCTGAGAAAAAAATAGGAAAAGTAGGAAAGAACATCAACATGGAGGAAATATTTAGTAAGTATATAAAAAATAAAATAATGATTTTGTCACTTTTGAAAGCAGTGCAAGATTTTCTTATTCATGCTCACCAGGGCAAATTGACTCCTGAAAAACTGTCTACTTTCTGGACCAATCAAATGAAGTCATATTTCTCAGCAAGAGTGCTTAAAGTTAAGGCCCAAATAAAAGTAGCCTGATGTTCAAAAGCACTCATCAAACCCAGCATTATCTCATCTGAACAATTATGAACATCATCAAAACTAAGGTCGTATTAACCTTACTTAAGTAAGTACATTGTTGCATGATTTCAGACATCAACCTTAAAAAAGTACTTTAGTACAAATCTGCATCTCTTCATGCTACTCATGAGATAAGTTTTGGAATTTACCTGTGTTGCTGTCAAAATTGTCACCTGAAGTGGCTGATTTGAGATGCTTTTCTTTGGAAATGCATTTGGGATGTTGTTGTGATTTAACCCCAGCCAGCAGCTAAGCACCATGCAGCCGCTCACTCACTCCCCCCTCTCCCAGTGGGATGGGGGAGAAAATCGGGAAAAGAAGTAAAACTCGTGGGTTGAGATAAGAAAGGTTTAATAGAACAGAAAAGAAGAAACTAATAATGATAATGATAACACTAATAAAATGACAACAGTAATAATAAAAGGATTGGAATGTACAAATGATGCGCAGTGCAATTGCTCACCACCTGCCGATCGACACCCAGCCAGTCCCCCGAGCGGCGATTCCCCCCGCCCTCCCTGCCCCCAGTTCCTATACTAGACATGACGTCACATGGTATGGAATACCCCGTTGGCCACTTTGGGTCAGCTGCCCTGGCTGTGTCCTGTGCCAGCTTCTTGTGCCCCTCCAGCTTTCTCACTGGCTGGGGATGAGAAGCTGAAAAATCCTTGACTTTAGCCTAAACACTACTGAGCAGCAACGGAAAACATCAGTGTGTTATCAACATTCTTCTCATACTGAACTCAAAACATAGCACTGTACCAGCTACTAGGAAGACAGTTAACTCTATCCCAGCTGAAACCAAGAAAGCTTTTTTGTTGTCTAAGAAAACAGCCAAGATAAGCAGACATGTGCTAGAAAATACTAAGTTCACCAACTGCACTCTCTAAAACCAGGACAGAAACACAATTTTCTTAAACCCATGAAGAAAATAAAAAAAATAAAAAACCCAAACAAACCAGAGATGTCAGCATCGCCAAATTACTGAAGTCTTACAAATATTGGACCCTTTCTTACATCCAGTGCTTTTGAAACTGTGTATTCACATCATATACTGGAGTATACATTCATCACATGTGGTTATGGAATAAAATATGATCATGTGAATTTAAGTCCCAAAGGCAGGGAAGCCAAATAAGGGATACTTCTTCCCCCTCCCCATGTTTCATAATACCTCATGACTTCAAGACACTTCTGTGCTTGGGAAGAGGAACTTATGATTTCTTTAATGTTAGAGATTGGCAGCCCTCAGATACAGTTCTTTTTAAATGGAAGATGGCTGCTACTCAATTATAATTCCAAGAGACAAAAAGAATGTATGGGCCAATTTCTCAAAATAATTTCTCTTACTTTATGGCAAACACTCTATTTCTTGATGCCATACAGAAGAGCACCCCCCAGCCATTGATTTCCTTTGTCCCAGCTGGACCTAAATGTTCTGATCTCTCACTGCAAAAGCAGTGCCCTGTGGATTGCAATGAAATGTTCTTGAAAGATCCTCAATAACGTCTGTGCAGCTGTTTAATTGCTCATTTACTGGCATGGAAAAATCCCAGTGTCAAAAAATTCCATCTAAAATAGAAACCTCAAAATACTCTAAATCAGATGATAATCATCTTTACTGATGCTTAAAAGTGTAATAATTTTTATCCAGACAACAATGACATTATGCAAAATAACGTGAACTTGGGAGTCCTTGAAAGAAAGAATTACATGAATGTGGAAAGCTACAAGAACTCTTAGAAATGCACACAGACCATCATCTCACACCACAAATAGGAGTCAGAATGACAATACTATAAATTAAAACAACCCTCAAGCAAAAACTAACAGCCAGGAAATGAGAAACAAATTTAAAACAGAGAACAGAAACCAGAAAGCATGACCACTAATGAGATTCTGCACAGCACTTACAGTAACAAAGGAGGTGACAAATGATAGCAGAGATACAGTATTAATAAGGAAGTACAAATTATATTTCCTATTTATGCTGTCTTTCACCTTGCAAAGCGCCAGCAGCCTGGCACCTAGAAGGCTGATAGGGGACATACGTTCAATAATCTCTTACTTTAGAGGGGTGAAAAGCTGTGACTGGCCTGACAATCAAATTGCAACACATCTCACACCTGGAAAGTGGGAAAAGGCATGAAACAAGGGGAAGGAAAAAAAAAAGCAAGCTGATATAATGTGCAGAATTAAAATAACATTATAATGCATCAAGTAATGCCCAGCCGGTACAAGAATAATGACTTCAACCAAGATTACAACAGTCAATTTAGTGTAAAAATACTGCACGTTAACATAGTGTCATACTCATTTCCTCTTTCCCTAGTGCTGCTCGTATTAATGGTAGGATTCCCCTATCTCTGTCCAGGATTTCTGTCCAGATAATGCAAATGCAGGGAAATAATTGATGCATCTGGGATACCACAGAGCAACTGCACACATAAAATAGAGATAACCTGTTTCTGAGAAAAGTCAGGCCTAAAACACATGTTCAATTAAGTCAAAAGCTTCTAGAGCCCAGGAGATTTTGAGTACATGCACATACCACCATTTCAGCACGTGTGCTGTAAGGCCAATACATCCTGAACTTTGCAGGTACGTGCTTCTTTGGTGGTCTGCAGAAGTGCTGTGGACACATCCAGAGTTGTGACATCTTTGTAGCCTGCTCAGAGCAGTCAGGCTACTGGAGATCCACAAATCCTAGGCAAAGATTCAAAGCCCTCAAAGAGGCCATATACAGGGAAACCTGGGCATACATAGGTCAAGTTATGGGCTATCGATCCCCAGTTTGGGGGAATTTGAATGCAATTTTGCCTAAGGAAGGCAAGTGAAGCAACTAATTGAATAATAAATGAGAAATTAGCAGTTCAATAAATAATAAGAAAACAAATATCCACAAGACCCGAACAGACATCTTGAATCGCATGATTTCTATGCAATTTGTAAATAAAGTTACAATCCATCAACACAAGGGGCGTAACTTAATACTGCTTAGTCTAAACTTAGACTGAACTAAGTCTTCTAATTTCTGATCTAAGAAAAAACCCCATGTTCTTGTAACATAAGTTTTCTTATTCTTATGAAACATGGTGCATTGGAGTCTCATAACTCTGCACACACTCTCCTGAAATGTAACCATTTCTGCTCTCACTTTCTTCTCCTATCCTAGTGCCTCTGTACTCTCTTGCTGCACTCTTATAATGGATAATGAAGATGCACTTCATGCACAACATGACAAAGCACATATATGGAAGATTCCATGCAATGTGGAATAAACCCATAAAAAAATCTCCCATAAATATACGCAAACACATAAAACGTAATGAATAAGTATTATGCCTTATTGAACAATTGTAATAGAGAAAGTCTACAAAATAAGAGGCCATGAATGGGATCAAAATACTTATTAGTCTTTAGGAAGATGAAAGACATTTATGCAGTCAGATGCTAATTATGAATCACATACTCAGAAGCTTTTTGGCTAGGTCACTTAAGCCAAATTCACCCCAGTGTAATGCTACTTTGACTTCAGTTATGTCAGGGCTTAATGAAACTAATTGGAATACATTATTAATTGGTATAAATGGTAACAGATACTTTTTTGGAGTACCAATTTTTTTTTTTTTTCCTTTACATCTTTACATTACTTTACAGAAATCAAAAGGCTGGGAGTCCTGACTGAGAAAAAGACTTAAGTATATGCTTAACTTGATTCATGTGTATAAACTCATGACAGCAGAATTTTTTTCTGTATCTTCCCAAATCAGATGTTTTCCTAAACAGAATCTTTCTTTTACAAGTTTCAAAACATTTTCAGGACACAGAGCCAATCCATAATGCCATAAATCTGTGTTTCCCAAATCGGATACTGTACTGATCTTCCGCTCCAAATTAGCAACCACACTGCTGACCTTCTGGCACAAAACAATATGCTTTTGCTATCCCAAACCTCTACCTATACCTTTTAAAGGCCTTTGCTATGTCTTTTCATATAAACCCCACTGTGTTTTGTTAAAAGTTGATCTTTCAGAATACTATCTGAACTGAATTATTTTACAGCAATATTTAATGCTAACTCAAAAAATGGTTAGTGACAGATGTTTAGCAGGCACAGAAATCTTCCTAAATAGTGAAAAATGTGGACTATATCCGTATTATTATGCTAGCTCAGGACTCACAATATGGCTAACGTCCTCAGCCAGCTACATGGCCCTCTCGGTGGCTCGCAGTCTGGCTTTTGTCGGAGCAGTCTGGTGTCACTCCTCTGAGAGACTTGGTGGCTGAGCAAGGCTCCTTCTCGGGCTATCCCTGCTCCGGCAGGGATGCAGCCATCCTAAGCTTAGTGATGCCCCTAACTACCCTACCATGCAGATGCATCCTTGCCCTTGCTTCCTTCATCTCTAGCAACATCCTCAGCACTGATACCGTAAGACCGATTTAACAGCTTTAGCTGTTTTGTAGCAAAACATTGCGAGAGAGAAATACATAGAATCACAGTTCATGCTTGGAGCAACAGGTTAATTCTGTATAATGTATACTGCCATTGCAGAAACCTAATTACATGTCAAACACTGAAGTCTGCAAGAGGTTGGATAGAGGTAGAGAGTCTGGGGTCTATTTTCAAACTTCTCTCATAATATAGCAAATGGACTTTATGCACGAAGTAGAATGCCATATTCAATCTCAGCAGAGGAACTGTCTAGGGCCTCTGAGTTTTTGGATTGTTATTTTGAGCTAAAACCAAAATAAAACATTTTAATACCATTAGCATTATAAAATAATAAATTGCTTAAGTGCTGTCCTAAATAAAGCTTCATTATACAATTTAACACTTGGTTTAGAACTGACATCTCAAGGTAAACTCCATTATTTTTCCTCACTCTTCACCACCATCTATGAATAATGAGATTCTTACAGGTGTTCATATTTCAAAAAATATTTGCAACTGAATTCAGGCTCTGTGCTTCATGCCTACCAAGTGAAATTGAAGCAAAGAGGAGGAAGGGGTCTTTGGGAGGTCTCCACTCCCACTCTGCGGAGGAGCTGTTCTGCCGCACTGCTGCTGGGGAACACATCTGCTGATGCTGCTCGCCAGCACCCACAGCGGTGACGATTCCACAGCCCTCCACGCCAGCAGTGACTTTATTAGCCTCTCTGTCGCAACTTGAACCCATTATTTTTTGTCCTTTCCCCAGCAGCTCTGGAGAACAATTTATTCTTTCCCTGCTTGCAGCAACCTTTTTACATATTTGAGGACTGTCTTCACATCATTCTTAAACCTTTTGTCCTTCAGACTGAACTAGTCCCAGAACTGACACTGAGCACCAGGTGAGGCTTCAAGCAGCACCCACTGAAGTCAGAGATTATTTTACTTGCCAGTGTTGCTCCTGTTTTCACAGAACACTGTGTGTTGTCTGCTTTTCAAAAGAAAAGTCTATAAACTAGTAGTAGGTGACAGAAAATGAAGTTCTCTGAAGTGCTATGATTGCTGCCATATTTTGCCCAGGCTGGGCTTTGCAGTAATACTTTGTGTTTTGGTTTTGTATGTTTGAAAACAACAGCATAAGCAGAGGTATATTCCCCACATGGATTGCCTCCTACTCACAAGAAATGAGAAGAATTTGCCTGACTTTGCAGAAGTTGCATTCTGCTTGTCTATAATACAACAAAAAACTTTTGTTGCTGTCACATTGCTGAAGAGTGAGCAGAGCTACAGCCATTCTGCTTAGCTTAATGTATGCTATATTCCTCTTCTACTGAAGCAGAGTGCCTCTAAGATACACTGACTGCTCTGTGGTCTGTCCCCAGTGAGCAAAAGGACTCATCTGTGCATATTAGCATGTTGAAACGCGCAGCGTACAAATTTCCAGATGCGTGCTGCAGCCTCTGCACCTCTAAAAGCCTCCAGAGTCGGAAGACCTGCCTGACTCAAAATGTCTTCTGTTGTCTCTCCTTAGTTAGGGGACTTCTGCCCTCTCCCTTCCTCCTTGTCTTTTTAAAGTGTAAACTTATACGGCAGAGAGTGAACAGCTTAGGCAGCACGCTGTGACTTCAGAGCCAGCTGGGTCAGCACTAGTCCAGGTATGTCACACCAAAGGACTGAACTGTACCACATGCTCCAATGGGCATAATACCCTCCTCACTGTTGAGACCTCCAGAACTTCTCTAAGGGCTTGTATTTTGTGCCAAAACTAGTGTACTGAGGTCAGCATGCCTTTTGGTAGCAATCACCTGGCAGGATCTCTGACTATGTCAGAGCATTCATGGACTTTTCCAACTTCAGCACTGAACATGGTCCTAAATGAAGATGGGTACAGTGAAGCTCAAAGCATCACACTAATGGAAATATCTCCTTGGGAATTCTCAAGTGGCCAGTTACATCCCAAACCCAGTCCTATGGTGATGTCCACATGGAGAAACAGGAGTGTGCTAAGAGTTTGTCCTGCAATACACAGTGAAAGCACAGAATTCTCTGCATTCAGCCTGGTTTCTTTGGGTAGGAAGGGAAAAAAAAGAGGAAAAAAAAAAAGGAAAACAAAAAATATTTTAACTACCTGGTTCCTGGATTTGAAGAGAATTAATGCAAACCAGTTCTGCCCATGGCACTTACTTTTCTACATTCTCAAGCCTATAACATATAGTGTGTATTAAATTTCGTCTGATGAGATCTTTTAAAGAGATAGAGGGCCACTAAACAGTTTGAGGCTATTAATCTGTCAAGTACAAAACATCAAAGGCTGCAAATATTTGTAAAAGCAACTTTTAAACCACGAAGGATATTAAATGTACAAGAGACAAGGAAAATAGTGGCAACAGGAAACGGAGAATGCAATGGAAGAGCAGAAATCCATCTCATGGTACATTCAAGGATTTCTACCATATTTGGAGGGTTCTGGTGGACTACTTCCCCAAGTTATAATTAAGTCAGTTCTAGTTACTTTAATTTGCCAGTTTTTCATTTTAAATTTCCTGCTTACATGAGTTCAAAAATTTCAGATGTAATAGAGTGGTCTCTTACACAATTTTAGAACTGTCTTCTTACAGTGGAAAATGGATAGCATGGGTGCAGATACTAGTGATCTACACCTATGTTGATAAAGCTTTCCCCACATTGTTTATTCCTCTACAATCATAACATGCAGGAGATTCAAGGAAATATGGGAAAGAGCTGGAACGTGGGACTGTGAGCAACTGATAAAAATAGAGGAGAGTGCCAAAAAGCATGGAACAGGACTATGGATAAAGAAGCTACTAATCCTCTACAGAAAAGTCTAGAAGACGACCTCTCCACACCTTCAGAGTGAAAATAGGAAGTGCTCTCTCCAAGTGCAAAAGAAAAAGATGCTAATTTTGTATAAATATTTTTGGTTGAATTTTGAACCAAACCTGTTCACTGAAGCAATTCACCAGAAATAGGCAGCAGATGACAAATATCTTTTACAAGAATCTTAGGAAATTGTAGCCAGTTTCACATTTTTGGAGCTCTCACTCAGAGTATGAGATACTTGTGTCTGGTAATTCTGCAGTGAAATTGGACTTTGGCTAACCTTCAGTTACAGTGGCTCAGCTTCCTCGGTTCCCCAAGCAGTTGGTGGGGAGAAAGGAGACCTCTCAAGGTGGTAAAACTAAGAACTGAATTAGGGTCCCACTCAGACTACTTACCAGAAATGAAGATGTGGAAGAATCAAAACACCTCAGCCTCTTTAGAAGAAAAAAATGACAGAGGACCAGTGTAGACCTGCAGCAGTCAGTGGTGGTCAGAAAGGAGGGACGGACAGGATCACTTGGCAATGATCTTCTTTGGTCCTTCCTCCCAGGAGGGCTAGGGCCACTTCCATCAGTGCAACCCCCTGAAGTGGCTGTGGCTCAACTCTCTTTTGAGGCAGATGATACAAATTACATTTCCAGGCACAAGCTTCTCAGCTTGACTTCACTCCTAAACTTAACAGTCACCACATCTAACTGCCTTTGGAGGCTTCAGGTTTTAGGGTTTTCAATTTAATACATCCAAAATGGATATCCACATTAGAAACTTCTGATCTAGGCTTTTTCCCCGTACAAAGTTATCCTTATGAAATGGAATTTCGCACATATTTTCCTACTGTCTGCCACATAACAAACAGAAGAAAATCTATAACAGGAGTACCCATATTCCCAGTTACAAGCCTGTATTACACAAGTGTCAGACTGTAGATTCCCACGAGGTTTTGGTGCACGAGCCAGTTTATAACTAACCCAAGTACCTTTTCTCTGCTGTAATTGCACCCTCAGTCCTAGTAAACTCTCTTAGCCCTAAGAAGAGCCAGCCTTACAATACACACAAGTTCTGTAGTGTTTGCAGAGTAAAACAAAATTCTGAAACATCTGAATTAAAAATATTAGAGGTTTTCAAACCAGCAGCTTGAGAAATCCTGAGTCTTATACCATGGGAAGGGCAGTACAGATTGCAGGGACTGACAGCAAGACTGTGGGAGAGGGCCTAGTCAGGAGGAGGTTGACCAAGTGACCAGCTGATGCATCCGACTTGGTCAAATTTGTTCTTGCATAATGCTTTCTGTTTATTCCCAGAAAAAAGATATTGCAGATAAAGTATTTGAAGGAAATTTTATCCCTATTTAACATCAGCACTACCGTAATACCCCAGCACCCAGACTGTGCCTTTAGGCAGGGTGATGAGTAAAGGGTACTGCATATAAATTGCACATCCCCTGTGTTAGAGACTTTGTGTTTTGAAGGAAAGGACACAGCACTTGTACAGGTAAATATTTATACCAGGAGAGCTATTTTGTGGAGATGTTTTTTAGCTGCATCTAGTATGTCAGATAAAGCTTGATTACATTGTGCCCTCCCCATGCAATTGGTGATCCTTCCTATCTTCCTCTTCTCTGCATGCTTGCCAGTCCTTTTTGCAGAGTCTCCACTAGAATCAGTGTAATTCTGTGGTTGGGGAACTCCAATAGGGGGGTCAGCTTCATTTTTAGGTGTTTATTTCTTTGGTATGCCTTTTTAATCAGGTGGAATGCTAGAGAGGGCCCTCCCTCAAACTGTATTGTTTTGTGATCAAATAAATCCATAGTCTGAGTAACTCTGCTGCCCAGCAACAAATGACAATTGTCTGTCAATTTTTATGAACTTTTTCTACAAGTATTCTCCTGAGTTAGCTACAGTATTAAGACAGAAAATGGTGCTGTTTCTCACAGGGAAACCCATACATATACATTTTTCACTGTCGTGTGTGTCCCTCCTTTTTTTTCTTTTTGAAATACTTTTGCAGTGCTATGACCCCCTACATTTTCTCTCAGCTTTCTGTCTTTTCCCTTCAACTTCAGTCTGATTATTTTGCATTCATGATCATAGTTTCAGAGCTTTCTTTGTATAGTTTTGCTTGCTATTTGGAGGCCCTTCTTTAGGATTAGGTGTTTTTAACCATCAACAATTCCTAACTTCACAAAAATGCCTGGATTTAATTGCAAACCCGTTGATATTTCTATACTAAGCGGCAGATGCTGGAGTTCTCTACTCTGCAATGTAACTGTCTATTCCTGTTCTTGTCCTTGGCTTCAGGCAACAGACACACGAGAATTTCAATTCTATTTTCACATAATTTTCCTCCATCTCATTGTTTCAATGTTTCAGACATTAGTTGTAAATCCATATGTTCCAGAGCATAAATACCTTAATTAAGATGTAGGCTTTAAACAACCCCTAAATAGTTTGAAGAGGCCTGAACAGATTTTTTTGAAGTTAGGCAGAACTTCAGGTTTTTAGCTAAAAGCTTTCAAGTTTTGTATATCATAAAAAAAAAAATTAAATCAGATTACATCTTCTTGAAGATTTTATTTTAGACACTGCTTTCAGTCTATTGGCATAGGACTGTGTGAAAGAACTTTTTCTGAGAAAATACTACTCAGTAGAAGTGCAGAGTTTTCCACAGCACACTGAGTCACAAGCAGAGTTGAAAGAAGCAGTCACAACCATATGAGCACATGGTTTCTTTCTAAATTTGGTGTCTAGCTTCTAACGGTACTGTGAGAGACTGAAAGAGTTAATGTCTCAAACATTGTGGTGGGGCAAGTTCTGCTTAACACTGAACTCTGCATAACAAGGAACTCTGCCTAGCAAGGAACCCCAGCTGAAGAGAAGCCCATCAGCACCAGGAGGGGGAGGCCATGCCGAAGGGTGCACAGCTCCCTGTTCTGATGTGCTGAGCAGGGCAGTTCACCGTGCATGGCCAAAGATCACGTCTGCAGGGAAGGGGAAGTTACTCCCCAAACGACTCCCAAGCCCCCGGCCCAAAGACTGCCTAAATAGCCTAATAAGTTCAAGTGCCCACCTGAAGGAGGGGCAAGGATGATAAAAGGACACAAACTGAAGCCCCAGGTATGCAAGCCCACCAGAACTGGGTCCCTCAGCTGACTGAACCCATGCTGGACCCAGGACTGGTGAGATCTTTCTCCCTTCTCTCTCTCTCTTTTGTTTTTCTCTTTCTTTTTCCTTTTCTGTAATCCCTACACCTCATCCCTTTAGACATAAACTGTTGACCAAGTGTGGGACTAGGAGCGGATCCAGCTGCCCCTGGGTTCGTCTCTGAGAAGGAGTCTGGAAAGCAAGGGGGTCTGCTCTGAACCTCCTGACCCAATGGGAGGGCTCTCCTTATTGTCTGCCCTGAACTGATTCCCAAATAAGCAAGGCCTGTAGTACGTGTTTGCTGATGTACATGTTACACAGTTTACTGACATAGCTTCATGCCAGTTTTTGTTGTGAGCATACCAATTTTGGTCGTGAGCATGCCAATCCTTGTTGTGAGCAAATAAAAGTTGAGTTTTGTGAGTTAAAGGATCCCTGGTGTCGTTGCACCTTAATCCTGACCTGGGAAGCAGCAAACCTTAGTTGTCATCCTGGGAAACTGGGATGTGATAGGTATTTACCTTCCTCCTCGCCCCCCTTATTCTTGCTGTCCAGTGACCTGGACCTATTAGTTCTGATTGAAAAATAATAGAATTGTGAAGTCATAAAACAGATCTTTGTCTAAGCTGTAGTACAGAGTGTAAGACCTGCAGCAATTTCTCAGAAGTTATTGGAAAAATAAAGAAGTTAAAATGCTGCCAGACAAGCTTAACTACATGTAGATGTGAATAGGAACTAATATATGACTTGGACGCTGAAAGGCATGAAGGTGGGATCTGTTCCCTGCACAACTTAGAAGAAATCAGAACTATTTTGTTCAACTATCTGCTAACAAAATAGTGACACAAGAGCTCTCCTCTGTCTTCAGCAGGTTTTTTACAAAGACAAAATCGCAGAATTTTTAAAAGGTAAAATGAAATCCCAGAGAAATAAATAAATGTCGCTAAACAAAGGGGACTGCAAATGAAGGTCCACGTGCTCTAAGTCAGGCTATCTAGGTTGATCTATACAGCAAGCAATTGGTTAAGTTGGTGGGTCAGATCAAGCCTGACCTGATGCACCTGAACTCAGAGATGATTCTAAGATTTTCTGGCTTGATTCTGGTGGTAAGTTGAAGCTCACCAACAAATTAATATACACAAATTATTGTCACATTATACTTTATAAGTGCTTCCTCATTATACAATAAGGCACTTGCTAAAAAAAAAAGTTTAAAAAATCAGACTTTAATCAATCATTTTGCCTTTTGACAATGTACTTAAATACAATAATGCATTTTAAGGAGTTGTTTCAACATTTATTTGAAGTATGACACTCTGAATCAACTGGATGACATAAAACTCATAACAACTACCTGTTTTCCTAAAGACAATACTTCCTATTTATCTGATGGGCCCAGAATTTCAGAATTTTCAGCTCAGTTTCCTCATGTCTTGTCCCATTCACTGCAGTTTATATGGCCTGAGTAGGAAAAAGTAATTCATGTGAGATCTTTTGTAGGCTGAATATCTTAATAATGCCCTGTGGCATTCTGCCCAATATGTTTATTTCCAGAGCCATCTGCTACCTATAGTTCAATAGAGAGCATGACTTGGCTACAAGAAAGACTTTTTGCACAGGGAAGTGCTCATGCAGTTTTTACTGGCTGTTCTGAGGTCCATTTCAGGAGCATACATTTTTTTAGTCCTCAGAGGAAATAACTCATTCCCCACACCCTTTTCTAGGGGGAGCTGTCTGACCACATGTTTTCCTAGGCATTGCATCAAAATTAAATATCCAAGGGTAAACACCTGCAACCTACACATACATGTGGTTAAGTGCTTAAAAAGTTCAGTTCTATAAAGAGAAAAAGAAAAGCTATGCTACTTTTATTTTATTTCTATATGCTAAAAGACATGTATCTATTTCAGGCTAGTACTTAAATATCACAAAAGGCAACAAGCAACTCTTTATATGAATGACACTTGACATGTTTGAAGAATATTTGGACTTCGACTTGGAAGTACTCAGACATTAGGGATGCACTAAAAAGGAAGAGATTCATTTTGAACAGATTATAGATACCATGTGTGACAGAGTAGAACAAATGGTAAGTACTTGTTCCGAGCACCATTGTGAAGGGCACTAGCAGTATTTTATGCACAAAGCATGCATAAACTGAAAAATATATCCAGTAGCTTCTACCTTAACAGGCACCCTACATATGATCAGTCATATGCTAGACTGGTGGCCAAAACAGGTATGTGAAATACTTAGGTGAAACAGATGCCATGAAATGTCCCACTCCCCCATTTTCCTCTGGACTTATGCTGCAATTCTTCTACTAGGTGGTGTCAGAAACAAAGATTACGGTCAAAGCCTGGAACTACACTGTAAAATTTCAGAACAGTTTGTGTCTGCCCCATACACCAAACCCAGGAAAAATAAATACGTGATCTTATATCTTCTGTTATTAAAGTTCAGTTCACCAAATCACTGCACTATGCAATTTTTTACTGTCCTGAAAAGAACTTGTGTAAAAAGCACTACAACAAAGCTATGACAAAGCTTCACAACCTCTCATCTCACTGATCTGCCCATTCAGCTAAGCACAAGGTATCATCTAGCTAAGTTGCTATTAATTTCAGATCTAGAATTGCTGAATTAGTGGTTGCTTTTCTGCCAGGTTGCCACCCATTTCTGCCTTGAGCTTCAGTGCTGATGAGAGCTCAGCTGCATACCTCATCTCTGACTGGCTTCAACAGTGAGAGACTTCTATGTAGAAAGAACCAAACCTCTGTACACAGTTCAATGTTCTTCACCAGAGTAGCAAAAATTGTTGTCCTGAGGTCAAGAATAAAAGAAATTAACCTAGAACAGATAGGCTTGCTGCCTTGCTGGGAACAGCTGCTCCTCCCTGCCTCTCTAACTGAAGTAGCCCTGCATGCCCTGACCTATGGTAACAGAAAGATACTCACTTTTCCCAGGCTCCAGCAAAGATAGAGCAGGTGGCAGGTTCATGGTTGCTCTTATGGCAACTACCCCTGTTTACCAATGAATGAGCCACTTGCCTTTCTTCTGTGTGGCCTTTTCTTGAAGCCATCTCCTTGTTCACATCTCAGCAATTTTACTACTGATGGTTGCTGGGCTCAGTGGCTCCAGTAAAAGTGGTGAGGTCTATTCAGCAATACCTTTGTACTCTGTAGGCTTTGTTAGCAGTACACCTTAGCCCCACCAGAAGGTCACTCATAAATGAGCAATCCATGGCTGGCATCCTGTTCAAGCCCTAAATGAGCAAAGAACAAGTAAGGTCAGAGATTAGTTTTTCTCAGATACTTCTGAATATCTGAATTGGCCAGCTGCCAGATACTCTAAGAGCAGGGAGCCATGCTTTGAAAAGCACAGACACCAGGTCTCATACTGGATTAAACCCTACAAGTACCTTGCAAGTTGCAACTCCCTCAGTATCACCTGTTTTGAAATTGAGTTGTAGTGTAGCCCCATCTATTTTCTCTTGAAGTGAGGACAGCTATTGATAAATAAGAGAAATCAGTCTTTGGGACAAAATCAGAGAGTGACTCCAGTCGGTATACACGTGTATTTGGCAATAATTTATGAGAACGCTTCAAGAATGGAATTGTGATCTAATCTTTTAGCCTTTCCAATTTTAAGAAATTAAATTATTAGGGAATGCCATCGGACTTTTCTTCTGTGCTAAGGTGGTGCTTTCTGGTTACCAAAGCCACCACACACGTAGGACAGTCCACAGACTGGACTGGCTATTATTTAAATAATGACAAAAGCCTGTGAAGTGTAATAGCTGTAATGGGCAATAGGAACGAATGTGAAGGGTAGGGAGAATTGATTAGCTTATGGGATACCAGTAAATACAAAGTGCTTAATCACAGACAGACTCAGCACCTTGATCTCCCAATCAATAGCACTTGCAGGTTCAGAGCACACAAGGAAGCCTTGGGTTTAAAGAGAACTTAAAAGGTGCTCTCTCTTCTTTGTTATTTTTACAGTGTGCTGTACTTGTACATCCCATTTCATACTAGCAGTCCAAAGGCTTTTACAATTTTGTAAATGAAGAAAACTCTTCACCCATTTCAGAGAGAAAATATAGCAGCTGTTCAATATCTGAGAGTAGCATAGGTCTGGGAATAAAAAGGGTACCGTATCTCATTGTAACACTATGATCTGAGAAAAGGGGATTTCGATAGGCAGCACTTTAAACGTAAATAAGTACTTAATCAACATAGAGACTAATTACCCATACCCTGGCAGAAATCCTGCAAAGTTTTTGAATGGGCATGGGACCAACATCTACTGTAAGAGA
This sequence comes from Harpia harpyja, assembly GCF_026419915.1. Lineage (NCBI taxonomy): Eukaryota > Metazoa > Chordata > Aves > Accipitriformes > Accipitridae > Harpia > Harpia harpyja. The sequence goes on from NC_068947.1 coordinate 29,144,430, forward strand.
TGCCACCTTTAACTTCCATCATCACCTTTGGCAAGCAGAAGCACAGTAAAATCTGCAACTGGCCTAGGGAGGAATAAGCTGGAAAGAGGCACAGTTTGATTTTCCTTTGAGCTAGAGAGAAAACAAGGAAAAATAAAACCCATACGTGAGTCTCATGTTTCAGCCAGCAACCACTGAGCTGTCCCTGCTGTGAACTGATAACTGAGACTGATAATAAATGTAGCCTGACTCTATCAATCAGCTGTACAGACTTATTGAGCTCATCTGAAAATAGAAATAAAATCAAGTAGGGCCAAAGACGGACCAAAATGAATTCTTAGAATACGGAGACCCCTGTGAACTTTGGCCATTTGGTTAATAGAAAACTTGGACACAGACCACCTTAGGATAGTCTTGAAAAGCATAAATCCCAACTAACGTTGTGCCAGCTTAAGTCTCAGGGTTTTCACTTCATATCTGTAAATGTTGTTTGCTAACTTCAGGACTGGAAAAAATAAATTAAAAACCGAAGCAATATTGCATTGTACTATTCAGCCTGAAATGCTTCACTGGAAAACAGTTTTTTATATTTCTGTGATTATTTTTTATAATACACCTTTGCTTTTTTCTTGTCGTGTCTTGTTACAGTTTTTGGCAAGCAACAAGCAGCTTACCCTTAGTAATTGAAAGATATTTGCCAGCCTTAAGCTGGCTGCCTGCTGGCGCATCTGATCTTGTGCTGCTGCTTGTGCTAGTGAAAACGAAAGGATTGTGAGACAAAGAGCCACAGCCATCTTGCAGCTGGGCTGCATGAAGCTGCCCAGGAACTGGGAATTCATACTAATAGCCTGTGCCATCCTAAGTCACTTCTGTATATCTTAACACTGCTTCTCAGAGTTGATCGAAAAGCTATGGGAGACTTCAACAAAAGCAAGTTAACAATTCCCGAAGGCTGAACAGCAACAGAAGCCAGAAGCAATACTTTTCCCTCTTAACTGCCTTATCTTTCTTATCTTTTTTTTTTTTTTTCCTTGGGATAGGTCTTCAGCCCAGTGTGTTCCTGCAGGTTTCCTGCATCTGCTTCTCCCATTGTCGCCCAGCTGTACCGTTCTCCATCGGCTGGTGCTCTTATGAACATTCGCCAAGCATTTTCCGTCTCTCCTCTGTGTAAATCCATATAACCATATTCTATTGTTACATATGGTGAAAAAGCTGTATTGCTGTCTGAGTGTAATGTTACATGTGGTATCTCCAGAGCCTTTGGAGCTTTGAGGGACCATCTGATGCCTGCAGAGCCATGGCAATGGAAAATGTTAAGACTTGAGACTAGAGCAAATGGAAAGAATTAACAAAAATAGTGGCTGGAAACAAACAAACAAACAAACAGACTGAAATTAGGGATAACAACAGGGAAAAAAAGTGAAAGAGAAAAACATTATCTTACCATGGAAACTATTGGTACTACATATAGATAAAGGTCTGTCAGCTTTTCCTTTTTAAATCCCCTATTTACAGGGGTTATATAACTCAGATGTGGAACGTCTCTGAAACATGGCTTGCAAGGTCTCAGGAAAGAAGTTTTAAAAAGATATTTAACTATTTCATTCTTAAGTATAAGACTATACATGTTAACTGATTTTAAGACCTGTATAAAAACGTGTCAGAACAACTTAGCACATTCTTTGAGTCTATGTCAGATTTTTTATATATTATTTAAAAATTTGCTGCATCATTTCTGCAGATAATTCCAGCTATTCAGACTCTTCCCATGAGTTCAAAATGCAGCACAGGCTATTTTGATTAAATAGCTAGAGACTGATCTAGGCATTCAGCCGTATTTTTCTTGTTGGGGGCTATATATTTCTTGAAGATGGAAGAGGGAGGTAAAAGTCACTGAAGTGTCTTTACCATTAGTAGAGTGTTTCTAGGCAAGGACAATTCTCAGACCATCAAATCTGCGAGTGCTCTTTGACTATCACATCCTCAAAGTAATGAAAAATGTCTCTAAAGTAGGAGTGTGTATCTGCTCACTGGCTGGATGAAAATAACTTCTAGAATCCAGTTCTGCTTACAAGTGGTCAAAACTCCAAGTCTAAAATTTGCTACCTGCAAATATTTTGCAGTATTTTCTTAAAAATCGATGTTTCTGCAAATATTCCTGCCAGTAGACTCACTCCTTCAATAGACTATTTACAAAGACTAAGCACAAAGTGGACATTATAGCATAGCAAATGCATCTATGTGCAAACCTGCTGGCTACAGCAAGTCCACTCTTCTGTCCTCACAGGTTCATAACTGTGTTTTACTCAGTTTTTATGGGAGTTGTTCAGGTAGTCTTTTTTTTTTTTTTTCTTTTCACCCACTCACACCACATTTTTAGCAAGTGGTGACTGTGTAAAAATATTTATATTTCTATTAAATTCAGTATGCTCACAAGTTGGTTTAAAGTTTCATGGGCACAGCTGGTGGCAAAGAGTGTAGAAATGGCTACCTAGGCACCAGGAGTTAGAGTTTTGCTCATCACCAAACAGAACAGAATCAAAATTTTTAAAGCCTTGGAACCTACATGCTTGGCTACAAATCTAAAGCCCTTTTTTCATTTCTTAAAAACTGAAAATGAAAACAGACTGATGAAGTAAAAGTAGTAATCTTCCTCCAGGTTTTATTTGTTTTATTCTAACCTTCTACTGACATATGCACCAGTGACCCTTTAGACCTGAATAATACTTAAAAAAATGCGAATTTGTATTCTTAATGCTGTGGTATAAGATGCTCTGATACGACACAAACTACTGACATCTAGGTCATCAGAGAAAGGAGAAAGTACTTTCTGCATGGTTTGGAAGCATTGAACTTTCCATGGGTAGTTCCAGCTTCAAATGCTGTTCAAACCTGTCCACGTTTGAACCATCCAGCTGTGGTGCAAGAGGTGTTCATTTCTTGATGGAGATGTGCCAAGGCATATGGAGCTGGGAAAAATTGCTTTATGCAATACATGCTTTGGCACACAGTGTTTCTGAACATGTCACAGCGATTAAAAAAAGCAAGAGAAACTGCACTGAACTGGCAGATGTCACTGGTTCACTGCCTGCGCTGGCCGGGATTTGCTCTTGGAGGGCGAGCTGGCGGATCACAGGATCGCTGCTGGAGGAGGTGCCTCTGCACAGCACAGTGCTGGACAAAGCCAGAGCACAGCAGCAAGAGCACGGGCAATGAGGTAGTTTTAGAGATTTTTGGGCCTATGGGCTTTTGTTAGCTAATGTTCTTTTCTCCTTTTCTGTTGGATTCAGTGTTCTGAACGATGGGAAAGAAAGGATATATGAAGTCACACTTTTAAAAAAAATGTCACTCCTGTTCCCAGAGTAGTCTGTTCCACAAATAAAGTGACTTAAAAAGCTGGAAGACTAATTCTTGATGCTTACAAATTTGTGCAGAACTGCTGGATACATTTTCTTCATTATTTTCACAACCCACTTATGTCTGGACAGGTGAGGGCCTGTCTAAATGTTATTGACTTTAGCGACCTGTTTTCAGAAAAGAAGCAACCTCCTCACACACACCTCCCCCCACCCCCCCACGCCTTTCAAGAAAAGGGGAACTGAGTGGTATATTGCCTTAAGCTTGGATCATGCTGCAAACCTGCCATGGATGCAAGTTTTGGGATGGAACGTAATTCCAGAAAAATGCAGTTGCTTTTTAAAATCCAAAATAAGTTTTAATTACACTGATAAAATCCTGCCTTGTAAATGGATCTCACCTTTCCCCTCTAGCTCCACCCCCTTTGTCCACTATAGAAATTACAGCACATACAGGAATGAAGAATCTGGAAAAGATGTGCTCTTTTGCATAAACCGTAAGTGGCATAATACCTAACTACAACAGATACCTAGAACTTCAGATATGTATATAACTTTTCTCTAGGTGTTAATGCTGTATGACTTAACTCTGCTTTAAAAGAACCCAAATTTTTATAAACTGCAACACTAAATAAAAGCCCAATGCTTTGCTGTTTTGTCACAAGTTAATTATCAAATGTATTTTAAGTCATCTAACTCACAGTGTGTAGATATTCCAAAACCTACAGCCATAAAAAATTATAGCAATCTGATTGGCAGCTTGCTTTTGAATGTAATTAATACAATGAAAATAAAACATGAAATGCTGTGATTGATTCTGTGTGTGTGTGCATATGTGCATGCTCAATACAGGAATAGCACTAAGTCCCAAGAGTAAAAAAGCTACTATTCACAATATTGGTTATCCAACTTTACCAGCATGTAATTGGCCTTCAGGGAGTACAACACAGAGTAACAAGTAAAATACATAGAACAATGGAAAATGAGAGTAGAAAGTTAAAAAATGCAATTATTTTACAGTATTTAAAATAATGATTGTGGAAGCCAGCCCTTCCTAATTTGTTTTGATGAAAATAGAAAATGATATTTCAAATCTATTTCTTATTAACGTGGTTATCAGTGTAAAACAAAGACGAATTTAAATAAGGCTGAGACTTATCTACAGATACTCCCACTGTGTCTGAAAAGCTAGTTTGCATCAATTACATTTTTTAATCACAAAGAAAACAAAACCATCTGAGCAATGCACTTTTTATACTCAGTGTTTCTATGGATGCTTAAGGACTACAGGTAAGACAACAGGGAGTAGGTGCATTTTTACACGCTTAAACAACTATGGGAGTGATTCAGGATGACTTCCTGCCCTCAGTCCCCTTGAAGGTATTGAAGGGCCAGACTGAAAGATGATTTTGGTGAAAACTTTAGGGAAGGTGGGTTTCAGAAAGTGATGAGGTGTATTATGGCAGGTAATAACTTGCTCCAGAGCTCCATTCCTCAGGTTCTCACCCTTGGGCTTTTAAAATTACATGTTTGTGATGGTGGCATGCATTTTAAAATACTGTCATCATCTGTGTTGCTGCAGTGCTGCTCCTGCCAGGCACTACACAACAAAGAGACTTTCTGTGCCCAAGAGAGTTCATAATTAACTTAATGATGAGAGGCAATAAGCAGATATAATGAAGTGAAGGAGTGACAGGGAACAGTGAGACATTTCTGAACAACGGGTGATGACACTCACTGCAGATCAGCACCCAACTGCCACCGAGTGTTTCATAGGCATGTCAAAGCAGGCAGATCTGAATAAGAGATTTAAGGGAGGATAAGGCATTACCTTTGGTGAGTTTTGCAGATTCTACAAAGATTCCACCTCCCTTAGGCAAGCTTCAGTCTCTCAAGGGATTGGGGACAGCTGCTGGGCACCAGGGATGGGGGAACAAGTGCAAACAAGAGAGAAGGGACAGGACTGGAAGAACAAAGGTAGTGATAAGACAAGGCAAAGAGAGACAGGACAGAAACAAGAGCTATAAAAGAGGGAAAACTGCAGCAAGAGGGAAGTTAAGCAGAGCAGGAAGGATCTGCAGAACTCATTCTCCTGGAACTGAATTGCTAAGACTCAAAACACCTTTTGTGTAAAATACAGTTTGTTGGTTCAAATAGTTGCATTGTTAGCAACGAGTCTAAAAGTTTCTGCCTTGTTGATGACAGGTGTGGAGATCAGTACAGTCCAAAAATAAACATTTTTGTGTTCACTTTTTTCGGGTCTGAAAACTATAAGAAATGACATTTAAAAGTACATACAGGGATTACTATTGCAATTGCTATGCCAGAGACTTAAAAGTTAGAAAAAATAGAAAAACCAAGGTTGTCTGTGCAACCTCAGTTCAACCCCTGGAAGCAGATGTGATCTTTCATTATAAGTTCACAGAGAATTTTTGCCTTGCCGTGACTTCTGCTGGATCCCCTGTGTCACCCATCTGTGTGGCCTCACAAGTGCTCAGACTGAAAAACAAACACACTATGTGGCACAGCTTAGGAAGTATTCACAATTAAATGAGTTAAGGTGGCTTGTGTACAATATTCCTTTAAGCTAAATGCTGTCAATTTTAACAACAGTAACAAATTATAGGCTGGTATCTCATGTTCTGCTATTAAAAGTAAGACAAGTACAAACACTCACCCTCGTACCTTAATTAAAAAACCCTAAGTGTTATGCTTTTTCTCAAAATGGATGACATTCACTTGATTACTGTAAGCATAACCACACTCAGCTTTAACCACAACAAATTATCCATCACTCCCACATCTTATTCTGTTAATGGCAATGTAAGTACAATCTTCAAAAGCATCCAGTAATGGCAGACTAAGGGCTGTTTCATTGCTTATCCAAAAATAGCAGAAAACTACCTTTTATATCATTCCAAGGGCTCTGCACTTTCTAAAAAATGTATGTCTTCCTCCTATCTGCCCCTTGTCAGACAAAAGCCTTATGTCTTAGAAGTTCTAATATGCCCTGTGCTTCGGGCAGACTTGGTTTTCCAAATAGTTAATGGGAGCTCATTATCTTGAATTATATTAGTTAGCTCTGCAATGTAAAACTGCCTATAATATACCTCGATATTATTGTGTTGTATTGACAGAAAACACTAAAACAGGAAATGCAACTGATGGTTGTCGTGTTGAGCTTGCTCCTGGGAGGTCTAACAAGTGATGGATGCCTTAGTGGAACAAGAACAGAGATTAAAGAAAGGCCCCAGCTTTTGTCCTGTAAAGTAGCTATAGAAAGCAACTATTTCTAATGTTAGCTGTTCAAATAATCAGGCACCAAAGGAGCACAGGGACTACCATGCTGAGGAAGAGCAAAGAATAATACCAAGTTTTGCTCTTCTACCAATGGTATACACAAGACATTTAGGTTGAAGATACAAACCCCAAATGACACACTCTCTAATTGTGAATTATATAGGGACGGAGGGAAAGTTTCTCCTGACCTTAGTCACTCTGTTCATGCTGTGAAATATGATGGTGCTCTTTGTAATTTTCATCTTGATTACTGTAACAGTAGTTTCCATCCTCATTTATATTTACCATTCTGTATTAACCATACAGTCTACTGGTAACAGGATTAAAAGGCACTGAAATACACAAATTGATCATTAGAGATAAATTACATTTGTAACTAATGTGATTCTTAAGACTGAGAATCAATAATCATCAGATGGCGGCAGACAAAAAAACCACCCCAACAAACCCCCCCCCCCAAACCCATGGCTGAACTTGCAATTAAAATGAATCTGAATTTATCCAACTTTCGCAGTATGTTCATTGCCTCAGCTTCCACTGCAAGTAGGTGGATTGGCCTTTCCAACACAAATGGCATGCCAGTCCCTTCAGGATCACATGGTAATGCTCTATTCCCCTTGAAGCCAAAGGGGAATTCCCTTTTCAGAGTCTGCACTGTAGGCCTAAGTAATCAAGCAGCAGCAGCTCCATTCCTTCCCTGTTGATCTGGCCTCAAGGTTCTTTCATTTGCTTTACTGGCTCCAACTGGCCAACCTCTTGCAGCTTGGCTTGCACTCCAACCCCCTAGCTAGAGATGCTTTTGCGAGTTCTCCCATAACCTCCCACATTCAACACACTACTTCCGTCCATGGAAGCTTTTACCTAAAATCTTTGTATCTGAACCTATGTTTACTCTCCCCACAGTTCTTTTTCTTTTAGGCTCCATTCATGGGGAGCTTTTCCTAAAGCTTTTCCCAAATACTTTTGTTGATAAAGGCAACCTTCCTAATTCTTCTCCCAGTTGAGAGAATAATAATAATTTTCTCTGGATCCCATTAGGCATAGTCAGGCTCTTATTTCCATGGTTTTCTTAGCCTTAGACTCTGTAATCTGCTTTTACTGCTATTTTAGACTCCACCTTCTCAGTGACTGTTTCAGGCTACTGGACATCTTCTATCAGCATTCCTTCTCAAAAAATCTCAGATATCTACAGGCTGAGTAATGAAGCCACCAAAACCCACCTGTTTGGGAAAGGAAAACAGAGTAAGGCAATTTTGGAGCAAGAGTTAGCAAGCCCAGTTACACGAGACAGATGAAATAATCTAAAGAGTTTAGTGACCACATTCCCATTTCTAATCTGCTATGTTGTTTCCAAACATGCAGTTGTTTCAATATATGAAAGCAAATAGTATCATTGGGTAGCCAATGAAGGACCATGAACCTTCCAGTCTATTATATGCTTGGCCCTAGAAGAAAATATGCAGAGAAATAAAACATACTTATTTAGTAACCTTTTACTGGTGATTGTGTGTATTCTTTAGCTTTCTATATGTTTCTTTATACTAGATCCACACACCCAATCATGAAGAAATGAAAGCATCTTTCCTGATATAATACTTCAGACAGATTAGGGGTGACAGTTTGTACAATTTACAAACTTTATAAACATGATACGTTGGATATGTCACATCAAACCTATGACATATATCATAGAATAAGCTAGAAAAGTAGCATAGGTTAATAGAAATCTGTATACCCCCAAATATGATGAACTGGAGCTCATGTGACATGTTAATGTTACATATAAGTTGTCAATGAATCCATCTTCTCTATTGATAGGTATACCAGAGCAATATGACCTGCAACCGAGATGTACTTGTGACTTAAATAAACTCCTGACTGTCCAGGAACTCTGCAGTTTTCTCACCTCTGACTTCCTATAAATTAACTTATCTGAAAACGTGATGCACAGAACTAATAAAACTGACCAAAAAAAAATTTTCTAACAGAAAACATCAGTGCATGTAGCAGAGTGCCAAGACTTGGCTGATGCTAAGACACATCCCTGGTGTTCCTCAGCTCACTTGGATTGCTAAGCCACACTAGGAGTACGTGGTAAAGGACCAGAGTCTTCAGAAGGGCAAAAACTCTTCTTGGCCTGAGCAGGAACCTGCATGGTTGAGATTTGACAACCCGAAAGAACAAGTTGCTCAGAAATGACTGCTCCTCTGTTCTGGCCAATGACCAGATATGTAGTAGGAAGCCAAGATCATAGTCAAAAGCTCTTCAACACAGTGAAGAGTAATAACGAATAACAAAATTGCTTACAATGAATTCCTTTTTTTTTATTCTAACGAAGTTCCTTGTTCAAAGTTACCAGACATTGTCTCTCCCTATGTATTTAGCCCTCTTACAAAAGAGGGATGCTGTCTGAAGCACTGAAGGTGCCAACAAGGAATTTAAAATCATCTTATTCAAATTAATTCAAACTGCCAGCCACTGTGTTTTTTACCAGCAGTGTGCATTGCCAGGTAACTCCTGGACTTTCAAAAACATCAGCTTGCTTATAAATGTATAAACAACACAGAAGCAAGGGGCACAATGAGCTGTGATGCTTCCAGGTTTATGCATCTCTTTTTTTTTCTCTTGGTGCAGGGCCACAACTCTGACTTGAAGCTGGACTAAGTGGATGGCTGCATTGAGTTGCATTTCAAATATTCCACCATGAGAATTCCACCATATTTTCCCCCAGCAGCAGAGAAAGGAGGTCAAGGATGTCATTTCACATACACTTACGCACTCATGCACACATTGCTGACTCAGGAGCAGCTTTAACTGAAAAGAAGTGATAACCAGGGGGGAAATTGCCGTTAGTTTATATCAGGGGGAAAGGAACTAAACATCAAAAAGTTGGAAGTACATGCAGCTTCAACCCATTGTTTCAGACACTCTCACGAAAGGTGATTAGATGGAAACACAGCAGGTACAAAAACAAAATCTGCCCTTAATGGCTTTGTTGGAAACTTAAGCTTTTGTTTGAAGTAGGTTTAGTATAGGTCTCATGCTGTTTCATGGTTAGGATATTTCCCCCTAAGGTAATGTGTCAGGTATTGATAAGTTTGTTTTAAGTTCTATATAATTAAAGTAGTAAATAGAATACTGACATGTCTATGACCTGAAACACCATTTAATAGATAAGTGTACATGGGGCTGTGCTACAAAAACATGCACAGAATAAAATAGAGGTCAGCCAAGGTCCTCTGCCCTCAGTGAAATTACCCGTTTACTCTAAATCATGCATCAGCATGAAAATTGTAGGGAGAAAGCACCCCTCCTCCCTCCAGTACTGAGACAGATGGAATAGACCTCCAGCTGGAGACTTTTCAATGTTTTTGTGGATGGAACTGATATCTCCAGAAATTAAAAGCCGTATCTACTCCTTTTTTTGCTTTTGTGATAAGTATGCTAATTGGATAAAACAAGCACAGACACTTGCAAATACATTGCTACAAGATTTACTGTTTAATATCCACTCTAGCAATGAAAATGATTCTGTTTGTGTTAGAAAAGAGAAGCCAAGAAGAAAGGTCATTATATTGTGTCTGCAGCTTTCATTCCTAATATGTGATTCTCATTTCTCAGTAAAGGAAAAATCAATACTCCCTTTAAGTTGCCTTGGATTCAAAAAAGACAGAGCTTTTACCCACTGTATGGCAGTGATTTAGAATGACCATGAGATACATTATGCAATGCTGGTTTTTACAAAGCTCTGAGGTTCATTTCAACATTTTTTTAATTGTGCCATTGAGTCTTGTCCAGCCTAGCAAAAAAAGAACATTTTAAGTGCTATGATTGGTTAGTAGAAATTTAACTCTTTCCTTTATGAGCTGCTTCTTAACACCTTACTGTTCTCCTCAGCTGCGATTTAGGCGAGAGATTTTACTCACAAAGCTGGAAGATTAAAGGCAGACATGGCATCCAGGATTTCTGACAATAACAAAAGAAGTACTGATCAGGTTCATACATTTACTAGGGTTTACATACCAAGAAGCTATGTCTCTAACAGAGACACATAGGTAATTTGCTCCCTTTCTTCTTTTTTAAGATCAGACTCTCAACCAGCTAGATTAGAAAGACTGAGAAAAACATCCAGGTCATTATTGAAAATGACGAGGAAAGAAAAACACGTTTTAGGTTTAGTATATCACATAAAGAAATGTTACTTATATTCTGGAAAAACCCTGTAAACTAGCAACACACCTGGACACAAACATGAGGAACAATGGCGACAGGTACTGTGGAGCAGGAGCTCTTACTGCCAGGTGTGAAGGAGCAATTGGATTCGCTGGAGTCAGCACCTGGAGGTGTAATCACTCTCTAAACTAGGGCATGGCACACTCCAGCATTAGTCATCAACAAAGAGTTAACAAAGAGAAGTGACAGGATGTTTCTTATAAGAAGAAACCTCTTGCAAAAAATATCCTTAGGCTTGAAGAGATCAATATCATCCCTGACATCATAAACTCAAATGTTCAGCACTAAAACCGCAAGACCCATCTTCTTTGCATAAGGTTTCCATCTAAACAAACACATTTAAACATGTATGCAAACCTATCTTTAAGCATGTGTTTGGGAGCTCTGAGGTACTGTGCACCAAAGGAGAAACTAACTCAGATCTGGTGAGCAGCTTCCTCCTGCAGTTGCTGGGGCATGCTATACTACAGGCTGAACAAGGCCCTACATGAAAGCTATTATCCACCACTTAGGAGGAATCTCAGATCTGGATCCAAATTCTGATCCTGACTCATTAGCCCATAACAATAGGATTTCCTTAACTTTAGTCTCAAATTCCAAGTTATACATTACCTTTTCCCATACTTCCTGTATTCTTTTCTCCCTTCCTTTTTTTATATAGAACACATAATTTTAATTTGATATATGTAAAAAAATAAAAAAAAATTGCCATTGCCACCTGCTCTTTTCCCCTCACCAGCACTCACTAAAGACACCATCTGGGAATGACTAGCAACCAGAGCAGGGAGTGAGCAGTCCATATGTTAAAATCTAAAATTTGACAGCCCTATTCTGGCCTTTCCATCACCCACTATTTTTCTGTTTTATGGTTACAGTACTATAACTAGTCTCTGCAACATTTGCAAAGACTAAACCATTTCTTTTTCATTGTGGATGGATCTTTATTTTAGGGTAAATCTTTCATTTAAGCTGAAATCCAACAACTTCTGCCCATTTTCAGACTTCTTCCCCAAATTAAATGTGAAAAGGGATGAGATATTTAAATATCGAAACCTGTGGCAATTACTGTACAGCTAATGTATTAAATTATTAGAATAAAAAAAGATTAGAAAGAAAGCACAGTTCTCTCTTTTTTTGCATTAGCTTGTGAATGTGACAGAGCTCTGTAGACTGTCAGTAACTCTCCACAAAGCTAGCAAGAAACCCAAATAACTTTTTTCCTCTCTTCATTTCACTCCCCAAATCCCATCCTGTGGATTTGCCTTATCATTTCACATACATCCGAAGTGTGATGAGACTCTTAACCAAAAATCAGGTAAGATTTTTAAAAAAGCAAAATGTGTTCATGTCTAGGCAAGAGAAATCCAAAGGAAGACACTGTACCTGAAATGATGCTTGTTGCTTGCTTACTATCCCTGGACCCAATTTTCAACAGACTAACTCCTCTTGTAATAGTGAAACTTGTAGATGCGTACCTCTGTAAAGGTTTTTGGTGTGTATTCCTGTGGGGAATATTATAATCTAGGCTGAAGCAGATGGAGCAAAAATAACTTGGGAAAAAGGCCAGACACACAAATTTTTATATGTGCAAAACAAAGCCAGAATGAAGCATTCCACTGAATATCAGCAGAACTTGTACATTTATCTTTTGAATGGATACATTTGTTTAAAAAGCACAGAAAGGTTCTGTAAGACCGTTTATGAACATCTGAAAGAGGTTTAGACATTGCAAGACTTTACTATTACATACTGAATAAACCCATCACCCAATAAGACTCTTTGAAACTGAAACTATATTAAGCATTTACTTTAAAATAAAACCTGCAACTACACCTGATAAAAGCTTCTGAATGCTTTTGTACTCCTCTTAAAACCTTTTCAAGGTTACTCAGTGCCAAAACAAATATTATTAATGCAACTCAGGAAGCATTCTGACTAGCCAGACAGCACAGTGGGTATCTCAAGGATGTGCACAAATTCAAGAAAATCGGAGGAGAGAAAGGTGAGGCTCGTCAGAGCACCTGTTGGAGAAACACAATTCACCCTTTTAAAAGATCCCGTGTACTTCTTGGGCAGTATCATTTTGATGTTCACTTTGTCAGTAGTTCCCTAAATTTTAAACTTCTGTGCAGACTTAAGACTGTATTGATAGAGTATTCAATCAAAATAGCCATTACTGCGAGTCAAGATTCAAGCAGGTAAGGATCAGATTCTGCCACCTTCAGACCTCTGGGTGAAGGTAAAAATCAGCAACCTTTGCCACAGAGAAAAGATTTACTTTGAGGTGGCTCTCCTGGAAGGGCAGCATCAGGCAGGAATTAGTTAGCACTATACAGAGAGTTATTTCTTTTAGCCACAGAGTTCTGAGATTTACAGCTGAAGAACTAGGTATGTTATATTTTTGAGAACCTATCCTGTAAAAAGTGTGTATTTTATACCTGTTCTCCCTCCTTTCCTCGTATTTTGGAACCCTACCAGCATGGCTGCCAGCTGTGACCAGACTGTCAATTATTTGGCTCCCTCAGTGAACGGCTGGATCACATCCAAGGCTTCATATTTACAAGGCTAAAACAAAATCCAGGTCCCTTTTGTTTGTATACAGGTGCTCAATTAGGAGAGATCCTATAGGGAAACAATCTTTTATTTGAACTATAAAAGACATTGATACTTTTAAATCTGAGAAGTCAGCAAAAAATTGAGGGTCTGCCTCATGTTAGGAGGAAAAGTGGTAGTGAAGTCAGGAGTTTCTCTGATGCAGTGCACTCTCCTCAAAAGCACTTATTAAGCCCAGGGAAACACAAGGAAAGGCAATTTCTACTCTCAGTTTCAAGCCTTGTTCAGCCAGAACTGAATTCCAGAAGCTTTGTCCCTGTTGCAGTTCTGCTTTCTGATAGCTTTTCTGCATTCCCACAGACACCTCCAAACTCTTGCAAAAGAAACCTCTCCCAGCCACTTCTGCCTCTGTGCTGAGCAGGAAATTGCCCCTGCTTGGCAATGAAAGCCCCTGACGCTCTGTTACATCGCCCTTCAGATGAAAGAGGGGAGTTGCGCTGCCTGCCCCCATCATGGGAACCAACTGCAACAGTGACCTTAAATCTGAAGGTTACTCTCCAAGGTGTTTTAAGGAGCTTTATTGAAATAGCAAACCGGCGTTAAGCAGGGATTCAGAGCCCTTTCCTGGGCACAGTCATTACAACAATTGCAACTACTGGTCCAAGAATTGCTAAAGGAAGAGTTTTCAACAGGTTTGTCAAAGTCAAAGCATTTAGCGAAGTTTTCCTTTAACAAATTTAAAAATGTTGTTTAGGATGTAATTTTCATTTAGAGATATGTTTTCAATCTTTTCTTTTTTCATTATGATATGACATCAGGAAAAATGCCTAAAATAATGTCATGTGTCATCTTTTGCACTACTGGGTTCTTTATATCATGCCATTGCGATATAACAATGCATTTTGACTTTATGTTATATTTTATTTTATTGTACAGTGGAGTAGCAAAACTTTGAATATTCTTCTGTTGTCTGACTGGTGCTCTGTGGCATTAAAGCTGCTACTGTTACTACCATGAAACAGTTAAGCATTTATTTCATTTTTGTGTTCAAAGTTCCTCTTGTGTCTCGTCACATCAAAATCTTTGACAGCCAGACTTTGAAATAAGCATTGCCTACTACTATAAAAAAATGCTTAGATATTTCTATGAATGTTTTTTTCATAGAAAGGTAATTCAAAGTTAAGTTAAGAAGATATCAACAACAGAGGAAACCGTAATTTTTACAATAGAATAAAAGCCAAAGAACAATCTAATACAGTCATATGAGTGCTATCAGGTGTTATCATGGAGGTATTTAGCAATTTAAAAACATAAACATTAAAGCAAGAGAGAGTTGAAAATAAAATGTTAATCAACAGCTTTTAGTATTAAATTGATTGCAGAGTTTATATACTGTCTGATAATGCCAATAAATTATCATTAGAATTCAGAAGTTTAAAAATGGTAAATGATTCTGGGTATTTTTAGTCTTTACCAGCTCACCCTTGAACAGCCTCAGCAGCTACAGGCTATGGTATGGCACAGTTCTGATGTGATAGGGAGTGACCTCACAGACCCATCGCTGCTCTGGACCACTAACCATTACATGCTAAAGACATCATCAGCAGTAACTTTCAAGGCTCTGCACTGGGTACGTAAGACTTTAAATCACTAATCAGACTGTTGATATAATCCGGAATATTTTCCTCTATCTTTTTCTTTCTTCTTAGAGCTGGGGATCTGAAAACTAAACAGGTAGGACACATCCATTGCTGGGAGGTGTGGTGCTCCTCTAGTCTCTGTGGACTTTGCTTATCTCTCCAAGTAAAAGGGTTCATCATCCAATTTCTGAGTGTGAGGAAGACTTTCTACTGTCTTCCACTATCTGCTTAGTAATTAGCAGTGCTCAGCTACAGCAGATTCTCAGCTTAAGGATCTTGGCGACAGTCTCCCTCCTCATAAAAATCTCCCTTGAATTCTCACAGAAGATACTCTTAATGGTACTTACTTACCTTTTTCTGCAGAAACATAGCCTCAAAAGCAAAATTTTACAGAAAAGATGTATTATATCTCCAATACCACAGATAAAGGTGTTAAAAGTGTTACATTGGTACCATAAGGAATGACCTGATTAAGCTAAAGGTGATACCTCCAGTATAAAAAGGGATTGTCAGGCATTCATGATGCAGCTATTTCAAACTGCTTTGGGCTGAAGCTGAGCTTAAAAATTAACGGCTCAGCCAAGCATTATAAATGCCTTACTACAACATTTCGGTGATATTTAGGCTAATACATGTACTAGTTCCTTGCACATAGATGAATTAGCCCATCAGCATCTCTTTTTCAGTGAAAATCAATACAAATGGGCATTTGTTTATGGAATAGGTGACCTCTTTGTTGCAGAGCTTGAAAAGTGTTAGCTAACAATATTGGGAAAACAGGGAGCAAGTATTGGTCTATGCCTGAGACAACTTACCATGACACAAAAAGTGGTGGTCACAGTTTTGGCTTCATCATTAGGGGTATAGCCATCTGGCAATGCAGAGGGGTAATGTGAATGACATTGCAGCTCTGGGGCATTCCTGTTGCTGCCACACCTTTCTGCTTTCTTTACAGGACTGAGGTAAGGTAGTAGTAGGGGGTGTTTTCCTATATTACCTTGAGTTTTATCCTTGGGTATGTATAAATATCCAGATATATGTGCTTTCATCCTTCCCAGAGGAACACTCCTGCTGGCTTAGCACAGCAGGGGAACAGCAGAGTAAGGTGTAGGATGAGTCCTCCTGGTAATCCTGCATAAGTATGCTGATCACCAGTAAGTGCCAGTGAAGAGACACACCCAGTTTATTTTTACAGATGAGTATATATTTGATATTCCAGTTACCTTGTATGTCCCTCCTGGAACATGCAGAGCTTGGCTTGATGCACTCAGCAAAGGCAGAATGTGGCCAAAGCAGATCTGAAGCACCTAGGGGCAGGTGACCGTAACTCCGTGGTGTTGCAACTCACCATCACTTGCCATTCCAAACTTCCTGAAGATCTTTCAGCACTATGTGTTTGTTGGAGGATGGACATGGGATCTATATAAAGCTGTCATAACTACTGGAAAGAAGATTTTCTTACATTTACTCTTTGCAAGGCTACTTCAGACCTCACTGAAATTTTTGGGAGCTTTTCCACTGCCTTCAGAGACCAGTACTTTGCTCTCTGTAAAGTCACTGCATGAAATTCAGTTAGGTGTGAAAGGCTAATACAAGATAGAATAAAAACTGCTGATGAGGGGAGATTTTTATTCACTGGGGTGACAATGCTCAGATATCTGCTGGGTATAGAATTGCAGTTTTTAATATTCCAGAAAGCTTTCCAGCAATTTAACATCCTTGTTGTTGCAAAGCTATGGTTGCAAATTATACAGAAACAACTGAATGTTCTTTTTTTCCAGATAGTTAAATTCACAACGAGTTTTTGTTGCTCAATGCTGAGAACAGTTTGGGTTCTTTTGTATGTTCATTAACATTTGTCCACAAAATCAGTGTGACTGGTTAGTCTAGAATATAACATCAATCCTTCATTGTGACTCAGGAAAAAGATGTGCTTGAAGATTAAAGCCTTTTTTTGTATTCACTTATTTCCTCCTCAACCAAAACCCATACTGCTAGGCAGCTTGTTTATCTCCATACTGAATGATCTAATTTAAGATATAATTGAACAATAGTTTTGGTTATATCCTAGTCACCAAATCTTAACACAAGACAATACACTGTATACACAAAGAATTTTTTTTTAAATACCATCTTACCCCCTACAGATTAATAATATTTCTGAAATTCAGTGCAGTTAAGATGATAAAAATGCTGGAGTTTATGAAAGAGTAACAATAATAGCTACTTTTTGTTTTGTAGATGCAGCAATAAAATTCAGCCAAAATAATTTTTAATTTTGTTTTTATTTTAGTATTCCAAGGAAGCTATTCAGAAGCAAAGCTACAGTGTTTACCAAGGTAAAGTTTCCATTGGTTGTGAAGGTAATTAGATGCATGCATAAGGACTAGCACTCCAGCCACTCCAGACAATAATGAAACGCATAGGCTGATCCTGCTCACGCTGAAGATGATAGGAGTCATACTGCCTCACCAAGTGCAGTGGGGCTAGCATAAGCCAAATTAAACAGAAAGCAATTTACTACAAAGCATGACTTTAAAAAGAATATGGGTAGGTGATATTTTTTTCCACTCCAGCCTGGGTCTCCACTTGATTCCAAGTATTGCAAGCCAGACACAATAGCCATATGGAGGGGATGGAGGCTCATGCTCTCTCTCTTCTGTCCAGTATGTGTGCTGGCTTATCAAAGAACTCCACGTGGAAGCTTATTTTTCCCACTAGAAATAATTGACCTCTCCTCCATAGCTGAGTTTTGGAGATCTTATAAGACAGTACATAGGGTTTTTTCATTTTCTCACTCCATGTCATCAAAGGCACTAGCAAATGATCCCTTTTTCATTCTTGGCACTGGCAGCAAGAAAAACTGGTAAATATTGGACACCTGGAAGTGGCAGATGCTTAAATACAATTGATTTCAACAGTACAATGATAATTTAGACCAGCTGAAAAGTAAGGAGAAAATACAAACTCTGGAGCCAAAATGCACTGACATGGGGAAAAATTATGCATATATTTCTGTTGATTCCCTACTGGGACTGCCTGACTAAATAAGGATTTATTAATCCTTAGAAACTCTGAAAAAGATCTCAGGGGAAAAAAAAAGATCCAATAATTTCTACCAATATCTAACAGTTAACACCAGAATAATCCATGCCTAACTCTATCCTTAAACCTTTTGCTGCACTAGAGATAAAGAAGAACTAAGCAATATGAGGACCTCCTGGCTGAGTCAGGGATTACCAGATTTTGGATGCTGCCATGGGATCTCTGTTACCCTTAGAGGGGGTGTTACATGCATAACCTTTATGCCAGACCAAGTTAGTTGTCATGCATAAGACAACCTGTTCCACTCAGCAAACTACCGCATTTCACAAAGTTCTTCCAGTCACTGTCTTACATTTTCCCCTCTCAATTTCATGCCCTATGTCTGATGGATTATTACATTGTTCCTTCATCAAACATTTGTAGATAGGTATGGATACAGCTATATTACTGTAGATAATCTCCCCTTTATGTACCACACAAAACCTGATACATTTCTCCCTGGATCTGATTACATTATCCTTCCCCCTCCAATTTGATGCATATCTTTATAGCTTTATATGCTTCTCCGAGTGAGTGAGTACTGGAGCTTTGCATCGTTCGGTGGTCTATTGACCAGCCTGGTTTGTGACATGAAGGATTTTCATGTGGCTCTTGAGTATTTGCATAGGTATTTCCCCCACCTTTTCACCTTGCAAGTGCAAGCCAACAGTTTTGGTTCTTGCATGCTTAAATCCCATTCACATACCACTTCCCCACATACCTGTTAACATCTTTTCAGGTTTCTCACTTTCACAACATAATTATCACATCCCCAATGTCTTATAATTCAGTATAAGAATTTCCCTTAAGTGGTTTTCTTCATTTTGGAATTCTGACTGAGTAAAGTCACATTGACATGGCACTTGAAGCACCTTGCAGACAGCTGTACTTTGCCATTTATCACTGCTTTTTTTCATAATAGTGCTTTACCCAGGATATTAATTCACGTGACAGTATTACGTACAAACCAAACCGAAAATCTCCAAGTGATACCCCAGCTCCTACATCACAAAACTTACCTGGAAATTTACCCTTGATCAGTAAAATATCACGGGGCATAGTATTAATCTACTACTCTCCCTTCATCTGCTAATTATAGCTCAGCATTGAGGACCATTATTCACATAGGTAAATGCTACCAGGATTAGACTTTGGTCATTCCTTTAGCTTGAGTCAGCCCTCACAAACACAGCAGAATTTAACTCTTTGTAATTCTATTAGAAAAAGGCAATCTGGTTTGTAAGGCAAGATCTATTCTTTATAAACCCATACTGCTTATCGCTCTTGGCACTCCTGCCCTGGATTTAGTTATTTTTCTCTCAATATTTGTTCCATTATTTTAACGAGCAACACAATTATAGTTCTAGGCTTTGATCCTGAAGTGAGCTCAGCAGGAGCTTTACAAGTGACAAAATTCAGTTAATTTCATGCCCTTTTTTACTCAGGGCCCTGTCCAACTAATATGAAACTCACTGAATATTTTACTTGTGGACTTAAATGAAACTTAGGTAACATATTAAGGAATCTCTTTCAATGATACCTAAAACAGCCACACACTTTCCTTTGACTTTAAAGTGTTTTGCCTTGGGTCTTACTGAAGGCTCAGCCTTAGTGTATTTCCCTCAGTCTTCTCCCAGAGACTGAGAGAATGAAGAGCTGCCCACTTTAGGAAAAGATCACATTCAAGACCATCTAAGGAACCTGAAGGTGCACAAATCTGTGGGAGCTGATGAGGTGCATCTGTGGGTCCTGAGGGAGCTGGCAGATGAAGTGGCTAAGCCACTATCCATTGTATTTGAGAAGTCGTGGCAGTCCTGGGAAGTTGCCACTGACTGGAAAAGGGGAAACATAACCCACATTTTTAAAAAGGGAAGAAAGGAAGTCCTGCAGAACTACAGGCTTCTCAGTCTCCCCTTCATGCCCGGCAAGATCATGGAGCAGATCCTCCTGGAAACTATGCTAAGGCACATGGAAAATAAGGAGGTGATTGGTGACAGCCAACATGGCTTCACTAAGGGCAAATCATGCCTGACAAATTTGGTGGCCTTCTACGATGTGGTTACAGCATTGGTGGATAGGAAAAGAGCAATGGATGTCATCCACCTGGACTTGTGCAAAGCATTTGACACTGTCCCGCATGACATCCTTGTCACTAAATTGGAGAGACATGGATTTGATGCATGGACCATTTGGGGGATAAGGAATTGGCTGGATGGTCACACTCAAAGAGTTGCAGTCAATGGCTCGATGTCTGAGTGGAGACCAGTGACAAGTGGCATTCCTCAGAGGTCAGTATTGGGACCAGCGCTGTTTAACGTCTTTGTCAGCAACACGGACAGTGGGATCGAGTGCACCCTCAGCAAGTTTGCTGACAACACCGAGCTGTGTGGGTGCAGTTGACGCACTTGACAGGCTTGAGAGGTGGGCCCATGTGAATGAACCCCATGCAGTTCAACAAGGCCAAGTGCAAGGTCCTGCCCATAGGTTGGGGCAATCCCAAGCAAAAATAAAGGCTGGGTGGAGAATGAATTGAGAGCAGCCTGAGGAGAAGGACTTGGGTGTGCTGGTTGATGAGAAGCTCAACATGACCCAGCAATGTGTGTTTGCAGCCCAGAAAGCCAACTGTATCCTGGGCAGCATCAAAAGAAGCGTGACCAGCAGGTCGAGGGAGGTGATTGTCCTCCTCCACTTCGCTGTTGTGAGTGGGAGGGACACCTGGAGTCGCGCATTGTCCTGGTTTCAGCTGGGACAGAGTTAATTTTCTTCCTAGTAGCTGGTATAGTGTTACATTTTGGATTTAGTATGAGAATAATGTTGATAATACACTGACACTTTTAGTTGTTGCTAAGTAGTATTTATACTAAGTCAAGGATTTTTCAGCTTCTCATGCCCAGCCAGCGAGAAGGTTGGAGGGGCACAGGAAGCTGGGAGAGGACACAGCCAGGACAGCTGACCCAAACTGGCTAAAGGAATATCCTATACTATATGACATCATGCCCAGTATATAAACTGGGGGGGGAAAGCTGGCTGCGGACTCCTGCTCAGGAACTGACTGGGCACTGGTTGGCAAGTGGTGAGCAATTGCATTGTGCATCACTTGTTTTGTATAACCTAATTATTTTCTTCTTATTATTGTCATTTTTATTATTATTACCATTATTATTATTTTCTTCCTTTTCTGTCCCATTAAACTGTCTTTATCTCAACCCACAAGCTTTACTTTTTTTTCTGATTATGTCCCCCATCCTGCTGGGGTGGGGGAGAGAGTGAGCGGCTATGTGGTGCTTAGTTGCCCACTGGGGTTAAGCCACAAGATGCATTCAGCTCTGGGGCCCCTGACATAAGACAGACATGGACCTGTTGAAGCTAGTCCAGAGGAGGGCCATGAAGATGATCAGAAGGCTGGAGCCCCTCTCCTATGAAGACAGGCTGAGAGAGTTGGTGGTGTTCAGCCTGGAGAAGAGAAGGCTCCAGGGAGACCTTATAACAGCCTTGCAGTACCTAAAGGGTGCCTACAAGAAAGCCAGAAAGGGACTTTTTACAAGGGCATGTAGTGATAGGACAAGGGGTAATGGCTTTAAACTGAAAGAGGGTAGGTTTAGATTAGATGTAAGGAAGAAGCTTTTTACTGTGAGGGTGGTGAGACACTGGAACAGGTTGCCCAGAGAAGTTGTGGATGCCCCATCCCTGGAATTGTGCAAGGCCAGGTTGGATGGGGCTCTGAGCAACCTGGTCTAGAGGAAGGTGTCCCTGCCCATGGCAGGGGGGGTTGGAACTAGATGGTCTTTAAGGTCCCTTCCAATCCCAACCATTCTATGGTTCTATGATTCTTTCCCCTGAACTCTTTCAGTCAGTGTTTCCTTTCTTAGTCTTCTTGTTTTGGTTTCTCTGGGTCTTGCTGGGAGGTGACCTCTCCCTCTAGCTTTCCCCCTCCAGTATAGCTTTTGTTCTGTTTCATCCCTGGGTACGTGACCCCTTGTTTGCAAAGCTGCTTTCTCCATACATTCCTGTTCCCAGAAGTCCTGAGGAGCAGGAGCCATGGTTTTATGAAGGACAAAACAGTGGGTGGTGTGGTGCTATTGAAACCTCTTTGCCTTAGGAAATTGGGCTGAAATTCCTCATAGAACACTTCAAACAGGCTTCCACACACTTTTCTACACTTCCTGTCCCAGCAGAAACCAGCAAGTGAGAGAGATGTGAAAAGGGGGAAAGAAAATAGGGGAAAAAAGGTTTTAGGCATTATAAATGTTTGCATTGGGCTTAAGGAAGGGGTAGGGGGTCAGCGTGGTTCTTTTTTTGTCTGATATGATTTATATATTGCTGTTGACAGCAACATAGGCCAACTCCACATTATGGATTAACAGCTTGGCAGTGAAGGACAGAGTCATTTATTTACTTTTCATTACAGAGTTCATGGGTTTTGGACTCTAATATAGGACATGCTGGGAGATTTCTCTGTATTTTCCTAACGCTTACTCCTAAACAGACCTTGGATGAGGGGGCAGGCTTTGATTTGTGGACATTTGATATTCCACTCTGTATTAGATATTGTATCTCCTTGGCGTTTTGAACACCTGACCTAAGCAGAGAAACAAAATAATAAAAAAACATAGAAACACTTTAGGATATTAAAATTAGAATTAAACAATAAAAGAACAGAAATATTTTGTTCTTTTCTGCATGTAAGGACTTTGTGAAAACAAACAAACAAACAAAAAAACCCCAAAAGCCAACCCAAACTACTCAACTATAACCTTACACATCAAGTCTTTAACTTTCTCATAAAACTATAAAACAGTTTATAAAGGTGGATCCTCACCAACAGCTGCTTTAGAAAGGTTCACTAGAAAGTGGAGTTTTAGAAATTGAAACTTGCATTTAATGTGATATTTTGGCCTTTCAATTTCCCGGAACTGCTTGATCACAATTTTCCTCCCTTTCCCAGCAAATGCCAAAGGGATTTATCAGTTTACTGGCTAACCTGGGAACTGTTGGGTGCTCCATATTCACTTAGACAATGTCAGAGGCGGTGGCAGCATTTGGGGCTGATGTCAAAACAACAGATTCCATCATGAAAGTGTCTTGTTTCTTGCATTTATACAAAGAGAAAAAGATCTTCTATAGTTTTTACTTTCTTATTCCCAAGCTTGTTTTTATACATTTCCTTCCACTTTAGCAGAGATCTGAGTTTGGGTTTGGGGAAAGCTGGATTTTTTTTTTTTTTTTTAAATGTTAGAATATATGTTTGGTTATGAACGTTTGCAAATGACACCTTGGATTTCTAGGAGACATCTTGGCAGAGGAAAGGACTATAAATCTTTACACACACATTTCTGCAATCAAAGAAGAAACTGTAAGACCACCAAAGCCTGGCAAAAGAAAGTGAAATAAAAATGACTGTTCCCTTTTTTCCTGCAGCTGCCATTATTCCGAATATTAAATAAGAAATCTGACAGATGGAAATATTTAGATTGGAGCTCAGAGACAAGTTGCAATATTATCAAAACGGATTCTACTCTACTTTTTAGTCTCCAATGCCTCTATTAAAAAAGCACGAGGCAGAGTTATTCTAATGGAAAACATTATATTTGCATTTATATGGGAGAGTGGGAACCAAAGTTTAAAACCACAAATTACTTGATATGCAACATTTTAGTATTGGGCTTTGAAGTGTCCAGATTTGAAGGAATATCAGATGTTTTGAACTGAACTTATTATCCGGGGGAAAGGAGAGGTTGAAATACAAACAGATTTGCTCTACTATCTGAAAGAGCTCAAAACAAAAAATGACATTGTGGCATAGATGATCACCAGATCTGGGCCAAATAACAAAAAAGGTACAAAATAGTAGGAAGTAATTTTCCCTTAAATTATAGGTTGCTAGATTTATTGCTCAGACTGACTTAAAAATATAATTTAATTACTGATGATTTATTTGTAACTAGGAAAAAAAAGATAATTTTGGAAATTAGTCTTATCAAATCTGAATCATACCCTTACCTTTAGTTAATATCTTAATAGGAGACAATATAATAGATTAACTGACATAATTAGTACCTACAGGAATCTGTTTTTTTTCTAAAGAAGAATCATGTTTAAAGATCATGTTTAAGTGACTACAAAGAAGATGGAGGCTTTCTCTTCACAAGGTGCCACATGGAGAATACAAGGAGCAACAGGTACAAGTTGCACTGGGAGACGTTTTGTTTTGACATAAGAAAGAAACTTTTTTACAGTAAGAACAATCACTCACTGGAACAACCTCCCCAGGGACGTGGTAGAGTCCTCATTGCTGGAGATTTTCAAGATGCGAGTGGACAGGGTGCTAGCTACTCTCATCTAGACTCCTTTCCCATGAAAGGTTGGACCAGAGGATCTTTTGAGGTCCCTTCCAACCCGGGCAGTTCTATGATTGTATGATCATCTACACTGCTGCAACATGGATGTTCGAGAGTGAGGCAAAGACCATTGCCTATTGCTTTTCAAGGTGACAAATGAAAAAATATGTAGCATTTCAAAATGGTAAATGTTAAGGAACATAAGAGAGAGGACTGAGTTGTATTTTTTACAACTTCTTTTTTACATTTACAAAATGCCTCATTGCTTTTAAAGTAGCCTTATCTGAAAGTATTTTAAACAAAAAATTCTAGTATGTGATGTTTCCAAAGGTCCTGTCCTCTCTCATATGTGGCATTAGAAAACATCAGTCATGCTGAATGCTTCATCTCCCAGAACAGTACCCCTGGTACTTGCCATTCCTAGACTGTAACAGACATTTCCTCTCTAGCAGAATTCATCTGCAACAGGGCCAGTATCTAAGAGGTTTATTAATAAAAGATTATACTGCCACCATATTCTATTTGTATTCATATAAATAATTTAGGCATGAAGGAATTCCCTTGTCCTCTTTAGAGACTTGAAAAAAAAATACAGTGCAATGTCAAAGAGGATCATGGCAAATCAGTCTGTTCTTACATTCTCTTACTAAAGACACACGATGAGTTACAGAAATAGAGTGAAAAAGATTGCCAGAACAATCAAATATAGAGTACAATGTGAAAAGAAACATAGATGACACAGACACAACATACAGCATCCAGCAAGGAAAAAAGAGGAAGTGTTTGTATTGATGCTAATGCTGATCAGAAGGTAGCTGTTTTATGAAACACTTCAAAATATTTTTTCTTTTTCATATTGTGTATTGAAATAAAATTAAATCACTTTCATGGAATGAATGCCCCAAAACGCAGGAAGAGCTCAACTCAGCAGCTTGGCTGACCAGGGCACTCACCTGAGGCTGGAAAGCTTCTCCATACTGATAATCCAGAGCAGGGCCTTGGATGGGTCTGTGCCCTATCCCAGGGGTGGTTTGATCAGTCAGATGTTCTTCTGCAGCTGTCTCTTCTTCTTGGTTCTGAATTTGAAAAGTTCCTGATGAATGAAACCCATCAAACCCATTTTGCAAAAAGGTCCAGAACCAAATCCCATTGCTATAATTTTATCAACTACAAACGAGCTACTCTGATTTGCACCAGCTAAGGAATAGGGTCAGAGAGAGAAACCTTATAGCTTACAGGTGACAGCTGGCTATTTCCTCTCTTTGCTCATCATCTTCCTGTCACTTTAGAGATCATCTAAATTAAACCTTCAAGCAACCTCATTTCCCATTTCTTAACTCTTCTCTCTCTCATTGCTCCTCAGCCTAAAGAAGCATTCTGCAAAACTGCAGGATAGGTTTACACCTATAGCTTTTAAAATAGGTTTCTGAAGGTCTAAGTCTCCAACATATTCTTTCCTGTCCCCATAAACAAACACCACTTCTATCAATGGTCTCACCTCCCACGCCTCCAGGTAACTGTAATAGTATGTCATAGTTACCCTGGCATGGTCACATCTGATGAAGTTACAAATTCAATTCACCGTGAAGGACATGCCTGACGATTTTACTTAGATGAGTATTTGCAAAGGCAGTCAGTAGAAGTTAGTATCTCCTACAACAGGAATAAAACTAGAGCCGGTTACATCAGTACCAGTTATGGGGAGTCAAATTCATACTCCATAAAAGTAACAGACAACTTTTTCATGTACAAATCCTGCATCTATAAAAAAGTCCATAAAAAGGTAGCATCATGCCATCACACTGATGATTAACTCCATTCCACTGCTGAGGAAAGACAGATTAAAAACTCCCTAAAAGGGGTGAAAGTGGGCCTTCAGACCACTCAAACAAGTGTTTCACAGTCTTTTTAGACTCAGGCAGTTGTATTCTCTGGTTACAGTTAGAAAGGAACAGCAACAAAAATAAACCAATTAAATTTCTGTTCTTTGACTTGGTATGTTATTTTAAACTTCCACATGAAAACTGCTTACTATATTACAGGAAAAGTTGCACATTTGAATAAAAAAGCTACAAAATGTAAGGTCAATCCTCTGTTGCTAACACAAGCATTCTAACAAGCATTGTAGTAACTTACTGCATTTATAATTCCTTTGGTTTGGAAAAAAATATTATTCCTGTGTCAGAAAAACAACGTCTCTTAATTAACTTCTAATCCTGCCTTTTTGTTGCGAGCCATCTCCTTTACATAAGCATTTATAAACCACTTCCACAGTGTTTCACGTCATACTTTGTGCACCTTATTCTATTAGTCAACTTTATGTTTATACTACTTTTATTTCGGTGATACCAAAGCATGGAGATACTAGTCTGATGAAATGTCTTAAGAAACATAGCCTGACTTCACTAATTTCTAGTAAGGTCAAGCCATCCTAAAATACCCCTATTCTGTAATTACAAAAATTAAAAACCAATACAAGAAGACTAAGTCAACTGCTTTTGTAAGTCCATTAAAAAGTGTTGATCCTCCTATAAAGCAGAACCTTTCAAACACTTACTTTGTTCCAACATCCACAGTTTGAGTACCCTTAATCCTGTTATAAAAAAAATACAACTTTCAATTTGGCTCTTCAAAAGCATAATTGATTCCTGTTCATAGGTTTCCAGAGCCATAAGTGCCAAAAGACTTATTAAAACATACAAATTCCTCAAGAGATTAAAAATTCAATATTAATTTTCCATTATTTTCTTTACAATAATGAATGTATAGAACTATTGCTGTTATTTTTAATAAGAACACAAAGAATCAAGATATTGGACACTGGTAAGGCAGCTTAAAAAGAGGGGTTTGTCTCACTGATCCACTACAAAGCAGATCAGTGAAGATCTGTCTGCCAAACAGTGCCAGTAGAATAATGGATAGTTTGAGAAGGTAGTAAACAACAAATTATAGCATTTCTGATAGTGTGACTATTCTGTAAGGTTACAAATGTTCTAAAATACATTCAAAAGTTTCTAAAGGGCAATGATTTTTTTAATAGGAAATGTAATGTGCCAAGAGCATCGTCTCTGTCACTTCATCGTCCGGCTGTATGACAACCCATTTGCTGTCTTCTAGTCTTACCTGTAGATTTTTTCCTCTGTCTCTCCTACCTGTCTGCCCCTGGGTTCACTTCTTCATTAGGGAATTATAATTCAAATAAGAGTATATATGAATTCCCTTCTGGCAAAAAAAGAGATATCAAGATCTTTATAAAGCCTCAGGCACTATGGAAAAGCCAGAATGCAAGGCCAGAAAATGCCTCAGGCTTATGGCAAAGGGCAGCATAATTCATAGTCTGGGGGGAGCGTATGAAAATGTAGATGTGTATTACTGAAGTTGAAGAGCAGAGGCATTTCTAGGACCCGGAGGACTGTAGTTAGGACAGTAAGTTCCTCCATGCTGAAAGAAGACTTAGAAGTTACTTTGCAGCCTGGGATCTCACATGAGCTTCTCACAGTGAGAGATGCCATTTTCAGTAAGTACAGTAGATCAGATGCTTATGCCAGGCTGAGTCTATGGTGTAACTGGAAATTGCAGTGGCCTTTGTAGTGAAGAGCACCTTCCTCTTTTGCATGAAAAAGTGGTGACATAAAACCTTTAGGCAGCCCATTCTTACAGTCCTCAGGAACTGAAGCATTGGAAAGCAGCTTAAAGATCTAGCTTTGGACATTTAACCCTCTCTTTTTTTAGGACATCTGAAATAAGGTTCAAGACTATACTTACTTGTCAGCTAGATAAGAAGGCTGAAACATTGTTATTTGTGTTGGTATAACACTGTGTAGATGGCTAAATGGAGAATTTAATAATTATTTCATATAAAAAATATAGCTATAAAAGAAAAATCAGTGGAAGATGTCTTCAAATAAAGTATTTCAAATGTATCTTCAAATCCATCCAGATTTTTAAGGGTACTGTGTATCTGCTAATATTGTGGGAATATGATTATGATAATAATCAAAATGCACCTTTTTAGAAACATCATCCCTTGATATATCTGCGCTCAAGAATATTGATCTATATCTTGGTAATTTAGAGAAACCCTCTCTTTTTACAATTGGATATGACTCATCATGATTAAATTTTCTTCAGCTATTTCTTAGGTTCAAACACTAACCTGAAATATAATTTCTAATAACATCTGATGAAATAGGAAAAAAAATCCTTTTTTGATAACAGTAATTATGTTTCACTTGAGAAATGGAGGCAAAAAAAAAAAAGGCCCATGAGACCAGTTAAAGAAGACACTTAGCATTTGAAAATGATCTAATTTTTAACCTGTTTTTCAGAACCTTTGAAATCCTTGTCTCCAAGTATGACAAAGAGGGATTCACAAAGACTTGGAAGGCGCTAACCTGCCAAGCTTCCTTCTGTAGTCAATATAAAGAGGCGGGTCTTCCAAAGGCTAAGTGAGGATGCTAATCTTAGGAGCTCTGCATCAACCCTGGAGGAGACTCTTACTCTCACTCCACTGGCAGAAGAGGGCAAGTGAGAAGACTGGCCTTTCTAGGCAAAAGTTAGGCTTTGTGGATACCTCTCCTGAGCATCCCTGGCATTTCTCCATTCTCAGCAGCGCTGTCAAGTTGGGGGAAATGTTGACAGTTCTGGGATGAAACAAACTTCGATAAGAACTTCCATCAGATTAGGAAATCAAAGGTCCTAAAGCTGCGGGTTTAGTAAGTCACAGGTTGATTCCTGGGAAATGACCCAGGAAACTATAAAATGTATCTTTCTGAAGTACTGAAAACCAAAGTAAGATTTTTTTTTTTTTTTTAATTTGATGTTCCCCAAATAATGAATTCATATTGTAATATCAGGTTATCGTGCAAAGGCCAAACCCCTAAGCTTC
This sequence comes from Harpia harpyja, assembly GCF_026419915.1. Classification (NCBI taxonomy): domain Eukaryota; kingdom Metazoa; phylum Chordata; class Aves; order Accipitriformes; family Accipitridae; genus Harpia; species Harpia harpyja. Next base: position 29,173,801 of record NC_068947.1, read on the forward strand.
TAGAGAGTTTCTTTCCTGTAAATACTTCTTTAAAGTTGCACATTCTGGATATGAAAAGGAAGAAAGAGTGCCATAATAGTTTGAAAGGAGAAACACAGGAGATATACAAAGAAAGAGAAAGGGGGTGGAGGTGGGATGGGGAAGAAGAAGAAAGTAGACCTAAACTTAACTGTTTCATTTGCTAGTGTATTTAAGTCTTCTAAATGTCATAATCTAAGGCAGTCTAACAGAAAGGCATGAATACATTTGTGTAAATGAGTATCAAATGACATATATCCCTCAGGCTCTGGAAAGTTGCCACTGCAATTTTCTATTGGTCCTAGAACAGTGCCTCTTATAAAAAAATGAAAATCTCAAGCTTAACAGAGGGAAACTCCATGTCATTTTAACATTTAATTTCATAATGTAGTGCAAAGCAAAATGGCAGCATGGAGAAAGTTCCTAGAAATGTAAGGAAGCAGAGCAAGGACTAATCTACTGCCATCATTAAACTCTCTGAATGTGAGAGATGTCAAAAAATCATGCTCAGAAGAGCTTTCTGTCCTTACCACTGCAAATAAAATTTGGCATTGATCTGTCAACAGAGAAGGTCCATTTTTTAGATGTTTGTAAAAATGAAACAGAAATTTTAACTAATAATTTTCAGGAGATACCAGAATTTACTTTCTTGTGTCAAACATCTTCCTTAGTAGGAAAACTTTTCTCTCATCAGCACATTTTCTCTGAGGATCTTACAAAAACAAAAAGTATAGATATCATTTGTGAAAATACTCCTCATAACTATGACCCAAATAGAGGAATGCAGGTACATGCATAAACCTGTATACGTTCCATGGGCATATTTGAAGCAGGATTTACCCTGTATGTAAGTGTTGTCCTGAACACAAGACAGACTAGTAAAAATCTGTATGAAATGTGTCTTTTCCTCCTTAAATATATGTATTGCACATTTCACATGTATTTACGAATTTGGAGAAATGTATTCACGCACTTTACAAAGATCATTACAAAATCAACCAAATTTCAATAGTGTGCACAGACAGCACAAAATAATTTTAATTTGTATGAAATATGGTTCTAATATATCCCAAAGTAAATTAACATAAATTAACCATATTAAGAAAAATAAGAAAAAAAAAATTATATATTGTTTCCTTTATGTACCATAACATTTTTGGATATTTTCCAAAAATTTATCAGAAAAATTGCTTCAACATGCTATAAAAGACTTCTATAAATTTTCATAAGTGTTCCCATCCCCTCCAATATTTCTCTCCTAAATAAAGTAGAACATATGCTTATGAAAATATTTTCCACATTCCCTCTTGATATATCCAATATGCATATCAATATTATTTTTTTTCCATACATCATTTTACCATGTATCACATTTTAATACATATACTTTAAACATAATCAAAATATTTCGGAACATATTGCTTCTACCATAGGAAACACAGGAAAATCTGCCATCAGTGGTCACCCGAGAGACCAACAAAAAAAATAAATCACTGCTTAACAGAGGTGGTCTTTTTCTGAAGTCAAAGCAGCAGAATGCATTCAATACTTGTGGGAATACTTTGGTTTGGTTTCTTTAAGACAAGAAATGGCTTAAACAGAGTGGTCCCATGAATAACTCCCTGTCTCACTTGACGATAAACTCATATAATAACATAATAAGCCTTACCCGTATGTAACACAACTCCATGTGGGCTTGACTGACCCTAAAGGTACATAGACCAGCAAGTTTGAAATGCAGAACTGGCATACCCTTCATGAAAGTCTTTTGGCCTTTTTTTTTTTTAAGTATCAAACAAAATGTAATTTTGAACAAAATGACAACGGTTGTGTAAAAATGTTTTTTGTTAACAGTTACTTTACAGTTTCTTTACAATTGCCTTTTTTTTCAAAATAAAAGCAAATCTTCTTTATCTCTTCTATTTTTCCATATCCTGTTTTTATCAATAACTGAAAAGAAAAAAAAAAAAGAGGAGTGAGAAATAAACCAACCTTCCAATCTTTCAAATGTCCCAGATTTATTTATCATAACCTTTACTTCTTCACCAATTGTCACCACACCCACGTACTCAAGGCCCTGCATCTATTACGTCACTCATTTCTGAATTAACCACCATCAACTTTCCCCCACCCCTTGGCAGTACCCTCAAAAAGAACTGCAGTTTCTACTGAAGAAGTCCTGGTAAAGTTGGATGGCAGAAAAAGAAGTTAGGAAAACACAAGAGAGAAAGAATAGTGGAGGCACATGGACATGGGGACTGAGCAGGGAGGAGGCAGAGGAGTGGGAACACACACAGCTTTCAGGGAGAAAAAGAAATATTAGGATGTGAAGAAGCACCTGAAGAGAACAAAGTAGTATATTCAAGAGGGTATAAAGACTCATACCAGTCAGCAAGAGTCTCCCCCTAATATCAGGGCTGCCTTCCACTCTCCTGGACAAGTGAAGCATGCTGGCAGAGTGGAGGCACAGGCAGACCTTGAGGTGATGCCCAATACCCCATAAGACCATCTTTGCAGCCACAGGCAAAAGGGAGGCCTACGAGAAAATTGTGAGAAGGCAGAGGGACTTTTCTTGTTTTGTTTTGCTTTTCACTTTATAATCCCTGGAGCTTTCAGAATAAAGCTTTGAGTGTAATAAAATATTTCCTGCTAGAGCAGATTGTTCATACCAACCACAGAAATCCCCTGCACACTCTTTCTAGTGCTATGAAGTACTTGCACAAACTGTTTGCAACTGCCAGGTGCAGCAAATTGTCATCAAAAAGCAACAAAGTCTATGAGCCCACCCACTTTTGACTTGGTTTGCAATCTAAGGCTTTTGTCTGCTGTTGGTGTCCTCTCAGCTCATGCGTTTCCAAGCTATGAGTGGTCAAGAACACTTGCTCTTTCCCTCTCCTCCAGATGCACATATACAGATTTTTGGCAAACCAAGGCTGTGTGCAGTGCTGTCAAACGCAGGCAGCCTCACTGTCATTAAGCCTTTGTTGCTCCTAGATTAAAGAAGCTGCAACTTGCTCAATGTCAACCTGACAATGGACTCACCTGGAAGCCCTTTTTCCTATGGACACCTGGGCCTCTGGGCACTTTATCCCTGTGGGCACCCCAAGGAAACAAAAACTTTGGAAAATCCTTCCAGGCATTCTGCAAGGGATGGCAGTCGCTCTCTGGAAGGTCTTCAAGCAGTCATTTAAGTTCCACTGACTGCAGTTTCATCATTGCATTTGAGACAAGCCATGATGGGGCTGCTGGCAGGAGAGGGACAGTCTGACCTTCAGGGTGCCCTGCTGAGCACAACCACCGCCCCCGTGGGCCACTCAATGAAGCAGGCAGGGAGCTCGTCTGGTGCACAGCCAACCCACACCCATGTGTATTTTGTTTTTTCCCAGTGAAAGAAGCTTTTGAGCCTGGCCAACTGACTATGCAAACACAGAAACTGCAGAAACTCCCAGTATAGGAAGGGCAAGTGAGACAATTAACTCCTTTCAGCAAGAGCTGTTACCCTGGGCAGTTTAAAATGATCATGAAACAGCAACCCGAAATATGTCTGAAACTACTTCTCTCAGATTATCATGCCAGATGCTTCTTAGCAGCAGTGTCCACAGAAGAGAATTTGAGAGTCCTGTATTAATGTTCAGAATGATGTTAAATTTCAGCACTGGATGCAGCCAAAGGACATGGTAAGGTAGAAAAAGCCTGGGCAACCTTACTAGTCTGTTGTCAAGATTATCCCATCTTAAACTATACCAGTAAGGACCTTACACACTTACTTTCTAGAACTCAAATTTTTGAGAAGCTTATGGGAGCAGAAGGGACTTCAGAACTTTCCATTTCATAGGAAAAATTTGACAGGGTGTCAGAAGTAATTTTTCAAGTATGACATTAAAGTGCCGTGGTAAGATTGCACCAGAAACCCAATGGTTGAAAAAGCCCCCAACCCCAAAAACATCCAAAGACAAAATGCCACTTGAACTCAGACTGGCCTGAGCAGAACCAGCTGGTGCAGAGGAGCGGTTCGGCATCAGCGGGAAGCACAACCCTGCCCTCCCACCCCAGCACCTTCCTCCCTGCCCAGCTTCTCAAACTCTAGGAATCCATCAGATTAAAAACAGCGTGCAACTATTTCTACTTTTTCTGCTTTAAAATATTTTCAAATGGCTAAACTAATTCTATAATAAATAGCTTTGCTGTTTGGTTGAGGCTTTATATGCCAAATGTTAGCCTCGAATGAGCATTTATAGCAGAGTTTAAAGTCCCTGAAAATAGGATTTATATTTATAATGGAAAGGTTGGCAAGTTTTTACTGTAGCTGTATTAGCAGACCATCCTAAAATAAAAAGGTGTCATTTTAACAAGAGTACTTATAATAGCAGTATAATATAGTTAGGAAAGAATGAACTTTACAAGGTGAATGCACAATTTAACGCAAATACTTATGCCAAAAAATCAAACAGTAGATCACAAGAGCAGTCTATTTAGTAGGTTCTCATAGACCATCTCATTTTATTTTACCAATGAGAAATACAATATCTTCCTCCATAAATAAGAATTGTTAAAATCTTCATCCATTTTAATAGCTGATGTCTTACGCAGTCTTATTTACTTGAAAGAAGTTTATAAATAGAATTCAATGGATTAATAAATTGCATCAATGGTAGTCAGTGGACTAACAGTATAATACTAATAAGAGGGGCTGTACACGCAAATTCAATAAATTTCAGGATTTTTTTATGCATGTCACTTAGAGCATAGTATCAAAATGTCCTTTTAGGAGTTAATTAAAAAGAGGAAAAATTCTTATTCCACAGAAAAGACAGGAAACCCCCTCAAAAGATAAAGGGAATCCTAAGAAGAAATCTGGGGTTTTTCTACAGATCACACAAGCAAATCCTGTGTAAAAACCAGGATGATGTGTTCCCCTCCTCTCTTGTCCCAGCATGCAGGCCAGCCAGCGGTCTTCAGAAACATCCACCTGTAGATAGTGTGCAAAGCTATAGCTGGGGCAACTGCAGCAGCTCTAAAGCTCCTCTCGCAAAAGGACTCCTATAAACAATGCAATTATTAGCATCATCTCCTCTACCCCGTTCTTGTACTTCTCTTCTGGCTGGTCTCTTCAAAGCTGTCAGAGCTGCTCTCCTAGCACAGATGGGAGTGTATTTCACAGGGTGGGCTGCAGCTGTCATGCAATACACGCAATACACAGTTTGACAGCACAAGGAATCACTCGCTGTAGCCTACAAGCCCTCACTCAGACCATGGCTGACCATACAGCCCTGCCCAAATTCCCCCTTTGGCGGCACTACTCCCAGGTCTTCCTACAGCATAAATCTGTGGAGCTATAACAAGGGCTAGACCTAAAAGTTGTCTTTCCAAAAAGAAAAACAGTCACTGCAAGCACTGCAAGTACTCTTGTGAAGTACTCCCTGTAGGGCAATGAACCTGTCAGTCAATAAATACAAAAAAGCCCTAGTTCCACAAACGCTTACACACCTGCTTAAATTTAAGCCCCTGAGTGGTCCCTCTGCGTGTCAGTGGGCCTTCTCACTTGAAACCAAACAAAATCCATAAGTGTTTATAAGAACATGAAATGAAACACAAAAGTTGCTGGTCTTCTCCTGCACCATCTAGAAAAATTAAAAGCAAATCCTCCCAATTTGTAAGATTCATTGTGAAAGAAGACTACATTGTGTGGGTCTTTCAATACTGTAAGAAGATCAATACAAGAGAGGAAAGAATGGCTGCCTGATTTTCTTCACCCTTATTTTAAATTCAGTGTTGCCTTTTGCTTTCTCCTACTTTTTCTTGCTTTGTTTCCATAGGTGAACAAACTTGTAGTCTCTTACTTGTTTTCAACTTATCCATTTCATTTTGTAGTAACATTAAACAGCCTCAAATAGCAGCTGATTATTATTTCAATGGTTCATTTAAAAATAATTTTCTGGGAAAAGAAAATATGGTGTACCTCTTGACTGCTTAGAATTCCACATAACTTATTGGAGTTTTTTTATTTCTTCCACTGAGGTGATACTGTTAAAACTAGTTGTGAAGACCTAGAGCCAGTAAGTGTGACATACTGATAATGTGAGAAGACATCCATATCAGAGACTCTCAAGGGTTGTACAGTGACCAGGTGTTGTGGTTTAAACCCAGCCGGCAACTCAGCCCCACACAGCCGCTCGCTCCCTCGCACCCGGTGGGATGGGGGAGAGAATCGGAAGGGCAAAAGTGCGGAAACTTGTAGGCTGAGTTAAAGACAGTTTAGCAGGTAAAGCAAAAGCTGTGTGCACAAGCAAAGCAAAATAAGAAATTCAGTCACTCTTTCCCATGGGCAGGCAGGTGTTCAGCCATCTCGAGGAAAGCAGGGCTCCATCACATGTAACAGTTACTTGGGAAGACAAAACGCCATCACTCCAAATGTCCCCTCCTCCCTTCTTCCCCCAGCTTTCTATGCTGAGCATGATGTCATGTGGTCTGGAATATCCCTTTGGTCAGCTGGGGTCAGCTGTCCCAGCTGTGTCCCCTCCCAACTCCTTGTACACCCCCAGCCTACTTGCTGGCAGGGCAGTGAAGAACAGAGAAGGCCTCGACTCTGTGTAACCACTGCTCAGCAATAGTGTGGCAGGTACACCCGCCCCGACATGAAACGAAACTTCTCTGGGCAAGGAGAGAGGAAAAAAACCCCAAACCCTAGAGGCTGCGGGTTGAAAGCCAAACTGACCAATCCAGCACACGTCAAGTACCTGGAAGTGTTGACCTTTTGGCCAATGGGGATTAAAATGACCACAGATCAGATCGACAAGGGTATAAATGGGGCCCCGCCGGAGGACATTTTGAGCCAGTCCTCCTCGGAGCAGCAGGTCTGCAGTTGGGGACTCTCCCCTTGGGTGGGGACACTGCCCTAGGTAACTCCTGCAGGTTGAGAGCCCTCATCTTTTAGGTGAGTGATATGTGCATTTTGAGTCGTCATTTCTAAACTTTAAGAATTCTTAAGTTGGCTGTGTAGTACTAATTCCCCTTATATTGTTGAGCGTGCAGTTCACTAATGTTATCGGAGTTTTAATTAACTTTTTTACTGAAGAATAAATTTGATTTTTAACACCTGTTGGATTTGATTGTGTGAGCCTCCGTAACAAATAACTAAAATGTCCCTGCATTATCAACAGTGCTTTCATCACAAATCCAAAACATAGCCCCATACTGACTACTGTGAAGAAAATTAACTCTATCCCAGCCAAAACCAGTACACCAGGCAATGGGTCTCCAAAACCTGTTAACACAATTGCAAAGACATTTAAAATAAAATGGGAGAATTCAGTGTGGACTTTGAACACTCCCGTAGAAAAAATACCTTTATGGACACTAATTGTATGGACAGAAATTTCTCGATTTTAAGTAACATTTTTCATTAGCTAGAAATATATGCAAAATTATTATTAACATATAAATATATGTACATTTAAGAATCATGGCTCCAGATATACATTTTAAAAAAACCTTTGGACAACTGCAATCTGTGCAAGCTGATAAGTACAACAACAACTTTCCAATAATTCATTAAACTGAACTGGAGGATTAGCTGGTTGATAAAGACACTCCCTTTGTGGATAACATACTACAGTAAGGCATGGGTTCTGTCCATCATAAAGAAAATGTTTTTAAAAAAATCATTATACTTAGGAAGTGAATATTAAATGTTGGAATTCTTTCTTTAATATCAAATGAAAATTATTTCTCTTACTGAGGTTGATCTTCATGATCTGGCAGAAGTCGGGAGGAATAAGCAGTTCCTCAGGACACAAAAGCTAGTGAATTCTTAATATTTTATTGTATTGTATATAATCATGAGTTTGTTAGAGCTCTTTCTCATTGCTAAAGCCTTATGCAGCTTGCAACCATTCATTTTATTTTTTTCTGCTACATCAGCAGCCAAAGGAATATGCATTACCTATACAGCAACACTTTTTGTTGTCCCATTTCCAGATTTAGAAAAATATGACATAAATTCAATGCTTGATCCTGAGACAGTCTAGCTCCTTCAACCCTTAATTTTTAAAGAATCAGAAAACCAATGAAAGCTCGTATCTCACAGTACCTTGTCACCATGCTCAACTGAACTCAAGCACTGTTGATCAGCTCCTGTTATTGGATATTGATTCCCCTGCAAAAGTGACTAATTCCCTTCAAAAAGCTGGGTAATTCAATGTGCTCGCCTCACAGTGCACATATGTTTCCCATTAAAAACCACCAGGAAACAAACACACGTATTTAGGGAATGTGTTGTGTTTCTTTGTACGTGTCTGTTCCATAAAATAAATTTTTTCCGTCCCATGAAATTGAACAACCTTACGTCCACTGCAGACAATGGAAAAAAGTCACTGACTTCAACATGCTTTACATCAGGCCCTCTGCACTTACTGCTAGCTGTTCCAGGCACGGATTTCCCAATGCCTAATGTGGGGTTAGTCACTTGAAATCATTCAGGGCTTTTATAACACTTCATTATATATGATACAACTTCTTTCACAATAAATTCTTTCAAATACAGCTTTTGTTCAGAGAAACAAGGTCGCGATTGATTCACTATGTGTATTTAAGAACTGCACCCTTCTCTAGAGAAGGTTAAAGGTGAATTTGCTGCAACTAAGAGTATCTTATTTGGGGAAAAATACTTATATGAAACATTAGGATAAAAGTTCAAGAGTGTAAATCCATATAGTACATTTTAAAGTGTTACTATTACCATGAATTTGTGACAATATAACAAAAAGGAATTACATTTGTTAAAACCAGAGCAGGAATGCTATTACACCAAGAAAAACAGTAAAATTCCACAAGTTGATCGCTCTCTCCTTGTTTCCTTATATGGCTGGGTCTACAATAGACCCTTCTTCAGCCCAGTTTTGATGTGTTTCCTTGTAAAATTGTGATGAAAGATCACACACACGTGAACAAATCAAATAACATTTGACATATCAAATTTAAAATTAAGGTAATTAAATACTTTCCTACTTTCCAGATTTCAAGACAGAGAGGGACTTTAATCTTGTCTATCCCTCTGTAAACATAGAATTTGTCCAAACTTAATTGCTGTTGCTGTCTCTTTCTGTTTCTAATCCAGGTTTCATCAGGTTGAAATCTGAGGTTTCTTTCCCTTATCAGTCACTCATAATTTTTATTTAAATTTCTCAAGCTTTTGGCTTGAGAGATTAAAGCTGTTGCACTGTTTTTCTTGCACATCCCTCTAGCTTTGCATCCATACTTTTGCTGCATGGTACCCACCTGCACTGCAGTTATTTAATTATCTGTTTTCAAAACTCTTGTGGGCTGTTTGTGGCTAGTTCAGATATACGCAGATCTCAAGGGCAGAAAGGATCACAGTGAACATCCATCACAGCCTATCACAGTCCATAGGACTGCTCTTCATTGGGTCCTGCCTTAAATTGGATGGTTATGCTTGAATTAGCCTGGGGCTTTTAGGAAAAGCAAACAAACAGCTATATCAGTGTAAGAGTTAGCCATACCAGGGAAGCCAAACCAACCTTCATTATATGGTTCCAGGGTTCAGGTGTTAAAAAATGCTTTACTTTCAGGATGATTTTTTTCACTTCAGCTATCATATTTCAATTCTCCAAAAGCTCATTATAAATAATATTATTAAAACAACTATAATGGGGTTTAAAAAAAGAACTCTGTTCTCTGTTAAACAAGACAGCCTGTCAGAGGAGATAACTAGTTAAATGCCATTGATGAAAGATTTCATTTGTGATAAGTTCAATTCCCTGTCATGCACCTGGGGGGATTCCAAAGTGATTAACTCCTTTTCAAGATTGCAAGGTAGCGTGCTTCCTCCCCAGGCTATTCCCTCTCTGTTTTCCCATGTGCAATGCATTGACTCAAGTTCCACTCACTTCTGGCACAGAGGCCAACAGTCATTATTATTGAGAAAGTATCACCCTTCTTCTGAAAGAAATTCCTTCAGCGATTATTCCTGTAGGAAGCAGAGTTATGGCCTTGTTTTAAACAGTGATCAAGACAAGCTATGGCAGATTTCTAGAGAAAGTCCCAATACTCAGGTCCTTCATGTTCTGTCCTTGGCTCATAAAAGAACAGACCTCCTTACTGCTGTGGCAGGTGTCCTTCCCTCTTGTCCATAATTCCTCCACTATATCCAGAATAAGAGGTCCAAAACTTAAATATCTTCTCATAATATATCAAACTGGAATCTAACTTTTTTGTCAAAAGATTTTTATAACTTTATTTTTGACAGTTGGCAATTGTCTCAATTTTACTACAGCAAGGGAGAAAATTACATTTTCTCATCTTACAGGACATTTCAAGAATAAACCATTTAGACAAAAGAACGCAGATCACCACAGAAACTAGCTACATGAACACATAAATGGAAAGCTCAAGATAAAGCTGAGTCTATCACACCTAAAAAGTACTTGAGAATTTACTCATCTCAGAGACAAAAAAAAAGAAGAATGAAGAAGTATTGTTAGGATGACTAGAATTAGTTGCAAGTTTGAAGTAAACTGGAATTTTGATTCTTTAATTGTTTGGGCATAAGATTTCAAAGAGTTAGGATTCATTTTCTTCCTATCATACTGAATGCAGGTGAGTTTTAGTAGTTGTTTTAAATAGAGTACAGGCTAAAATTTCTAAAAAAGTGACAAGTGCTTTTCTTTAACATCTGTTCATGCACATGTGATAAAAAGGTTTATTCTTTTAAAAATACGAAGGATTCCTTCATTATTCCCCACCCCCCACCCCCTACTCTCAATCTCTAATAACATATTCTCTGTTTGGGAGAGCTGATGGAACTAGGATAAGCAATAGCTTCATATTCTCCACAGCTTATTAACTCCTTCTCTCAAGTTACAGCAATAATTTATGATGTGTCTGATGTGTCATTAGTGTCATTAGAACAGTAATGGTTAATTACTAGATACTGCAGAGACACAAAACCTGGAAGAAACCTCTACATCTCTCTGCAACACAGGAGTATAGGCTCATTTGTAGATGAATGGGGGTGATGATGATGAATGGCATAAAATTACTGTTGTATACTGAGTAAGACAAGCCTGAACGCTCAATACCTGGCATTTAGTAAGAATTTTTTAAAGTGCTATCCAGCATTTATTTTGCTTGGCTGGTGTGTTCCTCCTTTATAAATTCTCTCTATGTATTAACCACTGCCCTCCTGAAAGGGACCCGAGCCAGCTGTTAACAGTTTTATTGCTGGGGAAAAAAAAATAAAATATTGTGTGTCCTTGAGATGTCACTGGTATAAATAAATATTTTCAGACAAGGATGTGAGCCTAGATGCTATAATTTTTACTTGACAGATTAGGACAACTGGGTTGAGAGTATCTGACAGCTAGATACAGTCTGATTTATAAGACTGAGTAGGGAAGCATGACAGACATATGTATTTATTAAAGATACATTTACAAAATGTCCCAGTTTAATTTGACAACTCTGCCAGCTAAGGCCTCAGGAAGTCCAAGGATATTACTCTGTACATTACCATCATGACACTACTCTTTCAGTAGAAGTTAAAAATCAGAAATAAATAGTTTTAATGTCTTAAATTTATAAATTGTATGTACATCCTTGAATACTATAAAAGCAGTGTATCTTTTAGCAAAATAAATTACAGAAGCTGAATTATTCCACATACTTAGTGGATGTAGAAAAAGTGCATATTTATAATACATGTACAGTACTGTGCAATATTATTAATATTATATTCAAGTATATATCGGGAACAATAATTTCATGGCAACATCCTAGCATAGCAATATTTTTGTCATTTCTTAAATTGGCAGCTAGCCTGTACAAATTCAAACTGAGGAGGACATGCACAAGTTGTTTTTTTTTTCCCTAGAAAGTTATGAGAAAAATATAGACATACTTCTGCCACTGAAACAATACTCTAGTCTGTCTTACTTTTGAAACTCAGCTTTCTCACTATAGTCACTCCAACTCACCTCATATTTATCTATCAGTCAACATTTCAGAGAACGAGACAAATTGTACTTTATGTTTGTCTGGCTCCCTAAAAATGACTTCTTTTAAAGACATATTTTAAGTGTATATCATACCTTATTGATATAACCAATCTTCTAGGAGACAAAATGAAAGTAGTTAGTCAGCTCATCTATCTGGCATGGATCTGATCTCTGCTTCCAGCATTTTGATAACTTCAAATAAGTGAAATCATACCCCTAATATTCCTACCTGCAGTGCTGGAGCTACAAAGATATCCATATGCCTTCACTTTAGGTCAGCAATGGCATCAAGGCAGCAACTGACAAGCATTGTAGTTCAGAGGAATGTAAAATCAAGTGTATCTGTAAATCATATGCGTTATATGATACCCATCACAGGAATCAACTGTGGCAAACCATGAGAGAGAAAATTCCTCCTCATTTTAAAGAACGAAGCAAATCTTTATGAAATGAAACTTCATCAGGAAAGGTGGTGACATTCTTGCATTCTTACTACATTGTTACTAAGCCTTCAAACTCTTTTTCAAATGTAAAATTTCCTGGGTGGATGGGAGAGAAGCATCAAGATTTAGGTTTCAAATTTTGTAGTGAAAACGCTGAAGAAAAGAAATTATTCTGCAGAATTTTGATGTCCTCTCTCCCCTGTCTTTTTCTTGAAATTCAAAGTATCAACCAACTCTTTTTAGAACTTGAGCATGCTGGCACCTACAGGCATCACATTTCTAGTGCAAATCAGGACTACAGCAAGGCCAGTATAATCTCCACGCAGATAAATATGGTAGAGCTATACAAACAGTATTAGATGTGTCCAGAAATCTCAGCAAACTTAGGCTAGGCCAGACATTTGACTGTTAAACAAATTCTATGCTCTCTTGCTAAAGAAAGTGATCGAACCAATACTGAACAAACAATGCAAGGTTAAAAACCAGAGCTAGCCTTTTGCGAAAATTTTTCCAATCACGATAAGTGGAAAACTTTCTCTCCTATATCTAGCATAAGGCTGCAAAGGAGGCAAGAAACTATGGGAAAGAGGCGGGCCAGTTGGCAAGATAATACCCAAATAAATCAAAAAACCTCATTATTTTATGTAGTGAAAGTGTTGGACAATTCGAAGTAGCTGAGCATAAACCAATCTTAATAACTATTTTAAACACATAACTCAAACGGTATTGTATCCCCAAACAAAGTGATAGTCATGTCCTACTTTTCTGCAGTTCAACCCTTCTTCACCTGCCTAAGTTTCCCACCTGGAGACATGGCTATAACTCTTGTCCTACCCTGGGAAAATCCTTTATAATTTTGCTTCTCATCTTTCTTACTGACAGCCAAGTACCAACTCTAAGATCAAAGAACTGTTGTGCACCAATAGATCATAAATTAGTAACTTTGATAAACAAGGAAAGCAGTGCACAAGAAACTGACATATCAATGTCGTGGTTTAACCCCAGCCAGCAACTAAACACCACGCAGCCGCTCACTCACTCCCCCCCACCCAGTGGGACGGGGGAGAAAATCAGGAAAAGAAGCAAAACCCATGGACTGAGATAAGAATGGTTTAATAGAACAGAAAAGAAGAAACTAATAATTATAATGATGACACTAATAAAATGACAACAGTAATAATGATTGGAATGTACAAATGATGCGCAGTGCAATTGCTCACCACCCGCCGACCGACACCCAGCCAGTCCCCGAGCGGTGAATCCCTGCCCCCACTTCCCCGTTCCTATACTGGATGGGACGTCCCATGGTATGGAATACCCCGTTGGCCCGTTTGGGTCAGGTGCCCTGGCTGTGTCCTGTGCCAACTTCTTGTGCCCCTCCAGCTTTCTCGCTGGCTGGGCATGAGAAGCTGAAAAATCCTTGACTTTAGTCTAAACACTACGGAGCAACAACTGAAGACATCAGTGTTATCAACATTCTTCGCATACTGAACTCAAAACATAGCACTGTACCAGCTACTAGGAAGACAATTAACTCTATCCCAGCTGAAACCAGGACAATCAAAGAAAAAAAATGGCAAGAAGTAAAGAAATGCAAAGACAACATTTTTTTCTAAAATCGATTTCTTTGTTTTCCCCAAAGGGCAGCATTAATTTGTGGACTGGAGCTGTTAAAAGTCATGCCTAATAAGTAGGACCACTCATCCACAGCAAGCTTTTGCCAAATTTCAAGCCCTTTAAAAAAACCCCCCAAATCTTTATATGTTGTTGCTATATGTCAGGTCCAGTGTGTTTACAGTGTATCAGGGTAACTCGCATACATGCTAATATGGAACCTAAATGTAGCTAAAGGCACAGATTTGCCATGAGCAAAATTTGCCACTCCATTTGTGTGGTGTGAGAGCAAAAACCAAAAACCTTCTGTCAAGTTTGCAGCCAGGTACAAGAAAGAACCAGATTTTCAAGGAGGTGATTACCACTCAAAAATTATTTCAAAAACAGAAAGGAAAAAGTTTTATCCACTGAAAAGACTTTCTAGTTCATGGTTTATTTTTGGGAAGCTTACTTCTTTATGGTAAGTAGCGATGGTAATTTTAGATGCATTAAGATCTTTGATCTCAGCTGATGACAGTAAAGTTCATAGTTATGAACTAAAAAAAACCCAAAAACCCAGCAAGAAGAAAATAAAATTTGCAGCTCTTAAAAAGATAATTAAATTAATCTTTTGTCTGGAGTGCTAGATCCAGGTTTAGACAGCATTTCAACAGATCTCAGCTTTAAATCCCCAAAAACTTTAATAGGAACTTTTGTGATTTGTTAGGATACAGACTACAACATGTAGTTAAGTCTTCTGTTGAGCAACCACCTTCATCATTGAGTTTCCCCACTTCTCATTTTCTTGCTGTTTGTGGTTTTGAGCCACAGTAAAATATTGTTGTGTTTGTATATATTAGGTATAAAGTCCCTGTGTTTAACTCGGGTAAAAATTGATAGAAAAATCTGATCCCAGATCCAAGCCATATATAGTGTCCTTGGACTTCACATCCTCTTGTTTTCTTAAATTTGGATGAAAAACATAAAAATTAAGCTTTAAATGGAAATACATTTGCAAACTCAAGTAGAAAGCAGCTCATGCCATTCTGTAATCACTTCTCAGTCTGTATGTTATTACTGCTATTGAAATAGATGGCAAAAATACAACACCAAGGCTCTGCACATGATTAACTTTTTATTCTTCCTGTAACTTGCTATAAACCTCAGATGAACTCGCAGGTTGGCAATAGCATGTTAAGAGCTAGATGCCAAACTGTACGAGACATTTTTTCCAAACAGCATCACCTTCCTTGGACATGGTTCCCTTTCCCTCTCCCCTCCTCTTTTCTCCTTCTGCCCCCCAATAGCTGTTATAGCTGGTTGGATGTTTCATTTGTATTTGGGACTTAAATCCTTCAAAAGGTTTTGATCCTAGACGTAAAATGCTCCATGAAGAGATTTTTCCTCCTTTCAGCTTCAGCCTTGCTCTTTCTGCTGAGAAACACTGCAGAAAAGATACTAATTACTCCTACTGGCCTGTCAGAAAAGACCAGGACTAGGCTCACCCACCCATTTGCCATAGGTCCCCGAAGAATAATCATGTCACAAAGTAACTACACACCTTCAGCCACTGCTTTCTGTGCCATATTAGCAAGTAATGCTGGAGATTCAATGTCCAAGGAATCAGCCTGGTTGGCTGCCTGGTCCTGCAGGAAGCCTGTCAGCTCTCAGGGTCATGAGCCACACATGTCAACCAGAACAGCAGCCCTCCTTGGATTTTGTGAATATACTCAATGGAATGTCCAAAGGTTGTTGCTAAAGGCCATATTTTACAGAAACACCAAAAGACTCAAAATACCTGCAAAGGGTCTGCCCAGTACAGGACTCAGAGATGAAAGCCTGACAAGATTTTCCACAAAGAGCCAGCTTTAAGACAATAAGGCAAGAGATGCCTAAGGACTAAGCTCCTTCAGGCAGCAGTCAACCCAGCTAGAGGCGAGATGAAGAGTGGGACTTTGCTGAAATCCCATGGGTCTACTGCCAATGTTGTCCCTGACTATATTGTTTGGGGGTCAGATCTGATCTCTGAGTAATGAAAACAAGAGGATGCCTTTGGATTTTGTTTTTCAGGGCTTTTTTATTTCTTAGGAGGAAGGAAAAAGTTTTGGTCAAATCATCTCCTTGTTAACATGCTTTCATTTGTTGAACTCATTCCTGTTACACCCAACAGGTGAAAAATGAATGCACTTGCACAGCAGTGTGATGTGAAATCTCGATAGCATACTGAAACAGCTAGACATTTCAATTCTTCGCTGATAAATTTGTTCCTTTGAAAATGTGGAACATACTTCAAAAATATCAATGTGATGCCTCAGTGAACATCCCTTTATTGAAAACCAGAGTAACGACACAATTCTGGTCACAAACAAATGGCCTGACAAAGTCCAGATACAGACAGTCAAGGTCCTGTTCTGCCTTCACATTTACAAGACTGATTACAGTGGAAGTGGCCCCCATGCACCTCAGGGAATAATTGGCCTTTAATTTATAAAACCTTTAGGTCCATTTTGTTCTGATGACGAAAGCTTTCCTCTTTTTCTGCTACCAACATTATTTGCTATCTATATAGCTCTTGTGAACATTATGGCATTTTGCTCAAAAAGGGGGATAGCTCTATCTGCATTACTAGAAATGGGGGAAAACAAGCAAAATATTGAAAAATAAACTGACATGCTCAAAGCTATTGGCAGTTGCAAAGAATACTAAATCTCAGACATCCAGTCCACTGTGCTCTAGATATTCAAGCTACCCCAAGAATTACTAGATACATTGGAGATTCTACACTGATAATACAGAAAGAAAGAAAAAAGGCAATGGGAAAGAAAACATAAGTTAGAGAAAGCATTAGAAAAGAAGGATTGAAAGACATGGCCAGTGACATGTGAAAAGGGGAGTCTGAGCAGCAACACAAAAATGAAGAGGAGGTATCAAAAAGTAAGACAAGAAATACCAATAGATAGCACCAGCAAGTAACAAAGCAGGAATTTTATTTGTTTTGCAAAACCAAGCTATTGTAAATTGAGAGAAGACATGGATCAGAATTTAGGTGAGGCATGGCTGTCAGCTTGGATTTTCAGGAACAAAAGATAGAAAAATGATTCAAGTTGTGTAATTGTTATACCTTCATTTGGCATCCTGGAGTCAAAATCTACACTGAAAGGCCTTGCCATTACAGTGTTCTGTTTTCATTTTGCTTGTGGTTCTTTCTTCGGGGTTTTGCATGTGAAAATGACATAACCAACTACTAAATCTGAGCCACAGCTTCATTTCCTAGTTTCCCTGGAGTCCAAAAGCCAGGACCAGAGTGTTTTCTTCTGAAAGGCTGTTCCGTAACCCTAGGTTAGAAGGCTGGCAAATACTTTTAACACCTCCTAAGACCCCCTGTTGTTTGACCAAAGGCCTTGGAAGGCATTTCTGACAGCTGGTGTTGAGCTTAGCAGCCTGCAGAGCTTGCAAGACATCTACTGGCATCCCAGTCATCCCAGGCGGTGCTGAGGGGCTGCGGCAGCCTCCCGCCCTGGCCAGGCTCCTGGGGAGTGGCGACCATGCCTCTCGCTGCTGACCTTCAGGGGTGGCTGCGGCGCAAGACCCCCCTTGAGCTGAAGCCCTACTGCTGGGACCGTGGCTAGATGGGAGTCATTTTTCTCCCAAGTTTTACAGCTCCTGTTCAAATCAGTGAGTCTTGTGCAAGCGGGGCGGTGCCTTCCCCTATGCCTAAGCGCTCTGAAAAACAGAAAACAGATGACTGGGTAGAACATCGTATGGGATATCAATAATGTCATTTCCAGGCTTCTAAGGTTACGAAGACTTCAGTGATACAGAGTGCTTATTATGTAGCTGTTACTCATTAGTTTACATATACAAACTGGTAGAAAAAGAAATATATAGTACATTGGAATGATTAATTATAGCTACATATAACTTGTTGTATCTCAAGACAAAGAATATCGTCATTCCTGTTTGAGTGAATTTCTTCTAAGTTTCAGAATATAGAATAACTATGAATATAATATATGCATATATGTGATGTATAAAACACTGTATGGTGGAGAAATGACAGGAACTCTACAGTTACAGTTTAATTCAGTTTATGTTATAAGGAGTCTACATCTGCACAAGTCACTGTGGAAAGAATGACAAACTTCAAATGGCAGCAAACGAGACACAAAATTTAAAGCTTTATCTGTGATACTTATGAAAATATCACTGTTCATAGAATAAGAGGAGAGTGGATTAAGAAATGTGTATGAATTAAATAACAATTTAAAAAGTGTGATGGAAAAGAATGTATTTCATATTTCTTCCTAACTTTCATTAACATTTCACATCACAAAGACCTGTTAGGCTGCTTTGATGACCATCTATGTTAAAATTTAGCTTCAAATGATGCCTGAATTTTAGACATGCACTATAAGAGGGAAAGATTATGACACGGTAATATTCATAAATTTTTAAATTTATTTTGAACTGTTTCTGACACCTGCAATGATGAAAGCAAGCTTATGTCATATTTGCAAACTTGAACAAAATCGTTTGACTTGAGGAATCTGATTATGGTTGCCATTGATTTCTAATTCTGCAAACAAAGCACTACAACAGGCACTAATAGAAATTATAGATTTTGATTTTGAGGACCTCCAAAAGAAAAAGAAAGAAAAAAAAAGAAAAAAAAAGAAAAAAAAAGATACAGTTGTAGTACTTGTGCTTACAGGTATAAGTGGTAGTGGTATTCCGTTCTCTTGCTGCTAGCTGTTAAAAAGTAACACAGGTTTGTCCCTCAGCATGAAAACACTTTAGAAGTATCCTTAAGAAAATTAGATGTAAATTAATAAATAAACAGGAAAAAAAAAAAGGTAAATTGAAAGAAAAGGAATAACTGCTAAAACTGGGGTGCTTGATGGTTTCATGGCAGAGTTCTCCTGTTATTAGCTGCTCTATCACAAAATATGTTCCTGTTGCAACCACAAAATCTAACACATTAATAAAAACAACTAATCAATACAGCAGTACCAGCAGTTGGCTATCTGTAAAGTTCAACACTTAATCATAATTAAGTCAGGAAAAGCTGACAAATACAAGTCTAAGAAATCACACAAAGACAATGCAGGAAGTAACTAAACACGCTTAAATCATCAGTTTGGTCAAATCTGGCAGCAGCTTCAGTTACTTCAATTTAAATTCACTTGGAATAACAATTAATCCACAATGCATACCTTTTCCAATTATCAAATTAAGATTTGAGTTAAATCAATGAATGCAACAATAGTTTAATTATATTAAACCAGATGAAATACACAATGAGGAAGAGTGTGTGTGCAGATAACCACTTGGGTGTCACAAATTAAATAAATTAATAAAATAAAAATAGTGGTGTGTTTTCTTTCTGCTGAAATATTATGCTGCTATCAGAGCAGCCACTCTTCATTGGTAGATGGGTATAAGGAAATCAGAGAATTTACAGCCTTGGATAAAATTTCTTTTCCTAGGGCACCAGGTGCTCTAAATGCCACCAGAAGGATGCTCTAGGCAGTGCCATGCTGTCCAACATGGCTTGGCATAGATTAACTCAAAGCCTTTGTGCCTGCAGACTTTGATTAAGGGCCAGTGTTAGAACCCCTATGGGTTTTTACTTGATCCAGTGTAGCACAGGGATTTTTTTCTTTTTTTTTTTCCATCACAGCTGCCAAAAATATGCCAGTTAAGATAATTACATTTCAATTTAAATTGGTAATTTAATAGAAAATTTTAAACGAGGATGTAGGGCAGGGTATGTACTTCCAATCCTATCCCACAACAATACTTTTTGTCTGTTACAGATGATTTAGGGACCCAGTTCCATGTTTTTGGCTCTCAGTGAGACCAGAGAATTTTGGGACTCTCCATAGTTTTGCAGAATTGTCTCTTCAATCTATTTCAAGTCTTCCAACCTCACCTTGATTTAGTTTCATCCATCTACTGTTTGCTGTTTCATTAACTACCTGTCTTTATGAGTCACAATATGTGTAAGAAACAAATTCTTCCTAAGGATATTTGCTGCCTTTTGGGAGGACAAGTAGAAGAACCTGAGATATTCTGTCTGCCACTCCTCTGTTGTTTTCATTATTTGTTTCAGGGCTGACACAGAAGCCTGGCAGTCGCAACATACTGTACGAGGAATCATTTTCCTTTGTTTAGAGCGCAGTGTGTACCGTCATTTACATAATAAAATCCTCACACAAATAACAGATGGTGAAGAGGCACTCATGTTGCCACATGTTGGAAGCATGATACAGTTCCTTGATGAACTAATTTCTCTTACTTTTGCCTACAAATGTATACCAGCTATTAAACCTTGGGGGTTAGTCAGCTGGTGAAAGCTTTAAAGACAGGCAAAAATCTGTCTACAGAATCCAGGAGGAGCAAATGTTATACCCTGATAGAAATGCGCAATCCATTGAAAACGGCTTCCACTACCATGAAAAGTAAATACTAATCTCTATTTTTGACACTCATTGGGCTGAAATGGCTCACTATAGAAGACAGAAAATACCATTATTCCACTGAGTCTGAGCTGTTTGCTCTCTTTTTGGAATCCTTTTCCGAGCAGAAGCTGGGGACAGAGTGAGCTATGCTAATGCTGTATATTAGCAATATCAGTTCTTGGATGCATTACCATTAATTCTATGTGCAAATTAAGTGCTGGAAAACAAACGTCTGTCACATGAAGTAACAGCCGTACAGCCTGCGTACAGTGCAATGAAATAAGATCACACTACACTCCCTAATTGGAGTTAATGGATCTGCTTCTGATCCCATTTACACTGACTTTACGACCATGTAATCCATGCTATCATCTTCAGTGGAGCTTCTTTTTAAAAAGAATCAGTCCCCAGGATGACACAGAGGGTATTTAAATGAGTGGTCTTTTAGTTAAGTCTAAATGTTGTTCCTTAGATGCACATTTGTATATTGCTTTCAGAGCTGGACTGCTGCAGTTTCAATGCAAGGGCTAGGATGGGGGAGACAGGCAAGACCATGGGTCTGTTTTATTGCTTCTGTTTTACATGAAATGTGGCATTTTATACAGCTGTGTGGACAGAGAAAACACTTAAAATTATCTAGGTGCCTTAACATCTACAGAAAAAGAAAGAAATAATTTATTGTAATGTCGGTGACATCACAGCTTTGTTCTCATCATGTTAACACACTTTGGTCTGTGTGCATTAGCATATTATGAATCCTGAGTAGCCTTACATCTAGCTCATTTACGTTCTTGCATGCTAGAAATTTGGCCCATGGACTCCAGAAATCTGTTTTCCAGTTCAACAATATATGCTTGTCCATATTTACCAACACTACTGATTGAGAGGGCAGCTTCCATTTTATGAACACCAACATAGTGTTCAAAATAGCAAATATTGCTCCCTCTGGCTCTGCTGATGGGCAGGCAGGGCAAGAGAGGTGGTTTACAGTTGTGGACCTGCCTATGAGCTCCCCCATGTTGAGGGAGGCCTGGGCTCATGCCGCGGTGCCAGCAGAGGGACTCTCCTGTGCCCAGGCTGAGTGGGAGCACCCGAAGGCACCTCATGAAAGCCAGCTCCATGTGGGAAGGGTGGCCCAGGGCATGGGCAGGGGACTAACCTCAGTTGCAGGTACAGTGGTGTTCACCGAGCATCTCGACACATCAGGGGGACCCCCTCCATCATGTCCCCCTTTTCTTTCAGAACTCACATGCCTCATAGCCCTAAATCACCCACCCTGAAGCTGCTGAGGTTAGGACAAAGCAGAGGTGACATAAACAACACCTTTCTAGGCAAGAAACTCTGCTGCTGCAACCTCCTGCTCCCATCCCACCCTCTGTATTTGTCACTGCTCCTCAGAATGACTAGGGTGTAAATTGCTGTCTGTCTCATGTCTGCCCCATTAAAAGCTACAGACACAGAAAGTCTATCTAATAGAGCTGCTCATTGCGTGGCACTTTCTTCAGGGCGATACACATGTACACAAGATCTCCACTCTCTAAAAAAATTTTAAAAAATCCCAGACCAAATTGAGCCCCAAACTTTAAGGTCTGCGTGAAAAAGAAGAGTACACTGTGATGGTTTTGAGCTCTCATCCAGACTGTAAACCCGACATGAATTTTTTTTTAATGTTTGTTTAGTTCTGATTAACTTGCTAGGTGTCTGTGGTTCTTGCATTGTTGAGTTTTGGGGGTTTTGTTTTGTGTTTGGTTTTTTGCCACATGAGCCTGTCCATAAGGAAAGAATATTTTGAATTGCCAGATTTTTACCTAGCACGGTTTAAAGAATTGCAGGTCTGATTATCCCACAGCATGGAGCCCTGATGATCTGCAGTCTTCAGAATCCAGGAAGTACATTGTTATTTTTAATGTCAGTAGGTGACATGTTGCCTGAAGCTATCACTCACTGTGTTCTGAATTGTGTCTCCTCAAATATTTGTCCTGGTACCTAAAGATCACTTTGGAGAATGTGTCTGTATTCATCCCTTACCACTACATCACTGACTCTGTAGAGTCATCTCCCAAAGTGGGACACTCCTGCTTCAGGGTTTTCCCCACCATGTTGCTGGATGCAAAGGAACTTCCCCTTCCTCCACAAACTCCCACATTAAAAAGAAACTTGTTACTTTTCAGATATCTTGGAACAACGCATCAGGCTGCTGTGTTTCAAAACCGTCATACCCCATAGGTATATCATGCATTAATGCACTAGCATTGACCAGTTAATTTGAAATCACCTGTATCCCATGTCATAACATAAAAGCAAATAGAGTATATCCAGAACCATACACTTACAAGGTTGCATAAAAATACAAGCAACAAAAGGAAAACAAATTTCCTTCATATATTTTACATCAAGGTCAAATCCAAAAGGCATCTCTCTCTCTTGAGATGCTTTACCTGACACTGATGATGTCACCAGGAACTTATTACTCCTTATCCAGTTTTCACATCTGCACTTTATAGTCACAGAAGGGAATATTATATTCCACTCAGGGAATCCCACTAAATTTTCTTCAGTTAGGAAGACAGTGTCCCTTTCTGAACTTTCTCCAACTTCTCTCCTTCACCATTCCCCAGATCAAACAAATCCAGAAACTTGAAGATTGAGAAGGGCTGAAAAATGTCATCAGGGTGATTTCCTTAGGGAACTTGAAATAGGATTTTTATTACTTTCCTCATGATCATCTACATCTGACTGACAATAAAAATACATTATTTTCATTTCTGCTTGTTCTGTATTAATTAGAGCTCCATAGATACAGCTATCCATCATACATTTTAATTGTGACAAGTACAGTTCTTAAGCACAATATGCTTGTAAGTTTACTAATGTTCATCAAATAAACAATACTGGGACTAGAATGTAGATGTAAGACACTGCATAATAAGGATGTGCTTCCCAAGCTATAGCTAACACACCTTAAAGTTAAACCTCTGCCACAGCTCTAGCCAAATAAAAATAATATGCTTGAATAGTTCAGACCCAAAGTGACCAAGATTTCCAGTTGACTAATTTGGATTTCTCCAGTTACATATTACATAAATATCAGCAGTTTGTTCATAAATAAATCTCAAGAAATTTAATATTATGCATAGAACTTAAACCTGAAGCATCAGAATCACAATCTGAATAGCTGAGAACTGTATTTAAGTATCTTTTCTTAACATTGTCTTAATATTGACATACAGCATTGACTGAGAAATCAAACGTCTATGTACCTTCTGTAAATAACACCCCTCTCTTTTGCACCAGAGCTAAGATACACAAAAGAATGATGAGTGCAAGCAGAGAACAAGCATACAATGCAATCCTGATGTTCACTCAGGATTTAAACAGAACTTTGAGGTTTTTAAGAAAATAATTGGCAGAAAAAAGGTATTTAAAGCAATGGTAATGAATCAACTTTAGACAAAAAGGGTCAGTTGCTTAGATAAACACACTGACCTGAAAAGGAGCTGGTTCAAGAAGTTGAAAAATTTCCTCTCATTCTGACTTTTATTATCCAGAAGCAAAGTTAATAATACCTTTTTCATGATATTTTGTATTTCAAGTTCTAGACATCTCAAAAGAATGAATTTTTTTTTAAAAAGCAAAACTTTTAAGAGGAAGATTATCTGATTTTATAGACATTAGCAGCTTATAGTTGGCATTAAAGGCTTTCTCCACTAGCAGAAGGCAGTGCATTGTCTTGCAGTGCATGACCATGGCTGCATCTGCCATATTAACTCTTTGCTGCTGAAAAAACCCATACCATTGTAATGCATGTTTCTATCAGACCCTTTATTATCCTTTTTATTCTTCTTTTGAGATGTTATCTCTCTTACTGTTGTTTTTTCCCTTTTTCCTCATTCTTTTTCAGCTCTACAAGCCTGTTTTACTACTGGAAGTTTGATTTTTTTTTTTTTATAGATGCCCTAAATTCTTATTACCTCCTTTTAAACCCCCTAACTAATACTGTCTCTGACAAATAAAAGCTTCTCATTAGTCTCAATTTTAATGGTTTTCCCATCATTACCTTGAATTCAAATTCAGATTTGGTTTTCTTCTAGGGGTAGATTATTCACTGTCAAGGACTCCTCAGCTTCAGCAGGTCTGACAACACAGAACAACCAAACTCCAATATTTTGTTATAATCCATTCCTACTTTCTCTTAAGTTTTTATTGCAACCCCCAACTACATAGATCTCTTCTTACAAGCAATTATTTATCCTAAACCTGATTCTTAATACTTCTAGTTTTAGGTAAGGATATCCCTTGCCTACAAACTTGTATTACTGTGCTATGTGATACAGAATAAAACAATTTTAAATCTTAGCTTATTGGAAACACAGCTGCACTGATGTGTCTACTGGAATGTCCCTTCTTTTGACACCAACACATCTTTTGTACTTGTACATAGGGGTTAAAAGCTTTCAGTACCAGTAAAGCATAAATCACATACAAGAGTTCCATCCTGGTTGCCTTTTCAGTTCACTTCTTTTTATTCTCCCATTCTTGTTCTCCAGAGAGATCAGAAATATCTGCAAACAATCCTCTTGCACCCTTCCCAAAGCTCTTATTCTGGAATAACTGCAGCACCTCGCTAAGAGCAGGGAATAGCCTCAGTTCAGAATAAATCATGGCAATTTCCATGTTTATGTCTAATGCTTCTTGTAAGCTAATTAGGAAACCCACAAATGCAAGAGATGGCAGAGTACAATAACCCAATGGAAATTTTTTTTTATTTTTTGGTGGGGGGGGATGTCTGATGGTATTTGGAAATATTAAAGGAAAAAAAATCTCACTACTATTTGACCTATAAACAGCTCATTTATCTGCTGGAAGTTTTGGCTCATTGATTTCTACTGCCACTCTTTTTGTACTAGTTAATAAGCAGCTCTTGAGCTTTTCCCTCCAGTTATAGAAAACTCTAGAGGGATATTCACTAAAGCCACAGGGGAAATGGGACAATGGGAGGGAAGTGCAAGCACTCTAAAAAACCATGAAAAGATATTCCAAATATAGTTCCTTTTTGCTTTGCTTGACTATTATCCATTAACACTTATGTCTGAATAACAGCAATATCCTAACAAAGTTAAGTGGTCTTCATGCTAACAAAACAGAGTGCCTATCATGGTACCTAATTTTATGAGGTCTTTAGAAGATAGACTAACTTTTCTCTTCAGTTTTGTCGTGGTTTCAGCCCAGCCGGTAACAAAGGACCACGCAGCCGCTCGCTCACTCCTCCCGCCCCCCTCCGGTGGGATAGGGAGGAGACGGAGGAGAGAAAAGAAAAAAACCCTGGAACCTCGAGGGTTGAGACAAGGGCAGTTTATTGGGACAACACACACACAAAAAAGGTTACAACAACAACAACGGTACTAATGAAAGAATATACAAAAAGAGTGATGCACAGTGCAACTGCTCACCACCCGGAACCCGACGCTCCGCCACCGAAAGTCGAGAGCCCTCCCCCCGGCCCGCTCCCCATTTATATACTGAGCATGATGGCACATGGTATGGAATAGCTCCTTGGCTAGTTCAGGTCGGCTGCCCCGGCTATGCCCCCCCACCTCCCAGGTTCCTGCAAAAATTAACTCTATCCCAGCTGAACCCAGGACAAGTCCTAACACATTTTGGATAGATCACACATTCAACTCAGACATCCAGAAACCGGGATCATAACTTCAAGACCATCTCATCTACTTAATTGCCTACTTTTTCTTCTAATTTTTTTTTTATATATATCTTTTTGTCTCCAATTGCTGACCAATTCTTTGAATAGCATCTCCTCTATCAAGTGACTTGCAATTCCCTTTTCAAACCACAAAATTACAATCACTAAGTGAAACTCTAAGTCCACACAGCCAGTTTTCTGTATCATAGCTTTGATTGTACACAAGATGATGGGGTTCTTGTCCTTTCCCCCATCCCCTTGAAGTAGGGATTGGTCTTCTTTCCTAAAACAAAAATATATAACAATATATAATAACAGGAAGTAATGTATTCACACAGAGCTTAAAACCAACAAAACCCCTACATTCCAGAATAGGTAGTTACAGTTCAACATTGGCATTGTCATCTCAACTAATTCTCTTCATTTACTTGTTTCATATATCTCAAGCCTCCAATGAAACAGCAGAATATGACTATGACTATTTTCCTTGCTATATAAAATTACTTTAACATAATCTCCTGAATGAGTAACTTCACTGAATATGGAGTTGTTATTCTTGTCCTTTTAAATCTTGAGAAATACTAAAAGCCACTAATTCCTACCAACCTGCTAATAATTCAGGATGACCAGAATGTCAGTGAACCAGGTCATTCAGCTTTCATTACTCATAGCAATAAAACCTGATCATTGCCTTCCTCCAATCCTAACAGGCAGTTTCCACTTTCATGGTAGGGAACAGAGGTACTTTATTTTTTTGTAGCATGAGTTTCACAGTATTGAATCAGTTCATATGTGATGATACATTATTATTGAATATTAACACATCATTACTGGCAGAGTTCAAATACTTTCCAAGCAATTTTGAAAACACAGTTCTCTGCAGTCACAAACTGCATACAGTCCCAGCTGCATATCTTCCCTTCTTTAACTCAGCAAGATGTGCCACCCAATGCGCAAATCATTAAAAGCAGCACTAAAAGAACAGACAAGTAGTATCACAAGTGGTAGATAGTTTCAGTACATGTGACTTGTCAAAGTAACAGGCTCCAACTTTTTTGAGATACATTTATCCACCAAATTCACCTGTGCAGGGGAAAAAACAACAACTAAAGATTCGTAACTGGAGGTCTGCATCCTTATGCACCTAAATCTTTAAAATCTGGTTTGGACATTTCCTTATCCTGTAGGTACATAAAGTCCCTGCATAGTTAAGCATCCATCAACAGGGCTGATGCATTCAGATTTCCTTTGTAACATGCACACAGAGGTACCTAACTCCTGATGGTTAACGTGCATACGTCAACAACTTTCACCCACGCTCTTAATCTTTCCTGTTCAGCTCTGTCTAAAACACAGATATGCCTGAAGAAAAGCAAAAAGGAAGTCTATGCTTGACCTGCTGAAGGCATTCTCCCAGGAGACCAGGATCTAGTCCTATTTCAGTGAATACATGCAAAGGAGCAGCTTCAAAATGGGAGATCAAATAGTTACTGCTGGCAGACACCTTCACACTCTTACAGGCACAGGAGAACAAAATGGATCCAGGGAAGAAAGTGCTTAAATCTGGATCCTTCCCTCCCTAGCTGTTGGCTAGGCTATAAATTGAATCTAAATTATAAGTCAGGAAAAGACTACTCGTATCTTCTCCCCCTCCACAGACGATTACAAAAGACTGGCCGAAGTAAGTAAATTAAAACAATGGTTGCCAAATGCATGCATCTCACAGGAAGCCTTAACACTTAGCAGACTCCTGGCATTGTCATTCCAAATCTAAACTGTTGACTAGAGGAGCTTTATGGCTCTTTTCCTCTGTGATTTTTGGCAAGCTGTCTAGAAATTTTATTGTAGAATAGAGAATTAAACCTTGACATGCAACATTCTGGCCTTGCCAGTTAGCTATGCCTGTCTGCATATTAAACAGTTATGTGCTACTGAAATGCAACTCACTTTTACCTCCTGTTCACAGCAAAGATAGCAAACACCAACTCAGTATGGTAAAAATGATAAGGCTGGTGCCCAAGCTTGGCTTATAGCTCAACCACAGGTCTATGACAGTACTAAATCAGAGTAAACCTATTTAAACTGCATTTGCTTCAGTGGCAGTAACACCAACATGTCCTGACCCTCAACTGACTTGTGCTGAGTGAGGTACAAGGATGCTCACAGTCCAGGTTCCCCAGGACTGCAGGTGGTTCTGCAGCAATTTAACTACATGGATGGCCAACGATTTCCAGTTAAAAAAATCTCTCCACCTTGTCCTTTGAAAGAAGCAAAATACACATGCTTTACTAAAACTTACAAAAGTTTTAATTAGGTCTTCATACACTCCTTATTTGGGTACCTGCTTTGCAGATATTTACAGATGTTGCACTAAAGCCTCACCTGACCTGTGAAAATAAACTTAACATTGGAAGGGGAGACTCACCCTTCATCCGTGTCCCACTCCCCCAGTCCTCAGAAAAGACTAAAGAGTTTGCATATGTGGTTTCAGAGGGAAAGTCCAAAAGTGTGCAAGTGCTGATCTGGACTTCCAGTGCTGTGCTTCTAGTAACTGAACTTCTGTAGGAGTTTGCCTGCTTGGGCAGCCTGCAGCCACCCTGAGGCACATTCAGACCCTGTCAATGCTACGCCCACACATCCAT
The DNA here is from genome assembly GCF_026419915.1 of Harpia harpyja. NCBI lineage: Eukaryota > Metazoa > Chordata > Aves > Accipitriformes > Accipitridae > Harpia > Harpia harpyja. Next base: position 29,202,667 of record NC_068947.1, read on the forward strand.
CCTCCACCTCACTTATCCTCTGACACCATAGGTTGGGACTGAATACACATTTAGCCATGCTAACTCTTTACCTTCCATGATCCCCTTCCACCAGTTGAATTCCCAGGTTTAAACATCCACCACTCACATGCATTGGACTAACCTTACTGTCACTTTGCTAAAATAACTGAAACAGGTATTGGGCTGTTTCTATATACCTAAGAAATACTTATCAGATAATACCAGCTTAGTCCAATTATAACCATAATCGTTTTGCACAGCTACATGATGGTAGAAAGCAAAACACTTGTGCATTCTCTCTCCAGGAGCCCTCTAATTGTTCAAGAAAATGGAGGTAAGAAAATGCACTTACAAAAAAACTGACAGAGCTTTGCCCTACTGCCCCATGGAGAGATATGACCTATCAAATAAGGCACCAATCTAGGCCACAGGAGACTTTGGTTCAATTTCCAGCTGTGTTAGGGCTCTAATACACAACCTGGAGTAAATTGTGCCTGTGCATTGGCTTTCTCCACCTTGAAAGGGATTTTGGTTGTTCTCTGTTTTATCCTGTAAAGCACTAGAGTTCTACAGACACAAGATATAGGTATTATTATATTTCATAACTCTATCTCAACTATCTGAAAATGTATTCTTCCATGCCAGTGGCACTGCTGTTTGGTTGTTTATCATGTACTTTTCCATCATCCAACAACAGATGTACATTCTGGATAGTCTTCAAGATTGTTTTACAGAGCACTGGCGACTATTTTGTTTTAATTTTATTTCTTTTGTTGCTTATTTTCTTTAAGCATTTTATCCTCAGGGATTTGGCTAAGCTATGACCATTAAAAAATTATACAGCAATATGTAGTTTCTGTTCTCCATTTAAGCTAACTTTTGCACAAATAAATCTCAAAGGATTGAATATACCTTCTCCATTTTTCTGATTCTTTCTCCATGAATACTGCTTTCTGTCTGGGTATCATCCTTTCCCTTTGTAGAACAATTATTAAAGCCAAATGTTGCCTGAAATATGGATTATATTTGCCTTGCTCCTAGAATTAAAAGTGTAGTGATTTCCTTACCTTCCTGTTTGTCCAAATTCTGTCATCAGGTTTACATAAACAAGTCAGGCAGTCTTTCTTGAGACCAAAGAGATGATGACAGGAAGAAAGCAGACCAGAATGAAAGTTGCAGAAAATATGACCTATTCCAAAAAAACAGTGAATTTCCCTAGTCTCCATTCCAGAGAGGCCCAGACTGCTAAAATAAACTTAATCTATCAAAAGCATGTTTAATCCAGGTCATGAACTTCTTTTCTGTTCCCACTCCCCATCCTTTACTGTTATTAAAGTCACAGCATTTCAGAAATTACATATTTTTACATTTTAAATTTGACTCAGACTTTAGAAGGCTATGGAAAAGTTGAAGCCAATCACAACTTGCAAAGAAAAAGTCTGTGATCAGCTGCAGCAAAAGGAAACAAAAGGATTGCAAAATTGCTTCAAAATAGTGTCATAAAGTCACTACAGCAGACACTTTCAAAACTGTGCTGGAGTTGTAACTATGCAGATCCCATTACATTTTATAGGGGCTGTGTATCTATGTTGCCTAAGTTGCTCTGAAAAACCCCAGCCTGCATGCCTAATGCCAATAACAATGCGTTGAATTTATTGCTTAATTTAGACTCACTCTGCCCACTAAAGAATTTGCAAATTCTAAAAATCTGGAGTAGCTTCAAATACCAATCTTGACAAAGAAATAATATGCTTTTTCAGAAACAATTCCTTCTTTCCCTTGAGTATTAAGCATAGACCCAGAAAGAGTTAAGATCTGATGTACTTTGAGATATTGGGTCTACAAGCAGTTTTTATTCAGTTGGAAGCAGGCTAAGAGTCAGATTGGGAATATTTAGGTAAACCCGAGAAGCAACACTGGCAGGGAGACAAAGAAATCTAACCTGTTCCTATTTATCACAATTATTTCTGACACACAGACTCAACCTAAAAAAACTTTGAGAAGGTCTAAAGATATAATTATCTACAATTCTGCCTTCATAAAACTGGCATTTTACAGAATGTGGATCCATTAAGAAAAAACACTTCCCCCCATAACCCTCAAGTTTTACATGTACAAATGGAGGTCAGTTGCTTCCCTCTCTGAACCTCAGTCCTGGTACTGAATTAGTAATTTCAGCTAAATTGCATTTCTGGGGGTAACTTCCAGGTAACAGATACTCTCTCCTTTACTTTTATTATTCCACCTGAGGGTTTAAATGGCCACAAAAGCTAGCAAAAAAAAAAAAAAAAAAAAAAATCAACCTTTCCAGCTGGGCCAAAACAAGTGTTGTTCTCCCCACAGACAGCCCTTAGCAACTGATTGAGAACTTTCATGAGTATTTCACAAATTGGCTAGTTCTTTCTCCCAGCCCTGCACAAACAAGATTCCCATGACCCATCATCACAGGATCATCACTTTGCAGGACTGATAAAAAAATATCCACAGCCCCCAATACAAATAGCAAAACACACCATCCCCAATACAAATAGCAAGACACACAACCTAAAAAACTTACCTAGTTAGATCTTGGCTGAACATTGCTCACAGAGGGGAGGATACAAATGGGTACTAAAATGCATTATGATGTCATTCTGCACAAAACCGCTAATTCACTTAAACAGGTATATCTTTCAGAAGGCTTATGTATTTCAACCACAGCTACAGCAATTATTTATTAGTATGTATACCTCATACAATAATGAGTAAAAGCTTTAACATCGAGCAGGATACCTATTAATAATTTAACTCCTGGAATGCTGGTGGGTTCTAATCCTGATGTTCAAAAGAATGCCTATTTTCTACAGGTGATCATGCACAAAATTAATTTTCAGGACTTCTGCACTGGTATAAACTCTCCTTGCTATCTTACAAAAGGACAGAATTAGGACAAAACTTACAAAAGTTACAAAATTAGTTAACTGTTATGATTTAAGTAACTACTTGCTTAAATAATTGATAACTGGTAATACCAGTAATGTGGGAGAGAGGATTTTCACTGTAATCACAAAGATAGAATTAGATTGCACCAACATATTCCAGACTAAAACCCCTGCAAAATATTATAGGGAAGAGTACACATGCATGTTTATTTTCTGATCGGTTGAATTTGTTGGACTCGATGATCTTAAAGGTCTTTTCCAACCTAAACAATTCTATGATTCTATGACTAATACATACAAAGAGCTCTTAAATCTTCACATCAAGAACAAGTTTCCATAACCATGAAAGCAGAGAACATGGATTCAAGACTTCCCTCATTCAAAACATTCAGAAGGGAGTTCATAGGAAAAAAAATATCAGTGAGTATCAGTTCAGCAGTGGCTCCCTGCCACTATTTGTAACAGACCCTCTGATACATTCACACTTTTCTTCACCTTCAGGACTACACATACTTTTTCCCTGAAGCCACATCTGCACAGGAGAGAATTCAAAGCTTCACTTATTGCATGCTCTGATCTGTATTTCCATCTGCTGGTTCCCAAAATCCAAAGTGAGCCCTGGCAAAGAACTGCCTAGAACATGAGCTAATGAGCCCATTGAGTTTATTGCCTGGGATCCACCACTGAAACTAGCTGTCAGAAGCAAAGAAGAAATAGCAACCTGTGAGAAGGCAATGAAACAGGGGCAAAAGCCTAGGGCTGGGTGAGTGAAGTGAGGAAGCAGTATTAGGGAGAGAACCTTACACAAGGAGAAGGCTTTGGCATCTTGAAACAAAAATCTCTCAAAAAATATAGAGAGACTCCACATTAATTCCTTCCAATTAATTCTTACAGGCTCTGCCTTGCGTCATGTTTTCTATGTAAGAATTTAGCATTTTGTAAATTTATAGCAAAAATTATATTAACTGACATTTTTAGGTGTTCACTGCACTGTTCTTAATTCTGCGTAATGTAGGCCTGCTTCTATGTACATACAGACTATAGCATCAGAATTTTAAACATGACATGTCAAACACTATTTAAAACATACATATAAAAATTATCTTCTTCCTTCCCCATTCTCTTCTTCCTTCCCCATTCACCTTCCTCTTCCTTGTCAGCCATCTACTTCTGCCTCTCTTCTTTTTTTGGAAGTCTTCACCTCCTGTTTCCTTTCCCTAGCTTTTGCCAGCCTTTTCTCTTCCCTCCCTCTCCCAAGTCCTTTATTCACTCTTACTCTCTTCTTTTGCCTTTCAGATTTACTTTTGGCTAAAGTGTTCTCAACACTATTTGAATAAATACAAGCTGAATGAATACCACAGGCACTAACCATTTCTATTGTGCTGCAGTAAACAATACTTTGCTTTTTTGTTGCTGCTGCCTAGAACAATGTATTGTGATCGGATTATACCCACTTCATATGTATATTGTTTCAGTTAATAGAAAGCAATTTCATATTGATTGCAGAAGCTTCAAAGGAATTTTTGAGGAAAAAATTATAAAAACAATCTAACAGGGTAGAGAATAAAACAGTACAATAGTCTGGCCTCATAACAGTACACACTGCCTGTATACATGAAATAGAAGATCATAATTTTAAGAGCTCAAACATACAAAGAATGGAGGAAAGGACTGTTACTCCACATATGCTAAAGCTTAAATTTCCTAATGAATTCAGCTCCCATTTCATCAGTTAAATTAAGGAGCAGTCCTAGTATCCTCATAAAAGCCACATTTTTCCCCAAAGCCTCTCTTGTCTCAGTCTTCCACTTCCTCCTTGACTGGCCTCCGGACTCCAGAGCAAGGAGGAGGAGGAGGAGGAGAAAGCACAGGAGACAGATAAGCGTGGCAGTGTTGCTGTTGGTCTATCCAGAGGTGCAGGAGCTTCACAGAAATGGCTTTTTCTGGCCACAGATAAAGTTAGGATAATCCAGAGCTTGAATTCTGAAAGCAATATTTAAGAATAATTAACAAAATGTCCTGCTACATGTGTGTTTGGGAGAAGGGGGAAGGAAGCACTTTAGCTCCGATCAATATGTTATCAATTATGGTAATATTAAATCTATGAATACTGAATCCATCCAGGGGATAACTTCTCCACTGAAATCAAACCTTACTGGGAGGAAAAAAAAAAAAAAAAGATACACAGGCCTCTGCTAACACACATACAGAAGAAGGTTGATGAATAGAAAGAGGTGAGAATAAAAGAGAAGAAATACAAAGGAATTTAATTAAAGTAATTGATTTGAAATCATAGGGTATGTTTATCATTGCAAACCTTTGCTTGTACTGTACAGCAGTAGCAGAATGAACTCTTCTTGTTGATGATGTTGGTTTGGCTTCAGCCCAGGTCCTGCACTATCAAAGCATTTTATCTGTACATTTTCTTTCTTCATTATTATAGGAATTGCTGTAAAGAAGGTTTTTTTTTTTATGTTAATGTTCTTACTCATTCCCTCTCCCTCAAAATTCCTTTCCTTTAATCTACTCTTAAGAGAATTTGGCAGAAAATTTTCCTCTCCATATAAAGACATAGGGAAAAGGTCCATTCCCCTCTTAAACTACACTTAGGGCTTGTTAGATACAGAGGAGGAAGTGGAGAACGATGGCAAAGGAAAATAAGGAAGATGAAGATACAGTGTTTGCTCATTTAAAGCTACTCCAAGAAGCATAAACCAGAAGCAGATTCTAACCTGCATTGAAAATAATTGTTACCTTGCCCATCTTCTGCTGGTTTGTCTCTTCCAAACTCGTGCTTATTCAAGTCATGAATACTTAAGCAAGATAGTGTTATTTACTTCACTTCATCCACTGTGGTCTTTCTCGTCTGTATTAGGAGTGCTTCCTGATACAATTTCCTTTGGACCAAGTTTTAGAGGCAAGTACCAAAAAAGCCAACTTGACACACTGTCTCTTGGTGGTGATGCGAACCCAACCTTTGTTGCTCTCTAGAATGCAGTCTTTATTAAAGCAATATATTATTAATATTATTATCACTATCTGTGATTTATTCTTGGCAGCACTGGTAAGGCTTCCCTGCCCACTCCAGGGTAAACAGCCAAACTTTCTGTCTAATTCAAAGTTGAAATAAGGCTGGTCCCAGAGAACCTGATGAACCCCATCTTACCATTTGAAGGAGGTCGGGGAGGGAGGGAGAAATACACTATTTTTCTTCTTCCATGGTTACATTACCCTTGCAGGTTCAAAGAGCAGAATAGCCAGTGACACCCTTGTGAACTGACACAGAAATTGTTTCACAGAAATGCCAGCAAGAGGTGCTCAAGCACCAGCTGCTTATTATCCCCTTATGGTTCGCATGCTGCTGACACTGCTCAGCTTCATCAGTGAGCGGTTAAACACCTAAGGCTACTCATGAGGTAACATCTTCCACAGTATAAAAAGTATCATTTAAGGAAGTATTAACTACAACCAGTTTAAGTACATAATGTAGCTAATATTAACATTAACTTAATCTGAATTGGGAAATCACCTGCATTTATTTTCTTTATATGCACATTTTTTTTTTTGTTAAAATACATTCAATGGCACAGAGGTGGTTGTGAGAGGTTTGAATAGATTAATGGTAAACAGTGACTGTGGAGACCAGTACTTTTGTTCAAACTGCATAAAAGTTGCATGATCATAGTGAATTACAGCAATAAGGATTGGCAGCCTAAGAGAAATGAAATTGTAGTGTAGAATTAAGCTCTAGTACAAAATTGTCTCCTGGGTCACTTGTTTGTTTGCCCCAGTAGAAACCTAGTATGAAAGCAGCACCAATCACAATCCTTGCAGTAGATGTTAGAAGAAAAGGAGAAGAATGTCCTTGGAAATTAAATTATTTTCACATTCCTACAGTCTGTGTAGTCACCTGTATAAAGTCAGAAACAAGAGAGCACCTTTGTAGGAGCATCAAAAAATAAGTCTGTATTTACTTTATTTACTTGGTTTAAATGGAAAATAGAATCACCACATCTCTATAATTAAACCCTTTATTAAAAGACAGTCTAGTTCTGCAAGCGTAAGGGAAGGGTTTAGAAAGTTGTTCATAAAGCCCTGTGGCAAGGCCTGGGCTCACCAGAGCGAAGCAGGGTGTTCCTGTTCTCTGAGAGGGGGCATGGTAACAGAGCACCACAGAGGTGAATGAAATCTCTGTGGTCAGCGATACCACATCAGTGTGTACTAATTATTATTTATCCTGATAGGGCGACTTGGTGGAAACCTGCTCGGCTGGTCTGATGCCTTTGACAAGCATTAGAGATAACGACCAGTTTTTCTTCCAGTAAATTACATTTGCTCTTTTTTTGCACTATACACCAAAAATAAAATGACTGCCTGTACTTGTGACTTCTCTGTCAATTATGCAGCTAAAATTCTAACTATTTATATTCATTCAGTGCTATTTCAAATGAAATCTCACAGGTCTTTGAACAATGATGTTAAATTTTCCCAGGCAAAGCTGCAAGCACTTCACTTCGTAAGCCTTGGAGTCCTATTTGCCTTTTTTGTAGTTGTACTGCAAGGGCAGCACATGATTGCCTCCAAGATTAATGCACACGTATCTTTCATTATTTCCAAATGGTGAACTCCTACCTGACAAGAGGAATTCTTTTTATATCATTGGTCCCCAAATCCATAACCTTCATGTTGCAATACTAAAGTCCACCCCTCATCTGTTTCTCCATTCCTCAGGATTAACCAGTTCTTCCAGTATGAAATCTTTGCTCTCCTGCATACTGCCAACACCACTTTACATCATGAACAGTTCTCACTAGCATGCTCCCTATGTGAAAAGTATTAATGAAATAGTGAGTAAGAAAAAACTCAGGAGTGATTGTAAGGAAACTTAATCTATAACCTTCTTCAGCCCCAAGACCAAACCTTTTGCCAGTTTGTTACTGATCTCAGATTTCTGCTGCTTATCTCCATCTTCTTCAATATAGCTAATTTTCTGTGTGGTATTATTTCAAATTCATTACAGAAGTACACACAGACTAAAATCCAATATTTTCCTTGCCTACACAGTCAGTTAGTTAAAATCTTCATTTAATGAAAATATCAGGTTATCTGGTGTGATCTTGCTTTAATAAACACATAGAGTGATATAGCCCATTTTTAATTTCTGCCATATTGCAGTTATTGTTTCAATAAAAACTCATTTTATTGACACAGATTATGGAGGCAGATTAAGAATTTGATGGGTGAACCTGAAGAAAGTAACTTTGGCCTCCCATCTTAAACTAGGAATAACAATACAGAGTTTCTTTAAGAGGTATGGTTTAAAAAACCACCTCTAAAAACTAGATAATGGTAACTGTATCGTTGGTTCTTCTTCATATTGCATATTTTTCTAACCCAAGTGTTATTACTGGGCAGCACAGTCAAATTATGAATGCAGTAGTACCATTTGAGCAGAGGAACCTAAATGCTCAAAACACTAAACATTCAGCCTTAAAACTATTATTGCTGTTACTGATATTGTCCTATCACCTGGGAAGCAATTCTGCAAAGCATCCTAACAAAACAGTGCTCTGTAATGTGTGAGAAAAGGCAACAGGTGGATTCAATGGAAACCAAGGAGATGACCATTTTTGAACAGAGGTGACTGTAAAACCTAACTTCTGTGGAGTTCTTACAGCATTGCATCAGAGTAGAGTTTTGAGCATGGATGGCAGGAAGGACATATTTCTGTGGATATTTGAAAGGGGGGCTTATGTGACAGCACTAAAACATGAGTGCAGCAGCCTGGAGGAGACATCCCGATTCTTCACTGGAAAGGAAAGTTTACAGAATCAACTGGAATCTGGTCCATCTCTCTGCCAGAGGTCAATGCTTTATAAAAGAGCCTTCCAAATTAGTTTCCTTGGATGTCTCCACTGGCAGCAGCCGTATTGCTGAACAAGCAGACACATACCTTCTCACCCCACCTCCTCCCAAATGGGAAGTTTCCTGGTCCCCAGGCCTCATAACCTCCATCTTGAGGGTTGGTTAAAGCCAGGCTTATACAGGCTTTCAAAGCACCTTAGTTTTCCACTCACCGCTTTTCCCAAACTGTAGCTCAGGATAGCCTGGCCCCTTGTGCTTCCAACTTTAGTCTAAACATGCAGCACTGGGCATGCCCTGAGGGATGCCCCAGAGCTGCCCTGGGACTGGGCACACTCAGAAACAGGCCTTCGTTCAGCTGCAGTGACTATTTTTCCATAGAAGATTTACTCACCACTATCTATTTTCAACATACCCTTTTCTCTCCTTTGCAAGCCCTGATGCAGCCCCTCCTCAATCAAGGCTACTCTCAGCTCACTGGTCTGCCCCACAGGCTATCTACATGTCACCTTCATCAACACAGCAGCCCCAGGCAATTCCCCATTTTCACAGCCTCTACTCAAGGGAGCTGTGCATCTCCCCCACCTCTATGTCCCACACACCCACACAACTTCCAACTTCATGATCAGCTTCAGACATGAGTTGTAGAAAACCAAAAAGCAGAATCTGAAAAGAAGCTATTTCCCATCTCATTGTCCTGTGTGCCCTCTTCAAGTGCCCAGCTGATAAGACATATCAGAAACTATTGATGCCTGGATGTCCACAGGAGATGAAAGAAGCTACCCAGCACCAACACAACACAATAGCAGTATGAATGTTAAAGCAGAGACAACCAGTCCACCATGCCATAGGTGGGAGAGGTACTATTTTGAAGTGACTTAAAAGAGGAAGGCCAGAAACAGGAGCCACTCCTGGGACAAGAGAGGAAAAGTAATTTCATATCCCACTGGGACAAGAGTGAAAAGCTATCCAGAGGAGAAAAGCAAGACAACAGAACATTGCGGGGCAGGGGGTGGTTGTGGTGTGGAAAGGCAGAATATGACAATAAGCTGCATGGTGGTGCTGGGAATCAGGAAAAGTAAGATTTATAACACAGCAGAGTGAGGGGAAAAAAGCGTAAGAAGAAAAGTTAATAGTTGTAATAGTTTAAGGGCAAAATTCTTCCTGCACGGAAGGAAGTGTGTTGCCGGTTTCAGAGTTGCAATAGCAGCCTTGCTCTTCCCTTGCTTTGAAAGCTGCATGCCAGCAATGCGACGGCATTCTGTGCCCACTTCTGTGTGGTGTGAGCAAGTGCACACCTAGACAGGGACAAAATAATTGCATCGGAAGTTTATCAGGTAACACATGTTTCTGAAGCAACCAATCTTTCTGAAAGCTTGCCTGCTTTCAGTTATGACTGTTAACTTCTAGGGCCCACGAACTGTAAAAGCAGTCTTTAGGACAAGTTGTATCACTGAGGAAAAGTGGAAAGAAAAGTCCATCCTGTATTATATGGAAATAATTATTGTTGCAATTTTTCTTCGCTATTAAAGGAAAGCCAGCATAACTCTAGCTAACACTTCAAAGAAAACAAATCTTAGGGAGAATACTGCCAAAACACTGTTCAATGTCGTATTGGTAAATGCTTGGCAGATCTTCAAAGGTGTAATTAAAGACATAGCTTTTAAATGGTTAAGGCCATTTATGAACTTAGACACTGGTGAATCTTTACATTTTGCTAGACAGAGGCCTCCAGGACCAAATTTCCAATTAATTTGAACCAGACACTATATGTCAATTTTTACTTTCTATTGGTAAAAGTTTCATAATGAGGTCAAGGCTAAGGTTTTAACAATAAGAAAATGATAACTGTATCAAACAGCATTATTACATTTCTCAAAATATATTAAAAGATGTTTGAGAAGAGATGATAACAGCAAAGTTGGTTTTACATAATAGGACAAGAAATGCAAACTTTTAGGAGGAATCTTTACACCTTAATAAGTATGAATAAAAAAAAAAAATTGCAAAATACACCCAGAATTTTTTTTTTTTTTTTTAATTTTATAATGGCAATGGTTTCTAGGATTCCTGCAATTTGGCTATACCAACAAGGTGATTTAACTTAAAATGTAGTTATTTTTCTTCTTTATCCACAAAGAAATTCCACTAACCTTGAGCTTGAAATGTCAAAACAGTAATGGTGAAATCTGCAGTTTACATTGCTCTTTGCACTTCCAAAAACATTTAGTAAAAATATGGCTGAAAGCAATCTGCAGAAAGTGTAGGGGTAGCTAACGGAAAATAATATGACAGATCAACACAAGGATTTTAAAAAAGAGCCCATTTGCCTGTGTCCTGGTTTCAGCTGGGATAGAGTTAATTGTCTTCCTAGTAGCTGGTACAGTGCTATGTTTTGAGTTCAGTATGTGAAGAATGTTGATAACGCTGATGTTTTCAGTTGTTGCTCAGTAGTGTTTAGACTAAAGTCAAGGATTTTTCAGCTTCTCAAGCCCAGCCAGCAAGAAGGCTGGAGGGGCACAAGAAGTTGGCACAGGACACAGCCAGGGCACCTGACCCAAACGGGCCAACGGGGTATTCCATACCATGGGACGTCCCATCCAGTATAGGAACGGGGAAGTGGGGGCAGGGAATCGCCGCTCGGGGACTGGCTGGGTGTCAGTCAGCAGGTGGTGAGCAATTGCACTGCGCATCATTTGTACATTCCAATCCTTTCATTATTACTGTTGTCATTTTATTAGTGTTATCATTATCATTATTAGTTTCTTCTTTTCTGTTCTATTAAACCATTCTTATCTCAGCCCATGGGTTTTGCTTCTTTTCCTGATTTTCTCCCCCATCCCACTGGGTGGGGGGGAGTGAGTGAGCGGCTGCGTGGTGTTTAGTTGCTGGCTGGGGTTAAATCACGACAGCCTGCCAACATCATTGTCACAATTACTTTTCTTTTTTAATAAATTCTAAAAAATAAAAAGTAAGAAAGTGCTAAACTTCAGTCAGAAGAATTCTGTACTTTAAAATTTGGCCATAAATATGATTTAATATAGGATCACATTACCTTTTTAATACAAATGTTTTAAACCTTATTTTATGCTCCACATGAATTATACATCTGCAGTTCATATAATTTATAAACAATGTGGCCTTTAAGGAATCTGATAATGGACTGATCTAAGATCAAGGGGAAGTTATCCAGAATGTTTTTAGGAATAAACATCAAGCTGACATTATAATTTTTTAGGCATTTTGAAGTGAAGTATCAATTTTATCACATAATTATCTACTGGAGGTCAGTGTATGCCAGTTTCCAATCATCTTCTATTACTGATACAATACGGAGAAGGTATATATGTACTGGAACACATTTTCCTGGCAGTTATAACTAAGTAGTCCTTCAGGCTTCAGGAAGGTAGCACAGGCAAAACAAACATGTTTAAGCTGCTCTCCTGAGCCAGACAAGATGCATAGCACACACAAAACTTTAAGTCTCCTGTTACAGTAGTGTCCTAGCAGGGATAAATAGTGAAAAAAGCTTAAATTAATCATGGCCAATATTCAATGCCATCTCAGAAATGCTGTAGTTTTCAGCATAATTATATAAACCCCTGAATTTACCAGAAATCACAGAATAACATAGATAAAGCTTGTTCAAATGTATTTCATCTTCACTATGCCCTTTAGTTTTGTTAGGGTGCCTCTTCTTTCCTTTATATGAATTTTATTCCAGATCTTCATATTGTCCCTTATTTTAGAATCAGATTTGATCTGTTTCACCATAAAGAGCTGGAGCTGAAATCTTACCCTGGTTTACGAATGTAAACAAAAAGTAACTGCAGTTGCCTGATTAGTTACTATTTCCCACACTTAAACTTTCATAGCATAGAATCCTAGAATGGTTTGGGTTGGAAGGGACCTTAAAGATCATCTAGTTCCAACCCCCTGCCATGGGCAGGGACACCTTCCACTACACCAGGTTGCTCAAAGCCCCATCCAGCCTGGCCTTGAACATTTCCAGGGATGGGGAATCCACAGCCTCTCTGGGCAACCTGTTCTGTCTCACCACCTTCACAATAAAGAACTTCTTCCTTACATCTAATCTAAATCTAACCTCTTTCAGTTTAAAGTCATTACCCCTCATCCTATCACTCACTACATGCCCTTGTAAAAAGTCCATCTCTGGCTTTCCTGTAGGCCCCCTTTTAAGTACTGGAAGGCTGCTATAAGGTCTCCCTGGAGCCTTCTCTTCTCCAGGCTGAACAACACCAACTTGCCCAGCCTTTCTTCACAGGAGAGGGGCTCCAGTGCCTGATCATCTTCATGGTCCTCCTCTGCACTCACTCCAACAGGTCCATGTCTTTCGTACACAGGGGGGCCCCGCAGCTGGACACAGGACTCCAGGTGGGGTCTTGTGACAGCAGAGTAGAGGGGAAGAATCAGGTCCCTCGACCTTCTGGTCACACTTCTTTGTGTGGTTATCATTGGCTTTCTGGTCTGCAATTGCACATTGCTGGCTCATACTCAGTTTCTCATCCACTAAAACCCCCAAGTCCTTCTCCTCAGGGCTGGTCTCACTCCATTCTCCACCCAGCCTGTATTTGCACTTGGGATTGCCCCAACCCATGGGCAGGACATTGCACCTGGCCTTGTTGAACCTTATGAGGTCCTCATGGGCCCACCTCTCAAGCTTGTCAAGGTCGCTCTGGATGGCATCCCTTTCCTCCAGTGTGTCAGCTGCACCACACAGCTCAGTGTCATCAGCAAACTTGCTGAGGGTGCACTCGATCCCACTGTCCGTGTTGCCGACAAAGACATTAAACAGCGCTGGTCCCAATACTGACCTCTGAGGAATGCCACTTGTCACTGGTCTCCACTCGGACATTGAGCCATTGACTGCAACTCTGAGTGTGACCATCCAGCCAATTCCTTATCCCCCAAATGGTCCATGCATCAAATCCATGTCTCTCCAATTTAGTGACAAGGATGTCACGCGGGACAGTGTCAAATGCTTTGCACAAGTCCAGGTAGATGACGTCCACTGCTCTTCCCTTATCCACTAATGCTGTAACCCCATCATAGAAGGCCACCAAATTTGTCAGGCACGATTTGCCCTTAGTGAAGCCATGTTGGCTGTCACCAATCACCTCATTTTCCATGTGCCATAAACATGTTCCATAAACTACTTCCAGCTCTCAGAGTTGCAAATTATTTTTTCCAAAGCACCACATGAAAACAAGAACATTGCAGATAAACAAAATGAGTTCAAAGGTGTCTCTTGAACTACATCAGTGTAATCATGGTGAGAGTCTGCCCCATAATGTCTGCTCATTTTTACAAGGGTAAAAGACATGCATAGAAATGCTTTATTAGGTGAGATAACATTCTGCTTTATGTCATGCAATTATTTTAGGGGTTGGGTTTTTTTTTTTCTTCTCAAGATTACTAAGAGAGAGTATGATCTGCAAAGGGATACAAATTCAGACTTCCCAAGATCTGGCACTGAACTCCTAGGATACAGTCTATTAACCTCTTTCCAAGACCACCAGACATTAAGTGCTATTGCCTCTGCATCCAATAGAAAGCACTAGGCAAAATTTTAAATACAGGTTTTTGACTTGCAAAGCAGAACAGAAGGATGGATTCTGCACCTGTCGCAGTCTCTGTGAGTGTGTGTGTGGCTCTGGACATCTATGTCACTTCTTTGAGTGTGCTTCCTTTGTCTATGTGGCTTGGAGGCCTTTGTGGAGATTCTGCTCCTTTTAGGCTCTAAGCACTGATGGGGTGTGAAAGCACAGCTATAATACAACTAACAATAAATGCACTCACTCTCTCATCACATCACACTACAAGAGCAATACTTCAGGGGATTCAGTTGGGAACCTGGTAAGCTCCAGGAAGATCTTCTACCTGTGAATGTGCCCAAATGGAAATACCCATCAGCTGTAGCCACACAGGACTCATTATAAGATAAAGAGCTAAGAATTAGCTTGCAGACTAAAAAAATATTGGTTTAGAGGCTCCTCTCTATGTGATTCTTAGGTGATTTATGTTTTTATGAGAAATAAAAGCTCCCCACTGCATTACTTCCATATTTAAACATTGCAATGGAAAACTAGGGAAGAGGAAAAACATTCTCTAAAAAAACCAAAACACCAAACCTCATTTAAAGTTTTAGTTGTTGGGCTTTTTCTTTGTCTTTTATTTTTACTCTGAATAAACCAATTGCCTAAAATTGTCAGATAGTAGCATTACAGTCTGTCATCTCATACTGCAATATTGACTGGGTTTCATAGGTTAAGACACAGGCTTCCCCACCTTACATCCCAGCCAGGCTGCCACCGCCTCCCTTCACATCAAGAAAGTAAGCATACATCTAACAGACTTTTGGAGCTCTGCACAATGTCACTGAGAGACATTCTCTAGCTTCAGGTGCAGACAACACCAGGTTAGGTCCTTTCTGGCTACGACACCTTTTAATTCTGGTATGGCTATCCTGAAGGTCAGTTTAGACCCACAGTGCAAGCAGATGTAATGCATGTGACATGTCCCTTCCACTGCAGGCTGGCTTCACCATGCCACAATGGTGGCAGAGGTGTCAATGTATGAAGAAGCCTGCTTTAGCCTTCCACAACCTCTTAGTCCTCAAAGATAATAGAGACACTACAGCAGAAAAAAAAGTGAGTGATTTTGCCACAAAAGCACAGTATCCAGAGGGTTAGTCTGGTGTAACACAAACTCTATTTTATCCTGTTAGCTGTCTTCTTTTTCCCACAGGGTGCTAGCTATTCATCCCATAGAACGTAATGTGCGCTGGAAACACATGAATGAATCAGGCCTTGTGCTACTGTTATAGATGAGATATCGCCCCCATTTCACAGTTGGAAAAATAGGTGCACACAGAGAGCAAATTACTTTCCCCGTTGCAGAGCATGCATATCTGTGGCAGGGCTGGGAGGGTTTATAGACTATCCCTCTGCTTGAACCACTGTCCTACATCCTATCCCTCCCCAGGACTAATTCTTTTCTCATGAATGGCAAAACAGACAGAAGTCCTGAGAACAGACATGTCTAAAAAAGTCCTTGGCACAGATTAGAAACAGACTTGAAGCTTTAAAAAGACAGTCTGGGGCTCTGGAGAGGCGTAATGGGTTTTTAAGCTTCATTTTTAGTTTTTGTGATTATACAGCATGATTTTAAGTAGTCGACCAGCCCAGTCCATCTGGCTGTTCCTGCCGGTGATGATAGTGGTGGCCTCTGCTTATACATGCTGTGCTCATCAGCAAAATTCTGCAGCTGACATGGAGCATTCTTGGTTTTTGTTCCAGTTGGGCTTTGATCTACAGCATTCAAAGACAAGCAGTTCCTTTCAAGATATTTGCAAACCTTGTCAGAGTCTGATTGCAGCATGACATCGACATTAGGCTGATCATTACTTGTCTGAGGGTGCACTGTTTCCATGAACACACTGGCTTGCCTCCTACTATCTAGTGATCTAGATATTAGGATGCAGTACTGTGGCAGCAGCTCCATAACAAAGTCCCAGTAACACTGCTGAAACAGAAAAGGATTCAATTTTCCTGTAAATGCTGAAAATTTGCCAACAAGATTTCAGAATAGTGTTGCTGCCTATCTCAGATTAAAAAAAGGCCTAAGTATACCTACTCCAACTCTGACTTATTCAGTATACTTGAGTAGGTACAGAAAGTCTATTTCACCTAAATAGTGTATTCATTATACACTAGGTTCGTAAGTGGAAAGGAAATAAAGAAGAGGAATAATCTCTTTGGAAATGACAAAACATTACTTTTCTTCATTCTTTTCTTTTTCTTTCTTCACTTTTCACTGTTTCAACCCCCAACCCCCACTTTTTTATGCTTGGAAAAATGAAAAAAAAAAAAAAAAACTATCCCAAACTTTCAATCTGAAATGACTAAATTAAGGTAAATAGATAACCTTTGTGAAAGAGCACATGCATGCCATCTTTACAGAAAGTCACGGCGCGCTCAGAGCAAATGCCCAGTTCCACCACATCATTCAGCAACTCCTTGGGAACACTGAGCAACCAAAATGCATCTGAATGAAAACAAGGAAGGTTCAGTCTCTGCTCCCCCCCCGCCCCAGTGTCTTATATATACTACTGTACAATTGCTGGTCTCTAGAGAAAAGCAAAGTCACTATAAATAATCAAAAAATTAAGATAAATGTGTGTTCTGTAGAGAACCACAGACCCTATTCAGACTTGTGTTCTCTACTAGTGCCTTTAATCCACATTGAGGTTGCCCTCACTCAGACTAATGAAGTGAAGGCAAGAGACTGGAGGGGACCTATACTTCCTCGATATCTGATCACATTTTGCCAGTTTTGCAGATTTTCTGCCAAGCACAGTGGAAATGGTAAATGGTAAATGAGCCAAAGTCCTATGGGCATCTGATGAGAGCCTCTGGAAGAGAACCACTTTTCTGCACTGGAGCAGCTGAGCTAACAGAGTGAGCATTTGTTTTCACTGAAGCATGTTGCCACAACCCTCTGTTTATTTTAGCATCGTCAATTTTTCCATTAATACCTTTGGGGATATACTCTACCTTCGATGCATGCATGTAATTTCCATTAACTTCAGGGAAAGTATGTATTGGGACAGGAAAAAAATTATTACAGAAAAACTTTAGGATCTTCCTCCATAATTGCAAGCATTTGTCCATGTTATTAGTCCTAAAAACTTAAATGTAATTCAGAAATAAAACAAATACCCAACAGAAGGAGCAGAAACTATATAAACTGGTGGTGTCTCTCAGTTTTGACTTTAAAAGACTAACATGGACTTTTTAGTCTATTGCACCCACTGTTTGCTAATTATACAAATAATAAAGGAAGAAAGGAATTACTGACAAAGAAGGGTAGAAGGAAAAACTAGAAACAAAAGAAAAAGGAATAAGTCATTAATTCTACCCTTATTCAATAATATTCTGAAAGAAACGTTGATTAAAGGAAAAGAGAGAGGGCATATACCATTACACACAAGAATAAGCACAAGCATACTTTCAGAGAGTCTTGACAGACCCCAGGGTACGTGTGCTTCTCTGCTTCTTTAACTTTCATGAAATCTGCTAGTGTCAGAAAGGAATTAGCATGATGGTTTGTACCTACTCAAGACTATTTGTGGACTGGATCTAGCTGGTGCACATAAGATTAAATAAGAGAACACCAGTGCTGTTTACTAAACTGTTTAATTAATTAATCAAATGTATTTTTATTTCTGCACCTAAATCTAACTGACAACTGGGGCATCACTAGCATAGTCTCTACCTGCTATGGATATATTTCCCAAGCAGTTTCAGTCTCACTCCCTCTCCAAATGACTTTCCCCGATTGTCACTTTAATAGTTGTACACTTCAACGAAATGAGCTTATGTCACTAGCCTGCAGTGCCTTAGTTCCCAGTTGTCCTCTTTCCCTAAGCAAAATAAACGCCTAAAAAAGCTGAGCTTGCTTTTTTAAATACGTTTTTATTTTTTATTATTTATTCAGTCTTGCTGATGGTGCTTAGGCTAAATTGTAACTTAAGCCTCACCATTGACTTATTTCTGTGTCCTGATGGTTTTCTGAGACGATCCAGAAATAACTAGGACATGAAATGAAACATATACAAGCCATATGCTTACTTTTACAGGTTCACTTATCACATCACTCTCTCCCCACCTTTTCTACTTTTTCTAGTGTCAGTCTCTACCTAATTGTCAGTGTCTCATGCAAACAGCCCTGAACCGTCTTTCACACTCCTGCTTCTAATAAACATCCCTGAATGAAGAGCAACCAGACAATATTTATTCTTTAACCATGCTCACCTCCAAGATGCCTCTTAAATCTTTCCCAGGTGTCTCTGTCCCACAGAACAGAAGGAACCAGCCAAAGGTCTGTTAAATTTGGAGATAAAGAACAGCAATAGCTTTTACATGTTCTTCAGTAGAAGCAAACAGAGCAGCTCCTCTGAGAAACTTGTGCTGCATCATGATACACAAATAAATATTTTTTTTCTCAAATAAAATTACTCAATGAAACAAAGAAAACTTGATTTTTTAAAATTAATTTTTAATTTATTTTAATTTGGAAAACAGCAGTAATAGATACTATCCCAGAGCACTAACATGTTAACATCTAACATGTTTTAGGAATAAGGCACCAAAACAGACATACCTTTCAAAATTGCTTTCAGTACAAGTGTTAACCTGTATGCAGATCCATTTTGCCCCATGGCTACCCTCCTGACAAGAAACCGGCATCAGAATAGTCTCTACAAACTATAATCTGTCTTTGAAAATAGAAATTGAGAAGAAAGCAGCGCTAAACATTTTTTATATTTTCCTAGGTTTCTTCAATCTGTCACTCCTCTTGGCAAATTATTATCCAAAATATTTCAAGAAAAGCACACAAAATTTAATGTTCATAGTTGTTTCAGGTAACTCCAGATTTCTATGAGAAGATAAATTGAAATAATTGTGAACATTTTATACATACTACGTTATCTGATCAATAAAACTACATTTAAATCAAACTCCTTCATGTTAAGGTGGAATATGAAAATGGTAATTTTCGTATTAGGAGAGGGAGTAGAAAGAGGTCAGGATATGCCCTAACAATTCATCGCAACTGAAAGACTGCATCTATCTGCAGCAGTTATCTGCAATAGTAACTATAAAAATCTTCATCATTCTTCCTATGGCCTAATTAGTACTATTACAGTATTCTCCAGCTTTAATGTCACAGTGAATTAGTGCAAGGTCTACAGCAACAGGAAAGATTTTAATGGCAATCACTGAGCATAACATAAAACTGGGGGAACAGAAGGGAAGAAAAAGAAACAGACCTGGTGCTGATCTTTCAGCTGTACAAACCTCCCCATAAAGTCCACACCACTCCAGAGACACATGTTTGAAATCAAAACCTTTTGGCAAGCTGACCACCTTTGGTATTCTCTCATTTGACCACTTTTGGTTTTGTACGTGGAGAATTAATAAACCTTCCTAAGCAGTCAAATGTCATCAGCCCCATAAAAGGACGCCTGTCCCTGGGACCTTGCTAGAGAGGTGCTACGTACTTGCAGATCCTGTACAGCTCCATGGACCTGTTCTGCAACTTGTTGTTGGACTTCGCTTGCACATATCTGCTTATGACTCAATTCTTGTGTGCTTTTACAACCTTAAATCTCAGATACAAAAGTACAAGGGCCAATTGCCCTCTTATTTCTTTCAATTTTTTGCTAATAGTCCCATTACTTGTTACCAAAATCTTGTTGCTTTCATGATCGGGGGCGGGGGGTGGGGTGGGGGGGGCAAACAAAAAAAAAGGAAAAAGAAAAAAAGTGAAGGAAAGTAAGATCTCCTAAGTCTTTCCACTGACTTCAGTGGACTTTGAATCAGGTTCATAAATGCATGAAAGAAATAGACTCAACACTCAAAAAGCTTTTACAATTTTTTTAAACTAATCAATAATTAAAAAAAAGTAATGCTATTGTGCAAAATAGAATATAGTGTCTCTGATACATGCAATGAAGAGACACAAATATTAATAGTAGAGGTGCAAATATAAAGACAGTTACTGTATTGGCACTACCATTTTGTGAACTATCATTGGCTGCTACTGTTAGGAAGGATCAGTGCAGATATTTCTAGCTTGAGAGGTACAACATGTTCCAAGTTAGCTGTCAATTGTAAATAAATTTTTTATGTTGTTATTGCTTGTTTCCTTAGACACCCTTACACAGTTATCCTCAGCTGGATTTAAAAAAAAAAACAAAACAAAAAAAAAATCCCAATCAAAACCCAACCCACACCAAAAAACCTAAATTCAACAGCTAAAACCCCTCGGACTTCTTAAAACAACAACAACATGCATTAATATAAGTGACACTTCCTTTAAAATCTCTCTCCCATAAATTGCCATGCCAAGTACCTATATCCCAAGTCCTCTGCAGGAGGGTTTAAATCTAAGAAGGCAACTCAAACACCAGTTTTGTTTGCTCTGGAACTCTTAAATAAATAAAACACTTTGTGTTGAGATATACTGCAAGAAAAACAAAGCAACCGCTTTTTACATCCACAAAATGCAGGTCTGCGATCAAAATAAGCTGCCAGCAGTGGTGTAAAAGAGCAACAAGAAATAATGATGTTTGACTAAGAGCTGGTTAGTGTCATATTAAACTTAATATAACAGTGATGCTGCAGGATAAAACAGCTCAAAGTTTTATGTCATGTTCCCAAAGTGACATTAAAGAGTTGCACAAAGACCAGCTGAAATCCTCAGAAATAGCGCACTTTAGACAACTGCATATGGAAACCATGCACAATAGTCAGGGATGCATAGATAGATCAGAGAAAGGCATGAACATGCTACACTGCTGCTAGTCTTTCCAAATTCTTGGTGAGGATCCCATGTAAATCTTCAGAGCAGAACAAATAATTAAATTGGCAAAGCTTTACAATAAGCAGCAAATCATTATTGCTTTACTCGGCATTTGTTTTTAAAACAACGTGCTGCATTCTTTTGGTGTTCATGTGACGGTTACGCTCACATGTGCAGGAACTCTATTGCCCTTTAACATAATAGAAGAGGGAAAAGTGTAGGGAAGGAGAAAAAAAAAAGTCAGATGTCCCCAAATGAATCCCTGCTGTGCCTACACACACAAGTCATCTTAATGGAAAAATGTTCAGTAAGTTATATTACTAAATTAAAGCCAGGTGAAGTTTGTAATGAGTCAGGAT
The DNA here is from genome assembly GCF_026419915.1 of Harpia harpyja. Lineage (NCBI taxonomy): Eukaryota > Metazoa > Chordata > Aves > Accipitriformes > Accipitridae > Harpia > Harpia harpyja. Next base: position 29,224,199 of record NC_068947.1, read on the forward strand.
AATTACACCAGAATTCCTCCGAGTCGAAGGCCTTGGCGGCTGCTGGCTCATGTGACACAGCAGCTGCTTCAGTCCCACAGAACAAGTAGACTGATGCTTTGTCTTTGACTTTCTACTCTTTTCCAAACGTTATTTCTTTTAAAGAACCTCCCCAGGCAGTTTTCCCTTTTTTATTATTAGTTTTAAATACACTGTCCAGTGTAATTTCATGGAGCTATTAGTTGTCAACAGGGACTCAGGGAAGAACCAATTAGTACAAAAGATTCAAGCCTACAAGTATTTTTAATTATATATAAGTTCTTGCCTGAGTAAAAAACACAACAGTATGGGCCCACCCCAAAAGATCGGTACATATTTATGTTACCTGTATTGCAGCAATGCAGCAGCTGACAAAAACAGAAGCTCTTCCAAAAGGCATCATCCAAACGCTTTGTAAGAGTTGTCCCTGCGCTGACAGGACAAGGCTATCAACAGGAAAGGCAGGAGCAGGAGAGAGCATACAGACATGGAGAGGGAAATGTGTCAGGGTCACAAATGGGGCAGTGGCAGAATTATGCTCTGGGCCAGGGTTTCTGCTTTCAAGACAACACCCTACTGATAAAGCATGTCAATATTCACACCACAAATAACAGCATCACCTTCTAGTCAAGGCAGATACAAACATGGTTCAAGTGCACCTTCCCCATTCTCTCTGTCGGGTATAGTTTGCAGACAAGGCTACTTTAAATAGGTTTTTTAGCGAGCTATTGTTTTACTGCTGCTGTTTTCCTTATCTCTCTTTCCATAAAAGCTCCTTCAACAAGCATCCTGTGCATGATCGAGAAGACAAAAATCCATAGATAGTAATATCTGTGAAGATATATTAGAAACATCCAGCATTTCATGAACTGTGATAATTAGAGCAAAAACATACTCCACAACAATTTCAATTTCTTGGCTTTTCCACAGCTTTATGACAAGTGAACAGGGGGTTCACTTGCCTATCAGATGGTAAAGACCAATACTGATATTTTTGAAAGCAGAAAGGGTAGGAAACTGGCAGTACATTTCAAGAAAAGGGGAGAAATTTTGAGAGGTAGTGGGTTTGTACCTGTTGATGACATTATAGTATACACATAACCCTGCGTTGCAAAGAAACTAGCTGCTAAATGATCATTTTAACCATATCAGCTAAGTGAACAAGAAAAATAAAACTGATTATGCCAGAAGACTTTAAAAATGCAGTTTCCAATGCCTTTTTCTTTCTCATGGTACAACCTGGTACCAAGTGACTCCTCTGAGAATCCTAGTTAAGAGTCCCTGTCAAGGGCAGCAACAAAATTCCTGTTGATTTAACAAAACTGAGATATTGCCATTCTGACACTGAAGTAGAGGCATGAGGGATTTTGGTTTGGGTCTTTTTTGTGGGGGTTGGTTTGTTTGTTTGTTTTTCACACCCTCTCTCCAGGAGAGTTGTGATCTTGCAAGTGAAAACAGAAATATTGAATGGAAATCTTGCAGAAATATTGCATAGAACACCACTTCAGGAGGAAGATGAATCTCCAACATTGGAGGTTTTTCAAAACCCAATTGAACAATGTCCTGAGCAACCTGCTCTATGTGACCCTGTGTTGAGCAAAGGGCTTGGACTAGACAATGTCCAGTGGTGCCTTCCTGCCTCAGCCATTCTATGATTATGTGAAGATGAAGGTAACATCCAAACTGGGAAGAGAAGCATTTTAAGACATACTATTCTGAGCTAATAAAAAAAGAGGAGTTCAATCTAAAACCAGTTTATTATCTCACAGCACTTCTCTATTTGTTTAGATAGAATCATAGAATCATTTCGTTTGGAAAAGACCTTCAAAATCATCGAGTCCAACCATCAACCATGCCCCCTAAACCATGTCCTGGAGTACCCCGTCTACTCGCTTTTTGAGTATCTCCAGGGATGGTGACTCAACCACTTCCCTGGGCAGCCCATTCCAATGTTTGACAACCCTCTCAGTAAAAAAATTTTTCCTAATATCTAACCTAAATCTCCCTTGCCTCAACTTGAGGCCATTTCCTCTTGGTCTCTTCTGTCAGGTGGCTGGAGATAGGACCAACACCCACCTCACTACAACCCCCCTTCAGGTAGTTGTAGAGAGCAATAAGGTCTCCCCTCAGCCTCCTCTTTTCTAGACTAAACAACCCCAGATCCCTCAGCTGCTCCTCATAAGACTTGTGCTCAAGGCCCCTCACCAACTTGGTTGCTCTCCTCTGAACATGCTCCAGCACCTCAATGTCTTTCCTGTAGTGAGGGGCCCAAAACTGAACACAGTACTCGAGGTGCGGCCTCACCACTGCCAAATACAGGGTATCAACCACCTCCCTGCTCCTGCTGGCCACACTATTTCTGATACAGGCCAGGATGCTGTTGGCCTCCTTGGCCACCTGGGCACACTGCTGGCTCATATTCAGCTAGCTGTCAACCAACACCCCCAGGTCTTTCTCTGCCGGGCAGCTTTCCAGCCACTCTTCCCCAAGCCTGTAGCGCTGCATGGGGTTGCCGTGACCCAAGTGCAGGACCCGGCACTTGGCCTTGTTGAACTTCATACAATTGGCCTCAACCCATCGATCCAGCTTAATTTCTGTAAATTTTTATGTGTGTGTATGTGTGTGTGTCTCCCTTTTCTAGCCAGATCATATCTCTCTCAGGATTTGGAAATTGGTAACATATTTACAATTCAATTTCAGCTTCTTAAAAATCTTAATGTAAAATTTCCAGCAGGCTATTAGAGAATTATTTATTTTTAAGTATGGACATTTTGTTGGCTCTTCAGAAATATGCATTTTCTCAAGACAAGATATAGGCACCCTCGAATGCCATGCCACCCAAAATTACAATGTCACTTTCAACTATGATCTAGAAAGTATTTCTACATGACCTTTAATGCCACATTTCTGAGTAACCATCTCAAAGTTGTGAGAATTTTTCTGGTTAAAATGCATTATGCTGTGGTTAACTGATCCTGAAAACCCTTAAGGAAGAGGCTTGTTTACTACCTATTTAGAAGATATAAAGGACATCTGCTGATATTTGCAGAATAGGCATAGAACACTGTGGGCTAGAGCTCAGCAACTGTGTGACTGAAGGGATGGATTGCCTGTAACCAAGCAGCAAGATGGTGCTTCAAACATATTTTCTCACAAGGGTGAAACATTTGACACATCACATACAGGTCCCATCTTTCTAAACCAGCCAATGGCCGATGAGCATGTTCTCTTTTTGATGCATCAGAGTTTTTCTTAATAAATATTCTTATCTAAGAACTTAATAATAAAAAGGAGCTTTGTGACATTATTGATGCCCATTTGTGTTTCAACCACAATACTGTGGATCAAAAGCAGCCAAGGTGAAGTACAATGCCACAAGTCAAAACCACTTGAAATCTCTGCACCTCCTGAAGGGAATTTCTTGCAGGGGATGTGGATCATATAGCAGAAATACAAAGTTTCAACAATTAACAGCACTAATTAAAGTTTCAAAGCATTTTAAATGGTGTGGACCAAAAATTATTGTGGATTTTTGACAGAGTGGTTGCATAAATTCTTGAATCAAAACTTGATCTGCCAATTCTGCACTGATTTAAGCTATCACTTTAGCAATATCTTTGCTGAGTGATTTTTCCTTCAGAATTTCTAATCTCAGTAGTTTTCTAGAATGCATGTTCAAATACATCAAGAAATCACACCAAAACCTTTGTTAACTGAACTTCATTATGGATTCATATATATGATTTAATCTGGGCATAGATGTATGCAAACTTGATTCTCTACTTCCAGACAAGGAAGCAACATGGGAAAGGCATTGCTACTACAGTGAGAGAACACTACACTGCAGGAAATCAGATGAACTTCAACTAAAACATACAATATGAAAATAAAACTCTGAAGTTTTTACTCTGAATTTACAGACGTTACAGAACATAAAGCTGTGTGGCAGACATTTTTAATGTCTGAAGAGTTGTAAAAATCGTTAATAACAATTCATTTTTCACAGGTCTAAACATTTGTTTCTGTCAATCACTCCATATATGTCTGTGTTCACAAGTTTAGCAGCTCAAACTCAAGATTACTTTTAGGTCACTCTTTAAAGATAATGTTGAAGCAAAACAAGGCAGTAAGTACCTAACTTACTGTCAGAAGTGTTATTATGGTAGACAGGATGGTTAGAGAATAAAAGGTCAAAGTTTCCTGTGCCTGATATTGTTTACTAATGAAGAAGCTCAAGTGTACAAAATTAAATCCTTAGAGGACATCTTTAACATCAATTTTGTTCTTATTTATAAATACAAAGCCCAGGGGCTTTTAGTCTAGCTTTAGGAAAAAATAAACTGAATTCAGGGTTAAGTTTAAAAAACTGCAGTGGGATCTGTTTGAGTTCAAGGGGTTAAAAAAAAAGTAATAATCAATTAACAGAACTGGTAGAAGAGGACCTCTTTTTCATGTGTTTGTGAAAAACTTGTCCCATTTTTACTGAAAGTTTTCAAAATGAAGAATACATTTCTCCCCTATGTAATACATAAAAAATCTAATATGTAAAAAAAATACATACTGTCTTTGCTACATATTTTCTCTTCCAAGAGACAAAACTACAAAAAAACCCTTTTGTAGATCCAATAAGTAAATACTTGAGTTAATGATACTGCTTGTATCTATAAAATTCCAATTAAAATATTTTTCTCTGATTCCCTGAAATACTAGATTAAAAAAAAAAAAGCAAACTCTTATGATACCTGTATTTCTTACTGTGAGCTGCTTAGAAATATCACAGACTTTTCCTGTATTTTTTTACTAGATATGGAAATACAAAACCAAATTAAGCAGAAATATATTATTTTTTCCACAACTAAAATTATTTCAGACTTACACAAAATGTGAGGATGCGAGATGAATGCTGAATGACATATTAAGCTTTGTTTCATAAGACCACCAAACCAGATAGGTCTAATCCATTTTTAAGCGACAGCAGCAGTCAGATTTACCTCTGATCTTTATGCCCAGTAATTCAACATACCAGTATGTTTCTGAGGAAATGTGCAATAGGGCACGCTAACATTGAAGAGATGCAGAGTGAGCTTCCTGGGAATTTGTTATCACATGAGTTCCCAGGTCTGTCTGAGATTAGTGCAGGTGGAGGAATGAAGACAACCAACTCTGCACAACTTTCTTCTGTTGCCATGGTCTTCACTATTTTCTTCAGAACTGATATATTCTAGAAAATTGAGGTAGCATGATGGCATTTCCCTCCAACCCTGACACTTTTGGTTATAATAGGTAAGACAGGGATTTAGAGCAAGATAATGCAAAGAGAAAACTTACCTGGGTAAAAATAGAAGTGATGGAAAAAAGTTGAAATACTGTGTTTTCATCCACTGGGTTTGCTCTGTGGTGGTGCAGACCACTTTGAAAAGACCAGAGCTTCATATTGGCATTGAGGCAGGGATTCAGAGGAGGCACTGAAAACTTTCATGATGCAGACAGAATGATATGATTGATCACAGGAACTGTGAGAAGTTACTAAACCAATGCCAAAATACCTAACCTAACCTTTAGCTCCCTTTCCCCAACAGACAGCCCACCTGCTACACCTTCTTCTAAACTTTTAATTGCTTGCATGTTCCTCATGAAACTTTTGCCACAAGCCTGGGAACTATTAGCATACCTACAGTGGTTACATTCTAGCTTTGATACATGCCCTTTACTTCCATCCATTCCACTGCTCCAAGCTCCTTGGCTGTGTCACTGAACTGCTGATTCATGCCACAGTAGTGCTTTTAGCTAAAGACTGCCTTTTACAAATGGGCAGGAAAATGCCTATACAGAGATGTTGCTCAGTACATCTAGAATAGAATACCCTATTTCAAATAAAAACACGTTTGAAGCTAGAGTCAACAATACTTAATCACAATGCTAAGCTTGCCATATGTCCAGACATAAATCCAGACAACCATGTCCCTCCAGCCCTGTTGCTCATATGGTCAGCCTGGTTTCTGCCAAGTCTATGGCAAGGGTGTATTTTTTCAGAGTCCCAGAAGCTTTCTTCCTTTCTGATTAAAGCCATAAGTACCCAGGGACCCCAACAGTTTACAGAAGAACTGCCTATGCTCATGCCAGGCTGAAACTGCTGCAGGCCAGGCTCTCGCACACTTTTAGCATTTTGCCGCCTGACATGCGAATTTGAAAATCCACGGAAGGCTGTATTACTGACCAATACAGCCAAGTCAAGTTTCTTTGCTTTTTGTGTAAGACCAAACTTACACATATATCTAAGATACGCATAAATCTGCATCTCTCATTTTGGAACCTTAATTCCCTCTAAATGCATTCAGGTTTTTCCCCTTTTGTCCCAAACATGGAAACTTCAAATGCATAATGGAGTGGGAATAACAGAAGTAATTGCAAGACCAGTAGCACTTTATATTTTCAAAAAAGCGTCTTTTCTTTCTGCCACTGCAGCTTTCTGCCTGCCTGCCTGTCTCCCCAAGTGATGACAGTGCACTTTCTTTGCCTTCAGGGTCCCTTTCGTCATTTAGGTTCAGAATTCACTAGGAGATGTAGGCAACCAGGCATGTCATTGATCTCTGCTAGACAACCGAGGTGGTGACTCAGCGTCTGCACCAAAATATTGCCTTAAAGATAAGCAATTAACCTGACTAACTACCCAAATTATCTTCAGGTAATTCTGAGCTCCCAGCATATGCTCTACATACTTCTCTGAATGTTAGCTGCTGCATCTCCATGCTGCATTCATATTTCTCTGTCTGACAACAGCTATGTATGTAGACTGTTAGATGGATATTTGTAGATAAAAGCAACGATGAACAAAACTGCGTCTCCCCCTGTTTTGGTATTCTGTGACATTCCCATCTCAGCAGACTGTGTCTGGCAGTCTCACAATGAAGCACTGCATGTGTCAGGGAGATGGATTATATCTGCAGTGTCTGAATTTCAACCCTGACTGTATGAGCTCCTGCTTAACCTTACCTCAGGGATCCTGAATTTTGTGTCATTGAATTAGAACAGCAAATATATATATTTTTATGTGCCCTGATTATGCCACATTGCAAACATTTAATAGTGTGAGATAACAAAATGAAAGAAAACCGTATTCTTTATGCACATTTGGCAAATAGCATGTTTAGTCTTTATTCTGAATTATAAAGCTCAAAGTACTGCAAGAACAGTGGTACTTGCATTTTTGGGGTGGCTTATTTTAGGTTTTGGGAATTTAAAAAAAAAAAATTATCATTAATTCCTTTTCAGTGTCTTAGATCACACAGAGATGAGAAATAAATAGATTAGTATACCCCACTTCACTAACTGAGGTATGAGCACCAATGCTGCAAAAACCATATGAAATAAATTGGTTAATCTCATCTCCTTCTGGCCAGTTAAAAACATTGGTGCTGCAGCTCACAGCTAGGCTGAAATTTATATCTAGTGTGCATTAAAAGAGACAATGAAATGACTGGAAGGTTTCAGAGTCACGGATACCAGTATGGTGGAGACAAAAAAAATCACACCAACTGGAGCTGCACACTATTTTTTCCATGAAAAACTGCTAAACTTGGATCTTCACCATTATAAATTCAGGTCTGGACAGAAACAAAGAGATACTAAAAGTGCAGGGGTTTATTTTTTGCAATTTCTGAAGGCAGTCTTATATGGGAAATAGCTTTGGCCATTTGAGGTTAATTTGGTCCTTTTAAGTTATGACATAAAACTTATAGGAATTTAAAGACTATAATAGAAGTGTGATACCTTGAGTACAGCAATGAATGCAGATGAAAGGAAAAGCTTAAATAAATATGATAGTACACATCTGCAGTTGGATATCTCCTACTGTTCACCGTATTGGGCATTGGACTGAATTCAGAATGGAAACATCAAGCTAAAATGTTTACAGTTAAGTTTGTTTTAGCACTAGTTTCTCTGTAAAATCTCCTAATTAGCAGGACTTATTCCACCAGTAGTTTTTAAAAACTGCAATGTGACTTTTTCTGAGATGGTTATAATGATGCATTGGGAGCACTTTTCACTGATCCTTAAGCCCAGGTTGGGTTTGGGGTTTAAACTAGCATATGGAAGAGTACAGGGCTTTTTTTTAAAAAAAATTCAGGTCACTACGATATACTGAAAATGTTGAATTAGCGCAATGGATTTAAAGACTGTTTAATTCATCTTGATACTTGCACTTTAAAGGCTAAGTTTTTCAAAGTAAGCAAAAATAACTCCCTAGTTCTATAACAGTTTCTTCATTCCACAGTTCTGAATCAGAGAAAATAATATTAAAGAAAATGTTAATACTTCAGTAGACTGTGAACACAGTACTGTACATGTATCTCTCTGCACATTCATTGCACATTAACCCCATATAACTCCCTATATCAGAACAAATTATTAGAAACACCTGTAAGTAATTTATTATCAGAGATATAGTTCATAAAATATTTCAGTATTTATCCTTAAGCATTACTAGCATTTATCCATCCTGAATCATCACATTCAAAAATATAGAATCCAGAAAGTGCAATAAAGAAACAGTCTTAAGGATATGCAGAAATGGCCTCATGCTCTAAATTGTATTTCCTGGCTCATCTCACCTGAAACAGAGCCCAGGAGCTTTCTCACACTCAGACACCACAACTGTTTCATTGATCTGCTTATTTTGCATTTCAACACCAATATAATGTTTTAGTTTCCAAAACATCCTTATTTTTGCAGCCGTTTCATCCTCACTTTTCTTCTTTCTGCTAGATACCAACCTATAACTACATACAGTTATATTGCACAACCCATGGTATTTCTCATGACTGCAAATTCTGCATATCTCAGAAAGCAATAACCAGGACGACACACTCAAAAGTCTTTGGTGACCTTATTTTAGAGACAGGCTTGAGCAGTAGAGACAACTTGAGAGATTTGAAGATCAGTGACAGACTCACACTGTCATCAAGATTATTTTTGGCTGCCTCTGTCCTCTGAATGGTATGAAAAGCTTCTACAGGTCATTCCAAGACTGTCTATATTGCCTCAGGGTATACATTGCATTAGTAGTTTATATAGTTACATCTGTTATGAAAACACTGTTGATGTTTTTTAATTTCGCTATGGCTCCCAAAGGCACTTAATACTATCTGGTTCTTCTTGACCCAACAATATTGACAATGCCTGTCTTTGGGAACTAGCAGCAACAGCCTTCCAGAAGACTGTGTCAAGATTCACGCTCACCTTGGGAAGCACTGTCTCTAGAAACAGACATGTATGAGTCTTGTTACTCTAGCAGCAGATGGAGGACAAGGACCAGCCTTTGGTAACCATTGGCTTTTCCTTTCTGCTAGGGGTGAAGTGGAAATAAAGAGACCATTACATGTAGTTAAAACCCATGAGTCTGAAGTTACGAATTGCACAGTGACAGTGTGAAATTCCGACCAAGTTAAAAACAAATATTTAAAAAGCAATGCATCATAAATGAAAAAGGAAAAAACCCCAAAGCTTTGATGTTTTAGTTTACTTAGCTCTGGAGTATCTCCTTTACTGCCCAAACTAAAACTTTCTCTTGATGCAATTACAAACAATTTAACAGTCTCCATTACATTTATTTCTATTCTCGTACTTTGTTTCTCTCTGGATGCATGCAATGGACTGTTTTCTCTTTCTTAGTCTCTTACCTGTTTAATGTGGAATATTTTCTGCTACTCCAGTGTACTGAAAACAGTCACCTAATAAAACATCCTACTTAATTACATGGTGACTCTTTTCAATTCAAAAACAGTAAAGAATGTTGCTATATTTGGTCTTCAAGGAAACAAGTTGCATCAACTGATTAATTCAAGCAGATAAAAGTTTGGGGCATCAATCCTTTAACTTTGAAATAGCATTAAAGTTGTAGCTGTTTTTCTGGGGCATAGTGAATCCATGTATTAAGTTCATGTCCTGTGTTCCAACCAAGTGAAACTCTTACAGTTTTTAATAACATTTTAATAACAATAATAACATTCAATAACACTTAATAATCCTAAACCATATGATTCAAGGTTTTATGGATACTAATAATTTAAAAGCTAAGTTTTACACTGGTGTTTCATGGAACTGAACACAGACTGAAGTAAGTCAGACCAGACAGACACTCCAATGCCCATGAGTATCCCCTGAACAACTTCTCTCAACTGCTGTGTCATGATTTACAAAATATGTTGTAAAGCTCCGAAAAAAGGCAAAGGGTGCTATTATGTGAAGAAAAACAACATGTCATTCCACTATGTCCCAAAATCTTTGCAATTAACCTCAAGATCACATACTCCATGTCAGGGTCTTGGAACAAGACACACCCATGCTGTTTGTGTCTTTATATGCTATAAGTTCATAAATGTAAATACAAACTTAAAAAGTTACAGACAGTTTGAGCTACAGAAGTTCAAAAAATGCTTTCTTATGCGTACATTTTCTCTCAATATCTTAATCTTTCCTCCCAGCTGTCAGATCCTAGGTACCATTTCAAAGTTCTCTGCCCCTGCTAATGAAACTCACCTGTGCAAAGGTATCTAACAATATTATATAAAGACTACCAAGTCAGAATATTCTTGAAGATGCACAGTGATAAGCTACATATATAAATTCCAACAGGGAAATGCCAACTGGATACCAGGAAAAAGTTTTTGTAATGAGGGATCTCAAACATAGGAACAGGTTGCTGAAGAGGTCTGAACATCCCAAAGGATGGATATTCTACAACCTCATTTGGAGAAGGCCCTGGGCAACCTGGTATAAGCTGGCTCTACATTTAACAGAGGGTTTCCTCCAATCTAAGTTATTTTATAAAAGACCAAAATGACCACATATCTTAATACTTTTAGTACATAGGTGTTTCCCACTTTCTGTCTTTGGAAAAGGGGCAACATGGCTTCTCTGGCACATCAGGAAACTATAGCAAACCCTGCCATCAATCTGTAGAAATATTGCCCACTACGTAGTAGACAAGAAAGCTGAATAGCAAAAGTTAACTATGTGGAAATACACTGAGGAGATTATTGACATAGCAAAGAAGAATTCATTGTTAAAGCGGGGTATCCTTTTACTTGACAAACTGCTCAGTCTCATAGACAACTGGTAATTAAAAGAACATCATAAGCCTTTTTAGGACATTAGGCAAGACTGATTAGCAAAGGTGTTCAGGCAAGTGATATACCAACACAAGAAAAGGAGAAATTAAGAAAATTACTCAATGTAACTATGTAAATAGTAAGAAAAAGGTTGCATTCAGATTGCTAAAGCATAGAGGTAATGTTTCATCTTCAAGACTATTATTTTATCATAGGACCTGATTTTATTCTTTTCCTTCAAACCAATGCCAGAGATAGCATCTCAAGGCCTTCAATAAAAGCTTTTGGTTTTTTTTCATGTAGAATTTCTTCCTGAACTTTGTCACTTACAGAAAAGAAGGTGCATTATAAACAATGTTTGACAAATGGTCTGGGGTCTTCCCTGTAGTTTCAATTTTTCACAAAAGAATTATTTAGATTTAAAAGAGAGGACCAACTGAAACCAGAAAATAACCAGTCAACTTCACTTGTGGAACGCTGTATGTGTACTGGGTTGTTAAGTCTTTGAAAGACTACTAATCATCGTTAGGACGTCTTAGTATCTCCCCATGATTTCTCTCTTGGAGAATTCAGTCAGCTAGGATAATTGTCTTGTGGATGTAGCAGCTTGGCTGGAAAAGATAGCTGCTAGACAAGTTATATGAATAATTCCATCACCTGGGAATTTGGAAGGAAATTGCTTTCAAGATGCAACCTTTTCATCTTCTCTTTATAACTGAGCTGAAAACACACTACCAAAGTTAGTCTATGGGAATTGTCAATCTGGCTGTTAAAAGAAATAAACTGAAACAAAAAGCAGATTCTGGTTTACATAAAGATGTATTTGTTGAAATTGAAGTTGCATTAACATCTTATTCTTCAAAGCCATCTAAACCTCACAGCTTGGTAATGCATATTGAAAGGCTGTTGGAATTCATACCTCAGTCTTTGCTATGGGCACAATGGACAAAGGCATCTGCTGAGTTATGCTGTCATCAGTCAAATGACAAGCAAACACCAAGAAACGAAAAAGTGAAGGGAAGACAGAAGTCCTTAAAAACAGTTGGTTACACAGAAGGAAGAGGGGTCAGGTCCTAGGAGGCATGTGTTTGTACAGAATGTATGTGAACAGTTCAGGTCCCACCTTCAAATAATGAACTCTGAAAGCAAAGCTTGCAGGATTTTATCCAACAAGAACAAGGGAAAAAGTTGCCGCTTATGTTCATAGGTTGCTTTATTTTACATTCTTATGAGATGTGATTACTCAGACTCCAGTTAAACCATGACAACATGACAAGTGTGATCTACATTCCACAACTCAACGTAACCACAAAAACCTTAAACAGGTTGCTCACTGTTGCAGAGCTAGGGACCAAACAACTGAATGCACTCTGGATAACAGGTGAAGTTCAGCCTCTCTAGTTACCAGTTATTTTTTACCATAACCAAAAATATTTCTAACTCAGAGCAGTGGTGTCTCAACAGGCTTCTTTTTAAGACGACATGTGAAACCTCAAGTTGATACTGAACTAGAAAACTACCATTAACTCAAAAACAAACAAAAAACTTAAAGAGGGAGAGCAGAAAAAAAAATTAATTACTATATGTAGTAAGTAGCAACAATACTAGCTCTTCCATAAGGCAACAAAAGAATGCACTGGAGAATGAAAACGAATGACACTCACAGCAAGCTGACAAAGTAGGATGACACCAAAGGTCCTGCAAATGGACTGACAAGTGAAATATTGACCTTTGTGCCATTAGGTTCTTGGGTTACTAAACTTACTCTCTTAGGAATGGTAACTGATAATCAGACAACTTCAGCATCGGAGTAGAAGATTAACATTCATCACTCAAATGGGTTTGACTTTATTCCTACTGGTCTAACTCTTTGGACAAATTCTCAGTTCTACACTTGAAACTCCAGCAAAGTAACTGCATACACATAAAAGAATAAGGGGAAGGAACAACTCCTTTTCTAATTCTGATATGTCCAGTTAAGTCTGTAGACAAATCCTTTGGTGTTTTAATGAAGAAGGTTTGGCTGCATAGTTCAAGACACACTTACATTTGAAAAGCAGGGGGTCTCTTATAACTGTTAATGTAAGTGCATACATTAAGATGAAAACAAATTACAAGAAATGAAAATAAAGCAAAAAGTCCTTAAAAAAAAAACAAACCACCCTAAAAATTGGCAGCTCCAGCTCCATTACAATCTATTTCAAGAAGGCTTACAGCAACAAATTTAAATATTAACAAGACTGCTGTAGTTGAATTTTTTTCTAGCTCTGTACTGTGCTGAAGAAGGCTAGGGATCATGTCCCTTTGAGGTTTTGAACTACGCTCATTTCTCATGTTACCTCTTGCATACTGCGTAAGTGAGTTTCAAAGGTTTCCTTTGCCTATTCTTCTTGCTTTTGCAAGGAGCACAATGCCATTCTGCTGCAGTGTAACTCTTGAAATGCTAAATGAGTATCTCACTCTGACCCAACCTCTGACCATAGCAACAGTTTATGACTACATTTTGTTATTTTAAGGAGAGGTGGAAATAGCAGGAATGCTCGGCAATGTTGTAATAACACAGCTACATTGCCCATTCAAATGAAACTGTATTAGATACAAAGTGTTCATTACAGTAGCATTTGTGTCAGACTTAACCTTAGAAATAGGGTAATTCAAAGCCAAAGCTGAGTTTTAACTTTTCACTTGTGCCTGCACACCGCAACTATCACATCCCATTGGTAAACAGACAGAGCATATGATTTGCAAGAACTAGACAGTTTGGTCAGCAAAGACTTAACCTCAGTTTCTTTCCATAAGTATCTTAAACCTCACATAAGAAACATTACTTTCCAAGATATTTTTAAGTTTCCTTTGTACCACATCTTGATCAAAGCCATGAGCCCCGGAAAAAATCCAGCCATTCTGTGTAACAGACTGGGATTTTTCCAAAGCCATGCATAAGACAGATGCCCATTTCAAACAGAAGATCAGACATGCTTTATGAAAGGAGATATATTTGTTTAGTTTAGTAACAACAAAACAGATGCATGGCGGAAAAATGGCACACAAAGGATCTCACACACAAATAACTCAGCAAAACTCGGTCTTGCCGACTCATTTTACAGATGGGGAGGGAAGGGGTAGTTCTCCTTTTCTCTCTCCACGTGAACGTCTCTCAGTTTCATTCAAATCAGCCCCATGAATGCCTTTCCCTAGATATTTATGTGAACCAAAGGGCTAAAACTATCTTGATTGGCTGAATCAGAGTTTGGAAAGTATAACATCTGTAGTAGTTCTACCGTAATGCTCATTGCTGTAGTGCTTGTTCAACTGCCAGTAATAGACTGAGCAACGTGATAGAAACCTCTCCCATTCTTCACTTATTAATTTGTATTTATGGTACATAAAGCTTAGTTAAATAAACATACTTTATACTTGAAGACAAAGTGGGGAAGGGAGGTTTGTGATCCCTTAGTGGTTCACAGAAATGTTGTATAGGTTTGGGCCAACCCTCTAGAAAGTTCTTGCTCTACCTGTACTGATCCATCAGATATGAAGTGCATATGCATGCATGTGTTTTTGACAGACTAATTAAAACTGGGTCACTTTCTTCCGTTTCTTATTTTTATTTTGCAGTATTAGCTGGAAGGAAGTTGTCCCTTGGGATCCCTAGACTTATAGAACAGATTTCTAGATATTTCTGCTGAATGCATTCATAATGTATTAACAATATATATATATTGACTTCACATTTCAGTCAACATCAAAATTTATTAACCCTTGAGGTAAATATTAATCTCAGCCTTGACTCAATCAATATTTACCACGCAGTTCAATACATCTTGATGATCATCTCAAGATAATTCAATATATACTTGATATGCAAGAAAGTTTATTACACTGTTACACAGGTTTTATGTACTGTTCTTTCTATTTTATTTTAGGAGATAAAGTTTCAAAGTGGTATTTTGATAAGTAATTTTATCTAGTTTTATCTGATATTCTTTATCATATATAAAATAAATATGTATAATGAGTTCATAGACCTGTATAGCAAGCTTGGGGAGTGTAGAGCTCAGCACCAGTAAGTTTTGCTTAGTAATGAATTCAACAAAATGCCAAGGACAAAGTACAAAATTGTCATCTAAAAAAAAAAGTGCGTTTAAAGACTAGAATTTCTTGTATTCACAAACACATTTGAAATAGAGGAATTGTTATAGTAATGCTCCAGACACCTAGTAATTAAAAAAAGGAAGAGTGTTTTACAGTTACAAAAATCTGTACAACATACTCCTGGGGGAGGAAAAAAAAAAAAAAAAAAGTGGAAAAATGCAAGCCAATAGTTTTCCAACCCTTCTCAAACAACAGTTCAGAAAAACGTCTGTTCACAACCTCCACACTGCAGCTGTTAAAGACAAAACCCCTATTACTGGATCTGTATACATTATTAGACTCTGAAAAACACCTGAGGTCTGCTACGGACTGAAGAACCTTATGTCCACTGAAGCTGCATCCTCATATCTCCTGTGGTTTTAACTAGTGAAGTCAGAAAAACAAATTTGGATTTGGTTAAAAAGACTATCCCAAATTCAGTACTTGCTCACTTTAGGGGCTAAAGGCTGATAAGATGCCACACCTAAGCAGGTGTCCTACTGCAGGAAGCTGTATGAACAGTCTCCCTGCCCAAAGTGTTCTTGTTATCCATATAAACAGGGTACACAAAGCATGAGTGAAAACTAATGGTATTTACTGAGGCCAAGAGGAAGGCTGATTTGACAACACAGCAGAAAGATAGTCACCCTCTCATCTCACCCTGACTGCATCCTCCACACACCTGGTGGGAACCCCTGACACCTTACAGGGCTCTCCACACCGTGCTCTCCTGCAGGCTCCCACTCGGTCAGAAGTAAACCCAACACAAATAAGCAACTTAACAAGGGGCATGGATCAGGTTTGCCTCATGGACCAAGACTGCTCAAAGCTCTATGTCATTTATTCTGTTAGAGAACTTGTTTTCTGGAGAAAAAAAAAAACCCACAGAGCAAAACAAACCCAAAATTTAGATTTTTCAGGTGTGTTGCTGAAAGCTATACTTCAGATAGATTTTGTTTTATGAAAAAACAGGATATACACCTTCATCCCCACACATGTCCCACTGCAGTTGTTATATGTTGAAAACCCAAATGTTAGATTCCTTCTGAAAAATTGTTCCTGAATTCGAATTGGGATACACATTTAACATTTCCCATGGAACATAATAGCAGGACAAGACCGATACCTTTTACCAATAAAAACCCCTCGACCTCAGGTTTTGTTCCAAGAATGCAAAAATCAGAGTTTTGCAGTCTGCATTATTTCCTTAACATCAAGAGGTAATTCATAAGACAAAATCATGAAGCACGTACCTGGATATCCTTAGCACTGTGTGCAAAACAACAAAAAGGCTTCCAAGAAGCAAGAGAAACTATAGCATCTGACTATCTACAAATACAGCACACTCTCTGCTATCAGAGGACAGAGATAAAATTTAGCATTTTCAGACTATGGTATTTGAAGATTTTGTAACTCTGACTACACAGCTAATGAATACATTAACCATAAAGTTCATGGGCAAACTGATGTTGAAAATAGCAGACCTGAAGCTGTTTAGTTTCTCTATATTGATTTCCACAGGAGTAACTGAATCCCTTGAGGAGAAGATGAGCACATACAGCACTCTGGATGCCTAGATATATGAAAATATGGGCAAAATATGCCTATATTATATACAAATATAGGCACCTGAAATTGAAGATACACACAAATTTGCTGTTTACTACTCCACACCATTAGATGATGGATGACCAGTAGTTCTTAGCTTCTAACTATGGACTCCCAGAAGTCAGCAGATTACTTCCACTTGCAAGAACTAAGAAAACAAGAAAAATTAATTATTCAGCAAAATTAAAATTGCTAAAGGAAATCTCTTTCTCCACTGGGAAGTTTCTGATTTATGGATCCCCTGAAAGATTAAGAACTACTGATGAAGGTTCCATCTATTTGGTACGTAAGCCTGAAAGCTTGGGATCAAAGCTGTAACCAAATGTACAAGAAGAAATTTAAGCTAGAACTAGATAAAGCTCCTATTAGCAAAAGGCAAATACTCTGAAATGCAATTAGGATTGTGGTAAATCTTAGGGATCACAATCTTCTGGTCTGTTTCCTTTCTCTCCCGTCTTTAACTCAACTTTGCCACCTCACTTCTGGGATTGTTAACAACAGTAGAAAACACCTGAAAACATTGTGTAAGTACAGCACAGAAATGGTTACAGTTCCCAATGCAGCAGAAGAAAAGCGTAGGCTGGAACAAATGAAATATAGACTTAAACATGGACAATATAAAAGAAATCTTTATTGCACAGGAAACCAGAATAATATACCTGGGGAGGGAGATGAAAAAAAAGCAAGCAAAACACTGGTAAGATAAACTATGTAACTGTGTGCATGAAACTTAATCTTCCTGTTTCAGTGAAGTGGACCTCTGAAGTGCTTCTGTGAGCCGATGCCACAGACCTAGCATTTGTATACATGATGGTGATAAGTCATCAACCTGACCAGTCAAACCTGAGGAGGAACTCTCAAAGCTGAACAGAAGATTCACCCAGACAGAAGAGTTCTGTCCTTTGAGTAAACTATGAGTCAAGCACAAAGACTTCACTGGATACCTAAAAAAGCATGTTAAGAAAAATAATCCACAAAAGTCTTCTTTAAAGTAGGCATCAGCAATCTGGTGATTCGAATAATACTTAGTAGGCTTTTATTACCTTCCCCCCCACACCCCCCCAAAGAAGAAAAAAATAATTAGGAAAAAAGAGCTATATTCTGTCTGCTGTCATTTAAAATATGGGAAACAAAAAAACCCCGGATAAATGTTTTTAGCTATTTAAAAGCCAAGAAATGGTTATTCCAGGCAGCTTCTATATAGAATCCTGAAGAATAACATAAACTGTCTTGAAAGTTGTTCCCTATAGGAATTATCTATGTATTGAACAGAAAGCAGACTAAGGAGAGGATAGGAGACTACAATTAAAGTCATTCATACTAGAGCTGGGTAAGAAACGTAAATAATTTTTTCTACTCTTGTGGCAATTGTAATCCCCTTTATATGCATCCACATTTGAAAAAAAAACCCAAAAACCAGCAATGCTATACTTGAGTTTAACTTGTGCTACATATTTTTCTTATAAACATTAAAATGTACAGGAGTGTAGGGAGCTACCATTTACCAGTCTTCAGCTCTACCTTATTAAAACAATGCCACTGTTTTGAAACAGATATCTGTTATACAAAAAGTTAAGAATAATTTCATATGTTGCACTTGTTCTAATTCTTTGACTGAATTTGCCAAAGACCATTTTTTTCCCTGCACCTTTTCATTATTCAAATCATAGCAGTGAGCAACATGTCAGGCGCACCATTAAAAGTTTCAACTTCTTGAACAATGCATTAATTTTGCTGAAATGAGCTCTAACGTTAAAGAACCACTAATCACAAATGCCATGATGTCATGAATCCAGCAGTACAAAAGAAAATGTGATCCTATGTTCAGTGGAAATTTAAAAACTATATTGAAATGAGCAAGACCAACATACCAGCTGAAGCAAATATTAAACTAGAATTTCGTAAGGTACAGATTTCCAGAGGGAACTAGAAAACACAGCAGCCAAAAAGCATTCAAAATCTGGAAGATGTAGTGAGAATTTTTTTTTTTTTTTTAATAAATTTTATAAAAAGGAAGTCCGACCTGCTGTGGTTCCTCAACACAAGAACACTGTGTACTTGCAGTTATTACACTATGTGAGTGATGAGGCATATACCTGCATGGGGGGGAGATGAAGGGAAATAACGTATTTCCTACAAGACAAATGTAGACACTCATTCAAGAAAACAGCTCATGAACCAGCAGTAGTGATCATGACCTGCAGATGTGCCGCAGGTTCAACAGCCCAATTCCAAAAGAAGCTTCTCCCTAACAAGTCCCTCACTACAGCACAGAGTACCTAGGCCAATAGGAAACCCAACATTTCATATTTCTTTGTTAGTTCAGCCCTATAGATAAGCTTAAATGTCCATGTTTGTGAAGGCAGTTGAGGGTCATCTTACAAAAAGGAAAAAATCCCATCCATGTCTTGAAAACTTCTCTCCAAGGTAGCTTAAGAGAGGCCTGAGACACCCTTGGAGAAGGAGGTACTGTAGAGAAGGCAGAGCAACAGGAGCTGGTGAAAACAACAACTAAATAGGTAATAAACCTACTTTTTGGGGGCAACTCGGCATTAACCTCCTGTAAGAGAAGTGATCTCAGAGTAAATGTTACGCACCAAATACCACCATTAACCTCAGACCAACGTCTTTTACTGCTAGTGCCCTTGAACCAAATCAATATTTATTTGATAAGTAGTGTATATTTTTATCATTTTGGAAACACAGGCTTAACAGCTGTGCTGGGATTGCTAGCTCTATAATCCATACTTGTTGCTATTCATAGGGGAGACACCCAATATCTTGGCTGAGGGCAGAAATTAACTCTGCTTCTGATGACAATGTCCTTTGATTATTTGTTTCTTTAGATCACAGAATCATGGAATAGTTTGGATTGGAAGGGACTTTTAAAGGTCATCTAGTCCAACCCCCCCTGCAACGAGCAGGGACATCTTCAACTAGATCAGGTTGCTCAGAGCCCCATCCAACCTGTCCTTGAATGGGATGGGGCATCTACCACCTCTCTGGGCAACCCGTTCCAGGTGTTTCACCACCATTGTCGTAAAGAATTTCTTCCTTATAGCTTGTCTGAAAAGCATGACCCCTTAATCGCAACAGGCCCTGTTAAGAAGTCTGTGCCCATCTTTCTTATAAGCCCCCTTTAAGTATTGAAAGGCCGCAATAAGGTCTCCCTGGAGCCTTCTCTTCTCCAGGCTGAACAATCCCAACTCTCTCAGCTGTTCCTCATAGGAGAGATGTTCCAACCCTCTGATCATTTTTGTGGCCCTCCTCTGGACCTGTTCCAACAGGTCCATGTCTTTCCTGTATTAAGGACTCCACAGCTGAACGCTGTACTGCAAGTGGGGTCTCACCAGAGCGGAGCAGAGGGGCAGAATCACCTCCCTTGACCTGCTGGCCACGCTTCTTTTGATGCAACCCAGGATACAGTTGGCTTTCTGGGCTTCAAGCACACATTGTTGGCTCATGTCCAGTTTTTCACCCACCAGTACCCCCAAGTCCTTCTCCACAGGGCTTCTCTCAACCCCTTCATCCCCCAACCTGTATTGACACTGTGGGTTGCCCCGACCCAGGTGCAGAACCTTGCACTTGGCCTTGTTAAACTTCATCAGGTTCATAACGGCCCAATTCTTGAGGTTATCTAGGTCCCTCTGAATGTCATCCTGTCCCTCACATCTGTCAACCACACCACTCAGCTTGATGTCACCTACAAATTTGCTGAGGGTGCACTCTGTTCCAGTTTAGATGTTGACTTTACTGAATTTTACTTTCAGCTTCAAAATGCATTCAACTTACTTTGCAAAGGCAAGAATGACAAATGCACGTGATTGGCAAAACACCTGAAATGTTCAAATCTAAACTCAGCAGGAAATCAATGTTCTTATTTTAATGAGGTCATCGGGGGAACATGCTCCTCAGTAAAGCACTGCCCACGTGCCTCACAGGAGGCTATCATCTGCTTTGCAAGTGGGAGACATTACCTGATGCTTTAGATGGAGAAAAGCTGATAGCCTGATACTAGATAAACCAGCTATGGCAGCTGTAACCAATAAAGACCATGCTAGATGTCCCATTCTAGACACAATGCTTCTAGATTTTGTAGTAACAGTAAGGGACAAAAGCCGGACTGATTCCTCGGAGCAGAGCATGAACTGTCAGATTAGATAGCTCTACTTTAGTCTCATATAAAGGTAACACTTCCCACTGTCAAGCAGGATTGGGAGGAGTGGGGGTGTCTAGCCCTAAATTGTTACCAAGGCTTATTTGGCCCTTTTCTCCATTTTCTCCATCTAAATTTCAAATCATCGATCTTCCAGCAAGGGCAAGAAAAATTGAAAAGTGGACAAGAATTGCCAGGAGAAGGCAGGACCACCCCAGGTACACCTAATTTCTTCCTATTCTCAACCCACTTTTCCACTCTTTCCTTAAATCTGGGATTATGTACTTCTGACAGAGCAACATCAAACTGCTGTAGGAGACTCCAAGCAGGCACTGTATTTTCAAAAATAAAGCTCTCTATAAACTACCAGATGCTAGTGATGCTGCTGGTGAAGCCTCATCAATACTTGCTACCGGAGAAATCAGACAGACCTACCCTCAGAACTTTGAACATGCAGTGCATATTCCCCTACAAAAAGATAGTAATTCTGCTTTTTCTAAAAAAAAAAAAAAAAAAAAAAAACCAAACCCACAAAATCAACAACAACAAAACCCCCAAAATATCAGGATAAGGACACATGTTTTCCCATCAAAAGGTGGAAAGCCATTCTTCTGTTTTAATCCCTTGTTAACAATCCAACAGGGTATCTTTACGTAACTGTCAATGATGGTATATCAGTCTGCAGTACCTACAATACAAGAATAGTTAAGTCACCAAAACCTGCATCATTTTAGCCTTATGCTAAAACCAGTATTTCTCAACTGAGCTCCAGTTGGAAGATGGGACAAGGCTACCAGAAGTTGAAACTACTGGAAGACCCAGATTTAACCATTCCTCAAAGTAATGCACACATTCAAACCAGTATTCATGGGAAATAAACAACACGTTTCAGAAATACTAGTTTCTGTATTTTGGCTTACCCTCAGTTTCAGTGAAACAAAACAAAGGCAAAAAAGCATGCAGTTGATAATTTCAAACCACAAGCAGCACCATATGGAGCAGCACACACTAAGGCAATACCACAAGCCAAGATACAGTGGATAAGAGCTGAAAGGATCATCATGTGCACAGTATAGGCATATAAGAGTATACAGGCACACCAACTGAGAGGGACTGGTTGTTAGCCAAAAAAAGGCGGTGGTTATTTAGGGATTGCAGGCTGAACACAAGTTCCCAAATAAGTCTGATGTCAGAAATATTCTCTCATACTTCAGTCAAATAAATAGATAAAATTGAGGGCTTACAATGTTTAGCCATTTTTCTCCCTCGGATTTTAGTCTGGAATTCAGTGTACGGATAACCAGACAGAGACAGAAAGAAAATTTTATCAGAAGAGAACAATTCATCAATTAGGTTGATAAACCATTTAGTTAACAATCACTAATCAATAACAATATTCTGAACTGCAACAAGATTGCATTCAAAGAGAGGTAGCAGACTAGAACTGAAGAATTTGAAGATGTCATCCAGGAAAAGCAGAAATTAACAGGAAGGAATAGAAGGGCTGTAGAAACCCAACCATCTCATGATTCATACCATGCTGACACACTCTTGATGCAACTTTACATAATACAAAAGTCTAATAAATAGGAACTATTGCACATCACTGCTTAAGTATGTATAGTTGTAAGCAGTAAATGAATATGTAATGAAGATATAATTTTTCTGTCCACAAGAATTTGGAAAGGTTGGCTGTATTAATAGAGTTCTGTCAGAAGGCTCTCAAAACACAAAGAAGATATCTATACTCTTAGAAAACCCCTAAACTGCGAGTATGCCATTTCCTCCAAATAACACTTGTACTGTGTTCCAGAGGATGCACATGCAGCTACAGCTTCTGATGGCATGGAAGTAAAAAGGGTGAAACAAACCGTATGAGAGGCAGAGGAAGGGCATGCCCAGTCAAAGATAAATTATCAAAGCTCCTGCCAAATGACTTCCAGGAAGCCATCATGGTTATTCAAATAAGGTGGTTGGATCAGCGTATTTCTTGCTTCTATTAACAACTTAAAAGAGAAGCTTTCAGTGCAGAAGTATTTTTTTTAAACCACATGAAGACAGGGCAATTCTGCTCTTTTATGTAAAAGATCAGCAAAAGCCATGTAGGAATTGAAAGAAAATCAAATAGAAGATGTGAGAAAAGGGAACAATGACACTGTGAAATTGGTGCATTTGTCAAAGTAAGAACCAAATGGAGAAAAAATTCCTGTGAAAATAGTGAAGGAAAGGCTACCCTGACACAAAGTAGACTTAGAGTTGGTTTATAATAGCTGGAAAAAGTATATATATAACTATCCATTAGTATTCTCCCTTCTCTAAGATAGTCTTAATGGGAGATACTGCAGTTAGACAGAAGCCTTCGTTCACTTATATCTGGTGAAAATGCATTTCACAGTGACTCTCATTTGATGAGAAGTTTATTGGGCACTTAGCAGTAAAGTACAGATTGGGCATGCCACAGCTAGACCTCATCATCCTTAACCCATAAGACAGAAAATGTTTTTAAAATAATAAAGCATATAAATTTAAAAGAGCTACAGATTTTCTATATCCTGTTGAATTCCAGAGTGGCACTATTGAAGGATTTGCTGACTTTTCTTTTTTTGCAGAAGTCGTGGTTTAACCCCAGCCTGCAACTAAGCACCATATAGCTCAGGTTGGGTCTCTGCTGCACTTGCACTGCTTCTTGTAAGGCTTGTCCTCCATTGGTTCTGGTGGTTCCTGCTATAGTAATTCCTATAACATGCAACTCAAATCCTGGGTTACAACAATTTAAAGGTATTTCCATTACAATCACCACCCCAATCCCTTTGGACCAGACCATGGGGTTTAACATTGCAATGAACTCCTCCCCTTGCCCCTGCTCTGGCTTGGGCTTATCCACAGACTGCAGTCCCTTAGGGGTATACCTGCTCCAAGTAGAGACCTATCTATGAGCCAGTCTCTTCAGGGATATACCTGCTGCAGCATAGACTTATCCACAGCCACAGTCACTCTGAGGTGCACCTGTTCCAGCATGGTCTTCTCTATGGGCCACAATGCCTTCAGAGGTATACCTGCTCCAGCATGGCCTTACCCATGGCTGCAGTCCCTCCAGGGGTGTACCTGCTCTGTTGTGGGGATATCCATTGTCACACGGTTTGAGGTGCTCCAGCATGACCTCATGCACAGCTGATGATGCTTCAAGGTGTACCTGCTGCAGCATGGACTTATCCACAGCCAAAGATGCTTCGGGGTGTACCTTCTCTAGCGTGGACTTATCCTTGGGCCACAATCCTCTCAGAGGTATACCTGCTGTGGCACAGACATAACCATGGCCACTGACACTTTGAGATGTGCCTGCACTGGTGTGGACTTATCCACAGCCAGACGCTTTGGGGTGTCCTGCTCCCATGTAGACTGATCCACAGGTCACAGTCACTTTGACTCGAGTTCGCACTGGAGTTCCAGCCTGTCCAGTACAGCCTCACAGAAACAGCAGCGATGTCCTGGCCATCTGCCAGCCCAGGCATAGCCATAGCTGTTCTCAAAATGTTCCCAGGCACAGCAGAGTGAGATGATAAGCACTACAGCAAGCAGCAAAAGGAAAAAGCAGCCACTAACAAGCACTAGACTAATATACAGTGAGGCAAGGAAGCCCCATGGCAAGCACAGAAGCCTGTCAGGTAATAGCTAAACAGTAATAACAGCTATAAATTCACTCTAGCACATTCCAATCAATTCTGTCGTTATCTCAAACCCTTTGAGCCCCACTTTGGGCAGCAAAAAGGACTGTTTGCCACACCAGTGTTCTTGAGAAGGACTGGATAAAGTGCCAGGTGAATGGGGAAGAGGAGAGCATACTGGACTCCAGTATGTTCTGTTGAGGACAAATCTCCAGTTAAAATTTGTCAGTATAGTAGAAAATAGTGGGAGGAGGTTGATAACTTTTGTGATGGGATCATGGGGCAACCAGAAGCAGACACTCTTGTTTTCTTTTCTTAAAGGAACCCCTCAAAACACAAGCAAAAATCCTGATACCAGAAAGTTTTTCAATGGCTAGAGCATATGAAATTTAAATAAAAGCATTTGAAGAGAGATCTTTGTTGTCATCATTCCTCTGCAGGGCACACCCTTTATCTCAGGCTTACTTTCAGTGGTTTGTTTAGTTGCAACAACCTCCACACAGGCACTGTAAGATTTCAAAAAAAAAAGTTTCTTCCCACTTCCTCTGGACTTGACTGGATTTGTATTTCTTGAGGAACACCCCTCTGCTGTATGGCTCTGTCTTGAAAATGCCAGAGCACCCAGGTATTCAATAATTCTCTCTCAAAATGACTCCAAGGTTGCTCTCGAACTACTCCAAGTTTTCCAACATCCAATAGGCAATTCCGCCTGGTCCAGCACACTGTCACGAGGCACCAGGAAGCAGATTTCTCTGCTGTCCCACAACACTCTTCACAGAGTATTACAGTTCACCAATTATAAACTTTAAAAACAAAAAAAAGAAAGAGAGAGAAAGAGAGAGAGACATCATCTGTCACTGCTTTTTTAAAGCTGGGAAACAACTAGATAGTATGAACTGTCAGGATCCAGCCAACGGATGGTTAAGCTTTTTTTAAAAAGTAGGTGGAATTACTGTGAGGAACCTTCTCAGTGCGCATGGATGACTCTGAAACATACAAACCAAAACCCTTTTTGGTCAACTTGCTGTATGCAAAACCATCACTAACAAAACATATTGTCTGTATTAACATAATGCAAACAGCACTTGCTGCAGGCTTCTACCCTTACAGTCTAAATCATGACATATTCAACCAGTCTTTACTGCAAATGTTACCAAAAGCTTAGCACTAAAGAAATTCTCATTGCATTCCAGATACCACTCCAGATCATCAGTAGTTCAAATTGTTGTTCCCTGGGGTAGTAAGCAACAATTGAAAGAAATGGAAAACATCGACAGGTCACGTAAGTTGTTTTCTGATAATCTTTGTCACAAAGTTTCACCTACTGTTTCCAGAAGGACTAGTAGAGTCCATTGTGCTACAGTGGACCAGAAAAAAAATTTTTTTAACTATTTGACCGTCAGAGGAGATCTAAGTAGAAATAGGCCTACACACTTAAATGTAGTCATCTGGTCAGCATGATCACAATTTTACTTGTACTGATTTTGGGGGGCTGAAAAAAAAATCTACTTCCCTCCATGCCAGAGCACCAGAGTTATTTTACATTATTTCACCTGGAATGCTATCCATAATCTTCACAGGCTAAAGAGGCTTCTGTCTTCTTTGAGTTTCAAACAGTTACTGGGTTTAGTTTTCAGTACCTCAGAAGTATTCTGTTTAAAACTTGAAGGTGGAAATGTATGGTATCATTTTTCTCCTCTCCTTTTCAGGCCCTCAACAGATCTGAAACCTGCCAATGAGAGCACACCTGTCCATAGCAGCTAATAGCCCAATAGATAAAACACTTTCCAAGAATGTGTAAAACAGGGGCTGGTGTCCATATCTGCCAGATTTCTTTTGTCTCCCTTTCACCCAAGATAGCCAAGACACCCTCATGTTTTATCACTTTTCTCCTCTTTTTTCCTGTGTGCAGTCATTTCCACCCAAAATCACTCAGCCAAGAACATGGAAGTAAATCTTCCTTGTTTCAAGTGAAGGGGGTGACTTGCCTATATCCAGGTCCCCATTCACCACCGTGCTGATAAACCCACTTACAGTCACATGTGTGTTTTGCTACCATGACCAAGCAGCACGGTGTGCTCAAACCAGGGCCCGCGCACGACCGCAGACTCATGGTTATGTTGAGGCCCAGTCCTGTTCTCCCAGGAATCGGCATGAACTTTGCCAATTACTTCAACGGGAGCAAGAATAACGCCTTCATGAATAAACCAAGGAAGGAAATAAATTCTGTTCTAAGCTGAATCCATAGGTCCTTTTGTACTTTAGATGGCCCTGTTTGGAGGAACATCAGCTGTTGGAGGAACAAAGCTGCTGAGAGTTTGAAACCCCAGTAAACGAGTCCCTCTGGGCTCACTAAGAAAAGCTCACATATTCACTGCCGCTCACTTGTTAGGCTCAGGATAAAAAAAAAAGCATACGAGAATGCTGCCAATAGTTATCTATTTATATTTGGAAATTCAATAGTTTTATATGAACACAAGATCATTCCAGGTGAAAGTTTGCAAGCTGAAAACGAAGATGCTTGTTCTATTAAGCATAGAGAAATATTTGATTTCTCTCACCACTTATTCATATTTCTCCTTTTGATTTACTTTAATTAAGCTCCCTTTAGGCTCACAAGTCTGAAGAGAAGGGGGTTTCTCCTTGCCCTTCTTTGTAGTAAGAATAGAAATTGCTATCCAAGCAGGTTTTTCCGAATGCTCACAGCTTTGCTCTTTACTTAAATAAAAGGCCTTTGAAAGACAGCAGTGTAGGATGGTTCACCATAGATTTGAGATTTTTTAACATCATTCCTACAGTCCTCCAATTTGGAGGGTTTTTCAGTCAAAACCTCGGCTGCTATTTTCATCCAGCCATAGATGTCAAGATAAGGGGAGTACACTTTGGAACTTCATACTAGAGTCACACACATCATCAAGGATGTATGGGAGGATCATCTCATCCTCACTTTGTTGTTAACAGAGGCTGTCACAGAACCCACTGAATTTGTCTTTATATGTATTTTTAAATTCCAGGGCAAGATCTTGTTTCACTCTTTAAGTTAATGTCACACTCTCTGCTTCTAAATTTATTTTTAAGCTTAAGTTGTTCAAAGGGCACTTTCAATGATATGGAATGGAAGCTAAATAGGTGTTGCTCTGCAAAGTCATATATTCCCTAAAACTGTTTCCATCGGGTATTATAAAGCCTTAGCAAGCGAACTCTCAGGAGGCATAACTAGGTAATGCATCAACAAAGACACGTAAAAACAAGAGGCAGCTGGGCTATTATTAAGAAATGAAGCAGAAGCCGTTGAAAGTATAGGGTGTGAGTTAGAGGGAAAAAAGCAATTTGGTTAAATAAAAAGAACACCAGCATCTGCATCTAAAGTGGAAAGCAGGCACAGCCATTAAAAAAAGAAAAACTCTATTTCCCTTTGTATAACAGTCTTCTGTCTTTTAGCTGCTTCCAGAGCACAGAGCAAAGTCTATGTCTGAAGGGCTTTTCAAAGCAGAAATTTTCAGACATAGTTCCACCTTTACTGAAACCAGCAAGAGTTTTGGGGTCTGGGCACCCCTGAAAGAGGAGGTGTGAGCTCTAAAGCTATGTTGATATCCACATGGGGGCACAGTTGTACTTGCATGAAGTCCCATTGAGCTGAATGGTTCAACAGCCCTCCCTCAAATCCTGTAAACAACAGCAGGGCCTTTACTTAGTTGCCTTTTTACAGAATTTGGCACTCATCTTTGTCTTATTTTATAATTTTTAACCAAGTTCTTATTCCCACCATTAACAAACTTTGTTTTTCCTCTAAACTGGTCCTATATCCGTGGTGTCATGGAATACAGCAGGAAACCATGAATTGAGAGACTACCTGCTTCAATTTGTGTTTTCGGTGTATTAAAATAAAATTAGAAGTGAAGCTTAGCATTCTCTAATGGAGATCTCTTGTGAAGGCATATAGAATCTAATGTCATCAGATCTATAATCATTGAATATTAGACTCTTTAAAATTTATTTTAATAGTCATGCAAATATAACATTAATTTGACTTGAACTGTGCAAATGTGTTTGAAGTTCATGAAATCATTTTGTGCTCAGAACACTGAATTCATGTCTGGACACTTCAATACTAAAAAAACAACCAAGCAAGCAAATTAGAAAGAATTACAACCATGCAGATCCAATACCTAATTCTATAAATAATTTCTCTGTCCTAGTGTATTCCACATCCAAAACAAGCAAAGACAATTCAGTCAGAAGGCAACAAAAGATGGAGATAAAGACCCAAGTATTTTACAGAAAGCATGAGAGAGCAAGAACATAATTGGTATTTACACTGGAGTTCTTCTGGAGTGACTTTGTTGTAATATAATCAAAAGCAGGGCTTGACTCTCAGCCTCCTAGTTATGGTAACACCATGCCCATTTAGGTTCCTTCAAACTCTTTGGTAGAACTACTTCCTGAAATTCAACAGCCAAACATCCTACATCTCTCCTTAGCGCACAGTGTAGGCAGCATCAGATGAAGCATGTGATCTTTGCTTCTCAGTCTCAAGCTAATACCTTAAACATAACACCAGGTAGACATGTTTCCAAGAGCATCCAACTACCTTTTAACCCAATCTACAAGTCAGTTTTTTGCATTTCATCTTTCACTGCCTGGGATTTTTTTCCTTCTATGTAGTTAGTGGCTTTACCTGTCTCAGGTTAACAAAAACATTTATACTCGTACCCAAAGCCCAGAAGACAATATATATGGCTTTGCAAATCTTAGGCTAGGAGAAATACCAGGTTTTCAGCTCTTACTGTGACTACTTCATATAAGGAAAGGTAAGTGAACAAGGTCCATCTTTTTTCAACAGACCACAAAGCCTATGTTAAACTGCCTAGAATAAGCCTCTTTTCCTTATTTATCTACATTGTTGTTTCTTTCCTGACTTTCTTTTGTTTCCTACAGTCATAGCTGTAGTCTTCTAAAATGGCTGCTTTCAGCGTGCAGCAAGAGATGGGAGAGTAATTAGGAGCTCCATTAAGCCACGCTTCAGGTATATGGAATATATATACCCATGCCTCACCATAGCCCAGACCATAGGCAGCTATTGACCAAATTATTGTCTCAACATTAAACTGCAGAACAGAGGTACTATTCCAGTCTACAGATTATACATGTCTTTCTATTAACCTGACATAAAATTTACAGATTCAGTTGTTTTTCTTATTGTGCAAATTAAGAAAGGGGTGAGTTTTCAATAGGGCACATGCAGTGAAAATTCGTGAGCCAGTTAAGTATCCAGTGCAACAACAACAAAAAAAAAAAGAGGGAAGCTAGAGGGGAGAGAGGGATAGATTTTTTTTTTTTTTTTTAAACATCATACAGCTAAGGAAAGGATGCACCTACTGATAAAAGAAAGGCAAAACCATTCAATTTCTATTTGTCTACAATAACCTTAATTTCATGCAGAGTAATTTAAAATGCTTATTTCCAGTCAAGACAAAAGCTATCAGAAGGGGAATTACCAAACCAGATACACATTAAAAACATTTTAAAGGAATTTTTTAAGAGGCTCATAAGGGCCCCATCTAGTTTCCTCTGAAATCATTAGGATCCTTGCCATAGATTTTTCAGATGGGACATTAGAAAAGAGCTTCCCTAGAGAGAGAAAGAAAAAAAAATGTTTTTCCACCAATTTATGACTCTTACAATTACGCAAGTGGAAACAAAATTTTTGTTGCCAGCACTTGTTCTGCCATAACTCAGATATTACATAGCAATAATAGCAAGAAACTACCAAACACTGAGTAAACTAGTTTTCACATTTTAAGAGCAGCACTTACTGTACATGCACACATTATGTTTTGGAAGGAAAAGTACTGTTTAATTTGTCAGTCTATTTAAATCTGACCAGAGGCTTGACTCACCCTGTGCCCCCCAAAAAAGCCATCAGCTCTTGACTCCACACTTACACAATACCCACACAATCACTGATGCTAATAATCCTGCCAACACTCCAGCCTTTGCTTGCTTTGAGGAAAGACAGTGGGAAGGGTGTCACAAAATCAGCAGTTATTCACTGCAGCTGAGCACCTGCAATTGCTTGATTGCACTCAGTGGTGGACCCTGATATGAGTTGGGAGAGGAACTGCTCAGTTGGCTTCTGACCCCGCTAAGGTAGCAAGAGCTGGGGGTGAGCTTGGTGAGAGCATGGTTGGCCTTTATTCCCCATCCCACCTCTGAAATACTCTGCTGTAAGCTCCTGTCCGTGTGTTCCTGGCTGCTCCAGTTCCCTATCTGTCTTCTGCAAGCCCTGCTCAGTCAGCTCTGTCTGCTTTCCTGCCTGCTCTTGCCTTCAGCTGTGGTGCCCTGCCACAGGAAAGGCACTGGCCTGGGTCTGCATGGAGCAGCATGGGTTAAACAGGGTATTAATATCATTGCCTTCAGGCAATTTATTTAAATTTCAGTGTAAGAGCCAGATAACTATCAACTGATGTGGAAGTGCCACCACAAATATTTACTTATTTCAAAGTGAAATTTTGTCAGATAATTTCAATTATCACATATGCTTTTGAGTTATGTGAATTTTTTAGATTAATAATGACGTTGGTATAGATATATATGTTCCCTATTACAACCAGAAACATGCTAGCAGTAGTAATTTAAAATTAAAAAAAAAAAAAAAAAGGCACTACAAAACATAAATAGGGAGCTACTGAAATTGGTTATGTGTAAAATGTTAGCAATGGGAAAAAAATGAAAAATTCTTCCTCTTAAATTTAACCATTCCCTTTATCAAGAGAAAAGTAAAACATTTCAGACAGATGTGTAACATTAAGATTGATGTGATCCTAAAATTTACTAAAATTTTAGAAAACTGACCACGTACTGTTGTAATACATCACAGCAATGGTTGAACTTATTACAAAGAGAGAAAACAAAGCCACAAAATGCACAGAATTTCCCGGAAAGCTCATATCATCTTCTCCTCCTTTTGTCTTGTTCTTTTCTCCCACAACTACAACTCTACATTCAGAATGAGCGTAACTATAAGAGCACTGTATAAAACCCTACCGTTGTGCTGTATAACCCTTTTAAAAATTATTTTTTCCCATAAACAGATTGTAAGATAAATTTCACACATCATTTGCTTAATCTAAGTGATGTCTTGGTCCGCAAAGAAATCAATTAAGTATAACAAGAGAGTTACATATTCTTTAGTACTCAATTTTCTTTATCATAAGGAAAATACTTGTATTATGCACAGAGAATGTAACTTACACCTAAACATGGTAAACTTTCATATTCTGTTGTATGTATGTATCTCAGGACATCTAGAAAGGAGCCTGTAATTGCCGGCATATGCTTCAACCAATTTTTCTTGGTTGAAACATAAGAGAAAAAATCTAACTTTTAAATTGAAAATCTTTGAAGACCAAAATGGACTGGCATGCACTCTTTTGAAAGCATTTAAGCATACTGTACACTCAGCTCAGCTTTTCATTCCTTTTTTTTTTCTTTATGGGCTTGTCTACACAAGAAAGGATAATGGGGAGGTATATCATTCACAGTGAGCTGCAGCTCAGTAACTGCTGCATATTTAATGTTAGGCTGCAGCCATGGCCACACAGCCAGCTGGCTCACATCTACAGTGCAAATAATTGCTTCCATATTTGTGGGGATTTTCTTGATACTAAGCATTACATGACCATACCACATGTTCCTTTTCCCGCTACCAGCCCATCAGCACTGCAGAATTTCACCTGCTGTATACTGCAAACCACAGCAACAAACAAACAAAACATATTTACCAGTTCCCCTGATTCTTCTCTTGCCATGCCACAATCCATCTCCTCCTGTACTGGCAGTACCCCTACCCAGACCAGCCACCCAAGTGGAACTGGTGCTGCGTGTCGCATTGTTGGGTACCAGCACAAGGGCATCTGGAGGTATATTTGGTACTTTGCCAGGGCCCAGGGCAGCTGCAGAATGCCAGCCTGCTGAAGCCAAGCCAGAGCTTGGTCACAGAGCAGTGACTGACCCATCTGCAGCCACAACAAGGGGACAAGGCACAAACATGGCTGGAGGAAGGTTCCTTGGGACAACTTCTCCCAAAGCCACTGCCCAAAGTACAGGGCCGGCTGCAGGTGGACAGCTAAGCTGCTTTGCTTGGCAACATTGAGCAAAACAAAAACTCATCCATCAGCCAGAGTAGTAGAAGTTAGGAAAGATCAGGAGATGTCAGCATGGGACACATGTAATGAGAGCATCATTATTGTCCATGGCAGTAGACGGGTGAGAAAATCTGGCCTTTCTTAATTAAACAAAAGAGGGTTGAATTCATCCTGTTAATGTAAGCCTTTCCAGATCAACCAGTAGGTTAGAAAATGTGTGAGCTCAGACAATGGAGAACAACTGTACAAAGAACAAGATTATAGATACCATTAGTTGCCTTGGTGTAATTTGGGAATCACTTTTTGTGCAGACTCATCAGTAGTCTCCTAGAGATCGACATGCCTTATCATCTACGCTTACAAGACCTTCTTAATGGAAACACATATAAATGGATCTGCCCCCATCATATTTGTAGGCTAATGATTAATAACAACTAGGATGGCATTTTGGGGTAAAAGCAGCCACAAGCTTTTGAATGAGCAAGGGATGACTTGTTCTCTCACTCTGCTGCTGTTCCTGCAGTTCTGGGAAGAAACTGTCCTAAATGTGCAGGATAATCTTTTCCATGAGGTTTGTTTTGAGAGTATGGCAAAGGTATGGATATTATGCTCATTATTCTGGGGGAAGTTACCTATCAGATGCTATCCTGACTGATAATGACTTTTATTGGACAACTGGCTATTCAACAGAATGGTTTAACCGTCAGCAAAGCAATTACATTTGGCTGAAGGAAGTGAAGCTGATGCCCTTTCACAACTAGGTTAGTGCTTGCTAAGCAATGTCTCCACCTGGTATTTTAAGCACATGTTATATATTACATAACACCCGTGGAAGCATGAGAAAGCAGCTCTCTGGTGGCTGGAAGGCATGGGTTTAGTCAGGTTTACAAAGAGAGAAGCAGCCAGTAGCCAGCCTTCTCCAAAATGACAGTTACTAGGGACACGTCTAGCTCTTACTATATTCTTGTTTTACTTGCTAGATAGAGACTTGTCTTTTAAATTAAAGAATCCAATTTCCAGTGGTATGTGTTTTTTCTTGTACCTTGTATAATTTTTCATGCATATTTCATGGGCAGCCTATGCAACACAACATGAATATTTCAAGGGTTTTTTTCAGAATGTCAAGGAAAGTTCTCTCCTACTGTTTTAGGTAAGAATATTTTCTTATTACTGCTTTTTTAAAGCTTTGTCCACTGAACAAGGAGGAAAATTAAGTATGAGCTGACATACAGGATTAGCAACTGTACTGCACAAAAGTCATACTATGATGTAAAAATAAAATGATGCTTCGTTTTTGCCAGTGTAAAGTGCCTAACTGATTTTATGATTGAAATGAAAAATATACAAAAGTACAAATGCATAAGCCAAAAATGAAATAAAAACTGTGCAAGACTACAGTGTGACAATTTATTCACTCAAAAAAATCTGTCTAAAATAGGAAAGGTTTAGTCTACAGCCACACAATGTCACAGTCTCCTGTACCTGCTCAGCCTGCGGCAAAAAGCACAGCTGGGTTGGAGGACTGAAATGACATTCTTGGGCCACTGCTCTTGATGTCTTCGTAATATCACTAACAGTGGCACAGGACCATTTGGGTTTAGGAAATGGTAGCCTACCCAAGAAGAGTTCCTTAGGCTGTCCAAGGCTATAGGATGAATTATGTACAGCTGCTATCCCATGCCAAAGAGGTGTGAGAAAGAGGGGGAAGCAATGTGACAGAGCACTTCTTTCTATAAAGCTGTCTGCCCACTCTACCCATCAGCTACCATGGGACATCCCAGGTTGAAGTAGGCAGCCATGTATGCTCTACCTCTATAGCAAGTGAGACTCTCATATGCACAGGCAGTCCTGTCCCATCTCCACATAAGGGACATGGTCTGTTGTGTTCCCACAGCTTTTCCTCCTTCCCATGGAGATAGGTGGACAGAAACTTTGCTCCTGGCTTCTCAACCCTTTAATTTCTCAGCTTGAAGAAATCCCATTAACTCCTGGTCTTCCTTCTGTCTGACTTCTGGGAACAGGTCTAATATTCTTCATTTCTTCTTCTCCTCCCTCAAATCTTGCCCACTCAGATGCAGATCTCATGGAAGATAGCTCAATAATAAGCAGCAGTGGTCCGTTGCTTCATTTTCAGAGAGGCAAAGCCATCATCTTGTCACTGTGTTGGGAGATAATGGAGGTGTCTTCAGCGCAGACATTTAAACCCATGCTAGCCCACTGTTCTTGTCCTATGCCCTTGCACTATGCAACACAGGTGCCTGAAGGTAGGTGAGATGGATCCCACCCGCTCTGGCTGATTTCCAGCATGCCTGAGGATCCACTGCTCTTGACTCTCTATATACACCCAGCAAGTCTGAGAAAATAGTGACTGGCTCTTGCAGATAACGGGTGTGTTGACACATGGCTGTTCAGCATTGGGTTGTGGGAGAAGCAGGACCAATTATCAGGCCAATCAGCTGTTATATCTGCACCTCTGCAAGCACCTCTCTTAGCAGAAGAAATGAGAACAGGGAGCAGAGAAAGTTTCTTTGGGAAGACTAGATTGAACTCAGCACCATATATTTTATGTCATTCATCAGAATAGTGACATTTGGCATAAGTGGAAGGGCAAAGCTCCCTGTTGCAGGATGGGTGACAAGGCGTCTATGCTTAGTGCAGTTTGGCTTTAATAAATTGCTTTCCCTATCTTTCCATTTTCTACCCCCTGCAGACATGCACAAAGTTCACTGTGAAATAAATGGAGTTTTGAAATGATTGCTGACAATGTCTTCATACTGATATGTATTTTCATGGAATTATTCCACAAAATATTTTTTTCTTCCTTACAGTTCATTGCCTAAGAGCAATACTAAGTTTTGTTTAAGGGTAAAAATGAAATACCTTTGTACAGCTGTAATGATCTAATCTACATGTGATTAAATGCTCCAGGAAATACCTTGCATGTTGCCTCACTGATACTTTGAAATGCACTTCATAACATGCTGTAATACTTGTAGTCCCAAAAAAGGATTTTTAGAAACCTGTTTCTTTTCAACCCTCTCAAGCTCCTATTGTCTCAGCTGAGGTTTTTGTTGCAAGAAGCCCTCCTTCTTCATTGCTTCTCCCACCTGGAGCTGTAATTCAGGCCATCTGCAGCCAACTTGCTGCCCTCCTATGAACCGTAGCTCAGCACTGGGGTCACAGGACCAAACACTGCCTGGTTCTTGCTACTGGAAACAAACACAGACCATACTAGAGATACAGGGGAGGGCTGCTTCTTTGTATCCTTGCAACCTGAATTCTCAGACTCTTGTTTTTCATCTGAAGCTAATGGACAACCTGAGTGTGACAGCCAGCATACAGGCCACATACGCATACAGGCACACCCCCCGCCCCCCCCCCCATGTAACAAATGTTTCTGCTGTAGAGTTTCCTGAACCCCCATCTTACCAGAAATAGGATAGCCAAAGGAAATTCAAGGCTCCCTACAAGCTGGTTTTACTGTCCCTGCATCTGAGTCTAGCTGAAAATAGACAGAACCTGGTTCAACTTAAACAGAGAGAAGATAGATAAGTGAGAAGGAGAAGACTGACTGTCCTAGTGGGAGATAAACCAGTGTGCAGTAACAGCATAGGGATGCCAAAATACGAGATGGAATAGACCAACTTTGTTCATTATTAACTCCATGCTAACTAATTTACTACAGTTTGAAACAGAAGTATGGAACAAATAATATCTTGTCAGATATATGTACTACAGATTGTGTCTTGGCAATGCAGCTCACTTCACTATGCTCGTTTGAGAAAATTACTCAGAACCAGCTTCCTTTCCATCCTCTTTTAGATAATCCCTGTGTTTCACTGAAGAAATGAAGGCACACCAACAAACCTATGCAAGGAAGAAAGTCCTGACAGTGTCCTATTAACTTTACAGAAACAGACTGGTTATCTGTGAAAATGAGTAAAATTTTCCCTTCTGAACAGAAAGAACCTCCTCATTTATTTGTTCAATAATAACTGCATGTTAAAATTCCTCACAAAAATGTATACAAAAATTATTCCACTTCTCAAAAGCATTCTTTGAATGTTCTTCCCTCTCACCTTCCACTGCTTATGGTAGCCAGTAGTCCTGACATCCCTACACAAGCCTTTTACTAAATCCCAGTGTCGCAGCAGATTAAACCAAGAACATGAATTCCTTCTGTGTGTTTAAATGTTAAAAGTAAAGCATCAGATTTTCAGCTGACATAAATCAGCCTGATTACACTGAAGTCCAAAGAAAGCAAGGAATAACCTAGTGTACCAAATTCAACTCACAGAAGCATATGAAAGCTATCCATGCACTTGCTTCAGTAGGGTATGCCCATGTAGACACATACTAGTACTGAGACAATGGGAAAAGACTTACTTGCTTCAGTAGGCTTTCCACCAACAGTACATTAATTTACTTGCTCTTGATTCTAACTTATACTTGCTAAATTTTAACTAAGCTAAAGGCGTACTGAAGAAATACTATAACAAAACTAATTATAAACAGGTGCAGAAAGGCCTGTTCACCCACTTATGTTATTTGCAAAGGCAAGATGCTATGCATGCCTCAGATAACGCTCCCATGACTTTTACTCTGAGTGACAGCAGATTTCCATACACAGGATGAAATGCACAGGTCACACCTCTGCGCTGGCATTTCAGGTTGTCTGCAAGACCCAGCAAAGTACCAATAAAACCAGTTGGAATGTTTAAGCATTTTGTTAAGTATGTGACAGCTATAAATGTTTTATGCTTTAATGAGATTATGAAATCTTGAAACCCCAGACCTTATGCTATGTGGGCACGTTCATGATTTTGGCCTTAAAACCTTTGTGTTTTGAGTCCCTCATGCCAAAACCATCAGCTAGGGGCAGAGCAGACTCCCAGGAGTTACCCAGCCACCTCCTCAGCCCTCAGAGAGGGTCACAGTAGGTACCTAACCTCCCCTGAGACACATTGAGCAATGGAGTGTCCTTAAGCCAGCTGTTGCAGTGTTTCACTTTCCTTCCTGGTAGAAAGATTATCTAATGTTTAACTTTAAGGTTCCTTACTGAAAATCAAGTCCATCACTTCTTGCCTTACCTGTCATGAAGGTAGGGAACAGATCATTCTTGTCATCTGTGCATTAGACATTAACATACTTAAAGATTAATCTCACATTTCTCACCAGACTCCTCTTCTTTAAACTAAATAGTTTTACCCTACAAACCAAGTTATCCAGACCTCCTAAATTTCCTTGTTCTGTTCCAGACTATCTTCAATGCGTCTTGAAGAGCAGTGCCCAAATTTAAACACAGTAAGCCAGTTGTGGTTCTTCCTGTTCTGCAAGATGCATGTATCCTATAAACCAAGCCTGTTGCTACACCCTGGTATATCTTTTCCTGGTTTTCAACAGCATAATGATATTTACTTCTGGTTTTATCCTCAACAATTGGCAGGTCCCTTTCCGTAGACAAGTTACCCAGCTGTTCCCCTGCCTGCCTTTGCATGGCTGATTATTCCTACCTAAACTTTGCACTTTGCAACTGTCCCTACTGAAGTTCATCCTATTCCTTCCCCCCCTGCCCCCAGGTCATTTTTCCAATTTATCAAAATAATTTTGAGCTCCAAACCTGTCTTCCACCCCTCTGGCTGTCTCTCCCTACCTAGAGCTGGACAGGCAACTGCAGAAATCCTATTGAAGCAGCCTTCCATCTTGATAGTGAACTATGAACTATCAGACTATGGCTTCCCCAGTAGTTTGTTTTCGCTTTTTAATTTTTCCATCTAGGTCTCAATTCCCTAGTTTGTTGTGAGGATATCACATGAAATACTACCAAAACCTTCTTTAAAGTCAGGATATATAGCACCTACTATTACTCTTTCTGTTACAGAAAATAGGCAAATTTCTTCAGAATGAAAAACTCTGTTTACTCTTCTTTGTTTTGCTGCTGTCTTCTAGGCGCTTGCAAACATTCATTTAAAGTATTCATTAAGTGTTAGGTAAAATAGTTTTCCAATGTTTTTATTCTCTTCCACGGCAATTAAGCTTAGGAAGACACTTTCTCTACTCTTGTGGTACAAAGATGAGACTCAACAGTGAGATCTTCCAAATTCTTCTTTTATTAATAACATCAGTACAAGCTCCTTAAACTAGCAATTTCTATAGATGTTCAGGTTAGCTCTTGTCACATATGGTTAAAAAAGTTGAAACTGTATCAGCTAAGCAGGAGGGAGAGCAATGAGAGCCAAACTTAGCCGTGTTATGAAAAGACATCTTGCAGAGGAGAAGAGCTTGTGTAGTACTTATTCCTACCTTTCAGAACTATAGTACTGACTAAAGGACAGAAACTATCCTTGGACTTGTGTGTGGTTGTCTTCCACTCCTACTTCTACTTTTCTGTGTGCCTTCTGGCAAGCCATTTAACCTTTTTCTGCTGCAGATCTTCTGCCTATATGACAAAGATGCTTACTATCCTTTTTTAATGTGCTTTACCAGCATCAAAGATGAAAAATGTTCTTTAAGTGCTAAGGTGTTATTTATGAATGACTTTCCCTGGGCAGGGGAAAGTGAAGTTTCTCAAAATGGAGTGGTTAAAAAACCCCCCAAACCAGGTAGCATCCTATATAATGAAGATAATATGCATGAAAACCTAAGGAGTTTCACTGTTCCGCTGACAGAGGAAAACGAAGATGTAATGTATGCCTTTAACTCCTCTTTCATTTCACCAGCCGTCCCATGCAATCTGTAATTGCTCAGAAGAAATAACCATGTAAGGAGAAGTACATTATTGGTTGAAAAAGACCATGTGCCATCAAGTTCTGCTGTACCATACTCCCTTCCTCCACAAACATTAATTTGAAATCAAGATTTATGCAGTTTGGTGTCATTTTTCTTAAGATTATTTTTTGCCATAAACTTGAGTTAAGTGTAGACCATGTCTAGACCTTCATGACAGAAGATAGGTTGCCATCTCAGGAAACAGCAAGCAGTGTGTACAGCCACAGTGATCCTATGGAAGAGAGCAGAACATGTTAAGCAATTTAACCCTTAACAATTAAACTTTTCCCAAGGAATCACACGGAAAATAATTTAAAAAAGTCTCTACAATAGTAAGTCAGTTACACATATTTTATGACTCCTTGTGAAAGAACATATAAAAAAAGAAGAGGAAAGAGAAGAAACAAGAAAATGGCTGCTGATGAGCCTTGAACAGATCTGTCTTTCAATATAACTTTACCCAAAATATTTGATTATATTTTATTTACATCTGTTGCATCCCCTTGACTTGAACACCAGAGCATGCTGTCCCACCACATCCATTGATATTCCTCAAAAATGTGAAGTAGCTGCTGAAACAGGAAAGTGAAGCTTGAAATTTGAAGTGGAGGCTTTCCTAGTGAACTTCAGAAGTACCCATCACATGCTGGGAGGTGGTCTTCTTCTAAAGAATTTGTCAAAGCTATATAATTAAGTGGTAACATTTGTAAATCCCATTTGCTAGAGTGTCGCCAAATGCAAGGCAGTAATGAAAGTGGTCTGTAAGCACCTAACAGATGATGCAGACAGACCCATCTCCACATGCTTGCATTTCTAATGTACTTCAAAGAGGAGAGTCTTGTGCTAGCATATGGCCTGTATAAGGCATTTGGTATTCTGGAGGGCTAACCAGTGGGATGTGAAGCAACTCTGTACAGGGAAGGTTGTTTCCATCTGCAAATGCAAAAAAGCTAGCATTGAGTTTGTGTATCCTCACCAGAGCCTTAATATTTATTCTTCCTTTCTTAATTTTCTTTATTGGCATATACTATGAATTACACATTTCAGTACTGGTCTTAGCTTTGCCATAATAGTCAGCAAGTGGAAGCCCATTTCTAATGTTTTGTTCTTTCAGTTTCCTCTTCTTTTATTCTGTTAAACTCTCCATTATTCCCCTCCAATATGACTACCTGATTACATCTCTTTTTAAACATGCTCAGTTCTGCTCTCCCTTTCACTTACCAAGCACACACATTCATTACCAATTATTTTCATCAACTTATCCACCAATTTTGAAAAGAGGCCACTGTGATAGCTGGTTATATCCTTCTACATTTCTTATTTAACTCAAGAATTTGTCTCAAGATTTGTCTCTTGATTCTGTTTTTTGTTGACAATGCAGTATATTGGCAGTAAACTTTGGGTCCAAGACCATTCTCTTGATATTTCTCACTCTTCTGTTGTAGAGTCTGGACTATATCAACCAGACTACCTCTTAAATCCATTGCCAG
This sequence comes from Harpia harpyja, assembly GCF_026419915.1. Classification (NCBI taxonomy): domain Eukaryota; kingdom Metazoa; phylum Chordata; class Aves; order Accipitriformes; family Accipitridae; genus Harpia; species Harpia harpyja. Next base: position 29,265,296 of record NC_068947.1, read on the forward strand.
CTGAGTAGGTTCCAGCTGAAATGTTTCTCACTTCAGTGTGGATGCTAAAAGTTTCAAACATATCTTTCCTGCCTCCCACTGAATCACAAATGTTACTTTAAGAAGAATCTTTTGTTTGAATATGGATAGTCTTCATAATGGCCCATCCTCTTCTAATGGGGCTGGATCCTCAAACATTGACAGTGTACAACACAGCTTCAAGAAAACACTGTCTCATGAATGAGCTACTCTCCCAAATGAGACCATATACCTCAACAAGATCTTGAAAAGCATATTCCATGTAGTTTTAGTTGTGCTTTAATGCTTTTCAGAATCTGGACAACAGGAGTAAGCCTTTGCTACATGATCAGACAGCTCTATCTGTATGTACATCAATTGCTCAGCAGATTATTTGTGTCTCTGGATTACAGCATGATAACCTTGGAAACAAAGTACATCCCCTCATCCACACCACATCAGAGCAGAGCTTCCAGTTACACTTGCAATGCCACACTGAGGGTTTTGGTACTACTACATAAGTTTGAGATATCATCTAGGCTTCACCAGTACCATCCCTCATAGCTTTAGATATTTTAACCAGGAAAAAAATATGGGAAAACATTTGAATTTACAATGTAACTATGCATCTAGATCTACAGCTGAGCATATGTTATGATAATTTAAAGTGTCAGGATAATAAAATCATGTTGGTAGATTGTTTCTGCCAGGTGTTTGATATATGTTTGATATTTCTTAAGGCATAATCTCCACATTTCAGGTTGGTGGGTAGCCTCACTCAGATTTACACAACAAGGCCAATCATAGCTTAAGAAGTAAGTGTAAACCACACTAACAATTTTCTCACAATCAAGTAATCAAGCAACTCAGCTCCTCATCTGTTATGAAGAAAGATTACAGAACTCTTGCAAAAACTCTAGGTTTCCCGTTCCAAGACTGATTTCCAGTTCAACGCTGTTCCCCTCTTCGAGGAATCTCTTTGGCCAGAAGAAAAAAATTTAAGCCAAAAAGCTGTCCCAAGTCCAGCGAACTATCATGGTATTTCCTATTATAAACAAACGTTTGGAATCACAGATCAAAACCTGATATATATATATATATATATTCTTCTTTCTCTCCCCAAATTTACCTTGTTCTTATCCTTCAGACTCACTCTATACAATTATCTTTGAGGGATAAATTATAGTTTCCATTATATATACACATATCATCATTGTAATGATAGATAGTATAAATAAACTGTAAGCACACATTCCATCTAGGTTTATACTGTTGTGCATTTGCTTGTAGTATTTTGTTAGAGACACTACTGACACACACTGCCTACTAATTAAAATACCACTCACCTACACATAGGGACGATGCCTGGCGTGCCCAAAGGGAAATGAAGAGTCTTTGTCACACTTGCTTCTCCTTTTGGACTCCCATCCCTGTTTTGAAAGTAAACCTGATATGAGACCTGGGCTTAGATGAATCCGTCTTTTAACAAGAGCCTCTCACACAAAGAATTTCCCTAGCTTTTAGTCATTCTTTTTTATTATTCTATATTTATATTTTTCAGAAAGACTGGTTCAGTTCTTTTATCTTTCTTGCTAAAACATCCGACTTCCTTTTGAGATAGGCATAAGAAACCCCAACAATCTCTTATTTTCCTGTGCCGTGTTCTTTCTCTTCCTCACCAGCTAGAAGAAGAATCATTAGTAGTATCAATGATGATGATTGTGTAGGTAACCAAACACCATATTTGTGCTTTCTCTGTTAGGCCAGAAGCCATTCAGCACCTCAAGTTTTCCAGTCCAGCAAAACCTGTATCAGAACTCTCGAGCTCAGCCTTTATAGACATAGACTGAATTAATGTTCAGAGGTATATTTAGTGCTCTTCCAGATACAGGTTTTCACAAGCCTCCTCTTTGCCATTTTCCTTTGCCAGTTTACTCACCCAGGGGGCATTGGTTCTTTCAGTTATTGCTTCTTTATGGGGAGGGTTTCCATCTCTTCCAATATCACAGGCTGTGACAATCCAGAAGATCCATTATTGAGAGCCCCTTCCTAACCCTTGCCTATATTATTTTCATCTGCAAAACTCATTAGACTCCTCAGTAAGGGCCAACAAGTCCATAACTACACTAGATTGTATTTATATTTGTCAAGGGAGAATTTACCTTATCCTAAGGTAACAGCAGTTCTCTGAGTTAAAATGTCTCCCTTCTTCATTTGTATTCCCTTTTTGATCCCTTCTGTTTTGCACTTTCAGACTTCTATCAGATATTCTCATAAACAAAATGAATTATTATTTTACTAGCTTTCTAAAATATCTCAAAGTCTATATTTAATGGAAAAAATAAGTCTGCAACCAAAAAGCAAGATATTTAAAATAGAGTGTGCCACTACCAATTCCCTATGCTATCCTGAACTACCACTAAAAGAAAGGGGAAGAAAAATTAAATAAAATAGAAGGACATTTTCCTTCCTTTTTTCTCCATAATAGGAGATTCAGAGATTAGCATACAAGAGCAGTGGAACACATAGCACTCCTACAGACCTTAACAAAAGCACAAACCCAACTATTTTCTGCAGACAAGTTCTTAGAGACAAAGTATTCTGCAGACAAGACCTCTGAACAGGCTGACGACAAGCTTCTCTTACTAAAGAACCCCCACACGCAGCTGTACCCACTACCCTCTGTGGAAGGTAGTGCTTCCCTTAGCATCCTTTTGATGGACTAAAACTCAGCACCAAAAGTAAGTTCTCCAGACTGCAAGAGAGTCACCCAAAGTAAGGGCATGAGCTCATATATAACGGGTGGGTCCACAGATGGAGCTGTGGATGAAGGCCCCAGGTGGGGCTGGTCAGGGCCATTGAGGCCTAGTCAGGACCCTGATATAGAGTAAATAATAAGAAAATAGAGAATTCAGCCAGATTCAGAAATAATAATAATAATGAAACAAAAGGCATTACTTGCTTTGTGTGAATTTCAAGACAGACATTTGAAGAAGATCCTTGGGTAAGATACCATGCTTTGGGAACTATTAACTGAAGTTCTGAAGACTGTCTTTTAATGATTTGAATATGTAAAGCTTGGCGGAAAAGAAAAGCGCCCAGAAAAATGCATTCATGTAAAAAAACACAGAGAGTATATCTCCACCTGTTTTGGTACACTATTCTTTAAACTATTCAGCCAGTAGCCACAGACTCATCTTCATGTGGTCTAGGAAATATGCTTACACAAAGGCTTCCAGAAGACCAAAGTCTTTTTCCACCACATCAAGAAGCCATGCAAAAACGTATGCTGAAATAGAAGAGGAACTCCTAGTACTTGCACAGACCTATTTACTGGTTCAGTGCATATTTGTTCATCTTAGTTTTTAACAAGAAACAGAACACAGGTCACTGGTTATTTTTTCAACTATGATCCAAATAATATGATTTCATCTATTTTTTTCCCTACACTATGACTCTATCACACAAAAGTTTTCATAGGAGAAAATACTCCAGAGTATTTAGAATAGAGTTGGTAACCAAGCACCAAATTGAGAAGAAAAGCTGACGATAAGAGCAATCTGACCTCAACCTGGCAGCAATGATAGTGGATCAAAGCAAGTCAGAGATGAAGAACTAACACATGAAACTTGCAGGTAACTTCAACTCCACCTTCATCAGTGGCAAGTGAGTCAGCTTCCAGCAAATACGTTACCATATTGGCAGGACCAAAATAACCTTCATATGACTGATAGACTGCCTCTGAAAGGACAGCTGATTTTGATCCCTCAAGTACTTTAGAGGGCTGTGTTCCCCCAGTACCTTGAAGAACATAAAGTTATAAACAAATACATGGTCAGATCACAACATCCCGTATGCTAGTCTCCTTTTTTTCACTACATTCAGGCTATTCAGTAAATAAGCATTTGGATTGTAATAGTTTAGGGGTACAAAGGGAAAAAAAGGCACCGATAATAACAATCACCAGGGCCATTAATCTCCTCAAAGCTACCTGCCAGATCTTGGCAGTAGAAGCAACAGACTTGTTTTTTTGGAAAGGACACAAATACAGTACTGTGGCTGATTACTTCTCCAGATATATTGGTTTGGCTCTACTTATATAGACCTCACTGGCACACATTGTCCAGAAAGTAAAGTAAATACTTGAGAAACATGAAGTCCTCATGTCAGAAAATGGGCCTTTAAAACAATCAAAGTATTTACACAGAGCTTTTACATTCAACATTGTTGTCATAGTTTATTTTGCCCCCAGAGCAATGGAAAAAAGGTAGAGATGAGAAATGCACGAAATAGCACAGATTGAAAGAAAAACAAAACCCACAAACCTTCTGCAAAAATTAATGGGTTAATATAAAACACTTCTAGCCAGTCAACAACCATTGCACCTGGATCTGCTTCTGCAGAATTTCTGATGGTAAGAAGATTAAAGATGATTCTATCCATGGCACCCAGACAGCCTTAAACTAAATGTTCCAGCTCAAAGGAATGTTGAACATGAGAAGGTGAAATAAAAATCCATCAACAACAAATGTCAATGCCTGGCACAGAGCAAAACCACTGCCTGACCTGAGATCAGGGACTGGCGCACTTAGACATGTGGAGCTATTCAGAATTTAGCAGATATTCCTAGCCTAGAATTCTGTGAGGATTCAGAAGGATTTCTTTGGAGGATCTGGACTCATCTGCAGTATTTTCCAGTTCAACAAGGAGAGAATCAAGGACCTTTTTGAAGTCCCTAATGAAATGTAAACTACTTAGGAGACTTCCCACAAGACCACATCAGAACCCAGAACTATCCTCCTAAAGAACTGATCTTAAAACCTCTCTTTATGGATATGCTCCATATGCATGTGCATGTGTGTTTGTGTTTTAGAAATGTTGATTTGTCATTTTAAGTTTTAATGTGATTGCCAGACAAAACCAGGATATGTTGTAAGGTTAGGATAATAAACAGGACAATTTCAGGAAAGAGTTTTTCCTAGCAGCAGCATGAGCCACGTTCTTATTTAAAACATCAGATTATACCAAATATTTCATTTTGTGTGAGATCACCCATATCAAAACATTACCATTTTCTAAAACAAAATACTGCTTTTCATATTGGGAAAGGTTTATGGTAAGCTCTATCAACCTGGGCTGATGCAGTACCTTGTACTATGAGGATCTTGTTTTCCCCTCTGGTGACAGAGGCCTTTCTTGGTTTTGAACTGTCAAACACAGGTACTTCTTGAATTGCATATACAGTCCAATCCCAGAATACAGCTATCCCATATCTGTCATTGATCAGACATTGATCTGACTTTAAACCTGGACTCTTCAAAACCCAAAAAGAAAGGAACACCCTAATACATCTTACATGTAGGTATGGAGGCTGAAGGCCTGCATGGTTTTTCTTCTTCCATCAGATTTTCTTCTTATTAAAATTTTTCTCACTGTGAAACAAATTATTTCAGCAAATATTAAACTACAATATTACTAAAAATACAAAAATAAACCACAAAAATTAAATCACAACAACTGGACTCCAGTAAGAGGTGAAATAGAAGAAAGTGCCATTTGCCCATGAATCTTCACTGGCTGCAGTTTTGCTAGGAGTTTCCTGCCATGTTGCCTGAAGTCCCACACTCTTCCAGAGCATTTGTGCAGGACCATCGAAGCATTATCCATGGACAGGATGAGCCTGATGCTTTCACAACACCCCAACTTCTACCTGTGTTTTGCAGAAGTCTCCTTGCTTAGGTGTGCTATGCATATCAAAACAGGGTTTGCAAGGGATACAGATACAAGAACACCCACTTTGTAGTTCCCGAAGTTGACTCAGCTACCTGTTCAGCACAGTCAAGACATGTTCAGAAGCAGAGCTGTAGTCATATAAACAGCTTTACTGATGAAAATGCAAGTGCGTATAAACTTCCAGCACTTTGAGGCTAGGGATCAGTTTACTGGATGATTTGAAGATCTGAATTTTAACTTTAGATGTTTCCAGGAACAGTTAGGAGAAGAGCTAGATATCCTGAATCCTGTGGTGGATTTAGTCGAAAAAGCCTATGCTTCCTCTGTAATTTTGAAAAATTGCCCCTGCTCTTGAAGGGTAAGAGGAAGACTTTTTCTTTACTCTGAAAAAAAAATGTACTACAGAAGGACTCAATAAAGAAACTCCACGCTGATAATATCCTGAAGAAGTAAAATCTTTGCCTCTGACTGCAGCAGAGATAAGATCTCCCCCATAATTTTGTTCTGATTGTTGGATTTTAGTTCACTTAAAAATAAAACATGTAGTTACTTGGGATCTACGTGATAGATGTTTACCTAATTCATTTGCCACTGAGTATTTCCAGTTCAGGAGGTTTGCGAGATTTTTGGCCCTGACAGGTGTCTCTGAAAGAAGTGCAGCTTCAGTAAAAGTCCAAATCTCGCAAAAAATCACAGTTTCATAGGCCCAGAAAATACTGAGGCTGAATGTAATCATTCTAGACTCCCTTTCATGGTCTCCCAAAGGAATAGGTAACTGGCGTGGGGGTGAGAGGGAAAGGCTCCAAAGCATCTTGCCAGCTGTAGGTGGGCTGAGGAGTCCCCTGGACATGCCACTTCTCTCTTGCAGGGCCACATGTGGGCACGTAAGGCTCTCCTCACTCCTCCCTATGCACGGGAAGGGCCCAAGCCAGTCTCTCTTTCAAGATGGGGGAGCGCGCTCACATGCTCTCTCTGTTCAGAGGCACAGAAATCCAAAAGGAGGTTGCAGAAGGAGTAAGAAACTCCTTACTAATCTCAACAGAATAGGTTTGTGTATCCTTTCACTGAGACTCTAGTATGTCTTGCTACTTCAGTTATTCCATAACATTATTTAACCAATTTTCATCATTTTAACACCGTAAATTTGCATACCAGGAGGAACCAAAATTCAGGAACTTACCAGGTCCACATTCAGAACTGAAGTACATATCATTTCTCACCAGTTAGAGACACACAGCTATTTCTGTGTCAGCCAAATCAATGCTCAGACATCCAAAAGAGAAGTCTGAGAGTTTATTTCTAGCAGTCAGCAATCCAACAGAGGGTTAACACGATCGGTTATAATCATACATTTATGTGTATAGTTTTTATATATATATATAAAACTACATTACACTATATGTGTGTGTGTATATATATATATATGATACATGCATCTCTTAAAGGAAAGTCAAACCTGTCATCAGCTGAATGCTTAACACAGATATATTACTTTTAAACACACTTGCCTAGAAGAGAATCTGCACTAGGGAGTACCGGTATACAAGCACAGTGTATTTTGTATTTCTGTAGAAGATTACCTCACCTCCCTCCATTTCCTCTAAAATCTTGGTAGAAGAGGAAATTAAGGGAGACAAACTGAACTGTGATGCTTAGGGAGTCCCTTGATTCTGCCTGTCACAGTTTTAAGCCTGCTCAGGGCCTCAGGGGAGTCTGGCTGTTCTTACTCCTCCTCTGCCAACCAGACAGTAACGGCCCACTGCTTTTATTCATTACCCTGAATGTAATGCACTAAATTTAACAAGTAACACACTCAGCAGGAATTTATTGGCCTTTTGCAGCATGATTGCAAGGTAGGATATGGATATGGATTCCAATTACTGCTGACACCCAGATAAGAGGAACAAAGCCTATATATGGTTGTTATTAATCAAAGTATTACAAAGAAAAGAAAAACAAAATAAGAATAATTTAAAAATACTTAACTAAGTACTTTTTTCTATCAAAATGTCAGTTGTTCAAAATAAAATTATGCTGGTATTTTCTAGCTAGGAATAATAAAAAGGATAGCATATTATACAAAAATGGCCAGAAAGAAAATGTAAATAACAGCTGTTATTGATTATAAAATGACATGGAGAAAATTCATATCCCAGGAGATGTAATGTACTGTGCAAAGCTTCAAATAAAAATATGCATATGTTCACAGCTATAGAAGTATTAATGATCACTAAACAAAATAAAAATTCTGTGTAATATATTCCAGAGAGCTGAGATTCATATTCATCTGACAGTATTAAAAGATGGGATAGGAAGAAATTAATTTTTCTTGTTCACATCTGGAGTTTAAATAGGTACAATATGAATGGGCAAAGAACAAGCCAAAGACCACTGCATCAAAATTCCAGAAACCAGCAGATGTGAAACACATGTATGTCTCTCCCAAACCTCTCCCAGGTGAGCACAGAAACTAACCACTTAGCTATATGTGATTGCATTCATTTCATAACACTGCAACCCACAACAATATTAAATATTACAGTCATTCAAAGCAGTAAGAGGCAAAGAATTTGGATTCATAGTGTTTAGAATTGCCATTCAGCTTGGACCTAGAAGATGAAAAGTCCTTTCCAAGCTATCTAAACCATTAAGGTCAGCAGAGTGGGACTAGAGAGCTTGTGAAATTTCTCATTACTATCTATTCCAGATATTCAGGCTGAGCACATTGGACAAAGAATAATTTCTGGTAACAACTCCATTCATTCCCTTTCCAAACCATAAGCAGGATGGATTACTTTTGAAAATGAGTGAGTTACAAAAGATGAAAATTTCTGAAAAGACACCATAGTACAATTTGCTTGAAATTCAGTGAGTCTTCTATTCAAACAGGCTACTTCATATGCTTCTGGGTATGACTTGTCTATTAGTTCAAAAATTAATAAGAAAAGGGGAAAATGGTGTTGCAAATACTGCACTGGCCCTTCCTGGCCCAACCCTACAACTCTTTCCTGCTTCTTGAGAACCTATTCCCTGTATACTATTTATTTCCCAGTCCCTTCAGTATTGGTAAAAGGCAATGTATTTGCCCACTGGGAGCAGAACTGACACCAGCAGTTGTCTCAAACAAACCATCATGAACTTTTCAGTGAGACTCCCAGAAAGGAACCTGATGCAATAACTTGGAGACTAAACTTAAAAGAACTTCAACAATCCTCCTGTCCTTAATTAAAGACTTTATTCTAGAAGACCTTATTGTCATGTTTTCTGCATAAGACACAGCACATGTAAAAAACTTACTGCACATATAACCTGTGCTAGCTTGCCTTTTCTGGGATGCTGTCTGTCACCTGTGAAAAGCAAGAGACCAGTCTGCTGATGTTGAGGATTGTATTTTTCATCTCTCTTGTGAGGAAAAATGCCATGAGCAGATCAGTCATCATGTCTTACCTATACAAGACAGATAAAATACAAGTTATAAAGATTTGCACATCTCATCAAATAAGGAGGGGAGACAAATCTTGATTTTAATGAAGGCAATTACTTAGTAAAACAGAAAAACAATCATGTTTTCTCACCTCATTTTTGCCATTTTACCTAGTATTGGAAAGTGGTTTGGGACTGGGTACAGCAGGAGGGAGAAGAAGATAGAGAGGAATAACATTTTTTGGAAAAATTACTTTTTAAACAGACCCTATATACATCATATATTGTATATTACCTATCACATGGTATTTGCTATGTATATATGAATGATGGATTGTATGAGAGCATAAAATAATTTTTGCTGCATTTGATGCTGTAAGGTATTACTGAGAAATACTTGATTACATATGTACATGATTTCAAACTGAGAAACAGTTGGGTCGACGATGCAGCCTTGGATATCAAAGAAATCTTTTATTTTTATTAATAGCTCTAGCATTTTCTTGCAATGTATGAAGGTTGTCACTGAGGCAGAAATGGAAGCAGCTATAATTTTGGTTCATCAGAGCATGCAGATACGTACATAACTTTAAACTTGAGAGTAGTGCTCACCAGGGCTTTGTAAATAAGGACTTTAATAAGTGATGACTTAGTAAAATACGCTATTTTCCAAACACTGGCTTTAGAGAGCTTTTGGACCCCAAAAGAAAGGTTACTTCTCTAGTCCTCCAGCTAAAATGCATGCTGGCCTTTTACAGTTCTTGCTCACAGCAAAATAAATGCACAGAAGCTATGTTTCTGTGATTGTGTACACATTGTTTTGTAGAGAACATGAAACAAATGTTTCCTCATATTGCAACTAGATGATTATATGGGGAAAAAACCTGAAAGGTGGCTATTGTAGCTTGTCAGTATTGCAACAAATGTTAGAACTCCAGCCTTTTGTTCTCAAATGTTAATGGCAAAAACCCAACATCATCTGAAAAAGATTACAATTTAAAATGGTAATGATACATTTGTCTCAAGAGAATTTGTATTCTGTCTGCAAATCAATCAAGATATGGTGAAAGGATTTAGAGAGAAATCACAGCTGAATGTATAAAATCCTGGGAACAAAGAATGGTACCTGCATACAGGAGACAGCTGGAAGTACCCATCAATGGACAGAGAAATGCATTTCTCCTTATTCTTGTAAATACAAAACCTTGTCAGTTCTGGTAGTTTCTGCTATATATGACACAATTTTTGTTTACAGCACACTGTCAAGAAAGATACTGTGCCCTCCATATTTTTGCTAGCACATACCATGGATGTATATTAGAACCAGACTCTCATGATTGGAATAAAATCACTGAAATGTGGATCAGGTTGATAACTTTAATTCAAAATATTCTTTTTTTTCCCTGAATTTCTCACAATGCTTTTAACACACTAATCCTTAAAAATCATTTAAGCAATAAGAGTAGGAGAAGGCATCACATTGGAAGGGAATAATTTCATGCCTCAGATGTGTTGTGAAGCATAAGGACGAAGAATGAGTGACTTCAGTCACCTGAGAAGTGCAATGATTCCCAGAAATGCACTGCCTAAAGTATCTTATTGCTATTACTGCATGGAAATTATTTTAGAAAAGGTCACACCCATGGAGCTAGTAAGAATTATTAGATATGAGTGATTAAGGTGGCAACCATACAGCCTATAATTCACTGTTTAATAAATAAGTGAGTTCTCCCATCACACTTTTAAAAATAAAGTGCACATTTTGAAGATTAAAAAGAACGTCCTTGCTCAGGTGAAGTGCCACCCTGGCCGAGCGTGACTGTCAAAGCTCTGCTACAGCAGCTGAGAAAACTCATCGTTCGAGCTGTTGTACCTACCCCAGAAGACTTCTATGGTGACATTTGTCCAAACCCAAAACAAGCATTCAGGAGATGCAGAGATGTTTGTGCTGACTAGAAAGGCAACCACAAAGGTGAGCATCGCTCTACCTTACCGCCTCTGGAGTACTGATGCTGGCATGCAAGATACTGCCACTGGGAAGCACCCATTTCCCCTTCCTCTGAGCAATGCCTCTGCCCAGGTCTATCCCTGAGAGCAGCCGCCATCTTCCTGGGCTCAAGAGTGCCAAAGAAGTAAACATATGTGCTCCACTACTGTATAGGCAAGAGACTGTAGTGCTCTCTGGGTCAAAGGCCTGTTCAGGTTGGGAGCAAATACTTCAAATTTTGCTATTAGTTTTGTTGGAGCTTTTATCACCATTTTGTTTCTTTTACAGTGAAAAATCACTTCCATTCTGCAGAGCTGAAACAAAATGATGACTTATTTATGCAGATTTTGTATTTAATAAAAAAGAGGTTTCAGAAAACCTGCAAAAAAGAAACTTTAAAAAAATAATCCTTCATTACATGGAAAACAGGCTGCAGTTCGGTTTGCTGATGCATCATCTCATGGATTCTACTACAGCATATTATCAACTATTGAATGTAAATAACATTCTGATTTTGGAAAAAAGAATCATTTTTCTTTTGAAAAAATTAGAATCATAGCTAGTTTTTTAAGATACATCATGAATCTAAATTTTCATCTTTAAAGATTGCACTCCCATTCTCATTCTTGGTATATGTTGTAATTTAACCCTAGTAGATATTGTGACAATATTTTCTTCCTTATTCATGTCAATTTATGAATTACAGCATGCTTGATCTTTAGTTTCAGGAGAGTTTTCTTTAATTCTATGATACTATTTTTTTTCCATTTGCCTGATAATCTGAACAGCAACAAAAAAAATCTAGTTTAAAATTTAAAGAACCAAAGGAAAAAAAAGTAGTTTCTGATTTTAAACCAGCATATTTTGTACAGCTAGCTAGTTTGTTATGGATCTGAGGAACTGATCCGAGTATCTGAAGCACTTTCAACTTTGCTGTCACAATGAAATATTTAAATTAAGGGACTTATTTTTGCTCCCCTTGAAGTACTATTCAAAGTACCTCATAAGGATAAAATGTGATAAGAAATCAAAAGGATAAGGCATACTTGAGGAAGTATTCTCACAGCCCACTCAAGGTACGTAACTCGGACATGATTCCATGTAACTAAGTTTAGCAGCCAACATCCACCACAGAGGCAATATGTAGAGGCAGGTTCTGTCAGAATGTAGTAAAGAACATTTAATTAGGATGTATAAATTTAGAAGATGCAAAGACTCCCACCATTTCCAGCCACATTGTATTGAAATTTTTTATCAATAAAAACAAACATTTGCAGGAATGTCACAAAACAGAATTTGGGGTGATATTTTTTGTTTGGGGTTGGGGTTTTTTTGTTTGTTTGTTTCTATTTATTTTTCCTTTTTTTTTCCCATTTATTTTTTCTTTTGTAGACATGCTATAAAGTGTGTGGGGGGAGTTTTAAACAGCAAAAAAGTCTCACATTCAAGATAAATTTACAAGGCATTTACTGATTGTTAGAATGCAAGAAATGCTGTAATTTACTCCTTCTAGCTTGAACTTCTTCTGTTGTTCGATTTTTAGCAATTTTTCTGGGAATAAACAGAAGCAAGTGTGTTGGTCTTAGCACCTAAGGGTAGGCGAGATCCTGCAAGTCTTTGTCTTTCACATTAGAGAGCATCCACTGTGGAAGGACTTTGGAGACTCAGAAGGACTTGACAGCTTTGCATCTTCTGGAAGAGACTAATTTGCTGCCAGTTGTGGTAAACAGTATATATTGTGGTGGGTAGTGGGCTTAATTACCTACAATAATGCTTCTTGGTTTAAGAACTCAAGCTGCTCAGGCTGGAAATCATGAAATAGCAACAATGCAATCTTCCTGTTGTTTTTTTAATTTCCTTTTTTTTCTTCCCCCCCACCTCCCCACCCCCATGAACTGGTTTGCATGCTTTCATTTGCAAATGTTGTTGGGACAATGTCAGGTTGCTCTAGGCCAAGCATTCAGATTTCTTATCTATATTTTATAAAACTTAATCCCACTGGCAATATTTGCTTGATTTCTCTAATGGTTCCAATGAAAACAGTGTTTCATTTGGCTTTAAACTGTGTTCACAGATGAAACATTACAGGACTATGCCAGGATATGAGGGCCAGACACTGAAACCAACTCTAAACAAAAACTGAAACTACTTAGTCTGTGTATCAGTTATAAAATCTGAAAAAAAAAAAAGGTAAATAACCCTAAAAAAATCATAAGAATTGCTTACACAAAGAAATAAATTTTCAGTGATTATATTTACAATGGAAAATGTTCCCTTTACAATGGCTTGGTGGTAAGCTTACTTCTTTTTTTTTAAAAGTAATGTACCACTGATATTTTGTAACATGCTGCTGATGTGGTATCAACCAGCTTCCCAGCTCGGGGCTGCGGGGTCCCAGACGTGACAATGTTCATTAACACCCAGCAGTTGGATGAATTATCGGGCAACCAGCATGCGGAGTTTCACATCTCTCTTCTGTAATTCAAGGGGGACCTTCCCCTCCGGCCCACTCCCACTCCAAGTTTAACCCTTCAGCAAAACTTCTATGCTATCATTGCAATGAGGTCTAATCCACACTAAATATGCTAATCAAGAAATACCTCAAGGGCCTTTTTTGATCATTTCAGTTATACATATATGGCAAATCTGCAGCTTTCAGTGTTATCTACGGTGAGAAGTCACTGACTCTGGTCTATGAAATGTCATTTGCTTTGTCCCGTATAATAGGCAGGTTTTAAACATAGTATTTTTTATCAACAAATGCAGGCTGGGACATTAGCTCAGAAGGACACATTCCATACAGACAAGATGGATGCCCTGTCTGAACACTTTGACCTTCCAATCAACAGACATCGCCACAAATAATTTGGTGGGGGGGGAAGGGAAGCTGAGGAAAAGTGTCTACCCTGCCAGCATCTCCATCCACACGTCCATAGCATGCACAGACAATACCCCGGATGTGAGAGCCCTGTGATGGATAACAGTGGAAGTCCATCAGTTTTTGCAGCTAGCCTCTTTTTTTTATTGTGAGATTCCCCAGAAAGGAGAGTGTCAATAGGAAACACAGATGGGGCGAGTCCCAGCAGCACTATGGTGTGCGCTGCCAGATAGTCAGCGAGAAGCCATAGCCCCAGAGAAACAGATACATGACTCCTATACCAATGGTCTTGTGCTTCTCTGGAAAACCCTCAGGGATCTGCTGGCTTTGGGTGAGAAATCTCCCTTGCTCTTTTCAGGGTAGGAAAAACCTGCCTCATTCCATGGAGAAATTAAGGAAATATCAGCTAGTGAAGTCTCATGGAATTTCCCTTTGATCGATACCTTTTGTTGCAGGTTCCTCCATAGAGAGAAGAGGGGTTTATGCCCTGGCTTGAAATTGCTAAAACTGTAAGACCATGTTACACTGCATGCAAACGCTGGAAAAAAGCACTTTTGAGAACCGTGTTGAAGAAAATGGTGGATCTTCCTCCTTCTCAGGCCTTATTATGCGAGCTTGAGGGTCCGTCTGGTGAGGTGCTGTGCTACCTGCACCCACCTCTAGGCTGGACCCGCCCTTCTCCCAGAGGAGAAAAAGAAAATCAGGGAGTTACACACAGGAATGACATGGCGGTTCCTCATAGCTTCGTTCCCTCGCTGTGGGTACCAGCTGAAGATGGGGCCCTGTGTGCTAAAACAAACCTCTCGTAAATATTTCATATTCCTGAGTCAAGCAAAAAAAGCCTGCCACCACTCTTTGCATTTCTATTATTTAAAGGGTCACTAATCAAGCAGTGAACTTACCTTTCCGACAAATCTACATACTAGACAATCAATATTCATCTGGTGCTAGCGATACCCTTTCCCCTGCCCGCCCAGCGGGTGAATGCAAGCCGGGCTGTCTCCCTCCTCGCTGGGGATTAGCACAGCCTGGGCAATGAGCCCCGAGGACTCACGAGGGTGTGCTGTGTCCAACACCCCTGGGAAAGTGTTTGCAATTGCCGCAGTGGGTACAGTAGTGGTGAGACTAGGAAGGGTTAAAGTTTTGCCTGTGACACTGAAATTGAGGCCAGCTGTAGGTCATATTCACGTCCCAGTCACAGGAAAATGAACCTGTGAGACAGAACCTAATTATCTGCTAAACCAAAAGCCAGTCTCAGTTCAATAACTTACGACAGAGCTGGCAGCCAGATATAGCGTTGTCATGGTAACGCCGAAAAAAAATCCACTGCAGTAGAGAACAAGAAGGAAAAGAAGGAGACTGTAACCCTAAATATGCTGTAGCCATTTGATCCTGGACAAGTGGATATGTCTAAAGAGCCAGATTGCTACAACTGTCTATCCACTTTAATATCCTCTATAATTACTGAAATGAAAAATGCAATTGCAGTGTCCTCTGAGCTAAAAACCAGGAGTAACTGGCTAACTGGGAATTAATTTCAGAGCGAACAATATCGGCCTCTTTCCCCTCTCAACACACACGGACTGAGAAGTATGCGGGGGCTGGAGAGCAGAGGCGCCTGCTTCCCGCTAGTTCAAAATCACTGCATGCCAATCAAACCCTTGGTTTTCCCTATCACCTTCCCCTCCTTCCTCTTCTTCCATCCACAAGCCATTACACACAAAGGAAAAGTTTAGCAGAGCAAAGCACTAAAGATCTCACTTTGGAGACCGTAATGTCTGACCTACATGAAATTATGGGTGACATGAGTTTAAAGCTCCCAGCAAAACATCCTGAGCAGGGCCCTGTACACAAGACACACAACAGATCACAGGGCACCACAATGGACCCATGCTCCTGGGAGTCATGGTACGAGGGATCCCATCCTCCCAGCACGCTCCTATTGGGAGCTAAGCACAGCACTCTCAAGCATTGCCAGCGCTAGATGTGGGGCTTTTCGCAGCTGAACACCCCCCAGCAGCAAAACAAAGGACACCATCCTTGGATGGCTCGTTGAGCTGGTCAGGCACACGCGCACACAGCAGCAGCTCGGCTGTTGACCACCACCCCCCTGCTCTGCCAGGCTCCTCATCACAGCTGTGGAAAAGTCACAAAAAGTCAGACACAAGCCCGTACCAAACACAAAATCAAATGCGTGTTTTGAAATACAAGTTCAAAAAGTCATATATACATACATATATATATATGTGTGTGTGTGTGTGCATGCACATATTTCTTACTGCTGTGAGGACAGCAAAACAAATCTTTGATCATTTTGGTCAGAGGTGTGGATTTGATGTCAAAAAGATCAGCAGTGATTTCATGAAAGAACATGTATCTGTTTATGTGTGTGCATGTTAAAGACAGAGATTTTAAATGAAACATCATGGTTAGAAAAATACAATTAAACCAAATAAACCACTTATTTTGGTCGGCACTTCTGTATAGGTGTTTCCAGCTTGCTGCCAGAGCTATCTGCGCTATCCAGAGCAGCTTGCTGAACAGCGAGACTTCACCCCCAGATGCTAGAAACTGCATGGTTTCAGATTCTCCCATAGGCATGCTATTCAGACTCAAAATGTTCTTGCCATTACTAATTTTATGAGAGACTTCTAAAAAAATAATAGTATTCCAGGGGGTTAGGATAGCAAAATAATTTCCAACCTGAGAGTGTGATTAGGAAATATTGCCCTCATATTTTTACCCTGCACAGGCTTTTTTTTCTTCTGACTGGATAGGGGAAGTCCAGATTTGGCAGTTCTTTTTCAGAAAAACCTCTCATTCTAGTAATAACGCTGTCTGAATAAGAAATACTCATTTAGGTATGGTGCCTTCTGAAGTGGGTTACGTCTCAATCGCTACTGCACAGTGCTGGATAAGTAATGAAAAAAAGGAAAATTCATTCAGCAATATGTTATTCGTATTCTAGCTTTTTTTTTTAAAAAAAAAAAAGAAGTAAAAATACCCCAACAAACCAACCCCAAACCCACAAAACTCCACAGGCAACATATTGTGTAGATCTCCATATCCCCATATTGTTTGAGAGTGGCATCCTGATCTTGTAAATACTTAATATTAGTACGTAGTCCACTGAGTAGTTCAACTGAGGTGGTAGAGGTGTCTGGTATCTATCGAGAATGTGAGCATGACCTTTCCATACATGCACAGGTTTTGTTAGCAGTGACGTAGATCAAAGGGGGACCATGGTATTATTTTCGATGAGTCAGCCTGACACTTGGCATAAGTGAGGTCTGCTAAAGTCAGTGGCCCTGAACCTGATTATGCTGGTCATGAATTTGGCCTCATTTTCATAACAGAAAATATAAATGACCTTGTGCTTTTTTTCATTGAGCTCTGTATTTCTGAAATGTTAGCAACTTGCTTTTCAACCAGCCCAAGAATGCACTGAGTCTCTTCAAATTGTGTAAAGCGTTTTTAGGAAAATGTCTTCTGTAACTGCTGGAAATTGGCTTTAATGCCAGGGATCTAACTCCGTAAACTGATAACTCATTTTTGAGAGAAATTTTCTAACAATGCCTCTGAGTCTTTAATACAAAGAATGCTTTCATGGGAAATTCAGAGGCATGCAAATAATGCAAAAGAACAGAAAAACTATTGGGAAAAGGTAACATTCAGTTCAGCACAGGGAACAGAAATTCTGCTTCCATTTAAAAAAGCAAAACAAAAAATACCCTGGTCTCCACACATGGGATGAGGAACAAAATCTTGACTTTGCTACTCAAATGTATTTGTTTGCCATCTGAGCCTGCAGACACTCTGAGACAGTATTTCCCAAAGCAGTGGACTGCTCTTTCCCTCTCAATTGCACAGATCTGCTGAGGAAAAACAGGCTCATACAGGGGCTGAAGCAAAGGAGAATCTCAGTGTGGGTTTGCATTACCGCTGTGCAACGGAGCTGCCTCTGTTTGCTGTGCTTCTGATAGATAGGGCCACTCTTACAACTGGAGATTTTGGGGGAAAGGAAGCAACCATCCTCATCTGTGATGTTAGCAGCACATTTATCACTAACAAATCCCTAGACCGTACACTTTAAACTGCTCTTTGCAGCTACGAGAAGGGTAAACTGGAGTACTGACATAGTATATGTTTACACAGCTGAAATCCAAATGTGTGCCTCACTTGATCTTCTGACATTTGTAGAAAACAGTATGAAAAGACCAATTAATGAAAAATGAGAGCACCATTTTGTCATGGCAGAAACATTAGAGAAAGCTATTGATTAAAGAGCCTATCTTTTAACATCAACATTAAAAAAAGTAAAGAAGAAAGTGAAAAAAGAGAAAGCTTAATCTGACCATTATAACAGTAACAGCGGTCAAATGCTGGCGTGTGTCTGTGTATGAAACTCCGGCTTACATAAACCTGAGCTACACGCAAGTATCCACTGACATATTTCACTATGCTGTGCTTTTATCCAATTTCCCCCTGAAAATATAAACTCCAAAAATGAAACTGGTTGTTACAGTCACACTGGAATATTTTAAGGGAGATACCTTTCTGAACAAAATACGTAGTTTGTGAAGTTCATGAAAGTCCAATGGAATGGGACAGGTAACACAGGGCTCAGTTTCCTACATGTAGGTGTCTGTTGCCCTTTGTGATGGCTTGGAGTATCTGAGATATCTATATGAGGCTGGCAGATGTGTCACACAGTCCCTATGGACTTGCAGTCTTCTGGAGTGGTACCAGTAGGATGCCCTAAAGGTAAATGGCATGAGACATCTATAGCTTCTCTACTTTTTTTAAACATGTCTAATGACTTACGGCTCCTCTGAAGTCCCAAGTACTAAATTCAGCAGTTGCTATCATTAGGACAAGTGAATTTTACTGGTTCTAACACATTACTGTACAAAAACTATGTGTGAGCCTCCTGCAGACAGAGGCAGAGACAGTCGAGCCCTGTGCTCCAAGGATGCTCGCAGGGCTGAGCAGACTGACGCCCCTTGCCTCCCCAGAGGGTTTAATAGCCTTGGTTTGGTGCTGCACCAACCACCCCACAGTGCAGCCAGGTTAGAAATATGCACTGGGCACAATGGCTACCTAGACCAAAGCTCATTTATTTTCTGAGCTGACTAAAAAGCAGTCAGCTTGCTTTTCCACTGTATTGTGTAGTTATATATATCTCAGTATAAAATGGAAAAGTGCTGCCATCCCTATTTTACACAGTTTAAATGACTAGGCAAAGGGGATAGCAATGGAGTTGTCGCCTACTTTGTCTTAGTCATACTGGGTGAACTGGATTTTCTTACATAGATTGGTCACCACTGTGCTGAACAACTAACATTAAATTCAAAGGTTCTTACTATGCAGTCAGGTCTGAAAGAAATACCAAGTAACCATATGAATCCATTTTGATTGGCCTCATCAACTGTGTTGTAGTATGTGCTAATAAACTGGCATACAGCAGAGTAGCTTTACTTGATCTAATCCTCCTAAAATCAGCACTTATTATTAGATGTTGAATTTTGGTTATGAAATAAGAACTCAATGACTGTCTTAAAAATGGGGACTGTGAATTACTTCAGATAGAGTCTTTAGTAAAATCATACAATTTACAAATTGCGATGCTATAGTTACTTTAAAAAGCTCATGTACAGTCTACATGAATCACCTAATAAAGCTGCTGTATTAAAAGCTAAAATCTCTGTTTAAACTAAACAGTTAATATTTAAACTAATGTTCCATTAAAAACATGCCAGGATAGTTTTGCATCATGTTAAATGATACACAGTGAGGCCGCTTGATTTGTTTCTATTTTTGTTGTAGTTTCTAGATCCTGAGCAAACTAGCTAAATATTATATTTCTTTGCTTAAATCTAAACAGAACCTTTCACTCTGTTAATATAGATGATTTAAAATCCTTTTCCAGAGCTAGTATTCTACTTTGATTCAGTCTTCAATGTAAACTTTTCATCTTGTTCTTGAAACCCATGACTCAGTAGATACAATGTTCTGACAAGGGCTGCTATGGTAAGAAATGCCTTCCAGCGTGCATTACGCTGTTCCCCATGTAATTTGGGGATATGTTAAGTACAAAAGGATCAAGCTCATAGTATGGAGCTTTTTGGGAGTGGAAATAGTTTAAGTAAGTAAGTGTTTTGTAAGGATGGTGGCCACTCTTCAAAACATTTAAATGTAATGATGACATCTTAGCAGCTGAAGCCAATGACAAAAGCTCCCCGTGAATTAACAAGGCCAAAGCATTCCTTTATGGAAACTACAAGGCTGCAAGATGCCTCTGTCTTCCAGGGCATGATTTGCGCTGATAAAAACAGTCATGAGAACATCATAGTGCCAAATGTCCCAGTTCTGATCCAAGCCACCTTAAAATCTCTCCATTGTCCAGAACAGTGTGTGGCTGGAAAAGTTTGCCAATCAGCTATATGTATCAGAAAACAACATTGGCCCCAGGCAAAATCTGTCATATAACTGCACATTACAAATTCTACCTGTCGAGAAAACACTTAGAGAAAACAAATTAAGTGAGCATAATGATGCAGGTTGCATAGAGGTGTTGCACCTTGGAAGTCCATGCAAACCACTTACACAGGGCTCCAACATTTTCTGTCCTCCTCAGTTGCAAATGGATCTGCAGAACATGGAGATATTTGCAATCAAGAACAGATACCATTGTTATGATACCAAAAGGCTTCATACAATTAAAGCAGAAGAAATTAAACAAATGCACAGAAGAAAGCAAAAAATTCTGCCAAGGGTGCTTAAACAGGTTGGTACCACCTATTAGTCACTGCGTTACAGTCTGTGGGAGACAGGAAAACACAACAGAGAAGTATCAGTATACTTGTCCTGATCTTATCCTTTTCCCTGGGTATGTACTGGTGGCTATTGTCAGAGAGAAAAGATTCTGGGCTAGATGCTAGCAATTTGCTAGATTGTTAGCATTTCTTTCCACACCAGCACCCTGCCTTTTGTTGCTTCTTAAGATGTGCTGTGATAAAGCCAATGGACAGTGTCTAGACGGCACATAGCTATGGCCTTTGAAAGTCATTTGATGCAGTAGGGCTGTGTTATACATGCATGGTTTTAACGAGGTTCTTACAGGTTTTTCGGGAGTATTGTGCAGCAGGCAAGAGAGACAGAAAGAGAGAAAAATCCTTACTTTCGATTTCACACCTGTTGCTATAGACACCGCTACGTGTTTCACACTATCTTGTTTAAGGGGTTTAAATATGGAATGGCCATCAGACATATTTAATCCTTTGTATGCTAAGGAGGTCTTTGCTTTTTCAGCTTCACACAGGAATGTATCTGTTGGCAAATTTAGGCATAGCTTACTCTTTTGGCTTAGATTCTCATATGCGCATTACATTACGCCACCTTCCCTCCTTTTTTTGACCAAAGTGTCCCGCAGACTGTTTTGTGTTGCCAAGTAAGAAAACTAAAATTTGGCAGAGTGTGGTAGCTCCTCATGCAACAATTGGAAAGAATATTTCAGGGTCATTTTTGGACCTTCAGTCACGGAAGGTCTGATGCCACGTTAAAGCATTCAGCTGGGGGAGTGACTGCGTGCACTACCTCATCTGCAACACAGCCAGTCTTCCTCCAAAAGGGCTGTTGTGCTACATATCAGACAGTTGGAGCAAAGGAAGTTTTGGATTGTATTTACTTACACTTGCTAGTGCAACAGTACCAGGGTGCTACAATCATTAAGCTCATTCCCCTCCCTCCTTGAATGGGGAATATCTTGCCTTTACTGTACGTTCTTACAGATTAGGCAATAGAAAGAAAATAAAAGAAAAAGCAACTTTAATTGCATTCACATAGGGTTTCTTCTTCTGTATTCAAATAATAAAAAGTGCAGCAGAGATTTTTATAAATTCTGGGCATTTTGAGTGCAGAAAGGCAGTTATAAGCATGAAAATTTATTGTGCAATGGGAAGTCCTAGTGTAGCAGCACTGGCACCCCTTCAGAGCACCCCACAGGCATTCACGTCTAGGGGAGTGGGGCTGTGAGTACACATGCTCTGAGCTGTGCCTTTCCTTCTTCCTTCCAGTGCAGGCTAGCTACTGCCTGTGGAGGTAGCAAAAAGGTAAGGTAGTTAAAGTTGCACTGTCAGCCAAAGGAGCTGTTCCCATCACCTTCAACAGGCTGTCAGAAATGGGAGTTTCTTTCCCATGCCTACATGGAACCAGGTCCCATGATGCACTGCTTACACACGCATATTTCTGTAATTTTAAACTGTACGTAGGAAATGAAAGTCATTGTATAACACAACTAATCCTTTATCAAGATCATGGAAATTCTGAATAAGACACAAAAAAGAACAAGATCGGGTTTGGAGTAGTATCCGAAGATTTGTGAAATGAAATTGATTTCCATTCAAATCAGGTCTTTTACTCTTCTTGAAAATGTCAAGGTGTCAGCCTTGGCCATTACCAGACTGTGATTTATAGTTGAGACAAAGCGATAATACTCAGGTGACTGTCTGGAACTGTACTGCTGTGTCTGGAAAGGCTACAGATGACAGCCATCTCCTTTCTTAACCAACTTGCATTGCTTATCTAAGATCAGTCTTCCTACACCCCTCCTCCCCAAACCCTTGATAGAAAAATGATAAAATATATAGGCTTGAAGATTTACTGAGATCAGACAAATAAGCCTTGTGAAGGGAGTAGGTTACAGAACTTCGGAGAAACACATTAAAAATAATCCTTTAGCTAGCTATATCCTGGCTGTTTGGATGAATACCTGTAAAATGTGATACTGATTCCCTGGTTTCAACACATGGGTATGTTTTAATCCATCTGTAGGATCTATTTCTGTAACTTGAGTATACTAGAAGCACAGAAAATGCTGAAATCAAGTAAGTTTTCAAATAGTAAGAATAATAAATACAGCTGCTGTCATTTCCTTCTGAAATTAAACACAATTTTTTCAATAAACAGAGTAATGGAGGTTAAAAACTACCTGGCTAATATTTAATCAAACACTGATGAGGTAATTCTGTTATTTCTCCCACTGACATAAAGTTTTGCTTGAATAAAGACAACAGAAGTACTTAACAGTTTAGGTGCTACACTTCTACTAATTTTAGCTGGAATTAGGCACCTTCAGGTAGCTCAGACAAGGCTTTTTCAAATCTATTTCTCTCTCTATTCCTTCAGCTATACTTGTGGTCTCAGTATAGTGGAGTGAAGGAGAGAATAAACAAGATATATGAGTCAAACAAAAGAAAAGAGGAATTACTAGGACAACTAATAAGACCATTCCTGACATCAGATCACTCATTCTGGAATTAGTATTTGCAGAGGATATTGACAAAATGGGAAGGGTTCAAACAAGAGCAAGCAACATGATCTGATCTTCCTGAAAACCTAACTCACATTAAGACAATGAAGATAATCTCATTATTCTTTTAGTGAAAATGCTAAGAGGTGAAAGCAAATGACCCTTTAAATTGTCAGGAAAAGTTTCAGTATCTGGAAGCTGATGCGAAACAAATTCCAATTAGAAATAAAGTCTATGTTTTTCATAGTGATGTAATAGATTACTGGCACACTGTTCCTGTGGTTATTATGGATTCTCTGCCACCCCGAATCCTAAATATACGTGCTAACTAAACAGAAATTGTTGGTGTTGATGTGGGAGTTGCTTGCTGAATGCTTTGGCATGTTTTATGGTGGAAGTCAGACTAGATGATCAAGTTTGCCTTGGCAGTGGCCATATGATATTTCTGCTATGTGTGGGAGACACAAGGGAGGAGAGCAAGGGAGGAGGTAAGGCGGAGGGAAAAGGAGGGAAGGAAAGAAGGAGGAGATGTCTGGCTGTCTTCCTTGCCTAGTGTATGTAAGGTGCAAGCCTTGTGTGGTACCATGTTTCCTGGTTCAGTGAACTGCATGCAGATGGTACCAAGAAGCAGAGAGGATATATAGGATGGCATTCAGCCACAGGTTCTACCACAGGGCAGAAGAGTCTGCAAGTCATCTGAGAAGACTACTGCAGATATTAAGGTCTGCTGTCACTTCATAATCTGAGCTGCATGCCAGCTGAAGGATTTCTTGGCCATAGTAAGATCATACAGAATTGAGACACACATGATTGCTTTATAAAAAAATGCTGACCCCAGTGACTCTCTTTGGAACTACTCCTTAACATGTTTTTTTCTTACTGGCTATTGCAGAAGATCATTAGGACCATTAAAAATATTAATCTGAGAAAAGTAAATGTGGATGCCAGAACAAAACTGATGAGTCTCAATGGAGACTAGATGAATATTGGGATGTGAGATCCCATAGCTTGTTCAGATGTGCTCCTCTCTCTTCCCAGCCACAGCAGTAAGTTACTGTGAACACCCAAAGAACAAACAGCACAGAGGGTTGTAAAAGAAATGTGTAAGATGTGCCCTCACATGACCACAGTAAATCATGACCTCCTACTAGCCACTGAATGCTTTGCTAATATTTGCATTATACTGTGGTCTCAGAGCTCTAATCAAAGTCAATGTCCTTCCATGCTAGTCACCATGCTCCCAGTTAGTGAGTGGTGGTCCCCATGCAGAAAAGCCCACAGTCTGCCTGGACAACACAGGGCAAATGTCAGGGAAGGAAAGTAAAGGTTGACTCACTGAAACAGAGCTCAAGGGAATTGTCTGCGTTCATGCTGGGTGCCAGGAAGTGACCCTAAATCTTTAGCCATCGGCACGGGAAAGAAGAGCACGTAGGCAGCAGTTCAGAAACATTGGGAAGGTTTTAAAAAGTGTTAGTTATTGCATGTAGTAATTTTGATTTCCCACTAGCATTTAGGGAATGGTTACCAAATTTCAGAAAGCCAAACTGCAGCCTTTGGAATTTATTAACTCATAAAAGCCTACCAAAGCTCAATACTCAGATACTGGCAACACCCACAAGAAATCTCACCCTCTGAGTCAGTGGGGAGAGGTTTCCAACATTACATTGGTAACCTGTTTCACGTTTAAATACCCAGCCATTGGTTTAGAACTGGCTGCCCCAATGACTCCTAAAACATCAATATTTTGACCATACTCATCTATCTTAGAAAAAGGCATAAGTTTGCTAATTAATATCCAAAAGAATATGCTGACATAATAAACACCAGAAAAGCATGGTCTCCTACGTTTATTTAAAATCTAACAGTAAATCTAACTCCCTGAATACTCCAGTGTGTGTACATAAATACATGAGTAGGAGCCATAAACACTGTGTATCTTCAGACTTGTGAGAAATCTTCCCAACAGAGACATGAACCCTTCACTTGCAGTAGAAAGCTGTAAATCCCACCACAAAATGGCTGTGCCGGCCATTTCACACACCAGGATTGCTAAAAGCTGATGCCCGTGCCACTGCGGCTCTGCACAGATATGGAGGGTGAGATGCTGTGCAAGGCTGGTGCTCCATCTGGATTAGGCTCACGCCGGCTGCCTCCAGGATGGCAGGCACTGCGAACCTGCTGCAAGGGTCTACAGAGCAGAACTGCCTGCTTGCCTGCCTGCCTGCCTGCTGTATGCCTGAAGCAGAACTAGGATCCTTGAGGATAAGGACCGATCGTCAAAACTTCTGGAAATATGAATCCAACTAAATGCTGGTAGCAAATATTTCATGCATGTCACTAGCAAGAACTACCTCTGCTGAAGACAGCAGCAGAAAGTTATTCCACAGCCCCCCCTCCCCAAATCACAGTTATTAAATCTGATGTTCCACAAATGATCCTCTGTTCTGACCGTGCAGCAATCAGGGCTATCATGCCATTCTTCAGAAGAAAATGAACAAAAAGAAGAGCTTTATCTGGAAAACGGCAACTCGCAACCTAATAACCTCTGACAACTGGTTGTTTCTGAACAGGGCCAAGGGAGGGGATGAAGATTCTGCAGAAAGTTACAAGTAGGGCAAATTTGTATGTCCTTCATGTTCAAGATGAAGAACTACCATGGAGAAAAATGCAAAAAGTGGGAGCAAGGCTAATTCAAACTCTTAGGAGAATGAAGGTGGCATCTTGTAAGGTCTTACAGTGGGGCTGTGGAAGGGGCAGAAAACATGATTACCATGGTGGAAGAAAAGAGACGGTGAGAGGTGACAGCTACTCACTAGTAATATTGTGATTCTATTTCACAGAATAACCTTCAGCAGAAAAAAACAACTAACTTATCCAATTCTCTGGCGTACCTATACCAACATGTACACATACATTTTAGAAGTAGAGAGAACTAGAAATCATGGGAAGATCCCACAATCAAACTTATTTCTAGACACAAAGTTGTTTCTTTCACATCAAAGGCAGTTTGCAGAGGAGGGGAAGTGCAGAGGAACAGACAGTGAACCATGAAGACTTTTCCACTGCTAACTCTCACTTGTATGAAAATCAGTATATAAATTGGATAAACAGAATCTACTTCTTTATGCATTGAAGATACTCTCTTCATCTGATTTACCTTCATCTGGTGGAGAGACTATGAGTAAAGGGATGTATTATGAAGAAATGCATTCTGCTAGGAAAGACTTGAGTTTGAAATTAAATCCTGTCCTAAACTTTTCAAGAAGTGTCTACCTTCACTGAAGTCTTTTCATGTTCGTGCTTATTTCTACTTTAAACTTCTCACTTATTGTACTTTAAGCTCCATCAGTGAATGTAAATGGGGTTTCGCTATACGTTTAGTGCATTCAAGCATTCTTTGTTACAGTTCCCACCCTGCCGCATTATGCGAGCTCTGCCACGGAAGTCCAGCAGTCGGTTTGTTTTCTGCTATTAATAAAAGAACCTACTTTTCCCCCACTTCTTTGAAGAAGTTGAAAGGGCTACATGTTAGAGGGGGAGGTGGTGGGGAACAGACTGTGGTGTAATCCGCAAACGCAAATGCTATCCAGATTAGAAACCTCCCTGAAGAAAATTTACAAATGCTAAGACTGTGCTTTTTGTGTGATGAACACTAGAGCAATAACTTAGCCACATACCGGGTTCTGCCTAATTCTTAAGGAGCCTACTAGGTGAAAGGAATTAAATGGAAAAAAACCTTCCAGTTGGCTCTGTGCCAATGCCATCCAACCCTTTCAGTATCCAGTGACTTAGTAGTGCAACTATTTTCATATGTATTTCATCACTGAGGTATCTTAATATAATACTTAGGAATCTGTTAAAGTAAAAAAGGAACACAAATGGGATTTACACATTGCCAGTGTTTTTACATAGTCCAGAAAAAGCTTAATTAAAGGGGTGGGATGTGTCTTTGCTGAATAGCTGTTTTTCCTTCATACCTTCCCATGCATGACATGCACACATCCAAGAAAAGAAGTTGGGGGAGGTGGGGGTGGAAGAAAACCACCCAAAACCAAAACCAAAATTACCAGCCTTAAACTACTCGGCACAACGTTGTTGATTTGTTTGGCCATTTAAATAAATGAATATGCTCCTTGTAGAGAATCACAGCCCCATTGTAACAGCTAACAAACAGAAGTACAGAATATGATCTGCCTTTTTCCCTGCAAGATACTCATATTGTTCAAACTATCATTACTGTATCTAGTTTATCGTACAATTACGACTAATCCTTAACTCCTAAATAAGCAGGAACAGGAGTAAAGATTGCAATCCTAAAAGCCTACCAGATAAACTTCAGTCTATAATGGACTGGATGATTCTGTGATTAATTTTAAATCCTACTTAATGGGTTAAAGTTATTTATGAAGATGAAATAATTTTATCAGTGTTGATCTCAATAATCTTACGTTCAATTACTCTCTAACGCTTCCATCGTCCATCCACTTGTTGCTACTCAGGCATTGCAAGTAAAACATAGCTTTGCACACAAATTAATATAGCTAGATTCTGGTCAGAATATAACTCACCAGGTAAGAATAACTCTAGTGTTGCCAAGGAATGGAATGACGCAGCACCCAACAAACCCTGAAGATGCCTGTTGTAATCATCAAACAATGAAAAAAATTTAACAAGGTGATGAATGTCTCAGATACATTGTTTGGACAAAAATATTTTAAATGAACACAACAAATAAATCTACTTTTAATTGAGCGATACAGTTTCAACTGGCATTTTTATAGGATCTCAGATATTTTTTTTCTTTTGCGTGTGTCTACCTGACTACCTAGCTAGCTATAGACCTCAGGGAGCAGTCAGTCTTTTTTTTTTTTTTTTTTTTTTTTTTTGTAGGCTACAGCCAGTTCCTAAGAGGAGGAGATGACTGCTTTTCAGTGTGAAATTAAGTACCCAGTCAGGAATTGAGCATAATCATCATATGGGCAAATCAAAATGATGGCTACATTTACTGCCTACAGAAATTTTTGCTGCACTGCATATTAACACACTGAAAATGTTGTGTTAGCTAATCGTGAATGTGCCGATTTTCATTACCCATGGAAATGCATAACATCTTCTGTTAAACTTCATTGACATTTTTCATCAAATGAATAGAGCAATGCCCTGAAATGTGATAATTGTAGATTCTTGTTATACAACTTCGAGTAAAATATTCTCTCCTCTAATTCCAACAGTAATTAACTTGGATTGGAATTCCCCTGACTCATGTAACAGTCTTCAGCACTGTATTAATGGATACTAGTGTTTATATGGTTTGAAAAGAAATCCTGTCCCATATATGTAATATGATATTAAGGTGCTAAAGACTTTCAGGTTAATGAAAAGAATTGATCAAATCACCCCAGCTTGAGCTATAAGCATTTTTTTTTCTGGTTTAGGTTTAAAATGAAATGGTATCTTGTTGAATCTTAAAATGCTTCAAAAGTGAAGCTCTGGAAAATTGTTGCATCTCCCATGAAGAATAAAAATTAAAATAGACAATTATCATAATAATAACCCAATTGTACATGGCAGACAAAAGAGAAGCTAATACTTCCCTCTGCTTTTTGACTGATGTTTTGTTGGGCTGTAGCTAAACAGCACTTTAAGTTGACAGTAAATTAGCAAACAATATGAGGGAGGAAAAAAGAAAGAAAATCATGCAGGGGTTAAGATGTTTATGTAAAACAGTGATTTTCCTTTTTAAAATTAAAACGTACAAATAAGCTGGTGTCAGAGACTAGGTGATCCTTCATTTCCACCGCATTGAGCAGGCTCACATCAGCAGCAGACAGCCGTTAATATATGCGTCTGGCTCAGTCTGGTCTACCAACTAGGAATTCATCGAATTGTTAATATCATTCCTTTTTTGTATGCACCACACATCATTTTCACACTCTCTCTCTCTCTCTTCCTCCCCCTTTGCAAGAGCTTGTGTTTTGGGTTTTTGTTTTTGTTGTAGCACAAGCTGATTACTCCGAAATCACATATTAAATACCATTTAAAAGCATTTTGGACTGAAACAACATAAAGTCATATAGAAATGAGAATATATTGACATTCTGTACATGTATCTAAGCATAGCATACTGAAGATGATGCTTTCTATTTATTTGTGCTAATAGAGGCAGCTTTCATATACCGTCAATGTGTAAATAAGACTGCTTTCTGCATGGTGTCTGTAGGCATTGTCACGTAGTCCCAGGACAGGGAAACATCTTGTTGATCTTGCTGGGAATTCTGCCCGAGTGAAGACTGGGATTCTCCCTCCCCTCCATCTGCCTCTGCCCCACCACAAGGAGTTCAATGGGTGCCAGAGGTTGGTTTTGCTGTGTTGAAACTGGGGAAGAAGAGGGAGGCGGGAAAAAGGAAGGCAGTGTACCAATTTTTTCATCTCTAAGGCAAGGGGCAGCAGTGAGTACGATGGGCAGAGAAGAGCCACTGGAGTTATCCCAGTTCAAGCAGTAATGCAGAGGCAGTACTGCGTATTTATGGTTTTTGCTGTAGCACCAAATAAGCCAGGTAGGGGTTTCTAATGATTCATTTTCTTCTCACTCTCACTGCAGAGCAGAGCATACTTGAAATCTTCAGACTGACAGACGTTTCACACTACAGTTTCACCTTCATTGTACGTACCGTATTAAATGCAAAATGGATTCAGACTGCTGAATGTCAACCATCCACGTTGAAGTAAATTTTGCAGATTCAAAAATAAATCCAATGAAAATCTTTAATATGTACAGGTGTGTGCATTGTATAGCTGATTAAATCTGTAAGGATTTTTATTTTGAGAAATACTATGCATAATTTAAATTCTATATTGACATGTATATACCTACACACAATATATTTTTATCTCATTATATAGCTTGAATGAACAGAATACCTGTTCACCTGACCAGCATCTTAAATAGAGTGTTTTCAGTACTGAAAACTATTGTACATAATACATGTCAGTTGCTACCGAAGTGCTTCATGAGTGTACCACCTAGCTGGGTAGGTTTGTCTTTTCTATACAGATTCAGATCTATTTTTCTAATATTGCCTAAATAGAAGTCAGTATGTTGAAAAACACATCTGTGTTAAAAAATTACCTCTGTGTCTGAATGTTTGCAAGTAGCTCTTTTGAGTGTTCTTAGCATGTGGGATTGACAGTTTATGAAGAAAAGAGTTGCATATTTACAGGAACTGTACCATCATTGTAATTGCTAAGGCAATATTTTTATGACTATTTAAAGACTAATTCTATCGTGAGCAACTTGAAAACTATGTACAGCACATAGTTTCTGTCACTTAAGAAAACAGGACAAGAAAAAGTATTATACTAACAGACAAGAACAATTTATTTTAACAATAGTGTTGATGCTTACAATAAAACACAATTCCTCCCATACAAGTGGAAAAAATATACTACAGCCAAAATACCACTTTTGAAATGAACAAATAGTTTAGATGCCTGATCTGTGTGAAGCCTTTGTCTCAGTGAAGTCTGATGTATCAACAAGGTCCTGCAGCATCTTGGGTTAGACCCAGGAAACAGAGAAAAATGACTCAGAACTAACCCACCTATAAAATATTAAGAAACACAAATCAAATTATGTGTTATAGATCAGAAGTTCAAGACTAATGAACAGTGCAGAATAACTTGCGTGCTTGTGAATCCTCTTATGCAAAGTCAGTGAAGTACTTAATACATGAGGGACAACCTAAAGCTCACTCTGTTTTTTGTCAGAGGGGGGAAAAAATGCAAAAAGTGATGGAGAGGCTAGAAGTCGAGTCTGGTGCTTAGAGTATTGCTGGCTCAGTTTAAACTGAACAGGTACAAGAAATGTGATTCTGTGTGCAAAGTGGTTTTAATGCTGTAGTATGATTTTTTCCACCAATATTCTCTATCATCAGATTAAAATGTAAATTAAATTAGAGAATATTTTAAATCCCATATTGTGTTCTCACCTAGACAAAGAAAAATGATGGCAACTAGCTGCAAAATAATCTTTGTCCCATGTTACAGGAAAAGCTAAGCAACAGTTTTCCTGTAGACCGAAACCATTATTCAAACAACAATAGAATGAATGTTTTCTAGGCCTCAAACATCAGTGTTTATGCTTTATGTTTTAAAAGTTAATTAATGCTGTAAGAATACAGCTGAAAATATACTTTGCGGTAAATACCTATCAAAATTGTCTATAATAATAATAATAATAATAATAATAATATGGTTGAAAGCCTTTTGTATATTTTAGTATCTGTTTTGAGTTGGGGTTTTTTTTGGTTTTTTTTTTTGTTGTTGTTTTTTTGAGGTGTAAACTGGCATTCAGGTTAAATTTTAATTCTAAATGTTACATGGCATCTAGTCCAGTTTTCTAAACATACAAATATGTAACATGCTAATGTTGCACAATGGATAATAGTTTTTTTTGTTTTAGGAACAGTTCTGCTGCTTAACATTTGAATTAGGTATATTTTCCTTTTTCCATTCCAGACAAGGAAAGCTCCTTTGGTTCTCTAAATTCTGCAGAGAAACAATCACAGTCCAAAGCTGCTGGTTCCCCTCCGCCTAGGTCCCAAGAGCCTGACTTGTGATTGTTGCTAAAAAACCTCACAAGTTAGGGTCTCAGGGACTAGGAAAAGTCCGATATGATCCAGTAGAATTCGTCTTCCAATAAACTGAATTGCTTAGTAGTCATAATCGCTGTCAGTAAAACTTTCACTGCTATTGTTAAAAAAAAACCCCAAACTAAAACAAACCCCAAAACCAACATCCCCCTCCAAATCAACAACCCCTCCTTCCCCCCAAATAAACAAACCACAGTTTCAAGTAGGGGGCAGAAAAGATCAAATAAGCAGGCAAGAGGCATACATACATTCAAACAATCTATCAGCTGACTGAACAGACTTTTCTTAGAGTATCATCCTTAACTTTTAAAAAGAAAAATCAAAGAACACAGGAAAAAAAATCTTCACTGCCTCATCTTGCAAGTAGCCATATTATAATGCATCAGAGGGAAGCATCTAAAAATGGGTTAAAATCTGCTTCCAGCAGATTTGTACAGTAACAATTTTATTCTATTTCCCTTAATGCCTGAAAGAAGGATTAAATGCTTGTTAAGGGGTTTCTAATTGAAATATTCCAGCATTATACTTTTAGTCCTACTGTTCAGGTGGGCCCTGGGTTACAGAGTACTTTAAAGCCATTCACGATGCAAGGATAACCTTTGGGTGTGTATTCACTTTTTGCCTCTTCCCCACGTTCAACATTTAATCCTTCTACAGACTGCTAGCAAAAGCTTCTTCCTTTCCAATGTCAAAACTAGCTTTCGCTCCATAAGCTGTAGAAAACATTGACATGCAGAGACTGTTGTCACTTGAACCAGATTACTCAAAGCACACATAACTTTCAAATACTGTCGATACAGTAAGAAGAAATGCTCGGGTTTCCCGAATAATTTCATTCTGAAGCCGAACACTTTTAATGGCACGACCACAATCCCAAATTACTTTCGCATTCATTCTCCTCCGATCTTTAGCCTTGTTTGCAGAACGAAAAAGAAAATTTCTACTTTAGGGACAGGATCCACCGTGGCTTTTTTTTTTTTTTCCCCTCCATCAGAGCCCAGAGCAAAAGAAACAGCAGCCATAAAGGTCCTAGCCACTGGAGCAGAATCTGGCATAGAAAACTCAGTGCTCTTCTGGAAGCCGTTCAGCTTTAAAAAGGAAAAAAAAGAGAAGAGGGGGGGAAGAATTAGAATCTCTGCTGGTCGAACAGGTGAATCATCCATTTACAAGAAAGCTGTATAGAGAGCTCTGCTGAAGAAAAGATTTGCCAGTGCCCCCCACCCCCACCCCTGCCCTTCACCCTCCCCTCCAGAATGCTACTTCAGATTTCAGAACATTTTGGATTATTTAAAATATTATTTCAGCTGATGATATAATGCAACATTATATAAGAGCCGTTTCTTTGTCACTGTGCACGATTCAATCAGTTATGCCTCAGACACAAAATAGTTAAACGAAACAAAATATATATATGAGAGAGATATATATATGTATAGCAGTCCCTAGATTTCATTCAATTTCTTTTTTTAAAGCTGATCATGATTTAACAAACAATTTTGACCACAGCTTTCAAATCAATAATTAGAATGAAAAATCTCTCCCCTCTATAAATATGACATTAACATAATTATACCACCCCCATCGCATAGACCCATCCTCTTTAGGGAATACATCTGATGCTCTGAAGATGGAAATCAGTCAGATTTTAGTTGCTCTCAAACGTACCTTTGCTTCTCACTGACTGACTGGCTTTACCTTCCATGCACACACACAGTCACTAGCACACACACGCACACACACACACACACATACACATGCGCGCGCACATACACACACACACGCACAAAAAGGCAAGGCAAAGCAGCGGATGCTGACTCAGAGCAGTTGTGTGTGGAGGGGGTGGTATCGGCTGGTATTTTCACTGCACTCATCATTAACATTAACTCACTCTCTAGCATCCACCCTCTCTCAGACCTGCTGGACTGCAGCATTTGCATGACGCTGTCACTCTAGCCCTTGTGGGTCAGATGTTAGAAGAAAAAAAAAGCCTCAAGGCTCTCATAAGGAATGCCTTCATTTCTTCCAAAGGGTCTCTCTTCTTATTTTTCCACCTTTCTACTTCCTCTGTTGCTGTGTCTCAGTTGTTTGACATCTTTCCGGAAGAAAATGTCTTGAGCTGCAATAAGCCAGTAGTCAGTCGGTCCTCCCCTCACCTCACACTCCTATTCCCACCCCCTTTTTTTCCTAATCAATAAGACAGATCTCCAAATGCAGTTGTGAAAACAGGCTCTGACACACAGACTTTCATCCTCGATCCTCTGCCTCAGGAATAGCAGGCAACCCAGGCTCACACGTGATGTAGAGAGAAATAATGCCAGTAATTCTTGAACAGTCTTAGGAGTTTATTCTACGCCTTCTTCATTTTTTCTTTTGCTCGAATAAATACCAGTGGGAAGGACACACTAGCTCTCAAAAGCTACAAGGATTCATTTCTTCAGAAAATAATGCACATTAAAAAGACTAATATTAATCTTCATCAAAATTAATGCTATCTTTCCCCCCCCACACACTCATTGTGCTCTTTATAAGTAGGAATTGTCTCATAGCCAAAACACTGCCAGGGTCTGAATCACCATTCACTATGCTGAAATCATGAGTTTCTGGACTTCAATCGGTATTTAACTGGACTAAATAATTTTTTTCTTTTTTTTTATTTTAGACTTGTTAATTAAAATAAAATATAGAAGCTGGTTGCATCAGAGGGAGCACTGCGAGAGAACAATGGCAATACACTCGCGCCACCACACCGAGTACTGAAAATGCCTGTTTGAGCTACACTTGTGTATTTATCTGTGTGGTATTTGCTCTGTGTTGGTAGAGCAGTCTGTGCACATACACGTACATCGAACGCGCGCGCACACACACACAGAAACTCAAGATGCGTATATAAAATACACAACACAAAACAAAGCACAAAGGCTGTTAACTGAAACACAGGCACAAGTTGTCTGACAGGCTATGAAAATCCACAGAGCATAATTATTGTGTGCATTTTTACCTTGTTCCTTTGTTCTTAAGGCAAGGGACTTTAATGACTTACGGTGTTGACAATCTTTCGGCTTTTCCCTTTTTACGCCAACAGTATTTGGGACTTATTTTTCCAGACAGTACCACACCACTGTGATTCGCAGTATAAAAATTATTTACCAGAGGGGGGGACAGGTGATACGCAATTCGCCAGCCAATTCTCAAAGCTGCCTGGTGCCGTAGAAACTCTCAGCATAGCCGGGCAGGCAGGTCCCAGGATGCAGTGCTACACCGCAGTCCTGGCTCAGGTAGCGATTTGGCAACCTTACGGCAGCAGCAAATGTGAAGGGCATCCACTTGCAGGAAAGTTCCAAAAGAAAACACCGCGCAGTCCCAAAGTAAGGAAAGGAAGCCAAAATGCCGGGGTACGCACCCTACGCTCCATTAGTATGCGCTTATGACCGGTTTTCGTGATGGTAATTAATTTCTTAGGAAAAGGACGGAGGAAAGTAGACAATTAGGAAACAGTTAAGTTTGTAATCTTGGAGAAAGGGAGAGACGGAGACAGACACACACCCACAGACAGAGACAGAAAGCGAGCGGAGAACGCCAAGCATGAGACAACAAAAACAAGACCGAAATCAGATTTGGGAAACTGAAAATATACAGGATTACAGCATTCAGCTTAGCATTTACTGAGGTATAAAAAAAAAAAAAATTAACACATGCACAGCATGGCTTAAAATACTTATTGCCATCAATAGTCTGTGACGGATGCCGGCTTCTTACTGCTATACGTACATTAGATTGGTCATCGCCTCTTAATCTCCTTTTGCTCAGACCCATCCATTTTTTGCTGCTCCAGCATCTGTGCCCTTTATGCTTTTTTTTTCTGTATAGTTACCCACAATACTCTGGATAAATTAATGTCATGACCTCGCTATGGCTATCAGACAGAAAAAAAAGTCTACTATTTTAATAATTGAACGTGCGCGTACAGCAAACTGCCTACTGATAGCCCAGCTTTGTGGACTGCCTCCAAAAGCAGCCTTTGCTAGCTCTGCGAATCAGAAACAACAGATGCAAATACTAGCCACATAGCCCCAGCTCTCTGCCTTGCTTTTTTTTTTTTAAAAAAACCCCACCCTTTTCAGTCTGTGCCATTTCATTTTCCCTGCATCTGCCCCCTCAGTGGTTAAAAACATTAGCCCGCTGAAATTAGAAGCTTTTGAATAAAAGCATGAAGATGAGTGAAAATTATAAATGGCTGCAGATTCTGGAAATTTATATCCAGAGAATGAGTAGGGAAGTGTACCCAGGTTCAAGTGCTGAGCCTCACTTGGGAGCACCTCTGGGGCCAATGGGACTGCAGACTAGATTAAATCAATAGTCGTCTGAAACGAGATGTCGTAATCAATCAGCTCAATTACGACTGTCATAGATCTGGGCTTAAGGTCTTTCCTGATTCCACTCTTCTAATCATTAACCCTTATACATCCTCAAAATAGGAACTCACACTTGCTCTGCTGCCCTACCTTTCAGATCATCGAAGTTTAACTTGGCATTTTGCCCTCTTTTCCCCTTTCCCTATTTAAATAATATAAGAATGGGTCAGCAAGAAAAGTTTTAAATGTGAATATGGCAAGGTTAGATGCACTCCTTTAAATGTACCTATTATATATTTGCTGCGTGTGCGCTCATATATATTATTATGATGCCTCCGGGAGTGGCTGGGTGGATCAAAGACTGCTGTTTAATTAACATTCAACTCAGCTGTTTCCTTGGAGATTAAAAATAGAAGACTAGTTGAATTAAACTGAAGCTGTTCACTCCATTTACTAATCCAATATTACAGAACTCTTCTCCCCTCTGACTAGTTAGGAACAACTCATTTCTGGTTAATCAACCACTAGGAAAATCCATTTTCAGTTTGAGGGTAAGTGTGAAAAAGTTGGAAAGACATTTTTGTATGCATGTCTGAATTTCACAGAATTGCTCAATCATTTACATTTTGCATCCAAGGTACAGTAAATCCTCATGCAAGGGAAGGAGAAAAGAACCATCGGGTTTGAATATGAGCAGAACCACTTTAAATCTTGCCTATAATTATTATTCGCTGTATGAAGATTAAATGTCATCCATTTAACTTTTTATTCCTGTGCAGACTGAAAAAAAAATCATAAAAATGCTCAAGCAATTGTCATATATGCTTCTCTCAGTTTCTCAGGAAGAAAGAAAGAATCCAGGTAGCAGGTATCCAGAATTTTTGTCTCTTAAGATTTATTCTGCTGATAGACTCAAATAATAATAGTGAAAGAAAACCCCATTACATTTACAGTTACATCACTGTCTGTACACACTGCCTCTGTTTCCAAGCAGAACCACACCTTTTTTAACCATAGATCTGCTTTTCAGCTGGAGAGACAGAATGCACAGCCTTAGTCCACGCAGCGCTGTGAATACCAAATAGCAGAATTAGCCTCGGTGCCATGGCAGTGATATTTTGGGGAGGAATTTGCACTCCTGGAGGTGCTAGGAGTGGGTATGGGACAGGGCAGCAAATAGGTGTTTCATGCCAGAGGTCGAGGCTGAGGCTGGGGGTCTGTCTGCGGGGAGGGCACCTGCCGGGGCCGGGACTGGGCTCCATGCTATCCAAGACAAGTTATAATTGGAGATCGATTGCTGGATTTAATGACCCAGCTGTTTTCACTAGTAGAAATGTAAAAAATTAGTCTAGAAAATGATTCAGCTACTAACACAGGTGCTCTTTAACAGGCTTATACCTCAGCTAGGAATGACTTTGTTGCAGTAACTGACCCCTCCCAGATGTAAAAAAATGACCTCAGCTTTGCACCTTTTCTGGGAAAGATTTAGCTGACAGTGGGATGAGATACAAAAAGAACCTTAATTCTGTCCTTTAGCAATGCTAAATGAATGCAGTGCACCAGACACCACCTTAAACCGGCTGAA
Source organism: Harpia harpyja (assembly GCF_026419915.1). Taxonomy (NCBI): domain Eukaryota; kingdom Metazoa; phylum Chordata; class Aves; order Accipitriformes; family Accipitridae; genus Harpia; species Harpia harpyja. The sequence continues at coordinate 29,303,212 of NC_068947.1, forward strand.
TGGTACTGCTCAGTTTTGCAGGCAGCAGTTCACACTGTAAGCATCATCCACAAGGGGACAGCATTCACATCCGCACTGGAAAGATGCAGTTTGAGTACATGAAGAAGAGAATGAGAGTAGCAGCCATTGCTGAAACCACCCAAAAAGAAAAAAAAGAAAAAAGGCGTTCCTGGATTATCGCTTATGGACAGAGAGGGAGGAGAGGTGAGGCTGGACACGGATATCAAACCCCATTCAAAGACGGGAATGAGCCTTTTGTTTCTTAGACAGCAAGAGTAAGGTGATGTGCAATATTAATACAAACTTCTTGTGAACGATAAGGATTCTTTGGAATAACAAATAATGTTAAGAGAATGCAATGACAGGAATTAGATACTATTGAAGCAAAATCAGAATGTGTCTAACACGAAGGGAGAAATGCACTAATATCAAAGGTTATTCTGATTTTGCAGTTCTCATCTTCATATTCTCGGTGTGCTCCAACTGGGAGGTAATGCCCTCATCCCTCTTCTTTTTCTAGGACCAAAAGTTTCTTCATCACAGTGCACATGAAAGGGATACCCATTAAAATAAATGGTTTAGCTTCCTTTAATGTAGCATTTAAACGACGTAGAAGAACGAGACTGTTAGAGTGACCTGTGCCTAAGCATATGCTATGGTTTTGTACGATTGTTTATGATACCTTCTCATCTCACTGATGAACAGTAAGGGGATAAAGACTTCAGAAAAATCCCACAGCTATCTAGTCCCAGACCTGTCACAAAAATCTATCTTCTTAATTTCTTGTTTAGAAATGCCACACCCAGACTTTGCCTTATTTCTTAGTCACAGTGCCTTTTGTAACTTAGCTGAAATTCCCTCCTGATCTCATGAAGTATTAAAGAATATACATAGCCTACACAATCTATTACAGAAAGGAAATCACACAAATAAAAACACAGAGAAACAGCAATATCCTTCTCTCCCTATGCAAGCTCCGTCTTATTCGAGAAATGCTATTATACCATCTCCTTGCTGACTTGTGAATTTACCTGCCCTTTATTAAAACACAGACATATGACAGCAGAAATTATTGCAGTCTGAATTACTTTGAAAGTATAGGAATACTATTCAATAGACCTTGATTTCACTGACATTTTCAATTTAAAAAGTAATTATTTGTGAAAATTAACCACTATGATATTTACTCTTTTTTGACCTATGTTTTCTTGAGCTTCAAAAGCATGAAATAATAAATGAACTAACTTTTTTATTTAGGAACACTTTTTATACCTACTTCACTAATTGCATTGTGTTACTGCTTAATACAGCATCAGCACAATGTGAAGAAAGGGCCTGATACTAAAATGAAACTCCAACTGTTCATAAAACTGTTTTTGACTAAACAGTCAACTTTGCATTTGCAGTCTGTTCAATAAGAAAGATGAAAAGTGCCAAGCACTATTTTAGAAATCCAGCTTCATAAATTTTCCAGTATGACATTTTTACTCTTTCCCTACTAATTAGGTATACATGTATATAGAGATATATATAAAATGGATAAAAATGCAAGATTACGTGGAACAAGATTGCCAAAATATGTTGTTTATTCCCAGAAGGCACCCCTCCATGCTGGTTTCACACTATTGTTGCAATCATCAGTGGGCCTGATCCTGCAGATAGGGCAGTTCAAGTAACTTTATTCAGATGGATAGTGTCTCTGAGCACCGATTCTTGGATATGTATATGTCAAATAAGAATCAGAGTTTATAAAAGGAAATTAAAGGCATTCTGTACATATTGCAAACAGTACCAGAATGTACGGAATTCTGCTATAGAAAAAACCCTCCTATTTTCTTAACAATGTGATTTGAAGAGAAGCATTTGGACACACCATTTCTACATCCTTGTTCTAAGAGGTTTCAAAAGTAGGCTGGGGAAAAGCAAAGCATTTTAATAAGAAAATACAAAATAGCAGGTTCAATGCCTGCAAAACCAGAATATTTTAAATTTTCTAGACTGTGAAGGTTAAAGCTACCCTGCATTCTCATAGTTCTCTCTCTCCTTTCAATCAATCTCATTGATTTTTTTAAGGGTCAGAGGCTATACCTTCATTGATCAAAGAAACAGCCTGACACAGCGAAAGAGTCTGCCAATTCCAGACAGATCAATCACACCTTTGTCTGCTTTTGATACATTATGGTTATTTATTCTGCATCACCACGACTTTCTGTCGCATGGCTCTTAATGTAATAATGCTGCTCGGGGACAACAATAAAAAAGGGGGGAGGGGAAATATTCTATTTAAAATATTTTAAGCCTCTCTTTGGTATTTCTGAGGGTGGCTTATGATGGAACTTGTCCAACTTGTTTGATTTCATTTTTGCTTTGGAAAAGAACTCCTGTTCTGGCATTTAGCTCTCCTTGGTCAGCATTTTGTAGGATTTTATAAAGGCGATCCTTTGAAAATGATTTCTGCACACTGTTTTTAGAAAAGCAATTAGATCTTGATAGGACAACAATTATGATCTAATCACAACCATAATTTTCCATGTTTATACATTGTTTTAGAAATGCTTTAATAAATAGAATGTAACTGATAACTGGCTATAGCTACTGACTGCTTTATGACTGTAAAATGAAACTAAATGGTCAGCCTAAAATAATTGCTAGGAAATATTGCTGAATAAACATATATAAGTGCTGAAAAGCTCCTGGCTTTGCAAACTATTATGTTGAAAGCCAGCTAAAGCTTTAAAAAATGCACTATATGCTCACTGTCTGTTGTGACTGAAATTTATATGCTATTATTTCTCTTTCCGTAGCATCTGCAAGAAGCCTTTAAAACTACTGTTGGGCTAATATCAAATCTTTTGTTCACATTTGGTAGCCTATCACTTCACAAGTAGTTGCACTGCTGAAGAGAAATCACTTGTGGGTCTTGTGATATTTGTTATAAGTAAAAGCATTAAAATCTGGTTCTAAAGGTGAAATTATAGCCTAACAAGTCAGTGGCAAAATTCCCAGTGACTTCAGTGGAGTCGGGACTTCACTGCAAGAAGTTACGTCTCAACTCCTTCAACTCAAGCTACCTTTAGTAGAAAAGGCAGCTCATGGGATTTCACAGGACCATAATCTTATACAGAATTTTAAAAAAATTAACACATTTTTTAGCAAAATAGCTAACAAAGCTGTGATGAGCTCTATGCACCATGCAGCCCTAGCAAAGACTGGAATTGTTCAGTAAAATTAAGCATGTAAATCTTTGCAGAATCAGGATATCAGGTAATAAGACATAACCACTGTCGTTAGAACATTAAAATAAGATATACGATAATCCTAACACTTGGCATTAGTTTCTGATTTCATTGTGCCTGCTCTGTAAATTATTGTGCACCCAATTTACAATTACATCAGCATTATTATGTAGAGCAAAAGGTAAGTGGTATACAAAGCTGAAATATTAAACCTATTAAAAAGTTATGAGTTTGACAGAGTCCCTACATATATTTGTGTGCATGCCAAGAAATGCATTTTAAAACCTTCAACTAAAGGAAACTGCCTTCCAGTGATAAACTGCAATGCCTAAAAGACATCGCTAAAATGCTACCACCACTCTCAAAGGCCAAGAGACCTTAAAAACGGTTGCTGGCTGACAGCATTACACAAAACCATAGAGTTTCTTCTGTAAAGAAATAAAGCTGAATGCGCAACATTTCAGAGAAGTTTTGAATAAGTCTATTTGTCCGGCTTACTTTGCAAAGGCTCTGTAGAAAACAGCACCATAAACACTTTCAGTCCCCACACAAGGGCTAAACAAAGAGTCCTCTTTCTAGCCATTTAATCCAGTAATTTATTTTTTCAACCATCACATAAATCGAAACACAGCTGTAACCAATGACTTGCAGATCCAGTTCCCTGCCAGCTGGATCCTGTTCTGCTGAAGCAGCAAGATTTTTACATTGTTCACTTCTGTACATCTGGAGAAATCATTTGGGTTCAAAGGTGACTCGAAAAGCTCTTTAAATAAACTCAACCAACAGTGAAGAGAGGCCTAAGTATCTACAAAAGCTACATGGAGTTCCATTTAAAAAGTTCTTCTTTTCAAATTAGCACATAGAGCAGTTTGCTTCTTTGAACATTTTATGATTATGACATTTTAATTGAATTATACACTCAGATATGTATTTTGATAATAAACATTTACTATTTCTCAAGAACTTTCAAACAGTGTTAATACTCAAAAGTGATCACAGTCAATAGTTTGTGTACTTATCACATTTAAAAGAATCACCACAAAAATAGCAATGGAATGAAATAAAGTATCAAAAATATACCTCAATTAATGCATCTTAGCTGTTGCCTGATATGCTGCTCGACTTTAAATTAAAAAAAAAGCAAACAATAAGAAAGCATATACTGTACTTAGAGATGCTGAACATGAAATCTCTTAGAAGTTAATCTTTAGAATAGCCTTACATCAAAAAGTCTGCATCATACCTTACTGCATGAGTCGGCTAGTTAAGTAACAAAAATGTCCCTGACATTTAAAACTGCACACAGTAAATTGATTACAATGCATCATTTCCTTTAGAAAAGCAATCACAGAGCAAACCAGTTGAATCTTTCAGAGGTAAATAACAATGAATATTGAAGGCTCATATAATCTGTATCTTTGATTACTTTTCAGACAAAACAGATGCTCAAATACATTTGCAATGGACGGGTTTCATGCTTAGCCCAGGCCCCGCTAACAAAAATACTTACAACATTGAAAGTCCCTATGCTAGGTCTTATTTGCAATTTCATAAGCATGTGCTCTCGATTACAAAATAAACCAAAATTTGTCATTAGATGTGTGTTTCTCTTCAAGCAGGTAAGCAGGACACATCCAGAACATGCCCCAGTTGCTTAGATAAAGATGTAGTTCCTTTACTGCACATTATTAAAAGGTATTTCAAAATTCAATTAGAGTTTGCTACTGTAATTGCTTCTTTTCCTTTTTTAATACTTACTGTTATAGCTGGTTTGAAACAATGCTGATAAAAATATCCTTTCTGCTTGCCACTCTGGCCACATCTCTGCGCTGGCTTCGTGTTATTGCCCATTATCTCCTCCTCACAGATTAACTGAGTAGCTACCTCACCTTCAGCTTTTGCTTCTTGTTGTCTACTCTTGCCTGCACTTCCCTGTTCACTCATAATTATAGGAATGCACTGTTAAATATGCTATCTGTGCTCTGTTGTGAAAATAGGAGCATTAAAAAAGTAAAAATAAAAAAGAAGGAAAATATCATGTCTTTAAAAGCCAGATAAACCAGATAAATCATCTGCAAAAATTAACATGCACAACTCATAACCAAGTAATTACTACATCACTCTGGGGCAAACTTCAGGGTATTTAGACGTGCATTTCCGTCCATTAACATGTATAGATTTACGTAAACATTCTAAAATTAAAAGTAACTTAATTACAATGTTTTTGGAAAGCTTGCTCCCTTCAGTTCCTGATGTGTATTTACCCTTAAGTATGGTTGAGTTTTTGCCTGATAATTAATGTAAGTATCACAAAAGGGAGTGAATTTTGACAGAACATAAGCTGCCACTGCCCAGTGACTGAGCTTCTGCAGTGCCTCCCGTGATCGACTTTGCCAAAATCATCAATTAAACAGTATAAACTTAATTTACCATTGATTCACCACAGTTATTTCACTACCAACAGCCCTCTCTAGTTCAGACTCTGTCTTGTCAAAACGATTTGCCTCCATTTTTAATAAACAGATTAGGATTTATTATGCAATTCAGACATCACCTATGGCCCATTATATAACATTATCTGCCTGCCCAGGGTTTCAGGTAAGTTAGATCTAGGTAACTTTGAGTCACAAACTGAAATACACCCTTCAGAGGCCTGGGACAGTCTAGGAAAAGTAAAGTAGCCTGGAGAGAGGTATTATCTATTTCTGTTAGGTGCCTTTGGTTGCTTAGAAAACCTCGCTTAATTCACTCACATCACAGTTGGCAGTACAGATGGTATTCTGATTTATCCAGGAATGTAGCTCCCATGGCAGACCCTGAGGCAAAGGCTTTGGTGTTTTTTATATATCTGGTTTAAAACCTAAGCCCTGCTGAATGAATATCCTAACTGGAAATTCAACTCACCGAGCTAGAAAGACTGAATCAGAGATTTTTAGATCTGACATGCCAATTTTAGAATGTGCTAAGCCAGATCTTCCAATTATCTGAATTTTTGTTTGGCAAATGTTATGGGTGCTTCTACCTAGGGGTTTGGGTAATTATGCTATCTTCTAAAAGGCATTTAGTTATGCCAGTTTACATTGCAGAGAGTTCTTTGTGTAACCTGTACCACTGGGTGCTCTGCAGCAGGGATGAACAACTTTCTAAGGGTGGGGTGCCAGACTTCACATACATCTCCTGTATTAAAGGCAGAGCTTGTCAATAGAAACTGAACAGGGAGCCAGAAGCTGCTGCCATTTAAAGATGAGTGATGTTGCCAATCACCTTTTTGGCAGACTCTTGCTGCAAGGCAGCAATTACCATTTGCCAGTTCTCATTGAGTGTGCAACCCAGGACCTTCAACCCGTAGTGTAAATCAGGACATCTGCCAAAAGAGGTGGTCCTTTCTGCCCTCCCTCCTGCCCTCAGTCATTTGCTCCTCTACCTTGTTTATGCTGACACTTGCATCTTACAGCTGCATTGTAAAGCAGATTAGGGAACTCACCCAAAAAGCAAACCAGAAGAAATACAAGATTAGTTTGCAGCTGGATCAATCCTCAATCTGGCTCGTTAAACAGCCACATAAACTAAATGCCAGCACAAAAGGCCAGGTGGAAATGAGTGTCACTGGCAAGAGGATGGAGTTCTCTTTTCAGTGGCAACCTGAACTTAGGCAGAATATAAGTGGCCCTATACCTAGTTGGAACCAGGAGCTGTGTGAACCGTGGCCTCTCAAAGTCACTTCTTTAGGACACTAAGTGTCCCCACCTTCTGTGTGTGCACTAGCCTTCCTACACTCCCTGGCATCCATGTTGAACCCTGCAATACAAAATTAAAAATACTGTCTGAAGCAAAGATATGAGACTGTATTACAGCCAGAGGATAAAAGACTAGACACTCCAGGAAGTATCATGTAGAAGGCTGTTCAAGGTGGTCAGAATAGTAAATGAGATATTAGCAACAGTCAAGTAATACATCAAGGCTATAAATAACTGTAAAATCAGGTATTAACACTAATTATACAACACACAAAGGAGGTACTCAGAGATTCCAGTACACTTGAAATGCAAATTACTGCAGAGCTAAGCATAATTGTGACAACAGATTTAAAACCAAAATTACATCTCTGATTTTCAGATATTATGAAGAAGTTTACTTGAACTTTGCCAAAAAGGGCTTAAATGTACCATATACATATAAATACTTGTACAGTCTTCCCCTTGCATGTATCTCATTCCACTTATCCCATTTAGAACAATGTTCTCAGTCAATTATTTACAAAGATAAAATAGGCTGGCTTAGGGTTCTCATAAAATCCATTATAGCCATAAACTATGCAGAGAGAATCAATAAATTGTGTGTTATCTCCATATAGCATTCAGGATTTTGCTTTTTTTTTTTTTTTTGGTAAGTAACATGCTTATCACTGATGTAGTCAGTACACTTTTCATTGGATTTTGATCTACAGGCACACACCACAAGGCAAACATATGCCTTTTCCTTCACAAATAAAGTGCCATCAGACACCGCATCCGTGTTTGTAAATCATTTTCAAGATGCTGTGTTCTCACATGTGCAATCTGAGAGCAACAACATAAGACGAAACATATAATTGTGAAACATATCACATCCATTACTTATGAAAAAAAAAAAAAAGGTGGAATGGCACGATCCACAGCTAGGTCTAAGTTGTGCCCTGAATTCCTAAGCGGAACATCTCATCACAATGACTGAGCATTTAAGCCCAAAAAGGACCATGCCTCTCTAGGGATCACAGCATTTGCAAGCGCATCAGAAATCCACGTGACGCATGCACGCAACAGACTCTGCCTGGGAACCCACCAGCTGGCTGAAAGAGACCAGCAATGTGTGCAACCAGGCAGCTTAAAGAATTACTGCACATAATGAAAAAACCTTTCCCAAGTCCACGCTAATTTACCTTTGAAATAGCCCCCAAAACATAACTTCCTTTTGAATAAAGTAAATTTGACATGTTAGCTTAAAGCACTTCATTTGCACATCCTCGAGAGGATACAGCCTTGAGTGTGGACGTGAGGACATGCAGGTATCAGAGAATAAAGGCATCTTTTCTTCATCTTTGATTATTAGGTTGCAGTGGCACCCCGAAAGGCACACTTTCCTCTGTGATATCCTGCTGTATGAGCCTTGGCCTTGCCTCCCCCAGGTCCAAAACTGCAGCTTAGGATGGCAACACAAGGAAATTAAGTAAATCCTTCTTAATACACCTGTTTTCTCCATGAAGAAGTGAAAGCTGCACTGCACTTTAAAAAATATGCTTCAATGCCGGTAGGAGAGATGCCTGTAGGATAACCAGCAATAGTCCATTATGTAGCATGAAAATGGCCATAATAGATTAGATCCAAGGCCCTCCTTGCTCAACATCCTGTCTTCAACACTGCATATAAATGGATGCCAAAGGTCTTCCTTTGAATTAGATAAGCACAGATGATCCCCCTAACAAAAGACTGTAAGGTGGCTATAAGGAAAGAAAACTGGTTTGGATATTAGTGAGAGAGTTGCCAGGTGGGAAAAAGGAAATAGCACAGAATTGTGGTAACATGTTTTCCAGAACTGAAGGAGGACAGAGGACACATAGAACAGGTAATGGTGTAACATGCTGTTCTTCTATACTCACTGAAACTTCCCTGTTTCCCAGCTCCTCTCTGTTTTCCATGGATATTATTACAGTGATTTCAAAGCCTCTTTGCAATTGTTTCATAAAGATCAAATTCCACACTATGTTCAACATGAGCAGTGGTAGCCGCACTGCCTTTGAACATAAGTTCTCTGGTGCAAGGAACCTCTTGTAACCAAGACGTGAACTACTTCGTATAGTCAGGCCCTGAAGTTTGCTGAGTGCAGGTACCCCAAAAAACAAAGCAGCAAAGCCAACAAAACCCAACAACAATAACAGCTAGCCAATAGCAACGTGTTTTTTAATAATTACTTTTGTTTTCTCTCTCCATCCTGGGGTCCTTTGGGATCCATCCTCGGAGCTTTGCAAAGAGGGAAAAATTATAATACAACTCCTAATGATGAAATCAGGTATTTCAACTACATCTGGGAAGTTTAGAAAGCCAGTTTGATGATACTTTCTCTAGGTGAGTCTGATAAAACATAGTTAAAAGCTATTATGCTCTACATATCATAAAATACATAACTGACTATTTTAAGGAAAGAATTATACCACTAATAAAATATATAGGAAGCTAAGCAAATATAGTACTATATTACACTACCGGAGCATTAAAGTTCTTCGTAAAGCCATAAACCAGCAACTGAGAGATTCTTATAGTTTTTTCCTTTATTAGACAGAAACATTATCCCTCTATACAGGGTACAGACACTATAAGCATAGTTATTTGAAAAAAGAATTACCAAAACTTTCTGTGGATTTTAGTAAGGCCTTTCTGGGTTGCAAACAAACTCTGATCTAGCCAAATGTGTAAGTCCCCAGTTTTATAGAGTTTTTCAATGCAACGCAGGAGTGGCAGACTTCTTTGCTAAAGCCACCTGCAAGAGAAGCATCATGTGACCCTTTTCCATAGAAAAGTGGCGCTATTAAGCCTTGATGATATTAGAACTAATTGTTCAAAAGCATGTTGAAGCACAGTATTTTTTCAGCCTGCCAAACAGTGCCATTACACTTGCTTCATTCTTAAAATTCAGCAAATCAGTCAACAAGCATTTTCATTATTCAGTGAGGAGTAGCAGAAAGCGTGAGGCAAACAATACGTGAGGACAGGTTTATAACTTTTACCTCTTCATCAATTCTTGCAGATTTCAATTGTTTAAAATTGTCTTCTGCACTCCTGTCACTACTTTAGCTAGTGACCTCATAGCAGCAGCTTTCAATTTTAAATACCAGGTATTCACCCCTCAATAAACATGCAGCAAGTTACATTACATCAACACACAGTTTCCCCTTATTCCCAGGGAAAACTACTTCTCGAGCTGTCTTAGTATTCATACTCATGTATTCCCAGATAATGAATGGGGTAACTGAGTGCTAAAAATATTCTGTTCATTATTAATCTCATTTCTTACCATTTTTTCTACAATTTTTTGAAAAAGAAAAATACAGGATTTTGCATTCCTTTAAAACCAACATCCATTTGGAGGGGGGGGTGGGGAGAAGCAAAAAAAAAGCAAGGAAAGACAATAAAGTATCAAGTGGCACTCCACATTCATTCATCTAGAGTCTTGGTATGATTATTAACGCTTATGATTGTCTGTCCTGTAATCCTCTCACTCTAAGTTCCTCCAGGTTGGATTCTGCTCTTAACAGGCGAAAATTAATTGACTCATTGTCTAATCTGAAGACAGGACTTTTAGAAATAAAAACATGATCGACTATTTTACAGAAGATTAATCAAGTAGGGTGACTGGAGGCTTGCCAATGTGACTCCCATTTATAAGAAGGGTCAGAGGGAGGATCCGGGGAACTACAGGCCTGTCAGCCTGACCTCGGTACCGGGAAAGATTATGGAACGGTTTGTCTTGAGAGCACTCACACGGCAGCTCCAGGATAAGAGGGGGATCAGGCCCAGTCAGCATGGGTTTATGAAAGGCAGGTCCTGCTTGACCAACCTGATCTCCTTCTATGACCGGGTGACCCGCCTAGTGGATGAGGGAAAGGCTGTCGATGTTATTTTCCTAGACTTCAGCAAGGCCTTTGATACTGTCTCTCATGGCATACTCCTGGAGAAGCTGGCATCTTGTGGCCTGGATAAGTGCACTATTCACTGGGTGAAAAACTGGCTGGATGGACGAGCCCAGAGGGTTGTGGTGAATGGGGTGAAATCCAGCTGGCGGCAGGTCACGAGTGGTGTTCCCCAGGGCTTGGTGTTGGGCCCTGTTCTGTTTAATATCTTTATTGATGATTTGGATGAGGGGATTGAGTGCACCCTCAGCAAGTTTGCAGACGACACCAAGTTGGGAGGCAGGGTCGATCTGCTTGAGGGTAGGGAGGCTCTACAAAGAGATCTGGACAGGCTGGATCGATGGGCTGAGGCCAATTGTATGAAGTTTAATACGGCCAAGTGCCGGGTCCTGCACTTCAGTCACGGCAACCCCATGCAGCGCTACAGGCTTGGGGAAGAGTGGCTGGAAAGCTGCCCGGCAGAGAAAGACCTGGGGGTGCTGGTTGACAGCCGGCTGAATATGAGCCAGCAGTGTGCCCAGGTGGCCAAGAAGGCCAATCACATCCTGGCCTGTATCAGGAACAGTGTGGCCAGCAGGAACAGGGAGGTGGTTGTTCCCCTGTACTCGGCACTGGTGAGGCCGCACCTCGAGTACTGTGTTCAGTTTTGGGCCCCTCACTACAGGAAAGACATTGAGCTGCTTGAGCGTGTCCAGAGAAGGGCAACCAAGTTGGTGAGGGGCCTGGAGCACAAGTCTTATGAGGAGCGGCTGAGGGAGCTGGGGTTGTTCAGTCTAGAAAAGAGGAGGCTGAGGGGAGACCTGATCGCTCTCTACAACTACCTGAAAGGGGGTTGTAGTGAGGTGGGTGTTGGTCTCTTCTGTCAGGTGTCTGGAGATAGGACAAAAGGAAATGGCCTCAAGTTGAGGCAAGGGAGATTTAGGTTAGATATTAGGAAAAATTTTTTTACTGAGAGGGTTGTCAAACATTGGAATGGGCTGCCCAGGGAAGTGGTTGAGTCACCATCCCTGGAGGTATTCAAAAAGCGAGTGGATAGGGTACTCCAGGGCATGGTTTAGGGGGCATGGTTAATGGTTGGACTTGATGATCTTGAAGGTCTTTTCCAACCGAAATGATTCTATGATTCTATGATTCTATGATTCTATGATTCTATGAAATTGGTAATATTTTAAGTGACTGTAACTAGTAATTTTTTAAGTGAGCATATGCAGACCACATATGATGAAATTCAACTTTTTGAACAGTCTTTCACAGCCATACAAAACTTGTTTTCTGAATTTAAGTGTGTACATAAGCAGACTGCACTGGAGTGAATTTTATCCAACCACAGTGTAAATGACCACCATGCACTTAGGAGCTCTGAAAGGAGATCAGTGGGAAAAGTAGAGTGATAGGTATCAGTGCAAGCTTGGTGAACAATACCAGTATGCACTTTACAGGCTAAACAGGGAACACTGATCAGGAATTAACACAAAGTAAATTAATTGATGGGGTCCTGAATGTCACAATTCCACCTCATGTTTCGGTATACAAACATGACTTGAACGGATCTAACCACAGATAAAGATTATTTGTACTTTGATTAAATATGTGTTCAACAACATCTTGAGAAACTTCTTTTCTGAAAAGAAAAAAGGATGAGATCAGTAAAACTAGTTAATTATCATACTAAATAAGTAAGGGGATCAGGAGAGAAGGATAAAAAGTATTTTAAATGCCTTTATTTTGGATAAAAATTAAGTTAATTTTACATTTTTCAGGGAATAATCTGCAACACATGGACTGGATCCAGAAAATATATGGAAAAGGCAATGCTGAGGTGAGTTCGTATGTTACAAACATTTGCACTTCCATTTTGATGTAATAGTAAAGTACGGCATAGCATACTCAGAAGGTCTCAGAGCAGAAAGCTTGCACTACACACTTTTTCTTTATAAATTTGGTTCATTGAGATAATCTACAGACAAAAAAATGGTAAGAGAATATTACCTTTTTTGCCATGGCTACTGAGGCATAGCTGAAATTAGGCTAAAATGAGATGCACCAGTCAAATGAACTTTCACTAGTTCATCACATTCTGGCCATCCTATTATCAGAAATACTTCAATTATCTGGAAGGATTTCAGAGAAAGATGAGAGGAGTGTTTAGACAGTTGCACAGATAGACTGGAGAACTATCAAGAGAAGTACTTTAAGAACTTGCACAACAACAGCCTACAAGTATTTGTTAGACCTTATCCCCAAGGCAAAAGCATAGTTTTTCCATACAGACTCATATGTAGGAAAAATGAGATGGAAATCAGAATAAGAATTTCTATGTGTGTAACAAGGAATTCTTTTTCATAATGAAACATTATTTCAAGATAATGGCTAACTTCAACAAAATTAGCTTACACCAAACATGAGTATGGACTAATCTTTCACAGGCTTAACAAACATAATGGATCATTTTAACCTCTAGTTATTATGCACTTTCATATGAAAATAAGGAAGTCAAAGAACCAGTGGTAAGAACCAATAGAGAGGAGAGACCTCAGAGCGTGGCAGCAGTTCAAGGGAAAATAAAGTTTCACCTGCCTTGATACAGATTGAAAGAAGATAGCAATAGCAACATCACAGTGAGAATTCTGCAACCTCTCCATGCAGGGAATAGAGGTTTTATAAGGATATGAAAATATTGTAAAATATGACTATTTAATGACAAAAGGGGGATGAAAAATTTTTCATCTTGAAAATAGGGAATTCAGAGGAATTTAGAGGAAGTTTGCAAGTTTATGAAAGGACATAGGGCAAGATACAACTTCCAGAAAGAAGCAAAGGCGGCAAAGAGTGGAATGATGCATGGACTTGCCTTGGAGTTAAGGGCAACTATTAAAAGGTTTTAATTAATTTCTTTGGTTTGGGGTTTTTCTGAGATTCTTTACTGTAATTGTGATAGAGAACAGCCTGGCAAAAGATGAGGCAGCAGTGTAAGTTTAGGCAAAATCTGGACCTTTTCTTTATGCTGAACAATAGATATATGTGAGCATATTCCACCTATACCAAGTTCAACCTAATTTAATAAGAGGATGTCAGACCTCTTACCTCCCTGCCCTACAAAAAACTATGCACTAGAAGTTCGATCAAGGCACTGAAGCATGGCCACCTCAATGAACACCTTTTTATGGATTTCCACAAATCCATTCTTTTTCAAACACCTTGAAAATACAGTTGTTTGAGCAACTGCATAATGCAGTTTTCTGTATGAAATCTGTTTTAATCAGTTTCTTACACAATGCTAAAAAAAGATGCTCATTTTACATTTTCCTTATTCTCCTCACGTATTCCACTTGCAAGTATACTGTGTGAAGATCACTGCTGTGACTGTTCATGCTAAGACTGGTACATTTCTTGCACAACCATGTAGTTCATTTGTTTATACCATATATGATTTACTATTATCCTTACCTTTAAACTGTAGGGAGACACACATCGCATGTGCCTAGCAGATGCAGAAGACCAACAGTCTGCCTAACTACAGGTGTAAGTCTGTAAACCTTAGCTGTGCTAAGTAATAACTAAAATACAAGCAAGGAACAAGAACTACCCACCCAAACACCTCAGCTGTTTCAACAGCAGTGCAGACAGGGTAAATCTTGCCCCATAGAGGCAACAGAAGAAGAACTCAACCAAGATCTTCACTGATACCTCCCCCCTCTGGATTTATGGACCAGAAGAAGAATCTGTATGGGATACTCAGCACCCTGTAATGGGTGATCCTACAAGCACTTAGATTTCAGTTTGGCTTTACACATCTAGATTGCCCTCCCAAATGAAAGCACCTACAAGTCTGGATCCTTCTTGCAGTGACTACCATTTAGATACTTACTTAATTAAGAAAATATATTCTTTTTACATATGTAAAATTTACATCTCTTCACTTTTGCTGAATTTTCACTTCCTGTTGCACTTTGGAAAGAGGCACAACATATTTATGTGGAAATAGATTGTTTTCTTCTCTCCTTTAGTTAATTTCTTCTCTACTACAGCAGTCAGAATAAAAGATGGTGCTGCATTATATGCTATCATCTGCACTGTATGTAGACTAATATCAGTCAACAGATAGGATCTTGTTGCCATTGCTTCTTCTTTTGTGGTGAGGGGTTTGTTTTATTTGGAGGATTTTTAAGGGGAGGGGAAAGGCCGCTGAAACCTTAATAAAGATAATAGCTTTTACTGAGTTGTCCACAATGACTTGATCTCTTTCCCTGGTATATTTAAATTCATTTAGAATGCAACAGACATCATAAGTAGTTCAAATTACTTCTTTCAATGTCTGCTAGCTTTCATACATCACTGCTGAATTTTATCTGACATTGTGTTATCCACTGCTGTAGTTCTGAGGTTCCCTTTTGAAGTTCCCCACGTACTGTGTTTTGGACTTGAGTAACCTAGCTAATTGTACAATTTGCAGATGTTGCCATCTCATTGCCTAATTTTCTTTCCAATTCATTAATACATTTATTAAATAACAACTATCCTAGTGTGAAGCAATGGAGCAGCCCACTGTAATCTTTCAGCCACAGAGGAGGATGACTATATATTTTTACTTTAGACTTTGTCATCTAGACATTTTTACCCCATGACGAGGATTTCCCTCTCCTCCAGTGACTAGTTAGCTTCCTTAACAGCTGCTCCTGTGCAGAAAGCTTTCTGAAGTCCAAAGAATTATGTTGGCTGATTCTTTTCTTCTTCCTTTTTAATAGCTTGATTGAAAAATAAAAAGCTAATAGAATAGTGAGGAATTAATTTCTTTTGCAGAAAAAGCCCTGGTAACTACTGTATTTGTATTAGTATTTTATCATCTTAGTCTAAATAGAGCCTCCTCTAATTGTCAGTCTCTTTATATTTCCTTCTATTACCCAGAAATATACTTCACTGGAATAATCTGAAACAGTTTTCCAAAAGCTTGTCACAGTACTATTCAATTCTTCAGTACTGAAGAACTGCTACTATTCAGTTTGTCGGTACAGAAACTAAAACATGGCCGCATCTAAGTAAGAAATGCTTACATACTTTATCACATTATTCCAAAAGTAATTTTACTTAATGCAAGAACTGAGTGGTACTGTCCCTCTCTCAGACTACAGAATTGAGGCCTTTTAATTACATTAGTATTGACATTACAACATGCAAAGCAACGGAACAACTCCAAGCGGAATCAAAATCCACAGACCTAGACACTTTTTGATTCTAACTCTTCTGAACTTTTACTTTTTATATTCTCACCTGTAAATTTCATGGCCGAACCCTTTCCCCCTCACGTGTCAAACTTTACTCCAACAGTTGTGGGATTCTTGAAATTCATATCTGAATATTTCAATTTGAGATTACCTAGCTTTTTGCCACATACTTTAAAGAGTTAAGAGAACACTGCTTGCATAAACACTTTCAATTTGTCATTTCTAAGGTGCAGAACATACAATTCATGGCTTGCAGCAAGTGGGAGTAAAATGAATTTAAGCCAATTTTGAGCCCTCTTTATCCTGGGCTGCTCTAACGTCTTCACATAATTTAATTGTCTCTTTGAGTCTGCCTAGGTCCTAGCAGGGAGAGCTCAGCTGCTCATGAGCTCCAGTAGTGCCTGGCACCTTCCCGGTATGGCTGGCCGGGGTTCCTCCGGCTGCTCACTGGCATGCTCAGAGTGCCCACCCTCTCCGGGGCTTGCCTGGAAAACAGCCTAATGGCCATTTCCTTGCTTCCCCCGGCAAGAGAGCTCTCCTCCAGATGGACCCCAAGCTTTTAGGGCCATGTCTGGCAGCTCTGGTGGTCCCTGCCATAGAAAAGGGGCCAGGGCACAGGTGAGGATAAAGAACAGGTAAGGTTACATGCCATTGGCAAGTGCACTTCTTCACCTTCCTTAATAGAAAGTCAATGCTGAAGATTATTGAAAGAAAAAAGTTCAAACTTTTCCATCACTGTTCACTCTCCTTGTTCATATGTCATATTCCTGTCCTCTTAGACAATGAAGATCAACAAAAGCAATTTTAGTTTTATTTGTACAGTCAGTTTTACTTTCGGGATCCATTGAGCCTCAGCACTTGAATTTCAATCAGTATTGTTTATTTAAAACACCTTCATTACTGCAGTCTTTATATGTGCATACATTATGTAGCTTTTAATATTTATGACAATGAAATAGTATTACTAAATGTATGTTATTATTAAATATAAGATATGCATTAATTTCAAGAAGAACTGTGAGGTAAGCTGCGTAATTACTACATTACAAAATACAATGTGAAAATGTCACACTGATAAAGAAAACACATTCCAGTGTGATACATGGCCTTCAAACTGTGAGATGGTGCTTTTTATTTTAGAGCATAGAGGTTAGACCTTTAATGTACTCCCCAGAAAGAACTTTCATAAATATATATTTTGGACTAGCCATGGTCCTGGCAGATTAGAAGGCCTTGTCTCTTGATCCTGATGATGATAATGACATCTAGCATGAGCTCGGACAAACCATTTAATTGTCTGGAGCTCCTGCTTTTCACCACGGATGTCATGTCACAAAAGGATGTCAGACTCCTAGGTACATCCTATTCGTTAGGAGCTGTCTGTGGAAAAGTATTAAATAGAGGTATATAAAAGGAGAAAGACACAAGGACATTTGCTTTCAGAGTAAGAAATCTGAATGCTTTCCTGCATTTTACAGGAAAGTAAAATGCCCCTTTTACAGGACTACAAATGCCCTTTTAAAGACCTCAGTGAGGTTGCCAGGGAAGATGACAGAATTCTGAAAGTTTGTGTATTTCTGTGTTTTTCTAACTATTCCCTAATGCTTGATGAATGTATTTGTAAAGCCTTACACATGGATGTATCTCACTTAAAGGTACATCACGCTTCTTATTCTACTGAAATGTCCAGTGAATTTTTCATAATGCTGGGAATTGTAGTCCTAGTAGTGAATAGTTTTACTTTTCTTCCATATACTGATGATAGTAGTATTTTGAAGTGGATGCTGTTGAACTGCTGTATGTAATGCCGACCTATCTTTAGATAATAGATTTTATCCAACAAATGATACAGGTTATCAGAAAGGCAACAGTTCAGACAGATAGCCTGCAAACATTATTCAGTGAAAAATTATAAAAAAGATTTACATTATGATTTTTCATTTTATAATTATTCATTTTTTCTTCATGATCTTTTTTTGATTAACTTTGCATTGTTGTGCAGTTTCAAATGAACACTAATATTTACACTTATTGGATTATGTTATTCAGAAGATGCTAAGACACGTAAGTACAAGGACGTTTAGGATTACCAAGTCAAATATTGTAGGATAATTTTCTTTGTCTAATATATGGTCATTAACAATTAATTTCTCTTTTGGCCTTGACCATTCCTACTGCTAGCAACAAGGCCCATTTCGCTTGGCAGATTGGGTTTTTTTAAATACTTTTTTCCATTTACAATTTTTTTTTTTAAATTAAACAACTATTTTATCCCTGAAAGAACTTGAATTTGCTAAGACTTCGTTTGTACACTTTATGTACTTTCATGTCTCCTCTGTAATGGTCTTTATTTAGTCTTCATGGAACTATTTCCCTGTAGCACAGAACTATTGTCTAGCTAGACGTAACTATTTCTTGGTAGCTGGGTGAATTCCTACCTCCAAGTTTATAGAAAAGCTCTTAGAGCCTAAGAAGGGACAAGAATTCACCATGTTCCCTAAATCATTTATCATTTGCCTTGCTCTTCTTTGAGTATAGAGGAAGAAACTAACAAAGTAATGAACTGGTGAAACTACATTCATCAAAATTTCACCGTGGAATAAAGAAATTGTTTTTTTGTTAACTTGCTTTAAATTCATAAGAATCATTAAAATTCCAGAATATAATATAAATTACAATAATTTGCATCCTTGTAACCAACATGCAAACACCCCCTCCCCCCCCAAGGTTACCTCTCTTACCACCTTTTTTTTAAATTTTAGATTCTTTAACAAATCTTGAAGACAAATGGAAGTCACATATATGGAGGAAAAGGTTGGGGGAAAAAAAGCAGATATTAGATAATGTTCTTGCTCCCTTACATTCCACAGCATTAGAATTGAATGTGCATGCTCTCATTAAGGAATGTTCCTAAGCATTTGTCAAGTGTATTATTTGCACACATTTACTTCAATCCACAAGTTTGAAGTTGAAAGTAAAGCAAATTTAAAGCTGCTGAAGTACTGTGAAGCTCTGAGGCCATACAGCAGTTTAGAAGGGCAAGCATTTTCAAATGTTATTGCATTTAACAAAGATGGTAACATGTCCAGTATTTCAAGTACCATGCTATGGACACTACTGTCAAATGATGACGGGGCCAGAATTTTGTTTGAATATTTTAACTTACTTCATTAAGGATTTTATTTATTTCTTCTTATAGGCAGGTTTTGTATTTTTATGGTATTTGTATCTAATCACATTTGAAATGCAAAGTTGAGTTTGCTTGTATTGACTGTGTAGCTGTGAGTGAAAAATTACATTAATAAAAATAATGTGCCTAATACATTTTAGAGAATTTTACTTTCTTAGTATTTCCTAGTTTCACAAATATTAATTGAAATATAGACTTACATTAGTGAATACTTAGTTTTCTTCATGCACAGATTCTGTTTTCATTAATACCAGTGCTGAAATAAGTCTTCAATCAGTGAGAAATGTACTATCAGGCCTTAAAAATGTAACACCACATTTGGGAAGTTATGTTTAAGAGATGCAGTATATAAAACGCATTGACAGAAAGCAACTGTAAATTGGGGGCTGATTGGTATCAGTACAGTTCCATTAAATGGAAAGAAGAGAAACAACTGACAGTGGTAAAGCTAGAATCTACTAAAATCAGTAGAATCTTCCTATGCAATTTTATAAATATTCTAAAATATCTTTAATTCTCTCAAATGAGAAATTAGTATCTGGTAAATTAGGATTGTCTCTTGAAAGACAATATTATGTTAATATATTTTTATTTTCCCTCTGAAAAATGTCTATGAGTATGAATCACTTTATGTTAATGCTACCCTTTGTGTAAAACAAAAACTTTGAGGATACCTTACACAAAGATTGAGGCAAAAAGTAAATCACTGTTTCATGACCATAACAAGACTGTTTTGCTACTTAGCCATTTAACTTAATATGTAAATACCATTATGACATAAAAGTCCTAAATTTTACCATGCATGCAGCAATACATAATAACATTATTTGATAACTCATACCATAAATATCATAGAATCATAGAATCATTTAGGTTGGAAATATCCCCATTTTCTGGGTTTTATGGGATAGAAAAAGTAGTGTTCATGTATAGAACAGACGCGCACAAATTCTCCACAAAACAAGAATCTGGATATAAACCTTCAAAATCCATTTGGAGTTGAGTTCAATAACAAAACCAGCTAAGGTTAAGATCTTGGTATCTCACAACGTAGATGCTGCTGGTTTAACATATTCCCTATTACGCAGATGTTTTCATAGAGCTGAAAAATCTGAAGCAGCTAAATTTTCTTGAAGGAGATGGAAACTTATGACTTGACCAGTTTAGTGATATTTAGGGAATTAATGAGATATGCCATTAATATGCATCATGTGGAACTGCTATTACACTCTGGAAGGGACCAATAGACCACAGTTCTGTGTCTGGAAGTGATCAGCAGTCAATAACTTCATTCTCTCATAAAGCACTTAATTTTAAAAGGGAAGAAGTTCTGTAACATCAACAACTCTACAGTGCATGGTTTGAATCAGAAATATTGCTACTTCTAGCACCACTGCACATACTGTTCTTATTCAAGCAAATGTTTAACATTCTTGGTTCTAACTAGGAATTTCCCTAAATTAAGTTTTGTGGTAACAGGCTGAAGATTAATTACAGTTCATACAAAAGCTGGGGTTATCTTATTCTTTTTGATTCAGGCTTTTGAGTGTTTTCTATTTCTTATTTACGTAAATAAACTGAGCAGAAGGAAAGGAAAGGTACCCACATGAGCTAAATTCTCCCTTATGATGACTCTGTGCAGTAATATTATGGCTATAATATAATCATTTAGTGTTTGTTGTTCAGACTAGACTGAACTAACAAGCATCATTAGATACATCGCCTAACTGTGCCAGTATTAGGCAGAGTTATGGTTATCTGCATGCCCTCACACTGGATTTTGAGTTGATCTTTAGCTTTGAATTTTGTGGGTTCCTAATGCTTGAGAGCATGGGATAATTTTGAGATGTTTCCAATATGTCTGGAATGTATGTTACCTTCAATTACTATTCTTTAGACTTCAGTGGGTTTTCTGCTTATAAAAAGAAGAAATTGAACAGGTGATACAAAAACTTATTTTCATGAGGCCTTCTGTTTATTTACAAATATGAAGTTTTCCTGGTAAATCTATCTTTCTTTCTTTCTTTCCTTTTTCCTTTCTTTCCTTCTTTCTTTCTTTCCTTTTTTTCTTTCTTTCTTTTAAATAAATTAAACTTCTATGGTCCAATACACAAAAGTTATTATTTTAGAGCTACCAAAAATGTTTCATGGTGGATGAAACAAACCAATGCAAAGCTACAACTTCCTTATGCCCTTTCCCCACATCTTTCAAGTTCCCTTTGTTTCTTCCACCTTCCTGACCTCCTCCTGCTACATGCCCAGAGTCCCTTCCCTTAGTACAAATGTACAGCCACTACAGTCCCATTCCTTGTATCCTCTCTTATTCTGCGTGCCTCTTCAATTTCCTTCCTCCTCTTACATCCCCTTATGCTTCTTACAACATAATAATTCATCCTCCCTATTCCTTCCTTCCTCCCACACAGATACGTTCTGTGCCTCTTGCTTCTTTCTTCATTGATTCATTCAGGTGCAAAGGTTTGGTTTTGGAAAAGGTAATGAAAAATTACCATTAATTAATCTCTTTCTAGTTCCTCCCTGTTTGGACCATTCATTTCTAAAATTTATGAACATATTCTGGTAAATATAAAAAAACCCCAACTTGTCTTTAAAAAATAACTGACAGATTTCAAAACCAGATAATCTGTTTTTCATGCCTTGCAATATCTGCTTTGTATAAAACATATAGTTTGAAAATAATTAGGAGATTGTGGCAGGTAGTTCTGCAATATATGTTCTGCATTTGGTAAATTCCCCTTGCTAATGAATAAAATAATGGATTTCGAGAAGTTAGAAGTTGCTCATTTTCAGTAAAAACTTTGCAGTGATAATCTCTGAGATTCCTTTAAAAGCGCATTCTACAAAACTCTAAAAATGAGAATTTAATTGAACAGATATTGAGCGTGAGAGTTTGAAAAAAAGAAATCCCCAAGAAAGTGAAAGTATTGCTGTTCCGTTAATTAAAAAGTAAAGTTTAACCAAGAATTTTCCTTCTTAAAATATTTTCACACCAAACCTCACTGACTTGTTCTTGAAGCATTTGAGTTCAAGTTCCATCAAATATTTCGTTACCAAGCTGGTTTTGCAGACTTGCATTAAATCTCAGATGAAGCTTCGGGGTACAAGTTCAAATAAATTAAGGCCCAATCAATAAAACTGGAAATCAGCCTTGCAAATCACATTGCCTACTAAGAACTGTCATTAAATTAGAGTCAAATCAAATTACACAATAATGAACAACAGCCACTCCTCAGGTATGACAAGGTATCCTTAACACAAACCTCCACCTGCCCGAAGATGCATGCAGCCCAATGTTTGCTCCGGACTGGCAGGGTTGCCCCTTGGTGAGGGTTCCCACGTCCTTGGCTCCCGGCTTAGGGAGCTGTGTGGGCACAGCCCCGCAGCCTTGAATCACAGCCCTTATCCGCTTTGGTATTTCCAGCAGCTCACACAGCTAATAAATAATGCATTCATCAGGCAGACTGCATGTTTACCTCCATAGACCAATACTTGGACTTTTTTAGCCAAAGAAACCCAACGTGACTGATAGCTACACTTGTTTCCTTTCTTTTGGGCACAACACTGCCGTACCTGTCCTTGGTGGGGCGGTGGGGCGGCAGCAGTCCCCGTGCCACCCCTGCCCCAACAGCACAGAAAGGCTCCTGGGTGCCCCTGGTACAACAGTGCCTGCTGGTGCTAAGGGCAGAGGCACAAGTGCCCAGGCAGCGCTCCCTGCCAGCGCTTGCCTTTATGGCAGGAGGCTGGGGACAAGACAGTCTCCCACTGCAGACCAGTCCTCCCACAGTGCAGGGCAAAAGGAGGGAAGGAGTCACATGCTCCCTTTGAACACCTGCATGGCTGGCAGCAGCATCATCAATAGGTCTATCAGGTGTGCAAACTGCTTTCTGTTTAAGTTGTTGGTCGCAGTCTGCACACAGCATGAAGCTTTAAACTGAATTTTAATTTTACTAAATTTTATGAAATACTAAAATTTTTCAAAGTTGCACACATTGTCTCTCTGTTTATATTGTCTTGCTTTACAACAGCAATTAAGAGAGAAATTAGGGCACTGTTTTCTCATAAAAGTGGCTAAGAATATATTGTGAGTCCATGTTTAGGCAAGCACCTCATATTCAGAAGCACAATGCAAAGGCAGCACTGACCAGTTTATGTATCTTGCAATTGGGTCAGTCATTATGAAGCTTATGGTCAAAAAGCTGTAAAAATGCCTATGCACCTGAGGTTTCTCTTTTAAAACTTGCCCACATGTAAATCAACAGGATGCAGGCTCCTAGATGCCCAAGACATTTTGGGGAAAAGGTAGGATCACTTCAAAATGTTACATTAAATATGAGTTAGGTTTTGACACTTGTCACTAAAATTTACATTTTGGCCTTTCTGGTACAGTTATACTTCAAAACTGAAATAATAATAATGATACTTCTAAATTCTTATATCAGAAGCTAAAAGCGTCAGAAAAACAATATACTTTACAGTATTATATAATAACGACTCTCAAAACCCCCTTTATCACCACAGGAATCATGTACTTCACAAGTCACATCCTGAGTAAATGCCATTTAAAGACAAAAATACATTTTTAGCAAAAACCTCCCTGTGGCTCTAGCCAGACTGCCAGCTGTGGTACTTCAGATGGACTCGAGCATGCAGTCTCATCTCCAAGTTTGTGTGGGCCATAATCAATATAAGCTGAGTACTACTGAGAGTTTTCAGACGCTGCCTTCCTATGCAGCCAGTGTTGAGACACAAGGGCCATACTTAATTAGGTGGTCTGAGCTTAGTTTTTTACAACACACAACCTGGAAGTAAATATTTGGGCAGTAGGGCTGAAGAAATTAGAAGTGGATATGGTAAGATACATACCTTTGGATAAATCTAGCCTAACCATAGATCAAAAGTTGTTATCATTTGGACAAAGGAGAAAAGCACACTACTTAGCATAGAGCTGAATAGCTACATTGGTCCACTGCCCCCCATACCCCAGCTCTCGAAGATGTCCTCACACACTGGCACCAGCTTCAGCAGCAGCCCTCAAACACGATGGTCTGGAGGCATAGCTGCTGCTTGAACCAGCTTTGCCACTAAGATTGGTGACCTTGGCACAACGTTCTCAAAATTGCCTTGGGTATCCTTCTGTACAGTCCTGTACTCTGCTGTGAAAAGAAGCCCTTTTCAGCAGCTCACTTACAATTTAGTTTAATATAGTATCAATCATACTTTAATAAAAATTCTACACCCCAAAAATCCTCCTCGCCATAAAATGCTCAACTGATGCAGGCAAACCTGAGGGCTCAAATAACTTACAGAGTAAATCTCCTTCAGCTGTGTAAACTAAGTGTATTTGGGCTTTTTGAAGAAGCAGAGAGGCTGGAGATGGAAATACCCTCAAAAAGTGCAAGATTTGTGGAACAAGCTATGATACAGAATAGCAGTCAAGGATCTTCAGCCAAGGACACATGAATACCAGAGGTACGTTCAAGCCATGTCTCCAGCTCTCCTGGTAACAGGCTACCATGGAATCTACTTCCAGACCCAGACTGAACATCTTTCTTGGGCAACTTTCCAGGAAACCAACGATTCACAGGGATTTAGTGTGCTCCAAATGCTATCCCTAGTCTAAAGGGGAAGTTCTTTCAAGGGATGGCGAAGTTATCGTGGGAAAGTTCCCATCTGATGATTTCTTCCTAATGTGGGAAGTTAACAAATTCGTCTCAGCAAACTAATTACAATGAATGAGATGAAGTATTCTGGAGTTGTATTCTTTTTTTCATATCAGTGTAGTGTCATGCAAAAAACCCCCAACAGTATACATACATAAACATATATATAAAACCTTTCTGAGACTGACAGTCGTCTTTTCTCAGACGTGTAAATCTGTTTTGATACTGCAGTCACCACCAGGCTGAGTGCATGTTAGGGAAAAGTGAGCCTTATAGTGCTTTTAGTGTCCAGAGACTTTGCTTAAAAAAAATTACAGTCACACAGAGCTTGAGCAAAGTCAATCCCACAGTCTTAAGACAGACCTACAAAGGAGGTAGTACCAAACAGCTTATTCTCCTTCCTAAGTTGGAGAGTCATAATGCAGAGGTTTCATGGAGGATTTGGTTTGAGTAAGCTTTTGCTTTCTGCTAACCTTATAAACATGACTGAGATCTCACTCTTCTCTCAAGCCAGCAGGGTATTCTCTGTCCATCCCTGTTGCCAATATATCTGCAATGCTCTACGTTCTTTGCCATAACTATCATGATGTCAGCAAATGAAGAATCAAAAAAGGATCAGTGGAGGAATGTGTGTAAACCAAAGGTATACGGAGACAGAACAAGAAAAATTAAGGGACCTGCATTTCCCAGATAAACCACAGATAAACCCAGATAAATCACTCTCAACCATGGAGATAAAGCTTTATCTGAGGAGACTCATAACATTCAGATAAAGGCAATATATTCATAATGTATGTATGTTAACCACATACAAGAAAATATAAAATGTATCCTGCCCCCGCCTTTTCACCCAACCACAAAAGCAAAGTAGGCAGTACACAAGGCTGTTCTGACTCTTAGAAAAATGATTAGTCTGCTATTCTGTACCTGTATCCTTTCGCTAAGGCTCTTGGAGCATATCAGCACCAGTCTTACTCAAGCCAGACAACTACATTAGTCAGAAAGCCTTTAAGTACAGTTGTTTAGGGATGAGATCTTTCTATTCAAAATGAGGTGCAACAAAGGCAGTAGAGAGCAATGGGATCCATGCCTATTTTTCTCTTAGATCAAGTAACATGTCAATCACATTTGCAAAAGAAGGGATAAGGAGGCAGGAGCCAGGTATTTCTGAACAAATGAGAATGTCATGCTAGAAAAAAAGAGCCATGATCTTTGACTTTTTATTCAGATTTTGCAAGTGTTCTTGAAAAGACTTCATCAGTGTAAGGCTTGCTCTGTTTCTAGAAGTAGCATGAAAGAAGAGGTGGAGGGAACAAAAAAAAAAAAAAGCATTTGCCTGAGATTTCCATATAATTGATACAATTTACAGTAAAATACAGCTGAAAAACCCAGAAGCCTTGTACAAAATTAAACTCTACCAAAAAGATCACTCTGATGTAAATATTTTTACTATGTGAGAAAAGACAAAGCTGAAACAATTTAAGTCTTCTGTACTATGTAATGCAAAAGCATTAGCTTCTCAATCTTGTATTTAACTATGCTATAAAAGCAATATTCACATTTAAACAGGGCCTGCCAGACGTATTTAATTTTAGTTTTATTAAAAAATAAATGGAAGCTGCTCTTAATAGATAAATGAGTGTCATATGAAACTACATCCAAAAAAATCTGAAAAATTTGAAGTGCACTTCTATTCCAACATCATCAGTTAAGCAACCTATCACAGGTCTCTTGCTGAAGAGTTTCAATAAAGAAGTTTTAGAGATTACTAAGGGCTGTTTGTCATTTTTAAAGGACAGATTTGCAAGGAAAACCTTTTCTGGGATTGTTTTTAAATATTTTACCACATCCTTTACTTAAAAATCTCTAAAGAACTTCAACTTACTTGAAGACAAGAGGAAGTTAAATGAAGCATGAGACCAAGTGAAACTCAGTATTTTCTTTTGTTGAAGTGGAATGACGAAACCAGAAAGTACATCAGCCACAGAGGAAAAGACATTTTATAATGACTTTCAGCTTTGATGATGTAAATCTATAGGATTATTTATAACAGCTTAAAATATGCCATACCAACTGTATTGACCCATATTCACTCATATATTTTTGACTGTTCTGTGCTATTGCAACAGCACAAAATTAATAAAAACTTGCTTTACCTACTCTGGTAAACTGGATTAATGGCAGCTTTATTCCACAGAAAGTTCTCAAAATGGCTGTGCCCAAAACACCCAAGCTCTGTTAGTGCATCCGACCCACGGTTATTAACTCAGAAACATCCCTTTAATACTGTTTTCTTTGGACATGCCTCTGGACACAGGCACTGTGGGCTGCAGAAGGAAATCCAACTCTCCCCAGCTCTCTGAAGCTACTTAGCTCTTAAGAGAAACAAGATCTGGCATTAAAGCAGCTTTTTGCCAGGCTCTAAGTTTCTGTCTTGGGAACCAGGGTTAAGGCCTCAGATCAGGCCTAATCTTTACCAAGGAAACTGTGGCAAGCAAAAGGGTGTTGGGTGGGTCAGTATCTCTGCATCTAGTTTTTCTGTAGGACCAAACTTGTGAAATGCTGAGGACCTGTGTCTCCCAAAGAAACCACTGGGAGCTGCAGATCACTTGGATCTCAAGATTTGTCCCAAAATACCCTAATGGATATTTCTTTTACATGCAAGAAGCAAAGTAAAGGCACAAGGATGATAACATTATGGCTTGCTTACAGGAACAAACACTGTTAGATGGGCCCTAGGTTGGAACACATCCATGTGTAGCCATGTTACGAAGTGCATTTATTTCCTACAGAAGCAACATAGCAATATGAGTACTACGTGACTAACTAATATTCCAACTGCACTGTAAAGGTAAAAATGCCAGACTTTGCCTGAAATAGACAATATGTTTTATGACTTCAAAATGAAATCACAGAAGACCTAACTTCATCCAGCTGTTCTTAATAGGGCTTTTTTTCCCCTTTGTTTTTCATTCTCTACCTTAATCCGCTTCAAAATTACTTCACAGTCTCATTCATTTTTGCTTGTAACTTGATAACTCTTACCAAAACAATGTATTGCACATTACAGGGCAAAATAACTAAATTAAAGAACAGAGAAAGAAAACATATATTCATTAAAGCTGGTGATGCTGCAATGAAAATTTGCATAGCAACCTGCAACTATGCCTGATAGAATTACAAATTTATCATTCATTGAAAGGATAGATGAAACATTCTCACATTTTCTGAATCAGTCATTTCTATTCTATTCAGCTTAGTATAAACAATCCCCCTTATTTTGCAACTAATTGAACAATTCATATAAAAGGATTGAACACCTGTTGCTCTGTTGGCAGAAAACAGCAATTACAATGTTTCTTTCCAATGGACTTAAACTACAAAAGAAATATTTTAAAACAAAAAAGGAAGATAACATATTGGTGACCAGGGTCCTTTTGAATCCACAGAGGATATTACAGTTTTTATTCAGATTGTGAGTGGTCCCTGTTAAGCTTCATTGGTTGATGGAGATCTCCTCTCTATCCCCCATTTAGCCACTGCCCCCTTAAGCATTTTCCATTAGCTTGGAATAGCTCTGATTCACTCAACCTCCTCTCTCATCTTTCCCACACACTTTAAGACAGGCTTAAAATCCATTGTACATCCACCTAACTGTCATGCAGATCCTCTTTATCAATTTCATAGAATCATAGAATCATAGAATGGTTTGGGTTGGAAGATCCTTAAAGATCATGTAATTCCAACCCCCCTGCCATGGGCAGGGACACCTTCCACTACACCAGGTTGCTCAAAGCCCCATCCAGCCTGGCCTTGAACACTTCCAGGGATGGGGCATCCACAACTTCTCTGGGCAACCTGTTCTGCTGTCTCACCACCCTCACAGTGAAGAACTTCTTCCTTACATCTAATCTAAATCTAACCTCTTTCAGTTTAAAGCCATTACCCCTCGTCCTATCACTCACTACATGCCCTTGTAAAAAGTCCATCTCTGGCTTTCCTGTAGGCCCCCTTTAAGTACTGGAAGGCTGCTATAAGGTCTCCCTGGAGCCTTCTCTTCTCCAGGCTGAACAACCCCAACTCTCTCAGCCTGTCCTCATAGGAGAGGGGCTCCAAACCTCTGATCATCTTCACGGCCCTCCTCTGGACTCGCTCCAACAGGTCCATGTCCTTCTTATGTCAGGGGCACCAGAGCTGAATGCAGGACTCCAGCTGGGGTCTCCTGACAATGGAGTAGAGGGGAACAATCACCTCCCTTGACCTGCTGGTTACACTTCTTTTGATGCAACCGAGGATACGGTTGGCTTTCTGGGCTGCAAATGCACATTGCCGGCTTGTGTTGAGCTTCTTGTCAACCAACACCCCCAAGTCCTTCTCCTCCAGGCTGCTTTCAATCCACTCATCGCCCAGCCTGTATTTGTGTTTTGTTTGGAATTTCGTACTACAAACATTAATCATGGAAAATAAATACTATTAAAAAGAGAGATTAAATCCATTTTCATCTCCTCTTTTTATTCTTTATCTAGGAAAGTGGTGAAGGAAGTCTTAAGCTGAGGTAGAAAGAGTCAAATATAGGGATCTGTAAGCGAGTGATTTTTTGAAAGGCAGAACTGAAAGGAAAACAATAACCAAAACACAAGCAAGCATCAAATCCACTTAAAATAAACATTCTTATCTTTCCTTGCTGATGCAAAACCTAAAACAATTAAACATTGGAAATGTCAAGTATTTGGTTATGGTCACCTGCAATAAAAGTAAAGCAAGAAATGCAGGGATTCAAAATACTCTGGAGAAACCTATTTGATGTTAACTTGGGAGCACTAGGACCACAGCCCTCACCCCCACATAGGACAGCCACGTTTCACCCTCTCCTCAGTCCACAGGAGTCTGGCATGCCCATGGCTCATATCAGTGGTGTCCACCTGACCACAGCACCACAGGAGCATGGCTCAGCTGTTTTGCTTTATATCAACAAACCCGAAATAATTTTCCAGCAAAATTATCACTATTACTACTATTAATTATAAATTATTAAGTTCTACTCCTTTTCACTTTTTATGGAAAAGTATGTGGAAACAGACAGTATCAGTTTTTCCCAACTATTTTGGAATGAGCATCACTGTCTGGTCCAGATGTTCCTACTTTGGCAGTAACGCCTCCCATCACGCTGATGAGACGTCATCTTTAAGGTCATTTTCAGAAGCAGGCCTCACTTAAAAATCATGGTGGAAATACAGGCAGAGTCCTTTTCCTTCTCATTTCATAGCTGTTTCTGGGAATGTCTAAACTGTGAAAACACTCAATATTTTTTCTCTCTTTGATAACATATCTGCTTATGGGATGTACACATCTCAAGGGATTTTTTTCTTTTTCCAAGATAAGGAAAACCAGCTGAAAACCAGCATGAAATGGGAATGCACAACTTGGGGCATAAACCTCCACAAGCACGCCATCATCTCCCTATTCAACTTGGGATCAGATGCACATTTTTTTGTCTTAGTGCATTCTGGTATCGCTTTTTTAAAAAAGGTGTGCCAGACATACAGGCGACGCAGGGGCCGAGTAGGGCAAATTCTGTCTGTGGCACCCAACCCACATGGGTGGAGGCACCCGGCAGTGGGACCTGCTGCTACCAGAGGTGCCCAGTGCTTTGGCAACCACTCGCATAGGCAATGTGACTTCTCCAAGTCCTGCCGAGTTAGGAAGATGCTTCAAGTTCACTCAGGGCCAAAAATGACCAGGGCATTGTGGGTCAGGCTGACACACTGTGTAAGCACACAGATGCTGAGACCCCAGAGCAGGATTAGGCTGAGCAGCACATGAATCATGACATGGTGGAAGCACAGGCAGGGCTGCAGGTTATTTGGATCTGTGTTCATAACACTGAATTGTGCAGACACAAAGAAAGAATATCATAAATCCAAGGAAGATCAGGATCAACTTGTGACACTGCTGCCGCTACCCAAGCAGCAGCGTACAATATTTTTTGGAAAGTATTATAAGGGCAGAAAAAATTGATCTTTTCCCTTTAAAAAGAATGTGCACCTATATAACAACAGCAACAAAAATCAACTGTATAGGATAAGCCATTTCTATGAAGAAAGAATAAAGCATTAAATACCTGATTTTTTTCTGAATTTATAAATAAAAATAAACTTTTAAAGCTTTCCCGTTAATGGAATTAAAATCATCATCAGTCTTTCCTTAAGTGTCTGTAGTACATAGTCACAGTCCATTAAGACAACATGTTAGCATTGTTCATAACAGGATGTAAATGAAATAATCAAGTCATCAGGACTATTTCAACATCAATAAAGCCTCAGAGTGATTATTATGTACAGCCATGACACAATACCTTTTTGCATACTTCCCCTGATCAGATTAAAGTGGTGATGAATTCCTCGATGGCTCAAGTGTGCTCCAAGGAAAGCTAGAAGGTTGTACAGTTAACTCCCAGGGTGTAACTCTAAACCATACAACCTACTACCTCAACCCGGATGCACACAGCTTCCGACGGTGACCATAAAGTCTTCTTCACTTCTTCAGCCTTTCTTTGAAATGTGACAGCAGCCACAGGCTTATATATTTCCCATGGGGGTACACTTTCAATGGCAATTATTCCCCACTTTTCAGATGATAAGGCATGTTCTTAGATGGATTTTTCTACTGCAGAGATAGAGTTTCTGTTCTATCCTGTTTACATATGTATAAAGATATATATACATGCATGTTTTATGTGTATATATATGCATACATATTTGATAGGATTGATGCAAGTCCAACTACATTTCTGGAAAGAAATGACCATTTTGTCTTATTTTACAATAAAAATAAAAATCTAAATCTCTTCTTGTTTTTTCTACATTTTTGAATGTAATATGATGTAATGGTATATTTAACAAAGCCAGCAAATGGTATATCCTACTCTCCCTCATTGGAAACCCTACAATTCCCTCACATCTCTTCATAAATTTTAATATGATATTAAGCCAAAGGTGCTTAAAGCAACCGATAAAAGAACAAATCACTTAATCAAGTTTGAAGATAAGGCAATGGACAAGAGAAGCATTCCAAAAGCAATACATAGATTTGTACACTCACTTGGGCTTGTTGTCAAATACGCACTGCAGTGCATGCTACGTAAACTTTTGCCAGATCACCATACTGACACAGACCCATAGAAGCGAGCTTGTGCAGTACGTTTCAACACAAGATCGGATCTACGGGTTTATGCCAATTGGCATCATTGATTAACATTTTCCTTTTCAAGTGAGATGCAAAAGACTTTAAACAAACAAACATATGAAGCAATGTAAGAATGAGTATTTAAGAGTAAAAATATTACCATCTATTGCAAAGAAGGCTACTTCAAACTTAACTGCATAAATGGTGGACGCACCAAACAAGCCAAAGACTTGTAACTAGTCTGGTTTTTGAAAAAGGAAGAAAAAACATTGTTTTACAGATTGATGGCACAACAATGTTTTGTCTTCAGCAGGAATTAACGTCCTTTTGTGCACACTTTGCCTTACCGATGAACTCTCAACTCCCAACAACTTGCATCTGACTACAGCAGGCAAGACTGGAATCCATAATTGGACGTGACATAGAAGTGAAAATACAGGTTTGTCCTTTGTGTCTAAGCTCATATCATGTACTACAACCCGAAATAAAAATCATGCACCAAATCTGAAAAACAATGAGGCACGCTGGAGTGCAGCTCCCAAACAACATTTTAAAGACTGCTTAGCTATTTTTTCATATTACAGGGCATCTAAGTACTGCTTGACAATAACTTGTTGATTAAACACCACCTATTAATCAAAGCAAATAAGTTAATTTGTATATTTTATTCACTAATCCTCCCATCAATGCTATTCCCTAATAATAAGAATGCAAGTAGAAACACAATCTTGCAAAACTTCAGGATTAACTCCTACAAATACTTTCTTCTTGTGACCGGCAAGCAGTACAATACAAATTATCACACACTGAATGTAGGGTGTCCTACGCAACAGACTGAAAACAGGTCCTCTGAGGCAATAACCAGTAAATTCAGAAAGGTGAGACACAGATACAGTTTTATAACTTACATATTCTAAATGAAAGTGTTGATAAATACTGCATCTTTAAGCATAGTATCTGACACATCACAATAACTTGTAACAATATAGCCACAAATGCATTTGTAACATACAGACATAAGAAGCAGGTATCATTTTAAAACCAGGTGCTATAGAAAGGACTCTTATGATTTTAGCGGGTTACTGAAATCTGTATCTGAATAAGATTTTCATGCCTGCCTTCCACTAGTTCCCACTGAAGGCCTAATTCTGCCATTGTTAGCTGGGCAAAACTCCTTCAAGAGAATGAGTGCTGCCAATAACAAAGTTTTTGAAACAAGGCAATGCTTCATTTCCTTGCAGACTGCGACATGTATTTCTAGTTCACTAATGACAGCTGAGCATTAGTAAATGACCTTTTCTTTTTTAATTTAGTGGATTAAATCTTGCATGTTCAAGCATACCCTTTTGCATTTTAAAATAATGTTATTTTCTAGAACAGTCTGTTTTAAATCTGCTTTTGCTTTATATACAACACTTCAGCATTCAGAAGGAATGATATTTTTATAATTGCTTTCTGCTGACACTGAGGAGATAGAATATGTGAGACAAGCACTCAAACTAGAATAGTTATCCTAGTATCAGAAATAAGTGTGCAGACTGCATATATAATTTACTGAATGATTGTAATAAGTGCTATAAAATTGCTTCTCCAATTTTCTTGTGGTTTTTTTGTGAATAGAAGAGATATTCCACATTTCAAAAATAATTGGTCACTGCATTATAGTTATATACTAGCAAATAGATATATGTACTATAAATATACTAGTAATATAAATATGCTAGTAATATATATGTGTTATATATTTACTAGGCACAACAAAAGAACAAATTATGTATTGATCTTTCAATTCATTCTAAAGCTTCATGGAAACATACAGTATAAAGGCTACACAAACTGCAATATTCCCAACAGAAAGTAATCAGAACAGAAGTTTAATACATATCTGTGAAATTATATTTGTAGGCTCTGCTAAGAAAAGAAATTCTTTTAAAGCTAACCTGCTTCATGTTTTTGCCATTAACTTTATTTTTTAACAAAAAAAAAAAAAATTAAGATCACTGTATTACCTTCGTTGAATTCTGGTATAATTAACTTCAGTTTCCTTTTTCATTTTTATTTTTTTCTTTCACTAAAACAAAACAAAAAAAAAGTGAAAGATTTTGAAATATCTGTTTTATCTAAAGTGTTTTCAGAACAACATGAAACATACACAAAATTAGTAATTATGCTTTTAAGATATAAAACCGACACACTGCTGACGCCCCTCTCAGGGCCATGGGAAGACATGCTGTGAACATGCACACTTTGGCAAAGGGACTATTTCATTTAGTATTTCCTAGTCTTTTTTCACTGCACAAATATTTTATTTTTATTAGGAATTCCAGAAGGAAAGGAGCATGCTTAACAAAAATAAATAGTTTTTATCAAATAGTGCATACAATCAGGTAATTTGGTGAAGAACTTCATAAAAATACTGGGATAAACTAAATGGCTTAAATCACGAAATGTTTGAAAAACTTTTTGGGAAAGAAACAAGAAAAAGATGTGATTACTATGATCAGATATAGAAATTTAAAAAGTTCTTTTAAGCTAATGCAAGTCTTGGTTTCTCAACAGACTTAGGTATTAATGACATACGTAAATACTCTAACAAAACTATTGGGGAGGGCAGTATCACTATAAATCTAAGAAACACTTTCTGGTACAAAATGGGTGAATGGAGGTATATATGTGTCATATACATAAGGTCTCCACTCAGTAATTTCCCAGAATTCATTGCAGAACAACAAAAATATAAGGTAGCAAAATTAGCATATGATCTTAGAAGTTACTGTCTAATCAGTAACATTTAAAAAGTTAAACACATTAAAACAACTTTATTTTGTAAAGTCATAATATATTTTTATATTTATAAAGTTTTTTATTAGACAAACAACTATCATGAACATTTTGAAAAAAATCAGGGTTTCTGATGAAAAAGACACTGTAAGCTACAAAGTAATTTCTAGCTGAGGACATCTGTATTTTTAACATAAATTAAAAAGACTAGAAAAATATTAAAAAAAAATTCCAAAATACATAAAACACCAATTTGGCTGAGCTTTTCAAAATCTGTCAGTCAGAATGAATTTTGTTACACACTCTTCTAATTGCCTAGTAATATGTTACAACAGACAGACAAATGCTTTAAGAGAAAGGCTCTACTAAAGCATCATATGCTCAAAACTTACTTTAACTCTGCATGCACTTATCAATCACAAACATTCTGAACGGATGGATAACTTAAATACTGTTTTCAGCTATTCCTGGACAAGTGCTGCTTTACCAAACATCTTAAGTCACTGTTACTAGCTGCAAACCAGGCTTACTTCATGAATGTCCCAAAAATGTGCCTTTTATTCCAGTGCTTATTACACTTATTTCTTTGGAATGGATTTAGATACAAATGTAAGAAACTCATATATGGATTAACTCAATAACAACTTTAATATACTGCCTACAAGAGCGATCCTTTCCTACAGTTTAGCACTTTTTTTTTCTCTTCCCCTCTTTAGAAACCGAAAGCATGAGTCACACTGTAAAAAAAGAATTTACTTTCCTTAGCAACCAGATCTAAATACCCACAACTTTCTTAGAGATAACCAAAGCTTAGACTGAATAAATGTAACATTAAGGTCTTTGCATAACTCCAGTGCTTAGCTAAGACAAAATGTGCCTAACCACTTATTTCCATAGACCCTCAATTTTTTGTTTACTTTCTATTTTTAGCAGTATTAGATCAAACACACCCCCAAAAAGTTAGTTTTAAAAAGTGTGAACAGCTGACTATGTTAAAATTAATACACAAGGACTCAGTTTCAAAACAACATGTTTAAAACGGCTTAAAAAAAGAAAAAGAGAAAAAAAGAAAAAGAAGCTATACCTGATATGAAAGGTACGTTTTCACCCAGTGCCAAATACTGCTATATGAGCAATAGTGAAAAAAACAAACAAACAAAAAATTCATTCCTTCTTTCTTTTTTTTTTTTTTTTTTTTTTTTTTTTTTTTACTAAAAGAATCAATCTCCTAGGCTCATTTTGTTACACTGTTTTAAGAAGCTCTAACACATCCTGATGTCTCTGTAGTGAAACATGCCAGATTTTTTTTTTTGGAAGCAGGAGAGTCACTTTTTTTTTTTTTTCTGCACTCTTGTATGTAGGACAAACTCAGATTTGTTTCTTCTTCTTAGGGCTCCTGTTCTTTCTCGGAAGAAGACCAGGGTGCCTGTCTTCTCTCTCTCTCGCTCTTCTCGGAATTCCAGGCACAAAGCACTGCGCAAAAGCTGCACCAATCCTTGCCGCAACTGCCTGCACAGGACTAGAGGTGGGGAGAGACCAGAAAATTCACCTCGCCCCTGCGCCGGTTTTATAAATGGGGATTGCACAAATCTGCTGGAGCAAAGGGGTGAAAAGGCAGGGTGCCAGTTTGCTACACTATGCTGCAATGATCTCATGTTCAATGCTGTCGCCCCGTTTGCCCAGTTCAAACGCCTGTTCATTAAACAGGAGGAAGAAAAAAAAAACAAAACACCAGAAAAATAAAAAACAACTTTTATCCTTCAGACTCTTAGGAGGGCTGTTCTAAACTACAGATCAGCAATAAAAAAATAAAGCATGTAGTTTTAAAATGCAGTTATGAAGCATAAATATTCTGCTTATATTTTCTTTCTTTCTTTTTTCTATTTGGAGATAAGAAGCAGAATTTATCAGGCGTGAAAGGGACAGCCTCCTGGTGGTGTGCCAAAAAAGCCAGAATAAAGGCAAAGTTGTGCTTCAAAGCTCAATTGCTTGCTGAGTCTGGCTAAAGTCAAGTATTAAGATCCACCATTTTCTGAGCCATGTAAGAAAAGAGGAAAAAAGTCAGAACGGGTGCTGCTTTCCAAGTCTCCGTTGGCACCATCACAAAATCTCAGCCGTAAGGTCACATGATGCTCTGCCAAATGTGGAGTGCATTCCCATAAACCATTCTGCTGATACTGCGAAGGCAGCTATTGTCTAGTTTATACCCAAAGTTCAGCCCACTCTTCATTGAATTAGCTGAAAAACGCATCACCTTTGGGGGTTGGGAGCCATGGAAACGTCTACCTGGCAGGCTGCCCACTTTTTCTGCCCATCAACCAGAGATGGAATTGTGCTGCCTAATGTAATGATGACTAGGAATGTGAAGAGTCGTCCAAAGTGAATCTGATTCTTGCAAAGCCTGCTTCATTTGCACAGCAAACTCTGGCTTCTTGTTGTTAAAAAGGGGAGGGGGGGATGGAAAAAAAAAAAAAAAGCGCCTTTCTCCTAAATGTAGCAATTAAAGGTCTAGTAAACATGCCTAGCCTGCAACTTTCCTTCATAACATACTGAAATAGTTCCCAAAATAAAGCACTTGGTATAAGGCAAGTTTTCTGATTTAAAGCAGTGCTGGCTTTTCCCCAAGTTAATGTGGCATCCCCTGGACATTTTTGCTCCTTAAGAAAAAAAAAAAAGTACACAACAGATCTCTCATCTCTTCTTTTTACCTGTCTTTATTGCCTCCTGATTTTATCTAGCACAAATTATACATGTGTGTGGCAATACCCACTAGTAACAGTGGGGATGCAATATTGCTGCAATATCTCCTTCAAAGCAGTCTCCTGAGAAAGCTGGTCATGTTTCCAGCAGCACGAAACCCTTCATCTGAGCCCTCTTATCTTCACTAGTGAGTAGGACAGCTGGTCTGCAAGTTTGCAAACCAGCACCTTTGAGACCAGTCAGCACCCTCCCTTCTTCAAAATGCATTTAATCTGGATTTCACGAAAAGAGATGCAATTAGGCAGAATTTATAAAAGATGCAAGTTACTAAATAGACTATATAATAGACATAACTCTTCTGCTACAGACCTGAAATTTCGATTTTGCCCATCTATTGTTCTAAAGTAAAATGTCACGTAAAATGTCACTTCCAAATGAAAAAACCATGTAACCTACTGAGCAAAAACCACACGCTCTCCCAGCACCTAAAAACCTTGTACAGAAGAATTTATCTTGGAGCTCAGCATTGTGAACAAATGAACAAAAATCCACTCACTGTTTCTACACCATGAAGCTTAATAGCTACTGCAAAAGAGATGTTAAAAATGTGGAAATTTCTCTGATCCTCCCATTAATAAAAATGGAGCCATGGGAGGAGCCTCTCTACCTATTAGCATCTGTACAAATGCTCCCGCGAAGAGGAGGTTGCATGCTAAAGAGCTTACAGCTAAAAACTGGTAAGGAAGAGCAAACAAAGTGGGAGACAACAGGCTAGAAACCGCAGCGGGAGGACAGGAAAAACCATTCCCAGGGACACTGCGGGCAGTAACTCTTCAGCTCGGCTACTTTTATGTTTTGTTTTACAGTTCTTTCCAGTTTCATTTTATTTACCTGGAGGAAATTGAAGGTTCATTACCGAAGGAAGGAAGTGTGAGAATGGGGGCTTTGAAGTGAAGGAAGACAGTTATGAGGGCGGCGCAGCCCTCGGAGGGAGGTCCCGGGGCTGCCCACCAGCCGAAGGGCTGCGGGGGCTGGCTGCACCCCCGGCTGGGACTGGGGCGGTGCAGGCGGCAGGCTGGCAGCATGAGGCAGCCCCTGCCTTGCTCCTGGCACACCCTGGAGGCCTGCGTCTGGGTTTTGTGGAGGGCAGGTGTGACTGGGAGGAGGAGAGCGCTCGGGGCAGCCTCTCCGGATGATGAAGGGCAATGCCAGTGGGGCCTTGAGGACTGGCAGAAGGAGCAGCCACCACAGCCCAGCAGCGGCGAGGGGCTGGGAGGAGGTGCTGGGTACAACCTCAGGGGATGGAAGCGACCTTGCTCTGCCTGCCGAGCCAGCGCACCTGGGATTGGCCCCACTCTGGTCAACCGGTGGGAGCTGACTGGCAGAAGAGAAACTTGCTATTGCCCCCATAGATCAGTCCACAGCTTAGTTCCTCTCTTTTCCAGATTTGGAGCTTTTCAAGGGCCAGCAGCCAGAGGAAAGCCCTCTGACGCAGTGACATGGTGTAAGCTCTCTCAGATGGTCTTTTGGAGTGAAATGCCATGCGCATTGTTTTGAATCCAAAGACCCTTTTCTTTTCCCTGTGAGCTAAAGATGACTGCCTAGGTGCTATCAGTAAGTGGAAACGCTGCTTCTACCTCCAGCTACTTGCCACAATGGTCCCACATCTTGGACCACAGGGATCGCACTGACTTCCAGGGATCGTGAGCAAACTGCGTGTCATGCCTCAGCCATAAAAATGGCACATGGGTGGATTCTCCCATAAAGATCTTTGAGATTAAATAATCCCTTTGAGATTATTTAAAATAAATTCATTTCTCCAGGCTCATAAAACTCAGAAAGCCAATTCAAATGTCTTTAATTAACAATTATGTAGAAACAGAAACTTGAGATTCCATTTTTATCGCTTTAGTAGTTCTTATTGATCTGAGTCAACAGATCAAAACAGATTTTGGGTTTTTTTTCTAACAGGGCACATGGGACTCAAGCTCAGTTCATTCCACCTTATGTTTTACCATTAAACATAAAAATGTTTGAGCCACAATACATCAGTGTCTTCAAAGGAACCACTCACAAGGGTGCAAGCTACAAACCCAGGTGCATTTTGAACCACAGTGAAAAATAATGGTTTCATTAGAATTGAGTAGAAACCTCCAACTAAACAACAATGAATTCATATCCTGTTCAAATCGACTACTATTATTATCAGTGACGGTATGTGAAAAGGACAAGGGAACAGCCTGACTTTCAGATCTCAGAAGGGTGTTTGCCACTAATTACAAATAATAAGCAGTCTGAGCTGGGCAAATCTGAGCAGCAGCTTTTGAGGGACAACAGGCACAGAATCCTACACAGTCATTTTTATTTTCCTGTGTGGAAAAACACTTCAACATGTGGCTAGCCCTCAATAATGAGTATTCACTTTACCAATATTCGAGAAGGATGTTAAAAAGCTGTTAAAAAAAATCACTTGCATATGTGCCCAGCAACAATTAGAGATATAGATGAATCTGAGTGCTTTGCCTATGAACTAATACGAGGGCAACACAAAGGGAACCAAAAAGACATATCTGTGGGAGCGCCTGGCCCTGTTCATCCACAGCTGGAGGAGGCAGGGGGGCTGGGTGGAGGGAGGCTGCAGAAGACCAACCTCTCCACAGAAGAGGGCATCGATCCTTCCTCCATCCAGGAGGCAGGAAGGGGAAGGCAAAGAGGACAGGAAACCTGGGCTGGGCTGAGGGTTTCTGCTCACAGACAAATATGGTTCCCGTGTCTGTACTCAGCTCCCACAGGACAACTCTCACCCCAACCTTCTCAGCTTAATGGGCAGTTTGCAAACTAACTGGAAAGGAAAAATTGGAGACTTCCCTGGGCAATGGCAACCCACACAAGACGTGAGAGAAAAGCTGAGAGAGAACAGGAAAGAAACACGGCAATGCTTTTGGAGTGAAGACGGAGGGAGAGAGGGAGGAAGGGAATCTCTGCTTTTTCACGTGGTTGTTCTTGAACACAAAAGCAAAACTAGCAAGTATGCCACTGTAGTTACTACAAGTTAAAAGTTGAAAACACACAAAGTGAAAAGGACATGCAAGTGCTGGATATATTGCACATTTCTAGATAACTTTAATGTACTGTATTGCATGGCATAACACTTCACAATAAAGTGGTCTTGCTCTGCAGGCCGCATTCTCAAAGGCTCTAGTATATAGAGGTGACAAAAATTATTTGTAAAATGCATGCAAATGAAAAGCTATCATCTGCTTGCTACTTACATTTTATCTTCAAATGGCACTGTGCCTTCTCTTTTTTTCTGCCTTAAGGTTAACAGCACTGAATTAAGAGACTTAAGCAAGATGCTCTATGGTAAGAGCCAGAGATGTCATTCATTATAAATTTAACTGCAATTTTCCCGTTTCTGAAATTTTCATGGACAATCTTGCTTTAAGTTCCTTCTCCTCTAAATTTTTCACTGTGTTGACTACAACATATTTAACTTTTGGCCACTTTGGCTGTATGGCTGGGTACCTGAACTTCACAACCTTCCTTCTGCTTTGCTACCAGAGAAAGAAAAGCTTTAAGAAATAGCAACAAAAAATGAGTAATGCACATCCAATACTCTTGTTCATACAAGAAAAGCCTTCTTCACAGATGGTTTAAAAAGATCAGCTATTCCCTTAAGAGTGCAGATATACAAAAATAGCAAAGGGTACAAATATAATGAATTGAAACAGCTACTGAAAATTCAGATGAGCCTTTTCCAATAAGTATTCCACAGTATAAAGAAACCACCCACTGCAAACAGGGGCTGCCCTTCTGTTCTTCACAGGGAAGTGCAGTTGTGGTAGAATAAGTAGCATGGCTGCGGTGCCGGAGGAGCAGTGGTTCTGAGAAGCCCATAGTGAGGCCCAAGCAAAAGCCAGGCTCTATTGCTATTCCCTGTTTCTTAAAAAAACGTAGGCTTTTACGGGTGATCATTCAGGCACAAAAAGATATGACACTTTCTCCACAAACAATGAGACAGTACCTCAGACAGGTAAAAATGCTGTGGTGTTATAAAATACCAAACCAAACTTGATGATAGGAAGAGCTTTGCTAGACATTTCCTTCAACATACTTGGTTCAGCCCTCATTTATTTCACCACTGTCACTCTAGAAACATTAAATAAGTTCAGAGCAAGAGGTACAACATTCAATCCACTCACATACACCAAGTCTTAGCCATAGAAAAACACTTCTTACATTCTCTTTACCTCATTTGTCTCTTGCAGGTCTAAGTGGAAATACAACAGAGCATTATCATCACCATTCATCAGATGAAAAAATCTGAAGCATCTATTTTTTTCCCAAATTTAAAAGCTTTTAGCACGTCACTCTTTGAAATGCCTAAGCAGGGTGGCACTTAGATGTTTCTTCCAGTTCTAGAGCCAAAGGTACCAAAGATTAACTTGTTTTCATAAACAATTTATCATTACTGTGTAAAGCATAGAATACCTGACATTGCTCAGTGTTAAGTACACGGCAATGAATCATAAATACTACCTTGAATTAGATAATTTCTAAATACCACCTACACAGTTTGCACCAACTTGACGACTACCTTTGAAAAATAAAATCTGAAGATGCCTTGATCTAGGTTCTGGTCACTAGAGTGGGAGGACAGTAAGCACAGAAAATTAGCTAGCAAAGAGAGTAAACAACAAATAATTCCTTACATGCCTTCTACTTGTGATAAATAAAGCAATGTCAACTTCTTTCCCTAACACCTCTTCAAGGCAAGGACAAGTATAGCCAGAATTGAAACCAGAAACTGTTTTATTAATTCCTGATTTAGAAGCACACTTAGTGCCTAGACCTGCCGCAGTGTAACTCCCATCACAATGCTCCCCTTCAAAAACTGCTGCAATGCTTAGTTGAGTTGCACGCCTACGTATAGGGAACACCTGCACAACAGCAATCCTCTCCCAAGCTTCAGAATGAAAAATCCTCATGGGTCTGGGATCACACAGAAGTAGCTCTGCAGAAAGCGCAGATGGCTTCCTGTTCCCTACTGTCTAGCAGGTTGTGTAGCAAGGGTCCTCCAGGGCCATTCATTTTTCCTAGGACTCACTCTTGACCTGAATATAAACCAGGAATAAAACGGATGTTGCAAGAGCATCCTTCCTACCATTAATTTCTCAGTCAGTGATAAACAGTTTTTATGTTTTTACTGCATACCTTTCCCATACGACCCTGTATGAATCCTGGGTGCTCAGAACTTAAAATCTTATGCAATGTTATTTAAGAGGAGCATTTTGCTTAGCTGCCTTGAGGCAAAAGTAGCCTTCAGTAGAACATGTGCTGTTTGTCACCTATCCCCCAGCTGCTATAACTGACTACTGTCTCACACCTCAATATGGCACAGTTCACTGCTCATGGGCAAAGAGAGAAAATAAGTATTTTTGAAACATTCTTAATTATTTCAGGAAGGAAGTTACATACGTCTTTAGGTCCTGTCCTGTTTCAGCTGGGATAGAGTTAATTTTCTTTCTAGTAGCTAGTATAGTGTTATGGTTTGGATTTAGTATGAGAATAATGTTGATAACACACTGATGTTTTCAGTCGTTGCTAAGTAGTGTCTATACTAAGTCAAGGATTTTTCAGCTTCTCATGCTCAGCC
The DNA here is from genome assembly GCF_026419915.1 of Harpia harpyja. Lineage (NCBI taxonomy): Eukaryota > Metazoa > Chordata > Aves > Accipitriformes > Accipitridae > Harpia > Harpia harpyja. Next base: position 29,346,523 of record NC_068947.1, read on the forward strand.
AGCAAGAAGATGGAGGGGCACAAGAAGTTGGGAGGGGACACAGCCAGGACAGCTGACCCAAACTGGCCAAGGGAATATTCCATACCACATGATGTCACACCCAGTATATAAACTGGGGTGAGTTGGCCGGGGGGGATGGATCACTGCTCAGGAACTAACTGGGCATCAGTCGGTGAGTGGTGAGCAACTGCATTGTGCATCACTTGTTTTGTATATTCCAATCTATTATTATTATTATTATTGTCATTTTATTACTATTATTATAATTATTATTATTTTCTTCCTTTTCTGTCCTATTAAACTGTCTTTATCTCAACCCACGAATTTTACTTTTTTCTATTCTCTCTGCCATCCCATTGGGTGGAGGGGAGTGAGCAAGCAGCTGCATGGTGTTTAGTTGCCAGCTGGGGTTAAACCACAACAGGTCCTACAAATCTGGACAACACTTTCCAGAACATCAGAATGTTTTGCAGGCAGGTATATACGTACACATATCCAAACACACCCCACACATTTTTGTAATTTAATTATAAAAATATGGGGCCTATGCATGCACTTTGCTGGGCTACATTCTTAGCAGGTTGAGTTCTGTTAGCCAGAAAAACCTGGTCAGGTCATAACTCTAAGTTGAAAAGAAAGAACACGTGCATTATAGCCCAATGTACGGTGTGTTTTTGATTCGGCAGACTAAAGGATCAATTAGTTTTGAAGCAAAAATGATTAAAACTGGTTAGGAAACAGTTTCCTATACCCCACTTCTCAATTTCCCTACTGTGAATTTTTGAGTCTGCAAAATAATCTCACTCCAAACAGCACAAACCTTCAAATCTAGATTTTTAAGTACTTTTATATTGGGGCAACTAACACTTTGTACATTAAAATACTTTAAATATTGATTCTAGATTTTGACTTCAATATTTTTAGTACAAATGGCTACTCTTTCAATTTTTTTAGTTTGAATTGGCATAATTTTGTGAGTAAAACCTACACTTCAGAATAATCAAAATCCTCAGGTAACCTGAACAACATAGAGGCGGAGGCAGAGGAGATCAAAGGCATGGAGCCTTCTTGGAAGATTGAGCAGGCTATGAGTGATCAAAGGCAGGGGAGAGATGACTCTGAGTCTTAACTCCTGCTTCCACTATACATGTATAATTTACAGGTTATTGAATTGTGGGGAGGGGAATGGGAACTATTTATATATTAAATATAGGTTACAGGCCTGAAAAGTTATTTAAAATAGAAAAAATGAACTTTGGTTCTTGAAAGTATCTAGGCAGGATCTTTTGCAATGCCCTTTTCCAGTATTTTTTTCCAAAAGGAAATGGTGCTACTGCAAGCAGCTTTCTTTTCAATGAATTGGCATTTTCTGACAAAATCAAACAAAAAAAAAGGCATACTATGGCTGGTTTGTGTCATCACAGAAGAGATATTGAGTTGTTTGGAAGTGATAACTCACAGCAATAATGGAAAACTCATGTTCTGAGTAAAGCCCTACTAATTATATTAGCTTGCTTTTCAGAAGATTTAGAGCACGCCTAACTCTCAATCTTTATCAAATTATAGTTCCACACTATCTATGTGAAATTCACATTGTGCAATCACATAAGGGCATTTCTTTAGTTTTTGTCTTACACATTTTGGTAATATTCCTGTGTACAACCAGACTTCCTTCCATGAGACCTGTCACAGCTTACCAACACCGGGCACTCAACTCGGCACTGAGACAAGCTTTCATGCAATCAGTTGAGTATCTTAGCTACCAGATCCATGGTTACTCAGTCATTATTCATCTTTATCAGAATTAAGTTCTGTACTGGAGAAAACATTTGCAATTAAAATTTTCCTAAAAAGAAAGAACTGTTGCCTCAAACTTTTGATTTGGCAAATCAATTAAGAACATTTTCTCAGAAAATCCTGAATAGCTACATAGAAGATAAATACCAATCATTATATGTACATATTCAATAAACGAATTCAGCAATGTACAGATTTAGTAATGATAAATGAATTCATATGATTTGTGACTTCACAGATCATTGAATTTCACGATATTACATATATCTGCTGCCCCAGTGAATATATAACACTGTGAATTTCATGTTAACATCAAATTGTTTTCTTGATGGGGAGACAGGAGCTGCACCACAGCAAATATTACCATAGTGTAGCTGAAAACACACTTGAGCTTAAGAGGTGGTTCTGGCTGACACTTGACAGCCAAAGCTGCAGACTTGGACCAAGGGTGACATATTATAAATAAGCACAGAATGATTATTGAAGAACCTGAAATATGCTGAACCATTAAACAAAAGCAGATAGCATAGTCTGTTAGTTACTGGTTTGAAATTTTCAATACTGAATGCCTAAACAGCACAGATGAGATTTCAGAGGACCAACAAGGGTCATGTACCTAGAAGGTGTTTTTATCTTTCCTAGTAATAAGCAGAAGACCTTTATTTCTTATTTAAAATTGTGACAAGAGTACTTCAGTCCTGTTTCAACATCTTCATGGAATTCTGAACTACTAGTAAATGTTTACACAGGCTGTATGGACTTAAGGACATTAAAGGGATTTTATTTCAAATTTGTATAATGCCTAGTTCTTTGGGATCAAAGACAAGAATTTGCATTTTTTTATTACAACAACAACATGTAAAGCAACCTTTGAACAAGAGTGATTCAATATGAATATGATGCTTTTTGATCAGTCCTGGCTTAATAACTAAGAGGCATTAATTGTTCCAGTGGCTCAGAGATAGAGCATCTACAGAAATGTGCACAGTCTAAGTAGAGGGAACTGTCTGCTGTGCTTTCCAGAAAGACTTGGTTGTTGAAGAAGGTCAGTTTATAACACTGTTGCAAGACATTCATAACGAGGTACAGTCAAAGGGTAGGCAGCTTCAGGGTACATAAAGGGATGCTTCTGAAGATATTCTTTTGCCCTCTTTTTTATATTTCTCCAACTGTAACAGGAAATTAAAGGTTACTAATCATTTAATCTACAAATACATTACTTTCAATTTGTTAACAGATGGTTCATTCAGTACAACTTCAGTGGACTATATTTGATTACCTATCTGCTTTCTGAAAAGGTATTTTTCTAAAACACTATGGTAACCGATGCTTGCAGAGCATGAAACCAAGCAACCATATTTCTGGAATGCATTTTTGGATAGCTTTTATCGAGCAGGAGAGAAGCAGAATGCAACATGTAGAAAGCAGTCCCCTACGTTAAAATGCAGTTAAGTTCTGCAACAGAAGCTAGTTCTGTCCTCAAAGGATTAAAAACAGCCATGGGACTGTGAATTTAGGAGAAATAAACTTTCACAAGGAATGCCAATGTCCTATATGAATTTGAACAATATATACTTAATAGAATGTAATGTTGTGCACAAAGCATGCAGTAACCATGTCCTTAATCCAGTATGTTCAGTGATGAACCTTTTATTTCCATGCTCTGGGAGAGGAATGGATCTGTGTAACATCTCTAGGCTTTTATCATGCAAACTCTTACACTTGTATTCCTCTTTACTGCAGTTAGCCTTCTCACTGAAATTAGGGGAACCATCCATAACAATACAAGCAAGCATGCAGAACTTTGTTGAGTATGGGATCCTTGAAAACAAAGCCACCCATAGCAGATGCTGGTTTTAATTATGTAAGCATAAAAAACTAGTGCAGTAAAACTCCTATACTTTATTGAGGTCTTTTGAGATGATCTAAACAGTAACATATAACATTAAGATGAACCAAAACATCCATCAATATGTCATCGTCCACCTCAGATCATTATCTTATGCTGGTATCTACTCACAACTTGTAGCAGTTTCAAGTAAATAGCCAAGTGGCTCTTCCCATATATATGTGGGGGATCTCCTAATAAATTACCTCCTTATCTACCTGGCAAAAAGTTGCTTTTGCCTACTCATTTCCCTGAACTTCCTCCCCATTTGTCCACTTTCATCTGTCTTCAACAGTATCAACAATCTTTCTTGTTCAGGACATACATGGATGTCTCTATGCCTAAAGAAGAGACCGGGATGACCCAACAATCTAAATAAATAAGCATAAGTACTGCTTTGCTCTCAAAAGAGCAAATGTGGCAACATACTAGAACTACCTAATAATGAAAAAGAAAATGAATATAGTATTTGTATACATTGTCAGTTATAATGTAAATCCTAATCACTGAGTGTTTGTAAACCAAATTTATCATAGGAAATAACATTTTTGCCAAACAAGACTTTCTACCACAGTACTATTTCATTCAAACCTCCTTTTGTAATTTTCATTCTGAAAACTATTTTTCTGTGGGAGAAAAATTACTCATCTCAAACTCATTTATAATAAACTATTTAATTTCTTTATTTTGGCAGCTCCTCCCAAAGAGTCCATACTTTTTGCATCAACGCGGTTTACTTTTGATATTAAGGAGTTACTTACCAACAGTAACTCCTGTTCTACAGGTGTATGGCCCACCCTCAGCTACTCTGTAGATACTATATTGTGTGTATGCATAGACAGATACATAGTCAAAGAACCCTTGTGAAAATATTGCTTGGCAGTGAAATGCATGTATTACTCTCTTGAGTACAGTGTATGACAGAGTAAATGCTTCACCTCTCTCACACCCTTTCTCTCTCTCATGAAGCCCTCCTTGGAATTAGATTCTGGAGCAGAGGACATAGGATAGACTAGTGGGTGTTATAAAAAATTAGAGTTATTTAGCTGATAAGTAATCCCTTTTTTTCTGCTTGTGGCATCATCCCCACAGTACTATAAGAAACCACTACTGACAGAATATGCACTTCTGGAGGGGAAGGATGATTGATAAGGTGCTGCAAATTTTGATAAGGTGCTGCAAATTAAGAGCTCTGCTCTTCAAGAAAGCAGATTCTGCTCCTGATGTCAAGTTGTGCAATGTAAATCATAAAGTTTGCAAAAATGTTTAGGCAGCAACCATACAAGCTTCAGGTAAGGTCATACTGTGAGTTCCTGGAGGTACTATTCACATATGATGCTTAACAACAGAGGCATCTGCCTGTTGATAATATACCAGGATATGAATACCTTGTCCACCAATAGTCTGAGTCAAGCTGGACCATTGATATTTTTCCCCTAAAAGTTACAAATTGCTTATTTGAATGGCTAAATATCTCACGTCACTCAAAGCAGTAAATAATGCCTATTACAACTGGGAAAATACTTAGCTTTGCCTTTCCAGGATTTGTGAAAACAAGATTATTTGGCATAAACTGATTTAGGTAAAAATCCAGCACAATTTTTATATGATATCTGGGTCCAAATTCAAGCCCTGCATTGTTTTCTGAATTAAAGTATTTAGTAGGATGAACACTGGGATTTCAAATGCTGTGCTCTTTACGGTTAAAGAAAAAGTTGCAAAATGAAACACCCATTTGCTATTTGACATAACTCAGAACTGTGTAATGGCCATGAGAAAGACAGTTGCAACATTTACAAAATAACCTATGACACAAAGCAAAAACAGTGCAAGGAGATCCTGTTCTCAACATGCTTCAGACCCATTTTTGCAGATAACAGAATTGCAAGTACTTAGACATGGAGTAAAATTAAATGATCAAGAATTTTGAAGTCTGATATTGATGAAGAATTATCCGTTCAATTAGTTGGGCATTTCTTTAACACATACTGTGCACAAGTATTTAAAATATGTATGTATTTTTTAAGATTTTCTTCAGAAACTCTTTTGTTTGTTTAAGCAATTACCTTAAAAACAGAATTTTCTTGGCCCTTCCTGCAGAAACTGACACAAAAATACATCAGAATTGCAGAGGTTTTTGAAATATCATAAAGTTCCGTTTATATTTGATAGAAAGAGTCCCTTTAATTGTTCTTTGATATTTTTTTACTCTATAGACTTCTAGCTTGTGTTTGATTATTTTGAGAGGCCTCTCAGCCCCTGGCTATTTATATATTTTCAGCTTCTTACTTTTTCTGTGTACTGAACACAGTTTTATTTTTCAGCTTGATTGCATTTGCCTATTCTCCCTTTAATACTCACTTTGATTATATTCTGAATGCAGGTTTTCTAGGTATCATTTCCCCAACATCACTTAGAACACAAGGTCACATGTTGCCCAGGTACCAGCGATCCTTGTTGGGCACAGCAGCATTTACCAAAGGGAGGGTTCTCTAAAACTCCTTCTGCCCTGGGAATAATCTCACAGAAGTGCTATAAAGATACTCTATTTTGGAAACTTTGTTCATTTCCAAATTAAATATTGGATTGATTAAAATCCAATAGTAAAAAATTCTGGCCTTTTTTATAAGTTGTTACACCTTTTAACAGACTGTCAGACATTTCTGAACTACTCTTGAAACAGATATCAACCTTCATGGATCAAATGGCAACCCCTTACTAGCCTTAACTTCCAAAAGTCTTTGCAGTGTCAGCCAAGACATGTAAATGTATTCTCTTTCACCTAATCAGATACCATTTTCATCATTACTGCTCTTTCCTCCTCTTTTATTTAACATTTCCACATGCAGAATTTGTTAACATTTAAGCAAGTTTTCACAGCTTCCCTATTTCTCCTTCCCCAAATCTACAGGAATCATCACGCAATGGCAGAGTGCTAAGCAACACATGTTAATCCCATAGTTTAATGCACCACCAGAAAGTAATTAGATATTATGATGATAAAAGCAGTATAATAACCTATATGGAATAAAGTATTTTCGTTGTTCATTTTTATCTTCTCTCCCAATTTGGATTTCTGTGCTTTGAGGGAACTTATTTCCCAGGAGTATGTCTATAATGTACTATTTAAATGACAACATGGTTAACATGAATTCTTTTACTCTGTATAATCAAGTTTATTATACTGATAATATTATACAACTTTTAGGTATATTTAATTGCCATTCAAATACTTAACTACACAGATAGCTACTGTTTATTTTAATATAAGGTTTAATTAATCTCCTTGTTACTGCTAAAATGCTGTGTGAGAAAAAAATTACTCTATAATCCATGTTATTTGCATTTCATAATTTCTCATCACCAAAATGTTTTATTTAGATTAGACCCATCCACTTGCTCCTTCTTACTTCAGTTTGCCTTTTCCTGTTGGACTATAATCTAATCTAAACACTTTCTTACTCCTTTTCACTGTTCTGTCTTCTAAATGTCAAATGTACTTAATTGTAAAGATTTCTATCAATTTTTAACTTCTCCTGATATCAGCCCCTAAGGATTCCTACTTTGCAACTGGAGTACAAACACGGAAACCTCAGCAGATGTAGAATAAAAAACATTTGCATCTTGCTGAATCAAGATATCAGATAATAAAGTTTGATCATAAGTAATATTCTTTTATCTATATCCTACACGTATATTTCTATTATTTTTTTACATAAATGCAATAATCTTATATAAGTATTTTATAATTGTTTGTAAAAGAATGATTTTGTTTGGTTTTATTCAGAATTGTGCTTTTCCCAGTGTAGTTTGGGGGCGGGGGGAGTGTGCTGGGGTTTTTTTTTTGCTAGAGGAATGAGCAGGATTATGAGCAGTACATTTGAAACAAATTTGGATGGAGAAACATTAGAAAATGCAATGCTCCATAAAATATATTTTGATCAGTTTAGAGATAAAATTCAATCATTTCAAGTGCATAAAAGGATATTAATCCTGCTTAAACTGCAAATGTTAACTTACCTAACTATGATGTTGCTAATGATATTTTCATAATGTTGCCATTACAACTACATGCATTACAAGTACAGGCTTATAGCCAAGCCTATTCATTAATTTATTAAGTCTTCAAGTAACACTTCTGACCTCCACTGCCAGCAGATTTACTAACCTGATACTTTTTGTCAGTGTTATGTTTTTAAACTAGAATTATTTTTATATGATTTTTTTAAATGAATGCACATGAATTGTAGCCTAGAATGACCGTTTCTGTACATCTGAATAGATTATGAAGAATAATACACAGTACTTCACAATAAAACAAATCTAAACTCTTAATTTATACTTATGAAAATAATGGGACTACTCATATGAATAAGTACCTTCATTGGTAAAATTCAGAGGTGGTGCTCAGGCCTTGTGAAGGATGGCAGGAGAGGAGGGAACTGTTTGCTGAAGCACGTTAAACATACGGATCTTCATGTGCCTCTCTTATCCTTTGCAGCTAAGAGATGCTTATAGAGGTCATGACTTTCCTGTTACTACTCACCAAAAAGGCAAGGCTGGTATTATAACAGGAGCAGGTTTTCAAATCTTCAGTAAGACTTGGAAAAAAAAATCTAGCTGCTTCCCTATAACAAAATTTCCAAGCCTCTGCACCATCTAACCAACAGTGAGAAGAAACCAACCTGCCAAAGGCTTTCTTCAAAAAAGGTTTTTTTCAGTCATTTTTTCACATGGGGGGAAAAGAAATCATAGTACATAAGGGCACAGGTACAATGGTATTAATGGACAGCTATGATCAGAAAAATAAAATATTGACTTTCAAATGTTACCAAGATTCAAGAGCTGTGACTGTTTATAGACTTTGGCAATTCATCTGCTTGCTTAGTTGTCAAGTGCAGAATTCTGGCATTTAAATCCAGGTGTTAAGAAATGAAAATGTTCACAAAGATGAACAGAAAGTATGCATTTGTGTGAGACAGGCAGGGGTGGGGAGTAGGAGGGTATGGCCTAACAATGCTTGACACTTTTTTAAAATTGCCGTGGCTACTTTTTTTCAATATGAAACAGCAGAGCTGAAGTTTTAAAGATGCACTGCAAGTGATTATGAGAGTATGAACTAACTCGCTGATAAAATTCCAGGGAGAAAGAAATCTACCTTTCTTGTTTAACAGTGCTATTAAAATGGTGGTTTAGGTGACTTGTGAGCTAAATATCACCACCATCAAACTCTGAGCACCTAGAATCACTACCTCCTTTCTAAAGTGAGCAACACTATCATATGCTTATATGTGACATATCATAAGTCTGAAGTGGGAGTGCAAGTAGGACTCCATATAAGCCATTAAGCCTTTTTTGTATATACTGCTTAGTGGCAAAACATAGTAATGCTGTATGCTAGAAACAGCAAAAGCAATTCAGAATCTGCCCCACAGGAAGAAATACTTATTAAAAATATGTCTTTTTGGTACAGTTTGAAATGTATAATCTGTTTTAAAAATGTTGAGCACAATATAAATGCAGATTGTGCAAGGTTCTACTAAGCAAAAAGCCTAGTCACAGCGTTATGACAGCTTTATGACATCTAACCATCATAGCAAGTGAAAACATGGCAGAGATGGCAGGTGGGAAGAAGTACTTGATATTCAAAGGAAAATATTAATGGATATGTCTAAAATATAACTACCTTTTAACATGTCATGCTTAGGAATATTTGCCTAATATTATCCTTTAAATTGCAGTGTGTACATATTAATTTTACAGTGTCACTCCCAAGAAGTCTGGCATCTGTACATTAAACAGGCCCAATCTAGCACACTTGCATCTCTCTATCACAGACATTCAAGAGCCTTAGTTAAGGAAGTGTCTCAAAAGCAAGACAACCCAGATAGACATGAAGAAACATCAGTTTATGGAGAAAAAACTGAAAGTTCCCAATCAAATCATGTCCTAGGAAACTGTGTCCTGCAATGTTTGGGACAACAAGGGATGCTTGTTGGGATGCTCCAAGGCACCCTCCATCCTTTCTCCACACATTCTTTCTTAAGTTATTCTTCTTCCTCTGGATAATGCCTGTTATATATGTACCAGAAGTCCATACATAAATACATACATACTACGAGTCCATGAACAACTGCAGAAGAGCTGAGAAAGGCATACAGAACAATTTAGAAATAGGACTGAGAAGTTTAAAAACCAACAAAAAACCTCAGTGATGAAGAATTATGAAGCAAAGCATATGCTCCGTATATGTCTTAGTCCTTGGTGTTATATACTTCCTAGTGCGTTTTTTACTTCTTCCATTCTGCACTCCCTACTTTTCCCTAAGAAGTATATCATTAGATACATGTGAAATGTTGGCTGTAATTTTTTTCTGTTTTAAAAAGATTATGCTTCTTAGTCAGTGGAAATAGACCAAAAAAACCACAATGCTATAAGTATCTGGTCTTGTTATCAATGTGAACAAAAAGTCTTTTGTATGAGATGGTGGCATTTTGGAATTTAGTTTGATGCCCATCTGCAGTGGAAAGCAGGAATTGCACCACAGATACTGTGAGCCCAGGCTGACAAATACGTGATGTTTTTCTTGTGCTACATGAGACACCATTAAAGGCAACAACACCTTGCAACAGTTAAGGTTTCTATTCTGTTTACTCTTAAAAGCATGAAGAAAACATTACAATCACTGAGTCTCAAGGAGGCTAAGACATACCTATGAGTACCCACTCAGGCACCATCATTTTCTAGCAGGTCCCTGCCACATTCAGTCTTCAGAGGGATACATGGGGAACAGATTTAGACCTGTAAATCTGCCATTTCCTAGCTTTCATATGTTTCACTTTGTAACATAAGTAACTTCCTTAGAACATAATTTCTTTACAGTGTGGTTTCTATTCAAGAAGAATTAGATGTGCTTGCTAAAAAGCTTTTTCTTTTGTTTTGTTTTAAAACATCGTGAGTTAATAGGATACAAAACTTTAGAACATATTACTGTCTTAAAACAGAATTGGCACACAAAACTCTAGAATTTAACTTCTTTAATTTATTATAGCTGCTGGTGTTTCTAGCAGGGCAGTTGTAAAAAAGGTTGGAAGATATTTTAACTCATTTTTAGCAAACCTTTCCTCCTCATTCTTTCTGCAATTTTCTTCCCGATTATTTGCTTAGTTGCATTCCAGTAGATCAGAAAACAAAGTTGTCAATAGTGTGTAAAAACTATCCCGAGAGGGTTTGAAAAATGAAACTGTGGAGAAATCACAAGACAATTGTAGAACAGATGTTCATTTTTGCTATATATTAGGAAAATTAAGCAAATAACTTCAGACAGAAAAGATGCAGTAATAAAAATAGCTTCCTGAAGATACCAGTTCAAACTATGAAATAATACTGCTGGTATATTTAGATGAAACTTCCCTTCAATGTTCCAGGAAAAACTACTTAAATCTAAGCCTTTGGACATATGACAGTTTTTAAGATACTGTAAAACATGAAGCAAGGTAGTATCTCATCCAGTTATTCATTTTGAGAAAATGCCAAAGCCACAATTGTTATAGTTCTACTGTTCCAAGTTGAGGCTTGTACTTCACAGCTCCTGTAACTTCTGACATACTACTGTCTGGAGGTATTTGAGAAAAAAATATTTTACATATGTTATCCTATTCTTACATGTCTGACCAATTTTTAAAGTAAATTTGAAGCTCTACAGAATCAAACTGGTGAGATGTTTCTTCTGAAATACTCACATAGTCTACTTCATATGACCAATAATTTATGTTCCATTTGACATTTCCTTATGGAAACAAGAAAATATAGACTGAAGAACAAAGGTATAATAGGCAATTGCCTTAAATACTTGCTTTAAAATGGTTTAAATTTAGAATAATTAGGCATGAAACTATTTTTTTAGGCTTCCTTCTCCTTGTAGTAACAACTGTAAGAATATTGCATAAATTACGAGATTTAAGGAAGAAAAAAACTTGGTTCTTACTTTTGAGTCTTGGATATTCTTGCTTTCATAAACACTGTTAGAAATACCCAAGAGTCTGAAGTTAGAACAAGTCTTTGAAAATGTCCTCTGTAACTACGAAAGCTACAAAGTTAAAGAGAGCGTGAAAGGAGGAGTTCTTTCATACTCACATCCAACAGCTGAAGCATTAACAAAATTAGCAAACTTTGCAAGATGGATGGCAGGAGAAAAGAGTTGCCAAGTTTGCTGAGAGCCTGACCCTGCAAGTGGCCCTCTGTGCTTGTACAAAGATCTGTCAAAATCTGTCTTGTCTGAAAACAAGGGCTTTCTCTGTCTGGATGTAGCTCCAAGATGGAGCCTATATATGTATATGCTAACAACTTAGTATGTGAGCTTTGCACAAAGAGTACTAAAAATATTTTAATTGGTTAGTTAGCTTGAGGCTCTGCATGGTTAGACTTTCCTAGGTCTACAGACACAGCACAAAAAGAGACACTGTGTATTCCACACACATTAGAACCTATTGTTCCAAGGCTTGTATTTAATTTCAAAAGATCACAAAAAATCTTGTTTTCCTTTAAAAAAGACAAAAAGAATGCTTAGTGGCAGAGCTACTTGAAGGGAGACAGGGTTTTGGATACTGACTTCTTGAATATACACAGTTGGCCAGGACCACAGTCCCAATCCGCTAATGAAGGCTGGATTTCCCTTCTCTAATCAGCTCTATCAGTGACTGTAGCATACACTGCTTTTATTCTTCAGGGGCAGCTCCTCTCCCTACCCAGGTGAGATCTGCATAGGAAAGGCTTGATCCACCATTACTAAAGTTGTGTTTTAACTGTGTGGGCACGGCATCTGACCCAGCACGCACAAAATGTGTGGTCTAAGTGAGGGAGAATTTCTGATGATAACCTCCTGCTGGGAAAAGGCAGATACATGTGCTATCACCCTGAAGAAATTCAGTCCAGAGTAGCAAAAACCTTGGAGAGATTTGCCATCCAAGTCACCCACAGGATTTAGCATAGATGGCCAGTAGCTATTACTGCATAAGAAGGGAAAATGGGAGTGAATTTAGGACAAGTTAAATAAAAATATCACAAATGAAAATTTATAGACAAAGTTAACAGGAGTTCTGAGGGCTTCCGTTACTGGCATAAACTGAAAAGAAATACCCTTAGCAAACCTAAATGCCATGTTAGTTACAGTGAGATCCACAAGCAATCTTTTTATTATTACTTGTACTAAACTCCTTTATATTCTTGCACACCCAAGCTGAAAAAGAAACAACCCTTGTAACAAATGGCTTCATTGAAAGCCTCTCTCAAAATGTACACATTCATATATTTTTGTCATCGATTAAAACAAAGGGCCCAGAAAAGCAATTATATACTGCTGGGCATTATGAGAAATATCTCTGAATTAAATTATTTTCAATAGTGAAAACTATTAGCACATGAAGGAAATTGCATTATTTTAATAACAATAGTGCCTTTTAAAGGACATTTTGCACTCACCCAGAGATACATGGAATTCTGAGTATGGATGCATGCAAACCCCAACACTTAGTCGAGAATCTGCTTTTGTTTTTCTTCTGGTTGTTAATTATTCAGGGGCAAACTGAAACAATTTCATCTGTATTGATTCCATACAAAACTCAGCCCTGTGCACAGAAACCGGCACAGAGTTTTATGACATACAAGACTTTAAAATAACAACAACATAGAAACTGCCACATGGGATGAAGCTTAAGGCCAGTACGTCCAGTACTGTGTCTCTGAGAGAGGCAGGGCCAGGTGTTTCAGAGGAGGTTTAAGTGAAACACAATTAATGGACAGTCATTGGTTTATGTTATTCTAGCTTGTATACCTTTTGGTTTATAGTTGGTTTGTGAACACATCTCTGTGTGTATCTGAAACCTGAGCAGAGTGTGACTAGCTGAATCCCATGGTTTTGTTCAAGCATAACACTGGCAACCAGATTTCCGTGTGAAAACTGTGAATCCAATTTTCACTCCCAATGGCTGTTCCTTATAATGTGATCTGTGTCTGCCAGTAACTTGATGTGCTGGAATAGTCCTAACTTGCTAAAATTTCTGAACATTTCAAAGAGGCTCAAGCACTGTTTGAGTACAAAAAACTTCTGAATGAATTTTCATGCCAGTTACCAGAGCTCTTCTGGCATATACTTTTAGGACTTTTTTCCTCCAAAATGGCTATTTAGAGGTTTCAATATTTCATATGCACCCCAAATTCACTCCTTGTAATGAAAATATAAGGTGCCACTCATAGCTCAAAAGTGCATGAAATGTAGATTAAAAATGAAAGAATTAAAAATTATCATTTTCATGTTACATTTTCTACGCCCATATAGAAAATCTGGTCCACAATCTGTGTAATGTACAAAAATTGTATACTAATAATACACCCATACTTTTAGCAGGCTTTCAATGCCTCTGAGAACACCAATAGGCTTGCAAACTTTAAAAGACAGCTTTTTGTCAGGGAGCTAATTATTGTAAAAATTGTTGCTGACCATATCTACAGAAAATTCCATTATTGCACAGTATTGCAATAGCAACCCAATGCCTCAGTCACTAGGAAATCATTCAGGCTTACAGCATCCTACCCCGCAAATACCAACAGAATAGGGGGCTCATCAAAAACATGACTAATCTTGAAAATACTTTGATTCATATTTTAAGTCAATAGAGAGATGTGAAAGGTGACAAAGCAGCTTTCATTTCACTACCAGTAGAAAAGATCAGCACCATCCTCCATGTGGAGCTGATCATCACCTGTATTCAGCCAAACCCCTTACCTCATCACAGACATGTTCATAAGCCAGGATCCAATTAATTAATGGAAATGTGCAGAATACATACAAAGACATATTATGTCCAGGGAGCAGAAGTATCTACTATAGCTCATTTTTCCTACTTCGTGAAGGCTACAATCATCACCATTAAGGACAAAAAAGCCAAGAAATGAAGCCAGTAAGGAGACCAAACAGTTTGTAACTATGAAACTTCTTTGAGTGGTCTAATCTCTGCCTTTGCATTGGTTTTCTTAAAAAATGTCATTGACTGACAGACATATTTTATCCAGAAACATAGAACAGGCAATCTTTGGGAGTGGGAGGATATGGAAAGTATAGGGAAGAGGTGGGAGAAAATAGTTTATTCACTAAAAATGCAGTTTAGATGATCTGGATGAATTATACTTCATTCTTTTAATAAAATAAAATTATTTGTTCTGTTAAAGATATGTTTGGAGAAATCTTCCTGAATGGTATTGATTTTTGTTTCAGAAAAATGATTAATGATACTTAAAGAAGAAAAGACTATTAAAAAATGAAATTAAATTTGTTATTTGGCTCACAACGATTTCTTTTCTCAGATTTCTCATATTGATGAATTGACCAATTTTTATTCCAACTCAATTTAAGCATTACGATTTCATTACAATTTATATATGAAAGGCAAATGACATGACAAGCTGTTCAGGAGACACCTTGATGTTAGAAGAAGAATAATAGAGATTGTCAACAGCTATCTTTTGGCTAGAGCTGTTAAAATTATAGTGTTAGCAGATATATTTATTGTTGATAATTATATCTTGCAATATTTTGAACAAAATAACTTAAAAAAACTTTCAAGCCTGAGTAATGAACCTTGGAGGAATGACTAATTTGGACATGTCAAAGATCCAGAAAAAGAGGGCCCAGATTTGAAGGAGAGAAAAAAAAAAAAAAAAGCAAATTTTGTTCCTTAATCATCTGTCCCTTGTCACTAATCTTTTAATATTAAATGCTTTTGAAAAGTCCTCAGGATGAATATTTGAAATTACTAGGTGTTTTTTAATCCAAGATTTCCCTCCCTGCTTGCAAGACTGATTGCAGACTAAATTGCAAACAAAATCCAGGAGTATCAAACTAGGGGAAAACAAAAGACAGCACTAGCTGAAGTCTACATCTGTTTTTTAAAGGAAATAAAGGTATTAAGAATAGTGGGTTTGGAATTAATTTTCAGGAGAAGATCCAAAGGGAAGAAATTTCTCCTTGGTGAACTGAGATTGAGAAAGCTTTCTAGGTGTTGGCAGCACCACATGAAAACCCAATGATAATAAGTTAGAATGATGAGAAGATGATAAGAGACCACCTCATCTAAAATCAAGGTGAAGTTAACTGTACTGATAAAATGTAAGAGCTATGGAACATTTCAACATGAAACAAGAGAAAGACTTACATAGGAACACCATGTTCTTATTTACCGTTTTGTCTGTAATTTGTTATTTTAACCACGGCTAACACGAGTCTATTGAAAAGCACAGGAACTTTACATCTAAGGCAAACCATATCTGTATACTGTGAACAAAATATTCCATACAAAATAGTATCTTTAATTAATTTTGTCTACCCTTTTCTCTCCCAACAAGGTATCACATCACTCTCTAAGAAGCATAAAAAAATGATCAAATTGGGTGTAGGCAATGTTAAAGCTGTACTGCATGCAAATTATATTGCCCAACTCCCTCATTAAAACCCTTAACAATAAAAGAGATGACCAAAATAATTGTTAAAGAGATGGCCAAAAAAGCGTTTTCTGCAAACTGTACCTACAGCATACAACAACAGGCAATCAAACTGGAATTCCACAAGTAAAGCATACAAGCCAGCCTACCAACCTATGCACAGTAAGACTGTAAATTAGTGCTTCACCTTCAATTTTTGGTACCCAGCAAACAAGATCATTAACTACAATTTCATTCATTTCGTAATTGTATTTTATTAATTTCAGATCTACAGAAATGGTGTTTATAAATTTCCAAAGCCATCTCCACTTCCCAACAGCCACTCTAGTGTTGCTGTGCCATTCCTGTGGAGTTAAAACACCATCTCTGGAGTTCTCATCAGACACTCCTGTTTGCAATGCTGATATCCTGGTAGGTAGAGAGAGACTGGTAGCACCCAGCAAAAAAAAGCTCAACTTGTAAGGCTTTGAAAAAAACAGAAATACCAACGCAAAGCATGGGGAAACTAGGACAACAAGAGAAAAGAAGGCAGAGAAAGAATAAAATTAAGCACATCTAGAAAACACACTCCCTTTCTAATTGAAAATTATAGCACTCTGGAAATTTCAACAGATTTTTTAAATTAGAAACTGACAACAGCATTTTGAACATATTTATAATAGATTTTGTGGATTTTCTCCAACAACACAGAACACCAATCTCTCAGAATTAGTTGCCTAATGCCTAGAAAACATTTTTTATGAAAAAAATGTGACTATGCATATTGCTTACCTGGTCAGTTAAACAAAATTCACTGGCCTGAGCAGAGTGCATTGTAAAAGAAATCTGTAAAAGAAAAATAAAATGTTTAATTATAATCTATTTCTCTTTTTCATATTTTTGATGACAAATTAGTAATGTGTGGTTACTATTATATAGAAATTGCAAGCACCAAAATCATACTAAACAAAATCTTCTTAAAATCTGTTAGGTCACTGTTTTCCCAAAAGAGTCCCGCCTGTGTGGCAGGATTACATTTACAAACAATAGTATTAAAACCAACAGACATACTATGCTGTGCTATTCAAAAAGGATTAAAGGTATCTGTTATGTAACTGGTATCAACTTTTGTGTCTTTTTATTCAAATACAGATGTATAGCTGTCATTATTTCCTAAAGGATACTCAGATTTATAATATGTTCATCTGGTTAAAAAAAGCATGTATTTCTCATTAAATGTTCTTCAGGGCACTTGAATATACAGAGTTCATTTACTTTCTGTACCACTCACATAAACACAGTATGAAAAGAACATTATTAAGACTGTAATGTGATTAATATAAATATCAGAAAGTGACAAATGTTAGCCTGCCCATGCAACTTTTATTTCTTCAATGAGTATGGAATATGCTACAGTTGCTAATTTCTTAGTCACATAGTATTCTTCCATGGGAAATCCTCTTCATTCCTTGTACAAACAGACATTCAAAAAGTTCAAGCACTGATATTTTGTGTTAATTTCATTGCTTAAGGTGTGGAGTGGAGAGAGACATTCATGGAGTAGCATTCAAATCCTGACAGAAAAACCACAATATCTTGCTATGGCCCATACATTCTAATCATGATCGCTTTGACTGTGTTGCAAACACTGTGCAACTCAAGTTCAGCAAATTCTTTTGGAGGAATAACATTGTCTCAGATGAGTTCCTTGGTGCTAAGACATCAAGCTGAAAAGCAAATACCTAATTTGGGTCACAGAGGCTCAGTTTTTTTCAGAGTACTCAGCATTACACAGTACTTTATACACTGAAGGTACTGCTCACAGCGATTTCAGTTGGAGACATAAATACCAAGCATGTTGCAAATTAGGTGACAAACCGAGGTTACAGAAATGGGGAACACGCAATTGCTGACTATCACTAAAACTTGAGGCAATGCACTTCACACCTTGATGTGTGAACTCTGTGGTAAATCAGAGAACTAAATTTTATTCTCCACGGCTTTAATCAACTTTGTCATGAGACTTTTTTTCCTTGTCCTGAGATGGTCTCAGTCACCAGATACTTTCCACTTTCTGTTTCTGAACAAGACTCTCTCTTACTACAAACCAAATTCACCCTCAGAGATGGCCCATCTGCTCACTGTCTATACTGAGTATAGTATGAAAAAGAAGTGTGTTACCAAGTAAGGAAAGATTCCCACAGCACATTTGCAGAGGATGGTTACATCAAACTGCACAAGCCACGCTAGTACTGTTTGACTTTACCTCTTTACCACTTCAATAATGTTATAACACAGGTTTTCTTGATAAGTAAATGTCTATTCAGGGTGTTGGAAATGCATAAAATCTTCAGAAATTCTGTTACTAAGCATGATAGCTGCCAGCCACAACCACCAACTCCAGTGCTGGAACACGTAGATGGTCCTCCTTGAGGTCAGGGAGTAACTGAGAGCATACCATCCTTTCTGCAAACTGGTATGACAGAAGGGTCATTTGGTAGTGTTTCACTAAATACTTGTTGACACAAGGAAACTGACTAAAGAAACGTAGCTTCAATCCTGGAATCTAGAAATGAAGTCTCATAATGGGAAGTGTCGTACGATGTCAACAAAAGACTTTTGAAAAAGACTATGGTAGCACAGAAAGACAGTTCTATCACCTCTCTTCTATTCACCTAAGACAGCAGTTTCTGGCATATGGAACACCATTCCATATATGAGTATTGGCCACCGTGCCTTGCATTTTTCACTAAAAGGGAAGCCAGTGACCATGATGCTGAGAATTTCGGAATGGACCAATAAATAGCAACGAGGAAGGGTACAGACAAACTGCAAACCCTGTCAGAGCAGCCCAATTATCAGCAAACCCTGAAGTTTATGCTGCTAATAAAATACAGTTTCTTCTTGGTTACATTAGCATCCTTCTGATGTAGCCAGACTAGTTTATCTTAATTTAAAAACTGGGATTTGGGTTAAGCAACTTTGAACAGAAAGGGTCATATCCTCACCATTTCCTTAGTCACTTGCCTGTTTGTGACTTGAGAATTTCTATCTCATTTCAGAAAGATTTATCATGGGACTTATCTTCCGAGTTCAAACTACAGTCCTTTTACAGGGTTTGCACCACTGGACTGATGCAACTGTACAAGTAACTGCAGATAAAATAGTTTCCCTGATAGCAGGAGTGTTTTCAGCAGTTTAACAGCAAGAGAGTTTGAGCAAATGCAAAAGCAGTGAAAAGATGACTGATGATAGGATAAACTGAACAGTGGTCACTGTGCATTTGTAAGATTTGCTGTACATAATCCTTTATTCTTATGTTCTACACAGAACAGAAGTGCAATGAGCTTTACTAGGAAAAAAAAAACCAAACAAAAAAACCAAAACACCAAAAAACCAAACAACTGAAAACATAAGAAGAACCCATACTGCTGTGCAATCAATTGGACAAACAGTCCAAATGTGTTCAGAACAGCGAGAAATCCAGGAGAATATCTGTCTCTCCATGTTTAAGTAAAGCCATGCTTGCCTGAGAAAGACTACCACTTCGTGCACTTAAAGTCAACAGTCTAGCCAATGATTGTTCATCTACCTTTTCCTGACAGTATTGTAAGGGAACCTTTGGATTTGGACTCCAGCCACACCAGTTATGTCCCCCCATCCGCAATCACTCATGGTTAGACTCCAGAACCAAGCACATCAGAAATGGTCTTGATGATTATATTTGTTTAGCACTGGAGAGCAAACTATCCTTCCCTGTTAGACTTTTGGGTAGCCTTTCAGTAACAACATGATAAGCATGAAAACTAGCAAAAGTAAGTGGGTTAATGACAGACCGGATGCAATTTGCTTATCTTGGCCACATCTCAAAGCTGTGATGGACACCCAACCCTGCTGATGCAGACACTGCTGCCAGCACTCCTGTACCAGACAAAAGCTGTGAACATATGACTCCGCTCTGGGAAAAAAAGGCACATTTTGCATAAGCAGCTCCTCTTCCTTCATTAATTATGTCACAGCCTCTTTCAGAACAAAAAATATTGCTTACATGTTCTTAGTCCACTTATCTCTGTATTGCTAAGAGAAAGTAACTTGGATTCTTTACCTTCTAGTGAATCACAAACAAGATAACAGGCTTCATGAAGAGTCTGATGGGGGAATACAGGACTTTTTAACCTGTGACAAAGTCCAACCAGGAAATGAAGCAAGTTTTCCTTCTAGTTTGTAGAGTCTGCAGACACAGTCACCAATTCTTATTTTCAATCCTAGCACATATTATATGATATAAAAATCATCAAGGTACCAAGACAATTATCATGCAACTCTAAGACACAATTTTTACAGTCACTTTTCAGAGGATAACAGTGTTTATATTCTCTTTTTATCCTTTAAACATTTAATAGTAGTCCTATTTTATGCGTATTAATTTTAAGTCACTTAAAACGAGATTTGCAAAGGCATTGATTTCAATGGGAGTTAAGGGCTAAATATCTTTATATGGAGCCACAGCCTTCATCCTATTAAATCTCTACTTTTATTGCCTGCACACAAGTCATTAGAAAGCAGGCATTATTCAAGAAAGAACTCAATAGCAAGAGAAAAGCCCAATTAACAAGGAACGCAATGCAATCATGGAAGTTCAGAAGTTGCCTGGGGTCGTGTTTGCCTGCAAAGCATTGGGGAAAGGTGAAAAGGGAAGAGTTTGTTTCATCCCCATTTCCAAAGTATTATTTTCACTTCAGCTTTTCATTATTAATTTTTAAAACCTGAAGTATTAGGGCTTCTACAAAGTCACAGGTGAGGAACAAAGATGCCATTAACTGGGTTTCTGGGGGACCTTTATTTTGCAACACTAGCATCAGTGTTGGGGTTAGGCCTATCAATAGCTAAAAGCAATAGGCTGGGGTTCTTGCCTATAGCTCTTGGATATTTGTAGATAATTAAATGGGCTTTTCTGACCTTAGTCTTGTAGACATTAAAGTCAGGTCAGCACAAATAATGCTGGAATGTACATTTTAATGCCTAAACGTCTTCCCTCCAATTCCACTGCCATTTCGGGGGGGGGGGGGGGGGGGGGGGCAGAAAAAAGAAAAGAAAAGAAAAAAAGAAAAGAAAAGAAAAGAAAAGAAAAGAAAAGAAAAGAAAAGAAAAGAAAAGAAAAGAAAAGAAAAGAAAAGAAAAGAAAAGAAAAGAAAAGAAAAGAAAAGAAAAGAAAAGAAAAGAAAAGAAAAGAAAAGAAAAGAAAAGAAAAGAAAAGAAAGGAAAAGAAAGGAAAAGAAAAGAAAGGAAAAGGAAAGAAGAGAAAAGAAAAGAAGAGAAAAGAAAAGAAAAGAAATAAGAACTGAGGGCCAACAGAAATGGACACTGGCTAATTAAAGTAAGGATTTTTTTAAAGTACTAAAATCTGTTTTATTTTATTATTATAGACTCAAGTCTTTCCATAAAAAATGGCACTGTAAATCTTCCAGCTACCAATGTAAAGCCAACAGATAAAAGAAATCTATCAGTCTATACACCTGCCTAAGGGGCGCTAAAAAAGTCGGGGAGACAGGGAGAATCACAGTTGAATAGCTTTGTGATAGCATCAAGGCACTTCAGGGCAGCATATATTTCATTGCACAGCATTTTTATGGCCTTTTTAAGTATAATGCTGTGATGGGCTTCATACACCCTCTTACACCAGCCAAAGACTTGGCTTGTTACAAACACAATGATGAATGTGTCCAGTGAACTTTGAGAGTTGTGAATTCCTGCCTTCCAGCGTGAAACTGTTTTTACCTCTGTGTCAGCTACCCACAGCTCTTTGTCTTGGAATCAGGTTTCTCTTCTCAAGGTGGATTCAGATATATCATGATACATCACTCTTGCGGGGGGGAGAGATTTTATTTTCTAAGTTTTTATCCCTAACACTTTCCTAGAAATCAACCAGTTGAGCCAAACAAGTGTTCCCAGGATGACCCCAGTGCTCCTAGGACACTGATGGTTCTACTCAGCATGCAGTGACATTAGGCAGAGATACTGGTTTCTCCAACTCACACCTCCTGGGAGGGATAGCTGCCCCTACAGACACTGCCAAGACCGAAGAAAAGTTCCACAGTTTGAGAAGGACCTTAGACTGGCTGTCTTAATTAATGCTCCTGTGAAATAGAAACATGGCTGAATAAAGTGGAGGATGCTTAGTCCTTGCAATGACTGGGGTAGGGGTGGAGCTGAACACAACCAACAGTGAGAGGAGACTCTGGCTAGGTGGCTGTGGAGATAGGCCTCATTGTGGCAGCACCTGAGTGCCTAGGAGAGATCACCGCCACCCCAACACTGAAGTCCTGCCTAAATGGATTCCTTTCACTCAGTGGGCAAAGCTCTGGTAGACTTATTTACACTGTTTACAATAGAAGTAATGCAACAAACATGCAAGAGCTTGCACTATTCAGCAGGATGCACTCCTAGCCCCACAATTGAATGACAGCATGTTTGTCAAACAAGACTGGTTCTGACTCCATTATGTAGCTAAAACAAAATGAAAGTTATATTACATGGCACAGAACTCAACTGTATAAAGCAATCTAAAAAAGTGTTAACTCAAAATTATTTGCATTTTTCAAAAAAATTATATATTTCAGGAGGAAGAGACTACTAATATTGGAGATGGTGAGTAATAAATACATGCATAAATAGCCAACAGAATCATCTACATTTTATTGAAAATGTTGGCGTTCTTTGAACTTTAATGTTTAAAAAAAATTCCCTATTTTGTAATGAGTATTTCCAGCTGAACAGGGTTAATCTGAAAAGACTGAGAAGTCATATTAAATGCAAAAAAACCTGAAGAAGTTATCTACCAGTACCTCAGATACCACTAAAACTGAACTGGAGATTTTTGCGGGGAAAAAAGGTGTTCATGGTCTTTTCTGCATTTAGAGTAAGTACATAAGTACAGCTAGAACCAAACCCTCTTTGTTTCTCATGTGTTTGTGTGAACAAACACAGACTATTTAGAGGGATTTTCTTGATATGGATTTTTAAATTTTTTTATAATTTTTATTTTGTGGATGGTTGTGTCTCAGAAACATAACACAGAAAGTGAAACAAACGCTTTATTAAATTAATTGAAATTCATCAAGGTTCTTGCAAATGTTGACTGATTTGGGGGTGAGAACTTAACACTTCTTTCCCCAGTGAGATCTATTTTGTAAGGCTTCAAGTTCAGTTCAGTTCTCAACTGAGGGGTGAAGGAGTGAAATTAGACTCAAATATTGGCTCTGCTAATTGCAGTCAGATTCCTACAACAATATGCAAGCAATGATCAATTTATCAAAACAAAGCTTACATAACTATTTTCATTTTGTTAGTAGTAGTTTCACTCACTGCTAAAAGAAGGACAAAGTCTTTTATGTAAAAGTCTTTTTTCTCCTAAAGTACCTAAAACGGGATTAATTTTTTATACTTACTAGGGGCTGGATTGCACTGTAAGAAGCCCATTACAGCAGAAAGTGAGAGAAGTAAGATCTCCACTGCATCTGGAGGAGGATCAGAAGGTACACCCACAACCCCCACACAGCCACCGTCCCCTGCAGCTCACTCCCCATGATAGCTACTTTGTGGGGCACTTGGAGCAGATCTACAGCCAGGTGACCAACCTGGGAGTCACCCAAGAAGCCTCTTTATTCCCCTTCAATAGTCAAACAGCAGATTTCTGCTTTCCATTGCTCCCTGCAGTTTTGCTGCCAAGGTCCAAAGTGTCTCCCTGTTGAGATATCCACATCCAAAAACCACGCAATAGGCAAAGACATCCTACATACCTCTGCCAGACTCACACTTAGGGAGAAGTACAACATGATGCTTCACCTTCTGTTTTGCTGAGTGATTGTGAATGCTGTTTCTTGTAAAAAACTTAAGATGACACTTGCCCCTGTTATGAGCTGTCTTATATGCCTTCTTGTATGCATTTAAACTCAGTGATATGCTACACTTGCAATCCATGCAGCATAAAGCTGAATGCACTGTTGAATACAAAATACTACACAGGAGTAGTAGCTCACAAACTGATCTTAGATACTTCACTATAGGTGCAGAGCTACCCATTAAATCATAAAACAGAAGAAAACCCTACATCCCGCGCAGCCCTGCCTCATTACATTACTATTTCTTTTTGATTGAAAAAAAAAACAAAACAAAACAACCCACAGTAAGCATTAAACTAGTTATCTATCTAGTAGAATAACTTGTTTAAGATTTTTGGCACTATTTCAGTTAAGCTTTGTAATTTGTCTTGCAACATTTTTTAATATACCACATGAATAGAAAACTGCATTTCAAAGAACTGCAAAGCCACAAGTTACATAACAATGGCTGCAAAGTGGAATCCATTTTAACTCATAATAGGTATAATTAGCACAACAGAAATTAATCACGTGATATTTCAGTGCATCTTTAAAATGTTCCAGATGCTTTATGCTTTCAATACTTCATTTGTATTTACTTAAATTCTTATTAAACAAGGTTTGTACAGGAACAGTACATAGACCCAAAAGCTGAACACCAAATGGCTCATTTTTTTTTTTTTCTGGTGTGACTGAACAGGAGAAAATTGTATTCTGTTTGCTACACGCCCCCTCAAACAAACCAAACAAAAACCTCAGCTAACAAAGCTATCTAAATATAGTGCTATACAGGAGGTGAGATGGGATGAGATGAGATGACATGTCGCTCTGTTCTTTGGTTTTTTCCTATGAAACTGCATGGTCTTGGCAAAGTAAAGAAAATAAAAGCACAAAACAAAGTAAAAACTCTAATCCCTGAGATTCTCAAAGACAGTCTTCTATGAATATTTCATCATCCGAATCCAGTCTGAAACTCTCTGTGCTTACACTTTGTCCTAAAGATTATTCTCTAACTTAAATTTTTGGTATCTGTTCCTAGATAAATTCCAGTTCATCTTTCCCAGTACAGCTTCAGTATTCCCACTGCTTTCCATTTTGTTGACTGTCTCATCCCTAAGTATTTTTCCACGTAAGTCACATCTCCCACCCATAACTATTTTTACATCAGGAACCTGTTGCCTACATGGCCAAACACTTACCTACAATGCACTTTTCACTATCACTAAGAAAAAGCAGTGGTTTCATCGCCCATGTGAGAGCCTGGCTCACTGCATGCAGCCAGCCTGCTCCTCCTGGAGCCTGATGCAGACAACTGAAGCTAGTGGAATTTACAGCACCACTGTGACCTCTGTCTTTAACCTTGAAAAAGCTATGTTATCTCTATAGCACCCTTATTTTCTCTGGTATCACAGACAGATTCCTTTCAGAGGTTCTTCAGCTGGAGAGAAGTATTTCAATAATTATTCCTCTGACTATGCTAATACAGGAATCTTCCCATACAAAATGTTTTTCTTAGCTGCAAACTATAAATATTCTGATTTTTGATCCTTCTGTGATCTCCCCTGTCTGCACAAATTCATCCACAACACTAGTCTTTCACTAGTCAAATACAGTAAATTGACAACTCTATTCCTGTAGCCGCTACTGTCACTCTCCCCCACTTCTCCAACATATTCTCCCTCTCCTTTTCCAACTCCCCAGTTATGTCTGGAGCTATATAATCTACCAAGAGAAAAATCCTCTGTTGTAATTTCCTATTGCCTCATTTTTCCTTCATATTTTATTCCTGTCCCTGTATGTCTGACCTCCATAAAGAAGTCTCAATTCTAGAAATACTGCCTCTTACGAAGTACTTGCTTGTGTTGCTCCTCCACTGCCTCCTCTCTCAATGGAGAATTTGATAAGGCAGCTTTCTCTTGTTCCCTGGCATCTCCTTGGACCAAGCATTTCGATTGTTTTCTACTTAGGTCATGTCCACCCACAGCACAAAGAACTGTCTTCCGCCAAGAAGTGTCTCTTGTTTCTGACAGAAGTGCAGTTCAGTACACCGCTGATCTTTCCGTCCTCTTAGGTGCGTTGGTTCCTCTGTCTTCCAAGCTAAGTGGAGCAAGTTATTAAGAAAGTCCCTGGTGCATGGAGACTGCATAAACACATTCCAGCCTACACAGTACTTTGAGGTACTTAGACAAGCTTCATTACTGAATAATCCGAGCACTTAACAAACTTTAGGTATTTATCCCCACAACAGCCCTGTAAAAGACATCCCTATTTTTACCTGATGGGGAACTGAGGTATAGGAAAACTACTTATGCTACTTAACTGTGGGATGTCTGTGATAACTCAGGAACCAAAGCTAAGTCTCTGATAACCCAGACTAGAATGTTAATCTACAGACTATTCCTCCCACTTCCTAAATTATAAGGGTTCAGCTACTTAACTGTGGGATGTCTGTGATAACTCAGGAACCAAAGCTAAGTCTCTGATAACCCAGACTAGAATGTTAATCTACAGACTATTCCTCCCACTTCCTAAATGATAAGGGTTCAGCAAATCTTATGTATGTAGTTTTTTCCCCTGCTGCCCTTGGAGTGATCTGTGCATAGATGAGCTATTTTGGCTGGCTTCAAGGCAAAGAAATTGGGTGTCTTTTCCTCCCCCTATACACCTTTAGCCAAAAATTATTTAGCCATTTGTATTTTGTTGTGTGCAGAACTTCTAATTTTCGTCTTTGATACAATAATAATTGATGTACATATAGCTATTACCAGATGCAGTTAAAGAAAAAACCAGATGCAGTTAAAGAAGGGGGAGAAGAAAGGAATGTGTTATGTGTGGCTTCTGTACAGAATTCCAAAGCAACTGCGAAATCTAAGCTATTTCCAGTACCATCTTGTTTCCTCTAATTCCGAATATCTTTTGTACTGGTTATAGCTGTGTGGTTCATTTTTATGTGAAAAAGTATTATTCATTTTCTATCATCTATCTTTCCATTTACATTTTACTTACTAAAATATTTGCATTCTACTCATCTCTCTGAACCCATATTTTTGTGTAGAAATGTGGGAGATGCTGGCCTGTCTACTGCGGATCCAGAGTATCTCAAACAGCATTTATAAAAACCTATTTTCCTGTGCTATAAAGGCATGTACCTCAGGAAAGTATGGTCAACCACACCATACTGCTCAACACCCTTTGTCAAAGCTTTCATCAATTACGGAGGAAAAAAAAAAAAAAATCCTAAGCATTGTTCTATTCAGGACAATGAAATCCACTTTTTCCACCTTAAGACTTTACTGAAGACCAGGATTTTGCCCATGCACCAAACAATTCTAGAGCCTGTTACCTATTTTGAAGAGACAGCTCCACTATGTCATGAAGAAACACTGCCTACGCAGAGAGAGCAGCCAGAGGTAGCCACTATGACTTTGCCAGTGCAACTCCTTAGAGATAAAGTCATTACAAATTATTACCTATATCAGACAGGTAAGTCTGCTGAATTAGGGGGGCAGGGACAGGGGAAAGAAGAGGAAAAGGTGTTGAAGAGGAACACTGTTGTAAATCATATGCCTAATGTGGACAAAAAATTATAAATAAAAATTAGTTCCAATAGACAGGTAGAACTTCAGGAACTAAAATGTTTTTGTTCCTCATTAAATAAAATTACTGTTTCCTAGGACTAAAACTGTACAACCTCTAGATCCACGTTTCTGTGAATTTCAAAACAAACCAAATATTCTTTCCAAATAGCAGCAAATTTATTAAACAAGCTGTCTGCTTGAAACTGAATACTTTCCACACCCCATGAATTGATAAAGTCAACCTAAGTCTATTTATAGTCTTTACATTTCTCAAGGGAAGATGGAAAGAACACCTGATGATGCAAAGTCCATTTAAATAACTTAGACTGCACCTTTGTTACTTGTTTGGTCCTTTCCCTATGACAAAGTATAGTTTGTGCACAGGTGGAAATCTGAACATCTGTTATCTAGTTCACTTTATCATTTATAAACTACTAAACAATGTCAAGAATGTTGAGAATAACAGCTTAAAATTAAGTCACAGGAATGGGAAGAAATGGCCAATTGTGTTCCTGGGAAGAAATAGCCAATTGTGTTCCTAACTCATTTAATATGATAATGAAACTATGTTTGTATAAATGTATAAATATTACTGTAGTGATCAAGTAAAAGCAAGTTTTGATATTGATTAACTTCTGTAAATCTTAGAACAGCAAATCCTCTATATGAGAAGTTATAGGAGCACTAGGGCTACACTGAGGTAGGGCAGTGCTATAATGTTACATGCTATAAGGTACATGCTATAATGTTACAATGTATAGGTAAGTCCATTCTACCAATACATATTATCCCTGGTTGCTACGCCACGTTAGAGCCACAGTGTCCATTTATGTATAAGAGTACATCTAGATGAAATTACCCCAACTTATGGACATGTCCCAAGCCGGAACTTTTAAACTGGGCCAGACAGAATTAAAAGGGGGGAGGGAGGAAGACATTCAAAACAAGGCCTTTCATGCCATAAAGTTTGGCATCATCTTAAACCATAACAAGGCCATGAATGAACGTATGGCATTCACAGGTACCAACACACTAACATTTAGCTCGATATATCTTACAGACGGCAGTATTTTGCCACAGCAGGGAGAAGATCTTGGCAGGGAATCACAGAAAACAATAAACACTGAAGTTTTTAGAACTGGATTTTCAGAAACTGGCCTCCATATTTGTGACATCTGAAGCTAGTCTGGAAATAAAGCCTTTAATTTCCTCTGTAGCTGTTGCCAAGAACGCAAGAAAACTTTGAAAGGAGGAGGAGAGGATGAATGAAGTGAGTGGTGGAAGGTACGGATTCGCAGCAGCAGCAGGATGCTGAGGTGTCCTCCCATGGCAGTGGAGAAAAAACTGAAGATGTGTTTCCTTCTGCAAGGTCAAAAGCTCAGGCTACCAAAAGTAAAGCTTAACTACCAAAAAACCCCAATACCCAACACATTTGCGGATGATAATGCTCTAGGGTACTCAACCTTGCAACATCCACAAAGGCCTTCTAGCAGTAGAGCTTGCTTCTGTGTGAGTTAGCACTAGCTTTCCGAGACTCTGTCTACCTACAAAACCATCTTAACATAGCCAAGGAAAAGAAAAAATTGGCTGACTGAAAACTAGCACCAATAAAAAGCTGGATCTCAGTTAGTAGAAACCTTGCCTTGCTCCAGTACAGCCTAAATGTCACTCAGGGCTGCAACAAAGAACTGTCTTCTGCATCTCCATCCCGGCTCCACTGGGAATGTGGGACTGCAGGGGCGAGGCCAGAGCCATAGGGCTGCCAGGCTGGTGTGGTGCCCTCCCTCTCCAACCAGCCCCTTCCCACAGCCCCCAGCAAGGTGAGCTGGGCCAGGCTGGGAACAGTGACCAGGGTTGGCAATGGCCACCGCAGTTGCCATTGGGCCTGGTTGGGAAGGCAGCCCCTGAGATGGGATGGGACAGGGTTGGGTTTGGGGTGGTGCCTGGCTCAGCAGGGCCCAGGGCTGGGCAGGGGTGTGGTGTGTTTGGGCCAGGGCCAAAATGCAGCTTTGAAGAGGAGGGTGAGCCCTGCTAAGGTTTCTCACAGCTCTCTTCAAGACTGGACACCCATGTCCCGAGCCAAGGCAGCCACACATCAGGTGGAGGTGGGGAAGGGATGCACTCAGGGCCCTGGCACTTATGATTTGTACTCATAGATACATATGCACCACATTCTACCACTCTTCTGAGCACGCAGGCAGTGAATAAACACAGTGCTGGCTTCGTTGCCTCCATGCCCCAGCCAGCCTTGCTGAGTCCATGCGGGACAGTGGTGGTTCACTCTCCTCTTCCAGCAGGAGGATTTACTCATAACAAATTCCCACTCCTCATGGAAAAGAGGAGCCAGAAGGGATGGTGAGTCACCACTGCCTTCCCGCAGTGCCCCTCTGGCCACACCATTGTGCCTCATCCTCCACACTGGAGAACCAGTAAAATCCCACATGATGCCTGAGAGATTTCCACTTCACAGTCTCTTACTAAAAGCAACATCTACCATCTAGAAGAAGGAGAGCAACTGCACGCAGACTGCTTTACGGTTTGATGTGCAAGACTCCTAGCAAACATATGAACCAGGCCTCCAGACTTCTGTGGTCTTCATAGCAGTGCTCCTCGATCTACTGACTAAAAGCTGCTGGTAGCCTGTAAGATATTACAATATAATCTCCAAAAATATTGTAGGATTTAAAAACTGAGAAAGAAGACAACATACGCACATCCCTGCACATGCAAGCCAGTACACAAACAAGTGGGGAGAACAAACCTCATAAAAGAGCATCCAAAGTTTTGCTTCATTTTTGTCTTTTGGTAAATGAAAACCACTGCACTGTCACTGAAGAGGAAGGTCTTTGGTTTGTGTTCTCCGAAAGGTTCAGTAGTCCTTTGATTAAACAGGATTGGGAATCACTACTATAAAGCACCTATCACTGTAGCAGCTGAGATCCTCCTGAGTAACTTAGATCCACACTGTATGGCACTGACTCAACTGAAAGGAGCTATTTGCTCTTCAATCCATTCATTAATGTTTAAAAAAAAAAAATATTGAGAGACTGAAACAATGTTTTATAACAATCATCCTGCTGCTGGTAGTGGAAATACTTTATCAAGAAGTGCTCTGGAAGATGTGTTGGGAGTTAGTCTTTCATATGAGATACTCATTTACTGAGGATACTACTTTAGAAAGCCAGCTTGTCATATTGCAGCATTTTTTGTTTCATTTCCTTGACCATTTTATGTTTAAATGAAGCTCGTCAAATGATCTCCTCAGCTCCTAGAGTTTGATATCTTTATTTTATATTTTTATCTTTTTATTCAGTTTCCCAGCTCCTGAAATAATAAGCATTACTGTTATAAGCAAGCTTATCAGTCTGCTACCATGCATAAGCAATTTAGTCCCACTTTCCTTGTGACATTTTCCAGGTTAAGGAAGAAAGCTAAAGCTTATACTAAAGTCATAAACCAATGGATTTTGTATCCTGAATTTTTCTTCCTCAAGAGCTCTTCCCAACTGGCATTAGACATACCTTTATCTTCCAGCCTGCAAGTGCTTCCAAGCAAACCCTGCCTGAATCCTGCCCATGAGGCAAATGAGCAAAGTGACCATGAGCAGGGTGGTACACATCACCCAGTAGGAAAGCTGCTACTTTTTTGCAACACAATATCAAAGTCTACCTTAAAAAACTGCCCAAAGCTCATCAGAGATGGCTAAAATTCCAATACTTTCTCCAGTGAATTGCTCAATAGCATTTTCCTTAATCTGCACTAGATGAGAGCTTTTTAAAAAATGAGCAAGCATGACTCATTTTTATGACCAATGCACCATTTGCAAAATGCTTTCCAACCAGATTGCAGTTCAAATAAGACATGTGTATTGTTGCAAAACAAAATATGCTGGCTGAACAGAATGTATTCATCTATATTAGTTTTTCTTTCTAAATCCAGCACACTGGGAGCTAAATTAATCTGCTGAGTGCTAAATTCATCTACTGAGAGCTACTGTAGATTCAGGGAAATGTTTTGAGTGCTGTAGCAAACAAGTCTCACTCACTCAGGAGCCCTCTGTGGGCTGTTGGTGTTTTAACCATTTTGTCTGCTTTCAAGCTAGCAAGCAGCTGATAGATGAGGAAAACGCTCATTGATTTGCAGTGGCAGCACTACAGCCAATCAGCCCTAGAACGAGGCACAATCATGAATCTCTCCAACTATGCATATTTATATGCAGCTGTCGTACCTCCAAGTCTCCAGTGAATACAAAGTGCTTGTGTGGCCACCAAGATGCATAATGCTATCCTGCAGCCTGCTCTCACTTAACTACGGTAGGGGAAGATGGAATATAGAGAAACACATTTCATTTTCCCTAGCTAGGCTACCCCAGTAAAGTACATGTCCAATATGAGTATACTATACTCCCATAAATTCTTAATCCAGAGGCACTTTCAAAGGGCTAAATCTTTTAAAGGAAACAAATATCTTGAAAGAATGTATTTTCAGTAGGGTAGTCTGAGCTACACCACTACAGTAACACAGACAAGCTGCCTTGCCAAAAGCGTCAAAAAGCCCTGTGGTATTGAGGAAAGGCTGAGAGAAAGAACCTCCCCTTGTGCTAGCTGCAGTGGTGATGCATGGGCAGCACACAGGGGCATAAGATGTATCTTGCAAATGTAACTCCTCGACTCAGAAATGGGTGATGGGGGTTAGGAAGAGTGACATGGGGCTATCCTCTTGGTTTAGCAAACTTTGAGAGCTGAAAACATACCAAAAAAAGGGAGAGGCCTGTGTTGCTGAAAGAGAGAGGTACTAGTAGAAACACAGATAGAGAAATGGCTCTGTGAAAAAGAAAAACCAGAGATCTGGCACTTGGCAGAAGGCTACTGAAGTAAATGCACTAAGGATTCAGGGGTTCTGGCTAGTCTGTTTAATAGTCAAGCCATTAGGTGTCTACTGAACTAGAATGACATTTTAAGTTGTTTCTTAGAGTGTACTGGCCTGATTTCACACAAAGCTTCTGCAGACTTGTATCAAAAGAAAGCCAGTGCTGGAACCCAAATGGTGCAACATCTAAAAGGAGTTGAAATGAAGCCTACAGCCTCCATGTACAGGTGAGTGTGGCTGCCTCTGGTCAGGCTCCCCACAGCTGTGCTCACTGGCACATCCCCTTGAGGGATGTCCATCCTAGGAACTCCCTTGTGTTACTAAGTTACACAGAAAACTTACACTCCTAAGTTAAGTTGGACCTTGCTGCTCAGGCAAAGTCACACTTGAAAACAAGGGTGCACACAAAAGGTTGAAATCTAAAATCTTTACAATTCAAAACCATAAATAAAAATCATATTTATGTATATACTTAAAACATCTTCACTGAGTTGCTGGAAGTATTTGCATTTGCTACTCCCTTGCAAGCAAGCCATACTAAGAAATAAAGGAGGAAAAAAAAGATCAGGATAGAGTATTTTCACATCTGGTATTTACAACTGAAAAAGACTACAATCAGGTTTTATTTATTGTGGCAATCACACGTAAACTTAACTCCTACTATGAAATTATTCTCATATTTTCAAAGAATAATAGAAAAAGACTTCCACTAAATGCCAAAAAGAAATCTCCTACATAGTATATATATGCTAAATAAAACTGCTAATCTGAGAAAGATTGTTACAGAAATCTACATCATTATAAGATCAAACTCCAAGTGGTATTGTATCAAAATGATGAAAATCTTATATGGATCAGGAAATGAAGAAAATGGACCTATTTTATCTTCAAGTTTATTACCAAAAATGGGTTTTATGATTTGCTGTGCATAGTTAAAGTGCTACCCAGACAAATTACAGCTGCTCTTTTAACCTGAACATAAGATGGCACAGTTCCAGCCAATCTGAAGTATGGTTTCTAGGCAGGATGTCAAATCTCAGCCCCCTGGGTTCCAGAATGATGGATTGAACCTTGAAAGTTGCAGCAGAGCAGCATATGTGATTTCTGTACTGTATTTTGATCACTCATGAATATATTAAAGTATGTCCATGCATGTTATTCAAAGTTTTGGTTTATTGTTTTAAAGTATCATTCAGGGGGGAAAAAAAAAAAAAGTAATTTTTTCCAAAGGTAAACAAACAAATACTAAAAATGCCATGCTAATTTAAAGGTAAAAGAACTGCTTATAAATTTGGTTTTTCTTTGTTTACTGAAGAGAACATTAGGTAATGATGCAGCCAAAAGGGCACCATTTTAGAAGCCAGATCTCCTCACACAACTATTGGCATATACTGCCTATAAATTGAAAAGAAAAAAAAAGAAGCTGTAGTTTTTGCATTATCAACTACTGCAAGTACCTAACAACAATTAATCTTTTTTAAAACAGCTTTTGGCATGCAAATACACTGTCTAAAAGTTAGACATCAGCCACAGTTCTCCCTCCACCTGCTCATTCTGATGCTCCAAATGTTGCCACACCACCACTTCCTTAATTTATTTCTGTCCCTTTTACTTTCAAGAACTGTTTCCCTACAAAATCATAATTAAAACAAGGAAAGACATCCCCTAAAATCTCCCTTAGGAAGCTGGGGGAAGGTGGAGGATACTAACATCATACATGGAGACTATTGTGAAGTTTACCCTGATTGCGTGCTTGAAGAGAGGCTCCCTGGACAGGCAACATCTCCTGCTGTGTGCTGCATAGCACCTAGCAGAGTGAGGGGCTCTGGGCTCAGCCTGTGACTACCATCACAGTACAAGAAATAAATAGGTTAGAAACATCACCACATTTTACATTAAACCCCACTGAAGTCTTTAGCTGACTAAGATGCACGTAAATATGCATTGTAGTTTTCAGAATCAGAGGCAGAGCAAAATTCCTAAAAGACTGGGGCAGCTTCAAGGGGAGCACACACTGTTAGTAGAAGTAAAGACAAAAACAAAGAGTAGAAAGTCAACATACAGTGATCTTATGAATGATTTGTGCAACTCAGCATTTTAAAAGCTTCTAATTTACATATTTTTCAGCTAGTCAATGTCTGCCTCCAGGACGTGTTTTTTCAACATGGTATTAACATTGTGAATTTTCTGCTTTTTCAAATTCTATAGTTCTACCATTCAGAATCCTCTGGTTTATGTTGGCAATAAAAAAAAAACTTTGATTTTTAATTTAGTAATACAGTTACCAACTTCTAGCTTAAGAACGGTTTTAAATACTACCCTAAATAAGTATTATCTATATATTTTACATCATGGAAGTGCAAATAATAAAATTTCAGAATCTGGTTAATTTGTGTTTCTGTAAGATTATTAGTTCAAAATAACCTATAGTTTTTAAAATTCCTACATTGGCCGAGACATATTACAGACTCACACAGAAGGCCGAGGCAGGAAGGCACCTCTGGAGATTGCCTGGGCCAACTCTGCTTGGACCAGGGTCAGCCAGAGCAGGCTGCTCAGGGCCATGTCCTATTGGGTTTTAAATATCTCCAAGGATGGAGACTCCACAGCCTCTCTGAGCATCCTGTTCCAGTGTTGACCACCCCCACAGTAAAAAGTTGTGAGGTTTAAAATTATTTTTAAATTGAATTGCCTCTCATCTTTCCTCTGAATACCACTGAGAAGAGTCTGGCTCCATCTTCTGTACTGCATTACACCAGCTTTGTATACACGTCATCCACATAATGTGTTGTATTTAAACATAAGAAAATAAAATGGCTGAAGTTCATTAGCTTACAAACATGCCTTCCCATCTTTCCAGTTAATTTTTAGCATGTAGTTGAGGGCATGACACCAAGAACAATGAAATAAGGAAACTAATCCAGATGTACTAACTTAAAGAAAAGATGGCAGAAATCCTTATTATCTTAGTGTCCTGATCTTTGCTCATAAGTATGTACAGAGAAACCAGAAACGACTGGGTGAGATTCAGCGTAGATCCTCAGGGTTTAAAAATACTAGATTTTTTTTTTTTTTTAAAGTTTCAAAGGAAATTAAGCACTGAGATTACTTTAAAACCTAAGGCATTTCAAGTGTGAAAAGCAACCCTTTTAGTTTTTTATTTGTTCTTTAAACAATGCTGTGGACTACAAAATAGGTTTTAAAATTTTACTGCATTGAGAAGCAAAAAGTAAATAAACATTTTAAGTTTCTAACATCACCTTTGCTGCTACTGAACTTTTCATATGAAGGGCTATGAAGAAACACCTCTTAAATTGAAAGCATAATCACACTGAAGTTAAAAGGAAGTTTCAGTCAATTTCAAAATTAATTCAATAGATATTTTTAATGAAGGTGTGGAAAACTAAGATTTTTTTGAAATTTGATTGATTCTATATGCAAACAAATGGTTACCAGACAAGCTGCATCACTAAGCAGTTCACCTTTTTATTAATGCCATAAATCTACGTATGTTGCCATGATATGCAGCCCATAAATAAATCTACTAACAGAGTTAGGTAAAGCTATTAATTTAGCTATAACGTTTGGCATGAGGAGCACTATAGTTAATTGATTATAGTCTACATCAAAAATAATTTTGAATTAATCTGTCTAATGTAAGCTGCTGCTGCTGCTGGCCATTAAAGTCCTTCGCTCAATGAATCACCATGAACAAACGACCTCAACAGTTCCCCAACAATAGTACGAATTTGTCTTTTATTTATAATTGGATCATTTGGTATTTTAACTGGACAGATTTCTAGGCTTAGGAGCCTACACTTTATCATTCTTATGTTTAATTTGATGCCAATTGCTGAAAATTTTTTTCTTGGTGTATTGGGTCTGGCTGAGATGGAGTTAATACTCCCCATAGCAGCCCTCATAGCACTGTGCTCTGCATCAGTAGCTAGAAAGGTGTTGATAACACACCAGTGTTTTGGCTACTGCTGAGCAGTGCTGGCACAGCATCAAGGCTGTCTCCCCAACATTTTTGCCCCCCCCTCAATGGCAGGCTGGGGCAGGGCAAGATCTCGGGAGGGGACATAACCAGGACAGCTGACCTAAACTAACCAAACAGATATTCCATACCATATGACATCAGCTCAGATATAAAAGCTAAGTAAAGGGAGACGGAAGGGGGGCATTTTTGTCTTCCGGAGCAACCGCTATGCGTACTGAAGCCCTGCTTCCCAGGAAGTGGCTAGACATCGCCTGCTGATGGGAAGTAGAGAATAACATCATTTGTTTTTCTTTGCTTTCGCGCGCGACCTTGGTTTTCACTTTATTAAACTGTCCTTATCTTGACCCACGAGCCTTTTGTTATATTTTCTCCCCCCTGTCCAGCTGAGAAGGGGGAGTGATAGAGCGGCTTTGGTGGGCACCTGGCATCCAGCCAGGGTCAACCCACTACACTTGGTTATTTCATTCTTTGACATCTTCAAAACTGGGAGACTGAAGTCTTATTTACTAAAAGTTAAAGCAGAGAGGGCCCAGCAGCAGTAGCTCCTCAAAACTGCCTTTCCAGCACTTCTGGAAAACAAAAGCAAACAAAAGAAACAAAAGACTACATACCTTTCTGTCTGTTCAGCCATCAGATAGTCTACTGAGTAAGGTACAAGCTGCAGAGGTTGGATCCCTCTATGATACAGCACAGGGACTACGAACATTGCAGTCTAAACACGGGCAACCAAGCAGTCAGGAGGTAGCCAAGGCAAACCAAACAGGCAGCTTTCCTCTGCATGCCACAGACTCTGACTCAGGCTTTCGCTTATCACACCCCAGCAATGAAATTCTGATTCTACTGAAGTCAGTGGCAAAACTCTTGTTCAACAGGGCCAAAATTTTGCCTCAGTTTATTACTGACTTTATAGCAGTGACAAAATCTGATATCCTATTACCAAACTCTTAAGACACCAGCTGCCTTCCTGTTTAGGGTCATGCATTAACATAACATTTTTCCAATTATTAAATAGATATTTGTGCCCATAAAAGGGAAACCAAAGAAGAAATAAAAAGGAAAGCAAAAATGAAATAAAGGACAACTGCTAACAGTTAGCATATATGCTCTAAGTACAACAAATGAATTTTCCAATGTAATTTATTACCAAAATACTTCTTTCCTTTGGATGGAAACTAAGTTCTCTTTTGTCTTTTTTTCCTTTTTATTTTATTCTTTGTTACTATTCATTATCATTAAATTTCCTGTAATTAAGACTGCTGAATTAAAAACACATGGCTGCTTGTGAAGCCAATACTTCTCAACATACTGAAATCCCAGAGCCATGTTTAGCCATGAAAGAGCAGATCAGTTTTCATTATTGCTATAGGATTTATTAAAACTTAGTATAGTACAGCTACAAGTTCTATCTACTGCCCTATCATGCAGTTACTGTACCTGTGAGTATAAGCACTGCATAACTTGAAAGTCATCTTACAGAGCATGACATTGTAATGTAAAAATCCAGTTCTCAAAATGTGTGCTGATTTTAGTTCCAACAGACAGTCCATGTAATAAGCTCAGGATATCCATTATTTTAAACTAACTCAAAACCACTGACTTTTATGAGACAAAATTGAGGAAACACTACTGAAGCAATATATTTCTAGACCTCACTGGCTCAATAATTTTCCAAGAATATGGTTTACCTGCCACTTCCACATTTTTATATGGTTTGCTTTATCATTTTGCAACTGTAGTTTATAATGCATTATTTACCCCAACCTGCACCTGTCAGAGTTTTGTTTGGCTTCACCTTCCTCCTGCAGGCCTAAAGAAAAATTGCTTCTTTAAATAAATTTTTCATATCACAGTAAGGAAATACTAGATAATTCAAGTAATATGACATCTTGTTTCAAAGAAACAGAGAATCATTGTGCCTAGAGAGAGATGCTGTCTAAAGATATTGTAAATACTTGTGCTCACATCTTCTGATGAGGCCAGC
This sequence comes from Harpia harpyja, assembly GCF_026419915.1. NCBI lineage: Eukaryota > Metazoa > Chordata > Aves > Accipitriformes > Accipitridae > Harpia > Harpia harpyja. The sequence continues at coordinate 29,384,990 of NC_068947.1, forward strand.
TTGCTGTGAAATGCCATTCTTCAGCTACACAAGGGCATTTCAGACCATGTCTGTTTTCCACCTCCAGTCCTACCCTCTGATATGTAATAGATTTCTTCATATATTATCTGACTCGCATTTAGAATAATGCATTACGGTAGGTTTTGCAGGATGCCGTCTGTGTATTCATAATGAGCAGAAAAAAGCAGGAATGAACTTTAAGTGCTGCGTGAAGAGTAATGGACAATCCATTGAGTACAATCTCCTTTTCAACTCTCTCATTTTATGTGCTCAGGTTATTTTCTGAAACAAACTCCTACAAAAATGGCAGCTTTTGCATCCTTCTTATGATGAGCACTGCACTGTGTAAAGGCACCAGCCAACTTCTATTTTTAGCTTCATCCTTCAGATATGATATTGACATTTTCTTAAACTTATAATAAAAGCTATAATGATTTAAGAGTTGGTCTCCAGGAATAAAAATGACTAAAATGTATCTCCAGATACGTAAGTGATGATTTTGCAATGTACAAACTTTCAGCAAATATCATAGGGCTATATGGTCTCTGTGACACAGAACTTGTTCTTCCCAGCTTAAAATACAAGAGGAAGATCATTGTTTGGAGTCACGTAGCACTGTCTGTAATGAAAAAGTGATGCAGATTTCAAAGCATAAGAACACTGCTCACTATTTCAAACCTTGGAGAAGAGTGAGGTGGGAAATTTGCTTCAGACTAGTTATGAGAATCCTCCTCTAATTTTCCTCAAGCTTAATAACCTATGCTACAAGAGCTCAAAACAAAGGGCAATGATTCTCCTGTTGCTTGACTTCTGGTACCTAACTTACCTCGGTTAATAAGACACGTTTCCATGTCCATCAATGGACAGAGAGGGGTTCTTCCAGAGGGTAATTCCAATTGCCTCTTTTTCTCAAGTGTCTTTTTACGTTAGGTGATGGAAATAGCCCCCAAACTCTCCAAGAATGGATGCCTGAGAACCATACCACAAAATCAAAGGATTCCAACAAATGATTATTAATTTCTACTTCTGTCTGCCTCCACTGAGGGCACAGTAAGTGGACTCTATCTCTATCCTAGACACCATAGGAAATTCTTCAGAAGCTATGACTGAACTATAAGAGTAAGGAATTAATGCAAACTGTTAGGAAATACTGTGCTGCATGGGTAAAGGCAGACCCAGCTGAGCTAAAGCACTGCACTGTAAGAAAAACACACAAGGATCTCATTTAATTACCTGCATATATATAAACTTGGAATAACTTAATTGAACAGAAGAACCTTATGACATGATGCCACCTCTTTTTTTTTTTTTTTTAAACACTATGCCTCATAACCGGTATTAGCAAAAGCTTTACAAAAGCAACAATCAAAGGCTAGTAAACAAACAGACAAGTGTCCAGTGAATGTGTGATGCAAAGGTTACCCTGTGCTTCCAATAAGGAAAAAGAGGCAGGAGCAACACTGGGAATGAGCAATGGGAAGAGGCTGAGCAGAACAGACCAAGATGAAAGCAAAAGTGACCCTGGGACAAAACTGAGATTCCCAAAAGTGGTATTACCGTGAGCACTGGAGAGTTTCAAAATCCAGAAAAGCAACTTCCTGACTGGGTTTCAAAATTAAGAGGTAGCCAATGACAATAACCCGTGTGTGACACCTGCTGTGCTGGTTTTGGCTGGGATAGAGTTAATTTTCTTCATAGTAGCTGGTATGGGGCTATGTTTGGGATTTGTGATGAAAACAGTGTTGATAACACAGGGATGTTTTCATTACTGCTGAGCAGTGTTTATGCAGAGTCAAGGCCTTTTCTGCTTCTCATCCCACCCCACCAGCGAGGAAGCTGGGGGTGCACAAGAAGTTGGGAGAGGACACGGCTGGGACAGCTGACCCCAACTGACCAAAGCGATATTCCATAACATACTATGTCGTGCTCAGCATATAAAGCTGGGGGAAGAAGAAGGAAGGTGGGGACATTCAAAGTTATGGCATTTGTCTTCCCAAGTAACCATTACGCATGATGGAGCCCTGCTTTCCTGCAGATGGCTGAACACCTGCCTGCCCATAGGAAGCAGTGAATGAATTCCTTGGTTTGTTTTGCTTGCGTGCACGGCTTTTGCTTTACCTATTAAACTGTCTTTATCTCAACCCACAAGTTCTCTCACTTTTACCCTTCTGATTCTCTCCCCCATCCCACTGTGAGGGAGGTGAGTGAGCGGCTGTGTGGTGCTTAGTTGCCGGATGGGGTTAAACCACGACACCTGTACAGCTTTCTAGCATGACAGGCCTATATTGCAGCATTTTGAGTGCCCTGTCCTTTTGAAGGAAAAGGTCTAAAGAAAAACATAAAAGAAGAAAGTGCAGTAGCTAAACTAGTAAGTGACAGAGGAAAACAGAAAAAAAAAAATCTCATTAAAAAGCCATGGGAAACCCACAGGGAAAGCTTTTATTTCAAAACTGAATTCTTAATTTCAGGGCAAAGTCCATCTGAACTTCAGTTAGGATTTTTGTTTGCTTGCTGTTAGTAAGGTGGTAAAAAATCACTTTCTCACGACTTTGGTGTTCTCAGAGGTAGACTGAAGTGTTTCACCATCAGTGGACCCAAATAAATGAAAAGACATCTGTATAACAAGACCACTATTCTTTCCTAAGTTATTCTCAAGTAATGTGTTGGAAAGAAATCCTTTGAACTTGATTCTGGTATATTTTCCACCAGGGTATGGTGCACACAATCTTCTATAGTCCATTTTGCTAACTTTTGTGAAATCACATTAAACTGCTGAGAAGAGATCAGTTGTTACAGAATCAACAGAACAAAAATTTCAGTCTGTTTTGTTTTAACTGTGAGGCTTTGAGTATGTATACCTATCAAGAAGAAAAACAGAAAGGAGTGTACATGACTGGAAAATAAACAGAAAACTGCTGAACTAGTACTGTAATTCTAGGATAACAGACCCTGATGCCTCCTCTTCTCAAAGGCCATTTTCCCTTCTGTTTTGTAAATCTTTTTTCAAGTATTTCCTATATTTCCCACTGAAAGCTGGGCTTTTCTGTTCTCAGTCATGCCTCATTACACATGTTGTGTATAAGGAGGAAGGTGACTTTGGTCTGGCTGGAAGATGTTCTGCAAGGTGACACATGATTCACTCCAGAACACTGTAAAAATTGTATATATGCAAGCAATATTGACATTTAACTTGAGATTTGGGGGGAAAAAGCATATTTGGAGTTCTTAGCACCAAAAATCTTGTTCAATATTGTTTTCCAGAAACGCCACCTCACAGATGGAGTAAAGCAGCAGTCTCGCTTCTGATTTCATCTGTCAGTTATTCTGGTCTGATAGCTCCACATCAGCAGTTCCCCATGCTACCATAAAACCATGAGTTCACTTTGTAGACTGCATCATAGATTTCTCACTGCTTATTGGGTGATTACGCATAAATACATGCTACCAAAATATTTCAGCTTAAACCAGGTTTTTCAACATTCACTTCTCAGCTGCAAAGTTGCACTTGTTTGTAAGAGGCAAAATGTCAGACACCACAGAGATTTGGTTTGGGTATGCTCTGCAAACTTTGAAATCTTACCCAGGATTATCCACCTCCTTGTAGTGTCCCTTCCTCCTCCCTTTTTCATAACTTCAGGTCATGACAGACCCCTATTTGTTTCCTTTTCTGCTCCTTGATTTCCACAACCTCATCACAAGTCTGACATCTATTGTAGAGATAGTCTTGTGGAGTTTTCTTCAATTCCCACTGCAAGCTCAGATTTCTAGATTCTGATTCCTTTGATACTGATCCTCTGTGGGATTTTTGGCAATAACAATTCTTCTCGCTAGTTTCTTAATTTTTAAAAGGAATATAAAAATAACTGTTTACCACAAAAAATCAGTTGTTTTGTGCTCAGAAGATGAATAATACTTTGAGTGAAATACAAGCCCAGCACGGAAAGGCAGCAGAAAGGCCAGATACTGCTTAATTCCTACAGTGGCCCTACCATTATTTCAACCTCATTTATCATCTTTGAGGTGTTCAAATAGATGTTCTTCAGCACCTCAGCAGACCAGCCACACACTAGAAAAGATCACAGTACAGACAACATCAAATGCATTGTCTAAAACCTGCAAAAAAAGTGTGTTGAATTCAGCAGTAAAAAGCTGAAGGTACACCCTGGAAAAACTTGGGAGGACTGTGGCTGATAAAGGATCAAACAGTTTATGGAATGAAATAGGCAACTACGCTCTCCTCTACAACGTAAAAGTGGATGGGATAACACTGCAGAAAGAGAAGTTTGTCTGCTTCTAATGCATACAAAGATTTGTGTTTTGGGTTTGGGGGTTTTCTTTGGTTTTGTTTTTTTTTCTTTTCCCTTCCTTTTTTTTAACCAAACCCAAGGGAACAGAAACTTTTCTACTTGAGAAGATAAAAAGAAGAGTGGATTTTCAAAGTCCACACCACTCAGGTGGATTCCACTGCTTGAAAACAAGCAGTCACTGACTAGAAAAATCTCTTTTCCAAGACTCTTCTTGACATACTGTGGTACTACTATAAATTTGCAACCAGATGAATTTTACCAAACTGACTTCCAACTATGCACCAGGAACCATGGTGATCAGCTGGTCATCTTTTAATGTTATCTAGATGCATCTTTAACTGTAAAGAGTTCCATATGCCTTTGAAAACACTATTTAGTAAGTATGATTTTAGTGCACACCTCCTACTCAGTATCCTCACAGTTCCTAGTATTTTTGGATGTATTATGGAAACCTGCTTCTACCTAAATTTGCTTTCTAGAATCTTTACCTTGCCCACATCCTTGCTATATTTTCAGACCACGTGGTTTTTATTCCATCATAAATTATATTCTTGTTTTACTTTAGCATCTTCTTTCCTGTGTTCCACACAGTTGGATTTTTTTCTTTTTTCATTTGTATGCAGACCACCACAAATGGGAATTTCCTTCATTTTCTTCAAAGACAACAAATACCTCCAACACGCCTTCTGCGGCCTTACTCCATCTATTTTTGTTGATGTTTTCTATTTACTCTAACAGACTTGTTTTGGATGTCCTGGTGTATTTTGCCTCCAGCCTATGTTTGCTCTCCAGTTTGAGAGCTTCCTAGCAGACAGGGGCTGTAAGTTTGCCTTGTAGAGCATTGAGGCAAACAGTCAGCACTTACTGAGTAAGGTACCTGGTTGCTCAGAAGGAAACAAACAGATGTTTCTCACCATGTTATGAGACACAATCTGCCCTACAAACTCCCCAGTTCACATCAAAGGACAGAGTCTGAATATTACTTTGAACACTTTTGACAAGAAATTACCTATCTACCTGCAAAACTTTGATTGTATTATTTGATGCATTTGTCAGTGTCCAATATCCATCACCTTTTAAAGGAAGATACGGTAGTCTACCGCAGCTCTACCTAGCATAACAAGACCTCAGTTTACTATGTTTTATCAAGAGTTTGTCATTTGTGTGTTCTCCAAGCTTACTCATAGTATGTTACTGAATCTATTGGCAAAACACAGACTCCATGTACTCGTCTTCTGTATGTGCAAAAGGATTTGTTTAGCGTTAGACACACATTCTCAGCATTGTACACATCTGTTTCTTTTAGTGGTAAGAAAAGGCTAAAGTAAAATCCGAACAAAATTACCACAATGCTCAAACCCCAATTTATCTTCAACTACCCTGTAAGTATGGGATCTTCCCATAGGCACTTTCTTAGCCATTTAGGAAGCTGCCATCCTGAAGCTGAAATAACTTCTAATTTGTTAGGCTTTTGGGTTTCGGGTTTGGGGGTTTTTTTGTTTGGTTTGTTTTTTTTTTCTTTTTCATCTATCCACAATTTGCTAGTAAGTACTCCTGTTTATTTAAGCTTTACTGAAGTGGGGCTTTCCCACTGAATTTTCAGTGGCATGTTTCAGATGCCTCTGGGAACAATGGACCTATGGATAGAGAAGAAACAGAACACAGAGAATTTGCTCCTGGACCAAGAGCTCTAGGAGTGTTGTTCCTCCACATTTCAGAAAACAATGCAGGTATTCAGGCACTGTACCAGGAAACAGAACTGCAAAAAGCAGCCATGATAAAGGCGGAAGAGACTTCTTTTCCCAAATGTCATCCACTGAAGTAGCTCTTGCCTTACAAATCAGTTTGCCAGACATGAAATATTATCATAATGAAAGAAGTTAAATTTTTCTGACCAACTGTTTACAAGCTTAATAACGAGAAGCTCTGTGCACAAATTCTCCCTGAAATGTTAAAAAACTGTGTGTGTTGGGGTTGGGTGGGGGTGAAGTAATAGGAGAATGGGGGAAATGTTGAAGGGAATGGGAAGATGGGCTGAAGAGAACACAAGGGATCATTTAGTCCATCACGCTTCAGCAAGGCAGCACCCGTTATGCTTGTCTTTCCTAACATATTTGGCTAATGACTTCACTTCATTCAAACTTTCCTTGCAAATCAGATCTTCAAGACCTCTGATTATCATCATTGTACTCTGCCTCCTTCTTGCTGTACAGTGCCCAAAGAGGAATATCGCACTCCAGTCTACCAAGACACTCACAACTAAGCAGGGAATGGCAATAGCAATTGCACTTACTGTGCAGACATCCATTTAAACTGAACTACTGACAAAGAAACTCATGCCCTGTTCCTAAATGGCTAAAGCTCATTTCTCAGAGATATACCCTTCTCAAAGATATCCCCTTTAATCATCTAAACTTGGAAGCCAGTTCCAACAAGAGACTGGATAGCTCAAAATAAAAAACTCCCTTAGCTGCATCACAGAAAAATGCAAATAATAAATATTTAGAACATATTTGCTCTTCAGTGTCTCTAGTAGTTGAACCAGCACTGAACAGAAATAATCTCAATTCTGAAGCATTTGATTAGCAAAGAATATAGAAATGGTCTTAGCAAAACAGGTGAGGAGGGGATATATTTGTCTTCTGTGCTAGTGCCACAGCTGATAACCCTGCACAAGAATAGAAGGCACAGTGCCCACATTTCTGGCTGAGAGCAGGTATTCCTTCATAAGAAATTTAGAAAGCAATGGTATGATCAGTTTGACTGACAACCCTGTTAAGAGCTGTGTCTTTAACCCTTCCTTAAACAACACTGAAACATTTCAACAGGATGATATTAGGAAACAGCAAAATACCATGGGATTTCAGCCCAGTGAAATGGAGGACTGAAGCTGGGAGAAAAACAGTTACTAGAGTCACACAGCCAGACAGTAGGATGTGGGGCCTCCACACCTTTCGTTTCCCAAGGACTCTGTCTTGCTGCTAGACATGCTGCAGTAAGTAACGCTGCTTTGGCTACAGATGTGTACTGCACAGGTTTCCCAGGCGCTGGGGGAAAATCTAAATGAGATGAAAGCTCAGGGCAGCAACTTACTGCATGGCTGTATTCAAGCTTATTTGCAGCGTAACGACCTGTGTGCAGGTCTCATATATGGTCTATTTATAATGGTGTAACACATACTGACCTTGAGAAAATCACTAAGCACACAACTTTTGGTGGTTTCAGTGGTCTTATTTACATGAATATATGAGGCTTATCCACAGCCAGAGCCTTTGAACTAGATTTTCCATATATTTCTGCTATCACATACTTCATTCTCTCTAAGAAGGAACAAGAAAAGTCAAGGCTTAAATTGATAATTTGTTAAGGTTTCACATTGTACAAAACCACAAGCAAAAAGATTAAAGAAGTAGAAAATATATAATATGTTTGTCATGTGATACAGTTAGCAGGAAATATTTTAGACAATTTTCCCTCAGAAAAGGCTGGTTCATTAAAAGCAAAGTTATTTGCAAGGAAATGTGTCAATTCATTTGCTATTTAAAAAGCAGACAGTGTTTTGAAATTGCTCAAATATCCAATTTAGCTATTTTCAAGATGAAAAAGTTCTGGTTTAAAGTTCAAAATTACCTTTTTTTTTTATTATTTCCCCCAAAGACTAGTATAGATATGTAGAAAAACAAACCAAAATGAAATATTTCAAAATTATTGATATTAAATAATTAAGGTGAGCTGATTCACCTTCCCCCTGACCTTTATTTATAAAAAATTGATATTTTATCTTTTTTTACTATTTCAGAAAGGAGAAAGTTCTGAAAGTTCAAAAAATTCTTGACACACATGATAATTATTTCTGATCCATCTTCAAGTTCTGTAAAGTCATTTCATGAAAAATTTTGAAGAATATTTTTTTAGAAATATTTTGAATGTATCTTTCTTTCTTTTGCCTGAATTTTTTCATCATTACGGATTTTTTTTTTTTAAATAGTCTTACTATTGAAGAGTCTTCCTTTTTCTGTGGCTTACTCTTCCCAAGGCCTTAGTCAACAATTTCTAACATTATAGACTATTTTCTTGTAGCAACTAATTGTGAAGCCACAGACACATGTCTTTAACTTAGGGTGAAGAATAGGTATCTGGAAGACATAAGAAATGCTGGCAATGATCCTGATTTACAAGAAAGTATTAAAATTGACAGCTCAAGGCCCAAGGCAAAAAAAGTTCTGAATAGAGATAAAATGCAATATAAAGCAGGGGTTTTCAAATTTTTTCTGGTGAACTAGGGTGCATTGCACTTGTTGAACTCTGGAATACTACCAAAACCAAGGATATAGATGTTCAGAAAAGGATGTCCTTGCAAAATTGGCAATAAATAGCAGCAATGGTATCATATATACATAACAGTTTCTCCACTCACAGCCATCAACTCACTGGCCTCTTATAAAATTGTATTCAGTGTCTGGTAGAGGTTTATATCACAGAAGAGTACTGCCTAAGTTGTTATAAGTACATTGGATAGGTTTGTTGCACTTGAGGGGAGATATGTTCTTGGTGGGTTATCTTCTGTGTCTATCGGTCAAGGCAAGATCTTTGCCATCCAGTAAGCTGCCTTCTTCATGTCCCTTGATGCACAGCCCCAAAAGACTTTTGATGCCTCCCCCAGTCAGGTCAGCATTTTACTTTTCAACTAATAAGAATGTGATTAATCAACACTCAAAATTCTGCAGTTACTAAGGACGCAAAGCCCCCACTATTTAAATCTATTTTTTCAGTATGCTACTTATTTTGTCTAACCCCTCTGAGATTCTTTGAAAATTGACCCTTTATACACAAAGGTTATGTACAAAACTGCAAGCTATGCTGTGGGTCCGCCCAGGGTTGGTCTCTAACGTGAATAGCCAGTTCAGGGGAGTGACCACTAACAAGTCTTAATTGCAACAGACTGAGTTAAGTGCCTAGGTAGTGTTCATTTTGCACATTTTCACATCTGAATGTCTGTATTTTTGTAGACATTTCTAAGTTTGATATCAAATGGCATTTTGCCAGGAAAAAAAAAAGAAATATAACAGTTGGGTGCTAAAATCCTACCTTCTGGGCAAACAGTGATTTAAAAGTGATTTAATATTAAATGTATGTGCATGTGTTAGTAAATACGTATTTGTAAAACAGTCACTGGTAGCACAAATTAGAAGACAGAACATTTATAATATACCCAATGTAAAACAAAGGTCTGCTGCACTAGCAGCCAATATTGCTGAAATCAGCATTTTCACTGCAAAGTTATTAATATCCTGCTTATTGATTGTCATCTATTACATTGTATCCTCAAGATGCCCTGGGCACAGGTCAGATGCCATGTGCTGATCTGGACCCTCTATCTCAGAGACATGAAAATGTTTAAGCCTCTCGTTTACCAGCACTAGGACCTTACCAAGTTACGTTATTACAGAAAAGAACACATAGGACAGCTTGCTATCTTTACTACCAAAACTACATTTTTAATCCCTCACTGAATCTGTCAATGCCTTTGTAACAACGTACAAAGTTTCATACAGAGAAGTTAATCCAAAAATTTAAGTACGGACTACATGTTAACTTTTATATTAAAAAATATTTGATCTGAGCAGCTGTTTTTCTAGCTCCAATCTTCTGCAAAGTATTCCAATATTTACACACTTCAAAAGAGGGTTTCAACTCTGCTTAGTCAAGAAAGGCAGATTTAAATGGAAAAAGCAATTTTTATGTGGAAAAGTCCAACTAAAAGGAAACATCCAGAAAACACTTAATTTACTCAGTGTCAGTATTTCCCTGAAATATGACATTAAGGATTAGACTGTCACTTCACAAGGAATGCTACGAGTCACATCTGTGGAAGTAAGTAAAGGAAATATAGGCAGAGGTCAGTCAATATTACACATAGTATCTTAAAAAATCTTATTATTTAGCGGCCTTGTCAATAGTCCAAGACCCTTGGGCTAGTAGGTCCCAGCCTTCGTTGTTTTTTTAAATTAACTGGAAGACATAGGTATCAGTAATTGGTGCAGTGCTAGAAAAAGTGTCATTAAGAAGATAGCAGGAACAGAATTCTTCCCTTGTGCTAGTTCCAAGTAGCAGCAGTAAGTAAAACTTCTGGAGTTGCAAAAACTTTCTTCTGAAACAGGGATTTTATTTTAATAACAACATTTCCAGGGGAAATACTAGTTCTAACGAATTCAAGTGGATATTAGGACAAACAGTTTGTCCTAAAAATCTATATTTAGCTAAATCAAAAGATCTGTAATCTCCTCTCAACAATATTTTAAAGCCTAGCACCTTTTCTGAATTTTGTTCTCTTTTTTTTTTTTTCCAGATAGTTCAACTAAGGATGCATTATGTAAGCCTGTAAGTACAGAGTTTCTTCTGTTTTCTGTTCTGAGACAAATTAAAGGTCATTTTTCAGCACATTATATTTTTGTTGTTTTCTGACTATTTACACATCTTGAAAATCAGGATAAAGGAACTGAAATCTAACATTTTAGGGTAGCATTTATTTCACTGCACTGAAAACAAACAAACAAACAAGCCCAAATTTGCTGCATTTTTCTGGTAGCAAATAAAATTGCTAGCAAGGAATCACCTCTCATATTTTCATAAAACAAATGTTAATTTTTGTCCAGATAGATCTTGCATATTTGCCACAGCTCAGCTATGAACTACTCACAGAAAATCCTAAGAACACAATACGAACATAAAATGCTACTGTCTGTTTTCTAAAGACACCTCAGTTTTACAGCAGTGGTGTTGATGCTTCCAACCTTTTTATTATCTGAAAACCCATCAACAGCTTTATAATGATGAATGCAACACAGTTCAGTTTGTATTTGCAAAATTCACTTTTTAAAGTGGCAGATGTGTGCCAGCACATCTGGAAACCACTTTTAATTATACTTTCCTCAAGTGGGAAAGCAGTAGTTTGTACCCATAGTGAAGCTTTTATATCTGACCACACAAATGCTAGCAACCACCTGTGTTTTACACTGATTTTCATTATAGAGTATATCACATTACTACCCTATTATTCCAGAATGACATTTGAAGCTGTTGTGTGACTAAGCTGCAGCAAGTGTGGTCTTGAAAAGGCCTCTACTCTACAAAAATGTAATAAACTTGATTGCAGTTAGGGTACTTACCGCTGAGGATATCACAATATGCATGCTCCTAAAGTTGGCTTCTCTTGCTCTGAAAGTCATAAAAGATATACATTAACAATCATGATTACCAGTCTGGGAACTGGAATTTAGCAAACTAATGCATGCCCCCAAATAAGATACCTTGTAAGCATTTGGAATTCCTTTCAAATATTTGTTTCTTTCCTACTATTAATACAGGAGTATTATAGTCAAATACTCTGCTTCTTCAGCCATGCTCTGAGATTACAAAAAGCAATTTCGACTGTGATTCGTCAGCCTAACAGTATTTCAATTCTGTCATAAATATTTTCATAGGTTGTGAACATTGTGAGTTACACGACTAGGTTGGGTTTTCTAAACTTAACCTTCCTCCCCTACTCCTCCCTGCCCCACCCAAATGTAACAGCTTTTTTACATCACTGTTCCTCATTTCTGACAAAAAAAGATAAGATGTTTCAGATGTCTGTGGAATCCTTTTCTTCTTTACAACACTCTTTCAATATTTTGGAAGAGTGTAATGTTGACATGCAAAATTTTGTATGTTGTAGTGGAAGGAAAAGGTTGAGCATTTGTAATGTTCAGCCCTTGGGAGACCTGGCATACCCAGGGACAGACTCATCAGAAATGGACACCAGTATGTGTAACTTTGCAAAATGTAAAGTACACAATTTTACAGACTATATATTAGGATAATTTGCTATGCTGACCCATACAATGTGCAGGTAACTAAAAAAAACCCCAAACATCACTTTAGCATAATTTAATCTGCTTATCAGTTACTGTGCTCGAAAGAGAAGCTTCCACACTGTTATACATCTGAAAAACCCCATTCACTTGTCTCGTATTTTCTGCCTTTAATTCAGGACTTAAGTTTTGCGGTAACTCATGAAGCCACAGAGGATCCCTCACAGGACTGAGCCCTCTCCCAGTGCGCTGCCCATGTAACTTCACTGCGTGCTGCCAAGGGCTCTGGGATTGCAGCTGAAAGAAACTCGTCCTGCTTTGAGAAAGACTCAAAGCAGACCTCAGCCTGGGATCCTGAGACAGCCGCTACGCTCCCTCTCTACCAGGCAGAACAACAACCGATCTGTACAGTCGTGAGTACCTTGGCTTTGCTCCTGCCCTCCCACCGCTCTTCCCCCGCTGCTACGCACAGCCGCACTGAGGCACAGAAGAGTCCCAGTGCCGCTGTCTCACACCACCCAGGAGAGCTGCTGCTTCTGCGGCAGGCAGGACTCTCCAGGTCAGCAGAGAGGGAACAGTAAGATTTGCTTTAATCCACCTTTTTTTGTCATCTCAGAGCCTCCCATGTGACACCTGGTAGACATTTAAACGTTCACCCAACTATTATGCATTAAAATAATGTAGGTGGTGTTCGCTGGGTCATATATATAACTTTTGCAAAAATGTTCATAATATGTTAAGACATTGAATATGTTAACAGTCCATAACCCTGCTGCTGTAAAAGCATAACTTGATTTCAAATTGCAAATGCATTTATTATCCATGCAAAGAAGGCATAATATTCCTCCTCCTATTCTTTTGTTATCTGTGGTAACAATTTTAGATGGCTAAAAAAAAAAATGTTTATTTCTGTGAATTGGTTAAACCTAAAAGAAAAAGAAATACAGGCACACACTGAATATAACCTGTTAAAGGTTTTCCAACTAAATACACTTACAGAGCAAACAAAGATTGAAGCACTCTACGGTACACTACAAAACATAAAAATATACTTTTTTTGTTTGAAGATGAAGGTATCCTGAAATCAACCTTACTGAAAGAAAATTATGTCTAATTATCAAAATAATAGGCCTAGAATGTAAACTCATTTCATCTTGGACATACACTATCTAATGCAGTATTTAAATAGGGATACACTAGAAGACAGGTAGCTGCACTTTCTGAACTCTGCCTGAAATGGTGATACAAATTGATATAATCAAGGTCAGCCACAAAAGTCATTTTTACAATGAGAGAAGGACAAGGGAAAAGACTGCAAATGGGCAAAATAAGCACTCGGACATCTGCTTCTTTACAACACAAGGAAGGCATGTTCAAGCCTTTTACTCAGTAAACTGTCCCCTTCGAGGAGTGCCAATGAAGACAACGAAGCTGCCTAAGGAAGAAGGCAATGCCAGTCACACTAGTGCCACCAGGAACTAAGGGGGAAGAGGCAGCTTTTGGCATCCCGGAGCAGCCAGGTCACAGGGTGCTGGATCCAAAGATCCGCAAAGTCAGGGGGATTCTCTGCTGATTGCAATGGGCCCTAGATCAGCCCCTTGCCCTTATACCTCTTTAACTATCCCACTCGTAACGCTGTCATCATGAGCTTAAGGATGTGACTGGGAAGGAGAGCAGAAATGTCTTTGAAGTCATGAAATATATCCAAGATCCTGGATACCTGCCATTTTAAAACACTGAGCTGAACGCACTCGGCCTTAGCAGCAGGTTAATGGTCTGGAAGCAAGAGGCAAACAAACAGAGAAGAAAAAACCACTAAGGCAGGGAGGATGCATCCAAAGTCCCTCTGATTCCAGGCATTTTGGGTGCACCAGAGCCATACCCCCATAACTAGCTAGTTAGCACACCTGCAGCCACGCTGGAGCCTGCCCATCGCGCCGCCGTCCCTGAGACCCACTGGAAACCAGCTCCGGGGCCGGGGTGCAGTTAATTAATTACTGGTGCAGTAATTATTTAAAAGCCATGAGGAATATGATTTTGTGATTATAACCACAATTTGTCAATCGAAGCAAATGTTTTAAACTATCAAGGTTTGGTAGAGAAAGAAGAGAGAGGGAGTAATAACAAACACTACTATGACTACATGTAGTCTTCATCCAGCCAGTGCAATTTTACTTGTATTCTGAAAACACTGTAGCATAATCACAAACCAAAATAATAACTGTAGTGAAAAAACACATATGACATGCTGATATGGAGGGATTTCATTAGGACTTTACATTACTGGATACTGCAAATAGTCTACCTGCTACATTCTCCTTTTTGTAAGGATACAGAGCAATCGTGGCTATTCTAATATAGAAAAATGGGAAGCAGAGCAAGAAAGAAATGGAGAGAATTTGTGTTAAATTGGATTTTCTTGTCTCCCTCCTGTAGGTTTTATCACCCAGATGACAAAACATTGTCATTAGCAGTTTATACCAAAAGTTAACATTTGCCCATCGTTTTCTATTTTCTCTAAACCACAAAGGTTGGAGCCTGTTATGCAGTCCCCTTATCTTACTCCGTTACTTTAGAATCTAAGAGTGCACTGTGTACATTAATCTTTCATGGCAGAGTTCACTGAAGTTCTGCCAAAATTCAATAATTATGTTCCATCCAATCCAGCAATTTATTTATCTCATTGCTGGAATTTAGAACATATAGAACAAAGTGCTTAGTTTATATGAATTAAATGCTTGCTAAAAAAACGTCCACAAGACAAACCAAAACAGGTCTGTTTTAATTTCTAAAGTTTTAAAACACACAGTAGAATCTATTGAGGAATAAAGCTATTTTTACAAGACCTCATGTTTTCTCGATAAACTGAAAGTGTTCTTTTTTTTTCATATAAGTGAAAGTATTTTATAAATACATTTGTAACTTTTATTCAAATGTATAACCATATGTACCACTTACACTGCACTACTAAAACATGAAATATTAATGCCTAACAGTCATTAAAAATGCCAACTACAAAGCAAGAATTTGTATTTTGAATGGAGAATAAATTGGTTTACTGCACTGAAATGGGTAACTGGGAGTTCAACAGTTCTATGGAGTAAAATCTAGGATACAAAATTACATTAAAGCTAAGCTTATAATTGCACTCTTTCATGATATGTTTGCAAACAAATAGAAAACATAAAGCCCTCCAAGTAGAAAGATTAGAGACATGATATTCCTGAGGGCTGTTAAAAATAAAAATGGCATACTGGAGAATACTTAATATCCTTCACCTTTTGTAGTCTCAGGAAAAGTAACTAACCAGTTATTTATCAACCTAACTATAAAGAGGACACATTAATCTACTGGTTTGGGATTTAAAAAAAGAATACAGTATCTATACATTTTAAACTTTATACTTATGAATACAGAATGCTCATTTATCTGATGGAAACATGACTTCTTTGTATGTCCACACAGACAATAGATTTCTTGATGAAGGAAAATGGTAATTTAGTGTCTGCAATCAAAAGCCAAATTTATAATGGTTTAAGTTTTTAAGCAAAACTCTCTGTTACTTCATATATTAGATTTTACACTTCAAGCATGCTATCCGACAAAATTTGACTCTGGATTTAGAAACTGCTCACAAAGTTTTTGGAGCATAACTTGCTGTGATTTATAATACAACCCTTTACCAACCAAAACAGAAATGAAAACCTCTAGAAGCAGTGCACTAGCATGTGTTCATTATTTCACAGTAAAACCTTCTAGGCAGAACTAGGAATATCACAGTAAAACATTTGTAAGTTAGTTTTGCAGTAACTACATGTTTATATGCATATTTTAAATTAACTGTACCTAATTTAGTAACTCAGAAGAAATTAATTCCATGCACCAGCAAATAAATTCCATAACGATTTGTGATAATTCTACTATCACATTTACTTTTGCACCCAGTATGGTAATTTTCTGGCAATGCTTTACATTAAAATAGGATTCAACTTTGATGTATTTTTCCCTATTGTAAAACTTTTTTTAAAATCCCAGAAAAATGCAATTAAGTCCTATCTGGTTTCTTTTACTAATGTTCTCCATCTATTTTTTTTTCATCATGTTGACCTTGTCTGCTTTCTTTCATTGTAAATGCAATGTGTTATAGTTAAACTCGTAGGAGAATTTCGAGTATTGCAACTCAGTCTCCTGCAATGTAACAATGAATAAACTCTCCCAGGCAAGTTATATGAAAGTAGAGATACTGAAGAGTCTATAAAGCTTGAGTTTTTTCCCAATCCAGTTATGTCTTGCATTATGTAATAAAGGAAACACACACACATACACACACACAAACACCTTACAGAAAATGTATGGTTTAACAGAAGAAAGACAATACCTGTAAAGCCCATTTTAACAGCAGGAACTACTGCAAAAGGGATCAAGCTGGGGGGCAGGGGGTAGGGGAAGGTGCGAAAAGGCTGTTCCACATCGATATTGCTGCTGAAGTATGGTATTGCTTATAAGTAAACAACACATATAGGAACAAGCAACTCCTCAGCTATAGCCACAAGTGCTGTTATGTAAAATAAAAATGCCTAACAAAAATGCTGCCTAACGCATTTTGTCTTTACATTGAACGCACATGGAAAAGACTCTGGGGTAGAGTATACACAGCATGTAATAGGAGGTCCTTAATTTCCAATTGCTGAGTTGCTTTGTTAAATACAGATTAAATTCACAAAACGTTCAAGTGTACAGTAATAATGTATTCACTTACAGTGCCAGACTTGTTTATATAATATCAGCGAGGAATAATCAGTCATTTATTGCACCAATGATCTCCACAAGTTTCTAAAGTCTGAGCACACTTGAAACGTGAACTTTCACAGCTCCTTATTAATGTTTAGACTAACTCCTTTTCCCCCTTTTTAACAACAAAGGACAACCCGGCTCCTGCTCCCTGTCTCACAGATCAGACCCATACCCAGATTTCAAGGAATCGGGATAAATCCAAAGGCACATCCGAGATTTTCCTTGCAAATTTCCCCCCAACGGATCTAGGCATGTATTTGTTTAAATAGTTATATCAAAAAGCTTCACTTGCACAATTCAAACAAAGAAACTTCTCGAAAATGTCATTACTTACTGTTCACTGAGCATAATTGACTGAGATTAAAAGTTTAAAGATTCATCTGCTTTACGTCCACAAGTGTTTTAAGCAACCCCTAATACTGTATCCTGCTTAAATGTGACAATTAGGGCTGCTTTGGCATGTTGAAAAATATAAAGGT
Organism: Harpia harpyja; assembly: GCF_026419915.1. NCBI lineage: Eukaryota > Metazoa > Chordata > Aves > Accipitriformes > Accipitridae > Harpia > Harpia harpyja. The sequence continues at coordinate 29,402,423 of NC_068947.1, forward strand.
ACCAACGATTGTCATTATGCCTTAGCTCCCTGTAGCCTGTTTTTTGGGTGTGTGTAAGCTGTGGAAATTTAGAATGATAATAGCAACAATTTGGTACACGAGGAAAAAACAGACAACCCGCCCCCCCCAATACTTCACATATACTGTATAAAGTCATTTTGACATGCCTACACAACTGGTTGTGGCAGCTTTCAGACATGATTCCTAATCACAAAAAAATGCTTCAGGTTCTTTTAGAGAAAGCTTGCCGTTGGGAAGTTGATTTTGGCCAAGTGCCAAAATCATGTGCAAAAGGGGCCCTCATTACCAATTCATGGCAGCCTTCAGCACTGACAAAAAATGTGACCCAACAGGCTAAAGCAACAACTAAAATTAAAAAGTATGAGACAAAGACAACTTACTTAATATTCCTTCCATCGCCACATTAAACTTTTCCGTAATTAAACCCTTGTTAGTTCAAAGCAGTTTCCAACTACTTTTAAATGATTGCACAGGCAGTCTGTAACAGTTGAAAGCTTTCCCTGTAAATTCTCCCCAGCCACTCCACTTTTAACAGCATTTGGGTCCGACAGCAGAACTTTCTGCCGCGCGCCTCTGCAAGAAACCCCTCTCCAAAAAGAAGCAAGGCGCCCGCACGTATTTCAGCGAAAACTAAGCAGCTCATTACAAGATTTTGCAAGCGTTAAAGGCATAGGAGGAGTGAGGAGGGGGGAGGAGAGAAAGAGCTCCATACGTGGGAGCAGCTAGTTCCTAAACTTTCTAAAAAGCTTATCAAAACGGGCATGCAAATATTAAGCAATCGCAATTAACAGCTCTCGCTGCACCACTATCCCATAAAAGCAGATTTGATACACGGCCTTACCTAGATGTCGTCTGGCTTTTCTGTGGATCAAAAAGTTTCCTGCCTAAGCACAGATATTCTTTCACAAACCATAAAGGCCCCTTTTATTAATCCAGCACTGTAACAGCCTGCTTTCTACACCATGTTGAGAGCAGGATGCGTCAGCTTTCGAGAGAAAAACAGTCTTAATACACAATTAGTGGCAGATTGTATAATAGAGGATTTATCTTAAAGAGTGAAACGGCATTTTTTAAAAAGCAAAGAGGGTGCGGTCAGATGTTAGGCTATCCCTGAGAAAAGGGGCCTAGGCTGCACTAGTACCTAAATACTAGCAGAAGCTTACTGGGAAGGGAGCCAATGGAATGACTTTGTTTGACCCAGCTGCCAATCTCTCCTGAAGCACTGCGCCAGACTAAACACTGACACTATTTTAACTCAAATCAGGCTACAGCAGCTGTTTGCTTTCCGGCTCTCAGCTATGCACCATGGCCATGATGACTCTGCACAGCACATATGATAGAGCTGGGGCACTTCTGCTAAAATATGTTCCATGTTTGGATGGGTGGTATAGAAGTGGGGGCTTGGGGGGCTGCAGTTTCGAGGGTTTCTTTCTTCCTTTTTTTCTTCTTTTCTCTTTTTTTTTTTTTAAACATCTCTGCCTCCATTTTCCCCAAAGTGAAATAAAAATGAGATTTGAGGCTCGCAGAAACTTCAGCATTGCAAGTCAGGTGAAAGGGTAGAAGTTACTGCTTGGGACTGACAAGAACCAGAATACACCGTAAAGGAGTGCACGTGCATGCATGACTCCAAAATCCATCTGCAATCTCAAATTATTTATTTTCCTCTTGCTAGTTGCTCTAAAATTGTTCAGCATAAAAATAATCAACAGATTCTCCCTCTCACTTATTTTTAACTGTAAAATGAAAGTGTGTGTATATATATGTAAGAAAGCAGGCATTACATGTGTGCGTACATGCACACATTTACATATGCATCGAGATTCTGATCTAAATTACACCAGTGCAAATTGCACTGTAAGCAATGAAGTTATTACAGGTTAAAGCTGAGGATGGAATTCGATAGCCAATTTACATATGAAAGTATATGAGACTGAAAAACTACATAAGCATTATTAGTAATAGGCATATGGCATGGAGGTTGGCATGTCTTTTCTAATTCAAAAAAAGCCAAAGAAAAGTTGCAGCAACAGAAACAAAGCACATACATCTGTTAAAATCCAATGGAGGCTTCTAAAGTACTGGGTGTGTAGCACAGTCCAACACAGCACCTACAGTTTTGCAGCATTTACACCTAAACTCAGCCACAGTACTTAAGCCAAAACTTTGTTTCCTCTCACCCCACCACGGAGGGTTGCTGGCTATTCCCAAAAACTGCATGTGATGATAATTTCCTTGTTCAGTAAAAAAATCAGAATACCTCCACCGAAAACCAAAAGGCATAAAGAGGGGACCCAACCTTTTTTATTTAATATAAAAGTGTGTGACTTATCTTGATATGGAGTAAAGGACAAGGGGAAGGTCTGGCTCCTGACCTATGAATGCCTTCAGTAAGCACTGCTGTGTATCTCAAATTCAGTATGTATACCCAACAGGGATAATGGGGGAAAAAAACCCAAAACAGAAATGGAAAATAAAATAAAACAAAACAAAACCAAAAACTCTAAACCATGAATGCTGAGCCTGTTGCTCTGTCTTAGGCTGTTGTGCACCAACTGATTTCCATGAGCTGTTCAACAGCCTGCTACCAGAAACCAGTGGAAGTCATTGATATTGCACAAGATCAAATCTCAGTAACTACCTGCCCCTCTCACTGGTCCTCAAGTATATTAACAGTTTAAGAAAAGATCCTGGAAAAGATTTTAAATAATCCACCGTAAAATGAATAAGGATTACAAATGAAATGAGTAATGGCTAGCACAACAAATGCCCAATGTTCCTATCTAACATTAGAACTGAAATGGAAGAGGAGACCTCCATTATGTCTAAAACACCAAGAAAGAACGTGCAATTACATTTACACTGAGGAAGTTACAAGACAGACAGTTACCTACACCTGAGAAGTCTGAAATCTTAAAATGGCAGACAGGTGAGACAAAGCTAACAGTTTTTACAGTCTCTCTCCTCTCTCTCTGAGGAGCACAGCAAGCATCTATCATGAGATGAATTTGCAGGCCCCCCTAAAGAAAATGCGACTCCTCCTCAGCAAGGAAACTGCGTGCCCTGTGAATTCATATCTCGCATTGCACCAGACAAGAAAGGCAATATTGCAGCGATAGGTCTAGAAAGACATTAACAACAATGAACTTAGCATGGCTGGAAAAGAAAAACAGAACAAGATAAGAAACAAAATATAGGCTGGAGTGAAGCTTTGCCAGCTCCTTGGGGCAGAAAAGAAGGTAATATGGCCAAATCAACAGACAAAGAATTTAGTAACAAAATTTGAGAATGACAGGAAGGGAACGATGTTGTTCTCAACAAAGCCAGCAAGGAACTTATCCAAGACAGGACAAGATCAGGATGCCGATAAACCATGGTGGATAGGCACTTAAAACACTGACATAAAAAAGACAAGACTATACACTTAAAGGTAGAACATAAAGGCTTTTCATTCAAATACTGTATAATCAGCAGAAAGCTCATGCAACCTTCTCCTTCTTGGAAAGCTAATTGAAAATTTATTCCTGTTTTCATTTGTGAGGGTGGGTCCTCTTAGCATCATGTTGATTTGTAAAAGTTAAATACTCTTGTCATAATTGCTCCAGGATGGCTGCAGGAGAGGGAGGTGGTATCTGGCATTTCTTTTGCTTTTAAACAAACTTTTGTCAGCCTTGGGCAATGCATGAAGAAACATAGGGAAGCACTGGAATAGGTAAACAGTAGAGTTTTGCTGATGAATACAAATCTCTTTCCTTCTAGAAAACTGTTTAGAATTCTTATTATCTTATAAATGAAGTATTAGTACAGCTAAGCATATTTACAGTTCCTGTTGTAGAAAATCTCTGGTTGCTCCTAAAAGGGGTTCTCTGTTAGAAATAACACATTCATTCTTTTTACCTTGATTTTGAGTTTAGGGAGATGAGTGTATACATGATTATACTGTGTGCATCTATGCCATCTAAAATATCTTCAAATCATTGGCCAATATTGATCAAATTTAAGATCAGTGGTTTTAGGTGTATTTTTGAGAAACTCAGTAGCTTTGAGATCTCTATCCCATATCAAATATAAGTCAAATGAATAGAGGAGAGAAATTTTGTCAGCATCCCTATGAGCAAATATGGAAAATCTGTAGAATAAAAAGACCTTCTAACTGCTTCATTACCTCATAGTAAAAACTTTCATCAGACCCACACACTGTTTTAAATATCAAAGTTCAATTAACCTCAAGAAATTAATCCATAGGAAAGTAGGCTTCACTGGTCATGAACTACCTTGGTTTTGCTGGGGAGCTGGTGGAAAGGATACTGGACATATCATGCAAAGGCTTTGTTTGTTTGTTTGTTTTGCTTTTTAGTTTCAAATATTCAATTAGACTGACTTCATTTCGCCCTCATTTATTCTATGTTTAGTACCATAATTTTGGCCCACTACTTTATGACCAAATGATTCCTCACTTCAAGTCAATTGTAAAGCTCTAATTGATTTCAAAGGAATAAGCATTTTATCCTTTTCGACCCCAAGCCATAAGCATATTGCCATAGGGTCCCAGAAAGTGATGTGTGTAGAACACTGTGCAGCTAGCACTGTGAGGTGATTAATAACTTTCAGCTTCCACTTGTGCATCAGCCATTTCTGGAAGAGACGATAGCCAAAACTATGACATAACATTGCAAGTCATATATATCACTCTGTCATTGGAGACTCTGAGCTCCTACAATGCTGTCCATTTGTTCACTTACTGAGCCTTCTACTATCTGAACTTTCACCAACTATCACTGCTACGCTGGAAGCATTTCACCAGTAAGAATCACTAGGGGAAAGAGGAAAAAAGAGAAATTAAACATAGAACAAACCTGCATTTCAGTATTTCAGATACTTCAGGTGAGGAAGTTAGATTTCCAAAACCAAAACTGACTTCAAACAATTTTATTTCCCTACCTACTCCATTAGTACATCACCACTAATTTTATTACTATGTTTAATTTATAATATGCTTATTTAAGCTGGAAGACAGTAGTGAAATATGAGGGAAAAAAAAGAAAAGAAACCCAAAGAAACCAACACACACACCCAACCAGAAATACATGCTATACTTTCTATTAAAAAGTGAGAAACATAAATAAATTCAAGAGACAGTCACCTATTCATGGTGAAATGGAACCCAGATGCTAACAGCTGAGAAGAAACTTGCCTCAGAAACTTGATTGCATAAATATCTTTCATGAGGGATTTTCATAATCCTCTGAGTAAGCCAGTGCCCACCACACCCCTACCAATAGTAGTGCATTAGACTTTTCTTTTCCATTTGGTTGGGAAAATCTGGTATTGCCATAGTCCATAGACATCTTTTAAACAAGAGCATAGAACATGGCAGTGACTTTTGTAACTATGGAATTAGTTTAATTCAGACCCTAAAATTAGTCTTACACAATCTCATCATCTCCAGATGCTGCTTTATACTCATAAATCCACTAAAATGTTTATATTGTCCCATGCAAAGGGGTGAATGCCTGCTGTGGATTGTTGCTCCAAGGCAGCAATAACTTACTATGTCTTTTCTGTAGCAAGTTGCAGTGTTTTTTTGAAGTACAATCTATAGACATTTGCTCTTTCCATCACACCTCCCACATTTCCACAAGCCAAAACATATTTATGCTTCAAGACATCTTCTGGAACAAATCAGTTTTAGTTTTGAATTAGAATACAGCATGACATGAGACAGATATAGCTGGGGTTTCTCCTAAGAATAAATTTGTGTGCTTTTAGAACAGAGACCAAGCAAACATCAAGCTTGCATATATGCCTTACTTCCAAGCCAAGGAAATAGCTACCATATGTATTAAAAAGTCAGTATCAAACATAATTAAATTAGATATAACACAACTGGGCCCCCAGAGACCACCATCCAATCTTATTCCATCTTTGGGACCAATTATCATGTTATTATACTGAGTAGTGCTGAGAATCCACCAAGGAAGAGGATCCTATTGTGTTGCCAAACAAAAAAGGCAGTTCTCGCCTCAAACATAATCCTGCTATTTTGTCAGTCAAATTCAGCATTGGTACATAAGACCCCTTCCCTGACCTCATAGACAAGGTTAGCTCTCTTCTCCCACCACCATAATCTCTTTTGTAGTTCTGACTACTGAAGAAGGGAGACACATTCCAGTTTTTCCTTTGCGGGTAAATATCTTCTATGGATTTACTTTCTATTATTTTCTTTAACAAGAGGTTAAAGAGGATAAGAAAAGAAAAAACATCAAGAAAAAGAAAATAATGAAGAAGATTGTTGGTAATGCACCCCTCCAAACATTAAGCAAGCATTAACAACTGTTTAATGCATAGTACTAAATATAAAAATGAGATGGACAGCAAACAAATTCTATTTACAGTATTGCAAACTACCGAGATGCTAGCAAGTCTAGGAAGGAATGTGATACAGCAGTTCAAGGTGACTAGAAATCAGGATTCTTGGTGTTTATTTCTGACCCTGCTCCTAGCTCAATGGGCAACTTTAGGTATATAACTTAACCTCCTCTGTCCCAGATTTCAGCTGATATAAATTGACAAGGCTCAAAAGGCATCTGAAAGGACCTATCCAGTCAAGACTTCAGTACTCTACATCTTAGTGTCTCTAAAAGTGTGGCAGATAATATTCCTATTAATTTTTCAGTAATTAATAATATATTAATATGAACACTATTAATTCTTGCTAAATGGTTTGAGATCCACCTTTGCAGCAATGATTGAAGAATCAAAGAAAGCATTTCATCATCAATTAATGTAAACCGAACTACAATTTCTGATTGCCTGTAATGTTCATCTACAGTAGAAATAAATATTAAACAAGTCTCTATTGAATATCCAGAATAAATTTGTGGCTGGTTGAAGTGCTGTTTTTATGTAAATTGGAGAGACAGGGCATCAGATTCAGTTTTTCACTGCATGCTTCACAAAGATAGTCCTAAGCACTAATGTCTAGAGTTTTAAACTACCTGCTTCACTGCAAAGTTTAAATAACCAATCACACTGCCAATGCATATGCCTTTAAGTCAGCGCTGTGTTGACTCTTTAAATATTTTCACTTTTTAATACAAACTTTTCAGACAAAAATTTCTCTTACAGAACAAGGACCCTACACAACCAAAATGGAGAGAAGTTACCACTTTCTGTTTTTTCAGTCTCACCTATTTAAGTACAGCTGACACAGAACAGATGCATGCATTACTCTTGTCTGGGCGATAGCCTGTTTACCAACCTTTTAATGACTTACAGTTGAAATCGCCTCATTTAGGAATCATGATGGTATTGACTATTAATGTCAAGCAGAAGAGCCTACCAGCTACACCAGGAGACTAAAAAACTGTGCCTTGGGTTGTTTTCAAAGCTCTGGAGAGGAAAAAAGAGGCAGGTGGGATTTGCATACATTGATGATTTCAAAAACCTGCCCAGCAGTCAATTTCCATTGCTATGCACTTAGACACAACCAAAACTAAACCTGGCAATATGGGAGAAATTCTTCAGACCTTTGTGCATCCTACACCAAAATAGCTGGGTTTCAAAACTATTACACCAGAAGGTTTGGAAATGAAAGCCTTTATTTGCATATTATAAATCTACCTATAAATTGCCTGTAGACAAAACATAACATTCAACTGAAATAACATATACAATACTATTATTGTATCCTTCATGCAAAACTGGCTGTCTAGAGTTTTCTCCTTTCAAACCCAATATAAGACACAAAAGGAACATCTTTAGGATGCTTTATCCTTGTCAGTCAAGCAACTACCTAAACAAAGAAGCAATAGATAATGAAGCTTAGTTATTATCTCCTATTATTGCACATCTATGAAGGCCCAAGAGAAAAGACCATCAGCTACAGACAGCCTCTTGACTATGTTGGGTAAAAAATCATAACATTACATGGTTTTGGTTAAGGGTCTGTGATACAGCAGAGTAGATTTTTACAACAACAGAAAGTAGAGGAAAGCAACATATTTGATAATTTTTTTCATCAAAACAACAACAAAAAATGCTATGTTTGAAAATGTTCTTAATAAGTTTTTTCACACTATATTGATGTTCTAAATTTTCATGACTGCCACTGTCAAGTGAAAGTTCCATGAAATACCGTATCTTGCATAGATTAAATTATGTAGGTCTTATTCAATACCTTTCAGTTGTTCATACAAACGTTAACCTCTGCATAGAGACTACCTTTTTGATACAATGCCTTCTTATGTCTAAAACCAGCTTTTATTCCACTTCCAGATGTATTTTATTAGTTATTTTAGACAGCACTTTACTGTCACTGAAGAAGTTTCAAGTTTAATTGAAGGCAACTTCTGCATCCCAGCTGAAAAAGTAGCAGCTATGAAAAGTAATTTTCAGTTAGTCACATCATCACAAGTTGGCTTACAGTTATACTATACGAAGTTAAATTACCATTCCAACATGAAACCCAGAAAACTGGAATTCCCTTAGGGAGAAGGCCTTGCAAAGCAGAAACCTTTTTCAAGTTGTGAGTGTGGTCTGTCACATCTGCTTAATACATATAGTCTCCATTAGTATTTGAGAGCTGTATGCAAGTACTGATGGGGAACACATGCTTATTACCTTAGTCGCATGAGTAATCAAGTATCATGAACAATCAAACATATAGTTTGTATTTATTACTCTGTGTATATTTGTAATGTAGAAATTTGGTATGTAATGATCCCTACAACATCACAATATTTAAAGAGCAAATATTTGAGGAATGTGTTCAACAAACTTCAGTACATGCCAAAACTTTCTCGAACATTGTGTCCTCTAAAAAAAAAAAGTAAGAAGAGGAGATAGACAACAAAGTGTGATCAGTTTGAATTCACCTGCACTCAACTTGATGCTGAAAATGATGGTACCTCCAGGTGCCTGTGGTTTCTACATATGCTTAGCGTATTAAACAAACACTACTTCAAAACAGTGACAAGTCCATGCAAAGAGCTGGATAGCAAGCTGACTCCTTTTCTTCAGTTAAACAGTGTTTTAAAAGCATTAAGTATCCATTCCTCAACTGACTGAGCAGCAGGGAGAACAAAGCAGCACGAGAGAGGACAAAGAAACAGAAGGAAACAAAACTGTTTTCTGGGCTTCAAATTGAAGAATATTAATGTTTTCATAGCTTTTGGGGGGAGTATTCAAGTATCCATAGTTTGGACATGAAGAAGCTGAAATAAGAAGGAGTAATACTTGATCTTTCATCATTTGGTGTGAAAGACTAGCAAGATGCTATCAAACATCAGTACAGTGCTCATGGGTAAAAGGACCTAAACTGGGGTGGTGGAGTAGAATGAAAGTGACGAGCAAGAATTGTGGATACATTAATAATAATACCAAGAAAGTACCAAAGGAAAAACAGAAGGTGATAGGTTAGAAGGAATAAAAAGAGGAAGAGAAAATGAAATGGACTTATTTTTCTTTGCTCATCAAGCCTGTAACCATGGGGCAGGACAAACAGAAACTTCAATTCTTCACTACTTCAAGCTCTATTGTTGGACAGAACTAATGATGGACATCTCACAGGTTATTCAGCCCTAGAAAGAAACTAATCTGGAAAATCATAGAAAAGCTTTTCTAGTAAAAGGCACCTGCCAACTAATAGCAGCAGTTGTGTCACTGGAAATTCACAGTTGTTAAATTTTGGAACTTCTCTTAGCAATAATACCTAGAGGGCGTGCCAGCACAAAATGTTTTCAGTACTCCTATAAGCAAAGTGACTTCAAATATAGCAGAAAAATGTCTTTGAGTGCAAATTCTGTTCCTCTATAGTTACACTGCACTAGCACAAATCCTATATGAAGCTTTACATGTAAAAAGATTGTCTGCTGTGCCTTAATTTTTTTTTTAAATCTGCTGAATACAGAAAACTGTAATAAATTACTCATCACAAGCTTAATGATGACTCAAACATTAGCAAAAATGGACAAAATTACAAACCAGTGAATTTTATTTCAAATCTATCTTAAGCTGAAATATGTTTCTTTATAGCAATCAGGTTTACCTCAGAGATGCAGCTGTAATGTGGAATTGTGGGATGTAAGAGAATCTAGCACTTTGTAGAAATCACTCTACCTTTTAGAGAAATGCAGCTGATACTCTGCTAGAGTGGATTTCCATGACAATGAGGCTATGAAATTTTATACCAGCTGGAGATCAGTTCCATACATCTTTCTTCATGACAAGTGACATGCACTAGTTTTGGATTCAGAGTTATGCAGAAACAGTAAAAATCAAACAAATACATAGTGTGGGTTTTTTTCTTTTCATGAAATATTTTCTTCTAATTAAGCTGCACTTTTGAAGGAAAACAATGCAGGTGTATATATTTAAAAATTCATTATCTCACTACAGAAAAGAACCAGCACATGCTGGAACTTGTATTGTAATTTGGGGCATGAGAGAACAGTGCCCAAAATATTTGCTTAGCATCAGAGGCAGAGAGTCTATGATTCTAAATATTATAAAAAAGGGGAGGAAGCAAAAATAGTAACATACTGTATAATGTTCATGTACAAAAAACAAAACACAGCAAAAAAAAATGATGTTGCTTAGCCATGCCTTAATTAGTAAGCCATGCTTTTTAAAAAATGTAATAAGAAAGCTATTTTTTCAAAAGAGTTAAGCAACAAGGCTATTTATGCAGTTTTCTCAGCACTCAATATAGGACTAAAGAGCCTGCAATTTTCAAGGTGATTTGCAATTTCCATTAATTTGTTGAAGGTTTTGTAGCTCAATAATGAGACACTTTCATCAGTTATTAGTGAATCAGAGCTGTTTGCAGCTTTAATTCAAACACAGTAAATACAAATGCAAATGTGCACATGATTTTCTATTATCATTTCTAGAGGGTGAAAGAAGGCAAATGATCTTCAGGAGAATGGGGATGTTTATCATTATTTGCGTAAAATTGGTTAACAGCCCCATACTGCTGGAAATGAACTGAGAGTTGTTGATGAATGCTAATATTTGGGTTGTGAGGAACTGCAAATGGTCATTTGGCTCTGGGGTGTTGGCTTTACCTCCCTGAAAACTGAAAATCTTAAGGTTTTGTCTACTTTAAAAGACACAGCTGTTGGGCTGTCATAAATATATGGGTTTATTTATTCATGAGCTTCTTGATTCAAGGGAAAATCTCTTTAAGTTTAGGATCCATGTTAATTCTGGCCTCTTAGATTCAGCATCTTAAAATCCTTGCCCAAGTCTATAGACTACATCTATATTGTCGAGTTCTGGTAAAATGGATTAAAATGAGACATTAAAAGGGAAGATTTACTTGCATATTAAGATGCCTGAAAATGCACGTGGACACTCAGAATAGTTCACAAGGTGACCAGAGAGGTTTCTAATGCCTGTTGAAGCTGATGAAAAAATAAATGCCAACAATATTTGATGTCACTGAAATCCCATTCTTTTAAAGCACCTTTCAAAACATCTTCGAGCATCAACCTTCCCAAATCTGGTCCAGAGAGCAATAAACTGAATTTGTTTCTGTCAGTTAGCAAGTATAGGATATTTCCTCTTTCCAAACCAAGCTCTTAATTAAAAACAAGACAAACATTTAAATTAAAGATGGATAACACAGAGGTTTTACTCAATAGTCACTTGATGGCAGTGTCATGTATAAAAAGATTAGACTGCTAAGTTAAAACTTTAAAAAAAACCTTTAATAACAGTAAAAAGCCAACCCAAATGACACCTTGATTACTGCAGAATATTACCCTCCTAACAGAACTCTTTTTAATGATATTTTGAAGGTCAGCAACTAAATCAATAAGTAAACCCATAACAATCATGAATTTTAAACTTAAAAAATGTTGCTATAAAGGTTATTCCTTTAAAATCAATATATGAAATATTTTTAATATGTTATGAATTTGATATTCATTCTAGCATGTAACCCTCCAATGATAACTCATGGTTAATTTCTCTGGGAAGAAACAAACTAAAAGAATTCCATGAGGATTTACTAAGAAAGAGATCGTGGACACTGATTTAATAAAAATGTATGACACTAGTTTTACCCGCACAATATCATTTCTGTAGCATATAACTATGAGAGTGGTTTGTATTTCCTGCCAGCAGGATGATCCACATTCTTGGGTCATCAAACACAGACAAATAAACTTAAGAGAAGAGGGAAAATAGTTCATGGAAGGATACAGGTCAAGTTCAAAAGCTGCCTTTCTCTTCCTCTCCTGACTTACTCATCTGTTTGCACTTCAGGCTGGAGAGCAAATCCAGACTAACTGTTTCAGCTGAGCAATGAAAAGGGCTAGATCCTTGTGCTGTAAGTGAACAACTAGTTAGGATCTGCCTTTGCCTCCCAAGATGTCCAAAGATGATCAAACCTAACTTTGAACATTTTTACACCAGTTTGAAAAACAGATCATCCCCAACACGTAAAGACTGCTCAGCATATTAAGAGCATTGGTCAGTAACATTGCAATAATGCAACTGCAAAGACAGCTCTGTGAGGATCATACTCTACCCTTGATTCTCCAGAAAACATTTGTTTGCAGTAGCAAACATGTATCTAGTGAAGAAAAGACAACTCTTATTCCAGTCTTTTAACAGCTAGGCAACTCCTTAAGACTACAATCTGTCATTCTCTTGATTTATGACTGGAACTTGCATTGCTACAGATGATTATTCAACATACTGAGTGAGACAGGAAGAAATCCTTCAAGTGGCAAAACAAACAAAAAAATTAATGTTCATAAATATCTTTTTGAGTTATAGAAATACTAAATAACATCCTGAGCTAATACAGAATTAATGCCCACAAAGTTTTCTTTTTCCTTTTCAAAATTTGGGGGGAAAAGGCAACTTCATTCCAAGCACTATAGCTTCAATGTTAGTTTTTCACCCAAAGCAAATTTTTTTTAGTCAAGTTCTTAAACCTCTACAAATACGGTTTATAATGGAAGCTGAAACAGAAAGTCCACTAAATGCAGAATCACAAACAGAAGCAATGTTTTACTTCTAAAACTAATGTTACTTTTCTCATTACTTTTGTGAGTCACAAAATTCATATGAAGCAGTCTCAATGGTTCAATTGTACTTGAGTTTTAAAATTAGATAAATGTCTTAAGAATTTCCAGAAAACCTAAAAAAAAAAAAAAAATCCCTGCCCTTCCCCACCAAAAGTACTGTGCATGAAAAGAATTAACATTAAAAAAAAAAAAAAGTATTTCTCTGATGGTTTTATCAAACAGGATTCAACAATACGAAGATAACAATACCAAACAGTTCTGGGAACATTCTTCCAATGGTATCTTGCAAAGATATTTTTCAGGTTTTATGTAAACCCTAATGTATTTAAGTGTGAATTTCTAAACTTTTATTGATGTTGTAACTCACTCAAATTTATATTTAAGCCATAAACACTAACTGTGTTATTTTATACCTGACAATAAACAGTTTACTGTAACTGGGACTGGGGGGTGAATAGGGAGGAAGGAAGGGAACTGGACAAAAAGAAACTGTAGATTCAATTTCCAAATGTAGCATTACTGTGTTCTTTCCTATACAGAGTACTGCATTATATTAGTCTTCATTTTGATATTTAAAAAAAAAAAAGGACAGGAAACTATGCTAGACTGAAAAAAGTTATTTCAAGTAAACTTAAAGAATAAGAATCACATGTGACTGAAATACTAGCATTATAGCAGAAATTACTTCTCTTCATACAAAAAAAAAGTGCTTAGGGTGCAACCTTAGTGATTTAGTCAACTGTATATGATTTATGTACTACTTTTTTTATGCTAGAGTCCACAAACCAGTTCCTTCTCAAACTAGAAAGCAGCTGGCAGAGGAGGGGTTTGCTTATTTATTAAGGAGCATCTACCTCTGTATTCATTTTTATAGAACTCCTTTTTCATTGCTATAGGCCAAAATTCATTAGTTCACTGTTCGGAAAATATACAAGCAGCATTACTACAACTGATGGATTCAGCATTAGTAGGATTGATTGATTCCTGACTAAGTCTTATAAACAGGGGTTGAGAGTTTATTACTCATCAGAAGATGTACTCTTTCAGCACGGTGGCAGACACATTGAAGTTGTCCTGGAAAGGCTAGTAATGAAGAACCTGGAGCACCATTGCTGTAGACCATAGTCAAGTAGGCTCGATAGCTGATTATAATCACTAGGTCACAGAAGAGAATCAAGACAATAAAACCAAGTAATTTCAAATTTTAGTGGTGAAACTGAGAAACAGAAAAGTTTTGTTTGTTTGGCTCTTCGGTTTCCTTGTGCAATTTAATTTTATTCCCAGTGAATCACAAAACTATAAAACCGTCCACTTTAGAATTAATAGCTCAAAGAATTGTCAAACATTGCAGTAAACGGCAGTTCAATGTTTGCAATGAGATTATGCATTTTGGTGACGGCTGTGCAATAGGTGAGTTTAAAAGCATTTAAAAGAAGAGATTGTAGGTTCTTGCTGCACAGGAGTAGCATTGTTATTAACAGAAGGCAGTTATGCAGAGAGTAGAATGCACTAGCAGAGCAAAAAAGGTACCATGACATATATGCAGCAAAAAGGTGGGAAATGTAAGCAAGGTACAATGACTCAAGGTGAAGATACCCTGGAATGGTGAAGAAGCTTATGAATGAGGAGCCTGAGAGTTAAGGTGTCAATTTGTACAAAAACTTCTTCCCTAAAAATGACAAATTTTCATGTTAAAGATCTAAGAAAATCTTATTTTAACCTAACCAGTTACTGTTAATCAGAGTTTTTTTGTTTGGGGTTTTTGGTTTTGGTTGGGGTTTTTTTTCATTTAAATTGACATTCAAATGACCTTAAAAAATATTTGTTGGTAGAATAAAGACAAGATGCTTGCAAACATTATTCTAGCTTTGAAGCTTTATATTGCTCTCCTCTTGGCCTGCTAAGCAGTTAATATTTCATACTTAACCAAATTGTTTAGATTTCCACATGCAATCAGTTTCTTTCTTTTCTAGACAGAATTGATGAACAATAACTACAAATGTTAGATATCCTTTAGATATTTCTCCTTAATGTTGTTTCTGTTTACTTGTTTCTTTTCTTTATCTGTTCTTTAAAGAATCTTCTCACTTCAATCCATGTGAATCCCTTAATAATTAGGTGGGAGATTTTTTATACAAAAATATTTAAAAGCTAACTGCACATGCAATTTCATGAGAATATATAAAAATCTTCCCCTATTTTGCTATCAGTTATCTACTTATTAACACATACACAAAATACTAAGAAAATATTTCTATCTTTACTGGTACAGAATGGGCAAAACCAGAAAATATGACAAAGCAAAATTCATGATTTTGTAAATTTCAGATCAACTACATCTTTAACAGATACATGGAAGAGTATTTAAGGTTAGGCAGACTGCTTGATCCAACTTTTTTTGTTCTTTTAAAAATTGATGTAATTTCCAGATTTCCCTTCTTTCAAACCTGAGCCAATGAAACACAAGTATCAAATTGCATCAAATATATCATAACATATGCTTAATAGACAGCTATGCTTGTTGTTTTTCTTCTACTTTTTAATGACCTCCCCAGACTTAGCTTTTCACTTAGAAGCCACTGCTGTTGTTCCAGACTGTCCTTTTGCAGTGCATTTCACCACTTTTATCTTCATAAGCACTGTGAAGAAAATCTTGTAATATGGTTGGTATCAGTGATGCTTGGTTTCAGATTTGATTACATTCTCTTAGTTCCTTTGTGCTATCTGATAAAATGTGCATGGAGAGTAAATTTGCTACTCATGAACAACAAAATATTTTAGAAAATAGTGATCTTTTAATATAACTGTGAAACTTGTCCCATGTGTCTTTGTTGCTCTAAGTCTATCTACAAACTAATTTCTTGTACCAAAGATCATAACTCTCAAAATTTGTAAATTAAGTGGTCATCTTTAAGGAGGGAAAAAAAAAGTACTTCCCAGGGAATAAAAATTATACTAGATTAATTTTCTCTCTCTTTTTTTCTCTTTTTTTTCCCCCTGCCTCTTATGAGTATTTCTGAAGGAAATGTTTATGTATAATGTTATACTATACTGAGGGTACTGGCTGATATCATTGCTTAAGATATTTGTAAACATACAGTGGAGACACACTACTTTTTCAATGGGAACAAAGCACAGCAGGATTGGCCCTACAGTAACACAACATAAAGGAAGTGTTTTCTAGAATATAGGAAGTTTTCTGGTTCTGTTTTGAAATACTTAGAGCTCAGGACTTACTAACAGACTTCCCAACCCTTTTGAATTTAAACTCTGATTTAGCAAGATACTTTAGTACATGTTTTATAGTACGTGAGTAGTCCAATTAAGAATTGATTAGAAGCTATCTGAAAAATATCTGAACAATATATTAAAACATCACACTAAACCTGGAAATTAATGCTGTTACTGTATTTACTTCAGTCCATTTTTTTAGGTTGCTGTGCTTGCTATTCTTTTACTATGTATAAGAAATATTACAACACGATTTTACAAAATGCTAGATAATTTTACAGAGAAATAGAAAAATAGAACTTTTGCATTAATTTTAAGCACAAAACCACAAATGGAAATAAAAGAGTTAAATCTAAAACAGTCTACAATAAGCAGAAGTCAAAATGTGCCTTTAGGTGCCTATTCCATTTGTCGGGCTTACTTTTACTTCTAAATCATATGCCAATGCTCTGTGATGTTTAAACTAGTCTTTAAGTGAAAGAGAAATATGCATCCAACTTCTTTTCAACATATTAAATTAGTTTAAAAAATAAATTATCTTGGGGAAAAAAGCTTCCATGACAAGACTAATTATCATAACGACTTAATGTCAGTTTCTTAAAGCATGGGAGGAGTTTGGGGCTTTTATTCAGTTACTGTTTGATGCTGTTTAGTATACATAAGTTCCCATGTTACACAATAGTTTTGTTTGTCCTAAATTATAATGCTTTTGATATTATATATTTAAAAACTGAACACAATCTGAACCAGCTTGATACCAAGCAACTATGTATGTTTTCACTTTATAAATACTGTTGAATTCAAGGTGTTAGTAAAATAATTTTTAGCACACCTTTTTCATATCAATTTATAAAGTTGATAACGTTCAAAGAAATATTGGACCAGTCAAATGTTGGCAGCGGGCTAATGGTTACCACAACTAAGATGATGTTAACGTAAGAATGACATCAACATTTCTGCTTCCAAAACTGATGATGCTAATCAAAATGTGGAAATTACACAGCCACCTGGGATGGATAGGAAAGTTTAGGTGCGACACCCACAAAGTATGTGTTTCAGCAGTGACAAATTAAAGTTTTCAAGCAGCTGCAATGTTTTCAAGTGGGAGAAGCTGATAAAAATCACAAAGTGAAACAGCGATCTCCTTCAGAACTTACTATTGGGCTAAGGACAAAGAGAGACAGAAACAAGATTTTGCTCTGAAGCAGGGGGAACCTACCAAAAAAAAAAAAAAATTCTTTCCACCAGAAAACAAGAAAACAAAAACCACCTTGTTGTTAAAGAGAAGGGCTGGGTGGTGTGAAACTTTCTTCTTTCTGGAATGGTAACATGTGAGGTCTGAAAGGGCTTGAACAATTTTCCTTTTTCAAAAAGAAAAGAATCCTTGTAGGAATACTTGTTTTGGGAGAACCACTAGCCAAGAATATGTAGTTCAGCAGTTACTTAAACCCCAAGAGCAATTATTGCAGGCGCATCTCAGAAAATGGTTGAGATTTGCTTCTGGGACACCCACTGGTGGCCACTGGGTTCTGATGTATAAGTAGAACTACACATTCAGCGACTTGAAGGTAAAACTATTGCAGGAAGTTTCAAAAGTAGAGCAAAAGGTAAGGGAGAATACTGATATTAGAGCTGATATAAAGAATTCATACCTATGAAGACCTCCAGGACCAAAATTGGAACCACATCAAGTTCTGTTTTGTCATATTGTTTTCCACGTTGGAGAAAGGAAAGGGAAGGTGTGCTTTGCAATGGAAAGTATAGTCCATAAATGGAAAGAATTTAGGACATGTAATTTTCCAACAGTATTTTTACAAGAGACAGACTTGCCAACTAAGGGCCAATCCAAATACATGCATATGCAAAAAAATAATTTAACACAAACACTACTACATGATACTCTACTACACTGTCATGGCGCAGACATCTACATGTAGTGAAAGACAATTAATGATTGTGATGGCTAATCAGGAAGCATGCTAGGAGGGATTATCTAAGTAAGCAAATCTCTTGCAATTGAGGTTGAAGGATGTTGGAAATGAAGGGCAAGCTTTGTTTTGTGGATAAAAAAGAGTAGCTCCCCAAAATACACAGCAAGGTATTAAATACAATGAATGAATCTAAACCAAGAGATGCTCTGCAAGACTGCACCTAGTAGTGCCCTCTAGTCACTTCTGGGCGTTCAGTCAGTGGGACCAGAACAGAGCCAGTCTAAACCAACCTCCCTGCTCCCCCAGATCCCTATGGTGGGGAAGTGGGATCCTCAGCACCAATTGTTTCACTCTGCAGATCAGGTCCTATTGCTCCTCACTACTTGCTAATGTAGACATTGCCAAACTATATTTATCTGGAGACTGAAGCCGGGCTACATATGGTGAATTTCACCTTTGACAAGTACTAACTTCATTTACATTAACACCTGTCTAGACTGTTTTCCTAAGTATAAACATAAAAATCTCCTTAGTGTATTTGGGCTCTTCTTACTTAATTAACCATATGTGACGTAAAGTGATACAACCCAGTTAAAGGTATGTCATTGTTGATAGGATCAATTACAGTCAGACATAAGTATTCCTTGCTTATACCATCTGTGCTGTACTCCTAAGTGCAGAACCTTGTCAAGAAAGTATACACAGATTAACTGTATTCACTTTCATTAAAAAACACCAATCTGTTTTGTCAGCTCTAGGCACTTTCTCTTAAAAAGTTGCAATAATATAATGCACATTCACCTTCTCCTTCCAGCATACTGTGGTTAGTACTATACCACTTGAAGGGTTTAGAATAATATTTGAGACCATTCTGCATCTTGAGTCATTTTATTCTTAACCAGTGGCAACTGTACAACAGTCTTCCAAAACTCCACTTACATACCTGCCTGGGAAATCATTGTGGTCATGGTAAGGAAGTAAATCTTGCCCATTCTGTTACACGCTCATCAACATTTTTTAAGGCTTCTGTTTCTCACTGCTGTTCTTCAATATCACAGGATCTGATCACATCACATTTTAGGAGGAAAAAACCCAAACAGCAGTAATTCAAGCTTTGGAGACCTTCAGTTGCCATGTAGGTATGCCTACAGACAAATACACACATGTATATATATAGTGGAAATACTGCAATCAATTTCATACCTTTGATATTAGCTGCAATGAGAAATTACAGTTAGATTAATCTAATACTCCTAAAGTTAATTAACAATTTCATGGATGAGTTTTATACATAAGAAGCTATAAGATGTGCTCAGATCTATATGGCTTGGGATGGGTCTTATTTTCATTCCTATCATTTTTATGAGACAACTATTTTTATTTAAAAACATAATTATAGGATAGGCAACATAGTCACTGGATGGGTGAGGAACAGGTTTTAAAGGACCAGTTTGGAGCATGGGAAAAAGCTGTACAACTACATGCGTTTAGAGAGCAAAAGTTCTAAAAGCAGGTTGAATTACAATTTACATTTTTTCCTCAGAACTGGGGGAACAAACTGATGGGTAAAATATGCTTCTAATCAGGCTCCTTCCAAAGATGACATCTTCAAGGAAGATTAGGAACCAGTGTTTTATTGTTAAATGATTACAGTTAAAACTGTAATCAATCCAGGCCACTTGAGAAAGCATGCTCTGCATTTAAGCACATTCCTTTCTCACAGAAGATTTGAAGGCCACACTTAAGGATTCTCATGAGTAAAAAAGCAAGAAGGGATAAATAAGATGCACTTTTATTGCTATTGTTTGTATACTGTTTTTATATCTCTGTGTTTAATTTGGAAGGGATTTAGAGGCACACCCATGTGGGAAGAGCCTGGTCAGTTTAAAACTGAAAAAAAAAACCCCAACCAACCAAAAAGCAACTTTTGGCTGATGAGGTTTTCTTCCTGTGTTTATTGTAAAGTAAGTCTAAGAGCTTGGTCTCCAATTGTGTTATGTATCAGAGATCCTAAACAGTGCTGATGAGGATACTGACCAACAGTTTTATAAAATGACCTAGAAGAAGTAAAATTATGGAGAAAAGCTTAAATATGTTAATTACAAAATGGGAAAAGTGAAAGCAGTGACATTGAGATCTATGATTAGCATGCTCATTCCTTTAGTGTTCAAAAGAGCTGAAAGTAAATCATACTTCAGGGTGTTGTAAAATACATATAAATAAGGAAACATTTATTTGAAATCTATAGCAGACTGCCTATAATATTTTTATGATTGTATGTAACACAATTGCAAATAAAATCCTGTTTACAGCACCTTTTAAATATAAAAGTAAAAAAAACCAACCAAACAAACAACAAAAGGAAATTTTGCCACAACATAATAAATCCCTCCTCAACCCACCCAATGGCACATGTAAGTATTTTAATGAAGCTCTGATTATGAAAGGACAGTACCTGTATTCTTCAGAATACAAAACAAAACATTTAGAGTAATCGGCAGAAAAATATCTGAATTCACTAACAAATAATTACAAAATTTTTATGTAGTTTTCAGTAATACTTTTATATGTTATACTGACAAAACAAAATCTTACAAATCTCTACACAGAAGAGCCTAAAATGCTCTTTTCCTTTTGGTCTCTTTATTCATAATCTCAAAATCTTACCTACTTCTCAGTTGTAACAAAAATTATATTTCACTAGTTCTTTTGGAGCACAGGCAATCTGACTTTCACATTAATTTCTGACAGATACATCTTTGAAGAGGAAGCATTGTTTGAATCTCACCTGGAGGACAAGGTTAAAGTAAACTAAGCAGAGAGGTTTGCTGTAATACCACTGAACAACAGTTAAATGATAATGTGAAGCTGTCAGAGTTGGCAGGTTCAAAATCCCAGTATAGAACCAAACAGCTTGCTTGATTTTTGAAGCCAAAGAAATTATGTAATGAGAAATTTGTTTGTGCTGGGAAAACATTCTCTGTACCCTTTCATGCCTTCGATGAGTATTTTTCAAAAGGCAAGCAGTGGCACATTTGTCTTGAGATGTTTTCTTACGTTAGACAAGCCAATGCACACATCTGAAAGCAAAAGACTATCTTCTGCATAGTGCAGACATACAGACATTATATAATAAGTAAGTTATTTTATTAGAGATGCTCCACTTACCATGGTCTGTGCTGTATGGTTTCAGAAATGTACATTTTAATTAAAAATATGCATTTGATTTAATTGCACCTGTTTTTGGCTTTGCACAAAAGTGTTTGGATGAAGGCTTGCAGTTCAGATATCTGGTTGAAACACTGCATACCAGAGATGGCTATGCAGGCTTTGGGCTGGAAAACGAAGATAAAGGTATTAGGTAAAGGCCTCAGAAGTTAATAGTGCCTGCTGCACAGCAAGTCTCATCACACTATCTCAATCCTTCCTTCTTTACTCATTAAAGACAGACTAACTGGAATGTAGTACAACATCAATACAACTGTAGTAATTCTGCTGTGTTGCTCTAGGAAACAAATGTGTTTCAAATGTAACAAATTTCATAATTATCACTATTATCCATAATGATCACACTTCAGGAGAAATTGCCCTAGGAAACTTAAAATATTAAGGCATCAATATTGTAAAGGGGCCCATGCTGAATTTAAAGTGGATTCAGGTATTCATCTAACAGTTTAACAATGTGTTTTGCACAGACAGTAAAGGTGTGGCAAAGTTGCTTTTTATTCCCCAAAACAATAAAAAAGTTGTCTACATTACCCAACTTTTTATTGAAAAGTCAGGTAGTTCCGCCTGTTTCATCATGAATAACATTACACTGTCTTATAAAAAAAATAATAATTTGAGGTAGGCAGTGTTAGGAACATGAAAAGATGAGAGTCTGCTTTTGGAAAACTGATTCTCTCCATTTGGAATTTTATTCTGTATTCATGTCCAGACATATTCTTGAATTAATTCTTTAGGCAAAAATTTCTACTTCATACGTTAGTGAAATCCATCTAGAAAACAACTGCTAAATCAAATGGCTACAATTATGGCACACGAATTACAACACTTTGAAACAAATTTTATAGGAAGAATTTATGATCAACACAACAAAAACTCAAAAAGAGGTCTTAATGGTTAGGGTACCAGCCTTGAAATGGCAGATGTAGATTGAATCCCTCATTCCAGCCCAGAACACTTTATCAACTATGAGCTGACCCCTGGGCCACAGATCCACAAAACCAGCAAGGTACCAAAAACTTTTCTGATGGAAGTTGGGTATTTTTGAAGATCTCGGCCTTGGTCTCTCTCTTCCTCTGCCTTTTCTGTATGTCAATAAAATGGGACTAGTAATTCTGTCCTACACATTAGTGCAAATAGGTGGGGAAGAAATCCACAAATAGCTTAAGGAATGCAAAACAGGCAAACCCCAGCCTGCACTGAAAGTCTGGAAGATGGAGAACACAGCAAACTGCCAGAGTGCTCTGAGAAGCCTTTAAAAACATTTGTATCAAGAGTTGATAGTCTGTCTCTTTTATTTCCCTTATACAATGAATTTCTGCCTCAGGTCTACCTTCTTCCTCAAGAATGGTCTTGGCAATCACCAGTGCTCTGTGTGATCTCTAGCTGTATCCCAACAGTAATATAGCAAGGACTTAAAAAAAAAAAAAAAAAAAAAAGAGCTCTTTCTTTGTTCCCAATCTCATGCAGTTTCTACATTTCAATTTCCACTCCTGGTTAGCCAGGCTGATATTGTTCATTTCTAAACAGCAGTTTTCCCATGATTGTTATTATTGCCATTTCAAGTTTTCACTACATTTGATTTAAGTATCCTATTTTCTATTTTAGTTCTGCCTCTTCAGCACTATTCCTACCTATGCTTTTTAAACACTGTATCCTCAAAGCTTTAATACACTCAGCTTCAGATGGCTATCTTGTACTCAGCAAAGAGTTCAAAGATGAGATAGGTTTCCAAAGCCCCTCTGGACAATGTTTGTCATCTACATACACGAAAAATTTGAGGAGACAAAGGGTGGGGAACTGATGAAAAGTAAAACTGGAAAAATACAATATTCATAAAATGCAGTGATCCAGAATACATCTGCCATTCAGTCAGTCAGTCTCTGTATTTATGTCCTTAATGCCCACACACAGAACAGCCAAGAGACTTTTCCTCTTTCTTACTGCAGGTGACTGCAGCTGGCTGACTCCTACAACAACCAATGCCAAGACCAGTCTCTAGGATGCAAGTGACCCCACTAAATTGTATATCATATCACAGCACAGTGACACAGCAAATTAAAAAACACTTTACCTACAGCTGACATCTTAAATTGACTCTTCGTAGTTTGTATTGTGTCTTCAACATGGTCTTTATACTACTTCCCTTAGAGAGCCAACCTCCGCATAATTACTGAGTTGAGAGCATCCTGGCTGGCACTGCCCACTGCTTTAAACAGACCTCTGTAAACCAAACGGAGGCTATAAAAGCAGTTCATAGCCTTAGCTACTTCAGTTACTTTCTGAACAGCCACATGAGGATACCTGCATAAATTAACCCCGGTTATTTCTAAGGTACCATACTGAAAATCTGTTTAAATGTAAGGAACACAAAAACATCAATGAAGCAGTTGAAACTGTTATTTGCTTTGCTACAGTGGAATATTATACTTGATTAGATGTTGAGAATGAATTGGATAGTCAAGCAATAACAAGGAACAAAGTAATCTTCCCATTCTTGCCAGGACCGAATATTTTGCCATCATTATTGGGTGGGGGAGAGAGGGGGAAAGGAAAAAAAAAGTGACCCAAATTGTTTATATAGTTTATATATGTTTAATACAGATGAACAAGATTCAAAGTTTGGTACTGGTCTATCAGCCTCAGCTTCAAAGTTTTCAAATATAGTTAAATGAAACCAAATGCATTTAAATGAATACTAACTGATTTCTTATAAAACACTGAATTCTTGTGCTTTTTGTGGTTATCTGGTATGCACTTCCAATAACTGAAGCCAACAGAGCTCAGATCTGGAAAATTAGTTTTGCTGAAAATAGACAAGCAACTCTTCTTTAACATTTACACTAACATCGTCTGGAAAAAAACAGCAATCTTTTGTACTTCATTTGAAAGGGTTGAATAAATGTCAGTACCAGCCAATTTTCCCATTCTGACCAGGACTGCCTATCTACATGAAAACACAAAATGACTTGTAAATCGGGTTGCTACTTACCTGCTCTGTTCTTCCTTCAAACTGCCACCAAGTATTGACCCACATATCACTGTCTGTACCATTCCCCAACAACTCTGAATGAAGATGATTGCAAAGCAAAATGGAAAAATACCATAAGGCTTAGAAACAAACTATCTCATGTCTTTTCTCATTAGCAGTTACTCAGAATTTCTTTTGTAATAGCATCTGCTCCTCAAGGAGACAGTTTTACTCCAATGGTCTTGTCTAGTTTTCCTAACATTAAGAAAGGGATTTTTTTTAGTCAGTGTAAATACTTCTTAGCTTATACAACAAGTATTGATGAATCTATTCTTATTAGATGTCTCTCAAATTCTACCTGGCTTCCAAGTAGATCAATCAAAAATGAACTAGATGTCACTCACATCACTGAAAAAGAAAACATACACAACATTTCATCTCTGTAGAGTATACATGGAGACAGACAGCTTACAACTCACATGCTCATGCCATCCCCCCTTCTATTTAATCTTTTAGAAGTAGCATTCCTTTTATCCAAATTAAACTCATACTACCTTTCTGTTATCTCTCTATGAACATCTGGCCATCAACTCAAACTGGGTATGGCTAAAACAAAATTTTGAGACTTTGTCTCACAAAAGTCCCTTCCATAAAATGCTTTTCAATCTTTCTAAAACCTTTAACATCTGGCCTGCACTGACAGGACCCATGAATTTCCTTCTGTGTCTTCACAGGCAGGATACTCTATGTCATCAGCTGTATGTATGGCCTTTCCCACCTACATCCTCAATCAAATGCCTGTCCCATGTTCCCAAAATACAATTTCTCAATTATGTCAAGGCATTCTTCTCTGGCTTTGACAAACCTATATGTTCAAATACATCCAAGTTTTTTGCTGCAAAGATAATATTCCTAGCCCAAGAGTTCATGCTGTCCTTCTTTTTAACTCCCTGGTCACCCCTTAGGGCAAGGTCTCACTGATGTGGATCTCCAGAGTGGTCTATGCTGACAGTCTGCATTAGTACACTTTGGAACAAGCATTACTGTGTTGCTTCCCATTGTGCTAGGGAGAAACAACTGTAAAAGCACCTTTAACTATGTGATGTTTTGGTCTGCTATCACTTTCTCAGGCTCCCACCACAGCCTCTCTCAGCAAAATGGCTGTTTTTTCTTCAAAAGTTTTAGGTACCATAACTACAAAAAATGAGAGAAAAGCTGTGCCAGCTGGATGCTCGGACTGCTTAAAACGTTAAGCCATGGTCAACTATATGTTCTCTTTCATCTACATTTAATTCTTATTTAGATTACATTTAGGCCTGTATGCCTTTAGATTTGTAAATTCAGTTGAAAACAGCTCTTCAGCAAAATCAGACAAAGAATCAAAATGTCCTTTCTGCACTATGACCTTTCTGTGAATGAAATGAAGTAGGGAAAGATGAGTAATTCACACACTTTGGCACACCAGTTACACAGCCAGTTAGCAATTTTCACCTTACTTTGGTTATAAAATTTCTCAAATTTTCCCCTAATGTCCAACTCTGTTAATGGTTCCTCATTTTTCTTCACGACCTACTTTGTGTGTCAGTCTTCGTTTTGGTTTTGCAAAATTGGAATGCCATGTCAATAATAATTACATAGATCATTCTCGAATAAGACAATGATATCTCTGATATATGCCAGTGGATGAGGCATAACACACAATAAAAAGAGATGAGGCATTTATTTGTAGAGATTTGATAGTGTGCTGATGTTACAGCATATATATGCATAATCATGTTGACTTTGAAAACACCACTCTAAAATTAAATTAATAGTGCCTTTCACTATGCTATTCTACTGATGTCCATTGCACTACAACTATGCTGAGCTGAATTAAGTCACAAAATTTTAAAGATGATTCAGAAATCAAAATACTAAAACTTTCAGTAAGAACATAACCTTCCTGGAAGACTTGAAAGCTCTAAAAGGAGACAACAAACAAACAAACTCCCAAAATTTTCTCCCAAATTTTCATCTGACATCATATTCAACCATCATTTCTCTAAAAAGATTCTCAAAATGAAGCCTGCTTAGTGAAGTTGATCAAAACCACTGACTCCAAAGGATCCTGGAACAATATTTATGTACACAGAACGTTTAGAAAGTGTATACAAGTTTGAGTGCCAATATAGTACCCATGAGAAGAAAAATTGTTGTGCATTGGAACATTCAATATATTAAAAAAATTCAAATATATATTGCATATTAATTTCCAGATGTGTGTATGTGCATGTATTTATAGGCTATCTTCTGGTGCTCAACTTTGTAACCTCAAAGTAGCTTCAAAATGTGAGGTTTTGTTATTTGGTATATACACGCATCAATATATATTTAATATATACCGATATTTTACTATGAAAGCATATTAAAACCAAAAAACAGTCCTAAACAGCAAGTCGTGGTTAATATTCTCATTACAAAACAGTCTTTATATGACAACATATAATTTATAATCTGAACAGACAATGGCCAATGCTCAAAAAGGGCAGTTGTCATTGTCTAAGTAGCCTTTCAGCACATCTTTTTGGTCTCATTACTCAATGTTTTATCTCCTTTAATAAAGGTACTTTTCAGATCACCTAAAACTTATCATGACATTAATTTCTGAAAGGTTGTTTCTTTGGCAAATACTATACTATCCAAGCACTCCACAAACCTTCATCGCTTTAGTTAAAAGAACTCAACACGTACATATATGAGACCATTGTGTGGAAAAGTGCCATTAGCATTGTTTCAGTTTAACTGGCAGAGAATTATCAAGGCCAGTTTATTTTGCATACCCAAAACAAACTTCTTACAGACTGATGCTTTTCAGACTATCTGTTTCTGTACATTCAAAACACATTTCCCTTGTTGTCTTTTGCTGGAGTTGTGAGAATTCCCAGAAGCTGCACTGGAAGCCACAAGTACCTCCCCTAAGTACCCTGGAAATAAGGAACAAATGATAGGGATCTATCCGAGCAGGAATATGTACATAGAGTATATACGTGACCTGAGTGGTGTGGCAGGCAGAGGAAGAGGATCCAGCTGTCCAGGGCACCAGTCACCCATTAATTTCTTCCAGGGGGATAAGTACAGGGCTGATCCAAACAAGGAGATGTGCTGACATGCTGTGGGGATCTCTGATGTGAAGTGGTAGCTGGTGCCGAGGGATCCAGACCGTCCCCCCCACCCCCAGCCCCCTCCTGAGCAGATGCACATGCAGCTGTGAATCCAACACATCAGACACACTCCGAACAAGGTGTCTAACTGCCTTTGACTTTTTGAAACTCAATTCCAGAGAACCAGTACATTTGCTCCAACATGGGTGCAGAAGATTCGAAAACTCCTTAACAAAACAACACAAAACATAAGGGAAAGTAAGGCTTGCATATTTTAAATGTTCATCTAGGCAATTCTCATTCTGAACACCACTAAGCAATTAAATAATCTGAAGGGAAGTAAGAACCCGGAAAAAATGAGTATAGGCCCTGCCATAATATAACTTGCATAAAAGACATTACAAGTAAACCTATATCTTCTGTTCAGCAATTTTAAAGCAGAACATAAATGAAATACTGATATGAAGCATAAAGACCATTCTAGATTAAGACACAGAACTAAAAATCAGGCAAAATTAAAACCAATCCTTTAACAATAATAGATTTTAAAAACACAGGGATTTTATTATTATGCTGCATTACTATAGCCACTTGGTTACCTCCTCACTGCAGCATCATCAGTTCTCTGTTGTTCAAGGTTAACAGGAGCCTGGATTCCCCCAAAACTGGGGGGGATTGAGGGGCTGGAGAGTAAGAGGAGGGAAGGGGAATGGTGGAGAGGTAATACAGATAGGTTTAGAGAGAATGCCAAGACCGAGATGTAGCTCCACACAGCTGGCTGTGATGCAGCAAAGCTCTGCATCAATCACAGTGCAGTGCTGCTCTGAGCCTTTGCTTCCTGGAGGGCCAGGCACCATACAGTTCAAATAGACTCTGCCAGCGTGGGTTCAGTGCTGTGCTCAAGTTATTGCGTGCTCTTGTGCTGTTTAGGGTGTGCAGAGGAAAGGCATTGCAGTGAAGTCTGATCTCTTGGAGTTTACCAGCTCTAGCCCGGTGCTGCCTCTCAGTGCTTGCATGTTTGCTACACCTGACCTAATAAGACCTTTCGGAAATGGAGCAGGAGGAAGTGATAGCAACTGCAGATAGATTCACTGTGGGTTTGAGACAGCTGACATTGAGTCCAAACAGATAATACCTGCTGGACTTGCCTCTGCATACATTTTCTGTGTTCCTCATCCAGGATAAGTGATGTAGGGACATTCAAGTTAGGTCTGCACGGAGCCTTTTGGGTTCATACAGGGTTTACTAGTTAGAGCTCTACGCAGCATGAAAGTAGCTAATCTGTTTGTGGACTTAAGCTGGTTTTATAATTGATACAACCACATTAATACAGTACTGAGATCTGAGGTATGGACCCAAACTGGCTCTGCATTTGTGGCATGGTTAATCCAAAAACTGAATGACAACAAAATACTGAATGATAACTGTAGCTCAGTCTATCTTGGCTACGCATTGCAAAAGATATTCATATTGCAGCTGATCAAATTATATTACACATAAATTAAGCACTACACAGCTCATTGGCATTTCTTTGCTTATTATCAGTCGAGACTAAATTCAAAGATATGATGGGTCAGCTTTCTTGTGAGTCATTTGTGCATCCCTCTCTAAATGGAAGGACAACACACCAGGAAAACGAATATCAACATGGCGGCACGTTATTGAAACTGATTTTTCCCCAAAGGTAATCTAAACACATCTGTAGAAAACATGACGTCAAGTTAAAAAGTAGTCCTTGAATTCAACTAACGAACACTTCTGAATAACTTGAGTTTTGAAGTTTCCCCAGTATGTAGGAATGAGAATGGCATGAAGTTCATAAAAGTTTGTTTTACTTGAGGTATTTTTTCAAGAGCAGCCAAAATTGCTTAGTGTCCTAGACTAAATTACTTTTCTACCCCAGAGAGAGGGTGTTCCCTCTGAAGCAGAGATGACGGCACAAGAATTTCAGAAAGTATTGTTTGCATTTTACTGATCTTCAGATTGCTAAGACACAGGATTTTAAGATACAGTACTGGCAGTCTGAAAGTTATAAATATTTAAATTATTTTGCTTTGAAAAGCAAATAAAGCACTGTTAAAAATATTTAGTATTCTATTAGAGGTATAGTCTTTTTACCGCCTTTAGCACCAGGTTATCAAAGTACCCTCAGTAGTCCATTAAGAGCTAGAAGTAGTGTCTGTCAGAGTTGGTTTATTTCCTCTTTCCCTAAGGGGGAAATTAAGTGTAAAATATAATGGTTTTATAAGGTTTCTTTTATTTTATCATTTTAATAAATGCATACACATACTTCTATGTTTGTGTCAGACAAAGATACATAAAAGAATTGTGCCTTGCACTTGAATTTCCATAGGAAGTGGCTCCCACCACCCCAAACAGTCCTTAGAAACGCTGAGGAGACAAGCTTTATAAAGGTGATAAAAAGTTCCAGTGTGCATAAACTTGAGTTCATTATAGTGATTTTCTACCTCAGAATTAAGGCAATTTTTTTAAAGTAACTTCAGCCACTCATCACCCTCGAGATATGAAATAGGATCTTGTAATGAAATCTCTATTCTTTGGGAGCATCTTGTCTTTAGAAGCCTAGATTTCATATCATGGAATCACAGAATAAATGAGCTTGGAAGGGATGTCTAGAAGCCACCTAATCTGCTCCCCTGCTCAAAGCAGGTCTAAGAGCAGGTTCCTCAGCAGCTTGTCTAGTCAAGTCCTGGACAATTCCAAGGATGGAGATTCAAATATCAAATACAAACATCACATCTAGCAGATTGTTGTTGGAGAGGCGCATCCACATCCTCATAGGTTTTCAAAGCTAGCTGGGATCACTATGGTGCTCTGTTCTGATTTCCTGCATAATGAAGTCAAAAAGCTGGACTCGCTCATTTCTGTATCAACTTCTCATTGAGTAAGGACATGACTATAATCAATTTTGATTTAACAAGCTGAAATTTGAGAGACTTTAATGCATTCCACACTCCGATGTATAATTCATATCATGTAACATTAAACTCTATCCCATCTTAACAGACTGTCTAGAAGATGGTCATTTTTGGTTCAGAAGATACATCCTTCTAACCTTGTCTTGCATTATGTCATCTTTCACTACAAAAGCTTCTCTTACAATTCAGTTACTCTAAGCACAGAGAGCAATTACCTTCTAGCTATCAAACTGCTTATTAATCCCAGGGGATTATAAGTAAATATGTGAAGCTATATAGGTGGTGGGGGGAAAGAGAGGAAAGAAAAAAAAAAGACACAGAGGCAGACAAAAAGAAGATATTTGAGAAAGCTAGCATCTCAGTGTCACCAGGATTTCAAAGCATGGTTAACTGCTGGTCATTTTATCACCAGTAGTGAAAAGAAAAAGCAGCCAGTTTTGTAACCAAGACCTAATCAACTTAGGTATTTCTGTCATACAACACAAAGTAAACTTTATGTTGACAGTTGAAGGCTGGAAGAGGGAACCAGGGATTATTTTCCTTCTGAAAGTTGTTCCACTTTTCTGTCTTGTGCAAATTCAACCGAGTCAGAGAGAGCTCTTTGCACTGTATGATTCAAGCTGTGGGCTTGAGTTTGAAGCACTTCCGTAATATGTGGACCTGTACCACCCAGCGCTCTAACTCCTACTGTTAAACCTTTCCAGTAGGAGTCTTACTGTGAGAAAAATGTCTGTCTCCTTGAAAAACAATTAGGGAATTACATTGCAAAGTCATGAAAAAGTACTTCCTCTAAAACCTATGAAGAAATCAGACACCTGCATGTGCAATGTAGTCTTAGAAGCAGAATGACAGGATTACAAGGTCAATGGTTTTCCTTTTGAAAGATGTTATCTGGGCAGCATTCTGACTCCTAGAGAGTTCAGAAAAAGGAAAAAGACAATATACAAACAAAAAACTACAACAGGCAGCAAAAACCAACCAAGTGAAAAAGAATTTTAAACAAAATAAACAAGAATTATGAGAGATGAGAAATATCTTTTTTTGCAACCATGCTTAACCCATTCAGTTACATCTAAGAGATGTACAGAAAGTCAATATCACTAGGTTTTTTGCTTAATTAGATTCAAGGATGAAGGAATTCACAAAATTGTAGGGTCCCTTCACTGTTGTTTTGAAAACAGAGTTTTCATGACTATGAGAGCAAGAAGAATATGGCTTCCACACAAACCAGACTTGACCAAGCACTTTGTAAATGTACAGACCAAGAATCTCATAAGCTGCTTTGTATAGGACAGGAATGGAAATTCCCCCTATATAGGAAGCAGAACCCCAAATCTCACCAGCCAAGTGAGCTGCTGCAATTCAAGCTAGCTGGTCTACAGGAATGTAACATGCAATCAGACCAGCATTCAACAGGCCTCTTTGAGATGTCACTGTTGAGGCCAGTAAGCAGTCAAAAAAACAAAATGTTGCTGTAGACTACAGCATTAGAAAGCCCACCAAAGCAACATTTCCACAGAAGAAAAATGGTGTCCCCCCCCAAAAAAGACAATGGAGAGAATGTCAACAGAATAATATACCTCTTGTAAGAAAGTACAGGATGACAGCATTTAGTTATCCCTTTAAAGTTATCCCTTTCTGCTTGTCCAGCTCAGCATAAGGTATGATGTACACAAGGGCCTGAAGCAAGTCTCCTCAGTGACCTGAAATTAGCAGGACTCATTGTCCAGGGGCCTCAACTCCACTCAAGTCCTGTGCCTAGTGCTCATCGTTAATCATGTCCCACTGAGGGCCTGGAGATGGTCAAGCCTGAGCAATGCTGAAGCCAGGTATGCCTCCTCTAGCCTTACCTCAGCCAACCTCAGCACTTGCACACTGATAAAGGCTGGGCTCCCATCAGAGGCTAAGCATTCAGCCGGAGGGCTTTGGACAACACAGCTGTGCTGGGAATTTGACTGCATGACTACGCACCTCGTGAGACTCTTGGATCCCCTTAACTTTTCTTTGACTCTTAGCATGAGAAGATGCCAGTTAAAATACAAATGTAATAAAACATGCCTTCTTAGTAGACAAAATGGCAATTTATTCTGTAGATTGGAAGCAAAGGACCACTTCTAATGTTCTCTACCAGAAGAAAACACAGCATATGACAAGGGCAAAGCCTATTTAGTATTTATACATAAAGCAGACCTAATCTTGTTTGGAGTCTTCAGACTCTATAACAATGAAATAAGAACAAGTTCTGGATACTAGTTATTATTCTCATATGGTTACCGCGCAATTATTACTGACAATAGGTATCTAACACTGTCTCCCACAACTGAATCTTCTTCTATTACCACTTTGACTATCATTCACTGCACTGTTACATCTAACATGAGTGTTAGCTCCTTGAGAAAACAACCTAATTAATTTTATATGTGTAAGATGCCCCACAGACTCCCCTGATGCACTAATCATATAAATCCATTCCTACTGAGCTGATCCTTCAAGAATCAGACAATAGTTAACACAAGTATATGTCAAGACTCAAGGAGCAGCAAACTTGCTGCACCAAAGAGAAAATCTAAGTAAAAAATGGAACACTAAGACAGAGCTAGCCCAGATGTTTTTGCAACAATAATTAGTGGTCATCTCTAAAACAGGAAGTGCTACACAAAACACTGCACAAAATGTAAAATCTCCAGCTGTTCAAAGTACAAAGAAACATTCTGGGGACAAGATTTGTACATGATTATCTATGTTAATCTAGGCCAGAAGTGTGGGTGCACTGGCAGTACCACAGCATACATTTTGCACATCTATCTGCTCTACCTCTTACATTTTCCTCATTTTCTTTCACACATTTTTATACCCTTGACTAATCTCTGATTCAGCAGGCCATTCTGTATTACTGAATGTTTTCAAATTCTTTTAAAATCAGCCCCAAATGCTAATATTATATAGAGATAGGTCTATATCTATCTCTATATAGGGGTGTGTATATAGACACACACATACATACACAGGCACACACAATATTCACATACATACAGAGAAGGTAACCTAACAGAATTGCGTCCAACTGTAGTGATCTAATACTATTTTCCCCACCAGATGGCAGTAACTTCAACTTAATATAAACCAGACTGGTTGCCACATGTGCGGCAAACAATGGCATTCTTTATATTTGGGTTTTTCCGTAACAGGGAAATGCTGTTTTTTTCAACATGTACAGCTATTCCAGTTTCCTTCTATTTGATGACAAATTGAAGGATAAAGTTCACTACTAACAGCTAAGCTTAACTTTGATCCGTGTATCCTACATGGTTTTTTTAAAACATGTATCATCCCATATTGTTATTTTTCCTGTATACTGTAATTTCATCAAATTTGAGAAATATGGATGTTATTTCCAGTCATTGTCTTTTTCCAAGAATTATTCCTAAGCAGAAATGACTGGGTAACTTTCAATTGCATAATAAACTTAAACTTTTACAATATATGCTAGTAATCCAAATGAGTAAAGGACTCCAAAGAAGGGGAAAAAAATGAAAAACATCTTGTGCATAATTGTTTGACAAAAAAATACAGTGTGCAGACTTCTTGACTTATGAAAAATTGAGGGTATCATCTACAGCAAAAATATTGCAGGCAGCACATACTATGTTACATGTAGGCTAAATTGCCTTTAATGTGGGAGCTAACAATTGCTTCTACCAGTAAAAGCAGGAAAGATTTCGTCAGCATAGTCCAGGCACTGTAAAAATAACGTAATCTGGTTGATGAGTACTGCTCTGTAGGATATCCAGCTTTAGGAGCGACTCATCCATAGATCCAGCCAAAAGATTATTGTTTGCTTTTTATTTCTTTAACTTCTCCTTATTTTTTAAAGAAATTTTCCTAAAGAAAATGTCTTGTATTACAGAAAGAGGACTTCACTCTTATTCTATTAATATTAGTATTCAGAATGATTAAGTGGGTTTATATTCAGCTCTATGCTGACTGCAAAGAAAATAGCAAAATGCACATTCTTATTCATAAAACACACTCATATTTCATTAAATTTATGACCAAATACACAGTCTGTTTGGACAGCTGGCTTCCACTATCCAAGAAGCACAGATTCAGATCCTTTTTTGTTTCATGATTTTAGTTTTTAGGTAGAAAGACAAAGTAGAGCAGAATTTTCTCCAGATACACAAAATAAGTAAGTACAGTGATGGAAAGAAAAGACCACAAAAATAAAGCAAAAAAAATTACCCAGATTTTATGGACAAACAGAAGTTTGAGAGAAAACAAGGACAGCAAAAAAGAAACTGATCTCAGACACATAAAAAAATGAAAGAAAGGAACCAAGACCTAACAAAAGTTTCATAGTAAAAGGAGGAAACGCAAGCAGGAGGGAAAGAAATTATGATTGTGAAGCCTTTGGGAAGAGAGAGGAGGAAAGTGAAGGAAGGCCAAAGAGTGTTGCCTTCAAGCCTGGCTTTAGGAGTGCCATTGCAATGAAGCTCAATTTATTTCATAGAAAACTAGGCCTCTATTACCTGCTCAAGTCAAAATACACTGGTGAATTACTGCTTTTCAAGAATCAGTGATATGACTACTTTCTACTAATTCAACGTTAAGCAGGCAGCCATACTTGTCCTTCACACTTATGGCTAATATTCCTGAATATTTCGCTTTTCGTAACCAGCTTCTCTACATAAACCAAAAAAGTAAGTCCATTTTACATGGATGTGTACTAGATGCCTGCCATCCCAAATCAATGTCATTTGAACTGAAGACAATCTCTAAATATGGTATAATTCAAAAGACCTTTTCATAAACTTTTCATTACGGCTTGATATTCTTCTGAGATTGCACATTCACATCAGCTGGAAGTATGAGCACAATCTACCACAAAAGTAAGTTATTCCTAACATCTGAAGGAAGAAGAAAAGTAAAGGTAACAAGGAATTTTTAGTATGAACCTAGCCAAATGGTTTTAAGTGGAGAATGCAAACCTGTGTGAACAACCACGCACCCAAAATCCATCCTTAGATCAGAAAGACAAACTGAATGAGTCATTGTTGAAGTGGGCAGAGTAAGCACATGGATCCACCGTTCAACATAAGGTGCCAGCATAAAGAGTTTAGCACAACCCTGCAACGTTCAAAGGACCAGTAAAGTAGGAGTTAGACAACTGCTTTTTCCTCCAGCTGCAGTATCAGTAGTGATCCTACAGTAAGGTTTAGAAATTCCTGTGTATTTGGAAAAAGATATGGGAAAAATAGACAGAGGTGAAGGAAGAGCAACAAGAACTGAATACTGGAGAATATGTGTTACAGTGGACATCTGAAGAGATATCAGATCTATTTTAGCTGACTTGAACAAATATATAGCAGTGATTACAGGAAAACAACTACCATCTATAAGTGCCAGCAGAAAACAATGGCTCAAAGCTGAAGCTAGTCAAATATAATCAGGTAAAAGGCACAATTTTGGACAGTTTGTTTCAGGAATTAATCACTCTTGCTATGAAGATAAATAGGGGATTAAATAAAAAATAAATCCTTTCCTGTTTCAAAGACAAAATACAAGGGAGTAATGGCACAAAATATAAAAACTTAAAAGAGTTTAAACTACATGGTCCAATGGCACATTCTGATTTGAAACACTGTCACTCTCCATGAAAGGTGTGAACTAATTAGTCACATCTGTAAGGAAAAATATTTTGAATCATAGTGATCCCAGCCTTCCCACAAGTGAGAGGATTGCTATTTAACCTTCCTTAGAAAATCATGGGGAAATTTTCATCTGAGTGAAGATGACAATAGCAAAACTCCCATCACATTTAACGGTGCTGAGATTTCAGACCCAGTTCTGGTGTTGCCCGTGCTGAGCTATATCCCAGCCAGAGGAAGCCTCAGGGCCCTGCTGCACCACCCCAGACGGGCTGGGGCTGTGGGTGCCAGCCACCGCGGTGGGCCTGACCCTGCCTCCCTCACAGCAGGGCCCAGCCTGGCCTTGCTGGGGGCCCGGAGTCTAGGCCTCGGCCTGAGGGACACCTGCTCGGCCAGGCCCAGTGCTGGCGAGGGGGCTGTCCCAGCTGCTGTCCCTGGCCGGCCCCGCACCCTGGCAGCCCTGTGCTGTGAGGATAAGCACCATGACTGCGCTCCTTGGGAGCCATTTCAAATGCAGAGAGAGTGTCTCCTAACTCTGTCCGGGGAAAGCTGGCATGGATGGAGAGCAGCAGCACTGCCCGCAGTCACGGTGACTTGGCAACTGAGACATTGGGTAACAGTCTCAGGGCTTACCTGTGGCTTGTGAAGCGGCAAACACAGTCCTGCTGCGAAACGGGAAAGCAGCTGTATACCTGGAAGAGATACAGTGCGTCAGAACACGGATACAGGACTCACACAATAAACTAGCTGATTCTCTGGGTTTCACCTGCTTATTCTAAAATTAACCCCATTTCAAAGAAAGACGAATGTTATATCCCATAATTACAAAATATACAGACAAAAAAGAGGAACCTTTTTTTTCACGGCTTGGTGAACTTCAACAGGTTAACAAATTTATGGGCATTGTCATATATCAGCAGCTTAAGCAAGAAAATAAGCCGGTACCACAAGGCAGAGTGCCTGACCCCTTGCTCGCCCGACTCGGCCTGTCTGAACAGTGGACCAGCACGGGGCCTGCCCTCAGGCCCTGCTTTTCCAAGGGTTGCAGTGGACACAGGCAGGGAGCAGGCCACAGAGAAGGTGAATTATTTTACTCCCCTGCCATCTTCTCTTTTGCAGGCCCCACAGCCTTTTGTAATGTTACAAACTGGGGGCACTCCCTTGCTAGCTGCACATTCAATTGTGTGCTGAGCTATGTAAGCAAATAAAGCCACAATTTTATTACTTTTATAAAGTAGCAACCAACTCAATTTTTTAGACTGAATTTTAGCACATGAAAATTCTTTTTTCTTTTTGTAGATTGTCAGAAAATGTGTAGTTTGAATTTATGCACGATGTCTCATTTGTACTAACATCTTCACGGCAAACACAAAGTTGTGTTTAGTAGAACTTATTAGGAAAATTATGAATCAATAAACACATTTCTAGTACAATAAATATAATACCAAGGGAGAACACACGTAGTAGAAGCACTATTCTGGCAAAAGATGTTTAGTTTATGCAGTAAGAAAGCCTCTGAGCTGTTTGTTATCAACAGATCACATATAGTGCCTTCCTTTCATTAACATGGAGTTTTTCAAGAAATGGGATAAGTTAGTAAACTGTTGTTATATTCAGCAAATGCACAGGATTTTTAAACAAGGAACCCTTTAGCTTCTGAGAGCTCAATTAGTATTAATTACAAGTTTAAAGAAGCACCACAACATATTCACATTGATAGTATAGGCATATCTACAGCATAATTACTGTCACTTCAATAAGTGCAGTCATGCATACACATCCCCTTCTAGGATCAAAGTGGTGGCATATCAAGCCCAGGCTCCTGCTATCAGACGCAACCGTGTTTCACATTCCCTTTCATAAATGTATCATTTTCCACCTTGCAAACAGCTAGACGTGTGTAGAAAAACAAAACCTGACAACCTTATTGGGAGGCTTCTCCAGAACACTACTGCTTTGAAGGCTAGAAATCTTCTAACTTTCAGTCTGATTTTCTGCCAGTTATTCCTGTCCCAGCTCTGTTCTTCAGATTAAATTATTGTTCTCCTTTGCTTGCAATTCTCCTCTCCCCGCAGCAGGTCTTTTCTCTTGGCCTTCATTTTATTGAAGAGAAATAAAGCTTTTAGTATCCTCACAGTAATCTCTCCTCTTCCTTCTATTCATTTTACTAGTCTTTCTCTGTTTGTTACAAATAAGTTCATGCTTCCTATACCTGGGTGCTCTGAATGCTAGGCAGTATTCCTGGGGAGGTCGTTGCAGTGCTTCACATGGAGGCATTAATAATTTTATTTCACTACCTGAATGGTCTAACTTGATACATTTTTAAATGTCATAAACTTGGTTTATGTACATATCACATTGGTGTGTCAGTCATTTTGGACAAAATTCATCTCACCTAGTTCTAAGCAGCACTTCTGAGCTAGTCACCACAGGCCCCTTTTATAATTAGAGACGCACTTTACAGCATGATTCATCTGATCTATTTTTAGAGATTCTGACTGCATGAAATCTGTTGTGCCCTAGAAATACTCTTCACTGACCATGTCTACACAAATACCTCAGTTGGAGAGATCTATACTGGATCAACTGAACAGCTTATTTTGTAGTTTATTAATATAATCAGCTCTTTCATTTCCTTTTTAAAAATCACAAGCTATCAGATAATAGCAGAAGCAATCAAAACAACAGATATAACTTTATGTTTTCAGACTTCCATCCTGTTTCTATTACTCACAGTCTTTGAGTTGTGAAGTTTTCTCTGGATTATTCCAAATCGACAAAACTTTTGAACTGATATGGAAAACGGCTCTTTTTTAGTACACCTTTAAAGCCCACAGTAACTAGAGCTAGCACAATTTCCCCTCAGAAATCAAGTGCTTGTGTAATGATTTGACGGGATTACAGTTTGACAATTGATATTCTAGACTAGAACATGAGAAAGAGCAACAGGTATTTTAGGAAACCAGATTGTTGTAATATTGAGAAGTGAAAACAAGATGCTGAATTTTCATCAATCATAAATAAAAGGATGTAGACTTGGGGAAGCAGGTAGGATGCTTTTTGGCAATCCTTCTCTATCAAAGCTCCTTAACTACATTTTCTAAGCAAGAAGCTTGAAACATTTGAATAGTAAAAGATAAACATTAAAATCAAGCAAACAAGCACAAATACATATCTCTATCATCTTCTCCAATGGAACAACTACAGAATTTTGCTTCACAAAGAACAAATTAAAATCAGAAGGAAGTCGATACTCTCCCTCACCTCCATAGACAAATCAATGTAGTTGCCATACTGTAAGGTCTCACACTGGATTAATATTTAAAAATTGACTACTGCTGAATCTTAAAATTACCTTAAATCCTCCAAATATGAACTGTGCACTGGAAAAAGTGTTACCACCATACCAGTGTTTCTTTGCTTTGTGAGGGAAGTGCTAGCACAGATAAATAGGTTTTTCCCAGAGATTTTGCAGCAAGTGACAGGCTGGACTGAATATCTCAGGAGTTTTGGTTTTGGCCAATACATACTCATGAAGGCTTTCTTCACGTCACCAACCCTGCTTACATATAAGCATTTGAACAAGTCTTCATGTAACACAAGGGTTTGGACATAATTTCTTATGACAGCGGGTAACTGGGGAAAGTTTTCATCCAAACCACTGTCAATCCCAAGCTAAATACAAATTACAGAATATTTGGAATGTTACTGAACACACAAACACAAACAATTCAAAACTAAGTTATTTACCATAGCAGAAGTCATTATGAATGCTTTTCATTCTACTTGGTGCTCAGAAACCAGAACGCAGGATAAGCCTCAGAAATGCAAACACCTAACAACTTCATTCCCTGAACCACAATACCAAAAGGATTAACTTCCAGATAATTCAGGCTCAAAGACAAATTCATGGACAGGAGATCCATAAACAGATAGTGAAGGTTACAGGTAGTGATGTCCCCTCTAACATCACTAATCCCAAAACGATGGATGCCAAGGGTGTACAAGGGAAATGGACCACAGAATGCAGAAAGGCCCATGTGCTTTCCCTAAATTGCATGCCCTGTTGCCACTGTCATACAATAAGCATCAGGATAGGTGGACCATTAACCTGGCCCACCAGAGCGTTTATTGAATTATCTTGTTCCATGAATAAAAAACAGATAGACTTCAGTATCACCTTGAGGAAACTCAAATAAAATTGTAGGGAAAAGATATTTGTTTAAAATTGTTAAACACTGCGGCCTAAAAGTGAGATCATCTAGTCAGAACTAATGAGTGAAGAAATACCATTAGGGTTCTCACAGAACGTGCATTCAGACCCCAAAACCCGGTCACAGCAGGATCAAATATGAAAGATTTTTTTCAGGATGTAATTTCACATTTTTTTTTAAATGTCAAACTATCAGCCATCATCCTGCTTATAAACCAAAAATCATCAGATTTTCTATTCTCTCCAAAAATTCTATTTTCTTAGGCCAGAGCTCTCATAAACATGTCTTTGACAGTGGCATTTGTTAAGCATATATGCTGACCTTTTCAAAGTTTCTCTCTTTGGAAATGACTGTTCTCATTTTGCATTCTGCTACGTATTCTTTCACATACTGCTAAGTGCAAAATTTGCATGCTTGCCCTAGTTTGCAAGGTTCTTTACTCATGAGCGTACAAGTACTACAAGATTTCTTTAGAATTCTTTGTTTTCACTAATGTAAAACTTCCAGAGCTCTTCAACAGATACAAACACAGTGGGAATTTCTACCTGTTTCTGAAATGAGATGTAATAATTCTACCAAAGGCATATCTGTATATAAAATAGCCAATATTTATCCTGAGAACTCCCTCTTTCATTACTATCTCTTTGGAAGAAACCAAATAAGAAAAAAAATGTAGTCACTCCCCAGACAGCACACTATTTTAAAACCAAGACCAACAGTAGCTTAGACTTACTCTGGTCCCTTTTAAGTCCTGTTTGATTTTCCATAAAGTCATTATGTAGTATACAAGAGGAGGCAAATGGTGAGAAGGCGGCATGTTTTGGATAAGGAGGATCTCCGTGATGCTATTCTGAAAATATTAGAAAGGCAAAAGCAACCATTTTTTAGAAAAGCTTGTTTTCTACATAAGGACAATGCATCTTCTCGTAGCCCAGAAAGCCAGTCATATCCTGGGCTGCATAAAATAAGTGTGGCCAGCAGGTCAAGGGAGGTGACTCTTTCCCTCCACTCTGCTCTCATGAGACCCCACCTGGAGTACTGCCTCCAGCTCTGCGGCCCTCAGCACAAGAAAGACAGGGACCTGTTGGAATGGGTCCAGAGGGGGGCCACG
This sequence comes from Harpia harpyja, assembly GCF_026419915.1. Taxonomy (NCBI): domain Eukaryota; kingdom Metazoa; phylum Chordata; class Aves; order Accipitriformes; family Accipitridae; genus Harpia; species Harpia harpyja. The sequence continues at coordinate 29,443,891 of NC_068947.1, forward strand.
AAAATTATCAGAGCATTGGAATACCTCTTCTATGAAGAAAGACTGAGAGAGTTGGGGTTGTTCAGCCTGGAGAAGAGAAGGCTCTGGGAAGACCTTATTGCAGCCTTTCAATACTTGAAGGGGTTTGTAAGAAAGATGGAGAGAGACTTTTTACCAAGGCCTGTAGTGACAGGACAAGGGGCAATGGTTTTAAACTGAAAGGGGATAGATTTAGATTAGATATAAGGATGAATTACTTTTACAACAAGGGTGGTGAAACACTGGAACAGATTGCCTAGAGAAGTTGTGGATGCCCCATCCCTAGAAGTGTTCAAGGTCAGATTGGATGGGGCTCTGAGCAACCTGATCTAGTGAAAGATATCCCTGCCCACAGCAGAGGGGTTGGACTAGATGAACTTTAAAGGTCCCTTCCAACCCAAACTATTCTATGATTCTACAATTCTATGACTGTTTGGCATGACTGGCTCTTTTCAGGAGATATTTTTGCCAGGGGATCATATCACAAAGATTGTGATCTTAAATTAGTCAGGGTCTACACAAGAATGAAGCTTTTATTGCTATTATTCTGCATGTCTACGTTAAAAAGCTACAAGAAATACCAGGTTATTTCAGATTAACATTATTTCAGAAATGCTAAAGCTTCCTCTTCTACAAACAGAAAATAAGCATTAAAGGGACTTCTGCTTATTAGTATCAGAGGCTCAGAAAATGACAGTACTGAAATGAACTTTATATACTTCAGATGCTCTTGAAATCAGACTAACTTCCATTTCAAGGACAAAACATCATGGAACTACGCCATGGAGTGTGAAAATATGTCTTTCTGGTCATTTGACTCAGAGTTCATCCTGCATCTGTTATTCATTTTCAAAGCATTTGGAAGGAGACTAGAATAAGGAGCAAGGACTTAAGTAGACTTTCTAAGGCTTATTGTGGTGGTGATTATAGACCAGGAAGAATATTCAAGAGCCAGAGAGACTTAATTTGTTTTCTATATTAAATTGAAGCTGATGCAATAAATCATTCCCAAGTTTATAACAAAGCAAATCCACATACAGTACCTAAAGCAAATAACTGTAACTGTCACTGGCTTAACTCATCTATCAGGTACCTTGGTTTTGAGGGGAAAAGCGTAGAGACTTTCACATATTACCAAAATTCAAACAACACACTTTTAAGTTTTGATGATTAAGTTTTGAAGCTAAATGGGCTTCTCCAAGTCCTTGCTCTTAGCAAGTCCACAGTCAGGCTTGAATATTCTTGATCATTGAGGAAATGTACAAAAGGATGATCCTGGGGAAGCAAACATGGGGATTAAAGCTGGCAGCACATTTAGAAACCTTGAATTAAAAAGGTATCTTTTCATTCAAATTTCAGATATCTATAATTCCCCTTGTATCACCAAACTAAAACCTGGGCGCTCTTCTTTTTTTTGCTGTCATTATTTTATCCAGTAGATTATTAGGATGTGCAACATGATAAACTATTATCTTTGAAATGACGACTTACAACATTGTTGCATATCATAATAAAGTGCGAGTATACAAATTGCTTAAAGATGGTACCAAACTGCAGAACCCTTATCTTCAATGAGCTAGAGGATAGTGGTCTCTTCAGGGTATTTGCTTTGTTTTGGTTCAGTATACTATGATAGAGCTGACAAGTTTTTTCAAAGAGGCTTACCTGGGTGACTCACATTAAGAGACTTTTGGTGAAATAAATAAGTCCATTTTTTTTTGAGAAAAAGCAACCTTTTTCTCAGTTGCTGAAGTTTTCATAGGCTACATATTCCACATTGGTTCAGCTATCTTAATAGATATCCCTAATTCTTTATATTTCTTCAGGGAATAAAAAATGGAGGGAAGAAAGGGTAGATAAACCATACTGGTATGATTGGTACCTCCCTTAATTCAAGTGAGTAATTCAGTCTAAAATTCCTCTAAAATGAACTGATGACAGAGAGAAACTTGTCTACAGCACAAGTTTGTCCACCTCTTGTGAAAACAAAGGAATTCTTTCTGAAGACAACAGGAGTATGAATTGCATTGATTATGAAGGAAATTGCATCTGATAATCCTTGCTATGCAAACCACAAAACTTCACAACATCCAGGAGGCATCTCCAGTATAAAAAAAGCCCTCTTCCTCCCTGTTCTCAGAAGCAGTGATGCACTCCCTTTGTTCAGAGAAGCTGAATTCGCTTCTATATCACAATGGAGGTTAGAAGATAGTGTTGCTTCTCAAGGCCTTTAGAGCTCTGGTATTCAAGAGGAGGAATAAAATGTTTAGATTATTTGCTCCTTCATCTAAATGAATGGCTCAAATGGGAAAATTAAAGAGAAGTCCAATAGTCATCACTGGCTTTAACAGAGTAAAATGCCTCCAACTGGCAGCCTGAACTTTAGCTTGAACTAACTAGGTGCAAAGCTGGCATGTTGCTCAAGCAACAGCCCAGTATAACCCAATGTTTTTTCAGAACTTCAGTGTCAACAACAGAAGAGGGCCAGGAGTGTATGTACTTTGGGGCAACACATCAATGCATGGTAAAATCCACCCTACTACAACAACAGAAATAAAACTTAATGGTTTCACAACCATATTTTTCATTGCTAATAGAGATGCACCTTTTCCCTTCAACGCCAAGTCTTATACATCTTTCATCGCAATGCTCTATCCTCAGCTCCTCACAGGAGAGGACTAATTATTTCAAGAAATGATCATGAATATAATTAAGATCAGATCCTTCCCTTGGTACACTGTGCAGAGTGCTGTGAATCTAGAGATGATTTTCTTATCAATTACATTAAAATGAACAAGAGAGGAGCCTTTTATTTTAAAAATCTTCCTTCCAGGAGCAGATATCTCTCTCTCTCTCCCCCTCTCCTTTTTTATTTTTTATTAAAACTTAATGTGTTATTAGCATGAGAATAAGTGATTGCTGCCTTTACCTTGCTGAATTTTCAGCAGTATTTGATACCAAATACAACAGCACTGTCTTTCGCACTGTTTATGCCATACATGTAAGATTGAGTATTTAATCTTTTAATTTATTGTCAAATGTAACAAACAAAAATTAAGAGAATCTCACATAGTCTAAATAAAGCTTAAGGCACAACACTTCCGCACAGTGTATGAATTTCTAAACTGCAGTCAGCATATGAACACGTTTGTCATTATTAACATGCATTTATAGTTCAGCAGGAATACCAAAATGTCCTATTACATGTAAGAGCCTACACGAAAGACCAGGAAATAGATTTTTCTCTTACTCTAATGGGACTAGTTAATGGACCTTCTGGAGAAAAGGTACAGTTTGCAAACACGTCAAAGACTATCTGAAAACTAAATTAATATGCAGGATATATATTATCCAGAACTAATCCACTGAATCCGGATCATGACCATTTTAAGCTAATGGGTTTCCTACTTTTGCTATTAATATTTAATTGCTTATATTGCACATTTATATTGCCCTATGCATTTTTTGTTGTTTCCTTAGATAATTTTGGCCCATAAATGTGCAAGGTAGGCCAAAGACTTTTTTCAAAAAAGTCTATCACTATTTAGAAGCAACTTGCAGTTGGTTCACTACATACTTTCATTTTGAATATGTAGTCCCCAGTCTAAACTTAAATCAAACCATCCTATAGATCAACAGAACTTCAGAATACACCCTGAGAAACTACTCCCATTGATACACTCATAAATATTAATTACATTTATAGGATAGCAATACAAATTCTACCAAGTACCACAGGACCCTGCAGTTATTCAAGAGCAGCAAAAAGTACTGACAGAAATGACCGGAGTAATTATTAGTGTTCTTGAAACTTCAAACTCTGTTCAACAGTTCACCAGATATTTGCTCCTCGCCCCCCCCCTCAATTTTAAGAGAATAGTTGGAATAAAATTAATCCTGTACTGATAATAAGAACACAAATGCTGTAGCTTGTAATAGAAAAAAAAATATAGTAAGCATATAACAGAAGTGTAAAACAAACATTTTAACAGTAAAATTCTAATAAAAATAGTACGCCATCAAAATTTACAAACTACCACAAACAGTTAAAATTTCACAGAACAGATTTAATAAATACAATTAATAAACCAGGCACACTTATGCCAGAGCAAATACACTATGCATTTTAATTTTTCAAGAGGAAATGTAATATGCTGTAGCTAAAGGAATAACAAAGCAAAAAAAAGAAACAAAAAATGCAAACACAATGATTCTCAAAGGTTAATGGTTACACCACAGGCTTATATTCACTGATCATATTTTTACTACCTATAGCCTGCAGATAATATTTTTTCTTTCCCCTGAAGAGGGTAAGACTATTATGTGCTGACTTTTCTGTGCATTTTTAATTGTCTTTCCTAGGAGTACAAATCTCAAAAATTAGCATTGTAGAGCCAAAAAAGGAAGAAAAATAACTGGCAAAATATTGGAACAAAAAAGTTATTGCAGAGAGATAGAAATTCATTACTTTCATGCTCTGTCAAACTTATAATAATATGCACTTTGAAAAAAAAGCAAAATCTTATTTTAAATGGCGTTTGCTAAAGCTACGCTAACAAAAGGATTTGTGGCCCTGTCACGAAAAACATTGACCCTTGACCTTTTTTCAGTTTAGAGAAGGAGAACAGCCAGAATCTTGTGTATCAAACACATGTTTGTTTTGTATAAACATTCTCCCAATTTTCTTAGTTTGCTGCAAAAGTGGAGAAAAAAGAAAAAAAAAAAAAGAAGAAAATGCCCAACCAAAAGGCTCAATTCGGAAACAGTGCAAGCCTGCTTCTAAACAGTCATGTGACTTTTTTTTGCTAACAGCCATGTGCTCGCGTATCATTTTACTCTGAAATAACTCTGCGGATTTCAGCTCAACCTGCCTTTGCTTATAATGCATGACATAGCCTGTGAGGGAGCCTGAGAACCGTCCCTCTTCAAAAGCAAGGTTCCCATGCTTGGCCTGTAACCATGGAAGCAGATGCCTTTTTTGCTTACCCCTGCTTACCTCTTTGCAGCCACGAGCTGCTCCCTATTGTTAAAAGGGGTACGCCTTGATTTTTCTTCGTCGTGACCGAACTTGCCTCTTCTTCAAAGGGCATGATGCTGCAGGTCATTGGTCTAGACTGTTTGCACGGTCCAGAGAACAGCCTTGATGTAACCCTTGCTCCGTCTGTGCCACACCACCAGCCGTGCGACTGCAGACTGTAGGGGGACATCGGAGATCTGTATTTGAAAAGAAGTCCGTCCGATTTTGCCATTGTGCCTTTTCAGTCATCGATCGAATGAATATCGAACCTTCTGTCGTTGCATGTGTGAAATAGATAGCTTAGCAAGCACTTTTGTGCCCAAACCTGTGCAGTGGGCCAAACTCTCTCCCTTTATTCACAAGTATTATTGGTTTTTGGAGTATAGTAATTTCTTCGGTACTTTAATAATGGTGTCCTAATGTTAGAGCAGCCTCACAGCAGAATCTCTTTGTTGTAATCTGCTTGATTTAGCACTTAATTTTTATTTTTTTTCAAGGTGTTTTCTCTTTCAGTTATTTCCAGTTGAACATCAGCCCTCTTAAAGTGCAAGGGAGACTGATTTTGAATCGGTATAAATAGCCCAGAATTGTGAGGGGTTTCAAAACAAGATACTGACTGGAGGTTTGCTACCATAAGGCTTTAATAATAACACAGGGAAAAGAGTGAACTTGGAAAGCTTCCAAGGTAAATTCAAAAAGTAAAAAATCCAGCAAATATAGCATTTTCTTTTTTTTTTTTTTTGTTAAATAAAAATAAAGTAGATAGTAGTAAGGAAAAAAAGATATTGTAATAGATAAAATAACCTGACAGTGGTGGCTAAAAACGTAAAACAATCCTATCTCCTTCTTTCCCTCAGTACACAAACACAAATAATTTGGAAATTTAACATCTGATAACATGGGAGCTCTAAAATACTTTTTACTCTTCTGTACTACTGCACAAACATTTTCGATATTCACTGGCCAGATTATTTTTTTTAAGATGTATTAAATTTAAAAAAACCATATAGATAAATGTCCAAACCATAGCAAGAAATTATGAAAATTATGCTAAGCCACTGAGAAAATGTAGCTGAAGTGTTCAGTTGAAGAGTTCAACAGAACTCTAGAAATTTCAGGGAGGAGAGACAAAAAAGATGCTCTAAGACCTTTGAATAAAAAAGACAGAATTGTAGCTAATGTGGAAAATGATACATTCTTGAAATCAGTTGGTAAGCAAGTTTTTACTCTTCTTTTAACAGAATGGCAAACTCTGACCACTGCCTGTCAAAAAACAATAACCTAGTGACAGCCATCAGCACCTACTCATTGTAAAATATGCCTGCTTCTACTCTGTTGTAATAAAATTCGGATCGCATCAAAAAGGGCTTATGTATTCTTCAGGGTGTTGCTTACCCAGCATTGTCTGTATATGACATCAGTATATATATTTTTAAGATACCACTATCTCATACTTCAAGGCTACCTATTTTCTCTAATTGCCGCAGGCAAAGGGGAGGTGCACTAAAGAATAAAGAAGGTTATTGTGACAGATGAAACATAATTCACAATGAGTACTCTTTTCATCCAGCCTTAAGTAGCAGAGGATTACTCCAAGCTGAATTTTAGGGGAGTATGTCTGATCTGATTTAATAATATGAGGACAGGCCACAAGCTGAAAGGCAATGTAAACCAATTATGCTTTTGCTGATTGTTTGTGTGGTTTTGTTGTTGGGGTTTCCCCCCCTTTTCTGGAAGTAGAAGAAATGTTAACGTGAAGAGGGTCTGAAGAAACATGGGGAAAAGTAAGAAAAGCCAAGAAATAAAAGTTGCGATTTTCTGGAATGGATATTGATAAATGCTTATTCTATATTTCTGCTTCATGACACTTAAATGAAATAAGATCATGCCATTTCTTCAGTAAATATGCGCTGTGAAAGTAGGTAAATGAATTTTGATACACTTCCTGAACTTGTATTGCTTCAGAGAAATTCATACTTGAATCTTCTAAAAATGCTGTATGATATCAAGTTTAGATGTAGATAACTGTGACAGTAAAATAACTTTCTGCTAAACATGTATACATTGCTTTTCTGAGTCACTGTTTTAATATTTAAACAGTAAATAGGTAAGCTTGCATGTGTATTTTATATGTTTGTCTCCTTATAGTGTGCTTTGGAAAAGACTTGCTTAGCATAAATTACTGTATTACATTCTGAAAGGATTTATCTCTTTACTGTTTCAGTTTTCATATAACAACTATTTGTTTATGATATAAAATTGCATTCAGAATGTCTGGACATGTAGATAGTTAAACTGCATAGACTGCTAAGGTACTTGGCAAAAGGAGTAAACAGTATCTCATTTTGTCTATAGAAATGTTAATTTAGATTAATTACTTTTTTAAGCAATAGGTAACTTTTAAAAAATCCATTTTAATGCAAGTGTTAATAAAGTAATCATTGATCTTCTCAAAGAATGTTTCTACATATTTTGTATAATTGAGTATGCAAAATAAAACCATTTTTAGATACAAATTCTAAATGTATTTTTCAAGTGTTCATCTTGTTTGAAAATCACGGACAAAAAACCCCCAACTAACCATGAGTTAAATGTTTGCTTTCATATGTTTTGTACTTTTTAATTACACAAAAACTGCTTAGCAGTCATAGCTAATAAAACCGTGCTGCTAATTGAAAATAAATTATTACTACGGGATAGTTCATACCTTTCAGATTTTGGACTGAAAATAAATATAAAATAAAGATTAATTGGAACAGATTCTGTTATTCAAGTGCTGCTATGTATCAGACCAGCTAGGACAATTCAACAACTTAACACCAAATCTTACATAAAAAAATGGCAAGGAAACAGCATAAAAATATGCATGTGAAATTATTATTAATTATATTTTTAAACCAAAAAAGAACACTGAAATTTTGTCTTTCTATAGGCTGTGTTACTGAACTGTTCTCTTATATAATATGATTTCATGCCATTCTTAAAAGCAAGCATAAAACCCATCTAGTGTATTTCATAAACACCATAAGAAATTAGATTTTGGTGAACAAGCAGTATGAATTAAGCACACCTCAATACTATACTCTTAAAGAAAGAATGAACAGTCAGAAAACATATCAAAATACAATAAGAAAACTGCTAGATTGAAAGCATACATTTTAATATTTTAGTTCGCAAAGGGAGCAGCAGCCAAAAGACTGTTCTAACCACCTGACAAATAGCAACAAACAACAGCTCTCGAGTCAAAATATTTATTAGGGTGGCATGTCAACGTACAGGCTAGCATATGTGCTAAGGAGAAATTATTCTATTCTCTTCAGCTGAGTGAAGTAGTAACAATGAACATAAAGATTTATAAATATATATAGAACTGAGAATGTTTCTTTCGAATCATACAACCATTTAATTTTCATTGATCATTTAAAAATAAATCAAAAAGTGTCAAATGCAAGTTACTTTAATTCCTGTGACAATTTTTATCCAAATGTTATTGTTGCCATGTCACACTGCACTTGCCATCCATCGTAAAGTTTCTTAGTAAGAAATATATACTTAAGCATTTGTTTAAGGAGTCAAGTAGCATTTTAGCTACACTGAATGACGTTAATTTAAGCAATATATCTTCTACTAATAAACTTTCAAACAATGTATATTTTAGGGGTATTTTTGTTCTCTTTAAAATTAGTTTGAGGAAGAATTTATTATTGACATTATGGCACATAAAACTTTCAGCAAAACTGGAGAGGAAGGTTGTCTTTGGAAAAGTAGGGAAAAGAGAGCATCATAGATCATGCCTGCATGCAACAAAAAAAGTACACATCTCTTAAGATGAACAAACAATGTTTTAATACTGAATCAAACAATGAGCACATTTCTTTTACAAATCTAAAAATATTAGTATTACACATTATTTTAATTCTTTTCTGTAAAACATATATCAGGCTGACTGAATATATATATCAAGTTCACTACATCATTTTTAATAGCCAGTGTTGGGGTTTATTTAAAAGAGAAGAAGGAGGGAAAAAGAGCTCTTCCCTCTCCCCTGCAAATAGCTTTGATTTTAACTAAATCTTATTGTGCAGGTATAGTTGTCTTATCCCATACCCTATAAAGCTTTAAAAAACTGTGAATGAAATTGAGATTTGAAATATTTTGGGAGCTACAAAGAATACGGCGGCTCAGGAGACAACAGTGGGAATGTAAGAAACCACAGACTTTGATTCTATACGACAAGCTGGATAGGAGTCAAAGCTGCCACATGTGGTGTGAAAAAATGCCACCCCGGTGTGAACAAAGGGTTTAAAATGGAGTCAAGAAGCATGCAAGCTCAATGTCTAAGCTTTTCCTGTGAATTGTACTGCCACAACCTGCAGGATATCAAGTGGGCTGGGAAGAATAGAGTGCCTTTGGAAGCTACAATGGAGTAGCAGTGGCCGTCGGTGCGTTAGGGTTTCTATTGTTTTGGTCTTCTTGTTTGTGCATTGTTACAATGCACTGCTTTACTTCAGTGAGAAATTAAACTCTAAGCACCAAAAATAAAGTCACAAAATTCACCAAGAAACTGATGAATGCAGTAATTCTGATCTTTCTTATTGTAGTCCTAGTTTGCAGGTCAATGAGAGAATTTACCAGCTAGATTGTTCATTTTACCAGGGCCTGAACCACAATCTCACACATACAAAAAACAGAGTAATATTGTTCATAAATATCTCTATGGCCTTTTACTGAGATAAGAGTTGAAATAATATAAACATTCATTGGGGTTTATTCAAATAGAAAGAACGTTGCACCTTATTTCAATCAACAGCTTTCTTCCTTTTAGTACAACATAAAGCTATTAATCTGCATATGCAGTTCAGAAAACACTATCTTTTAGAAATAATCTATGAAAGTGTGCAGTAGCAACCCAAAAATGTATGGGTCATACACGTGCAAAGATGCTACGCTAACAATGTTTAACAGCGAAGGTACTGAAAAATGTAAATATTCTACCTAGATAAAGGAAAATGCTATGTAGCCAAGGCACAAGGAATAATAAGAAAGAAAACACTCAAATATATTTTCCCCAAAGATGCAAATAGCAAAAAGTACAAGTTCCTCAAAAAGAAAATGCAATACAGTTATTAGAATTCTAAACAAAATCAATTAAAATCCAAGGAGGCAGGCCCACAAAACCCAATAAACAGTAAATTTTCTAAGAATTAAAGAAACCTTCCGATTTCCTATATTACATTTACATTTTTTATTAAGGATTAGGTCAAAAGCCACTGATTTTTAGTTTATGAATGCAGGTCAAGACGAGAACATTTTTCTATTTACTCTGTGTAACTCTGTATAGAAATCAATCTGATACTTTCATTACAACCACACAATCAATTCCATTTAAAGTACAATGCAACAGCCAAGTCCAAGGACAATATGGATCGCTGAAAATCCTTCATACTACCTACAGAATTTATTCAGTATGACTGGGATGATTTTTCTTCTCATTAGTATGCAACAAGGTTTCACAAAAAAACTTATCCCAGCTTCGCCTGTTTTTAGTTCAAAGCACAAAATAAAAAAAAGCATACAATAATTTACTGATACTACCACCGATGCGTAAGTATTGCTCTTCAGTAAATAACACAAATCATCTATTAAAGAACAATTTTATGGAGGAAAGTGTCTAAGTCACACTGAGTCACGATTATTTCTACAACTGTAATAAGACAGGACTACATGCTGGATAAACCATGTAACACACATGCAGACACACATGATGAATGTAGATAATGTATTTAAGCAGTCTATCTTAAAAGGCTGTATTTTATCAACTTGCAAATATTTGTAAGTATGTCCCTCTTATTTTTCTGTTCCTCATAATGCTATTCGGAGGTTCCTAAGGGACACAAAGCTAAGGTATTTAAAAACTGCAAAATATTATCAATGTCTCTCCCTACACATGCAAAGAATTTGGTATGATCATTTGGACAGATGTAATTTAGCCATTTTTATAAATGTTTTGAATGTTCATAATTACTTTTACAGTCCTAGTTCAACCTATTCAAAACTAGGCATAATATCAGATTTTAAAACTGTGAAGCTCCAAACTGTACTTTTATTTATGGTATGTTTATGCAGGTTTATTTTGCTGATTTGGTTTTGTTTCCAACTTATTTTCTCAACTTATTTTCTCCTGCATCTTAGTATTTGTAGGGATTTTTTAATATTATTTCTTCCTTCTGTCTGCCTGAAACATAAGCCTGTGAAATGTATATTGCTGTAAATGAACAGAATAGACTGAAAAATATTCTGTTCAGAGATTTCTGCAGAAAAAGCTGCCTGTCATTTTCAAGTAAAAATCTTGAATATTCTTAGTATTTGTTCCTTATTTGTTCTTTTATTGATCACTTTGTTCAGCTACATGTCTCCCTCCGCAACAACATATCAGAGAAAATGAAAAATGAATCTTGGAATATTGCTCCAGAACGTGCAGTCATATGTCTGCTAACAGTGCTGAGGTTGTGTTTTGATGTCCCTGGTTTTCCCAGCTTTGATAATTTGAGATGGCACTGATATGAAATCTCTGGGTGTTTCTTAGGATACCATCTTTTTAATCTGGTGTATGTTTTTAAGTCACTCTTAAATTGTTGTTTCTGCCAAGTAGTCAACCAATTAGCAGCATCCTCTCTCGGGTAGCAAGACAGCATGCACACATGCACGTATATACGTGTATACGTACGTATGTGAATGTGTGTATTCTGGCTTGTTATTTCAGCTGAGTCTCAAACTGGGGCTCTCAAGCACCAGTTAAATTTACCTCTGCCAAACCTCACTGTATGCATTCCAGTCATAAAGAAAATTGCATAATGCCAAATTTCTTACTCACATATAACAGCATGTAAATAGACAAAGGGTTCACAGCACTGTGAGGAGAGAAACTGTCCTGACAGACTTGCATTTATCCCCAATGCAAACCTTGAATAAGCATACATAAACATCTTTTTCCTCCAGTTCAGCTGTGTTTACTTGCCACTGCTTCCCTCCCCTGGCTTCCACCAGCTCATTTTTCCCCACCTCCTGAACCTGTTTATTTTCTCTCTCCTGCCTGTCTGCCAGCAGCAGCGCTGAAGAATCCCCCAAAAGCTGCAGCCCCACACATCCCCATCCCAGGGGCACCCTGAGCATGTGAATGGGGTGCAGGAATTAACAGGTTAATTCCATACAGGCAGGAGTAGGCATGACTCAGGTCTTGAGAAGATGAAGCTGGACTATCCGGAAGGACTGCATTAAATGTAAGACGCAGTACCTCCAAGTGAGATAGTAGAGATACTGTTGAGAGAGAAAAATTCACTTGCCCAGAACACTCTCCATCTGTTCAGACATTAAGCAGCTGAAACGCGGGCACCACAGAGGTTAAGCTTGCCAGCAGAGAACAGGACACTAAGCTACTCAGCAGCCCTCACCTCTCCCTTGAACTACTGCACCAGCCTGGGGAGCTGCCACACCAATTTTACCAGCAATCTGCCCCCGGGGGCTATTTTAAGACTGTACCAGTTCTATCTGCAAAGCTGGCCCCAGAGAGCCAGCTCAGATCTATTTGAAATGCTACAGACCAGCTACGTAATCCAGTTCAGAGCCTGCAAATAAGCGATATAAGGGATCCATGCTGGCTCCTCACCTCTGCATGACTTTTGGTGGCAGCAAGGAAGCCAAAAATGTGGGATGACAGTACAGTTAAGTGATTTATCAGGAAAGAGTAAAGTCTACTTTTTAGAAGAGAGTTACCTTTCCCTGCAGCAGGAAAACATAATATCTTCATTTATTATTAGCAGAAAACTATTCCAAATTTTCCTGACTCAACAGTGTAAATTAACAAACCAGGTTTTCCCCTGGCTAAAATGCATGCTGGACCAGGACAGTAATCACCTCCAAAATTAGCTCCTCCCTCACTTATACCAAAGGACATTTCTCACAGCTGCCTCTCCTGCTGTCTCCCAAAGCCTGCTGGATCTGCATGAGCCTTGCAGGCCAATTAGGGTGACAAAAAGCAAATAGACAACAGGCAGAGTAACATGTAGAGAAAACACAGACCAACAGACCATCTCCAGTATAGAAATGTACCATCAAACAGCTGCTTTAGAGCATTTGCCTGTGTCTGAAGCTCTGTCAGTGTGATACCAACAAACTTCAGGGTCCCTGATGCCCCCAAGAGCTTGGGTGCTACTTCCTTACCCTTTGCTTATCCCTTGAAGAAGGTGCTTGGAAAAATCAGACAGGAAAAGTACTGGGACAGGAAAACATCACCACCCTCTTCTGCTAGAGTCCTTGCTGAGCATTTAGTACCACATGGGGTAGTAAAGGCAATTCAATTTTCCCTATGTACAAGTGCTGGAGGTCATCGCTGGTACAAGGGCCAAAATGATTCTGATTTCTTGCCACAAAATGTTATTCACGCTTCTCGACAGTTCAACAGGAACAGCATTGGTGCAAGCACATACTCCACCCTTTAACCATCCTGCAATGCTCAGGAACGAGAGACCAAGTGTAACACCAGAGTATTCTCTGCTTGGAGAGAACTTTTCACTGCCTTCCTTAATTTGTAAATCTCCTTCTGTGGTTTATTTTAGTACCTTGATTCTATTTGAACATAGCTTATTATGATTTAATTTCCTCCTTTTTTTTTTAAACAGAGGATGGAAAAGAAAAATAAATCTCTCATGCTCTCAGCATATAACAGTTGATATAATAGACTGAAATGGCTCCTTCTAATCACTTGGGGATTTTTAAGTGCATTTTATTGACATGATAAGCCATTATGAGTCCTTCAGACTTGTTATGGTTTATCGTATCAAGGCTTATGGTTTTAAGTAATATTCCTAATATGCATTCACAGCATCCACTCCAACAGCTTCTTTAATCTCAATTAAATACCATTAAAGATATGTATGGTACCTATGTATAAGTGGCACTAGAACAGTACTTACATGCACTAGTAACCAAATAATGTCAGACTGGCTCAATTGCCTTCCATCTCATCCCATACCCAGGAGTCTTATTACTCGGTACAAGTTCATATGCAAAGGTAACATTATTCAGTGGAGTTGCAGGGGACAAAAGTTTCTGCTGGTGGGTTGTTTGCTAGGGTTTCTTTCTTTCTTTTCTTCAAGTTAGCGGTTAAAATGAGATCCCTTCTTCCAATCCTCAGCAGCTGTCTGAGCAAACCTTAAAACCTCTTGATACATCCCAGAAAAATGGAGGTTATCCCTAGTGTCTAGGACAACATTTGTTCTCAAAAAGAAAAAAACCTGAATGTCAAAGGTCACCAGGGAGAGCAAAACTCTGACTGCACAGAGCACAACAGTGCAGCTATCCTGAATGGCCACATAATACACCTATGTCTTCCCCAACCTGTGCCGCAGATTTATAGTCTGCCCCTTTATGCTTTTTGTACTTCATACTACTTTGTTTCCCCATTTCATCTTCCTTTTACCTTTACATTCTGGCTTCTCCACAGACATGGGTCCCCCGCCCTTAGAAGAAGAAAGTGGGAAGGAGCAAAAAGAGATCATGTCCAAGGCAAAAGAGAGGCAGTCAAAATGAGTATGGCTGCCAAACTGCCTAGACATTCTCTTAACAAAAGGCAGGGAGTCCTGCACTGAAAGCAGCATCAGAGAAAGCTGTTAAAAGGTTATAAACCACTTAGAACCTAAGTGTTATGAATTTATGGCAATTGCTCTAACTCCACAATGAAAAAGGTGCAGCTAGTTTAGGAGTCTGAACTGGGGCAGAGGGCAAAGCAAGACCCACCAAAACACAGTACATAAAAGAAGTGGGCAGCCTGGCAAGGCAGGCACCAGATTTGGCATAAGTACAGATTTTAAAACATCCAAAGGTACAGTAAGTTGCCAGTGGCCCATCTTGCTATCTGATGCTCTCCCACAGAGACCAAGGGCAAAAACATTGGAAGGGGTATAAAACCAGACCAAAACTATAGTGTTCTCCAAATTCAAAAGGAACTGGGAGCTGTCACCTTGCACAGAGGCTGGACAGTATTAATCAGCTAATGCTGTTGCATCTTACCTCTTCAAATAGAAGCACTTAGCACACTTGCCTCTAATTTAAGGAAGAAAAATATATATACCTAAAAGATTAAGAGCACATTTGTCATTTAACTGGTTATACCAACAGCTGAAACAAAGATACTGATGTTGCAAAAGTAAAGGATGTAGATCCAAATTGTAGTTATGGCCAGAAAGATGCACAATCCTCTAATTACTTTATGCAAAATAGCTGCAAAAACTGAACTAAGATTTTCACTGTTGTCAGAGGTTGGCCCACTACTGAGATTACCCTCAGCACAGAACGTTGTGCTTCTCCTATAATGGATTTTAAGTTTATGATGCACTCAGAATCATTTCAATAAAACCAAAGGCTATCAAATGATTTCATAATCAATTAACACTACAGCTTAATTCCCAGTCTGCTACATCCTTCAGTGCTGCTTTGCCACATAATTGACGTCTAATTTGCCATACCATACAAACGGCGTTGTTTATTCTCATTCCATTATCAGTAACTAGCTCATTATTCTAATGCACTCTGAAGTATTTTAAAAATAAATGTGAAAGCAAGTTCCTTTCTATTCTACGTCCATTAGTTATCCTTCCAGGTTAGAAACCATGTTCAAATCATTACAGCCCTTTCTCTTTATACATACCAAGTAACTCATTTGTAGCAGAATACAGTCCATATTTTAGGAAAGCTTGTTGAGGTAAGACAGCAAAGCACATATCAACAGGCAGCAAGACTGATACCTATTAATCCTTGAATAAAGCAAATAATTACCATTTTACAACTTTCTACTTTATTTTGATAGCTCAGGATTACAAAAACAGTCCAAAAGTCCCTTCTAAGAAATCACCTTTTTGCCCTTATACCCTTAACGTCAATAAGTTTGTTAAAATACTCCAGAACAAAACCAGTAGTATAAGCATGTGTGTGCAACTGAAGCGTCACAAAAAAGAACTTGTAGCAGCCATAAAACTACTACAGTAGAAAAAATCCCCTTCTCTGACCTCTACCACATCCAACAATTGAAAAGTGTGCCTCGTCGGTAAAGAGACATTTCTGTTCAGCTGCAAATTCATGGATGTCTAAACACCACCACCACAAAGATGTTAAAGTTCACTTTACTTCTGTATTTGACAAAAAGTCATGTAGTACAGGTCAGTGACCAATAGCTTACATAAGCAGGGAAAAACTGGTGAAAGAACTACAAATTTCTCCTCTGCTACCTACAGAAAGAACTGGAGCCAGAATTATTGAAAATAATTTACTGCCCACTTAAAGTCAGAAAAGTCATGCTCCTGAGTCCCCTAAACAGAGCAGCTGTAGACAAGTATCTGATTGCATATTTCTACATTTATTCAGCCAACTCTGAATTCAGACAGAAATCCACAAAGTCACTTGCTAGAATCCTGGGCCTTTAAACTACTGTCCTGATCTCATCTATTCATATGCTATTTTCTTAGACTTTTAAAGATAGTTTTATACAGTTATTATTCATGTAATACTTTGTCTGTCATTTAGTATTTACTTTCCAGGATTATTTGGCTTCTTGAAGATATGTATTACTAATATTCATGTGATTAAACTCAGTGATAAGGTATCACATTCCTGGACCACAAATATTAAATGATATTAGATCATGATAATCTAGAAAACTCCTACCCACACCTTTTTTCATGCATATTTTTTGGACTTATACTGGGAGTCAAGATCTGTTTCATACATAAAATTGATCAAGAAAAGAGAAAGAATCAACAAAAGAAACAACATGGATCAAAACTTAAGTATCTCAGATTTAAATTTGCCTTCACTGGACCAGGGGACCAGAGCTCTGTTATCCGTCGTTTGGAGCACCTGATGATATCAGCATCTGTATTCCCATTCCACCATCAACCTTCTGGGAACAGTCAGGAATTTTATTTCATTGCTATATAGAACTCCAAACTCCCCTTCTCCCAAGGACTAGAATAAACAGGTTTTGAGTCTGATTGCTAAAGATCAACTGTTCTGTAAGAGATTATTCATCCCATCATTTTACATCTAAATATAACTAGTTCAGGATTCTCCAATTCAATGATAAAGAAGGTCAAGCATCAATTACGTATGACCATCTATAGTACATAAAGAAAATAAAGCAAAGGGAAGGAAAGGCCTAAGGAGCCTGAATCTTGGTACATGTAATGATGGAAATGAATTCACCCAAGCTCTCCTTTATCTGGAGATGCTTCACGGAATCTTTGTCATGCCTGTAGCTTTACCAATGTGAATTTTACTGCCAAACAGATTTCCAAGTATTTCATTAATTTGAGGGAATTAATATATTCTCATATACATAAAGAGACAAACTTATGACTGCTTTTCTGATATTGAGGTTTGCATATTATTTTTTCGCCTCTGTGTAAAAGAGAAACAGATACAGATAACATACAGATGTGAAATAGTATTATGATCATGACCACAAATATTGACTATGATCCTATAAACACGTTTTTGTATCCACAGGTACAACCATCTATGCATCCATCCATCCACCAATCCAAGATATTTGAAAGAAACCTAACATACACAGCCCGAGCAACATGGAAGTTAAGGGAGCACAAAGAACTACTATTTTCATTTCATGCTATCCTTTCTTCGAAAAGGCACAGTCCTTAGTATTTTGGTATGCTGTCCAGGTTTCCTTAGAAGTATTTGGAATATATACTCAGAGATAGAAAAAATTCATCCAGTCCAGCACCAAAATGGGAGGTTTTCAGTAATGAGTGCCATCACACAGCACGTAAAGGACAACCAGGCAATCAGGCCCAGTCCACATGGGTTTATGAAAGGCAGGTCCTGCTTGACTAACCTGATCTCTTTCTATGACAGGTGACTGTCCTGGTTTCAGCTGGGATAGAGTTAACTGTCTTCCTAGTAGCTGGTACAGTGCTATGTTTTGAGTTCAGTATGCGAAGAATGTTGATAACACTGATGTTTTCAGTTGTTGCTCAGTAGTGTTTAGACTAAAGTCAAGGATTTTTCAGCTTCTCATGCCCAGCCAGCGAGAAAAGCTGGAGGGGCACAAGAAGTTGGCACAGGACACAGCCAGGGCACCTGACCCAAACTGGCCAACGGTGTATTCCATACCATGTGACGTCCCATCTAGTATAGGAACTGGGGACTGGGGGCAGGGAAACGCCGCTCGGGGACTGGCTGGGTGTCGGTGGGCGGGTGGTGAGCAATTGCATTGCGCATCATTTGTACATTCCAATCCTTTCATTATTACTGTTGTAATTTTATTAGTGTTATCATTATCATTATTAGTTTCTTCTTTTCTGTTCTATTAAACCGTTCTTATCTCAACCCACGGGTTTTGCTTCTTTTCCAGATTTTCTCCCCCATCCCACTGGGTGGGGGGGAGTGAGTGAGTGGCTGCATGGTGTTTAGTTGCTGGCTGGGGTTAAACCACGACAGTTAGCCACTTAGTGGATGAGGGAAAGGCTGTGGATGTTGTTTACCTAGATTTTAGTAAAGCCTTTGACACCATTTCCCACAGCATTCTCCTGGAGAAACTGTCTGCTCATGGCTTGGACGGGCGTACTCTTTGCTGGGTAAAAAACTGGCTGGATGGCCGGGCCCAAAGAGTTGTGGTGAATGGAGTTAAATCCGGTTGGCAGCCGGTCACAAGTGGTGTTCCCCAGGCCTCAGTATTGGGGTCAGTTCTGTTTAACATCTTTATCAATGATCTGGACAAGGGGATCAAGTGCACCCTCAGTAAGTTTGTGGATGACACCAAGTTGGGTGGGAGTGTTGATCTGCTCGAGGGTAGGAAAGCTCTACAGAGGGATCTGGACAGGCTGGATTGATGGGCTGAGGCCAATTGTATGAGGTTCAACAAAGCCAAGTGCCGGGTCCTGCACTTCAGTCACAACAACCTCATTCAATGCTACAGGCTTGGGTAAGAGTGGCTGGAAAGCTGCCCAGCAGAAAAGGACCTGGGGGTGCTGGTTGACAGCCAGCTGAGTATGAGCTGGCAGTGTGCCCAGGTGGTCAAGAAGGCCAATGGCATCCTGGCCTGTATCAGAAATCGTGTGGCCAGCAGGACTAGGGAGGTGAGTACCCTCTGTACTCAGCACTGGTGAGGCTGCACCTTGAATACTGTGTTCAGTTTTGGGCCCCTCACTACAAGAAAGACCTTGAGGTGCTGGAGCTCATCCAAAGAGGAGCAACGAAGCTGGTGAAGGGTCTATAGAACAAGTCTTATGAGGAGCGGCTGAGGAAACTGGGGTTGTTTAGCCTGGAGAAAGGGAGGCTGAGGGGACACCTTATTGCTCTCTACAAGTACCTGAAAGGAGGTTGTAGCGAGGTGGGTGTCAGTCTCTTCTCCCAAGTAACAAATGATAGGACACGAGGAAATGGCCTCAGGTTGCACCAGGGGAGTTTTAGATTGGATAGTAGGAAAAATTTCTTCACTGAAAGGGTTGTCAAGCATTGGAACAGGCTGCCCAGGGAAGTGGCTGAGTCACCATCCCTGGAGGTATTTAAAAGACATGTAGATGTGGTGCTTAGGGACATGGTTTAGTGGTGGACTTGGCAGTGTTAGGTTTATGGTTGGATTTGATGATCTTGTAGGTCTTTTCCAACCTAAATGATTCTATGATAATATATTTGGCTACCTAGCTTAGTAGTTTGACAGAATCTTATTTTTAAAAGCAGCTTAAATCTCTGCTCTCAGCAATTTCAAGGAAAGTGTTCCAAATATGAGATTAATATTAAAAACACAATGTTTTTTTCTTTTTAATTCTTGGAAGATGATCTTGGATTACTTGGGTTGCTTGTAGCACAGCCAAACAGGACAGCAGGAAAAGTAAAAGACCATTGATTTTTTTTTTCCCTACCACTATGAAACAAGCAAGAATAACTTATTTCACTGTCGGAAGATGACATTATTCATGGAGACAAAAATCTTCAAAACATCGCCTGAATTTTAGGAAAGCAAACCAATTAAGAAGAGCATGCCAAAACACATTACAAATGGTAGAAGTATCACGCCAGTTTACGGACAGGCCACCTAGCAGGCAGTGACAGAACCCAGGCCAGAGTAGCAGAAAATTAAATTAAACAGAAAAAAAATCCCTCTCTCATCTCCTCCTCAGAGGAGCCTCTGACTAAACATCTCATTCTTGACAACAGCTAGGAAACAGCTGTAGTTTCCTTCTAGCACTTATCCCCAACTCCTGCCCACAGACAATAGTCTTTAATTTTAGCAGGACTTGGTGAGGTTCCAGTTGCTCTCCTGTTGGCTTCATATTCCCTATACTCTGAAATGGTAAATATTCAGGACAATGCAGTCTGGCTGCACTGTTGCACCTCTTGTGTGTCTTATGGTGGGGAAGTCATGAAATTATTTAGGCGACAACAGTGCTGTTGGGAAAATGAAATGCAATCCTCTTGAGCAAGAGCCATGAAGGTTGCCCACACATTTATTCTAAAGCATCTGCATTTCTGTGAATCAGGCAATCATAAAAGGCACAGGCAAAACTTCCTGATGATTTTGGACACCTCTCCAGAACTACGTAATACTATTCTTCCACTCACAAAGTTACCCTGTACTCTTAAGGGACTGACATTACACTATGTAAGAGAATGCAGCATCCCAAGGAAGATTAAGTACACCAAGCAGGGTTCATGCAGGAATATCATGTAATGTTCTGTAAAGACTGCTATGAATTCAGAAAAAGTCAATTAAAAGTTCTTTTCTCTGGAAGAAAATTAAAGGAATATTTGGTCTTCCTCCAACAGGACAAATAAGCCTTCATCTCTTTGTTTCCTCCAAGAACAAGCAAGATGTTTGCTGGTCAGGGAAAAGTTTCAATTTTTACTGTGGTTTTTTTTTATAATTTTATTTTTTTATTTGTGGTCCTTTTACAAGTGATTTCAATATATACAATCACTAGTCATCCGCCCACTAACCCCACTTAAAAATAATGCTTAAAAGACTGCCTTACAAAACTGAAATTCAGAAGTTCTTTCTTTCTGGGAAGCATACAGGAAACTGATCATTAGAAGCCATCCTAAGCTGCACAAACTGTAAAGAGCTTCAAGAGCTTCCATATTACATAAGAAGAAATATATGTAGTGATGCATATTCTGGGCAAGTAGCCTTGAAACTGTTTCCTTTCAAACAAGAAAATGGACCTTGATGGAAAATTCTTATCCATTTTAGTAGAAACTAGACTTTATTTATCTATAAAGATAAATATCTTCATTTATCTGAAGATATATTCATTATTTTATTTTCAAATTCACTCTCTACATCTGACACTTCCTGGGAAGATGCAATTCAGTTTTTTGGAATTCCTAGTGCTAGAAGAGAGCTGCCAACAAAAGGGGGAACCTAAAAAAGTCTATCCTGCCTTTTTAAAAGAAAGAGATCTTTTCTGTAGTTTCCAAAGCAGACACCACCTTTAATCAAAATAGTGCCACACTGCCATGTTTATGGACAAATGTTACATTCTTCACACCACAAGTAAGGAGGAGCCTTGCACAGAGACAAAACGCTCCTATTTTCCAGCTTAGGTACATCAGCAGCGTACTCTTTATTTACGGGGGCTCCAGTAAGTGAGGTAGGGCAGGCAGCAACAGGAGCTGCTATCCTGCAAAACTGGGAGTTACCTGCCTTCGTGGAAGCCTCTTTGCTTATCATGGCAGCACCTGCAGGAGCTCAGCAGGAGCAGGGAACTACCATTTTGCAGGACAAAGGCACCACCACATAGACTCCCACCTCCCTTTGTTTAACAACACTTGGAGCACAGCGTAGAAACACACATTGATCACTGAGAATTAGAGATGTTATATTAAAAAAAAAACCAAATAAATAGGCAATTTTTCTTTTAAAATATAAAGATACAGAACTGGTAAATTGATCACTGCTATACTTCCCAAGATCACTATCAATGTCCACAATTCTAACATGACTTGCCCACTACTCCTCTATTTCCAATTACCTAGCATTATGAGAACTGATTTTTAAAATTGCACATACAAAATCAGGAATGAAGAGTTTTGTTCAACTGGTCCAAGCCAGAAATAGATGATGCAATGAAGAGGAGGTCTTTGTTTGTCTTGCTGTAAGTTAACACGACTGTATTCCTGACTTTACTTCAAAAATCTTGGTAATCACCATTACCACATCTAAACATTATTATGACTAGATTCATAATGCATTCCACTTTTATTTATTGATGCTTTCCTAGATGAAACTCAGTTTACTCTCCTCTAGCATATGCTTCTTTTTATATCTACCATCTGACATTTGCTGACAATCAGAATTAGTACATGAGTTAAATACTGAACTTCAGGTGGTATGAAAGTATAAACACCATTGATTCCTCTCCAGGTGGAACACTGTCTATGAAAGACTGTCTAGTTTCTGATTAATGAGGGACAACACTTAATACTGAGAAATCAAAATACAAAACCAGGGCTACACTACTAGCTTTAGTTTATTGAATAAAGTGCAATGAAGAAAAATAGTATTTATTCTTCCACCTTCATACAGAGATTGAATGAATGTTCGCCATACTCTGGAACCAAATGTCTCTAAAATTCAAGCAGACCCTGACCACTTCTCTCTTTTTCTCACTAAAAGAGCTCTAATTACAAAATAATGCGAAAAGACTTTAGATGTTCTTTGCACACTGAAGTAATAAAGGTGAATTCCACATGGGAAAAATGTGATTGTCTATGAATCTGCCTACAGTTAAATATTAAGTAGAAGTAAAATCCAGGAATCTGAGAAGCCCAAAATTAATGCCAAAAGAAAAAGTAATTTTTCTTAAGCAACACTATTATTTTCTACCCTAATTTTGCTAGACAGTTCCTGGGTAACTGGTAAATTTGTGCTACAGCTGCTAATAGTCAAAAACATAACTACCTCAGATATTTAAAGACTTACTATTTTCTGGTTTAAGGCAAGCTGTTTAAAGCTCTGCCTTGTTGTTTGTCTTACATATTTAATCCTAATTCTCCATAAGCACTTGAAAGAGGAAAAAAATTGTTGCTCATGAATTAAACACGGAACCCTAAGTCTTCATAACAGAACAGAATATGACAAGATTTGATATACTTTAAGGTTCTTTTCTCCTAGATTTGTATACATAATGTCAGCTATAATTTTTCAGGTCCCTTTTAACTCTGTTGCACTGCTAACAGAACTGCAGCTGCTCTTTATTTATTTTTGTCTTTTTTTTTTTTTTCCTCTGTTCATAATACACAGGCTGTCTGGCTCATTTTCAAGCTATTGAAATAGTTCAATTCTAAAAAAAGTACAATAGGCCATAACCACTTATGTGCTTATGCTTAGGAAACCCTTCCTCACTCCCTCCTCTCCCCAACCTTCTGTGAATTTCTAAAATCTAGAAACAGAACTGGAAATTCAAGTGGACATCTTAAGACAGCAAGTTTGTATTGTGCAGTTATAGCTGTTCCCTTCTGAGATTAAAATACAGAATAAAACAACTTGTTCTTGTGGTACTACTTCTGGCACTATGAAACACACCCATCTACAAAAAGTGTGAAACTTAACACAAAACCATCTAACTAAACTTTTACAAACTTAATGTCTGTTCAGTTTCAGCTCAAGGGTTAGCTGTAGGTGAGCTGGATTTATCCAAAGGTACACCTCAATGAGCTTTCATCAGGTCAGGAAAAACAGAAGTTTGTGGTGGAGAAATTATAGTAAGAGCTGCCTTGTAGATCTGATTAAGTAGTGCTGAATTTGGAGACTGGCTGGCTTTTTTTTTCCTAACTTTAGTTTATGTATGGCTATTGGAACCTGCTATACTTAAATGTACCACTGAAAAAAAATCCAGAACAAATCATGGTCAACTTTTACATCAGTTATAAATTTTTCACATGGCCACAGCAAGGCCACTTAATCTTCTTCCTCAAAGTCACATTATTTTAAAAAATATTTTCTTTTTTTTTATACCACAAATGTTTTCCTTCCTGCAGTGAAATGAACACTATTTAAAAATGCAAAATGATTCTGTATGTTACATTACAAGAGCCCGCAAAGCCAGAATGCAAGCCTTCTGATTGGAGTGCAGAAAAAAACCAGAAACCTTTGCCTATTCAGGATGTTAAACGAGGAAATCACTTTAACTGCTTTACGTTAAGAAGCTATATCAACAGCATTGGCACCCAAACCACTTGCTGTGTGACTGCCCATAAAATCTGTGGAACACTGTTTGCCTTATATGCATACTAACATTTTTAATTTCATACCCAAGTGGCAAATGCAGAAGGGATGATTTATCAAAGGGTCCAGCACTGAAAGTTTCCTTAGCAAAGAGGGGATGTTGCGCAAACAATACTGTCTTTGCTACAACGTGTTATACTATGACATAACTTTAACAATAAAAACAATGTCACTTTTGGGGGATAGGAACATAAGAAGAGTCTGTCCCGCTGTCTTTTATTAAAAGTTATTTCCAATCATACTGGCAATGGAGCAAGTATTCAAGCTGTATATACTCAGGACCTCTGAGATTTCAAGAACTGCATATAAGGGAGTGGGAATTAAATAACTATGATTCACCTAAGCAGCCTCCCCATTCTAGACCCATTCACAAAAAGCAGCTCCAACAATAATTCAGAGTGTCCTGAATGTACCTAGCTTTGTTACTAGGTAAAAAACCAGAAATGACTGGAACTGCCTGAGGCCCTTCTTGCATCCTCATGCCTTGGAGGCCATACCTTGCTCATATGATTCCTTTCCTGGAGTCCTCAGAAGAAAAGTTACAGATCCCTTCTAGAACTCCTGCACAAAGGGAAGATACTTTATACGCACAGCAGTATAAACGTTGCTGATTGATTTAGCAGAAGCATCTAATTAATAGCACAAGTAAGAACAAACTACTCTGAGAAACCTCGGTTCATCTCAGTTTCAACCTCTCATCTGAAATTCTGTAATTCTGAAAACTCAAATCTCTATTGATGTTTGATCTTCAGGCTCATGAATCTGGTACTCAGGCCCATAACTCTTGTAAGCTCTACAGAGCACCAAGTAACTACTGCTAACCTGAGACATGCAGCAATCACAAAGGAGCACTCAGAATACTTATCTGAATGAGTAACAGGGCTAGAAATGTGCTCTTTAGTTTCTAAAATTTTAGCTTCATCACATTTAAAATGTGACTTAATTACTTTAAAACTTAAAAATCTTAAAACTTCATTATCTCTCAGAGTAATTAATGCCTCCCACAGCTGTAACTGTGGCTTCAATAACAGCAGTTGCAAGGAAAATACAGTCCTAAACATCAAAGCCCCAAGGGAGCCACAGCCAAGCCACGAAGGGTGGAACATTGTCACCAGCCCCGAAGTCAGGAGCCTGGAAAGCCAGGAGTACCAACCTTACACACTGCAACCTTACACAAGCTGCAGACCTTGGAAATCCAGGTTTCCCAGAAGCTCATCAAGCCAGCTGGTGGGAATCTAATTGGTTTGCTTTTTTTGTTTGTTTGGTTGGTTTTTTGTTTATGATAGTTGTAATAGCCAATATACATCTGTGAAGTACTTTGGTTCTGGCAAATTGGCTTTTTCCTAGGTAACCTCATTTCAGCAGAGAATCCCAAACCTGCCCTAGACATTGCCTTTTGAGCTGCAAACCCTTCCCCTGAAAGTCCCCTGGGAACACAGGAGGTCTGGACATACAGCCCCACTGCCTCTAAGCCCAAGAAGATGGGAAGGAAAACCAGGAGGTGAGAGTTACCAAGGTTTTTCTCCCAGGGGACTTCTGTCTGACTAAGGAGCCTGCCCCAGGTCTGATGACAAAAAACACTTCTGGAAATCACCAATGCATTCTAGGACTGTCTTGTTCACATTTTAGGCAGAAAACTGTGAGTTAGATTGAAAGTAATTCATTAGTTCTGAAATTACCACAGTCTGAAGACTGGGCGAGAGGCTCAGTTGTCGTGAATTAATGTAGGTCTACTTAAGCCTATGGAGCTAATCTCTGCATTTTTGTATTACATTGACAGAACTGCTCAATCTTTTTTATTTTTTTTTGGCCAGATTTAAAGTATACAACAGACTGAAATGAACAACTCTTATCTTCAGATGTTTATCTGGAATTACTGCCCTATAGCATGCAGGCAAGTCTCTTAGGCAAGTAAGTCCTTTCATTTCTTGCGCCCTTTCTAACTGTGTACTAAATTCAGAAGAATCGAGTGTTTATTCATAAATCACAGACAAGATCTGGACCAAAAAAACCCCATTACTACAATGAACAATGGGCCGGACATTTATGGATACTTATTAGCAAGACAACACAGAATGCTAGCTCTGCTAATATTGCTTTTCAACGTAGCTTTAGAATAATGATTTTTTTTAAAGATAAGTTTGATCTGTAATTCAAATCACACTGTATCTTTGATTTGCTACCCCATCCTCCTCTTGCCCTCCCTTTCCACCTCCCTCCCCCAAAAAGCTTTATATAGAATGGCTAGAAAGCAAAGCAGGAATCTATGCAGACACTATCCATCACATTTCTGTCTTAATTGAATGACACCAGAATGAGATCGATAAAATGTAACAAGAGACAGCTTTGCATTTCCACACTCACTTATTCTCCCTCTCTATTACTGCCAGCCATCACCGTGACCAGAAAGCCTAAGTATTGAGTTTGAACATTGCTGCCAAGCAAGCTGTTAGTATATGAATAAACTTGTCAGGAAAACAATAAAACTTATAACACTGGGAAAGGCCAAAATGTCAAAAGGCCACTGCAAGCAGCATTAAATATGCTGCTTTTAAAGCTGTACTAGAGAAACATATGAAGAGTTTCTAAATAACATGGGCAGTGGCAATTCTTCAGATATTATTCCCCTCATTCCCCCAAGACATGTCTGTGTGCGTGTGTGTGACCGTCTGACATGCAGTTGTCATGACCTCTTGGCGCAAATCTGCAATTTCGACAATAAACCCAGACCAGCTGTGATTTCCCTATGTTCAAGGATTCTGAGATCTCCAATGCATTATTGATAACCTCATTGCTGTGCTAAAAGCAGAGGCTGATGCACTCATAATCCCAGACTTTTCCTGAAAAGCTCCAGCTTCACATACCAATCGATCATGAGAAATAAAATGAAAAAAGCCCATTTCAAGCCAAGGCTACATTTTGTGTATTACATCTATTTCAGTATGTATGCTAAGTAAAAATTTAAGATTTTTTTAAACTTGGTTTTTTTTTCTAACCTTCAGTTATGATGATCTTGTACTCCTGACCGTGTAAGGGTAAGTAGTATGTCAGCTTTGGAGTCACATTTATGTTTAAAGTCTACATTGCTGTTGCAGTTAGACTCCCCAAGCAGAACTAGGGCATATTCTACTAGGTATTCTGCTAACCACAAAGCAAATGAAAGTGCCCAATGCAAACATATAACAGTATTAAAAAAAAAAAAAAAAAAAAAGGAACAAGCTGCATCAAGTGAATATGGTAAACAAAATGAATTATAAAGACAGGAAGAGGAAAGAGTTAACAATAGTAAAACTGCACAGGATACAGCTTTAGTTATGCATAATTAGAAGGCTCCTGAATCTGAAAAACACAAGTATTACCAATTTTCTAGACTCAGTTTAGTACGTAAAGAAATGCTTAGACATTGCATCACAGGAAATGTTCTCTTCATGATTCAAGACAGACTGTCATATTTCAGATTGAAACCCAATTACATATTAAAACAATTGCTGTACAAGTACAAGCACTTCTGTCAGGCATTATTAAAATCCAGCTGATGAGACACATGGCCTCTTAGCTTCAGTAGATAATTTTTCATGCCTGGTTGACTACATTGCATTGTTTCTTCATTATTATGTTCATGCTTAGTCTTAGAGCAGCTTTTTTTTCTTATCTTTTTTTCCTGTACCGACAATCAAATACAACTTGGCTGGAGGTACAAGGCTGAGACACTCCTGACTTCTCAAATTAGAAAGATTCCTCAATTCATCACTATTTAGCAAATTTAAACATGTCACTTTAGTTTCTGTTGATATTGGGTTTTTTAGAAAGTATATTTACACAGCAGTCCCAAAGGAACTAGTTTTCAATATCATACTAAAGTTACAGCAAGTACACAAAATTGCATTACTCTAATGGTCACCAAATAGGCAGTATTAGAAAGTATACTGAAAATTTTTTGTATATTCTCCTCATCTTTCAAAACAGTATATAATCCTGAGTTATCAATAGAAAAAATTAAAATAAAAGGGTTTTTCTGGTTTGATGACTGTCTCCTCATGTAAGACTCACCCAGACCAATCAGAACTGGTTAAGTTGAATACATTTACCTTGTAGAATTACTGCTTAAAAGCAGAAAATAACTCGGGCATCATTAAAACCTCCCAATCACAGAAATCAGAGATGAAATATCTTACACCTACTGCAGATAACGCCTTATTAGAATATGGCCAATATTAAATATTAGACATCACCATCATATAATTTGGCAGAAAAGCTGGCAACATTCACTGAAGGGAGGTAAGCTGAGAAAGTCTCAGTGCCACAGTTTCAGGGAAGTCATAATACTGTGACTTCAGGGTGCCTACACAGTCAATGAGAAAAAGAGACTACTCTAAAAGGGAGAGTCGAAAGAAGGATGCTCAGACTGTCTTTGGAAAAGCTTCTCTATCAACAACAGAGGAAGCATACAGAGACTAACCACCCAGTTTAGGTATTCAATTAGGGTAACTGAAGTGGGATGGTTTGAATGCCCTTCTGGTAGTACTGGCATTGCTACAAACCAAACAGAGCTGACAAGCACAGATTTTATCCTGGTGCCCAGTCCGTGAAGCTAGGGAAAACATAACATTTTCCTTGTACAAAAGGGACAGTGCAAGCTGGGGGCTGGGTGCAATAGGCTTCTTCCCATCCTCTTCCCTTGCTTGCACTAGTGGATGAGAACTGTAGACAAAAGCTGAAGAAACACACCAAGTACACACTACATGCCATTTATGACAAGTGCAATATGTATCACTTGAAGATAGCTCCCCAGGATGCTAAAAGAAATAAAAGGCAATTCTAAGCACAAGCATTTACTTCACTTTTACTTTAAATTACATTTTGAAGATTTGGGATTTCCAAGAATATTTGCAAATTTCATCAGGTTTCCATATGAAGACAGAGCCTTCTCCTCAATGAACTCCATCCACATGGTAAATTTCTCAGTATCAACTGAGTCTGTATTTCACCACAACATATAGAAAACATAAGTCTTTTGATTTAATCCCTCATTAACATCAATCTACAGAGGTCTAGTTTTTGATTCCCAATAACCTACATGAATGAGTTCCCAACTCTGTCATTCCAAGGTCGTCTTTGTCAGGGAAAGCTGATCTTACAGACCATCCCTGTCTTTAAACAACTATCCCTTCCTCTTGGTTGGTTTTCACTGTGTTTAATTCTGCAAAGCATCATAAATGGCAGCCTGAGAAAGGCTACATTACTTCAGGCACTGAGAAGTGAATTCTGTGGGCTCAGATTCTCTGGCAAGATTAAAATCACCTTTTTACAACACAGACTGCTACTTATTTGCTGAATTCTAGTGATTCTAGTTATTCTCCTTTCCTTTCATTTACTTGTGTGAGGATTTCATACTGTTTACCTGAGGTTAACTTCTATGATGAAATCCAAAATAAGTTTAGGACCTAAATTCTCTCTGTAGGCACTGCAAGGAAGTATGCACCTCCCTCCAGAGGTCAAATTCAGAGCACATAAACTAGATAGATGTTTGAAGGCCAGCAATACTGTCATTCTTACATTCAAACAAAACTAAAGCATAGACACACACATGCAGATGAGAAAACATGCCAGAGATAGGCATCAAGTTCTTCCTCAGATGTGTTTAAACACCAAGGGACATCACAAGTAGCAAAGGCAGGGTTGCCTGGACAGCGGGTGTCCCCTGATGTCCAGGTGAGAGGAATCTCCCCAGGTCCACAAACTCCCTCACAGTGAAAGCCTCCCACATTTAAAGTGGCAACAAACTCTCAGCCCTGCTAGGAAATTACTCATCTCTAGTCTCTGCAAATGCAGAAATCAAGGTAACTGATCTGTGTGAAGACAGTTCAGTTCCACACACACACACACACACACTGGTGAGGTGAATTTTGAGTGTATATGGCTGTCGTGGTTTAACCCCAGCCAGCAACTAAACACCACGCAGCCGCTCACTCACTCCCCCCCACCCAGTGGGATGGGGGAGAAAATCGGGAGAAGAAGCAAAACCCGTGGGTTGAGATAAGAACGGTTTAATAGAACAGAAAAGAAGAAACTAATAATGATAATGATAACACTAATAAAATGACAACAGCAATAATGAAAGGATTGGAATGTACAAATGATACGCAGTGCAATTGCTCACCACCCGCCGACCGACACCCAGCCAGTCCCCCGAGCGGCGAATCCCTGCCCCCCACTTCCCCGTTTCTGTACTGGATGGGACGTCACATGGTATGGAATACACCGTTGGCCAGTTTGGGTCAGGTGCCCTGGCTGTGTCCTGTGCCAACTTCTTGTGCCCCTCCAGCTTTCTCACTGGCTGGGCATGAGAAGCTGAAAAATCCTTGACATTAGTCTAAACACTACTGAGCAACAACTGAAAACATCAGTGTTATCAACATTCTTCGCTCTGAACTCAAAACATAGCACTGTACCAGCTACTAGGAAGACAGTTAACTCTATCCCAGCTGAAACCAGGACAATGGCATGAAGCTATGGGCTACCATCTTTCAGTTACACCACTGTAGGTGAGATCCACAAAGTTCACTTCAACAGGCATCCAGGAGACAACAATTTGGCAAAAGGCCACCACTTCAACCCTTTCCCCTGCAAGGCCACCACAGGACTGGGGCATGGAGACTGCATTGCAGGGAGTAGCCGGCGCAGTTGACGAGGCGCAGGACCAGCTCCCACCTGTCCCACACTGAACCATGTGAATTTGAATCATGGTAATGGTGGAATGCTCCTCTACCACAGCTACCCCCAAATGCCTGTGACAGTCCAGAGCGTTGCCATGCCTGAAACCATGCAAGGCTCAAGCTAAGAGCCTTCACACTGTGCGATCTGAGATGGTGCAGCTGTACCTCTACAGATTAAGAGGAGCATGCAGCTCAGCCTGCAGTGACATGTGAGCAAGAATAGATAGATGTATTATTGAAGCCTGAACACCTCTCCTCATACACACAGTTACAGTTACAGTCAGAGCAAAGATCTTAAAGTACAAAAAGGTGCAAGAAGGACAAAGAAATAAGATATGCACAAATATACCACCTAAGGGTTGCAGGTGGAAACACGGGCAAGCACTAACCTTCTGTCTGCTGCCAGTTTTCACCTACAAATACTGCATAAAACAAACTCAAGATGTTTTGCAAAATACCATTCTTTGCTGGTACGCTAAAGAGCTACAGCTTCTCTTGGCTGCCTTCGAAATACAGACATTTACACATATTTCATTCCAAACACATGGAGGTACAGGCCCCTCAATGGAAATCAGGGATGGGACCAAGTTCAGAATTACTGATACATTGTGACTCTGCTACAAAGTTAAAGTTTTCATAACTGAAGCATGCTTTAAAAAAATAAAATAAAATTCCTTCAACAAATTTGAAATAATTCACTTGCCAAGAATCTTACTTCACTATTTTTCTTTAATCCAAGAAACAGCACTTACATAACACTAAAAATTCTAACTCCAAATGTCAATTTTCTCTCTCCTTTTTCTCAAAAAACTGCTTTTAGGGGGGGGAAATAAAAAAAAAAAATCACGTCAAAAAGAGGTATGAATTTGCATATAAAATTTAGTAATTCTAAAGTTGTATTTAAACAACCACCTTATAATGATTGAAATGTTTATAAATTTATACACCTTATTTTACAATTAATTTTCAAACATAACTCATGATAAAAGATGAAAACAAGCACTTCAAAGAATGAGAAATCATAATTTTGAAAACTTTCTGAGTATAACTAAGATTAAAGATAGATAGGACTTGGGCAACAATCACAGAGGCAATATTTCATCATTGGTGCAATCCTCTACTGCTGAAATGAAAGATACAGTTCTTTCAGTTTTGTACTACAGGATTAGACAACAGAGAAAATATGTATAATTGTGAAACTATAAAAGCTTGTAAAATATTTCCTGCTATATTTTGAAGTGGTTTTGGTTTTCAGTAATTTATTTTTTTACTAATTTATTCCTACAAGGCCATCAAAACTCCCTTTTAATAGTCGTTTAATATTTAGCTCCTTCCTTCTCTATTCTGCTTTGGTATATGATGTTCAATATATCAAATTTTGTGACATATATTCATTACCCTTTTTTTTTTTTTAATTCTTAGGAAACAAACAACACACACACACACACATAGAAAAGCTATTTTTTCCATAGTGCTTGTATGAAAAAATGGAAGTGGCTTTTACTTACTGCATTTATTCTAGACTTTAAAATATTTATATAGCATTAAAATAATATAATTTGGAAAACACGGATAAACACTGCTTTGTACCAAAAACCAGTTTCATTAACAGGTAGAAAATATGATGACAAATTCTGTGGTGTTATTCTAGGCCACTGAAATAGAACCATTTCATCGAACACCTGTAAAATAGTAGGAGAGAAGGTAGGGGGTTTTTAACGGGTAAAACAAAACAAAGACTAGATTTTGTAAAGTGACTGCTGGGTAAGTTGCTAAATTGATACGAAAAACTAATGTTTTACCACATTAATCAATTAAGACATTATGTTACTAATGTATTCCTTCATATCAAAATGAGTTCAAGCTCTTGAACAAATAACATTTACATTATTTCAGGAAAAATTATGCCAGAAATCTGTTTGTTATCACATCTCTATAAATTATGCCAGAAATCTGTTTATCATCACATTTCTATAAAGCAATTATTGCATACAGAAGAAGAAAGTTTACTCTGACACATTACCACTAAGAATATTTATGGAGAAGGAGAAATGCAGAAGAGGCTTGAACTTAATAACGTAGGGCCATTAATTAGCATCAAATGAAAGAAAAGCAATAAAGCAATTTTGTCACCAATTACTGACAATTTGCCTA
The DNA here is from genome assembly GCF_026419915.1 of Harpia harpyja. Taxonomy (NCBI): domain Eukaryota; kingdom Metazoa; phylum Chordata; class Aves; order Accipitriformes; family Accipitridae; genus Harpia; species Harpia harpyja. The sequence goes on from NC_068947.1 coordinate 29,477,093, forward strand.
AGTACAACCATTAATTTTGGATAATATAACCCCATAAAATTGAGGAACAAAACTATTTGAATCAATATCCTTTGCTAGTCTCTTCCCACTAATTTAACTACTTTAAGGAGTATCAAAAGTTTTGAAACCTTTAAACGCCTTAAGAAAAATGGAAAAACACATGGTTATTATTTCCTACCTAAAAGTTGCTGGCTTTTGGTTTGGGGCTTTTTTCCCTCCTTTTTTTTTTGGCTGAAAATAAGGAAAACTAGGGCAATTAAAATTGTGACTCTTTGGAATTACCACAGTCAAAACATTTGTTTACTTACATTTTTCCTACCGTTTTAGAGAGCTTTCATAAAGGGAAACCTGATTAGGAGAGCCAGGAATATCAGTGTTTAATAGTTTGATTAAGGAATCTCCAGCATTTACCGATACTGCCAATATTAACATCAGGCAGCGACAAGGAATATGAATTCTATTTTCGCACTGGGATATGTTCTTTGCCTTTCCCACCTCCAGTCTCAAGAAAATGACAAAACCCACCAGCAAGCCCCCATCATTCACCCCCCAGTTCTCATCCCCAGCAGAATTTCCCTGACAGGCAGCATCACCCACTGACTGCCATTGGCGGAAAGCAATGGCCGTGCAGACGTGGCCATGGCAGCCTTGCCTCACACATCCTCCCTCTGCCCCCGTGCTGCACACCGCTGGCTTCATAGCACAAGGTCAACCAAGTATACACAAGATTTCATCGGTACAGCTACTCAGGCAACCTTCCTGAGTGCTGGCAAGCACAAGTGTCCAGTATTGGTGACAGTCTGCGCTAATGTTTTAAACGTTAAAAACAGGCAACGTGTCCTAATGCCAAAGTTTTGCAAAACTCTCCTAAGGCTGGTGATGACTTCTGTTAATGAATGTACTTTCTGGAGTGGCTTCCCCCTCTGCATTCCTCTGCGTTCACTCATCAGGAAACCAGAGCAACCTTTTGATAAATATTGATACGCATTTGGGAGAGAAAATACATGCAGAACACCTCCGTGCCTCCCCAAAAGACTCGCTGAGGAAACTTACAGTGTTTAATCAGCATCCATATCAATTCATAAACCTCGGGTGCTAGAGTACAAATAAACACTCTAAAGGGTTTTAGCCGCAAGGAGATAAGATCTCTCCCTGGGGAGACGGCTAGAAACTGCTTCATTGCCTTTGTGCAGACTACTGGAATGTGCTTGCTTTTCATTTCGGTCTTTGTGTCTGGCACTCAGGCCTCACAGGCAGTGTCTTAAGCCATGCAGGGTCAGGGCAAACAGAGAACTGCATTCATGGACAGATCAAGTTTATGTGAGAATCTGCTCCTCCTGTGCCCTCAATTTCCATTTGAATTGTTAATAAAATCTCAGCCTGAAAGCACATGATCCCATCAGTGGGGAAGTCATGCAGAGAATCCTCTAGCTCAGAAAAACAAAATTTCTTTATCTTTTTCATCCTCCTCCTACATTCGTGGGAATTATGCCATGTAAACCCCTTCCTAAAGTAACCCCCTCCCCCAGCACAACACCTGATTGCCAGCCCACAGCTTGCACTAAAAAGCAGGGGGGAAAGAAGGGGAGAGAAAGAAGGGAAAAAGATGCACAAACAACACTCCGCTACAGCAAAATCACAACCACAATAATTGCACCTTCGTAGCAGTTTACAGACTTCCAGACACCTTCAGGCAAAAGGAAACACAGATATTTCATTTTTAAGTTAATTTCCAACAGCTGATAACACTAGCTGCAAGACTTTCCCACAGCTTTATGACACTGCATGAACTACAGGGCCACAGAGATAATAAAAGGTCACACATAAAGGAAAGAACAGAGCCATACCCCAATTAACTTGGTCTCCCCATGCAAAAATTGTACAGGAACAAGAGCCGATACTTGCTGCAGGCATCAGACATGCATCTCCTAACCTTGCCACAGTCTAACTGGGCCTCTTGTTTCTTCTGCCTTTGCTTCTCGCAAACTGTTTTAATATTGAATGCTTTTCAGAGGGATGGGCTGATGAACAAAAACACGAATTTCCTGCTTGCCCTTTAAGGTGGGTTAAAGGGGGTGCTAGTAATCAATTATGGAATAAAAAGCAAAAAGAGACTAAAGATTTTACGAACTAGATGACTTAAAGTTTACAACCTGTTTTCTAACCAAAGCACCCCCTTTACTCCTTCCTCAAAAACTTCTTTTTTTTTTTTTTTTTTGTAGGGACAAAGTATAATACAGTATTCAAGTAAAACCTGTGTGAAATGCAATGACTCAGAGATTGCTGCAGTTTTTACTTGTTCGGATGAACAATAACTGCACTAAATATACAATGGAATTAAAAATCTTGTGGTTCTGAGTTTTGCCTGCTTCCAGCCCTGGCCTCCACTCCCTCCTCCTCCTCCTTGATTGGGAAGATGGTTTTGTTTGCAGTAGTCACTGGAATGAGAAAAGCTTTATGGAACCTGTGTCTCTGGGACCAATCCTGCCCAGCACTTCACTCACCAAGACTTCCTCTTCTGCCTGGTGACCTCAAAGCACTTGCTCCTTGCAGTAAGTACAAACTCCTGGAAAAGCAGATTAGACCTCTGAACAGGGCTTGGCTAAATCATTACTGAATATCATTAGTAGAAGAATATCATTATTGTGACAATATCTCATACTCGCACGCTAATTCAAAAATAATACAGGTATTTAAAGGTTCTGGAGGCCTGGGGGTCTGCTACTTTGGTCTGACGGGGATCACATAAACAGGTACAGAATCCATTGTATGATATATTCATATCAATAAAGGATATATTGCAGCAGTTTTTGAGGATGGACATTGCTAGTACATGATGAAACTGTTTCTGTTCTAGTCTTGATTTTACACATTTTTAGCTAGAGCTGGTGGAACTGCTCCTTGGGAAACATAACCAATGGATTGAGCCCTTAATCTGTTCACCAGGTGTCTGCAAATAGATTATGGGTGTTATTAATTACTTTGTTAGTCACAAGTCCTTGAGCAGTGTATGCAAACATATTTGACCCTATGACACAATTTTTAACTGACCAATACAAACAATCACTATTAGTTATTCACAATGCATGACTGGTCACTTAATTCACAAAATTATGTGCTTTTCCTGATTGGGTAGCCCAAACCATGCAGACAAGAAGGCCTTTTCTGTTTGCTGATTCTCCACAAATGCTCGCAACTGCCTAAGGAATCTACTTTCACATCAGTTAAAATGCTTTGTTCAAACGGGACTTTCAGTGCAACTGTTCTTGCAAATACTTGTTGCAGGTTGTTTTTTTCCCCACAGAATCTGTGACTGGTGAACATGGCTTTGACTTCACGCAATGAATACCTGGAGAACTGCAGAGGGAGCAGAGGATGAGTGGATAGCTTCATTACACCAATATGTGCACACTCGCAGAACACACCAATTGCCGCATGGCATTTACAATTTCAACATATCTTCTAACCCTGTGACAGGATGAAAACAGGCTTTCTTGCCCAAATGACCTCCTTTTCTCCCCAGTGCCTGAGTATAAACTCAGAGAACTATCCATCCTTTTTTGTATGGTCATCCTCTCCTCATCCAAGTACCTCCTTAAAACTCCTTTCTCTTGGATAGCTTATTGATGCTTACTCATATTTTATGGATACAGTGAAAGCTGCCATATCAGAGTGCTACATACAACAACTGAGAGCAACTGCAGAGCAGAAGAATATCCTTTCATTAAATCCAGACCAGAACTGCAATTCAGTGTGCGTGTGGATACAGGGGGGAGGAGAACATCATAGCAGGAAGTTGCATAAAAATGAAGTGTCATAGATATATATATATATACACACCTCATTACAATGTAGAGTACGTGTCTCACTATTTTTCTTTATCTGTATCCATTTAAAACACATGCCAACTATAACCTCAACTTAATCTTTTGTACTCTGTGGGAACCTCTATCAAGACCAATGGAAACACTGTAGTGAAAGTAGTAGAGAGTCCTCTCATTAGGTTTTTTCTGGTCAAAATACCTGTACTTTTTGGACAATTCTTTCCTTCATATAATACATATCCTTGGAACTAGCTAAGAATGTGAAGTCTCATCAGTAAATGTAAATATTTTCATCTTTTTTGAAATGTTCTCATCGTTATTCCCCCAAAAGAACTTGCATCTTCCAAGTTTTAGCTAAATGCCTTAACTAAACAGCCAGCTTTCCTCAATACCTACCTATTTCCTACTTTACCTTATATATACATGTTCTAAGTAAGTATATATTCTCTACATGACAGTCTGTGAACTTAAAAAGGTCTGAATACTGAAGTGGGTTTGTTTTTTTAAAAATTTAATAAAACACCCTAATTGTCCATGTTAATAATGTAATAGAATTAAATTATTTGAGTTAGCAGATTTTTTTTTACTTTATAAGAGTTTGATATCAGTATATAAAACCATATATATAAAAATATATATAAAATCTATATAAAATAGTGAGATTTGCAATGGCTATACCCCAATACAACATTAACGAGATAAAGCTTATTCACTCATTTTAAATAATGCACTTAGAATATTCCAATAACATTCTCTAAACTTAACATTAACTGCTATTTTGTCAGGTAATAAGCTGATAAATAAAACACACCCATTCTTAAGGAACTGAATGTAAGCAAAGCACATAGTCAACACACTTCCTTTTCAACAAAATCTAAAGCACTAAACAAATATACACAGAAACAACAATGCTACGTAACTCCTGTCTTCTTAAAGCACACTTTTTTCCTGCTTCAAGTGTATACTGAAGCAAATTAGACTTTACATGAAGTGGTTGTGAATTTTCATGAGTTTTAGAAGGCTGACAATTCAGCATGCAACAAAGCCAGAACTACCTATCTAGGTCATCCTGATCTTGACTGATGTGGCCCATTGCTGATTTGTACTTATACGGGCTTGCTAACTGTGCCAGATTATATACTGTACATATTATGTAAACAATGTGATCGAGGAAGTGGATTTAAAATACTAATTTACGTAAATTTGAACACAGATCTCTTGAAATGAGATTACAGACTTAGTTAAACTACACTTTCACCTTCCCTCTGGCAAGGGTGTATCTCTGAATACCAAAACCACAGCTACACAAGATTTTTTTTTTTTTTAATTTAATTACCCAATATAAAATATTTCTCATTGGAAAAACAACATCTGCATTTCTTTGAGTTCTGTTAGTAAAGATACAGTCTAACTTTTGCTTTTAAAGTAGTGCTCATGAAAACAAGCTTCTACATACTACATGGTCCATTTTAAAATACTTAATTTATCAAAATTTACATTGACGACATTAGGATTAGATTTTAAGGTTTTTCATTCTTCTATAAATATTCTACTTTACTTTCTGTTTAAAGATGGAAAAAAAGATCTTCCTATTAGTCCCCTACATAAAAGAGGGCACTTAGGCAAATGTTCAACAGCAACTACAACAGAATTTTTTTTTTTCTAACATGTTTTAAGTTTGTTTAAAACCCAGGATCTTATTTTATTAATTCTAGAAGCCCTTTAAAATACCTAGAGGACAGCTTGTGGTGAAAAGCTGGGGGAAAACCAATACCAATGCATCTGTGAAGAGGCTAGTCACCATCCTAGCTTGCACAGTCTCTTCAGCTAGCTCAAGCACTGCCAGCCAACCCAAAGTTGGAGAGGTATAAACCAAGAAAACCCCCCAAAACAAAGCGAGCAAGCAAAATACCCACGTTATTCCTTCCTACTCTTCAAGTCAGCTGAAGGACTGCCCAGGGTGGGAGGAACAATGGAGAGCAAATAAGCCTGTTCATGAGCACTCTCATCACTGCCTCTGAAAAGCAGGGTCCTCTTATGCATAAACTGAGTCTCCCTGCTCCAACAGTCTCATTAAAATTGGGTATCTTTATTTCAGTGGCTATGTCCAGTATCTCTAATGTAATGGGCAGCTTCATCCGATATGACTTTGGTCTGGTTTAATAAGTGAGCTTTCAGGGATGGATACGACTAACATCTTTATCAGCTTTTTCATTTTCTCAGATGTCTTTCCCCCTCCTCTGTTGGGGATGGTGAGGGCCTGCACCTTTAACGTATCAATTATACGCTTGCACAGCAAACAATGGCATTAGCTTCTCCTGGCATTTACCTAATTTAGCTTAATGTAGCAAGCATGGATGGCAGTGGCAGAAAAGACAGAGAAGCATGGCTTTTGGCACCTGTGCTGACAGCTTCCTAGGTACCCCAGGCACACCTTGATTGTGTTTCCCTTGATACTATTCTCCAACTTGGCCAGGTGTAGCTAGCCATGAATCTGCTACATATGCTGTTAGATTTACTAATTTTTCCTAAACAATTACCTTCTAGAACAATTAACAAAACACAATGCACTGTTTCTTTCAAGTCACACACTTTCATACTTTCCAGGCTCTCCACAGCTAAAGAATCTGAATACGAACCTCTACGTTTCCAATAACATGGCAGTATATTTTCCTGGAGGTTTTAGGGGGAGAACATCCCAAAGAAAAAAAAAAATGAGAACAAAATCAGAAATCAAGGTTTAGTTCAAGCATCTAATAACTACTGAGTTCAATATATTACATACCTATTTATCCTTGAGGATCTGGACCTTGTTGATGACAAAAAAGCTTGAAAGGTTTAATTTTGAAAGATACACATCTGGCACATGGTAACTTCCAACTTTCAGAGGCTCTATGTGATTTTTAATTTCTGCTGTGCTGACAAAGCAAGATTGGAAATCTGTGATGGTGTAAGGAATACATCCTCAATAGTCAAGCTCAGTGTTCACCAGTTTTTAAAACTCTTTCCAAAGTGCAAGGCAGTTCTGCATTTTCTGTGATATATTACCTAAAGTATTTTCAAATTCATTCATTAAATTATCTCAAAATTATCAGCTGAAATCAATATATGTTTACAGTGAACAGTGACAGATCTGGAATACAAGGATAAGGATGAACAGCAAATGCCCAGAGCTGGTCTTCCAGAGTATGGAAGAGAAGTGCAGGGTAGTTGAGTGGTTATCACCTGGGAGAGCTGATATAACAAGAGGTTAGGAGATTACTGGGAAAGTAGGTCCTGCAACACCTGATAGTCAGCAAGTAGGCAGATGTCATATTTTCTACATATAACTCCTATTCAGATGAGTATGGTGGGTGCTCAACTCACAAGAGGTGACTGGCTGCAGCAAAACGTTAGAGAATCCTGGTTTTCACATGTAGAGGAATACTACAGTTTCTGACATAATAAACCTAACATAGGAGACAGCAAACCCTGGAGAAGAGACTGTAGGCTTATCCCCTCCAGATGCCGCTCTATGGCCAACTTCTGGTTTGCCTCCAGATGTCTCCTGGGTCAGCAGGCACCACAGCGGCCACTACCAATTGAAGGGATTGATTCCTGCTCCCTTGCTGCAGCTTCGCTGGCGGTGAGAAAATCCTGCCAAGCTACAGGGATGCTTATCAGTATGGCTAAATGCATGATCCTGGGAAGCTTTATATCACAGGGCTCTTTAAGGTTACTGACAGGGATCAACTTTGCAATTCATCTTTGGGGACATCTTCAGGAATCTCTTCTCATGAAATATCTGAAGGAATTTCTGTGATAGCAGAAACTCTATAAACCTATGATTAAGGCAGTAGTGAGTGAAATTAGTGCACCTAATCAAAATTGGACTCAAAAGGTACAGTAGGAAAAAAGATTAGGTGATAAATCACTTTTTATTGCAAATTTTAAATAGGAAAGAAAGAAAGGAGGAAAAATTCAATAAAATGGTCGGGCTAGCTAAAAGCTCAAGCAAGCAGGAGTAATAGTCCAAGAAATTGTTGCATCCAAATTGCATAAGTCAAACAAGGGCATAAATCTGAGAAGTTAAAGTAAATAAATGTGAATAAAAGTACATAAGATTTTTAAATTAAATCAGAAAATCATGTGTTCAATTCTGAGGGGAACAGTGTGTGCCAGAATATTGAGTTATACATTGCTTTATTGAAGAGTAGGTCAAGATCTTATCTGCTCTATTATGAGGAATGTCAATAAAAGGCTGTGGGATGATAAAATGTTTAATTAAAAATGAACATTGTGCAACATATGAACTCTTTGTATTACACAGAAAAAGGAGTCAAATGTTTTATGTTCTCCAAGTTACAAATTGCACCGAATCATTTTCCCTTCATCAAACATTCTTATCACTATGAAATCTTGTATAAAAATAGATTTATTTATATTGGCTCCTTTACAAATTAGTTTAAGATTATCTACCTCCAGGGTACTTCAAATACTTTGAAAATCTGGGACAACTGTGATGAGAAGAACACTAAGGTCTTGTTTTCTTGATACTCTTCCAGTTGAATAAGGGGTATGTTTTGGCAAGTTAATTAACAAAGCAAAGGCTTAATACTGATTCAGTGAGTTGGTCAAAAAGTAACAGGACCTAGCAAGACTAAATACTTTGGTTTATTACGTATATAATACACAGGCATACAACATCACTGTCCTAAAGATCTCTAACAACTCAGTAGACAAGGTAACAAACTATGACACCAGGAAGAGTATGCAGAATTAAATGCAGCAATACCCATGATAGACAGACATAATATTTCCTCTCTGGTGAAAATTATCTTACGCCCTCACCCTCTTTGCAATGCTAACCATCTCAAACAAGAGGAAGTGCCAATGCAAGGGTACTTATCTATGAGGGTAATGTCTCAGCAAGGGATTTCAAGCTGGAAAGTATGGTTTATACATAGTTTTAAAGGGATGAAGCAAAATGCAGGCAGCATGAAATGGTTTTAATCAGCTGATAGGAAGCTGATAGGAAAGAAAAATTATGTACGAAATAAGAATTCTGATGCCCTTTAGTAGAAGGTTTTGTAAGTTATGGATGACCTGTGGGTGATACATGCTCCAAATGTAGGAGTGTGAAAGAGTCTATTACTAAAGCAAGAATAATACTTAAGAACAACTTTTCACCCATGGACAAAAATAAGCTTATCAAATCAAAATGGTTGGTAAAGGAAAATCCACAATATGCTCAAGGAAAGAGTTTGTGACTGTAGAAACTACTAATATTAAAGAGCTATTAAGTGATCTAGTCTTTCCTCTCAGAGTTAAGCCTTGTTTCTTGCAGTCCATTTTATAGCCTTCAACAAGCAGAATAGTTTTATATTGTATCTTACCTGTAGGATTGCCACCCCATCCTTTGGGAATTTATTCTGAAGTCCTTTCTCTCCTTTTATCAGAGAGTATATCCTGAGAGTCAGTCTATAATTACCCCTAACAATACTGTCATATTTAAGGATAGAAAAATATAGGTATAGAAATGTTTTTTTCTTTGAGCATAGGATCCCCCAAATCAAATACAAATAAACTTCAATAAAAGAGAATTATTACCTAAGAAGCAGATTTGATAGTAATATTAAAAACTAAGTCCTCAGAGAAGGTCTAGTTAGAGGGATGAATAGAACAAATCCTTCACCAGGAGCCAGCAGAGATTCCCAGGGTCATGGCCTAGCTGAAGTTAAGAGAAAAAATCCTACTGATTTCAGTGGGGTTGGGATATCATCCCCATATTTTATTCATAGTATATCATCACAAATGGAAACTACAAATGAAGCATCATGAGGCGAGAGGCGAGGTGCCCATAATTAGTAATGTTTTCTTCCACTGTAATAGCCAAGACCTCTCCCTGAACTCCAATGGAGGCAAATTAGTTCCACATGTCAGATACCAACTGTAATATCTTCCCTTACACTTGGTACACAATAAGGGGATGCAGTACAGCATAAAGCAATTAATATATTTCTTTTTATGAAATAATGCATGACAGAACAACTCAGAAAAGATGTCTCTCACTTGAAAGTGGTGAGTTGCTAGCCCATGAAGAGTAGAAGTAGGAAAAGCAATCAATGGAAAATAAGATAAATTAAGCCCCCCCCCCCCCCCTCGTCTGACATCTTCCTAGTGGTTGCCTTACTTGCTTCATTTCAACCCTTCTTTTCTTGCAGGTCTCCAGGTACCCCCACTTACAACATCACCTCTGAATCTGGGATTACAATCTGTCACAATCCAAACTGAAACAGGTCAGGTTGCATGGTTTTCTGCAATAGAAATCTAACATATAGGATAGGACTGCTAAGCATAGGCAACTAGTGCATTTTGCATACCCTATGGTATCCTGCCAAGGGCTCAGCTGCCATTCCAGATGGTTGTGGCTCTATTGCAGGTTTTGTGTCATATTTACCAGTCCCATGTTTAAGTAACAAACTCGCACCTCAATATGTCTTTTACCAGTGAGAAAATAATAAACTGGAACTAATGCCATTAGGCAGTATCTATTCATTGCACTGCACTTTGACCAGAGATGATGTGCATAAATAATATGCAAACGTTTCTCAAAATCACTCTCATTAAACCATTCTATTAAAAAATAACCTCAGCTATGGAGCGCTAATTAAGATATGCTATTTCTGACAACACATGCACAGGGACTACAGAGTATACTTGTAGTCACAGGTAACAGTCACAACATCCCAAGAATGCTTTGGAACAAAACTGTGAGACTAATGAAAGCTCATAGAACATTGTAGCCCAGTATAACACCTGCATGCATTAATAGCTCTGGTAGAAACCAATACAGAGGAAGCAACCAAAACCAACGACAAGTCAAGATGAAGTGAAACGTGGTTCCAGGACAATACTCTATTTTCACAACTGCCCCCCTCCATTGTCATACTTCTACAATTCCCCTATAGCACTTCTTCAGGGTTTGCTAATTAAAGGGTCCTCTCCAAGCAAACATCTCTTTCCCAGTTTCCCCAGTTCTAAGCTTTTCATATATATTCTTTTTTGCTTTCCTAGCTCCAATGTGCTTTAACCCATTTTTTGCAGCACTATGTTGAAGAAAGACCATGTGCACTTGATTATTCTGCTGCCTATTTCAATAGTCCTTAAGACTACAAGCAATGAATTTTGTCCATTGTAGAAATCATTGATATTATGGACTCTATTTTTTCTCACAACCAATGACAGGAATTAAAATATTTCCCAGTTTCTGTTGCTGATCATGAATGGTAGTTTTCGCTGCAATGCAATGGTGGCACCTTGAAAATACCTTCTGCTGATAACTTGAGAGGTACAACAAAGTAGTAGCAGCAATAGCTGTGAGATTGGTAACATTTCTCCAAAATTTAGAAGACTTAAAATACCTGTTTGACTTCATTTATATTAAATAGAAAAGTAATTATGAGGAACTTCATCAAGCTGTGCCCTTGTGAAAAAGAAAGAAACCTACCTTATTCTAAGAGACCTCTTCCATCTGCCAGTAGTACTCAGTGCTGCATGTGGCATCACCAGAATGGGGCATCACACAAGACAGAAGCTGACATCTACAGAAAATGTTACTTTCCAGGCCTGTAACATAAAGACAATGCACAGTTCTTTCAGAAACAATGACTCTGTAAAAACATTGCACTGTGTAATTCCAAGATTATTGTTGTTTAATTCATCCCTATCAAGTCTGATGTTTTATAAGGGAAAAGAAAAAAAAAAACTTCACCACTCCTCAACTTGGCAAACTCGACATCTAGAGTTCAAGCCATGTTTTATGGGTTATGCATCATCATCAGTAAACTTGATCCAGTTTATTAATATAATGAAGTGCCTTTCTTTGAAAAAACTGATTTTAACCATTTGGAAGTAAAGACACTGTTACTTTGGTGTATAAGTTCTCTTGTAACTGCCAAGTATCCAGTATACAACAGAATGTTGAATACCATGGTAACAGTTTCAAAATATGCAGTAACTGTAGTGTGAAGATAAGCATTGTAGAATTAGACATAAGTGAACTAAAGAGGTCTGTGTATGACAAATTGAAGGTCATATTATTGCAATTTCATTAATTTTTTTGATAATACATTAACCAAAGTGGAAACTGACTTCTGCTCCTAAATCCACATGGACTTGTATACAACCAATATGAACACACACAGGAAGGAGAAGTGGAGAAGGAGGAGTTGATTATTAAAGAACAAGCTGAGACTACAATGAATACAAGCCCCATTAAAAAAATATATAAAATTTATAAACATTATTTTCAGGCATTCTCTTTTCACAGTCATCAGCAGATTTTGAGCCAAATTCAAGATAGTGTGTAAACATGCATAACTTCAATAGAGTGGCAATCAAGTTTAGAAGAGACTGATTTAATCCTTTATTGTATAAAGTACCAATGACTTCATATATCCCTTACCCTCTTTGTTTGGAGTAGCAGAACCTCACTAGCACTCTAACTAAAGGTATGCCGACAACAGTTAAAGTATATCATTTTCGGGCAAATAGAAAATGTCTTGCAACAAAGTGTCTTTCCGAGTTTGAAGTTCTTTTAGTGACTGAAGACAGAAAATAAATATTTTCAATATTTTGTTCTAAGAAGTCTGTAAACCAAGTGCCTACCTGCAGAATGCAAATAAAATATTTTCCTTATAATTGATGTATCCAATAATTAAGTAATTATTTCTCCAAGGCAATTTTTTTTTTTTTGATTGAAAGTAATACATATTTTAGGTACACAAAAATACAAGGCAATTGATCCCAGTATGGTACACATCCCTTTCATTAACCTCAAGTGTTGAATTATGTCTATGTGTTTATCATGTCTGGGTATCTACTTATATGGACATATATATATGAGATTACAAGACTAAACCTCAAGAGACCCATGGTTCAAAATGTCAGTCATGCACATACTGTAGATGAGTAGGTCCAAACAAGAAAACAAGCCTGTCATGCTTCTAATTGGTTTTCTTTATTAGCATGCACAGAAATCCCCATAGGCAAAGTCATGCATAGGTAAAATTATTGGGTTTCAACTACTTTTTGCATAACATTGTTAACCCTTGAAATGCAGATTTTAATTCAATCAGGCACTGGCATTGTTGCTTTTGTTATGTGGCTTATGGAATAAATTGAAATTTCAGTCCCTCAGTGGTAGCCATTCAATACAAAATTCAATAATTGTACCACAGTATGACATTCTCCTTCACTTCACATAGTTTCAACCTGGTGAGAAAAGGGTATATAACTATGTACCATAAAGAAAAAAACCACATAATGAATATCTCTTCAACTACTTTTCATAACACGATGTCCCTATTCACTTTCACAGTGATTGTCAATCTTAGTAACAGGCATAGGAGAATAACTAGAAACATGTACTACTGCCCTAAAAAAAATCAGATCTTTCGGGGGATAAACATTTACCCAGAATGCTTGATACAAATTCATCTGTGTCAAGGAACTCCGGTCAGATCCAATGCACTTTAAATATGCTGGAACAGGGTCCCACCAGCACTCTCTATTTCATAGCTGAACAAACTTGGCATTTAATATATAAATGATGAAGGCAAAATATCAAAGTCCATAGAATAAGAAAATATAAAGTATGTTCAAAGTTATAAAGTGTAAGTAAGTCTTTAATAAGGGACTATAGCACACCCATCTCAAATCAACGTCTTGTGTAGGGTCAGAAGTAGAGCTACAATGGAAATAAAATTTTTTGTTCCTAAAGCAAAACAAAACCAAACTCTGTGAGAGACAACAGAGCTCATGGGAGGGGAAAAAAATACCAAAGCAAAATCTTATGGTACTGAGACATCATATGCTAAATGTTACCACAGTTTTTCTCTTGGATAGGGAATGAGAATAACCTCTTATTTAAGGTAAGTGTAATAGGAACAAATTTACCATGAAATATCAATGTCCTGCTGCTTTCCACATTAAGGTAAAAAAGTAAAATATAAACAGTTAAATAAAATCTTTAAGCCCTGCCTAAGAATTCTATGGATCGAACAATTTTCTAAAGGAAAGATGCAGTAAGTTTCGGCTCACAGCCAAGCCCTGGCTTCAAACAAGCTAGAGACCCAGTCCTGTATTATTTATTCTCTTTCAGAAGTGAAACCTCAACACTACGCTCTCAGGGCTTCATCTTCTCAGCCAATCATCAGAGCAGCACCTGAGGAACTAGATGCTGGTCTTTTTCCAAAGCATGCAGAAAAGAAAGGATGATCTCAGGTCTGTCCAAAAAAATTTGGTACAAACAGGAAAAGTGGATATTCTGAAAAATACATTCTGTACAGTGCTGAATAGTCATCATTGGCTGGATAGACGTTATAGTGCTCTTCCCCTTTTCCAAGAATTGGTGTGAAAGACCCAACAAACGACTATGAAAAATGATAACATTCAAAACTACTTGAGCAAAGGTGACTGATTTTATGGCATTTACAACTAAGAATACTGTCACTTTGATTATTGTCTCAAAATACATAAAATGAAAGTACAAAATGCAGTCCTTCATGACGATTAATTATAAATATTTTGGCACTACAAAAATTCAACAGAGGAGAGCTTACTCAGAAAAGAAGGGGAAAAAAAAGTGTTAAAAGTAGAAATAAGCTTTTTCTTCATACACAGTCTGGAAGTTTTATGTGCTGTTAATGTGCCTTGGACTTTCAATACTCCATCACATTGCAGTGTGTTCCCATTCCAGCTTCAGAATGAGGTGACAGAAAATAACAACATTCAATTAGTCTGCTTGATCCTTGATCTCTGTCCACTTGGGGTGACACTTCTGAATATCAATTTGTTATGGAAAGCACCATCCTTCCTTTCTTATTTGGCCTCATTATTTGTTTATTTATTTATCTACTGGTATTACCTATGAACATTAAAAACATATTGCCTACAAGCGTGAGCCCTCAAATGTATGAACTCCATATTGCATCATTTTTCATATGAGGCAACCCAGCAGCTGAATTTGTCTGTTCCAGTTAGGAAATAACCCTCACAGAGAGGGGAAGGGCAGAAATGAAACATTGTGCCACTAATCAGAAATAATGTGTATTTCTACACTGCTATAAAAAGCTGATTTTGATTTGCATTAGTGCTATCTCACCTTATTCTAAGAGACTTGTACAGGTAAGTTGAACTTTAATGATCTGGATGAATCTGTGGGCTAATAAAAGCACAGCAGGCAAAACAGTTCCTACTCCACTAGTCTGAACATGGTTTTATGCTAGCTTTGTCCACATGCTAAATAAACACACAACATCTGAATTTGCTATTGACAAACTAAGAAAATATTTTATAAGCCATCTTTGGTTATTTCCAAAAGTAGCTATGCTGATAGTGTGAACATCTTAAACCAGTATCTCTTTGTTGGATAAAAGCAAATGTTCCTATCCTTGCTTTTGTGCCACCATTACAGCTTCCTTGATGTATCATTTTGCTAAAATACTCCTTCACAATTCAATGCCTTGACAGCAGATAATTTACAGTCTGGTGACAGGAACAAACAAGAACTGACAGCTTATGAAATACAGAAAGTGAACCAAGGTGTTGTCTTCTCCCTTCTCCTTTCAAATGGCAATAGACTAAGTCCTAACTTCTCTTTTTCATTTATTTTCCCATTGTCTTTTTTTTTTCTTTCCCAACAGTGAGAAACACTAGAAACCAGAACCTGAAATACTTCCTCTCTAATCCTGACATTTTTGTACTAAAAATGATTACAGTGCTCCAATACAATCTCCCAAATTACCTGGGTAGTGCCATTTTGGTGTTTCTGAAGACAACTCTGGCAATACAACTACGGGCTAACCCAAGAAGCAACTCACTAAGATTATAAAGACTTCTTTACTTATTTCACCAGTATTACTGCCTGAAATCCATTTTGGTTTCATCCAGAATGTGTTATATTGCTGAATTTGCTTAAGGATACCTGTACTTATTAAAACCGGCCACCTAAACTTTTGAGCTGACTTCCATTAGACACCAAGAAGCCTGCAGGCAAAGGCTTAATGAAATTATACCTATTATCTTCACTGAAATATCACTAATTGGAGCAGAAAGGGTGCAACACTAAGTGTCTGCAGTTAAAGTTGACATATAAAGTAGGACTGAATTCTCTTCTTCAGAGATGCATCCCAGAATTGGCATCCATGAAGATTAGACATCATTGACTTGAATTTATAACAATGCAACAAGCCCTGTGAGCTGGCATCAGCAGAGCGTGTGTTTCTGAGGAACAAGACATCACTGACTGGGGGTAGGGAGGTTCTTCGATTCCATGATCTACTTTGCTTTCAACATAAATTTTTCCTTATCTAGTTTCATGAAAGGCAGAAATTATGATAGTACGGCGATATGAACAAAGAGGACAAAGAGTATCCTGTTTGATTTTAAAGCATGGTCAGATTTTAGTGCAGCAAAAATTTAGGAATGTGAAAAAAATCACTATCTACAAAGTTTTAAAAAGTCTATAATCCAAATGCTGCAATTTAGCAGACTCGGATTGTGAAAATAGTGTTTTATGTGAATTAGTAGTTGCTCTGCTTTTACTTTTGTAAATTGAATCTTCAACTTTTTGTTCTTTATTTTTAAAATAAATACCAATTTCTTTCACTGACCAAGATCTAGATGGCTAAAGTACTATCCTTGATCTTCGAAGCCTCTGGAGTTGATTTGAAGAGATGCAGCTAGTCCCCAAATCTTTGAACATTTTTAGAATGGAGCTCACAAATCGAATTCTGAGGTTTTCAAACATGCAAAAATATTTCCTAGATGTGCTGATTTGCCCTGAGAAAGGTCACTTTTCTCATGTCATTCAATCAGAAGCAGAAGTGCTAGGATTCATTCCTAAAGGTGTTTGAGCTGGTGTAACAACTGGAAAATAATAAACAAACTGTATGTGCCATCATTTCTAAATTATACAGATTCTATACCTACCACAGTCTAATGAAACCAAAAAATTATTGACTCCCAGGACTGCGCCTGAACAGCGGGGTGGAGGCATGGGGGGGGGGGGGGTCCCTTCTCATAAAGGACTGATAACTAATGTTCTTAATCTGGTAAGGATATTAACTATCTAAATATATTTATTACCCCTTCAGACTTTGTATTTACTGTATTATACTTAAAAAATGGTTTATTGTTATAATTACTATGGTTTAAAAATTAGAACAATATCAAAGCCAGAGATGTTTCTTTTGGTGAACAGAAATTTTGCTGAACAAAAGCAAAAAAAGGCTGGAAAGCTCCTTCTGTAAACTTTGGGTCTATTTCAGTTTTGAAAACATGCTCAGCAATTGCCATTTGTTGACATTCAGTTTCATGACAGCAGATTATTGCAGAAAATAAAGTTTGAAAATGAATTTGAAATGAATTTTTCACCAGCCACAGTTCTGGTGCAGGGCATTTGTCACCCTAACACATGTGTACTAGAATTAATCTTCATACTGTATAAGGCTTCCCCAGTAGCTTCACACCAGAGCAGATCACAGAGAATTATCGGATTTATTATCCTTTTATTGATCTTCCTGAGGCATTTGGATGGATTGATTCTGATATGCTACTCCTTAGACATATTAGATAGATTGCTTAACAAATTTCAGAGCAGCTGACCGTGACCAGGTCAATATCTCACAGGAAGTTCTTCCTCACATATACACATCACTTGCCAGGAGCATGTCTGTCTTCTGATCTACAGCTGTCATCTTGTGATATACAAAACAGACTACAGAGGAAGTTAAAGTACCCTAATTTTATCTTTTGAATTTAGACTATATTTGTGGCTTAATAGTATGCTGCTTTGCATAACTACTTTGAAAGATCTCCATTATTCTACTGTTATCTAACTATCAAAAGGAAATGTGTCTTCAGAGATAAATCACTCATATTACCACTTTTTGCTTTTAAAAATGCCAACTTCTGACAAAATGGACAGCCTTCTGCGGCATGTTTTAGTTTGAACTGTGGAGCAGAACAAAAGGAAGGACATTTAGTAACTTTTTAAGAGGCTACATGATAGAATCTGGCAAGGGAACTTTTGGCTTACCACAGCAGATTCAAAGCCTGACACGACTGTTCCCTAACCATGCTAAATACATCTCATGCTTCTGAAGTGGAGAATACTGCCCTCCCTGCAGATCTCATCCTACTGCCCAGTAATAATGGCCTGCTCCTATTTTACCATTAGTCAGGAGCCTTTATACACTACAGAGACCAAGGCTGTGTCCAGCCTAGGACTATGCATTTCTAAACATGGAGTTTGACCCTCAACTCACCTCCCACCCAATCTCCCAGCACAAACATACTGAAATCTCAGGTGTCCTCCTGGCACAGCAGTTTGGGCTAACTCAGGCCTGTCACTTGGACTCACGCAAGGCCAAGCAAGCTGGAGCTGGGAGGCTGCTGTACTGCGAGTGGTAGCCGCTAGCTCAAACAATCCCAAGTCCAGGGATGGAAGAGATTGTATCAGCCTAGGGAAAAGGAGGAGGACAACTCCTCCTTTTCCTTTCTGTCCTTCAGCTCTGCCTGCCCTAAACTGAAGTGAAGGATGGATGGATGGGAGGGAGGAAAGGAGGGAGGCAGGGGCGGAAGAAGACAGTACAGAAGTCCTTGGCATGCTTTATCAGACCACTGTCTCAAGTTAGGCAATAGGGAATACTAAGGACGGGACTTAATCTCACTTCTCATATGTTTTATTCAGAACTGTAGGAGGGCACCTTTATCAAGGAGATAATGCCTGTAGAGAGAGACCTCTCTTTAGGTTAGATTTCAACAGTGTTTCCTTCCAGTTTACCTTTTTTTCTTTAAAAGTTATGCCAACCACGGAAGAGGAAAGGCAACACTGTTGGCTAGTTCCTCCAACCCTTTTTTTCTTATTTTAAATACAGAAATATAATTATTAGACCAGTTGCTCAGACAGTATGAAAGTTGAGCCATTTATTTTCTGTGCATGAAAGAATCAATACACACAAGTCCCTTTTCAAGGAAATGCCCTACCTGCCAGGCTACAGGTGATTTTGGCCACATCTTGGTACTGAGAACCTGATGCCTACGCTATGAACATTTCAATTATAGTTTCCTTCTGCAGTTTGAATGCCCAGCTGGAGAGCATCTGCCACATTAGCTTCATCTGAAATGAAACCGATTCATGTGCTCCAAGACACGACACACAATAAATAGAGATGATTTCTTCTGCAAGTCTGTTTCACATGCATCCATATGAACTGCTTCTGAAGTTAATGGAGACTGTATGTAGCCTAGAAGCAGTATGAACCAAGGAGTTGAGATGGGTGGCTGAAATTATTGATCAGATGATACTAAAAGAGAAGGTAACAAGTATACTCAGAGAAGTTTATTCACTGAAAACATTTCCTCCCCAAAATTTAGACTGATTAACTCAAAAATAAACTAAAGAGTAACTGGCTAATAAGTTAGTCTGAATATTTTTGAGAGCAATTCAAGGTAACAGCCCAAGGATAAATTTAGATATCTAGAGATAGACAGAGATGGCAAGTACTTTTTTTCTGTTGGCACTATGAATAGAAAAAAAAGTGCTTTCAGTAAAGAAAACAGTCTTCACACCACAATTTTTCCCAGTACAGAGGAGTTCTCTTATTTAAATTATGCAACTTACAAAAAGTAAAAGGTTATGAAATCTTTGAGAACTCATGGTCTTTTCCACAGAATTAGATGGACCCTAAAGATGAACAAGAAGAAAAATGAAACTGAATTTACTCATTATGTGGTATTTGAAAGTCCCTCTACAAAGTCTTCCATGAATTCAGTTTAACTGAGGATGTTTCATTTCTCCTTATCCAGATCCATACATTTCTCAAGGACTAGAAATTTAGAATCCACAATTCACTGCTTTCAGTAGTAAAGGAACAAGTAATCCAACCCACGCATGCTGGGATTTTCAAGGAAGCCTAAGGTAATAAAATGTTCAAATTACTTTTAAATTCAATGGGAGTCAGACTTCCAACTCCTTAAGACCTGTTGAAATTGATATCTGTAACTTCCAATATCCTGAAACCAAAGAAATTAAAATTTTGAAAAACCTTCTGTGAACTAGTAACTGTTGATTATTTAATGGCTGATTAAAATTTCTTACTACCTGCCTCCAGAATTTCACAGTAGGAACATTACACTCATATTTCTATATTTCATAAATGTCAATTCCATCTGACATTGTGTGTTACTCAACATGAAAGATATCTGGAAAATAATCCTACATAGCAGTAGGCTATGGCATAAAAGCTATCCACTGAATGCTACTAATAATGAGCTAGCAAAAAATTTAGCTAAACAAGTAAAAATACAAGCCTTTCATAAGAACATATTTTATAAAGTAGAACTTTATAAACTTTAAGAGCAGAAAATAAAGTTGGAGATTGCATCCCTGTTGTGTTCAAGCACAGCAAGAGGCATTCGGGATTCCAGTCCACCAGCTACTCCAGGATGGGTTCTCCTTTTCCCATGTGCTACACCCTTTATCCATGTGCTACACCAAAAGGCATGAGAAGCCATGCTTCTGTTGCAACAAAATGCAAAAGCAAAATTAAACAACACAAACCTATTTTATGAAACTAAATTATTGGCTTTCAGCCGGATCTAGGGGTTAGGATGTGACCTGCAATCACATGAGTAACTAGTCTAATACTTGAGAAATGAGTCCCTGCACTGTCCCACAGAACAAGTCCAATGTCAGCTCCTCTCCTGCTCAAGGCAGAGGTAGCCCATCCTTGACTCTTTATTACAGGGACAGCAAAAGGCAATTTTATCAACACTTCTGAGAAGCTTTTAGCCAGCTCTAATCCTTTTTTACAATTCATAAAATCTGAAGACTGCACTTTCTGGTTGGGAAGGTTTTGTGCTAATATGGGATCATGAAGGAAGGGATTTGGGGTGCACAGCCCTCACTGGGAAGTTGCATATGGTTCTTCTGTTGATACTTTCAAGAGTTAGGAACATCTACAATGTATGAGGCTTGGGGATTTCTCTGTATAAGCATTAGAACTGGAGAAAGAGAAACTTGTGTTTGGTCTAATAATGAACAAATATCTCATAGCAAAGAAATTCTAGTATTTCAGTGCAGAAATAAAGAACAGCATTACTTGTTTGCATGCCAGGTCAATTTTATTCCTGTTTTAAATATGGGGAAATGAGGGCACTGGGAAACTGCAACTTTCCATCAATAAAAGAGTAGCCGTTAACTAAATCCAAGATTCCTAACTAATGTGTATCCTGCCTATAACTGCCTTCATTGCCTTTGCTTTCTCTGCAGGGCGCATTGGTTTTGTCCTTCAAAAATCTGTCTTGCATATAAGAACTGAAACCCTGGTCAAACACGATACAAGCAGAAAAATGGAAAAGGTCTTAAGAGGCCACATATAATGTATCCAAGCATGAAATGGCCCAAGTTTATAGAGCAAAGTAAACATTTGACAGTATTTGTAATCAACATAGGGAGTCTTTTATCGCTTTGCAGAAATCTACGCCAAGAAAAAATTGCAGGTCTTTTATTTTTTAATGATGCAGCATGCTGTTAATTTGGGTATAATGCCAAAAAGCCCCATAGTAATATTCAGGAAGGAGCTGTCTAGAAACCCCTCAATGTCTTAGATAAAATTGAATCTGAATGGCTAAACCAATTTGAAGACAAATCAATTTAAAACTAATTTTATCCCCAACATGCAGTTTTTTAACAAACATCTTTCACTACAACAGAGATGCTAGCAACATCCTTAAACCCAACACGTTTATTCTGTTCCTGAAGTTGCATACAAACATGAACAATTTTCTGGTACTACTCAGACTACAGAGAAAACAAATGCCTGAATTCTTCCTCTTCTGTTGTCTTATTCCCATCATTAAAAACAAAGTCCACCTCACAGCTAGGCAAACACCTTGGAATTTCTCCTGCCCTGGTTTCTTGCCTATTCGTCAAAACCGTCCTCTCTCTCACCTGCAGTTTTAAGGTCACGCCAAGGTTCCACACACAGAGACTCTTCCCTTCTGGCATAAATAGGTCAAGACTGGTTTGAAATCTCACCAAAAAGATGTGTATTCTCTTGCATTTTGTATCGAGATGCTGCAGATATGGGGTGGGAAGGAAGAGGGAGACAGAGAGTTCTTGAAAGTGCCTGAAGGTAGCTGAGAGGCAGCCCACACGGCCGGGGCGCAGGGCAGCCCAGGAGGGAGACACAGAACAGATCTCACTCATCTTCTCCTTTCATGCAAAAGACGTTTTTTACTCTGTGTCCCAGAAGACCTGCTTCCTAGACAGTTTTACTCTTGTTCCTAGTACCCCAACAAGCGACCAACCACACCCTGGCATGCCCAGCACTATAATATTATGCTATAGGGAAATACTATTCCTCTGCTGGAAGGTTGCATAGCTCAAAATCTGAGCTTTGCCTTTAAAAAAGGCAGCTACGCTGCCCATCACTAAGCAAAATTGTTCAACACAGCCTGGCTCCTTAGGCATTAATTGTAATGGAAAACAGAATTATAGTCTGATTTTTTAACAGCTTTTTAACCTAGCAATTGGCACGTTTCTACATATGTGTGTATATATAGACACATATATGCTTTATTAAAGTAATTTCTCACTTGTCATTATTTTTAAATGTTATCACACTCCATCATATACATGCTGTGTACATATAGTTATTACTCCTGTTTTATCCTGTAAGTTAATGATAAGCTTGACAAAAAATTCACTCTACTCCAGCAAGCCTCCAGATGTCAGCGCAGCATACTCAGTGCAGGTATTGCATTAACCACTTCATGCATCACACAGGGATGGGAATGGTTCCTTTTTTCAAGGAATAAGTGAAAACCTCTCAGAGCCCATCATACACTGACTTGATTAAACTGCTGCCACCTTCCACTCACATCAAGAAAACAAACATGACCGTATAAAGTAAAGCACAGTACATTTGTGGCAAGATGGAGACCTCTCATGTATTTGTTTGGCTGTAATAACTATCAAAATAAGAATATGCAATAGTAAGAGATGTATGGGAGAAAACGTTGAAAATTAGGCGGTTTTATCTTCCATAAAACTGTGAGTAATTAGCCACCTCAGTTCCAGTCTCCACCTCTGAATTTGCACAGGAAACAATCTTGAAAAATGCACCAAAAGAAGCAAATTAATTGTCTTGGTTGACAAAGCAAGGAGCCTTTTTTTTTTTTTTTAAAAATCAATCCCTATTAACTCCTAAAAAATAGTATGTTGTTTCTTCCATGGTACTTTCAAAAAAAACATGTAAACCCAGACAGCAAATGACTTCACACTCTCTTATCCTTCCAGTAGTTATGATCTGGCCCTGAACATTAATGTGAAGCAATATGAAGTTTCCTGTTACACTTTTTATTGCTTTTGAATCCAGCCTGAAACCTCACCTTAACCTTCTAAGTCCTGCATTAATCACATCCTTGTTTTTTGCGCTGACATAACGATAGCATAAATGTAAAGAAAACAATGATTCAGTATTTTAGAAAATCTGAAACAGTACAGGCTTTTGTCCTCTCTACTCACCCTTTTATAATTACATTTATATTAGTTCTTATCAAAACAAATCACTACTCAATTACAGCGCTTTCAAACCAAGGAGAAGAAAAGGCATCTGAAGAAACACAAAAATATTTCGGTCTAACTTTAAGTTTCAAAAGGAAGCATAGAATCAGGCTGTTCTTTCATTTATTCTGAAGCATTCAGAAGTTGATTCAAAATGTGCTTTCTGTCTTCTCATTAACTTTTAAAGCATCTTAAAATCACTTGGGGAAAAAAAAAGAGAAAGAAAATAGTAATAATAATTAAAAAAAAAACAACCCAAGATAATAAGCTTAGTTTCCTTTTCAAGAATTGAGGAGAATTTGTGCTATTGTGTAGTTCATTCCTTCATGCCTTTATTTTTTTGTCCTGTAAGGATTTTCTGTACTTATGGGGGTTGGGGGTGGATATTACTATATCCTAGAATTTCTGAAGCTAAAACAGAATTGTATCTCTATTACAGAATCTTATGGAATTGTTCAACAGCCACAAAGTGCTACAAAAAAGAACATATTTCCTGTTACATGACAAAGAATTTAAAGTAACTTCCATTAATATTACACTGAACATTTTTGGATCCATTCCTACTACATCCTTGTAGAAAAGTCCTATGGGACTGAAGAAGTCATTCAGGATATTAATAATATTTAATTTGACAAATACGAAGACATTACATTTGACCTGAAAGTTCAACATTAAGTTTCCAAACTGGATTGAAAAAACATAGGGTTTCTCATTGAAGTGAAATGCAATTTTTCCATTAAATAAAAATGGAACTATAAATGGTACATATATTTAAATATTCATTAAAGAAAAAAAGAACCTTTATGTATTTAGTTGATTTTATATTTTAACAATAAATAAAGATAGGCTAAAACAGATTGTCTTTTTAATGGGTTTGTATCATTTTCACAGAGGGAAGATGCCGATGGAAGCCTTAAGTTATTATTTCAGTTCATTCTGCCAATTAAACCCTTGCTTGTATAGAACTTACTTTAAACAGATACTTTATTTAGATGTTTTTAAAAATTCAAAAAGTAGATTTGAGGAATTTTAGAGACGTTATTAATGTTACTAGAACACTTATGTATATAATACGTCCCATTGGAAAATAATACAAAACTAATTGAAATAGTTTCATAAACCATTTCACATGCATCTTTCAAATTTTACAAGAGCTCTGTGGGACTAAAAAAGATTTCAGATTCAGCCTCCTCTCTCAAAAAATAATGAAATTTTAGGGATTGTAAACAGTGGTAAATTTAAATCTAAAGGCTTCCATTAATCTTGATAAAGAAAATTAGTGAATAACCTCACTTATGTATAACCAAATATATTCAAAATGCAAATGGTTTATAACCTAAGTCCCAGAAAGTCATTAATAGCAGCATCCAGCAAATTCCTAGAACTGTATCTACACCAGTGCCTAAGTACCTGAGCCTTAACTTTACTTCCATGTCTCAGTGGGATTACTCCAGGAGTGAAGTTACTCCCTGTGTTAGCATCTGTTAAATGAGATCCATAGTTACAGCTGGCATTTAGAAAACTGAAGCAGAAATTAATTAGCATTTCAAATATTTCAGTATATATACTATTCCCATGTCACTAATTACAGTCCCATCTGTACAAAATTGTACCAAAAATACCCATATTTTAATATCTTTCCCTTTCATCTCTAAATACTTTGCTCACATTAAAAAATAAATTTAAAAAGCTGGTTCTTCACCACCAACCACCCTATCGGATGGTCGGCATTGCTATCACAACCAACAATGCATTAACATAATACAAACTACTTTCTAATGTCAGAGTGAATTCATTTCAACAGCAGTACAGTTTTCATTATTTTTGAGTTGTTGACCATGTTAACCATTAGGAATATTTTTATATTTAGATAAAAGAAATATTATGAATATGCTATCAGATAGAAGTAAGCAGGACAGTAAGTTATCTTAAAAGATGCGCTTTTTTATGAACTTGGGCATAGTCTCAGAGTTTTTTCCTCTTGCTTTTTTCCCCCCTTCTTTTTTACTCTCCTGCTTCTCTGGTAATAATAATTCACTATGGTATTTATAAAACTCAAAATAATAAAATCCTCAAATAATGCGTATACTGCTAGAAAAGAAAGCTGGAGCAGTTTATTTTTTTAAGAAGAAAACTTATCTTGAGGGCAAAAGCAGTCCAAAAGTATATGCCATTGAATATTTTACAGAATATATTTCTACAGAATATGTTCTGCGTTTCTGAAGAAGAAATCTCTCTCTACTGGAGTACTTGTGTCTTGTCAGAGAGCCTGAGAAAATGATAGTAGTTCAAGCCAAGGTAGCCTAGATAATAACATTTAATTAAATGGAAAAATTATAACACTATATACTTTGTTATATTTATGTATTATTTTCCCACCACACACTCTAATATTATCAGAAATACAAAATGCTTTAGTATGAGAAATTTTGCATGCTATCATAGAACAAGTTTTACCTGTGGGAAAGTAAAGAAAAAACTCTGAATTGAGAATGCCAAGCAAAAATAAAAAAGGTTAATCTTATCTGTTTTAAGAACATCCTGAGACCATCTCATTTCCTGCTTCTCTGTACAACTTTAAGGAAAGAGAAACTGTATCAAACTATCTGGACTCAGTAATTCAAGAAAAATAGAATGCAAACTCTAAAATAGATACACAAAAGCAAAGAATCATACAGCATCTTTATCTTAGAACTCTTCTGTTAAATTTGAACTAAAATAATTTGATTTCATTAAAACTGATACCTTTACGTTCTGTACAAAGGTAAATAATTTACAAACACACCCAGGAAGTGTTCTTCAAAAGCAGGCAGTTCAGCGACGTTTCAGAGAGAGAGAATTTTGAGAAAAATATTATTCTCATGAATGAAGAAACAACAAACAATACTTCAATCAGGGTTACATTGCAAAGCTTATTTTACATTATTAATTCAAAATTTAATGACGTATATGAAATAGATAGGTGTCGATTCTGCAAGTGCTTGCTCCCAGGAGTCCCACCAGCTTGAATATATTTTCTCAGATAAACAGGACTATCTACAAGCATAGTCATTTGAAGAACCAGACATCCCCCCAAATATTTATGAAATATATTAAGCAGAGAAGCCCTGACTGAGTATAACACTTCAGTGATGACGCAGTAAGTTTACTCTACAGCATTGTACTTAAAAGCCTACATCATTGTAAAGCTGTATTGTAAATTGCCATGGAAAAATATTTTAAAGTATTCCTCAAATCTTTTGAACTATAATAAAAACCCAGATACCGGATCACAGACACTGCTATGAATTGTGTTGTTTAGTGCCAGAAATCTGTGCCATAACATCAGCTTATAATACTTATTATGAGGCTGAATGTTTGCCATGTGAATTAATTTAATTCCAACTAGTCTTTTCACAACTTGGAGAAAGTGGGGGTTTGTATTATAAAGTCTTAAACTTTTATACAAGATTTTGTAGGTAACCGATGACCTAGCTTTTGGGGATGAATACCCATAAAAGTAAGCATTTGTACATTTCAAATACCAACTAAAATCACTTAGTATTAAGGATACACGTATGTGTATCACTGGCTAATCAGCATTCAAATATATTTGAAATACTGTGTTTCCATGTATGAAATAGTTAAGGGGAACAGGCAAAAACGCTGTACAGAGTTTCACGGATTCTAATGTTTCCTCCCTCTCTTTCACAGCTTACAATGTAAAGTTGTCAGACACGTAGCTTATCAACCAGAGCATTTCTAAAAATGAGCATACAAAAAATAAGCAGTCACCAGACAGGCAAAGTGGTAAAATCTAATAGCTTATTCACTTGATGACACATGATTCTGTGGGAGAAGGAACGCTTTTATTTAACAACCTGGTATTCCTTTAACGGAGACAAACGCTGCATCAGAAGCGACATAAAGGGAAGACAGACAAGATGACCATTTCTCTCCTCACAGAAAAAAAAAAAATTAAAAAAAAAATATAAAAAAACCCCAAGCCCCCAAACCATTATCATGTGAAACAGAAAAGATCTTCTTGAAACGCTAAGTCAACAGAGGGACAAGCAGGTGTTTGCATTCTCTGCAGTTTAACTCATGGATTTCATTGTGTGCCTCACAGAAAGAAAAGCAGTTTCATTTGTAGATCTTACAGGGAAACAAAGAACTTCAACAAGGAGTCCCGATAAACATCTTACGCTGTTAAACATCTTCACCAGGAGAGAGAGAAAAATCTCCCCCCGTTGCAAGCAACCGCGGACATCTTTTGTTCCCTGATAAATATTTGCCTTTGTCTTTTGTGATAAGGTCTGCTGCCTTCGCTTCACACAAAAAGGGCCCGGTTGTTTCCGTATAGAAAACATTTAATTAAGATCATTTCCGATTTCCTAGCCCCCCGTGCGCCGAGGGAAAAGACGGGCGAAAGGGGAGAAACCCCGGCGCTCGCCGGCTGCGAGGAGGGGCCCGGGGGCGCCCAGCGGCTGCCGGGCCGGGGGGCGCGGCCCCGCCGGCGGACGGGCCTCTCCCGCGGGGCCAAGCCCGGCAGGGACCCGCCGGGGGCTGCGGGGCCCGAGAGGGGCGCGACGGCCGGGCCGGGCCGGGCCGGGCCGGGCCGCGGGCCCTCCCCGCGCCGTCCTGCGGCGGCGCCTGGGAGGCAGAGGCGGCGCCGGGCCCCGCGCAGGCGGCGTGCGCCTCGCTGCCGGCGAGCGCCGGCGTCAGCATCTCCTGCCGCCCCCCGTGCCGCCGAAGGGAGGCTGGGGAAGCCGTGGGAGGGGGCACTGCGGTTTGCTCCGGCTGGCGAGGGAGGAGGGGAGAAACATTTTTGGGTTGTCGGTTGTTTGCTGGCTTTTCTCGTTTGGGTCTGTTTTGGGGTGGGGTTTTTTTGGTTGGTTGGTTGGTTGGTTGGTTTGGTTTGTTGGGGTTGGGGTTTTTTTTTTATTTTTTGGTTTTGGTTCCTCCCCCCCACCCCGTGGCTGAGTTGCTTTTCACACTACGCTCTTTTTTAAATCCTTTTAAGAGTAACGCACAGTTTGGGGTTTGCCTCTTGGTCAAACTTTAAGCTTCACAAAACCATCAAAACCTTCTTACCAAAGCG
Organism: Harpia harpyja; assembly: GCF_026419915.1. Taxonomy (NCBI): domain Eukaryota; kingdom Metazoa; phylum Chordata; class Aves; order Accipitriformes; family Accipitridae; genus Harpia; species Harpia harpyja. Next base: position 29,505,615 of record NC_068947.1, read on the forward strand.
AAGAAAATGAGCCGCTTTAATTATTTTTAAAATATTCTGTCTACAAAAAGGCCGTGCCAGACTCTATGGACTCTGCAACATTAGTTCTCTGAGGACGTCACCTATTTTATACACTAGAGTTAAACTTCACAAAATAGTTCCCACTGCTGTAGTAGTTTGAAATACTGAAAAGAAAATCTAGGAAATAAAATCATTATAATGTGTTTATACACACACACAGAGTACACAGCTTCCAAAGTTCTTAGTCCTCATGTGTATGTTCACTTACTGGAATTAATGCTCTTTATCGTGTTGACTGCCTGCAGGGGACAGTCCTGAAATATTCCTGCATGCCAGGTACTTATAACAATATTGTTAAATGTGGATTCACTGCAAGTCCAAGCCACTCTATTAGAGTTACCTTCCTGTATACCTCAGGACAACACACCCACTCATTGGCATTTATTGAAATACCACTGAATGTGTATTCACACAGAATACCACTCATGTGGTATTTATCCTAACCACAGACTTACTACTTCAGTCTGTATGAAGTTTTGCTAAGAAATATCAACCAAAATACTAGTCTGAAATAGTGAGAATTAGAATGCAAAATTTAAAAACATGTGATATGAGTAAAAAGAAACATAGCAACGATACTCCACTAGGAAATATGCACGAAGTTGGGAGAGAGAATCATTCCTGTAATCCAAATATGAAACACAGGAGATGAGCTCATACTGTGGACATGACACAGTCCGGAGAGATTTTTCTTTGGTTAAATATTCAGAAAGCACAAAGTCACATTTTTTTCCTTCAAAGCTTAGCACAATACACTACATTTCTTTAACATTTCTACCAACTTTCGGAGAGCACAACTCTTTTTTTTGCCCAGAATATCAAAGTTTTTATTTCATGAATGAATTTCAAGACTTATTCATTGTGTGACACTAAAGACACCACCATAAACAGGGAAAAAAAACGATTAATGTAAATAAATCAAAGTCATTCTATCCTTCTCTGGCCATCTGTCTCCCCATAAATACACATGCAAAAAATAGCATTTGCTAAAAGCAGCTATTTTAAAAGTCTCTCTCATTATTGTTCCAAGTAAAAAAAAAAACAAAAAAAAACAAAAAAAACCAAACAAGAGCAGAAAATGCTAACAGTATCATCTTACCTGCCTTTTAAGCAAAAGTGTGAAAAACACAACACACAAGAAAGCCTGCAAGCTGACAAAGACTCTGGATTAGTGACAGCAATTGACCCAGTGAAAATTAATCAGACTCACTTTTTCTTTAAATGAAACAGATTACTCCCCTACATATTGACACATCAAAAAATATGATTACACCTCAACTTGAAATTACAGTGCATACCATACACCTCTATGTTCTTAGAAGGTTTGCTCATCAAAGCACTTGTTCAACGAGAAGTATTTTTTATGATCCTGTAAATATTGTGCTAATACTTTTGAACTGAGAAAGGTAAATGCACCTTATGTTAAGCTGCTTTGCATAGACTAACTTCATGAGCTCTCTAGTAGCTGATGAGTAAGAAAGAGCCCCATTTTTTTAACGTCCATTAGTAGTGAAAAGTTTTGAATTAGATGCCTCACTAGAAGTCTTGAACTTCCTAAAACTTAAGTGTGAAACTAAAGTTAATTAGCAGCTCCACAAACTGGACAGGAGCTTATCAAGGTGACCCTATACATATTCATATGCGTAAGATCAGTACCTAAAAGACAGTATTTTTAAAGTAACATAATGCAAAATCTTTGGTATGTCTCTGTTTTGAATATCTGTGAGCAGTAGGATGCAATGAAGGATACGTTTACGTTTTTATATGGGAGGAAATTCTATAATAAATTATAATGACAGTACCACAAACAGAATACTGTCTTTTCACAGTTTGTGTGAATTCGACAACAAAGCAAGCCATAACCATGACCAAAGAATGTAATGGGATTAATCCAAGATTGTCTTGATTGATCCTTTCCATACGTACAGTGAAACCACATTCACTTAAGCATTCAAGAGGATAATGAGTAAGCGGGAATTACCTAACTTCAACGTCAGCTTTGGGCTGACAATATCAACCAACCATGCAGAATACTGGACACAAATTAAACTAAGATAAAGATTAAAAGCTTCTGTCGCTTACAGAAGGACCACCAAGGGACTACCTATGTTTCAACTTTTGTTTATATAAGCAGGACAGATAAAGATAGCTGTAAACTTGAGACTACTTCAGTACACCAGGGATACACTTCTTAGCATATACTTATACTCTAGAAAAGTGAGATACAGCCTTTTCCAAAGGTGATGTGGGTTATATTTTTGCCTACAAAGTCTGGGGCCAGAAGAGAGATGCTTTTATTTATCAAACAAAATGTGGTAGGACTATTTGTAAGTGGTTCAAATATATTTAAGAAATAAGGAAGTGCACTTAGTACCTACTCCAATATCTGGCCATTGTTTAAATAACACATGACTAAAAAACATTGTTAATAATCAAGGAAAGTTAGAAACTTTACTTAAGGAGCTATGGACCATAAGTTAATCTTATCTTAATCAACTCCGTAGGACAAAGAAGGAAACAAAGGCAAATAGGTAAAAAACATGCTGCCTATCACTGGCAGGTCAGGCATGTTCCATACAGAACAGAAAAAATACTAATATAAAGTTTTTCCTAGGAAAAAAACTACTGTTTCTAGATCACAGTCATTACTGTTACGTTTGTTGTGTTGTATATTTATGTTATTGGGGGTTTTGGGGTGCTTAGTTTTAACCTAAGTAATCTGTTCCCATCATATATTCCCGACAGTTCAAGTTTATATTTTCTAATTGAAGATATACACAGAGAAACTGTCTGAGTGTGCAGGGACAGGACTGGGAAAGCCAAAACCCGCCTGGAGTTGAATCTGGTGAGGAATGTGAGGGGCAACAAGAAGGGCCCCTACAGATATTTCAGCAGCAAAAGAAAGACAAGGGAAAATGTGGGCCTGCTATGGAAATGGAGTGAGGGACATGGTGACAGGGGACATGGAAAACACCAAGGTGCTCAATGCCTTCTTCATCTCTGTCTTTACTGGTAAGACAGGAATCCCAGGCCCCAGAGACATGAGGGGAAATCTGGAGCAAGGAAGTCTTAGCTTCAGTGGGGAAGGATCAGGTTCGAGAACATTTAAATGAACTGAAGTAGACATAAACAAGTCCCTGGGACCTGACAGGATCTGCCCATGAGTGCAGATGCCCCTGCAAGGCCACTCTCAATGGTCTCTGATAGGTTAGTGGTGACTGGGACAGGTTCCTGAGGACTGGAAGAAAGCAAATGTCACCCTTATCTTCAAGAAGGGCTAGAAAGAGGATCCAGGGAACTACAGGCCGGTCAGCCTTACCTCAGCCCCTGGGAAGATGTTGGGACAAATCCTCCAGAAAAACATTCCAAACATATTAAAGACGAGGAAATGATGGGAGTAGTCAGCATAGGGACTGCAAAGGGAAAATCATGCTGCACCAACCCAAGAGCCTTCTCTAATGAAATGAGCAGTGAACATTTACCTTGATTTTAGACATTTCATGTGGCCTCCCATAACATCCTCATAGACGAAGTAATGAAATATGGACTAGATAAGTGGACAGCAAGGTGGACTGAAAACTGGCTGAACTGCCAGGCTCAAAGGGTTGTGATCAGCACAAAGTTCAGCTGGAGGCCAGTCCCTGGTGGTCTACGCCTGGGGTTGATACCAAGGATAATATTTTTTTAATCATCTTCCTCAATGACACAGGTGATGGGACAGAACGCACACTCAGTGAGGTTGCTGATGATGCAAAACTGGGAGGAGACATTGATATGCCAAAGAGCTGTGGCATTCAGGGGCACTTCAACAGGCCAGAGAAATGGGCCAACAGGAACCTCATGAAGTTCAACACTGGGAAATACGAAGTCCCGAACCTGGGGAGGAATAACTCCAGGCACCAATACACGCTGCGGGGTGACCAGCTTGAAAGCATCTCTGCAGAAAAGGACTTTGAGTCCTGATGGACACCAAGCTGATCATGAGCCAGCAACGTGCCTTTGCAACACATTGACAACCTCGGTTGTATTAGGATAAGCATTGCTAGCAGGTCAAGAGAGGTGATCCTTCCACTCTGCAAAGCCCTACGTGAGACACATCTGGAATGCTGGGTCCCAAGCTAGGCTCCCCAGTACAAGAGACATGGACATACTGGAGTGAGTCCAGCAAAGGACCACAAAGATGATTAAGGGACTGGAGCATCTATCATATGAGCAGAGGCTGGGAGAGCTGGAACTGTTCATCCTGGAGCAGAGAAGGCTCAGGGACATCTTATCGACATCTATAAATACCTGATGGGAGAAGTAAAGAAGACAGAACCAAAGTCTTCTTGATGAGAGGTAATGGGCACAAGCTGAAATACAGGAAATTTCATTTAACGTAATCATTATTATTGTGAGGGTGGTTGAACACCGGAACAGGCTGCCCACAAAGATTGTGGAGTCTCCATCCCTGGAAACAATCAAAACCCAACTGGACATGGACATGAGCAACCTGCTCTGGCTAACCCTGCTCTGAGCAGGGAGTTGGACAAGGTGATCTCCAGATACCCCTTCCCTCCTCAGCCAATCTCTCAGTCTGTACATTAGGCACTATGCTAAACTTCATGGTAAAACAAAACACAGTTGCATGTTCACTGTTTTCCACTACCAGAACTATTTCTATTAAATTATCCAGGCTGGACAAAAAAAGAAATCAAAACCAATTTGGAGTTAGACAAGTGGATACATAGCTACAATAGAAAGCTGTAAATTGAAGACAGACATGGCTTATCCATTAAAAAAAATATATATATAAGGAAATGAAAGTAGAATTCTGATCTGAATCACATACTGGAGCAAATCCATCAGAGGCCACCAAGCTGCTGAAAGGCTGGAGCCCAGGACGTAGGAGGAGAGGCTGAGGGAGCTGGGCCTCTTCAGCCCACAGAAGAGAAGGCTCAGGAGAGATCGTATTGCTGTCTACAGCTGCCTGACCAGAGGATACAGAGAAGATGGAGCCAGACTGTTCTTGGAGCTTCACAGTGGAATGACAAAAGGGAACAAACATAAGTGGGAACATGGGAAATTCTGATTAGATATAAGGACTTTTATTTATTTATTTAATTTGTTTGTTTGTTTTACCATGAGAGCGGTCAAACACTGGCACAGAGTGACCAGACAGGCTGTGGAATCTCCTCATGGAGGAATTCAAGACATGACTGGACACAGCTCTGAGCAACCAGATCTAATTAGATCTGTTTTGAGTAGGTCATTGGACTAGAGACCTTTGGAGGTCCCTTCCAGCCTCATTTATACCGTGATACTGTGATCACCATGATTGCAGAAAGACCAAATATGTAACTCGTAGGCAACTTTCCAAGCATAATTATGTGGAGTACACACAGGAGCTTGTAACTGCTTTGTTCTTGACGAAACTTAAAAGAATAAAAAGATGCACGTCATAAAAGATGATGAACATCTCCTCTTTCAAACTGGTTACTGAGAATCACCTCTGCAAAACTATCCCCAAGAAGTTACCTTTGTCGTCAAAGACTGGTTTGGAAGATTTACACAACTGACACTTACTTTACATTTATTCTATTAAGTACATAACAAATCACACAAATACAATGGCAAGCTTTTAACTTCTGAAATCACTTGCCATTTATACCTTTGATTGTTACCCTGTCAAGACAGCATTTTTTTCCTCACGGATATTTGTACAGAACCAAGTGTTATCTAACTCCTGTTGAAGGTTCTTGGATGTACTACAAGATAAATCAGTAGTATTAAGAGAACCTACACCAACAAAGCAAAACAAAACAAACCAAAACAAAAAAGGTATTAATGCCAGAGAAGAATCGTGAAAATATTTAGCAGACATATGTGTGTGTGTTTGGTGGTGGCATGGGGAGGGGCAGAAGATGAAGCTGGTCATTGGACTGTACTTCTAACAATTGTTCTGAGTAAGCATGCCAAACCCAGCACGTACAACCCTGTGCTGGCCACCATTACTAATAGCAGAACCCAAAGGGCAAGGGGACATGCTGGGCAGACATTTGAAATCAGCTCAGCTGTTGATGTGCTATGGCTCTGTTCATATGTATGCCAATGCAAGAAAAGCCTTCCTCCCTTCAGCCTTGGCACTATACAGAGTTTCCCTTCTCCCACAAGCATGCTAGGAAGCCTGCACAGCACTGTGTTGGGTGGATAATATACTGGCCTCCTTTGCCCCTTAACCAATTCCACAGTACAGACATGCCCTGCAACCCCAGGATTTAGACCTCAGATTGACATCTAGCTCTGGCTGGACATGCTTGGGCCTCCTCCCCTCAGACCAGACCCAGGGTTACTGTCTCCATAAGTACCTCAACTGGTTCCACTTAGGTTCAGGTTTGTTCCCACTGAGACTGATGACAGAGCAGTCAGTGACCAGAACAAATGCCTCAGAATGCTCTGCTATTTGTTCACAGGGGAAAAAAATTGGAACAAACAGGTCTGAAAATAGATTCACGTGCTTCCCTATTTTTCCTTGAAGTTCACCATTCCTTGAATCCTCTTATAGACCCCTTGACTGTTCCAGGTCCTTTCCCTAAAGGGGAATTATTTATATTTATATTTATATTTATATTTATATTTATATTTATAATATTGGCAATCAACGCTCCCACACACAAAAGGAATTTTTAACTGTTTACTGATCCTTTGTGCTCTAGATGCCAGCTAGGCAGAAGTGCTGTATCTCTTTACATTGGATTCTAGATGCCATATGAACTGTTACTTTGGTACTACTATCATGCGCTTTCTCCAACAAATTCAAGGGCCAAAACCACATTAAAAAAAAAAAAGTAACAAATTATATAACAAAACATTTTTTGGTAGAAATTACCCTAAAAGGAAATTAAACTACAGACTTCCAAAGTAGTTTTCATACTACATTCTAATTGGCATAAATGGAACCAGCACTTCTTGGCACTGTGTTTGATGACATATAAATGTATTAGAAAAGATTTCCCTGCCCTAAAGACTTCATATATTTTTTAGCTACCCAAGAAACCTCTAAATCAGTGGTTTAATTCACTGGCTAGTGTTTGAGAGAGTTCCTATGAGCTATAGGATTTAAGTTAATTTTCTTCAGGGCATGAGTTTTAGGTTACATTTTTTGTTTGAGAGAAATACATTCCAAATGTCATCCATGTGCTTTCCTCTGCCTAGCAATCCCTTGCAGGAGTCATCCTGCACATCTTTTACTAGGGAGTTAAGATGGGCATCTTCATTCTTTCCTACCGGGCTTCTCCTCCAAAAGACTAATTTCCAGCCTTCCTTGTTTGCTTTCTGCTGGGCTTGTATTCCCAGGCTACTTCTCTAGGAAATTGTGTGTTTCAGCCTATCTCTAATATCTCAGAAGCCTGCTTTGAAAGGGCCAGCTTGTCCTGAAAAAGATCCAAAGATAAACTGGGTAGTCAGAGGCTTTGTATACAAGCACCCAAAGGAGAAGGTCAGATTTTTATTCTTAAAAATCAATTGAAAGCATCTACTATCTATGGATGTTTAGTATTCTTTTTAGGATACTTTTGTGAAGTTTTCTCATTTGATTCATTTCACTGTAAACCTCTAATATGGTCCCTTACTCATACTGCTAATTTATGCAGTAACAGATGTGAATAAATCAACTGTAATCACTTACGCAACCAATTTTGCTGTTGCCTATCTGGCTATCCTTTCTATTCTATCTTTTGCTCATCCTTTCATTTAGGCATAAGCTCAACAAATAGTTGAAGGTTCTGAACCTTGTTTCTTCAATTGTCCCCTAACTTGTACAGTGGGTACACTGGAGAGATTGCTGAACCAGTGTCAGAGTTGACCATTAGTATGCTCAGGCCAAAAGGTGGATATGAAAAATGCCAGTGTCTCTGAAGTCTTCAGAAACCCACTGAAACCTAAAAGAGACCAACTGAGCCCGTGCGAGACCTACTGAAATGTGAAATAAAAAAGGACTTTTATGCAGCACTGGAGCAGACTCCCTTCAAAATCCAGCAACTACTTTTCCTTCAGTGAATTCCAAATGGATCTGAAACACAGTGAGGAATGATCTGTACTTCTCATTATTGCTTTTTAGTTGTTCAAACTTCAGTGTATTGAAGCTGTACTATTTTATTTCAATGTTGTAATTAATTATCACCACCCCAAAGCAAAAATATACACTTAGTGTGTGCTATAAATAATTACAATTATGTGCTATAAATAATTACAATTAATTCTGTAGAAAACAATCTGATTTTTGTAATCAGAGTAACTGTAATAAATAGAAATTTCTCTTTCTAAGGGCAACCTTAAGTTGATGCACTCTTGTACTTGTCAAGTTCTTAAACACACCTCCCGTTCTGGGCCCACTTTCCATGTATAAATATCTCTCAAAGGATACCAACCTGGTTAACCTCCTTCTGTGTCTAGTTTGCACTCAAGTCAGACCCAGAAGCACAGTCACCGAGAGCACAGGAAAGATACAGTCTACCTGCTTTTGGTTTGGGGCTTCTCTACCAAAATCCAAATTTCCCTGAAGCAACTCCTGATTGAAGCAGCAAATAACAGTCTGTTCAGTCCTAAGTTGGTGTTTATTCAATGTGGGAAGAATACAAACTCTTCAGCTGTGAAGGTCTAGAGGTTTCTACTGAGCATGTAAAGACTGAAGCATTCTGAAAGCTTGCAACCTGGCCAAATTTGAGCAGTTTTTGTAGTACTATAAAAGGCACCTTCCCTTCTGCCCTGCTACATTAATTGAAGGGCAAGAGACACTTTCTGGAAGAGGTTGCCTGAATATTAGTGGAAGGAAGGGTTTCCTCTAAATTTCTGAATTCTTTTGGAAGAAAGGTAAAGAGAAGAGTGAAGAAGATGGATACTTTTAACTTAAAAAATTATAGTTTGCCAGAAATTGATTGAAAGCAGGATCTTAAAGTGGAAAATGCCAGACATCATGCATAGAGAACACTTGCCAGCCTGAAGGCAAAACCACTGTAAACCTGGACGATACAAAACAGGAGTTCTAAGCAACCATATACTGAATAGTTTAAAACATTAAATATGTTAAAAAATAGAAATCTATACAACAGAAGGCCTATGTACAAAGTCCAAAGAATATCAGTGAGGTCAATGGGAGCTGAAGAGTCTCTACAGCTTTTAGCAGCAAGCACGTAGTTGTAAGTGTGGAAGTGTTTAAAAACTGTGCTTTACTTTATGTGACTTTTAAAAAAAATAGTTCTTTCAGGTGTATACGGACTTAAAGCATGAAAGTTCCAGACAAAGAAACTAGAATTGCACTTCCTTCACCCAGGTCATCAGCTTCACACTAACTGAGTAATAACAACACAGTAATGCAGCTACCCCTTACCATTCAAGCTGTAGACTTAGTGTTTAAACGGTGACTTGTTTTTGCAGATACGCAGTGTAAAATCCCTAAAGACCTAGAAAAGGAAGGCAATAAAAGGCAGTTAGAAAAGCATGTGTTTTACTAAGTTTGACTGGAGGTCTGTTAATTTTGTATGATTTCTGTTTTGAGATCTAGCTGAAACACATCAGTGGGAGGCTAATTTAAATGATGTTGGAATTGAGGCCTTCTGAATTTTCAACACTATTGTGCCCATAAAATCTAACTTGGCAACATTAAATCATTAAGTCACATGCCAAATGTTGTATTCATAGCCACCTTCAAGTCCTTGGGCTCAACTCACCTGACTGTGTTGTTTAGGAATAAGGCATTTCCACATTGCTTCTATATCCCTCTTTTTGAGAAGACACTGATAATTCTCCTTTGCATTTATTTACTTCTTATAGCACAGATAGTTCTAAGGCTACTAGAGCACAATTAATTTGGACATAGTGCCATAAAATATCCCATACCTACTTAGACAATTAACACACAAACTCCTCATATTTCTCTGTGTAAACTTACATGTCAAAGTAGGTGAGATGTGCTACGCCAAAATTAATAGCAGTTATGACAAGTTAGAGAAAAAACAACATTCTCCTCAGTGCAAAAAAATAGTTTAAAAGTCCATGTTATTTAAGGTTTTGCCTAATTTAATATTGAAAAATTCCCTAACTTATTACTTTACACTAAGGAGAACAATACTTACATTATCACTTGAAATCATGATTAAGGTTGTCTCTGTTACAGATTCTGGTTATTAAATCTCTTTAGTTGCAACATAAATAAATTGGCCTACGATCTTTCTATAACACCTCAGAGCATCTCTTTCAACCACATCATAGTCTAAGCTAATGAGTCTTGCAGAATGCAGAGAAATCAGACTCCAGAATAAGAAGCTACAATATAACCACTTTTCCTCAAGTACCTTCAAAACCAAAACTCTTTGTTTGGGGACACACTCAGCAGGAAAGCTGGCACTAGGGGCATCCAAAAGGCCAAAGAGGAAGAAAACTCAAAAGTGAGAAAAATATTTATAATTCTAATGGAAAACATTGTACAAACCCAGTGCTTCTGTTTGGTTTTTTAAACTGGGGGTATATTTCAAGTAATCTGTAAGAGATTTTAAACAACAATGTGGACTTTTAATATTGCTAGAAACATAAAAGATTACTAAAGCAATAACTGTAAGATCTAATATTGGAAAATATTCTATGTACTTCTTAAATCAGCATTTTACTTATGATATTCACCAGATGTTATTCCCACTAAATAAGAAGCTATGTATAACCAATAACTAAAGCCAAATAAATTGAAGAAGAATTAAACAGAAATAGCATCCCTTCCAATATAGCTGTAGTACTTCTTATGTAGCTATAGTACTTATAGATAGCATTTAGTTATAAGGAAAAGGAAGACACACACACCAACACACATGCACACAAATGCCAGAGTCCTTAAGAAATCGTCACAGCATGATCTCCGCTTACGTATGTTCCCTTGTGGAGTTCTAACACTACATATAATGGAGACTGTGGAGTGGAAATATCAGCAGAGATCAGCCATTGTAAATCTTTCTGCAAGCACTGGAACTGACACAGCTAATTAAACTGGTTCATATAAGAAACAGGCAAGTCCATAAACACAGTAGAAAGACAAGTAATTCAAGTAGTTAATTTGCATAACAAAAAGCAGGTCCATAAAGTTGTTTCCAATTCAAGGCTGCCCTTAAGAAGTGCAGTCTCCTTAAAAGGGAGCATGTAGAGGCAGTAAGGGTCATCAGCTCAGCATTAGACAGTACATGACATGGACATGAATCAACTATCTGCTCCCAAAGAGAAGCAGGCTAGAAGTTTGTGGAAGGGGCAGAAGAGGTCCTCTTGTCTCTGCTCAGGTCTCTCTCTACCAGTTCCTGCCTCCTACCATTCCTGAATATATCAAAAAGAAAACAAGATCCACCACAAGAAATCCACAGCAAAGGTCCCAGAGCAAGCTATTCATTTCTCACCTTTATATTATTGCTTTTGAGAATTCAAAATATACATGCTTAGTAAGAGACACATGAATAAAAATCCACTGTCTTGAATTTCAAAGTGTCAGCTGTTGAAGGAGTTACTTCACAAGAAGGCGGAGCTTTTTGGTTTATTTGTTCAATTAAATGAAATGGTATTGTCTCCTGCACATTTTACTTAAGTATTCACACTGCAAAGACTTATTCTTCCATCCTGTCCCAAAGTAAAGTGAAAAGTAATTTTATTTTCACATTGGTTTCAGTACTGGAACTAGCAAGACTCCTGGCATTACTCCTTATTATAGGCTTTGCCTTTCTTCAAAGACAGCTTTGTTAATATTATTTCAATAAGAACCACTGGAGTGATTTTCTGAGCAAGCAAAAGTTTAAAACAGTTTCAGGAGAGTCTGAGGGTACTTACTGGGAGAAGAGTGGGAAGGAATACAAATCAAAGAAACAAATGGCCCAGGCAGATGACCTGCAGAGTGTTTTACTGAAGGCACAAACACCAACTAGACTCAAAAAGAAAACAAAAATGTAAGGTTTGGGTAGAACTGGATTTCGTCAGGATGTTCTCATGTTGAGCTTGGAGAATAGGAACAGGATGATGGGCAGAGATGTAGGCAGTTCTGCCATACACACAACTTTCAGTTTCATTCTGATTTATATACCATACTTACAACACAATATAAACTCTTTGCATTCAGCCCCATTTTCACCAAAAAAATGGGGTCCAAAAAACCAGCTGCTTTAGTTTTCCACAGCTCTTCCCTGTCAACAGCTAAGCCAGCTGTGAATGCTGTTCGATGCTGTCACAAGGCAGAGGAAGGAGGAGAAAGAAAACATGACACCCCTGTGCTCCGATTGGAAAGTTTCACCACTGTCTTGGGCATCGTGTTTCCTGAGTGCCAACTTGGGTTGCATAAGCAATCCCTGTAGCCAGCCATCCTGCCCTTCCCTATCAGCCTGGGAGGAACAGATGGAGCAAAACCAGGTCTTCTGCAGGGGTTTGAGTGACAAGTTACTGCATTTCCAGTTTTAAAAAAGTATACAAATGTCAAAAAGAAATCTAATTAAATGTGCTTGTTCATAAATGCATGCTGAAGTGAACAGGAGAAAAAAATGTTGCCAGTGGCAAAGGAAGGTATACAAATAACGTTTAAATACAGAAGGTCTCAGTATACTGTGAAATATTATATATAATTAAAAAAAGATAGAAAAAAAATTAACACTGTAATTGCTTACAGGCCCATCTCACTGGAGATACGGGTTTTTTTCCCCAAGTATTTAAATATTATTTTCAAATGCCCTAGCTGCAACTTTAGAAAGCATAATCCAAAAGATTCAAAGTAGCTACTGATGCAGAAGGACTGCAAAAACTAAAAAAATCCTAGTCAGGCATAAAGTGCAAATCTTTATTAATTTCTACAAATGAGAAACCATTTGGGGAGGTAAAGGATGGATACTGTGTTTCCATAGCTGGTTTGGACCCAATAGCTCAAATAACTAACTTGCTGAGGGACACGCCTAATTGCAAAATGAAAAAAATATAGATGAATAGAAACTTGTTTCATCATTAACAAAATACAAGTATTTTAATCAGACAAGGCAGCTTCCAAACTGATTCAACTGATCTACAGAAATTAGAAATCAATTTCAGTAAACTTATAACTTACAGATCACCTCTGCAGAGCATGCTGTAAACCATTTGAAGATATTGTGGTGAAGCTTGTAAGTTGTCTGTACCTAAAGCTCGGACATAAGAGAGGTCCTTTGTATTGCCAATGTCTTGATATGTATGAAATAAACCATATTTGTTTTCAAACTAAAATGTTTTCAAAATATTTTGCTTAAGGTAATATAACAAACAGAGAACATGATATGGACCTCAAAGACATTGCCCTGGGGCTATTTTATTCCACAGCCATCTAATATAGGGACTTCTAAACTCCAAAGCACCTGGAACTGGCTGCCATCACAGAAAACATATTGAGCAGATGGTCTGCAACCTGTTTCAGCTTGCAATCTCCATGGCCCTAAAACATTAATTTCAGTAAAATATGTAGCGAAACCTCATCAAAATGTGTGGTATTTGTAAAGTAGGATCTCATTTTAAAACCCTCTTGAATCAACATAAGTTTAATTTGCATTTCATTGTGCTACTTACTATATGTCAGGCACATAACCCAAACCTATATCAGAACATCATATGCATCTTCTGTCAGACAAACATCCCAAATATTAAATAAAAATAAGACTAAAAAAAGAGTGGGGCTGCTTGTTTATGAACAATATACTCTCTGATCAGAAATGAACACTCAGTCCACAGAACCAGACTGGACTTAATCTGAAGTAAAAACCCCCAAAATGTTCCCAGGTGTGGACATCAGGTCCTCAGCACCAAATGTTTTGCTTTTCAGATTTGCTTCTATTGCACTGTAATATTTGCTAATGTAAACAAGCAAACTGATGCATTAAATTCTAACTATGATTAACTCTGAAGAGCTACATTTAAATTTTAAGATCTTGATAAGCTTTCAGCATAGTGCAGCTGTTCTCATAAAGATGTAATGAAACTGTAGTGCCAAATCTTTAGTTTGGTTTCAGACATACGAAGCAAACATAAGAGGTTCAAACAAATGGGCCTTTACTACCGTTTACTCAAGAGTGATTTGACCTGAACCATCAGCAGGACCCAGTGGTACTTCTTGATGTGGGCAGCCATCATGTTTCTGGCATAGTCCACTGCAACACCAGCTGCATGAACATGAACAAAAAACCTGGAACCATTAGCTGTGTAAGCCAAACCATACAGATGTGAGATTTTTGAAACTAATATTCTGCAGTTTCCTAGCTTTTTACAAACACATTTTTAAAAGTGTTTCTTTTCTGCTAGCCAGCATTACAGCTTGAACTTTATATAAGTCATTTTTAAAGATATCTGTATACCAAACATCTGTAACAAACCTAGGACTTCAGCCAGGCAGAGAACTATTAAATGCATTGACAGGTACCCTGGACTTCCCACTGGGCATCTGACTGACCTGCAAAGAGTTCTGGCTGCCAAACTGTGTCCTTTAGAAGAGTTAGACAGTAAAGTAGACTCATTCCACTCCTGCACTCCCCAAATACTTATACATTCTCCTAAATCCTCATTCTGCATCCAGTTGCTCTTTGGCAAGCTGCAAGGCCAAAGACATCAGGCCTCAGCTGCCTCTGGGATGCCTGCACAAGCTGCAGCCACCTTATTTTTCCTTTGTCCTGATAAACTCCCTTCTGACTTTTGGGCTGAGTTGTCCCATTCCATGCCCTTTGTAAGTGCTTCCATAGCATGGATTTAAGCTCTCCTCTGCAACAACAAGTGAAGATGCAAGCTGTACAAATTCCCTCTGTCATGGTACCTCTCTTCTGGAAAGATACTGGGCAACTCAGGACTCAGCAGGTGTTGCTCTGGAGAAGCAGCACCAATGACCAAAGACAGTTCTGAAGAAATGCCACTAGGCACCTGTGTTGCCCACAAAACAGGATGGACAGGAACAACAGAGAGACTTGGTAGGAGACCAGGGAGCATGTTGTAGTAGGATTCTTTTAGAAGAAAAGAAATACATGGCAAAGGAACAAGGTTTCTGATCCTACAGTGACGTTAACCAAACTGTATTGATTTTTATCTCAGTCTCAGTGGATTTAGCTCCCCTCACATTTCTGATTATTGGTAGTACCTGTGTATTTTCTATTACATTAGACTTGTCAGACAGTTCTATAAAACTTCCATGGTGCACCAGCAAAATAAAATTTGCTTTCATAAAATGAGGTCTATGGGTGGGCCTAGCTCCTCTATTTCATTGGCATTATGACAGAAGTCAAACACACACAGGCTCAGAAAACAGTCCTCAGAACACTTGTTCTATAAAACACTTTTCTTTAGTTTTAAAACAGTAACTTTCTGCTATCCTTAGATGTAAGGACAGATTACTATACAGATTACTTCAAGTGGTGTAAATTATTCCACAGCAGCAAATCCCAGTTACAAAATGTGAACAGTACGTAGTCAAATGGTGAAGAAACTTTAGGTTGTATGAATAGATATGCTTGTCTTTTCTATTAAATGTTGGCTTCATAAATCAAGTCACTACATAGGCTGTCCTGCAGAGTTAGGACCTTGCTGATAGGCAGTGTAATATGACCACTTACTATTCTTTGATAAACTGTAAGGAGGAGACAAATGCAGAGTTTTAGAAAGCAAAACCGTTACCTGAGCCCTGGTATGCTTTACATTATCTGCTGATGCCTCCTTCCAGTTATCTTTCTAATTAATTCCTAGTGTTATATCAAATTTTGACGTTCCAACATGCAGCTAACAGTCTATGAGCATGCTCAGCAGACTTTTTAGCTGAGCAGCTTGAATGCTTATTATTAAACTGTACTGTCCATGCTTAATACTTCACAATGCACTAAAATCAAACCCAGCCTCTTTGTGAACTGTTACAGAATTCCCTGTCAAAATTGGTTCCTCACCCCCCACCTGTTTTAGCTGCAGAAGTTTTCAAAAAGCAGGTAAAAAAAAAAAAAAGCTGTTAAAGTATTGTATTTTTCTCCCTTGTCTCAGAATCAGAGATGCTATCATTATCATCTACTTTCCTCCCTAAAATCAAAAACCAAACCAAAATTAAAAAACCCACACTTTCTAAAGTGGAAAGCACTTCAGCTTCTAAGCTTCACAGAGGTTACAACCCCCTGAAAATGTATCTAAAAGGAAAACTGGAAAACTCGTTAATCTTCATTACATGTATCACCTCTAGTCCATTCACAGTAACTGTGTATCATTTAGGAAGTGTGTTAGAGGTGTATTATCTTAAGTTCCACACCCTAAGCCTATGCCGAAAATTTTAAAGCTACCCCTAACAAAGAGGGGAAAGGAGTAGCTTTGCTTACTTTGTCACTTACATTGACCCATTTAAAAGGAGCTTTCACAGTAATTTAAAAGTAATCAATCACTTAAGGAGAAGCCAATCTTTCTATTTACCCAAGCCAGACGAGGATTGCTTTTCTAATTTCGTAAGGACTCATTACCTCATAGGTGAAAAACAAAATAACAAGCTAAAGTATAAAAATAATTGTGGTTGTCTTTTATTTAGCTTAACATAAAATGGAGAGCAGATTTACAACTTTGGAAACATAGCACTTCTGAGTAGTATAAAATATATTTCTACATGCCTCCAAAAAGCCAACAACTTTGTATTGACTAGAGACATCTCTTTCAGTCGTTCATCTCCCTGTCCTGCTTTGCTCCAATGAGTCATCATTTTAATCCTCCAAGGGCTTCTGATGCACTTACGCCATAGCACATAGATACCATCTGCTTTTTAACTCAAGAACTGCCACAAGAAAGCATTTCACACCAGCCAGCCTGGAAACTGAGAGATTTTACAAGAGGAAGAGTCTGTCTGCTGGTCTTGCTCTTCCTAAAACACCTTGTGCTGGTCACAGTGTTCCCTCTCTGAGAGGGGTCCAGGTCAGAGCAGGGGGAAGACCATAGGGGGCTTGGCCCCCTGCACTGCAGGTGGGGAGGGGGAGACCCTGTCCCCTTCCTGCTGCCTGCGTTGTGGCCAAGCAAAGCCGGCATGTGCTGTGACCACCTCTGGCCACCATTGAGGCTGCTGAAGCCACTTACGGTCTGGCCCACAGTGCTGCAGGCCTGATGCTGATCACAAGGCTGAGGGGCACCTCATCACCTCCCGAAGCCTGGCACCCTCGGAGGGGACACAGCACAGGGGTGCAGCAGCTTGTGCTGGGCCTGCCCCCAGGGGTCTCCTCCAGACCTGGCATGGCATGTGCCTTAGCCCCAAGAGAGCACTGTCACCTCTCCACTGGCCCTGTCAGTCACCACCTGAAGGACACGGAGTGAATGATCTGAACTCCACATGATAGGCATCCATGCCACATTGCTTCAGGGCACTGTGCGATGGCCCAGGAGCCTCAACATCCCCAAAGACGTGTCTGTACTGTCGGCTTCCTCTCAACATGGCAGCTGTCCCTGTCCATGCCAATATTCTCCTTCATGGTGCAAGCTAGTAGCCCTGGTGATGTTTCAACCCTCCTGCTGCCAGACAGCGCGTAACCACTTGCAACGTTGTGTCCCCTCCAGCAGCGGAGGACATTAAAGTTTATCACGGATGCAAGGTGACCAGAAACAGGGAGCCACTGCCATCTCCACCCACACCACACCAACCACACTGCTCCCTGCCACAGAGGAGGCAGCTTGCAGCACTGCCTGGGCCTTTCGTAGGATCCAGCACTACTGCGCTTGACTGCAGACCTACAGCCTGTATAATGTACACCAGACAACTGCTTCAGCAAAGGATTTCAAGGGAAAATGGTAACTAAAAATAAAAGAAGAGGCCACCTTCATTGCAAGGAAGATGAACAACTGTTCAAGAAATTGTTAAGAATACCTACTAACTTCAAGTCGGTTCAGCTGTTCGTGGGATTCATTTTCATTTTCACATACAGTTTGATATCCTTAGGAATCAAGTTGGGGTGTTTTCGTGTTTGTTTTTTGTTTTGGGTGGGTTTTTTTGTTTTGTTTGTTTGGTGGGTTTTGTGTTTTGGTTTGGTTTGGTTTTTTTTCTCCAATAAAGCACTTGCTCCATTCAAACAGAAGCATTTAAAAACAGAATATTCCTGAAAAAGTAGTCTTACTCTTCTACTTAGCACTAGGGAATAGTCTCCTACCATTTGAGAAGGGAAATGATAGCTTCTGCACTTGGTGCAAGGGTGTCATGCTGGTAACGTTAATCCATTTCAAAAAGACAGGGGTTCCCTCTTCCTCCTCTGTATTCAGCTCATGAAGTAGACTTCAGGTTCAAGCTCCTTTTTCTTGAAATAATTAAATTCTTGATGCACTTTTTAAAAGCGGAAGCATTTGAAATGGGCATAACCAGAGGTTATCCCTGGAAAAAGGGTTGGGCTGCTAATGAATATTGCAGACCAGCATGATATCAGCTCTCCAGAGGAAGCAGGGGAAGAGTACCACCCTGAACGGGGTCCAGCAGCAATGAAAGAAATTTAATCCTGACTTAAACGAGATGGGAGGCATTTCATAATATACTTGAGATGAATATTTTATTCATCACACAACTATAGGAAATAATTAACCCTACAGATAAGATTTTGTAGTAATAATAATAAACATGATTAGAAATAGCATTATCACCTTGTAATCCCTAAAGTATACTCTGTTCATCAGATGAAACTAGACCAAATCTAAAAGACAGAGCATGTACAGCCTCAGCCCATGAAAGGAAACCAGGAGAATATTCAGTCATACAGAACATTAAGTACAGGGGAAGAAACAAGTAAATTAATAGTCAGTTGGCAAGGACACAGCACAATATTTAGGAGTTTGATTGTTCCTCCCAGGCTCTGCCACTGTGAGCCTCTGGGCAAGTCACTTCACTCTGAGAATCAATTTATATATCTATATATTAAACAAGAGAGTAGGGTCCTCTTGGCAGAGAGAGAGAGTTTATGCTGGGGGCAACAGTTCTTAAAAAGACTCGGCTCTAAAAATGGCCATGACTCCGCCAAACATGAGCTCCTGATATGCTGTTGGGGATGAAGGGAAAAATGCATCCCTTGAGGCCTCCGTGGAAGAAGTGTGAATAGGACCAGAGAACTTGAATTAACTGTATACTTGGCACTCAAGCATCTAGTGTTGGAAGGCTGTATGGATGCCTGGTGTGTACAATTCAAGAAACTCACTAAAGAGCCTCATAAATAAAGGACTAGAAGAAACTCTTTAATGCAGCTCCATTTATCCTATGAAAAGTATGTCTGACTTGATCATTGTCTAAAATAGTTTTGACAGGAGGCTCTTACAGGTAACAGGCAACACTACAAACAAGCTCCAGCAGACAAGTTCAGATCAGATATATGATGCAGATACACAGGGTACAGTACTTCACCACTGGTGAAAGTGTATTCTGAAAATCATACTTCAAATAGGAATTCATTTAGATTACACACAGAAGGTTAGCCTGAATGATCACAAGTTTTTTGTTCTGCTTTTTCTTTTTAATCTACAAGCACCCACTACACGTAACAATGATTTAGTCTTATGTAATTCAATCGACTTTATAAAACAGTCTTAAAAGCTCTGATGAGAAGTCACATTTGCAAAGTATTGTTCACGGAAATATTGGTTACTTAATATGATGTGATTCTCATTTTGGTGAGTTACTTATTAAAGATACCTTTTTTCTTCTTATATATTAAATTAACAGAACAGCAAGGAATAACATATATAGTAAAATTATGGCATATAAAACATGGCATACACTGCACAGTTTAGACTGGTATATACAGATGTGGAAAAGAGGTGGATGGGAAGATTTAAAAGTGACCAAATAAAAGCTTTTGGGAAAAGCTCTGTATAGAAGCAGCTACCACAAAGGTAGAGCTTCACAAACCTGTTCCTGGCTGCAGGTTTTCTCCTCATCTAAATCTTCACTGTCAGGTCCCTGATGCTTCTACCTTCCAGCTGCTGCCTACCTTCCTTGCCAGCCCTCAGCCCGGGGCCTTCCCCAGCCGTGCACCACTTCTCATCCTGGCTAGGACAGTGGTCTGAGTCTCCAGCATCTACACCCTCCAGCTGCTAGAGGATTCAAATGGACCTTATGGGCCAAACAGCCTATAACCAATTAGTTCATTCAAATAGTTTCTTTTGTGGTTAATTTACATGGAGGGAGAGGACCATCAAACATGTGGGACATTGCTTTTAGGCACAAGGCACTCAGACTACTTTATGGTATTCAAGTTTGTTTTTTTAAAAAAGGCAAAACAATAGTCTAGCTTTGTTGATACTTGTTGATCTGTTGCATCACTTCAGTAACATAAAGCAGTCATAAACCCTGTTTAATTGGCGTTTTAAGGCAGGTTTATCACTACGAGCATTGCTAAAGCATTACAAAGCAGAAGCAGCACTGAACCCTTTCCCCGTTATCCCAGTCACTACAAAGATCAACAGATATTTACAGTGTAGTCTATCTATTTATTGATTAAATTGCCAATTACCATTTTCTGCACTCTGATTTCTGCTCCATTTAACATGTGTTCAGCTACCTTCAGCTAGCAAGGACCAGAGAAATCAGATGATGTTTTGAGGTGATCTCTTTCTTTTCTATATATATATACACACACACAGATTATATGCCTCTACAGAAGGTTAAATTCTGGCATGTTCAAACTCAAAGTGAGACTTAAAAGGATTGTGATATTAAAAATTTAAATTAAATTAAAACATTTTTAAACTTTACCTTCTACTGATGACTTGAATTCATGCTAAAGTCACATTTTATAGTTCTTTCTATAACAATTTGGACTATGCACCTTTTTTTTTTTTAATGAAAATTAAGATTTTTAATGACCTCAGGACTTTAAAACGTCAATGCACCCTTCAAGTTGCCAATGCTACCCTTATAAATTTCTTGCATTAGAGAGATCTGCGTTAAAGGATCCAGTGATCCCTACTGCTGGTCTTTCAGGATGTTTTTTCCACATGCTCTGCACCTGCAGTAGTGTTGATGCAGGCGAACATTTAGCCATTTGCTGCAATAAGTAAATCACTTGCAAAAAATTATATTGCTTAATAACTAAAGTATTTAAGATTCAGAAAATTATTACTACTTGGATTAAAAGGCAAAGAAAATAGAACGTAAGCAAAAATTCTTTGTCCCAATTTATATTTTTCTTCCAAGTGCAGAATTGTAGAAAATATTAGTGTGATTAAAAATATACAAGATGAGCAATAATAAATACTTGCTTTCTCAGTAGAAATATAGCCCCTTTATAGGATAGTAGATGCTCTATGGATTCTATCAAAGACATCATACACTGGACTAAAATTCATTTCACATCTGCATTTGAATTAGATAAGCTGAGTTTCCCAATTAGTTCCAATCTTCAGCTACATATATAAATACATAAATGCACGCACACATTTGCAGATATCTCTCTGTACTTATATTTAGCTTTATTGTCATCAACAGTATGCCAGCAGGATACTGTTCAAAGGACTTGCTTTATAGATGCAATCAGGGATTTCAAATGGAAGCTGTTTTCATCAAAACTCTCCCTTCATTAAACCCAACTTTTCTATTTATGGAAACGTACTGGTTTTAATTTAAATGCCACCGGTGCATAAAGGCTAGTGTGAGACTCTAACTGAAGATTTTAAGTGTTTCAATCTTATTGCAATAAATATTTTCCCTCCAATTTTTTTTTTAATTCAGCATATTTAATTACCAGGCTTCTGTTATTTCTCCTCTTTATAGAGCAATTCTAGCAACACACTTCTAAGAGGGCTAAAATTACTCTGTATATAATCTACCCGCAGGGCTGTGATCTGAATAGAAACTGTGTTACTTGATTCATTGCACAGTACGTTTCTGTTGTACATGTTTTTCTCTGTCACCATATGACAGAAGTACTGGCACAGTCCTTTCCAGTTTATCAACATTTGGGATGTCCCAAGTGAATCAAATAAAATCTGCTTTTTGTAAAACTCTATCAGCATGCAGCCTCTAAGCCAAGACTGAGTTCACCTTACCACATTTGAAGCAATTCAGATAAATGATGAACATTTCTGTGCAACTCTTACACAATCTTTTTTTTGAAGATTTTCCTCAAGCTACTAACAAATGCCCCTGCATGACATGACCTGAACAGACTTCAGCATCAATCTCTTCCTGATTCTCCCAATTTATTGTTGACTATGAATAAATATTTCAAGTAAAGTTTCTTCTTTATCAGCTTTCACTCACTGAGCCTTTACAAGATACTCCAATTTTACCTTTGTGACAAACTTCCAATTCTTGATACTTCTGCCTATGAGCTGAGAACTTCTATCTGTCCCAAAGCCTCCAGTTCTTCCAGGAAATCTATTCCATGGCCATTAGGTACCTATCCCACGGCTTTCCTCTTGTTTAGGACACTAGATTCTCAAGGGACTCCCCCCCCACCTCAAATCAGGAGACTTTCAAGAGGGGTTCTGTGCAATGGGATGAGCAGCTTCATCTACCTCCCACCACCCACACTTAAGGGGCACTACATACAGCTGCTTTATGTTTTTCAGCTCCATACATGTCTGCCTGAGCTCCTACAGAACCTGATTTAGCAACACGGGACCTGCTGGTGTTTGATTTTGTTAATGATTCCTGCTTGGAAAGGAAAAATGGGTGAAGCACAGGTAGGACTGAGCCTTCTACAAAGCCAACATGTGCTTCACTTACCTCACATGCACTTCCAGTCACTTATTGCATTATGTAGGAAATTCATCTCATCCTTTTCCTGTGGCCTGCTTCCCTTAGGGGCATTCCTTGTGCCCAGAAGGACTGCCTGGTGGGAAAGCAGCAAGGGCCTCTGGTGAAGGGATGCCATGAACAGACATGAATTTCCCAATCAGAGAAGGGGGAAAAAGGAAAATTAATAAAGTTGGTTTACCTCCCATATTAGCATGTACAGTGCATTTGCATGAGGATTTCCTAAGTCCAGAACACATTAGTCTTGCTGTGCATGCATTAGTATTTCCTGCACAGGTATTTGGGAGTCCTAAACACATACCCAGCCTCTCTGTTTGACTGGGTGCTTCACCTATCTTTGGCAAGAGTCAATTGAAGCATGAGTAGATGTCTGATTCGTGGAGGAGGAAGGAAAAGGAAAAGCATTTCCTCTTGCAATAGGACTCTTCACATTTCTAAGCTACTGTAATTGTAACTATTGCACTGTTACTGAACACCTCTGAGAAAACTGGTAACCTGAATCCATTGACTATACCAATGAGTCCAACAGCCCAAACCAGAGCTTTTGAAAGTCAATAGAAAGACACATACTGATTTAAAGGCTGTTGGATGCAGGCCTTACCAGTTTATCAGTGCGTAAGCATGTGCAATAAACTGTAACCAAATATATGCTTACATCTGGAAGCACTTTAAAAAAAAGTGATTAAAATATAAAAACCATATGAAACACATGATTTTGCAGGAAGTTCTAACATCACAACATGCTGCTAAAAGGAAAAGCACACTACTGGTCTGGTCCCTGATTACTGAACAGACATGAAATGGGAGAGCCCTGGAGGAGTAAAAACCCACTTGCTTGGAAGCAGTAGTTTGTTATTGCATGTACTGAAGAATCTTTTGCTTCAGAGAATCCCCATGGTTTACCCACCAAAAAGGGTGTTCAGAAATACACAAAAAGGAGCAATAAAAAGACCTTCATATGCCATTTTCACCATACCCTTTCTGCTCTGCTTTACCAGATGTAAGAATGGAAGAGAATGAGCCAGCAGTGTGCCCAGGTGGCCAAGAAGGCCAATGGCATCCTGGCCTGTATCAGGAACAGCGTGGCCAGCAGGAACAGGGAGGTGGTTGTTCCCCTGTACTCGGCACCGGTGAGGCCGCACCTCGAGTACTGTGTTCAGTTTTGGGCCCCTCACTACAGGAAAGACATTGAGCTGCTGGAGCGTGTCCAGAGAAGGGCAACCAAGTTGGTGAGGGGCCTGGAGCACAAGTCTTATGAGGAGCGGCTGAAGGATCTGGGGTTGTTCAGTCTAGAAAAGAGGAGGCTGAGGGGAGACCTGATCGCTCTCTACAACTACCTGAAAGGGGGTTGTAGTGAGGTGGGTGTTGGTCTCTTCTGTCAGGTGTCTGGAGATAGGACAAGAGGAAATGGCCTCAAGTTGAGGCGAGGGAGATTTAGGTTAGATATTAGGAAAAATTTTTTTACTGAGAGGGTTGTCAAACATTGGAATGGGCTGCCCAGGGAAGTGGTTGATTCACCATCCCTGGAGGTATTCAAAAAGCGAGTGGACAGGGTACTCCAGGGCATGGTGTAGGGGGCATGGTTAATGGTTGGACTTGATGATCTTGAAGGTCTTTTCCAACCTAAATGATTCTATGATTCTGTGATTCTATGATTGCTCTAAGGAATTCCCTCAAACTCCAAATGCCCTGAACAGGGGAAAAGACTGGCATCCTGAGCACTGAACTTGCATGCACAGCAGATATCAGAGAATAGCCAGCCACTGTGTCTAAATGCCAGAAAAGTCTCTTGCTGGCAGTTAGGTTCAGATGCGCAAGAGTTTGCAGATGTATTCCCAAATGGCAATCTCGGGCACCTGTGCAATAGCCATTTTTGGAAGCACTGTGGCCACAGCACTTCCCATGAAGACTTGTAAGAGCTATTTTAAAACATATTTTATATATTATTTGTCCATATATTAAAGAGGACCAAGTGCTTTGAAAAAAAAATCTGACTGTTTCCCTTGGTGTCTACCACCACATTGAGCTGTTAGGAAAATCTATCCTCATTAGCACATGCTTCCATCTTGTGAAATCTAACTAAATAGATAGTTAAATCTTACTTCAAAAGAAGTAAATAAAATTTTCCATCTTCTAAACAGAATTTTGTATTTTGGTTCTTATATTATTGTTCTGTCAGTTTGTCAGTAATTTAAAATATCTTTACCATGATCAGCTGGAGTCTTTTTATTTGCTTTAATTTCTGGAGTTTGGGGTTTTTTTTTGTTTCGTTTTTGTTTTTTCCATGCTGGTGCCCATAGCATACTCTGTGATGGACAATGAGTCTTCTGCAAAACTTGTGCCTAGACAGAACCAAAACTATCACACAGAACCATGAACTTTCATGTCTATTACCCCTGCCACAAAGAACTCGCACCAAGTTAGAAGTACAGTTGCTTAAAAACAAAGTCCTTAGACAACCTTCAGGATTATAACTGCATGCAAGATCACTTAAAATGAATAAGAAGGAGAAGGCTACTGGGGCAAAAAGGGGTCCGGGATAAACTTCTTACTATATTAAACACACACAAACCTGCACTATTGCTGAAATGCAGGATTTTAAAATTTCACCTTTTTTTTTTTTGCTTTAAGAAGTATGTATATAGTGTTCCCTCTGTTATTCAGCATTTCAAAGTACAGAGTACACCCTAATTCCTAATAACTTTTTAAATTCAGCTACAAATTCCATCCAAAATTTGTTGCTGAATGGACTTCTGTCTGCAGTGACCTGAATCGTTAAGATTTCCTGTTGCTAGTGGTAACATTCCTGTCTTGAAAAATACCCAGGAGAATATTTAGAAGTAATACCTTTCTAAAATAGTCCGTAAAAGACAACTGATACTCAAATGTCACAGGTTTCTATTTTCCTCTAATAAATAAACTAGTGATTACTGATGATCATCATCTGGCACTCATTCAGCTCATAAAACAAAAGCATACTAACGAAAATCAGTTGGTGTTTTCCCTTATCTTAAATAACTTTAGGAGAAGGAAAATTATTTTAGACACTAGCTCCAACATTTTAGAAAACCGTATCCATGTAATCAATGAAATCATAAAAGGCAATGGTGATTCATTTCCATTGATGCAGCTTGTTTGGCCAGGTATTAAAATGCTCTTTATAAATATTATTTAAATAAAAAGAATAGGCAAGCATTAATATTTTCAGTATTATCATTCTCATCTTTAGAAAGGTAATCCCAAGTCTACATAAGCAGGCAATTTGTCCAAGGTAAAATGGGGTACACAAGCATTTTAAATGTAAACAAACAGAAAATACTGAACTGCTTTAAAATCACGCTTTTATCCTCATCTAGACATGTCTATGCTGACTTCAACAGAGCCAAGAATGAAATTCTGGCTAAATTCCCAGTTGGAAAAAGTAGGTTTCCTCTAACGTAACTTTTATTATCATATTTAGGATCTCGGCATCCCCATCTTATTATTTATACAGAATTTAACTGCAGTTGGGCATCTCCTGTGAAAGATTAGTATGAACCTCATGTGTTCAGTGCAGCTTGTGATGCCTCAAAAATAGTATGTGATTTTTTCCACGCAGGATAAAATGGTCAGTAAATAGAAAAAAAATCACAGCAAACAAGATGTTCTTGTTTGCCTATAGCAAGCAATTTACATCCTTTTAAGATCTTCTGGCATTTTGTCCTTTATTCTTTTGCAATAGCAAACCCAAGGTGTCCTGTAAGCACCAGATTGCATGAAACCTGCTTTCCTACAGATTTATGCTCTTTGGTCTGTAACTCCACATTCTTTCTTCTCACTGCAAATGGCCAGATCTCTCCACATTGCCTATTACGCTAGCACCTGGCAGGAGAAACTGTGCTGTGACTAGTCTGGGACTGTGCACATTTTGTTTGGCCACTGAGCCACTGCCAAACAGAATGTATAACAGCTATGTTCTGCCTCCCTTTTTCTCAAAACTGGAACTGATCTGGGTTTCTTTCCTCCATACAGTCACAGATTTTCATAAAACATGAAATTCATTGAGAATTTCACCTTTCAGATTTAACCGAGAGAGACAAAAGGGTTCAAAACCCATGGAGGAGGGAAAGACAAAAGGAGAACAGACAAACCTTGGAAGAAGTCTCACTTTCTTTAGAAAGTGAGAGTAGTAACAAATATTTAAGAATAATACTATTGATAATGTGATAGTTCACCAGCTCTGTGAAATGCCAGGCCACAGTTTAGCTTGTTTGGGTTTTTTTAATAGATTCTAAGATTAGGCTCTTAAATCTATTTTTAGGAACTGTGATGAGTGACCCTGCTTTCAATATGGCAGGAATCTAGCATCTTACCTCAAGTGTGATGTGCATCATACTTAGCACTTTAAAATGCAGGACCCTCACTTCCTGACTTTAGACATACCAATGAACACCTACAAACACATCCAACCAGATGTAAACAGTTACACACAGAACACAGAAAATTAGACCTGCAAAGTTAAAAACAAAAAAACCCCTCTATATAGATAATATCAAATTAATGTACTTGGAGCTAAAAAGGAACACATTAATTTATAAAATAAATAGAAATACTAATAATACTTTAGCAGTAAGAAATTATATGTTTAAAGTGATTTACCCAAAGCTACAAAGAAGTTAGATGACACCTCGAGATTTCTAAATCCAGATGTAGACTGAAACTTTTAGAACTTCTAAATGCTGTAGTAAACAGAGTAAACCCAAAATGACAGAGACGGACACAACGTCAATGCCACTGTTTACTACATTTCTGTTTCTAAACCCCCATAAAATGGTTGCCTTTTCAAATATTTAAACTGAAATCAAGGTGTTCAACCAAGCTGATGTCTGAAGCTGGAGGTTCTTTCCAACAGTTCATAACTGGACTGTCTTAAGAACAAATTCCCCTACTTGAAAATCAGGCTGATGTGCAACTATACATAGATATCACATGTTGCTCAATTCAGGTAAAAGAGTCAAATTTCCATTTGAAGTTTTTGATGTTTCAGTTTTGGCCAGGTCAAAAAAACTGCTGTCACATTTTCCTTTTTGGAGTCCCTCCACAATGACTGAATAATTTTTTGCAGTCACAATATCAGACCATGTATAAAACATTTTACTAATTTCAATTTATCGCTGAGAAGACTGAGGCACAAAGAAATTATGTTTACAGTAACAGTATAATTTGGTTTAATAGATAATTACTAAATATAACATAAGGTAAGTGTAGTTAAATTCCCTTTCCTGTAAAAACATATATATTTGCCCATAGACTGTCATGTATTGCTTTTGCTCTTTTTTTTTTTTTTTTTTTAAGAAAGATATGTGTTGGGGGAGGGAGGCAGTTTTGGCCAAATTTTAGGCAAAACCGTTGTGGATTCAATACATGAAATTAAGCATGCCATTAAAAAAAAAATATGTAATATGACTGAAGTCTTAATAATATAGAATAAAAGATGTAATAGATAGAATAAAGTCAAGATTCTGTGTGTCACAATCGCACTGTTCCCTGATACTTAAATATTAACCAGAATAATTAAATATTGGTTCAGTGGTTTTCTATGGAATTTTCTATATTTCTACTTAAAAAACAATTCAAAAGCTATATTTGCCATGACCTGTTGATATGCCAAAAATAAAATGTGTATACACTCCATAATCTAGTAGTATCTAGCATGATGCTATTTTAAAAAATAACAGGTTTTTGAATATAAGTGGCTGAATAAAAGAAACTTAAAATATTGCTAGCTTTGAGGTAAGATGGGGGAGGAGGCCACTGCATGTCCTGCCAGAGAGCAGCCAGACAGCCAATTAGCTGAGCTGTGTCTACCAACTAGTCACAGCACTGTTGTCAATTGCCTGGTGGTAATGTCAGGAGAGATGCAGGAGTTGTTGAATTACTGCAATGATGTATATGGGGCATGAGATAAAGAGGGGAAAAAAACCCAACACATCTGTAGATTTTTAATTAATGTAGCCTGCTGCTGCTCAAATTATAGGCTAGGAAGGCTTCATGAAAAAAAAGCATCTTCTTGTACTATTAGCCATATGAATATATATAACAACATCCATATGAAACTTGAACAAGCCCTATTGACTCAGAATGCCTCATAGCGGCATTCCTTCTTTTTTGTGAAAAAACAAAACAAAACAAAAAAACAACTAACCCCCCCCCCCCAAAACCTCTAGTAAAAATTGATTGCAATTCTTAACTTCTGGTTCAGTAATGAAATCAAAACAATTCTGGGAAACAGAGCCAACAGCAGCATTAAAATGAATAATCTACATCAAAATTGAGTACTGATAATATTTGAAGAACCTGGAAGATGGAGAGAGGGTTCATTCCTTCTCCATGTGTGATGCCCCAAGATGGCAATCTTGCTTCCTGTGCTTTTACTTCTCAGCATCCAGCTAAGTTAACCTTGGATACATTGCTCACATCAAGCTCTTTCAGCATCATGGTCTCTAAGGACAGGACAGTCAGTGCTATAGATATGCAATGCTCAATTTGTCATATGATCCTCATAGCAAATAAAAAAATATCCATGTGTACCCTAACGCTTACTGCCAAATGACATGTAATAAATAGCTATAATTTAACATCTCCAGTACATAACAATTTAGACTTTTTTTACCTCAAACCCCTTAAAAATAGTCCACAAACTATCGATCACATTGTTTCAAAAATTGTTGTTCAAAGACTTTTGTTGAGTCTGTTTACTTTGCTTTTAACAGGAAAAGTATAATTTATTCCCACTTCTGCTGCTTAAAATAATTTTAACATATTTCCTTAAAAAAAAAAGAAAAAAGAAAAGAAAAAAAAGAATCACCTTTGGTTTGGGACTACACAATGGAAAAATTCAGGCCAAAGAATACAGTTAAAAAAAGGGCAAAGTGATAGAAAGCAAACTGTTTAATATAACTTAAAACATGATTAAGTTACCAGACCCTGCCAAATTTCTTGTTTTTTCCAGAGCCTGGCAGTAGATTGTAAATGAAGAGGAAAAAAATACAAAGGAAAGAATTTGAAGAGTCCTACTTTTTATTTGGCACAAACTATCAATTTTTACAGTTTTTGCTTTATACTGATGTAACTCTCACTGATTTCAGTGGAAGGATAGCTGGGCCTACACTGGCTATTTTTGGGAAAACTTTCTTTGTGAATTTCGAGCTGGAGCTTGAAAGAAGTTTTATGGGGCCAATACAGAGTGCAGTCTGATTTCCACATGATAAATACACAGGTATTTTCAACACAGACTGATTCTGTCACTCTGCTGTGTCACATTTTGTATGTTTTATGAATAAAGTTCCTTGCTGATCACTTTCTCCTGCATTTTTGTAATTTACTCTTTAAAACTTACTCTCCCCTACTAGGGGCACAGATTTTTATTTCAGGAATTTATTATACACAGGCTGAAATAGCAGATACTCAGTGACAACCAGGTCATAATCATGAGTAACTTATAAATATACACCAAAACCAGAGTCAATATTTTCAGAGGACACCGATCCTCACTCTACAGGAACAGCAAAGTCAAGTTGCCTTAGGAAATATAGCTATCTGAAGGCACTTCCACTAGCCTGCCCATAATAACCTAGACATTTTTGGTTAGCAGTGAAGGAAATTAATGTATCTCCCTCCCTGCAGCTTTACTCTTTTGTTTGCACAGCCCAGGATCTTGAAAAATGCCAGTGGGGAATATGGTGAACCAGATCAATCCAGGTTAAAAACAATCTTCTTCTCAGCATTATTTTTAACCAGGGTCAATTCTGATCCTTTTCTCTGAGTAGCCTTCCAAGGATGTATACCATTACAGGGGCAGCAGCGAAGTGGGAGAAGAGGCAGTGAAAGAGCACTGGAGTACCTTCAACCAGCTCTTCCACAAAGGACTATTCTTGGAAGGATGTCTTTAGCTGGTGCTGGTTTTTGGAAATAATAAAAATTACTAACAGAGATGGGACATGTACTTCAGGGTAAGGCCTTCTCTTTAATTTATATTTTGCTTTATCATTTAACACCATTAAACATGCCCTGTTCAAAACAGGACCAATTAAAGGGCCTGCATGTCTTCCACAGGACATTTATGGTCCATAGGACATCTTTTGGGTTAAGAGGAAGTGTGGAGACTTGGTCATATAAATGGAATACTTTCACTCAAAATGGCTTAAAAGAGGGAGAATGTGCTTTTTCCAGTACTTGAAGCTATATTTCTTACCTACTTCTATCATATTACTAAATAAACTGGGATTGCGTAATTAACACCAAAATATCATCTTTGGGCTTTAAAGGTAACATTGGAATTGGAAAACTCATCTAGATATTGTTTGAATCACTGGCCATTTCTCTAAAGGAGAGGTAGGTATTTCAGTAACTGGAGGTAGCACTACACTGTACTACCTTGGTCATGTAGTATGGGTGTCATATCCAGTAAAATACTGAGAAATCTTAAACCATCATGGGTGCCACATACATACATTGCAAATCATTGTGAATACCCTTTTGAACAGACATATGAGTGATTTGAATACAAGGCCTCACCCAATCCCTACCAAAGTCAGCAGGATCTTTGACGGAGTCCTGGATAAAGTCCTGGATGAAAAAAAAATATAGAATTGGATGGTCTGGTCAGAGGAGAGGTAGAGGAAAATCTATTGCCATTTCTCTTGACCTTCACTCCACTGCTTTCTTGTTTTCTGTTGTCTCATGTTTCATGTTGCAAATGGCTTGCATCTTTCCCAGATCCAAGAATCAGAATTGCCAAAAGATCTTCCAAAGGTTTTTACAAGAATTTTTAAAAAGTTACTGGAATCCTAGTTGGAGCTGAAAAAAGAAACTTAACCTGTGCTCGAAAAACAACCTGTCACAACAGATGTAACCATCTGTCCTCACCTCTACCTTCGCTGCTAGACAAAGCAAAGTAAATATAAGAGGATGTTAGGTGGAAAAGAGAGGTTCCTGCCCCCGCCACACCCCCTCTCTCTGAAATGCTGTGACCATAATTTTGGAAGGAACAGCCTTTTTTCTTGGGTGAATTTATTACTCCAAGTATGAAACTGAATGCCAGCAGTGGAAATGCTTCTGAACAAACCAGGAGAAAGACAGCACTGTCGTTGTTTTCCCTACTTTTTTCCTCAGTATTTTGCCTCTTGCTTTACTGAAGCCAGATGACTGCACATCAGATGACAATTTCCAAGGCACAGGCTCATATCAGTGACTGACAGACCATTTTAGATAGGGTGGGTTTCCTCTCTCATGCCATGTTTCTTCTACTAGATATCCTCTGTTTTGCTCTTTAAGGTCCTGCCTCTCTTATCACTGCTCCTATCCTCATATCCAATTACTTCTGCTTGTTCTCTGTGTCCATTTGTTTTTACCCACATATATTATAATCACTTAAATCACTTCACAAGCCAAATGTCTTTCACCTTCATCATCACCCTTTGGGACAGTGCTCTGCTGATGGTTTGAGTATGTTGCAGGAAGGGAAAAATGAACTGAAAGTCAACTTGGGTATTCCAAAGATCAGGTCTCTGCTCTCTTTCTTTGTTTTTCATGGACAAGCATGTGTACATCTTCTGTTTCTTGCTCCCTCAACTATTTACTGAACTCCAAAACTCCAAGGAGATCAAAGAAGTTTAAGGCCCAAGCAATCATAGTCGCAAAAGAACTTTAAAATGTGATCATGAGTTGTAGCTGAGAAGATGAAAGAAATTTTTTTTTGGCTTTCTTTTTAAAAATTCTTTAAAAAATAAACTCTTTCAAAATTGCTAGGATATAACATAGGTGAGGTTTTTTTCTTTTTGTCTTACCAACACTGTGATTCACTGACACTGAGAGTGCTACAATTCTCCTGTTCCTGTCAATTTTCCTTCATCTCTCAGTATAGACATCACCTTGCTGTGACAGCACAAACTAGTTCCTGTCTTTGACAGAAAAATCAACAGTTAGCCTTGAATTTGCATCCTTTCCCAGTAAAGATATCCATAGGCACCATGGAGACCTGTTTCTGTAATGTACAGATGTCAATAAAATGAACATGTCTAGTAAATAAAGTTTTTCCTTCTTCCACACAGAATAACAGAACAAACCTAAAAGCGAACCTCCAAAATCACTTTTCTATGTAATTCACAAAACAAATCTAGTTCTTCCTTGACTTGACATTAAAGATGTTACATACAAACCTTTCAAAGAAATGAAAGCTATAAAGCAATTTTTGAAACTGCTTTTTTCTCTAACTGGTGTTGGAGAGAAGGTAAAAAGTCAGTATAATTATTTTAGTCTGAGCTCATGATTCTTTGACTTTCTCTAAGACAAAATAGTAGTATTTGGAGATATACTATTGATGTTTAAACTTCCTGCCAGTCACATTATATTATGTCAGTCCTCAGATGGTCAGTAAGAGCACCACATTTAATCATCATTTGCATCATTACTGTAGGGGTTTCCATGAATCACATAACACAGCTACTGGGAGCAGATATTCTGCTTTTAATGATAGATATAGGCATAAAATCCTCAGTAAATTCTTCTCTTCCTCATTAAGCCCTTTCCCCTTCATCGGGCTGGTCATCAGAGCATGAAGAAATGTTTCATAATCCTCTAATCTGGTGACACAACAACACTGGTGCTTTATTTTGCCAATGGAAACCCTACAGCACAGAAAGGGCTGGTCCTCTGCTTGTTTGCTTATGGAGGAGGTGGCCGCATGCAAGCACCCACCATGCCCTGCTCCCCAACTGCCTTGCAACCACCAGGAGGTGGCCAGCTCCCCAGCAGTCCAGGCCACCAAAGCTGGGAGGAGACCACCTCCTCCAAGTTTCTTTTACTTTCAGTTTTTAAGGGTGTAAAGAGCACTTCAGCAGTTATTCCTCCATCACTGCACAGCTAAGAAGAAAATCATACATTTATGTTACATAAGAGGACAAATTTCTTTCCCTCAAAGAGAACCCTGAAACTCTTAAAAGCACACCCTTAACTGTACTAAGGACACAGACAAGAATTTTCTTGTAGAAAGTCTAAGGTTTAGCCCAAGTCAAAATAGATAGGAATTCAATTCACAATAAGAAAACATGAAGTATGAAGTCCATTTAGATCATCTTACGTTGCAGCATCACCTTCAAATCCATATGTTAGCATTTCTTTGAAACAATCTTCTCCCCCCTTTTCTTTTTAAAGTCATTTTCAAAATTCATGGGCAAACTCAAGATCTCAAACTGGCAAGTGAGAATGGACACAATAGGTGAACAACATGAACTTCTGTACTTGAAAGGGACTGCAACATCAGATCAACTCAGATCTGAAGCAGCATCTTATTTTTTAAAACCGGCATCCTGCTAATTGTTAGTAAGTTTCAGATGGGCATACAAACTTAAAAAGACAGGTAGAGAAACAAGTAATAACACACCCTCTGTGTAGAGTTCATCTGACCATTGCACATTAGAATTATTCTATCAAATTAGCATTTTCCCTTTAGCTCCAAATAACCACTACGTAATTCTGAGACTTTTCCTGCACCTTCTGACTTTGGTTATCTATTTTTTGAAGAGAAAACTATTTATTTAAAGAAAGATACAATGAAGAACATTTTGTACAGAATCACACTTCTGCTGGAGGAAAAACAGACTCATTTCTCCTCTAAATTACAGACATCTTAAAACATCACATACAGAGTAACTTTGACATACCTTGATGATTTATTGCTCTAAATTTCATCCACTCAGCAGTTTTTGCATACATATTTCTAATGTTACTGCCAACATGCAATGTTTAATTCTGTTGCTGTGCTAATAAAGCAGCTTTTTCAAACTGAGTCAGTAACTGAAATAATATTATAGCTCAGATTATATTTATTACCATTACACTAGATGACTAGTATATCTAACACAATCTGTTCAAGAACTTATCCAGAAGTATTGTGTTTCCCTCCTTATGCAAGACAGAAGTTACAAAAGCCTTATCTTCTGTATAATTTTGCAACTTACCTAAAATTTAGACAGCTCTCTGGTATTTTTTGAAATATGTATCCAAGTATAAATCCTTTTTCTCTTAGCAGAAATCAGGATCACTGAATATTGTTTTAGGAAAAATTTATGTGCATCACAACAAAGGAATGCAAAAAAGCTGCAGGAAAGCTTGAGTAAATAAAATAAATATGGATAGCATAAAACTGGCTCCCCCCCAAAACCCGAGTTTGTCAAAAGAACAAAGCACACACAAACAGCATGTAAAATCTGAATTCAAAATACGTTTATAAAGAAGGGATAAGGACACATGTTTTTTCTATTTCAGCTTGAAAAATAAAGGGACACAGCAATGAGTCTTGCTGGCAGGCAGATAACTCATAGGCCCTGACCCTTCGACTCACCAGGAATTCAAACACAAAGCTCTTTTCATAGTGACCGTGCCATACATTCTCAAGATAAGGCAGCGAAATAAGGAGCAATGGAGAGGTGCCACAAAGCTCGAACTGCAGAAAACTGTGCATAGAAATTATGTTCACTTATTCACCTATATACAGCTGCACACCAAGTACTAGCTGTACAACTATTTCTTTCCAAATTGGAAGCCATGCAGCATGCTTTTAGAAATGGGACCTGTCTCCTGAAGCAAGCAAAAGCAAAAGAGAGCGCAAGCAGCAAGGAAAGGACTATCCCTGTACATTTCTGTATCATTCAGAATTGAAGTGCACATCCGGACAAATAATCTGTAACACAATGAGCTTTGCAAAAGGATTGCTGTGGTAAAACGGAAGGGTTTTTAGAAACGACAAAAACAGCTACATTTCAAACAATATTTCAAATCTGGACTCACCATGAAAAAGCAACAGTTGCCTGAAGTTAGTGTGTTATTTTCTGCCCTGTTCCAGTGCACTTTCTGCCTAGTTGTCCAACACTTGGTAGCTCAGAGCTGCCACACAGAGGCCCCTTCCGTGATCTGGCTTATTTGCCTGTCAGTTTGAGTCTCAGCTTCTGTATGATGCAGCTGTGCACTTTGCTGAAGGTCTAATATCATTTCCATAAGCTTTCTCCCTGCCTGGAGCAAGCAGTTTGTTCTCCCTGCTCAATAAATACTCAGATCACTTTTCTGGTACTCACAGGGATAAAGCTTTAAGTTGTTAAGGAGTTCTTAGTAAGTAGTGGGTGGAGAACATAAGCTCAGTACAAGGAAACTCTGCGCATAATCAGAAACTGAGAAACTTCCTCCCTTTCCCCCAACCCCTCCTCCTGACAGGCGAAGCTGCCAGTGCCTCCTTTACAGAAATTTAGGAATGTAAAGGGAGGACTCAAAGGGGCCCAGTCAGACAAGCCTTTCTCAATCAATTAGCTTGCAGCCATTACTTGTGACCCTAGGTCACACAACATAAGTGTGTGGGGTGTGCCTTTAGGGGTACACCAAAGCTACTTATTAAAACTTACATAACCAAAAGTGTTCAAAATCAAATAAACTCTGAAAGCTGGAAAATATTTTCCACGTACCACAGTTTTGCAGGAAGAAGAGTTTTGAGTAAAGAAATGTTACTTTGCTTTTCCAATAACAAATCATTTGATGCAGGAAACTAACTTTTTTGTACTTTAAAAAAAAAAGATTGAAATGTGAGATACACAAGAAGACTTTAAAGAGATATTTGCTTTACAGTTTTGCAAAAACTAAATAATAATGGCATGAGTGATATTTGACGAAGCACATGATCATGTTTCCTAAAATAAGACTATTGTCTGTAGCTGCAAAGGAATAGATGTTTATAGGACTGTTTAATTAATTCATGAAGTTCAGCCCATGTATTTCAGTCCTCTGCAAGAAACAAGTTCTGAGCATTTGGATTCCATTATTCATTTTAATACTCTAACACAACAAATCAAACAATTTACTTTTAAAAAAGGTCTGGAATATTTAAATACTGCAGTAAGTTATCCTGCATTGAACACACAGGGAGAAGAGGGTGTAACTTACCATGATTCCCACACAAGTATACACCCCTTGGTGTGAAGGAAAACTTCAAAAAGACCCTCAGCTTCATATCCTGCCAACCCAATGACATGGAGATGATGCCTTGGAAAAACCCATGAGGGAGTCCTGATTTTAAAAGCAGACCTATGACAACCCCTTTCTGGGCCAGACAAGATCACTGCACTGCAGAGGCGATGCACTTTAATCTCAAGGTTGCATCGCAAAGCATCTTTAAGTAGTGCCACAGATCAAGGCTTATACATAGTTGAAAAAAACAGTTCAGCCCAAACTTCACTCTCTACTTAAGGTAACTGAGCAACAGCTACACCAAATTTTGTAGAGGACTCAGGGAAACACATAATAATATAGGAAAGTAGCGGTAATGTATTGAAATTCATTGAGGATGTTGTAGACAACCTGCAATCTACATGTCTCTTCTCCATTAAAATCCCAGTCAAACTCTCTGAACAGGCAGCATGGCTTGTGTTAGTTCAGATATTCATTCCAGAGATCAGATTGCAGGATCAGGGCCACTGAGTAAGTGCCCTGGGGTAAGGATTTTGCTTCTGTCTTGCACATAAGATAGCATTTAATAAATTAGGTCACATTTAAATCCTTGGAAAGCCCTGGCAGTAGAAATAATAATTACAGAAACTTTAATTTTGAATGAAAAAAATGGGCTCAGGATTAAGACACTGGACTGGGATTTAGGATTTTGGGGTTCTGTTCTCATTCATGTTTCAGACTACCTGAATGATTTGGGAGACATTGTTTCATCTTTTGCATTTATGCCAAATATCACTTGCCTTACCAGTGTAAGGCCTTTGCCTCCCCAAAGTCTATCAATAAAAAAGTGATAATAATATTCAATATATGGATCACTTCAATACTGGTTCACAACACATGCTCTACATAGTGGAATTAAAGCAGCATTTAATACAAAATATTTACTGCCACAGGACTTCTGAGTAACTGAAAATAAGGAAACTACCTACATCAAATCTCCCGAAACATCGTTCACATCCATTACGGCCTTCAACGTACACACTATCTCCAGGAGATAAATGCAAATCCATGCACATGAATAATGATATACACTTCATTCTCTCTCCTTTAGCCATCTAAATGTAAGGTTCCTGGAAAGCTTATTTAAGGGTTGGGCCCTTAAATCACAAGGGGTTGGAGCCCCTAATAGTACAAAAAAAATGGGAAGACAGTGCCTGTCTGGAGACAGGCTGTCTAGAGTGTTGTTCCCAGCAAGTGTTAAGAAATGGAGAACTCACTTCATATTTGGCCAATCTCCGTGAACTTCCAGGCTAAGTAAGAATTACTGTTAATTTCAGGCTTCCCTTTAACCTACAATTTCTAAAGCAAGAAACATACGAAGCACTCCATTTGGATATACATTATAGATTCACACACCTTTCTTTTGGAAAGGTTGATATGGAAAATTTACAACACAAATAACAAGGAAATTTAAAGGATGTTTTTAATGTAACTTAAAACAATGCTTCCACACTGGAAATAATAATAGAATAATGGCTCCTCCTGGCACTGTTGAGTCCCCTGGCTAAGGGCTCTTCCTTTTCCTGATCGCTGGCTGTAAAATTACCCCTCCATTGGCTCCACTCCATTGCTGCCACATTTCAGCCAAGCAAAGGCAATATGAGCCATTTCAAAATAATCTCTAATGAAGAAAGACGCAATGCTAGAAGAGGGACATGGTCCTCAAACCAAAGATGGTAGCCAGAGATATATAAAACTCCTTTAGCATTCTAAGGGTGCTCTCCTATGAGCAAGACTCTTTTTAATTAATGAAAGTAAACACCACCTAAGTGTTTCCATTTTTACATTCTAATAAGTGTCAGCCCAGAACAGACTGTATTTCAAGGAAGGATAATGTAAGTTTTCACACATTTTTCCACATTCTGCTCTTTCTTCTCAAAAGTCATGAATTTTGGAGAGACCTACCTTAATCAGCCACCTTTTTTTTTTCCTTATATATGTTGCATGTTCTTTCATACTAACAAGTAAATGCTCACCTAGGGCGCATGCATCTTCCTCCTTGCACTGAGATATTTTCACACTTACTAACTCAGAGGTAGCAAGGATATGAAATGTGCAAGTATTATACAAACTTTTTCTTTGCATATGCAGATCTTCAGGCCTGGAATACACCCAACTTCAATGTGATCAATATATGATCATGCTACATTAGGGGATCCTTTAAGAATAAAAGGGATTTCTTGTTAGTTGGGGGGTTGTTTTTCTGCATAACACTGGTCAATATAAAAAGCAATACCTGTAACATTAATTCACAGAACTAGCTCTCTTCCTCTGTTATGCTCTTCAATGAAATTACATTCATTTTAGTTAGAAAGATAAAAAAGCTAGGTGCAAAACACTTGTGATAGAATGTGTAAAGTTTACAGTGTTGATAGTGGTACTCAGTAAGATATTCATATCTTAAGTCATGTTCTAAACACTCTACATTAAAAGCAACCGCTTCTTTAAGAAATCAAAACAAAACTTAATTCCAGAAAAAAAGGAAAAGCTTGCAAATTGTAGTACACTGCAGTACTTTGAAACAGATCTTCCACTCTTTAAGCCTTCTTCCCCTGCCTTCCCCCACCCCCTTTTCCTTTCAGGAAACAAAACTCAAGAAGAGAAAGAGAGAGAGTCAAAAGGTTACAGCCAGCTTGTAAGTGCAGAGAACGTGAGAGGCCCGTTCTTCCCCTTAACACCTGACATCCCAGGGTACATTTTCTTCAGTACCGAGTCGGGTGGATTAGACATGCAGCTCCTACTGATAATGGAAGCTGTGCATCTCATTCGCCATGCACTGCTACTTAATGTTCTCCTCCTACCCCTGCCTCTATAAATTGTTCTCCCTCCTTATCCACAATTACAAACTTAATTAATGGAGATTTGCATTCTGTCATTATTAGACGCAGTTAAATATCTTGTCTGAGTCCTGGATAACATATAAAAATTCATTCCTGGAGCTCTAAAGTTTGAAAAAGTTGCAGAAAAATCAGTAAAATTATGCATTTATTCTTAATTACAAATAAAAACCAAGAGAGAACCTGATACAAAGCCAATAAATGTTAAAGCCTTGTTAAAAAAAAAATTAAAAATCCTCAATGACAACCTTTGTGACAGCATTATAACATTCATGCTACCATTCCTTAACCACTCAGAATACACAGGTTTCCATGATTTCCACAGCTTAGTGAGGTAGATGAAACACATCTAAGGCACGTTTGTCACAGCTACAGAACAATGAAAGAGCTAGAGAGAAATACTAAATTACTAAAGTCTTTGCTACACTTTTCCTAGGATGGAGCCCCCCCATATAGGCAGATGTAGCTGAGATCCATTTGATTGGCTGATGTTGTAGGAACAAGGAAACAATTACCTCTAATTAGGTGCATAATCGCACACAAAATGGAAAAGGAATGAGAACAAAGTTAATTCTAAAAAACAGAAGTCTTCAGGCAAAAGGACAAAACAGAAACAAGATTGATTAAGGTAGAAAAGGTATAGTTCACAAAAATCAACAACTAACTGGCCTAGCCGCAACAAAAAGTAGAAGGAGAAAGTGAGACAATATGATTACTTGGACTTTCAAACTATTAATAAATGCTACGATCTAATTTAAAGACAACTTCCTTTCAAGAAAAGATCCAAGCTCCAAGGTGAAGTTGAGTAACAACTTTAAAAATTAATTAATGAAACTGTGGAATTAAGAACATAGCAGAAAATGTGAGTTCTTTGTTCTTTGGGTTACCCTCTGGATCTGGTAGTATGGTAGCTCCGGTATGTTGCTCACCAGCTGCAACTGAGCAATGTCAGTCCCTGCTTCCTTTCATCCCTCACCTACCCCATCCTAAACACCAGCCAAGTGTTTTCTTTTGCATATACAAGACACTTGAACAAGTTCAAGGGTGCTTTTTTTTTCTTTCTAGTATGATGAATATTGTAAGCTTTGTTTCTTGGATTTTGCAAATTTCTTAGTGCAGTAGCTACTAAGAAAGAACTGTCACAAATGTTACAGGATTATTCTGAGAAGGGAGAACAAAGATCAAAGAGGCAAATGAAAATTCTGGCAATTGACAGCCAGGTCTCCAGAAACATACCGAGATAACTAAAATTTTTAGGACTCAAATGTGTGAAAAATCCAATGAGAAGATCCCAAAGAAGATTTAAAGGAAGACTGCAGAGACCTTCAGCTCCTTTGAAGAAGATTTTATAACCAGCAGGATAAGACTTTCCTGAAGAAATTGGTTCCTACAACTTGTTTCGGTGCATTGTGGTGAAAAACTTTCTTCAGCTGGTGTGACTTCCAGGAAATGAAAACAAGTGGGTTTGAGTTTGTCATCTGGTACCTCACTGAAGGACTAAGGTTGTTATTTCTTTTTTTTAAGTCACTTGGGTCTTACAAGTATGAGTGAATACAAAGACAGAGATTAAAAAGAATGCAGTCATTCCAGTGACAAGCATTAAATGAGAGTTTAATGAGGTCTGTCCATTGCCTCACCAGTAACCTGCCAGGTACCACCACAAAACTCACTAGACTTGCCCATTGGCCAGGATGGTTGGATTCATCTTTGTTGTTCAGGTGTGAGGTAACATTCATTTTGACCACATAAAACAGACCAGATATATACATAGACACTATTTTATTTTAGCAGTATTTATATTTGTAAAAAATATTCCTATAAAACAAATCTAGTGCTAAAAAGACCTTGAAGGGAGAGATACATGAATGAATCCCAGCATCCCTGTCAATATAGCAACAATACAATGTTTGTATCCAAAAACTGTGCCAGGCTGACTGGGCGGAAGGGAGCAAGGGGTGGGTGGATACAGGTTGGAGAAATTTTAGAAAGTAACTCTAGCCCTGCATGTCCAGCCACAGAGCCTACTGTAAAAAAAGAGTGTCTAGCTCTACTTGACGTGAATGAAGACTTCCTAAAGCACCTGTTTGGTGGAGATCCTGTATCCTCACACACAGCTCATTACATTAATCCATTCATGTCTGCAAACCCTGCCCCATGTTGCCAATATGGACAAGCAGTGAATCTGTACTTGAAAGAATCTCAATGTCCTAAAAAATGTTACAGAAGTTTTAAAATTTAAACTCATAACATACATGAAACAACATGGATGGGTAAAACTTTTTTCTGCCATTGCCCACACCATCATTTAACACGTGCTGTCAGAATGAAAGTCTTGAAAAGTGTTACCTGCTACATATCTAGGCACACTTCCCTGACAGAGAACTACAGGGGAAAAAAGCTTGATAATATTTGTTCCTATTTATTTTCTCTAAAGTTAATGCTACTTCTTTGTCTGTGAACTTTTTTTTTTTTTTGGTGTCAAGAAAAACATGCCCTTGCTGAAGGTTCTCAGTTAAAAATGAATTCTCAGTAGAAAAATATCCCTAAAGTAGATTCTCTCTCTTACCAGGGAATGCTCCAGCAGTCAACTTCAATTTGCCTTAAAGACAAAAAGGCATCTCTCTAGGGATAAAAATCAATCCCAAAACTGTCAGCAGCAACATACAAAGTTTAGAAATGTGCTTAATTCAGCACAAACAAACGCTTGTAAATTGTCAAGCCAATATGTGAGAAGTGACTCTTCCATTAAATAAAATCATGAGCTAAATGAAAAAAAACTAGAAAGGGGACAAAGACACCACAAGCAGATATATTTTATCCACCTGATACCTATCAAGCACACTAGTACAGAAGAAATAAGAACCCATTCTTTACTAATAGATTACTGATTATGCTTAATATTATTTTAATTGCTATTAATT
This sequence comes from Harpia harpyja, assembly GCF_026419915.1. NCBI lineage: Eukaryota > Metazoa > Chordata > Aves > Accipitriformes > Accipitridae > Harpia > Harpia harpyja. Next base: position 29,548,196 of record NC_068947.1, read on the forward strand.
TTTAAAAAGATTTTCATTACTGTTGTGTTCAAGTGCATACAAAAGCATACCTTCTCTATACAGCTTGGCAACGAGCATCAGTTTGGGACTCCATCAACTCAGATTTGCAATCTGAAGGTGATCCACACTCAGCAACAAGGAAATCAGTTTTCCAGCGTGGAGACATCACAAACCACGACAACTGCACAAACGACTCAAGCCATTGCTGGCTACAGATATGCAGCAGGCACGCCTTTTTCTCCCTCTCCTCTCAAGGACTGAGCAAGGTCAGAAACCACAGCTGGAAGTTCTTGCCTTCTCTTCTGTGCCTTGTGGTACCTGTGGAAACTGTTAACGCCCTTCTGCCTTCCTAAGGCCTCCCTGCCTCCACCTGGCAGCAGTCCGGAAACTGCCTCCACAGCCACTACTGTGCAAAGATAAGGTACAAGGTCTGGCTGGACGGCGCGTGGGCAAGCAAAGCGACCTTCCCTATCTGGCCATTCTGTCTGCAGTCACTTCTCCACCTCTGAAGAAAGGGATGGGACCGTTTGGTGGGTTTAGTTCAGACCTGTACGACGCTCCTGGATACCATTGATCAAAACGGACAGGACAGAGGACAGAACATACCAACAAAACGAATAATATAGCAGTGACAACCGTTACAGTGATTTCTCCCCATCTCCCCAGGATAATGAGAACTTGGACATTTCCTTCTATAAATGTGCTTCCTACCCTAGTAGATGAGGCCACAATGATCTACACTTGTAAGAAAGTTGAAAAGTCTTGAAACGTGCTCAAGATTTGAGCAGAACTCCACCCCAGATCTCCTTAATCTTCAATGAAACAACTTAATCTTTCTGTACCCCAGTTTCTTATCTGTAAAATCTCCATCTAGAGTATAAGCTGTTTCAGGCATGGACTTCATTACACAGTAACCAGTAAAGCTTTTAAGTTTTGTTCTATGTGTGGCTGTAAACATCAGGAAGTCTTGAAACAAGAAAGTGCTATTCAGTGTAAAGAAGTAGGTATTTTGGAAAAATAGGCTGTATTTTACCTGAAAAAAACCTTGCAACAACCAAAAAATCCAAAACCAACCCCTCCTCAGAAAAGATCTAACACAGACTCAAAGATCACATTTCAGTGATTTCCGCAGAGTTACACCAAAACATCCCTATGTGTTAAAAATGGAAGGGCATTTTCTACAGTATTGAAAAATCCATGATGAATCAGTTAAGATATGAAACCATAAAAACATTTGAAAATATGAAGTGAATGGAAAATGCAAGAAAAGGAAGGTTCCATAAAACGAAAAGGCAAGTGGGGGAACCATCAACGCAAGATCAGTAATAATCAGAGCACAAAACAGTGCTATTTGAGGGTTCTTTTGTGTAGAATGTAGGAAAAAATAGACGAAGTTCCATGCTGGAGATCCACTGCAAGGAAGACATGATCATGTGTCATTACTATGCTTTTATGTTACTTTCTGCGAGCACAGAAACACCATGAATTGTTAACTTTTATGTAGGTCAAGGAAAGAAAGAAAAAACATAGCCAATGAGGAAAAACTGTAAGACAGAAGTTGTTATCTCTTTCTGCCATTACTTTCAGAGGTAACAATACAGTCAGACTTCCACACACTTACACAACATGTCATGCAATTTCACATACAATGTTATAAGTGCCAGAAAAAGAATGGCTATTGCTACTCTCTGAATAGCTTTATTATAAAACTTTCTATGGAGATTACCAAGGATTGGAAAAGGAGGGGGAAAAAAAAAATTTTCCTGATTTATCTTGAAAATCAGAAAGTCCAGGCTATTTGCAGCTGATACTTCAGAATGGTCAGAAATCTTTTAATCACTACTTTACCAAATAAATTTTCTGATACACACCATCAAAGGCAAAGATTAGCCCAGGAATCCAGCCATCACTTATTTTGGCAGTGTGCATACCTTAGTAGATTCTTTTGGTCCTCCCTAGGATTAACATGAGTTTCCAGAGATGGCACAGGCTTCAAACAAAAATCTGAAAATGCAAAGCTATATTGCTTGGTTTAGTCACCCAAGAAAGTGGACTAGAACAGCTGAACTATCTTGCATTCAAAAATAAGACTGTAAATTGTTACAGAATAGAGTAAAAATTCATAATCACAGGTATTAGAGATCTCTGTCATTAGCTGGTTCCCTCTTCCAGACAGTACACCATCACTAGAGTTCTCACTGTAACAGTTCTTAATATCAAAAATCTTTCTCCAAAACGAACATAAAATTTCTTAATTTAATCAAATTACTAGTTAAAACTGCAACTATTTTTCATTGAATGTAAAAACATTATTGTTCTTTGGTTTTCATAACACTGAACCATTTATTTATTTTTTAAAGACCAGCTACTTCTCTGCCGCTTTCACAGAAGATGCTGGCTGTTGCTCAGGTCCACAATATATATGTTGCTATTTTCATTGGGTCCAAAGATGACGACAGTGCAAGTTCAGGCTAAAAGGCCAAATAAATAGGTTCAAGTCAGGACCAAATAAATGGGGGTCTTGGGCATAAACCCCATACCACATCCTGGTCTTGGAAGGCAGCGATACACTTTGGTTAAGTCAAGCAGGGCAGTCCATACTGCCCACAGTGCTTGTTGCTGTCTGCATACACCTTCAAGCACTGTGTCATATTTTCAGTCTTTTCTTTGTATTCGAGCTAGAACCTCTCTAATTTTATAAGCATGGAGGCTGTCACCTCTTGCAGTGTCAGGAGCTGCAGTCCTAAGCACAGGGTTACCGGGGTTAAGCCAGCAGTTCTCAAGGAATTATCAGTGTTTGGCAGTTTTGTTCTAATACCTCTGGAGGAGAATGCCTGATTCTGCAAGCCAGGCTGAATCCATACCCCATGCCTTGAGGAACTGACAGGATGGGGGACTCTGGGGGCAGCTCACAAGCAGGGTACAATCACAACTTGCAGGAATGCTGCTGCAGAGTGAGCCAAGGGGAGCGTAAAGCTGGGACCTGCAGCGGTTCTGATGGCAGCCTCAGAGGAACCTGCTGGGTTTCTGGGGATCTGAATTAACCTGCAATAACTGAATCCTGCCAGTGGTCTTAAGAGCTAGATTGGCAACCACATCTCAACTTCTGGCAAAACATTTACAGCTCCACAGTTGTAGTCTGGCCACTCCTAGGTTAAGTTACATTACCAAGGTACTGCCAGCAAAAGGAAAAATGAAAGCCTATGCTTGTCCTCTTCGCAGTACCACTCTTAACATCACACGCTTTCACAGTGTGCAGTCTGCTCACCAAGTGTAATAGGGAGGGCAATGGGGACTGTGACCCGAAAACCTTGCCCTAAAGGCCCATGAGGAAAACAGGCTGAAGATTTCCTGAGGGAAATCCTTGCCTGGGCTTACTAAGAGGTAACTAGAAGGCTGCTGTGCTTTCCCTGCCCACTGCATGAGAGCCAGACAGTGTCTGAACAATTACTGTTTGATTTGGGTAAAGAGTCAGACACCACCTGGGGCAACGTCCAGACCGCAGCAAAGGATACTATTTCCAGAAACACCAATGACAGGTGGGAATTTGCAAATGGTAACACTTTATACATTTAGGGCACCACTGTGTTTCAGTGCAAACCATTAAAACACAAGCACACAGCATCATTCAGGGTGATTTTTTGCATTGGGCCATAGCAATGTTGAGAGTAGAGTCCAAACTCCCTGGTTTTTTTGCAGCAACTGATCATCCCATGCTCAGGGATGCAAATACTGCCTTAGTTTCTGTCCTGTTCCAATTTTAGTCCGTGAGATAAATGTACACCACATCATCCGGTGAGAGAGCATGGAGGCAGTGAAAGGCGGCTGCTGGATGACTGGAAAAGGATGTTATTTTCAGAACTCCTTCATTTCAGTTAAGGCTGTGATCTTGGTTTCTTTTGTTATCTGATTTGGGGGGGGGGGGGGGGGGGGAATTGCAGCAGGTCATTGGTAACTCCAGTAATGCAAAGCTATGGAGAAAAAAAAAGTATGCTCTGATTTCTGGAAGTATGCATGCTCTATGCAGCACCTTCATTTCATCTTTATCAGTAAGGACAATACAAAGGTGGACAAAAACTGCTCTCTGAAGGCACTGAATGTTTTGTGAAACAGACTAACCTCCATTAAATGCACCTATTTTTTCTGCTTAGCCGACAACCGCAGACAACCAAACATTTGTCATTGCTGCTAGTTATTCATTCATATGTTCAAGGGTAAATGGAGGTAAAGAAAATTTGCTCAACTTCTAATTCAGTCTATATTTTATCACTTTTAACTGCCTAGCTTAAATTCTAGGTAGGTACATTACTCATTTCTTAATTTAGTGCTACTTCACTGACCCTATTTATGCTGAATGGGCTGATGGCTTCAAGTTCATGACATTATTTCCACCCTGCCTGAATAACCGAAGCTTTGCAAACAGAAGAATAAAACAAGAAATAAACTTTTTAAATGGAAGGCTTTGAGGAAGATAATAACCCATAATAAACTTTCTGAAATTATCATGGTCTGGGAACAATTCCAAGTGTAGGAAGACCATGTGTTACTATGTTTTTATAATGAACAGAACTTCACAAACCTACTCACAAAACAATGTATTTTTAATATTTAAGCAGCACTGATTTATACCCTTTCTGAGCCCAACAGTTGGAAAAATTGGCTGAGCAAAGGTACTTATGCACACTGGGCATGGACATGAGAAAGTTTTGTTTTTAAGGAATACATGCTCCCTCTCTTTCCCTTTTCCAGCATGATCTTTCAACTGGAGTAGTTATTTGTCATCTGACACCTCCGAATATCAGGTTATTGCTTTGTGAATGTTCTCTTCGTGTTTATGTCTGAAGGAAAGCTGAAGGGATTTCAGAGTTAAAAATGCCCTGTAGCATTCGAAATGCCCTACAAAAGCCCTGAGGAGTACAGTTCCCTAGCCACAGTTCCAGTCTAGCATTGCAAGATGCACAGCAAAATTTCACATATGACATTACCAACGTGCCCGAAACTGTGACCCAGAGGGACCATCTTTAAGGTTGAGAGAGCACTTTAGTCTCCGTTCCTCTACAGACCTTTGGCTCTCTGCTGAGGCTGCTAGCCAGGGTGCCAATTAGTGCCAGCTGATTGCTCTTCTGATGTGCACACCTCTCTAGGAACCAGACTGAAGCTACCAACTCATTTCATATAGGTCATTGGATGTTGACAACTTTGTAAGAGATTGACTAAGGCCCAATTTGGATTAGCAATTTAGCAGGAAGGTCCTGTATCCCACTGCCCTCCAACCCCTCTCATGTATGTAATTTTAATACAGCAACTTCTAGGATATAAATTGACTACAGTTTCAGAGAGAGGAGCATTAGAAAACTCCAGAAGCAAGTACATTTACAAAGACTCCCATAAAGTGTTATTGGGAAATTAAACTGTGCCTTGCCCCCTTAACCTTTTGCTATGTAGACTGCATTTAAAGGATTTCCTTAGGGCTAGAGGCCGTAGCTTACACTTCTGTTGCTAAGTGAAATGAATGATGGAAGAAACCGGCTTAATTGGGGATTCCAATAAAATACTGGTTTTAGAACCAGGGAGTCAACAAAGATTTAGCCACTTCAAAAATTTTAAGACATGAATGGGAAATTTGTATTTTGCTTTAGAATAAGAAAAAATACATAATTATAAAGCCATCTACAGTCTATTGTAACAAACCCACTTCTACAAAACTGTAAGAAAAAATGGTGGGAGAGTCTTATTTGAAAAGTACATGCTAATTTAGGTCACAGGATACCTGCAGTAGTCACATGTTCACTGCTGTTAGTACCATAAAGTGTATTCTGTAGTACAACAATGTATACATTCTTTAAGCGGCAACCATCAATTTAACTAGCTGAACTTCTGCCAAATACTTATTACAGATCCTACGTAGTTTATTCCAGTGTCAGTCACTACCACTGGGACAGCCACGCTGTGATGGTTACTTTTCCCTACATTCTCATTCCTAATGCTGCTGTGGAATAGAAATGGGATGCAGACAGCATGTGCAGCCTGGAGATTTTAGGAAGGAGAAAAACATCGTGTCATGCATCACAAACAAAGCTCCTCCATCTCAGACTGATTTCTTTCAAGAACTCCACTGCCTTAGCCAATTTGCAAGAGGTGCAATAATTTTTTTTAACCACAACATTAAATGACTACAACCACAGTGTACATGCAATTATGTCTGGCGTAAGGCAACATCATGACTGCATCCATGGCAAAGGAACTGTATTTATAGGCCATAGCAGTTGCTAAAATTGTATAACGTTCATATGCAATCAGGGCTGCCGTTATTATAAGACAAAGGTGTTAAAAACTTTCTGTGTGTCTAATCCAGCTCAGACACATCTGTACTCTGGCGGTATGTAAACACAGCAAAAATAGGATATCTGCTCAGCAGTGTCAGCCACTTGAGGTGCTCCATTTCCCGCTCATCTTTGACAGATCATTGTAATGCAGTAGCTCAAAGGCAATAGGAAACAGGAGACTGAGACACCCCTGCAGGGCTCCACTGAGTTTCAAAGGTGCTAGCAGCAAGAAACACAGTAAATTAAAAAACTAGCATGACAAGAAGTGCAATATTCAGGGCCAAATATACATGGTATATTGTATGAAGAGTTATAGTGGATCTCCTACTGGAGAACAGCTGTACAGTAAAGAGTTAAGTTGGCTAAGCTAGTAAAAAAACCCAGTTTTCTGTAGTTTGGGCATGCAGAAGGGCATGCAGAAGGGCATGAGAAAGCAGTTGCGAACTTCTGTGTTCCCCTTGCTCCCAGCACTCAGAGCACCCCACAGCCAAGTGAAAATGGGAGCTGCTCCCTGCTTGTATTGGGGCCAGGTTACAGACAACTCAAAGGGACACATGAGCATTGCAACATCACCTTTGCTGTAATCCTGTCTATTTCAGCATGACATGATTGCTGGGAGTCCTGGACTTTACAAATGGAGCTGAGTCTGCTGTGGCACCTAATGTAACCATTTTGCTGATGACTCATGCTGCTATCCCAGCATTTTACATCTGCTTTGCTCAGGTTCAAATGCCTACAGTAAGGTATCAGACAACAAAGAATGAAAATCAAAAGGATTCTCTCTATTATTCATGTTTCCTGAAGACTGAGCTGAGGAGACCTGTTCCAATGCCTTTTACACAGAAAGAAGACACAGCAATTGTCATGCTGAATTGCAGACTTCAGGACTGGTCTTTACTTGCATGGACAGGAGAAGCCCACCTATGTTCTTGGGTATTTGTACTTTACAAGGAGGACTTCACAATATCATAACAAAGAGGGGCCTCTTGCTTCCAGAACATATCGTATGTATAATCCAGAGCTGTATCTATTAAAAAATAAATTAAATCAAGTCAACGAGTACCTTCTGGTACGTAGGTGGGAAGAAACTAGTTATAGAAAATAATTTGTTGTAAGAGGAAGCTGGACAAGTTCCTATTAGAGGAATGACATTTTTAACACAAAGAATAAATGTTAATTAAAACTGCCTGTTTATGGACATGGAAGGTAAATCCTGAAAGTCCTTAAGACAAGCCTGATCATTTCTTCAAAATCTGTGTTAAAGCCCAACAGAAGTGATGAGGTTTAGACAGCTTTATTTAGTGTGGCACTACGGCCTTTGGTAGGTCATGGGGTCAGAGAATATTAGTTACCAGGGCTGCCTTTTCTGATGGCTTTAATCTTTGAGCTCTTCCAGTGAAACTGTGTGACCCATAGTTAGCAAAACGCATGAAAAATGGCCGAAGCGCGTATTTGGTTGCACATCACATCATAAATTACCAACAGGACTATTCTGACCAACAAGTCTTCACTGAAATTAACCAATTAAAAAATGGGGAAACAGTGTTCACACTGTCACCACTGCCTATCAGCAGACATCACACGATGAACTGATGCTCCTGGTCCCCCAGCCAGGCCTCCGCCTCTGGGAGCAGTCGCTCACCTCTGCCAGACCAGCCACCACTGCTGCATAGACAAGTGGCTTGCCAGTCCATCATGTTTCAGTCTGTTGGCCAGGGGGGCAGGATGCCCATCCGCACTGCCCATCCATCAATGGGATGGAGCCATCCTCCCATCTTTTTGCAATCACCTTGACCAAGCTCCCCAAACAACTAGGTTGTAAAGCACCAGCACTAACACCTAACCACCTTACAGACTGGGAGGCATAAGATGGTGGTGACTATCTGTGTTTGAGCCCACAGGAAAACAGGTGGCTTCAGGAAGAAAAGACCAAAGGACACCTTGGATCAGGAACACAGTGTCAGGGCATGGCATGCAGGGCCTGATGTGGCTACAGGAGTTTGGTGCCCACAGCAGTGTGGGTTTCCCTGCCAGCAGCACCAGTGGAGGGCACAGCCTGGAAATGTGCCTCTGTTCTCCCAGGGTGCAAGAAGGGCTCCATGATCCCCTTCTGCCTCACTACTTCTCACAGCACAATCTCCCAGACCATAAATAGGACCAAATTCCTGTTTTATATATTCTTTCACAAAAAGTTTCACTTGATTAAAGTTGTTCAAATACCTTTACTCATAAAAATGGACATACTAAAAAAGACATTATTAAAGAGATATTCATCCTCAAGCCAAGATACTGAAATCAAACCAAACATAAAAGACCAGGAAAACACACTGTAACTCACTCAATAGTGTAACAAAATGCTATCACTGCAGAAAAACACAAAAGTAATAATAAAAGTAACTTCGACCTTAGTAGCTTTCAAAGTGTTAGGTACTGGTGAAAATTTTCTTACCTGATCTAAGAAATTGTTTCTGTTCTGCAACCTCCTTTTTTTCCTCCATGATGTGAAAATTCAAAGCCTCCAGCATTTTTTCTAATTCCAGGATGAAGTTCAAGAAATGAACTATTTCATAACCTCCACAGCCACCACCGTTCTTTTACCCCTCTGGGGAAGGTTTCCCTACATGTGTAAGTGAATTAGGAGCTAAACATCTTTGTAAACACAATTTGAACAGTGAATAAGAGTATGGTTCCTAAATCACTTGAGGATATAAATTAAGCTTCTTGGTCATTTAGTCTCCTAATATTTTTATTTATCTCCCTATCTCTATTTGGATTGAAGGTATATGTCAGTTTCTTTTCACAGCAAAAGACAGCAGCTGTAACACAGACTCCATAACACATTTTAAAATTAGTATTTCTGAGGTTCCCTTTCTTTCACACTCCCGTTACAACTATACTGGGGAGAAAACAAAACACAGTTGAATAATGAAAAAAAGGGATGCTACAGGTAAAAATCATAGCTTGTATTCTGTATCCTGCATCCTGCAAGCATATTTCAGGCCAAATCACAAAGTCAAAAATAGACATCTTTTGCTTCCTAACACTTACAAATGGGGTGAATTATTCTGTTTTATGAATTACATCTTCAACTTTTTTTCTGGGTTACTTTGCTGGATTTGTGTGTTTAAACATCTTACAAGCAGGAAAACAAGTTGCAGAGGCAAGAAGGCTGCTGAGTTCGCTGGCTGATCTAAAGGAGTTTTCTTAGCTTATCATCACACCCACACAACACCATCTGCAAGTCTTCCAGTGTCTCTTTTCAATTGTTGAGAGAGCAATTTGCTTAACTGCAAGCTCACAAAATTCTGCACACAACACAAGTTGCATAGAAAGGCAAAGGGCAAAAGTAGAGTAGCTATCCACATAGCATCACTGTGTACTTGCTGTTGAGTCTAATGCTTCTGGAAGGACGTAGCTCATCACCCCATCTGGCTTTGCAGAGCATGTGTGATAAGTCTGATGCTTCCTGAGCATCAGGAAGCAAACTCAGTCAGCATATGCCATAAAGTTGTTTTGTTTGCATGCAGTGAAATGCAGAAATAAGGGACAGAAAGACAGCAACTCCGTTCTTCATAAGAAAGGGGAGATAATGTTAAGAATAGTGACTGTAGAAGGCATATGAACCTCCAACCAGAGAAAACAGACCCATTCCTACATGAGTTTTTGCTCTTAAACATCTATGTTCCTTGCTCCTTTTGCCAGGAAGTGGATTTCACTTTTATACAATTTACTCAAGGAACTAAGTAAAGAGGAAAAAATCAGAATTAAACCATAGTTTAGAATCTTACCTGGAGCTGTACAAGCTTCCTTACTAAAATGGGCTAGGCTGCTGTTACTGAGGGTACTCAGATTGTTTCCTTTTTACTTACTCTACACACACACACGTGTTAAGTAATATCAGTCAGGTTACAGAATCCAGTACATATGTGTTAGGGAACTGCAGAATTAATGTGCAATCTAAACTCAGCCTAAATGCTTATTTAGGCTTGATTAATAAATAGTTTATGATACAGTCTTTTAATACATAGCACTAATGTTGCTTTATTTAATGCACAAGATATGTATTTTAAGAGCAGCTCGCTCTGCAGAATTTTCTTTTGTTCCATTGCTCATATTGTAATCCTGTGTAGTGGGCTTTATTTCCTTTACGTGGCTCAAAACCTTCTCTGAAGACAAATTTATTTACTTTGTCCAGGCATTTGTTTGGTGCTCGTCATTAGAGGATACAAGTGATTCAGACATATTATTTTTACTGCAGCCTTGAAAAAGTCTGCATCTGTCTTCTACAGATGACAAAAGATGTGCGCTGAGATTACAGTCGGAGAGATACAGGTACACAAAATCTGAGACATCTGGCACATGAGCTGGAATAGTAGATAGCAGTATTCATTATTCTGTAGACTCAAAACACAACTCTCTAGTGACTTCGGGAGTAGATGTGGGTGTTCAACACTTCTGATTAATCAGAGCGTAGGATCTCATAGTCAGCATGCAGAAGCTGGGGAATACACACGATATGAAAAATTTACTGACTTTACTAAACATCGGTGGCAGAGACAAGACTACAGTCCTATTTTTCAGTCTTATCTAACTTCTCACCTATATATTTCCTTTCCTGTAGTCTTTGATTTATCTACTACACACCAGCCAACTGCAAGAAATGAACAGTCTCTTCCACTGCACAAGCCTATATATCTCTGGGCAGGTCTAACTTGTAGTCTGGATAAGGCAGAAATCCCACAGGAGGTGAGAACATGGGGAGAGAGAAGGAGACAGTATGTGATTACATAGTTAAAGACTGTGTTCTAATACACATGAACAAATGAGCTATCTTAAATGACCTCAAATATACCATTTTATAACTTTTGAGTACTCCACTTTGCTACCTTAAAAATACTCTTTCTACATTATTTTTTCATGCTATTGCCATACAAAATCCTGTGCTCTATATGTCAGAGAACTTGTTTATGCTACAATAGAATTCTGGAAGGTCAATAGAGGTCGAGAAGAAGGGTATATCCATATATAACTTTTTCTAATTTTATGCTTTGCTTTTTACTTAAGGCATTGTTGATTTTGGTGTTGGGGTTTTTTTTGGGGGGGGGGGGGTTGATTTTTATTTAAAATATGGAACTATTTTCATGTGTGTGCCTTTTATGAAAAACTATACATGCTAAATAGTCCCTTATTTAGTTAAGAATGTCTTTTCCATTATATTTATTGAAGAATAAAACTGAAGTTTCAGTTAAGCACTGAGATTTGGATTACTTTAAAAGATTGGACAAAAAATAAAAGCTAGCTGAAGATCTGAATAACTAACCATGGTGTGACCATCCACAGCAGGACTCTGATACTGTGGGGCATGTTGCAAATACGCCATTAAAAGTATCACCTAAATGAGCCTGAGGACTTCACCAGAAGAAACACATTCAAATTCCTACACAGGATTTCTCTTATTGTCATTAGCATTTTGCATTTTTGTCTGTGAATTGGATGGAATTGCTTTTCCATTCAGACGGTGGAAAATATCCCGGCTCTCCCCAGCAGAAAGTTGCATTTTATGTATCCCAGGCTATGCGGGTAATGCCTGACAGGCGATCTCCTCTTCGGGGAGCCGGGCTGGGGTCTGTGCCGGGGAGGAGGGTGTCCGGCCCCGGGCACGCTGCTCTCCGACGCCGGACCAGGAGCATCCTCTAGCGGCCAGCGCCTCGGAAGTCCCTGCGTACCCCAGAAACAAGAATCTTCTGGAAGACGGAGAGAAATCAGCAACTGCGGGAAACGGGCAGAAGCCAAAAGGATACTCACAAGATGAAGGATATCTTTCCCGGTCTCATGTCAAACTAAATGGGAGACAGTTCTCTTCTGGGCCCTGAGTAGCACAGAAACCCCTTTCCCTCTCTGCTCTGGAAAACGCTTATCATCAAGGAACCAGCTCAGCAGTGCTTTGGCATGTAAGAAAACAACAACAAAAGAAAAAAGAAAGAAAGAAAAAACCCAAACAACACTCCCCAAACCCCCACAAAAAAATCCAAATCAAACCAAACCAGAACACCCCACAAATCCAACCAGTTTTAAAGTCCTATAAAAATGAAGATAAGATAGGTGCTGAGATATAGGTGGGAAATGTGTACAAACCTGGGTGAAGTGCGTTACATTTGCATTAATTTTGTAGTCACTTCACTTAAACAACAGCCACATTAGATTCTAATCAGCATATGGTGCAAAATAGGGGCCAAATGTGAAAGAAAGAAAAAAGAGCAATCACATGTGCTTGCCATTTCCCCAGCCCATAAAACAATCTCATTGTGGTTAAAAAAATAAAAAATAAAAGATTGCCCAGAAAGACTTCCCCAGTTTAACTGCTTGGGAACTTTACAGATTTTGGCACAGATGTGGGCTGAAGTTTGGCTCTCTGTACTATTATTATGATCTAGGATTAAGGCAAGTAAAAAGCCTACAGTGGGTACACACTGGCTGAAAACATAAATTAGTTTGTTAGGGCATAAATCTCACAGCAAGGTCAAGCAACTAGAAGGCAAAGCACAAGTGCCTAATATCTTACTGGCCATGAGGATTGCATCTGGGATCAGAAATGGCCACCTCAAGAGCTGCAGGATGAGGAACATGACCGAGAGCACACTAGGGTTTGGTAGTGACGCTGGGTCTCGCGAGGGTCCCAGCCTCACAGCTACACTCTTTTCTCTTTTCCTTTGATCATCTGCTTTCTCTCAGGCAGCATTTGCCCTCCAAACACATCAAAACCCAGCACATTCACCTGGACTACTCTTAATATTCTAACACATTCCATCCATGCCTGGATTAGGAAAATAGGTAGCATACTTTGACAGGTATGACGGCAATATGGACAAGTGCAGACAGTATATTTATAAAAATGACTATGTTTGACTTCCAGGCAAAGCTTAAAATTAGTCATGCCCTAATGGGTAATATTTTGAAATAAAATTTTCTTATTTACCTTAGGATTCTACTGAGGATCATTTTAGTGAAACTTCACCATGTTTTAAAGCAGACTGCATTTGCCTGTCTTCTCATGAAAGGAAAGTATTACTCAGTTTTCTTCCATTTCTGACTGGATGCAGTTAGAGACAGGGGAGCACCTTGCCAGGAGCAATGACTAAGCCACCATGTGTCTTTGTGGATTAGCCATGACCTGGGCACCATGAGTGGTACATATGTAACCTGCGCTCCAGCAATCTCAACCAGACTCTGCTGCCCAAGGGCACTGGCCCTAACATATCCATCACCAAAGAGAAGTAGATAAAGAAATTTAAGTATTCCTAATATTCACTAGACCTGCAAGACTCACACCAAGCGCAGTGTGTCTGCCACACTGCTGTAGATTGAGCAAACAAAAAAATTCACAGGATGAATGTGAATTCATCAAATAAAATGGCTTCTGGCAGTAAGAACTATCCTTCAGGTACTTAACCTGTGCTCCTATCAAGGAATCCCAGTGACTAATTTTTAAACATATGGCACAGACCATATGCATTGCTCTTGTAGTCTTACAAACCACCTTTTATATTTCAGTGCAGTGGAAACCAAGATACCTTTCTGGTAAAGACAAAACATAGCAGGGGACCAAATATACATTCCTAAAATCAGGTTCAAATCAGGTCATGACATGGCACAGATATTTACAAGTGGCAAATTTGCCAGTCCTTTCTGGTTTTCATGCTTTTGTAAACATATTAGAGAAGGCTGACTGATGAAGAATTGCTCTGCTCCCTCTTTTTCTTTCACCAACCTGGAACTTGGCTGGGCCAATGTAAATTTAGGTCTGATTAAAAACAAAATATGGGCAGGTGATAAGGTGATTCAGAATTCTTCTGTTGCTGTCTATGACATTTAAATATAAGCTAATTCTCTGGAGGATTTCTGAAAGTCACATTCAGTGACCAAAGTATAATATTTGATCCAGCAGAGAAACAGGGACCAAAGTGACATACAGATGTCCTTAAAGAAGTCAGTGTACAAATAGGAAAATTAACTTTTTGGGGCCCTGTTGTGGCTTATAGGTCAAACACCTAAAGAAACCTGGAGTCTAAAAATGCAGATACTATAAATGTACTGAGATAAGTACAGCACATCACTCAGCAACACTTGAGAAGTTGTAACTTGTTTTATCTGCAGTACAGAGTGAATGCTGAAGTTTTAATAGCTAATGACTTTGTAGCTCTTCTTAATGAGGAATCTATGCCAAAACTTTTTGCTTTCTCTTGCTCTGATTTTCAAAGTTTTCATTTAAATTGTCCAAAGGTCATTCAAATTATGCACTTAAGTAGCAATAGCTACAAATCAGCTACACAGAAAAATAAGGTTATATTAGTTTGCACTATGCTCTCCTATGTTACAAAGTTATGCCAAACTGTTCTGAAGCTTTCAAGTTGGTTTAAACGTTTGTGACCTGAGAAAAGCAAAATTAGGAAAAATTCAAGCTTTTATTAGATGAAGAGAGGAGGTGAGGACAGATCAGCACTGTTTGCCCTCTCATGTTGGTTACTTTGGCTTACAGCATGGCTCTTTGGATAAAATAGAACAACTATGAGCTGGTTAAAAGCAAGGAAACAAAATGTAGGAAATTAATGTTTGGTTTTGACAATAAGGGAAATCTACCAGAGCAATCCTATGCCAGATATATGCCAAGCCTTGTTTTGTTCATGATACAGTTTTTGTTATAGGACATAATAAAAGCAGAAGGAATAGTGAAAAGACTTTGTTACAAATACAAAATTATTTGTGTAGCCAAAAGGGTAGAGAAAGTTATAGAAGATCTTGTCATATCAAATCATCAGCTTGTAAAATAGCAGTGAAATTCATCGTTGATAAATGTAAAGTAGCGCGCTTGAGAAAAAGTTGACTCAAATATCCATACATATTTATGCATACATATCTGCACATAAGTGTGTACATACCCTGTGTACCTAATTATACATATACACACATAAAGATGCAATCTTAATTGGCTATTACAATTTAGGACAGTTATTGTCTGTAACCCTATAAGAATACCAATTTTACGTTCAGTGGGAGTCAAAAAGACAAATAGAATACTAGAAACTTTATAGAAAAAGAAGAGAGAACAAAAGATATAAAGCCATTATGATAAAGATTAAGTCCAGGCACAATTCTGGCAACCTTGCCAAAAAAAATTGTACCAGAACTCTACAAGAGAAAAGGGAAGAGGATGACTTACAGTGTAAGAACATTTCTGTACCAGGATAAATTAGATAGCTATAAAATCACGAATAGGATAGAGAATGTGAGGGGTAATGGTTATTCACTCGTTCCCATTAGGGAGCCTTAAATACAATTATCAGGCAGCAGCATTAAAACATACAAGAAAAGTATGTTTCCACACAGCTCATATCTGGATCCTAGAATTCATTGCCACAGAATGCAGAAGACTTCATTAAGTGTAAATGTTCAAAAAAAAAAAAGTTGAAAATATATGCAAGAATGTAAATCATAGCCTATTAACACAAAGATACAGATATAACCTCTGCCTTAGGACAGTCAACTGCTTGATCCACTAAAAGGATGAGAGAATATAGTGAGGAAGTATCAACATTTATTTGACCTGTTCTTCATGTTTTCCCACATTTTCCATTCTTAAGCTCAGTATGGTTTTGTTTTACTTGCCTTCTCGATGTAAGCTTATGTCTGTAGCCTACCAACTACTTTACCCATCATGAATGCATCGTACTTTACTATAGATACTTACTACTGCTGTAATCGTCAAATGTTCGCAGTATTCTTTTCAACCTGCCAACTGCTACAAAATTCAGTGATACACTCTCAGCATCCCAGAGTAATCCAAGAAGAGAAGAGTTTGTATTTATTCCTTTCTAAATTTCTCATTAACTTTCACCTGGTAGAGTTTACATTTTCTCATTATCTTTGTATTTCATCTTGCAATTCTGAACTTCTAAGACTTTTAGAAATGGAGATATGAAAAAAGCACAACTTACACATACATAGTCCTATGATCATCCTATACAGATAGCAATGTGTCCTGGTTTCAGCTGGGATAGAGTTAACTGTCTTCCTAGTAGCTGGTACAGTGCTATGTTTTGAGTTCAGAGCGAAGAATGTTGATAACACTGATGTTTTCAGTTGTTGCTCAGTAGTGTTTAGACTAATGTCAAGGATTTTTCAGCTTCTCATGCCCGGCCAGCGAGACAGCTGGAGGGGCACAAGAAGTTGGCACAGGACACAGCCAGGGCAGCTGACCCAAACTGGCGAATGGTGTATTCCATACCATGCGACGTCCCATCCAGTATAGGAACGGGGAAGGGGGGGCAGGGATTCGCCGCTCGGGGACTGGCTGGGTGTCGGTCAGCGGGTGGTGAGCAATTGCACTGCGCATCATTTGTACATTCCAATCCTTTCATTATTGCTGTTGTCATTTTATTAGTGTTATCATTATCATTATTAGTTTCTTCTTTTCTGTTCTATTAAACCGTTCTTATCTCAACCCACGGGTTTTGCTTCTTTTCCCGATTTTCTCCCCCATCCCACTGGGGGTGGGGGGGAGTGAGTGAGCGGCTGCATGGTGTTTAGTTGCTGGCTGGGGTTAAACCACGACACAATGAAACAAAGAATTGAACTGCCCTTGATAACCATTGCTTTATCTTATTTACACTTGTGTGCTTAAAAATACATTTAGAGATTGATCCTTAACGAATTATTAAAACTCTATTAATGCTACTGATACCATGACCTATTATTCCTTCAGTATAAATAGACCAAAGAGAATAAGTTAAGATGAAGAGAAAAATATATAATAAAACACATTTTCACATTTCATAGTTGGCTTTCAATTTTGGTTCACAGTAATTTTGTAACTTCGAAGAATGTATTTTTTTATTCTCAAAACACAAATATCCACTGTTAACGTTGTTATTGTCAGTTGAAAACTCTTCACTAGTCTACAGTCCCCAACACATTCTTTGAAGCCAGATGAGAAAAGAGAGGGGGCAGAAAAGGCAGCAAGAGAGAGGACAGAAAGAGTTTTGAAACTTTCAGACTTAAGTTCTAAAGTGTTACATTTCAGATTCAGGCCACTCTGCAACTGAGCAAATAGAGGAGAAAAGAAAAAGACTGCAAATTGTGTTCTTTAAAATGCTTGGAAGGGGGAGTGTACAACTATGTTCCACCACATTTAAACAAAGGTTGTACGAGTATATGGAAGAAAGGCAGAGTTGGTTGGCCATAAATTAGCTTAAACTGCATAGCCCAGTTTCAATAGCAACTGTTGACTTCCTTTCCTTTTAAGGATGGGTGCTCAGAAGCTTGGTCTTCCTTGAGCCTGCTAGACAGACAGGACAGCCAGGCAGGCTGTCTTTGCCTTGCAGGGAAAGGCTCCAGGATAAAGGTAAATTCTGAGCTGCCTGCGCTTGCAGTGTCACTGTGCTAGGTATGACACAACACTGCCAAAATAAACATACTCCCAGGAAAAGTTCACAGATGGTCAAAGATGGGTTTGGATTATCTTTCAAAAACTTAAAAATGCTCTAAATTCAAGCCCATGTTTCTGCCACTTTGCCAGCTAACGAGAGCAGAGCTAAGCACTACTCCTTAGAGTTCTTGCAAGCTCCACACAGATTAAGAAATCATAGAATCTTAAAAAGGATTCCTAGCTGAAATTGGTATGGCCTTTACTAGAGTGGAGTTTAAACTTCCATGGCTGAGGTTTGTAACTCCTACCAGAACATTACAGAACAGCAGGAGCATCACTACCACAACCAGTAGATCAAGAAAAAGAAACAACCCACCACCACCACCAAACCACAAAGCAATAACTAATCCTACACACAGAAAGACTAATTTGTTATGCCATTACCTACAGAGGACATCTTAGCCATGACTGCAATCCAGTATTATGCCAAACATGGTCAACGATCATTGAAATATTATTTCTTTTTGTTCACATAAACATGTTGTGAACATAATAGTCCCCTGAAAACTGATACCTTTTCACAGGCAGGTATCAAATACTTTCAAAATGTCATCATCCAAGTGTGAAAATACAGATACCTTAAATTAATTTTTAATGTCTTTTCTTTCTTTTTTTTTTTCTTTCAAATAAGTGGAGATACAATTCTATTATCTACTTTGTCAAAGTTTGACAAAGACTAGACAAACTCACCCTTTTAATAAAAGGATGGTTATTAAAATTGTGCTTTGTAACAGACTCGCTAATGATTTTATGCTGGTCTGATGAAGTCAGGAAAATTTTAAGTATAAAATTTAGAGTATAAAATGGAATGTTCATGGAGGAGAACAGGTGCTTGAGTTCCTACTGACTATATACAGCATAAAGGCTGGCATGCTTTATTGCTGCCTAGCAAATATTAGACATGGTGCACATTCTGCCTTCCTTGATATAGGAAATTTTACCCCATAGTCTGCAACAACAACAAAAGCATCTGTATAGTAAATCACTCAGAAAACAGTCAGCACTATGAATACTAACAGCAAACTAATTCAGCCTTTTCATGAATAGACATTATACTTAAGTTTATATGGTCCCATCTCATGTCCCATCTGCTTCAGTTCTTCACACCAGAAGAAACTTTCCAAAAAGAATATTTCATTGACTTAGTAAAGCAGTTTACAGATTATTCAAGACTACAGAGGTGTGCCATGGTCTAGGTACTGTGATTGGAAATTTTCTTAAACAGCAAATAAGTGTTCTGTGTCTTCATTGAAAGTAATGAATGCTGTACAGCTTGGTCTTTGTTAATGAACACCTCCCCCCACCCCCAAATTACCTCCGCTTTTGCTGATATACTATGAGCCTGCCTTCACAAGGTTAATATTATCTTAAATCACTCGTTTAGATGGACCAGATCATCTATAGGTTCTCCTATCTTCACCACAGGGGCATGTTCAATCACAAGTCTTTCACAGTAGAGGACATTACATATTAGTCTTCATATATTTACTTAGATCAGGAATAAGACAGGGCTTACAAGCTTTTGGTTTTGTTTGTTAGATGGGGTTTTTTTCTTACAAACAACAGATCAAATTTGACTTGGGCCAAAATGAAAAACTTGTTCAAGTCATTCTGCTTAAAGAAATAAGTAGCAAAATACTTTTGTAAAAGATATGCTAAAATATTTGGGAAATGGAAACAT
Source organism: Harpia harpyja (assembly GCF_026419915.1). Lineage (NCBI taxonomy): Eukaryota > Metazoa > Chordata > Aves > Accipitriformes > Accipitridae > Harpia > Harpia harpyja. The sequence goes on from NC_068947.1 coordinate 29,567,685, forward strand.
TCTTCAAAAGCCTACAAACCCACTGCATGTTTTCAGAATATAATGTGTTAAAATATCCATAATTTTTACCGTGCAATTTTACTAATTTGGGAAATCTACACAAACTTGCTACCATGTAATTTTCTATTCAGAAGAATAATCTTACTAATTGGGTAGATATTGTACTGCATATATCTGATATGTTTATGTAGGTGTAACAAAATCCACATTAGGATTACACCTGAAGGAAAAGTTCAAGCAGGGAAAAGTCCAGGCTCTACAGTTGTAGTTCAGGCTGAACTATGACAATCATATCTGGCAAATCTCACATCCTTGATGACAGGAGAGCAATATGCCTCTAAAACTGATTAAAATAAAACTAGATAGATACTCTATTTTAAGTTTATTTATATTGCAAGGGAACAGAAAGTGAAGTTAGAGTAGCTTTTATCAGAAACTACTGAGAAAAAAAGGAAACTGCCTTACCTCATTGAGAAACATATTTTTTGTCATGTAATGGAGGAAATACAAACTGTAATGAATTAAAAATATAAAAATAATATTAAAAAAACCCTTTATACGATTGTTTCATTTCAGAGCAAGTGCTTTATATAGAAAATTTGATTTTAACATGATACCAAGGAATTATATTAATTCTAAATGTGTCTGCATTTCATTATATTAAATTTATGAACAGCAAAGCATTGGACAAAGACATTACCTGTATCAGAACTAATGTCATTGTATTTGTGAGGTATACTGAGGTCTGACAAAGGCAGACAAACAGGAAATCTATCACATTTTTCACATTTGCATGCATTCAAAAGATCTAGCCATGGACATCTGTGGCTCCAAAGTATGTCTGCAGAAAGCATATATAAAAGAGGTGGAATAATGCCCTTTAGATGCTCTCATCAGGGATATTATCCTTGTCGCTACTTACAATTCATAAGATGCACAGGTGTCAGGAGAAGCATAGAAAAGCATATTTATGAGTTTGAAGGGTATGTGTTTAAGGGCTTTTCAAAGCATCAATAACATCCTCTCCAATTCAGGTTCTACACTTTTTCACTAAAAGTCATTGAGACCATATGTCCAAAATTACTTTTTTAATATGAGATTTAAAATCACTAAGTGCTCTTTTAATGGTTCACTTGGTCTACTAGATCTTTTGGAAACTACTTCAGCAGATAGGTGTTATGAGAGACAAATAGGATATAACAGATGATCTTGCCTGGACTCTTAAAATTGGTGCACCCACTCAACAGATTTCAGTTTGTGAGATCCAGAGTGGAGAAAGAAAAATTATTATCTACTTCCACTGCCAGATTTGCCCGTACTATCTGAGGGAACAGATACTTCAATTTTAAGGTAACATGCACCTTACAGTTTCGGGTAGGTAGGTTTCATTCATGGCTAGTTTCTGCAACTTGCTGAAAACTGTTCAGTAATGAAAGACTTACAAACTGCAGATCCTCTTATTAGTCAAGTTTTGAGGCCTGATGCTTGCCCCTTCCACACAGTTACTCTTTGACTGCACTGCATAAACTGATTGGTGATCTTCTTCCCACTCACTGACATCAGCCCTGGGTTCAATTATTGGCCATTTGCCTTTTGCCATAGGTGATACAGATTCTTGGGTTATCTAACTGATAATCAATATGAATTTCTAGTACATACACCACTTACCTTGTCAAAAGGAAATTTCATTAAGGCGAAACTTGTTTTTACTGACCACATATCATTCAATACTGGAATAAACCCCACCTTTAACACAGGGAGGCAAGCTGCACTGTTGGTGAATTAACTTATCAAGTTTTGCTCAGGTTGCCTCCTGTCCCATCATTTGGATTACAGCACAGAGTTTAATAGCAGGATACAGCTGAATTCACTGCTCCACAAGCTGGCAGCCGTCAGGAGAAGAATTAGTTTATAAATGATTGTTTATGACAACTGAATTATCCAGAAGTTTAGAGTTAAGTATTTGCTGTGCTGATCATTTAAAAGATAAGATGGGGATAATTTAATGGAATCTGAAGCATGACATGGCTGAGGAGATTATAGTTTACAATCTACACTTTCATTACTAGAATAGCATCTTAACATAGTATTCCACAGAAGTAATGACATAGAAAATACTACAAAATGATATAGTTGCATATGTACGAGATCACCTGCTTTTACTCAGTACTGGAGTTATGTAACCTAAACCAAATGTACATTATTGCCTTCCAAATCAAGCCAGGGGTTAAAACCTGTGAAGCAATATACATACCAAGACATTCAATAATTAAAAAAGAAGGGGGACGGTTCACATGAATCCAGATTTTACAAAAGCAGTAAAAAATGAAAAAACGGGCAAGGGCAATGGAAACAGACAGTGCCTTTTTTCAAGCAAATGCTATGCAAAGTATTTCCCTTGCAAGAGAAAAGTTAACCCAATTGTGAAACTGTCTCAGTAGCATTTCCATCCTTAGGCAACATTTTACAGCTATTGCTCATGCCGTGCTTCTGGCAGGCAAATGTCATTTTTAAATAATACTGGAGGAAAGCAGAGTTGGAGTCAGAGTTCACCCAGGAAGATGAGCACAGGGCTCAGGGTTTAGTATACAGGTCAGTTGGAACCAGCAGTCATAAGTTTTCTCAGTAATCTCTATTGATTAGAGAGATCACCGTGGTTCACAACAAAGACAGAACATCTGTCTGTCTGGTATGACAGGTATATAACAGCTCTCAAAACCAGGCACTCTCAAAAAATATACTAATTTAGTCTAGTGCAGCATACCAGATAGCCAGACAGAAAGAATCAGTTTTAAATTGTGAACTTTCTGCTGACAATTGCCATCTTGCAGAAAATGTATCATCAGGTCATCCTGTGCCATTAAGCTGTAGGCAAAAAAATGAATGGCAGAATAATGGTTCATTATTTGAAAAAACAATAATGAGAGAACACAGTTTTCTAGGTTAAAGTCCAGTTACTAACCCAGTTCTGAAATATTTTGAAAAGTAGAAGTCATCTATTAATCTTGGTCTTTAAAACTAGTATGCAGAGCTTTTCCCTGAAGAAAGTTCCTATTAAAAAAGGATCTTTGAATCTTTTCTTGCAAGGCTTCAGGATAATATTTGGCTATTAACAAAGTAATAATTTCTTTTTTTTTTTTTTTTTTTTTTGCTTAGTCAAAATTAGCTTTATTCCTGAAGCAGCCATAATGAATGAAAAGACAGAAGCACCCTAAAAGTTACTGTTGTGATTTATCAGGAGAAATCTTCATCAACTTCTTCAGCTGAACAAAGCCACTAGAACAGACATACTTTTCCTTTTTTTCTTTTCTTCTCTTCTCCTTTTAGCTAAAAGCAAGAGGATTGAATCACCTCAGAGTCTGAAAGACAAGCTCCTCATTTAATGGCAGCTACTTGATTATGGTTAAACTTAAAGGAATAGACACCAAAATTTCAGCTTCCGTTGCTTTTCATCACTCTCCACCAAATTCAGTAACTCCTGCATTACTCCCCCCTCTCCACCAAGATCACTTATCTGTGTTATAGAAATTGAAATGAAATATTAGGTATCCTTTAAAGTCAATGGGAAATACTTTATACTGTACACTAAGAATGAAATTAGTATTTTAAATGCTGGAGAGAGATTTACAATTTCTTAACAGTTGAGCAGATTTAGAATTATTTTTAAGTTTCTATCTGTGGCAGGATGTTGATCACCTGGTGCTGGAGACTTTCTGCAGTAGTAGGATGTCTGAGCACAGACCGATTTCAGTTACCACCCAAATTCTCCCTGACCAATTCATGGCTGACCTCAAAGGAAGGCAAATCTTCCCTGCATTTGTAAGTGAAACACCAACTTGTATGTATGTATGGCCAGAAATGTGACAATTTCAACTGGTCTTTGTCTTCAGAAAAGAAAGCCTACCTAGCATCCAAAATCAGACCACTGTGCAAGGTCCTGTCAAAGTAAAGCTCGTCCATTCAGGTGAAGCTATCTGAAAATAGTGTTAGGCATCTAATAGTTCTGGAATCTGAAAAATGGGCCATATCTCTTTTCGTAGAAAGCAGAGGAAACGTTCTTTAAGAACTCGTCTCTGTCAAACCAATATCTGCCTTACTGACCATGAAGAAATATGGCCCTTGAAGTCTGGGAAGCAGAACACATCTAACTCTTACGTTATTAATACTAAAAATTAGATGTGAATAAAAATTTACATGCTTGTTTTCATTTCTTTCTGTCTTTTCCATATCACACTAAAGCTGACATTTTTCCACTGAGGGTCTCCAAGGCAGAATTCACTCAATTTTTAAAGTAAAAAGTAGTTTTATACTTTTTGTCGATCAGATGCGCTGAGGTAGCATAAAAATAGAAGCTTCTAGATTTGCTAGTTGTTTCTCAGAAGTGGTGCTTCAAGTGACTGGGGCAGTCACCATGGGTAAACTCCTGGCCTCATTAAAGTATTCACAAAGCTTTCGACAATGGTTTGCTGGCCTAAGCGCGTTCTACAAGTACTGCTAAAATAAAATGCTCGAAGTACAAACTCATGCCTGTTTTCCACAATCACTATTGAATATTAATAGCACACTCTCTTCCTTCCTACCCTACACTTGAACTTAAAATACATTTTCAAAAATAACAAAGTAAAAAAACCACGTGTGCCATAAGAAATACCCAATAGGAAAGATTTTGCTAAGGTTTTTGTTTATCACATATTTCTTTATCTCAGCACCGCCATTCCTACTTCAATGTGACTAAGTGGGTATTAAAATGAGTGACACTACCCATGACCCAAACCATTGAAAGCAAGGAATGATGGGCAGCTGAGCCCCATGTTGAAAAGCTGTTGCCAACCCCCCCTGCTTCTCCTCCCTCACTTTTTCCCAACATTTTGGCCAGATCTCATTTAAATGTGAATAGCTTAAGTAATTGCCAATATTTGTAAAGTCAGTATATGCAACTGCATTAAAGACAACAGATTTTTGTGTAATGTTTTGCAAGGGGTTTTTTTGTTGTTTTTTTTTTTTTTAATGCCCTGTAGTTGCTGGGAAGGTGCTTGGTAAAACTTGCCTCAGTTGGTGTACAATTGTTTTATACACTTTCCCCTTACTTCATTCTTTAGTGAACATCTCTGGAATAAGTAATTACTGTGGGAACACTTCTTTACAGCAATTCTCAAACAGCAAAATTGGCAGAGGTTGGTTTTATAAAGTTCACAAACTGAATGGTGCCTTATTGCCATAAACAAAGGGATTTTAACTACTAGCATTAAAATACACTAAGAATAACAGATAAGTGAATCTGTGAATAAAGATAAGTCCCTAATTGACAAGAAAATGAAGGATTAAGCTAATGCAGCATTATAGCAATATGCCAGGGATTCAAACTTCGGCCTACATCACCATTTTGGACTAAGTGATTATAAAAGCTTTTTAAACGACAGAAAGCAGGACTCCCCTGAGAAATTTTCTGCCTAAAATTTGTCAAAATGAGTGCAACTGGTACTAAGCCTCAGTATAGGCTCTCTAAATGAATACATAATGTATTTAGTTACTTAAGATAACTGAAGTCTTGCCAATTTAATTAAAAATAAGCCATCTATTGAAAGGAAAAGATATTTCAAAATCTCACAACTACTGGTACCACTGGCTGAATTCGATGAATTTGTTTTATCATCTTCTGCCTACTGGCTTTACCTGAGAAATCAAAGATCTTTTGCCTGAAAAGACAGCTCATGCAAAAGTTCAGGAATCAAATCCAGAAGCCTTAATGGGCTTAACTAAATAAGAACCGCTAGCCTTGAACAGCAATTGGTGTACATAAGTATGTATGTTGCTCTAAATGGCATCTAGGGAGTATTTTAAAAATCTCATTGCTTTTCCATTTGTCCTTGACACCATACCCAACCTTTGTAAAATAAAATTAAAAACTAAAAGGAAGTTAATGGACACAAAGAGTTAAAGTTTCAAGAGGTATTGCAAGCTGATCTTCCTTTTGAATGAACTAGTGGGTGAATACCTAAAAGAAGATAAATAAACTTTTTGTGGATTACATTGAAATCAAGGATGCGAGAGAACAAGTTCCAGTGGAAAAAGGTTTATTCAGAGACCCTTGTATAAGTTCTATAACTATAGCAAAGGAGGAGATAAGACAGCCTCTATCTACTAAGAAGTGCATAATGGTATAACTTACTCCATGTACAGTCAAAAAATACGGCAGTGATTTCCTATGCAGACTGCTGGGTAGAGACACGCTTCTCCTCTTCCTAGTCTCATGAAACCAATTCTAAACCCTACAAGAGTGTCACATTGTGGAGTGGCTCTGAGAACTAGTTTCTCTGAAACAGTTAGAAACTGCTCATAATGTATTTTCTCCTGAAAGAGACAACTAGAGCACTTAAGCACATGAAAACTTAAGTTCTTTGTTGGATTGAAATCAAACCATAGTATCATAGAATAGTTTGGGTTGGAAGGGACCTTTAAAGGTCATCTAGTCCAATCCCCCTGCAATAAGCAGGGACATCTTCAACTTCCTCAGAGCCTGGTCCAACCTGACCTTGAATGTTTCCAGGGATGGGACATCTACCACCTGTCTGGTCAACCTGTTTCAGTGTTTCACCAAATGTTCTTATCCTTAATGTTCGAAGCAATTTGTAAAGACATTTTACTACACAGGAAGGCCTAGAGGTCTGTGTAAAAGCCTTAGCTTACCCATAGTTCTTCCTGAGTCAGTACGAGCTTGTTGAAGAGAAAAGCATTACTCAATGCGGATAAAGACAGTACTCAACTCCAACACTGGTTGTTCTGCATTTTGATATATCTGCAATATCATTCCCTCCCCAACAGTAGACAAAGCATTTTAAAATAAAACTACAGCTGAAAAGGTCTACCTTATTTAATGGCACTTATTTTCAAGAGATGAATAGTAGATTCAACTCTGCCAATGGATTGTGTTAATTTAAACCACAACCACAAGAACCCCCCCAAATTATGCAATTGCTTTGAACCCCTTAATTACAAAAGAGGCTAGTCATATTTGAAAATTTTTGTTCTAACCTTGAACTGTGGCAGAACTTTATTAGCAATCTTTTTGATTCTGTTAAAAATGATTTTTCATAGAAAGATTCTGAGATTGTCTTGAATTTTTGTTAAAATTAAACAAAAAAGTAGGATTTGGCCCTGCTTTGAGCAGATGGTTGGACTAGCTGATCTCAGGAGGTCCCTTTCAAGCTGTATTACATCATACATCTATGACAAAATTATCATCAGCTGCAATGGATTTTGGTCCGTCCCTTTTATATTTTCCTCTAAAGTCACAGAACAGTTTTTTCAGTTTCTGTTTTTAGATTCATTTTGACTTATTGGATGAAACAAACACAAATCTTTAATCAAGAGCCCTTCATAATCTTATGAGTTCAGTTCATGCAATTGTACCCATAATACAGCTTAGATTTTTAGGAAATATGTTAATTCATCTGAAGTAAACATGTATGCATCTTTTTATTTATTTGCAATGAAAAATAATCCAATGAAATTTTAGGTAATTTTACTGTTATTCACTCTCCTTCCAGAGTGGGATGAATTCTTCAGAACTACCCAGAGTCCTTAAGATATACAGACAAGTCCTGAAGTGTCAACCAGACAAACTGTTTGAAGAGTGAGATAGCCAAGACAGAATGTTCTGCAGCACATTAGCTATTCTCTGGCCCCTAAAGGGTGGGGGGGGGGAATAGAAAAGAAAAAAAAAGGTGGGGGTGTGGTGTGTGGAATAAACTAGACATGCAGTTGCTAAATCTCAATTGCAAAGCACACAGTCTGGAGAAAACTCTGGAGAAGAGTTACCCACACAAGATACTTTAAATGTAGCCAGAGAAGGATGAGCTGAAGGAAGATTTCTAGAGAAACGAAAGTGACAAGAAAGGCAAGTTAAGGTTCAAATAAAGTGAACGAATGCAAGTAGAAACAGATCTGGAAAACCAAATCACAGCAATTTGCCATTTCTTCTTCTGGAGATTGACAAGGTCCAAAAGTGTGCAAGGTTGCTGTGAACAGAAGTCAAGGTTTAAGAGGGCTCGGAGCCATCTCTAACTTGTTATATAGTTTACCTTTAAAATTATCATAGAGCCAGTGTTGGTATGTCACACCACATATTAACACACAGAGCTCAAAATACTGTTTTTAATTGGAATTTCAAAATGCAGTGCAGAAAGTGGACCACTTTAAAGTTATAGTAGATCTAGTTTGTTTTAGAGAAAAGCATTTATAGAAACAAAAGAAAACATTCACTGAGAATCAAAAATTCACTAAGGTAAAATGGAGAGCAGAATGCTCCCTTGCTAGTAAAAAGTGAAGTGATGGGGTTATGGAGAAACAGGTCCATATAAGAGATTTTCTCTGATTTGAAACAACACTCTCATACAAAAGTATGTGGAGTGCAACAGTACCAGGAAAGAAAAGATGGCAGAAATCACAGGTGGCTACCTTCAAAATCTGCAAGAGCTTTGTTTTGGTTTTTATTGGATCTTTAAGAAAATAATCTAAATATCTCCATTCATTCTCCCCCTTCCCAACGTGGTCATTACTTGTTCACCAAGACATTTCTTGTAGAAAACACTGTAGAAGTATACCCCAAGACAGCATCTGTAGATTACTCCCAGGAAGTATGTCCATTGTAAGGAACTATGGAGAATAAGAACAATGTGAAAAAATATAGCTGAAAGCTGGCCAAATCAGATGCAGTTAACTGCTGACAAAAAGTAACATCAGAAAAACAGATGATGAGAGGTCATGTGTAAATCTAACATGGACCTGTCAGCTGAACTCACAGACCCTGCAGCTACGCACCAGTCATCACAGTATGTGCTTGGATTGTGCATACAGAAACAATTAATCAATGTTGCATGAATGTAGGCTGCAATGTGGAAATAAAGTTCCGGGCTCCACTGCTGCTGGTGTCCTCCCAAATGGGGAACCTGAATTTGAGCACTGAGTGTCTGTTTCAGGGCAAAGTTGAAATTTTAGTACAGACACATGAGTCAGAAGACAAATTCTGTAATGAGAAGCAAGCTGAACAAAGAAAGAATGCAACGGGTCACATTCTAATATAATGAAAATCAGTGCAGATCCATTTATATCAAATTTGCCAACTTACTTCCTGTGGCAGCTTGGTCTGCACACCAAAAAAACCAAATTCCTTTCAATTCTGCTAGCTAACATAAACATCAGATTTCCTGGGCCTAATTCTGCTCTTGAATACACCAGTTTAAATGGCATTGACTTCATCAGAGGTCCTAAGTTTATATTTACATAGGCAGTTGTGAGAATAAAACTCACCATGGTTAAACCTTGACAGGTTGGCATCCACGTTTAGAAAAACAGAGGCAAATTTTCTTTACACATTAAGTTTAGCATTGCTTATATATATGTTATAGTTCCAAAGCTTTAATGGTATCACTGTCTCGTGTAAGGTATTTTACAGTAGACTTTTTAACAGGCTACTGCACATAATCAACATGTGGATATAGATCCTTGTCACATTATGGAAACATATTTATAAAAATTTGGCAACTTGATTGAAGTTTCACAGACCACATTTAAAACTGTACTGCTTAAACTTGAAAAGCAAGTGGAAATTACTTCATTTCTGAGTCAAAGTACTAAATAAAAACTTTTAGGAGCTATAGGTGTTCAGCATCTCTGAAAGTCAACCCTTTATTTAAGCTGTCTGTGACTAACTTTAAACCTTGATGTTTGAAATGTTTTGTGGATTCAAGGGGTTTCTTTGCTTTTTTTCTTTCTTTTTTATTATTATTTTTAATGTATGCTGATATTTCTTATCCTTTCCTCCCCAGGAGGAGATGATCATAGAAGAGGGGTAGATGTTCTTTTCCCTACTACTTCAGGAAGAAATTTGGCTGTAAAATTCATGTACTTTTTTAGAAAATGGACTGACGCAGGTGGTCTGGCATTTCAGAAGAAACATTCAGCTCAGTTACAATGCCATATACAGTGCTACAGCAATACTATTGGGTTAGCCTAAATAAGCTGGTATTCAGTACTGGTTTTAGTACTGGAAACTGGTGCACTTCCACAATGTGGAGCAAGGCCTACTTTGTTCTGTTTCCTCTTCTCACTCATTTGATCTTGTCTAGAAAATGGCAAAAATTATTTTCTACCAGCAGATGGACTTTCCCATGGGTCAGGCAAGATAGCTGGTAGTCTCAGATCCACAACATGAAAATGAACCTCATCTAGTGAAGTCACCTCGCTTGCTGGCACTGTCTGTTCAAAAATCAAGAACCGAAAGACTACAGATTTCACTGTCATCTCACTCCTAGCATGAGTCTCTCAAGATTAGTAATGATGCTGTTTGGAATTGCAAAATGGAGCAGAAATTCCTTTGAAAACCAAATTGTGAAAGCAAAGTAGCATAAATGAAAAAAACCCATCAATTTAAACAAACTTCTGATGAAGCACAAGGTGATGACTCCCTGGAAGGCTTCTATGCAAGCCATGCTTCAGTAACCTGTCCTAGGGTCTGAGGCTCTATGCTGTGGAGCAAGAAGCCTGGAAGAAAATTCAACTCTAGCGTTTTCTCTGACAGTCTAATCTGTTAGCTCCATAAGAGAGATTTGAAAGACCAAAGGAAACTTTGTATTATGTCTTAATGGGAAAACAAAACCTGTCACTTTATCACTTATGGGCACAGAAACCAGAAGAAAAATACTAGCTTTGATCAACTTTTTGTGGAATACTAAATAAATGATACATAGGAAGGGAAACTAAAAGAAAGACACATGCATTAGTAATATCGCAACTGGCAGTTGTTGCTATTTTTACTGAACTCTGAAGTATTGGAATTCAGTATGGATTCTTAAGATCAGGTAGAAATTTTACTTGTGAAGTTAAGAATACAAATAACTTGTTACTCATATCATCATGCCAGAGAAGGCACAAGCAAGAGCAGCTATTTCCAAAAGTGTTTTGATTGGATTTCTAGTGTTTAGAACTAGAAATTACAAGTGGCAGTATGCTTAATAAGCACAATGGAGTTGAGCAACTTATCACAGTGAAAAGGGGAAGACTGAAGCAGTCACAGAGAAACGTGCTTAAAAGAGAACGCTGAGCAAAGTTTTTCAGTCTCTTTAACAACTTTCTAGACTATGTGACAATGCAATTTCATCTCTCCACATTTCAGGATTGTTGCAATTGGAAAATACATCATTGACGGAAAGCCCTTTCCAATCCATTAATTTGGAAAGGGCACATGCATAACTGCTGAGTGAAGTAGAAAACAATATTGAAATAAAAACAGAGCGGCAGGCAGATCCAAATAAGTGCTGAGGCAAATGCTGTTGAAGCTCAAGATCTGCAACAAAGTGCAGGAAAACAAAGGAGGAAAAGGTGTGGAGGGGGAGGATAGTAGTGCTATCATGGTTCATGGCCAGTATTGAAACCATGAGCTTCCTCAGTTCTGGGTCTACTCTTTTGTCTAAAGAACACAGACATAATGAAAGTATTAAAAAAATGAAACAATAAAAAATACTGAAGCCTGACATTTACGGAAGTTTACTCAAACAACAACTAACATGTTATCACAGAAATATAATGTCTAGAACAGATCAAGATAGTCTTCAGTTTTCTAGCTGGCATTCTTTGTGAGAACAGTGATGCCTTGAAACCTGTGCAATTTCATAATAAGCCAGAAAATAATCTGTAGAGCAGATTTATTGTGTTGTGAGCTTTCTGACTTTATTGGGCATTACATTCTTCTTTGTTTGAGTTCCTGTCTAGATAGGAGTGGTATATAAAAAGGGTAATTGTTTTAGGACAAGAGTTATCCAGGACACAGATTGATGGTCACTGTTGAAGAGATTTAGTAGTTATGTTTTCTACTATCAGTATATGAAATATTCAGTTTGAGTGGTGAGCAATGTTGGAGTCTTTCTCTTGAGCAAATGAAGGTTAATCAGGAAAGTGCCTGGTTGAGATGTATGTATCAGAAGGCTCGACTGCCACAAAAACTCACTGCAATTTATATGTCTCAAAATGAGATGTAGAAGCCAGAGAACATTCATTGGCAGCCAGTCCTAGTCTAGACTAGTTCTTTAATTTGATCCATGTTAATTGTTATTTCAAAGCACAATTTGGTTGGTATATTTTATACAGATCATTTGAATATTACCTGGAACGCCAAAAGAGCTAAGGTTGGTAAAATCTTTTTTAAAGCAAGAACAAGGTGAGGCTACAAGTCTGTGTGTATTCCCAAGCCTCTGACCCGAAAGGAGGAGAGGTTGTTCTTCATTCATCAGGTGTGGCCTCTGCTCCACAGTCTGCTCAGTCTGAACAGCACTGTCAGAAGGGGATCTCCCACCACTGCTGTGCGTCTGGTCACACAAGTTTACAAGCAGCCTCACCGTGGCAAGACACCAGTGTTAAGAAGGGCTGCTGGTGCAATGGTAAAAAAACAAACCCAAACACTGTAATGGATCTTGTCACAGCTTAAACCTTTGGAACTGTAACTATAGCAATTTGTAGGAGTTTACTCCCTAAACTGGGGCTTCTTTAAGATGCTCTTTTGTATGCAGACTGAGCTGGCAACAGAAGAAATTAAAATTCACTCACACATTTGAGTTCCTCTGTACTCCAATTCTACTGAAGAACATATTCGTACAGGTTTCCTTAATGACAACTTGACTTTTCTGACTATATCATTTCTGTGTATCTGCATCTGACTGTGAACCCCCTTTAGAATGAAACACATTTGTCTTCTGTGTTGTCTATGTGAACTTCCCATCACACCAATAGGAAATTTCCATCCATGGAATAAATGAGACAAGGTTAGCAGCTAGGGAACATTAAATCTTGGTGAATACTGTTTGCACAAAAGCTTCTTTGAATAATTTATTGAATATCCTTTGGGATATGAGGGGTAGTAGTGTGTCTTCTCAATTTTTGTTGCATGAGAGTGGTAGCTAGTAATACATTAGATGATGAGGTATTTTTTAATCATCTGATAATACCAGTCAGAAGGTCATCTAACAAAAAATGACTAGAATTTATAAAGCAAGGCTTAGTGATGATTTGCTTTTTCTTAAAAAGAGATCAGATGAAATCTGACTGCAGATACAAAAGAGAAACTCTGTGTTCCAGAAGACACTGATAAAGAGTCATGAAGACTTCTAGGTGCCATAAGCAACTCTGGCTTTTTCACTGAGAGGTGTCAAGAAATGAGGTGAGGAAATATATTTATTTAGTCTATTTCTTACATCGTTTGAAATAAAAAGTGATTTTTTTGGAACAAAATCTGCATGCCTGTTAGTTTATGGTTCAGCCACATGTGGTAGTTCAAACTAAGACTGTCTTGTGAGCCAAGAAAAGAGGTACCCAGGTTGTTGTGAAGTACAGGTACCTTAGTTTATTCAGCTAGAGCAACAAGGCCTCCAGATTCTGTTAAAAGATAAAAGGCTCATAGATCCTGACCTGAAAATTTGTCAGAGAAGGAAGAGGCCCAGTCATTGCTCTCTAAGGAAGATTTTAGAATGTAGGGATTCAGTTTGTTGAAAAGGTTTGGGTATTCAAAAGGGAGCTGTTACAGAACCATGTGCTAAATGCACACATTCCTACATACAAAGCCTTCAATAACACTAGGAAAAAGTCAAAGTAGCATAGCTTAATTTCTTTTACTAACACCCTGTTAGGTAGAAAAATGACTGTATGCCAGTACCTTCACTAGACCCAACTTGACCATTAAAAGTTTAATTATTTTGCATATTGTTTTTTCTTAGTGGACCACACACACACTCCTTGTTGTAAAAAATAAATTGCATGTGGTCATTCTTTTGCTTACCTTTTTTTTTTTTTTTTTAATAACTGTTTTGGAAGTGTTAACAGTACAGTTGCTGTATCCTGCTTTTGATTTTCAAGAAAAACATACAACATGCCCATTTCCTTAAAGAAAGGGACTGCTAGGAACTGTGAGCCCTAATAATGCAATTTTAAACCCACCTTACTCTCCCATTCTTTAAGAGACTATAGAAGGGGCCACTTCAAATGCAGTCAGGAACTTGATGCCAGTTCTTCCAATGCATATTACTTGCATATATAATTAAAGAAGTCATGTCAAAACTGATTTTCATAAATGCAGTGCTTTTTTGAGGACCTAACACACTCCATAACATTTCATGTGCAAAACTTCATCATTATGCATGAACACAAAGACTATGAATTAACATGGTTTTGTACCCAAAGAAGAAAATGGGAATCCTAAGAGAGTAGGGTATATAATAACAAGGATAACTGTAGGGCAGTCTGAACCTCAAGGGGAATACCTCCAGGCATACTAGTTATAGTCCTTTCCAGCACATGTTTAAGTCATTCTATCACCAGATTTGCATATAAAGTTGGATTTCTTTTCCCATAATGAAATCCCAGGAAACCTGGCAAAACCAGCAATATTAGCCCCATAGATTGAGCTAAAATTGCCACAGCTCTGGGAGAGTTTTCTACATTACTATCAAACCTTAACAATAAAGATCTGTATTTTTACCACTTTGCACCACAAATTAAATTCAAAGCTAGGAAGGACAATAACCTCAACACATATTTCAAGAGCTGCTAAGGTGTTTTTAGAAAGATGGTGCTATGGAAAATCCAAGAAACCAAGAATTGTGCCAAAGGCTCTGATAGAAACCTAAGCAAACTGAAAACACTCAGCCACCTCTGAAAGAGCCTAAATCAAAGCCTTACACAGCTAGTAAGCATGGCAGAAGACTGCTAAAATTTGACCAAACTTGCCTTAAATTTAAAAGGGAACATTGCTTGCACAACTCTAATTATCAGTCCACCATATTTCTAAATAGCCACCATTAGCAGTGAAAGTTTTCAGGCAGCCAGTTAAACTTGAATGGGTAACGGAAGTATGAGGCAGTTCAAGTAAGTAAAATGACATGTCTGCCTGGGGGCACACATGAAAAAGGACAGAAGAATGAGATGTTCTGTTTTCCAAAAATGTAACAGATGAATACAACTGTCATAACAGTTTTTCCATAATGTATTCAATATGCTATGAATGTGAAAAGAAGGACAGCTTATTTGATTTCAATGATCATCAGCTGGATTCACGCTTCAGAACAAACAGAGCGAGACCAGTGCTGGAAGCATTCAAGAATGGGTATTGCGTTGCCTTTCTAAGCTGAAGGCACTCAACTTTTGCTTTTCAAATAATGAGTGCTTTTAACTTCTCCATGATACATCTGTAAAGTCTTTGCTACCCTACCCACCTACTTAAACATTTTCAAAGCACCTCATCTCATTATTCAAGTCTGGAGTCTAACATCCTCATTCCCTGAGAACTTTTTTGCCATATAAGTAATCCCAATCACTGCAACAGTAGAATTACTTGCATGTAAAGGCACTGTTCAAAGTGAGATGAAGTGGTGGAGTAAGGCCCTAACTTACAAAGCCTGATAATAAAAGCTGGGGATTTTTATTGCCTGTACATTGTAATTAATTAGGTACAGCAAATTAAGGAGGAGAAAAGAAAGTTTTAATAAAAATATGTGCATTGTTTCACTTAATTGAGACTAGGAGTTTAATCGCTTAATTCTGCTATGATCTTTTCATGCACCCTTTCATTGATAAATACAAAAAAATCTGTGACTTCAACAAATAAAAGTGAAATCAGTAATTAAAACCAGTAATAGCAATTAAACCCAAATCTGGATCCAGCCAGGAAAGCCACAGTATCATTAAAGGCTGTAGTGGTTGGATTCACAGAAAAAAAATAAGAGTCAATTCATTCTGTGATTTCTATTTTGGAAAATAAATAGTACTTATGCAGTCACTTATCTTGAGAAGAAAGGATAAATTAATAGCATTTTTGGTCTAAAGCCACCACTTCATCTCCCTCCCCCTTCTTTTTTTCTCTCTCTTCTTTTTTTTGCTCTTGTAAAAGAAGTCTTTTCCAAGGCATGACCCTCTACAACAACACAAAGACGCCACCAAATTACACTTTAAGAATAATAATTAGTTTCACTCTAATAGTCTGTGAAGTATGAGTATTTTCTTCATCAATGTAGGAATAGAGCACAGAGAGCTCAAAGTTCCCACAATTGCTTGCTAAATAATATTAACTGACATTGATGGAGGAACCACCTGTATAACATAAGAAGGTAATTTTGTGCCCCCAGAGACATGGGTGCTTTGCTGAGACATCCATTTTACTGCCAGTAATGCTTGCTTGTCTTGCACAGGGGAAAAGAGGGATGTTCTCTATGTAAGAAAAATGTGTCTCCCTCCCATTTACCTAACCTGACTGCCAGGTTCTTTTCATGGTCTCAGCACTTTTTGCTCCTGAGTATGAAGAACAGATCCCAAAATCCCACAACAAGAAACTGCTTCTCACTAGATTTCTTGCAAAGTTCAGCATACTAAAGAAGGTTTTGACAAACCATTAACAGACTCCAGAACAGCAGCTTCAAGGTAACGATCAGGTTCTGAAATCCAATCTCCATGCTTTAATTAGAGCCAGAGACTGTAGTGAAAACAGCAGAATCAGAATGCATTAGGAGAGCTTATGATTAAATCAATGGAAACAACTTTTAAAACAATGTAAATTAATAATTTTACTACTTCCAACTCTGACACTGTTTCTTTGCTGGTAGGTCTGATTTCTGGTGGATATTTTTCTTTTTATCTCTTCCCAAACCCTTTTTCTATGTCACTGAGCAATAAGTTTCATATCAAATCATGTTTCTTCATTTCACTTTTCACATCCCTTTTCCTTTTTTTGCTGTACAACATAGAAGTGATCCATTCACAGAAAATTTCAAATAGAAACAAAACACAAAAAATAAAGTCAGAAAGTAAAAGCATATTGGTGAAGGTTTTATGGATATTTTTAGCTAGATGACATCTCTTGCTTCGACATGCACTGCAAGGGAAAGCTGTGCTTGTCTCCTGAACAGCAATCAGATCAAAAAACATTTGCTGCAGGAAGTTGAATTTACCTTTTGACCTTCATTCTATCCTGTGAGCTTCATTCTCTTATATGAGAAACATAATTTGTTTTTGCTAGTCAAAAGCTGCTTTATAGTTATGTTGAACTTTCCAAAAGGGATTCAATGTAAGCATGAACATTGTGTTTTCCCAGGCCACTCCCACAGTAGAATGGGAAGAACAAGGAAGCCAGAAGTCAAAGTTCTTACATAGAAATGACATTACTTCCACATGCAGCCATCCTTTATTTTAATCCACAGGTCTATCTGTGACAGATCTACGTGTAGAAGAGGCCTTGGAGTTCAACTTTTTTGTTACAGTGCTTTGCTATATACCTTTGTAACTGAAACTGCCTCATGGACACAGGTTCTGTTACCCCTTGGTCCATCTTGCTAAAGGCATTTAATCTTAAAAACAACCCCAGCAAAAACATTAGATACACAGCCGCACATACACTGTATAAGACTACACAAAGGCTTACATAGGCTTAGCCACTTTTCCCAATCTTTCTATGTTCAATTACCCATTATAATTATTTGTGCTTCCTCTGTAACACTGCACGGTACTGTAAGAGGAATACTTTCCACACTTTCTGAAGGAATATATCACTTTCAGCCCCAGTTCACACTGAGATACTAGCCATAAAGATAAGATATTATGTAGCAGTAAATCTGCTATATCATCTTGATCCAAAAAGTTTCTAATATGTGCTAGAATTGCCTTCACATTTTAATCACCATAGAACAGAACTGGACAAAATATTCAGACTCCATTTGTGATTGAAAATGGAAAAGCTGAAATAAGAAACATGACAATTAAATAATTAAAATTTATCTCTAGTAAAGATACAGTTTACCTTGCTATCTGATAACTATAAAAATACCTAAATACTTTAATTAGGGCAAAAAATTCTCATTAAAATTTTCAGAGCTTTTTGAGTAGAATTTTTGTTTGTTTCTTTCTTTTTGGAAGCGAAAAGCAGGGCAAGTCACACACAGGCATTGTCCTGGCATTTTTTTTATTATTTTGTTTTAGCATTTTTTCAGCTAATTCTTGTAGCTCATCATAGTGCATATTTTTTTTAGTTTTTCAATAAGCTGTCTCTACATACAGTGTTTTCACTCAGGCTGAAAGACTTTCAAATGCTCCTGAAAATTCCTAGGAGTCTTTCAAGGCCAACATAGCCCAGGAAAATGCCAGTGTGAAAGGTTCCAAGGACTATGTTCACAGAAAACAATTCAAGACAGTGCAGTGTACTACAGAGCAAATCAGGAAATGAAAGCTAAAAAGTTCTTAGCATCACATAAAACTTATACAAACTGTTCATGCCAAACATGAGTCTGATTAGGTTTTTGTACCATACCAGTGCAGGTGTTCACTGACTATCCATTTGTACCTTGTCTCTCCTCACAAGTCAAGTTTAAACTACTTCCCTTGTCTGTATTTGCTCAAAAAAAAAAGTAAAAAAATAAAAACCCCACAGAACTATTAACTGCAATTCCCCTAACAACACACCCTCATCCTCTATCACCCAACAGAATTACTACTTTTAGCAAATTTGCTATCTTCAACACCAGATCCTTTTACTTGTAATTTTCTTAAATATTATTAAAGAACATGAATATTTATAACCACATACACAAAAAAAAATATTATTTCAAGTATCCTTCCTCAATACACTGTAATTTTTAATGTAAAAGCTATACACAATATATTTCTATACGCAGCCATAAAAATCTACATGGAGACACAGTTGTAACACTGTTAAAGGTTAGCTGTTATTCACCAACTATCCATAACAGTAAATTCAATAAAACCACAAAATGAATAAAAAGAACACACAAGACAAGCAAGAAGCACAAGCAAAAATAGCAATCTTCCTGTGATGGAAGGTAGCAATACCTGATGGTATCTCCAAAACTCATCTCTGAACAGGGAAACCCACCAGGGAACAGCTACCAAACTGCATTATCTTTTGTAATAACACTGGAGAACTAAACTCATCTGTGAAAGTCATTAATGCATTTAGGTGCTGCTATAAAGATAACGTATAGCCATGTATGCGCTGAGAAAATGAGTATTTTTTTTTTCTAAACAGCACTTCCCAGCAGTCTCACAAGTGATATCGAAACCTCTTGTCTGATTGGGCCAGGCAAATTCAATAGCTAATTTAGCAAAATGCACTAGTTTCTTCTTTCTAACAGATGTCTGTCACGCATTGCTATAATAAACGGTCATTGAATACATTTGACGCTATTGCACAAATGGAACAACTTTTTCCAAGGGTTGACAAGGAGGGAGTTTAAAACAAGACTGAGGCAATTCCTCTAAAGACTATTTCATTTTCCAAGATCCCAAAAGCCCCAAATTTGGACAGAAAGTGTGCAGATCCACTGACTCATAATTCAGAGAAGCAGGACATGGAATGGATATTAATGAATACCAAGTATATGTTATCTCTTTCAATAAATGTGAACACAAAGCTTTTTCTTTATTATGCAAGTGTATTCTGTGCAGCCAATTGAAATCTTTTAAGTCCTTTAGATTGTATGTTTTATCTACATACAATGGGAAAGCACACCGCTAGAATTGCACTTTCATTCATTATTTTTCAAAGATTCTAGACATATGATTTTATCAGGATTTCTAGTGTCTGGCGAAAAATGCACAGGACAAACAATAGCTTAAACTGTGTATCAGGGTTAAGTAGTGAAGAATAAACATTAAGATTGTCTATCCACCAAGGAATATTTCAACCAACAAAAGAGGGTAAGCTATAGAAGCTGGAAGCACATTTCTGTACAGGAAACAAGAGAGGACTGTGAATCCTTGCAAGTTTAACATGTAGAAAGAGCTCAACAGAAGTTAAAATGGGTGCTGGAGAAAACACCTAACACTGACGTTTGTGTCCATATTGGAAGAGGCTGCTGATGCTTCAGACAATTAGGTCAAAGAGATGAAAAAAATCATCAAACCTTTTCAAACTGACTTAGGACATAAACTCTTCTTTCTCTCAAACATTTCCTTGGAGGCCGCTTAAATAAACTGTTTCTTATTTAGTGAGCAATTCACAGGATCTCTGCCTACAGCAAATAAACTTCTTGCTGAAATGACTTGCTGCCTCTTGCTTACCAGGTGCACTTAGTCCTATGATTCTGCATGAATATACATCATACAAAGCTTTGTTTTCAAGGATTATCCTAGTGGAAAAGGAATCCAAGTATGCTTCTATATTTCCTGGTTGGTGTTCCATTTTTTCACCAATGAGTGAATAACCTCAACAAAACCAATCTGAAGAGTTACTTTAGCTCCTTTGAGAACCCATCTAATTCCCTTGAACTGGATGGAAAGGGCATGATCAAAGTGAAAATGCATGCTGAGAGACTTGCTGAAATTATCCACCAAGTAAAATAGGGAGGACAGGACCAATGGGCTGAACTGTTTTAAGTACAGTGTGAAATAAACTTTCTACTATCAAAGTTTAAAATATACTGAGTACAGAACAGAGGGAAAGCAAATTGTCTAATGCACTAGCTATACACAAAGGTTGGAAGAAAACTGATAAATGGATTATCGCAACAGCTAAGTCCTTAGAAATCAGTTCCATATTTTCTCTTTCCTCCTATGACTCTGCCATTCCTAAATATGGTAGAGGATGCATTTGTTTATTTGTCACTGACTGAATTCTTCAAAGTACTTTAATGCTTAATATCTATGTGTACCACTTTTCAGAGTACACCTTACTGACACAGATCAGAAAATACAATATAAGAGTCCAGATGAACAGGCAGATCTCTGATCGCAGGTGATTCTGTATCCTTCAGCACTGTGAGGCAAAGCTAAACGTCCTTGATTTACGTGCTTGCACTTAGGCAATGTGGGATTAACTATTTAGAAAAACTCGAATGGAGCAAAATAACACCACTTACAGAGACAAGTGGGAGATACCAACTTTGATTATGTATAATCTGAACATGGTACCAACATATATTTTATTAATATTATTGTGTAGAAGATACACGCTATGCTGCATTGCTTTTGTTTCTTTTTTTTCTTTTTTTTTGTCATTTGGACAGGATTTGTGTCTTCATAATTGTTGTCTAACAACACTAGCTCCTGATTCTGATTAGGCCACCAGTGCCATCAAAAAATTGCTCTGATTGTTATCATGAATATTAAGATTAAAATAGCAGCTGCATTGGTAGGAAGGCAAGAGGAGTTGAAAGTTATCAAGAAGTCTTTGCAAAATTTTAATGAGTCACATTAATAATAAGCAATACAGGTAATGGGAACTGTGAAAAGAATGAGAGAAAACAAATAATGTAGCTACCAGTTATGAGAGCCTAACTATCAGAAACATGAGGCAGCTGGTTATGAGGTGCACAAAATTTGTACCCAGGTCTCTCTCAGAGATACATTTTAATGAAGACATACATTTCTGTTTTCCATAGACACTGTTGTAAAAGAAACGATGCTAATCAAAAGGGAGACTGAGCAGGTAGTTAAGGAAGAAAAGAAACACTAGTCATTTATCCCATACCTAGAGTTGCCAGTGACATGACCTCTCATATCCACCCCACTTCAATGCCTGTTCGCGGGTAGCTGTAGACCTCTGACTTCAGACAAGGGGAAGGTATCGGAGTATAAATGACTGCTCAGCCCTTGTTTGGGCTGGCATTCCAGGCTGTGTCTGCACATCCTATCGTAGCCATGTTTCTAAAAGAACATCCGCCAGAAGCACCAAAGCAAGCAGACAGATTTTTGAAAATAACCTTCTTTACTACATTTCTCCACCTAGCATGCCCATTTCTTTTGACACCGCAGCTGTGACTTGCGCAGTGTGAATCCCTGGATGCTCCACTGGCCTCCCTGTACTGGGCCCTGAACAAGCACACATCATAGTAAGGCAAGTTTTGCCCCAGATAGCTCACAATGTCTATATAGGCCAATAGGGAATAGGCGATTACTGTAGCTCTCCATGGGGAAAACGACTGGTAATGCAATAAAATCAGGCTATTTCAGACATGTGTCAGAATGGCATAGGAAAATGCAACTGTGGGGCAGGTCTTTATTTAGTCAGCTAAGCCAAAACTTTTTGAAAATACACAAATACAGTTCCAAATACACCCCAGAAAATGAATATGTATACTAAAATTATGTAACTATATCAACATAATGGTTTGTATTCACATCAACATTCATGTTGATGTTGGCTCCCAAACTGGTTCACAAATTTGGATTGAAAACAAAACCACCCAGTGTCTTCAAAAAGAACTTGCAAAAAAATTCACAAATGCAATTATTATAATTTTTTACAATGACACTCTGTTGACTATTTAGAAATATTTCCACTGTAGTGTTAAACTGCAGAATTTTCCAGGTCTTTGCAATCATTGTAACTTTCTAAAAATTGTGGAAACAACACTTAACACTTTGTTGCTGTTCAGTAACTCAAACGGAAATATATTTTGTTACAAAACACCAACAGATTGTCAAATACTTATAGTCTTGTTTTCAGATTTAACTAGTGCTTGGGTGCTATTTACAATGTAAATACTTATTTTCAGCATGGCAATCATCATTACCATAGTCTTAATTCTACGTCCACATTTTGCAGAACAAGAAACAAAAGGAAATAATTTCAGTTTTGTGGACCAATTAAAGCAGCTGGTTTAACAATGAGTGCTTTTACTAAAAATATGTACATTTACATGTACTTAGCCCATTCTGCATGGACAGTGAATCTACATAATTTTCAAGATGTTGCATGTATTACCATGAACTATATCTTAATAACTTAAGGACCCAAACCATTATAACTGCCTCTCACAAAAAATCATAGACTAATTGAAGTGATCTACAGGAAACAGCCATTGAACATAAGTTTCATGTGAGAAATTAATGGGAATCTAAGAAGATGCTATTTCACACACACAGTGGTTGTTTCATAGGTATTTCATGGGCAGGCTTCAGGTCAGGACAGCATCCTTCAGTTAATAGGAAAGGGAAATACAGCCTTACAGCCTAGTAGAGCAGCTTGCTGGAAATTATCAAAATATGACATTTTCATCTAGCAAGATGTTTCACCACTTCAGATTTTTTTTCATCACCAAGATGGTCAAAGTATAGCAATTTCAAAATTTTATGTTGAATGCGACGTTCAAAAAGAACTTAAAAATTCAGAAATATTTCAACTTTGCTGATAAATGGTAAACACCTCTGAACATTCAAAAGATCAAAATGTCTTGTTTTAATTGACTACAGTGTTTCAACGTGCTTTATTTAATGCACCATCAAAGTTCCTCCATCTTTTATTATCAAAATGTAATACCTAAAAAGAACAATTTAGTGGCTTGCTGTTTACATTTTTGTGCATATACCATCTGCTCAACTATATTTTGCCTATTATAGCTAAAATCAATTGATTCCTGTACACAGCAGTGAGGAAAATTTGAATGGCGTTATACTTAGCACCTCAGGGAACCTAGTAGTGCATGTACTTTAACCCATCAGAGAGTCCAGTATCTTATCTCTCACAGTAGACGCCTAAGAGAAAAGAGTAAGGACACAGAAACACATAGAGATACTTTCCTGCTATAACTTCCTAGCCTTCAGCAATTCACATCCCAAGGATTTCCTGAGTTAGAAGTAATGTCAATGTGTTCAACAGTTCCTCATGGACTTTTCATCCAGGAATTTGACTGAACACTCTTTGAATAAAGGTAACTTTTTTGAGTCAGGAGTGTCCCACGGTAGAGAGTTCAATAGCACCATATTGTCTGTGTGTTTGAAGATATCTCCTGTTGTTTGTTTTGAGCATCAACCACAAAAAAGAAAAGAAGCCCAACTACTATTCTGATAAGATGACATGCTAAAATGGAACATGCTACATGCAGTTTTGTCAGACCAACTCAAAGGCAAATTTTTCATTAGGTGATTTTTATTGGTTTTGAGGTGACGTGACCTGCAGTGGAATATTATTTTTCCATTCCTTACCTGTTTTAAACCTGAAAATTCTTGGTAACAAACATTACCCAAAGCTAGCTCAGATTTTACAGAAACAGTAATTTTCATTGGACTACCAGCACAATTACAAACTCCCAACCCACTCTACCAGCTGCAAAACATTCCAAATTCTGCACACTAGATCAGATGCACTGAAATCATCATAAATGAGCTACAGTGTATTTTTCACAACAGATCTTATAGGTTTCTCCTCATATCAACCCTAGTAGGACCAAACACCACTCCACCTTCCCTGCAAAGTCCAAAATGTTTTAAATATGTTTCTTATTGCCATTTGGCCTCTGTTCAAAGCCTTTGAGAAAACTAGTAACAGACAGCCCCTAAACCTGTATCTCCTTTATGATGACTATAAAAGAATAATCCCCTAGATTGCTTAGTGTCCAGGTGAAGTTAAATCCTAAGGATGAAGCAGCTAACTAATAACAGAAGCAGGCAAGCCTTGCTTCCTTGGTACAACCCCCATATTAGAGGTCAGTCATCCTCATCTTGCTGCCTCAGCCCAAAGCTTCCTTCCCCTCTCAGAGTCCTCCAAACCACCAACAGATGAACAGCTCTAGAGACAAAAAATACCCATTTCTCTTTGCAGTGGACAAGAAGACTTGATTATGCTTTGTCAGATACTGAGCAGGTTGTGATTGGTGCATTTTTCCATCTCCATACATGCTTATTAAACTTATTTCCAGGAATGAAAACACACAACATCAAGAATTCAACTAGTGTAAAAAAAGCTTTTGATGTGTTTAGCAATAGATTTCAAAACAATGACATTGCACTCATAGCATCTTTCAGTAAGGTTAAGTTCCCCCGTGATTCAGTTTCAAGCTTTCTGCCCTCAAAGTTAAAGCCCTCCACTTATCTTTTTACAAGTACAATTCTGCACAAAATTTATATTCTGCCAGACTAAGGACGGTGCCAGCCAGTATGGGAAGTCTGTGCATGTCATATAAAGTAATTATGAAATACTGCCTTTCATGAGGAAAGTTCCTTCCAGTTACAATCACTTTGATGCTAGCTTGTAACTATAAGAATGAGGATTGGTTCTCAACTTTAAAGCTAATTTTAGCTCATATGGCTTTTGTGACCTTCTATTTAGCCACTTTGGATATATACTGCACAATGCAGAGCCATCTGATGAAAATAAATTTATCTCAACTACACTAGGGATCTATCTCAGCTAGTTAGGCTAGCTGCAAAGGTAAATTAGTTCATATCTTGTTAACAAAGTAGGCCTGCTTCCACTACCAAGGTAACTTGGTTCATGCTACAGCTGATATGTAATCAGAACTGTAGCATTCTTAGTATGCTAATCCTGGTTTACTTCTGCCCCTTTTTATGGTTATACGTTGCCTGACATTATCTGAATATTCTTTAATAATTATCTTGCCAATCTAAGTTTTTTTAAAATGACTATGTCATTGGGCCTTTTGGACAAGTTTATTCATGTTAAAAGAAATCCACCCCACACCCCCAATCCAGCCTTCTAACCTAAGAATTTGGTAAAGATATTTCTCTAAATTTGCCTTTCAGAGATAGCTTTCTTTTCTTCATGAACTCAAATGAGGTCATAATCATAAGCTGTTATAAATTATGGTACTCTTTTACAATTTTCAGTCCTAAATCCTCCTAAAGACAATTCCCAAAAACATTAAGTGATAGTTTTCATAACAAAGTATTAGTGCCTAATTTTACAGTTGCTGGATAGTAACGCAGAGCTCAGTTTCTCTCAGTAAAAACAATTGTCTTAAATTTATTGGGTTAAGAATTTTCTAATAGCAAGATATTTTCTCTTTTCATTTAAATGCAGGAATAAAATGAAAAATTATAAATGCATTAATAAAAGATATCTGGATTAAAAAAACATTCACTAAGCGCAATACAACATTGATGTATAACATCAAAAATGAAAACAACTGTAAGAAGAAATAAAAACACAACCACAGAAGTCAGCGGTTTACTGCCTTGCACATCAAAACCCCTGTCTGATGGCCTTCAGGGTGACATAGTCCAACGCGCACTGTGCAACTGCCCTGCCATTAGCCATCAGTAAAATGAAGAAATTTCAGTGAAGCGTTTAGGTCAAGAAAGACACCCTTTTCCGGTATCACCCTTAAGTCATTGTAGGACTGACCCTGAACAACTGATGACTTTCTATCTATTATTCACCATCTTTTCTATACTTGCTTCTAGAAAATGGTTTTCAGTTCCTTCCGGCTTTTTCTCATAGAGAATAGCCATCGCACTCCATTTTCCACAGCCTAATTTAAAGTGAGGAAAGCTAGAGTGTCACAGTAAAATAGTAACTGACCTTGTTTACCCAAGATCGTATTTTGATTCAGTTTTAAAGTATCCCATAAATAAGCTCTTTTCTCCACAGTCTTAGACAAGTATGTATCTCAGTACTGGCTAAAACCAGAATAATAAACATTCCATACTCAGAGAACATTTATACACCCAAGTGAAAGATATATGTATGTACTGTTCTAGATTTTTAGACCAAACTCAGCAAGACAGATTTTTCTCTAAAGCTTTCCACTATTTCACTGTTGATTATAAAAGAAGCTAGTGTATTTAATAGCTCAATATCCTCTGCCTTTAGGTAAACATGTGCAGGATATTCTAGTCTTGATTTATGCATTAGTATTAAAAACAATTCAATTTAGCATGCTGCAAAAAGAGAGGATGTACAGGCCTTTTGAAGGGTAGCAGCTGAAAGGTCATCAACAAAAAAGAAACAATTACATCTTTCTCACAGTCGCTCTTTTAATTTTTGAAGGACGAACCTAGAAGTTACTGATTTCTTAGTGTGTTTTCCCAGTATTGTCACCCTCAATTCTAAGAACTGACTGACTGAATCTGTTTTTTTAAAAAATGGCTATTTGAGAAAACAGGACCATTCTCTTCAACTATAAATCAGATATGACATAAAAATTTACTTGCAGTAATTCACATTAGCAGTCACCTCTGCCACCCAATCTCATTGTTTTCATTATAAATGGTACAACTTGAGCTGCAAAAGGTAGGATTTAAAGACTATGTAATGGAAAAAAATCAAATTTCAGTGTCTATACCCTCTTCATGTAGGTGCCCTACTTGGAAACATCAGATATTGAAATAATAGGCTTTTGTTAGAAGAAATATGTTGAATAGACTTTTTGTTAGGACTTTCATCAGAAAGCAGAAATGCTAGCACAGAAGAACAAAATCAAGTACTATGTATTTGTTCACAGAAGTAGAAAAGAAACATATCGTAATTTCCAGCAGCTGTTATTTGCTGGCTCATCCTCCAGAATGATATAACTCTTCTTTTAAATAGGATTAAATATGACAACTGCCATGCTCCACTTACTCTGTTTCCTCATTTCAAAGTAGAGTTCAGCTATCATAAAGATAATTTGTCTCCCTCTGATCCATCAAATCATTATGTTCTTTTGTATTGTTTTTCCTATTGATCTCTAGTATTGAAAACTCAAGGACTACATGGAAGATGTTCTTCAATGGAGCGTCAATGGCCTATGAAGTTTTCTTCCTCACTACTAGCTTGGCATGAGTCAGGGAGTAAGCAGAAACCGCCAACCTGTTTGTCTAAACTTTAGTTTATTTCTAGGCCACACTACTGGATTTCCCTTGTTTCTTTAAAGAATACCAATCTTTTTTGTACCGCATTTTGAATATGGCAGATTATTCAGGTGCTGAGGTCACGTCTTCCTTCTAAGAAGATTCTTTAAATGTCAGCACCAGATAAGCCCTATTTAACTATCACTCCTCTAGTCTCAGAGGAACATCTGTTCCTAAATACTAGCACTTTCAATTTTCAGCCAGATTATGGATCTTATTTCTCTCTTCTAGAAGGTAAAACAGGAGATGATGCCAAAAAGAAGACTCCCCCCCTTCTCTATACATCTCAATAGTACTGTAATAAACACAGCTTGTGTAGGATTAGTTACTACAGTTGTATTGTTGCTCTTCAATGAAGAATATGTAAGCTCCAGCATGACATAAACACGCTAAATCTGACTTTTCTTCTCTTTCTCCCCAATACTTCCCCTCTTTCTTCCCTAAATTGGAAATAACAACTCTGCTATCACTAACAGGAATGGTCAAAACACTTGTACATAAGAAAAATTTCCACTCCTCTATATGCTTACACAAAAAGAATATTTGTAAAAATAAGATCTCAGGGGTTTTTGTTTGTGGTTTAGGGATGATATTTATGTGAATGAAAGAAAAGAAAATAGTAGGCCACAGTGTTGGTAGATACACTACATGTGGCAGCAGTGCACATTCTATAGATGATAGAGTCGCACAGATTTGGGGTTTCTCTTTCTCTGCCCCCACACAGCTGCTTTCACTAGCCTTTGGATGCCCTCCAGAGCTTTTACCAGCAGGTACAATACATAAACTTGTATTTTCAGAGTATTCTCAGATTCTGCATTTCTGAGATTTGCTACTTCATTGTGAGGTTTCTGTATTTTCTGCAAGCTTAGCCTCATTTTTGTATCTGTTTTTCATTCACTGCTATCTGATAACGCATCCTGTTGAATGCATCACATAATGTTAGATTCTCAACTTGGGAAATGCAGCTCCAGTCCCAACTGACAACACACCATCAGCATATCAGCTAGAAAATTACCTTGTCAGCAAGGAAAATATAACATTTTTAATATAGCACTAATCATCAGCCAAGTCAATAACATGGATTTCAAAAAGTTTAGCAAGAGCCACAAAATAGCCACCAGCTTCTATTTTCTTCTCCTCTGCCCCTATTAGCCACTCCAAATGTCCTCACAGCCTGGATTTCAGCACATGGTACATTCAATACACTTTTGATGAATTCCTGTAAA
The DNA here is from genome assembly GCF_026419915.1 of Harpia harpyja. Taxonomy (NCBI): domain Eukaryota; kingdom Metazoa; phylum Chordata; class Aves; order Accipitriformes; family Accipitridae; genus Harpia; species Harpia harpyja. The sequence goes on from NC_068947.1 coordinate 29,596,526, forward strand.
TGTCCAGTTTTTATGCTCCAGTATTCTCAAATATTCCTGCTTCCAAGAAAACCAAATTTATAACGTGAGGGGAGGCTGCATATTTCTGGCACATGCAGTTGTGCAGATGTTATTCCTTAAGGAAGACTATCTTGATTGCCTCTGTGAATAATGGCTACGAGATGGCAAGGAGCCAACAGTTCTCTTATAGCAGAAGGTATAAAACCACTCTCCTACTGAAAGAAGGCCCCCAGTAGGATAATATATTATTACGCATGATTCAAATTACAGGATCTGCAGCAGGGGAGCTAGTGGCTGAATCAGGACAGCCGCACACAGAATACTGATGATGGGATGATGGAATGCATCATGCATTGAAAGAGCTATGGTTTAGTGTTTAAATCCTCTGTATTTTCAAAGTGACTACAAGGATCAATATATAACCGAAGCTCCATAAACAAATTGTACATTATTGTGTATGTGGAGGGGGGAAGTTATCACATTGTAAGAAAAAGTCTATTTAAGAATACTTCTTTAAATAAAATTTTGCTTTACCAAAGACTGTTGACCTCTTGAAGCCCACTAGCAATAGGTATAGCTTTAATTTAATAACACGATACTGAATTTGTCTCACATCTGATTCTGTTTCAGCTATTAGAATACTGAAGAGCAAAGCCTTGCCTCATTAGATTATGCGGTCTGAAATCTCTGCATTCCACAGTATTCTGGGCTGGTTTTAAATTGTTCGCACAACAAATTACTTTACCCACAAAGAACTAAATCCAAATGTTCAACACAATGTTGGCTTGCCCAAATGTTTTCCATTTATAATTGAACACATCTCAAGAAAATGTGCATGTTTATTATTAAAAAAAAAAACAAAACAACCAAACCACCAAACCTATTCCCTAATATGAAAAGCTGGCTAGAGAATAGTTTTTCAAGCTAAGATCTAATCTTTTCTGTGTAGATTAAGCACACCCTAAGTAAGAAGAGAAATAGCTAAACAAAATTTCTATATTTCGCTTTGCTGCAACATACCCTGAAGCAGTATGCAAGCTCTCCCTTGACTTCCTTTCATACTGGCTCTTGTATTCAGTTATTCTGGTAAATGGATGCAAATCAGGTGCATTGTGTTGAGGTGGAAGGAAGGGGGTGAAATTTGTACAGAAATTATCTCAGTTCTATTCATTAATAAAATGACATCTTGGCTGAAAGTGGTGAAGAATGAAATATAACAGTACTGAACTTCACTCAGTTGTAACAGATGCATGTAAGAACCTTTAGAGAAAGCCAGATATGTAAAACCGCCACAGCAAAATGATTCTGAAGCATTAGAATAAGTACTTAGACCGTGATGGCAGCTAAAGATGCAAACTCGATGCTGCAGCAACACCCTTTTTACCTTCCAAGATGATTAAAGGTAATCTCAGACTATAACTGGAGGAAGCAGTACCACATTAGGTAAGGACTACAAGGAGACAAACATACATGAAAGAAAAATATATGCACAATATTAACAATAAAAGACTCTTTTAAAGGTTTTATGGGGCCAACAGAAAAAAAAATGGAACAATGCCCATGGTTACCTGCAGAGACAGCACACAGTTAAAAAAAAATCAGGAAAAATGTAGCCACCGTTTTGCATAGCGATTCAAATTATGCTGGCAGAATAATTAATGGAGGACCTAATCTCTGTGAGGAAAAAAAAAAAAAAAGAAAAGAAAAAAGGATACGTTAAACAAAGTTCATTACTGCATGATGTAAATGAGTTTCTCACCAGTGATGTCACTGATTGGCTGGGATGTAGAGCTGGTTTCGAACAGTGCAGCATGGCCGGATTGGCTGCTAGCTCTTCTGGTTACTGCCTGCTTGGGCAGCGGTCGAACCAGACACTTTCTGTCTCTCTTGTTGTCGTTTGAAGCAAATCTTGTTCAGCCCAGCTGTGTCTCCATAGTAGTGGCACCCTAAGAGAGTCTCCCTCCTGCTTCCCACAGCTCATCTGTAAGGCGGTCGCTGCTGTGAAATACCAGCCTTTGGCACGGAGCCCAGACTGCGTTGTTAGATCCGTCTATAATACAGAAAAGAATTTTTTTAAAGCAGTTCTTTCACCGAATTACATCCTAAGAAGGATTAATAAGCACTAAATTGCAACTGATTTGTGGACTTTTAAATTATGTAGCTAGCAGACTTTCTGAAATAAAACATTATCTGACCTGCAATAGCACGGCATCATTGGTTTAAAAAAAAAAAAGGAAAAATAATAAAAAAAGAAAGAATGGAAGAAAGGAAGAAAGAGAAGCAACAACTCTTCTTTGTTTACCTTGATTACAAAAAAAATTCTTCGTTTTTTTCCCCTAGAACAGTAACTGCTATCTTTGTACTACACAAGAATATTTTAAACTATCGCCAGTTTTCTATTTACATCCGAGTCATTATTTTCAGGTTAAGACAAGGGATCTTAATTAGCATTCTCTTTAACTATACAAACTGAGACAGGGCATGAAAGAAAAATGCTGTATGGAAGAGACAGAGAGAGAGAGAGAGAGAGACAGACAGAGGAAGAAGGGAAAAAAAAAAAATCTGTGCAGCTTTTACAGTTCAGCTGTCTGACCCCCTGCAAAAAGAATGCAGTCATATCAACTTTGCCAGACAATGGAGTACCTACAGGCTTTCCTCTAGACAAGTCCTTTATAACCAGTCAGTATTATGTGCTGCAGACAGTGGCCAATCGCTAAGCTGCTTTCTACAGCAGTGACACAATAGGTGCACTGGCCACACTGTCCTCCTAGCCTCTGACAGCAGTTCAGGTTCATTTTTTGTACACTGGAATACGCATATGTCTTTAATGTTCCCACTGTATGAAAAAAAAAATCAGCCTAAGCTTGCTTTGTTTTGCTATAATTACATCAGCCTAATTACTGCAGCCGAGCCGCAGTGCCACTGCTCAGAGCAGCGCATAGGCATGCACGTCATATAAATATGCATGAGCACGCCTGCTTATTTAAATACAAAAATGCATCAATTGCTGGTGGTGCCTTTTTGTTTTTGTTTTCTGCATGTCCTTCCTCCCCCCTCCAACACTCATTCCTGATAAACGAAATGAGTTAAGGACGCCTAGCAAATACGGTCACCATTTTCTCCCTTTATTTATCCAAACTTTTATTCGTTCCGTTCTAATTGCAAGCATTCAGTAGGAACTAAAAAAAATTTCAAATGCAAATGAGTCTCAGTTAGTAAGGGGAAGGGTATTGCAGACCTAGGGCATTTTTCTCCCTTGTCACTAACCATCAGAGTAAGCGCCTGTAAATGAATCTGCATGCACTCCATCACAGCCACGCATCAGATGCCCAGTTCTTATTAAAAGCCCGATGATCCCCCAGCATGTGCACGCATCCAGCTTGTGTGTTTGGGTATTCTGTAATTACAGCATCTCTTGTAACAGTACCTGAATCTGCTCATATAGTCAAAAGATTAAATCATCACTATTCACGTATTAGACAGATATAATTGGGCACATTCTATAGTGGGAATCGCCATGCTAATTTTTTCTGATTTTATGCATGGGATTTACATATTCATGAAGAGAATAGCTGTTTTGACCGCCGACAGAGCAACATGAAAAGAAAAGACACCATTCTTCAGCACACAGAGTATACAAAACCTAGGGGGAAAAGATGCAGCATATGGCGACAAGGAGAAGAAGTTGCTTGGCTTTCGAGGGTTATTTTATTTCCTATTTATAAATTCTGGGTAGACGGCTTACAAAAACATGTAAGTATTCTGAACACGAAGGCAAAGTAAATCTGTGTTATTAGTAATCATCCACTGGTAGCTGAAATAAAATCATTTTCCAGTTGGTGCCCAATGTTCTGCAAGTTTTGCCTTTGCATTAGAGACCATTTTCAGTTTATGGATGCTTAGGATATACTCATCCAGCAATGCACAAAAATACTGATGAAAGAGAAAGGAATAGAAATTTCATCTGATACTTAAAAATCTTGATTTCATATTCTAATGCCTGCTCTGAATTAGGGAACTATACCTTTCCCAGGAAAGCTGGTGTTCTTCATTACCATAGGTGTTTTTTCCCTACTTACTAGAATTACATGTTTTCCAAATCTGATAAAATACATCCTCTGAGTAACTTTCAGGTTCTATTGCTTTTTAAAGGAAAAATAAAAAAAAAAATCACCAGAGGAAAGATAATTAAGGCAGTATCGTAAACACAGTGCGCATTGATTTTTATGTTTCATATAAATAAATAAAAACCCACATTATGGTTACTGTAACCTTGTGCCTTTTATGCATTTAGTATAATTAATTTTAAATGTTTGTTTATCTCTCTGTAAGCTGCCACTCAAAAGAGCCTAAATTTCCTTATAACAGCCAGATAACATTACCTATAGATGTGTACTTTTCCCTACATTTTCCTACATTTGGTAAAGATATACTACAGATAGCAAGGTGAAAATATTTAATTTTCCAGTGGGAAATGAAAAATTTTAATGCGATAGCCATATGTTTGACAGGCCTTGTTGTGTATCAGTTTTCACAAAACACTGTATTCAATACTACCACAAAAGAACAAAAAAGAGGGTTTTTTTTTCTTTACATTGGTATACTACACATTTCTTTGAATCACAGTCCTTCAATGCAGTCACACAGTAACATTTTTTTAATGACAAAATTCTATTGTATATTACATTATAAAAAAAATAAATAAAAAGGTGACAGACTTTTTATAAGATATCATTATAATTTTAACTAACGATATTTAATGTATATTTAAAAATAATAACAAGAAATTGCTTTTGGTTCTCTAAGGTAGATATTTTTTTGCAAAAGCAAAATAAACAGTAAAAAAAGATTTTAAACCCACTAATATTAACTAAAGCATATTTCTTCAACCAGACCACTGTTATTGTCTCTGCCAAAACAATAAGCTGCCAAATACCTTCTTTGCGTTTGTCTCTACCTAAAATTCAAACTCCAGCAACTCCAAATCTGCAAGCTAATTATTAATTTTTCCCTTTAGGTTAAATGTCTGGGCTATGACATCATATAGCACAAAAATAAGCTTCATTGCTAAAAGGGAAGCCTTCAGAGAGCAGAGTGATGATATAATTTTTAAGGTATGAACCTTTTAAAAACCTTAGCATGGCCTCTATTCAAGAACCACACTCCATAATGTCAAGTACATTAGTGTTAATTTGAAGCTTTTGTTAGAGGATAACACTTGAAAACTTCAAGTATTCAAGTATGGAAGAATTTGAGGCAGTTCTGCTTAAAGAAAATATGTAATTTTCTGTTCTGTGCTTGCTGAGAGAGAAAAATTAGTATGTTTCTTGTTTGTAACAATGAACCTGACAAATTTCCAGCACTGTATTGAAGTAAATGAAATCACATTCCTCTAAACGTGGGCAGATTTTTGACTTATTTTATAATCGTTACCTTAACACAGTTTTCTTTTTTTTTTTTAACTCATTCCAGCAGAGTAAACTTATACTATTGTTACAAATGTTAAGAAATTACAGCAAAAAGATTATCTGATTTGTTACACGTGACATCAAATAAAATGGACAATAGTTAAAAAATATATCTGTGTTTAGAGTGAGGTTTCTAATTCTAGAACTGCATCATGTATCACATCAGTTTTCTACACCCTTCTTTAATTTCAATTGCTGTTTTATTTACAAACTATCATCTTTTTTTTTTTTAATTTTTACAGCATGTAGTACTATCAGCCTCAATCCTTTATTCAAGTTCTTATAAATTCCCAGAATACACCACACTATGCCAACAGCATTAGTTATGCTGATATTTTTTGTATATACTTCTATGTCTTCAGCTTCTGAATTATGGTCTGAATTTTCAAACAACACTCAGGCTCTGGCATCCATGTTTAAACTCTAGTCCTGCTATAAGCTTCATTCCAGAAAATTACTGCATAACTGAAATTTAAGATTCTAAATAAGCAGGTAGGCTGACTTTCAGAAGTGCCAGAAACCTGCAGCTCAATAATACACTACAGGAGCTCCCGTTAACTGAACTGCCTTAACATGATGCAGATGCCAAACACTTCGCTTTTGTAAAGGACCTGATGCAAATATTGACCTGATTTTTTTCATTTTAGTAACTTTTACAATCCCAAATGCTCTGATGACAGAACAGAGCTTTCCAGGCTTGGGCTTGTAACCTTCCATGGAAAAGTAGCAATGGCTTAAGAGGTGAAAAATATAGCATTCAATATTACTACTTAAATTTGTGGCAACAGAAGACTAGTAGTTGTGTTGATGTAAAATATCAGGTCTGTAAAAAAAGTTGCAGTAAAAAATGTTTAGTTATCATCCAATAATCTCTGTATCTAATATCTGTATCTGGAGAAGTGCTAGAAACTTGGAAATTCATTGCCCAGAGCCCAACCATTTTGGTTGTAAACTACTCTGGCATTATGACACCAACACACAGATTAAAATTCACTAAGGATTTCCACCATTGTATCTTTCATGAAAATATCCAGCCAAACAACAATACATGGGAATAGTGAGATATAGTAATTTTTCTCCCTTTTTTAATTCAGTTTTTCCAGGAAATTTTGCTGGGCTACATACCCAATAAATACAGAGCCTACACTTTTAAAAACTTGATTAATAAAAGCAGGAAAAGGTGCATTATTTGGGGGTAAAATCATAACCTGCTTAGATGTAAAGTTTCATACATTCTTTAGGGATTTTTTCCCCATTTTTTCATATTTTTATGTATTTATTATTTAAAATAACAGAAGTAAAATTGCCTGGCCCTTTTAAACATCACTGAGGAGTCACATTTAGGAACATTTTTAGTGAATCTGTTTTAAGAATATATAAAAAGTATTTGCCTAATGTCTTTGCTGCTTAAAAGCATGTGCAGTTCTAGTGGAAAAACTCATCTTCATTTACCCCTTGAAGAAACTTATCTTAGGGTTATTTTAACCCTCATTTCCTACTCAGTTGCATCTTCCCCTTATTTAGAATTCCTCCTTTCCTCAGGCTCTACTTAGTCCTCCTAAAGAGGAAAAATTGAATGATGCGCTTTTGACAGTAATTTAATTAAACTGATTGTACAGGCGTGTAAACATATGATTAAGTGTCTATTTCTCCACAGTAGCTATAGTGCTGTAAGCACTTTTAGCTTGCAGTACCCCACCCACCATAAACCTAATTTCACTTACCTGTCTCTAATTTATTTGGGACCAGGATACTCTGGGTGAAGTTACATGGGCTGTTACTATGTGAGTATTTGACCTGTTGTATCTTCATAGCCTACCATAAGCTGTTGCTGTAACTGAGTTAACTGAAGTAAATTGCTGATTTAACATAGTTTTCCTTCTTTTTCTTGCACATGCATTAAGTAAACCTCAATGAATGTTCATTTCCAGTAGCAAACACTCTGGATTTTATCACTTGATACAAGTATCAAAGCAACTGCATCCTAAATTATTAATCTACTTCCAAATGTTGTTTTATCTCAAGATAGTCAGTAGGTCAATCTGAAGGCCAGTAAATGCTATGGTACTGTTGAATGTTTGAACTACCAGGACCCAGAGGCAAAGTTAATAATTTTCAACTTTGCTAGTCTCCTTATTCATGATGAGGTACCATTGCTGTGAAGAGGACTGAACACACCACACCCATCTACATCATCGAGCATTTTTGTTGCATTAAAAATGTGCATCTAGGACACACTTGGGAATTTCTTAATCCACATTGAACATGTGAGCCTACTTTTAATGAAGCCTATTTTGGGTATTACTTCAGCACATCATGCAGTCAGCAGCCAAGCAGAAAGCCTGTGCTACCTAGCTGTAGCTCCACTTATCTGTCAACTGTTTTGTAACCTCAGGTTTACTCTCCTCAAATACAGAAAACAACTACTGTATTTGAAAAAAAAAAATGCAAAGTTAGGAAGTCCTTTAAGCACAGGATGTCTAAATACTAAGTACAAGATGTCAAGAGCAAGATGACAGTCCCCTCAGTCCACATGTGAAATCTCTCAGGGAGGCAACATCAGTCTGGGCTACTGGGTGCCACTGACAAAAGAAGAAAGGCAAAGGACAGATACTGACAGGTACTTCTGACATGTTACACAAGGAAGTTCCACCACTTCCCTTAAAACACAGAAAAGCTCCATCCATTAGTAAATAACACATGCATTGCACCTTATAAGCTATCAATCAGGGCAGGATTTGGAAGTCTCTGTTTAGTGTTAAACAACTTAGTGCCACCTGGCCTCCCAGGACAGTACACCATGAGTCCTGTGTGGTGGCTGCCCAACATATGGAAATGTCTTGGACACCTATTGGTGTTTTAAATGGCACTCAGTGCCTAGTTTTAAAATACTGAATCCCACCCTCAGGGTTTATCTTCACCTTTCAAACAAAACCAATCTTAGAACAGTCCAATCTTTTTTTCTCTCTCAGGAAGCCACAGTCTACAAAATCCTTTCAGCAGCATCTGCCATCCCTCTTGGGCATGTCTACTCTGCTAAACACAGTGCCTTAGAAAGATGCACAGTCTTGGGCACCATTTGCAGTACAATATCATTATGACATTATTTTATATTGTGGGGGGCTGATGTTGGCTGGCTGCCAGAGGCACACCCAGCCACTCCCTCCCTCCTCCTCCTCAAGACAGGGGGAGAAAGTAAGATGCAAAAGTTCATGGGTCAAGATAAAGACAGGGAGACCGCTCACCAATTTCCGTCACTGGCAAAACAGACTCAACTTGGCGAAAAGTAATTTAAACCATTGCCATCCCCCAGTGGCACAGAGAGGATGAGGAACAGGGGGTTGTGGTCAGTCTGTAACAGCTCCTCTCTGCCACTCCTTCCTCCTCACACTCTTCCCCTGCTCCAGTGTGGGTCTTTTGCATAGGCTGCTGTCCTTCAGGATAAATCTGCTCCTGTGTGGGCTCTCCGCAGGTTGCAGTTCCTTCATGACATATCCACCTGCTCCAGTGTGGGGTCCTCCATGGCTGCAGTGTGGGTACCTGCTCCAGCGTGGTCTCTCCAGGGGCTGCAGGGGATCCCTGCTGGGGCACCTGGAGCACCTCCTCCTCTCCTTCCCCTCTCCCCTCGGTGCCTGCAGGGCTGTTTCTCACACTTTTCCCCTCACAGCCGGGCAGCGTTTTGCCCTTTCTTACACAGGCTTTCCCTGCGGCTCCGCCGTGGTGGCTGTGGGGCTGAGCCGTGCCCTGCGGTGGGTCGGTCGGAGCCGGCTGGAACCAGCTGTGTCCGGCTTGGGGCAGCCCCGGCCTCTCCTCACAGAGGCCGCCCTGCAGCCCCCCTGCGAGAGCATGGGCACCTCTACACAGTGTACACTTGTTGCCTCTTTCTTGACTGAAAATCTTCAACAGTTCACACACACATTTTTCCTTGACTGATAATGTGTTCAAATGAACGCACATAGTGTGTTCATAGTTTGCTTGTGTGAAGCACCGCTGGGAAGTAGCTATAGTGCTTACGGCTTTTCATCCCAAGCTCAGGTTTCTCTACAGAGTGCTTTAGTTTTCCATGGATAGGTATTCTCAGTCAGCCTTCAGGACAAAACATGTATAAAAACCATTTTCTGTCCAACCGTTAAATTCCTTCTGCACACAGATACAAGAAACTCTTGCTGTCCCACCTCCACAAAGCTGGAGATGTAGAAAGAAAAACTTACAAGAATTGCTCAAAACCTTGCTCTCTCTGACTTCTCCAGCAATTAGCTGCTGGGGTGATCTAAAAGGTTACTATCCCCAGTTATGAATCTGCAACGCAGGAGCAGGACAACCCTTTGAGAGCAGAAACAGTAGAAACAGCTTTCACTATCAGCTGCTGCTCTACTCAGACCCACAGGTCTGAGCACGGACAGGTAATAAGACCAGTTCCACAGCCTTTTGAACTCCTCCAAACAAGCGTGTTAGTGAATAAAGGAACAACAGTTATAACAAAGCCTACTTTAACAGGCAAAGGACAAAAAAGGTTGACCAACTCAACCCCAGATACATAGCCATGGGAACAACCAGGTAAGGACACCTAAACACTTCCTTTTTACCAAGGAGAAAACTTGCGTATCTATTACATTAGGTCTTCCCTCTTAGCATAATTCTTAGGAAGCAGAGCCAGACATCAATCAAAGAACCCTATGTATTACTTTAATAGCTAGGATTAATAAATTATATGTTTCCTAGTATAAATATGCATGTATTCAGTACAAACTGCTGTTTGAAACGTATTGATAATTGTGAAAGGATTTGGACTGTTCCCAAGTCAAACTGTGCACTCCATGCAATAGCAACCTTCCCTGCAATGTTCCCTGCCACAGTCTGTATCATAGCCTGCTCCTTGACTTAACACACCTAGGTGATACTGAAATCCTTGACAAGTCTATCCTTGACAAAATTAGTACACAATGATTCTCGGATGTAATGCACAAGGCATGTAAGAAAAGCACAAGGGAACATGAAACTAAGATACTGGTGTGGTGCTGCATGGCTCCCACTGTCCCTCGCAGCACAGGGATGATGCCCTTGAGCACTCAGAGGCTGGGCAGTTCTTCTAGTGAGCAGGCTTCTCTACACAGAGCTAGGAAATCCCTGCTCTAGAGACACGTGGCTGATTTTCTTGCCCTGGTCTCCTGATGGAAAAAGTCAAGGGTTGCTTCAAAAGGGCTCAAGATTCCCTGTGCCCTGGGGACTGGGCAGAAAGTCAGAAGAGTCTCTGCCTCATCAGAGGTTCTGGCCTGATCAACATCTGCTGTAAAAATCAGGACTCTCTACTGTTCCCCACAACTGTTTAGGCTGATAAATTTGTTTGTTTGTTTGTTTTAACTTATCTGGGAGTAAAGTGGACATGCCTAAGAAGTTTCTTTGTTAACCTTGCATTAGTTGCTCTCCTGAAGGATTTAGCTAGAAAAACTGAGCTGCCATAGCCAGGTTAGTTATGCGAAAGGATGACCAATCACCTGAGGTATTTTCAACAGTTGTCATCCTAGTTTCACAGCCCACATGATCAACCTGCAAGGCCCTTGATGAGCAACAGTGTCATAAGAAACTGATTCTGCACCTGGGAGACTGCCTGAGAAACCCAGATCTATGCCCACGACCAGCAATGCCCTGCTCTCGGACCTATCTACTACTATCTACTGGTGCCACTTACAGCCGTCTGGAACTTGCCTGGAGAGACACTGGACCAGGTTGCAGGTAGTGGCATACTTCAAAACTAATTTCCTTCAAAACTCATAATCTAGTTATTTCTGAGGATCGGTAACTTGTCCTAAGAATAAAGCCAAGGGAGACTGAAGTAAGATGTGCAGAGGGACCTGCAGAGAGACAAAGCTGGTTTCTTCGTTCTGACTGATGAAATAGATCTTTATGTAAATGAAAAACTAAAGGCTCAGAGCAAACATTGAATTAGAAAATACAGCGCAAATGTTCCTCAAAACATTATTCTATTCCTGCTTTGCCAAGTAAGACTTAGTAGCCATTTCCAAGGACCTTAAATAGAAGGAACCAGTCAGAAAAAAAAAAGTTATTTGTATAAATAATATATCTTGATATACTTGTTAAGTATTACACCAGTATTAATGCAGTTATACTCAAACTACTCATGAAAGGTATGGCTGTTACCTTTGCAATTTTACAGATGGGGCTTTAATCTCAGAGGTATGATGTTAAAATGTAGCAACTAGAAATGAAACATTCATCTCCTAAATTCTCCTTCTTGTGAATAGATCTAGAGCAAAAAGAGGAATCAGCCTGATCTACACTATATAAGAATTCAGTGTTAGTCCAACTTAAAACACATTTTTATTAGCTTTCCTTATACTTGTATGCAATACAACGTACATGGAACTTATATTATATATAAGAAAAAAATACAGATGTTAACTCACCTGCAGCTACAGTACCAGTGAGAAAGCAAAGGAGGAAAATTTAAGTACATAAATTCTCTAAATCCCCAAGCTTGTAAGCATGCATACAACTCTTGTAGCAAGCTGAGAAAACATTATTCTGCAATAAGGTTTCCCATTATCCAGTTTTTTTTCTTAAAATATCAAAATTCATTGAATGCAATCACTAAAACTATACATGAAAGGAAGGCTAATCCTACAGTCTATAAAATTCCTTTTGCTTTTCTTTGAACAATATTTGGCTCCTGGATTTGAGGCATGATACAAGAACAGACTGCTCCTCTCCCATGAACTGTAAGGGGGAAATGCTCCTGACACCATTAGCTTTCTTTGCCATAGCTCTTTAAGATATACCCTCCCACATCAAATGAAAGATGTTACGTACCACAAGGACTTTCATAATCGCATAGATAGGTCACTCAGAACACAATGCCTCCATCACACCTTCCATTTTGCTGCGGGATTCCCATTAGTATCAGAGGGGCTTGTTAGGGATTTAGCCATACAATGCTTTGAAAACATGCATCTCAGTGTTGGTAGGAGGACATAACTGCTCTGAACTTGTCTTTACCCCTATGTCTTCAGCCAGGGAGGTTAATAAAAGATTTAAAGAGAAGCAGTGGCAAGATAGAGGTTCTGATACGATGGCAATGCTGCCTGTCCTGCTCGGCTCTCAAGTCTATTTGATGCGTCACTTCATGCCATCACTGTATAGCTGGGCAAAATGCAGGCATAGAATTATGTGCACTGTGCACTTTAAGCATCATTCAAGCAAGCAAAAACACTAGAGAACTTAACATGTTTGGCTTTAGTTCCATTTTCCACCAATTAAAACATTCCGATTTTCCTAACTTCTTAAGAGAAAAAAATATGAAGAACCTCATAAAAATTCAGAAAATTCAGGAACAAAGTCATGTTACTTGTATGCTTCTCAACACCCTGTGATTTAACTTTAAGTTAGGACTTTGATAAAAGCCTTATGTAACAGGGTGTTTTGTGCTAAGAATTTTATTTCTACCCCTACACCTAAAGCAATAGTTTGCAATTTAGTACTAAAAAAAATAATCAAAAAGGAGCAATCTTCAATACGTATGTGACATGCAAGAAATATTTAGCATTAATCATTCTGGAGGTAGTTAGAAAATGAAAGGAACAGAAAAAAATCCATTAGGCAATATGGATTCAGGTAACACCATACTTGGAATGCTCAGGAAGACAAGAGGAACTCAGTTATTAGCAGGAATTCCAAGGTGGTGAGATTTTGTCTAGTTTTTTTGAGAAATAAAACTGTTTCTCCTAGCAAGACAGCATCCTAACCTGTCTCACAGTGTCGGGGGAACATGGAATTTCATTATTCTGTAAACCTGCTCACAAGATATGAAAAGTACTGTCTTGAGGAAGTAGTATGGTGGCTAGTACTAAGGTAAGAAAAGCACAACCATGCCATCGCTTTGTCTGTTCCCAAATGCTGGTGCGCTGCAAATCCACATCTTCTAACTATTTTGCCTCAGTACTAACACATCTGGAGTACCCCCTTGTCGTGGTTTAACCCCAGCCAGGACACCCCTCTACTACAAAATAGGCCTTCAAGATGTGAAATCCATGTAGACAATATGACCGCATAAAGAACCCTTGAATAAAGGCTAAATGAACAAGATGCACATGAGATGTGCAAATGGACTGTGGAGATGAAACACATCATCCAAAGTTAAAGTCAGAGCATTAAACTAATGTCTGCTGTGTTACTATGCAGTGTCTGAGCCTATGGCTTGCTGCAGTATGTAAACTTCTTTATAAGAACTTCAGTGCATCAAGGAATTGACATAGACATGGATTGTTCTGCATGCTACATCCCATATGTTGACACAGCAGTACTTTTTTTTTTTTTTTTTTAACCCCCTTACAGGAGGCACACATTACATATCCTCCCATTTTTTTCAGCATAATCACCCAAAAAAAGACATCATCAGGTGCAAGGGTTCTGCTCTGTTTGGCAGAAGAATGAAGAGAATTGTCCCATGGTCAAAGAGGATTTAGCTCATTGCCCAAATCTACACAAGTCTTCCACACATATTTTGTTATAATATAAAGATGATGAGAAACACAGCATATATTTTCTTTCCATATATGCAACACACAGATTTGTGTGTGTTCTCCCTCCTGTAATGGAGAGGAAAATTCTCAAGGGCTCAATCCACCTGGCCCTCTGTTTCCTTTTTTTCTATTTTTACCCTTTTTTTCAGAGGCTGCAGAGTTCTGATTCTGGCCCTTAAAACTTGGGTTGACAAAACTCAATTTTCCCTAACCATGAGAAGATTTCACCCTGCTTCATACAACTGTTCCATATGCCAACCTGCATTAATCCAAACAGTCCATCCCCATGTCCTTTGACAAGCTGCATCAGTAGTGTTAGATAAGGAACACTAATACCAGTGTTGATTTCAGGTGTCTTGTTTACTACAAGTGTTGCAAGCATTTATATAAAGACACTTTCCAACTAATAACCAAAGCTAAAATCACTGAGGAGTACAGGATTTATGCATCATCATGAACTTTCTTTTTGTGGCAGTAAACCAAAATGAATAATTTCCTTGAATATATCTGACTTTGCCAGTCATTTGCATGATGCAAAATATGTTGTTCCACCACTAACCTGCTATGTATTTCCAAATAAAAATATCAAGAATGATAATATTTATACACAGCAACAAAAAGCACTTTTGTTTATGTGCAAGGAGAAGATTAAAGTCAAACTGAAAAACCTCTAATGGGTATTGCTGTCTGGTAAAGGTACGTGTTTTCCCACATGCATGTTATTCATGGACACTTAGACAGTAAATGATAAGACTTACTACAGAAGCACATGTATAAAAAATAATGTTTAGGCATGATTGTTCCCACAGGTGCTATTCCAAACACAAGGAAGATTCCACCCACCCCCCAAATTCTGAAACTTGAAGTAATAATTATTTTTTTTCAGAAAGCACTCCAGCACTTTTGGGGTTTTCTCCTTTCCTCCTACACACACCATTCAATGTACCAGAATTCTTCATGTTCCACAAAAAGTACTGTAGAAGAAGGACACTGTTGCATATACCTTTTAATTCTTAGTACCAGACACCAGGTTATACTCCAAATGCAAGTGTGGCTGGCTAAAACCAGTCAAGAAAGTTCCTTTATATGATACATCTTTGCCATTTGCAGAAAACAGAGCAACTCAACATGACAAATGCAATTAAAGCAATGGACAGCAGTCAAATCTTGAAAAACCTTGACAGAAAAAAGCGAGTATGTTCCCTTAATTATTGTCAGATGACATGCATGACATATATGTCATCTGTTGTCTTATGTGTATCTCTCAGAAAAAATGCTTTGCAGCCTTTTGGTGTGGAAACTTACATAGCCCAGCTTCAGAACACTGCACATCTCACCTGGGCACAAACCATGTCCTCTCAAGTGTCTCATCCCACTGCCCCGACACTGTTTAGAAAGCTATGCCCTGCTGTTTGTGAACACCCAACAAGGGATTACTTCATCTTTGTTTTCTCATGCTGAAAAGTCAAGGCTGACTTTAAAACTGAAACAGCCAGTCTCTTGTCACTGAAAATTTGATCAGATGTTCCTCCATTGCAGCAGTTCAGGTTATATTTCTAACAAATACCACAAGCAGCAAAATGCTTTCAGCTATTAAATCTCTTACATAGGTGTTGAAAGTAACTCAAACCAGCTGAAGTAAAGTGTAAGATACATGGATAGTGTCACTATTCTTGTTAAACTTTTACTGTGCTGTTGATAACTGACGACACCCACTGGAACATGATTCTTTATTATTTTTTGGGCTCCGAAGAGCATCACAGTTTCAAGTGCTATGTTAACTTCTGAGAGATTTCATTATAGCACTCCAGCAAACCAGGAAACAAGATGAGAAGGTGTAACACTCAACTTTTCCTAACATGGCCAGTCTAACAGGGAGCCAGGAATGCTTTCACTTAAAATGAAAATGAAAGGAAAAAAACCCCTAACCTAGATTCATCTTGTGCTGCAATAATAATTGCCTTTATCCACCATGCTACTCATACCAGCCACAGTGTACAGTAAATGTTCGAGTAAAGTACTGAATGAACCATATTGTCTGGGAATGGTTGTACCTGCCTGTCATGATATTAGGAGGTTAATAAAGATGCATATCCAACCGTTTAGTAAGATTACCACAAAGAGAGGGATTGTTTTGTCCCAAGTAACTCTGCACTCTTGAAACAGTGCAAATTAACAATCCTTCCTTCCTCTTCCTTGTCCCCCGCCACTACCCAAGAAGAATGTTTAACTTAAAAACATGCAGAGGTTACTGCTACACAGCCATAAATGCAGCTAGATGAGTGAAAATAAGTGCACACATCTGGTAATCAAGTCCTCTGGACAGAGCTGAAAATGAGAAAAAGGTTGTTTGGTAGGAAGAGAGGCATCCAGCCAGGAGAGCGAGTCTCGGCAAGAAAGGGAAGGCAATATAGCTCGCTGACTCTGTGTTGATGGAGCTTATGGGCATGAGGTTCAGTGGGGTCCAGCGTGAGAGAGGATGTACAAGAAAAAGGGAGAAGAGGGTGTGAAGGAAGGCTGAATGGAATTCAGTTTTCCAGAGAATGGGAGGAAAAAGATTGAAATTGTCAGGCAGAGGAAATGCACAGCTTGTTTTATTCTTGTGGACCCCATTCCCCTCATCCATCTATAACAGACTCTTCAGACAGAGTCAGCTCTTGCTCCAGAAAGTTTAGCAATTGCCTATATGTTTGTACAGGACCCCGCACATAACAGAACCTTGGCCTCTGGATATTGCAGACATATTAAAAAAATAAATAAATAAAAATTCAGCAGTAGGAGGTGGATCAAATCCCTGAAAATTGAAAGAAATGGAGAAGGTTAAACTACAACCAACATAAGATGGATTTACTTTCAGTTAAGTGCATCATAACTGATGTTTATACCACTGCTGCTAGATCAGTTTAAAGACTGCAGCACGATTCTGAGTTCAGGCCAAATTTACCCGACATAAGTAATATAATACACTTTACAGGAGCATTTGATAAGGGAACCAACACCATTAGCAAAGCTTTATACAAAGAGAGAATCAATCTATGAGTAATACTGCAGAAAGAATTAAAGGACAAATTATGCTTTTCTCCAGGTGGAGAGTTACCTATGCCTCAGAAAACTGCTTTTTTTGAGTTTGTTATTGTTTTAAAGCAATAAAGATAAATTGAAAAAATAAATAAAAAATATCCTAAGCTCATCTCCAAATATCTGTCACTGTGGCATCACCATTTTCCAGTTGGTTTGTCATTTTAAGAAGCCTAGAAGGCTCTGAATACCTGGAATGCTAAAAAACTACTGTTTGGGCTTCACACTTGTGTATTTATTAGGAATGAACACAAAACTTGGACCCATGAGCCCTCATTTGTTCCCGCAGTTCCCCCTCCTTTTTATCTCCATCACTCATTCTGTGTTGGAAAAGGCTTAATAGAGATGCTTTTTTCATAACCCAACAAATCAAATCCATGTTCTGAAAATGTTCCAGTTTATATCCAAAGTAGATTCCCAATGGACGAGTTAATTTCAGAAAAACCTGTATTTTTGGAAAAACCAAACCAAACCAAAACAAACAACAACAAAAAAACAACCAGAAAAAATGAACCAGAAAACCAAGTACGCATAATCTGCACATGGATAACCTGACCCTAGCTGATATTTACGTTGCTGTCATACTCTTCATATATTGTTCTTTCTTACTTCTTTTTATGCACCACTTTCTTTTTCTTTCTTTCTCAAAATGCTTTCCGAACAAGAAGTATAAAAGTAGTCTGTTGCAGTCCTCAAATACTGTTACTGTGACATTTCTGTACAACCTTGAGCATCTGCACTTCATAAGAGCTAGGAGTTACTTGTCCTTCTTAGCATTTTTACTAGGCTTGTAGTACTCAGCTGTAGTTGATGGAAAGCTTTCCTTTTGGTGTGGGTATGAAATACTTAATATACTAATTAAATTTGTATTTGTAACAAAACTGTGCTGATCGTCAGTCTGATTCATGGAAAAGGTGTTTCCTATTCCTTTACGTAACAGTCATCACAGTTGTAAGAAACATTGGTCTGTTTCTTGATAGCTGATGAGTTTGTCTTTGAAATAATAGTGCACAGATCAGTCTATAAAAAATAAAATATATTTACCCATTGTGTACAAAATATATGTTGTGGTCTACTTAAATTTTGGGGGGGGGGGGGAAATTGCAGGCCTAGATCTGTTGCTTTAGTTCTGTCATCCAAAGACACTTTGCACATATTTGGAAACAACTATGAGGGTTAGTATAGTTTGAGCTCTGACATTGTGAAGATGAAGTTTAGCTTGCTCAGTTAGAGAGCCCTTTGCCTCTTTTTAACCACAGGGAACAGCAAAGAAGTTTCAGCTGTTTTTTGACAGAATATGGGTTTGAGACAAGACATCTGCAAAAATCCTTTAACCTCCTTCTCCACCCCCAACTGCACAAATCGCCCAAGGACAAGTAGAATAAACAGTTGAAAAGGCACTGCTTCCAACCAAAAAAGCAATATTCAGAGGTATTTTCAGGAGATTTGTCTGTCCTATGTGTCTGATCCAAACAATTTTAAGACACCTTTAATACCTAAACGTTCAGATACAAACCTCCCAGGCTACCACAGTGTCTTCTTCATTCCTATTCCCAGTGCAACCTGATGGAAGAAATATCCATATGATCTCCAGTCCAACACCTCCTGTTGGTCTTGGAGTGATTGCCTCCTGTAACAAAACACGAGGCAGCAAGAATCATATATCTGTGTCTGCCTTCTTTCTTTTCACTGCTTGTTTGTTTTAAGGTATAGTAGACTAGTCAAATCTGAAAAACAAAACTTTTAAACAGTAAGCTTTAACCAACTTATTTTAGTTGACTCATTACCCAAAAAGGATAATACTAATTTTCAATTATGTGAAACTTTTTAAATTAATCTGTATTATTTTATATGATTAATCCAGTTATGTTCAAAGACATCAGCCTCTTTCAGTGGCATATATTAAGAAAAATAACTATCATAATATAAATCAGGTCTGAGTGATAAAAGGCTGTCTTTAAACAAGAAAATTGTATAGATTTTTCTTCCATAAGAAATTTTAGAAGTTGGATTTTCCTTCATTTGAAATCCTGATCACAGTGCTCCAAAAAAACCCCATACACATACAGAGTTACAAATTAAATAATTTTACTACCTGGCTATATAAGTCATCCATCAGAGGCCCCTGGATATTGGGTGTTCCTAGTTTGAAACTAAATTATCTGTAACCAGTGAAACTTTACAAAAACTCAAATAAAAATCTATGGACGGTGCCAATATATAGATGGTATACAAGCTGCTTCACAGAACATGGCCCAAAATGCTTTCTTTCGTTCTCCTCCTCAATATTTTTTACCAGAACAGGAGATGGTGCTTTTAACACGTAACAAAGACATTCAAATAGGTTACAAAAGTGGGATAACTTTTGTCCCAGCATCACACCTGTGATACATGCCAGTGCAGGCTGTGGGGAGAGAAAGCAAAAAGAATTGTTTGTGGGTTTTTTTGCTTTCTCCAAGAATTACAGAGCAAGCAAGGAATCTATTTACCAAGACAACGTTGCTTTCTATCAAATTTGAAAAGCAAAGCCAAGGAACACTAATCTATCTGATTATAGACATTGGACAGCCAAATGGTTACTTGAATGAAATAAAATCAGATTTTGTGGCCTGTACCTGTCATGGATCCCATCTTTGCTCTGAATAATAACAAGGACAGACAGTTGCACATTGGAAATTACGGACTGGATTTGATAAATGAGCAAAGCACTTTCCCATACACCACATATTAAGAACATGCTTAAACTCTCTTTACTAAAATAAAACTTCAAAATGAGCACAAAGCTTTGCTTATTTGTGAAAGGAGTGAACAGTGCTGAGGTTTGCTATAGTGTTCTGGTTTCATCTGGGATAGAGTTAATTGTCTTCCTAGTAGCTAGTATAGTGTTATGTTTTGGGTTCAGTATGAGAAGAATGTTGATAACACACTGATGTTTTCAGTTGTTGCTAAGTAATGTTTAGTCTAAAGTCAAGGATTTTTCAGCTTCTCATGCCCAGCCAGCAAGAAGCCTGGAGGGGCACAAGAATTTGGGAGGGGACAACAGCCAGGGCAGCTGACCCAGACTGGCCAAAGGGGTATTCCATACCATGGGATGTCATGCCCAGTATATAAACTGGGGGGCGTGGGGGTGGGGGGAATCGCCACTTGGGAACTAACTGGGCATCATTCGGCGAGTGGCGAGCAATTGCATTGTGCATCACTTGTATATTCCAATCCTTTTATTATTATTATCATTTTATTATTGTTATTATTATCATTATTAGTTTCTTCCTTCTGTTCTATTAAACTGTGCTTACCTCAACTCAGGAGTTTTACTTTTTTTTTTTCCCCGATTCTCTCCCCCATCCCACTGGGTGGGGGGGAAGTGAGTGAGCGGCTGCGTGGTGCGTAGTTGCTGGCTCAGGTTAAACCATGACATATAGTTGAAATTTACACGAGGAGATTTATGTCACACATTGCTGCAGATTTGTCTAGTAAAAATGCCTTCAAATACCTCTTATATTTCCCTAAAACAAATACAAATGAGCGTGGGCAAGCTAGCTTTCTTTGAAAGAATAAAAAAATGAAGAGGAAATAGATTACCACTTAAATTTCCCAGTTCAATATCCAGAATAGCAAGGAGATTTGTTTGTGGTTGTACTTTTTCTTTTTTCTTTTTTTTTTCCTTAAATATCTGGGGGAAAAGACACCTTTGCTCAAACCAGCGTAAATTCAAAAGCCAAGCTGTGATTCTTGTCTCTTGTGGCCATGGGACACAAATGAATGTAGATTACCTTTTGATTTCTATATTGCACTCTGTTCCATAAATTGCCAGTGAACATCCTTTGAGATAAAGTTAAATGGCACACTTTGAATAAGCTTGGGTAATAACCTGTCAAAGTTCAATAAATAAATTAACTTCAATAAAGATAGGTGGAGGCACTTGGATTGAGAACATAGATACATCTATCTTCAGCTGAAAGCTAGCATTTAGATTTGGGACAGAGGTTCCTGATCAGAACAGCAGATAAAAAGCAACAAATACAAAATACTCACCTTTTGTTTGAACAACGCTACTTCTGTAGTTCATCTCCTTCTTAAGTTAAAGCCACATGGAGAAGAAAATCATCCATGATAAAGGTCTTTTCTTGGCTGAAGTCAACAGCAACTGCCATTTTTTGTGGCCATTGTTTCAGTAGCAGCCTCTCTATGAAGAAGAGAGGGATGCTGATATTACCAAGCATTGGTCAGCCAAAAAGGAAGATACTACAGAAATATGAGAAAACTGAGTTATTTAAAGTAAGGGTAATTTTTTCATTCACCCTGTTTGGTGTTACTCATGAGGAAGCTAAACAATCTATCCCCCAATCTTTTACATCACAACAAAAACGTAGACAGAGTAAAATATTTATAAAGCTATTTATAGTCCCTACTAACCCAGATCAGACTGAGGACAGCGAGGAACACATCTGGCCACTCCTCCTGCCAAAATTAGTTTTACAGCTGGCAATTCTAAAAGGCCGTGTCATTAGATCAGTTAGTCGGCCGAGCTATAAAATCTATCAGGTTGCGAACCCATATTCCAGAAGATGACAGCTGAGCCAGACTATAAATTTCCTATGCTTAGATAATTTTGATTGTTTATTTTTCAAATGTACTGAGAAGATATTCTTGTGTAAATCATAGTTCATTTAAGAGAACATATAAACTCTCATCAGGTCAAGCATTTTTGATTGAGTGGTTTGAGACCAATATTGTAAACTTGAAGAAACCAGGACAGCTGCAAGTGTTTGCAGAATATAATTAGAATATAATTTCACATTCTGATTTACCATCGATGTCTTAAAAGATAGTTTAAACATTAACTCAGTAACAGAAAATCATCCTGACTGACAAAGTTACCCACTGGTCTCCACTGAGCAAGACGGCTGGAGAATGACGACTGCTTCCCCAGCTCCCCTTCTGCCTCTCTGTCCAGCTGGGATGACACAATGCAGAGCACACTTTCAGGCCACAGTAATTTTGTGGAAGGGTTTCCCCCTAACTCTTCACTAGTTTATATCCCACACCAGGCTCTGGCCCTGATCTAAGTTTTGGAGAATCTCTCTACAGAAGACTAAATATATAGTTCACATATTCAGACACAAAAAAATCTCAAAACCCAACTTCATTCTCTACTATATAATTTATTTCTAAAACTGATTACTGCTCAGCTTGGTGTATAAATACAGCAATAAAACTATTAGCAATAGGCAGCACTGACAATCTCCAGCCCACCAGATGCCTCTTTCCTCGGGACCCAGGGGAAACTAGGTAGAAACTTTTTGCAAGCCATGAAACCACAGAAAGTTGTCACACTGGAAAGCAAGACTGGAGAATATGGTCTTTTCTGCAAGGACACAATGGCTTGCTATGATAAGTCTCTGAGGCACGGTTATGTGCTTGCTTCCTGAGCTCTGCAGAGATCTCCCTCTCATTTGAGCTGTAGGCTGCCTACCTGCTTAACCCTGCACTCCAGAAGTTTCCTCCAGCTAAGGGAGCTCAGGCACCACCAGAGCAGCAGTCATCTCCCCCTTTCAAGGCTTGCACCTCACCTAATGGGCAGGAGCCAAGCCCTCCTCCCTGCTGCTCAGGTGCATCTCTTTTTAAGAAACAGAGTGGAATATACATGCATTTAATTTTGAGCAAATCGAACAGTTATATAATCCATCACAATTTGAAGAACAGTTCCCAAAGAAAAGGTTCACCGTCAAACTGGAGGGTTGTATCATGCAAGGTCTTGGCAAAAAACTGGTAAGTTTAAAATACTTTCATTAACAGCTTGGATAGCAAATATGTTAGAATATTTATGGCTATCACTGAGCTGGGTGGGGTTGCAGGCACCCTTGAGAGCAGGATTAGATTTCATGCTCATTTCAGAAATTGGAGCAGTGTTATAATACCAACAGGATTCAATTCAATGAAGGCAAAATTCAAATATTTCACTCCAAAAAAGTGAAAAGAAAACACAACATAAAATGGGAGCTACCTGGCTGAGCAGCACTGGTTGAAGCAGAGTTGATGTGTTATAATAGCTCAAACTGAATAGAAGCCAAAAACATAATGCTGTTAGCAAAACTGGTAAATGTCAATCTGAAAAATATTTTGTAAAGTGTCACGCAAAAGACACGGGAGGTAAGTTTTCCCCTCTCCTGGAAATGAGGAGACTCAGCTGGAATACTCTATTTAGTTGGGTCATTTCTCCTTGGGAAAGGCAGAGAAATTGTAGACAATGCTGAGAGAAACCTTAAGACTGACAAGATGGTTCACAAACATGACCTGGGAAGAAAAGTTAAGGGAACTGCATTTGTTTAGTAAAAAGAAGAAAAGATTAAGCTGGAGGAAGGGCTTAAAAACAGAACTTGTTATAAAGCAGGCAACAAATATTTTCTCTCCATAACTACCAAGAGATAGGATAAGAACTTATACAATTATTTTTCAATAAGAGGGATTTTGATTAAATATTACAGGAGAATTTTCTCACTCTAAATGTACAGGCAAAGAGCAAGCCTGTGTCGCTGCTTTGCTGGAAGGGGAAACTGTCAGAAGGAAAAAGAACATACACCAATGCTAGTATTGCATGCTTATGTAGTTAAACATATGAAGAATGATAGCACTGGAGTTTCTTTGCAGATTTTCAAATAAAGAAAATTTTCACAAACCTAGTTTTCCCAGGAAAATTTTTTCAGAAGAGTTTCAGCGAGGAATCTGCTGGAATGAAGTCAGCCTGCTTGCAAAAACTCTGACATGAAAAATAAACGCTTTTTTTCCTGACATAGAATTGGTAACTTTTTGAGAACAAAATACTGTGCTTGTTACTGTGATGGGAGTGGGGGAAGGTCAACATCAAAGAACAGCAAAGAAAAATACTGCATCAAAAATCTTGTTCTTCAGAGATCCCTTTAGTAGAGTATTTATAAAACAAAAACAGCTAACAAAACACAATTATACAATAGACTTGGAAAAAAAGCTGTCATTCTGCCAAGTGACACATGAGATCCTTTTGGTAACAGGATAAATCGGTGACACATATAGTTTAATAGTTCAAGAACAACTGCATGTTTCTTTTTAAAGGTACAATACAGTGAAATTATATTACATAATGAAATCACTGTTTTCTACTTTTAAAAGGAAATCTTAATTGCTCCCAAATAACTGCATGTCCATACCTGTACACTCACCACTACCCATCTTCCCTCCTGAAAAAAAATAAGGAAGGAAAAATATATTAAAATTAGGGAGAAAACACATTGTGGAAGTTCTTGTTACCAAGCCTATAGCTAGACTTTATAAAACAGAAATAAATGCTTTTCCTCATTAAGTAGACGATTCATGGTCAGAAATATAATACCAGTTTGGGTTGTTTGGGGTTCTTTTTTTAAAGAACATTTTGAGGGTTTGGGATCGCAGGTGGAAGAGTGGTTCTTGGCATGTGGTTGTCATTCTAGCTGAAGATATATGATGAGGGGAAATGAACATGCTAGAAGAGGGAATGGAGGTGCATCTCCTTCAAATGCACCTGTGATCACCTAGGACAAGTGCTGCTGGCACCCATCATCACTGGCACTGCTATTGACAGTGTCCAAGGAAACTAAATTCTGGATTCTCTTTAGTAGATCTCATTCTCCACTTAGGTATATTATTATTTCTTGGGAATTAATATTAATTTCCAGTGTGGAAAAAATCATGACAACTAGGATTTTTGATTTTTAAACTCAGATTGCATACCCCTATTGCACCCATCATGCATAGACCTAGAAAAAGTGAGAGCCCAAATTTCTGACTTAGAAGCATTTCATGGAGAACAAAACTGAGTTTTTAACTAGAATGAGGGATCTCAAGCATGAGAAAGGCACATATCAAAGGATATTACATGTTCTGATAAAATTTGCTTCCCTAGCCCATGGTGGCTACAACAGTGCCACTAGCTGAAACTGTACATCATTTCTAAATTAACTGAAAGGCCTTTTAATCTGTAAAAACATGATTAATATGCATGCTTCCTGTGGAAGTGAGTGACATTGAAAATACAGAATAAGCATCTGAGGGAGGGGTTTCCGGTTGTTTTGGGGTTGGGGGGGGCTGGCAGAAGGGTGTTGGTTTGTGGTTTGTTTGGTTTGGTTTTTTTTTATTTCTGGTGGTACTGTCAGTTTAAAGAATTATACCAGAGGCAACAATTAGAATCTCTTACAAGACGTGTCTGTCTATTCTATGTTAAAATAGACTTCAAAGATTATTTTAATGATGCCATACATCTGGAAAATGTATGACACTATGGGCACCAGTATAAAGATCTATAAAGCCAGTATTTAACAGGCAAATAAATGACCTGGTAACAGGGCTTGATGTGGACACTTGCAGATTTCTAATGCCCAAAATCTAGGCTTGAATGAAAATGAAATATTATAATGGCCTCACTCTGATTTCCTAAATCCAAGACGAAACATTCTAAACTTCCCTGAGCACAATGCACTTAGAGAGGGGGTTGTTGCTGGTTGGGGGGGGCGTGTTTTGTTGGGTTTTGTTTGGGTTTTTTTCCCTTCAAAAAATGAATTTTGTTCCAAATTTTCCAAAAGAATTTGCAATCTAAACACAGACAGATCTCGTAAACTACAGACAATCAAACCACTGTCCAAACAGCCCTGTAAAATACCTTCAAGTAATGTAAGTTAA
Source organism: Harpia harpyja (assembly GCF_026419915.1). NCBI lineage: Eukaryota > Metazoa > Chordata > Aves > Accipitriformes > Accipitridae > Harpia > Harpia harpyja. Next base: position 29,622,300 of record NC_068947.1, read on the forward strand.
ATTAAAACAATTCAATCTTAATAATCCACAGAAATTACTTGCAAAAAATTCCATTTGTTGATTTAAAAGATGCCACCGTTACGATTTGGTTAACCTGAGAGTGTCTTTGTAAGCTGTTCACGTAAGACCTCTGGTTAAAAGGCAGCCAGTGATGGATGAAACAGGTCTAATTACATATCTCTTTGTAGGTTTGTCAAATGCATAAATATTATACAAAGAAAATGGCTGTATGATAAATTATAGTAAATTACTATAATAAAAAAGTTTACTTTTGTTTTAGATAATCAGCAAATTAATTGTGTTTGTTGCCAATTTAAAATGTCTAATTAGTACTACATCTGTGTCATTTAAATCAGCTAAGCAATTCTCATTGTATCATTACTGGAGGAATTTGAAGTGTACTTAATGTATTAATGATTCACAATGGGGAAGAATTCTCATTAGTAGAAACTTTTGTATAGTCAATAACCAAGAAAATTAGTAAATAAATAAATGAGCTCTCCAACAACCTATGAATTCCATGTAGGCAAATAAATACTTGGTATAAGGGTAAACCTCTCAACAGAATAAATTAGGTATACATCAAGGGTGGATATTCGCAAAACCACACAATACTAGTTAAACGTTTTTGAACATTTAAGGGAAAAAATTGAAAAATTAAACAGACAACGCTAACAGCTTAACAATTACATACTAGGCAGAATCCAATGGCTTCACCCATCCTTGCTATCAAATCACTCATGCATTCCAGTCTGGTTGAAAACTATACAAATTACCAAAATTTCAAGGCATTCAAGCTGTTCACAATATTCTGCTTATGAAAAAGTGGAAAGAGCGAGCAGTAAAGCACATAAATGCAATATTCCAGTGTACTGAGATAGCCTTACCAGCAAATTTCAGCAGGAATATGGCTGGGACAAGACTGCTCACTAAGGGATGCAAGTGGCAACCATAGACTACCTTATATATGGTCAGCACTGCACTCTTGCCCCTGTGCAAAATAGACAAATTCATGCAAGTGGTAATGAGTATCTGTTTCCATCTGGTCTGCAAGGACAGGTCAGAAGATGGACCACATTGCCAGCTGAAGACCTGAGATGGTTCAAAGCTCACTAGAGTATGGGCCTCATTGTCATCAATACACCTTTAATGTGTGCCATGTAAGAAATCATAACATTGAAGAAATGAATCAATTTATCCAGATATTTTCAGCCACTACACTGTTAACCTGGTCCCAAGCACCTTTCCGCATTAGTTATTTAAAGTGCTTTTGGGGAGGCTAAAGTGTGGGGGAAAAGTGCAACCAAATGGAGGTATTGGTTTCTGTATCTCTCTAAGACAAAATTCATGTTCAAGTCACCCAGGCATCTGGGTTTGCAACATTTGAACTCAGACCAGCTGTAAGACTAAGGTCTGTTAGAAAGAACATTATCAATATGGTCTTCATGTAGCATACTGTTTATTTCTGAAAAACAACATTCCTGTCAAATTGGAAAATATCTCATAGAATGTCTGGCTTTGAGCAATCACTGCCCTGATATTTAAATACATGTATCTTCAACAAGCCAAGAGAATAATTCCAGTAAAACTGACTTGTCTAACCAGCCAAAAATCTAGGAGTTTGGCTTCTAAGAAGTGGAAAAAATGAGTTAAGTTTAATCTCATTGAAAATAAACCTTAAAAAAAAGAAAAAGGTTTGTGGGGTTGTTTTTTTCCCCCCCCAAATTTCTTAATCTAGTTAGAAACTAGCAGAGCTAGAAACAAAAACTATATGAGTGAAAATAAATAAAACCTGCTGTATTTAACTACTAATCATTTTTATTTATTAAAGGTGAGAAGTGTGATAGTAGTATGTATAATATTTTTTTCTCTCAAACTATTCTTGGTAAATATTAAAGATTTTCTTTTTCCTCACAGATTAGTATAGATTCATTCAGGGCACTGAAATGAACATGGAAAATTAAATTATTGTACACACATGAAAAGACAACTTACTCCACTGTGTGACTAAAAACACTACGAATTATGCCCTTAATTCTCTAATTCACTTCATGAGAACAGCCAGAGATTAAAGCAAATGTCTGTGGAACTGATTGCATTGCCAGAGCCTGTATATATGTTGCAAAAATAATACCAGAATCAGTCTATTCTTTCAGGCTAGAAAGAGAACTAAAATACTCTTCCACTTCCCTCAGAAACCGAGGTAAGAAATTTCCAGAGAAACTGGATCAGTTTTTTCACCTCATGCCCATTTCAATGCCCAGGCATCAAGTTAGCAGGGATGTTCCAACCGAGGTAGGGGATTTGGGGTCAAACTCTAATTTCACTGTGGAAGGGTGAAGGCTTCCATGTAAAGCAGAACAAGAAGAATCAGGCTCCCCATCTGAAAGAAGCCAGGACCAGCTCTGGAGGACTATGAGGGCTGGTTGGTTGGTTGGTTTGTTTGAGACACTGTTTGGGTGTGTATGTGTATACTGTAAGTTGATTTCTATGTTGATTAAAAGGAATAAAACTGGAAACAATTTTGAAGCCTCTCTCAGCTCTGCTATATACAAAAAAATTATCTTTCAAGCTACCATTGAGACATTTAATTGTAAAAAATAATAATAAAAAAAAGCTAACAATACAAAGCCCATGTTTTGACAGAGCCCACACTTTCCCCTGAAGTACCATGCAATTCCTATAAGGAATCAAGTGTAATGCTTTTCTCAAGGACCTTTTGAGTGGATTATTTATTGCTGTTTCCTGTTCAAGTTTTTATGGGCAGGTCAAGTGCCAGAGTGTTGTTCTGCTCTGTCTGCCAAGAATGATAAAAGCTGGGCTACAGTTTGACAACAGGACCATATCTAATTATTAAAGCAAGCAGTGCATGGATTGCAGAGGGGTCTCCCCACCAACCCACTCACCCTTGATTTTACTAATTTAACAGACATAATCTTCATGGAACAGTATACAGCAGGACTGACAATAATGTTTATTTATAAGGCATCCTTTTCAAATTTCATTTTTAAAGTTCCCTTTTTCTTTTCTTTTCCAAAAAAATAAATAAAAGAACATATTCTTGCTTCTTCCAATTTAAGCATATAGCAGCAACGCAGACTAAAGATCTCTTTCACAGCCATGAGCTAGTTGCAGTCATACTGCTATACTTGAATACCCCATGCTGTGCTGTCAGTGACCTCAGTGGTGACCTGAAGTGATGGTTATTTTTTTTTTTTTTTTCCTTAGGAGTAACAAGTAATTCAGCTTCTGTATTCTAGGCATTAGTTCTGCACTTCTAGTACTGAACAGAGACGAATCATTATACCAGTGGGCATTTGTTACATCTTCTTAAGCAGTCAGATTTTCAACATAAGTTCAGTTGAACATGCACACAACATATGTACAGCATGTGATTTACTTAAGGTGTTAATGGCAGCAGGGGTAAATTTATTTTCATTAAGCACTGCAGTGAAGTGGATCACTTGTTTCCCATTGTAATCAGTCCCACAATTTAGAGACTTTTGAGGAGGTTCTCTTACTGAATAAGAGCCTTCTGGGAAGAACATCAACTATTCCAGATAATCGTCCATCAGTCCCAAATGGTGTAATGAAAATTGTCATACACATTTACATTTGCAGTGAATACAAAGAAATCAGAAATGAATACAAATAAAACAGAAGCCACAGCAAAATTTAACAACCCTTGTGAGTCCCAAAGTTTTGTTAATGTTGGGGTTTTTTTCACTTCTGGGTTTTTCATCTCTCTGTGCTTCTTTTGGAAGTTCAGAAGAAATGTAAGCTAGAAACATATATGGTGTAAAACATCTAATGCTTCAAGTGGGATGAAAGCAAGTAGAGCTTCTACAGATGTGCATGTTAATGAAGATTTAATTGGGAGGCAGGTGCACATAAATAAGGAGCATATGGAATGGGGCAACAGTAAACACAATAGGACAGAGCTCAACACATATTAAAACACAACAGAATTTAATCTTTTTTTTTATACTCCTAAGATTTCCCACAAAAATGTACTCAGTTAAACATTTAAAATTTAGGACACGCAGTTATATTTGTTGTCCAGACCATGACCTGGGAATAGTGATAAACGCTATATTCTTGTTATCAAAATGGTGACACTTATATAACTTTTTGGTTATTAAATAATTGATGTATTAAATGAATTAAATTTGAAAGCAGGCTGCACATAAGAAGAGACTACTGTTTGATGTATTCACTACGTTATTTGAGAAACAGAAAAACCCGTCTTTAGAAGTACTTCAGTGGATGCTCTTTGGACATCAGAGGTCAGAAAGGTGAGCACTTTGTGGATCTGGAATATAAAAGGTCATGTTCCAAATTACAGATAAGAGATCTGGGCAAAAAGGAAAACAGGACAGGAGCTGAGCCTGTTCCCTTGATGCTCTGTGCCAGTTTCAAGTTTAATTTAGAGCAACAAACTACTACTACTAAGAATGTAAAGTTTCTTACCTCTCTGCAAAGGAATCAGAAAAAGTGAAGTAAGCCTGCAATGCATATGCAATAAAAATCAAGTATAAATCAGATCTTTGCATTTAAATTGGAAGCCAAACAGTGCTGAGTTACTACTTGGCAGTAACTACAATAACTATAGTTATGACAAGCTGTTTCCTCAGGACAGCACATTCCTAAAACACTACCCTGGAAAACAGGTACTTTATATATTGTGGAAATAAGTGGGTATTTTTTTTCCAGAATGGAGGAGGAGTCTTTCACAAATACTTTTGTGCTTTCTTTAATGCCTTCCAGGAAGGAAGATATATGCTTTGACTTTATCCTTTCTACACATTCCAAACGATGAGCTAGAATGAGCTGTTTTCTACCTACCAGCATAAAAGGACCAAAAAAACCCCACCAAGCTTTCTCATTTTTTTTGACAAAGTAGTTATAATAGACGTAATAAAACTCAAGACGACAGGAGAGTTTGGCTGGCAAGATTAGAAGTTGGCAAAGATGAAACGGATATCCTTCCTCCTCACTGGTCTGCTTGATACTGCAGAGAGGTATGTGATATCAGTTATAATGGAAAATGTTTTAGCTGGAGTAGTATAAGAGATCAGGACCTTCCACTGGTGAAGCTTGGGTGATAGCTTTATAGTTAGATGAAAGGCTACGTACTCTAGGCATAGCAGAAGGCAGCTAGTCAGGAAAATAAATGCAAAGAGGACTCGAGTATCTGTATCTGTGAGTACAGCACTGGTAACCATCAGCGTTGCCTTGCTCAGAGCTGGCTGGGTCTGGTGTAAGACAGGGTAAGTGCCATTGTGCAAGACCACCTGGAAGTCTGCCATTTATGGGAAAGATGAGTTAAAGTAGGGCCAGTGACAGAAAATGGCTACGAGGGGAAGCAGGGGAGTTGTGGGACTGCCTTCTGGGAGGCCTCTGCAGGAATACAGCTTGCTTAAGCCCAACAGAATAAAAGTTGGCAGAACCTGAGAGTGCTTTTTATTCCTACACTGGGTGTAAATGCCAGGCAGAGACAGAAAAGAACTAAAAAGGGACTGGGCTAAAAACACCAAAGATGTCTCAAGTAGAATTCTTTATAAAGCCCAAGAAACCCAAGTGCCACTGCACTGTCTACCAATAATATCTCTTCTCTTAAAAATGCACTGAAGTAAAATAAATAAAGTCTGCCATGTACCTCTGCTACAGAATTACTTTTTTAATGGTTGATTAGCGAAGATGACGAACCTGAATTTCAAGCACCCAGACTGTTCTCAGCTCAGAAGAAGGAGCTTGATCTTAATGGGCTGAACATCCCTGAGTTTGAGAGAAATACCTTCTTTACCCAATAATTGTATCTCATGCCCAATATACTGATAGACTTCTCTCAGGATTTCTGTGAAAGTAAGTATGCATTCATCACCTAGTTAGGCAGACTTCTTAAATGATAAGAATCACTATGAGGAAAGAGAAGCTGTTTTTGGTAAGAAAACCTAACCTCCTAAAATGCAAGGTGGCCTTGTCATTTGTAAACTATCCTTGCCTACTATGATAAATTATGGAGCATATAATGTGAGAGAATATTGCTTTACTTCATTTGCAGCCATCTCGGTCCAGAACTGCTTGATTTCATAGTATCCTTGTTTCCAATAAAAAGATGGAACATCTATGTGGATGTAAAATAATTCCTAAAACAGGAGAGATAAAGCATGATATTTAATTTTAGTTTGTCATAATAAATAGATCAAAAAAGACCAGCTGAGCTACCTTGTATGTCTCACTGAAATTTTTGATTCATTCCCTATAAGCATTCAAAGTGGTTTTTCCAGTCTAGCTATTAATGTCACCAGCAATATGAACTTTCACCACTTCCCCTTGGAAAATACACCATGGTCTGATAAAACCTTTATTGTCAAGATAATTTAGAATAGACATCAAGAAAAGCGGATTTTATTTCATTTTCATCTTATTGCACCTCACCCTCAGTTATTTATCTTCCTTCACAATGCTTTATATACTCAGAGATAGTGAACATCATCTCCTTCCAGGCAACCAAGTTGCATTTTGGGACCTGAATTTTACATGCATTTTGTAGTCAGTTCCTACCGCAACTGGAGTAAGCTATTTTGTAGCTAGTGTAAGGGGCAGTAAACAACAGGCTGCTACAGCTCTTTTTGAACACAGATGCTGAAGCATCTCTGAATAGAGTGATGACATGAGTGTGCCAGGAGTTGATGCTCACTGAAAGCCTGGTTGCAAGAGTGGAGTCATACACACATCCAGAGAAGAACAACACACATTGTTGCAAAACAGCTTTGAGCATATATAAATGTAAATTGCTGATGTGCCACTAATCAGTGTGCCACTAAGAACATGGAGCCTGAATGCCACAATTTTGTAATCACAAGAAGGCATGTAATACACCACGGATAACTTCCTGTGTGCACCATGCATGCACAAGCACATGTGTGGGTGTATTTGAGAACTTAATGAAAAGTAAGCCTGAAAATAGAAACATATACTCCAATGTCAGCCACCAGTTGACTGCGCAAACCAAATGAAGAGAGCCCTTCTGTGATCTGCCCATTTACGTGCACTAGCAAAATCACGGCAGTAGGTGAGAGTGTACCAGCACACAAGGCTACACGTACTTTGTGGTTCTGCATTATAGAACCTACCAGAAAATCTACCGCAGTCAGAAAACTATGTTCCAGAGTCTAGAAGAAGATTTAATTTTTAAAAATATGTAGTGTGTTCCCTAGCTCTTTTCGATCACCATAACAGCTTAGGTAGTCCTTATACACTAAGCAGCTTAGTGCACTGTGTTGGTATGTTTATTTGCATGGTTACGCTGCAAAACTGATCAAGTAATAGGTGTGGCTGGAAAAAAAAAAAACAAACAACCCACAAACTTTTTTTTTCTCCTGCTTACATAGTGTTACTTTTCAGCCAGATCTGTTCTTTTACTTAAGCCAAGACACAGCAGCTACGATGACACAGCAGAAATGAGTGGCCAAAGCAATGGCTGCTTAAGTATTACTACTGTGTATGTGTAGCACAGTCTTAGATAAAAATATATGCATGCACATGTATATATGTATGTCTGTGTGTAGATATGTGTGTGTGCTATACATACATATATATGTGTATGTCCATGTACACTTACATACACACATCCAATATAAAGAATTACAACAATTCTAAATTGATTTCCCAGGCCCCCTAGTCCTAACATATGCAGCCTAAACAGACCTTTACCTCAATAGCAGCATTAATTCTTCAGGGTCATCTCCTTCCCACTGTTTTTCCCTCTATTCCCAACCTTCAGTTTCTCAAGAAACTCGACACATTTGTCAAACTTTACAAAGTTGATGAAATCCAGGGGGAACAAAAATAATTATACAATGCTTTATCTGCATATTAAAAAGTAAAACAAACAAAACCCACCCAAACGTTTTGTCTGTGATTATAATGTAAGTGTTGGAAGGTTCCTATTCAGGTCAACACGTTTACAAAATATCTGACAATGTCATCCTGACCTCTACTGGAAACCCTAAGTATTTGCAGACTGAAATCGTGGAACATCAGTAAACACAGAGCAACACATCATTTAGAGATGTAACACATACTTCCCAGCATCTTTTCAACACTAATTACGAGACACTACAGGCAATAGTAATGGAGAGTTGCAATACTACCAGCAACTAAAGGGGACATAAAAAAATTATTTTGCAATGTTCCAATATGCTCACTCCTACGGCTAAATATAGAATCATAGAATGGTTTGGCTTGGAAGTGACCTTAAAGATCATGTAGTTCCAACCCCCCTGCCATGGGCAGGGACACCTTCCACTACACCAGGTTGCTCAAAGCCCCATCCAACCTGGCCTTGAACACTTCCAGGAATGCGGCATCCACAACTTCTCTGGGCAACCTGTTCTGCTGTCTCACCACCCTCACAGTGAAGAACTTCTTCCTTACATCTAATCTAAATCTAACCTCTTTCAGTTTAAAGCCATTACCCCTCGTCCTATCACTCACTACAGGCCCTTGTAAAATGTCCCTCTCCGGCTTTCTTGTAGGCCCCCTTTAAGTACTGGAAGGCTGCTATAAGGTCTCCCTGAAGCCTTCTCTTCTCCAGGCTCAACAACCCCAACTGTCTCAGCCTGTCCTCATAGGAGAGCGGCTCCAAACCTCTGATCATCTTCATGGCCCTCCTCTGGACTCACTCGAGCAGGTCCATGTCCTTCTTATGTTGAGGGGGCCCAGAGCTGAACGCAGGACTCCAGGTGGGGTCTCACGAGAGTGGAGTAGAGGGGGAGAATCACATCCCTTGACCTGCTAGCCACACTTCTTTTGATGCAGCCCAGGCTACGGTTGGCTTTCTGGGTAGCAAACGCCCATTGCCAGGTCATGTTGAGTATAGGGTTATGTCTTCTACGACTATATATAGGGTTCAGTAGATGCACTCGCTTTTAATCTGATCATTTATCTGTATTAATTTTTGCATGTCCATTAAGGTAATGGAAATATAAGGGGCTAGGAGTTAGAGTCACAATAGGTAAAAACATTTATATCATATCATGACCTCCTAAAGCCCTTAGTATTTAGAAGATTAATCTGAAATTCAAAGCGACATTCAGAAAAAGGCAAGAAAACTATCTTCACCTTAAATCTCAGGTACTTATAAAGGAACTATTAATCCTTCCAGGTTCCTACCAGAAATCACAAGTGCTGCACAATTCAGCTATGAAAAATACTGGAAGAGGTCAGAAAACTTAGAGCCTGGAAACTGCAATTGAAATTCATAGTTCTGCATTTCAATCCAACCATATCATTTACTAACACATTAAAAGTGACATCAAACCTCCTGGAATGGTTGTATTTAGGCTTACTACTTTTCTCAGTACATAAAAGTTATATAACAAGTCTGTGACAGGCTCATAAAACTGTTCTACATTTTGAGCAATTTTGGTGTTTGCTACTGCAATTGCTAAAGACAAGCCAAATTTAGAATTGTTCTACTCTGCTTGTATCAGATAGGTGGAAAGCCGGAGCTTGCCATTTCAGCCTGGACTTCTGCAAAATCAGTATACGCTAGGTGATATCTCAGCTGGTGCAAACCACTGTAGCTCCAGGCAAGTGTGTGAGAAGACATATGCTCCTCTATGTGTAGCTCTTATGCTTTTGCATTTAGCAGCCATCTTTGCCTCTGCTGAATTCACATAGCTTTTTTGGATAAAATGATAAGGAACTTTATTTAGTAAGGGTTACTTAAGACATTACTTTTATTGGGACCACTTACAGTGGCCTCCCAGACAACATCCTCCTCCAAATCTTTGCCCTGAACACAGGCAAAAGTAAAGGTAGATGAATGTGAGGAACAGCAAAAGGAAGATTCAGTAGGACTGAAACACACACTGAGCAGCTGAAGCCAGTATCCCAAACTACACAGGGAAGTGTGTATTCCATATACTATTAATCAAAGCTACCTGAAGCCATCTTGACTATGCAACAACACAGAGTCTTGATATAGCAAAGCACATAGGTGTCAGAAAAACTAGAATTTGGCCTGCTGCAGTGAAACTGAAGAAAGCAAAGCTTCAGCAGAGAGCAAGAACCTTTCCGAATAGGGGCATTTGGCAAGAATAGCATTCCAAACAGCATTATTTTAACAGAACAGAGTGACTGAATATAACCTGATATTTAAATGGCACATGTTTGGAAGACCTCATACTGGTGCATACCTGAAAGCAGCATATTCTTCCAAAGGCAAATCTAGCACTATGAAGGCTGAACCGGGAGTGGAGGGGTATCCTTCCTGCCATTACAATTTATGGAGCATCTCACATGCCCACTTCCTTCTTACATAACATAAGGTGATGAATCTGCTTGACATAAATCAGTTACAGAAGAACACGAGCTTACTAAATGCATCTTTAAATCAAGGGCAAGATTCTCCCTCAGTGCTAGATGAAAAGCTCAAGTTGTATTTAAGCTCTAATGAGAAGCAGCCTTATTTATTGGTGGTTGGGGCACAGGGCCAAGAAAGCTCCTGTGTTCCAACTCTGTAGCATGCCAAATACTTTACAGTTTTGGACAAGTCTGTGACTCCATTTCTCCATCACATAACCAGGGATTATAGTATTTGGTTACCTCATAATGGCCTTAAGAGAATATATACAGTCCTTCTGTGTTGTATTTAATAAACTCCTACCCTACAGGATCTGTATTCTAAATCTAAAGGTTTTCAGCTCTAATTGAAAAGAAAGCATGGGAAAAGATGTGAAATAGAAAAATAAAGTGATTATTAGGGTAATACAATTTCAGTTCTGATGGGTTATTATAAAAACACCAATTGTTCCTCTAATTGGCACGTTGTTTAGCAATGGGAGAAAACCAAAAAATCCCCCAAATGATAGGCAACCAAAAAAAAGTTACTCACCCTTGATTCTTTCTCTATCTGTTAGTTTCATCCACAAGAGCTATTTCTTACAGCAAATTATGCCTTCAGCAACCCACAGACAGCCCAATGCCACTGAGGATATGGCTCAGTCTGCATGCCTTTCCCCACTGTGCTCCAGAGGGAGCGATTCCTGTAGGAGCCCACTGGGAAAAAACAACAAAGCCAAATATTTGCCTGTGAGGGAAGCAGCAGAGACGCTGTGGCTGCGGTTCTCCATGGAGCCACAAGCCACTCCAGAGGGCAAAATGAACAGGTATTACTGCTAAGAGAAGGAGAATACGCCTGGGAGCAGCTCTGTGTACTGCACCACAGGCTCGAGCGACAAGACACCTGATGTACAGCTCATACACATCCACAGACCCACAGCCAGCATCCCTGCGGTTCATATGTACACACGCTGCCTCTGCCCCCAAAAGCAATAAAGCCTCAAGGCAAGAACACAAGCACTGGCTTAGTCTCACTCTTCTCTCAACCCACTGCCGATCCAGGCGAGAAGAGAGGCTTTTCACCCTATGCTAAATACAAGGTGACTTGGAGCAAAGCGTGACTTTCTGAAAGGACTTGCGTGGTGATGCACTAAGGACACACCTGGCAGCTGGGGAGGTGGGAGATCTGGGAGGCTCATACCATGTGAGCCGACCACACAAGTTATGCTCAGGCACAAGATTTCTAAGGGAGTATAAGCAGGTGCTAAATCCATATGGTTTTAATAACAAACATGTTTATGGTGGCGCCTTTCACACTTTATTAGTTGAAGTCTATCCAAGCACCCCCATGATTGACATACCCGTATCATCATAAAGAGAGGGACCACTTTTTATGGCAAAGCGTTCATGTACCTTTTCAGGCTTTGTGAGTCAAAGAATCTCAGGAATCTACCCACAGTAAAATTTTACTGCATGCAGCACAATAAGAGAAGAAAGTAAAAAAAGTTTAACTTCCAAGTCTCAGACCAAATTTCTAGTATTTACATTTTGGAAAATAAAACACCTTTTCTCCCCATTCTTCATTAATTTTTATGCTCGGTGCCACTTTACAGTCACATTTTCTGGAATAGAAAAGGAGGTAAGGCTCAGTCAGACTTTTCTAAAGAGGCCTTGAACTTGCTGCAGCACGTATGAACTCAGGTCTTCAGCTGTCATCTAGAAAGTAGAAGATCTATTTTATGTCACTGAGGTTTTGTGAAAATACAAGTGACCTGGTAGAATAAGGGAAGATTTTGAGTTTCAGGAGTTGTAAGTTCTTTTGAACTAAATTCTATTTAATACTTCAGAGCAGGTGTAGAGAGAAAGCATGGCTGCATATCTAGATTCAGAAGTCCGAGCATGAACTACAATATCTGGTTTTATTAAGTAAATAGGAAAAACTTCGGAATACAGAAAAAGTTAAAGCAAGCATGTCGCTCGCATCTTTGGTTTTGACTCTTACCTCTTTATAATGTGAGAGACATTTTAACAAGTTTAACAAACCTGCAGAATCTTGAGTGAATTTTCTACTAAAATAAACAACTATTTCTTGAACTGAAACAGCTTCTCCACTGCAGAAGAGCAACAGGGTTTCTAAAGAATATGTAAATACTGAGTTATCTTGCAAGTAAGTCACTGGTGTTTATATGCAAAAAGTTTCAAAATATGGACATTTGTGTTGCTTGTCAACAAGAAGCTAAAATTAACTCGTAGTTTGAAAGGTGCTTGACCAACAGTGCATTCAATCTGTACTTACTTTGGACTACTGATAATCAAGATGAGAGAAAAACATGCAATGATGACAAAAATGCATTATAGTTTAGAAAATGATTGGTTTGAGAACTATTCTAATCTTCAAAATTGCTTGCTCCCAAAACTATTTTCAACTTTATTTCTATTTCTGAAAACTTACAAATCCAATGGAAGTGTTTTATAAGTAGTAAGTGATAAGAAGGAAGAGAAATGATGGCCAAGGGTCACATTACTAGACAGAAGCTCAAGAGACTCAGACTGTGCTTCATCAGTCTCTATTTATAAATATGTGATGCAACCAACTTGCTTGCACAAGGGTATTGTGATGAAAAGATTCTCACAGTCTGCAAGATAAAAATTCTACAGAAGCAAAGGACATGAGAATGAATATACAGGGAAAAGAAAAGATTATTAGGAGGTAATGCATTTCTTTGTCTATACAGAACACAACAGAATTCCTACTACTAATTACGATTTTGACATGAAAGTTGTTCCTGCTATAGTGCCAAAATACATATTTAATGGCAGAGATTAATACAAAGACTTTTAAGGCCTAACAAACATTTCATTCAAAGTCATGCCTTTTATTTCCAAAGGTGGGTTTTTTTAGTTTTGGGGTTTTTTCCCTTTGTAACAGTAAGATTTGGGCAAGGTGTAGATAAATGTTCTAAACCAGATCAGCTTGATGAAATAGCACTACTTATACTTTAAATGCAAGTGACAAACAACTTTGAAAAAAAGAATGGCATATCATATTTAAATATGAAAAGTTCCTTTTAAGTTAGGACAATGAGACCCAAAGCTGGAAGCCAAGCCACAGTTCTTCATAGACTAGCTGCTAAAATAAGATGAGGGTTATGTCCTGGAGTGGTCCTCTACTGGTAGGACTCCCAAGCTGAACAAATATTTTCCAACAATTCACTGACCATGCTATGCATTTAAACTACAAGTAAAACCTAGGGAAAACAGACAAGAGATGCCTTAAACTCTGCGCTGAAAGTCAGTGAGATTCTTCCTACCTCTACCAAATATTTCTTATGTTATCTTGGTTAAATCAACAAAGAACAGATTTCCCAATATCCAGAACCCAAAATCCTCAGCCTGTACCTTCAAAATTGTTGAGTATCCATTTGGTGAGTGAAATATAGAGAAGACATCCATAGGCAGCTTGCTGCCATAGAGACACAAGGCTTGATTGTTCAGCACCTGAAATTGTAAACTTTTAAACATCTAAATTCCCTGTGTTGAGGTCATGAAAATTTGATCCCTTTTTTTTTTGTGTTTCACTTTACTCTCTCTGCAAAACAAACAATATTACTTTTTTTTTTTTCCTTAAAGAAAGCCTTGTGTAATTACATTATAGGAGGCTCAAGTTTTGTCTCTTTCCACACATATAGATATAGAAAGTGACACAGCAGAACCATAGTTCTGGCTGGAGCTTTTAAGCACAACTACAATAAAAATAACCCTCCAGTCCTTTCTATATATTACTCTTTCTTACCAGACAGTTACTAGATATGAAGGAAATTATGTAAGGCTTATAATAAACCAGAATGTTTTGACAGTGGAAATTGATAAATTGTTTCAGTCTCAGCACAAAAGATGAATAATTCCTAACTGCTTACAGAATACTTGCTATAGACAAAAATGTTCTCTATACATGTAACTGCATTTTCGAGGGGAACAAAAGGCTTTCTAAGTATAGCTATATGTTCTTTCAGAAGAAACGTGCGTTAACGACAAATCTTATACTATTTGGCAGTTGTGACTTGGTGACAAAAAGCTACTCGTCAATGACTGTCTATGTTGTTGAGATTAGAAAAAACACAACCTCTGAGCTTGCACAGTATTACTTGGCCAAAGGATATACATGAGCAAACACAGACCTCCAGCCTGGTAACACATTTCAGGCTTGCCTGAAATGCTGTGAGGCTTTCAAAGCCATTGACTTTGCAAGCTGGTTTAGACCACTTTGTAGGTCTAATCTAAATGCTCAATGTCAATAGGTTCAATCACGAAATCAGTGTGAACTTCAGTATAGATCACAGGACAGGGCCTATAATTAGCTAAAGGACATTCAAGGTGAGCACAAAATGGTCCTAAGAGCAATCCTGTGGGCAACTTAAAGCTGACAATACTTAAGAGTTTCAAGTGGACAGACTTGCTTATTATTTCTATATAATGCTATTACACACATACTAACCACTCTTTCCTGATGTTTACACATGTGCTATTTTATTTAGAGCATCTGTTTCCTCCTCAGGAGGTGTTAGGACAGGGAGCATCTAAAGAAATGCAGTTCTAATTGTAGAGCTTGACTAAAGGAAAATTATCCAACCTTTCTAGGCTTTCCATAAAAATAATCATGGAATCATAAAATGTCTTGGGTTGGAAGGGACCTTAAAGATCATCTAGTTCCAACCCTCCTGCCATGGGCAGAGACACCTTCCACTAGACCAGGTTGCTCAAATAAAAAAAAAGAAAAAATTATATGCCAAAATCATAGTCATACCTTACCCCAAGTTATGCAACTATGGAAAAAAAAAAAAAATCAGGTGCATCATTACTAGGGTGGGGGTTTTTTCCTTTTTTTTTTTTCCTTAAAGCTGCATCTTCTTCTCACAACTTCCCACATGAATACCATAAAAGCAGTAGATTCATTTTGTTTCATTATTATCATTCTTCCTTTTGCTCTCCTACAGTAGCTTTAGTCAAGGAAATATCAGTCAAGATACCACCTTTCAAAACATATTTGCATGTCTGAATTTGCATGTTCTGTAATACTCAGAAGTTGAGATCTGCCAAAAATGAGTCCTTAATATGTACACATAATTCCAAGTAGTGAAACTACCATCAAATCTGGAATTACAAGCAAGCTCTAGAAGAAAGCAATCTTTCCCAGGTCTTTTTGAACACTCACATGCATCAATTTGCAGACCATTCTGATTATCTTCCAGAGGTTCAGCACACTTTGGCTCACAAGTGTTATCAAGTGTGACCTTAAGGCATTTTCAATGGGGTTGAAAGTACACGGGAAGCAAATATCAGGGAGCACTGTACAGAGAATGTTAAGAGGGTAAATTGCATTCATGTCACAAAGCATTTTCACTTTTTCAAAGAATCTAAGCTGTAGGCATTTTGCTGTCACTAAAATACAAGATTTTTTCCTGAACTTCAAATTTGAAGAACACAATGTTAAAAAAGCACATTAAAAAACAGCGTCAGCAGCCACTACAATTTTTTTCAAATCTGAGGGAAAGGGGTAAGAGTCTCTATTACAGATCACATAAACCATATGGAAAAAAAAAATGTATCACCAGATAGGGAGTTTATTCAATAAAATTCACATGTACATGCTGAGATAAGTCCTACTTAAATTGTGTGGAGCCACAGAAGCAAGGCTAGATTTGATAAATTGAAGTTGGATCTTACCGCTGTGCAGCTTGTGCTAGTCCCTTCTTTCCCACTTGCCCCTTCAGTCCCTGGACAACAGAATGAACTCATTTTATTTACAGTATAAATTGTTCTCCTACTGAGAAGGACAACATTGCACCTCTCAGCAGAGCAAGTTCAGTACATTATTTATAGTCCAATTTTAATCATTTAATTTTTCATAACCCACTGAGACAAAAATTAACTAAAAAGACAAGCAACTTAATTGTCCCAATTTTTCCTTCTGTACACTTAGGAGGGAAATTCCATGGGGTTTATCATCTCAGGAACAAAAAGCTAATGTTACCCCCAAACAGAAGAGCATGTGTGGGGGCTGTCTTAAGAGTATGATGCTATATCCCTACAATACACTGACTGCTTCTCAATGCTTTCTGAATTGTTAAGGAAAAAATAAAACTCACTTCACCCAGGTAGCTCTGAAATACATGCACATACTTTTTAGACAGAGGATAATTTGTTGTTACCAAGGCAGAATTATGAGATCAGCTCTCTTGTGGAGAGACACCTTTTACGTAACTAAATCAAATCCTCAGTCGATTTTCCACAAAAAGAAACTAAGATCCCTTTTCCAATCTCTAGAAGTAGCATTTCCAATTTCTTCTTTTTTTGTTTTTACAATAGGCCACGGTGTCTTTTTCTGCAGAAAAGAGGAGTAATACTAACCCTGTTTTAGTCATAATACAAAAGCTCAAAAATAAGTCTATTGAAGGTTGCACCCAAATGCTTGTAGTAGTCTTTGTGAAATAGTAATTTAAAATAATATGAACTAAAAACCTCTGAGCAACATTTTAGAGAGCAAGGAAATGCTAGAGAAGCTTCCAGTAGATGATGCAAGAATCAATTAATTAACCATTTCGTCTACATTTAAACAAAAATAACCTTCTCTGTCTTATATGTCTCTGCTTCAGTTATAGCCCTGTTTTTAAAAATAAATAGAGTATTTAAATGACACTAAACCACACTTGATTTACGAAACACTGTTTAAACTACATCATCTTGAACAGGCCAGCATTAAAAAAAAAAAATCCAATGGTGACTGGTTCATGTCATTTACATTCTCCCCTCTGAGGGGAACGAAGATTTACAGGGCTTCATTTGAGTACTAACTTTAAATACAGAAACAAAGTGGCTTAAGTACCTTATCCTGAAGGAATGAAAATTGAAATCCTTTCAACGTAACAGTGCTAGTCACGAAGGCTTACAGTATATACAACATTTACAATTACTAATGACTAATTATCTACTAATTAAACATAAGTGGTATTGCACCCTAACCAATAGCTGTATTGGGATACCACAACATTTCTTTATTCTAAATGGTAATTACTGCAAAGCATAATGTAAGGCTAGATCTACAAACAATACATGAAATTTAGATCTGTTTGTGAGGGGACAAGGCTTTCTCACCAGAGTTAGGCACTTCAGTATACGATTCCAGACAAGCACTTTACTGAGGAGGCAAAGTTTGAATATTGGCATGTGACTATTTAGAGCTAGGTAATAGGAAATGCTGAAAATGAAGAAAAAAAAAAACAGCTCTCCAGTCTTATGTCTCACCTGGACATTGGACACTTTAATCAGAATTTCAAGTGTCTATATGCACTAGGGGTCCAAAGCTGAAAAAAATTACGTCCACACTTTTTCCTGAGTCTTTTCTTGTGGCTTAAGACTTTCCAGCTAATTGGTCCTTAAGATAGCTAGTCTCTTATCACACACTTTTTTCCTTCTAATGTGTTTGTAAGTTTTCATAAAATTTTCACTAACAAGTAACACCAGAGAGGGGGCTGTGTTTCACAGTAAAGAGAAAGGTGGTTTTTAAAATGCAAGGAAAGTTGTCAGAAGCTTTGGCACAGGTTTACTGTGAAATTTGACATGTATCTCAAAATAATTTATTTTACTACTTATCAGACATAAATTGAATTTTTCATAGGAACTTAATATTTCTCTATCCTAAAAAAGCATACTGAAGGCAGACATTAGGAAAAGGGCTCAGGCACCTCTGCAGCCTTCCCTCCTACACCATAAGACACAACAGGAATGCTGTGATCACAGAGGTATGGGATGAGAGGAGACACCATCCAACCAGAAAGCCTGGACACGGGAGGCAAAAAGAAGCATAAGGAAGAATGGCAAATAAGTTTGCTGAATCTTGTATAAAAATTGGAGTATTTGATTAGAGAATGCCAAGTGAAATCATTATTCTAATCATTGTTTTCCTGAGTGGTTCAGATTGTAGTGAACAAAAAAACAAAAATTTTTCTGATTTCAAAGAAAACTTTTTTATTTCCATGGCATGAAATCTTGAGCTTTGATCTATTCTTCCCAAAGTCACAGCTGGAGCTATTCAGCTTTCTGAACCCTTCCCTTATTTAGTCTCCCTCATATGAATTGTAAAAAGATCTCTTGCCCATATTACCAGCTTCGTACTTCAAGGGAGGAGGGAGTTTTGAAGCAATTCCTTATTTCCTCTACATAAGGGCAAATCACTTTAAAAATAAGCATTCCTTGGCCAAAATTACATTAAAGCACAATGTACTCAACTGTTTCTCACTTAAGTGATGGAAAAAGGCAGGAGAGAGTGAGATGAAGAAGAATGAGATAAAAGAAAGGTGTGAAGAACAGCTTAAAGAAGGGAAAGCTAGTTTCCTAGGGGCACAAGAGAAGTAATTCTGTGTGTGTAAATAGCAGCAACTATACAGGGAAAAGGGAGTGCAAGAGAGAGAAAGGAGTAGGTTTGCTTTGCTTTTAAAATACACATTGATTTTTTTTCCTGGAATGATACTCTAGGCTCACCAGTAACTCTTTCTGATAGGTTTACATGCTGCTTGCTTTTTTTTATTTCAGAACGCAAACCTGTTAAGAAATGCCAAAGTAGTCCCAATTCAGTCTGATATGTCAAGACCTTGTCAGTAGTCAGTACAGAGAATTTCTCTGTAGCATATAAAAATAAATATTTGTGTCTTTTTGTACCAAATCTGGTTTATGTCATGCTATAGTTTAACTATTAACATGACTCTGAGAGGATTAATGCAACAGCAAGTTTCCTAATTTACAAAATATCCTATATTTTACACTGGGGTTACACAAAAACCCTCTTCTAAAACAGATACTGACAGAGACTAATAGTAAATGCTGTAACTTAATCTCAGAAGCCCGATGATTTCAAACCTCTTGAGCATCATGTACAGTTTATGGTACTGTATTATCACAATCCTTCAGTGGAATTACTGTTTTGTAACTAATCTCTCCCTATCAGTTACACTACACAGAATCTGTGAAGTCCAAATACAAAGAGACCATAGGTGTGAATGATTGCACTTGAGTCTTTTCCCCCAACCATATTTCTAAGCCCAAGAGTGATAAATGGCACACCAGTTATAAGCGGGCAGTAGGGTCACTGGAACTAAAAGCTGAGAGTTCAAAGAAAAGTCACAATTCTTAAGAGTTCAGGAAAAGGCCAGAGACTGATGTTGCAATGCTTAATGATAAATGGCGAGGGTTGTTATACTCCAATTAGAGAAGATAGGTGATTGGCAAATAACCATGGCAACATGAATGCTACAGCCTCAGACCATCCAAATCACCTTACTAGTCTGTAAGTTTTCCTGTGCTAGTCTAAATTTTTTCCTTGACAGAAACTGAATAGCCACAAATAAAATAGCCACAAGAGCTTCTGGCAATAAGCAAATTAATCATATGAATTAAATCACCTAAAGTGGTGATTTCCCACCTAAAGTGGGAAAAATTCAGGAACTAGAATTTAGACACACAAGTTCAAAAAGCTGACCCAGGAACAAATCTGCAGAGACACCTGAATCTCCACCTGCAACTCAGAGAAGTGGAAGCTGACAGCATCTTAATTTTGTGGAAAGGCTATAGTGTTTAGACCATTTTCTCAGGCATTGAAAAAATTGGGTTCTAGACACCCCCCCCCCGCTACTCTCACAATCCAGGTGAACACCCTGCACACCAGGAGCACTTTCCATCCTGCACCAGTGTACAATCAGGAGATGAAAACTGATGGATCTGGAAGGAGCGCCGGCAGGAGGGAACTTGAGGACCTGGGCTTTTGCCATTCCCATGCAGACAGGAAAGATAAGATGGTTCCTCATTTCAATTCCAATATTACTTCTACTTATTAGACAACAGACCAATGTAGAAATAGTCACCAAGGTGAGGCCTGGCACAAATCTCCTTCCTGCTAGATAAGATCCAGATTCTAGACAAGCTAAATAGGACATATCTCCAGACATCTATAGAAAAGATGTCCTGAACAGGCTTTCCAAGGCCTCATTTTCAGGGTTTGTTCAGAGCAGGAGGCACCAGATTCCCAGAATCTTCTTATGTCATGACCTTATATGGTTGAATTTGCAGGACCAGGGTCTAAATTGGATCTCAAAAATGATCATGTACTGTAATATACAGAAAGATTTGCATTAGAAATGAAGTTGCATGTATTTTCTACATCTTCCTCTCCAAAATAAACAATATTTGCTTATTGCTTTTTATTGCATCTCTGCAATAACAACAAAGTCTATGTCGAATATTTTTACATAAAAGTTTGAACAGTAGTGAACTAAAAATAGATACATATTTGCCAGAAGATTCCTAGAGACAGAACATAAGGAAATTTTACATGGAACAGCTATTCACACTACCTGAAAATATTCTCCAGAGATATATATCAGTGCCTACAACAAAATTACATAAAAGAAATAATTGGCCATCCTCGCTTTCATGTTATAGACTTACATGATGGATTAAATGTCCTAAAATGCTAAAATAATTCACCTATAAAATGAGTGACAAGGCTACAACATTTAAAAGAACTTGCTTACCTTTAAAGACTAGAGTTGCAATGGGAATAAGAAACGCTGTTCACAACATCAAGAACATTGCTTAATGTTATTTTAAATATCACTATTCAACTTCCCCTATCAAATCATTCTTTACCATAGGCCTCTCCCCTTGTTTTCTGAACTTAACTAAAAAATAGTATAAACATTCTTAAGTAAAACATTCATAAGGCAGGAAACGGGGAAATTAATTCCCTGTCTCACTTGTATATACAGACTGAACACAGAGTCTTTATGTGCTCATATAACATTTGCTAAATGAGCGTTCACTCCCTCATTACAAATACTAAATGGGTAGCTATTCGGTTTTTCACTGCACTGTCACCACCCTTGGTTCATAAAGTTCCTGAACTACAAATTGCTGGAGGTTAGGAAAATATTCTTGGGAAGTATCACTGTATGCTGATACGTTACACGTTCTTCCTTAAGCATCCACTGCTGGCAACTGTCAGAGATGTAACACTAGGCTACACGAGTTGTGTTACAACCCCACAGGGCCACACTAATAATACTGGGACTGGTTATAGCCCTGGTATCACAAACACTACACATGCAGTTAACACTGCTTCCTTTATTCTGACATGTGAGAGAATTGTATTTACTGTACCAGGTTTCTTCCAATATGCTTTGGAAGACATGCTTATCTGAGTGTAAGGAACATGCTTTCGTCTAGCTGTATATTTTGATATCTAACAGTATTTAGAGATAACTTTTCCAAATGAGCCTAACTTAGCAAGCAAGCAAGCCTGACTGGTCTATAAATTCTCTGCAACTCAAAATGCAATTATTTCATTTAATTTTGTTCCAATCACTGGCTCCCCTTCTGAAGCATGCCCGAACACTCACCTAGGCACAGAATGGGCAAATCTTGTTTAGCCTGATTCCCCCACTGCTTCACAGCCAGCAGCATGGGCAGCACAGACAAGGAGGCAAGGAGCAGGTGGCAGCAGTTTGATGAGAGGCCTGGGGTGGACAGCAAGGGAATAAAGCAAGGAGGCAGCAGTGATGAAAGACAAGAGAACAAGGCTGAAGTTAGATGGATGTCTCCAAACAGGTCAATCTAGAATAGGACAGTGGTTCCCACTCATGAAGAGAATGAAAACCACGGAAATAAGAATCAGTTCACAGAAATCCACTATCGGGCAGTCATCCTTTCCTCAGCTAATCATTTTGTAGCTCATTTAGGGGGGACTACACTCATTTTGTAACGGACTGTAGTTTTAATACGCTGTACCTGGAGTATCACTTAACTTGCCTGTAATTCATGGGCTTCCTTTGCATTTCCCTCCTTTTCCAGTTCCCTCATTATATTCATACCTTCCACAGCAAAGCTGGGATCTCACAGGCAGCCTAACTTGCTATGCAACCCTAATTCACTCCTTGCAGGTGATCTGAGCAATGCATGGCATTTAGCAAGTGCTCTGCAAGTGGTAGAAGGTAAGAGAGAGACATATGGTCATATGCCCATTTGACCCTGTCGATAATACCCATATGGTATTATTATAGACCGCCCTACAAACTAATAGAGAAACACTGCGGAATATCAAGATTTAAACAACAACAAAAGTCACATTAGGACAGAAAATGAGAGCTTTCAAAGTCTGCCATTCATTCACAATTATGGACTCAGATTCACTTCAGAATACCCTAGCTCTCAGGGCACATCTCTGAGCCATCAAAGATACAGACTCACACATTTGATTTGCTTGAAGAGGGATTTTACATAGCAGAGAAACCTTTGTGTTGAAGTTGTTCCAAAAGTGAATCCTTCTCGGCGATTCAGAAAGCATGTTTGAACCTTGGTCTCCAAGATCCCAAGGCTGTAACTTGATCACCAGCTATTTTGCAGAAAGTACCTCCCGCTCTGCTGGAGCTATTCCACTTTGTATAAACAGTGCGAGGAGCCCCTGCCTGGAGAGCTGGTGGCTGGCGGACACCCTCCGGTCATGCAGGACGGACAGCAATCTCAGCCTGAACCTCAGCTTCCTGGCAGGAGCTTTTATAACAGTGCTACTTGCTATCTGGCAGCAGAACCTTTCTCCTTCTCTCCTCTTCCACCCACCCAAATGATGGTCAGGAAGATTTCTTATGGATCAGAATTAGAGCAGATTTCTTTAACCAGAAAATTCCCAATCAGCTCCATTCATACAAGGCAGACACGGAGCAAATGAAAAGCTGTGCAGGCTTCTTGACAATTCCTACCTAGAAGCAGTCTGTTGAAATGAAAACTAGAATTCAGCTCTAGGGAGGTCTGGTTTCTCCCTGACAATTTCAACCTCTGAGACAAAATCAGCAATGTTGAGAGCAAAGATCAACCTCACTTCAGAGTCTACATATCAGAAGCTGGCAATTGTTGCAAGGCAAACACTGAACTTTGAAGTCCTGCACTTTCATTTAGTACAGCAAAAGTCCTTATCACTCACGCTTAAACCACAGTGACTTTTCTCCAAAGTGCAGATTGCACTGAAGCTCTCTTGCAAAAGACTCTGAACTTTATCTTCCATTTTGAGAATACTGGCTGAAAAAAATACAATTTGGCACTTCAGAAGAGACATTTGACTTGTCCTTGTCTCAAATGACTGCTCCTTGTAGCCCTTGAGCAACTGCAGCTTTGGGAGCATTTCAAAGAGAAATGTTCTAGCACTGTGTTCATTTGGTATCAGAGAAAGTAGTTAGTCTGAGCTACTGTAATTCCCATTATCATCTTTTTTGCAAACGTACTTCTGCTTAGTGAGACATACAGCTTAATCTTCTCAGTCTTGTTTTTAAGCTGTGGTACCTAACATGGCTGATACTTCAGGTGCAGAAAAGGTGTTTCAATATATCTCTTTTCATTAAATTTGAAGAAAGTAATAGCTGCACCCATTTGGGGTAGTAATAGCTGAAAAACATCATTAAGTTCTTAAAGCTTGTGTTAAAATGTAATCTGTTATTCTTAAGAAAACAATCATTATCTTTCATCTCCATGAAACATGTGTGCACATGTACGTGTGAATGTACACAGACACAGGTTTTCCTTTTTTTAAATTTAAGTGACAACACGTGAAAACAAACACACTTTGGCATATATACACTTATGTTCTAAAATAATTTGCCATATTTGAAAGAAAAAAAAAAACAACCAACAAAAACCACCCAACCCCAAACTCAGAATTACCAATATTTTTTCTGTATTTTATTTAAAACACTTCATTACCCACACTGCTTTCTATTAGGTTCTCAGATATGCTCCATCTGATTTAAAACCTTATAGCAAGGTTACCAAGAGGAACAGAATCAGGTCAGCACATTAAACTAGATTTTTCTTTTACATCGGCTCCCAGGCAAATCTTCAGATTTTCCATGTTATTTACAAGGACATTAAGAAGATCTTGTTCTTTCTACCTCAGTGATTTATTCCTCCCATATGCAGATGTGGTAGTTCTTTAGAAGCTGGTTAATTATATATTCTATAACAATAACAGTAGGATCTTAACAGAATAACTTTGATTTACCAACCTTATAAAAAGTCTATCCTTACCTTTCAGGATCTGATTTTACCATTGGATGTGCTAAATTAGAATAATAATTCTTAAAATAAATTATCTAAAAAAGTCAGTGTCTGACACCCCAAGATACAGCTGCAAATACAGTAAAAGCTTTTACATAAATATTTGACAATTTGTTAAAAAACATTTACAAAAATAATTTGTAATATCAGAAGCATCAAAAGTTAAGCTATTATTGGAAATGACTTGGTGATAGGAGATGCTTTTAAACAAACACCTACTAGTTTTGTCAAATACAATTTGCGTAGCTAGAGTACGCTCCCCCACAAAGTTTTGCTAAGAGATGAGGGAAAAAAAAAGATCTTCATTCAGCTAGATTTTTTTTTTTTTTAAACTAGTATGTATTTTGCATTCAAAATAGGACTAGTTTTTTTTCTAATCACTGCTAAACTTAGCCTCAAATATGAGGATTCAGTATTGGGGTACAAATGTCAAATTTCAGAGGTGCTTCTATTCAGATTTTTTTTCACTGGGACTATGTGGACAAATTCATAACCTTGATTTGACACAAACCAGAGAACATCTGGAACCACATGTGTTTTGCTGACTTGCTTCATGCTATATTTAAATTTTTTAGGGGTCACTGGTCACCTCAGCTGTTCACTGTCATAGTCACAGCCTGGTGGCCAGAGCTCTGTCAAGTTCTTTCTCCTGATCAGGAAACAGCTGAACAGCTTCTGCCTTATCTTTCCATCTGCAGAAGCTTGGACCAAGGTCCCTATTCGTTCTTTCTTAGAAGACCGTGTGTAGATCACACAACCCGTGGACTAAGGCACTGAGCCTACAAACACTCCTGTGCTTAAGACTGCACATGTGAGTAGTCTCAAGGAATTCAGTCATATCATAAAGGTAAATAATAGGATCAGTACACAGTACATGATGCAACACATTATTACCACTAGAAAAATCATCAGAAACCATCTCCTGTATCCTACCTGCCCTTTCCAGTATTCTTCCCCACATCCTCTCTGCTGCAAAAGACTTCGATTCACTGGGACTATTAAATGTTAGATGTAGTGCTATTCAGCGTGAACCGGATGATTCCCCTCTTGCAGAAAAGTTGTAGGTTTTTTGTAAGAAAGTTTTCAATATTTTTTCTTTTTTTTTTTATATTAAAAATAACCAATAGATCTGGAATAGTTACCCAGACTTATCCAGTTTATTGTTAGAGGCAATAGTCTTACAGCTTTAGGTAGCAAATTCAACAGGAGAATTAATTGCTTACAAAAGCTTTTAGAAGACAAGAGTCCCTGTAGAAAGGATCTGAGTAATATCAGATCTACATGATATGAAGAGCAAGTGGCAGATACACCCATATGTTCTGAAAGATATTTAGGTAAAACCAGAGGCATCTTCTTCATGAGGCTATTTCCCAAGAGCGTGCTATTTCTGTATGTATGTGTTCAATTAGGCCCAGTGAAAAATTCAAAACCTTATCTAAACTGTAACAGCATATGCAATTAAGGAGTATGTACTATAGCAAAGATGCTAATATTTATTTCCTTAAATGTCAATTAGAAAGTTATAATTTTTCACATTAGAAAAATGTCACTCCAGTAGTCAGTCATACATATAGCCAGTTTTTATATATCAGCTTTATCATCGGACTGGTAGTAACCAGAATGCAAGCACTAGGGCCCTGCAAATTAATAACGACAAATAAATCCTGCCACTCTTGCTGCTACCTAAACATGCTCACCAGCTTGCACAACTGGACACTAACCAGAAGACCAAACCCGAACAGATTCTTCCCTAGGCTACTTTTGTTTACATCTAGGAAAAAACTCTTCTTTAGTTACTTGAAGGTAAATAGCTCAACAAAAAATACTTAATATTCTTCCTATAGAACTTGATAGTACATTTATATCAAAGATACTGTTAGCTTGGCTGGAAAATCCCTTAGGAAAAGTCTTACCTTATGTGGAAGAGACAAATTAAACCCAAGTTTGCAGCTTGAGACTTTTTTTTTTCTTCTAAGGATGAATTTATCTCTTTTCAGTTCAGTACCTCTGTGCTCTCTTCTGACCTAATTTTGTCTGTGATAAATGCCAGAGTTTCAGTGGAGTCACTTGAGCTGCTGTAAGAAAAGAACTGAAGTAAAAAAACGAATGCACTCAACATTCCTGCTCTGACAAATTGCTTGTCAGGACACTAAAAATCTTGCAAGGCTATAGGTGAGGTAAAGCCCTAGAACTGCCATTCTTTAGACAAAATTGCATTTCAGTTTTCTACTAATTATTGTGTACTAACATAATGAAGTTAAAGCTTATTCAGACTAAGCAGGTCTACAATTTGTACAGGCCTGATACAGGTTGTTTTATAGGGTTCATTCCCAGGGGTATTGCATGGCTAGAGGACATTCAAATTAAATTTCAGCCTTGGTTTAGACAGGAGAACGACAACAAATGCCTTCTACTGAGAGGCACTGCAAAGCACAGTTGGCCAAAGAAGTTTCTCAATTTAACTACTTTCTTTTCTTCCCTTACCCAAGCACCTTACAGGGAATGTTTTTCACTTGTTGATAGAGGGTCAGCAAATAGCATGGAAGACTAAACACAGCTGCATCTGCTCTTGCAAAAACGGGCAGAAACTGACCACAGGAGGTGCAGGGTGACTTCCCATCCCAACCCTTCAGGGTGGATCCCAAGGTGTGGCAGAGGACCTGCCACCAAAGCTCATGTTGCAGGGTGCGGCAGGCAGGAAAGCTCAGATGCATCAGGTAACAAAAACATAAAGAGGGCTGTACTGGCCAGGGCCAAAAGCTCTTCCAAACCAGTATCCTGCCCCTGACGCTACCCAGTAATGAATCCTAGGGGAAATACTGAGGCAAGCACATCATGATTTTTCCTCTACTGTATGCTCCCAGCTTCTGACACCCTGCAGCCTTGGGGCTTACTTGAACCAGCCAGCATTTCCTTCCGAGGCTACCAGCAACATAAGGACTCACTGCTCACCCATGCTAAGACCATCCTGGATTTACAGGACTCATATACCTCTACCTCAACAAGAGAAGAGTCCCTCATAGAGCAAAGACTTCAGCTGGAGGGGAAAACTAAGGTAGATCAGATAGTCTCATAGCCACACAACACATTTAAGGAAGAGCCTTTCTCTAGAAATTGTCCCAAAGTGTGTGACACCTTATGAAACAGTTGGGGGGGGGGGGAATATTAAACAATATGTGGCTACATGATATATAATCTTAAGTCTTAAGATAATTTAATAAAAACATTATTAAAGGATTGTTTACAGTAGAAACTGCACCAAATTGTGCTATTTTAATACCATGATCAAGTTCACTGATCCACTGCAGACACTCCAAAGTACTTTTAACTTACCAGAAAACATGCAAATATATGACTGTTCTTCTGAGGTCTTACATTTGCTGAACAGGTAAACATTTCGTTACTTTGGAGCAAGAAAGGAATGCCCAATTCCATCTCCTGTTAGCAAAAAACCCCGTAAGATAACTTACCTGAAGCACACGAGAACGAAAGTTGGCTGCTTCTGCTGTTAACAAACACTCATTTTGTATGAGATGAGAAAGAAAATACTTTCATCAGAAAAATAAGTTGTCCTCCACTAGAACAGCTCCATTCTTCCTAGAGCGTCCCCTCAATTCTCTGAAAATGCAAAAATAAATGAAAACATAACCTTTTTTTAAGGAATAAGATTATCAGATTTTTTAACTAATAGTGAAATGCAGTATTGTAGATATGTTAAGGGTACAGTGTTTCCCAAGCCTATATGATAAAATTCCTCAATGTCTTAAAAGATTGACTGAGGCTCTGAAAAGTCAATATTTAATAATACACGTCAAGTCTGACTTTCAGATGCCCAAGTGATCATTTAAAAAAAAAGAAAAATCAATATTTAACACAGGACAGCTACAGCTCTCCTTCACTTCATTATTGCTAGAAAGATGGGTAAATTCACATGACGACTGCAAAACAGCACACACACATTGCTTAGGTATTATCAAAATTTGCAGACCTACATAAGAGGAACACGTTTGTGAAAGTTTTTATGGTCCACATTCTTCTTTTTGAAGGAAGAATAGATAGCTGTCATATAACCTACCATTTAAACATTTCTTCATCTCCTAGAGAAAGTTTGGATTTTCAAAGGTTTAAGGAAATTGTTGTTCCCTAATGTCAACGATACTAAGGTGTTTACTGTAGTACTGTCTCTTTTGAAAGCTCACTCAAAATTAAAAAGAAAATGTAAAAGGCATAGACATAGACATATTAATCATTAGTATTCTCTCTTGCACCATGCTTCCCCCCCCCCTTTTTTTTTTCCACAGTACTTAAATACCCAAGCCAAACAAAAGCACCCTGATCATACATAACTTCATAGGAGACAGTCAGCTTAAAAAAAAAAAAAAAAAAAAAAAAAAAAAAAGCATGACTTGGGCACCCCAGTTTCTTTTTCAGCAATGAGATTTAAAGACCTCGATGCTTCTGATGTCAGAATAATAGCATTTCTTTTCTAATGCTATTTTCTTAAAATAAATGATACTATTACTTATACAACATGCAACCAGTATCAGAATACTAGTTATGGAAAACATAGCAGCAATATATTCAAAGCTTCATATTGGTGCTGTTACATGTTTTCCTAGTTTTGGCACTCCTTTTATAAGCACTTTTTAACTTGTACTTGAATTGTTCTGGCCCTTAAAACTTTTCCTCAAATTGCTGAATAGGATTTTAGAAAAAACAGTTGGGACTGCAGTAGAGAAAGGAAAAGAAAATCATGTTTTGTATATGTCTTGTGTTGTTCTCTGCCTGCCATGATTATAGAGATAACAGGATTTCCAAAACTGGGATTCAAAACTGCACATTTCCTCCAGTTCAAAATCAGGAAGTGCATTTACCTGTGAGAATTGGAGGAAGTTACAGACATACATTCAGCACTAGTTTGTAAAGTAAAATATTGACAGAGACATTGTTGTTATTATTATTATTATTATTTTAAAAAGATTACCAGAAGCACTTGGCACCAGAAACTAATAGGGGTAAAGACAGCTAAGCCTCATCTTTCTGGTATGTCTGTACCACAACAGGAGCCCTGGTAAGGCAACAGGCTTAGGGTGCTACCTAGCAATTTCCCAACCCGGTGCTAAAGATTTTTGCAAGGAAGCATCAACTGCGTGAAAACAGCTCCTGTGAATCTGTCTGGTTTCTGCGGCACCATCAGTAGAGTAGCAGTGACTCTAGATTCAGATCTGTTTCTTCTAAACTTTTCAGGGATCACAGAGAAGGAGCTGTCCCAGTGCATTTATGCCACTTAACTCCCAAGAGGAGTTTGCACAGTGGTTTGATCTACTATGACAGAGGGGACTGGAAAGCAGCTAATTCTGACACAAGTGATGACAGCAAACCTTCCCCCCCACCCCTTCAGAAGGAGAGAAGTACAACCAAATAAGGACTAAAAGCTGGATCCTAGGACCTGTTGCCACTAAATGGTCATTTCAACGAGGCTGTTTTGCACTGGTATCCAAGTTGCTGCTGCTGTTTGTGCAGTGATCAGTGGTAGCCATGCAAAAAGCCACGTACAAAACACTTCTGACCTCTGGAATCTTACAGTTCAGTTGGGACACAAAGGCTTTAACAGACAAAAAAAGGTACAAACTAGAAGCTGAAAATGACAGTGTAAGTCCCAGTTTTATCTTCAGTATTTACCCCCCCAAAACAGCTTGGCTGAAATTCCATTTAGCACAGAAATAGCTAATAACTGAATAATTCCCTATGGTGCACACACTCCAATAGTTTTAATATCAGCACAATAAAATTGAATTTTAATTTACTTCGATGTTACAGTTATTCTGAGTGTTATTCTGCTTTCAACTATATTGTAAATAACATTTTCTTTCATATTACCTATAAAGTGACAATGTTATTGAAGAGAAGAAACACAGATTAGGCTTGGAGTGTGAATATATCAGATACTGAGGGCTAACAAACATTCTGAAAAGTGTGTTTGTTCCGCATAGCACTCCAAAACCTGTATACTTGTATTTGACCTATTATCTCTATAGACTTTTTCACAGGTTTTTTTTACACTTTTTATATGCTTCATTACTTTTGAAATTGATTTTTAAAATTAGTACTTTTTCAAAAATCAAAACCAAAGAAAAAATCTTTAAATCATTTTTAAGGTTGCGTATTTGCAGAGGTCTGAGTAGCTTTGAACAAAAATATTGATTATCAGCTTTCAAGATGGAGCCACTGAGCCCTTGCAAACAAATCTGCTCGCATGGCAACCTACAGCCATCCAGAACTTGTTAAAATATAAGTCTGAAGGTTTTTGTTTTCTTCTGAACATACAGTATATTCCATTTTCTCCTTTGTGGAGGAAGAATCAAAACACACACACAAACACACACATATAGATATATATACACATTTTTGCCAGTCCCGGACTACAGCCAGCAACTGTTCTGTCTAATCTATAGGAGGAACAGATGAAGACTGGCTTGACAGTACATAATCAAGACTTGGTTTTAACATATTTCAGGCTTTCTTGAGTGGGAAAGAGGGAGCATTGAACCCGCTTCTCTAGAAGCTCGTGGTTCTAGAAGTAAGATGCAATACCCCAATCAAAAATGTAGTCCTCAAACACATGGCCTAACCTTATTTTTCTTTTATTTCTGCTCAGCTTCCTTTCCATACACAGGGGAGGACATCTCTTTCTTCACTCTCTCTTTTAAAATTAAAAGATGTTCAAGATAGGTATTCACTCTTACTGTTAATGATTTTAGTACACTAACAGCACAACTTTTCTCTCAGCTGGGGTTTCAAGAATATATTCTAACACAAACCAGAAGGTGATGACAAGACTACACATCTCCAAGTTTTGTGTTCCTCCCTGCCTCAAGTGAGTATCAGGTCCAGTTGCTGAAGGGCTGTATTTACTCAGGGATACCTGCTCATAAACCACGACAGACAATACTCAGCTCTCCAAAACTGAAAGCACATTTCCAGGAAGCATATAATCAATCTTTCAGAGGAGGAATAGGGTAGGAATCTATTTTTCATACTTTTATAACCCCTCATTACAACATATCACATTAAGATTTTTCCAAGGGTGCGTCATTTCAGACCGTACAGGTTACAACTACATATTCCCACTGAATGTTTCCATTACAGCATAAACTTTGCTGAACGAACCACACAAAAGACTTACAAGCCTTGCTGGACTATGTTAGTTTTAACACACAGGACAGTGAATCAGTTCAGAAATCTCCCAGTATAATCTAGGAAGAGCTTAACAACAGCAAAACTGAAGACTATAATGACAAAAAACTATTTACTGCACTTTCATTCTGCAAAAAGGTATGCATATAGCTGGTAATAATGTAAAGGCAGGTAAAGTTCTTTTTGTTTGGAGTTTATAAAAAAAAAAATTGCTGTTTTTATTTTACATCTCCCACTGTTGTAGGTACTCCATTAAGAAAAATTCAGTATCAGTCTGGCATTCCATAGCTACAGGTTGCTCACTCCAGGCTGAACCCAGCAAATTTACATAAAAAGAACAAAGATCCATGTGATAAAAGAACTGAGTGTTATTACCACATCCACTAAGTCCATCCTTGACTTTCAGCAAACTGTCTCTCTGAATATTTTGTAATGATATGACGTGCAACTGAAGAGTTACTGCTACTTTTCAGCAAAGCATTTGGAAGCGGAACTATGGAAAAAGCTCAGCACCAGAAGCATGACATATTTCCTTCTATTCAGTGCCAGGATTTTGGTAGAGCAGGCTGGCAGCTGAGGACTGTTGTCAGCTCTGGAGCTTTCCATTTGCAAAGTGACAGAAGTCCACCGTCACCAGGCTGACACCCATATGATGTGCTGCCAGCAGTCCATAGTGTGACATAGCCGGGACAATAAGGCTGAGCTCTGTGTAGCACGTAGAACATCATCTTTGGTCGAGAAAGCAGGAAGGAAAGCAGCAAGCACACAGCAGCTGCTGCATTCATGAAATCCATCCAACAGCAGCTCTTTAGCATGGACACCACAAATGGCCTAGTGCTGGCCTCAGTTCTCTAGCTCTTGCGGAGTGCTATAACTTAGAAGCAGTGGAAAAGTATTATGGCAAGAAAGGAAAATACAACGGGTCTTGAGAGTTGGGGATTTAAACTTCTTGGTGATATATGAAAATTGAGTATCAGAGAGATTTAGTGCTGTAAATCTGGCTTCTATCTAATAGGGCAAGTTTGAGTAAATAAACATGTATCTTCTTTTTTGCCTATATGACTTCATATACTGTTAGGTTGATAAGGGGAGAAAAAAATTTCAGAAGTCCTAAAGCACATTGGGCAAGGAAAAATACTTGCAGGAAAGCTCTTGTAGATATGCTACAGCAGACCCAAATTCCATCCATCTTTATGATTTTGATCATGAGCATATCTAAACATCTCTGGTTATCTCTGACATTTTCAGATAGCGCTATTTTGGCCTTGCACGCATGGGACTGAGTGATGCAGAGGAGCAAACATTGAGCACCACTTAAATTCATCAGAAATGAAAAAGTCACCAACAGTTCTGGTCCAAAAATTGTAAAAGACTAATCGTACCTTCCAATATGTGCAGCAAATAATATTATGCTGCTTTGTAGCTTTTTCCCTCACTACAACTTTGGCCAGCCATGTACTCTGTAATGCACATCTCAGGGTTTTGCGTAGGAGGAACTCCTTACCATCTGCAGGATGAAGAAACATTGTAATACGTGTCATGAGAAAAGCAAACACAAAGGGAAGACAAAGGAGAGAAAAATATCTCTCTGGGGAGAGTTTTCTCTCTTCATTCAGCCTCCTGGTACAATGTCAGCTAGTTTCGTGAGTGGTAAGTGATGCAGAGGGTAGGGCAGAAAGCTACTTGGGCACACACCCAGCCCAGAGTTACACGCTGAGAACCTGCACTCGTGCACTCGCTGCCAGAGCACCACCATCCTCTCCTGCACCGTGGTCATGGCAGAGCGGGGCCCCAGACATTTTCCCTGCCCTCCCTCACGCCAGGGAACGACCCGACCTTTGCCTGCCCTCCGCTTGCCAGCCTTGCAAGTGGAACCAATAGCTGGCTGCAAATTAGACCAGTACATGCTGACCTACCACTCTGGAGAGCCTATTTAAAGGGTTAATAACTTTTTAAATCCAATTAGAGAGCCTAATTAGCTAAAATAATCTTTGGTCTGCCTACTAAATCTCAAACTAGGTGAACACAATAAAGATTAATCTCTTCTTCGTTTTTTCGTAGGCACCAAATAGGATGCTGGAGACCGCCGATCACCTTTGTTTTCAGGTAGGCACCACGATGATGCCTTCTTCAGAGCAAGTTCAAATACAGCAGAAAAGCTCAAGCCACAGACCTTGTGTACCAGTGTCACGACTGAAGTATCGTGATGCTGATACTTCAATCCTGACAAGCAGGTAGGCAACACTGCCATACACGCTACCGTAGAGACAAAACTGCCAATTTTGGAGTAGCTAACGTGACACATTTGGTCAAAATTATCTGATTTGCTAGGAACGTAGCAGCTAAAACTACAGTGCCCAAAATTATAGACAGCAATTTTATTTCTTCACTCAAGTACCTCTGGGGAATTTTTCCTTTTTGACTTAGACCAAACTCAGATCACCTTGTTTTCACTGTTGCTTCTTCACGTGCATGCATTTCCAAACAGGCAAGAAACCTGTTAGTTAGTTACTAACCCACTAACTAGTTAGTAGGTAACCAGCTCTAGGCATTCAACTGAAACCCTGTTCCATCATTTCATAAACTATTCTTTCTCTTCCCTGCTACGCACCAATAACAGCCATAAAAAACCCCAAACCAAATCAAAACAAAAAACCTAATTTCCTAGAAACTTTAAAAATAAAAATAAAATAATAATAATAATTTTAAAAAAATCTCCAACAAAAGCTCCTGAAAACTTCCAGAGTATGGCTATCCTGAGTCTGTCATTAGCACACAACCTCAAGATAGAAAGATTAAATTCAAAACACGTCAGATTATTTTCAAACGTCTTCTAATACGCTATCCTTAATTCTCTTGTTCACAGGCACCCCAGGGTCTCGGAAAGGCCCACCAGTTTCCTAGGAATGCTTCCTGGGAGCTGGTACATCCTGCCAAAGCCACGGGATTAGCACCAATCAAAAAGCGATTTTCAGAGCAAAAGGACTAGTTGCTACAAACGTTGCACTACCAATCGCTGGCCATTTTAAAATCAGAAAGCTGTTTAGCACGAATGGCAACGCTAACTACAGCCATGAGAACAAACTACTGAAAGAAGCTACCCTAACAAAATACCGAATCACTGTGGGCTTTCTCTGGTAAAAGCTACACCTTATTTCCAGCCCAAGGGAAGAAAGAAAGCGTTCCGATTCACATGGAGACATCAGCAAAAAAGTGTAAAATTATTTTCCCTTGCTGCAGCCAGCTGCAGGTACGAACCATCACGAGAAAAAAATAACATCCACGGGACCTCTGCGCAGGCAGGGCAAAGCGTAGCGTTGACTGCCAAAAAAGTCAAACGTATTTTAAGACACCCCTAGCTTTTTAACGACTCGAGCAGCTTCGGTGTTCTTCCAGGAACAAAGCATGGGGAAGGTCTGCCCAAATCTCCCTTTACGCCTCCCACCGGAAGCCCGAAGAGCTGAGCGGCTGCCGCCGGTCACTCCTCTGACCTGCCGAGGCTCGGAGCGAAGAGGAAACGAGAGCCACGGGCAACGACCCGCGGCGTCCCTCGCCCGCCGCTCCCCGCCGGGGCCCGCCGGCGGCGGCGGCTCCTCAGTGGCGGCCGCTGGCCGCCAGGGGTCGCCCCAGCTCCGCAGACGGGCAGCGGCGGCGCCGGCTGCCCCCGCCCCGGGGCCGGCGCACGCGGCCACGGCGGGCAGCGCCGCGTCCCGCGGGGCGGGGGCACCGCTCAAGACCCCCCACCCGTGTCACCAAACCCCACCGCGGTCAGGCGGTGGGAACCGCAGCCGCCCCCCGCTACGCGGCTCCAGGGCAGCCCGCGCCTTTCCGTGGCAAGAGCAAGCTTGTCACCGGGTCCTACGGCGATGGCGGGGTGGCGGAGAATTAAGCCCGAGGGAAATGGGCCTCAACGCGTGGGAAATGCCGTCTCCTGCCCGCCTGTGCCTGGAAATCCCTTGCTCAAGGGCAGAGAGCCGCCTGAGGTCTTACAGAACTACAGCCCCGAGCACAAGCAACGCCTGCCAGCTGTTGCTCTCCAGTTTCTCATCACCCAAAGCCAGACTTCGGTACTTTCAGTAAATCTACAGACAGAAGAAGTTGAAAACATTTCAGAATCCTTTTCCCCTGGAGATTAAAACCCCACAGCCTTCCCAGATAAGCAGCTGTCTCCACCACTGCAGAAAGCATTCACGTTTTTAACGGGAGCGTGGGCGGTGATTCGCTTCAGGCCTTAGCAGACCCTAGTCCCTGAGGCAATATGTCATCAGAGACTCTGAAGGGATCACTTACACCATTACGCTCTCTAGAAAACACACAAAGCATGACGGGCATAAAAACAAACCAACCCCAGACCAGACGAAACCCACAGGCACTCTAAAATCTGCAATATAAAAGCACTGTCAATAATACATATGTTCTATATACACTTAAAGAAAGGCTGTCCCAATTAACACATTCTTTTAAAATGATTTCCTATGTAGGTCCGCTGAAAAGCTCAACAGGAAAGTTAAATAACAAAAATTATGTATAGACTGTCACTGAGCACTCCAGTGAAAACTTCCAGATTCCTAGTTGAGGGAGATGTGCCATTTAAGATAAGAAATAGAAACTTTTAAAATATTTTAATACAGTAGGTAAGAGCTTGGTCAAAACTGAACAAATAGGAAACTTCAAGTACGTTAACTGTATTCCTCACCATTAGGCTGTCACCATGTAAGATTTTTCAGCAAGCAAAGGTTTCAGTTTTAGCATATCTGTGGTCGTCTGCACTCTGTCTGATGTCATTTTAACCGGAGTGTTTATCTTTCCCTGGTGTAGGAGGCCTACTACTAATGCTGAAATTTGTAACTTGGGGACTCAACACGTAGAAGCAGCTTCCCATATGCAACCTGATCATCTCCTACACAACCCTGCTGCACATGCAGTCGGGACATTTGCTATTACCCTGGAGAACCGTGAAAACTATTTCATGACAGCACACTGTGCTGCTGTCAAAGAAAGTTTAGCGTCAAGTCTAACTGCATCAAGTGGTACAGGGAGCTCCGCCATTACATATGGGGAGAGACCACAGACCACCAGAGGAGCTATCCCATTACAGTCTCGTGGCTCTTAAAGCTGCCCGAGATGGCTGTAAGACCAAAAGTTTATGTTTTATTCCAAAGACACTCTTGTGGTGCCATGACATACAGGTTTCTTGTTACTGGGACCTACTTTCCAGGAGAAGCAGTCAGGTCCTGAAAGACCTCTTCATCAGTGAGCTGAAATACAAGCAATAACTGATGAAATCTGAAAACACTGTAAAATTTGAGGGAAGGATATGCATTGCCATGAATCAGTCAATTACACTGTAGCTGAGACTACTCAGTGAGCTGGATTCAGTCCAGTGCTTCACTATTTAGGAAGCAAGAACATCACTTCACTTACCCAACAGGGCTAGTACTCTAGAAAGGAGAGGCTCAGAAGGGACTTGAAGTAAAAATGAGCTTGCAAGTGCGACACTAAACAGGAGAGCGGCAAAGCAGGCACTCAGCCAACGAAGCAGGCTGCTGGTGGACAGACTTGTCAGCTCCGCACCCACTCTGCCAATGCATGAGCCTGGAGTCGCAGTTCTGCCGATGACAAGGGGAAGGAGGGGAACAGCCAGTGCGGAGAGTGACTCCTGTAGAAAACAGGGGGCTCCTCCCAACTGTTGCCAGCCTTCCAACTTCCAGAAACAGCATGCCTGGCTCCCTAGGGCTCCTGCCCAAAATGCACCCATTTCTTCTCCCTCTTCTACAGCAGAAGGGAGCCCTGCTCCTCTGCCTCTCATGGCCAAATCCAGCTTTGCCTACACTGCTGAGAAGTGTTGAATCTCCTCTGGGCAAAGAGCCTGCAGTTGATCAAATGCAAGATGAGGGAATGCAGCAGCCTTCACTCTCCTGCTCTGCAGAAATACTGATGGAATATCTCTGTCCATTCACACCCGAGTGTTTCTGTAGCTGATAACACCTCTCATTTCTTTTCTGCTCTCTGCTGGGATCAAACTCCACAGTACTTTCACTCTGGAAAGAGCTGTTACACTACAGTATTTAGAAGCCCTCAACATTTACTCATAGTCCAGCACTTCCCTTTAGACTTTCTTTGTACAGCACCCTTTTATAGAGGACGTGAAAACAGCATTTATAACCACTAGCACACCACTTAAAACTAAATTATACAATCTTAAAAGCAGAAATAATACAAGACAGGTTAGTTTAAAACTGGCTATATTACCAGCCTCTCTTCCTCTCTTAGCCAGAGCTTACCAGTATTCGGTAGCTAGCTTAGACCTCTTGTAATCCTCTTCGCCAAACAAATTTTTTCCTTAAAAGAACATCATAGTCTGCCCTGAGCCCACTACTTAGTTTCAAAAGTGCATTAGTTGGGGGCAGTGGGGAATTAGACAAGTAATAGGACAGAAATAACTGAGGATAACTATGAAGTTTCATAACTTCACTGAGCTTCTGATAGAAAATAGCCATCCAAACTCATCATACTTTCTTGCTTATCACCAAGAATTGACATTATGCATTTACAAAACAAGCAAACCTATATAAAGCAAAAAACCCATAAAATTACTACAAAGGAGATAAAAATCCATCATAAACACTTTGAGTCAGTATTTTTAGCTGTGTGCCTACTGCAGGAACAAAGACAAGAGAACAAACACACTATCCATACAAGTGCCCTCCCTAAGGGATTATGGCCAGTTTTAACACTTGCCAGATTTTACCCAGTGGCTTCTACTTTCTTAGAAAAAATACTCAGCTTTCCTAATCTTGTTGGGCACTGTGTCAAGGGAGAAATTATTTTACTTTGTTACTAATTAGAAAACATCATTATGGCTCTTCTGTCAACTACAACCAGCAGGTAATTAACTCCACCACTTTCCATTTCAGTAAAACAATTTCACAGAGCACAAACTACAAAATCTCTTAAGTCCAGATAACACAGAGATGTCACTGTCTTCAGTGGAAAAGACAAGAATGATGGCAAACAAAATCAGTACTATTTTACTTGCCCAGCGCAAGGCATTTGAGTAACAGGATTAAACTGGACCAAGAAAAAAGGGGCGGGGGAGTCAATTCTTAAAACACAGCAGTATAAATCTTTATATGCAAAGTATATTGAGGACTCCATCCCACAGACGGAGAAGTGAGAAATCATCTGTTCAAGCACCTTGCAACAACCACAGAACTAAAATCACCATCAGCTGAGAGTGGAACAATTGTCTGCACCAAATACAATGACAGGTCTTAATTTCATGTTCAAACGCATTGGAACAAATTTTCCTTCAGAAATTCAAAGGGAAATTGTACATATTCCAAAACAGAATGTACTTGTTCAAAATAGACTGTAAGCATGGAAGGGAGAAGATACATCTTTTGAGCATCCAAACTCAACTTGGACTTCCCAGAACAGTATTATCTCCCTCAAGGAATAGGGGGTTTGTTATTTGATTGGGGGTGGGTGGTTGTTGGTGTATTTTGGTTGGGTTTTTGTTTTGTTTTGTTTTTTAAAGAATCTGCTTCATGTGATGCAAAACTTAAAGAATCTTTCCAAACAAAATAGCTTCATAAGCAGATTACAAGAACGTATTACCTTGAGCCGTTAAAAGTTACACAAGATTTTCAGTTCCATAGATCAAGGTTTCTCTCAAAAGCCTAACACTCCAACCTCTTCCCTAAGAAAGCATGAGGTTTTCTTCAAACTGCATTACTTAACACTGACTTTTTTTGCTTAAAACTTACTTGAAAAAATGTTTTTTTCCTAATCCATATAAAAGTTTACTATGTTTACATAGTAATTCCCTCCACCTTGATTCTGTATTGTCTGTAATAAAAAAATCAACCCCTCCCCAAACTCGCACAGGTTTTCCAAGCCCTAAGTCCACAGTTTAATTGAAAGTTTCACTATTACAGTACAAGGTCACAGACAAAATCCAAGTTTTGTTTCTTGAAGGAAATCTATAGGAATTATTGCTCTCTCCCTGTTTCCTGCATGTCCGTGAAATACAAATGGGTTCAGAGAACTTTAACACAGATAATGAAGAAGATACAGTCCCACAAAGTGATAGGAAATACCTAGATACAGAACACAGATATGGGTAGGGACTGCACAGATACCAACTTAAGACAGCACAGCAAGACATAGCTGCTTTTTACCAAAATTTATGTTTGACTGCAGTTTTAATAATTCAAGACAAAGTATGAGGATCAGGGTAAACTGAAGATTATTCAACATCAGGAACAGCCTCTACAGCCTTCATAAACCTGGATAGAGAGTGCCAAGATACAGTGCACGAGACACCCCTCACGCTTCTGAAGTGCCCACTTCAGAGAGTGCTCAGTTAAAGCAGTCTCCAACGAATTACTTTTTTTTTTTTTTTTTTTTAAACATGCCAAGAGACTATACAGAAAAAGTCTGCAGCTTGAGCTAACTACCCATAACTTTCCTATTTCAGGCTCTCAAATGCTGAGTTGCCAGACAGCATGGGCATGGACAGTGTTATTTGACCCACAGATCCTGCAAAGGCATACACACCAGAGCAGTTCCAAGAAAAGCACTCAGGAGCTTGTAGAGGTGAAAATTGAAGCCCACACTAATCAGATGGAAGCAGAAGAATCCTGGTTCACTAGCTCTACCTTGTAGTGAAGGCACAGTGGTTGATGGTGAAGCAAAAACTAAACAAACTAGAAAGCTTGCAAAGTGGATACTGAAGTGACTTAAATGGGGAACAATAGGGCAGGGGGGAAATAAAAAAAAAATAAAGAGTGAATGAAAGAACCATGGGGCCCAAACCTTTATTTGAGAGGTACTTCAATTAAGATACGAAGGGAGAGATGAAGGATGACCATATCCTTAACATTCATTATGAATCCATCCAGTGAATGCCATTGTGAAGCCTTTCTCACTCTACATTTCTCAGCCTGAGAGAATGGGATTTGGTTTGATCCCAAGCACCAGAAAGCAAGTTAAGCTGTTCTTTCAAAGTGCTGGCTCAAGAAGCTGTTTCTGACAAGTGTGAGTCTCTTCCTGCTACTTACAGTGAAGATCTGAAACTCATGGTGAAGAAAAGTTTGTAGCCAAGTCCAAGATTTTAAGGGCATGACAAAGTTGCAGCACGTATGTATACGGTAGCGATGGCCGGAGCTGTAAGAAATACAGCTGTCTGCAAGTGTTTTGTGGCTTTGCTCCCATAAGGATCAAAACTGAAATAGAAGAGCAGTAATGTTCTGCTGATGCAAACTCAACTAGGGGACTACCAATATCATTAGTTTGTCCACAAAGACACTCCTTAGGAATTAAGAGTGTTTTCAGTTAAAAGCTTACCCATCAAGCCCAGGATTTCAAAGGATCTTCAAGGACACAATACGTAAAGGAAAACTGGATACCAATCACATGAAAAATAATTCTGTTTCACTTGAAAGAATCACTCCCTTTTGAATTCCACCTACTGCATTTTGCTAAAAGACCTCTTTGGAAAAGAGCTTTTTTTATATCTGTATTAATATCCTCTCCAGAAGCAAGTAATGGAAAGATGCAACCACCTCCCTCTCAATGCCATGACTGATACCCATTTTTCTTGCATCCTTCTAGACATAAAACCAGAATACATTTTTAAAAAATTAAGGTACATATTTATGTTGGAAAATGCTGCATAGATGAAGTGATTTATTATATACTTGAGTGGTGCA
The DNA here is from genome assembly GCF_026419915.1 of Harpia harpyja. Taxonomy (NCBI): domain Eukaryota; kingdom Metazoa; phylum Chordata; class Aves; order Accipitriformes; family Accipitridae; genus Harpia; species Harpia harpyja. The sequence goes on from NC_068947.1 coordinate 29,663,717, forward strand.
TTTTTTTCATTAACATTCTTAACTTGTGCTTACATAAAGCCTCCCACAGGCATTTGGACTCACTGGATTTTGAGGAAACAGCACAAAATGAGTAACGTAAACAACCGTTGTTTCTCTTTATGGACCTTTGTGTTTGTTGGACAGTATCAGATTGTTCCTTGTGTGCTACTCTTTGTTGGGTACCTTTCTGGAGCTGCAGTCTTCACATGCATGCTGGAGCAGCCTAAAAATAATCTGAAAGATATTTAATACAGACATTACCAGGTGGTTTGTTTTTTTTTTTTAATGCCTGAACACGAAGCGTATGCTTTTGACTATGCTCATACTTCAGATTTTCTAGAGCAAATCTGTTCATTGCATCAGTCATTCACTGCAGTTAAAGTACAGATTGTCCACAAAGCAATGGTGACTCAGTAATGAAGGTCTAAGTCTACCCCCTTGCTTATGGTGTCATTTCAACATCACCACATCTAAGTAGTACAAATTCACTCATCAGTCCTCTTCGTTTGTTCAGATTAATTCTGCTGGTTCTCATGGACTTCTGCTAGGCTGGAACTAACAGATCTGTTACAGCAGCTTTAACTAGAAACAACAGGATATTTGATACTACCAAAATATCAGTTAAAAGTGCAGCAATATGATAGGTCAGCTAAAAAGAAGACACGGGGGGGGGCGGGGCACATAACTGAAAGACTGCAGTGCCTTATGGGTCCTTCATGTTATGAAGCAACACCTGGAAAAAAAACCCCTTGCATTTAATTGATGGCACAGGTGATTTAGTAAATGAATTTGGGTTAAATTCCCTTAATCTTTTTGTTCTATAAACTGAAAAAAGCCTGATAAAAAAATCTCACAGTTCCCACACTGAAGAGAAATATCTACTTACGTTATTCAGTCACAGATTATTAGGTAGCCAAATGAACAGTATTGCTTTACTACCTTACAGTTACTTGTATAGGTTTTGCGCTAGGTATCATGAATCCAAGCTAGCAGCTATCTTACTGCAGTGAAAAGAGCAAGGTTTTTAAGACAAAAATAGTGCCTTAATGATTCAACTGAAGGTTTAAATTCATACGAGATATTTAAAAGATAGTAGAATAGTAAAATACTTATATATTTATTTCTGCTCTACTAGACAGACCTCAAGTCAACTCAAAAATTCAGGTCATTGCAAATTAATACATATTTAACTTCAGTACTATGAACTACAATGGACTATTTTCATACTTTCAGAAACTGAAAAAAACCTGAAACAAAAAGAACAAATAATCTCATCCTTGCTTGCTTCCTTTTAATTTAAATATTTTAGATATTCTTCTCAAGTCAAATACTTTCTTCCTCTTTTTTACCTTAGAAAGAGTGCCTTTTCCCCTGTGTTTGTCATGGAAGATTACACATACAATGAGGGTAACTAGTTCCTGCAGGGTTAGAGGGGAGCTTTCCTTAAACGTTTTCACAAACATTCGAGTTCAAAACCTGTTAGCAACAAAGAAATAAAATTGCTCTTTCACTTTTAATTGTTTTTACCGTTATTGAAAAAGGCAAACAAAAAGTCTAATCTGTTCAAAACCTTGTTTAAAAATACACAGCGCTAAGTAGGCATATTCTCAAGTTTCCAAAGTGCAACAGATGTCAAATGTGAAATCTTTGAAAATGCATCTTCACCCTTTTCATGATATGCATATCTTCTTCCTTGAGAGGTGATATTTCACACATCAATAGTTTCAGACCTAAAAAAACGCTTCTGAGGAGTACTGCACTTGTAAGAGTTCAATATTCTTTTTTTTTTTTAAATTTGATAAAATAAATGGATAGTTTGATAAACTATGAAGCACTCAAATACTGAAAACAGAAGAGGAAAACATCCCTAAAAAGATTTTGAATTGAAGGCCACACTCTATTCACTGTATATTGTGATCCAGTATCTCTCAAGAGTGAACTACTTTCAAGACTGATATGTACCAAGACTGAACTCTGCCTCTTCTTGCATATGAGATGCCTACATTTATGCCCGCTACATTTCTAGGTGGTCTGAACTTAATCACTCCTTCCCTCCCTCTGTGTTCTTTTATTAGTAGGTATTTGAATAATCACCACTTAAAAGCCTGTAAGGAAAAGTTGAGTGCCGCTCCAATAAAAACATACAAACAAATATTCACATATTTTACTGTTCTAACACAAAATGTTCTCTATAAAGAGCAGGAATCAAAATAGTGTCAGGTAACAGGATTACCTAAAGGACACAATAAATTTCTTTTTCCACAAAATAATTAAGCTTCTTCATTAAAATCAGACAGTATTTCAGTTCTACAAAATAAGCCCTATAGATCTTTTCTTTTACTTGCAATAGAAATTTAATTAGGACAGATAAAAGACTTCTGAGATATTTTGTTGCAACAATAGCAACCCATTTAAAGTAAGGAATTAACGTAAGGTTTTATTTCTGGTCACTTACATGACTAAAATACCAATTAAAAAAAAAAAAAGGTTAATTCTTAAGCTTCACAAATTCCACTTTTTTTAAAACCTGTATTTCCTCTACTTGAATCAATTTCTAGAAAATTTTGCTCAGGGGGTATAATATATTTCTACTGAAAATACGTTTGTTTTTTTTTTTTTCTCTTCCTAATTTTTTTTTTAGAATGAAGGAAGATGCCATTATTGTTTTGCTTCAAAAGCCAGTCCCTACTATCAGAATAGACTTGGCATGGCCACAGACACACACAAAGTGTTCAGGTGCAGTATCATACAGATCAGAAAAGAATATACAAAAGAAACGTAGCGTATAATACTGTGACAGTTTTTCAATATATTCACATACAGTAATCTCCGACTACCTGTAACTAAACTGGCCATAAATCCTGAAAAACCTTGTCTATAAAATTGAGTAACCCATCAATATACTGTATCTCTTCTAAAAATACCCGTATTTTACACTAGTATACAAGGTATCTGCTTGCAAACACAGAAGTAGCCATAAATAAAACTTTATTCTTTCATTTCATTTACAAGCTACCAAGTACCATGTATTTACACAGCACTGGACACTTAAAGTAGTTGCAGTCACAAAATGATCCAGACAGCTGTTGATAAAGTAAAGGATCTTAAGATAAAAGCAAAGTAATACTGTAACAGATAAGTGGCAAAAAGAGCAGTTTTGCCGTAATGATCAGACTTGCATGTTGCATCAATTCTGGTTGAAACGACTGAGTGCCATGCGATTCTCAGCTTTAATTGTTTGCAGTCTGGCTAAAGTTGTAGAGTCATTTCTCTTTTGCAGTTATTAAAATAAAAAAGTTAAAAACTATAGCAGCAACAAGCAAACCCTGTGACAGGAAGGCAAGGTTTAAGAACTAAAAAAGTTTATACAATGTGCTTAGGAAGGTTGCAGAATTTATCTTCCATCAGCTGGAGTTCGACTGAGTGACAACATGATTCGGGCATATCTTTCACACAGTTCATGTGTGGAGTAGGAGGGTAACTTTGGCGGGTCATTGAAACCTTTAATCTCTGTAGAACAATCTAGCAGTTTTGGCAGGAAATCTGTCAGCTTTTCTTGCAAGTTAGCTGCAAATAAAACAAGAAAAACAAACATAAGCATTTATGTCTGCATGTAGAATTCTCCTTTTTCTGCCCAACATTGACTTATTTTTTATTGGTGGGTGGGAAGAGGAGGAGTTTCACTTGGAATAATCCACTTTCTTCAGGTCTGCCAGCAATAATTAGGACATACCAATTCCTAGTAAGATGTTAATATAAACGCCCCTTCAGATGGTCTAACACCACAAATGCTTCTCCATTCAAAAAGCGTGTTTCCTTTAAGGCCTAATACCCCAGTGCAATATATGGAAAAACTATTTACTTAAATGTCTACAGGATTATTCAAGTCAAGGTAGCTCAAAATACATTACCAAGGCACAAAAGATAGAAGCTCAATTCAAGACATTGAAAACATCACATTTATATATATTTAAAAAAAAAAAAAAAAAGTTTTGCAAGGGCCTTTTACCTTAATGAATAAATGACTTACGTTCCATTTCTTGTCCAAGATAGGAACACCAACGGTTTCTCATATCTTCCACAGCAACAATATCTTTTTCTTCCATTTCATCCACCAGTAGTAATGGCAAACACGGGACAATAAGCTCGTTCATAATGATCAGGCCATTATTTACTTCCTGATCATCTCCTGATTCAAACAGTGCTGCAGCATGTTCATTTAGTTTCTTCATACACCACCACAAAAAAGGAAAGCCTTTAAGTATACAGCATTTCACATTCTACCATGCATCAGTTTCTTTTAAAGCAGCCTTCCTACAAAGCTACCTGGTAATTTGCATTAACCACAGTTGCGCTTTAACATTTACAGCAATGATGCATATATTCTATTAAACCACTTGATCTTGTGCTATTCCTCAAAGACGCTTCATTTGATACCTGCCAACCCAACCTTTGCAGCTGTTCTTTTTAAAGACTGAGGTCCTATCACCTGCTTTTGTTTTCTCAATATTGCTAAAAGTGACATAATCAAAGAAAAAAACCCTTGTTTCCTGCTGATGCCTTTTCCAATATTTGTCTCCCCATCAAACTGTGGCAATAGGGTGAGTCTGCTCACCAATACTGTCAACAGTTGTTCCTACCTAGCCCAGACATGATGGCAGTGAGCACGCTATTTACTATCATAAGGATGATGATTAATTATTCAAAAAGGAAAATGGGGATAATGTTTTCCTTCTTACTTTGGCTTTTTTTCCTGACACAAATCTTGTTAATGAAAGGGGTTTGGGGTTGGTTTTGGTTTATGTGATGGCAACATTTTTCTACTAATTAATTTTGTTAAAGCTATGCAGCAAGTTCAACTTTTTGAAACATACTTCACCCTTCACTTACTAGCAAACATTCTCGTCTGTAGTGAGATATCAGCTCTTCATCATGCCCTCTGTACGGGCCTTTGGACAAGAGTTCTTTGTTATTCTGGTAAGCATAGATAAGGTAGAGCAAGGCTTCCATATAGCTGAAGTAAAGAAACAACAACATTAGATGCAACATCCAGGTACCACCTGTTTTAAGCTAACTACTGTGCTCTTCACAAGATAGGTAACTTCACTTGCTTGTTTGACTGTAAGTCCACCCGTCCCCACCAATCTCTTCATAATGGTGTTTTTTCTACCACACAATTTTGCCTTTTATGCACATTACAACAATTTCTTTTGTTATCAGGTTAGATCACTTGCACATGAAGTCTGATCCAAAGCTCACTGAAACCAATGCGTATCATTTCACTCACTTCAAAAATAGCTTTGGATTATCCTTGAGTATACATGAAAACTTAAATTTTTCCTGCATGCACTTATGTCACATTAGGTTTGATCTTCTGTTGCCATATTTATCTTGATAGTATTCTACACCTTAGCAAATAAGATTTAAAGCTGCCACCTTATTTCTAAAAAATAAACTGTGAATTTTTAGCCTCACTATAAGTTCTTCCAAACTACTTAAGACTAAAGTGATGGAAGCCACAACAGCATTTCAAAAGCAGAAGTGCTAACAGACTGTTGATATTTCCGTCTTTAATCTAAATGCAGAAGATAAATACAAGCCTAATTGCTAAAGGACGAGTAACAGAAGACCTAAGAACCTAACAGTTAATAATCAACAGATTCCCTTCACACACAGATTAACAATCTCCCCTTATACTGCTGCATACCATTTCCAGCAAACAATTTAAACCATTAATTATCTGACTTACAGAAACCCAGTTATGACAGACAGTCAACTGAAAGCAGTTCAGGCAGCTACCCTAAAAACAAGCAGTTAGAAATCTCATTTTTATTCAAACTAAAAAAATCTAGGAAAAGAAATTTCCTAATGGAGTGTTAGAGGAACAGTACATTGTGCACTTACTCACTCCTAGTGAGAACAGGAAGTCATGGTTAAACTACCAAGACCAAACCACCGAACTACTAAAAATGGCTAAAAATCGTGGGAGCACAGAGAGGGCATGCCTGAAAAATACATGTCAGAATTTTCGAAAGTAGACAAACTCAAGACTTACAGTAATGCCTCCCAATGAGACAACATAAAAAGAAGGGAAAAGGCTACTTGAAATAGCAATAGTTCCTTAAAGCTTTACCTTCTAATATCCCTCTTTAGAAGTGCAAGATGAAGCCCAATGCCATAATTTCAGAATCTACTGCGAAGTTATTTCTTCCACCATGAGATCTGCTCATAGTCTCTTGCAATTCCAAATATTTATTGCTTAAGTAATTAACATATTAGTACAGTCACTGTTCTCCACCTTTTTGTCCTCAAAATACAAAGCTGTGCTTTCATTAAAAGAAGTCCTATTACCCTCTCCTCAAGTCCATTTCTCCTGCCCATGAAAACTCTTCACACCACTGATCACCGACACAACTGACCAGACAGCAGAAAACTTAATGTAGGAGGAAAGGGGAGAAGATGATTGCAAGCAACTGGAATTGCTGGATATAAAGCCAGAGGAGCAGGACCTTCTCTCCCCTTTCATTCTTAGTTCAGTTATTTGTGAAACTGCAGGTTGAAATTACAGTGACAAAACCTCAGTTGATCCAAATTAAAAACTTAGAATAGAATCATAGAATCATAGAATCATTTCGGTTGGAAAAGACCTTCAAGATCATCGAGTCCAACCATTAACCGTGCCCCCTAAACCATGCCCTGGAGTACCCTTGTCCACTCGCTTTTTGAATATCTCCAGGGATGGTGACTCAACCACTTCCCTGGGCAGCCTGTTCCAATACCTGACAACCCTCTCAGTAAAAAAATTTTTCCTAATATCTAACCTAAATCTCCCTTGCCTCAACTTGAGGCCATTTCCTCTTGTCCTATCTCCAGACACCTGACAGAAGAGACCAACACCCACCTCACTACAACCCCCTTTCAGGTAGTTGTAGAGAGCAATAAGGTCTCCCCTCAGCCTCCTCTTTTCTAGACTGAACTAGAACTTGCTGCTGGTAGTGGCATTATTCCCAGTCCCTATCTTCCTGCTCCTTCCCCCAGTTGTGTGACCTTTCCCTGAAACAACTGTAGTGCAATCTAACAGGAAGGCAAGCTATTTTTAATTATTATTACTGAGTGAATACTGAAACTAGGCATGAAAAAGATACACCAAACTACATTTTTAATGTTGATTTTGTGTTTGTTCAACACAGTATATCAGAGACCACCTGGATAAAGGCCATTTTTTGCCTCCATTTAGAGATTGAGTGCTGCTAGGTATCAATTAGTGTTATTAAAACTAAGAAAAGTTGGTCCACTGAGGGAGATGAGTTTCTGAAAAAAAGCCTCAAAACAGTCCTGTTAATGAAGGTCGTATTTCAATTATGAAAGTCTATATTTTCATAAATATTTTTAAAGTTACATTTTTATGATTTCAGTGTTAATAAGGGAACTGGAAGTGTTCATCAATTTAGTCTCTTTTTCAGGATAAAGATGGTACTGCTGCCCTCTGGAGTGTACAAGATGTGAACCTCAGTAAATATCTCAGTCCTTTGGGAACCTGTAGCTGAGACATGGGTGCGTAATTGCAATAGATGGCTTTAGAGAGGTCAATGGATACCCCGATCCTCACCCACCCTCTAAGCATGCTTAACTCTAGTCTTACTGTCTTTGTATTAAATACCTCTTGAAGCATTTATGAAATTGCATTTCTTGCCAAAGGGAATGAATGCTACACTTCTTTGGATGTTAGATGAGTCTGATAATACCATACTTTTTTATTTCTGACAAATATCAGAGTTTAAGACTGGTCATTACAGGCTTGTTTTCTAAATTACGAAGATGTTTGGTAACAAATGCCTCATGCTAATTCTCCAAGTTAATGTAAATAATGGAAAACTATATAAAAAACACTGTTCAGCACATAGCAGAAACCTGTGCTTCCCTCCCTCCCCCTGGCATAATCAGAATATATTATGTTAAGAAGCAGATTAGTGAAAACACTGGTATTTTGCAGTCAAAGGTGCCATCCTGGAGTCCCAGTGCCAAGGAACTTGAAGATCTTCCGTTCCTGCCTACATGCTTAAAGCATGCATGAAGTCTGGTGTAACAAGGAGGGTTCCTATATACCACACCAACACCCGAGACATTTTTGCCTCCTTAAGGGATCAAGCAGTACCAGAGTGTTTATTTTTCAAATAAGCCAGGTAATCTTCTGACCAACCTTTGTACATAAGCTGTTTAAGACTGACAAAGTGTAGCATATTGCAATTTAGATTATTAATCAATGTACTATTTATTACATGCTAGGAACCAGAAGACAAACCAAGACTACTATACAAAGACATAGCTTGTCACAAAGACAAGCCGATGTCTATTCCAATCAATTTTCCTGGTTTATTTGGGGCCTTTCTTTTTCTGGAGCATACAAGACAAGAAAGAGAAATATGAAGCAATTTACTACAAAACATACAGAAAAGAAATTAAGTTTGATTCCCACTATAATTCCTCTACCTACTGTGTTATACGAAAAAAAAAAAATAATCAGTGATTGACTACAGAATTGTTTTGACCATCAAAAGTTTGTATCATGTGCTTAATTTTCACACCACCAGTGTCAGCCACTGGATATTTTGCAGCTAATCGTTTCATTCCTTTGGCTGGGCATGGGACGAGGAGGTACTTTTGAACAATTATGTTTCAGACTCTTCTGCAGAATGCTTTGAGGCATTTACACTGTAATCACCATCCTTGTTGCATGTAGTAGATCAGAGAATAAATTTTAGCTGTAGGGCGTTAAGTAAATAAATGTCACCAATTTTATATAGCCACAATTCCTGACTTGGTTCAAAAAGAGAAGCGAAAGAATCACCACTGCCTCACGGAGCTAAGAAGAATTAGCTACAACTACGATAGTTATGCATTATAGTTTTCCTCAAGTATGTTCTTTTTTCCTGACCTTTAAAACCCATCATGTGTGGAATTTTGGCTCAGACAAATGCAGAAGGCAAAACTTTGCTTCTGTGAGAAGACCCAATACAGATAAGGCAGGGACTTGAATAATTGTGATTGCTGATGAAAGCAGATAAATGTATGTGCATGTGGTGCCAGAGAGGAAAGATTTTTATGTCCAAGGGATATCCAGAGCACTCAAGAGTAGGAGAGAAGGAGGAACACAGGTACATGTGGAGGGTTCTCTGAAAAGAGTCCATGGCTTGATAAGAGATTGGAAATGGAGATTAAGAATAGAAGTTGCTTGAAACTTTGAGGTAAATGTAAGACTGAAGACATTAATGGATCGAATAAATGCTTAACTTAAATGAACAACACTTTAAAACAATTCTTAATTTAAAAAAATAGCTTTACTTATCAATATTACATTTTGCCTTCAAATCGCTCTACTAAATTTGAGTTGTACACAACCACTTACCTCTTTTTTTGGAAAAATTCCAATCCTACCATGAGAAACATGGTTGTTTCCCTGAAATTTCTATAGTCTTGATGCCATCTCTGCATATAAGAAAGGGTATATAGAATTTCATCCACAAACATGAAATAAAAAAAAAATTTAAAAAAAATTGTAAGCCACACACTTTACTTAGCACTGAATACTCATAGTTAGTGCTAAGAACCCCTAGTAAGTTTGTATGTGTGGAAAGTCTGCCTGAATCCCCCCTCCCTCAATAAAAAGAAAGTTTCTTAAATATCTAAAATATTTCTAGATAAGATTATTTTTACCAAATGTATTACCATTTGAAAGGAACACAAAGCATCTTTGGAGAGCCACAGTCAGAATTATGAGATCCCCTTTTTCTTCTCAAGAAGAGCTGAGAAGCTAATAGGCTTTTTTTTCTTCCCTCACTCAGTTGTTTACTCAGAAAGTGTTAGAAAGCTTTCTCATACACTAAACATTAAGCTTAATTTTCAATGTAAGAATGACAGAAAAAGCCTGAGCACTTTACATGGGAAGTGACAAAAAAAATCAAATGCAATTCAGACTGTGGAGTTGTTTATATTGGAGCAAAACATTTATCTTACTGCATCACCATTTATACAAAGTGACTACTGGTACACTTTACAGGTAAATGCTCGAAGTGAGAAAGACACTTTTACTGCAATTGGTTAGTAGCCAACTTTCAATTGCTCATTAAAGATAAAATAGGGGACAGCAAACCATAATACATAGCCACTTACAGATTCAACACAAAGAGCATGAGAAAGGGTCCACGAAATACCAGCTTACTATACAGGACAAATACTGATACAATCTTTGGAGAAACCACCAGCTATCTGCCTCAGGAGCTAAAAAAGTGGCACGTATCTGCAGGGGAATAAAGACACCCCCACTCTCTCTTTCTTAAAGCTAAGTCCAGAATTGTTTATTCTACCTGTGCAATGCCATTCAGCAAATGGTAAGATACTGAGCCTTGCACAGCCTAAAAAAATGCAACAGAAATCCCACTATGAGCATCCCTACCCCTCACAGGGTAGGGAGGGCACATTGTAATGTAGTAGCATCTACTGTAGGTCCTGAACTCAGTAACGAGAAATGACAAGTAAATATTTTTCATTTGGCTTGTTAAGGGATAGATTACTCCCATAGTCCTCCTGACCAAGCTGTTTGGAGCTAATAGCACAACGATGAGATCTAAGTGGTGCACTGGAATCTGCCTAGGACATAAATATCCACTGTTAAGAGGCCTTAATGAAGAGTATTATGGAGAGTTGAAACTGATGCTGTAAGATCAGCTACAGACTTAGCTTTAAATATGACATGAATTATTTTGGCAAATGTTAGTCACTATGATTTATTATCCGAGATATGCTTTTTTTCTTTCCAAGTTTTTCTAAATAGCACAGGATGAAAAATTAAATGCATAAACTGGTTATGTATGGTCTCAGCAAACAAAAGAATCTGGTGCTTGTAAAAAAATGGGAATGGCTGCAGAGACAGACAGAGGAAAAGCACAGATGTGACTGCCTGTGACACGGTTCTCAAAATGCTGGGCTTAGACCACTCTCACTCCTTCACTGCTAGCTGTTTCTGACTAGAGAAAGCCAGTTGGCTCGTACGGTGATAAATTATTAGTGACGTCAAGACACATTAAGTAGTAAAGGACAGACTCGAACTTGACATTTATTTATGGCTCAAGTCATTGGAATTACAGATGTGGAAAAAAACAGCTTTAGATCAACTGATCAGAACAGCCTTCCTACAAATAAAGGGTCTTTCAACAACCAGTTTTAACTTCTCAGTGTAAGACAAGAAGAAATTTATGTAGATAAAATTCAGCTTACTGATAACTACTTCACATTACAATTTAATGCAAAGCATAAAAAACACTGACCTCGTATTCCTCCATGTTTACTTCATCTGGCTTTATCATTTCAAGTTTAGCTTGAGCAACCTTCATTATGTTACGGCACCTTACAAAAAGCAACAAGAAATCATGGAATATTACTGGAAATTCACAAAGGATATTATTCATACAAAGATAGCAGCCTCAAACAGTATAAGCTACAGCCTTATGCAAAACAGCATGAAAACACAGTGGAAAATGTGCTTTTTCTTATGCATGGCATAATCAGCAGGAGAGGGCATACTTGTGAAGTATGTGTGATGGGGGCCTGTGCTATTTAAGAATTACTCCTTTTTTTATTTTGCTAGATTGCCACATTGCTTAGTCTTTCTTTTTAATTTAAAGTTCAGATGGCTTGAAACTCCCCAATATTTACTTTGCAAAAGTAACATTAGAGGATTATTCACTACACAGAAATCAGACTAATGTTCTTTACCTTCCAATTTATTTATTTATTTAAATAAGTAAATATATGGAGTTTTGAGTGGAAAAGAGATAGACATTGTCTTGCTTTCAAGTAAGTTATCTAGCTTGCAAGGTTTTGCTGTCTACTGCTGGCTTTCAGGGCAGTGAAGAAATGCAAATTACACAGCCTTACACAGTGTTTTGAAAGCAGGTACAGAAACCTATGTGCAAAATTATGAACAACACTGAGCATTTCTCCTTATTTCATACCAATAGAAACCCAAGTTCTTGCTTACTCTTTACAGAGATTTTTATAAAGATTATTTTTTCTTTTTTTTTTTTTACAAAATATACTTGCAAGCTATTAACTAGAAGGTGAAGCCAAACAAACACATTAGCCTTCCCTCTATTACACGCACAATCTGAATATGAAGGGGCATCTCCACACATCAGAGAACATTCATGAGCACAGGAAATGAGACATGCAGATGTTATTACCTTTCATCAAAGCTAAGATTGTGATCTCCAAACTGTTCCAATAATGTTCTCTCAATTATCTTCTTTGGTGCCTGGTTTTGGATGAAGTAAACAATTGCATGACGCAAACGGTAATCACATTCAGGTGGTGGATCTTCCTGGGCTAATTTTAGCAAACGCGTGTATTCCAATTTAATTGCCTAAATAATTTAAAAAATATACATTATTCTTTCTGGCTTTTAACTCTTAAATGTCACAGATACTAACAGGATAATTCATGTCCCATGGACTTTTGTCTACAAAATAATTGTTTAACAATTCCATAGTCCACCCTTCTAACAAGTCTGAACTATCTTTAAAAAAGAAAAACAAAAACAACAAAAAAAAAAACCACAAAAAACCCCAGACAAATGGTAAAGTTGTTCTTGCCTCTCCCCATCTAAGCCTGCCAAAATCCCAGGAGGACCTTTACTTCAAAAGCAGCTCCAATCCTGTGCTACATCTCCCTGAGACAAGGTTTATCCAATCCCTAGAGAGGCTTCTTTAAGCATTTACAGTCCAAAAGCAGTATAAGATTTCAGACACTTTACTTAAAGGAATCTTCTAAAATCTCATAAGGTAAAAAAGGCACCTCTAATACATCATTAAAATGTAAATACATGAATAAAACAAACTCTACAGAAAGTTTCATGAACACTAAGTGAAAATGGAAAATGTTTTTCAACAAAAATCAAATTGTAGTATTTCTAAAGAAAATAATACTTCAATACAAATAGTGTTAGTCTCCTATAGGGCAGGACAGAGTCCTCACTGAATATTTTAGATTGACTTTAGAGGTCATCAGAAGCATTTACTCTTCCAGCTTTGCCAGCACATTAGATTTTAACGAACATCATCTGTTACGTTCATTAGATTTTATTCACTGAAACTATACAGCATGAACATGAGCAACAAGAAAAATAATTAGAAAAATGGTGACAAATGTTAATATGTTCCATAATTTATCTCTCAAAGTAGGGAGATGATCAGATTGTTTGCTAACACTAAATGCCAACTTGAAACAAATGACTTAATACAGTAGCTTCACACATTAGCAATGTTTCAATACAACATATGCACAAAATAAAGCTCCAAAGCAGGCAGAAAAATAGCCTGTTCAATATTTCAAATTCCTTTAAGTTGAAATACCTGGCAGTAGCAGGTAACTTCTTGATGTTTAACTATCAGAAATTTGGGCTCCCATCCTCTGCTAATACACATTTTTTCAGGACTAAACACGTGGGTAGGACACTATTCAGACAGGCTTAAACACAGAGCGTGTGGAGAACTTTTAAAACTTAAGAGAAAGTTCTGCATCAGTGTTTTTAAATACTAATCATATGCACTATCATTAAAAAGGAAGTTTGGGAAAACTGATTATAAATATCAAAAGCCACAGACAGAGTTTCTATTATCTTACATCAGAAGAAGTTCTACCATTAGAAACCCAACATGGATAACTATGCAGTTAAACCCTGTTTATTGGGGTAGGCCAGAAACAAAAAGCAATTGCTATTAGACATTTAATTTTTCAGAGAATTACTTAGAAGTAGGAAAAAAATGCAACACAAAACCTGTATTTTATATACATATTTAAACAAAATAAAATGGTATACTATAGATTCAGAAATCCTATGTACAATGAAAAAATAACACTATTTCTTTACACAGAACACAGGAAAAAGGGACAGTAGAAAAAAGTATTACATGCTTCCATTTTCTCACTGAGAATGTTATATAAAGATCTGAAGGCAAACATTCTGCAAGGAACTGTCTACAAAGTTTAAAGAAGGACGATTGGAAGAGGTCATTGATCAAGAAATATCTTAATAGGTTTGTATTAGTCATGTCTCAAGCCTGAGATCTAAAGGGGGAGTGAAACCTTTGCAGTAACAATGACCCACATCAAATAGGTTTTAGCTGGGTTACACTAAAACAAAGACATCATAGAAAAAACCCACAATTTTCTGTAAACAGTCATTCTATAAAAACCAGACATGAAGAAATTCAGAGTATGACAGTATTAAAAAATATCATAGAAGCTTTTACAATAAGTTTATGGAGTAACATGAGATTTCATCTGATATGTTTCAAAATACAAATTTTGTTACTAAGCAGGACCACTTCATCTGCATACGTTCATACTAATGTATTCCTCAAAAATGAGGCAAGTTCCACTTCTTCCAAGTTATTGCAAACATGATTCAACAGAAAATGAGCAAGGAAACTTTTCTACTCTCCAACAACTTAGTGTCAGAACATTTTGTCATCCAAAGACAAATTCTGTCCCTCGTGAAAATGTTTAAGCATTCAAAATTAACACCAAAGAACATTTCAACTGAGCATTGTTTTGGTAACTCTGAAGCACTAAGTACAGTTCTATTTTGAACTGCATTTTTGTTTTAAAATTATCAAAACACCCTTCATATTAAAAAATAATTAGGTGTAATTAAACTTTCTGGTAAAGAGTTTGATTTGATCAAATGAGGATTTTTTTTCCAACTTAAAAAAAATAAGAGATTGACATCTTTTCATTAAGTAAGAAATTTGAAAAAAAAAAAAAAACAAACCAAAACACTCCAGCACTAAATCCCAAACCAAATCTATTTCACTAAACAGAGGCTATGGCAGGTGTCTCTCCATTCCCTGAGGGCAGGCACGGCTAACTGAGACAGCCCTGCAAACAAGTGTTATGGTCATAACACTTCTCTAAGTATCCATTACAAACACCCACACAAACAGACAAACAAACCAATCCATAAGACTTCAGTTTCCTTACTAAGGGGTTGGAGAATTTTTTGGTGGTGGAGTTTTGTTTGGTTTTTGTTTGGCTGTTGTTTGTTTGGGATTTTTTTGTTTCTTTTGGTTTTTACAATTTCTTCTAGTGCACCTACACCATAACAATTAAGAAAAAAACAGACTGCTACTCAACAACAAAGAAACTTCTTCCCCTTCTCCAGATCACATTTGAAAGGATTTTACATCATGTCAAAGTAATTCCCTAATACCCTGAAAATTAAAAAGATCATGAGCTAAAAATGCTCAGAACTTTGTGTATTTAAGACAACTAACACATTTTAAATCTAGTATCATTTTGAAACCACAAAAAGGCTAGTGTCTAATTCCCAGTAATAAAACGCTGCATAAATAAATAGCATTGACATCCATGCAGTTACACAAAAAAAAGTAATTTAGATTTACTAAAAATCTTTTAAGGAGTACAAAACAAGAACATCTCTTTGAAATAAACAAATGACTATACACTGATGTCCCTGGGTGAAAATGATGTCCTGAAAAGTCTAGCGAAGACATGTTTTTTGTTACTAACGGGAAAAAAACCAAACCATATTCTTATTGAATATCTAGGTTTCATGTTACTTGCTACTATTATTAGAAAGCTAAAATGCAGAAAGGTATATAAAGCTACTGATATCAAGGCAGTGTACACTGAATCAACAGGGAAATAGCTGTCTTTTTCAAGAAAGAAATTTCTAAATGGAGGACTGATATCTTAGAGGAGTATGTATAAACACTGGAACAGTCTTAATATGCATCAAAGGGTGGAGGAAGAAGGCATATCTAACAAGAAAAGTCAGAGGAGAAAAAGTTGAAAATGTTAGTTGTACCTTAAAGAACCCTGCTTCTGGCCCACACCTGTCATAAACACTCCTGGCTTTACCTATAGCCATGATAATACCTTGCATGTTCGGGGTCAGCATGACCTGCCACAAGGGATTTAAGGTAAAAGTTTTGAATGATTAATATTTTAATGACCAAATTCAATATGCTTTTAGTCTCATGCAAGATAAAACGCAACTTAATGCATGCATACATTGAAATGGCACATTTCATTACAGATCTGGTGTGCATATTCTGCAAATCAGTCATGGCATGTGTATATATTTTTACTGTAATAACATATGATTAAAGGAAGCTTACAAAAAAAATTGAAGAACTGTGTCAAATACAATTTAAAAGTTACATCGTCAAAACTTCCCAGGAAAGGAACATGCATTGTTCAGCATTAGTATCCATCAGAAGCTTCATACTGAATGAGTGCTACCCATGGCCACCAAAGGATTTAAAAAAAACGTTTTAACTAGAAAAATCACCCAATCACACTTCATATACACTATACTAAAAACATAGTAAACTACACTGCCTGTATTTTATGCATATTTCAACATCAAAATAAGGGACCCATTGCTGCAAATGCAATTGGTCCCTGAAGCATTTGCAGACAAATTCTTAAAAATCAAACCCAAAACATTTAACAAACACAAAGCCAAACATAAGACACACATCTCACAGCTACTCACATCAGTTATACACAAACAATTTGATACACCTAGGTTACTCAGAACGGCCTTTCCCCTTTGTTATCTGTGAGCAAAGAAAAATACTCCCTTCTCTCCCTGCCCAAGGTATAGCTGGCACAGCAACTGGCACAGCAACCAAAAAAGAAGAACCCCACGCTCTCCAGAAGAGTTTCCGACGTGTAAGAACAACATTAAAAAAAAAGTGAATAAACTTACAAAAGGAAAAGGAAATAGGGAAGAAAGTTATCATCCTCTAGAAAGACAATGGCATGGGGACAACAGTGGAAAAGAAAAAAAAAAAACAACAAAAAAGCAGGTCATTCGGCTAAATCCTCCTGTCGTTCAAGGTGGAGACTACACATCTGTGAGAAGCCAAACTCAGTGTGACAATGTCAATTAATTAATTTTATTCCCCACCCCATACTCCCAGTTACAACTGATCACAATGACAAGGCAGAATACCTGAAATATCCATTTGTCTAGGGAAGCAAAAGTCCCCATAGCCCACCAAGAACACATGCTCAGATGCCTGAGAATATGGGGTGCACCAACGCTATGCCCAACCAAAACAAACACGGAGTAAGCAGTGTCAAGGCAGGACAGTTTGATGACCTGGCAGTGTTGCTTTCTGCTGCTCAAATAGGGCAGCAGAATATAACATCTCTCAGGATAACACGGGCCTCTCATCTGTTCCTCAAGTAGTACCAGGTACACGCACCACCCTGAGTCTGAATTAGGAAAAAAGGAATTAGTTTGTTTTTTTTCTTTTTTTCCTTAAGTTTTGGCAGAGTCAGCTCCACCAGCCATATCAGTTTCAGGTTATTTCCATGGATAATTTAATCCTTAAAGTCCGAAAAGCTTAACCTTGGCAAATAAGGGATCAGACTTGAACATTAGCTTTATTGGACTGACAAGAAAGCACAAATATTGAGAACATCACTCACTACCCTGTCACTTTTTAAATAATGTAGTAGCCCACAGTTTATCACCAGCATTTCAAAGGCTATCTGGCCTAACACAAACATTCAACTTCCACAACTAAAAAGACAGATATACCTCCAGTGTAAATGGTACCATGCAAAGCATGCCCAATTAGAGTAGCTAGTGCTTTCCTTTCATTACAAATTACGACATTGTTAAGGTTACAAATTGCTAAGCATTTAGTCTCGCAGAAGTCTGTTAGGTGTCACGATGTGCAAACATGCCAAAAATTGAAAGCACCGAGGAGGAGCGGTGCACACAACTGCAATCAAATGTACCTCATCGTCATAACCCCCCTCCTCTGACTCAATCACAAAAGTCCCTACATCAGGAATCGCCACCTCTACAACTCGCTGGTTAGGAGCTGGTTGAGCTGGGGCATTATCAGAGCTCTGCAGAAGAAAACCATTATCAGTATGTGTGTGGGGAAAAAAAAAAATATAATCAGAAAATAAAGAAAATTACAGAGACGCAAACTGACGGGCTGATCAAGTAAAATGATGTGCACTGCTGAAGTTCTGAAAAAAATTATAAATATTATTTATATTCTCTAATTAATTAGTTTCTTAATTTTTTAAACAGTACATTTTAAAGTTAAGCCATAATTACTAAAAAGATTTCATTTGTTCTTTATTCACTAATTACACCTTTACAGGTTAGCATGCCAGCATTGCAACCCTAACATCCATTATAAATTTAAGGCAGTTGTTAAAGTCTGTGAACTACCAGTTCTTTTCATATATTTCACCAAAAAATTAGTAAATATATCTGAAGTATCTGATGAATTCATACTAAGGGATGGCAAACAATCCAAAGGCTAACATTTCCTGATGCTCTGGGGAAAAAAAAAAAAAAAATGCAAAGAAGCCTCTAGCAATCAAGATATTTGAAAGAATATTTAAAGGTGCATTACATTCAAAAGGTTTATTTATTTAGAAGAGTAATTAGACAGAAAATCAGGGGAAGATTATGCTAGTAACTGGAATTCTTGCTATGTTAAAGTAAGTTTTAAACAACAGCAGAGACAAATCTCAGCTCCTATGGTCTATCATTGTATAATAGCCAGTTCACAACATTTGAAGAACTTAAACCCTGACTCTAATCTAAGCAACCACGGAGTGCCACGCTACTTGTTCTGCAACTATTACAATAGTCTCATTTTTTAACTAAGATTCCAGAAACATACATAGTATCTATTTACACCCAGTACTGTATAAATACAAAGGAAGACTTGTAATCAGAGGGCAGAAAAAAGGACAACAGGGCAGAAAATGGACACAAATGATCATGTGGTGACTAACCTACAATCCTGTTTGTTACATGTTCTGATATTGGCTTTCCTTCTTTTAAAATGGACAAACAAAAATGGGAGGAAAGGAATATATGCCTGCATGTCAGAATGCATATGCAAGCAGAATAATTAAAAAGCATGCTGATACACTGAGAAGGGAAGCACAATTCTGCTTAAGTTAAATTTGGGTATACAGAGAGCAGCTTTTAAACATTAACAGAGTATCTTCAGACTAGCTACAAACTGGCTTTAGATTCTAACAGCTGAAATACATTTGCTTCTAAATAAAAGAGTTTACATGGTTTGGGGTTTTTTGGTTTTATTTTTAAAGAGCCATCCACCTTGTTGCAGAACAATGCAGTGAAAATACTGGAATAAGACAACATGCATCTGCCTTATTAAGCTTATCATGATGTTCCCCATGTGGTTCCTCAACCACGGTCTTGTGAAGTCCTAAGGCTGATTGCCGTGCAAAGTGTCCTTAGCCTAAACTAAAATACTAGATCCGTGGAATCAAGTCTGTAAGATTCTTCCACATCCCACCAGGATGGATGGCCACAGACCCTAGAAAGAGGACAGTAACATGCAAGACATTTTATCGTGGGTTTGCTGTCTTCATAGCTACCCCTTCAGCTGCAAGTAACTTGTATTACACAGGCTCCCCCTACGCTGTTGTGTGTTCTGAGAACTCAAAAGATATGCAGTAGCCTAAAGCATTAGTAGTAGAGCATCTTTTCATCCAGGGTTAGATTAGTTTGCCTGTTGGCTTTGATTTCAGTTTAGCAGAGAAGGCATGCTTCTCTGCTCTCCCAACACCACAGGACAGAGGAATGGAAAACACATCAGATGTAGAAGTCAAGTTGTCACATCATTTTCAAAGGCTTTACAAGGACCTGCCTGTTGGCCCTGAAGATACCTGGGGCTAGACTGCTTTTGTTTAATAAGGATTCATACCTGAACTTGGGAAGCATGCTTCAAATTTTGCACGTATCTAAATTGTTCGTGTCTCTAGTGGTTACTAGGGGTGCCTAAGGAAGCTATACTGTACATTTCATAGGTTTTATCCTTACAGATATGGTTCCCAGACAGATGTATATATTGCTTTAAAGGCACTTGCTCTTGTAGCCAATATCTTGGTCATTTATCCATATACTTATAGGGAAGCAAAAAAAATACTTGCTGAAAGAAAAAACTGTTAAATATTAGTTTCATTAATAACTCGTGAAGTAGTTAATTTCAAATTCCTCTTAGTATTTGTTGTATGAAGTGAAAACAGAATCACCCAACACTAATTCTTATAACCATTTTAAGATAATATATATAACATCTGATGAATCACAAAAAATAATTTTCATAAAGTTGTGAATTTGCATTGAAGTTACAGGATACTATTGAAAACCCCCTTATTTTTGAAAGCTACTTTAACTTCCATAGGTCTTTCAAGGGAACTCAATTATAATCTTACATTTCTCAGACAAAAACCTCAATGTTTAAAGCAGTATTTTTCAAGTCCTTTACATGGAATGTCAATGTTTACTCCTCAAAAATAAATGGAACCATCTAACATTTTAAAAAGATGGTGGGCACAAACACATGATTGTCATTTGAACAATATGCTGTAATTTTGACAAGTACTTTAACCACATAGAGGACATCTATCTTAGTATTTTTCTTCTACTACACCCATTACTGTAGTACACACTTTCTGGACGGACTTCAGTGTTTGACAGTCCCTGAAGAAACGGCAATTTTCAGTTCAAAGTTTCCACACACACCCCTGTTTATCAGCTATTGTATCATTTCCACTGGCAAGATAAAAGCAAAAGAAGCATTTCAAGCTTCAAAATGTCCTCACCGTATCCATTATAGCTTCTGGACCTCTATCTTCTTGTTCAGCTAAAGCTTTATTGATTGCTTGTACAGAATCTTCTTTTAAGTGCTTTGAAATATCAGTTCTTGATGGCTGCTCTAAATATTCTGGTTCTCCTGCTTGAACTTAGTGACAGAAATAAGATAACAATTTTGTGTGTTAACATAAGCATGAATTTTGAATTGATTAGTTTTATTTGGATCACTGTCTCATAGATAAGGTAACCCACACAGAAAATGCTGGGTAGGTCCCCCCATTCACAAATATAACTTTATACCAGTCTGTGTCTCAGGTAATTTTGAACACTTTCATATAAATGGACCCATGATTTTTTATCAGGAACAACAGACCTGTCCTGTCTATAGACCCATTAAGGCTCTTGAGTGAGGGGTGTTCATCAATCATACAGGGGATGACTGAGAACAAAGATGAGATTCTACTTGGACCTTCTGTGGGATACAGACCCAATATATGGAATGACCTACAGCCACCTGAGTGCCAGATGTATTTTTACTTTGCAAAATAATCAAGACATTATATTCTTCTGACTTAAAGAAAAATCTCAAAGTCTCCCCCACCTAAGGGCAATAAAAGTGATTAGCATAAACAGTGTCTTATATTCCTTACATGATGAAAGCAAATATTGGAAGACAAATAAAACATTCATTTAGTATTTTCCATTACTAACAAAAAAACTAAAACCAGTCTCAAAGTGTTCACGAAGTCAAAACGTATAAAAGATGAAGTCACTGTCCACAGAGTTTACAAAAAGAGAAAAGTCATTAAGTCACTGCACTTTTTACATTCAGTTTGTAGTCATAGATAGTTATGAGAAATATATGCTCAGTCTTAATGACAAATACAGCAATGAGAACATCTGGACAGCAGTCTCACTACACAAATCCATCATGTCATCTTTCACATAGTGTACATACAGCCTTCTGCAATGGAGCAAAAGGTGAATGTAACCTAAAACCTGACAGGTTCTTCTGTGTCAAAGCAGGCATATGTTTTATAGTCAAACTGCCAGTGGTCTTTATAAGGTAGGTTCCTAACAGCATTGGCCTCACTGTTGTTCAGAGCCTTTTCCACAGTTTTAACACCCTCATTTTTACATAGTAATTTCTTAAGTGTGCCCTACTATTGCTAACTCTATCAATACATCGCACAAAATAAATTATTCTTCTCTTCAGATCTAAATTCTGTCCTAATTTAAAATAAGAAGGTAGGTCTTCTACTCAATTACTCTGAAAAGAAGAATATACATCACTTATGGACTAATAAATTCTCATAACAGACTGGTGAGACCTGTTAATAATTACCTGTCTTAAAAGGTCAAAGTTTCCATGGGGGGAAAAAAAAATAAATTAGTAAAAGCTAAGCACAACTGGGAGGGAAAAGGCAGAAGAACCACAAATAATTTTTTTCTTTAAAGAAAAAATAAAACGAAAAAAAAAAAACCCCAAACCCCAGACTAAACTGCAAGTACAGTTACCTTGGTCAAGTAAATAGTTATAATTCAAGGTTACACAAATGAACTTTTTCTTCCTTTCTTAAGCTGCAAAAAAATACATATAAAATGCAGTGACTTCTGGTTCTACTCCTTTTACAAACAGGTAGTAGCAGCTAACCTGGAGCAGGTGAGGGTGCTGGTGCCCTGGGTATCTGAGATAACAACTTCTCCTGCTGTGCCTTCTGAGCAAGTTCTGCATCCCATTCTTCAAGTTCTTTTTCAAAACGTTTATTGTCTTCCTTGACGTAATCCCTTAGATCAGAAGGTAGCGTGTCCATTCCAACAAGGATCTGTCCCGTTTCTTTGTTAAACTCCTCTGCAGTAACATGAAATATAAATTTCAGAAAAAGAAAGAATAGGGGAAAAGAAAGCATGTTCAACAAGTTTCCCCAAGGGAATTACTGGAAACATACAGTACAGCACCAAAACCCCCAAACTATGTTACTTTTAACTGGTTTTATATCTGTCAGGCACTCCTCTGCTACTGAGATGTATGGCTACTGGTCTTACTATCTTTGGATTATACATTTTTGGACACCATCACATCATTGCCATTTTGAAAGATGAGCCTTTTGGGCCATGAGCACCCTATGATTGTGAACATCCAAAAAAAAAGTCACAAAAACACAACCATAGCTTGATTGCATTACTGCCACACAGAGCTGGCCACAATTCAACTTCCCAGCAGAAAAGGGGAAGGAGAGTGAGCCTACAGTGATTTGGAAAGTCAACTGATAAGAACACCACCTACATTGAGTAATCTTCCTTTTTGCTTTGAGAATGGTCTCTGCAAGAGTATCCTAGATCCTAGAGGATCAATCATCTGTAATTGTCCCCTGGCAAGCAGGCCTCAGACTTAGAGTGGCACAGCCACCCTACAGGGCCCACAAACCCGATGGCTGCAAGTCTACTACTAATCTGGCAATGTAGAAGTGTCAAGGCTAATATCGGTTCTTATTTAAAAACTGAACAAATGTGCACTCTAGCTTTATGCCCTATGAAAAGGCAGGAACATGAAAATTTTCCACCACTTATTACTAAATCTCTGGCCATTTTCACAGTCAGTTCCCTAGCTGTCATTATCAGGCCTCACAAAACTCATGCTAAGGGATCTTTGTCCTCTCTCCAAACACTTCCGTATAAGCCTTATAGTTACATACTACTACATTGTGAAAAAATTTCCTGACCCATGTATTACTTTGGTTTAATGTGTGGTTGGTAGGGCTAAGTTATTCGTATTTCAATATACTGCATAAAGCTTCAAGTTTCTATGCTCCAGTAAAGTTCAGAATTCTGAAGCTTATGAAAAAAAAAAGCTACATGAGGATTCTAACGTTAAGAGGCTCATTTCTGTATTCCCATATTTCTGTTCTAATGTTCAGTGACATAGTATCTCCAAAATTCTGAACATGCGATCACTTGGCTAAAATGTTTACAAATTAGCAAACTTAGTTTATTTTGCTCTCTTAATAATGCTGAAACACTGGCATTATCTTTATTAACCTAAAAGTTGAAGAGCAATTGTTCCACCTACAAAACCAATCTGACTGACAGTTATGAGCATAAATAGAACTTTGAATAATTATTAAAACCATTTCAAAAATCTGGAAATACATCTGAAAGAAGCTCACTTTATCAATATATTCTGCTGTTCTACATCATGCAGAAAACATTTCCATAACATTACCTTGTATCAAGTATTGTTCCTTATCATTGATATACATTAAACAGTATGCACTGGCATTCCTGTAACCACCAAAAGAGTCCCGTTCCAACTCTTCCCAAGTTGACTTTGTCACGGAAATATCATTGTACTTCATCCATCTGTTCTGGTGGTGGTCATAAATATATGCCCAGTAGTGTCCTGCATTAGCTTGACCTTCATGAACTAGCACAGCATGCAACCTATAAGGAACCTTAAAAAAACAAAAACAAAACAAAAAAACCCAAAATGTCAAACTCTCCTTGCCAGCATTTAGCTCCTACTATCTGCCAGCAATAATAGCTACATTAAATAAAAGTAACAAAAATAAAGTTAAACAGGATCAAAACAGGACGGGGGGGGAGGTAAAACTAGCAACCCACTAAGCAAAAGGACTTTGAACTATTTTACTTACCACTACTAGTTACAAGAGATCTTAAAAACATTAGTGAGTCTATAGCATAAATGTCTACTCTGCTGTCTTTCCTGCCAGGCATCCTCTTTTCTTAATTCCTTAATATTCCTACTTTCCTTGCATCTACAAACCACCTTCAAATATGTCAGCCTTCAGTGTCTAAGATTTGCTCCAGTTCTGACGTGGTAAACTTGCCCTGAAGTCTGGAAAGGCATATGCAAATTCAAGGTAATAAACTCTGTGCTTTCTATGTGCCAGTAAGAGAGTTTATTTAAAGGAATATCTGGGAGTTGAATATTTCCATTACCCAAAGGTAAAATTCTTCCAGTAGAATAGGAATACAATTGTTTTCCAGTATTTTAAACACATCAGTAAAAACATTGCTAAAAGCAGCATGGAACACATGAAGAGGTCCTCTCTTCCTCCTGAGGCAGAGAAGGAAGATAATTGGTTTCTAGGATCAATGTAAACAGTATCCCAGGTTACATATGTTCACTGACAAGTAAGTAGAATGGAAAACTTAGTTTCTACATAAATAGTTGGAAATCCTAAGGGGAGAGAGAGAGAAGCAGAATGAATGAGTCCTTCCTTACTTAGAAGTCTGTTAAAAGCATCTTGGTGATCAGCTCATTTTAACCTGCTGAAACAGCAAATGCAACATAAAAGGGAAAACTGATCTTCCCTGCCATGCACAGTATGCCTGAATGACAACAGCTCAGCTAGGATGAAAAACCTGAAACCATCTTTTACTGGTGTCACAGTCTGGACTGCAGATAAATGGTCTATTTGACACAAGGTGTACTAAATATTTGTTGCAAATATCATTTGAGCACCACAACAATCAGTAACCATAAATACATATGTAACTATGACTTGAGAAACTCCTTGAAATTATTTTTAACCTGATCATTCTCTTCGAGGCTATATGCAAGTGCTGGAGATTTATGCAACCCCACTTGAACTGAAAAGCTCACTGACTGCACAGCAGCTGGAATCAAACAGTCTGTCATCACAGAGACCAAACTGCACTGTAAATCTCCCAAACACAAGAAGTATACACAGAAGAAATCCTAACTCCTCCTTAAATCTGAATGCTCTGGGGTTTTTAACATCTGTTATCAAAACAGTGTGAAAGCCTTCTTAAAATGATTGCAAGCCCATGCATATTCACAGAAATATATGCAGATCCTGATTTAAAAAAAAAAAAAAAAAAAAAAAAAAAAAAAAAAAGGTAAGTGAAGCCTCTTTAGACTTCGACAACAAAATCTCCTCACCCTAAATTAGGGCATTAAAATCCCAGGTGAATTTAAATCATTTTACTTAAAACCATGCTAAGTGGGTCAGCTTGAGGGCCCCTACCCTTTCCTCCAGCTCTGGAGAACCAGCTGTCAGTCACCCATGCTGAGTTTCCAGGAAGGTTCCCCACAGAGGTCTGTGACTGGGGGACAGGCGAGCTCAGTGCTGACAGGCATCTCTTCCAATAAGCCATTATATCAACAGTAATTAACAGTACAGGGCAACACAACAAGTAAATACTTGGCATTAAACTTCTTAGCTTACACTTACTACTCATGAAACAGAAATGGAGCTTCACTGGCCTCGTCACATGTAGCTACAGAACAGATATATCAAAGCTGATGTATCAAAGATGAATTCTCACAGGAAAAACAGGTGCGTCACACTTCCCCACAGCAAGTTCACAGAAGGAGGGAAATAATCAAATAAGCAGCTGATTAAATCTATTCATTCAGGAGGATGAGACAAAATAAGAATTTCAGGAATATATTTGATATGACAACTGTGGTTTCCTTAGAATCAAAGAGGACACAAGGAGAAGATGAAGAGCTTCTTAAATAGTTCATACAAACACTAGGAAATATCCTGCAAATATAACACGTTTTCCTTAAAAAAAATCTAGTTTTATGTACCCAGACCTTATCAACTCACAAAAGAAAAGCTTTCAGTCCTACAACTGTATCATTCAGAGGAAAACATCAATACTGTGAAACTGCTTCCAGAGACTGGGGCAACACTAATCCAGTTGCCCAGATGCAGACAGAGGTAAGCAGGGGAAAGCAGACAGCTATGTGCACCTGCCTCCTTCCTATTGGGCCAAAACACCTATAGGGACAAAACCAGCTGAGCACAGAAGGGCAGCCTTCGCTTCCACTGTGATTTCAGATGGGTTCAGTACCTATTTGTTCCCTAACAATCACTTAAAACACACCACTACCTTCAGGCATGGCACAGGAACCCCCTCTACAAATCTATATACCATCTTCATTGTCCTCCATTTCTGGAATTCTGGTTCAAAACAAAAAATTTTAGCCTACATTATACAAATCTGCACTAGGACAACATGTTTTACTAAGTAATGTCCTTTTTCCATTGTAATGATTGCTGACTAGTATCTTTGCCACCCAGAGGTATTTCCTCCTATAACACCTAAGCCAACACAGGTAGGCTATTTGGATGCAAGATCACCAAATTACTTCATTTTACTGTTAGATAACATGTAGCCTGTAGCCTTCCTGTTACAACACAAGTATTAAGGAAAAAAAATGCCTGCCAGTAGCAAGCTTAAAGAAAGCCATCTAGGCAAGTCTGCCTGAAATCCTTAACATCAGAGTTCGGCTGCCAAGAACTATTACAAGCCATGTACAAAGTGAAAACGTACCTCAAGGAAAACTGTAAGCTGAACAGATCTTACTTGGAAGGAAAATAGTTCTTTTTACTAACAGAAAGTAACAGAGGAAGTAATCCTTAACCTTAAAACCTGTTGAAGTGAGCGAACATGAGTATGTGAACATAAGAAATACCAGAGGAGCCACTGCTCCATAGTAAAGCATTCTAAAAATGCTGTTCAGATTACACAGCATGAGAATCTCCCTAAAAGGCAGCTTAGACTAATAGTCAAAGTTATGACTGATACTAAATCTAGACAGAGTTTTTTAAAAATATATAAATAAAAACAACAAAAAACCAAAACAATGACAACAAAAAACCCCCCTACTAGCATTATTAACTACAAATTAAAATCAGGAGCCTTGAATTCCCAAGTATTAGTATGGAAGTTGCAATACACAATAGCAATAAGCATCGAAGTATAAAAATAATAGTTTCTTGTGTCTAATGCTTTGCTACCTTAAAGTCGTAAGATTACCTAGTAATATGGTCAAATCGGGGTGAGGAAATTTTATTGTGTTATATAAAAACTGAAGTTCTGCATTGAAGTCAAAAAAGTCAATCAGAGATAGAACATATTTGGGCTTTTCATCACTAAGTTGCTTAAACTTAAGTATGCCACCGTAAAATATTGTAACACTGTCTTTCATCTGACTGCATAACTAAAAGGCTTGCAAAACCCATTATGACTTTCCAGTGAAATTTCTCAAACCACTATATATAATTGTTGTATACTTGCTATATTTTCAAGCATCTACGAACTTCAATAAAAGTGACAAAAAGGATCTATTTTGAATTCTCATGCAGAAATTGTACTTACTTGGACCATTGTTTTGTCAGAGTACATCAATTCAATTGTCCGATGTATTCTAGATATACTTTCTTGTAAATCTAAAAGAAAAATAAAAACAGAAGCTCTCTTCCATAAGGCTGCATAATTGCACATGGCTACATCTATATTAAAGCAGAGCATGATCCGTGATACACCACTGCTTGTTTCCTAGAGCTCAACCGAGCCCGCCCCTGCTGGAACAACTACTTCTCGTTTCCCTCAGAGCAAGGGAATGGACCATAAGCTCTACCCACTTCAGAAAGTGCTTGCTCAGAAATTTGCTGAATTTTCCCTTATGGAAAGGGTCACCCTAAACTCCCCTGCAGAGCACCAAGTCACAGCATGGGCCCAGCCACTATCACACTGACAGCTCAGACACATCTGCAAAGACATCCTTTGGTGTGGATCCCACCTCTGTTTCGCTCTACTCCCCCCAACATCAGGTACAGATGAGAAACCTGTGTTGAAACACCCATGGATGCTTCACTCAATGCCCAGTTTGCATCTTCAGTTTATATACCTCCAGTCTACTGCAATCTCTTAACTGACTTCCCTTCCTATGTCTAGAGATAAGTTTAGAAGTACGAAACAAGCAACTCAACACACACATGTACGTTAAGGCGATTTCCCCCACTTCCACAAATCTTTTCCAACAGCACATGCATTCCCCAGCCTGTGGCATTACCTCTAGTGTCATTCTCTACTTCAGTCCTCCAGCGATGCAAACAGCCTTCTAGGACAGACAGCTCTTCCTCAGTGATGTGCCTTGGTGCCGGATGCATTGGCAGATCAGGAGGAATTCGTGATTGTGTGAATGGTTTATGTATTACCGATCTTTGTACAGGAGATGTGCTTGGAACATCTGAAGATGAAGGCCCCTGCTGCTCTACTGTGCTGCATTCATTCAAAACACGAAATACAAAAATTGAATCATTTAAAAGCTACACCATAAAAATAATCTTTTCATCTGAAAACAGAAATTTTAAAGGTAATTTCCTACAGTGCAATCCAGGAAAGGTTCCTACAATATCAGTATGGAATTAGTATGTAAATTCTGAAAACTTTGTGGTGTACTACATGTTAGCATAACAACAACTCTGGCTGCCAATACCAAAGATAAAGGAATCTAAATTGGATTGAATCAGTCAAACCACAGTTTGCCTTACCTGAAATGCTATTCAACGCTTTCAAATAACGTCATGCAAGTAATCACTGTGGTTTGAAACATTTACTGCCAAACCGCTGGGAGAAAAAACACAGCAGTTGTCTTATGGCTCATTGACCATAAAATCCAATAAACGCAAGTTCTCTGTTTAACAACTTCTTCACATGTCTTCTGCCTAGAAGACTTTCTTTTTCCTATTGCCTACCTACAACTTGTGTTAACTGAACAGCAACAATGTAGGGACCTCTGATATTTACAGCACACTGGAAATTTAGCACCAAACCATCTAAACTTGTTCCAAACAAGCCTTCTAACTCAAAGAGCAAAGCAGCTAGCTTAGGAGAATTCTACAAGAGCAGCAGAATATTAAAAATGAGAACCTGTTACAGATATTTCTCTTGCCATCAACAAGACCACCTATATGTAACCATATGCATAACAGGAATCTAAAGATCTTTCTAGCAAGCCACTGCCTTTTTAGCAAGCCACTGACTTTTTACTTTGTGTACAGCATCATGATACAGCCTGAGGAACCTGGATTCTTCGGTAGTTTAGAAAGTTCTGAGAACATTAAGTGCTGACAACGGCACTCCACATAACATGCTGTTGTGTTTCTACAGATTGACAAAAAAGTCATAATACTTACATTTTTACAGAACAAACTTCCTACATAGGAGTTTGAACAGACTATATTACTTCTGATACTGTATTTCATGCAAGCGGTGGTAGCTTTTAAAAGTTTGTCTTCTCTTATCAATCATCACAATTCCTACTGGCATTATATCAGTAAGACATTTGAAATATTTTAAAGGCTTTTTAGATTCATTTACTTCACTTCTCTGAACTACACAGTTAACCATCTTGACCGGACCAGAACCTAGAACTCTACTTTCCAAATGCAATATAAAAATCTCTGTTATAAACTGTTAGCGTCCACATAGCCAAGTCCTATCCTAGATTATACTCTATTAACTGTTACTAATAGTTACTAGCTTCAATAATGAGAAAAACAATATTATTGGACCTTTATCTCCCTGATACGTTGGCTACTCTGTATTTAAAAAGTCAGACTATTAGGTTCCTGACAAACTGTTAGAATTGAAAGCTGCAAAGCAGAAAAGAAGCTTAACTCCCAGGCAAAAATTAACATATAAATTGTACACCAGAAACCTTGAAGCTCTGCAGTACATACATGCTTCCTAAATTCAGATTTTTAAACAATACAGTTGGGAAGCAGTGACCTCACCAGATAACATGTCTATTTGGAATTGTAGGTGGAACTGTGCTTTGTTTGAAAATGGTAGTTCTCCACCTAAGGACATTTTTATAAGTGCATGAGACAAACCCAGATTAATAACATTTTAGTTTATTTATTTAAGTCTAAGTCTGTTGTGCTGAAAAATACTTCTAGGAGAAACTTTATGCTATACCCCTTAGGAGATGCCTAGTTGTATTAATCTGGTGAAGAAAGCAGTTAAACTCCCTCCCCTCTCTCTCAGCGGCCAGGTTTGCACTGAGGTGATGACTGGCCTCTCACCTTGGGAGAGCAGGAGGTAGCCCTTACCTGGGCAAGGTCTGGGCCGGCAGCATGCCACTGGCAGGGGCACTAGCACCCAGGTCATCAACAGGAGATGTGCACACCGGCTTGCTGGAGGCGAACTCCAAGGCATACTGCAGGACATCTACCAAGGGGAATCGTTTAGGACCAGAACCATAGCTTAAATATCTGTTAACCATAAAATGTATTAATGCCATGACTCTCATTAAAAAAAAAAAAAAAAAAAAAAAAAAAAAAAGAAGAAGAAAAAGATTTCTTTCTGCTTGACTGCATTTAAATAAAGCAAGCCTTTCCTAGCATGTTTCATGCATCAGAATTATCACACTTGTACAGTTTCCAAGGAAAATGGTGAAAGAAGAGATACACAAGAGAAATCTAGAGCAAATAACTACACACAAAGTGTATAGCTGAAAGGAGTTACTAATATAGGAGTTACTGAAAGGAGCCTCTAATATTATTTGCATTTACAGTTATCTATAGTACCGTTCTAATCTCTGTTGTAAAACTGTGAGGTACTCTTTGAGTCTCTTGATTTCATCCCGTTTAATTCTTGTTATTTCTCTGTTTTTGTGCATATACCTGTAAAATATGAAATTTAAAAAGAGGTGTCAGCCCATAGCATCCCAACACAAACTGAGGTCTGTACCCATCAGCCATACTGCTAATGAAAACTCACGCCCTCTAAAACCTACAACATATTAAGCAGTAAAACAGAACTGAGAAGAAAGTGGTAAACCCATTAAGCTCCCCTCCCACAACTTTCAGAGGATGCTTTTTCCCCAGTGTCAAAAGCTCTGTTCGTACCATGGATGACAAACATGTATTAGAAAGCTTCTAAATTAAGTGGTTTAAGTAGCAACCACATAGCTGTACTCCTGTTTCATTATTTAGGCTCACAAATAACATTCAGCATCTAACTGAAAATCATCACGATATTTCACCTCTACACATAAACGACACATACTGCTGCTGAGAATCCTCTTCAAACCATGCAGTCCATCTGGAACACCATGAAATATCTGACTTCTCACCCTCTTTCCCAAATGGGCTCATAAACAGTGATTTTTCAGAGTATTTTGCCTGTGTACACAACTACCTAGCAATAAATTAAAGACTGAAGTGCAAGCAGGTTTTAGCCCAAAGTAGCAGTATGTCTTAAATTGTTATCTATGTGTATTTTCTGAAACAGATGAAACCCATGAAAATTTTAATTTGTCTAGCTGGAACAGAAATGTACTGTGATTTAAGCTAGTATAAGATGCACCAGCAACTTTACCAAACTCATGAGATTTAATTTATATTCATACTAAGACTTTGTTGATAATATTGTACTGTACCTGTCCAGATACAAAATTGGAGGAAATTCTAATTTGTTGTGTATCTTCTCTGGTCTCCCCAAAGCCTGATTAAACTCAAATCTTGATAGCTCAAAAGTTAAGACAGGAGGAAGCTCAGTGAACCAGTGCTGAACAAAAGAAAAACAGAAAACCCCACAATGAATACCTTCCAATAACAGAACTTTAATAATAATGGTACAATACCTGCAGACTGACATAGCTATGGGAGAAATTGGTTCTAGAGGGTGGATCAGCATAAGCTTTCCAAAGTTCCCATCTTGCCCCTTCAGTGTAAACAGAGACCATTCGTCACCCACGCTGCATCAGAGCTTTTCAACTCATCTATCACTACCTGCGTTAAAGCAGAGAAGGCAGGAAGGCTGCTTCTTTTCACATTTGTCTCCCTCATACTAAAAGTGGCCTACACTTGAACCTACCTGCCTTGCCAACTGTCCTGTTCTCTTTGAACTCTCCAATACCACTGAAAGGGTTCTTTACACTGTGTCAAGTGCTCTTCTCCCTAGTTCCCTCAGACTCAAGTTTCTGACCCTTTCATTCACCTGATATCACCCAAAGTTTCTAATGACCTCCTCCGAAGCAGGATCAATGAGTACTCTGGGCTGGGTCAGACAAGGTGAACACTTTTTCTGGAAATCTCCTCCATACTAACAACCTCTCCTGAAGTCTTGGCTCATGTCTCTAATCACTGCTAATCTGTCCATGGACCAACCCATGTTAGCATCACCTCATCCCAGTTTTCTCTGAGTATTCAGTAGAGGTCTATCCTTAGTCCATATTTCTTTCCTCACATACTTCATTTCTCAACTTCAAGACAAATTCAGCTCCAATTCCAGCATTAGAGTTCCTTTTTTCTCCCCAGGCTACAACATAAAACCCACGGTCTATCCATTTAATACGTTTTGGATGTCTAACCATCAACTGAAGCTTCCCTGATTACTGCAGACACCGTTGCCACATATTTCTGACGTCAATGCCCATAGCCCAGATGTAGCATTTGACTCGGGGCTCACTTCAAGCTCTCCTATCCAGCCAAATGTCTTGAATAGTCTTTTCACACAATACTTTCAAGACAGCCTTTTCTTCCTGTGCTAATGGCTAAAATTCAGGTCTAGGTTCTCATCACTCCACATCTCAGTGCAATGTTTCCTCTCTTCTCCCCTTGCCCAGCTTTAGCACACGTAGCCTTGTCACACTAACAGATTTCCAGGATGTTGCTGAATTTTCCTAGTTCATTGCCCTCATATCACTCCTCTCATCTCTTTATACGCAAAGTGAGCTGCCTTCCCTTTTCTTGCCTATACCAGCCTCCACACCAACCACCTTTTCAGTTTTAAAGGAGACAATCATGACTTCTTTCTTGCAGCAGCTTCACACATCAGTAAATTTCAATGCTAAAGTCAGCAAAGCCACAGCACAATCCTTCCCCCTAAACCCCTTTTATTGCAAGGCCCCCAAACCACTTAACGATGACTAAGCTGCTGACGTGCTGAAGTTCATCAACGATGATGCTGACAAACATTATCTCATTTTCCCCACCATTCTAACTCCAAGTATGTGCACTGACCTCCATTGTCTCTTGAATTTGGATTTAAGTTCCTTGGGACAGGGAATGTCTCTTTTTTCTGTTTGTACATTAGCTTGCTTGCTGACACTCCGTGGCTGAGGCTTTTAGGTATCATGATAATAATAGTAATAATAATAATGAACAACAAGCTAAATACCCCATTAGAGTCAATGGTGGGATCAAGGGGGAAAAATAGAAAGTTACTTTCAGGATCTTTCAATACATGGAACTGCCACATTAATATCATTCTCTTTAAGCTTTGACATCTACCAGCTCGGATGAATGCCACTTGAAGTCTTTGCTCAGCAGAGACAGACTTTGTTAAAACTACAAGAAATTCAGCTTCCTTCAGTACTTCCAAACCTTCCAATGCACTGTAACACCTTTGACGCATTATGTTTAAACATAACTACTAACAGCAGCAACCACTATAAATAAACTGCTTCAGTTCAGGGCAACGTAACCAATTTGCTTGGCCCTGGTAACAATGCAGTAATGTTTTTCTAGATTAGGACTTAACCCATTACCTTTCTTCTGTTGCCACTATTGTCAATCTGTCACATGACTATTTCACTTCCATTTCCACATGCTATGAAGCCAAGCAGATTAAAACCCTGACACTTTCACAGAACTCAAAGCTTAATGCTCTACACCTGTACATGACTCTAGTTCTGTTCCCTGGTTTCCTGACATTACAGGTTAAAAAAACCCTCAAAACCAAACCAAACCAAAAAAAAAACCCCCTCCAAGTCTGACGTGTCTAGTCAAGCATTAATAACTGAACTGACATTTTATGCATGAATGCACACAGGCTTTAACTGCAAGACAACCTTCAGTCCATAAGATAAACAACCATGCTCTTGTAGTAGACACATACAAGACTTCACCTTGCATAAAGAAATTGAACTTTGGATTGTACCAAGATATTTATGAGATTTTTCTTTTCTTCCAGTTTATTTCAGGAAACATGCTAATTGTAGTAAGACATTTCTACAAGTGTTGGAATAAAAAAAAAAATTGAATCATCCTGTGAAAGAACAGCACATCCAGTAAGATGTGTAAATACATTTGAAAATGCTTGTTAACATCTGATTTGGTTGATCAATATTTGATCAATAACAGCTGACCAGAAAAAGGGACTGCAACAGGGATGCTCTAAAACTTTTGTTGATAACACAAAATTGGAAATAGAACTTCAGACTGGAAGATGATTTCAGTGTGCGTCACTAGGCTTAGTAATTAAAACCCTGTGTGTATGTTGATATGATTAAAGGAAGCAAAATTTCATTACAGCAAAATATGAAGGAAGAAACTACACCTGAACTTTTTACTTAAGTAGAAGAAGCCTTCTAAGATTTCACATCTTGAAAGTAACTGTGATGAAACATGAACAACTGTGTAAAGAGAAAGTAGTTCAGTCTTTAGAGGCGATGGGAATTCCCGTATTTCCACATCAATAACCCACAGGTTATTGGAGAGAGCTCTGCCAGAGAAAAATGCTGGGTATATACATGCATGCCAGCAATGAGAGGGGACATTTCAGAGCACACCCTCTTGGTTCTACAACCACCATCAGTCCAACTACCTCTTTTCCCTAACCTGTGACTTCTGCACAAGAAATCTCATTCATCACCTCATCCCAACACCATACACTGCATATGCCACTTCTCAGTGGGGCTCCATCTGAATCCTCCACCCATGCTTCCAGCATGCTCTGACATTTGGCAGCCTCCTGCTCTAGCAAGAGCTCTCCTGGGAGGAACAGCAGCTCATAGAGCAAGTATTGTCTGTCCACCACTGCAGTCAAAGAGGGGGGAGGATTGCCCACCATAGGGGCAAAGAGGAGGATGCTGGGAAACATCAGTAAAAAGGGGAGAGGGGAAGAAGGCTAGGGTGCTGAGGAATTAAAAGACAGAGGCACAGAGGAATACCAACAATGCTCTGAAGCAATGGTCAAATGCACAGCTCACGGTTGCTGTTTACAGGATGGCACAGGGCAGCAAGTCAGTCAGAGCAGTGGTCAGCTACCACAGGACATTACACCCATGACCTCTCTGGAGATCAAATATCAGCAACAGGTGGGAACCAGCCTGTGCCAAATCACCACTGTAAGCACTTAATTGTGCCAGCTTTTAATAAGCATGAACTTTGTATCTTATGAAAAATACAAAAAGATGATACTCTGGATCCTCCAAAAGAGATACAAAGCCCCCAAATTAACAATCCAATTACGCCAGACATCAGAACCTGCACAGCAGCAGGTCATATAAAAACCAACCATGAACCCCAGTGAAAAATAAAGAGCGCTACAGCACCACCCTGAGAGAAGCCCACAGGAGCACTTAACTTACCTCCTGACCAGACTTTGCAGAGTTTTCTGAATGGAGAGATTCAATTTCCCCTTCAATCATTGCAGCTTCTAGGCACTCATGCAGATCTTTAAAGCCATTAACCTGGAGTGGATACTGGCCAAACATTTCTGTGTTTTCAAATTTTTTACCTTCACATAAGAAATTAAACAGTTAAGGTTTTAGAAACAAACATTTACCTTTAAAAAAACCCTAACAATCCTAGGTGACCTGACCTGGTCTACTGAACAATACCCCCGTTTTCTTATTGGACAATTCAATTATATGTATGAAAACAAAGTTACTTGAAAAAGTCGCTTGAATGTAATATTGAAAATTACTGTTTTCCTCTTCTGTCCATTTTTTATATTGGTTTTGCATCTATTGGTAATAAGCAAAACTCAAAATGACTTGGCACCACAGATGTATGGGAAGTTTTACACATATAAAACAAAGTCCTCCTCCAGCAAATAGCAGCTCAGTAATACAACCCTACATTGTATCAGCAAAGTCAGTGGAATTGCTGGTATGAAACAGCCCTTTGTATAAGTACATCTTGCAAAAATAAACCACAAAAGAGAACATTCATTAATTCTGTCCTGAAAACATGACCATAATTTGTTAATGGTGTATAAAGATGCAAGCTCAAATATGAGGAGAAATATGGGTGACAAATTATTTCAATCTATAATTTCAACTTATTTCATCCTAAAGTCAGTAAAAAGTCTTCTTACATCCACCAGTTTCTTTTCATTGGTTTGGTTTTTACATGCCTCCTCAGTTAAGATAAGAACGTAAGGGATGAAAGTAGCTGAATGCAAAGGAGCAAGAATGCTAGCTAGTAGCAAGAAATCTGCAGAACGGTTTTGAATTCTGACAACAAATCGTTAGACATACTGTTCCAGGCCCAGAAACAACCTGGAAGCCACTTTAAAAGATTATAGCTGCTTCATTCAAATGCATCTCAGGAGTCATTCACACTCAGGATGGGGGACAGAGTCACCAACATTAAAAACACTTTCACAACTGCTGGCCTCCTGGAAAGAGAGAACACTGCAATTCTGCAAATCTACTAATTATATGTAGATAAGATAAAAGGAAGCTTGTTGTGCAGCCTATTTCTCCTCAGTACTCTCTCTCTGACACTGCCCTTGAGCAGGTTTCCACTTACTTGTTTTCAACAAACTGTACTTTTAAGAGGGTGAGTTATCCATACCAGAAATTGTGTAGAAGAAAACGCAATTGAAATTTTAAATTGCATTAAATGAAGCAGAGAGAGTGCAAGAGACTAGCTCAATGAAATACAGTAACTTGCCTTCTCTATACCATTAATAAGTGGCAAAAGTGCCCTGATAATAATTTCTTGCAAGTATTTTTGCTTAGCATCTTACCCTAACTTCTACTGCACTTAGGTACCCACATCAGCTCCTAAAAGTTATCAGAACAGTCTTTCTGGACCACTACATTTACCTTCGTTCTCATAGTCTCAGGACAAACATTTTGTCACAAACCAAACACATATTCTCCAAGTATACTTCTGCAGAAGTAGCTAAAATGCTACAACTGCATCATTCACTTGTGTACTTAGGAAAGCACTGAACAGGCATGAGCACAGAAGTGCACAGAAGTCCAAGTAAATTCAGATGCATACCTTCAAGTACACCTACTGCTAGAAATCGTCCATAAAACAACTCCACCATTGGGTTCTTTGGTTTCTCTCCATCCCTGAAAACAGAAAGGATGTTAGTGTAAAAATCAAACACAAATCTATGAACTTTCATAAAACTACAAGCAGAATATTCTGAATTCATTATGGAAATGCTGCCTATTTTACTCAACTACTGTTCATTTAGTTTTGTACTTTCCTCTAAAGACAGTAACAATGATTCATATATTTGCAATAAGTATATTCTGAAAATTAAATTTCAGAAGTGCTTCATTCTAGGAAAATTTATGTAAATCAGATTCAATTCGTGAGTGGTTAAATTGTACAAAACCCTTGTAAAAACCATTTCCTGCAACACTCTAGAAACAGTTATGTATTCAAAAGACAGTTTACAGGTGTTCACTTATACAAACAATGTGTATTTACTTCTGAGAAGAGAAACAGGAGCAAGGTTTTGAAGCATTTAAACTACATGACTGAAAAGCAAAAATGCATTCAAACGATAAAAACCCTAATTGATTATGTACAACACAACCAATCTCTACTCTTCAGATACTTTGGACTTCATTCAACAAGATTTTTAACATGAAATCAGAAAGCGAAAAAAGAATTCACAGAAAATCGAAGGTACTGGCACGTATGGAAAAAACATGCTTGAACTAAAACAAGCTAGACAGTTGGATCTTTTTCAGCCATACAGTGAGAAGTGTTATTTTTGGTTATTTGGTTTGCTTTTTCTCATCAAAATGTACAATATACAGAGCTAGGAAAAAAATCTTACCTCTCTTCTTCAGCTTTAATTTGGAAGGCATCTTCTAGCCAATCTAATAATTTGTGTGTAAATTCACTAACATCTTGCTGTTGAAAAATATAAAATTATCAGTATATATTCACACATGTAACAGAACACAATGAAGTGTCACCTTACAAGGTCAGTATAGCAGTATTCGCCTCCACAAGAGCTCCAAAAATCACACTATGTCTAAGACTATGCCATGATTGATTTTTTTTTTTTTTTTTTTTTTGGTGGCTCTTAGAGCACACCAGGGCTCTGGTGTTCCTCAGCCATCACACTGTCCTGTGATCCTTATTACTTGGGCTCAGCTTTCATACCATGCTAGTCCAAAGGCATCTTATGAATTCCATTGTTCAAACCCTTTGGTATCTAACAAGTGGTGACTAATACTACTTTCATCAAGCACTAAATTCAGCATGCTGTCGTAATTAAACACCTTAGCCACATAACCTCATGTGGGAGAAATAAAGCACCTGAAGAAACAAAGTGTTTCTCAGAAAAGCAAAATATACCCACTATGATTTAGGCAAGAATCCTGAATATGAATATTAGGACCCTCCAAACCAGTATCTACATAGACGAATACTATATTTGGACTGTACCAGCCCTGGATGTACTGTTAGATCAGAAGAATAAAGCTCTTTCAAAAACCACAGACTTGGAAGCTAAATTATACCCTAAAAACAAGAATGTGCAACTATTAGTTAGGTTTTAAAACAATAGTAAGAAAGTATACTGAATAAAATAGTCACACTGGAATTTTTTTGTTTGGTTGGGGTTTTTTTTGGTTTTTCATAAAAGTGACTAGAGATTACATAATATCAGAAAAAAAGCTCAAAGACTGTGATAATTAGGAGTTTCTTGTCTGTGGACATTCTGAATTTTTTTTGTCCATTTGAAGTATTTCCTGTTGCCAGATGACCATATGAAAACATGAGTAAGCTTGAAGGAAAATACATAGAAATTACCTGTTGGGAATCATTTGATTTAAAAGCATCTTTAAGGATTTCAACCGCTCTTGATGGGTCAACATATTTTCTCTTCGAACCAACTAGAAGTGCAAACAGATACCTCAATTCACGCATGAAAGGCAGATTCCTATGTTCCTGTATTTGAAGAAGAATTAAAGACATTTAACAAAGTGGTAACAAAAATCTACTTTACAGAAGCATTACCCAATAAACTAAGCATATATACAGCCAATCATCATAATATATAAGCTTACTTGTAGAACTAGCAAGGTAGTGTTGCATGCCTTTTACTTGCCAGTTTTACAAAATAATGTAGTTCTCTGGGAAGAAAATTACATGTCAGAAACTAAAAGCTCCCTGAAACCACATCTAGATGTGGCTGTTTGACTTGAAATGGGGCTGAATGGACAAGTGGACAACCTGAGTTGCATTTAAGACAGAACTGTTGCTCCCAAGACTTACAAAGCCTTAAGTAATACACTGCAACAACATGCACTGATTTTACTGAAATTAGTATTCCTCTGTACCTCTGGCAGAATTTCTTGTGAGCCTTCACACTGCCTAGTACCTTTTTAAGCTTATTTTTTACTGAAGACATAAATTTATAAGGTGTTCGCAAATCATTATTATTTCTCTTGACAAAAGAGAAATACCTTGCTCTCCTTTCTACCTATTTTTTAAGTACAGTTCATGGGGAATATGGAGTTCTTTTTCTGGTTTCCAGGAAAGAAGCAGAAGAAATACTTTATGCCTGTATAATGAAAAGCACATACACTGAAACACAAATCCGTCATACCATAGATTAAACCACAGGTTACAAATGCTGTGGAGACTGGATATGTCTCATACTCCTGAGTAGATAGTTAACAATTACTTGTGAAATTGAAAACCCATGTAATATCCACTTGTATTTAGAACAAAATATCATTCAAAGGCAGCACAGGTGTCAGATGCTGGTCAAACTGGAATTACTTGATGACAAACTATTTCACATGCTCATCAAACAGCAGGCTTGTTTAGTCACTCCTATGTCAATCCTGGATGCACAAAGCTTTTTGTACATAAAGTCTGCTTTATTTCAGCTTTAAAAACTGTGCATGGTAAATTGGAACATGTTCCACATAATATCTAAAAAAATAGTTTTAGTCACATAAATTCAAGTTTTACTTGCTCTTCTAGTCCACCTTGCAAGACACCTGCCAATTATAAACAACGTTCACAGAAAAGGCTGAAGACTTCATCAAATGACACCCTAATTCAGCATTAAATCACCATAATTTAAGAATAAAATCAGTCTCCCATTTACATATTTAAAGCATTTTATAACAACAAAACAAGGAAACAAATTATGAAAGTGATTATCTTCTTACTATTTACATGAAGTGATCTATTAAAAATGAATAGAATTTCAAGTTTTAGATACAGATGTATTTTGCCAAGATGCTTTAATACCAGTGATAATTCATACGCATAATATAGACAACTGACAAGAGAATACTCTAGATCTCACCTTCCTTTTGTTAAATCTGAAATACACAGGCAGTGAGTATTATTGCATTACTTACCTAAATTTACGCAACTAATTTGGCTGAGTTTTAAGTATACTTGTAGCTTTAGGTTGAACAACTGGCTACTGATGTTAGTGGGATTACTCAGAACAAATACCTCTGTGAAGCCTATAAAAGTTCTCTAAAACTAGAAAAATCCTTGTTGTTTTTTTGAGAAAGCTCAATTTAATACATTAGGCATGATCCTTGACCAGATTATGTGGGCATTACCACAACAAACGGTGTTTCTGACTAAACAAAGCCTAAAATCTTCAAAAGGATGTGAGCCACTCCCCAAGACAAGGTATACAGTTCCACAAAGGACTTGCACATTAAAACAAAAGAACTAATAAAGTGATCACAGCACAGTATATGGCTCTCAATTTTAAAGCATACTGTAGGTGCACCAACACACACACAAAAAAGATTAAAATCAATTTTGAAATGAAAACTGTATGGGAAGTTCATAGTCTAAAACATTCTTTATTTTATCACCTATCCTGCCTGCATAAATAATTTCTTGATACACTGATATTGGAACAATTTATGATTAAGAAATGCTTCTAAAGCAATCTACATGTTTAATACATAGTAAACATTCACTATTGTCAATCAGTATGCCAGGACACTGGCTGGCATAACGATAATGTTGAAACAGGGGGAAAGATGTGCTAACCTGTAGCACAGTAACCCACTTCCTCTGATAATAAAATGTTTCCTGAATATATTGTTGAGGTCAAATATTTAGCTGGCCTCACTGTGTACAGCAAAAAAGATCTGTTCATATGACAGCAAGAGGTAAGAGAACTGGAGAGCCAAGAAGCTGCAGTAACTACAGAGAACCATATTTGTTCTACAGAAGGAAGCTGAGGAACACACCAAGGAAGAAAAGTGAATTTCAAATTAAAAAGAACAAAAACAGATTGGAGATTTTAAGTGTATGCCCAAGTTTAAAATCCAGAAAAACAAAGTCCAATCAGTGGATGCAAACAGGGTGGGGTTGTTTGTTTCGTTTGGGCTTTTTTTAAAGTCAAAATTTATACCAATGACTTGTGGATTCAAAATTTTACATGCCAAATTATTAATAGCATTTGGATTCAATATATTGACAGGAAAACAAAAACACCCCACTATGCAATATTCCCTTAAGTACAACCACATGCTTTAATTCTGAATCAAGAGAGTGTCATGACCCTTGCATTAAACTCTACTTTCTATCAACTGGAAGAACAACAGGATGTAAACCAAAGTTTTGAAAATCCGGGATTATTAAAACTTGGTCTTTATTAGCAAGGAAATTTGATCCTAGGGAATGTCAGTCACACACAGTACTTAATACTAGGTTAAAAATAA
This sequence comes from Harpia harpyja, assembly GCF_026419915.1. Lineage (NCBI taxonomy): Eukaryota > Metazoa > Chordata > Aves > Accipitriformes > Accipitridae > Harpia > Harpia harpyja. Next base: position 29,705,908 of record NC_068947.1, read on the forward strand.
AATGTTTGCTAACACAGGCTACGTTCACATTAGAAATGCTCACCTACTAGCGGCAGTGCTGCTACAGCTGTATCAGCAAAGCCCTTCCACTGAACCTGGTCTAAGCAGCAGTATGCCGAGCAAACTCTGCCTCTCTCAACACCCTGCCCATACTCTAATGTGAGGCTAATGTATTTTATGTAAGACCCATAACAGGAAGCTCAAAGAAACACTAATTAGCACCTATAAAATCCATGCTAATTTGAGCTAGGAACAGTGCAAAATTCAATTACAAGAGAGAAACACCCTTATCAGCCACGAGGGGAAGTTAGCTTCCAATTTTACCTTTTGGTTTCGGGGCAAGTCTTGAGCATTTGCAGGAGGATTGAAATTCAAAACTAGTCTTCGAAACTCCAGTAGGTTAAATAATGACTGAAAAGAAAAAAAAAAGTAAAAAACATTTAAGCACTTCTACAAACAAAATTCTTCCAAACATGCCTTAGCAAAATAAATGGAATGTTAAACATATGCAGTGCTAAAGTTTCATTTCAGAAGCTAGATTATTTCACTTAACTTTACTAAACACATTTTCACTAGAAGATAATTATTTTTGCCAAGTAAACAGCATAATAAAAAAACCTGCTTTATACTTAATCACATAAACAGAACAATTTTAGATGATAGGTACACTACTTTTAAAAACAAGAATTTTATTAATTCTGTAACTGTTAGTTTTCAAATTGAAATTAAAGCCTGTTTAGACATGTAAAATTCATCTTGTAGCCCCTCTATCATCTACCTCCTCAGCACAGAGAGAGTACATCTTTGTATATGCAACTTAAATCCACTTGCAATTATCTGTATTTTTTGCATTGTTTACTCCTCCCATTATTATAGGATCTGTATGATGTACATTAGAGTAAGGAAACAGGATTATACATCTTTGCAGGTAACATTCTCGTTTTACAGACAATAAGACACAAAAACAGGTGTCTACAGGCACACCCACAAAGAACCCCATAGTGTAACACAGAGCCTGGAGCCAAGAGAGTACAAGAACAAAATGACTCCGGGTTGCAAAAATAAAAGTCCAAAGCATTAGCTGAAAACCGAAGTCCTCAACACTTGCATAACCGCATCATTGATGTTCCGTACGGGCAGAAAGCACTTTAACTAAAGTTCACTTCATTACCACAGACTAGCATTTTGATGAAGAAAGGGTAGCAGAAAAGGTCTAAAGCATTTTAAACATGCTCATCAGAGAAGCACCGGGAAGATTTACCCTCCTATTCATACCCTTTGGTTTTACAACCTATGATTAACTACCCCCCCACCCCGCCCCCGATCACATATTAGCTATTTATTTTGGAAAGGCAGAGCTTGCCTCCCCCAGCAATAGACTTTGATCCCGCAACTTGTCCTACACAGGTAAAGACTTAAAACGCAGACCACAGCAAGTTTAATAGGATTTCAACCGCACAGTGTCAAGAAAGTGACATTCAAATTGTGAAGAGGCACTGCATTTTTTTCTAATAATTTAGAACATGTTGGAAGGAAAAAAAGATGAGTTTGTCAAAAGTTGCAATTTTCCCAACTCTCCTCATGAAAGAGCCTTTACAAAGTTTAATCTCTTCCGATACCACACAGTATACAGTGTCTCCAGCAAAAAGTTGTCTTTCCTAACATTTTTAAATTTAAATATAAAATAATTTGAAAAATAATATCAGAAACACCAACCAAAAAACATCTTTCTGACCTTGCTAAATCAACAGACAATTGAGTAGTGAAGCTTTTTTTTCCTCTTTCGCTGTTCAAAATACAGGTTCCCCTTTTATCCGTCCTTGCAGAAAATGGAGATTAAAACAGAGTCCTTTGTTTACTTACTCAAAGAATAGAAAATGTTAATATTTAATTCGAGTGTCATTCTAGAAGTTGATACTAACTGAAGTTATGTCTCATGATGTAACAGCATTCCACTGGTGGGCTCTTCATCAAGCAAAACACAGCAATGTCTTACATACAAAATAAACCAGCTGCTAAAATATAATGTCCAAAGATTGACTTATCTTCATGACTAACCCAAGTGCCAAGCAGCTGAGCTGCCCACTTTCATAACACACATATACGAATTAAGTACAGAAAACTGTATTAAAGTTTAGAATTTTTGCCTGGCGTTCAATCCACAAGAACTATATTTCTTTAATCCAGAACTCTGAACTGTGAACATGTAACTCCATGCTTTACTAAGCTGAACAGACCTATTTTTGCAAGCTGCTGAGAATAATCTAGAGGATTGTCTGATATGGTCTTTTCTTCTTCAGCTTTGTTCTACTCAAAATTTCTTATGCAAGATACTTAGTTATTAAACTTTTCTCCAAAACAGCTTATGCTGTGTGTGGTTGTACTGAGATGCAGCAGAACACTCACAGTTAATCTACTGCTAACACCACTAATGCTAACAGGACAGTACTATGTTGTAGCTCTTCTATACTGAGCTAAATCAACTTCAGGAAACTTCTATCTTCATAAAAAAAAAGAAGGTAATTTCCCAGCGTAAGTATAAACAAGTATACAATAAGCGTGCCTAAGACCAACCAATTTTTGTGCCCGAAGTACCTCAAGGAGGAACCTACGGTTCTTTCTGAGGTAAGGAGATAAAAATGAGCTCACCTAAGCCCTCATTGCATCAGAGACCTCCCATGGCCAACCACCCCAGTGCTTCAGAAAGGGGCTAGGCAAAACAATTCCCAATTTGGCAAGCCATCTGTTGACTAGGTTTTCTACACCCAGGGTAGGTGATGACATGGAGCAGAAGCTGTTCTTCTGCAGCCACTGAGAGACACAGCAGAGACTGTCCCTGGCCCGAGTGCCACCCACTGGCCCCACACCAAAGCACTGGCCTTTGGCACTTTATCCCTTACCCACTTGGCTTCAGCTACAGAAAAGTGTCAGGAGTCCCAGTGCAAGAAAACAGGCTGGATCTGAAAGGTGATACTTCATATCTACTGGCCTAAGTCTTCCAACGTAAAGTATGCAAAACTTATGCATGCAAGAAAAATTCTCTAAAGGGTGGGGGGTTTTTTCCCCCAGTGTATTTAAACCTATTTAAAAGCTGTCATCTGGAAACTTGACCAAGCAAGGCTAAGATAAGTTATATCAATTCAAATTGTCATGAAAATCAACAGATTTTTAGTATACCTGCCTCCTATCATGTCAGTTTGGGGGCTGAACAAGATAGTAAAAGAAAATGAGAATAAACAACAACAAAAATTCAGTATCGGTTTAGGGAGTTCAAACTAACCATGCTGTATGACAAGACATACTGTGGCTTTCCCCTGCTATAGGTGCTGATGATATAGATGTATTTTCTGTCATGCCAGAAAGAGCTAGGTAGAGTTGTAGCTTCAAGACTGTAAAATACTAAAAAGGTTCACTTTTCTGAGTAATGTCTACCCACACTGTATAGAGTCCAAATCCAATTTCAGAATATCAGCTGCCTTGGTTTCACCTAAAACACCCTGCTTATCCCTTTCCCCCTCTTAATGTTTAAGATTATCAAAACTAAGGACCTTGGCAGAATTTAGCCTGCCTGAGTAAAGGTAATTCTTAACATTCTTAACATTCAAGCACTGTGATGCTGCATTAATACTGCAAGAATATAAATTAGTCAGCATATTAAATCCATAAAAGCTTGGCATGCAGAACCACCAGCAGGGTCCTAAAATAGTAGTTACTGACATCAACAATACTTGGAGAGTAGGAAAACAGTACTTCTGTATCTAGATAAGATACGACCTACCAAGATGCAGCACAAAGCTTTAGACAGGCTCTTTGATGGATTCTTGCAAGTTCTATAAGCACAGGGCACTAAAACCAGCTGTTTCACTAAAAGATGTATGAAAACCTTTTGTTTTCTTTGATTAGCAATTTTGTATTTGTTTCCACCATTGAGAACAAAAAGCAAAAAATTTTGCACAAGAACTCGGGAATTTTAAATATTGATCACCTTTATACAAGTTTACACAAAAACCTTAATTTCATAATGCTGTGAACACAGCCATCTTCCCATTCAATTTGCAAAGGTTAAGCTTGGAAGGAAGGAATGACTTTCAAATTGTTCTGTGAAACACCCATTAAAGCAATTCAGACTACTAATTCTAAACCAGTCAGCAAGATGCCAGAAACATTCTCATTTGGCAGAAAATCATCTAGGATGCTTAAGTAGAATGAATATATTTGACCAGTGCTGTAATGCATGCAGAAAACCTAAACTTGTCGTAAGGTGATAAGTAAGGGGGGGGGGGGGGGGATCACAGTTACTAATGAAGCTTAGCAAACAAAATAGGACATACCTACTGGCACACAGCTGGAACACCACCAGCATATTGTGAAATGCCATCATCATTCAGGTTTCTCTTAGAGTAGCCCCAAGAAAAGCTGTGCAACTCCCATTCTTGTGGCAGGCCAGTCTGTAGGCTCCCTTTTACCAAAGTGATGGGGATTAACATCAGGCAAGGGTGCCAGGACTAGTGTAGGTGTGCATAACAATACCTATGTGTCAGCAGCAAATACTGGCTAGGAATTTGTCCAAATTAGTGCCAAGGCTTGAGATTTAAACAGGAGAAAAATAAAAAGACTAACTTGAATTTTGGCAAAGAAAACTTAGGAAGAACTTAATTTGGCTAGTAACCAAAAACTAAATACATCTTATTAGTATGGCTTGAAAAGCAACTCTCTGGCAGGGGGAAAAGTAAAGTATGCATTCCTACAGAGCTCTTAAACGAATTGTTTCATGTACTGGCATTTAGCTAAAACATGATCTTGTGTAAGTTGAAAGCTTATATATGCATTAACACATCGCAACACCCATTTGTCTCATTTAGTCATCTGGGGCCTTTTATGCATTTCCAATATTACATCTATTCAGATTTTAAAGCCACAAAGCAGAGACTGTAACTACCTTCATTCTGTATAGCAAGCAGAGAGCAATTTTAAAGAATGAATACATTATTATTGTTCTAAAAATAAAAAGCAAAAACAGAGCTCTGCCCATGTCATTAATTATATTATTTGGAATAGTTTGCCTCTGCCAACATGACAAATTAGATTTATGTTCTCACTTCACTTTATAAACAATTTTGGTGGTTTACTGTATATAGAGCTAGTTTTACTGGGGTAGATCGACTATTATTAGGGTTAACTTTTTATTCATGCCAATAATCCAAATCAAAGAAAACACAGAACTCTACGGAATGTATGCTCCCACCTGCACATGTTACCATATGGTCCTTCCAATAACATTAAGAACTTTAAATTTACTAGTTGAAGTAGTACTTGAAGTACACTTAGGCTTATTAGTGACTTAACACTCCTACACGCTTCAGATTGAATATTAGTGTCCAGCAGAGCTCCGTACTGCAAAAACATAAGCAACTTCACTGGCAACTAAGTCCACTTCTCTCCAACTTTCAAGTCTTCTGGACTCTATACCACTAATTTGGGAGAATGATTTCTCCCTCCTCTTTAAGGCCTTCCCCACTTTTTCTATTTATTGATCTATTTTACTATTTTACCTTTTGGTTCATATTCTTAAACCTACTTCTCTTACAACAAAGTCCATGAAGTGGCCGCTCTGCTCCTGTGCTACACTTCTTTCTGACCAGCACCTTCTTAGAACTCACACCGGGGCTGCCTCCTACCCCACTTGTGCATGTCTTATTCCTGTAAGTGGTAAATCCTGTTTTCAGAATAGAGACTAATGACAGGCATTAAACGTGGTCATCAGACCTATATTTGACCCTATGCATGCACTGCACAGCAGTAAAAGTCAGCAAGCATAAATACAACAAGAATTCTTCCTATAATGCTTAAACGAAAAGGAAACTGACTGTTATATGTATATGCAAATTAGTTTAAACACATTTTACTTACAATGTAGAAAATAATTATTGTAACAAGACTATAGAGAATTTTAAATATCTTTTCTCTTAAGCACACAGTAACCCTGTGTAATGTCTTCTACCTTTCAGAGAAAAAAAAAAAACCTTAAGAAAATGAGGAAGTCACCCAAAACATATTCCTGATATTGCTTCTTCCCATACACCGAGAATTTGGCACAGCCAAAAGCCTTTCTGAAAATCCTCATATTGTTTAGAAAATTGCCTGTAAGGAAGAGAGAAGGGAAGAGAGGAAAAGAGCTTCAAAGCTGGGACTAGAGCAGGTTCCTGTTCAAACTTTGTTGTGAAAGTATAGGAAGAGGAGTTTTTTTCTCTCTCCCTCTCTGAAACAAAACTCCTACAGACAGATATGACACTATCTCATGGGTGAACTTCAGCAGAAAAACCCCACATGTACAGTGGTAGCAGTCAGGAAAACTTTTAGCATTTTCAAAGTCACAGAGAGATTCAATCTCAGATCTTAAAAGCTTTGGAAAATATCTCAAAAAGGACATTTTTATTTATAAACCATCAACCAACCAGCATTTCAAACCGCTGAAAACCAAAGTATAAAATGCAGTTTTAAGCTGTCATGTTTTGCTTTTCCAAAAGGCTGAGGTGTAACATGGAAGATGATGGAAAACAGCTTTCATACTGTTTGATCTAGAAAGTCAAACTAACTTAAGACCTCTAGAAGACTTGGGTTAAGTCAACATTTTCAACAAACAGCTCACCACAGTATTACCAGCCTGCATTTAGAGAACATTTACTTGTTTATAGCAACAAATTCAGAACATTACTGCAATTCAGGAGACAGATAAGGATGATGTGAGATGTGTCCAGAAGAATTCACTTTATACTTGTGTCTTGGCACATACTAAAAAATGCCATTCAACCACTCCTCTATTACATGTTCAAAGCAAGAAAAAAAAATTCTGTTAGGACATAACAGCCAACATTTCCTTACACGGTTACAGTTTTCAACTTCTTGCCTAAATGCACAACAACATGAAATCAGTTTGTGGTATAACCTTAAACACCACACCTAAACAATGCAAAAGCTTTATGCCCTTCCAAACCTAGGAATTGCACATAGGATCACAACCCAACATCTATTCTGTATCCTTTATTTTAAAGGGACAACTATGTATGAGTCAAAGCTAAAGCCACCATCCATTAAAGCTTTCCAACCCTTCACAACAGAAATCGCAATATTGTATACCACTAAATATAAGGTAAGAGTTTCAAAAATCACACAAGCAACCTGAGGGAGCTGGAGACCACAGTGAAGAACAAAAACCAGGAAAAGGAATTTCCTGTCAGCAATATCATAGGATGACTGAACTTGGAAGTGACAGGTCAATCTTTACTCTACAGGTGAACAGAGGGAGTGACGGAGGGAAAGCAAGAAATTAGATTTCCCACTTCATTATTCCTCTTCCCATGAAATTCTACAGAACAGTTTATATCATATCCCATCCCCCCCAGGCTGCTCCAGAGAGAAAACAGTGGAAAGAAAATATTCCATCAATGACCACTTTAACGCAAATGGGTATTGCACACTGAATGTTCTTCAGCATGCAACCTTCCGTTGCATGTCCAGGAAAGCAAGGGAGTTGTGTACAATATACATATATGCAACTTTCATTATATAATACTAGGCTTTTGGGTATTAATGCACTACCATGTCATCCATCACAATCCCTTCCATTCAACATGACAGATAGGAAAAACAAAACAATGCAAAAGTTAGATACTTGCGGTGGGCTGCTTCAAAGATGGTAAGAACAATAGCTGAGCCACCAACTGGGAAGAAAATGCTTCCTTGATTCTCACCCCTCAAGCTGGCTCGCTTCTTTCCAGAACTAGAAGCTTAGGATCAAATGAGATCCTAACCCCAAATATATTGACATCAGAAAAGCAAGAAGGCTGCTCCTAAACACAATGCAACAGAGTAAAATGCCAGAAGCGGTGTGAGGGACCCTGAAAATAAAAGTTAAAGAGAGCAGCCATGGAGATTTATGCTTGTAAGACAGTAGCTTTTTAATTCTTTGTTCTGCAAGCTATGTACTTCGGGGGGGGGGGGGGGGGGGGGGGGGGGAGCTCTCATTTTTGAATGATTAACCAGACTATGACAGACTCCCAGAGAAAAGAGTGTGGGGATGCCAAGCCTCAGCTGTCCTGTTGGGATAACTCATTTGGGAAAGGGAGGAGCTACAATCCAGACAGGCCTTCGGGAACTCACGAGACCCAGGAAAACACTGCACCTAGTACTTTAGGTATGGGACGGGGGGGAAGGAAAGAAACACAATTTTCATGTGTTTCCCCACAGACTTTCTTCCTTCCATCAGAAATTTGTCCTAGCACACTGAGTGGACAACATTCACTAAACGACCAACTACTCAGTATCTCCCACGACACCTTTTTCAAGGGGCAAGTACTGCCAGGGCATTACTTCTCACACGACTGAAGCCCTACTTGGAACTCCAAAAGATAGTCTTGTGCAATGCCTTAAAGCAAAACACCTGGGAGACAACTTGCACAGGCAGCAAGCCTACAGACATGATTCCAGCAGACACGATTCCAGCAACGCTTCTGTGTCCTGTGCGTTACCCACCTTCTATGTCCTACGTCCTGCAAACACTTAACTCATGCTCAGCATGACACAAAGGAGCCGCTTCACAGGCTCAATAAATGTGTTATTTATAAGCCATTTTCAGACTATAAACTCTTAAAACCAAGGAAAATTGTAAAGTTACATTTTTACAAGGGAGCCACTGAAATCTACTGAAAAAAAGGAAGTAAAAACATATAGGAGTATATTCGTGTTTTGTTTCTTTAAAGAACTTGCTATCTTAAGTTCTATTTCAAGAGCAGACATATGCAGTTACAATAATGAGAATTAAAAAAACCACCAAACCCACACAAACAACCTTCTAGAAATATTCTAAAACCTCAAGATTTAGGGATCCCACTACAAAAGTTAATGTAAATAAACAGTAGCAAAAGCATCTATGGGTGAACTCCTGTCAAAAATATAGGTTTATTGCAAGTTCAAGAGGAGGTGGGAAATCATGAGAGACTTGATTCGTTTCTTGGCAGGTAAGGAAGAAGCACACATACTTTAATACAGTTTTGTTTTGACATATTTTCTGGGGGACTCAGTTTTAAATTCAAGTTATTATCAAGTCAAAAGTCTTCAACAGCAGGACAGATTTGTAGAAGTTATGCTGTGGAAAAACTATTACTGTTCCTTCTAAAGATGCTGAATGTAATTATTGAAAGCAATACTTTGGTTTAGAGCTATCTGAAGAGATACTCCCCTCTTCCCCTACAGAAGAGGATGACTTCCATACATGTGTATTTCTCTAATGCCCAAATAAATACAGATTAAAAGGCAGTATTTCTAGGAAAGTTTAATCTTGTTAAGGTTTGCTGACACTCACTGAAAACACAGCTTAAGGAATTTCATGCTCTTAATGCAAATACAATGAACAATTGATGATTGCATTTGACTAAGTCAGCTAACTGGTGGCTATAAAAAACAACATACATTGCATAAGGAAACGTCAAAATGTCAAAAGCTTTTTTCCCTTAACAAGCACCCCTTAAGTAGAAGGGAAAAAAAAATTTCTTTCTTTGCAATTTAGTTTTAGATTATATTACACAATATATCTTTGTGACTGACAGTAGTTGACATTTAGATATTGTTGACCTATCTGATGTGTCAGGTTTCAAAAGACTCCTAAAGAAAGCTTGAAAATACTTCTACATAGTCAATGCAACCCAAGGAGTCAATCTGCCCTGTGGATAAATAAATATGGTATTAGCTAATACTCTAAATTAACATGCATTAAGTTTCCTGGGATGGTTGTTTGAAACATAAGTCTTCCTGGCTGGCAGACAATATTAATAACCTACATTTTCAACCAACTGAAGTTACAAATCTTTCAATGGTTTACTTGAATTACATTCTATACACATAAATACAGAAGTTTAACTATCTTTTAGGATCAAACCTTTATAATTACAAATGCCACAGATTTTCACATAATATGGGTAGTGACAATAAGAACTAGCTAGCCCTCTTTATAATCCATTTTCAAGGTATAAAGTTGCACATCATGTATAAATAACATGAGATCATAGGTCTAGCATAGGTTTTTACATTCTCTAGCCTCTGTTCTTACCTCTGTGGTTAATGAATTAAAATTCAAGTTTCCTTGAAAACATTTATTTAAACATTTGCAGTTTCCTGTGTATAAATATTTCTTTTACAGAAATGCACATACCCATCAAGTAAGTCATCTTGAGATTTGGGACTACTATGGAATGTAAAATCTGATTACACAACAGAGAAGGTAAAACGCCAAGTCATATTAGCTCCACAAAGAGCTTTATGGAAATAAAATGTTTTTCTATAGTAGCACCAAGACAATGTTTCTGCTATTGGAAAAAGAGCTATATGAAGGAATAAGGAAAGGAGGAGAGATGAACAAGGGAACCATCAAAACATCTCAGGAAAACAGAAAATTCAAACACCTGATAGATTACTAGATGCTGAAAGAAAAGAGGCCTAACAACACAAAAATTCCGGTGGGAACGGAGGTGGTAGAACAAATAAAGAAGTCTTTCTGTTTCCTTATCTACAGCGTTACCTAAGTATTACCTTCAGGTAAGTAAACCCTGTCCATAAAAAAAACCCAGAAAACAAACAAACAAACAAAAAAACCCCAAGCCCCACCACAAACAAAAAACCAAAACCACTTGTTCCTGGTTTCAGCTGGGATGGAGTTAACTGTCTTCCTAGTAGCTGGTACAGTGCTATGTTTTGAGTTCAGTATGTGAAGAATGTTGATAACACTGATGTTTTCAGTTGTTGCTCAGTAGTGTTTAGACTAAAGTCAAGGATTTTTCAGCTTCTCATGCCCAGCCAGCGAGAAAGCTGGAGGGGCACAAGAAGTTGGCACAGGACACAGCCAGGGCACCTGACCCAAACTGGCCAACGGGGTATTCCATACCATGTGATGTCCCATCTAGTATAGGAACTGGGGGGAGGGGGGGGATCGCCACTCGGGGACTGGCTGGGTGTCGGTCGGCGGGTGGTGAGCAATTGCACTGCGCATCATTTGTACATTCCAATCCTTTCATTATTGCTGTTGTCATTTTATTAGTGTTATCATTATCATTATTAGTTTCTTCTTTTCTGTTCTATTAAACTGTTCTTATCTCAACCCACGGGTTTTGCTTCTTTTCCCGATTTTCTCCCCCATCCCACTGGGTGGGGGGGAGTGAGTGAGTGGCTGTGTGGTGTTTAGTTGCTGGCTGGGGTTAAACCACAACACCACTCAACACTAAGAAGTCAAAAAGAACATGGATAACAGCAATCCAATTTATGTAGTCTACTGGGACTTCAGAGTAATTTCTGAAGAAGTCATTCAACAAAAACTTTTAACTAAGCAGCAATGAGGTAAGATGGAAGGTCGAGGTACAGACAAATAGGCAATCAAAAAGAAAAAGAGGGCAGGAGCAAACCATCTGTTCCAGCCTGAAGGGAGGTTACTGCCAATTCATGAAGTCTGTGCTGGTAAGCAAAATTCAGAAGTGATCTAGAAAAGAGAGCAAGTGGCAAGATCACCAAGTTTGCTCAGTACAGAGATACGCAATGTAGTATAAACGAGAGCTGGCAAAGATGAACTGACAGAAGGATCATATGGGACTGAGTGACTATGTAATAAGAAAGCTAAATTGAACACAGATAAGTGTACAGTAATGTACACAGTGGAGAACAACCCTAAAATTTATAGAAAATTATGGGCACCAAGCTAACTAGTATTATTCAAAACTTTGAATTTATGATAGTTTCATGAAAGTATCAGTTCAATACACAAAGTAGTTAAAAGAAGAAAAAAAATAATTAAGAAAGGAAGACAGAATGAAACAGAAAACATTACTATAGAATCATAGGGTAATTCAGCTCAGAAGGAACTGATGGAAGTCTCTTTTCAAACCTCCTGCTTAAAGCAGGATGTCACCTGTGAGATCAGACCAGGCTGCTCAGGGCTTTTCCCAGGCACATCTTAAAAGCCTTCAAGGTTTGACAGAGCCTGCACAGCCTCTCTGGGCAACCTCCACTGCCTGCCTGTCCTTATGGGGAAGAATGCTTCTTATATCCAGGCTGAATCTCTCTTATCTAACCCTACTCCCATTGCCTCTCATTCTCCCAATATCCACTGCTGTGAAAAGCCTGGCTCCATCTTCTCAATGGTCAGCTAATGCAAACCATCCCATAGCTTGCCAGGTTGACTTTTTGGCCTGTCTGCAGTTTATCAGAAACCTCTTTGATTCTCCATGACCTTTCAAAGATGACAGAGTGGCCTTGCTAAGACTTTCCCCCATTATCTCAGCACCACTGGATGCAGCTCAGTGGGTCCTGTAGACTTATATGGGTGAAGTTTCCTCAAGTAATCTCTTACTCAATAAACACTGCTCAGAGTTCCTCTCCCCCAACCAAGCACAGTGGTCTGGGATACCTCATTGGTGAAGACTGAGGCAAAGCAAGGCACCGAGTACCTCAGCCTTATTTAAGCCTCCTGTCACTAAATCACCTGCTCTATTCAGCAACAGAACTATGTTCTCCTTGCTCAGCCTTTTATGACTAGTGTAGCATCAAAACCTCTTCTTGCTACCCTAGACATCCCTTGAGGCATCAACTCTAAGTTAGCTTTCGCTTTCCTAACATCATCCCTTCATGCCTAGGCAACATTTCCAAACTCCTCCTCAGTAGCCCATCTCTGCTTCCAGATCCTGCACACTGCCTGCTTGCATTGGAGCTTGGCCATGAGTTCCCTGAGCAGCAGTACAGACCCTTCTTGTAATCAGAGGATGCTGCCAGCTTTCCTGAGCTCCTCTGCCCTTCAAAGCTGCCTCCTATGGGATCCCAGATACCAACTTCCTGAAGAAGCCAAAGTCTGCTCTCCTGAACTGTAGGGTCTGTACCCTGCTACTCCTTCCTCACTCCTATCAGGATCTTGAACTCCACTATTTCATGGTCACTGCAGTCAAGGGTACCCACGTTACTACATCTCCAACCAGTTTTCCCATTTTAGGGAACAGCAGATCCAGCTGTGCATCATACCTAGGCAGCCCATCAGTACTTGTATCAAGAAGTTGTCCCTGATACTCTCCAGAAATCTGGTGTGCTTGTGTCCTGCTGTGTTGGACTTCCAGCAGATGTCAGGATGATTATTAAAGTTCTCCATGGGAACCAGCCTTGAAAGAAAGCTTTGTCCATAACCCCATCCTGAGGAGGGTGATCTGTAACAAACTAAACAGGTGGTACCTCTACCAGCCTCTCCTGTGATGCTGACCCACAAACTCTCATCTTAAACTGTCATCTTGTCTCACACAAGTACAGCATACATTTGAGCTGCTCCTTCATAAGGAAGGCAATGCCCTTCCTTGTCATCCCTGATTGTCTTTCCTGAAGAGCCTGTATCTGTCCATTGTACCACCTCAAATTCATAGCCCACTCACACCTTGAGAACTTTCCTGGTCCCCCAACTAAAATGCTACTAGAGCTAGAAAAGATCTGGAGAACAGCAATAAGGCAGGTAAGAGGCTAGAACAGTTTCTGTATAGGCAACAACTCAGCAGTCAGCTTGGAAAAAGAGCCCAGCGACCTGGTGAAAGAGTACGACAGCAGTCCACAGAACTGTAACAGCAATCAACTTTTAACTGACTTGTCCACCAGGAGACATGGAGGCCACCAGACAAAGCTAGTGGGAGCCAAGTTCAAAAAAAACCAAACAAAAACCAGGCAGTTCTTCATGCAAAATAGGGAGCACAACTATGGAATTCCCACCCAAAGGATCCTATGGGTGCAAGAAGTTTGCAAGGTTCAAGGGAGACAAGTACATAAAAGAGGTCCACTGGGGATTACTAACTAAAACTGCAAAGGATTAAGAAACTCCCCTAAGGTGAAAGCAGTTGGAGGCTTGGGAGTGTTTTAACAGAGCAGTATCATGTATACTGTTTGTACTCCTCTGTAAGCATGCATTTGCAGAAATTGCTAGGCAGAACGTTGATCTAAATGGACTCAGCCTGAAGTACAACAGCCATTAGTATGAAAGTAACAATATTAGTTTATCTGAAGTGCTTCAGCCTGACAGTAATTTGTTAAAAATGGGTATTAAATATTTTGATTCCTCTCAAAATGTCAGACTACGAAAAGTTACAATATGCTGAATTGCTTCTTGTAGACTAAAAATAAATTTCCCCCTATTGTATTCCACTTTCACCCACAGTTTTCTGTGGGTTTGGATGCTTTTGAATATACCTACAGATTATTTAAAGAAACATATACAGCTTTAGCAATCACTTCTAAAAAAAAAAATCACTTAAAAGATGGGTTCATAAAGTTTATGTACAATGAATCTTTGATATTAGAACATTAGATTTTACTAAACAAGTTGCACTACCTGTACTCATTTCCCTATTGACCCTATCTTCAAAAAAAAAAAAAAAAAGTAGCTTTTAATTAAGCTACATATACACAAAAACAGACTAAGAGCACATATATTGGCTGTATTAGGTAAAACAACCCAAAACAGACACAACTGCATCCATATCAGAACTTCACTTTCCTCCTCCTCAAGTTTCCTTCTTTATCAGTTATTCCTTCTTTTACCCTACTCAGCTATCTATTTTCTTGTAGCTGTTCCAATAAGCACTCCATGATTGAGGGTGTCTCATTTCCTCTACCTACCTCCATTGTCAGCCACCCCCTTTCAGTCATTTACATGCATTCCTTTTAATATAAGCAGTCTGTTCTTCATCTGTAATCCAGTTTTCACATGTTTTTAGGCACCCACAATTGTCATTGATGTCAGCTTGAGTTGCAGACACCCAGGATCTTCAGAGACTCAACTTGTCTTCAGCAACTTTTTAATAAATATTTTGAAGCTTTACTTAGTTACGCTACAGTACTTTCTACATTTCAATCAGGCCTATAGATAAACATGTTAAGAGATGCAATAAATAAGTAATGCTCAGAAACATCTCAACCAGTGGCCTAAACTTCCCAGGAAAACAGATATCTTAAGTTATCCACTCAAAATAAGATAACTCACCTCACAAAAAATACAAGGAAGAGTATACACAGTTAATCGAAGAGGGTCCTTACCTGAATGACAGCACTAAACCAGCACGTGTTGCCAACATTCTTTAATCCTACTGGACAGTTGTCTTGCCGCTTTCGATCATAAGGGTTTGGAGAGTCACTCCATACCTCTGGGTGCGTCCTCTTTAAACTTGCTTTATTTTCTGCAATACTGGCTTCTAGAACTCTTCGGGAACAGAAGGGAGGGAAAAAAGTGAGAAAAAGAAAAAAAAAGGCACAGTAAAACACCTTCAGTTACTAATACAGACATCTTAATTACATCATTCACTAACTTATTGTTGCTGAGCTTGGTTTTAAATTTATATGCAATAACATGTCTTCAAAAGTAAGATGCCATTTTACTTTTAGATATGTTACAGTAATTCCATTACGTTTTGGAAAACGGTATCAGTGAGTGAATGAGTGAGTCTCCTGTGAGAGCTCTAGATACAAGAACCATGTCTGTAAGGCATCAATTATTTAAGAAACAGATTCAAATAGGATGGACAACAAGAAATTTCAGGCAGCACTGTTAGTGTAGTACTTTCATCCACAAATGCTTTTATTGGTATGCAAAGCACAAAGTCACCAATAGTTAATTTACTGACAGTAAACCAAAGCTAGCTAGGCAACTTTCAAAAATGGAAGAAGCTTTTTTAGTTTCCATTTTTGGAACTTATGCAACTGTATTAATCACTTTACATAGCAAGTAATCACTTCATGAGCCACGGGAAGACATCTTCCCACAATTTTTCAAATGCCACTCAAGTTAATTGTACACTTCAATGACCACACTCTGCAGGAAACTGTTCCTACGTGATTTATGTTGAATGTCCATATTTCACATGACAGTAAGATCTGATATGTGTTATGCTCCCAAACTCAAGCTTCACTCAACACAGTATTTCTGTATCAGCACATATCCTTAGACTGGTGACAAAGAACACCTTAAAGGTAATTTGTGGTAGCTGCATATTCTAAACAGAAAGATGGAGATGGATACATTCAGGTCATATAACGATGGCTCTAACTTATAAGCAAAGTTGCCTGGTGTGTGTACTACTGACACAGTAGTCACTATCCCCAATCATCCACTCCGACTACCATGTAAAAGGCTGAGCTGCTATTGAACTACTACATTCGCCAATCACAGGATTTCTGGAGCTGCATGACAAGCATCTAAGCAGTCTGAGCAGCATGAAGGGTTGCCCCCTTCAGTCCTAAACTCACTAAACAAAGACAGGCAGGTTTAGGCTGGTCTGTAAATGGAGTTCCTCAAGGACAAAGTTTGAACACCTTAGAAAAAAACAAAGAAACAGGGTGGGACACACACATGACATAATCCCTCAGTTTCCTAACTGTAAATTTTTGTTTCAAGCTATGCTCTTGTCAAAGTAAGAAAAGGTATCTTACAAGACATACAAGAACTATGAAGCATTATATGAATTTACTGTAGACAACTGCTTTGCGGGACATGCTAATTTGTTATTGCTACTTATTTAATAAAAAAAAAAAAAAAATAGAAGCATTCAGAATTTGAGAGACCATTTGGTATAAATACCACTTTTGTATCAATACATGTCAGGAAGAACCTAAAACTTGTAATTTCTTAAGGATTAATCAATTTCTGACATTTAGTTTTTGACAGATAACCTTGTAACAGCACTGAAAAGACAGGCATATAATCTTCTAAGACCTTCTGCTCTGACATCTCTTCAAACAATGCATAGGGATGGAACCTGATTCTTCAGTAGCTGCTAGTTTTAAGAGTCTTTTACGGTAACATTATCTCCTAAGCAAACCCCAAAATGCAAAGAAACAGTCAAATTCATTTCCCTTCTCACTGATACAATCCTTCAAAAGCGTTAGATGACCAGTGTATCTCTGCTTTGAGAGTAAAAGTTATTTGATGGGGACATTAAAAAATTAATTCAAAACAAATGTCATACGTATTTCAAATAATTTCTCATTCAGGTAGAATTACTTAAACTCTTGTTTAAACTAAATTGAAGGGACCTTTAAAACTGATAGGAAGACTCCGACAGACTGGAATAAATTTAGAATGATGATGTAACAGGACTACAATACTTACTCCATACCACTTTTGCTTCAGGGAAACAATCAAACTTTTTCTTTTTTTCCCAAGCTGAAGAATATTTCAAGATATTTCAAGGTTCAAGTTCAGAAAAATATATATTCTCAAACTGAAATAGTTCCCTACCCCAAGAGTATTACCATTTGTCAATTTAATTACCTACTAAAATTTCTTCCTTGTATTTGTTTTTGTATTTCTTCAGCAGGTGAAGGATTTCCTCATCTCTAGCTCCACCTCAGATCTGTTTCCATGTCTTAAAGTATTTTATTCTCAAAACTTCATATTTTTCCTTAATTTTACTTATAACATTGTCCTCAGAGAGCACATGCAATAGCTGCACACGCTATGTGCCAAACTCATTTTCAGCCATAATGATAGCTATGATGCAAACTGAAATAAAAAGTGAGCACAGTAAACAGGAACCTAATGATCAGTTCAAAAGCTACATAAATAAATGTATTTGCCAGCATAGTGAGTATACCTCTTATACTATAATGTTCACTATATTATAATCATACAGTCCTGATCTGGGAGACTATCTTGACAAAGAATCTTATTCACACATGCTCTCAAAAAAATGAGCATCCTTCCAGAAAGTTAGTACAAGGATTTAGCAATTCTGATTACATAGCTGAAACACCCTCTTTGCAACCCTCGGAGACCACCGCAGCAGTTGCTAGCCGCAGAGCCATAAGCTACGTGCAGGGTATAGCATTTCTCTAGCCTCACAGGACCAAAGGCTTCCCCACCTCCAAGCGTTGGAATCTTGTTTGGAGGGAAACTCTGGAGTGAGGGTTAGTTAATGCCAGGCTTGGCATGGGACTTGAAAGCAGTATTTTATTTCTCTCTAACAAGCTGGGCGTAGCCAAGCAGCTTTGCAGAGCTGCTTGCATGAGGCTAGCCAGACAATGCAATAAGCCTCGGGCAGAGTGAGTCCGCAACACAAAAGTTCAGCCAAACCATTTTGAGGAAGCCCACTAAACATGCTGCAGAGAAGCCCACTCTGGCAGGCTACTCGGCTAAAAGAACAAGGAAGCATCTTTATACTGTGATGATCTTACAGGTGGACATCCAGGAACATCCCCAACTCTACATCCCTCCCCAGTTTCACCTCTGATCTATACACACAATGCTTAACCACAGTGCAGAGTCCCCAACAGTTTCAGTGACCATGTTAAAAAAAACAAACAAAAAAAAAAACCACACTAGGGGTTGTGCACATCCTTATGCACTTATAGCATGGGCTCTCATTTTAATATGGCTGCTACCCTAGGCACAACACAGGCCAGTTACTTTCTTCTTTCAGTCATATCTTACTAGCTTCCCCAGTGAAGCCCTACCTGACCAGCCTCATTCTCTTTCAGTCCATGAAAAGTAATATAAACAGGAGAAGATTTTTCATATTAGGAAATACACTGATCATGCACATTTCCCTGGGAGATTTGAAGAGGGAATAATAAAAAACTTTAAACGTGCCATGTACAAGATGTTCAGCTTGGAC
Organism: Harpia harpyja; assembly: GCF_026419915.1. Lineage (NCBI taxonomy): Eukaryota > Metazoa > Chordata > Aves > Accipitriformes > Accipitridae > Harpia > Harpia harpyja. The sequence goes on from NC_068947.1 coordinate 29,724,579, forward strand.
ACTTGGACATTTCAGCTGCACTCTTCTCAACACCTATGTAGTAATCAGATCTGTCCTCGTTAGGTAGCACAAGGCAATTACATTCAGGAAGACAAATTCTATGCGCATTATAGCATTAATTACACAAGTCAAGAAATTCCATTAATGCTCCCTTGGAAACCTTAACAAAATCAGTGCAAATTAGGTTCCAAAACATGAATACCTTTGGAAAAAAATATCCTCCACACCAAAGGCTGTTTAAATATGCACACATTCTACATTATTAAAAATGAAATATTTCCATAGTTTCATGTGCTTATTATTGACTTCCTGTTTGATTTCTGCTTCTTATTTAACCTAGAAAAACAAAAGTAAATGGCTGCAGCTTGACTTGTTTACAACGACAGTGTTCTACTTTTTGTTTTGAGGAGTCTTGCACAGATACTGTGCTTTCTATTGGAATGCCAACATTCTTCTGTGGGGTGTTAACTACTAAGTGATTTTTTTTTTTTTTTTTTTAAAACAGTCTGAAGTCCTGTCCTTAAGCAAGCTGATTGAATAGCTCAGATCAAGAATTCTGAACTTCCTGTATTTGTACATCTCAGACGTAAATTGCCATCAGCTCAGGGTGTATCTTGGTATGTAACTGAGTTGATCTAATACCTCAGTGCTGCCAAAACCCCCAACACCCTCATTCTTTTCTGCCTCCATTCACAAGCAAAGTCCCATTCCCTTTCTTGTGCCATGATATACTCTGGATCTTTTAATGAATATTTTTGTATGGCTTTGGGAAATAAATTCGTGCAACAAATACTCCAAAGAATACTACAGCAAGCATAGAAAATGTGGTACAGTGTGCAGGCCATATCCCCCTTGGTAGCAGCAAGCTCTTAATTTGGCACATGCTATTGTGTGTAATTTTGCCATCAAATATACATCTCTGTTTCATCAAAAGACCAATATTTTCTCTGTACGTAACTGAACAAATTGTCTACATGCCTTTATACATACCGAAAAAAATGGCATACTTTGTTATTTTCTGCAACCAGAAAAAAGATACACCATAATTTAAGTAAAATGTTTATAATACTTAGTTATGGGCTAAGCAGATAAAACTAAAAAGGGCTTTTCAGCCTGCAAAGTGAAAAACAAAGTCTACAGGAAAAAAATTAAAGCTTGGAGGCTCCCAAGAAGTGAGCACAGCAGAAACAGTCACAGCTTGGGGAAGGAAAAAAAAAGGGAGAAAGATTTCCATGACCAGAAATAGGTCCATCTTTATGAGAGCCTGCCTAAATCACAACTCTGTAATTATGACAATTCTGTCTTTCAAAAAGGAACATGCAAGAGCAGAACTTCTGAATCAGAACTGGACAGAACTTCCACCATAATCTTGTATACATGCACATACTGAGGTCTTAAAAAAAAAAAAACAAAAAACAACAAAAAAAACCCCATACCAAACAGAAAACAACCCCTTAAAATCTTCTTCCAACTATTAATGAGAAGATAAATCCCTCTCATCCCACCTTTCTCTCCTAAAATGTTATCTTACATTCATATAACAAGATGGCTTTTATCACAAATGGGGGGAGGGAGGGGTCTGTTTATTCTCACAGTTAGTACATTTATTTTTCAAAAGGAAAAAGAAAATGACTGTGGATAAAGTAACACTCTCCATATTCTCAGAGTTGGACTTTTCTGATAAGCCATTTAGTCTGTCAAATACAGTGAACAAATACAATACAGTGTCAAATACAGGAGAAGAATTATTGTGGTGAGTCTCCCCCATCTAAATAATTTTTTTATAAAATTAGTCTTTTACAAGGAGGCGATACTTAACCTTCTAACACAAGGACCAAATCATTGCCCTTTTCCCCTAGAACAAGGACAGCCACAAATGAAAAAAACCAACATCCCTCCCAAAGCCAGCCACACAAAAAAAACCAACATCCCTCCCACACAACCCTACACCAGGCTTAGTTCAAGTCCCAAATACTTCATAATTATATCTATATTTACATATAAACACATACTGTACCAAAAATTATTGTAAAATCTGATCAAAAGTTAACTTAAAGATTCTTATCACGACCAAGTTGAGAAAGTTAAGTTCATAAAACTTTAAACCAAGAAGTTAACTTCACTCAAAGGTTATAAAACCTATTTGTTAAATAGGTTAATAACATACTTTATCAGCTAAAATACAGCAGCTGCTCTTAGTATACTCAAGTCATAGTGTTACTACCCCCTCCCTCAATCTCAGCCTTAGCACAGAGGTAAGAAAATGTTATTGTAAAATGAACACTGTAAAAAACAGGACAAAGAATTTATTAGCTGCTTAATTATATTTTGTTTTCATTGCTTTTTACCTGATACACAAGAGAAACTTTTAGTTTTAGGTCCTATTTAAATATGACCGTATATCCTCTATCTCCATCAACTTCCTCAGTATTTAAACAAATGCATCAACATGAAATATACTATTAAATCCTAGCCCACACATGACACACTATTTTCCGGTGTAGAACATACAATACATTAAAGCAACATCCTGAAGCCAGGCATATCAGTAGCACAAGTGAAAGTAAACAAGTTATTCTTTGTTAAAGTTAAAAAAAAGCAATACAGGCCAATCTCCAACTCTTTAATTTAATTTCTGCTTTATATAAGTTGTTCGTTTACCTGCTAATGGCTTGTTCCTCATCTGTTATTCCAGTCTCCCTGAATGCCCTGTTTGATTCCTCCAAACTCAAGGCAATTGCCCTCTGAAGATCATCTTTATCATCTCCAGTGAGATCAATCACATCTGAAAAGCAAAACTATCTTTCTCAAAATTAAAAGTGAAACAGAATGAAAGGCAAGTCTTACTGTAGAGGAGAGAGAGCCCACGTGGATTGCTGAGCGCCATTCCAGTTCATCCCTCCTGTGCCCTGTGCTCTTCCAACCACTAACCCTGCTAACGGCTCCCTTCTGCCTCCAAGCCGGATATAAAAACCTCAGCAGCTTGCTCTTGCTAAGGTATGACAGGCAAAAGACTTCCTTCCTCCTAACATTCTTAAGTTTCACAGAGCTATGGGACAAATTTAGGAATCTATGGTTTCTGAAAGCCTTCTTAAAGCAATACACTTAAAAGTATTACTTCAGCTACCGTAATCAGTTGCTTCCAGGGAACACATGATGAAGACAACCTTCTCTTAAAAAGGATACCTTAACCAAGCATAGTTGTTTTTCCCTCCTCACGGAGGAACACATGTGGAGTTTTCCCAATACAGCCTCAAATTCTACAAGTATTTCTGTGCACTGGTGAGCCAAATACTTTCACACAGTTTCATAACATGTGGGAGACTTCCTTATTTAACCTAATTCTTTTCTATCCTGTCTGTGCATTGCTTTTCTGAATATATTTAAATCCAATTTCTGTCTACTGGAACTATCCCGTCTCACCAGGAGAATTAAAGAAAACAAGTACTGAAGTCAAAATGAGGATCCATACTTGGACACGTGGGGAATGCTGGATGGGCTACTGATTGGGTAATGAAGATGAAAACAATCCTACTTCTGCCTTCCTCTCCAGCTCCCATTATCTAAAGAATCAGATACTAACATCCCCCGTAAACCTCCTTGTTTCCTGAGAGTAGCGACAGCACTCCCCCTCCTGAGTAAGGAGGGATTTCACTACACAGGTCACATCACAACACAAATCCCTCCCATCAGGCACAGCCATGCTTTCAGAGCAGCCAGGGCCAACAGGAATGTCCATCAACTGCACAAGACCTTCAGAAAAGCCAAGGTCGTTGGTTATCATGATTTCAAGGGCCAAAAGTTTCACTTTGCAAGTCAGCCAGACAGAAAGAGAAGGGAAAGTGCAGAAGAGACTTTTCTGTGCAGTATTAGACAGACACACACAGGGAGCATTGGCTGGTTTCAGTCTCCTTCCTCCCAGGCCAACATTTACCCAAAGAGCTATGAAAGGGACTACTCTTCAGCCTGGGGTTTGGACATTAGAAGCTAAAAGACTCTGGAAGAAAGAAATACAGATTCTAAACTGATGATTGCTCACAAAGGGAGATGGGCAGCTTGTCTGCATTTCTCCTTCCATAGGCCAGCTCAATTACTCATACCCAAAGAGCTTCTCCCATCTAGCTTCTGACTTTTCTCCTGGATGGGCTGACTCGCTGTAGAGACAGCTTCCCCTATTTCCCTGGGCTTACTTGTCTGTGACATTTCTCACTGGATCAAAATAAAACACTGAACTTATGATACAAAAATCATTGCCACAGCTGTGTATGAACAGAAAATGGGATGACTTGTCCTCACAGAAAGCTGAAACTGAAGAGAAGTTGTAAAAGAAAATTTTCTGTTAACACCAGCATCTTCAAAAACTAGTTTTCAGCTTAGCCCTGTTTCCCCAAAACAAAGATGGCTGAACTTCTATTTTATTTAGTGAGCCTTTAAAGGAAGCACTCTTATCTGCAAAGTAAACTAGGCAATCTGTCATGATCTGGAAGTATGGAAAAACACTATGACCACAAAAGCAGCACTTCATAATTTTATTCTTTTACAGTCTTTTACAGTCAGCTCAGATCTACCAGCATATCAGAAGGATACTTCAACTCAGATGCCTGAAATTCTCCTTCAGAAGTCCTAAAGCAATTACAAGAACCACCAGCAGACATCTCACCCAGAGGAGTTTTGATATATGAGCTGCCACATCGAGAACAGTGTAATTTGGGCTAAAATAATACCTCAACCTGGGTCACATGCAAGCATGTTCAACAGCCTGAGAGCAGGAGAAAGGCTAGAAAGGTCGACAGCTATGAGAGGATCCTGTGACCACACACTACCTATTACGCTCTAAAATGCGATGCTTATGTTATATTTTCTGCACATTTGCATGTAATCACACACAAGCACCTCATCTCCACTGGAGAGCTGTTTTTCTGAAAGTAGTAATAGTGGTCACAACTGAAGATGGAGTAAGCCTCAATCCCACAGCCACACAAACTGATGGAGAAGCATATAGGATTACTCTGATCACTTACTTAGAGGGGAATATTCCTTTAGCTAGTCTCTAGTCAGGTATGAGTGATGAAACTCTTATACAACAATAAAAAAAGAAAGTTAGATTAAGAAGTAAGCTCCTTTATACAGGGAGTATTTTCTGGAAAAGAATTCATAACCTAGCTGAAAATTATGTGGTTAACAAAAGCTCCCACTGTTATACAAAAAGGTCAACTCCAACTCACACTTTCATTAAATTATTCAACTTCTTTGCACCTCCCTAGCTCCTTAATCTTTATTAATTTATACCACCACCCTATGTGTTCAGAAGTTTATTACCATTCATAGTACCAGTGATTACATCACTAATATTAAAACCCCAAATCCTTGACTTCTACTTGCTTTCAGAAAGCAGATCAACAGTTTCCTTTGGCGTGCAAGGGTTTTGGAGCAGACAACACAGGATTCTCTTTAGAAATCTTGTTTTCACATATACATTGTTCCTGATCTGCATGAAAAAAGACAATACAGTGAAGACCTGCTGCCAGATACTACCACCACATGTGAGTGGTGCCATCAATTTATGTCACGGAGGGTTTACCTAGCATAACTTACATAAGAAAAATACACTTCTAAATATCAGCTAATCCACGGTAACTTACTCCATGCAAGCTTTTAGTTTGTAGCAAATGTAAAATAAAGATGTTTTGGAGATTTAAGGTAATGTATTTTAGTTCATGTTTGCTGTACTTGGAGCAGGTTCAAGGTCTTTTTCAGCATCTCAGCTGACACAGTAACTCATTAAGCTGCAACAACTCATGTATGACTTGAATCCTATATCATAGGATTATAAAGAGGAGATCTCAATAGAAGTCATAACAGAAGGGCAAAGTCTGAGACTAAATTCTTTTAAAAAAAAGTCAGCTTGTCTGCACAGTTTGCATTCATGTCAGTTATAGATTATACAAATGTACATATACATGAAAATCATGCAGGGTTTTTTTGGTTTTGTTTTAAAATATCTTCATGTTTTGTAAATTCTTACATGGGGATTTCTGGGGTTTTTTTAAAGTGAAAATTTTCAAGTCCAATTTTCAAGCAGTTATTCTACAAGTATGATCACTTTGTCTTCTCTCACACTCATTACTAAATTCAACATTAATCTAGTTTTAAAATATCTGTGACTTTATTTTATAGCAATTAGTAGTGGAATTCATTCATTAAACCAATCTACTGATGCTTCCTATTTGACCAACTGATTTCTGTGTTCAAAGTCTGAGTCTGAAATAAAAAAAAAAAGCTGACTTTTACCCAAAGTACTTATCAGACACACGAGTTTCCTGTGATAGGCTGAAGGATGCACTTCATAAAGGTATTAAGAATAATGCCACTTCTCCAAATTTATAGCTACCTGACTTTAATTTACATATGCTGATTTTGTAACACTCCTCATTTAGGCCACAGAACACCTTAGTTCTCACTGGCTCATCCTCATAAAGGTACTTCTTATTGTATATCACATAGCCTTAGGAAATGCAAACATTCTTAACTAAGCCATGACTACTAAATAAACAAAAAAGTTTGCTTCTGAAAAAATTCTTTATGAACGAAGAAACTGCTCATCAAAACAGTCCGGCTTAGTGCATTCATGATGTTTATTCAACTAAAATTAACATGCAGAATTAATCAACTGTTTTACTAAGAAATGTATTTTGGTTTACAACATTATTCTATAATAATGTGTGCTTCTGGTACGTAAGTTCCAGAGAGTTTGAATTGTAATTCTACAAAGCAACTTTAAGTTGTATATTGAAATTTGTGACAAATATATTAGTGTATATATATATAGTAAATGCACACACTGTATCTATCTATCCCCATATATCTTCTTCCTTTTCTAAAAAAACCATACTACCAATCTGTTTACTTAGGAAGTTTCTATCATTTAAATAAATGGTTCTTAATTGGTAATTGCCTAGGTCGTTAAAATAATTACTGTGTTATTGACTTGTTATTACTTGTTATTGACCTGTTGTTACTTTTAATAGGAGGAGGCAGAGAGTAGGAACTTCAAACTCAAGTAGGCTGGGAAACTCAGCATGAAGGACAGATCTGAAGTAGCAATTGAACCCAGGCACAGGCAATAAAGCACCACAGCGATGCAACCGCTGGTACAGGGAGAAGAAAATGAGGGGCAGGCCTGATAGGTTCAATGGACAGGTGCCAAGTATGGAAATTCAGCAGCAAGACTCCAATTTCAACACACCAACAACATAAAAAGAAAAAAAAAAAGAAAAAACTGAAGTTGAGACTACATCATTTTTGCTTACTACAAGCAGCGCTAAGCAAGATCCTACATTCTACTGTCTGTTCTGTGATGTTAAATATCATGATGTTCTTGGGCTCCTATGTGAAAATTTAAAGGCATTTAATTGGCTGTGTATGCCAATTTTGGTTAAAACTGGATGGGGGAAGAATACACAGCATCCCAGCAGCTACTTAGCCAACAGCTCCATTGATGAAAGAGCTAGCAAATGTTGGCCACCACTGTCTCACAGGAACTTCCTCATCTCAGCTGCATTTACACTGTCCTAGGATAACACCTTAAATTGACGATTCTCCCACTGACAGGGATGGGAAGGAGAGAGGTAGTCATGAAACAAAGGAACAAGTGAATCTGTAAAATGAAAGGACCACCTCAAGGTACAAGACTCCTGACATTCTGAAGCAGGGGCCCTGCTATACCAAGCTGGAGACACTCCCAGGAACCTGGATGAAGATGACACAAATAATCCCTGAAATAGGAGGAAATGTCATGAAGTCACATAGCTATATCCGAGTTAAGTAAGGTGACAGAAGAAATTAGTGTCCAGAAACAATAAAATGCACAGCTATAGAACGAAGACTGACTAGGACTTGTACCAGGAAGGATCTAGGGGCTACAGCTGATCCATGTTCAACCTGCAACTCACATCACAGCATTGAAGAAAATATGAAGTGTTACATGAGGTATATTGTCAGAGTACTACATGGACACTTATAATCACCCATTTTTCTTAAGAACTCAGCTGAAGTCTTGGTTATTGTTTTGAGTGCCACAGGTCACAAAAAAGGCAGAACCATTAGAGAAGGTCTAGAAGAGAGAAAAAGAATTGACAATAGGTATAGGAAATGCATCCAAAGACTTTGAAAGAATTTGGGCTGTTTAGTTTAGATCTGAGAAAAGTCTGAGGGTACATTATGATACACAGTCTTCGAGCATGCAACACTTCATCTAAGATAAAAGGAATGAAGTGTACTATAATCTCCACTGGGGTAGTAAAAAGAATGAAGGACTTAGCCTGAAGCAAGAGGGATTTAGGCAAGATATTAGGAGTCTACAAGTAAGGACAGTGAAGCACCAAATCAAATGACTCTATAAACTTTTCAGAGTCTCTAAAACATAATGGTTTTTAAGAAATGTTACATAAACATCACTTTGGGAGGTTTTAGGTGCAGTTAAGCCTACCTCATTAGAAAGGGTTGACCGAATGACTTCTGAAACCTATGCAAAAGCTCAAACTCTAAAACAGGAAGATATAAAAAGCCAGGTCCCCAGAAGCAATGAAGTCTACAACCCTCAAGTTGGTGTGCATGACATTTTATAGTTACATTGTACTATGTCCTTATAAAAGGGCTTGAAACCTTTTGCTTCAGCTGTGTAATGTGCAACTGCAAAGACTAATAATTCAGTTTTTGTGAAAAAGAATTTTGAGTTTTCAAAAGAAGGGAAGGAGAGAATTTGTCTTGACAGCTATTTCATTTGAAGACAATACGACTTCTAAATACATGTCTTCTCTTCATTCTGCTGCTTCCTTTAACCCTGGGTTCTGCAAGTATCTCAAATAATAGGGAAATGGATACATGTTTAGCAATGCAACAGTTCTGTTGTGCAGCCATAGATGAAAATACACTGAATTACTCCAAATGGAGAAAAAAAAAGGTTTCTAGAGAAATCAATAAAGTGAAAATATTGGAAAGTACTACTAAACTTCTTTTGTTTTGCTTTAAGTGCAGTGCCTAGGATCTATGCTACTCAGCAGAACATTAAAGTGATCTTAGACTAAAAGGTGTCCATTTGTACACTGCAACCCTAATGCTTAAGCACCTTCTGCTCACTAATAGATTGCAGGAAGGGAAAAAAAAAAAATCCAAAAGAGTAACACCACCTTTGCAAAGGCATCAGATAATGTACACATCACTCCTGATGTGAAAAAGCTACTCGCAGGTGCTTGGACACACCATTTTGAACAGGCAAAAAGGCAAGCATCATGAATAACACTGTGCAAGTCAGCCTTTGCTTTTAAAGATGGAGTAAATTTTATGCAAACTCATTAATATTTTTGCAGCTGCTTAAGTGTTGCATTTGCTAATAAGAGAAATCAGGTTTCCTTATACCTCCTAACATACAGAATGCAACTCTCAAACATCTGAATGACCACTGTCACTTATGGAAGAGCCAGTGCACAATCCAGGCTAATTGCTGATTGTTAAGGTATACATATACATTTTTATTTTACCCCTTAACTAAGTAACCATTTCAAAGAAATGTCATCAGTCAAGCTGACAGAATACATTTGATATACCTTTATGCAAGGCTTACATTCAAAAGCCTTTGTAAGTGGCTGGAGGTTTTCTGGGGCATAAAAGACAGTTCTGACATTTATCTGTAACTCTCTCATCCCCATTTTGGATGACTTAACTTGGTGGGATCACGAAACTCGGTGACTCATAGCATCGTAAGTTCCAAATGCACAGAGGTAGTTAAGCAGTAAGAAACAGTAAGGGTGAGTTATAATTATCTTCATGTAATTATACCCATGTGGGATAGTAAAAGGGAGTCAAATTTGAAAGGCAAGATACTGTCAGCAACTCAGCATAGTTTCTGAGAATAGTGCTCTTTGCAGAAGGGAGTGTTGATGGTTGGAGCTATCATTGCTAAATATGTTTTCCATCTATGTCCACCCTTCCATTCTCTTCTCCCAAGTCATCTGCTGTCTTTCATTATACTCCCTTACATGACAGTACTTACTAAGGTAGGGCCCTGAAACTTGTCCATTTTAAGTGTACTGCATTTTTTAAATTCATAATCAAAATAATTACAGCAAGCAGATCACAACAGAAGAACTGTAGGTTTCTGCAAGAAGCTTTCACTCCGTGGGGCGGCGGGAAGGTGCTCAATGATCAGACAGGTTTAAACTTTTGTTCTGCTGTAGGTGTTTAGCTCTTGCCCCATAAATCTTCCAGCGTGAAGAAAAGTTGGCCAAGATGCCTTTACCTCATACCATGTTTTCAGTCTAAGTAAAACAGCAAAGGCTGGGAAAGGGTTCTTATCTTTGTTGCCAGTGAGGACCTGACCAGATATTAAAGATTTAAAAAAAAAAAAAAAAAGTCTCCCTGCTTTTTCCACAGCAGTTTGCGCTTCTTGATTACTGGCTTGTAGTGCTATGTAACTGTAAGGAGTCTGGGTCTGCCTTCAGCCCTCTAGAAAAGAGAAGAGAATCTTGAAATTCAGCTTGGAATGTACAACTCAAAACTTAGCTTTTTCAGTTTGACCATCAGTCGTGGGTAATGTAGTCTCTGCAGGCTTGACTCTTCCCTCTCATATCCCTTGTCACCTCCTATCTTCAATCAGGTTACATAGTACAGTAAGTGACAGCAAAACTAAATGCTTCTATTAATGGGATTGCTAATAAATCTAATTAAACACAGACGGCAAGAGAATCCAGATTACTATTCCACTGCCATAGTAGATCTTCAGTACTGCAGCCTATGACAACAGTGGTAAGTTTGTTGAAAATATTCTCCATTTCCTCAACGTCAATTTTCTGACATTGAAAATTAAATACATGTGGGGTTTTGTGTGTGCTTCCTTTCCAAAGGAGGGAAAAGAAAAAAAAAAAAAAACAAACAACCCACCACACAAAAACAAAACAAACCCCCCCCCCCCAACTTAGTAGGGGGATAATACAACTACCTACAATGCACTCGGGGTGTTTTAAACAGGGTTGCTAGTAATACCAAGGATTAAAATGCAGTTTTCAGATCTGAGATGTTGAGAATAAACTCATCTCTAAATTAAAAAAATAAAAAATAAAAAAAAAGATGGTTATGTCAAGATGCCAGAGACAGAGAGACAATTGTGCAACTGACAAGGAGATCTAACTAAACTTCTTTATAATGGTGCCACCTTAGCCACCCCAATATTAGTGAAACGAAGAGGAAAAAAATCCTGCTGTGGGTGAAGCTAAATAATTCTACTTATTTAAGGAAAGCTACGTAGACGTACTACATACATGGTCAAACAATCAATAATTAAAATATTCTACATCTGTGTTTAGAATGTTGGAATGCAAATACAGTATCAAGAAACTCAGATTTTACAGCAATCAATCCCGCTACAAAGCTTCCTTTGACTTTTTTCTTTCATGTTATTTCCCATATTTATTTGCAGAACACATTTAACATGTTTAACACATTTTTTCCCCCAATAAAAATAACTATGCACTTGAAGCAAAGGAATAGAACCTGCAAGGCTCAGAGAAATACAGGTTGTGGGACCTTCTGTATAAACTAAATAAAACCCTTTAAAATGAATATATTTAATGTTAATTTCACATATAAAATACCTACTCTTTTACTACAAAATGCACACCTAACTTCTCAGTTCTCCCTTTGGGAAAGTTATCCCTGTCAGGGAGAAGCTATGCTTAAGCATATTAAGCTTCAGCATATTAAGACAGACATTCACAGACTCTTCTCCCATTTTATTTTATTTTGACAAAAGAGTAACCAGCTTTTGCCTTTATTTACTGCAAGACCCCAAAATAAATCCTGTAATAGGAAAAAAAGAGGAAAAAGATAAAAAAAACAGTTATTCACCCTCTGATCAGCACCGTACATACATGTAAAGGTAACGCTTAAGGATAGCTCAAATAAAAAAAAAATACACTGAAATAAGGAAAGAAAGAACACGTAATTATCTAAAAATTTTTAAGCAAGAATTATCAGCAGAAACAGTCATCTCACAGGCAAGTTTTTAGTTCCCTTGCCTTTAAACTAAACTTATGAAAAGAAAAAATACCTACTGGTGTCTGCCTGGCTGCCCACGCTGATGTATCTGTCATTTCCAGGAAGGGCTGTTTGATAGTAAGTTGCCTCCTCTAACTGGGGAACCTTGGCATTCTTCGCGGTGAGAAAAGCCACAGCCAACTCCAGATTACCATTGCTGTCCTTTAAGCATCAACAAAACAAGAAGTGAGAATCCCCTTACCCTTTTTTGATTTTTCTTAACAGCAAAGGACAACAATACAAGCAATTTATAAGATCAATGACACATTGTATTTTCAGGTAAAATATTGGTTAGAAAAGAAAGTTTCCAAGCTTGACATATTCTGCATATCTCTCTATTTTTAACCAAAATAAAGATAAAACATCTTATAAAAATTTACTTTGGAAGAATTCCACTTATTTCAGAAAAAAAATTAAAGGTCTTGTAGTGTAGGTCAACCCTTCAACAAGCATAATCAGCACACTCTCACAGACTTCAACAGCAGTCAGCTGAATTCTTCTGAAAATCTACCATTCCATTTTTAAAGCCAGAAATACTGGCTTTCGAGGGGCAGTTGTGAACAAGTATATGTATGTATGTATGTATACACATATACATATATATTTGGGAAAGCAGAACACAGAGAAACCTGCCATTCTTGACTTGCATCAAAGAACTCTTCTGTGCTGTGAAAGAATTTACAATGGTTAAAAAAAACCAAACAAACAAACAGTGAAACAATAGCAAATTAGCAAAGGGTGGCAAGTTCAAGGAGAATTCTTCATTCTACATACTGAGCAGGACCTGTTCATGACAGAAAACTTAACTACACCTTGACAAAAAAAACAACACTTAACTCATCAGGAGTTGACCAGCTGTAGTAGCACCAAGGTATCTCAAAACACTTCAGCCAAAGGTTAAAGGCAAGTCATACCATTCCTGTCTTTTCATTTCTGAACACCAGATTAATTTTTATGTCAGTACCAAAACAGATCAAGATTCCTTCTAAAGTGAACAAGCCATCATTATTAGCTTTTTTCACCCCTGAAACAAATCTAAAAAGTATTCAAGCTGTAAATGGAAGGGAAGGAAAGGAAGATGAGCGTAAGAAAGGGTAGGGTTTATGGCTTTCACAGGCACTTAAGATGTATACGTTCAGCTACAAGTCTGACACATCCATCTTACCTTCAGTGCCTGTTGGAGCACCTGGATGTCATTGATACCAGTGATCTCCCTTAGCTGATTTAAAAATGTTTGCTGGTGCTAAAAACAAAAACAGACAATCAAAACAAGGTAAGAACCAAATAACAGCAAAACCAATTACTTACAAGAATATGCTTCTCTACAAACATTAAAAGTATCTCCATATAAGCTTTATGCACCACAAAAGCGTAGAGCCCTTGTTATTCAAGTTTGGGTTTGTTTCTGCAACTTGGGCACTTTTATTTCCCAAATGTAATGGTTTTGTTTGGTTGGGGTTGGGTTTGGGTTGGGGGGGGGGGGTAAAAAAAAAAAAAAAAAAAAAAAAAAATTGATGACGGGTGAGCTTATGCAACGTGGGTTTAAGGAACCTATATAAAGCCGCAATTGGCCCTCCTAAACAAATAAAACTCCATAGCTTGGTGTTCAAAGGCAGTAGGGGGAATAGTTGACTGAATTCCCACCAAAACCACCAACTCCCAATTATTCTCAACCCTGCTATTTCCTTAACATACATAATTCCCAGCCATTCCAACCTCAAAAACTAAGAAATTCATCTTTACTGATCATCTAGGTGTTTTAAGAAAAATAGTCTAAAAACATCCACACAAAACAGAGTTTCTCGAGACTAAAGCAAAACCTTAGGAATTCGTCTTAACCACCTTCCTAAACCAGTTGAATCCATCTCTCCCTATCACAACATCGGTCAGCATCCATGACTGAGTTTAAAGTAACACTTGGAGTTAGAAAAGAATAAAAGGTTCCAGGTCTCAAAGATTCACTTCATAAGAATTTTGAGGCTTTTTTTTTTTTTTTTTTAATAAAAATCTGGTCCCATTCCTGTTTAGAGCCAATAGATGATTCCCTCCACTCACGCTCAGATACCACATCACAAAAGCAAAAAGCAGGCACTAGGCTGGAACAATCCTTGAACTCCAGTTAACCATTAAAACCATCTTAACCATTAAACCCATGAAAATACAGAGGACTGATCATTGTTCCATACTAACAAATTCCATGCTTCCTTTGGCAGATCAGAAAAGGAGAAAGCTTAGTGGTATTTGCAAGTGGCTTTTCTTTTTTATTGTTTGCCCACCACATCCTGAATTCAAAACAATAATTTCATCTATAAAAGAGAAGATTTTGTAAAGTACAGGGTTTTGTTTGCTAGACAAAAAGCATATTTCCTATCAGTGACAAAGAAACATTCTCATGTTACTTTCCAAATTCAATTAAAAAAACCAACTATAATTGTCTTGCAGCTACTGCTAAAATACTTCTCTTTAAAAATAATTATTTGGAATCAAATATTCAAATACCCTTATTCTCTCCTTATCGCAGCTTTGTATAGAGGAGGAAATTAAGAGCTGCATGAATGCTGAATTCCCCAGTGTGAAATTAACCTGGCAGGCACTAATTCATGCCCTAATAAGTTGAAATAGAAGGCGTATAGTTCAGGATGTTTTTGAATTACATACACAATCTTCCCTTCATTTATGATCCTAAGGGACACTGCTAACAATCCAATTTGCCTTTTTTTTTCCTTTTCTTTTTAAAAACCCTGCTATTGGCACAAGAAAATTGAAGTGATGCAGGAAAACAAACTCCCACTCTATCCCCATCCCTCACCCCCTCATTTGTTTACTCTGTGCATTTCATAGCACTGTACAAAGGCAGGACTTGTTTCCCCTATAAAGTTGCTTTCCTGCCCCTGGGTCTGGCAAGAGGGAAAGAAAAGAAATAGAGTATTTGGGAAAAGTAATTACAACAGCATTAAAACTGGCAGGAGCAATTCAAGGGCAGTGCATGGCAGCAAAATGGATTTATTTTTTTATTTCCTACCAACGCAATGGTTGATAAAACAGAAAATAGTTTCACTAGAAATTATTACAACAAGTTATAAAAGATTT
The DNA here is from genome assembly GCF_026419915.1 of Harpia harpyja. Taxonomy (NCBI): domain Eukaryota; kingdom Metazoa; phylum Chordata; class Aves; order Accipitriformes; family Accipitridae; genus Harpia; species Harpia harpyja. The sequence continues at coordinate 29,739,759 of NC_068947.1, forward strand.
CTGTATCTTCCACAATATATACAACACTTGGAAAGGCTGACTGGGGGATATTCATTGTTCACAGAGATTGGGAAGACAGAAGGGACATAGTTTACCAACAAACAATCTCTTAGCAGTTCAAAATATTGGCCGTTAATTTATGAGCACAGCTGTGACTTATAAACCTAGACATCTGTAGTTTATATCCGGATTTCAGTATTCCAGTGTAAAGCTGTGGTTCGAGGCCCCCTTCCCAAGGACATACACATTCAGCAGATCAGAACCAGGCCCAGAGATGCTCCTTTCTCATCAAGAGATAATTTAAGTACCTAAATATACTTTTTTAAGGCCAAGAGTTTAAGGCACTCGGCTCCAAAATTTCTAACTGGTAATTAAGTGAACAACACAGAGTCCATAAGCATCCTAGTCACAAGTGACAGAAATTAAGAGGAAAATTAACAGTTATCCTGAATACCTCAAATGGAGCTGAGCTGCTTTGGGGCCACAAACATCTGTTTTAGACATTACTGGCTTTTCAGGTAAATGTGGACAAGCTGCCATTAATCTCTAATTGAGTTATTTCAAATCACACAGAAGTTAAAGAATGAAAATACACTTCCCTTTGTAGAAGGAGGAGGAAAAAGATAAAAACAAAGCAACCAAAAAAGTATAATTTAAATTGTTTCCACCTGATCAATGTGTTCTCTTAATATCTTCCAATAGACTAACAGGTCTTCAGAAACAATTCTGAAACTGCATAAGGCAGCTAAAAACTCCTTAACACACCATTCAACTGGTGGCCTTCTCTTCTATCCGTTCACCATCTTCCCTTCATCCTCTCGAATCTGACATAACTGCATCATCTTTACTGTGTACAGACTTTCTTGGAGCTGCATGTTTAACTTTGCCATTATTCTCCTTTACTGTTCTATCAACAATATGTTATCACCCATGAAACTGTATTAACACAGGTAATTCTATTTCTTTTCATTACAAATGACAGTGCAGGCAACTGCTATCAAACCCTTTCCTCATTCATTAATCGGGGGCAAGATCCAAGTTTCTTTTTGCTTTTCTTTTCACTTAAGAAGTTTACGAAACACAACTGTACCCAAACTTAGAGAGCTGATATTATTTAATTCTTGATGTCACTTTAATTTAGTGCATCTGTACTAGACTGCAAAAGTCAAAACGGGTAAAGTTTATTTGTTTTGAATTATATTCCTTTAGTACAGGCTATTGGGGCATATGGGATGATTTAAAAAAAAGATTTTATTTTACTCTTACCCATGACTGAAGTTTGGAGATCAATTTCTAATGCAACTGCTAAACGATTAAGTGTCTTCTGTACTATAACTAATATTTAATACAATACTTAGGACAGACTTCTACATACAAAGCAAGCCACTCTTCTTACTCCTATTAATGCTCCTTCTGATTACATCTACCCTAGAAACTTCACTTTTCCTAGAGCTTGGGCTAACTTGAGCTGAAGTAACTGTAACATACAGACCCTCAAATGTCCACAAACACTAATGTAGATATTCCAAACAATTACGATCCTAATTCACTCAAAGGCTTACCAAAAATACCCAAAAGAGCTCACCCTACACTAAAGCAAAGACTAAAAAACAAAGACGGTAGCATACAAGTATTTACAAGTGTCTGAAGCATCTACACTAGCGTATATTAATTAAATCAGGTCAGTGAGGGATGATTCAGAACACAACTAGCAGTCCTAACATAAAAAGTTGCCGTCTTTTTTCAAACACATCTCTTCCCTGATTACCTATTTTTCCCAACCTTACATTAGTAGAGGTTCAAATTCTGAATTATAACTCACTGTACTTTAATTCAATTTAATAAGCAACCTCTCTCTTCAAATGCAGATCCAAAAAGATTATTCCAATGGAACCAGGTGCAACTACTGGTGCTAAGAAATCCACTTAAGTTCTTTTGGATCCTGTTTGCCTGTACCCACTTCTGTTTGCCATCCTTTCCTCAAATTCACATGACAGATTCCATAGTTTATCTATAGCACAGATCCTCCAGTTTAGCAAGTCAAGACTCCACATATATCTGCAGTGCGGCACCAAATGTGTTACATTGTATATGCACGCATACATACAACACATACACGCATACTCCATGTAGCTTGAATTGCATTTGACTCAACTCTAAAAAGGCTCCGGGACTTGGTCTACGACACCAGATTCTGCTGGTGCAACCACTACAGGGTAACCCAAATCCTTGGCCCGACAAAGGAGATGGTCCGCCGATGCTACAGCTGCCCTGAGATCCAGCTGCTCACACCCCTCAGTCCCAACGCATCACAACACAATCGGTTCCACAGGGCTTTCATGCACAAGCTATTCCCAGCCTTCCCCCTTCCTCTGGCTCCCCGAGGTATGCAGTATGTATCACCAGGCTTTCAGCTCTTGGAAGATTTTAACTAACAGGAAATTCTCCCATTTTCCTGGATGGAAGCCAAATTTGTATAGTAGGAATGCATGCCCTTATTTCCAATTCTCTCCTTTTTCAGCCATCTCTCCCTTCCTCTCAGGAAATGCCCAATTAAGATTATCTGGTTTATAACTTCACACAATAGCACATTCAGTAGCTGTGCCAGTGCTAGTGAAGCAGAAAAGGATCTACACTATTATCTGCTTAGGGAGGTATTGTGCCCAAATTAGTTCCACGACAGTACTGTAAACTCTGATAACTTATCAAAATCAGAGCAAAAAGCTAAGTTACACAAATGCTTTTATGGACAAAGTAAATCTCACAGGTTGACTAATTTTGAATTATACTGCAGATAAGTTTGGGGAAAAAAATTAGACACCTTTTGAGCTGTTTGTTTTCTCATCTCTGTAGCTTCTGAAGAAGTACATGTAAGCTTCGGCTTTATTCATAGCAACATCCAAATATTTGTATTTGCAACACCAGCACTTTCAAACTTAGAAGATAAAACAACCCTCTTCAGTTTCCAAGCACAGAAAAAGTTGTATATTTGGTAATAAATGCGATGGTCCAACCATTACCAGGAGAAAACAGGGCCTACTGCCTCACTACACAGCCCATTTAAATAGTACATAATGAGAATGAACTATGGGAATCCCTCCCTTCTCAAGGCATGAATACTTGTACTAGAGAAAAAAGAAAGAGCAGAAAAAATGCAAATGCAGAGAACAGCATCTTGACTGAGTCCCTCCACACAAAACTCACTCACTTTACTTTTCAGTGCAACACTGATTTATAAGAGCTATTTGTTGGAGGAAAACCCAAATGACATTGCACAAAATATTTTATATTAAAGACATTTCTAACGTAACCTGAGCTGCAGAGGACCTGCTAATAGTACCGTTTCCAGACAAGTAGCCAATAAGCCAGTTTCCTCGTATGATGTTGCTGTAATGAGAAGAACACTGAGAGATTAGAGGAATGTAATCCCCTATAAAAAGGCTTTAAGTTTTTGCTACAAACAAATAAACAAAAAATAGTTAATGTAGAAAGGACAAGCATACTAAAGACCCTCAATTACTACTGTGAATGTCATTTTCTGCCACATTAATCATCTCTCCCAGGAACAGTTAAAAGGCCCACATACACTGCTGAGCATTACAGCTTCCAGCAACACAGATACACTAACCATCTTCTAAATAAGCTGTTGCTCAAGTTCCAAAGGGGCAAATAAAAACTAACTCCTTCCATGAAGATACCAAGTTGAAACACAGGGAAGACACACAGTCAACTCCAGAAGGCTTTGCTGCATGTCTTTGCTCTCACCATCTCCATCCTTAAGATTTTTCTGTGTGTGTGTGCAGAATAAACGTACATATATAAATATGTAAATTTAGAAGTGGGTATATGTATACATATATTTTTAAAAGCAGTATTTTACTAATGAAAAGACCAAGTTAAATCTCTGCACTGGCTTTAAGGTGTTTGTTCTTACGGTACCTCCTAAAGCATAGCAGAATTAGATTCCCTTGCCTGGTATCTGCTAACTGGGTTTCCTTTTGTTCAGTCATGAAAAGAGAAACCCCTTACATGACATTGTATCCTCTAAGAAAGTAGGTAAAGATATGTTTTTATACACACACAAATGCAAAATGCATCTCAGCTTTGGCTTAGACAAAATCACTTGTGGAGAGCAAAGGACGTGCACAGAGACTGCAGATTTTCAGTCCAGGACTCCTCTGCGCAGACTGCCAAAACCTGCCAATTACAGCAGCAGCCTGTGCAAAGTGTGTAATTATCCACCTGCAACTGGACTGAGAGCAAACTTACTTCAAGGAAGCAAAATGACACACTGCATAGCAGTAACTTTCAGCCAACCACAGCCTGGACCAAATAAAAGTTTAATGGGGAAAAGGCTTGAGTCCATTACTTACGTGCATAAAGTCCTCCCTGAAAAATTAAAGGAAGGATCCTACTTAATCATAGCATTATATAACCTACATTCATCATAACCAAACACTTGAAATACTCTCACCACATTTCCATACTGTTTCCATGAACAATAACAAAGTTGTACTGCTTCAACTGAAAAGGCTTTAAAGAAGTGACTTTTCAATGAATTTCAAGATTTGATATTAAGGATTCTACACAATACAAGAGCATGCATTCATGCAAACACTCACTATTCTGAGCCTCATATGTGGCCGCCCCCCCAAAAAAGTCTCAGTTAACTCTCAACATAAAACACTTAAATTTATTTTAATTCAAGCTAATATTTAAACTTTTTGAAATGAGATTTTTTAAAGAGAGGCTTGAGGTGTTTGTATTTACTAACACTAAACATAAGGCAAACCCACCTCTGATAGTTACACACATTTACAAAAAAACCAGAAGTTAAATGTGAACCAAATCACCACTTAACATGGGGAATGCTCTTGCAACGAGCAGGAAACCCTGTCAGTTCACAGGGGGAATGCTCTTGCAACGAGCAGGAAACCCTGTCAGTTCACAGGGGGAAAGTCTGTGACTTTCCAAACTATTCCACCTATAGGCAGGAAAAGTGGCTTCACACCCTTTCTTCCACGTTCAGATGGACAGCACAGAGAAGGAATGAGACCCTACAGCCAGATTTCTTACACAGGGCATAGAAGAGTAAAGCAAGGGAGAAGCACCACCTTATTATATGGATCTTCCTAGGCAAATTTCAGGGTGCTAAAGAATTGGAGTAATAATGCAGCTGGAAAAGGCACCACTGAGTACCTAGATACAACAACATGGAGAGCATTCAGAAAGCAACAGAAACACACTTCCTTGAACGCGTTTAGTGGATTTTGTCTCCTTTTCCCTCAGGCCACAGAAGGGCTGAAACTCAGCCCTGGACTCCAACTCGATTGCCCTGTAGGTCTATTGCCTGGATTACAACTAAACATGCTCAGTTTATATTGCTAAGAGATTCGGTTTTCCCCAATAGAAAAAAACAAAACAACAACAACAACGAAAACAGTGGCTGAAGGCAATATGACTAGTCATTATAAAGACAAAGCAAGACCAAACACTAGGAAGGCAGCAAAGCCATTTAAACTAACTTACCAGAACATGGTAATAAACAGTGTTATCTACAACCGAAGTGTGAACTGGCTCAAAAATCTTGTCATTTCCATCAAAGCAACATCGTTTAAAACCAATCCTCCAAACCAAAACAGGAACAAACAATAGAAATGTAACTGAAGTTCTATCTTAAAATTAGTCTATGAACTGATTTATGAACACTGTTGCTTGAGTGAAGAAGCATGTGAAGAATTGCTTAGTTCCACATTTCTAGCTCTTACTGATAACTACTCCTAAATTATCAGCCTGTCACTGAAGCTTGTTAAGAACGGATAGCAGCCTTAGTACTTACTGAAAACATAAAAGGTGTCAGAAATGAAAAATTATTGAGAGTTTTGAGGTCTGTGTGTTTTAAACCACCATCATGATTTCTCACACCCTGCTCAGTACGACAGCAAGCTTCCCAATAGTAATGATGGCACCTCTAAAAATTAATTAATTACGATAAAACCAATGAGATCTTTAGTTTCATTTAACTAGATGCAAGTTAAACTTCAGGTTGTATTCACTGGAATGGCCATGGGAAAATTTGCTTCACAAAGATCGCTTTTGATTCTTACACACTCCAATAACTGTGACAGTAATTAGCAAAAGTATCTCTGCTCCAATCCAACTCTGATGGGTGATTAGAGTTATTGGTGGCAGCAAGGGGTCTTTCAAAGCACCAGCATGTTATCTGTAAACTACATATAAAATTCAGAAGGATTCCTCTGAGACTCCCACCTATGGGCAACAGCTGGGCAGTGCCACATCCCAGTGGCACACTCCAGCCTCGGTTCATATCCCAGTCCCACCTCAACGTGTTCTGACCCCAGCATCAAGAGACCTGCCAACAGGGTGCACAAGCCACAGCAAATTAAAGCCAGTGGGCTCAATGATAGGTGACATTATACAGATAGAAAGGAGAAGGAGGCTGGAGGATGACAGATATAGAGCTAACTGTGCGTGTATATAAATATACACACATATTTTCCAATCACTCCTGGCTACTTTCTGTTGTAAAAGTTTCCTCCTTAATTTTTTTCTTCTGTTCATAGACATTTACCATCATGCCTAAACATTAAATTTTACAGTCTCTGCCCAGGTAGTATCACCAAGACACAAGCTTTCTCCTCACAGGAAAGACTATTGCCCAGGGTATCATAATTTCACTGTAGCAGCTATTAAAAACATCCTGGAGTGTCTTTTAAACAATTAATGAAATCTTGTCTTGCTGAGGTCTAAAACAATGCTGCAAAGATCCACACTTTAACTTCTTGCTTTGAGTTATCTTCCTTTGCATTCCAGTCACAGTTTAACCCATCACGCCAAACACAAGCTATTCTGCCTCACATTTGAGGCTCTTCACAGTCCTTTCATTACCTATTTATTATCTGTCACTGAAAGGCTAAGATCTACCTCTCAACTTGAGAGGGAAGTCCCGCTAGCCCATTCAAGTGTTTAGCTTTTTTATGTTGGGGTTTTTTTTTTCCAAACAGCCATCACAATCTCACCCTGCTCTGCAAAACACCGAGGAGCTCACAAGAAAATAACATCAAGCTAGCCCCTTCATTCTTCTCACTCTGCCGTTATGATAAAGAGGACAACTCTAGGAACAAACAAACCAACTCTGGAAGCTGCAAGAGTCCTCAGATCGGTGGCATTCCAGTCTCTGCAATACTTGCAAGCAATAAAGTGTAAAGGGGCTGTCAGACCACACCGGTGGCCAGCCTAGGCTGGCGTTGCCAGATGCCACCCGCTCTGGCCACAAGCCACTCCTCCCTTTGAGCCAGCACTGCCACTTGCCTGAACCTCCAGCAAGCCAGCCCAGGCTCTCAATAAACCATCAGAAAGCCACTCTTTGCTTTAAATTAATTTCCTGCTGACTTAGTGAGAGCCAGGGGTGGGACAAGGGAGAGGACAAGACCAAGGCTGCACCTATTTCCACTGGATTAAACTGTTGTGGAGCAGCAGCCTTATGAAAATGGATTGTTTCTCTGCCTTTATTTTAATGCTATTTTTATCCAGTGAGGGAAACTGAGGGGGAAAAAAGCCTCCCGCAGTCCTCGTCCTACTTAGGGACTATTGCAGAAAACCTACTCAAACAAGAGATGAATATAAAATTCATAGAGGATTAAAAATAATATAAATATAATTTGAATATAAAACTCAACAAGGGTCTGATGCTCCTGGTGGGCCTCAGTGGTCAAAGCCACACATGACACAAAAGAACACACACACTTAGGCCCACTCCAGCAGGGGCTGAAACCCTGTACGCTGTTCTCCGCTCCCCGGTTTAGGTGTTCACATCCAGAAAGATCTCATTTACTGCAACTGCTAATGGCACAAGTGTCAAAGATTCCACCTCACCTCAAACAACTCCGCTATGTGCCCTAGGTAAGCGATACCAGGGAAGATTTCACAAACAATTTTTCCACACAAAATTCAGAATAGTACAGCATGGAAATCCTAAGTGAAAGTTAAATTGCACTCTTTAAGACAGGCCTGTATTACAAAGAGTCCACGGTATTCAATAGCAGGGACACATTTGGGCAAAAAGCTCAGCTGTCTGTCTGTCTGAAAGAAAGAAAGCAAGCTTAACAGAAAGCCTTTCAACATGGGCTTTGCTGTTTAGTCCGATTAAAAAAAACTACTAACCTCGCTTCCTAAAGAAACGGGCCTTGTGCTCACAGAGCACGCACGTGCCCTCCTGTCTCTCGAGAGCGAGAGCGGCAGCCCTGGCCACCTCCAGCAGCCTGGCCGACCCCAGGGCTCCCCAACACCCTCAGCAGCACCCACCTCCTGCCTTGGGGGTCCCGGGGGGCTGCACCTGGCAGCTCGGCCAGCCGGCCCGCAGCTCCCAATCGCACTGCCCGCTCCTGCCCTCCGCCGCCCGGGCCAAGAGAGATCAGGTGAGAGGACACAGGGGCTGGGGACCGAGAGCGGAAGGGAGCACCTCCACCCGCTGCAGCGAGGTCTTCAGAGGGGAGCTCATCCTGCAGCCTCAACAGATCGCCCCCTCCCTAACTTTTAACCTGAGGTGCGCTACGAGACGAAATTCCGTCAGAAAAGTCAGGCACCTTTATTTGCAGCATCAGTAAAGTTATTTACTAGCTTATCCTGCCCCCCTACTAATCATTTAAAAAGGAATCCTGTGAAGAGACACACATTGTTAGCTTGGGGCGGGGGGGGGGGGGGGGGGGGGGGGGGATTAAATAAACAAACTCTGCAGAAGAACGAGATTACAGATCACAGTAAATCACCTAAAATCCAGGGCAGTATTTAACAGGTTGCCTGCAAAGTGCTGGGTTTCTGACAGCAGTTCCAGCTTCTCCAGCAAGACAACCTTTCCTGGGTCAAGCGCCAGGAAGCCACCGGCACGTGCTGCGTCCCTGCAGAAAGGCCACCGCAACACCATGGACAGTCGGCCTGTGAAGGGCAGCGAGCAGCTTTCATTTTCATTAGGTAATAACCTCAACGGATGCGGATGGTATTAGAATTAAAATGAACCTCAAACACAACAGAGACATAGTATTTAAAGATGTGTTGAGATTTTTACCAGTATATCAGCATATACTTTTACTACCTCACAATTAAAGAAATAGTAAATTCATCAGTACACTCCACAGAGGGCAACTGAAATTCTCCAGGCCATTTTGCCTCAAGGAGAAAGACAAAAGACAATCTTGAGAATCCTTGGGTATTTTTTTTAATGGACTTTGAATTACCTGATTTTGAAACGCACATTCGCCTCAGCTCCCACAGAAAGCTGAACTTGTTATATTCTAATATGAGGATGTGGTCTCAAGAAACTTATGACAACTTTGTTTTATAACTGCTATTTGTTATAATTTAGTCCTATCAGTCTTCCCTGTCTCAGTGGTGTTGTGGCAATATCATCAGTAGTGACTTTCTGCCATTCTTCATCACCACACGCCTACGTGAAACTTCATAAGCTGACTTAAGGAAAAGAGGTATGAAAGACTCCTCTAAAGAGTTCACATTTTTGAAAAAATTTGAAACATACAGAAATTTAAATTCTGTTCCACCTTCTTAGCAGCAGCATTATGCCAACATGTTCCCCCATCAAACAATAGATAATAAACTCCAACAGCAAAATTTTCAACCCTTTTCTACTCAGTAAGGTCACAAAGCAACAGTCTTCGGCATCTTTGCTGGGGATAGCAGGCAGCTGCAAACTCCTTCCCCAGTCTATAACAACGCAGCAGAGCCTGTATGCTGCACACACCCCCATCCAGTACTAGGAAGTAGGTAGCACATTTACCAGTCGTCTTTAAATCAGACCCAGAAAAAGCTTCAAGGCAACTTGCCAAGTTAGCCAGAGCTGGAACTTGTGATGATGGGGAAATCTGTCCATCCCTCCCATGAATAAATCCAGAGGTTACCCAGCAGACTGTACCCAAAAAAGCAGCCCAGCCAGCTTCAGGCAAGGGGACAATTATGGTTCAGCCAGGGTTGTCCCAAGAGATGTTTGTGGCTTTCAGCACCGAGTCCCATAAAACACATGCAAGACTAGAGGCAACATTTAAAAGTAGCCAGTAAGATGTTGGTTATTTTTTAATTTCCAAACAAGTAAAGGAATACAGAGAGAAAGAGAAGACTTAATTCTAGTACCCTATTAAAAAAAAAAAAGTTAGAAACCTAGGTGCCTGAATTTAAAAAGCTTGCTGATTACTGCCACCAAATAATTAAAAGGTTCTAATGTAAGAAAAGAAAATGGCAGTGGGAAAGTCTCTAAATGAGAAGAGCATGGTCCTCAAACAGGTGAAAAATGACATGAGAGACAAGCAGAATTTGAAGAAAAGCAGCTGACAAATGGGAAAGTAGGTAATACCAAGAAGGGAAACAACTCTGCAAGCGCTCCAAAAGCTGTTTAGGTTTAAAAAACTAAAACATACTTACAAGCTTAAAAACTTTCTCTTAATATATTTTGCCATGATTCTGTACCAAAACAAAGCAAAAGTTAAAATCTGCAAAATATAGAAATGCTTTCTCAGTCATAATATAAGATTTCTGGGATACAATGAAATACACAGTAATCTGTCCTCTAACCAGGCCATTTATACCCATGCACTTTGGAAAGTGTTTAAAAAAAAGTACATTTCCAACAGCTGTGGTCCCAGGAGAAATTTCTTTTTCAAAGCAGCTAACTTTCAGAGGAATAAAATGAAACTGGACACAAAAGGAAAGCGGAGTAGGAGTCTGTTCTCACTATCTCCTTCTCTTCTGAAGAGAACGAAGAATGCCACATGCCTGTGCATACCCAGCCTTTTCCAGCTGCTTACTTTAAAGCACTCTCAAAGCATACACCTGAATGTAAATAAATACTATTTTCAACTTCCACGTAGCACTTCTTTTTTTTTTTTCTGGCTTAATCCCAGTAAAAACACAGCTAAATTCAACTTCTCAAAATGATTTTTTTTTTCATTAAAATTTTATTGAAATTCAGAAAGAGTAATTTTTGGTTTGAGAATAAGAATAGGAAATTTCAGCACAGGTATCTGACTTTTCTTGAAGTTGCAGAGCTGTGAGAAGAACTGCTATCACAGAAACCATGCGAAAACTCAAGCCTAGCATTTACTATTCAGCAAAAGCAAGAGATGGCATTAAATATAGCTACACAATTCACAATCCAAAACTTTTACATCTCAGACTCAGACCCTAAAGTCAAGTGAACATCCTGTTTTAATTAAAGGGAGCCCTCTGGATTTTGGGGTACGACACAAGTGAAATGATGACACATCAATTGGTAGGAAGGAGCCATAAAGGCATATAACACCATTTTTTGTCACCTGCATTAATTTCCATGAATTGTGTCTAGACCGAGGTAAGATGCAAGGGTCAATTACATTTAAATAGCTATGGATCATGCCTTGAAAACACTAATACCTCTCTGAAAAGCTTTTATGAAATACATTATTCTTGTCTACATGTGCTTACTGTAAAGCTTAAAAATATGCTTTCACCTGATGGCTAAAAAAGCTTTAGTCAAGGATATTATAAGCAGAAACTGCATTTGCTTGACCCCTAAACTTTGATAAGCTTGACTATTGCCAATTAGTTCATAACAGAAACATTTTGAAAGAAATGTTGTGCAAGGTATAATTTTTTTCAGCAAGAATCCACCAGTTAAAATACTTCAGAAAACTACTATAAACAAAAGCATCAAGTCAAAGCTGTGTATCTCAGAATAAAAACTATTAGAATTTGCACACCGATATTTCTGCTGCCTTAAAAAAAAAAAAAAAAGAAAAAAGTGTTCTACATACACAAATCCATGTCAGGTGATGTTTCCAAGGTTAACCTAGCTGCACTCCAGCCTTCAAGATCTTCCACATTGCATGTTCCTTGGATTCCACCTCTCTAACACCCTTACTTCAGAGAGCTACATTAGAACTGTGGACACTTAGTGTTGCCACCTCTCACAACAGTGCTGTTTCTCTTGAAGTCCCATCATCAGGTAACATCAGGTTTCAGAAAAACTCCCATGCTGATGGCTTTCAACACGCTCCTGAATTTCATTCATTACAGCAAAGAAGCAAAAAGCAAAAGAATATAGCTAATGACAATTTCAAAAGAATGAAAGCTATAAAACCTAACTGTAAAAATCATCAGCACCTTCTTAAATTGCAAGAGTCTATGTCTAAATAGATTAAATACTTTCATTCTGATTTTCAAATGTTTGGAATTAATGATGTTACTGAATACATGGAAAACCCGTCCATAATTAAATAGACAAGAACTCACAAAGCCTGCCATAGACGACTGAAATTATCAGTGTCCTACTCACGACACTGTGTCAATCTGTCCTTTACAACATCTTAGGACCCAATTCCTCCTTCATAGCACTTCACAGCAATCTCAATGTTGATTCAAAATGTTGCTTAACATCTCATTCCTGTTAAAGCCTAAAACCACAGATTCTGCACCACATTCACCAGGAAAACCACTACGTAGTTCAACATGTTAAAACCACCCCTCTACCAGCAGACCCAGCGCTGCAGCTACCAGGAGAAGGCAGCACACCACCTCTGCCACTCCAGATCACAGACCAGCGTACGTGCCCCAAATATCCAGGCAGGGAGATGTAACCCACTGCAGCAGAGAGACTGACTTATGCTCCCTTCATTCACTTCTGGAAACTGGGATGGTGACGTAGAGCAGAAAGGTAGTACGGACAGGTTTACTCAAAAAGAAGTTTCATGGAAATTTTCCTTTAATGGTCCGTAGAGCCCTTAGTTAGTGTATTACAAGTTTTGAAGTGCTAAAGAAATCTAGTGATAAAGAGATCTAAAGCCTGCAATACAATGAGAGGGCGCAAACCTTAGTGCTGTAAGAAAGCAACATTTTAGATGGTGATTTAGACAGTGATTGTACTCAATCATTGCACACACCACAGCTGCTCTCCATTCTACCTGCAAGTTTGGCTGAGGTGTGTCAGCACAATACAGCTTATAACAACATATATATTCAGCACAGCATTACTGTAAGGTAACATTAAAAAAATCTGACATCCGCTGTTCAGAACGCTGTGTTGCCAAATTAAGAGTTACAAGCGTTCACAAAAAATAGCAAGAGATACCATTTGCCAACCTGACACAGGAAACAGGAAAAAGTCTTTCCCTTGACTTGGCCCAAAGCCTGGGTTTGTACCATCATGCAAGGCATGCCCCTGCTATCCTGTTCAGCAGTAAAGCATCTCACCACCTCATCTTTACTTCAGCCTCAGAGCTTTAGATTACTTTGTCATCGTATTTTTGCCCCTTTTTTAAATAATAAAAAAAGATAAAGAATTTATCAGAAAAGTTTCAACTTTACATACTTTTACATGCAACTAACTATAGTGATTCACAGTGCTACCTTTTCCCTAGTAATTATACTTAACCACTCATTAACCAGAACTTTGCACGTATCACAGTCCCGAAGTGGATGGAAAGAGTTACCACCCCACCTATTGCACACTTAGATCTCTGGCAAAAGTCACATGCGAGTTATATTAGTTTCACTGAACTAGTGAAACTGAACATTCACTCCAGTCAAATATTTTCTACTCTCAGCAACTGTTGACTTCTTTAACAGCACCCCAACTGATGAAGTGTGATATCAGCTAACAGAAGTGGTCTCTATGTCCTAATGGGAAAGAAAGACTGAAGTCTACCCTGAATTCATAAAATCATTTTGAAATACATTGTCACAACAGGCTCTCCTACGTTACTCAGCTAATACTCTGGCTTGCTATTTGCATCGTGATGCTACACTGCTACCCCAGGCACAAGTCAACAGCCCCCAGGTGAGAAGCTGAATCCTCTCAAACTACAGGTGTCTACCTGCTGACTAAAGACCATCACATTGGTAACTTACTCACTGGGTTTTGATGGGGAAGTTTAACACATCCATCTAAAACAAACAAACAAAAAAAACCAAAAAAACCCCAAACAACCAAACACCAAACCAAAACAAAACCAAACACAAAAAACCCTAACGCACAAACAAACCTTCATTGTGACTCAATGCAACCTTCCCCACCCTTACATAATCACACTGGTTATCACAAGAGAACCAGAAAATGAAAGCACTCAGGATACTTTCATTTCCCAGAAAAGCTGCTCCCACACATGTGGCTTTCCTACTCAGTGGAAGTAGAAAAGACTTTCCTGTCTCAGTCCAGGTCCTGTCAACACCTCCCCTCCCAATTTTAAGAGCTCTGTTCCATAATAAGTACAAGAAGTCAATAATAAAAAAAAAAGAAATTAAAAAAAAAATAAAACCAGAAAGTCAGGCTTTTAAAGGAATTTACTCCTACATGAAAACATGTAAGTGAAGACACTGTTCTTAAGCTTTTTGTTTACTTTTTATGCTAAAGAATATCAGGAATGCCACATTTGGCTCTTAGCTTTTGCCAGATGACCAGCTGGAAATTGCAAATCAGCATCTTCACTACAGAAAGTGAAGGGCAATAAAACATAAAGGAACCCTAGAAGCATCCCTGGGCACCTCAGTAACCCCCCATCGTGGCACCACCAGCAACAGCTGTAAGGGGGTGACTGATGCAGCACCCCAAACAATTCCTGGCACAAGTGATATGTGAGGGTTAGACACCTCCCAGCTAGTTCTGCTAAGATCTCAGCCCAGTCTGAAAAGGCAGCCTCCAAGTCAGCTGGGGCATCAGATCAATTCGCCGGTCCCCAGCATCCAGGGTGTCCCTCAACCCAGCCATTCACATCACTGAAGTTAAGAAGCCAACTTCTTGCAGACTGAATAATCAGACTGTCAACACTTAGTGTGCTCCTCAACCAGGAGGAAGAGAAGATTTAGCCAAAAACAGAACAAAAATTATATCTTTCTTTCTATCTTTCATTCATCTTCAGTTAGAAAAGTCCATGAACACCAACTGAATTCACAGGATTAAAGAGATGCTACTTCCTGCCTTAACATATCTTTTCAGGCATAAGAGTGCAAGAAAAGCAACTGTTCAATTATCCTCCCACTTATCTTTACAAAGCACTTTTAAAAATGTCAAATATTTTTCTATTTTGAGACATGGGTAATTTACTTTTTGACCTTTTCATAGAAGCTGATGGGTTCTGTCATCTTTTGTAGCTGCTCTTCCTAGTGGTTGTAGATACAGGGTTATCCTAAAAATACATCTTTTTTTTTTTTTTAGGAAGTACTAAACCTTTTGTAATATTATTTAAAAATAACTTAACAGAAAAATGTATAAACCTTACATTTTAATATTCTGAAGAAGTATTTTTATTTTCAAGGTGTGGACCAAAAGATATTTAAAGACATTAGTTCGGACAGATGCTAGTTATAGCACTATAGTTGTAAAGTCGTGCTACCACAATCAAAATCATTACTGAACTTCTGTGGAAGTTTTTCTAGAATGCAACAAATTTTAAACTACTATTAAATGTTTCAGAAAGGTGCAGATTCATAGCATATACCAAAAAAAGCAAGACTGCATAGCTACAAAAAAAAGAAAAAAACACCACCCACTCAACCACACACACACAGCCCCTCCCACCAAAACCCATCAGAAAATTCACAAAACCAGAAGGCATTCAGCATACCAGTCTGACAAGGGCTTTCAAAATTACTTCGAATCACTGACCTTTGCACCTTGCTCTAGCTTTCAGAAAATACAAACAGGAGTCCATGTAGAAGGTGTAACTACACACAAGATGAACTTTTTTAATGAACTTTTTTTTTAAATTCATAACAAGATGTGTATATCTAAAAGTGTGACTCCATAGCACCTCAAATATTTCTTGCAAATTACTTAGCAGTTGGTACAAACACCTTCAGCAAACTAGTCTGCTTATTCTGCTCATCCTGGCCAAAAGAGGTAATAAAGCTTCCAATACCAGCAGCAGCAGGTATAATCCCCCCCACCACGCAAGCCCACCATGCAAGGAGACCACCTGTCACACAGTCCAAACACAGGTAGCTCACTCGTGGGGAGATATGTAAGCCATCCTCATTACATGACCCAGGGTGCATTTCTCAGATACGGGAAGACACCTGCGTGTTGCTCACAGGCAAGAGGGGCTCTGGCCACATGCCAAGAGCAGGAGCCTGCAGCCTCCTGCATCCACGGGGCAAATGGTAGGTCAGAAAACCCTGAACCCAACTGATCAAAACACAAAGACTTTAAAGGCTGTATCCTTGGAAGGTTGCCACCTATCAAGATGAAAAAAAAAAAAAAAGATGAGCACAACTCCCAAAATACCTTCCTTGCATACCTAGTCCTCAGTAGATGTTTGTTGCTATCACCTCCTGCCATTCAGTACTGCATGGACATCCCTATTTCAATTGTTGGAGACATAGGACTGTATCATCTTCCGTATGAAGAACTACCGCAATTAGTGGCTATTGCTTTCAGGGAAGAAAAGCAGTCAGTACCATATTATTAGCTAAATCTTTCAATAATGAGTACATCAAATACACAGGATGAGCAGAACAGAAGCACACATATAAGCTAGCACAATTTTCTCCTTACTACCCCAAAAAAGAGCAAGGGAGAGGAAGTAAGTAGTATTAGACCTTGCTTTAAGCCATGCATTATTTCAAGCAGTAAATATCCTTAAAGGTTTGTGCTTCTTTTAAAAAAAGCGAGCTGAGCTGACACACCTCACTTTATTCTACTATTCCTGTGATTACACTGCCAATATGCTGCTGAATCACAGGTCTGAAATAACAGTGGGTGTGGGAAACCAAGGGACAGATAAAACAGACTTTAAATCTGTGTATCAACCAACACTCAGTCTCTCTCCAGAAGCAGTAGAACTTGATAATACACATGGCTGAGTGGCCAGCTAAGTGTCACCCTTTAAAATCCAGCTTCTTCAATCTGCTATTCCAAGAGGACCATCACGATAATTATTAGTTAGAGCCAAGATGCTGCTAAAACACGTATGACCTCTCCACATCATTTCTTCCAATTACTAGAAAAATCACCATTCGCCCCAGCCCCTTTTGCTGAACCCACTGTGTAAGGGACACTGGCCAAGGGAAGGGTCTGCACAGCACAAAGGGCAGCCTGGGACGGTCTTCCTCCGTAAGGAAAATCGATGTACACATGCACCAGCGCAAGCTGCCCCCATGGCAGCAGTGCAGCCCTGCCTGGAGTACAGGGAACCCTGCAACGCACACGTCTTTGCTCTTCAGCAGCAAAATGCCTGGCAAAAAGGGTTTTACTGGACAGAAATACAGACAGGGCAAAACGAGAAGCCACTTTTTTTAACTTCCCAGGCCATTTACCTTTATTCACATGCTTTAGTCTTAATATGAACATTACAGATAACCTACAGACACCTAACAATGTTAAGAGAAGCACACAAGAGCTGTGAGCAATGAGACTAACGTGATTAATTATTTGCTTCAGGAGATAAATTACAAGTTTTAACTAGGAGTCAAGATGACCAGTAAACATGAAAAAAAATTTCTTTTGACCCAATCCAGATGCTTTAACTATACAATAAAGATAGCTTCAGTGGGAAACGGGCTGTTTGCAGTTAGAGCATTTATTAATACAAACCTACAACTTCAAGTACTGCTGCAGTTTGACACATACTTCCTGTATGACAGTAAGAAAACATCTGATGAACAATGTTGGGAACCACAGTTCTGAATAAGGTATGCTGATGACTCAGGCATCTCTTGGAAATCCAATATATTTCTGTTTGTATGTGGTTTCTTCACACTAACAGAAAACAATCATGACAAACTTTGAGGTCCCCAGAACAAACTCTCATTATTTGTGGAGCATGGGATTTTCTTCTTTTGAGGGAAGACGGTGAGTTAGTGGTATGGTAACCTCTCTACTTTTCAACCACACATCAGCCCACTGTACCTTCACAATTTTTCTTCTTACATGCAAATAAGCTGAACAATGTTAAAGTCTGCCATCCAGTTAGCTATTCATTCGTCTCACTAAGCAATGAGATATTCACTTTGGAGTCAAATAATATTTTTTTTTTGCAAAATAGTCTCAAGGTTGGCCTTCCCCCCCCAGCATGCAATTAGCGATAAAATGGGTGACAAGGAGTTTCAGATAATATAATAATCAGTTGATTCAACAGAAATAAAAAAGCAAATCCCTGCCATGAAAAAAACCCCAAACTTATTTTATACAGTTTCTCTAGATACTTAGACAAGTAACCATCATCCATAGATGCCAATTACAACTTTAGAATTATTGCTAATTTCATTTTTTACTGCAGTAGATTACCAGGGGATCTACCACAATCAATCTCCAACCACTCTTTAAGCTTATCCTCGATTTGAAACTACAGTAATCCTGAACTACTGACCTGCAAGCAGTAGTTTAGCTGGAAACTGTAACATGTCTTCTTCAGGATTACTGACAGAAAGTACAACAGGCAGCTCTGACCAGTGCCTATCAGGTATTACGTAACAGAGTATCCAATACGATAATTAAGGGATACTTAAGTAAACCATCAACAACAGGTTTTGTAAAATATAACCTGGCTCTACCAAAGTTGTGAGGCAAACGAAGTTGTTCAACACAGAAGACACATGCATAGCATGGGACCTGGCAGCAAAACTCTGCTACGTTAGCCTGCTAGCACACCCCAAGTGAAAACACTGCTGACTGAGGAACGAAGAGACAAAATTAGTACGTTCAGCCCTTGCCTTCCTGCTGAAGCAGCCAAAATCAGTGCTAACTACTTCAACTATGATAGCAGTCTTTGGCAAGACATGCCTCTCCCTCCAAACGAGCCTTCTGAATGTATGTTGTACTACTTTAAACAATTATACCTTAATAACTGCATTCCCACTGTCCAGTCTTACAACTGGAGCCATTTAACTTCCACACTGACTATACCAAAGCACATATACCTTTATCCTCCTATAAAAACATCACATGCCATAAAAAAAAAAAAGTCAGGGAAGAGGAGGTAAGTCATATCACTAACCACAACAGTTGCATTAACCAGCAACAGTTACATTTAAAAATTAAAAAAATAATTTTAAAAGCACCTTGATTTAATTTTAGGTTTCTTTTTTCTCTTGCCAGTTCAGTTCACTTCAGGCAAAAAAAGAGCTTTAGAAGGGGTCCTTTTTTTTTTTTTTGATAAAGAAACATTTTCCAGCAACTCCTGGTGCGTAGCAAAAGATTCATAAACGCTGCCATTCGCTTAACCCCATTTCATGATGCACACTAATAGAAGTCCCTAAATCCAGCACTTTTTTACTCCAGCAAGACAGCGTCACAGCGAGCCGTGTGTCACACGCTGGAAATAGCGTTCACCTTTAGCAGACACGGATGCCGGCGCAGCAGGGGCACGCCGCGCGCGTGCAGCATCTCCCTCCCGGCCCACGGCTCACGCCGGGGGCTCGGGCAGGACCTCGCGGTCCTCACCGACACGCTGCTCCCCATCCCGGCAGCTCTGCAAGTGCAACAGGCCCGCCCGGGGCCCCGGCGCCGTCCCAGCCCGGGGCTGCCCGCTCGCCGGCCCGGGGAGCGGCGGGTCTCCCCCGAGCCGCGGGGCGCTGGGGAAGAGGACCCGGCCCGGAGGGGGGCTGACCCGGGGCCGGGGTGACGGCGGCCCCCCGCTGACCGACTGCGCCCCAGCGCGGCGCCCGGCCCCGCCGCGTCCCCCCGGCGGCTTCGCCATCGCCCCGGCCCGGGGCTGAAGCGCCGCGGGCCCAGAGAGGCCGCGGGGCGGGGAAGGCCGGGCCCCCTCCTCGGCCGGGGGAAGGTTCCCACGGGCCCGGGAAGCGGCGGAGGGTGGGGAGGCTGCTCCCCCGTTTGCGGGGGGGGGGGGGGGGGGGGGAAGTCGCCGGCCGGGGTGGGGTGGGGGGGCGGGAGCGGGGGCAGCCGCCGGAGCCGCGGAGGAAAGGAGCGCCTCCGGGAAGGGGTGGGGGCCAGGCCCGGGCGAGGCCGGCAGGCAGGGACGCGGCGAGGGGCACGCGGCGAGGGGCGCGCAGCCGGCTCGCAGGCCGGGCCCTGGCGCAGCGGGCGGACCCCGCGGCCGGCGCGGCGCAGGGCGGCGGGCCGGGCCGGGCCGGGCCGGTGTCTCACCTTGGCGGCGCCGCCGGGCTGCAGCACGTTCTGCTCCACCGTCATGGCCCCCGCGCGGCTCCCGGCTGCGCCCCGGGCTCGGCGGGCGGCGGCGGCGCCGTGCGGCAGCGGCTGGGCCGGGCCCGGGCTGGGCGAGCGGAGCAGGAGGCGGCGGCGGAGGAGGAGGGGCGGGAGGGGGAGCCCGAGTCACCGCCAGGCGGGCGGGCCGCCGAGGCGGGCGGCCGCCACGGGGTATAGCGCGGATCCGCTTAGGCCCCGCTGTCACTCCCAGCGCGGCCGCCGCCGCCCAGCGTGCCCGGAGCGCCGAGCGCGCCTCCGGCCCCACCCTCGGCTCGGCTCGGCTCGGCCCGGCCCGGCCCGCGCCGCCGCCGCCCGGCAGCGGTTCTCCCGGCGGCGCCGCCCCGCGCACCTGCCCCGGGCGGAGCCCCCCGCCGCGCCGGCTGCCCCCCTCGCTCGCCGCCGGCGGTGCCGCCGCTGCCCTGCCCCTTCCCCGCGGTATTTACAGCGGCCGCCTCCATCTTGGCGGCGGCGGCGGCCGCCCCCGCGGGACAGCGTCGGCTGGGCCTCGGTCCCGGGGGAGCGGCCCGGGGCTGAGCGGGGCCGGGCGCTCCTCCGGGAAGGACCCCGCGTCCTCTGCCGGGGGGGAGGCTTCCCTCCCGCCCCTCGCAGGGGCAGCCCGCCGCCCTGCCTCCCGAGGGAAAGCGAAGTTTCCCCCGCTCCGCCGCGGCCGCCCGGGGGAGCCGCGGCGGCGAACCCGAGAGCGCCTCGCTCCCGCCGGGGAGCGGCACCCCGTCCCGGCGGGACGTGGGCCGGCTGCAGGCTTCTCCCAGGGCGCGGGAGCCAAGCGTGGCCTGCCCTGCCGTCAGCCCGGTCCGACAGTCGTCAGCGTGTTTCGGCCGCCAGAAGCCGGCGCTTTCCGGGGGGTTTGCAGGAAATTTCTGACCAGTTCCAGCGCTGGCTGCTCGTATCGACAGCAAACCTTAGCCCCTAAACGGCACTTAAAAGTTGCAGATCTTCCCCTCCCTGCGTAGGTTTAGCTGGGTGAGGTGACGGTATTCGGCATTCAGATTAAACGGGACCGTCCTTAACTATTTCACTGCTGATTAAAGCATGGGGAGGGTTTCAGGTCTTGGCAACCCGCAGTGAATTTGGGCACAGCAGCTAAACGGTATTGAGAAAGAGGTTGTCCCTCTGTCACTCCGCTCTGCGGAGTCAAGGAAAGGGAGGGAAAGGACTCGGCTCTGGGCACCAGCGCCAGCAGGGGAAAGCCAGTCTTGGAAAGTCCCGGGGGTACTGGGCCTCCCAAAATGCATTTGAACAGAAGCAGGTGAAGGGCAGCAGAGGAACCCACCCCACATTTTGGATGCCTACGCAATAAACGGTAGCTGCATCCCGGTTTGGTTTCTCAAGCTGGTGAAGCTTGGTCTGTCTGTAGGAAAAGCTGAGGCGAGCAGCACGGTTCTGATAGCCCCAAGTACCTAAAAATCATGAGCTGGGAACATAATGCAACGAAATGAATTGTGGCTACTGCTCGCCTGTCACACAGCGCCTTAGCATTTACGACTCTGTAATTCAATTCCCCCCTCTCCCCACAGTAGAGTATGAATCTTTTTACAGCTGAGTTATCAGGTAATAACGCTGCCGCAAGATCTTGGACTTAAAGTAAAACACCGATTTTTGCACAGCTCGTGGCAACCTGCAAACGCTGCCTTGTTTCACTGTAGCTTCTGTGCAGGAGATGTTGCAATTTCCTCTTCTAAGGTTTGTTGCTCATAGATTCTATCAGTTCTAATGTTTTTGCCTTTTATGCTGCAATATACAAGGTGATTTTTAAAATTAATGTTCCCAAATAATTTATTGTGCAAAAGACAAGAAACTATGCAGATAATATAATGAGATCAGAAATGGCTTGCAAATTGCTTTTTTAGGGGTAAGAGCAGAAATTATCTCTGCTCAGACTGATGGCTACGTGTAAGAGCTAACAGTAGTAGTCTGGGGTTTTTTTAAGAAAAGTTTTCTGTTGCACTGCTGTGCCAGAGTGCTAGACAAATTCCTCTGTCCTTCTCTTCCAATATATAGTCACGTTTTTTCTCATACGATTTTACAGCTTCTACACTGTGTTTTTGACACATGCTGCACTATCTGGGTTCAGATAATTTTCATCAAAACTATTCATTATTTATAAATATTTGCTTTCATGCAGCATTTTTTAAAAAGATGCATTTGGCAATAATTTTTTCAAGTCTTTTCTGTGTTTCATTTAACTCAATGGCATAGCTTCCCTGACAGATAGAATGTGTCCAAAAAGAAAGTGTTGGAAAGAAATTTTACTTTTTGTCCAATTCGCTTCAAATCAGGATAGGATGACAAAGTATCACCTTCCATTAAATTCCTTTCCTTCTTCCCCCTCTCCCCCCAAATTATCACTTTTAAGGGCTCCTCCCCTTCCGCACTTTCTTTAAAATAAAAAAAGGCTGAGCAATCCACTCCTGAGACAGGGATTCATCAATGAAAAACTGACATAATGTGAACCATAGCCATGCAAATTAGGATTCCGTCATACATATGGTGTTGCTGGAAACCAGACGGAACGGAGTTTCATATTCCGTTTGCAGCACAAGCTCTGTATGAAGTAGATTGAGCACAAGACTGGAATTTGTACCTCATCAGAAAACACTAACAGTTTTGACAGGGCCACAATTTAGAAAGAGCTCTTGACTTGATGATATTAGTATTCCTTAGTGTCTATAATATATTAAGGAACTACTGTTTCAGAAGAAATTAAAAAAACCAGATTGCTTGGTTTCACCCTTCCTTTTCTGCCTTCAAATCCTGTGGACTGGAGCCCAAATGAATTTTGTGCAAACCTAGCAGAGAATTCAGCATGATAACCCAAGGTCCAAAAGCCGTCACACGTGCACTGGTACAGCACAAAAAGAACCATACAGGAGACTTCCTTTTTTCACTTATGTAATATCATCTAATTTCCTACAGAGCAGTACCTGTAAAGTATTGTTTCTGAGACATGCTACCTTAACAAAGAACCCACAGTCTTAAATTTCGGAGCTCCTGTTGCTAGTCTGCAGTGATCATTTAGCTGTCACACCTCCAGAGCTGCAACCATTTTCTTGCTAGTCTTATTGATGGTACTAGTGCACAGAAAGAGAAGCGATCAGAGGCTGCATGATGACATTTGCTTATGAGTCTCAAGAGCTGAAATCTATTTCTCTTTTTTTTTAATCCCTTCCTGTTGCTTGTATTGATGGTTACAATTTGGGCCATGTACCTTTAATATCTTAAATAGTATGAGGCATAGCTATACATATTTTCCCGGAAGTTTATCCTATTTCCCCTTAGTTGCTCCTCACCTTTTAACAATATTAGAGGGTTTGGTTGTTAAACATTTGGCAACGTGTTGCACAACCTCTGCCTCCAGCTGCCTGGTCCCCTCGGCAAGGCTACCCCTGTTTGCATGGTCTCCTCACTATCAGCGCTGGAGAAGAGATCCACCTGAAATACAATCAATCACAGCCTCCCCTCCCCCCGAACCCAGTTGCTTTCTTCTGCTAGATCAGTTCCCCAAAATGGTTCACTGACTGGCTGTATGAACAGCTGTGCCGGCCCAAAAGAGAGGGTGACACAAGCTCTGCGATGGTACCCGTTGAGCTTCGTTGCACCTATTTCTTAAATCAGTAAGTGATCACGCCTTTCTGATCTGTAGACTGCCTGTTAGATGCAAACCACGTTAGGCTCCTTGTCTTCCCATTTTTGTAAAGAATAAACAAAACACCAGCCAACCACAAAACACTTTAGCACATTTTTTATTGTATACAAAGATCACGTACAACAAGAAATAGCTCCTTATTTCCCTCCATTTTCAATAGGCTTGTTTTTGTCTTTAATTAAAGTGCATCACTTATTTAGGGCTTTAATTATACTGTGGCTGCATTGGTTACAGCTGGGGAAGTACAAGTCAGGACTTCCTGGTTTTCTTTTCCCAAATGTGTAACCTGCTATATTGGCCATGAGAAAGCACTACTTTAAAAAGTGCTGTAAACACTACAAACGCACAGCTTCTGTAATTAACCTTAGAGACGAGTTTCTCTGGATTCACATTTAGAAAACCCATTTTGGAGCACTTTCACTTAGGCCTTCTTGCTTTGCAGTAAATAGTTCAGCCACATGAAACAAAACCAGTGCTACTCAAGAAGCTTTTTAAGCAGGACACTTTTTAAAATCATAATTTGACAATTATTCTCTGTGTCACTGGCAACCATTCAAATATTGCTTCTGCACTTGCAAAATCTTATGTTGGTTATTCCCCGAGGGAACCAAAACAAAAACTAACTGAAGTTGTAACTCAGGAAAGAGAGCAACTGTTGTCTGAAAGCCTTTTGAAAATCTAAAAGTAAAACTAAAATGATATGAATGTAGTTTTTGTTGCTATGCAAAACACAACATAGTATACCACCATTTTTGTATCTTAAACTGAATGTCCCTCACTTTCCTGTTGCTTCCTGACAGTAGATGCCTATTCATATACCTTCTAAAAGTCAGATGCTACATTCAGAATAAAAATTCTGAGATTTAGAGTACTGAGTCCATGTAATTGCAGCTGAATTTCACAGAAATTATGGATTCTCCGAGAACCTGGTTCAAGTGCCTTACGCTTAACCTTAGCCATCTTCACATTTCATTTACTTTCTTGACCACACTTGCGCATTGATCATATATTTCACACAGCTTTCCTGAGAGGCAGTAAGGTTTTTTCCTATGTGGCCCAAGGTAATTTAGAGCTCAGCAATGAATACTAGTCCTTCCAATAGGCATTACCCACCATTTATCAAGCAGTAAAACGTTTCAGAACTTTTCCCCAAAATACTTCTTTCTGTCATTGAAAAGGTAACTCATTTAAAGGAGCATGTTTCACAACAAATCACTATCATCTCCACTGAATTTCCTTTTAGGTAAAATAGCAATTAACACTCCCCCTGTTTTAGACTTCACCTAATGATTACTTCCAATGTTTATTTTGAAACTATTTCAGCTTAAACATTTATAATTTTTGGCATCAGAAGTGTGTAACACTCAGATATTCAAGGTCTAAGCAACTTATTTTGGATTACAAAGTAATTAAGCCAGTTCTGTAGAAAATTCAGTTGTGGGGGTTTTTTCAACTTTGAATACTTTTTTTTAAATGGCAGAACTTCCTGCAAAGTGAAAAGTCACATTCTTGTCTTCCATGCATCTTCTCAGTCATGTCTTGCTTTCTGTTCAAGCAAGTGCTCGTTGACCATGATGATAGCCTATCATACCTCCTGGACAATTTTCCCATACATGCAGTCATGTACGTGCATGCGCTCTTCCTTAATTAAATAATTACAGACAATTGCTTTGTTAGCCAATGACCTTACATCTGATGGTCTACATGGATAAACAAGGTTGCTCTCCATCAGGTTCCTGTAATCCACAGATAAAACTAGAAGGCAAAGCTGATGGAACTAGTACAAAATTCATATTTTTTGCTTCTGTCATTTTTTGATGCCTGTCTGTCTGGTCACCATAATCTGCTACTCAAAGATAGAGAAATGAAAGGACTCAGACCATTGAAGTGCATTATTTCACGTAGGTTTCAGGTATTCAGTTCTTGCAGTAATACCAAAACCCCTCAGCTAGTCACCTAAGCTCCCTGCCCCAGGTATGGAAGGTACTTGGATGCTGCAAGCTTGGATCTACAACATCCAGCAACCTACGACTTGCTAAATTGCTGAAAGAGGCACGTGCCCAATATCCTAACCCTACTATGGACTGGGAAGCTGCTTTAGATAAGGATTCGTGTTTCACAGCTGAAGCTTAATGATTCTTGCTCAGGTCCAACCACACCACTTCCTTATCGCGGCATGGTCTACAGCCTCGTTGTCTGGCTGCTCCTCTGGAATAAAGGGAATGTTGACACCAAACCCCTGATGGCGTAGGAGGACATGGCACCCAAATCTTCCATCTCCTGGGAGAGTACTCTAAACACGAGAAGATTAAATAAGGAACAAACATCATTACCACCTCCCTCACTGGCTGTATTTTTAAACGTAAGCACCCAAGGCTGCTGTGTGTCATGTTGATTCATTTCCATCAGCGTGCTCAAAGCATAGCTATCAAGTGGTCTCAGGGAAGATGAACTAGGGAATACCACCACTTCCCTTTTAGGGAACGTTTCTAGGCACTCAGCCTTGGCAGGGTGGAAGCACACACACAGCAGGAGAGCTTCCCCAGCACTTAGGAAACTTTACCAATGAACATTTGTTTGTCTAAAAATTTAGGTGGGAGTTTGCTTTTTTTTTTTTTTTGTGCTTTTAGATCTGCATTTTCAATCAACCTAGCTATAGACAGGTAGCTTTCTATAGAACATGGTAGGCATTAGCACAGGGTTCATTGTATTCAGCCCTGAGAAACATTGAGGAAAGATCAGACAGTTCCTCACAAATGACCGTGGCCTCCATGGCAGGACTTGATAACAACTTTTTTTTCCAAGAAAATAAGAGGACAAAACAGACCTTCAGGATTTTAATAGGATCTTGTAGGATTTTTATAGCATAAAGTTTTCATGCCCTCAGCCCAGAGGTTTTTTAAACTTAATACTTCTCAGTCTGGATCACACAAAACTACTGAGTAGTAGGTGTAGTAATTTCTTCAAAATGAAGCGCATGCTTGCCTATTTTATATTGTCTGAGAGGTTTTCTGTCTCTTATATCCTGTTATGGGACCACATGTCCCTCATTTTCTTGAATAAGTATCAGTTTATTTTGTATCTTATTACTGACTGTAAGATATATGTAAAAATTCAAGTGTATGTGAAACATCACTGACATATGTGCATGGTCAGGCTCATACCACCTTGTACTTTTTACCTGTATGTAGAAAATAATTCTTCCTAAAATATTTTTTGGCAGAAAATCATGTATTCTCCATATTATTGCAATGACCCATGGCATTTGACCACACTTACTGACTGCAACAATAGCAGTTTTGTAAGTCAGAAAGCATCTGAGAAAACAAAGAAGTATTTGGTTTCTTTTCTTGTCATGATTTTAACCAACAGGCCTGGTTCACCTAAATTTTACAGAAGAACGCTGACAGTTGCAGACCACTTCGCCTGCCATATTTGACTTGTCTTATCTGAGCACAGCGTTCATTTGGGTGATTAAAAAGTTAACTTTTTAATAATTAATATTGGGGAGGTTACCTACCAGAAAGAAAGTTAGTTTTTAATCAATATGAAATGGCACTTTAAGACCTCCTTACTGCTGTTAACCCACTCACAGGAGTGTTGAGGGTAGTGTGTGGCTGTTGTCAGTGGGCGCTCTAGACAAAGCTGTAGGGCAACCTTCAAATAAATATGTGACTATACTCTCTGTGTATTCACATGAAAGACAACATTAGGCTCCAAGAGCACAGCTGGCACTGCAAAATCTGTCACTTTCTGTATTCTAATGAGATTTCCAGTCCTGCTTGTGCTGAGACGACCAACTGAAAGCAAAGTCATTTAATACGTGCAACATTTAAAGCTGATCTTGTCAACAGACTTCACTGTGACTCTTCCTCATCACGTTTGGTATATAAAAATGAAACCCACCTAATAGTAAAGTCAGCTTAGTGACCTTCACTACTACAGTATCAGGCACAGCAGACGCAAAGCCTTTAAATGTTAAAACATGGACAGCTGGGGTGAAACATAAGACTTAAAGGGTGACACATTAGATAAATGGGGTTAGTCATACCGTTTGAGAAATGATCTCCAGTGGTACTTGCTTCTCGGTGGGGACTTTCATTGATGATCTTTAGTATTGCATTGGTATAACTTTATTCCACTTGTTACACTACTGCACATTTGGTACACGTTACCAAGGAAAACCATCCTTGGGGCAAGCTTTGCTGGCATGAAACTCAACATGCAGAACGGGGAGAGTGCTACACTAGCTAGGACTCTGTGCTGTACAGTTAGAGCAAGGGTTAATTTGGAGGAAGGAAGGGAGAGTCCATGACTTCAAATGGAGACAGGACTGAGGTGGTGACATTAGACAATGCTTTTGGGGAATTTGGGTGCATCAGAAACATTGCATACCAATTGACAACGAGAGCTGCTGTGAACAGCAGTTCATGTATGTTTTACTGAGGCACACTACACGTGCATGTACTTTGCTATTTAAAACAAGCTCAACATAATATTCCAGAGAATCATTGAAGCAAGAAAAACTCCAAAGGCAAAAACGTAAGGGAAGTATTTGTTATAAAAATGGACAAAATGAAGACAATAAAATAATTCATTACATAACAGGATGGGGACTGATTATCTAAGCATGAAGGCAGAGACAGATAGGAAGGCTTTTTAACAGTAGCTGGTCAGCATTACAGGGACGTGAAGTCTCATACATTTAGTTTAGTGGTCCAATAGAAAATGGGGGCAGAGCTATTAATTCTGAGGGCTCGCTCTATTTTTGTTAACCAAGGCTGGGAGATCATACGGCTAAACAGTACTAAGGGATGGCAAAATGTTAACTGTAGAAGAACATACTCAATAGCAAGGAGAGACTGTGGGGGGAAAAAAGCCACAGTATGTGGGCAACCAGCCCTCTGCACCAGGCTGGGTGACTGGCGTGGAAGTTCTGCAGCATGCAGCCTGGGAGGTGGCCACCTCACGGTGTCTCCACCACTCTCTGAGCCTTTGCAAACACACACCTTCATGGCCTGTCAAAGAGAAGTCACAATGCTGTACTGGAAATACGAGTTCCATGCACATGATGACAGAGCAGGACAAACAGGGCAAGAGACACAGAATTCCCCATCCCACCACATGTGTATCTGAAATAAGGTGAGAAGTTCAGGTAGACACATCTTATGCGGTGTAGGGTTTTTTCATTGTTTGTTTGTTTTCTTTTGGATATGCAATAAAAGAGAATTCAAACTGTTTTCTATTCTACGGGACTCTGGTCTCCACAGAGAAGACACATGGATCAATGTAATACACAAATTAAACATCTTTGTGCAAAGTTCTGTGATTCAAAGGGTGTATCTATTAATTTGAGCAATGACAAGAATTTGGACCTTCACTAGGGGAGTTCAGTGGAAGGAAAACTTTGGCTCTAGGGCTCATACTTAAAGAACAGGTTGCATGGACTGCAGAGTTAATTTTGGCACAAGCAGTCATGGACTTGAGGACTTATCTGGACAGGTCCTAGATGAAGGCATCTATTTTCTCAGAATCAGTGTTGCTTCTTCTGATCCATTCAAGTTTTCTTCTTCAAGCCTGCTATGCTTTTTAGCGTAACCTAAACTTAGATTCGTGAACGATATGGCTCTACTGATAGACACATCCCAAAGACTTTCATAGATGACCAGGAGAATTTCTAAAAGCCAGCTGAGACTGTTACCTTTCAAACTCACTACTCCCCCTTCTCTGTAGTGCAGAACCCACAGCTCGTCACTTAGCCTGCTCTGCTGCACAGCAGAGCCTGCAGGGTAGTAGTCTGCCTCTGACAAGATTTAGTACCCATTTCCTTCTCAGCTGCTTACAATTGCAAATTTTTCGAAATGTAAGTATCTTCCCTTTTCTAGCCCTGCCAGACAAACACCCTTGTGACAAAGCAGGAAAACACAAACTAAGGAAGTAGATGGTATCAACCCATCTATTATTACTGCTTAGGAAGTTGCAACACCTTATGGTTCTGACACAGCTATTACTGCGTCAACATATCAGAAACCCCTTTCATGGACTTTCTGGAAGCTTTCAAAATCCAGGCAGTTAGAAGCTGGCTCATTTCATCAACTACATAAGGGAACTTTGTGTTTGCAACCCATATAAACTTGTATCCTCCTCCTGTTCTTCAAGGCAGTTGCACTTTCAGCCACAGTGCTGTAACTTCAGTCCAGCTCCCCAGAGAGGTTGCATGAAGAACATGCATCATGGCACAGGAGCAGACAGCAGATACTAACTGCCATAGCTGGAACAGCCCTGTTTCCTCTGCGTCTGCAGCGAAGCACTGCAGCCCCACGCCACAAGACCAGTTCTACTCATCTGGAAACACCAAAAAGAGGGTAATTGGGAGAAAACCATAAGTAACAGGATTGTTGCTAGTACAAAAATTACTGCTCAGGTCTGAGCAGTAATTGTGAGACCTGCTCAGGTCTCATGCACAAAGTGATAAATTAACAAACTCTAGCTATAAACCAGCTTTGGTAACATCTGAGCCATCTAACTTTGGATTTCTCACCTTGCCATGAGGAAAGCTGCAGCAGAACTACTGTCATGTTGCCACATATGGTGTTCATACAGGAGATAATTCTACCTACTCCTTTAATGTCACTTTACTGTTTCAACATAGTAGAGTAGAAAGAATACACTTACTAGTGAGAAACAAGAGAACCACTCCCAACACTAAAGAATTCATTTTACTAGGATAGATTAAGTTGTAATTTAAGACTCAAGCTATTCCAGGCGGGTGGCAATAGTTTGAAAAGACTGTCTTTTCTGAAAATGTGCATATGTTATGTTGCCATTTAGGTGGCGCCACTTCTTGCATAAAATTTACTTTGCATAATTACAGGCAGTTTTGCAAAATATTTATTTGTAATCTTCGGTGCTTGTATACCACATACTTCTTCATTCGGTTGAGAAGTTTGTAATAGCCTTTGGTGGTAGTTATTTAAATGGGGCTAAGGATTCATTTTTTCAATACCATGAAAAAAAGTCTGGAAGTCTTTGGGTACTCGTGAATTATTTCTTTCTTCTGCTTCTAGGCCCTCCACAATTCATTACCGCTTGTTTGCCAGGGGAAAACATCCATGCAGAAAAGCAGCCGGCTGGGGCTGCACATACATGCCTCAGATGCAAAGCCCAGCAATTTTTTTTTTAAGTGCTGGTGAAAGCTGGTTTGTGCTAAGACAGCAGACTTTGCACTGAGACACGTGCAGGTGCTCCACCCTGCCAGGCCAGCTGCAGCAGGGACAGGACAGATGGAACAACTGGAGGGGTTCTGCCTTCAGCAACCTCAGCGCAATTTGCCAGGCTGTCTCTGTCCTCGTCCCTGGACTGAAAGAGTGGGCAAACTGCTTTGTCCAAGGAATAAACGCAAGTATTATGCATAACAGGGTACCTGCATGATGGATGAAGTAAACCTGCAACTTCTCGCATTTGCAAGCAGAATAATTCAGTGGGAAAATTCTGGTTCATGGAGTTCAGAGAATTTAGTTCACAACACCTTCAGGTTTGGTGGCCTTCTGCTAAATCCAGGATGGAGGCGAAACATTTCCATGGTTACAGCAGACAGCTGAAAGCAAAGAAGTCCTCCGAGTTTTGTGGTTCTGCATCAGAGCCACCAGCCAAGATCATTAAAGACAGTGGGCATGTTTACACAGAACAGAGGCACCCGGGAACTGCAGGCAGCATCACAGCCTCAGGACAGCACGGTGCCGACATGTGCGCTAGCTCGTGTGTGTGCCAAGGGAGAGCTGTACCACACTGCTGTAGCTAGACTGATGGTGACTCTCTGCAAACTGCGCATGGCATGAAACATGAATACCCCAGCTTCATGAGCTTCAAGGGAAGCCATGGCAAGTTTGTTAGCTCATGTGGGGTATTAGGAAGGAAGATAAGCACAACGAGAACACATCAAATGTGGTATATGTAGCGGGATTAATAGGGCAAGAGACATAACAGAGAAGGAAAATTATGATCTAATGTACTGCACATCATTTTTAAGATTCAGCAAGACTTTCGTGTTCAGATTCATATTTCGTAGGCATTTCCCTCTCCCTTTTCATTAGATACCAAAAATCTTTATCATCTTCTCCATGTTTTTGTTCCCCATTTCCTTTTTCCCCGTGCATTGTTTCTTCTCATTTTCTGAGTATTTGCAAAACTCAATTTCACAAAAGCTCATTTTTCATACATACCAGGTTGTAAAATATAGGAGCCAATTGTTGCTCTCTCTCACAGATGTAAAGACAGATCTAAAATTGCAGTAAAAATGTTTAATGGCTGAGTTTTTTTCATGTACAGACAAATCTCATTATAAAACTATAAAGAAGAATTGTCCTGCTGTCCTTTCTAGATACATAGTTTAATTAATACTGGATATATTTAGTTTTCAGAGTGCCTCTCCCACACACAAAAGCCAAAGTAAAATAGGAATCTTCAGTTGCTATATAATGGGAGGATATTTATAAAAAAAAAGCTACGTTCAGCAAAGCATTGTTCGTTTAGATGGATGAGTTGAGAGATGTAATTAATTCTAACTTTAATATGTACTTGTACACATATGATTAAGAACCCACACAAATAGCTAAATTAGATTTTTAACTTGACTATGCAGTGTTTGCAACCAGATTGTTTTGGTAGACATCATAGGCCTGGTTTTGCTAGTCTGTTACCTGTACAACTCCTTGGCTCACAACAGCTTTGCATGGTGTAGAAGGGAGGTGATATCTGCATTCCTTTATATGACTAAGTAACTCTGTCATGAACCTAGTGTATACAAATTAAGATGAAGGACAAGATTCTTCATTCCACCCACGAGAAGGAGTAACTCATTTGAACAAAGAAATATTTCAGACGTAGCTTGAAGGGCATTTTTAACTAGCACAGACACATTCATTTGGTGACAAACACTCCTCTAAGGTCTACACACTCCTACGTGGTCTCCTACATAGGAGGATTCCAGCTAATTAATTTGGCAGACTGGATTTCTTCTCCAGCTTACAAAGTGATGGGAAGTGCACGGATGTGACACAAAAAATCTGCCTCTAAAGGAAATAGATCAAAATCCCCAGAGAAAAAAGAAATCTGGCCACTAGATAGTTGTTATATTTGGTGGTTGTTATATTCAAAGCACGGTGCAACTCTCATTGCACAGCAACTAGTTGCACAGTGCAACTAGTTGTTTTTATTTCCCGTTTTGATTTCCCACATCGAAAGAAGAGCTAATGAATGGGCTGTGCTTCTTTCACACTAATAGCATCTGCCTCCACCAACACTTTTTCCACTTACAAAGGTGTTCTTTATAATAATACAATTTCCCAGCTTTCTTCCATCATCACTGTGCAGCTCCCAGCAAGACCTATGCCATGGCACTCTGTGGTGACGTATGAAATGTGGTAACAGCTCGTCTGACATGTTCTTTTTGTTTCAAAGGTAATACCAATTTAAAATATACAGAGGTCAACTTGAGCTTACAAGTTGTCAGTAGCCAGCAAATGAACAGCAACCTACACTTCAGGTAATTGAGAGTCTTATGCTTTGCAAAAGCATAATTAGTCTGAGACCATTAATATCTACAGCTTGGGAAAATACCTTCAGCCAGCTTTCAGAGAAGGGCATGACTAGCTTCAGTACTAAGGTACCTTTCTGAGGAACAGGGTTTCCACACAACGTTCAAGCCATCCCCGCTAAAGCAAGCAGGTGGCTTGGGAGATTTTAATCCACTTGCATTTGTCAGTCAACATCCAAGAATTTTCTCTCTCTTTAAAACCATCAATCAAAAGTATTTACAGAATCATGATTCATGATTCTATGAATCAAAAGTATTTACAGATTTAGGAAATTGTCACTAAACAGACCTGGCCAGGAACTGGATTTTCCGTTTCACAGGAAACTTCATGCTGCCCATTTTTTCCCCATTTCAACCTAATAAATTCTATTGTTCTGTAGTTGCAATACATTTCATACAGAGTTCAAATTTCTTTGAATTGTTTTAAATAAAACAATTCCCATTTTAAATTTTCTAAAAATGGTCAAAACATTCTTTCCTGGACTTTTTTTTTGTAAAGCTTTGTCAGTTCTCCTTTGAACAGATTTTCATCAACTTAGCATATTTTTCAAAGCATTTCAATTTTGACAGAAATAATGCTGCATTAACAAAAAAGAATGTCTGAACAAGCTACACTAAAGATCCCATCTACTGTATTCATCATATACCTTTCTATTTCTTTCCTTGAGTTTACAGTTCCTAGACAGCCTCATGTGCACTCAGAATAAGAGCATAAAAATGATGGCAGTCATTCTGGAAGGCCTTAGTTCAAGACTTTTTTTTATGGCTTCAGTGGCTATTTCTTTAAAAATATTCTTGGTAATATTGCTTTCGTAGCTATTTATATTTGAATGAAAAATGCCAGGGAAAAAAAAATGCCCAGCTGTGCTCAAGTAAATGTTAAAATCCACAGCAGTTTAGAGAGCCACTGCAGAGCAGTGAACCACTGAAAGGAATCACCAAGTAAAAAAGCCTCTTCCCCTCCCTTCAAGTCTTTTCCCTATGAGAGGAGGCTTTTAAAGCTTTCATTACAAAATAGAAATATTGAAGGTCTTCTGCTTGTGCTAAGCCAAATGTACTGTAAGAGCTACTCTTGAATAGAGGCACACCTCTGATTAGCACTGTAAACTTCAAACCCTTTTTATGTCAGCCTGTACTTTAGTGCATTAGATTCCATCTCTGTGAGGAGGGTGTCAGTGAAGTTCTTGATGCAGCAAATTTCTTAATTGATAAAATAAATTAATGAGATGAGTCAAACAAAGGAGCTCTAAAATGATCACCAGTTTACATGTATTCACTGTTCCTTAAAAGGACTAGTTGTTTGACTTGTGACTTGTATTTTACCTTGAGGAGTGGCAGACCATTTGTTGACTTGGTCCAGGGACTAAACTTTCAGAATACACTGGAAATCTCTCAATTTACTAGGCTCCATTAAAAAAGGGTGCATGTACAGCATTTGTGTAGTATTTTGACAGACTTTTATTTTCTGCTTAAGTGACTCAGTTTCCCCTGGATACATAATGGCCCTCTCTTTGTGATGCAGAACTGTAATTGCACAGAGAGAGGATGAGGTCATCAGCTGAGTTGCGATACATTCATTAAACAAGTAATTTCAAATAGCCTTAAATAAATGAGGTGTTCTGTAAGTAAAATCAGATTCTCACCTACTTTAAACGTTAGGCTGCCAGGCTAAATGAGAAAAAAAACATAGTATCTGTTAATAAAAAGAAACACTGATAACAGCAAACAAAATAGCATAGCCATTATACTTGGAAGAGCCAGTAGCCCTCAGACTTTTGTATCCACCAAAGTTTCAGATTCAGGGAAGTTTTTTATGTCTTAACTGCTGCAGGAGAGCTAAGCAATTTTATTGGATCAGAAGGATGAATACTAAAGCATCTGGCAACAAGTTTCAAGATCCAGACACTTAAAGCATTCTGTTTGAGTAAAAGTTTAATACTAACTAAATAAGAGGATATAGCAGTGCAGTGCAAAAAAAGGACAACAAGTTACAGGACTTCTTAACAGAGACTGTCCAGCACAAAGATGCAGGATGTCAGTGCCCACCCAGAGGATTGTCTAAAGTAAATCAGTCCATGCATACATTATCTTTGAAGTCTGTTGGTGACCTCTCTGAAGTCCAGTTTTGGGTAGGTCCAAAAATGTGAAGCTAGAAAGATAATCCCAGATACGGGTGAAGGTGCACCCACAACTTCAAATGCCTGAGCAACTCCAGCCTCATAGATACAACTGACCAGGCTCCTCATGGTCAGCCTGTGGGACAGCTGTGGGGACAGCACATGGCAGGTCAGAGGGCCTGAGGTGCTTGCACATGTTCCTGACACCACTCTTCAAGTGCAAAGCCACAGTCAGTGCTTTCTGAATACAGATGTTATTACCCACAGCTGACAACCACAAGTGGAACAAAGCATTAGTCAGAACTTAATGTCATATAATTTGCCTGGCATAAGCATGAGCAAGAAGACATTGCCCCAAAATGTCAGATACCTCATCTACAATATTCTTGAAAAACAAAAGCCAGGTATGACAGAGAACCTTCCCTTAAGGGAAGAGAAAGGATGGACTGATATTCCTAAGAACAGGCGGCTGAACTGGTGGCCCGCAGGTCCTGGGCACACAAGATGGTTCTAACTCACCACCTTTTCTGCAGCATTTCTGGAGGAGACAGGGCATGACAGAGGGTGAAACTGGTACCTCCCTTTGGGTCTGTGCATGTCACCCTGTTAGGAGAGCCCCAGACCTGGCAGCCAGCCTCCAGCACTGAAAAACTGGGACCACCAATGCATGTCCGCCCCTCACATACTGCCAAGGGTATCAGACAGTTTTCTCATCTCTCTCACAAGCCTCCTCTGAAGGGTAGCATAGAATATCTGAGTTAGACTGTAAATCCTCTGGAAGATCCTCCTTCGCTCTGTTGGCTACATACAGAGGGAGTCCTTGGAAGTCAAAGTCTTAATTCTGGTGACCAAAATTAGTCACCTAAAGCTAGGGAATGTGAAATCCTTATCCTTTCTTCAAGGCATTTCTCTTGGGCAAAGTAGACAAATTTTTAAAGCTTTAAAAAATGTTTTCTGATAAATCAGTGTTTGAGATTCAGCCAAATACCCTTCCATAATTTCCAAAAATACTGAATGACAAAACCTTCTGTTAATAGGAATGAAAGATACAAGCAACCCAGAATCCCCTGGCTGAGTACACTACAATCTCTGGTCACTGCTGGAGTCTTTGTAGTGACACTATATCTCTTGCAGTGAACATTTTTCTCTGCTGATGTTAGCAAAATACTTACTTAAAGAAAATTATTTACGCTATTCTTTATTATTGGTATCACAGATGTCCCATTCTATGTGGATGCAAGAAAAGGGATTCATGTCTGTTTAGGAGAGGCTATAAGTCAAATAAAGTTTACTAAAAAAATTGAAGCTATCATGGTAAGACAGTTTTTTAATACTATCATGACTCTACCATATTATGCTCCACAGAGGCTATAGAGACACAGTTGTTGAAAGCAGCTTTGTCTATTGTTAACCAATGAACTTAGCATGGGAGGGATTCCTGTCATAAGGCAGGATATAAGGAAGGAAAAATAACAGTGTATTTATGTTGTTGTCTTTATTCTGTAATATTCTGTATAATCCAGGTAGCTGATGATGCTATTTCCTTGGCAGCAGAACAAGGAGATATTGTAATTAGAAGCAGCTAGACAATTTTCATATGAAACATACAGTATAAGTTACAGCTTTCTGAAACACTGCAGCAAAATTCAAGGTTATAACAGAAAACTGTGGAGAAAGTACATACAGATGAAACAAGTAAGAATGGAACTGGACATGCTGATAATTTCTTCAGCTTTCTCATGGGAAAAGTCAGTCAGTGACACTCACTAGTCGTACACATTGCCCTCTGAAGTTGGTGGTGATGTTACGACTCAGAGCCACCGCACGACAAGATTTGAGATCAGCCATGTCTAATCCTACCATCGGTATAAACTCCCCTGTGAGCGAAGGGCAATGGAAGGCTGGGCCTTCACTGTCTTTATAACAACAACTTTTTTTAATTAACACTTTACACAGCAAAAAAAAGTAGCCACCTGAAAAACATTAATTTCCTGCTGAAATATGGCATACAGAGGAATCAATGGGATATATTTATTTCTTAGCAGTCAGACTTGGCAGATACATCCTCTCTCTTTTGTCTTTTTCTCTTTTGTTCCCTCCCTCTCCCAAAATGAATGCATTTGCAAAATTAGAAGGGGAGAGAGGGCACAGCACATCACTTGACAAGTTCCTCTGTAACTGTGGTGTTAAAATTGAGAAAGACAGTATTTACCTTCGTAAATTTTTTGTTTAAGGATACAGCTTAGCATAGAATAATGTATCACATGCAAGAGTTTTTAAAATGTTTATAAATGCATTCCCCTTGATTTTTTAATTGTGGGGCTATGTCAAGGTTTCTTAGGAAGGGTGTACATCACACATGCTCTAGAAATGGTAACTAGCCAGCTAGATAATGCTACAGAGTAGCGAGAGAGAGACTTTCTCAGTAGCACTAGTCTTTTTAGTCCAGAGCACCAAGATCTTTACTAGGAACTGCGAGAGATTAGCTGTCTAGTTTGCAGCACTGAAACCAGGTGCCTGGAACTGTCTGGAGTTAGTACCTGCCTTCAGGATAAAGAGAGGTATTGCAGGATCTGGCTTCACACAATTCAGTCTGGGCAATTCATCCCCAGGTAGTTCAGGTTCATCTTTAAAGCGGTGAATAGACTAGTAATTTATTGCCCAAATGATCCGAGTTTTTTTAGCAACATAACATCATAGCCATTCAGTATTTATGGAAAAAAACAAACAAACCAACATCAGAAAAACCCTGAAACCTAGCATTCTAACTGCAAAGTATCTTCTTATATAATTAGCATTATCATTAACAACCTAGAAATCCAAATTCCCACTTCTGAGTGCAAAAGACCCACAACCAAGCAAGATTACTATCTGGGTTGTTAAACAACATAAGGTAGCCTCTCTGCGAGAATCTCTTCTCCCTGTGCTGGGCTACTACACACTACCCTCGGTTACACAGCGCCGATCCCATAAGCATCTACACGTTCTGCACTTGCAGGTGACACCAAGCGTGGCTCCTGTTAGAGCCCACCTGGCACGCAGCTCTGGGAAGAGACTTAGCAGCATATTTCCAAGGACTTGCGCTGATGGGTGCCACTTGCCAGGATCACGACTGCGGGGTTATAGTTAGCACAGGCAGCACCTGCCAGCTCAAAGTCTGGGCAGCTGCTCAGACACCTAAACCAGTATCTTCAACAAACAGAATACAGGCCTATGTACTTCAATAAACACATTGAAGGAATAAAATATGAATT
The DNA here is from genome assembly GCF_026419915.1 of Harpia harpyja. Classification (NCBI taxonomy): domain Eukaryota; kingdom Metazoa; phylum Chordata; class Aves; order Accipitriformes; family Accipitridae; genus Harpia; species Harpia harpyja. The sequence continues at coordinate 29,778,547 of NC_068947.1, forward strand.
TCTCAGTAAATTTGATTTTATAAAGTAATTTCTCCACTACTGTAATGCACCTATAGAAAAAATGCTGCAGAGAGTACAGCAGACATTTCAAATTGCCACAAGAATTCCTTAAACAGCAATTCAATTTTGTTATTTTATTTTGAGAAATATAATTAATAGGTATAATTAAGGCTTATGCAACTCCTTATTTCCACTTTGCTGAAACTAAAGTAATCATTGTATATACAAAACTATTTAAGATCTAGCCTTCTCTTCCCAAAACCATACAAAATTATTTTAGGTCTTTATAAATTACTGCAATTCTGCATCTGTAAACTGTTTTCCGAATTCAGAGAAAGCTACAAATATATTATGGCATCCTTCCTACAGAAAGAATCATGACAGGAAACAGAACTTTTTCCAAGAACTGGATTCATACTTTGGAAGCCTCTTCCATAAGAATGGATGACTATAAATCTCATCACATTCAAAAGACAGTAGAAATCTCTCACTAATATCTCAGTTCTTCGATTAAGGTTTCTAATAAGCTGTTCTAGACACACGCACAATATACATATATGCAGTTTTTTCCTCACTCCTACAGAAAGGAAAAGGAAAATGATGTATGAAGAATTTAAAAACAGCAGCGACAAGCACTGGGAGAATATGATAGGTATCATACTACCTGAACAGTACAGTTAAGATTGGTCCATTCACTTCTCAGCCAGATCTGTAGCCTGCCCTTCCATACATACCTTTGCTCAAAATGTTAACTTTCCTTAAGCCAAATGTTTAAATATATATTATCTGATAAATCTATAGATTTCAGCTATCACAGGAATAATTTTTGAATGAATCTGTTATTATTTCCCCTCTCTCTGTCATCAGTTTTCACAATGCTGTCAATGTAAGCCAGAAACTACAGAATTATCCAGCACAGATGGCACAGCAATAAAAATCTGGACATTTTTCTTGTGAATGTCTGTTTTTGGACCTATTTTCTAAGCATATGGAACAGAAACCACTACATACTGCTGTATGGTAACACTCCCGATAGTGATAATTGAGTAATGACTATTACTTGAGTATAATGTTAAGGGTCATTTGACATGAAAGAAATGTCTTAAAACAGGTTATATCTACCTTGGCACTGTACTTAGCTCATTCTACTTCATCTGGTACGGTAAGAAATCCATCTGCGGTTTTTAGATATCTTCAATGTTGAGGCTCAAGGTGGTGATCTCAAGGATGAAACATCTGAATCTTCCAGTCAGCTGAAAGGAAGGTGGGCGTTTAACTTATTGGAACTGAACTTTTATACAAGATGGACTTGGACTATAGAAATTAAATTCTACCCTCCTAAAAGAAAAATACATCTTACTATATGAATGAGCATGTATTACTATTATTTTGGAATGAGGGAGAAAGAAAAAAAGAGGTTTCAGAAACCATTTTAAGCCAGCAAGTTACAGCAGTTATCACACAAAGACAACACAGCTAGTGCAGCACTGTCAAGAGATAGCCAAGTTAATTTTAAGCTGGCTGGTCAAGTATGAGAAGTTTATATTAGAAGGCTATCCATGGCAGCAAGGAACTGAGTGTTAACCAGCTTACCTGCTGAGAGTCAATTACTCCATATCAAACTCTTGTGTTGTCACTTCTGATACCTCAATGGCTAAATTAAAGCTAGTTCAAGTATTGATAAATTGCATTTATTATTTCTAAATAATTTTTTTACAACAGGTTTTGATATGGTAATGCATCTTCACAGTGACAATTCCTACACATTCTCTCTCATTTTAAAAAGAAAATGGGGATTAGCCCAGACTTGAAAAGGTCCCTCAAATTAGGAGGTATCAATTGCTGCAAATCAAGAGGCATTTGAAATACAGTTCTAGGAAAATCAGATTATTCAGTCTTTCGAGTTGCAAATTAATTTTTTGAAGGAATTGTTATGAAATTTCTCATATGATATTTGCATATATACAGCTTCCTTATATTTTTAAATTATTTCTGATTGATTCCTGGTGTTAGAATAATTTAGTTTATTGTGTAGCTATCAGATGATACTTTTTTTTTTAAATCTAAGAGAACTCAGAACCATTTGTAAGTCATGGGGTATCTAAATTTTTTTTCCAGCTGTCCAGCCCAAATAAATCTGAACTTTCTCTGAAAGAATAATGGTCACATTGTTGTGTTTCTATAGCATTAAGCATAACTGTACTCTAAGAATCTCTGGCAAGAATTGCGGCAGTGCTATTGAACACAAATTATGTTATAAAAAATGACAACCTCCCAAATCAGACATTATCAATAACTGGAAAAGAAAATTTTAAGAAACATAAAACTTTTTAAGAATCATCTTCTAGATTCCTTCTGTGTACCAGTATGGTTGCAGTTTTTCTTGTGCAGTTGAAACTGAGCACACAACTACTGCTTACTCTTCTTCTATTCTAATGTATGTCATTTAACATACCTCACATAAGGTCAATGAAGTTTTTGGTTATGATTTTTACAAGTGCTGAGTACCTGCCATTCCTCTGAAACACAAATTTCTGATAACATGAGATTTCTAAAGAGTGAGTCTGTGACATCTGATACAAATCTTGCTATAGGCTGTAGACACAGTAGTGGTATAAACAAGGTAGAACTCTTCCTAAAACACTAAACCCTAAAATAAAGCAAGAGCAGGAGTAGAGACATCCTGGTGAATCAGGCAGGATGCCTGGAAATGTTCTCGAAGTACTGTAGATCAGACATGAATACCTGCAGCATCCAACAGGTCTCATGCTCCCTGAAATAAATCCTGGCCAGTTTCACAGCTCTTCCAGAAAGTCAGCTTCCACTACGAGGTACTTGCTGTCAAATTAGTTGCCCCTTGAGGAATCAAATTATATGCCTCAAAATCTATATTTAAACCCTTGCTGCTACATAATCAGACTATTAACACCATCCACTTGCACATTCTTTGAGATCTGGGACAATTCCACAATTACTACACTCTGGCTGGTGTTAGATTTTGGAGTAATTTACTCTGTATTAATTACATCATGTGAGAATATGGTATGACTAACCTCTTACTAACATTACCCACAGTACATAATACACACGTAGGGCCTCAGTGACAGATTTTTTTTTTTTTATGCCATACTCTGGCTGACAACCGATAGTGCTAGAGTTTAGTGATTTCTAAGTTAGTGAAGGAAATAGCAGCTAGTTTACAGTTACCACTAACTTGAGCTTTAAGTACTCAAGATAAAGAACATTATATAAAATCTCATTATGACGCTGCCTCCCCCTACATTTCAGTTTCGTTCCTTTTATTATTTATTCCACTCTGCCTGTGCTGTATGTGTCTCCTTCTCTTCTGCAGGTGACAATAAGAACATGAAGAAGGACTAGGAATGACATGTAATATATAGTATATAAAAAGGTGAGCTTGAATGTACCAGGCCTAAAATGGCTCTTCACCGGTGTCTTACACATCTTTGCTTCTTGCCGTATTTTAAGCAGCGAATGCAAGCGTTTAATAGATTTTCAGCTCCCAACCAGTGAATTTAATAAGAATGCTGGAGTCCCTTAATTTGATTTGCTGAGATGGTGTGAAGAAGAAACGCTAAAAAAGGAAAAGTGTAATGACTTTTTCCTCCCTGTGCCACTTTCATATCAACATGTCCTTACCTGTAAAAGGTTTCAATATTCATGTCATATTTTAATAATCAAAGGAACTCTTTACACCATCAATGATTTCTTATTAAGATGCAAATCAAGAATTATCTCTGATCTTCTAGCAGAGCCTGAAAACACTTTCTTAATTAGTCAGGCTCCATCTAACATCTGAGAAGACTTCCTTCATCACAGGAAAACTGATTTTAAAATTATCTTCCGAATTCACATTTGTGGTCAGCAATCAGGGACTAGAATTGTATATAAGCCATCAAAATCATATGATAATTTTTAATTGTCACTAAAAATCAGCATACATTCTCCTTAACAACAGAAAGTGTGAATGCTTCGGTTTAGTTGTTTAATCGGTATTTCACAAACCAGTTCTGACACCTGAATTCCTTTAGATGCTAAAATGAAATGTCCCATGCTAGACAAGCAGAATGGTATTTCACTGACTCGAGTCACTTTTAACTGCTCATTAGGCAAGTTTTTCTTCATGCTTTCTCTCTTATCACTTTTTGCAGTATCTCCCTTCATCTTTTAAATATATACCTTAGGAAATATAAGTCTATAAAGCATCTATGGTGATTACATGATTACAACATCTCACCTGTTGCTGTCATCATATGGTCCATAATTAACCTTCAAAGTGCTTTGTTGCTATCTCAGCTGGAGTAGTAAAATCCTTGAGACAAGCACCATGGCTTGCCTTCATTTTTAGAGAGCTTGCTTTCCTCGCAACCAGTAACAGGTTAATAATAAATTACTAATATTTGCTTCTTTCAGAAGTTATGTTGAGCAGAACTTTGCTAAGGCCAACAGATGTCTAAGTTCAAGCTGGAGGAGAACTGTGTCGCGTGGTAGCAGCTTTATGATTTCCTTTGTGCATTTTGGCAGGCTGACCAGTCATGCTGTAGTTATGGGCATATTGGGAAAACCCAAAGAAGGTAAAACAGGTGTGTTTTCCACCCACACTCAAAAGAGCAAATGCTCTGAAGAGGCTGAACATATATGCTGGTCCTGATTCAATAGATTTAACTTCCATACCAAATTTTGCATTTCCCCAACTTCAGCGGGACTGCTCAGTATCTTAATTTAAAATTTGAGCCTGAGGAGATTTGTTTAAGCACCTAATCCAGCTAACTACATGTTGTGGTTTAACCCCAGTCAGCAACTAAGCACCACATAGCCGCTCATTCACTCCCCCCTCCCCCAGTGGGATGGGGGAGAAAATCGGGAAAAGAAGCAAAACCCGTGGGTTGAGATAAGAACGGTTTAATAGAATAGAAAAGAAGAAACTAATAATGATAAAGATAACACTAATAAAATGACAACGGCAATAATGAAAGGATTGGAATGTACAAATGGTGCGCAGTGCAATTGCTCACCACCCGCCGACCGACACCCAGCCAGTCCCCGAGCGGCGATCCCCCCCCCTCCCCCCAGTTCCTATACTAGATGGGACGTCACATGGTATGGAATACCCCGTTGGCCAGTTTGGGTCAGGTGCCCTGGCTGTCCCCTGTGCCAACTTCTTGTGCCCCTCCAGCTTTCTCGCTGGCTGGGCTTGAGAAGCTAAAAAATCCTTGACTTTAGTCTAAACGCTACTGAGCAACAACTGAAAACATCAGTGTTATCAACATTCTTCGCATACTGAACTCAAAACATAGCACTGTACCAGCTACTAGGAAGACAGTTAACTCCATCCCAGCTGAAACCAGGACACTGCACTAATGTGAAGAATTTACACAAGCTAGCTCTCTACATTTGCATCTCCCCAAGGCAATATTCCAATGGCACCATAGTGTAAGAGTATACGGCATTACTGGAGCATTGCCTCACAAATCTGACGTGTTCAATCTTTTGAATAATTAAGGAAAAAAAAGAACATAATTATAGGTCAATAACCACCTGACTAAAGCTTAATTCGGAACAACAATCTCCATCTACATTTTAGTGAATTTTATTTCTATACTCTAGATTTCCAAAAGATAATAGATTGTAAGCTGGCCAGAACAGTGCTCCATCAGCTCTGTTGACAACCCAGGTGCCAGAAGGTCCATTTTCCTTGTTATTGCTTACAGTCAAGTTTTCATTCAAATTCCTTCACCAGCGGGTAAAAAGTCTGCTTCTCTTACAACAGAGAATAGAAGTGTCCCTGACCTCAACCCTTCCCCAGAATGAGCTAACTCTGGCACCTCCACTTCTCCCAGGCAGGGCTGCAGCAGTGCCCAGCCGAAGGGGTGATGCCTTACCCCCAATGGTGTTTATCAGACCAGAGGCAAAGCACGGCTCGAACAGTGCAAGTCCTCCAGAAAAGGCAGCAAAGAGTGTGTCCAGTCCTGCTGCACTCACCAAGCCCTTGATTTACTTCCCTGAGACTGTGGACACTGTCCGGGCCACATCCCTACCTCAGACCATGTTCTGCCCAGGCTCACCTCCGTTCTTGATCAGGTCAAACCTTGGGCTTCGCAGTAACCACAAACCTGCTAATTTTTTTTTTTTTGGGGGGGGGGGGCAGGCGGATTTATTTTGTTGTTGTCGGTTTTGGATTTTGTTTTATTCTGTTCGAGGTTGTTTATTTGTTTTTGTTGCTGGGGCTGCAAAGACTTCTGAAAACACTACTTGAAATTTCTTCTCTGCCAACTCTTGTTCAGATCTCCGTAGCCTTCAAAAATCTGCACGGTGTCCCACAGGGTCACGTTGAGGGCTCTAAAATAGGTGCTCTTAATTATACCTAACCTTTTTTTGTTGTCCTTGTTGTTGTTGTTTAATTATACCTAATTTGAAATGCACACTCCATTGCTGTGCTTGGCTACCTTGCAGACAAGGCAGAGCAGGGATGGCAGGACCGGCTGCCTTTCCTTCCCACTCAGTGACTCTCCACAAGGTCCACGTCAAGACGTGACCAGTTTCGCTTCCCACGCGCGGTTCTGAACTGACGGCGGACACAGCTACAGCCCAGCCCCGCCGCCCATCGCAGCCCTCCTCCCGGCCGCGGGAGGGGAACGGCGGCCACGTCAGCCCCAGCGGGCGGGAGGCGATCCCCGGCCGGCGGGCATGCCTCCAGGCCGGGCAGCGCCACGGGCGGCGGCGGGCGGCCCCGCCGGCTCCTCTCCCGTACCGCCCGCCCACGCCCCTCACGGACGCGGCGCGGCGGCGCCACCTGCTGGGCGCGCCGCGGGCACCGCCCCGCCGCCGGCGGGGCCGGGCGGAGCTGAGCCGCCGCGGGTCCGCGGGTGGCGCCGGCAGCAGCTGGGCCCGGTCCGCCGGCAGCCGCCGGTGCCCGCCCCGCCGCGCTCCTGAGGCGGGCCGCTGCCCTGTGCCGGGCGGTCGCCGGCCGCGCTTGCAGCCGCTGCGTGGTGGCGGCACCGCCACGGGGCACCGCGGGGCTCCTCGGCACGCTCGGCTGAGGGAAGGGCGTCCCCGCCGCCCTCCTGCTCCTTCCTGCCCGAGACACCCTGCTCGGCGCCCGGACCAGGCGTTCCGCCTGGCTGCAGCCTCCCCGGGCCGGCCTGCCGGCTGAGGGTAGGGCCCGGCCCTGGCTGTTTACGGGTACAGCCATGGGAAAAGGCCATTTTTAGGAAAGCACAGTTAGAGGAAATCCACGACGGTCAAGTTACGCCATTTTCTGCAGAGCAGGGGGACAGCTTCATTAAGTGGCTGGTTGCGTTGGTACCTTTATGCTTCCAGTCAGGTCAGTACGATTTAAGACTCGCACAGGACAGTCACTGCTGGTTCAGCCGAGCACATGGTTGGGGTTTTTTTGGGAAGCAGTCACCTACCTGTCGCCCACCTTAACATTTTCCAGGAAGTTGAGACCCTTGAGCACCAAATATAGTTGATTCCATTAGGTCAATCCACCTATTGTGGAGGTGAAGGAAATACTTTCCTACTACAGATTTAAGGCTTTCGTAAGTCAAATAAGATTCACAGATTTACAGCCAGCCTTAAGGATCGTGAGGGCGAATGTGACATGATCAGCTTATTTTGGGTGAAAACGTCCAGAACCCGAAGGGAAGGAGGGAGCAACAGTTCAGCCCGTGCCCTGCTGCCCTGACACGGGGCTGCCATTACTAACGACCCTGCTGCAGCTTCTTGCCAGCCCAGCAACTGGGGACAAGCATTGCCAGTAGCTGGGCAAGGAAGGGTGAGGAAGAAGGCAAGGAAGACAGAGCTGAAAACTTTTCTTGTGGCTGTAGCAGTCTAGGGTTGCCCACTACACTCCTGTCCAGGCATGGCCCTGGCACTACGTATTAGGAACAAGAGTCCTGCCGTCAGTATTGCTGCAGCACAAAGGTAAGCCCTGGGTGTCTTGTTGTACCCCATCAGTGACCTGCATGAGCTACCCTGCAGTGGCTACAGTGCATCCCCAGCTTTTGATCCTCTGAAGAACACACCCCTCTGGGTCTCACCCCAGTTATTTCCTCAGAAAACCACAGTTTCTATTTGAGGTAACTGAAAGACTGAATTTCTGCTTGATATGGGGAATCCTGAGTAAGCTGCTGTTCTTCCTGTACAGGCAAGCAAAACAAAGCTTTGGTTTCATTTATCTGTATGCATCTTCAGCAAAGTTTTCTCTGTGCAGGCTCAGCATATACTCACTGATACAGTTTTTCTTTCTTTCTTGGACCTTTCCAGATCCACAGTCATTCTCATGGCCCTTCTCTGAGGCATTCCCAAATTTTTCAGCATCTCTTCTGAAGCACTGATGTCAGAATTGGACATGGCATTCAACAGTGATCTCACCACTGGTGCAGAGAAAACAAAACAAACCAACCAAAAAAACCCCCACATCACCTCCTGAGTCACATCTCTTTCCTAGGACAGTGGAGTGAGGTTGCCTGCCTGCTCACAGGACAATTATACTGTCTGTCAATTTTCAGCTTTCTGACCAGAAAAAAAAGATTGCCTTTCATAATGCTAGACCTATTTAGTTCCAGAAAAGGGCCCTTTTTTCTAAATAAAACCTTACCCATAGCGTTGGTATAGGAAGTCCAGGCCCTTTTCTCACATTGACCTACATATACTGCCCTCTACCTGAATTCAGGTTTTTATCCCTGATTCACAGAATTACAGACAGCTTGCAGGTGTGCCCAATCTTCTTCAATAGCTTCTTAACCCTTTTCTCCCCTGAGATGGTAGCAGCTACTAAAGGCTACACTCATTCTGACAGTGATATTTTTTTGAAAGTTAAACCATAGTGTAGGTGTGAGATGAACACATTGCAGAAGACTGTTTCATGAGCAGTTCTTTTTCCAACCAACCTGGTGATCTTCTCAAAAAGTTACATAGTGTTTGGCTGACCAGATTAAATTTTCATGGCTAATCTAAGACTACAGTGAGCTTGCTGAGCATACCCATCTCGTAACTCTTGTCCTCCTTCCTTAGCGTGTGGTACCTGGAATTCTGTGATGAAACCTACCAGCTAGTGTAACTCCTGTTCGGACTAACACAGATTAGCTCCTCGTTTTCAGATATACAGTCGGTCACAAGAAAAGGTCTAGTTCGGTATAATCATAACTAAGGAAAGAAGCAACACCATTTAGTAAATAGACTGTCTTCAAAGGCCAAGCTAGAAATATTTATACATTGTTCTGAAAAAAACCCTGTACCCAAACTATTGGGCAATAGCAGGGTATTCACATGACGAAATGGAAAGTGAGCCTGTGGATTTGTACATACACATGTGTATGTAGCAGGCCAATGGTAAAGAAGTGTCCTCCTTTGGAAACTTAAAAGAATCATGCCCATTTTTATGAAGCCCAAAGTCATACCTTACAAGAACGCGTTTTCTACTTTGACAGGAAAATAGGCTAGAAGATCACCTCTTTCTTCCTTTCAGTTTAGTGGCAAAAATTTAGCAAGAAGCCCTTCCAGCACTTTATATTTCTACAAATGCCAAAATACAAAATGTGCTGGAGAATCCAAGTGTTGCCTTGCTTATAAACAGGAATGATCTAGCCTAAGTACTGTTTAAAAAGAACTGAAAAACACAGAAAGGAAGGCAGACAAAAGACGAAGGTAATAATAACGAAAAATTTATTCTAGGGGGCATGCATCTTCAGGAATTGGAATTTTTTATTTCTCCTCTGGATAAGAAACTATACTATGCTATTTTATCTTTGCCATTCTCTTAAGCTCTTTGACAGATGTCATACTTTAAGGAAAATCATCAACAGTTTCAATTATTTATGAATGCTACAGAAAAACTGATCAAACAAGACATGGAAGGCAGGCAGTAGGATGAAAAGCGTAGAACTGTAATAATTAGAGATGGGTTAGTTCTTCAGATATTTTTTTAAATGAGAAGGATTTTTCTTGACAAGTATAAAAGCATGTCACTACACAGTGGAGAGGCTAAACCAGGAGCTATCAAATTCCTGATAATAAACATCATCTAAAGTAACTTCATAAAAATCTTCATTTAACAACAGTCTGATTCAACTTCCTGGTTGGGAAAAAAACCCACACTGATAGTAGAGCTCACATTTTTTTACAGTGCCCTAAAACTGATGTAATCAGTCCTTTCAGTCATTTGAGAAGAAGACACCTAATAAGGGTGCCATAAATGTAAAGAGGGTTTTTGAGTTGGGTCATTTCTCAGAACTGATTTAGAGCCTACATAACTCAGCCTATTCAAAATGAAACAAACAAACAAAACCCAAACCCAGTGGTAGGGATCTCTGACAGAGGCAGCAGATCAAGGTGAGAACAAGCAGCTCTGTGTGTTGGGCGATGGTGTCAACAAATTATCAATTCAGCTCGGCTGTAACCAGAATAGTTCCTCTGACCATACCCATAGTCCTTATCTCCTACTCCATCATATCGCCTGTACATGACTTCTTTAATTGAAGTAATGTATCTTTTGGGTCACTTTCCTTGTGTTAATACATGATGAAAGACTTAACAGTCAAGTGAGGGAGGAGAAAGAAAGAGGCAGCTGTTACACTTTGCATTCACCTTCCTAATACATGACTGGAAGAATCTGGAGGCACGTCTCAGGCAAACATCAAAACAGCTATTACACAAATATGTTAGAACATCAAAGTGAAAGCTCTTGTGTGCCCTGGTTGATTTCCATTGCAAATACAAAGCTAACTCATTTATTTTTCCAGTTTGTGCTCATGATTATTTTAATTTAACATGTTTGTCTGGAGGCAGCCATCATGTTGATGCCACGGTGCTGTGTCACACAAGCTGCGGCCTGAGACACCCCACCTGGACATCTCAGTATCAAGAGAATTTATTCATGCCTCATACAAAATGTATTGTACAGGAAAGCTTGCAGTGGTATTTTACAAAATAGCAAAATCTGTTACTCTGGAATGTTACAGATATTTTAAGAATCCCATATGGGCTTATCTAGCCTACTTTTTCTGAAGATGGTCAGAATATACCTTAGTGGCAGATAGAAAAGTCTCAGGATGCACTTACTGGTATCAAGAGCAGATTTTCTGCACATCCAGTTGTCCTTCTTTCTGCCTGAGAAAAGCTAAAGGGAAGCTGCTGGGTTAGTGGAACTGCCACTGGTGCCAAGGTTGACATCTAACTGAAATTTTATTATAAGGTCAGTTACAGGTCTGTCACAGAGCAACAATTGTACTGAATTTTGAAGAGGAGGTGTCAGCTGTAATTGTGAAGAACCATGCAAATATACCCTGGAGCCACACAGGAGAGAAAAAAAAAGTCCTAGCATTATAACCAGTGAATTTAACTTCAAACGTTGGCTGTTGCAGGCATCTCACACGTTCATGGAAAGTAGTAGTGGAAGGGACCTTAAGAACAGGTTACAGTTGGAAAGTTTCCTTCATGGCTATCCTAAATTTATCTTGCTGCAATTTCATTAAACTTTTGTCCTGTTTGTCAGGGAACAGTGTCAGTGCTCCCCAAGGGAGGATGAGCCAGGAGCCAAGGGTGACTCCAGCACAGGCAATGCCCTCACCGACCAGGGTTCAGCCTCGCACGCAGCACGTAAGCGGGGCCGGCAGAGCCAGGGGCTGGTAACAGCGTCTGTCAGCAGCCCCAGACACAAGAGAGGGCATGAACCAGGGCCAGGTCCATCCAGGGGCAGCACAAGATGAGACAGGAGACAAGGCTGAAGACACAGTTGGAGACAGGGTGACAACGTGAACCTGAGGTCCATCTGGGAAGCCCTGTCAGAGAACTGGGGCAGGGGAAGTCGGGGGCATCCCAGGTGAGGCTGGTCAGGGCAATTAAGACCTACTGCTGACAGCATACTAACAGTATTCACAGTGGACATGGTGATCAGTTTTATTCTTCTATTCTGTGGAAGGTGCATCTGCTGTTTTTATCCTTTCCTTTGAAGTTGCACTCTTGTGCTTATGGAAAGCAAAAAAAAAAAAATTGTGAAAATGTACTTTAAAAAGGTGTATAAAATCATCCACTCAGTTCTTGTGTTTGGTGGTGTTCTGTCTCAATACAAGCCTGTGGAAGGATCTTGCTTCTTTGTTGTTTTTATTGTTCTGAGGTAGGGTTTTTTTGTCTCTTGGCAAGAATGAGAAATAAGCTGTCTTTTTTTTTTTTGCTTGAACCACTGCACTCTAAATTCAGGTATATGAACATGTTCAGAAAGCAGTCCGTGAGAACTGTGCATAGGTTGCAGTGTTATTTCTTTTATCAAAACAATTGTATAAAGATTACTTTTTTCCCAGAAGGCGTTACCAAACAATTTGGGTCTTCAGTATGGGAAAATCAGGAAAAGTGTAACAACATGACTACAGCTGGCCGCAGCTTCAGGTAAGACGGTTGAAAACCCAGACCTCCATCATCTCCTTCAGTTTATGCATCCAACTATTGTAGCATGAGAATTGTCAGTACTGTCTCTGAGCAGTAGGTCATCCTCCATGTTTTTGATATATTCCGGGACCAACTGTTTTTTTATTTGCTCAACACTATTAAATGCTCATACAAAAACCATAGGCTGAAAGCTGATAATTGCCTCCCATCATCTTCCCAAGCTACCAGTTGTTCAGCTTTTCTTCCAAACATTATCTATTAAAGATTTAAGAGAGGATGGAAGAACTCTCTAAAGGCTGAAAATGTGAATGCAGTTATAACATGTCAAACTGAATAGCAAAATGAATAATATATAGGGTTGTTTTTTTTTTTTCATATATTGTAATTAGATGAAAGACCCCAGAGTTTCTAGTTTGCAGTATGTTTTCTTGGAATTTCTGTTCCACTTTCAAAGCGTACACAGAGCTATACCTATACCCACTGTGGGATATTTCACACACATTGTGTGAACAGTGCAAACACTGAGTTATTTAAGAAAAAAGTATTTTGACAAGGAATAGCTGTGTACAGAGAAAATGCACATACTTGAGAAGCAGATCCATTTACGGTGCTAAAGCTTCACATACTTGACTATTTCCCACATTTTCTGCCATATGTTTTATTAAACCAGGAACTTTTGAACCTTTGTCCCTGTAGAGAATTTAATTTAATCAAGGCTCATTCACAGGAGTGACAGATACTATATCTTGTCTCAAAATGCAGTCTAATTCTGCCTTGATGCTGCTGCATAATGGATGCATACTCTACACATACATTCCAGAGTATATTTTTCAGCTAATATACTGTTCCAGCACTGTAAAAAATCATCTGAAAATTGAAATGTGTGTCAGTCAAATGGTAGAGATTAATAAAAATTGCTGCCTGCATGAAAAACCTAAACTAGGTTTCTAGCAAGAAGATATTTTATTAGCAGAAATAAGAAGTTCTTTTCTGAATTCATTCTCACATGATAAATTAACTTCTCTTACATTACAGACATTAAATCATTCAAAGTTACCTTAACACAGTTCTCAGCATCTGTGCCCTCGCTGAGATTCCTTCAGTGCCCAGCAGCAGGAGCACTCAGCTAGCTGGAAATTAAAATGAGTTATTTATATAAAAATACTGAGCCACCTTTGAACTGATTAAAAGTTCCGTTGTACACTGACTGCATAAGGGATTGTCTGAGATTATTTGCTTTGTAAACCACTCACCTCCTGTAGTTTCTATCTCACAACATTTAAGACCGATGACATTTTGCAGTGACACTTTTGAAGCCCAGATTCTTTACCTATGCATTTCTTTAAGTTTTTTTTTTTAAGACTGTCCTGGTTTCAGCTGGGATAGAGTTAACTGTCTTCCTAGTAGCTGGTACAGTGCTATGTTTTGAGTTCAGAGCGAAGAATGTTGATAACACTGATGTTTTCAGTTGTTGCTCAGTAGTGTTTAGACTAATGTCAAGGATTTTTCAGCTTCTCATGCCTAGCCAGCGAGAAAGCTGGAGGGGCACAAGGAGTTGGCACAGGACACAGCCAGGGCACCTGACCCAAACTGGCCAACGGTGTATTCCATACCATGTGATGTCCCATCTAGTATAGGAACGGGGAAGTGGGGGCAGGGACTCGCCGCTCGGGGACTGGCTGGGTGTCGATCGGCGGGTGGTGAGCAATTGCACTGCGCATCATTTGTACATTCCAATCCTTTCATTATTGCTGTTGTCATTTTATGAGTGTTATCATTATCATTATTAGTTTCTTCTTTTCTGTTCTATTAAACCGTTCTTATCTCAACCCACGGGTTTTGCTTCTTTTCCTGATTTTCTCCCCCATCCCACTGGGTGGGGGGGAGTGAGTGAGCGGCTGCGTGGTGTTTAGTTGCTGGCTGGGGTTAAACCACGACAAAGACAAAGCATTTATATGTTGCCCAGAACACTCATACCATTGAAGTTTTCCGCATCCCTATAACTAAGGGAAAAAAGAAGACAGAAAAGTTTGATTGCGGAAGTTTGATCTTCATCAACTGAGGGGGGCAGGAAGGGGGACGGATGGATGGGACAGGATGCATTTCCTCATTTGTTGCCAGAGACTGAACTTCGGGTTTGCTTCATTTGTCAGCAAATGATCTTAGACCATTGTGATTCTGTTTTTTTTACAAAATAATTGAGTAATCAAACTATTAATGGGGCATCTTCAGAAAACCATTCATAAGGCACTAATTTTCTTTACATATTGCAAGTGGTTGATGTACATGATGATCTGACAATCTGTCAGAATTGTCTGATGCATGAAATTTTTTCTCATTGTATATACTTCATCTTGGCCAAACTGCATTATTTGTTAATAATACTACTGTACTATCTCAGGAGCCTGTTGTATATGAAGACTGGAATGCAGTTTAATGAGAAAACAACCAAAAGAAAAGCATTTCCTTTCCCAGTCTCACTGTAAAAAATAAATTATAAATGTTTATGAACAGTCAGACTAACAAGAGCAAAGAATGAACATGAAGCTAGTCAGCATGGTTACCAGTGATCTGATGCTTCAAGCCAAACAGATTTGACTGTCTACTTTGCAAAAAACTCATGCTGCTTTCTCTTAAAAGCTAGAGGAAAATTTCCTGTAACTATAACCTTTATAAGTCCTCTCAGTGCGGGCTGCAAGTCAAGAGCATAAGACCTGGCATGGGACAATCTTCCATATTACTCCCAGTTCTACCTATAATAATTTGGAATAATCCAGCTTTGCTTTAGAAGCACATAAATTACTGGATGGGACACCCCAGAAAGCAAGTCCTCCCAGCACAAAGTATGGAAGCACGTGTTCAAACCATTCAATATTTTTTGCACTTACTCTGAGCAACTGAACTAGAACTGTCTTATGAAGGTTAAAACCAACTAAAACATCCATGACTGACCAAAAATTACTTGTGTAGTGGTATAATTATAGGCTGCAAGTATCAAGGAAAGATGCTGTTTAGCATGGTCAAAGGGACAATCTGAATAAAGAGGTGATATATGTTACTTAGGAATTCTGCTTTACTAATAAACTAACCTTCATCACTAGAATTTTTGCAAATGCTGTGATGTAAAGCACTACATAGTTTTAAGAATTACATTAATATGTGTGAAATTTTATATGCTTTATGTATTTTTTCTGAGTTTATGGGTCTATTGGGATAAATAAGGTTTTATTAACTCTTGGATACTAGATCAAATACTTAAAGGATCTGCAAAAGTTAAGGTAAAGAAGGTAATGGCAACACTAGCCTGTCCTGTTTTTGAGGAGAAAGTGGACTGTGATAGGAGTGATGAGAGGCACATGGGTGTCATCGTTAGCAAATCTACCACTGAAGCTCAGTCCTACAACCAGTTCTCCTTCATACTGAAGACTGATTTTTCCCTTTCTAGGCCTCAGTCTAGGAGTGTTTGTAGAAAAGCTGTCATTCCAGGAGATGATGGTGAGAGCAATCCAATGGGTGAAAACAAGAGTGTGAGGGAATGGTTTCTGGATTGGTTACCTCTGTGCTTCTAGGGCACCAGCAGTCAAAGCTGAGATAATGGTTATTCTTCACCTGGGGAAAACCTTACCAAGAAGCTGAAAAAGAGACCAGAAATCAACTTTGCTGTCTCTGGATGACTCTGTCCGCTGTGCTTCTAATGCTTTTTGTGACAACACTGGATTCACAGCTTGCCCACTCTTGTTGAAACCTCTGGCACCATGTAACAAGCAGTCCCAAAGCACCAAATGCAGGCTTCACTTTATGCTGAAATCTAATTTACCTTCTTTTTAGTGGTCAAGTCTTCAGAGAATCTATGGGAAAAGCTCTCAAAGTCTCTTAGAAGCACAGCACAATTATTCTTCACTAGGCTTCAAAAAATTCAAGATAAATTTTCTACAATTTATTCAAAGCATTTGAGATTTTTTTTTTTCCTCCCTGTCCACATAAGTTAGGTGTACCTTCCATTCCTAATGAAGTATTAAGCTGGGCATAAGCTTAGTGGATTAAGCTAATGATGAGGCAATAATAATTGCTCTTATTCCTACTTTGCATGGGGAGATGAAGCCTGCTAGAGTAAAGATAGTATTTTTGCAAATGCTTGAGGGACAGAAAACTCATGAGTTGAAAACTCAGTGAGAAGCCATGGGTATGGTAGTGCACTTTGTTGCCAACTAAAAATTTATTTGAGAAGACTGATGTAATTTAAGATAGGTTTCCATTTTCTCACTGGATGAATTTAACACTAATGAGAATTTTCATGACAACAAATGAGACTGAACACAGGTTACTGCCAGAGTCCTGCATCTCTGCACACCCACCCAGAAATGCCATCTGCTAGAATACAAGAGAAAAAAGATTGTAAATTATTAGGAATATAGTTGAAGGAAAATCATGTGAAGATTGTATTTATAACTTCGTGGGTTTATCTTTGATGTTATTTAATCATCATCTTTAGTAGAAAAATTCTGGTTTACATTTATTTTGTCTTTGCATTTTTAGGTTTTCATATATTTCTGCTCAGATGAGCAATTACAAATAGCTAGCCTGGAAGGAAATGAAAGAGGAGATGGCACAGGTATAATACTAGAAAGCAAACATGTAGGAATACTGTTGAAGATTATATCTCCTAGTACTTCAGCATTTGAGGCGAGGAGGAGAACAGAGTGCTGTGGAAATTATATCTTCCTACTCCATTTTTCTAACCAAACTGTGCCCTCCAACCACTAAAACATCCTCCACGCTGCAATTCAGTCTTACTCACAAAACATTTGAATGTAATGAATAAGGAGAGACATTTTAGTAAGCGTGATTGACGCACACAGACAGACCTTGCTGCCTGCCAAATTCACTTCATGCCCTGTAACTCAGAAGTGGCCAGAGCTGCGTGGTGGAGAATAAAGTCTCCATATGAAAAATTTTCACAGGCACAGAACTACCAGCTCCAGACATTCGGAAATCACAGCTCAGGCCTCAAAATAGTGCCATGGGGCTTTAGAAAGTATGAAATGTACTTAGAGTAATACATTCTGTATTTTTGCATTTATGCTCTGGATTTGGAGACTTCTCCTTGTTTCTTCTTTCTTATTTTTGTTTCTTTCTTATTTTTCCTTAAATAAAAGCTGACATTCTTTTGAAATTTTATGGTCTAGCAGCTGGTCTCTATGAACACTTTCAGAAACTGCAAGGCTTGGGATAAAGTTGCAAGAGTTGGCAGTATATCTGGCACAATAAAGGCTGTGTCCTGCACAGGAAATTCCCTATCAGGTGTGAGATCGCTAGAAGACTGGTAACAGGAATATCAGACCAAGATGAAATATGTCAGAGAAAAATAAGGGAGCAGCTGAACTGAACTGCTTTGGCTCCTGTTATTGACAGGAGCACGAGTTCTGTCTCCTGAACCCTGTAAGTCACAGAGGGCTTTCCCAGGGGGAGAGCCTTCCTCTACTATATCAGGCTTTTGCCATCTGTCTTGATCTCTCTTTTCTCCATCTCTGTGCAGTCCAAACAGGAAGGGAGAATGTAAAAGCCACTGACACGTTATTTAATGAAAAATGTTCAGGAGAGGTCAGGAACAAAAATCTCAGGGCTGGTTAAAGTTGCTTGATTGCTGCCTGTGTAGCAAATAAGGCAACCATACAAAGGTCACTGTGTCTCATCCTATTACATCAGTGCCCTTTCAAAGTACACTGTGTCCCTTCAAGTTGTGTCACATCATGAGCTGGTCGAGTGCTTCATTGTGATTGATATTCATAGCTAATTTAACTTTCTGCTACTGGTACATTATTTGTCAAACGATTCTCATTCCTGGAAGCACATTTGTTAGTTGCAAGAGTGTCTGAGAAATTTGCAGATGCTCCATTTGATCATTCATGTTGTTAGGAGAGTCACATAAAACAAGTGATTCCTGCTCCTTCTTGATCAGATGACACTTTTTTTAATAGCAGAAGAATAACATTACTGAAGCATGTATATATTTGTTCATTCCTAAATAGCTGTAATCTCCTAAAAAAAAAAAAAAAGCGTGAGTAAAAAGAGCCAAAAACTTTGTCAAAGCAGCTGACAAGCATAAACTTGGAGGATTTAAAATACTGACTGTACTTTCAGCACATGCTTGTAAGCTGGGGTATTTTTGCATTACAAAACCGGTTAAAAGTCAAATCCCTTCAATGCTATCTTAAGAGTAAAACTCAGAATTCTCCGCTAGAGGACTCTCTCTTCTTTTAAATGACTCGCTCAGCTCAAATAAGGAATACAGGACCATGTCCTTTGGTCCTAGCTATCGAGTGGTTAGTTCATAAAAATGTGTGAATGAGGTCAATGCTGAGGGACTTGTGTGAAGCCTCAAATGTTCAGCCTTTAGCTTAAAATGGAAAAAGATTTTTAAAGCAGCATCCAAATCAATTAACCAAGCTGTAAGATTGAACCAAAGTGCATGGAAAATCTCACTCTGTTTTGACACATGCGTAATATTTTATACATACTGTTGCACTCTCAAAAATATCTTCACTTCTTTCTATCATTCACACTCAAAAATTAATCAAACGTGATTCTGCCCCATGATCAGGACACACTGTTTTATTTTGACTTGAGTGAGTGTGGGAATATGTTAGTGTTTAATGTAAACTATTGAAAGACCAGGGGAAAAAAGTGTTGCTTTTTCTTTGCATCTATTTTCACGTTAAACCTGCCCCACTTAATGGGGAAATGCTAATGAAAGGGTTAATGTCCCCCATCAATCTGCTTGTACCTGGCTATGTGTTCCCCCTGCCTTTCCTCTAGCAGACCTAATGATTGTGCAGCTGCGAGGTGAGCTGGATTAATCAGCTGGCTCAACAGAAAACAAACCCACCAAAAGAGTCAGATAGGCAATGGGAGACAGAGCACTAGGTCCTCTGCCAGGGAGCTGGAGGTACCACACCACTGGCAGAGGGCTGGCTGGGAGGGAAAGGCAGGAGCAGGACTTGCTTTCAATAGCAGTTTGCAGTTGCACCAAATAAGGTGCAACATGATACTGCAGATTTTCAGGCCACTAAAAATGTCAGGCAAACACCACTTTGGTTTTTATTTGTTTTGTTTCTGAAACTGAAGTTAGGTCACATCCTGGCTTCTGATCTGTAATATTAGACTCATGCACTTTCCTGGAGTTCACAGCTGCTTGGTTTTATGCAGCTACAGAACAGGTGGCCTGAGAGAATTAGACCAATAAAAGATGTGTAAGTAAACTTGGGTTTACTTTTTTTTTATTCCTCCTCATGAACATTATAGTCACATGGCTGTTCTCTGTGACACTACAAACTATTGTACTCAAGGGATGCAGTCACTGAAAATAATGAAGACGATATATTGTGAATCCACTGGTTTGTGAAAACAGTCTCTATGGTGCTTATTGAATAGAACAGAGACTTACTTGGACAATGTCTACTATATGTATTCAAGTTATAACACATTCTTACATACATGGTACATTTATGTTAAAAGCCAGCTCCTGTCTCACTAAGTATATGTGTTGAAGACACAAATATGGTGTGATGATTTGATGTTTTTCCTCTAAGTTTTGTTACCATGCCCTAACTAGAATGAATGAGAGGAATGATAATTATTAAAATAAAACATATGAAACAACAAAAAAAGTTGATGGTTTAACATTCTGTATATTTTTTATCTTGCGGGGGTGACACTTTGTATTAGCATACAACAACTTTACAAATGTTAATGCCTTTGGTAGCATAATAAAATGTGTAAAATATTTACTACTAAACATGATTTTCTGGCTTTTTTTTATACTTGCTTTTGAAAGATACTGATAAAAAGCAAACAGACTTTCAGTAGGCAGACCTAAGCCCAGAGAAAGCAAACTACTACCTAGACCTTACTATGCTAATTAAGTATCTTGCCTTTCTTCTTGATGGACTTAAGAAGAGGATAACTTTTATTGTAAAAAGGTAGACTATTACCTTAGTGTTAGTTACCTGATGCTGGATGACATGTATGGTTTATACAATAGGCACAGCTTAGAAAGGGGTGCTTGTATGGATAAATTCTACAAAGTCACGGAATAAGAGTGCACACTTCCACAGAACAATGCAATCTGATTGCAAGACTCTTTGAGGTTAAAACCTAAGAGCTACAGGTAAGAAAACACAATTCTATTATCTACCTACTTTCCTATAAGCAGGTAGTTCTGTTCTCTAAATTTAACATTCTCCATTTCTTTTCAAGACAGACGTCTCAAGGACCTAGACTATAACATGGGCCATGTTCCCATGCAAGGGAGTGGAAGCCCTTTTATTTGTACTTGAGATGGCTCTCATGAACTTTAATCTGGACTGTTTGCCTGTTTGTCTGCTGCATGGTGCTAGAGGAGGAAGAAAAGGAGAGGGGAAAATCTGTGCTGTAAAATTCCATTTGCTGGCAGGCACAGCTAATACGAGGAGGGAAGGCATCATGGTGCACTGCTAATACAGGCCCACCACAGGGCTGTGTCTGAATCAGTTCTTACTATGTGACTCAAGGCAAAGTTTAATTAATAATTGTTTACTTAGTGCCCTTCATCTAGGTTTGAAGCTTCATACCTTGCCATAGGTAATGTCTATTCAATCCATGATGAAAAGTTCTGAAAAAAAAACCCAAACAACCAAAACAATTCTGGTGGTAATTTTAGCTGGACTACTGGTGGAAATAGCCAAAGTTCCCAAGTGTTAAATTAAGGCAGCAATAATCAGAATGAATTAATATAAACCAGACTATAAAGACAGAACAAGCCATTCAGTATTGTCAAAGTACACTTTAAAACTAGCTAGATAGCATATACTCAGCATTGCAGAGTCTTCTCAGGCAATGTCTGCCAGGTATGTATGATAATTTTATTATGGAATAGAAACCAAATGGTCCAGCAAATAAAAAGGAATGACTGAAGTCAGAGAAGCAAGAAGAACCATCAGTCATTTAACAGGAACCTCAAAAAACAGGTATAGTCACAAAAAATGTAAGAAGAGC
This sequence comes from Harpia harpyja, assembly GCF_026419915.1. NCBI lineage: Eukaryota > Metazoa > Chordata > Aves > Accipitriformes > Accipitridae > Harpia > Harpia harpyja. Next base: position 29,799,988 of record NC_068947.1, read on the forward strand.
TTAGTGGCAGTATTTTGGAAGAAAGTACATATTTTCTTAGACAAACCGATAAAGTTGGATAAAATGGAGATGCTTTTGGACTTGGCATCCCTTAATGCCAAATCCAAAAGCATAATGTTTTTTGCAGTATATTAGCTGACTTAATAAATGATACGTCCTCTCCCTTTCCTCACTTGTATCCTTAGGTCATCATGGTTGTAAACAACACTAGTCCTATTTTGGCAAAATATTACAAAGTAAAACAAAGACGTCTTCTACAGTGACAGGTATCAGAATGAAAACGAGAATACACATTCCTGCAAAAAGTAGTTCAGTCATAAAGATTTTAATTCATCACCTGTGACTCCTTTCCTCTTACCTCTTGCGATGAAGGCATCTTTCTTTCTACCAGACACACGCATAGGTGGCAAATTAAGTTCTTTCCTGATTATGGTAAGTGGAAGGGTCCCAGTTTCTAGGTGAAAGTTTCAAATCTTCATTTTCCTTTGGAAGCAAAAGTGAGTGTCTAGTCTCACCTGTTTTAAGGTTTACAAAAGTTAAACCAAAACCAATGGAAAAGCACAATTCTGTCATCTAACAGTAGCTACCCGCACAGGGTCAGCTTGGTGCTGTCGGTGCTGAGCTCTGGTAGAATTTGGGGTGTCACATTCAAAATCTTGGTCTTTCTCACTGATAGCCATCCCCAGCCTTGGCTTATGATATGGAAACAATAATTCAATATACCAGGACTGTGGTTGGCACCTTCAAGCTTCTGGCACAATGTTGATCAGAGCAAAGCTTTCCAGAAAAGCACACCAACCCCACTGAGTGAAATTCCCCAGAGCCTGTGAACCACTGTACCCCTTCATCACTTTCTGCTCCAAGTACATTTCTTTGACCATTCCCCCCCCCATATAAATTTACAACAACATATACACTAATAAACACTTTAAAAGCAATCCTCCTTCCCTATCTCATTCCCATAAAAAAAATACCCCTCTACCAAAGGTTTTTCTGTACCCAGGCTCCTCTCCCTGGAGGCAGCATGAAAGGAGAAAGAAGTGACAGATGTTAGCTGTTTTGGTTAATGCACTATTAGACAGCACTCAGGCACGATGGTGATGAGGGCATTATAAAAGTCTGTGTGGAAGAGAATAGAAAAGGCACATCCCATGTAACACCAGAAGCACAATCGGTGTAACAACCGCGCGTACAGCTTGTTCGCTGCACCTTGCTAAAGCATCTTGTCCCCTTGCCAAGCTGCACCATTTGTCCTGGCCCGCTGTTGACAATGGGACAGAGAAACACACAGGGCGAGCACTCTTTCAGAGAATGTACACTCTGTCTTGCATGTCCTAAAGCACTCAAGGGATTAAACAATAGGAATCACAGGCAGAATTAGCATTTTAATGGGGAACAATGAGTTTGAAAATTCCTATAATTTGGCCTTTGAGCACCATCTAAAAAAACTGCAGGCGCAGGGGGATGGAGACATAGAGACGGAGAATGTGCTCTGACCAGACTTATGAGAAATTCAGCCTGTGTTTTAATGAGGGATGGGCTAAAGTAAGTCAATGCAGCTGACCTTGCTGGAGACGCATTTTCCTCATGCCAAATTCTGACATTTCAGACCTGCTTTCACACGTTCCATGAATAGATGTCATTACTCATTATCACATTTATCATTACAAGTCTAAAACAATGAGGTGTCAACGAGGGGAAGGATTAAAATAGGCTTTAAAACTCCCCCCCTCCACCTCCCCAGAAACTACCTGGCATGTGGCATTGTGTTCTAAGACAGGAAAAAGAAGCCAAGCTTCTGACACCAAAAAGTGTTCCTCAGAGATGTTATTCTACCAGGACCAAAACTTTCCATTATCCTGTGCCCTTCCAGACTAACATAAGACATTGAGCTGATCTTGGAGAGATAATAGCCAGTTCTTCCCTGTACTGGGGTTTTTATTCTCTACTTCACTGCAGGTATCATCAAGCACAGAGTGCAGATCTTTCTTCCTGTTTTGGAGGAAAGTCAATGCAGTTTTCATGTATGGCAATAAAGTACATTACAAGGAATGACTTGACAGTCAATTTCTGAATCTATTTGTAGCAAACTGTCATGGGATATTTAGGGTGAATGGAAAATGACACAGTTACTGAGGTGTGGAGAAGGGTGAATACCTGGCATGCAAAACTAGAGAGGCTGAAATTATCTCCTTACAGATGTCACTCACTAAGCCTAAAGAGAGCCCAGCCACCCTGTTTCCAGGATGAGGTGATGCTTGGAGCAGATCACAGGAGTCTTGCCCACCCTGTCCCACAGGCGCCTTGTTCTGCTGTGCTGGAATAGCTCCATCCATTGCCCTGCCAGCAACCAGATCCTGAAAAATTAGTTTTGAAAAGAACTCCCCCTTTTTTTGTAGGGTTTGTGGGTTTTTTTTGTTTGTTTTGTTGTGGGGTTTTTTTTAAGTCCTATTAGTTCTTGGGGCTGCTTCACAACATGGCCAGACACATGGCGGTGCCAGCACACAGGGAGGAGGCAGAACACCATGGCACAAGGTAGATATGAGCAGGAACTATGAGAAAAAAAGGTGGTTAAGAAAATACAGGGAGGTATTGCTGTCATATAGCTTGTGTATTGACTCCTAAGCCTACTCCACAATCCTAAATCTGGTGATAAATGTCATGTGCTGGGAATGGGAATCATGCCTTTAGAACTGCTTTAATAATTTTCTTTTTTTAATAGAAAGAAAACTGGCATTTCAAAAATAGTAAATCCTGCTATCTGCAAATGAACTTTTTTAAAAAACTGCATCAGTTAATAGAAGTCGCTGTCATTTAGCCAAATTCAAATTCAGGTGAATAAGTTTGCCAATTATCAGTATATTTTGAAAGAAAGGTATTCAAAACTAATTGTATGCTTCACTTGGATAGCCATTCTCTATCACTTTGTGTTTGCAGTGCCATCTTCTATCCAATTGACAGCATTATGGCTTTTTTTATGGAATTTTTCTCATTTGAAAAAATTAAAGCCTTAGTAAAAGAAAATCTATCCTCCCCAAATTAAATCTGTCAGTTACTTTTTGATGCCACTCCATTGTGACCAGCAGAACAGTCAGGAAGACTGGAAAACTTAAGAGAACCTTGTTGAGGATGGTTGGAAAATTGCTAGTTCTGTACACACGTATAGTCCTGGTGGGGAAATTGCTTATCATTTCTTTTGGTAGTGCAAAGACCCTGATCATGCTTACATCAGAGTGAGTGCTATGTGAGAGCTGAATAACCTTCCCTTTACTCAGGTATTCCTCAAGTGCAAGCCTAGAATCCACAGAGCACTGACGGATCTATTTTGCTTTCTCTAGCACTTGCATTACTCAAGTGAAGAAGTGCTGTATGACATACTGACAATGGAAGGGTTTCTAAAATGGCTTATGTGATACAGACTGTGATGCAAAAAGCTTTCTGTGGGAATGGGTAATGCCCTCACACCTGCAGAATATCATATTAACCTCTGTATATTTTCCAGCATAAAATGTCAAATGCAGATGCCACTATGTAGACCAAATGAAAAGAGACATTGCCTGATTTTGCAAACAATTTGATTTCCATTTACTGATCACAGATTCATAGATTTAAAAGGCCAGAGGGACCATCATGATCATTTTGCCTGACCTCTTGTATCACACGGGCCAGAGAATCTCACCCATTAATTTCTGTCCCAAGACCATAACTCCTGCTTGTGTGAATATAGTTCTTTTAGAGACAGATTTTTTTCAGTGCCCAGTCCCATGACTGCAAGTAAACAAGAATTGGGCAATTTTGTGCAAAGGCTGTAACCATCTAGTGGGGGATATTTTTTTTTTTCTGGGCTTTTTTTAAAACTTCTGAATGGTTTTGCAATCATCTCTGACAAATGAAGTCCTGCACTTAGTCTGTCAGCAGTTAAAAGCACAGCAATACTTGTTTCTCCAACACCCACCTAACCCTTGGCCTCTGCCAATGAAGGTGCCAGGTTTGGTGGCAGGTTCTGCAATATGGAGAGTTTTCAGCTCCAGACTGGACAGACAAGTTAATTCCCTTCACATGGTCCACTGAACAGCCATCAGGTGATGATAAATTTCAGCTGCTGTTCACCTGCACTAGGTTCAATTTTGTAATTGTAACTGAAATATTGGAATGTTTTGCTCTGAGCTTTATTATTGATATTTTATAACAATTCATTTTCCCCTTTTAAATTGTAAGCATAATTTACCATGCTAGATATTTGTTAAAATAGAATGAAGGTGTAATTTAGCATATAACACAGTATACTTATGTTATTTCACAGAAGCATCAAGAATAGTTAGCCCCCATCTTTAAAAGTTTTAAATCTAAACTGCATAGAACATGCCACGCTAAAGATCTTGTGGTATGTTATCTTAAATAGCTCTTAAGATAACTCCTGTCACTACGCTTTGATACCTTCCTTGCATTTCCTGTAAATTAATCTTTAGTTTCCAACTGTTAATCTATGGAACTGCAATGTACAATATAAATGGGACCTTTTAAAAATAGCACAGTAATATAATGAATTAAAATGACAGTAAAGAAAAAAAATCTTACCTTTGTGCCAGAAATCAGTTCAATATGCTGGCTTAGTCTTTTTTAAATGAAATTGAATTGATGAAGTTAAATGCTGTTCTTGCACAGAAAAATATGTATGATAAATATTTATGTGGTCAGCACTTTAAAAGTAACATATATTCACCATATATACCAATATGATGAAAACTTGGGATATCCTTATTATTTTTATGCAGGATGCAAACAAGCATAAGATTGTAGTGAATGAAAAATAGAAAAATTTTGTCCTATGCAAAGCCGTATTTGTTAGAAGGTAACAGTATGCTGTTACCCCTTTTGTCTGAAAGTTTAGGTAGTTTTCAAGGATGTGACTCTAATTAGAACTAGAAATGGTCTGTAGAGTTGTTATCTTTGCTGCAAATTTATTATTTGTGCATTTTACACAAAAAAATGCACTATATGCATACATTTGCAGACAGGAGGATTCAAACAGGTGATATTTCTTTATGTTCCCAGCCTGCTGCTACTTAGGTCTCAGCCCAGACATCTCTCTGAAGACTTTTCTCACGGTCATGTTCCCAGTGCTTCTTTAAGCTGTCTCTCTATTTTCTTCTGCTTCTTTTTCAGTTTCTCTTCTCTTTCGCTGAACTGTTACTCAGCAAAATCTTCCTGACCATTGCTGCATTAGTTTTGAGGAGCGATAGGCTGTAGTACTTTGTTTAACTATCTTCTTATACTTCAGCATTTTATTTCCATACTGGAAAGCAAAGATTTTTTCAACCACTGTAAGCAATGGCAGTGTTACATCCTAACATTTTCAGTGAAGCATGAGAGACTCTATATTAATATTTAATCTTTGTTCACCACTTTTATATTGTGCTCATGAAAGACACTAGGGAAAAATGAGAAACAGTTCTAGAAAATATGGCAGAAAAATACCACACAGAACATAACACAGCACTTTCTTCTGTACCTGTTAGTGGTTTCACTTTATTCACCGCTGTTCCAAATTAATTGTTAGCTGGACAACATTAGCAAAAGAAAATTACTCGGTATCATCTAATATCAATGCTCACAAGCACAGATACTAGCCCTCACAAATCCTAATAACTTCTTGCACAATAAAAGGCCATAGGATGGAGCCTTTGACTATGAGTGCTGTTTATATGCTTAGCTGGGTTTCTTTATTACTAGAGTCCTCCAGGGGATTTTGTTTCACTCATGGCACAGCTGTCCACCCCAGATGCAGATGTTGTATTTGGGCTCTGATGCTGCAGTGAGTTCAAGTCCACAAGCTTTGGCAGAATCAGGGAACAGTTCCCAGCAAAAAATATGTGGGGGAGGACCTTTCTTTTCTCCTGTGAACAGCTTCAGGGATCTGCCTGTGGTGGGCGGGGGGAACCCGTTGGTAGAAATTAGGAAAATAAGGTAAATTCTGGTCCAAAGATGGTGTTAATTACCTCAATCACCTAAAACTGAGAGTCTGTAATCTTCTGAGACTTACAAAGGTCTCATCTTGGATCAGCGACGCAGCAGTAGCTAAATAACTGCTTCTCCTAAAAGTCAATGTTGGATGCAATTAATCTAAGTTTAACTGTCTAAAAATCAACTGTCGATTCTATACCTGGGCTCAACAGAAACAAAAGTTTCCGCAGCAATGGTAAGTCTCATTGGACATAGTGCCAGTAACACTCCCTTATAGCCTAGGTGCTTATAAGCTAAATGCCTACCTTTAAGAAGATAAGGTGAGTAGTATCCCAGCTTTGGTATATATTTACATGGCAGTCACAGAAACAAGCTTGCTTGGGTACCACAAGCAGTCTGCCAGTACTCTACATGTGATGTGCATTTCTGATATTCTAAGTTTGAACATTTGGAGGTGTACAATTCTGCTTACCTTGGATTTGAGACTTTGCACAGGAGTGTGGTGGCTTAAGCCACTACTATTTGTTGCAATGGCAGGCAATGATTCTGCAATCTGTATTGATTTGAAAACATTGCTTTTGATTTTGGTTGGTAGTTGCTATATCTGACGTAACAACTAGCTTAGGAATAATAGGCAACTGTAGGCAAAATCTAGGAGGAATATTTTACAGTAAAATATTCGTTACTCTATTCTTTTCGTACTATTTCACATGACTGATTGTAATTTTGCCAATATTTTAGGGTTAGAACCTATTAAAATGCTTCATCTACCATAAGGCTTTTCTCCATGTTCTTGTAACAGGTCTGAAGTTATTTGTTAGTAATCATAAGAATTGGTAAAAGGAGGAGGGCAGCAGGCATCAGAGCTGATATGTGAAGTGTCAGTCAGCTTTTGGATCATCATTTGCTGTGACAGCAGTGGGAAGGAAGAAGAATGGCAGTAGCAAATTTATTTTAATATATCCTGCAACCTTGTGACTGATTAGAGGAAAACCAGATTGTTTCATCCTTTTTCCACAATTGGATTTTCTGGTTAAATCCAGAACTGCCAAAGTGCAATAAAACACTCTCATGAAAGCAGTAATCTCCCTAAATCTTCAAATTCCTCCCCCTTCATTTCATACACAAACACGGAACAAAATGATGCATAAAAGCAGCAAAACTGATTACCATCAGCAGAGTTTCCTTTTTAATGTATTAGACCTTTAATCTTTTCTTAAGTGTTGGCCATTAAAATTATTAAACTACTTCCCCTCCTCCTGCCAATGTATATTTTTTGAATGAATTGACTAAGGTATTTTAAAAATGTTACTGTGTTATTTCCACAGCTCTCCTGGTTTGTTTCTTAGTGTAAATTTTGCATTGTTTAATGAAGTCATCTCATCACTTTCTGCAAAGCCAATGGCTCCTGTAAGCTGCAGGAACTGCCTCTCCCCTCAGTTCTTACCGGGAGCCCAGGGGTTCAGGAAGGTCCTCTGGACATGACGAGCAGGCAGAAAGACTGCTCTCTCTGAAGTCCTCTGTTGGGAATGGATATGCAGGCTTTTCAGACTACCTTTCACTTCTCTTTTGGGCCCATGAATGGAGTGAGTATTGGTCTTCAGAATGTCCACAACCAGTAGGTTAACTACCAGTTAACTAAATGTTATGACAGCTAATAATATAATTATTTACACGCTTCTGAAAGGACTGCAGCATTGCAGGCTCCAGAGGGGCAGCAGCAAAGAGCAGCAGGTTAGGCAGGTCCTTTTCTTTGCAGGATAACTAAAATGACAGGCAAAGATGTTCCAAAGTGGTGCGGGGTCTCAGGGGACCCTCCTGAGAGGTCTCAGGGAGGCACTGGTTTTTGGTAGGGCAGAGGACCCACTTTTTGAATATCACGCTGCCTGAAGGAATCTCTATAATGGAGCTACCCCAAATCATTTGTAACATTTGAAACTACTGATCATTAATAAACTTAATACTATTGATCCCAAATTAAGTGTTATCCTGTATATATCAGTGAGGGTGGGGTTCTCGCGCTAGACTTAAGAGCAAGTGAAAAGCCTTTCTTCAGCTTTTCATTTAGTGTAAATCTAGTGCCTATGACTGACAGAAATTAATAATGCAGTCTTGAAATATGAATCATAGAAAATGAGTAAGATAAATTCTTTTACTAAATAGGCCATACACTGACCACAAGGACTTCTGCTCTATGCTGTCTGCTCTCCCTGGAGAGTCGCGACTAAGAACTGGGTGCTGTGGGAAAAATGTTTGGGTGTAGCAGCTGAGTTTCTGGATGTTGTGATCTGATCTTGTGAACACTTAAGCAAATGAGTAACTTCCCACATTTGAGCAGTCCCGCTGAACAGAAGTCACTTCTTCCTTATATGTTTGCAAACTCAGGGGCATATAAGTACTCAGCTTTCTCTACAAACAAAATTTAGTCATTTAATTTTCATTCGTAACAGTCAGTTTAATTTTAATTTTGTTCAAAACAAGTGATGTTCTTATTTAAACGGGAACTGAGAGTGTGCCACATCAGTACGTTGACAATTAGCCAACCCAGCTAACATAGTGTATGAGTTACAGTAAGCACACATGAAAAGTTGCATCGGTCATTTATTTTGAGCAAGTTTGCCAACTTGGCTCATCTTTCTGAATAGTTCACTTGTTTGATACAAGCAATGAAAGACACTCCACTTATCTTAATTGCTTTACTTGTGTCTTCCATATTCCTGTAATGGTTCTTGATCGTTCAGCCTTAGAAATTAAATGTATTGTCTGCTATTATTTCCACAGTTACCAAGTATGAGCAGTTAGGTAGTATTGTTGGTAGATATATGCTAACCTTTCACTTTTAAAAGTCTGAAATTCAGCTTTTGCATTAGATTAAAAGTACAAGCAATGTTGGCTGGATTATTTTAGCTCCTGGCTGGCTCCTGTAACAAAGCAACTAAACCAAACTGGCTGTGTAATCAGTTATCACTAGCTGTACTGCTAACTGCTGTTCTTGTGCATAACTTTACGTGTAGATAACCTTGTACGTGATCGGAGAAAGTTTACTTTCAGTTAAAGCAGTTGCTTTCTCTTCACATGAACGACTTTTTGTTTTAGACATTTCTGTAACAGGCATGCATAGCTAGTAAAGTTATGTGAAGGCAAAAAAGACTAGGTGACTTAGATCGGGTTAAAAAAACCCTCCAGCAGCCCACATGAAAGTAGATCATGTTTGCTCAGGCAAACATGCAAAAGCTAGGAAATACCAGAAATAATGTTGTCCATGAAAGGTTAATATGGCTGTCTATATGTGACTCAGTTCCTTGGCCCCTGGTACCTGAGTGGGATGTGAATCAGGGTTGTGTAGACAGGGGAATTTTAAAACCCTCTTCAAATAAAGGGTTGCTAGGACAGTTTTACAGGATTAAAACAAAGCATTGCCAGCCCCCCATGCCCTTGTGTTTGGAGACACCTGCCTTATTGTAGATGAATCATTTCAGAAGAGGCATACTTCCAGGATGTCCAGTTCTGGTCCTGCTTCCTGGAAACCTGGCAATTTTGAAAAATAATACAACATTGGGATTTATAATGGAAAGTGTGTGGCACCCATGGTGATACAATTATCTGGAGGAATTTCTGTCGCGAATTGTGGTCATTTGGGTGTTTCTGTGCTACATTGCTCTGAGAGGTGAGACTCACAGAAGGGTTTTCCAGCTGTTTGCTCTCTCCTGTTTCCCCGAGCCAGTTTTTTAAGTGCTCAGTTGTGCTCCATGTGTGGCTACACTTGAAATTGTTCCTTTTTTTTCTGATTTATTTAAAAAAAATGGATGATTTCACTGATTGGGTTCAGAGAGTGTCTTCACAAAGAGTTGTAGCAGCTCGGCTGAAGGGCTGGTAAATTGTGGTGGTTGTTGACATAGCAGTTGTGAGACAAGGGAGAGATCAGGAACCTGTTAAGCTGGATTTTCTGCTGGAAAAAATACAATGTGGAACAAACCATTCATTTTTACTTGTGCTCTCACCTGTAACTTTAATTTACATCTCCAAAGATACAGTACTGTGATGCTACTCGAATAGCAGTTTCTCATCTAGCTCATGAGCACATTTTACCCAGACCTCACCTTATCTGCAGGCAATCTGGTACTTCTTACCATTACCCTGCTCTCTCAGAAAGAGGCTGTGAGTCGTGAAGGCACAGCGAAACCAGTATATTGCTTCTTCCTGATCAGATCTCAGTAAGAATTAACAGACCTTAGAAGAATTTCCCAGCAGACCTCAGTAGAAATTAATTAAGTACCCCTTCTCCACTGGATTAACCAAAACATACTGTTTCATTTAGTAATGAGAGCTTCTTCAATATGCAGAACGGATGCTGCAGCCCTGTCCTTGCCTGGCCCTGGGCCCCTCTGAGCCGGGCACTGCCCTAACCCCATCCCATCCCCATCCCATCCCAGGGGATGCCTTCCTGGCTGGGGCCCATGGTGCCTGGGGATGGCCAGGCTGTGGCCAATGCTGGTCACCATCCCCAGCCTGGCCCCACTCGCCTGGCTAGGGTCTGCAGGATAGGGCTGCTCAGGGAGGGAGGGCAGCGCACTGCCCTGGTGGCCCTGCGGTCCCCAGCCTCGCCCGGCTGCCCTGGTGCTGCCTCTGGTCCAGCCCCACAGCTCCAGGGCAACGCCTTCCACAGGGTGAGCCCTCTTATGTCTGATTTCATGAACAAACTAATCCATTTTGCTTTAAGGACAAACTGAGACTGAAGCTCCAAGAAGCACACAGCATTAGCTTCTCAAAACCCCTTCTACATACAGGTGATATTCCCTGTGAATGAAGTTTTCCATAAAAATGGGCACAGAGCTGAAAGGGTCTGACTTCAGGACCTGTGAAGGACTCTCAGCCCATGCTGAAAACAGTGAGCAGGTGTCAGTTCTGTAGGTGACACTTGCTAGTCCTTAGAAGGCAACAAAAATCAAAGCATTTGGCCTTAGGACTTCCTAGAGTCATGGGAACTTCCCAGGAGCTGCACGGGTACCCTGACTCCCCATCCTCATGTTCTTGAGGCCACAGACATGGATCCTCTCCTTGATTTCCAGGGCCATGGCTGCACCTTCATCTCTCCCAATTCTCCCTCTACGCAGAAGCCATGACAGAAAGCAAACTAAAGGAACAGCATTAATATTCACTCCCTTTTCTATTGGGTTCCTAGCAGGGAACCATGCATGGCAAAATGTTTCCTTCTTAAACTCAGCTAACCCTTTCTAACTAGGTCCAGAGCACACAATGTCGCTACCAGGAGACTTTCGTGAGGAGGTGAAAAGAGGGCAGATGGCTTCTCTCTGAGGCTTTACCTTTCCTTTTGGCTCCTATTCATCCTCATCTGTCTTACAGCGTGAGGGAATGCAGAGGTGTCTGAAGAGGCTACCTAGAAAATTCTCTGTTGTGCACTGGAAACTGGAGAAATGCCCGATTCATCACCGTGCTGCTGCTGGGCTGAGGGCAACGTAACACCATGGAAATCAGCTGAGATGAAGCTGGAATAGAGCTACAGCGGATCAACATAGAGAATAAACAGTAACATCATTATATTTATACTTAACGCTCTTGTGCATCGAAAGTGCTCTTTGCACTGCAAAGCAGCAGCCTCACGCTTGTAAGTACCAATAAAACACACCCCTTTGCACAGCATGACCTGCTTAGAACAAAAAAATACAGCAATCCAGTTTTGTGTAAACAGCCTGGTTTTCCTTTTCAGAGCTGTGAGCTTGTAACATATCGCTACTGACTGTCTTTATTCAACAAGAATAATGTCAAATGCTCTTCTGGCAGAAAAAAATGCAGACTTTGACCACACATTAACCCCATTAGTATGGTGTTAACTTTTGACTTTAATTCTGGCACAGCATTAGGGATATTTAAAAGCAGAACAAAATGAAAAGAAATGTTAAACACGTTCCTCTTTCTCTTGAAAACTGGAATGATAATTTAATGCTAATGTCATGAGATGGCTGCAAGGGTTTCATGTCTCTATGTCCCGCATAGAGTGTTACTGGAGGTAACCTGGGCAACTTGCAAACAACAGCTGAAAAAAAGAAACAAGTAACACAGCTTTTAAAAGGAGTTACCTGTGTACCCCAGGAAGTCGTTTCAGATGCATCTTAGGAGGAGTAAAGGTATTACTTCAGTAACACATTCATTAATTGATGAAAATATTATGGTGATCAAAATAATGAAAAAATCATTAATTATTAAATCTCCTATATTCTAATGTATGCTAGTACTTTGCATACAAAGAAATCTTTCCTAACAAATATTTGTTAGGGGAGTAAACCTCCTAAAGAGGTATAATTTTGGTTCTGAAAGGCTACGTACACTGCCTCCAGAGGTTTAATATCTGGCATAATGTAGTTTGCAGCTTCAGCTGCAAAAAGTGCCTGAGAAAATTAGGGGCCATAAATTACTAATTACATAAAACTTAGAATAGCCAAATGATGGTTGCTTCCAACAGTGAGATTACTATAACAAAAGCCAATACTCTGATTTCCCAAGATTGCAAGATTGTAGATGGTTAAACATGAGGCATACAAAGAGAGTTGTGCTCAGCACTCTCTTAAGGTAAGCCTGAATTTTATTTTTCAGTGGTTGCATATATTTACTGAAGGAGAAATGTGGAGTCAGCTGCAATTGCATGGAGAAACCGTTATACCCTATGGGTAGTAAACTCCAAATGTGCCCCAGGGGACTGATTGGAAGTTACCTACGGTTCTGTCATTATCACAGCACTTTGTGTCTCTGGTGACTTTTGTCATGGTAAGCAGATTGCAGAGGAGTGAGTGCAGGATGAAAAAAACCAAAGTACACGAGCATATTTTATGAGATACCTACACTTCATCTACTTCAACAAAGCACAGGAACAAACACTTTTAACTCTTCTGTATCTCTAGTTATTTGTTCTTCCTGCTTTGGTGATACCTAGTTTTGACAAGATTACCCCACTGTGTCTATTTGTAAGTACTATAAAAATGCAAAAAGATGATCCACACAGAGGATTTTCTCATTTCCCTTAGTAATTGAATGGGCAGAGGGTGAGCTTGAATTCTTCAAATAACGTGCACATGGCCAACACATCCATTAGAGGGACAGGTAAGGCAGTCCAGCTCTCTGAGACCTTTGCTAAGATGTGAGAATGTTTCCATTGACTACTGAGCTAATCACCTTGGTCATACCTTCTAGTCTGTGCTGAAAGCTGTGCAGAGGGCATCTCCATGTTGCGGTGTACTGAGGCACCGATGGCTTGTCCTTCTGCATATTGCTGAAGGCTAAGCTCAACTGCTTCTACAGGAAGGGCCAGTGGTCAGCATGGAAGTGCTAAGACTGTAGTTTTCTAAGTCAGTAGGCCCTCCTCCATGTTGAAGAAAAAGATCTAGCCACCTTTTCTTTTCCTTTTTTTTTTAATTGTATGAAGTAAAGCATTTGTTTGAGCTGTATATGCACTAGGAGCAGATTATGTTATTTGGATGTTAAAATTAATGTGGGTCTTTGCTGTCAGCTAACATAAAATGCATTGCTTGGGATTTCTCTGAAGTTTCTCATCACAATTGTTGTAAATTATTTTAAATAACAGGGATGAGAAATGTGGTACAATGCAGCACAAGAATTTTAGCTGAGATAACATAGAAATAATGGATGTTTCACAAAATTTGTTACAGTAGTATAATTTATACTTTAGTAAGTGAAATATTAGGCTATATTCAGAATATCATTGTATTAGACATTGTAGAGATATACCATAACTGATTGTCTGTGTCTCAGAGCTATGATCTAAGAGTCTTAACAGAAAAAAAAAGCAGCAGAAGGGAGAAAAGGGTGACAAAAATATCTCAACAACTAAAGTGCGGTTCATAGCCAAACATTAAAAGGAAGAATCTCACCATTTCCGAAGTTGTCCTTTCTTCATGGATGCGAGATCAAACAACGTGATGAGTAAGAATTCCCTCTGCTCTCTTTCTCTGGCCAGAACTACACCAGGGACTACCAGCCTGAGAAAGGCTGAGGCCATCTCACCGTTCAGCTACATGCATGAAACATGCCTGGCTGAAAGCTGAAGGTGCTTGCTACATGCAAAACAGCAAAATTCATTGTAGGTGTTTTTTCTGTCAATTACTTCTGCTGCAGTTACTTTCAAAGACCAAGCATCAAAATCTATCACTTAATATCTAACACATCACAAAAGAAATTTAGAAACTAAACCAGTGTGTATTAATTTTTTTATTGGTTTAGAAATGCAGCTAGTCCAGCTTCTCAGTTCTTTGGAAGTCCCTAGAGAGCAAATGTTGACACAGAAGAAACACTGGGCGAGCAGCTAATCCCTAACACGGGCACCTCTCTTAAGGGCTAAGGAAAATGGCTGTAGTAATTGGATATGGTAAAACCAGTAAACATTGTATAAGTTGCAGCTACCTTTCTCAAAGTCATGTGTTTCTTGTTTATTTTCCCTAGCTTTTCTGTTACTTCCTTGCATTTAGAGGAGGAACAAGTAAATATTATTTAGGATTCATATAGCAAATAAAAGGCATTGCGGTTAAAACTTCTAGATAAACACATGTTCTAGAAATAAGCTTCCACATAAAAGCAGGCAGTTCATACATATCTTTCATATGATTGTTTAACCGCAATATTTTTTCTCTATAAGGTTAATATTTTATTCCATTTTACCTCCCATAAATTCTTGGGAAGCACACCATAAAAAAGTGACAAGAGGTATCCAATTTCCTACTAAGAAGTCAGAGAAGTCATTGCAGGTTCATTGAGTTAGCTTCCAAGCACTGATTTTCTAATCATACTTGGAACCATATCTTCATTCTCTTCATTAGTGTGAGTAATTAGTAATTAATAGGAATATGCAGCCTCAAAGAAGGCAGTGCAGAAGACTAGGCTTTCCAGCCTAGATCCCCCTCAGTGCAAACAGAAATACCGATAAATGCAGTCTCCCCTCTGATTCTCCTCTGTCCTCTTTTCCACAAGCACTTTTCATATGACCACACTCTGAATCCACAGCTTCACTGGCTAGTCACAACCATGCCCATTCTGCAGCAAAAAAGTTACATTGAATGTACGTCAATCCCCTTGCAATAAATGTGTCACAACCTGCTGCTGGTGGCCCCATGCACTCTGACACAGAGCCTCTCCTGGTCCCAGGAGCTCCCAAAGAGCCCCAGGCTGTGGTATGGTACAATGCGTTGTCATCATCATGTTTATGCCTTCACAACAGGATGCTGCTTAGCAGGGATGCTGCCGATTCTTCAGCTCAATGTGCTCTTAATCACAACCCATAGATCCATTGTCCTCCAGAATGCCGATGTAAGAACATAAACTATAAATAAATGCAATGCAATAAGCAGAAAGCAGCATTTATTTTTGCTAGTTTTTTTCCTCTTTTTCCTGCTCTCTTACTATTTCTCACCAGGTACTCCCTATTCCATCTCTAGTCCTATGCTTTTTCATCTCTTTCCTCTATCTTTTCTCCCTCAAAGATGCCTATTTTCTATGAATTACTACCGTAAAAAGTGTTGGCCCATAAAAATAATTCAGGGGAGTTTGCTACTAGTTTGTGGATCATTTTCCAGGGAGCTATGTTTATATGACAAAACTGATCAGGAGTCAACCTACCAATATGAAAGAGAGGCCAGCAGCCATCAAAGAAAGTCTGAGAAGCCATTTTAGAGAGCCGAAGAAGAAATAATAATAAGCTTTTTTCCCCGGAACAATAGGAAGTTCCACAGGCTGGATGAGAGCCACATGCAAGAGGGAGAGAAAAAAGGAAAGAACCTGGAGAATTTGGGCCTCAGCGTAAAGAGTTCTCCAGAAAATGAGGAAATGGATGCATGGGGGTACAGAGAGGACCTGCATTATTTTATTTAGATTTATTGTCTGTCTCTCATGGTACTAAAAGAAAAAAACAGTCTAGAATGTCTTTTGAAAGGCCTTTGTATTATGAGCTTTAAGTGCTATGTAGCCACAAAGAGGCTAAAGCAAACTCAAATTGCTCACATGGCTGGAGATTTGGGAAAAAGAAGTCCGAGGTTTAGCACTACTTCATGAGACTCTACTCATGCAGGGTACCCATACCAAGAAGCTGCACATTGGAGAAGGCAAGGAAAGAATGGGCTAGACTTCACCCAAATCAGAGACAGCTTTGAAGTGCTTTGGTCCAACATCTGAAACTAAACACAGACATCTAGCTACATGGCCTCCCCTTATTTCTTTCTTGCCTTCTATAACCAGGCTTGTCCAACTTGAGGGAGAAATGGGTTGGTTATTCACCATTAATGGCCTTTTCCTTGAGTGGATCTCATATCTCTGGGTTCGCAAGCTGCATGTGGACAATCCTATCACAGCTGCTTTGCCCCATGCCTGCTAATTAGAGGCTATAGTGAAACTCAGTGGAAGTTCAGAGCGGCTGTGATGCACTCAGATCCACTCGTGTATGAGTGGTTGCTGGCCCTAATACAGCCAGAAGCAAAAAATAGGCCAGGCCCCATAGGTCAGTCAGTAACGTACAAATGGTACTCAAAAACTGGAACTTGCTATGGCCTCATTTAGCATTTTGAATAAGCTTCTAGTTAGCAACTGTTTAAACCTTTAAGCCTATTGTGGACATACTGAACAAATCTCTGTCCTACATTGCTCTTTCCAGTTCTCTCTCAGTAGATGGCTTTCCAAGAATCTCCAACCATGAAAATCTGTTTCCCTGCTGTTATTTTATAGATGTGCATTTCTGACTTTTCAAAGCCAATGCTGACTAAGTGCCCTTTTCTTGCCAGAGTGAACCACAGGGTTCATGCATGCAGCTTCACAGAGTCCCAGCTGATGTCAGACCCCCTCAGATGTGTCTGTGTACAGGATGGAAAGCCAAACTCTTTAACCTCAAGAGTGGTCTTGCATGAATTAGAGGGTTGTGCTTCTGACTTTTTCTTCATTACCAGTAGGCCAAGTTGCTCTAGCTGATCAAAACTGGCAACTCCATTGCTCAGAATCTTTATGACTATAGTTATCTACCACTTAATGTTTCTTCTGCCAGATTTGTCTCCATATGATCACACTTCATGCCAACATGAGATACCTTGTTAGGAATTCATAAGTACTGCAGCCAATACATTCCTAAATACAGCCACACTACTATAATTCTTGTCCATTTTATATCTGTTGTACTTCATGTCTGTATCTAAGCTCTCTCTTGCCATTAATGTTACCTTGATAGTCATTAGATTACTAATATGCTATGACCCTTGCTTAGCATGATTTCCTTGTTCTCTTGCCTCTACACGTTATCTGTTGTCAGATACTTCCCATAAGCTGTTTGTATCACACAGTAAATTTTTGCCTGTTTTTTTGGCATATAAACCATGGAGAATCCTTTTTCATACCCACAGAAGTAGCATAATTAGTTACAACATGGGCACCAGTTCTGGTTTTTTGGTTATAAAGCAGTAGCTGAAACCAATTGAAGTGGTTAGTATTAAACTGTCTTGGTGCCTGTTGGAAACTCAAGTGAAGAGGTTCAAATGCTAAGTAACATTTGCTTCAATTATAGAATACTAAAGATCTTCCTATTTGGACTAACGTGCAGATTTTCTCAACACTCTTGCATATCTTCTTTCATAATAAAGCCAGCCTTATTACATTGCATTTGGCCACCAATTTGTGAGACATCTTGATCTTTTTTTATTCATTGGTCATCACTTTACTTTCACTCAGACAATACTTATTTTTCATTCCTGGAACGTAGCCACGTACAAAATTTAATACACAAATTTGTTCCCACCTTTAATTCTTAAATACTTCGGTGTCTTAGTATTCTGCAAGGTACACAACAAACCTGATTCTCAATTATGCTAAAGGTTTTTTTTCAACCACTCTTCTATCTAAAAGGATCTTAAACTTTATGGAAACAGCCCCTTGAGAATAACTCCTGCATGAAAAGCCCTGTAAGCAGCACAAGAGCTCTAACTCCCTGGCCCTGCTGTCAGGGGGGAAATACAAAGACAGGGATTTGTTGTGCTGTACAAGTTCTTTGCTTTGCATGACTGTTAGTAGGTCATAGGAATCAGAGCCCTTGGGTGCCTCAAATTCATGGCACAAGCACATCCATTTGAGTGCAGAAAGTACAAATGTTTCACATCGAAAAACACGCACATGTTGCTGTCAGGTCCCAAGTTAGCTGCTGCAGACATTCCTTACTATTATTATGTTTTTTTGAAAAGCTGTCATTTGTGGGGTAATTTTCATACGCCTGAAACTGTTAACACAAGGGTACCCATTTTTTGTATTCTGAAAACATGACAAGGCCTGCATTTATTTCTCACGTTGGCTTGGTGGGTGTAATGCATCCAAGCCATTCAGAATGCATTCAATACACCATTATTTTCTAATAAGCAATCATAGTCCTTAATGTTTAATGAGAAATGAAAGACTTATAAGTCTTATAACCTTATAAGATTTAATCTACGCCCAGGTTTGTTTCTGTGACTGCAGCTCGTTTAAGGATCTGAAAGTGATCTACATTTATTTTCTGTTGATTTCAAACTCTTTAATTTGGAAGTACTTTTGCCAGGCTTTACAATTTGTATGGCTATCGTGCATTTTTCCAGCAAGCCTGGCTTAAAAGACCATCACCCTAACAAAATTATCTACAAACGTAACAAATTTTAAACATAGAAATTTGTCTTGGCTGCTCCATCATATTCCCTTTGGTCCTATTTGGATTCTTTTCTAGCCGAGAATAGTACTGTCATGCATCCAAATACCATGATGGTAAGTGTATACAAATCTTTCAAATGAAAATAACCAATACGTGTAGTCAGTGGTAGAGAAATATTGAATAAAGATTATATGCTTTGGCCAATGATCACAGGAAAATTTCTAATGAAATTTTAAGTGGTTTCTAAGATCAGTGGAAAACAGGGCTAGGGGGTTAGAATTTGGGGGGTTTTTTTGGTTAAAAATTTTGCCTAAAGGATGGGTATGCAGCTGTCAAGACAGAGCTTACAGTCTGTGGGCAGACAAGTCAGTATGGCTGAGATTGGAACCTGTTGGTCCATAGCACTGACATGTTTGAAAGCGATATGATTCTATCCCCCAGCAGAGTAATTAATATTAAGTATAAAACAAGCAAACAAAAATTCAAAGCCTACTTCTCTTAATGTGTGTCCCCCCCCCAGTCCTACAGAACCAGACTTGAAGATAATGAGATGATAGAATCACTATTTCCCAAGCAAATTCTATTTTGATCTGTGAGCTACCCAGTGCAGGGGATCCTGCTGTCACAAGAAAGATCATCAATTTTAAACAGCTCTTTTCAAATAGTACCAGAATGCATATGTACTAGAGGCAAACTATGATTGCACAGCCAACCTTGATTGTGTCATTTTCCAACTTTTGAGTACTTTACTTTGCAGCTTCAATTTTAATTATAGTGAAATGATATAATTTGGATGTGTTATTTCTAAGGAATATTTTAAGGTAAGGTTAAAATTAATTGTAGTTTGTATATGTGATGTACATGCACAAGAAAAGAAAATGGGTTAACTTCTTTAATAGTTTTTGCTCAGCTGTAGCAGAGGAGAGCTTTAAAGAAAACAGGCACTTCTGAAGCTTGAGGGCATTTCTTTTGTGGTATATCAAAGCCTTCCAGCAAACAGTGAAGCTGTGAGAGATTTCGTAATGGAAAAATCACAAGACTCCCTTATCACGGAGAGTATTAACTAACCTAACTACTAGGGAGGATACCAGTTTCTCTAGAATAGTCCTGTAAAAGATACCTGTGTTACTTGAAGAAAGAACAGAAGCCTAGCACACGTATTACACTAATGAAAAAATTACCGAAAGCTTCTAAAAGTCAGGGTGTCAGTTCTGCTGGGAGGAGGAACCCCTGGAAGCTCTTGCAGCAGCCCTTACCAGCCATGGCTCCATGATACAGGTATCAGAGCCTTAACCTGCTAGATCACCAGGCAAGGCAGATTTAAGCCAGTTTAGAAATCAGTACCAGGCATAGCCAAATTAGCAAAAGCATGCAGTGGTGATTTTCTGCCAGCACGTGTCACTGGTATCCTAGACAGCTCCCTGCTTGTCTGCCCTGTGCATACCAGGACACCAGCCCTGCTGCGCAGCAGGAATATTTTGGGGCAGTTCACTTAGACAGGGCCAGCTTTCCATTTCCAAGGTCAACTGGTGACCCAGGAAATAGCTTCATAAAAAGTACCATGCCACTGGCAGGCCAAAATGCCTCGGGAATCTTGGCATTACAAGTACCATGCGCTATTTTTGCCTTTCCCTTGAGCAACAGAAATAGCAGCCACAGAGTGTATCCATGCCTGGCAGGACCAGGCAAATGATGCTGCTGCATTGAGGCTTGGCATCAGCTTTTTGTTCACTATGGACTGTGCAGAGAAGGCAAGAGGCAGAAAATGGGAAGCACAGACCAACAAAATAGTCGCAGCACACACAGGTGTGTTTGCAAGAACTTCTCGAAGGCAAGGAAGAGAAATGTTAAGCTTTTCCCAGCAGAGCTGATGTGTATAGGTGTCCAACACAGCTGGTTTTGGCCTGGGGCTTGGTTCTGGCTAGACTGCAATGGCATCTGCTGTAATTGCTGCATGTAGACATAACGGCCAAGGTCTGATGCCAGTGTCCAAAAAGGAAGATGTTACAGTCCTGCATTGAAGAGTAGGCAAAAACTTGGGTGAAAAATGGATAAGGATGGAGGGGCAAAAAAGCTTGCGACCTTCTTGTGGCCATGCTGGTAGAGAAAGGTAGCATGCCAGTGTCTTTTCAGCACACCAGTCCTGCCAGGATGAGTTTGTACTACATAAGTCCTTTCTTTTATGGTATTTTTGATATGGTAGTAGAAAACCTAAAACTGAATTTATGGCTTAGGGGAACCATAACTGTCATTGAGCTGTCAGTGCTCAACACCGCTTCCCTCCTGTACATTGGACTGTGAACTGCTGCTAACGGAGAACTTGCAAATATTTGCTTTTGCATCCTTTGCTGCAAGTGATAAGTCGTCTGCAGGCTGGGGGTGCAGCTGGGCTGCTGTCTCAGACCACCACAGCTAGACCTGGCAGATGTCATGTGTATGACTTGTGCTCAAGCAATACAGTTTAAGGAATCTTTTATGTGGATTTGTTCCCATAAATATGAAAACCTAGAAACAAAGAGAAATAAGAATTGCTCCAAATCTGCTGCTCCCACTGAAGAGTAATCAACTCACCAATCCTGACCATAGGATCAAAGATACACATGTAGATTATTAAGAGGGATATAAGTATATTAATATTGCTGAAAACAAGCAGACACTATTTCTCCCAGATTTACAAAACAGAGCAGCTTAATTCTCAACTTTCTGAAGCCTAAACGTCTGGAAATTCCAAAATTAGAGATGTGAAAGCGGTGTGCAAAAAAATTTAGAAGCTTTGTATAAATACCAGTGTTTGTATGTCTTATTTCTGATCTAAATAATATTTAACCATAAAGCAGGGCAACGCCAAGTAGGACTAGTGAGAAGGTCATTCTGGAGCCATGATGGATTTTGTCCTTGTAATACTGGTGGTAAGGAGACAGTGTGAAATACTAACCTCTGCTTTACATGTTATGCCTTGGAGAAAGCCTGAGATGTTATAAAAGAGTTAGTGACCTGGCAAAGCTTTCAGGAAAGAGTTAAGAGCTAGTTTTGTATGTCACATAGCCAGCAGGGGACTTAAAGAAGGGACTCATTTTTCTCAAGAGTTAAGAAAATCAAAGAAGTTAAGAAAATCCCTACCAAGGTAGACAGGTGAATTTCTTTTTTGTTGCTTGTGCTCAGAGCTGTCTGGATTGTTGACAGGTTTTTTTTGCTTCATGGTCATTTTCCTCTTAAGTTTTTTGTGGATCTAAAATTATTAATTTCCAGTCAAATTATATCTTTTTTTTAAAACTCAGACAAAAATATTATAATTACATTTCTGATGTTGTTACCAAAAAAAACCCCCCAAAACCCAAACCGAACACAAAAGCAAAAAAACCAACCAAAAAAACCCAACCCCAAAACTGAAAACAAAGGGAGAATTTTATAAAAAACCTAGAGGAAGCAGTGGTGATCGTTGCAACTAGTTACAATAGTTATAATAAGGATATATTTCTAACCATGTACACATGCAGTTAGGCTATTCCCCAGTCTAGAGGTGATGCAGGTTTAGAGTCCTTTGCAAGCAGGTAGTAGAACTAGGATCATCTTCTGTGCAGGAGTTTCTAACTAGGAGGACAGAGAGTGTGTTTCTCTCAGACTTTACTGTCCAAACCATTCCATTTTATATGCAAAATGTAGATAATTTTTGGTTGAGTTACTCATTCTTTATCTTGGTTTTTATGTTACTCAAGTGGGATCACACACTGAAGTTTTAGCCCGTCATGACTGAATGTCCACAAGCACTGACTGTCCAGATCTGGGACCTGACCTGAGCAGCTGAGCCCCCCTGTAGCCTGTGCACCTTCCAGAGTTTTCTTCCTATGGGCATCAGGCCATAGGGGCAGAGACGGGAAACAAACACTCAATGTTTCCCCCCAGTGCTTGGCAGCTGGCCGCGATGCATGCCTGGAGCTGGGAAGCATTTCTGAGTCCCACCAGGCTCTCTGAGCCCATTCCTGCACCTATCTCGGTCCTGAGCCCTGCAGACAGCAGGAGCTGATAGCACTCTTTCAAGGGCAGACAGTACCAGATCTAAACAGGAGAGCTAAGCCCTGGATCACAGCTCCTCCCACAGAGTCTGGGCCACTCTTACCTCTTTATGGGGCCCATAGCAGGGCTGCACAGACCCGGTAGCAGGCACCCCCATTCTTGGCACCAGCACGGGGACGGGCCTCAGAGCACTGGCAGGCAGCGGTGCATAAAGTGGAGCAGAGGAGAGGGGGGAATGGGGGGGAGAGAAGGAGGTCACATCCCCCTCGGCAGTCCTGCTGAATCCACACCTGAGTTTCATTATGTTATTGCCTTACAGCTGACATCTAATTATGTAAGCTCACAGAAGGCCCGGGCTTTTGAACTGAAGAGCAAAGGTCAATTTTTGCCACTAAATCAAGGTGGCGGAGGAAACATATGGTCCGTGGTTGATCCCTCCTCCCTGTCCCAATTTATTAGAAACCAAGAACTGATTTTTGGGAACAACTGTCTTTGCATTTATTTTCTCTGTATTTGGTATTTGGGATCAGTTAGATCTCTTACCCCCCCCCCCCCAACATTTTAAAAAAAGCAAACCTTTATATGCAGGTTTCTATTTAGGTAGCTGATATTCTGAATCTTTTTACTTCAGAGAGCATTTTAAGCTGTAGTCTCTGACATTGCCTTCTGTTGAACTCTGCTACTGTCCCTCCTTGCAATCCCGCTAAGATTTAGTAAGTTTTCATCCTCTATCCATATTCCATTGTGACTGCTTTTGGCTCAGATCCTGCACTAACACAGTCAAGAAATGCAAACATGATAGGAAAAAAACCCCCGTAGGTGAGCTAAAAGTCCTTTTCTGGGTAATTTGTATGCTCTTTCCAGCTAGCTGTAATAGCATCAAATCTAAGTGATAAGGATACTGCTAACTTGCTTTAATTAATGTCAGTTTTACAGTCATAAATCATTATTAATTTCCACATTAATTTTTGGAAATGGTCTAGATTTTTTTGGCCATTGCTGCAGTTTGTCTGGAAATTCTCCCACTCGTGGACCTTTACTTGTTCTTCGTACTCCTGTCCTGATGTTTTCCCTGTCAGGTTGAGCTTCCATCTGGCTTGAATGGATGCACATAGTTACTCTCACTTCTTTAACAATGACCTAACTCCACTTCTGTCTGTGCCTGACCTTTTTCTAATTCCAAAGGTAGATGAGATGTTGGAAGTCATTGCAGCACTGCCTTTCAAGAGACAGTATCGTTGACCGGCAATTGTGTTCCCATATTAGTGCATTATTGCAATTCAACAATACTACTGATGTCTATGGAGAAAGGCTGAGCACATCACTAATACATCTACATAGCTTAAGCTATTCTTTTTAAATGAAACACAGCCACTGACTTCACTGGGACTTCCTGTTTCCAGAAGTATTAATGAAGGTGAGTAAAATATTTAAATTACTTAACAGCTCATATATTTTACTAGATGTTGACATTCCAGTGACTATTTATCAGGCCTTTCTTTATTTCCATTTGGGAGCTTGGACTAGTTTGTCTTTGCTGTTTTATACGTATTGACAAAATTCACTTCTGCTGGAGGGAATTCATTCTTTAGGAAGGCTGTGATTCTCTTATGGTTTCAATTTTGATTTCTATTTATACACTTCCCTTAGTTAACATTATTCAGCCGCCCTGTTTGCTGTGTCATTTGTATGCAGACGATATTCGGATATCCTCTCAGTCCCTGCAGAGCCTACAAAGAAGTTTGATGTTTTGTGTAATTGCCTCTGTGATATTTAATCACGGGTAACTTCAAATTTTGTTAAACTTAACACAGACAAAACTGAGTTGCTATTGATTAGTTCACTGGCGCAGAGGTCTCAGGTGTCATCTGTGGTAGTTTCCATTCGTGGTAGTTCTTTTATCCTTCAGATAATGCTTGTGACCTTGGGGTCATTGTGGATTCGGTGCTTTCTTTTGAAGCCCACATCAATCATGTAATTAAAGTGTCTTACTACTGTCTTTGGAATCTAGCTGGGCTGAGACCCGTGCTCTTTCTAGCCCACTTGCTAAAATTTTTAATCCATATTTTGTTTGTCTGACTTGACTACTGCAGCTTTTCTGTATGCCCTCCACTGTTTGCATTAGGAACACAATCCAGCTATTTAGGAATATGCAGTGCAACGCTCATGAATTAACGACGTTCGTTGACTGCCATTCTAAGTAGAGGATGTATTTTTAAAACGTGGTTAGACACTGGGTATCACTTGGCTGCTTCTTAGCTGGGGGCTTTTAATGGTATTTCATTTAACAGGATACTCTTTCCAGACAGACCAGTAGAATTTTACATGAATCGTATCAATTTGCGCTGTTATTTTTCAACCTGTTTCTGAATGTGGATGGCATTAAGGCATTAGAATTTCAAGATTGCTGTCACTTCATATTATTAAATGCTATATACTTGGCAAGTTACAGCAGCATTGGTTATGATTCCATTACAATCCTGTCTTTACTTACTTGTCACTTTGGGGGCTAATGTTTTCCAGAACAGTGTCTACTAAAAGATGACTTGTTTCAGTTTCAGTAGAATTTAGTTGAAACAATCCTTTTCCTCACATAGATGTTTTTGCCAATACAATGTCATAGGCCACGTTCTGCTCTCACTTATATCTACAGAGTTCAGTGGGATTGTACAGGATTAACAGAAGCCTTGACCATGATGGAGAGTTGTGAGGCTTTTAAACAGTCCGGATAGATAAACCAATACAAGTATGTATGTAAACACTTATTTAAGTTTAAAATTTGTTTAACTTTATTGAGTTCAGGCTGATTCCCCGTAGTCTTAAGGTGCACTAAAACAAATGAAAATAAACAGCGATGCAGCCTGTTGTCCTGATATAAAAATCATGCTATATGTTTGCATATTTGAAAGTTTAATGTGTAAACATAGCTTAACAGCAGGCTACTGCCACATACACCTAATTACGGTTCATACCCCTTCTGAAAGGTGAAGAACTTGAGGTGAAGTTTACTCTGACATACAGTGAGTAAAGGTAAAAGCTAAAAAAGGTAATCCATGGAGAAGCAGGACAACTGTTAACTGTATCTGAAAGGATTCCCCTTAAAATATCTTGAAAGGAAGAGTAACACAGAATGCCAAGAGGATTATCAATCAACCATGTGCATGCCAGGGTGTTGAAGCAACGCACCTCTGCTTCTATTACTTGACACTAAGAGTCACTCCTGACACTACAGGAGTCAGGAAGCTGTCTAGCATTCAAATACAACAAAATCGACAATGGTAAAAATATTTTTTTTTCAGTTAGGTTCTGTAAATAAGTGCCTGAAACAATTCATTAACATTGCTACATGCAGTCTCAGTGTTTTTAAGGCAGCCAAATGGGTGAATTTCACTGCAGTAAACTGCTACAGGAAATATTCATTTACACAGAATTAAGTGGAGTAGTCTATTGTCTGCCTTTGCTATGATGCTTTTTGTCTACATGCCCAGTTGTAACCCAGGGCTGTGTAGAGTTTACTTAGATGTGAAAATCAGATGTATGGGATAAACTTAATGTTTTATTTATAGGAAGAACATTAATATACGGCACACTATGCACTATGTGCAAGGATGGTCTAATGGCATACTGGAGCAGCTTGTTCCTAGCTGAAATGTGAACTTTCATCTCTGACAAAGAAGTACTGGAACACTACAGCTTTCTCTGAAGTTGGATGCTCTTCCTGAATCATTACAAAATTGTCTGGCAGTCACTGCAAGTGTTAATTGCTGCAATGAGAAGGTAACTTAACCTACCTCTCTAATTAGAGAAAGCACACTGGCCCGAGCAAAGGAAATGTCTGAAGCTTTGCCTAGTTGTCTAAAATGGATCCCAAAAGTGAATAGATTAAATTTTCAGTACGTGAACAGCACTGCCTGCTTCTCTTCTGTCCATCTGCAGCCTCTGTCTGGAGGCTACTGGACTTGGAGAAAAGTAGAGCTGTCCTCAAACTGCGAGGAATAAAGGAAATCTGAAATTAAGTAAGAAACTTTCCGGACAAGAACTTTCATGGGAATGTTATTCCAAAGTCTCTAGAGAAGTGCAGTTTTTGTATCAAAGATGCAAAGCCTCATTTAAAGCTCGTGTAAGCAACCAAATTTTTTAATTCACCCCAAAATGCAGCTAATTGATTTTAATCGGCTACACGTTTGCTCCAGGGTATATAACAAAAGAGCAAGAATTGTTCCAAAACATTATTCTAAAGATATTACTCACTTCAGGACGTGTTGCAAAGTCAGTTTCTTCCTTTTGCACTTGGGCTCAAAAAATTTGTGGAAGCCATCCCAAAACCGAGAGAAGAAGTTGCAAACTTTTTCCCACAACATGATGCAAGGGTCAAACACAAAAATAAAGAGGATATAGCATGAAGAAGAATTTGTTCTGCATTATGATGTGCTGGGTTTTGGCAGCAGTGGAAGTTCAAAGAGAATTGCTTTATCTCTAATATGGACATGAGTAATAGATGGCAGAATGTACTGAGACTTATATAGGCAGATTTATGAGGCATGCCAGAAAACAGTGGCCCGCCGAGTTTATTTAAAGCCATAGATTCTAAGCAAGTCTGCTGCAAGGACTACAGCGTTCATTGCCCTCCTTGCAGTAAAACTGTCTCAAGCTTGCAAAGGTGAGTGTAACACCACTGCCTCCTACCCAGAAGAAATTGGAGCCATTCAATAGTCTCAAAGGCTCCAACAACTTCACAAAAGTTCTTCGTTAGTGAGCAAGCAGCCTTTGGTTTTTGAAGCAAAAGTGTCTCTGTTGTAAATCTGCTCAACTTGGTTGACTGTACAGTGAAACAGAGTTCTACATAACTACAAACTTCATTACAATAGATTTTTAAGATGGTTTGCTCACTTTGGTCAAATTTAGATACTTGGCATTTAGTCTGTTAGCACTTTGATGTTTATATCCTCTAGTTAGTAAAAAAAAGTCCCATGACTCCAGAAAAACATGGCCTAGGAAAGTATGAGAAAACTTCAGCATCCCTGAGGAGGACTGTAATGTTCAACTGCTGTATAATGAAGAGAGGTGGAACTGGTAGTGGAGGTACTGTGCAGTAAAATATTCAGAACTCATAATGTTTCATGGGGCCAATGCCCCTGGGAAGAGAAATAAACTCTTTTCTATGGCAGAGCAATAAATATTTATACATTGTATTGCCCAAAGACCTCCATCAGAAGGGACTGAGAGGGAGCTGAGTTTGCAGAAAAGAAAAAGGTGCAATCCTTCTCTTGCATTTACAACCTGAAGATACAGACAGGCAGAGATGAAGAACTTGTTCCTATCACATTTAAAGAAATTAGCACATTGGAGAATTTGCAGAGAATTTGGTAACTAAAAGTATTACTGGAGTGCTGCTTTTTCCCTTTCTTTGTCTTCACACCATTTAGGAGTGAATCATATATGATCTTTGAATCAACGCACTGACAGATTAGCAAATTTTACTTTTTGATGGAGGGAAAAATGATTGTAATTGAGGTCTTTTCCTGCAGAATCTGGGTTATCTGAGTAACCACTTAACCCTTAAGGACAGGAGAGAAGGAACCACATCCCTCTTAAGCACAGAACGTTAACTTTCCCGACTTTCACAAATGCCCATTGACACAGTCCCATCTCAGAAGACTGTAATTGGTTGAGAAAAAGAAGAGAATCAAAGATTACAGGGAAATCATTCTCACCCACACAGACTGTGTTAAAGGTATTTTCCAAAAGTACAAGCCTGGTATACTTAAATGTAACACCCACAGCACCTATTCATAAGACACCACATGAAAGAAATAAGTTTCAACTTGATTTTCTACTTTGGGGAGTTTAAGCTATCTCCCTAAGACATCAAAGCAGCCCAACTAGTCTTAAGTAAGACAAGTGAGGTTTGGAGATTCACAGAGCATCACAAACAATGCATCTCCCATTGCAGGCATGAGAAAAGTCATTCTTTGCACATCTAGTGACTCTCAAGTGCTCCGCAGATATTAATGAGATTGAGAGGTGCAACGTTCATCGAAAAAGATTTATTCACAATTTAAAGATAGGGAAACTGAGGCATTATTATCATGAGCACGATTTCAAAAATTGGTCTCTGATTTTGCAGGCATTGGTAGTTGTTTTCCATCCTGAGCCAGGCAATGTATAAAGACATCTGGGAGTTTCCAGACAAAATTGGGTTTGGTTTCCTTTTCTATTGAGCATGTAAAATTGTCAATAGCAGAATGTTTTGCAGAAATACATGAATTTAGATGAACCTCTCCTAAAAAAAGGTGGCCACTGGAAACTGCTTTGCTTTCTGCCTACAGGCTCCTAAGGAATCCAGATTTCTGGGGTCAAGATTTCTGTGGTGGTCCCTCTGTATGGACTACCACAGACTTAGCAGGCTACGAAGTTTTAAGGTTCCTGCAGCATGGTGGGGAGCCCAGAAACCCAGGCTGTAGCAGAAGTTTTTCAATATCTCAATTCTCCACTTTTCCAGAAGCTTGGAGAGGTCTAGCTAACATCTAGATGAATGAAAAGGCTCAGCTTAAACTTGAAAGGCTTTTGGTCTTCTAGGAGCAGCTCAGTAAGATGCAATAAAAACAAGCGTTAGGAAATACTTAGTTAGCTAATTAGGAACCATATATTTTAGTTTTTCTTAATTATTTGTAGGGGGTGGAAATATATTTTCTGCAGTGGAGCTCAGTATGTGTAGGGTTTTTTTCCAGTGATAGACAAAAATTTTGAAGTTACCAGAATTGCTTTGCAGAACAGAAATGTTCCATTTCCGTCTTCTCTTCCCTGTTGCTGCTCAGCCTTTAGAGAGATCTTGGCACCCTGCTTTCTTTCTCTATGCAATGACCGACTTTTGAAAATACAGAACTGAAAATGCTGGACACAAAAAATACCGAGTGAAATCACTAGGAGTTCCTATTTCACCTTTCAGAGAGGTGCATGAAACTGGTGTGAAAGACAAGGCTGAGAGGCCAGAGAGGACCCAGGGCTGTGCTGGGAATACAAGTGCTGAGACTGGGAGAACTGAAGATAAAAGTGGGGAAGCCCAGTTAGACTCCCCTGTTTCTAGAAGAGACACTCAAGATGGAGTAATCCTCAGATTTGGGCAGGCAAAAATGGGGACACACTGAAACCCAGGACTGTTTCTGAAAATGACCAAAGTTTACAGATGCCCAAAGAAATAGCCAGGTGGACCCTGGTTCCAGGGATGTGAGGGGTGCAGCGCCTGGCAGGACTATAGGAGGAGGGGCTGGCCATCACCTTGGGTGGCCTAGGGTTGCTTGAGGGACTACAGAAAAGAGGCCGTCTCTGGCATTTGGGGCTTTGTTATATGTGTGTGAATATTTATCACTCTGAGCAAAACATTACCCACATTTCTTCCTGGCAAGATGCTATCCTTTTCTGAGGGTTTAATGATAAGCAAGTGCAATTCAAAGGAGAATTGTAAATTGAAGTCTACTCCAAAATACTTCTTAAAACCCTGAGTCATTAGAGGCTGAATCACATTATTTCTGTCAGCAAGATCTCTTCTCTAACATCATCCTCTATTTACTGTACATTACCTCATGGTCCTGGTCAAACTGTGCATCTTTTACACGAACATGAAGAATCCTAGTCATTAGGATGAGTTTGACGTGATGCAAGCTTTATTTTCTGATGCTAGTTAGAAAACAACAATCCCAATTCAAGGATTTACTTAGGCTTAGTCTGCACACAGAAGCAGCTTTTCCTAGCAAGCAGGTCAAATAATAAGCCTTGTCTTCTGTTTTTCACATTTCACTTATTTGCTGAAGCTCATGGCTGTCTGTTACAAGGGCAATTCTAAAAGTCAAAAGGTTACAGAATAAAGCATCACCCTTAAAAATTCATCATTTATCTGTCGAACAGTGACCTCATAGTGACTCTCTCTCAGCTACAAAGCCATTGATTGCATGGCCTTTCATTCTCCTTCTGTAAATCCTATAAACAAGCCCCTCTGAAGTGCCGGAAGAAAATTTAACATGCAACACTTGTCACGTATTAAAATAGAGATGCAATATTAGATTAGATATTAGACTAATTACCACATATTTAGCTCTTTTCAACAATTCATCATATACAATTAGGGGATAAATTATCAGAAAAAGACATTATTTGATTAATTTTCAAATGCTTTAAAATTTGTCTATAAAATGTGTACTTATCTAAGTATATGTAACTTTAGGCTCACTAATATGACAGGTATTATGTTAAGGAGATAAGCGCCTCCGATCCAGATATGCATCATATGTCTATGAATTTTAGTTCCTTTAGGCATAGAGCTGTTGATGTTGGAAAGGCACAGGATTGGAAAGTTTAAGCAAGCTGAAAGATAAGGATCAAAATTAAATCGAGAGTTACTTCAGTTCATTTGTTTCAGTGATTAGAGACCATATTATTAAAATAGCAAGTCAATTGTTTAGTGCTGTGTATGACACAACTGCTCAAAGGGCAGAATTAACGATGAAAAGTTTAGGAATTAGAATTGAACTCTTTGCTGAAAGAAAAAGTGCTCAAATCTGCAATCAAACAACTATATTTACACTTTGGATGATGACAAACTTCACTGACAATATATATCTCTTCAGCAATACTCCTGAGGGACCTGAAAGTCAAGATAGGCTATTTTCTTCTCAGACATTGCCTTCTGCAGAGAAAGTTCTTCAATCAAAACAGACCTCTATATTACAGAGGTGTAGCTTTATTATCATTACTGCATCCCCTCTTTTCTCTTTAACAGCCATTATTTCTGGGGATGGTGAATAAGAGGAAGGGTTTGGGACTGAATTCCCTTATACAAGTTCATAGGGTATTTGCTAATAATAGCACACAGCTCATAGCATCACTGAGACAAAGCCCATGTCCCAGGCCAGTTTACAACCACACTGCAGAGAGACCCTTACTCTAGCCAGCCTCTTAACCAAGAAAGTTACTATTGGAATTGAACTTTTCCCTGATCACAGTTAAAGTACTCCTGAGGCACCTGGGAGATAAAACTGTGAAGAGTAGTCTTGCTAGATCTACAGTTTGGAAATTACAGTGTTGGAGCTACTCTATCAGTTCAGACAGCAGCTGGCTTCTGGCAATATTTTTTTCCTTCAGATTAATTAACATTTCCCCTCAGCCCCCTGGTTACAGGCATGATCATAAAATCTGTGCATGTTAGTAGAAGTTGCATCAGATACTGTTCACCTAGCCAGCTGTGTAGCAGTGATTTTCTACCTCTGCACAATCTTTCCTGATGTTTCTGAGGGGTGGGAGACTTCAGTGCTGAACATGAGAATGGTCAGATCTCAAATGACTGGGCTGAAAGCCTGTCAAATCTTTCCATTCACCTAAAACTTTGTCTCTTCTGGGCTAATTATGCTTTCATAAGAAGCAAAGCTGTCATCCTATACAGAGTCAGGTTTTCATTTTCAGGAGTCAGTAACTTCCTCCTGTCAACAACGCCAGGTCAGGATTTCACAGGTTGCTTCAGGGAAAGCGCACCTTCTGTTTCTCCGTCTCATTGACAATATGCATCTCAGCTTCTCAGGCTGACAGAAAATTTCCTTTAGGAAATCTCCTTGCTTCAGTAAGCCGTTGTTGGACTATGGTCTCACTATTCTTCAAGATAGATTTTTCTTATTAAAAAAAATCTTCTTCCTATATTACTGAGAAATACTCTTCTTTCAATGAGGTATGAGATCATGATGCAAATGTATAAGCTATGGTGCAATTTTCTGAGTACCTTTTAAGCATCAGCTTGATAATATTAAGTAGTTCCGGTAGGAATCCTCATGGATGTGAACGAAGCTTGCTGTGACTAAGGTTTGTAAATAACAAAACCGCTGCAAAAAAAGTCTTACTTGTCAAATTTTTGCAGAACTGCTTCCCTCTTTCACTCTCAACACAACTTTAACTTGCTCTCATTCAATGCTAAATAAAAAAAAAAAATAAAATTGAACAACAGAGATTGTTCACCATTTGACTTTTAAACCATTGTGCTGATTGAAGCTGATGAGAACCTTGAAAACATAAACTATTTCTGGCAAAAGAGGGACCAGGTCTTGGACATAATGATTATACGCATTACCTCAATTGTATGATGATGCTCAGTATGCCCCTAGCATTATACAACTGCCAATGCTTTGTTCTTTAGATCAAGGTAACATCCTTCCCTTCCTATTACTTTCCTGGGACTTCTGGATGCATTGCTCTGGCTCTTGAAGCAAAAAGAGCAACTGAAATTAGTAGAGAAAACTGCAGAGGAGGACTTGGGTTGTGAAATCTGGGTACACAGGTATCATAGCTAGCCTACAGAGATATCTACACTAGTTCTCAGAAAATCTCTTGGAGGCCCTTGATAAGTAACAACTAGAAGGCTTGTTAGAGAATAAGTAGTCATGAGACAAAGCCTGTCTCATATATTAATGAAATGTATGCACTATTTGGCTGCATTTAAAAAAACCCAGAACACCAAGGGCAACATAAACCCTATATTTGTGAATAGGCCAATATCAAAGATCATCTGTAGATCAAAACCTGGAAAATGCAAAATGTTCAGATTAGTATGCAAAATAAAACATCAATGTGGAGAGTGGATTTATATGATTATACAATGAATAATTCATTAGCACAAGAAATACAATTAGCTTTTAAAAATGATCTAACTACTATGCTCATGTTTAGCAAAGCTAACATACAGTAACATCAGGAGGTAAAAGTCCATAATGCAAAAGAAATTAAAACAAATTCCTTTATGAGTCCAGCTGCCTTATTACTAAGGGGGAAAAGGGCAGTGGATTAGACGGGTTAGATCATGCCCAGAGAGGTTAACTTGCCTGTAGTCAATACCCTTGCATTTGCAGGTGTGCCCTCAATTGACCTTATTAATATGTGCAACCCTTGCTGGAAACCTTATTTCAAAAACATTAAGCTCTGGTTGTTTGAAGTGCCTCTGACTATGGTGAAGCGTTCCTTAAACTTGCAGGGAGCTTATATGGTGGGAGGATGCAGAAGAGCCTAAATTTTTTTCATGAGAGGCTTTTCTGCACTTCCAGTAGATAGAAATCAGAGGGCTGAATCAGACAGAAGATAATCGATGCTATAGCTGGCATACTAAATCAATACATTACTGGCAACTGTAGCTAGTTTTAGCTGAACCTCTGCTTTCCAGAGCAATCACTCCAAGTCCTGACTTAGTCATTTTCAAGATGAAATTGCATCAGGCTCTTAATCTGTATTGTACCAGTTTGATGTTAGCCAGCCTGATACTGACAGTAATTTCCTAGGAGGCTGACTTCTGTTGACTGATGCTACTCAAGAAGTGAGCAGAGCAAGTGCAAATGGACAAGAGCTTGCCATGGAGAAGCCTTCTAGTTGGTGTTTTGCTTCTTCCCTGTATCCTATTTCTGCAGATGGTTTATGTAAGGGAACACAGATGGCGCTTACCTACCCTTTGGTATTTTAAAAGTATTGTGTATTTGTAATAGTTGTTCTTTCAAGAACGAAGAGTGCCACCGCTAAGTGACATTATGAACAAGAAGCCAAAAGCTGATACAACAATTCAAAAGCATACAAATTAAAGGCGATTGTCAAATGGATTTTCCATTCCATTAAAAATGTCAGGATTGAAAAATTTTGACATATAGAAGATCATATTAAATATTCATATTAAATTAAGTGGGGACAAACCCAAAAAATAATCCAAACATTGTGCAAAATTAAATTCTGAAAATAATTAGTTTGCCCCAAATGTTTAAATCCAAAGATGCTGTTGACATTTGGATCCTTCCTTGGATCCTTTTATTTTCTATTTCAGATAGCAGCTGTTTTTTAAATAAAGCAAAACTTTCTTGCTTGATATATCAAAACCAAAGCATTGCTTTGCTATGGTATTTTGTTTCTTTTCAATTGTTATTGTTACCATTATATTATTGTTATTTGTTCAAATAACATAATTTATTTTTTATTATCTATTCAAATAATTTGTCATAAATTTGCCAATGTAAAATAGCTTTAATGAAAACTTTCAACATACTCTAACATCACTGTAAATTAACCATTAGAGTTCTACTGGCTGGACTAGGAATAGGTATAACTATTACAACACGATGATTATGTTCTTCTCTTTAAAAATATTCTCGCTACCAGGTGAGTGCCTAACCTCAGATATACTCATTTAACACAGGTCTTCTCACTGAATAGCAGTGGACTTTTGAGTTTGGCCTTCAAACAGTTTGGATGCTTCTGCACACCCAAGTAATGGAGAGCCAGGGGACAGTACCTGGCACAAAAGGTTCAGTGGCCCCAACTGGCTTGCTTCTAAACTCATTTGGGCTATTGGCCCACCAGAGCAGACTGGCTGTTCCATCACTACACAATGCTTGG
The DNA here is from genome assembly GCF_026419915.1 of Harpia harpyja. Lineage (NCBI taxonomy): Eukaryota > Metazoa > Chordata > Aves > Accipitriformes > Accipitridae > Harpia > Harpia harpyja. The sequence goes on from NC_068947.1 coordinate 29,835,047, forward strand.
TCCTCTGTCTCCTGCCCTGTGGGGTGCCTCTCATGCCTGTTACTATTTGGGGTTGAGGACACTAGTTCAAAGCATATTAAATAGTGCCGCAGACTACCAGAGTGCTGCCTTTAGCTTGGAGCTGGGAGGGTGCTTTGCATGCCACATGGTTGTTGTATGGGAGTACAAAAGAAGTATTGTGTAGGATGGAAGAAGTCAGACTCAGTGCAGTGTGGTCCTTGTCATTTGTTAGCTGAGATCACTGGTGTGAGCTACCTCCAAAGTGAATCCAAACTGTCCCCTGGGCAGAGCTTGTTGGAGAGATCCCGGACAGACACAGCTGTGAACTAACAGTTCAGCAGTGTCACCAGTCTGGAGGATTGTGCTTAGCTGCTCCCTGCCCCTCTTTTACTCAGAAATATAAATCCTGTAATCTGGGCAAGGCCCAGGTTTTAGGAAGTGTGGCAATTTAATTAGTGGGAAGAAGTGTCTAAATTTCTTCCTTTTCTCTTAAAGAATAGAGATGAGGGCAACTGTATCACTACATGTTCATCACACTGTGCCTTTATTCCCCACGTTTGCTTTGTCTGTATTAGAAAGCTCTGTCAACAGAAAGGCAGCCAGCACAGTGTTAGCAGCAATATTTGTTTGGCACACGATGTTCACTGTTGCCTATTTGTGTTGATTTTGTTCTCACTCAGCCGTGGGAAGGTGTCTCCATGTTTGTTGCACTTCTGTCCCATACTGAGATTTTCTTGTGTTCAGCACTGTAAACAGCTCTTTCTGCACCCTTTTCTCATAGAACAGTAGCATTTCTGAGCCACATTCACAATACCTCCATCTTTTTCATCTCAGCAGCTACTCCTTTTCACACCATTTTCAGACTCTGTTGCAAGCATAGATATAGCACTATTCAGCAATTGCTCATCTGTCCAGTTTAAAGAATGCTGCATACCAAATGTACCTGATTAAAAAATCACGTTAAACTCCACTAGCAGAATGCCTTTTCTAATTCTTCATCCACTTCAATATGTGTGACCCATAACTGTACACTACAGCTATGACCTTGCCTTCTGCAGGCACATCCTAACAATCCATTTGCAGAAGGAGGAGTTGTAGGTGCCTGTGAACTCACCTGAAGTGCGTTTTGTTTTAAGATGAATAAGGCATTATTCATAACAAGTTTTTACTAGAGCTGCTGATGTAGCAGCTTTGGAAGAGTAGCTGAAGACATGGGATGGAGTTATCCTTAAACACTGCATAGAAACTTCAAGACTGTAAGGACACAAAGTGCTATGACCCAGATTTTGAATCTGAAGTACCAAAGACATAAAGACAGCTAGGTAACATAAATGTAATGAAGAGAAGGCACAGCAAGGGGAATTAAGGTGATTTGATCATAATTCACAATCATGCACAAGAGGAAGAGATTTTTGATAGCAGAAGCTCTTTTATCTAGTAGGAAAAAAAATCAGCAAGACGTGCAGTCACTGGAAGCTGAAGCTAGGTAAACATAGGCTGTAAGTAAGAGGCATTTTATTTTATTTATTTTATTGTATTGTAACAGACCGTTAATCACTAGCAGAGTTTACGCAGGGACATTGTGGACTGTTTGGTGAGTCTGTCCTGGCAGTGACTCATACTATGGTCCTTTCCTCTTGACACAATTTTCCACATCTAGACTCCTGCTTTCAGTGCACTCTGATATGTAAACAATAACTCAACGTTTATCCAGTAACTCTGCTGCACATTTATGAATTTTAATCAACCATTGACACACTTACATGAAGTGAAACAAATGAGCAGAGTTGACAAATGAGATTTTTGCTTAGAAAGGATTTTAGATTCATATAAATATTCAGTTCCTCTCTAGGACTCTTGACATCAACTGTGTTTTGGCACGTATGGCTGTCTTGAGCCTACATGATTATTTTCTATAGCCCAAACAGGGAGCCCATTGTGCTAAGCATATAATAAAAAGACAGCTGCTGTTTCTGAGAGCTCACAATCTAACACAGGGAGAACAAATGGCTGGTAGATGAGGATAAAGTAAGTTTGAACCACATTCAGCAAGGTAAGAAGCACTGTTGATATACCAGTTAACTGGCTGTTGGAGCCACATAATTGGAATCTGTTCCAAAGATGCAGCAGATTTCTGTATGTAACGCAGTCCTCACAATTTGGATCAGATTTTTTTAAAAGCTGTGCCTGGTTTGTCAGCTAATGCAATTTTCCCTCTTTTCCCTCTGCCGCCCTGAATTACTCCCTGACCAAGCTCCCCTCAAGTAAAGGTCTTTGTGCCTTTGATTATTTTATGGCATTTGCTGCAGCCCAGTTTTCATAAGAGGTCTTTCCCAGCAGCCTAACAGCCCCATGAATGAAATCAGCAGGGAGGCTCTTCATTATCGCAATTCTGGCAGTGAAGTCTCTGTACTTTTATCACTGTACTGGTATCAATTATTTGGAGCCACATTAAATAAATGAAGTCAGTAACATGAATATGTCATGCCCAATTCATACAGAGGCTCATGAACTCTCTTTAAAAAAAACCCTCTCTTTTATGCCTGCTGCTTCTCTTATGAATTTTTTGTAAGCTCTGACCTTAGACATTTCTCAATCATTGCAAGCATGCTTAGTTCAAGATTGAATACACATCCATTTTATATGGGTTGAGGGGGGCAAAAATCATGAGAAAAGCAGATGGCATTAGAAAAAAAATGACTTTTCAAAGAAGGTTCAATGACCTCCATATAGGTATGACATGTTAAAGTCACTGACTTCTTTTTAACTCAGCACTTGCGTTTATATATTTAGTATTATATAATGTACTTGTAAGGGCAAAGCCTCTTCAGCATTTGATCTAGAATATTTATTGTAGAGTTCTGACTCACCTTCCTTGGGTGTAGCCCAGAGTCACCATAATACCAGTAATGACAATGAAATGGGACTGAATTGGCTGGTGCCCTTTGGTTGTTCGATGGGTCACAGCAGCATACTGATGGCAGTTTTCTGCAAGTTAAAGACAATAATCTTATTTATTTATTGATTCTGCTGAATCAGAATTAGGCTTGGCAAAGCCTATTCTCCAAAAAAGGAATTAAGAACTCTCTGGGATTTGGAGAGTATTTTTCTAAAACCTTTCTAACCAAAATTAATGTATTTTGGTCTTAAGTAATAAAAAATTGTAAATCTCTGATGCATAGACTATTAACTCCAGAAACCCTAAAGACAGTTCATTTTGCTTGTAATTTAACTGACTTGTTTAAACAGAGTAGGAGAAACACAGAACTGTGATGGGAAAGGAGATTTCTTGGACATTGCTTTGCACATACTCAGAATAAAAACTCCCTAGAACTTTTGAGCTTTCTGAGAGTAGAATTACACATAGATGGAAGGAGTAATGGGTAAATGCTTTGTGGGAGTGTTTGCAAACTCTGAAACTCAATTTCAGCCACATTCTAACATGTTTCAGCCTCTTTTCTGCTAACGTTAATCAGAGTGACTTTTGTTTAAAGGAATGTTGGAGAAAGGGTATTCTAAACTCCAATACTCTTGCAAACACACTTCATTCAAACCTGCCTGAGAAGTGGTTTCTCTGCTTATAATTTAGACAGTCAACCTGGCAGCTGAAAGAATGGCATGTTTCTTAGGTGGCCAATTACACACCCAAAATAAGGAAGAGTGAATAGTTAGAAAACATAATTAGAATGAATACAGCTTGTAAATAAGGCCAGTCAGAATACAGTCTGATGAAATGATTATGCAGCATGTACCCCGTGTTTTGGTTTGCATAGATGCTTAGTCCTTATGCACTCTAATTCTGCTGAAATTTACAGGGAAAAATCCTGTCCTGTTACAGAGACAAAAGCATTGACCTCAGGATTTTGGAGAGAGTGCATCAAGCTAGATCTGTGGCTTCATTAGGACTTCTAGTGGTGTGCAAATCTGAGCAGGTGTTTGCATCTTTGCAAAACTAAAGCCAACCTCATAAGAAAAACAATAAAACCCCACAGTTTTTGGAAAGTTATCAGAAAAAAAGGGGCATGGGGGGTGGAATTCAGATTAGAAATACGCAGCCAATGATGAGTAAAAAGAAGAAAATTGGTTCTTTCTTGGAATCCTCGAGTTTGGCTGCTTTCTTGTTTTATTTTTAACCAATTTCTTAAACATAAAGTGAACTGTGAAACCAATTATTCAGGTATCACTTCTGAAAAAAACTTGACTGCCAAGTCAGCAACAGGAATAATTTGGAAGTTAGTATCACCTGAGAATTTCCAAATAGACCATACTAGATGTCAACGCTCTTTGTTCAGGAAGCAGAACTGAAGCATAGAGAGGGTCTTTATCTCAGTCTTATGTCATATGATAACCAACTGGAAGAATTTAAAATAAGAGGCAACAATCCTGTATTCCAGTTTACCATTCTCCTATCTCTGGATCACGCTCTTTCTGTTTTCTGTAATATAAGGTAAATATACAATCCCTTCACAATGGGCATTTCATCATGAGTTAAGCCATTTTTGAATAGCATTCATCCTGCAAAGTTGCCCAACCACAATGGAGATATCAGTGTAAAGCTTTTTGGGGGTTTTTTTGACAGTCTCTCTGCATGTGTTGTCCGGTAAGATAGGTGTGGGAGATGTAGCAGTCCTTCATCTAACGTGCATTCCTGGCATCATCATGTTTTTTCATGAAGTAAGACTGTCAGGTTTATACCCACATTGACAAGAGAAAATGGTATTGTGCTGCTGCTGTTCAGGGTTTCTCCTGAAAACAAAAGACAGATGAGTCAAGTATGCAGCTCACTCATCAGAAATTGCAGGTGTCTCTCAGTTTGGATATATTTCCACATATTCCTAAGCTGTTCATTATCATTTTACTGTATGATTGCCTGCAAGTGCTTGTCATCACTGCAGGGGCAACCCTGAAATCAACCTTTCTGAAATCCATGAATTAAAACAAACAATCAGATAAATGTGATGCTATGTATTAAACATGAAATGACACATTTGACTGGTGGTAAAGGCGAAAAGAATTTCCAAAAGACCTTACTGCAATGCAGACTGCCACCTCCATTTGTTTCTGATTGCTATCACACTGCACAGATGCAATGATTGAGAATGGAACTTGAATTTGGTGCTAGAAGTCCACTGTAACATCAATCACTTGAAATAAAAATGTCATGCTTATGATTCTTTGGAAAATGCTGCACTTAACTTCCAAACTGTTGCTTTCAGAAAAGGCTAATTCAGGGTTGGGTACATTAATGTCAATGTCCTATAAAAGTGCCAGCTAAAAAAAAAAAATGTCAGCAAAGACATTTTTTAAGCCTGTGTCAGCACAAAAGGGTGCCTCAGTTGTTTCATCTCACAACAGCTGCATGCTTTCATTGACATTTGTTGCCCTTTCTTTGTGCACTCATCCTAACCTCATAGGTTATTTCCTGGCCTCCCTTCTGTGACCTATGACCGATGATGACCTTTAGCTGGAGAATGTGACATTTTGTTCTCCTCTGGCTGACATGTGATGCCCTCATTATTCATAGGTATGTGAAAATAATGACCTGTACTGACCTCTCAGTTTCCTTTCCTTTATTGGTCTACACTAGGTGCTTGTTCAGCAGATTGCTATGACTAGGTGGTGGGGTGTTCAATTTCTTTTGAAGAAGGAAGCTCATGAATTGCACCAACATTTTAGCTCTTTGTGTCTGTTGCTCCATTTAAGGAGCGGGACATGAGGTGGTGCAGCTGGGGGAAGAGGGTTCAGGGGTCACAGTTCAGTTCAGTTTGGGTGTTGGGAGCACCTTTGCAAGGCTGGCAGATATGGCCAAAGACCTGTGGTCTTATGGAGTGGCAGCTGAGTCCCAGGCTGGATACCTACCTTAGGGCATCTCAAATGGCACAGGATGCCAGTGCATGAGCTACTGATTCAAGTCCTCAGTTCTCAGTCATCTGAAAGAATGGATGACTAAGGAACCTTAAACATTCAAAACAGGAGTGACTGTAGCTTTCCCATCACCAAGGTTTCTACACCTTCCCTGTTGTGAGCACAATGGAAACACAGTCACAGTTATAAGAAATACAATATTAGTCTAACATGCTAACAGTGCTTTCTTGAGTAAGTTGCTTTTTGCATTTCAAATGGTGGAAGTTTCAGTGTTCTTCAGAAATGCAAGCCTGAACACATGAAATTTTTTTCAAGTAGATTTTATCGCCTGTGAGGTGAGACGCGCCCTCATTGACTATAGTAAATGTTTCAAATGCTGAAAGTCTAAAGGAGAAACAAACCACTTTTGTGGGGGAGATTGTGATACCAATTAAGAGTTTATTCAAGACCTAGCCAGCATGAATATTTAAACCTCCTTTCCTTGAAGAAAGGATGGTTACTTCAGGTCAGGCATGAGGGCATGTATGGAGCAGCATAAGGAACAGATGGCTGCTAAAGACAATTTCTGACTATAAATAGTCCCTAATAAGAATATAGAAATAATCAATTAGGGACTAAGCTCTGCTTCCTGTTGCACAGGAACAGAGCAGCAGAAGAAAATGTTAACACGTATGTCAGTGTGTGTTTCTGGCTGGGAAAGAGATAGCAGGCCCTTTCCCACTGAAAGGTGGGAAGCTGCACTGGGTCTGAAGGTTAAGAAGGAAGATTATCAACAGCTCTATGAAAAAGGTTTTAGGTATTTGGTATGCAGACCAGGAAATGTATTGAAAATCAGGATCAGGATTTTGACCTTGCCTCAGCACTCTGTGCAAACTAATGCAGAAACTACGGTAAAAGTCCCAGTAACAGCCTTTATTGGTAAAGACAGAGCATTCCCCACCACCTGGAGGTTGTAAAGAACTTCATGTAGGAACATGTCCACTAAAGGTGTAAAAGGTACTAATAACTGATGCCCAGACGTCACCTTGCAAACTTTGAGGTTTGATCTGGACATCTGGGTCTTCAGGCCAGACATTCATCCTGAACTGTAATCCAGCTAAATAAGCCATTGAAAGTCCAGGCTGACACTTGACAGGACTGCAGTGCAGTGGAAAGGGGACTATTGGTTTAGATTAGAGATAGCCTGCTGTCCTGGTTTCAGCTGGGGTAGAGTTAATTGTCTTCCTAGTAGCTGGTACAGTGCTATGTTTTTGAGTTAGGTATGAGAAGAATGTTGATAACACACTGATGTTTTCAGTTGTTGCTAAGTAATGTTTAGACTAAAGTCAAGGATTTTTCAGCTTCTCATGCCCAGCCAGCAAGAAGGCTGGAGGGGCACAAGAAGCTGGGAGGGGACAACAGCCAGGGCAGCTGACCCAGACTAGCCAAAGGGGTATTCCATACCATGGGACGTCATGACCAGCATGTAAACTGGGGGGAGTGGGGGTAGGGGGAATCACTGCTTGGGAACTAACTGGGCGTCAGTTGGCGAGTGGTGAGCAATTGCATTGTGCATCACTTGTACATTGTAATCATTTATTATTACTATTGTCACTTTATTAGTGTTATCATTATCATTATTAGTTTCCTCTTTTCTGTTCTATTAAACTGTTCTTATCTCAACCCACGAGTTTTACTTCTTTTCCCATTTTCTCCCCCATCCCACTGGGTGTGGGGGGCAGTGAGTGAGCGGCTGCGTGGTGCTTAGTTGCTGACTGGGGTTAAACCACGACACCTAGCTTTGGGTTGAAATAGAAGAGTTAGTATAATCTGATGAAGAAAAGTATTTTATCTATCTTGGTAGGAAATGCTACCTACAGATACTTCTACATAAGTGGCCTAACTATGGATATGACTTACCAGTCGTAGGTATACGTCTTCATCTAAAGGAAGCATAGCTGAAAATTTTTGAGAGTATTGTCCTCTGTCTACCAATATCATCTTTGTCCTGCTTGGACTCAGCTTTGCTGCATAAGTCCTAGCAGCAGGTCTGGGCAGAAGGCTGAAACCCAAGAATGGCAGAAAGAAATGGCATCTACGATATATCACATCTATTCTGTTGGTCATTTCACAAATGTCCCTGGTATTACATTTCTGAGGGCTAGCTATTGATGGATTAATTGAAGGAAAAATAAGAGCATATAAGTGGATCCTAGCTGGTGCCAGGCAGTCCTCCTGTCCCTGACCTGACAGTGCTCCAAACCCTGTCACCAAGCAGGGCTGTTACATGAATCCTGCTGTTCCCCTTTGGCTGACAGTAATTTTCATATAACTCGCACATGGAATGCTTTTAAAAGGATTCAGCTAAGGAACAGACATGCTTTTATGTGTGACCCAAGCCCAGATCAGATGTCAGATTGCTTATGACCAATCATGTAAATGAACTAACCCATCATGGCAACATAACTCTGGAAGGTCTTGCAGAAACCTTGTAGAAATATATTTATGAAGTGCCCAAAAGATTGTGACACATGAAATCATGAGTTGCTTTTGACTGCTTTGGCCAAGAAAGACAACTTCTTTGTATGGCAAGAACAATAAGTTTAAGAGGATAGCACTAAGGTTAATTTTTAAACCAAGAGCGTTTCTAGATTTTATTGTCTTTGTTTTTCCCCAGAAGCACAGTCTCAGAAATATTCTATTTTTCTTCCCCTCCATCACATTTGCCTCTCATTGTTCAGGAGCTCATAGGGTTTCACTCCTCCCAAGATCCATAAATCAGATGATTAACTTTCAGTCCAAGACTGTTTTATATGAGCAGAAGAAATCTAATTGGAATACAATCACCCTCCTACTGCTTTTCACAGCTTTCTTTGCATCTCAATGTGATCTGAATTTCAGATATCTCTTTCTGTGAGATATTTATTTTTCCCCATCATGTACTGAACTCAATTGTGCTGCTGTCTTTTTCTGCCCTTTTAAGCTCTGGCTGTAAATTAACCATTATCCAACTGAAATAAGTTCCTTTAGAGTTCTTAAACAGTATTTCAGCATGATAGCTTCAAGACTAGTTGCACAGGAACAAACGGCCTAATCCCCCGAATATGAGGGGTTAATACCAGTTTCATTTTCCCCTCTTGCAACATGGGTGCTTAGGGGAGAAGGTTTTTTGTAACATGGGGTGCTGGATGGACTGAAGGAAGAGAGAGGCTGGAAATGCAGAACTCCATTTGCAGGTGCTGGATGAACCCCAGGTTGGGGAATGTTTGCATTACACTTATGGTTACTTGTTTTGATTTATGCTGATAGAGATTTAGTACAACTGAAAAATCTTGCTGATTATGGACCAGTTACTGCCCTGTGATTTACTGGCTTCTATTACTCTTTAAAAAAGGAAAGTTAAAACCTTTTCTTATTAACTTAGCATTTAAGGAAACTGGCAGCCCAGAAGTCCTGAATACTAAGATGCTTCCTTTAACTGTGCAACCCACAAGCAGCACAAACTTTACTTTAGTTTCTACCCTCCTGCACTCCAAGCCTTCTCCAGACCAAACAGGGCATGTCTATGGGAGCAGTTAATACTCGTGACTCATGAAATCCTTGCATCTCTTCTCAGATGCTGTTGCTGCAGTGATTTGTTTGTGTATGTATGTGCTACAAATAGTAGGCTATCTGAGAAAAAATAAACTTTAAATCTAATCACTTTTACATATTCAGATATCAAAAGAAAACAACTTAATTATTACCATATGACCATGAATGAAGGCTGAAGACAACAGGCATGATTCCTACAACTCTATGAAACCTGCAAGATGATGCACCTTTCTGTCCACATCCTGAGTCATTTATACCAGGGACCTGTCAGAGAGCATCACAGCTTCCGAATTCTCCTCTCCTATTCCAACAGACACCAGGGTGCTGTTCAGATTGAGGTGGAAAGGTATATACACCTGGATTTTATCCTGATGTGGAGTCCAGACATGGCAAGATGCCAGCTCCACCACATCCCACAGTTTAGACATAGCCTATCAATCCATTAAGCAACTGAGTGTCATTTAAATAACTACATACCAAGCCCAGCTTTGGTTCTCATATTTTCAGCAGTCCCACCTGCCTCAACAAAGCTACTTGTACAAACATCTTGGGGACCCTGACCTGTCAACTGTTAGAACAAAACCTTGCAACCAGGTACTTCGGAGTTTGAAGTGTAACATGGACGTTGAATTGGATTTCTAATCTAAAGTAAAATTAATTATTAAAAAGATTAAGCCATTAAATAAATTCATCTCAATTCACAGCTGGTTGTGAATCAGTGACAAGCCAATTAATCAAAAAGAAGTAAACATCTCATTTTCTGGACCTTCACATGCATTGTTTTACAGTGGTGTAACTTTTCTCACTTAGGTTTTCAGCAGTCTGAGGGAAAGGAGGATCTGACTTAGTGTAGCAATTCCACTGACATGATATGACACTATTTTTGTGCCTGTTTTTGTTCAAAACAGCTTTTTTGTCTCTGAGTTTTTGGGTAGTTATTTTCCAATATAGCAGAGAATGTACAGTGGGGACTAAGATGGTATTTATCTCACCTTACTTTAGGTATCATCTCTAATGTAAACTTTTAAATCTGAACCAATCACTAAAGGGTCCCATTACAATTTTCTTTAACGGGAAATTCATCTGGCCAAATGAAGACTCATGTTTTTCCCACTGCTAAATGGAGCCAAATTTGATTAGCTCAGAGGTAGAGATCTACATTCAATCAGACTAATCACATCCATGGGTCTGTCTTCAAATCTTTCTTCGCTGCTGACCATAGTAGTGCTATGTGACAATGTCCACACTGGTGCTCCACTAGCCGTACTGGAAGGGACTTTCTGTTCAATATTCTCTTGGTTCCCAGTAATTCATTAAATGGTGTTGTCATGGGGATACAGTCTCAGGGTGGCCTCGCTTTCTTTTTCTCATCCACTCATACATAGTGTGCACTGTACAATACTTTATGCAAATAAGTTCCAAGCAGAGTTGTTTTTCATTACCACGGACAACTCTAGAGGCAAAACCAAACAGAATTTGTCAGTGAGAACTCTGTCATTAAGAATTTTTGTTTGCACCCCTGCAGTGATTCACAGTGCACTTGACTGTTTTCTGCCTACCTCTTCATATCTTTTTTTGTTCACAAACTGTCATTTTGGGTACCTTTTCTCCAATTACAGGTTTTATTGATATCATACCAGAAAGCCTGTTTCAGCTCCTGGCAAACTGGTAGCACAGGAGCAGGATTTCCTGGATGTCATATTCATTCAAACACTGATAAAGTGCAGCCAAAGCAGGGAAGAAAAACAAAAGATTTAAAGCATTGCTGGAGAAGGAAACAACTAGACAAGAAAATGCAGCCTGGTTGTAATGAATAAGTAAAACTGGACAATTATCAGCATTTAGGCTTTGTTTTTACAGTGAAAACATATATACATACGTATAACCTGACTTTGCTGAGCATGTCCTGCTTGAACCTGAGGATAAGTTTATATGACGCAGTATGTAGAGATACCTGAGTTACTGTGGACACCTCGTGCATCTTAGCTGAGTGTTATCCCAGAAATATCAGGAGAGCATGCTGATGCACTTGGACTTCCCTGGTATCTGAACTAGCCTGCAGATTTCTATACTAAACTGCTGCATACCACTACATGCACTGTTCCTGTCTCTCAGGTCCACTATCTTTGTTGGAACTGAGGTCTGCTTAATAATTCACTGGTTCAAGCACTGACCACCCAGCCAATGTCAACTTAAACAAAGCCACCAGTAAAACTCCCACTAGGCCCAGGCCCTGTCACATCTGCTGCCTGAAACAGCCAAATTTTTAAACTGTGAGCAGCACAAAATCTTCGGTTTACTTTCAACTACTGAAGGAAAGAAAATAATCTATCATCCACGAAAAATTCAAACACAGCTTTAAAAACATTAGCCACACAGAAATACTTGTGTTATATAAAGTGTTCCTCATGAAACAGTGGGAGATCTGTCTGAAATTAGCAAGAATTACAAAACCTCCCACTCTGAAGGTGAAAGGAGAGCAAGGTTATAATTATATAAATGACTACGGGGGAAACAGTTGCTCTGTATAGAGTGTGGGATCCAAGCAGTGTTGAACACTACTTGGAGACAGCTTTCCTGAAACCAGGGATTTGTTCTCTATTTTTTCTTTTTGTCTCTTAAAGCTCCAGTCACTTCCCTGGAAAGATTTCCACTGGGGGCTACACCCCACTTGTACTCTCAGAGCAAGGGATTCAGACGCTCTCTAGTCTTAACCTGATTTGGTGGCATCACTCTCTTTCACCCTGTCTTTACACTCTCACTCTTTTTCACCGTCACTTCATTAGGGTGATTCTTAGTATGGACCTATAGCATCTGCAGAAGAACTGGACTACAGGGTTTATATATTTTCAGGCACTGCAACTGTATTTACCCAGGGTAAACTAGGATTATAGTCCATTCTTCTGGGACATGTGGCAACAGAAACAAACAGAAATATGACCTTTGAAGGGTTCTAAACTCCAGTTGTATCTTACATCAGCTTGCCTTAATTGACTGAAGAAACATACAAACACATAAAAATATGGCATTTGTGCGTATTATCGATTAAATCTCCTAACCCTTTTGAAGTAATCCCTGAATCTGAATCACGATCAAGTTAAGGTCTCTCTCTTACACTTGGCTTCCCCTATAGGTCAAGCTGTGTCTTTTCCCTTGGCTTTCTCTTCTACCTTCTCTGCTTTACAACTTGCTTCCATTTTCTCAGCAGTCCCCCAAAAGAACATCTCTGTTACAAAAGCATTTCCCACTTTTGTCTTCTCTCGCTATTTGCACACATCTCTTTCCCTAATCAGTTTGCAGTCAGATCAGCTGACCAAAACTATTTTGTGGCCAAAGCACTCCTAGAGCCACGTGAACTGTGGAAACATGGGGCCTGGGCTGAGACAAGGCAACTCTTCCTCTTTCTGCATGGCTCACTTCAGCTTAAATTGAACAGAAAACCACACTGAGGCTGTATAAGATTCTGCTTCCCAGTATATGCCTGAACATCTTTGCTATAGACTTGTCCACAGTGGCAATTACAGTTGCTATTGCAGGGGCTGGGAAGGAAATCATGCTTTTTTTCTGGTTTTCCCTCTTCATTTTTGTACATTTGAAAAGTCAACAGCATAATGTTAGCACATATCAAATTGGCACAGCTGTGACTGCTGCACATCTAAAAGAACTGTTAGGTGCCTACGGTCTCAGACCTCAATAAACAATTCAAAGGATAGAGCAGAAGTCAACATTTGCTAACCATCATCATGTGTAATATATGGTATCCTTATTGTAAGGAAAAAGAAGTACAGATCCCTAATACTGCTGTGATAACTGTTGACAAGTGCTGACATTTAAACAGCAACCAAAACAAGACCTGACCCTGCAGTGTCCCCACAAGTATCATTAGTCACCTACTCAAACCCACTAAAATCAAATGGGATTGCTCTCTCATGACTGCAGATTTCAGGATCAAGCCCTTAGTGGGAAAAGAATCTCTCTTGAAGTAAGATCCTGCTCCACTCATGTTAATGGGCATATTCAATTGTAGCATGACAGAGCTTGTAGTATAAACATGAAGTCTGTAATTTTAAGGCACTAAACTGTTATTAAGCCAAATATCTAAGGTATTTTAATTTAAAACTTCAAAGAATACCTAGCTGGGCAGTAGGCATTCTTGCCATTAATTAAAATACAGTTGATGAACAAAGCACAGTCCATGAAACAATCCGAGAACCCAGTTGTGACCCAACACTCCAGTACAGTGGAGTTAGAGGAAACCAAAAAAGCTATAAAGCCACATCTTTCAATCTGACGTATTCTTAAAGGTAAATCTGTGTCACACGCTGCCCCCCTCGCCATTCAAAAACTTGTCAAAAGTGCTTATCATCAGAGATGACTTGTCACCACCTCAGTGAAGTTTGGCGGCATTAATTTCTTTGGGTTTTAAGGGATTTAAATAATGGAAATGTCCTTGATAGAAGTGCACAAGACTGCAAGTAGAGGATCTTAACAGTTTTAAAGGAGCTATTAAACTTCCTGATGTAAATATACACTACCTGATCTTTTCTATAATGTGGATTACATAAATTTGAATTAAGTGACTTTAAAGAACATTGATTATTGATCTGATAAACTATAATGGCAAGCCATCAGGAACTATTGTGTAAATAACCATTTAAAAAAATTTGTTATGTCATAAAAATTCTTATGAAAAGTACTTATGGTACTTTACATGCTGAGTAACCACTTTTCAACATTAAGTACCTCAGCCAAAGATACATTTTTAAATTAAGAATCTTTTAATTTATACGTGATTTAAAAAGAATACTGCTAAACCACTCAGCATATACTTTTTTGTACTTGTGTAATTTTAAAATGGCCCAGCCAATGTTTTTTTTAATCCCTGAGAATGAAGATAATAGTAAAATAGGCAATCAAGTGGCTGTACTAGGCTCATCAATGGCTCTTTGTGACCATACAGCTTTTGTGACAGTATGTACTGACAAACGTGCATAGGTCCAAAGAGCCTTTCAGCTCAAATCTCATTAACAACTTCCTTTGAGAATTTGTTTGTGTCAGTTCATTTCCAGCAAAGAGGGAGATAGATACCAGCTATCTGTGTTCGAATCTAGAAAAGTCTTGTTGAACAGGGTTTATACCATGTAGTAATGGCAGTAGAGGAGTTCTCCCCTAACACAAGTGGTCTGCCATGCCCTACTAAGAGGGAAAAAAAAAGCAACAACTGAAAAGATGGAGTTGTATGGGATGAAAGGCACCAACACAGAAGAGTCTGCATGCATGGAGTTGTCAAAGGCAAGCTGAATGGGGATCAAGTGGAAGTACATACAAATGATGCTAAAATAAAGCAGCTACATTCAAGCAAGAAGATGTGCAATGAGGAAGAATGATGCCCACAACTGGAATGCCGTGGATCAGGAGTGGAGCCCACAGAAGAGAAAACAGAGGTAAAAGGGCAATGCAGACACCACCCACACAAATGTCTCCTGCTGGTACATTCACCAGAACAGCAGTACACTGCAAGAAGTATATCAGTTTCCTGCAACATAGCCATTTTGTTAGAGTGAATCACCCAAACAACATAACTGATATGCCAGAAAGTATTTACAGTACCAGCAACGTAAAATCGAACATCAGAGAATGTGATAGGGAAATGATTTTAGAAAAGATACTGGCATGGAACAAAACCCAACCAAACACGCATCAAAATGATCGCAGGAGATATTTTCTCCAGGTGTTTTGAATGCTGTTGCTCTAACTGGGGCCTCACAGCTGCACGGACTCATGTGCCTTCCTCAGCACCAGTGCTTGTGAGAGCAAGAGTCCAGACTCTGACCCAGGGCTACCTCATGTTGCAGTGGAGACATCTGTCCTTTGACAGCGGGACGTTCCTACGCTTGCATATTTGTGCAGAGTTGTAATGTACCTACTCCTCCCTGCAATGGCATGGCATGAAGTTCTCTGACAATGAGGCTCTGCGCCACAGCGTTGCAGGAACCACACTGAGGGTGGCTCCAAGACAGAGGTCAGAATATATGGGAGAGATCCCTGGGAACTGGAACTGACCCCAGCCTTACCCATATTCCCCTCTGGCTTTACATAAAGTTGACTTGACACACTCAGCTAGCACAAACAAGAATGACAGGGAAGGATAATTGCACTGTGAATGCACTGCAAATCACTGTAGGGAGGAGTTTCATCAGGATAACAAACTACAGTTTATGGAAAGCTGTCTGTTGCAGGGGCCAGCTTGTACAGAATTAAAAACAAAGTCAAGTAGAAGTGGCAAGGTCTTAACTGTGTGCTTTCATTCCTGTTTTATCAACACATATTTAGGGTTGCTTCTCTCTGTGCTGCCACCCATTACCAGGCAGGACATTTTCTACATAGAGCCAGAAGACATATATTTGCGAAGAGAATATACTTTAGGGTAGCTTAATACTGCTTCTCTCATGCATCCCTCACCACACTTCATTTTTTAATCTCTGGCATACAGGGAAGATGTGCCAAACAGCATGTGTACCGTTCAGAGATAACCTGGAGTCAGGGTGTCTCACAGACAGTCACCAGTACAAGCAGCATGAACTTTGGCCTTACATGGCCCATTCCAATTTGCCCACGCTAAGGCCTCATGTTCCCACAGCAGATGCCAGTGCCTTGTGTTTGCTGGCTACACAGATACTCTGAGGGAGTACTTAGGTATGCAGTTACATACATATTTGCTTTTGCTCAGCTGCTGGTTTGGTTTTTTTTCTTTGAAATAATGGAAATTCCGCTTGTAATTTTGGTGGGAGTTTAAAGTTCTGGGACTATATGCCAATGTGCAACACCATACCGTTTCAAACTCTCAGAGTAATAAAATGCTGAGAATCAGACTGATTAAACAGAGGTGAAGACGTCAGAAACTGCTCTGTAGATATTTGGTAAAAAAGATAAATGTTCCATCTGGCTTGACTACCTCTGTGCTCTTTCTGTATTTAATTTCCCTGAATGTTCTAGGAGACAAGTTGCCTAACAGCTTAGCAAGACCTGAAATTACTATTTTTAATATTTTTGCAAAAATTTTGGAAAGTATGAAGGAACAGTAAAGTGAACCTACTTTTACACATTGAGCTAGATTCAAGAGTTACATCTATCCACTGAGGAAGCAAAGCCCAGACCCCTGGCCCTTCTGTCCAGCAGGTTGTGATGGGTTGACCCTGGCTGGATGCCAGGTACCCACCAAAGCTGTTCTATCACTCCCCCTCCTCAGCTGGACAGGGGAGAGAAAATATAACAAAGAGCTTATGGGTTGAGATAAGGACAGGAGAGATCACTCACCAATTACCATCACGGGCAAAACAGACTCAGCTTGGGGAAAATAAACTCAATTTATTACAAATAAACCAGAGTAGGGTAATGAGAAATAAAACCAAATCTCAGAACACCTTCCCTCCACCCCTCCCTTCTTCCCGGGCACAACTTCACTCCTGGATTCTCTACCAACCCCCCCAGCGGCACAGGGGGACGGGGATGGGGTTTACGGTCAGTTCATCACACGTTATTTTCTGCCGCTTCATCCTCCTCAGGGGGAGGACTCATCACACTCTTCCCCTGCTCCAGCGTGGGGTCCCACCCACGGGAGACAGTCCTCCACGAACTTCTCCAACGTGGGTCCTTCCCACGGGCTGCAGTTCTTCACGAACTGCTCCAGCATGGGTCCTTTCCACAGTGTGCAGTCCTTCAGGCACAGACTGCTCCAGCGTGGGTCCCCCACGGGGTCACAAGTCCTGCCAGAAAACCTGCTCCATGGGCTCCTCTCTCCACAGATCCGCAGGTCCTGCCAGGAGCCTGCTCCAGCGCGGGGTTCCCATGGGGTCACAGCCTCCTTCGGGAACCCACCTGCTCCGGCGTGGGGTCCTCCACAGGCTGCAGGTGGATATCTGCTCCACCGTGGACCTCCATGGGCTGCAGGGGGACAGCCTGCCTCACCATGGTCTTCACCACGGGCCGCAGGGGAATCTCTGCTCCGGCACCTGGAGCATCTCCTCCCCCTCCTTCTTCACTGACCTTGGTGTCCGCAGGGTTGTTTCTCTTACATGTTCTCACTCCTCTCTCCGGCTGCTGTTACTGTCTGCCCCAACTTTTTTTCCCTTCTTAAAAATGTTATCACAGAGGCGTTACCACTATCGCTGATTGGCTCGGCCTTGGCCGGCGGCGGGTCCGTCTTAGAGGCGGCTGGTATGGGCTCTCTTGAACACAGGGGAAGCTTCCAGCAGCTTCTTACAGAAGCCACCCCTGTAACCCCCCCCGCTACCAAAACCTTGCCACACAAAGCCAATACACAGGTTTAAATGCCACATGCCCATGACAGATGTCTTGAGAACAATCTAACGACCGGTACTTATTTGCAGCAACCGAACACATGATTTCAAGTGAGGAAGAAATTTTTTAAAAAGTGCTTGGATTACCAAAATAAAAGCTCCTGTCTGCCAAACAAATTATTCCCTATGAACTACTCAGTCATCTGTCATAACAGCATAACTTTTTTTTGTGCATTTTAATAATTGGTCAGGAATATTATTCAATATTGTTTATGAATGTCTGGTGGATAAAGGGTCCTGTACAGTAAAAAGCATGTTTGATGTCAGCAGGAGTTCACGAGCAACCTAGGGAAAGGTCATCTTGGTGTCAAAGGCTGCAAGAAATGTCACATGCTTTCTCTTAATTAAGGCAGGCTGGGAGAGAATCCTCAGGGAGGACCCAAGATCAGAAGGAGGAAACAGACATTGTTGTACCAATTATCACTGCTTATTTGAGCGTCTCCCTCTTTGTGATTACCGCAATTTAACCAAACATGTAATTTCTAGGCTGCATCAGTTTATCATAAGTGAATCCACTTGGATGAGTGTTCATTCCACATTTAAATATAGATAGACCCTCCTTGCCAGGTGCTGAGTTTGCTCAACTCCTACTGAAATTAGCAGGGGCTCAGCATTTTGCAAGAATCACTTAGCAGTGCCTAGAATTGGGTTCTTTATGTGTCTTTTACATCAAACCAAAATCTGCACTCCTCTAATGTCCATTTGCACAATAATCCATATTTCTTTTCATTCATTTATTAACAAACAGACATCCACTTGGTGTTTCTCCTAAACAAATGTTAGTGGCTGTCACTACTAGATACTTAGGCAAATTGAATATATTCCTATTCCCTTTTGCACCATAGCAATATTATGCAGTGTACTTTAGCTTTCAGCTTTTCCTTATGTACGGAATATTTATGGTCCATTTTGGAGTTGTCATCCAAGCACTTGGGGTCATTTTCTTATTAAACAGTACAATATTAAAGCAACGGGGCACAGCAGGTGGTGTGTTTCTGGCTATTTTGTCATCCCTCAGGCTGAGTTGCCATCTTCCACCCAAAATAATGTCATACTGAACATTTTTTTTTTGTACCAAAAAAAAAAATCCCCTTAAAAGTAGATCATTTAAAAAAAAAAAAAAGTTACATTGTAAGTTCCAAACTTACATGGGGACATTTTTCATGTGGGAGCTCTTCAGAGAGATAAAGTGATTGATTTTTATAAAAGTTGGCATGCATGACCAAGGGCAGATGGTGCATAAATTTGGGTCCCAGTCTTAACATTCTGCTCTGTGTAGGTGGACCACTGAACTGCTGTGACTGAGAAAAAAGAATATAACCATGAACAGATGCAAGACTCCTGGGTACCATGATCAGGCTGTAGGACTAGGACTCAAACTTGCATTGCAATAATAATTTTAAAGCCAGCTTTTGGTAATACATTCAAGCTTATAAGCTAGAATTTATATGCTGGTATTTATATGCTGCTGATTGATTGTGTAAAATGTGTGAGATGTCTCTGCTTAAGATATACTTTGTGCTGTTATAGATTGTGTGATAGATGTTTGCTCATACATCCTGCTAAATATTAGGTCCCAGCCATCATCACAACTAAGAAGAAGAAGATATGAAATACCCTCCCTAGCTAAACTTATTGCAGTGATGACTAGAGGGATGACAGAAAGGTGAGGAAATAGAGAGCCAGGCACTGTAGCAACACAAAGGACACTGTTCATTTTCCATCAAAAGACAATCCACATGGCTGCCTGCGTCAGATGGCTATTAGTGGATCTCATGTCTTCTCTTTTACTGGATCCCCTGTCTTCTATTTTACATTTGTTGTGTTCAGCTGATTTTCTACCACTGTACCAATCTAATGCATCAGTTCAAGCCAGACTGTTGTTTCATGTCTGATGACACCAAAAATATAGCATGCTCCCAGAATATATGCTGCCAAGAGCCAAATGTACACAATTTATCATTTTGTTGTACATTTACATACATAAAGCATAGGTTGTCTTCATAGGGTAACAAGCCTATAAGGCTCCAGTTTGTTTAGCATTTTCCAAATTGGAAAATGCCTGACATTCATATCTTTTTCCCTATGGGACTCCAGAAAGGTGTGCAAGGGTAAAGAAAGGGCACAAGGTGGCCACAGAAAAGAGACAAATAGATCAGCAAAGCTCAAAGGAAAATTTCCAGTGTCCCTGAAAAGAGCAAATCAAGAAATGTCAAAGAATGAATTTAGCAATCTTGGGAAATGAGGAACAGACATCATACACTACAGATTGGGACTCTCACCATTTACAAGCTTTTTCTAACATCTGCAGTAACCAGTCTACTATTCCAAACTGTAACAGCAAATACATTTCTTTGCTGTCTAATTACCTTGGGATTAGCACAGTACCCCTCTCACAGAGAGTGAATTCTCCATTTAAGTATGGGGGATAGCAGAAGCACACAAAATTAGACAGTGAGGTACTCCATCCATTTTTAAAGCATTGTCTATACCTTGCAAATTCTTCAACTTGTTGTGCTGTGGGCAGACTTACAAAGCAGCCTCAATCTGTATTTCAGTTTCACAGGATCCTTCAGCACTTTCAGAACTGCTGAGAAACTGGACCATGCCCTCCAACTGGGATGGTAGAAGAACTCCCCATCATTTAGCTGAGAAATGAATGGGTCTAACTGCTGGTCCTAGAGCAGCTGGACTAGGTAATTGTACAGAGCGAAGGAAACACTGGGTGAAGACTCCATATATTCCTGGTTACTTCTTTGTTTTACCTGGCTTATGAATATTTATCTGAACAGATTTTGGCTCACACTCTAAGACTCTCTCTTGTATAAATCTCTATGGTAACATAGCAAAAAGGGGTTTTGTGCACAAAACTGGTTTTCCAACTAATTTCTTGATTTCTAAGATGATCAGCCCTGATGGAAAAAAATTTTTTAAGTGGTTAGTTCATCTTTGAAACCTAAGCTCATTGTTTCTTGAACATTTTCAACAGTGGTTCTGCACAATAATTACTATGGCTTCATTCTTTAGTTACAGATGCCTTGAGGACACTTTAAATTTGGCTTTATATTGAACAATATCAGTGCTAAGATGTACTTCAGGTGGCCGTTCTACAGCATGTCTTTTTCTAGAATTTGTATTTTAAAATTAATCATGAAACCCTTCCATCATATATTAAATAGGTGAGATAAAGTGTAAAAACAAGGGCTGTACCTGATACTTGAAAGTTGCTATTCCTGACAGCACTTCATCTTTTTCATACCCATATTGGCTTTTATCCCGGCCCATCTATTCCTTAATGTAAGTGTTATAAATTGTTGTAAAGTGCCATAAAATATAATAAACATGAATCAATATTTCTTGGTTAAAAAACTTAGAAATGCTGATGAAGCTCAGGTTTATTATAGATGTCCTGAACCCAAAATATGTCTTTATTTTTTTTACCTTCATCATTTTTTCAGGTCTTGAGTTCATGTGTGCATACACATTCATTCTTCACAAATTAAAGAGGCAGTGAAAATTAAAATTACTAATGCAGAGCTAATGAAGCATCTAACATTTTAACCAGCTGTTTTAGGCAGGATATCCAGTATACACAGGGTTGTTACATTTAGTATGTATGATCCAATTCAAGCAAATTCCTTATGGATCTAGTGAATATTAAGCATGTGCATGGCACCAGAAAGTTTGGGGATTACTCAGATGCTTAAAGTTAAGCATATGCTTAAATGCCTTGCTGAATCAGGGCTTTAATGAAGAAGCATGGCACAGTAGTGCTATTTGCCATAAAAATTCATCATTGCCATGGATCTCTGCTCATTAAAGAAGATGCTATGATTTGTGTTTAAAATATGAAAGAAATATGATGCCTGCATGGTGCATTAAATACCCAAGCATACACATGCATTTAAATTCTTGCTATCTTTTTAAGGATATTGTTGTGAATTATGTTCTTGTATATGCAAGAGCATCCTTCATAGTGGAGTGACAGTTCGTTTCCACATCCAGCTGATGCTCTTTACATATTATTAGTATTATTTATTCTCAGTCTGAAGCTAATGATGGATTTCTTTGGCCTCGGTTGGTTTTGCGGTTTCTCCACAGGAACCGCCATGGGCCGCGGCATCGGAAGACGCTCCCCCGGGCAGAGCAAACCCGGTCCCTTTCCCCGGCTGTGGGGGCAGGCACTGCAGACACCATGCTCCTGCCAGTGGGCTAGACCGGGGGTGCCCGAACCGCCCCCGCTCCCACCGGCTTGCTGCTGCCCAGCTGGGACAGGGCTGCCGCCCCAGCCTGCTGCGGGGAGGCTGGTGTGCACCATGTTAGTGAAGGCTACTGCGAACTGCCCCCGCTGTGAAACCCGCCTGGCTCCGTCAGTGATACAGCCTTGGTGAAGGGAAACATCCCCGCTCCGTCCTGGTGATCGCCACGCGGGGATTTGAGACCCCCTTTAGAGCCGGCCTGGCAGCCGAAAGGAGAAACACTGCAACGATGTCAGGGCATTGCCTTTGTCCGGGCCCTTGGCCCCGCAGCGCCTGGGCAGGGAGCCCTGCGGTGGCGGGTGCAGCCTCAGCGGTGGCCGCTGCAGCTGCAAAAGAGCGGCTGGGGAGAGGCCTCCTCGGGGGCTGCCACGCGCCGTGGGGCCGTGCCCTTGGGCCGGGCCCTGCTGCAGCCCTTCGCCCAGGCCAGGGCACGGCTGGGCTGTTGCCAGCCCCGGTCACGGTCCCGGGCCCGGCCCAACTCACCTCACCGGGGCCGGGGCACAGGGCTGGTAGGGGAGGGAGGGCACCGCACCACCCACCCTGCGGCCCCACAGCCCCCTCCGCGCTGGACCTTTGCTGTTACCAAAGGCAAGGAAATCCTGACAGAAATCTATTGTAAAAGATCCGCATCCTGGTAAAACAAAATAGCTGCCTTATATTATGACAATAAATTTGACCGAGTTTTCCTGGGACAGGGAGTCTGGCAAGGATCAGGGCAACGACTGCCGCCTTGTGCCACATGGTACGACAGGCCTGTGCTGTCTGGCCCTTCAGACCGAGCATCCGTGGCTGGAAATGAGGCCACTAACGGGGAATAAAGATAATGACATGTCTAACCTATGTGTTGTTGTGCGTTGGTTTTTTCAATTCAGCTATTTATAAATGTGATAGTCCTCTGTTTCTCCTGCCTCTTTCAGCACCCCAGAGAAGAATGTGTGAAAAGCTCTAATTTCCCTTGAGGAGAAGAGTTAGTATCTTGTGATTTCGGTGAAAAGCTGTGTTCGCACTGTGGTCAATAAATTCCTATAGACAACTTTTCCCCCTTGGAATTCTCTTATCTTATTATTTTGTTAATGCTTGAGATGAATAATTCAGGTCAGCAAAGACGTGGTGGAAAGCCATCCCATTTCTTGCAGGTCAGCTTCAGAAGGAGGATGCCAGAGCCTTAACAGACTGTCCTGGCATTAGGTTTCCCTTTTCTTTCATGAAAACTTAAATACTCTTGGTTTCCTTCTGACTTGGAGCAAGATCAAATTTCAAAATATCCAAATCCTGCATGAAACCACATTACATCTTTCTCTAGGGCCCCAGTCATTACTTCTTGCGATGATAAATCCCACCAGTGTCATAAAAAGAAATTTTTCGTTGAGAAAAAGGTTGAAATGTCTCCCTAGACCAAATCCATAGCTTCCTTTTTTTGTAGGCAAAAATACAGTTGGAAATATCCAAGCTGAAAAGTTCCTGCCTCAGTGGTTAAACTGCTTCTGCATTCACACTCCACATCTCTGTGAATTCCCAGTGAAAGGAGGCAGACTGTGGGGATGATTGCAAAGGAAGGTGCAGCTCCAAATCAAATGTCCTCTGAACACATGTGCCAAACTGCTATGTGGTAATTCCAAAGTCATGGGAAGATCCTGCACCCTCTAAGTCCAGGGATCACTCTGATCTCAGACCCATCAATAAACTCTAGTGCAGGTCTGCATGCAGAATTTTAATTACTGCCTTTAGATGTGCCATCCTTCTAATATATTTGAAGACTATATTCCTTCTAAGAAGGCCAGCAAAGAAAAAGTTTGACAATACTGTTCTCGCTGATGATATTATTTTTCTCCATGTTTTGGAGACCATTGTATATAAGCCTTTTTTTTTTCCCTAAGATTAGATTTGTCCTGTTAGTGAAGCGGTGTCACTTTACACTATAAGACTTCTTATTTTCCAATAGTTAGTTTGGTTTTCTTAAGGTAAACATAACTGTCAGCACTATGTCAAAGCACCGCTGTACAGAACACCACAGCCGTGCTGCTAATCTGACTGACAGCACACAACAAGATGGAGACAAAGGCAAAAGAAAAGTGGTTTAGCCTGATGAGAAGCTGCACTCAGGTCTTAGCAGAAAATTCAGAGCAGGAACTGCAGCCACAGTGATTAACAAGGAGTTTCCAGAAGTTAATATACCGGGCAAAAGGGTTGCTACTTTGGAGGCTAAGCACTGGAGAGTGGAAGTTAAAATGACTTGTGCACCATTGAGCTGGAACATGCTACTCCTGGGTCATTGATCTGCTCTGCTCTGGCAGGGCACTGCTTTGGTATTGTTAATTTTCAATGACATAAAGACTTGTATTAGTACAGGAAGCAGGATTGAAAGGCCAGAGACTAAAGGGAAGACAAAAGAGAGGCCAGCGGTAAACACGGAGGGTTCCAAAGACTGTGATGCAAAACCAGAAACAAATACAGCCCCTGAACAATAAGAAATTCATTACTTCACAGATCAAATGGACCAGGCCAGATCCTCAGCTGCCATAGGTTAGAATTGTTTCCTTCATATCAGGGAAAGTAGCCTCACATGAACTGGAGGAGTAGGTGATCCATAGTCTACCTAGGCAGTGAAGCTGTATATAAGAATGAATTTTTTTCCCCTAAAAGGTGAGTGCACACAGAATTGTACAATGCATTTTTTAATAAATATTTAACATCTAAAGCACACTGCCGCTGCAATCCCTTTTTATGACCCCTACTATAATGATAAGTATGAAAAGGTGCATAAACCTCAAAGAGCTATTCATTTATCAGGAAGAGAGATGCTCATTCTAAAAACTAGGGGTAATAATTTATTGTTTGGATCTTCTGTAATAAACTTGAAATAATGCCCTTAAATTTCAGAATTTTACTGTCACTGAGACAGTCATTAGTTCTTATGACTGAATTTCCACGCCATAACATTCATCAGCATCTCCAAACAGTCCTCCTGTACTTTTCCCCAGGCTTTATATTGCAGTGGGTACACTGCCCTGGAGTCTCAGTGGCACAGACACACTCACAGCTTCCGCATTTTTTTAACAACCAAGGCACTGTAAGTGTAGATATTTTCCTCTTTTTCTTTGACATAAGTGAAAGTCCTATCATGCCTCCACCTAAGCCACCTTGCGAAGGCAGCCATCACTTTGCCAGTGTAACATGTAAGCTGGCTGAGTTGTGTATGGGGGAAACAAGTTCTACTGAAATGTTCATCACGTCATTGTCTGATAGCTTTGATGTACACAGAGAAATGGACAGCTATGAAAGGAATTAAGCTGGTAAAGTGAGCTTTTGTCTACATATTTTCTGCGGTTCTGTATTTGCAAAGCAGAGAAGATTGCCTACTCCTTTCAACATAACAAATGGAGAAAATAAGCGGACACGTTGCGGGGGGGCTGTCTCTGGACCTCGTCTGGGCATTGAGTCAGTTGCTGGTCTTAATATAAAGTAGCAATTATAGAGAATCAACATTTATTTAAAATATCAACAGTCTTCAGGTAACTAGGGAGGATGAAGACAAGACAGTTGAATGGCAGCATGAGAACAACAGGCACAGTCAGACAAACTGGAAGGAAGCAAGAACTGTTGCCTGAATGAACTCAGTGGATATAGTGGTATGTCTGATTACATCAATTGCTTAAGACCAGAAGCAAAACTAAGTATTTAAAAGGACACAACACTTAGCATTTAAATACTAGTCTCAGATTTTATTCCCAAAGAGAATCTGTAATTCAAAATTTTCTGGACTTCACAAGAGTTATTTTTTTCTGTCATTCTCATTCCAGCCCTTCCAAATTCAAAGGTAGATTCAATGCAAAAAAATATTTAAGCACTAAGGCATTGCTCCAATTTTTTTTTTGTTTGTTTAAATAGTTCAATAGCTTACATGGTGTCAGGAACCGTGTAAATCATTGACACCAGCTCAACTCAACAACAACCTAGCAATGCAGAGTATCTCTCAGTTCTAATAGATGCAAAGGAAGTATCTGAGTCTTCAAGACCATCTGTAAGATGTCTCAGATCTTAAATACTTTCCTATCCTAGGTTTGAGGGTGATCTTTTACTTGCTCTACAGTGAATGAGGGCTCAGTGGTGCATAATGAAAAAATAAAGAGATTTTACATTAGGAAGCAACAGCTTTTCTTTGCAGATTTATATGTAAAGCATATGCACTTGCTGAAATACAGCCAGTTTCACTGAGATTCTTTTTACTTTTTATTGCTATAGCAAAAAAATTACTGGATTTCAATGCATGAAAATCACAAAGCATGACCAATTTGGTTTTTATTCTACTGAGAAGTTATACCAGTACTGTGTTGTGGATTAAAAATGCTTGAATTTTTTAAAAACACAGGCAAAAAACCCCCGACACATAATTTGATTCAATTATTTTCTTTGGCTATATCTAAATTAGTAATTTAAGTAGTGCCTGGGCACTGAAACTCAATTGCCTAAAAAGTTCAGTAGTTTGAATGTGGCTTGATTTTGTTCTTTCACTTACAGCTTACACTGTCCCAGAATATTCCCAGACAGATTCTGAGGGTTAGTGTGGGACAGTTTGTATTACAGACTGCCATATCTCACTGACCAGTGTAAATGCAGCCATCCTGCTTTGAGGACTATGAGAGTATAATAATATGGACAGGCCATTCTGTGCTAGTTAGCCTCAGTGCCAGGAAACTAGGATAGAAGTAATCATTCTGGCCATGGGACTCCTGAAATTGTAAGGCTTCACTGGACAGTCATTGTAGGCTTTGATATTTACTGACTAGGTGTGATTCATATTTTATACCTAAGCAATTCTCTCCCATTCTTTCTCATGTTCCATTGTACCTCCATATATCCGAGAGCCTATGTTTCAAGTCATCAGTTGGAATATGGAATAGGGCAAAGTCTTGTGAGTACATTCTCCAGAAGGTAGAATAAAGAGGAAAAACCTCACTAATTCTTATAATAACACTTATCTGTTTTTCTAGCTTCTCCTTTTCTTTGTCATGACCACCATATTTAAAGCTCTTCAAGACCAAACCTGGTATATTAAAAAAAATATTCTTAGACTCTGTATTAGGAAAAGAGTCTAGTAGCAGCCTTGCAAAAGAACCTATTGCAGTATTTTCTTCAGAGCCAAGAAAGTAAAATCAGTCACTTCAAATCCTTGGTCTTCCCCAAATGTGTAGAGTGAAAGACAAGATTTACAATAAATTGTGGTCTCAAAAGAAAATTAGAATCCACTGCGCTCTAGCATTTCCTAGGGTTGCCTGGTGTTACCCTTCTTGGCTTCCAGCTACTACTCCAGAAAGATGCAAGTCTCCTGTAGGTCCTCTCTCATATCTGCCATTCCTGCAAGGAAGTCTTGGATATCTTTGGGTATCTCAAGTAGTGCTACAAGTTTTTATTTAATCCTCAGTGTTCAGGCAGCAAGAACCTGGATGGAGTTCTGATCACAGATGAGGCTTGTAAATACCACAGTGAGACTAATTTTGAAAAACACATTAGGAACAAGTAGTAATATTGCTCTACGAAACTGGCAATGTCCAGGCCATACTCATTTTGGGATAGATTTTTGAACTCTCACGCTGAATAGTTCTCACTCAGGTCAGCGGTCTCCCTGAATATGTGCTGGTCCGCATGAAGGAAAATGACAAAATAAGACGTCTTATATTGCAGCAGATTTGTTGCTTGGATACTTGAAAAATGGCAGACACTTGGTAAGAGACACCTGTCATGTGTGGTTCTGAGGAGCATTGCTTGTGACTATACTAAAAAGCCATGCATAGGTTTAGGTTGTTTCAAGTACCAACAGAATGCTACAAGTTTCATGGGCTCTTAGTAAATGCTACGAATCAATACATAAACTGTCATCCAACATCGGCATCTTTTACCTGAGATTTACAGGCTTACATCTGATCTACCAAGGTGCTTATTTGTGTGGCTGCTGCAGAGCTATCTCGGTATCTTTACAAATCTGGACCCTATTCTTTCCATTCCTAAATCAGCTGAACACTTTACTAGCCCCGTGAGTAAGCAAGGGTGAGTGATTAGATATTCAACTACTCCATCAAAATTAGAAAGAAAGGAGACCTTTGGGTGCATTGGGTGTATCTCTCTTTCAATGAGATGGTTAATATCAACAGCAGTCAGTGGAGGGGAGCAGGGAGTTAACTCCTAAGCTGAGATCATTCTACAGGTCTTCAAGGACATTTGAATTATCCAGCCATCTGAGTGCAAAATCTTTGGGGTGCAGACTATTTTGCTATACCTTTATCAGTGGCACAGAAAAGATTGTCAGTGCTTAACCAACAATGAGTAATTCCTCAAATGCTGCATTCAGAGCAGGTATTACTCATGGTCGTTGACATCTCCATAAGGTGCAGCTTTCCATTGCATCAGAGGGTATCAAAAAATAGTCAGTCCCTAGATCTAAAGATAGCAATTTTATCTTCATGGCTGGTACCAGGAAACCATTGCCAAGTTAGGTGGGTCCATCTCTATTTTGAGACCGTTTGGATGGAATAAAAAATTGGGTTTCGTGGTAAGACAGTCCTACTGATGTACACCAGATGAGATTTTAGTCAAGTTATATGCTAAGATTGCCTGTGGCAGTTCTAAATATTAAAGTTCCGAAAACCAGCAAGGACTGGAAATTGATCACAGTTCAAAAGACTGCTCAAAGCACATTATCATAAAAAAAAAAAAAAAAGAATTAAAAACAAAGAAATAAAAATCAAAGAAAAAAGAAAAAAGGTTGGATGGCAACAAGATAATCAAATACTAACATCTACGTAGTTTGAAAGTCATATGATTACTCAAACAACTGCCAGCTTGCATTTGTTTCTCATCTTCCGTTTACTGAAGACAGGTTTTTTTCTCCTATGTGCAACTGCAGCTAAGAAGAATCCCAGACAAATATTATCTAGCAATTCATAACTACGTTTGTATTTTTATTGTTTTGCTGTCAAGGGTTAAGGTCTACTCAGACGTGTTAATTTCTTTTTTGGAATTTTCAAACACATAAAAGAGTAGGAGATTCTGATAAGGCCCTATTGTAGTTATCATGTGATATAACTACAGCTAAGGTCATGTCGACCTGCTCTTGTTAGAGTACATCATCTACTTAGGAGAAAAGAAAACAAATTGTGTCACATTTTATTCCATCAACGGCTGTAAATGAAAAGGATATTTTGAGAAACTGAATTAATAATACATTAAAATAACTAGAAAGAAGAGCTGATAATTAAACATGCTCTGTAATTCAATCCCAGCCTGAACAATGAATCTACTCTTTTGGTAACAGTTCTTTTTAATTATAGAAGTGACAATTCTGAATGACTCAAACCTTCTCTGTCATCTTGCACACAGACAAAGCCAATTAAGGTGAGACCAAAGCAAAAATATAGTTCATTTATTTTGCACCCAGTTTACCCAATCACTTCACTTCTCTTTGAAGATTGCAGAAGGGGAGCAAACCCCAGATCTGATATACATGTGGTAGTTTGGGGTTTTTTCTTGTTTGTTTTCAGCTTTTTTTTTTAAAGATCTTAACAATTCACTCCATAGACACAGGGATGTTCAGTAGCACAGTTTCCAAATGTGATACAGAATCATCAGCAAACTCTTTCAAATCACTTCAGGTATTCTTGGAGTGACAAACTGCTCTACACA
This sequence comes from Harpia harpyja, assembly GCF_026419915.1. Taxonomy (NCBI): domain Eukaryota; kingdom Metazoa; phylum Chordata; class Aves; order Accipitriformes; family Accipitridae; genus Harpia; species Harpia harpyja. The sequence continues at coordinate 29,864,781 of NC_068947.1, forward strand.
AGCAAGCAGGCAAAATAAAGCCTAATGATAGTTACAGAAACTTATCAGAAGCAATTAAAACTTTGGCTATCCAGGTTAATTTAATATGGAAGCATTGTAAGACATGGAAGCATTGTATCCTAGAAACAAATAACATTTACTAAAAGGATTTTTGTTGCAGGTTTCTAACAAAGTTTTGTTCAAAAGATCAAGACGATCCATCACTTTGTCCCTAGAAACTATTGAAATAAAACATAATTCTCAGTGCAACTCAGTACAGATACATTTACATTGACGATACTGTATGAAATTATACTGCCAACAGGTGTGACTTGAAGAATATCAAAGAGAGAAAAACAAAGAGAAGAGTATCCTTGGTGCTCTTTTGCTAGTGTCTACTAATAGTCATTTGCACCCATGTGCATGATCATATTTGGATCGTCATTCTGCTTTTCAACGCATGCATGTATTAATGCTGATAGATTCAAACCAGGATTTGGCAGCAAATTCCAAATTCTTAAAATCCTTTCAAAAGGAGTGTGCTTCCTGATTGCTATTTTACTGTCTGGCCAAAGAGCATTCCTTCTTGCTGAGGGCTTTGCAGTAGAAGGGTGGAACCAAGGTTTACAGCTGGGGAAGGGACAGAGAAGTTGAGAAGATGTACCAAGTCCATGGTGCATCTTTCTCGCTTGTATTTGTTCAGGTAGGGGGACTCTGAATAAAGCCTTGCCATAGAACATGCCTAAACTTGACTGTCACCATTAGATTTAAGGATTAACACCTCAAAGAGATGAATAGAATCCATCAAACTGACTGTCTCAGATAATCTGCATCATTATGATATCACCTGATTTTATCCTGTAAAGGGTGGCATATTCCCTGGGAAAGCAGTACCAATTGCTTCTTCTTCAGTGTGTCTTATACACAATGCTGAAGTACTCTTCACAGAGCTTGGTGATGGCTGTTTCTTGTGTGGATTGTAGAAATAAATAGCAGGCTGCAGATGAAAGCCTGCTGTCCCTACAGTACTCGGGAGAAGTGTCACTTCTATCTTGTGAATAATGTGACTTGCCTGAATGATATTTTTCAGCATAGTTGTACAAATAATCTTGGATTGGTGCGGAAAAAATCCCCCACATAGTCTTCTTTTCCTTCAAAGAGAAGAGAAAATTTGGAATGTAATATCCACTCCTATCCATTTTCAAAGTGTGATCTTACTGTACTGGTCAGGGACAGGTCCTGTGTTCTCAAGCAAACAGTACTAAGAAGTTGCAGGATATGTGCTGTTTGTTTCTTACACTGGGAATGTCATAAAAGATTAAAGAGCAAGAAAGATTCCACATTTCCTCTAGGCAGACCTATGCTAATGATAATCAAAAAAGGCTTTTAAATCCAAAAAGCTTGGTTGTTTCAGATTTAGTAAAGGTAAGTGCCACTGTCTTAAACAGCTATTTCACATAGGCCAGGTGAAGTGGGTATTTTATTGCTAGGGAGCAGAAGGGCACTCACACCTTAGGAATACATACAGTATGCTTTATTCTGAAGCTGTGCTGAGCCATATCCTTCCAGAAACTCCTTATGACCTACTAATTGATCCCACACCACAGTTTTGGAACTAGATTTTAGCAATAACCATTTCTTGCTATACACATATTCCTGATGATGCTGATATAAAGAAAAATCAATCAAGCTTTTAAATAAGGTCAAGAATAATCCATTCCAGCTATGGTTTGAGGATACGATTCAAGTCCAACAAAGAGGAAAAACACCTCTTTCTATCAACATCACGGATTTCTGGCTGAAACACTCCATACTCCCTTCCCTATACTTGTCATTAAGAGGACTGATGTTACTGCACCCTGCAAAACATCTCATTTACTGAGATGATGTGAAGCTAATTAAGCCACTGAAAGGTAGATGAGTATCCCTCTCTGAGGAGAGACAGGATTCACTGAGGTACATGGTGCTGGTACTATCAGGTTCAGGGAGGAAGAACTGCCATGATCACACAAATTTTTTGTTTAAGACTTCCACAGAAATCCAGCCAGGAGCTTTACCAAAAGCGATTTCTTTAAAGACAGACAAATACCTACTAATATCCACTGCATTTGAAGGAGAGTCATTGATCATTAGGACCTGGTTCAGCTTTCTTAGTAAGATTCGATGGGTGATGATGTAGCTGCCTATAATGATCCTCAGTGAATCTGAACATTTAAATTCAACAGTAAGCTCAAGGTTTGTACATAAAGTATACATCCTGAACTTCTATTGACTTTCTGTATGCATATAGACCATATTTTGTGTAGTTGAGAGCCAGGTGGCAATATGACCTATATGGTCAGGCATGTGCCACATTATCTTGAACATGTACTCTTTCCAGTTCAGAAATACTCCTGGCCAGCTACTGAAATCTAAGAAAATGTGATTCAAATGAAGAGCTAAGCTTTTTATGTAGGGGTTTTTTTAACTTCCCAGTGAAAATGCAACCCAATATTCAATGCCTTCCTACAGCTAAGGAGAATATGATCAAATATATCAATTATCATTTTTGCTACTAGGATTTCTTGTATTACTTAACTTAAGAACGGAAAAATACAGTGGGAAAGCTAAAAGGGCAAAGTACAGAAAGAATCAAGTTAGCTAGATCCTAATAGGCAACACAAATAAATACTGTTATTTAGGTTAACTAAAGAATGACTGATTTGGGGTCAAACTTTGCAGCAATATAAAAAGCAGTAAAGGACATCGGGAAAGGTAGAAGCTTCTACTGTTAGATTGCACAATGAAACATAAATAATGGATACAACATAGGTAAGTACCTGTGCTACCTTTAAGCTAATTACTAGAATGCATCATTACATTGAATATTAAGTGCAGAAAGAATGATAAGCAAAAGAATACTCAATATAATCTACAACAAATATTACACTTGCGTGGTTGATCACTGAAGATAAAAAAATCACAAGGAATGATATAACCTTACATCCTGAACTGAAGAATCTAAAATGCTTTATGAGGGATGTTAAATGGCCAAGTACAAGAATTTAGCAAAAGAATAAAAGTGGCAGAAGAAAAGTAGACTTAAAAAAAAACAAGAGAAAGCAATTCCACAGATGGAGCTACAGACAGATCAAGAGGAGGCTCTGCATTGCCTTCTGACAGAAGGCCTTCTAAAATCCCCGCCTAAACTGAGCTGCTTTAGTAATTTATCCACTGAAGAATTATTTCCTGAGAGACAGAAACTGTATATTTCAAACTAAACAAAAGAGTGTTAGCCCCTTACATATGAAACAAACATGTTCAGGGTGGGATTTTTAGAGTCCCCCATGGTGATCAGCATTCTCAGCATGAGAATTACCCCTAGATACACAGTAAATATTCAGTTGGTGCTGTCAAAAAGCTGCTTTCAAGATTTCAATACTACATCTAAAACCACTGCACTAATGGATTTGAGTGTAAAAATGTGTCGCCCTTTTCCCCCTGCCCTGTTTCATCTGTCCTGTCCTTTGCACCGGACCTCACTGCTGGAAATTGTGACAAGGGCAGGCTCTTCCAGGGTTAGTGACTGTGCTGTCGCCTCACCCTGCTATGAGGTGGCTACAAAGAGGAATGATCCCCTGTAGGCAGCAACACTACCTCTCCTGAAAATGTGCATGTTTTTACTGCTGCAGTTGGAGAGAAAGCAGCAGAAGCTACTGGGTGACTTAGCTCTGCAACCTGTAAACGACGCCAGCTTGTGAACTACTGCACAAATACTGCAGCCAAACTGAGCTGGGGGGAGCACTTCCCAAACATCTGTGACTTGATTCACCACTCTCAGAGCTTCTGTAGCTCTTCCGATTTACAGAGAGCAAAAAGTAAAGATGCTCTGATTCTTCATGCAGTTGAAAATGACTGCATGTGGTGTAACATAACAGAAAGGAAAAGAAATATGATCAGTCACAAGGAACATTCACAGAGGATGAATCTTCATTGTATTAAGTGTGGATGAAACCCTTTGGCTAGGTTTCCATATTAAATATCTATATTTATTTCTATTTGTTGTTATTCCACTTTGTACTTCACATCTTCTACTGCTTGTGTTATACTGAAGTTGTATTTCCATGCTCCAGGTTTGTAAGTGATTTTTGCCAAGGGGCATGTAGTAAAAGAAGGTGACAGTAGTTGACCCCAGGAGCTTCCACTGAACACACAAGCCAATCTTATAGCTAAAAATCTTCAGAAGCCATGTCGGAACTATAGTTGCAGGTAAAATGGATTTCTATTCCTGAAAATGTTTGAAATTATGGATGTATATCTATGTGTGTGTGTGTTTTAAGACTTTGTATTCCAATGATATTCCATGGAAAAATGACAGGAACACCTCAAAACTGCCAGTAGCTTGGAGGTCCGCTTTTAAAATATAAGAAACCTTAGAACTGAACCCTTGGAGTGCTAAGGCCTCGCTTTCTGGTGTGCTTTTGGTTACTGTAAACTCAATTTCTACTCTTGTCCAGATATTCTTCCCCACTATAAACCGAGAAATGTTTCCTGAAGAAACTGTCATTGAAACAGATACTTCTTGGCACAAATTTCTATGACCAGGCACTTTCTAATGAAAAAAGTCAGTCAAAAATTCTCAGTAAGTTTCATACAAATAATCGCCAAAATTAGATAAAAAGTAAATGGACTTGGCATGTTAAATCAACATTGTTTCCAAGCACAAGGCATGGAAAACAGAAGCTCCTAGAGTTGTTTTAAACTGAAAGTGTAATTGAATGGCATGTATCTTAATCCAAACAGTATTTTTCTTGCTTTTAATCCACTGGAAATGGCAATTTATATGCGCAAGCAGTTCCGCCCATGTAGCCAACCTTAAAATGCCTTTGTATTTAAATAGAGTGACATCTGAAATTTCTGTGTCCATGTGTTATCAGACCTCTGTTTACCCTCTGGAAAGTGCCAGCATAAGGGGAGAATAAGGGAAAGTGAGAATTTGCCTGCTGGTTTGGGGACAGCTGAAACTCTGATTTACCATGAAAGTTCAGGATGTCCCAATTAAATCAGGACACTTGAGAGATATGAAGACTTCAATGTGCCCCCAAAGCTTTGGTCTAATGTGATTAAGCTGGCTGTTTTTGCTAATGATAGACACATTCCAAATTGCAGAAAAATGTTAAGTAGATATAATGGAGTTTTACTGTTGTGTACTTATAAGAATATGTCCCAAAAAGGTTTCTATTCCCTGCTTCCATTTTCTATTCCCTGCTTCCATTTTCTATTGAATGTCAATAATTTATAACTTTTGGCACCTATAATACAATCCTCCTTGAGATAAATGATGCCCTTACCTCTCAGAAACATTGTGATCTTTTTACCCCTAGACTCCTCTGCTACCTTTTTTTGTAAACTTTGCTTGTTAATTTTCAAATTGGCATGCATTTGTGAAATGCCTTTAATGTCTTCTTCATTTGGAAAAACACTGTTTATACAGTGGGTACTAACTGAAAGCAAAATGTGAAGAAAATGTACCACACTATGCAGTATAATACTGTACAAGTGTGCAGTGCAGCTGGAGTTTTGAATAGGCAAACCCCCATTATGTCCTAAACATCTGAATAGCATTGAGTTGGGACAGCTTAAGAGTTGCTCTCAGCTGTTTTCTTGACAACTATTGGCGAACTGTAAGCAAATATAACTTTATTGCTTAACTTCCACAATGACAAATATTCTTCAAGAAATGAAAGGGCAAATAAAGGAAAATGTGTGTTCTGTACTGCTGAAACAGCCTAAAAAGGAATGAATAATAGAAAGAAAATCCACTTACAAGCTCATAATTTTTAAATTTCTGTAATTGTCTAATGTTATTTAAACACCACACACACACATTTTAGGTCAGTGATAAGTTACCATTCACAGTGAAATGTCTTTCTTTAGCATGATCGCCTCCTTTTCCCCCCACCATGACAGATTGTGTTTAATTGAACAGTTGCTGGTTTAGAACTGTCATTAAAAATGCATATATTCAAATAGTCTTAGTACAGCGTATTGCCCTTTCAGTTCATTTCCTCCTTTTATGTAGTAGTAAATATCCTTTTGTGTTCTGGTTCTAATTTATTTAGAAATAATGTGCTTCTTACTAAGAGCAAAGATTTCTTTTAAAGGATAGACTAAGCTTGTTAAGTTGCTTGCTAATATATTTTTTATTGACCTAGTGTCTTTCAGTCCTTGTACCATTGAACTCCAGGGTCTTTGTAGAGAGAATACACTTAGAGGAAAAATTTGGATCTAGTTTTTCTTTTTTTTCAAGACAATTTTAAAAGCAAATTCAGGCTGTGAAAATAATTCCGGCCTTACATGGGAGAGAAATCTTCCACTTCAGTCAGCCAGTGCAGACCCTGACTGTAGGTAAACAGAGGAGAGAGATCTACCTAACTGGAATTTTGCCAGAAGGAAGAACTAGGGTGCTTAAACCATATCCAGGCACACCATGACTGACTGAAGAAAATGTTTTTGGCTACCCTCTCTCTCGGTTTATACAATCTAAGTTGTCCTTTAAATACAACCACATACCAAGTTAGAGAGCAAGTTGTTCATACAGATGTTTTCAACAACATGTATATCCACACTTCGTTAATAACCTGGGATGGAACCAGCAGGACACACTTACTATTAAACATTATTGCCTGCCCTGCAGCATTCACTACTTAAATCTTCACCATTTTTAAACTCTTCTTTTCTTCCTCTTTTATTTGTTGGAAGCATGGATCTAGGTACACAACAAATTAAAATTAGAATAATTCTATAAAATAGAATAACTGTGAAATATCATTATCCTGGAAGCAATGGGCCAGATCTTTGGCTGCTGTAAGCTGTAAAGCTTCATTAGCATAAATGGAGCTATGACAAATCTACATCTACTGAGGATCTGGCCCATTGTTTGCTGATGACAAAATCTCACAAATGCCTGTGACTTATATGTGATATGTGTGGAGGTTGCTCTGAAAGTTTCATAGACTATGAGAGAAAGGAATGGTTATCACCAGTGACAAATCTAATGCTTGGAGTTCTCTGACATTGCTCATTCTTCAACTGACTAAATGAGTTTTTACTTTTTTGAGATTTTTCCAGTAATACTGTTATGTACAGAGAAAATAAAATTAACGTTACATTACTATTCATCATATGTCACTAGAGACAAACTTGAGAAAATATACATTATTTACTATCAGCAAACTAACATTATTTGAAATGAATTAAAAACAATAAAATAAAAAAAGCATCACTAAGCTACTCACTAAGTATTCCTCCAAGACACAGATCTAGCAAAGTAGTTGGATGAGACATAACAGTACGTTAATTAGGTAAACCTAAAAGCCATCACAATTAAGATGAAAATTAGCATTAAAAATAGAAGAAGAAGAGACAGAAAATGTCTTTTACACTAGGACTTCTCAAAAACCTTGAGCTACCAACACTGGGAACAGATCTAAGAAAAGTGAATACAACTGGAGTATTTAGAATCAGAAAGATCCATGATCACTGATGAAATTTGAATGAGAGATGTATTTTTATAAACATAGTTGGGTTTTTTGGCTCTGGACAAATCCTAGGATGTCTTTTCAGACAAATGCAGAACAATGCCAGCCAACTCTCTGTCAAACCAAGCTTTTATGTGCCTCTGGAGCTATGGTAGAAAGATAACACATATAGGCAGAGACCACCATCTCAGTGTCAAAACTGTTAAAATCTTTGCTGAAAGGATTATATCACATATGTATCACCATGAAATACTAAATAGAATTGCAAGTGCATGTTTCTCAGTTGTCAGGCAGATACCTAATGTGTGTCTTTATTTAGATTTTACATAGATACATAATGAAACCTCCACACTTTCTTAAACTGATGCCAAAACTTCAGATGTCTGTGAGGATTAGAACCTGGTTCATAGCCACTTCTGCCTACAGTCTAAGCAAGTAGAAGGTCATCAGTTCTGCCATGACACCAATGACAAAAAACAGAAAAGAAAGAAGCAACACAAAGGTTTACAACTGGTATCGCATTCGTAGTGTAACATTATCACTGAAGGTGCAGATGACTTGTTAAGCAGTTGTAATGACATGTTAACATGGGCTCTGTAAGTATAATTATTGGTCAAGGACAGATTGTTGTAAAAATGGTAATAAAAGACAATTTTAGATTCCTTTGCAACCAGCCTTCACAAAACCAATATTAGTCATACGTGCTATATATGCATATTTTGTACAAAGCCAATTAACCTCTTTATTTGAAAACAAGAGCTTCGTTATTGTTGAATACAGCAGCTAATCCTTTGCAGCAGATAACTTTCAGCAAGTATGAGTAGAATGAGTTGTACTGGCTATGCCCATGTTCTTCCACAATTGAAAGATTAAATATTTAATTTGCTAAACACTAGTATATATGAAGGTTAGGAAATTTTAGTATAGGAAAAGTCAAGGCATCGTCTGAGGATATAACAAATGTTTGTACTAGAACCATCTTTCCATTTATTTCTTTTCTTAACCAGTTCAGCCCTATGGGTAAAAACATACCATTTTTTAGTCAGCAAAGTTCAGCTTCTGTTAAGGCGATAACACATTTTAACCAGTTTTAAATTAGCATCATGATTGCATGTCTGCTAAGAGCAGCTATCCTTTTTTTATTTAAAAATGTAGTAAGGTTGCATTGGTAGACCAAGGTAGCTGAGCCATCATTTCAATCAGTTAAGATTAATATATTTCTCTGAGATGCTTAATACAGCATTATACATATTGCAGGGACAAATACCTAATCACAGTCCTGTCTTCATGATTAGGACCACACAAATTGATGCAACAGTAATTCCTGACTCATGGTAAGGTTGATGAAGCTCATTAGGAATAAATAGTGTGATGAATTAGGAACAAACAGTATGAAAATGCAGTCAGAGAAGGCTTTCAAAAATAAACTCTTGTTATAAGAAGATAATAAAACAGATTATCAGGAGGCAAAACAGGCCAGCGGATCCTCCGTTCTAGACTTTAGGCTTAAGATCTGCTCTATGCCAACACCTTCTTTGCAACCTTCTCATCCAAAAGCAGCACTGATTCTTGGAGTCTACACAAGAACAGTGAGACACTGAGGGAGGCTTAACCTTTTGTTCAGTCCCAGCCAGACAGCACTACTAAGCTGTAGCCTCAACAAGGGACAGGACATTAGGAGAGTCTATTATCTTTCTCTGCTCAAAGAACAGAAAGCTTCTTTTTCCAGTTAATACATTTAATTTTGAAAACAGACCTGTTTTCCTTACATGTAATTGAGTTCTGTTACAGAACACAAAACAGGTAGGGCTCGCTGTCATCCGCAATGAAAAGAGGTTGATAACGAAGGACACAGATGCAAGTTCCACTTTATTTTCAAGGGCATAACTTTCTTTATGAAAGGTCTCCAGAACAAAAGACCCTCTCCTTTCTGCATTCATAAAGGCCAAATACCATTTTCACTGGATTAAGGTACAAGCTGAACCTCTTCTGTATCATTATTTCACCTAACCCACTCTTTTTCCCTCTTCAAGCAGATGATGCAGTGAGCACGAGCTGCAGTCAGATCTCCCATCACTTAACCCCTCCTTGCTTGGCTTTCTCTGCTCTCACTTCGGTGTTGAATGGGTTTTTGTTTGTTTCCACCTTGTGTAAAGGAGGCAGGGTTTGGCCTAAACTCTGCAACCTTCTTTCAAATACTGGAAGAAAGGCTGGCTGCTAGCATCATGCAAGTTGTCTTCTGCTGTAAGACTGGCTGTTGAAGAGGATTGGCTGATTCAGCATTATTTGAAAATCATTTTGGAGTATCATTAATAGGATGTTACTGCTGAGCTAAAAGTAAGATGGTGGTGTTGGAGCATAAATACCATTTTTTCACACAGCAGACAGGAATGATTCAATTAGAATGTAAGAAGTCACTAGTGTCAGGGACTATCAGTTTGTACATGACCGAGGTTATTGAAGAACTGTTTCATGAGATGCCAAGATTAAATCTTTAATAATAATAATAATAGTAATTTTTATCATTATTTTAGAACATAATAGAACAGGTGTTGAAAGCATTGGGGTTTTTTAATGGTTGAAAAGAAACACATAAATTCTATGTATGTGTCAAGCACACAAATGCTATGATACGCACTAAGCTTCAAAACAATATTGTATTTGATCTTCTGAGACCATAAAAGGAAAAAAATGGCTTTTGTGGGACCTGGGAATTCAGATCATGGCACAAAAGTATGTCTCTGCTTTAAAGACATAAGCAGATTGTCTAATTTCTCCATCTACATATTAGTATGTCCTTTATCATTCCTGTATCTCAGCAATGATATGTCTTAAAATGGACACAGGATTTCAGCTACCTGTATTCTGAAAACCATGTCCATTTATACTCAGAATATATCACTATCACCTGCTGAACCTAACATTCTACTACAGCTTTCTTAGAAACATGAGGTGATTATAAGGGAACTCCTGATGAAACTTTTCCTCTCACTTACAAAAAAGTGACAGCTGGGAAGGTACCTTCACATGGCTGGTTTAGATATGAAAGCAAGGTGCTGCTCAAGCTATCTATATCAAGACCCCTGGCTTCCTATATATCAATGAAGGTAACTGGAGTTTTCCTGAAGTACATACAAGCATTTAAGTTAGACAGTAGAGAGTAAGAAAATTTCTCATACGTTAAGAGCATAGTGCTGAAAATCACCACTGACTTCCTTTCATTGAAAAAAAAATCTAATGTTTATGTTCTGATATCTGCATTTTGCAGTGGGAAAGCACAAAGTTTTCTATATAACTACCATACACAACAAAAATACACTGGTGTATATTTTACCTCCTTTCAATTGTACATTTTAAGGAACCCTTACTGTAGCTGGACGTTATTTAAATAACAAAAAATCCAAACCTTCCAAACCAGAAAGAGATAATTGGTATCACCTTGTACTATTTATAAAAGGAGTTTCTGGAGAGGAAGTATTATCAGGGTCATTTTCTTACCCTCTGCTGAAAGAATGCTCACTGTTGAAATTAACTCTTGAAATAAACCTAAAGCTAACTAATGTTTACAGCTGCTCTACTAAAAATACAAGAAATAATGGGAACATGTGATCCTGTCTGCAGTTCCCATCAAAATCACAATGCAAGACAGTCCTGCAGTCATCATGAGGCAGATAACATTGATTAATGTTCCTGTATAGCAATGACACCGTACATTTATGGACAGACTGGTGAACCTTTGCCAAAGCTCACTAAAAGCAGCTGCAAGGCAGGACTGACTTTTAACCTCCCCTGTTTAATACAGGAACTTCTTGGCATAAAAATTGTGCTAGTAGCATACAACCTGCAGGGTTACCATTACAAAAACAGATTTGGCCAGCAGGACTTCTCTATTTCCTGAATAAACTCCTGACACATTACATGAAAGTGAAGTTACACAGGCATATCTGGAAACTGGAAGAAGAAGCAACCAAAAGAAATTAATTCTTAGGATACTCTGAAAAAACACATTTTTGCTTAATTTTTGATGTGACAATCTCCCTTTTCATTGGTTAACAAGTAATATTATTTGATATGAGAAGTAAGCAACTATACAGCTGTCTACAGTGGTGAAAGACACGCATATGAAGCCTTATTTCTGCAGACAAATTGTTCTCTGAACAGTGAGGTGGAGCTTTTGCTTGTCTCAAAAATATATTGCTAAGGTGCAGGAGAAATGTTCTTGCTTGCTGTGGAGTCATCTATGGTTAAAGCCAGAGTGCTAAAAGTGGCTTGTCTGTGAGTTGCAAAAGCATATTGTGGGAGAACAATAGTATTTTCCTTCTCTTTTGGGACAGGAAAACAGGGAAATCCTTAATAAGGCATGCTGATTAAGGAGGATGCTTTTTACTCCTTAGAAGGCCTTTATCCATATCAAATTCCATTTTCTGAATTCAGCGATATATTATTAGTGTCATTTTCTGGAACAAATGATACTGTAAATGATTCCAGCAAGTGCACTTAATATAGATTTGTTTGCTAAGTGGCAGTGTCTCCCTCCAGGGTTAAAGGCAGAATAAAATGTTGTTTATCCCATGGGGAAAAGAAATTATGAGATTTCTTGCTTCCTCTCTTGTTTTGGTCTGTAAGCCATTGTGATCCCGGGGCATAAGGTCTATCACATGCTAAAGGAGAGAATTCTTGCAAAGAGTCCTTTGTTTCAGTAGGGCAGTATCAGTGGCCCATTGTACCATTCATTAATGCACCATTTCTTTGCTGCTTCTCCTGTTTCTTTTAAACAAGCCAACTTACTTACTTCTGGAAAAAGTTGTTCTGTGCTCAGCTGTGGAACGCTGGGTTACAGCCTCCCCAATAACAAAAAGCAAGGGTGTTAAAGCAGGTGGAGGTGGCATGTTAGAGCTAGAATAAATGATGTTCACAGAGGGGGCTCCCTGTCCCTCTTAGAGAAATCAATACTGCTAGTGAGGCCTTTTCATTGCAGAAGTCTGACTGTACCCAGGTCTGACTGACAGAGGTGATATGGCAATGGTCACATTTCATTTGTGTCCTTGGAGTGGACCCAGAGCTCGAGTCTCTGAAGCCTGGTGCTTGTGTGCTCATTTTCTTGGGCTCTTCCGAGCCACAGCCACTGCTGCCTCCTGCTCACTGTCCCTCTGTGGAGCTGCTGCCTCTTCTCCTCAGCAGCAGCTAAGGCAATGGTTGTTGGACCTTGTACATTTGCTGCTATTTGATGCTTCCTTCAGTAGGGCAGCAAGGGAAGGGGGTGTGGGCTTCCAGAAGGATGAGAAAAAGTACCACTACTGGACATCAGATGTGTGAGTTTCCTGTTTAGCAGATGTGAATGTCACCATTTTACATATGAATACAAGAGCTGTCATAGCTATGGTGCTAGTCTAGGAAGTTTATTTTACTCTTATGCAGCTCTGGTCTAAACCTGATACTTCTGAGAAAAGAGAGAAGTTGTGTAAGACATATTATTTTCCATTCAACAGAGAGCTCCCAGAAATCCTTTAGGCCCCAGTCCCACATCCACTTATACCTTTAGTATTTCATTCCATGAAAGCCAACAGAAGCATCCCTAGGCAGCTGTGTGTAAGCACGTGCATGTACAGTGCCTTATTTCATTACTTTGGTGGCAGACAAAAAAAGATGGAGACAGTTTTGCTGCCTCAGCTACTGGCTGTGAAAAAAGCAGCTGCTAACCAGCCTAACTATGTGAATTACTCACCTAAAGGATCCAGAAGATCTTTATGGATCCAGCACTGCATCAGAACACATATTGTTTTTAAAAAAAAACCATTCTGGTTTCAAATCTGAAAGCTGCTAGCAGGTGCTTCAATGCAGGAATGTTCATAAATTATTCATCTTTATACTGTTTGCAGGCAAATGAAACGAATATTGGTTACAGAAAAGTTAGGTGTTCCTATTACATGGAAGGACTCAAGATCTGCTGCCTCCAACACATACTGTTACAGGTGCTGAATTTCAAATCACAGCCTCCAAACTTTTTTCATTTTTGGCTGAGAAGAAACTAGGCTTGTGATAGTGAGATGAGTGTGCTAACATGGGTAATGTTTCCTGAAACTATTCAAAATTGTAGTCATGCTAACATCCTTTCAGATCCAAAATGTTTATTTTCTTAAGTGTCTCAAGCAAATTTGTTGAAAACAGTCAATCTACTTCTGAAAATGGTTACTTTGCTCCTGAGAACTGGCCTGATATATCACATCTGCAAGCAGACATAAATGAACAACTTTCAGACAGTGACTTTAGTAGCATCCTCCCTTTCAACAGGTACGTTTTAATCAAATACCTTCTATATGAGGTAACCACCACATAGAAACTGTAAATGCATTCTTTATGTGGAATATGTGTATGAACATTTGAACAAATTTCACTTGAAAAGTCAGCTTGATTACATCAAAATTATTATGAGACACAAAACTGTGCCTAGCTCTCTACCTCTGGTCTATCTACCCATCTGTTCTATTTTCAAATGATTCATCTTGAGAGCACTTAGAACACCTCCTGAAATGTGCAAGATTAATCAATCCTGCAATGGACTTATGTAAATGCATAACTATGAGGATGTGAGTTGTGTTATTAACTTCATTGGAACTATTCACTGGCTTGAAACTTAGCCAGTCTGAATAAACAAACTGCCAAGGTTTTATTTCTCTTCCCTGCTTCCCTACAGACCAATTGGATTACATTTTTTTTAGGCTTAAGTTTTTTCTCTCTCTACTGCAATATCGGTCTTCTTTTCCTTCTAATCCTTTCTTTCATTTGTCCCTTTTCTACCTCTTGTCTTTTCTCCTTAGTATAAGTATTCACCTTCTCGGGAGAAGTTTTTACACTCCATAGAAGATTCTAATGGAGGACTTTGACTATCTGAGATAGCTTTTTAGTGTACAATGGGGCTCTCAGCTATAGCCAGTGCTCATCAATACTATCACAACATAAATATATTCAACAACAACATCCATAACAATGTTGACAGACTATTAACAGTGTCAAACACTCTGATATATCCAGGTCAAAGAGGTTGTTTTCTTAATGTCAGCTTGAGAAAGTGTATTTTCATTTTCACTCTAATGAGGAATTCAGCAGTGTACAAATGAGGTTAGGAAAAATGTGAAGAAGGATCTTATCAGAAGTTTAGAAAAGTAGGTGTGGACTAAAAAATCTGACTGCTTTTCCACTTTTCAACTGAAAGGACATTGCACTTACATGCAGCTATATCAAGAAGCATGTTTTCCTAGAGCAGCAATACAATGAGAATATCTTTCCTCAAGGAAGAGATGCAAGTATATGCTGTATGACTAGAATGGCAATTGACACATGATTAAGGGCATTACCATGATTTGGAATCACTCCTACTCTTCCATTATCAATAGAATTTAACTTCTTAGACTTTTTTTCCTAAACTGACAGCACTACTCTTCAAAATAGACAGACCTTCTATACAAATTACAACTGGAAAATACAAGTGGCACTGTTTGGCTAGCATATAAACCTCAGCTGATTGTTTTCAGTTTGATTCATGCTGGGTGTGCTTTATTTCTGCCTAAAAAATAATGCCCATTTTCAAAAGGAAAGGAGCTGTGAATAATCTACTTTTTATATAAGCATTGCTACTAAGCAGAGCAGAATAAAGATGCCTTCATTCCACTAACAATTATGAAAAGATCATATCAGACAATGACCTTTAGAAATGCTTCAGTGACCACTGTGTCAGGCTGTAAGTCCTAAGCGGGAATTCTTCAGACAAGATTTGACTTCACTTTCATTTATATGCCTAATTTTGCCCCATTCACGTTAACATGATTTTTACTGTTGACTTTAACAAGGGAAGAACAAAGTCCTGATGTGGAATAAGCTCACAGAAATTAATAGATAGCCATATGTACAATGGAGGACTGATTTTAGCTGTGTATTTTGCTTCCTGGCCTCCTGATTTTCCAAGGACATCCTCTGATTTTATGTTGATGCCAATTAGAGGGAAGGTAGAGGTAGAATTTATAGTACTGCCATCGATAAAACTCTTACTGAAGTAAATGGGAAATATGTGCATGAATTTGGCTGAGTATTGCTATGGTAGGAGAGAGCCCATGGACTGATTATTTTCAGTTTGTAGATGGACTAATAACCTCAAGAAAGCAGTGAAAGAGAAATGCCTATTTGTTAAGGCTTTAAAATAACATTTTCAAGTGAACTTCTTATAACAACACTCTGCGTAAGATTCAACAATACAAATCCATAATATTCTCCTGCCATTCAAGGTCACGTTAACCTTCTTGAAGAAGAAGCCAAGAACTCCTTAAGTTAATCATCCTCTACATTGAAGCTGGTGCTTATTTGATTCTGAGGTTTTGTTCAAGATGGAACAAGCATGTGAAAAATTGGTGAAATGCAAGATTTCATTTACACAAGGTCAAAGTGACCTAGATTTCAAGTGAGGTTCACAGTAATATTGGTCCTTCACATAAGAAGAAGTTTTGTGCACAGTTCATTTCATATTTAAGACGTTTGCATAAGAGTATGTAAAAGAGCATTTTCTTCTTGCTCTGCCCAGGAAGGTCAAATAACTGTTAATACTAGATAAACCTTGTGTGAGTACTAGTCCCCAGAATAACTTGGATTATGTTTAGTATTCTCAATACACAACAGTTTATTCAAGGAGTAAATATAGAGACAGGGGCATCTACCACAGATTCAAGTTGTACAGCTGTGTGAGCTCTGGCTGTGCCTGCTGAGGATTTGGGCCCACTGTTAGCTAAGACAAGTAAGTGTAATGAAAATAGACAATTTATATCAACTGCAAGACTGGTAAAAGACTTTTGAGTATTCAACTTTGTCTATGATGGAGCTCAAAAATAGAAGTAATTTTATTAAAAAGGGGACACATTTTTAGTAGAACATCTTTATGACAATATAAGAAGAAATCGATGTTGTGGTATTAATATCTCACTGACTCAGACCTAAACAACCAGTATATGCACTGGTGAAAAAGCTGCTAGCTTGAAAATTAACAATTAATTTTATATTAAGTTTGGCAGAATGAGAACAATGCAGTCAATTGCTCTAGCAAACAGCATGATTTATATATCACATTTAATTACACATGAATTCTTTAATGTTATTATTTAAAAAAGCACATTAAACTTCTCTTATAAATATTTCAGCAGTAACATAATGGACTGAGTTGTTATTTGTAGTAAGGTTTTTTTCCTTCACATTTTCCATCTGTCCTACCTGCCGACATGTCAATAGACAGATCAGGGACACAGACGTTGAAGACAAATGGCCAGTATGAGATGTGCAGCATAACTGATAACTGCAACAGACAGAATCAGATTTGAGGTGATCTTTTGTAAAGAGTGTTACACTACATTGAAGTAGCTACTCACTTTTAGCTTTTAAATGTTTGTCAGCTACGGTAATTGAAAGAGGAACACAAACGTTGTGACAAGCTGTGATATTTTTCCTTTAAGTATTTCCATAAGTTAGAGAGATGAGAAATCTTCAATGTACACGTTTCCTAATATGTTTTTGTTATCTGCTGACTTTCCTTGTGCTGAAGGTCGGAAAGTTTGAAATTCCAGTTCAGAGGAAGGGCTGTCTGATGCCTTGAGGACAGGTCCCTCACCGTGGAGGCAGGGTCCCTGCCTGGCTTCTCCGGGAGCGCAGGTACTCTGGCACACCTGACAAGAGCACACTGCCGCCTCCCCTGGGACCCCAGCTCTTTCCACCGGCTAATGCAAGGACAGAAAAGCCTCTGCTGCAGCCCACTCCTAGCCTAACACCACTTCGGCAAGGCTTGTGGTGCGAGCCAGAAGCAGCCCTTGTACTCACAGAGAGTACGAGCTTAGTAGCAGTACCTACCAATCCATCTGCTCAGTCACTTCGTGAGCTTTTACTCACAGAGTAACCTGCAGAGAGGCCAGGAATTCTGCATCATTTGTCTTTAAATCCAGCACTTATGACTGCAAGCCACTGCATTATTTATAAAAGGCATACTGCTCTCTTCTTTTTAAATACAACCCATCCTATTCTGAACACCTCTTTAAATTGAATATTGTCTTATGCACCTTGGTTGTGTGTGGAAATATACTACTTCAAGGTAAAAGCAGAGGAGGTGAATTATTATCCTGGAGGCTGTTCGTACACTTCCACGATCCACCCACTCATTTTACCTTGAGGGCGATGAGAATTGCATGGGCTGGTCAAGAACAGAGCAAAGTACTCAAGTGCTGACTGACAAGGTTGCCCCTCCTAAGTGTTCGCTCTGAGCTCTGATCTCCAAGCACTATTGATACTCGGCAGTGAAGCAGAACTGCTGACGTTCCTGCTGGGCTCCACGCAGAAACCTGAACATCCCCACTGCATTCACAAATTGGAGCCAGAGTTCAAGGAAGAAAACTTAAAGCAGGAATTTTCATCTTAAATGAAAGATGTTTTCACTCTGGCTCCTATTCAGTAATGTACTAAAACATGCACCTAACTTTCGACATTAAAACCCTATTGTGTGCTGGAAGGCTAGAAGTCAGATGTGTGATTGAACTTAACTTGCTGAACTTAGGCCTGTATCAAGATAGAAACCTCTGAAGCACCTCTCTTTATTAAAAATATATTTCTACCAAAAGGTGATATGTTCCAGATACAACAGCAGACTGTATTTCTTAATAGCTACTTCACAATCTCAACCTTCCTAATGACACTGTAAACCACTGGTTATCATACCAGATTTAATGCGTGTATATGTAGAATGAAAGCTCCATTACAAAAAGAGGTATCACAACTGGCCTCAGAACTCTTGCTTTATTATGGAAGAAAAGCAAATATATGTGTATCTACATATCTGTATGTATTTAATTTCTAAAACACAGGGGGTAAGTTCCTGGCACCAGTAAATTAACTACCTTCCCATGGATTTCAGTACGACAGGATTTCTCCTCACACTTCTTGTCAGCAGTTTGATCGCTTACCTGATTTCCTTCAGCATGTGGTTTAAACTTCACCCAGTTCTTTTTTCCCCTACTTCTTGTTTTATAAAAATGAAAACATAACTAACCGTGATTATAAAAAGAAAAATCTGCACATTTACAAAGGCACGATTTTTTCCCTTCATCTACTGGAAATGTGTCTTTAAAGTTTTAAAACCACATTAGAATATTAGCTATAAATAAAATAGTTCTTTTACATGAATCCTCAGAGGTACACACTGAACTTAAAGTGGCAAGAAAATAATCTACAAAAGTAATTTTGAAACAGTTAGGCCTCCTTAGGAAAAAAAAAACAAAGAAAAGGGAAAACATGTAACGCATGTAAGTGTTAAAAATGTTGCTCTTAGAACTTGCTTGTGAGAGTAACAACATTGCATGGACCAAGCCACAGATGGGCACATGGTAAGTCTCTGTAAGGATTCTCACTATTGCCATATGGTGCTGCTGCTGAAATGTAAAGGGGGAAATCAGAGATGGGGGAACCAAAGACTGTAAATTTAAGGCAATGCTTTAAAAGAAATTGAGTGGGGTGGCTTCTTAGCACCCAGTTGGCATGTAATAGAGCTCTTCCCTGTGTAAATCTTCCCGCTCTTCCACTGAATGCTTCTCCCAACAACTGGAGGTGTATGTGTAGTAGGAGTGGGTGGCTGGGTCAAGCTGGTTGGAAATGGGGGTAATAAAGAGATAAAAATATTATACCCAGGTAGGTAAGGTGGAACAGGAAATCAGCATTGGAACTATTTTCCTGTAAAGGGGATGCTGTCAAAGGGTTGACCATCACTGGAAAGTCATCCTCTATCTCTACTATGGGCCTCACAAAGGTGAAGTACCATCCAATCTTATGTGAGATACTGATGTATATCACGTATGTGGCATGCGGGTGGATGTAATCGAAAAAAAGCCCTCGATATGCAAAGCCTTAGACCCTTCGAAAGCTCTTGGGCTGGGCAGAGAGATGAGCCTTTCCCCCCTCACCTGTCTGAAGTCATGTTCTGACTGCAGTGTGGACGAATCACCCTCAGCTGCTAAATTAATTGAGCCAAAATTTGAAGGAGAGGGACCCACGCTTCACCCTTTCCACATGCATGAATAACTCGGGGAGGGAGGGGGCTTCCTGATCTGCCAGCTAGACCACTCTGCTAACACTTTCAAACAACATACCTTCAAATCCTCGTCTAGACATGGCCTTATGCAAATGAGAGATAAGAATCAGCCCCTGAATGGGTGTTTTGTTATATAACCACCGATGAGGCACAGGGAGTTAAACATTTGCAGTAGTTTGTAACATTCCTAAAGCATTACATTTTCAGCAAAGTGGATTATCTTGTCTCATTTTTCTCTGATGAACAATCAACTGCGATCTTGACACATGAATTTATTATGCTTGGGTTAGACAAACTGAGCCTTAATAAGCTTCAGTTAAAACTTCACTTCGTGTTTGTGGAGGGAAAACTCAGCACTTAGGTTGCCTGACAGGGGTATGAAAATGAAATCAGGCTTCCCTACCCTTATCTAGCTTAGGTTGGATATCTATATACCAAAGATGTGACTTTTTTTTTTTTTATAGGTTTTGTGAGATATTTGATTGCTTTGTTGGAATGGTTCCACAGTATCTGACTGAGCTGACCTCCAGATGTATCTCCTCCGGGGCATTATGTTCTGTTTCGCATTATCAGCTGCATGCTCCAAAGGTTAGGTTGTGAGAGCTTGGGTGGGGCTTTTAACTCCCTCTTCCAGCTGAACGGTTGCGGCCTGCCTGTTTTCATGTGCTCACATGGTTAATTCTACCCAACAGTGAAAGAAAAGCAATACAAACTCCGCTTGATTTAATAATTGCAGTCATGATTTATGTATAATGGTGTCACTTTATTGAACATTGATTTGATAGATACCGGACAGCATGTGCCTGGCTTATTTGGAAAGTTTATTCAACACTACAGATCCTTTGAGAAATGTGCAGAAACTCCTAAATATATGGAACAAACTCATCTGGTGTAAATCAGGTGTCTGATTTGACAACAGCAGTAATGGTAAGGCAATAATTAGTATGCATAACTATTTCAAGGTGTGTAAAGTAATACAGTTCTAGTGGCGGAGTGTCATGGATTTACGCCAGCTGAGGATATGGCCCGTAGAACTGACAAGGAATGTCTATGCCTACTAAATACTGAAGCTGCTAATGTATTTCAGCCGGTACTAACTGTTTTTATGTCACTGGAAAATTACAGAAGTGCTAGCTCTTGCAAATCAGACATCTAAAAGTTTTTGCAATTTTTTCAGTTAAGCGGTCAGAAAAGTGAGGCTGCATTTTGCACTGTGACAGTCCTCGTTAACATTAAACCCCAGCTTGACACACTGATCAGGCTTCTTACTAGCTTAGGCATCATCACTGCAATTTGCACTGGCTTATTCCTGGATTGAGGCAGGATGAAAAGTTGAATATTTGGTTAGCCTTCTGGCATAATATGAAGATGCATTTAGGATGTTTTTGAGACTGTTACAATTTCAGGTAGTCACTCAGAAAGAAGCAGCTAGTGAGTATAGAAAACTACCATGTATTTCCAACAGCATATTGTTTATAAGTAGCCACAGCTGAAAACACATGCAAAGTATTTTAAACCCAATGGCTCAGCTAGCTTCTAGTTTCTAATTTATGTAGAGGGTATTGAGGGTTGTACTACATGCCATATTTTGTCCTGCCAGATTTATGTCTCGGATCACTTCAGTCTCTGGTATGTCTTTTCAAGGATTCGAATCACTGAAGGTAAAAGACCTCACAGACATGAGGACACCAAAGTCCTTCACAGTGTGGCCATAAGTTGAGCTAGCACTCTTTCCCAGCTTCTGTTTTGTTCAATTCAAGGCCTGTGGGTGTTTTGAAATGCAAGGGTTTTTTTTTTATTCCTAGATCAACTTTCTTTGGAATGTCATTGGCAACCGTTGGCCTAACTACTGGTGGGACTTGACCATGTAAGAATATTTACAAGGGTTTTTAAGACCAAGGTCTCTGCCCTGGCTTTACTTGTACTGCTGCTGACACAATAACAGTGAAGCTCCCTGGAAATTTTTAGGCTCTAACTCAGCCATTCTTCACATATTTGCATGCTCAACATAAAAGAAGTTTTGAGAAATAACTAAATCTTTGTTACTTCCCCGAGAGCAGGTTCCCTTTGTACAGTTTTGGGCTGGAAGACAAACGAGTGAGCCCAAGTCTGTTCATGTTCAGAGAGTAACTTGTTTTATCTACACAGTCAGTAATCCTGGAAAACAGATGGTTACAGAAGCATGTAGGCAATTCCTTCACCCTCCACTCCCAGTTCAGTGCTAGTGCGTAAGGTGCTGGAAGCCACATTACCTCTAAAGCTGAATGTAGTTCATATAAGAATTAGAAAGGAAATTTCCCCTTAAAGAATTAGAGTTATAAATCTAACAATTGTTATTCTCAAGAGTAAAAATCTGGCCCACATGCTAGCAAAAAAAATTTATACATCTGTGTAGACCAGCACCTTCTTGTGACCTTTGCTAGAAAAATATAAATAAAGAGGAAAGCTAATGGTGTTGTGATATTTTCTTGCTTTCACAGTCTAAGCCAAAACCTGATTTTAATTGTGGCAAGTATCTTTGTGTTAACAGCTATTTTTCTTCCAAGTGACGGGCTATATTGTGTTATAATGTTAATCCATTTTGACAATACAGACAGGATATCTTCATAAGAACCAGATCTTAACAAGACTTTCTATTGACCTTTACCACGTAACTAGGTTATTTTCATAATTTACCTTGATTATCCTCACTTCAGCTATGAAGAGCCACAGTACTTTAGAAAAAGTTTAAACTAAAACCAAATTGTCCAATACAAAAAATTCTCAGATTTGAGATGCTTCTTGAGCAGATGTTTTGAATTTTAAATGACTAAGTTGGTTGCAGTTTACTTGTCCTAATATTATTCAATATTGCTGTGCCTTCTTTTACTAACACAACTTCTAAGAAATCATTATGAAAGAAGAAAAAGTATTACTTGTTGTTAAGCCAGATTGCTTTTTTTAACCCATTCCTCTTTCTTCCTTGGGTTTATTAACCACAGGGTTGGCTACAGCAACATTTAAGTACCTAACCTTTAAATAACAAAGCATGTCCAAGTTATTGTGCTTGTCCATTAGATCTCTTATGTCTTCCTTATTCTCACATAGAAAATAAATGTACTAAGCCTGATCCTTCATTGTCTACACTGTGAGTAGTCATTATGCCCATGCAAGACAAACACAACATGGAAGGAAAAAAATTTGATTTGGTAGCATAATGGATTTACTTTGAACTTATCACAATAATTACACAAGGTGATGAGTGATGAAGAATCTGGCTCATTATTCCTAAGAAGAAACTACCTTTTAGCTAGTACTGCATATCAGAGATATAAAGCCCCTGGTTTATTACAGTGATTATTATTAGTCCAGTTGCCAATCCAAAAATCATATTTGATTGCCTCATGTGCAGCAGAATACTAATCTATTTCCCTTTTTACTTCTTCCTCTATGCTTGTATAGACAGGTACATTTATCTATTCTGCCAAGAGCAATCTCTTTATCTATGCAGAACTAAAATGATTCTTCACTCTTATCAGTATCAGCATCTGCATATATGCAGAGGATAAAACAAAAAAGTTTCCTCACCCCATTTTTTTGTCAGTTCTCTGCTTGGAGGGTGATCAGATGATCAGATCATCTTTAATTGCATAGTGAGCAACAAATATCTGACATTTGAGTTTGAGTGACTAAGAACTGCATTTTGTTGACAATATTAATATGCTCTTGTTTTATGTCTATCAATTTTTAGGAGTTTAATCAGAGTAACACTTTGCTGAAGACTCCCAAGAATACCTCATTCTGGCAATACCTAATGCTAGTCATTCACCAGATAGCACTAAGCTAAATTCCTTCACCTGAAAGATACTGGATGCGTCACACCCCAGTGTATCCTGGGAAGGTAAGTGGTAGTGAAAATAGACCCAGTTCTTAGGGAGGAGGTTTCAAGAGAGAGGATGATCCAAATGAACAGCTTGCTGGCAACAAAAAAGGGTGGTCCCACTCCTCCCCTTCCCTTTCCTCAGGCACTGCTCTGATCTCCTGTCAAACAGATTAAGCACAGTAAAATGGCAAAATGAATCTTCTGAGGGCCTAGTGACCTCACCAGAGGAATTTCACCATCATTTCTTTGGAAGGCAAGATCAAGCCCATAGGGAGACTCTGAAGTAATTTATCTGTGGGAGGAGGAATCTGAAGTTATACGATCCTTAGTTTGGCTGAAGGGACAGGTTTTTCATGCAAAGTTTTCATGAGATTGGAAACTGTGCTTAGTTTTATTTTGATAGCGTTTGGCTGTTTGGTTCATTTTTGAGCAGTACCTAGGGCTCTAACTAAAAGGGAGATAAATAAATGAATGAAGAGGACCTTCTCATCTGTTTGTCAGCCCATGAGTCATCATGATGAGAAGAGGCAAGGTGTGACCCAAGTGCATCTTTCTGATGATATGTGAAAGCACAGTTCTGACCGCTTGTGGTCATTAAAGATCCCACTGCAGTAATTATATCTGTAAAGTGTGTTAACTCTGATGACCTGGCCAAATGCCAAGTCTAAAAATTAACAATCTCCCTTCCAACATTCCCAGTTTGTTTCAAATGGATACTATAGTCTTCATTTCCTCTCCAAAACAGCTATGTTGTTGTAGGCTGCTAAATTCTTCCTGTGTTTCACCACAAAGCTTCAGCGCTGTAGTAGATTAAACAGTCATTATATGGTTTCTGTATCAGCTTGTAAGGCAAGGCAGTATTTCACAAGATGAAAAGCACTATAAAAATGTAAACTACTAATACTTTTGAGCCCGCTCACTGCAATATGAAATTTGGCCAGTGGCAAAAAGTACAGTCAGCTGAGACAGTGTTGAGTGGTTCCATTAACCATTGATGTGCAACATTTCTCCCAGCATGTTTAGTGTCATGAATGCGTAAGTTTGACCTAAAAATCAGATCTTTATTGTATATCAGGGTACTGGCTCTGCTTCCTTTTTAGGTCAGATTCTCATCTGATTTGTGCTGCAAACATTAAGAAGTCCTACAGGAGATACACTTGTGTGAAGCACAAAAACACCCAAAGTAGTACTTGGGCTTTTTGTGCATGTTTAGTTGCCTGCTTTGAGGCCAGTCCAAAAAGGAAGGGTGCTGGACAAACCTTATTGCTCTATGGAGTCAATAGCATAGAACAATTGAGCTAAGGTAATAGCAGAGTCATAAAGGACACAAAACAAGCCATCTGTGTTAAACCAAAGTTCTCTCCCATCTGATGCCAATGCTGGGTGCTTAGAGAGAGAACATAAGAAAAGGGCGCAGCTGTAGCAGTATTTTCCCTGGTAGTGTCTCCCCAAATTCTCCCAGCTTCTGGCAGTCTGCAGGATTGTACACAAAGAAACAATGCACAGAATGGATAAACCAGTGGCATGGAGAAATGATATACAGATGTAGCTGATGCTGAAAATGCAATTTGCATAATATGGTAATGTATGCATTATAGTTCCAACTACATACATGATCAAAGCATCCATTGTAAATGATAATGCAAATTAATTTTAGGCTCATTATTATTAATTGAACCTGAATAGAAATCAGATTCAGTAAAAATAGAATAAAGAAACAAACTGAAACTATGTAGGGAAACAGTCATTAATACGATTATTCTCTCTGACTTACAGTTAAGTACATGCTCCTGTCTGTGTTTCTCCTTCTGCCTTCTCTGGTATGATTTCAGATACAAATTCTCCATTATTCTGCAGCTCATGCTCTTGGTTTCTTGTTGATGTTCATGTCACTCTCTCAGCACACTTTCTCAAATGTATTATTAAGGTCTGCATGGTCTAATAGGTTGCCATTACCCTGAGCTTTATGCAGCCCTTTTCCAAACTAAATCAAATTTGAGTTTGAATAATGTTGATAGGAACATTTGCCTAAACTAAGTTTGTTACTTCAGTAATGGGGTTGTTTTTGTGAATTAATGGGTCATTTGTTTTTAAAAACAGAACACCAGTATGTTCCAGATGTTCCTGCCCCTTCTAATAACTTTTAAATGGTGATCTTTTGTCCTGTTGTAATGGTTTCCGGTTTCTGCAGTGGCTTATGCCTGGAGACAGGAGAAGGATAAAATAATGGGATCAAGCCATTATCCAGCACTGAAGTTTCTGTCCTAAAGTGGGTTTTAAATCATTTAATCATATAATGTAATTATATCCTGATTTTCACTAAATATACTTAAATCTGGTGAGACTACATTTCTTTTTTTTTTTCCTAGACAGTACAGATCTTCAGTGACTACAAAATTATTGAGCATTGATAACTCTCATTAACAACCATAAGAAATGCATAGTCTCCTTAGAATTAAAGTCACCATAGGGATATGAGCATCTTTTCTTTCTCTGTGAATATTTTAACTTTATCATAAACCTACTTTCAGTGTAGGATAATGCATTGGGCAAAGACTGCATGCAATTGTAGATGCAAAAAAATATTAGATTTCTTCCTAAATTGAGGAAGTAAAAGAGGACAGATAAAATTTGTGATCTCATTCCTAAGAACATTCCTACCTGTCTCTCCTTGGTAAGTTATTAACAACTTCATTCTGGCATTTTAAAAGAAATACCATTTTAAGTAATAATTAATCTTGTTCTTTTCCTTACTGTTATTTTTATTTTCCTTATTATAGACCTTATGATTTGTTTACATGTGTCACTGTGAGAAGTGTTAATGAAACTGCATATCTCATTTTATTTTTTTTTACAGTTTATATTATATTGATACTTATAACTGCAGTGAAGTTGCACAGAGCTTATTATCTTTATATCACAGTAAGTACTAGTTAAAACCCGATCACTTTCCCAAAGTTATTTTGGAAAATGTGTTGGAACGATGTTGTGTTTGGTATCACAGTGGCCGCCTCTGAACCAACATGGCCAATACACCATTGATCTGATACTGCTTGCATCACCTACAGGGAGCAAAGATGGAGTGACAATTGGAAGACACACTTTACCCTGCTGTATTTGAGATGTTCTCACCCTCCCTCCTCCGAGGGAGATACAGGCAAGGAAAAGCTGAAACTCTTTTCCCATTTTCAAACATAAAACCATTCTGATTGGGAAGTCCCCATTACCAAATGTGCCTGCAACATGTGCAGACAGTAACAGCATTAGAGCATGCCCGAAAGATGGATTTTGTCACCTTTATTAATGACAAATGGCTTTTCACTTCATATGTACTCACCAAAGTCAGCAGGACTTGAAGCAGAGTATGCAGATACTGATTTTGAATCCTGGACCAGAATCCCCAATCCTCCCAAATTTTACATTTTTCAGAAATGCTGGTCACTGTTTTAACAGCTCTAATACTGGATGTTGCAGGTGTCCCATATTGACAGCTGCAATTTTACTGATGCTATGCAGCACAGGATGTCCAGTCTTATTAAGTTTCAAGACATAGGAAATGCAACTCAGTATCTGAATGTATAAGAAGGAAGGAGCCTTTCAAAGTTCAAGGTAAGTGCCATTATTTTTAGGTTGTTGGAGGAAGTGAGAGCATTTAATGCTCCTTTACTTAATTTAAAGTACTTAATTTTAAAACTTGCTTTTCATTTTTAATGTTTCCTACAAAATTCAAGATGACTGTGGAAAACAGTAGATGCTGATAAATAAATCAATTACAGGCTTTCATACTTACACGCTTCTGGCTTCTCCCTCCCCAAAAGCCCACAATAGTTGGAGGAGGTTCACAAATGGGAAATGCAGAACTGCCAGAGACTTGGACCCTTCCTGTGAAGACAGACTGAAGAGAAGACAGCATACAAAATACGTGATGCTATATAGAAGGCTTTGAATCAGAATGGGGGCAGGGCAGGGGGTAAGTATACAAAATGCTAAACAAAATAAAAATGTGTAAAAAAATATACACATGTTCACTGCACTCAAAATTAGTCCGTTGACCTTGTTTCCTGAGGTCATAATTTACATCAGCCATTCAGCAGGATTCAAAATCTGACTAAATATTGACGTGAACAACAGCAAACTCCCAAGGTATAAAAACAAGTTTTCTTAAAGTCTTATTGGAGAGAATATAATTTCCTACATTGTAAGCCATAAGGTGATTCCTATTCATCAGGAGCAAGGAGGAAATTTTTCCTGAGAATGCGTGTTTATTTCTTCCTTAGTTCCTTGCACTTTTTCTAAGCTTCTGCTCACTAACGGTATGATGACGGAAAACACGGACTACTGTGGTCTGATCCAGCATGGTGATTCCTACAGCTCTACTGAGAATGGATATTCAATAAATAAATAAAATTCCTTGTGATGTGCAAAAGGAGGAAAGGGACAAAGCACTTCAGGCCAAGGTCAGAAAGCCCCTATGAGATCTATTCTCAATTACTCACTGTATTTTTTTTTTTTTCACATGGCTTATTCTTGCAGACTTTGTCTGATGACTTTCCATCTCTAAGGAATTTTTTCAGATATTGACAATAGGTGTTTTGGCTTAAATGGCAAGCATGACAAACTGTAAAGTTGCATACTAGATATTCTGGTATGTGCTCATATCCTGGTATGATCTCATTTTAAGGAATGTGATTGTGACTTTTCCAGCATTATAAACTGAAATCAGGATTTGGTTGTAGACTGCTGCATACCATGTAAAATACTGTCTCTCTATGAATTTCAGCTCATGTCAATACATCTTCACAGCCACTGCTGGAAAGCATCACCAATTACTGTGGCTGTTTACGGAGCACAAGAACAGAATATTTGATTTTACCAGCCTCTAAGGACAACAAAGCTGAATTTGAACTCTAGTTAAAGTTTTGCTGATTACTCTTGACCTTTCTGGGACAAAGACATGAAGGTCACTGGAGTCATGATTTTTTTCACATTCTGCTTGTCTTTGTCATTCCCCTAACAATGCAGAGGACTAGAAACAAGAGCTGGGTGGTGTTTTTTTCCCCCTGCCTGTATATCTATTTAGATTAGTCGCCAGGTTTTCCAGTCTACGGTCATTGAAGGTCATTTGTTTTATAGCAGAAATTCTCAATTGGAACCTCATCTTGTAATCAGAACTTAAAAACCCAGGTGAGGTTTTGTATCTCCTCTGAAAGGGTAGGTTGTTGTATGATTAGCTTCAGAATGTTAAATGGACTGTCTGTGTAATGACGGGTAATTTTGGGGGGCTTAAATTGTACTATGAGAAGACCTGTCTTGAATAATAAGTACTGGGCTATATTATAAAGAACAGTATTCTAGGCTTCTCCTAAATGCTAATTCTATTACACGTTAACATTTCCTTTGCTGTAAAATGGCAAAAGGCAAGCCACCAAGATGTAAAAATCTTGCAAAGTGCATTTTCACTTATAGACTGTTCCTAAGAGCAAGCTGTTTCCTGAAAATGTCCCTTAAATAAGCATCCACTTACAGTGGTCATCATTATATAGTCAGCATCTGCTAATAGCTGTTCCACAGCCTCGGTTGCTGGCAAATACAGAGTATTTGTTGTAATCTATAGAGTGATGGAAATGGGTGTATAATTTTTACACTAATTTTTTAAAACTCTTCTTAGCCCTAAATATGAAGCATCAGTCACACTGTGTAGATGTACTCCTAGAGGCAGTTCACAAAGTCCGGTGTCCTGTATATTCTTTGAGTCTGCAAGATTACTGGTGGAAGTCTGAAAGCCTTTTTTAATTTTTGATTGATTGATTGATTGATTGATTACTTTAATGTCTCTTTGGCCCATGTGCAATTCAAACTTAAATACAAATATATACATTTACATGTGTGTATATGTATATAAAAAAGTAACCAAAACTGAAGACTCCATGAAGGAATAAATCCAACCCTGCCATGATATTGTTATGGAGGTTATTATTTTGCTTTGTTAGGGTAAACCAGCTTTTTGGCCAACATCTCCTGACCTAGAAGTTGACCTTTGATTTCTTCATTTTTATTACTCCTTAGGTTCCTAGCTTCAGGGACCAACCCATAGATAGCTTTAGCCTGTTCCATCTCTCTATTTATACCAGTTGCTGGCTCCCTTTCTGTGTGTCCATTTGACCTCCACACAGCTGCTTGGATACAAGCAGGAGGTTATCCCGCATAGGGTTCAGTGTCAGACACTGCCCCACACGGTGCCTGAGCTTGATGAGTGTCTCCAGTTGGCTATCACCCCACAGTCCACCACCATCCCCATCATAACCTGTGACATCAGCTCATCGCTTGCTTCAGCAGGCATTATTGTCACTCTTATTGGCAAGCCAGGCATTTTCAGCACATGTCTGTAGGCAGCCGGTGGATCCACAACTTGGCCCCATTCCCTAAAGAATCACTCTTCAGGCACACCTTTTTGATTCCTCTCTGGGCTTGCATGAGCTGACATCACCCAGCTCTTAAGCTTTTCTCCAGAACCACTAACCTAATGCCAGATTACCTTTCTTCTTTATCTTCTTTAGCCACCATACAAACAGAGCTCCTTTTAACTGATTGCTTTTGTGTATTCACTGTACATGGATTAAAAATGTTCAGTGGATTTCAAAATATCCCACTCCGATAGATTCCAGCTCAGCAAGTCCACCAGCTTCCCGGAAGTTGCAGACACCACAAACATGCAAGTACCCCTACTCTCCTTGTTTTTAATCCGTGACATATTCTGGGATCCACATTATGCCACTGTTGCTTTGCATGTCTCCAATGCAAAGATGATGGAAAACTGCTGTAACTGAATGTCTGGAAAAAAAAAACCAAAACACAGAAATAATCAATACCATTCAGAGCTATCTGCATTTTTCAGTTGCCATTAGCCAAACTAGACCCTGACTACTTTGGAGAACAGAAGAAGGCAAAGGTGTTAAACAACTTCTTTTACTCAAATTCATTTCACGATTCAGACACGTCCCAGGGATCTGGGCCTGCATTTCTAAAGCAGGTTATTTGGTTAAGGCCAGGCTGACTTTTCCAGCTAGCTTCCTTTCTCCACAGCTGAGACCTCAGAAGAAAAAAAAAAAAAAAAAAAAATTAGTTTAACTCACATTAAAAGGGCACCTTTAACTTTAAGTACCATTCCCAGACAGCCTCCTGCTTCTCTCAGGCTGGCAACCAAATACCAGCGTATTAGTGAATGCATTTACTTCTTGATGAAGTACAGACCTTAAAAAGCTAAGCTGGTTACAAGGTTCATGACAGACAGCAAGGTCTTTCACTGCAGAAAGAAACATGCAGCCACAGAAGGAGACTGCCTACATTGTATTGTAGGAAGACTACAGTTTGAGGTATTTTGCTTTTTAATAGGCTATGTAGTCTCTTGGATGTACGTGGGTACTATGCTGACTATAGGGTCATTTCTCCAGCAATAGTGTAGGGAGCTGTGTGTTCTCTTCTAGCACATGATTTAGTTGATGTTCCTGAACCTAATGAATTTTGGCGGCAGGAATGATAATAGCAGACAATTGTTTGTCTCCAGTCACTAAATTTTGTTACAGAGTTAAAATAAACCTGTCTGCTTGACTAGTCTCATGTGTAACAAAATAAAAATAAGCCTTCACAAAGAATCATTTTCAAGCACCATTTTACTTTTTGTCTTAGGCTCGCAAATGCCTTTCATGTTTTCTGATATGTCAGATATCATAATGCAAAATAAATAACCAAGTGAAACACACAGAGGTATTCTCTGGGTGGCTTGTGATGGAGAAAAAGAGCCTTCTGCTGCTTCCTTTGCCTCCTTCGTAGTGTTTTTTTTCCTACGCTTGCAATAGATGCTTCTTTGTAGCATGCGCATGAAACACTTATGTTATTTTAATGCTGTACTATTTTGCAGCATTTTGGAGCCCAGTCACAGCGCAGGCAGAACAAAGTCAGCCCCAGCTCTGAGGACAGCCCATCCCACACTCCACCTCCCACGGCAACAGGAGACTAACATTCTAAATGTTGATGTGTTCAACACATCTGCCACGCATGCAGATCATGGAGACAATGACATTGGCTGAGACATTAGGGGTTTTGCAGAAATGCCTATTGGTTGCTAAATACATCATTCAAATGTAACCATTTTTTAAAAAGGCTTAAAGCTGGTGCTTGCCACAGGAGACCCATGTGAATTCAGTTTTGAAGGAAACGGAGGAAGACGCAAGTGGAGCAGGACTTCTTAGGTCAAATATTTAAACGTCCCCCAGTCATTTAGGAACTCACAGCCTTAATTTCAAAAGTGAATTGGAATTGAATTTCAAGGAAAAAAGAACTTAGGACATTTTTGCAAGGAGGACTAAGTTCCCGTTTCACTTTTCAAAATATTACCCTTTCTGTTTAAAAAACACACTGCCACATACAGACCCACTACCATCACTCCACAACAGAGAGACAACAGCAATAATTCTGTGCTGGTTAGCCCAGTGCAGTGCCTGCCCACTAACAATAGCTGTATCAGGGCTGGAGAGAAGAAAAATCTCTCTTACTCTCCTGCAACAGGACCTTTTTCCTTTTTTGGTAAGTGAATCACAATTAAATTTTACTGGAGCCAAAGTTAAACTTAAAACCAAAATACTGTCCTCCTCTGGTCCCTAGCTCTAGCATTGTAGCTTGACTTTACATTGAAGCCGTCAAATAAAACTTCAAAATGGCATAGGACCAGTGACCTACCATTTAGCATCAGTTTGCATTTTTTCCATAAAAGCAAACCTGTTTGTGCTAGAAATAGCTATAGGCATTTGACTCATTAAATTTGCGTTTGAATGAACATTTTTTTCTGATCAAAATAAAATGTTATTTCTAAGTTACCCACAAAAAAGATCGATTAAAGCTCCTTCCTAAAACAAAGCAGACTTTCTACCCTTTAAAGTAGGGCTCATAAGTAAAGGCTGTTATTTCCATTTTCTATGAAGTTATTCCAGCAATTAAATCTATTCTGAAAAGATTTTTTTCCTCTATAAGACTAATAACTGTGTCCCTCAAAATAATAATAACAGAGTGGATTAATTCATTCTAGAAAGATAAATAAAATTACTCTCTGCCTTACATTTTTTTTGCTTTTGACCTATAGGTCAAATTAGGATAAAACTTCCTGTTAATACTCACATCTAGCTCTTTAAGGGAAAACATGTTGACAGTGGCTTAAAAGCAGTTTCAAAGAATGAATCATCCAGCATCCTTCCTTAAAATCCCTCATAAAAATCTCTTACTTCCCAGCCTGTAACCTTTCAAGGTCTCTTCCTGAAACTGGCGTCCACACCCAGCTGATGTTGGGTTTGCACTCGCTGCTGTACAGTGCCCCCCTGTTCTGTAGGTGATGCTGTCCAGGGAGATTCCTGGCATCTGTATAACACCCTTGAGTTGCTGCATGCTATGTTTTTCCAAATTGTCTTCTGGTTCATTAAAATGCAGTGAAAAATTCTGTACTTTTTAAAAGTCAATGGGGACAGCTGCAGGAGCATGATTTTGCTTGGATGGAGTAAGACCATTGGGACCCAGACCCATATCTAGGTGTTTAACCACTGAAAATCAACAAGGCTTTGCTGATTTCTTGCAGCTGAGGGACTTTCTGTACATTTTTGAAGGGCCTCAAACTACTTTTATTAAATACCTGTCACACTGATACACACTAAGGCTACACTCTACACAATGGCATCAATAGCTGTTTTCCCACCAATTTCAATACTTCCACATATGATAAAACTTGCAGCCACAGAAAATCCTGTGGCACGTGAAGTACATTGTGTGGGTCATATCCTCAGCTGGAAGAAATTTGGCATAGGTCCCTTGACTCCATTAATATAAAGTCAATTTGCATCAGCGGTATCTCTGTCCCTAGAAGTTGATTTATCATTTGGTCCTTTAGCCTAGGTCAAAAACTATCATGCATGTACATAATTGCATGTGCAGAACAGTTGACATGTAAAGAGAAAATATGTTTTAAAATAACATTTAAAGTATGTTTAGAAAGCCACAAGATTGTTCCTAGTTGTTTTTACAGAGCTTATGACAAATTTCTGATATGCTAACCACCTGTGAAGGCAATGCTAACTCCTTCCAGTTAGAAAGGCTTCTACTTGGTCTTCGTCTTTACAGCCAAAGATTTCAAGGACACGGCTTGTTGCTTAATTCATTTGATCCTGTTGGCTAGCTGTCAACAAAAGTGACAATCCTGTATTTGTAATGTCATAAACTTCCAAGTATGATGTTCTAAACTGAGGACCATGACTTTGACTTAAGGGCAGGAGCAGATGGCTTGGGCACTTATGATCTTGTTTTCAGGAAGCAAGACCTTGCAATCATAACACTAAAAAGTTACTTCATTGGAAAAGAAGGCAAGAAATCATTTTGCTGAAGTGCCCCTACTGTTTCTCCAAGCCTTCCCGAAAAAAAAATTGATTTCTAAGATCTGTGCAAGACTGCATATTTATTGCACTGAATGAAATATGGATTGCATGAATTCTGCTGGTGTGACATTCAACTCACTGGAATATTATGAGTTTGACAGTTTGACTCTAACTCAGTTTATTTCCCACTTGAGAGACTGGAAAGGAACAGATGGGGATGTGAGAACGACCAGGGAGGGGAAGAGCGTGCAGCAGCTTGTGCTGCCGGCCCGGTGTCAGCGCACCTCCCTGCAGCTAGCCAGGGGTTGTGACCGCCATCTAGAAGTGGTTTTCCAGACATTATTAAAGCTGCAGAAGCACATGTAACTCTTAAAGCAGGCGTTAGGCAGCCCCAGAAGTTAAGAGAAGGTCTGCTGAGTATACGCTGTTCCAAATTTAGCACTGGAAGGGAAAAGGTGATCGAGGTCAGCTTTACAGGTCTTGTAGGACGTTGGCTGTCTCAACTGATCGTCAGTGCCATCGGGCATGTCCCTACATTAGTGCTGAGTTAATAGATAACTAGCTGCATCATCACAATATTTACTCCGCTGGTTTGGACACTTTTTTTTCCTGTTAATAGCATCTCTCTTTTTTAAATGTTTTGTGTATTATCAGGTCTTTTGTCTACTTACCAGACTTTGTGTCCTTATTACATATACTGCTTAGTCATATATTTACTGAAAATTAATGAAGAAGAACACTTGGCACGTTCCAGAGTCAAAATACTTTGCAAACATTAACTAATTAATAATGTATCCCTTATTTTCAGGCATGCTAGCATGCTTGAATGCCGAGTGAAATTCTGCTAAATCATTGTCTCCCTGCATGTCCCCTGCTCTTTTGCTAACCCATTACATGGTTCAAGAGTCCGATTATTGAGTTTGGTTATAGACAGCAAGTCTGATTCAAACTTCTGATAAGCACATGATTTCCGAAATGCCTTTATAATCCAGACCAGGCTTCTAAACAAAGCTCAATGTGACACATAGCTGTGTCTGAGTGCATGAGTTATGATCTTAAAATAAGCTGGAAGTCTTTTATCTGACGAAATACAACCCACCATTTTAAGAAGGCCTGGCCCCAGACAGCTGGGGCTTTGCCTAGGAATCACAGAGATTTTACTCTTTTGTTGTATATTCCAGTGGAGACCCTGAACTGAGAGCACTCTGTATGCCAACAGGGATACTGCAGTAATGCTAGCCCTGCCTTATGCAGTAGCTCAGGCCAGGGCCTTGCATTTAACTCCTTGCCAGCCAAGAGGACTCTGGCAGTTGCTCTCAAGATAGAAAACCAAGACACAAATCTTATAATTAACATCAGCTATGCCCATGCTTTATAGAGCCTTGTAACCGGTTTGGTTCAAAGGTGTTTGTTTTCACTGCAGAGTTTACAGAGGCTGCGCCTTTATTTATCCCAGGACACTCTTATAAATGTTTGAGTGCAAGGCTCAGTTACTGCAATTCCCTCATAGCAGGAGTTTGCCATAACTCAGCTGGTTCACGAGGCTTGCTCACAGAGCTGACAGCTTGAGCGATATTGCTCCCACCTTGCTTTCCCTGATTTTTGCCAGCATTTGTATCACATTCCCCTTTCTGTTTACCGTCTCCCTGCTGCCTTAGCATGATGCAAACTCTCGTCTTGAAAGAAGCACAGGGCGTTGCAGAAGTGCTTTGGGAAAATATCCCTTCCTGAAACTTCTAACAGGCAGATTAAGTCATCTGCAAGTCCAGATGCCTCTTCAAGGGTTTTATTGGGGCGGGGGGTGGGGAGGGGCAGAGTTGTAGGGCTTATGGTTTTATTTTTGTTTTACAAATATAGGAAGAGCGCACTGGGTCTAGAAAATGGATGCTCTTAGATCAAGAGCACTGAACACTGCTTTCATTCTTGTACTACAGCCAGATGAGATGACTTTTAAAGATTTGCTTCCTAGAATGAGTGATGCCCTTCTAGGATGTACCATCCACTTACCAAAAAGAACAAAAGGTACAGTATGTACATATTTGTAGGTAAGATTACTGAGGAAGGAACAACTAGTCTCTCTCTTCATCGGAAGCTTATCTGAATTCACTACATCAGTTCTTTTGAGTTTGTGATGTTTGCAGTTTGGTCACAATTTTTTTTCTACATTTTCCACCTCACTTAAGTGTTCCAAAGCCTAATACGAGAGCAAGCAGTGTGCTTTTCCTGGTCTGCAGAAACTAGTATGCCCTACTTTTCACTTTGCTTAGAAAAGAAATTTTTTCTTCAGAGAGTGTTCTGTGGCAATGCAATGAATCCTCTAGCCTGCTATTTTATAGCATGCTATACTCCCAAGGTCAATCGATTAATATTCTGTATTAATCATTAAACTTCTGATTAACTCTTGTCATCCCTGAAAACATTATATAACTTGCACAGAACAGTTGCTGTAGGGATATTCGTTGCTGTCTTCATTCTTCAGGTTATATGGAGTGGTTAGGGGTGAGCCTGAAACCACTAGAATCTAGAGAACAAAATATGTTTTAAGAGAACTTCAATGGCATCTAGGCACCAATACAGAAACAGCACCTCTTCTGTGTCATGCAGAAATTAAACCACCTGCCTAAGAACTTATTGCTTCTAGGATTCCCAGACTAGTCCTTATAAATAGCAAACTTGTAAATAGTTTGACAGCCTTCAGGGACTGCTGACCTTGAATTCCCTTCCTATGAGTATATCTAAAGATTCTGCAAGCAATCCATGTTAAGCAACTCCTACATTTATAAAACGTATAGAAATGAATAATGTAGCAGACCTGGCTTGGAAGCAGCTACTCTTCTGACTGTTTTACCATTCCACAGTTGTAATACAGGGGCGAAGGAACATCCAGCCATTAGTTCATCCTTGCCCTTAAGGAACATCACTCCTATGATTAGCTTAATGCTTTTTGTTTGTAATCCATTCAACCCCTCAGGCCTCCTAATCTAGTTCTCACTCCCATGTTACATGTAAAAATAGGCAGAATAGCCCAAAGGGAAGCAATTTTTCAGTATTATGCCCAGCCCCAGCTTTTGGATCTATTTGTCCCAGACCCTTGAAGATGTTTGTCTACCCTAAATGTCAAAGAATCAGACTCCCATGAATGCTCCCGTCTTTGGGGATTCCCAGCTGCTGCTCAGACGTCTGCAGCCAAGGAGAGGGGAATGATTCAGAAAAAGAATTGTGACTGAGGTGCGTTTCTTCGATTTAAAGAGAACATAAGGTAAAGCAACCCTTTGGGTTTTTTGACAAGTGCCAGGGACTGGATCAGAGACCAGAAAACCCAGGTTTCAGAGCTCATGCTGACATCTGTGCTTCTTTCCAAACTCACATGGAGTATTTCTCAGTTACTGACTTGAAAAAAACACAAGCAAATACAACCACACCTTTCCACCCCAGCTCTTGATTCTGATTGTTGACATACTTTAGGTATTTCTCTTTACCTTAAATATTATTATCAAGGCACTGGTGTAAACTGGAACATTTCCATTCAATAAAACTCTTGATTCATAGTGGCAAAGAATTTAGTGATTTCTGTTATGGATGCTATTAAATAAGAAGTACTACATTTGTCTGTTTTGTCAGCTGAGCACAGAATTGCTCTGGTGAGATACTTATTACTAATTCTTCAGGCTAACTTTGCAAATGTAGCTTAATAGGAAAATGTATAACATTATTATTAATTTAAAATAGGAACTACATATGTTCTACTTGGACTTGCATTTAAATTTGATTAATATTCTCTATATATAATTTAATGCATCTTGTCCTATGTTTAGAGTTGGCTGATAAAAGAATAATATTGGGTGGGTCATATAAAGTAGTAGTGGTGAAATACGCTTGTTTGTAAAATCGAAAAAAGTGCACTGATTAGGTGGAAAATTGAAATTTGCAATGTGTCTTGAGCTCTTTTGTTTTTAAGAACCCTGATTATACAGCATTAATGCCTCCAGCTTAAACTCAGTATTTAAATTGATGCATACAGGAATAGGGGAATATAGATCTGCAGTGCATTGCTTGGACCTATTGAGTTAAGGCCATTTTGGGGGGGTTGCAATAAAAAATAGGTCTGGGACGGAAGGCACCAGGACACAGGGGCACTCTGATTTCCACACAGCGCTCCTGTCCCCCAGCTGCCCAGACTGTGTGGTACAGCAGCTTCCATGCAGCCCATACAACTGGATGTCCTTCTCACGGAAACCAGGGAGTGGGTTCCCAGACCTAAGCTGAACATGCAACCAGATACACTGGGAATTGCTCCCAGGCTCCTCAGTTCAGCTGTTAACTGTGCAGGATCGGTAGTCTATTCCCGATCACTATGACTATGCTACAACAGCAAAACAGAAGATGGGAAAAGAAGAATAGCTCCTCACCAAAATAGCTTCACCAAGGACTGAAGGTTACTCCAAAGAATAATAAGGCTCCAGCTTACAGTTAAAACCTAGTTTGCCCAGTCATAGAACTGCAGTCCTGCAGTGCCAAAGGTAGATGAGGGGAAAAATAGGGCTTTAAAAAGCTGCTTAAATACAGCAGTACTTCATATAGTAAGTCTGTAAAGATAAAAATTATCTTGCACCTATGTTTCAGATCCAGAGAGACAGAGCCTTCAGTGATGCTGCTTCAGAGGTGCAAGCAATATGCAGAAGAATAGAATTTACCAGCCTAGGTACACTCTAAAACATTAACGCATTTTCTGAAACCTTAGAAATGCAAGAACAGATTCCTTAATTGCCCCAAGTTAAATTTCACTTATTTGATTTAACAGAACTTCCCTTCAAGGAGGACCATCACTCAAGGATATTTTGTAGAGATACTGCAAAAAGGCAGTTGCTTTGTTACCAATTTGGTTTACTTCACTAAGTGATGCAAAAAAGATGGGGACTTTCAGTCTCCATCAGAGGCAACAGGGATGGCTGAAGAGGTTATCACTGCTCGTTGTCCACCCTATCCCCG
Source organism: Harpia harpyja (assembly GCF_026419915.1). Classification (NCBI taxonomy): domain Eukaryota; kingdom Metazoa; phylum Chordata; class Aves; order Accipitriformes; family Accipitridae; genus Harpia; species Harpia harpyja. The sequence continues at coordinate 29,903,649 of NC_068947.1, forward strand.
CACCAGAGGCTACTGCCACCATCGCTATTTAGCACAAGAGAACAGGCATCACGTACGCACCTCTGCCATCAGAGTTCATAACCCAGCTTATTAACTTAAATTGCCACTTATGTCACTTTAATCTGCAAGACTTTAATTTGCACAGCAGGAACCGCGGTACATCCTGCCCGCCCCACGGCCTCTGCTGGAAGAAGGGGGCACCAGCTGAGACCCCAGCAAAATTCAGCACGGGTTCCAACTCAGAGTCTTAACTTTCCAATTTTTCAGGGATGTGTATGTTATACTGTACCATTACACCAATTATTTATGGGATTCCCTCTGAATGCATTAGCAAAGGTTTGTTACAAGCATTGGCTTTTTATTAGAGCTGGTAGGGAACTTCTACCTGAAAATGTTTTTTACTGCTAACTACTGATGCCTCAAATTTGAAGATTCCTCCAAAACAGAGCTATAAGCAGGAAAGGGTAAATTAGGCTTCTGAAGAATAAATGTGTTTTGAGGTTGAGAGGGCTCGAGGAGAGGAAGGAGATGTGAATTTGTCAAATGGGGTGGATTGGATGCATACATTCTTAATTGCTGTGATTCAGAAGGGAGGCAGTGTTTTATATCATGAAGGATCTTGTAGCAGAGGAGAGATGCTGCTTGCCCAAATTCAACATTAACTCAAAGCAGAGGAAACACAAGAATAACTGTTGGTCTCCTGCAGTGTTTCCCTTTGATCAGGCTGAACCCTCGTGGGGTGCAGCACATTTTGTGATGACGCTGTCTGTTCCACGTCCTCCACCTGCGCGGGACCTCAGCGGCACATGGAGCCTCCTCACCCCTCCCAGCCGACGCACCCGCCAGTCTCCCGGGTTCCCTGCGTCTCGCTGAACAAGCCTCCGTTCCTTCAGCATCGGCAGGCACACTTTGCCATCCCGTCAGCGCCACTGCAGTCATTTCAATAATGCACGAGCAAGGCTTATGCCCTCTTATTTTACAGTTCTTAATCAGATAAAAATTAGATGTTTCTTAGATACGACTGTGCATTCTGCTATGGGACTGCCACAACAGTTTGGTTTGTGTTGAGTTTTGCACATAGAAATTTCACTGTACATTCAGGAGTAGGTGCTGTGACCCTGGAGAGCAGCCACCCAATTAGGCACAACAAAGCGTGTCATTTCCATTCTGAGACTACGGGTAAATCCTTTAATTAAAGGAGTCTTACGTACTTCAGTCGTTCCTTCAGCAACCACAGGATCCTCCTGAGGACACAGATGTCCTGCTCCACTTCTCCTACCCAGTCCTGTTCCTGGACCTCCTTTTTATTAATGTGAGCATGACAGGGTGGCTCTTGGCTCATTCGCATTCAGGGGCTGACCTGACAATTGGGGGTCAGTCAAGGACACAGCTGCAGCAGCTTCTCCGTACTGTCCCCAGTGACACTGTGGTGGCCAGTATGCAAAACTGCGTAGATGAAGCAGAGCTCCTGCCCCTGAGGGTTCATTGTGCCTGCTGCGATTTGCCTCACAGCAGATCGTTTCCATCCACCTCTCAGCCCTGCTGCCTGCTTTTACTGCACCCAAAAGCAGGTGTAACACACCAGACGTGTCCCATGGAGCCCATCTTGCGTGTGCCAGCTATGCCTGCTTTCACATATGGCCAAGCCAAAGGTGCAAACAAACAGGGTTTTTAATGCGATCCTGGGCAGAGCGGATGCAGCGGAAGTTTGCGCAGCTGATGCTCCATACATGGTCCTGAGCTGAGGCTCAAGCCCCGCGGACTGCTCTGGGGAGGGAGCCGGCCCCGCACGGCACCGGGGTCCAGCCCCAGCTGCCCGGGAAGCCCGGCTCCTCCCGAGCACTGCGCCGCCTTGCCAAGCTCCCTCCCCACAGGCTTTGCAGAGCAAACTGGAGTCATCCTGGGCAATAACACCTCATTCAAGCCTCGAAATAGGATACAAGCCTGTAGATACAAAGCTACCTAGCATACCTATTAATGAGAAAGGCAGCAAAGTTTATCCATTCAGAAAGGAGACTTTTTAGGAGATTTTTTACATTTTTTCCCCACAAATTGCTTATGGCATCCTGGTTTTAGAATACCTGCAACCAAGATTTATTTTCAAGCAATGGCATAAATGAGTCTGTGAAGTTGTTTTAGCTACTGTTAAATAATTACGGGTTTTGTACCACATGAGCTTGTACTTGGTTTTCTCTTTTCAACACAATTTAGCAATTCTGCTACTCTGCAGATGGCTATAAAAATTATTCAGGAAAACACATTTGAGGGCTTTTTAACCTTCAAAAAATATTCCAGAACTTTCTTTTGTAAAACTTTCCCACACATTTAAATGTTCTGGCAGGTCCTGTTAATATTCAAATTCCTACTTAAAATAGTAAAAATATTTTGACATATTTCTGGGATTAGTCAACCCTGTTAGCTTCCACTTAAAGTGCAATTATTCAGGAATATTATAGATCATTATGTGGCTTTGGGGAAAAATCAGTACGACTCAAGTGCCCATTAGTGAAAGTGAAATGGTAGTAAGACACCTAGGAAAGCACATGTGGTATTCCCATGAATATCAAATTAATTCATTATGATAGCACTGGTAAAGTGTTAAACTATTTCCTATTTCACGACACAAGATTTATTTTCCAAGGCTGGAATATAAACACTGTCTGGCAGTTGTAAGAAAAGGTTTGTCATGGAGAGGTTTATGTAACAGATGGCCTTGAGTGTCTATATAGTGGTGCTGGTGGTGGCTCATTTCTTCTGTCTCCTTTTTCCAGTTAGAAAAGCTCCCTTGTGTTGTTTGGATAACAACTTATGCAAAAAAGAGGTTTTTCCCTTCCCAAATTCTGCCTGGATGCAAGGAAGAGCAACTCTCCGTTTGATGTAAGGTGTCCCCTGTTTGGAGGTCAGTGAGAGGACACGTACTTCAATACACAAAATAGAGATACATACCCCATCTGGAGTCAGGGAAGCAGCTCCCATGTTGCAAAGCACATACCACACTCTGCCTCTCCCTTTCCTGGCCAGCTCGGTGCCCTGAGGAGACAAACGAGGGGCAGCATCCCAAGGGATCCCCCTTGCCCATTCCAGAGCAGTCACTGCAGCCATCCCAAGCCATCAGCACACCAGCCCCTGGAGCAGATGATCTTCTGCCCCATCCTGGGCTTTAAACAGGACTCATACAACTGTCTCCAGCCTCCCATGAGCTGGGGGTATTTGATGCATTCCCATGGCACAGCACCATGGCACCTTTATTGCTTCAGGTCCTCACGAGCCAGAGGCTGTTCTTCAGATGTTTGGTGTTTCTGGCCAGGTCTACTCACATGCCTGACAGTCAGGGAGTGGACAGAGGTTATGGCACGGTGGAGCGACCAGGAATGTGACTTTTTGTGGCATCTCTGTTATATTGTGACATACCTACCTATTATGGGTAAGTAAGTGAACAAAATGTTTTCTCATCCGTCTCTCACTCATTGCCATTTTGGTTCAGAGTCCAGCATGGCAATAGGAAAAATCCACATCTCAGGCCAGGTTAGGATGTATGTGCTCACAAGGGCCATAGCATGGGAAAGGAATAAAGAAGTCTGGACATTGACAGGCTGCTCTGAGTTGTCACAAGTAGGAGAGAAGTGGAAAAGAAAGGACAAGGACCTCCTGGCCTTGCAACAGATCTCAGGCTTGATCTTCCATGATGCCTCCTGCTTCCTGATAGATGGGAAAAACAGAGTGTGCACATCCTCGCCTCTGAAGGTACCTCTGTACCTTCTGAAGTTTCCCTTGAAGGCTTCAGGTGTGTGAACATTAAAACATACTTCCAGTCCCACATCATACAGCCAGGACATGCAGTGATGCTTGTCTGAAAGAATGATGGTTTTCTAGACCTAAGACAGGCATTTGCACTGTGACCATGATCATTATATGAAGGGAGGGGAATGATTTTGCAAAATATTTTGACCTCAGGGTTATCTGCACAACGTAGCATTCAAAGCTGACCCAATTGCTAGTTTTCTATATTTTTTTAAGAAACGCTTTTTAACCAAAAGATCAACTTTTTTCATTTCTCCTCAAGTTTCCCAATTCCTATTACCTAACTTGTGGTTCTATTCAATAAAAACAAAAAAACCCCATCCCACAATCTTTGAATGTACAATAAGATTTAAAGACATATTTCCAAAAATGTTGCAAAGAATAGAATCTTTAATATGAAAGACATGGGGGTGGCTTTCTAAGAAAACTTTTTGAAGACCATTTTCTAAGAAATCTCAACAATCTCCAGTTAAAAGCAAACAAGTTGTCCAGGAAGCTTATTCAGGAAGTGAGCATCACACTTCAAGGCACCAGTGATGTAGTTGTCATGGTTCATCTCTCATTCTCAGGAAAAGGTCTGCAGACCATCCCTTGCCCTCTGTTTCCCCTTCAGTCCCTCACCCTTCATTCAGTGACCCATTTAGCTGTTCAGTTGCTAATCTGTTCCTTTAGGAAATGTCTCCCAACTGCCAGGGCATTTCACACCTATTACCTGTTGTCACCTCATCTGACACAGATTTAGTCACCCAGAAGGTTCCCCAGTCAAGGGACACCCAACTGATTCATCTGTTCTATGTTGTAATTAAAAGTCTGCCAACCCTGCAGGGGTTGGGAGAGTCTTTTGTTTATGATCTAGGTGCAATTTCTCCTGCAGGGCCCCATAGACCTTCCAATGACAGTGGCCTGCAAGCCTAATGTCCTTCTGGGGAAAGTGTTCCCAAAAATGATGGTACGCTTGGGGGGAGGGTTAAACTAGGAATTTTTTCTTCAGGGAAATTTAGGAATCAATGTGCAGGGGAATTAACCCTGGAGGATGCTCGAGAAAACTTAATTACAGTCATACCAAAGCCAGCATGTCCCAGACCAATAAAACAGAAGAATTCGGAAACGGAGAGGAAAACAGCTACAGCCTGAAACAACAGAGTAGACATTTGCTCTTTGCAAACCAACACAAAGCTCTCACAGCTTTCCTTTGACCAGAACAACTCTGCAAAGACTAAGAAGTTACCTTAAAACCACATATAGTTCTGAAAAACCCCACATGCTCAAGAAAAATCGAGCACATGGAGCGACCCATCGCTTAAGACTTCTTAAAAATAAATCTAATGAGTTGCTGATGGTACTGTAGAATTAGATGCATTACTACTACCCCAATAATTTGTGAGGGGGTTTTTGCCAGGTAGTAGATGGGCAGAAGAGTAATTGTAAATAGGGGAGGAAAACTCTACTGACACCCTCATGACATCCCAAATGTGGATCAGACGAAGCAACTCTGACATCTGTCTTTGATAAATTAAGTATACCTATATAAAGGAGAGTACAATAGAACTCATGTATCTAGACTTTAACAATGAATTTCATATGTTGCCACATAAGAAGTTAAGCTAAACAAAGCCCATGTTAGTAGCAATATTGTAGACATAGTTAAGGACCTTTCTAAGGAGTGTCAAAATGGAAAGTATGAGGATGCAGGGGAATGGTGCAAGGAAAGGTCCCGAAACCTACCAATCTTTCTTTAATGATCTTGGCACACAGGTAGGAATGCACAAATGAAATTTGCTGATCACAATGTTAATGTTGTGGTACTGTTAATACAGAGGACTATTAAGATATCACATGGAAAGAAATAAATGACAAATGGAGTAATAGATATTGGATTAAATTCAATTATACCAACTGCAAGGTGACATGCTCAGGGACAAGTAGCAGAAATCTCTTATAAATTTGGAACTTTCAAGTGGAAACCAGCTGAGTACCCTACAGACTTTGATACAGTTATTCGTTCTGCATAAATACAAAGCCCTTGTATAACACAATCACGAAAGACAGGAATGCAATCCTAGACTGGACTGAGGAGCCAGGAAGAGAGGAATACAAAACTTCACTTGGAATTCTGGGCATCTGACCATCCATGTTCAGGAAAGATTATTTCAGATGAAGGAGATATGGACAATGATCAGGGAAAGGGAACAGTCATGAGTAGACTGGAAATCAAAAGAAAAATATTAAATGTAGAGCAGAGAGATTCTAGAAGAATCCAGGCAAAAATTACACCAGTAAATTACAATTACACTGGTGATCAATCAGATTATGAAAAGGATTGCGTGTTAAAGGATTTGAGCATAGGATGCTTATGGGAAAATCCCTAAATTTAATCAACTGAGCAGGAGAAAAAGATGTCAAAGAGGAGAAGGAACTCATGGAGGTTGCCAAGTCATTTCTGTGTGGGTCTTCGCTCTGAGGAGAATGGGGAAATACCTATCTTTGGCTTGTGAAGGTGAACTGCTGTCAGAGGAGTGTAAGAAAAAGTGCTGAAACAACTTGACAAATTAAATTGCAATAAATCACTGAGACTGGAGCCTATTCATCTCAAAGTTCTGAAGGAACCAAACAAAATAGCTGAGCTATTAAACATATGTAATTTATCATTAAAAACAGCTACTAGATCAGAGATTTGGAGGGGAGCCAGCAGTATTCCAGATCTATAATTTAAATAGGTACCCTGGGTGAGCCTAAGAAACATTACTGTGGTCCTGACACAACTGGCTGGGGGGGGAGGAACCATGTCAGCCACAACGACAGCGTTTCCAAAAGGCTGCCACAGGAAGCGCCTTGCATGAACCACAGCACCCGGGGAGGGGGGAAATTTTTGTCCAGCTTAGATTTGGGGCTGCATTGTTTTGAAATACACTAGATCAAAGCTAAGGAGGGAAGAAATCACCTTATGGAGTTGACAAGCTCCCGGTGTTAGCCCACGGCATCATGTAGCACACTATGCCAAGGTGCCCTGTAGACACAAACACGTGTTTCTCTTATATATTGACTTCAGTGAGCCTACTCACCAATAAAGGATTTTTTTTTTTTGGTGGTAGTGTTATTTGCTTTACTGCAGTCCCTTTTCTGGATCAGGATCCCATTATGCAAAATGTTGTATACACAGGAAGGACAAGTGAAGACTACCCAATCATCCAGCAGAGACACGAGAAGCCTGGGCAGGTAGAGGGGGGACTACAAGAAGACAACAGCACAGACCAAGAGGATGAGCTGACACCCCTGTGTACCCACAGCCAGTTTTCCCCAGAGCTGTTAAAGGTGGGTTGGAGGAGAGGACCGCAGCTGCGCCCTGGTGCAGCAGGTGTGAGGGGCCCCAGGGTGCAAAGCTTTAACATGCTTCTTTGGAAGTTGAGCATCCTGTAAAGGAAGGACAGTAGGACTGGCCAGCAGACAGCAATAATATTTCCAAGATCAGTGTCCGTCACCTTATTTTTGATTCAACAGAAGTACCATCCTGAACCGAAGATTTTCAGCCCTTTCTGCTCTTCAGACCCTTTGAACATTTCCTGAGAGGGGGCAAACAACATATAACAGATTCGAGCCTAATGACAATAGGTTTGCTTTTTGAGTTCATTTTCACACACCGTTTAAGAACAGTTAATGGAGCACAAGTTAAAAACTACTGGTTTATACACTCATGCATGTTAAAGAATGGAATATAGCACTATGGTAAATAATCTAAGTTCTGAGAACTTGTATATTATAAACATTTGAACATATGCATGCCTAGTTTCATGACAGATTACAGCTCTTCTGCTTATACTGGTGAACTCATAAAAGTAGTCTTATCTTAGTCCATTTTTTAAAAACTTATTCCAGGAAACCACTTTTTTTTAGATATATGCAACCTCAGACAGATTTTATCTGAGGAAGGTACATTTAAGTAATGTCAGAGAGTTATGTTAAGTGGCACATGTTTTACAGCAAACTTGACCATTAGAATTTGAATACAGGGCTGGGCTTTAGGTAGACTTATCCTGAAGGCTTATCCTGAAACTCTTCTGCAAGCGTTGTCTTGAACTGAATGCAAAATAAGGACTGTCAAAAAACCCCCTGATTTTATCCTTCAAATGTTGGTAATTTCAGAGCTCTTGCCCAAAAAGAAATATACAGGAAGAAGTGGAGTCGACAAAAAGTTTAACTGATGTAAGTGCACCACACTTGTGCATTCATCATTATACTTAAGTGCCTAGAAATCCAAAATGGACCATAGTATTTTAAATACTCTCACATAACGGCATCCTGGACTAACAGCTGGGGAACTGGGCTGAAAGTCAGAAATATATCCTTGTAGCTGCTACCAGTCCATTTTCTGAACTCCAGAGCAAATGCAGGCATTGGCTGCAAAACTCTGCCATGGCCCTGTCAGCTGAGAACGACAAGAAACCAGAAACCATTTGCCCCAGCTATGCGCACAAACCCCACGGCACGGGCACAATGGTGGTGACAGAAGGGTGTATTGGTCCCCTTTGCTAACACCACTGAGGGAGGTGGTGTGGCTGTGCTGCCAGGAGGTCTCCTTTCACCGGCACGGGATGTTTCTCCACTGGCGGGTGCTGCCAAGGCATCCATCCCACCAGCACAGAGGGACACTCTCCTACTGTGGGCAGGTCCTCTGCCATCATGCCTCTCTACCCCTTGCACCCCAAGTTGTCCCTCCCCTTCACTCCCAGGCTCTATCTGTAGATACAGACTGTTAACCTCCAAGGTGGAGAGGCTGCTGCTGGGTGTTTCTGGCTTCTTTGGGGGCCTCCAGAAAGTGTCTTAACAGACATAACCTATGGGACACCTAAAAGAATGGAGCGAAGGAAAAGCTTTCCATTTGCAATTTGATTAGCTTTGTAACGCAACACTTCACAGTATTCCATCACCAAAAAAGGCACAAGGCAAAAATAAAGACTAAGAATTACAGCCACATTTTTGGAGATGGAAGATTAGATAAACATCTTTTTAGCTCTAACAGGATTGTACATTTAATTTCAAATATATTATTTTGTATATGAAGAAAAAAGTAGAAGATAAAGAATCCTTTATTTCAGTTTGAGAGACCCCCAACGACCCATGAAGGTAAAACATCATTTTAAATGGAAATGTAAATGAAATGTTGTTCGCTGCTCTAGTGGCATCAATGAACTTTTGCTTGGAAGAGAATTTCTCCCCCGACTGCAAGTTCTGCAGTGCTGATAATTTCTGATGCGCAGACATGTAAGATTCATTGACCTATTTAAATGCATTTCCCTGTTAAGAGGCCTGATTACCCAGGACTGGCCGAACTAGTCCCACTCTGTATCTAAATGCGACATCGTAACTCCAGTGTGATTCATTACTATATGATAAGGATGCCAGGAAGTAGCAAACACACAAAGTGGGGAGGGAATGCAAGCGGGAAATATCTGACATTCAGAGAGGGTGCTTGAAGCTGACTTAGTGAATGCTAATGAACAGCCAGTTTGGACCATTTCCTGCTTATGCTAATAAAAGGGTTGCTTTATCAGAAATGAACCCCCCGGTTTAAATCCAGGACGAGTGTAATGCATTAGCATGGTTGAAGAATACACCTAAAATCCCTTTTGCTTTGAAAAATACAGTGCTATTTTGGAACCAGGTCAGGAGACAAGTCTGTTGTAACTGACTCAGTTATAATTATAGTACAGATCAGGCCCTGACTCCACTGTAATTGTATAGCATGACAGGCTCATGCATAAGCGAAGAGTAGGAGTCTTGGCTAGAGCAAGACAAATTCTAATATCATGAACATAACAGTGAAAATCATAATTACAGATACGCCACTGCAGATCGGGGATGTAGCAGGCATGGACTGATTCCCGGTGACCTGGGAGGGACTGACTCAGCTCCACGCTGCTGCTCGGCGAAGCAGCCAGGCTACAATCGCTGCGTTTTGCCAAGAGGGAAAATGATTCGTGGGGTGGATATTCCTTCTGGTCATTGCCAGGCGATGGCGATGCAGGGGTACATCTTTTACTTCACCATGGTGGAGTGATCCCTGAAGGTGGGCAAGTGCCTGCCTCCCAGAGCAAAAGCCAAGGCACCAGCAACAGGGTACCTTCCTTGCTCCTGCAATGCATGGGAGAGGCAAATGGTTCCAGTGGATCATGCTGGGGTTATGCTACACATCCCCATCTTCCTGCGTGCTCCGCTCCCCTACCTCTCCGGCAGCACAAAAAGGTGCACCTTCCCCTCAGCTAGCAGGTGACAGCAAAGCCAGCACATACTTTCATCAGCCACCTCTGCAATGCAAAAGGTGACCTACAGCAAAGGCACGAGATAGACAGCTAGCGGTGATACTGTTTCCCCAGCTGGGTTCATAAGCCTCCATCTACCAGAGTGCTTTGATGCCTCAGGGTTTGGTTCGAAGCAATCAGGGCACCAAGGAGAGAGCAGATGCAGAGAGCCACCAAGAGCAGGTATCTTCAACATCTCACCTCTTGGACGTCCTTGGCACCAAGCACCAGGCTGCAGGGAGGTAGTGAATATTTTCCCCGGTGTACATTCTCCTGTTACACCTTTCCTTTAGGATTTGGTGATGATGTCAGTGCCTTTTATAGAACAGGGCAGTAGTTAAGCGCTTTGATGGGCTTCAGGGTCCCCCCTTCACAAGTTCAGGGGCCTTCTCAGGTTTATGGATTCACATCTGACCTTTCCCGCTTCCCAGAACAGCATCCTTTAATCACCAAGCTCTAGGCTACAGACAACAAGTGGGGACTCCCCACCCTTCCAGTGCTGTGTGGAAGACAGGGTTTTTTATATCCTTCCAAAAATTGGTGAGAAAGGGAGGCTTTATTATCCATTTTACATTAAACAGTTACTGGAGTTGACATTTGAGTGTACAACAAAAAAACAACAGATGGATATTGACAGATGGAGGAGCATGAAGAAACAATGAGACATCTTCAACCACTCTTCTCTGCTTCTGAAACATGTTATTGTTTCCCCTACCATCTCTCTTGACCCCAGCCCCATTTTCAAGTGCCACTCCATATGCTTCCTTTCTTTGCCTCCATATGTCTTAAACATGTAAAAAAAATTAAATAAATAAAAAAATAAATCCTACTTCTTCTGGCCCTACTCAGCCAATTTTCTCCCCCTGTAAAATCTGCTTTCTGTTCCCTCTCGTCCACAGAAACGGCTTGCGGCGTTACCAGCAAAGTCACCAGCGAGCTCTTCCTCCCTTCCGTTTTAGGGTGACTGCACACCCTCCCTTCCTGAAAACCACCTGTTCTCCAGCTTTCAGAAACGCCGTACGCTTCTTGTTTTCCTCCATTCCCATGCCATGACACACTTCCACATCTTCAACTACCCTTTACAAACTCAGCGGTTTAACTTCTTCATTTCCACTCTGCTTTGCTAACAGCTTGCCTTTACCTTGACAGCTGAACTTCCTCAATATCCCTCTGCAGAAGGAAAACCACATGACAGCAAACTGCGAAACTCAAGCACTTTCATCAAGTTCCTTCTCGTCCTTGATGCTCGTTAAGCTTGAAAATGTATCCTCTATTTTTGACTTACTGTTTCTTATCCAACTTTTTCCACTGCCACTCAGTCTTAAAATTCACACAATAGTATTTTCTCCACTATATCCAACAAACAAATATGCCAGCCCTTCTTATGTTACAGATAAGCAATATGTTCTTTTTTGGCTCCTGATATTTTACCTAAGCCCATTTCTATCTTACCTTTCACTTGGATCAAATCCCATTGTTCTTCAAGTTCTTTTGCTGACCTTCCTATTAAATTTAAGTTCTCTCCCTCTTGCCTTCACGGACATGCATATCTTAGTGTCTTCCTATACCTCCTTCTAATACACTTCATCTGCAGAAACACTTCATTCACCACTTTCAAAGGTCCTGTCCTGTCTTTCCTTTCCCTATGCTTGGAACTGATCCACTAGCCCAATCCATCTAATTTTCATTGGCTCTTCTTTGAAAAGAGCTATAAATCCTACCTTTCCTACTCTCAATACTAGAAATTACTAATAAAGATTAATGGAGGTATTAGCCAGATGCAAGCAAACTTCACTGCTTGTTTATTTGTATTTCATTGTTTATTTGAAAATTTCATTTGTGATTATAAGCTGTGATAAGACCTTTGCCTCTTCTGATGCTCCTCTAAGTAGCTGGCATGTTTTGAGATGTGTATAAATTACACTCAAAATGTCATGAAATTGAAGTAACGTTTAAAGCTTTGCAAAATTCATCTCCACCAAATTCTGATGTCTGAATTCAATGCTTCATTTGGAGCCTGGCAAGCAATGTAATTACAGTGAAAGGTGAAATAAAGAAGAGTAGTATGAACATTTCGCATACCTGCTATTCGCCATCTGTTCTTCTCTGTGACAGAATGATACAGCTTCTCTTTACAGAGGAGCTTTTGACTTGATGCAAAAGGGAGAATAGCATTTTTTATTACATTGCAGAAATATTGTTATTTTATTTTTAAGAACCAAATAAATGTAATATATCTTAGTGGGCTGTGGTAATATATTAGATGACTTCTACCTTCAGAAGCCATAAATTAGTATGCCATTACCAGGAAATCACAGCACCGCCTTAACAGGACCATGAGGCACCAACAATAATTCCCCCCTTCACCTTTCGGAGTCTTTTTATACTTCATCTGGATTATGGGCCCTAAAAGGCAAAGCCACAAGTACTGGAAGTTATTCTAAAAACGTACTGAGGTTTTCACATAACGAAGGTCTGAATCATTAAGAAAAAAAATGCCATTACAAGATTTGCAATAATTCTACAAACATTTGCAAAACCGAGAGTAAAAGATAGCATGGGCACAAGCATCTTAACTGAGTGACACTGGGTTGGGTCACAGTGAGAAGTTTGCTTTACCTTACAAGGTGCATCCCATACCCCTGCTTACCTTAACACAGGAGTAAGAACTGAGTGAATAATTGGTTGTGTGAAAATTGGCTGCAGGTGCAATTTCTCCTGCCTTTTTAGAGCAAATTCTCACCTGGGACACAGCCCTCCCCGCCCTGCTACCTCTCCCCCGCTTTCTGGGGAGCAAAGCTGCCCCAGCAGTGGTGCATGGCCTCTGGCTCTGGTCGCGGGGGGTTTCTGCTCCCGGGTCAGGAATGCCCCCGGGATGCTAACAGGAAAGCCCGGCCTCCTGCGAGCCTCCCACCCCGCAGCTGGTAGTCCTCTAAATAAAACCCTAATCATCAGGGCATGGGAAGGGTTAACTTTTCAGACCCAGACAGTCCCCTGCTGATCCGGTAATGAGTAAGCAAGGCAGCTGAATGTCAATAGCTCGGTGTGAACTGGGGTAACCCAGCTGAGCCCTGTGCGGCGGGTAATCAGCTTGACCCCCCCGACCTTCCCCAGCCTGCTCGGGGTCCTGCGGCCCCAAGCCTCTTTGAGTCTGACTGCTACGTGCTGCTTGCCTGAGTGTGAAAGCCTTTTATAACAACTGGGTCTGAGTCAGCTGTTGGAGGTAATATAATATACCATAGTCAATAGCTATATGTTGCACAATATACGATGTGGCAGTTCCTTTCTAACTTGGGGAGCCACCCAGTCTTTTTAGGATTTCCAGGAAGAGCTGTGGCATCTGACCTTCAACTGTTATTAAAAGAAATCAAAGATTGTATAACAGTCTGTCAGAGCTTTGCATTCCTTAGTGGAGTTACGTTTCATCAAATGCCTCCACATTTCTGAGCTTCCCAGGTTCTTTATTCCTTTACTTGTTTATCCTCTGGTAAGCATTTATTAATAGAGTGACTTACTCCTTTACTGTACTTGTTTATCTTTCAGGGGTTTTGTTTTGTTTTTCAATTTGGAAGCAGAAGGGTCTCCCACGCATTTCACATTTCTATCTGGGGGTGAAGCCACTGCATGGCTTTGATAGCAATCTTCCAGCTGTCCGTTTTCACCCTGGAATCCCTCCCTTCGGCTGATTTTCTGCATTATCACCATAGTTTTTGACTAAGACTATTAATCCACCTGTCCCTCTGTGAAAGTGGCTAGATTGGTTTGTGTAAAAAGGGAGTAAAATGGTATGAACTCTAAGTCTGCTATTAATCCCGTTAATAAGGGATTAAAGTGAAGCCCTGTGAGTAGGAAAGGCTGATTTGATTGTTTGGGACTATAACTTAGCTCTCACTTATGAAAGCAGTGTTTGCCGTGCATCACATTTTGTGATTTGCATGTTTGGTCTCTAAGGAAATCAAGGTTAAATATAGCAAGGAGATTCTGCTGGCTTAAACTGGTAGCACAACTACGCTCCTTCAGCCTAACAGGCCCTAGGATAGCAGAAGAAGGAACCCTGTCTGTTCCTGCCTGCCAGTAACTGCATCCTATAATACAACTTACATTGTTAGCTTATGCTTTGCCTCTGACCTTTATATGCACTCTGCTTATGTACCAGATAGGCTGCATGCCTTCTTTAGAAGCAAAGAAGCAACAGAGGAACTGGACTAAAATAAATATCTTGCCACTGCTGTTTTCAGTAAAATGCTTCCAAAAGCAACAGCAAGCTAAACAGCACCACATATTCCCCGTGCAAGGCTATCATATAGAGCAACATCAATCTCATTAAAGCAAAAAAAAAAAAAAGTTGATACTGTCTCTGTGTTAGAGCTTAGCATTCTGCTTCCTCCTCGGCCTTAAGAGAAGACCTATAAATTATTAATACTAACATCAGTGTGAGACAACAGATGGTAAAGATTACTTGGAAAAAGTCTTCACATTAACATATTCCAGCCCTAGTTTCACAGCACGCTGGGACTGTTTCCTGCTGCTGCCAGCCAACCTAGCCCTGGGAGAAATCTCCCAGCAGAGGGGAATCCTTGGGTGGCAGCAGAAGGGTCCTGCCCTGGTTCAGCTGCACAGATACGGTGACCCAGCCACCACGAAGGAGAGGGTTGGTTGTGTGTCATGGCACCCCTCTGACACCGCACTGGCCCTCCAAGGGTCCTGGCATCCACTATGCCAGGGATGAGGCCAAGAAAGAATGTGCTCGAGGTTAGGAAAACCTTCAGGTAGCTAAAAAATGTATTTGTTGCTGAGATGCTTCCAGGTGGGATGAGTTACACTGCATGCACTGAAAAATAAGAAATACGCATTTATCGGTTTTGAACTGTTCTTGAGCCAGTGGTGATATGAGACCCAAAGTATTCACTGATTTTTACATGCATTATCCAAAAATCTTGCAAGCAATGAAATTATTTTAATGTTCTCTAGAATGGGTTACTTCAGCTTCTTCAGGTTTACAAATGCGTTAAATCTAGTATCAAGCAAGTAAATGAGAAATTTCTTTCCAGGGGGTAAGTGTATTGCATTATCTCACTAGCTAGCACTTGTTACAACAGAACATGACCTCCACTCTCATCTTGGAGTTACCAGTCTATGACCCTCCTGCCCATCACTCTGCTCATGCCATTTTTGAAGATAAGTCTGTGTCAGAACCTCTGACACTGAAGGAATTTATCTAGCCTTTTAGGGACTTATACAGTAGACATTTTCTCATGGCCCATTACTTCTGCAAATGCATATGCCACGTGAGTGTTCCACTGTGATTAAATCATGACTTAAACATAATTCTCATGTTCCTACATCCTCTGGGTGTCATGGAAAATTTTCCACAAAGCCTAAATAATGAAAACATAAGCGAGCACTACCGTTCTCAGACTTACAGGGGTGGCCCAAGTGTGGGTCTGTAAAATGAGCCGGAACCAGCTCTTCATTTATCAGCTGGTTGGAATCTTCTGTTCTCAGGATGGGCAGTGTGCAAATGAGGGCATTGAGTGATTGCTAGAAAAAGCCTTCAATGGCGTTGTTGCTACGCTATTTTCATAATAAGTATCAAAGCCTTGGCCAAGCAGCTTTTGATTCATACCTCATTATTTTCATAAACTAGTAATATCTATTTTACTGAGCAAGTATGATTATCCCCTTCATGTTTTTGTCACATTGCCTCGCAGAATCCTTTGTTGCCTCCGTCTTCTTTAACGGAAAATGTCTGTGTTTGCACAGCTGCCAATCCAAAACCCTCACAGTGAAACTGTAGCTTAGATCCCAGTGGCATGGTGTCAGTGCATCCAGACTTCACTGGCAGGGACTTCTGGCTTCATGTTCAGCTTCACATGATGACTTGGAAAGTTAGGTGCTCTGTAGAGATTTGCTCTTGATGAGCAATTTTTCAATTTATCACAGTCCTGGGATGCCACCCCGGAATCAGTCAGCCCTTGAAACTTCCTGTTTTGGGAATGAGGTGCTGGAAGAGCTGTTTGAAGATGCCTGCTGTCACTGAGTCATAAAATGTTGATTTCTGACTTTGATTTTTTTTTTTTTATAATTTAACAATACAGTCAACAGGTTCTTGGAACAAAGGCCAGGTTAATCAGGTCTGCTCCTTAATGTTATTTTAGAATTAATTTTTTCCCCATAAAATTCCACTTACTATTATAGTGCCTAATTTCAACATTCGGATTAAGATTAGCAGGGAAAGCATTCAGGAAACAGTATTAGTGGCACAGAAAAGGGTTCAGATGTTAGCATATGATAATTTGTGATCACCTCTACCTAAAAACAGCTACACTGGCACAGATTTGCATTTGCCTGTGGACAACTAATAACTGTTTACAGGCTCTGGATTACAATGGTGGCAATCTGTTATGTCACAAATAATCTTGTTTCCAAGTGCTGAATGTGGGTAATTTGTAATCCGCTTTCTGTGAGTGAATATACTGCTAATAACTACTTTTTGCTGGCTGATTTGACGGGAACTTGCGAGTCGAGGCCTCGTTTGTCAGCTGCAGCTGACAGTGGGATGACTGGGCACAGCCCAGAGGGAGGGCACAGAGCTGGTCCACAGCACCCTCCTTGCCCCAGCCCCACTCAGGGGTCATTTGGGGTCCTGGGGGGGAGCTGTTGCTAAGACTTCCAGCAGAAGGTGCAGGTAGGAGGGATTTTAGGTTATTTGCCTCCTGGATGAGTTTCCAGACTCTCCACCCCATCGTTGGTATCAGAAGGGTGATATCATGGGGCCCTGGAGGCACAGGTGGCAACTCTCCCCTCCCATCAGAGAAGGCTGCTAAGGTTCCCTGAGGTCAAAGGAGAAAAACAAGAAGACATGCGTAAAAACAAGAGAGTGATAAAATAAGTGTAAAAGCAAGTTTACATGAAGGAGTACAGGCTGTCCTGTGCTTGTTCTGCCCGCTCTCTGAGCTGCTGCTGAGTGAGCAAGCTCAAATTCAGAGCCATGGACCATGCTTAGCCCATGTATATCCATCCTCCCCCAAGTCCTATCTGGACCTCAAACAGGAAGAGGTCCCCACATCTTTAAATTATGAGATGCAGTCCTAGTGAAGTGATCTTTTTGATTGATGTGAATCAGTTGGCTTCAGGGAAATCAAACAGCGATGGAGAACCAGGGTAGCCTTTTTGACCCAGACAGTGAAGTATTAGGGCTGGAAAGATGATAGGAGGACTTGGCATCATGCAAATACATGTAGAAGGATGAAAGTCATTGCTAGATTTTTGAAAGTATAGAATCAACACAGTTCAAAACAGGCGGTGCCATCTCTGTCAAAAATAACAATACAGGTGTAGCTCTGCATGTTACGCTGTGCGGATGATATGAATGCTCAAGTTCTGATATGCACTATGTTTTGAATGAAAGTCAGCTGGTGACCTACATGAAATAAAAATGCAATTAAAGATACCTTTGAAAGCATTGAAACAAACCTAACTGAAGGTATTGGTATGTCTGAAGGGCTGGGGGGGAAACAAACACACAAAAAAAAGTTAATTAAGATTCCTGGGAAGGGAGGGAAACTGCTTGCTGCTCTGCAGAGGGACTAAATGCTGAAGGGAGGAGCAGACCTTAGGAGGTAATGAGAGTGCTAAATGGCAAAGTTTGGGCTGGGAGAAAGGTAGAGCTTCAAAGGAGGAATGTGCACAATTTGGATCGTAAGCTGCCTTTCCGTCTGTCCTTAGCAAACTCGAAGATGAAAGGATCTGCACTCAAAGGACCTGCTTTTCTGTTGCCTTTCACCTTCTGAGCTTATTTGTATCTATGTAAAAAGTATGTAAATTGCCAGGGCTCCAGTTCAATGGCTTGTTGTCTAGATATATAGGATGAACCAGCCTATATGCTGGGCTCTGAATACATGGGGACTTTCATATCCTACCACGTGCTGCTGATGGTGCCCGAGCCTGCTGTTCTGGTAAGGAGGGTGAATCTTCTCTAGCGCTTTGTATGTTGTATCCATAATACTGCGACTATAAATGTATGTGAGACAAGATATTGGAACACTGACAAATTTTTGGTTTGCCTTGTTTGCTTCTCTGGTGAGGTCCATGGCACGGTGCCCGTGCCTCTGCCCTTTTGCCTGCTGCCCTGCTCCCCCTCACACCATGGCAGCAGGGGTGATGTCCGTGGGAAGGGCAGCTCCCAGCCCTTGGTGGGCAGTCGGGCAGAAGAGCCACCGTGCACGCAGGCTCCATCATTAGCCATAGCAGTAGCCTTCCTGCTAATGAAAGCGGCTGGGTGCATGAGGGAATTTGGCTTGGGTGGGAGAGAGTGAGGGTTCCTTGTGGGGTCCCAGACCGAAGGGCTGGGAGGGAGAGGAAAAAGGACTCTGCACTGAGGAGAGTGCCGTCAATTTAGTCATCATCAGGAGAGCATGGAAACTGTGTAGGGAAAATGCTGAAGGATCAGGAACTGGTGGAGGACTCTACAGCAGAATGCATATTGCATGTTTTTTGTCTCATTTTGCTTGTGGGAGTGTTAATTATGAGACTGTAGAAAAGCTTGGGAATGCCTGTATTTAGATAGTGTGCTTCAGGATTCACTGCAGTTAAGCCCCAATTACTCCAATGGTATTAAGGGGTCCTGTGTGGATTTTGCAATATTCATTTACATCCACTTTAAGGCCCCTTTGCACAGGCTGAACAAATCATAACAGAACCTGAGTGGAAAAAATAAATGGAAAGGAGGAAAGATTGATCTCAAAAAGAAAAGAGCTTCACATTTGTGGTCCATTATAGCCAAAGGCACAATCACCTAATCTGACTCCTAAGGTTAGTCCTAAATATCAGTGTAGGCAAGTCCCCGGACAGTTGCCAGCGTCTCAGGGCAGATAACATCAGCACAAGTCGAGAAGAGGTCTCCAGTCTAGCCTGTGTTTTAATATACTATTAAAATAAAATGAGACAGCAATTAGTTTCTCTTCAGCTATTCCACAGCATAACTTCATCGGTCAATTAGTATGAATAAATAAATATAGGTCTTGAATTATTAAACTGCAAATAGAAGAAGCAACTGCATTTAATATTTCACTGTTCCTTCTCCTTGCTCTTTTGCTTTGCTTGGAGTTTTGACTCAGTTGGTATTGTAGGAGTGCTATTGTCTATTCTTAACTCTTTCCAAACTTTTAGTTCTTCCTTAGGATAATTTTCTTACTCCAATAACACTTTTAATCGTGGCTCAAGACATAAAGGTTGGATTATCAGAGGGTATGCATCCACAGAGCAACAGTCAAGCCTCTGGGAGCAATGGGGAGGTCAGTGATTTAAAAAAAAAAAAAAAAATCAGGACATTTAAGTGCTTCAGTATGGGCTTACTAACTTTAGCTTCCCACTTACTAAAATCTTGGCCTTAATCTTTTTCTGCATGGGCTATAGAAGAGTAAACAATGTCTGATTATCCCACCAGTTAATCCCTTTTCCTAGTAAGAGAGGCAGAAACAGGGGTTGATCGGGGTTAGAATATCTCCTGTTCGTGTCCGAAGGCCTGAAGCTACCTGGGGCGAAGAGGGCCGGTCTGACAGATCTGCTTAGGAAATGGAAGTACCACAGGCTGTAGGAGCTGCCCAGGACCTTTGGCACCTCAGGTTCTACATGCTGTGTCTTTCTCAAATTCTATATGAATGCGATCAACAGAGATCAGTCTCTTTAGCTGCTGCATGGGGAAAAAGCCAGTCCTGCAGAAAAAGAAAACCTACTTATAATTTTAGACTGTTCTTGTTTCCAGGAGATCTCCAAAAAGGCAAATCGGGGCATTTTCTGACTTGTTTGTTCACAAATGCTAGCGTTGACTTCTTTGGTCACTGGTGCTGATTCTTACAGAAATGGGTCACTACAGTTCTGTACGTTACCAAAGCATCTAGATGTCAGATCACATGTTCCCTGCGGGAAATGGCCAAAGAAAATATTAAATAATAGTAACATGTTTAATATTCTGTTGATGGGAATGTCGATGCATATAAAAGGAGGAAGAAGTGCAACTTTAAGCCAATAAGCTGGAGAGAACCTGAAAGCTCTCAGGGCATTTCTCTTCCTCTTGAGCTGCACCTGCATTCTGACCGCTGGTTTTGATTTTTGGAGCAAATTCTCACAGTGACAGCACTATTGTACATGAGAAGACAGTGCGTTCTTCTCTAACTGCCTCAGGGATGAAGCACAAGCAATGTCCATGACATTATTTTGCTTAAGATATATATGCTGGGGAGCCCAAACTTTGGACTCGGGCAAGCAGTGCAGTGCAATAGGGATGGATCTGTAGAAAACAAGTGGTGCTGAGGAGCCAGTGTCCCGCTGTGTGCGCTGTGAGGGTTCTTGCCTTGGACTAGCTCTAGCAGCCTGAACTCCTGCTAGCAGCTGGACCACACCAGGTGAGCATCTGGGCTGCATCCTCCAGTTAAACTTTGTCTTAAAGAAGCCCAGCTTTCTTATTCAGCAACTGCCCCACAACGTGAAATAATACGCACTAAGTGTGGGCAGCTGGGAGATTTGTTCACCTGAATTAAAACACTAAAACTGATGCACCCTGCTTAAGGCAGCAGACTGCTGCAGGAGCACAACCACCCCCAAAAAGCCACCTGCCGCAGTGCTGTCTGCCTGAAAATACAGCGCTGGCAGCCAGTGGGGTGAGGGAAGCACACTTGCTGTGGGGAGTCAGGGTGGATTTACAAGGCTTCATAAGACACGGGAGGGAACGAAAAGGCTGAGAGCCACAGCCCCAGGTTGCAAAACGCAGTGGTGACCTACACCTGCCCAAGACAGACTGACTTCTGCTGCCATCTGTCCTGTGGCTTCCCACTCTTCAGTTTTCTGGGCTGATGACAAACCTTGGGCTGCTTCTGTATAAGCTTTCAATGTATTATTTTTTTCCCCTTTGAAGCTGCTTGGGGCACTCTGTGAGCTGAGTGTATTCCTCTTAGATTGGCTCGCTGAAGTGTATTTTACAATGTTACTTTCAATAAAATTAGTTTTTCTATTTTAGTTTAAATATTTTTTTGCCATTTTCTGGCCTGCTTTCATGTGCTTGTTTTTTGTTATTGCTAGTGTAAGATCTTTGAAAAGTGTAGTTTGGGTATGTTAATAAAACTTTTTCATACTGTACAGCTTTCAGGTAGAAATCACGAATGGGTCATGGCAGCAGCTGGGGGAGGATGTGACATACAGTCTTGTGGTTATGTCTTACAAGCGCTGCTGTCTGATCTGCTCTGGTCTGCAGCATTTTCTCCTCTCTGCTTAGCTGCCATGGTGATAGGTTACTTGGACATACCAGAAATAGACAGACTAGCAGGGCTTTCACCGAGTCTGATCATGAGGACAGTCCTCTGGCTTAGTGCGCTTGAGTTTGTACATATGTTTGTGAAAACTGCCACTTGAGGCTGTCACCTACAAAGCCAGTGCGGCAAATAGCATCGTGCTTGCATTCATGAGTGTACAAGAGCTTTTACTGGGAGGGCTGCATGTAAGAAACAGGATACTTAATTCTGATCAACCTGAAGCAGAAGGGTTTACCTCCTCTGCCCGGTTCCAAGCAACCATTTGCAAACTAGCAAGGCTCCACAAGGATTCAGCTTGGTAGGCAAGTGCCAGCTTTGGTGTCTCTGTATCCCTGTAAAGGAGAGATGGTGCCTTAATGCTGGTGGTCTTTGTGGTTGTGGAGCTCAGATGCAGGCACGACCACGCAGCTCCCCTTTCCAAGCGTGCCCCATTAACAAGTTGCTGAAATCCCCATGTATGACATAGTGCCAAACTATGGGAGAGAGAAGTCCATGTCCAAGGGGCCAAGAAAGGATGCTCCCTGTGTCCCTGCAGGGTCATGTAATAACAGAGGGCTTGCAGCTTAAAGCTGCTGCTAGGGCCTGTGCCTTTTTGTGAGACAGCCCATGAGGTGCAGAACAAGTCTGTGCAGACAAAATTAAACCAGAGCTAGGACAGGGCAAGGACTAGAAGAGTAAGTCTTGCAACTGAGACTCAACTCTTATGTCTGCAGGGCTGGGGTAGCCCACAACATCATCCTTTGCAGTGCCCCTCTGCTTGTTCAGGTCAAGTAGAAGGACTCCTTCTCTGCCCATGTGCTGAAGGAAACCGATGTGTACAGGTGGTGCTCCTGACCCAAAAGCCAGCCTGGTGTGCTGACAGCAGCATGGCCAGGGATCCCTGCAGAGACCACCTGCCCCGTGGTGGCAGACGGCCAGCAGAGGCGTAGAAGTCTGAAAACCATCCCATGCAGTGTAGTCCCTAACCTGTGAGAGAGAAGAAAAGATGGAGCCTAGGAAAATGGGCCAAAAATAGCTCAAAAGAAAGAGGGAAGCAAGAAGAGAAGGCTTTTAAGAAGGGAAATATTTAATGTATGGAGGTATGTAGGTAGGTCAGCAAGGGGGAAAAGAAGCAGAGACACAATGGGTAAAGCAAGTGGAAGAAATACAGAAGGAAGAGGAAAAACTGGGTAGATGGAATAAAACCATTAATAAGGATGGTTGGAATTTTTAATCTATTACATGAGCTGTTAAATATAATTTTTCAGTAAGTATAGCTGATTTTTTTAATGTATTAGATGACCTCTTAAATATGATTTATTCTGCTCTCTCACGTTTGAATCTAAATTTTTAAAAGTAATTCCAAAGGGCGTTGATAGGATTTTTTTTTGGATGCGGTTCAGTTGGATTTGACTGTTATATATCTGTCAAAATATTACAAACTATAGCTTTTGCTGTTGTATTGGCCCTTTACAGAGCATAAACGCTGCAGGAGAGTGGCAGGTCATAGAAAGGGAGAAGAAACCATTCGGACATTAAAGCGTTCACAAAATGAGAATTTGTAGGCGATGTCTCCAAAATGGAGGTGGAAATACAGAGTGTGTGTATGTGCTTATGTTTTATATATGTGTATGCATAAAGTATATATAAAATGCAATTAATGATGTTTTTACTAGTGAGATGATGATATATCAAGCAAACCCCTCCCTTAAAAAGAAAAAAAACAAAACAAGGGGGAGAAAAAAGTCTTACCATTATTCAGATGTAACACCTTGTTGTGTTGGAGAGAAGGCATTGGATAGAGCTTAGTGACTAATTTGCTGACTATTAGTCATTCATTAGTTTTTCTTCCACTTCTGTTTATGTGCTACATAGCATGATTTGCTAAATAGTTTCTGCAAACAATCAGCTGTTGTAGGAATATAATATTCAAAACTAAAGCTACAATTTAAATATTACACAAACTAGTTACAGGCTATGTTTTTGATCCCTGACTGGATTAATAGAAAATGGATTCTGGTCCAAGCACAGAAGCCTAAACTAGGTTTTGGTTTTAAAAACGAACAAAAAAAATCCCCAAACTCCAACTTCATTTCTTATCCTGAAAGGTCCTGTTACTGTAGAAGACCTTTCTGCGTTGATGGGGAGCACACATGCAAGGACAGAGGTGTTCCCAGAGCAGCTGTGTATCGAAATGCGAAGTGGCTCTTTGTGTGCACGTTCTGTGCCCTGATTCAGGAAAACACCTTCATAGGCTGACATCCTCCTCGCTTTCTGATACGTTGGTAGGCCTGAAACACTTGCAGCAGGATTGAAGTATATACTTACGCTGTCTGAATTGGCATCTACATGCCTATTGTTTTTGTTACTAGGACTTTTTCTTTCTTTCTAAATATTGATGTCAAAACAGTACAGGAAGCTTTGTGACTAAAGAGTTCAGGTTTTCTAGAGGTTAGCTGATTTAGCCTTGGGTCCTTCAGATACTTTAAGCAGTTGTGCAATCTCATTGAAGTGGGATCTTTAAGTTCATGAAGTTGCCTCGTGTTCCTAATTGCTGTATATAGATGGCCAGGTCTTGAACCCTTTTCTCACCATGCTAGATGAGAATGGCTCTTGTAGCTATAACCTCTTCAAAATATGTTTTTCACAAGCTTGTCTCTTTTCCTTGATGATAAGGGAAAAAACCCACATGTAATATTGTTGAATGATAAAATTGTCATTACATTTTGCAGTGAAAAGTTCTCCCTTGTATGGTAAATCTTTATTCAAAATGTGCTAAACTAAGTGTAAATCAAAGTCATCTGATTCTTCTTATATCAGTTTTGTTGTAACTGGTCACCAATCCTAGCTACCTGTTGTTTGGAGGATTTTTTTTTTTTTTTTAATGGCCAATGCCTGAAACTAAAGGGTTTTTTCCCCTAAAATTCAATGAGAAATCTCCTTTAAAAGGTTGAGTAGCCAGGTCATGTTTCTGTGACGTTTTCTTCTGTTAGGGTCCAGTCAAAACACGGATCTGATGTGAAAATGAAAATAGCTTTTCAAGATTTACAACAGTATGCAAAGGCTTGGGAGTGGGTAAATGTGAGTCAGAAAGAGGTTCGCATGAACTTAGGTGATTTTTCTTTTCCATTGTATGAGATAGGTGCTACATGACAAGCTATTTTAGAAAAACACATAAACTCTGCACCCTCTGTCAAAGCTTTCACCAGAAGATGGGAGATATTCTTAGCAAAGAGGAGCTAGACTTAAATGAACAGTGGGTCAAATCTGGAAGCTTCTTGCTTTGACTCCGTGTCCAGGGAGTCATCTGGGGCACTCTTGCTAAGCTGGGAGCAAACAGGCACTTCCAGCTGGTTTAGTTCCTTATCTGCTGTGGAGTCAGCAGGGGAGGTAATGCATGGAAATACGGCACAACACTGAAACATCATGGGCCACTGTAAGCAGCATACTAAATCACCAAACTGAATGGAAGAATTAGCTATTGCCCATTCTCTTGTGGGCATGGGAAGATCCTTTCAAAAATCCAGTCATTTTGGTGCCATCCAAATGAATGCTGCAGCAGCGCTCTGCCCAGGGGTGCATGTACGGGTGTGCACTTACATTTAACAGCCATTGTCAGACAAAGGCTTGTGGGGGTGTCATCTCCGGTCAAAGCTGAATTTTCATTTGGTTGCTGTTTGAGAGCTGTCTTGAGCTTCTCTTGGATGTGGTGGCTCTGAGGTTGTCTTTTTTATTATTTTTTTTATATACACTTTATTTTTTCCATACTAAACTAAAGCACTCATAAAGCCTCTCCAGTGCATCTGTTCTTCCATCTGTATCTGTACCCTCATGGCCTTTGCTGTGTCTGCTACAATAGTCTTTGGTTTTAAACATGGTTTTCCAGCCCAGGTCCGGGTGATATGGTATTGCTGAAATCACCTTTCTTAATAATCCTGTGACTTCTGCCTTGTAAAACCCAGAATATACCCTCTGATGCTCCGAGTATTAAACTCTTTCAGAAAAAGTTGTCCTATATCTTCAAGACCCTATTTGACTCAGCTTATTGCTACATCCCAGATCTTTTGTTTCCTTTTCTAAGATTTTTTTTTCCCAGTCAATGACTGAAGCCCTTATCTCCGACAATTTTTCCATCTCTGTTTTTTGCATTTGTATTGTATCTATTAAGCTACCACCATTGCCTCACTGTACAGACCTTGAAATCTGCAATCACAACTAATTAACATATTAAAAATTGTTTCAGCTGCCCTCCAAGCTCCAGTCCAGCAAAGGACTTCCACATGAGAATAGCTGTGAGTGCACAGAACACCCCACCGAATTTAATGGCCCAGAGGTTTTGACCATTGCAAGCAGTAGTACCGCTACTGTCCTGGAAAACACAAGCGCCAGCAGAGCTGGATGCATGGTGTGCATCAGCATGTTCTCTGCAGGGTGGTGTTTGTGAGGTTGTGCTCTTTCCTGTGTCGTTTGTCTAACTTCTATATGTTTAAGCACTCAAAATTTGCCTGTCTGCTTGCTCTGGGAGTAGTTTTGAGAAATGGGAAAATTCTTGTCCTAATCAGGTTTGGTTAAAGATTTGTGTCCGTCTTCAAAATCACAGCACTGCAACGTTACTGCATGGCAGCTGCATGTGGAATAGGCCACAAAATATAGCAACCTTTAAAGGAAGACAAGAAGATACAGGTTGAGAGTGCAAAAGGTAATAGTGATGTACATATAATGGTGGTGAACTTAAATGATGATGCCTTACTAAATGAGGTCATCATCTAAAACGCCCTCCCCTCTACGCCTGGGAGTGAATGTGTGGCTGAATTCTGATGAAATATTTGTCAGTCAGTGGGTGTTTCTTATGTTTACTTCTACAAGTATGGAGGCTAAATCACTTGTTTCAGGATGTTATGAGTAAAGTGAAGGTCACTTTCAGCATACTTTGGAGGCACTACTGATAAGGAAAAAGACAAAAGGACAAAAAACAAAATTAACTTTTAATTTCCTGCCAAAACTATGGCTGTCAGAAATAAGGAGATGAGTGAAATCTCTTGTAACAAACAGCACAGGACTGTATATTTAACATCTTATCTGATTCAGCCTATCACAGAGACAGAGCATGTAATTGCGTGTGTGTGTCTGTATAAGTATGAATACATATGGATCCTAACACGTAGCTCAGAAAAATTTTAGTGACGCACTTTCATATCTAGTTTCAGTTTGAAATCTTTCTGCCCTAAATTAGATGAATACATAAACAAATCAGATATATTAATTTTCTGTTGAGAATGCTTTGGTGATTGCTTACAAAGAAAAGTTATTTACATGCTGATATAAGGCATTACTTAGCATAATGAACAGTAATTTTCTCATCCTCAAAGGTATTGGGCTCCCTTATGTGTTATACCCAACTCAGTTTCATAGTTGTGCTGCTCAGTATGATCCCCAGGCGCATATTTGAAAAGCTTGGGTTTTATCTGATTGGATTTTATGGAGCTGGCTCAGAGCCCAGGAGTCAGCGTGCAGGTACCAGACAGGCAGCCCCCACCAGCCTCCAGCACCCACCACCTCCAACCGGGGCGGCTAAAGCCAGCTGCACCCCAGAGCCCCCCTGCCACTGCCAGGGGAAGGTCAGACAGCAAGTGCTTTTGACCACCCACTGGGTGCTGGTAGGCAACATACCTATTTGCAACTATCCTTAATGCGATGGATGTAATGGTACTGGGGTTTTCTATTTGTTTTTTGAGAAATGACTAATACATCCCTTGAGAATAACTGGTGATTATGTTATGTTCTTGTGTGGGATCGCTTCCCCCTCCTCGTCTTAAAAATACATTTGCTATATATATGTAAGAATGAAGAGTCACAAATGATAATAGTTGTTATTAACCACTAATGACATTGATCTGAGGCTTTAAAAAGAAGATGGTTTCTAAAGAGAGCTTTTTCTGGCCTGAGTTGTGGAAAGCCCCTTCACTTATTTTGAGGTTTACCAAAGAACATGCTTGTGTTCAGAGTCCATCTCTCTGGAAAATGAAGACTTGTGTTCATCCACTGAATGAATAAAGGGGACAGAAAATTAATTCATGTCTCCCTTGACAATATTTTGGTTTTGTTTCAGCCTTGATCAGGTCCTGAAACTACTTTGCCTTTTAGAGCCTCTGGCTTTTTGGTTTCTAGGTTTTCTATGGAGAATCGTGGCAAGGATATGAAGTGCAGTGGTGGTCTCCATAAGGTAGATGAGGAATAGCGTGAGACTTACTGAATTGAGACAGTCAACTTTGTTAACATTTATTTGAATTCAAACCAGTGACAGGCTGTGAGCCCTACAGTCACTGTCAGTTTTATGATCTTAAATTATGAGCTGTTCAAAAACACATTGTATTTTCTGCTTAAATAGTTTTATGTCTGTTTATATCTTAATTGAAACGGTATGTAGGCATCTGCAAGTACCTTTTGTATGAAGGCCATTATTAAGTATTGATATAGCAAAGGTGTCTTAAAAATGCATTTTTATTGTGTTACAAGATAAGCGTTTGTTGAGAATTCCTCCATTAAACAATTAAGCCTCTAAGGCTTTTGCCTATAACAGGTATAGGTTCTGTTTTGTCAGCAACAAATGACATAACTGCCTGGAAATTACAAGAAGAAGATCTTGCATTGAGCTACAGAAAGGTCAGCATGCATCTGATAGCAGCCTGAGCTTCCCCATGTTTCAAAATGGCGTGACCTGCTCTTCTGAAAGCTCCAAGTGTGCTCCCCACGCAAGAGGGCCAGGGGGCACCTGAGCCTTCACCTTTACAAAGCACGCAGGAGTGGGAGTACTTTGAAGAAGCAAATATCGGCTTTGTCCTGAGATCACAGCCCTGATGGACCAGAGCGAAGGCAGGTGTTCATTTAAACCAAACTGTTGAATTTACTCACTTCTTTTTGAAGGACCATAGAGGGATTCAGGTTGGAAGGGATGTCGAGGTCTCTGGTCCAACCTCCAGCTCAAAGTAGGGTCACCTGTGAGATCAAACCAGGTTGCTCAAGTCTTTGTCCAGGCAGCTCTTGAAAGCCTCCAGCAATGGAGCCTTCACAGCCTCTCTGGATGACCTCCTGCACTGCCTGCCTGCCCCCATGAGGAAAAAGTCACTCCTTATATCCAGCCTGAACCGCTCTTGTTTCAGCTTTCAGCCATTGTGTCTCGTCCTGCCATACACCGCTGCAAGAGTGTGGCTCCATCTCCTTGATCACTGCCCTGTTGGTACAGGCAGGTGACCATTAGGTCCTCCTGCAGCCATCTCTTCCCCAGGCTGAGCAAGCCCCAGCCCCTCAGCCTCCTCTCAGTTCCCTCAGTTATTCATCAGCTAAAAAAGACCTCTTTTGCCTTTTCTGCCTTAGCACACGTTCAGTGAGGGTCGCTCCCAGCTGCGTGCCCACAGATGTTGGGAGGAGAGGAGGTGGGAAGGGTAGTACAAAAAGGACTTCTGAAATGGGATAATACCTGTGCTAGCTGAGACGGCTTCTGCAGCTCAGTGGTGCAGAGAATTGAGTGTCCTAGCTTGGGAGCAGAAAGTGGCACAGGCTGGCTTTAAAGCTTTAAGTCAGAAATCATCGTTCAAAGTAAACAAGAACTGTGTGCATGCAGCATAGGAATACAAGTGCGGGATGTTAAGCACCCTCTGCATCATTGTGCTCTAACAGCACAGGAAGACCCTTTCAGCATGTGTCTGAAAGGGCCATGGGAAAGTTAGAGTGAGTCTCAGTACTTCTTTTTTGTGTCTTGAACTCTACTAGACCACTCTTGAGGTAGGACAGTAATTGCACTCTATAATCACTTTAGTTCCTGTATATGTACAAAAACTTTCTTAGTGAGTAATCGTTGGCAGGTACTGTTAATAGAAAATCTGGAAAATCAAAAGTCCTGGCTCCAGCAAAGGAGTACTTGAGTTCTGCGGTAGTTACAAATATTAGAGGTTCCCAGCACATTTTGATTTCATTTCACTTTGATTTCTGTTGTTGTTGTTGACTGAAGAAAGGCTCTTCTCCCTCCGTCTTCATTCTCTTTGTTTCTGTACTGAGTACTGGATATGCTGTTACTCTCTCACCTAAGCCACTGTAATGTCATTAACTGCTGGCATACTGTGGAACACAAAAGAGAAAATCTTGATCCACGATTTCCAGGATGCTTTTTTTTTTTTAAATTATTTTGGGGGGGGGGGGTGCGTGGGCAGTGAGTTCATCTGGGGAAAAAAAAACTTTCATAGGAAGTTTCTTGAAAGGGTTTTGGGCAAATCTACTTGGTATTCAGGTTCTGAAGACACTGGAAAAAAAACCTACATGAAAATGAATTGAACTTTAGTCTATTCTGGCCCTAAAACCTAGAGGAGTTTGTTTCACACTTTTATCTTTCAACCATGGACAGATGAGACTGGACAGCCAGTTAGCAATGATGCATATCTGTTGACTAGACATCATGGGACAAAGCTATGGCTAGTTTAAAATAGCATAATTCCACTGCCTGCCCTGAGTTTTCCTCTGTGCTGGAGAGGGATCCTGCCTAGTTAGTGTATATATATTGTGTATATAGTGTATATAATGGAAGTGTGGGTATAATTACATATAGGTCTCCTTTAGAAAAATAAGACAACCACAGAAAAAGAAACTTTATTGTCTGAAAGCAACAATTCTACAAGAATGGGAGAGTCTTTGCCAGAGTTGTTATGAAATAATGTTGGGGATCATGGTATACCTGAATGCTGTTTCTTTCACGTTGCATGTGAGGCATTCCAGCTAAGCCTTGTCTTTTTTGTGTACTCTGCAGGGCAACTGTCTCAGAAGAGTAGCTTATAAATTTGAAAAGAAGGCGATTCTGTGAAGTAAATCCCGCTGGATATTTCAACTGTTCCTTTTAATTATTTTTTTTTAACTCTTTAACATTTTTATTGTTGGTTTGTTTTGTTTTTTTTTTAACAGATAAGGACCACAAAGCAATCTAATTTTTGCCCAAATGTAGCTCCATCACAATTTCAATGCAAGGCTCAGACAATTTTAGCTACAAATTTACCCTAAAATTTCTCCTGAAATCAGTATTTTTAAACAAAATTATGGAATTAGAGAAATAATAGAATTGATTAGCAGATGTTTAAAAGTTGCTGCTTTCCAGCATTCCTCTGATGATCCGTAAGTCAAAATAACAATGGGAATCGCTTGAGTGGAAGACTAGCTACCATCCTGTATTTAATTTACATCTTAATGCATTGTTGTTGTTTTTCCTGTTCAAGTAAACTACTTCTCAGGATGCACCTGTATAATAAATTTCCATGGGAATAGGCTTATGTGAATTTTTTCCATGCTATGTTAAACATTAGAGGGTCTTCCTGAGATCAGGCTGAGATTTAAATAGATGTTATCTTGAACACTAGGAGTGAAGTGCAATTTTAACCAGGAATTAGGATGTTAGGAGTCAGACCTCTCCTTTTCTTGGTATTACAAATACACGGAGGTTCAGTGGGTTCGGCTGGTACATAAAAGCTAGTGTGTTGGCTATACAGAGACAGGCCCAACTGCGTAGTTTATTATTAGTGTCACACAGTGATGGGTATGTGTGTGAGAAAGCAAGCGAACTGTGTACGTACACCCAGCACATATCTATCACAGTCCCGCTTCTGCCTATAATTGGGGTCTGCAGCAGCATACAGGCTTTCTGATAGTCTTCAGCACTGGGCTGAATACTGCCTACAGCTCTTGATCCATCAATAAAACAGCTGCCAACCATACCATACCACACCTAAAATCCCCTATCCGACTGGTCTCTACTAAGTTTGTGAAGTCCTAGGAGAAATCAGGTGAATATATTTTAAATATACAAGTGGTGATGACCTTTCTGACTAACACTGACTATGGGTCTGACTGACCTTGGCAGCATGAGAGGGTCACTTTTTGACATGGCTGAACTGTTCTTGAACAATTTATCCAGTGTGCTGGGTACAAACAGTCTTTTCTTCAGTATCAGGCATGCATGTCTTATCTTCCTACCTATTCTTTTTTTAAAGAATCTTAGCTATTGTGAAGCAGGCAAGGAAAAACTTGTTCTCTATTTATATTGTTTGTTCTCCTCGGCCTCTACTATTCTACCTTAGACAATAACATTTCATGAATGCCTGTTTTTACTCTTTTTGCTTGGATGACTTTAAAGGAGTCTCTTTCTTCTCCAGCACTACAGAATGGAGTCTCAGGGCCTGATTCTGTGATGCTGATGTTGATGGGCCATTTCCAATTGACTGAAATGGGTTTAAACAACATCTAATATTGTCTTGTGAATGCAAGAAAAGAAAAAAAAATACTTGCCAGTCTTTTAAAACAGCAGTTCTTGAAAGATGACAGGAGTGAGTGAGAATGCCTAGTAAGACAACTCCCTTCTACTTTGTCTTCCAAGGAAAATTCTACATTAATACAGGGAAAAGAACAGATTTTAAGGTACCCAGAATGACAAATCCAGTCAGCTCTGCTTTTTTTTGGAGGGGAAGGGTGTGTGTGTGTGTCTCTAATTTCCATGGTGGGTTGTTTGCTTTGTGGGGTTTTGGGGGGTTGATCATGTCAGGTTTTGGTTCAAGATGAAAATCAGTGTTTTCTTCTCAGTGGATTATCAATGATAGTCTCCATAACAGATTTACTCACCTGAATTAGTTGAGTCCCAATGCAGACAGTGACAAATGCAAGTGTGTTTACGTGCAAGGTTTTCTTTTTCTAACAGAAATGCTGTGAAGCCACTGCGCATGAAGAACATCTCTGGGGAAGAAAAACATGGTTATGAATTTTAAGGGAGAGAATCAACTCTTATCTGCTCCAAGCCATTCTCCACTGCCCCGGCTGTTCTGTTGTTGGGTTTGTCTGGGGCTTTTTTCCTTCCATTTTACTGTTTCACAGAGGGTTTGGGGTAACTTGGAAGCATATTTTTTTTTATTTTATTTTTTTTAGCAGCCATCAAACATTACATTACATGAGCTTTTAGATCTGTATTGCTTCTTGTTTTCCTGACATTTTAATTTTTTTTGTCCTTGTCATTATTTTAAAGTTTTATATCTGTTCTCTGTGAAATAGAGAAATAGAAGATGCAGGTGGTGTAGACAGTATTTTAACCATGTCATTTTAGGCCACAATCTAACAATGCGTAGTGCTAATTTTAATAATGATTTTGGTGGAAGACATCTAATTCTAGTGTAGAGCATGAATTGCAGAAGAAATACACCTGTACAATCCTATTAGGATGTCCTTGTTTAAAAATCCAGAAAGTAAAGCATAATGCAAATGAAATCAGTTATGTTATGAATAATGTAGGCTATCCATTATTCTTTATAAAAAGTTGCACGTGCTTCTCAAACCTATCTAGATACATTCCTGTTACGTGACCCCCATAGCAATGAGAGCCGTGGAAGACCAAATGTTATGTGGCAGAAGGAGAGACCAGAGAGGATTATGTTTGGCTGTAGTGTTAAGCCAAAAACGCATCTAAATTACACCAACATGCCTCCCTGTCTTCACATCGATGAACTCCTTCATGAAACGTAACTCCTGTCTCTGCAGGTGGAGGGGGCCAGGGCTTTTGCCTGTCTCTGCTTTGCTTCCCATGGCTGGGTGTGCTCCTGGGGGGGTGTGTGTGGGGGTGTTTCAACTGTACATCCCCAAAGAGAAGTGAACTTGTGTTTCTGAGGACAGGGTTTGGCTCACAGAGTTACCACAAGCCTATGTCTCTTTATTGTTTCCAAAGAAAACAGTCTCTTTGGCTGAGATCCTGCAAAGATTTATGCACGTGCTTAATTCTGTACTCCGGGAATAATCTCACTGGTTTCAGTGGGACCACAAGCAATGTGTAAATGTAAATCGTTGCAGCGCTTATTTCTGAAAATCAGTGTAAATAGAAGATAGATTCAAATGTATAGCTGGTTATGCAGCCTTCTTATTTAAGGGGGGAGGGGAAAAGAAACATTTTCTCTTGATAATATGGATCTTGAAAATCCTTCTGCAGTCAGACATTATTTCAAAACTGGTAGTGGGAGCTGGTTTTAGATAAATTTCACTGCAAAATAAAGTTGATCATAAAGGTTTCTAGGTCTTAACTCCTCAGTGACTGGTGATAGAAACCTCAAGAAAAAATTTATTTCAGGGAGGACTATTGACTTGCTTTCTCACTCAGCCTGGTCCAGTTCTACTACCTCCCTCTCTTTTGTCTCACAGGACCAGAGCTTCAGGATCTTGAGAGAAAGTAATCTTTTTAGTAATCAAGGATCCAAGCGGGTAATGTGGGATTAGAGAAAGTATGGCATGGCTAGCACTTCTTTCAGCAGTGTATGCTTTCCCACCTAGGATACTTTCTCATGATGTCCTCTGCAGCTTGGGATGCTTTCTGAACACCTCATACACTCACTTGGATAAATTTATATATATGTTGGGTTTTTTTTTTTTACTTTTTGTTAATAATTTCATTTCTTCGGTAAGTAATTTCTTCCCTCCCTTAACTAAGTTTCTGTACCCTGCAGAGAGTTAGAGACTGGATTTTGGCAAGAGGAGACACACCAGGCTTCAGCAGGTTAGCTGCTGACCTCACCGAGAGCCTCCTTGGAGGGGGAAGAGAAAGATCTCAGTAGACATCTCAGAGAAAGATCCAGGCTGCATGTGACTGGGAAGCTACACAGGGGTTTTGGAGACATATACCTGAGTATACCAGGGTTATGCTTGAGGGTGGGCATAAATGTTGTTGTTTTCTAATTATTTGGGAAGAGGGGGAGAAGAGGGATTTTCATGGTGCAAGTGGGGCAGGTAGTACAACTAAGATAAAGAGAACTAAAAGGCAAATGCCCCATGTTCCTTTTTGACTGCATCACTGCTTTTCTCAGCATCACTTCACCATTTGCCTTTAAAGCCTCCTATTTAGAGGGACTAGTAGAGGCGAAGATGGGGAAGGGAGTTTACCAGTACAGTAGAAGAGTGCCAACCTCAGTCTTGCGTACCAAAGGGCTTCTGCTGTTGTGGTATAATTCTTTGCTAGAACGAGCCAAATTCTGTTACTTAATTGGGCAAAGCTCCCATTGAGTTGTGCTTGATTAACAGCTCTGGAATCTGGCTGCGCAGATGTGATGAGAGAGGCTTCGGCATTTCAGCTCAGCCCGCCAACAGTGATCTCCCCAGCTGCTGGTTCCCTGAATTTCCCAGCTACTGTTGTTGTGCGCTATTTGGGGAGAGAAATTTCTCTTTGAGCAGCTGCAAAATGTTGTACTAGGCATACTGAAAGGCAAAGCCATAGGTTGGCAAGTGGGAATGAGGGTTAGGCAAATGGCAGAGCACAAACCTCTCTCCTTTCTGGCTCATCTGCAGTGTCATTGCCAAGAAAGTTTTGGGTTGGCCTCTTTAATTTTTTTTTTTTTTTAAATGTGATTGGGTTGCTTTTATGGTTGCCTTTGGGGATTTGTGCAGTGCAAAAGCCATTGGTATTTGGCATTAGTTAAGACCTTCTATGGGTCTGTCTTGATGGTACCAGAAGGCTTGGTTTTGTTTGGGTTTTGTCTGTTTGTTTTTAATGGAGCCAGCAGACCTGATCGCATTTTTTAGCATCTCGGGAAGTTAGAGGTGGAGACCACTGATGCTGCATCTTGGGGTTTTGTGGTAAAGTATGGTCTCCTCTAAGTTACAGCAGGATTAGAAAAGCACTAGGCTGAGCATACACTTATGGAGACTGACTAAAATTGTATTCTTCAGACAGGTAGTGAGGTTTCACCTGATGCTCATTGTACATGGCTTTCTAATTGATGCATGCAGTTTGAAACTCTGCATGTCAGACGTGTACAGCTATACTGTACTGTTGCTACGCTGTTACCATATGCAGGAGTCACTTTAAGCAGAAAATAGTCTAGTTGGTACAGTCTTTTAAAAACAAATACTCTGCTGTACTTGCCTAATGAGCACTGGCCATGTTTTATTACATGTAAACTCAAAGAACACTATTCATCCCCTCAAAAAAAAAAAAGTCAAACTGTAAAGACTGGAAAAGTTAGGTAGTGCACAGGGCTGTTGTTAAAACACCTTAGATGTCCTAGTCAGCCTTTGAATTAAAAACAAACAAACAAAAGGACTGCAGGCTGCCTGGTGTTTAACTAAAGAGGGGCAATTAATGAATTGGGTGTGAAGCTGCACTGTGATTTTTATGAAAGATTATGAAAAGGGTGTTAAACTTATGGAATCCATAACATTTGGCACAGGGTTTATTGGTTTTAATTTCACATTCTTGGTTCACTCTTAACTGTCTCACTTACATATAATGGACAGGAGAAACTTCTTGTGTAACACTTCCTCAGTATCACCACTTCTTTTCTGTATAAATATAAAAAGCTTAAGCAAGAAAATATAAACAAGTACATTATTTGGTTTCTATTACAGAATTATTAATGATATGACAGATGTAGTGTTTGCATATTATTCTTCATCATTAAAACCTTGCTGCATATCTCCTTAACAGTAACATTGAGCAATAATGTGGCTTGAATGAAGACTTCAGGGTTTAGCAAATGAGGAATACACAGGCTTGGGATTCAGAGGAGCTGATGCTCCGTCAGCTCTTCTGTGTTGGCGGTGACGTGCTCCTGTCATGTTCACTATCTGTGCTTGAGAATTGCCTTTTGAGAAGCAACAGCCTCACGCTGGCTGAAATTGCTCTGGGGTCAATATCTTTATCCTTCTTCAGGAAGGAACATGGATCCCGCCATCCTCTCTACGGACCGCAACATATTTCCATTCCTTTTGTTTAAAGGCCATAGTTCCCACTGTTTGTTTGTTCAGCTTCTTTCCAGTCCAGAAAGGTGTAATGACAGGGCGTGATAAACATGTATGAGTTGTATGTATAAAAGGCTGGACACTAATTCTTGGGACAGAAGTAGATATAAACAAATTGATTTCTATGGGGCATATATCTATTTGATTTGCAAGGTAGAAGGGCGATATCACTACGGAAACAATGCTGTTTTGTTTTGTTATGAAAAAATAGCTGATATTTTGGCCTAATTCTCTGAATTTCTGGAGTTATATACCATCTGAAGAGTGATTTATTAGAAAAGCAAGGAATAGTCGCCCTTGATTTGAAATCAGTGTCCCCAAATATGCAGCTGTTATACACACAGAGCCAAAAAGAACAGATGTGGGAAGAAGAAACTGGAGAACATAAGAACGTATCATAAAACAGATTATCCTATACCCAGAAACATATATTTCTCACATGTATGCCTGATATGTAGCTTGCACCAATTTAGATTATAGCTCCTGATATTCTGGGTAGATGGAAGCAAGTTTGGGTACACTGAGGGATGGTCTGATCTCCTCTAGGATACCTTTATTTTTATGTATGTACTCCTCTGAAGTTGGTCCCATCTATGAGGCCCTGCAATGTTAAATCAGGCGAAGCAGGATCACCTTAGCACAGAAACTGCTACCGCACCTCAAACAGCGTGGCTCTGCTCTGTCTATTCTGTAACTTACAGTGTCACTTTTGCTGGGATAGTATAAAAAGAAAGGGAGGGACAAGTAATTTACAGCAGTGCAGTCTTTGGTACTCTAGCTTTTATGGGGCTGCTATACCTGGCTGCAAAGGGATTCTTTGCTGACTTTCATTTTACAGCAGCCACTTTGTGTTCTACTTTACTGCCGAATTTTCAGCAGTGTTACTTTGTTATTGATGTTGTTCATGAATTGCAGTTTTAATTGATGGAGACCTTATGTGGGGAAAAGAGGTTCTGATGTGTCTGCATGTCACTGTCATTACTTTTTCTCTGTGCCTTTCTATAGTAAATCTACTCTTACACTTCTGACGGTGCAACTATAGTAACTGAGCTAAGTGATTATATGTAGATACACACTAGTTTTTCAAAAAGCAAATCCATTTACATTTCTCAGGGAGTGCTTTAATTTTTTTAACTTGTATTAGTAGCTGAAATTACTCTAAGCTTTAATGATATTAATACTATTTTGTGTATTGGGGTCTAATCTTTGATACATAGGATATCCCTAGCAGCTAATGGTAGCTCTGAGGGTTCAAGATCTGTCCCTATGTAATTAATTCCTCCCTTTATGTTTTTAGAGTGGTAGAATAGTGGAAAAATATTTAATTTAGGGTGTATTTGTGAATCTTCCCTCAGGTTGATTCATGCATAAAACTTAGAACTGATGTGCTGCTCAGCTAGCAACTTTTCAGCAGGCCCCCTTCCTCTCAGCAGAGAGACCTCCTGTTTTGAAGCAATAATTGTCTCTTCCAAATATTTGGCCAAATCAAATAGTGGTGCAGATGAGCATAGCTTCGTTGCCCACAGCAGACTAATGACCCTTCCCATCACTCAAGGCTTTGATTGACTGCTTGTTGTTACAAATTAATAGGAAAGTTATACTTGATTTTATGTGACTTTTTTTTTATTTTAGATAAATTTAAACCATTTGGCAATATCTTAAACTGTGTGTGGCACTGGTTTTTGTTGATTGGGGTTTTTTTTAATACTAAACTCTATTAAGTCTTCTTGAGCTCTGTGTTGAGAGACATATTACACTGGTATACTGGAATAGAGGTAAACACAGAAATGTATGTCACAGAAATGGAAATAAAAAAATGGTTTTACCTGATTTACCCTGTTGGAACATGTGGTTTTGCTTAAGAAAAAACAACAATAAAAACATACAAACAAACATCAGCCCCCCCAAAGCAGAGCACATGAGAAATATAACGACTCAGTATGAGGCATAATACAGATTTGCTTCATGTAGTAATCCCTTTGATTTCTTTTTCTTTCATGTTTGGTACTATCATTTATAATTCTAGTATTTATCTGCATGTCTCTAACTATAGTGTTTACTCCCAGGAATTGTTTTGTGATGGCTGATTGCCCTAAATCAAGGATAGCCAGATAACCTTGTCTTTAGCTAAAATAGCTTGGTGGTTTTTCAGTGGATAAAATACAACTATTGATAAAATAGAAAAATCAAATATTTTTCCTTTACCCAGTAACCTGCAGAGGAAATAAAATGAAATCTGACCTTCTATAATAATTTGTAGCACAATATTCACAATCTTGCTGAGAAATCAGATTCTTCCATTGAAATGCAAACTAAAAATGCATTTGCTTCTGCTTGTTTTTCCCTACTTGCAATGTATTTGGAGACCTAGTAGAAGAGCATTAGCTTAAGGCTAAAGACCTAATAAAAAACACGGTTTCTATTTTACTCACTGAAATCTTCACTCAGAAAAAAAAATTGGACAAGCTTAAGCAAACATGTTGGTAAATGACAAGTGACACCTGCCAGAGATGTGACTACTGTCATCATTTTGACGTACGTTCCATAATCATTCCCTGTGTTATCCTATACGTACACCAAAGATTGTTCTAAGCCAAATCCCTGTGTAAAAACATACGTATTGTCCCTGGAGGCCATAAAATCCAAGTAGAGATTTTGTTGTTGGACCCTTCTCTAATTTCATCAGGTATATGTGCTTTCATTGCAGATTTGTTAAATTACTGTATCAGCCCAGCTACTTCTATATTCTACAGTTGCTATTTTATATAAAAAAAGATAATGGTGATACATTGCAAAATGCATCTTTCTGTTTGCCCGGGGTTTTGTGCCATTTCAGTATCTCACAAGTGTAGGAAAATAGTAGCGCCATAAGAAGCAAAAGTTATGAAGTCTGATTTCCTATAGGTTTGTGCTTAATATGTGGATCTTCTTGTTTCTAATAAATTAACATGGCAAGTTTTCCTCAGAAAAGCATTATCTTTCTTCTGCCCTACCATTTATACATGTACAAATCTCAATCAGACACAGTATTTTTATAACCGCTACCATTCTGTCAAAACCTCATTGAAATTGCCCTGGAAAACTGGAAGTTACTTTGCAAGATAGACAAATGGATAGAAACACCTGTACAGGCAGTTGTATAAACTGGCTTCCTTAGGAAGGTGGACTGATAATAAAAACTGACTTGCTAAATTCAAGCTCCTTCAACTGTATGCTGGAGTAGATAACCTGTGCCTCCATTTGTCACGGAGGCAAGAAGCAAGAGCAGCCCTATTATGGCCAGATTTGATTTGCTGCAACTCAGAAGTGCTGTTCTACTTCTAGGAGATCTCTGAATGGATTCTATTCTGCAATAGTATCAGCTGGATGGTGATTGATTTGGTTGTGCTGTTTTTTCTTCCCTATTGTGTAAGAGTCTTGGAGATTTAAAAAAAAGTTTCTTTGATAGCATTAGCTGAAAGACTGGGGAAAAAAAATAAAAATCAACAGTGTGTCCCCTCTCAATCCTTCTCTTCCACCCACCAGTAAAATTCAGGGAATATGATTTGCTGTGTTTCAATTTTGACTATAAATTTTTTCAAATTAAATTTTCATTGTTGCTGATATCACTCTAGAAATGGGAAATGTAGTATTTCATTCTGAAACCTCAAAATATACATACAGTTGGAATTTCACAAATTTAAAAATATTCCACAGCTTAAAATGTGGTCAAAATGCTGCCTTCCTGGGCAGAATTCTTGTTCCTTTGGATCCATATTTTCTAATGACTGGTGAGGAAGTGTGGATCTATGATTATAAATAAATACATAAATAGAAATGCTCAGCTGTTCCAGTATTCAGGCTTTGTCAGCCCCTCTCCGAGGAGCATCTGTTGGGAAGTCTAAAAAGAAGTGTGTATTCTGGATGGTTTTCCCTTCCCCTCCTTTTCCCCCTTTGTTTTCATTTCCCTTCCTGGAAGGGAACATCTGAGGCTCCCAGGAACTGGGGATATTTGAATAAACGAGAGACTGACAGCACTAGCTTTTATATCGACAATGACTATCTACATGTAACCTAAACTTTTAGAATACTTAATGATCAGCTAAGCTAAACAGATTGCCCAGAGTAGCTATAGGTTGTTGCAAATAGCTCTTTAACAGTCATTTTGGTGTAAGCATACTCTTGAGCAGGTTTTTTAAAGCGGAGTTGGCACTGAAGAAATCAGTTAAAAAAAACCCCAAAAGCCTGTGCATGGAGAAGACGACGACACTTATCAGAAGATAAGGTTACCATAGCTTTCCCTTGTACTTCACTTCCTTGTGGCTGGAAAATGTGATTCTTGAAATGGCATGTGTTACCGGAGTAACTGTTACGATTGGCAGGGCAACGCTCCCAACCAGCCCAGGAAAGCACATATCCCCTCTGCTCCAAGTGGGTACCTATACGTCTGTGCATGAGTCCTAGGAGCGTAAAGCTTTCATGCCAAAACCTAAGCCACTTGATGATGTTGCCCGTGGGATCTTCTGAGATGAAAAATAGCATTTAGATGCGAGATCTACTATATTTGTTCTGTATGGTTACTCAGAAGTTAGACTTGGGAAAAGAGCATGCAGTCTAAAAGCAGCTTTGCTAAGAGCAAAGAAAAAAGGAAGAGATTTAGACTCGGTGTTTCCTCCAGGACCAGAGCTCTGTGTGTATCCTGACAGGACTCCTAAAGCCGAAGTTTCTGCCGGTGCGGCACAGGCGCTGGTGGGAGGCATGCGGACGTGCTGGTGAGGCCCTGCAGAGCGGTCACCGCTTCTCCTGCTGCCACGGCCCCCCTCGTCCCCCGCCGCTGGGGAGGAGGGGGCTGCCTGCCAGCTGCGGCTGCAGGGGCTGGGGTTTCTCCTTCTTTTTCTTCATATCTCTTTTTAATGCTAGCGTCCTGGTTTTGTCAGCTGAGTTTTCCTCCTGCTTGAATTATTCCTGCTATAAAACTGGCTCTGAAAGTGTTCTGGTTTTAATTTCTGCCTTTTGTATTTTGAACATCCACTCAGGTAGCTGTTTCTACTGGTTGTTCTGACTCAGGGCACCTCTGAATCGTGCTCCTGCCTCTGCTCCACAGGGCTGGGGAACAGCCGACAACCCTTCAGAGACACCCGGGTACTCACTGAGACTTGCCATGATGAATAGTCTGTGTCCGATGCTTGTGATGGCCTCAGGCAACTCTGGTTGCTTCTGGGTTTTAGAGCTGCTTAAAGATGTTTGTGGGAGCCTCTGGGTCCTGCATTAGACAGTAGCTGATCCACTGCAAAGCTGACATTAGTTCAGACGTGTGGAGCTGTGTCTACGTGACAGACTTGAGCATGCCTGTCTTGCTCAGGCTTAGAGGGATTGGTGTTGTCTAACCGGCAGACACCTTGCATAAGATGCAGTTGAAACTTTTTACCAGAGCAGTTTGTTGGTAATAGTTCACTGACAGTGGCAGCTGAGAGGGTGGAGGTCATGACAGAAAAGTTGCTTCTGTCTTGTTCATCCATTAAGTGAAAATTGCTGGTGTGGTAGAGCAGTATTCCTGTATCAGCAAGGGGCTCCTTTGGTATTACATTAGACTCTAGATCTCTTGCTGGAAGGAGTCATCTGAAGAACAGTTATCTCAAGCTGACTGTGACAATCAGAGCTGTCCTGATGAATGTTCTGTGCAACGTTGTGTCTGGGCGGCTGAGGCTGGTCACCTCCACTACCCCACCATGTTCAGAGCCAATACGACAACACCAAACCATTGGTGGTTTTAGAAGTTTAATCAGCAGCAGTTAACTCTGGAGGATGAGGTACCACCAAGGTTCTCATCTGGTTGGTTTTGTTTACTTCTAATGCTCGAGTACTGGAGATGAAGATCACCAGGAGCTAC
This sequence comes from Harpia harpyja, assembly GCF_026419915.1. Classification (NCBI taxonomy): domain Eukaryota; kingdom Metazoa; phylum Chordata; class Aves; order Accipitriformes; family Accipitridae; genus Harpia; species Harpia harpyja. The sequence goes on from NC_068947.1 coordinate 29,945,702, forward strand.
CCAAAACATGACCTGGAATAACTTTCTCACTAGACCTAAGCCTTGCAAATGTTTTCCACTGCACTCCTGCCGTTTCTTCAGTCCTGTAAGAGCTTTATATTTCAGCCAGTTAAAAGCCCTTCCTGGTCTCATTTGTGCTACTGCTCTATGTGTACCTTTCCCTTTAGATGTACCTAGGCAGCTGGGGAAGGTTCCCTAAAATGGGGATCTTGATGAAAAAAAAAAAAAAACCAGAAAATTTTCATGAAGTGTATAACTAACTGTCCTAGTTAATGACCTCTCCAAGAAGCTTATCAAGCAAATACTGAATAGTCTTTGAACTTGCCCTTAACACAGGCATTGATATTGGGCTCATCAGTGCTGCAGAATTACAGTATACTTCAGGGAATTGTTTATCACTGTGATCCTCAAAAACAGGATGACTGGAATGGTTAGAGGCAAATACAAGCCATTTTGTCCTGGCATGGGCTGGGTTTTCAAACACTTTTGAGATGATGAAAGCTATATTGTTTTGCTTTATGGATGTTATCCTGCCTGCTATTATCTTTAAGCATCTGGGAAATAATATTGCATTTAGATGGACTAACTCAGTTTTTTAAATAAAATAAAAAGAATTTCCTGTATTTTATTCTGAAATTTTTAATTTTTTTACTTCCTCCCAGTATTTGTGGCTGCACAGGTGAGGTACATCCAAATCGATGTACCTCATGGCTTGGCTTCTAATGTATCTATCACCTTGGGGCCTCTTTGGCTCTAGGCTTTTGTGAGTCCTTTACTCAAGTGATGATTTCAATAGACTAAGCACTGAACTTTGAGTTGGATTTTTTAGAACCCAACAACAACTTTATATTATGTCTGTAACAACAACTTTATATTATGTCTGTAACTGAACAGTAGTGGGAATAATATTTTACTCTTAAATTGCTTTTGTTTTCAAAGAATTTTAGAAGTTAATTCACTGATCACTGAATCCTTCCACATCTGGAGTGGAGCACTGCTGTCAGACGATTTGTTGAAGGCAAGTTCACACTTACATGTATGAGACACGCTGTTGTTGTACACATTGTGGCTAGACTATTCCAACATGAAACTGGACAGAAAAGGAGAAACTCATTGCAAGAGGTAGCATCAGGAGAAGTGATATCCTCCTCTCCGAAAATGGAGAATTTTATGTTCTGCCTCCTCCTGTGTGATTAGTCATTTGGAGAACAGCTGTTCACCACAGACTGGGCAGCGTTCCAGCTGTGTGACATTATTGACATGCCCTGATCATCACCCATTTCTGCCTACACTTTCGGCCTACATGCTTGAAATATTCATTTTGTCAGCTTTTGGGTCAATAGGAGGCTGGAGCCTGTATGGAAGTGAGATGAGTGTACTTCTATAACAAACAGGACTTCTCATTTCATGCATCCTTACTGCAGTTTTCTTCTTTCAGTGGGATTTTCAGTTGAGTTAGCAAAGCTAACAAGGGGCTCCCTCAACTTGGGGATCAAGTTGCAACGTAGAGGTTTTTTTATTTAGCAGTCCTGGGTTAAATTATCTTCAGCAGCTAAAATAAGACCCATATCTTTTTTCAAAAAGGTGGGTTTCTGAGTGCTTGAGTTCTGTTGAGTAACTGAAGGAGAGATTCCACAGATAATCTTAACATTTCTGTGTGGTCTCATGAAATTATATCTGTAACCCCTTCCCCCTCCAAGGGGTCAGTACATCATCATGTCTTAGTCAAAGGGTTTTGGAAGGGTTACAAAAATAACTCTGTTACGCTCACTGAAACATGACTGGCTCACTTGGAAATAAAACCTATACTGAGGAACCGTAAGAAAGAGATGAGCTACAGCTGTCCCAGATTTTGAATGCGCTTTTTGGTCTCTCTTTGCACTTCAGAAGCATTATGTAATTGTCAGAATGAATCAATGAGTTGTGTGTATATGGAGAAAGCTAAACCAGAAAGGTTAGTTGCTCAAGAGCAAAACCAAAGAAAGCAATAATCCTTTTCTCCTTAGTCCCACAGTAGATGTATTTGACAGTGTTAAGGCTTGTTCTCTTCCTTCCTGTTGCAAGGGAAGGGGATGTCTCTCAGTCCCCAGTGCCCTACTCCCACAGCCGTGAGTGGGGCTGGCTCGCCTTTGAGCACGGGTGCTGTGGTCAGAGCCTGAATGAGCCCCAGGGACCTTGAACCCCTGGCACAGGAGGAGTAACTTACTTGCAGGGAAAATCTTGCAGGAAAAAATGGTGATAAATGTTCCACTCCAGCAGCTAATTGCACTTTCAATGCTCCCTTGAAAAATAAGGATTAATAAAATAGCAGAAGACTGGCATATTTAGGCTTTGTTTTACCTTGTTTTTAAGTATCTCAGTGGCTCAGTAGCTGCTTCTGAGAGCTCCAATACCACCTGGACAATCAGTGCTCAGAGAGAGGAGCTTTATGTTTCCTTCAGTGTTAAAGGACAAGAGCTACCTGCCTAGCTGGTGAATGTGATTAATTGTTGCTTGTCTGTAGTAGAGGAGTTATGGCCTGCTGGCTTTTCATACTGGCTTGTCTGCCTTGCCTCTCCTACAAGGCTGTGAAAACAAGAGGAGGTGAGGCTATTATAGAATTTATCAGTATGATGCTGATATACAGTGAAATGCATGAGTATAAATATACTTTTCCTTTTTAAACTGATCTGCATCCACAAATAAGCAGACTACAATAAAGCATGGGGTAAATCTCTTAATTTTTTTCACAGATAAGTGTAGTCACGAAAAGCAGATCAGTTTCCAAAACTACTGCTTTGCCAAATGCAACATTTCTATATATACATCAGTGTGGATCCAGCACTGACATCGTAACAGCAATGGAACAAAATCTTTGTCTTTTAATGCCAGTGTTTATTCTTTGTTCCCTCAATAGCTGCTCAAGACATGACTCTGTTGATGAGCATTCATTGGGGTTTGTTTAGAAGAATTATTTTCTATATTCTCCCTGGGACATGGGCTGGGGAAAGAGCTTAAAAACAGCAGGGCTGCCGTGTAACTGAAAGTATTTAATTTTTTGACATTTTGCATAAAACTCATGTAAAATGATTGTGCTAAATAAAAAAAGAAACTAGTGAGTTGTTATTACTTATTTGAAAAGAAAAAGAAGACCCTTCTCAAAAGATTCTCATCCTCATCATCATGTGCAATTCTTATTTTTGCTGCTTATTTAAGCACAGAAAAGTCCCAGTTTTTATAATTATTAGGTATCTGGATTATGCCCCAAGAAGTCTAGGATGTAGTCCTAGGTGTGTTATAAGCCTATGTCCAGACAATGATGATGTTCATCATATTTTTATTTGGGGGTTGGGGAAGATAGGACTGTAGTGAGGCATTTTAACACCAGAGCTGGGATCCCCTTCAGGTCTTCCCCACTCCAAACTTTTCTTCTGCTCTTCATTTTTACATTATTATTATTTTCTTCTTCCATGTGTCCTTCTTAGCCTGCTCTCCTGACAGCCCAGCTGGTACTATTCATAATTGGCAGGCCATTCAGGGCTTAGGCAAAAATAGCTATAAATTAAAACACGACTGACTGACCACTCTCTCCCCTGCCTTGCACCTTCTGTAGGTACTTCCATGTGTGGAAAATGAGTGGGGAATTATATCATCTTGATCTAGTAAGGTTTTATGCGTGCTTTGAAGAGACATGAAATGTATATGGCTGGTATTGTATAGACACAGAGCCAATAGTTTGCATTAAGGCTTGTGTGCTAGTTCTTCCTTTGGTTCACGATTTCCACTTTTGGTATATTTCACTCATTTTAATTATTTATAATATTAATAATACATCAGTCTTCCTTCTATTCTGTCCCAGAGGGACCCTATCATGAAAGTTAAAAATTAGGTATATTACTGTATCTCCTAAGCATTAGGAGTCTGATTATTCTAGATAGTGATATCTGGAGAGTATACGGATAATTTTAGATAGTGATTCACCTAGATAGTGAATTGGAATTGAAAGAGGGGTGGGGGGTGTCAAGCTATTACAAGCTCTATAACAGCAGCTCTGGAAACCTCAACAGTGATTTAATAATGAAAAAGATTCTAAAAGCATTAAAAAAAAATCCAAAGCATACAATGGTCCCTACCTGTAACAAGGCTGATTAATAAAGTATTTTTGAAATGCTAATTATTGAGATGAAAGACTAATAATAAGTCTGTGTAATTATCAACCAACTTTCAGAACTGACCTTACAGCCATTTTCTTTCCTTTGGAAAGGATGATGGGCAGAGGGAGAAGGCTGCCACAGTGATCCACCCATCCTCACTGCACAGATACATAGTGTGAGGTGTAAACTCCACAACTGGTTCTGTAACTCAGACAGAAAGTAAATCTGACAGGTAAATGCATTCACATTGAATGAGTGGAAGACATGCTTAGGTTTGACCTGTTCTAAATCATCTCCTTCTTTGAAAAATGAAAATTTCTGGGAAATTTTTGGCATGGTTTTGGCGTCTGTTTTGCTGACTGTGTGGTGTTTAGATTCTGTACCTAGCTAAAGGGCCGATTCTGTTTCTAGCAGAAGGTTTACAAAGGAGTCCGCGTCCAATGGTCTGGTCTAACATCTGTAAATGAGGTCGAAGCCGTCTTAAGTCTACGTTTTAATAGTGCTTTTGCACTAATGGCTTTCCTTAGAGCAGGCATCCAATTTCTCTTAAATCCTTTTAGGTCCAGTTGACCCAGGAGAAGGAATTCTTAGCAGGAATTTTCCGTTCCTCCTGCATCCAACCATTGTACAAACAAAGTGAAGAACTCAGCCCCTGTGAGTAAATTACTGTGTTTGGTATAAATGTCTTCAGACTTCAGCAACTACAAGATGTGCAGCCAGGCTTGTTTTAATTCACCCCTCCCCTCTCCCAGGAACTGTTGCTCAGAAAAGAGTTTCTGGGGTGGGTTTTGACTAGCTGTTATCAGGGCTTTCTGTCTTTACATGTACTCTTCTTCATACATGCTTGCTGGCATGTTTGTTATATTCACTGGGTAATTGCTGTTCTGTACTGCACAGAGACCTTGATCTACCACTGAAGCAACTGCAGTTCCTGTGTTGAAGGTAGAAGCTTCTTTTTGAAGGCTGCCATAAAGCTCCTATTCTTGCAGAAGGTAATGGATTTCAAAGCCGTAAGGAAAGCTGTCATATGGATCATGCTGAATATTGCCCTAAGGCACATAGATATCTTTTTAATTTTTTTCTATTTTTTTTTTCTTTTTTAATTAATTAATGCAGACTAAAGCTTCTCAAGACTTGAAATATTAGGGATCTCTTCGAAGTGGATTTGCTGGCAGAGGCTGGTGTGCAGGGTCAAAGATGCATAATAGATTTATTACTGAATGGACCAGCCTTAAAGAACTGAGAGTCATATCACGATGCAGAAGTCGATGGTGATTTTTTGATTTGTTGTGTAATCTATTTTGAGTGCCTGTCAGAGCTTTGCTGTGACTGGTTTTGTTGAGCAGTGCTTAATGCATAGTTGACTGGCTTATCATAAAGTCGAAGGTACATATTCTATGTTTGGGTCATTTCAAATCGAAAGCCCATTTTAGCATGTAGCTTCACACACTTTCTTTGTTGCAGAAGAGGACAGAATTTGAAAATGTGTGCTTTTTAGATGGAAAAAGAGAGTTTTTGTGTGTTTGACTAATTCTTTTTACTTCTTTGAAGACCGTACTTAGTATGTTATTGTTATTGGACTGAAACAAAGGGTGAAGAAGGAACTAGTGCTTTGTGGACCCCTGTTGTAAAGCTGATGGCTGACTTGTTTTGGGACTTGCTTCCTTTCACAGTTCCTGATGTTGGGGAAAAACACTTAGGTTCCCCCTAGGTTTGTGTTTGGTGTGCAAGCACGCAGCAACATGTTGACAGGCAGCTGTAATCCAAGCACTTCATAGGGTAAACTAGAGCAGCGACTGTACAACCTGAAGAGCTGTCACAGAGGAACAAGGGGAAGGATGTGAGAAAATGGATGGGCTAGAGGAATTGGAGCGAAATTACTCCGATGTGTTCCTCACTACCACACTCTTCTACCCTTTCTATATTTTTAATGGGTTGCTCTTGGTCCGGGTGAGCCTGCTTGCTGTCTTGGCTCCTGTGCTTTTGCTTTTCCTGCATGCTACGATGCTTGCTGAAACAAGGTTAAAAGCATGAGAGATGGGGAAAATATGTTCATATTGTTTGGTAGTGGGTGAATACCTGAACCGACTCCAGGTGAACCACCTTCTAGACTCACCAGGCTGCTGCCACACCTGAACTAATTAGCCTCACAGAGATATTTTTATTTACTGTAAGGAAGTCCCCAGAAGTTGTGCTGTCTGTGTAGGGAGAAGAGTTTAAATCATTCAAGTAACCCCTTTCTCCTACCCATTTTCTGTTAGAATTACTGTCATCTTTATTCTCTATGTAATATTGAGAGCAAACTGATAATTGTAGCTTTCGTAAACTGTTGGTATGATCACTTTTTCTAGGTTAAATGATTTATGATGTTTTACCACAGCCTTATAAACAGGAGAAGCCAGCCTAAAGACAGAAGAGAGATACTAATTAGAGAATGGCAGAAATACAAATTTAAAGCAACCACAGCAGGGCTGAGAATTTAAACAAAAGAGCGTCCCTTTTATTATAACCTAAGTCTTAATTATATATCCTAAGTCTTCTATTATATCCTAAGTTTAATTGCAGAAAACAGGGGACAGGAAAACTAAGCCTTCACAGCCATATTTGGCAGAAGATCCAGAATGAGATTGCCATTAGAGGAGAAAGTAGGAAGCGAGCCCTCGTGAGGAGCATCTAAGAGAGATCAGGACGCTCTAACTTGGTCAAGGGGAGACGAGGAGAACCTGGAGCTCCTGCCACCACGGAACGGGACAGAAGTAAGTTGGTGAGTGCAGGCTGGATTTGGATGCCCCCTGAAGTAGCTGAGGGAGAAGCAGACAGTGAAGTATGATCTGATGATGTGTTTTACTGTTATATCATTTTAAAAAATGTTTAACTCTATGTTAGTGGCATGTATTTGTAACAGGATGGCTTAACAGGCTCCCAAATTGTCTGTCAGCCACCACGAATGGTGTTTTTGTGAGTATATGTTCAAGGAAATGCTTTTTCGGGAGGTTGGTAGCATCGGATGCTAATCTTACAGAAGAAACACTTGTAGTAGATCATGAAAGGATACAGAATACAACTCCTCATTACTTCTCAGTATTCTTAAATAACAGCAAGATTTCTCTACTATGTGTGGGGACTCTCTCCTGCACACGGCTTCCCCCTGCAAGCTGTCTCCTGCAGACAGCATCTTTTTGCTTTGTTTCATTTCTTCCAACCGTCCCCAAACTGGCCACTGAGGAGGGACATGTCCTGCCTCAGCTAGTGTATGGGGCTGTGATCAGTCCTGTTAGCTGGTTTTTCTTCCAGGCAATCCTGGACTTCATCTGTTGTCCTAGTTTATTTTTCTGTCTCCAAATACGCTGGATTGCCTAGCTAGTGTAAATTGAGTCTGTTCTTGTGAGTATGTTTATTAAGCCCAAATAATGAAAGCATCCCTCTCAGCTTAGTACAAGCAATAAAAAGAAAACCATAGCCTAGATAATCATGAGGGCTTAAGCCCCCACAATTCATTAACTGAAAGGAGATTCCTCAAAGTTTCAAGAGTTGGGGTGGTTCTTCAGGGTTTGGGTTTTTGTGTGTGTAGTATCTGAGACAGAGTTGCGTTTTAATTAAAAAGAGGTGGATTTTTCCTCACAAAGAAAAAGGCACTTCTCTAACCATCTTTGGTTTATATTTTGAATTCTTGCTTCGAATCATGGGAATCCCCTAGAATTTCTGAATAAAATCATGAAGTATTTTGCATAACAATATTTTCTAATCACATTCTTTAAAAGCCTTGGCTGTTTTACCTGAAATTAAACACCCAAAAAGAAAATGGATGCTAGTGGGCACTCTATATTAAATACTTAATGTCTCCATAATATCTTAATATTTCAATGCTTAATATTATCTACCTATATTATCTCTATAGGTAGAAAATTGTCCTCTCTTTTACCTTTTCTACTGATGAAGTGACACACAGAGACAATTAGACTTATGTCTTCAAACCTCTTTTTAAAAGCATCAGGGCCCAAGGTCATGCAAGAATGACATGGTGGTGTCAGGAGCTAAGCTTCACTTCTTGGCTTAGACAGTGGACCACACTCCTCTTCCTTCAGCTGAAGTGCCTCCAAAGGGGATTTGGAAAACTTCATACCACAAGGAAAAGCTTTTCCCTCTGCTGCTTCCAATGCAATTTTAGTAGAGGTTATTTATGGTCTCCTTCAGTAGCAGTTGTATGAAGTCTGGAAGTTCTCGGGGAGAGAGCAGTCAGTGAGAGACTCACAAAAACAGTGTGTGTGGAAATGGGAGAAGGTCTCTACCTCCATTATAAGTACTGTGGATTGTCATGGGCTCCGTTCCCAGCTGATAGAGGCACTAGATGAGTCTCTGTGCAACTCCATTCCCAACTGAGCTAATGGGGCCAAAGGTTTTCTATCTTTATTCCCAGCTGCCAATCAAGAAAACAGTTTGTCTCCATTGCTGCCATCTATTAAGGGACATTCAGACAATACAGCTGGATTCTTTACCCATACAGCACTAAAGCTAGGGCTTTGGTCTATTGTAGATAAAGCAAATGATAAATTCTGTGTTTATATTATACAATTTTCACGTCTGCAGTATAAAATGTATCTGCAGCTGTGGCACTGCAAAACCTGGGCTATTCGAAGGTTTCTGCTTTTTTTTGAATGCATTCTTTTGCCCTCAGTACAGGATCTCTTTGCCAAAAATACCGGGGTGAAGAGCCACCCAGCCCTCACCTTGTGAAAGGTTTAGAGCAAGCTGCTGCTATATCCTCCTGGACTGGGGGACACAAAGCAAAGGCTGGCTGACACCTCTGAGAAACAAGAGCGTGTTTCCACTTCTCTATCTCCTTTGCATAATCTGTGATATCTGAATTAAGTTTCATGACATATTAACACTTTGAAGCTGAGTTAATATACTGTGTTGTATAATACATTATGTATGACCTGGGCATCAATTGTGCTGGAGCATCAGCAGCCGCAGACTTGAAAATGTCTCTTTCAGTGACAGAAATCCTAAATAATACTGAAACCAAATTCCATTGGCATAATTTTGTTTTGTATTCCTTGTCCCATTACAATATCTCTTACTTTCTCTTCTCTCCTCCGTGTACTTGTCACAAAGTCCCCATTCCACATCTTTCATATTACAAATATTCCCATGGTGCTGCATGGTAATTTTAGTTTGTAACATCAGAAGTGTTAGGATTATGTTAGCTTTGCTGAGCCTGGGCACTGCGATGTGAAAAAGAACAATGATGAGCATTAACATTTATAATAATGATGTGCTACAAAGAAGAGTAAGAAACAAAAAGAAAACAAACTCCACTGTGTTTTTTTTCTTCTTGTATATTCATATTTCATGCTTCTAAATACAGCTAAGATATAGCTTGTTTTATCAGAAGTTGTCTTGTAAACTATACATTGGCCTGACATTGGATATAGTATATATATAGGCAAATATGCAGTCAGAGGTTTATTGGTCTTAATATAACTCATCTTAAGCCTGATTACTTTGTTTCAAAATTAGACTCTTAGAACATATTAATTATGGACACATCCCCAGACAACGTGGCTGTCCATGGGGGATTTCTGCCTTTAACTCTGATTAGCGTTAATAGGAGCTATCCATGTAAACTCCTAGAGGACCAAAAAGAGAAATAATTTTCTGCTAGCTATATTTTTCTTTTAGGGTATAGAACAATACTGAAGTGTTCTGGGAGTGAATTGGTAAAGTGCTTGACAGTGCTAGTCTGAAACTTTTCCTCTCTGTTGTAGATTCTGGATCTGATAAAAGCACGTTACAATACTATACACAACATTGTATATTTTTAAGTTTATATATAAAGCAATACTCCTTTTTGTTTGGTTGCATTTTTTTGTTGTTGCTTTTGTTTTCTAACCTGAATTAGACATTAGAGAACATTTTTTTTTTTTCTGGAAGCACTGGACTGAGGAATGCTAGTATTATATAAATGATGTCTACGTGACCTGGTGTTGTATGCACTAATTATCCACTTGTCATGATTCTCCCACCTTGGATTACTCAGGAAAAATATAATCTAATTTGGAATTAGCAACAGGAACGATTTTCAGACAGAGGGGGTGGCTTGTGCTAGAAGCTAGATAAACTAGAAGATTATTGGGCCTGTGTTGACTGAGACTTCTGGGCTCTAGTGTAAGCTAAGCATACAATAATTAAAATAGTTTCTTAGTGATGGAGAATTTACTGCATCTTTTGACAATTCATCTCAGTAGCTAATTATACTTAAAACGTGCTTTTTATCTCCAGATTGAACTTGCAAATATTGGATTCTGTTGTGTGTCTGCCCACTAATTTAGAGTCCTCTGAAATATCTTCTTCTTGTCTAGTCCCTTAAAGATTATAATCTTCTCTTTGAAGCAAAACACATTTAGTTCAATGTCTCATTGGAAGGAGCCTTTTTTTTTTCCAGACCTAAATCGTTCTTGTTGCTCTTCTCTGCACTCTTTACAAGTTTATTCATTTTTATTTATTTATTTTAATTAAAGGTATTGTAGTTTCCCAGAGGCTTGCCTGCTTTGTTAACACAGACATTACGGTTTGCTTGGCTTCATTCATGTTTACGTCTGTGCCTGTCCCTAGCTAAGCAAATGGTACAGATCTTCATGCCTGCCCTCATGGAGAGAGGTCTGATGCCCTTGATGAACTGATGGAAAGAGCAGGCAGGTGTTATCCAAAATTCAACCTAAAGGTTTTATTGTCTAACACAACTCAGAAACTGTACCCAGAAATAAAGCAGTATCCATTCCAAATGAGAGTGTCTATTCTTAGCAACGGCTAAATCTTATGATCATGATGGTAGACCCGTGTGACGGGAGGGCCGTGTTCCAGGGGTGAGGTGATAAGGCATACATAATGCATGCCTTATCATGGGGGGCACCTCAAGGAGGAGAAATCATGGATTTCTGGATAGAGAAAGGAAAATAATAAGGTGTAACATTCTTGTAGTTGTGCCAGCTGCTTGGCAGTCATAGGAGGGCAACAGTACTGTTACCCAAAATAGTTGTAACACAAGAAAAGTAATTCTGTCATTTTCTGTCAGTCTGCTCTCTGCAAAGAATGCAAATCAAACTCTAGGATTAGATGAATGATGATGTTTTCAAAGCAGTGCACTGAAAGTGGTGGGTAAATAGATGCAAATAAGAAAAGTCATGAGCTTCTCACAAAGAAGCTCAGGAGCTGACCATCCTCACCTGATTGCTTCTGAGTCCTGCCAGCCCAGCTTCACGCAAGGGAGCAGTTTGAAATTGCTTGACTTGATTTATTCTTTTCCCTCCTGTCTTTCTAGAGCAGTTGAAAATTTCCTTTTTTGTATCGTTCTGTTAACGAAAAGGAAGGAAAGCTGGGGGGTGGTGGTGGGGTGATGGTGGTGGTGTGTCTCTCCCCATCATATGGAAGGAAAAAAAAAGGAGAAGAAAAAAGCTGACGACAGAAGCATGGAAAGAAATCAATGTTGAAAAGATGGTAGTGATGGAAAATAGGAAGAGTGTAACTGTGATCCCTCTGTCTGTGGACAATTTCTTTCAAACAGATTGTGACAAATACTTGTGATATCTGAAGACAAAGAAAATATACTTCCAAGTATATGTTTTATTCTAGTTGCATATGAAGAAGCGTTCAGGAAACCTTTACTTTCTTAATCTTCTTTGCCACTCCATATTGTTATATGCAGCATTACCAGGATCTTCCAGTACCTTTCTGTTACTAGGTTTTGTTATGGTAAGTGCATATGCGCATCTTCAGCTTTTACTTCTGGTACAGAAATGATTTAAGCATTTTATGTGGCCCTTCTCTTGAGGTTTTCATTTGGTCCTTGTTTAGGTAGGTTTCTGTTCCTGATCGAAGTTTTATTTTAGTGAAGGCTAACAAATGGATGGGTCACAAATGGATCTAGGCCTTGAATATCTTCTCTACGAATTTGCTGTGCTGTGCATGTCAGCATACGTTATGGTGAAATACACAGAAGCCAAGCACTGCCCCTGCTTCAAAGTAAAAGCAGTAGCAAAAAACTGTACAACTTCAAAACATCCCATGACACTTTCTTAAAGTATGGCTTTTTAGTGTGAGTGGGCTGACACTTTCCTACAATTGTAGGTTTTTTTATTTGATTTGCTAAATGAGGTTGAATGTTGCCGCACGCTGAATTACTGTGGGTATCATCTCAAGAAGTGATCTCTGCAAAGACAGGCCCCAGAATGTTGCCCGGTTTCAGTAATTAGCTCTGGTTACTACAACAGAGTCGCTCAGAAGAGAGTACACAACAAATATCTATGGGATTCAGAAGGTGCATAAAGTCTAACTTTTTTGGGGGTGCTTTTTAATAGTTAACGTAATCCTGTCAAGTTGGGTGGTGGGTTTGGGAGAGGAAGGTGGGAACCCCCCCCTCACACATGCTTTAAAGCTTCATTAACAAAGAACTTTACTCAAGGAGGAGATGTTAATAAGTAATGAAACAAAGGCTCTGTTATAGAGATTAGATGTGCATGTGTCCAAGTACAAAGTTCGTGTTGCAAAGTGCAGCTGTTTCTCTGCTCGCAACCCCACAGCAGCCCCAGAGCCCCCGGTTCAAAGTCTGCCCGCTTTCCTGTCACAGAGCTGACCGGGGCAGGGTCTGGCCGAAGTTCAGAGTTCAGTGTCTGAAGGCTTGCTGGCTCTGTCTGCCATGCTGTCTGATGTTTTGGAAGGAGTCACTGAACTGTTTAAAAATAATGTGCTGTATAATGGAGTGACCTAACCAAGCCTCACTGAAGGAACAGACTAGTAAAATGACACGTGCGGGAAATAGCGCCTGTTTGCGTTCTCCTTCCTCCTGAGGTTTATTTAAATGACGAAAAATAAAGTAAAAGAACTAATGCTCTATATACAAAGACATGAAACTGACGTCTTTAAAAAAAAAAAAAAAGAAAAGAGCTAGTCCGTGTGTTTCCTTTGGTTCCCTTTGTGTCACGATAACAGTGTTCCACACCGTGGGGGTGAAAAGAACTTAATACATCTGGATATTCTGCTTTCAAATCCTCCTTCAAAGGCTTTTTACAAAGCTAACCCCAACTTTCTTATTCAGAAGGGCTGCAGACCCCACCTGTGCAGCTTTCTTGGTTAGCTGCGGCCGTATCAAAGGCTGCTGTGCCCAAGCACAGACCCTGAGTAAGAATAGAGACTGATGGCTGAGAGCAAAGGCTGGTACAAACACCCTTGGAGGAATTTATATTTCAGGCAGTGGTGTAGCTGTATGACATGTAAGACTTTTTTCTCTATCTGTTGCCATATCCTTTCTCAAGGAGAGGATGGTAAACCGTGGGTGGTAAACCACCATCAGTGCTCACTGCCCACAGCATGCCGCAGGTCTGACAAGACTGCTGTCATTTCACTGCACTGAAAGGAACATGGATGTTCAGAACACTTTCTCGGACATCAGAGGTCTGCCCCATTTGTATCACAGCTTCTATTTCTCTGGGTTCAGTAAATTCAATCATTGAGAGCCACAATTAAAAACAGGATGCAAGGAAGGACTGTAGTAGCCAAAAACACGAGTTCTGGACCAAAAGATTTGTGTGTTTAGATACAATGATTTTTTTCCCTTCCTGCAAATTCACGAGTCGTCAAACTCCAGAGGAGCCTTCCTCTGATGAGTTAGTCCTATGCTTTGGTTATTACCCCAGGTCTAACCTTCCACTTCTGAGCAATGTATCTGAGAAGCTAGAAGAGACCCTACAGTGAACACTCCAGACCACGGCTTGTTAAGTGTTCAGATGGGCACATGAGTGAGTTAGTGCTCAAAAAAAAAAAGCCCAGAGATCCAAAACAATGTGTTATAATGGCTAAGCCCTTCCTGGGAGGACATGGGGAAGGAGAAATAACAGGAACTGCACCTCTGGTGTTCCATTCCTGTCCTGGACTGTGGAAAATCAGGAGTATTCAGGTTTTTTTCTGTTGCTCTTGGCTGTCTCCATGCAACCACTGTAGTGAACAGGTCAAGTCACTGAGACTAGTAGTGACACTGGCAGTGCATATCCGTAATTAGTTAATTTGATCTGCACTGATGCAAATCCCTGACATAGCAGCACCTGTGAGTAACAATTTCTGTTGCTCCCACTGCTAAGTTCCACCTGAGTCTCTGGCATCTCTTTGCTAGAGTGATTATACCTGGTCTTGGAATCTTTGTTGCCTAAGAAACTCTGACTAGTGCCACTACTCTCCCCAGCACTGTAAGCTACTGAAAACATACAAAAGGTGAGGAGAAGATGATGAAATTAACAGGTGTAAAACATGTACATTGCTTACTGCACTGATAGAAGTCCTTCAGATGATAAAGCTCTACTGGGTGGTAACTACCAATTTAAGCCTTGGCTTGCCTCATCCAAAAAGACGGCCCTGTCAGGCTATTACCTACTGTGTGGGGTGGGTTTCTTTCATTTTTTTTCTCTTGGCATTGACCACATATTAATAAAAATAAATTTGTAGGGGAGAATATAGTAGGAGAAAGGAGAAGAGTCCTTATAGCCCTGTGGTTAGTAAGGTTGCATGGGCTAGGGTGGTAGGCTGAAGTTCAGGTACATAGTCCAAATCAAGCAAAACAGGAACTTGGACCAAGTTTGCAAGGTATCAACTATTCTGGTTGTTGGCTCTGCTGAAGTAGATAGGTGAATGTTTGTATCTCTCCCTCTTGCCTTCCCCTCCCCCCATTTTCCTGATAGTCTTCTGTGGCCATGTCACCTGGCTTTAGTTAGAAATACAAGAATAAACAGGAAAATTACTTGCAGGTCAATTCTTGTTTTCTTGGGTGTTTGTTTTTGGGTTTTGTTTGTTTGTTGGTTGGTTGATTTTTGTTTGGTGGTTGGGTTTGTTTTTTTTTTGCCTGGGTGTATCTGCTTTTGTTTAAAATTACTTATTTTCTCTCTCAGCAGATAGTTTGAGAATCATCCCACCTGTTGCCTGCCTGAACCAAGAACCAGATCCTGGAGTAGGACTGTGCTGGTACTAGTTGGCTGCAGATCTACTGGGATCCTAGTATTGAGAGAGACCTAACAGGTAAGTAAAAATCAGAGTTTATTCAAGGGGCTGAGGCCCTTAGAAGAAAAGAGTAGTATTGCTATCTGCCCCTCTCTGAAAAAAAAATCACAGGAAAAGGGTATATGCATGCAGATACGACTTGCAGGATTTTTTTATCCTGACACTAGTATCTTTCCACTAAGAATCTGTGCCGGTCAGTTGTTTTCTTCTCAGTTTACACACTCCCCAGCCCCTGTTTTCAAACCCCTTCAGGTAAGGCTATCGGAAAACCCCTCCTTCCATTTAGCTTCCCTCTTCTCATTCAAATTCAGATGTCTTAAGAAAATATAGAGGAATTTCCTTTGGCAGGAATACTGGCAGAAAACAAACAAGAATAGTCCAAAACAGGATTGGCACAGCTGCCCTTGGGCTGAGGTTTTTATTTGTTTCTGATTATTGTTTTGGTTTTGCACTCCACTTCAGAATTTTTCTTTTCTGCATGTCTTCTGCATTCAGTCTTCTCCACACTGGAGTGGTACAGTAAGAGGGCTTGTCTGCAGCTAACATTTTACTGCTTCATTCTGCTGGCGTAGTTAAGGCAAACCCTCCACCACCCCTTGCTTCTTCCTAACGCAGGCTGTGTTATATCAGTAAGAAAGTGCTTGTACAGATACTTACAATGCTCTGTAAAGCAAATTGATATATATTATTTGATGTCATATTTATGCAGTAAAACTGTGCATTAAGACTTTTAGTGATATAATTACTTAATTTTAAAAATCATATTTCAAATAAAACAAAAATGTCTACCGGGTAAATGTTAAAAGCAGAAGAGATCTCTGGGTAGCTCACTACTTTATACGTTGGTAAAAATGAAACTAGTACACCTTACAGCAGTGGCACACATTGTTACAAAATTAGAAGAAAGGAGTGAATTAAAATGGAGTTATTTTTATAGGTATATGTACATTTGATATGTAAGGACTTTGACAAACTTCTTCAAAAGTGTTGTTCAAACAGTACTGGTTTTCTCCTTCCATCCAATCTTTCACTGTCAAGAACCTCAGGTTTTTGCACTTCAGTCCTATGGCATGGCCTACCCTATGTAAAATAACGATTGAAAGTGCTTTTCTAAGAAAAAACTGAGTAAAATCATCAAATTTGCCTACAACCTGTTAATTATGGCATAATATTGGTGAAAGGTTCAAGTCTTTATTATGGAAGGACCTTGTTCCTTTTGGTCTTTCTGTCTGACACGAGATTTCATATGAAAACACAGATTTGTATTGCTTCTGTGTTAAGGGGAAGGTTCTGCATGATCTTGTCTGGATCTGGGCTCTGGTTTGCCATAGTTAAGGATGGAGCTCTGTGGTTTATTGTGGAGATGCTGGTTTTAAATTCAGAGTTCAGATTGTGGTAGAAGCTTCAGATTGTGGTAGAAGGGATCTCAGTTCTCAAAAAAATCTCAATAAACTGACACCTAAGGTGGGAGTGATTTAAATATTGAATGACATTTTGATTGGAAAATGAATGGACGTAGAAGGGTCTTCAAGAGTTAACAAGGGGTTTATTTCTTGCCAGTGTTTCTTTTAGCTTATTCTTCCTTTCTGTAAGTCACTCTCACACTGTGGGATTGATCCTTTGTTCCTGCTCTCATTCCCCAAAGTGCTCCCTGCTTGACTATCAGTATGGACATGTAGTTTTCATCTGTGGAGAATTTTCTAACTTTTTAGTCATAACTGAAAATTTATGTGCTAAGTTCAACTCAGTGAATTACATGACAAATCTGCAGCAATGCAGACGCCATCAGGGAGACAGAGAGACTGGCCGTCTGTCTTGCCAAGTATCTCAGCTATCCTAGGGCAGAATAAGCTTTCTAATGCGTGGCATATGTGATGATGAGATGTGCTGACTTTTTGATATATACGTGTACGAAGTTCCTGTTAAAGATTTTGTTTCCGAATGAGAGTTTGATGCAGCTGGGTATATACCATGCTTTCATATCTGTTGGAGAGGGAGAGGGAAGGGAAAACATTAGGGCGTTTCAGTACATTATCAGCTGTGCTGGTGGGCGGTGTGAAGATCAAAAAGGAGCCAGTGTACTCCTTGCAGCTTTTAAGGTGTGTGCCTGCATGTGTAGGGTATGTTCCATAATGCAACTTAAATGATCATTAGTTAGCTTTTGCTTATTTACATGAATTGAACTTAGACCTATATACTATTTTGATGTATTTATTTATATTTCAAAACTTCGTGCTGTTTTCTATGCTGAATATATAACATCACCATGCTTTTATTTACTGTGTTCACAAGCAAACTTGCTTCCTTGTAAGCAGATGAACTGTTTACTTTTCAGACAAAATAAGAACATACTCTTTGGAAATATATTATAGCATGATCTGGTCTGGCTGAGAGATTGGTGGGTACACATTACACAAAAAACAGGTGTTCACATTTATTGCTATGGCTAAAATAGCATTTGCTGAAACATGTATATAAAAATCCCTGAAAATGCATGAAAGATTTAAAAATGTGTCTGAATTTTTTTTATTCATATCCCATTTAGATAGCTCATTTTTTCATAATAGCGAAATTGTTTTGGCTTATTTGGTTTCAGTTATTATTGGCTGAAGAAGTGTAGACAAGATGAAATAATTGCTTATCTTCAGTTATGTGTTAAGATGTATTTTTTCTTCTTCCAGAAAAAGATCCTTGAATTAAATATAAGCCAATTGATTTTTCATGGATTTCATCTAAGCCACAAGCTTTAGGTCAATGAGACTTTGATTTCTTTTTCAAAACACCAAATCAATTTATGTGAAGGATAGCATGTAAGTTTTAATTTTAGTCTCAGTTTTCTATCTTTAATATGTTTTCTGAATGGACTCTTGTAGGCTGGAATATTAGCAATTCAGGGCTTGCTTACTTTGACCGTAGTCAGTCACTGGTTGTGCATGACTGCCGTAGTGAAACGAAGCTGGTGGAGGGGAGGCCAGCCCTGCGGAAGAGAGGAAGAACCCTGGAACAGCAGCTTACGAACTAGCCAGCCATCTTCCTTGTAATATAATGATGCTGGCAAAAATACTTTAATAATTCCTACATTTTTTCATGTCTCTTGTCTCCTGTGGAATTCAGCAAGGTGCCTCTGGGTACATTCAGCGGGTCCAGCTTCTGTAACGTGGTGTTGATGTTTTCACAAAACCAAGCAGATATCAACGCCTGAAACACTACGTGTATGCAAAAGGAATATATGTATTTAGTTTCATTCCTTCCCTTTGCATGTAACACAGGTATTTTTCACATAAGCAGGATAAAAACAATGTTGTAGTTTAAGCATCTTGTCCCTAATTGTCATTAGATTTTACTTTTCTGTGTTTATGTACCCTTTTTTTTCCCCTACTTTGCCATTGACTTTTGTGGGAAGGAGCTAGTGTGAAGAAGGTGGTTCTGAAAAACCCATCCTGTATTTCTTAAGCATCACTTAAGCAGTGAATCTTCCTTTGAGCTGCAAAGCCATTCCAATATTCAGGATTTTAGCCAAGGCAAAACAGGGCAAAACTCTGCTGTTGCACCAAAACAAAAAAAAGCTAAGGGACTTTTAATGATCAAGCAGAGATGATAGGACCTTGGCATATGAAAAACCCTGATGTAGTAAATCAAAGCAGGCTGTCTTGAGTGTAGTAATATTTTTATGCTAATAAATTAGTGTCATAAGTGATTTGTCAATAAGATGTAGAATATGCTATGAAAGAAGTCAGACAATATTTTTCTTTCACATAGAAAAACAGGGTGAGGTCATAGCAAAATCCTCAACATGATTTTTTCTAAGAAAGGTGTTGGAGGTCTGACCCACTGCACAATATTTGAATATTTAAATTCTTATGTGCCTAAGATATCTTATATACCTAAGCTAGATTTAGCCATTTAGAAGAGTTTAATGAGACCTGTTATGGTAAGGAGCCGCACTGTCGTAGTGGAGAACACTACAGTCCAGGGATGTGCAGCACTTCTGAACCAGTGGCTCCAAAACTTGCTTGAGCAGAGCTGTATGCGTGGGCAGGGAGAAGCTCATGGCCCATTCCACCTTTCTTCTCGTAGAGATGAACCTCCCAGCTGCCCCTTTCAACAAGAACTGCATGCCCAAGTAGTAGAGACAGCAATGTCTGTCCATCACATGCATACCAAACCATGCCTACGTATCTCACCAACACAAACTCTCCAAACTCGCACGCTAATGTCATGCCGACAAGAACTCTTGGCCCACAGCCATGCACAAACCAGATGCGTTCGCAAGGACTCATGGGAGTTACTGTGTCCCTGAGGGTGCAGGGCCTTCACTTCTCCTAGTCCTTGCACAATCTGTACGAGGACGGAGAGCTGCCCTTTCCTGTGTCCCAGTAGTCCAGCAAAGTAAAGGCCTCTGACTTGGCAGGATGAAGGTGTCAGTCCAAGGTAAAGAAAACTTTTCGTTGGGGAAATCCAAGGGGCCATGATTTATTCTTTAGCTTTTGATCTGATTTTTCACACCAGGTCCTGTTGCATACAACCTCCCTCCACTGCTGCTTCATGCATACAAAATTACAGGTGGAAGTCCAGTCCGACCATTTGGCACTGCTCTCTGCAATGATACTAAGAAAAAGCCATGGGAAGGTCAAAGGCTTATCAAAACTCTAAAGATTCATACTCGTGCAACTTTGATCTGTTTGTTTTAATTCATTCCTGCTTTTACCAGATTCAGAAGTTGCATGTTAGTACCCAATTTAAAAGTGGTATGTGGATGTAATGCCTCTGGAACTTGCTGGGTCAGCAGCAGCAGAAATGGTAGCCTTCTATTAATCTACCTACAGGTATGAAACTGAGAAAAGAGTTTCCATCCCTCTCAACACCCAGACAGTTTGGAAGAGTAGAAGGTTGGCTTATTTGCCGCATTTTTCATGGAAAAATTTTCTGTGGCTGCAATTATCTTGATGCAACACAATAATCTTCAGTTGGCACTTGTTTTACTAGTCATTTGGATATTCTTGTAGATATGTGTAAGGTATGTGAATATTAATCTTTCTTACGCCAAGAGGCTTTTAAGCTTTCCCCCCCACTTTCAGGTCCTCAGTACCTCCTCTCAAAATCAAAAGCATCAAAAATGAACATGTTTAACCCAGAGTCTGTTGTAAGACTAACTGCAGTTGTGATGCAGAGATGGAATTATATGCACTCATCCTCTGCAAGGGTATGTCTACTACAGCTGGCTGTTGGGTTTATGAGAAACTAGGGGGAATTCTCTCTGCTAGTAACTGTGCCTGTCAGCCAATGCAGACCATGTATCTACCTGCACTGGGCTGGTAGATGGCTGTCCCATTTGCAGCATGATGAGAGCAAACACATACTGCATGTACCAATCACACAGATGTACCAACTGCCTTATCTTCACATTATCCTCTGTATTGCTAATCTGGGATAAGGCCTTCTTCTGTAGTAGTAAATCAGTTTCTCTGCAGTTTGGACCCGTTTTTAAGGGGTTAGCTAGAGCACATCAGCCAGTGACTCAGAAGCAGGTCTCCGAGGCAGAACCCCAGCGCATCCTTTTGCATGTCGTACCGTACATTTTCAGAGCCACCTCTGCATTGTGCCCTGCGATTGTAATTTCTTTTTGTGGGTTTCTGATTTCAGCTCGTGATTCCTGTGCAGATGCTTATTCCTAGCTCGGGCTGCTGACCCTTGGTTTGACTTTCTGGTTCCTGATTTTTGGCCATGAACATTCGGCTCCTTTCCCAGTTCTGGACACGGGCCCTAACCTTTGGGCTGAATAGCCCATGCTCTAATCTGTAATCCTAGAAGGCCACCAGGTCATGTCTAGTAGACTGTACTCTAATTTATTCAATAACAAATGAAATCTAGCAGATAAGTTATTTTTTATGACTATTTTTATGACTATTTATTTGTAACCTGGTCTTCTATTAGTATTTTGCTGGATTGCTAAACGTGAACTTCTCCTTTCCATTAGTTATCATATTGTGCTTAATGGCCATTCTTTCTTTAGGGAGAATATAATCATACCTCAGCCAGTGGAGCGGGTGAACAGAACTGTTAGCGTATATACAGATTTCAAATTGGTGGCTACAAGTCCTGTAAATTACACCAGAAAAGGCAATAGTGTCAGAGTATTATGAACTTCCATTTCATTTTTATATGAAATATTATAAAGATTATTGATATACTGTACACATAATCTGTTTTGTCTTCTGGGAGTTCATAATGTCATTCCATCACACATGACATAAGAGTGTAAACATACACTCAAACGTAGCCACTCAGACCTGTTATAGTCTCGTGACTGAAACTCAATGAAAATATGAGATAGAAAGTTGACAAAGTATGAAGGAAAATTTCCAGATGAAAGAGGAAGAACTGAAGCTTATAATGTGTGTTAATGTTCAGGTGGAAGAAGGGTCACGTTGCTTTGGCAGGAGAATTAATGGAGAATGAATACAAAGCTGAGTTGTAAAATGAACTTAACTTTATCAGCTACAAGTAATACGGAATAGGCAGTAATGTGGATCTGAGTGAAAATAAAACTGCTTTTATATATACTCTATATGTTACATTGTTTATACACAAAGATTATGTAACATAGACATTTATATGCACATGCTCAATAGAAAGTAAAAATCACAAGATCTGGGTGGATTTTATTTAACTTTGCTCATCAGCAATTCAGGGATAAAAAGCTCCATGTTGATGCAATGTTTTTGCTTTGTAGTATTTTTTATGAAGTTAGGTATCTAAAACCAAAGTATGATTCATCTGTCCTGCTTCTATGTCAAAATATGTGACAGTTGTCAATCTAGGAAAAGTGTACTTGTTATTTTGCTTTAGCCTAAAAGCAAATCATATTATAATCTGCTGTTCATCGCTGTTTCATAGAAATGTGAAGCCTCCTTAATTTCAGAGCTTAAATCAAGACATCAGTATGGAGACACTTAGATTAACTTTTGTATTTAATTATACAAACGTGCTTGCTAAACCCATCTCCTTGTGCCCTTTGACAAGAGGAACTGTCCTTTACTACAGTAATTTTCATGGGAATGCATATTTATTTATTTTTTCTGAAGCAGGCTAGCTCAAATAAGGGATAGCAGGATCTTTGTAGAATTCAGCTAATGGTGAATTGAGACTCTCCTTTGCTTAATGTAAGTGAAGAAGATGGTGAAAGAAGCAAGTTTAGTGTATTTCCTCCAAATTGGTCATGTACATTAATATGATTTTACATACTTTTGTTAAAATACCAGTTCAGAGAAAGAAATCTGGTGAAATAAAACAAGTGACTTCTTCAATTTGTTGTTCAGGTAAAATTTGTTAGTATAAAAACCTAGAGCAGAACAGTAGGGCATAGCTTTTATCTAAACTGAGAATTTTTACTTGGTGTAAAGCTCTTTAATGGAACTGCCCGTGAACTCGTGTGACATTCACCATGTGTAATGACATCTGGGTTTTTTTTTTTTCAAATGACTTACTTAAAAATGGAAAGTACTTCCAGTACTTCTTGGTAAGTACCAAGAAGTCAGATCCCTTGGTACCACAGAGGTCCTTTCTTCATTAGAGGTAGGTAGTTTCCATTATTCATATTGGGTAGCATTTCATTTAAAGTCCCACCATTAGTTAAAAAGCAAGATATTAATGAGATGTTACCGGAGTGCTGTCTTTCAATTTGATATTGTTTGACCCAGCTGTTTTAAAATTTCAAAGAATAAAGCTTCCATTGCCTTACATCAGAGAAGATTTTTACAGGCAAGAACATCTAATTCTTGCCTAGTTTCCCTTGATAGCCAATTGCCTTTCTTAAATCTTCACCATTTACTTCTAGGTTAATCCTCTTGCTTCACTTTAAGCAATTTCTCTGATTCCTTGATATTCATACATTGCAGTTAGTTATATATAGATATTTTTCATACTACCCCCATCCACTTAGCTGGTGAGTAGCCAAGTAATACATACTTAGCGCTTTTAATTTTACCTCATAAATCAATCATTGTAGTTCCAAAATCAGCTACATTTTTTTCTTAAACCATCATTCAATACAAAGAGTCCATTATGCATGCCTGTGAATAATATATTAATTGTGTGGCTTAAATTCATAAACAATGTTACACAATTAACTTCATAAAATTGCTCACTTTGAAAATTGTACAACTACAATTTCTGTAATAGTAGCTACAAGATAACAGCATTAAGCCAAGCACCGTCGCTCTGAATTGTCACTGGTAAAGCAGAGGCCACTTAAATGTGCAATTACGATAGAGAGTGTATTCCTTGTTACAGATTTACTCCTTTAAGTACTTTTTCAAAGGTTTTTACCTTGTTTTGCATTGCCATGCACTAATGGTGTAAGGCAAGATTACTTCAGTGAATGGCTTTATTAATATAAAGAAGTACTACTAAAGATTTTTTTTTTAAACTAGATTTAAAAAAAATTCTCTTTTTCACTGTGCTGTGTTCTCTATCGGGTTGTTAAAAAACAAAAGATAAAAATTACTTCTCTACTGATTTTGAGGTTTTACTCTTGGCAAACATTGTTCTTTGTCTTTTGGGATGGACATAGAGATGGAATGAACAGCAGGATCTACAAGAAAAGAGAATACAAACCAAAACCAAAAGCAAACATGCTTATACGTTCATAATTATTTGTTCCAAGTTAGAAGACTAACCTGAGATCCAGATTCCATAGGCTAGACAGAGTGCTAATGTCTCTAATGAAAGTATTCCTGCTGTATTACAGTGTGCTTAGATAAGGCAGAGAAACAGTTGAAAAAGGCATTACCCTACTTTCAAATCTGGGAAACTGAAGTGCAAAGAGACGAAGCAATTTGTCCAGTATTACAGGAGTCGGTAGGAGAATCGGTAGTGTAAGCTCCTGCCTCCCAGTTGAACTGATCTACAAGACTGTATTTATTCTATAATCTGTTTTTATGCTCTTATCTATTTAATCTTCCCCTCATACCAGTTTTTATAAGTATGTCTCCACAGAGAACTCCAGCATAAGAAATGTTTCTGCAGATGAACCCTGAGGTTTTATAGTAACACTGTATAATCATTACGTGGGAGGTACTCTGAGTTAAAATGGTGCAAATTACCATTAGAAGTGAATCATTTCAGCACAGGGAGGTAAGGTTAGCTATCTGCTTATTGCCACCTTTCCATCGTTCACCGTCAACAGCAGCCGTTCCTATGGCGTTACATAACATTACATATGTTTAGTCAGATTGCCCGCTTCTGCTGCGGGTGGAGGGGACACGAACACACGCACCCGAACACACGCACCCTCTCACCCCCCTTCTGCTGCGATGGGGAGGAAAACCCTGAGGAGTCCCGCTTAGGGTTGTCCTATATTGCTTTCTGGGCGTGGGAAACTTTGGCTCGGGCTCTGTGCCTCTGCGTGTGTACGTGGGCAAAGCCTGGGGAGGGAGGAGATGCTGACACCCGTCACCCACCTCCCTTCCCGCAGTGCCGGGGAGCCGCTGGCTGTGGTCCCCTTTTTCTCAGTGGTGCTGCCAAGGAAAGGCCGTACACCGGCTCCTTCCTCAGCTTTCCTCATGCCTCTCCTGTCCATTTTTCCCTGTTATTCCTCTCCAGATAAAGGGGATGGGTTAGCACTGCCCTCCTGTCACCTGGATATCAGCACACAAGGGCTGCATGGTCAAAACCAGTGTCCTACAGCCATCCTTAACCTTTGCCGCATAAAAATAAACCGGGGGGGTTATCCCGTGGCTTAGAGCTGCAGTATGGAACTACACTAAAATGAAAGCCCAGGTGTGGAATTAACAGATTTGGTACACTACTACTCAAAGTAAAACACAGCCGCTAACGCTTTAGCACGGTGTACCAGTTATTTCGCAGGTTATTTGTTTAAACTGAAGATTCCACCACTGCTTAATTGTACTGTATGTGAAACTCCAAATCTGCTACAGTTCCAGATTTATAAAAGAGCATTATATAGAATATAGGCCTATTAATTTTACAGTCTAATTTCTGATTAGATTTTACAGCACCTCAGACGAACTGCATAGATTTTACCCATTAAAAATGATGACAATTCAGTTCTGTCATTTTAAGAGGAATTAAATCCAGTATTGCCAAGTATGATAATATCCTATGAAAAAATGAACCAACACTTACATTAAAAAAAAAAAAATATCCCAGCACCATGTTACTTCTGTATAGGAAAAGTCCACTTGCCAAGACAGTGGAACTGTTACCTGTTAGTGCAGTCAAGAGCCTGTTGGTATGACAGCTGAGATCAACAGAAATTCTCCATTCAAGCTGAGCAGGTTAAGTAATGTTTTCTAGCACAGCTGTGTAATGTGTCTGTTGGTAATGAAAAGAGCCTGCTAGAGCTGGTTAAGGAAAAGTTTGAAGTAAACTGTTTTTTATCAGAAAATCATTTTGTTAAAAATTAAAATCTCTACAATGTCTATGCCTTGTTTTAGAGGAAACTAAAAAAAGTGGGGTGTTTTAGGAGGAAAAAAAAATCCAACACTGAAACAGTCTGTCCTTGACTTCTTTTAAGATGCATACTTAAATAAACACCCCCAAAACCAAGAATGGAAATGCTGTAGTATGAAAATAACATGTCCATTTTCTTTAGTGTAAATTTTAAATTTGGGGAAGCAGCTTATTCTGGTTTGAAACAAAGCTGGGTTCTGAAAACAGACATAAAATGACATTCCCACTTGTGACATGACTTTCCATTTGCATTTGTAGATGCAAGGTATATTTTTTAGCTCTGATTTTTTACACTAATCCTGTTGACTTCACTTGAAAAGAATGGCATGTTTCCCACTAACTTTATTAGTGACAGGATTGGGCCTTGATGCAATACCTCATGTCACAGCAGCAAAACTTGTTGCCAATAGACTGTCTCAAGGGAGGAGATTTCCAGTAACTGCTCCCTGAGAACTATTCTAAAAATGCATCTTTTTCTGTCCAGCCATTGGGATAACGATATACTCCATCCCTAAAGAGAGGGGCACTGACTGAGCTGCGTTGATGGCACCAGAGGCCTCTGCTGGCT
Organism: Harpia harpyja; assembly: GCF_026419915.1. Lineage (NCBI taxonomy): Eukaryota > Metazoa > Chordata > Aves > Accipitriformes > Accipitridae > Harpia > Harpia harpyja. The sequence continues at coordinate 29,971,919 of NC_068947.1, forward strand.
TGTTCACTAAACAGAACTGGCAACTGACTCTGAAGATAAAAGTTCTTGACGTTTTTCCAAGCTGGTGGAATGGAGCTGAGTGACACTTAGAAATAAATAGAGGAGGGAATAGTATGATTTTGAATGACAGAGGAGCTTTCATGAAAGACTTTCATGGGGGAAATGTGGGATGTACTGTTCCAGGCTTGAGTCTAGGGGATTTGTTGACAGTTGGATAATGTGCATGTTTACTACCACTAGTATGAAATGTAGAGGAAAACAAAGGGAAAAATTCCAAATGAATTCTTTATTCCCACTTAAACGGTTAAAAACAAAGTACAATGATACATCTCTTTCTTCCCTATAATTGACTCTCTACAAACTGCCAATCTCTTTGGACATCTGCTAGAAGAATGTTCTCTCTCCTGACAAGGAAATGTACTTCATGCAAAACATTTGTCATTTCTCTGTTATTATAATTCATGATCTTATCCTTCATTCTCTCGCTTGTTTAAGCAAACAGTAATAGTACTTTTAACCTGAGACTTCAAAGGTAAAGATATTGTGAAGAGGTCCCCATTCTTTTTCTTCTCGTCTCTGATCTTAGCCAAAGCCTTTGAACATCAAAGCGGCTCAAAGTTTGGGGCAAGTTCTTAAGGATCAGGTTACTAGAAAGAAATTCATTGAATTTCCATGTTCATATTCAACATGGACCAGAACAAATATTAATATTCAAGAATAGTTTAATTTAATCACGACAATTAAAACAAGCTGCTGCTTTATCTTTTGCTCAGTACAATGAAGCTCACTCATTCCATCGTATTGCTGTGAAAAATCCTTGACTTCTGTCAGTCAGAAATTGCTTGAAAAAATTTCTAACCTAGGAACTACAAAGCAATTAGAATGTAAAATAAATTCCCCAAACAAAGAATGTTGCCATTTTAATTACAGTATCACACTGTCATGTAAAAGGTTAACACTTAAAAAATGAATCTTGTACCCTCAATCTATTACCTCTAAGCAATTCTCATTTTCACATTAATTTTTGTAGGCTGTCATCTAAATTAAATACTTTTCAGCTCTGTCAGTTTATCTCCATATGTATTCTCATTACAGCAGTCACTAGAGCCAAAGTATTTTAATCTTCAGTATAATCCCTGTAGGACCATATTCTTAGCTACAACTTTAGGGGTTCTACAACTGGTCTTTTTCTTTTAAACAGTGGCACTCCTTTGTGCAGCAACTCTTGCCCTTGTAAGGACTTTCTATAAACAAGTGTTTTGCAGTCTGTTCTGAAATTACCTTCACTGTCAGTGGCTAGATAGTCATAAATCCTCCCTTTCTCCATTACTCACCTTCTAATTTCTCTGTTCTCAGGAAAGGTTCTAGTAACATTATTCTGGTAGGTTTAATTTTGGGTCATTTAAAAGCCAAATCCTGGGGATAAAACTCTTAATGTTTTCCTTTTTTTTTTTTTTTTTTTTTTACTCATAAGAACATATTGGACAAATAATAAAATGTGTTAGTCCTAAAGCTAGATCCCGCCTCAGATCAGTACAACCATACCTGAGTGTGCAAACCTGATCAACCACAAGAATCAGTAATCAACTGTCCAGCAGAAATGCATGCCATCAGGAAGGCCAGTAAGGTGGGCTAGCAACTTTGCCACCCAACTGCTGCTGACTTAGGTTATGGTATGTTTTGTTACAGAGAATTTTCACTGACTTCAGTAGCACCACCCAAGAAGTAAGGAACTTGTTTGAATAAGGTTGCCTGAATAAACAGGCTGCTGTTGTTTGTTTGCCAGGGTGGGCTTTGGGGTTATTTATTTATTAGTTAATAGTAAAGAGTGCTTAGTGAAAATTCTTACAAATGACTACAAGGACGAAAATAAAATTAAACAGCTCCTTAATCCATGGCAGCTGACAGACAAAACACCTTCACAAGCCAGAACTCCTCAGAAAACAATGCAAATCTTGTGCAGCTTGTGGCATACTCAGACCATCGCCAGGCACAGCAGCCCAGACTGCCTCTGACAGTCCTAGTCCTCTCATCAACCTGACGGAAGGGAGGTCGCACATGAGGGTTTCCTTCAGAAGAAAATCAGTTTGCAAAGAAATAGTGCGTATACCTAGGTTTCATTTCAATATGTAGGATATAGCCATAGTGCACAAGCACCTGGATTCAGGAGCTGCAAAGCGCTTCTGAATCTGCCAGTTGGGATACACCAACTCTTTCTGAAAAATACATAGTTATGAGCAGAAAGCCATCACCCAGTGTCCATGCAATAGCTTTAAGAACACGAGTAGAGGCCATGTGGGTTTACAGCTCATGTTTTCTGAAGTCAGTGATAAAGCTTCCATTAACTTAACTGGGTAGGATCAGCCCCTGACAAATATCTCTTAGTAAGAAGTCAAAGTTCATGAAAAACTTCATAGGGCAAGAGCAGTAATAGCTTAAATAGATTTTGTGGTGTGTCAGTAGTCACCATGATAGAACAGCAGGTATGAAAGATGCATTAGTCTGTACAATACATTGCCCTGGAAAACAGAACTTGCTGTACAAGATGAAATTTGATAATTGGTCTCATCGGTGGATCAACAAGCTGGGCATTAAAATAATCTAGTCTAGGGAACATAAAAGCATGAATGAGCAATAAGCGAAGCACATTTACTTCAACTAATAATAGGAAGCCTTAATCTTTTGACTGCAATACTGAAAGAAGAGCTTGCAATCAAAAATGACATAAGGTTTTTAACCAGTGAACCTGGGTTGAATTTTAAAGATGGGTTAGCAGTTCAAGTGGGTTTGGGTTGATGGCAAGAGCCAGCCATGAACAGCTCAGTTTTGTCTGATTTTAACTGAAGAAAATTGATGCTCATAGAGGCTTTTACAGTCACCAGCTTGTCAATATGGTAATAGCATAGTTTGAAATTGCTGGTTTGGTTGACAAATAGACCTGTGTCTTGTCAGCATAGAAATGAAACCCAGCATCATGCCAATGAACAGCCCTGCGCACAGGCAGCTTTGGATTGCTGAGTAAGAACAGAGCCAAAATGGAACCCTACAGAGCCCGAGAAATAAATGCTCTAGGAGAAGAACACAAATTACCCTTGAAAATATAATGCAGGTAACTGTTGGATAAATATGATTTAAGCCAATTTAGAAATGTGCCAAACAGGAAGATAAAGTCCCTCAGGCATTCAAGAAGAACATCGAGATCTAGCAAAATTAGAGTAGCTGGAGAATGAGAACCTGTCTTTAGGAGAAGGTTATGTCTCATTGCTGTCTTGCTGAAAATTTTAAAAAGTAAAAAGCCCACCCAAAATACAGAATTTGATTCCATACTCACTGAAGCCAATGGCAAATCTGTATTTTGGTGATGGTGGATTATGGGGATGTAAAATAAGATAGTAATTCACGCAGGGATTTTATGCTTTCTGTGTATCAACGTAGCTCTTCTTTCAATATAACAAACAGAATTTGTGCATCCTGGTGCATGCATCTCCTGGTGTTGCATCTCTTGCTTTGTTTTGGATTCCAGCAACTAAATAATGCTTATTGTTACTGTTTTTCATTTAACCCCAGAAGAGACAAGAAAAAGATGATTAATCATCATAATTGGGTGAAACATTCTGCAAATCTGATTTTTATCAGTCTTTAAGAATTTGAGACAACCTTCAACAGGTTACTTTTTATCTTCTGGTTTACAGATTTTCTACGAGAAACATTCTAGCAGGATCGGAAAATGTTGAAAATGTTCACTGATACTTCAGCTCTCAGAGAAGAGATAGGGGAAGGAAGGAATGAAAACTTGTAAGGAAGAGAACAGCTGTGCAATAGGAGGAAAGGTTGAATATCCTCCTCTTTTGCATGGTCCACAGCATGCAATTTACCCCTCAATTTAAAAAAAAAATAGAATTTTTTTTTTTATATGAAGGTGGAACTGGGAAGAAGCTGATGAGTCACAGAAAACAGAATTACATGTCTTCATGTCATGATTTACACTGTGTTTTACTCATAAATCCAAGTACAGCCTATTACTGGAATTGTAGTAGATCTCTGATACTGGGAAAGAGAATTTCAGTAGAGAATAGTGAGAGTCATAAGACAGTAAATTGTTTCTGCCTTTTCTTTATAGAAAGGAAATGAACAAAATCTATTTACAGTTGAAGGAATAACTCTGGAAAACACATGAAACTATTTGTTTCAAAAAGCCAAGAATTCATCTGAATTTTTGCTTCATTTATTAGCTTGCTTTAAGCATCCATATGAGCAACATCAAACAGATAGCATAAGTAGAAAATTACAAATAACTAGTACATAAAGTGGCTTGGGAGAGGTGAAGAAATGTTTATGGATTTAATTAATTTATATTCTGTCGACCTGGCAAATTTAACTGCTTATTAATTATTTGTTAAATAATTGTGACTAGTGATCACCTTTTCAAGAGTTTAAATCTGCTCTAGGCAAACCACACAGACACCTTTTTTTCAAATACATTTTTTCAAGTAACCTTTTTTGTACATTTCTGCTGGTAGACAATGTTCCTGGCCAGTAAAATATTTAAGAGTTGTAAGGCATATAGAACGTAACATATTTTAGAAGATACCTGTAAGGAGTCACATGAGTCCTTACCGTCCTATTAAGAAAGTTAGCAATAATGTTAAAGAACTGATGTATCAAGAATTACAGTGTCATTTACATTAGAAAGTATTTTAGGGAATGGAGTAATTTTAAATAGAGTGCACCAGAAAAACATGGATCCATTTGTATTTTGTATGAGATGAGAGTATTCTGCTTAAACAAAATAACAAAACAACAAAACAAAACAAGAAAGTAGGCACAGCATCAGGTTAGACAAAATTCAACATGAAAACTTTGAAATATTTCTTTTTCCTGCTGCTTGACTATCTGATTCCTCAGATGGGGGAGGAAGTGAGAAGCAGGAATCCCTAAGAGTACAAACTTCTCCTCCCTCTGTAAGAGTGTCTTCCAAGTTCAAGCTTCTTGGAGTATTTTATCAAGACAACATTAAGGTCCTGGCTTCCCAAATGAATTGTACTGTGGGAAATAATTATAATAATATTGGAGGACTTAAAATGTTGCTTCTCAGTCCAAATAAACATGAAACAAAACTTTCAAACTATTCACAAAATGTATTTTTTTCTCCACTCAAGCTTTTACTAAAATTTAAAGTTGTTTTGGCCATTGTAATGCAGCAAAATGGATGTTGTTCAAACGAAGAACGTTAACACAGAGACACAAGTGCTAAGTCATCAAAATTCAGAATGAATTTTCTCCTCCACAGAAAATACTTTCACTTGGTTTTTTTTATTATATATCAGACAAGAAAAAAGAGATGCAATTATTTCAAAATTAGAATTATATATATAGAAACAGGTTATAGCATCTGCTGGTTATATATGGAAGTATTCCCACATTCCTACTCCTTGGTTTTCAAAACAAGAGCAATCTCGGGTAGTCAGTTTTCTAAAAAATATGCAAAAAGTGGCAAGAGAAATTTCCCAGCTCTAAGGGGGGACGTAACTTATGTGAACATAACTGTTGCTATCTGGTTTATGGTGAGTTGAATCACTCCTATGCCTCTGCCAGCTTTATGTCACATGTAAAATACTGGTATGATGATCAACAGCATCAAAGCTGGATTTGTTATATATCTAACATTTAGTGAACCTAATGTCTCCTAATAAAATCTAGATATTTGTATGGTAATAAAAATATGCAAAGATATATAGTTGGATCAGTTATAAAAGTATAGCTAATGTGATTCTGATAAACTAATCACATAAAATACAGTCAAGCAGAAACATATCTAAGCTTACATGGCCCAGTGATTTGAGTTCCTTAACTTTTTTGATACACAATTTAAGTGGATTCTCCCATCAGGCATCTGTAGGTAAACAGAAGCAGTAATCACTTGTGACTACATCTGTGACGTTAGGTAGGTAAGTGCCAATTTTTTTGAGAATATTTAATCCTCAGAACTGGGACCATGTTTTCCAAACAGTCACCTTTTTAGGTACATAGCCAAAGCAGCCAGATTTTTTTCAGAATTTCTTAGGTGTTACTTTTCTGAGGGCCTTCATGGGTGATGTTAGGAAATGTTGAGTAGCAGTCCATGTTCTTTCTCTTTCCGTTATGTTTTTGTGCATTTGTGAAAATTGTTAAGTGTAGGTTTTTCCAAAATAATATCTTTTTCTTTTCATTATAAAACAAGAAAATCATAAAGACCTTCAGTACTTTCGGATTCCAGTAATCTTCTGAGGCCAAGCTCTTCCCTTCACCACTCCCTCCAACTCTAACAATGAAAAAAAGAAAGAAAACAATCAGCAACTTAGAAAAAAAAATTACAGACAAATGGAAAAGATGCTACCTTGGCATTCAAGACACTGGTATTGTATTATTTCATCAATAAAACATCCATTCTTCCGAGGTATGAGGGCTGAGCTGGCTGAAGTAAGGTACCCTGTGCCATATTAGAAATTTGATATTTACTTTACACTCTAACTGAAATCAGATAAAATAAATCAGGACTTGCTTTTTTTCCTTTTATTTGTTGTTAAATAAAATAAGCTATTATTTTTTATTTTTCTTGTAAAAGGAGAAAAAGAATGAAGAAATGAAAACTTCTACTTAATGTAACTCAAGTAAATGTTCCAAGTTAGTGGATGGGTAGAACTATAGCTTAAGTGTATTAAAATCACTTGTATTTCATATTATTGGCTTTCCATCAAAGGTTCTCTTATTCATAAGCTAATATGTGGGGAGGTAAATATATTTAATAAAAACACATGAGATACACAGTTTAGCTTAACACAGTAGTTTCATTTACTTGAGTCAGAGCACTTAAGATCATTTGTACTAAAGAATATTATTACAATTTTAATATGTAATTAAAGTGTTCATATATTGTGAAACATTTGCCCAGTACCTGTGTTATTCTGAAGGGCAAACACAGGGCACTTTAGCTTCATTTTTTTTAGCTGGTTCCTAATGGTCCTTTCCAGAACTTTATTCATTTGCAGTGTGGTACTGGCTGCCAGATCACCGTATGTATAATTTGTACGAACTGTTCATTTTATTTTAGAACATACTGTTTCAACAACATGGCTTGTGTCATCATGAGAACCATGACAAAGGGTTATCCAGATTTCATGATAGCCAGCCAGAAAAATGGGGCTGTGAAACAATATTGCTGCTGAGACTAACTTCTAAATGCGGAGTGTGAGAGAGGGCACGACACTTCAGTCCTCATTCAATCTGTTATTGCCGATATAGGGAACATCTTTGTGAAAGAAAAGGGGAAAATACGAAGTCTGAAAGGAATATGCATGTTCTGAACGGTTTTGGCTGCATGCATATAACCTTCCCAAACGTTATCTTTGCATCGTTGTCAACCCACAAGCAGTAACAGTATTTTCATAGTATTATACCTGCTCTACTGGTACTTTCTCATGTCAGTTTGGAAGTAGTGACTCCACACTGGTTATTTTCTGGACAGGCCTTCAAACTATCAGGAACATGACTCATCAGAGCAACGTTCTCATAAGTATATTTTTTATGTTTGTGTGTGCGAGTGGGATAAATTTGCAGAAAATTCACAAGTACAGGATGTGTTCTTCTGGCTAAAAACACCAGTATTCTATTCTGGTAAAATATTAACAATCAGTATACAGTAGTCATATCAACTTAGCATACGCCCCTTTGATTCTTCCATGAAAGGTGTTACAGGGGCTGAAAGTAGGGTTTATTTCCTGCCACCAAAGACCCAAGGTGTTAGTTCCTGTCTATGGTCAAAAATTGCACACCCCCACCCCAAAAATGCGTATGGGAAAGTAAGCCTCACCTTAGCTCATGCCTCAGAACAGATACAGCGTGCTAGAGGCATGGCCAAAACTCACCAGATGCTGCAAGCATATGATTCCTCCATGAGAGTTTATATGGTACAGCTGTTTTTAAATGTTTTTGTAATTGAAAAGGCTCTAGCATCTGGTCCTTTGCTTATTACTCTTAGATCAAATAGTCACAATCTGAAGTCTACTTTCAAATAATGCAGAAAAAAAAAAGAACTCGAGGCACTGAGGGTACATTTCTCTCAGATGACCTCCTTTGAAGTACTTGTAAAAATATAAGTAAACTGTGTAATAAAAAAAAAAGAAAAAGGCAGAAAACAACTCCGGTAGGGAATGATATCAGTTATGTATGCATACAAATACCTTTATCTTTTTAAATGTAGGTAGATAAAGTATCAAGTGGTATGTACTCTTGATATCTTTCAGTTATATAAAGAGTATATTACTCTTCCCTGCACATGTTATTGTGTAATTGAACTCCACCTCCAACAGTTGCAGACTTGCCGCTGTCATGAACAAAACAGGATATGCGCTATGGTACACCCTGCAGAAACCCTTGCCCTGGACCAGCTTTTCCTCTGGTAACACTCAGAGGGTTCCCATTGATTCCAGTTAGTCCTAGACAGTACTCCTGAAGAAAGTCAGACCTTTCCACCTTACTAGTTCAGATTTATGGATGAACACTGTTACATGATTATCATTTATTTAGGCAAACCTCCTCTGAAGTCAATTATTGAATAAATAAGAATCATAATGATTCCTTTTCTTTTTTTAATTTTTTTTAAATTTATTTTGTCTGCCTACATAAATTCTGGAATACTAGGTGATTTAATCCTCTGTGAAGGCACCTCCGAAATAGTGGGTAATCTGACATATTACATGAATTGAACTAGGCTGAGTCAAGGGTGGAATTTCATTATTTGTCTATGTAAGGCTGACAAACTATTTTAGAGGAAGATTTAGTCTGGAAATGAATTTCTGTAAAGCCAGCTAGCTTCTCGACCACATCCTAAGCCTTTCATATCATGATTGGATGCCATAAAGCAAGGCCTTAATTATTTTGATTGAAAAAGGTAGTTTCAGAGCTGTTAGTTTTTGGAGAGGCTGAGATGATAGCCTCAAAGGAAAATCAAAATAAGAGCAACTGTAGTTCTCCCAAGCTCTTCAAAGCGCTTTATGTGATTTAAAAATAGGCTAGCATTAGCTTAAAAATGTTTGGGAATCATATAACAGCATTTTCATTTTCTTTTTGAAAATAATACATGTCTTGTTACCACATGGCACAGACCTATGTGTTTTACTTCAGCAAGCTAAAGATAAAGTTTGTTACTGGAACTGTAGTTTTGTTCATAATTTTAAAATACATTATTGTAATCATCAAAGTGATAAAAGTTGCAGGTACATCAACAATTTATTTAACCATTTTTGAAATGGTCACACAGATTAATTTTGTACTTCAAGAATGTCAGTATCACAATTATATTTTGATAGAACTCCTACTAGATCAAAAACATACCTTTCTGTCTTGAGATTTCTGGTCAGCAATTGTAAAGAAGGGTGTGTGTGTGGGGGTGGGTGTGTATTATTATGTATTTTTATAAATATAAAGTGGTTCACTGATATTACCAAAGTATGGTACCAAGAGCCCTCCACTAACTGCTTGCAATTCTGGGAATGAGTTCTAATACAACATCTATAAATGTGTTTTTCTGTTCCAAGACTGATCCAAAGGTAGTTGACGTTTTCCTGTCATAATTGGCCTTGCATTTACAGACATTTTATAGTGATGAATTCCCCTTGAAGAAAAAAATTGAAAAAATGTCCCCTTTTGCGATGTCTATAACGAAGTAAAGGTATAGACACCACCCACAGATGGTAGATCGGTAGGTACATTGGTAGATACTCATCTTCTATGCTTGGCGAGTGGGTGTTTAGGTTTGGCTGAAGACTGCACAGGAAGAACCAACAAACACACATCAGTATTTCATACTTCTTAAGAGACTGATTTCACTGTGTGCTGGAATTCTTCCTTTACTTGTACAGAGTATTTATTTTGTATATTGTTTGAATTCTCATAGTTTAAGTAAATATGAGCAAGTGGCACAGTTCAGTGTGATGTAAATATTAAGTGTTGGAAATAACCTGCTAAATCCATACATTGTGTTACTTAGTCTCAGTTGATTGTATCATATTGAAACTTGTGTCCTCAGGCAACTGTATGTTACCCAACAATGATCATTTTAACAAATATTCCACATGCACATTTTTTCCGTTGCTTGTCCAAGATTCCTCATTTTGTAGGTCTCTTGTCTACGCAATATGTTCCCTAAGGTTAAGAATGAAAGAGGTCTCTACTACAGACACTCTTGATTGAAATAGCAGCTAAATTGCTGCAGTAATGAGAAAATTTCCTTTTCCCTAGATAATTCAGCTGCTTAGCATTGAAAAATTTTTGAGATAAAGATTCTTTGTGAAATAAAAAAAATAAAGATCATTTCTTTACAATCAGAATTTGCTAATGAGCCTACTATGGAAATGCAGAGCAAAACTTGCTGTTTTAATGGAAGCATGGCCAGGCTCTATTAGGAGACTTAACGCTCTCAAAAAAAGACTGTTGTACAGACACTGTGACATGCAGTAGCTTTAGAAAATGCTGCTGTGTTTCTGGAAAAAAGTGGTTAAAAACACACGACGATGAAGTTAACCTAAATCTTTCATTGGCTTAAAAAAATAGGTCAAGTAATACATTATTAGCTCCGCTGTAAGCCTGTACACAATCCGTACATTCCAAAGTGAAAGAGGTTTTGCTTAACATTCCTACATCTACTTTCATTCATGGTATCTCTAGGTTAAAATATTTGGCTTTTCACAAGCGTGACTCCCCTTTGCTTTCTCTGAAGTGGAAATTCAGGTGTTCTTTAACGATACTAGTCTTTTGCTGAAAAAATGCTCGAATATACCATTTGTAATTATTTTACCTGAGTTTTAGAACTAAAATGTTGGCATACGGTAATGCAGTTGTTATCCCACAATTTATAAGCGACTTGTAAACAAATTTGTTTCTCTTTTCTCAGCCTTTAGCTTCTAGAAGTATCAGGAAGCGCTCTGTAAAGCATTTGGGGAACACCATGCCAAGCGTCGACACGTTTGTTAAACACAGGCACACAGAAGGTGTGATGAAGGTCACACGCGCTTTGTAGCTTCGCCTATGCAGCCAAGTTCAGCGTGTACCTCTGGGTACTCTCTTCTCTGATGGGGATGAAGTCTGAAGAACAACTTGACGTATAACGCAGTTTCTGGCAGCAGAGGTTGTGGGGATGCCACCTACCAAAATGGAGGGCTGACTCTTCTCGCAAGCTCTGCCCACGGCCGGTTGTCCTCCCAAACTGTGTTTACCGCCACGTGGGCAAACGCCACGGCTCCCAGGAGCCGTTGTGCCCCCGATTCTCGAACCGCTTCCGCGGGGAGGGGGGGGCAGTCTGGGAGCCGGGGCCCTCCCCCGCCCCCCGCCGCCGGCCCAGGGACCGCCGGGCGCCCCGGCTGAAGGCGGGAGGGATGCTCCCCGCTCCCGGGCGCGGCCACCATCCCCGCGCCGCCCGGCCTGGGAGGCAGAGGCCGAGGGGTAAGGAGACGCGCCGGGAGCCGTGAGGGCAGGCGGGGCCGGCCCGGTCGGCAGGGCCCGCCCGGCCCTCCCGGGAGCAGCCGCAGGTGCCGGGGCGGCCGCCGTGCGCTGGCGGGAGCCTTTTCGTTCAAGGGGAAAAAAAAAAAAAAGTTTCTAGCGCGTGTTTTTCGGAGAAAAGGCGGAAAACAGAAGCTCTAAACCGGCGACAAATGGTAACCGCTGAAAGCGCCCCCCCCCGTTATTCTAAGCGAGCCCAAGGAAAAAAAAAAAAAAGGTGTTATTTCTAAGCCATCGCTGTTTTCATTGAATACGGGTCCTCCGGTGCTATCGCTCGTAAGTTTGTTTCCCGGGGGCCCTGCGCCTTCAGTTACATTAATTAGAGAGGGCAGGAGGCGACGCGACTTGCGTACGTGCGACGCGTTTAGCGGCGACCTGCTCCGCAGCCGCCGTCCGTCCCCACACGGTGCGGGGCGCACCCCTCCCGCCCGCCGCCGCCCCCCGCCCGGCCCGGCCCCGGCCCGGCCTCCCCTGGCCCGGCCTCCCCTCTCCTCCCCTCCCCTCGGCGGGGGTTAGAAAAGGGTTAAGAAACTTGGCTGGAGAGATGAATGGCGCGGCGCGGGGAGGGGCCGGGCTGCGCCGCGGCGGGCGAGGTGGAAGGCGGGGAGGATCGCGGCTGCGGGTTAGGCTTTGAAAGTCAGCCTCACAGGCATTGCAGCAGAGCCCCGAGCCGCGGAGGGGCGCGGAGAGGAGAGGAGAGGAGCGGAGCTCGCCGTGTATGTGTGCGGGGCCGGGCGGGGGGTACGGACGGACGCGGGGGGGGGGGGGGGGGGACGGGCGGGGGGGGGAAGAGGGGAGAGGTGGCGCGGCGCGTCCTGCCCTGCCCTGCCCTCCCCTCCCCTCCAGCCGGGGGACCCAGCCGCCCACCTCGGCTTCGGGAGCCGCCGCCGCTCCCCGGACCTCCGCGCCGGGACTGGCCGCCGGAGCCCTCGCCCGCTGTGGCCGCTGGGCCGGGCCGGCGCGCGTGCCCGCTGCCTGCGCGGGGGGCCGCCGCCGGAGCCTCTGCCGGAGGCGAGGCCGGGCACCGGGCAGCCCGCCCGGGAGGAGCCGCCGCCGCCGCGGTGGGAGGGGGTGCGCGGGCCCGCTGCGGGGTGAGTGCGGCGCTCTTCCGCCGGCAGCCGTGCTGGCTGGCGGGGGAAATGGCCGAGCGGGGCGGGCCGGGGCCGCGCTGGCGGGCGGCGGGCGGGGAACAATGCCGGGGTGAGCCCGGCGCGGGGGCGGCCGCGGCGGCGGGGGCCGTTTCCGGTGACGGCCGCCCCTCCGGCCCCCCCCCGCTGTGGGAGCCGAAAGTTTGCCTGGCCAGGGTGGGTTTGGGTGAGCTGGAGGGCCGGAAAAGTTACTCGTCTTCACCCCCGAGACCCGCGAGCGTTTTCCCGAGCGCTGGCTGCAAGCCTCCCACGGTCCCCGTTTCGGAGGGGCACCCCCCTCCTCCGCCTCCCGGTGTGCGCGTGAATTATTTAAAGAGCCGCAAGCTCGGTGCGCAGCGGCTGCGGCGGCCGCCCGGGGGTGCGGAGAGACCCGGCCCCGCCGGCCGCGGCCTCGCCCGCCGCCTCCCGCCGCCCGGCTGCTTTCACAGCGGCTGTGGGCAAGGCCACGCTTCCCTCTTCTGGCCTCCCCCCCCCCCCCCACTGTTTGTTACTGCCCGCTCCCCCGCTACCTGCGAACGGGCAGCCGGTGGTGCCTTTTCCACCGCCTCTCGTTGGTGGCACACGCTCGGCTCCCTGCTTCCCCCAAAGATGCCTTCTCATCGCTTCGGGCTCCTGAGGGACGTCGCTGTTTCCTTTCTAGACTAAAGGTTACTTGTTACTTTTCCAGACTGTTTTTGTGTCCCTGAAGCCCTTTAAAGGTGATTCCCCCCCCCCCCCCCCGCTTTTTCTCTACGGAACGTGTTGTTGGAGGCTGTTCTTTGTAAGTGTCGGTGATTAAGTTGGAAGGTGGTGCAACCTAAAGAAACGTAGCGTAGGCAAAATAAGGAACAGCTTTGTAACATGCGAACAGCCTTGTGTCTGTGCTGCACCTCTCTCTTTCTTCTTCTGTATCGTGGATTCTGATGATTTACTAGGTTTTTAATTTAAAGAATTCAGCTAAAATGCTTGACACGTGTTGAAAATGTTGAAAAACCGGTGGGATTTCTGGCTTTGGGATTGCGGTGCTGATAGGAAAGCTGAAGTGGAAGTTGTCCCCTTCTGCCTTACCTCTCTGGAATCTGGAGACTATATTATTCCTTTTTTATTTATTTTGAGGGGGCCTGCCTGCCTGCAGGGTCTGACAGCTCACAGGCTGATTAGAATTTAACTGAGTCATGGCACTATAAATGTTCAGAGATACTATAAAGCTTTATTTAACAAAGAGTGCGAATCCAGTCTGTGAAGACCCACGGGGAGGAAGCAGTCACTTGTGGAAGGGGGGTGGTGTATCCCTGAGCGAGTGGTGGAAAACATTTATCTTTAATATTCAAATGCAATTTACTGTTTCTGGGGCTGACTGAGCACACTAGAAAGTGACACGTTAAGATGTCATGTGACAAAAGCTTTCTGAGCTGAGGATATCTTGTGGTTAAAGTCTGTTTTAATAGCATCTGAGTAATTGTTGCTATACAGGCAGCAAGAGTTGATATCGCGGAGAGCAAAAGTTCTCGTCCAGAGTGATGTTCAGGCAGGTTTGGGGCTTCTGCTGCCTGGGGCAAGTGCCTTCTCAAACTTGTGGTCCAGAGGTCTGACTTGTTATTTTATCAGTGGTCTCTCGAGATAGAGTTGACGTTGACTCCAAAGCAAGACGGCAAGTTTGTCATGAGTGAAATGCGTACGTAAGGGTGTACATTTTCTGTTGAGTGGGATGGAAGAGGTGACAAGTAGTGACTGTGTGTTTCAGGTAGGGGTGAAATCTGACCTCCTGTTAGAGTGGCCTACAGTTCCAAGTTATCTAATGAGCCAGAGCTGTCAGTGGTTTTCAGATTCTTGTAGACCCCGTGTGCATAGACTACAAGATGCTGTCAAATGCCAAACCGTACTGAATGGATTTTTTTTTTTTCCCCTATTAGTCTTGGGGTAGAAAATTACCAGATGAAAATGTGCTCTTCCTCTCTGCTCCCTGAACTTGTTTCTTTTTCTAAAGTGAAAGATGTGCTAATCAAAATTGGAGGAAAATAAAATAACTAAAATTTATTATAGTCATAAAAGCTATGTTGATAAAGAAATAAAAGTGAAGTGATGTTTTTATATTGTAAACTTAAATAGGTGATTTAAATGCTGGCTGTATCACCTGCGGTGTTTGATAGCTGTGTTTAGGGTGTATCTATTCTGTAAAAGGCACCAAGGAAATTTTTTTTTTTCTTAAGTGATTCAGTAAAGGTTAGAACTCAAACATGAATTAACTTTATGGTGATCGTATTTGCCTGTAAGTTTTGCTTAATGTGGGATTGGTTTAAAAGAATTGACAAAGGCTTCTTTGCTTAAAGCTTATTTTGTCTTTTCAGAGCTAACTTTATTTTTCTGTCTTTGAACAGTGGCAAAAGGTTTCTGTAATACCAGCTGTATTATTGTTAGCAGTGAGAGCACTGTTAGTTTTACCAGTGATGGTGCGGGACATTACTATATTAAAAGATAAACCATGTTTTGCGTTGTGCCGAGCACATGTATAAACTTGCCCGAGGCAAAGCCAGGGAGTTGCATTTCCCAGTCAGCTGCCTTGCTCAAGGGTGGTGCTTGACACCTCCTTGCAGGGCTATCGGAGAAGACAGGAAGACTGTAATATTTCGTTAATTTTAGAATAGCTCTTCAGAACTTGCCTGAACCTCAGAACCCAAATGGCTTGTGGCTTTTTTCCTGTCTGAACGTGTAGGGAGTGGAGGGGGTCCAGAAGAGAGACTGGGAGAGCACGGGGTTTCCAGCTGGGCACCTGACGGGGAGCAGAAGCCCCTTTGCGAGTGGGGCTTTGGTGTCCGACCTGCCATGCGTGGGGCCTGCGGGCAGGGGAGGCTGGGCTCAGCCGGGCTGATCCCCCGCTGCTGGGTGAGGAACAATAGGCAGGGTAAATAGGATAACTATCCTATGGATTAAAAAAGGTTAAATACCCGTTTGAGACAAGAAGTGCAAATTTTGAAGTATAAATTGTTACTGCTTAGCAGGTGTTTAATGACAGGCAAGTGGAAAGATAATGTAGGTAGGGAATGAAGCCTGAACAGGAGGAAAAGGTATGAAAGAATATCCACAAATGTACAAAAAAGATAAAAAACATAAACTTGACAGTCTGTCTAAACAGTCTTAAACTAGAGACAAAAAGGTTAATGGTAACAGCATTTGTGGTTTGCTCGCTCTTCCTGCAAACAGGCCAAAACGATAAGAGCAGTAGCTGTCTGAACTGTACTGGCCTGCCTATGGCAAATGTGAGGGAAGTTATGAGGAAGGTATTTAAAAGGCTTGTGGCATTGCTTTGGGCTATTATGGTATTAGGGTTTTGCTAGGTGCATTTGAAAATACTGAATTGGAAAACAACGTGCTATGGTTGGCAGGCGGTACTTTGGGTGGACATCTGTGATCACAAAAACTTTCTTGCGTTCTCAGATGGGAATATCTGCCTCAGAAAAAGCAGGCGGAGGGATTCTTTTGGTAAAGATGAATGCCTACATTTTAGTGTTTCTGGATTATTTATTTCAGATACTTGGAAATGTTAACGGACCTATTTAGCACTTGAAAGAATTAATTTGGTAATTTATTTGACTGTCTGTTTCAGGTCACTTGGCTTGGTGGTTGAAGAAGGAGAATAGGAACTAAGACTCACGTAAATAAATATTCATGTGTAGAAAGGGGAAGAAGCAGTTGCTAGCCATCCTAGTTTGGGTCAAACCCCTCCTGGCATAGTCTTCTCATACTTAAATTGTTACTGGAGCTTGTTGCTCCGGTTTAATTGCCTGTCTTGAGAGGAACTCTGTTTTCATACCACTTATTTCTAAATACCATTGTCTTTGGCAGAGGAAAACCAATTTTGCTCATAGACAAAATCAGATTAAAAGCAGAAGCTACGGATCTTTTCTTAGTCACTGGTTTCTGAAGAGGTTGAGTTTAGTGTAGAAAAGCAGCTCAGTGTTGGGGAAGACTTCTGGTGGGCTGCTCTTCCTCCTCTCGAGAAAGAAAGTTGTGAGGGAGTCACCATGAGAGAGATTGGGTGCTAGATGTAAAATGTGTTTCAGTCTTGACCTGAACTATTATTTGAAAACAAATAAGAGAGGATTTAATTTGCCCCAAAAAGTGCTTAATGAATTTCTGTGTTGAAATGTGTCGTAAGTAGTATGTCTTGCTCACAGAAGAACAGTGGTTTTGTTCTCCTTGGTGCTAGGCTGGTACCGCTGCTCTGATGCTGATTTTTTTTTCATAGCGAACATTTAAGATATTCAGCTATGGGCTTTCTAATTATTCTCTGTGCACCACCCCACCATGAAAATGGAGTGGGAAGAGAAACTGAAAAGGCTTTTTCAGTGATGTAGAAAGTAGAGGTAGAAAGAAATGATGATTCTTGCCCCAGGAGCTTGTCGTGTTAGTGGTGTTCATGTCATCACCTATCTCACTTTCAGCAGTTTAGAATATGAAACAAATCAATGTTCAAAAAAACTATAAGGTGTGCAAAGCAAGTGATCCAGACATGAAGTTTTGGGGAATAAAATATTATTCTAGAAAAGCTTGCTTTTTTTAATTTGTTTTTAGAATGTTATTGAAGGAATATGCTATTTTCCCGAGAAATAACAAATTCTTTTGTTCTCTTTTCTCTGAACTCTTATAAACCTTTTGTAGTCACTTGGAACAATGCAGAAAAGACTGTTCAATGCTGACCTGAAGGAAATCCTGTCTATACATTGAACCTTGATGGCTATACAGTGTAGGGTGTTTGTTGTTTTGTTGTCCGTGTCCCCCGTCCCCCCCCCAAATCTGTATTCTCTTGGATGTAGGAATACTTAAATAAAACCACTTGTCAGTGGTGGAAAACATTTTGTCTACATGTATAGTATGGAACAGAAATACTGGAATTAACTACTTTTCTCAAATTAAGGTGACTTGAAAAGGTGACGCTTCCTTCTGCTCTAAGGGACCTCTCGTCCCATTTTTCCTTTGGTCACAAAAGATTCCACATCCAGCTTATTTGCCCTACAAGTGAAATGGAGTTGGGAAGGCTTTGCACTATGTTTATGACTACCTTTGTCACTGTACTTGTCATTTCTCTGTTTATTTTGACTGCAGTGGTAGCTTTATTTTTTTTTTCCCCTAATTGAATCCAAATGTTGAGGATTGCTTCTGTGGTGCAAATTGGTTTTTATTTTGTGATTTATATAGGGGAAGGATTTGAAATAATGTCTGCATGTAGTATTTCAGGGTATTTACTTATTTTTCAGCTTAATTGGATCTGTTGCTTTTGTTGCGTCTTGATACTGGCAGTAGTCCAGCACGCTTCTGTTATTTCATGTACCTGAAAGCTTTGAATAGGTCTTTTTTGCATGATGACCCATCTATCAACACCTGTATCTTTTTTTCTCAGGTAGCACATTGCAGTGGTCAGAGTTAGATGTTTTCTCTAAGCCCAAGTAGTTTTGCGGAAGGGGGAGATGCTGAGAGCTGCCCCCAGTGCACGCAGTTCCTCCTCTGCCCCTCTCCACCCTCCACGCCTGTAGCCACCTGTGGGGTCCTCTGTGCTAGAGAAATACTGTGTTTATAAAGCTTTTATATGCAGTTTTTGTGAGAACAGAAGCTAAGGGTGTGGAAAAGAGGAGAGGAACTCTCCCTCTGCCCTTCAAGAGGAAGGGAAAGTTATCCAAACAGGAGAAAGTGTTGTGTGGTGTGTGGTTGTTTTGGTATTTTTTTTGTTGTTTAATTTTATTGTAGTTAAATTTGACTCTTTATGCATAATAAACTTGCTGCTTGGGTAGTAACTTTGTGACAGAAGAATTAATATAACTTTTAATAATGAGGCTTGTCACAAGAACAAGGCTGAAGTAGTACAAATAACAGTGATCTGGGCTAGCTGTAAATTTGCATCTTTGAGCAGAAGTTTACTTAGGAATAATAGAGAAGTGCTGAGAAGAATTGTTAAGGTGGTGCTTGTGATAGATAACGTCTATCTATGTTATGTACTATTTAATTCCTAAATAGCTCAAAAGCAATTATAATTTCTACTGCTTTAGTTTTTTCTAACTAATTTTGTGGCATTTAGCATTACATTCACCAGTTATACTATGCTCTTGTCTTTTATTGGTGTGTGTATATATATATTTAAATTAATAGGGGCTCTTTAAAAAATATGATTTTGATGTTCATAGGTGTAAGTTTGAAGCGTTAAGCAGTAATAGCTATATAGGAAGGAGGGCTTTCATGTCACAGGTGTTTTTTGAATGAAAGGACAAAAAAGAGGACCATGGCTTTGAATCAGAGTTGAACATGGAATTTGTTCTTGCAGAAATACTGTCCACTTAGCCAATACAAGTCTAGACAACACAAGTTGTTTGTTTTACTGATGGTTCTGTTCGGAAGATTTTGATTTCTGAAGTTTGGAGCTACGTTTTTATTCTGAAATAAAAATGTTGTTCGCAGTTCTTACCAGCCAAAATAAAGCATCGCTTTCTGTTACACCATCAACAAGAAAGTAGACAGAGGTATATTGGATAGGAAAAATTAGTATGCGGACTTTCATAGGGTGATTTCTGCTATTCTTTTCAGATCAAGCATGGAATTGCTGAGGAAGAAAATTAATGCATCCTTGGGCTCCTGAAGGAAGAGCTTTCCTGATGGGGCTATTTTCAAGGTAAATAATTTGTTTGGATTATTTACCTTGTCTCTTTGGTTTGGGGTTTCTTCTTTGTCTCACCAAATCTGTCAGACAACTGTCTGCCATGTGTAAGTCTTTTAGGATTATGATATGTTTTAAAGTGATAAATTTTCCAGTTAATTGCTTTCTTTTACTGTAAGACTTTTTTTCAGTGTGTGCTGATTAAAGAGAAATAAGTATTTCAGTAGCATTTGAACTTTTTGTATGGAATTTGCTAGTAAGTCCTGAAGATTTAGCCTACTTGTTTGGGAGGTAGCTGCTAAATAGAGAAGAACTTGATTTACATGTAATTTCGGAGTGAAAGAGAAGATTAAATAAAACTTACTGTGTTACAATCTCTCTTATTTCTTAAATAAAACGGATCCAAATTGAGCTTCTGTGGCAAGGGACCGTCACAGTAAAATCGTTATTAGATATTACATTATAATGGCTTGTAGACATTTAGCACCACTGTCATTTTGTTTGGATCTGCTCCCTTGGTTCCCATTTCCTAAATCCTATTTTTCTTTGATACTGGGGAATAATTCCCCGAGTGTTGTCCAGTGATTGCTTATGTATACGCACTTTGGTTTGTGAGTGATTTTATTCACTTGAGTAGCCCCACTGTGCTCGGTGGGCCTACATGCATGCCTAAGAACTTGAGAATGCTGATGAGCATAAAGAATACAATTTGGGCATGTAATGGTTGACAAGCAGTTGTTGTTTTGTTTCTGGTCTCTCTTAGGACTCATTTGCATTGCCTCCAGTGGCAACTTTTGTGAGCATTAGTAAGGAAGGTCTAGAAGCTGGAGGCAGTCATACCAAATCCCAGCCTGCAAAACTTCTTGCATATCCGTTGTAATGACACAGATTGCAGATGCAAGCATATATTTTTCTTTTTTTAATAAATCCATGTGTTGCTTGACTTTATTTGAATATAGCATTGGTCTGTGTACAGCAGTTTGAGCATCTCAAACACAGTAGAATATAGCAAAGTGAAATCACTAGCAAATACCTGTGCTTTTTAAATTGAAGAGGTGTGGATTTATACAGAATCAGTGTTTTGGAAATAAAGGGAAATCAAGATGAGGGATCTATTTTTTTCCCCATAATGGTTCCTCTTTGACTCCTCAAAAAAAGGCAGCTAGCATTGCTGTAGTGCTTCTTAGTTGTCCGAGCAATTGTATTTACAGGAAAGTTAGTTGTGTTACTTACTGGTCTCAGAATCAGTACGATAGGCACTTCGGCATTAAACCACAATCAATTAGCTATTCAAAACTTGAGAATTGTGTTCAGCAGCAGATGGGCACTTATACAGCCTTAATGGAACTTAGTAGATGGTGGCTTTTGTGGCAACAAGCTTTTTGAAATCTTTCACATCTTCAAAAATAAAGTCATTCAAAGTTTTGTTTCAGGATTATCACCTCTGTTTAAAAGCAATTCTAGTTAGTCAGTTGCAGAAGTGTAAGCTGTAAATAAGGGTCTTGCACCAAGTATTCAGCTTGGCAGTAAGGTAGGTTAAGCTAAAGATTTGAGAAAATGTGTTTGTCAGTGTATACATGGCTGCTAATCCTCACACAGTTTGCATTCTTTTTTCCATTTCTAACCGACATTATAAAACAGTTGCATGCTATGTCTTGACTATTTTTTGGGGGGTGAGGAACAGGTTTGTTTATTGGTTGTAAGCACTAACTGTAGAATACCTGTGTTGGTATACAAGTTTGCATTGCATACCACTATAATAGCTTCAATGTGGAGTGCAGCAGAGTTGTGTCTTGATCAGAGGTTGGTTTTTGTCACTGGAATTAGATTTCTTGTTTTAAGTTGGAGTTCTGGACCATTAGGGTGGTCTTTCTCCATCAGAGTACTGCTTTGCAAACATAACTGTTGATCTTGTTGATGCTGTGTATCCCTCATGAAGTAAGAGATACAAGAGGGGAAGGCAGTCATGCTAAAGTTGAGCTTACATCAGAGGAAAAGTCTGTAGCAGTGAGCTGAAATTTGATTTATGTCCTTGTTTAAGTTTATGCAAGTGTGAGAAATTGCAAAAGATGCAACTCATGAGAAGATATGGATGAGAATTAAAAACCAATAATAAATGTAACTCATGTCAAAAGAACAAGGTGGTGACTCAGCATGTGCAAGGTTGGCAGAGGCAGCCTTTAATTGAGGAGGAATTGGTCACTGTAAACCAATTACGTCTTATTTTTAATGATAGGTTTCAGAGAACAGCAAATGAGTGTAGTATGATCTTGGCTGATAGTATGTGCTGTTCTTGTTGGATAAAAACCTGAAAGCCTGAGGGTATGAAGTTGCAAACAGAAGTTTCCCTTTTTTTTTTCTTTTTTT
This sequence comes from Harpia harpyja, assembly GCF_026419915.1. Taxonomy (NCBI): domain Eukaryota; kingdom Metazoa; phylum Chordata; class Aves; order Accipitriformes; family Accipitridae; genus Harpia; species Harpia harpyja. The sequence goes on from NC_068947.1 coordinate 29,993,591, forward strand.
TTTCCTCCTTTCTCCTGTGAAGAGGAAAAAGTAGACTGTGCAAGTGGAAGACACTCCACTTTTTTGCAGTGAAACCTTTGGATATATTTTGTCTTTGGCGACTAACAGTGCTTCCACTTTGTCAGCCTAGGAAATTTGGTAAAGGGATTGGGAACTTGCAGGGTAGAGAAATGTCCCTCATTCTTTCTGTAGCTTGGCATTTAATATTTTACAGCAAACTTTTAAGTTTAACATATTTGAACTTGTACCAGATAGGGTTAATAGGCTAGAACAAAAGGTCAAAGCATAAGGCATTAGGCTTAATTAAGGGAGAGCAGGAGTGGCAGGAGTATGTGACAGTTAAATGGGTTTCCCACAGACTAATGTCTGATACAGTGCAACCATGCCTCAACTTAAGTGGGTTATTTTGTGCAAAGGGCAGCCGTGATTAGCAGTTTGACATGCCAGACATTTCTGGCCAATCCCATCTGTTTTAGAGGTTAAAAAAGCACACCTTTATGAGCTGATAGATTGATTTGTGTGCCCGTCTGGTAAAGATTAGTAGTCCAAGGCCGATGCTGTAAATGCCAGTTATAGAATTGTACTTTCTTAGTTGCTCTTTGTTTAAACTGTCAACTGTGTTGTAATGGGGCTAACAGCTATAAAGTGACCGTGCAACATGAAGAACGCGGCAGGGCTGCTGCGGCAAGTGTTTTGAACCAGAAAGGTCTGGGAGGAACATTTCCTCCTTCGTCAGGTTTGTTTTGAATGCGAGCCTGTAGGCTTTGGTCATCTCGCAATGCTTTGCTTGGAAGGGAATCTAGCTTAATGTGGTCCTGTGTAAGGCTCACGCCTTTTCTTTATAGCAGTCGCCGTTAATGTGCTTGTCCAGAGGTTACCTGCCTCAGCACGAGCAGTTTTCCAGTTCTGAGCACAGTCAGCTAGAGGAGAATTTCAGTACTTAAAAGGTTTCAGTATTTATGTCAACTTCATTATGTTCTCTGTATCCTTCCCACTCTGTTGCTGAACTGGGATGATACATGCATATTCTGTTGTTTTTTCCTCTGTAGCTGTTACTCTCTGGATAGTTTTTCCAATTGTATCATGAGCTTGCCTTACAAGCCTAAAATAAAATAGGTAGCACAATAAGTCTTGACTGTGTTTCTCGTCATCTTTCTGACTTTGTAAAGTCAAAGTTACATTACTATTAATACAAGACTATTAATAAATCGTTGATGCAATAAAACTGTTTTTGATAATGTTCAAGGTTCATATGTAGTTGAAGGTGATTATCCTATTTTAAAATCAAGTAGAGGTCAGACTGTATTGTCAGATAACTGACTGTGGCCCAAATGATATGTGATAGCTTCAAGACCAATGACAGTCTTCCTCACTTTAAATAAATACATGATTTTGAATTAAATTGTTAACTGTAAATGTATTTTGTGGTAACATACTGATAACTTCCTTTGTATTTTGTGAAAAGCAGTGAGATACATGTGCTGACTTAAAAGTAGTGCTTAAAGCTCTCATTTTTAAAAGACATTTTTTAAGTTATCCCTATTCTGTCCCTCCTCCATTCAAGCAGTGACACCTGTAGCTAAATATAACAGAAATAAAACTGCATGAAATTAACATTTGACACCTTGCATTTAACATTCCTACATTAACTTTTAAAATTAGTCACCTGTCTAAAATTTCATGTTTTTCTCCTTGCAAACATGATTATCTTTCCCTTGCTCCATTTAAAAGAAAATAAAAATTGGAAGATAGTAATGACTTGATGTTAATACTATAAAGGCTGCTCCACATACCTGAGCTATACTTTTGCTGTAACAGCTGTGGCCTGTTGCTGAAGAGATTGACTAATTTGTGATTTATGAGTTACTTGCCTTCACCTTATCTAGCTTTGTAAGAGCCACCTTAGTTTTTCTTTTGTTCTTGTGAAAGTCTCTTCCTTTTACTTCTGTTTGAAATGCCCAGAAATATTTTCAGTGTCCTTTAGGATGAGCAAGGCAACATCATTATCTTGCAGTTTATTTAGTAACATGGAGTTGAAATGGGCATATGCAGCATCATGTTCTCTGTGGAATAATATCTATTTAAATGATTTGGATCTAATACATATTTACATGAAAAAACATCTTGCCCTTCTCTGTGGGGAGAGAAGGTGAACAAGCATAAATTTTATAATACTCATTGCTTCTCTTGCACTAAATCATACTTAAATTGCAGAAGGTTGTTGGCTTGAGAGTTGTGTAAAAAGTGCTTGGCTAGTAAAGTGAGGGTGCAGGGAGATTTATCTAATTTAATACTAAGAAAATGTTGTCAGCTGCAGTGCATTGATACAGGATTGCCTAAATCCCAAACACGTACGTTAGATTTTCGTGTATGCATGTTTGTAATATTTTCATGGTTATAATATACAAAATATAATCCTGAAACAATCCATTAGTGCAGTGTGCGTGTATGCTATATTTTGGCTAATTTGATTGTTATTGATTATACCTGAGCCATTATCTAATGTCTTGGGAATGGGATGGACTCTTGTGACTGCTTTTCTGCTGTTTCAGGGCAGAACATACTTTATTAAGTTTCTTGCAACAGTCATTGTTAAAATCTTTATAATTACTGCTTGAGTGTAATTAGCATTTCCTGCTCTAAGTGTAGCACAGATTAAATAATGAAGGTGTTCGGGTGGCATGCTAAAGATTGTACTCAGGACTTAACACAGGATGTTTTCCTCCCCATATCTTAAGGGTATAGTCTAGCTCTGTTGATGAGAGTGGAAGTCTGGGCAGTGATTTTTATCGGGCTTGGGCCTCTCTCCAAGTCTGTGCGGTTCGTGAAGTACAGTGATGTGGAGTCAGTATGGTGGCTTCTCTTCCACCGTTCCACTTTCATCATTGGATAGATCTCAGTGGAACTATTCAGTTTAGCGTTACTGAATGTAATGGCACTATACCAAATATTCTGCACTTGTCAGTGAATCTGCTGCATTTTGTTAGAATATGTCTTCTTTTGTATTGTGCCTTTCAGTTAGGATATTATAAAATATTTGCATAAGATATTCATACAGCTTGATTGGCCATTAGGCATTAAAAACAATTCTAAAGTGTCCATTGTTTTCAACTTCAAGTAGTCTTCAACAAAAGAAAGGATGCACTCACTGTCTCTGGTGTTTCAAAGGTTTTGCTTTTTTCATGTAATTGATGAAAAAGCGAGCATTTGGTTGGTATCCCTGACCCTTTATGAACTGGGTAGAAAGGATGCTGCACCATGCTTGTGTGAACTGGCCGACTATGGATTTCTCCTTATTTTAGATTTCCATACTCTTTGACCTTGTAGTTGTTGACTTTGGTCTGGAACAATTTCAAAGTCATGTAAATGAATGTAATTAAGGTATTGCTTATCATCTTGGAGAGTTCACAGAGATGCTTATTGGCCAGAGAGGTTTGTTTACTTAATATGGAAGGTTAATATAAGGTTAAATTTTACTGTGTAAAATGGCTTCATAATGTTTTTATTTAGCAGCTGAAGAAAATAGTGTTTGAAAAGGCAAATAATAGTTTTATTTGACCTCCATGTGTTTCCTGTAGCTTGCATTATTGGGAAAATTTATCTTCATTGCATAGTCTTATTACAGTTTTCCTTTCTCCTTGTTCCACAAAGGGAACCTCTCAGAACTATTTGTAGGCCTTTGTGTAGGAAAGGAGCTACATTAAGGGAGGAAGTGCAAAAATATTTGACAATAATTGCTCTAAGTAGTTCATCCACTTCCACTTATGTCTTTTGTTCCCCCTGCCTCTTTTTGCCAGAATGGGATTCATGCTTTGTTCTTTGGTGCTTCTTTTGTCTTTATTGCCACTGCTGCTGAAATAAGGTGAAAAAGCAGTATAAAACAGCAGGGAAGAACATCAAGCTACTGGTTTCTGCCTTCGTCTCTCAGGCAGTAGAAAGAACAGGGCCAAGGCCTCCATTTTCTTGTCTGTAGCCCTCAACTTTGTTTGGATATAGTTGTTTTGCTTACCATTTATGGAAAAAATTGCTTGCCTTAGTGTTGTATTTTCTCCACTCCAAGTTTCTGTAGTTACCAAAACAGTGGGTACATGAGAAGTGTCATGTTAAAAAAAACAAAACCAAAAACCAAAACAAAACCCAAAAGAGAAACAAAACAAAAACCCAAACAAACAAGAAAAAAGCCAAAATTTCAGTAAGGCCAGAATTTCACCTGAATTCCAAGACCATATGTTAAAGTCCTGGAACTCCCTGAATAATGGAGAAGAGGTATATGGTTACGGGGTGGAAAGGCAAAAACAGCTGAAAAATGTCCTTTATCTGTTACCTCAGGCCCTATGTATGGGAAATAAGGGAAGAATCTATGCACCTTTGCCATTCACTTTTGCTTAGGTAACATACTAAGAGCAAATCTGCTCAGAACTGCTCAACAGTGGCCATGTAAGAGTGCAAAATTTCTTGAAGAAAAATTTCCCATTGCTGCTGGAGGTCCAGAGGATTTCTCAAGAATCAGTCCTGGTCCTCTCAACTTACTGGTGTTTAGTTCTCTGCTACCTGAAGTTTTATCCTGGTACAAAATAAATGCAAAAGGAACATTTAATAAACTGTGGTGATAGCATTTTGTAACCTCTTTGCACTCCCTCACATAGGTCTAACTGTAGAGATGGAAAGATAACAAGGTTGTGCAGAATTACTGAACTCTGTTTTGTCTTTGGATTGCAATATCAAAGATGAAAGTTTGATCATGTCTGTTGGATATAGCTCTTCAACACAGCTGTCTTGAGTGCTTGCTCTCAAACTTTTTTTTTTTTTTAAAGCTAGCTTGTCACGTCTGAGGCTATCTCAGCACGCATATGACCAAACTGGTTTTTGATCTGAAATGCATAAAAGGTCACTTTCCCAAACTTTATCTTCTGGACCTCAAGTTTTATTGTCAGTAATTTTCTACTATGAATTCCCTTAATGGAAAAAGGGTCTGTTCAGTGTGCCCTTCCAGCTTTCCAGGCAATATCACTTTTGCATTACCCTGCCCTGATTTTTTTTTTCAAAATATTCTAATGTGCAATATGGGAGACAAACAGTACTTAGACACTGCTTTTGGGGTAATACTGGGTATTTTGGGTTACAATGCTGTATAGTTTCTCTAGCTCTGATGTCTTCAGAGCCTTGTCTAGACAAATACCAGCTGTATTTTGACTCTGCAAAACTGAACTTAAGCATTAAAGCGGGTCTTAAAATAACCTCTTTGTGCTGATGATCATGCTATTTCTGTGTCTCCTACCTTATGACTTAGTTGGGTTTTTTTGAGGAAAATTGCACATGCCTCACAAGATACAAGGAGCACCGGAACAATCAAATTTCCTCTGTTGCAGCCTTTTGGGGGTATTGTAGGCCATTGCTGTTTTGCTACTTAAGTAGATTTAGAGCCTCGGATATCAGTTACTCTTTTGGATAATGGATTGTATGAATTTAACATACAAGCATGCTCGTCTCCTTTTCCTGTCCTCCTTAAAGGTCACTGTACAGGAGGGAAAGTTGAGTCATGGGCTATAAACACTTGTGTATCTGCTATCTGATCTAATTCTTGTTCACTTATTGCTTGGTGCTGTGGCAGGTGGACTTTGTCAGGTTTATCCGTGGCGGTGCTACTGACCCTAGTGACCTGCTCCACTCCTCTGCCGAAGGTCCCTTCCTTGTAGTGGGATGGCATAAGTCAGGGTGTGTTGTCTCCTCACCTGCTGCCCTTCCTCACTGAGCAGAGAGTTGCTCGGAAATGCAACTGTTCCATGTGTATCGTACAGCTTATTGCTGTGGAAAACTTAATTTTTTCTTTTTTTTAAACTTGCCCATGTCACGTGGAGATCATCTGCAGGATTTGGAGAACTCTGACAAGATGCCCTGGATTGTAGAAATAGCAGTGGTTGTTTAAATAATTCAGAAAAGTAATGCAAAATACTACAATATTCCTGAATATTGCAGTTACTGTGCTTCAGTATCAAAACTGTAGATAGGAGAAAGACTGTTGGAAGGGCATGTGGCAATGGGTGTGTTGGAGCTGGTGGTACTAGGAACATCAAATACCTTGAAGACTGGCAGAGAAGTAATGGATGGTGTCCTTCTTTTAGTTCCTGAAATCTCTCATGCTGTCCTGGGGATGAAGCACATAGTGTGGAGGTGGGTTTTGGGCTTGTGTTTTTATGGTTGGTTGTTTTTTAATCCTAATGTAGATTCTGTATTTAAGGTGTCTATCAAATGACCTCATATGTTTTTATTTGGAAGAGTTAGGGCAGAAGGCCACCTTATGACATAATTCAAGTTGTAGTGATGAAATTTACTTGTAGAAGGGTTTTTTTTTGGGGGGGGGGGGGGAGTAGTGATAGAAATCCTGGGCAGGTAAGTTGTGATTTATTTTGTATGCTTTCATAGCTTTCTAATGAGTGAGAGCCTTACTCTTTCTGGGTAAAACAGGTCTCACTCGGATGGATCAAATGTGAAATTTCTAAATGTGTCATTTCTAAAAACCATTTCTGCAAAAATGATGTTTGGAGGTTTCTCATGATTTGAAGAGTACAAATAATGCAATGCTCTTCAGCTGTAATAAATAAAAATGAGATGGAAAAACAAACACATGCTTACCTTTCAGCCTGCATAAACAGCCTTACTAATTAAGATAAGGGCAAATATCCCTATGATTTCTCTTTTGATTTAATCACTAGACTATATAAAAAATGTATACGTAAAAACATAATTCATAAACTCACTTTTCTGAATTCTGACTTCCCATACATGCACTGATGATGTTCCAGCACTCTATTCCTGTATTTGTTATTTACAAGCGAGTCGCTTAAGATATGTAGAAATAACTGGTAATTACTAAAATGAGATCAGGGAAGAAAAAGGTATAATACCTTCTGCGTGCTTTTATTAGCTCTCCTTCGTTACCTCGTGTGCTGTTTAGTCTTTGCGGATTGCTCATGTGCAACGTGTGCATAAAACATTTTCTTCTGGAAATGCATAAGTGGTTTATGTTTGAGTTGTTCAGTGACCACGGTACAACCAGGAGGCTTGTCTCCCATTGGATTTGACCAGCACTGAATGTTTTGATACTCTGTGGTCTGTGGGCATAGCTTCCTCTCAGTTTACAAGTGCTGTTTGCCACTCCTTGGGACTACACGTGTAAGTAATAGAAATCTGAACTAATGTCAGCTACGTTTTTGGAGTGACTTGAGGACCTTGGTTTAAGGTGGACATCTTTTATTTAAATATTTTTGTCTTAGAGGCTCTAAATATACTGGAAAGCATTAGCATTTTTTATAAAAAAAAAAAAAAAAATTGGTCTTTCTGTGCCTGAGTGATTAATACCCATGCCCCCTCCCCGCAACGTGTGAGGTAAATTTGGTAATTTGTTTTAATATATTCTATGGCAATCATTTGCAGGCATTGTTTGTTGGCATACTGGTGGAGCAAACTGATTAGAAGCAAAGCTCTGAAGAGGAGTTTGGCCTGTCTTAAGAGTATATAGAGAAGGAGAAGATACCTGAGCTGTCCTAGTCTGAAGGCAGAACCCAGTATTTCTTTCTGAAAGTAAAGGAGAGCGTGGATGGATAAGCTGGAGAATGAATGAGTTGGGTCTAGCAGTGGGCATTCTTTAGAGATTTTTTTAAAAAAAGATAGCACCCTTAGTTTCTGGGAAAGCCTCCTAATGTGATACACATAGGAATGTGATAGAGATATTAAGACTTACATGTCCTAAATACTTGGAACTTGGAGGACATTGTTACTTGTGTCACTGGAAATACCACTTCTTGGAGAGTTAAGGATATCGCCACAATTTGGCGCCTTGACTTCTATGTGACGTGTTTGATTCTCCACCTCTGTGGGTGAGAGGGGAAAGTCTTCATGAAATAAGTGTGTTAGTCAACAGTGTGTGGATGACGGGAATTTTGAATAATCCCTTTGGGCTAGGTCGAGTATCCTTCAATTCTACAACTTGATTAACAATTTAGAGGGAAGAGCAACCATGTGGAGGGGAAGAGCAATAGCGGAGGGGAAGGTGCTGTGTGAAGCACGCTTTAGCAACATGACTGTATGCAAGGCTTCTGGAGCACCCGGAGACTGTATCAAGAAGAAGAAGAGGAGCTGACAGGAGCACTGTGTGGCTTATGAACCCTGTCAGTGCCCTTCTGAACGTGGGATTTGTTCTGATTCCTGAGACTACAGGCTGCTGGAGACCCGTGGGAAAACATGCTGCTCTGTGGACCTGAGAGTGCCACTGGGACAAAGTTGTTTAACTTTGGTGTAGTATAAAAGGTAAACAATTGGATGTTCTAGCTTGTTGTACGTTCTGTCATCATCGCATAGGACTTGCAGAGTCCGTTCTGCACACCCCCCCCCCCCCTTTTTTTGTACTTTGTTGATACGATCATTGCGTTAATAGCTTTAAAGTGTGTTTTTATATGTTATATGTACATTTTGTGCTGGAACTGCTCTGAGCCTGGTAGCCAGTCTAGGGCATGAACTGTCACAAGTGGAAAACTGGCAAAATGTGATGCGTAACCAAAAATATGTAGTAGTTCTAGGCAGCGAAGTGAGGGAACAGATCCATGCTGTACCTCCCACCTCTGGGGAGGGGCTTTAACATCAATCAGTGGCTGCTTGAGTTTTGGTCTGCAGATACTGCTCATTGGTTAGCTGATGTAAACTAAAATAGCTGGTTAAATTCCCCCCCCCGCCTTTAATCACCATTACAGTTGGTTTTTTTCCAGCTGTTTGCAAGTGGAATGGGAAGAGCTAGCTTAGTTTAAAGCAACTTACTTCTTCCTTAAATATTTCACACTGTCACCACTGGTTGTCTGAAGTCTTTCTTTCCTTTCAGAAGATGTGTGTTGTATACAGGCTTTCAGGTACAAGACCCTTCTAAATAAAAGTATATAAACAGACTTTGGTTAAAATTGTTGCGTTTGAGCTGTATCAAGCATAGCTAAAGCTATAGAAGTTCAATTATATCTAGTAAAGAGAAAGCTGCCAGAAGGTTAAGTATTTATACTATGAAGTCTGTGGTGGGTTTATTCTGTTACAGAGATGCTGTTAAGCCTAAGCCTGGGCTGGCTACCTTATGAATGAAGGCAGATATGCTTATTTATATTCTCTTCTGTAAAAGTTTGGGAACAGTGCTGGTTTTTTTTTTTTTCTTCTTTTAAGCCTTGCAGTTAGATGGCTTTGTCACCTACTGTGACAGCAAGTACATATAATAGCATGCATGCATGCTGTAGGAAGCTATAGGCCTTGGCCCGTAAGTACTGTGCCCTGTTGCTTACAAGGGTGACTCTTTTCCTGTTTTGGTTTTTCTGCTCATAGTGGGAAAGGGTGGGATGCAAACCTCTAGCAGGATCACTTCCATGTCCTTGCTGCCTCCAGTAGTGGAACGGACAGGCTCAACAGGGATATCTGGGCAGAAAGAGGTTAAAAAGTATCCAGACTCAAGTTTAAAAATTAATCTAGGAAGGACATTCTAAAACTAGATGAGAGCATGTGAACATATATCTATAAGAAAGAGAATGTAAAAGATTTTGGTCCTAAAAGAGGCTCTTTAAAGGGATAGCTGTACGTGTCTCTTTCAAAATGCCAAATTGCACATTTGTGATGCTTAAAAATATTTATTCTTCTTATGAGGGAAACCTGTCTTTGTTTGCTTTCACTGCTTCCTTTTCTTCTTGTAAACTTCAGTACTGAGTGTGAGAGAACATCAGACTGAAGTGGAACACACCCAAATTTAGGGGAAATAGTCCTACTGTGCCTGCAGAAAGTGAGCTCTTTTGTTGAGTTAAAGGCTGAGTTTGTGACCAAACAGCTAACACTTTTAATATGCTAATTATAATTTATTTCAGTTGTTCCTTTTAGTAGCTATATTGCAGTAAATGTGCCTTTTCCAAGGAGGATAGTCAGTCCCTTAACCATACTGTGCACTGATTCCAGGGGGGAACTCAACATGAAAATTGATGAAACTCTAGGGTCTCCTGTGGGTTGGTGACTTGGTTACTGTAGTTTCCTTTTGCTGGAAGAAGTAGATTGTATCCAAGGAAATATGCTAATGATTGTGTTGTAATACAGGAGCCCAGAAATTGTAGCTGGAAGCAGTACTCCACTGTGTTTGGAGCATAAAACCCATGCACACACTAAAACAGAGTAAGAATGGGACTGTTAAAATTTTACAGGTGTGGGACTAAAATGTGGGGACTTAAGTTGGAGTGAGCATCCAGAAGGGAGGCCTGTGGCAAGAGTATATCCCATCCCAGAGGCCCACAGGCTTATGCCAGCATTCCTGGGGGGGTGTTCAGTCTAGCACTGACAAACACCTGGTTGTAGTTAAATGGAGGCATTACTTAACAATAGAATTACGATAGAATATAGGAAAAGATTCTTGCATAAAACTAGCAAGAACGGCAACATCTTCCTAGCAGTGCAGTGCATTAGGCTAGCCTGTGTATTAGTCAGGGACAAAACTAAGACCAGGTAAGACAACAAGTAACCCCCTCACAAGACATAGTCTTCATTCAGAAACAAAAAAATCAAAATAAGGATATTTATCTCTTTCTCTTTTCTTGCTAGAGGTGGAGATTAGAAGACAACAAGAACCTGACCTGTGCTTTAGTCTGAAGAATTAAAGTACTTTTCTTACTTGACCTCGTAATATAGAGGCAAATGCTCTGTTTCCCGTGTATGTGGCCAATGCAGTTGGAATTCAACATTGTTACCAGTGAGGGTTGTCTAACCTCTGCTAATCAATTTTCATTTTAAACTAGTGTAAAATAATGTGAGATTTTCCTTGCACAGAAGGGTGATGTTGCGTATGTGAGGGAAAGCTTGGGCATAGTCACTTAATTAGATATGGAAGTATAAGAGAATAGCAAGAGTGAATTCTTATCTATAAAGACCAAGTACACAGATTGATACTACAGCTCAGTTTCACTGAGCAAGGAAGTCCTATGTCTGGTCCATCACCCCTGCCGCTTCACTGGTGCAGGCATAGACAGTGGTATTACCTTGTTGGGAGCAGTTTAAGGAGGTGCAATTATTTGTCCTATTAAAAATAGAAATGTCTGTGCTGCCTTCATTACTTGAGCCAGCTTACTGCAGAATCAGGGAAGAGAGTGCTGTCAATGATCAGAGTTGGGGGGAGGTGGAGGATATTTAGGGAAATGTTTGCCCAAGGGCACACGTGGAAGTAAAGGGAAGTGGGGGACTGGAAGTGATGGGGGTTTTTTGTTTGTTTGTTTTTTAATTTTTATTTTATCACTGGCCCCCCCCCCGGCTCACCTGAGCCTGGGCTAGATGATCAAGAACAGGAGCAAGAGATGGATAAACAAAACACAAGTTAAGTATGTTAGGTGATTCTCTGAACAGGAAGAACATTTCCTTCCAAGAGACTGTATCAGTGTTGGAAGCTTTCTGGGTTTTTTTCCTCCACTTTTTTTTCTCCTTTCCCAGTTTTATTTATTCTTAGCACTTTTCCAAAGTAAAGAAAAAACATAATCAGGTATTTAAGTAGAGGATTTTTTTGAGTGAGGCTCTAGTTTTGCTAAAGGAAATCTTATTAAATCAGAAGTCTGACTCATATGTGTTACATTATTTCATTGTAAAATGCAACTCTCTACTATGGTTAATAAGGGACTATTCTAGCCTAGTATTATATGAAAAGGCACATATTACCACAGTAACTTCTCAGTGCATTGGATAATCTAAACTAATTTAAATACAAAAACCCAAACACACAAAAACCCCAGACAGAAAACCTAAATTTATGAAGACCACTCATTTCCTGTAAGTTTTGTAATAACAGGTGATGAAGAGGACAGGCCTTAAATTATTTACAAGTTTGCCTATAGGATAAAAAAGTGGAACAAACTGATGAAATTCCCATTCCAACTAACAAGCCATTCTTTCATCCAAAAGTACGCTGTAGGCAGAAATAGTAGTATACATGAAAACATCAGTATAACTTGGATAAGAAGGCATCAATCACAAGAAGCGGATCTAATTTCGTAAGTTTAGATTCATGAGACTTTTCTGACTCAGAAACAGGAAAACATTCTTAGCTAATAGCCAAACTGAATTAACAGTAAGTAGACAAAATGGAAATATGCTTTTTAGTTTACTACTTTAGAGGTTTTGTGTTTAAAAAAAAAAAAAGATAACTTTTTTCCTAATACTGAAATGTATCAATTTAATAGCTTAGAGAACATACACTGTTTAACTAAAGTGATATTCTTAGGGAGGTATGGCAAAAGCAAGCAGTGTCTGTTTTTCAAGTAATGAAGTGTTCTGTATAGGAGTTAATTCCATACTTGTTAGATTTGTGTAGAAATGCTGATAGCACATTCATAGAAAAGTGGCTTGAAAGACTATAGCTTCTCAGCTGCTGAAAAAACAAGCATTTTGTTTTTTAACTCCCTAACATATTATTAACAACTCACTGTAATGCTTCTCCTGAATCAAAATGAGATAAATATCCCTTCAGTGCTCTCCTCCTGTTTTTTTGTGTGCGTATGGTGTAGAGGCATCACTTACAGCAGTAGGAGAGAGGTGAGGGTAGGGGGCTCTAGGATTAGATTGCACTAAACTAATAAATCTTTGGGCAGAAATGGGCACTTCGAAGAGGTGTATCATGAAGGGAGATGTGGAGTTGTGGTTTTCAGTATTGCATTGTGTGTTCAGCACGAATGCACTGAATTGAAGAAGCCCTTTCTACCTTTCTCCTTTTTAGCCATCTTAAGGGGTCCTGGATTGTTCTAGTGTTTGGGTTCTCTCCTTGATGCAGAAAGGCAACTCCAGGCTGTGCAACAGCAGAGTGAAACCTTGGCCTGTCCCTTTATAGATGGCTGGGATGCAGCTGGCTGCCACACATAACGGGACTGAGCAAAGGACACCGAGATCTGCAGTTCTGGGGGCATTTTTCCTTTAACAAGGAAGTTAACAGCAACAACAGCAAGTTGGACTTGCTGGTTGGTATTCTTGGTTCCTGCCATCAATCTTTAATCTGTGCAGCTGTTGTCTGCGCTGGGAATTTGCGTACATAATACCTGTTCAATATGCAGTATTCCAGAGCTTTGCTCTGAAGACTGGAGGAGACCTATCACAAAATATTGATGTCCTTTTATGAGTGAAAGAGCAGAAAAGGCATGATTGGATATTTCCAAACTAAAAAAGCCCCTTGAAAAGTACTAATAGGTTATCAACGTTTTGTTGACTGCAAATATGGGTACAGAATCATAGAATATCTCAAGCTGGAAGGGACCCGTAAGGCTCATGAAGTCCAAGTCAATGCTCCTCGCAGGACTACCTAACACTAAACCATATGACTAAGAGCATCGTCCAGATGCTCCTTGAACTCTGAGAGACTTGGTGGCGTGGTCACTTCCCTGGGGAGCCTGTTCCAGTGACTGACCACCCTCTCAGTGAAGAACCTTTTCCTAATTCCCAAATGGGTAAGGGAAAGATCTGCTCTAGTTTCTAAAATGTGATCACTGGGGGATTCACCAGGCTTTCTCCCTTTCATACGGGCAGACTGTGGTGATTCCTATTGGCTTACATTGAGAAATGTTTTGTACTTCTTATTACAAGTACTTTTAGGGTTAATTTTGACCGTTGCCATATTTGAACATTTTATTCCTTACCGGGGTCTGAAACAGTATGCACTGTATAGGACAGAAAAAAAAATATTTTAAGGGGTTGTTTTAGGGTTTTGTTTTTTAAATGGCACTGGCTGGATTTTTAGAAAATTATCCTTGATGCAAACAATTTTGGACCAAATGTGAAATTGTAAGTTATTCAGAAAATTTATTCAAAGTGTTAGGTATCTTTACTAGCTAAAGAGCTTGTACTTTGGGGGCTGGGGAGGGAAGTCTTTTTGTGTTGTCATTGGACTAACTGAGCTGTCAATGGTCCATAGTGCTGCACGTGCTGTAATTGCCAAATAGTTGGCTTGACTGATACATTACTTCTTTCAAGTGTTGTTCCTGCTTTGAAAAGTATATTTTGACACCTGTATTCTTAATCTTTTGAATAAAATAATACAAATATGGTTGGACTTGCTGTAGACTTTTGGTTTTCCAGCTGTGTTTGGGTCTACATGTAGCTATCCGGTTGTACGCTAAATATTAGCTCAGGGTCTGTTGCTTGAGCTATTGTGTTACAGCAATGTAAAGAAGTTTTAAAACAGTACAAATGGGCACTTAACCCATATTGGGTTGGCAAGGAACTTCAAAACTACAGTCAGACTCTAATACAGTTATCTGTAATAAAATTATTTTTTCTGGCACTTAAAAAGCATTAAGATTCAGCAGTACTTAAATGCAAAGGAAAATATTGATTACAATTTGGAAACCTGCTATGAGTTCTGGAGTAAAACTATGTATTTTGATCTTTTACTCTTTAAAAATTAATCTGTTCCTTTTACCTCTGTTGTATAAAAGGCCGTGTTGTTCAAGCTGTGTGCGTAAGTAAGATGAGCCCCTGGCTGTTTTCTGTTCCAGCTGTAGCTTTGGAAAATATATTAAAGGCAAGAGCTCATGGAGTTGCCTCTTTTCTTTACGTGAACTCATTATATACCTTGAAATGTTATTCATCTACTGTAAGTAATGTTTTGGAAATAATTGGAAGAATATGTGGAAGGAGATACTCCTCAGCATGAACAGTGGTTCTAGAATCTGACCTTCTTGGCATTGGCCATGATGATAACTCTGGGATTGAAAATGTGAATTTGAATTCTCTCTTCCTTGTTTGCATTAGTAAGATGCATTCTCAAAATTACTACTGTTCCTAATTAACCATATTCCCTTAAAAAAAAATCATCTGAGATCTTTGATATCAGATGAATGTTTCAGGGTTTTTAAATCCTTTATTCTGGCCGTTGCCTCATCAACAGTGATAACTTTGACTACTTAGTTACTGTGGGATGTCTGTCTGTCCGTCCCCTTACAAAAACTCATGTATGTTTCTTTGTGATTCTCCTTGGAGTGCTGATCGGTTTTGATACTGCTTTCTCTTTCTCCAGATTCTTCCTCAGCACTGTTACATACTTTGCCTTCAAAAAAATCACCTTGCAGTCATTTTTATTTCATATACTAGTCCAACAGAATTGCATTTTCAGTTTAAAAAACAGAAAAGCAAAAAAAAAAAAAAGCAATCCTTTTCTGTCTTTGGGAGTGGTGGTGGTGGGGTTTGTGTGTTTTTGGGGTTTGTTTGGTTTTTTTATTTTTCTTTTCAGCCAACATTCTCGCACATGGTGTTCTGAAGCATTTGTTGACTTCTCCGGATAATTCAGAGTCATCCAGTCTGGTGCTCTTGTCAATAAAAAGATGACTTGCTTTTCCAGGTCATCTTTCCTTTCCAGTTGGACATTGCACATGCTTTGCCTTCAGAGTATGTGGAGATAAAAGTAGTAGCCAATAGAGGTTAAAGCACTGAAGGCAGGTAGTACTAGTTTACTAGAAACTAGAGTGTTTCATCTGTCCTTTTACATAAGCATTTTGTAATTTGCTGCTGTTCTGAGGTATGTGCAGCCAGCAGTCTCCCAGCCTTCTGCATCAGGACATGGAAAAGCCTACTTACGGGGGCTCCACGTCATGGTGGCAGTCTCCGCCATTGTGACCTCCGTGTGAGGCTACAGGTTAGCCTGTTCTTGAGGCTGCACTTGACCAGTGCTACAAAGCTTCAGTTTGAGAAGTAGGCAGCTGCCTGTCTGCGGAGAGGGCATGGGTGGCAAGAACATGCTCGGGCAGTTCAACAACAGCTGTGTTGGCTTCCGTTTGGCTTCTGGGTGCAATTCAAGGTTTTGGCCTTGATTGCTTTTAAGCATAATGTGACTTGAGCTCCAGCTGAGAGGCTGCCTGCTTTTTTTGATCCAACATGGCAATTAATGTCAGCCGGGATACTTGACCTAGATCATCCTAGTTTTTAATGTCAAGTAGCCATTGGCAGGAAGTTCTTCGAGAAGGACTTTTGACTGTGGAATGTGCTCCCAACCTGGTCCGGTGGAGTCAGCTTGCTGAGTGGGCTCAGCGCCAGGCCTATCTTATTTCTTTGCCTACGGAGATGACAATTGTTCAGTGCTTCTCCTGTTCTCCTTTGCCCCTGAAGAAAGGCAGGTTAATGTGGGTTTATAATCACTACACTAAGATTTTCCATTTCAGCCATGTGAGAAGACAAGTGAAATATACTTTACAGAAAAAGTAGCATACATGCCTTTGTACATAAAAGGGCTCTTTTCCCGAGAGAATATAATTGAACGTTTTGCATGAAATGAAAGCAAAAGACGTTTCCTCACACAGACCAGTTTGAAAGTATGGTAAGTTAAATTTAGATAAGTGCTGTTTTCTTTCAGCTTTGGGGAAGACTGCAGTTCACTGCCAGGCACAGAAAGCTTCCTTCCTGCTGGGAAAGGAGATTTGTCAAACCATTAAAAGCCATCACCAAGTTCTTTAAGCTTAAAGTACCATTCCCAAGCCTCGCAGCGGAATAGACTGTAATAGGGCCTGCTTTACCCCACAAGAAGGTGTTTGATGCTTTTTTCCTAGCCATGCCATTTCTGATGAGGTTGGTCAGTGAAGAAAAATGTTTGGAAGCAAAAGTGATTTTTGAGAAGGAAGGGTTTTGTCTGGAGTGCTGCATGACAACTGCACACTAAAGCTGGAGTGAACTGTTGGAATATAAACACAGTCATAACTTTGGCCTGGAAAAACTCTATTCTCTTACTGTGAGATGTCTGAACATTTATTGGCAAATGCCCAACAGCCAACCAAGATGACTATGGTTATAGAAGGGTATGAGGGAGGAGGAGGGGAGATAAATTTGACCTAAAGTCCTAAACTTCGGTTCAGGGAGCTGGGACCAGTTTCTAACAGTACAGCTACATCGTGCCTCTTTTTGCTCAGGTGAGAGACTGCCTGGTCCTACAGGCTGAGAGAGTTCAGCTTGCATGTCTGCTTTGGAGAGGGTAGAAAAAGTCTAGCTACCTCCCTTTCCTGAACATGTTTTAACCCTTTTCCTCTCAGTCTGGCTTCTAGAGAGCTTCAGGAACATGGTTTAAGAGAACAAAGGAGAGGAATTAAAGAGATTAGAAATAAGGAAAAAAGTTACTTGTTTCTGGAAAAGGTTAGGAAATAAAACAGAAGTAGGATTAGAGAACTTGAGAATACTCATAATTTTGGTTCTTGACTATGCAATAAAAAAAGATGACTCTGTAAGGAAAAATAAGAGGTAACAGAGATGATAAACCTGATCAGGTGGCTTGATTCAAAGTCAACTGAGGATTCAATGGTTTCAGTGGATTTTGGGTAATACTTCTTTTTTTTTTTAAAGTGTAGAACAAAAGAAAAAAGGCTTAAGAAATGGAAAACTTAAAGGAAATAAACTAGAAGAAAATACATAGGTAACACCTAAAGGGAAAGGTTAGTCTTTTTCAAAGACTAATAATGAAGAGAGGAAGTTTCTATGCTAATGAGAAGAGTTACTACCTGGAGTGAGGCAATTCTTGTGACATCTGAGGGGAAAAGTACTGAAGCAATAGGTGCAAGCTGCCAAATATGTTGAAATAAATGTGCTAATTACTGTCACGTAACTAAAAAGCAGTTATGTGAAGGACTGGTGTTTCCCACTAGCAGGCATCCACTGTATTGAGTGGGAAAATCAAAACTTACACAATCAGTGTTTTGTTACTGATTCTTAAATGAAGAGGATTAAGATGGTGCTAGGACATAGTGTGGGATTTATCTCGCCTGTGTTACAGATGTCTACCTCTTGAGTGGAAGGTGGGGGGAAGACCCTATGTATACTCAGCACAGAGATACAGGAACCCTGTAGAACTCTTACCAGGCAGGGTACAGAAACAGGTACTTTTAGGGTGTGATTCATTTGACCTCCTTTAGACATGTGCTATAGGATGAGTTCAGCAGAAGAGCCTAGTTCTTTCCATGGGCTGTACAGGGAGACTAACATGACCTGTTCAGATACAGACATCTACACTGTAAACATCTTTATTTGGTCAAGTGAATTCTGGCTTGGCGTCCACATCTAAGAATGGAAAGGCAAGGGTGCTCTGTTATTATGGCTTGTGGTTAAGTGTCAGATGCCCTCCATCCTAGTTGAGTAAAGACTCACCACCTTTTCAAATGCAAGTTGGCATTCCAGGGCCTCCAGAGATCTGCCCAGGTAGGGCTAACGATTCATGCTGAAGCATTGCAGGGCATCACCCCTGTGCCATCTCTTCATGGGCAGCAGAAGCAAACCGGTTGTGACTCGTTGCTTCTCTTGTGTCAGTGTACATGGACACCAGTGGTGGATTGAGCTACGAGGCCGGGTCCTGCAGCATCACTGGCAAGATGTGAGCACATGTATGGTTCACCTAGCTCTTGAGCAGGAAGCACCTTCAAAGAGCTGGAAGTAGTAGCCCATTGAATTGCCCTCATCTAGCAGTGATTGATTTACA
Organism: Harpia harpyja; assembly: GCF_026419915.1. NCBI lineage: Eukaryota > Metazoa > Chordata > Aves > Accipitriformes > Accipitridae > Harpia > Harpia harpyja. The sequence continues at coordinate 30,012,072 of NC_068947.1, forward strand.
GGTGAGCATGTGTAGATGTGACAAGTGGTCAGACAGTGAGCCCCACAGGGATGCTGTTACTGGAGAGCAGAGCGTACGTTCTCGTGACAGGCTTGGTGCTTAACTGTAAATCAACTAGCATGCATTTGGTGGGCCGTGAAAAGTAAATGATCTATTGAAGCTGGTTCCTGGGTGAAATTGGAGTGTTGTGCTGTATCGTTAAATAGGGCCACATAAAACACAAGAACTCTTGTTATTACTAAAAGTAAGTAATTTTAATCTTTTGTTTGGACTATAAGTAATATGCATATGTTACCATTCTCTCGCTTGTTTCTATCATATCCATACAAATCTGCTTTTATTACTTTAGGGCTTTGAGATTTTTGTTTATGCTGCAGAACTCCTAAATAAATAATGTATCTTTATTTTACTTGCAAACTCAATGTAATTTTTTTCCTCTCAGTTTTTCCCGCGGTTTATTTGAAATACCAGCATATTATATGGTGGCTGCAGTATTATTTCTCTGGGTACACAGTATAATGGATGTGTCTGGAGCTGATTTTTTTTTTTTTTAAAAACAGAACAGTTTTAATATTCTGTCATTGTGAAACGTGCTCAAGTTAAATTTTTCAGGAAAGTTTTGATAGGGAAGCTAATGAAAAAACTTGTTTTGATTTGAAGTTGTATTAAAATTGAAGGCACTGGACTAATCCTTTTTTAAGAAAAGGAGGGGTGTCAAATTTAGTGTTATGACTTATGAATTATTTTATTAAAGTACATTTTAAAAGGCAGCCTTCTTGAGAGTGACTTCATTTTTATTGCAAAAAAACATAAACAGATCATTCTCATTATTACACCTATTTTCTTAAAGTGCTCATTGTCTCTGTGCAGGCTCATTTTATAATGTGTGCATCTGGTAATGAAAATAATAATTAAATTCTTTCACAATGAAACTGTGATAGGGGGGAGGGCAGGGGTGGAGAAAGCTCAAGTAATAATAGCAGCCAGACTCATACCTAGTAAAGCTGGTTAATTGACTAGTAAGGCTGATTCTTCACCTAATGCGTTTTAAAGTCTAAAGTTTTATATTTTAAAGCAGTGGTTCTCCTTTTCCAATAGGCACTCCCTATTTGGAAACACCACTTTTTTTTCCCTCTTATTCTTCCCTTATATTTTTCGCCCTTTTCTGCCACCCGCCTGCCATGTCTTCTCGCCATCCGCATGTATGTGTTCGGACCTTCAGCCATTGAGGAACTGCTCTTGTACTGAGGCTGTGAGTGACTCAGGCACTGACTTGGAAAAGTTTGAAGAAGGTGCTGCTGAGAAGGTTGGAGAGGTCTGAGACAAAGTGGCTCTGTTGGTCCAAAAAGTGCACAAGGTGATGAGCCATGTTATATGACCAAACCCTAGTAAGTCTCTCATTCCTGGGAAAAATGAGGATGTAGTCTATAGAGCTGAGTAGCACAACCAAACTGATGTGGATTAACATAGAGCTATTTTGGTGAGTCTGTGCTGATTAAAACGTAGGAAATAATGCAACAGTTGTATTGCAACATGGCTGACTGAAAGTATTTGGATTAAATCCGATTTAGTTTTTTAGTTCTTAATCTCCCTGCTTTTCATTTTGCTATTGCTTATTTTCTTTGTTTGGGATGATGTGCCTTCTTCATGGTTTTTGTTCATTTTTTTTCTGAATCCTTGCCTTTTCTTTTAAATCGGTTTCTTTTTTTTTTTTTTTTTTAAAAGATGGCCTCCATTTATACCACTTGGCCCAACAGTACCTCTAACCACTGTTAACTTTCCTGTATGTCTTCTGCATTCCTTTCAAGGCATATTCAAACAGGTCTGCTATTGAATTAGGTCTTGAAAATAATAGAAGCAGCATCAGATGTTTTGAGAGCTTAGGACAAAGTTTTGACAGTGCCCAAGCTCAGCATAGCCGTGGAGGTCTGTATTGAGGTCATCTTGCAGGCACAGATTGAAGCTGAAATAGTCTCCCTGCCTTGGACTGCATAATGATTCTACTTGTGTAACCGAGGGGAGGAAAACGAGGTGGGAAAGATGTCAGACCTGGCTGGGTATGCGGGTTTCAGCTTGGGGCAGCTGTAGTACCAGGAACCATCTTTTTCAGGATGCCTTTCAGTCGTATCTGAGGCCTGGGGTGGCCTGGGTCCATATAAAATGTGATTTTTTTGGGAAGGCTGGTCCGATCCATGCACGAGTGCTACACGTTTGGTATGGTGTCAGTTTTTACTTTTTGAGATTAATCATTGTAGTGTTTTAATACAATGGATGTACAACCTACTTTATTAAAAAAGGCAAATGGTATACAATATTAAAGGCCTAAAAGATGCACTAAAACGATGGCATGTAATATTAAGATTTACCTTGCACGAAGTGACTGGTTTTGAAGCTGCTGCTCCATCGTTAATTTGGAAACTAATTTTGGTCTTTCTTGGACTCGTTTAAACTTCTGCTTCAGTCACCACCTGTAGTTGTTTATTCCACTACCCTTAGCATTAAATACTTCTGCAGGACCTATCTATTTACTTGTATTTTCAATCAGTTGCTTTATGTAAATTTGAAAATGTCTAAGTCATCTCAGAATATCTTCTTTCCTGATGACAAATCAACCTGGATCCTTTAACATCTTCATTACAAATGTCTAAGGTCACGTATCACCTTTTTTTGTCTTTTGTTGACATCTGTATTCTTCTTTACATCAAAAATGAGAACCAACATTTTTTCTCATTTGCCTGCAGCAGCTGTATCCTTCAGACTTTTTTAGTGCCAATTATTTAAAATACACTCCCTTTCTTATCTTCTCCCGGGGTAAGTTTTTCCAGAAACTTATAAAAAAGAAAAATTTGGTGATGAAAGGCCAAGTTTGGCATGGCAAAATCTGAGTTTCATGGGAGGATTTGCAGCTATGTTTACCTGTAGCAAACATTTAGTTATGCGAGACAGATCTTGATGGAAAACTGTAACTCCGCGCTTTGGTTTGTGCTTTTCTCTTTGGCCGTTAGAAGAGAAGAGACTAACCCAGGTGCTCAGCTGTGCTGGTGGCTGCTCTGGAGGGGTGAACCAGCAGACCCCAGGTCTCGCCGCTTACCTGCCAGCCTCCGCAGGAAGCAGCTTCGTCGTCCAACGTGGCTTCCCTCTCCAGGAAGAGCTCCTTCCCTTCTCAGGGGAACAGCAGTGTTCAGCCTCTTACGCTCCCTGGCTCTGTCACAGACATCTGTTCTGGCCAAAGAGCATCCCTATTAGAAACAACTAAAAGAACTTCTGCATCTTTCTCCATGTAAAGCCATCATCTATACATCAAGCTATGCACCGCCAAGAACTTTTTTTTCTGAAATGAGTTGTATTTTGAGAGTGTGCAGTAGAAGACTGCCTATTCAGTGTTTTTGTTTACATCCACAGAACTAGACTTACGGTGTGTTACATCTGACTAAAGGGGAAAAGTCTTCTATGGGGACATTATCAAGTTCAGCAGGTTGTAAGCCTTACTTGTTACAACTTTTAAATTGTTTTAAAAAGAGCATGAGGATGTTGTGTCCTATGTACTTGTTTTGGCAACAAATTGGGAGGGGGAGAGCAGGGACAGAGAAGGAAGGTATAGGAGAGTGTAAATGCCATGTGCAGCTGATAAAGAGTTCGCTCACTTCTACCATATAGAGATAGACCCAGAAACCAGAGTTCAAATCCATGTCCAGGTTTGTACTGTGCTTTTAGTGAACCCGTACAGACTACTACTTAAAAACTAAAACCCAACTATTCTGATGGAAGAGCTCAACTGTGTAAGTACAGAAGAAAATTAGTTGGAGGTTTTGGCCCTTTCCTGCCGTTTTTCTTGGGGGCATTGGTAGTGTGGTGTATACAATGCATGTAACGTCTAACCAGTGTTTCTGTCTTGGTGAATGACGTTGTGTGACATTTGTATGTCGTGTTAGTGGTTGTGAGAAAGTATGGCTTTAGAAGTTGCTTACATTTAAAGTGCTTTATTAGATTTATTTCCTGTTTCAAGCAACTGAGAAGTGGAAAGTTGTTTTCTTGATGAGTGGATTAAAGAATTTTCTACATGTTCTTTACCATTATGAAAGACTAGTAAATCCTGTTTCCATGAGGGTTGGTAAATTTTTATGAGTAATTGGTCAAGTTAATTTGGGTGTACAGTTTGTTTGTTCGTTTGGTTTTTTTGTTTTTCCACACCACTGATACTCAGGTTTCTAGAATGAATTATGTTCTTGCAGGACATCTGATATAGTTTGTCTGCAAAAAAACCATATTGGGAAGGGGTTGTTTTAATTTTTTTTTTTAAATAACAGAATACAATCCAGTAGCTTTGTTCCAAAAAGCATGTATCAATGAGCGTTCATTGTTCTTGAAATAATACTTTTTCTCATTTGCATTCCTTGATTTCACTGTCTACCGAAGGAATGGGAAGATCTTCATATTTCTAATGATGATTCATTGGTGTTTGTGAGATTTTTTTATTTCATCTCCCCCCCCCCCCCCCATCAATCATGGTCATTAATCTGCTCTTGAATTTGTGGACTCAATTTTGCAAGTTTTGTGTTTGTCCCATCATCCATCTGTCCGTCGTCCCCTGTCCCCCGTCCCCCCCCCCCCCGACTAACTAGTGTTGAAGCCAGTAGGTTGATTCATGTGATTAGGTTTCTTCTGCTCAGGTTCAGTCACTGTTGTCTTTGTACTTACCAATCCATATGCTTGTTGTAAGGCTCAGTAAAATGGAGACGATGATTCAATAGGCAAAATTCTTTTTCTGTATTATTTAATTCTGAAATCTTCTGCTGATAAATGGAAAAACTGTGGATAGAAGCTTACCTGATTGTTATTAGAAATTCTAGCCCTTACCTTTCAGAAAAGTTTTGTTAATAAGGCAAAAAATAACTCAGAGCTGTTACTTGTATCTGATGACAAAGAAACATCTGCTTGAAGAGCTTACAGTGACCCAGTTTAAATAGTCTGAACTGTGCTAAAACCAGTTCTACAGTATCAGGGTTTTTTCTTTCTCATTTTGAAAGAATCAAAGATAAATGTCTTGCACATTAAGGAGATGAGCTATAATAAAACATATATGGATAATATGGCAGCAGTCCAAGACCATTAGTATGCATGCCCTGATCGAGTTGTGGTGGCAGCTAGCAGTCACTCTCAACTTACAGTTAAATGCTACTCAGTGAGCATGGCGAGCCTTCCTCGGTGAACTGTACCTGTTTTGAAAGGCAGAAACTCACCCCAGTTTAAGGTATTTGTTGCCTGGATTGGTGTGAAACCTGTTGATTTGGAGAACTAGTGCCCAGCCTCTCCAGGGAGCAACATTTGTTATGGAGGGTGTGGACCACAGATGACAATGTCTGTAGCTGTGTGGATAACTGCGTTAGGATGGAGCATGTATGCGTTGTAACAGAAATGTGTGGGTAATATACAGTCATGCTGACAGACATGGAGCAAAATTCACGTATATTAACAGGCTTATAACAGTTACATGAGCACCGTCACTACTGCCGGATAATTTCTGCCTAGTTTTTTGATAGAGCGGAGGCTGCAGGTTCTTAGGAAACACAGCGGTGGGAAATCAGATGTGAGAGTAAATCCCCTAGCCCTTGCTGCTTCTTTCCCATGTCTAATTTGCCATTGGGGAGGACAGTAAGGAGTGGGCGGCTGGCCAGATAAATTGTTACAGTGGATTGGATCTGGTCAGCAAGCTGCAGCATGGGCATTCTGGTTTGCATTACAAAAAAAAAAGGTTTTATATGAATTTCTGACCCAGCTTGCCTTGAAAGACATGTACATTAGATGTTGATGATTGTTATGTTTAAAGACCAGGTTCTTTTTCTGTTCTCAAGTAGAAGACTTTTGGAAGATCTTAGTAGTTTCTTTTCCATGATTATCTATTTATTCCCTTTGCTTAGGGCGGGAGTAATCTTTACTGCTTCTCTGCATTATTACATGCTTCTTGCAAGTATTCAGGCTTTTGCTTTATTATCCTTTGGAGACTCTTTCGCAGAGAAATGAACCTTGATGTCAGGTGGTAGTGAGCATGAATATTCCAGAGCCAAATTGCTCCTGCTGTGGAAAACCTCATACATAGGAAGAGAATTAAGGGAAGGAAATTTTCCATGAGGTTCTTCCCACAGCCCTTTCTCGTCTATTCTTTATATTCCAATGGTGAATGCAACAGATCAGAGGAGAATGCTGCTTCATGAGCATGGGAGATCCTTTGGCTAATGTTGGGATCCACAACGCAGAGCCTTCTGTGTACGGTTGTTAGATTTGTTGGTCGTCTCTGGCTTTTGCAGGGGTACTATAAAGTTAATTTTGCTCTTGTGAGCAAATAAATTGGGTCCTTTTATTTTTTCAGTGGTCAATACTTTGTTGATTGGTGATGCTTTGTTTGATGCTTGTTAATGCTAACACACAGAAGATTGCAAGGAGGAAAGGTTTAGGGTTTTGTGTTGGTTCTCTCCCTAATATGGCTGATCCATTAACCATGAAAGTTGAAACAACCTGTAGGATGACTTCTGATGTTTATGCATACCACTGTTTTATAAAGGATGTAAATTATATTTAGAGTAGTAACCAAAACATTTCACCTCCTTTATCTTTTAAAGTTAGTACTCAGTTTGCTTTTTCCCAATATTGCATGTTCTGCTTATCTGTGATTTCTCGATAGTAGTTCACTTGTACAGCAGGAAAGATGGCATAATGGAATAATGTTGTTTTTCATGATTATGGATGTTATGTACATTTCTAATAGCTCAAACCATTTTTGTGATGTTAATGAAAGTTTGGAAAGCTGAAAAAATTCCTTTTAAGTTGCTTTTTGGTTTTGAGGAAAATAATTATCCTCACAGTATTTTAATTTAGCAAATCTGTGTTTTTATGTAGATTCGTGCCCCTTGAAGAATGCGTTTTATGTCTGGTGCACAGACATATTGTTAGTCATCCTAAAATGAAAATAATTGATAAGTGACAAAGGTCTTGTAAATGTTTTGAAATCTTTGAGTGCATTTACAAAATTTGTGAAAGCTTCATATTTCTGATTCTTTAAATCAATCAGCCTGAGGGTGGTGGTGGGGACAGTTGTACTACTGGCAAAATATTAAGAATTAGACAAACTTGAATGGACTGTTTTATACTTTGAGAAACTGGAGTTACGTTTTGTAGTGTGCACTAAATACAAATTTAATGTGACTTCTGAAAAAGCAGAACAGTTTTAGTGTGCTGTGTATTTTCCGAAGCCAGTAGTTTGGCAAGATCTGCTGTAGTTTTAAAAATTGTTACGAGTATGGAGCTGTTGTGCTGTTTTATTGAGGCAATGTGTTTAGTTTGAGGGTTTGTTTACTACAAGACAAATGAGAGGCTTTGTTTCTAAAGGGGTCTATCCAGTGTTTCTTAGAAAGGGAAGAGAATAATTCAGGGTAATTGCCTAAGAACTTTCTTTCCTTTCCCTTTTTATTATTTTTTAATTATTTTTGTTATTATTTTTTATTTAAAAACATTACTGGTTCTGATGACTTGGTCCGTACCTAAACTTACAGCACTGGCTTTGACTAGGAATAGGATAAATCTCACCTGCTCCTACGAAAGTTTCTGTTGACTTTAATGTGAGATTTAATACCACTTCTAAGTTATATGGTAGGAAGTAGTCAAGAGGTCTAAAACTTAGAAAGGTAATAGAGATTCATAAACACTTGAGTTACTAAGGTTGGAGGAAAAAAAAAGGAGCCTAATATGTTGCAAATTTATATGTATGCAGTAAAGTGGGAATCCCTGGCTTGAGTATAAGGCAAAGCACCTGCAATCCTAAATTAAGAATGTTGTAAAGTGAAATAAAACAGTGAGAGAATATGTGTCGTAGAGGGATTTCTGACACTCTTGCTAGCTGGAGAGGAGGTTTGAGTCTCTGTATGACCTAGAAATTAGTGTTGTTGAAGATAAAACGAACCATGTTTGGGAGAAGGAAATGCACTTGGCAACGGAGTACCCAAATATACTTGATAACCAGGAATCACTGCTGACTACTGTTGGCTTCAGTGATTTTGTTGGACACATGGCAACAGTATTACAGTGTGATCCTTGCTGGAACTGTTCAAGTGTAATTAATTCTTCTGTTGGGCTTATCTGGTTGTCAGCTTCTTACTTGCCTCTCAAAATGGCCTGGGGTACCAGGATGAAGTATACATGTCTAACATAGACACACATGTGGAAATAAGGTGCATGTATATGAAAGATGGCTGCCTGCCAGACACTTTTAGTTTTTCACTTTTTGTAACAAGCTATATTTTCTGTAATCAGTATGCTGCTTCTTGCTTTGTAATGATATCTGAGATTTCCAAAGACAATAGAAGAGTATTTAAACAAGAGTATTTGAAGGTGAGTATTGGCAATGCAATGTTTCTGTGATAATACAGAGACCCATCTATTTGTCAAAAAAAACAAAACACAATGTGTTGGGGTTTTTTTCTTCCCCCCAGGCTTGTGATATTTCTTTAGCAATCAGGTGTTCACAAAATATTAATAATAGTTAATACAGCAAATCAAAAGTGTAAAATATGTGCTTGCTTTCCCCCATCAGTCCCACATCCTTAATTATAAGAAGGAAGAAGTGATACAGAAGCCTAAGGAGGTTGTTTGGGGTGATGAAAGAAGAGGACTGGGGAATAGGGAATCTTCTTTAACTTTATAAAACAAACTTGTGGGTTTTGTTTTTTGTGTTTTTTTTATATTGCAAATTATTGTTTAATGTAGGTGGCTCCCCACCCCCTTTTTAAGGGCAAATGTAGAAAAGCTTGTGTTTGGCAGAGCAGGGGAAGGAGCTCAAGGACCTGGTTCTATACTGGATGCCTTCAAAGGCTAAGAATGGGAGGTGTAGCTTAGACTTGGAGATTGCAGGAGTTGAAACTGATTTTTACATCATGTTTATACCTCCCAGATATGGGTGGCTGCAGAGATTGAAGGCTAAATTAGAGCCTATGGTAATAAAGGTAGCCAAGTAGAATTACTAACAGACAACTGATTAAGGCAACTTTAAAGGATGTCTTTTCACCATTTAAAGATGTTTCCAGACATCACTTTGCTCTGAAGTGCACTTAAAAATTCTGTGCTCTGCAGACAACCAAAAAGCTGTGCTTGTGAATGTTAAAAATGACCTTGAGCAGAAGAACTCAAAGGTTGTTGGTGGCTTTGTACTATATAAAATAAACTGGCACAGCAATGAGAAAAACCTGCATTAAGGTTCAGGGCTCTGATTCAGCAAAACACAAACTTAAACATGGTTACGGTCCTTATTCTTCTGTGAATGCTCATGTAATCTGGATCGGGACAGAAGTTAAATAGTAGAATAAACCATATTCATGAGTGTATGTAATATGAAATGTTGATACTGTCCTTAGATGGGTATCTGAGATGTCTGAAGCAGGAAATGAACGCCCCAAATTGAGTAGTGCTTTCTGTGCAAGCAGTCAGCCTCGCTTTTTTTGAGATGCACCTTGAGGAGAGGTGTCCCCAGGTTTGGAAGTTACTGCTTTTGGCAAAACAACTGCAGAAAATCGTTGCTGTGAGTGTTTGAGAGTTGTTGGGAGACCTAAATTAAATGTCTCGTTTTACTAGCAAGGTGCAGAAAATGCCTGAGTATTAATTGAGATCTCAGTAGGATAAGGTTATTTCCCTTGTAACCATATAAACACTAATAATCTATTAAGACTTTTTTTCCCCCTGTGGATATGGAAAGAATAGCTGTATTTGATCACTTCAATCTACATTGTTCAGGACTTCCTGCCCTTAACTGTTAGTCTTAAGCAATAGTTACATACTACCATAACTAGTGTATTGGTTATACTAGTATACTAGTATAAGAATGCTAGCTATATTAAGTAAACTTGAAACTAATACGCTAATAATAAGGCTTCTCTACCTTTGCTTCTTTACATCTAATTTCCGTGACTTTAGTTAAGATGCGTAGAATTCATATAGACAAGTAAGTAGATGCCCCTAACACTTCATAATAGTATTCATCTTCATTTTTCAGCTATGTTTTTCTTTTTCTTTATAACCATTCTAAGATTTATCTGTGCTAATGTTTTATCTGTTATTTCAGTACTAAATTTGTATCTGGTGATACGTTTCATGCAAGCACACTTGTTTTTACTATATTAGTATTACTAGGATATTAGTACTATAAAGAACAATTTATCAAATTTTCCATTTAGTCAAGTTGCATAAGTAGCCCCCCTTTACCTAATTTGCACTTAAAAAAAAATTGTAATTGCTTTACAGTATAGCTATCTCATAAACAGTGTAACAGAACATAAAATAACGAGAATCATAATTTACAACTTTTGTCTCCAGAAAATTTTCATGTGCAGTGCTAGACCAAGGGCTGCTTTCACTGCTGCTGGGAAGTTAGGTCAGCAATGTTGGGTGACATAGTCTCAGGACAATTTTTCAACTGTTACTTGTTAATACCGGTACCAATGGGAGTATCTGCGTTTGCTCCCAAGAGAATGTTTTTGTCAATAGCATCTTTGCTTTGGCAGATAATGGTTTCATTTAATAATGGGGTCCAGGTGGGAAAAGAATGCATTATATTAAATTCTGCCATCTTTGTCCCCTTTCTTTTTCTGCGCAGAGGTACACTGCATACAAAATAACTGCCTTATGCTTAAAGAACGTTAACAGTGTATAGTCAGAATCAGCAGTTAGAACATGGCAGAATTAAGGTTGCGCAGACAACCTGTACGTGGATGGGTTGTAAAATGCTCGTCCCGTCCATTATAGGGCTTGCACGTGTTTGTGCAAGCGTGCCTGTGTAGGGAGCCACACAGATAGAAAACAACCTCCTTCTCTGCACTTGCTGGCCATGAGAAATTGTAGCCGCAAAGACCATTTTTATCAGATGGTTAGCAATGAATGACGGTCTGACTTGACAGGTGGTATGTTGTCATGATGGCTGTGTTTTGGGTATATGGGCATGCAGGTTGCTGCTGTAGCTTTTGAGTCGTGGCTAGGTGCTGAGTAACTGTACTTGCTGCTTCTCTCTGATGTTCTTAGGACAACCTGATTTGGAAAGTTTTCACTGGACTGTTGTGGCCCTGGAAGAAAGCTGCTAATTTGTATTTCTGGGTTTTGGCTTCTACTTTTGGCAGGGCTGCACAATGTGTCCCATACTTGGCAGCAATGACTACCTGGCTTGAAAGCTTTTGTTGCATCATTAAATCATCCCGCTCAGCTCAAATGTTGCAACGCGAGTTCTTTGTTTTTGTTTTGGGGGTTTTCACAACACTTGATGTTTGGAAAACCCATAATATATTTTTGTTTTGTTACGTGTTGGAGAAACTTAAGAAACCGCGGATGTTGCATGATCGGCTGCGCGCACTGTGAAAATACTTCTTGGTATTTTCTGCTAGGCTAACATGTAACATGTGAACTACTTAAACTGATCTCCCCTAATCCCCTTTCCTGGTAACTGGGGTAAACTGGAACGTTTTCTAGGAAACAGTGTAGAACCCAGCACTGCAATAATTGTGTAATATGGTAAGTGACCAAACTCTTTTTCTAATCCACAGTTGGCTGCCCATATGCACCCTGTCATTCAAAGGCCACAAAAAGGACACATTTGTGCAGAAAGATCAATGAACCCACATGCGTGGATCTGCTCGACCTCCATTTGCTAGAGGCCCTGAGGTGGCAGAGGCGGTGTGCGAGGTTTTGAGCCGCCTCTAGCCTCCCACTGCCCTACGGCCGCGGAGCAGAGTCGGGCCGGGTCGGCAGGGCAGAGCAAGCCTTGAGACCGCTCTGAGCCATCGCGGGGGTTGTTCTGACATCCAGGCGCTGGGGAACGCCCTGGCCTTCTGTCCAAGTGTAACAAACGCTGTGGAAACCTTGGTAGGTCTGTGGAAAAGCACGTGTATGGTGCGAGTTCCTCGTCTGCTGGTACAGAAGGCACCGTCACTGACATTACTGGAAACCAACACTTAAAATTGTTAAAGCCTTCTAACAGGGAGGGCATTTTGCGAGAAGAGCCATGGTTGTTGGGCGTGAACCTGTTGTAGTGGTAGGCAGAGGGTGGTGTTACAGCAGTTGTGACATAACTGCCAAAGCTGCGTCCTTCTTCAGTAAACTTGAATGTGTTTTGTTCCTGTCTAGTAGACTATGGTACTTAAAAAATGACTGTACAAACGCAGACGAAAGGAAGCCCTGGGTGCTCAGCCAGAGAAGAATCACAACACCCTCTGCTGGTACGAGTGGCTCCTTCTTCCTCTTCTCTGCAAAGACTTACTTGCCTGGCGGGTATCCTAGAAATAGTAAAAGACGGTTCTGAAGTGCAATGCTGGCTCCTCTCAATTAAGATGAGGTTATTTTAACCTGTTTGTATTTTTTTTTTTTTTTCCTGTAGAAATTTGATAGTTCAATCTGACCAATAACACCAGAACTAGAATAGGTGAGGAGGCGGCGGTGATGGTTTTTCTCCACTTTCAGATGTGGGAATCCATGTTACTTTCTAACTAAGCATACAGAAGGCCACTCCTAGTTGGCAAACTCTTACTGAAGTTGGAGTTGGAGGTTCTGTGTGCCAATCTGTTTCTGAAGAAAGCGTCCATCCCTTCGATGTGCTGATAGTTGCATTCGAATAATGCTGCCAAATCCATTGGGTAAACTTGTGGTTTCACAGAGTGACCATGTGTTCCCAGGGCCTTTCCTAGAGGTTATGTCTCTGTGCGTGCTCAAGTTTTTAGAAAGCCTCTGTGTTGCTCGTCAGATGATGAGCAGTCAAAAGCAGGCAGGCAGGCTGGGCGATTAATTTATTTATTTTTGTTTCCCCAGTGCGTAGTCATGCTCTCAAACTCTTGGTAGGCCTGTCACATATTAATGCCCTCTACTCTACTTCCTTCTTGGCTCAGGATGACTGAGAAGGAAATCACAGGTTGAGGAGTGGACACTTCTCAAAAATTTCTTCTCATAAAACATGTCTGATGCCTGCCAAAGCAACCTTCTGCGGGTTCCTGACCCTCCTCCTTCTCTTACCTGCCTTGCCCTAACACACAACGTGTCGTGGTAGGTGCTGCCGCTTTCACTCGGAAAAATAACGTTCACCCCTGATATTTACGGAGGGGCTGGGACGGTGAGGCGCTGAGCACCCCTCTCTCTCCCCCGCCTGCCAGCCTGCAGAGCGCCGGGGTATGTCACTGCAGTGCTCTGACACAACCCCCAGCACCAGTTGGAAAAATGACAGTTTGAGTTGGGGGGGAGGAGAGGGACGGGGATGGCTGTGCGGAGGGCCGGCTGAGTGTTCGGTATTAACAGCAGCACCATTCCTAGTAAATGGTTGCTTACATAATTTCGTTATGAAAGAATGCTGCTGGTGGAACCGTGCTCCTCTCCGTGTCTTATTAAAGTGTCCCTTCAGCACGCCTGTGATGCACTGCCTCCTGCATGAGAAGGGTTAAGAGGAGACAACATCCTGTCAAAGACCTTGTTTTTAATTTTGCCTCTCACACTGGCACAGATCCGGCTAAGAGCAGCCCAGATTAGTTCGGAAAACCTTTGAAGAGATTTAAGATGTCCTTCAGCCAGTTTGAAGGTTTTTGTCTTGCAAATCCAGTACAAGGGCGCCTGCAGGCATCTCGACCCTTGCTGTGCTGCTGATGCAGCTCAAGGTCACACTAACCCGCCCTGTGACATTCAACAACACACACACACACAAAAAATTATGCGGTGAAACTGCTTCAGCATTCAGCCAACCAACAACTTCCTCAGTTCCTCACTAAGGAAGAAGTGTGTGGGGGGTTTTTTTTTCTTTCTGTCTTTTTTTTTTTTTTTTTTTTTGGCTTCGTAGATTTTTGCTGCAGGAAATAATCCAGGATTTCTGGTGTGTGTGATGACAAGGTCATTTCTTAATTAGAACACATGTAAAGAACAAAGCTAAATGGCTTCAAAACAGCTTTGTAGTTGATGGAGAGGATTTAAATTATTTAAAGAGATAGTCACCCAAGTATGATGGAAACTGAATTCTAAACACATTAACTCTTTCAGTACTCTATGGTTTCCATATGCTACTCAAAAGAAAATGTCAAACTTGATGAGCGTTATTGCAACTGCTGTTAAATGAACATTTTTACATCTATTTATAGTTAGGGTTGTATTATGCTTTCTCTTATCAGAGTTATGAAAGCAAGATTTTTTTTTTTTAAGAGTGAAATATTCCACACTGGCTCGAGATCAAGAGATAGCCATAGGAAATTGCTTCTTGAAGATCAGTGACTTAATTTCTACCACATTGTGTATTTGGGTGAATGTATTAGCATAAATATATGTGGGTGTGTGATTACATGTATAAATTACAGTGCAAGTATACAGGTATTATTTCATATCTGCTGCTGGGAGAAATCTGGACTACTGTCCTCAGTACTCAACACGGTTGCAAGGCGTAAGGATATAAAGAAGGTGGATTTGAGATTAGGGAATAGGGAATGAAAGGAGAGAATTAACAAGGTAAATGGCAACTTCTCTTAGTTTGAAATTACCATGAGCTGGCTGGAAAGACTAACTATAGGAGACATCTTGGAATTTGAATTTTGTTTCTTTGACTCAAAGCACCTAAACATAAAGACATTGGTACAGCTGTCTTAACCATGGTTTGGAGTGGTTGTATGTTAATTATCCATCCTTTTAATCTTATCCTCCTATTTTTATTGTTTTTTTTCCTTGTTCTGTTTTCTAGACTCCTTGTTCTGTAAATGCCTGGGGGCTGGTAAGACGACCACCCTTCTGTGGTGGTTGCCTTGGGGGTGTGCAGGCCAAGGCGCCCGTGGGCAGTGCTCACCCCTGAGCTGCAGGACCTGCCGCACCGGAGAGGAGCTGGAGCTGGAGCCAGATTTACTGTGGTCTGTAGGACCTGCCTTTTGGTACCAGCACACAGTAACTTCCCAGGCTGATTGCTTAAGAGAACAGTGAGGGCGAAAAAACATTTGGAAATTGTTCACCAAGGGGGGAAAAAGGCAAAAAAAGCGTTGAATAGAAACTTTGCTGCCAAATTCAGGGCTATATGTGTGCTCAGAGATGCCACCGCATGATGCATCAGAGAACTGAAATGTGGAGAAATAAGTCTTCCCCCTGTAGTCAAAAGTCTAGCACTTAACTCAGATTTAAGTGTTTGAAGTGTAAGTGACATAAAGTTTACAGAGTTTATGGCTTGTTGTTTTGTTTGTTTTTTTTCTGGGGTAAACCTTGTTCCGCTGGAACACGAGGCACAGCACATGTCAAATGTCAGGCCGAAATGCAGTATGCTTACTAGAGAGAGATTGTGCTGGCTCTGAGGACCTCCTTGTGAGAAAGGAGGAAGCTGCATTTGCCAGGATAAAGAGGGAAGATCAGGCGCTACAACTTCTTTCCTGTTTGGGTTGCTTTTTTTCCTTTCCCTGCGCTATCTGGCTGAGACAAGGCTTGCGAGAAGAAAACGAGGGAGGAAAACAGGCTCCACACAAGAGAGATGGATAGGACAAAACTAATGTGCTCTGTGAAATCTGTACATTCCTGCCCTTGCCTGGGGTGTGCCGTGCCCTTAATATTATGGGAGACCTAAGCTCACCTGCTAGTAATTTCTAATTTACTGTCCTAATTCATCGATTTGTTATCACTAATTGTACTTCATTTACTTCTGTGTAGTTTCCAGTACCTAAAGGGTTGAAAGGTTGCTGTAATTGGCACCCGCAGCTGCTCTTTCTTTTGACAGGGGATAATTTTGCAGCCTATGCTTTGTGTGACAGCTGCCTAATTGGGCATTCTCCCCTTGTAGCAAGCCTGCCTCCTCCAGCCTCCCTGCTGACAAATGGTGGTGGATTATAGATGAGGACACGCTGACCCGTTCGACCTTGCTGAGACAGCGGGGAGGGGCCTCCTGCTACTTGAGGGAAGCTTTGGGTCATTTAAAGGACAAGGTCATGAGCCAGGTGGGGAAATGACATGATATCACATGACAATAGCCCGATGACACGGTCAGTATGTCAAGGACAAACTCATCAGTACTGATTAATGCTGCTTTTGCCTGGTGTCTCTGCGAAGCCACGGATATTTCAAAAATATTTTGCTAATTTATTCTAGGTAAAGTGCCAAACACTATTCTCAGGGTTGTTTTGGGGAGTGTTTGTACGGTGTTTTCTTCTCAATACTGATCACGTGGAAAAGCAGTGTTGTTAAAACCCTGCCGATGAACATTTATAGGGTTCATCTCGATGTTTTTGGCAAAATGTGCATCTGCATGTACTGTAAGGAAAATGCCAGGAAGGATGCATGACAGGGCAGAACTTGAGGGGGGAAAAAATCCCTGATTTTAGATTCCAGTATTTCACTTTTCACTCCTACTGGAAATGCACGTGTATGAACCTTTATGAAAACACATGTGTCCGCATATGTGTGGCTGACTGGAATGTGGGAGAAGCATGTGAATAAAAAGAACCAAAGAGAAAAGTTAAATATAAATTGAACGGTTAAAGAAAAAGTCTTGTATTAGCTCAAGGGTGATACAGTTAAGATAATGCCTTGCCTATTTTAAGAACTAGTACAGTATCCAGCTATGCCAGGCAATAAAAACCTGCTAAGTGGGTTTTCGAAAATGTTGTGAATACAAGTGACAATATTTTGAGAGCATCTTCATGTTGCATTTCTATGCTAATAAACTTCAAGGTAAATGAACAGCTTGTTTGACATTTGCTATGTTAGACAATAATAAAATGCTTTCTTCTGGAGTAATTAGACTTGATAGATTGATTATGTTAAGAGGTAAAGATAAATACAATCAAAAAGAAAAACTCTCTTAAAGGTAGTTGTTGCCTGGTTTTGAACTTTTAACGCTATCGTTCGGTTTTAGCCGATGCCTAATGGTGCGTCTTGCACACATGGCGTGTGTGCACACGCATGCACGCATGTGTAGACACGCATGGCATGCTCTGAGTTTTTGAAACAGCCTGTGAAGCCGAGAGAGGAGTGTTCACCCAGGAGCACAGTTCCCGTTTCTGTGAGATCTGATTTGTTGTTGGAAGCTGTTGTGTCTGAACCTCGTCAGTTCACCAGGATGTAATTTTACTCCCCCGAGGTAAAAAGCCGTCAGTGGTAAAGTGTGATAAATTAGTTCACTCAAGTAGATGCGCGTGCGTGTGCGTATGTGTGTATGTGTTTAATTCTGACCTTGCTGTGCATGTGTTTAGCTGCTCTCAGTGCCCGAGTCAAGCCTGGTGGAGGTTTAATCCTGTGCCCTTGTACACGTATACTTGATTAGTAGTTGTGGTTATCTCAGCAGAAGACATTCTGCCCTCCTCCTTGTATTGGTCGGGACCCGGGCATTGGGGAGTCAAGTCGAAGGAGAAAGAAAAGAGATTTTGCATTAGTATTCTATGAAAGCCTTACTGTCTGCAGAACAAATTGATTGCTACAGTGTACCTGTGCTTGGCACCACTGCTGTGAAAGAAAGGTATGGTTGTAATCTGTTTTATTGTATTACATATTGTGACACTCCAGGAATGTTTAACATTCGGCTCTTCTGTGGTACATGCTAGAAGTCTAAGTAAAGAAAAATACGTGAATGAATGAAAAGTATGTGAGGCTGTCATTATCGGTAGCTTTGTTTACTACAACTAACTAAGTAGCCCCTGCTAATGAGACAAATTTATTTTATGTGCCAATGGCAACGTAAGGAGATGGATAACTGAATTCTCTGTATTATATTCGGTTACTCGCATCTGTCTCAGTAGTTGCGACATACGTACACAGATAAAATCCTAATTAACCTCTTAAGGGGGTTTTGGTTTAGCTTTAAAATGTGAAATATACTTCAATGTGGATGTGTTTGCCTCTTTAAATGAAAATGTGGGGATTTTTTCTAGTTTTTAATCTGCTGCACTGGTCCTACATGGGGGTGGTGGTATGTGAGTGGAGGTATAAAAATATGAAAATCTTAGATGTGCCGCTACGATAAACAGAACAAGAACAAAGCTGAGGAAAAGTCTTACAGGATTTGAGCCTTCATCCCCCCCCCCCCCAAATAACGTGTAAACATGCACCCATATTTTAATGAGAAAGCTAGTGCTCTTTATTTCCTTAACTCAGTTGCAGACTTTACACAGTTGATTCTCTGGTTTTATAGACGCTCAGCTGATGTCAGTTGTGTGTTTGCTGGGAAGTATGAAGCACTCCATTAATAAAATTCAGGCTGTTTCACAGAGAGCTGTGCTTAGTGCTTCGGTCTTGGCATTACGGAAGTTGTGTTGGTGATTATTTGGATGTTTGCTTGTGGTCACTCCAGAACATCTGAACTATCTGCTCTTGTCATGCAGACATTCCTGACTAATTAAGTTTAGGACAGGTGGCAGACTCCTCCTGGGCATTTAAATCTGCATGTAAACCTAATCTAATAACTTGATGAGAAAATGAAAATCCATCTTTCCTGGTGTGTTATCACCACGCACGAGCCACAGATGTATTTGCGAAATCCTCTCTCTACTCTTTGTCCTGGTAGGTGACAAGTAAATGAGTTGCTTTAAGGAAATGAGGGACTTGGAAAACACGGTATGCTGAGGAGCAGTCATGCACTATAATAGTTACTTCTGTCATATGGCCTTGCCGACTTAAGATTAACACTTTATAGATGTGCAGTATATTTATATGAGTGTACCCTTGAGCTTACATTTTTATACCTGCAAAGAGTGTGAATACAGCCTTATGCATGCAAGTCGTCGATCTTCAAGATCCTTTGACAGCTAAGAAAATTTGAAGAACCCTGGATAGGGAAGCTCTGTGATGTGATTGTTTGTACTCAAATAATGACGACTTTAATTACAACTAATTAGTCAAAACTTATTTATTCAAAGCAAATATTCTGTGAGTGAGCTATTCTTCCCCCTGGATTTTTTTGGAAGTCTAAACACATGTTGTAGTGATAGCAAAAGTCAGTAAAAACAGTTGCACCATTTACACAGCAGATCGCAAGATTAAGGTACTTGACCATATGTAACAAGAAGAAGTTAATTGCAGTAATACTGCAGAAATGGTTCAATCTTACCTTAAATTCTGAATTGACTTTTTTGTAGATTTTAACCAGTTAGTGGCAGGCAGTTCAGTTCTGAAGAAGGTGTTAGGTAAATATGGGGCAATTCTGCATTTCAATGCAATTAATTTTTGTTCATAAATAATTCCACCTATGACTTTAAATAAATGATTAGTGGAAAAGAAAATGACATGTGATTAAATCCAAGTCCTTGAAAACATTTTACCAGTCAAGATTGCTATGACTGCTTTGAGACTTTTTCTAATTCCTCTGTTGAGTAGAGCCAGTTCTGGGAGTTGTGGGGTTTTTGTTTTGTTTTGGTGGTTTTTTTTTTTTAATCAATTATTAGTGTATTGATAGAGATATGAGGTAGATTTGTTAGATCACAGTTAAAAGAGTACTGATGAGTATGTGGGGTTTGATGTCTCAGTTTTCCTAGGGCCATGGAATATATCAGCTTGGGTAGCATGTGATTTTCCTGGATTTTTTTAAATGGAAAGTAGAAGGATGTTTGCACAATTAAAACTTTTACTGCCAACTTTACTGAATGAACATGCCTGGTAACACTAAAATCTTGATGAGAATTTTGGAATGCAGCTTGGCCTGGAATAGACTGCTATATTTGGGGGGGTGGGGTGGGTGGGTAGAACCTAAACAAGAAAACCAAAAAAACCCAACCAAATAAACTTAATCAGATTTTAAACAACATTCTTACTGTACATTGGAGGCATCCCGTTTATTCCAGCGTTGGTTAGCTGTGTAACACCGCCTTTCCTCTGGAAATATTTAGTAAAGTTTTAAGTAAGAGTTGGTGCTTGAGCGTATCATCAATTTAGGCTGATTTTAGAGGCAAATTCCAGTTTAGGTGTGTTTTTGAAAGGTAGCTGTGCCCTGCTTGAGATTGTGAAATGCCTGTTCCCCATCTCCACCCCCTTTCCTTCTGTTATCATGTTTTACCATAGTAAAGAAAAGAGGAAGTTGAGGTGTTGCATAACTTCTCTAAGTAAATAGATTTTCTGTGCAGATACTGAAGGCAGCCTTAACTCAACCAGTGCTGTAGCTACCAGATTCCTGCTAATGCTAAAGGCAGTTGTGTAATTAATGGCCTTGTGCACTGAACTGAGACTGCTGCAAAACCTCTGGAGGGAATTATTTTATCTATTGTGTTGGTTAACTTCCCCTGAAAATTAAAAGTGTTGCTGATGCTCCGTTGGGGTGATGGGTGAGGATTTTACAAGGCCTGATGAAATAAGCTCTGGCGTCTTTTTCCTGACCACTGGACAAAGCATCTGCAGAAGCAGAGTCGGATTGAATGATTGAAATCGAGCTGTTAAGAAAATCGTGATCAGTCTTACTTGAGGCGGTGAGTGTGGTAAGATAAGAAAGTAGAATGCTGCACTTAGAAGTTTTGTGTGTTTTTAAGATGTTCTCATTGTAAAATCACAGAAAGAATTGGGACCTGGTTTTGGTACTAGCATGGTTGCCTTTTGTAATGATGGTAAATGATTTAGAGTAGACAATATTATTAATCTTCTTTATCTAATCTATTCTCCTGAAGCCATATGAAAAACCTGGGGATTGTTAAAAGTTCCAAATGCCTTTTTTTGTTTGCATCTCTGCTTCTGCAACATCAGCCATAGGTGGCACTGACTATTAGCAGTTACAAGGTTTGGGATACTTCCCGTCCTCCCAAATTTACATGTTTTGTAAAGCCAGTGGCAGCCACTTGATCTATTTTCTCTCACTCTGGCAAAGAGCACGTGTGGCAGGTATCTGCAGGTTCTACAAAGGAGTAAGTATAGGAACTAAGTTTAGTGGATTTGGTCAATTTGGAAGCTTCCATCTTCTGAAGCTGAAATTTGAGTTTATGAGAACTCATCAGGAAAAATGTTAATATTGATTGTTATGGGATGAATATTCTTCCTCTGCTTTTTGGCTCTGTTTAAATGGGAGGCAAACTTCTTTCTGCAGGCTTAATTCTAGTTACTGGTGTGACTTGCAGAGGATGCTCAGTCAGGCTTGGTGTAATTCAGGGTTCCAGAGCCTGGGCACCACGGAGCAGTTCAGCACACACAAAAGCTGCCTGTCTGGATTCACTTGCTACTGCAGCTTCGTCACCTTTCCTTCATAGGTCTGCTTCTAGTGTGGACTGCTGGAGTTTTGTTTATACACTGGTGTACATATGGATGAATGCACACTCTGTTCTAGTCCGTCCAAGCAATCCAATGCTGTGAATGTATTGCAGCTGAATTAGACTGGTAAAAAGCAGGTTTTGACAGCTTTCTAAAGCAAGGAAATAAAAATGGACCTGTTTGGGAAGGAAGTGCTTAGATACGTGTATACGTGCTTATACATAGTTGACTATGAAAGATCCTTGCTTCAGGAGCAAAAGGACTTATTGTTCTTGGTTAGGAAAGAGACTGAAAGTGGGTGGTGGATCAGAAGAGCCACTCTGCAAAACTCTATTTGCTGCTGCTGTGCAGTGGTCCTTCCAGCTCCAATCAACTAAATAGTGCTCGCCCAGCTCATTAGGACTGTTTCAGCATGTCAGACCTCTGAGAAATAGGAAAAGTTGGTGCAATTATGTTTTTGATCCTAATGCCATCATTCATCTTTTCAGTTCAGTACTGACACAGTTGTTGTCTTGGAGAGAACGTCGTTTCAGCAGGTATAGTGGAAAATCTGTATTGACTGTACTTGACTGATGCACATCTACCCCTAAGGGTGATGGCAGTGCTGGTAATTTTTCTTATTTTGGAAGATAAAGGCATTCACTGTGGTGTTCAAGTCCTGTTCCTTTAGTAATCCCCATTGTTTCCTCAAGCTTAGTGTACTCAATTGTTTTATTTCGCCAGTAGAAGAAGAAAAACCACCCACAAACTGTAGAGACAGAATATCTTGGAATTAAAGGGCAAAACTGAGATTTAGAAGATCTGTTGTCTTTTGCTATGGATATGGACTTCATGTGACTGTGGGCAAGTTGCTTAATCTTCCCCTGTGCTCACTGTTCCTCATGTATGAAGTGGGAATATTCTAAATGACTGCTGTGGTATGTTCATTGATGTTGTAAAGTGTTCCGTTTTGTTCAAAGACGGAATAACTTCTTTCTTGCAATTTTGACAGTGCCCAGTAGCCTCCAACATGGTTTAGACCCGCACAGTGCACGTAATGAGAGGTCGTGGTGAACAATGAAGGAGTGAAATTACTATGATCAGTCTCTAAAGAGCAGCAGCCACCTAACATCACGTATTTAGATGTCAGACTGAAATAGGTCTTTGGTAACTGAAATACCTCTTGTCACTAGTTTGTTTGTGGGTGGGTTTTTTTACGACCTCACGTTATGTATAAGTAATATGGAATTGAATTCTGTAGCTCGTTCGAGTCTGAAATAGTTCGGGATTTTTTTTTTCCAGATTCATGTAGTGGATGGATAATCTGTGAAAATCCCTTCTATAGTTAGGAATGTTGCCTACTGTCTGCAGCTTGGTGGGGACTACATCAAGCTTTTTTAATTAGGGAGTTTTTAAATGATGGTTGTATGTTGCATCGAAGACAAACAGGATGCTTGGTCAACTTCAGACACTTTCTTCGTCTAAGCTTTTCTACCTGTGACTGTCATTTAAAAAAAAAAAAAATAATTTCATGGAAGGGTAGTTCACATGCATGTTTTGTGTAATTTGCAAGTGTGGACTCTTGCACATGGTTACAGCTGACAGAGTACAGTCAATGGAGGAAAAAGTCTCATATCAACAGTTCCCTGCTCTTAAGAGCATTTCTTCTGTTCTCCACGATTTATGAGGTCGCTATGTCAAAGGTTTTTGTAGCATTCAGGTAGTTGTGATGGAGTGCAAACCAATTTAAAATTAAAAATGGCTGGATGAGCTTTACTATGCAAAAATTAAACTTCTAATCAAATTTGCCAATCAACCAAAGAGAAGTGTTTAACAAGAGAGGTTTTAGTGGCAGTACCTAGAGTGGCAAAGATTTTGCTTATATAACCCTATCAAATAGCCTGGGTTTTTTGGATGTGCATTAGGAAGACTGTTGTAAATACTACTACCTTTCTCAGGATTGGTATCTGTGAGGAACATGGATCATGCTTGCTCTTGGAAAATACCAATTTGCATTGAAGTAAGGTAATTAAAGGTGAATACAAGAATTCATGGAAGACTTTAGAAAGGTGCTTTCAGTAACATGTGATGTTCAGATGTATTAGCAAAAAGGAGGCTGTTGTTATTCTGTGTTCTTTAGTCATTCATGTCTAATAACTAAAAATAATTTACGTTCAGTGCACACTTTGCTTCTCATGTGTAGAAGTGAATTACAAGAATAGTTTAGTCTATTAATTTTCGTTTTGGAATGTAAGCCCCCCATGCCCCAATATAAGTGGAGCTTTTGGTCTGAATGGTGATGGATAGGGAGTGAGTTACTGATTTTTCTCCTTACCTCCCTCCTGCCCCTTTCTCAACAACAGATCATAGAGTCAAGATGTTTTAGATCTTACAATCCTCCCTCTTGTTCCATTGGTCAAGATCACAATAAAAATGATGTAACCCCTGAAGATTTTGACTTCCCATCCATATGCATTGTAGCATGATGTTTATTGTAGTTCAGTGGAAATACTTCCTACAATGGTGGAGAAATAAAGCTGTTTAAGGAAGCATGCTACCTAGAATTTCACCTCTTGCTTTATATATTAATTAAGCAGGTTGCTTGTGTCCTTTTACAGTGTGCAGCATCCTACATCATCTTGTTTCTGCTCTTCTTTTTCTTACTCTTTGGGTCTTCATACTTGTGAGGCAGTGTCCCAGGCAGCTTGGATAGCCTCACTGCCTTCACCTGCCATTGATGCTTTTCTTTCTTATACCTACTTTTTCCCTACAACCCTTTCTTTCTTAGTTATCTCTGTATCTTGTCTTAGTTTTTAAGCACTTTGGGGTTGTAGTCTGAATTTACGGGAATATAAAATAGTTTACAATAGTAATTATGCCATGCAGTGTTTCCCAGCAAATGTCAAGCGCAGACAGACTTGCTCTTGTAAACCTGGCAGAATATAAAGGCGGCAAGTGGAATTTGAATCCCAGTAGGTTACTCTTGGTAAGCCAAACTGTTCATCTTCAGAAGTGCTACAAGCAAGCTCTGGGTTATGTGATTTAGTAGAGAGATACCAAAGGGACTTTGGAAGGAAGGGTTAAATTTTATTTGCAATAAAACTGAAATCAGAGGTAGACCCAGTAAATCAAGTTTCTGATTTGAGGAGTGGAGGAGAAATTATGTTCAAAACTGTGGAGAACTTGCAGAATTAAGTCTGCTATTTGCACTGAGAATGTTATTTCATTAAGGCAGCTGAGTCACAGAAAACTTCCTTTGTTTCATTGAAAGAGGTCTGGGTTTATGTTTAACCAGTCTCTGGGACAGGTAGCTTTTCTGCCTTCACCTTCCTCCTCTAAAGTTTCCTTGTTCGTGTCATCTTTGGCACCACTTGCTGTCATGATTAAGAATAAATAAATAAATAAATAAATGTTGTTGCACTGAATATAAGTTTTCCTAGGAGCAGTATTTCCTTTCCTTTTCTGATCTTACTTCCATCTTTGCCCTCTGAAGTGAAAACAGATTGCATCGAGGTAGGGATACTGTTGTCGTACCAGCCCGGGAAGGAAAAGAGCTTTCACCAGATCTTTAATAGCAGCAGCTGAAGAGATGGGGAGCCCTTTCATGCTATATTTTAACCCTTGTGCATTGTATTCTAGTCCTTCTGTACCCTTTTGTCCATATCATTAATCTTTGTGTTCTGTTGATCTTCTAGTGTGTACCACTCTCCTTCCCCTCCAATCATATGCAGTAAAAGAAAGGTATCAGGTGAAAACTGTAACAGTAACATGCATTGTTGTACTGCAGAAACAATAAATGCAGTTTTTCTTTTGTAAGAGGAAGGGAAAACATACTTATCCTGGAGGCCACTATTGCTCTAGAGCTTCATTTAATTGTCCAGCTGAACTAGTATTGTGTATGTGCTCAGCATCTCACAGGTGCAGATGTATTTATTTTAAACTTAGTATATACTGTGATGAGGGAAAGGGAACAAACAGTGCGGTGTGAATCTGTGAGGAAAGGCAAGCAACATACATCATTTGTGTTTTGGCTTGTGGTTTTGCAGGAGGTATTTTGGTGGATTTGGATGAATTTTTGCTATGGTGATTTACTGTTGGAGGAGAGGAAGAAATAGCCTCCAGAGTGTAGATGATCTTCGCCTGGGGAGCAGTGCAGAAGCATAATGGAATTTCCTGTGTGAGAGGTGCCTGAGTATATTACAGTGAAAACGAGTGTTTGTGGAAACAAAAGGGTAAGGAAGAAGGACACAGTAAGTGGTTAGGCTATGTGGGTAGAAATGAAAGAGTTATTAATGTCTGTAGAACTCAGATGAGAAATTTTAAACTTAATCTAGACCAAGAGAAAAGCAGTTGAAAACCTGAAGTAAAGGGTTATATGGTCAGAGTGTCCTGAGGGGAAGGATTACAATAACAGCTGTGTTTTGTGTAGTGTGGAAGGGTTGTTGGATGTTGGTAATGTTACAGAAGTGTGGGTTGTAGAAGTAGGGAGCTGAGAGAAGACTAAATGAGAGTAACTTAAGGATTATAGTAGGAGAAGGTGAGTAAGGTTTTAGAAAAGCAGAATGCAATGTCAGGGGTGTGTTATGTAGTTCATTTTTGGTTGGTTTTTTTAGTCATCATGGGTAAATTGATAGCAGGAGTGTCAGAATAAAGATAATCTCCTGATGGCCATTTTTTGGACAAAGCAGATAGATAGGTCTCCTTGCCCAGTTAATACTATCCCCTGTCTCCTGGCATGTTACCTTTACCAGCTTGCTCAGCTCAGTTTCACTGGCCAAGCTGGGATACTGTCACAAACTGACGACAAGTATAACCAGCTTTAGGGGAAAACTCTATTTTAGTCTGTTGATACCTTGTTAAGAAGTAAGACGGACTCCCTTTCATAAGCCAATACTGAATCAAGAGAATGACTTTCCTGTTACAGTAGAAATAAAATTGTTTTCTACCATAAGTTTCTGCATCCTGATTATAACGTATTTGTTTTTGGCAGGGTGGAGTGAAAAGCAGATTCACAAAGATCCAGCACTGACACTTGAAAGGTATGAGTTTCTGCCCCTGAACTTGGGAAGAAGTCTATTAACCTGTATTTTTTTCTCACCCCAGGCATGGAGTGGTAACTTCATCTAATTCACGCTAGCTTTGGTCCTTAACCCTCTTAAGAACTGTGAGACAGAGAGTGGTTTATTTCACATCGCCAGATCGTCTTTGATCTCTTTCTGCTGAGATTGCTAACTAGGGTGCCAAGGTAACAATCTGCTAAAAGTTTCCTCGGAAGCTGGAGACATGATCACCTGCCCACCAGAACTTCTGGCCTTTTCTCAACAAATGGATTTTAAATTGTATGTTTTTAGAGCATAAAGTCTTTTAGAAAGGAGTGGGGTTTGGTTTTTGGTTTGGTTGTTTTTTCCTCTGGTCTGTCTTTGTTGCCCTGTTTCGCTTGTACCTCCCTGTCCAGCGTGATTCACTTCTGCATTAATTTGGTATTTGTGAGTCGTCTTATGGTTCTGTAGGATTCTGCAGGTATGTATCAGCCTGAACTGCTGTTGAATGAAATCACATTAATGTAGTCTTGAGTGAAGTTCTTGTGGTATCATTCACTTATGAAATTTAGCAACAGGGGTTGAATGAAAACCTTCTTTAGTTTTATGACAGGATTCTTAAAAAAGACTCTAAAAAAGAGAAGAAACGAAAAGAAGTGTAGTAAGAATACAGGCAGTCAGTGAAACCTTCAGGTCATTGATAATGCCTTACTATATATTGATTCAGAAAATGCTGGAGGGAGTTACTGATGGTATACTGAGCTGGGAAATGACTCCTCCAGATACATCAAGGAAAGCTGGCTTCATATAACACAAAGGACGTGGGTTGTGACCTGTCAGTCATGCTCAGGTCTCTACCATGACAGATGAATCTGGAAATAATACCTAGCCTGATCAGCTGAATTGATAGAGTTGTGGTTAGGGATAATAACTATTAAATAATGACTTTATACTACATGATACATAGTTTAAGCTACTTTGGTGGAGTTTCATGTGTTTCTTTCTAGATTCGTGACTTTTAGGTCTTTGTTTTATGACAATTTCCCTCTCTCTCTATACTTTATCAGTAGACATTAAGTGAACAGATTAAAACTGTAATTACAACTTTGAGATATTTCTGTGGGTTCCCCCCCCCAAAGCTGAGACAAGATTTACAGAGGGACATTCACCACCTACCGCCCACTGCCTTTCATTGTTACCACGAGCCAATTTTGTTAGATGATGAATCTGTATCAGACTTCCAGCGTGTGGGAAACTAGATCACCTGCTATGGCTGGTGCATGTTGAACAACTTGAGGAATGGGAAAGCTGGAATACCTTTTCTTAAACATCTTCTTTGGAAAAGGAAGTCCTGTGCTGTGTCCTGAATAATAGAAGAATATTCCAATTTTGAATGTGAGCCAGTTTGCTTTTAATAGTCATGATGCTTAAACTGGTGATGTATTACTGTTTTTCAGTATGGTACATGTCCATCTATCATGTGCCTAATTCTGCAACCTTAATCTGTGTTGCATCAGTTAGATGCCTCTCTCACAATCATCCACAAATCTGCATGTGTGCATAATCTTGCCATTATTTTGTTGTCCTATTAAAATCCATCGATCTACTTCTGTTAAGAAAAATAACTAAAAAGAAAGTACAAAATTAAAGGACTTACTATTAAGCTATTCATCAATGTATTTTAACATTTTTAAAAACTTGATTTGACATTTCACACGTGTAAATATAACCACAGAAAACAATTATACATTTACAGAATTGGGCATAGGCAGCCATCCATTGCTTCAAGATAACCCATTGTTGTGGAATATTTGACTACTAAATTTGCCAGAAGTACTCTCTTCTTTGTGCTAGCTGTCATATTAATTTTTTTTGCTATATTGGCTAGTCATTTATTGCAGTTTGTCATTACCCCCTTTTAAATGAAATGGTTTACATTAGAGTCTCTGTGCAGAAAGGTTTGGCTCTGCCTATTCAAGCTCTCCAAAGAGGAATGGAACAGAATTGGGTTTCAGACATTTTCTCCGTGGTGTCACAGTAGGAAGGAGACCAAAACTGCCACTGGCCACTGATAGCAGCCTGCCATATCCCTGATGCTTGAAAAATGGGGGATTTGATCCAAAATCAGAACTGGCAGAAACCCCTTGCTCCTACTGGTTACGTGTGTAAAGAGTGTGAACTTGTATTTAACAGGAAAAAAAAAAACAAACCCCAACCAAACAAAAAAAAACAACTGCTGCTGACTTGTTTTATTAAAGGTTTGGTTATGATGATTAAAGAAAGTTTTCTATAGTGTTAAGCATGAGAGAAGACCTAACGTGATACCGAATGAAGTTACTCCCTGTAATATAGCTCAATTAAAGTAAAAGCTTTTTCGTGCATTCGAATTTTCATGCGTTAGTAAACTTAAATAAGCTATATGACTCCAAATATACTTGCTTTAGACTTTGACGTGCTGAATAGCTATGCTAATAAACTAATGTGTTTCCTAGAATTTTTTGGTTGTAAAATATCTTATATACACATTTTCATGTGTGTTTGGTTCTCAGAGTAAGTTGCTGTTTTGCAGATGTTGAATGAACATCTGGGTTTTTATAATCTTGAATCATAATCATTGCCTGATATTTTTTTTTTTTTTTTCCTTCCTAACACTTCAATGCAGTGAGAAGCTTTATCAGCCTTTCACAAAGTAGGAAGGATAGAAATGCCACTTGGAAAAAAAAAAAAACCAACACAACCCCCTCCCCCCCAACAAACCTCCTCTTTTCTCCTGTTTTGTTGAAAGGGTTTAGAAAAGGAGGGACTAAGGAAGAGCAGAATTGTATTGCCCCAAGGTCTACAACTTAACTCAATTTGATCTTAAATCAGGGACTGTTTTAAGGTCTGATGAATCACTATCAGGGCTAAAAACACCTGTACCGTTGTGCTGAGAAGCTCGCATCCCAGGCTTCGGGACTGATTTGTATCTGGCTCTAGTAGCTCAAGCAATAGTATAGCTTAAAAGTGTCACAATCTAACTGTTGTGAAGGATGTTTTCAAAAAGGAGACAACTTTTTAAATCTTACCTTATTTTTTGTTTTTTTCATTTAAGGCCTCTTCATTAGTAGCTGAGCCAACCCAATCACACAGGTAGAGTGCTGCAAATGTAATACATATACAAAAATTAAATGGAGAAAAATTAGTAAACAGATGTTGAAGCATAGCTGAAACAAGACACAGGAGGGTGTGTGATGGCATGAAGGTTTTACTGGCAATGTCTGAAATGCCCACATACAAGTGAGTTACACGGGTCACCCCAAATGGATTCCAATAAAAGCTTTAATACCAACACGAACAGTCTTATTTATAGACGTACCTCTCTGTCTAAATATAAACTGCTCCCAGTCCTGTCTAGACTAACATCAGAGCTGTGCTGGTGTTGAAAGTGGGGGTTCAGAAGTAAGAGTACCAAGCCACACTATTCTTTAAATTACTACTTGTTACAATGAGAGTCTAAACTTTGTGGCAGCGGTACACCTTTGAATGTCATATGGCATTGTGTCACCCAAGACACCTTTTCTTCCTCTTGTTTAAACGTCAGAAGGTACGTCTGGTGGACGTGACCAGTAAGCTAAATATTCTTCAGCATGTGTTTAAAGCGTTGAGAATGTATCAGTGGGTGGGTGGATGGATGGATAGATCAGTAAATGACTTTCATTGCTAACTATTTTCGGCAGCTGAGTTTTAATGAGTCTTTCAACTGTTGCTACTGTGTTTAATCTGCTCACTTACTCAGCGTTCAGCATTAAAGAAGCTTTCCAGGAGGTAAATGTCCTGATTACAGAAGAGGTTAGTTTGATTGTGTTCTGCACAGACCTTGTGTTAAGAGTTCTTTTTTTATTTTTTTATTTTTAATTGAGAAATATATGCTGTGCACACAGATAATTAGGATAGATGAGTGAGTGTTGTGCTTGGAAGTGCACATCCAAATATACAATTGCTATATTAAGATAAGTAACTTGGACTGCATGAAGTTATAAACTGAGGTCCTGATTCTTTAGCAGTGGTCTTAGTGTCATGTCCTATATTTGTGAGTGGGTTCTCCTTTTGCATTTGTGATTCAATATGTATCAGCACATAGCTGAAGAGAGTGAAGAGGATGGCAAAAAGTGTCTTCCACTTTTTTTTCTTTTAACATAAGAGTTCTTCCTTAGTTTACTTGATACACTGCCTAACATCTCTTGTCAAAATGAATAAGTACAGGGCAGCTGCTCTTAAAGGTAGGGAGTACTTAAAACATGTAATGTGCCAATGTGAAGAAAATGTAGTGTAGTGGTATTTCTGGTAAGTGTACTAAAAAAAAAAAACATATATCCAGGAGCTTTGATCAAATGCCAGCTCTTACATCAGTCCTCTTTGTAATCTTTCTTGCTGATCTGTGACCTTGACCTTGTGTTTGTGTTTGTATGTCAAATCTATTTTAGGGATGGACAAGCTAAGTTCAGCTTAATAGGATTTATACTCCAGTTTCACAGGATGCCTCAGTAAAATATAAAAATTAAAATATTTGAATTAATTATTCTATTTCCAGTCATCTTTTCAGATTTCAGAGGGCTTGAATACATTGACATTTGTTTGTTTGTTTGTTTTTAATTCTGTCTAGGAGATGCTTCTTAAAAAAAAGCATCTTTATCTCACAGATGAACTCTTCTAAATTCAGCACAGACATTCTGCCTGGAGGTGGGGTTTCCTCTTGGAGAATCTGACTGGTGGCAATGCTTTCATGTGGCATAAGTGTGGTTCGGCACTGAAAGGAGTGGTCCCTGCTCTTTGTCCTTCCCCATGCCACTCCCATAGGCATGCGTTCCCACGTGGAGAACTGTGAAACAACCACTCGGCAGTATCTTTGGGGTTTCTTTTTGACAGCGATGAGGTCCTTAGCCTGACTTGCCTTGTAGGAGCTTTCTGTAGGAGTGCTTGTGTCAATGCCAGGAAGGTGGCAGGCGCAAGCGGCTGCAGATCCGTAGACTGAGGCAAGGCTATGCATTTTGGCAGCAGCTTCACACTTAGATCAGACAAAAATTCTTGTGGAATCATGTTTTTGTATACATTTTAATGTGCAGCTTCTGAACTAGTTTATTTTATTTATTATTAGTGTTGTTCTTCATGGCGACTGAGGTGGCCTTTTTTTCTAGAGATTGAGATGGAGCTCACTAGCAGGCAGTTAGGCTCTGATGCACTGGTGCTGCTTGTGTTCAGCAGGGCTCTTGAGCCACAGGCTTAATTTTAGACATATGCTAACATAGCAGTAAAGTTGGTCTGTGTAACTGACACTTTGGGCATATGGCTTTATAAAGGCTTAGTGAGGTTGTTGGTTTGACAGGCGCTGTGAAAAACGGTCCCAAATTAGCTAATACTTATGTGCAAGTATGGAGTAATAGAGGTATTTTTAATAAGCCTTATATTTTAGGGGGTAATATTGTCATATGTAGAAAATCACACAACTTCTTCAGAAATCACACATCTGTGTTGTTTTGTTTTATACAGTTTTTAAATGGGTATGAGCACCTGTTTCAACTTTCTTGACATTAATGAAACAAGCAGTAATAATAAATAGTCTTTTCTTGCTATTTTGCAATTTTTTCCTTCATGCAGCCACTCATGAAAGGCGGATATAACATGTATTAGTAAGAGCTGTTTTCCACAACTTTGTGATGGCATATTATCTTTCTTCTTAAAATGCTTGTTGTTTTTATCAACATAAAATTTGAGAAATTACTTCAAAGTGTATGCCCCTTATATTGAGGGGTAGTTAAACACTTCCCCTTGTCAGCCATCTGCTGTTCCTGCCGTGGCTTTGTGGCACTGAATACAGTTTTCATCGGTTTTGAGCTAAGTCAGTACTTTAATTGTAATGATTTGACTCATGGCTAAGGTTGAGTTGCAGCCCAATTCCAAATGTTTGAGGGTATTATTAACTAACTGATCATCTCCATATGCATTTATATGACTTAAGGCTTTTAGTATTTTACTTGGGGATTTACGTTAGGAATGTCCTCAGATTAACTCTGGCATAGTGGTAAAATGAGGACTGTCTGTGACATTCTTTACAGGATGTTGTTAGCCTCTTCTCCCCAGGTTTCGCTAAAGTTGGTTCTTATGTTGTATCTTTAATTCCACTTGGTTTTATTGCTGCTTTGGAGAGAAAAAAAATCAATTTTTAATGGTAATTGAACTAGTAGAGACCTTCTTGCTAATGCAGATTTTTCCTTTCCCACTTAACTGAAATTGTATGTGTCCATAACCTTTAGAAACATCATCTACAAGAAGCTGAAATCTCCCATTACAATAGAAACTATATTGTCCTTACACTCACTTTAAAAAAACCCAAATCATCTGGGTCTCTAACATGGATTTATGGGGTTTTACATATAATTGAACACTATGCGACTGTGATCCTATACTTCACCTTGCTATGGAATTACGGTGTATTTGTGTTCAGTTAACTGAAACCTATTGTGTTGAAAAGTCTAGAAAGTGGCTGTCATTCATAACTAACCATGAGATGCTTGGTCCCAAGTGGAACACAACTACTACTGTCAATAAAAGCTGTACATTACTTTTTAGTGCTTTGTTGCAGTTTGGCCTCTGTAAAACCAGTTCTTGGTTAAAATAACATAAAGTGACTTATCATATGGCAAAACACCTAATGTACAGTTATCCAAACAAATCCAAGAAATACACAATTTTATTGTAGTGCTGTCAATAAATGCCTTATCTTTAGATCCCTCCAACAAGCAGAAGGTCAGAGTTGTGTGGAAATACATTATCTGCATGCATTGATTGTGACTCAAAAGCATGATTGTCCAGAAGAGGACATTGATTTCTTCACTGTATATTAATCAAGTTTCATTCTTGGGGGAGTTGATGTAGAGTTAAATGCATAATAAGTTATTTGGTTTGGTAGGTGTTGAATATGTAAGTGTTGGAGGGAATCTGGTTGTTAGTTTCCTTTTAATTGCTTATTTATAGGCAAGTGGTTTACAAAGATTGGAAGGATGCATCCTCTGTCCATTCTGTTGTACCTACCAGTATATTATCCTCCCCTCTATCTTGAAAATGGATCTTGGTACATGTTTTTATGCCTGTTTCCTTTTGGTCTCTTGAATAAGAAAACTCAGTTAACCAAAAGTCTTTCCTGCTCACTGTACTTCTGAGCTTTGATCAACGCACTACCCAACTTAGTTGAGATTTAGTCATATGTGCTGTCCTCATTGGGTATAGAGTGGTGTGTAACTTTTCTGCCTTATCGTTTAGTTTCTGCCCTTTTTGTCTTCAGTAGCAGAAGATTATTGAGCAGTGACTCATGGGGCAGTTTTAGATGTCAAATACTCAGTTCCTTCACAGGTGGCATTTGTAGGTTGAATGTCTATTCCTCTTCATACTACAACTAGCAAAGAGTGTGTTTACAAGTTCATGTCTGAGTGTTAGCAGATCCTGATCAAGAAATGAACTCAAAGATGCCCTTTACAGTACCATTACAGAACAAAATAGAAATGTTCCTCTAGTAGTATTTGTAAGAACGAATATATGTGCATGGGTCTGTGCTAAGGAATTGACTGGAATTTCTGTGAACCACTCAGTTACAGGGGTAAATCATAAGTTATATGAACAGGGTGGGTTTTTTCCACATCTAAGAGTGATTAATTCTTTTACTTGTTAGAATAAGAAATACTAATTTAAGGTAGGCTGACATTAGCTATAGTTTGAAGAGCACCAAAAGCATGAAAACGGCCACACATGTGATTCATCTCTGAACTTAGCAGAACTTCTTAGCAGGAGGTTTTGACGTGCGGGCCAAATTTGGATTAAGCTGTGTACAGTCCTTGAGTGTACTCATAAACTTTGAGAGCTGCTACTAAGGCTTTCACAAACTGAGCTTTTATTGCACTTGGTGTCTGTCCCCCATTTCCCCCTCCCCATATACTTACTTCAGCTCTTTTGAAGGTTTGCTTGGTTTTGGGGTGATGTGCGTGAGGGACTTTGTTATTGTTTGGGTGGGTTTATTTTTCTTTTTTTCTTTTTTTATTAATTTTTTCTCCTCCTTACTGGTAGGTTTGTGAAGTAAGCTTCAAAAATACGAGTCGTGTAACTTGGGCAGAAATGTCTGCCTGCAGCCTTGTGTAAGCTGTGTACTGCTTTCTGGAAGAGGTAGCTGAGATGGGTTGAGTGCCAGCATCGGGCGAGTCGCGGCAGACCAGTGCCATATGGAAATACCCTGCTTCTTGGGGCAGGCCAACCTCTGAGGGGTCCGTTGCCGCTGCGTTAGGCTTACTCTGGCACCTGAGCTGTCTTGGCACTCTCCTGTATGCATCAGTCTGCAGTGCAGACATACGTTTTTCTCCAAGCACCGCTGCTCTTGGGTTGCTGTCATTCATGCTTGGACTGTCCCTTCTCAGGGGAGAGCCCTGCATCGGACCTAAACGGGTGTTTCTTTGCAGCGTGCTTCCCCGGGGTTGGGTAAAAGCTGCGACGTAGCCAGCACTGCTCAGGCTTTTGGTCTTAGGCGTGAAAACGCTTTGCCGATGAGTTTGAGGCTCTCTGACTGCTGCGTGTCTCCTTGCATGGGTGCAAACGTGCACAGCCTGCCTTGCCGCCTTCCTGAAAGGCTCTCTGCATAAATATGAAAATCTCTCTGACATTTCCACACCTTATTTAAGCAGACAGTGGAAATATTATATTCCCCCTTGATATATATTACGTATCGTCCCAAAGCTCCTCGTTGCCGTGAGCTGGTATTGCATGGTCTGGGTGAGTCACAGATTCCTGGACTGTGGAGAACCCCATGTGAAATCTGAGGAGTGGAGGGACACTGAGATGAGGTGTCTGAATCCCCCCTTCCACACCCCAGAGGGAATTTGTAGGAACAGCCTTCCCTTCCTTGTGTGCCTCTGGGGCCACAATTAATAACAAGGGTAATTAGCATTTACGTTTTAGCAGTCTCTTAAAAGCCGGAAGAAATCTAGTCTCTACTGCCAGAACAGTTGGGTTTTTTTCTTCTCCACTCAGTTGTTGGTTAGCTAACATTTCAGCCCAGTGGTGTCAAATCTTATTCTCACAGGAAAAACTGTTTCTTGTGTCTGCTGTGCTGTTGGTTCTGTGTTCCTGTCAATTTTATGTGACTTAGGACTTCTCAGTTACTCGGGGTTTGTGTGCTTTTGTAAAACAGTAGATTTTGCACCTCTCTGAGCTATTGCATCAACTGTTACGGAAACGGTTTTCTGCAGTATTTTTCAAAATCCTACCATTTAAGCCACTAAAATCATCAGAAAGTTTTGATTGAGCTGGTTTGGGTCTGTTCCCTTCCACTCACCCCCTTCTGTCCACCACCCCCAATACTGAAAAAACCACCCTTTTCTGTTGCCCAAACTTCTCATAGGAAAAGAAAGTAGGGTTAGAACTGTGTCTGGCAGTACACAGCTTAACAAAGCAACAGGGAAAAGGCTTTTCTATTTTGTATACTTGCGCAGGATTTAGCTGTGAAGCCACGGCTGTCGCTAACCCTGCTGCTATCCAAAGGGGGTGTTGGGTAGAGTGAGCGATGCCGCCGTGTGTGCCAGCCTGGAGGGAACACTCCTGCCTGGGATGGGGGACGCGGGCTCTGTGCCGGGGTCGGGGCCTCGGGAGCCCCTCCAGAAATCCTGGCAGCAGCGGGGGCTCCTGCTGCTGCTGCTGCAACACGATTCCCTGCGTGCCCTCTCTTGACCGAGCTGTCTAAAAGCGATAGGCTATCCTTTCCGTGTTTAAAATGTCTTTTGGAGTCAGTCAGTAGGCCTAACGAAGGAGTGAATAACATGCCAAGCTCCTGGGAAGAAGCCTATTTTTGCTTTCTCAAAGTGATATCCTACAATTGTAGGAGAGGAGCCTGGTTTTTTGGTTTTTTTTATTTATTGTAAAAAAAGGCTTGTTGATTCCAAGTTCTTTTGAGTGCAACTACGGAAGAATTCACCCATTTACTGCTGAATTTTGCTCCACCACCCACTCACTTTTGCCTTTTTTTTTTTTGCCTTTTTCTAAATTACATTTGCAAAGGGAACCTTCAAAATGTCTTGACAGCCTGAATCAAAACTGTGAAGAGGTCTCAGCTGCTTCATTCATCTCAACAGATTTCTGACATAAAGCGGGGATTTAGCAAAACACTTAAATACTTTATTCTCTCAAAGCACATGCTTAAGTGCCATTGAAGTACCTGCACATTTGTGCAGCTCTGTGGATTTGGTACAGTGAGTTGTTGAATCAGGCCTGTTTCACTGCTTATAACCTTAGCAAAAAGAGTCAACCGAAGTGCTTATATACCACCACTCAGAATACATCCTGCCTGACTGCTAAAATCAAAAGAAGTACAAATTGAGGTTAATAAAAAAATAATTCTGGGACAGCTAGTCTCATTTTCCCTGCTCGTGTTCAGTTCACCGCAAGATGCTGCTGCAATTTCTAGTGCATCTAGGAATTTTTCTGGAGACCTTGATTTCATTGTGCTCTGCAGCATTTCACTGCAGGCAGCTATAAGGATGGGGAATCACTTAAAATCCTATGTTTTAGGTACTTAGTGCTATTCCTGGAGCTGTTGAGCAACACACAGCCTTTAATATATTTATCCTCAATTATCTTTCTGAAGCTTGCATCTATTATTACTCCATCTGAGAAAACAGGGTACAGAAGAGTAAAATGGGAAGTCAGATAGCCTGTCTGCAGCCCAGTAACTGGACCCCTGGATCCCAAGCTGCCACTGTAATCGCTGTACTGCATTCCTCATATCTGTAATAATTAAAATGGCTGTCTGAGCCATTGGTTGATGTGGTGGGCTGTAGCCTTTACACTTGGGAATATGAGAACGGGAAGTCAGTGAGCTCGTGAGTGACTCTTTCTGGCTCTTCCAGTAGTTTCTAACCATTAGAACACTGAATTTATTAAATAACTAAAGATTTTAATTTCACCAACCAGTTTGATTTCAGCTCTACAAATTCATGTTTTGTCTCATCTCAACTTAAAAATGGAACATAAAACTACTACAGGAATTTAACAGTCATTAAAGAACTCTGAATGCAGTTAATAAAAATGTTTTATCTGTGTATACATAATACACATCTCAGCCTCTATTAATCATTCTAACAATGTGCATGAGTTTGGATAATCTCTCTTTTTAGTAAGTGTTCATGTGGGCAATCTGCTAGCCATTGCTGGTTTCCTAAATGAATACCTTAATAGTTTCTGTAAGATTTTTTTCATAAGAACTTGGATTAAGACTACAGAAGAAGACACAGAATATCAAGTTTTATGAGTTACCTCCATTAGATTGTGTAGCCCTCCTACTCAAATACTACTAGTCTAGTGTTGTTAATTTACTGCGGCGTTCTGTTCCATTAAGCAAAGGGATTTAACTAGAAATACTAGTCTGGGATATTGGAAAAATGTCGTTTGGATGTCATTTTGCTAGTTTAAATTGTGAACTGTTCTTAATTTCTTAAATGGCAGCAGTTGAATATCTGTTGGGTTAACTAGGAGGCTGCTGTTTGTTTAGAGTCTCCAATTAGGTTTTACAGTTGAGGTGTTGGTTAATTCAAAGAATTCTTTAAAAATAAATATCTATTCAGGAGTAAAAAGCTGTTGGCTCAGATGTTGTGGTGGTTTAACCTATTAGAAGATGCGTTCTCCAATTTCATTAGCTTTTGCAGCAGTAATATTTCATGGTAAGCAAAGGCTCTTAAAGTTTATTATTACCATTCTTTTAAAGTCTTTGTGACGGCTAAGTGTAGCTGTAGTTTGCAACAAAGGAAAACTCCAACAGCTGCAAAATTAGAATTAATATTCTGGACATACACAGTTCAGCGTATATTTTAATATTCTCTTATCTTCCCTGTTCTGCCCACAGTTTCTCCCTAGGCACATTTTAAAAGGCTGTAGGACTGATTTCCCATGGTATGCTCCACTTGGGGAGTGTCTCCCCAGGTTAGAGCATTTGTGCTGCGAATCCTGCTGCTGCTTTAGTTCTGTCTAGGTAAACATGGCTTAATGAGCTGTGATCGGTGTGTGCTCTTGGAGGTTCTGAGAATAGTCTCTGCAAAACAAGTGGTTTATTTATTTGTTAGGATACAGAAGTCTAGGCAAAGATAGTTGAAGCAACAAAAAGAAGTGCATATACAGTAGCTATGTGGTCAAGAAAGCACATCAGCTTTACTGATTTATTTTGTCACTATAGTTAAATATAATTTTTAGGGCTAGAGATTCATAGATATTAGAGATTGATGTTAGAGGCTAATTGCAATAAGTTTCCTTCAGCCCTTACTGGGAAATAAAAGATCTATTGCTGCATGGCTTCTCCTTTCTCTTTTTTCTGCCTTACTTCTTTATGTTCTTTTTTTCTTTCCTCGGTTCTGGTAATTTCTGGAATAATATTTAATAGTGAGAAAACTTAACATTTCAGTGGGTCCAGGGAAATTCTTTGGTACAGTCTGTATCTTTTTAAAAGGTTGCTGAATGGTTGCCTTAGCGTCCAGCTAAACATTAATTCCCAAAGCTGGTTTGGTTTCCACATGACCACGCTTCAGACAGTGAAAGAAAAGTGTACTCAGTTCAAAACTCACTGGAAATGCTTAGTTATTGCCTTCAAACCCTAAAACTTACTAACTGGTTTACCATTACAAATAAGGTGTAGGTTTGGAGACTTTTTTTTAAAATGTAATTTCAGTTCTTGACAGATGACTTCATCACATTTGTGTATTGTACATTAGGTCATGTGAGGTTTTATAATGCTGTAATACCTGTTGCAGCGCTAGATCAGAACAGGCTCTTCAGAAGGATCGCTGATGTCCCATTCCTTGTGTTAAGTACTTTTCGGATTTCATTCTTTTTAATGAAGATTCCTTTGCATCAACTTGATTTTTGTAAAATTATCGATATTTCCTTAGCACTGAGTAATTTAAAAAAAAAAAAAAAAGTGGCAAAATGCTTCTTAGAGTAGTTATTGTATATAAACTGTACTGGCTACAAGTGTCATCTCCTGCAGCAGGGTTTTTGAGTACTGGAGGGATTTGCATAAATGCATTGTCTTTTTTTTAATTACTCAGAGCTGTAATGAGTAAAGTTTTACTGAATATTGGTTTAATAGTGTGCATTTGTTTGGGACTTTATCCGAAGGGTGACCTGCAAGGCTTGCTTTTATCAGATGGCAAGAAATGTTGAAAAATTTTCCATTTTATTCTCTTAAACACAAAACACAGGGTATCAAGGGCTGCTGACTCCTTTTTAAGAACAGCATGCTGTCGGCTTAATTCTCTTTTGAAATATGAAAATGTGACTGCAGATAAACAGTTTATTTTTGGAAGTTGGAAGACTGTATTTTCCGGATAAAGTGCATTCCCAAATATTTGAGGAAATAAGTCTAGCTGTATTGATGCTGCAGTTGCTGTATACTTGATGTATTCATTGGAAACCTTGATTTTTTCGAAGGATTTGTTATTTCTGATTTTAGTCTATTTTGGGTTGAAACTCTG
Organism: Harpia harpyja; assembly: GCF_026419915.1. Lineage (NCBI taxonomy): Eukaryota > Metazoa > Chordata > Aves > Accipitriformes > Accipitridae > Harpia > Harpia harpyja. The sequence goes on from NC_068947.1 coordinate 30,051,799, forward strand.
CAAAAGCCCACCCAGAGGTGGACAGGTTTTTGAAGGAACAGTAAGGTGATTGGTAATTTTTAGTTAGACGAATCCACATTTAAGTTGTGGTTATATATTTGCATGAACACTATGTGTTCTACAGGTAATTATGTAAATGCTGGTTAATGTGCGCATGTATTTCTGAGAGAAGTACTGAGACCCCGGCAATAGATACCAACTTTTCATTTGATATTTATATACATGGGTATACACAGTTACACTGCAATGCACTGCTGGTATTTTAATTCTTTTTGAGTTGGTTGGTTGGTTTGTTGGGTTTTGCAGGTTTTTTGGTGGTTTGGTTTGGTTTTTTAGGTTTTTTTTTTTGAGATAGGTGTTTTTAGAGTTTCTCTAAATGACTTAAGATCTAGTAAGGAAGTATTTAGTATTTGCACAGGGGGATATATGGGCTGTTAACATTATGGATATTTAGTTGTTGCTCTGATTCTTTACTTCTTTCAGATCTGATATTTTTCTGACTTCTAGTTGCCTGTAGCTTTTGAATTAAAAAATAACCTCCGGGAAATCAATCATAAAATATTCATTCACTTTAAGGAGGCAAGGATTTCATCTGTTTACATCCTTTTTAAACTTGTAAATACAAGTTTTCAATTGGCTTTTAGTCTGTGAAAGTGAATTGCCAAGTTAGATATGTGGAAAGACACTTAGCTTTGCTCGTGTTAAATATTTATGCCAGTTTAGAACTGAGTGAGTGAAGGAGTAGGCATGTGTGGTGTAATGATCTCAATACTGAACTCTGGTGACTATCTGAACTGTTCATGCTGTCATTGACCAGTAATATAACTGAAACTGAAGAGATGCATCTAGCATAAGTGCCATTGTTGCGCTTTTTAAAACAGCTTTTTATAGTGTACTGCCTCATCCAAGAAAGTATTGAGTAGAGATGTTCTACAGCCTTTGAAAATAAAAAGACTTAAAGGAAGACCTGGGGGTCTTTTACCATTGTATGTTTAATACATGGAAAGAATGTAAAGGTAAAAATTCTCCAGTGAAGGGAGGATTTTGATGTCAGGATTTATGTTATATCAGGAACATAAGCACCCTTTTCACCACTCCTATCACATGATTCTTCTAATGACTTACGGTAGTTCAGAGTTGGAAGAACAACAGATTTCCTCGCTGTTGTGCTATCGTACTAGATTTTGTGTTACTAGATAGTCCTGGGCAGCAGTGACAACTTGGTTTCTACTTTTAGCATTATCATCTACCTGCCAAACAAAAAATGTACTGGTATATATGATGCTACCTATTCTGTTATTTGAAAATTGATTCAACGTGAACCTAAACATTAACTTTAGGCATGCCTATTCCTATTAATTGTCTTTTAGAGTGGTAGTCTGCATGTCCTGTGTATTTACATAATAAGAAGAAAGGTTGATGCAACTGTGAAGTAAAATCCAATGTGATTTTTTTAAAACTGTATTTAGAGTGATTTAAGATTTTTGTTCCATGTTTGCTGTTCCTTATTTTGAGCTGTAGGGTAGAGAGATTTGATGAACACTTGCAGTAGCTATGCTTGTGATAGTTAACCTTTAATTTTTGTTTAAAATTTTCTGTCTCAGAATTGCTTTCACAAAGTTCTTTAAATTAGTTACCATGTACTTTGTCCATTATTTGATTTTTAATTTCTTCTGGAATGTGGTTATTGCTTATATATCCTGAATATGTCTAAGAAAATGTGTTTTTAAAAAAAAAGAAAAAAGAAAAAAGTCTTATGCAATTAGATCTTATCCTAAATCTTTTCTTTCTGTTTTGTTTTTTTGTTTGTTTGTTTGTTTTTATTGTTTTGTTTTGGTTTGTTTTTTTCACTTAGGAATTTTATGTGCTTGGTGGACATGGAAAAAGATGAAAAACAAGCTGGCTTCCTGGAGAAAGAAGGCGGCAAATACTTAATGGAACTTTATTACTGTGGAACCATGTTTTGAGTGCTCCTCCTAGACTTCTTTCATAAATATTCTTGATATCAGCAGATTGATATGATTGGAAACCTGGCTCATCAAACAGTATACACTGGAAGAAGCCTGCTTGGAATATGACATTTTGTATTGTTTCTGAAAGTTTGTGAGAAAACACTATAGACAGCTACCTGTTATTTCTTAAGTCTGCATCTCAATTCAGCTACAGCAAAACTAGTCTTTGAAGTGAATAGAACCAGAGCCCTTTTGGAAACTTTTATTGAACATGACTCATGGAGAAGAGCTTGGCTCTGAGATGCACCAGGATTCTGTTGTTCTAACTTACCTAGAGGGATTACTAATGCATCAAGCAGCAGGAGGCTCAGGTACTGCAGTTGACAAAAAGTCTACTGGGCATAGTGGAGAGGATCAAAACTTTAAGATTTCTGGAAGTATCTTTCCCAGCTGTCAAAGTAATGGTCCAGTTCTTAACACAAATACATATCAGGGGTCTGGCATGCTGCACCTCAAAAAAGCAAGACTGTTGCAGTCTTCTGAAGACTGGAATGCAGCAAAGAGAAGGCGGTTGTCTGATTCCATTGTGGATTTAGATGGAAAAAAGGAAGCTTTGTTAGCTGGCATGGTTGAAAATGTGCCTAAAGGCAAACAGGATAGCACATTACTTGCCTCTTTGCTTCAGTCATTCAGCTCTAGGCTGCAGAGTGTTGCTCTGTCACAGCAGATTAGGCAGAGCCTTAAGGAGCAAGGGTATTCCCTTAGCCATGATTCTTTACAAGTGGAGAAGGATTTAAGGTGCTATGGTGTTGCATCCAGTCACCTGAAGACTCTACTGAAGAAGAGCAAAGCAAAAGATCAGAAGCTGGACAACAGCCTGCCTGATATAACAAAGAACCTGCCCAAAGAGAGGTTTATAGAACCACCTCATGCGGTGCAGAGCGGACCTAAAGTGATAAATGAGCCACTGTCCTGTGCAGCAAGATTACAAGCTGTTGCAAGCATGGTAGAGAAACGATCTAGTCCTGCTGCTTCACCGAAGCCCAGCGTAGCATGCAGCCAACTAGCTTTACTCCTTTCAAGTGAAGCTCACTTGCAGCAGTACTCCAGGGAACATGCTTTAAAAGCACAAAATGCAAATCAAATAGCAAGTGAGAGACTTGCAGCTATGGCCAGATTACAAGAAAGTGCTCAGAAAGATATTGGCCAATTCAGTTTAGCAAAAGGAACGACAAGCCATCTCAATGGTCAAACAGGATCATCAACCAAAACAGTATCTGGCAAAAGCAATATGGCACCATTTCAGAGTTCAGTGGGAGTCATGCATTCACCTCCCAAAACTGTGGGATACAAAAGTACTTTGGAAAGGAGTAACCTGAAAACCTCTCCCAGCAACAGTTTGCTCTTGCATCTACTGAAAAGCCAGAATACCACCAAACATGTAAAAGGGCATGAACAGAGTGAGAGAGCCAGCATTTTTGAAGACAGCAGCACACCAACAACTATTGATGAGTATTCAGACAACAATCCTAGTTTTACAGAAGATGACAGCAGTGATGATGAAAGCTCCCATTCTAACTGTCTTCCTATAGACCTATCCTTTAAACAGAGGACAGATAAACCAGATGCAGGTCCACCTGCATCACTGGATAACCTGACTCAGTCCTTGCTTCATAACTGGGATCCAAAAGTTTCCTGTCCAGAGAACAAGGAAGACAAAGACACTCCAAAAGCTTCTAAGCTGAATCCCCATCAGAAAGTAACACTACTTCAGCTGTTACTTGGGCATAAGAGTGAAGAAAAGGTAGACAAGAGTAATGACCCTCAGGGACCACACAGTGCAGCTGATGTGGCAAAATTCACTGTACAGACTGGTAAAAGGACTCCTGTTACTGGCAGTCCCAGTGCAAATCGAATGACTCCGTTAAGCACTCCACCTTTGCTGGCTTCTACAAAAGCAGACTCTCCTATAAATCTCTCACACCAATCGTTAGCCATCAAGCGTAGCTCACCACCATATGCTTGCAGCATCCAGACAGACAGACTCATGAATCCTGCATCTAAACATTTGATAGACCTTTCTAAATGCAAAGAAATTCAAGGAGCCAAGCTGAGCAGGAATGATAGTCCGCAGAACTCCTCAGCATTCAGTGCCAGCAAGCTGCTGCAGAACCTCGCTCAGTGCGGCATGCAGACTTCCATGTCAAGTGAAGAACAAAGAGCTAGCAAACAGCTGCTAGCAGGGAACACAGATAAACCTGTTGGCTTGATTGATAGATTGAACAGCCCTCTGCTTACGAATAAATTGAGTACGCATGAAGAAAACAACAAAATATTCAGCTGTCAGCCTGCACCCGCTGAACAAGGACTTCCAGGTTCGGAAATAGAAAATCTTCTTGAAAGGCGCACTGTCCTTCAGCTGCTTCTGGGAACTCCCAGTAAAGGTAAAAGTGAAAAGAAAGAGAGGATGCTTTTAAGAGATGAAAGTTCTCAAGAACAGACAGATAAGACTTTGAATGAGCAAATATTGACAGTGAAAATAAAAACTGAACCATCTGAAGAATCAAATGTTCCTTATAATTCAAATGCACAAGTAAGAGAGTGCAAGGGTAACAAATTTCAAGGATTTGTTCATTCACTGCAGAGAAACACAGCTGCTTCTCCAGCATCCGAGGAGTTGAAATCTGAGCCTCTTTCACCTCAAGATTTCTCTTTTTCCAAAAATGGCCTGCTAAGTAGGTTGCTGAGACAGAATCAAGACAGTTACCCTGCAGATGAGCTGGACAGAAGTCACCGAAACAATGAGCTGACACACCTTGAATCAAAGAGTCTTTGCACAGTACCGAAGAAGAGGAAGCTTCATGCTGAGCCGTTGGAAAGTCCATTAAAAAAGATGAAAAGTAATGTGTCTGATGCTGCAAACAATCATGCTTCTCCTACTGAGGCACTGTACGGGCCTTTGCTTAACCAGCAAGAACTGAAATTCAGCAGAAGTGATGCTGAATTTAAATATGCTGTAAGTCATGGTTCAAATAATGAAAGTGAAAATAGGAGTTGGTCTAGAGATAGTAAAGGCTTTAATGTGTTGAAACAGCTGCTTCTCTCAGAAAACTGTGAGAGAGATCTGTCACAACATAGGAATAACATACTAACGGAGGGCAAGAAAAAAGGAAACAAAACCAGTGCAACAATTAATAAACCTGAATTCAGCATTTCTTCAGTAAATGCGTTAATGGGAAGCCCTGTGCAACAGAACAGTTGTATAGATCATAGAACATTTCAGTATCCTGTAGCGGTAAAAAGTCCTGCCAGTTCCCCCTTCCCTGAACATTTGGGGAGTACAGTATCTAGACTTGAGTCTGACCAGTTTAGCATGTGTCCCATGCCCAGTGAAAAAGGGCCCATCAGATGGGTAATCACAGGTATGGACAAGAATGATTATGAAAAAGACTCTCCGAGACTGACCAAAACCAATCCCATATTGTACTACATGTTACAGAAAGGTGGCAACTCTGTTAGTAGCCAAGAAGCACATGACAAAGAAATTTGGAATGAACCTTCATTTACTGATAGTTCAACTCATGTTACAATCAAAGAGGAGTTGACATCCGATGCAGAGCTTAAAACTCCTTTTAGTAACTTAAGAAGCCCTTACAACAGCCATATGGGGAGTAAGACCTCTCATCAACATGGTGTGAATGGAGAAGTGCATGGACTTCTGGAAAAAGTGCTAACAATCAAAAAAGAGCCAGAATAAACTACAGCCTCCTCAATGAGTTTACAGTCAGTGGTTTTGAATCTTTGTTTAAAAAAAAAAAGAAAAAATAAAAATGTGTACGAACTTGACTACTGTATAAATTGAGCATGATTTTAGAAAAGCATGGTCTAATTGAAACATGTTTTCATTTGATAAACTTTTTATTTTTCTGGTGATGTTATTTAAAATACATGTAGATAAAATTTGCTTTACAATAGATTGTCACAAGGAAACTAGAAAGGTTGTAATTTGTACAAGACATTTCTGTATGTATCAGATTAAGTTATGAGTACTCTTTGATCAGAGTCTTATTTGGATCTGCAAGTTTTTGGTATAACATAAAGTGTAAGCGTACAGCCTAGGTGGTGGTAATGCTGCGTTTCCTCCCTCCCTGTAAAATAATCCTTATTTTTTGGAAGCCTGAGCATAGAGACGGTGTACTTTTTTTTTTTTTTTGAATGTTTAATATGTTTTGTGAAATTTTAAGAATAACTTTTAAGAAATGGAGAAGTCCATCCAAGGTGTTAGTTCGTCATATTGGAAAACCTATGTCAGTGTTAATAATTGAAATGCACTGAAATGTATTTTTTAGTGCTTCCAAAATTTTTATTGTTATTTTTAAATCTTGCTTGTGGTCCTGCCAGAATAGTGGTGTAAAACCTATTTTTCTTCCTTGCCCTGCTCTTGACAAATGCCTTCCTCAGAATCCTTAGCCACAGTTATGAGTTACTAGTTACAATTAAGGTTTTTTTCTAGGTTTTTATACAAAAGGCAGATTTTCATAGGCCATGCAAGTACTGCATGAGCCCATTTGTCAGTGCATTCCTGTTGCTTCCTTGCTTAAAAGGGGAAAGCCAAAATGCCTCTTGGAGTAGTACGATTAAGAAAGCTTAGTTACATATATTTGGTGAGGAAAATGGTGGAAACTTTGTGAAGTGGATGAGCAGAATTGTCTGTTTAGCACCATCCTGCCTCCCCTGCAGAAGAATACCAACTGCGCTAAAGCAGCACATCAGACTTCCACTCAGAGATGGAATAGGATTTTAATGAAAAATGTTTTGGCCTCTTCCTACAACCAGGGAAAAGAATCCATATTCTGCCAATATTTATTACTCTCTGAACAGTTGATGCATGGTTTAATGCACTACCCTTTCACTGCAGAAAACCTGGTTTCAGAATAACTTTTCAGGTTGCACTGAGGATAAAATTGTGGTTTTGTCATGTTCTGTAATGGATAGTGGGACATGTCTGAGAAATCCTCCTCTGCCCTTTTCCTCAATCCCCGCCTGTGCTGTGATTTGTAACATCTGGCAATATCAGCCTGAGATGGGAGTAACTGAAAATTGCGGTCAAAGCTGATACACCTTAAAAGAATTGCTGGCTGGGGAAGAGCCATGCAGTTCTGCTTTCCTGTTAACACTATCTGTGTTAACTCTATTCGGAGCCCTTATTTCTCATGGGGGAGGAGGAGGACAAAATCCAGTTCCTCTAAATTATATGCGTTATTGGCAACCCTAAGTTTTGCTGAACTTCTTACACCACTGAAAAAAGTGTTCTATGTAGCTTCTAATTTCACTGATAATCCCTGTGCTATCAGCAAACAGCTAAATAGTTGGCTTGCACAGATAATGAAAGCTATGCTCTGTGTTAATTTTGACCGTTTTCACCATTGAGAGCTGATACATGACAAAACTGCTGTTTCTGTCCATCTCATGTTTGCACAGCAGAGATGAGTGATGGGGCATTTTGCTCGTTTCCTTTCTGGTTTGGTTTCGGAGATCCTTTTCCCAGACTGCTGGCTTGCTGAGACAGAGCAAACTGTTGTCCCCCTCTCATCCTCTGTCCCCTGCCTGGGATCAGTTTCCCTTCTTTCCAGTGCAGTCCCTACTGAAAGGGACTTCTGGCTGCCAGGTGGAAAATGCACCACTATTCTGTTTTGCCCCGCCCGCCGGGGGATACTTTCTTTTAGGGAACACAAATATTTGGCAGTATCCGGTATAAAACATTCCCCTGGTTTATATGAGAAATAACAGAGCGATTTAAAGATATATTTTTATGTTATTTGGGTGAAGCGTAATATATTAATGGGCTGTACAAAGAAGATTTATATTTTAAAACCTTCACACAAATCTAATATCACTTTAAATGTCATTGTCTGAAGTATAATATAAAAATAAAACTTTGTTTGTCTTTAATATTACATTTGTAAGTGGCCCAGTGACAATTCAGATGTCTCATAGATTAATCATTAACGAGATAAAGTATATTTTGGCTTGACAGTGGAACTGAATTCTTTTTATATGAGTCAACCCAGCAGAAGTATTAAAAAGGTGGTATTTGTTCCATCCATTAAATGTCTCTTAAAGTCTTAATTGATTATTTTTCTTGAAACAACATGTATATAGCTAGGAAATATATACAATATAGAATAATAGATGGTCCCTGGAGTAAATACAGGGCTATAATTTACTTGAAGGGCTCCACAGAAAAATGCAGCTTGAATGACTGTGAAATAATCTGGTTGGAAAAACTTCATCAAAACAAAGTTGAGATGAAAAGTAGTGAGGAGAATCGAACCCTAACACCGAGCAATATTGGAGTCTAGGGAGTGTGCTTACCTGTGTATTTATTCTATGGTAGTCTATTGTTATAATATATACTTTTGAACATTTAGTTTTTAAAGTTTTATAAAACATTTAAGTTAAAATGTTAACAGTTTGACCAGTTAATGATTTAGCTTTCTTTTTAGGTGATGTTAATGAAAGGGTATTACCATTCTCACAGACGTCAGTAAACTATAATACACAAGAATTTAAGTTTAGGACATGCTGTTCATGGAAGAATCTTACCTCTTGTAGACGTTGCAGTCTGGAGCAGCATGTAACAAACCAATGAGGCCCTTGAGAGAGGGTAGGGCATGCCAACTGAATGCTCTTCAGTCAGTTGCTAAGAGGGCAGCAGTCTCCTACATGAAATTCTCCACTATCACTGATGTTAGCCCTCCCTAGGGAAGAGAGGTCTTTAAAATCTACCCCATCCACATTTACAGCCTTTAAACCTGAGGACCAAAGGCTCCTTAATAATTTTTTATCTTGTAGCATGGGTGAGTAAAAAGGAGATACCATTGTTTTCCGTGAGGACTTTTCCATCAGAAAAGGGGGGTGCAGGAGCTGGGTTTGCTGCACCAGCAGAAGGACCAGTAGGGCTGGCCGTGTTTTCCCAAGCAACTCAAAGATCCTTGATTTTCCCCCAGTCCCTGTAGATGAATGACAAACCAAGGTCATCTGTTGAGTATTGCTTGGTATTCTCCAGCAACTCCTGTCTCCTTGGTTCAGTAGACGTTCACTACTAGGATATGCATTTTGGCTGTCCTCAGTCTGTGGGAGTGGAAGCTTCCAAGGTAGCTCTGCAAACTCAGGAGGCTGAAGTTTCAGCTAGGCCTTTGGACTGTAGGCTTGAAGAAAAACAGGGCTTTGTCAGATACTGGCAAAGAGGTGCAGGATTGATGGGTGCTGTTCTGTGATCTCACCATCAAAGGAGTAGGGAGGGAGGGGAGAACACAACCCAGTTGCAGCTGGGCGAGACTGCTGAGGGAAAGCTGCCTCCGCCTCATGGAGCAGTGAAGAAGTGAGTTAGGGATGTGTCTATACCACAGTTGTAATTGCAACCCCTTGGGACTTGCACCCGAATTAACTTGAACCTCATGTAACTGGGAGCAGTTGGGATGCTAAGTGCCCAATGCCTTGCTCGAGGCAGCATCTACAGGCTCATGCCGCTGCACCTGCTGTGGTGGTGCAGCGCTCAAGCTAGCTAGATTTGGGGATTGACTTGTAATTGCCACACAGATATGCCTTTTCCTTCCAGAGGAAAGTGTACAGGACTGAGATAACCAGATTTCTAGTGTCTCCTCTGCCAAAGTTTGAGGAAATGATGGGGGGTAATGCATGACCACAGAATCAAAGGTGTTTTGCTGGAGGGCTTCTCTGCTGATGCCGCATAACTGGGTGGCTCAGTTTGAGAAGTTTGTAAACGTTACGAGATCAAAAGGGAATTCAGCCATAACTTTCACTTTTTTTAGCCATTTGCTCTTAGTAATGTTTTTAAATTTTTAATTTACAAATGTTTTTAAAAGAAAGAAATGAATGGTTTAAATTTTCCCTGTTAAATGTTGGTGAAAGTATTACAGCTCTCATTGACGTCAGTGACATGATATTACCAGTTTGTTCTCTGCCACATCTTACAGAGGAGTAAACTGGTAAGTATATATTATATATATTTATATATAATGTAAATATATTGACTTGTTACACCTATAATATGTTGAAATTGGTTTTTAAAAGGTGATGTAAATAGTGGTTTCCTTAATGAAAAATACATATTTTGTATTGTTCTAATGCAAAGGAAAAAAACCTTTTAATCTTTTTTGTTATGTATATTCCATGTATAAGTGTAAATATGATCACATAGGTTTAAAAACTTTTGCATGTATGTATACAGTTGCAAGTCTGGAAGAATGTATAGAAAAATACTTTTATTTAAAGTTGTGATTACCTGCTGCATGAAAAGTGCATGGGGGACCCTGTGCATCTGTGCGTTGGCAAAAAAAAAAAAAAAAAAGTCTTAACAAGTCAGGTCAGTTCAAAACACAACAGTATTCCACTTCTGGACATGACTTCTGCTGTGGTATTTTAGCTTTGTGAAAGAATGTGCTTCAAATCAAAAGGGTCTGGGGAAAAAAAAAAATGCAAAACTACTTTTAAAACATGAAGTACTCGTACAACTATAATCAGTCATGTAAGTTCAGGACTCCATTTTACATAATTGAAATATTGTACCAGGACTATTCCATCCCTGTAAAACAAAGGAATATTGATTTTCATTGGCATACATAAGAATTTGGGATTTTACCACAACCAATTTTATTGTGATGTGTCTTCAGTAATTTATCTAACTGGTCTCATTTTTTTATTAGAAATTAATTTCCTCATGTGATGTCACAAAACTGTACATACTGCAGTGTGAAGTTTTTTTAAATCTTTCAGTGTTTACTTCCTGCAGAAGATTTGAATAAATGAGAAAAATGCATTGTCTTTGATGGTTTTTAAATCTGCTTTATTTCATGTGTACTTTCTATTATTGGAGTGTTAGCAGGCTCTTTGCATCAGCACAATTAATACAAATTTCTGACAACAAAAATAAGGAACTTAGGGACACACAGCTTTCAACAAGGCTACTGACTGGAAACAGAGAGTCATGGAGCTGGAAATAAAACAATCTAAATCAGATTAGCAGCTTTGCTTCACAAAGCACTGTATTATGTTTTATTCAAATACCCTTCTGCTTATTAACTTGAAATCAGTGACCATAAACTAGAAACCTCTAAATGGGAGTTTTCATGTGAAAATCATTTTAAACAAATGTTGAAACATTTTTCAGGTCCCCTGTGCAGGGCAGGAAAGGTGTGTTTTCCCAGTAAAATCTACTTTAGTCCATATTAAGAAGAGGACTTCTTAGTTGTATTCAATGTAAGTTCTTAAGCAAATGTGTAGAAAAGTGAACACAATTATCTGTGAAGACTATACAAAGACTTAACACTGCACTCACATCATATTTTGCAGTTTTTAAGTTAGCTTATGACATTAGTGCAAATGGTGGATTGCAACATTAGTGCTAGTGCTGTTTCTCCGGAGAATTTTTGTTCCAAGATGTACAGGTACACTGTGTCTGGAGCTGTACAGTTGCAAGAAAACACTTGGGTCATGACTATTTTGGGTAACAGTAGCAGCTATTTTCATGAATCATCCTATGTTTTCTGATCTCTTAGCAATAAATATGCATGCATGAGGTTCTTTGGAAGCTTTTTGGAAAGCATAAATGATAATCCATAAAGTTAATTTAAAAACAATAATTCCAACTCCATAGATCTCAGCTAGGGCTTCATGAAGTATATAGCTGAGCATTTTAATTGTTTGGTATCCTAAATGGAGTAGGATTGGGATACTGTCTTTGGATATGTCATCTTAAAGTATGTATATAATGCTACCAGTGGTACTCAGCTGTGCTTCAGAGGGAAAAGACTCTTGACCAGCTTCTGCATAGACTCTTCTGTCTGTAAGTAGGCTTTCCCTGATTTGAGGGATGAATGGCTAAGCCAAAATACAGCCACATGAAAAAGCAATATACTTAAGGAGCCAATCTAGTCTTCTAATGGCTGTACGGCTTGGAAATAATTTCTGAAATACATGCTTCCTCTCTTACTTGGTTCCTTTGGTTTGATTCTACCTACCAAGCAAAACCCAATGGTATGCCTTTATTTCTCAAGTGGTGGTGCGCTAGGACAGTTCCTTGGAGCACATGAATATCACTGATTTTTCTTTTATTACTTGGGGAGTTCAGGCTCTTGTAACTTCACTTTATTTATTCTATTTATTTTGCTGTAACACCAAGTAAAACTTGCTTTGTGTCTACCAGAGCAAACAGGCCTGTGGACTTAAGTGTATGGTATGCTAAAAAGCCTGTGGAGTGACAAGGATGTTGAACGGGTGTAAATATTCTGAGAATTATCTCACTCCGAATGAACATTAACATTATTTGCTTAGTGATTCATAATAAACTGCTCAAAAATGCCTCAAACCGCCAGTGAATTCTTTACAGACAGACCTATGGCCATGTGTAATCTTCTTGATCTTCAGTTTGTTCCTCACAAAATGAAAGATGCATGTGATGTTGATGATTTTTCACAAAACAGTCCCTGGATAAAGAAATGAAAGTTTCTGCTTCAGCGATTTCAAAATGTGGGGAAAAAATACAGCAATTGTGTTCATGGGACTTGGCAGTCCAATCTTATGGTCCTCAACAAAATTAACTCTAGCATTGTGGGCATCAAGGACAGTGTAGACTCTGATAGATCATTTGCAGGCCTGTGCATTGTGGAAGCCTTTATCAGAGTAGAAAAACTTGTTGCAGTAATACAAACATGTCTAAACATAAAAAAATAAAGCAAATTATTCTTTATTGACTGTAAACTTTGTCAAGAAAAATGTGATTTTGAAACTGAAGAATACAATGACAATGTTTTTCTCTATGACACAGCTTGGCACATTAGAGTACTGTAATGCACCCATGGGAAGTCTGTAGGGACTTGATATGAGCCTCAAGCAGTGGCTAGGACATGCAGGTAATAATTGTTGATAATATTTTTATTTCCTTTTGATTGTCAGAGTGACTCAAAGGGAGCATGGCACAAACTCAGGGCATGAAAATCCTCTCTGCTGGTAAATATCAATGCTGCTAATGAAAGAGCATATGCTGATCCAAGCTCACAGCAGCCCACTTTGATTTGGCTTTTTAAGGACTGCTTGCTCTTAATGAATAAAGAGATTTGTCACTATTTCCAGATTACTTTTCTGATTAAACTACTCAGAATTTAACTGAATGCAGAAGGAACATTATTGACTTGCGACTGTGCCAGTTAGATAAGCTTGATGCCTGCCTCTGCAATTAAACTCAGCATGTGCCTTCAGTGCATTTTGGTGTGTTGTGGAGAGATGGAGAAATAACTGTCCCCCTTCACAGTATTAGATGATCTTGATTCTTTTTGTCCAGTCTGGTTTGGTGAGGTGGGGATACTTTCTCACTAAATGGGAGGCAAACTGGGCTATTCTGTAAGTTAGTGTGGGCTCTCTGGCCCCAGTCTTTACTGAAGCTGATGTTGACTTTTAAAGTCACACCTTTTTACATGTTCAAATTCAGTACAGACCTCAAAGGTGACTTCTGCAAATGAGTTGTGGGTAGCTGCTGAGACGTAGATACATCCAGTCTGTTGCTGTTGTCTATTAAATTTGCCTGTCTGCACCCTTGTAACTCCAGCAAAATGTCATTTTCCAAGTTCTGCCTGACTAGAACCCACACCCAAATCTCATCACTGGTACCAAGAGAGAGAGTAAGAGATGAAATCCAAGCATGTTTCGGAGCTGGATGCCCTGACACTCAGTCTCTTGTGTGCCACGACTTGGGAAAAGGTTCTGTGGAAGATGGAAGGAAGTTCCTCTAATACCTCTCTTAGCTGTTAGAACTGTGCATTTTTTTCCAAATGTGTTATTCACATTTGGCTTTGGAAGAAACCCTTGGGGTTTTTTTAAAGAAACCTAAGTGACTCTCATGTGCCTTACAAATGGCTCAGCATGTGATTTGCCTTTGGTCATGCAGGAAGCCTGTGTTCGTTCGGTTGTTACGCGCTACCCCCATGCTTGTATGTATCTGCATGCCTGTCCTTTGTGTTTGCTGTGGCAAACCAGCGACTTGAGGGTCTTACCTCTTGGGCTGCAATTAATATAAGGGGAGGTGGAAGAAAGAGAGGGAAGGAGAATCTTAAGGTAGCAAGCTACAAAGATATCATTCTCAAGTGCCTTTTACTTTCTAATCCCACCTCATTTTTCTCTATTCAGCATGGTCACAGGGAGAAAGTCTTCATTAGCATCTGCAACAAGAATTAGATACATCCAGGAAAAAAAAAATCTCATGCAGCTATTAATGTCACAGATAATGTACTAACTAACTATAGTTCAGTATCACTGCTTAAATCTCAGAGTGTTAGTGATGCAAGTTTACTTACCTCCTAGTCCAAAACCAAAAGAAGCCTTACATTTCGTTATGCAGAAGTACCAATAGCTGGTTGGTTGGCCTGTAAATATGCTTGAAAATCTGAAAGGAGTTAGTTTAGCTAATCCTTGCATGTAGTGATGTGTCCATCTCTGGTGTGAGCAACTGCTAACTTATGCTATTTTTCCCCTTCCTCTTCCTTATTACTTTTGAGTCCTTTCATCTGATTTTTAAACTATATGGGAGCCCAGTCATCACCCATGAAAGGCAGAGGAGGCAAAAAAAAAAAAAAAAGTATATATTTTTAGACAAAAAACTGCTTTGAAATAACTATTTGCCTGAGGTAGTATATTATGTGTTGACTGTATTGAATGCTGCATCTTGGACTCTCCTACTGAAAGTATTCACCCAAGGCATTGCATAGTGCCTGCATACTGAGAAGTGATCATAGAATCATAGAATGGTTTGGCTTGGAAGTGATCTTAAAGATCATGTAGTTCCAACCCCCCTGCCATGGACAGGGACACCTTCCACTAGACCAGGTTGCTTAAAGCCCCATCCAACCTGACCTTGAACACTTCCAGGGATGGGGCATCCACAACCTCCTCCCTGGGCAACCTGTTCCAGTGTCTCACCACCCTCACAATGAAGAGCTTCTTCCTTACATCTAACCTAAATCCACCCTCTTTCAGTTTAAAGCCATTACCCCATGTCCTATCACTACATGCCCTTGTAAAAAGTCCCTTTCTGGCTTTCTTGTAGACCCCCTTTAGGTACTGGAAGGCTGCTATAAGGTGTCCCCAGAACTTTCTGTTCTCCAGGCTGAACCACCCCAACGCTCTCAGCCTGTCTTCATAGGAGAGGTTCTCCAGCCCTCTGATCATCTTTGTGGCCCTCCCCTGGACTCACTCCAACAAATCCATGTCCTTCTTATGTTGGGGGCCCCAGAGCTGAATTCAGGACTCCAGCAGGGGTCTCACAGGAGTAGAGCAGAGGGGGAGAATCCCCTCCCTCTACCTTCTGGTTACACTTCTTTTGATGCAGCCCAGGGTATGGTTGGCTTTCTGGGCTGCAAGCACACATTGCTGGCTCATACTCAGTTTTTCATCCACTAATACCCCCAAGTACCTTGTCCTCAGGGCTGCTCTAAGTCCCCTCATTACCCAGCCTGTATTTGCACTTGGGATTGCCCCAACCCATGTGCAGGACCTTACACTTGGCCTTGTTGAACTTCATGAGGTTCTCATGGCCCCACCTCTCAAGCCTGTCAAGGTCCCTCTGGATGGCATCCCTTCCCTCCAGCATGATGACGGCATCACACAGCTTGGTGTTGTCAGCAAACTTGCTGAGGGTGCACTTGATCCCACTGTCCATGTCACCAACAAAAATGTCAAAGAGCACTGGTCCCAGTAGTGACCCCTGAGGAACGCCACTTGTCACTGCTCTCCACTTGGACATCAAGCCATCAACCCCGACTCTGAGTGCGACCATCCAGCCGATTCCTTATCCACCGAGTGGTCCATCTGTCAAATCCATGTCTCTCCAATTTAGTGACAAGGGTTTCATGTGGGAGAGTGTCAAATGCTTTGCACAAGTCCAGGTAGATGACCTCTAACAGCACCTACCCCCAGTATCTCTTTATTTTAGAATGCTTCTTACTGTGGTAGAAAGAAAAAAATTGTATGTCATAAAGCCTTTTTTCCCCCAAAAATTGCTATTTAATGGCTTTTAAAAGTGACACAGAATAGAAGGTGCAAGTCCAAGGACAGAATAAAGAAGGAAATTGGAGAGGGATTTTTTTTTTTTTAGTGTCCTCAGCATCGTCCAGCTGGCAGCCTGTTGCCTGCTCCCATTCTGTCCCACCACCTGTTTCCCAGAGGGAGCACACAATGGTGGTGCAGGCAGTGGTTGCTTCCCAGGGGGCCAAATGGTGCCATTTGCATGAGATCTGACGCCGAGAGGTGGGAGTTGGTGGCTGCTGCTCTCACTGCAAACAGTGGCAGCTGCTTATAGAGGAAGAGAAGGCACTGAAATCCCCTGCTGAAAATGTTAACAGCCCAAAGAATCATCCTGCATTTTTGCATGGCATAGATTTGCAGTTATTAATTTAGAAGCAGAAGGAATAATTGTCTAGTAGCAGACAGCAGCTATTGTATTGAATACATCCCACTCTTTATAACTTGCATAGAAGGTCTAGTGATAAAGCTAGTCACATTAAAAAATGACTTTTTTTATAACCAGTGGCTTCAACAGATTTTTTTCATTGTTTTCCCACATCTGCTTAACACTTGAAAACTTGGTTCACTTTAGTAAGAAAGGTGCTATTCCAGTTTTCCTGTTGTCTTTCTCTCTTTTACACGAACATTTATGTTGTGCTTACACTAGAACAATATGGCTTGCTATCCCTTGTTTGTTTTCAAACTATGTCTGTAACACAGTACAATTCTGCCTGCAAAACGTCTCCTGGCAGTACCAGGAACCTCCTGCATGAACAGAAGTCTCCTCTGACCCGGGCTAGCTGCTGTGCCTCACTGATAGGATGCCTGGAGCGGTAAGTGGTAATGTTAGTGATATGAGATACTGAGCCCTGTATAAATTTCCGCCTAGTTCAGTTTTTGTATCTCCCAGTTTGGATCAAGGGGATACAGAATTTTTTTGGCAGTATATAGAGCATGGGCTGCAGAAGTAGCAGCCAGGTTCCAGACATCTACTATATTCATGGTACCCTGCATTAATGGTGCAGCTGTGCTGGTGTCACCCTTTGAGCATGTGCCCAGTTGGCCCAAAACAAATATGATTATGCTGGAGCTGAGACGGTGCTGTCCATTTTGATGTGGAACGTGGCTGCCTGTGGCATGGAGCCCTGTGCTTTGCAGGAAAGTAGAGGATTAGAGTTTGCTCTCCTCCTCTGCTTGATGCACTCACTGCTTTGCATGTAGTTTTCTGGACTGGGAACCAGGAGTAGAAGAATCGGATGAATGAGAACAGCACTCCCAGGGCTAAATCCAGTCCCTGGAGTGAGGAACCACATCAGACGGCAGTGGAAGCAGAGCGATCTCTGTCCAGAAAGGTATCGAGGCCAAGAGATACTTACAGTAGATTGGTCAAAGGAGGAGTGCTTGGAAAGATGCTCTATGTCTTTTCTATCTAGTATGCAAATTCCTAGTGTTACTTGGGACCTGGCAGGGATTAAAAGAGGTACTAAAAAGGGGCAATATAATGGAACCCTGCTGGCCACAGCTGCTACTGCTGCTCACTGGTGTGGGGGGGATACACAGTGGCCAGCTGGGTGGATTGTAGCACCCTGAGCCTGGAGGGAATGACGACTGGGTTGGGCTTGCTGAACGAGTCCAGGGTAAGAAGGAGATGCAGAAAAGGACCTCAGGAGTAGTATTGTGGTACCAGAATGCCTTGCTTTAGCATCTGAACAAACAAGGTCAGGTTACAAAGCCAAAATGATAAGGCTCTTGTAAAAGCAAATTTCCTGTTTGTGGTTTTCCTCTTCCATAGCAGAAGTTACAGCTGCTACATCATCACTGTTTACTCAAGTTCAGGAGCAATCACTGCAGTCGTCCTGCTATGAGCAAGTGTTGCTCTTGCCACAGCATCTATATACAGCATAGATGAGATTTATATTACCATCAGGTGGTGCCTGCAGCCTGTCATGACTGGCTGTGTTTCCTACCACCGTCCTCACCGGGAGAAGAGGGATGGTCCCCAAATTGTGATTGAGGAACCCCAGGTTTGCATTGTGGTTGACAGTGGGTTTTCATGGATTTCAGGTGGGTCACATGGCCATACTGTGTGTCAGGATTTCTGCTTGTTTTAGGGAGACTTCAATGCTAGTAGAGTGTCAACTGCACATGTGCATGAGAGAGACAAGAAAGTATTGTTTGTCCTATATCAAGTTTTGGTCTGTTAAAATGCACAGCATGTGGTTTGGCCTTCCCATTTAGAGCACCTAAATGTGACGATTCCCATCAGATGGGAAAATCCCCAGAGATGATGGAACTGCTATGATCTGGTAACCTGTCTGCTAGAAATGTCTTTGCAAGTGACAGATCACAAAGATAAACTGCACAACTCTGGTCTGTTTTGCTTCCTGTCTGCATCACAGTATTTAAATCACACTCTGTAACCCTGGCCCTGCTTTGGTCATCTCACCTGGGACCTTTGAGTCAAACTAGGTTAAAATGTACTTGCAAGGGAAACATTCTGGAATTATAACTCACAGTGCATTAAACAAGCAAGTTTAAAAGCCAATGAGGGTGAAGAAAATGGAGGAAAGGTTTCTGAAGCCAGAGAGTAACCAAAGTGGAAGCAGGGCACCAGCTATGATTTGTACCTGAAACCTGTGAAAGCTGACCCCAGGCTTGCGATTGTATAGCAGGTCTAACCCCTAATAGGCTTGGACAAATAAATAAGACCTTGCAGCAGTGAAAGTGCCTTACTGCGACTGTGCCTGCTGGAGCCTGATGACAGTGATTTTCTCAGCCAGGCTACACCTCACTGTGTTTTCCTCAACATAAAGCGCTTTCACGTAGGCTTAGTTCCAGTGTTCAAGATTTCAGTGCATTGTTAGCATGTTGTTTGTTTATCATCTGCTGTGTATTTCTTATATTAACAGCAGGGCAAGTTAAACATGGGATCTCATGTCTAAAAGCTTTTTTTGATGAACACAAACTAACAGTGCTTTTATACTCTCTGATTAGGTTTTTGGGAGGGAAGGGGAACTTTTCTCAGAAGAATAAAAAAGTGGAAAATCTTTAAAGCTGACTGTGTCTCCAGCTGATCAAAATGTTTGGATTTATGTGCAAAATAAGGAATTTTGGTGCAGGGGATTATTTTAGCATTTATTTCTGTGGAGAGAAATGTGAATGAGCATGCGTACATAAACACATGGAGAAGATGGGTACAATGACTCATGCAGACAAAAGAAAAATTAAGCAAGCTGACAATGCAAGGGCTGATACTTAAAACAGTAGGGGTGTATAGTGAGCATTCTTGTAGAGTAACCATTATTTATTAAGTAGAGACAGAGTGAGTGGAGCTATACAAAAATATAATGAGACATGCTTCAAGGAATTTGCAGCCTATTACAAACTCAGAAAAAACACTGCAGGCACATAAAGTACATTAAGTGCTGTTACAAGTTAGCAGTAGTGAAGGAATCTGGCTGAGGTCATTGTTGAAAAGTATTGTGAAAGGAGTAAGTCTGGAGGAGAGGAGAGAGGAAAGTCATATGAGGTGAAATTCTTTCAAAGACTTGAGTGGACCTGGCACTGGTTCCTCTGCGTTGGGTAGATTTTATCCTTGACGCTAGGGAAAGATGACTTCCCATTTGAAGAGGCTGTTGGGGAGAGGAGGAGAAAAGGGAAGCAGGTTGAATTGGTGGGAAAGGCTTTGCAGTGGGACTTGAAGGCAACTTTTGAAGGCAATGAGGGGAAGATGAGAGCAAGAAAGGGAAGAGGGAAAAATGTGGGTGTGTGGAGCTACAAAGTAACAACTGAGCTTGATTTGGAGCTAGTCAAGAAACAGGGTTTACAGATGGTGCTGAGCTCATTTTTAGGAGTTGAGTCAAGCCAGAGCATTCAATATCTTATGAAATATAGAAAAATTGTAAATAAAACAAGAGTAGAGGAGGAGAAAGATTTATGTAATTGATAAATTCACTGTCTAGGCATTGGTATTCCTTATTTTGGGAGGTGGGGTGTTGTTTCTTAACTTGAAATAAGAATGATTATCTATGGCCTGTGTCATGGAGAAGATCAGAAAAGGGGCCTGTCACTGTGCAGCTCCCCAGTGATACTTTAAAAAAACTTCCGTGAACCCAGGAATAAGTATGAGGAAAAAAAATTAAGATCAAAAGTGGGTTGAGAAAGAAGTTACTTATTAAATCACCCAGAGAGGGAAAAAAAGTGAAAAAAACCTTGTTTAATACATTAAGAAATCTAAAATAGGCATTGAGGTGTTTGGTTGAAAGCTCTGATGTTCTTGGAAATGCTGCTGGTGCCCACGCCAACACATTTACAGCTAGTATGTGTATGTCTGCACAGCCACAGCAGTAGAGCAGTGCTGGGCTATGCAGACATGCTCTCAGGGCTTTGCATGAGACTGGCCTTGAGATTTTAGCAGAGAAGTGAAGTGTCATCTGGATCTGAAAAATGAGCAGTAGTGAGGTAAAAACAGGAAAGGCTATATGGAGAGAACTGACTCCAAGTCCCTGGGTGCTCCCTTTGTTTATACTTAGTTGCTATTATCTAGCACAGAAGTATAGTCTGGTGTGTGGGTGGTACCCGCGCTGCAACCCAAGGCTAGTCTTTGCTTAGTTAAAGGTTAGTGCTGACAATACCATCATATCACTGCAAGCTGAAAAAAATGTAATGGGACTTCCTAGTAGTGAATTTTAGGGAATTTGCCTGATTTCTGCTTGCAAGGGACAAGAAAATAACAAATTACAGCTGGTGTAGCATAGCTATTGGGAGGGTTTCAACCAGCCATAGTTTTATACAGAGTTTGATGAAGTAGATTACCTTACCTGCTCTACAAATTGTAAAAGAACCTACACACACCTTCTCTTACCACATAATATTACTGTCTGCTCATTGGGGCTGCACACATACAGTGGAGCCAAGCAGCTACAGGTAGCAGATGAGCCTGGTTGTTCTGTATAGCAAACTATGCAGAGAAGGGGCAGATGGACTTTCTTCCAAGCCTTCAGATCATAAATTTCAGGAAGGAATTCTTTGTCCTTTTTTAAAATGACCCAAGAACATCTTCTGGCCTTGGATCTGTTAAGCTATGAATACCTAGCCTTTGCTTTTCCACTGTGAAAACAAAGCAGGCTTGTTTCTTTTGGGTGTGATCTTTGGCTCACTTTTGATGTAACTTCATGAGTGTTGGTAACACCTCATCTCTGCAGACTGACCTTACTTACCTTTTTTATGGAGAACGTTGAGACTTAGACTAAACAACAGTGCATTTAGATATAAATTTAGGTAAACTGCACATTGTTCCCCAGGTATCTCACTGTGCGTTTGGGGGGATTTGCCATTATCTTCAGTTTCTGCATTCCTCAGCTCCTCGATTCTGAGCAGGAGTTCTGGAATTCATGGCCGCCTGCATTTATTTCATAACAGTGCAGACACTGCTAAGTCAGTGAATTCAGCTATCCTGACAAAAAATTTGCTTTTTCCAGCTGTCTCTTCCAGGAATGCTCAGAGTCTCTATGGCCCTAGTAGTAAAACGTCTACTGTTGAGAGACAGTCTCTAAAGATTATTCGTGTACCACAAGTAAAAGATGCAGGAATGCTTGATGAAATGAAATAAATATTTTGAAACAATTTAGGTTTAATGGTGTAGCAGATGACTTTTTACCTATTTAGCATGTTAGTGTGAATATACCTTCTGTGTGTTTCCTCAGCAAAATCTGTTTAGAACAACATGCACAGATCTGGAAACAGAAACTTGCACTTTGGGAAAAAAAATGCATCTGTGGACTGCTGCCCCTGCCAGATTACAGGAGTTTATTACTCTTAGGGGAAAGCTTAATAGTCTGTTAATTGAGAAGACAGAAGAACTTTTACACTTGGCTGCACACTATTATTAGGAGCATAGCAATAAAGGGAGCAAACCTTAGCCTACATATTCAAGTAAAATTTTGCAAAATAAGTTTAACAAGGTAGTGATGGATTATCTGTGCTACAATGTGTGTGGTTCTCTGCAGAGCACAAAAAGGCTAATAGTAGTAAAAGCATTGATTACAGACAGGGATTCTGCTGATTTTTATTATTGCCATGGACAAGGTACAGTTGCCTAAGCAAAGCACATGTTTCATCAACATTGTGTGAGGGCCAACACTGTGAGAAGAGCCGGGGTGTTTCTGGTGCTTCTGACTTAATCCACAGGTTTCAGAGTCTGCCACTCACGAAAGTGTGGAGAGAGGCCTAGCTTGCAGAAAATTACCAACTTTTCTGAAATCTCACCACTTTTTAAACTTTGGATCCAGACTACTAGATCAGAATGATCACTGAGTTCCTTGAAGGTACAGAACAGTTTGTTCCAAGGTTTTGCTGGCTTTGTATGCAAGCAAAACTGCTGCTTTTCAGAGTGTGATCTGATGGTACTGTGATTCACACATAGTAGCACTGGTACCATGACAACTCCAAACTCAGCCATGCTTGTGAAGTTCAATCTCAGCTCCCTGTGCCAGCCTCATATTTTATAATTCCGATGTTTTGGGTTGTTTTTGGTTTGTTTGGGGTTTTTTTGGTTTGTTTTTTTTTAAATGGTACAGTGTCACTCTGAATTGCTTCTAAGATTTTAATGCAAGTTGTTACTGCCCCAACTTAAACAGGCAAAAGCACACTTAACATTAAACTTGCAAACACTTCTGGGTCTTACATTTTTATACCTAAGTAAATTATGGCTCTGTAAACGAGAAATTATTTGATAAACTCTATTGTGACTGATTCTTATCGGCTTAAAAGAAGTCAGGCGTGCAACTGTGCTGCCAGTATGAAGTCTATGAAATTTAGATCTCAGGCATGCTTGTGAGTAGCTTCTGGCACTTGCACATGGCTTTGCCTGGGCAGCTGCCTGAGCCCACATCTCCGTTCCAGGGAGCCACAGAGGTCTCTTGCAAAAGAAACTGTGTGCTTTTGAATCTGCATATCTAAATCCAGTACATTTCCAATGGATCTATGTCATATACCATTTGGGAGAAGATTATTTTAAAGCAATGTTTAGAGCATCTGCACTGGGGAACGTAGAGAGCGTGCAAGTGTTGCAAAGCAGGAGTAACATTTCTTTTTATGTTTGTAGATTTCTTGTCACTGTGATTTAGAGATGCTACCACAGGTTTTAAAAAAGTTCTTTTTTTCACCCAGCAATGTAAGTTAATTTCAGTACAAATGCTCTTGTCCTGTCCTTTGGGTATTTGCTATGGGAGAGAAGCTCACCCTCTAGGGGTACTTACGCTAACACACGAGACATACACCAGTCTTTCCCCCAGATTTGAACACCACCTGTGTTTTAATCAGACCATCATCTGTTTTTATAGACAAGCAATTGGTTCCAGTGCAGAAGGCAGCGCTGGAGGAAGGCACAGCACCAGGGTCTGTCTCCTTGTCAGGGAGAGCCCACAGCCAGCCAGCCCCCTGCCCCACGTGGCACTTTTGGGAAACCGGGTTTCCGAGGGACTGGTGGGCAAGCATTCATAACGTGCATATTTTTAAAACTTTGTGGTTTGCTGAAGAAACTTCTATTTATGCTCCTATTTTTAAAAAAAAACAGTGCTGAAATGCAGGAAGGGTTTGCATCTGGCATGATGCGACAGCTACGCTGTTAGGAGCTTTTGGTGGCTGACATGCTGGAGCTGACAAGGGTTTTAGCAGGAGGGGGGTTTTACGTAAAGAAAACTTATTAACTCCTGTTGCAAGCATGCTGTAGCTGTAGCTTGAAGCACAGGAGCCAGCTCTGTTGCTGTACCATATTTGTCTCGACCATCAGGCTATGCGCCTGGTTGTGTCCTTGCGGCTGCTAAGTTTCCAGTATTTTCTTCTGTGAAATTGTTTGTTTAAAAACACAGATAATCAGGGCCGTTGGTGTAGATATCGGCTTCCCAGGAGGCAGGCACAGCATCCGCAAGGGCAGGGCCCTGCCGACCCCACTGCCTCATCCCTGTCAGGTCGGGCAGCAGGTGCTGGCACCACGGCGGGCCTGTCACTGTCCCTGCCTCCCTCATGGCAGGGCCCGTCCAGCCCCACGGTGGCCGTGGGGGCTGGGGCTGCCTCCAGGCCACCCCTGCTCCCTGCAGAGGCGGTGGGACAGGCCTGGCCCGTGAGGCCTTGCCATGCCTTGCCGGAGTGGGTGGCTCAGGCCATGTCCCCAGCATCCCTGTGCCATGGCAGGAGGGGGAAAAATAATGTCTGTCGAGCTCTCAGATGAGGCACTTTTCCTTGTTCAGGGGGAGCAGAGGGCAGGGGCCCAGGCAGTGCATTTGGTGGTGGTATCTGAGAGTGCTGGAAGATATATGGAATTTGCTTGCAAGACATGCACCATCCACTGATGTATTTTTGTAAATCCCCAAAAGGGGGGGTGGGGGGGGTGGGGGTGGGCAGGACGGGATGGGACACAAAAAAAAACCCCAACCCCAAGATGAAGAAGAGGAACTCTTCAAACCTTTCTTTCAAACACGTTTTTAAAAACATGCAGCAGATCTATTTTGTCTCATGATGAATACTGACTAGCCTGAAGTCTCCTGATACAAATTCTGTCGGTTCTGCCAAGAGCTGAGATTATTTTGGGCTTGTCCGGATCATGTCAAACCTGTTCTCACCCTCTTATCCCGGCACCAGATGTACCAATGTACTGCTCCGGCTGGGTCATGCTGCTGCTTCGACCAGTACAGCTATGATGCAGACATAAAACCCAAACCAGTGCCCAGCGTGGGAACATGCTGCAGCCAGTCCCTCCTCCCAAATCCTCCCATCCTGGGAGCAAGAGAGAGAGAGGCTCACCATGCCACCCCACAGGCGAGGGCTTCTTGGGGCCAGAGCTTGCAGGGGCACTTGGGGATTGCTCAGAAAGAAGGAGATGGGGCTTGAGGAGAGCGGTTCTGCTAATAGCAACTCTCCTCCACCGACAACTCAATAAAATCTCACAGCCAGCTGCATCACCACCAACACTGTGTCTTTTGATCTTGCTAGGACAAAGTCGAATACTGCGGCTAGTATGGCATGTCTACTGTGCCCAGATCTACGAGCTACTTAACAGAGTCAAGGTAGTCTAAGGAAACGTGATGACTGCTAGAGCTGCCACAGAGAAATTTGGAGTAAGACACTAGCGAAATACAGGAGACAGTGTGCAAGCTGATACTGGCTTCCTGACCAAGGGTTTCACAGCCCCTGTCTCTCTGAGAGTGAGATCTGCTGGGTGTAGAGAAATGGCAATCCAGCCAGTCATCTGTGCCACCAGGTAGGGAGGAATCTCAGCCACTCCACAAACCAAGCAAGTGACGGAGACTGAGATGTGCCCAACAAAGGGAGAGGAAGTTTCTGTGTCTGAAACTGCTGTTCTTTTTTCACATTGGTGAAACTCAAGTCTGCACAACTACATCTGCAGAGAAGCATGAAAATTCCTCACAAGAAAAACTTGTGATAACAGTTGGTATGCTTCGCAGACCAGAGACGCCAACAGACGGCTCTCAGGAAGTAAATGGGAGCACCGCACGAGAATATTAACATCTGCCCACCAGGAATGAAGCTTTGGGGCCACATTTTCCAACAACTGAAATGAACTGACAGAGTTTGGGCAGGTGCCTTTGAATGTGGAGCGGTCAGAGATTTGCATCTCCCTTCTGCAATTTGACAGCCCAGTCGTGTAATCTTCCTGGTGGCTAATCTTTCCCCATACACTTGGTTTCCATTGCTCCAAACTGACTGGGTGCTCTGATAGCCTGCCAACTGTTCGATTTTAAGGCAACAAACGAATGAACAATTTGCAATTTTTTTTTTTTTTGCATGTGCTTGTTTTAATGTGTTCAGATGTGGAAGTACTTAACTGCATAATGCCCCAGATGTCTGAAGGCCTCTCAGGAATGAGAGCGTGCATTGGTGATACTGTAGCCTGGGACTGTTTTTTGTGTGCATTAGGAATGACTACAGTTAGTAATGGAAATGTAGGACAGGAAACCACCTACCTAGAGAAGAGATTGACTACAGATGGAGCCATGCACAATAATTCTGAAAACCAAGCAATATTTAACATTCAGATAAAATGAAGATAAGTCTGAAACTCAGCCACTCAAAAAGCAAGTTAAGTAGGTCAGTGAGTTTAGACCCAGCACGGCAGTTTGAACAACTCACAGAAAGTATCTGCATATTTTTCAAAACATAGGCACTGCCTAAAGCCATTGCTTTGCAGCAGATCCAGAAGTCGACTGAACATCAAAAAGTCTGATCCAAGATCTTCCAATGCTGCAATAACATAGAAAATGAGACTAAATCATCATCCTTTCTTAAGAAGTGTTCAGTCAGGGAAAAAATTTAAAAGGGTTAAGCTTCAGCTGACACGTGCCCTACTTCTCATATGAGCTTACTAGGAGCAGTGGTAGAAACACAACTCTGTGAGAGCAAGCCAAGCCTGAAGTTTGGTTTCGGCCACCTTGGGGTTTGTGTGGTGCCACAGTACTTCCCTCCGGCTCAGTCCTGCCCACCACTGGCTGCTTTGTGCAAGGGCAGAGCCTACCTACAGCCAGGGCTGCCAAAAACCTCCCTGCATATGACAAAGTTGATTGTTAGTGTGGAGAAGAAAAGGTAGCAAGTATTCAGCTTCCCCTGGCAATGTAGGTTAGTAACATGGAAGTAATGCCTCTCTGAGATCCCAGCAGGGCACCCAGAAATGCAGCAGGTTGGGGCAGTCCTATCAGAAACACCTGTACTGGTCACCGTTAGGAAAGCAGGCAGCAGGATCACTGTTTCGTCACATGGGTCCAATGCTAGTAATAAAAATAGAGTTAATGATAACTTCTTACTGGGGAATAGCAGCAGCATTGGCCAATTACTAGGGCTTCTCCCATTTTGTGTTGGTATTTCTTCTCTACTGAAAACTCAGAAAATTCCGGTTCTGGCATGCTGTTTCTCTGCGGGTTTTCAGCCCAAAACAAGAGTTGGTTTAAAAACTAAAAAAAAAGAAGGAGAAAAAAAAGAAAAATCCCAACCCAGAATAAAGTGACACCACGTAGCTGGCTAGAATCCTTAATCTCTTTTGATAGCACAGGAAAGCTTGTACAGACTTTCACAGTGAATGACTCAGGTTGGTATTTAAATTTATTTGAGAAGAAATCAACCTAAAAATATAAGTGAAGACTGATGCAGTTTTCTAGGTTAGGTCTGCCTTATTTAGTGAGCCTCATTACATGTTCAATGACATAAAACCAGGTGGCAGTTGACACACTAAACCAGTCTAAACAGGTCACAGTCTGCTCCAATGTCAATCATTTGCCTGGGGTCAGGAAGTAAAAGTAGGCCATGACTTCATTTCTAAAAACATCAGATTCGTTTTTGTTCCTTGTTAGTTTTGTTCAACTTTCATGTTGAAATACGGTGGTCACATGCATCCCATATAAGTAGCTGAATCTGAGACTGTGTCTTCAGTAGGAAGCCACTGCACAGGTTTGCTGCTGCTCCTCAGTGTGCGGTGTCTACCTCTTCCTTTTTTTGGCTGCTGAAAGGGTGGTTGTTTATTATCCCTCCTGCCTCGAGCAAAAATAATTTCAAATTTCACAGAACAGCTCTCTTAAACACCTCGCTCTATGTATGCCAAAGGTATACACATTCGTGAAACATCCTTACTGGGATAAAAGTCTTAGCTAATCAACTGGCATCACGATCTTTCATTTGGTGCAGCTCTGCTGATTTACATCAGCTGATTGATACCTCTGGTGCCTCTCTTTTCAGTTAGCAGGGTAATTACAATAATACACCTTTTTGCTAAAATAGAGTTTTCTGAAAATATATCGTATACAGCAGCCAGCCAAAAGCTGATGCTGTGTGAAAAGAGAGCTTTTGTAAAACTGCATTTTATACAAAACAAAGGCATACATTTATTTCAATGGACAGCACTTAATTGTACAATCCTACCAGCTTCATTCCTTGGTTTCCTATCTCCAAGTATTTACTCCATAGGAAAAAAATTAATATTCCTTGAAGTCTCAAAAACCAAAACACAGCATTTTACTTTCTTTTCACCTCCAATCCAGCTGTAAGGCCAGGAATTAAAGAGCAAGGTTCTCCTTTTCAGTCCCACATTAAAGTGCAGTGAAAGCAGTGGTAGATCAGCAGAGAACTGGCCCGAGATTTTTCTACTGGGGCTGTATCCCAGTCTGTGTTTCTTTTAGTATGCAGCACCACTATCGCTGTGTGATACTTCATCATGTCAGTGATGCTTTCACCAGGTATTTTGGAGGCTTTAGTAATAAAAACATAGGCAACTGCTGAATCAAGTGAAAATTCATCACAATCCTTTTAGATAAGATGCTGAAGAACCCTTGACACAAGTCTTTCGGTGATAAATTTCTATTGTGTATTAAATAAAATTACTTAGAATCATATTCCAATTTTTAATTCCAGGCAGCTGTGTGGATCATCAACATTCCTAAAGGATCTGAGGTAAATTCAATTACTGAGAAATGTTTCACCTGGTATAGAAAAGTTGAGTGGTGTGCATTACATTATTAGATGTTTGTTTATTGATTTCTGAGGAGTTATCCTATTATAGTTTTTTAATCCTGCTAAAGACTGCCTCAGGTTTTGAAAAACACTTTGGGTTTGAACAGCCATACTGAAGGAGCGATTTATTTGGTCCTGGTGTGAGAAAAAAAAAAAATCAGCATTTTTAAATTTATCACCAGTTGGAAACTAAGATTTAAATTTGACAAGGATCAAATCTGGATTAAGTATTTTAGATGCACTTCTCAATAGAAAAGAGTGAACAAGCAGAAAAATTGTAAGAGAAAGTTCATAGATGGAAAAAAATACTGCTGTGCAAATGTTGGGAGAGAAATTTGCTGGAAACTGAGATGGAAGCTTTCCAAACTCTGATATGTACTGCAGCATAAGCTGGATTTTAATGGTATCTTCCATTAATTGTTATCTTTATCACAGTTCTGTGTGGATCAGTAAATTCAGTGTAATATAGTAAGAGTTCAGCGTGTATATAGCTGGTGCATTGGGGAAGTAGTTTCGTTCATGATTACAGAGTGATTTGAGAGCCCCCCAACAGAAATGCCACACACTCTTGCTGTTATTAGGCAGGCCTGCCTGGGTTGACTTCAGCAGATTTGCAGCTTCTATTGGATATAGAGATACTAACTCCTTCCCAAAATTGCCGCCGTTGAAAGATGCGTGAGCTGTATCATGTATCTTGTGTCAATACCCAGTTAGAGGCAGCTGCTTGCTGGGGTGGGCAGCAGGAGAGAAAGGGCTCTTCAGGTCGTAGGCTTCAACTGCGGCTGACAGAAAGTGGCTGAGCAAGGCCTTTGAGTTATGACTGTGAGTCTGGATGAGATGAGTCCTGTGCTGCTTAGTCCTGATGCAATTTTCATCCAAAATCACTGTGCATGGACCTTCCACAGAGGATATGAGTTATTACCAGGCCTCTCTTAAATAATTGCTTGTCACCTGCTGCAGAATGCGATACAACAGTACCATCTCCTCTTCTTCCCTGTTTCCAGCAAAAGAAACTCTCGGTCAAACCCAATACTACTTCTTTTAGCCACTCATATATTCTCTTTTCTTGTGGCTGGTTCAAAGTACACCTTTACACACTAGAGACCAAGCAAGAATGAATTCTCCAATTCCGTATGTCTGAATACAAACCTGAGACTGAGCCATAAGCAGTTGAAAACAAAACCCGAATCCTGGGACCAAAGAAAGAGACTTGTGCTTCACAGTTCTATAAATACATTCTAATTTTGCAAAGCAACATAGTACTAGTGTTTGCCATTACCTAGTAAAATAAATAGATGTGATCTGTTTAAAAAAAAAAAAAAGTACTTTTTAGACTTCTATATGAATCTGCAAAGCATGATAAAGCTGATTGTGGGAATATTTGGTAAGGACTGCAAACTAAAGTGAGATCATTTTCCCAGTGGAATGTTGATTACTCATTTTTCTTGTTTTCCTTCATAGGAACTCTCGCCAAGGTTATGTATTTTAGGATCATAAGTGTAATTGTATCCTCAGAGCATATCAGTTCTGTTTATGTAGAGAGCATCATGGCATGTGTCATATGAATTCACTGGTCAAATGCTATCTAATGCTGGTCTGCATTAGTTCAGATTATCAGTAGTTTGTAAGTGTAAGACCATGATCTTTGTTGTCATTCAGTAGATATCTAAAACAGAAATCATCAAACCTTTTTCTCAGAGTAATCTTGCTGTTGACAACACAGGCTCCTTAGTGATAGAAGCAAAAAGTGCTCTATTTTGAGTTTGTTGAAGGTCTGCAGAAATTAGTACTGCTCTGTTTTAAGTTTCAGAATAATTGGAAAATAACCAGGAATCTTCTATTTACAGAAGCACATTTTCTAGAATAAAACTGAGAACTCTGCCTTGTAACCACAGCTTAGCATCCAGCATTGAGAAATCAGTGTAAGTTTTAATAAGGTCTTTAATGAAATTGAAGGTTTGTGTTAACAGAACGCCACAGCTTCTTGAAGTATCACAGCTGTATATGTTTTCAGTATAAAATATTATTGGCTTGAATATAATGAAAGTATAAGAAGGAAAGATGTTCTACTGAAAAATCTATTTCTGACTTTAAAGAAACTTAAACAGAAGAGGTAGAAAACATTAGGTCACTGATTGCTTTCTCCAGAGCCCTTAGAAGTCAATGGGAATTGCTGGATTGGATGCAATCAACCACAGCAAATGTGAAAGCTTGGTATGAAAATACCCTCATAAGCAAAGAGATATGATGTCTCATGGTTGTGGATGCCAGAAAATTACTTTCCATGAGGATTCTTAAAAACATTACTTTTTCAACAAATAGATGTATAAAATATTTCATGCTATACTTTATACCTATTTTCCAGGGTCCATGCTTTTAATTGCAGCCCACTGATTCAACTAAGAGTGAGGAATTCTAACATGTGTTCACACATTTCTCTCAAAGGTGTTAACTCTTCACATAACTAAGAAAGTTACTAAGTTTAAGTTATTTCTGTGTTTCAGATAGTCTCCTGAATCTCATTATGATTGTGGGCAAGTTACTGTAACTGCTATTGAGCCAGGTTGCTGTTTATTTCAGTTCACGTTGTGTTAGACTTCGATTTCTAGAACTGGTTCAAATCTACATATTTTGATGTAACCAGTAGTGAAATCTCCAATTAAGCAAAGAGGCTGAAATAACCAAGATTTACATTGATAGAGGAGTGTAGGAAAGTTTCCTTCTTGTAATGCTTGGCTGTAGTGATTTTTATTAACATTTTATTTCCCTGTTGTAGCCAGGTGATACTGGTTATCCACTGCACAATATAAAGTAAACAGCAGCTGGTTGGCTCCCATATTATTCTGTAGATGTCTTCAATATAGCTATTTCAAAATTCAGGCTGATATATCACTTTCCATATGTTTCACAGTGAATTCTCAGGAGAAGAATGTCTGTCTTAGCCTAGATGCTTCCAGTCACACTTTCCTGGTGTGGAAAAAGTCCTCATTCATACTTTAATCACAAATGTACTTTTTCTACATCTCCACAAGCATTGGCATTTGCTGTTGTTCTTCTAGCTGCCTGCCATTTGTTCGCTGGCATTGTGAATATGGGTGAAAATAAAAAAATCTTTGGACAAAAAAAAAAAAAAAAAGGATTTACCACTATTTGAAAGATTCTATCACAAGCAAGGTCATAGCAAAATACCTCAAGTAAGCCTGATAGTAGCAGCATAAAATATCCAGCAAGTATCCTGTATACTAAGGGAAAATGCAATCTCATATTTTTCTTAAAAAATAAAATTAAAAAAAAAAAAGGAGATTTTTAGTGTTTACAGGTTACTCTTGCCCTGATTAGCCATAGATCTTACTAGACTCATTGGAGGTACCCGGTAAGATCTCATTTGTCAGGATTACAGGTGAAAGCTTAGAAAATGGAGGATTATAATAAGGTCAGCTGCAAAAGGCCAGAAATACCTTCATGCTTCCCAGGCAGTGGGGTAGTGAGCGATGCTGTACAGGTGGTAGGGGCAAATACTTATTTCCCATTTGCTGTGGAGTGTCAACACACTGATTCATGCTGCTAAGCCTACAGGTTAAGGTTTCCTATTCAGCAGAATATGTAGTATAGCTGTGCCCGATATATTCTCATGCTGTCTCATGGGTTTTTGTGAACTTTGAAGACTATTCAGCCTAAGAGAGAAAGCAAATTATGAAACTTTTCCTGTAAGAGTGTTTCTTTTTCCCATGGTTACCTGTACTAAATGGCTCATTAGGGTGAAGAGGCAGCGGAGCCATAGCAGCTAATTTGCACAGTGGTGAGTGAAGACTTTAATTGTTTCTCGTCTGGCTGATAATCATAGAATCATAGAATGGTTCGGGTTGGAAAGGACCTTAAAGATCATCTAGTTCCAACCCCCCTGCCATGGGCAGGGACACCTTCCACTAGACCAGGTTGCTCAGAGCCCCATCCAACCTGGCCTTGAACACTTCCAGGGATGGCACATCCACAACCTCTCTGGGCAACCTGTTCCAGTGTCTCACCACCCTCACAGTGAAGAACTTCTTCCTTACATCTAATCTAAATCTACCTGCTTTCAGTTTAAAGCCATTACCCCTTGTCCTATCACTACATGTCCTGGTGAAAAGTCCCTTTCTGGCTTTCTTGTAGGCCTCCTTTAGGTACTGGAAGGCTGCTATAAGGTCTTGTGGTTTAACCACAGCTGTCAACTAAGCTCCATACAGCCGCTCACTCACCTCCCTCACAGTGGGATGGGGGAGAGAATCAGAAGGGTAAAAGTGAGAAAACTCATGGGTTGAGATAAAGATACTTTAATAAGTAAAGCAAAAGCCACGTACACAAGCAAAGCAAACCAAGGAATTAATTCAGTACTTCCCATCGGCAGGCAGGTGTTCAGCCGTCTCCAGGAAAGCAGGGCTCCAGTACACATAACAGTTACTTGGGAAGACAAACGCCATCACTGTGAATGTCCCCCCCTTCCTTCTTCTTCCCCCAGCTTTCTATGCTGAGCACGATGTCGTATAGTCTGGAATATCCCTTTGGTCAGTTGGGGTCAGCTGTCCCAGCTGTGTCCCCTCCCAACTCCTTGTGCCCCCCCCAGCCTCCTCGCTGGTGGGGTGGGATGAGAAGCAGAAAAGGCCTTGACTCTGTGTAAGCACTGCTCAGCAGTAACGAAAACATCTCTGCATTATCAACACTGTTTTCAGCACAGATCCAAAACATAGCCCCATACTGGCTACTCGGAAGGAAATTAACTCTATCCCAACCAAAACCAGCACACCACTGCATTCAGAGGTTGGATGGTGGAGGCTAATGACATCCTGGGCTGCATTAGGAGGAGCGTTGCCAGCAGGTCGAGGGAGGTGGTCCTTCCCTTCTACTCAGCACTGGTGAGGCCACACCTGGAGTGCTGGGTCCAGTTCTGGACTCCCCAGTACAAGAGAGAGACGGATACACTGAAGAGAGTCCAGCGAAGGGCCACTAAGAGGATTAAGACTGGAGCATCTCTCCTGTGAGGAAAGGCTGAGAGGGCTGGGACTGTTCAGTTTAGAGAAGAGAAGGCTCAGGGGGGATCTTATCAATGTATTTAAATATCTGAAGGGAGGCGTAAAAAAGACAGACAGGCTCTTTTCAGTGGTGCCCAATAGCAGGACAAGAGGCAATGGGCACAAACTGAAACACAGGAGGTTTCACCTGAACATAAGGAGAAGCTTTTCTAGTGTGAGGGTGACAGAGCACCGGCACGGGTTGCCCATAGAAGTTGTGGAATCTCCATCCTTGGAGATACTAAAAAAATCTTCTGGACATGGTCCTGGTCAGTCAGCTCTAGACGGCCTTAATGTTTACAGCCCTTGTATTGTTAAACTTTGGAAGTTTGGGTTTTTTTTTCACACAACAGGTCCCTTAAAAAAAATAAAAATAGCGGTAGCACTTTGTTTTCAATTTCTAGAATGTACTTTTCTGATCTTCTTTTTTCTCATTTATTAAATTAGAAGTATTACAGTTGATCTATCTCTCAGTCTATGAAATTTCAGAAATAAAGCTTATTCAGTGGCAGGACTGTTACATCAGCAGAGACAATGGCAGTACAATAGTACCTCTTCTTTGCTGGTGACATGATTCCTGGGCTTGATCTGTAGCTCACTGAAGATAAATGGAGAATGCCCACTGAGTTTATTCAGACCTGAACAGGGATCTGAATTAAACTGAATGCACAGAGAAAGACAAGATTTCTCTTTTTTATATCCTCAGAACTTGAAATTCTTCTGGTGGCTTTGCCCACTGAGTAAAAGTAACTTTTCATTTAGCAGCTTTTAGATGCATAGCCTTAATAAGAATATAATTTATTTTATCATCACTGGTTTAATTGCTTAGATTATGATGCTTCTGAATATGAATGGAGAGAGTGTAGTTAAAAACTTTCTCACGATATTTCACAAAAACTTAGCATGTATTTCATGTGTTAGAGACAACTAGGCTGAATGTATATTTTTCCTCCCTGAGTAACTTCTGAGTAATTTGTGAGAAGAGATACAACACTGAAGTAACAATCTGTAAAATACCATGACATAAAACCCCCAAGCTTCTCGTCACAAAGAAGTTCAGCCTTGTATTTCTGATGCATGTCTAAATTCTATAAGGATTTCAGTCTACAGATTTGAAAATGCCTAGAAGACTGTATCAGCACCTTATCAGTTTCAGTGCATCCAGCGTTTTGCCTAACTATGTCTGCCTCCGTTGATATACTGCCTAAACGCCAATAGAGTAGTTTTACATTTGGAACAAGTTCTAAAATTTAAATCAGGAAAAGAAGACCTTTGCTGCATTTTCTATAAACTTTAGAAAAAGTCTACAGAAGAAATGTTATAACCTAGATTCACAGTTACAAAAAGATTAATAGTAATATTTTGTATTCAATGGGACAAGAGAGATTGGTGTTATATAATATTTCAAAGCTGCTGAACAAAGCAACTTGATAATGGAGGTAATATGAAGTGAAATATCCAAGGTTTAAAGCAACTCTGATGGAATGATGCTGTTAAAGTCACCAGGAAGGCTGCATCTCTGGAGACAGCCTTAGCAAGGAACTAGGCCAATGAACTGAAGCTCTCAGCTTCATCTTTAATACATAAGAAGCTCGTTTTGCAAAAATCAGTGTAGCACAGTTAAATTGAGGCTCTGGTAATTACAGTGGCTGAAGTTCCTCTGTTAGATATCTCTTCCATGCTTTCTCTTATTTATGTTTATGCTGCCATGCTATCCTGCCCCTCTACCTTTTTTCTTTCCAGCCTCCAAAATAACACCAAAGTTGACTGGCATCCAAGAAAACCCAAATGGTCAGCAGTCAGGCAGTAAGTGGCATTACGGTAGTATTTCAACTCTACAACAATAAAAGCTAAGGTGTCCAGAGAAACTACCAAGAGTAGTCTCAGAGCACAGTAGGGTTAATGCATCTCTGCAAGAGAGAAGCAGCAGAGCATGGAAGTATATAGGGCAAAAGGTCAAACAGTTTTTGGTAACAGATTTACATGCAGCTTGTGGTCTGGGGTTTTAAGTGTGGTGCAGTCAAGAAGCAATAATGAAGTTTTGGAACCCACCTATAGTATTAAAAACTCTGCAGGTCATTAAAAAAGATAGACTGAGTGTCATAACGCTTACTGAGCCCAGAAAAACATAAAGCAGAGAATGTAGCAGAATTACAAGGAAAGATTGGTGCAAAAGCCAAAGACTGAAAATCAAAGATAGAAAAATATGTGGGAAAATCCCCAGAGAAGAAACAGGCATGCTGCTGCTGTTGCTGCCTTTTCCAATAAAAAAGAATAATAACCATTTTTTAGTTGATTTCCACCTGACAACATGACAAAAGAGTGCTTGGAATGACTATGACAAAAGCCTATGTCCCACAAACCCTTACTAATTCATATATTGATTTTTTTAGAAAAAATTTCTAGCCTTTTATATGTCTGGTAAATATAAATCAGTGAATTGAATTACCAGCTGCTTACACTTATATACATACAGTGATGTGATAGTCTTAACTAGAGGGATTTGAAACCTTATTACTTTTTATCTCATTTGGAAAAGTATAAATTGGGTGTTGAAACTGCAGTGAACCTTATTAAATACCTTCCCTATCCCCATTGGTTGCCTTAAGTGCACAGTAGTTCTTTCTTTTTGC
The DNA here is from genome assembly GCF_026419915.1 of Harpia harpyja. Lineage (NCBI taxonomy): Eukaryota > Metazoa > Chordata > Aves > Accipitriformes > Accipitridae > Harpia > Harpia harpyja. The sequence goes on from NC_068947.1 coordinate 30,088,021, forward strand.
TCTAAGAGGGATGAAAGATTTAGAAGCTCAAATCTACCCGAAAGGCAGCACACACATGCAGATCTGAAGATGGTGCTTTCTCATTTGTAACAAAGCCAAAATTTTATTGTGATGCCTTGGAAGCATCTCTAGATATTGATTCTGAAAAATGATGGCACAGGTTCAGCGCTAGTGAAAGCAATGGAGTCAGCTTATCCAGCTTGCTTTTGGGGACTTCAGCCATCTATCAAGTGAACATAGCAGTTTTGGCATATCCGAATGAAACATTCCTGTACAGCAAACTGTACGGGAGTGTACAGGAATGCTTAGCTTAATCTTAAAGCTACTAATCTAATATACATTTCACAATCAACACTTTTTTTTATCTCAAAATGAATTTTCAGTGACTTTTTGCTTTGAGATTCAGTTACTGTGATTTCAACTTTAAACAACTGATCTGTATTGTCAGAGAGGCTGCGAGCTCTTCCATTATTAGGCACGGGGATCGTCACGTGCTCCTTCCATTGTGCCTGTAGATCTTTTCCCTTCTCTGGCTCATGCTGCGTAACCTCCTTTCTCTCCTACGTCACAAGCACTGCAATCCTTTTCCTTTTCTGTTACATGCACAGCAATAATCTCCTGCTAACGCACCAGCTCTGACTAAGAGAATAAGCCCTGTCACCCCCAAGCTCAAGCAGCTTCTTGAATAATACCACATGATGGGAGATTACATGCTTAAAATGTATTTCAGTCTTAGAGTTTTCTTGCTTGTTGTAATTCAAGCCCTTCCTTGCAGGTTGTGATGTTGCCCAAATCCCTCCCCAGGCCTATAACCCTGTGGTCTGTTGTCTAGTATGACCTGACTCCGTATTTGGCCTTCTAATGAGTCTCCAGGTTGCTGGTGAGGCACATGCCTTCTGACGTGCATTTAGCTCCCAGGGATGGCACTTTACCATGTCCCTCAGCTAAGACATTGCAACAATAACGCTCTGCCCTGGTGCAGCACTTAGACCCCCCAAATTGCAAAGTCCTATGCAAAACAGGTTGCATTTTGCAATCCTACTGTCTCAGAATGTAGTTGATTATTAGCTTTCTTATTTACTTCTGTAATGTTGTGGTTATGTATGTATGTGTTCATATTTATCTAGCTGGGATTTTCACTAAGTTTTCAATAAATATGGTAAGTATAAACCTTTATACAACATTTTTGGAAATAAAGCAAGCAGGTTGATATATCTGAATATCCTAATATACACTAAGGATGGGGTCCCTGAATAGCTCTGTTACATAAAGTCTGAGTTCGTGTGCAAGTACTGGGGTATATAGTTGCGGTCATATAAAATTTTAGTACTGAAACAACCTTAGAAAGTGGATTAAATGTTTCTTCTCATCTCTTACCATTTTTAAACTGTTTCTTTCCCCTGGGCTCTGAAGATTGGCAAAGAGGTACTCTAGGTTGCAGAATTCTGTAGTAAGGCTTTGACGCATCATGGAGTCAGAGATCTGTAAAATACTATTTTCTTCTTCACTGAAACAAAGGGGCTGATGGGGTCCATCTGTCAGAGAAGGGGAAGAGCATCTTTGGTCATAGGCTTGCCAAGGTGGTGAATAGGGCTTTAAACTGAAGTTGCCAGGGGAGGGGAACCTCAATCCATCCCATTCCTACCAGTTTGATGTCAGTGCCAGCAATAGGCACCCAGACCCTGCAGAGGGTCAGCAGGAGAGCACCTGAAGAGCAGCACAAAGGAATCCTAGCCACTCCAGCCACTAATTCAGCTTCATTGGGGGCCCAAATTAAATGCTTCAATGCAAACACACGTAGCGTGGGGAATAAACAAGAAGAGTTAGAGACATGCACACGCCTGCAGGGCTACAATCTTATCGGCATCGTGGAGACGTGGGATGGCTCCTATGACTGGAGTGTTGGAATGGAAGGATACGGGCTCTTTAGGAAGGACAGGCAGGGGAGACAAGGAGGGGGTGTCACCCTCTATGTCAGTGACCAGCTGGAGCACATGGAGCTCCACCCGGGGATGGATGAGGAGCCAACTGAGAGTTTATGGGTCAGGATTAAAGGGAGGGCAGGAACAGGTGACATTATAGTGGGGGTCTCCTACAGGCCACCCAACCAGGAAGACTGAGTGGATGAGGCCCTCTATAGACAGATAGGACCAGCCTCACATTCACAAGCCCTGGTCCTCATGGGGGACTTCAACCACCCTGATATCTGCTGGAGGGACAACACAGCAGGGCATAAGCAGTCCAGGAGGTTCCTGGAATGTGTTGATGATAACTTCCTACTCAAAGTGATGGAGGAGCCAATGAGGAGAGGTGCTATGCTGGACCTTGTTCTCACCAACAAGGAGGGGCTGGTGGGGAGTATGAAGCTCAAGGGCAGCCTTGGCTACAGTGACCATGAAATGGCTGTGTTCAAGATCCTTGGGGCAGCAAGGAGAGTGCACAGCAAGCTTGCTACCCTGGACTTCAGGAGAGCAGACTTTGGCCTCTTCAGGGATCTGCTTGGTAGAGTATCATGGGATAAAGCCCTGGAGGGAAGATGGGCCCAAGAAAGCTGGTTAATATTCAAGGATCACTTCCTCCAAGCTCAGGAACAATGCATCCCAACAAAGAGGAAGTTGGACAAAAATGCCAGGAGGCCTGCATGCGTGAACAAGGAGCTCCTGGACAAACTCCAGCACAAAAAAGGAAGCCTATGGGGGGTGGAAGGAAGGACAAGTAGCCTGTGAGGAATACAGAGAAATTGTCCGAGCAGCCAGGGATCAGGTTAGGAAAGCTAAAGCCCCGATAGAATTAAATCTGGCCAGGGACGTCAAGGGCAACAAGAAAAGCTTCTATAGGTACATCGGTGATAAAAAGAAGACCAGGGAAAATGTGGGCCCTCTCTGGAAGGGAACAGGAGACCTAGTTACCCAGGACATGGAGAAGGCTGAGTTACTCAACGACTTCTTTTCCTCAGTCTTCACCAGCAAGTGCTCTAGCCACACTGCCTAAGTCACAGAAGGCAAAGGCAGGGAGTGGGAGAACGAAGAACTGCTGAGTGTAACAGAAGATGAGGTATGAGACCATCTAAGGAACCTGAAGGTGCATAAGTCCATGGGAGCTGATGAGGTGCATCCGTGGGTCCTGAGGGAACTGGCAGATGAAGTGGCTAAGCCACTATCCATCATATTTGAGAAGTTGTGACAGTCTGGGGAAGTTGCCACTGACTGGAAAAGGGGAAACATAACCCCCATTTTTAAAAAGAGATAAAAGGAAGACCTGCAGAACTACAGGCCAGTCAGTCCCACCTCTATTCCAGGCAAGATCATGGAGCAGATCCTCCTGGAAACTATGCCAAGGCATGTGGAAAATAAGGAGGTGATTGGTGACAGCCAATATGGCTTCACTAAAGGCAAATCGTGCCTGACAAATTTGGTGGCCTTCTACGATGGGGTTACAGCGTTGGTGGATAAGGGAAGAGCAACTGATGTCATCTACCTCAACCTGTGCAAAGCATTTGACACTGTCCCACACAACATCCTTGTCACTAAATGGGGGAGACATGGATTTGACAGATGGACCACTCAGTGGATAAAGAACTGGCTGGATGGTTACACTCAAAGAGTTGCAATCAACAGCTCGATGTCCAAGTGGAGACCAGTGACGAGCGGCGTTCCTCAGGGGTTGGTATTGGGGCTGGTTCTGTTTAATGTCTTTGTCGGTGACTTGGACAGTGGGATCGAATGCACCCTCAGCAAATTTGCCAGTGACACCGAGCTGCGTAGTGCAGCCAACACGCTGGAGGGAAGGAATGCCATCCAGAGGGCTTGAGAGGTGAGCCTGTGAGAACCTCATGAAGTTCAACAAGGCCAAGTGCAAGGTCCTGCACGTGGGTTGGGGCAATCTCAAGCACAAATACAGGCTGGGCAATGAGTGGATTGAGAGCAGCCCTGAGGAGAAGGACTTGGGGATGTTGCTTGACAAGAAGCTCAATGTGACCCGGCAATGGGCGTTTGCTGCCCAGAAAGTCAACCATATCCTGGGCTGCATCAAAAGAAGTGTAACCAGCAGATCAAGGGAGGTGATTTTGCCCCTGTACTCTACTCTTGTGAGACCCCACCTGTAGTCCTGAATTCAGCTCTGGGGCCCTCAACATAAGTAGGACATGGATTTGTTGGAGTGAGTCCAGGGGAGGGCCACAAAGATGATCAGAGGGCTGGAGAACCTTTCCTATGAAGACAGGCTGAGAGCGTTGGGGTGGTTCAGCCTGGAGAAGAAAAGGCTCTGGGGACACTTTATAGCAGCCTTCCAGTACCTAAAGGGGGTCTACAAGAAAGCCAGAAAGGGACTTTTTACAAGGGCATGTAGTGATAGGACAAGGGGTAATGGCTTTAAACTGAAAGCAGGTAGATTTAGGTTAGATGTAAGGAAGAAGCTCTTCATTGTGAGGGTGGTGAGACACTGGAACAGGTTGCCCAGAGAGGTTGTGGATGCGCCATCCCTGGAAGTGTTCAAGGCCAGGTTGGATGGGGCTCTGAGCAACCTGGTCTAGTGGAAGGTGTCCCTGCCCACGGCAGGGGGGTTGGAACTACATGATCTTTAAAGTCCCTTCCAACCAAAACCATTCTATGTTTCTATGTAGTAAAGCCAAAGTTGCATGGGATGCCTGAGTTCATTATGGGCTCTACTACCCAACTTTAAGAGTAATATTTTGCTGTGTGGTATGCTAGCTGTAAAATGAAGGTATTAGTTCCTGCCTTCTTTAGTAAGCCTATTTGAGGTGAGATAAGTGTGAAGGGATAATTATACATTATTATTATGATAATGCTGTTCTTTTTAATGTATGGTTTCATACAATACTTCCTAAAAATCTTATTGCTATGCCATTGAAGCATTCATTAGCCTTTTCCATGTTAAACTATGATTTTTTCATTTTTTACAAGAGAGAATGATTTTCTGATGTAACTGTCTTTCTGGCTGGGGACTTTCAACCAATGTTGAACTGAAGGAGAGAGAATATGTTTCTTTTTCAGAATGCTTTTCTTGGCAGGCACATGAAATGGATACAATCTGGAATTATATAGAAGAGTTTTAGGGTGGAATTAATTTTCTTTTTATTTGGCTATCTAAAAGTTTGTCATCCAGTTGAGGTTAATTGTGTAGCTAAATATTTTCTAGTGAGTACCTAAGTAAGTCTGCTATCAGTCTTCCTCATAGTCTGGTTATTCTTTTTGAGTCTGCTGTAGAAAAACTTTTGTCAATCCAATGTAATGCATATTTTCACATATGAAATGAGCTTTCTATTGCAAAGTTGTGATTTTTTTAACCTGGGTGTACAAGTTTCTGTATTTAAAAAATAAAAGTGTATTTGGAGGTAGTAGAAATAATTTATCACAAGTAATAATGTAAGGGAGGTCAAGAGCATAGAATTCTTTCTTGTGATTTCAGTTTCTTTCTACTAAGAATATGTCTAGCCAAGAGACAATTATTCCTGCCCTATTACATAGCTATAAATAACTGAAAATTCAGTGGCATTTATTCAGAGAGCTGGAGGGATTATTAGGCACGGCTTGGTTTAGATGTATTTTCTGAGATATAAAAATTTTACCTGAGTTTTGCTCTGAAGTTTGAGCCTGGAGCATGTTAGATGCGTAATTTGTAAGGGCATCAGGTAGCAGAAGGTCAAAAAGTGAGGTCTGTTCTGTTTGTTGATGTCTCTAGACTAGAACGTGGCACAATTCAGGACACCAGAGTTAAGTTGTAAAGTTATAAGGTGGAAGCTGGACTGTGGTCTCTATGCAGTGCTGAATTTTATTATCCTGAGTGGGACTACATGTGAAATACCGTGGCTTATTTAAGCTTGGGTGACTTCATTGAAGCATTGGTAAAAGAGAGAGAGCATGCTTCTTTCAAGGTGCCACAGGAGCTTGCACTTGAATTTTATGGACTCTGTTAGGTGCAGAAGCTTGATCATCTACTCTGACAGATGTATAGAAACTCTATGAGTTCAACATAATTTCTTCTTCATTTTAGATGGCAAAATCTGTGACATGGGAAAGGGCTGTACGGTTGAATGAATCATAGCATACAAGAAGTCTGTAACTGAGATCTATTTTTCCTGACTTCTACTCCACGGATATGTCTTCCCTTACTCCACTGTCGTGCTGTCATAATTGCCATCTAGGCTTTGTTACTGATACAATGGTGTTGTTACAAAAGAAACCTAATTACAAAAACTGAAATCTTCTCCTTTAGCCCTGTTCGAAATTCATATGAAAGGTGGTGAAAGACACCATAATACCAATACTGTAAGGTTTTTAAAATACATTTTATTCCTGGATTTATTGAGAAATGTTATTAGTAGATTTGGAGCATCAAATGAACAACTGCATAATGCAAGGAATAAGAAGCTGACAGCAAACAATAGATCAGAGACAGCTAAAGCAGAGTGTTAATTGTGGTTCAGGTTAAATATTTGGAGGGGCAAGCTATGAACAGGAGAAAAGGTAAGAAATTATTAATACCAGTTTCAGCCAGTCAGTATCTAAGATCTTGATTTGCTGAAAGACATCTGGAATGTTACTTGAAGTCTCAGTTTTAAAATTAAATTGAGTGCTTAGGAGCCTAAGGCCGTGGTCAGCCAATGACTGCAAACACAACTGTGCATGCTTAAGATGCTACTGCCCACCACATGGCCACCCCCCGAACTGACTCAGAAGAGCAGAGGTACCTCAGAAGGGGTATGAATTCTCCTAAATTGCCTCAGTACGAAGTTAGTTGGATTAGCTTAAACTGCTGTTCAAAGCAGTTTAAGCATTAGATAATTGACAGCTTTTGTGCTAAAGTTACTATGAAGCAAGTAATGGTAAACATTTTATTGTTTGTTTATGAGACAGCTGAAATAAATATATTTTAAGCAAATAATTTAATAAAAGCAATAACAACAGTAATTAAACTTCTTACCAAGTATGCAAAATGTACCAAAGACTTCAACAATTCTCAGAATTATTTTTGTGCTGTAGTGCTTAAATTTTCAGAGTTGGCAGGAACAGTAAACTAATTAATGCTGGATAACAATGGAATTCCTACAAACGTGTATATGACATCTAGATTAATACCAAATGAGGCCTTCATGATTAATATTACCATGATGAACACCAAAGATATTAATAAAAAGTAGACCAATAATTAGACAGTATCAACCAAAAGAAGATAATTCAGTACAAAATGGTGATGATCAATATGAAAAAAATCAGTTTCACCCCTTCAAATTCTTGTTAGCAAAATGATAAGGATCTGACTAAAACTGAAGAGCCCAGACTGTCCTCTTAAAAATGCTGCAGCCTGATCCTTTCTGGTGAGGCAGGCATACATGTCTCTGCTGCCTGAGGGGCACTCTGCATGTTTTGAGAGAGGTGGTACACTGCATTCAGCATGACCAAATTTGGATCCACCCAAGGACCACCGGCAGCATCGTTATGTACAGAGAAGAAAGTATGTCTAAAGTCTGCCAAATATGGTTTCCTTAAAACTCAAATAACAGAAGAAAAAAACCCCCGACCCTAATTCAATAGCTGTGCAGATGGCACATGTGGGTAGTCCATGAGAAAGTTTTTCTTACTAGTTTCTTTGCATATCATCTCCCTGTAGACTTTCTTCTACCTCAGTAGCCTTCTCACCTTTGCCTCTGTTTTTCTGCAGTTTATTTAAAGGATTAAATTTAATTGAGGTAATAGATTGTCTGAGGATTTATTTTAAACTATAACGTGCTATAACCTAGTAAAGTTTGTATGTATGAAAATGAAGTGTGTTTTTAAAATATGCTCAATATTCAAATTACTGACAAATGTTATTAGATTTTGGTGGAGTCGTGTGGCAGATAATTGATCAGTTCATGCTGATGAACTGATGGAGCCAAACCAGACATATCCACTGAGCATCATATGGTGCTGTAAGAGGAAAGACTATGTTTGGAGGTTGTTTGCAAGGAGAGAAGTACGAGGATACAAGAGAGTTTGATGCAATACACTGAGGGGATTTTTACAGATGAAGATGTATGGAACAGGTCACAGAATTTCACTCGCTTTTCCTACCCTGCATCTGAAAACATATCCTCTACAATGGCACCCAGTGCAAGGGGAGGGCTCGGAAGGTTGGCAAGGAGTCAAGGTCATGGTTCGGCATGCAGTATCTTGTCCCAACTCACAAAGTGAACATCCGGCCACCGCTGATGATCATCAGGTCACAGTGACCCTAGCCGCTATTTATTGCAACAGTGTATTGTTTGTTGTGTAACCACGTGGGCATGATACATGTAATCTGCTGTTAAAAAGAAAAAATATGTAAGTTGAGGCAGGGACATCCCTGAGTTGAGCCCTGACGGGACACGTGATCCAATCGTCCCCATTTCCCCTGCAACCCTCCGATGGTTACTGGGGTTCCTCACACCAATTGGAGTGTGAGTATATGATCAATAAACCAATAGCTATCTAGCCCCTGTTGTGGTCCCACATTTCACCTAAAAGTATCAAACTGCACAACTGTTTGTGAGTATCTTTTTGCCTACACGCAGCATTCTTGACAATTTTTTCCTATGTCTCCAATCACCAGTGAAAACACAGCAACCTCTATGATGGTGAGCGAGTGCTGGGAACTAAGACTCTCCCCAAAGGGAGCTGCGACGCTGGGAAAGCATAAGGGACAACGAGATGAGCTACAGTAAAATAAACAGCATGATCCAATTACAGTACTATTTTCAGAATATGTTTTTAAACATTTTTAACTATGTTACTGAAAAATGAAAGTGATAGGAAAAATCTTCCTGCTGCAATATCCAGAGTGGTTAGAATGACTTACATGCAATCAGTACTTTATTTGATGAATGTAACTGTTCTCTGTTCATGGAACAGCTCTGTGAAGTCTGCAATGTCCTTTAATGCATTTGTTGTTCAGAATTATTTGACAAAGCATTACTTCAATGTTTCTCATTTAAATCAAGCGTTCCATGGGATTTTGATTTTAGTACTTGTTTCTGAAATCCTGTTGGTTATGTGTGAAAGGTGGATTATGCTGTATTGCATTATCCTCTGATTGGACAGCTGGTGCAGGCAAGACAGTCCCCCATGCTTGTAAGATTTTATTTTATTTTTTTCTATAAACCTCCTTTTCAGGCAATTTAAACATAGTTGTATAAGTATCCGTACAGTTTACACTGCACAGAAGTTGAACTGGAAAAAATTTTAAAACATTTTGAAACAGTAGCGTGTTTAACCCCTGTCCAACAAATCTCCTGAACTTCACTCTGTATGATAGGAAATACAATCTGGGACATAGAGAAGAAAGATATGAGACATCATCATCAGCTTCCATAAACAGCTTACCACATAACTCCTGTGCTCTATTGCTGCAGTTCAGTCAGAGGGACAATGTTAGTACAGTAGAGTTATTTCTGAACCAGGAAACAACTTTTCAGCAAAATCCAAATTTTCCCCATATATGCATTTAGTTTTCACAGAAAGTTCCCTTTCTTTTGAGAAACTGGAAGCATGACATGAATCTGCATTTTTGTCAAAGGTGACATCTTGCTATGGAAGGTAAATGGCTGCATATACATGGTGGCAGGGCAAGCCACAAATAGACACTTTAGGCTTTTCCTTATGTAGACTACAGGAAAGAAGAAGCGCTAACTAAGCTTTCAAAGCTGCAAAGCAGCTATATAAACCCTCTTAATTTCAAACTGGTGTTGAGACCAAATGGCTTAATTGTCTAAGGCCAAATTCACAGCTGAAAGAGGTCTGCTGATGCAGCTCTGCTATCAAGTCCTGCTGGTGGTAGTGTCGTTAAGACTTGAAAAGATTGGGTTTGCCACCATAGCCAGTTCTGACTCCCTGGGTGAAATCTACCAATAAAATTAAATCTTTAAGGAAAAACACTCTTAAGTTATATGCACCAGAGATTCTACTGGAAAATGTTATTGAAATGAAAATTTCTTCTCTGAACTACAATGTTGTAACAGTGAAAGATTTTTATGTTTGACTATGGCCTTTGAAAATCAGCAGTGAAGTTTTATAAAATTGAATGGTGAAGCCTTTTTAAAGCATATATTTCAATCCAGAACAGAGCTTTCCAAGAGCTTGCCTTGTGTTGAACAACATACTTGCCAAGTGAATAACACGGTACCAAGCCCAGGACAGTAAATCCTGCTGAGAGGTAAGGTGTATTGGACCAGCTTTGGAGTTGTTCCAGTGTGGTTCCACCCCTCTGAATTCACTTGTATCATGGATGGAGCAAACTCACATTTGCCTAGAAAGTGGTATGTGGACATACAGTAAGATACAGCTGCAACAATACTTTTTTTTTTTTTTTTAAATAATAGCAGTAGAAATGTTCCCATAGAAATACTGGAGTAGAAGGCATGTTTGAAAACAATAGGAGATAAGATGATAATGCGACCACTTTACAACTCCTATAAAATTTAGTGGTCTACAATGAAATAATTTGACTTTAAAAAAAATCAAATGTCAGTGGATTTTTTTTTTCCAGCTCACCACATTCACTGACCTTTGCATTGACTGTTCTCTGTGAGCCTTTGAGATGGAGCACATGCAGCATGTGGAGTCCCATGTCATGTCGGTCGTCATTCTCTGCTTGACATTTCTTGTGTTCCTAAGTTGATGTGTTCCAGATTAATGAGGCATTTGTTCTCAATCAAGAAGCTATTTAAGAATACACTTTTAATTGTAATGGGTTGTATATGATTAATTATTTCTACATGGCTTGTTCATATTTTTGGATAGTTCAAAGCAGATTTTTTTTTTTCCTCCCACTGGGCACTGCCCAAATCTTTTCAATGTTCATACTAGTTATCACCCAATAATTTATGGAAGTGAATTGTCTTCATGTGGGGTTATGAACTTCTTTGATAAATTTGCCTGGAGCTCTTTGCTGTAATGACCTTCAATGTTCTTTGTCTGTAAAAGGAATAAGAGGGCTAAAACACAAGTTAGTTGCAAAAGTTGTGTGTTTAAGTTAATTCGTGGGTTTTTTTGAAGGACTCCATTGTTTTAGGACTACTCATCTCACAGTTGGTTCTGATGAGTGTATGTAGCTGTTTCAGTATTGTTCTGTGCTCATCCTTCTATTTTAATTAAGGTCTGCTCTTTTAACTCAGCTATGTCCTTAGAAGAAACTGTGTTTCAATGGCCAGTACATACCAAACTGGACCAAGTTGTTCCCTACATGTGTGCTCCCTGCATGGGGGAAAAGGGACGCGCCATGTGTTTTCATTTGCAAAGCTTGCTTCAGACTTTTTTCACACCCTGAAGAATTTCCATTTGTTGCTGTTCTTGAAGGGACAAAAGGCTCAGTACTTAGGGCTCTGGGTCTTGAGGGATTATTTGAAAACTCTGATTTTATGACCTTTCATTTCTCTTGGTTGCATGGGACATAATTTTGGCAAGTGTAACCGTGGGCCAAATGGTGGGCAGCACACCAGACTCTGAGCTCAGAAGGGAGTTTGTACTCATAAGGGAAGAGATTTTCTCTCCTCTGAAGAATAATTAAATTAGCATTGATCCTACCCTTCCCATAAGATCTGTTGTTTGTGGCTACAGAGATTGCAAATTAATCACCTGTAGAAGGATTTGGGTGCAAAGGGAGGTTCTTTCCCTTTTCACATCACCTTTGTCTGCAGCTATCACATAGATAATCTGATCATCCACTCACAAGATACATTATCCTTTTATTAAGTGGGTCCAGTCTAGTAATATAATAGCCATGAAAGTGCTACAATAAAAGTATAATAAGAACCCAAAGTGCTTGCTAGAACTGTCTGTAGATAGCAGTCTGCTATTCACTGCCTTGTGACTGATTTTTTACAACTTTCATGTGAAATGTACTGTGGGCAGCTGGCATCCAGCTATTTTTCTTGACTGTTTCCATTTTAGATGAGCAGGGGTAACATTATGAGGAAAGATCCATTTGTTCAAAGGGACCCATTAGGTCTAAACTTAGGGGCTATAGCATCAGATTACGTGCTATCTGTGGGTGGCTTTTTGTAGCATATGGTGATTGAATCTATGTTCTCTCCTTCTCTTATACAGAATATGTCATGAGGAGCAGCTCCTTCAGAAGAGCTTTCTCTGTAGGAAAGACATTCAAATTACTTTGATTTTTCCTAGTATCCATCATGGCAGTATGTTCCTGCAGGGTAAGGGACAGAGCTTTGTCAGTTGGGTTTACAGTAAAAGGGCACAAGTGGTGCAGAACGACTTAGCAGAGAATTAAAAGGAGGAATTGCAAATGAAACAAACTGTAGAGTGGTGACAAAGTGCAGAGATGATGAAAACATCCAATAACTGCCCCTCTGCCCCCGCCACAGCAGTATGGTGTGTCATTCAGGGCTCTTCTCACAAGTGCCAGTGACTCATTTGGGTGAAATTTCAAAGGTTAGCACCCTTCCCCATTCCTCGGTGGGAGGTCATCGCCCTTGATGCAGAAGCAACAGATCTGAATGTGTTATTGCATATAAGCCACCACAGCCCATGGCTGATCTGTTTTAATTTAAACTGCTGCATAGTTGTTAATGCACAGAGCAGTAGAAAGAGACAACAGGAGAGTAGAAACACTTGACTGTTTCGCCAGTCAGGAGGGCAGGAGGGAAGCGTAATCCTCTACTTTTCCCAGTGCAACTTGATGGTGCTCGTGGGTCAGAGCTCTTGTTCTAGAAAGCACTTCTCCTATCCTGGCTGTCAGAGGCTGAATTTTGCACTCAGAAGTGCTTTTGTACAGATGCATGCGTGTGAAGGGGGCGAGATGATGGCAGAGATGAGCAAAGAAAGTCTCTGAAGTACTGTTTTTGAATTCTGTGGCTACAGTTACACTATCAATAAAAGCCCAACAACGCAGCTTCAAGAGAGTGCAGCATGTGTTAGCAATTTTGCCCATGAAGTTTATTTTACTGCAAAGAAAAAGAACAACTTAATTTTTTAGCCTGAAGGTTAAGACACAGAAAAAGCCTGTTTGAGTTAGCCTGCAGAACAGCAGAGCTGAGAAGTGGAACAGCTATAGTTAAAGGCAAAAGGGCATATGTGGAGACGGATAGAGAAGCAAAAGTGAACTAGACTAGTTCACATCTCACTGAGGCTGAAAAAGTATGCCTCATTTAAAATGATAATTTATGGAGGTCTGATTGCCAGGTATTCAATTTGGTCCTGGAATCACTTAAACTCAGATTATATTTGTGAAAGAGTCATGCTTTGCACAAATATTGTCAGTGTCAGCTGTATTGAACAGTCTGCTTTTTTTTTTTATATTAAGTATAATTATAATTAGTTGAGTAAAATGGCAATTATGTCCAAAAGGGGCCTGTTCCAATAAAAAATTGTGTTATGCTACCTATTGCAAGTCTCATAAATGGTTTCATAATCAGATTCAGTCATCCTTTCCTCTATCTTGATGGCCTGTAACCTACAGAATCTGTTGTTAATTTGTGAGTTTGGGGTTTGAATGGAGCTTGCTGTGAAGGTTAGGCAGAGTTAGTGCCAAGCACCCTCTTTGGAGAGACTGATGTAAATACGACTGGGCTGGCCCAACTAGATCCTCTCGTAAGGTCACCATCATTAGCTGAACTTTGGAACTGCTGAACCTAGTAAACTAGTTCTGCTAAAATAGTAAAACTTTCCTACTGAACTGAACTTGAAACAGCTTGTGTGTTGAAGTCAATTGCTGATCACATAAAGGAGAGAGAAAACATTTCTCAGAATATTCAAGGAAAACTTATCTTTGCTGTAGTCTTCATCTGACAGTGTAAACAAGTGACCAAAATGATAAAGGAGAGATGCTTGTAGAAATGCTCAGTGAATGGTAGGTTATATAGAATAACAGGTCATGCAAAGTCTGTAGGAGAAATGAAAATCAAAACGGTAATTTAGGACAAGCTTCCTAATAAAGAAGATTTGCAGGTTCATTGCAAAGTGCATATTATTTTATAGACACAGTAGTGAACATTATTCTGTGAGAAAGGCCTGGAAATGCAACCAGTGAAAGAAATTCTAGAGCTGAGTTAGATTTAAAACTTCATTTCTCAAAACTGAATTGTCCTCCAAAGCATGGGTTGGGTGGAGCAGGATGAGGAAAAAAAATCTTCAGTTATGTTCTGAGAGTGAGATGGTCAGATCTAAAGCATGCTGAAGTGAGAGCTCATATTGATTTTGCTGAGGTTTGTATCAAAGAACAGAGTCACAGGTATCGGTCAGAGCAACACTTCTAGGCGCACTGTGGGAGATTTTTGCTTGCGGATACAGCAAGACTGAAACGCTGAGCTTCAGCTTCTTTATAAAGGAAGTAGGACTGAACTGTTCTGGGAATATTTGAACTTTAATAAGCTGATCTTTAATAAAAAGACCACTCACACCATGGCAATCCAAAACTCACATTATAAGAAATTCCCTAAGGACAGTTCAAATTAGAATTTGTTGTTTTTCAAAACTGCAGTTATCCAAAATTCATGCATAGCAATCTATTATCTTCCAAGCCCAGGGCATTTCCTATTTTAGTTTCATAAATGCTTACCCTGGCCATTAGACATGGGACAAATACTAAAACCAAAAGTAACATTTTTGTTGGCTTTTCCTCTTTTTGGAAACCTTTTGACCCACACGAATTAGTATTGATCTCTTTGCACCTATTGAATACCCCTCAGGGAACTCCCATAGCACAAATCTGAACTGTGTTATATAAAACCAGATATATTTTAGATTAACTGTTTTGTATATTTTATAGCAGCATAGTTGCTAAAAGGTCAGCAGAGCGATCTTATTCTTTAGAGAATGAAGATAATGAAAACACCTATACTTGACACATTCACCATTGACAGAACTGGTGAACCTGAGCTTGTGTGAAATAAACTGTGCAAAAAGTCCTGGTGGAGAAATATCTGCAGTAGATGTTTCAGTAGGGAAAAGATATTGTCTGGCTGAAAAATATAGGACAAATTCACAAATGCAGCATGTTGCTGTTTAACAGATATACGTGGCCTTAGGGACCCATGTGGCTCCATTACTCATCCAAAGTTCAAAATAAAGAGAAAAATAAGTTTTGACAGTCACTTCTGAGGGAAGTGATAACAGATCAAAGGACTTTCTTTTATTGCGATATTTTCATCATTATGGAAAAGAATCACTTTGGACTTTAGCTGCTGTTTGAAATCTTTACCTTTTAATAAGTGAACTCTGTAAATGTAGCTCAGAGAACAAAGGTTCCTCTTTTACAGTTAAACTTTTAACCCTTGAGGTTGAATTGGTGGAGACCAGAGGGAAAATCCACTGTGTTTTCACTGAACTTTTTACCCTTTGAAAAAAGCTGAACAAGTTTAAAGTTCATACACTGAGCAAGAGGTCTCTACTGGGGATTTCTGGTATTATTAACTTCCTGACCTCGGATAATTAAAAGGGAAGAGTGGAGACTTTGACTCAACTTTGAACTTTTAACCTCTTGAGGAACGTTTTTAGTGGGCAAGTGGTACACACAGTAAACTCTCTTATTAACTTTCTTTAACCCACGGACACAAAAAATGTCAGCAGGCCAAAATTATCCTTTGTCCTTTATGTCATATTTCTATTTGTGTAGCGGTTAAAACTCAAGGGAGATATTGTTTGGATACAAAAAGTGACAGAGACAACTATTTTCCAGGAACTGGTAAGTACAGTAGGCAAGCAAAAGGGAGAAGCAGCCATGAATCTGTCAGACACTGCAGCAGGGTTTGTAATTCAAACTACGTTGGGTTTTACCTTTAGGACATACACCAATATTTTAGTGTTGCCCCTTAGCAAAATTTTCCTTACAGAGTGGAGGCATTTTATCTCTTTATTCAACTGGGCTTTACTTCCTCAAGCATTAAACATAGTGATACTCAGCAGCCCAGAAGATTATGGATTTATTGACTAGGAAATAGTCAAACGAGTTGCATTGTGAATTCTGTATTTGAGCACATAAAAATTACTTTCTCATGGCTATAACATAAGTGAAAGAAAAAATCTTTGCTTCTTGTCTCAGCAAGATGAAGATTATCTGTGGTCAGTTGTTTGTCGGGGGTACTATTTACCATGAACTAGTCTGGGGAACAACGTGGGAAGCAGTAAAAGCTTCATTTAAACCTCCTAGCATTAGTGTTATGGGGGCACAAAATAGAGTTATGAATCCATGTAGTCAGAGATAAAAGAACTTAAATGAAAAAAGAATACAAAGAATGTTGAATGAAAATATTTCCCGTAAGAGAAAGCTGTAAGCTGCTGGGGCAAAATGTCAATAATTGGTATCCTCTCAATTTTTTCACCGTAAGAAAAGGAAGAACACAAGTGAGTTTATGTCTTATGGTTCCCTAAATGTTTATTGCATATCACGGTGTTCCCAGTCATAGCAATCATTTGTCTTCTCCACTAGAAACTCAACAGTGTTCAATGTAAATTGTAACATTCATTTCAGTTTTCTTTAGATGCAGAAACACAATCAGAAAAAACTGCAAAATGTCTTTTGGAAGCAGATGTGCTAGAGCATGAAATTGCTGTGTTAGGATTATTACAAGATTAGCAGAAAAATCTTGAGGCTGGCTAGACATTATGGTAAGTATGGATGCATGCATCTTTAAAGTTTTGAATTTGGAAGATTTTTCAAACCTCTTGATTAAAGCCAACTGAACACTGAAAAAAAATTGCTTTTAAAACAAATACACGAATCAAATAGTTATTTAGGGGATCATCCTATATGTTCTGGTGAAAAGAACTCTGAAAGACACAAGTCTTGAAAATTTTGGCAAAAATGCACCTTTGCTTGGAAAGGCACCAGATTAGCCTGGTTTTCTATTGGTTCTCATTGTTTTTCTACTGCTTAAAAATATTGGCTACATTACCAGATGCAATTGTGATGCAATTCAAATACATCTATAGAGTGAAACAGTTAGTGTGGTAGGACCCAATATTCGTGCTGTATGCATATGGAGGGTGTATTTCAGACTAGCTCTTGTATGATTCCAGGAGCCAAACACCCATAGTGGCAGAAGCATGTTATGAGTACCCCTGAGGTTTATTTTCTGGTCTGTTTTTAACCTGGAAGAATCTATTTCATGTGCTCTGTGACTGCCTTACAGTGCAAACCAGAGGGCAAGAAGTGGAGATGATGAAGAGATGCACTTCCAAAGCACCCTCCTGTTCTGGACTGAAATGCCTGTGTAGGTGCACTTGGTGCCATTGAAACAAGGAGCTGGAGTTGGCCTCTGTGACCAGGTCACATAACATGCTGAAACCATCCTCATGGTTTGTAATTAGCAATGCAGGTGCAGGCTCACCCCTGCAGCTGTATGGGTGCAGGCATGCGTGTAGTAGGCTGTGCCTATAGCGGGGTTGGAGAAGTGAGCGTCCTTGGGAAACCCGCATTAGGATCTGGTGGCTGGGAAAGAGCCAGCCCGTAGCCCTCCTTCCACAGATGTGTCTATAAGGGTCAATGTGCAAACAGAATAATAAAAGGCCATTTAGTATTAATCTTTCACTACCACCAGCTAGGAACATCATCTGTGCCTCTTAGTAGTTTTCACAGTGACCCACACTGGGATGTGTGTAAGTGGAGGGGTGCTGAATGACCATGTGGTCAGAAGCACTTGCTGTTAAGCCTCCACAGAGGTATCCAATATTTTCTGCTTGGGGTAGGACTGTCACAGCATGTGACAATGAAAGCCAGCTTCCTTCTGCTCCACCCACAGAGCAGGGTGAATCCTTTCATTGGGCTGAGTTGGTTCATCCTCTGCTGCACCAGAGGCACCGAGCAATCTGGAGGCTGGGCAGGATTTCCCCTGCTCCCTTTGCAACTTTTAGCTCTGAAGATTTTCCAGATTTTCAACTGCAAGGTAGGAGGCTTCAAAGTCTGGTCACTATGCCAAAGTGGGCAATTTTTCATGTGGATGGCAAAAAGCACTCTTGGAATAAAGGCCCAAGTCCTCCAGACAAGCTTAAATTCCTGCTGCAAAGCATGGTGTTAGTAAGAGCATCTCTACTAGCAGGTTACCCAGATTTTATTTTTTTTCAGCATACACAAACCAGTGCATTTTTCCCTCATCCAGATCACTGAATTGTCCGAACTGTTTTAGTGCAGAGGTTTTCCAAAAAGCATTCAGCTTGTGGTATATAGTTGGCACAAAAAATTTCAGCTGGAGCTAGGCAGAAGTTTGGCAAAGTTACAGGCAATTGATAGCAGGGTGTTTATCATAACAAGCATTGGGAAACCTTGCTACCAGCCCTTCCTGCAATCTCACAGTTCATACACAGAAACAGAATATGTAAAATCAGCTTGAGTGTATATGCATGTGAGTGTGTGGATGGATGAAAAGTGTCAACGTGTGCTTGAGTTTGTGTACTGCAGAGAGCTACTCGTGAGAAAGTAAGTACCAGAGCCTATACCTAGGCATGGATTAAGGAAGGCAATTAGACACATGCTTAGACACTGGGGGTGCTTTCCTCTAGCAGACCTTTGCAAACTCATCTGTCCTTGTGCACCACTGTGCCTGTGGAAGGACTGAACTTCTGCTTGCCCTTAAATTTCAGCATTAGTGAACTGGCAGTGGCTGTTCTCTGTGGCAAGACCCTTGGCTCTGCTGATCTACATTTGCTCTCCCTTGGAGCAAAGAGGTGTCTCATCTGTTTTTGCAGACTTGCCTCCTGAGCATTGAGAATATGTTCAGCTTTTAGTGGAGATGGAGATGCAAGCAGGAAAAACCTGGTAACAGAGATACTTAGCACTCATATAGGACTCTTCACAGAGTAGCTATATGATATAGGAAAACATTGTTGGGACAAAACTGCATTGTATTTTTTCCTGGATGGAGCATACAGGTGTTATGGAAACAGATAAAATGTAAACCAAATAATTATTATCATCTATATATAGATGGAGAGCAGAAGTTAAATGGTTTACCTGGACTTCAGGGTAAAACCATGACAGGATAATGTTTAGAAAGCCAAAGCCTTGTTCTCAGTCCTGCACCCAGCCTATACGTCATTACCTTTCTCTCATGCTGAATGTAGGTAGCTTTTCTTTTCCCTGCTTTCTGCGTGGGTGTGTGATGGACAGTTTATAAAAATTGGAAAGCAAAATTCTCACCTGGCCCTGCACACTGAAACATGTATAAAAGAGGAATCCTAGTAAATGTCACATCCCAGACACTCTGCCCTTGAGTCCTTCAAAGCCAAATGATCAAGGCTGAAATGTATTGCATGGAAGGAAGGAAGAAGAATTAAAAACTGCTCCACCTTGCAAAGGGATACTTACAGCTTAAATTCTGGTCAAGATGAGGGACAGAAAGGAGATATAACTGAATTACAAGCCCTGCTTGGGCATTTAGGGGGGATAGCATCCTCCTTACTAGAGCTAAATGGAAAGACCAAACCTAGCTCTAAATATGTGAAGTTAGTCAGGGTGATAGTAACGGTGGTAAAAACTGGCAGTGAATGTATCCATCCTTTCGTCGTGGGGTTCTGCCCTGCCTGCAGCTGCCCTTGGCTGGTCTGAGCACAGCTGCAAGTGTCTGGCCGATGAGTTGAGAGCCAAACACCACGTCTGTAGGTGGAACTGGATCATATTAAAACTTTCCCCTGCAGCATTTTTTTTCTGTTGGGCCATTTCACCTGCTTCACCCCTCACACCAAGTGGATCATGTGGCCTTGGGAAGACTCTGATTTAAAGTGCCAGAAAGGAGGAGTGGTTGCAAGGAGGAGCACAAGGAGAAAGTTCTGCCAATGAAAAGGAGCAATACTGGAGATCCAGAAAGTGATTCCCTGACAATGTGAAATCAGGCTCCTCTGAGGGTGTATGTTCCTGCCCTCATCATGTTTCTCAAAGGCAAGCTTGAAAAATCTCACCTTGGACTCATTTTTGTTCCTCAGCTGTTGCTCTCTCAGATAATGTATAAGTCTAATTACATGCAAAGATTTGTCTGTAGTGACTGCTACTTATGCCAGGTTAGCTGATGGATGCATGTGTCTGTTTTTCATTATTACTTTATGACTTTGCAGAGAAGACATCTGAGTGTCCACAGGGATGAAGAAGACATGATCCCTGCTGAAAACTGCTTGCAATCTAATTTGAGACTTGATAGTGAAGGATAGCAAGACAAAATGGTGAATAGATGTAGGCTGAGCAGGAGTTTTATTAGCAAAACAGACTGCATGCTCATCAAAGCTGCCTTTTTTTATGGTCAGTTGGAAAAAGGGGGGGTTTTGGTTTAGTTTTTTTCAATGTAAGTAAGTCTGTGGGGCTGATCCATTGCTACAGGTGTTAAGAACGATGTGCCTGAAGTTTGTGAAGTGGCCAAGCAGATACTGGTGTACAAATCAAAGGAAAGTTTAAATTTAAGATTGAAGCTCATCCTATAAAGCTGAACTTCTCATAAGCCAGCACCATGGTAGACAACTTCTCTCCTGTTTGCTTCTTTTGTGCCATGGCTGTATCTCCAACAGTTTAACAGAAGAGCATCCCAATCAGATTAGCAATTACATTTCAGTCCTTGTTGGCTAAGCTGGCTAATGGCAGAGAAATCTTCCTCCCTTGGATGGTATTTTCTTGCCAGGAAGGGAGAGCATATTACTCTCCACTGGTTAATTTATAGAACTATACAAAAGGAGGGACAGATTCCCATCTTCATGTCCAAATTGCTTATTAGTTGCTTATTTTTTTACTCTTAGCAGTGGGACTTCTTACACAGAATAAAGATCAAAGTGTGTTTTTGTCTCGTGCCTTGTGCCTAACCAAAGCCAGATAATAAAATATATTACTCCTTATGTTCCTTGGTGAAGAGCTGTGAGGCAAAAAGACACGTAACTTTATTTTAGAGGAATATACTAGTTTAAATCAGAGGTGCTAGTGAACAGGAAAACAAATAGCAAAACAAGTGTTCTGGCTTCTAATTAAGACATATTAAATATGTCTTAATTATGTCTAAAATTAAATATGTCTAAAAAAAGAATGAACCACAACTGATCAGATTTTTGGTTTTATAAAATTTTGTTTTATTTCACAGTCTCATCAATACTAAAAAATATATCTGACATTTAAGGCATAAGTGCATAGCCCAATTCATCTGATAAAATGCTTTTCCTCTGACACATTTCAGTCTGTCTACTGAGACAACAGAGAATTTTTCTCTGATGCATAAGTGATGCCTTACATGTTATATTATTATTATATATCCTTAAAACCTTTTCAGTGTGCCTTATTCAATATTGCATACAGTAAATAATAGGATACTTTTAGTATTCCTAGTGTGAAATATTAGAATGAGGAACTAAAAATAATAGATAAAAAGTAACATTAATAAGTAGCTGATATTTTAAAAGGTTTTGTTTGGTATTAGGAGTACAGGATATTTTCTGAATGTTTGTTATTCATCCCCAAGGCTTTATTTTTTGATGTGCCACAAAAGTCAAATCAAAGCACATAACAGCGATCTGTGACCATGGTGAAGATACCATAAAATCAGTGGTCACAAGTAGTACAGAAAAGATTATATTGATTCTACACAACTGAAAAATTGCTGCTAGTAGTTCAAAAATTTACACTTTGCTTCCTCTTATGAAGGACCCTTATTATGTTCTGGAAATATGTCATTATAATGAATTAATATTTGTCCACCATCAAATACTGTCCAAGAGGAAGTCAAAGAAGAAGCCAATTAAAGGATTGGGGAGTTTCCTAACTTCTCACTATTTAAGGAAATTGAAGTAAATCATAGTAAGTGAAAGCTCAACAAAATCAAAAAGTAGAGCTGAGAGTCTGACTCAGTGAAAGAACATCAGGAGTCATCATCTGGCTTGAATTCTGGCTGTACCCCAGCTTTCCCTCCCAAGAAATGCAGATTCACCCTCCTTTTAAAGCACATTACCACCTAAGCAAAAAAATCCTCTCATCTTTGCTAGTCACAGTTGTAAATTTGACATGCTTGCTTTATTAGCTGATATACACTAGATTTAACAAAATGCATTTGTGTTGTGCCATAAGATGTTCTTGTTTACAAGTACCCTGTTCCCTGAAGAAGGGTAATTTTAATGTCATAAGAAACTTCACTTTTTTTTCTAACACTGATATACCTAATGTAAACAGCGTTCCCCAAGGAAGAAACGGGAAAAGTAGGAATGCAGAAAGCACTGTATGAAAACTTTTTTAGGACCATGCCGAGCCTGCCTTTTCTCCCTGGTGGCAATGGGCACAGCACTGTGCTCTTCCTCGAGTGTACTGCCATTTTCTCCTTTTAGGGTAGCAAATCCTGATCTGTAAAGTTCACGGTGGCACAGGAGCCGCAGCCAGTTCCAGGAATCTACTGCTGTTCCCTGGGTCAGCTCAATGTTGCTTTCATCAGAAGTGTCACTGCAATAGGGAGAAGTTGTTATAACAAGTTTCAGGAGGCATTGACATAATCAGGTCAGCTGGAGGTGCATAAACAAGGGAGGGGGGAACAAAACCCATAGAGAAATTTATATCTTTCTATCCTGTTCCTGGGAGATACAAAGCAAAAAGCCTTTGCTCTCACCTGCTGGTGTGGCATCCTTGCTACCCCTTGCTTTTCTCTTTTTGGCTGTAAGGCATTTTCTTCACTGCAACTTGACAGACCCAAGGACATTTTCATCCATCGCATGGTTCTTAGGCAAATTTTCCCTTTCTTCTTGTTGTTATCATGGCAAGCAGATTTTTTTTTAACAGGCTGCTTAATGGCTAGGTATGCCCCACTGCGGGGATGTCCATCAGTGAGATGGAGAGAGGATGGGGTCTCTCTGGGGGCTTCGGAGCTTCTGGGGAGGGGAGAAGAGGGAACTTAAAGTAATATTGTACATTGCAGGAACATCTAGGGAGCTTGCACTTCTGATGATGAAAACATTACTGGGCTTTTGTATTTTCTCCTCTTGTAAGCCTATTGATAGTTTTTCATGACAACTGTGATCTGAAGAGAGCCAGGAAAAATACTGTGTTATGTAATTTGCATCTGGAGATGGCACATGCTAATGCAAAATTTAGTTAATCATAGAGCAGGCTGCTATTACAACTGAGGCTGAAAAATACTTTTTCAGTTTAAAAAAAAAATTAATCAAAAAATGTTGAAATTACTGGAGAATCCTTTTTTCTGATGTGACACTAGTCATATCAGAAGTAGGGCCTGCAGTCCTGGGTGGAAGATGAAGCACTGTGTATTTATTGGGCATTTAGACTACATGCTAACATGCAGGCCAATATTTAATGCAATCTCTAGCTGTATTGCTTTAAGATAACTGATTTCACGAGGAAGAAAAATGGCAGATTCTGTCCTTTATGCTGTCACTGTTGCTGAGCTATTCGGTTTCCTTTGGAAGGAGAGGGCTTGGGGAATATGAAGAGGCGTCCCCATCAGTCCCATCTCCATTAAGCATCCAAATTAACCAACAAAGGAAGAGGCTGGTGTTAAGAGGGAGACGGAAAACATGTTTTATTCATGAGAAGCTGAAATTTTGTGATCTGCTGCAGCACTGAATTGCGAGAACTCATGGATTAAGGGGACCAGTTTTAGGAGATCGTCTTGGGAAAAGTTTGAGGTGCTCTAAAAAGAAGATGCAGTTGACAGGTTAGATGCTGTGACCTTCTCTTTACAGCAGTGCAGAGCTGAAGACTGCCTTTGACATTAGCAGGCGAAGACCTGCAGGGGTTTTGGATAAGACTGATGTCCTTGTAAGTACAATCTCCCACTTCTGGCAAGAGAGTGGCAGTGTATTACTCTCTGTATTTGGATTATTACCACGCTTTCTACCTACTTACACTTCACTTGCAATTTTGGATAAGTAGAGTCATCATCTTCATTTATGCCCCAAGCTTTTGTCTGGTACAGCTGTGTAGTGTTAACAGCTGCTGGTTTTTGTTACAGAAGTGGCTGCATTTTAGGAATAGGCAATGAGATTTCTGCTCTACAGTTTGTTCAACCAGTTTGTAAAGCACTTTGTAGATCCAGGTGTGTAAAAAGTACTTAATAACATTGATCTTACAATAATAATGATTTGGTAAAAAGAGATTGTGGTGTATGTTTTGATGTGCAATTTACTACTGATTTGTTATACAGTATGCAGAAAATCTTGGGCTCATGTTACTGAGCCTCATTGAACAAAATCCCAAGTCTAGAAATCAGATTACGTTTGTGCAGCTCAGTGATTAAAATAAAAAAATATCACTTGTATTTACATTCTTGCTGCAAATCAGGTCACCCTGCCCTTTGAGTTCTGTTTTCCACAGAATGGGCCAAATCCTTTCCCAGTGTGACTCCCTTACTCCAGCACAGTTGCACAAGAAAGAAAAAGTATACATTTTATCTGCTTTCGAACCATTGTACAGAAATAACAATAAGACTGTAAATGACAAGAAAATCAGAAGAGAAAATAAATATCCTATCTTAGCTATGCCTTCCTCTGTAATACCATACTCTGCTGAAAATACAGATACAGTTCTGCTGCAAACACAAGAAAGGAGTTGGGTCCATTGGGCTTACTGCTTCCTCTCTGAGCTGGGAGGACTGGGTATGGATTAGCAATGAGAGGGGATATGCTCACCTGAGCACCCCACAGAGGAGGTGCAAAGAGAGAGCCAAGTGTGGGTACTAGCACCAGGACCCTTCTGGGAGAGGCGGGAAAAGGCAAAGGGGACCAGAAAGCCCTGTCTGCCTTGCACAGGTGGGACACCGAGCAGGGAGCTGCTCACCTTCAGTGTGGACGGGGCTGAGAAAGGCATTGGGGAGAAGGATAGAGCTAGCTGGGAAGGCAAATGTGAGAAATTAGAGGCTTTCTGGAGAGTATGGGATCAAGAGAAAGGTCAGACAAGGTGCCTGGGGAAGAGACGGTGGGACTTCTTTGGTACAGAGAGGAGAAGAGATGACTGGAGTCACCCATGCCGTGTAGCAGGAAAGCTTTCAGTGGACAACTGATTTAAACCCTCTGCCCCTATACAAGAGAAACTGGCCAAGACAGTCGTCTTTCTGTTGTCTTGTCTCCAATTACTTTGCCATAGACAGGGACCTGCAGTGCCCCAGACTCTGTCTGGTGGCAAATAAATAAATCTGATTGACTAGCGCTGTGAACATTAATGCTCTGGGAGTAGCAACAGAGTGGCATTGCCCTTTGTACATGCAAGGGCCAAGAAAAAAATATACTATAGCACTTTTCTTCCTGATGTTTAGCTGAAAGTAACATTAAAGAACTCAGCTCCTCCCAGCAGGTCATTAAGCCCCAGGAAATACCCTGTTCCTCTATCGTTATTGTTTAATTATTTTCAGCTCTGTAATCTAATTTGCAGTTTGACTCTATGTTGATTCTAGCTGCCATATCATAACCTTTGCAGTACAGGAAATGTGATGCAGGGTCAGCTGTACTGACGTCTAAATCTTTTGGTGAAAATGGCCTTTTTCTAAGCCTGCAGCTTCAGGAAATAACTTGTTTTCTAGAAAGCCTGAAACCTTTAACATTCTGGAGATTTCACTTTCTCCTACTTCCTGTTAAAAATGTTTTACAGAGTTTACAATGCAAAACTGAGTAATAAAAGGTCTTTTATTGAGTATGTGTCATCACTCTTTAGTTTTAAAGCAGGATGTTAGAGAAATATGTCACACAGAGGAGCTGTTAACGTATTCCTTTTATTTTAATTAAATATAACAGATGCTTCAGGTGTTCTAAAAAACAAGGAAATAAACTCATAGCTCTGTGGGTAAGCTGTCTGAATATAGGAATTACAAATTAGGTAGATTAACAATTGAAACAATTTAAAGCTTGAAGTATTATTAAATATGTGCTGTCTAAAGCAGATAGTTTTACTTCAAACAGAAATAACTGAGTTTATGCAATACCTACTACCTACTTGTTTTCTCTAGAAATCTCCAAAAACTAACAGGAAATTAGAGCTGTAGGGAGCCATCTGCTTTGAGATATGTCTCATCAAGACTCTCGTTCTTATGTCTGGAATTGTTTGACAAAATACAGGGATGATACATACAGTTCATAGTATATGATATATGAGATGCTTTTGAGCTCAAAGGTTCTTCTGGATGTGTATTAGTCACGTGAGCCTGCATGAGGGCACTTAATCTGAAATAAAGCAAAAAGGGAAAGCATGTGAAGGGGTGTCTGAAGTGTAAGTCTCCAGGAAAAGCCGTCAGAAAAGGCACAGAGGGAAATCATCTAGACTGGGAGATGAGAATGGGGGAAGCATATGGAAATTAGCGATCAGCAGTCCAAGGACTACATTTTGAGTGAATATCCTTAATGAGTAGGAAGTATTGCAAGCAAGATTGTATTTTGTTTTTCCTGTAGCCTTTTTGTTTCCAACCTTTGCATGCATACCTCTGAACCTTGGCTTCAAACCAGGTTAAATAAACCTTCCCATTGTTTTGCTACAGGTCTGTCTTGGGTCAGGGTGCACCAGGATGAAACAAAGGGCCTAAGCCTGCAGCCAGAGGGGCTCAAGGTATCAGAGGTGCAGAGGGAGTGCCTGTGCTGTGTGTACTGAGGGGCCCTGGGGTGCCCATGCAGATGCACTGAAGCTTGTGTTGCCACATGTTGGGTTGTGAGGCGTTCCTCATGGCTTGTGCAGGATAAGCTCTTTCTCTGCAGTATACGGGCAAACACGGGCCATTTCTCAGCCTGTGGGGATGGTGAGGTACCCCTATGTGCTTGTGCCCTGCGTAAAAATGAGGGTCCCGTCTCACTTCAAAATCTCAGGATCTGGGAAAATGAGATTTCCACGTAGTGGAGACGGTCCATTCTAGGCTGCTGGACTCAGCTGTGTCGGATGACGGTAAAATGCAGTGTGCTGTTCAGCCTTCCTCATATTAGGGGTGTGGATTATGGGAATGTATGGAAGAGTTATTCCTGCTCCTCTCTTCTCCTTTGTCACATAGTTCTGCAGAGCTCTTGAGCCTGCAGGCTACAGCAGCCCTTCTGCCAGGAGGACTGCCGTTAGCCCCACAGCAGGGGATTTCAGGAGCTAGTGTTAGTACACTGAAGTGGTGTGTGCTAACTAACCATTACAGTGAAAAATACAATAATACTCTTGAGTTGTCTCAGAGCTGTTGTTCAAATGCATGTGTGTAGAGGGGGAGAAAAGAAAAATTGCAGTTAGCCTCCATATCCCCTACACAGGAAAATGATTGCTGTGGTGCCTAGATCACCTCCTCTCTACTCCCCAGCCCTGTGTCAGAAATATAGGGGAGCCTCCAATAATATGAAATAGTCATGGCATTGCAGGTGCAAAGCCTTTCCTCCTGAACGGTACTGTGGCAGCTAAGCCTGGTAACAGAGTTAACTGAATTAATTTGGTGCAAATGAGACCGAAATGGATGTGTAAATAAGACTCCATTGTTATATAGAAATGTTGCACTATTCCAAGTCCTCTGTTGTTCGTACTAGGGGAAAACACTCTTTCAACAACTATCTTGAAAATCAAACTCTGCTTGGCTGATTAAAAATGAATAGGCAGCTTTATGGCCTCAGCCTATATTCATTTTTAGGCTTAAAAATTCTGACTGAAGTAATTGGAAGACCTTTGATTCATTAGTAATGCAGGATCAGGTCCTCTCTCCACATAAAACACATAACAAAAGGTAAGGAAATGGCAACCTCCCCTTTCTTCCTCATGCAGCATAGTGACTCTTTTCTATGATCAGACACAAATGTAATGATTCAGGAAGAAAGGCCTTAATGCTTAGAAGAAAGGCTGAAAAGAGATGATATTCAAATGACAGCTAGAAGAAGGGAACAATGCTGATATAATTGGAGTAGACAAAGGATGTTCACTTTGTGACACACTTTGAGAAACATCCAGGAACATTCGTTATGCCAAAGCGGGTTCATGGTTCAGTGGAAATGCCATCTTCTGATGGGGAAGTAAGCAGGAGAGGCAGTACTCTGATAAGACAAGGGAGCAAAAATAGTTCAGGGTTCCAGAGTGGATAGTTGTATACAAGTTTAGATATATTATTATGATAATAGTCCTGCTAAGTGTGTATAGCATTTTCCTTTAGTGGTTGTTCCCCTGAGGAATGACTGCAAACTACTGCTGTTTGCTAACAGAGGAGCCTTTTTAATTCACTTCATAAGCAGCAGTGTTCAGATGATCTACCTTCTCCTGTAGTTGGTACTTATGAACTAGGGACTATCTGTGTTTATTTCTGGATTTAAAATACATGATAAGAAGGCATGGTGAAGCCTACTCATGCCTTAAACAATGTCTGATGACATGGGAATTATTCAGATTTACCTACTCAAATGCTGGCAGATCTGCCACAGCAGTCTCATGTAACAATATGCAATAACAATTGGAGTCCTTGGTTTAAAGAAAAGTTTGCAGAAGTGGCTTTTTTAAAAAAACTTCTTATTAGAAGAAAAGCTTCTCTTTCCTCACTCAAGCTGCAACAATTTCCACAAAGTATAGGTACAGGGAGGCAAATTACAATAGAGTTCAACGACACAAGCCAGCCTTAGGCCATTTGGTCTGACCTGAATGACATGTTTCATCTGGCTTAGCTCTTGGTGACAAAACATGTGTGTGCTTGCATATGTATATGTATACACACAGACACACTCACATACATATATATAGTAGTACATGAACTACATAAGTAGTCTAATATCCATATATGTATGTGAGTGTATACATATATATATGTATTTTACTTTGTTCAAAGGTGAATTATGTTCCTTTGTCTGGACTGAAACCCTGTGAGAAAAAGTATGTTTGCTCTTGGTCGTATGAGCAGCTGAATCTGCTCGGGGTAGACATTTCCAGGGAGGTTGGCTGGAGAGGGTGCATCCACTGAGCTCTCTTCAGAGGAGTAGAAACATTTTCCCATGCAACAGCAGGGCTGCACAGGGTTTGCACCAGTCAGAAGATCACTGAGAAACTGAAATCAAGACTGAAAGCAGGACCTGCCTGCAAGGATAGCACAGACAGAAGGGGGAGCTCTTGGTAAACTCTTCTAATACCCTTCTCAGTGGCTGAGATTTTTCTCTAAGTTAATTGTTCCTTTTTTTTATATATATATTTTAATAATACCTGGGGGGTTTGAGCATTTTTAAGTTTTAGGGTAGCTGAATAGGTCTAGGCACATTCACCTCAATGCTGTTGTCTGGCTTGGGCCACACAGTGCTTTCTGATACAAGCCCAATAGTTTGTACTAAATGAAGAATAACTTCCATATGGGCAAGCAGTGTTTTCCCAAAGACATGAGAAGGAGGAGAATCTACAATATCCCTGCACAGAGTGCTGACTGATTTCACTTTTAACAGTATGTTCTTTATTCCTAACTGGAATTACTTAGGCTTAAGATCTTAGCCTTTGTTTTTGTTGTTATGACTTTCTTTGCTAAATTGGTGAGCCCCTAAGCTACAAGTACCTTCTCCCCAGTAAAGTGATTTTAATGGCAATCAAATCAGCTCCCAATCTTTTGGATAAGAAATAGAGATGAAATTGTCTCTCAGTGTAAGGCATCTTCTCTTTCCTTCATATAATTTTTCATCTCCTTTCTGTGTTCTGGTTTTAAAATGTAAGCATTAGACCTGTATGTAGCATCCTGGAATATATCTCATCAGTCTGATTCACCAAGGTACATTCATTAGCCCTGTTCCTGCTGACTGACCTCTCATAGGTGCATCCAAAGATTGTATAAGTCTTTTTTCCCAAGGAGATCAGGTTGAACTGCTGCTCACTGTGATCCAAAATCTTTAACAGAGATACAACCAGGGTGTAGCATCTCTAAGGGCTATGTGTGACTCTTATTTCTTGTTTCTCTCACTCAAGAAATGCATGAATTGCTATAAAAAGTTTTAGTAGTTTAACAGACTTTTTTTAATATAGTAAACAAACTACATATAATTAATAAACAATATATATATGTAGTTACCAAAAGAAATAATATTGTGGTAGGTCACTTGTTGTTTTGCCAAGAGCTTTGGTATGTTACTGTTGTTTGATATAAACCTGGTTTTGCAGAAAGAGTTATAGATGTAATTTGGACTGTTATGGCACAGCACAGCCTCTGGTGGTTTGATTTTCCAGATCTCAGAGACCTAGAAGAGTCTGCTGGTTGTACATTAAGCTAAGCTGATTCTTCCGTAAGGTGATCCTCTATATCACCTTGCCCTCTGAGATGTATAGCATATTTTGTGTTACAACTGACCCCTCAAGGCCTTGGATTTTGAGCAAAGGATTGCTCAGCGATGATGGATGCCTGTAATGCATTCTTCTGCGAACTCTTTCCAGAAGCTTCTTCTCTTCCTTTTTAAAAAGAAAACACCTCCTTCTGAACTTCCCATCTTTCATACAAAATCTTAAGCTGACTCACAAGTAACAAATAGAGGTTTCAGTGTACTAAGTTAGATATCCACTTAATGCTGCATTATTCATTAATAAGTAGTCTGATACCCATTGGTTCCTTTGTTATGAGTGGGGAAAAAAATAATCTATACACTCCCCTTCTCTTTTCTGAAGTACAAGCAGCTGTTGCTGGCGTCACTTTCAGTGTTTTGAACTTTCCATTGTGACTGACTACTGAAGATTTTTCAGTGGAGATACCTGTGGACACAAGAGGCAGATCTGGCTGTGAATAAATTCTCTCATGGGACACACATCTGTTAAAAGCTGCTATTCAATTTGCAGTATTATTATAGTGGTATTAGGTGTGGCAGAAACCAGCCTGTGATGTGTCTAATTTGGGGAAAAGCTATCTATTTCATTTCCTTTATGCAATCTGATTGTGCATGTGTATGTACAGGGTACTTCTGTGCATGTAATACTTAAAATTGATCTCTTCTTAGTAAGAAATATTTGGCTCTGAGAGCCTTAGAGCTGAAAAATTAAGTAAATCAGTATATCGCTTACTAAACCAAGAAGTAATAGTTTGAAAACAACACTTGTTCATTCTGATTTGCACATTTGACCTTGAATATGTATCTAAGGCAAGCAACATTCTTGAGAGGTGGTGCCAGGATGTAGGTTTATTTCTTGTGATTACAATTCTCTAGGCTACTCTCAAACATGTTTCTGTATGGTAAGCCAAACTTATCCTTGGAGTAAGACCATTTTAGTCAACGAATGCATTTGGCCCATTAACTTTAGCCTGCGATAAAGTCAAGGGCAAAAGAATATTCTTATGCAAAGCAGAATCACTGTAGATACGCTACTAATCGCTGAGGATTAGAATCAGGATATACCTGTCCTCATAGCACCTTCATATGGCTTTTAAGCCTTTTTTAAATAGCAAAATTACAAGAATTTTTTTCTCTTACTTCTAAGAAGAAATCGTAGTTTCATCTATTAACATGAAGTGGTGAAACTTTATTAGAAATGCAATTAAGTTTCCTAAATCTTTTAGTACTTCTGTGCATGTGATTGCTAAGCAATACTAGTTCTAATTACAATTTCATAAACTGCCTATGGGCAAAATGGTAGGCTGTATGTGAACTTTTCAGTATTACTGTTTGGGCTTGAACATTCTCATGAATTATTTCAAACCTACATATTTCAAAGGAAAATAAGTTCAAAATATCTATGTAGGACTGAAACCCTGTTCACCTTAACCTTGTATGTAAATCTACAGGAAATCAGTGGGACCACTTGGTTGAATATGACATCAATCATCTGTAGGCTCTTGACTTTCATTTTAAGTGGCGTTTTATAATATGTAATATTTTGTCTGAACAATACTGCTAATATCCTTCCAGTATTCCAAAAACACAACCCCCCCCATGGCAGTAAAGTATTTTATTGGCAGAATTAAAGGGATTTTCTCCTGCAAATTTAAAGACTTCTTACATTTTAATTTTGTTTAGACTCATCATGATTGGATTTTAGCAGCAAATACTTTATAGTGGGTTTTTTTAATGTATATATGTATAAGAGCAAGAGATTTCATTCATAAAGAAATGCAGCTCATCACTATATTTAATTACAATGTTCTGAACTGAAATACATAGCCAGTGGGAATAGGACTATTGATTAAAAACTAGGGTAGTTTCTGTTTAGTCT
Organism: Harpia harpyja; assembly: GCF_026419915.1. Classification (NCBI taxonomy): domain Eukaryota; kingdom Metazoa; phylum Chordata; class Aves; order Accipitriformes; family Accipitridae; genus Harpia; species Harpia harpyja. Next base: position 30,120,061 of record NC_068947.1, read on the forward strand.
GTTAGAGGCTCTTCTTTTTTTTCAATTACTGTGTGTAGGAGAGGTCAATCTGATCGCATTATAAAATTAGGTTGAGACAGTATTTCTATCACTGAATTGCATGTGATCCATTTCTTAAGAAAAGACACATTAGAATACTTTCACTCTAATTTCAGAGCACTTTGCTGTGCCTGGTATAAAGAGTTTTTATTTTACCCTTCAGATTCATCATTACAAAACCAGAGATGCCTACAAAACAAAGAACACTACAAACTGATATTCATATGAGTGTAAATAGTCTTTTTTGCACTATGTATTTGCCTTCAATTTTAGAGAAATTTGCTATGGAAATTACAGTGGATGTTTGGAGAGCATAAAGATGCAGATGGAGTATCACATGGATTTTAAAGAAGGAGATCTCGTAATAACATCTGAGAATTATAGATCTTCCCAGGGACAGCAGCTCTTACCTGACAGCCTAGCTGAGCTGTCTGAGCATCCCCAGCAGGGAGACAATTGGGCTGAGAGCTGCTGAGCTCCATGGACATGGGATGCTCCATGTTTATCACACAGGTGGCTCCTCTGTGGCAACTGTTTTTATTTTGTATTGCAGCCAGGTTTGTATCTGTCTGATGAAATACGCTAATGAATGAAATGCGATAATGTTGATATATGAATAAAAAGCATAGTAAGATTTTCCAAGAAGATAATCAGGTTTTGCTTAATGCTGCTTCTCAATGAGTTATAAATTGATAGAAAACACCTGGAAAGGATCTTGAAGGGTCATTCCCCCCGCCTTGACACTGAATTAGTCCTACCTAAACCAGCCTGACAGATGTTTGTCAGGCCTGTTCTTAAAAACTGCCCGCGTGAGGACTCCATGGCCAGCCCAGGTAATCTGTCTTTACAGGTAGAAAAGCTTTTCCTAGTGTCAAACTAGGAAATTTTCTTGGTGCAATTTAAGCCCATTATTTTTTGTCCTCTCCACAATGGATAAGAAGAACAGTTTATTTCCTTCCTTTTTTATAGCAACCTTTTACATATTTGAAAGCTGTTATCATGTCACCTCTTAGTCTTCAATTCTCTAGACTAAACAAGCCCAGTTCTTTCTATACTCTCTCAAGGGTCATGTTTTTCAGGCTTCTGATCATTCAGGAAGTGTTTAGTGAAACTCCCACTGACTTGGGGAACTGAGTTATATCTGCACTGTAAAAATCTTGTATTAGCAAAGCATCTAGACTTAATATAGACATTTTTACATAAGTGCCTTGTAACTGGCTTTTATATCTAAATATATTTGCTTAAAAAATAACAATAGTACATCTTAGCAATGACCTTGTGTACCCACACTGGTGGGAGCACTCAGCCTTTGACTTTTGTTTTAGAAACGTACGTGGGACAGATGGATATCTAGTATACTCACATGACATAACATCTGCTGGTGAATAATGATTGTTATAAAGACATAAAATAAAGCAGTGAATGTGTTTACAAGTACTCAACCAGTGTTGCATATACAGTAGTGTACAGAGCTAGTTGAAAAGAAGACCAAAAACAATTACAAAAAATGTGTCCCTATTCTCCTTGAACAATTAAGATATTTTAAATGTTTCTGCCATCTCTGCAAGTATATGCAAAGCTGAATGAAGAAATAATATGAAATAAGATCATCAGTCATCAAAAAGAGAAAAAATGCTGATGGTGGACGTAGAGCTCCTCTTCTCTTACGGTTACTTTGGCTGCCATTCTTTTCATACCTCTTTAGATGTCTGCAGTACTGAGGAATTAATCTAAGCTAGTCACTGTACAGTGCCTTTTTTGAGTGGTAAATAAGAGTTTTTAGGGTGCGAATCACCTAATCATATTTAGATATCTGTTTCTGGATGAGATGAATTGCTGCTGAACTGTTTTTTTCCACTCCATTAATTTTAACTGAGTCCAGGTGACTAATTCAAATGAGTAGACTCTGCCTAAGTTGCCAATCATGTCTCTTAACAGGATTTTCTTTAGACCCTCTAGGGTCTATGGCAGCAAGTCCATGTTGTGGCCTCTTTAAAAGAAAGCACTGAAAAGATGACTAGCAGTCACTGGGAATTGAGTTGTATGGCTCTGATGGTCAGCAGGTAGAAGATCTGACACTGGCATGACTCCAAGGGGAAGTCTGTCATGGGTGAAACATAGTTCCAGGAAGGAGAATTGTACTATCTCTTTCCAAAGAGAAAGGAAGAAAGACTCAGAAGCAAAAATGAGTAAGAGAAAGAGACCTTCAAAGACTCTCCAGAGGAGGACAGCAAAATAAAGAAGGACTTAAGAAACAGCTTTGGTGGAAGCATTTAGGAAAGAGCATTGGGAAGACAAATCAGGATGATCTTATTTCACCTAGATCCCAGGGCAGAGGAGCTGTGAGGAGGAGTAGGTAGGCATTTCCTCTGAATTGCTGTTTCCTACTTACTTCTGAATATTAGCAGAAGACCAGACTATATAGACTTCAGGGGTGTTGATAGCTGCTGGAAAGGAAGAGCTGGGACAGAGATTGCAAAAGAGGGATACACACAATGTGCTTTGCTAGGGAGGAAAAGGAGACACCTGAGTTTGTACTTCAGTGGCTGGAGAGGGTTTGAGGAGACAGGGGATCTTCATGCTAGAGCTGGAGGACTAATTGAATTGAGTTCAGCTGAAAGTTTGGGAATTACTGGGATAACTAGAAGAAAACTGAAGCAGGTTGCCTGGAGGGCTCTCCTGTGCTACAGAAGGGACAACAGCCTGTAATAATACCTTTGTTCTGAACACCAAGTTGCATCATCCTCCTTCAGGAGCGGCCTTGGAGGGTGGTGGTTTCTGGGAGCTGACTCTAAGGTATGACTTCTTCTATGCTTCCCACCCTCCCCCACCGCCTTGTTTCTGTGCTGCTCCTTACCTGTATCTTTAGCCTATCATATAGTACTTCATCCTGGTTCAGATATATTAGTCAGTGCAAACTGAAGTCAGGTCCCTGCTCATTCCTTCTTGCTGAGGTTCTCTGGAGAGACAGCACATTCAAGAGCAACTGTACATGCCTAGATGTGACAGTAGGTAACTCTGACCTAAGCCAGGTATTCTTGCACTGCTATTGACTCCAACTGACAATTTTTTACCCCTGAACAGAAAATAGAGTAGGTTCTGCTTATTTACATCACTTTTATGCAGTTTTTTTTTCATGAGCAATGATAATGGTAAGTATGAGAAGCTGTTTGAGCATCCCACTAAAGTACAGCTTTATTCAAATCTAATGTGTGACTCTGAAGAAAAGTTTGTTCCCGTTCTGGCTTGTTATCCTGTTTTGATTGGTAAGGGTATGATACAGAAATTTCTCTGAGTTTTGGATTGCTACCTTTCTCAATCTAATCATTGGGTAATGTCTAATCTGCAGCCGAGTATGAAATCAAAGTAAAGATTAACAGATTCTTCAATGGTACTCCCAATCCAGGAAATATTCAAGGAGTAGAAGTTTGTGGTTGGTAGCAATACATGTGCTTCAAGCTACAGAAACAGTTAGGTAATAGTCTATGTCATGTCTGGCTTGACTTACACAGGGACTTTCCTGTCTGAGGCAAATGCTGGACAGAGATTGGTATTCAGAGCTGCCCAGTGACTGTGTTAACCTAACCCTGTCCTTGGCTCAGGAAATATTTGAGTTTTCTGTAAAAAATGGGCAAGTGAGACTGACAACAATCTGTCTAAAAATAAGTGAAGGTCAGCGGTGATGTCATCTTCAGGGAGATCATCGAGGTTACAATCCCCACTCCAGTCAGAGACGAGATTTGAAAAGGTGTTTCCCACATCGTAGAGATGTATTCCAGTCAAGCTAACTGAGGGGAAGAGAAATAAAGACTAATTCCCACTCTTCCCGGCAGCACAAGTACGACTGTGGAGCACTCCCTGTAAGCAAATAGGGCACGATGCCTAAGTCCCTGCGTGTTTTCAGCAGTGTTTCCTACTGCAGTGTGCCCTGGCTCCATGTATAGAGTCCAAGGGCCTACTGCCAACATCTGCAAGGTTCAGATTTTAGGTTGGGTCTTATTTTAGTTGCGTCTAAAAGCTGAGCTGACACCTGTTAGCTGAAGTCCTTTGTTGACCAGATTTTTGTCACCAACATTAACCTGTTGATGCTGAAGGTGTAGCTTCACAAACGTAGTCTTAGCTCAAGAAGTCCCTTCCTGCCTTTCCCTGGCTCTGCCTTAGTACTGACCTCTCAGTACAGCTAGGAGTGATGCTGCAGTTCCTCAGGATTGAGTGAAATGACCCTGTTTGGTTCTAGGTTAGAAAGGCTTTAGAAACATACCTGTGTATCAGCACATCTGAAGTACCCAAGGAGTAGGTATGAACTGGGGATGAGAACAGAGGCGATGGAATGGGTGGAGGTACTCCATAAACTGGCCTTGTCACTGATGTCCAAATGTCATGCATGTCCAAATTTCACGACATACTTGCAAGTGCAGTGTGTTCAGGTATTCTTAACTTACGTTGTTAAGGGCAGTGAAAATAATGGTGTAGGTTAAGGTGCTTTTACCTTATGGTTTCATTTTCATCCTTCTTTTCGTGACTTTTCTGCTGTACTGATCTTCCTACAAATTTTCCTTTCCTTCACCTCCAATTACAAATATTTCCAAACTGATTAAATAACAACACTTCTATTTTATGTTTCAGCGATGTGAAGCAGAGCTGATTAAAGGATAGGTAGGCAAGGACACCACAAAATTTCTCATGTATCTAGCCTGCAATCTCCTCTGTAGCAAGTTTCCCTTCAGATGTTTTACACAGTTCACTGATGCACATGGAAAATTATGTTGCTGTAGTTAATAACCTTATTTTTTCTATTAAATTTATAACCCTTACCGGGAATTAAATGTGAATAAGTCACTTGATGTTTTTGCTCTTATTATAAAATCCATATGTTTCCTGAGGTCTCCAAGTCTTGTCATTTAATCTGACTATAGCTATAATCGTTTTTGGAGAAAACGACTACCTGGTGAATAACCAACAAATTTATTACTGCCTAAAACTATAGAGGACATACTTGTTTCTGTTGAAAGCTTAGTATTTTCTGAGATAAAAGACAGTCCCCACATACTTGTACTCAGTATTTTTGGCACAATCCATTTGTGTCTGTCCTGGTTTCAGCTGGGATAGAGTTAATTTTCTTTCTAGTAGCTGGTGTGGAGTTATGTTTTGGATTTAGTATGACAATAATGTTGATAACACACTGATGTTTTCAGTTGTTGCTAAGTAGTGTTTATACTAAGTCAGGGATTTTTCAGCTTCTCATGCCCAGCCAGCAAGAAGGCTGGAGGGGCACAAGAAGTTGGGAGGGGACACAGCCAGGGCAGCTGACCCAAACTGGCCAAAGGGGTATTCCATACCATGTGACGTCACGCCCAGTGTAAAAATGGAGGGGAGTTGGCTGGCGGGGGGTGGGGAGGTGGATCGCTGCTCGGGAACTAACTGGGCATCTGTCTGTGAGTGGTAAGCAACTGCATCACTTGTATATTCCAATTCTTCTATTATTATTATCATTGTTATTATTATCATTATTATTTTCTTTTCTGTCCTATTAAACTGTCTATCTCTGCATGAGTTTTACTTCTTTTCCCAATTCTTTCCCCCACACCACTGGGTGGGTGGGGGAGTGAGTGAGCAGCTGCGTGGTGCTTAGTTGCCAGCTGGGGTTAAAATATAGGGGGGGGGCTGTTGGTTTGGTTTGTTGGGGTTTTTTTTTACAAATCCTGACATTGTTTACCTTTATCACATCTGATCTGACATAAGTGATATTTGAGGGCATTACATTAAGGTCTTTTTCAGTCTTCCTCCCTGAAACAATGACTGGAAAAAACAAGTGTCTTTCAGAAATGCTTCCCAAGTATCAGCAGTGCTGACTTTCCAGCACTGACTGACATACCTACCCCTGTTCACTGGTGCATTCTTCTTTCATGTAATCAGTGGTTCAAAGTCCAGCTGGAGGCTAGTCCTTAGTGGTGCACTCCAGGCATCAGTTCTGGGTCCACTACTGTTTAACATCTTCACTAAGGACCTGGATTCATGGGGCAGAGTACATGCTCAGCAAGTTTCTAGGTGACACAAAACTGTGAGGAGCTGTTTATAGACCAGGAGGTCGTGCTGCCATCCAGACGGACCTTGACAGGCTAGAGAAACAGGCCAACAGGAATCTCATGAAGTTCAACAAAGCTGTGCACCTGGGGAGGAGCAACCCCAGACACCTGTACAGGCTGAAGGCCAACTAGACAGAAAGCAGCTCTGCTGAAAAAGACCCTGGGCCTTGGTGGACACCAAGCTGACCATGAGCCAGCAATGCATCCTTTCAGCAAAGGCGGCCAACAGCCTCCTAGATTGCGTTAGGACCAGCACTGACAGCAGGTAGAGAGAGGTGATCTTTTTGCTTCTGCTCAGTCCTGGTGAGACTCATCTGGAGTGCTGGGTCCAGTGCTGGGCTCTCCAGTACAAGAGAGACAGACATACTGGAGCAAGTCCACTGGAGCATCTGTCACATGAGGAGGGACTGAGAGAACTGGGACTGTTTAGCCTGGAGCAGAGAAGGCTCAGAGATGCTTCCTAAGGCTCAGGAGGGTCTGATCAATGTGTATAAATACCTGATGGGGGCAGGGGGAGTGAAGAAGGAGCTGGATTCTTCTCAGTGGTGGCCCATGACAGGACAAGAGGCAACGGGCACAAACTGAAATAAAGGATATTCCATTTCCATGAAAAAATTACTATGCTACTGTAAGGGTGGTCAAACACAGGAAGAGGCTTCCCACAGAGGCTATGGAGATTTTCAAGACCTGACAGGACATGGCCCTGAGCAACTTGCTGTAGGTGACCCTGCTGTGAGCAGCGGTTGGACTAGATGATCTCCAGTCGTGCCTTCCTGCCTCAGCTGCTGTGTGAGTCTGTGATTCTTGCAACAGCTTAGCAGAAGCACTACAATAGGCTTTGTCTGGAAGCTCTATCTGTGGTCAAAGCTGACTCTTTTGTACATATTTTTTCTTGTTCCAGCAAATTTGCTTGTGTTTCCAGATGCTCATTGTTTTATTTTCCAAGTTTAATCCTAATGTAGGAGTCAATTATTTTCATGTCCTTTTTGCTCTACTTGACTCTCAAAATGATTTTATGAGAGCATTAATAATTGTGCAATATACAAATTAAGGCTTTTCACATCCAAGACTTTGTCTAACATATCCCATAGTTCTGCTTTCAGCAGGGCATTCTTAAAACCTATAGACTAAACACAAGTTGGGGTTAGCTGCGCTTGCAAAAGAGGAGCTTGGATTTCTCAAACACAACAGAGCATCTTGGTTAAAGGTCAAGGTAGTTGCAGGATGTTACTGTATGTATGTTTGTTAACCAAGGTACAGCTCTGCATAAACAGCTTATTCTTTAAGCTCCTGTCCTCATGTGTTTCCAACAGAAGAGTCATATAAGGGCATTGGGGTTGGTGCACCAATACTGAGCTAATTCTGGTGGAGCATCCTCATGCCATCTTGTGTACAATTTTTAAACTGCATCTTGGTTGTTTCATGCACAATGCCAAATTGACTGGTGAGTGCAGCTACTAATCCCAACTAATTCTTTTTACCTTCTGCTGTTAATTAATTACTCTAATGCAGAGAAAGTCTCTTAAGTCTAAAGCCCCGCAAAATGCTTGTATCATTAAAACAATGATGTTTTCATTTCCTCTCTTCCTTTCCTAGTCTGGTTGCTTTAGAACAATTTTAGTAACACCATCTTCCCCAGCTGATTTTCCTTCAAACCTGACTCATTTTGGAACTGGTTGATTAACCTGATAAGCTCTATGGGCATTTTGTATCAGCCTACTGATGCTGGGAGTAAGGTGCCTCTGGGTTGCATGGTGAAGAAAGCCTGTCACTACTTGGCTTTGACAGGACCCTTATCAGCTACTGACAAAGGAAGATCCATGTCAGATCTGCTCTTAAAAATCTCTTGTCATCCTTTCTGGCTCTTCTTGAGCTACCCATATTTGGCTGAAAACCTTTTCATATTGTACATCCCCTTGACTTGTCTGATCTTGAATCTTGTTCACTTCTTGGCAAGTTTTGCTTTAGATGTCTTGTATCTGTTTTTCATATCTCTGTTCCATGATTTAGGCAGTCAAGGCAAAAATATTTCCTCTGATACCTCAAGCAGAGGCTGCTTTCATCTGTCATTTTCATAGCATTTGAGCACTTATTGAATTATTCTCCTTATTTACCACTAGTAGCATCATTGTGTGTAAATGATGCTTAAGGGATGGCCTTGACCAATGTTAATCTGTATAGATTCACTGAGTGAAGGACCAGGCTCATGTTACTTTCCTAACAAAAAATGTGGATTTGGAGTTATCAATGTGATGGTTCCTGTACTTGCTTCTTACCCCAGCCAAGCTGTAGATAGGAGGGCAGAGGGAGAGGGAATTTGCAGTAGTGAAAATAGGAAAAGTAAGAATGGTAAAGCAAATCCTTCTGGCAGTATGTACTCCCTCCTCCCCCAGTTCATCTGCTGTTTTGCCCTGTGTATTAGCAGGCACAGAGTTTACATAAGGCCAATCCATCCACTTCTGTTCCTGAAATTTATCTCATTTTTAACTCCATATTGTGACCTATTATCCCTAGCTACAGCTGCTGAGCTGAGTGTTCACCACCAGGTTTTGATATTCTTCTCATCATCGTTATGGTTACTCAGTTGAACCTTGGATACAAACGCTTGTGGTTCAGATGCTGTAAGTCACAGAAGCATGGAAGTCCAATGTAGGAAGGTATCACAAACTGCCAGTTTTAGAAGTGTTTTTCCTTTATTTTATGCATTTAGAAAGAAGAGATCAAATTATCATGCCAAGATCTGGCAACTACCCTTTCTTAAGAAGGCTGTTTTTGCTCAAGGCTCCTCTGTTGTGAACTGGCTGACACAGGGAAGTCTATTTCCGTAAACATCTGAAAGTAGGGTGGTAGTGGTTGTTGTTTGGCAATATTAAAACAATGAAACCAGTTAGCAAATATCACAGTAGTTGAACACTCCCACAAACTGAAAAAGAGAGAAAGGAAAGTACATGAAGGAGGAAAGAGGTTTTTTGCAACACCCAGTTTAGCAGAAATACAGCATTACAGATTGAAGGGAGAATGCACTGTTGTGAGTCAGCAGTGCTCTCAAGCTAACTGTGAATGGAGTTTTAACTAAAGTGATTGCCTCACAAATCAGTGGGACTCCCAGGGCAAAATTCAGAGCAACTCTTTAAAAATATATTTCAAAATGATCAAAGACGCATGTGTCTTACGTTGTTCACCAGGGAGGAGTCTTTCAATAGCAACTGGAGTTAATGCAGTCATGAACTTGAGCATCTTTCAGCAACTGTCTCACATTTTGCTGAAATTATTCAACGAAATCTTTCAGAGCAATTCCGTAACCAAGCTCAGTAGCTGGAGAGCAGCCATTACATCTTCATCCTTCATCTGGTAAAGCAGCAGAACATTTACCAATGTATACACAGCTGAGAAATGCAATTTGACTGGTACATTAAAGGTATTTGGTGATCTTTAATCTTAGCATAACTGCTGCCCATCAGGGGTGAAGTAATGTGCTTCACAAAGCGCACAAGAGAAGACAAGACCCTTAATGAGTTTTGGCTGAGCTGGGCACGTTGTGCAGAGTGTTGTTCAAACTGTCTCAGGCTTCCTGCCAAGTAATGCAGAAGAAAATGCCTTAGAGTATGCTAGCTGTCTATCAACCCCGCAGAAAGTTTTCTCAAAGACAGTCTTTGATTTGTGAGTCAACCACTATTAAGCTAGTGTCAAAACCCACTCTAGAAGCAATGAAATGGAGCACGGTTCTGCTGTTACTTCTAGCATCAAAATATTCATCTTGAACTTAAGGCTCTAGGTTATTTTTACTGTGATGTATCTCTGGCAGCCAGAAAGGGTTTGTGGGGTGAGTTATGGGGCTTAGTTTCTGAAATGATGGGAATAGATGCTGGGAAAAAATACATGGAAAGGTTGTGACCATCTTGCAACTGACCTTATTAAAGGAAAAAAGAAGGGCTGTATCTTTACAGAGCAAGCCTCACCTTATAGGTTCCTAACTTGAGTAAATTGCACATACTGGCACATACCTGTAGTGTGAATGGCAAGTTTGCAGAGAAGTGCTGTGACGTCCCTCTTGTTCCAGTAGTCCACGTGCTAAACATGTCAGGTAGGCCTGGTCGGACGAGCTGGTGATGGCATATTGGCTCTCAGGGAAGCCCAGGGACTTTGCATTGTGTTGCTACCAGGAAGATGTCATTTAGCACAGTGCCATGCCCACAGGAGCCTCATGGGCAGGCACAGTGGTCAGCTTCAAATTGGCGTACGGTGCCTCCTCCATTGGATGGCAAGATTGCCTGTCTCTAGTCTCTAAGACACTGTAAGAGAAGTCTTTGAGGCAAGGATACTAATGTTTAGGGAAAATGCCAAGGAATCATCACAATAGCTGTCGAACACAGCCCTCATATAGGTGCTGAGTAGTCATGACAACTGTAGTTGTCAAGCATTAGCATGGGACAGCATTCAAAAACTCTTTTGCAGACATTAAATAACCAATCAAGCTATGGGCTAGCAATTGCAGAGCTAGTAGGTGACAAAAATACATCTTCTGACTTTGAGGAACTGACAAAAAGGACACTAAACCACAGGTGATCACTAAAGATTCAGCCTAATTGCAAAGGATATGCATAACAATGTTATATGTAGTAGCTGACTGCTAAGAAAATACACTTACTCTACAGAGTAACCTGGGTCTCTGGGAAGTATATTAATAAAGACCTGCTTGAGGTCTTCAGCGAGCCAAGCTATAGACTGAGGATTTGTAATGATACCAGCAGGATATAGACTCTCAAAAAGGCTTTCACACAGCAGCCTGATAAATTTATTGTCTGAATATCCAAAAAGGCTTTTTAGAGCTTTGCCTCATCTGAGTTTGTATTGTCATAAATATTTAAGCATTCATATGGTTTGAAGTAATGATTTTGGAAATGAAGACATTAATTTAATGCTGTGACTAGATTTGTAGGGCAAAAAGAAACAGAAAGCATACCTCTGAGGATGGAGAGCTCCTCAGATACTGCTTCAGAGTGGGTCTATATGCAGTTACCAGGAAGTTTTCATCACCTCCCCCCTTCACTTTCCTGACGCGGTATTCTTCTTTTCTTACCTTTCCTCATTTATCCCTGATTCCTGTTCTCAAACTTGTACCACTTTCTCTTCACTGCAGATTTCCTTCATTCTCCATGCTCCCTACAGTGCAAACACATGATGAAGCTACTGTGCCTTGACAAATCACGTGGCACCAGCTGTGCCACCACTGTGTGTTCCTAGGTCACGGCAAATGCAAAGGTAAACCTCTGCTGTATGGCTGGGAACACGCAACCAGGAGTGGCATCAGCACAGCTGGCATGCTGTGACTTGGTCACAAGTCTGGAGTCCTGGGTTCCTATGTGGCAGCCTGTATTCATAATGTGCAATGTGGAAGTTAGCTAACTAAAAGCTCTAGCCAGAATAGCCTACACGTAATACCAGAGCTGCTGAACTTCCTGTATACGTAACACTCCCCAAGGTGGTGGCCTCAGGTGGCGTGGGTTTTGTGAGCATACTGAGGGAGAAGAGGTACCTTCCAGGGAATGCTCACCAGGAGTCGTCTTGTGCAGAAAGGTTGGAGTATGATTGCAAAAGATTTTAAATATTCCTTGAGTCTTACAGGTAGTCATCTTGCTGTATGGTACCCATATGCTGCAGAACTGAAACTCCTTACTTTTTAAAGCTTATGCCAGCACTACATTGTCATTAGAGAGTCCTGAGCTACCTTGGAGGGACAGTGCACCTTACTGGGCTAGGCTGGTACCAGGACCATTTAGCCCTGCACGGGCAGTGCTCTGCAGAACAGGAATTAGCCGACTGTGCAAACCAGCCTGGTGGAACGCTGTGTTAACACATTTATATTGCTCCTGGTAACTAAGCTAGCTTGCTCAGGTCTGATTTTAATCTTTTACAGTACACTGCCTTGTATCAGTGGACAGATCCTCTCAGTGTGCTTAGTCTCACAATCTCACTGTGAGACATCCCGTTTTTAGGACTGGGGGGAATTATGCACAACCTATCAATGCCATGGTGTCTGAGAGGTTTGGGATGAATTCTTTGCAAGTCCCTACCTCCTCTGACCTACAGAGTAAGCTGTACTACTTTAGACAGTAAAAATCCCAGTTGCAATCTACAGCCATATCCAAGGCTGTAAGTAATTTGTTATAATTTTGCATGCTCTTGCAGATTTTATTCTTGACTTCTGGCGCAATGAGAGAGATACACTCATACGCATCCAGTCTACTCTGTTTCAGTGGTTCTCTTGGGAGGCAGCTCCTTCAAGAGTATTGGTGACAATATGTTTTACAGGCTGTGGGTTTTTCTTAAAAAAAAAAAAAAAGCAATGACAAATAAAGTGGAAAAAAAAAACCAAAAATGAAAAATAAAGAAAATCAAGATCAATCTTCTTCCAGGCTTTTTTGTTGTTACCTCCCAGGGTGAGCAGGACTGCTTTAGGACTCTCCTTTTCTGCTTGTCTTGATATGATTAAAGTAGGAGCGGCTGTGTGTTTCCAGAGGACTGGAGAACATTATGAAGATTGTGCTTGGAAGGGAGGGTCAGTGTCATGTTGAGGTGAGTCTGTGGCACAATGAATGTCTCATGCACTGCATGGGACAGAGGGCTTTACTGTTACTTTAGGTAAAGTTATTAACCCACTGGGAAAAATAGATATGTGTTTGTGAAATGGAACTTCTGAATTACTTCATGAAAATGCTTCTAAACTATTGCCAATCCCATTTTCAGGCTCAGTAATTTCCAGCTTCTCTCTGTATTTACTATTACAATGTCTTTTGAATTTGTCCTCAAAGGTTCAGATCAGTAGGCACTCTAGCTATCAGTGTTACACATAAGACTTTCATCCCATTCCCTCCCCCACCCCACCACTTGTGACTTCAAGAAATTTTTAATGTGCATTTGGCATGCTTTCTGACCTTGACTTTTGAGCATTCAGGCCAAGCACTCAATCATTACCATATAAGTTCATAGCCTTGACATACCATGAGTAATTGATCTCAACTCTCAATTATTATGTTAAGCTTATATGGATTTAGAAGGATGAGATCCTTCCTAATTAACCTCAAGTTTTTTGATAAGATTACACTCAAGATTGACATTGACAGTTCATAATTTATCTGAATTTTAAGAAAGCTTTTCATAAATTGCCAAGCCAGGACTTCAGTGTTGTTATAGAAATAGATTTCAAAACCCACAAAAATGCTGAAAACAGAGGAGTTTTGTAAGCAACTATAACAGGGATGGAAGATGTGTTAAGACACCCACAGGGGACAATATTTCAAAGAACAGTAAGGAAGAACCCAAAGGGAAGGCTGCTTTTCATGGTAACTAACATAAGCTAAACTTTATTGATCAAAACAAATAATTAAAAGGTAACGTAAGAAGCAGATCTGCAGGTGGTAAAACTCATGAAGCCTGGTTTCCGTGGGCTTTGTGCCTGGTGGTTGGATTCACCTGGATCTAAGAAGGTCTTTAATGAAAGCCTTGCTCTGGGATGAAACACTTGTAGTGTTTCCCATGTGAATTCTGTGCTGTAGTCTAATGGGTAAATTCTGTTACAGCCATCCCACTGTGGCAGTCCTCTCTCCTCCCAACTACCTTCCTTAGTGCCTTTTTTTAAAAAAAAAACTTAATGTCTTTCAGAATGCTGTCCTTTTTTAAACATGGTTCTGTGGCTTCCAGAGGATCAGCTGGTCAGGGTCAGATCCCCAGTTAGCATTACTCTATTAAGGCCAATGAGGGTTGAATTAACACAAAGTCAATCAATCTTTGCTGATTCACACCAGCTAAGGAGTTAGCTGTAAAAACGTAACATATTTTTTCAATATATTTCTAAAAGAATTGATCTTGTTACTGTTCTGAGAAACTATTTTACTAAAAGTGTCAGAAACTGACAGCTACCTAGCTGCCATACACTAACAGGAACATATTCCTGCATGACTTTATACTTACATGGCTTCCAAATACTGGAGAAAATGTTGCTGGTAATGTGACCAAAATAGATGATGATATGTGACACTGCAGGTAATGCAATATTTTGTGTGGAATGGGATGAATAAGTACAGGCACTGAATAAACCAGGAGGATATTTCAGCTGCTGATTATAGAAGAGCTGCAAGTACTTTCCTAGAAACAGCGATGAGACTAGCTTTGTGAAGCAGGACATCAGTGTTCCGTTAGGGAGGAATTAATATGGATTCAGATAAAATGAGCATTTTCATGTAGTGTCATTTTTATTTGAGATTGATTAATCTGACCTTCACCATCTTTCTAAAGACAGTACAGTAAGTTTTGTTGGCTTTTTTTTTCCTCTGGTCTCACTGAGATTAGAGCATGGATTGGCAGTTAGGCTGGCCTTGTGTGCTGCAGAAAAGGCAGCAGAGAATACTACCTCACAAGGATTGAGAGAAGATATTTAAACCCTTCCACATAGATGTTGATAAGCAGAGCTGTTGATGGACAACTGTTTGCAAAATTATGGTCATATATTTGTAGACCTGAGGGAATCAGATACCAATGTCCTCATAACTGCTAGCCTGGTAATTATATATGACAGTCTTATCATACAGGATTATCAGCATTTTGAAAGTATGTCTTGAAGATGGAGATACAGTAGTCCCCTACAGTTCAGCATCAGACAGCAAAAAGTGTTTAGCACAAAAGATAAATTTTGAGATTTCAAATATATAGGGTTAAGACCTCGATAATAGAAGGTAAAGTAATTTTTAAAATGTTATGTACTGAGAAAGATAAATGTATTAGAACTTTTCTAATGGCCCTGCAATAGACCCAGAAGAATAGAAGTCTTATAGTGATGCCATCCCCTTTAAGGGTTGGTTGCTATTCTCCATAGTTTTATTGATTAGTACCTTTATCAGTGAAGACTTCCACTGAAATTAATAGGATTAAATGTGTTGGTGGAGCCTGACCCTCGAAATTTTAAGAATATCTACAACATTGCCAGTTTCTGCCTGTGCAAGCCCTTATATGGTCAATTTCTCTGTCATATCTGAGTGCATTACCGCTTTTTTGGGGGGGGGCAGTTCTGGTTTTATCAGTACAGAGTCTCAGTGAAAGCAGTTTAGAAAACCAAATATGTCACTTAAGTGAAAAAAAAAAATCAATAGCACACAAAATTCTGGGAAACCCATTCTCCAGGAAACATACATATATATTTTATCTTCTTGACTATGTAGCTCAATTATCAGCTATGCCAACTTTTTCTACTGAGACACTTTCCTGGCTCCCCAACTCACTCCTCATCAATTCCTGATGCTCTATTTTAAATGACTGTGTAGTTCCCCTCCCTCCTACTTTTCAACTGATATTACCTACTTAGATTTTGTCACCCCTTCTTATCCTTAGTTTTACTCTGCTTATAAAGTGCTGCCATTGATTTTGATGGCAAAATATTGTGATTATCTCTATATATGTTGAATAGGTAACAATCCTTCCCATCAGCAGTAAGATAGTAGTTAGTTGAGCAAAGATATTGCCACCTCACCAATTAAACTGCTGTGAGCAAAACCTGTACGTAAAAGCAGCTTCTTGTCCACATCTGAACAAGAGCTGGATTTCAGCAAATTCTTTTCCTCTTGAGCTGTGCTATATAATCTTAACAGGGTTTATTGATGTAGCAAAGTTGGTATTTATCACCCAGTTTTGAAGATAGTTGCAGGACAAACAGTGTCCCCCTTCCAGTTTGTTCAAATGAACTGGCTCGTCTCAAAACCTAACTGTGACAGTTACAAGTGGACCAAAGCCTAAAATGTTTCTGGAATAGAACCTTGAACGGTGTAAAGAAGCACAGTACCTCCCTTGTCTACAGCAGACTTGCACATACTCGCATCTGCACAGGATCTGCTTTGTTGCTAATGTGGATGGTGAAATTCTTTGGGGGAAAAAATCAGGTTACCAGTTAAACAGCACAAACGTGCTGCTGGGCAAAAGCTAGAGACTGTGGTTAAGTTAGAAATATTTTTAAATGTCACTTCGTTGGTGTTTTATTAAAAGGTCATCTGGCATGTTAGATAATGGGTGATTTCTAAAGGCAGTATGTGGAGATGAAACAGATAGTGGACATAGACTTGTTCATGGTATGGAACGTGCTCACCTAAAGTGTTATCTTATTTCCCTGGATGGACACATTATAGTGTTTGTGAAATGAATATTCTCCCCAGGTTTTTATAATCTTCTGTAAATTTGCCCAGGTGAATTCCTAATCAAGCTTTTTAAGATAAATAAGTGGTTTTCTTGGCCTGCTCAGGAAAGACCAGATGCCAAAAGTATCCCTGTCAGAGTTGTAGATCTGCACCTTTTCAAACCAGCAACCCAGGTATCTACACTAGACTGACAAAAGATTTCTGAACTGTTCAGAGGCTGATGGTGATCTTAAAAAGTGACTGCCTGAGCTACTTTCTTGTTTCAATTTCTGTAATAAGTTTCTGATTTTAATTTGGCAGAAGGATAAAATTCAGTACACTGATGGAGCATGTCTAAGACTCTTGACACAGACATCTTCTTAATCTCCCTCAGTTTTGGAGTTGTTAATTTCCTCCTCAGAATTACAAGCCCTCCTTCCAGAAGGGGTCTTGAAAAAGGCAATAAGTGTTATCAAAGATTTACCTGAAGAATAATATACTATTCTGGCCTTAATTAGAGAATGGGCATCAGTTTAGTTCTCTTCAGATGAAGCATTTCTTCCATCCTTACTTATGAACGGGAATAAAATCGCTGTTTCATCTCCCTCATGGTATTGTGATATATAAGACATCTCGAAGGAAATTTACATCAGCCTGTTATGACTTTATACCTCCCCCATCAAATAATGGCCTTGAGCATGGAACAGAGACCTGAGGGAAATATGACAGAGAAGGAAGAGAGCCAAGCAATTAATAATATTTATAATACTTCCTACATGCAATAACCTATGATAAGGTTAGTTCCTTTTTTTTCTTCATTATATCTTTGCATGAAAGTTGCTGCATGAAGTCAGTATAAATATGTGTCTGAAAGAAGTGTGGAAAAGACTCCTTTTTTCAGTGTGTGTGTTCTGATTTTGGTAGAAGTTTAAGGGTGTTTCTGGAGTATAGGAAGAAATAGAATCAATTTAATTTATACTGTACACTATGAATACCCAGGGAATCCTTGTGCTCAGGATTCTAGGTCTTGCACAGCTATTAAGTACACAACAGAAAACTTGGGTATTTTACTGACAGCAGGCACATTTGCTTAAATAAGCTCAAAGAATTGAAAGAGATATAATTACTACAAAATTTATGTATGACAAAAAGAACTGTGTGAAAAAATATTTTTTGTGTTTGTTCAGGTGTAATTTGCTCAGGTGTAATTAGTGTGTTAGCAGACCAACACATACATAATACCGAAGGAAAGAGATTGTAGGAAAAGCAAGAGGGATCACTTGAGAAGAACATGCACAATGGATAGCGCCTTACTCTCAACTTGATTTAAGGGAGGTGCTACTTGGAATAGTGAGGCCAGAGGCTGGCTTAGAGGACATAGCTGCTGATGTAAAAAGTCAACATGTCAAGTTACAGTACTAAGTAGAGCTGATTTTACAGTGGGCTTTTCACACAGGTGGGATTACCTAGTTTTTAATTACTGCAGACAGAACATCTTAACATAGATTCACTGGAGGACATATCAGTTGTCATTTTGTTGGTTTCAGTAAGTGCTCCTAGGTCCCAGTTGTTGCTGTCTGTGAAACATGCATTGTAAATCTTATCCTATGTGAATATCCTTGGTTATTGATTCTTCTGTGAACTTGGCAGCCTTGTCAATAAACGGGAAAAAAAAAAAAATTAAAAGAAAATCAGTGTCCTTGCCTTATGCAGTAAGCTGAACAGTTCTTGGGAAAGAGTCCAGTACAGGCACAGTAGCACGGTTAATTAAAGCAGTAACATCATTAGTATACTAATTCAGTAGTGTGTAGAAGTTGGGTCCATGTATATCAGAAAGACATTGCGATTGTTGCCCTTCTGTTGCATGGTTTATATTTTTCTGGAATTATGTACAAGCTGGGGTAAAAATAGGAATGCTAAACCAATACCTGAATTAAAAGCCATATAATTTTTAGGGGAGACTTTTTGTAGTGTCAGAGCACAATATTATGAGGTTATTTGGGCACTACAAACCTGAGGAAGCTGTTCTGAGATGGCTCATGTATGGGTTTGGACTTCTGTCAAGGAGCCATTGGGATCCATAACAGGGCAGAGGATTTTGAAAACTCCTTGTTCTCCTGGATCCACACAGAGTAGTGTATGGGTCAGGCTTCTCTCTAGTCTGACACTGCACCCTGGTTTATTACTTTACATTGTAATTCCAACAGGGCAGTGCCATGGCTGACTGAATGCTCTCGTCTGTTGCAAACTGGGAACGTTATGGAGAAAAAGATTTTATTTCCCCTCCCCCCCTTCATTCAGATTTCATTAGTTAATTGGATGCACGAGGTACTGCACAGAGCTACAGAACAATGCTGAGCCTCTGCTCCTGTCTCTGTCCTAATCCATATGAAGCAAGATTCTCCCACTGTTTCTACTCAGAGGTTGCAGAAAAAAAATATGGTGCTGACCGAGAAACATGACACTCCTTTTTGAACACTATTAAAAATTGGAATAATGAAAATTTCAACACCTCACCCACTGCTAGTGTAAATAAAATACCATGCACTGTCTCACACTAAGTACATTTAAGAGAAGAATTTGAACTGTAATGTGTACATTAAATAGGAAGGGGCAAAATGTGCCCTCACATGCATACACTGACTGTGCTGAAAGACTCACAACCAAATAAGAATGAATTTTGGCCCCCTTTAAATCACAGTAGAACTTAAGACACTGCCTGCAAGAATTCAAAGCAGTGCAATCAGAAAATTGCTATCTTACTTGGGTTTGGAAAAGTGAACCATGAAGACTGTAGCCTCATGTTTGCAATCCATGACTTAATAAGCATTTTATCACTCAGGACAGTATTGTCATGGTTCGTCCATGGAGAACATAAAAATAGCTATTGACACTGTAAACCTAGCATGAGCTCGCCTTACTGCGTCAAGAATTTATATTCATTGCAGACTTATGGAGGGAAATGAACTTTTGGATTTTCTCATGAAAATGTTGGAAAAATACCAATTAAAGCAAAATCCTAAGTGCATTGGCACTTTACCTTTCAGGACTGAGACTGACTTAGGAGTTCTGCTGATCTGGAAACAAAGAAGCACCCAGAGCCTCTTGAAGAGACTGGTAGCGTGCTGTCTGAAGTAGTGATCCATGCCAATGAGAACTGACAGTGTAACGCCTTTATTCGACCTTTATTTTAGGTTTCTCAGAGGTGCTATCCAGCCCCATACACCTCATAGGCTATCCTCAGAACTGGCCCTCTGAGTCCTGATATCTTGCATATGGATACAGGGACATGCAAGAACTACCCCTGCCTTGGTCATGCATTTGCCCCATGTTTTCTTTACATCAAAAAGCAACAGCTGAGAACACTTTTCATATTTACTTCTCTTCAGAGCATCTCTGCTGCTTAGAAATTCATGTTACTTCCCTCCCAGAGAAGCAGCAGTTACTGCTTATTACTCCTTACTAGTAATAGAAACCTGATGGGGCAGCTCTGTAAGAAAATGTATTTCCCAGCTGTTCTTTATATACGTATTTTCCACTGGAAAGCCTCCAGTGTTTGGGACTGACCCTTCCTGACATTAAAGTGTTTCTGATGAAACTAAGTAGTGTGAAGCAGAAGTTTTACAAGGTATTTGTCTAAGTTTTCTACTTACTTATTTTGGTTACGCTTTAGAGGTCACCTTTTGGAGTCAAAGCGCAGAGCTGCGGCAGGACAGCAGAGGGAGATAGTGCTCAAAGGAGGAAGAAAGGCATAGGCTTCCTCCACGGCACCCATCACCAGTAATAACCCAGTGAATAATGTTCAGACCAGTAGCAGCCCTCCATTAGAAGAAATAATAACTACATGTAAATTAATCTGATCTCCTGTGGATGAACACTGGTGTGGATAAGTGGCAGCACGTTGCCTCCCTGCACTTCTCTGCTGGCCAACAGCCACAGTGGCCTCCTGAAACGACCCTGGTAACTTTGCTGGTTGTCCTGGCAATAAGCCAGTCGCCTTGTTGGTGATTCCTCTCAGGTAGTGACCTTGCAGGGTTACAGAAGCATGCTGTACTGACTCTATTAAGGCATGACCTTTATTGAGAGTGTGTTTAGTGCATGTGTTGGGTCTATAATTAAAATGCTAAAATATGGTTCCAGGAGAAAGTTTAACAGATTATTATCTTTCCTGCACAGAAGGAAGAGAGTGCTAGGGCATATCTGTTTAAAGTGACTGTGCAACTGACAGTTTGATATTCCATATTTATAGTACTCTCCACCAGTAACTTGCATATTAAGGGCTAGATTATACCAGCCCTGCCCCAGAATGAGATCAGAGAATGAACCTTAGTCACAACCACTCTGTCTGGCCACCTAGCCTTCCTCCTCCCCTGCTCACCGTGGCTGGGGTGCTATTTTGATCAGGATAACATCAAAGCCTTATTCTTCCATGCTGGCCTATTTGCCCGTGGCAGTGCAGCTCTTAGCCCCTGCTTTTCAGGTAAGCCAGAGAAGGATCGATAATGTCTCATCTGAAACACAAGCTCTGGTTATTACTCACCTGCTCCAATATGAATTGCATTGGGGCATGTTGTTAACGATGTGAAGACCGCCTCCTGCTCCCTCCCACTGCAGCATCTGACACTGTTGGGAGTAGTAAGCTCTTGCGTTTGTCAGCAGAACAAATTTGAGTCTCCCTGAAGAATTTGTTCTGTTTTGCTTTTTGCCTTTTTAGCTTCCTTATGGAGATTTTCAGGAAAAAAAAAAAAAAAATCAAAGAGCTCCTGTAAGTTTTAATCCAAGTGCAATTACAGACTGCCAGTCAACTGACTGGTCAGAAGGGGGCTGTGGCAGGGTACTGATGGTGCAAAATGTCCAACTGTCTTTCTGAAGCTGTCTTTGTTGGTGGCAGCTCTAATGACTTTTAGCCCGTGGGCATCCCCACCGCGGGCCACAGAGCGGGAGCCCTGTGCTGCAGTGTTGGCATGTGTGCTGCCATGCGTGGTGCAAGGGGGACACGGGACTTAGGAAGGTTTTACTGAGGATTACAAAGTCCTGGTGGGGATGGACACCACTGGTGCCAAGGTAAGAGCTGCCCCTGGTACTCGCGTTACCAACACTTTAAAAGTCAGAGTGCTAGACATAAAAAATGCAACCGGCTTTGGCAGTTGCCTAACAATCCCTCGGCAATGCTTTTTTTTTTTCCTTTTTTTACCCCAGTCAGATAAACATTGCAAAAGCAGTCTTGCCCTATTGTATTGTCATAGCTTTTGGTATAAAATATCCATTTGATAGTAAGTTACGCCCTGTACTCGGATCCTGCTGCCAGGGCCCTGGCGGTGTTCCCTCGCGGGGGCTCAAGGCCAGCTCAGAGCATGCCGCAGCGGGCAGGCCCGTTCCCCTGGGGCCATGGGGAGCGTGGCCAGGCAGCCTTGCGCTGCAAGCGTGGGGAGGGCTTTCAGCTGAGCTTGGACCAGGCCTGACCTCCAGCCCAGACGCATCCCTGCCCCGGCCCCATCCAGCCCGAGGGGCTGCCTTCTCAGCTGAGCCTAGGGCCTGTGGTGGTGCCTCGGGGTGACTGGGCTGCAGCCAACCGTGGTTACTGTCCCGTGCCTGGTTGAGCTGGCCTGGCGGAGCTGCGGGATGGAGCTGGTTGGCCTCAGAGGGAGGGCACTGCACTGCCCTGACAGCCCTGCCCCCCCGGCCACCCCCAGATGCACTGTGCCCTGAGAGTGAGCTCAGGCACTTTCAGGCCCTGTGGGGCCTGGGGCCTGGGCTGTGCGTGACCTTCCCCCCCCGCAAGCTGTGTGCCATGGGGGCCCCAAGGCTCCCGAGCTGCCCTGGCTCCCAGGAGGAGCTCTGTGCGTGGTGGGATGAGGCTGCCCTAGCTCCAAGCTGGCCCTGAGCCCTGGGGGGGGGGCAGGGGGATACCCTCAGGCCCCTGACACGCACGACAGGACAGCTCCCCAAATTATGAACGCCTTCATAAGTTTGGGCTTTCCCAGGTTTTCCATGAGCTTAAATGTTTGGGTTTAACGAATCCAATGTACCTGGCTGAAGCCAAGTCAGAACCTGTGGCAGGCTCAGACCCATACATCTTATAAGCTTATCAGGAAAGTCAGTAATGAAAAAAAAAAAATTGAGTGCAAATAAAAAAATACTTCTTTATTCCCTTGCTGTGTGGAGCTTCTGACAACATGCATTTGTTGTCCTCTGTCATCTTCCTTTGATACTGTTACTCAGACATCAGCTTAACTGGAGCTGTGGCAGTTGGGGGAATCTCTGGCTTGCAGCACGATGTCCAGCTGGGCTCAGGGTGGCAAGCCAGAGCCAAAATATGTTAATTTACAAGCAGATTCCTTTAGGAAACAGCTGCGGGGGGAGTCTTTTAATAAACACTATATTTTTGCCCTGTTTCTCTTTCTCACTTGGAAAAAAGCGTTTTCAGGTGTAAAGTTCCTACTCCCTGAGCAAAAGTGTATTGCACCAATGTTCAGTCTCAAATGACTAGCCCTCTGCCTCGTGCTTTGGGAAACAGTGGGCCCTGTCCAGAAAGGCTACAAAAGGGATTTTGTTCCTTGGATGAATCTCCAGAATTTTAGACCTATGCCACCAGCGGCACAGGGTTCTTCTGCCGGGTTGTTGGATATGAGAACAAATTAAAAAAAAAAAATAAAGGGAACAACACCCTTATGTACCAGTGAGTTGCATCATCACTAAGATGCTAGTCAAAGTACCTTTGAAACATTTTCTGACTGTTTCAGGTTTAGCATAGTTCATGCAATTTTTAACCAGAAAGGATATTTTAAAATTTGAAGACTGCTTTTGACTTTAACACCCAATTTGATTGTAAATTTTAAATTCTTACTAAAATGAGATACTAAGTCTTCACTGATTTCACCAGAAGAACAAATTTTCTCCCCTGTTTTCTCACAGAATGTATCTGCACTGGCTGGAAAGAAAAATGTGCAAGATAAGTTAGAAACTAGGTGGCAATAAGGCAGCAATTAGGCAGCAATAAGATATGACTTTAATAGCTAAATTGTTAAATGCTGTGGTTACTATATACTCCTCAACATTAGTAAGAGCTCCACCTTCCTATGCCTCTGACATACTTTGGTTTATTAAAACTTCAGAAAGTGAGTTTCTACTAGGAATTTTGCATGTATTTCTACAGCAGAAAAAAACAGCTGACCTCTGTTTAAAAATCAAATTGACTTACAGTTGGGAAAGTTTTAGTAATCCAATCTTTCGTTGAATAATACTGGATCATTTATCTTTATTGAAATCTTATCTCTATCTGTTGGGTTTTTTTTAGTGGAAATATTTATTTGAAGAGGTCAGTAAGGGCATTATTGGGACCTGGTGGGAAAGGTTGTTTTAGTGGGGCTCCTGCTTTGGTTAACAACCTTTAGATGCGAATGCTTGTCTGAACACACAACTTCTGGGAGTTCATTCAGCCCTGGATAATTATTCAATGGGACACATCTGGTTCTTACAGAGTCAGCACTCCCACCAACTTCACTGGGATTAATACCACAGGATTCAGCCCCACATGAGCTAAATAGAGAAGAAGCTGTTTTGCTGAGGCAGACAACAATCATTGACAAAATAAATACACTGAAGGAAGGAAGGAAAGAAAATACTACTGCAGCATTATGTTAACCTTTGGGAAACTACTGTAAGGTATTTTGCTGTTGCAAATGAGAAAGACCTTCAGAAGGAGCTAAGATACATGGGGCACACAGAATTCCTTGGGTATTTTTATCATTTAGTGGTGGGTGGTTGTGTTTTGTTTTTTTGTTTGTTTTTTTTAATGTATCTGAGTAAGCAGGGATTTGTCTGCTTTATTTTCCTATTTTTGCTGGTGTGACTTGTGTTTCATTTGGTGTTTGTTGGGACAACTTTCTCCAAGGACAGCTATATCCAAAAAAAGTAAAAAAAAGTGAGGAAGAGAGAGGGTACTTTTAGATCATAGGACAAGGAACAGGAGTGAAAGCTTCTCTAATGTCAAAAGAAATGTGAAAACATGCTTGGCTCTACAGCTGAGATATTACATTTGAAGAAAAATGTAAAAGCAATGCATGCTTCAGAATATTACTTTTCATTGGAAACAGTGTTGTTGAATAGAACTGAGGTCACTGAATCATGAATGTGTCCTGGTTTCAGCTGGGATAGAGTTAACTGTCTTCCTAGTAGCTGGTACAGTGCTATGTTTTGAGTTCAGAGCGAAGAATGTTGATAACACTGATGTTTTCAGTTGTTGCTCAGTAGTGTTTAGACTAATGTCAAGGATTTTTCAGCTTCTCATGCCCAGCCAGTGAGAAAGCTGGAGGGGCACAAGAAGTTGGCACAGGACACAGCCAGGGCACCTGACCCAAACTGGCCAACGGGGTATTCCATACCATGTGACGTCCCATCCAGGATAGGAACGGGGAAGTGGGGGGGGCAGGGATTCGCCGCTCGGGGACTGGCTGGGTGTCGGTCGGCGGGTGGTGAGCAATTGCACTGCGCATCATTTGTACATTCCAATCCTTTCATTATTGTTGTTGTCATTTTATTGGTGTTATCATTATCATTATTAGTTTCTTCTTTTCTGTTCTATTAAACCGTTCTTATCTCAACCCACGGGTTTTGCTTCTTTTCCCGATTTTCTCCCCCATCCCACTGGGTGAGGGGGAGTGAGTGAGCGGCTGCATGGTGTTTAGTTGCTGGCTGGGGTTAAACCACGACAGAATGGTAGAGGTAAATTAAAGGTTTCTACAGACTATACCAATACCATGCCATCCATTAAAAAACCCTGGAATTGCAGAAGACAGCAGGGCTATAAAGGAGTGTTTCAAGACAACTGGTAATTTCAAAGATCACTACAGAGGAAAAAAGATGAAGAACAATTCAGAGGAGAAATAGTTCTAGATGGGTGAAGAGAGCATCTGCTGGGTGCAGTCTGGGAAGAGGAAATAGAGGTTATTGAAAATATGGATAAAGTGAAAGAAACTGAAGCTCGTATGTTGAAGAAGCTCATGAAGGAAGAAAATACATGTGAAAATTTACAGCAGCTCATGGTACTTGATGGGGGAGGGGGGAAGACGTGGGAGCAGGGAGAAAGATGAGCCTTGAGTGTGAGGAAAGCTGACAGTGGCCTAAAGCATGCCTGGCAAAGCTGAAAGCTAGTGCTGGAGAGGGCTTTCAGTGAGAAATGGAACTGCTGAGGGCAGGATGAGAAGGGAAGGATGCAGATTATAGAACAAACCAGGGGGTGAAGCTAATGGAAGGAGCATGGGGAAATAAGATAAAATGATAAAGGGATTTGGAGAAGAGAAAGATTATCTGAAAAGTCAGAAAATGTGGGAGAGCTTTAAGGAGATAGTGTCCTTAATTTTCATCCTACAACCCTGCAGCAGGTATTACAAAGGGGACATACCAGAAATCTTTATTCATTGGTAATCTCTAGCTGTCATAATAGCCCCTTGGAAGTTTTTGCAGACTCCAATTTAAAATAGCTCTGAGATACACTGACATGAAAAAACCTCAACATAGCTTCAAGAGATCCTAAAACTGCTCTAGCTCAATGAGGAGTCTTCACCTGCAACTTGGGGTCTGGAGCTCAGCTTTGTATTTTGGTTTCTCCAAGCAGCTCCTGGTTGTATAACCTGTTAATCCAGTGATCCTCTTCCCTGAACAATATCACCAAAGGTGATGCTGGAGGGAAAGAAACCAAGGCACTACTTTGAGAAGTGAGTTTCAGTAACTGCTGCAAGACCTATGGACAGTGGGCTCACCATCTCTTGATGTTTTCGTGCTTTTCTGGCAGTTATGCGAATGTGTTGGGGGGGGGGGCAGGGTTCAAGACATGGATAGCTTAATGACCATGAGTAGTTATCTGGCCTAAACAGGGGGTTCCTTCCTCAGTGAAATGGCTCTTTCTGGCCTCGCCATTTATGAACATGAAGGTCTAGTCCTCTGGTAACTGTGGCTTCTTTGGGCCTACAGGTTTGTAGGACAAGCTGTTTTCAGAGACTCCAAGTGATGGATTATTCTCCCAAGAGAGTTGGATAAAAGTCCTGTCTCTCATAGTGATGTTTATTAGGAGGTTTTATGCATCTTAAATGAGAAGGAAGGGCATCAAGTGTTGCAGGTGAAATACATCTTGAGCTCAGCTGACTGCAGCTGGCAGCATTTTGTAGTTTTGAGCCCAGGCTGCTCTGTGCTCTTCAGGTGGCAACAGTGCTATGGGTCTGAATGATATATGCTGGCAGATACAGTGTCAGTAGGCATGATGGGAAGGGGGCATCCATTTCATGAATGTTGTGTGTGCCATACTCCCTGGGAAGTGAAAGAAAGTCCTGCAAGGAGCACTGATGCTGAGTGAGTGACTTACATGTATTTATCAGCTGTCCAGAGATACAGAGACAGGGCGAGGTGAGTCATGATTTCCAGAGTATGCCACGGTTTGGGTATATTGAGATATCCACAGAGCTCAAGGCCTCAAATTAAATATGTAGGACTCAAAGGATCCTTTTTCTCCTAGGTTCTAGGTGAATCTGAATGCTTCCACACACAGAGCTGCCATCAGTCAGGAGGGCTAGTTATAGAGCAAAAGGAGAAAAAGGAAGGACAAACAGCTGGTTATGGCTATTTAGAATATTCTTGTGCAGTATGCAACTCCTTTTCCATACCCTTTTTTGGGGAAAAAAAAAAAAAAGAAAGTCTGTAACTAAAGTCACATCAGAAGTCTGATTCAGAGAGCCTAATCATGTAACCTTCACTTACCCTGGTGAATAATTTAGTGGGATTGTGTATGTGAGTTAACAAATTCTTCATGCAAGTAGAGGAAGAAAAAAGGGAGAGAAGTAGAACTGGAGATAAGTCCTTGGCTGGTGTAAATCACATAACTCAGTTGAAGTCAGTGAGAGATACCTATTTGCACTGGTTGCAAATCTGACATTTCTGAAGAACATAGGAGATAAAAACATTAAAGAAGAGAAAAACATGTGGTTGTGGTTATGGCACGTACCTCACTGGCAGTGGATGGACAGAAGAGAGAGCTGGATGGGTAATGATTCATGAATAATGTAAATTATGGATGTGTCTGCTCATTTCTTCATAAACTGTCTGTAGAAGAGGTTGCAGTTTTCTCAACTGTTCCTTACTTTAAATTATTTCTCAAATTTTTCCAGCAAAAAAATCACCTTTAACTCATCTGCAAGGAGCATAGTAGAAGACTTCGAAATGGGTGTGTGGGTCTTTTGGGGTCTGTGAATTGTCTTTCCTTCTCTCACATTGACTTCACAGGGATTAGGTCACCAGCATGAATGATGGATGCACATCAAAAACTTAGGATTTAATAGCCATGAGATACACCTGCTTTTTGATTTTCATAGAAACAGATAGAGTTCCAGCTGGGAAATGTCAGGTCCTGAAAGGCAAAAGTTTTTCCAAGAGGGCTCTGATAGCCCTTGTCCCACCTGGGTTCACTGAAGTGTTAATGAAGCAAGGAGGGACAGAAGAATGTTCTTGTCTCTCTGAGAGAGGTGGTTCTCAATAACCAGCTTTTAGTGCCAGAACCACTTTTACTGCAGTCAGTGGTATTTGCTGAGATCAATAGTCAATTCAAAGGCACAGAAAGGATTGTGTCATTGCTAGTTTTCCATCTCACTTTAATATATGGAACTGAGCCACTTCAAATGGTCTGGGGCTGTTTTTCACCCACTGAAGTTACAGGTAAACCAAGTTGCTGACATAGATTTGATACGTGTTCTCAAACTGGGAGCATCTTTAAAAGTCCTCATGTGGCATGTTTACAGCACTGAAGCCTCTGGTTGTAGCAGGTCAGAGCCTTCCCT
Organism: Harpia harpyja; assembly: GCF_026419915.1. NCBI lineage: Eukaryota > Metazoa > Chordata > Aves > Accipitriformes > Accipitridae > Harpia > Harpia harpyja. The sequence goes on from NC_068947.1 coordinate 30,148,171, forward strand.
TTCAACAAAACCAGCTAAATCTAAAGGGTATAATAAAAGCACTGGCGGTTTCTTTGAGCCAAAAGAGGGTAGTTTAAAACTGCTTAAAATTTGTAGCATATGCTTATCAGCCCTACTCTCACATGGAATTCACTGTGTCTCATTATAATATTTATAGTTCTGTCCTGTCTAGCTAGTTATGTCAGCAGGGAAAACACCATGTGAGGAGGCACTGGAACATGTTCTAATGTTGACCAGGAATAGAAACACAGGCACTCTGCGCCTCTGGAAAGTGATGACCCGATATTTTTCCACTGTGAAATTATTGGTTAAACATATAAATGAAAGATTTATAACACCTTTATTTGAATTCTTATGGCTTTTACCATCGCAATTTGGGATGATGTCACAAATGATGCAGCTACCAAGTGTGTTTTGACAAACCAGCCTTTAACAAGTGAAGATTAATGAGCTATTCCAGAACTGAGCTTTTATATGTGCTGTTTATACAAAAGGAGTATTAAAATGAATAAAATGGGCTGTCTGCCAAAGTACTGATGACATACAGAATATTGAAATAAATAGCTGATGATGCAAAAAAATGCTGAGAGAGAAGTTTATTCAAGCAGTGCATCATTACGTGCTTGTATCATTGCTTTGGAACTGTTGTCATGCCTCTTCTCAGCTGCCTATACACTCTCCATGACTGATTCTTGCCACTGTTACTCTGGGGCTGTTAGTCCTGACTCCAGTGTATATACAAGATAAGAGGAGTTGTTCTGTCATGTTAACAGAATATTAATTGAGAACAACAACTTCTGTATGTTTTAATTGTGAAAAGAATAATATGTTCACCCACCTGAGTACTTAATAATTACTTTCTAAATGTCTTTCTTCAGCAGGACTCATTCCCAAGATGCCAGGTGTAGCCTAGCATTGGGAAGTATCTCTAAAATTAATATTAAAATAATTACTTCAAAAAACCTCCACACCATAATAAACCAATAAAGAAAACATAAAACATGAAAACCTCAACATTTATATATCTTCTACCCAAAGATCTCAAAACCCTTGCTAAATGTGGTCATTCTAAACATCCTTCATTTGTATTTTTAGATACTTCATTTTCTTTGAATGCTAAGCAGGGAAATTGTTTAGATTCACTACTGTGTTTATATTGCAACAGATACTTAAGCATCACTATCCTCTGATGTGTATATATTTTTTTTCTCCTTCCAACACAGAAATTCCTGTACTTTGGAGGTTAATAGTTGCTACTATTGAAAAATATTCAGCATAATCTTAGGACAGCTTGGAACAGGACATGAGATAGAAATCCACAGTTGGTGAAATAAGGATATAGTGAGGTGATATACAGTTACATGAGCAGGGATTCTCTGAGGACATTTTGATGAAGTCCTCTATTGCTGTGAAAAGCTGCAAAAGATTATTAATGATCTCAAGTTGTCAGAATGTTTTGCGTGGTCAGAAATAGGATAAAAATAACACACAACATTTTTATTTTAACAGTGTGCTAGTATGGAAACATGCTTTGTATTACAGTGCCATCCTTATTGGAATAGATCAGAAGTCTATTGATCTATTGATTCTTCTACAAGCGAGTGAACTACAAACAAATGGGGAACAGTGCACCCATCACTCTGAGCTTGAGAAGCAAGGTTTTATGATGTTCTTGAATATACTTAAAAGTAAGAACAGGAGCTTTCTGAGGGGAAACAATCACAGTTCTCCATAGAGACTGGAGAGTGTGTGATAATAAGAATCTCCTCAGAATAAGAAGGGAAAGCCAGAAAGGGGAATCACATTCTTGTTGCTGTGGTATTTTCCTAATCACATGCTCTTAATGAAAATTATGTGGCAGGGTCACTGAAAATCAGGCTAACCATATGGCAAGCATAGTGGTTGCTTCGTAATGCACGGGCTTGCTAAGGATTAGAAATCTATTAGAGAACAGATTTAGAATTCCATTGAAGAAAGTAATGAACTGCATTTCAGTGGAGAGAAAGTAATCTCAGATAAGCAGAAAGCACAGTCAGTTTGACAGCGTGTTGAAGAGGTTCAAGAGGTGAAGTAAAAGTCATGCAAAACCACTGAGGAGATACACTGAGGTGAAGTTCTTTTATTTGTTTATTGTGCCGAAGATTTCTTGAGGAAGAGTTCTGCAGATGAAGTGCATGCAAGATCAGAACTATTAAAATCAACTCTCAAAATTCTGAACACACAGGGCTAAAGAAGTACTTAGCTAAGAAGCAGATAAAAGTCTCAAAGATCCTTCAAATAAAAAATAAGAAGCTAGTGAATTACGTTGTTTCTAAATGTTCAGTAAACTATCAGTAGATCAAAATTATACATGAAGTGACTCCACAGGGTACACAGAATCTATAAAAATAGATTAGGAGATATTTTAAATCTCCAAAATCTGAAAGGAGAACAAGAAGCATATCCATAACTTTTATTTTACAAACAGAATCCAAAACCCTAGAAGGCATCACTCCCCAGCTATAGAATGAGCTGTTAACAAACTAGTCACTCTGTCTGGATTTCCTCATTTATTTGGATATGACACCTATGCTCCCAGTGAAACTGCATAAATTTTTTTTTTGAAACAAAGAGCAGTACCACAGAAATCCGTATGCAAAGTGTGTTGTTTCAGTATCACTACCAGGCTGCCCTGGATTCCAGACTTGATGTGTCATAAGAATTTATTCTCTCTGCATAGCATGTATATTGGGCCTAAATTAGCTGTCAGCATAGGTAGATACTTCATGAGTAGTGAATTTTTACCTTTTGTTTCTCTGTGCTATGGGAAGCATTAAAATCTATGATGTGATGGGGCATAGTTTGCTTTCCTCTCTGCCCACCTATTAGCAGGTAAAAAAATGAGCCATTTCTGAGTGTGCCTTTGTTTCTACCAGTTCAGAGTTCATGGTGAATACAGAAAACTGAGAAAGGCAAAGTATTTTGAGACATAATCTGCTGTCAAGTTTAGTAGCACCTTAATTAAGATGCCCTTCCATTAACAGACCTATACTGGGAAAAGACAGAGAGGCTCCGCAGAGAGTAGGGGGATGTCAGACTTCTGTCTGTACCAGCCAACAGGCAGTTATTAGCTCACAAACTGTCTGACTTGGGATTCAGAGGTCTTAGGGCCAATGTTTGGCTCTGATTTCTGTGTCGCCTCACACAAATAATTTAATCATTACACATTCCTGTTCTGCATCAATAGAATTGATCTGAAGTGTGGAATTTCTCCGTGCTGGAGAACACATGGTAAGAAAGTACTTATTCTCAAGATATTGAGGTCAGTGTCACCCACAGGCCTTCTTGCTTGATCTTTTTCCCCATTGTTTCTTACAGGCAATAGCAGATAACTTCTCATCCACTCTCAGGCTTTTTTCTGGCTTGGGGGGGAGGGTGGGAGGTGCATTTTGGGGAGGGGGGTGTGGGTCTGGTTTGTTGGTTGCGGTTTTTTAACTTGTACATTGAAGCGTTTTCTTTCCGTTCTCTTTTACCATTAGTTCTTTCAATGTGTTCTCTAACTGCATGGTCTGCCCCACTAAGCTGCAACTCGGAATCACTTTCAGTGTTCAACTTCCTGCACTTGTGCTTATACACTGCAGTGTTTCCATGGAAGCTGCTTCTCCACGCCTGTCTACCCCCACCGCAAAAGAATTTCTCTTCTATCTCCATTCTACAGTCTTCCCAACTAAACAGTTTTTCTCTTCCAGCTCAGCTGAACCCTATGCCTACAACCTCAGTCACATTTTTCCCACCTTGCAACCCCGTTTGAAAACTTCTGCACCCCTACTCTTGACTTCTTGCACATGTTGACAGCAATTTATTCCGGTGAAAACTCTATATGCCTTTCTCCCATGAAATGACCATTTGACCTCCCTGCCCTATCCCAGATTGCCTTACAGTCATTGTAATTGTTCTGCAAGTGTCATCTTCTCCCCTGATTCAGGTGCAAGTTCCTGAGTCATGCTCCTTGTCTAATCACCTCCAGTTGCCTCAATACCATCCTATTTTTTCCTCAGTCTGTCTTGTATCTGTGCATTTTCCCTCCTTTAGCCTGTCCTTTTATTATGCTCGAGCTTTTCTCTTCACAGTACAATCATACTTCAGTCCTTCAATACAAATTGTATATGCACCCTTAGCTTCACGTGCCTTTACAAGTATGCTCTCCATTTTTTCTCTTCTTCATTTCTGTGTAATTGGAAGTACTGTTTAGAACACTGAAGATCTACTTTTCCAGTTATATCCTCACTTTTCTTCCCCTCTTGCTCCATCAGACCTCTCCCACTGAACTTACTAAAACCTTTTCTCTAGGAAGTGCCCAGCACTGTTACTCAGGGTTCATTCTTCTTGACACATCAATTACATTCATATCAAGTATCAAACATATCAAACCTTTCTCATGATGGCCTTCATTCTTGGGCAATGATCCCAATAAATATCTGGAAAATTATCATGTTTTTTTGCCTTAAAACTCTCCTTGTCAATGAAGGCATTGGTGATCCAACTCCCTTGTCATGCTGACCAGCACTGTTTCACATTTTTCCTTGTGTAGATCCATGTTAATTATTAATGTCTCTCATATTGTTCTTGTGTCAGTAACTGTCTTTTACTCCAGATCTGTGTAGCCTATAGCCCAGTCAGGCCTTGCTCCATAACTGCCGCTTTAAGTACGTGGTGGGTTGACCCTGGCTGGACGCCAGGTGCCCACCAAAGCAGCTCTATCACCACCCCTCCTCAGCTGGACAGGGGAGAGAAAATATAATGAGAGGCTTGTGCATCGAGATAAGGACAGGGAGAGATCACACACCAATTACTGTCATGGGCAAAACAGACTCGGCTTGGGGAAATTAGTTTAATTTATTATCAACCAAATCAGAGTAGTATAATGAGAAATAAAACCAAATCTTAAAAACACCTTCCCCCACCCCTCTCTTCTTCCTGTGTTTAACTTTACTCCCAAATTCTCTACCTCCTCCCATGAGTGGTGCAGGGGGGGCAGGGAATGGGGGTTGGGGTCAGTTCATCACACATTGTTTCTGCCGCTCCTTCCTCCTCAGGGGCAGGACTCCTCACTCTTCTCCTGCTCCAGCGTGGGATCCCTCCCACGGTAGGCAGTCCTCCACAAACTTCTCCAGCGTGGTTCCTTCCCATGGGCTGCAGTTCTTCACAGACTGCTCCAGCGTGGGTCCCTTCCACAGGGTGCAGTCCTTCAGGCACAGCATGGGTACCCTGCAGGGTCGCAAGTCCTGCCGGAAAACCTGCTCCAGCGTGGGCTTCTCTCTCCACGGGGCCACAGGTCCTGCCAGGAGCTTGCTCCAGCACGGGCTTCCCATGGGGTCACAGCCTCCTTCAGGCACCCACCTGCTCTGGCGTGGGGTCCTCCATGGGCTGCAGGTAGATATCTGCTGCATCGTGGACCTCCATGGGCTGCAGGGGGACAGCCTGCCTCACCATGGTCTTCCCCACAGGCTGCAGGGGAATCTCTGCTCCGGCGCCTGGAGCATCTCCTCCCCCTCCTTCTTCATCAACCTGGGTGTCTGCAGGGTTGGTTCTCTCACATTTTCTCACTCCTCTCTCTGGCTGAAGTTACCCTTTTGCAGGTTTTTTTCCCCCTTCTTAAATTATCCCAGAGGCACTACCACCGTTGCTGATGCGCTCGGCCTTGGCCAGTGGTAGGTCTGTCTTGGAGCCGGCTGGCGTTGGCTCTGTCCGACACAGGGGAAGCTTCCAGCAGCTTCTCACAGAAGCCACCCTTGTAGCCCCCCAGCTACCAAAACCTTGCCATGCAAACCCAATACAAAGTACTACAGCAATAATAATATTAATAGTAGATAGAATCCTATTGACTTTCAGTGCTGTAATCAGCACCTTCAAAAATGCTTATAAATAGTACAGAAATTATTGGCAGGGAGGTCACACGTTTCCTAGGTTGTTTAAAAAACACAAAACAAAGTTAAAGTCCTCTTAATGAGCATGGTTTGAATCTGATTTTCTTGGATTAGATCAGATTAACCCACTAAACATCATTCGTAGCTTCAGATCCTGATTCAGTTATTTCTTTTTCTGAAGCTAAAAGATGTTTAAGTCCTTCTTGTATTGATTCAGCCTTTTTCACCACTGTGACAAACAAGGATTGAAGAGAACAGTTTGGCAAAGAAGGAGTTAGAGGGCAGGTTGCAGCTACCTGATCTGAGTGTTCAATCAGAAGGATATCAGCTATGGTGAGCTGACTCTCCTTTTTATATTAATAGAAAGTGTTGTGGGCTGAACTGTTAAAAAGGAGGAGTCTTTCAAAAGAGGACTCCCAAGAGACAAGGATAAAAATGAGGGTTTCTCTGGAGTGTGGCCAAATATTTTACTGTGAATATTGGATTATGCAAGCTGTTATTTCTGTGTGGCAGCGGAACAATCAAGACCTCCCTTACATTAACATTTTTTCTGTTGTTGCATAAAGCTAATAACGCTTCTATATCTCTCAAAAGGTATTTAAGTCTTGCATGTATGTGCAGCATCCTCTCCATCCTTGCTTTGAAGGGCTTCTTGGAACGTGCTCCACACTTCATCTAGTTTGTCACTACATCAATAAGAAAAAGTGCTCTTTCTGTCTGGCCCAGTAAAACCATTACCAAAACAGGGTTCTTAACTATATTTCTTATGCAGCTTCTTCCCTGAACCTTGCCAGCTCCTAATTGGTTTTGGATACTCCCTGTTCCTTATGCAGCCGTCTCCTGTTCTTTTCAGTGGTTGGTGTCTCTAGCAGTTTGTCAACAGAAGCTGTTTATTTCCCAGCTCTCAAATACTTTGCCTTTCTTAACAAGGTAGTCTCACAGACTATCTTAACATGAGTGTCAAGTTCAAATGTGATCAACTCTTTGTCAAACTTCTAATTTGCAAAACCCTGACCCATTATGTTTGTATTTGTGGAGTTAATCTTCTATGTCTCCCTATTATCATCTATGTGTGTATTCAGTGTACATTTTTGCTCTCTAAGGTACAGTAGAACACAAATTTAGGGATGATTGGTCTGTTTGCATGGTTATTTCCAGCTTTCTTCTTTATGGCTATTATTGTGTATTGATTATCAGAACATAATGGTGGATGGAGTTTTGGTAAATTAAAAATTTCTCTGTAGACCCAGGTCTCAGTATGAGTAGAAAACACAGGGGATATCACCCTTGTAACAAGGGAAAGTCAAGGAGAAATTCTCCCTTGAAAGGTTTCCACTATCAAATCTCCCAAAACATATTTGCGTTGCATTTTGCCAGTCAGGCAGTCAAATTTTCCCTTCCCCAAATTTTTCTGAAGCTCATGTGAGAGTCACAGGGAAACTCAAAGGACTTGAAGTTAACCTCACCTAGGGGGCTTAAATATCCCTCCTGGCCTTTCATATCCATCTGGTTTTGCTTTCAGGAAGGGTACAGGCAGAAATCTTTTGTAAGAAAGGACTGATACATTTGTACCCTTACATGTGCACTCTTCTGGTGGCCTGCATTTTGCACATACTCTTTGTTCCCTCAGTAGCTTTCAGCATGCTTCACTGCCAGCCAGACCCCTCCAATAAAGGCTTTGCCTTATCCATACATCCTTCAAAAATACAGGTTTTGAGCTAAATGGCAAAAGGATAATCACAGTCATATAAGTAGTCACTAAAAAAACCCCTTGAATTTCTACAAAGCATTTTCTGCAGAGAAGGCTGTGACTCAAGGTTTATAGTATTTCTTGGTATGAAATTTTTGAAATTTTTAAAGTCACATAAACATGAAGTGGTGCAAATGTGAAGACGTGACAGAAGGAAGGATGGCATTTCTGTGCAAAGCATCTTGCTACCAAGACAGGACTATCTGGGGATTTACAGTTCTTCATACACTGAAAATGCACTTCAGTCTCTAATATCCATTGTTGGGTCTCCATCTCTAATGAACAGTACCTTCAGGCAATATTTAATTGGGTAATACAGTAATTTTGTGATCAAGATATAAATTCATTACAGACTAGATTGCAACTGACAAACTCATTTCACCTATGACCTAAACTGAATATGAACTCAACTCTTCTCAGGTAGGAAGCTGATGTATAAAATCATTTTCAACTCATTGCCAGGGGATTTAGAGTGCATGTTTTTAGTGGTTTAACCTGGGATTTAAACCTGAAGCCAGTTACTTGAAGAGCTGGCCAAAACCAAGATATACAGATAAAGCATATGTTTTTTCAAAATGGGATCACTTCACAGGACTTTAGTGTTACCAAAATAGTGCTTTTGATGGGGAGAGACAAAATGCTTTATTTTTCTTTTAGCATTGGAATACATGGATGTAATTTTTATCAGAAATATGTCTATATGCTATGTTATTGACTATACATTAAAATTACGAAAGCTAAATAAATGTTACAGTGCTGCCAACAATTTTGGTTTTGTATGTTTCACTGATGATGACAAATTTGGCACAGTTTTAAAAGATACTTTCCATAAAATGGAATACAGACAGCCCTAATGGCAGATGTTGGTCAATATTTTTTTTAAAACAGATCCCTAAAAATTTGCCACAAGTGGAGAGTTCAGCTGGAAAGGAAGAGAATGGCTCAGACATTTTAATACGTTGAAATTGAGCAAAGCAAAAACTACATTTCTGCTGTGCAATTAATAACTTTTAATAATCATTAAAAGTCTGTCTTCTCAACAGAAATGAAGGACTTGCTAGCTTCATGCCTGGGTGAACAAAGACCTTTCAAGAACATTTCACTACTATTCTGTAAGTTTATTGTCTGAATAGATATTCCCATTGACCACTGTTTGCTTTACATTTTTTCACTACATATTTAAAATTGACATATATTTGAATACTTACCATTATATGGTCAGTGGAGCTATTCATTTAATAGGTCAAATAATAATCATTATATTTCACTAGGATGCTGGGGTTTAATTCATTTAGGATTTTAATCTTCCATCAGTTTTTCCTTTAAGAGGATTTCAGTGCATATACAGGATTTGTATAAATCTGTGCAGTAAATTTATTCTTTTAACAGTTTTATTCGTTCATCAGAAGTTCATTTAAATGGATTCTACTATATATCACATTCCCTGCCAGTGTGGCTTTAGGTCAGGCTGTAATTGATGCAAAAGCAATGAGGTATTAAAAGAGAAAGGAAATATCTGAAATTGGAAAGGGTTCAAAAAGTGTGCCATTGTAAGTCCATGACATTCTTTAGATATGATGGGGGGGGGGGGTGGACCACTAATAAACCATTTTGGTCCAAAGCCTGGTATAGTTGCTAATTTCAGGTTTTACTAAAATCAGAATCTGTGCTAAGAGGATGGTTGCCTTTGAAACTTGAAGGGGCATATCAACTCAAGGATCACCTATGAGGGTATAAACATGTTCCTCTATATTGTGATAAATAAGTCTAGAATTATCAAAACAAAAAAAATGTAGAGAAAATGCTTTCTTCTTTTTCAGTTTGTTCATGTAATGCATTTGACATACTCAGCTTTTTTGTTTTGATGATGTAGGTTGCTCTGTTGGTATGGGATATGCAGAGCAGTAACTGTAAGACATGCCTTTTTCCAAGCTTTAGGGTAGATTGGTAATGACAAAGAATAACAGAAAAGAATGAAGCTAAAACTAGTAAGGGATTTCATGTACGTGTGCATGAACAGAGAGAAAGGAAGTACAGGAAAAAGGAGAATGGATGTGGATGATATAAATATGCTAAGATTTCCTACATACAGGAAGATAGTAGGAAAAATTTGATTTCTAAATTTCTACATGTCATCTACTACCATTTAATATGTGCAGCATAAGGATATACTTTTTAAAATGTTAAGCAAAGTTAATTTAACTGTGACCTTTTGATGAGATAGCTAAGGTGTTTCACTGCAGAGCTGGATGTATGAGTTCATACCTTGTTCCAGATTCAGCCGCAAAGCTGTCTATTGCTAACCTTACTGACAATAGCTTCTTGGTCATGTGCATGGGGAAGTCAAAGTCAATCAGAAATGCGGCTTGCTTATATGATACCTTCAATGCTATTTGCTGCAACAGCTGGTGTAACTTTACTCCTCTGGAAACAAAGGGTCCAGGATATATGGGGTAGCCTATGGACCTCTAATAGTATTGGTGCATTCAAACAGTAACCTTGCATGCCCTCAAAGTAAATAGAAGAAGAAAATAATGTTTTAGAACTGACAATACACAGAAAATAAATAAAATAAAATAAAATTTTTAAAAAGATTGCAAAATAGCTGAGGAAAATTAAGAAAATCTGAGGAAATGTGCTCGGGGCTAGAGTCTATAATATTTGTGTGTGTGTAAGAAAGACTACGTGTCTTTATGCAGTCAAATAGTGTCATTAATTTTAAATTTCTAATAAAACCAATTTATTATTACATCTCTATTTTTTTAAGGAAAAGTATAAACCTGGATCCTGTGTTTTATTTTAGATGTATAGCCCATACAGTATATCTTTCTCAATTTAAAAATTGTTCTTTTGTTAGAGTTGCCAATGGTTGGAAGGAAGTTTGAAATATAAGTAGGGTTTCAGTTCTGATGAGGAATGGTTGATTAGATCAATGAAGAAAGATACAATGAAGGGTCTGTTGAACATGTACTGTGCTTCTTATTTTAATTCAGCAAATAATTAGCTATAAAAATCAATGATTTACATGTAAAACAAAAATGGAATCTTAGTTGGCAATTACAGTAGTTATACATAATTTTCTTTGTTTTTCATAGAGACCTTTTAGATGGTATTGTGTAGAGTAAGAGACACAAAGCAGTCCTGGAGGAAAGCCCAGCCCAAGCCTAAGCTTAGGGAAGAGGTTAGGAGAGAGGCAAAGTTCAGTGCTGGAGTAGGGCTGCAAAGGGGATGCCAAGGAAAGCGGTGGGCTACAGAATGAGTATTCTACTGAACAATTTTTCGCCTAGACTATGGCTGGGGATCCTTGAGTAAGGCTCATCCCACCCCCTGTGTTGAAGCCACAGTTAGGTGAGAGAGAAACCCAAGAGCTCCCATTGGAGCAGGGTGGGAAAAGGGCTCCCAAAAGAAGGGGTGGGCTGCAGAAAGACTTCTTCCCTGACTGCACTTTCATATGGATGGTGCCTGGGAGTCCTAATCTAAGGCTGAGCCCTCTATGATGGTGAGCATTAGGGTTAGAAGAGAGCCAAAATCTAGAGCTACTTTGGAGTGGAGCAGCAAAGGACTAGCAAAGAAGTAGCAGGCTACAAAAAGACTAATTCCATGACAACTTTTTCATCTAGGTCCTTCCCGGGGGTCCTTGCCTGAGGCTCAGCCAAGGTCAAGACATAGGGTTGGGGATAGATAGGGTGAGAATTAGGAGGGAGAGAAAGACTAGAGCTCCTATAGGAATGGGACTGGAAAGGGTCTGCCAAGGTAAGTGGTAGGCTACAGAAAGATTTCTCCCCTGAATGTTTTTTCATTAGGGCTGTTCCTGGGGGTCAAGGGGTAAGATTCAGACCCTGCTTAGTGTTGGAGATAGTTTGAGTCAGGAGAGATACAAAGCCTATTTTTTTTTTGGACTGTGTCTGCAAAGGAGCTTCCAAGGGAACTGGTAGGTTATGAAAAGATTATTACCCTGACAACTTTATCATCCAGGCCATGCCGGTGAATCCTGGTGTAAGGCCAAACTCTCTGTGATGCTTAGAATTAGGGTTAGGCTTATGGGAGATAAAGTGCGGAGCTCTTGTTGGAGTTCGCTGGAAAGACACTGTCAAGAGAAGATGTGGGCTACAAAAATATTACTTGCCTGACAACTTTTTCATCTGGACCATGCCTGAGAGTCCTGGGGTAAGGCTGAGCTCTCTGTGACAGTTATTGTCAGGGTGAGGAGAGAGACAAATCCTGGAGCTCCAGATAGAGTGGGGTTGGAAACAGTCTGCCAGTCAAAGTGGTGGGCTAGAAAAGTATTACTCTACTTAACTTTTTTTTAATTTGGGCTTTGCCCAGGGGCATGAGGCAAGCCTGAACTTTCTAAAATGAACTTTCCCAGCAGTTAGTGCTGGGAGAGAGACAAAGGCTAGTGGGGTTGCAAATTAGGTGCCAAGGCATGTGGTGGGCTACAAAAACCTTATTCCCCTGACTTTTTAGTTCTGTCCATGACCAGAGTTGCCACATCAGTGCTGAGCAAAGGCCAGCCCTTAAGGTTAAGGTTAGCATTAGGACAGAGACAAAGCCTAGGACTCTTGTTGGAGTCAAACCACAAAGGGCCTGCCAAAGGGGGTGGTGGGCTATAAGAATATTAATCTCCTGACTTTTTTATCTGGCCATGCACGGGGGATCCTTAACTAAGGTTCAGCAAAGGCCAAGCAATAAGGTTGAGGTTAGGGTTGGGTTTAAGGTTAGGGTTGAGTTTAGAGAGAAAGCCTAGAGCACTTGTTGGAGTGGATGTGCAAAAGCTATACCAGGGAATGAGTTAGGCTACAAAAAAGTTCTACCCTGATTACTTTTTAATCTGTACCATGTCTGGAGGTCTTGGGGTTGTGCCAAGCCAAGGCCAAGCTAAACAGTTGGGGTAAAGTTTAGTTTTAGAGGGAGGCAGAATCTTGTTCTCCTGTTGCAAAGTGGCTGGAAAGGAGCTACCAAGGGCAGTGGTGAGTGAGCGCCATGATGCTGGCTAGCTTTTGGGTTAGGATTAGGAGAGTGACAAAGCATTGATGTTTTATTGAAGTGTGACTGCAAAGAGAATGCTGAAGGTGGGATTAGGCTGCTACATTTTTCTCTCTTGACACCATTTTCATCTGGACCATGGCTGGTATCCTGCATTAAGGCTCAGCTCATCCTTCACTTTAGAGTTAGGGTTAAAGTTAGGAGAGAGACAAAGCCTATATCCCCCATTGCAGTATGGCTGCAGAGAAGTTGCTAAGGGAAGGGTTAGGTTGCCAAAATATTTCTTTTCTGGGCCACTGCTGTTCATCCTTAGCTGAAGCTTAGGCCATATCCACCATTAGGATTAACATTATAATTAGGCAAAGGGTTAGGAAAGAGACAAATCTTGGGACTCTGGGTGAAGTGAGGTTGCATGGGGGCTGCCAAGGGAAGGGGTAGGCTACAATAAGATTTCTTCTGTAATAACTTTTTCATCTCAACCATGGCTGGGGTTCCCAGGCTATGGCTCAGAGCACAACACATTTTAGGCTTATGGTTAAAAGTAGAGTGAAGATTAGGTTTAGTGTTAGGAGAGAGACAATGCCTAGATCTCCAGCTGTAGTGGGGCTGCAAAAATGCTGGCAAGAGGAGCGTTATCCTGCAGAACAATTTCTCTCCTGGCAGTTTTTTTATCTGGGTGATGGCTTCTGAGTGTGGGCCAAATCTCAGCCCATCCCGGTTGTTAGGGTTAAGGTTAGGAGAGAGGCAGTTTGCACTTTCTTCACTTAACCTCGTAATCAGTTTTTCATTTTCCTTTCTGAGAGAGCTCTGTATTTATAGGATATCCTTCCATCATACTTGAAGTTACACCCTTAGGCTGGTGTGATGGCCTGTATGTCAGGTAGTTCCTTCAGCTTGCTGCAGTCAATTTACTTTTGACAACCAAGAAATTTGATTTTTATAATGAGGTGTAAATCACAGGAAAGGGTTGTCTATAATGGACTTCAGCAGAGTTAGGAGCAAGAGTGTAATAGTTCATATCAACAGGATTTTATAATAGAGAGCTGCACAGTAAAGGACATACTCTTCATGGAGAACGAGAATTTAGAGAAATTTGGGACAGCTAGGTAATAGTTACACAGCTTGGAGGTTTAAAAGCTGTTGTTGTTATGGTCCATTGTTGTTCTGGTGTGGTACTTGGTTTGATATATAAGAATACCGCTAAGCCAGGAGGCTGGCTGAAAACAGAAAGATGGGGTGAAGTGCAGCATGCATGAAACAGCTGCAGTATGTCTCACTGCTCAGTACACTGAGCTGCATGTTTGTTAAATTGAATTATACCTTTAAATTAATTCAATTGAATGTGAGGTGAATGAATTATAATAATACTCGGTGAGGCTATAAATATGGCTTGATAGAACCTACCACCACAAATAGGAAAAGCCTATAAAAATGTATTTGCATGTTTACATATCACTCCCCTGTGGCGGATTAGCAAGCAGAAAAAGAAGTCTAAAACCACAGGGGGAAGGTTTAAATAGGATGATGCAGACATTAGTGAATGATTAACAGTAATTTCACAAAGGTGGAGGGTAAGCTGCTCATTTTGCAGAATCTCACAAATGTGTTTTGAACGATTAACTAAATTTGTTCGGCAAAAGTTTAATTAAGGCCGCCAGTGATTAACCACAATTATTTAACTCAGTGTATAGACTAGCTATACATGCTACGTGGAAAGCACAGCATTAACCAACATGAAGGTGCTCAACGGTTCTTGGGCCTGTCTGGGCTAGCTACCCCTTTGACACCTCATCTCCAAAGAACAAGGGGATTCACACAGAGAACATTACACAGTTCTCCTGAAAGCCTGCTGGAAGCCTCTGGCAGAGTTTTCTTAATAGAGTGCATATACATATACAGGGTACATACGCAGCCAGCTCTGTGGGCCAATGCATGAGTGAATAGGGTCAAATCCCTGTCCCCTTTGGTGAAATGATGGATGCTGCTTTCAACACTCTTGACATTTCTACAAAGCTGCAAAAAGCAGATTGGGGCTTATGTCTGCAAGTGAACTCAAGGCAGGGAATGAATGGAGCTCTCTTGTATCCTCCTTTGCTCCTGCTTCCTCTAACACCCTGATCCTTCCCTTCTTTCTTGTTGCTGTTGTTCTTTATGAGCCTGAATGTAATCTGTCTCTGGCTGGTTACGCTAATATTTTCAAATGCTGCTTACTGTCTTTTACGGGTAATACTATTTTGGCACAGTTGGACACACTCATGAGAACAAGTGACATCTCTGTAATTTAATTGCTTTTTTTCCTTGTCAAGGGGAGAAAAAAAGACTAGTACCCTTAATAATAACTTATGATTAGAGCTGATTAGGAAATAAGTATTTCCTGGAAAGCATTTTGAGAGGGAGCACAAATTTTCCTTTAAAAAAAGAACAAAGAATTCTTTTCATAGTTTTATCAAAACCTTCTTACCTGTCATTTTACTCTACTGTTAAACGTTCTCCCAGCTTTTCATGTCATACATTCTGGTTTCACAAAGAGACTCTAGTTGTCTGTATCCCAAGCTCCAGTGAAGAGGTGTTGATTGTCAGATAATGGTAGGCCAGGTAAATCTCTCTGATGGCTATTGAATGCAGGTCTTCCTTCTAAACAGTTACATGAATGTTATTAAAAAATTGGTAGGAAATATGGTACACTTGCATAGTAGACATAGTGACACATAAGTTAAACACTGTTTATTATTAATGTTATTTACTATTAAGAAGACCCCTACATCCCAGTCAGGATTTCTGTGGCTTCACAAGACTTGGCAAAGATGTCTTATAGAAACAGATCCTCCTGTGACTGAACACCCTGCTGCTTTTATGCCTGATTCACGCAGTTTACTTATGTTCCATCTATTGGCTTGATGTTCCACAATATACTTTGAAAATACTTTGAATACTTAATATTTTGGATATACTTAGTATTTTATTTACATCCCTCCTATATTATGATGTTTACAGAGTCATAGTGTTATTCAAGCAGTAACTTTGCATGTCTGAGAAATCCCAGCATTTCTTCATTAGCAGTTTATATGAATGTTCAGTTCCAAAATATCTCAGTTTTACCTTGTTTACAAAGATTTCCAACCTAACACATGAATTCACTAAAAGGCTAACTTTACTGTTCCATTAAGAAAACCATGTGTCTTGCTCTATATTTGTATCTAAGGTCGAAACTTAACTTCTACTATACCAAGTATAGTATTTCTATTCTTTTATCAGCAAGTTATAAAAACTAGCTAATTTTTAGCTAGCCATTTCAAAAGCCTGCTTGCTTTCTGTTTGTATACTTCTAAATCATTATTGCATACAGCAGTACAATAAACAACACATAGTCAAGTAGTATCATAGCCACAAAAAGTAAAAAAAATAAGTCAGGACTGGAAACCATGAATTATCTTTGGATCAGGTTATTAAGAGTGTTCACATCAGCCTGCTTACATGGTTTGTTTGTCCTAATAGCACTCTGAATATTCATAAATAATTAGTTCATCTTCTTCTATCAGTGTCTTAAATAAAGGACTAATGATGTCAGGACAGCTTGCTTTGGCATTTATGAAACATGCTGTGATCTCCCTGTAACTGATTGTAGAGGTAGCTGGAGGAACATATTTTTAGACTGCTTCATTTTCTGTTATCAGAAAATATGTCAACCTTAGATGGAAGGCTTTAGCAGTTCCCCTGCTTCAAGGAGGCCTCTACAATGTGTCATGCCCTTGAGAAGCATCTGTTGTTTAATTTTATGAAATGATGTTCAGGTTAAACTGCAGAAGAGTAGCCAGCTCCTCCTCCTCCTCCTCCTTTTTTTGTTTCCCCTTCCTGTTCTTCAGAGTCCCCGGGGGTGCACGGGGAGCCGAATGCTGTCTCTGGGGAGCAGGCCTGTGCGGGAGGCAGAGCCCTGCAGGCTGCCATCCGGGTTCCTGGGGAGGTGCTGGGGCAGGGGTGAGGAGGGAAGCAGGCCTTTGCCAGCAGTTCCTCCTATTCTCTGACCTTCTCCGGCTCAAGCTAACTCATTCTCTTGCCTCCTGAGGCATCAGCTTTGATGTGAGCTTTCCTTTCCTCCCAGAGGCAGGGTTTAGACCCCCTCCCTGCTTCTCCTACCTGATCCCTTGGATTACTGTCAATATTGTTAATATCACACTAGGTACCCAAAGGGGCAAACTTAAGACCACATGAACACCTTGTATTCAGGTATTTCTGTTTTTCCAAGAGCTTTCTGAAACTTCCATCTTTACAGTAGCATAGCTGTGCCACTTCACTATTCTTTCAACAATATGCAACTATAATTTAGCCACGATGGCTAGTTTTCCATCACTACCAAGCTGTCTTCAACTCGATGTGTCACTTCTCCCGCTGGTGAGCACAAATCCACGTTTGCCTACTAGGTGCTCTTTGCTCACCACCCACCCCACACTGCACTGGAGGAGCAGATGCATTGGGTAGGGTGGTAAAGATGGGAGCCTGTTCCTTAGCAATCCTGGCAGCTGGTGTGTGGCAATGAAGACCTAGAGAAAATAAAACGAAGAGGAGGAGTTTCTTATTGGCATACACAGTGTGAAGCAGCTGTGTTTCAATGTCAGCAGGCTATCCTCTGCAGACCTGGGTTACCTGCCCCCCCCGAAAAATCCACAGACCCTTTTTCTCCATCCTGAATTCAGGGGATTCAACTCAGGTTTGACAATTCGGTAGTCTTAGAAGCAATTGTCAAGTCTCAGAGAAAGTGCTGGATTGCCATAATGTGTCTGTGAGGTGACAGCTGTTTGCTTAGCTGGGTTTAGGTCATCAGATGGGATGCGCTATATTCTTCAAGTTAGTCCCAGGACATAAGATACATAAGTGAGATGTCATTTTGACATTCAAAGTAACAAAGTGTTACAGAGGAACTTTTTCTCTGGCAGAGTGTTTTGATGATTTGTGGCTGTCCGTCTTAGATGCCGCACTGTGGGTGCAGATTCTTCAAAGTATCTGCTGCTTCCTGTAAGTATAATCTCAGTTTTGTGAGGGTTTAACATTAACCAGCTGTTCCACAACCATATGGTGACCTGAGCAACACACTGGACTGACTGGATTTCTGTGGTATTATTGAATGCAGGTTTTTATGTGGATGCAGAAAAATGCAAGGTAGAGAAGTTTATTAAATCAGTCTCTCTCTCTCTCTCTGTATTCACTTCTACTCTTGGAGCAGCTGCTTACACTCAGCCTCTGAACTGAG
This sequence comes from Harpia harpyja, assembly GCF_026419915.1. Classification (NCBI taxonomy): domain Eukaryota; kingdom Metazoa; phylum Chordata; class Aves; order Accipitriformes; family Accipitridae; genus Harpia; species Harpia harpyja. The sequence goes on from NC_068947.1 coordinate 30,166,058, forward strand.
TCAGTCAATTTACTCCAATAGATACTAAATCAGTCCCTTTATCCATAATGATCAGACAGCAGCAAAATGCACATCTGATAAAATGTGGAGAAATCCAATGCAAAACTTAAGCTTCCCTCACAGAGAAAGAAATGAGCCCTAACTGTGACTGAACAGGTTAATAGCAAAACTGTACCAAGTAAATTCATTCTGCAATATGAAAGCAGAATCAAAGACATTAAGCATAGGCAATAGCATATTTAAGGTACAATAGAAAGAGTGCCTCAAGCCATACTTGTCAGCAAGGATGTCTTGTATAAGGAATGTCTTATAATTAACAAAAGATTACAATTGAGTTAAATCTTAACACTTTGCATTCTGTAAACAAAGTGATTAGTTTGGCTTAATTCTGTCTTCCAAACAACCTTTAGGAAAGGTCTACTTCACTGAAAACTACCATCCATCTCTTAAATTCAAGAGTTTTATTTGACCTGGCTTCCTTAAACATTTTACTTTTTTTACAAAGATTAAAAAATAGACTGTGGAGTAAAATTATCTCGGCTTTGAAAATATGAAGTTGCATCTGAAGCAGTGCTTCAGTATGTAGTAATCTACTGTGGTAGCTCTAAAGCACAGATGGGAGAGTATAGAAAGAGGATTAAACTCCTTTCCATATCCTAAACTTTATCAGGGATAACACAGAAAACTGTGTCATTTATTACTGCCTGGGGAGTTCTTAAGTGTTAACAATTTACCTAGCTGACACATTAGAAAAGCTAGGAAGTATTTTTTTTCATTAGCAATAACAGACTGCAACTAAAATGAAAGTCAAAGTTGCATTGCAAGAGTTTTATTCACATGTTAAACAGAGGAAATTAATTGCTTCACCTGGAAATATTGATCATAGTACATCTAAGCCAAAATTTAAGTGCATGGACCCAAGAAATGCACTGCTGAAAAACTTATTTTCCTGAATCTTTATTTCTAAAAAGGCTATTTTTGCTGCATTACAAATAAAGAATAATGAGACACTATTTATGACACTTTATGTCATACGAGGTTTGTGTTCATACACTGTGCTTCACATCTCAAAACCAAAATGTTTTAGGATTAAGTTCAGAACCTGTTAAAATCAAAAGAAATACCCTCATTAACATTTAGTAGACTTTGGATCAGGCCTATCCAAAGATTCAGCTGATAATACCAATACATGCAAGAGATTACAACCAAAGTCTCATTATCCCTTGTAATTATGTGCCCCTCATGTTTGTTTTCACTTGTATGCTTTGGTATTTTTTCTAGACACTTCTGCTTAAGCTGTGCACTTAGATTTAGCAGAGCTTTATGACTGCATTAGTTTTTCAATGATTTCTGGGTTACTATAAATCCAGAGTTATAATGCTCAAGTGGCAAGTTTACTGTGATTTTCTGTAAAACAGATGATGTCCCAGAGTTCTTGTTCAGTTTGTAAATAAACCCATTAATATAACATGGATTTTAATAAGAAAGAGAGCAGCAGATCTATACTTGCAGGTTTTCTAGATGTTATTTTAAACCAGTTTATGGAATTGAATATTTATATATACACATATACTTCTCCACATCAAGAGTATACATTTCATCCTGAAAGTGGTAAGTTGATTTAAAAATTTTCCGTAAGATTTCTCTGTCAAATTCAGCAGGACTTCTGTGTGAAAGCCTGGACCTCTCATAGACAGCTGCACTGAATCTCTGTTATGTGGTACTTTTGTCTCAGTTTCCACTGCAAATGTTTGCTACAGATCCGTTTCTCATCTCCTAGCTTTTGTTCTACTCATCTTTGCTCCCACTGGCTTTTTGTAGGCTGGACTCTAGCTTATCTTCCACTACTAGGATTAATATAAAATCAACAGGTAACATGCAAAGATACCTTTTGAAAATGGGAAAACATCTCTGGAGTACTTAAGACCACATGAGCAGACATGTTGCTCAGTATACTGAGATGTTTGGACAAGAACGGATGAGTATCCCATCTCCAACAGTGACTGAAATTGTTATTAGTCATATTCAGAAAAATAATTCCAGCCCTCAAATTGTGCTTTTTCTTTTTGACCACCTAATCCCTTAATAATATATTATGCCTCAGTTGCTGTATGTGAGATAAATAGTATGTCGTCTTTAAGTAAGTGTAAACTAACACCCAGCAAAACTATGGCTGGGGCTAAAACCACTCGTAGCAGTAGGAGTCTCCAGTTCTGGGCTAGGACACATACATACACATTTATCCTCTCCTATTCAGTTTTCACATAGTATCATCATTTTCTCTTAAATAAGATTCCCTGTATCCACTCAATCCGACTGGTTTTTACAGCAAAGTGCTGTTGACAAAATGGTCTGACTTCCCTGTGGTTAATGCTGCACACAGCAGCAAGCTATTAGTAATCAGCTCATTGCATTTGGCTTTCCCACTGCCTTTATGAAATGGTTCCTTCCTCACCCTGACAGTTTCTCTCCTGTAAGTTCCCAGAGACTGGAGGAAGGAGGTAAGCAGTGAGCAGAGGGAGCTGACAGAGTAAGAAGATGCATGCCATCCCTTGTCCCTCCAGAGGTCATGCATTAGAAATAATAAAGAAAATTAGAGACTGGCAACTGTACTACATATACTGCACAGTTTACAAACTAGCTGGAGAATTAAACTGTTTCCAGCTTCGTTCTGAGGACAAGCAAATATCTTCATTGGGTGCTCAGGACAGAAGTCTACAACTCTGGAGTGCAGTTCAGATTTCTGTCTTCTGCAAACTTCTTGCCTGAGCACCTATAGCCAGTCCTCCAAAACATTCTATTTTACTTGCTGCAACAATTTTCTCTTCTGCTCCAGTGAACTAAATGAATATTTAATGTTTATTGAAGCTGGGCCTGGGGAATCCAATTGTATTCCCTGTCAAGTGACTGGTCTAGCAACCAGGCCAGAGAGTCATGTGCAAACATATGCACCACCTACCACCACCCCCCCTCCTTAGCTCAATCAGTATACAATTAGTCTGTATAAAGTAGAGCAGCCAATTCAAGATTCTGGAGAAGGAGAAAGTGTCTCACCTGGTGAGTGAAGGAATCACACAGGAGAGGAAAACAGAAACCGCGAAGAGAATTTGAACCCTAATTCCCATAGTGAGAAAGGATGCTGCAATTGCTGGGCTGCAATCACTGGGCTGCAATTACCGGCTGCTGGGTAGGAGGCAGCAGGAAGGGCGAGTCCTATCCACTCCTTTACCCTTATTCTCTAAAAAATTAGACATTCATGTTATGATTTAACTTAAATGTAGGGTAGCTGTCTAGCTGCTCTATAGGGTCAGGAATTCTGCAGTATCTGGATTTCTTCACAGACAGACTTTACATTTCTAAGTATGTTTAAGCACCTGAAGAATGAGGGAGCAACTTAAACTACAGATGTGAAAATCAGCATTTTGGGTTCAGACATCCCATCAGTGGTGACCGCTAGATGGCATGTACATGATTATGCTTTTTAGTGATCCAGACAATAGGTTCAGCTGTATGATAACATGGGGATAATACCACTTTTCCTGTCTTAGGGATGTTCGAAGGATAACTGTGCTAAAGATTGTTATGTTTTAGATCTGATAATAATGGTACCGTGTGAGTGCCTACGATGAAGGTGGGAATGTATGTCTGGTGGAGCCATTTTTGAAGTCTTACTTACACACTCTACTGGGTAAAACTCCTTCTAGCAGTTTGTGGCACTAAACCAATATGTGTGTGATTCGCTAAGCTATTCCTGATGGACGTTTAGAGCTTATTCGTGGACATTACTTTCTGCATGCAGCAGTGTTTTCTTTTGTGTGTTATTAGGGTAACAGGTTGTTGAACCACATCTGGATTCAATAGAGTTAGAGTAAATCTTGGCTGTTCCATGGTTATCCAGGATAAAAAGGTCATCTATTCTATTGAATCCTACTTTGAAGAATTTGAAAGAAATAAGAGTGAAAAAAAGGGGGAGTAACAGGAGGGTGGGTCAGTCTTTGATGTACAACTCTTTGAACTGTAACTGTATCTGTTGTCTGTACCCTTTTTGCAGATCTTGGGATGCCAGTCTTCTTCAAGAACTGTCCTGATTGTTCCTTTTTCTCATAAGTCAAAAGAAATTAGGCTGTCTGGGTAGAAGTTCCTATGCAAATACAGAAATACTGCTGTGCAGTTCCCCTCTGTCTCCCCTCTCAATCCGTCTACATTCATTAGGATGATATTAATTCTCCTGTTGAAAGACTCTGTTCTACCTAAAGCAGAACAACACTGAAATTTCCTCAGCAGTGGGTTGGTTGGTTTTTTTCCCTCTCTACTGTTTTTTTCATGTATGTTCCAGTTTTTAAGTTATCCATCATAGGCTTTTGGTGAGTTGCCTGAGGTAATCATGTTCTGCTAAATCAGGCAAGGGGCGAGAAAGGTTACCTACTCAACCTTTAATAAAGTTTCAGGAACTGCCAACTCCGAGCATCTTGTTTATCTAGGATGGATTTAAATGAGTGATAATATCCAGTTACTAGGTCTGAGACAGTTTGGCAGTCTGAGGTACCATGAGGACTCATCTACAGCAAGCAAGGCTGTTCTCCACAGAAATGAATATGTGCTGGTATGCTGCCAAGGTTATTCTAGGGCTGCAGATGGCATCTACAGTTCCCACCATATAAGCCTGCGTTTAATGCGACTGGTACAGACAGCGTGTAGCTGATGCAATTTTTTACTGGCATGTGATAATCAAATTTAAATTTTGTCTTCCCTAAATATTTTAGAACACACTGATATACTATGTGTTGTTCCTGCAACATGTCCTGACAGCAGTGTACAGACTTCTTCCCCTTAACATCAGCCTCTTCTGCATACTTGATTACCTTAATAAAAGCCAGTAACAGTGGGTACAGACGAGGCAGATTTTGCAGGTACATAAAGGCATGAGTTCCAATAGAGCATGAGGACTGCCACTTTTTTTAAAGGGGCCCTAAGAGGCAAATACAGTTCGTCTCTCACATGGCATGGTATGTTTGTAAAAGTGAAGGAAAGTGCTATAACACATGAAGAGGCAGTAAGACAGTATAGCAGGGTCATGGATAGTCAAAAACGAGGACACTCCAAGCTGGAGGCTCTGCAATCACATGCACAGGGATGTAAACAGCTCGAATTGTCACTGCCTCAGTTGATGTATCCTTGCCTCTAAAAAATAACACTGTCGCAAAAATTAGCTACACGGGTGTAACTGTTTGGTGACACTGGCATAACTCAGATGAAAAATACGAAGTTTTGCTAATATCTACTAACAAAGGGTCTATCCAGAGTAACTTCCAAAGAATATAGAGGGTCTGTCCAAACAGTGTGGAGCTGTTAAGCTATGTAAAACAGTAAGGTGGGAAGAAGTGCTCTGTTTAGCCGCATATATTTCTTGCTGCAACATGAACTATTTTCTGTGATTGACTCCAGCTCATGGCTATATTTGCAGCCCTAAAGTGTTTAGACCATTGTCTTTTAAGCAAATCCAGCACTTCCTGGATGCGCTGGTACTCACACTTCAGATCTAGTCCAGAACATTAGGTTTTATCACTGTAGTTTACTAAGTACAGATTGAAACCTAAGTTGCAGAGTGTTAGAGAAGAGCTTTATATAACACAACAGCAACTGTATAGCGTTTAATGTATAACTGATATGGATTGCTGGTCTTCTCTGATTGTATAAAGGAGTTGCTTTTTTATCAGGAAGATGGTTTTGAAAAGCCACTGAGTCCTTTGAAAAGCCACTGAGTCCAGCTTAGAATTAGTGTGGTCAAAATGTCATGCTTGTACAGCAGAATTTATTTGGAATGATTTGTAAAAGAACAGGCTACGGTCAGCAGGTACATATCTAAATCAGCTAAGGATCCATGAGATATATGAAAACTGAATGGGGAATTTCTGAGTGCCTAATTTTGATTTCCAAAAAGGTGAGACTCACACAAACCTGATAAGAAAATTAAAACATAGGCCAGGAGCTCACCAATGTAATTGTTAGGCATTAGTTTTTCTATTTGGAATGCTGCTGTGGCTTCGCTGTCTTCCAGTGAGTTACTCCTGATTTGTATGAGAGTGAGAACAGAGACAGGACCCAAGAGTCTCACTGTAGACTCCTGAAGGACAGAAGAATATTTTAAATCTGGTGTTGTGTCTACAAATATTGGCAGATGCAAGTCTGAATTGGCTGGCTGGGAACCAGCTCCAGCCCAGAAAACTGCAGGTAAGATGGTGGTGTGGACAAAATAGTACATTCTGCTCAGAGGCTACTCATCTAGGTTGGGGGGGCCGTGTGGGCCAGCTGGCTCTTTCTGTTTCACTTGGAGCCTGGTGCTGTCAGCAGCCATCTGTGGGTATCTCCCAGAGGTAAGGCGGTGCGTGGGAACAGGATTGGGTGCCTATGGCCACAGGCAGTGCGCGCAAGTTATGTTAGAAAGACTGTCCGCAGGCTGTATCCAACTTAAGGTATAAATTGGTAGAGGAACTCTGAATTAAGAAGTGCCAGAAGTGCTCAGATCGATAGATGGATTCCTTTTGGCTTCATTTAGCTTTGGATCAGGCTCTCAAGGAAGAAATAGATGATTAAAGTCCTTAACATGAATTCTCATAGGCAAAAGTGGAGAGGCAATCTTTCTTGCAGAGTGGATTGGAAAACCTCTGCTGGCCTTTTGAAGTTCTGTTCTTAAATGCTCCCATAAGGGCTGGGTGGCTACAAACTTAGAGGGCAGCGTTGATTGTTTGGAGTTGTTTCAGGCAGGGTGTGCTTAATAAGACTGTCATCTTCATATTAAAAAAAAGCCATCAAAGTAAAAGGGAAGTGGGGTGATGGGAAGCTAAATGTTTGCAAAACAGGCTGGTCCTTTGAATGTCCCAATCCATTACATAACAAAAATGCATGAACTGTGTGATTAAGAATACTAAGCAGTAAGTACAGCAATCAATTCTGTTTAGTGAGGATTCAAATCCCCTTGAGGCTTTAAAATGTTTTTTAAAGTCTAAGGATGGGGGGGGGGGGGGGTGACATCTTTTCTATAAATGCATAGAATTACTAAGCACAGGGGATTTATTTAACCAGGAAACTTACATTATTGAGATTAGACATCTCATTTTCAAGGTGCTCCTGGAAGATAATGAATCCTATACCCATAATTCACTGTAGACATCAGTTTTGTCTGATAATACATAAATTGGCCTGACGATAGAAGTTAGCGGTTTTCACTCTAAATTGCAGTATAGTACTAGATAGCAATAAAGAATGTGTGGGCCAGATTCACTGAGTTTCAGTAAAATTATAGAGCAGAGGATTTGCCCCTCCCATTTAGGAAATACACATTTCCTCTCTAGAACAGAGATGCAGTTTTTCCTTTGATTAAAATATAACTGCTCGGAAAAAAAATGTAAATCTTCTGGGGCAAGGGAAGAACAATGCGATTATTTATCTCAGAAGGAATGTTAGCTTCAAGGCATGGCTGAATGTTACAATGAATTGTATGGGAAACACCACGTGCTTTTATGATGTTGTGATTAAATGTGATCAGTTAGCAGGAGAAGGTGCATGAAATTCTGATTGTGCTGAATTTGATGGGAATTTTGTTAGTGACTTTAATAGGCACAGACCTTCCCTGGGATTCTGGAAATTGTGAAAGCATTTTACTTCCCTGTTTGATTTTGAGTTATAGAATATTGGCTCTTCATGTCTTTATTTGCTTGATTTTCTGGGCTGAAGTAAATGTTATGGCTATTTATGCTAAGCGAGCTTAAAATAATCTTTAACTGAGCTAAATTCTGTTGCAAATCCTTGTTGCAAATGTGTAAAAGCTGCTGTGTTGAATTGATCATTGCATCTGTAAAACTGTCTTTTAAAAGGAGGAATGGAATACTGCAATTTGCTAGGGGTAAGGGCAGTTGTGAAGCTTTTTCCTTACCAATTTTTAATTAGCTGCTGAATGTGAAAGGAGGAAATAAAGAAGCTGTCTCTAAATTGAAGGAGATTCTAAAAGAAAAAAAATCAATAACGTTTAAAGAATCAGATTTTTAGTTAGTACTTCATGGGTCCTTTCTAAACTATTAAGTAGATATAATTTACAGCCAATGATTGGAACATTTGATTCAGGAACATCAAATATTAGTAGCTCTACCTTAGAGACACTATCATGCTTGTGGTCTGAAACAGAGCTTTCGACCATTTGGAGTATCTTCAGGGGATGTTCATGATAGAAAATGTTAAACTTGTTTAATAATAGCAGTTTCCTAGGTTCAGACAGTGGCTTCTCATAGAGCACTCGGTCATGAGTTGTGGGTCAACAAGGAAAGCATTCTGCACAGAACTGCTTTGTCATCTGCCTATTGTAAGTGAACAGAAGGAGGTGAAATGAGGCAGGGGTTTTATCCAGTGTGCCACCTACATGCTTGCCTTCACATGTTAGAGAATATGTGGTGTATTGAGTAGGGACTTGCTGAAAGTAGACACACAGTCTCTTTCCAAAGAAATGGGGGAGCCAAGAGGAAGCCTCTAACTGACTTAATTTCTGAATCTCCCCTTTCCACCAGGATAGCCTGTGGAGCATAGTAGCAACGCACTATATTTAACTTAAGCTGATGATAAAGTAATAATTCAGCCTTTTATGTGGAATGAATAGAGAAATGTGACCACTTAGCATATGATTAGTTATATGTTTAATACTCATACTATATCAGGCAGTAGCATTGTTGCTCTTAGTTTTAAATCTGTATGAAGATGCTCAGATGACAAATTGATGATGATCAGAGGAGAAGTAGATATGCATTTTCATTAAGGATAGATATGGTGCGTGAGGAAAAAAAGAAGGGAGAAGAAAATAGGGGTAAATATTAGTAATAGATTTACTGAAATGTGTCCAGGTTACCAACTACTAATACCTGGAGTGGTATTAGCCTGGAGCCAAGGTTGAATTGTGAGTACCTGAATCATGGCTTGACCTTAACTGCTTGTATGCCAGGCTAGATTATGGGTTACCACTTACTGTGAATACACAGCTGAAAACCTGAAATCCTGAAAAGGTCAAGGATGTCTAGAGATCTCAGCTATGAAATCTATTCATTGTGCAGGAATAGAAACCTCAATATATGAAAGCCTCAATTTGTGGGCATTTTTTCTTTTTTAATGTGTTTGAACTACTTGCAAGGATGTAAAGCCCAAGCATGTAGAAATCATGTAGCAGTGAAGAAAGAGAATTAAATGCTAACAGTAGTGCAAGATCAGAGCTGGGAAGGGAAGGTTCAAGTGTCTCCTGTTTGGTAAAACTGATTTCTGTACCCTCATTTTGGTGTGGGTTTGGTGTTCTGGTATGCTACTGCTGCTGTAAATTGCTCTATTTATACCAGGTAAAATGTACATAGATGTCACACATTGATGTTATCTTAAAATTTGTTCTACTTAGTTACTGTTTTTTAAATTCTTTTCAAAGCTCAAATTCTTTACACAGACAGCTGTGGTATCAAGTGGCATTAAGAATATATTTTGTTTATATTATTCATCCTGATCAATCAATCATAAGCTGTGGCATCTTAATTTAATTACTAGAGTAGGTGTTTCCTCACAGTTTGTAATTATCCATTAGTCTAGGACTGGAACCTGAAGGGTAATGTCATCTATACTTTAGGCCTATCAACAAACTTGACCCTTAGAGATGGCTATATCAGTGAATTAGTAGAGGTCTAAAATGTTACCTTTTCATAAGAGGAGTCTTAACACTGTAAGTACTCAAAAACATGTAAAAACAAATTTGCAGTCTTTAATCTTAAGGTCTTAGTGGCTTGCTTCCAGAATATCTGCAGCAGTGCTTTGGGATGCCACTTGAAGTCTTCACTAAAGGCTATGTCTTGTAAAGTTATTAGCCCAGCAGAACGGAAATCAGAATGGGTTAAATTTCTCTGTTTCTCGAGTGGGATATTTGAACTGAATATTTTAAACCTGACTTGAATAACTTTCACCCAGTACTGTCACCATAATGCCTTTGGTGTAGATATATGCAGAGAGCTGATACAGCTGCAAACAAAAGGATGAATGCACCAGGATATGAAATGAGAGCAATTGAATGCTGGAGGTCTGCCTTTTGGAGAATGAAGGAAGTCAAACAAGCCATGTGGACATGTACTCAGGAGGCATGTCCATAGAGTCTAAACCAGTATGACTCCCAGTTTCAATCTCTAGCTCTGTATTTGCAAAAATCCTGCCTCTGGTTTTCACATTTTACTTCAATGGAATAGTGCCTAGCTCATGAGATTTCAAGCCTGATGTGATGAATTGCACCTGTCCAAATGGTGAAGCAAGAACAACTGAAACGAGTTGGCCCAATGCCCTAGAAAGTTTCCAGATGATCATTTATCTCTCTTCAAAAAAGGTTGTCTTGTACAGCTCTGCATTTTTGCCTTCCTACATAGTTGCTTGCCATATATATGTATGTCTGTAACTGTAGATACAGGCTGCTTTTTATCTTTTAATTTGTTCTTCTTAAATTATTCTCTTTTCTGCATGTCTACAAATATAAGCAAAACAAAAACTGAATAGCTCAGCATGAGATCTGTGCTTTCTTAGCTACTCTTACCTTGAGGATCAGTGGTATAAAATTAAGAAACTTCCTCCTAAAGGTTTCACAGTAAATATGCATAGAACCTCCTAAAGGTTTCACAGTAAATATGCATAGAACCCCCCCCCCCAAAACCACAACCCAAAATCAAGAGATTAAATCAGTCTGAATGAAAAACACAACCCCCAAGTTACTTAGGTGTTGGTTCCTTATTATATCTTGTCATTTTACTAGCTCTTCAGTCTTTCTGGAGTTTTCCAGACAGCTATGACTGTAAATAGGCATTAAAAAAAAAAAAAGTAATTCTCCATAGCTGGGACAGGGAGGTTTTGATCATTACTTTCATAGTACTTTGCATATGAGGTTTGTGCTGTTATTTCAGTTTTTCCAGCTGAAGAACCTGAGGCACAGGAAGGATAAGAACTTGCTCCCTCATGAGGGGGCTAGCAAGTAAGCCACAAAGCAAACGCAAGCCCATCTGCAGCAAGCTAGGCCTCTCAGATGTCTATTTTTGTATAATCACATTAGGAAAGTGTCACTAGGTGGTAACTGACAAAATCTGTTAGTGTTCCTCAAGTTTGTAGGAGGAGTAAATGAGAAGTGTCTTGTTAATTGGCTTCTAAACCATAACATTTTTCATGAAGCTCTTCATAGCCAACCCTACTTTTCTAATACATTAAGCCAATCTGAAATTATAACTGAAAAGGAGGCCTGGGAAAAGCCTTCAAAAAAGACATTTATATACTTCACAGTAAATAGGAAAAGTGCAAACTAAAGATCTTTTCTTTTTCCACCACCTGTGAGGGTGGTGAGGCACTGGAACAAGTTGCCCAGAGAAGTTGTGGATGCCCCATCCCTGGAAGTGTTCAAGGCCAGGTTGGATGGGGCTTTGAGCAACCTGGTCTAGTGGAAGGTGTCCCTGCCCATGGCAGTGGGTTGGAACTAGATGATCTTTAAGGTCCCTTCCAACCCAAACCATTCTATGATTCTATGATTTAAAATCTTGAATCTTATCTGTCCTCTGGTGTTTGTCGGTATGCCTTTGTGTGAGCCTTGTTTGGGTTTTGTTCAGGGTAGAAACTAACTTATGTTAAAATGTATTTATCCTGCCAAAATATGGACATTTCAAATTCACTGGGGCACAGGGTCAAATGCAAAATTACTAGAATAAACTGAAATAGACAGAAGTACGAGCAATGAAAGAGATGCTTGACATTTACAAATATGAAGCTCTGGGCCAAAAGAAAGGAAATCAAGATCTTGGTCACAAAGTGACACTAGCTGTCCATTTGTGGTGAATTTCGGCTTATCTCTTTGGTACTAACTGCTGCTTGTTCATGTAACCAAATATCATAGCATTCCCATAAGAGCTATGGGAAATTATTTGTGGGTTAGGGGGCAGTATTATTCCAAAACCAGTCTAATTTCAGGTATTTCATAACCTGAAACAATTAGAGACTCACAGTGCTTTCAGCATTATTTGTTCCTCAGATTATTCTAGTCCACTACAGGTGATGAAATTTTGTTGATTTATACCAGTTAGTGACAGGCTACTGTTTTTCTTTACAATTTCTTATCCCTCATCTGCCTGTCCATATACACTATAATACCTCTCATTATAACCCATTGATCAGCTTTGAATACTCCTAATTTTTTAATTTCCAGATTTGCCATGTTTTCTAATAGCAAAATTGGTTTAGTCCTAATCTGCACCATCAAGCAGTCAACATGTCAGAGACCAGTTTGGTAATTATTCTTTAGTGTACAGATCCAGAGTGTGAGGTTTTTGTTTGGGTTTTTTGTTTGTTTTTGGTTTTGTTATTTTTTTAATAATTTGGTTCTTTTCCAAGGTCCCTAAGTAAAATGCTTCCATTCAAAATGTAGTCAACAATAATTACTGAATTTTGTGAATTGATTCATCTGTATAGAAAATCAGCATTTTCCAAGAATTTCTGTGTGTCTTGATAATCTGAGTAAACTGAGAAGATTTGCCTTGGAGTTAGCTGTATGTTCCAGTGGTCTTAGGCAGAAAGAGTTTTATTTCTATTGGATGATATGCTAAGTGGAAACAACAGACTGCAAGAGAGCATTTCCCAAGTCCATCATAATCATTCAGACAATGCTTTTGTTTTGTTGGTAAACATTGTTCTTTAATTCAGAAAACAGTTTGTACTGGCCTGGGGAAGCCTATCTCATTTGATAATGGGCTCTGAATCCGGTGGATTATTGCAGGGATTTTATCTTGCAGTAATCTCCAGGGAGAAATGTACAAACAGCTGGGAGAGCAAGGAGGAGCTGCATTGTGCGGCGGGAGTTTGTGGAGCAGAATTTTGGGGTGCTGGAGTGGATCTCAATACCAACATGAATCTTTTCTGTTTTTCTCTGGTAAGTGTACATACACATGTTTTTATTTAATGGGTCAATGAGTTGATAAACTGAACTGGTGGGCGTGTTTGGATGGAAAAAAATCAAGGTGTTATATCACAGACTGTGCAAGGGTTGTGTAACAACAGCGCGTCTCTAGCATAGACAAAAGAGTTTATGTATGAGAAATTATACATAGCAAAATATGATTCAGTAAAAATAAGATGAAGCAAAAAGCATATCATAAATGTACTGCACACTATCTCTGGCTATTACAAAAACATGCAGATTTAAACATGAGGCATTTGACCCCAACACAGTAAAACACCTCATATGTATGTTAAAATTACTAAATATATGTAAGCTACGATTTGCTTTAAGCTAGGGGTTTTTTGAGGTAATAGTATCTGTTTTCCTTCTTAAGTAGTTTGGGAGAACTGGTAGAACTTTTCAAGCTTTAGTTTTCTATTAGCCAAGCATGAATACATAATCATCAGGGCTGATCCAGTCATATGGCAATATTTACTCACAGTCAGAGGAATTGATTTAAGATGCTCTTCAGGTTTTTTTTTTTTACTTTCTCTTTTTTTTTTCCCCTCTTTCCTTGCCCCAAGACAACTGGTCAGAATGAACAGGTAAATCAGGATAGGAAATCCATGGAAACTGTTTCTGTTTTCAAAGCTTAACCATCTGTCAATACTAATGCTCAGTATTAGTAATGGTAACTAGATGAGTATATTTGCTGTATTTACACAGCACAGTAGATCTGTTTGCCCATTTTTCATCTTTTGTCCAGATGTTTAGTATATCTTCCCCAAATGTTTAGAAAGAACAATAAAAATCAATATTCAAACTGCACTGACACAAATTCAAACAGGGGAGCTGCTTTGTGTAAACCGTTGTTCCTGATTGCTAATGCTAATGCTATCTTAGTGCAGAGTACTGGTGTTCTCCAGATCATAAGGATTAAAAAGATGTTTTGGAGTATTTAAAGTAAAATGCAGTGGTATTTTAGGATTCTGTCACAAAAGTCACTCATAAAAAATAATTCCCCTGGAATTCAATGGCACTTTTGGTCATAGTTTAATGTGAATACTTGTGTATTTGTTCAAAGTTAACAATGGCTTTGTGGTACAATCTGTAACAGCTTGAAAATACTCCTTTCTGAAGTTTGGGACAGAACTGTTCTAACAATATTTTACTGTTCCATTGGGGCAGCTTCTTTCCTTCTATGATGTTGTTCACTTTTTTAAAAGGTGTTGAGCCTTGTATCAGTTGAGAAATCAGCATTTAGACAAAATGTGAGGTAGATTGTGTGGATGAGAGTAGGTCAAGTTGCAGATTCTCTGTTAAACTGGGTATGCAGCAACTGGAGTTTCTGAGAGATAATGACTGCAGTAATAATGGATGTTTCAGACAAGTGAAAGCTAGTGCCATGATAGTTTCTGTAATGAAATAATTAGTTCTGTTTAAAGATTGCTGTTAAGAAGATAACCTCCATTCTTTACAAGCTTTCCATGCAAGCCATTCTGTCTGCCTTGGTAATCTTTAGAGCACCTAGCAAAACATGTCACAGGTTATCAAGATCTAAAGATAATTCATAGGTCAGTAATGTATTTCATAAAACTCAGAGCCCTGTGCAGTCCTCCCTATGCATGCGGCATGGTGCAGTTGCTTTCTGTAATCAGATTGTCTAGCTTGGAAATGAGCTAGTGAGCCAAGTATGTACACTAGCTACTTTTACTCTGTTGGCCTGTGACTATGAAAAGGCTGGCAACAAAGAGGTTGAACTATCAATATAAGGGTATTTTTCTCTTCAAGAGAGTCGAGTCAGAAATAATGCACAACAACAAAATAATTAGGCTTTAAAGACAACTTTTAAAGACACTAGAGGACCCAGTTCCTTAGCAGACGCAAATAGCCACTGATGAATAGAAATTACTGCTCATTTACATCAAGTGAACGTCTGGAGTAACTGCTAAACCTGAAACCATGTAAGAGAAGTTTAGACTACCAGCAGACAGAACAAAAAGAGCTGTCAAAAGAATTTGTATTCTTATGGAAGTATTTTCTTCACTTTGACTGACTGACAAGATTTCAGACTGCAATGAGTGTGTGCTTGTGTGTACATATGCGTATATTTTTAAAATACATTGTTTTATAGCTCAGACAATAGTTTTCTACCCTGTAGAGTATAGTGGTTGAAGTAAGCTACAACCTGTGGGAATGACAAGAATATTCTGTTTAAAAACAGAGTAGAGCTAAACTTCTGGCTGATCCAAAGTGGTGGAACACTACAGTAGTTAAAGGAACATCAGTTTATGCTGTCAGATTTGACTCTCTGTGGGTTTGCTTTCATATCTGTCCATAATACTGAGATGTATTTTTATAATGAGAGACAGTGTTATGGGCCAGTCTAGCAAGTGGTGATGTGGAGGCTGAAGACACTCAAGAATCACAAGATGGTTGTAAGGGTTTTGGAGCCTGGACTGGGCTCTGCCTTTCCCAGGGAGGCAGACAGAAATTACTCCAATCTGTTGCCACCTGGGAGCCCTTTGATATCCTAGTATGAGTCTTCCAGCATGGGGTGTTTCCCCAGCAGTACTTTGTGTCCTGAGTTGACTTCAGAATGATTTGGTTTTTCAACTGAGATTAATTTTGCATCAGACTCATTGCCTTGGTCTCAAAGTATTTGCAGGCAAATTAGATTTGCCTTCAAAACCTTGTGTCCCTTTTTCATTTACAAAATGATAGAAAGGATAAATGTCCCTTCTTTTGTAGATATATTATGTTAAAAGTTCAACCTTAGACCCTGAATTTGCAGTGTCTTTTCCATGTTATGGTGCTTAGCATGTAAGACAATTAAATCAGAACAATACTGTTTGTATTATGGACAATATACAGAGACGTGCCCAAATCAAGCACTGCTTCTGTATGAATTACAAGAAATTATGTCACCAAACCATCTGTTTTGATACCCTGCCTAATAAATGGCAGCATCCTACAAATCTAAGAAATAAAAGATATTATTGATCATCAAGTCCTTTAGTTAAGGTAGAATATTTTTCTTACATTATTTTCCTGAATCAGCTCTGGGGTTAGCACCAATTCACCTGCAACACTACCGGTTAAACCTGTCCTGAGTTATTCTCATTTCTGACAGGGTGTATTTTTACTGGTTTGGCAGCATTTACTCCTGGAAGCAGCAGAAGTGTCTCCTTAGCTGGGGCCATCTTTGACCATGGTTGTACACTTAGCCCAAATAACAGGCTTTTCAGATTTCTCTACAGAAGGGCCAATTAATAAAATACACATGTCCAGGAACGCGTCCAGGCATTGAGTCTCCCTGGCACACAAGCACCCGTGTCTGTTGTATCAGACCCTCCAAAACAAGGTAGCTGCATGCAACCTGCCTGTCAAGTGTAGTTTTGATGGTGTTTTAACAACTGTGCCAACGAATCATTTGGATGTCTGTTAGTTGACATAAAACAAGCAAGGGCCAGTGTCCTGGTTTCAGCTAGGATAGAGTTAATTGTCTTCCTAGTACAGTGCTGGTAGAGTGCTATGTTTTGAGTTCAGTATGCAAAGAATGTTGATAACACTGATGTTTTCAGTTGTTGCTCAGTAGTGTTTAGACTAAAGTCAAGGATTTTTCAGCTTCTCATGCCCAGCCAGTGAGAAAGCTGGAGGGGCACAAGAAGTTGGCACAGGACACAGCCAGGGCACCTGACCCAGACTGGACAACAGGGTATTCCATACCACGGGATGTCACATCTAGTATATAAACTGGGGGGAGTGGGGGTGGGGAATCGCCACTCAGGGACTAACTGGATGTCGATCGGCGGGTGGTGAGCAATTGCACTGTGCATCATGTGTACATTCCAATACTTTAATTATTACTGTTGTCATTTTATTAGTGGTATCATTATCATTATTAGTTTCTTCTTTTCTGTTCTATTAAACCGTTCTTATCTCAACCCACGAGTTCTACTTCTTTTCCCGATTTTCTCCCCCATCCCACTGGGTGGGGGGGAGTGAGTGAGCGGCTGCGTGATGCTTAGTTGCTGGCTGGGGTTAAACCATGATAGCCAGGGACTGTTCCAGCAGGGTGCACCAGTGCAGATGATCATGTTACAGTACCCTGGTTCATTCTTGTCCATCTTGTCATTTACTAAGAGACATGCAGCCAGGTGTATTTCTGTTTCAAAGAAAAACTGAATTTCAGTAAAGTTTCCATAAAAAAGTGGATGTGAGGAGCATGAAAGACTTCCTTACACAAAGCAATACTTAAAGACTAGATCCTACCTTCTTTGGCAGTGAACAGCGGCATTAGTAATGGAACTAATGAAGACAGGGAAGAATTTCAGATACTTAAGAGGTGCTGACATCTTGTATATCAGAAACCTGTGTAAGAAGGGCAGTAGAGAAAGGATACAACACTTCTAATCACAGGGTTGCTCAGATCAGTTATTCAAGTTGAGCACTGATCTTAGAGTTTAAGACAAATAAGATCCCTTGCATTTGTCTGTTTCTCTTCCATATGATAGCTTGCTAACCACCACTTTTGCTAGTAAAACATAAAGTTAAGTATCAAGTGAAAGTGTAATTGTCTTAGTGATTTTCAGTAGCATTGACTCATTACATATTTTATTTTGATGGTTGGTTTAAAGATGTGCTGAGAGCACAATGTAAAATATATTACATCTAATGTTATAAACTAAAACAGCCCTTGGTACTAAAAACTAATCTTTCCATGGTGCGAGATGCAGAGAAAATAAGTATTAATAAAAGTGGTATAATAGATAAATTATTAATTAGATGGAGCCTCCATATGTTAAAGAAACCATAGAGTAAATAGAAAGAAGCTAATGCTGCTATGGCTATTGGGATGTGATGTTACTTAGAAATGGATTTGACTTAAAAATATGTGTTTTAACAAAGATTACCTGAATGTGGAAAGACCATCCTCTAAAGTGTAGCATGAGTAGGAGATCTGAGTGGTTGAGGTTTGTAGTGCTTTCCTTGTAATCATCTTCATATACTCCTTGTTCATTTTAGCAGGATTGCTATCATCCCACCATACACAGGAGTTCACATATAAACACTGAGCTAGTGAATGGCCTGACTGCATTACTAAATGCTCCTCTCTCCACCTTATGATCGATCTAGTCTCTGTATGCCATGATAATAATATCATGCAAAGAAAAGAGCTACAGACAATTATTTTCATCTAGATCTGAACTAGGGTCTTTTCTCCTGTAAAATTCTTGATGCAAAGGGCCTCAAAAGGCTTTCTCATCCCATGTAGGAGAAAGGAAATGTACTAACTACTCCAGCAGTAAGTTCATATTTTCTTCTGCTCTGTCATATTGTTCTGTGATCTTTAGTGCTCAGGACTACTAAAAGAGTAGATGTGTGAAATGGAAAACTTTACTGACATTGCATTTTTTGTATAAAAGTAGACCTAACTTAAAAAAAAAATAAATTAAAAAGGAAGGAAGAAAATTTCTATTTCAGTTAAATACTTTGGGTTGCCCTGAAAGAAAGTTATTTCTTTCAGTATTTCCCTCCTACAAAGTATAAAGCCAGTCAGCAAAGAAAACTTTTGTAAACTGAAGGCATGGTCTCTCTTTGTTGGGTACTCTTTTTCTCACTCTTTTGTGCTTTCTCATTCACACTTCCTTTCTTACACTTGCTGTCTTGGCCATCCTCTCTCACACCCACTCTCTCTTGTGTGCACTCACTTCTTCTTTGTGCCTGCTCTTACTCGAGCCCGCTCTCTCAAGCACCCTCACTTTTGTTCCCTTGCTCTTTCCCACACCTTTGCCCTTTCTTGAGCCCACCCTTTCTTGCACCCTTGCACTCACTCTTTGTATTGCTCAAGTGCTCTTATTCTTATGCTCTCTTTTTGTTGTCACTCTTTGTCTTGCTATCTGTCTTTCTCAGGTGCTCTTTTTTATGACCCTTCTCAGTCTCTTTCTTTCACTCTGACTTTCTATCACTCTTTCTGTCTCTCTCTTTCTCACACACACTGCCTTTCTCATGCTTTAGCTCTTTCTCACATATTTTATTGCACACACTTGGTCTCGCATGTGCTCATGCCTTCATGCGCCCACACCTTTTCTCCTGCCCAATGTTTCTCCAACCTTCACACATGCTGTTTCTCACATGTGCTTTACCTCTCTCTCCCTTGCACGCTCACTCTTTCTCTCTCACCTTCTATCTCATGCTCATTCTCTCTCACATGAACTTGCTCTTTCTCCTATGCCTGCTTTTTCTTGCACATGGTCACAATCTTTCTAATGCCCACTCCTCCTTCTCATTACCTTGCTCTCTTTCTCACACCCCTTCTTGCACCTTTCTCATGCCCGTATGCACTTTCTCACACCACTTTCTTGTTCCTTTGCACCCTTTCTTGTGACTTTGTTCTCACTCTTTATCACACCCTCACTTTATTGCACATGCTTTCTTTTTCTCCTGCCATGTCTTTCTTTCCTGCACACTCTTATTCACATGTTATCTTTCCCTTTCTCTTTCTCTTTTCCTCTCTCTTCCCCTTCTCCCCTTCCCTCTCTCCTCCTTCTTTCCCTCCTTCTATCCTTCTTTCAATCATCCTTTCTCTAATGAACATGCTCACTGTTTCTCACATGCTGGTGCACCTGCTCCATGTCTCATGCCCTTGCTGTCCTCACAACTTGACACCCTTTCTTGTAACCCTGTGCTCTTCCTCACATACCTGTGCTTGGATTCTTGCAGGAGCTTTTTCTTGTGCTTTCTCGCTTCTTTTGTGCCATGTCTATCTTTTCCCCACACACTATCGATCTCTCTCTCCCTTTCTTGAGTGCTATCTTTCTTGAAAGCTCTCCCCACCCCTGCTCTTTATCTAGCTCTTTCTTTTTCTTGCTCTTGATCTCTCACACTGTCTCTCATTCTCACAGGCAATCACACTGTCATGGTTTAACCCCAGCCAGCAACTAAGCACCACGCAGCTGCTCACTCACTTCCCTCTCCATCCAGTGGGATGGGGGAGAGAATTGGGAAAAAAAGTAAAACTCATGGGTTGAGATAAGAACAGTCGAATAGAACAGAAGAAACTAATAATGATAATGATACCACTAATAAAATTACAATAGTAATAATAAAAGGATTGGAATATACAAGTAATGCACAATGCAGTTGCTCACCACCCGCCGATTGACGCCCAGTTAGTCCCTGAGTGGTGATCCCCCCACCCCCACTCCCCCCAGTTTATATACTAGATGTGATGTCACATGGTACGGAATACCCCTTTGGCCAGTCTGGGTCAGCTGTCCTGGCTGTGTCCCCTCCCAACTTGTGCCCCTTCAGCTTTCTTGCTGGCTGGGCACGAGAAGCTGAAAAATCCTTGACTTTAGACTAAACACTACTTAGCAACAACTGAAAACATCATTGTGTTATCAACATTCTTCTCATACCAAACTCAAAAACATAGCACTGTACCAGCTACTAGGAAGACAATTAACTCCATCCCAGCTGAAACTAGGACACGCTCTCATGTCCTTGCTCTTTCTCAGTCATTCTTTCTTGCACCCGCTCCCTTTCTCGCACCCTTACTCACTTTCTTATGCCCTTTCTCATGCCCTTTCTCATGCCCCCACCCTATTTCTTGCAACCTCATGCCCTTTCTTGTGACATTGTTCTTGTGCTTTTTCATATCCTTGCATGCAAATTCTCATGCCACCTCTCTCCTCATGCAATCTCTTTCCAGCACAGTCTCTTTATTCATATGCTCTCTCCCCCTCTTTCTGGAGCGCTTGCTTTCTCACTCACTCCTTATCTCTCTCTTTCCCTCTCTCCTTTCTCTCTTATGCTCACCTTCTCATGCTTGCTCCTTTTCTCACATCTTCACATCCTTTCTTGCAGCCTCATGCCCTTTCTCACAACCTAGCACCCTAACAACCTCAAATCCTTTCTTTCAAACTCACAACACATCCTTTCTCACAACCTCATGCTTGCTTTCTCAGGCACACAGCATTTCTTGCACTATGCCTCTCTCTTTCTCTTTCCACCTCTCTCTCATGCTCTCTATTCCTTGCTTACTCCCTCCTTCCTTTTCTTGCTTGCTCATGCCCTCACTCTCTTTCTACTGTGCCCCCCTTTCTTCTATACACTCATGCTTTCTTGTGCACTCACTTTCTCAAGTGCTTTCACTTTCTCTTGCTCTTGCTTTCTCATGTGCTCACTCTTTCTTCTGTACTTGCTTTTTCTCACATATTCACACACACTGCACCCTTGACCCTGCTTTCTCTTGTGTCCACCCTTTCCCCATCTTCATCCTCAGCCTATCACTCTGTCTCTCAATTTCTCCTTCCCATTTTCCCTCTTCTCTCTTTCTGTCTCCTACTGTCTCCTCTCTCTCCTTCTCCCTCTTTTCATCAGGTGCACTCTTTCCTGTGCATGCTCGCTTTTTCTCATGTGTGCTTGTTCTCATGCCCTCATGTCCTTTCTTTTAACTCTGCACTATTTCATAGAATCATAGAATCACAGAATCATTTAGGTTGGAAAAGACCCTCAAGATCATCGAGTCCAACTATAAACCTAACACTGCCAAGTCCACCAATAAACGATGTCCCTAAGTAAGTGCCACACCTATACGTCTTTTGAATACCTCCAGGGATGGTGACTCAACCACTTCCCTGGGCAGCCTGCTCCAGTGCTTGATAACCCTCTCAGTGAAGAAATTTTTCCTAATATCCAGTCTAAACCTCCCCTGGTGCAACTTGAGGCCAATTCCTCTCATCCTATCACTTGTTACCTGGGAGAAGAGACCGACCCCCACCTCACTACAATCTCCTTTCAGGTACTTGTAGAGAGCTATAAGGTCTCCCCTCAGCCTCCTTTTCTCCAGACTAAACAACCCCAGTTCCCTCAGCTGCTCCTCATAAGACTTGTGCTCTAGACCCTTCACCAGCTTTGTTGCTCCTCTTTGGACGAGCTCCAGCACCTCAAGGTCTTTCTTGTAGTGAGGGGCCCAAAACTGAACACAGTATTCAAGATGCAGCCTCAACAGTGCCAAGTACAGCAGACAATCACATCCCTAGTCCTGCTGGCCACACAATTTCTGATACAAGCCATTGTGCCCATTCTTGCAAACTCATGCTCGCTCTTTCTTACCCACTCACACTAGCTTTCTCGCATGCACTCCCTCGTGCCATCTCTCTACTTCACATACTCTCCCTGTTTCTTGCTCTGTCCCCCCCTTCCTTCTTGCACGCTCTCTTACTCTGTCCCTTTCTCCCTTTTCCTTTATCTTTCTTCTTTGTGCACCCTTGTTTTTTCTTGCAAGTAATCATGTTCTTTCTTGTGGCCACTCTCTTTCTCACATCCATGCTTTTCTTCACACCCTATCTTGCACTTTCATGCCCTTTCTTGCCACCTCACTCATTCTTTCTCATGCCCTTGCACTCACTCTCTCATGTGCACGTTTTCTCTCCCTTCCACACTCCCTGTTTCTTGCACACACGCTCTCTCTTTCTTGAGTTCTCTCTTTCTCTAACTCCTTTCTCTTCCCCCCTCACTTGTTTTCTCTTTCATTTTCTATATTCTTGTCTCCTCCTCTCTATTCTCCTCTCTTTTTGTCTCTTTGCATCTCTGTCTCTTCTTCTGTTTCTTGCTTTACCCCTCTCTCTCACTCCTTAGCTCTTTCTCTCTCATGTGTGAACACATACTTTCTCATGTACACCTGCTCTTTATCACACCTGATCATGCTTTTCTGTGCTCACTCACTCTCTTGTGCTCTTGCTCTTTCTTGCACCAATGCACCCCTTTTCGTGCCCTGGTGCTCTCTCATGGCCGTGCCTCCATTGCTGTAATGTTACCCTCTTTCTCGTGACCTTGCACCCTTTCTTGCAACCTTGTCCTTGCTTTCTTATGCCCTTGTGCTTTCTCACACCACCTATCTTTCCTAAATAGCCCGTCTTATTAGTGCGCTCTGTCTCCCTCACAAACCCTACCTCACTCATTCACACTCCCTCATTGTCTGTCTCGCTTTTCCCCCTCTTTCTCTCTCTTATGCCTTCTTTCTCTCCCTCTTTTCCCTCTCCCTCTCATTCTCATGCCAACTTTTTCTTTCTTTCCCTCTCTCTCCTCTAATTACCCTCTCCTTTTTTGTCTCTCCCTCTTTACCACTCTTTAATGTGCTCACGCTTTAACTCCCTTTCTTATGTCTGTTGTTATTATTTTTTGTGCCCTTCCTTGTTCTCACAACCTTGTTCTTTCTTGCATGCTTGCTCTCCCTTGTTTCTTGTGTGCTGGCTCTTTTTCTTGTTCCATCACACTCATCCTTTCTCATGCTCACTCTTTCTCATGCAAACTTTCTCCCCCTCTTTCTTGAGAGCTTTCTTTCTTGGGGGCCCTTTCTCTCTCCCCCCTCTATCTAGTTCTCTTTCTCTCACATGCAGTTGCTCTTTCTCGCAGTTGATAACATTTTCTTGTGCTTGTTCCCTTTCTCTCAACCTGTTCTCTTTCTCCTGTCCCTTTCTGACAACTCCCATTCTCATGACCTCACCCCCTTTCTTGTGACCTCACACCCTTTCTCTCAATCTCATCCTTGTTCTTTCTTATGCTCTCACACTCATTTTCTCGTGCCTGCTTTCTCTCCTGTCATACTGTCACTTGGATCTTGGTGTGGTCCCTCTCTCTATCTCTTTTTGAGCTTTATCTCCCAGCTTTATTTCCCCCTCTGGTCTGTGTCTCCCTCTTTCTTCCTCTTCCCACTTGTTCTTCCTCATTCTTGCTCTCTTTCAGACACTATCTCTTTCTTGCCCCCTCTCTCTCACACTCAAACTTTCTTGCACACTTGCTCTTTCACCCACTTGCTCTGCTTTGCACGACCCACTCTCTTTATTTCACCCTCATGCCCTTTCTCATGCCCTTGCTCCCTTTCTTGAGACTTCACTGTCACTCATTCTTATGCCCTCATGCTCACTTTCTTGCACTTCCTCTCCCTCTTTCTTGAGAGCTGCCTTTCTCACAGGTGCTCCCTTTCTACCTTGCACGCACTCACTATTTCTTACATGCACACTCTTTCTCACAAGTACACTCTTTCTCACAAGTTGTCTTGCTCTTTCTTGTGCTTGCTCCATTTCTCACATCCTCTCTGTCTCATGGCCTTGCAACTGCTCTTACACCCTCTCCCCCATTCTCATGACCTCATGCCCTTTCTCACAACCTCACTCTCACTGTTTCTCATGCCCTCATGCTCACTTTCTTGCACATACTTTCTATTTCTTACAAAATTGCTCTTTCACGCACCATCTTTTCCTCACACACACTCTCTCTGTATTATCCATGTGATCTCTCTCTCCCTTTCCAAACTGTTTCATGATCTCTCCCACTCTTTCCTTCTCCATCACTCTTCCCCTCCCTCTCCCTTGCTCTTTCTCTCTGTTTCCCCCTAATAATTTTCTCTCATGGGCACTCTTCCACCCATACTTCCTTTCTTGTGCCTGCTCCTTTTCTGAGGCCATCACATCCTTTCTTGTGCCAGTGCTTCCTTTCTAATACCATGGTGCCCTTTCTTGCACCCTCACACTCTGTTTTTCTCATGCCCTCATGCTTGCTTTCTCATGCATGCTTTTTCTTCCACCTCCCATCTTTTTCTAGCACTCTCTTTCTCACATTCTCTCTTCCCCCCTCTTTCTTGCACTTTCTCTTCTTTGCATGTGCACTTTCTTGCACCTTTGCTCACGCATGATTGCACTGGTTTTTTGCACACTCTCTTTTTCAAACACTCACCCTCTCTCATGCTCTTGCCTTTCTTGTGCTCGTGCTTTTCTCTGTGTGCTTGCTTTCTTGTGTTCTCATGCTCTCTTGCTCTCAACCCTGCCCCTTCTTGCACTCACCCTTTCCTGTGTCCTCATGCTCGCTCTTTCTCACATGAGCTTTCTCTTTTTTGGTGAGCATTCTTTCTGATGTGCACTCTCTCTCTCTCTCTCTCTCTCTCACGTGTACTTTTTCTTTCTCCCTCGTGCATTTTCTTTCTCACGTGCTCACCCTCTTGCATGCAGGCTTCTTTTCTTGTGATCTTTCCTTTTCTCATGCCCTTGATTTTTCTCCCATACTTACTTTCTTGTGCCCTCACACCCTTTCTCAAAACCTTGTGCTAGATCCTTTTCACACCCTCATGCTTGCTTTCTCACACATGTATTCTTTCTCAGTCCATCTCTCTCTTCCCCCCTGCATCCCTTCTCTCTCCTTTTTGTGCTGTCTCCCTCTTTATTCCTTGTGCATTACCTTTCTGGAGTGCTCCCCCTTTCTTGTGGCCTTGCTTTTTTGGTGCCCTCCTTCTTTTTTGCACACTCATTCTTCCTTGCACATGCTTGCTGTTTCTCATGCAACCACACTCTCACATGCTTAGGTACTTTATCCCACCCTTGTGCCTTCCTTTCTTCTGCTCATCCCTTCCCATGCCTTCACACTCATTGTTTTTCACATGGGCTTTCTTTCTCATCTAATCTTTCACACACACTCTTTCTCTCCCTCATTCTTTAACACTCTTTCTCACATGCTCTCTCTCTTGATCTCACCCTCCCTCTTTCTCTTTCACTATTTCTTGCTTTATTTAACTTTTGCTTTTTCTTGCTTTCTCACTCTTTCTGTCTCACCCCCTCTCTCTTTCTGTCTCTTTCCATCATGCTCACACTATTTTCTCATTCACATTCATGCTGACTTTTTCTTGCACACTTGCTCTTTCTGGATATTGGTACACTCTTTCTCACGCCCACTCCTTTTCTCATGTCCTCACTCTCTTTCTCATCCGTGGTCTCTTTGTTGCACCTTCACTTTCTTTTTCACAACCTTGCACCCTTCCTTGCTACCTTGTGGCCTTACCTGCAACCATGCACTTGCTCTTTCCTATGCCCTCATGGCTCGCTTTCTTCCTCATGCCATCTCTTTCTTGCACCTTTCCACACATTCTCTTTCTTACACACCATTTCCCTCTTTCTTGTGTGCTCTTTCTCGCACTCTTGTGTGCATGCACTCACTCATTCTCATGCCTTTGCTCTCTTGCTCACTTTCTTGTTCATGCTCACACTCTTTCTGTGCATCCTCTTTCTTGAATGCCCTCCCTTTCTCACACCCTTGCCCTTTCCATGTCCTTGCTCTTTTTGGTGCACTCCTTTCTAGTGCCCTCACTCTTTTTCATTCCCTGGCTCTCCTCACATGCACTTGCTATTTCTCATGCATTTACTCCCTCTCACACACACTCACATGCTTCCTCATGCATTCACACCCTTTCCCATGCCCTTACGCTCACTCTTCCTCAGGCGAGCTTTCTCTTTCTCACTTGATATCTTTCTCATGCTCTCTTTCTTGACCCCTCTCACTCTCATTCACTGTCTCAGTTTCTCTCACTTGCTCTCATGCATTCTTTCTCTTCCCTTTCCTATCTTGTAACTTTATTCTCTTCTTCACCTGCTCTCTCTTCTGTGTGCTTGCTCTTCCTGTGCACTTGCTTTTTCTTCTCTCATGTGCACTCCTGCTTTCTCGTGTGCTCCACCTCTTGCATGCATCCCCTTTCTCATGCCCTCACTCTTTTTCATGTGCTTCCTGTTACTCATGCCCTCACTTTCTCATGTGCACTTGCTCTTTTTCTGCATACTTGCTTTTTCTTATACACCTGCTTTTCCTCACACCCTCGTGCTCCATCTTACATGAGCTTTCTCTCGTTTGAGCTTTCTCACACTCTCCCTCTCTCCCTCTCTTAAGCACTCATTCTCATGTGCTCCCCCTTATGCTCTCACTTTCTCTCTCATTGTCTTCTATCTTTTTCTCTCTCCCCATCTCTTCGCCCTCTCTCATGCTTGCTCTTCCCTCCCTTCTCTCTTTCACATTGTTTTCCTTCTCTGTCTTCTTTTTATCTTTTTTAACCTGTCTCCTCTCTCTCCTTTCACCTTTCCTTGCCCTCTCTTTTCCCTCTTCTTTTCTCTCTCTAACGCTCTCTCTTTCACACAAGCTCTCTTTTATGCTTCCATCTCTAATTAAATACTCTCTCATCAAAATTTTGTAGTATTCCCTATTGAGGGAGAAGTATATGGTTACATTTTACATTGCAGAATCCTGGAAGTGTGTAACAAGGTTTTAAACTCATCATTTTTGTCTAGAAATGCTCAATCCACAACTTCAGACTGTGAGCCTGAACCGTCATTGCTACATGGCAACATACTTACAGTAAGAAAAAATAATATTCTTATGAAAAAACACAGTTGCTGTCAAAACCCAGGCTCAGCTGGCTGTTAGGAGCACAAGCCACGTGTAATGTGCTTCATAAGCCATGCACCACTTTCCCAGGAAGCATTAACTCATTAGTTCCTAGAATAAATTCCAGTATATGACTCGAGTATTTTCAAGAGGTTCAACTTGTAATATTTCTCCCACAACATTTATCTTGGCATATCAAGACTCTAGTAGACAGAAGCAAATAAAGATCCATAGATAAACTTTGTGGCTGCAAAAATTAGTCATGTCTTTGAACTGCTGTTCCACCAGTCAATAACATTGCCTGTAAAGCTTTACATATTAACAATATAACTTCAAATATATGTCTGTGTTTATCTTCTGTACTAGAGGAACAAATGCTTTTAAATAATAGTATACCATGTTAATTTCAATGGTGTTGCTCTGCTGTAAGTCACACTGCTATAAATTAGATTTATTCCTTAATTAATGCAGTTAAAAGCAGTAATCAAAATTCATTGGAAAAATATTCAGTGCAGATCAAAGTGGCAACATCTAAAATCTAGGATCATTAGTTAGAGTGTCTTTAGTTTTACCATCTGCTTTCATTTAGCTCTTGAATTATGGAATGGTGGTGTGTATATGTAATCCTGGCTCTTGGAGTTGTGGGATAAATGTGAAAATCTTAGTTTCTGTTACAATGTTTATATTCTTGGTGGTTGGAGAAAAAGAACCCTTACATGTGCATTATAACATAGAGTTCAAAAATTTGAATGCAAATAGCCTTTATTTTTAATTCTGTCCATTCTCATTATTTTGGGGGCCTAAATCATGACTCTCAAATTGTGGGAGCTGGCTGCATTGTTTCGATTTATTTCTAAGGAATAAGGTTACCTTTCTGCATCAAATTAGCTTTTTTCCATAGAGAAGAAGTACTAAGTATAAAACATTTTTATGATTCATATAGAAATTTTAATGGTTTATAGTTTTCATAGTTTTCACAGGAATTTTCATGTAGTGTTCAGGTGGAGATATACACCTGATTTTATGCCTTCTGAGCAGATAATGTTCATTTTTGCTGTACCCTCAGCTTTACGCGTGTCAATCTGTGGAATCTGTGCCATGATACTGTGAACTCCAGCATTTGGGTACTTACTTATAATCAATTCCTATATGGTTTTTTAGAGAAAGAATTAAATAAAGGATTTCAAAAGACAGGTGAGGAAAATCACTCTATTTTGTAAATTGCAGAAACTGATTGCTTTTTTAATTACTATTATTTTAATGTGTTTACAAGTGTTCATCTTTGAAAACCTGTTTAAATGTATTTTAGGAGGGCTCAATGGACAGCTTGTATGAGCCTGTCCCAGAACATCAAGAACCCAAGGATACAATTACTATTGACAGCCAAGCTAGCACTCCAGTGAGCATGCATGTAAGCTGTGGACCACCTGATAGGTCTATGTCTTTGGTAAGTAAAATTTAATTGCAAAGTATGCAATGTATTTTGCAAAAAACTATTACTCTGTATGTGGGCACATGTGTGTTCAGCTGGCTTAACTGCCAGTTTGAACTATTTAGGCTCTTTAAGGCCACTGTTCAAATCTCTTTTCTGTAGCCAATGACCTGATTTCTGTCCAGTCTTAACAAGCATGCTTGAAAAACAGGTCATGAGTTTCTGTACAGCAGGCAGCAAAGTGAGATTAGTGCAGCTTCACTGTACGAGGGAATTTCTCTTTGCAAGTAATAGCATGTGAAAATGCTGGGTACAGATATTAGTCAAGTTTGTCTCTACAGGATATACTATTGGTGTCTTTGGTTGTCCTTTTTATTAATAAAAAAATGCATTTGTAAAGTGTGAGTTGTATGAATTTTGTAACTGACGGCCTCTGGAACAACCTTTACATTTTACAAGACTTCATTAGGCAAACATGTGAAGGAGGTTTTTTTCTTTCTAAATAATGTTACCCTACTTAATCCTTTATTATTGGTATGTTATTGGTATAATATATCATTGAGGCTTTGACAAATACTTTAACATAGTATACTAAATTTCATAATCTTTTTCATTTCATAATCTCTGTTCTTTGCTCCTTCATTTATAATTACTATCTCTATCTATAGCAACATATGATGCAGCCTGGTGAAGGAATAAAGAGAAGGCAGCATGTTCATTATTCAAAGAAGAGAGACTGCCCTCCATTCAGAATTATGCCAAGCTTTACCTATGTGCAATCTGGGTTAGGTACCGTGTACCTATGAGACTGCTGGGCCTATGGTATTGCAATATCACAAAGCAGGTTTGCACACAGGACTTGTGTGGAGAAAGTGCTGGAGCTGGTGGGATAGGAGAATGCCTGGGGAACTGTGGCATGCACTTCTTGAATTCCTAAAGGAATGGAAATAACTGCTCTTCTCAGACCCTTCTGCTGCAACCATCTTACTCTGTGAATGTCTCTCTTTTCCAGATAATCTCCTTGGTGCTTTATATAATGGCCCTGGTTTTGAGAGCGTAGCAGTGCAGAGATCTGAAGATGATTCCTCATAGCATCAGCACAGATCTATGAGCCTGGGCTTTGAAATGTGCCTACTTTATAATTTTACTGCAGTAGGTGGTAGATGCTCTCCTGTGTGACAGGTTTCTCCCCATTATCAGGTTGTGACCTTGTTACTATAAGAATAAGCCACTTCTACACTGTTCCAGCTAAGTGTGTTTAATCACGATTATGAAATATGGCTGTAACCTGATCCTAGCATGCTTGCAGTATTTCAGTTGTGTGAAGCTCTAGCTATTTGGCTAGGGCTGGGTTACAAAACCGTATTGAAACATGCCATTCTACTAACAAAGCTGGACATTATAGTTCAGCTCCTACATGCACTCAGTCTTTTTCCCCTTTGCTGTGACTACAAACCAACTTAATAGTTAATGACAACTACACTAATATTTCCTTGTCCAATAGATGTTTATCTGCTAGGAACAGTATTTAGACAAAGTAAAATGAAAATTAAAAGCAGATTCTTTTTTTGGTTTGCACCCAGCATGTGACATATGACATCCCGATATACTTTGCAATAGATAACTACTAAAAATTATCCTTTATCTTGTCAAGATATGGTAAAGACACATCCATAGCACTGTGCTTTGCTATGGTTTTCACAATGTGTAAGACTAAGAATTAAAACTACAGTGATGTTTACGTCAGGCTTTTTGTTTCTTGCTTTTTCTTGTTTTGTTCTGTTTTCTGATTTGACAACTTTACTTCAGACTCTTAAATATATCAGTATAGAGTTAGGCTTCATAAATTTTTTGGCTAAATAAGAGCAATCAACCTATCCAATACAGAATTTTATTTTCATTGAGCCATCTTAGAGAAGCAGATTTGCTACTAGTGTAGGATTAGAAAATCCTGTACATTAATCTGAACAAATTGTAGCAAAACATTTTTTACATTGGTCAGTGCTATTTTTGTGGGATGGCCCTGCATAGTCCATGAAGATACATATACAGCAGTGAATAGAAGAATCCAGCACTTTGGTTTCTGCTAACTCTTATCATACATTTCTGTTTTCCTAAAGAGGATATTTTACTGATGGCACATTTATTCATCACTAAATTTAAATTTCATCATCAGTAAAAGCAATGCTAAATGGGTAAGCAAACTGTTGGCTCACTAGATATTAACAAGAAGCTTCCTAAAACTGGCTATGAGTTTTATTTTGTTCTGTTTGGGAGAATATTCAGCTCGGCACTTAACTAAAAATAACGGCTGGATGCTGTGTCACTGTGCTGGCTGTAGAATCAACATGATTATTTATAAAATGCTCTCTAGAAATGGAAAACAAGATTAGTGATGATGTGTCAGCAGTAAGACCTATGGAAAAATGTCGCTAAGGCCAAAGGACTGTGTGTAATCTTATCTGCTATTTCTAGCATGTGAGTTATTAGACCTACACCTTGGATGAAGCCGTTAAGCTTATTAACTGAGCCCATTTGTACTTCTCTCCCATTTTTAATTCCGTCACTTGGTTCCAGACTGCAGGGCGGCCCCCACAGCATGATAAATTCAGAACATTATTGGCTCCCTCAGGCCCTGATTTAGCCATCTATCATTATTCAGTAATGCACATACTTAAGTGCACTGCAAAGTAGGTGTGGGCTCGAGTGTATGTTTAAATGGTTGGCTGAACCATGGCCATGCAGGTTCCAAAGAGCTATTAAATCTCCTGAGGGTGGAGCAGCCTGGCACGGCACATTTCCTCCTTAAGAGGCTTTGCCCCCTTTCTTTTTTCTATACAATGTCAGAAATCAACAGGGCAGGCGTTCAAGGTCTGCTCCCCTCAACTTAAAAAAGGGAGGCTAGGGCTAGCAGAATTTTTTCCTTATACTGCAGCAAGGTAGTTATTTTCTTGCAGTTATCTT
The DNA here is from genome assembly GCF_026419915.1 of Harpia harpyja. Lineage (NCBI taxonomy): Eukaryota > Metazoa > Chordata > Aves > Accipitriformes > Accipitridae > Harpia > Harpia harpyja. The sequence goes on from NC_068947.1 coordinate 30,197,635, forward strand.
GTCTGTTGTGATTTGTCCTAATCATACCTGGGCTGTGACATTCTTCTGGAGACGTGGGAAATATAGGGTACTGTGGTCACTGAACCTGTGCAGGACATAATTCAGTGAACATACTCTTTGGGCACCTTTTTTGACCATGATTATTTTTGCTCCTGGCCAAATATCTGCCCAAATGACACATCCTGGATAAAGAAGAATCTCTCTTCCATGTGCAGTGTTCTTCTCCTTCACATAACTTAGAAGACCTGTTTAGTACACGAAATGTTTTGCTTGTGAGGTTCCCACTCCGGGTTCCTGTGGTATTTCTTGTGCTTGTTATACACACTTGCCTTTTGATTTTAATCCTCTCAGGGAATTGGCCTGTTAACTTTTTCGTTACTTCGTCTGTTGCTCAGCTTCAGTAATATGCTCAGACAGAAAGGAAAAAATAGATTTATGGAGTTGTTTTTGAACCTTATGCATAGCAAAGCTGAATTGGACCTTCTTCAGAAAGAAGTTGGTAGACAACAGTATGTAATGAATCATATGGGTACTCTTTGCCTGTAACTATGCTACTAACTGAGAAAATGAATTTCTACCTCTTGTAGCTTGGTGTTTCAGTCTTCTACCTCATGAGCTGTCTTAAGCTTCTCAAGGAAAGAGTCTTCAGTATTAAAACTATTTTCATATATTTCCTGTCAGATTGCAATCACCAAATGTCATGAGATCCACATATTTTTTCAACTGCTGACCGTGATATGATCAACTACCCTGCATATCAGAAAAGTGACAAATAATTCATCAGTCTTTCTAAGTTATTGCCAGGAAAATCACAATCATGATACCTGCTTTAATCTGCAGTGTTATAATTGGCATTTGATTCCAGTGAGGGAAAGAAGAGGGCTAGTTATCTGAAATTATCATTTCCCTGTTTGCAAGTCTTAACAGACACAGGAGCTCTAGCTTTCTCAGCCAACTTGTAAACACCAAAGAGACTCATTCAATTATTTAATTCAGAGTTATTTGACAAAAGCAGGGAGGAAAGGACTTTATTAATAATTTCATAATGCTGAGTTTCCACATGTGCAGTTTGTTTCTAGGAAACAGATCGCTCATATTTGGGATGGGGAAGGAACAAATTGTTCTCATAAACAAGGTAATTATGCACTTCAGAGAATGTGGAAAGTAGAGTCTAGAATAACCTTAATTTACATTCTAAGATAAAAGATGTTTTTAAAACTGCTTAATTTCTAATTTCAGATTAAAGTTACATACGATTTTAAGAGTAGCCAAATACTGAAAAGATACTTAACAAAAAAAAGACAAACAAAAGTAATTTATTCTTGTACCTCAATTCAGCCAGCTGATTCAGACATAGCAGGAAGAGATGTGTCGAATAAAAGGTGCCATTTTTAAATGGCCATTTAAACCCACTGTCATATTTCATTGTGGCACTGCATCCCATGATATCCAGTGAACTCACTTCAGTATCACCTCAATGTATGATGTCATGCCATACATGCAATTTTTGCTGGATTTTAAGAAACCAATGCTGAAGCATTGGTTTCAAATTGTGGAGCAAAAGATTAAACCTACAATTCTATGTTTCCTGTTCCAAACCAGGTGTTTGGCATGTGAAGATATGAATTAACAGTCTTCCCAGGTATATGGCCACACTGAGGTTTAGAGAGGGCCCTGTCTCCAATTTGTTCCCTGGATCGTATATATATTCTAACTTACAGTATCCGTGCATAATGCTTCGTTTAACAAGCCTCTTTGAAATCGAATATTTGATATTTTTTTAATGAGATGTTGCCACTACCATTTTAAAAGAGCCTTAAAATCACTTTTTCAACATTTTTCAACTTCTCTGTGTGCCTATACACCTCATCTAGTCATTTCTTTAGAGCTATTGAAAAGATTTGTCCCAAGACTAAAATGCTGATTGTTTTTTCAGCAAGAAATTTATCTTAAATTGCTTGCAGTATTTCAAAGTAGATGATAAATTCTGTATACTCCTTTGATTTGCACACAGCATCTGTGAACAAATATACACATGCAAAAAAAAAAAATTCTGTGGACTGCATAAAATTATTAGCATTCACAAATGTTCAGGTGCTAACAGGACCTCCTATATTCAGTTAAAATAATGTCAGTGCAGTAAAACAGCCTTTTCTTCATGCACTCTCCTGAAGAAGCTTAAAAAAATCTATGATGAGTTTTACTGAGAGGAGGGGAAAAATATAAAATGCTCAATTATGCACTTACTTACATCATTTTATGTAGTACATGTTTTGGCTTTTCATCATGCAACCTGGATGACATTTTTAAATTACTGTGGTCAGAGCCATGCAGATGTAGATAGTATTACACAAAGGAAATAAATTAAACATAAGAATATGAGAAATAGGTCCATACACTGAAGTTTTCATATTTATAAAATAATGAATGGCTATTTTTTTTTTTTAATGTCTCTTGTTGCAGAGCAGATTGAAGTGACATTCATCATGGACATTTTTATCCCAGTTTCTGCCTTCCAGGCTGGAAGAAATAGATATGAAAGTGATACAGTGCTCTGATATTCTGTCTCAGGAGATATCAAAATAGTATAGGGATCAGAGATCTCTTCTGTCCTAGCATGACATCCTCAGGTTTTCTTAAAGTTAAAATTAACTTCACTTCCCAGGGTAACTGCAACAGCAAAGATGCAGTGAGATGTTTTGGCATTACTTGCAGAGTGAGGCACCCTTTTGTTCACCCTTTCAACACCCACATAACTTCTCTTCCTTCCCACATCTTGTCAGGGTACATATCATCTGGGCCCTGGGGCCTGTGTGATCTTGCCTTCAGGCCAGTGCTTGATTCTGATTTGGTACCCCTCAGAGCTTTGCCAGGTCGACTTGCACAACTTTCAATTTTACTTGCAGATTTTCCTGCTCTCTTCCACATTCCTCTGCATGTAATGGGGTTACAGAGTCTGAGTCCTTCTCTGTCTCCCAGAAAGCCACATCCCATTGTAACATGTGGGTATTTTATCCTCATAAAATTTAAAAGAATCATACTATGGAAGAAATATGATATTAATTCTTGGGGTAAGAGTATTGTTCTTTGGTTTTTCAAGGGTATTACAGTTGTCAGCTTCTTGGGATCCATGGATATTGAAGCCTCCTAAAATCAGGACACATAACTACAAATATTCTCTGCTGAACTGTGTCCTCCATAGCTTCAGCTGTTGGAAAAAGAAAGACTGGAAATGTTAGTGAATATTAAAAACATGCATCAAAAGTACATCATTCAGTGGCTTTCCAGTGAGGAAAATATTATATTTTGATTAAACATTTTTGATTTTCATAGACTTTTTTTCTCTGTCTTTTTAAAAGGAATTTCCTGACTTTGAGAACACAGTGACCAAAAAAAGAAAGTAAGTTAAGACCAGTTCAAGGTCTACACAGTGTCACTACATTTGTCTGTATCTTTCATCCTTGTTGTTTTATTAATATTTGCCAATGTTGCTTTAATTCTCATAGAGTACATGTATTAATGTTGCAGCTGGAAAGCACGTAACAAGCTTGTAATGCATTGCTAAAGCTCTTTTGCCATGATTTTTTCATATACAGAAAGCTTTCTTCCAAAACATCAGAACCAGGACAGCTAAAATCAAATGCAGTTAATCTGAGCTTGGTTTAACCATATGTCTGCTTTTCTGAAAGATTGAAGTGGTAACCTATTTTATAGCATGTTTGCACCATTGACCTGATAATCTCCTGAAGAGTTTTTTGTTTGTGTTTTTAATCCAAGTAAAAAATTAGTTTGAAAAATGATTCAGATAAAGCAGGTCAGACTGTATTTTATCAAGTATATTTGTGACAGCAGCATGCTTTGCATCCATTCATTAAGATACAATGCTATGGTTTAGGCTAATGATTAATATGTATTAGTAAGCACAGGAATTCTTTTTTGGCTTCATTGCATTACTAAAGTGGTCCCCTTTAGATGAAATCTGAAATCCTGCCTAATGGAATGATAGAGGCAGATCTTACCTGTTTGGCTGTGACAGACATGAAAATCCCTGGACATTGGGGTTTTTTAATTTTATTTTTAGGTGGGATTCCACTAAATTCAGAACATCAATATTGCCTATGTCTATTGCTGAGAAATTTCAAAATAGATAAAGATTTCAAAGAAAATCAAGAGCTCCTTTGTCTTAAGTAACAGTTTAAATCTATTTCTGGTCATCTGATAAAAACAGTAGTAACTTATCAACTGCAAACACAGAGATGTACGCACTCAGAGCTGTGAGATCTCAGTTATCTGTGACCAGCTAGGGCCCTGTGAAAATGCTCCCAAAACTGCATTAATTAAAGTATAGACATAAGTCTATTATTCACTGTTTTCTCATCATTCTTTAACACTTCTAAGGAAGCCAGACTACTGTGTAGGCCTTACCCAAGGTTTACCCTACCAAGCTCTACCAAATATGAGGCAATCACATAGCTGCCTAAGAGTCTCCTGCTTAGATCAGAATGAAGTCTGCCCCAGGAATAGAAATAGTCTATAGCTACAGTGTCAAATCTTACAATGCCAATAAAACTATTCTATTCTAAAACTAATCCTATTCTAAATGAATTATCAGCATTTAGAAGGGTTGTCTAGATCATTTGACTAATCAACATAAAAAAATGAGTGAGCTGGATGAAAATAATTTCACTCAACAAGAAAAGATTTTGTAATGAAAATTGTTTCATTGTGAGTGTCCAGCCATCACTAGCCTGGCATGATACCCCCACTGATAATTCAGAAATTTTCACATTGGCCTTTTCTGTAGATATGGAGAAAGTGAATGAGGAATTATCATTCTCTTTTTCTCACAATCCGGCAACAAGGAAGCACCAAATGAAATAGAGTAGCAGAAATAAAATAAACAGAAGCATGCCTTGTTTAGACAGTAAGAATTAAATTGTGGAACTCTGGAAACAAAAGAAGTCCAAGTGGTTTCAAATAGAACTAGTGCTTACAGACCCGTTCCTTAAAAAAACAATAGTTCAGTTGCAACCTCTTGCTCAGGAAACCTTTCAGCACCTACGTGTCCGAAGTTGGGAGATGGATCTCAATTTTTGTGCTCTTTCCCTTCTGCTGATCATTGTCACAGATTAGAGAGTCTCTGGTCTCATCTAATATAATCTTCTGGCTTCATCCTCTAGCTCATAAATTAATCTCTGTAGGGTTTTTTATGGATAAAGTGAAACAAATTAATTCACAAGGTAAATCTTTGTTAATTCAAAGATTTCTTTTTCTTCTGTGAAGTTAGTATATTCCTTAAGTCATCATCTATAAACCATTGACCACAGATGGAAGCATGAGTTAGGACTATTCCTTGATGTAAATGTGCAAAAAGCTCAAGGTTTATTTGGGCAATAAAATGTTACTCAAGTTCGTAGTGATGGCATGTTCCTATGTAGCTCTTCGCTTCAATCCATTATTATGTCTCCAAACTTCAGACACTAATTTCTAACAGTTGTAGGACACTTCAGATCATGTCTAAAGAAAAGTATCTCTTATTTTCCTCCTGATGGGCTCCCTGATTCAGTCATGAATTCTCCATTCCAAAAAGAAACTTGAATAACATATTTTTACGGAATGAAAACTCAGAAGCTTTCAGAGCTTTGTGTGGCATGTGGGAGTAGATGATTGGGTGAATGAGAAAAGCCAAGTAACTCCAATTAAAGCCAGTGGGAATTGCACAGCTAAATCCCTGTGCCCTGCTTTGAAGAATTAGTTTGAAAATATCCATATTTGATTAAATGTGCTTTCGTTTTTCATTCTGACTTTCAGCTAATGGTAAATTCTTTTAATTCTTTTAGATCCATCCAGAAGTCCATGTCTGAAAATGAAGCATTTGGTTAGTAACTGCTTAAATAATTTACTGTATACTTGCTAATCTCACAGAGCCAACTTTAATTAAGAGTCTGATTTGCTTTACAGCTGTTGGAACAAATGCAAAGGAAGGAAAAAATACAGTTAAGCTATCAATATATCCCCCCTCCCCGCCCCACTTTCCACAGACACATTTGTAGGTACATATTGAAAACAAACTAGTTAAACATAGATACCAAAAAGATTTAAAGAACCTATTATGGGACAACAAAAGAAATACTCAGCATGGCCAGTATTTCTTTTAATCATTTCAATAAAAAATTAAAATATCTCTGATCTAATCAAATTCAGGTCCCTGCCCTTTCCCGTGTTAAACTACTTTGCTTAAGGTTTCACAAACAAGTTCAACAAAGAAGAAATTCAGGTTTTTTTTTTCAACCCGTCCTGACACTGCATAATAATATGCAGTCCACAGTTGTGATTCAATGGGTTCGATTCTGTAAATCCTCTGTGGGAAATAATCACCAGTTTCTTAAAAAGTAAAAATTCCTATTTTTTTCAGTGAGACTTTCCTGTTAACATTCTACTATTTATTCTTTGGAGTTTGGGTTTAGTTGTTGTATCTAGTCCTTATTGAGTAAAAACGTTATTATATCTGCCTGTAACAATGCAGCTATATTTCATAACATTGTGTCTCAGATGAAAGTTCCTGTATGTTAAGACTTCATTCTGTAGCCCTGCACTGGGAAGACATTCATGCAGAACAGTATCATTTGGTCTACAGCATCCAGGCTGTAATGAATACCCAGCACTTGACAGAATCGACAAGTGCTTTCATAATGAAAATTTTCTGACGTGGTCAGAGTTAAACCCAACATTAAAAAAAAACCCAACAAAACAAAACAAAAAACAGAACCAGGAAGTGTAAAAACTTAATAGTTATCAATATGCTGTGAAGCATGACCACTTTGAAGTTCACTGAGGGAACAGGAGAATGGCCATCTTGTTCTCAAAGTCAACCTAGTTTGTCCCATTCAAGCTGAGACAGTACTGGCCTTGGAACATGTGTGGCATAGATGTGGGCATCTTTGATGCTATTTCTTGCTAACACACTAGCTTGTTAACTTTAAAATTAAAGGATATTTATATAATGCCTGGAAGCAAAATAAAGGCACAGATGTTCTGTGGGCTCCTAGGTCTTAAAACGAGGGTTAAGATAACAATCATTCTGATCAGGTTTTAACAGTGTTAAATGAGGTATTAGACAGCAGCAAAAGATGATAAAACTTGAAGTCTGCCCACGATACCCTCCATCCATCCATCCATCTATCCATCCATCCATCAAATTTCCTATATTGCAAAATCATCAATTCATTTCCATGTTCGAGCAGATACTACAATGTTCTGCAAGCTTGTTTGATTTGCATTCTAATGCTATTTTTATAGACTTTCCTGTTATTTCACAGGTTTGCTATGAATTCAGGTGACTGCTCTCTATGCTTTTACTTTAGACAGGAAAAATGTGAATGGCACACTTTGGCAGGGTTCCAGGAAGCTGGAGAATGATTCGTACATCAGAAGGCACTGTCAGCTTGAAGGTAATTGCTAAACATATTTCAGCTGATTTTGCATTTTCCACAAAGTATTTAAAAGGGCACCTAGGAAAATTTCTCATTTTTCACCAATAATCTGGCTAAATAATTTGTCAAGTCCTTTTGAGATTTATCTTGTCCTCAAGGCGGGGGGGAGGGGGGAAGTAGTTAAAATAAAGCTTACCTTAAAACGGGGAAGCTAAGAACACACTCTGTGACCAATTCACTCTAGTCCACAGGCCAAAGAAGACTTCCACTACAGCAAATTGCTATAGTCGTGTTGTATAGGGCTTGCCAACTGTAATATGAGCCTATAGTAGGAATCCATGTTCCCATATACTTTATGCTACTCCAGGTATCCAACAGGGAAAAAGTATAACTTTTCCCAGAAAAAAACTCATGACAGGTGCAAAAGAGAGTTGGCAAAACTTTGTAGGCAACTGTTTGGTCCATTTCTCTTTCTAAACCTGTTTTGACCAACTTTATTGAAACAACCTTACAGCTAATATAAGGGAAGTTGCTACTGACACTGTTTAAGAGTTGACCAGTATAAATTCATTAAAATAACTATGAGAAATAACAAGTGAGCAGTCATCTTGTCCATTTAAACACAAACTGGACTTTTAAAAAATCAAAATGCTTTGATGATCTGCTTAATGTTTCTTTCAGGAATGGAATTTGTACTTGTACTTTTTGAAGTCAAGGTAGATCCATTACAGTTGCCTAATCAGACCAAACCATACAAGGTTCAGCAGAAACAGAAACCAAGATATGTGAGATTAAAGTGGATGAGTGTTTTTTTCTCTGCTTAAGCCAACAAAGTGGGAAGATAGCCATTGCCATAACTTTTAATATCTCCTATACAAATGGTGTAGCTATCATCCACTGTTAGGAGATTCCACTGTTACCTGGGTATGCTGAAGAAAGCAGAGGACAGGGCACCAGCTTTCCCTCTGAATTTCATTCACTTCACCACTTGAAGATAAACTCTTAAATGCTTGGAAAATAGATCTGAAATTGCAATACCTATTGTATTTGCCCATGTATGGGAAAATTGGGTTTCCTGGAACCAGAACCAGAAAGAAGAGATGACAAGAAAAGGTAAAGGAACTCTGCTTTTGTGATGAACTGATGAGGGGAAAAGGACCTTCAGTGACTCTCATTGTCTTGCAAGGGATAAGGTTTAGGGATAGGTGAAAGGAATATTAGGCATTTCTCTCCAGACAAGTCTTACTTTTAACCAAAACCATTTTGGAATGATTCCTCAAACTACTCCAGAGGTTGTCAGTCTGAAGGTGAAAAAAGGCTGAATGAGACAGCAGAACTTTTTGACCTTCCTCCAGAGTCTTTTCTACTCAAGACTTTTTTTACCCTTTTAAATATCCAAAGCATGCAAAAGAACAGTGCACATTTTAAAAGCTGACAAGTGTTATAATTGAAGGGCAGGGGCCCAGAGGGAACAGGAAGCAAAGCTGGCAGCTAAATAGAAATCTCCCTTTCCCCTACTGCAGTAAAATTATCTCAAGGGAAGTCCCCTTCACACAGTGGTGAAAACCATTGCAAGGAGATTTACAGTGTATCACTATTGATCTAGATAATTTGTCACTATTGATCAAACCTTTCTCTTAACAGAGATAATCCTTCAAGGTCTGCAGGTCTATTGCATAATATGAGTTTCTGTTAGGTGTAATAGGCCATGCGTGGTGGCCAGCACAGACTTCTCTGCTTGCTTCAGAGCTGTATTCAGAGACCTGACCCAAATCTCACTGAAATCAATGAAAAGAAGACATCCACTGATGCTGGTAGCCTTTGGATTAGGTTCTTAATGCCTCTGTGTGTATTACCTCTACAAAATTCAGTTTTCCAGACTGATAAGGCAGTAAAAACATATATATCCCACAGACACAATAGTGGGAATACCTGTCTTTGCTCACAAGCCCAAACCCAAATCACCAGTACCACATTTGCCAGCCTAAAAGTTCGAATGAATGCAAGTTCACAGTCATTGGGCTTCCATGAAAGAGTATTACAGAGACAAATAGAAAAGAGCTGACACCGCTCAGAGTCAGCAGACATAATTCTCCACTGCTCCACTCCACAGTAAAGTGACTGGTACCCATTGCCAGACTAGGAAGAAAAGAACACTGCAGCTTACATATATCTTTTGCATATTGGGTTTTTTGTTGTTTGTTTTTTTTTTTTTACCCAATTACCCTATTCCATATTTCACTGGATTGGAGACCTGATTTAAGCAAGATTTAAGAGTACTGCGGATGCATGTTATTATGGCTAGCAAAAGAGATCATGGTTGGGGGGACCACTAAGGTTTGCTTTAATAACTTGCTATTGTTCATTTGGTTTTGAACGAAATTACGTTAAAAGCAGTGTCACTGTATGTAGTCTTTCAGGCTAAGGTCATTATATGTTGCCCCACGGTTCTTTGTGATTCAGCTGCAAACAGCTACCAAATAATACTATTTTGGACTAGACTGTAAAAGAACTTGTGGGCACAGGACCGAACACTGCAAGACTTAACTTTTAGAGTAAGCTTACAGAGCACAAGGCTACAGTGTGCAGAGATGCCTGCAGGAGATGGAAACAAATTAGCCTGAGGACCAGAAATAACCCAGTTATGTTAATCTGGTGTTGCATAAGTACTGCTTGACATGAGTTATGCTGCTTCTAGAAGTCCAGCTAGCTCTGTATTTAAATAAACAACTGGATTGTCAGACAACTGGCCCTTAGTAGCTTCAAGGAGATTTGTAGGTGCTTGAGACAACTTAAAATCTGGTCAGTCAGGTTAGATTTTGGAACGTAACATACTTTTTGGAAAAGCTTTTGATTTATTGTAACCATCAAGCCTGTAGGAGAAAGACACTGTCCTATTATCATAGAAGCTCTTACAGAAGCCTCTAAAGGCAAATTCATGCAATAAAATTTTCTGTGACTCATATTTTCTCTTCCTGTTGATGCACATAGCAAATAAAGTAAATTGTTTGATGGGGTTTTCTGTGCAGCTGACCTATGGTTTCAAGGTGGAACTAGGATGTGAAAAGACTCTTGCTCTTTTTTGTCCGATGCCCAGAGTGTAATTTGTGAATTTTAACCCAGTCTTACAACATCCAAGTTGCAAAACTATGAGGAAGATTATTTCTTATTGTGTTACAATTTTTGTTTGGAGAGGATTTTCTTTTAGGAAAAAATAACAATCCTAAAAATCTCTCTTGATTGAGAATTTGCTTTAAAAATAACATATGAAAATATATGTGCTAACTTGCCTGTACAGTGGCCCTTTAATTGTTTCACTCACATGAGTTTAGGGAGTTTCTTGTCTAGCTTTATATACATTGTAGTCTCATTTGATTCCAACATAAACATAGGCATTCTGAGGACTGGGATCTTACTTATCTCTTTGAATATAAATTTTCATGATTGTGTTCAAACACTTTTTTTCATGTGATAACTGAAGAATCTCAGTCACTTGGAATTATTCACTGAACTGATCTTTCTTTTTCTGTTGTAGAGAAAACAATGCAATCAGTCTCACCTTTGTAAATCTATATGTTAAGTTAGCTGTCATTTTGCAAAAGGGAGTATTACTGATGTTGTAAGGTATTCCTCAGCAGCAATAAGGATGCCAAGTTAGGATTCATGAGAAAAAAAGACCCAACATATTCCTACTGGTTTCTAGTAACTTTGGAAAAATAGGATAGCACTTTGTGCTGTGATTAACAGGTATTTTTTGTTCTGTTTTTTCCTGCAGAATAACTGATTGCCTCTGATATCTATGTTGATGGAATCTAGTCGCTAGGGCCTTTCTACAGTAGTACAATGGCGTATGCTTTGCCTTAAGATTGGGAGTAAAAGTAGATCTTTCAAAGTAGACTTACTAAAAGTAAACTTTTCAGAGTTGTTTGACCTGTTATTGCTCATTGTTCTAATGAAGGTAAATACCCTTCCCATGCAAAGCATTAATTTCTTGAAAGAAATGGGAGGATGTTCATTCTTTGAAAGCAATTTCTAATCTAATATAAGTTACACAGATCTCAATTGCAAAGATCATTTTTGCCCTTCATTTTTTATATTAATATTCTACACTTTGCTGCTGCAAATTAGCAGGGCAAGAGGAAATGCTTGGTGGGGTTCTGGGTTAGCAAACTGAGACTAAGTACAGATGAAAAAGTAAGCATGAATGAGTTTTCTTTATGTGAGTCAGTTTGCCAATTTGTTCTGTAGTCTTACTTCAAAGCAGTTTGAGATAAAATGCATGCTTAAATGATACGAGATTAACTTCAGAGAGTCAAAATGTCAGCGCAAAACATCAAGTGCAATTCAAATGATATTCCTCAGAAAAACTTAAAACAAGATATTTTAAAGCATGTTTTCTTTTTTTTTTTTTGGTCATAATTCACAGAAGATAATATTATTGGTGATGGGATACATATGCTGCAAGGAAAGAAGATAGAGGAAACAACATGCCAGGTGAAATAACTACTCTTTTTTTCAGAATCTAAAATTTCATTCAATAAAATGCATGTTTCTTGCTTCCACTCAGTATTTGCCTAGCCTAAACTTCATACTTAGTATGCCTGTGTGTTTTAGAAGTTGAGTTTAAAAGAAGACTCTGGTGACTGCCTAAGTTGTGCTCCATTTTCATTATGCATATGGATTTTAATACTTAGAAAACTTTTTCTTTCCCTGAGTGAATACATTTCCATTATATTAATGTTCTGGAATTGTGTCTAGCAAGATCTATACTAAATGTTTGGATCAGTCTTGCGTGATCCATATTGGCATATGTATCCTAATGCTTTCTGAAATTCTATAAACATATACCGTATCTCCTCTTCATAATACTACATTAGTTAGCTCACTAGCATGAGCGATTAAGGAATTCTGACCCTTGGGTTTGCATAATAATAATAATAACAATGTAAAAGTAGGTAAGAACCCATCAGTGGTGAGCAGCAGAGAGGTGAGGAGAAAGACTTGTAGCTCTGGAATTAGAATGACTGACATTTGGTTTTTATCTCACTTCCAGTCCCATGTTTGCCCTGATACTATGTTATTTAAAGGGCCAGTTCATGTCTGTTGCAAATCAGCTTAGCTTTGCTGATTTCACATGACATAACAGTTTACCCTGTTTGGGAATCTGACTAAAAGTTTATAACACACACCTACATGTGCGCTTGTGTCTAAATGAGGAATTAATACAATAAATTATTTAAAAGCTGAAAATCTGGTAAATTCTCCTTTACAGAAGGCGAGCATTAAACTTTATAAAAGGCTCCAAGCTGAGTTTCCTCTGCTGTTTCTATACAATGTCAGGAGTCCTTTTGGACATTTAGGTTAAAAGCAAGAAAAAACTATACAGGCATCACTCTGAAAGCTTCTGAGATAAGACAGAGAGCTGTGCAGACCCAGACTTTAGGCAGTGCTCAGCTCCAGTGTAGGGCAGAGACGCGGTCTGGCTTGAAAAGAATAGTCAAATGATCTGTGTATCAGGGGACAGATGACTGTATTGGAAACCGGTGCCTTGAAAACCAGTATGTTCCAGTTTTCTCCTGCTTTCTCTCAGGATTTTATCTGTCTCTGTACTGTTAGTTTGTTCCCATGATTACCCCCTCTTTCCGCTGCCAAAAAGTAGGTGAGAAGGAAGAAAAGGAGAAAAGAGCTCTTTTCACTTCTGCATCTCTCATTCTCTTTCTCTATTCTCTTCCTCTCGCCTTCTAAGTATTACGAAGACAGACTATGCTTTGATTTCCCACAGCAGTTCTTCCCTCAGTGTGAGGGATCTCTGGCTCTGTCCCTATCCTGCCATGGCAGGCTCTGGGCTGATTCCTGCTTAACATCCTGGAGGCCATTCCCCAGATGTGATAGAATAGGGAGGAAAAAGGGGAAGAAGAAATAACAGGGAAGAAAGCCGATGTTTGCTTTATGTATAAGTTTCCTTAAAAATCCCTTAAAGCATCTCCCCATGAACACTTTATCCCATTTTAAAAGCAAAGTTCTATTTTTGACTTCTGTAATTTTTTGAAGATGCTTTTTGGGGCATGGGACTAACGAGCTGTAGAGACTTGGATACCTCCAAGCTTTGGTACCAATTTAAGACCTATTGAACTTGCTTTTTAAAAATTTTATTTTTTATTACATTATTTTGAGTTTTAGTGATTATTACCTCTGGCCTTCATTATCATCAAGATAACATTGATATAATGCCCTTTTAAGCTTCCAGAATAGTCTGATTATGTCTGTTTTCATTTGCTGTACTGCATTATGCACACAAATAAGGAAATGCTGAGACAAGAGCATTATGGGGGAAGCTCTCACACTTCTTCTGCAAAATCAGCACAAATGAGTGTCCTTATGAAGTCCCTGTATGCTGATGCACACAGCACGGGGAACAAACAGGAAGAATTAGAGGTCTGCATGCAGTTGCAAGGCTGTGATTTCATTAGGATCACAGAAATGTAGTGGGATAGCTCACAAAACTGGAGTGTAAACTGCCATGGATGTCACTCCTATCTTCAAGAGGGCCAGAAAGAAGATCCAGGGAACTACAGGCCAGTCAGTCTTACCTCAATCCCTAGGAATGTGATGGAGCAAATCCTCCTGGAAACTACTGCCAAACATATGAAGGACGAGAAGGTGATTGGGGGTAGTCAGCATGAATTTATGAAATGGAAATCATGCCTGACCAGCCTAAGGGCCTTCTACAATGAAATGACTAGCTTGGTGGAAGAGGGGAAAGCAGTGAATGTTGTTTATCTTGACATTACTAAGGCTTTCAACACTGTCCCCATAACATCCTCATAAACAAACTAATGAAATAGGGACTAGAAAAATGGACAGTGAGATGGGTTGAAAACAGATTGAACTGCTGCGCTCAAAGTAATGTGATTAATCACTCAAAGTCCCACTGGCGACCAGTCCCTAGTGGTCTACCCCAGGGGTTGATCCTGGGTCCAGTACTGTTTATCATCTTCCTGGATGATGGGACAGAGTGCACCTTCAGCAAATTTGCAGTCAGTGCAAAAATGAGAGGAGTGGCTGATGCACCAGAGAGTTGTGCTTGCCCGTCTGAAGGCCTTCAACAGACTGAAGATACGGCTAAACAGGAACCTCATGAAGTTCAATAAAAGGAAGTGCAAAGTCCCGAACCTGGGGAGGAACAAACCCTTCCACCAATGCAGGCTAGGGACCAACTGGATGGAAAGCAGCTTTGCAGAAAAGGTCCTGGAGCTCCTGGTGGACACCAGGTTGACCATGAGCAAGCAATGTGCCCTTGGAGCAAAGGCGGCCAACAACCTCTTAGGCTGCATTAAGCAGAGCGTTGCCAGCAAGTTGAGGGAGGTGATCCTTCCCCTCTGCTCAGCAGTGGCAAGCTGGCCTACCACATATGGGTGCTGGGTCCAGTTTTTGTCTCTCCAGTACAAGACAAACAAGGAAAATACTGGAATAAATCCAATGAAGGGCCATCAAGATCGTTAAGGGACTGGAGCATCTGTCATATGAGAAGAGGCTGAGAGAGCTGGGAGTGTTCAGCCTGGAGCAAAAAAGGCTCAGGGAGATCTGATACATGTGTACAAACACCTGATGGGGGGAGTAAAGAAGACAGAGTCAGACTCTTCTCAGTGGTGCCCAGTGACAGGACAAGAGGCAACAGGCACAAACTGAAATGCAGGAAATTTCATTTAACTTAAAGAAAGCACTTTTCTACTGTGAGGGGAAGTCAAATACTGGAAGAGGCTTCCCAGAGAGGCTTTCTAAAGTCCATCTTTGGAGTTACTGAAAAGCTGTCAGGACACAGACCTATGCAACTTGCTCTGGTGACCTGCTCTGAGCAGGGAGTTAGACTAGGCAATCCCCAGAGGTGCATTCCTGCCTCAGCTGGTCTGTGTGAGTCTGTGATTCTATGAGACATGGAAGAGCCAAATTTACAAGCAAGAGTAAATAGAACAGATGAACATATTAGGTTTTTCTCACTCTCACTCAAAACAAAAAAAAAGAAAAAAGAAAGCAAATAAGTTCCCTGAGTGCTTCACAAAAACTAATCCCTCTCCATTTCCTAAATAGATGCTCAATTCATTCCATTCATTCTATAAGTGCTGGAAAACAGGGGCTTGGAACAGAAGTACAGGTTGAGGGACACAGCATAAGCAACACTGTAATAGTTGTACCTTACCATAAAAAATAGCTTTACATTCTGCATTTATTTTTCATACCTTTGTTCTTGTTTGTTCATGTCTAGCAGGGCTCCCTTGATGGCTCAAACCCTTTGTAGCATATTGGGAAGGACATAAAATATGAAGTAATACAGTCTTTGGTCTAATACATTTTCAAAAATGTTTCATGGCTCATTTCTCACGTAAATTCTTAGGTTGCATTCAGCCTTCAAAGTGTCATTCATATTCATGAAGAAAAAAGGCTAGTGTTCATTACTTTCACTGATAAGCTATAAGCACTGTCAGGCTTGCCCACTAGGGACTGCATCAGTGCCCCAGGGAAAGTGTAGTCTCATGGCATTCCTATCATGAGGACATTGTGACCAAGAAATGGATTATGGGCAGATGATGAAAGTGTATATAGTCTTGTCTTTGCTTCATTCTGCAGATCCTCCCATTTTCTCTGCATTGTTAATCCAATTCAGACTCACACCCTTGGGGCTCAACATCCCAGGCAAAATGAGGCGAACTAAACAAGACCCTTTTTAGAAATGCATCAGTGACACTTGCTCTTTAGCTGGGGGGTTGCTGCTGAGTCTTCTGTGGCTTTCCTTGCTCATTGAGAAAGGAGACCCAAGATCTAGGACAAGACCCAAGCATCCCACGATATAATGCATGGCTCTGATGCTGTACCACATACACTGTGATGACTCTGAGATGTTACTGAGTCCCAGATAACTAAGGAAATTAGGACAGCTCAATATCAAACTGATTTCAACGGGTATCAGCTGGTGTATGTCAGCCATTGCTTTTATATGCACACAGTACTGGGTTGAAAGACTGCTGAGCTCTCGATCTGTATTCAGTGACACAATACTAAGAAGTTTAGTCATCTTATTTATGTTGGATTTCCTAATTTTACTTTTCTTACCATCTAGGTGATAAACTATGAGCAGTGGATTCCGCCACGAGCTCACAATACAAGTGTGGCTGGTAACAGTGAAATGGTGAGTTGCCATGAAAATTGTTCATTTTTTTTTCATCAGCAGCTAGCAGCCTGGAAGAACATGCTGTTTTAGTAGGATTTCCTTTGCTGTATGTTGCTTCCCCAAAAGCTGAAAGATCTTTATCCATATGCATGTTATTAATCATGATATCTTTCTCTTTTAAAGAATACCTTATTATTGCTCTGCTATTAATCATGATATTTCTTTATCTTTTATAGAACACCTTATGATTGCTCTGTGATTCCCAGGAGAAAATCTGCCTATAATTGTAGCCTGCTTAGTTTGACTCTACAGTCATTTTTGAGTAGTTGGAGTACCAGACTAAAATAATGGGAATATCTAAAGGTCAGATATGTATGAGCAGGAGCACACGAAAGAAGTTTGTCTATACATTGCTTGACCATGGCTTTACTGACATTTTTTAACATAAAATTTATCCAAATTCATTGCATTTTACAGAACTATCTCTTTGTATAAATAGAGCAGAAAGTTCTCTACCATCATGTACTATTTTAATATTCAGTATGTGCAGTAAGGGTATTACTGAAACTTTCCAGAAAGTTCTATGGTACAATAATGATAGCACCATTGACACAGTAAACATCCAGTAATTTTCGTCTTCTCACTATTACACTGTACTCTGAATTTAAGTGCATAGGTAATCATGAATAAATCATTGCAGTTCTTTGGGAAAGGCAAACCAGTTGAGGAAAAATCACAGAGATTAGACTCTGCCATGACTAAATTCTTTATGCTGAGAAGTGACATGCTGTGCAAGTACTTTTATTGAAATTAATGCAGTTATACCCAGGAAAGAGAGTGCTCAACAGGACTGAGATTGCTGGAATCTGACCAACAGTGTTTTACACTTAGCCTCCAAATTGCTTTATTTCTGTCACCAGGTTAATCCTCATAACATCTCAGTGAGCAAAGATTTCTAAGGTATTTAGAATATCTTAGATTAAACTGGAAACAGTTTATCAGACACCATTTAGGTCTTTTTTCTGTAATACATTTTTATAAGTGCATTTTTAAAATGTGTATTTTTTGTCCATAAGTATTCATACACACTTCATGCAAATTATTTGCAGCTAAAGGGCAGCCCGTGATTTATTTTTTTACACAATTCATTTTTATTTGTGGTGTGACATGATTTTTCATGACTAAAACGCGATAAGCAGGGAAATAAAGAATGTTCTTCTTCATGAGGGAATTCTTTCCCTATAGAGAACTTTGCTTATAGATTGGGCAAAACACAAGCACAGCTATAATATTCAAGTGAGCAAATGCTCTGACCGTAGAAAATGGCAGGGGGGACATGCAATTTAAAAGTCTTTAAATGTGTTTTAAATGAACAGCTTTTTATGAGTGGTGACTTACTCCTCTGTGCACTGATCTTCAACATTCCCCCATAGTTCCCTTTGGAACATCCTTCCCCTTCCACAGAGAAGGAAGGTACTGGAAACTAGCATACTCCAAATTAGTATACGTCACTGGTCCAACCAGTAGCTGAAACCAGAGCATAACATTTAATGGGTTTTTCTCACTTTTACGCATGCTTTCACTAAGCTGTGGCTGAGGGTTGCCAGGACAATACAACAAAACTGTGAGACCAGGATGGTCAGTTCACCTGATTGTCTAGTTTCTATATCAAAGGAAGTTTTACCTCTGTTTGGACAGGCAGCTAAACTTTTGGCTTTGAATGCTTAGGTAAATCAAAACAAAATATTGTAAATTTAAAAGCTATCCCATCACTAACTGATACTGCATGAGCTTTTTCTCCATAAAAGGGGCTTACTGTATTTATTATTTAAGCATTTAGGACATTTCACTAACAATAGACTCTACGAAATGAGTGCTTTAAGGTAAGGAGGATTAGAGTTTGCCATTAATAAAATTATCTGAATAATTATCTTCCATGTATCTTGATGTCTCCATGGTGGAAATCCCAGATCATAACTCAAAGTCATCATGTTGCTTTTGTGTCATTACTTATAAGTGAACAAATTATTATTACTACAAGAAATCTTACATCAGAGAAATATTAGCATTTTAAACCCACTGTGATTTATTTTGCAAAGCCATCTCACAATGAGAGGCTGAAAAAATGACACCTCAATTTCTCTCTTTAGCTAAACTAAAACTGCAGTCCTACTATCTAGAATTTGGAAGAGGGGAGAGGGGGCTTGAAATACAAATCAGAACAGGACCAATCTAAGGATGCTTGGATTTGGCCCACAGTGGATGATGAATACTCAGATACAAGCTGTAAAAGGTCCCTAAGTTGACTAGAGCTTTAAGGTGAATTGGCTGAGACCTTATCCTCCAGTGAAGATGCTCAAGAAGACCTAAAGAGTTTTAAACTCAAAAATGCTAGGTTTTATTAGTCTACAAAATAAAATAATTAATTATTCAAATGGCAGACATTGGAAGCACCTAGGTTTTGTCTATATTAGTGACTAGCACAGACTAATATGTGAGTATCAGCACAGTGGAACAGTTGGTGCTGATGAACTGATGTCCACACGACATGCATTATGGGAGATCTACCTGTGTTCAAATCCTCTCTGTTGGACATTCAATAGTAGCTGGAGTTCATCAGTTGAACTTCTGGAAAGTATCCTTCATCTTAGTTTCATCTGCAATAAATTCAGTTTGTGGCACTTTGAGACCAAAACGCTGCTTACTGGGATAGCTGTGAACTTCACTTCAAATCTAATTCACTGATCAAAATGAAAATACTAATGTAGCCACAACTTACAAAAGACACTGAACACATGAAAAGGTGTTTACGTTCAACTCTCTGGCTTCCGCTATGTTCCTGTTGTTGAATCCCAGTTCCCAGGAGGGTCTGCAGACTTCAAGGAATGTAACATGCTGCTGAGAAAAAGGGAGTCTAAACTCAAGTGCTATCCAGCATGGGAACTTCTGCATTACTC
This sequence comes from Harpia harpyja, assembly GCF_026419915.1. Taxonomy (NCBI): domain Eukaryota; kingdom Metazoa; phylum Chordata; class Aves; order Accipitriformes; family Accipitridae; genus Harpia; species Harpia harpyja. The sequence goes on from NC_068947.1 coordinate 30,217,191, forward strand.
ACTGCGTTTAGCAAGAGGACGACTCCTAAGGTCCTATCCTTAAGCAAAGAAGTTAGCATAGCTCCATTAGCATGAGTGGAATCATACTAATTTATATCAGCCACGAAGGAAGCCATTAAAGGTGTATCTAGAGATAGACTACTAATGATAAGGTTTTACATAGCTAGGAATATTTCATCAGAACAGTGCCTGAAAGAATAAAACAGTTTCAGATTTTTTTGTGTGTAACTTTACACATGTGGGTATATGTTTATTTCACTAAGTCATGCTTGGTTCAAGACAATTTCTAATATTCTGTTAGTCCATTGGTCTTACATGAAGAGGATATAGCAGATTCTGTAGGCTATTAAATCCCCATGCCAATTTACAGCTGGACCAAGACGAACTGGTGGTGCAAATCATTTGGTACAAACCCTTTCAAGGTTTGAAATCATACGTCTGAATATACAGGGGAACATCTCACCTATTCTCACTTAACTTTCACTAACTCTCTGCTTCAACTTATTATAATTTCAACGCAATTGTCTATTGACACAAAACTAACTAAATACACATAAAAATGTCCCTTGCCTGAGCAGAGAAATCTTGGACTTCTATTTCTGCTTACAGAACCTCATGTCTTCATAGAAAAATATCCGAACCTTTAGCACTTGAAGCACAGCCATCTTTATAAGCAGTTACTTGTCAAGTGAATGGTGGTCTTTTTTTAAATCTGAAATTAATATATACCCTGTTCCTTATCATTGCTACAGGGGTTGGATGTACCTTGTAATATGTGAATGGTAGGACTTCAGACGTGCTTCACACTAAGACTTTGCAAAAAGCCTTTAACCCCAATGAAAGCTGAGGAGTTCAGAATCTCTTGAGACCCATCCCTAAGCAACCCTCCCACTATACATTAGACTGTGCTGGCAAACTCCATGATGACTTTGTCTCAAAGGATTATTGTCATGGTTTAACCCCAGCCAGCAACTAAGCACCACGCAGCTGCTCACTCAGTTCCCCCCACACCCAGTGGGATGGGGGAGAAAATTGGGAAAAGAAGTAAAACTCATGGGTTGAGATAAGAACGGTTTAATAGAACAGAAAAGCAGAAACTAATAATGATAATGATAACACTAATAAAATGACAATAGTAATAATAAAAGGATTGGAATGTACAAATGATGCGCAGTGCAATTGCTCACCACCTGCCGATCAACGCCCAGTTAGTCCCTGAGCGGCGATCCCCCCCCGCCTCCACTCCCCCCAGTTTATATACTAGATGTGATGTCACATGGTACGGAATACCCCGTTGGCCAGTCTGGGTCAGCTGTCCTGGCTGTGTCCCCTCCCAACTTGTGCCCCTCCAGCTTTCTTGCTGGCTGGGCACGAGAAGCTGAAAAATCCTTGACTTTAGACTAAACACTACCTAGCAACAACTGAAAACATCAGTGTGTTATCAACATTCTTCTCATACCTAACTCAAAAACATAGCACTGTACCAGCTACTAGGAAGTCAATTAACTCTATCCCAGCTGAAACCAGGACAATTATGCATATGAGGAAGCAGAAAGGATCTATGATGTGTGACCTAATTGTTGGGGACAGTGCAATAAAGTTCTCTGCATTTCTACCTTCTGATATCATCAGCGCTAGTACTTAATCACTTGTAATATCGCCAAAGATGCATTGCCACAATAGGCCAAATTCGTTATCAGTGTAAATAGCTGAACATCCATAGAAGCCAGACAGTATTGTTCCAAAAAGTAGCCATCAGTGAATTAAGGATTTACTAATTTCTAATATAATTACTTCTTTTGGTTGCTAATGAAAAGCAGACATCCTATGTGAAACACAGCATATGACTATGGAAGAGAGGTTATTTTTGTCAGAGTATGAAACTTCTCTCTGAAGCTCACAGAGAAGTTCAGAGTCAGATGGGAAGAGGACTCAGGTGTTTCTGGACTGATTTGCAAGATAGCAGCTGGTTTAACATAACTGAAAGCATGTGAGATGCATGTTCACAAAGTTCCTGCTCAAGGAGCCTGTAGTACCCAAACCTTCTCCAGTAGGATGTTGTTGGAATGTATAATAACAGATTTGAATTGTCATTTACGTTATTGTCATTTAATCTAGGAAAGGAAATAATGCCTTGAATAAAGGAAGACCTCAGTATTTCAAAACACACTCACATACACATTTAAATGCAGTAGCTCGCTACATGTGGGATTTCTGTGCACACCTAAAATGATTCTGGTTAATGTGGTGGATGCATATATTAAAATGTTTTCTGGAACTAACCTGGAATTAAGTAATACTGGGGTATTAAAGAAAAGTAATATGTAAACAGCAATATGAACACTGACCTAAGTTTGATGCCTCTTGTGACTTGCATTTTTCCTTTTTGTATGTATTGGTCCCAAGCAAGGAAGTGCCTAACTTTTAAAGCATTGTTTTGATGATTAATTATTTGAATCTGAGACTTTCTCATTCTCAAAACAAGCACCATGTTACCCTTAGTTTTTATTCGTAGGGTTTGAATACTTTTAACGTCTTTGTTTTTTTGCCAGGGTGCAGAACCAGATGATAAAGCAGAGTCCATGGGAACATTAAAACGATTGCAGAAATTGGTCCGAACCAAAAAAACAAGTACACAAAGCTTGGAGGATGTCAAACATGTTTTGCTCCCCCTCAGTAAGTAAAGCGTCATATCAGCATTCTTTCCAACATTTGGCAAATGACACTGTATTGAACATAACTGTAAACAATCCTGTCCTGGTCTGTCATTCACCACCCACGATTTTCAAACCCCAACTGAGTTGTTACTGTGATACCACTTTAGTGCTGACTTCCTCATAGTGTGAAAACCTGTTTCCTGTCACACTAGCTTGAGTTTTGTAACAGTATATCTTGCAAGCGGGGATTTTAGCTAAATAGAATTGTATAACAGTGGGGCCTTTGTGCAGGGGACAATTTGGTTTTAGAGTAGTTCCTGGATTTGTATCACATTTCAGATCAGAGAGGCAAAACTCACAAATGCAAAGATAACTTTCAGTGTTAATCCATGAGTCAGTAGCAGCTGGGAGCACAAGAAGGACTGCGCTATGATAAGCAAGTCAGCCTCTCATCATACCTGATAGCCTAGGGCTATAAGACGCAAGAATTCTAAACTGATACTGAGCTCAGGTTATTTTCTGGAATCTCCTATAGACCACTGATCTGACTGTGCAGAAGTTCTTCATCTGAACTTGTTTTGCCAACATTAATTTAACAGTGCATGCATTTGTTGTACAATGCATTTGTGTATATGATTATTTTTAAACCAATACTAGCAAAATAAGTTTAAACTTTCTGATGAACTACTGCTCCAGCGAAATCATTGCTTGCGCTGAAGTACATGAGGAAATTGAGATTTCAGCAAATAGTTTGTAACTACAACATACATACTAGGAGGGGGGGAGAGAGGAATTATCCAGAAAAGCTTTCCAAACTTTTCCAGTATTTAAGCTAAAGTCATGCTTTCTGTAACTATGCAGAAATACGCCATTCAGTTAGCAAATTTTCATGTTCAGTGCAGAACCAGTACAATTTTCCAGGCTTTTGTGGGAATAAGACAAATTTACCAAATGGAGAATAAATATTGCTTTTGGCTCAGATGTCTGACCCAGTACAAGATCCTTTCCATCTCCCTAATTATCATTGTTATTTGTTTTTTATGGAGTCCTGGGCTTTTTCATTACATAGAATGCAACAGACAGCATTTAAGAAAAAAAGTGTGCTATTTTCTTTATGAATCGCAACATATTATACCAGAAGTATTTGCATTTTTAAAGATACATTAGAAGATGCTTATCTCTCTGAAGAGGATGAAGAAGCACTAACTTCTTGCATGAAACTGACAAAACCTCAGGAAAAGAAGACCTGGAAAGACAACATGAGGAGAAAAGAAGAGACTGAGACTAGGGCAGATTTTATTTCTGCATCTCTTGGCCACTCATACACTTCCAGACTTAATAACTTAGGAACTATTTCAATCCATTCGGAAACCGAATTTCACTTGTGGAGTGACTGGAAGCCTTTTCCTGATAACCAGCTCTGTCCTTGTGACTTCTTGATTTCAAAAATAGAAGAATGGGAAAACTGTACTTGCTCTTCTCATCAGCCACATCTCACATATTCCCTAACTGATATGGATCTACAGTACTCCTGGGTAAGTGGAAGTGGTTTCTTTTCTGCTGATATGCATAAAAATTGGAAACTTTTTGCTCTGATTCAGCATGAAAGAGATGCTATCATCTTCCATGTGGTTATGAAATGCAATAAACCAAATTTAGATTTCAGGTAAATGGATGTGAATGCATTGTTCACGCTAACACCAGGGGTTCATATAGCTCTAGGTAGTTCAGTTTTAACCATGCAGACATCAGCAGCATTGAGATGGAAGGCTTTAGGCTATTCTGCTTCTCATCAAAAACACTGTTTTTTTCATCTGTACATTAAATACTCATCCTTCCAGGCTTATAAAACTTTCTGGAAGTCTGGGATAAGTGAGTAAGGGACAATGAAGCCAGTGGGCTTGGATCAGGCCCCTAGAGGTCACTGCAATACTAGTAAAGGTCACGAGTTATTTAGACAAATGTCAGAGATTGAAGAGGTATTGGTGTTTCTGCCTTCTTGGATCAGCTCAGCTGGTGGAACCTATGTCTGCAATTACCTTTGTGGCAGCAAGAAATTTTTAGGGCCAGATACAAAGGAGCAGAGTTTAATCTTGGTCTGAAATTATCTTTCTGGATAGCTATCTGGAGGAGGCTTTTCTATTTTAATTGCTGGCTTTTTTTTAAAGGGCTGTTTAAAACTAGAAAAACAAAAACAAGAAAAACTTTAGTTGGTGAGATATAAAAAATATGGACACTGCAATGAGGCTTTTCTCCCTCTCCTCACTGGGCACAGCAGGTCTTCTGGCACTCCACATAGTGGTAAGCACATGGAGGGTGACTGGTTGACTGATATATATCAGGGAAGTAGTAAAGAGTAGTCTCTTTTCCCTTTATGCCCGTTCCCTCTACAGTGCTCCAGGGACAGAGCTGCTTCTCACTGTGCAATAAGGCCACCTCCCAGGGAAGTGCATCTAAACCATCTATACCTGCTGAAACCTGCCAGCTGAGTGTTCAAATGGAGACCTGAACAACCATAACCTTAGATCAGAGAGTGTCCTGCTGAAAGGAGCATTTTCTGCAACATGTGCTCATATATCATTAGGAAAGGTCCACACATATAGATGTGTGGGTCAATATAGCAACCATATTTCTGAATACATGGAGGTAGTCATTCAGTTTCTTTTCAATGACACAGTAGCTGACATAACAACAGGCAGTACCTGAAACATGGGATTTATCTAGCTGAATGTAGCTTAGAAGATTTTCCTGGGATTTGACATAGAAAACAGAAAGGCTAAAGCTTTGATTGATGGAACTGTAATTAGAAGAGAGAGAAAGCAAACTACTCCTAAAAAAGGCTGAGAAAGGTGCAGAAGTGAAACCCTGGACACCCTCAGCACTGCAAACTCCTAGGGAGAGCCCCTGGAGGCAGACCTTCGGGGCAGAGCATTGGCAGAAATAGGCTGGGAGCTATGAACAAAGACTGTGCTCTGTCCGGTGAGTCCTCCTGTCTGCCAGTAAATAGGACTCTGTAGAAACTGAATTGTGTTAGGGATGCTAGGCTCCATCATATGCCTGCTCCTAATGAAAGCAACTTTCAGCATCCCAAGCTAAGGCTGAAGTCCCAGGGCAAAACAGTAATAATAGATGTGTCGGTCAGATTTATGAGAGCATAAGTGTCAATTCAAATCATTTTATTTCATTTTGTCACAAACAGGCTGTTAAGGTTCTCTACCCTGGTGAGATTTGTCCTACCCATGTTACTATTAACTGCCAGCAAGAGGTTTAGTGCTTTTTTTTTTCTGCATTATTGTTTATTTTGCCATCTGCTTTCCTGATGGGTGCCCTGACTTTAATGTATCTCTGTGAGCTTAGTGCCTTTAGATTTAGATTACAGGCAATGGCAAGACATCTCATTCTTTGCATTTGCATTCTACCAACTGGCTCAATTGAAGATTATAAAACTGGATTTTCAGTTTTGCTTTTTAAGAATCAAAAAAGCCGACACTGGTGGTTTTGCTAAGAGGGGATCAGACACTGGGGATGACGCAGATGTTCTTTCTGATGTTGATTTACTTATAAACCAATATATTCCATAATACTCTTTCTGGTTCTATGAGTAAAGTATCATTTCATTTTCTTGGCTGATCTTGGCTTGGCTACTACTCTATTGTCTTTGCTGCAGTATTATGTGGAGGAGATAGCCTGAGATGTACTACTGAAATGCTAGTTGGTATGCCCTGAATTGAGGCAGACAGGCAAAACTGGTAGAGGCAAGACTAAGATCCAAGACTCTGCTATTCCATCAGCAAACTGTGGCTGATCTTGTTTAGGGGACAGACAAATATCTAGGTTGGACACATATTATGGAGACTCATCTCAGCAACATACGCAAAGCTGATTGAGCCTAGCCTGAATTAAAGCTTGAATTACAGATAGTAAATTAAGTAGTGCTCTCTAGTAATCATGAGGAAAAAGACCTGGATCTCTTCATGATATATTGCTGTTCAGGGAGACAAAATATGAGTGATCCTAATTCCCTTCCTCCAGTTTCTTCCTTTGACACCTTTCTTCCTCCTCAGCACTTTACATGGCCTCCCTTGTGGTGTTTCATATTGGCATTGTTTGTTTCACCTAAAACAATAAAAAGGCTGGCAGAGATCATCCAAGCTGGTCACCTAAACAAGAACTGTGAGCACAGACTGCAAATGTTACATCAGTCTTCAGCTAGAACAGGCTCACCAAACTCTTCCAGCTACTCTTCCTTCAGCCTCCCGCAGTTAAGCGCACAATAAACACCTGTGTTAGCTGACTGCCTCTGGCACAGGGACATTGGAGACAACCCAAATCTCAGCCATCCTGCCCACCTTCATGTATTATGAAAACACTTTAGAAATCTGTATTTCTGTCCTTTAATTAAATACAGAACTGAGTGTGCTGTGTGTGTTACCATTTTATAGCTATGGTGCCACCGTTAGCAACTTTGTGCAAAATGAACTTAGACATAGGTATTTTTTTTCTGCATTGTTCAGCTGTTTACAATATAATTAGTGGCTGGTCAAAATTTTGCTAGGGGCAACACAGAGCAGTGCTTTTTTTGGTGTGTCAAGATTGCCATGTGAAATTATTGTTACTGATATTCTTCCTAAGAAGATGTAATTTGCAGATAGTTCTTCCTCAGAAAGTAGAAGAATATATTTAAGAAAATACTGAATACTTCAGCAAAAAAAGAAAAAAATATGCCTGGATAAAAAAACCTACTATGCTGCATATTTTCATATTACCACAAATTATATTGGGCATAGAAATTGTAATCATAGAATCATAGAATCATAGAATCATTTAGGTTGGAAAAGACCTTCAAGATCATCGAGTCCAACCATCAACCATGCCCCCTAAACCATGCCCTGGAGTACCCCGTCTACTCGCTTTTTGAATACCTCCAGGGATGGTGACTCAACCACTTCCCTGGGCAGCCCATTCCAATGTTTGACAACACTCTCAGTAAAAAAATTTTTCCTAATATCTAACCTAAATCTCCCTTGCTGCAACTTGAGGCCATTTCCTCTTGTCCTATCTCCAGCCACCTGACAGAAGAGACCAACACCCACCTCACTACAACCCCCCTTCAGGTAGTTGTAGAGAGCGATAAGGTCTCCCTTCAGCCTCCTCTTCTCCAGACTAAACAGCCCCAGTTCCCTCAGCCGCTCCTCATAAGACTTGTGCTCCAGGCCCCTCACCAACTCGGTTGCCCTTCTCTGGACACGCTCCAGCAGCTCAATGTCTTTCCTGTAGTGAGGGGCCCAAAACTGAACACAGTACTCGAGGTGCGGCCTCACCAGTGCCGAGTACAGGGGAACAACCACCTCCCTGCTCCTGCTGGCCACACTATTTCTGATACAGGCCAGGATGCCATTGGCCTTCTTGGCCACCTGGGCACACCCCTGGCTCATATTGAGCTGTCTGTCAACCAACACCCCCAGGTCTTTCTCTGCCGGGCAGCTTTCCAGCCACTCTTCCCCAAGCCTGTAGTGCTGCATGGGGTTGCTGTGATTGAAGTGCAGGACCCGGCACTTGGCCTTGTTGAACTTCATACAATTGGCCTCAGCCCATCGATCCAGCCTGTCCAGGTCTCTCTGTAGAGCCTTCCTACCCTCAAGCAGATCGACCCTGCCTCCCAACTTGGTGTCGTCTGCAAACTTGCTGAGGGTGCACTCAATCCCCTCATCCAAATCATCGATAAAGATATTAAACAGAACGGGGCCCAACACCGAGCCCTGGGGAACACCACTAGTGACCCGCCGCCAACTGGATTTCACCCCATTCACCACTACCCTCTGGGCCCGGCCATCCAGCCAGTTTTTCACCCAGTGAAGAGTGCACTTATCCAGGCCACGAGACGCCAGTTTCTCAAGGAGTATGCCATGAGAGACAGTGTCAAAGGCCTTGCTGAAGTCAAGGAAGATAACATCCACAGCCTTTCCCTCATCCACTAGGCGGGTCACCTGGTCATAGAAGGAGATCAGGTTGGTCAAGCAGGACCTGCCTTTCGTAAACCCATGCTGACTGGGCCTGATCCCCTTCTTGTCCTGGACTTGCCACATGAGTGCTCTCAAGACAAACCGTTCCATAATCTTCCCCAGTACCGAGGTCAGGCTGACAGGCCTGTAGTTCCCCGGATCCTCCCTCCGACCCTTCTTATAAATGGGAGTCACACTGGCAAGCCTCTAGTCCTCTGGGACCTCCCCTGTTGACCAGGAACGCTGATAGATGATAGAGAGTGGCTTGGCAAGGACCTCCGCCAGTTCCCTCAGTACTCTTGGATGGATCCCATCAGGTCCCATAGATTTGTGAGTGTCCAGATGGTGTAGCAGGTCCCTAACTATTTCCTCCTGGATTAAGGGGGGTATGTTCTGCTCTTCATCCTTACCTTCCAGCTCAAGGGGTGGAGTACCCTGGGGATAACTGGACTCACTATTAAAGACTGAGGCAAAGGCGGCATTAAGTACCTTGGCCTTTTCCTCTTCACTGGTTGCTACGTTCCCTTCTGTATCCATTAAAGGAAAGATATTCTCCTTGGGATTCTTTTTACTGTTTACATATTTGTAAAAACATTTTTTGTTGTCCCTTATGATAGTGGCCAGATTTAGTTCTAGCTGAGCTTTTGCCTTTCTAATTTCCTCTCTGTATGATCTAACAAGATCCCTGTACTCCTCCCAAGTTGCCCGCCCTTTCCTCCAGAGATGATAAACTCTCCTTTTTTTCTTGAGTCCTAGAAAAAGCTCCCCATTCAGCCAGGCCAGTCGTTTTCCTCGGCGGTTCGACTTGCTGCACATGGGAATAGCCTGGTCCTGAGCCATTAAGATTTCCTTCTTAAAGAATGTCCATCCCTCCTGGACCCCTTTGCCCTTCAGGACCATCTCCCAAGGGACTCTCTCAACCAGTGCCTTGAAGAGGCCAAAGTTAGCCCTCCGGAAGTCCATAGTGGTGGTTTTGCTGACCACCTTCCTTGCCTCACCAAGAATTGAAAATTCTATCTTTTCATGGTCGCTAAGCCCAAGACGGCCTCCGACCATCACACCTCCCACCAATCCTTCCCTGTTCGTAAACAACAGATCTAGCAAGGCTCCTCCCCTGGTTGGCTCACCCACCAGCTGTGTCAGGAAGTTATCTTCCACACACTCCTGGAACCTCTTAGATTGTTTACTCACTGCTGTGTTGTATTTCCAGCAGATGTCTGGAAAGTTAAAGTCCCCCACGAGGACAAGGGCACACGATTCTGAGACTACTGCCAGCCGCTTGTAGAATGATTCATCTGTCTCTTCAACCTGGTCAGGTGGTCTATAACAGACTCCCAGCACAATATCTGCCTTATTGGCTTTTCCTCTCATCCTCACCCATAAGCACTCCACCTTGTCATCAGAATCGTGTAGCTCTGTACAGTCAAAACATTCCCTAATATAGAGAGCCACCCCACCACCTCTTCTACCTTGTCTATCCCTTCTGAAGAGCTTGTAGCCATCCATTGCAGCACTCCAGTCATGGGAGTCGTCCCACCATGTTTCCGTGATAGCAACTAAGTCATATCTATCCTGCTGCACGATGGCTTCCAGCTCCTCCTGTTTATTGCCCATGCTGCGTGCGTTGGCATAGATGCATTTGAGCTGGGTTATCGAATCCACCCCCAACATCGGCACGCTGCCCCCAGGCTCATCTCTGGTGCACCCACTTTTATCCCTTACCCCCTTCAAACCTAGTTTAAAGCCCTTTCTATGAGCCCTGCCATCTCATGAGCAAGGATTCTCTTACCCCTTTGAGATAGCTGGACACCATCTGTCGCTAGCAAGCCCGGTGCCGTGTAAACCTCCCCATGATCAAAAAACCCCAAATTCCACCGACGGCACCAGCCTCTGAGCCACGTATTAACCAGGTGTGTTTTCCTGTTCCTTTCAGTGTATTTCCCTGCCACTGAAGGGATTGAGGAAAACACTACCTGTGCTCTTGATCTTTCTACGAATCGTTCCAGTGCCCTGAAATCCCTTTTGATTGCCTTTGGATTTCTCTCTGCAATCTCATCACTGCCAACCTGCACAACCAGCAATGGGTAATAATCAGAGGTCCGAACCAGACCAGGGAGTTTCCTGGTAATGTCTTCTACCCGGGCCCCAGGGAGGCAGCAGACTTCCCTGTGGGATGGGTCAGGTCTGCATATTGGGCCCTCTGTCCCCCTTAAGAGGGAGTCACCTATGACAATTACCCTCCTTTTTCGTTTTTCAGAGGATGTGAGAATGCGTGGGGCTGCCCGACTGGGCTTAGGCACCTCCCTAGATAGGGCTTCATCTACACCCTCATCTTCACTGGCCTGGTCCTCAAGTTCCAGAGCCCCATACCTGTTGTGTAGGGGCAACTGGGAAGGTGAGGGAGACCGGGAGCGGATTCGCCTCCCTCCCCGAGCAGGGACCTGTATCCATTCCCCTCCATCTCTTAGGTGCCCTCCTGCCTGGTGGCAGGAGGGCAGGGGAACCTCCGCTTCTTGCGGAGCCGCCATCTGCTGCCTCTGCCTCAGGGATGGCAGGGTGTGGGGTGTGTGTGTGGTACGTAGGGTGTGGGCCCACCAATCTGTCTCCCTCTCACACTCCCTGATACTCCTCAACCTTTCCACTTCCTCCTTCAGCTCTACCACCAGGCTGAGCAAATCACTCACCTGGTCACACCTCACACAAGAGGTGTCCCCGCTGACCTCCATCATTTGTGATAGACTCAGGCACTCCCTGCAGCCAGAGACCTGGACAGCTGCATGTTTACACGGCACCTCTGTCTGCGCTGCCACATTTTTCCTAACAATGGCTTTCACCCGAGTGGCAACCATACCTGGGTCTCCCTCTGGGCCGACACCCACCACTTGAGTAGCCTTCCCGAGCTGGGAAGAGGGGGGGCTGCGCCCTGCCTGCGCGAACTGCCGCGCAAACTGCCGCGCCAGGCCCTTTCTGACGCGCCACGCCCTGCTCGCCGCGCTCCTGGTGGCCGGCGCGCCTCGGGGCCGTTCCAATCTCCCGCGGTTGCCCCCGGCAACGCCCACGCCGCGTCAGCCTCTCCCGCGAGAGCCGCCGGCTCCGGCCGGGTCCTTCCGCCCTTCCCCGGCGCTCCCGGGCCTCGGGAACCTCCCGGTCCACCCCAGTCTAGCGCTTAGCCGCCCACTTACCGTGGCCTCTGCTGGCCTCGCCGCTGACTGAATGTTATGACTAATGTTATGAATCAGCTGAAAGTCAGGCGGAGGACAGAAGAAAAGATTGTCCAGACACCACTTTAACAACCACTTGACCTTAATGTGAAAGGTTATTGGTTTTTACACTTCTTTTTATTCCTCAAGCTTAGCCCTGCAGAAAACAGTTCAGCTGTCTGTTTCAGACTTTTTTTCTTTTTTCTTTTTTTTTTAAATTGTGGTTACTAGAAGCTTCCCTTCTGTTATTCCTATGCTAAGATCTTCACTACCCTAACAAAGTAGTATACTTGGCAGTGCCATGTCCATATGACTTTTATACAAGCCATTTCTGCCTTCTATTGCTTTTTCTCAATCTGTGCAATTGCATAAGACTTTTGCAACCTCATGTAAGGCATGGAAAATCTAGAGTCAGAAGTTTGGAAAGTACAGGAGCTTGATGGGCTTGACTGGCCCTGAAACAAGCACAGAGTGGAGCACATAGTGGGGTCACAACTGAGGGGTTCTCTTCACAAAAGGGTTCCTAGACTGTCTCGGACAGCCTGAGACAGAGAGAGAAAAGCTGAGTCCCTTTCTCCCTCAATACTTTAACATGCTACTTCACTGGCTGACCCATCCACTCTCCCAATAACTGTGCAATATGGAAGCTGTGTTTGTAGGATGACACAGGCATCCTTACAGGAAAGGGAGAGGAGACAACATCTCCTGTTGGAGACAAATCAGCAGAGAACTACTGGAAGTGGGTTTCTCTTCCTGCAGTATCTTAGAAGCATGGTTAGGTTTAACAGAAGAAGGATTTAGTCATTAATATCATAAGAATATGTATCTGTTGCAACCTGTGTTTGGTATTCAGTGAGAATGAAAAGACGAGGGTAATTTCCCAAGACTAGAGAAGACCTGGGATTTTGGTGAGGAGAAAGAAAAAAACCTAAGGGTGCTGCAGAGCAAGATACCTTTTCTTTCCCATTTTCAGCTTAAGAGGAGAGTAGAAAGTTTCAAAGGATTGGTTTCTATCTGATATGAATGCATTACATTGTTCTGGAATGAACAATAAGTTTGGGGAAACTGCAAGTGACTTTATGCCAAAGCCTGTGTTCATACTCTCCATATTCTCCTCAGGAATGTGTTATGGTCTTATCATGGTTATGTTAGCCCTGCTATTATGGTCATGGTTCTCTGTCATTTCAGTGACTTTGTGACTTTTTGCTTTCCTCCTGGTCTGGCTTGCTTTCTTGCCGGACAAACCATTTCTCAGCATCTCCCTTTGACCCTTCGTAAACATGTCTAGTTTGATGCTCATTTGTTTCTTGAAGGAACACTGTGCTTCTCAGCTCTATTTTGGGGCATTTTCTTGTCCTAACTTTTCCTGACATATTCTACTTAATAGGTTCTGGTTCCTGCTTGCCCCATAATGGCCTTGCTTCCTTGCTTGCTATGATTGCTCTTACCCTGCACTCTGTACTGCCTCAGCTGCTCCTGATCATCTCGGTTCTCAAAGACATGCTGTATATTGCCTTGAGGTTTACACAGGTTACTGGATCTTTTGTGATATCAGTGACTGATCATTGTTCTCTAGGTTAGTGGAGCGGGGAGGAAGAGTACGGACAGCCAGTAATGAACAAACACAACAGAGTGCTCTTCTCTAGCAAAATGTGCTTCAGAGCTGAAGACTACATTTGACCATTTGCACAGTCCAGAAAATGGCTGTGGGAAGATTTCTACTTCATTTCAGCCAGCAGTTTCTCCTGCACACTTGAATGCTGTAGGCTTTAATGGACTTTCTGGCTGCTCAATCTTCTTAAGCAATTTCACTGTTTTCTCCATTTTTTTTCTTTCTTGACCTAATGTCTTTCTGTTGAGAGACACCTGAACATGCCTTAGAAGAGCTTTCTCAATTACATTTTGAATCCTCATTTGGCACAAATATAGCACTGTTGTGGTTTAACCCCAGTCAGCAACTAAGCACCATGCAGCTGCTCACTCGCTCCCCCCTCCCCCAGTGGGATGGGGGAGAAAATTGGGAAAAGAAGTAAAACTCATGGGTTGAGATAAGAACGGTTTAATAGAACAGAAAAGAAAAAACTAATAATGATAACGATAACACTAATAAAATGACAACAGCAATAATAAAAGGATTGGAATGTACAAATGATGCGCAGTGCAACTGCTCACCACCCGCCGACCGACACCCAGCCAGTCCCCGAGCAGCGATCCCCCACCCCCCACTCCCCCCAGTTCCTATACTAGATGGGACGTCAACAGACCCATTGGCCAGTTTGGGTCAGGTGCCCTGGCTGTGTCCTGTGCCAACTTCTTGTGCCCCTCCAGCCTTCTTATTGGCTGGGCATAAGAAGCTGAAAAATCCTTGACTTTAGACTAAAAGCTACTTAGCAACAACTGAAAACATCAGTGTTATCAACATTCTTCAGATACTGAACTCAAAACATAGCACTATACCAGCTACTAGAAAGACAATTAACTCTATCCCAGCTGAAACCAGGACAAGCACTAAAAAGAATGCCTGGAAATCCGCAGATTGCTTTTCTGAGACACCAATTTTCGACTGCTCTGGTCACTCTAGCTGCTTCAGTGTCAGTAATAAGTGGTCCTTTTAAAAGCTGTAGCTCTTGCTTGTTCCTATTTCAGTGACAAGGTAGGAAGCCAGATCCTCACCAAATATAAATCTATTTTCTACTGGTGTTAGGAAGTCCTGCTCAGCTGTACTCAAGCTGAGGACCAAAGTCTTTGCCCAGGGAAGAGATGAAGAGCAGCTGAAAGGGTGGCAGTAAACAAAGCAGTCAAGACCATGATTGATGGGTGTTCAGGTGATAATCTGTGTCTGAGACATAAAAACGGGATTTTTTTTCTAAGACATGAAACTGTCCCCAGCTGCTTCTCTCTCATCTTATCATATCTTCATTTACAAGCCCCCCGACAGGTTTCCTGTTGCTTTTTATAACATTCTAGCTAATTTCACCTTTTACTCTGCTCTCCCCATCAGGCCAGCAGCTCAGCCCTTCACCCTGTGTACTCAGCACCTCTCTTGCAGGGTAAAGAGATAGCTAACCCCCCAACCCCATGCCCCCAGATTGCTGAGTCTTCGAAGATACACAAACTGATAGACAAAAAGGAACAGTGCTACAGCTGAATCTAGCACAGGGTTAAATTCAAAAGCACTCACTATTTCCCAGTTCAAACCCTGTCCCAGAAGCTTGTGTAAGCTTATTTTTAATTTTAAGCCTTGTGAAGGTGTGGTGATTGAGAAATGTTTATGCATGTCTGTTGTAGTCAAATGCTGGTGAAATTTGAATAGCTTTGATTTTAAAACTGGGGAAAAGTCAAGATCCATGACTGAATTTTCAGTGTTTAATTTTCCTGGAAATACCAAGCAAAATACGGACTCAGCCAAAAAGATACAAATGCTAGTGAACTTAAGAGCACTCATTTTCCTCATGCTTCAGTGTCTGTAGAGTCTTACTTTGTCTCCTGTCACAGGGAGCTTTATTTAAGAAACTATTACATCAGGAAGTTGGTAAATATCGTATGGCTTGCTTCAGTTAAATACAAAAAGTAAGACAAAATCACCTCTTAAAGCGCAAGGCTTCATCTCTCAAGCTTTGTGCTTGGAAGAGAGGAGCCTAGGAGGGTGTCCAGCCTCACTGTAGCTGCACCATTGCACTGTGCTGAGAGCAAATATCTGCCACTGCCACTCTGAATCCTGCAGTGACTTTTGCTACTACCTGCATAGTAGTGTGAAAAATTTAGAAATTTAGTGCCTTCATCTATGCTGACTTTGACCATGCAGTCTCAAAGCAGGTTTTAAAAAATATGAAAAATCTGATGATGCTGCTCTTCACTATGGTAACTCTTGTCCTATTTTATATTTTTAATACCTTACTAGAATTTTCATAGCTATATAGGGAATTATGTCACATTTTCCATTAATCTTAGAGGTACATATACCTAACTCTACTAAAAAGCTTAACAATTCCAAACTTTTCCCTCCAAACATTGCTGGACTGTTCTGTAAAGTTGGATTGCTAGTACTTGCTAGTATATATAAGGCAGAATGATAATTAAGTGAATTTATTTGCAGTATGTCCTGGTTAAGATATTTTTAAATATCTTAAAGATATTTTTAAATACCACAACATCCTTAATATGGTTACAGATAACTAGAGAAGAATATTTCAATTCACCTCAGCAGATTTCATGTGTTTGCTTCTAACATAGCTGTTAGGCACTGCAGAGCTACAGCTAGAGAAAGAAATGAAAGGTTATTTTGGATTACTGTCATGAATGTAGTATAAAGGGGAATATAATTGCTGAAAGTGCAGGGAAAATTGTGCATTTCATATACTTATTCTTTGTAAATGGCATATGAATTCTTAAAAAAAAAAGGAATGCTACCTGCTTCATGAAACATGATTAAGAGTCAAAATATAATTAAACTAACTGCAGTTGTTGATAACAAACTGTCTGATGAAAGGATGACTTTCTGTTAGCATCCTTTAGAATTGCCAGAATAATGCACTTTTGCATACTGAAAAGAAATAGATTGTATTGAGGCTAAGGCTTCAGTATGGAAGCCACAATCTAAGATGACCTAAAGATCCTTACCAACCTTAAGTTACAAGAATACGTAGGTGGTAGGTAGCAGTGCATAGAACAATGCCTTGTCTTCTTCCCTAGCTAATTCAAATGACTTTTCTTTTAGTGAACATTAATTTTCTGGAAGTTCTGAGCTGGCTCAGGAGCTGATTATGTTTGCTTGCGTGTTTTGTGAGTGTAGATTGAGCTAGTTATTCTTTTCAGTAAGTCATTTTTGTATGCTTTAAAGTGTTCCTGTAAAGCCTATTTGTGAAATAAGCCTTTCATAAATCAGAAGAAATTAGTTCTGTTTTCATCTCCCTCACACAGAAATGTAGGAAAAGTCACAGGATATCAATGCCCAGCAATGGCATAAATGGAAGAGTGAGGATTTTCAGTGCCAGAAAGGCATTAAGATTTCCAGGGCTGCCGCATTATTATAATGAATGTGTTTCAAAGCCCAGTAAAAGAAGTACTTCTGTCGTGACATTCTCCAAAAGCAGGGTATGTCTTGCATAATTTCAAACTAGTTTTTAGAAACTGAAAATTTAATTTGAATACTGGGTTTTCATCCCGCTTTGAAAAAATAATTGTGGGTAAAATGAACAAGAATAGGGCCTGAAAAATAAGATTGGAAGTGAAACAATGGACGCACAGCAGACACACCTCTAATTCTGCTATTTAAATACTTCCAGGTATATGCACAGATCATTAGATAACAAAGACCAGGGCTTTTCAGAAAGAACTGGACAATGATTTGTATCCGAGTATTCTCTTTTATTTTCAAAGGAATTCATCTATGGTAATGAAATTTCTGGACTGACTTTCTGTAGACAATTAATTGATTGAAGAAGTTCACCTTCCCTAATACATAAGCAAAGCAAACTGGAAGCTTGAACATAACACAATTCTTGCTGGAAGTGTTTACACTCCAATCCATTTGAAGAAATCTGGCTGAATATTTTTTGTGAAAGGACCAAATTAATTAGGTTAAATGACATGAAACTTCTCGTTGACTTCTGCCTACAACTTACGTTTGATAGCATACCACAAGAAATTACGACAAACAGTGCGTGGGAAGTGGGAAAATCAAGAGTTCAGATAGTTTAAGATCATGAGACAGAAACTTTTACAGATATTTTGAGGGTTTCTATATTTAGTTCTGGATTGTGTAGGTGGTTTAATACCTAGATTTCCTTCCTCACAGATCATCCTTGCTTCCACATAACTCCCCTAAAAATTAATCAGCATGGCAGTACAGCAATACATGTTATGACAGGGGACTAGTGTGTTAGCTGCTGTGCTAGCTCACAAGACAGTTCATCTTCTCAGATAAATACAGATGGCAGCTCACATCCTACAACAAGATGTGTACAGGTGGAAAAGGGCAAAATCAGTTAATTCTGGTGGCCATTTTAAGGTAGGCAGGATATTATTCAGATTTTTCAGCCTGAAAGCCTTGAAGTCAAACTCCCCAAACTTCACTTGCAGCTGCATTCCCTCAAATTTTCTGCACATCTGACCACAGGGTCAAAACCCAAGGATTATGTGCAGTCAATGATCAACTGCAAAGTAAATAAGTTTTAACAAAATTTCTTAACATTTCACTGATCTATAATGACAAAAGAAATCCTTATTCCAGTTCTTCATAGCAGCATAGCTTCCTTAACTCTGTGAATCATGATCCAGTGATTAAGCATGTAGATAATGCAGATTCAATTCCCTGCACTTCTACAGACCTCTTGTGTGATATTAGACAAATCACTTAACTTGTCTGCCTCAGGCTTCATTTGCAAAATAGGGATAGTATGTGATTTTACACATCAGACAGTTGTTGCATGAGCAAGAATACACATACCAGCTTGTGCACCAGAAGGGCAGGAGTTCAAACAGTTTATTTGCAGGCTCTGACACATCCATTCGGATTCATCCTTTGCACTGAGACAGACATTCAGTAGAGAAAAAGTGGTAAATATTGAAGTTGCATCATTAAGACTGCATCATAAAACATACATGCATAGGGGTAAGATTCGGGTATCACAGATAACATTAATTCTGCCTTCCCTTGGCTTTAAAACTTTGTTTTCTTAATCTAATGAGTTTCTGTGTGTGGTACATGAGGGTGCTATTTTTTTAGGGGTTTAGGTATTATTATTTAGGTTTATAGGGGTGTTTGAACCCAAAGATGTTTCAAAGATTTTTGTGAACTTGCACCTCCCAAACAAGAGGAGCATAATATTAACATTTCTCTTCACCAGTTTGTACATATATTAAAAAAATTACTTGCTGTAAACTATCAGGCCTTTATCTAGCTTTCAGAGTTTTGCTGCTCCTGGAGCGAGACTCCTCTCCAGTTTGCTGTCTGTAGCTCAGTAGAACTTTTAGCAGATCATGGATGGAGCCATTGGAGGGAAAAGTTTTGTTGCCTTTTCATCAACCTCTGCTTTCTGTGGCAGCAGCAAGGCGAAGGAGACAGAAAACACACAGGATAACACATGTGAAAGAAGTAAAAATTATCAGATAAGTGAGAGTACAAGGTACAAAATGTTTCTCTAGAGAAGTAGTATGCAAGGTGTGAATCAAAAGCTCATATACTTTGTGGGGAAGTGAGAGGGGAAGGAGTTTGATAATACGATGAAAAAAGATCAAGATTGGTGGAGGGAATCCAGAAGAAAAGCGGGGTATTTGTGAAGAGGCAAAGCATCCATCTCTCTTTCCACAGATCACAGTTTCAGAGACAGCATCCCCTTTCCATTCCCTTCTCTCCCCGAAGACAAGTTGCTGATATGTAAGTAATTACTTTATACCTACTGAGTACCATGACTGTCCCTGTGAGTGCTTTTAGTCCACAGCCTGAGGTGAAGTATGTTACCTTAAATCCTTAATGAAATAAATTTATGTGACTGTGCTTCACTTCATCTTGTTGATGGACTAAGAGCAAGTTCCTACCCCATTAGTGAGGCTCAGCTGACCTGGGGCAACTTACTCAATTGTGACCATTCAATTCAACCACAGCCTAAAGCATCCCATGAAGCTCAAAGTAAGGCAAGCAGGGCACTAACAGTGACCAGCACAGGGTGCAGCAATCGCCTGGCCAGTCCTTCTTAGCGAGGAACTTGGTGCTGAATGCCAGCAGGAAAAGTGCCTCCTCTTCTTTATGGAGGAGCTCATCATGGCTGCAGCTTGCCCACCCTCTGTCACCCACTGGAGCAAGTGGCTGATGGATCAGGGTAATCACCTACACCTGCCAGACAGACGTACAGAGCAGGAGCCAGACCTCCTTGCAGTGAGGTTCAGGCCTGGAAGTGAGCATGGGAGCAAATCAACTGCTCAGGTCTCATTCCCAGTATGTGTGATTCGGCAGGTCTATTGATGGAGCTAGCCTGAGCCACATCCTGCTTAATTTTGAAGGTATTGCTGTTAATGTTAGCATCTGAATCAAGTGTTGCAACAGATAAGCCCACAGGTCTGGTACAGAGTGTTTTAAGGAAAGAAAATAAAATGTGAGATTGAAACTGATCACCTATTCTTGAAGATGAAGATTTTTTGTGTTTCTGCTGGCTATCAATCAGCTATCATATCAGTTAGATGGGTAGAAAGTAAGCTTTAAAACCAATTACAAATAAAGCCATCTTGTCCCTCTCTGTCACTTCCAAATTATGAATTTCACCCACTTGAAACTATGTTCAAGCAGAAAGGAAGAACAGCATTTTCCTCTAGAAGCAAAATGAAATTGAAGCCCTGCAAGTGAATATGTAGTGTACCATACTTTATTCCTTTTCATGTTAGCATTTGCACAGCAGTACTAATGCTGTGATGACACAGCAACTTAACACTCTGACATCAGTGAAGAAATTCAGCAGGAGGTGTTTACTGGTAAAAGGTAGTTCAAACTACAAAGAGTTTCCTGACAGCAGGCTACACATTAAAGTTAATCAGAATTTACTTCTGTTGATCTTGATTCTAATCAGAGATAGGCTGGCAGACATCATGTACATACCTCGAAAAAAACCCCTGCTGCACTTCCAGTGCTTGTGCATTAAGTTGGTCTTCTAAATGCTGAACAAAGCATGTCATGTTTTGTGTATGAGATTAAAACAGAGAGCCTAAATTTATTTTTATATCAGTTCTCTTTATCAAAAATCTTATATTTGAGCTTTCTGAATAGATGTGCAAGGCAATTGTCACTCTATCTGTAAATGCATTTCTGGGAGTCTGAGCTTCAGCTGGATGACTATGAAACAAGTCATATAAATCTGCAAATAATGTGGTATAAAATGCCTTTGTAGCTTAATAGTAATCTCAGTGTTCACTAACAAAATCCATTGAGACGTTCTAGGCATGAACATCGCGTTGTAGCTTTGAGCTACATTTTAACATTCACTCTGAGAAACAGCATGGTGTTCGCTTACATGCCTGAACCCACAGCAGCATCGTCCTGCCAGTTACTTTCTGTTATCCATCACAGACAGTAACGTGCATTCTTCTTACAATAAATTGTACAGGAAAACCACCAGTGACGTACATATTTCTGTTCGAAATTATTACACAGATGCTGGATAAGCCCGTGGCTGTGCTTTACAAGATACCAACCTTGCTGACTTTGAGTTTTCCCAACAGGAATACCTAGAAGATATAGATACAACTTTGGCTCTTACTCTTCAAGGTAATAAGAAAGGGATTTGTTCAATAGGTGAAAGCCAATCTCCTTGAAAATCCTTCTGTCACAATAGTATAGATTTTTATTAGTGTTAGTGCTAACCTGACATAGTGTAGGTATGACTGATCTGTTCATCTACTGCTAATGCAGGAGAATGTGTTGGGATCAAAGTTTGAGATAAGTTCTTGGTACTTCATTTTCCCTTTAGGCCAGGCAGTGTTGGGAGCATGCCAAGGACACAGTCTGAGGGCCTGGCAATGAGACACTTTTTCTTACTCACAGAGTAGCAACCGCTTTTTGTACCAGACACATCTTTAAATTCAGTAGGAGCTCTGGTAGTGATAGGCTGTCTCTGCCATATTTCTTTGTGACTCCATTGACCTTAGTGGCAAAGGATTAGCATAAGAGAAGGAAGAATCACAAAAATATTTTTTCAGGAAGAGAAGGAAGCCTAGCAGTCTGGGAGAGGCTGAATTCACAATTCTTGGGACTTGGCATGATGAGGGTATTCCTGCTGCTCTGCAACCTGACATTTGCTTAAACAAGCTTAGACTCTGCTCTGTTGTTCCCTCATGCTGTTTCAGTGGTTGTGTGGCATTAAAAATTCCCCCAATGTAAATTATTTAGCAGAGATCAAGTTTTTGAAGCTAACTTCAGATTATTAGCTTTGCTGAATAGGCAGTTTCTGCAGGCTTCATAACAATTATACTTTGTATGGGATAGGAGTCTTCTTGATATAGTGTCAACCCTCTGCCAAATCAAGGGTGTAAACTTAAAATATTCTTTAATCCCATCTTGTTTCTCAAAGACTCCGAGTTTCTGTAGCTTCTTCTTTTATTATTCCTGATGAAAAGCACATAGGAGCCTATTCAACAGGAAATTAAACACCCTGTTGCATGAAGCCCCTAAGCATTTTGGACAATTTTTCAGTACTAAGTTCTGGATGCTCTCAGTGATGAGTGTGGGAGTTTCAAAGATGGGACCTTAAGCATCCAGCTCCATTCCCCAGCATCCCAATGGAAAATCACAACCTCAATATTTGGAGTTAAAATTAAAAGTGAGTGTTTAGTTTAAATAGTTATAAAGACAGCCCAGCCTTACAACATCTGGCTTCTTTCATGGGTTTTTGGCAGAGGAGAGAGGGCTTAACTTCACTTTTTCACACTTCTTCCTTTTAGTTTCCATAGAGTCTTTACCGTGATAGATTATGGAGAGATCTCTGCTGAGTAGCAGCAGTGACTGTAACTGTGGCTGGCCCTGGCTCAGATTAGACCAGGAAAGGGAAGTATCTAGCTATGTTCTGGCCCATAATTAATACATATGAGGAAATTGTCTTCTGCTCATGAACATTCCTTGAGGAAATAAAGATTAAATTTGTTAAGTAAATTATTCACTGCAAATTATTCACTCAGCTTCACTTGCTATTCTGAGATTTCTGCAATATCTGAGGGAGCTAGATCATACCAGGAGAGGCAGGGCCATAAAAGCAGAGGCTGAAGGCATGATTCCTTTCTTGTACAAAATACAAGTCTTACTTTAATTAAAATAAACAGACTAACACACTCTGGGATTGCTTAGCATTAGGGAAAGCAATATACAGCCCCAAGGTATCTCTGAGCCTCCGGTTGAACTTGGACCAGATTTGTCTGATGGACAATGAAATATGTGTTTCTAATACGAAAAAAGTCTCATTTCATTTGCTTTTTGACAGGTGGCCAGTATGCTAAACCCTTCAATCTACTTTGCACTCTACTTCTTAGTTCTATCAGAATAATCAAGTATTCAAAGGATAAGTTTACACTTGCAGTTCAGACTGGAAGTGATCTCTCCTTTCAGGGCAAGGTAACTGGGTGGAGCCGCTGCGGGGATATGGCACTGTTGCGCCACTTGATATCACGTGGGAGGGCAGCACATAAAGCACTTGAATATCCAGGACCATTCATCATGGTCCATTCATTAAAACTGAATAATGATAATAATAAGCTATAAAGTATGTTGCCTTTTATAAATATAAAGGCAGTGGTAATCATTCTCATGGGGTCATCTTAATTATTTTTAAGTGGATAGCCTTTTTCCCAGTCCGACTTCCCAGAGAGAAGAGTGACATTGCCTTGGTATTTCAGGATGGAGGAGTCAATCCAAGCCCTGTAAAATTCACCCTAAAAAACTTCTATTGATTTCACTGAGGTTTGGATCAGGTTCAAAGACCAGCAAAGAAATGGAATAAGTTACCTGCAGTCATGTCCAACAGAAAACTAAGTATGAGAATTTTTCTTTTAATTTTACATAGATGCTCATTCCCCTTTGAAAAATTAGCTTCAAATACAGAGGATATAAGCACTGAGCTTATTATTATTTTTTTAATTCAAAAGAGCTCCTTTTGTAACATATTGGTTAACTAAATTAAATGAACTTAGTGTTACATATGTTTGATTTTCTTCACTTTGTTACTTTTTAAAACTAGTGTGGGTCAACCTTCCAAGGGCAAGAGCATAATCAGGTCAGCTTTCAAGCTGCTATAATTTTTCTGATATGTGGATGAGGAAAGGAAATAGATATGGGTGGGTACTATATCTCTTGAAATGGCCTCTTTCTTCCTGTTTAACAATAAATATTCTACAGAAAGGAAGCTCATATATTACTCTTCAGATGAGTTCCCATTTTATTAATCATGAAGATTTTAACAGTGGCCTGAGACAGGAAATCACAGTCTAATGATCAGCAGAGTCTGATTTAATCCTCATGTTTGGATCAGATTACAAAGAAACACAATGTACTGCAATGTACATCTATGTAGATAAATAGCCAGGTTTAATTACTATTAAACACACACACAGCTTTTATAACAATATATGGCCCTACTGAATTACTAAGGCTGATTAAATATCCATGGTAAAACCTCCTTATGGTTAGAAACTTAAATGGACTTTTCAGGTGTTGTTATCAGATATATGAAAGAAACATATGTCTCAGAGTTCACCATTATTATTAATTAATTATTGGTTATTAATAGTAACAATGATTATGAACTTTGATAGATATGTTATTATTAATAACAACAACAATAATAAATTCAGCTGTCTTCTAGATGAGTGTAGTTCTGATTAAAATGTGAAGTGAAACGTCTTGGTTAATAGGTTGAAGTTCAACACATACTCCGCTGCAATCCAATAACACAGAGAACAAACTTGCATTATATTTGGCAGAATTTCAGCACCTTAACCTTAAACCAGTTCCTCCTCTTCTTCTTACCAACCCGGTTCTTAGAAGGTCTGGAAAGGAAAACCTCATTATACCATTAACATATAATAATTATTATTTCATCAGTTGCCCATCCATCAGAGTCCAAGAAGGCCTCCAAAACTTTTCTGAAACATTTAAATAGAAGTCCAAATAGCAAACTGAAAGGGGAATTCATCTAACCAGCAGTGTCTTATCCCTCCCTGGAGTATTCATATGATAGAGGAAGAATGGAGCAATTCAGCTAAGAGACTACCTGCCTATCTAGCATTGTCTCCTCATAGATGCTTCAAAAACTTAGAAGTCTTTATGGGACTGGGAAAGGCGATTCTAAGTAATAAGACCTGTGCATTTCTTACCAGCTTTCAACCATCAGTTCTTTTCATTTTCAGTTTGGATGGTTTCTTGGTTCAACTTTCCTTGAAATTTGAGTTCAACCATATTAAAAGAATGACATTGAGAAAGTTCATTCTGTGCACTGAGTATTTGGATTGACAAGGACTTCTGAATTTTTATTTGGTGCAAGAGACCTCCACAGTGACTTGCTTTTTAAAAAGAGCTTTTATCTATGCAAAACTTATGAGTAAAAGTTGCTTAGAATAGATTTGCTTGGAAAAAAAATACTTTTGAAAAAATGTTATAAACATTTTGAAAAAAAAGTATTTTTACCAATATTTTTTCTTCACACTTACTCTTGAACCTTTTTCTTGCAATTTAGCTAGAAATAGATTTCTTTTTCATTTGTAGTAATGTTAAATTAAGATATAATTGAAGCTCTGTGGTTGGCCCAAAAGTTTGGGGGTTGAAACTGAGAATTTTCCTCCATCTTTCAGCAAAAAGTTGGGAATTTTTCATGGTTTCAGGTTTTGTGGCCTATGATTCACAACAAATAAGTTTTACTTAGGATGCTCAACACTTTTATTTGTTTGACTTTTTGGCAAATAATATCAAGCAAAATGAAGCAGAAATTCAAAGCTATCGTAATACTTCCACTTTCATTTAGCCTCTGGGCTGTTTTTCAAGAGGGCATGGAAGACCTTTGTCATTCTCCTCTGTCTCTTTGTTGTAAACCTTCTGTTAGACTTGCTTTTTCTCCTTGTAACTTTGTCACGAAATCAAGGACAATGGAGGACTGAAAAGTGCTATTTCAGGGAGTCCAAATTCTGTGATGAATGGCAAAAAATATTCCACCATGCAGAAGAAAAAGATGGCTTTAGAAAACTTCCCTTCTTTGCCAAACAGTGACCTTCAATCTCATTGGTTTTATTGCATTACTGTAGAGCTAAGAGAGAAAGGGAGACATTAGGGACCAGCTAGACCATGTACCACAGAACAGTGTGAACGTGCTGGGGAATAATATCCCTTGGTCCTCAGAACAGCAGCATACATTCTTCACATTCAAGTCCCAGCAGAAGTGGAAATGAAGGGTGCAGTTAGTGCCACAAGACTGAGTGGGGAAAAATAAGAGAGGAAAAGAGGATGATTTTCTTGAGGTTGTCCAAAGTCTTACTGAGGCCTGATGGTGAAATAGGAGATGTCTTAAAGCATTTCTCACTCTGAACCCTTTCCTTATTTTCAACTCATCTCCTTAGTGCACCTCTCTCCTTTCATGTCACTGCCTCCTCTTCTTCCTCACTCCTTCCCCAAAGAAAGATTTCAGGTCACTCACCCATGCCACAAACCAGCTGCGTGCAGTCACATCCTGACAGAATAAGGAACTGCGTAACTGATGTATGCTTGTGCATTACGCTTTGCTGTACTTAGTTTAGTTACAAGCTAGTAGCAGTTGCACATCAGCTGGATAAACCTGAAATAAAAATGTTGAAGAGAAAACCATCTAATGTGTCTGATAAGGAGAAAAGTCAAAAGCCAAAGGTAAGAATGTTTCATTTTTAATGTCAAAGAATAATAACAGGAATTCTTAATGATTTTTAAAAGGAGGATTTCCTTCTAAATCCTAGCTTCAGGATTTCCTGATGTGCTAGCAAGTGCCACAGTGGTATAATCTCATGAAGCTATTTGTATATACTCACTTTATAAAAGTAATGATCCAATTCAAGGAATCACCATTGTGAAGCTGCTATAGCTGTGCTGAAGAGTCCTGGTACCAGACTTTGTTTATTGTTATATGCTCTGCATCAGTCTTTTAACAGAGGGGCTCACAAATATCCCCTCTCTTCCTTTCATCTATGATAAACTGATGATGTCCCATGAAAGAGTGTGAGAATCAGTGAAGAATTAGAAAAGCTATTAAATTTGTTTCTTATTTTAATAGATTTTCTTTTGGATCATCATAACCAAAAGAGGAGAGGGTACCTGGCAATCAGTGTTTCTCATCTTCACTTTTCTGTGAATTATTATACTTTCAGCCTGAAATAAATACTCTGAATAAATTGATAATATGCTACACTGGACACTTTCCACAATCTGCAATTGCAAGAAAGAAAGTGAGAATTTTGCAAGATGCATAAGGATGTGTCCTGTGCTGTGCTAGAAATTTATTTTCAGTCCCTGGACTGGGTGCAGGATGACCTTTGCAAGTGTATTGTAAGCCTGAAGAGAAATGGCTACTGCTAGACCTGAGCGCATCAGTATCCATTTCTATTTCAGTTTGCCAGTGCTGAAAATTTAAATAAGAGATTAGAAAAGCCTTTTAGTATATCTCTGCTCTCAGTAACTCACTGTCTCCTAGTTTACAGACCCATCTTCTTATTGGTTGGGAATACACCTCACTTTGTGATTTCTGGCTCCTAAATATTATTGCAGACACTACTTCAGCAGGAATGTCTTCTGGTTTTACTCAGCATTGGATTTTGTGTACTGCACTTGCAGTTTTAGACTATGACTCATTAATAATTAAAATTAATGTTTTTTCCATGGATTTGAAACAATTCTGAATCCATTTTCCCATGGATTTGAATGGGGTTTTAAGCATTTCACTGGTTGGTATGGTATGTACTTTGTTCTGTTCAGTCGTCATACTGTTTTTTAAAGACAGGGCAGAAGTATAATTAATATCTAATTACACTATAGATTAAGCAAGAAATGACCATGAGACACTGTGGATGGGCTTTGTTTTTCTGTCTGTTAAATAATTTCAAAACGAAATTTTGGTCACTCCCTTCTTCCAAAATAATACATTCCTTAACAACAGTCTGATTTTTTTTTTTTTCCAACACAGTTAGTTAGTCATTCATGAATGCACTCCATGCTATTAAAATGCTGGTATTGTGGCTTCTCAAAAATATACATATATATCATGGTTATGGATTTGATTCACCATATGTGTAAAGCAGGGGTGAAAAGAGTCTAACCACTTGACTGAGTGTCAAACCTGCTGACTTTGTCTTATTGTAAATGTTTACAAAAATGGAAAGGTCTTGGTGAAGTGGCTCAGGATGTCTTTCTGCCTCAGTAGTGTGCTTTGAAATACTTCACCTACTGTAGTCCCACTTTTGCACAGAAATGTGTGAACTTTCCACGATGAGAATGTTTTTGCTGAATGTGCTATTCACAAAAAGGGCATGGGAGGAGACAGCCCCATGTCACACGGAATAGAAATCTTAGCTTGTTGTAGCGTGTTTCAAAACATGCCCAGTGGAAGCAACGCAAATACTAAAGTTGCTTAATATTGAATTGGGTAATGTGGGGCGCAGGTCCTTACCTCCCGACAAAAGTTACAGGGTTTCACAACTGACTTCCCTAGATCACTTCCTGGCTGCCCCTGCTCTGCGCAGGCAACATTTGGTATCTCCTCATACTCGCAGGGCAGGATGCTGTTGTCACTGTGGAGGTCTTGGGCTACCTCACCTTGCCTTTAGGCAGCTTAGATGTCCCAGTGTCTCCAACACATCCACACGGGGCTGACACAAGACCTGTGGGAGAGCCATAAGTTCTGGAGTGTTAAGTGAAAATCAGGTTTGCTACCTTAGGCCCTCAAAGAGGACACCAAAATGATCTTTTTATGTAACTGAATCTTAACCATGGTGACCAGTTGTCTTCATCACAATTGTATGAACTTCTGTGCATTAATTCAAGTGTTTCACCAAGATATTCTTTTTAATCCTTTTGATTTTATTACTTTCTAATGTGAAGAATATCGGCATCCAGTTATGCCTTTTGATAAAGATGAAGGAATACCGTGCAAGGCTGGTGTTAAAACCCTTCTTGAGGCAATTTGCTGTTCCTGTATAAAGCCTCTAGCAGGGGTGGGCAAGTCAATGACCAATGCAGGACTAATACAGATTTTCAGTATCTAACTGCCAGTTCACTATGTGCAATGCATTTACTTTACTTTATTACTGTGGTGTTTAAGGGACTTCTGCAGACACATTAGGTGCTACATAGGCAAAAAGTAGCATCTTACAACTCTCAGTGTCTGCTATGAAAAGGTTGATCCTATGCCATGAAATAGTAGTGTTGCAGTTTTTTTCGTTATACAGCAGGATTTCCGTAGTGCTGCAGTCATGCTAATAACTTCTTTGCATATCTGGCAGATTTTGCATATGCATGGATATGCATATAACTACTGAATGCATTGTATGTAAACTATATAAATAAACTTTCATTGTTAGGCAAAAATAATCTACACCCAGTGTCATCCCAGAGAAGATTGGGAGAGAAATGGGAGAGAAATGTTTTCAAAAGAGATACTGGAAGGATTCCCATCTTTTGCCAATGTTTATCATTGTAGCTACACTTACTGCCGTGGAACTGTACATTTATACCTTGTACATCAGCTGAGGACCCAAGCAGCTGAACTATAAAGGAAAAGTCCCAAGACTTAAAAATACCCTGCTTAATATTGAAGAAATTCAACCAATTGAAGGGCTAAGGTCTCTATTTCAAGCCTGTCCAATCTAACCTATCTGTCTATCCAGCACCTTTCCGGTGACTTTCTATCACAACAGAGCCTGTGCACCTCCCGTCAGGGCATCTACCAAGAGGCAGCTCTCTCTTAGCGCTTCCTTTCAGTCCTCAGCTGCCCCCCTTTCTTTTCTGTCAGGTGAGACATGGCTTGGCTTATATGGCATAGCTGTTCTGAGCCGCGGTATTATTTGTGGGCAGGTGAGGTCAAACAATCTAGTTCTTGCACCCAGTCGTGAGGTTCATGGTCATGCTGATGGCCAGAGTCAGCCTTAGCTCTGCCAGCTCACTGCAGCAGCGCACATGTCTCCTACATTGCTGGAGTTTTAACTGCAGAGCAGGAAAGTACTATACCGAGTAGGGGGAAGTATGCTTTTACTAGATGTGTTTCAGGTATGCGTTTGTGCACTGTCCCACCACCCCTTAGAGAGCTGGGGAGGAGGACAGCAGTTGACTTAGAAGATGAAAGACCGACCCCTAAAATGACCTGGATTTTAGCCTCTTTGACCCTTATGATGTTACAGATATCAGTGTATCTGGGGAGTGGCATGAAGCAGATTTAGAAAGATGGTAAGAAAAAACATTCTAAGAAATTGTACAGGATCTAGTCTTCTCTTTTATATATGCTTCAGGCAGCACCATATCCTGGCACCATACAAATAAAACAGGGTTAAAGCATTTCACAGCTACTCTGCATTCCACTTTGCACTGTTTTGCACATTTGACCAGGTGCAAATGACAATGGAAGGTGCAAATAATCTGTAAACCATCCCTGCATGGTCTTGCCCACTTCACAGGATGTAATGTGCTGGGCAGAGCCTATTTCTTTCTCTGTCTCTCTCAAATTCCTACAGACACAGCAAACTTGAGGACTGCCTGATGATTGTTGGCTTTACTTCAAGCTGAAGCAAAGACGACTTTGTGCCATTTTTTTCTGGCTTGACTGAAGGAAGTCTTGTGTCTTTATTCTACATGACAGTTGATCTATGTTTATGCTAAAGGTCTGAGACGTTTTTGTTTCCTCATTCTGCTTCCAAATGTGCTTGGTGCTTGAAACTCAGCTTACTTCTGGTGTGTAAGACAATCCAGGGTCAATGCCTGTGCATTTTGTTTAGGCAAAAATATGTCCAAGCTTCTAATTAAATCGATATTCACTTACTTAGGTGATAAATTATTATTTGTTTTCAGGGTTAAGAGAAAATAGTGGCAAATCCAATGGGAGGAAATATTTTCATGTGCAACTTTGTCCCCTAGTACTATTTCATACCAATAATTTTCCTTTTTATAAGCTTTAAATGAAACCCTGCCTCCACAGAAATCAATGCACATTTTTGCCATAGACTTGAAGCCAGGATTTCCCCTTTTTATATATTCTTCACAGAAGGCCTGATTGTCGTGGTTTAACCCCAGCCAGCATCCCTCTCCCAGTGGGATGGGGGAGAAAATTGGGAAAAGAAGTAAAACTCATGGGTTGAGATAAGAATGGTTTAATAGAACAGAAAAGAAGAAACTAATAATGATAACGATAACACTAATAAAATGACAACAGCAATAATAAAAGGATTGGAATGTACAAATGATGCGCAGTGCAACTGCTCACCACCCGCTGATTGATGCCCAGTTAGTGCCTGAGTGGCGATCCCCCTGCCCCCACTCCCCCCAGTTCCTATACTAGATGGGACGTCCCATGGTATGGAATACCCCGTTGGCCAGTTTGGGTCAGGTGCCCTGGCTGTGTCCTGTGCCAACTTCTTGTGCCCCTCCAGCTTTCTCACTGGCTGGGGATGAGAAGCTGAAAAATCCTTGACTTTAGTCTAAACACTACTGAGCAACAACTGAAAACATCAGTGTTATCAACATTCTTCGCATACTGAACTCAAAACATAGCACTGTACCAGCTACTAGGAAGACAGTTAACTCTATCCCAGCTGAAACCTGGACACTGATCCTGATTCTGAAAACACTTAAATGAATGCATTAGCTGTGATCGCATTGATTTCAATGGGATTTGTCACCTGAGTAAAGGTTGTCGCTTGCCTAAGTGTTTGGAGCGTGTAGTGCAGACAGATGCTATAAGCAAGTTTTTTGGTGCTGCTTTTTTCTTAGACAGTGGCTTGTGACCCTCCAATGGGGAATACTTATTAAAGAAAAGAAAATAGAAAATAGGTACAGCAAACCTAACAACCTAAAATAATCCAAGACATAATTAGATCTTCTCTAGGACAAGATCTGCAGTGAAGAGATTGCTCAGTGTTAATGAATATTAACTAGGATTTATCCTTGAGTGGGGAAAGCTGAGGGTTTTAATTTTATTTCAAAGGTTAAGACTGGTAGAGTTCTGAAAATAG
Source organism: Harpia harpyja (assembly GCF_026419915.1). Taxonomy (NCBI): domain Eukaryota; kingdom Metazoa; phylum Chordata; class Aves; order Accipitriformes; family Accipitridae; genus Harpia; species Harpia harpyja. The sequence goes on from NC_068947.1 coordinate 30,248,754, forward strand.
CGAGTTTTATATTCTTTTCTTTCCCCCTGAAATTTTGAGTGCATAATAAAAGAATCACTGCTAATGTCACAGATGCTAATTTTCACAACCATGACTGAAGTGATGTTCGTTTCCATTTGCATTTCATTCTAACAATGATAAGAGGTGATGAGTTGATGATAAGCTGTTTTCACTGTACTGCCCGCTGTGCAAATTTATGCTTATAGGCAAAGATGACACATAGTTCTGTCATTAAAGGTCTTTACTGCATTGCCTCTTGAAGAAAGACTGTTTGTCAAAACCCATTTGAACTCTGTTAAGTAAGCAGAAATGGGTGACAACATCTGGGAAGTAGTTTTAAGAACCTGGTTTATGGGGAAATAACCTGTGGGCCTTTATCAGGGAGGGTTCAGAGAAAGAAAAAATTATACTTTTAATAACCATGTATGTGTAGATGGGGAAAAAAGGGATTGCAGGTGACACTTCAGAAGGTGTTTCCTGTCTCCCTCAGGCTTCATAAAAAATTAGAACAAGGTTAGAGTTAACCTTGGATTATTTTTCTTGTGTGAGTGGAAGGCTCTACAATCATATTACTGCCCCTCTTACCTCTGGTATTTTTTCTTCATTTACATTATCATTTTGCTTCTTGATCATCAGCCAATGTTTGGGGTTTTTTTAACAGCAGTTTCAGAAAGTTGTTTGTGTCTTAACATATATGTTAGCATATCTCTTCTAGTAAGGTCTTGACATTTGAGGAATTTTGTTTTCTCACCAGAAAGTAAGGGTCCAGCCTTTGTGGAGAAAGAACAGCCGTCTCTCTCCTGTCCCTTGCCCCCTCCACATTTTGATGCTTAGATCAACACACAGGCTCATTGAGGGCTCACACAACCCTTGACTAGCTTGTGTGCCAAAGGAAAAAAAATTACATCTGTGGCCTGGTCCAGTCCTGGCCTCTTTTGTGTGTTCCCTTGATTACAGCACCTTTTATATTTTCACTAACTTTGCACAAAATTCGGATAATTTCTTATTTCTTCCCTGTCTTGGTTTTCCTTCACTAGCCAGGCTTAAGTCCTTAATAGCAGAATATTTTAAAACAAGTGAGAGCAAATTTCCTGAAGGGAATATTTTCAAATTAATATTCATTTTGCTTAGAGTAAAAAATCCAGTTCAGTTCTTTGTTTCCTAAGCAAGCAAGAGCATTTCAAGAAGTATGTCTGAACCACTTTCTCCAGCCATTTTTAGAAACCAGACAATCAATCACATCATTTATAACTGTACTCTCTGATAAATACTGTAGCACAGCTACCAAGGTGACATAAATCAGCATTAGTTGCCATCTAATTCTTTAATTAGCTTTATAGAGCAGTTGACTTATTTCAATATTGTGTTTCTAGGAAACCCCAAATACCCCAGATTAAACATTGCCCAGGATATCTGTCATTGCTGGAAAAAAGCAGTCACTATGTACGGGGGGGACAGGCAGAGGATGTGGCCTACAGTTTTCTGTAGGTTTCAACACTCTTCTAGTAATCTGTGTCATAGCATAAATCCAGACTGAAGTTGGTATAATGCCATCGCTGGCCAGCTTGTATAAGCAATTTGTGGGTGGCTACAAACAGTTCAGCCAGAAGAATCAAGCCCTTGATGTGTGGGCAGAAACCCCTGGCAATACTCCAGAGAAGGAAAAAAAAGTCTTCTCAGCCTCTGTAATCACAATATCCCTTAACCTTTATCTTCTGAAAGCTTGCAACAGAGACAGCAGAGTTACTTCTGTTGTTAGAAACAGTTATACTCTCCTCCACAAATTAGCAATGTCATTTTTTTTGCTAGAGATATTGCTGCTTGGCACCAGGCTACAGATTATATATGCACTGAATATTTAGCAAGTCATATGTCCTTTAAACCATCCTAATGGAAAACTTTGTTTCGTGCACCAGAGGAAGGTGTCTTGTATGTGTGTTGATATTCCACAGGAAGATGAATGACCACCTACTTTTTTCACAAGTGAATCTCTCCTGTATACCTGCTTGCTCTTACCTTTCTAGCTTTTTATATCTTATTCCACTTACAGTGTACGCAAGAGCATGTTCTTACTTTTTCTCTTCTTCCCAAACTTGAGGCTGAAATTCCAGCCTAGGGAAAAGTTTGGAGATCTTTAACTGCTTCAGAGAAGTTTCTTCTTTGACTATACATGTTATATACCATACTGCCACTTTTCCCCCATACCTCTTTGGTTTATTCCATGGATACACAGAAAGCTGGATAATGACTTCACCTGAACAGTCTTCAGGCTGCTTAATTGCCAGTCATAACATCTCCTGGCATCTTTCTGGTAAACGGAATGTCAACAGCAAAGGCTCTGTCATCTCTAACCATCATCCAGCACTGAGCCTGACAAGCTTTCTCTGGGAAGAAGATCCAGTGATCCACCTACTGTTTTGCACCATTATGTTTTCTGGATGGAGTTTTAGTCCCTTTCCTACCCTTTTATGTCTTCATCCCCTTCATCATCTTCACAAGAACAACCAAGTAACCTTACACTCCTGTACTAGATTTCCATGGGCTGCTGAATGGTTATTTCCTTGAGAACTGTAGGAAGTTGTAAGTTCCTCTACTTGGTCATGCTGACCTCATTCAGAAGGGTAGGTTTGCTGTTCTTTCAGGTATGTTGAAAGGCAAGTGAGACATGAGGCTACTGGAATACTTGAGTACTTGGCTTTAGGTTTTCCTGCAGTGTTTCTCATGGCTTCTTTGGGAAGAAGAGAAGCACTAGAGGAGTGCTGTTCAACCAGAAAACATGGAAAAGCTATGGTGCAGTTTCATGCCTTCCCTCTACCATTATGTTTGAGATAGAGATGGAGCCATTGACCATGCTGCTTGTCATTGACAGCCTGCAGCCATGAGATAAAGAAATCGGCTTCACTTAGCAACAGCACAGCCAAAAGCAGATGTGTGAAGATGAGATGACAAAGTGGCCAAGACAGCTGAATGAGCTCACGCAGCTTGACTGTCTGCTGCCTTCACCTGTGCAAAGCGGATGCTGAGCTTTGCCACTCATGAATTGCTTTCACTTGCTGCAGCTGTGCTGTATTTCTCTTACACTTCTGTCTGTCTGCCTCTTCTTTTAAGATCAGATATTAAGTCCAAAAACCACTTCACAGAGCTGGAAAGGGGACATGGTTCACTGATGGATGAGCAGCTCGGAGCCTGTCGAGAGGGTGCATGAAATGACTGATGATGGTAGAGCAGGCAGTCAGCTCTAGTCACAAGTACATGGCACGGCTCTTCTGATATTGTCTGTTGGGGTGTTTCCATGATTTTCTTCCTGTCTCTATAATGGAGCTTATATTTGCTTGATTAATAACTTTTGGTAATTGTGGTAAAATGTTTGGAAACTATGTGTTTGGGATTTTAGTTAGTATCTGAAGGAATCGGAAGGGCAACATGTTCCTACCCATTCATGAGAGCTTAAAGCCTTGTACCTGGCACAATCCCCTTTGCAGTGATAGGCCAGATTTGAGTAGGATTTGGAGTATGGCTTTGAATTTGGGGTTCAAAGAACACCTCAAAGCCCTCACTGCTGCCTGTGCCTCAGTAACATCATCTCATTGGTGAGTGTCTCTCAGCTACGTGTGGTTTTCATGGAGGCTGTGGGAGCAGGGGAGGGCTGAAAAGCTCAGTCTCAATTTTGTCATGTGTCAGAATGAAAACACACTTCAAGCACCTGGTACATTTGTTTTTCATGAGGTGAAACTGTAGTTTTCCACTGAGCTGTGATCACAATAACCCTGTGCCACACAGATAATCGAATGGAGAGAAGGGAACTGATGTGCCCATACTAGACTAGTACCATTTGCTGTGCCCAGTACCCCCAGTGAGCTGTTGATTGTATTAATTCCTTTCTGGTATAAGAGTGACCTGAACAGAATCAGCATGCTATCTTGTCTTCAGACAACTAGATTTTTTTCCTGGGATTGCAGTTACAGAACTTATGCTACAAAGAAAACCCAGAATTTAACACATCATAACTTCTGCACTAAGAAGTATTCTTATGCAGCGCTAAATCACGAGGAAACGCTGAGCTGGAAACCTTCTTTCAGCTTTCATACTGGTCCAAAACCAAAAGCTTATTGAATTTATTTTATGAGTTCAAATTTCCAAGGAGCATATTTCAGACTCCTAGGCATATGTTGTGCAAGCATGTCCAGTTTTTTAAGCCTGCGAGGCTGCAATGAAGTGCTATGTGTGCTTTCTTCAACTAGACAATAAGGATAACTTTTGTCCGTGGATGGCAATAAGCCAACATTGGAACTCAGCTTTCTGACAAGGGAGGATACATGAAGGGGAAAAAATGGTCATCATTTTAAAGGAGTCAAAAGTTAACCCACTGTAATGAGTATAGTCTTTTGGTTTAGTTTGGTTCTGTTTTCCAAGATAAAAATAATGTAAATAAATGGACATATAGATCTGATGAAACACTAAAAGTCACAGTGCCTGGGGATAGATACTGCACTGAATTTTGCTTCTTTACTGTAGTGCATCTCCATTAAGGCAATTTCAGCTAATCTCACTATGGATTCATTAATCAAGTGTAGTCAGGATGTCTGAAGGAAGATAATGAGGGGGAAAAAATTGGCCTATTGTTTGGATCTTATTCTTCAGCTAGTTAGTTTGTTCATCATGTTCCGTAATATTTGTATCCTGATAAATAAGTTCCAGTCACAATTAGTTATCATAGCAGATGACTAACACATCTTCATTTATTACAAGTTCAAAATTACTCCATAAATAGATCAATTAAATTTGTGTTCTCTTTACATCACATGCCTATACAGATTTTCAGCCTTCAGTATCAGTTAACAGTGAAATGGAAGCAAGGTGGACCAGTAGTATTTTAAAATTTCCTCCCTTTTAGCCAAAGGTGCAAGCATCGATGGAGACAAAGTCCCTAATCTTACATCTTTTTCTCTGAGCACTAACATCCTAAATGCATACTGCAGTATCAGCAGTCTCTTAGTGCCTTCCAAAATTTCTCCTTTAAAATGCCTAAGAAAAGATTTGTTCATTTTTTACTCATTTTTTACTCATTTAGGATTACATACTGTATATCTGCCCCACATAAAGCTGTCACTATATTACTTTAAAAAAAAAAAAAAGTTGAGGTTCCAAAAGCCCAGTGGGGTTGGAGACTGCCGAAGATGGGAATGTTTATAAGCACTGTGATATTAACTGCAGCCCTCAACCTCAGGTGACATAAAGCATGCAAAAAAGAACTTTCTGTCAGTTTTATTATTTCTAAAAAGGTTCCCCTTGAAAGAGAAGAGTGACCTTGCTCTGCTGAGCTGACATATGCCACTGAATTAATGGCTAAGCTTTGCTGTAGGGAAGCTTGCAGAAACATTACAACTCCAATGGCTGAGTTTGCTGTGAACATTAATCAGGTGAACCAACATGATGTATCAAACACTCATTTAAAAGTAATAAAAACTAACTCTCTTCCCCCCCCCTCCCCCAAGTTTCTTAGAATTAGCTTATTGTTGGTCATTACCTGTTGTCAAGGGTAAGACTGCAGGACAGCAGTAAAACTGGTATAAGGGTTTTCTAAAGTTTGCTTACTCTTCAGAAAAAACAAATGAGCCTTTGGGATGGTCAAATTTAACTGTGACTTAGAGGTTATTTTTTAGTCCTGTTTCCCTCTGGAAGGTCATTTGAAGGAACACCTTCCACTGAAAACGTGCCTCTCCCTAGCAAGGAATGCAGAAGCTGCCTTTCATTCTCGGTGACTCCCTGGGAGCAGGACCAGGTCCCATGTCATGCACAAACGAAACGTTATGATAGGCAAGGAGGCTCTGGCTGCCATCGAAATAACCGCTGTTAAGGGTCTGGTATGGCTGTGGTGCAACAGCCGAGTCGCAGGGGCTCTGACCAAAACACCGTCATACCAGGCAGGAGTATTTTCTGCCTATCCCCTGCTGCTCTGCTCTGGGGTGGGCAGGCGAGTGTGCTGCAGTCAGCAGCTGTGGCCGCTTCTCAGGCTTGCCGAAAGGAACAGCAAAGCCCTCGGGCATGCTGTGTCTCCCCGTGCTATTCTGCGTGCCTTCTATGTATAGCACACCGAGGCCGTAGGCTCCTTATCGCCGCTTCTGCTCTGGCATGGGAGCTGGCATGGCAGTCGCGTAGCCACCTCCTCCGGGGGAGTACGCTGGCTGCCCCACTCCGTGTCTGCTGGACAGGTATGGGGGTCCTTTTAAAACTGAGCCCTGGGGGGCTGCATGCTTCTCAGCTCGTCTTTGGGCACATGTATTTTCATCTTGACTTCAAGCCTGCAAACACACATGTGAGTCATTTCTCTCGCACAAGAAATCCAGCTGAACCCTGCAAGGTCAGGACCTAGGTAATACACAGCATTAATAAAATCGTGCTGTATAAGTAAGCAGGGAAAGGACTTTAATTGAAGCAAGGTGATTCGGTTTTAAAATATGAGAATTTATCTCTGAATTCATCTGGTTCTGAGAGGAGAAAGTTTCAGGAGAGGAAAGATGTTGGTATTTAAGAGATTAAAGATCAAAGCCTGCAATGCTTACGTAGTGTGTAACCAGTCTTTACTCAGACAGCGCTCCCCTTTACTGCAGTCACAGGTCTGTGGAGGGTGGATTTCCAGGCTTGTCCCTCGATGTTTCTGCCCATGTGTAAATGAAGGGTAAAAAAGGATACTAGGGAGGTAGAAGTGCACATCATGCCAAGTCCTTAAGTGTCATTTTCATAGCTCCTCTGAGTTTGTCACACATCCTTAACCTTCTTTTAAAGTCATTTTCTTTTCATGGTTTTGTGTGCCACTGAAAGTCACTTTTAATTAAATGTCATATAAATAATAAAGGCTTAATTACATAATTATTGCAAATACCTGTGTGCACACTCCCCAGATTGGACAGACTGCCAGAGGAGCACTTGGAGTGACTTTTCTCACTGGGAACTGAGAGTGCTCTGCAGCAACTGGGCAGGAACAACGGTGCTCAAAATTCAGGGTCAATGCACATTTGAAGGAAGAGGAGTCAGATCCCTCCCCCCCCCGCACATTTTGCAACACTCAGTTGCAAAAAACTTTCTTAGTGTTAAGATCGGCGTTTCTTAAATTGCTTCCTTATTTAGTTCCTCACAAACTTTTTAATCAACACAGCACATTTTTTGCCAGATGAAGTTGCCTTTTTGCTCGGACTTCCTACGTGGCTCGCCTCTTCCTGAGGAAGACTTACAGACCTTGCAAACCATCCTGCCCTTGTTTAACTTCACAAACGGTAGCTTCCCCCTTGCTCTCAGCTGCATTGGTGCCTGCCCCGTGCGAGGTGCCCTTTGAAAGCACTCGAGAACCAAGTTTCTAGTGGAAATTCTGACGTGCGGGCTGGGTTATCAGCAACTACGTGCTTTGTGTCAGCATTGGTTCAGGCTTGAAAGACTGAGGCTGGTACCAGATAGAGGTACTGATAAAACAGCCACCCAGTGTTTACTTTGGAGAGAGAAGTTTGTTGACCTGGAGGAGTGTTAAGTATGATTAACTCATTACTTTACACCGCTTTTCTTTTTCAGTCATTTTCCATCCTTAAAATTAGGGTGTGTGCTCTGATGCTTCATGGTAGCACTTTTGTTCAAAGACCACTTTGCTCCCCTCTCTTCCCACCTCCATGCAGTTACTGAATACCAGACCATGATAACAACCAGTCTTTTATAGAGTCATTTTTAAACCAGTTAAAAATGCCATTTCAGTCGATTGCCCTATTTGAGTTAGCAAGAACAAGCTGTATCTTTTTTATTGCTTTTGACTGGCGAAGTACAAGGTTTAGGCCATGTTTCGTGTGGGCTATAAAGTTATATTAATAGCTTGGTTAGTGGTCAGAAGTTCTACATGTGTAACTAACGTGTAAATAGGAAAAAATCCCTGAGGTAGAGAAGTCTTCTCTTTTTTGGTTCTCTATTACTCTTTGGAGAGTTACTGAATTTTGTATGCAAATTCTCATTCTTTATACAGAAGTGAGGGGGGGGTTGTTGTGGTGGTGTTTTTTTTCACAGAATATCCCAAAAGATAAAAATTCCTATCTTGCCTTCTGGGAAAGTAGGAGACAATTTCTTTGATTACCTATGCAATAAGATAAGCTAGCAGAGTGGCAGTATTCATCCCTACTTTGGTAACTCTTAATTTCATTCTCAGAGTAGTCTCCTCCTTCTGAAGGGACTAGGAGCATCAGAGAATAGAAGAAATGAAGCAAATCCTGAGCTCCACTTATCTCCATCAATCAAAGCAGCAAGCACAGACTGTCCCCTTGGCAGCTGCTGCAGCTTCTTCTGAGGAGAGAGGGAAGAGTACAAGTGTCTGTGGCAGGCGAGAAAATTGGGCAACATGCTGAGCTCCTTTTTTGTTACTCCCAGTGACTGCATTTGCCCCTATACTGCTTACATGGTCTGGGTAGTCTAAAGATGAATGGAAGCTAAAAATGAAAATACATGGAGGAAATTGAAGAGATTTACTTGTGCGAGAGGGTCAGCGCAAAGCCATTACATCATGCTGGACTTAAAAGCTATTTTGAAAAGGACTTGAAGCAAAACATAAAGGGCCAGAATTTCTCACAGCAGGGAACCAGATCTCTGAGCAGTGGGAATTGTCCAAAGGAAAATATGAGATAAATATCACCCATTATGAGTATTTAGCAGGATAACTGCTGTCAGTTTTGGCTCAAAGGTTGTCTTTAGACATGGAGAATCTCTGACTAGTTTATCATAAGAACTAACTGACTTCCTCTATGGTATGCCCTACAAGTGAAGGATGTTCTGTAACAGAAAGACATGGATTGCAGAACCTCTTCTCGTTGTTTTTCTATTTGTATACCATACCATTTTCTGGGGAAAAATGACAGGCTATTTACAGACACACCAGATCACCAACTGCAGACTGTCCAAATTAAAATAAACAGCAATTACATAGCACTTACGCCTTTAAAATGATTATTTAAAATTCCTGGATTTCAGAGAATTGAAGATATAGGAAAAGATGGAATAAAATACTGAAAAATATCTTTGATATTTTCTATTCTGCTAATTTTGTATACCGAAGGGGAAGGGATGAAAGTTAATGCGTTGATTTGTAGAAATTATTTGATCGGTCCTTGTGTGGGAAAATAAAAGTGTTTCTCCCCTGCCCATGCCTCCATTAGATTTTACTGAGCAAATTTGTATTTGCTTAACGTATCCATTGCTAGCTCTTGCACGAATCCAGCCAGAAAAATCACTTAACTTTATAGGATGCTGAATCCTGGTATCAAAAGTCAATAGCATATTTTCTCCTAGTAGCTTTGCATTTACTTTAAAAGCTTCCCTTCACCTGGAAATAAGGCCTGTCCATATCTTCACAAAGTAGGTGTTCCCTGACGCTAATGCAGTGACTGACACTACTGAAAGTAATAGTCCTGTTCCCTTTGCAGCCCAGAGCTCCTAAATCTGCTTTTCGTTATCAGTATAATGGGGTTGAATACATTTTTAAAAGGTGGTAGCTATTGATTACTTAATGGAAAAAGTTAGTATAAAGAATTGCTGAAGCAGCCCTATTTAGTGCTCTCCAGTGCAACAAGACCATTATCTAGAATAGTGGAAATCATCCTGTAACCCTTATTAATATTTAATAGGGATGAAGCAACATTGAAGTACACTACAAAATAGCCCAAGGCTTCTGCACATGTAGGATATAAGGTTGTTTCAAGGGTCAAAAAAGAATAACTGATTTCCCTGTGCTCAAGCTGTTTATAGGTAAGACCAACAATAAACAATGTTTTTCCTCTTGTTCCTTTTAAAGTATTTGCAGCACATCTGCACTTTAATATACAGTTATTCCTTCTAGACATCTTGAAGTGATTGAATGCAACAGAAAGGTCAGTGTATGTTTAGAGATCGCTGTGTGAGACTATTTTATACTTTCCTAATATTGCTGTGAATCCCAGCCTCCCTCTTTCTATCCCTCCTGCTCTGTGCTGCAGGGCACATTTGGCTGTGTTGACAAGCCAGTGAAAGGTGTTAATCCTGTCTAATAGAACCATAATCCTTGGGGCTGTGTTTTTATATCATACTATTGAGCTAACCCCTTGTCACAGGATATTGTTCATCTACTTAATAGAAAAGTTCTTTATGGGAATTTTAGATAAAATTAAAGTGTACAATCCACATTGTCCTTTTCAATTTCACAAGGTAAAAACAAACAAATAAACCACAATGTTTAGCCAACAGAGATTTTCTGAGAGATTACAATCAATTAAGAGGAGAGCTGTGTGATTTTTTCTTTTTTTTTTTTCCTGCAGTGAATAGTAAATGTCATTTTACTTGTCCAAAAATATTCACAAATCTGGGTCAGCTTCTTCAAATAACCTTTGGCTGGAAATATTTTTTAGGTTAGCTGTGCCCAGAAATGTAGTGAAAAAAATTATGTTATTTCTTTTTCTCTTAAGCTGCAGTGCTTAGAACATGGACCCAAAAAGTGGGTACACTTTCCTCTTCCATCTGGCTGTGCTCAGGCCTCTCCCACTGCTATGTCCACATTCTTTTTTTTTTTTTGGGGGGGGGGGGGGGAGCAGAGCTGGTTAATAAATAAGTGTGGGAAAACAGGGAAATGAAACAGCAAGGAGCTTTTATTTTCAGTTGTGTTCCAGGGGATGCTGATTTACTTCTTCTCAAATGGAGACTTTAACGCAAAGTGTTTTCATGGTTTCCCGTAGCTTTTCTTTGTCGTATTTTTTTTCTCTCTGCAAACTATTTTTAGTTTAAAAGTGACTGTGTGTAAGAGATAAAGGAGCTAATATGGATAGTGACCCTGTGATTTATGAGCAGGGACAGAATAAGATGGGGTCCTTCCTGGATGGAAACACACAGGGGAGCATGTGTGTGCTCGCATAGCTGGTATCATTTTGATGAAGTCCTTCCTTAAGATCACGGTTGCAAAGCCTGAATACCACCTCGCCACCCTGTGCGGCATCAGGATCCTGACACTGTTACCGAGAAGTCCCACAGAGGACTAACTGCTGCCAGGAAAGGAGAGCGTAAGGAGACAGAGCAGCAAACAGCAGCTTGGTAGCTGTGGGCAGAACAGGCACAGGGCTGTACCAGCACTCAGAAACTTGCCAGCAGCTGAAACCGTTACTTAGGTCTTGGCTCAAGCAGGTCTTTGGTTTTCCAGCTTCCCAGAGGACAGCACTCCTGCAGCGTTACTAACCCTGCCGCCTGGGTAGGGAACTGGAGGATGAGCCTAGCAAGGGTGGTATTCCCTGCAGCACTCGCTGTTTGGGCAGCTCTGCTCCCCTTACCATCAGCGAGAGATTTCTCCTTGGCTTCTCTGGAAGCAGGTTCATGTCGGCATTAAGCGTGTCTGCAACGCGAAGGCAGGCAATGGGGCCGGCCATTAAACCAGTCCTTTTCTCCTCCTCTTTTGTTGCCCAAAGGATGGTCTATCTCAGTTGCCTCGAAGCCTACCTCATGAAAACCCTTACCTGGCAGAGAAGATTGAAAGGTGTAATGGTAGAGCAGAGCCAGGAGCCCTCAGGCCCTTCTGAGGCTGGTGGCATTCCTGGATGGAGAGCGAAAGGAGGTAGCTGGAGATGCCAGGGGAAGGGGGCACGATGGGTGCTTTAGAAACCTGGGGGGAGATGAAAAGATGGCTCGTGTGGCTTGGGGGGAAGGCGGCAATGGAGCAAGGAACTGGTTTGGCTGAAATCATGTGGGCAAGGTAAATGGGTGAATAAATACAGGAAAACCTGTAACCAGGTAGTCTGAAATCTCTTATGTGTCTTTTCTCTCCAGAGGGGATTTTGAATACTCAGAAATATACTAAGATGATGTTGCATAGTATATAACAGTAAACCCTGCTTCAAGAAATCTGATACTGCATTAAAAGACTTTCATTTACTATGGAAGAGTGAAGAACTTTAAAAAAAGGAGTCTTTCTGGATTTAGCTTTGAGTATTGGTGAAGATATAAAAACAAGCTCTTAAATACACTGTAGAGTTGAGAAACGTCCAAATTCTGGCTTGTTATTAGGGCCACACTTAAAGGGGCTTCTGACCTGTTATCAATGCCAATTTGATGCAGTTTGCCACCATGGGCAGTGCAGTGTCAGACAGTTTTGCCTGGGCATGTCTGGCAGGTATTTCCGTGTGACCTCTCTTGCAAAAACCCGCTGTGCCACTTCCCTCCTTGCCACATCAATTATCCACACACAGAAAGGGTGAAAATTAGAAGGAAGTAAAAGCAAGCCATTCACGGTCTCTTAATGCACAGCTGAGGTGATGCAGCCTTTCTTATGTGTTGTGGCACAGGGAAAAATTGTACCCATGTATGTTTAAAAATCAGATTTTCAGATTGGGGGATTGGGAAGAAAACACAGGGCCTGCCTGATTATTCTGTTACTTACTCTCTCTGCAACATACGCATTTTGGAAAAAATGTATTCATAATCCTCGGCCGTCCTTGCTGATTCCTGTTGGCAAAGAACCGTAAACAGTCTCCCCAGCTGCAAAAGTGAACTGTATAAATTGCCACAGTTGACACCACCATAACCAACTCTATAGCTCATATAACATTTATGGAAACAGCTTTTTTTCTAAGCTGACAGACAGCAATCTTACCTAGAAGTAACTCATAGATACCTGTGTATAATTAATGTGAAACTGATGTAGAAGAACTCAATCATATCCATGATCTAGTTAGTATTTGAAGCAGTATTGGTTCTCTTACTCATTTTTCTGCTTCTGGCTGTACAGTCAAAATTTTTTTCCCCTATAGTCACCTCCTAGTTTGTTTCTAGCTGGATGTAGCAGTTCACAGTCCACTGATCTGGGAGGAATTTTTAACACAAACAGGTGACTTGACAGTTGTATTTAAGTCTTAATAACAGACCAAAACATCATCAGTGAGTCAAGGTTTGTCTTCTCTTTTTTTACAGCGCACAAGCAGCTTTGGAAGCTTTGACCGTTTCAGGCATCACTCGATATCAAAGGCAGATGATGGAGCTGAGGTCTGTATAACACAGTTTTACTTTCTTCGGTTCACTTTCCCACGACAGTTATGCTAAAACATTGGGAAACTTTTGTGTAAATTTTACACTGGTGAGAACTCTGCTTGTGTACTTACATCTGTCTGGGTGACTGAGCCGCTGCCAAAATGAACAAGAGAATCACACCTAAACTTTGGTACTTTGATGGGAAGATTAGAAACAATTTTTCAAAAAGACTGAAGTGCACTTCTGGTTGGTGCACGCCCAAAGTAACTGGGATGTGTATGCAACCCACAGATGTGTCGTTTTTATTCTCAAGAACCTGCATAAACCCCCTCAATTCTTGTTTGGATTAAGGACAATAAACAATGGGAAACAACATTTTCTAGCATAAAATATATTTTCTTTCTGTTATTCACACATACGGTGGTGTGCTGCAAACCTGTTTAGGTACATGATTCCCCAGGAAAATGGCTATGATTTACTTTTGTCATCCTAAATGCATTGGTGTCGTTAATATTTTTCTGTAATTCCTATTCCACTACACTAAATTTCATTTTCATGGTGAGTTGTTGCTTACTCTTTTATTTCAAATCAGATATGTGAGTTGGAGACTATAAGTGACATTGGAGATGCAGTACAAACTAAAGCAGCAAATAATGGAGGAAGTTTGGGTAAGAAGATGAGAGCCATTTCCCTTACCATGAAGAAAAAGATGGGTAAAAAGTACATCAAGGCACTCTCTGAGGAGATGGTAAATATAGGTTAAGAATCTCGTGTTTGATGACAGTAAATGTGAAGTAAAAATGTTAAGTGCATTTTTCCTGTTCATGGTTCAATTGTCATTAGTTACGACAATCCATAAAAACATGGTAACACATACTGAATTAGAACAGCTTTCAATATGTACCCTTTCTTTTATGTGCATGTTAATGTACTCACACATGCACATATACAATTAAAGCATCACACAGCAAGAGCCCAAGATAGGCATAGGAATTTTACATCATTGAATTTTGCTTTGTCATCAAGGAACATTTGTATAAGCACCACAAAAAAATCTCCTAATGTGGACACAAGGGAGTATCGGACGAACCCCATCAGCAGTCTGATACTCAACTTGTACAAAATGCTTAATTAGAAGAATTTTTCTTTCAGTACAAGAATTATTTCCAAAGTCCATTTTGTAGAGGTCAGCCAGCATCCTAGAGCATGACAAGTCATATGCCTTATCTGCTTTTATCTTATCTAATCTTAGTGAACATATCTTTATTAAACATAAAAAACATACAATGTTTCACACACTTCGAACCCTGTTTTCTCAATATGTTGTGTCAGTGAGTTCCAAATTAAAAAAAAAAAAAAAGGAAAAAGGACTTGTCATACTTAATCATCCTAAAAAATCTAGCTAGTCTGCATCCTGTCTCACACATGTGTCAATATCAAATAAGTAGGGAAAATAAGTAAGAAACTTCACAAGTACAAAATAGTGTTTCACAGGATGTCTTGAGACAGTTTTTGGAGGTCAAAGACAAAGATTCCTATTTCATTAGTTTAGTTTGCATTTTTTGCTAAAATTTGAGAGGTTGCAATTCATGATTTTTATATTATAAGAAAGAAAAATCAGAATTTCAACATTTACCTTCTGCACATTTACAGCAACGATTCACATGACAGAAATTCAATGAATCATCTGATTGGACACACATGTAGCATAATCTTCATTCCTGCAGGAGATAATGACAATCAATACTGGCCCACTGATTAATCTATGGGTTATGCTGCTGACTGGTGTAATAAGCACTGTCCTTGTTGAAAACCAATATAGTCTTCCATTTCAATGCTACGCCTTATAGGTACCTGTATGGGTCTCTACTTCATACATGCACTGTCGTCTTTGCTTGACTTCATCAGCCAACAGATGAATAATTAATATTTCCCCAAATATAACGTAATATCCTAAGTACTGCAGGATGTTTCAGGTGCATCAGAATATCACGCACATTGACAATGTGATGAAATCTGCTGAAGAAATTCCTTCCTTTGAAAGCTCATCATTATTTCATTTAGTTGTTACATCGACCCTAGCTTACCTGTGATTGAAATATGGATCTTATTGTTTTGAATAGGCTGTGATTCCTGAGGTGTGATTTAATATTATAAACTCAGGGGGCCAATTTCATACACCATTAGATTTTGTGAGAGAAACACACATCTGTTAATTCTGAAATGCACTGGATTTTGAGGCCAATGTGTAGGTCGGGCAATGTGGTGAGCATGGTGCTAGAACACACCGATGTTGTACATGTGTACAAGCTGTCTCCAGAACGCCCTGGATTGGGTGCCAGCCTGCCACCAAGCACCCATGATTTTCAGAAGTTCAATGCAAAACACAGCTGCATCAGCTAGCACTTCACCATGTGCTTTCAGAATTAAACTTATATTTCCTCCTCTGAAACAATCAGAAAAAACAGCTTATCTGGGTACCTGAGAATTTCCCATTACAAGCCTTTGTCACTGCTGTGGTTTACTGCAGTTTTCTGAGATGGAGAATCAGTTTAGCTGCTTGAGCAGGAGTGGAATGAAGTAAGTGGGGCAGAGAGGAGACAGGGGATTTCTCCAAGATCATAAGGTGCTATGGGTGGTGCTGGTCATCCTTAGTACCAGGCATCAACTTGTAAAACACTTCCTTTTATAGAGTGGTTCTTAATAAAGTGTAATGACAAGTTCATCTCCAATGATGATTTACAAGAAAAAACCAAATGTTTGTTTAAAGTACATCTCCTGGTAGTTAACATCTGATTTTTCTGTTAAAGAATGAAGAAGGAAAAGATGACAGTGATCCTGGTGGTGGAATACACACTGAGAAGGTCTCCCTAAAAGCCAGTGACTCTATGGAAAGTCTCTATAGTCTGAACAGTGGCCAGAGCTCATCTAGTAAGTACAAGATATCCATACTTCTTATTCAATCACTGGATCAATATTGTTATTGTTTAAGTCTGAGGTATCAGAGCTGGTGGTCAAAAATGTGATAGTAGAGAGCTCTTCAGTCTGGCAGACAAAAGTGTAATTTGATTAAATGGGTGGCAGCTATGGTAGATATACCTCCCTCCAGAAATCAGCTGAGTGTTAAGAGGGGAAATATTAACTGCAGTAAAAAAATAACATGGATTATAGGAGATTTTGCTGGTACATATGCCATAAATGTTTTTGGGGGTTACCACTGCTATGGTGCTGGCACCTATAGGGCTGCAATCACTGGGTGCAGCCACACAAGCATCCTCTCTGGGGGCAGCGGCTGTGAGTTCATCCTTCGCTCTGCAGGTGTGAGGCAGACAAAGGGAAAGGTCTCTCTGAGATGATGGGTGATGGGGGCCTGACCTGGTGGCTTCAGGTCATGATGCAGAGAGACACAGTCTGCTTCTCCGCAAATCCACTGAAAATCCTCCCTCAACAGGGTAGTCTCAGTCGGAGGGCAGATGAATCTCTGATGAGAAGTGGAGTTTGCCTCCACCTCTCTATCCGCTGCTCTGCTGTGGACATCTGCTGGGCAGCAGGCCACAGCTGTCCATGATGACATTCCTGTGCCATCACTGCAGGTACCATGTGAGCCTTAAGTGGGGACTCGAGCTGCAGTCCAGACCATTTGCACTAAGTAGTTAATCTGGCCCTGAGATGGAGCTGTGCACTTTAGCAATCACCTCAAACAAAACCATTTTTATGATCATTTTCTATGATATGATTTGTGAAAATTGTATATGGGAGTTTACTTCCAACACACTGCTGCTCTTATCTAAAAACATATTTGGATGGGATATTGCAGAGCTTGCTCAAATTTGCTTGAATTACTCTGCCGATATTTTATTGCTCGACTTGGATAAAATGACAGGCAGAAATGTTGATAAGATTAAAATTTCCCTCTGCAGTGCAGGTTCCTTTGATGTTTCAGCTAGCTCTGTAATGAAATAAAATAACTTCTACAGTACTTGTTTTCATTTCTCTGAATAAACAGGAGAAGTTCAGCAGAATTAATTCCCTAAATTGCACTTTTAGAGTACATTTTATTAATCTGCAGAGGTAATATTTCAAAAACTCTGTAAGCAAAATGTGTAGTCTATTAGTATCATCACCAGAAAAAGATTATTGTAGAGAAGATGTTAATGAAAGGTGTCCTACTTATTTTCTTCAGTCTCTTGTAGTATGCCTTTTATTGAATGTATTTTTCCTGGAATGTGTCAAAATCACACAGAGTACACTCTTTTTCTAATTCTGTGCTTTTGAACACTTTCCTCTTGGCTACTGTGCAGGATTGCATGTCTGGGCATTTGGTGCAGGAGATCTCTCAACTTGACTCTCTTTAAGGTGGGGTGACCAGCTGCTCAGATGGAACAAGCAACAGGGACAGCCTCCGGTTTGATGACGAAGTCCCTTACAGTGGGCCCTTCTGCGGTCGAGCCAAAGTTCACACAGACTTCACGCCAAGTCCTTATGACACCGACTCTCTAAAAATCAAGGTAAGACAACCACCAGGATTTCTTCTTTTCCATACCAAGGGGACTTTGTTTACATGTGAAGAGTATGTTTACCAATGCATTTTTAACCATTAAGCATGTGTAACACTCTAAGAGCAAGACCAATCAGGTTTTGCAATGGTTCTATAAGTACTTAGTTCAGGCAATGCTGCAAAGCCAACTGCCACTAAGGGCTTTTTAAGGCATAGACTGCAGGTAGGTACCTCACTGTGGTATCTACCTGGATACCACAGCTTTCCTCAGGCTAAAATACATATTGCTTCCCCCATACTAGGTCTAGAGGAAGAAAAACTTGAGTCTCATGGGATGTGATGTTGCCTCCCCAGCTTTTTCAGTCACAATTATGATATACCAAAAGCTCAGTGGCACCCATTGTCTTTAATGAAAAGAGTTCACCTTTCTATTAAGTTTTCTTTAAATGTACCTTTGAACTATGAATTTTCTTTGGCCCTGACAACATGGCAGGGGCGTCCAGGCTATGTGAGTGAGAAAAAGGAGCTCCAGACATGGGCCTAGTTGAACATTACTAAAAAAGCCCAGCCCGTTTCTTCTTCCATGCACAAATACATTCAACATCATCATCATTCAGACTACTCATGTCTGTAATCTGGACTTCTTTCTTTTCCGTCTTTGTAAACACCTTCATATCCAGATTATATTCACACTTCAGCATCTTCTCCTCTTCTTCACAGTGTTTTATTTTTGTCAAAATCCTGATCTGTATCTCACTGCAGTCTCCCTCTCTCCCTCTCTGGCCTACATTACAGCCATTGCTCGGCCAGTACTTGCAGTCTTCACCACTTGCCCTCCGCTTCCACCCACACCTAGGGCATTTCTTTCAAAACAGTTTAACTGGTCACAAACCAGAAAATGTCTGGTGGCTCACACAGGTTTCGTTTTTAGTCACTGGGGTGGTGTATTTTAGAATTATAAACTAATACTTAGGGTTGAAATCCCCTAAATTTATCTCACAAAATTTCAGTACCCTGAATCTGAATTCAAAGTGCATCTTCTGCTTGGCTTAGAGCCACTGCCTAATACTGATCTGCATCCACTTCTGAAGTTCCTGAGCCTCCATGAGTGTGCAGAGTAATATGTGTGCTTATAGAGCTTTAAACAAATGTTTGTTTAGTTTCCATTTTAAACATGCTCATAGCTCTGAGCTCCATATTCTAACAAAACCAGGTCACTGGAACACAATCAATTTCATAATTGTGTTTGTACCAAAACTAGGGTGACCACTTTACTTGCAGTTTCTTGACCAGATCAGAAAAGATTTGAAAGTCTTGGAGTTGTTCACAGATATTTTAACAAACTGAGTTGGATTTTTAACTTTGCAACAGAATGCCAAAGAAGTGTGTACCTGGGGATTTGTTGGATAACTCTTTAAAGACTTTCATAATTTTTATAAGTTCCGTGGTACCTGCCCAGAAGAGGGGACTCAATTCTGAGGTCACGGGAGCAAGTTGTGTAGGGGGTATGACTTACAAGGGAGCCTTTCTACTATGAGAATTACTCAGAGTGACTGTTTTGCTGAGCTGAGACCTTGGTTCCCACAGCGTGGCTGTGAACACCTTTACCAAAAAACCCTCTTGAAGTAGCTGTGTTGTCACTCTTTTTTTGCACTCACATTTGTGAGTGAATGCACAAGTGTGGAGAGCTGAAGCCTTTCGATCTCTCTGCCAAGGCACCTTCCACTATTTTCTCAGTCAGTTTCATCAATAGTAGTGGGAAAATTTCTCAGTCCTTTGGGAAGGACAGACAGGAAGATATTAAGGGAGTTAAATGTTCTTTATTGCCTTTGAGAAATGTAGCCAGTGTTTTTTACTGTAAAATGGGTAAGAGTCCACCTTTCACATAGCTCAACTATCAGTTTTTGAAGACCCTTGAGAAGCTGGACAATAAGATTACTGTGTAAATGGTTTGGCACATATTTGGAAAATAACCTCACAGTGTTCCCTTGCTTTTTGCCAAAGCTATGCCCACTATCCATGGCAAAAGTTGATTGCTGATGCAAACCTATGCCTTTTCAGGGACCAAGCGGAGCACAAAAATGGTGAGCGGGGCTGCTTATGCTCACGTCTCCTTTGCAAAGGTTTGGAGATAAGGACTAACTCCATTTTCTGTAATTATTTTGCTGGGATTTCATAAAAGCAAAAGAGCTAAATCTAGGTAATTTTAAAAAGTTACTTCACGCTGACTAGTTAAGATCCTGTGCTGTCTGTGCTGGTTTTGGTCCATAAAGGAAAAGCTACATATAACAAACCAGATGTGTAAGCAGTGGTGTGCTTTTTTTTATTGTTCTAGAAAGGAGACATTATAGATATCATCTGTAAAACCCCCATGGGCATATGGACAGGCATGCTAAACAACAAAGTAGGAAACTTCAAGTTCATTTACGTGGATATTATCTTGGAAGAGGAAGCAGCACCCAGAAAGGTAAAGCTGCACAGAGGAAGCAAAAGGACCAAGCCCAAAACACTGCAAGAGCTCCTGGATTGTGTCCACCTGCAGGTCAGTGAACGCGTTTCCCAGCTGTATTTGAAACGTTTCATTTCTGTGCGCTCGGGTTTGAATGTCATTAACAGGCAGAAGTAGAAAGGCAGGTTTCAGCAGTTTTGATGTCAGCAAAGCAAAGCAAAGCAGCTTCAGGTCTGTCTTTTATCTGATGTGAGTGGCTTATAGAACTGCATTTTACCACATCATTTGGTTAGGCTAAGAGACTCCATGCAAAGAGGCACGGTGGTGACTTGTCAAGTCTCCGTAACCTGACTGCAATTGTATGCCTAAGTGTAGGAGGTGTGTGACTGTGGACACCTCGGGGACAGGACTGCAGTCAGAATCCAGTGCCAACATTTAGAATTTGGGTTTCTAATTTCTCATGATCTTTAGGGAGCAATAGTCTTTTTGCACTATGCTCATGTTGCGCCTCTCCCTCTCTGCAACCCTAGTTCTCGACTGAGTGTCAAAGCATAATTAGGTCATGATTTACAGGTAACACTTTTAATAACGGTTATTGCTTTGGTGCTGATGCAAACACTCCTTTCCCTGGAGTATGCCCAGAGTTTCAGACTGTGTCGACACACAGCTCAAGGGGGACCATGTGTGACACAGCATGGCTGAGGGCTCCCTCAGCTTCTCACCCTTGGTTATATTGAAGGGCTCCTTCTGTGCAAAGGCAGAGCACACCCTACCTCAGAGGCCCTCCTGGACCCAGCATGGGAGGCACTCATGGGGTGACCCACAAAATTCCAGATGCTCGGCAGATTAAATCATTTCTGGCAGAGCTCTGTCTTGGTCCAATTTGCTGCTGGACTCTGCTAACAGACAACTCGGGCACAGATGCTGGAATGGCCAGGAGGACCCCCAGGCATCTCTGCCTCTGTTCTCTCTTGCTCTCCAGCTCTGGTCTTATGCCAAAGGCAGGTCAATCAAACTGGAGAATGGAGCCCATTTCAACCTGACAAAAAAAGTAAAAGAGAAATTGTGCCTATTCCTCTACTAAATGTAGTGCTTGTTTACATGAAAGGATTTGCTTGTTTCATTTTGTAGGAATATGCCTCAACCCTCTTGCTAAATGGCTATGAAACTCTAGAGGACTTAAAGGATCTACAGGAGAGCCACCTGATCGAATTAAATATTTCAAACCCAGAAGACAGGGCAAGATTGTTATCAGCAATTGAAAATCTACAGGACTATGACAGTAAGCGTTTAAGCTTTTTTGAGTCATGTGCAAGTTTTAACTGAAGAAACACATTTAAAGAAACAGTGATTCTCACACTGATCTGTTAAATTATTTTTCTTTTAAATATGAAACATGGAGTCAGATGGGTTTCTTATTTGTTCAGATAGCAAACCATACATCTCTTCTAGATATGTATATGATTACTATACTAGTAACACATGAATGATTTAAAATTTCTTATTTATAGTTCCTACAACTATTGCTTAAGAACAACTCTATTTATGCTTGGGGACCCAACCCCCAGAGAGGCTAAGTGACTTCCTAAAAGTCACAAGGTCTTTGCAAGAGCAGAAAATAAACCTCCCAAACTCTGTGCTAGTATCTTAACCAAAATAGAGCTTATTTCAAATAGCTACAGTAAAGAATTTTCTTTAAATTTTTTTAAACAACATTCTGCAGAAGAATACAGTTTTTCCTCCCCTCACTTTATTCCACACTTAAATCCTTATCCAAATCAGTTTCTTTTGTAGGCAGGTTTTGTAAAAAAAAAAAAAAAAAAAATATATATATATATACTAATAGCTGGTTTGCACTCTTTTTCTCAGAATGAATCTGGCTCAAGTTTCTGGTGAGCTTCTGAAAGCTGATCATATAGTGCATGTATATGTACGTGTATTGGTCACCATTATGTTTTCTTCACTTGTTCCTTTCACTGGGAGTGGAAAAGCTAGGATACAGAACAGAAAATACTGTTCTCATGATATTTTAATGATATTTCCAGCCTCATTTCTAATTTTAATTTATATCAAATTCGTAGAAACTACAGCTAAGCATCTACTTAATTAGACACTCAGCCAAAACAGATGTTTTCCTCTTCATTAATACTTGTGCATACTCACCCCTATGCTAAGCATTCATTTCATCAAATGTGCACTTGCAATTGAGAAGCATCTGAAAGAAAGAAAAGGAGACCTAGAAAAGCAATGCCTTCCTGGGATATTTTTATATCAGTTCTTGTCAGGTGTCCACTTTTTTTCTCCTCAGTAGGTAGGTAGCTTTCCAGTTCTCACTCCAGCACATGTACATTTGTATGCACATACCTGCATGCACATATATACCCTATGTGCTTCAGTACATAAATATGTCTGGGTTTCTAAGCATGTCTTTGGCTACCTCATCCCTTCATCCTTCCCTGCAGATGTTGTCTAATCTCCCTCTTTGTGTCTTTGCTGACCTTGTCTTTTACTGTGTGTTTGGGCTTTTTTGGGACCTCATTTGTACATTCAGTCTTTCCTGTTCTTAGTCAGCTTCCAGGGAAAGGTAAGGTTCTTGCAAACACATTGCAGAGGCATTAAAAGGGTTTTCTTTGCCCACCAGGTTCAGTAGTTCTTTCTGGTCTACAGCTTTGTGAGATGACAGGCTAGCAAAGGACTCTTGAAGAGCTGTCTATGTAGAACTAGCGATTGAAAGAGTGAATCCAGGAAAAAATGGGTTACATTTTCCAAGAATTGTATTGCAGGGATCTAGCTGGAAATCATTTGAAAATATGTTCATTTCCCTAGTCTGCCCTTAAACTGAGTATACGTATATTTGTGTATACCTCTTGGTAACCAGCCTTGCTGCACTTTTTGCACCGTTCATTGTATATTTTTTTCTATATCAATATTTAACACACAAAAAAAAAATTAATGAAAAATGCTAGATTGTAATCTTGCAGTTTTGCATCAGTGTGAAAAACAAAACCAAAAAATAATGGTTTTTAACAGACCACACAAATGTCACACTATTCTGGAGTAGCGAGGATATGGTTTGCTATTTATATTCCTTGTGTAGCAAAAAGCATAGCAAGCAGCCTTGGACACCTAACCTTTTTAGAAGACGACACCAAGTTTTTGTTTTTCTGAAGGTGTCTTAACACTTAATATTCTACATACACCTGTGCAAGGACCAAACCTAACAAAGTCCTTACATGTCCCATACACTGAAAATCAATAAATTTACCTTAATCATCCAAATAGGGTTCTTCCTAATTGGCAGCATGGGATTAAGTCACTTCTCCAGGCAAAACAGCGTCCCTGATGTTATCTGTATGGTAGTCTAATAGTTTAAATTCTTGTAATGGTTCTGGAAATAACATTAAATCCTATAAAGTGGCCCATGCTTCAAAATCAGTGATGACGCTGTAGTCTTAGATCAAGAGATGAAATGAGTATTTGCTTCACATCCACTTTAGATAGGTATAGCCAATCTTTCTAATATTCAAATTCAATAAAATAATATTCCCATAATTTATGAATACTCACAGGGACCAGAACCAAGACAACTTTATATACCATGCAAGCTATAAGCATTCATTTAAGTCTAGTTGAGTTTCATAAGGCTCATGTACATTTTAAGGTAAGCCATGTATAAGTACTTTACTGGTTTGCAATACTGTCTTGAATCAGGACTGAATCAAATCCTTGCCTTGTCTGGTTGCCAAAGGTTCACAGCATTTGTCACGTGACTGGTAGGGACAGAACAGAATTTAACAACCTGCTCTAAAAAGGAAGATACTAAAGACTAAAGATTGATAGAAGCTATCTGTTAAGTCATTATAACAAAAGACGGGGAGTCAAGATGATCTTGGGGATAAGCTCAGCATAAGTCTGACTTCGTCCAAATCATTTGACCTCCTTGTCCTTCTGTCAATCCAATTGGAAAATTAGGTTGAAAGAGCTGGGTGCTACTGTGAAAGTGAATTCTGCATCTGAATTGAACTTTCCTAGGTCAATATTTTTTTTTTTCCTAAGTGGGCATGACTCAGTCCAGCATAAATGATTTTTTAATTAAAATTGATTTTCTGCATTGCTTAGAAGTGAGCAGCATAATTACCCACAGCTACAAGGTAATCTGTTTACTGGCCAAGAGTATTCTAGATATAAGTTCAGCATTTTTCCAGGTAAAAGTTCACTCTTTTTATAAGCTTTGTGAAAAAAATATACTAAGGCCATAGACCCTATACAGTGTTCTAAGTCCATCTTTCTCACAGAGCTTGGAAGACTTCCATGTCTTTGGATTACATTCGTGCTTCCACAAAGCATGTGTTTGATTAATGGATGGAGTCTCAGGTATGGTCCAGAGTTGAAATGCAAGGGTTTCTGAGTTTTCGTGACTGACTCTGCTATTATTCAGAACAGCCAAGCATGCTGGAATATAGCCTCATTTTACTAGATTCTACTATAAAAGTAGTAAAAAAAGATTTAATATTTCTTTAATGTGATATCTGATATTGTGAAATGTCCGGATGTTTTTACAGGGCTTTTAATTTCTTTTTCTCTCCTTGGCTTTTTCTTGACATTTATTGTATGTTATACTAAGCGATTTCTTCATGCCGCATACTTGTGACTATATAATTCATGTTGCAGAATAAATAGTTACTGAGTTTTCTAACCAGAAGACCTGCAGCAATAGTTTCCACATTATATGCTTCTTAAAGCCATCCAGAAGGTAGGATTTCTGACAGTGAGAATTGTTTCATCTTACATTTGATTTAGACCTGAATAAATTTGAAAGGAAAAACTTTACCCATCTTATACCAGGAATTAAAAAGTAAGTTTTATTTAGCAAGTGCTACCACATAGTGTTTTTTAAGCAGATTTTGCTTCCTGGTACTGTGCTACCTTCATTCTACCTTTCCTGGGAGTCCAGGCCCAAATTCACCATCTTCAAGTACTTCACATAGCAAGGCTATCCTAGAACTGCAAGGCCTTGTAAGCTCCTCACGACCTTCCCCCCCTTCCCAGATCTCTTTTTAGATTTTCTATAAGTTGATCAGACCTATATATTTGGGACAAAATGATTGGTTCCCATGAATTCATGGCTAGGGAGGAAAAAAAAGCTCTTTTTCATAAAGTATTTCTTAATAGCTTTCCATTCTTCTCCCAGATGGCTTCTAGACAGGAGATGGATGTCTGTGCTTTTGTAGGATGCTATTTTTAAAGTGAAGCAGTTGCTGGATGGTTAATGAATAAAGTAATAAAAGAAGTTTGGAACTTTTTTCTTGACCGCTTCCCAGGACATACATTTTTGTGTGTGCAAAATAGCCTTGATTCTCTTCTCACTTAGATGATGTAAGTCAAGAGGTTCATTCCTGAAGTCCAGTAAGTTACATTACACTGAAGCAATTCTGAGTTACAGAAGAATTAGAGACTTCACTGGATATGTGCATACAGTTAATTTTATAGAAAAAAAAAAGGTGCATATATGCAATTTGGGGGATAATATTTTATGCTTATCTCCCCAAATGTACTTCCTTAGCTTACTTTTCATGTATAAGTGCCAGATCATACTCTAAATCTCACTGTTAGTACCAGATAAGGTTTGTTCCTTATTTATTGTACTTGGATAGCAAGATAGTAGATAGCTGAGGACATGAATTTCAGTTCTCAGTTGCATTCCTTACATCAGCACCTAGCATCAAGAGTATCATTTTACACTGGGCAGTCCCTTTAAGTACCTGGGATTACACAATATCATGTCAAAGTCAAATAGTGCTCGAAGACAATCTCCCCTTCTGTATTGTGGTACAACTCATTGACCTGGACGCAATATTTCCAGATTTCCCAAGGAAGGTCATCCTTGCATGAGTATTAGTATTTTTCACCTTTTTTCAGGCACATCTATTTGCTTCCAGATTTTAGAGCAAAAAGAAGCTTCTCATTTCTGTTTTCACCATGGACTCTCCTCTCACATCAGTTCAGTATCCCTCCCAGAAAAGCTATGCCACTGACTTCAGTGAGTTCAGTTTTTTAAGTTGCATGTCTGTAAACATCCACAAAAAATTTACTCCTTTGAGTCCCCAAAGTATTGCATGCGTGTACAGAACCACTTCAGGTTTCTCTGCTTCTTTTTCAAGAAGTAGCGCCATTTACTGCTTCAAAATGATCCTTCCTGAGTTTGATGCTTTGTGAGTTTTCATTTCATTTTAACACTTAGGTGGTCTGACTGGTACTGGCACTACAGGTTGATACATGGCCTTCATACGTACCTAGGAGGTCTAACATCAGCCTTGAAGACACACTTTGTTCTATTTAGTTATTGTATGGTGCTGCTCAGTACGTCACCGCTGCACCTTCCAGGAAGGCATGCAAGTGACTCAGCCTAAAGCATTGTGCTCCTAGCCCAGTTCTCCTCCTGGGCAAAACTCATGAAGGCAGACTTTCAGAGGGCACACTCATGAAGTATGGCTTGTTGATGGGTGACCTTCTTTTCTTCCAAGACAAAATCCAAGCCTCCTGCCACTCCTCTGGTTTAAACTGACATAACCGCACAGGAGTCAGTGTGACCTCTGTACGTTCTTGAGCTGAATTGCCTTAAACCTAAGCTTAAAGTGCTTTCCTAATCAGGACTTTAAACTCATTAAAAAGGGGAAAAAGGTTGGTGAAGGAAAAAAGAGATCTATTCCTACATGTGTCAGGCACATCGATGTCATTGAGTAACAAATATTCATTTCAAAGATCTAAACAGCGAGAAAGATAAGTATGCATCACACATCTATTACCAAGGCTAAAGGCCTCACATTTTTTTCAGAAGTCTGAATATAATCCTACCGTTTAAAGTAGTATTAGAATATATGTGTCAAAATAATGCATACCTTGGACTCTTCTGGCCATATCATAGACAACAGTGACTGAAAGCTATTTATCTTATATGAAACTGCTTTACTGTAGAAAAAAGATAGAACTTCCATTTGTTGATAAGATAGTTATTTCTGATGATTCTGCAACATCTAACGGCAGTTTAATTTTATCAATTCCTGTTCCCTGAGCATTGTATCTTTATTCTGATGTCCAAAAGATTAAGACGGCAAACTTACCTTTACTAATGTGGAACTTGAACATGTATGTGATAGAGGAAGGAATTAAGTAGAACTGAATGTAAGAGCCAAAAGTAAAAAAGAAAAAAAAAAATCTTTTCTTGTGAAGCAACATCTAAAATTGTATGCTACATATATTTATAATACTCAGTATCCTGTTCAAGTGGTTTAGTAGTTACTGCATAATATTTAAGGCTGCTTTAAAGAGAGGGGGAAAAATAGCACCAAAGTTTGCTTTCAGTCTTTTCTTCTTAAATGGGGCAGGGGGATGTTCTTCAACTTTATCTGCTCAGAATAAAAAATAGAAAATATTTTTACTGTCTTGAACACCTGAACATTTTTGGTTTTCAGTTTTTCTTGTAAAAAAATTCTTCTAGTGTTATGGGAAGAGGCAGAATTTTTACATATCTGTATGTTTTCTAAATAAGAAATTTCTTATTCTCCTAACTGACCTAAATTCAGATTTTAAAAAAATCTCAGTTCCAGGCTTGCCTGTGTCTTTTTCCCTGAAACACACAAGGCAAAGACATTGCTGCAAAAGAATTTAGGATCTGTTTTTCCCATAGGAACTACTCAGATTATCACAACTAGTTGCAGGGCACTAATACACTGACTGAAACTGCATTTTCTTTTTAATCCACTAGTTACTTGGTCTTCTTTCCATCGTAAAACAAACAAAGTGGATGGAGGTTCCTCTTTGACCTTGAAAATGTAAACAGGATTAACACTTTTTAGGTCACTGCTTCCCAGGGCAGATGATGCTACAGAAGCTGATGCAAGCACCAGCAAGCAGCATTAGGCTGATGAGGGGATTACAGAGGAGAGCAGGGGAGCCCTGCCCGCAACCACGCAGGAGGACTTCACCCAGCCACGGGCTGAGCTCTGTCAGCCCACAGCAACCAAGACCTGGGTCATCTTGGCGCCTGTGGGATGGGTGTGAGGAGCTAATGACACAATTTAGACAAGGCTTTACTGGAGCATCTGCTGTTATTTGTGCTAAACTACTTCTGTTGCTACTAATAGCAGCAGTAATACCTTCACTGGTGTAATTCCTTTTGTAATTCCTTCCTGACTTAAATCAGAAATCAATTGGACCCTACGTGATCAAATATTTTCCCTGCAAAGAAAGATAACATTTGACATGACAAACTATGTTGTGTAAGGTGAGAAGGCCATCAAACAGTTACAGATATCAATTAAATCTGATGAAAGGTGTACTCTTTCACACAAGTGCAATTAACCATTAATTTATTTGGGAACAAGGTGGGACTTCCATTCTTTGGAAAGTATTTAAAGTAATAAGAATTTTTTTTTTTTCCAATATAAGGTTATGCTTATAACCTATTCATGCAAAAATGACTAAGTTGAGACATTGGATTCTTTTCTCCAAAATCAGATTAGTTTATTAACTTAATTAGGCAACTGAAAGTTAGAAAATATTAAACAGAATTAATTAGTCCAAACAAATCTACAAGACTTCCATCAGGACCTAGAAATATTTCTCAATATATCAAAATGCTTTGTGAAATGAGTTCATTGAAATCTTGCACCATGAAGACAGGTCCTGACTCTCCTGCTGTTCCATTTCAATATTTTCAGAGTGAAACATTTCAATTTTTCTTTTCTAATTTATTCTTGTTATACAATATAACACAAGACTTAAAAAAAAAAAAAAATCCAAAGTGTAAATCTTTCCCATGTTGCCAAAGCTTATAATTTCCAACAGCTGAAACAAATGTCAGTATGGAAATTTTATAATTCTGAGACTCTACCCTGGAGCTAAACTAGATTAAGATTTTGATGAAGGATAAAATCCTTCATGTACTAGGACTTCCATTCTGCCTGTACTTGAATTGAGACAGCTTAAATCTGACTAAAGATCCGAAGCTAACTATTTAACCATGGAGTAACAATTCAAGTGAAATAAGGGAACTTTCTTTGCAAAAGCAAAAAGGTACCATTTTTCTGAAGAGCTAAAATCTGGGGTAAAACGCTCTGTTTCTTGTGAGATCTGTTTCTTATACTTTGTTTGGCAAGCAAGCCACAGTTTGAAGCAAAAATGCAATTACAGAAGGGAGATAAGGAAACAGAAAAGTATGAAAGGGAAAGATTTTATATTTTATAGCTTGTTTTCTGAAGAAATTTACTGTGAGTAAACCTCATGTATTTCACAGCCAGCAAACAGGAGCACAAACTTTAACCACAAGATATATTAGATTCATGATATACAGGTATATCCTGTCTGCGAGGCACCATCTTGTTGAGCTTTTTTTTTTTTGAGAGGTCTGTCGATACTCTCCCTGAGTTGCAGATTTTTGAGTTTGAATAGATTAGTCGTACAGCAGCTGAACAAGGACAAGCTATTTGCAAGACAATTTGCTTCTATTTAGTTTTGGAACAGTGTTCAAAAACCATACAGCAGGAGTTAGGCATCTTAGCTTTTTCTGAGGTCTTTGTGTTTTGGAAAATAACCTTTTGGATATCGAGCTAAGCTTAGGAAGTTTCCATCAGCCACCCACTCCCACTGAAAAGTCCAGTGCTTTGAAAACCTGATTACCACGTCTATATGCTGAGCACTTCTGAAGACCAGCGCATTATATCTTGCTACACAGTGCACAGAGTAGGTAAAATGGTGGGGGTTACATTCAAAAGCATCTATAATGCAATGTGTTATAAACAAGGTGCAGTAGGCAACATGATTAATTGCATGAACAGGCTCTGGAATACATGAATGGGGGAAGGGAAAAGCTGCCATCTCTACTGGGGGCATGGTGACCATGCATGGTGACTGTTGCACCTGTGGACAGCCTAAAGGACCTCAGTCTAAAGGATGAGGCCAAAGTCTCTGGCATTCATCTCTAAGCAACATACTGCAGGATCAAAGCCAACCTCAACATTAGCTTAGATGTTGTTATACTCGTGTAATCATATTTTTAGTTCTTTGATGCTGAGGTTTCTGTTTCTGATAGACAAAAGATACCGATCTAGTCATGTGTATATTACCAACTCTGTTTCTACAGATCTTCAACATCAGTCATGTTTCTATCTCAAAGTCTTTTCCAGGATACTTATTTTGACAATTTTTTTCTCTCTTTTCCTGTTCTTTCTAGTTGAACAACAGCAGAAAAGTGAGGGTGGTCAGGAGACGCTGAGCTTAAGCCCTCACCATGGCTTTGACAAATCACAGTTAAATGACTGCCCAAGAGATTCTGGCTGTTATATCTCATCAGAAAATTCAGATAATGGTAAAGAAGAAGTAGACCCAGAAACCCTGTCTGACATGGTACAGTCAGTAACAATCACTGAGTCAAACTGATTCAGTCCTGCTGCTTTTCTGCAGATTTTCAGAAAAGACAATCAGATTTGTGGGTGTGATGCACAGAAGCAGAAGAAAAAATCTTCTCAACACCAAAAAGCTACTTCTGTCTGATGTATGATGCTCTAGACTGTTTAATAATAAGAATATCTCTTGCTTTTCTTTTCAATGAATCCACAGACATTTCACTGAAAAGGTTTATACATATGTATTTATAAATATTTGTACAGCAAATGCATTTTCTATAATAATAAAGAATTGTTTTAGGTAGTGGTACATAATCTGGACATGTTCATTTCTGGAACTGTCCAAAATGTAAATATTGTACATATTTATTTTAAAATGATACGGATTAATCACACTGTCTCTATTTTCAGATGTGTTTTGCTGTTATTTGTACAGAATGTATTTTCATTGATATATCATCATAATAAAAAGGTGGATACATTCACATCCTACTTTGAAAAGTACCAAGCTAATTCTCATTAATATTAAAGCTGTTTCATACCATTCTTCCCCAAAATGGGCTCTAAAGTAGACTATCGTCTCCTAAACTTTATCCTCGAGGTACGAAAGAACTGTAGTGTGAATCTGAATCAAGCTCTCTGTGTTCATTATCTTTTAGAGAACATAGCCATCTGAATGGCTTATGCACTGGCAATTTCTTTACTCTTATTTTCACACCTGTTCTCATTCTTCCAAAGCATTATACAGAGAATACAAGCTTGGAGCAAAAAAAAAAAATCAGTATCATCAATGCTATGCTTTTATGACGATTTTTTTGTGAAGATCTTACCTTTTGTGCGTGGTGTAAAGTTTGTTAACACAGTATTTGTTTGTATACAAACCTGGAAGATAATGTGGTTATTGTGCACTATTGTCTTTCATATGAGATTTTATTGTCTTTTCCCAGTATATTTTGCACTGAAATACACATTTTAACTGCCTGTCTTTTTAGAGTACTTCCTTCAAAAATAAACAGAATCATGTGTTTGAGCCCTTTAAAAACGACTTGATTTTTAATGTGGTCATTAGATTTCAAAGACTGCTCTGTCTAAGACTAACACAGTAAATGGCAACTCCACTGAGCATTTTTATCATGCATAACAATCTGTGTATCAAATCAATAGAGAAACTTTTTGCTTACTAATTAGTCACGCAATTTTCATAATTTAAGGCATTTTGCATTTATGTTAAAAAGTTTCCACATATTGCTGACAGCTTAAAAGAAAATCACCTTCAGAAGAGATGAAACATGGAAAGTTCCACCCCAAAAAGAGTATTTCTGAAGAAGCTATAAACAAGTGGAAAGATTTTCTCTCCCCCCCCGTGGAAATGCTTTCTGTAGTTTTCATGAGTCCTCAAATTGCTACTGCTGTCAGACTCCTAATACACATATCTGCTTCAAAGGCGATAGTATAAAAATGGCAATTTTAGAAAATTGCATTAACTAGATTTCAAAGATTTGGAGTAAATAAAGTCTGTTTAGAAAAATAAACAAGAATGGCGAATGCTAAGATTTGTTTCTGGTTTTAAGTTAGTTTTTACACTCACAACAATTGTCATCATTTAGCAGCAATGACCCTACATTTCCAGGCATGGTGGGGATGCAGAATCCCTTGAAGAGATGAAGTACGTGAGAGCTTGTATCAAGCAGCTATATTTGTTTCTTAGGGCTTTTCCAACCAGTAGTGTGTCATGACATGCAGTACTGACTTGACTTAATATGACTCTAATAACTTTTTCTGAAATAATGTAGTTGGATTGGCTTCTATCATCTCCTCATTTTAGAGGACGAAAGTCAGCCTGAATTCCTCTAAGAGGGGCTTATCTTTTGGCTTTTGCAGCAGAGGCACTTAGTCTTCAGGTTGTTTCTATCTAGACATCTGTGAAATTGCTGAACCTGTAAAAAATATGTTGAGGTGAGTTTAAATATGATTATGACTGTCAAGAAATGGCTCAGTTAGCTGTGTCAAGGACTAACAACCACTGAGACCAGAGATGTACCCTGATACAAATACTCCGAGAAATGTTTATTTGCATAGGCTTGCAAATGAAAATAGGCCTCCCTAACTAGTTACAGTGAGACAGGCAAGGCTTTCAACAGAGCAAAACACCCAACAGCTGCTATTATTTTACCAGAATCAAACCCTGCATAATTTGGGCTGATGGCAAGAGGATAAACGCATGCGGTTAACTAGGTGGTAACTATGGACACGAGTTGTAGTTTAACCACTCCTGTCTCTAATCAGTAAGGCTTTGTCCAAAGGTCTTGTTCAGAAGAATGTGTCCACTGAAAGCTTGTTCAAGACATTTGTAACTTCCTGCGAAGGCAGAGCAGATTAGATCTCAAACTGAGAAACTTCCGTTCTCTTGAGCTATTCTGAGAAAAAGAATGAGGAAACTTTGTACCACAAAGAAAGAACATGCGTGTTTCCTACAACAAGCATACCCAACCTTCTTTCATCTCTCAGTGGTCTCGTTAATCGCACTGATCATGGATTAAACTCTTTGTAATTTCACAAACAGTCCTCTGACTGGCTTTGGTGCTGGATAATATGAATAGAAGATAATTCTAGCAACTGTTGGAGAAAGTCTGGTGGAGAACTGAGCTACTTTTGAGGAATCTTTAAAATGTCCCAGAGACAGGGAAGAGAAGCAAGCAGCAGAGGGTTTGTTCCTCTCTGTCACTTGCTCAATGGTGTCATGTCCCTTTTCATTTTTATTAACCTTCCTCTACAATTAAGGAGGACTATAAGGTTTGTAAGTCTCTTATTTGGAGGTAACCAAGAGTCCACTGTTCCCTGCAGCTACAAAGCATACAAAAAGATGCAAAACCAATCAGTAATAGTAGAGGTGAAGCTAACGAGGTTAACCCTACTAGCCTTTAGCTGGTGGGGATTTCCCCTGCCGCAGAGTGCCACAGTGCAGGTGCAGCAGACTTCTCCCAGGGCTGCAGCTCTGGGCTGGCTGCCGACACGTGCACTGCCGCCTGCCCGCCGCAGAAAGCTGGTAACTCAGAAAGACTTAGGTGACCACAGAAAAATTCAGGTGGTGGCAGGCACTCTCATGCCCAGGAAGAACCACCTCTGGTCAAACTTAACGTTGCTTTTAGCGACGTTGCCTCATGCTCAGTCCCGTTTGACTGCTGTTCGCAGCTGGCATCACATTAAAGGAGGGCTGCTCTACTGTCAAAGAGGGTAGCAGAATGCCAGATCACAGCCCTGCGATCCATGTGGACTAGCCTGCAGATCCCAGGAGTCAGCATCCTGATCTCCAGGTTTTGTAACAAAACTTCTGAAAGTCAGTGGGCATAAATGCATCAGCATAGAGGCTAGCAACAAGGAGGGTTTTGCATTCATTTTGCTGAGGTGTGAATGAGCATGTGAAGCATAAGGCAGAACACAGGCGTACCTGTGGAAATTCTGGAGGAGACTGATCTCTGAGGAACTCAATTAATTACTGGCTGCCAGCTGGACTTTGCAGCACTCGCACAACCCTCTGAGCCCAGCAGTCCAGCCAATTTTCCACCCACCTGACCGCCCAGTTATCCATCCCATATTTCACCAATCTTACCACTGAGTGGCCAGTCTCTCCTGTGATGTGAGGAAGCCCACAGCTCACACCTGTGATATAAAAGGGGCCTTCATACCATAGTGCTTGCTCCCAGGTGGTGGCAATTACAGTAATTTCTGGCATTGTCAGGGGATCTGCATCACACTGGTGGAGCCATTAGAAAAGAAGGCTGGTATGGAGAGCACAGGGTAATATTGAAAGAAAAAAAGGAAACCTCAGGTGCTGTGAACCAGATAGGCCAGTTTCGAGATGCCACTAGCTTCACAGGGTGAGTACAACCTTCCCCTTTCCCTGGAAATTAGCTGTTCTATCAAGCCAAGGTCAGTACAGTTCTTTCTGCCCACAGATACACACATAAATCTGTGGTGTCAACAGTTAAAAGGAAGACATGCCATAGACTCTGTCAGTGCGTTGGGTCACATTAGCAGCTTGGTGTCTCTCCTAAGACAGCCTCAATGGCAGTTTTGCAACTGAGTAACATGTCATCATAGATGGCTGAGCCTTCCTTCATGTCAGAGGGAAGTAGTTCCATCATGTCTAGTAACAGCATGGCAAACCCTGTGCCTCTTTTTCACAGCTCAAAGCTGAGGGTTTGGGCTACATTAGCTACTGAAGAGGTTATTTGCATCATGCTTTGATGCCTGCTGGCTGTGTATGTTGTACTACTGCTTTGTGCAATGATGCTCTTTGGTCAGTTCCAGGAATACATTACATAGGATGGTATGAGCATCTTCTTTTGGTCTAAGAGTTTCTGCACGAGGTGTTCACTTGCATCCCTGATCTTTGCTTCTTGGTAGGCAATGAGCAGATTTTTCCCTACAACTCAGGGAAGAATGTGGAAGAGGCTAAAATATGGCTGTGTAGAGCATTCAGTTTGTATGTCTCTAGTGTTTGTCTTACCTGATGAACCCATCAGCCTCTAGCTCCTTGTCTGTCTCTGAAGTCCTAAGGGCTGGCCAGAGGGCTGGCACTAGCTAGCTAGCATCCTTTCCACAGATGGACAACAGTGATTTTGTCAAGCTCTGTATTTTACCTGGTTCTAGAAGAAGGGCTTGTCTGTTCACTGGAAGACCAACAAAAGTGGTGTCAAATCTTCTATTTCCTCCTGTCTAGGAAAGGCCAAGAAATGCCACTACAAGCACATGGCAAAAGGGACTGGGGGATAGTAATACATTCAGGGAAACAGAACTGTTAAATCTACAGGGTCACGTCATGTATGCATAATAAACAGCAGTCATTGCATGAACCTGAATTTCTTGGGAAATATGTATTCTCTAGAAGGAGGAAAGAGGTGGGAGGAGGTCCATGATAAGCTAGGGGGATCTGAGATGGTCATCTCATTTTTTTGTGGCTAGGCAGAGTTTGGTCTGACATGCCTAGAAATCTCTGCTAGGCATGAGATGTGTTTGCTGACTGCATGAGCACAGAAAAAATGCCTGTGCCAGGAAGCCAGGCACAAATGAGGGACAAGAAGGCTGAAGGTCAGGTGCTGTTCCTTAACAGTTCACATACCTTCGTTGCTTAATTTAAACCTAGCCAGTGTCCCACAATGCATGTGTTCCCTGGGTAGAGCCCACATGTCCTCGCCTCCTAAGGTGCATTCCCCATGCCAACCAACTACATTAATGCCCTCCTACTTACTGGTGCTCTGATGTGGGGCTGTGGCAAACCCCGGGCTTTCTCAAATGATCCACATTCAGAGATCTCAGATTTCAAAGTCTGATTCTCCATGACTCCTCTGTGCTCACAGTGAGTGAGGGTTAGATGCACTCTTACTACTGTCCTATTACTTTCCCATTATAGAAGCTGTGCAACCCAGGTTTTCCAAAATACCTGTCTCTATTCCTCAGTCATGGCTTCTGGAGATGTTCCCCACATATGGGCGGCCTCTCTTGTTGTGTGCCATACATGAGTTTTTAGGGTAGAACGTCAAAAGGGTAGACATGTTGTGCAACTCAGCATTGGGACACAGAGACAGGTCAAGAGTGTGCAGGACCATGGAGTAGTTTTGACAGACTGTGGGCAAGCTGGTTGACACTGTTTGGGTACCAGTCATGTCCCTATGGCCGAGGGAAGATGTGGGAGGTCTTCAACCTGAATCATTCCCAAGCCTTAGCTTGCCTGCAGAAGGAGCCAAACTGTGTGAATCATAGCTACCTTGACTGCAAACTAACATACAAGTGTTAAGAGTTGGTGACTTGGGATTGAGTTTGAATACAGCAGCGTATACTCCACTGTCATGACAGAGCCTCTGCTGCTTCTACTCTCTCAGTTTTCGATGCACCCTCATCTGGACACTACTGGCCTGCTTTGCTTGGGTGCCCAGTACTCAGTGCAGGTCTCAGTGACTGCTCCTGGAGCTGGTTAGCTCAGCCAGAGCTGAAAATCAGGTCCCAGCCTTTTGCCACTTTTCCATGAAAAGAAACAAGGTACTTGTAATTTGTGCCTGTGACACACATCATATCACAAATCCCTCTAAAATGTTCACCATCATATTAGAGAGCAGTCCCTTGCTGGCTATCAAAAAAAACATCCTCCAGGGAAAGCACTTAAAATATTATCAGCAACAACCTTACACTTTACAGAGTGCAAATGTAAAAGAAATGGAAAGAGAAAGCCACTCGTGGGGAAAATACGCTATAGAGAAAAATGAATACAGAAAAACTGAGGAACTTGCATGCTTTCAAAGAAATCTCTCTGTATATTACCTAACTACTTTGCTTCCTATGTTTGCTCTCATCTTTAACATAAGAGGTGAATGACTAACACCATTCTTTACAATGGCGTATTAAAATAAAACGTAACTTACTGGAAGAAGAGTTATTTATCTTTAAATACCTTTGTGGTAAAAATATACAGTAAATACTTCTTTTATTTGCTTGCCTATCTGTCTAGCTACATAGCTATTTAAAGACAGCGATGAAGTATCAGAAGGAGCTAGAAGATTATTAGTGTAACTGATAGCTCTGCACCACTCAATAAATGCTATGAACATGCCTACAGGATATCTACCTGTCGTCTTAGTTCTGCTTTATTTTTAGACAAAATGTATTAGCAATCTTTGCTCATTTTAACTTGGTTAAGCAAAACATGCTTTATAACCTAGAAAAGGCTTCCATCTGGGACTTTGGAGGGGTTGCTTTCTCACTTTGCTTTCAGAGTGAAAGGAAAGCCACCATTAGTGGAAGTGGTTGAGTGACCAGTGACTTTGTCAGCTATGGCTTCCCTTCATTAGAGAAAAAAAATGGTAAAATTGACTGGTTTGGACCGAATTTGTGGACATATGTAGAACTTACTTAGTTAAGGGATCAAAAATACTCTGTGTTGCAAAAAGCATTAAGACTGTGGCTATATTGGCCAGGCCCTGCAGGTGGTTAGTGAGGTCTGTGAAAGGAAAGACAATGTCTCAGTGTCTAGCAGAACAGGACCCATGTATGAGAGAAGCTGTATATACTCTTACATTTTTGATATAGCAGTGAATATGTGTTTCCTATAATACTGGTTTGCCCCGTGAGACAGACCAACCACCTATAATTCTTGTATAAACTCAGTCTCTGCAGCACCATAATTTCATGTTTTGCTCTGGAGAAAGACCTGAATCTTGCACAACTAGCAGAGAATTTAGACATTATTTGCTAAAAATAAACAAATTTGTGTGAGACACGATTCAACAATTTAAGATCCTAGATAACAGGATTAGCTACATATTGTACAGTACTTCACAGTTTCAAAATTGAGTAGAGGGGATCATTTAATTAAAACCTATTCAACTGAAAATCCTATTTATCTGAAACAAATGTTTGTCCTATCTATAATATCAACAAACTATTCACATGAGCAACTAGCAATAAACAACAGAAAGATGCACAATGAATGTCAATTAACACAATTTGCTTTCAAATAAACTTGCAGTTTATGTATACAGCTTTAGTACTGTCCTGTGTATCCATTATAAAGGTCAATTAACCTCAATTGCAACTAGTCAGCTTGTTCTAAAACAAAATCAGCATAAGATACCTTTTTTTTTTTTTTTTTTTTTTTAAAAATCAGCATCTCAGCAATTCAGTTGCCTGGCACTGAAGAAGTTCTAAATTGCTAAAAGTCTTTGCTGAAAGTTTTATGTTAGAGAAGTAAAAAAAAAAAAGGGGGGGGGAAGTAAGATTAGCTGAAATCGGTGAGGTATCACAGTGTGGCTGCATAAAGCTTTTTAAAAATATTCATTATTCAGCATATAATCATACAGATTCAGAACAACAAAGAGCTTTGGTAAGTGTGTGCCTCAAAGGATGAAAATCTTCCTAAGTAAAGCTTTCAATGCATACGCTAATCCAAGACTACACTAACAAATCTCTTGAAATGGAAATCCTTGCTGAAAATGGCCTGTGTGCTTTAAACACTATCAAAGATTTTTTTTTTTTTTTTCCCCTCTCCCCTTTGGCTGCAGAATGTCAGCATTTATGGTAAAAGTCAATCAGGTGCTCACTTGTTTTGCTTAATCAGGAAGAAATGGTACCACATGAGCACTGAGAGCTCTCATCTGGAATTGCACAAGCATCACTAACTCAAAGGACCATCAATATTGTAGAAAGCAAAGGCAAGTGATTGGAAGTCTGACATACTGGTCTGTGAAAGAGGCATATGCGTGACATTTTAAAAGAGAATATTTGTAATCACACTCAGGAAAACACAGGTGAATCACTGGACTCAGAGGAACACTTGTTTTCTCAGATATTAATAATTACATTGCTAATTAAAACCAAAAAAACCCAAAGCTAAACAAACCCGAAACCAATATGGATTATTGATCACTTTGCAGGACATCATACACTGGCCATTCCAGCTGCTGACCACACCAACTATTGAGCCAGGCTTATATCCAATTTGTCACTGTCTGAGAGGATAACTCACTTCTTAACATGAAAGGTAGTGTCTGACATCATGAATCAGAATTCTGGCCCTACCAGACACTTCTAGGGTTTTTTTGAAGCTGGTGATAGTTATAAAATGACTATGGTGGTGTATTCTCTTTTTAGAAAACATACGAGACTGTACAAAGACCTAGGGGGAAAAAAGATTGCTTTCTTGGAGTGTACTAACAAACCTCCATTCACAGAAGGTTAACAGGGCTCTGTGCTTTCTGTGTCCTTTATGATCTTCATCTTTGCTGTCGGCAGACAGCGTTCAGTACCACAGTGCAATTTTCCCAACAGTACTGCTACTGAGGCTTATGGAATATTAAAAAAATATGCTAAAACTTGAGAACATAATTATACTGGACATAAAACTGTAGGAAAATGCTTGGTTTTCTGGGTAAAATTCACCTGCATCCCTAAGGCCTATGAAACGCTTACTATTGCAGTCTAAGAAATACAGAATCTCTTAACTACATTAGAGTATCCTGACTCACTGCTTCATCCTACTTCAGTGCTTAAGTCTTCCTAAAGGTGATCTTTACTTACTTACCACTTCACTGCTATAGCAAACATCAAACTCCATTACACTGTTTCACTTATTAGGATTACATCACTATACAGAGCAACTACTGTTCATAACAAATAAGAGTCACAGCCCTGTTTGATGGGTGTGTGCTTTCAAAATTCAGCAACAAACATGAACACAGTTCATGACTACAGAAGAAGTGAAAATTTTTCTTTTCATTTGTTCACATTGCTAAAAGAAGCCCTCCTAAAACCAAGTCAGTGTCTGAACCTTAGCATTATGGTTTCAGCATGAGATGGAGTGAAAACAGATGCTTGGCTTGGCTAGCTAACAATGAATGGTTGACCTGTATAGACGAGGCTAGAAATCTTCTGCTAATCCCTAAGTTTCGTGTGAAAAGAGAAAATGTGCAGTTATTGATCCAGGATATGCCGAGATGCTGCAGTTCCTTCAACTAAAAAAAAAATATTTACTATGATCTCTCAATAGTTGAAAAACTTTGCAATGAAACATTTCTGTACCCACATAAGAACTATTTGCTAGAGGAAAGCATGTCTCATAAATCATGGGGTTTGGTCTGGTAACATTATAAGAAATAGACCATCTGAGTCAGCCAGCTTGGAGTAAGGTAATACCTCCTAAAAGGCATCCTGAACATCATCAGGGTCTTGTGAAACAACATTTTGATTAGCTAAGTGAAAATGAATCACAAGTGTTGGCATACAGCTATGCTATCATTTTATTCGAAGAATGATCAATTGGTAGCAGAGTGATGAAACATTAAACAGAAAGATCAATTCAAGACATTATATTCTTACAAGACTCCTAGATCCTCTACTCAAGACCTGATAGTTTCCACAAGACTTATCAGACATGAACGATAATTACAAAGATATGGTAATTGAGGGCATTAAATCAAGCATGTGAGCTAGATCTGCTGTCACAGCAAAACTTCTTCATTGAGAACTGGCAGAGAAGGATTTTCTTCCCCCTCGACTGGCACAGCAGGATCCTCATCCAGCCACTGGCACAGTAACAGGTTCCACTTTAAATCTATCCTATCTACACCCTGTTGAAGTAATTCAGTTAATTGCGTGCATCAGTCTTTGGAGAAATCTTTCATACTGCTAGTTATGTCCTTGGGTGAGTATGGTAGCAATCGAGCACTGTGGTAGCACACTGCTGCCTCCTAGATCTGGAGTTGCTGCTACAGAGCCAAGATTCCACTTAAGCACCAAGGAACCAAGAAGCCCACAAGACCATCTAAGCTTTTAAATGCTATAAATTACTCAAGAAGGGATGTACCATAAGCATAAATGTTCACCGTGGCACAAAGCACTATATGGGGGGAAAAGCTAGCCAGAATATGACTTGACAATTTAAAGAATTTGAAACTAATGTGACTTTATTAAATTTCTTTTTTCAGCTCTAAGGGAAAAGAAAGAAAGAAAGAAAGACCAAGTAAAACCAAAAGGATTGCAAGGAAGGCCAGACAAAACATTCACCCAGACAGCTGAGCCACAGTTCTTCTACAGACTGTGCCAATATTGACTTCCACATAAAGTCCTATTTTTTTATAGAAAAGGTTAACCTTCCACAATTTACTTACTCATGAAATATAAGGTGAACAGAGACACTGATGCAAATGATCCAGTATATTAAAAAACGCATTGAGCCAGGAAACATTCAAAGTTCTGTTATAAATTATCTTTTAAGGTCTGGGATAGCAGACATAGCGGCTGTGCCAAGCCCTATTAACTGGAATAGCTGGATTTAGAAGGAATCTGCTATTAGGGTTGGTCTCTAAAAGATATAGGGGCTTTCTGTCCCACTCATCCTTTAAAGATTATTTCAAAAAGGTTATAGGCAGCCTATCATGTTGTTAGGAGCTGAGTAGCAAAGTAGACATGGACAACTGGAAGTATATGTTTCAAAGGAGCAAGGTATAATAACAACTGTTTGATCCCTTCCTATCCTATCCTATCCTATAAAAGTTACTGCTATAATTTATTAGGGTGGGTGAGAAAGAGGCTAAGTTGGCTTGGTTAGCTTTTGAAGTGAACTGAAAATGTTAGGCTGTGGTGTTCTCCTTCCCCTATTGCCCTCAGACAGCAGTCAGAGAAGTAACCAAAGACAAGCAGGGAAGAACTGAGTTTATATGCTGCTGATCTGAATAATAAAGTTTTTCTGCTTCTCTCTCTGGCCTAGGACACCAGAGAGATGAGTTGACACCCCCCTCCTTTATTTTTAGCTACTATTCCACTGAGTCAAAACATTTGTGGTGATGCTGGGAGTTTGAAAGAGCAGGAGCCTGTAAGAAATTCCCCCAAACTTCCCACTGACTAGGGACCTGAAAGGCCTGTAGCTGTTCGGTCCTAACTTAAGGCTTGCATGAAATAGCCTATGTGGGGCAGTAATACTGTGCCAGGTCTCTGTGCAGCCAATTTCATTCTGCTGTAATACAGCAATTCTCTCCTCTTTATGAAGAAACTAGGGTTGTGGAGGAAGGTTTTGTACAGAAGAGCACTTCCAATTAAGCCCCAAACAATTACAATACTCATGCACATATTTCTTGGAAGAGGCAACTCTTCACTAAAAGAAATTACTAAATTCCAGAATCAGAGCGCTTAGAGATGGGATGAGTCCCTCTCCCTGTAGGACTGTCCTTTAGTAGATAAGTTTAAAACTTGCTAACATTTGCTGAGATGAATGGAAAGGTTCTGATACAGAGTGGGACGGTCTTTAAAATGAATTGTATTTTTCCTTTAAATATGAGTAATGTGCTAGCTGGTGAGAATTGAAAGGGACAAAATCAGAAAGATGAAAAAAAAAATATTTCCTTGGGTATGAGATCTGATATAGAGATATTTACTATGTAGGCTGTGCTGAAAACCCTCTAACACTTTGGAGGCACCATTCTGGTCCTGCTTACCTGCTGCGGTTGAGGCAGAACAGGGTTAGTGTTGGGACAGCAAGAGAAATTCCCTGAGAAAAGGATTTCCTCTGACAGGTGTATTGACCCTGGCTAATAAGAAATGCCAAAGAGATGCCAGATTTGAGAGGAGGTTTGAGGAGACCTTGATCCAGTGTCCCCACCTCCAGTGAGTTTATGTGAACCCAGTGTCCCATACCTTTGCAAAGCCAAAAGAGACAGCAGACTATGCAGTCAGCTGGGTTTGGGTTTCACAGTTCTTTGCTCAATATGTGAAGCTCTTACGAGGGCCACGCAAGTTCATCAGTCAAGCACGGAGCAACCCAGACACCATGTCCTCACGTGTTCAGCCACTTTTTACAAGCTGCAGTATTTTAATACTGTGTGAAGTAATACACCCAGCCAAAGCAGGTTTCTCCTACTTCTGCCAGAAGGTAAATTAGCAGTAGCGACTTTTACAACTACACTTTCTCAGACATTTTAGAGTCAGTTGGTAACTTATGTGGTCACTTTCTTAGCAAGAAAAGTGCTTGTGCAGTATCTGCCATATGTGCTCTATCTGGCATTTAATCATTCTTTTTAATTTAACTGAGAAAGATAACTCCTCTTGTGTCTAGTCTCTTCAGGAGGTGACTTACTTCCTGTGTAATTTCACTTTGTGTGGCATGAAAAACAACTATGCTGTTCATTTCTTCCTGTCTCCTCATTTTTAGCTCTAAGGTATACAGCTCGGTACTCTTGCACGTTATGCTAGAGGTCTATTAAGCAGCATACTGGTGCACCGATCTGGAAAAATGTAGCAGTCAATGATGCTGGCTGCATTCAGCGAGCCTCGTAAATTGTGGGCACGTTCTCTGCATCGCTTAAGAGGTGCTGAGGTAAAAGAGAGAAGCTGTGCTACCTGCATGCATGATTGATCGCCAGCACTGAAACATTCCCTCGAGCACGCTGCTGTTCCTTTGCCACCTTTGCTCCAATGGGCATTTCAGCAGGGGAGGCAGAGATGAGAAGGAGAAAGAAGGCTGCAGGGGATGCAGCCAGGTTATAGCACGGTCTGTCCGTATTCATTGCGACTAAGGCCTTGGAGATGCCGCTAGGTGCTGCATGTCAGAGCAGCTCCCTGGCTGCCCCAACCTGCCTGTGGGCTGGCAGCCAGGCAAGGAGTTTGGAAGCCATAACCAGTTCCTCCCTCTGCTTCAACAAATGTGGACTCAGCAAAGCTGAAGCTCTGGCCCAGCGCCTTTGCTGAACACAGAGCCTGGGATGCGGGTGTATTTTTACCACTTGCATTCTCCCTCGAAGTCTGAGACTGGAACATTTATGCAGAATTCATTCGCTGAGTTTTTAATTCTTTGCAGGCAAAACAGTGTGTCAGCAGGTATTGTCTTGCTCTCTGAAAGAAGTAATCATCTTTAGCAGCACTTCCAGTCAGAGGGTCTCCAGGGCTGACTCCAAGATCTGCAAAGTCAAAGGGGATGTTTGAAAGAGAGGGCTCTGGATTCAGCTCCAAAGCCTGTCAGACATTTTAAGTATGTCACTCGGCACTCCTTGAAAGTATCACTGTCCCTGTATTATGGGCGTAAATTGTAATGTAAAGAGACCCAAGTTTTGCTAAAGACTCCTACGCAAAATGGTGGCGGCTGCTATTACGAGTGATATCCTGTGTTTCTCTATTTTCTCCCTTGATTATGTACCTCTGAGGGTATCAGCACCTCAGCTGTCACTGGTATGAGCTGGCACAGAATTTGGAAATAACCTCTTAGCTGCTGTCTGTGAGGGAGCTTCGAAACAGTGCCTGCCTGCCACAGGCAGCGAGCCACCAGCTGTGAGGCCATGCTGCCCGAGCAGTTCCCATGCTGCCAGGCAGCCCTTGCAAAGCAGCCTCACCCCCCGAATCTTCCACACCAAGTGCCCAAACAAGTATCAGGAATGATGCTCAAGCAAGCCATTCACGGTATGGGCACGAAAACAAAATAAAACCCCTTGCCTTGATAACCATTTCTGAATAAAGACAAATACATCTTCCACTCGCTGGGTGTGACTGAAAAAATTAATGTGCTCTTCCTCCCCTGACCCTGCTATTTCTGTCACCAGCGTGCTGGTGGCAGCCATCCTCCCTTCCGCAGACCTGTCCTTCCCATCCATGCGAGGCTCCCTGTGCAGGTTTCAGAGCTGCAGTGGACTGGGGAAACCCAATGGCCAACCTGCAAGGCTTGACTCCTGGCAGGCCAAAAAGGGCAATGGTGAACCCTCACTAAAAATGGTGGGCTGCATCTCACCCGAAGGTGGGCCCTCGGTGTGCGCTGCCCACGCACCGCTCCCTGACGTGGGCTTGCAGGAGCCATCCTGGGCTCAGCGCTTGGTTTTACCCAAGAAGTAACATCAAACTACGTGGTGATGTGGGGAGACAGCGCTG
Source organism: Harpia harpyja (assembly GCF_026419915.1). Lineage (NCBI taxonomy): Eukaryota > Metazoa > Chordata > Aves > Accipitriformes > Accipitridae > Harpia > Harpia harpyja. The sequence goes on from NC_068947.1 coordinate 30,293,506, forward strand.
AAACTGCCAGCCTCACACCTGCGTGAGAAGGACAGCCAAGCTGAAACCTCCTCGCCAAGCAAAACCTCCTGGGGGCCAGGGCCTCTCGCAGCCCCGGGTCAGGGCAGCGCTGGTCTCCATTAACCCCACACGGGGAAAGTGTCCTGGCTGCGGGGGCTGCCGTGAGCGGCACGCAGGGCGTGGGCGAGGGGAGGTGACGGCCCCTGGGCAGGCGCGGGGAAGGGGAGCGCAAGGCCGTAGCACGACGGCTTGTGGTGAGGAGCTCCTGTGGGGCAGGGTGAGGGACCTCAGAGCCTCCTGGAACTTCCCAAGACCTGACAGCTCAGCTGCCAGGTGCTCCTCCATGTTGTTAAGTAGATGAGGAGGGGAGAGCCTCTCCTTTGGAAAGGGGGATAATTAAGACATCAGGGCTTAATTTATTTGTCTTTGCCCTAAAAATGTTGCATTAGAAAGCTCCTGTTTTCTGTGGCATTATGAAGGACAACAAATGGACAGAGAGGCCAGAGGACCGAGCTCTGGTGAGAGCCATGCTGAGGAATACCTCATGTTAAACAAGCAAGATAATTATTCTGCTCTACTTAGCATCGGCTAGGCCTTGTTCGGAGAATGGCAATCATTTGGGGGTGTAGCGTTTTAAAACAGACAGAGAAATTGGAGAGAGTTCAGATGAGAGCAACAAAAATGATTAAAGAGTTAGTAAATAAGACCTCTGAGAAAAGGTTATGAGAGCAGGTCCTGCTCGGTCTGGAGGAAAGAGGACTGAGGGGAAGCATTACTGCCTACAAATATGCAAAGGGCTGTTATGGAGAGGACATAGACCAATTATTCTCATTAGAGAACAAGGACAGAACAAGAAGTAATGGGTTTAAGGTGCAACAAGGGGGAATTTAGATTTAATATTAGGCAAATGTTATAACTATTGGAAAAGTTAGGCAACGGAACAAGTTTACAGAGAAGATGGCGGAATCACCCTTACCAGAGAAATATGTGGCTGAGATTAGAGACTCATCTATCAGGGCTAGGCTAAGACTGATGAAACTCAGAATCCTTCTGCGGTGCACAGGGATGTTCCTGAGCCCCTCACGGGCAGACGACAAGGGCTCCTAACAAACAGAAAGCTATCAATTCAGAGGAAAATGAGAGGCTTGTGTATACGCACGTGCATGTGTATGTATATGAATACTGCTGAAATTAACACCATACAATGAAAGAAATGTTATCAGTAGTCACAGCCCTTATTGTTATCCCATGTTTTGTCCCAAAACGCAATGCCTCCACGTCAGCCTTTCTCCAGCACTATGGAAACCATGACTGGGACATCAGTAAAACTGTATATACAGTTTTGGGTCCCAATTCTGCATTCTTTTTCCTACAGGGTGATGAGCTCGGCAGAAAGCTCACAGAGCTTGATTTACAACCAAAAGAACACACAATGTGGAAGTTACTGTGCTACTGCCATGGATGCTACTGTGACAGCTTCATCATTTTCACCCCTATGCCTAGTTCAGATACAACTGCACAACTAAAACCAGGTCCTTCCTACTCAATGATTACCTTAACTGCAAGCCAGAAGTCATCAAAGGCACGAGCAGGGAACCACAGATGGTAATGCAAGCACTGAGTCACTCCTACTACTACCTGCAGTGTCTGAACACTGTAGAGCCTGATAAATGCCACTTTCTTGCTATGAAAATAGAGTGCAAACAGAGAAATAGCAGTATCTGAAATTCAAACATTCCCTTATATTTAGATTAACTTCTGTGAAATCCTAAAAGCTTTGAAAATCAACATAAGTGACCACTGTGCTTTAGAAGTTTAATAACTATCAATACATTTGGTGAATTTTTTCCAAGACAGACATGAATTTCTCCTTTTGTCATTAAAAGGACGTCCAACCCAAATCAAAAAGCTCACACATTCGGTCCACGCTGAATCTTCAAAGGCTATTCTGATAATTTTGAAAATTTTGGACTAAATAATACAATTAATTGCAGGCAGGCAGTCTATGTACCATTTAGCCTAGACCAAGGTTTTATGCTGAAGTTATAAATTCATCTGAAACAGAAAAAAAAATGGGGTGGAGCTATCATAAACAAAGTATTAGTCCAACTGTGAAACACTGAAAAGGGTGACAGCGTAGTCAAGTGCAAGCACAAACTACTTATTTGCTAATATACTGTAGTCATCTGGAAAGACTCCTCTCCTTGCTGTAGGTCAGTGCTCTGCAGAGGTTATCATCACTGACCAAGCTCTTTGTAACATTTTTGAGGCTATTGTAAAGGCAAGCAAGAAGCATGTGTTGATAAAGAACTGATTTGAAATGTCAGCCATATGGGAGAAGGTGCCAGCAGAGCTAGCTGGCTTTTTTTTTTCTTTTTTACAAGTACAAGGGGATTAAAACCTTCCTGGTCAGGAAGCAAACCCTGAGGAAAAGCAGCCAAAAGTCTGACAGGGCTGTGAACCTCATAGCCATAGCAATAATTTTGCAAATGACTAACAATAAGGAGTCGATAATCCAAAGGATGATCTCTGAAGTGAAGAGCAGCAAATTACTTTGGGGAGAAAATCAATTATCTCCAATGCAGTTTCGTGGCTGCACAGCCTACAATATGCAAATGCACAGAAGTTACCAGAGTCACAGAAACCTGAATATCAAACTTAAAAGAAAAAAATCCAAAGAATTTTACAAGAATCACTGAAAAAGTGTCCTCCTCATGAATGGATGCATAGCTGCTTTATTGACACAGCTACAACATTATTCTAATATTCTTCATCACAAAGGCTGACAGCCGTCTAGAGATGTCAGCATCTATGAAAGAGATGCTGCACTGTGGTGAAAGCAGAACAGGGGACTGGGTCTGGGAGGCAGTACAGAAATCAAATTATCATCAAATACTGTGGGCAGATTTTTAACATCTTTTCTCTTGCTGAGTGGTGTCTTACTCCATAACTGGGTCACTGAAATTAATGGAACTACTTGCAAGTAAAACAGTACTCAACGTGCCTTGGAGCATCAGAGTCTGACCCACAGTATATATTCAAATGTCACCTTGTATTTTAATGCACCTCAGACTTGAGGGGTTTTAAAAATTATTATTAATTTAGAAATAGATTCCTTATTGGGATCAGGCTCTTTTTTTTTCACTAGAAGCACAAATGTCTTTAGAGGGGACATCTGAACATTTGGCCACTTGTTAATAAAAATCCCATTTCCATGCGTGTAATCCACATTCCCTGAAGATTTTAAGAGCAAGGAGCTTATTGTTGATGAAAAGGCAGAAGCGCAGCCTAAGGGCTGCTTGGCAACTCCAGGCGGATGGAGGCCTCCAAGGGGAGGGTGCGTTCCTCAAGCATCTGCTGGTGAGCCAGGAAAACTACTGTCTGGGACAGACCTCATTTACATTGCAGTTAAGCATTGGGTTGGGGCACTTTGGTTAAAATGCATTTAACCTTTGGATTTAAGGATAATAAAATACTATTATCCCTGTTGGGGGATAATTGGCAAAAGGACTGTATCAACTGTGCTTGGAATGAAGAGTTTCCCTAATTATAAGCACCGCCTTCAGGACCACATGAGGGAAACCTCTGAAAAGGCTGGGAAAGAAATGAGACAAGAAAAGTTTTTTCCAGAACATCTTATTTAGGAGCAAGGATTTTTCTCATCCTTGGTATATCACTGGTATTTTCTAAAATATCACTGGTATTTTCTAAAAACGGGAACAGAATGGTGTCACTTCCGAGATGTCAAAAAAGAGCTGAAAGTACTTGGACTCAAGCCATGGAGAGAGAGTAACCTAACTGAGGGACATGGATAAGGACCTCCTAGCCTTATTACGTGATCTGAGAGAAGGGACAGACACTTTTCTCGGGGTCAAAAAAAAAGCAGTGAGAGATCTTTGTGCCCCACAGGTGAATTTCCCCAATTCTGGGCAATACATTTTAAGACATAACAGAGAAGATGGAAAAAGTATTTGCAAATTGCCTCAGTACTTACAGCTGTGAGAGGCGGATTGGGGTTAAGACTTCCCTTGGAGGAGGAAGTCTCACCTAATACCATTTTACTGTTTTTCAAGCTTATTCTGTGACCCTTTTATACCTGCCAATAATGGGCTCTTCAAAGATACTCACTGCCAGTGAATATGTGGGGCTGAATAACACCTTCAGAGATAACTTCATTTAGTGTCCCAAGCTGCTGGGATAAGGCACTAAGTTGGAGTTACTTAAATATTCTTTAAAAAAAAAGTAACTTCTAAAAACTTGAATATAGACCTTATTATTACCCATAGAACTTCACTGAAAGCATGGTGAGTTGTAAGAAGCTGCAAACTTGTCCAGTCCAAGGTCCACCCAAGTGTATGGACTCCCCAGGCCACATGCCACGAAAGCAAAGATTGCCTCCAAGGATCGTTTAGGTCAGCCCATGAAGTTCTGGGCTTTCAGACCCCCTTTCTGCTGGGGTGTTGCTGCTGAGTTAATTTTCAATCCCAAATTAAACTGACACTGCACCAACATAAGCACGAGCACTAAATCCCCACTGAGGGAACTCTTCTTTTTTCATTGGGTATAAAGTACAGCTGAGTGGCCCTCAAAATAAACATTTATGGCAAAAACCAGTCAGTCATGGCTGAGACAGCTGGATGAGAACTATTGTGCAAGTAGTGCCTCAGTTACACTCTTCACTCTTTTGGAGCAGCACTGAGTTATGCACACCTGCTTGCTATAGTATATGACATGTTCTAATATTGAAAATATGTATACGGAAATAAATACTAAAACCAAGATGTAAAGACTACACACCATATCCCATGCCTCTGGGCATTCCTTTGCTTAGGCTCATTAGTAACAAGAATTACCATACTAAAGAAATACATTGGTCTGCCTAACATAGCAAGCAAAAAGAGCTCTCAGAAGGAGGCGCTATGAAATATTTACATATATTAATTCTGTGAAGGCATACATAGGCCTTAGAAAAGTTTTGCCCTAACACCTATTTTGTACAAGATGGCCAATGCTCTGCAACTTGAAAATCATTATCCCTTCCATCAGCTTCTGTTCTTATTCTTATTGTCAACCCGAAAGTCCAGCCCAAGGTACCCACAACATTTAGCCTTTTATAAGACAGATCTCATCAAGAATTCAGTTCACCAAATCTTGACAAGAATTTTCTTTTTTCAAGTAGCATAGGCAGTATGTATATGTATTTAAAGATAACATGGGAGTTGGTTGTCTTAGTAACAGGATCTTTCAGCCATTGCATTTAGTATTTACTCAGCACTGGAAATGTACACTTTATTGAGAAGAAACATGGTATTTTTATTAGTCTGCCCCTGTGTATATGTCCATCAGCAGCAAATGCATGCCGTGTAGTTTGACTTTCCATTTCTGAGTTATGTGAAACCTCTGAGAAGAGAGCACGCAGAAATGAAACCAGGGCACCTGGTGCAATGTATTTTTGTTACAAGTATTTTGAGAGAAAAAAACTGTTGTGAGAGTTTAAAGCACTGCACTAAAGATATTCCTTGTCTCACAATTATATCTCCAGCAGCAGAAGAGTGTAAAAGCATTTCTATTCCATAGTTTCATATTCTGATGAAAAAAATCTACAGAAAATAGTTAGGAAAGAGGGTATTTCTACAGTGCTAGTTTCCACAACTGTATTAATGTGCAGTAAAAATTTAACAAGCACTGTTAAATGCTGTTTTACTTGACATTTGAGGGGCGGGGAGTGAGGGAATATACATATAAAGGGCTATTTCAAAGCCCGCTTCAGTCTGAGAGAAGCAAGGCATCAGTTATAGCTGCATCAATTAAAATGCAGGAGAAATTAAGTAGGAGAGAGCCATTTAATTTTGGGTCCAGCCAGGATGCCAAAAGGATTGTATCTCTTCTTCTGCAAACGTGCCATGGGATTTTTCATCCTCCTAGCAAGAGACCAGAGTTGCCCTCCGATGCCAAGCAGAACGCTACACCTCCAGCTGCCCAGTGCCTCCTGGGAGGGTGCGGGGACGGAGGCCGGGCTGACTGGGGACAGAGTGCCACCTACCGCGGCACCGAGCCCCGTCCTTCCCGCCGGGGCTGTGCAGAGCCTGGCATCAGTTTGCTCCGAAACCACGGGCAAAACTCCCCGTGGCTTGGATGGATTTTGTTTCAAGCCCTAAGGACTGCATCAGCCCCTTCCCACTGGGCTAGTGCGAGCCGATGGGATCACAGCAAGTCGCCGGCGGTGCAAGAGTGCGTTGCTCGGGACCTTGTAGTCCCAAACGCAGAGCTGATGCTGGAGAAGACTTAACTGCACGAACTAACCTGGTGGTCTGTTTCTTGTAATAGTCTGTGTGTTACCTCTTGCTCCTAGGTTAACCTGGCTATTGCACCAAGAAATCCACTCCTGGGCTGCAATCTCTCATTATCATTTCAGACTGTGTAAACCACTTCTGTATTATATCAATTTAATATCTGATATGGCCTCCGTCACGGTATTATATCATACCCTTACAGGATGAAGGACTCCAGTGTAATACGGCTTTTCCTTCTCTAACTACCGTGATCCTCTATCCATTTTGCCATTCAGATGGAACAGAGCCTGCTCAGATAAAGAAGCAGAATGTTATAGTCACATAGAATAAACGTAATGGCAGACAGAACATTTATTCTGTATTAAAAAAAAAAGAGCTGGAAAATAGACGTGGAAAGGCACAATGGTGGTGAGAGCAGGTTGAACCAGACAGTTCCACTGGTTAAAGCACTATCCAACAAATGCAGCCTTCTTCTTTCATCATGAAGAGTTTTCTCCCCGATCCTGACTTTCTCAATTTTGTTTCACTCTAAATACCGTTGCATAGATGGGTTTGCAATGGACTTTTTGGTTAACTGCTGAAAATGAGCCAGGAAGTCTATGTTACCAGACGGCATTATCAGACTGTGCGCTTTCCCCAGAGGGGAAGGCACATGATTTAATCATGTTTCCTATGTAGGGCTCTCCTGATGCTCTGGCAAAAGCTGGCGGTGCCACACAGCACAGGTGCAAGGGAGGTTGCAAAGCACCCAGCTGGATGGAGGTCAGCAGCAGGAGGAGCAGAGAGGTGGATCAGTTTCCCAGCAGTAATCACTTCCCCCAAGTCATTTAAAATGTTTGTGTTTAAAAAGAAAACTGCTTTTTTCCTCCATTTCTTTTGCCATCCTTCTGTATAGGATAGAGAAAGCTTCCTGTTTCTGTCAAAAGAGGAGGAAAAAAAGATAGATAATACACGTTGTTTAAAAATGGCACAGAGATTGTAAGCTGATTTTCCTGACAGGCCCTCCATGAATTATCTCATTATCGTAGGCTGCAAACTAAACCGCATTTTTCTTAGGACTGCCTTTTACAGGAAGAGCTTTGCTCCTAACAGTTTATCACACATTTGAGCTAAAATCTATCAATCTGCACTAAAAAAATCAGAGAGTTCTGAGAACTGGGGAAAGGTTTCAGCTAGTAAAGCTTTTTGTCTAATGAACTTTCCAGAAAAAATAAATAGGCTTTGCTTATCCTGCTCAGATTTTAGGGCCATGCAATTCAAAACTGAAATATATAAACCAGTCACACAGAAACAGGCTTATCCATAGCATTCTTACGCCCACAAAGAAACCAGAACGAAGAAACAGAATGGCAAAAAATTACTAGCCCTCAGTGACTGAAGGTGTTATTTTATGGGAGATCTACTGTACGAAATCAAAGAGGTTTAACTATTTGGCTCCCAATCACATACCCTTTGGAAATATCCAGACATGCCATATTTTCCCTATATTGAGCCAGAATGTGTAATCCAACTTCAAAAACTGTATATTACTGTGTCCGTACACAGCATGATATACAACTATCGTTTTGCTTTAAATTAATGTAATAGCAACAAGGATGCAGACACGGATCTTTCAATTCAGATTATTTATTACCACTGAAATTGCAAACCCCTTCGTTACCATTTGGTTTTGGTTTATTTTGCTGATATGCATATTGCAGGTGTTGTAGATATGTAGCAGTTGCCTAACTATATTCTTTCTGAGTAGCACATTGTTATATATCTATATCTATCCTACAGTTCTTCTGTCATACCTAACTGCTGCTGAAATGAAAGCATGGAACATGGTTACCATAGCATACAGCAGACAGAGAAGGACAGGTAGCACATTGTATTGTTCTTTGGATCCTTTTCAGCAAAGTGAGGACAAGGTATTGATGTTGCATGATATGAACTGAATCTACGTCTCCTTGTGAGACTCCCAGCTATGGTGGGAGTAAACAGGTAAGGAAAAAAAAAAGGAGTAAGTTTGTTGCTCTGCAGCTGAAGCTGTCAAGGTCCTTAGGAAAGGGAGAATCTGAAAGAATCGACATCTGTCAGCTCTGCTCACTTTGGGACTGACTGACAGCAAGAAAAGAGCTATTATACTGAGATGGAAAACATTTGGGGCTTCTCCAGAACATATGAAGACATGCATTCTCTGTCACAACAATTCAGCAGGAATTAATGTACTTCTATTACATCTTTCTGAGATTGCAAAATCCCTCCCTCACACTGCTGTTTAACTGTAATTATTGGTACTGTGGGACCACCTCAGGGTGTCAACAGCCGCAGCTCCCTTTCTGCTATGTGCAAAGAACAGCAAAAAAAAAGCAGTCCTGCCCAATGAGACCGTTTGTACATAGTCAGAAATGTTTCTTAGAACCACGACACAAACATACTGTTGCATTTTTATCAGTATTTTATATTCTGTAAAAATATTCTGAAGCTTGAGGGCTCAGTGCCCACAAATATGCTGGCACACAGATTTCACATATCTTGTAAAGTCTACTACTGTGCTGGTGTGTGCACATGCAGTAGCTGATTTTTCAAATAGGCAAAAGCATGCACTTGCATATCTGAGCAGCAGGACTGAGCCAAAAGCATGGCAAAGAATTATTGGCTGCAAGAAGGTATTGATGCAGTCCAGCAGACCTATACACAGCACAATCATTCAAGAAAGAGAGAGAAAGCTGGCATGGGATTTTTATTTTAGTGTGATTGCACAGAAAGACTTATTTCTGCTCCTGTGGATGGATCATTTTCTGTAGCAGTGCACTCTTCTAGAACGGCTCTAACTTTACAGTATCTGCTTCCAACAAACTTCTCTCCAAGCTAAACAGACACTTGCTACTCACATGACAGTGCATGGGGGAGTGATGCTGAGAAAGGAAGACACACTGTGGCTAACATCTTTGCTTGTCTTGTACGAGTAATCTGACTAATGTCAGAATGATTCCATCAATATTGTCAGAAATAGGTTCAAGAGCCCTCCAGGTACATTGCAAGCCTTGGCACACACAACAACTAATGCAAAGTGGATGCCAACTGACCAGAGGTTCTGGGAAGGTATGAAGCAACACTAAGGACCTTGACTTAAGCTGATGAGCCCAAGTTTTCTTATTCTGTGTTCTCATCATTTCTTTCCCTATTTCAGACAGACTAGAGTATATAAGAGGCATTGTGGGATATACTGTCAAGTGCCATTGGTTTCACGTATCGCACTCAGAAATAAAACCAAACTGAGTTTGTATAACGCTAGATGAGCTTGCTCACATCCTGGTCGTATTTGAACTATGTATCCATTAAACTGAAGTATGCTGGATATTCACACAATAATGACAACTCTGGATCCTTCAGGACAGATATGTGCTATAAAGATCATTAGGAAATGCCACTAACACTTTGCCCAAACAGCAATTATAAATGAGGACACTTCTCTCCCATGATTTTTGCTGACCTTCCTTAATACAGATTCCTTTCCTTAAAAGAATGGAAGAAGGCTGATGTTGTGAGCTCTCTGGAATAGTGTTTGAGACATCTTGCTTCGAACTGTATTTGGCCTCCAGGCTTGTTTGTTCTTGAGTCGTTGAGTCACTGAATTTCTGTGTTCCTCTGCTTCACACTGTGTAGAGAGGAATAATACATTCTCTTACCTATTATTTCTCCTGTATACTTGGATTAGAAATAATTTGCATCAGGGACTAGCTCTTCTATCAAAGTAGGCATGTCATAGTTGCTCCTAGAGTACCATAACACTATTTATAAGGGATAATTGAAATAGATCTTCTGTGTCAGTGGAAAGATTCACTATAAAGGCCCAAAAGTTCTTAACCAGTGTACAAACCTGCTGATGTACTCTAGGTGATACCTTCAGGAAAAGAACAATCGTAAAATAGATATTCTGAGACTTTAGCCTCAGTACCCCACAGAAAGAAAAGCAAGACTTCTCCATCCACACATATTGCAAAACCTCTTCTTCCTTGCCTAGGGAGCTTGCTGTTAAGGCAGCTATATTTGAGTGCATTCCTCTGTTTATCCTTTTGTTGTCACTTACAATAGACAAAATTGACAAGCCTGACTGACATCTGTATGGATTTCATATACGCAGCAACAACGTGAATGAGAAAATGGGCTCTTGGGAGACTGCTAGGAGTCTTGTTCATTATCACTATCATGATTCATGCAGATGATGAGACTCCCAGCCATAACCTCCTCCTTGTGCTCTAGGTTGCGCTTTGCAGCACCTTGTCACCAAACGGTTGTACAAGCAGTTTTCCTGTGACCCCCGGAGTTTCTGCGGTATCGATCTCCCTGCTTCCACACAGGACACCTGGGCAGAAGGTAGATGATGTGCTCCAGACATCAGCACAAATCCAAGCCAAGACACAATTCAGCCCCACTAACCCAGGCTGCCAGTGGCTGGGGAGAATTCAGCCAATCTCACAGCTGCTGTTGAGCTGTTGGCCTTGCAACACCTACCCAAAATGGCACTTTGGTGAAGCAGGAAGAGAAACTCTCATACCAGACCAGTAAGTGCCAAACCTGCTCTGTCTCATCAATAAAAGGTCCCTGCTTTTTTTTTTTTTCATACTGCAGCAAGCTGTATCAGCATGCAGACCAACTGAAATTCAAGTAGAGAAGTGGGAGAGAGACCTGTGAAAATCTCATTTCTCTTCCAGACTGTTTTTCCTGGACATCTACTGGGTTATGTTACACTGTTATCGCTGCAACTGTATTCATGAAAGGGGAAATAGTAATTTCATTGTTAACCTCAAAATTATTTCATGAGGGTTTAGTGAAATAGGTATGTTAATGGCAATTAAATAAACTGTAATGAAAAATGAGGCACTGTTTTCATAACTTATGCCTTTACAAGAATTTGGATAACAACTGCAAAAGGTTAATATGCTTTATATGAATCTGCAGGCATCTGTCAAACACCAAAAGCAGTCTGGGGAAGCAACACTGCATGGCAGAGACATCTGCTGGAAACTTCTCACACTTGTCTCACGCCTCGTGGTTCAGCTCTCTGGGGCTACAAATCCTCGGAGCAGCCCCACGCTGCTCCTGCTGCCTCAGGCTGGGGAGTGGGTTTCTGGCTAATGAAGAATTCAGCTCACACCTGCCTGGCGATGGCCAGTCAGCCACTCAACGGGAGCCAGAAATCTTTAAGCTATATGCTGGAATTTAAATGGAAACTTTTCCATCTAAATTGAAGGTTATACTTCTCTTCCAGCTGCCTGACATTGAACTGTCTGTCAGAGGAAGACTGGGCATTGGTGAAATCCTTCCCTTTCCCAACCGTATACAGCAGAAGATCAATGTTTTAATTAGGGAAAGGAACTTTCAGTGAAGTTCTCTGTAATTCTGATGATGTGATTACACTAAGGCTATGAACCTACTTTTACCCAAGTTAAAAACTGAAAATGAAGTGTCAGATTTTAGCATGTAAATAAATTGCCTCCCTTCTCATGGAGACATTGACTACACTTTCCACCTAAGAAGTGGATCCAAATCCCTCTCCCTTTTCCTCCTTCACAGTGGGAAAACACAGTTTGATTACAGCGTGTTGCTGGGATCATACCGTGTTTTGACTATACCCTGGCACCCTGCGTTTCAGTTTTGGACACCGGCTTGAAAATGATTGAGACGGTACAGAAAGCACTCACTGAGTCCACCCTAGAAAGAGGAAGCCCTGTTTTGTACAACAGCAGAAAAGAGGATGCTTTGCAAATTCAATTCCCTTTTCTCCACGTGCGAGGATGCAGCTGATGCAAAGCATCCTACAAATGAAAAAGAGCTGTATTTGATTCCACGCACACTGAATACTTGAACTGTGTTTAGCACATCACAGGTCTACGGTTTGAGCGATACTCCCCAGTGTAGCAGGTTTTTTCCTGCAGACACCAGTTTGCATCTGATGGGAAACTGTTTTAAAAACCAGCCTCTGCTCTTACATTGTAAGAACAGCTCTCTCCCTCAAGCTACTTGCAGACAAAAACATGTTTACCTCCACCTATCAAAGCACCGAGGGAAAACAACAGCCCCTTGAAGGAAATTAATCCCGAAACCCTTTTGAAATGTTATAAACAGCTTACTACCAGAGTGAATAGATGTACTAATAAGGATAAACAAGCACTTGGCCTAGACCCTTGGAGGGAGTTAGCTGCACGCCCATCTTCCACTCAAGTCAGCAGGCAGGTGAGTATTGAGGGCCCGGTGGGTGGTTGCCAAGGGCTGGTCGACGCTGCAGAGCCAGCACAGCCCGGGTATCCAAACCAGCAAAGATACCAGAAGCTGTTCAGTCCTAGTAGCCCATGTCACCCCAGCACCTCGCCTACCCTCATTCAGCTACATCCAGTGAAGCTTTATCGCAGTGGGGAGCTTTTTAAAAGCAGTTCTATGGGTCTGAACTTGCAATGCCCACCCACAGGTGAGGATGTTCAATGCAGCGGCATGTGTCTTGCCTGCCATTACGGGGAAGTGTCTAAAGTATGTCGTTTCAGGAAAACGCAACCTGCCTTCCAGTGTCTGCCCCTAACCATGTCTACATATTCCCCATGAGGCGGTCCGTAGGGCAGGGGCTACCCATAGCTTTCCCCCCCCAGCCAAACAAGCCTCTCCCTCTACTGACCAATGAATATTTAATTATCCCACGCAAAATCAAGCAATTTTCTCCAGAAACACTGAATGTTCCCTTCTGCTCCTGAACAACCTGCTCCTGGGTGTAGCACCCCCTCAGATAAGAGAAAAAAAATGAAAACAGGTCCCACGCCCCTGGACAAGAGCTCTGCGAGGGTAGGTAAAAGACGCTGATCCAGAAGATGCTCTGGTAATGCCCAAAAAGCCAAAGGCAAGCTCACTAGCATTAGTTCTGCCAATTTTGCAGATGCAAGAGAAGTCGGGCACCTCTGTGCAGAGTCCAGGAGTAGCCATGAGCAGGTCCTGATAGTTCACGAAGAAGGTGTGGGGAAAAAATTAGGCACTTCTGGACTTCATCCAAGCATGGGTGCTGATTGCCTTCAAGGGACTACAGAGTACGTGGCACGGATCCAGCCTTCAAACTACACAAAAGCCAAAACCAGCTACAGGGAAGAAGGTGGCTTCTGACGGATTTTCTGGCATGATATACCTTTGCTGCAGGGCAGAAAGCCTGCTGAGATGCTCTCCTTGACTTGACTCCCAGGCAGGTGGCCTGTGCTGTGTAATTCTGCAGGGAACAGCCAGGCCCCTGGGGAGTCAAGAGTCAGGTGGGGAGGCCTTGACTGATACACTGAATTCATTAGGCAGCTTTGTTTTGAAGAAATAGAACGGAAGCTCTATAGGAAAGGGCATTTGAATTCCGTCCTTCAGCAGGTACATTATCAAGTGATCCCAATGTCTGTTTCAGAGTTTTAACCTCCAGGATGAAAAGCAGAGCCTGGCCTATGCTTTAGGAAAGGATAAAACCTCTGAAATGAGGCTTTGTATCAGTATTTTAAAAAAACATCCCTACGTATCTGCATTCCGTAGTGTGACATTTCAGATGCTGCCTATGTATTAAGGCATCTGGTTGCTATCAAACATCAAAATTACGAGCAAACCCCAGTTTAATCGTATGCCCTGTTTTCACTAAATCTTTTTATTCTGCTCACCATCCACTGACAGTTGCATAAAATGCAAAGTGCCTGTGCTTGAGTTACACAAGTGAAGAAATACTGTAAACAATTACAAGTTCCCCCACCCCTAACTTAAGAATGACCACAATTACAATGGTGCCACTTCAAGAAACATGACTAAAGTACTGAACTCTGATGTATGGAAATTAGATATGTAATTTGAAAACAGTCAGACCATGAGTCATTAAGAAGGCTGAATGGCTTAACCTCCTCTTCTTCCCTTACCAAAGAGTTTCCACCTTCTCATGCAGACAATGAGCCACATCCCTATGTTAACAATAAATGGAGAATGCATCCACTTTTGACTATTAAGTGTTGCTGCTTTTTGCATAAAGCAGCAGCTTAGAAGCAGCAAGAACTCCTGGGAATTACTTTTGGGTTATGTGTCTTCCCATCGCTTAGAAGAAAGAGAGGTGCTAGAGATGGTAACTGCACTAGAACTTAGCCTAACTTTTCTTCCACTATGCTATTTGCTACTAGCTATTCATTTATGAGTATTGTCTATTAAAAAACATCTAACTTAAACTGCACTAAGGAAACCCCATGTTCTCACATTTGATTTCTGCCTGAAACTGAAACCTGATCTGCAAGAACCTGAAAATCCGTTACTCCTTACGAGAGCAGAGCTTAGCGGAGGGACAGCTGACAAGAAGCAAACCCACACTGTACTTCACGTTGTACTTTTTGGATTAATTACTACTTCCGCTCCTCCAGGATGCATTCGAGGGGCCGGTTTCATCTGCGTTCTCCTCACTTGGCTAAATGTCAGATGGGCAAGAAGGAAGCCTGCCCTCTCTATTGACAAGAAGAGGTCAAAGCTGCCATGGCTGTCTCACTGTTGAACCACGACATCCCAAGAACGCTGTCGTGTTGCAAAAACGGACCAGAGGACCGCGGGGAGAGAAGGTGACATGTTTTTAAAAGGGAAAGTGCAGCCTCAGCGCAGGAGGCCCTGGTGCTCTCTGCGGGGGTGGCACGACAGGGCAGACGAAAACGCCGGTACTCCGCCTCAGCCGAACGCCTCGGCTCAAAGCCCCGACGGCCTGGGTCTGCCGCCAGGACCGGCACCGGGAGGACGGATCAGGCCCCTGAGCCGGGGGTTTCCTCGGCCCCTCGGCCCCGGTCAAGCCCGTCTCACCGCGGCGCCCGGCGCTTTCCCACGAAGCCGCGGCCGCAGCAGCCCCCCGCTCCGCGGCAGCCGGGCCCGTCGCCGTGCCGGCCGGCTCCGCCCCGGGGCCGACAGGGCAGCCGCCCGCCTCCCCGGGCGAACGGCTCCGAAGCACGAACGCCAGTGACCACAACAGGCACGGAGGAGTCACGGGGGCCGCTCTTTTTAAAGGCCCGACGGTTTTAACGGCTGCTGAGCTGGCGGCGCCACAGCCGCGGTCTCGGACGCCTCACGCCGGCAGCAGGCCGCCAGGCGGACGGGGCGCGCCGCGCCGCCTGCCCGCGCCCCGGGGGAGAGGGGCACCGGGAGCGGGGCGTCGGTACCGCCCCAAGCGCCGAGCCGCAGCCGCGGCGCCCGGCGCGCCCCGCACGGCGAGGGCGGCCGCGGCTCCCGCCGCCGCCACCCGCCGAACTACCGCTCCCAGCAGGCGCCGCGGCCCGGCCCCGGCCCGGCTTGCGCACGCGGCAGGCAGGGACGAGGCGCGTCCCTCCCCGCCCCTGCCGTGCTGCCGAACGGCTCCGCTCTCGGCCCATGACTGGCGTCCGCCGGAAATAGCCGCGGCCCCGCGCCCCCCTGGGAGTTGTAGTTTCCTGCCCCCCCCCCCCCCCCCCCCCGGCAGCGGAGCAGCCCGACCAGGGCGGGCGGGCGGGACTCCCGTACCACCGGTCCCGGCGGGCCGCGCGGCGCGGGCCGGAAGGGGCCGCCGGCCGGAAGGGGCCGCCGGCGTCAGCATCCGTCGGCGGGCGGCGGTGGCGGGCGGCGCTGGAGCCGGCGGGCAGCGATGGCCGGGCAGATGGCGGTGCTGGGTGAGCGCGGGCGGGGGCACAGGGGCCCGCTCTGCCCCTCGGGCTGCCGAGGGGACGGCGCCTGGCGGGGCGGGCGGCGGTGGGGCCGGCGGAGCGCTGGGGAGCCCCCGCCCCGCCCGTGGCGGCCCGCGCCGGGCAGGGCCCGGGCGCGCCCCGTCACCCCGCCTCGGGCGGCGGGCCCTGCCGGGGCTGCGGCAGCCTTTCCGCCAGCGTTACCGCCCCGGAGTGGCCGCTCGGGGCGGCGCGGCTTCCTGCGGCGCGGCCGGCGTGTTCCTCCGTTCGGAAGGCCGAAGTGCTCGGTGGCGTATTGCGATGAAGCGCCTGGGGAGGTTCGCGGCCAAAAGGAAGCCTGTTCTTTCTCGGTGGTCTGTTTGCAGCGCAGCTGTGACCGCCGGTCGCTCCCGGGAGAAGGAGCTTAGCCGCTCTTGGAAATTTAAGCCATTTAGATTTCTTCTTGAGTTTTTGTTTGTTTGCCGGTGCTTTTTTCTTTTTTTTCCTTTCTCTTCTCAGGCATTGCTCTATGTCAGGTTTGGGGGTTTCTTGCTTTTTTTCTGTTGGTTATACGTAGAACTTTAAAAGAACCCAGCCAACTGCTCTGCACTTGAACTAGTCTGTCCCTTGATTTCAAGGCATAGAAAGGATTCAGAGGCGTGGGAAGATGCTCTTTGGGAGCTATGGCTGAAATAAGAGAAGTTAGAATGGTTTTGCATCTCCTTATTTTTAGGCTTCCAGTGAAGTTGGAGGAGATGTTTGAATCGGGAGTTTGTCGCTTCAGTGTGATTTTGTGCAGCCTTATTAACTAGATGACCCTTAGGGGTCATTTGTAGGCAGTTCCCCCCAAAATACTAATTAGCCTATATTTTTGAAGTACCTTGTAGAGAGAAAAAGAACTATTATAAGGTGGTGATATTTGCGGCTTTGCTGTACCTCTTGGGCTTTTTTTTTAACCTGTTTAGTATTTAACGCCTAATATGTTTTACTTTTCTACCCACTTTTTTTGTTGAATTAAGAGACCTGAAATTGCTGGTGACCTTTGAAGAAACTGAAAACTAATTAGGTAGCTGAACAGACTTCAGAGCGTACAATAAAACTGCACAAGGTGTAATGTACAATACCGTGTAATTTGCACTGACTTCTAAGTTTGCAGCAGTAGATACTCTGACCCTATTTTTTTTAAATATGTGTTTCAGGTTCAGCTATTCTGGCTCTCTTGTTAGCTGGCTATCTAGCACAGCAATATTTACCGATGCCTACACCGAAAGTAATTGGGATTGACCTTGGCACGACTTACTGCTCTGTTGGTGTCTTTCTTCCTGGAACAGGGGAGGTGAAGGTTATTGCAGATGAAAATGGGCACAACAGCATACCAAGTATAGTCTCTTTCACAGACAGTGAGGTGTATGTAGGATATGATGGCCTAGAACTGGCTGATTCAAATCCTCAGAACACCATATATGATGCAAAAAGATTCATTGGGAAAATCTTCACTTCAGAAGAACTGAAAAATGAAAGTAGCAGGTATCCCTTTAAGGTAAGTAGCCATCTTCTTCAGTTCTCTCCAAGCAGTAAGCTATAGGACATTTGAAACATGTAGTAGGTGACCAGCTTGGCTAACCATTAGCCATTCGGCTAAATCTGATATGCCTGGAAACCATAAGAGCTATCCAGAGAGGGGAGGAGGAAACGGTTGTGGAAGTCACGTACCTCTGTGTGAGAGCCGATAGTGATTTTCCAGAGGACCCTGTCCTCTACTGTGAAATGTGTTTCTGGGTAACCTTCCAGCCCCTTAAAATATAAATTTCAGCTAGAAGTTCTAACTGTGCTTTGCTGAAACTTCACTTCTCCCCTGATATTCTTAAAAAAAAAAAAAAAGTGTAAAAGTAAGTCACATCATTTCTGTCCCAGTGCATTTTTTTCCCCTAGCACTTACTTGACCAGCAGCAGATCTTGAAAGCTGCTTTTTTAAAAAAAATATTGCATTAATTTAGCATGGTGCAGTATGTGCTGAAAAGAGACAAATTTTCAGGTACTGGAAACAGTCTTTGAATCCTTTACTTGTTAAGACAAGCTGTTCCAGTAACAACCTGTTTGCTTCCTTTCAGAAAGAAGAACCTATGGGAAGCTTTATCAGTAGGGTAAACCTAATGATTAAAAGCAATACTTTTATCTTTGAATGTGGTGTTGAAGTTGATTACATAGTTGCTAGGTCTTAATATTTTTTTTTTTAATGTTCTTACCTGGGCACAGTGGGTGTTACCACTTTGGATATACTTGGACACCTTAAGTGGCATGTTTTGCATAATAGTCATAGTCAAGGAATAAAAGTGATTTGGGAAATGGCAAAAGCACGTTGGTATTTTTCCAGAATAAACAGACTATATGCAAATAAAACATTTGGCTGGAGCAGGGTGGGAGAGCATAAGAAGAAGACTTCATACCTGTGGGTTGTGTTGCTTTTTCCTCCTAGATTTTCAACAACAATGGATCAGCTGAATTTTCTGTGACAACTAATGAAACCTTTCGCATCACTCCAGAGCATATTGGCTCTCAGCTGCTACTGAAATTGAAGAGAATGGCAGAAGACTATCTTGGCGTGCCCGTTTCGAAGGCAGTCATCTCTGTGCCGGCAGAGTTTGATGAAAGGCAACGGAATTCTACCATTAAGGCAGCTAACCTTGCAGGTGATGTTTCTCTATTCCAGTGTTTTTCTAGGAAACCTTCAGGTCTGTTTCACTAACAGTAAAGTCTTTGGGGAGGATATGGAAACAGTGAATCAGTGATAGAGAACCTTAGAATGGATATATGGTTTTTTTTACAGTCCATTAACAATTGTGAGGAACAGCAGAGAACTCTTGGGTACCGACAGGTGCAGCTAATGCAAACATAGATAACTAGAAGAAGTAAGTTTTACATGAGGGAAAATAGTCTTTTTTGGTAATCTCCAAACAGAGAGACTATGCAGAGCATCTTTGGACAATAATTTAAACGGAAATAGAACATGTGAAATAAGTCTCCTTAGCAAGGTTTCTCTGGAAGAAACGTGTTTGGCCAAATCATGGTTCTTGACTTCACCCTGACACTAAGGTAGTACGCTTTAGGCTTAAATAAAGAAAAATGTTCATTGAGTATTACTGCTTAGGAAACCATTTCCTTTAGATCTGACATTTTACTTAAGGTAAGTTTGGTTCAAAACAAAACAAAAAAACCCAACAACTAATGGTAAATGTCATTATGATGGGAGAAGTGCAGTTTTCTGGAGTGTACCTGACTGTTGGTTGGTATCTTTGCTCTTTGTAGGGCTAAATGTTTTGAGAGTAATCAGTGAACCCACAGCTGCAGCTATGGCTTATGGACTCCACAAAGCCGACGTGTTTAATGTTCTGGTGGTGGATTTGGGTGGAGGAACTTTGGATGTGTCTCTGTTGAACAAGCAGGGAGGGATGTTCCTCACACGAGCCATGGCAGGTGAGAAAAATGCTTTACTTTCTCGAGGAGTGGGGGGAAAGGAAAAGTGCACCTAAAGTCACTATTAGAGGAGCTTTTGAAAACATACCAGCCTTGTCACAAAGTGTTCTCCAAATGTGTTCTCAGCTGTCTTTCATGCAAAATTAGGCTTGTGATTTGTTTCAACAATTAAGATAAATTCACAGGTTTTGGCTTACTCAAAGGAATAAGTTGTGGTTTCATTTTATCCATGGCTGTTAAATTTTGTGCCCATGAGTAAAGTGCTGGTGCATATTACAATTACTTTAACTGGACTTTTGGGGGCTGGGGGTGTTGCAAATTTTTCTGTTACCTTTGTCCAAAGTGGAAGTACTTGCCAAATCATTGACCAGTGATTTTAGAGCATCCTCACCTTGTGTTTGACTCCACCTCAGTTGGGCAGGGTTTGGGAATGCACATGCTGTTAACCCAGAAGTAAGTTTTGTGATATATATGTGCTGGAGTGTTTCATCACTTGGCAAAGAGTTGTGGCAGCAACGTTTAGTAAAAATGTAGTGAATACGCAACTGCTTTTCAGATGACCTGGATTCAGACAGGTCTTGAGATGCAGTGCTAACTGTCTGCGTTGCCTTCAATGAACAAGTTTTGGTATGAGGTGCTGTCCAGTAAGACTGGAACAGCAAGAAATATTTAGCAGCTTCATTCTGTTTTATTTAGATGGAGGTGCACTAAGTGAATTCCCATTTTCAGTCAAAACAAAACAGTGGAAACTTTGAGAGCATTGTTCAACGTGGATGAAAATCTGCTGGCTGTTTTTTTAACTCTGAATGGAAAGCGTGAACAATTGTTTGAAAGGTTCTGAAAACATGGTGCAAGAATAATCTTTCAGTAGAAATTGGTTATATATTATACTTTTTTCTCTCTTTCTCTCTCTGAAGGCTAATATAAGATAGATCTGTTAACAGAGCTTGAAGTTCACTGATTGCATTTTATCACTTTCTTCCACTTTTGGCAGGGTATCTACATATACTTCAGTAGCATGTAGTTTTTCATGTGGGTGCATGAAGACACTGAATAACTTGAAACTGTTAAAACAGAAATCCCAATAAAGCTGTACTGTGGAAGTGCTAAGAGAAAAATCCATTCTGGGCAGAGAGAGAAATTTGAAACTGAGAATTTTAGCTGGAAAAGCAATTTGCTGTGAGAGATTGCACTTCAGTTACAGGGTTCCAGCTATAAATTTATCGTTACATGTTTTCTTCTATAGAGAATACCTCTGAATTAACAACCACTGCTTTTTTCTGCTGCAGTGTCGCAGAGCAGTTCCAAGGGAAAACATTGAGGGGGAGTAGATTCTAAAATAGTTGCTAAATAAAAATCTGGAAATTACTATCCATCATGTGTTCTTCAGTGGACAACAATTATGTCTATTTTTGCAGCTCTGTGAGCTCTTAAGCTATGCCTGTGGTTCCCTAGTATCATTGTTCTGGTGCCCGAGCACCATCTCCTAGTAACAGAGAAGATGCATGCTGTGTTCTGAAGCTTTGAAGGTGACGTGTCTGACGCCTTCTATTCTGATGTTTCAGGTAACAACAAACTTGGAGGACAGGATTTTAATCAGAGGTTGATGCTGTATTTATATGATCAGCTCCATCAAATGTATGGTTCTCTGCCAACAAGAAAAGAAGAAACACATCGTCTCAGACAGGCTGTGGAAGCAGTTAAATTAAATCTGACTGTTCACGAGGCAGCTACACTAAGGGTGTTGTTGACTATGCCAGAAAGGAAGCTTATAAAAGAACTTCCAGAAAGTGAGGTAAAAACAAACACTGTGCTAAAAGGCAAGCCTTCACAAAGAACAAAAGAGCTGAAAAATCTTGGAGACACTTCAAAAGTAGAGAACAACTTTGTGAAAGTTGTGTTTGAAACAGAAATCTCTAGGAAACTATTTGAGATGTTAAATGAGGACCTTTTTGAGAAGATTCTTGTGCCCATTGAACAAGTGTTGAAGGAAGGCCACCTACGCAAAGCAGAAGTAGATGAAATTGTGTTAGTTGGAGGCTCCACCCGGATTCCTCAAATACGCAAAGTTATTCGGGATTTCTTTGGAAAGGAACCTAACACCTCGGTAGATCCTGATCTAGCAGTTGTAATGGGTGTAGCTATCCAAGCAGGAATTGTTGGTGGGTCCTGGCCTCTTCAAGTCAGCGCTATAGAAATTCCTAATAAGCATTTACGGAAGACTAATTTTAACTGAAAAGAAACTCTTCCCCATTGCATTCCATCTCTTCGAAAGTGTACTCAGATGGTGCATACTTATCTGACTGGCAGTGGACCCTAATCTTAGCCGTATTATATTAATTTTTTATCTGTTCCAGTTAGGTGTTACTGGACACCTAACTGTGTTAAAGTTAGATGTTACTTTAAAGGTACGAGTGATTTTTGAAGTTCTGAAATGTCCTGTATTTGCTTGTAGATTGAATATTGGATGAAAATGCTAGTGATGACACACCCACATTTTCTTGCTAAATTTTATTAGCAAACCCTGAAGAGGTGTATGTTTAAAATACAAAGGGAGTGTGACCAAAGGTTAGTGATAACATGGTATGGTACTGTAGGTATTCCCAGGTCCAGTATATTTACTTTGAAAGAATGTGAAGCAGCGTTAATGCACATAGCACTAGCAGTGCTGAGCTTAAATTTATTTATTAAATTGAGTCATTTGAGCATTTAAGCACCTTTCTAAAAGGCATGTTGCAGCTTGAATGAGACTTATGCATTCACTTGATTCTTTGCTGTTCATAACAGCATAATGGTATTACTGAGGCAATATGGCAAACTGTCTCACGTTTCAGCTGAACCATTTTAAGAAACGTAGCTCTTGCTAATGTAGAGTTACTTAGTGTGTCTCCAAGGGCTTTACTTCCTGATCTGGTTTTGATGGTTAATGTACAGGTGCTGCTGTCATACCACTGATGTTCTCCACGGAGAACAAGGGCATATTGCCAAATATTTATACCTCCCCACGCCTTATTTGAAAACTTCAGTAGTTTTCTGTATCTTAAAGCTACACCTGGATATCTTCCCTTGAATTTGACCAACACCAATTTCATTGTGCGTCTACAAGTGTGTGACATCTGTCCCCTGGAGTACCCCAAGCCGTACTGTTCTTGGGGAGAAAGTGTGGGACAGAAGGGACTGCCTGGATAAAGTCGAGTTACTGTTGTCCTAGTAAATGAAAATTCACCCAACTATTTTGTACTTTTTAGCTCACATCTCTGGTTTAAGTTTTATCATATCCCAACTCTAAACTGAACATAGGTCAGAGATTGTAGCTGTTTTGGGAAGGAAGCAGTGTGTGTAACTCGGGATTTGAGGTAGCACTTCTTGGGACTTTATTTTAGGCAAATAGTTTGCTACCCAGCTATCTAGCAAATGCATGAGAAGGAAAAAATTAATGATCTGAAAAAAAAAAAATTGGTGTCAGTTCTGCTCTCTTTAGAGAGTTAAATCAATGCTTAAAGGCCAGTTGAGTTATATTGTCTGTGCAGGACTTTCTACAGTGAAAACACTTCATTCAGCTAAGACTGGCTTCAACATCCATCAACCCAGTCTTAATCAGGTAAGCTCTAGTAACAGGTGGTTGGTTCTAAGCATTTTCTTGTATTCTCCAGAATAATTTTGATTGTATTAAGCTTGCCAAGGTAAAGTGTGGGGCTTAGATTTATTGTTTAACCTATGACTATATTAAAATAGGCCTATTCTCCTGGCAGTAGGCCTGATTTATGGCACTGCCATAAATCAATTGTGCTGATTCAGCTGTTTGCATAGCTATTGTCTAAACATATCTTTGAAGTAATCCAGTTAAAAACCTCTTAAATTGAATCATAGTTGCACACAACCATTCCATCAGCATTGCTTAACTTCACAGAGGATTCCAAAAATACTGCTAACACCTGTTCCGTTTCACTGAGTTGAAAACCAAAGTGATTTTTTTATTTGAGGATTTTTTTTCCTTTGTACCTCTTTGAAAGTGACCCTGTCTAAGTCTGTATGGAAATTCCAGTAACTAAAACTCCTGCGTGAAAGAAGTGCCTCTTCAGTGAAATCATGGATGAATGCCAATATACAGTACAGTTCTCATACATGGTTGCTATTTGGGGCCTTTGCTTTGCAGATATAAATATATATGTATTTAATTTAACATATATTCCAATGTCTTTGGAGTCATTGTGGCCTTTCCTTCTGCCCTGCTGTAAATTCATCTCAAAGTCTACTGGAGTTACAATAGGTCTTTAGTCTTCATTTTTTTTAATGCACTCTGTAAAATGAGCAGACCTATGTAAAAACAGAACCACATGACAGTGAAGTTAAACTGTTAAACTCTCAATGCAAATAAATGAAGTACTACTTTTGTTTTGCATACTCCTTCACTCTGGAGGAGTTAAATCTCCTTCAGTATTAATCTGGGAATAGTAAGGGAGGGGTGAGTTGTTTACTTGTAAAAAAAAAAAATTACACAAAAGCATATTTATTCAGATTTCTATACAGATTTTTTTGAGTAAAGTTACTGTACGTTGGATATCTCACAATGCATCCTTATTTATTAAGTAACTTTTCTGAATTCTGTAATCAAGTTATTTATTTTGTATCTTTTGATTTTAATACTGTATTTTGGCACGAACCATTGAATTTTAGAGATGAGTCCACTGTACTAAGTGGGTATTTCCAGGTATGCACGTGTACTGCTTACCAAAAGTCTCTCTTTAAACAAATTAGTATTTGAGGACTGAAATCTTTCTAAAAACAAGCCTTGAAATGTGAGTATGATTTCCTGTGGTGTTTGGTGTGTAACAAATTTATATAGCTAAAGCTTGTTTTGTGAGTTGAAATTCTGAAGTACAAGATGCCTCACCAATTGTATCTTCCTGAATTGTTTCCAAGTGCAGATGATGAAATGCATTTTATAAATAACCTTTTAGAATGTTTTTAATAAAAGCAATTTCTGTCCCTTGGACATGTCTTATTTCAGTTTCTCAGGGAAATACTGTAACAACACTATTTGCCTCTCTTCTGTGAATTCCTTTGGAGTTTAGAGGATGAGGTTGTAATCCCTCAACTTGTCAAGGGGTTGCTATACCCTGGAGTGACAGATCTTTGGGAAGTGGCACAGAGGAGTGTTAGCAAGTGGGGTGGGAGGGAGAAGAACCCTGCCTGTGGGATCACAGGATGTGGGGCAGGAACAGACCCTCGTGTTGGTCAACAGCTACAGGGTGGATGTGGGGAATGGCTCCCAGCATATGCAGAGCGAAGGCTGAGGGCAGGTTCATGCAGAATATGAGCAAATGTGATGATGTTTGAAAAGTTGCAGGGAGGGAAGCTTGCCCCAGTAGGTTCCAAATTGTCCTTTAGTATTTCTAGCTGTGAGAGGACTTCTACATGTATGTCATCTTGGGATTCAGGCTGGGAAATGTAAGGTCTAGAGAGCCTGAAAGATGATGGTATTTCATAAATGAATCTTAGCCTGCAGTTTAAACCCAATTCAGAATTTTCATGGACTGCTACACCCAGAAACAGCCAGAGAAAATGCTACAGAGCATTGGCAAGCCTCTTGCTTCCTGGTGCAAAAGCTGTGCTGATAACCCTTAAGCCTAGTCCAACGTTCCCCCAACAGACAGCCATCAACTGTGGCTGGCAAAAGGCAGAAATGTGTATGTTCCTGTTGGGGAAAGGAGGGTTTCTGCTCAAGTTTGCAGTTTCTCCTGTGATGCTGCCAGGAAAGTGTAGAGCAAGGACTGGAAGCAGGCTTGAGGGAAGTGGCACCTGAGAAGGTGCTGCCTCTGGGATTTTTGAATGCTGTGGGGAAGAAAGTTGAAGCAGACCATGAGCAGGTTCTGCTCCATGCTTCTTCCTGTGAAAAGGAAAAACAGAGCCATGGTGCCCTTCTGAGCCGCATCCTCACTTTAGACTCTGCCCTGATACCCTGGCTGTCCCACCTTTCCTTTCCCTAACCCAAGCAACCTAGCTGAAAAAAGAGCCATACAGGAGCTCCTCAAAGGGATGAACTGTTGGGTCTTTCATACTGTCTCCAGCCAAGTGACAGTAACCTGTGCTGTCAGAAGGCCCTTTGGGAAGAGCCCCAAGCTGGGTTTTTCCACACTTGCCTTTCCTCAGCCTGGCAACTTCTCAGGAGTCTCAGCAGTTAGTGGCCCATATGGGGCAGAGCCTTTTACAGGTGGGGGCTGCCTATGAGTAGCCCCATGGGATGAGGCTGGGACCTGATCCCCAAATGCCCTGGAGGCATGGGGGAATTGCTGTTTGGAGGAGAAAGCGCAGGAGAGGCGAAGTATGTGCTGAGCTGACCTGCAGGGCTATGACACAGCTTTGCACTGTCAATGGAGTTAGCTGGTGACGTTGCGTCTGGGGGGTTGTGCTGGGTACTGCAAAGTATGAATTAGTATTGAACTTGAGGCAGGCAAGTGGTCCCTCTTTGTTTCTTAGAGTGAGCCTCTTTCTTTGACATCAGGCATGTGGGGAGAGGAGATGTTGCAGACCCTGGGTGATGTTCTTACTGCAAAATTGCCTTTTCCTGCTTACCCTAAGCCTGTTTGTTAGATGATTTGGTAAGTGATTGCTGCATGAAAACATAGCAGGAGCATATCATGCTGCTTCTGCCTCTGCTGCACCTCCTTTTTTCAAAGTATAGCTGTATGTGAGGACTACAGCTTGCTGAAAGAGAAGGAATGGCTATTTGGCTTTTGCTGACACTAGTCCACCATTTTCTTTTCTCTCAGACTTTGCAGTTAGTCTGCAGCTTTTCCCAGCTGTGGTCTGAAGGTAGTCTGAAGCTGTAAGGCTATGTCAGTCCACCAGTAAGCACAGAAAACCCTCCTTGCCACAAACAAAAATAATGATTAAAAAAAAAAAAAGGTAAAAAAATTACCATGCACTGCTGCCAGTCCTCAGATTATTTTCTCTGGACCTTGCAAAAGGGGTTGGTCTCTGAGGTACTGACATTTACCTCCCCTAGCCTTATGCCTAAAACTTATTAATCAGTTTAGGAATGGCACTCACTCACTTCAGACCTTTCCAGTTCCTCCTGCGATACTTGCAGGTAAGGGTGGGGTTGGAGAGGAGCATGAAGGTGGGTAAGGGATGGGGACAAGGTTGAAGGAAGCAGAGCCTCAGCAGAGTCTGGCTGTGGCACTTTTTGAATGTTTTGGGGAAGTTAAATGTTGGTATGAGAAGGTTCTGCTCTGTTGGGAAGGTACTGTTGGCCTCACTTGGGGGAAAGAAGAGGAAAATGGAGATGAAAAGCAGGAAGCTGTTCTCTCTCCTGAGAAACTTTGTCACACCAGTCTTTCCAAGACTTTCAGAAGATAATAGTTACTTGGGCAGGGTTGTTCCTAGTCTAAAATCATTACATACTCCTAATAGTTTTGTGCAAGCGATGATAGTATACTTAATTGTGTTTTGTAGCCAATTAAACTAGGTAGTACTGTGTCTTTAATGTAGGAAGAAGAGACTTTCTTTTTTACCTTCAGGAAAGGATAGAGAAATCATTCACCTTTGCTGTGGTAGAATCACATCTTTGAGGAACTCTCGTCAGAGCCTCCATCACTTCCCACCACCTTTCTAAAACAGCAAATACAGTTTGCTTGCTATCAGGCAAGAAATTAAGATCCTACTTGGTATTAATCAGGTGTCAATATTAAAGTAATACAACAGGGCTGTAGCCTGAAACTTTATTCATGTACTTTGGGGTTTTTTTGTTGTTGTTGTTTTGGGTTTTGGTTTTTTTAAAGCAGTTGACAGGGATCTTCTCTTAGTTTTGAAGATAAGATTGCATTGATTGAGTTGTTACTGAATTTGAAGAGTTTCAGGAACTGTAATAAAAATGAAAATTAATATTTATGTGGCCTACAGAAGCACAGGCACGTTTAACTGACACTTTCAGTAAATGTACATAACCTGTCCTGCTGCTGTAGTTAGTACTGAGGTTTCCATTAAAATCTACTAGCAAAGTGATAGCTGCACCTGACTCCCTTTTTTCAGGGATTCTTTCACAATGTGATATTGTAGTCCTCAATTAGATACGTAAGAAGTGGTTTTCGGTTATTTGAAATAATTTTTCAGTTACTCAGAAATCGCAAGGTCAATACCTAAGTATACATGCAAAAATGCATGTCCTAAAAATCAGCACCAAGTGACATCTGCCTGTATGTCCACACAATAAGCAGTTTTCAGTTTTTATGAATTTGCAGTCATAAATGTATTAACTAAATGGGCATGTCAGGGCCACTTAATTAAGTACTACTTTAAAATTAAAAACAGTATGTGAACAGCAAGATTTATTTTTCAATCAGTCTTTACTAGTGCAACAGTTAAAATACGCCATGAAAATTACTGCTTCATTATGTTGTTGCAATGCCAATATGATCAAAATAAGTGGTTTGTATAAAATCAGAAAGTTATTTTAAGAAGCCTGATCAATATATACAGATTGTAGTTGTAGTAAACAGCACTGTTGTGAGGAGCTTTTGAGTAAGCTAGTCATTTTATAACATCAGGAATGCCACATATCCCTCGAGTGTTTACTAGAGTAAGGAATTCTCATCTTCATTAAGAATTCATTCATTAGTTTTCTTTATCTTCTTATCCCAGCCTCTGCAACCATTTCAGAAAAGGCACCTTTTCGTTGTAACAAATTATGTGGTGTATCATATTCTAGAATCCTTCCTGCGTCCAGAACAAGCACTCTACAATGCAAAAGCAGAAAGATTACAGAAAAAGAAAGATGAGCTATTCAACCATATTTTCCAGGCCTAATACAGTTATCTCTGGATAATGGGAACTCTTACTTGGAAGAAATATCATTGAACAAGATAATTCATCGGTTTCTAAAACTAGGAACTCCTATATTTTAAAAAGCCTTTTGAAAATGGCATTTTTGCTTAATCGATAAAAATTCTATAGTATAGTCCATTTACTCTGGAGAATTAAGTGGTCTTAATAGTAGCTTATACCTGCACCTTAGCAGGAAAAATATTAAATTAATTCTGTAATTAGAAGGGGGAAACAGAACACAGTCTCTTGATATTTAAATAATATTGATGCTGAAGTCTTTTGTGATACCTTGGATTGTACAGATACAAAGATACTAAGGTAAAAAGTGTTGGAGTGTAAAATTTAGTAAGTCTGAAAACTGATGCATTTAAAGGAAGCCATTTATTTTTAAAATGGCTTACCAAAACTTACTTACCTCTCTGAATCCATTACTGTATGTAACCTGTGGGCTATAGTTAATATTGTGCAGTCGTAAAATTCTCTTTTGATGGTGGACTGCACCAAGTTATCTGTTTCCATGTCAACAGAAGCTGTCGCCTCATCTAGGACCAGGATTTTTGTCTTTCGGAGCAAAACACGGGCCAGACAGACCAGCTGTCTCTGCCCAACACTGTTAAAAATACATTTGAGAAGGCCAGGTCAGGCACATTGAGAAAGGGAAGAACAATATAAAGCTGTGATTACTGCGGAGCCTATCTGTTCTATCTTTCTTAGCAACACTTTATACTTCTCAAAAGACTACTGAAATCTGTTCACCTTGTTTTGGAAGTTTTGCTTTCTTCTTGCTCAGCATACCAATAATAGTTAAGGTGTGACTCAAACACCTGTGGCTGAACTTTGTAGCATAAACCTAGTCTTGCCTACAATTTCTATATTTGCATTATAATGAGGACTCTGAATAAGCCAGATTGAATGCTAAACCACTTTTTAATGATGTTCAGTGTAAAGGTTTGGATACTCCTGTATGTTAGCTGTGGTGTATGCCTTCTAGAAACTTCCTCCTGAAAATGATCTGTCAAAAAAATTCAAGTTGATATTCAGTACACTCCATTTAAGACCTGCCCCTTTGCTGATGGATTTGTGTCCTAGAGCTTAGAGTCGTTTTATTTCAAGTGTCACCCTCGTTACATAACTATGGGTTGATGTTTTACATGGAAAAAATTAGTTGCTTTGCAAAGCACGTAAAGGAAAGGAATAAGCCCTCTGCAGTTTTGCCTTCTTTCCAGGTTTGCTGGTTTTGGTTTGGGGTTTTTTTCTTTTCTGTTTTGTTGGGGTTTTTTAAGTTTAAATAAATGAGCACTTTTCTACCCAAATCTAAGTAGGCAGTGCATGAATTGCCCCTCCCCCCACACTCCTTTACAATTACTCATATACTTCAGCTGAAAATAGTCTACTTCCTTGGCTTCCCATACAGCACAGGCCATAAAACTTTATCCAGTTGTGAACAGTTTGCCACCTCAAAGAAATTTGTACTACCAGAATAATTCTACTTAGAATGACAAGAGAAGTGTCATTTTTATACTGACACTTTCTGATGTAAATTCTCTGCAAGAAACACATAGTTTTACAGTACCAGAAAATAACTGCAATAGCACTTTCTTGTTTATGTACCTGAGATTTTCACCACCTTCTGAAATCTCATAAAGGAGCTTCTTTGGGAGTGACTGCACAAAATCCTTTAAGTCACACAGTTCCAGTACCTCCCACAGTTCAAGATCAGAGTGTTTTCCAAGTGGATCCAAATTTGACTGCAGTGTCCCAGAAAACAAGACGGGGTCCTAAATAACAGCAGAATGTGAGTGCACAATTCCAACACAAACCTAAAACAGCCTGCCACAAATCCTGACATTAACATAGGGAACTGGGACAAATGATTTTGGAAATGAAGCTTTGCAAGGGAAATTGTAATGTTTTGAAGCTGGGGATGAAAAGACAAAAAATCACGTGGGGTCTCAGTGTGCTCAGTTCTTCATTAAGGTGAAACGTAAAGAGCAAAATATGTCTTACGCATTCTCTGTACTACCAGTTCTATGGCTGACTAAAGACCTGCCCAGCACCTGGCAACTGCAACAACATATGAGTTATTCCTATTGTCAAGTTTGTGAAGCACTGGATACTACATCCATGAACACTGTTAAGAAAGATTAGAAGGCTATGATTATGATTCAAATATTCTTAATTTCCTACAGGAAAGGTGAAATATTCAGCAGTAAAAACAAAAGCAATTATTGCATAAATGAACATCACTAGCTTCTGTGCACTGAATACAGCAGGGAATGTCTGGAAAAAAGTACACGTAGGCTAGTACATGCCAGGATGCGTATAGGTCACATCTACCACTTGTGACTGTAGAAACAAGCATTCAGTAGTTAAGTCTAAACACTTTTTTTTGGATGTACACAAAAGCTTTTTTCTTAAAAAGGCAAATTTAAGAAGTCAGTACTTGACATATGAATATGAATACCTGCACAGATTTATAAACAGAACTGATGTTTTTAGAGGCAGTGGACACCTTGACTAAGTGCAGTCACAGTGGTTGTGACCCAATAGGTAGACTGTAAAAGGCCAACAACATTCACTAGCAAGTTACATGCAAGCAGAATAGTGATAATTTTTAGGGAGCTAGGTGACCAAAAAGGACTGTTAAAATGGTATGAGATCTTGTACATATTCTTCATTTAAACCTCATGTTACTTGCATTAGAACATCATTGAAGTAATTTTCAAATCTGTACTTTAATATGATTGTTAAAAACTTTTTCTGTGAGATAGATTTGACTCATCTGAAAAAGTATCTGCACACTGAAAACTTTGGTATCTTGCCATGCCCTTTTTTCTGTCCCAGACTTTCAACTTCATCTAGTTCCATTCTCCCGACCTATGCAATTCAACACTCCAGACTCCACCTACTCTCCACAAGTTTCAGTCTCCATTTTTCCACCCTTCCAGTTCTAGTTTCCTTGTCTGATCCCAGCTTCGGTTCAGTTCACTGAACTTTCCTGTACCTCTCTCAATTTAGTTGCCTTGATGTGGATCCAATATACTCCATTCACAGTAAATCAGACCTGCAACTGCAGCTGAGAAAATACCGTGTAATTTACAACTGTCAGACGTTGTGCAGATTCATAGAGTATTGGTTGCTTAAAACAAGAAAAATGTTACAACTGAGCATGTAAGAATTGTGTTTTGAAGGCCTGCAGCATAATCAAATTTGGTTTAGGATTGTCATTTCTGACCCAAAAGTTATATCAAAAACTAAATTTATCATTCCCCCGAGCAAATATATTTCTCAAAGAAAAGCAGCCAAGGATTTGAAGGAATATATACATATTTTTTTCTATTCAGCTCATTCTTGGAAAGACCCAAGCTATTTTGTTTAAATATTAGCCTTGTCTCCATGCACAGTCTATGGTAGAGACACACAGGAAATATTACCAGGGTTAAAGCTCCAGAAAAGCTAGGAAAAAAAAAAAAAATAGACCTTCCTTTGGAAAGTGTCAGATAAATTTATTGTAAGTGATGTTAACATCACCCATGCACAAAAATGCTTTTATGAATGGCATTCAGGGAACATGCAAAAAGTCTTCAGGTGACCATTAAATTTGTGTTCTAGGTTTTACTTTATATTAGAGCATTTCAACATAAGTCAGTTTACCAATGTTGTGGTTTAAGCCCAGTCAGCAACTTGGCACCATGCAGCCAATTGCTTATTCCCCCCATTCCCAGTGGGATGGGGAGAATTGGAAAAAAAAAGTAAAACTCATGGGTTGAGATAAGAATGATTTAATAACTAAAGTAAAATAAAATGTAATACTAACAACAACAACAACAATAATAATAATAGTAGTAGTAATTAAAAGGAATATAATACAATTTAAAAAAAAAGAAAACCCAAGAAAAGACAAGTGATGTACAGTGCAATTGCTCACTACCCGCTGACTGATGCCTGAGCAGTGATCTGCCCCTCCCAGCCAACTGCCCCCAGTTTCTATACTGAGCATGACGCTCTATGGTATGGAATATCCCTTTGGGTCGTTTGGGTCAGCTGTCCTGGCCATGCTCCCTTCCAGCTTCTTGTGCACCTGCTTGCTGGCACAGCATAGGAAACTGAAAAATCCTTAACTTGGGATAAGCACTACTTAGCAACAACTAAAACATCAGTGTGTTATCAACGTCATTCTCACACTAAATCCAAAATACACTGTACCAGCTACTAAGAAGAAAATTAACTCTATCCCAGCTGAAACCAGGACAACCAGCATGAACACAATCCTAATGATACGTGAACTAAACTTGAGTTTCCTGCCCTGTTCTGAAGTAAGCAGGGACAGCTTTATGTGACAGACAATAGCAGATTAATTTAAATACATATTACATGATTCATGTATTCATCACTTTATTCCCTACAGTTTTCAGACATAATTACAGTTATTTTAAAATATTTTTGCCTTCAGGTGGGACTTGAAAACACTTTATGTAGCTATACACATATAGATTCTGGAGAACATTGGGCTGCATCAAAAGAAGCGTGAACAGCAGGTCAAGGGAGGTGATTCTCCCCCTCTGCTCTCATGAGACCCCACCTGGAGTCCTGCGTTCAGCTCTGGACCCCCTCAACATAAGAAGGACATGGACCTGTTGGAGCAAGTCCAGGGGAGGGCCACGAAGATGATCAGAGGGTTGGAGCCCCTCTCCTATGAAGACAGGCTGAGAGAGTTGGGGTTGTTCAGCCTGGAGAAGAGAAGGCTCCAGGGAGACCTTGTAGCAGCCTTCCAGTACCTAAAGGGGGCCTACAAGAAAGCCAGAGAGGTGAGACAAGGGGAGTCAAAAGAATCTCAGTAGACATAATAAGGGGGATGAAGGATGATGTTTAGCGCTTACATTGTTGAAATTAGCTGAGGCAAAGACAGTCTTTGATAAGAAGAGCTAGTCCCAAGGACCAGCCAATGAGGTAAAGACAGCTCCTGATAAGAAGCAGGAGCAGGCCCCAAGAGCCAGCTAAGACTGGTCTTGCAGCTTGGGTGAATACCAAGAAATCACTGTGCCTGCGCAAGAAAAAAGGTTACTAGCGGTGACGAAGAAGAGTCATCTATCTTCATCTCTGCGACCACCAGACGACCACCATAAAGAGGCACTGCGCAAGCGCAGTTGAGAGGAGGCTATGGAAATGACCTCTCGGAGCTAATTTTAATATGAAGCGGGGATAGGTCATGCATATGTATAGGCGTATTGTGAATATGTAACACTTGACCGTATAAACTTGAGACAAACTGCCGAGTCGGGCGCGCACGACTTTGGTGGGACTACCCCCCGTGCGGCCCAGCGCTGAATGAACATACCTACTTTACAATCTCACTGATTGTGGAGTCTGTTTTCCGCATGTCAGAGGGACTCTTTACCAGGGCATGTAGTGATAGGATGAGGGGTAATGGCTTTAAACTGAAAGAGGGTGGATTTAGATTAGATATTAGGAAAAAAAAAATTTACTGTGAGGGTGGTGAGGCACTGCAACATGTTTCCTAAAGAAGTTGTGGATGCTCCACCCCTGGAAGTGTTCAAGGCCAGGTTGGATGGGGCTTTGAGCAAGCTGGTCTAGTGGAAGGTGTCCCTGCCCATGGCAGCGGGTTTGGAACTAGATGATCTTTAAGGTCCCTTCCAACCCAAACCATTTTATGATTCTATGAGTTATTCTAGCTAAGACTGTTAAACTAAACCTGGCATAATAAAACCTGATGTCATACTTGTGGTCTCCCTGTTTTGAGGCTTCTTCCATGTAATTGCCAACATGCAGTTGTGACATTTTTCAGGATAGCATTATGCCGGCAGTACTGAAGATTACTGTCTAATGAAATAGCTAAGATTCTCAAAAATCCAATTCTAAAGCCTGATAGGCCATAACAGAGCCTGTTTTCAAAGATCACTGAAACTCTATTGGAGTTTTATACCTCTGTCTCTTGGCAGCCTGTGAACTTTGGGGTTATAATTTCTCAAAAAAAAAGTGTCTTGTGTTAGTCAAAAAAAAAAAAGTTATCTCTAAAACACATCTCACCTGTGGAATAATGTTAAGATTTCCACGTAGGTCATGGAGTCCAATAGTTGATATATCAATTCCATCAATAATTATTTTGCCTTCAGATCTCTCTAGAACTCTAAACAAGCAATTTGTGAGTGTTGATTTACCAGCTCCTGTTCTTCCAACAATTCCAACCTGAAACATAAAGTTTTCTGATAAAGGCTATAACTTTCCATGCTACACATTCTATATGAAATATGATTAGTGAATTCAGTGTCAACTTTCAGTTCAAAACTTCAGTTTCTTTCACCAACATGCAATCCTAGAGGTGGATAAAACTGAAACTCACTTTTGGAACACGTGACTTGCAATCACAGCTCTCCCTCAGAAGCTGTACAGCCTACGCCTGGTTCAGTGGCAATCCTTTCCATTCCCCTCCCTTTTGTCTAGCACTCTTCAGCTCAAACCAATGACTCCAGACTAGGTCTCACTTGGTGTTCCTTGACCCCAAACCCAAAGCTGATTAGCACTAATCTGGCAGCGTATTCCTCTACATAAATATTCAGCACAGTGGACAAGAGGTTTAATTTCAAATTTGGATCTTCCTTAAAACTGCTAAATTCATAAAACATTATCTCAGTTTCTTACAGGGATAAGAATTTCTACATAGTAGGAGAAAATACTTTTCCCTTTCTCATTTGTCTTTTCTTTAAAGTCTTATCCACTTAACATCTTCCCTGTTCAACATCATCTTGCTGTATCTAGTATTGGAGTCTCCTCATATGAAATCCTTTTGAAGCAGAAAGTTAGGAAACAGAATTTTATACCTCCGATTTATTTCTTCTTACGTACAGTACCTTCTCTTTACTCTGTGTCTGAAAAGAGACATCATTCAGGGCTAAACCAAGATCCTTCCTGTACTGAGCCTTGTAGTTTACAAACTCTATTATTCCTCTATCGGGCCACCCCGCTGGTGGTCTTTTTGACATTATCCATGGTTCCTGGAATTAACACCATTGGTATTTCAGTATATGACAGTAAAAATGTTACAAGTTAATAAAAACATTAGAAAAATTATATATATCTTTAAAAATCCCTGGAGCTTTAGGATAATTCCAATGCAATATAAGGGAAGGAGAACCTACTCATGAACACTGGGCAGAAACATTCCACACGGTTTTTTTCAGGGGTTTTGGTTTGTGTTTTTTTTTTTTTTTAACAACATCTTATACACTCATTTAAAAAAGTAGACTCCATTTAACTGGGTAGTTGCTAATAGTCTGGTATCTGTTCCATCAACTGACAGGAATTGAATTTAATCTGATGCCTAATCTCCCAAATATTTAAAATGCATATTTTATGGGAAACATTTTAAGAAGTAGAGTAGGAGACAACAGAAAGATGTGAAAAAAAGTTAAAAAACATAAACATGGGGGAAAGGGTAAAAGAGAATGAAGAGGTAGAAGAGAGTCTTGTTTCCGAGACAGACTAAGGCTCTTATGCCTCTGTACTTGACATGCGTACTACTTTCAGAAAAGCACAATAACCAAAGAAAATTGGCTTGAAACAAATGTCTCTCCAGAAATGAGGTGACTAACAGTTAGGGGTCTGACAGGCCTCTCTTCCCGTCTTAAAATGCTCCTTTTGGTTGCACATAGCATAAGAGAGTTCACTTGAGCTGTAGCTGCATTAGTCTTACTATAAAATCTATTGCTAAGAAGGATGCCAAGCAATTTACTAGTCAAAATAGGAATAAAACTGCTATGACTAAATGTAATGAAGAAGCTACATATTATTCTCAATGTTAAAAAAATGAGAAAGTATTTAATAACAAATTGTAACCTATTACCACTCACCAACATTAAAGTCAATCGAAGTTAATAATTTTCTATGCACATAAATAAATATTCAAGAAGAATGCTCACCATTTCAAGAGGAATGCTCACCTCTTTATCCATTTTTGCATATTCATAAACTCTTTCAACTGAAACTGCATTGGTCTTGATTTCACATGCTTTACGCACCCAAAAATTTAGACTCTGAATTATCTGGGGAAATAGTTGCATCACAGAATGTAAAAATTTGACTACTAGAATACAGCATGCTGATTTCAAAACTTACCCTGAATTTAATAATCACAGAAGCCAAAAAGTGTACAGAAAATGATGAAATGCCAAATGAACTATCACTTAGAAAATCACTGATCTTGGCATTCCTCTGAGCACTTCTTGTCTGCTTTTAAGACTGACCAATGGCTATTGTAATTTTCACTAACATAACAGCTCCAGAAATCTGAAACTACTTCAGGATCAACAGAAAGTGCAGAGTAATTATGTGATATGTTGAAAGGAAAAACATATACGGCTCATATTGTGGGTACATTATTGTACTATTCCCTAGGTAAAGTAAGCTAGCAATACAGAACAAAGAATCTGTAATGGAGATATGTATTTGGTCTACCATGTCTGGCAAATTTGACGGGTTCAAACACTGGGAATGCTTCTGCAGACAGAATTGGTACCACTTCCATGGTACCAATTCTGTGGTTAAATATTCCCACTTCTATAGGAAAAAAGTGAGCCAAAAGAATTCTTAGTCAACTGTTTTGAGATGCTGTATGAAACTAAATAAAGAATGGTGTCAATTTGACATCAGACGGAGGTGAAAAACTGTGCAGTACTTGTGACTGTCATCACCAAGTATAGGATGATATAAAGGAGATTCTTCAATCTCTGAATAATAGAAAATGGAACTCTTTTGAGTTGGGGGTGATGTGGATATGCCATGACAGGTAATTGTCTGTATATTTTTTTTGTATTTCTATTCATTAGTATCTGTCAGCTGTGTTTCTGAAGCACTTACCACAGTGAGAATCTGGATACAGCTAGACTCCTAAGCATCACAAGATTAAAGAAACTTGGATGCTCAGTTTGTGTATGCATAATACTTAAGATTTATTTTAACTAGCAACTTATCAATACAATTTATCTTACTTCAAGACATATTTCAAATGTGGCTCTCACATATTACTTTTACAAGAACAATGCCGAAGTAGATGATTTTATTCAACTTCTACATAAGCATTCCTACATAACATTCAGTAAGTGAACAAGAAATCAGTTATGAAGAATAGTTGTACCTGTTCTTATTTGGTTTAACAAAATACTTAAAAATAAACCATACCTAGTTTCATTAACTTGATTTTTAAATATGTTTGAATAATTATTATTTCATCTAAATTCAGAAGTGGAAAATAATTAATGTGAAGCTTCCCAGAATTAATGGAATTCAAAGGAAAACTCTGTTCTGCCCATGGGATTTAGTTTCATCGATGCCACCATGTATATTCACCTACCTAACTTCATTTATGTATTCTTCTCTTTTCATATGCAATGTGGTAGCAGCAAAAAATTTATACCATTACTTACATTTAGAGCATAGGATATTGATAAACCCACTGTAGAGGAACTCACTGTATTTCCAGCTAGTACTACAAACAGTGCAGCAAAGAACACCATTAAACTTCCCAGAAATTCAAGCCTGACAGATAGCCACCTGTAGTAAATCAAGGCAAAGAAAAAAGTGAATTACCTCCAAATTTTTTATAGTATAGTGAATATATTGCTAATATAATGACTCTTTGAGATCGTTATATTAGCAATTTACCCACTTTACAAGAGAGATAAGCACTATCATTCCCATTTTACAGATGGACTGGGGAGGGAATATGACATATCTAGAACTGGTAGCACCACTAAAAATAAAATGCAGGTCTCAACTCCTGGCTAGTGCTCCCTTCACTCCTCATACTGCTTTCCTACTCTTCCTATCTGGAAAAGATTCAGGTATATGACTGAAAACCAGAACTGAAAATCTTCTCCTTGCTAATCTTTGCCTGTAATTGAACTGAATCACAAAGGAAGGAGAGGAAATGGACTTATTTCATTAAACCCACGATTCCACTCTCAAGACCTACTTCCACATGAACTACTGAACTATAAATTTGTTCATAAACTTGTAAGAGGAACTGTTAGTTGAAATGTACCACAGTCCATGCTCATGACCTATTGGTAAACTTTTTTTTTTTTTTTTTAATATTCTCATCCCAGACAACATATGCATATTTTCTATAAACATGCTAGTTTCTGGTACATAAAGAAGAAATCATCCTAGTGCTTAGACATAATCTATGCTTTCATTACAAATAGTGGTGGATAAATTGCTCTCGTCCTTCTGTTTCTCAGTGGATTTACTCCGACTAAAGGAGTGACTCAAGCTCAGCTCAGTCAAGTGTCTCAGCTCAGTCACAGATGTAGAACTGCTGTAAAGTACCTGTTGGAGATGACGCTGTTGTAGAAGTAAACTAAGTTCTCATACACAACATCATTATTTTTTCTAATGAATCTCTCTTGGTGGCCAAATGCTCGAATTGTTGATCGCCCTGCAAGAGTTTCATTGAAGTGGGAGATCACAGGGGAATGTGATGCTCCTCCTAGCCGTCGAATTTGTCGTGAACTCGCTATGTAGTACCGCTAATAAAACAGTACAGACAAATAGACATTTTAAGTTGCCACAGTTTCTTTTACATTGTTTAAAGTATTTGCCATATTTATTTCCAGTTAAGTAATCTGTTAAGTAATTCCTGTAAATTTTGAATATGAAAAAGTTGGAAATGTCTACACAGAAAAAAAGGTATTCACAAACAGCACAGAAAAAAAAAAATCTGTCTCTTGGGACACACCAACATTGTAACGCTGACACAACTGCAATACATAAATTACTGGCAAGGTTAAAATAAGAGAACATTATTTCCAAATTCTATAGAAAATGTGCTATACCACAAGAGGTGTGTAACAACCAACTAAAACTTCTACGTAAACTTTCAAATTAGAATGTCCCGCTTCTTTCTCAAATGAAAGACAGCCTTTATTTCTTCAATGTAATGATGTCTATATTTAAATTCCTTAGTAGAGACTGATTCCAGACACTCTTTTCCTTCCTCTATATTCTTATTGTAAGAATCTTTTAAGGTCTTTAATCATAGACCATACTTTGAGCATCAAGAAACAGGAATGTAGCCATTAGTCTTTCTGAAACATTACTTTTTGGTTTCTCAGTAGCATAACTGACACTTGACAAAAAATAGCACAGGTACTTTAGGCATCGTTCTATTTTACATCTGCTGTTTCAGGGTTACCCTTCAACTTTTAACTTTCACTATAATATACACCCCATATTTTCAGGTAACTTCATCAAATTTCTTGGTGGGATCTATATCAAAAATGTATCTTCCTAAGAATAAGGAAAATACAAAGAGAAAAACGTAAGTCGTTAGAAGTTCCCAAGCATTACAGGATATATTCAAGAAGTGTTCCAATTTCCTTTTAAGAAGCCTGAAGATTTTTTCTGAAAGCAATTTCAAATGTTTTATATATATATATATATGTTTGGGGTTTTTTTTCACAATAAGGAATAACTTAAGCCTGTATCCTTGACTGCTTTGGATATTTCACCCACATACATCTAGAAACCCTTATAAAAGCTTAATGCACTTACTTGAATAGTAAAATAAAAGTATCCCAGGGGAATAACTACCACTATGAATAGTGGTGAGGCAGATGTGATAACTAGAATGGTTCCAATAACATCTAGTGTACAATTTAGCCAAGTTCGTAAGTAATAATGGAAACGTAAGTCCACTATAAATAAGTCCTGTAATAATGCACAGAAGAATCAAGATTTTGTGAGTAAATTCCACTAAAAACTTCAAGAAAGCATCCTTTAAAAATGGAATCAAACTAAAGTATCTTCAATAAAAATTAGTAGGATCCCTCCTGATTATATCGTAACAAAATGTATTCATATATTATTATTGTTTTCTAAAAGTGAAATAGATATAATAGCTTTTAGACTACTCATAGTATGTCAGAGAACAGGCTCAGAGTGTGTGACGTCAAAAAGAGACAGCTCTTGCTATTTTGCTACTCAATACTATTTAGCTTATGTAAAGCATAGCAGACTGAAAAGAAGGCCAGGAATTCAGATCCTATCTCTTGCATACTCCTGTTATTAATTCTAGAAGTGTACTGAAATATTAATATTAATCTCTTACTGTACACGGTAAAGCTTTTTCAAACCCAGTTTCTAATATATTGCTACCAAAGACTAGGGGCTTGAGTGAAACCTAAGTCAACTCATGTTTTAGTGTATCACGCGATCACTCTTGTGTCTATTCTTGAGAACACAGCTATGAACAGTCACTGTATTTTCAGTAATTGTTAATGCATTGCAACAATCTAGTTATGATGAGAGTGGGAAGTATTAAAGTCATAGTAAATAACATTTGTTTGTGTATTAGAGGTTCCAATTAAAGCCAAAACACTACAAAAATAGAAAATAACATTCACTTTAAGTATATATACCTCTGAGAATGTGAATTTAATGTATTAATTGGTTTTGACAATAACATTTGATTCTGATATGCAATATACTATCGAAGAAAAATATAGGGGTTTTTTTTTTTAAAACAGATCAGATTTAGGTCTGGTAAACTTGTTGCACTGCAGGAATGGCCTTTGAGTAATGGCCTCCCAATGATCTTGGACAGGGTCTATACAACTTCTACTAATAACATGTTTTGGTGATTTTGTAAGAAAATAGCTTTAAACAGTTTTTTAAGTTTTTATGTACTGAAACAGCTTTCTATTGCTAGCTATTGCATTCACTTACTTTGGTATCTTTAATTTTTCAGCAATACTAAATGGAGTTAAATCTGTAGTCACTTAAGCTTCATTTTCATAAAATGGAAAATACACATGAGTTTTCCCCTTACCTTTGTAAATCTATTGATGATCTGACCAACTGGATTAGTTTCAAAATGCTGAAGAGGAAGGTGCAACACATTGTCTAACAGCTGATGATGCAATGCCCGAGAAGCAGACAGGGATCCCCTGGTGAGCACATAAGCACTGCAGCAAACGAGAAGACCTTGTGAATGGATACATTAAAAGACAGTATGAATGGTTGGGAAGGGAAAGGAAATGGAGCTTGTTTCTGTCAATGTTTTCTACCACAGTAAGCACAGTCCCACTTCATATCTTAGATTTACAAATGTACATATTTGTATTTTGTTGATACATCTTACTACTTCATAAGTATGTTTTTCCTGCAATTAATTCTCTCATGCTAGCATGCCACTACACATGAACACAGGTTTCCTTCCTCACTGAGATGCCAACATAAATTCATTAGGTTACACTTGGATGTTCCAAGAATTCACAGAAGTATCATAAAATTAAACAGCATTTTCTTTGACATGTCTGTATATCTCTTCTCCTCTCCCCAGATTAAACTATTATACTTTGTTGCATACCATTCTGTTTATGAAACAACCAGCATTATTTCTTTACTAATACATATTCAGGCAGATCAAACTTAGCAAATGGTGAGAAAACAGTCATAAATGCTCATCCTTGCCTTGTATGAATCCCAGAAGCCCATAGATACGAAGTTTATAGATTTGTGATTGTTTCCATTCTGTGAAATCATTAACTTTTGCTGTTTCTGCAGTCCAGGTGCTAAGCCATAGATTTTGTCCAATGGCTAGTGCATTTTGTCCTAAGTAAGCAGCTATAGTTAGCCACATCCATTGCCAGTTGAAGGCCTTGGAGGTATTTCAAAACAACTGACATTTTCATCTAAATATATTAAAAAAATAGAACATATTAAAAAGAGTTACTCTTAAAATCATTATCATTGTGAAGGCAAATACATATTATATAATGTGAATTGGATACATTAAA
The DNA here is from genome assembly GCF_026419915.1 of Harpia harpyja. Classification (NCBI taxonomy): domain Eukaryota; kingdom Metazoa; phylum Chordata; class Aves; order Accipitriformes; family Accipitridae; genus Harpia; species Harpia harpyja. Next base: position 30,335,557 of record NC_068947.1, read on the forward strand.
TTCAGAATAAATCTAAAGAATTTCTTAACTAAATCTGGTAACTTAGGTATATAAAATCATACTGTAAAAAGGTTTCCTCTCCCGCTATACTCTGCTCTTTAATGATTCATATTCTAGGCAATCTTGCTTGTGACAGTTTCCAGTCTCAGACTTAAAAAATCTTACCTATGTAGATTATACAAAACAAACAAATAAAAACAAAACAACCAACCAACCAAACAACAGTACAATTCCTGGGCAGTTTGTATGAAGCAAATCTTACTCTATCCATCAATGGAACTAGAAACTTTAGAACTGCCACTCTGGGCTACTGGAGCCAAGGAAATTAGTGTCAGCAGGAGAAAGTTCTCATCCTTGGTGTGAATGGGGACTAATGGGACCAAACTTAGCTAGGCCACTTGAAAGGCAGAACTGGTAGGAGCAGAATAATGACAGATTCTTGGATTTCACTGCAGGGTCTGCAGTGAAATGAGCTCTAGTTGGCAGAAACTCTTCTGTCTCTTCTGCAAATTCATTGTTTTCAAGTGCCTATTTCTACCACCTTGCTAGAAACTCATACCTTCTTCCCCTCTCCACCCTCCCCATTCTTATTTTAATTAAACTGTAGCTTCCCAGGAAGTTTTAACCTTCTGCACACTCTGTTTCACTTGTTCTTTTCCCTCTCCTTAGCAGTGGTGTATTTTTTTAATGGAGACTGCAGAAAGTGAGTTTCTAACATAAAACAATACTGCAGCAGTATTACCAGGCAAAATTTCTAGTCTCTGCTCCAGGACACAGGTATTTAAACTTCCTAACGGTAAGACAGAATGTTTTTCTAACAGAGGTAAAAGCTTTTTTAATCTTATTCTTTCTGAAATATGCAAACAGACTGGACCTAGATGTAATATGAAAATACAGCCAGTAGCAGATCATCAAAATAGAAAATCTCAGACTACACACTTAAAATTTGGTCAAAACCTGTAAGATTTATTTTAAATTCAGTAATGAGATGTCAGGTAACCTTAATAAGAAACAGAAAACTGCAACTGCAAAATAATGCATTTTTATAAAAACAAATGTCAAAGCCTTTTCCATTAGTAATACTTACACCAGCAGTGGCAACTTTTTCTTTATTGAGTATTTTCCATTGATCAAAGGAAGAACTGCAAACAAGAAACACTTTCAAATCTTCTTGTGAATCATCATACAAAGAATATATCCATTTATTCCTAAGCAAAAATGGATACTATAAAATCTTGTAAATTTTTCCTATGGAGACATGAACTGTCCTCAGCTGTTCTATTTTTGTTGTTAGAATAACGTTATGGTCAGAAGACAACACTAGGTATGGCCTTTTCATTTCTTGTATAATTATGTGTAGATAAAACTGAGCTTGCCCTACAGAGGTGTCAGCTAGAGATGTAAGACCACCCTTTTCTGAGGCATATAAGTGTGGTGCAACTTGGTTCTCAGCCCCTGTCTGAGCCCAGGATTAGGGCTTACAATTTGACACATCCAGTTCTACTACTTCTGGACCAGGGTGGTTAAGCTTAAGTGTCCTGCATTGTCTGAACTTGCTAGGTTGAGTGTCTTCTACTTCATCTTTGCACTATCTTCTACCACTGCAAATATACAACTACAGTGCTTTACAAATTAATCTAGGAGGTCATTCAACAATTTTAAAGCCCGGAAGTTTTCTTAAAGGTGGAAAAAGACAAATCAATGTTACAGGGGAAAAACAAAGCATAAACAATCTGTTAATACACCAAGAAGTCAAACTGTTGCCAGGGTATTGTGGGTGCATCCACATCAGTGACTTCAGTTGGTCTTCTGAAAGCCCCCTTCATTCCTGCTTTCATGTACTTTGGTTCACACAGTGAAGCAGCTCATACTGAACCTCTCGAACTCATGCAGCATACTAACTGGATTTATTTTGTATAAAGTGAAACCAGAAGATGAGCTCCAGATACATGCTATCCAGCCAACTGCTGATGGGCATTCAGGCTTAACCCAAGTTTACACAGTGAAGCATAGCAGCACAGCCTTCAGTACTTAGGGTTGTTCTAGCATTGTATCAGTTAAGCAATGGCTAATGGTTTATTTTAAATACTTACTCTTTATGTTTCAGCAGTTCTCTTTGTTGCAGACTCCTGCCCAGTTGGCCCTCTTCTTTTGAAGAATTCACTATAACAGAAAAAAAAAATAGAAAAATCTTTTCAGTATTGTACCATGAGTAGACAGGTACAGTACAAGAAGCTAGAAATAAAAAACAGGGACAAAATAATGAATGGGGATACTTTAAATTAAGAACTCCTTAAGTTGACCTAGTCTTGGGACAGCTGCTACACAAGACAGACACATTTATGACCAAATGCTAGAACTGTGACAGCAGGTCAATCTCCCTCATGAGCCTAGAGTCTCTTTAGAATTCCATTCTTGCTTAGTGAAAGTATTAGTATACCTGCAAATCTTTGTGTGTTAATGAAAGGAGTCAACACTTTTTTTCTTCCAGGAATGGATTTTTTTTCTTCTTTTTTATATTTGATATTATTTTTGTCAACAGATCTGTTAAGACAAAGATATGTTTTCTACATCCATCCATCCTGCTGAATGTACCTCTGCTGTATAATTTTGTATCACAACACATCGCATGCTGTTTCTTCTCCTCATTACTTTGGTTCCCCTTCCCTCTCTTTATTACCCTTCATGAATAATACATATTTCCTTACATGACTACCTCACCCTTTCATCCCAACACAGCTAACTCAAGACTGCCCACTACTGCCTTTTGCAAATTTGCTGTTCTGTCTTTCCACTCTTCCCTGTCAAAACCCAGCAAATATTTGAGAGTGCTGGCTCCAGTATAGGGCCTGAATTAATAAGCCCACCAGACTGTGCATTGTACTTACTCCAGGCTCAATTTAAAGTTACTAAGCTAACTGGAAACCAGCATTATAAACATCTGCAGTTACTTATCTGTCATAGGACTCTTCTGTGTCATGTGGAGAGATTCCTTGTCTCAAAATTAAATAACTACAATTAATCTCCTCCTGAAGTACATGATGAAAACAGGTCAAACAGACTGCATTGTCAATGAACCTATTTCTTTCCCACAACTCTAAGGAGCACACATCGAACAACTCGGGTACAGAAGGAAGTTGAGTCCCAATCCATGTGAATGATTTGTACGTATGCTTTTTTAAGATACCTGCAGTACTTGTTTATATATGCTGTCTACTTGTTGGCTGGAAGTATTTCATAAGAGTATTAAAAGTTTCTTTTTTTTTTTTCTCCTGCAAATGGACCATATTCTCCTACTCCTTCTACTGTGCTCCATGATTACAGCAGTCTAAGGTGATGGAAATGCGAAGCATCCAATATAAAACAGGACATAATCATTGACACTGCAAGATTAATTTGAAATGTTTGTAAGTTATTTATTGGGTGATAAATCCTTAGCAGAATCAGAGATAATACAGTATGTAAAAATAGAAAACAACTGCATAAGGCAGCTTTATCATTCATTCATTAGTTGAAAGAGTAAACCATCTGATCTCAAGACATTAAAGCCCGAATTTTTTTCAGTTTATAACCTATAGTGCTATACCAAAACGTAGACAGGAATGCTTTACATTTTCCAGCAATTATTCTATTCGTTTCTAGGAAGTGGAGGAGGAATATTTTGAGATGCTTGAATGAAAAGGAAATAAAACATTAAGCAACCACAGTATACAAATCTCACCTTCCATTAGGGTTGTCTCTTCATTTGTATGCTCTGCACTGAAGACTTGAATAAGGTCAGGAAAATTAGCTCTCTTTGAAATGAGTTCTTGGTAGGTCCCCATTTGACTTATTCTGCCCTCTTCCATTATTATTATAAGATCAGTGTGAGGCAGGAGCGTTAGGTTATGGGTCACCAATATACGAGTCTGAAACACAATGTTTTCCATTTTACCATATAAATACAAAGCATATATTAAAAGTAGAGATTATATTTTGATAGCTCAAATGATATAATGGATTATTTTCTGGAATTTTGCTCATTTGTCTACTTTATTATTATTGTTATTTATTGCCTACTTTACTACATTACTCTCTTAATTGCTGATTGTAATGTCAAACTTTATGCTTATAGCTACTTGCTATTACTTGTACTTACCTGTTTCTTAATGTGTATCTTCTGCTCAGGAATGGTTTAGATTAGGTTGAAAAGAGAAGAGGTAGATACTACAGCTTTTAATATACTACATGAATTTTGTAGTAGTTTGATAGTCTCAATATTAAAATCTGCTTACAAGTCTACCATTACTAGAGTTCTTGCTTCTGCCAAACACTTACAACCCACGGAGCAAGTAAATTAAGAAAAGGGAGAAGGGAGACTGGGAAAGTGAAAAACATATACTTTATAGTAAGTAACATATTCATAATAGTAAGTATTTCATAGTAATACATGTGTTTTACAGGCATCAGACAGTGGGAATAATCTGCACAAATTTGTACAGATTATTCTGTACTGAGAGGAGTACAGAATGGTACAGAGGAGAGTACTGAGGAGAGCTTTTTTACAAGCTATCTTACCTTCCCACATGAACAGTTTTAAAATGGGAAAGTCTATTCCTTCTGATTGCACTTTCCCCTTGGAATTTCTTTGTTCAATAGGAAGCCTTTCTTTCTATAACCTATACTGGCTATAACCTATTTACTGCAGTGAGGCATCAAGAGCGACCACAAAGGGCTCCACCCTGCCTTCTATATGCAGATCACAGCACTCCTCAAAAACTGCCAGTAAAGAAGAAATGAGCAAATATTACATGAATCTTTCAGACTCCCAGGTCAGGCCATGTCTCAATCTTTTTTTCGGTCTGTCCTGTCTACCCAATAGGCTTCAAATTGGCACAATCAGCTGTGCTTTTTATTTAGCCTCTTTATTCAGAATAATTTTCATCAACACACTGGGCAAGAGATGAGCTTTTGCAGAATGACTGGGACTTTTACTGTGTCTGTTGTATTGTACAAAGCAGTTCATCCACAAATTGAAAGGAAGCCGTCCTACTTCACCTTGCTTTTTAGCAGACCTGAAGGGCCAATTAGCTTCTCAAAAAGATGTTTCCCAACATGTACATCTACAGCAGACAGTGGGTCATCCAGAAGATACAAGTCAGCATTGCTGTACACAGCTCTAGCAAGACTCACTCTCTGCTTCTGCCCTCCACTTATATTGACACCCTAAGAAAAGAAAGCCAAAATATTCCACATTTAAATATGAAATACTAAAAAAGACCAGTGTATCACACTCAGTTTCATCATTATTTTTTCAGGTAATCAAAGTAAATTTTATACTAGATATGAAAATAGAAAGGTAACATTTGGATTTTCAAGTAAATAGAGTAAAGTTTGGGCTCTGTTGATTAATTCCCACCCCAAAATTGGCAAATGCAAGGTACTTCGGAAAATTAAAAAATAACTTTTATTTACTGTCATACAGGCATTTTTACAGTATAGAGGAAACCCCTGGAGAAAAGAACAGGGCTGACAAACTTCCATATAGAAAAGAGCCATTTTAAAAATTAATAAGAATTCAGAGCTTAAATAAAAGTTAAGTTCATAGTAAATAAACTAATTAGGGAGATGGGCTAGATGTACTTGGCTGAGCACTGCTTAGTCATCAATGTAAATTATAAAAACATAAAAGCCATAACTTAAATTACTGCATAATTTCTGACACCTCAAATTCTCACCCTTTCTCCAATCTCTGTTTGGTCTCCATTTGGTAACTGTTCCAAATCTGGCAGTAAAGCACAAGACTCTAAAACAAGTTCGTAGTATGGCTTATTTAGATTTGCACCAAAGAGAATATTTTCCTGTAAACTGTCATTTTGAGTCCAAGCCTGCTGAGAAACATATGCCACTGAACCCTAAAAAGAATTGGAAACAATTTTTTCACTTGGGCTTTCTGAACATCAAAAATAGCGTTTAAAAACACATTTGAAATTCCAGCTTTACCTCAAAGTAACCAGTAATTACTCCCAAACTTAGGCATTACTAAACTGTTAAAATTTTTACTAAGTCAGGTAATAAAAACAATCTGTTGTATATTCCTGTATAACAGCTTGCCTACAATTATTATAAGAGCACATACTTTGAATAAAACTGACAGAGCTGGGACATACACTGAGCAGTCTTTCAGGGAAAGATCTCAGTGAGAAACAGGCATCCACTGTAAGATTTATATGCAGAAAAATGGTTCTGTATCAGGTATATATCAAAATACAGTTTGATTGTATTATTACATAACATGCTGTGGAGTGTGTCAGCCATTAGAAATTAAGGTAACAGGACAGGAATGATAACTGGAAATGCTCTTAGATTTTTTCTTACATTAAGCTACATGTCCTGTGAAAATCTACTAATTTTACAACAAATTGATAGTATAGACACACTTGTTGGGTATATGCCTTCCTTATTAGATTCTACAGAGCTGATCTTTTTCCCATTAATTCTCAGATTCAGAACACCTCAACTTCATATTCTTCCCCTACCCCCCAACAGCAACTGTACTAGATTTCCACAGGAGTGGATTCTTTTTCAACACATATTTTCAAGGCTGAGACACTTCTTTAACATTGTCACATACACTTGCAACCAGATTAACCGATATCGTGTTTATCCATTGATATTTATTGGCTCAAGCACTGTAGTCTGCCATCAGAAGTTAACTTCCTCCATATCTATAACCTATAAAAAACTTCCCTAAACTCTATTCTGTGATGGGGACTTTCATTGCTCTGTGTAACTACAAGACAAGTTAAGCTACAGGGTTTCCTATCACTAGGAGAGCCAGCACCTTAATTCTATCTCTGCCTAAAGTTCAGCTTTTGCCTCTCTTTCCATATCCTGTATCTTCTCTACCCATAAGCCATTGCAAGAAAGTTGACCATCTTCTACAACAGTTTATAACCACTCCAAGTGCGTCATGTTTGTACAGCTGTTTAAAACCAGCAACCATTAGATGTTTAGGCTCAATATATGACTTAGACATTCATGATTTTTGCACTGAATTATATAGATTATAAAAAAAAATGAAAACAGCTTTGCAATCACTTAGGTTGAAAAAAAAAGAGAAATTGTTACACTGTTAACAAAGTGTCACTGTGTTACTTTTAAGATTTAAGAAGCTGAAGCTACCCTTGCCAGTATTTCTACAACCATAAATAGTTGAGGAGGAAAAACTGCACTTTCAAAAGCAATTCTGCTTAATTTAGGTATTGAGGAGTGGACAGGGCAGGGGGACACGGACAGACAATCTTACTTTTCTCTGAACTGTTCCTTCAAGTTTCTCCATTTCTCCAAGAACAGCAGAAAGGAAAGATGACTTTCCAGATCCAACCCGTCCCACAACAGCAACTAAAGAGCCTTCAGGAATGCTGACACTCAAGCTGGAAATATTGAGGAAAACAAATTAGTTATCCTCTTTGTAAATACTCCATCATGTATAGGTTGTGGTCACTGTAAGAAAGAAATACTCTATTTTACCCTCAGAACGATGAGAAATTAGTACTTCAGTTTGCACGTCTTTTGACTATGTACTGTTCAGAAACTTCCAGTAATGACTTTAAGTATAAATGTATTTGCAAGTTAAGAGGTTGTGCTTTCATCCGGTCACAATAAAATCAAATGGGAGACAGTCTAACCAATAAGTAGTCTTATCTTATTCTTCTCAGGCCTGTGGTTCATGTTTCATCTTACTCTGACAATCAACTGCTAGACTTCTCATGTAGCATCTACTGTAGCCAATGCGTGATCCCTCTTAAGCAAAAAAATAGCTGTTTGGGTAAATAAAAGCTGCCCTTCCTAATTCTGACAGCAAAATATGCAGATAAGTACAATATGTACTCATAAACTTCAGCATATAAGGAGAGCCACTTGCTGTATCTGTACGCTATGCTACCTGGATCTAACTGTGTTCTGATTTGAAGGCCTTATGCTAAGATAAGCATAGTCCCTTCAGAATGGAGCTTGGAGCACAAATGAGGTAGAGAAAGACTGTACCCAGGGACTATACCAGACTTTAATGAAGTCTGTATGTGATGCTGAAGGCAGCTCATAGCTGGATACTATATTGCAGGCTATGGTGGCTGAGGTGTGGATGCTCAATGCCATGTTATGGGAAGTGATCCCCCCAGCCCTGAGAGGAATAGGATAGATAGTGTGGTGAGATGGTTAGACTGGGTGGGTTGTAGCCTCTTCAGCTGCCTTAGTAAAATTTAACAGCTGTATAGAGCTTATCAAATAGGTTCTACATTCCACTCCAGCGCTTCATTACTCCATTTGCTTACTAACTCTCCAATGTGGTCATTGCATAGCAGTTTAAGCATAGCTGAATTTACACCTAAGAAATACCTTGTAAAGAAATGACAAAACCGGGGTGGTTTCAGGCAAAAGAGACCACTGTCAGAAAACCAAACTTTTTGTTTGTTTGTTCTTTGCAATGAAAGCCACAGCCCAATTTTAAGATCAGTATTCAATGCAAGGCTGCATAAACTACCCTAGCTTACTTTTAGGCAATATAAAATGCTACACTGACAAAATGGCATCTTGCCAGTTAATGCTCCACAAAATGCAATTCAGGAAAAATTGATATTGCAGTTAAATCTCCCTTGTGTGATCTGAGGGGGGAGGTGTTAGGAAAGAACAAATGAAGAGAGAGTGAAGAGGGAGTGAAGAGGTAGTGAAGAGCACTGGCTTCCCATAGCACTTATACAGTGCTATGTTGGGGAACATGCATTTTTATGTGGTTCCTGTTGGAGCATCAGGAGAACAGGTCAGATTTGACTTTCCATAGCATACTGATCACATGGGATACTCCGGAACAATAACTTATGTTCTTTTTGGTACGTAACATCATGAACTAGTCTGAATCAGAATACACTAAACCTGAACAAGTTCTCTACAGACATCACATTCTGCCAAAGAAGCTCATAAAAATAGTTTAAAAATATCTTACTTCTTTAAGACTGGCAGGTCATTTTTTTCCCAGCGGAAAGAAGCACCAATAAACCCAACAGCATGATCTGTTGTAGTAAAGAAAAATGAGCACAGAGTTGCTAATCCATCCCCTCAGTTGAGTTTCTTAATGATCACCCATATAAACTCATGACCAATTAAAAATCAGTAACTGCTGCTTACTTCCACTGTAGTTTGTATTGACATCCTCAGGGTTAAGATCCTCAGCACACAGAAAATCCTCTAAACGGCTCAGAGAAACTTTGGTCTGCAAGATGAACATATATATATATATGTAATGTTTATAACATGCCTGTACTCCCTAAATTTTTAAATAATATTTAAAAAGTTCTAGATAATATGGAAAGACATATTCCTTGTCTTATTTGAAGATAGACAAAAAAGGTGTTCAGGTATATAAAATTTTTTTCTTGAAGTACTAAACAATCTAAAGTCACAAAAATGTGTATTTTTTTCCTGAGGATCTACTGCTTGGTAGTTATAAAGTAACAGAGCATGCTTGACCTATCCAATGTTAGAATATATAGTTAATCCTTGAATGTCTGGTTCCTCTTACTCAATTAGTTTGTTTTCATAAACCTGCGGTGAAAACACTAGCTTTTTTTTTTTTTTTTTAAAGAAATCGCACAGAATAACTCTCTCTTCTTATAATGAAGAAAGACAACGTTTTACTGTGAGTGCATCATGAGATGTCCATCACTGTGCTGCAACAAAGTAAGATGAACTTAACATTTGTGCTAATTTTTAAGCTATTAGAAGTAAACCTTAGGAAAAGAAAAGGTTTTGATCTTACAGTATGCTAACCATAAATGAAATCAAATCAGGATGAGCATCTGCTCACAGTGGTCCCCTTCCTTACAAAAAGCTGAGTTGTGTACAAGCTGTGACAGAGTACATTCATGAGCAGCTCATATAATATACCCATAATAGAGTCTTAAAAGTTAGAAGTTCCCAGCTCACATGGTAACCTGGTGTACCATTAGGACTGAAGGTGGCTGATACGGTACCCTCAGCAGCTCTACTCCATTTTTTCTTTAATTCCTTCAGTGGTGACTTGACAAAAACAGTATTATAGAGTCCACAATGGGTCTCCCCTACTTGGTATCACGGACTCCAGTATATAACAATGGCTGAGTAATTTAAACATGTGCTGCCCAAATTGTTCATACTTTATCTTTGGTGGACTATGAAGAAGATGAGAGAGTATGACCAGAAATTGAGTCTAGTCCACTGAAAGAACAAATGCAAGAAACAGAAATCTCAGTCACAATTAGGTGTGCTACCCAATTTTCATTCTATTTAAATGACTGAGACATCGTTTAAACAGCCTGCATGCTTCTCATTCCATACAAATACTGTGCAGTTTCATCTTAATAAAATGTAACTTAAAATAATTAAATTACTTAATCACGCCTAGAAATAGATGAAACGTGACCGAGTATAAACATCAGCCTTTTAAAGCGCTTGTTCATAATATGTTTACCTGGGCTACAGCAGAGATCACAGATGGTAAATCAAACAAAGGCAGTCGCAAAATGTTAAAGAAATAGATGTAAAAACTTTAGTTGCTGTTAAAACATTCTTTTTGTCCAGATAAAAGAAGACTCCAAATGTAGCCAATGAGACCTTTTAAATAAAAAAAAAAAAAAAAAGAAAAAGATACATCCAGAAGCAAAATCACATTATAACTAAAATTTATACACAGATACTATTTTTGTTTGCATTTGAAAGGTGTAGGATCGCATTTCTGCTCATGTATAAACAGGGACTCTGTAACTGCTGCACATGGAAATTATTGCATAGCTGCAATACCAAGTGCAGGAATACTATAATTTTAGTGAGCAAAAAACATGGCTACTGTGTTTGACCCAACCACATACACATGAAACTACATGAAATAACTTTCCTATCTCAGGAGTTGATTTCTTCATTTTGAAAACACTCAAACATGATGTTTCAGGAAATTAACTTTTTTTTTTCTTTCTTCTTGCTATTGCTATGAGATTGGACATCAAGTAGAATTATTTACTGCAGACATTTTTATTTTGACCACTTGGAATTTTTTTCAAAAATCTAGTCAGTAGTCATCAGAGAATAAGCTGGGCTCTTATGCAACACATACTCAAGCCTTCAGAATTACCCAGAAAAGCCTAAATTTAACAACCTGTCGTATGGAGTCACTTCTGCCTTTCATTGAGTTTAGGAGTCCTAAATTAAACTAGAAGTCCTAAACTAAACTTGTCATAAAGTAGAAGGACTCCTAAGAAAGTCCTAAATAGTAAGTTGATTATTTCACTGTGTTTAATTCAAACTTTGAAATTTTCTCACTCACTGCTTCAAATATTTCAGTTATTATCAAGGTTACAGACTGAAGGATAGCCTTAATCCTCCCTTTCACTATTCCTAAGGAATTTTCCTCTTCACCTCTTACATATTGTGAGTTAAGCACTAGAAGATGTCAGTTTGTGCAACTGAAGTTTGTGCAACTGAAGTTAATGGTGGTCATTTATCCCTAACGAAGGTTTCAGTTTGAGCCATAGAATCATTTAGGTTGGAAAAGACCTTTAAGATCATCGAGTCCAACCATTAACCTAACACTGCTAAGGCCACTACTAAACCATGTCCGCAAGCACCACATCTACACGTCTTTTAAATACCTCCAGGGATGGTGACTCAACCACTTCCCTGGGCAGCCTGTTCCAATGCTTGACAACCCCTTCAGTGAAGAAATATTTCCTAATATCCAATCTAAACCTCCCCTGGTGCAACCTGAGGCTGTGTCCTCTCATCCTATCACTTGTTACATGGGAGAAGAGACCAAGCCCCACCTTGCTACAATCTCCTTTCAGGTACTTGTAGAGAGCAATAAGGTCTCCCCTCAGCCTCCTCTTCTGTAAACTAAACAGCCCCATCTCCCTCAGCCACTCCTCATAAGACTTGTTCCCTAGACCCTTCACCAGCTTTGTTGCTCCTCTTTGGACAAGCTCCAGCACCTCAAGGTCTTTCTTGTAGTGAGGGGCCCAAAACTGAACACAGTACTTGAGGTGTGGCCTCACCAGTGCTGAGTACAGGGGGATGATCACCTCCCTGCTCCTGCTGGCCACACTATTTCTGATACAGGCCAGGATGCTACTGGCCTTCTTGGCCAACTGGGCACACCCCTGGCTCATATTCAGCCAGCTGTCAGCCAGCACCCCCAGGTCCTTTTCCTCCGGGCAGCTTTCCAGCCACTCTTCCCCAAGCCCGTAGCATTGTATGGGTTTGTTGTGACCCAAGTGGAGGACCCAGCACTTGGCCTTGTTGAATCTCATACAATTGGCCTTGTCCCATTGATCCAGCCTGTCCAGAACCCTCTGTAGAGCCTTCCTTCACTCAAACAGATCAACACTCCCCCCCAGCTTGGTGTTGTCTGCAGACTTACTGAGGTGCACTCAATCCCCTTGTCCAGATCATTGATAAAGATATTAAACAGAACTGGACCCAATACTGAGCCCTGGGGAACACCACTTGTGACCCGCTGCCAACTGTATTTAACTCCATTCACCACCACACTTTGTGCTCGGCCATCCAGCCAAGTTTTTACCCGGCTAAGGGTACGCCTGTCCAAGCCATGAGCAACCAGTTGCTCCAGGAAAATGCTGTGGGAAATGGTGTCAAAGGCTTTACTAAAGTCCAGGTAAACAACATCCACAGCCTTTCCCTCATCCACTAAGCGTGTCGTCTTGTCATAGAAGGAGATCAGGTTAGTCAAGCAGGACCTGCCTTTCACACACCCACGCTGGTTGGGCCTGACCACCTGGTTGTCCTGTACATGCCACGTGATGGCACTCAAGATGATCTGCTCCATAACCTTCCTTGGCACTGAGGTGTGACTGATGGGCCTGTAGTGCCTCGGATCCTCCTTCTGGCCCTTCTTGTAGATGGGCATCACATTTGCTAACCTCCAGTCAACTGTGACCTCCCCAGTTAGCCAGGACTGCTGATAAATGACAGAAAGTGGCTTGGTGAGCACTTCCACCAGCTCCCTCAGTACCCTTGGGTGGATCCCATCCGGCCCTATAGACTTGTGTATGTCTGAGTGGTGTAGCAGCTCGCTAACCATTTCCCCTTAGATTATGGAGGCTTCATTCTGCTCCGTGTCCCTGTCTTCTGCTCAGAGGGCTGGGTACCCCAAGACCAACTGGTCTTACAATCAAAGACTGAGGTAAAGAAGGCATTAAGTACCTCAGCCTTTTCCTCAGCCTTTGTCACTATGCTTCCCCCCGCATCCAATAAAGGATGGAGAGTCTCCTTAGCCCTCCTTTTGTTGCTAATGTATTTATAGAAACATTTTTTATTGTCTTTTATGGCAGTAGCCAGTTTAAGTTCTAGTTGGGCTTTGGCCCCTCTAATTTTCTCCCTGCATAACCTTACAACACCCTGGTAGTCCTCCTGAGTTGTCTTCCTCTTCTTCCAAAATTCATAAACTCTCTTTTTTCCCCCCTGAGTTTCAGCCAAAGCTCTCTGTTCAGCCAGGTTCTTCCCCACTGGCTCATCTTTCAGCACATGGAGACAGCCTGCTCCTGTGCCTTTAAGACTCCCTTCTTGAAGAATGTCCAGCCTTCCTGGACTCCTTTGCCCTTCAGGACTGCCTCCCAAGGGACTCTGTCAACCAGTCTCCTGAACAGGCCAAAGTCTGCCCTCTGAAGTCCAATGTAGCAGTTCTGCTGACCCCCCCTCCTTACTTCTCTGAGAATCAAAAACTCTATTGTTTCATGATCGCTATGCCCAAGATGGCCTCCAACCATCACATGACCCCCAAGTCCTTCTCTGTTCGCAAACAACAGATCCAGCGAGGTGCCTTCCCTAGCTGGCTCACTCACCAGCTGTGTCAGGAAGCTATCTTCCACACACTCCAAGAACGTCCTAGACTGTTTCCATTGTATTGGATTTCCAGCAGACATCTGGTAAGTTGAAGTCCCCCCACGAGAACAAGGGCTAGAGATTGTAAAACTTCTCCCAGCTGCTTACAGAATATTTCATCTGTCTGTCCTGGTTGGGTGGTCTCTATAACAAACTCCCACCATGATATCTGCCCTGTTGGCCTTTCCCCTGATTCTTACCCATAAACACTTGACCCTTTCATCACCATCACCAAGCTCTAGACAGTCAAAACACTCCCTAACATAAAGGGCTATCCCACCTCCTCTCCTTCCTTGCCTATCCCTTCTGAAGAGTTTATAGCTATCCATTGCAGCACTCCAGTTATGCGAGTTATCCCACCACGTTTCCATGATGGCAACTATATCATAGTTTTCCTGCTGCACAATGGCTTCCAACTCCTCCTGTTTGTTGCCCATGTTGTGTGCATTGGTGTAGATGTACTTCAGTTGGGCCACCTTTTTGGGGGGAGAAGCCCTAATTCCTATGTGACTGTTCTCAGGTGCTTCCGTGGTCTCTAACACATCAATAAGCCTTGCACCTTTGCTGCCACATGCATCTCCATCCCCCACCTCCACTGAGATGGCAGACCAAAGGACCTCACTAGCACACTGTACCTCAAACATTGGCATGCTGCCCCCAGGATTATCTCTAGTGAGCCTGGTTTTATCCGTTATCCCCTTCAAATCTAGTTTAACATTCTTTCAATGAGCTCTGCTAACTCCTGTGCAAAGATCCTTTTCCTGCTTTGAGACAGGTATACACCATCTGTTCCCAGCAGGTCTGGTGTCATGTAGACTGACCCATGATCAAAAAATCTAAAATTCTGCTGGTGACACCAGGTATTGATCTGCTGGCTTTTCCTGTTTCTTCCCTCATCATTCCCTGCAACTGGAAGGATAGAGGAGAACATTATTTGTGCTCCTGATCCCTTAACCAGTTGTCCCAAGGCCTTGAAGTCTCCATTTACTTTCTAATGGAGTTTAACAGAGGGATTTAAAGATCCAAAGACCTGAATGCATTCCTGATAGAATTCCACTGAAATAAGGCTAGGATGAATTTGGTTCATAATTTTTTGTTTTTTCTTTTTCATGTATTTAGAGGTTTAGTGTTTGAGAAGGGATAGCTAAAAATTACAGATCAAAAATGCATTCCCTTAAAAGTTGAAAAAGGAGGAGTATAAAGAAGGTAGTTGATTTCTGTGCAATAGAAACAGTATGATTAGAACAGTGAAATGAGATTCAGGAGCTTTGGATTTGGTTTCTGACTTTCTAATAGAGGTCTTTAAAATCTTGCTCAATTCATAATCTTTCTGTTCATATACATACTATTAGAACCTGAGAATACAAATATATTGAATTGATAAATCTAATGTTTTGAGATACTGTGAGGCAACATTTGTGAGCCATTCAGCTACTAAAGCAATAGGGAACATGAGAAACAGTCCTGCATGAATCGATATTTTTATAAAACAAACCATAAAAGGAATACACGTCAATGTTAGCATGGAGTAAGTCGTCAGATACCCAGATGACTTCAAAACATCCACTTCACGTTCTCTAATGCTCATGATCTTCCTTTGATATGCAGGTTCCCATGCATAAAGTTTGAGGATCTAGAAAAATCAAACAAACATATTTTAATAAAACAAAAAAGCAGTGACTATGCTTCAGAAAATATGCTTAAGCTCCAAATTTAATTTTCAAATATCCAGCAATGCCAAACTACAAAAATTTGAATGTTTTACAAATGAAAGCAAGAATTGAGATAACTAAATTAAGTTGTTCTTCTGGAAGATATACTCTAGTCACTTTTAATTCTTCAGATTTCAATTTGTCCCTTACGTATCATAAATGATGAGCTGGTTTATTTCAAAACAGGATGAATAACAAAAATGAGACAACTTTTAAAAGTGCTTTTCTTCTATGCTAAAATTGCACTCTGCTAAAGGTTTTCAGACATCTATTAATGTATTTTACGTTCTCATTAAAAATATGGTAGTAAAATTAATGCCTCATGAATAGTATGTTTTTCAAATCAAATTAGACCAGTAAATATTTTCCAAAAACAATTTAAGCACATTTTGTTAAAGCATTTTCTCTTTAAACTTTTATCATTATCAGCTGAAATATTACTTATAAAACCTTAGTTTTTTAAATAACTTACTTTCTAACTTTACAACCTAACAAAAAAGCCAAAACCCTTGTTAGTTGTGGCATTACTTTTATTCCGTGTAACATTTCACTTAGTAGCTTGACTCGTTGATCCAAATACCTCATTTGGCTTTTCTGGTTAAAAGACAGCAGTGTTTTCATTTTTGAATGAGAAAAAATTTTGGAAAGTAAAATATGTAGTGTACTGTAGGCAATAAGTATCTTTTATGCTATTTTTACCTTGCTGAAAAACATAATAGCACCACAGTTATACCTTTTTCAGATACATATGTAGTAAAAAAAAAAAAAAAATCATTAGATAGGACAAAGGTTTAAATACATTAACATAACATTTTTCCCCTAAAATATCTTAAGAGTGCATTTCAATTTTTGTCCTTTTTATTTTTCTTCACATGGAATTAAAATCTTAACAGGCTTCCAGTCCCCAGGGTGTTCAGGAATGATAATATGGTTTTAATCTTCAAGATCACTAAGCAGGTAAATACCGACTCAATAACAATATACTCACATACATGTATATATATGTAACACCATATGGATATAAAACACTGTATACATATATATGTACATATACAGGAGTTAGGAAGGAAGTTTCCTCTGTTACTGATTAATACATTGTTATTGAAAAAAACAATGAAAGAAACCCAGAAATTCTTCTCACTCCTACACTATACTCAGGCTCTTCTGCATCTCACATTTCTAAAATACTAATTAATGGCCTCTTTAATGTTTTGAGTCTTATTCATGTAGAACAAAGGTTTGCATCTTGTTAGACAGAATTATTTTATTGCCCTTTGTATTTCTTCTCTCTCTCTCATATCACAGTAGGGATCTAAGTGTATATGTAGCTGCTGCACCTCACCTGCAAAAGAGGTGAGATGGTTTTGGGGGGTTTTTTCAATGTATCTAAAGTGTCACAGCCTTACGAAAGAATTAAGGGAGACCCAGAGTCTTCACTGCATGTTGCACCATCAAAGCCTGAATAAGACAGAGACAAATAATTGCCTTGATAGCAGTGCAAAACTTAGGGTTGCAGGATTTTTTTTTCAGTGGACCTCACAGAAATTGTCATAGTAACAGGCAATATAGTGCCAAGAGAACTGTAGCATCAGAGAAGCGGAAAAGAAGTCAGAACACATGCAGTACCTCTATGGGAATTCCCATAGTCTCAGGAGAATGTGCTAAATTTGAGTGAGCATCTTAGCCTGAATAATAAAAGTGGAAGAGGGCCATAATCCTACAAAATCCTTTATTTAATAGAATTATCTCATGTAATGTGCAAAACCATAGCTGTTTCCTAAATTGAGTCATACAGTAATTTTTACTAATACAAAAGTATTGTTTCACTATAATGAAAATTTAGGTATCCAACCTAAGTACTAGTTTAGCTATCAAACATACAGCTTTCTCACTGCAGTTATGCTTCCCCCTTCAATGAAAAACAGCTGCGCCTTGGCATTGTTTATTTGGTTTGGGTTTAATTTAGATGTACCAACAGTATTTTTACACATGCATAATTTACTCCCCCCCGCCCCCCATATTATGGCAACTTAACCTCTCCTTACTATGCTTATTTAAATATCTCACCTTCAGTCTTTTAACTTTGGCTGCAATGAGTGCATTTATAGGTATAACCAAAAGAAGCAGTGCAACACCTGCTAGTATCGAGGGGCCAACTTCTTTCCAGAGAAAGATGACAGCCATGATGATCTGAAAAGGTGCTGACCACAACAGGTTGATGTTTACAGTTAGCTCCATGAGTTGCTGAGCATCTGCTGATATCAGGTTAACAATTTCCCCAGTTGTATAGTTTTGTCGGGAGGAATTTGCTAAAGTTAAGGCCTGCAACCAGAAAATACATAGGTCACAAAAATCAACAATTTTGATAGGTTTAGCTGCCCAGGAGAAGCTAAAAGGACAACAATTTGAGCAAAGCTGAACTCAGTGAAACAGACTTGCAACTCTTTATAGTAAATAAACAGGACAACATGGTGCAAAGAGGGCTCAGAAAGCCTCAGCTTTGGCCTAGCTTAGAACCTCCCACTGCAGGAACCAGCAACAGCAGGCTTCACAGCAAGCACATGTATAATCTCAGCGTGGCAGGCAGATACCACAAGTCCCAGGTGTCTCGGGACTGACACCCAGACAAACACATACACTCTCTCTCTCTCTCTCTGTGTTAGTGCCTCACATTTTTCCACTGTGTCACCTGCAACTCTGCATGTAACAAGGCAGTGCTGCAGCAACTCACTCCACCATCCATCACGTGCAAAGCACAACCTGACCCAGCATTCACTAATCAACTCTATTCAGAGAGAGGAAGAAGCTGTATTTCTACACTGTAGCTGTGAAAACTTGGCTGAAGACATGCCCACCCCAATTGGAGCCTCTATTTCCCTGTTCATGATCTGATGTACTGACACACCTTGATGTGCGACTTGAGAATCAGTTCCTTTATTTAACTTATTTGCAACTTACAAGTAAAATTTTGTGTACTGGTTCAGAAAATACCCGAGAAGTCTATGTCAAAAGATCGGTTTGACTGTCTTGAGAAAAGAGACTGTATTTTAAATTAACAAAGACAGTAATCTATTTCAGATTTGGATTATTTTTTGGCTTCCTTAACTTAAGCTTAATAGTTAAATACTGCAGTAAAAATACCAATGTACCATGTTCATAACAAAGTAAACTAAAGGTGCAGCACTGAGAAACCAGCTTCATCTCATGTGCTACATACTAACAGTATCGTAAACATTTTTGGTTTGCAGGTCAGACAGCTACTATAACTTCTACATTATTAGCACCTGCATTTATTGTAGCTAATAATGCTGCCACCTCAGCATATATTATTAAAGGTGGAATAAGTTATAGATAGATTTCCACAGCAGTTAGCCATCTTTTAAACATCTGAAAAACAGCAAACCTACTGGGTATTCAACTCAACAGAAAATCAGTTTCACTAAAATCAGGTGGGAAATTTCAACCTCCAAAGGAGACAATGTGGCAAACTTCAGCTTCTCATATTCACTACTACTATATAGTAAAAACATTGATCGTGTATACCCTTACTTTTTCCCAGACATCCGACCTAAAAAGTTCTCCCAGTTCATTCAGTAAATTTAGGAAATTAACCCATAATCAAAATAGGAAGAGTTCAGTTTCTACATATATCTCCAGTATTATGGCTGTACAGGTGGTTCACAAAAGTATGTAATTTCAGGATTAGAGTCTTATAATAGAAATACTGCTGAAATTCCAAATTATTATAAATAATCATCAAAATATAAAGTCAATCTGTTAGCCTGTCACCAGTGTATAACATGCTGGGTTCTGATAATACTGGTAAGCATATTGTCTTTTAACACTGTGTGTTTATTTTAGTTTTTGTTTTGAAAGAAAAGTAGAAGAATACATGATTACCTTTTTGTATATCAGGCCAACAACTGCAGTCTTGATTTTGACTGCAGTAAGCATGTTGTTACGCTGGTATAACTGATGGAGAAGAGTTTGTGAGAGAACTACAAAAAACAGGGCAATAGCATAGCCATATCCACTCCCATATGAACTAGGATGATTTTCACTGACCATTATCATTGCTCTGAAAATGAAGGAAAATAAATTTTAAATTCTGTGCATTAAGGCAACAACAGACAATAAAAAGTTCAATAAACTGACATACTGGCAACTTGTTTAACTAAGTCCATTTTGGATCCAGATGTGGTGGAAGGTCACAAAGAAATATGATGTTAAAAAAAGGCAGGTCTTATCTGTGTTTCCCAATTTGTTAGCTGAGAAACAATTCTCAAATACTATTCTAGACATGAATGTGCTATTGCTGACTTCACTGACAATGGAGTAGAAATAAAGAATGGCATAAAAGAAAAAAAAAATTAACTAGATATTTGTGCTTAGAAAGGTTGCAACTACCAACCACAAAAGTGAGAGAGAAAAAAAAATCTAGAGGAAAATTCTTATTTTTCTGTTAGTAAAAGGTTATCTTAAATAACCAGCAACTCTGATGTCTTCAAATAGATTATAGTTTGGAGGTTAACAATAATTCTGTTCATTAACTCTTTTCTTTATAAACACACAGGTATTTGATAAATTCTTAACACTTCTATGGTAAGCACAATTTCTAAAAACCACTTCCATCAACCTCATGGTAGCAACAACAAGATAACAACAGCGTCATTGCAGTTTTCCATTAAATGCTGAAGCTGTAGATATTATTATATGTTTAAGTGGGTTTTTTAAAAATAGAGATGGAAAAATATTGACAAAAAAGTAGGGAAATTAAATATCTTGGTACTCCATTTTTCTTAACATTTGATTTTATATTTAAGTATATGAAATACTTAAATACAATATTGAGGAATTGAACTTCTACTGGTTTTGTCTCAGTCCTTTGGCTAAGAAATTCCTGATCTCTTTGAGCTTTTCCTCATTAGATCATTTTCAGATAATCACTGGGGCGGAGGGAGCATGAATAAAATCTTTACATGTCTAAGCCGTTGCTTAGTTTGGTTTTGATATTGGTAACCCTTTAGCTTTATTATTACCGTTACTCTCTGAATATGAAGTGAAACACATTAAAAACTTACTTCATTATTTGTGGACTCATGAAAGCCAGAATGTCAGCTGTAACTTTCAGAAATGCAACTTTAATCAATAAAAATGTAAATGTTTGCCATAATGGCAAAATCAAAGATGGTTTATGGAAACTCGTTTTCTTAAATAGCACTCTTTTGATGCAAGAAGCCTGCAAGATTACAAAAATATGTACAGAATTAAGAGAAAAAAATTATTTTTGAACTTCACCTACATTTACACATATAAAATATGTAATATTAGAGTGTCCATCTAAAGCCATCACTGTATTTACTATCTGAAAAAGCCCATTTCCTACAGTCAGAAGAAAAGTTTTGGGGTAAGGAATGAATTCTGGTTTTATTTAGCCTGGCTAGTATTATTTCAGGAAAGAATAAATATCATTTCTAGGGTTGTCCCATTCATCCCCAAATATAACTAGAAAATAATTTAGTCCTCAAATGATTATCACAGGTCAAAAAAAACTGTATCAGAAAAACAGAGGTAAGCTTCAACATAAATGCATTATCATTTACAGCAGGCTTACAGCAACTTTATGTTTAAGGTTGAATAACCCTTCTATTCTTTCCTAGTATTATCAGTTGTCAAGTAACTACTTTTTTTTCAGTTTGAATTTAGGTCAAACAATTGCAAATATTCTTACAAGGGCTCAAAAAAAAAAAAAGTCAGCCTTTCTTAATTATCACAGTGATAAAGGACAGGATATTTTTTACAGATTACTTGAATAATAAAAACAGTATCTGAATTAAAAATTATCCTTATTGAAAAATACTTTTGAATGCTTTGGTAGAAAGTGTTTTGGTGTGTATACCATCAGTGGAAGAAAGGGCAAATCTACAAATAGATAAGAAAAATACTGAAGAGATGCAGTAACGTCAGACTCTGCAGGAGCCCTCTTCTCAGTAAGTCATTAAAAACCAAAAGCTACACTCTTACTGGACTTACAGGTTAGGTCCTCTCTCCTGTGAACTTCCTAACATTACAGAGCTCCTAGTGCACTTGAACTACAACAACAAAATAACAACTGTGACTGAAACTGTCAAGGATTTACATGAAAATCACACAGTGTAACTCAAGCAAAACCCCCAAAATATCTGTAAAATTCAATATTGTTAAAATTAAAGAAAGCTGAAGCCTGTTTTGTGCATTCTGTAACCACAGTGTCTACTGATAAGCAAGCTAGTAAGACTTCTCTACCCACCTGAAATACAACTGCAAAGATAAGACACAGCGAAACAGACAAGTTCGGAGATAAATTAGTTGGACAGTTTTGACAAAGATGGTAATTAATCACCAAAGCGAAAGTCACGGTAGATTCTGTATCAGTCAGGGTAGATTCCGTATCACTTGAAGTGTTAAAATGTAACTAGGTATCTTTCTAAGAAGTAAGTTTGAACTTAATTTAGAAAAATCCTATAGCCACACTAGAGATCACTGATCACAACACTGAGTGGCCTTTGTGATCCACAAAATGTAGGCTGTTCAATAAACAACAAGATTTTAGAAATCTTCTCCAGCTTCTAGACTCCTTAAATTTAGAAAACCATAATGCCTTTTGTCAGAATTATAGCTACCGTTAATCCTGTGGTAGACTTCTGGATTTCTTTTCTCCATTGTTTTTCAAAGTTAGGACACACACTGTATGGTGAATCACTTTCATTCAGTTCAAACAGGTCATCCCTTTCCAATGGCTTCTTATAGCCTATACATATTAGTCTGAAAGAAAGCAATGAATTTAGACAGCATAAAATACAGCAGACAAAACAAACAGAACTACTAACTCAAAAAGCTAACAATATAATTTAGTGTATATAAATAAACTGCATAATCAAAATAATATATGTAATCCTATAAAGGCTACAGACTAAATAGTGGAACATACTTACAATCACCTTAAATACACTGAAATTCACCTGAAGTATGAAGAGCCAAGCAGATTGTCACATCTGAACAGCAAATTCTGAGGAACCTTTGTACGTCAGAATCTGTCTACGTTTCTGATCCCATATTTCTTTATAGAAAAATACACTATTTCATAAACAAATATATGTAGCATCATTACCCACTTACTATTGTGATCTGGAATGAAATACCTTTTCTACCACAGATCACTCCTGTGCCAGTCAGTGCCAGCACTGGGCTTGGGACTAATGTGTGTGCTGTTGTGCTTATCACAGGACAGAAAATAAGACTCAGAAACACTCTTCTGGAGGCTGTAAAATTCTGGTGGGGGTGGACCTCACTATCTCCAAGGGCCACCCAGATATCTACTGAAGCTATAACGTTAACAAAAAGTGAATTTGCCTTATGCCTGATAAATTAAGGCAAAAATAACACAGCTTCTCACTAAGAGCGCCAGCTTTTGAGGCAGATGAGGAAAGCAGACTAATTGGTACTTGAGTGGGAACTGTTGTTTAAGAGTTCTGCATAACTCATCTAAATGCTAAAACTCACTGCTGCCGGAGGATAAATAGATCTACCAAATGCACTCTGCTCCATAATCTCCAGATTGCATGAATTCTAAAGAAACATAATATAGCATTATGGGTTTATTATGTAACAACTAATTTGAGACGTCCTTATTTAGATTGCAAGCACTTAAGGTGAGTATATATTAGCCATAATTTATTGTGTTTGCTTGTGACTGGAAAGAGGGAACATACCTAATGTTCACAATATTAGTTTAATTGCATCCAGTTATTTCATAGCTAAATAAGCTCTCACTGAGCAGAACTGAAATCCTCCCCCCCGCCTTCTTTTGTTAAACATTGTGGAATTGGTTAAAAAATAAAAAGGATAGCCTAGCTTGAACATTTGGGTGAACACTGTGACACAATGAACACATAAATGTCATATAGAAGCACTGCAGTCAGTACACTACATAACTTTCTAGAAAAAATGAAAATTTATGGTGTAGAATGCAAGGATTGGTAAAAACCAAAGCTACTTTGATACTGATGGTGAACTCCTAACTTCAACAGGGCCAGAGTTCAACTGAATACTCTGAATCCTTGAAACAATCTGATTGTTTTGTCTCAGCTTATTAATAGCAAATACTACTTCCAGTTTTTCCTTAAAATTAATAATATTGAATAAAGCAAGAAGCAGTTATAATACTCTTAAAATGGTTTTTTTCTCACTTTTAGATTTTTGAAGTGTGTATGCCTGACTCAAATGATTTTTAAAGAAGAAAAAAGAAAAATGTTATAAATGAGTAATAGTCACAAGACATAACACATGAAGTTGTTTGAAATAACATCCAAAATATGAAGTGACCGGAAGCTGCATGACTTGATATAGTTGAGCTTTCAGTTCCTATTTTTGAGTGGAAAATTTCCCCAAGAAGTAGAGGGACTTCATCAGTGTTTATGAGCAGGTGATCTGCAGTAATAACATCCAGACTGCCATAACAGAGGGAGGAAAATGAACATGAAATTGGTGACTTGGAAAATATCTTAAATGTACTACTGCATATTTGTTCCTGGAGATCTAGCAAATTGTTGTATCACTACATGGAGTATAAAGGAAACCTTATTTTTAATTTTTGTCTATTGCCAAACTTTACACAGACAGATAATAAATAAAAAAGGATAGCCTAATTTGGCCTTTTATATCCCATTGTCTAAAAATATTGTCTATTGTAACAAGAACATTGTGCTTAGTTACGAAAATATTGATGTTTTAAATAATGCCTTTAGATAACGTATAAAATGGCTGTTACTATGTATAAACAATACTCCACAAAATATTTGAATATGACCTCTAAAATTTATAAACTTTGATTTTTGTACAAAAAGCTAACAGCAAGCTCAGGCTTAGGCTCAGGCTCAAGCCAGAATGATGGTGTGGAATGTAAGTGTGTGCTCTATAATTCTGTGAGCATCAATGAACATCAACACCCAGCTTATTAAATTCTCACCTGCTAAACCAGGAATATGTTAATTTACTGAAGAAAAAAACATTCTCTTCAGGGCTACGTTTCTGTTTAAAAAAGAAAAAAGGATCAATGTTACTTGAAAGACTGAAGAAGTTGTTGGTTTTGTTTTTTTTTCTTTTACTAAACATGTAGTTTTTAGGAGCTATTTAATTCTGAGCTATAAGGTCTATATTTATCTCCCACCAATATGCTCTAACACAAGGTGTGAAGAATGAAAGAGATCTACAGTCTCATGACTTACTAGAATAACTTAACTTGCTGTAACAAGATATTAACCACCACCTTAGCTTGATTTTACACTGTTTACACATACCCTAGAGTATGATCACACCAACAGTAAAGCATAGGAGTTGGACCTTATGATCTTTATGGGTCCCTTTTAACTTGAGATATTCTATGATTCTATGTCCAATACAAGCAAACCTTCCTTAAATCTTTGACAGTTAAAATCCTGCAGATTTTTTTCCCCCATTTGAAAACCTAGCTATTGGAAGTTACTAACTGCTAATACCTAAAGAACAGCAAACTCCTTTCAGACCCTAAGACATGAAGTACTACTAACATGTACTGTACACATAAAGGAGAAGAATATGAGGCTTGTGCACTGCTGCCGATTTTGTAAGTCATTGGAGATAAGTGTAATAGAGGCAAACAAATATGAACTCTCCCATACTTCTTGAGGAATGTGTATCCATACCCAAGAATGACTTCAGCACACCTAGGGAGTAAATTCTGTCCCTAAGTAATCACCATCTTAAAATAATTTCTAACTAAAGATGCAGTTACAGTTCTTTTCGGTAGGTGGTGTAAAAAAACCACCTATCAAAAATGTATGCTGCTGGTGCTCTGAAATCCTGTATATTTTCCACAATTTTCCTTGTACTTTCAGTGAAAAGCCAAATGATTAAATGATAATCCAAGAAACAAATACGCAACAAATATGTGTGCCCTCCTCCAACAAACACATGCTTGTGCATCTACTCACCCTTCACTATCAGACGTAAATGTTTGCCTTGGGCCATTACGATTTACACCCATACAGCACTGTTTGAACTATTGCAATTTACTATTGAAGAACACAGTAGAAGTCTTGGTCACAAACATGCCCTGCTTAAATCCTGCTCCTATTCCTATCTGTGGCAAAGCTCCTATTCCCTTAGGAAGAGAATGATAAGAAATATTGAACAAAACCCTGCCCTAAAGATTATTCCCCCCTCATAAATTCAAAGGATGCACCCCAGGACATATCAGTTGTCGTTTTTTTTGGTTTTTGTTGTTCCCCCCCCCCCGACCCAGCACGGATCCTACATGAAATCCGTTCGGGCCCCCCCCCGGCAGCCGCCGGCTCCCTCCCGGGGCAGCAGGCAGGCCCTGGCGGGGAGGTACCCCGCCCTCAGCCCCGCCAATAACGCCTCCCCCCCGCGCTCGGCCGTGCGCTGCGCTGTGTCACCTTCCTGCCGGTGGGACTCGGGCGCTCGTAGAAGCCGCCCCGCTGCCCGCGGAAGGCGGCCATGGCTCCTTCGCGAGGCGGGCGCGCCGAAGGCCCTCTCCGACCTGCCGGCGGAGACCGTTAACGGCCACCCCGCGCGCGAGGGGAGAGGCGTCGGAGGCGGGACGCGGCCGCCGGAGGAGCAGGTGCGGGCGGGGGGCGGCGCCTCAGCCTCAGCCTCCCCCGCAGCTTGGATCCCGTGAGGCCCCTCCGGTTCCCCAGCCCCGCCGGGCCCGAGAGGAGGCCCCCGGTAGCTCTGCCGGCCCGGCCCGGCCCGGCCCCAGAGCTTGTGGTGAAATGCACTTTGTGCCCTAAACCGCGACCTGCAGCCGCCGAGGGCACGGTCTGCCTCTGATTCCTGTCTGGTTGCTGTCATTTAATGGCAGGCAGGATGGACGTGTGTTGTACTAGTGGGCAGCACTCAAGTAAAATTGGGAGGGCAGGCAAGCGAACTGTGTGTGGTGGGGCGTGTGCGTCCTATCTTGTGACTAAACGTATAAAAAACTTTTTTTTTTTTTAACTGGCTCATAGCTGGATCTGTGCTACCAGAAGTTTATTAGTGCATCAGAAAATGACAAATGACAACAGTACTTTTGTCTTAGAGTAGGGCCCACAGAACAGGCTGTTCGTGACAGGAGCTGTGTCTCCCACTTAAATCAGAGCACCGCAGTGCTGTTGCTGCTGAACAGATAGATCCAACTTAAAACGCTTTAGGATAAAACTTAGAAAGCACATGCTCGCTGTTGACAGAACTACTCCACCTGGGACTGGCAGCTGGGAAGTCCTGCATGTCTCGAACCAGGCTGCTGCAGCACCGGGAACTCTGGCAGGTTGCATACCAGATAAGCAAGTTTTGATCTTTGTTACTTCTCAATACTTTCTAGTTTTGCTTTTTGGAGGCTTCATACAGCTTGCTCACTAGTATTTAAATGTAAAGGTAGGTAGGAAGGAAGCTATAATAGCAATTTCCACTGCTGTGTTTTTTTCTGAGCATAAAAGTTTTTCCAAAAGTTAATAGAAATCAGTATCTTGATTTTACTCTATAGTTTATATGGCACCTCCCTTTGACCCTTGTTGACCTGGCACATTGCCACCTTAAATGAGAATGCATCACTGACTGCAGCAATACTGATTTCTCCAGAGTTTGTGAGATTGTAATGGAAATAACTATGCACTGCATTCCATATAATAAAATACAGAGAAACAAATCTAAATGCAAGACCTATGTGACAGCAGGGAACACAAGGTCTTGTGGCCAGCCAGTAGAATGGGAAGTGAAAGACCAGGACAAAATAACAATAATTTAGAATCAGAACTAACACAGAAAACATTCATTTCATATTCATAAAGAATTTTTAAAAGTGACTGAAACAGATAAGGGGTTGAAGTAATATTTGGTCAAGGCCAAACTCAAGTGGTTTTTGTTTCCAGTATTTTATTTCCTAAACATGGCGACAATGTAATCAAAGTATCAATGAGGCCCTGACTAAAGGGATGTCTTAAGTTAACAGGTGTACAAAAGAAATTTAGTCATGGCTAAAGTAATTTTAGCACATTCCCACATGCCTATCTTTTCTTCTTTTAACACATTGATGAGTTTTAGGTAAGTGGATATTGAGAGGTGTTAAAATCCTTACCTCCCTCAGGAAAAAAAAGACTGGGAAGAAAGAGGGTAAGAAAAATTACTTCTTTAGAAGAACTGTATGGATATTTTATCAGCCATATGCAATATGATATTCCTTGACATTCCTTTTGTAGAGTATAATTGCATAGAACAGATTATTTTATCTATCCACTGGGGAAGTCTGATAAGGACACATTAGGATAGACCTGACTAAGCTTCTCTTTCTGCAGGCTAACTCTGATTTGGGCATCCATTTCCTCTTTTGTCTGATGAACTTCACTTCTAACTTAACCTAACATTAACATATTCTTCCTCTACTTGATTATATTTAAATTTCTTTAACATAGGGAACAGGTTTAAAGAAATCCAGTGTATTTTACTTGTTAACTTTTGCCAATATTGTGGCAACTATTGTGATCAGCAACTTACTGGTATAATGTCAGCAGTATCTTCCAACAGAAGTTAGATTACATCTATATAGCTTAGTCCTAAAGTTACTGGTGGGGAAAAAAAAAATAATCAAAAAGATACAGTGGCAAGTGTTTGCATGGAAGAGGGAAAAAGGGAAAGGGATTGGGCAGACGTAGCAAGTTTCTTAAAACATAAGGCATAAATCTTATTTAAGACACAAACCTTTGTTACGTAAGTTCTTTCTAGAGAAGGTTGAATTTGGTTGCTAATGACATTTCAAGGGTGCCATACTATGGTGTCTCTTAGGCTAAAGAAGTAATCCCTTTGGGAAGTTAAAAACAGTGTCTTGAGAAAGTGATTTTATTAGCTGTGATTTATCTTATCAGACAAAAGAGAAATCGTTGCAAGCTAAACATTCTTCCATTTCTGAAACTCATTTGGGCTTGTAAAACACATCACCTTCAAATCAGTAAAGTTGGATATTCTTTCAATACCAGTGTAAGGATGAAAAGTACTCCTTTCAAGCGACCCAACATTATAACCAAGAAAACTGAGTTTAATAAAAACAAAATCCTTTTTTACTGTCAGGTTATATTTGAAGCCTATTACTAGTCTAAACAGACAACTTAACTTTAAGCAATATTAAACAGCTAAAGATTAAGGGTTTTGCTTTCTCATATAATAGGATCTTAAAAGTGTTTCACCTGTACTTGTATAAGACAGTACCACTGTATCTGTCTATAGGTTGTTGGTGGCAGTTGTGAAAGATAGAAAATAGGTCATTTGACTACTTTGGTTCATCACGATATGAGACGGTTTATTCTTCCTCTGCTACACAAGGGAAAAACTTTTCTTCTTAAGAGGTAGTACTAACTCCACTGACTCATCCTTTTGTGCTATTAATTAGATGAGATACTCATTAAATTTTTCATCCATTTGTTACAGTGAACATTTAGATTCTCAAATAAGTGAATAAAACACTAGAGTAACTTTATAGATAGAAAGATGCATATATATGCATGTAGTTCTAGTCAGTACATAACTGCAGCCATAAAGTAGATACATTCATTTGAGTATTGATACATATGTAAGTCTTGTAGTTAGTGCAAATGCCCATGTTTTACTTCAAATTTACTACTGGAAAAAAACAGTTTCAATAACCATACAAGGTGATCCTAACTGAAAGTAACAACAGAGCTAAATCAGAAAAGAGGAAAAGTTATAGGTGTTGATACTTCAGTGACAAGCACGTCTCTGAAGTGACACTTCGGATTTCTAGCCTGCTCACTTCAATGGCTCCAAAAAATTCTTACACCATACACAAAAATACATCCCTTAAGTGATGAAAGTGATGCATATGCTTCATGAGTGACTGAAATTATGTATTTTCATAAAGTTTCTATATTAGTGAAATAATAGCCTTCTATGATTCTTGGGGAGGGGGGAGAAACCAACTAGGTTTTTACCTTTATTAGGAAAGCTTTATCTTCTTAAGTGTTTCCTATACCTTAAATAGTACTTTCCTCTTTAAATATGTTGAGATTAAATGAAGTATCAGTACACTTTATGCACAACACATTTCAAAAATAATATGAATCTTGAACATTTTTTTTAATAAAGTGCAAAGATGAAAGATTTAATCTCTCTCAAATAAAAATAACAAATATAATTTAAAAAAAAGATGAAACCAGTTAACACAGTATTAATGCGTCTTTTTCTTGGCTTTGCGCTTCTTGTATTTTTGGTCATGCTTTCTTTGTTTCTTTTTGTCATCCTCAATACTAGTGTCACCGTCACAACTTTGCTGTTCTCTCTTTCTTTTAGAGGTGCTTTTATCCACCTGGTGCACTTCACAGTCACTTGAATGTGGCAGGGCCAATTCTAAAGAACTCTGTGCAGATTTAAAATTTGCAGCTTGATTCTGATAGAGAGAAAAGGATAAATTTGAAGGCAGTGGTGGAGTCATCTGATAGTAAGGAAATTGTTGACCCATTGGACTCTGTACTGTGTACTGCTGTACTAAAAAATGGTTTGTCTAGAGAAATAGAAACTTGAGTTGTTAACACTGTAAGGAGAAAGTTCTGAGGAGTTTAATTTTGCATGCATTACAGCTTCTACAATGAAACTACTGATAAATTATAAAATAACATAACACAGAACATTTGAGAGTAAAACTCATATTTTATTATATCAACTAGTATAGTTGGAAAAAGTAGACATTCACGGCAAAGTTAGAACAGAGACATAATCTGATTTAAGATTAAACTGCCAGTTAGTCTTTGTGTAAGGTAATCAACATGGCATTCCTTTCATTTTTACATCTATGTATGTTACAAACATTTGTAACTGCAATGCCTATTGTTAATGTAAAGACATGCACATCTGCAATTTTTTTTAACCTGGTTTAACTAATTTTAAAGTTAATGTGGAACAAAGCATTCCAACAAGGTATAGTGAATCCCTAGATCAAAGCACTTGGAACAACACAGTAAGTGCCCAGCTTCTTGCTACAGTCCCTAAAGTATCCCAAGAGTCCCTCTCATACAAAATGCACAGCCCAAATACAGAAATAGAACTACAAAGGTCAGAAAAGAGTAGCTTTCTACTGACTGGCAGTAACCAGAAAAATTAGGGGGAGCATGTCTGAGTATGTTATATGTGCAGACAGACTCCAAGTGAGTAACCTGCCTGGCTCACCCAAATAAAGGTGAGGTAGATGTGTGAAGTTGTACATGTGACGAGGTCGCTTCCTGCTGAAGCTGCAACAAACTGTCATTGGAGACATACTGCAATACCATCCCTTCCAGCAAACAGAAAATAGGATGAAGTTGGTCGTGTGTGCCGGTCTGCTGAGTTTGGTCTCTCGGTGTTTACATACTACATTGTTCCTGAGGCGTGGGTTCACCAGCAAGCATAGCGGGGGAGATAGTACACTCCCAAGCCTTCCAACCACAATGGAGGGGATGGGAAAGTTTCTGCAAGCACCAGCTCTTCTGAGGGCACAGCCTGGTACGAGGGGAGGCAGGCCGCCACCGTATCTGTGCAACAGGGAACAGACCCCCTCCATCCTCCTGCTCAGATTGCAGCTAGCAAGAGTCATCTATCCAGACTTCACCCCTTCTACAGTTACAAAGGGCTGGCCATTCCCCAGTCAGACTGGGTGGCAGCAGTACTGTCCACAGTTGGTACCTCACATTAAATGCTGGGTTTCTTCACTCCTACCAATCCATACTGATCAGATTCAGAAGCTCCATGATGTGTTTGGTGAGTAGGGCTTGGCCCACACCTTGCCATCTGAAGAGACCTGTTCCCTTGCCTTGTGGAATGGCTCACACAAAAGAGATTAGGACAAGAATGGCCCCGTGCACCAGAGTCTGTTAGAGAGGAAGTAGAATATGGGTTCTCACTGTCTAGTGCTGTGAAAGTAAATCATGAATGTGAGAACTGCAGGGGCATGTGCAGGTTCCAGCCAGAAACCCTCAAACTGTTGTTGCCTGAACTTGGGCAGTGGTTGGGCAAGTTTTAGGCTTGGTTTTAGGACATTTCAAGCTTTTGATGGGCATTTCTGAATTGAGTAGAAAAGCTAAGAGGTTCTGACTGAATTAACTGTATATGGAGAAGCTATTGCTTGCATGTTTATAATTTTACTAGGTTAGCTTGTGTCACCAAGGGGATTTGATCTGGAGCACAGTACAGGAAAGAGCTCGCTCTGTAGACTGACATTTTTAGCCTCCCTAAGCTATATACCTTTAAGACACTCCTGCAGTAAGAAAATGGTTTGGTTTGGTAGATCCCCTGTTATTATAGTACCCTAAAGTGCTAAAATGAACAGACCTAATACAGTCAAAGTTAGCAGCCTAAACCACATTTTAAGACATTAAATAAGCACTGTGTTTGCAGAAAAGCAGAATACATCCAACTTCATAAAAAAGCTCCCAAATTTTTAACGCAAACTCACCATCTGTTGAAAGCCTGAGTATTCATGAGGTAAACTATTGTTCATTGGAAAAGGAGTAGCAGGAAATGGAGGATTTCCATAAGGCTCTTGATACCTAGAAAAAACAAGCAAACATACAGATTCTAGACATCCACCATATACCGCTTACCAGAGTGCTGAGACTTAACTCTTGGGCTATAATGAGTATATCCAAGAGGAGAATTGAGATATTAACAACTGCTTCCATGAAAAAAAGCCCTGATAAAACAAGGAAAATACACCCAAAGGCTCAATTAATGAGTAATCTTCACGTGTACTTAAGTGCAGATGCAGAAGAGTTCTGGATTTCACCACAGGAGTTTAGCTTCCACAGAGAGTTCTGTCACATTTGTAACTAAAAATGTTGAAACATTGAAAAATACTGAATCTGGGGTGTTCAGACTTCCATTATAACAGGTTTATAACCTGTGCATTCATATGTGCATGACAGCTGCTTGTACTTACAGACACAAAAAATACAGATATAAACTCAGTGGGGTTTAGAAAGATTATCTCCATTGTCAGATTTTTTTCCCCTAAGAACTGCAAACATTGTTACTACAAACATCATATTTCAGTATTTTCTCATGGTCCTTTATCTTGCAGAAACAAATAAAGAATGGAAAACTCAGGCTAACTGAACCTCTAGCAAGCTAAACAACCAAACATTAAAATTAACTACAGCCCACTGCAAGTCATCAGTAAGGATGCAATTAAAGCATGCAACAGCTGTTTTAACAAAAAGCCTGAAGATTGCTCTAC
Source organism: Harpia harpyja (assembly GCF_026419915.1). Taxonomy (NCBI): domain Eukaryota; kingdom Metazoa; phylum Chordata; class Aves; order Accipitriformes; family Accipitridae; genus Harpia; species Harpia harpyja. The sequence goes on from NC_068947.1 coordinate 30,368,461, forward strand.
CACATGAACTGATTTTCTTAATAAGATTTTTAAAAAATTACAATCATACGGTTCATTCACAGGTGGTTTTTGTTACCTATACGAAGGTGAATATAAGTCAGTATGGTTCTCAAAACCATGCGTAGGGCTGTTTAGTTCTGGTGAGCGAGAACTCCCTGTAAATAAGACAAGAACATAATGACTATTCAGTTATGACTATTCAATTAACAAGTCAAAAACACAGAAAGTGTTCTGTGTCATCTGTAGTGTGCTATTATATCTAAGGTAGTATATAAAGATAAGCTGCCATTTTATGGCAGATAATCTATAGCATCACTTTACTGCTTGAAAATGTTCATTTATCATTTATTCACTTACAGAAGCATAAATCAAGGCTATTGAAGTAATCAAGAACACAATAATTCCCATTCAGTTACAGACACAGCAGATGCTTCTGGTTTTAGGAACCTCAGCCATTCTACTTAAACCCAGCAACTGCTCTGTACAGCCTTTGAAGTAAGGAGTGCACAGCGCATAGTGGGAACACAAGTCCTTAATATTTGGGTTGCAAATGCTGCCTGCATTAGCTTTCTAGGTGGTTTATTTTCATAAACATAAAACTAAGAATGCGACTGATTTGACTATATTCTTTGAACTACAATCCCTTCCACTTAAAACGACAGTTCTGATAACTCTCTGGCTTTAGTATAAAAACTATCAAACAGCATGATAGTTGCTGCACTTACTGAATCAACTTTTCCTGCCAGACTGCAAGTTAAAGTCACACCATGATTCCTAACTGTAATCTGGCATGAAAACCTATGTTACTATGTTTTCCATATAGTGTGGTCTGAGCTGGCTTGCAGGTTATGCTGTTCTGAACCAACCTATTGTATTTTCTTAGTAAACAAAAAATAGAAACACTGAATCCTTCCCTACGTAAAAGCAACAAGTTTTTGTTTCTTAAAAAAAAAAAGGACTGTAATTTGTTCCAACTATAAATTGTCATCTTTGTAAAAGACTGTAGGAGTCAAAAATAGTCATTAAAAAAAATATTTACAAAGACTTAATCATTAAGACTACTAAACATACCAAGCCGACACTGCACTTTAATTGGCCTTCCATACAAACGTATTCCATTCAGCAAAGCTATTGCATAAGGCACTGATTCTCTGTGCTTAAAGCAGACAAATCCAAAAGACTTAGTTCCTCCTTCTTCGTCCTTACACATCGTCACATCGGTTAATGGTCCAGCCTGAAAGAAATTTGTATTATTTTATCAGAGAAATTAACAGTGACATTTCATTCTGAGTACTTCATGATGTATATTCTGCCATTATCAGAAACAGTGTATATTTCTTAGTATAAGAATCTCTACTTCATTTTGAAAATGTCTCTCCACATTCCCCAAGCTGAAATTCTGAGCCTTCTACAAACAAAAATCAGCTCCATGAAACGTTAAAAGAGAACCAAGCATCAGTCCATGGGTGATGTCTAGTCTTTAACAATCAGATTATTTAAATTATATTTAAAATATGATGATAGGTGCTGCAAGGGGGAAGACTAATCTGCTGACTCCATAGCAAGAGTTACGTTATGTCTGTACAGCTGCTAGTACAATTATTACAGAGGTTTTTCGCACAAACATAACTAAGCAAACTGATAACATCAGCTACGTAAAAGTGACCTACTCCATTAATATGCTTCTATTTTACTCACGCTTAAATTCCTAAAACAGGCAGCATCAACACTGTCAGAAAGCAAACCTGAATAGGGAGTAGTGCTTCTGGAACCACCACAAAACAGAATTTTCTGTACTGCCTAACCCTCATCACAACTGCATGGCAAGGAATCAAGAGACCCTATCATCTCATCAGAGATAACGTACTGTTTCTGCTCAATACACCCCCCCCCCCCAAAAAAAACCCCAAACCCCACCAACAAAACAAAACCCCGAACTACACCCTTTGGCTGAAGTATCTTCATTGAAAAGTTCCATCTCTGCCTACATATACCATTTTAATCCTTGCATAGTACTTCTAGAACCAAATTAATGCAGTGATATTCCCATAAATACTGGTTCCATTTTCAAAGAAACTGTCCAAACTACGCATCTATATGGCTGATTTAGGAGAGTGAAAAGAAGTGGCCAACAGCAGTCTCCTGCCACAGCTCAGGAGTGTTAAGGATGCAACAACTTAACTTTAGGAGGATATAATAACCAGATGATCAATGAAGTGAATGTAAGTTACAAAAAAATCCATCACTAAAAAAAATTACTGAATGTCTAAATTACTGTAGTAGATGGAGTATTCATTGTTCTGAATCAAAAAATAGCACTCATCGGTAGAACTGGCTTCCACTACTACTACTGATGCAGTATGTACTTTTCAGCAAAAGTTGCTCCGAAGTCATCTATAGCTTCAGGCAAACACAAGTTAACTCATAACAGCTCTACAGCAATTAAACTGCATAAACAGTTGAACATTCAAAATAAACACACAGCATATGCTTAGATGAAGAAAATAAGCCATAGAAAGTAATCTACTTTATTATTCTGCATTTTCAACGATTACTGTCAAACAACAAATCTGCAATTTGTCTGCTATAAGTGATGAGGTGGAGCCATCTCCCTTATTATACCCTCCATGTTGTCAGACTGAGGATATTAAGGATTGTCATCTGTGATAATAATATCTGATTGCTTTATGCTTTTGCCAGCTGTGTATAAACTAATCCTCAATTAAATAAGTGTTTTTGCTGAAAAATGAAACTCCCCTACTCCCAACCCTGGTGAAAGTAGGGGGATGTCATATAGACAAACACAAAGGATCAAAAATAACGTACCATTTTTTATTATTGGTGCAGAAGGTGATCAGGCGGTAAAGCAACAGATACTACCTAGGTTGTCCTGTGCAGGGAATCTTCAAAATGCTGATCTCGTCTTTCCAAATATCTTGAAGTTCAGTGGGGGTTTGGGGGGGTTGGTTTGGGGGTTTTTTTTTTGTTCTTTTTGGTTTGGTTTTGGTTTTTTTTTGGGGGGGTGGTGTGTTTGTTTTTAAAGAAGGGATTTCAGTAAGATTCTGAACATGTTTATTTTTGCTTGACTTGGCTCCTTAAGGCATTTTTGTTGTTCTGCACTACACTGCAGTTTTTAAAAAAATTATATCTATCCAGTCTTCTGATTATTATTTGCCTAACAAGGAGGATCTGGTTCTTCAAGAACTAGAAGCAACAAACTCAAGTCCTTTGCAGATCAGTCTTTTAAATATGTAGTCTTCCTGTTCATAAATAAAATTTTAATAGTTTTGAGGTAATAATAGATACTTGCTCGTAATTTGATGGGGGAAAAGCTACAGGTCAGGAGCGCATCTTTAGGACTATGCCATGGCAGGAATATTGAACTGTATACTTTCCAAGAAAGGACAATACTGCAATGAGAAGCATATGCTGTTGCAGCAAAAGACAGAGAAACTTGAGTGAGAACAAGATGAAGAGAAGGAAAAAGGTAAGTAGGTGTTATTGGGATGACCTAAAGACCCAGATAAAAGTCAGCAGTTGGATGACTGCTGCAGATTATGCAGGGGAGTCATACAAAACTACATTCTGAGAGCATACACTTCTTTTTATCACTTTTGTACCAGAATTTGTATGGTATTATTCCTATCCCCGGTAAGATAAGTTTAGGTTTTCTTAACCTAACATTTACAGTTAAACAGCAGACTACTGTTTAGTATTGACAACAGGTAGGAATACTGCATAGAAAATAAGGAAAAAAGGAAAAAAAAAAGAAGAAACAACTGTTTCTTAGCTAATTTTAGGGAAAAGTTAAAAACTGAAAGTTAGGAAGAGATGGGAACCGCTAAAAACCCAAAGGGCTAGAATATACCAAACAAAGAGGCCTTCCAATGCAAATGGGGTAGCATGCTGAGGTCTTCCCTAGTTAACAAGACAAGTATCAGATTACTCAGTGGAATAAAACTGGTAAGTAGAAATAGTTCTGATTAGCAAATGAAGTAGCAAGAGAACAGATGATTCTGCCCCCCTATTTTTTTGCAAACTCACCAGAAGGAAGCAAGGTTCATTCTTAGACTGGGGGAAATGAGTGGATTGGTAGAAGCAAGTTTATCACCATGCTGTTAGCTAAACTGTCCAGTCAGAGTCTGGGACCTTTTAGCTTGACAGAGGCTGACTGGATCACGCCAGGAGGAAAAAAAAAACCCAAAACACAAAACAAACACACCATAAACAAATTGAGGAAAAGCCCATAATCAGCAACTATTATCAATCCACCTTGAAATTTGATGCTTGCATTAGTGATAAAATGCTCCCTCCTCCTCTCCATATCTTCCCCCCTCTTTTCCTTACTCCTTTCAGGTTAACAAGCCCAGCTTAGCCAGAGACGTTGCCCATGTGAGACCAAAACTGAAGCCAAGTCAGTGTCCTAATACTTTCTGTCTTTGCCATTTTCTTTCTTCCTTGGCATGCCTTATTTCCAAAGAAAGAGAATTAAGCCCAGCTTTGATACGGGTCCAGCTACTTCGTATTTTCCCACCACCTCCCTGAAAATCCCACCGATGGAGCTTTTAATATCTTCTCAAGCATTAAAACGTAAAACGTTTTGATATAAAGGCCATTTATAGGTGAAAGTCCAGAGCCCCACCTGCAGATCATTCCTATTGCCTCTCGCACTCTGCTAATAGTTTCAGCCTTGCTCCACACATTTTCGGGTTTTACACTAATTTTTCTTAATCAAATCATTGATCAAAAATGGATTGCTCAGAATATATTAAAAAGAGCGTAAAAAAGATTTTTCCTCGGGGATTTTAAAAAGCATCTTTAAGTTACTTAACTTCCTCACTAACTTGGGGCCCATCTGCGGCACCGAAACTTGCACACCCGGGAGGAGACAAAACCGAGGAAGGGAGGGGAGACGGGCGGGACGGGCACCGCTCCCGCCCGCAGCGCGCCCAGGGTCACGGAGCCGCAGCGGCGGCCGCGAACGGGAGAGATACAAAGCGGGCTCCTGTCCCCGCGGACCGCCGGGCGCGGAGGCCTGCGGACGGCAGGCGCCGGCCGCTGCACCCCGCGGTGCGGTGCGGTGCGGTGCGCTGCCGGCCGGTCCCGGCCGCGCCCGCCCGGCGAGCTTCGCGCTCTCCGGCCGCTCACAGCGCTTCGCTCCTGCGGCGGAGGCTGCCGCTGCCGCGGCCGCTCCCCGGCGCGGAGCTCCGGCGCAGCGAGCCGCAGCCCGGGGCCGGGCCGGGCCTCGGCATCGCCTCGCCCCGACCCGGCCCGGCCCGGCCCCGGGGACGACCCGGCCGCCGCGCCCGGCTGGCGCCCGCCGAGGGCTCCGCCCCGCGGCCCCGTCCCGCCCCTGGGGGCCCGCCCTCCACCTGCAGGAAGAGCTCGTAGAGGATCTCCTCCCGCACGCGGCTCTCCAGGTTCCCCACGAACAGCGTCCGCTCCGCCTCCTCGGACCGCCCCGGCGAGGACATGGCGCCGCTGCCGCCGCCGGTCCCACCGAGGGAGGGGATGGGGGACGCGCCCCCGCTGCCGCAAAGCGCCGCGCGACGGGGCGCGTTGCTGGGGCGCGGACTCGGTGTCCTAGCAACGCGGGAGCGCGGGCGGGCTGCCGGAGGGCTTCGTGCGGGGGGAGGAGCGTCGCGTAGAGACGGGGGCGTCGTGCGGGTCCGCTGTGACGGGGCGGGACGGGACGCGGTCGGTGCGGGTCCGGGTCCGGGTCCGGCCGGAGGCCTTCCCACAGCTACGGCAGGGCTACGTTTTATGTAACGGCGTGTTTGAGAGACGCTACGTGTGCAGTCAGTTGGTGCCAGACGCGGCAGGCCCTCGCTCGTGCCGTTACTCTGCGGGGAACTTCACCGGTTTAAGACGTTTCCTTCGTTTTTTCTTGCTCGGGTTTTCCCCGCTGACCGGAGGAAAAGATTGTTATCGCCAGACCTACCGGTGGAAGCGTGTATTGTACAGGAACATGGCCTCGGGGAGAAGTACGTGTGCCCCTGGAGTATTTCCTTCTCGTCTGTGTGAAAGTGCAGGCGGGCGGTGAGGAACTGGCAGAAAACCCCATAACCGTACGAAAACAGAGCTGAAAAGCTCTGTTCTCCGCTTGCCGCCTTGTGGGCCAGGTGGGTACTGCAGCTGCTGGAGGAGGGCCGGGTGACAAGTACTTCAGAAACCTTTAAAACCCTGGGGTGTTTTAGTCATCAGTAGGATAAAGCGTTGTGATAGTTACTAATAAAATACACATGTAAAGTGTTGGATGTTGTTCCTTTCTCAAGATTTAAAAAGAACTGGAATATGATTGCTGTTTACACGTTCCTTTTCCGGGTTAAGTAAAGGTGGCTCGTCCACTTAGGTAAAGACTGGTGATTAGTCTCTTTCAGCAGGATAGATGACGCACCATGACTCCAAGCCCCTTGTCGTCCCTACATACTACTAATGCCCTATCCAGTCTCGCTCACCCTTCCGCCCTTCGGCACTCCTGGAGGTCCAGCTCCCACCTCAGATAGATAGAAAGAATCAGTTTATTTACGATTCATTAGTTCATACAATTGCAATTCATTAATTCGTTAAGATCTTAAAATAGTCTGTGCTTGACTAGCAAATACATGTACAATATCTATTGACATAAATAGCGCCCGATTTGATAGACGACGAGTGACCTTTTCCTGTCGGGAACTGGACAGTCCTAGTTCTGCGAACAGTTTGTAGGTGCCTTGATACCACTTGCCACATGCTCCTGTAGGAAATCCAATAAATTTAATAGTAGTGGCATTCATCAGTTCTTCAACTTGATCTTTAAGATGTTGGTGTTTGTTTTCTCTGCTGCTGCATCTGCCAAAGATGTTGATTTACTCTCGTACCTAACTGTGATGTCTACTATAATGGCCTGACCTCCTTTAACGAATACCAGGTCTGGTTTGTATAATTAATTTTATTCATCTTTCAGCAGCGGCTCCTGGAATACTACCCAATCTTTCTTTTTGGCTTCATCCACCAAAAATTCACATAGTTGGTTATGTCTCTTAATCCTAGCGTCTTGCACCGTGGGGCAGTATCCAATAATATGCGAGCAGGTCTCATTCTCTGCCTGACAATGCCAACAAAATTTAATCTGAGTGTCTTGTCTGCCCCTTGCCAAAAATTCTCTTGTGGGGTAGACGTTAGCTCTTAGCTGTAATGCCGTGATGAGCTTTCTGTCGGGAATGCCTCTGTAATGCTCAGCCCAGCTGTTACTGATTTTATCCTTCTCAAAGTTGGAAATTCCATGTCCCTGGGATAACAGCTTGGTCCAATTCACAAATTCCTGGTTTTGCCAGTTACAGGGCCTCAGAAAGATTATTTTTGGAGCAGATATCTCCCATTCCGAGACTGGTTGCTCACTGCCTACTTCCTCCGAAATCACCATGACCGCTTTAGGGTACCAAATTTTTGGAATTTTATCCTATCTCCTACTGCTGCGATCCATAATCTTTCAAATTCTTTCTCAATACCCTCTTGTCGAATGACTGCTCTTATTGTCTCATCCAAAGACTGCGGAATTCTGTTTAGTCTTTGAGCCTGTACACTAGGGATCAACCCCGAGAATCTGGTAATACCCAGGCCTCCACCCTGAGTGCTGGAATATAGGATGGCGTCACAGGTACATGCTGGTAGAGGTAACCATTCCTTGATGGCAGCTTGAATTGCCAAATCCAGGGTTTCCAGGTACATAGCTTTTACGTCGGCCTGGTCTGCTATGTAAATCCATCACGGAATAGTATATTCTTCCAAGGTGTCAGCTTTCTGAAATGGCTTCAGTGAAGCCTTCCCAATCTGTTGCAATGACCCCTTCACTTTTTCCAGTAGCTCTGGTTTTGATACTCCAGTCCATGAGTCAATACATAGGCCCAGGTACTTCTCAGAGCTACCAGATTCAGTCATACTGAGGGGAGTGCTGTTAATTGTCCATGAAGGACAGTCATTGATCATATATGAATCTTTCGCAGGCTTAATGTAAAAGCCGTGGCACTTCTCCCCTTGTGTCGAGGCCAGTTAGATCACAAAAGACCTCCAAATTTTCAATATTTTTCTGCATTCCTTCCCATGAACCACTCAGCAGTACCAAGTCGTCTGCAAAAGCCATAGTTGTTATATTTTTCAAGTAGCGTTGGAACCCACATCCTTCCTCCTCTAACTTACACAGCAGGGGGTCCACAGGTTAAGTTAAATAAAATTGGAGACATTGGATCACCCTGTTTTACACCAATCCGAATCCCAATGGGATCCGACTGTTTATTCTTCAGGTCAATACGGGTGTATTTAAAGCTGAAGTTATACCTGTGTTATAACCCGCTGTTGCATGGTTGCTGCAAACAGGTTTCAAGCATATACACACATTTAACATTCAGTATGTATTTTTCAAGTGTTATTTTACAAAGGAGCACATTTTCAGAAGTCATCCTGATGACAGCAATGTGAAAAATAGTATTAAAGAAAATTTTTTTTCCCAAGCATAGATGGTGTGCTTTGCCTCAATGCCCATTATTTTCTAATGGAGTCTTAGTTACTGACTTGTCAAGTCTATTTAGAAAGGGATTATCAATTTACAGGAATTACAAGCCTCAGTGTAGAATACATAATAAGTCTCAAATTTCTTCAAGCCAGTCAGGGTTTTTGCCTTTGTAATCTTTAGGCAGCTTTTTTTCATAGTTAAACATACCGCATTGCAAAAGCCGCCTGTGATTTCGTCTTGCCTGAAAGGGAAGAGTGCCCTTAACTAGTGGTTAGAGAGGAATTTTTCTGGAGAAGTGGCTTGCTTCATAAGAGAAATGAGAATTATGGCAATTATTATGAGAATGGGATTTCCCAAGATTACAAAATCCTTGTGGGTAGAGAGAAGATTAGAAGGGGAAATACATTTACACGTGACCACAGTTCAGGATATCAAGTCTTGAGTAAGAATTCGATCTTAATCTTGAAAACTGTGCTGTAATGTTTTTAGCTGTTATTTTATCAAAACCTTTGGGGGTAAACTGAGTTGTAAAAGTGCCATTCTGTTTCCTGTAAATCGTCGTAATCTTGTACTGTCATAAAATGAAGTATTTATGTATTTTTTCCAAATTGAATACTTGGCCAGTCTTGAGGGGGTTTTAATAGCTGGCAGGCTGTGGGATCCCCAAAAAGCATCGGGGTTCATTCAGGAGGTACAACTCCTATGGTCCTGACCACTGTGGGACACAGTCTGAGTGCTGAAGAGGCAGTGCCAGCATCCTCCACTGGTTTGCATAAAGGACTTTCGGAGCAGGTAACTCTGAATTTCAGTGTGAGAAGAAGTGTATTCTTGTGAGAAAAGCAGTTGACATAACAATATGCAGCAAAGCAGGATGGGCAGTAGATGAACTTTAAGGGTCTTACATCTGTTTGTGACCTTGTACCTGAAAATCAGGGTATCCTTGAAGGATTTACCTGACAGTGGGATGTCAGTAGAAACTACAGTGTAAATAGTAACAGTAGTTAAGATTTATTAATTTCTAAGTGGCATAAGTGCCACTTGGTGAACAAAGTCCCCTTGTCATATGACAGAGAGGTGAGTCCAACAGAGGTGAGTTCAACATTCTGATCAATAAATACTGCAAAACTTTCTGGGCACTGATATAGTAAAGGAGTCCTTTCCTGAGACTGATTTCAGAGGGCTTTAAAACTGTTTCATGGGTCGTTATACCAACATGGGTAGCACTGTACTTTACTTACATGTGAGCTGGGCTTACTGGTTTTCAGTTCAAGAGGAAACTTAAAATTTCCTTTCTTTGCCCCATTCATGTGTAAGAGAACACGTGTGTATTTATTCACAGCTAGTGGCATTAGGTATATGTAAAGGCACATACGTAAGATTTTCTTCTAAGATCAGGTGATTGGCTCTTAGATAAGCATGGCAGATATTTTACTGGGGCTATTACCAATTTGTTTTCAGTGGTGTTGAGCTCTCCATGCTTTAACTTGTATTTGAATGCGTACTGCACACTGAGTGCATGCTGAGGCTGCCTAACTGGTGGTTGCTTGAGTACACAAAGTTTTTGTTATAATAACAATCTATATTAAAAAGTAGAGAGGGGAAAGAGCCAAACTGACACTGAACCATTACTTGATCTAAGTAATATGTAATGTCAGTAGGGCTGTGCTTTTATAATAATAGTTGGACGAAGTGTCAAAGATTTGAGATGAAGACAGAATGCAAAGGAACAACAAGAGCTGCCTTAGTGAACTTTATTGAGAACAGGGTGACAAATTTGAGAAATGGAAGCAAAAAAGTAATAAAAGGTCCCTGGTTAAGCTAAGTCGATTTTCATATGAGTGGACATACTGCATCTTCTTCTTGTGGCTGCATTCAAAGGGGAAAAGACCTTGAAGACTTTGAGATTTCCTGAAGGCTATCTGCTGCAGGGGCTTGTGTAGCACAGCTTTGTTGAGCTGCTGAGAATCATAAAGCCAGTTGAAGAGACTCATCACTTAAAAGTATATAATGAAACACACACCCCCACCCCCTTAACTGTTGTGGATGGAAAATAAGGACACCTAGACCTTATGTTTAGAAGCACTGCGAAGGATACGCTATGCAAAAAAACCATTTCTGGGATGCATCTCCGATATTTGAGTGGTTATGGTTTGTTTTTCTTTCTCCTGCAGTGGAAATAATTGAGGGCTATATATAGGCAAACTGAGCACCCAGACGTCTCACTTGAATAATGCAGAGTTTATCTACCTCCTCACCTCACAGTGAACTCCAAGAAACTGAAGCTTGTCCTCTTGTATTTACCCAGTGAATTGGTTTGTAAATAAATGAGCTTCACAAAAATAAATGTTTCTTCACCTGTTTTGTAGTTGGGGACACAGACAGAATGAGGTTAAGTTACACACCCAAAACACCCAGCAAGACAGTGTCTGGGTGAGATTTGTGGGGCTCTAAGCTCCATCTGTCTCCCATATAAACACTTTCACAGACCTCCTCTGGATTTAGGTTAGAGAATGACTCCTTGGAAAAATCTCAGAAGATAATTTTGTGCAAAAATAATCCACGGAGGTACAGTTCTAAGAATTATTTTCAAGTTCTTCCAGAAAAATCCTTCTGTCACCAGAATGACTTTTTGTTCCAAGTTTCTTTTGCCCACCTCAGTGTGTTTAATTGCAGTTGACTGACACACTTAAAAAGACACGCGGTGGGTCTCTAATGCGATGTACCTCCAGTTACTCTGCTTCCTAAATTCCACGCATGTAACAGTGTTGCCAGTAATATATAACATCTATTGCTTACATGTAAATGTGCTGATAGCCAAAGAGAGAGCGAAATAGATTAAAAACCAGTCCCAACCCTTAAAGACCAGAAACCACCCTACTTACTGAAGTCATTCAATAGGAGGAGTCATGAATTGCAGAAGCTTGAATACAGCTTTGCTTTCTGCTTCCTACTCTATATGTCACTTACTTCATTAGTGACATTCAGTTAGGTTAGAAATCTAGCATACTGTAAGGAAACACCCGATTTGCCACTTGTCTGTGGATATTACGTATTGCTTTTCTCCATTTCCACATGCTGAAATTGTGTTTCTTCATCTGTTTGATATACTGGGTGAAATCAGGTAAGAACCATTAGCTTATTCTTTGCGATGTAGTCTCTTGGCTTTTATTCAAGCATTAAAAAATGAATATTCCTTCATTTAAATTGGACAAAAGATTAAATCTTGTGAATTATGCCTAATGGAGCCGATGATTAGTAAAGAGAATTTGATCACCTTGAAACTGAGACGTAGGTTTTCATTTTAAAGTAAATAGAACAAAGCCTGATACTTTATCTCTGGCTGTACTTTGCACACTCAGGTATGTGCACTTTGTACAAAGTAAAGAGGTAATTGTGAAATAGTTTTAACATATTAACGTAAGTTTATTGTTTATTGCTGATTTGATAGGCTGACAGGTTTTCAAGTTACATGTTGTGCTTTAAACTTAGTTACAAAAAAGTCAGTGTGCACTTAAGATTTTTCCCTTTTCAACCACACAAGAGACTTACAATGCTTACAAATGTACACAGAAAAATTAAAATTGTATATTAACTGAGTTAAACTGCATATGTAACACCCCAACGCCTATTAGTATGTTCTGATTGTACAGAAAAGTGTATGTGAGCACTCCCACAAGTGTGCAGAAAGGGCAGCTGGGTATTCCTTCCAGTAATCAGTCAGAAATGGGAGTTTGAAAAACCTCTGCTTAATGAGTCCTCACTAAACAATTCAAAGTATTACCTCTATAAATCTTTTTATGGTACTTATCTAATTCCACAATAAAGACATAATAATTTCTTTTTTTGTCTATTTACTTTTCAAAGAATAACTGCTGTTGTTTCACAGCTATAAGTAAATGAGTTGTTTCCCTTTGATGTTTGCCAGCTAGTAAATAGGTTTCGTCAGTTAAAATAATTTCCTTGTGACGGATTCTCACTTCCATGGACCAGATTGTGTCTCTGTTTTATGTCACTGTCATTCTACTGGCTTTAGAAGAATTAATTGTTATTTCTACCAATGAAATTCTGAGAAATCAAAACATTTACATGGATATGGCGGAACAATTCAACAATATCTTAGCATGAATCTTTTATATATTAGATATGTAGGAGTGAATTATAAGGATCAGTCATTAAACTTGGATTTAAGAGCAGTATTAGGCAAAAATAAAAGAGTTTCATGTTGTAGCTTTGAATCTGAATAGCTGTAGTAATCAAGTGGCTGTTTTGTATTTTAGCTTTGTATATGGCATTTGTGTAATAGAATTTGTATTCTAGTTTTATCATCGTATATCATATGAAAACTAGAGATTAAATGTGACACATTCTATTAATATCTCAGTATTATGACACATGTATGACATTTTATCAGGTTCTTGAATATTATTTTCATTAAATTCAAAACAACTGCAGCTGAACAGCTCTCAGTTTCAGATCAACTTCTTGGATAAGTCTGAGCAATGAAATGAGTTGTCTTCCTGTATCGCTAGTTAGTTAATAACCTGTCCAGTAATCTCAGTAAAAGTTACATAAATTATACAGTGTCTAAATGAGGAGAACGGTGATATTTATTTTGAAATACAAGTAATTCTAACTTTTCCCACATGTAGTAATTGTACTATTGTCATAAGGTGATGATAGGCACGAAACTTTTGTCTAGTTGATTTGAGACAGGAAGTTTCAGGCCATTTCTAACACTCTGTAACTTCAACCCTGCTCCTGTTTGCAAATAGCCATTATTTTTTGTCATGTCTAGTGCAGAGGTGACCGATCTAGTCACTGTAGATACATGGTTTGGCCTAGAGGTGATTGATCTAGTTCCCTAAGTGAATTAGTGTCTTTAGTGTCTTTACCGCATCTTTACTGCACCTTAAGTGCTGTAATTCACATTGTTTAGCTTTGTTTAGATCTGCACTATGGTATGAAATATATTTTTCAGAGACCTTGCAACACCCCTGCACTTGCCCTTCACAGCTTTATAAACTGGTGAGGGCTTGCTGTCCATTTCAGATATGCAAATGTGGTGGATTTGGTTCTGCCTGCTAGCTGCTTGCTGGGAAAAGGAGAAGAGCTAGGACTGCCTCACCTCTAACTCAAAAATTCTGAGAAATTCAGGTTACTTTTTTTATTATTTTTTAAGGAACTGAGTAGGCACTATTTCTCTTCCTACTTTTGCTTTCTAGAAGTTGACTTGTTTTACAAAGTTGTTAATGACAGAAAAATTGAGAAAGGTGCCCTCAAATATCAGACAAAAGCCTTGTGAAAAGCAGCATAGCCCACTAGAAGTCAAGAGATGGGCCCAAATTTCTTTGGCCATAAACCAGCTAACACCATAGTGAAGGTGAAGAGGCCATACAGAAGAATTGTGATAGGTGTTGGTGTTGTGCCCAGTATCCTGAAGTGGCTCATCCACACAATGTGACCTCAGCAGCCAAAGGATACTTCTTAAAGCATTAACTTTGGATGTTGATAAGCACGCAGGGGAAAAGTTAAGTCTTTTTAGGCTCTTTTGAAAATATCCATCCTCTTGTTGATCCTGACTGATCTACAGTTTAACCTTGTATAGCAGAACTGTCAGAGTACAGAAATGCTAAATACTACAGTTTTTCTTGTACCATTATGTACACTGACCTTACGGATTCTTATTTTTTCAAACTCAGAATGGGATCTTTTGTTTCTTCTTTCTTTGCTTCTTGGTAATGGTGTCCTTATGGTTACCCAAAACTAGAGAAGGGTTCTGGGTCATCCTGTACTGTCAGGCAACTGTTTCTTATTGCTAGATCAAACAGTAAGGCCTAAGGATTGGCAACTTTGACACCCTGGCCAAAAGAGGAAGAAACAACCACATTGGTCTTCCTGTTTATACAACGCACACTAGTTGTGAAAAAATTCTGAGAACCTAAATGTGATGGTTATGCAAAGGATCTTATCAACACTGACTGCTAATTTGTACTTGTTATGGAGAAAATATATTGTTCAGGAACAACTAGGTTAATTAACAACAAGGTTAATTTTGTATTTGAAGGGTTCAGAGGAGCATAGTGATATCTGCAGAGTCATTAGTTAAACTGTTTCCTTGTTCAGTGCACATTCTGGCACCTCATTGCAAAGGTCTGGAGTGAAGGAAATGGAAGTTCTTCACTTTTAGTGGAAAAATGCGGAAAGAAAAGTGAAGAGGTGGTATTTCAGGTGGTCTAACTCACCAAATGACTGCCTAACATTTTCATCTTTTTCAGATGAGGAGGAAAAATGTCCTGAATTTACGGATCTTAATATAGGCAATGCTTTCTCTGGAACGGAACTCCAAGTCCAGCTACTGCTATACACAAAGGAAAATCCAAATTGTTCTGAGCGACTCATTGAACACAATGTTACTGCATCTCAGTACCTTAATACCTCCAAGAAAATTGTCTTTGTTATTCATGGCTTCAGACCAACAGGATCTCCACCAGCATGGCTAGGTGACATAAAAGAGCTTCTACTGTCTTCAGACAATATTAATCTCATTATAGTTGATTGGAATCGTGGTGCTACAACTGTGAATTACATAACTGCTGTTGAGAACTGCAGAAAAGTTGCAGAAATACTGAAGAACTATGTTGACCAGATGCTGGTAAGGCAGAGAATTGCATCTGTTCTGAATAAGTTTAAATAGCATAGTCTGAGTGGGAGTGGGATGTATTTAAAATACGTCTAAAAAAAAGCCCAGTGAACAATATCAAATGACATTTCTTTACCAAAGTATTTACTAACTTTGCATGCAGTTATTACTGCATATCTTTAACTTCACCTGAGTTTTTATTTCCCTTTCACTGAAGTATGCCTGAGAGCGCATCTGATTTCTTTAGCCATCTGGAAGTTTTAGGTCTTCTGGAAAGAATGAATGCACCAGTGGGGAGGTGAAGTGAGAGGTGTTCAAATAGTATGCAGCATTAAAATTTTACAAAAGCATTGCACTACTTTTTACTGTTAAACTACTATAATGAAAGATTTTAAATGAAAAAGAAATCACTGACAGAGATATAAATATTTGTTCCAAAATTATATAAACTTCTTGATCCTAGAAGGAACTGCTGAAACAATTGTTGATGCCGGTGGTCTTAACTGGGCATTAGATTTATTGCTTAATCAAATGAACAAAATGTGTTATCATCTCATTTATGCCATTGTTAGATTTATCACTTGATTTTTCTTCTGTTCTCAACACTTCTTTTCCCAACCATTCTCAGAAATTTTGAATGCTGTGCAGTAAGAAAATATTCATATGGAATTTGAGTAAAAACCCCAGCATTCTGAGAAAGGCTGAGGTGAAACAAGAGAAAGCCTATCTGAGTCTGTCCTGTGGGACTAGATATAGTGATAACAATTTGTAATTATGACAGTAAATTTATTGTTATGGAATAGAAAAATAAAATAGGACTAGAAGAACAGTCTCCAATCCAAAGTATGTTAAAAAGGTGTATTTTGCAAATCTCTTGATGCAGATTTTTGGTTAATTGCTGGTTACAGATCTGCCTGGCAAAGCAATGACAGCAGGGCATGCTTGGGCTGATCTTGTGCAAGCCATCAAAGTGATGGTGGTGGCTTACGTTGTGTCCCACAGCTATTGGTTTCATACTTGCAAGCAGTCCTGAGACCTTTGTTAATTCATTTTGAGACACATTAATATGTCAGATCCCACATATCGTCCCATCACTTTGCAGAGATTCCAACAGGTCTGCTGATACTGTTTCAGAGTTCTTTAGAAGGCTGTTTTTTTTTAAATACTGCCTGCTTTGTAGAACGGGCATTTAAGGCTTTCCTGCAGGTGTGCATTTGGCACCATTATTCAGCAGATCTGTGGCATAAGTCTTTGTTAGTGGTATTATGTTTTTATTTTATTTTAGTGGAAGAATAAGGCAGGGAGAGAATTTTTTTTTTCCTAGTTCATAGTTTTGGTTCATCTTTCTTGTATCTGGTAAATGTCTTCCTCTTCCCTCCCCTGCTCCCCTTCTAACTAGCGTGACATTTTGGAAGAAATGTGACTCAAGCTTCTTTTTTACATTTTTCTAGTCAAAGAAATTAATAATTACTACACTGTTTAACTAGTATGGAATGGCAAACTGAAAAGAACTTTGTAATTTCCATTTGTTTTTAAAGTTAGAGATATAAGTTAGAGTGTAGACAAAAAGTGAAAGTTAAATCAGTCTACTGATGTCTGTTCAGTTAACAGTGTGTGTGGTTGTGACTTTGGGGTTTTTTTTCTGATAGGTGGATGGAGCTTCTCTTGACTCTATGTATATGATTGGAGTTAGTCTTGGGGCTCATATAGCTGGTTTTGTTGGCCAGAAGTATAATGGCAAACTTGGCAGAATTACAGGTAAGGCTTTTAATCCCGATACACATATTCTAATGTACCTTGTATTGTCATAGCTGTGAATCACATAGATGCTAGCACTGAAATATTGACAAATAAGAACTGATTATTTAGTAACAAACACAAGGAAAAATGTATCCCTGATAGAAGTTCAGAAAATTGTGAAAATCTGCCTTCAGGACAAATTATAGCTGAAATTTCCAACCTGTTTACCTCTAGTCCCTTAAATGAAAATTGAGTGCTACATCCAAATGCCACTTAAGTTAAATGATGAGCTACCTGAGTTTCTGTCTAGTTGACGGAGCAAGTCAGGTCCCCCTGGTAAGGGAAGTTCAAAAGCTCTTGGTCAGGCCACTGGAATCAGGCACAGGGATTTCAGTTTGAGGTATCTGAACATGGTGTAGGCTTTAGTACATTGAGCTATCTTGTACAGGGAGCTTAGATCAGGTGTGCAACCTGTGTACGGATATTGCAAATTTTACCTCATACTTGTTTCATCGTTAGCATTGCCGTCTGTGGGAGTGGTGCATACAGTGAACACTGGAGTACCCTCACGTGGGTACACCTTTCAGGACCGCAGGAAGTTTAGGATAAACTTTTAGATGTTGGTTCCTAGGGCAGAATCCAAATGCTAATTTGAGAGCACAGGCTCCAGATACTTCTTGTGGTGAAAGAGCAAAACTCACTGCACCTAGCGTGTTGAGAAGGAAGCTGACTAAGCTCACTGTCAGAAAAGGTGCTAAGGGGAGAAGAGACTGTTGGATCCTGATAGTGTTTAGGGTCTAAGAGAGCAGCTGTTTTCAGGCTGAAAGGAGGCAGTTACCTCTCCTTGAGATTCATAGCTCCAAACCCTCTCTGCAGAGAACTTAAGTAATTTTTTTCCCAAAATGTAAGAGGAGCTACTAGCCAGCCTTAAGAGAGTGAGTTAGAGACTCCTCCCCTTTTCATACAGTAATCTGGAAGTCTGGGCATTTTCTATGAGTGTGATTGATAGGCTCCAGCTACATTCTTTTGGTTAAGAATCCTCATTACCTAGAGTTTGTTGGCATCACTGGTTGGGGACAGCCTTGATTGCAATGCTAGGCTGGCAGGTCTGTGTTCTCTCCGAACAATAACTGGGAGCTAGTAAATCCATGTAATTTCTGAACTCAGATGCTCACAGTTAAATGGAATTATATGAAATGTTTCAATCACCTTCTTATAATTACAAATATGGATGAATAAAGGCAAAGACTGAGTAGTCCAAACACACAATGCTCATAATCTCTTATGTAACTGCTTTGGCACTTTTTCTTTCAAAGAAGTTGAGCCAGTGGCCCAAACTGATATTGGAAAAATGAGATTTAAAAAAAAAGGAAAAGATATTTTCTTCTTCACTGTTTGGAAGTTTCAGAAATATAAAACTAATTAGTGGACTAAACCAACGACCTTTGTCACCTGGGGTACTATGAATGTGAATTCCTGGCATTCCATGATTCTCTGTGGTGGTTTGGGTCATGGTTATCTTGATCTTGAGAGAGAACCTTCCTAGACTAGTTCTTAAAGCCCATCTGCCAGTTAAATCATAATACAAATTTGGATAATCTAAGGTCATACACTGTCCCTGTCTATCAGTCAGTGAGAATGTGATTAGGAGTCATTTAAGTGTAGGAATATGTTTTGCCTTGACAGTTGTATTTTCTGTCTCTGCTGCTTTTTCTTTTCCCCTCTTTGTGCTTTTGTTGTCAAGAAAATCGGAGCAAAGCAAACCTCAGCTAACAATTTCACTTCCCTGTGAAGGACAGAAATTACCATCTTAAAAATTATCAGGCTTCAGGGCTGCACAACAATAATTCCCTATCCCTAAAATGAATGAGAATATGCAACGTTTACACTTCAAATACTTTGCCACCCAGATCCCCTCCTCCTTGATATAAAGTGCTTTTTGTGGATCTCAGTTGGAATCTCTTTTGTATTAGTTGAGTTTTGGTTTGAGTATAAGATTTCCAAACCTCATTCAGGTGAATATGTGGTCAAAACCTAGTATTTCACTTAGTTGTATGTAAAAATTGTTTTTATATAAGTTAATTTCAACACCAACTGATAAAATGATTGAGGCATGTTTGAAATTGTCTCCATCCAAGATATCTTCATCTTGTTTTTCTGGTGGTGAGAGTAGTTATATTGTCCATTTCCTTTTTTTTTAAGTACATAATAGGTATGGTATTTTCTGGGAAAAGGACAAAATTAATTCTCCTAATTTGATCCTGATCCCTAATGCTGTTGGCTTATAATTCATCTGGAGAACTGGGAGATGAACACAACTAATTAGGGAGAGAGAGAAATTCAAAGATTTGGGTTGATCAGTCTTGTGTTAGGAACCCTTGCTTTGCTTAGCAAGTTGAAGAATGGAAACTTGAGAAGAATAGTGCTGGTTTTTATTTTTATTATTATCACAGGAAAATGAAGAGTCATTGATGAATAATGCTCAAATGTCAGTCTTGTATATATGTGTAGAAACACACCCCAGGATTTGTAATGCTGGTGTTATTTTCATTTAGGTCTGGATCCAGCGGGCCCTTCGTTCACTCGAGAACCACCAGAGGGGAGACTGGATCGTACTGATGCACAATTTGTTGATGTAATCCATTCAGACACTGATGGTAATGACATAGCCTTAACTTTCCTATTTCAACTTGAGGAAAGGCAGGAAAGCAAAAGAGAAGGGATAGGCTATTTCAGTAACATCTAAACAGTACTGCAGAAGTATATTTTGTGTTATCAGGTAGATTCCTGTGCTGTTGCTTTCTAACAATGTCTATACTTTTAAAATCATACTGTATGTTATTATGCCTATTCATCAAGAAATTGAAACTCAACTTTGCTAATGACTAAAGCAATGATGGGCTGTTTTGTTCAGTTCTAACATGAGTAGCTATGTTATTGAGTAAGTGAAGTTTCATGACTGAACCTGAAAATATTGAAATAACTTTTATGTGCAACAGCTAACTGAAGGCATATGTAGATAACTGTATAATCCCGAGTCCAATTAATATCATGCAAAAGTAGTGATTACATCACTGTCATTTATGTCTTGTTTGTTATAGTGTATTCCTTCTGAATACGAAAAAAACAAGTCTGCACATTGAATAAAGAATGCTTATTGCATTAATTTATGATACTGCTATTTCCAAAATAGTTTAGCATTAACATTCTTTTGCTGTGTTAGTGTG
Source organism: Harpia harpyja (assembly GCF_026419915.1). Lineage (NCBI taxonomy): Eukaryota > Metazoa > Chordata > Aves > Accipitriformes > Accipitridae > Harpia > Harpia harpyja. The sequence continues at coordinate 30,388,559 of NC_068947.1, forward strand.
TATGAATGTAGAGGTTGTAAGCACTTGATTATCACTGAATTAGTCCCTTCTGAGATAGCCAGTCTCAGCTGTATCATGATAGTACACTACAGATCCACTGCTTAAAATTCTATATCATGTTACTGTAAGGTTAAAATGAAGTACATTATAAAGTCTGCTTCATCCATGATATAATCTGGTTTAATTTTTTTCTCAAAACCTTGAGTAAACCTTTCAAACCTACCACGTGTCCCATTATTTGTGTAGTTTCCCATCAGTTTCTTTAATAATATTAAAAGTTAAGCATTTTACTATACAAATTTATACGTGAAGCTGTAAAATACCAATTTTCGTAATGTTCCAATTATGTAAATAAAGATAATGTGTGGTAAAAAGGAAGGTAGGTCAGATTGAGCTAAATCTTACCCAGGGTCTTTTATAGGACAGATAGATACAGATTTTTCTACCTTGATATACTACTTATATTAGTGCAGCTCAGAATCCAATGTCACATGCAAAAATTGGAAAATCTTACTCTAATGAAAATTACATTGAGAAAGAATTTTGATTGCTGGAGACAACATGAATTTCCTAAATTTCTTTGTTTAAATAACGTCTCTGCTACAATACTGAATAGTTGCTTCCATTCTTTCCTTTTTCTTTTGTGGCAGTAGGAATCCTACACAAATTTGTATACATTTGTGTACAGCATTTTACATGTGTATAATTTTCTTAAAAAGAAAAAAAGCCATGGATTTTAACTCATAACATGACTTCCCTTTACAGAACAGAAGAAAAGTATAATTACAAAAATTTTCTTTAAGACCTCCATGTTATTTTGTAATGAATGTAATGATAAATAATTGACTGCATAATTCTGTTTATGGTTCTTTGATTCATGATGTTTTTACTTTAGCACTAGGTTTCAAGAAGCCTTTAGGAACCATTGATTTCTATCCAAATGGAGGAATGGATCAGCCTGGTTGTCCACAAACAGTATTCAGTGGTAAATAAAAACATGTTCAATTAATGAGAAAAGAGATTGAGATCAAATCAAAAAAGGTTAAACTGAATTCAATGGACACTGCACATATTCAGTAATATGGGAGCTGAGGGCATTGTATTCTTTCTTGTCCATCCCCACTCAGTAAATGAGAAATAACAAAGACATTTGACATCTTTTTTTTTTAAATAAAGATCTTCCTATATGCATACATATTCCACCATATTATTATAATTGGAATGATGGAATTATATCATTAAGTTATACATACAATCTGCATATAGTGATCATTATTCTTCTGTGTTTATATATGGCTAGGCATGGGGGAAGGTGTTTGTGTCCAAGTGATTTGGACAGGATCACTTGCATATGACATGAAAGGCAAGGCTTTCAAATCTTCACTGTGTCTTAGGTTACTCCTGGTTGGCAATGATGAACTAGGTTTTGGACAGGTTTTTCAGGCTCTAGGATGAAAACAATTTTACAACATGATCTTTTGCTGCAGAATTTTGCTTATTTCAACCTCTGTAAATCTTAGGCAAGGTTGCTGCCCATTTTCTTTGTTTATTCTTTTTGGATATGTTTATGTCTATCTATGTTTCTATTACTAATCTGCACAGTGCTGCTACGAATTAGAGCTGGTGCAGAAGCATAGAGCTTCCATGTGTGTGCCTATGAGTATGGGAGAATCCCTTAAGACTCAGGATCATCTTCATCTGTACAATTCTCACAGCTTGTTTTGGTAGGAAAGGAAGGAATTTATTACCCAGAAAAACTCAAGAGAAGAAACTCTGAAGTATTCCTCACAGCAGTTTTTCTGCCAAAATGTTCTGCCTTGGATGCAACAAGGCAAATTTTAACTCAGACTCATGCTTTATAACAAAAAAGTCTGTAAATTTGATAGGACTTAGTAGACTCTTTCTTACATATAAAACCCTGTAGACTTTTCTCTGTACCTGTAATATTCAAAATAGTCTTCAATTGCTTCTTTTTGTGTGTGTGCATCCATTTTTTACACTTAGTGGTCAACTAACCAGAGAATAAAAGCATGGCTAGCTAAGAATGACTCAGGTAAATGGGATTACTTTGATAACACCTTTTCTTTCATCAAGAAAAATGATTACATGTTCTTTGTATATTTTGGTTTTTTCTTTCCTGAAGGTCTTCAGTATTTTAAGTGTGACCATCAAAGATCTGTCTTCCTCTTCTTATCATCTTTGAAAAGAAGGTGCAACATAATAACATACCCTTGTGACTCTTACTTGGAGTACAAAAGAGGAAAATGTGTTGATTGTGAAGCTTTCCAGCCAATGTCCTGTCCAGTACTGGGTAAGTGTTACGGTATCTGCTCTGGGCTGGGTGAGATTTTCTGGGAAATCCAGACTAACTCTTTCTATGGCTACTCCAGAGATCTGTAGTATCATGTTAAGGGATCTGTAGAGATTGATCACGTGCAGAGCTGCATACTGTTTAAAGTATTTTTAAGTTTATGGCTTTGTTTGCTTTATTGTTATCTGTTAGACACAGGTGCTGAATGTTCCTAATCTTTGATCATTATGCTTTCCAGTCTGAAACAGATTCTCAGTGTATTTCCTTTCTACAGAGAAACTGCTTCTACTTAGTTCATCACTTTAGGCTTTCACAGTGTGTTATCAACCCTAGAGTACCTGTGGTTTTTGTTTAAGAGGAATAATGTTTATAGCAACTTCATGGTTTCTCTGGCTCTTCTTTTGGAATCAAGCTTTTATCTGGAGGGGGTTTTAATTGTTTGGGGTTTTATTGCTTTTAGAGAGGATCTGGGGACAGTTTGAAAAGAGCTACAATAGTGTGAGCATTTCCTAGTTGACAGGGTTTTCTTATGAATGAAATTTTAAGAATATTTAAATAGAAGTTAACTTTCAATTTGTACCTTGTCTTTTTTATATCCTTATATTAGGATGTACACCCTATATTAGTTAGACCAGGTTTGACGAAAAAGCATAGATAGACAGATCTGTATGCTATTTTATAACAAAACGCAACAATAACGGGACCTTATAGTAGGGCAGAAAGACTCCAGGACTTCCCCAGCATGGTTACTAGCCATACCTGATGCACTTACTTACACAGAATGCCCAAGCTAGAGGTGGAGAAATATTTGACCAGTCAGCTGCCACCTTTTTTTAAAAATTTTTTAATAACCATAAAGCCTATGAGGAATGGCAGGCAGCTGAATCTGGGAACTGAGAGAATAAGCAGCATCCTTCTAGTGCAAGCTTTCCTGCTTACTGCTTTGCAGTGGCAGCTCTGCAGCCTGGAACTAGTCTCCTTGTCCAGTCTAGCTAAAGAAATCAAGAGGGAAAGAATAGGATCAGCCATTTTAGGAACAAGGACTGTTATCAAGCCCCAGAGACAAGCATAGAATTATATAAACCAAAAGTTCTTTCTACATTACATCCATAAGCTTAGGAGGTTTACAGAGTATCTAACATTTTATTAAATAATATCCACAGTTATAGACTAGAGGGTTTAAAAATATTTACTTTAATGATTCAAAAAAGAATGGAATAAATTTTACCTAATGTGAAGCTGTTCTGTAACTGTTCTCTGCAAATATGTGGGCTACTTTTGCGGGCTAGTTTTTATTACCTCTGCAGTAGTTTATAAGCGCTAATTTTTGGAGTAGTACTCTAGACTAAATAGATTCCGACTATTACATTATGACAATTTTAGTGATACTAATATATTAGAAGAATGAAATACTTGCATACCTCATTCTATTATACTCAGGGGATTTCTGCATTTTCCAAGTCAATTAACTTTCTCAGAGAATATTTAAGAAAATTAAAGCCAAATCTGTCACTTTGAGTGAGTTTCTTTTCTGTAGTTTTTATGTGTATCGTGATTTTGCTAAATGACTGAAATAAAATATTTAAACTTTGGATTTCAGGTTATTATGCTGATAGATGGAAAACACTGTTAATCCCAAAGAGTTCACCAACGAAAGCTTATTTTGATACCTCAGACCAAGACCCATTCTGCAGTGAGTGACTGAATACATACATAACAAACTATGTTAGCTGATCTGGAGCAAAAGCATGTTAAAAGTAAAAAGTTATTGTTAGCTGCTGTGTAAAATGGTGTAATAAACCATAAGCTAAGTGGAGGAAGAAGAAGAAAGATTGTGGCAGAAGAGTAAGCAATACATGAACTGAAAAAGAAATGTGACTTTAAAAGTAATGGGATGGACTGCCAAGATGACAAGGAAGCCAGAAAATGAGAATCTAGTGACAGGGAAAAAGCTGGACCGAGAGAACCTGCTTCGATGGGACCATTGCTGCCATTTTCAGAGAGCAAAAATGGGAAACGAGACTGCCCTGGGTGGGGGACAGAAAAAGAGACACCTCTGTGTTCCACCCCAGGAGGAGAGCACCCCACAGTCAACTAAAGCTACTCCAGCTTTTAGAAGTCCATGTCTCTCTAGGAGTAAAACAGTAGAGGGAAAACTTAGCTGACTGTTTCAAGATTATATTCTATGGGAATGAATTCTCATGACATGGCATAGGCCATATCTACCTATCCATGTAGAGGTCCAGTTTAGATTCTCCTCCAGTTTGTTTTTATTAACAGACTTTACCACCATAAGCAAATGTTAGTGCACTCTTCTAATTGGTTATGTTTAAGGTTCTTTGATTTGGGGTATGGGGATAGGCTTACAGGGAATTCAAGTGAAATCAAGTTTTCCAATTAGCTTTTTCCATCATCTTGGCAAGTTTTGTGACCAGGAACTGAATATCTCTTTTTATAGTGGTAATCATGCTTACTTACATCACTGTTTCTTCCAAAGGGCCAAGCAGAGGCTAACAAAGATGTGATGGATTTTACATAACATAACTCCTATTCCCAGTGGTCTTTCAGCTCAATGCAAATCTGCTACCTCTGTTCTCCCCTGCTCCTGTCTGCTTGGACTTTGCTCTTCCGTGCTCTCTCTCAAGGCTGCACAGGCCGCTAGCTCTTGTCTCCTCATTCATTCTTCCAGCAGAAAAATATGGCTTTGCTTTCACTCTCACACACATTAAAATCTGGGCATTCATCAAAAATCAAGCTGGGCAGAATCCTGATGATGGAAAGAGTACATTGCAGAAGGAAAAGATGATGTATAGTATTCTGGGACAGGGGTGGTAGAAGAGAGAAAAGGGGGAGAAATATTACCAAACATAGGAGGAGACACATGGAGAGGAATAAGAAACATTGTAATGACAGCATAAATTTAAGGGAAAATATGCAAAGTCAAGAAGAAAAATGAGTCTACTAAACCAGTCTGAAAAAGAGGGTATTTATTAACTAAAGCCTTATTTTAATTCTTAGATATTTGAAAACAAGAGGAAATAGAAATAAATGAGAGGTCTTAAAACTAAGTGACACTGTAAACCTGAGCAGGACAAGTTTTTCATACAAGGTTGTCACGTCCCAATTTCTCAGGATGATGACTCAGGTTTGCTGATTCCTAGGTCAGGATTAAGGTGAAATAACGCCAGGGATGCTTTAACTCACAAAACTCAATTTTTATTTGCTCACAAAAAGAATTGGCATGCTCACGACCAAAATTAGTATGCTCACAACAAAAATTGGCAGGAAACTATGTCAGTAAACTGTGTAACATGTGCTGACCATGCATCACCAAACATATACTACAGGCCTTGCTTATTTGGGAATCAGTTCAGGGCAGACAATAAGGAGAGCCCTCCCGTTGGGTCAGGAGGTTCAGAGCAGACCCCGTTGCTTTCCAGACTCCTTCTCAGAGAGGACCCAGGGGCGGCTGGATCCGCTCCTAGTCCTAGACTTGGTCAATGGTTTATGTCTAAAGGGATGAGGTGTAGGGATTACAGAAAAGGAAAAGGAAGAGAAGAGAAGAGAAGAGAGAAGAGAAGAGAAGAGAAGAGAAGAGAAGAGAAGAGAAGAGAAGAGAAGAGAAGAGAAGAGAAGAGAAAAGAGAAGAGAAGAGAAGAGAAGAGAAGAGAAGAGAAGAGAAGAGAAGAGAAGAGAAGAGAAGAGAAGAGAAGAGAAGAGAAGAGAAGAGAAGAGAAGAGAAGAGAAGAGAAGAGAAGAGAGGATTTCACCGGTCCTGGGTATCCGGTTCCGGTGGGCTTGCACACCTGGGGCTTCAGTTTGTGTCCTTTTATCATCCTTGCCCCTCCTTCGGCCGGGCATTAGGCTAACTAGGTGTCACGAGTGGTTTGTGAGCCTTTGGGCTTGGGGGTCGCTTGGGGAGTAACTTCCCCTTCCCCGCACGGTGAGCTGCCCTGCTCAGCACATCAGAACCGGGAGCTGTGCACCCTCCTGCACACCCTCCCCCTCCTGGTGCTGATGGGCGCTGATGGGCTTCTTTTCACCTGGGGTTCCTTGCTAGGCAGAGTTCCTTGTTATGCAGATTTAGTCCTTAAGCAGAACTTGCCCCACCACAATGTTTGAGACATTAACTCTTTCAGTGTCTCACAGAGGTGAGGCTTGGTCTTTTAGGAGAGAATGTTAAAAAGCAACATGCCAAAAAAAAAAAAAAAATTGATTTGGCTTCCTTACTTTGGGAGTAGTTAAACTGTGTTTCCTCTGGGTAGCCATAGCATGGTTACAATATTGGTGATGGTTACAGAAGTGCGGTAAAAGGCCAGGTCAGGGTTTCTGAGGGCACAGCGGAGCAGGTCATCTCCATGCCAGTGCACAGAGGGTGCCAGTCCCAGGTACCCAGCCGGTTTTCCTGAGGCCATGGGTCCCCAGGGGAGGGGGAGAAGGGGCTGGAGCATGGGAAAGTAGTCAGATCCCTCTCCTCTTCCTCAGTCTTCCCCATGCAGTTTTTCTAGTATCCTGTCCTGGTTTCCGCTGGAATAAAGTTAATTTTCTTCTTGGTAGATGGTATAGTGCTGTGTTTTGGATTTAGGATAAGAATGTTGATAACACACTGATGGTTTAGTTGTTGTTAAGCAGTGTTTATACTAATTCAAGGACTTTTCAGCTTTTCATACTGCCCTGCCAGTGGAGGCTGGGAGTGCACAAGAAACTGGGATGGGACACAGCCAGGACAGCTGACCCAAATGAGCCAAAGGGGCATTCCATACCATACTACGTCATGCCCAGTATGTAAACTGGGGGGAGCTGCCCTGGGGGCACCATGGCTCAGGGTTTGGCTGGGCATCGGTTCAGCAGGTGGTGAGCAATTGTATTGTGCATCACTTGCTTTGTATATTCTATTATTATTATTATTATTATTATTATTATTATTATTATTGTTATTCCCTTCCTTTTCTGTCCTATTAAACTGTCTTTATCTCAGCCCACAACTTTCACTTTTTTTTCCCAATTCTCTCCCCCATCCCACTGAGGGAGGGGAGTGAGTGAGCAGCTGCTTAATTACTGGCTGAGGTTAAACCACAACATATCCACACAGAGCTTTTGGCAGGTTGACTTCTCTGAGGGAAGGGTGCCTGGAGGACCTGTACTGCTGCACCAGCTCAGGCTGGGCAAGCAAGGCATGGGAATAATGTCTCTCTTCAGCTCTTACCACCTGATTAATCTGGTCACCTAGCTAACTGCCCACTTTGCCTATACATAGAGCTTGTGCCAATGTTGTTCTTCCTCTCTCCCTGCCAATGTACCTCAGCTGTTTTCTGGACATGTCACTTTTGTGGGTAACACGATAGTGTTGCTACACTAATAGCTCAAATATCCCCTCTTTGCAGAGCTTGCCAAAACCTGGAGGTGCTAGTTAGGGCTTGATTTTTCTTTTGTTCCTTAGGCAGGTCAAACTCTTCATGCTAATTCTGATGGTAGCTTTCTGATGCAAATCCTTTTCATGTAAGAACTGGAGGAAATGATACACTAATTACACAGAACTCCAAATAACCATTTGGTAGAAGCTAGTTTTTGTCAATAGCCTTGTTCTTCTGCTTTGAGCTGGTAACTTAAAATAAGGAGTCACTACTCCTATCATCAACCAGTGAAAACTTTTAACAGGGTGATAATAACAACAGTGTCCTGGTGAGGTTATTCTTTGAATCTTATTATTTCCTATTTCTTTTTGCAGTGTATAACTACTTACTGGATATTATTACCTGGAATAAAAGCATTAGGAGAGGTTTCATTAAAGTTAAAATAACAGACTATGCTGGAAACACAGTAGAATCGGAGATGAATAGGTATGTTGTACTTTGTGTCTAAATCTTTTTTACCACTTTATAGGACTAATTTTATGAGTTTCCTAAACCTTTTAACTTGTTAACTTGTAAGTTGAAAAAGTGTTGTGAGGTTGTTAAGGCTTGGCCACAGCTCCTTTTCCTGGTTATGGCTCAGCATCAGAGGCAATGCTCTTCACACCGAAATGATCCTCTCTGCATTTATGAACTAGCCCAGGTCCCTGCATGGTACTGGTTTGAATCCAGTTCTAGATGTCCTTGTTCCGAATGTTCAAAGTCGATACATCTTACAAGATTTCTGACCTTAATGATAATGCTTAGCAATAATGAATATTACTCAGCTAACAAAACCCTGACTAGAAATAATATTTTTCTTTAGTGAAGCTTCAACATTTCAGCAATATAAAAGAGTGAAAATACTAACTGGATTTTACCGAGACCTTGACAAAATATCAAAAATTTCCTTGACCTTTTCTATGAAGACTTTAATAGGCCCAAAACACAAGCTCAGGATTCTCCAGATGAGGCTGAAATCACTTAATAATCCAGAAAGGTAAGTGTTTGTCATGTATCAAAGTTGTGTATCAACTGAACTGCTCAGGATGTTTCCTCAGAAATGTGTATTTCCCTCTATTGGCTTTTTTTAATCACATATTCCTAAATGCATGAATATCCTTCTCATCCTACCTAGGACCAAATTTATCATGTGGAAGAGCTGCTCTGTACATTAACATTTAGTGCATAGCACCCTTGTACATGTAGACGTCACACATGCTGCTTGTTACAGCAGGCTGCTGCTGCTCTCTGGTCACAATGGGTTTTCAAGGACCACTTATGTAGACCAGCCTGACTTACACCTGCATGGTTAAATTCCCTTCCAGAAGATAAATTTTATTAAGCACTTTTCTGATTTTAATCATGTTTCCGTATACAGCTTTTCACACTCAGATATGAAATGGAGCACTTCAACTACTTGTGGGACTGGGATAGGTTTTTGGTCTTGTTGCTGAAGGTAAAGACCTTCCAAGACCAAAACACAGCCTATGCTTGCCTACACTTAAAATGAAATCATCTGCATTTTTTGATAATTAAGTGTCATTACTAAGCTTTTATTAATTAGTTCTGGTTTTAAATACTTCAGCAGTATTGCCATATGTTCATTTTTTTAGATCTCCAGAATTACCTGTACAATAGCACTAGCAATTAAATTTTACATTTGCATCTTGTGAAAATAACATATTACATGGAGTAGGTAAGAAATATCCAGGAATAGCAAGAGTACTTTAGAGTTGTTACGCTTATTTGCTTCACATGAATGGCAGATTCAACAAAGTCAGAATTTAAAACAAAACCTAATAGTGGTTATCAAATAAGTAATGAGTGGGAATAATATTACAATACGAGTAAGTCTTAAGTCAGTATGTTTTGTTAACTTGAGAAATAACAAGACTTTCTGATTTGGTATATGATAATAGTGTAGTAGGAATTGGGTATGATACTTTGTAAAAATTATGAAACCTTGTTAATCTACTGTTTCATATTTACTGGGAAAGAGGAGGAGATGGGTGGGAGAGACTTAGGAAGAAACAGAACACTCAGTAATCAAAATAGTACCCCAGACCGTATATGCATTAGACTTTATTAACTTGTTGAAGGCCGTAAGTCTCAAGCTCTCAGGTGAACTGGCATGATTTTATTTAAAAGCATTTGGTGCTGAGAGATAGTCGAAGCTCTAAATTATATTGCAATTTTTTTTCCCAACCCAATGGTGATAAATCAGAAGATACATTTCATGCAAGACTACCAGCATTCAGGACTTTTTCAGACAATGATCTAGCAAATAAGGAAGATTTTCAGGGAACAGCCCTTATTAGTTTTGAGTTTTCATTCCTGTTACTCTGACTCTTGTTAATTTTAAAGTAAGATGCACTTGATTTGCTTTAACATAGTGTCCTGGTTTCAGCTGGGATAGAGTTAACTGTCTTCCTAGTAGCTGGTACAGTGCTATGTTTTGAGTTCAGTATGTGAAGAATGTTGATAACACTGATGTTTTCAGTTGTTGCTCGGTAGTGTTTAGACTAAAGTCAAGGATTTTTCAGCTTCTCATCCCCAGCCAGCGAGAAAGCTGGAGGGGCACAAGAAGTTGGCACAGGACACAGCCAGGGCACCTGACCCAAAGTGGCCAACGGTGTATTCCATACCATGTGACGTCCCATCTAGTATAGGAACTGGGAAGTGGGGGCGGGGAATCACCGCTCGGGGACTGGCTGGGTGTCGGTCGGCGGGTGGTGAGCAATTGCACTGCGCATCATTTGTACATTCCAATCCTTTCATTATTACTGTTGTCATTTTATTAGTGTTATCATTATCATTATTAGTTTCTTCTTTTTCTGTTCTATTAAACCGTTCTTATCGCAGCCCACGGGTTTTGCTTCTTTTCCCGATTTTCTCCCCCATCCCACTGGGTGGAGGGGAGTGAATGAGCGGCTGCATGGTGTTTAGTTGCTGGCTGGGGTTAAACCACAACACATAGGATCCACTAAAGTCCTTTGTACAGAGCCTCATCAGATGGCATCATATAGGCACATTAGATACTTTTAGATAGCAATGGAAAATAGTGTATTGAATCAGCATGTGAAGGTAATTTAAATGCAGATGTTACAACACTACTGGTTGGTATAATTACATAATTGCTCATTGTAATTATAACTACCTATATTTACTTAATTTAGTTACATATAATTACAACAATTACTTGAATACAGGATAATCAACTAGAAACTACATTAAAATATTTAAATTATTCATATAACAAAGTAGTAGGTACAAACCAGGGGACAGGTGCAGAGATAAAAGACAATAGGAGTCTCAGCCTCCCCAGATCTGGGTTAATAGCAGACATTGGGAGTTTGGGCAATGTCACTGACAATTGTCTACTGGGCTGGTCCATTATTCACACAGACGGTGTGTGAATGTGGGAGTGCTAAAAGGTACATATAATTGTCAGACTCTTCTTCTGGTCTCTGAGATAAATCATTTCTGCTCACCCATAAAACCAGAAAGCTTTCCTAAGTTGTGTGTGACTGGATGTCAGTTCTCCCAAAAAGCTTTTGAACCTGTCAGTCAATTCAAACTCAATTGCTGGGGAAGGTGAATGTCTCAAAGATACTTAGCCCAGCCACCTTTGTTATTTTAACAAAAACAAGAACAAGAGTAACAAAAAAGAAGACCTTATTAATACTTCTACTGAACAAGAGAGTGTGGCATGCCCTTGCTTTTTAGTAGACAGCAGAGAAGCCACACAGGGTGTGGGATCATGAAAGCCTCACCTAACAGAAAAATTATTTGTGTTTTGCTCCTTGTCGGTGAACTGGAGAACCTGCTCCTCACTCAGGGCTACTTTCCCGTAAGGCATTCCTGGTACTCAATAATAACAAGGTTAGATGGATTGCACTTCAAATGAGATACAATATGTTGGAAAGCATATGTTTTTATTTCTAGTACTCATCATTATGGTTTGTCTAAGTATTGTGTCCCCTATGGTTAGATAGAGCCCTTCCCAGGTGACAACTGCTGTTGGAGAACTGGTTATACTAACATGTTGTGCTGCCGTGTTGCAAATGCTGTTGCAAATGCGCTAAAATACAGCATCGTATTGTTACATGACATACTGAAAGTCAGCTCAGGAAATGGATGCATATAATAATCTTACATTGTTCTGGTTGGAATTTGTCCTGTGAATTCTTTCACAGTCTTTTATAAGGACTTTTAAGTCTTTTAAGCTGGCAATTTCTGTGCTTTTATGTCTTTTTTTTTTTCTCCCTCTACAAAAATAATACAATGGTAAACCATTACACTCAAAGCAAAACAAATTGTGGATGAAGGACTGGATGAAATTCTATGCTTTGTGTTATACAGAGTACCAGAATTTGTCTTGATCTTCTTAGCCATTAAATCTACTGTCTTAGCTTTGTGGGGACCTGAAAAGCCCTCAGATTCTTATATAGAAATCCAACAGTCCTTTCACATACATACAGGTGGAGCCTTGACTGGTTGGAAATCTCACACTTATGGGCAACAACAGAAGTGCCCGGTGGGATGTTCTTTCTCAGACTTTGTCCTTTAGCTGTTTCACTGTACACTACATCCCAATCCGAGGTGGATTGTTTTGTATAGCCACATCTGTGAGTTCAGAGCAATATAGAAGATAATTTTAAATAAAATAAGTATCATAGCTTGTATGGCCTTAGAGGTGCCATGAGAGGGTATGCTAGTCATTTGCCTGTTCAAACCAGCTCTCGCCGTCTATCTATAGCAGTGCATGAAGAGCAGAGCTATGACCTGTCTCTGCCCTAAAAAGCAGAGCATCTATGTTGACCTCAAAAAGTAAGATTTTGTGTGTGTGTGACTCGGTTTGTGACCTCTGTATGTGTTCATGTAGTATTATGCAGTTCTGAGTTTTCTAGGTGTTTAGATGAGAAATTAATCTCTTGCATGAAACTTTCTTACACATGCTGTCATTGCAACTGAAAGAGTTAGAAGATATTATGATGTGGTTTTCTACTTTCCTCTGCAGAATGAAAGGAGAGAAACTTTCATACCTAGGGAACTCAAAATAAACTATTCAGGCCCAGTGTTATCAGGAATTGGATTGTTCTTGGACCATTGTTCTAAAGAATTAATTTAAATGCAGATTAATAGCTTTAATGGATGAAATATTGCTTCTTCATATTTCAGATAAATGTGATACATTTCTTACTCATGCCACTTTGCACCATTGAGCTGATGTCCTGGTTGTTTTTCACAGCCTGGCAAAACTACTCTAGTGATCCATAAAATAGGGTGTAAACTTTGACAAGAAGGCATTTATTCTTGTCCTGAGTACTGCCTCTGAGAGGTGGTAAATACTGGAGGTTTAATAATTTGAATACTTCAATATTTTTCTATTAATGTTAACTTTTTCTGTTGTGCACATTTTTTTCTTTTTCTCCTTTTGTAGGCTGCAGCTGTGCAGATATGATTTTGTACTGATGGAGAACACTGAACTGACCTTCAAACCTATCCCTTGCCCAGAGAGGGGTACACAAAGAGAGAGCTTCTAACTTAATTTCTCTTACAGCAGTGACATTTTGATTCTCCCTCAGGATAAAGACTGCAATGAGAAAGGAAATGAGATAAACTAGATTTATTTTCAAGAGTCTACCTGGTAATATGCATTACTTGCTCTGAGTGCCTTAGGGTGAAATTAATTGAAAAGTTCAGATATCTATGTATGTGGGAAATTTGAATAAAGTAAATGTATCATGGTGGAGAACATACAATGATCTATTCATTATTATTTGTTAGCAGTGAAGCAATTACTGAATTAAATATTAATTATCTGCATAATCCTGGCACATTATTTGTGAAGTCATACATATATTTATCTATTATTTGTAATGGCTTTTACACGGAAACATAATTATCTGTCTACTAAGTGAATATAATACACTATACATGTGATCTACAGATCTAATACACAACAGTTGCTGTGCTGTGTTCATTGGATAAATTCACATTTTCTCATTTTATAATGTCTCAGTCTGAGAACTAGAACAACAAGATTTGTGAGCACATGTGTAAATTTGCTATTTAAATCAATTATCTTTATGGTCATGGTAGATGAATATTATTGCAACCATTCAGACTTTTTTGTATTAAAGCTATGTTAGGAACAGGGCAGCCATGTTTCAGATATGAAGTAATTCTAAAGTCTGTTCTGAAGAGAATAACTTAAAGATGAAATAAATGCATTTTCATACTGTTTCTCTTTGGGCTTCTTGGAATTAGAGCTGCTGCTCAGGTTGAGATTGATGACAGCTTTTCACCTATTGGAATGTGAACAGGAATAAGCCCTACATAAAGATTTCCTCCTCCAGTTCAGAAAATGGTTTTCCAATGCCAGATTGCCTTTCCTGATGATACTGATTGAAGAACAGATGTGTATTTTTCTTCTTTAAGGTTGTTTTATGTATTTAACCCTGGTTGCTCGTGTAAATGTGTCCTATGCACGTTATCTTTTTCCTTTCTTTCCTATGCCCCCGCTCTCTGCTCTTGACTTGGTTGAACGTATTAACCAATTTCAGCTGAATGTCAATGGAGTGGGATGTCCAAAACCTATGAATTGTAAATTTTATTGGAAGTCAACAGCTGGGTTAGAAGGAAGATAGTGTCCTGAGGAAGGGAAAGCAAGTTATAACTTTGCCCTTTTCATTGCAAGCGGCAGCTCCAGCATGCTGGTCAGTACATGCAGAGCTCTGAACCAGCCATTGCATGTGCTATTACTTGTCTAGACACACCAAAAAAATACAGAACTGTGGACAGACTTGCTCAGGGACTGACTTTTAAAAAAAAAAATTTATTCTATAGAAATGGCAATTACATTACCATATGTTTTCTCAGGTGGTGTGTTACTCAGCTTCATCATTTTATTGTATCCTTCTTTGTTCCTTTCCTCTGAGGGAGTCATTAGAAGATACACAGAAAAACTTTTTTGTCTGCTTATATGCGTGTGTATGGAGGGGTAGGGTTTTTTGTATTTCTCCTCCTTTTTTTTTTAAAACTGCTGTTATTCTGCTTGTTTTCATTCTGCAGGTTTTTGTCCAGCTTTGCTCTCATCAACCCTAGTTTCCCCTTTACAAGGCTCCTTTCTTTCATCACCTTGCCTCCAAATACTTGTTTCTTTTATCACTTTAAGAAAGCATAGAGACCTGAGAGTAAATTTCAAATGTCTTGAACTAGAATCTTTCAATGGGTGACATAGATGTTCAGGCATAGAAATGTGTCAGATGGCCTCTTAAGTTTCCTTTTAATATTGCTTTCTACAACTTCTCTGAAGTTTTATATTTTTATAAGTTTTTAAAAATTTTTTATGTTTTTTTTTGTTTTATATTCTCGCTTTTTTTTTCATTGGTTTTATGTCCTGCTGAGAAGAACTGAAGTACAGAGGTATGAATATGATTTTTGACTATAAACTTTTATTTTGCTTGAGGTATTCAATTGCAAGTTAATATCTGGAAAAAAGTAATGAAATTGTATTAGCTCTAAATTGGCAATATAAAGGGTAGATATACTGCTCTTTCCAGTAATGGAACTGAGTGCTTGTTTATTACCACAGCTATTATTGATGTAGTTGTCAAATGAGTGTTTTTTCCCCCTATTTTGTGGATTGTTTACCCATACAAGCTTGATTTTCAACAGCTTACTCTATTTAAAGACAGAAACACATAAAAGTCTACCTTTTCAGCATTTGCTGGAGTTGGCATTTTCACTATGAACTATAACCTTTGCCATTTACTTGCTCCCCAAATTAGGATAGAACTCTGGTAATGCAGCTCTTGGAATAGAGAACTTGCATTAATACATGCTTTTAAGCAGTAGTCGTAACTCAGATACAACAGACTACTGGCCTCCTGCATCCTTTGTCTATGATGTAAACATACTGGCAAAATGGTGGCTACACAAACAGTCGTGATACATTGAGTTGTGGGGCAGAGTATAAGACATGAGCAAGAAAAAACATGCAGAATTAGGACTGAGATACCTTCCTAGAATTTTTCTGTTACAAAAGCATGGAATAAATGTGAGGTAAGGTGCTGTTGAAAAGGTACAAGGAGGCATACAGACATGAGTAACAGTGTTGCACAGTGGTGTGGTATAAAGATAATAATAATATTTTCACACATTTTAAACATACCTATAAAAATGGTAGGACAGGAATAGTGATTTGTTGCCTTGATTTGGGTAAACTTTGGGTAAAAAGGAAAGGAGCAGTGGGGTTCATAAGAAGGTTGCAGTAAACAACATGACACAGAAAGAACATTTTTTTTTTTCTAATTTCCTACTTTAGCTGGTAATTTCCATTCCATAAGAGGGACTCTTCCAGTCAGTGTATTTCCAGTGCATAATTGCACTTCTCTAGTGGTTAAGCACTTGGACTGTAGCCTTGTGTCTCCCAGCACCAACAAAAATGTGCTGTAATTGTTCGGAAATGCAGTGCTTTTTATGGCTCACTGCCACATGCTACTTCGTACTAATTCTGTCAGCTCCCTCAAGCTCAGCAGATGCCACAGTCAGGCAGAAAATGAAAATCTTCCAGGGAGTTCCCTTTTCTGAAGCAAGTGGTGATGGTAGTTCAGTGGAGCACACGTCTGCATCAGAGCTGAAGAGAGGTTGGACTCATTGCAGTACTATTTTGCATTCTCTGTCAGAGTACAGAATACCCACTAACATTTTTCATTTTACGACACAAAGGTGTACGTACGTATGTTTTCATTGCAAAAATTCAGAATGAGCTGAAAACCCCAAATTTCCACTGAGAAAATCTAAACCGGAGAAATAGGTCATTTCAGACTAGTTTGACTTGGAATAAGATATTTGCTTTATACAACTACCCTAAATGTTCCGATTTTCTCCTGGTTCAGTATTTGGCAATAAGCACTGGCCTTCTGGATGGCCTGGTGATGCTGTTGTGCTTTGGTTTTATCACCTGTAAAATGGAAAATTGTCCAGTCAAGAAACACTTCCCAATTTATAATGATAAATTTTGTTAACTTTATTTTAGAAGTTTGCTTGTATCTAGTGTGTTTAACCGTAAGGAACAATATACATGTGAAGAAAGATATATCCCATGAGTAAATATAGGCTCTGTAATTAACCAGTATATTGTAGTAATACCAAAGGGATCTTGTTAGTATATACTTATAGTAATGAACTCTAAGTTATTTCTATCAAATGTAAGAAGCTTGAGAGATTTAATGCAGTATTTATATTCAGCGTTTAGTCACAGGGAGATGAAATTGTTAAGTGACAGGTTTATAAAACTAATATTTTTCTAATGTTTTTCCTGTGTTTGTGTTAGACCTGATTAGTATTTGATAAATTCATCTTTTCTTTTAACTATACTCTTTCAAATGACATGACAGTGAGGATATGTCAAGAAACCCATTAAGCACTAATAGTCACTGGAGTAAGCAGTAGCTTGCTTAGATGAAAGAATGTATAATACAGGAGATGTTCACTACATCACTCTCTTAATTCACAATAGGTTGAAATGGTCTAGATTAAATATATGTAGAACAAGACCATTTGCTAGTTTAATTTGGGATGGATTTATTGATTTCAGTGATGCTATATACAGTTAAGGCTGTGGTTTATAATCTCTGCCTTAGATAAGGATTGATTTCACATTGGGATTATTTATTTGTATAAGGTGAAGTTCAGATATATGTTGGTAGAATTAACGGCTAGGTTTATATGCAGCTAAGTGGAAAGCAGTTTAGTAAAGAGATGCTGAAAGGAGGTCAGGTATCTTTTTATGAAGAAGAAAGCTCTGTAAAAACATATGCTCTGTTTATGTGAATTTTGTAAAGAGAGTTACAAGTTACTTCTAAAGGAGCATTTCAGTGTCATTAATAATCAGATGAGACATTAATGTCTGGATGGCAAGTGATGAACCAGTACGGTGCAGCTGATATGAGGAAGGAAGGATTCAGACATGGGGATCTAAAGAGGTACTAAATCAGGATTTAGTCTAAGTCCAGAGTCATCTTCTGCATTTGACAGCTGCCACTGACAGCACTCAGTGGGCACCTCAACTTATTTTTTCACTTTGCAGTTTCCACGATTTCTTCTGATCATATCCAGATGTGTGCATCAGTCTTAGTGCTGAACAGTTTGACACGGCCTCCTAGCTAATCAATATCCCAAGTCTAAGCATGCTTACACCCCCCGCTTCAGCCTGATGGGCGTGCCTGGTGCACATCTAATGCTTTGAACTGAACTCCACACAAAAAGTTGAGACAGCATCTGCCTTCTGTTAAAAAAGCGTAAGGAAAACGTTATGCTATTGCTCCCTAGCAGACACAGTTTATGGTTAAGAGACCCTGTTCGGAGTACAATATGGTCATCCATGGCATAAGGGAGATTTCAGTTTTCATCTATGGATTCCCAAGAGACTGCTGGTGTCCTCACGCTCTAAGCCATCCTGGGCTGGGCCACTTTTCCCCCTCCTCTTGAAGGTGTGCTGATGTGCAGAATGGGACCAAGATTGACTGGGATAGAGAAAGCACAGGTGAGCCCAGCAAGGGGAGTACTCGAAGGGAGAGGGACTCTTGGGTGACAGGCCTTACTTCAGGGGCTGTTAATACATTTTTTACATTAAATGGTCAAGGTGTAAAATGAGCTAACTCTTAAAAGTCTGTGTTCAGTTGTTCTCAATTCCAACTGAACTGTCTGTCCTTTCTCACAAGTTGGAGAAGCAGCCTATATGCCTACTGCCACAGAGCTCTGGATTTACTGCAGCTGCCAAAGAGGCTCTGCACTGTGGCATCAAAATCCAGTTTTAGTTTCAGCCCTTGCATCCTTCTGTGTACTGTAGGAGTGTAGGAGAGAAACACCGATTAAGAGCTTTATGACCTAAAAAAGTAACATGGTAGCTTTTAGATAAGCTCAGCTCTTAGGTCCCTGGCCTGCTATGGCTTCAGTGCAGCGGGAGACAGTGAGTGTGGCCATCAAGTAGCATGGCCTGGGAGGAGAGGATTGGTAGCCTTAACTGTGGATGTGAGGCTTGATTACTCACCATATGCTCTAGCTCTAGCAAGTCCTCAGACAAGTGCTGTTCTGGTCCCACTGACTGACTCCCCAGTACTGATCAGAGTGTATTAGGTGTGCTCCTGGAAAGCGTCTTTCGATTTAATTTCATTTGAAAGCAACCCACTCTGCATGCTCTGAGACTGCTCTGCAATGCAAACTAGGATGTGGGAAGTCAGGATGGTCCTGATTCAAACTAAAAGGCTTATGCAGATACTGCCAAAATGCTGTGGATAAAGGTACCCGTACAACGGGTGTACCCCCAAAATGGGAAGATGACACCTGTTTAAGAAATGGAAGTGTGACACCTGTGGCAGTTAATATTTCTACCATACCTCAGAATACCAGACATCCACTTGCTTCCTGTTTGACTGTTTGAGTAATGGAGAGGTGGTGATTTTTATCATGTTTATCAACTGCATGCAGTTTACACATTAATTGCATAGTGTATTTAACTTTTTCATATTTATGTTTCTTATATTGTTCTGAATATGAGTGTAAGGAAAAGGGATAATGGTCCTACTAATACAATGTACAGAGAAACAAAGGATAAAGTACAAATGGAGATGAGAAAAATGTGTTAAGATTTTAGAGGAAATGAAAAAGTTGTCAGAAGAGGGCAGCCTTTTCATATAAACTATAAACCAACAACAATACAGAAAACATCTTAAATTATTCCTTTAGCTATAGTTAGGCATGCCAGTGTGGGGTTGACCTTGTTAAGGAAACTGCAACATGCACAAAACTTGATCATAACAAGAATGCTTCTCTTTTTTGCTGCCTTCAAAGGACAGAGGCCTGGTTTTGCAGTAATAGTTTTTTCATTTTATGTTCAGACAAGAGAGTTAGAAATAATTTTAAGATGAGTCAACAAAGGGAAATGTGGTCATCCTTTTTTTTTTTTCTTTTGCAGTTAAAGGCAAATGAACTTTGAATACTTTGGGTATTAAGGGCAAAATCCACTTGCTTAAATATTATTGCAGAGAGGTAAGCCAATATTTAGATTAAGAACTAACAAAGCACTAATAAATTAAATGAATGCTTTATTAATGTATTCTTAATCATACCAATCTGTGTCAGTATTTATTCAAATACAATATGTAGTCATTAAGACTGTTTCAAATAGTGAATTGCATAAGCAATTGGCAGACTACACTGGTTTTATACAGAACTTGTTGCAGTCAGTAGACTCCAGCTACAACTAGCCTGTAATGATTCCAGTGAATGTATCACTGCAGTGATAGAAGAGAAACCCTAAAATTTGAATGAACATCATTTGTGAACTGAGACAAGAGATTATGAAGATGTGTTTGTTTTAATTTCTGATTCCTGAGTGGAAGGAGCAGCCTTGTGGCTGTGTCTTTTTGTGAGTAATTTAGCCCAGGGAGGTCAGGGCAATGGAGCTGGAACTCCCAAACTGTCTAGGTAAGGCTTTATGAAGATCACCACCAGTTTAAGTAGGCATACTTCATAAAAATTTAAAACAAACGTGGCAGTTAAAAGGCATTATCTATCAGTATCTATTGGAACTTTTCCATATTAAGACCTTTCCACAAATCTCAAATTAAAATGTCCAGCATCTCAGCAAAGCTTATTAACTCAGCCATTGTTGCCAAATGACTTCAAGACCAGGGGCATCTCATGGCCAGTAGCTCAGAGCAGGAGCAGAGGGAGCTCTTATCTCATCTACCTGTAGATACTCAATCTACTGTCTGTGGAAAGGGTAAAATGTAAAAGATACAGGCCAAATAGGAAGACTATAGTCAACTCTGTAGCTAGGCCTTAAATCAGAAGGGTTCCTTGAACATACAGGGATTCACACCAGTAAAAAGTAACCCAAGTGTTTTTGGACCCCCTGTTCCAAACAGTGTATGCAGAATATATATCTGTTGTATTCTAAGAATGGGAACCCCACCTGTTAGCTATGCAAGACAATGCAATTTGAACACATTCTGTCTGTTCAAAATCAGAAAGGAAAGGAAAAGCAAGGCAACTGGAGGATTAGGACTCCTGACTTTCCAGAGATTTAATATGCTTATGTATATTTAGGATGGGAACTTTGCCCATTTTGAAGTGCTTCTAACTCAGGTTGTTATTTCCTTTTAGTTGATATGTGAATGAATCCCTGCAAGATGTAAGATAACACAGCCACTTCTTTCAAAAATCTTTAGTGAATTAGATTCAGTAACATTTTAACAAAATGGTCTGAAAAGAGGAGAATTAGGCTGCAGTGATTTTTTTTTTTTTTTTAAGAAGTGACAAGCAATAGCCCCTGTACATAGTGGTATTATTTTTTTCCTGTGTTCAAGAGGAATCTATTGCACTTACCACAGTAATAATCTCTTAAAATATATTTTTAATTTGAACAAACTAGGAGTCTAATCGAACTGGCTTGATGCTAAAACTTTTTTTCTACCTCAGGATCCTTCCTTTGTCAATTAGGAGGAAAGTTTCATGAATCAAAGTAGATTCTTGTGGCCTTCTGGTAGGTGAGAGGGAGTGGCAAGTGATTTCCAAGCATGAGTTAAAAAAACCCTAGGTTGCAGAACTAAAGAAATGTATTATATCAAAGCAAGGCTAGTTTGGCATTCTCAGTGTTTCAAAACAAAGGCAGGTATTAGCCAAGCCAATGCGAGGAACCCCAAACCTCTCACTTTTAAAAATATAAATCAGAAATATCTCCAGTGAAGGAAATTATAACCCCAGAATTATGTTGCTGGAAAGGCAGTGGGAATGAAGGAGGTGAAATCAGAAGAATCACCAGCCTTATATCTGAATAGTTATTGATGTAATTCTGTAACTCCAAATCTATTTTAATATGTGTCAAATGTCAAAAGAGTCCCCAAATTTCCTTAAGGTTTGGAAATCTATCTTGAGTGGAAATTTGGGTCTAGGCACTTGGCTGAGTGAGGACTCAACTTCAGTTAATGAAGTTTTTAGACCTTGATTCAGTAAAGCACTTAAACTCCAGGTGATTTCAGTGATTGGTTAAGATGAGAATTAAGTAAGCACTCAAACAGGAGCCTACCTAATTGCAGTCTCAAGCAATTAAGTGGTTTTTGCTTGAAGATCAAAGATTTTCTTAGTGCTCAAAACTGTCATGAAATATTTAGTTTGTGTATGGTATGCATATTATGCCTTTGTTCCAATTAAGAAACAAATACACAGCATAAGGAAGGAGCAAAGGGTGTCTAAAGGCTCTACCAATCTTTTCCCTCCCATCCATCTACTCCATGCTCATGGATGCTTTTAGTCTGTGGTTTCCACCCTTCAGGCAAGTCTAAGGGGAAGGCAGAGTTAATCACAGCATGGCATACTGCTCAACATGAGGTGCTTGCATTGTCGTGTATTGGATGCCAAGACACACCCCCTATTCCTATAAAATATAGCAAGATGTCTTCACTGTGGGTGCAGAGCAGATGGGGCTTTAGCTTTTCAGTTCTTACTCAAAACAATTCTTTCACTTTAATGCATTTGATTTCCAGCTGATTTTCCTTAAAGGAACAGAGGGCTGTATGAAAGGTGCCAGGAGCTGTGCTTACGGTTTAAAGGTGTTGTGGTATATATAATGCATATTATCGTATTTTAGGATAGCTAAATTTTGGATATTTCCCAATGTTTTGACTAGCAAAACACATTGGATTCTGGTAGGTCCACATTATTGAAGAGAGACATATAAATTGGAAATTTTCCAAAACCAGTATGACTCTGCCTGTCTGTTAAGATCTGTCTCCTTCTGAGCCTGGCTGGATTGGAGGTAGTAGACCTGTATACTTGTCTATGTATATGCATGCAATAAAATCTTCAGCCTTCATACAGGTAATTGTTAACTTGTCAATAGGATTCCTAGGCCATCCTTGATTATCAATAGCTGGATCTAATTTAAAAAAGTGGGGGTTTTTTCCTTTCTCATTTTTGCATTCCTTTTTTTCTGAACTAAAAGAGGAGAAAGACTTCTGGTTAGCAAAATTGCCAGATTTGCTTTGAAGTCTTTGTCCCTATTGTGTAAAGAATACTTTAAAAAAATTTCTTAAACCAGAACCAGTTTTTAAGTAAATATAATAAACATATAATATAATATATAATGGTATAGTGTATAGCTCTATCAAGTGAAGGACTTGTGCTGATTTATATTGTATCTGGTCCATTTGCCCTAAATTCTGCAATCAAAAAAGAGTGTGTGCATGTATATATATATATATATATATATAAATGTCTCTGAATCAAACTTTTTTTTCCCATGATATTATTATCTTTCTGGTTGTTCTTTGAAGTACCTACATCTATATTTTTTTAAATATGATAAACTGAGGCAAGAAAAGGAATATAATTGGATGAAACGAGGCCAAGAGTTTCACCAACTGTTCAGCAGCCCACACAAAAAGATTGTGGGTTGTTGGCGTTTGTTTTGAGTGGGGAGGCTTGGAGCGGTTGGAGGGGCAGGGAATATGCAGATAAGCATCTTTATTGAAAAAAAGAAAAAAACACAGGCTTTATCCAATATGTGGAAAGAGGTGTCAAGACTTGAACAGAAGCTGACCTCAAGTGCTTCCCTGAGGACTGATAGACAATGCAGTGCGATGCAGACAAAGTGCAATCAGTTACCGGGAGAACTGGCAGATCCTTGCTGGTAACTCTTCGGACTTCTGCCTTTCCTGCAAATGCAATTGCTACCCAATCTACCTCAGTGTATTTTGATTGGTATCAAAGACCTACTGTTTAAATTGCTCCAGCTAAACCACATCACCTGTATTGGATAGGTTAGGAAGCTTGTATATTTGAGGACATTGTAACTACCAGAAGGACAGTGGTGACAAGTCTCAAAGAATGGAACCAGAAAATAATGCGAATCTTCAACCCGAGCAGCAGTGTAAAGTGAGAGAAATAAAGAAAAATGTAGGAAATCTTTCAGGAGAGATAGTCAAAATAATGACAAAAACAAGCTCTGGAACATGCTCAGGGAAAAGGAGGGATATTTTAGGGTGCAGTGTTATCTGGGAAATGAACTTTGACTTGCTAAGAAGGGACCTGTCCACCGGGGCGACTTTGTTCATAGACATAGTTGCATCCCGGGCTGAGTCAGATGGGGTTCGTTCTAGTTCAGATGAGTGGGTTTTAAAGTCAGAGCTGGATCCTCAACTGTCTGTCAGCTGAAGTGCTGCCTCCAGTAAGTGCTGCTCCCTACCCTGATACACTCTTTACTGGGAGCCATGCCACCCAAACTTGGCTCAGTGGGCAGCTCCTCCTTCCCCTGCCCACTCAAGCACAGAACAAGAAGTCCCCATCCCTGGAACTGCCTGCGAGTCTGGCAGCTCACCCGTTCCTGTATCTCCCTCCAGCAGCGATTTTTCCTCCCAACAAAAACAACCCACAGGACCACAAATGTTAGTTTAGTGCTTCGTTCTTAAAGGTGATGCTCAGTGATAGAATAAGCTTTTGGGCTTAAAAAATAGAAGCATCCATCTCACAAAAACAATCCCAATGAACAATAATATTATTGACATTCTTCAAGGTGAAAAAGCTGAAAAGAGAAAAAATGAAACATTACAATATCTACTCCTGAATGGCTTTCAGGTCGCAATTGAAGGGCTGAAGCAGTGTGATAGCTAGTGCCAATACTCCTCACTCCATGCCTCCTCTGCACATTATGCAGAAAGCTCCAAGTTTGTTAGGTTGCAAAAAGTCGTGTACTTTTTTTTGTTTACTAGGTCTTGAAGTATTCAGGGGAGTCAGTGGAAAGATTCCTGCTGATTACAATGGGCTTGGATCAGGACCCCCCCCCCCCCCCCCCCAAAAAAAGAAGAGCTTACATAATCATCAAATCTAAAGCCAATGAAGGGGAAAAAAATCTATAAACACTTATCTACATCAGGTACAATATTAATGAAACTTTGAAAATGCAATCCATTTTAAAAAATAACTATAACTAGAGCTCTTTCAGTAGTTTTATCCCATTATCTACAGGGCCATAAACACTGCACTTGGTTTCTGTCTCATGCAAGACTTTGAAGATGAGATAGTGCTTTGTGGCATACAAATCACTAGAAAAAAGATCCAAGATTGAATAAAATAAGCTTGAAATGATTCTCTAGACGGAGATGCAGTTTTTGCCTACAGCGTTAATATATTACAGTTTGGCATCTCTAAAATATAGCTGTGAAGAATGCTGTGAACCTGCTAATTAATAAGACTCTTTTCCTCAGACATTTCATTAACCTAAACTTTTTAGTTTTCTGTAGGTTGAATGCATGCATGCCTGTTTTTAACCTTTGTACAATGACTCCTAATGTTAAAATTAATTTATTCCCACTAGCAAGAGGAGAATATTGGGTTATAGAAGTAATTCAGAATGAGTCATGCATAATTTATACTGATCAATATTCTCGAGTATAATATTTTATTTTCTCTGATGACCTTTCATTTTATAGAAATAACGTATTGTCAAAAATACAGAACTCTAACATTTAATTTATTATTTAGCTTTAAACAATAAACAAGGAAATATTTAGAAGGGTCCAGAGGAGACATGAACATGAAGAATTAAAAATACCTTACTTGCCCAGGTAAGATCTCCAATTACCCAGACTACATCCAGCATCTTCTAAGAGCACCCTGTATGGATGCCTTTTTATTTATGTAGCACAAAAACTGAGTCTGGGGTTTTCTGCAGAGAGCTCACTTCTGAATCCTTCTGTGGCACATCTCCTGTAAGGTGAGAATAATTGGCTGAGAATACTATCCAAGAGCTGGAAAAAGTCACTTCATGTGTGTAGTGGGGATGGATTAACAACTACACACAGTTCCTTTTGACCCTGACACTCCATTACTGCGAAAGGCCAGCTCCACTTCCCACTTTCCCCACCTATTTAATCAGAAGAGGAGTGTGTTTGACAATTCACACTGAGGACTGTTGCACCTTGTGGGGGATTGAAAGGGAGTAAGGGGGGGAATTTTCCCTTCTTAGAAGACTGGGCTGGTCAAGTTTATTTGTTGTGTTTTGCTTTGATTTGATTTTTCTCCAACTGTACCCACAGTAGAGGATGAATCACAAGGGTTTGGTTATCTGATAAACCAGGCTGGAAATGGGTTGGCAGGAAGAGGGTGAAGGGCATCAAAATACCTAGTCTCTGTGAGGCCGCAGGGTAACAAGTAACAGTCATCAGCTCTCCTTTCATTTTTAGCCAAGGAGGGACAGAAGGACTACCCCCATGTCAGTGGGCTGATGAGCACCCTCCCAAATAGGTTGGGGCAATCACAGGAGGAACAATTTACCACTGAGAAATGATCCCAGATTTAATGAAGCTGTAGCCTAATTAAACTATATCCCATGCATCTTGTCCTTCTTCCCTTTTACCCTATTCTCTTCCTTCTTGGTGTTATTGCTGATGCCACCACTTTGCAGAGCTCCAGGAGGGGAATTCACTAGTTCGCTGGCTCCCTGCATTCACAGGCACCCAAAGGTTGCATGCCAGGTTGCAACGCTGATGCTAGATGAAACAGAGGAAGTACTGTTCTGTAAATAACTCACCTGTGAAAAGCCATCAGTTAACTCACACGTTTTTCATTAATGGTTAAGGTTTTGTTTCCTGTGACAGATGCAGTACTAAATATAACTAGCTGGGTACTTCTTCAGCATAAGTATCAGTTGATGTGAATTTTACTACCGATTTAATACCTTGTGAAATTAGATTTAAGTCCTCGTGAGAATAAAGCCTTTATTTAACTGGCAAAGGAGACAAGAACACTCCATGTTTGGGAAAAGAAAAGATGCTTCTACAGCAGTAATTGTTTCTGGTTTGGCAATTAGGAACTTGATATATTACTAAAAAGAAACGTGAAGGAGGTGGATTGATACTGGTTAGAAAAAGAGTGCAGTAACTGTTATTGATAAAGGCTGTTGCTCTCCATGTTTTGCATGCCTATGATCAGGTGAGGCACAGAAAGAAAACTCTCAGTAAATCTCCGTAGGCAAAATAAACCCTGTTTTTCTTGTTAATGTAGCAGGTTAATGTTAAAGTAATCGGGGTCAATCTTGGCAGTAAGCAGACCTAAACTTACTTTAAACAATTGATTGTAGGTGTTCTTACTCTATTTTTTTTTTCTCTGTAATGTCTTCTGTGAAGCAATTTCTCATGTAGTGGTTATATATAAAGTTCATCAGAGCTGGAAAATTTTATAACAAAATGTATGTTGTTATCCTTTACCCCCCTCTGCCCAGTTTGGTAATAAATAGTTTTTCAGGTATTCAGTTATGCATAGACTGTTTTGAATTCATAGTATTTTTTGGTGTGCAGATGGCTTTGGTTTTCCTGCTTTAGTATTCATTTTGTTATTCCCCTTGTGATTGTTCTGGCTTAATTGGTGTTTATTATATAGCACTCTCCTAATTATATGCTTGCATATTGCAAAGTTTAGGGGTTTGAATGTGTATTATATGCCTATTCTGCAGCTCTTCATAGATTTTTTTCAATATGCTCTGACACCGCAGTCATTCCAGAGAATATCATTAAAACTATCCTTAATGCCTTTTCACTTGTTAAGGGTGGCACTTCAAGTTTGTTTTCTTTGTCATTCTTATTCCATGCTTTCTTGCCTAGCATTTTGGCAAAGTGAAATGAAAATTGCAGAATGGCAAGAAGAGTAAGCAAGCCAATAATTATCTACTTTGTATTCTTATGTTGTGAAGTATGCCATCCTGAGTGTTTTAAAGATTTATGGATGTGTGCTTATTCAGAAGCATGTAGGGTTACAGAATTTTTTCTCAAGAAATGGTCTTGTGCCTGCCTTGATCTGCTCAATTCAGATCTCGTCTCACTTTTTTTTTTTCTTTGAGAAATTAAAGATGAAAGAAGCTGAAACTCCTAAGTGATGTTCCAGCTATCGTTTCACTACATGGCTGAATTGAATCAGGAAACAGACTAGCTTGAAAATAATAGCCACAAAAGCAGAAAAGAGCTTTTGCAGACCCAGCTTAATTCCCAGATGTAGTTCATAGCATGCCCTTAAAAACAGTCATTCTAGCTCAGTTGAGCCCCTGGGGCCTGTGGCTCCAGTTACTTGTCCCAAAGCTAGCTAGTTTCAAGGTCATGCTACCACAGCTGTTGAATGCCCTGTAAGCCTCCTGGGAGCTGGGAAATCTCTGCTGTGGTTGGAGCAGTTTGCAGCCTTACCAGTTGAGTCAGGCTTCCTGCAGATCAGTCTCTTCAGCACTTAAGCTTTCTGGTCCGACTGCTTTTCTTAAATTGAGAAGCTGATCTGAAACATCCTGTCTCCACTTCTTTTTTTCCCCTTCCCTCATTGTGATTTATTGCTTTCTAATTTCTGCCAGCACGCTGTTAAAGGGGTGAACTGATCAACAGGAAAATCTGCCTGGTAAAAATAAGCTAAAAGACATCTCTGAAACATTTTTAACCCAGCCAGTTACAGAAATAGATCTCATTGCAATGACTTCCAACCAGTTGTATGGGATAACTCAGGGAAGATTAAATGAAGCAGGACTACAAAAACTGTCTGGTTTTACTGCAAGAAAGAAACATGTTTTACAAGAACACCTTTAGTCTTTATTTTAGGTTTTCTTCAATATCATTACAGCTAGGTGGTAAATAGTAGGAGTTTCGTGAATCAATACAAAGATGTCTGGGTGTGCGCCTGTTGCAGTGTTTTCATTACAGCCGACACAGGAGGCATATTTCCAAAGAATATAAGTCTTGTCTTTGGAGGTGTCTATCCTGAATATTTTAACTTTTTTTTTTTTCCATCTGAAGATAACATTCAGTTGTTCATGTTGGTTTTAGAAAGAATGAGTAACAGAATATTTCAGTCATCATGATATGTCAGTAGGAGTTATTGCTACTCAGATGTCATGTAATAATAGGAAAAGAACATAAAAAGAACAAACCCAGGAAGAAAACAAGATTTTAATTTCAATCTACCAAGATATTTTAGCATTTTCTGGAGTGAATTAGAAAATTTACCAATAGCAATTTCCAACTGGAAAAAAAAAAAAGCTATAGGAATTCTTATTGAAGCCAATATAATTATACATAAATATCTGTTTACTCTAAACACTTTTTCAGCAAGAAAACTGTCACAACACAGCTACATGTATAAGTAAGCAAGAGCATTTAGCAATGATCTCAAAATTTTCCAGTTCAATATACTTAATTGTGCAGGTATCTATGATCAGTTGGGTTATCTATTAAAGTAATCTGGTTATCTGGTCTCATGACATTTTTCCAAACCTAGGGCATTGCAGCTAGTAGCGATGACTGTAGATCTACTTCTCCCTGAATTTCACTCTTTCCAATTGGATTTCTTATTAGGTGCTTTACTTGTTAAATAAATAGCCTCCATTCCTGTGTCCGTGCTTTCCATATGTGAAAGTTTTCAGTATCAAGGTACTCTACCCTTCAGCAAGTTTCTATTAAAATGAGTAGGAATTTTGTCTGATTGCAAAGCACTGGGAAGGACCTTATCTGAATGCCACATAACAGCTCTTCTTATCTTTCAGACTTCCCAGATTGAACTGCTCTGCAAGAGTTTTCTTTTTTAAGTTAAAAATGAGCAAGTAACTTAAATTTTCAATTATCTGTAATACATCAGAGGAGTTTTAATTTCTGAAAGGGGAAGAAAGCAGCAAACATTTTTTTTTTCAAGTAGGCATTCCTTTTATCTTATTAGAGCCATACAGAGTGTTAAAACAAAAGGATCAGAAAATATAAAACAAATTCCAAGAGACTGATCATTATAATCAGTTTTTTTGAAGTTGAAGTGCTAAAATTTTCAATGCAAGCAATGACTAGCTCTGATTACATCCACTTGTGTTAAGAATTCATAAGCAGTACAGGTTTATGAAAAGTTTAACTAAAGTTCACATCAGAAGTAATGTGGTTCATTTGTTAAATTTATATGCTTTTGTTTTATCTAGTAGAAATACAGACTTTTAAAAAATAAAATATTTTAACCTACAGACAAGGAGAATAGATGATAAAGAATGCAGTAGAGCTGGAGAAGAGTTCAGAATTTGGGAGTGTAGGAAAAATATGGTCTATGTACATACACTATAAATATACATGCATATGTGCCTGTGGAGAACACGATTCAATAGAAAATGCTGCAGAAAAAGGTGGCAATGTTTCATTTGTGTAATCTTCTTGTATTATTTTCTTCTGTAGAGGAAAAAATTCTCCTGTGTTCTGGAATGAAGTAGTATGTGTTTGGAAGGAGGAAGGAATTCGGGCTCATTTACAGAAGGCCAGAAAAAAAAAAAATGCAGCATTTTGGGAACATATTCTGATTCTCCCTACCACTGGTGCCAAGTTTCCTTTCATACTGATGGGTTAAGGCAGTAAGGCCATGGAAACCATAAGTAACTAAGGGTTTGTAGTATTTTCTTCAGGCTGGTCCCCAGGACAGTTTTGTGGCAAATCCTGCAGAACAAATCTCTGCTGACTCTGTTCCTTCCTTGTGGTGACACCTGTTGGCAGCCAAAAAGCGATGTGATTTAGAGGTGCTGAGACACCTGTTGTTGCAAGAGCTGTTGTATTATGGTGTCAGGATGGCTGCAAGGAAAAGAGGCAAGGACATTAAAGGTGTTTGCTTATGAGCGTATACTATGTAATGTGTATAGCTAAATGTAATAAGCTGTAAGCTGTTTGCCTCCTCTTGTGAATTAATGTACCTGCTCACTGATTTGATGGAGTCAAATCCTAGGCCAGGTGTCCCTTCAAGGGGAAAGGTGTGGTATTTTCTGTCTCCCTTGCAATGGGACTATTGTGGTTTGTAGCATTAGTGCCAGGGTGCCTACATGCTGTCTCCCATTATCTTCATATGGTCTGTCATGCACTACTGTAGAAGCTACCTGTATTTGGTAAGAGCATGAAATCATCCTGGTTTGCATCCTACTTGCATATAGTAGTTTTCGTGTCAAGTGTAGATTTATTTCATCAAGCGAATAATATACCTAGAAATATCAGGTGTATAAATGATACACCTATATATCAGTAAAAGAGTTTGCAGAGGTGCAGTTACCAACAAAACAAAAATTTATGTTGCATATGAGTGAGTGGCAGGCTTCTATTGTCAGCCCATGTTAAAGCATAGGCCTCCATTAACTTATGTAGGCCTATAGCAAGGCTTTGGTAGTCATTTATCTGGTTTCAGCAGTGCTTATATGTGGAGTATCACCCTGTTTGCCAGCACTGGGAAAAGATCTTTCACCTTCCTAGTCCTGTATCCCTGTGTCCAACAGTTGCTCTAGCTAGGTGAGTGAGGAGACTAGAACAAAACCATGTTCAAGAGGTACCCTATTGCTCTATATCATTGCTGGATTTTTTTGCCTTGGGAGCCGCATCAGATGCCAAAATTTCCCCAAAATTATTTTCTGCTCTAGTCTAGGATCATAAGGAACAGAAACTCCTGAAAGCAGTTCAGGAGTTAATTAGTAATTTAATTAATACTGCATTATCTCCTAGTCTTTTTAAGGAACAGGGGGAGATGTCAGTATTGGTCCCCCAAGGAAAGGAGGCAAGGGCACCCTATGTTGTTTTTTTTGTTTTGTTTTTTTGTTTGTTTGGTTTTTGGTTTTTTTAGATATAACATTATCATTGTTTCTATCTAGGGCTATCCATAACGAGGGGAGAAAAAAAATGCTAGTGGTAAAAAGCATTGCCCAGTATTTAGGGAAGTGGCCCAGGAATCCAGAAATGAAGATTCAAACTGATGGAAGAGGTCAAAGTGTTCCCCTTCCTCTGCCTGAGCTCTCCATCTGTAAAATGAAAAATAATGGTATTCCTCTGCCTCCCAGAAATGTTACAAATGCAGTAAGGCTTGTGAAGCACTTGCTGTTTAGCGATGGGGAAGGCAAAAGTACAGAAGATGGAGTTCCTTGTGAAAAAAGCTTTTTGCTATTAAGGGATTCTCCATAGCATTTATTTTACCCCTAACAATCAGTTTTAGCTGACAGTGTTTTAGTAGTAGAGCTTTCAGACATGTCTGCTTTTTTAATAAAAAAAATTTCTCTTTTTTTAATTACAAGTGCCATCAACATTTCTAAGTTAGACCAAGCTGTGCTAGACCCGATGTCAAATTAAGACCTTTACCCTATGAGATTCCTCTGCATTCTCTGCCTTTCACAGTGATCAAGCTTATAATGTGTCTGGACATACTACTAACATAGATGACTGACTTACCCTGAAACAAACCTACCCCCCAAAACACTTGACCATCTGTAATCACTACAGGGTGGATTTAACTTCTTTTTGCATTGTGCTTAGCAATTAATGGGAATAGTAACTTGGGGTTAGTTCTCCTCTGCTGCTGGTGTAACCTCTTTGCTTGCAGTTTTTACTAGGAGGAAGTTAATCAGCACTGGTAACGGGGAAATCAGGCCTGTGGCCGTTCCCACCTCGGAGGAGGGAGTGGCTGGACTCAAACCGGGCCTGCTGAGCTGGCAGAAGAGCTCTGCAATTCCTCACCACCTCTGCTAATTGAGTGCTCTGTTGGGGAGGGTGGCGGTGTTAAGCTGTCACGGACAACACAGAACCAAAGCTTTAAAAGCCTAATAAAATACATCAGCTGGTTTCACTTGGGTGAAAAATCGTTGTCCAGGCCCTGAGAGCCTTGGGGGCTGCCGTCAGCCCTGTGCCTGCCTGTCCCTGGGCCTCGCTGGGCCGGCCACCAGCCTCAGCCCGACCCCGTCCCCTCCTGGGGGCTGCCTTCCCTGCCAGGCCGGGGCCTGCAGCGGTGCCCGGGCATGGCTGGGCTGTGGCCGACCCCTGCCGCCTTCACTGGCCCGTCTGGCCTCGCTGGGGGCGGAGGGAGGTGGCTGGCTGGGGAGGGAGGGCACCTCTGCCCCTGTGTTGCCTGGCACAGTTTTATCCACCGTGTTTTATACTGTTCCCATGAATTGTAACGTCACAGGCTCCTTGCAAATAATGTTCCCAAGGGTTTGATAATTTCAGGAGGATATATTCAGCCTGCTTCCTGGGTAGCAGTGCCTTGATTTTTATTTTTTTAATATATTCCCATGTAGGGGGGAGATGGCAGCTAGCAGGTGATGAACAGCTCCCTCGGCCCCGCGCACCCATAGCTGGGAGGAGAGATGTGTAGTTCCTGCCACGAGGCATCAGTGCGGCAGTGCCGGGAGCAGCACATCGCAAGGTGTGAACAGCCTGGCTCCGAGCTCTGGCAGAGGCTTCGCGGCCGAGAGCGAGGCCACCTCACCTACTTGCCGTGATAGCACTTTATGGCACGTTCACTTTCCAAATCCTGTTGTGAAGAAATATTCTCTACGCGGGGTATGAATCGGAAGCAAGAACGTTTCTGTGCCTCCATGCGATTACAGAGCTGCTTCTGTAAACAGGGGTAGCAGAAATAATGCCTGATGCTTGCAAGATTTGATGGGTGCTCTGATGGCCTCTCACACAAAATCTTTGTGATGGGATGTTCTCCATCGGGAATACTGAATGAGTAAAGTTGTCAGGGTCCAGTCTGGTACCATGTGGATTTAAAAGCTAAATTGTACAATCAAATAATGGCTTAAGGCAGGAGGAATTGTTTTGAGAGGATTGTTTTGGGCCATGGAGCCTGGTTTATTTTTGTCTCATGGTTTAAGATTGTTTGGTAAATTATTTCACACACATGAGACTCTGTACTGCAATGGGCGCCCAGCTCATTGTTTATATGATAAAATAAATAGATCAGAGATCCAAATATGCTGAAATGCTTCTCCAAACAATATGCAGTCTAATACTTCCTATGGAATTAAATTAATGTAAGCCTGTCACTTTAAATATATGGAAATATCCTGACTTTAATGATACAATTGCAAGACTTTCCTACAGCCACAAAGCACACAACTAATCTGGAGTGAGTCTTTGAAGTGCAAATTGTACATTTCCCACCAAACACTTGAAGTGAAAGATGGGAAACATCAATTCACACTACTGACAAAAAAAGACTCCAGTTTGTCACAAGAAGAAAGGTTTTAAATTTGCAATTTTCATCTACAAGATAAGGTGTTAATGAATTTTATATTTTATCCAGATGGGTATGTAGATTTCTTCTGAACTTTGTTACAGAGCATCTATTGTGCAACTACTGAAAAGGGTGGAGACTGTAGTCAGTTGAGGGGGAAAACTTCTGATTTACCTTGTTGTGGGGTTTTTCTTCTAATTTTTTCATGGATTCTGACATGGGAGCCTTGTCCAACTCTGTGACTGAAACCAGTGGAAATACATCTTTCTTTTTTTTATTTTTTAAATAAGTTTCAGATCAGGCCAGTGTTGGAAGAGGCAGAAAAATCTCTTATTTTAGTCAGAGTAGACAATGTCCAACACTTATGAATTTGGGGTTTTTTAGATAATAAACCGTATTCAATAAATTAAAAGGCATTTCTTGGGGGACAGGTGGAGGGTTGCATATAAATGACCTTGATCCTGTGATCCACCAATGGCAGACAGTGAGGGTTCATCTAGTTTCTCTGTAGAAGCAAAGTAAGAGCTGTAAAGCAAGAGTTAATTTCCTAAAGACAGATCTATTTTAACAACAACAAAACCCAAACTGTTGACCTATGATGTACAAAAGATTTTGTTGTAAGGTCTGACTTCTGTGTAAGTTGAAATACTGCCTTACACCAAGAGTAGCTGAGTAATTTGCAATAACCACCTAATAGGAATCTTAAACTATCCACAGTTAGAGGATTCCACTTATGTTTAAGTGGAATATCCTGTATTTCAGTTTGTGCTGCCTATTATCTCTTGTCATGTTACTGGATACCCCTGAGAAAACTCTGGCTCTGTCTTCTTTACATCCATAATGTCTATGTAATTATGATGACAGTGTTTTAAGTATTTGTAGCTTCAGATTAGAGTAAGGTGACCAACTGATTTTGTTCTGGATTTATTCCATTTTATTCCATTTCCTTCTTCAACTCTGTCTCTTAGGTTATGACTTTTGTTTTGGTGTATGAAGTTGTATTACAGATACAGGAATTATGCAACATGAAGTTGAAGCCTTTGTTGAAATGTGAGGAGCAATCAGCTTTACAGCACTATTCCCTACAGCTAAGTCCTAAACACTATTTCATATCTGAAACTTGCACACTTTAAGTCATAGGTGGCTGCATACATCTGGCTCTTCATAGTAATGCAATGCCTTAAACATTTTAAAAAATTTGCTCTGGAAATGCTCTTCAAACATGAATTCTTTCTCCAATTAGTAGGAGTTTTTCAACTACAGACCATTTTCTAAGTGCAGAACTGAGTCCAGCCTAGATCTATCTCATCTATGGAATAAATCACTGGGATGAATTTCATGCTTGGCTACAGCAGTGTAAATGTAAAGTAGATTCATTGAAGTCAACTGGGTAACTGCAGATTTATGCAGCCATTAGTGAGAAGTGATTTGCTGGAAGTGTTTGCTTTTTCACTCCCTCATTGCTTCAGTTTCTGTACCAGTAAAATATGTAATAGTTATTATTTGGCCTTAGTAGCATTCCAACAATTAAATTGCAAAGAGGTAAAACTTGACCAAATCAGGCATAAACAGTTATTTTAAGTGCATCCTTCTCATACGTAGTAGAAAACCTGGGTTTCCTAGGATGTAGGTTATGGTGTGTGGTGGGTTGACCCTGGCTGGATGCCAGGTGTCCACCAAAGCTGCTTTATCACTCCCCCTCCTCAGCTGCACAGGGGAGAGAAAATATAACGAAAGACTCATGGGTCGAGATAAGGACAGGGAGAGATCACTCACTAATTTCCATTGCAGGCAAAACAGACTTAGCTTGGGGAAAATTAATACAATTTATTGTCAATCAGATCAGAGTAGGGTAATGAGAAATAAAACCAAATCTTAAAACACCTTCTCCCCCCACTCCTCCCTTCTTCCCAGGCACAACTCCACTCCCAAATTCTCTACCTCCTCCCCTCCCAGTGGCGGAGGGGGACAGGGAATGGGGGTTGGGGTCGGTTCATCGCATGTTGTCTCTGCTGCTCCTTCCTCCTCAGGGGGAGGAGGACTCCTCACTCTTCCCCTGCTCCAGTGTGGGGTCCCTCCTATGGGAGACAGTCCTTCATGAACTTCTCCAACGTGAGTCCTTCCCACGGGCTGCAGTTCTTCAAGAACTGCTCCAGCATGGGTCCCTTCCATGGGCTGCAGTCCTTCAGGAACAGACTGCTACAGCGTGGGTCCCCCATGGGGTCACAAGTCCTGCCAGCAAACTTGCTCCAGCATGGGCTCCTCTTTCTCCATGGGCCCATAGGTCCTGCCAGGAGCCTGCTCCAGCACAGACTTCCAGCCTCCTTTGGGTGCATCCGCCTGCTCTGACGTGGGATCCTCCACGGGCTGCAGGTGGGTATATCTGCCCCTCCATGGACCTCCATGGGCTGCAGGGGGACAGCCTGCCTCACCATGGTCTTCATCACGGGCTGCAGGGGAATCTCTGCTCTGGTGCCTGGAGCACCTCCTCCCCTTCCTTCTTCACTGACCATGGTGTCTGCAGAGTGGTTTCTCTCACATATTCTCACTCTTCTTTTCTGGCTGCTGTTGCACAGCAGTTTTTTCCCTGTTCTTAAATCTCTTATCCCAGAGGTGTTACCACCGTCGCTGATGGGCTTGGCCTTGGCCAGCAGCGGGTCTGTCTTGGAGCCGGCTGGCATTGGCTCTGTCGGACATAGGGGAAGCTTCTAGCAGCTTCTCACAGAAGCCGCCCCTGTAGCCCCCCAGCTACCAAAACCTTGCCATGCAAACCCAATACATGGTGTCAGGCTGCTTCTCTGTCCAACCATTCCTTTGAAATTTAACTCTTCTGTTAACGAAGATACTAGGGTCTTAGAGACAGTAGCTTCTGCATTTTGTGACAGTAGGTGTTGCAAAAGAGACAGATACTATCAGCTCACCCTGAGGGAAAGAAAGGCTGTGGGGTGAACTTAATCCTTACTAAATAAAAGAGAAGCCACGAGGGAGAAAGATGTTACTGATGCCCCACTCACAGGAAGACTTCCAAAATTCAAATGTAGGTACTACACATCAGAGAGCTCAAATATGAAACATCATTATACAACACTTGGTTTCATGAGCTTTGTTCTTCCTGTAAATCAGCAGATTGGTAAATAGTAGCTTCTCTGTGTTAATGTTATCTTCTTTGTGTAGCTGGGGGAAAACGAGCATAGCAGAGAGGTGGTAGACTACTGCATTGCAAAAGGACTGTTTGGGTAATCCATTCTTGCAAAATTATTCTCCCTGTTCTAATAATATGCACTAAAAGTAGGTTTCCTTGCTGCCAGCAGCACCAAATTTGGGGGTCTGTTGCAGGATGGGGTAGTTGGGGAATAGTCCTAAGAAACTTCAGCCTTCACCTCTTTTTCAGGCCCATGTTTATGGCAGTGGCCATTAACAACAAGAGTCCATTGGAAGAAAAGGGCAATGGAAAAATATTTGTCAGGCCCACTTGAAATGAGTTAGATATCAACTTTGTCATAAGCATCTCAAGAATGGCCTTGTCTGTTAGTATTTATCACTGTAATAGTTATCAAGCCTGGTAATGCTATACTTTTTCTGTGACAACTGCTATCTCTATTACAGCAAATACAATGGATCAAACCCTCGGCATTAACTCAGCAGATTGATAACGTACTTCAGTTTATTGCAATCTTACTGGTCTGCAATGTATATCTGCCCTTGTGGCTACCTTCTCTTCTTTGGAAAAACACTGTCAATCTAGCAATTTATTACCTGATGCCCTTCTTAAAATGTCATCCAACATTGAATTTTAATAGATACAGTTGGTAATAATCAATGACCTTTTAGCAGATATTGTGCCAATAAGTAGTTGCAGACTATCTTGCCTGAAATATCTGCAATGATCCTATTCTTTCTCCAAATATCAGAATAATTCCTCCAGGAATTCAATGAAAACTTCACAGGCTAGTAAACAGGGCAAATAACCTCTCTTGCCTTTTGATTGTGGTGTCTAGAAAGAAGGTTTTTGCAAACAGAGCAAATGTGTAGACTAAATTGTATAATTTTGTATTATGAGAGACCATATACGGAGTCATCACATCTAATATAGGTTGTGGCTGCACTGAGATTTTTAAAGTGAAATCTCCCTTACCCCAGCCACCTTGCAGTGGGTTTGTCTGGCTATACTGAGCGGAGCAACAGGTTTGCCTGGCTGAGCACCTCCCCTGAGGTCCCAGGTGAGTTAATATAGCTAAAGCTTAAGTCTGCTCTGCTATGGTTAGATTGTTACAAATACCCAAATTAACTAGATTAAAGTTACACATGTTGCGATTACTGTTTGGATTGTGTTTTGGGTGGACACTGGAAGAAGGATTCAACTATGGGTGTCTGTACTAGAAATACCAGTTTATGTAAGTGGAATTAATTTTGTAAATTTAGCAGTGGGTAGCTGCCTTTCTCAGGGAAACAATTCCATTAGTTTCAAAACTGTTTATGAAAAAGGTGACACTAGGATCAGCTTATATCATAAGCTGCCAGCTGCAAAAAGCTAGGCTTCATTAAAAGCTCAGTGTCCTGTGTAGCACATTTGACTGATTTGAATGGTGTACTATGAGACAACTTAAGACAGGAGGGAATTGCTCTCCATATGATGTCCTTCAATCCTGTCCCTAAGCAAAGACCTTGACTGAGCCTGGGGAACAGGTTGCTGGGCAGGCAAGAAAGGATACAGGAAAAGAGAAAATACATAGAATAACTTAGCAGGTGGTGTGGGTCAACCTCAGCCAGGAGCTAAGCACCCACTGCCTCTCACTCATTCTCCCCTTCCCTGTGATGGCATAGGGGAGAGAATGGGAGGAGGAAAAAGTGAGAAAATGTCATTAGTCAACATAAAGACAGTTTAGTAGGTGAAGGAAGGTGGGGGGGGGCGGGATGGAGGGGACAAACAAACAAAAAGTGATGAAAAAGCAATCATGAACCACCTCCTGCTAGACTGATGCCCAGACAATCTCTGAGCAATGGCCACCTTGAAAGCCAACTCTCCCTGCCCCCTCCTCCTCCCTGCCCCAGCCCCTTCTTTCTGTACCCCATGATGTTATGGGGCATGGAATATCCCTTTGGCCAATTTGGGTCAGCTGTCCCAACTGTGTCTGCCCTCCCAACTTCTTGCCCATCCCCAGCTTACCCGCCATGGAAAACCAAAAGGCTCGACTCTGTGGAAGCTGTGCTCAGCAATAGCCAAAATATTGGTGTGTTATCAACACTGTTTTAGTCACAAATCCAAAACACAGCACCATACAGGCTGCTGTGCAGAAAGTTAACTCTGTCCCAGCCAGACCCAGTACAGCAAGAAAGCATGGTCAGGGTAAAAGAAAAGATGGGTATCTATGGTCAGTTTTTGATGTTCAGTGATATTTGTCCCTAACTGAGTCCTGTATAAACAAAAGAGAAGTTCACTGCCCAGTTCTTGATGTTTTCTAACTCAAAAGTATGAAGCAGCCAGAATTTTAACTGTCAAATGATCAAGTGAAGATGACTTATTGAAAAGCTTCTGCAAGATGCTTTTGGAAAGAGTTTCAATACTTCTCTGAATATTTTTAGGTTTTATCTGCAGTGATCATTCTTCATGTTCAATATAAAGAAAAACATTAGCTACAGATGCAAACTGTTAAGTATGGCTTATCCTGCATATGAGGATAAAGATTTTCTGTTTTAAAGGAAACAGATGGATTTATAACAGTGTGCAAGTCCATAAAAAGATGCCTCAAATCCTTTTTACATAGGACATGTAGGTTATCTATTTAGGACTGTGCAACAAATTCTTCAGTGGGAAAGATGGTCAGTATCTTTTTTACTGTTTAGTTACAAAATGTGTTTATAGTGCTACATCTACTTATGACAGTCTAGTGCAAATGATTGTGTGATAATTAATGGCTTGCCAAAAAGCTTTTATTTTTTTTAAACAAAAATTTATTCAAAGGGAATTTTAAGCAGGCACTTTCAATGCTCAATTGAAAGTATGTCTTGGCAGACACTATTTATCTGCCCCACTATTTGAAATATAATGAACAAAGTTTGATACACTGCAGAGAGAGAATTGAAAAGGAAGTGCAAAACACTAAATGGAAGTATCAAAATGTACTGAACTCAGCAAAATGCATTGAAATACATCATATTACCAATAAGGTGACAGTGGAGGGAGGGTTTCCTAAACCAGCAGTAATATATTTGTAGCCAATGGAATACTAATTTTCCATTGGAGACATAATCATGCACTTCAGGAGAGCAAAATAAATCCAAATGAGACTATCTTTTCTAACCATAAACAATTCTGAATAAGGGTGTGTGTGTGTATCTAAATGTACTCCAAACGTTAAGCCTTTGCAGTTATTTTTAATGAAATTGAATCTGAGTGTAGAGTTGAAGTTTATTTATTTATTTATTTATTTTGTGATGAAATAACAATGAAGTTTAAGGATTCTATCAAGTTACATCTGATATGCATGGTAGCCATGACCTGACAGTATTGGTTTGGTCGTGCAGCCCACTGAGTGAATAGACTTCTCTTACTTTAATTACAGTGAAGAATAAAAACAATTACCAGGATCAATTCTGTCTACCTCTTTGCTTACATAGATATAAACTTCTGGACTTCTGCCTTTTGGGTGAATATCATTCCTACTATGACTGACAACAGGAGGATGTCCTTCATTTTCTCCATTTTTATTCAGATCAATTGCTGTTTGTTAAGTGGCAGATTAGCTACCAGGAATTCTATGTTCCATGTCAGTTTCTGCTATTATTGGGGCTTTTTTGTTTGTTTGGCTGTTTGGTTTTTTTTTTCTTTAACTTTTGCTGTAACTCAGCAGGTCTGTATTTCACTTTCCTGCTTAACAACACTTATATGTCAGGACTGTTTTAAGGTTGAAATCCTTAACGTTCATAAAGCATTGTGTTACATCGGTAAAATCATGGAAGTTATTTTACGTTAGTATAATAATGAAAGTAATGGCATCATAGAAGTAGAAGTCTCATTATTCATTGGGATTCAGACTCAGATTAATTGGCATATCAGTTAGGCTTTTTGAGTTGAAAAATCTGACCTGAATACTTTTCCTATATTTGACCATATCAACTCTTCAGAGCTCAGTTTCCTGATTTGACATGTGGCTTCCTCATTGTTTGGCAAAATATAAGAGAATTAAGAGGAGGTGTGGATGGTGGGATGGTTCCTGAGTGTTTGGAAAGAGCTCAGGCAGTCTATATTTGACCCTCATATTTATGAAACTGAAATATCACAGTCAGAGGAACTGAAACTGAATATGAAAGTACTAGAGAAGCTGCTTAACAAACAGCTCTCCTTGATCCTGCCCTGCTTTAATAGCAGAGACATCAGGGTGAAAGAGGAACTGTTGCTATGAGTGTAAAACTTAAATTGCACAGCTCCTTAAGAAAAGGAGCAAAATCTTTAACATACCATCATGTGTCTTCTATAAAGAATAGTAACAGTTTTCCTTTTCCCAGCATGTAGTAAGAAGATAGATGTAAATAATAGAAATAATGGTTACTTCCTCCACTGCTGGCTTGATTATTATTATTTTTTTTAATTAATAGATTAATGTGCATAAGCAGTATGGACACTGCCATACCCACTGTAGTGACTGGTACTTGCTGAACTGCAATTAGTTTGTACCACCTCATTCAGCTGCATTTTCAACCAATGCTTTTACCTTCTGTTTCTCTTACAAGCTGTAGTTTTCAGAAGATGTTTTTCTTGTATGGCCTTCACTCTACTTTTTCAAAACTTGGCTAGTGACATGCAGAAAAGGACTCTGAGTACTTGCTGCTAAAGCCTGTATCCCTTTAAAAATTTTGTAAAATATAAGCAGTGAGAGTTAGAAAGCATGCTTGAGTCAACCTGAGTTAATATTGCTTCGCAAGAGGCAGAAGTTAGTAAAATAGAGGTTTGTCTGTCTCTGTAAAATCCTTTTTCCCTACACTAGCATTCTAGTATTGTTATGAGCCTTGCATTCAAATGATAACATATTTGAAATGGAAAGATTAGTTCCTTACCAGTCATAATCTCAGTACAGCATCTTTAATAATAAACCATTCCTAATCACTGGAATATATTCCCATTCTGTCATTAGTAGCTCTCCTTTTGTAGGGCTGTTCCTAGGGTAATGTTGAATGAACAGTGTTTTGAATACAGCCTTTGGGAAGGCTTCTGTGTCTTATATATGTTTGTGCTACAAAAACAAGTGCACCTGTCTCCTACTTCTGCTTTGTATTATTTTTGTACTTTCATTTGTATTGGAAGTAGTCATGTTCATCCATACACATCTACCATTGCTGCAATTTACACAAAAAAATAAGAATTCAGACATGTTTTTGGACACAAATAGCAAAACTACTGCAGGAGCTTCTTGCAGCTTAGAGTGTTGCATGAGCCTGTCTAATCTAATTTCAGAGTTCCAGCCACTCTGAGGTCAAGGAGGATGGTGAGTGAGATGAAAACAACAACAGCAGTAGCAGAAAGTAGGAAACCATTAACTAATTGGGAGAGAGAGGTGTCCATCCTTTGGTCAGAGAGAAACCCTGATTAAAATATGTCAAGGGTACAGCTGAGGAGTTGTTGTGAAAAGGAG
The DNA here is from genome assembly GCF_026419915.1 of Harpia harpyja. NCBI lineage: Eukaryota > Metazoa > Chordata > Aves > Accipitriformes > Accipitridae > Harpia > Harpia harpyja. The sequence continues at coordinate 30,430,942 of NC_068947.1, forward strand.
AGTAAGATGCCTTCTCAAACACTGTGATGTGAAAAGGAAGGTTAGAAAAATTGCCTGAGGCAGTACAGAAGTATTTTTGACACAAGGGGAGGCAATATTGTAGGCCTATACAATATAGCTGAATACTAGCTATAGATAGTAATATTAGTATAGGTATAGGCCAATGTTAGAAGATGAAAAGAAGCTGTGAGAGTAGCTTACATAGTGGATTAAACAACTGGGGAAATAGTATTTCTATTTTCCCTGCTCAGACTGGAAAACTGTGGCTGTTTTCACAAGGTTTCCATAAAGATTCCTCTGGCTTTAATCTTTTGTAAGTATATACTCAGAAGAAGGAAAAGTAAAGTCTAAAGATCCTATGATTCTTGTCTTTGCTTGTCCAGAACCTCTTCTTCATGAAAAGTGAACGGAATAAACTCAAACCTCTCAAAAATACGTTGAGTTGATTGTGAGGTACCAAATGGTTCAAACCTAAGTGGCTGTTGGGTAGGGCTGAGGACATGAGCACCAAAGAAGAGCAGAGGATGAACATTCATTTTCTGGTTCATTCTCCCATTTTTTCACAAAGAGTTATGTTCTGCCCCTTCCCCAAAGCAAAATGTGAACTCCCAATTCTGCTTCCTTCAAGGATAAAACAGCCAGATGCAAGATAAAGGAGGTCAGCAAAGCAAGGGGAAATTCAGGAAGATACAACTATGATGCATATAAAGCATGTGTCCTCCACACTGGAATTTTTAAAAAAGCCATTTAAGATTTCATAAGGTACAGATATTGCCAACCATGTGATCCCATGGTACTTTTCGTGGTGCATGTGTTCTCACTTTTCCTTTTGGAAGCTTCCCTGTCCAGTGTAATTTAAACTGCTCAAATTACAAAGTATGATAACAATCCCTGAAAGGCTACTATGCCAGGCAAGGACTGCTGGAGAGCAGTTTGTTCCAGTCTAAAAGTTTCTAGATGCATCATCAGTACCTGGGGACTCCCCAGTTAGTTGTTTAGATTTGTGACTGTCCAGCTCATCTGTCCTTATATAGAGGCAGAGCATAGGTGCTATGGGCCAAAATCTAGTTCAGGACACCCTTGTTCAGGTAGCCCATCTGGTGGTCTAGTCACACCTGTCCTGACAGTGGGCTAGTTCAAGGCGAGAAAAGCACACTGCCTTCCTTTTTAACATCAAGGCAAGGGTCAAGACACTATAGCACAGAAAACAAAGTCCTTAAAATGATATTTACATACATTTTAAGGTCCTTTGATGCACAGCAGAAGGAAACTTTCAGAAAAAGTGTTTCTATATATGTGCTTCTCTACTTTTAACATGAACTCACAAGAATATATAAAAGAGGAGTTTAAGAAAAAAAACCCAAACAAAAATACTACCATCTCATTAAATCCCATTAGATGAATCTATTCTCTGGAACTTCTATCTATTTAAAACTTTATTACCAACGCATGGAATCTTCTCTTTCATACTAGCTGTATGTCCTATAAAACACATGTAATCAGGAACAGGAACAAAATGACAGGAAATAAATAAAATAGTGATCACTTGTTCTTAGGGATCTTTCTCCTGAGCTATGGAATGGAAGGTACATTGTCTGGTCAAATCTAAGGAGAACTAATGAACTGGTGTCCTCCATATTCTAAGCTCCCTAACCAGTATATTCACACTTGGTAGTAGAAATTCCCTTTGGAATGTGAAGAAGTTATATTCATAAAACTTTCTGGGAAGTTGCATGAAAGGAACAATGTTGGATCATCATTTCCAAATCAGAAAGTGTGATTCGGTAGCTTTCCGACCAGTTATGTCTCAATGTGTTGTTTTCAATGATGTACTTCTATTGGTAAAAAGGTAGTTAACAAATATGAAAATCATGGAATTTATTGCTGTCGTGCTTTGATTCAGAAGGAGGCATGCTTTTAAGTTATGAGCAGTTTGTGGGTAATAAGCTATATTTAATATAGAGGATCAAGTAAATACTTGCACAAAATCCTACCTAATTAAGTGAGATGTAACTTCTCTGCAGCTGGGTTCTTCCCATCAAGGTCATTACAAAGTGTTATGGGATGTGATGTTATTTTCCACTTCATGATGACTGGTTCCATTGGTTTTATCTGCCATACACAAAACATTCATCCTTCTGGAGTATATATTCATCTATTTCTATCATACCTTCTTCAAAGCTTTCTATTGATTTATGCTTTTCATCTGTCATTTACAAATAACTGTTCCACCCTTATTATTTATTTGAATCTATTCCCTAGACTCCTGTAGCTACTGGGATTTTTTTTTTTACTTTTGTGTGCTATTTTCCAGAATTAATCCTTTTTGCAGCTTTTCTTTTTTTCAATATGTATAATAAGAAAACCTGGAGCAATCGCTCATCTTTCTAATAAAGGACATAAACAATAACTGTGGTGCTATATTTCCAACTCTCCATCTTTCAGAAAGATATTAATGATTTTTGAGTACATCTATTCTAGAACAGTAGCAGAAGGAATTGAAGTTTCTTTGAATATACTAGCTCATTCACTTTGTTGCCTTGACATAAAAATGGTTTATAAAAATAATTGAAAATCTAGTTTTACTTTTGGGGTGATTTCCATCCACACCCCCCCCCCCCCGTTATATTCCCTTCCTCCTCTTAATTGTCCTTTAAAATGCCTATTTCTACTTCTTTTTAATTCTGCAAGCAGGCTGGTGGCCTGCAGTATCTGTAATGGAGTATCACACTTAAAATCTGTGCATAATGTGCCAGCAAAGACAATTGCAGGTCTGTAAGGGTTCAAGTGAGCTGCAGGTGTTTTGATGGTTTAAAAGCCAACAGAAATACCTCAGAAATGCCTCATAAATTGGTTCTTTATTAAGTTAGGTAAGCTGGGAACAATAATTATAATTTTTATTTTCCAATAAAGCTCAAGCAGTGCTGAGGTACAGAGCACTATACTCATCTGTGCTCTGAAATGCAATTGGAAGTTTGTTCTCTTCATACACAGCAAACAAAAAATTATTGTTGGGGTTTTTTTGGCAATCTATGGAACATACAAACATTATTCTTTCCTGTGCTTGAAAGGAGGTAGCTAGCATATAGGGACATGATTTGCCCTGCACCAAAGGAAGAAACTAAACTTCCCCAGCCTAACACTAAAACCAAACAACCCTCCATCTCCTAGAAATGTGGTTTCACATATCTGGAAGTGTAAGCATTGCATCTAATAACAGTCTGAAATAATAATAATAAAAAAGTCTATTTCAACTCTCCTTACTGAGTCTTCTAATTGTTTTTACATTCTTATGTGTGTGAATCTGGTCCTAGCAACATTGCTGTGGTTTCAAAAACATCCCTTTGAAAATAAAGACGAGTGAAAAAACAGGTATTTTGTTGTTGTTGTTTGTAATAAACATTATGTGGCAGAATCCCAATCACTATTTTGGGGGTGATTTATTTTTCCTAATCCATTTTCATTTGGATTACCACATAACCAGGGAATAATTGCCTTCATTGAGCACCGCTTACTGGAAAGCATCAGAAATAGCACGGATTCCTTCTTTTCTCTTGAGGCATCTTCATGTTTTCAGTTCTACTGTGGTGGCTACAATCACCCAATCACTCCCCTGCCACTACTGTAAGGGTGTAATATTTGTCTAAACAACCCTTTTATTAGGAGCGATCATCAGTCTTTTCAGTTACAATTTTCCCCACCTGTCCGTCTGTTCCCTGCAATGTGTTTTTCCAGCACAACGTGACCTCCACGGCTGGGGGAAGCCCTGAGGTCCTCTCCGTTGCAGCACAGCGGCCACTTGCATTTGCTCCAGCCCTGTGCTCTATTGCTCAACCTGCAACAGCCACGCTGGTGACAGCCATGCCCTGAAGAAGGCATGGGAGAGGTGTTCCTTTAAAAGGAACCTAAAGCTTGCTTTCTTTGCTGCTCAAAGTTTTTTTTCCTCTGAGGCAGTAGAGGAAGTGTTTGAGGTTTGGGTTTTTTTGTTTGTTTGTTCATTTTAAAGAAAAAGTATCCAAATATTCATTTAGTTGCTGTAGTTTTAGGGTCAGATTACAGGCTGATACAAAAACAGCACTGACCTTCGATTATTTTTTTTAAAGGAATTGTGCTACTAAAGAGGTGAAAAGATGAGCAAAGGCTTTCAATTCAATTGGCAGAATGCTCATTGTTTTCAAGGAATGGGAAGCTAGAAGTAGAGCTTATTTATGAATGGTACTGCTCAAAAGACATAAAACTAAACCTTTGTTATTAGTAAATTCTAAAGGAAATCTTATGTACTGACTCATTGTTTGAAGTCATGAACAAAGTGTTCAGAAGCAACAAAAGACAGGTAGATGCTGTGATATCCCCCTGGAAATAAGATTCCCTCAAGCATCAAAATGCTTTTAGTGCTCATCGGCGAGGGGGGGGGGGGGTGATGTGGAGAGTGCTTTTTCATGGGGGAAAAAAAAGATCCACAGTCTCAACTTCACATTTAACAGCCTTGCTTTTGGTATGAAAGGCATTTGACAAGTGAACCCATTACGATAATCAGGAGTGCTACTCTAACAACTGCTGTCAGGCAAAGAGCTTCTGTTCTCTCTCTCTCTCTCCTTTCTTCCTACTCCTTTACTTAACGGCTAAATTCAGTTAACAGACTCAAGCTGTAAATAAATAACTCTTAAACTGGAACTTTGGGGCCTGGCTTTCAACTTCTACCTTTTCCTGTCCCTTCTGAAATAAAATAAAAAAAAATTTTCTTTTAGATTCTGATTTTGCATTACAAGAATTAGCTACATGAATAAAAAAGGCATTACTGCTAATCATAAATTTACTGCTTTAAATGACAGGATACAGTAGGGTGGAAAATGCCCATCCAATGCAACTGCAGCTCTATCACTGTAGTTTAATCTTACATAGTAATGGAATAACCTATAATGTGTTGCATGTGTATTCGTTAGGCTTACACAAGACAAGCAGTATACTGCTACAACTATTTTGGCAAGAAAACACGCTCTTACCAAAATAGTTGGGCTGCTCTAATAAGTATGTACAGATTCACTTATGTATTTGAACTCTGTCCATTTACAGATTATGGGGTTATTTGACATGTGGTTTTTGGTTAAGCGTGGATTCCAAAATTGGTAGCTGTGAGAGTAATTAAGATCATTATCTTACTATTGAACATTTTCAAACAGTGTAATTGAGACCAAAATTTGATTTCTTTACTCCCTGCAGTTTTATTTGTGGTTTTGCTTTCCATTTAGAAGTGAAGCCAAGGTCACAGAATATTTCAATACCCTACAGTCGATGGCTGCTAAATGTCATTCCCTTGAATACAATTACAACTTAAAAAAAAAGTGCATTGTCCATTTGCTCTAAATGCATCTTTGATGGATGCTTCTGTATCTTTGTGATAGGTTCCCCTCCCCCCCCATAACTCAATTGGATGAAGTCTTACATTGTTGTAATAATCAATGGTGATATAAAATCAATTAGAAATTGGTCTGGCATTATAAAACTGAGATTCTGGGTCAGATTCTAGGTACAGAGTAATCAAAGTTCTTAACCTTCTACACTATAAGGGTTTAGGGGTTAATCTTCACTTAAAAGCATGATTATATTTGTAATTAGGCAGTACTGTTATTGGTAGTATAACTGCTTTTGACACAATTCAAATCAAATTATCATTCAAAGTCTTAATTGTTAAACTGAGTAATTGGAAAAAGGAAAATGACCTCTTAGTTCATCCTGGTAATCCAATATTTATTTTGTACTGATGTGACTCATATCACAATGATGGGTTTGCTCTTATTTGTCCCATCAGTTTTCTGTCAGATGTGTCAGATGCCGTTCAAAATGGGTGCTGCCTTTGGGCAAGTAGAATGTAAATCTGGCTTTTAAGTTGATGCTAACTGGGGGGAAAGAAAGAGGTTAGTAGACATTCTTCTAAAAAGAAAATGTGAATCACAGCAGTGATGGTAATGATTTTCATATATTTCTTTATAGGTTTAGTTAGAAATATTGTTACATATATGGCCTATTCTCCATCCGCCTCTCATTCTGTTGACACATTTCTACCTCATGCCTACTAAAATTTGTTTAGTAAAATTCTGATCCTGCTGAAATCACTGCCAAAATACCAATTCATTTCGATGTGCCAAATGTTCATACATGAAGTTCAGGCTTTACAAAATTTATACAGATAGATATGCATTAGCTTATTGAGAGGAAAAACAGTTGCTTTAGCTGCTCTTCCTATTTTCACCACAGGAGATGATTTCCTGCTCTTTTTGCTGCCTATCAGTAATACTAATATCTTAAAAAAACCAAAAACAAAACCAAAAAACAAACAACAAACAAAAAACCCCAAACCAAACCAAACCAACCCCCTCACCCCCCAACCTGTCCAGAAAGATACACTTTACAGCAGAACTAGGATGACTCTTACAAGAATGTTCTTGAATATGTGTTTAAAAAGACTACATAGCACACAATCGGTACATAAAGGTGAGCATTTCCTCTTTGCTCTGAACAGTCAGGTGTTGATACCTATCACATTTAGATCCTTATCCTCTGAGAAGACCTGAGCAATAAATGCTACTGATCCTGAGTGGCTGGGCCACAATGATAGTAACTGTCTAGATTTTATTTCCCTTTCTCCCTGTTTCATGTATTTCCAGCTCTATTTTGCTTCAGCACAAATGGATGAAAAAAAAAAAAGTAGCATGCAAGCCATCTACTTTTAACACTGTTTAGGTGATATGATTAGAAATGTAGATTTTCTGTATAGTCGATGGAGAGAAGTTTTTCCTGGGCAGGAATTCAGATTACATCAGTTAGAAGGCATGAATACCCACTTGGATGTTTACATTTTAATTAGATACTTTGTACTCCTTTACTGAAACACCCAGAAAAGGAAATTCATTGTGCCCTACAGTAACTAATATTTTTGAGTCTGGATTACTACTGGGAACTTACCATAAAGCTGGTATTGCTTGGAGCATATTTTTGGGAGGAAAGCTGATAAGTTTGTATGCGTGGACAAATAACTGCATTACTTTGGTATCTTCCTCTCTCAGGCTTTTTCTTTTCTTGTTTTATTCGCATTCAAATCTTTTGCATCTGCTTATCTCTTTCCAAAACCAGTTCAAAGGGAAGATTTGATTTTGAGTTTTATTCTTGGCTCTCCCACCAATCTGTTTAACCATGTATTAAGTGTCTATCACAGCAGTGTCTTTCTTACCCTGTACACATATTAGGAATCATTAGCTCTGTCACTAGAGGTTAAGCATCCACATGGAAAAGCTCTGTAATGCACACAAGGTGCGGTCTATTGACGTTACATCATATGTCTTGTTATATTACCAAAACAATTAAGTTATCTGAGTATCAACACTGCATGTAGACATCACATCATTTTTAAATCAAAGCACTTAGAAGCAAAGAAATGAATAATTAAGAACACATAAAACTTATGCTGCCCACACAATAAGTACATTATTCTTATCTAGACTTTTACCTTACTAGACTCTAAGCTCTTCAGTGAAGGAAGATTTTTGCTGTTGCTGTTCCATACTTGTCTACTGTCTAACATAAGAGGACCCTGTCTGCTCTATAGCAAAAGTGGAAGAAACCAAGAAAGATCCCTTGTCTTAAAAATAACACGCAGTTCATCCAGTAATTTTAATTCTGATCTAAATTGATCATTATTCAGTCCCTAATAAATTCTGAGTATAACTGCTTGGCAATTGTTTAACTTTGATTTTTTACTACCTGAGCAAAAATATTCTGCTGTGGAAACTGCACTGAGACCATAGAAATAATGCCATGTTAGAGCAATCTTACCTGCACTGCCAAATGTTAACCATAAGGATGTTTTTGATTGTCCTGTAAAATGAGCATATCAAACTGATCACTACCCTAAATGAGCCTCCTGACTGGGAATTAGTGGTTAGCACAGGGAAGCAAAGAAACTCTTCTCTGCCGCAGCAGGATATGTCATACGTTGCTTTGTGCAGTTGGTCGCATTCAGTTCATGACTTCTGCCACTAGCATTTTAGCTTCCTTCTTCCATGCTTCATCTCTCTGACCATCTGTATAGCAAGGTGACTTCTGGGTCTGAAGCCATAGCAGCCTGGATTTTGACACAATCATATCCATAGTCATGTACCAGTACTGGATATGCTCCAAGGCACTTTCACTAAAGAGGCCTGTGTCTTCACTGCACAATCTGTGATGAGCCTAATTGGCACACCTGCTTTCAGGCTGTTGTTGGGAAAACTTGCGTGATGCAATTTTAAGAGTGGTATTACTCTGAAAACCTTTTTCTAAGCTTATGTTACTGTCTACATCTCAAATCCTGAGGTTTCAAAGTCTATCTTTCCTCTGGTTCTGCTCCATTTTGCAGAATGTTGTAAATGCCTGGCATTATGTTTTGTCATATGTGTATAAATGTGTGTGTGTGTGTGTGTGTGTATATATATGTAAAAAATTTCTTAGCTATAAGAAGCTCAGTAGAAAAAGAAGACATTTCTGAATATGCTTTAAACAGTAAAAATTGTGGGAAGGCTGTGAGGAATTGCATATATAACAAAAAGTAATAAAAATGGCATATATAAGAAAAAGAATTAAATATATAATATATAAAATTGTGCATATTTATATATATATAAATCAACCTAGCCTTTTTCTCATAATCCCTTTAAGATTAGGCAGAAAGTGCATGAGCTATCACAGTTTAGTAGTTATTTAGAAATTTGAGGTTTTTTTTCCATAGGTTTTCTATCTGTTCAGCCTCCCATACTTCCTCCCATTTCCACAGCTGTAATTTGTATTCTCATGTCATACATGTATTTAGGAAAGGCCTGCACATAAATAGATCGTATAAATGTTGATGGACCGAAGAGTCGTGCAGTATTGTTTTTAAGATTCACCTTACCTACCTCTTGTCTGTCTTGATTATTGATGAACTCTCCCCAAGCCTGCCTTTATTTTTTTCCAACAACCAGCAAGAAGTGAGTTCTGCTTGTTTACTCTTTATATGAATTATTAGTAATGAAAATTTCCTTTTTCACTGTAATATATCACTGGTTTTTTTTCCAAAATAACTTGGCTCCACTTCTGTAGCAACGCTTGTTCTACAATGCTGAAACAAAGCTTGTTTGTTGCCCTGGAATGCTTATTTAATACTTCATGAACTCTGGAGATAATAAGAAGTATTTAATTTCTGGAAAACTTTGATTGCTCAGATTTACAAAAGGTAAACTCTCTCCCTTCTGCTTGAGAGACCCTGAAATGTGAATTTGTATCCCACTTGCTTAACACTCATCTCTGTGTTGATAAAAGGTCTAGTTCTATTCTCATGCTCCTTATTGACTGTTCCTCACAAAACCATGCTTCTTTGTTTGGGGGTATTACATTCACAATAGCAACTTTCTGAATTTGGAGGACCTCAAATCATATTTCAGTACTTGGGTGAGGTCTATAAAAGCTTCCAGATTGATGGCCAAGGTATTGCTTGTAGTGCCACTGAGGCACTACACTTACACCCAGGGAGCAAGGAGGAGGGAAAGAAATGATCTGAGGAGGAAGATGATCCCACGGGTTAGGTACACTCAGATCTGGAGTCATGCAGGGATCTGGCTCTATGTATATAAACATGATCATTTCTTAACCTCTCTGTCCCAATGTCCTCAGCTGCAGAATAGGATTAATATTTACCAGCCAGTGGTAGTGGGTCACTAATCAGTCAGAATACGTGCAATAAAATATAATTTATGTATAATGGTAGGATATTAGCGATTCTTCATTCAATCATGACCCGATGCCTATTTTCAGCTGGCGATGGCTGGCAGAAGCCGCTTGGCAAATTCCCAGGAGGGATAACATGCAACCTCCAAAGAGTGACGGCAATTTACTGTTGGAACAGTCTGCCCGGGAGCATGGTCGATTTTCCATCTTTCAAAGTATTTACGTCCGGAAGGCGTGGGTTTTTTTGTCGAACAGGTATGTTAGCCGGACGCCCCCCGCCGAGGGCCACCCCGCGCCCCCCTACCCCCGCCCGCCACCGCCCTTGGGGCCGGGCCGGGCCGGGCCGGGCCGGGCGCCGCTGTCCGCGGTGCTGAAGCGCTGCCGCCCGCCAGAGCGCGGCAACTTTCCGACCCCTCCCGGCCGTGCGCCCGCTCGGGCCCATTTCCCGGGAGCGCGGCCTGTAATTAAACTAACTCCTCCCTTCAGCTGCGATAATTGCATCGCCAGAAGCCCGTAGGAACGGGTGCCTTCCTCTCGCTCTCCAACCCCCCCCCCCTTTTTTTTTTTCCTTTTTTTTTTCCTTTCCTTTAAGTAAGCTTGCTCCCCCTGGGCTGTGCACATTACCCACCGTGCACCCCGGGAGCTTGAATTCCAGCGGCATCTGCCCGCCGCCCTTCCCCGAAAAACTTCGGGCACGCCTCTCGCATCCCCTGGGATCGCGATTCGGGATTTCCACCGCCCAGGTAAGAGCCGGGGGGCTGGGGTAGAGAGGGGAAAAATTAAAAAGAGGAATTCTGCGGTTTACTCCCTCCGGAGGGCCGGGGCGCACCCTGGGGGGGCGGTCGCCCCGCCCAGCCCCCGTATCGCCCTCCCGCCCCCTCGGGGTGCGCGGCGGAGCGGCCGCCTACTTCCCGGTTCTCCTCCCCGCGGTGCTTTCCCGGGGACGACGATGCTGGCTCCCCCGCACCGCCCCTCCGGCGTCGGGTGCTCCCTCGGTAGGCGCTTATCCGCCAGGTAACTTCCCGAAGTTTTGGCGGGGCTGGAGCAGTGGCTGGGGGCGGGGGGGTGGGTGGGGACCCCAGGGGTAAAATCTGTCCCGGGGCAGTGGGGATGACACCTGGTGCAAAACTGTGCTTTGGTTGCACTTAGCCTTGTTCTGGGCATCCCTCAAATCTTTGTGCCAAAGCTAAGGGAGGAATCAGTGAAGTGCTGGCTCGAAGAAAGGGCATAGGAGTTTTGCTCGTTTATCCTCTTTCACATAAGGTTTGATGCATAAAAAAGCCAAAGTCTTTTATTTCACATTATGGATTACACTATACAAAGCAGTTTAGCTCATAAAAGGTATTAGAGTGTAGTATGTAAATTGGAAATTGCAGACTTCCTTTATTAATTTGGAACTGGCATAATATATTCAATTTTGTGGATGTTGATAGCAAGAAAAAGTTAGGCAATAAAAATAGTTGTAATTAGCTTTGGGAGAAGTAATACAAATGCAAATGAGTTTGATGGCACTTCAGTATAAGCATGTTTCACCAAAGAAAGCCCAACCTTATAAATTTAAGCTCTCTGCAACCAACACAGCAGGAGGCCTTTCTTTTGCAGTTTTCATAACTTTGGATAAGAGGAAATATGTCCGTTGCATACATATGTGTATAGGTAAAGGATTTATGGTCGAGAAGGAACATTAATACTCAAGATGGGTACTTACATAGGCCTTTAGGATTGCAGAAATAGTCTCTAATTATATTGCAAAAAAAATCTTGGGTCAAGAACAGCCAGAGTACCAGCTGTAAATCACAGGAAATAACTATCCTGCTAGCCAAAGATATGGCTCGTTATTTAAAGTTGTTGATGCTGGTTCACTTGTTTGAGATTTAACCTGCGATATATGTACTTCATGAATTAAAATACTTGTGGAAAATTAACCCTATTTTGTTCCTACTGTTATGGGAAATTAATAATGGAAATTAATTGTGGAGTTACATGTTATGTATTACATTTCAGGTACGTCTTTGCAGCTGGTACATGTGACGCTGGTTCTGTGGCATTTTTATACAGCTGGAGATAGCAAGTGCATAAGTGGTTGCTTTTGGTCATTATACAAAGTGTAAGCCAGAAGTACAGAGACAAATTTTTTAAAAAGGATCAATTCACTTGTCTAGTGCCTCATGCTGGGCAATGAGGAGTAGGTATATTCTATTGCAGTTCAAATCTGATGCAAGTAGGTGTTTACTTGCATTTGCCCATCCAAAACTCCATCAGCAATGTGAGTCGAGAAATTAGAATGATTAGTATAGACACAGTATTTTCATAAGGATACTGATATAACTAACAGTTGCAATGTACGTTCAGTTGTCAGTCTTACTTGGAAACATTAATAACCCATGTGCAATTGAAGTCTCTTATTATTAAAGAAAACTCAAACCAACAGATTTATAGGTTTCTTTCTAGCTAATATGTAGAAATTGGGTGTAAATGTGTGTTTTTCCTCCCTTAAATGACCTTTGCCTGTATGCAGAGGACCTACATGTTGCTCAAGCCCCTGAGAGATTACTTACAGTGCGCTGTTTCTCTTGAGTAGTTACAAATTTCAGTTGCACGTTTTTCTCTGACTTCAGAATGAATGAAAAATGACTCCGCTGATGTCAGTGGAGCACTTGAAATCAACACAGAGAAAAATGTTTATACTGAGGATTCCTTTATTCCAAAATTCCTAAATTAAGCAGGTTATAAACAAGCATCAGTACAAATATGAAAAAAACCCCACCACTCCTATATCCAATCCTATGGAGATGATAGGAAAAGAAATAACTTGATGGATGAAAGCCATTTCTTAATATATTTTTACTGAACTATAGTAGGATTAGATTTATTTTTCCAATGTAAATTTTTGTACAGGTTCAAGTACTAGGTGGGCATTATTACCTTCCTTTGTCCTTCATTGACTACTTCTTGTTTGTGCTAAAATTAAGTTTCCCAACTGTGAGAGGTCATCAGGCTTTTTCACAAATAGCCATTGAAATTGCCCAACACGCCTACAAAACTGGAAGCTGAGTCATGTGTTTAAAGAATGTTTTGAACCGGTGTTTTTCTTTGTCAGTTATCCAAACAGTGAAGCGGTTTATCTGACATCAATTCCCTTGGAATATGTGGGTTTTTCTGTGGAATAACTGATCTTAATGAATGTGGGGAATTGGCATCAGATTAAACCTTTATCCATGGTTCAGGTCATTGAAAACACTTAGGAGTGCCTTCAGCTCAAGGGCTTTGCCTTTAAACATTGAAGGTGGAGAACCCTTTACAAGGTCAGCTAGAAATTATAAGGAACAACAAATGACCACTTATGAAGTCTCTACTGATGAAATGTTTTGTGAGAAGGAAAAAGCTGTCTGCTCATTTGGGGGGGGGGAATCCTGGAGCCTGAATACCTCTTTATCTGAGTATCACAGTCACAGTATTTAATTAGTCTCTGATATCCTACTAATGCATATTTAGCTTACTATGAGCAAGAGAAAAGTCTTTGCAGGAAACAGAATAATAGTAGCCTTTACAAAAGAGAGAAACAAGCAATGTGGCTACAACTGGAGCGGAGGCAGAAGTCACCCATACTAGACAACATGGAAAAGCATAACTTGACATCAGGGGTTAAACTTAGGTGAAAGTGGAAAAATAATGGTAGTCTTCGTCCAAAAAAACCTCTCTTAAGGTGTCAAACTGAGATATTGCTTTTATTACAGTGTACTGATGCTCGTGCATTGATTTTTCTTTTATCTGCTGGCCTGCTTCTCAATCAGGAGAATTTCTTCATCAGCCCTACTTGGCACCTCACAACTTCATGGGGCTTGACTGGGAGTTGTGGCTGGGCCTCTGGAAGGTAGCAGGCTCTTGGCTATGGGGAGAACATAATATTACATTCACAGTAGACTATGTTGATTTTCACAGTGTAATGGTTTCAACTTTTCTTATCTGTTTTAAAACATGCCATGGAAAGTAGCTTTGCTGTCTTCATTATGACAGCTTCTAAAGCCCAAGGCCTCCAAGAATGGTAAAGTTTTTCTTTTAGACAGAAGATAAATGCCTCATAGCAATAAACCCCAACCAATGGCTGCAGAAGCATTTCCTTCCCTGTTCACCCCATAAAAAAGAAGTTTCTGTCGCAGAAATACACTAGCTAGTGCCTGGAATCAGTGATATAAAATATTGGATGAATGATGGATTTAAGGTGACACGTTCTCAGGAAAGCTTGGTCAGGATATAGATCTTTTCAACTCACAGACAGCAAGCCTCTGCCTTCAAAATTAGGTGTTTCTAGCCCAAAGTTAGGTGTTTCTAGCCCTGGTGGATCAGGTCTTTTAAATCACTAGATACAACATTATTATGCATAGGAAAGTTACTCAAAAAATTTCTTGAAGATTTTACAATTTACTAGCTATTGTGCTTTTTATCCTATAGAAGCCCAGACAGCTAAACTCTGGAGAGATCCTTTAAAAGAGGACATTGTATTGCACAAAAGTGTAATTCCAATAAATATTAAAAACTGTTAGACTAGTCTCAGAACACTTTTTGGTAAGTTATGCACTCTCTAAATATATGACGTTGTGATTACTGGTATGGTTGGAATGTTAACTATCTCATTTCCCTGGGGTTTATGGCTACTTGGATTTTACAAACTCAGCGTAACAGAAAAAAACCTAACCAACTGTTCCTATCTCTGTTGGTACTCCTGCTCAAAAAACTAGGTGAATTTTTGACCTTTCCCATTCTTCAGAGTTATTCTGCCCTGGAAATTTTCTTCAAGTCCATCAAGATTATTTTAGGTTAGGCAGGGGGGATTTACAAGAATAACTATGCCAATATTCCTTAACAGTGGTAATAATGTAAAAATATGTAGTATATAAACAACACTGTAATTTAGTAAGTTATTAAGTCATAATCAGATCTCTTAACTATACTATGTGATGCCTCACTGGAATGTATTCAATAGATCAACTTCCAGCTAATTCAGTTTTTCTAAACAGTCCTGTACAATATTATTATCTACATTTGTAACTGTACAAAAAAAGAAAAGCAAAAGCCAGTAGGGACTAAACTTGCTCTCAGGGACATTTGGAAATCCTGTGCATATCAAATAGCACAACTGAGACGTATTTATTCATATGTTGGTGGTTAGAAAAGGTGGCAGTGGTGAATCTACTCAGATTTTACTGTTCTGCTTGTAATGCACCTGAGCTGATCCACAAATCAGACTGCCATCTCCAACCCGTAGTTGCTCTCCATTAAGACTTGCAAGTCTGTTGACTGCTGCAAGAGACTGAATAATTTATTTCTGCAGCCGTGCTCCCATGTTGGGGAAGTTGAAGCGTGGTTCTGCTTCTGCGTTCCCAGGAGTGCATGGGGCTGCACGGGTTCCTGAGCAAGTTCTATCAGCGATTTACCGTTCCTGCTTGTGCGTGACACATCCAGGTATTTCAGAGTGTTTTCCAGTCATTAAATATACATTATGACACTCATGCAGATAGTTATTATGCCCACTCTTCTGATGGGAGTAGGGATTTTTTTCCCTTATTTGTTCTTGTTGAGTCAGAACAAAGGGTGCACCCTGAAAATCCTCCTGCTAAATTCCACCTCTGAAAAGATGAAGTTAGGGTTAGAGCTTGTTAGCTGAGCCATAGTAACAGCCTTAATCCTCCTAGGCAATAGGCTAAAATGTGTCAGCATTAGCATGCTCGCACTGAAACGTCTTTACGTTGCTTTTGTCACCTTGGGGGGCTTGGAAGTCCCACTTCCAGTCTCACCAGACCAAAAGGCACCGCTGGAGTGTCTCTATGCTAACTTTGCTTCCTCTCTCCACTAAAAAAAGCGAAGAGATGCTTTAGCCAGAATGTTTAAGGACCCGGGGGAAACAAATATAAGTTACATCAACCTCTGTGCACTTCCGATTTGTATTAGAGACAAAACAGACCACAGTAGCATGTCCAGGATGTGAGAGGTGGGCAGGTGATACACACTGTCTTTTATTCCTTCCTTCTACAGAAATTTAATTATCTTATCTAGTGTAGTAACCCCCTTTCTCCTTTGAAGTGTAACAAAAGAAAACACATCTTAAACCTCACCACTTTCTAATGTAAATGTAGAGTAGGGAAAAGAAATTGGAATAATAGATGCTTCAGAAAGGTGCTTGTGTTTAAGCAGTGCATTTTGTCCCTATTCCTTTTTCTCTGCTCTTTGTTTGTCGTGAACCCTCATCTCAGAAATGAGTATTTTTCACAGGTTTTCTTGTTCTAACCTTTCAGTATTTTCTCCATGTGTGTCTGAGATCAAAATTGTTATCATCTGAATTTAATTTAGTACACCTTTCTCTGTGTGATGGGCTGCTATTTCAGAGGGTACAATGCCACTATTAATCATCATAAAGAAAATGCATGAAAACAGTCCAAAATACGTGTCAAGCACTTCAGTGTGATGGATGCACAATAGATGGCACCATTATTATCACTCAGCAACTTGAAAACTTTTGGTCCTCACATTTTCTCCCTTTCAAACATCATTAACTTGTTCATGGGATCCAATACTTTGTGAAAAATATATTACTCTTCTGCTCACTTTTTCCTCATCCTTCATGCTGTATTGACAGAGCCAGTTACCTGAAATTTCTTAATGCATTGTAAGTTTACTTCTTAGTGTATGAGATAGCAAAGAAAACCAAAACAAATGGTTTTATGGAACAAAAGTCAATTATATTGATTTTGATCTGTTAATGCAAAAGCAGATTGTATGAATGACTGTAATTAGGAAACTTACGTTTATTGGTCACAGTTTTATTTACTCCTTGGTTTTGTTCTCTTTTGTGAATCAGAAAGACTTAAAGACTAAAATATCATAGTGTCAACTGAATGTGGATAATATTCTTCTTTTAGGATTGTTACACAAGTGATGCACTGTCTGGGTTCAGCAAAGCTTACAATGCTTGGGATAAACCAGATCCGATTTTGGATGGTGGGGGACATGTTACAACTGATGAGCAATATTGATATAGCCGCAAAAACTAGATATGCTCAGGTGTAAACTTACAGCATTTCAAGTACCTGCTGGTAAATGATGTTACCTGATTATGGATGCTGTTGTCTGGTAACAGGTAATGATAGCTGTATTCCTGTTTTAGTAGGGGGGAGCAGGGTTGGATGCAATCTGGTGCAGAATGGGGAGGGCTATGTGACTTTGGAGTCGTTCCTTCATGTGCCAGGCAATACAAACCATCTCAGATGCTGCTGATCTTTTTGTAAACGGCCTGGTATATTTAGCCCTAGGGTAAGTTGCATGAAGTTGCATGTATGTGGAAGGTGTAGTAAGAGGGAGGTTTGCCTTATGCACTGGTAGCAGAGCGACACTTGCTTTCTGCCCCTCTGGAAAGTCAGGCACCAGAGTCTTGCTGGGAGGCCTATGAGCTGCCCATTGCCTGTGCCTGAAGCATTTGAAAGGCTCGGTGTTTACTGCTACAGCCATGATAACCACAGCTCCTTCCTGTTTGTGCAACCCAGTCTGCACGTGAGCAGCAACTTCTATCCCTGGTATACAAATCTAGTGAGATAGACCGCTGCAGACCACAGATTTTTACCTGTGTGAGATCATTCACATGATGTATTCTAACCATAGCCTGCAGGAGACTGTATGTAGGGATGCATTTTGAATGTGGAAATTGAGGATTATAAATAAATAGGGTTGCAGGCAAGAATTCTGCAAGTTTGGTATAGCTGGCTATTTCAAACTTATCTGAAGCCTGTTGATATTGTGTAATGTGTTACATGCATATGTTAGAAAGGGTTTTTTTGGTTTGGGAAAAAAATAAAGGGAACTATGTCAGATGTTCACATTTCACCATGCTGCATTTCATTTTCTTGCAAGAAAGAGAACACCTGATTTAAGAGGTTTCTTTTTATTTCTTTATGAGATCTTTGATGTTTTGTATCTTTTTTCTAAAGCACTGCTTTAAGGATAAATACCTTGCCTAGGAATCTTGTCTTCTGAGACTGAATTTTCCTGCTGTTTTGTGAAAGGATTGAAACTGTGAAGGGCAGCAACACCAGAAGACACAAAAAATTGATTTTTATTTGGTCATTTGTGAAGTAAAACAGTGTTTTTGAGTGGTGGGTAGCAACAGAACTGCTTTCAACCACTTGTTACAGTCTCCACAACTACCTTCTGCTGCCTGTGGTGATACAGCCAATTCCTGTAGCAGATACTATCATCTGAACAACTGTAAGAAAAGTCTTGAAAGCTAAAGTCATCCAATAATTAAACTTTCTATTGCAAAGGAATTTTTTACATTTTGGAAAAAAACCCTTTTCAGTCTAGATGAAATTGCCATGAAGGTTCATAGTGTTTCATAAAAGTGAAATTGGTAAGTTTCAATACACAAAAGAACAGAAGAAACTATAATCTTTCTAGAGGCTACGGTATGCCTGTAGGTCATTTTTATTTCTCTTAGCACTATACGTGTTGTTTTCTTTATAGCATCAATGTGATGTTAAAAAAATTCAATTTAAAAAATATTACAACTCTTGCATTTTTCACTTTAAATTTTAATCAGAGAGTATGGAAGAATCAATAGTTAGTTAAACTTTGAAAGGTTCTGAAAGCAAACCTGATTATAAGTTAGTGAATTAATGATTTAGTACATTACTGAATAATCAATAATTGCTAGCTGATGTTCTGAATCACTCTTACTAAATATGTTTTGGAAAGTTTGTAATTATACCACAAAAGTTTCTGGCAGGCATGCTGAATCATAGAATCATTTAGGTTGGAAAAGACCTTCAAGATCATAGAGTGCAACCATCATCCATGCCCACTAAACCATGTTCTGGAGTACCCCATCTACGTGCTTTTTGAATACCTCCAGGGATGGTGACTCAACCACTTCCCTGGGCGGCCTATTCCAATGTCTGACAACCCTCTCAGTAAAGAAATTTTTCCTAATATCCAACCTAAATCTCCCTTGCCGCAACTTGAGGCCATTTCCTCTCATCCTATCTCCAGCCACCTGACAGAAGAGACCAGCACCCATCTCACTACAACCCCCCTTCAGGTAGTTGTAGGGAGCTATAAGGTCTCCCCTCAGCCCCCTCTTCTCTAAACAGCCCCAGTTCCCTCAGCCACTCCTCGCAGGACTTGTGCTCAAGGCCCCTCAACCAACTTGGTTGCCCTTCTCTGGACACACTCCAGCACCTCAATGTCTTTCCTGTAGTGAGGGGCCCAAAACTGAACACAGTACTCGAGGTGCGGCCTCACCAGTGCCCAGTACAGGGGAACAACCACCTCCCTGTTCCTGCTGGCCACACTATTTCTGATACAGGCCAGGATGCCATTGGCCTTCTTGGCCACCTGGGCACACCCCTGGCTCATATTGAGCTGTCTGTCAACCAACACCCCCAGGTCTTTCTCTGCCAGGCAGCTTTCCAGCCATTCTTCCCCAAGCCTGTAGCACTGCATGGGGTTGTTGTGACTGAAGTGCAGGACCCGGCACTTGGCCTTGTTGAACTTCATACGATTGGCCTCAGCCCATCGATCCACCCTGTCCAAATCTCTTTGCAGAGCCTCCCTACCCTCAAGCAGATCAACCCTGCCTCCCAACTTGGTGTTGTCTGCAAACTTGCTGAGGGTGCACTCAATCCCCTCATCCAAATCATCGATAAAGATATTAAACAGAACAGGGCCCAACACCGAGCTGTGAGGAACACCACTAGTGACCCGCCACCAACTGGATTTCACCCCATTCACCACAACCCTCTGGGCTTGTCCATCCAGCCAGTTTTTCACCTAGCGAAGAGTACACTTGTCCAAGGCATCTTGAACTGAAGAAGTCATCATGACATACAGAGGCACATGTTCTGATATCATAAGAAGCTGCATTCCAGCAATCGGTGAAAGAATGTGCTCCAGTGGGGAGGAAGAGGTGTCCATAGGAGCACGATTATGCACCTCAGCCTATTTTATACTTCACCCGGGGGCAAGCTCTCTGACCTCCTCTGGTAGCCAGTGGAGGACACAGGGTCTATTCTGCAGCAGATCTCAGCTGGAGTCTAATTTTGGTGCTCTCCAGTGCCCTCCCAGGGGGTCCTCTTTCTCTTCGCCAGCAATGGAGGAGGCATAGGAAGGCTTGCCTCCTAAATTAGGAGCCTAGTGTTGGTGGGAATGTTCGCTCCAGCCTTCCCAGCCCCTTCAAAACTAAGTATTCCCTCATCTTCATAAAGCTGTTGTAGTGTTAGGAAGGTGGAGAAAGCTCTGGCATGCTGTCATGGTTTAAACCCAGCCCGTAAGAAAGCACCACCAAGCCACTCACTCACTCCTCCCCACCAGCCCCAGTGGGATGAGGAGGAGAAAATATAAAGAAATATTTGTGGGTTGAGACAAGGACAGGGAGGGATCACTCACCACTATGGTCACGGGCAAAAGACAGGCTCAACCTTGGAAAAAACAAAATCAATTTGATTTACTACCAATCAAATCAAAACAGGGATATCAGGAAGTAAACCCAAACCTCAGAACACCTTCCCCCCAGTCCTCCCTCCTTCCCGCCTCAAGCCCACTCCCGGCTCTCTCTGCCTCCTCCCCCCGGCGGCGCAGGGGAACAGGGGATGGGGGTTGGGGTCAGCTCCCCACACCTTGTCTCTGCCGCTCCTTCCTCCTCGGGGGGGAGGACTCCTCACCCGTCCCCTGCTCCAGCGTGGGGTCCCTGCCACGCGAGACTGTCCTTCCCACAGGCTGCAGTTCCCTGGCGTGGGTCCTTTCCGTGGGCTGATCTTCAGTCACGCACTGCTCCAGCACGGGCTTTCCCATGGAGTCACGGCCATCTTCGGGGGCATCTGCTCCCCCGGTCCCCTCCATGGGCTGGGGGGGGACAGCCTGCCGTCCCACCACGGGCTGCAGGGGCATCCCCTCCTCCCCCTCCCTCCTCACTGACCTCGGTACCTGCAGAGGGGTTCCTCTCACATTCCAATCCCCCACTCACTGCAGGTTCCCCTTCTTAAACCTGTTCTCCCAGAGGCGCGACCACCGTCACTGATGGGCTCGGCCTGGGCCAGAGGCGGGTCCAGCTTGGAGCCGGGGAAGCTTCTGGCAGCTTCTCATGGGAGCCGTCCCTGCGGCCCCTCCCACGCTACCAAAAACCGTGCCACACAAAACCAAACCACATGCCCTGCTGTCTCACGTACTCCAAGCCCACGTTCTCAGAAAGGGAGGAAGGTTACTCTCCCTCTCATGCCATAGCACAGTACAGAAGGTATGCCTGCAAGGTAGGTGGCTTGTGAACCCTTTTTGATATCTAACTTGAGCCACAGCTGTCTCCAAACTGAGAGGTATAATCAGGTTATCTGTTCTGTTTTCCTCTACCTGGGCTCTTGGAGGTCTTAGGTGGGAGTTCGTGACTTCTCACCTTCTATACACAAAGGCAACGGCTACCAGCTAGAAGTGAGGACCAGGAGTGCTCTAGCCTACTGATAGCAGCACTGAAAACCTCTGGTGTGGTATGGGTATTATTACGTGGCTCTTGTATTGCTTCTGTGTTTAAATAGGAAAAATCTTATCATTACTGTTCACTACACTGCATAAACAGTCCTGATACTGCAGGGAGGTCCTCATTGGATAGTATCTGGTTCCACAGATGGCCCTCCGAGGGATCTTGTATTTATAATGTCTTTGGTAATGCACTAACAGAAATGAGGGTAAAAAATACAGTCTTTGTAACAGGCAAAGTAAGACATCAGTGATAAATTAAATTATTTTAAATGCATCAGACCAGGTTCTGATTTCAGTTATGTGGACATAAACAAGCCTGCTGGTACCATAGGTTTTTGTGCGTGTGAGGAAGATCAGAATCTGGCTTCAGGCACATAGATTCTCATTCAGTAAAATGCATCCGGTTTAGATGTTGCAATCTGTATTAGCAAAAGTTTTAGTCTGTCCTTGGCATTTCCTTAGGCATCAGTGATTCCCAATGATTATAACCTTCAAAATACTTTAAAGGATGTTTTGTGGTTTTGGTGTTTTGTTGGATGTGGGTTTTTTCCTTTTATTTTTGCTTGGCTATATAACTCCAAGCATTTCACATACCTGCTACAACTCTTTTGTCAGATTTCCATTTCAGAGAGATCCAGCTGATGGGACACATGACCTATTAACTCTTTAATGACCACCACTGAGAAAATAGTTAATGGTGGGGTTATTTTTTGTTCTTCCGTCTATCTCAAATGTATTTTATGAAAGCAGTTTAATGTGATAGATTCAACAATATGTTGAGTACTACATAAGCTATTTTTTGGGGGGGTGTGTGTATATATTTGCTATTACTGTCTTCCTTTTCTTAGGCACAGTTACAAATTTCAAATGTACACGTATTCTTGAAGGAGAGGGAAGAGTGGGATTACTTTCTAAATCAAAGCACTAGAAATTCTAGTAGGGCAAAATAAAGGTTTCAACATCAAGCACATATGCAAACTTTCAATTTTCAGACTGTGGTCTGAGCTAGGAATTACTGTCCTACATGGTGGAGGAATTTGCCTCACTTTATCTGACATAACATCTTTCTGAAGATGACTGTTCAGAGAATGTATTTATAGCCATATAAGGTATAGGCTGTAGCGTCAGCCACAGAGTGGTAGCAACAAGATGAAATGATTATGTCAATATTTTTTTTATAAATAAATGGGTATCTTTTTAAGACAGGAGTGAAAGGCATATACAGGGAGGCTGTATGTATTAACAATGGCCTGAGAAGCCATTTATCCCTTTCCACTATCTATACCAGGTATTTCATTGGTGCTGTATGGAGAGGAACACTGTACTTTAAATATAAAGTTAAGCGACTAAATTCTACTTCATCTGCAACAGTAATTTTCACCTTTCACCAGAAAGCTGGCATATTTTTGCTTGTCATTTACCAAGTCTATGCTTGCATGGACTAAATATTGTTTTAAAAATATGCAACTTTATAAAGAAATTTATAAATTAATTATATTAAAAAGGGTACTTAAGTCTACATAGTTGATCTACTCAGTGATTCAGACAAGACAAAAGCATGTAAAATAATCCAAGCAGTAACAGAAGGAAAGCAAAATAGATGTAAGTTACTGCCACCCCCAAATCAAATTCTGCAAAGCCTTTGGATTTTAATGGATCATGCCACTGACACAGCAACAAATCTCTGGTAATGCAACTGAAAGCCTCCTAGCTTTTCATGCCAACACTACTTCAGCAAAAGTCTCCTCTAAAACAAACTTCAAACTTTGTTACAGTCCTTTACATGACAGATTTATCCATGTTAGCTGATTTCCTGCCAACTGACAGCACCTGGTTCACTCTAAATTAGTTACAGTTAATTGTCAACAAATGGGAAGAAGGTCCTCTTGCCATTTTCTCTTGGCTGTGAAGTTGGCAAGTGTAGTTCTTGTAGCTATTTTTTTTTCAGGTAGAGTATTGTTATATGCATAAGTTTAGAGGGGAAAAAAAAAAGAGTAAAATAAATAGTGGTGATGAGTGTTTTTTTTTTTTTCTGTACTTTTTGGTGCAGAAAATATTCTGTGAGCACAGCTGTATTGATGCTGAGGTGCTTGTTAATTCAGTGAGCCCTGCCTGGGGATACTGTAAAGGGTGTGGGGTTTGCATTATTTTTCAGTCCACTAGTGGAGGGAGAATGGTTGATTTAGAAGAAGGAGTAGCAAGAAGGAAGCTCTATGGGTAAGTTTTAATATCCCTGTTAGTCTGGTATTTTTTCTCTTCTGATACTTTTCCTCTTCTAGCAGGTTGGGGGGGGGGGAATAAAAATAGATTTTCCCTGGAGAATTAGCGTGATTAATGAGGGTTTTGTCCTTGGGAGGATGTGATTTATATATCTCTTGGCTTTCCTTCAGTAAGCCTTGCAACAACAGAAATTTAAGTATGCTTTTAAAATCTGGGTTTATTTTTTTGGAAATGTAATTTCTTGTCACATCTTCCACAAGAGAGCTAAAGAAAAAAGAAGAGGAAAAAAAAGGAAGACTTTCTCTTTCCCTGTATCTCTCCTGACCTGTTGCACATGCTGTTCCAATAAATTCAGCATACTTATGACTCAATTCTGTCCTTGGTCATTTTATTCCTGTATTAGAGGGGCTGAAGCAACACTGGTGTAAACCCACATGATGTAAAGGTTGTTACAGACTTGGCAGTTAAGCTTTTTTACAGCAGTGTAGCCTCTCTTAGAACAACTGTTCTTTAATTAAGAAATGTGTTTGCTTGAGATAAACCTGTTTCCTTGTACCTATTGTGTGGAAAGTGAGGCTCAGGATTCAGAGGAGATTTATGTTTTGGGTTCTGAGTCAGTTTTCTGCTTCTATAATGACAGCCTCCTGTTGAATTTTCCTTGACAAATGGGAGCTCTAGTTTCAACTTTCAGTTACATATGTGGCAGTGGCTTTTCTTTGCTGCTTTTGCTTTACAAATTGCCTCGCAGAAGACAAGAAATATGAAAAGAATGGTATCTATAGGGCTTAGATTCCCTCCCTCTCTTTGCAGTCCTGTGTTGTGAAGTGTGCAACTTTATGCCATCCCCTGCAGCCCCGCCTGCTGCCTTGCTTTTTGTCTTTCTTCCATGGATGGTTGCTGCAGTGTGAAGAAAATGTATCTTGGATCCAAAATCAAAATTCACAATTTCTGCTGCTTCTGTTTTCATATTGAATACTATGGATGTTGTCCTCTAGGTTTCCTCCTAGTAAGACGGCTGTTGTCTTCCTCTGTTCGCTAGTAATGAATGTTCAAGTGCAAACACCTTCTTAAAAGTTAGATGTTTCCTTGTCGGGTTCAGATAAGGCATCTTAATGCTTTCTTGGTTGTCATATTTATATTACAACTAGCAGGGCTGTAGGTACAAATGCCAGATTTTTATGGAATTCTAGCTTTCTGTAGACAGAGTGAAAGCAAAAATTATCTTGGAGATTTTAATTAATAGTAGTAAATTAGGTAAATAACTAATTGAATACCATCTGTTTGCTTACACTGACAATCAGAAATGTGTTTGTTAGTTTGGGGAAAGAATATTCATGAAACAGAGTATCTCTCTTCCAAGATTCTGTTTTGACAAAACTATTTCTTTCACCTTGCAGTGGTGTAAAAAAAAAAAAAAAAAAAAAAATATATATACACACATACACATTTAGGGCATTTATTCATATTCATTGTTCTGCACTTTTGCTTTGGGATTACCATTTTCAGTTGTTTGCTTCTGCTTTCCTCTGGGGTTAAACAGCCCGAAAAAGGCAAGGCAAAACAAACAGAGTGTTGTAGCATCCCTTCCTCTCTTCCCTCCGTATGCCTGCGTGAGAGGGGACAGGGAGGAACTGCTGAGTGCTGGCTGGGGAGGGCACTGTTTTGCTGAAATAACAGCTGTTCTAGTGGAGCCTAAAACAAACTCCTAATGGGAAAATCAAGGTGTTTGCAACACTGAGTGGTTTTCCTGTGCAGAAAGGCTAGTTTCCATAACCAGTTTTGAAGCAAAAGCTAGTTTTCATTCTGAAGAGCTGCATGAAGTACATAGGAGATAGTTGGTGATCAAGATCAGTAGATGGAGCACTGATTAAATGAAAAAGTGAAAGTCTGAGTGTCGCGGCAAACAGGAAAAATTAAACCCCCAACCAAACAAGCAAGAAAACTCTTGTAGTTTCCATTGCCTGCATTTTCCCCATATGTTGGGGGTAGGTGAGGAGGGGAGAAACTCAAGTGTAGTATTCTATGTGACAGCCTGTGTAGGTTTACTTAGATTTTTATTGCATAAATAATAGTGGTTTTTTTAAACTGCATAAAGCAGAGATTTTTTTTATCAGAGATTATAGATCAGAATTGAGGACTGAGGATTATTGAGTACAATTTCAGTTGAACCTTTTGTTATGGATGGCTTCTGCATCCATGGGTTTGTAAAATACTTCTGCTGTTTTTTTTAAAATGAAACTTACTATAATATTATATTATATTAAATGTACGCTTAATCAGCCAATATGTAAACATTCCCTTCTCTTACCATTTTTCCTGTTTTTTTTAAAGTTTGTTTTTTTTTTTTTTTAAATTCCTACAACACTGTTCACAAGAATTTTATAGCAGTTCATAATGGAAAAACACAAGAAGTTTTTACAAAACCATCTTTTTAAAAACTGCTTCGGGAATTGTTGCAAGATTTTCCACATGCTGGATAAATTACCTAATTGTTCATATACCAATTTCTGTGATATTTGCTTGTGCTTTAGGCTAGAAATAACATCCTAATTTTTCTTCAGCCAGGGTCCAGCCAGGCCTGTGTAGTTAGTATGGTTCTGACAAATCAGTATTTGATTAAACAGATCTTCTGAAGAAGCAGACCTGAGTCAGAGTGCTAAAAAAGGGGCTGGGGTGGGAATAATAAATAGGTAAATGTTGCATATGTTGGTGATGTAGAAACTATGATGACTGGAAGATGTACTTGGTCGAGGAAAGCCCACAATGAAATGCAAGTGCTAGCACAACTCAATGTTGTAAAAAACCAAACTTCTTAAAAATTCAAGCTAAATGCTGACTGAGGAACTTTGCTTCAGAAGAGTTTCTGTACTATACAGCAAAACTTTTAAGTGACTCAGTGAAGTGCTCCTTGTTCAGGACTCCTGAACCTGTTTTTTTTTTGCGAAGTCCCAGACCTCTGTATGAAAGGTAAACTCAAGCATTTTCAAAGCAACTTACTTCCATTTTGTAGTAGCCAGTGAGGTAACAGTCTTAAGCAAACACAGTCAGGGAGGTTCTGAATGAAAAAGCATTTTTACCAGTGAGTATTTATTAGAATGATAGATGTGTACTGAGGAAATTTGTGGGGATTTTGTTTTGTTTTCCTCCACCCAAAGTATATTTCCCAAGAGTTAGAATTAAAACATTCAATCATATTTCTTTGTATAGCATCCAATAATGCAATGGCTGGAAGACAAGGAAGCGGCAGAGTAACTGGGTGGACGCACTGGATATTAGCAATAATTCTGACACTGTGGAGTCACCAGATCAGTGGACAAGGACAAGGTAAGTGAAGATCTTTTAGTACAATTTTTAATTTGCTCAATATTGCATAGCATTGGTTAGAGAAATGAGGGTGTGTGATGAAGTGCTGAACTTGTGTGAACTGCTGAAAAGAATATCAAAATCAGAAATACTTCAGTTAAAGTCAAATGCTTTGGAAAATGATGTCTCGGTGCCTTATGGGATTATCCAGATGCTTGAATCTGTGTTCTTGTGCTCTGTGATTGGAGTGTGTCTTGAAATAAATCTCCCATTGTTATCTGTTGTTGTCTCTCTTGGTGTGGAGAAGTAGTTGTTTAAGAGATTATAGACATGGACACTTTGTATTACTTAGCTGTGATACCTGCAATGAACATGCAATACTCAGGTTTTTGTTGCAGTGCTATAAATATTTTCCACGTTGTGTTCCCGTCTCACTGATGGTGGTACATAAAACCAGCTGCAAGAACAGAGACAGGCAAGAAAAAAAGAAGTCTAGCTTCTTGTTTTTTAATTTTGAAAAATAAAGCA
Organism: Harpia harpyja; assembly: GCF_026419915.1. Taxonomy (NCBI): domain Eukaryota; kingdom Metazoa; phylum Chordata; class Aves; order Accipitriformes; family Accipitridae; genus Harpia; species Harpia harpyja. Next base: position 30,458,242 of record NC_068947.1, read on the forward strand.
TTATAGCCTGTTTTTGATCTGAAGACTGTATCTAAGGGCTGGTAACAAGAGAGGTAATAACAGGCTATTGTATTTTTTTAACATATATTTAGTACAAGAGAGGCTTGCATGTTGTGTTAAACTGGGGGAGGGGGAAATCTGTAAGTGATAATTTCGAGGCATTGAAATTAAAGGGAAGTGGATAGGCATTCCTTTTTGAGGTATGGCAGGCCAACTTTAGGAAGTACATGTTACAGGTGAGCTGAGATTTCCACGTCCTCAATCTACTCTCTCAAGTGGGGAAAATGTTGTACTTTTTCCAGCTACAGGCTAACTGCTCTATATTGCTCTAGTCAATGACTACAAGTGTGATGCTGGCTAGTGCACGTAGCCTGTGCTAGGTCCATTCCACTGTGCAGTTTGGGCAGCAGTAGTAGTTCTTGGCTGTTGGAATGATAACGGTGTTTACTCTTGCCTGGCACGGTTGTAGGCATAGAAATTGGATGTAAACTGTGTGCTGCAATTGTGGAGGAAACATCTGCAGAACTTAACGTTGCCTCAGTAGATACTAAAAGCCAACCTCACAGCCCATAGAGCAATTTTGTAGGGTAAGGGTCATGAACATTTTGCAGCTAATCACCAGACATGCAGAGGAGCTTTTCTGGGATATAAACTATCTTTGTACGAAGAGGTGAGTTGGTTTTCTAAAGCTTTTATTTGTTTTTAAAAACCTTCCATTTTAACATTATAGTCTTTGACTTGGAAAAACAGATATAATTGAAGACTAACTTTTAGTGGTATTGTGCTAAAATGTAACAGGTATGGTAAATTTTTGTTTTATGAAGTACTGGTGAATGATATTGGAAAGAATGGAATACTGGAAAGAAACACAGAAACAGTAACTTTAAAGAGTTTGTTTGCAAAGTGGACAACATGAGGGCACTTGTGCTGTGAAATATGCTTTCCATGGTTCTAAACATACGTTTGAGTTTCTGGCTGATGAGAGGTATTGAAGATTGCAGTCTTCACCTGTGAGCTGATCTTTCGGTCATTTAGTTCTAGATGTTTCTGTTTTCTAATAATTAACAAAATATAACTGAGAAAAATGAAACCTTAATAGTGTGACAAAATATTCTGTTCTCTTTGAATGTAAAATGTCTTCCTAAAATTGGCAATAACTCTTACTGGAAAAGGAATGTGAACTTCCATCATGCTATTTTGCTTTAATTTTAAGTAATTTTGCTAGGTTGCTATGTAGCTTGTGATTATTAAGAAATACATTTAAGCAGGCCCAGTGTAATAAAGCTGGCTGTGTTTCAGTCTTGGTAGAAGTTAAGTGTAGACTTTTGAGCGTACATACTTACTGCAACTGCTGATGACTGCTTAAACCTTCATTTGAGAAATGTGAAATTTTTAATCCTCTGGCAATGAAGTAGTAAATTATAAGCAAGAAACAAATATTTTCTTGGTATAATTACATACACAGGGTATTTTGAAAATGTGAAATCTCTAAGTTGCCAGATATATGCCTAATTTTGCTGTGGATTTCTATTGATATTTTCTTTTAAAGCAAAAAAACAAAGCCCTTTGGGCTTGACTTGCAGGAACCTGAGAAATGTAAAGGAGAACCTGAGTAATGTGAGTAAAGTTGTAAAGTTTGAGTATTCAAAGCCTATCAGGACAATAAAATGAAGAAATAATTATTCTGTCTCTGGGCATTGAACCAAAAGGTTTTAAAAGCCATATGGCTGCATTTAAAGAAAACAGCTTCTGAGTCACGTAACTTCAGTGTGAGTGGGTTGCTATGGAAGTTAGAAAGAAACCAACACTTGTTCCACTTCCATTTCCAATCTGAATAGTAAACTCAAATTTAAAACCCATTGTTTTTCAACAGCTATTCCTATCTGTCTCTTTTTACACATTAACCCAAGCCATTCTCTGTCTTTTGAGGTCTGTGGAGCTGCATCTTGCTTTATTTACATGTTGCTTACCATTAGTTGCTTCAGTCTGCCTAGTGTAAGTGTCAAGTGGAGACTGGAGTGTGGAAGACACTGTCTCATTTTATTCTGAGCTCTTGCATGAGTCAAAGGTGTAATCTTTAGAGTTTTGCACCCATTCTGCTTTTCTCACTTACCTGAATATTACAGGTTCACTCCTCTGTCTCCAGAACAAGCCTGGCCTATAACTTTAGAAAAATATTTTATATCTCTAACATTAAGCCATGAGTAATCTGAAGAAAGTTTTGAAACAGTTACACTTTTTTTTTTTTTTTTTGGTGAACTCAGAGAAATGATATAGTTGTAAGTTTTAAGTTACTTGGACAGTGAACAGGCAGTTACTGTTCTGTGATATTCTCAGTGTTAATATTGATATTTAATTTTAAGATGGAAGATGAAGGAGGAGTCCTGGAATCTAATTAAATTTTCAGACTTACAAAAGAAGTGAATGTTTCATAATACATGGAATTTCAATGCTGTACAGAGTAAGCAGGTGCTCTCTTTGAAGCTCTGGAGATGCTGGATAAAATGGTGTCTGCTCTCGGAAGAACACAGCAGTAATGCTGGTGTTCTTGGATGCATGCTTCCTGCAGAAGAAGATCCTTTCACATCTATTTTTTCGGAGTTGTCGCTGTGTAGCGTTGACAGGTTGCTTTCTTTAATGATCAAGCATATAGGCTGTGCAGTGTGCTACAGCCAAGAGGCTTCAGAGCTCAAACTGAACATGCTAGAAAGCAGTGGGTGCTGCTGGCTGGCTGAGCTCTGAACCCCTACCTGCAGGAACTTTTTTCCCCCAACACAGGCCTATTTGGAGAAAATAATCGTAAATTTTGGATTGAAACTATGCTGTAGGGGATATTTTTGTTTTCCTTTTTGTTTGGTAACTTTAGCCAATGATAAAGCAGGTTATGCTCAGCCAGCATTACAGCTAACTTGGAATATACAGGAGTATATATCAATATACCTTCAGAAACAGTAAAAGGGAGTTTTTGCTGGACTTCAGAGAGTCACAAGGTTGATGCTTATAGCTGAAAACAAGCATTCAAATTACCTCACTTCCACCTTTTTTTTTTGTTTTTTTTTTGTCTGCGTTGCTGAGGAAAACCAAATGTGCCCCCAAATGTGCTCCAGAACCAATGAATAACAATGTCTTTTTCTCAGTGCTGAAATCCTGAGATTACTGTGGCTTGTTATGGGTGAGAAGGAAGGCAGATTGAGGATACCTGGGATTTCTTCACAAACCTTACCTTAGTAAGTCATTTTGACTATGGATAGGATGCTGAAATATTGTGACAATTCTAACTACTTAGAAACTGAAAGACTGAGCTTTGGTATCTCTTTCTAACAAGTGCATGTTGCTGTGGGTTAAAGCAGCTGTGTGTGTAAGTAGCTTCTTGCTCAGCTGCTTGCTTGTCTGACAAGGTAAGAAAAGAAATATTTTATATGTATGGAGTGTGTATGTGTATACACATACAGTTGTATAACACTAAATTTATAAATGACTTGTGATTTTGGTTTAAAAAACCAAAACAGCAGAGAAGCCAAATCTCTATGTAGAAAGGAAGAGTCTCAGAACTGGTTCCAATTTCACACCTTGGCTAATCCTGATGCTGTACACTGGTGTTGCGGTGCTATGGCTTGCCTCCAGTACAGCCAAATCTGCCAAGTGCACGTGTGTAACCTGGCTCCTGACTCCCAATGTGAAGATAAGCAGCTCCGTGGTGACATGGAGCAGGACCCAGGTGGCATTGCTGTCCCAGGGCCACAGGGAGGAATGCTGCCCAGACCAGCCTCTTGCGCAGGGAGCTCAGCTAGCTAACAGGTCACCCAGCCCCTACAAAGCCTGTGGCATAACCTACCAGTGCGTGATGGTTTTGCACGCTCAGAGGAAGAAACTCGAGATCTGTTCTGGGTGCCTGATGGGAGATGACTTGCAGGCTTTTGTTTTAATGTTAACTTTGACTATCTGAAAATCAGTCCTCTTACACCAATCTTTCAAATTGGCCTTTACCTGTGGCTTTGCACATTTTTTTTAATCTATAAATGCTTTTAAAAGTGTATAATGTACATTTAATGCAGGTCTGCAGAAAAGGTCATGGATGTCTTGGTGGACAGAGCAGCAAATGTGAGTCAGCAGCATGCCCTGGAGGTAATGAAAATGAACCACATACTGTGTGGCTTTAGTAGGAGTATAGCAGGCAGGCTGAGGGTAATGGCTATGCTCCAATATTTGACACTCGCAGGGCTGCATCTGGGATGGTGCATTGAGTTTTGGGCCCCTCAGGATAAGAGACAGGTTGGCAAAGTGTGGTGAGTGCGGCTGAGGGCCACTGAGGTCACTGCAGGCTAGAAAACAGATGTGCAGGAAGACAAGCGAGACTTTCCTCAAAGATGCACAAGAGCAATGGCCGTGAGGTGCAGCAAGGAAAATCACAATCAGAAACAAGGAGAGGATTATTCACTCTGTCGTCAAGCACTGACCTGGGTTACCCAGAGAGGTTCAGGAATCACCATCCTTGGAGATATTCAGGATTTGATCAGATTGCGCAGAGCCTTGTCCTATCTAAATTGGAAGCTGGTCCAGCTTTGAGCAGGAGGTTGGATCTGTATGCCTTCAGAGGTCCCTTCCAACCTGATCTTTTTCCATAATTATGCAAAAAAGTTTATCTACAGAATAATTGCCATTTTTAAAAATAAGATAAATTATATGCTTCCCAATAAACCAGCAATATGATGCAACTCCCAGCAACTACAAAGTTACTGATTTCAGTAAAACCTTAGCCCAGTAACTGTCTGGAAGAAGTTACTTTTTCATCTCTGTTTAAGAAGCAACATATCAAACAAGTTTTTTGTGATTTACAGGAAGGTCATCAGATTAGTGAATTAGAACATCAGCTGCTCGGCACATTAACACTTAACATTGCTCACCATCTTCCCTCAAAAGGATGGTCACACCTCCATTGTTTCTAGCAGACCTTTGATATTCCTTATTTCCTCAGACTACTACACCAGTGTGTGTGTGTGTGTCCCCCATGTGAAATCCCGACCAGAATTTGCTGAGATGAAAAGTTCATTGCAATTTCTGCTATCAGCAGGACTGGAGTAGCAGTAGATTGTGTCTGGCACACACAAGAAGAGCAGCTGTCTCTGGAGCTGCTCTGCTGATCCCTCCATGGTAGCACAGTGAGAAGGCAATGACATACTGTGGTTGGGCAAGGGCGGGGGGGAGCTCTGTTGTAATTCTGCTTGAATCTCTGGATAGCCTCACTTCCCCTCATTAGAAGCAGCAAATAGAACATAAACACCGTCAGATATTGCGGGGGCAGGGAGGGGGGAAGGCAAAAAAAAGACTGAATAGGGTGGCAGACTTCCTGGACCAGGTCAAGCTGAATTGGGGTTCCTAGTTTGAGTGTCACTGTACACTGGCACTCTGAAATATAAAACTTCTGCTTTTGGCTGACAGTGTAGATGGGGGAAGCTGCAATTGTTCCTTTAAAAATTATACATGCGCGTGCATACATATTAGAATGTCTTCTATGCCTATGTAATATGTATTTTAGAAATTTATTGCATTTTGGAGAATACATGTACCTAGGGTAGGTTTCATGTTATTAATCAGGTATTAATGGGACTATCACAAGAAGAGGAAATTTGTGGGGCAAGTCAGTGCCCACAAAAGCCACAACAAAGTGGGAGTCTTAACACTGTGCTCTATGTTACTTATGCTGGAAAAAAATATTTTCTGAAAAGCAAATATTTGGAATAGGAGAACTGGGGAGAGAGGTATTGCCTGCAGGAACTCCTGTACCCATTTCTGAATCACTCTGTAGTCCCAGCTTGCACCCCAAACTCTACTTTAATGTACTGTAAAACTTTTCATTTAAAGGAAGTAATCACCTACAATTCATACCTCCTTTTAGGTAAGTAGGTACTAATGAAATACATATGTACTTTTAATGTCTCTCCAAAGATTATCAGAATTTGTTGTAGAATGTATTAAATTGTTTTAAGGTAAACAGTTCATATCCTTTAAATGAAACTGAAGCTCATTCCAGCAAGATAAAACTAATCTGTACGGCTCTCCTGTGAAGCATCCTATTGCAGAGAGCTGGTGAGCACTTGGGATTTTGTGTCAAGTCTCTGATAGACTTGCTCTTTGATCCAAATTCAGATTAAACCCAGATGACAAGCTTTAGCAATCTCTGCTTGTGCACTACCACCTGTTATATATTCAGGTGATTTAGTAAGAATAATTGGGGGTAGGACAACCAAAGCTCTCCAGGCATCTTGTATTATGTTGCAGTTGTTCCTTCTTCCACTCCTTCCTTGCTGTGGAGTTCTGGTAGAAGTTTGAGTTAAGTTGTGATGAAGGAACTAAGTGATGATGGGGTTAGACCTGTGTTCTGTACCCTCATTGTGGGTGTGTAAAGGCATTTAGAGACATTTGAGTGATTTCTGTAGAAACAAAAAGCCCAAAGCATTTGTTCTTGAGACCAAGATGTACCGTGCTGGAAAGAATAGGAGGCATGTGTGTGAATGATACACTTAACCTCCTGTTCTCAATTCTGCCTGTGCAAATTTCATGTTACTTTTTATTGGTGGAAGGGAAAGGTGGTTTGTATGTATCTATGTATAAAATAAAAAATTCTTGAATGGCAGAGAAATCTTATTTTTGGTTCAGCAGTCTGTATTGGAGGGGTGGGGGAAACTTAACTTTAATAAAAGAAGCTTCAGCCTTAATACAAAGTGACTGATGCATGTCTCATAATAAAGTTCTCAAAATACATTTGAAAACACACTATCAGCATGTACCTTTACCCTATCAAAGTACCAGTATTTTTTTAAAGCAGTTGAACATGATTTAGTACTTAACCTTTATCTCTTGTACATTATGCAGCTTTGCTAATGGATAACAACACTATATTTTGAAGGGAGGATTTGTTTTGTTTGTTTTCAATGGAATGGTTAGTCTTAGCCACTTTAAAATTGGCAAGTAGCCTTTAAAAAAAAAAACAAAACAAAACAGAAAAAAGGCTGTTAACCAGTAATATGTTATATTTTTGAAAAGAGGTCTGGTTGCCTTCATTTGTCAAGGCAACACCCTTTGCAGAAACTCTTGATGGAAGAAGAAACCAATAGAGTGTTTCTTTAAGGTGTTCTCTCCTTGTATTACTGCCACAGGTATTGCCTAATTGAAAAGCCCAATGTTTGCTGCCTGCTTCAATTTAGTCACAGTATTAAAAAAAAAAAAAAGGCAACTGCTCATAACATTTTAGAATGCAACTGAACTCCTATGTGAGCTGTGGAATTTATATTTGAACAGAAAGCATGCTTTGCTTTAATTATATTTCCATTTGTCATAAATCCTCTTTGCAGGCAAAGGCACTGTGCAAAATTAATGCAATCTAAAAATATTGTTGTTTTCTTAATCTTTGTCAACTTCTACAAAAAAGTATAAGATACTAAGCATGTAGATATTCTTTGTGGCCAATTATCAGAAAATTTTTCATGTTGTGCCTATTTCAGAGAGATTTGAGATGTCGAACAATACACAATTCAGCATAAATCATCATTAAAGATTGCACATAATTTTCAGAAATTGTACAACAGAATGTAAGAATACTTTTAGCATTAAATACAGGAGGAGATAACTTGAGCAGACTACCTATTGTTAATGAGGAAGTAGAAAGTCTGTGGTAATAGTTTATGAAACTAACAGCTGCTAAGTAAGTAGATGAAGACAAAAGGATTCTTATTACTGAAGTGACAAAAACATGACAATTTTGGTAAGAGGTAATAAAAGGGCCTGGAAATTATGATGACAACTGTGTGAACTATCTAAAAGTAAATCTAGGTTTTTCTTATGAGTAATTTGCAAAAGCCTGCCTAAGGTTATTTGCATGACTCTGTTTTATGACCTGAAAATTATCTGCCTTTTCTGTGGACTGCATTTGCTGTAGGTGTTTTCCCCAGGACTGCTAGTCTGCATCTTTGGGGAGTGAAAAACCTGCTTTCCCTTAAAGGTTTTTACAGGAAACAAGAAATTAATTGTTCCATATTGGGCAGCAATATGTAGGAAATTAGACCTGACATAGGAGATGAGACCTTTTATTCTTCAGGTATTGTGTTCATGTTCCATGCACAAAGAGCACAGGTATTCTGTTGGTGTTCAGTTCTCCTAGCTTAGCAAACCAAAAATTAATGAAATGAGAGAGATATAGGAGAGCAGGTATAGGTGCGGTTTTACCCTTTTAGTAGAACTTGTGTTGGAAAGTAGACATTATATTTTTGTTATATGAAAAATTAAGAGAAACCAAGACAATTGCATTGTTAAACTCTTGAATTAATGATCTGATACAGTTCAAGATCTAGGAAGCTTTTTAACATGAAGGATACTAAAAGGTTAGTTATGGGCCGTAAGCAGCTATATAGGAAGAATGCTTCTGATAGCAGGTGTGTGGTTTGTGTGGGGTGGGTGGGTGGTTGGTTTTATGTAGAAGGTTCAGTGTTTGCAATCTGCAACAGGTTAAATCCTCAAGAATTGATTTCCAGGAAGCTTTAGTTTTGAGTAATGAGAACTTTCTAATGAATATATGCATAATTGAGAACATCAGATGTCATCTCCTGGCAACAAGCTTTGATGCTGCAGGTTACTGTTGGTGCTGCTGTGGCACCTGCTGCTCTGGGTGGGCAAGAACTCACTCCCTGTCATGTAGGAATTAAAAATGATCCTAGCAACAAACTCAAAACCAATTTTTGTATTCCTTTACAAAAGGTAAATTTACTTATTAGAAAATAGGATATGAATAAAACTACCACTCGATACAATTTAAAAAAGTTGCACTTGATATCATTTAAAGTAAATCTTTCACTTTTGAAAATATGGTGTTCTTGATGTTTTAACAGAACGTATGAGGCTTCAAAAATGTTCTTGGCAGTCACTGTGTTAGTAAGCTTCATAAAAAATAATGAAAATTGGCAGTAAAGAGAATGATACAATGCATGTAGTATAAAACACTTAATCCTGGAACCTGTGCAAGTACTAAGTGTTCTAATGTATATTTATTGAGATACAGCTTGGAGTTTTATTTATGTTGCATTTTAAATTAAAATATTTCAGGATTCAGTTGTCTTTTTCCTTTTTGTACGTAACTTATTTTAAAAAGTTACCATACCCATAAACTCTCAGGTCTTGGTGAGTGGAAATGAACATCTAAAAGGATATTCTGGCAAGAAGCTTATAGTTCAAACAAGCTTGTTTAATATGTTGGGTAACTGAAATAGATTTGTTTTTAAGCAAGGTTTCTTTTACTTTTCAGCTGCTGTTTAGGGTTCACTTCTAATGTTAAAAAAAAAAAAAACAACCAAACCCCAAACAAACCCAACAGCAAAGTCATTTTAGCTTCTTTAAAAACAGAACTCCTGTGAAAGCTTTATTTGTGTGAAAATACCAAGCCTCATGTGGGTTTCAGCATTAATACCTGCTTCGCTGCAGGTTCAGCATTTGCACATCTCCACACAGTCAGTTCCTATGCGTGACACTTGGGAAATACGTATTCATTTTTCCTTCTGCCACTTGCCGTTCTGTGTTTAGATCCTCACTCCTCCAGGAGGAATACAGCCCAATAAAAGTTTTTGAATGGCAAACCTTGACTGAAAAAGCCAACAAAAGTATCTCAAGAGTTGTCTTGACAATTGGTAACCAGAACACCAAATCTCAGCTTCCAAAAGAAAAAAATCTGGGGCAAACTGTCTGTCAAAACATATCTACATAAGTAATGGTCAATAACTAATGAATTGTCTGAAGATACAGAAGGGGCAGGGAGGGGGAGGAGAACTGGGAAGTGACATCCTTGGGATGAAGAGTGAAACGATGTTAAAAGATCATCTGTAGTCTTTCTAGCTCTGCTTTGAATAAAATTGAGAGGAACTGAAGACTACTTAACTGCAGGCATGTAGTAATATAAAGGCAGTGTCCTATGCAGTATCTTGCATGTAAATCGGTTAATTGAAATTTGCGCTGAGTCTCACTTAAACCGTTTCAGTGCTCACTTTGGAGGTGAATTATTTCTTGAAGGTCTTGAATCTTTCTGTATCTCAACACCAGTTATGGAATCCATCCAGTGATGGCCATCTAAAAGGTTTTTTTTCTTTTTTTTTTTCTTTTTTTTTTTTTTTTTAAGAAAATTGTTTTGTTTGGTTATACTTATTAGGTGACATTTTGTTAAAGCGAGGAGCTTCTCATTAACACTCTGTTCAGGGAAAGTGGTCTTCAAAGAATTATCTCAGATGTATTAGATGCAAGTATTCAATGATTTGCAATTTCACTACAGTCTTTCATTCACAGTTTAAAAATTGCCAGCAAATGCACAATTAATTACATGACAATTTAACTTTGACAGATAATTTCTGGATCAGATAAAATAAGTCGCAGCTTTCTCATCTTGTTAAATGATGTTTCAGTGCTTTGTGACTATGCTTCATAGTTGTAGGGTCATATCATTAAAAATACATGGGTAAGAGTGTTGTTTCCATTATCTTAATATGTAGTAGAAAATGCAGATTATTTCTTGTCTGTTTAGATCTATTACTGTGAAAGCAAATGTTTTCAATTTTCTCAGTCTGCATTAAAGGTAGGGAATAAATAGCATCTACTAGATTTTTTTTTTTTTATTGTTAAAGTTCAGGCAAATAGTTGAAAGACATGTCTTTCAACTATATAAGTTAAAAAGAAAAGCTTACTGAGAAGAATTGAATTTTTATTTTGCTGCTAAGAAATACTGCATTGTATAGTTAAAGCCCAAAGCATGCTATCCTCTTTATGTTCCATCTGCAGTCTGTTTCTTTCAAGAAATCTGGCATTGATCATTACCAGTAATAAATCCTATGAATTTTCTTTTTTGTAGAAAAGTAGCCTAGAGGAAATTTTATCGTGTATATTGTAATACTGCAGATACATATGCATATGTATGTGCCAAGCACTTTCCTCTTACTGCCTGATGGTTTGATTTGCTACATTTTATTATTTATTAGTTTGAAATGAATGAATAATCCCATTTATTTGTCTGTTCCTGAAGTACATGTTGGAAATTTGTCTTCAATAGTAACAGACTCATAACTCTGTTATAAAACTTTTAGAGGTTTTTTTTTTTCTTTAGAGTTGTGTGAAGTTCCCAAGGGAACTTTACGAGAAATATGAGGCTTTAAGTTTCACAATGTTTATACTTAGTGCTGCCCACCTGAAATTAAAGGTTCAAGAGTATTGTGTGAAAGATATTTCACATTTTTTTCTTTAAAATCTCAGCTGAAGAGGCAAAATATGTAAGATGTGTAGTTGTATATAGAAAAGGGGTCAGGTATTCTCAGAATGGGTGAGGTTGGAAGGGACCTCTCAGGGTGGGTGATCTGTGCCAACCTCCCTGTTCAACGTGGACTCAGCTAGCACAGGCTGTGCTAAACAAACATTTTGGAGATGCAGAATTATTATTTTTCCCCAGACTATTTTAAAAAGTTGAGGGGGAGGGCATTTGAAATTCTAGATGTAATTTTGCGTATTAATTTATGCATTTGTGTGACAGGCAAACTCAGTCTGTGTTGATTGTTTCGCTGGGCTGTCCATCAACTGGAGAATGAGTTTAACAAATATGTTCACTTGTGTACAAATTGGAAAGCAGATGCTGTGTTTGAAATGCTACGGTACACAGCATGAGCTTATACAAGTCTGTTAAAAATAAACACATGTATGACAGGTTTTCATGTGAAACTGCTAACTTCATCTGGTAGGTCACATTGTCATTACCTCTGACTTGAAACTCAGTGGCAGCATTGTTATCCCCCCACTCCTCCAAATGTTTCTCTCTTAAAGATGCTGCACATTAGTGAGATGCTTGTTGCGAGGAATCCTTTGTTTTAGCTTCCAGTGTACTTAAAACAATTCATAGCACGTAGAGCCTGCTGCTGTTCGGCAAAGCAGGGGGGTTAGATGCAGTAGCTCTATTCAAATCTATGAAGACTAAGACTTTTGCAATAAAGCATAAGAAGGTGTGAATTCAGCAAAATATTTCCTGATGGAGGTTTAGCCTGGTCAATAAAACCTCTACAACCACAAGACAAAAAATGCGAATTGTATGCAAAAGGTCTCTTATCTTCTCTATTTATTGCATGTGGCTTTGTGTTAAGGGTTACTATTTTTCATGGCATAAGTATTAAATCCCGCTTCAATAGTCATTAACATTTGTGTACAGTTGATGTACTCATGCCCAGCCAGCGAGAAAGCTGGAGGGGCGCAAGAAGTTGGCACAGGACACAGCCAGGACACCTGACCCAAACTGGCCAGCAGGGTATTCCATACCATGTGATGTCCCATCTAGTATAGGAACTGGGGGGAGTGGGGTTGGGGGATTGCTGCTCGGGGACGAGCTGTGTGTTGATTGGCAGGTGGTGAGCAATTGCACTGCACATCATTTGTACATTCCAATCCTTTTATTATTGCTGTTGTCATTTTATCAGTGTTATCTTCATCATCATTATAGTTTCTTCTTTTCTGTTCTATTAAACCGTTCTTATCTTGATCTACGAGTTTTACTTCTCTTCCTGATTTTGTCCCCCACCCCACTGGGTGAGGGGGAAGTGAGTGAGCAGCTGCGTGGTGCTTAGTTGCTGGCTGGGGTTAAACCACGACATATACCTATTTCTTCTATGGAAAATAACTTTACCATTTCGGCTACTTGATTTGTTTTGTTATCTTTTTGCATGAGAAATTCTGCTTTCCTCCATCCAAACCCTTTTAAAGAGCTAATTGTGTGATTCTTTGTTTTCATGTTGAAAATGAATGACATGCAAGGTAAATGTGATGAGGGGCATCATGAACACAGGCCATGTGTTACTGAACACCTCTAAGCTTTAGCTTTATGTGAGCTCTCAAATAAGATGGCCAGCTTCACTTTTATTAATAAAGCAAGCAAACAATTTAAATTAATTCTAAATGTTTAGAATTAGCTACATGTCTGATGAGAATGCAATCCAACAGTGAAACATTTGTCCACTTTTGGCTCTTCTCTGTTACACACATGGCCTTTCTTCACATCAGCTCTGAGTGAGAGTAGTGTTGTGATTTGTGGTCTGTACCACAGCCAGCTCATAAAACTTGCCATTCTTGAATCTTGTCTAACAGACTCTTTGGTCCTTTACACGGTCAGCCACTGAGAAGGCCTGTGACTTTCTGATGACAGATTACATATGTTTGAAGTATTTTTTTTCCCCTCCAAAAAAGAAGAAACTCTGCATGGTTCTCAGCATTTTCTACATCTGATGAGTAGAATGCTGTAGTAATTCTCAGACTTATAGAATCAACAATAAAATAGTAGCATTTAGCACATTCCTTGAGGACTGTCTACATTCAAAAGTGTAAGTAACTTGGGATGGGTCTTTTTGGGCTAACCTGAATACTAATAATCTAAATACATTAATATTGTGAAAATGTTACTAAGCAGTTGTTAGAAGAGGTGGTTCTTGCTGAGGTAATGCTGGGAAGTAATGCATTCTAATTAAATTCCACAAAAAAAAAATTCAGAAAGTGTTTCTCTGAGGACACTTTACAAGCTCGCTGAAGGCAGCAGTCTCCTCTCACTGTAAAAGCATGAAAACAAATGGTTCTAATTCTTCTTGTTTTCACAGTAATAACTGTCATAGGTTAAAATAGATATTTCCATTAGTGCACTTGTATTGGGTTAGCTTAGCTTGTTGAGAGGTAATAATGACTTTCCTCCAAGGATGAGGAGGCAAAAAAAGATTAAATTAATATCAAAGGAATATACAAATACTTTCTAAGTAAACAAAGGCAGATGTTAGTCAAATCTGTAGTGGAAATATGTGTATTAAGGACGGTGATTTTTTTTTGAAACTTTTTTCAACTAATCAACACTTACAAGCTTTCTTGTGGAAGTACACAAGTTTCACATCCACAAATTCCTGTGTAGCTTAGATTATACAGTTCATATAGATCATATATTAAAGTTTAAACCCTTTCCACTAATCCCTTGGAATTAATCTACATTTCTTTCTAGTATCCAGTGGGTCCTTGCACCTGGAGTTGAAAAGCACTGACCTAGATCATCTGACAACATCTTTATAATTTCCAGAGCTGACTTTAATTAATGTCTAGTATTTTCTTCTTTCAAAGCAGCAGTGAGAAGGCCTTGAAAGAGGCCTGTGGGGGGGGGAGTGGGGCATGATATGGATTTATAACCCTTCTGTCAATAAGATACAACTCGAGCCTTCCTTGCTGGCTTGATGCGAACATATCCTAGGCGCTTTTGCTCTGGACTCCTATATTGACTTTTTATTAAATCTACTATGATACCTACTAACCTATTCATGCGTAGGTGTGAGCAGATGGACACCACCAGTGAGTTGTGCAAACAGCTATCATCATTCCTGCATACTGCATAAGGAACTGCTTGGAGTTTTTCCTCCCTTAGAGGGCAAAAGGAGTTCTGTGGCTAGGATTACTCCTAAGGCAAAAAAATAGTGTTAAACTTGGTGTTATGTTTGGATTATAAACTGAAATAAGTAGTGGCATATGCTGTTTGGAGACTGGCTGCAGGCCCCCTCTTCCAAGAAACTTATCTTTGTATCATGCTGAGAAATCCCACATACAAAACAGTATTCATTTTATTGCATTGCACATGTGCTGTAAATGGTATTGATAGCTGAGGCAACAGGAAGAATTTCATTATTTAAGTAATCTTTATGTAAATTCTTAGTTTACGTACGTGTCTTCCTCTGTCCATGTGTGATGTGTAAGAATATACTGGGGAGAATTTACTTACCTTTCTACTGAAATAATATGCAAGTATGTGTTACTTTTATTCAGTGAAGTTAGGGTCATAAGAAGGTTAGAGTACTAGTAATGATCTTTGTCATCTTTCTGGGAAGATACTAAATGCTGCGTCCTGTCTTCCAAATGCACAATATTAACAGAGACTAGAGAAATGCCATCGCCTAAGTATGGTGGCAGTTCCTGTTGTATCAACTTGCCCAAGTTGTGAATAAGGTGCAGCATTTGTGTCCCCCAGGCTTTCAGACCAAATCAGTCTGAAAGTAGTGGCTCCTGGCCTTGGGCACCTAGGACCGTCTCCTTAAGCAGAAGTATCTTGCTTGATGCCCTTCTGTGGTACCTGAGACCAGGATGTCACTTTTGTTCACTGTAGCTGGCATCTCTAGCCATTATGTGTGGCTCCCTTCCTTTCTTGGCTGTGTGGGCTTCTTGCTTCATTTTGGGGGAATAGAGGTGCAAAAGCCTTGAAGATTTTTTTGTTCAACTACAGCAGCATCCCTCTGGCAGCAGTCTGAAGCTGCGTCTCCCTGAGGAGACCAAAGCTGTGTGGCAGTGTCTTAGATCCTGCTGCAGCTGCCAGTGCATCCACCTTCCCAAGAGGACATCCGTGTGTGCGTGGGTTTTCCCCTGGGATAGCATGGGGCTGTTGGCACTGTGGGGTCGATGTGATGCCATGCATCTGGCATCACTCCCCCCCCCCCCCCCCCCCCCCCCCAGCTCCAGCCTGGAGCTTCCTAACCCCTCTCTCGCTCACATACGTGTGTCTTGAAAATGTGTCTTGATGTTTAATTCAAAACATGAAGCTTGCGATTAGGGGAAAGTAGCTGCCTCAGATTTGAAGCTGGAGGATCTGCTATATCAATTTATATACTTAAGTTAGGCAGGGACTCACCATCAAGCGTTTTGGCAGGGGACCAGCTAAGCATTACTGTCGCATTTGATTCTTTATTAGGCACTGTAAATGGATATTGGAGTTCAGAGAAAATAAGATCTAGCATAAATACTGGCTTAATTTGTGTATGTTGAATGGGTTTACACCAAGCTTTGGCTTGTTTACTTTCAATTAGATACAGCATGGAAAAAGATTTATGTGATAATCCATACCAAAGGGCCAGTTACTAATGAAGACGTTGGTAATTCTATAAGTAATTAAATTTCATCTGAGCTAATTACTGAGGTATTCTAATTCAGAAGCCTCTAGCCGCAAATATTGAAAATCCATTTATTTAACTCAGCTTTTACTTAGTTTGTCACGCTAGTTGATAATACACATTCAACTCTAAAGCATTTCCCTTGGGTCTCCTCCTCCCCCCCTTTCTTGCTGTGAGTGTGTTTCTACAGATAGTTCCTTTCTATTTGAAATACAGTAGAAAATGGTCTTCTATACATCCAAGTCCACAATAAAGCAAGCCAGAATCCAGTCTTTTTTTTTTTTTTTTTTTTTTTTTTTTAAATCTTTGACTGGAACAAAAACTGGTTTTGAGGAGAATTGAATCCATATATCGCAAATCTTGTATTATTTTCCCAGTCATTCTCTCTACACACATCTCCTGATGTATCATGATATGTAAAGCTTGTTCTAGTAGCTATAACAAGGTCTTACGTGACTAGAGCTGATAGCAGAACCTAATGGGAAAGGAAACTTGACTGATTTATAATGAATTCAGAATTTGGTTGGAGTGGACTTGGTGAAAAAGCTTAAATAGCTAAGGACCTGATTCTATTTGCATTTGAGCAAAGCTTATAGAGATTTTATTATAATTCCTGATGACATAATTAACATGATCAATTTTTTCCCTGTATTCCTTTTACAAAAATAAGGCTTTACATAGTCTTGGGAGCAAAATGGAGAACATAGCTTATGTGCTAACTTTCATTCCCAAATAATGAGCCTTACTTGAAATTCTCTTTCATAAGCTCTCTATAAAGGGTTTTATATACACAGTAGTACCTGCAACTGTTTTTCTGATCATTTTTGTTATTAGAATAGTGATTAAACTTTATGTTCTGAAGGTTTGATTAAAAATTGCTTGCTGTGTATAAATGGCAGTATTTTCTTACACGCAGTTCTGATTCCTTTATCAGCATCACCAGCTATACTCTTTGGAGAACAGCTGTTCCCAGTTAAAAAACAAACAAACACACACCCCCCCACCCCCCCCAAAACAAACCCAAAGCTTTTACAGTGATTTTTCTGATTGCCTGATACGATGTTTAAAAAGTAACATTTTTTTAAACTTTGCAAAGTTGTTGTTTTAGTAGTCACCATTATTATTCAATCAAACTACTTCATAGACATTTTCTGTGATTAAATCTTGCCTTGAAAAATCTACTATTGACTTTTGGCAGAACCCAAAGGGATTTTTGTAATCCATTTGCAAAGTAATATTGACCCAAACACGTTCTCTTTTAACTATGCTCTGCCTTCTTTAGTCTATCTGGCAATTTATGTACTGTTTTGTCTCACTATTTTCCTTATTTCTGTGTTCTCTGTAGAGCGTTGTGTGTGTGTATATATTTTTTTTGTACTGTATATATGATGAGCATCTGTCCTATCATGTTTCTGTCATTCCCATAGCATTTTGCAGTCTGCAACATTATTTCAGGTTTCACAATTTCATTACCTAAATATAAACAAATTTTAGTGAATTCCACTTCTGATAGATCATGACTTATTTCCTAATTAATTTAGGTTCTATCTTTCTCTACCATCACCAGATAATTGTTTTACTTACTAGAGAATGCTTATTTTCTATCTTTTTGTCTACCGTTCTTTCCCATTCAGTGGAGTATTTTTAGGGGGAGATTGCCTACTCTGTTCCTTCACCTGTCTCATCGAGGAGGTGATTTTTTTAGATTGTCCTTCTTACACCCTTGACAAGTATCCTAGGCACTTGACCATTAAGTCAAAGGCAGTGTGTCATTTTCTCTTTTATGAATTGTGACTAAATCTAGATGTTTTGTTTCCCTGTGCTAAACAATCAAACTCAAAATTAAACACTTGTTTAAAACAAAACTAAATAAATCATATTGGTTTAAACTATTAGGATATTCTTCACTTTTGGTTTTTCTTTCATTGGTTTTGCTACCACATTGGAAAACTGGATATTTGGTCAGCCTGACAGAGTGGGGACAGACCCTTTATCATCATCACTATGGGATGTATTGCTGCTGAGGATGTAGAATGTACACGAAGACATTTGGCTATGTTTTTCTGGTACTGGATGATCTTCTATTCTGAAGAGCTATAAAAGGCTGCAGGTATTTCAGAAGTATGCCAAGGCTCAGAAACTGGAGCTGAAACATTGTTAAACCAGGTAAACAAAATGAGTACTAAACCAGTGAACAAAAACCTAAGTATTGAAACAAAATTTTTCTTTAATAAATATGAAGCACAGTGTTACACAGGACATTACATTTAAAGCAAAGCCTGCATTTTCTTCAAACTAATAATGGTATTTTTAGGTAGCATGTTGCTTGAAAATGTTTTCCTATAAAGGTGATTCATAAAAAAATATTATTACTTTGTCATGTGTGTCTAGGCCCAGTTGGAAGGAAATCTGTGTTTTCAGAAAATAGAAATTTTCAAGATCTGGTTTTTGAAACAAGTTGAAATTTTTCCTAGCATTATTGATCCATTGTTTCCATCAGCAGTGCAACTGGAGGCCCTGAAAGCTCTGCTAGAAGCTACTGCACCTGATATAAACCCCCAGGGATCTCCAGAGCACCTATCTTTCCCAGTGGCCTGATACCCCTGGGGGCCAGCTCCTTTCGTCGCTGTGCAGTAAGGCATCCTCTTGCCTTGGTTGTAACATGGGGGACCTCTGTCCCTGTTGAGGAACTGTGCCCAACTCCAATGCTAAATGAAAGGGTAATGTTTTGTGTTACGTATGGTATTTTGTTTGACATTAGAGCTGTGGTAAGTGTATGTGTGAGAAGTTGCTTTGATGGAAAGGTAAGCTTGAACTAGAATTGTGAAAATTGCCAACAATGTTAATTTTGCAAGTTAAAAAAAGATGCTACTCAACTTATTTTCTATGCTACTTTTCATAAATAATTCAGAAATTGGATTTTCAATTTTCAGACTTCTCTGTAACATGTTTACCCATTTACTCACCTTTCATTCCCTTTAAAAATCCAGTTGGGTTAAGAGCATTGTAATGCACTTCTACTGTGTGCGTTACCCATTTACTCACCTTTCATTCCCTTTAAAAATCCAATTGGGTTAAGAGCATTGTAATGCACTTCTACTGTGTGCGTTACCTGGAATTTTAAAGTAGCAAATGGGTCCTTGTGACCACTGTAAGTGATGTTCAATGGTTACTTTAGGAATGATAAAATTCATTGTATTTAGTACGTGTTGTGATCGAAATACTTTCCAGTTTAAAAACATATCCTCTGAAGACCACCTTCAGGGCTGGAAAGTTTATGTACCATGTACTTTGACCTGCTCTGGAGACAGTTAAGTCAAACCAAATTGTTTTGCTACTAGTAATCATGAAGACCACAGCTCGGTACCTTTGAACAGAAGGTGGGTTCATAATAGTTGTGCAGTGAATATGGCTGTGTGATCCCTGCAGTGCTCAGTTGTTGTCGATTTATATGTGGCAGGTGCTCAGACACAGAAGTGTTGGGCAACCATTTAAAAGTCTCAAGAGAAAGAGTTACATAAATCTAACTGTGCAAGCTAATTCATTGTAACATGGCTTCTGCTAGTTTGAATTCGTCCTCCTGCTTCAAAAAAAATACTATCCTCCTGACACTTGGTAATTGAGGTATGAAAACAAAAATGATCTGTAGCAGCAGCATGCTCAATGTCATGATGCACTGGTTGCTCCTGAAGTTGAATGAAGGTGGAGTTTCTTGCTTCCTTTGCAGAAAGAGGGAAGGCAGCAAAGATCGGCGTTGACTGGCCAACTAGTGGTCCAGATAATTTGGAAAATAAAAAGTGATTGCAAGCAAGAAAAGGTGGTGTGTTGTTTGATGGTTTGGATATTGAATTAGATATGAATTTCCAACAACAAGTGAAAGCAGAGTTATAATAAGGAGGGGGGGAAAAAAGGTTCCACTAACTGGCAAGTGGCCTACAATATTGTGGATTATTAGTTAAATATACTTCTCTTGAAGTTAGTTCTTCATGTATCCTGTAACTGGTGGCTGGAAAAGGCAATACTAGAACACATCTTGGTTTCACCTTATTTTTTTGTAATAAGAATCATATGTGTGCAAGTGCTTGGGAAGTAAAAAAATGTTAAGAAAATGGTCCATAACAAGTGGTTTTCATGCTAAAATCTTTATCTGTAAGTTAAAATAATAAACTTGATCATTTTTTTGTTTAGAGTATAGTCATAAAACTAACTGAAAGTGACTGATTGGGTCATCTTCGTTTTAAAGACCTGTTTGCTGAGAGGAAAAATAAGAGACAACCACTTTAATGGTAAGATCCTAATGATTATCTCTTAGGCATGGAAACAGCCCATAAAATTAAGGGGAAATTAAGAAAAAGCCCATGAAATTAAGGGGAGTCTTTTCATTGACTTCACGGGGACCTTCTCAGTTAATATTAACTTGCAGTCACTGGAGTTACCTTTGTGGCCTTGGTTTGAAAGGCTTTTGATAGATTGTCACAATGGCTTCCCTTGCATGTTATGTATGTGATTTAATATATTAAGACTTGAATTCATTTTATGCTGATAAATCCTGAGTCACGTGCTTATAAATGAAATACAGCAAGTATACCTTTCTGATCAACCCAAGTGAGTGATACTAAAGTGCATGCCCCATGGTAGTGTCAGCATTCCTTAAGCGTTGTCTCTTTTTACAGGGAAATTATTTTATATATTTTGTGGAACTGAAAACCACTTATTTTCCTGTATGAAAAATATATCCAATATTGTTATGTGAAATATTTATATATGACCTTTGTACTTTTTGACCTGAGAGACTACTTTAGGAATAAGAGGAATATTACAGTGCATTCATCTTTGTGGAGATGTGGAGCTCTATTGCAGTACATATGCCAGTTTAAGGTAGAAAGCAAGCTGTCATTCACTAGCTATAGAGAAAAGACCATTCTTCAGTGCTTCTAAACTTGTCTCCTACATGCTTTTAATGTCTTCACAGCAGCTAATGACTGTCAGATTTTATATTTTTTTCCCTTAATGCAGAGCACTTCTTCAGAAACTTCAGCTTTTATTCAAGTAAGTTACAGTTGGGCTTGATACAGCTCTGTCGTGTCAGGTTGCATTTGAGTAATTTTCTCATGCTACTACTTATTTTCCTGTCATGGTTTAACCCCAGCTGGCAACTAAGCACCACGCAGCCACTTGCTCACTCCCCTCACCCAGTAGGATGGGGGAGGAAATTGGAAAAAAAGTAAAACTCATGGGTTGAGATAAAGACAGTTTAATAGGACAGAAAATAAGAAAATAATAATAATAAGGGTAACAATAAAAATGATAATAATAAAAGAATTAGAATATACAGAACAAGTGATGCACAATGCAATTGCTCATCACTCACTGACCGATGCCCAGTCAGTTCCTGAGCAGCAGCCCTGGGGCAGCTTTCCCCCCACTTTATATACTGGGCATGACATCACACGGTATGGAATACTCTGTTGGCCAGTTTGGGTCAGGTGCCCTGGCTGTGTCCCCTCCCAACTTCTTGTGCCCCTCCAGCCTTCCTGCTGGCTGGGCATGAGAAGCTGAAAAATCCTTGACTTAGTCTAAACATTACTGAGCAGCAACTGAAAACATCAGTGTGTTATCAACATTCTTCTCATACTAGATCCAAAACATGACACTATAGCAGCTACTAGGAAGAAAATTCATTCTATCCAATCTGAAACCAGGACGTTTCACGCATTTCACAAAAGCTAGAGGGTGAGGGAAGGGTTTTTTCCAATCAGCATTGGCAAAATACTCCAGAAATTCCCATTTTAGAGTCCAATTTTATTTGAAAATGTAGCCATTTCTATTTTGGTTCTTTGAAATGCACAGAGAATGGAATATTTCATTGAAAGCAAAGCCTTTTGCCTGAATTAGTATCTGTAAAAACTAGCAGATAACTAATAAGTATCAGGTGAGTTTTTACAAGCTTTTCAGACAAAACTGAAGACAAAAGAATGCAGTAGCATGAACTAATATGTAAGAATTGACTTAATTTCTTTTCCATGTCTCTCTCCATCTTATGCTATTGAACGCATAGTTTGCAACTTCTAGTTTTTAATAAAATAGGTTTGAAAGTTCAAAGCACAAACTTTGCATATGTTGGGAAGAAAATTAATTTTAACCTGTTGAATAAATATTTAATGTATACCCTTATTTTTCTGAGCGAAGACTTTCAGCTTCTGTCCACATTGGTAAGCAATTGGTCAGGTATATTTCAATAGTATTTTGTTTGAAGACTTCTTCAGATGAAATCTTTCTCCACTTCCACAAGCCAGTACTGTCTGGAGACTTCACATGCTGTGGTGTTATTTACTTACTGTGAAAATAAATAAACAAACATGCCCAGCTATTAATACAGAAATCAGAATGTGTCCTTCTATTTATGTATCTGGAGGATATTGCTACTACTTAGCAAAAATCTACAAAATTAGTCCATTTTGAGATGATGGAAAATATGCTCCTAAAATGAATGCTTTAGCTGATCTTGGAACAAATTTGTGTCTCATGGTCCCTTCTGCTGGGATGGCTGTGGGCAGTAAGGCTTCTTGTTGCTTCCCTCAACCCTTATGGTTTAAAACAAAACATTTAAGTTGAACTGGAGCTGGTGTGGTTCACCTTGGATGCTTGAGGTATAAGCAAAAGTGAAAATGTGAGGGCTGCTTCATGAGCTGTTTGTCCATTTGTTTGGCAAAGAGGGAGGACAGCTGGGAGAGTTCACCCCAACAGTCATCTCAGCCACATTGTCCCTGTTGGCAAGTGAGAGTCTTTGCTTTCCTTATATATTTAGTTTGTGTAAATGTACAAAGTCACCACCATTCACAGCTCAGAAAAAGCGAAATAGTTAAGGATTCAGCTGCAATTAAGCTTTGAGAGCTGTCTACGTGACTTCCATTTATGTCTTTAAAAAAAAAAAAGTCTTTATACATCTCATTAATTTTGTTCAGTTGCTTCTATTCAAAATGATAAAAATCTATCTGAATTCATGCCTCCAAAAATCTGTTGGACAGTTCTATTTTCCATGTGTTTTACAACCAGCCTACAATCTTCTTCTATAAAAGTCACATAAATCCAGAGCCTTATGAACACACAAGTCAATATGCTCTAGTTGGATGGTGGGAGGATAATAGTCATGTTAGTTAAGGCACTCATAGAATCTTTGCGCTTTTGTTCTGCTTTTCAAGGTTTTTGTCTTTGGCTTTTATCACTAATTCCCAAAGATTAGCTCTAACAGAGGTAAAGCTGTGAAAACAAAATACTTCCTCTGATATATCTCATTTATACAAAAAGGTTTAGGTACTTACGTTACAGGTATTACTATAATACCAGAATCTGTCACAAATCTTTAAACTGTTTTTTTCACAAACCCACAATAAGGTGGTGAGGTACAGCGCAACCCATTTTACACAGGGGGACTGAGAAACTAAAGTTATGTTGGTACGGGTTTTAGAAGCACGTCTTCTGTACTGTTGTACATTGATACTATTGGCACTGCTAAGCCCAGAACTGAGCCTGCCTGTAAGCTCCTTTTAGATACAGTCTGGTTTTCTTTTTGACCCCTAAAGCCCCCTCTGTCATTATGTTAAAGTCATCTTAGAAATGATGGGACTATTTCAAAGATTGATTTTGCTTTTTAATGTATTATTTAATTGCAATAATTTTTCTCCTATCGTAGAATCTATTCCTTTATGCTACTAATTTGTTCAGTCTCTTAAGTACAGAACTTGTGGTCTTTGAAAATTCTGTTTATGCATAATTTATGTACAGTTCATTTGCCTCAATTTGACCCCAACTTACACAGGACAAGAGAAAGCTGTCTTATTGCACTAATGTTTAGGAATACCTTCAAAGAAATTACAGTATTTTTTTCTACATGAGGAGCTGCTAAGGTTGTTTGCAAAATTTCCTTTGTATGTGTAAGTTTGCTGGTTCATTTCCTGCCTTCAGATCTTCTGTAAGATCTGTTGCTTACCAATGTGGACTGAAGCTGATGTCTAAAAGTCTTACATATGTAGTCCCAAGACAGGAAGCATGTGAGGATTTTTTTTTAATTTTTTCTTTTTAAATAAAAACTTGTGTGAAATAAGACTCTCAATTGAAGTTCGTGAAGTCAGATCTTGACCTTTGGATTTGTTATGCTGCCAATTATCTGATTCTGTTTCTTTTTCCCCTTCTACTTGCAGGCCATCAATAGCACAAACATGTCTTAAGTATGCAGTTTTGCTTGCATGCTAGGTATAATGTTGGCAGAAACATAAGGATTTTTCCACCCATGGTGCATATAAAAAAATATGCTATCCTTATTCTTGTGTTTTGTGCTAGGGACACATTCAAACTTGTGTAAAGGGAAGAAGTGCAGCTTTCTATGCCAGGACTCTTGAAGAAATAGATTTTTATGAAATGTTATCTTAACACCTCTAAGGAACAGACAAAGCAATCTGAGATGGCTATATTCCTTATACTTGTTTATAGAAAATACGCAAGGTTTATTTAAAAGAAAAAACTGAATAATTTAATTTCCATTAAGAAATGTTTGTTATTTATACATTGCATAATACGAAATGAACTTCAATTGGGAGAAATTATCTAAAATTCCATAACCTGCTTTTTGTACTACAATATTTCAAGTTATTTGTACATAATTGCTACTTTTTTTTATAAATTTCAGTGAGTTTACAAAGCATCTACAATGAATCATTCCCTTTTGAATTTCAGATGGCATCCAAGCTTGGTAACAGAAGGTACAAGGGATTAATATTTTGCTGCAAAACAACAGTTTGAGCAGGTGGTACTTGATGCTATTACACATATAGGTCACTTGGGAGAGTGCTTAATCAGTGAACTGAATATTAATTAGGACAGCTTTCTCAGCCAATTTTTTTAAAAGGAATACTTCTTAAGGAGGGGGGAGAGAAACCCCACCAAACCTACCAAAGCCTGGAGTTTTGAAAGTTAAGCTTATTATTGTAAAAACTTGCTATACAAGTTGGGATTCAGTTTGGTGTGGTGTGGTGTTTTTTTTTTTTTTTTGATGGACTAATTTTGTGATAAATAGGAGCCACTGTGAAGTATAATCTGGATGTGAATCCAGTCCTCCCCCTTAATTTTTCTTGAACTTTTCTCTACTTATCTGCCTGTTTTCAGACTGTCCTGTTAAATGCCTGACTAAAAATGTTTGGTGACTTGAAGCTGTAGGTTTGCATAGGTACAAAACAATACTTCATGAACTTTTTGGCTTGAAATCCTGAAAAGAAATATGGGATTAATGCATCTGAATTAAAAACTAAACTGTTGATGAAAGCAGAAGAGAGAAACTGCTGACTTCATTGTGTGAGTTGCAGAACATAAAATCCACTTTCTTTGACCTTTTTTTTTTTTTTTAACCAAGTCATGCTTTAAATACTTCTAAATTATTCAGGATCTTGTTTTATAAAGTGTAAGGTATGTTTGCAAGATGCTTAGATGCTCTGAAATGTAATATTAATCTCTTTTGGTCATGCGTGACATTACCATGGATTAAGTCTGAAATTCAGAAGTCCACCAGAAGAGCTGATGGAGTTTCCTGAAGGTAATGCTAACTATTGCTTCTGCAGTGCCCACAGTACAGCAGCTGGCATTGATATGCCATATCAACATGCCTCTGCTGCACTGTCTGAAACTCCTTTAGGAGCTTTTATTTTTGCCAGAGCTCCATTTGGGAGCCGCTGGCTGTCACGGATGTGTGACAGTGATGAGCAGCAAGATTTTCCCTCTGCTCCAGGCAGGGGCATGGGCACTGCACAGCTGTCTCCTGGAGTGGGTGCTTGGAGGCTCCTCCACTCAGGGTGAGGAAATGTTTCACTTGGAAAATAGGCTTAGACATGGAGGAAGTGAGGGTGGTCCTAGGGGAGGGCAGGAGCCCCCAGTGTGGGGCTAAGACCTCCTGGGAGGCAGCTGCCCTGCCCTGCTTCCCAACGTAGGGAAGAAAAACATCCTTTTGGGTGAGGCAACTTTAACTTCCTGCCCACTGCCTTCTGAGTTCAAACCTCTACTTCTGTTTCCCTCCCTGGCTCCCACTAGCTTTTAGCATTGTGCTTTCTATCCTTCAATGAAAGGTCCTGGCATGGTGTCTTGTGCCTGTATTTTCAGGCTAGCTCCTGCATTCAGGCAGTGCATGTGTGATTCCACCTGGGGCTGGATGTTCATGTTAACTGCCCCGAAACGCCTTTTAGAAGGTCAGGTCTTCAGTGAAAGTGATGCATGCCTGATGAGATGCTGCATGTTTGTTTGGTTTTTTTTTCTTTAATAGCCTTTTCCTTCTGAGGCCTGTTTTAGCATCATGAGGTGATGAAGTACTGTGAATACTAGTGCTTTGACATATTTCCACCTGCATTTGGGTTAAAATGTAACGTCACTTTATGGTTACTACCATGCAAATGGGTGCTCATCTTTCCTGAATAGCAGGCCATTCCCTGAGTCTCATCATTTGCTCATTGACAGCTATCAGTAAAATTCAGGTTTTACCCGTATTGGTAATGTAGTCCTGTGAATATGAACATATTTCTGTTTTTCACTTCAAAGATAAAGTTAAATATGTTATTAAATATTTAAGATAAATATTAGTTAATAGTTGACTCCAGTACTTAGCTGAAAGAGGTTTTTCTTTGTTGTCTGCTGCTGTAAGCACCTAGCAATGTGTGAAATATCCCAAGCTGAAAGCAGACTAGAGGAAACAGATCTAGGAGAAGGAGAAGAAAAATTGGGGTAGAAAGGAGTTTGAAACTGACTCTGAATTGGACACTACCTATACATAAAGAATGGCATCCAGCTGGCACTCTGTAAAAAATACCTGGGATAAGAAGGTAATGCAGTGGAATAGGACTTGGAGAAAAAGGGAAAAATGTCCCAAGAGATTTCAAGGTAGGTCTGCATAAATGGGAACACTTTGGAGGCTGAGGCTAGGAGTATTGATTCTTAGAGTAAGTGCCAAAGTTAGCTGGTGCCTAAGAAAAAAGTGTAGGTATTTCTGGATATTAAAGTAATGGACGTAAGGTGGCTAGCCTGAGGAATGTAGGATAGGGAACTAAAAAACTAATAGAACAGCTAGGTGACGTAGGTCAAAAGGGTGGGATGAGGGTAGATAGTCTAGAAGGGTATCCTGAATTTTAACAAGAAGCATAGAATTGGAAAACTGAGATTTGGGAATGGGGAAAAATGACATAAAACTAATATAGATTTGAGTGATGGGGTAGAAGACAAAGTTTATTGGGAGGAGTTGGATTGTTTGAAAGTCTGTTGCCAAAAGAGCATGTCTCCTGCCAGAGCCCGCAATGACATTCCATGTTCTTGACTCTTGTTGTCAGCAAATGTGAAAACTTTCTGGCCAATTCTATCCCCCCAAAACCCACAGTGTAACAACAACTGCCACCATTTACTCCCCCAGCTCAAGGGGAAGAGGTCTGTTTGTTGTATTGAGTTTCAAATACTATTAATAGACAAAGTGCTCATAAAAGACATGGGATTTTGTTTTAATTCTGAAGAAGCGAACAAGGATGTTGTTAATAAATAATATTAATAAAAAGAATTATTAAAAGATCAGTGTGTAGTCAAGTATGGTTAATGATTCTTGCAACAGAAGTTTGCCTCCAGTTGTATACTATACAGTAGTCCTTAATTATGTTATCCCATGCTATTTTTTTCCAAAGTATTCTTGCCTTATGCGGATTGTGAGATGAACAGGGTTTGTTTAATGAACAGATGTTCACTATTTTGTACAATGTGTGGCCTCAGGCCTTATTTCCTGCATTTTATTCAGACCCTTACTCTGAAGTCAAAATTATTCTTTTCCTCAGGGGCTTTTCATAATGCTCATCACTGTAATATCTGAATAGCTTCTCCCAAAATAATTAAGTTACCTTCACAACACCCTTGAGCTGTGCAAGCCTTCTCTTTTACAATCAAGCAATAAAGGCAGAATGAGATCAAGATCAAGTATCTCCTCTATTTTGAGTGCCAAATCTGAGACATCCAAGAACCTGTCAGGACGGGCACTTTTTGTCAGTTTGTTTTTAGGCACAAAACGTTAGACTTTGGGCCTTTATTTCCAAATCTTAGTGCCTGCTAATTCATATCATGGGACGTTAAATTGGGGAACCTGAAAAAGAGAAAGCCAGACTTTCTCATTGTCTCTCAACATTTGGTTTGTGTGATTCACTTTAACACCCTAAACATCCTCTGGTAGGATCAGAATCTGGGCCTTAAAGTAGCAGTTACCTTGACACAACTTGCTGCTTTTTCCTCCCTCTTCTACTGTTAAATGTGTGCAAGAAATTGGACAGGGGTCCCACAAATGAGCATTCATCCTTAGTCACTCTTTCTCTCTGGAGTGGACAGGATCTATGCCAAAGGAAGCATCTTTTAGTGAAGGAGTCATAACTAACTACATCATTTATCAGCCTGCTTATATAGTGTGGAGGGGCTAAACTCAGGTTAAGGTTATAGTCTTCGGTCCACTATTGTTTGGGTTCATTAGCACTAGTCTTTGAAGCTTTAATGCTCTCCCTTGTATTGCAGAGTATTTTGTAATATATTTTCTTCTTTAAACAAAGACGACAATCTAGAAAATGTGCAATTATAAGGGAATAAAAGAGTACTCCCCAGTCTCTTAAGTAGATTATGAATTTGAAGATATTGTTTATATGACAATGTATTTATAATACAGTACATTCCCAGTTTCTAATAATTTGTAGACTGTTCACTAAAGTTTTGATATGGAAAAAAAAAAATCAGTGGAACTTGTCATTTCTCTCTGAAGTAGTTAAATTAAACATTTAAATTAAGGAATGATTCCAAAATACCAGTATTAATAGAAATTAAATTTCAGTGCCATAAATACAGCAACTGTCCAGAAAAAGCCCTGATTAGAGAGGAAGCAGCTGTTACAAAAATTGCTTCTCCTGATGTTGACAGGAAGATTTTGTTTTTAATCCAGGGAAATAGAGAAATGAACTTGTGATGCTCGTTACTGAAAGTTTAACTACTCAGACCACTGTATTCCAAGAGCATTTTGGAATACCTGCTCTGTTCTTGATAGGATGATACCTTCCTGTACTGTGTGAAGCTCATTGCCTGATAGATCTGAACTATCTTTTTGCCTTATAGTGCCAATTCATTACTAACCCATCAATAAATGTCATGTTTGGAGGCCTTTGAGAAGTAATCCCATTATGCTTATCAAAACAGACCAAGTTACATTGAAAATGACAATAACAACACTTATATACACATTATAAGTGGTTAAACTTCAAGCTTGGTTGACAGAAGGCTTATTGATTGTTTCCAGTCAACTGGAGCCCACAGTTCACTTCCCCCTCTTGTATTACTTGTGTACACCAAAAATGATACCTCTCACAGGGTGTTCTTCCAGGAAGGCTCTTTAGTTGCCCCACATGGAGGCCTCTGAAAGCTGTTCCACTTTATATAAAAGGAATTTAAAAATGTTCACTGGGCTGTGAGACTGAGTAAAGATAACAAGCTGTATGGCTTGCTGCTCTCTTTCTTGTTAGAAAATCTTGAGTTTCAGTCTCTGTTTCAAGGACTTTTTTGTTCATTTTTACTGTATTTCATCCAGTGCTGGTAGTATTATTTAACACCTTCCCCCCTGCTTATGTATTTAAAGGCTTCACACTTTTTTTTAAGCTTTTGAAGTAAGTGTTTATGTGCCTAATTTCAGAGAAAATTCCACGATTATATGTAAAGGTTCACTCCTGTAGGTCAGAGTTGTAGAAACAGGTGTGGGAGTTAACACCTGGGGAGGTCAAAACCTGCTGATTATAGGTTCCTAGTAGCTGTATCTGGTAACATCCTGCTCAGGGTAGTGGTTGCTGAAGGCTTTATTGCTTTTTGGCTGTCTTATTTCAGGGCCGTGTCTAGGCTACAAAGTGCCCAAATACTAAGACTAGTCAACACTGAGCATTTTAACGAATGTGCCCTTTGTGGATGTAGCTTTAACATCTCTGTGCCTACTACTCCGCTCGGTAGAGATATTTCTCTGTCATGTGTAGCTGTGAGATGGTAAGATGCCCAGATAATAGGCTGGGGACATGTTGCAGAGAGATAAGAAATGCAAAGAGTGCTTGGGGAGCCTGTGTAGTGCCTGCCATTTGCAGGGGGACCAGACCCTGTGTTCCAGAACTGGGGGGGGCCTTGTGGGGCTCAGAGTGAACTGGGAAACAGAGGTTTGTGTCATAGCAGCTCCTCCTACAGGGATATGCTACTGGCAGGCTAACCTAGGTCCTGAGATGATCCTCCTTCAGTTCTGAAATTTAAGAACACCTCTCCCCGCCCCCAAATTGTTGATAGGGATTTGTTGGGGTAGGGAGAGTCTTTGTGTTTGTTCAAATCCCAGTCAGGCTGCTCACCCTGGAGAAGACAATAACTACTAACTTTTTAATGGCTTTTGTGGTACAATTTTGTTTATTCAGCAGTTCAGCCTGTTCTCTCCATCTCCCTGCCGCTCAAGCCTGCACTGATACACTCCTCCCAGTGGCTGAATTTGGCATATCTTTCTCAAATCAAAAAGTTGCACTGAACTTTGTTAAGCAACCTTGAATTTTTTGCTACTCTGGTTTGTTGTACCTCCTAGTGTAAAATATAGAGCAGTGGCTAGCCTCTGGAACATAGTTTGCAGGTAGTGGCAGACTGTGCTGTTCATTTGATGGTTATCTTCTGAAAGAAATACTTGCAGACTTCTTATAAGCCAAGTAGAAGCTGTCACTGCTCAGAAAGTTGAGCTGCTGGTATAAAAGCATCAGTGCTTGCAGCGTTACACTTTTTTGGAAACTTTGCTTGCTGATTTTTGAATAGGGCAATGGCTTTTAAGGTTAGTGGCAGGGTTTATAGGGAGAAATGAGTGTGAAGAAAGCTTTGTTCATAATTCATTCTATGCTTGGATCTTACGGATTTCAACTCAAAACAGCACAAGAAAAGGGGAGGAGGGGGAGAAAAGATGAATGGCACCATATGGGTTGCTGCAACAGAGACCAGATGTGGGTGGGGAGCATTATGCCTATTTCATAACAAAGACACTATGTCTGTGTCAGTACATAGGGAACATGAAAATAGCAGTTCACGTTCTGCTTTTTCCCTGACTGAAGCTGTCTTTCGAATGACTGGATTTGACAAGGTCATGATCTGTGTGTCTTGTGAATTTGACTGATCTTAATGACCTGAGACAGGGCAAGCAGAAACTGTCACTGTCAGAGGAAGGTTATCCAGAACACCAGAAAGAGTTAAGAGCATCTAATATTTATGAATGCGGTGGTGAAAGTTGCTAACACGACATAAAAATGTGCAGTGCGCTACCTGAGCCCGTAGAAGGTGGCACGGCTGCTGTGCCTTGTTGTCCACTCCCGCTCTGTGTTTCTAATTTGCGGGCAATTTGGCAAAATCCATTAGTTCTTTCTGTGACCATTATCTGTGTATGCATGTACATATGAGAAATATTTACTCTTTCATTTAAGGTGCCCAATAGACTCCATTGACATGTTTGTTGCTTTTTTTCAAATGCTGAAGGAACAGTGGGTCAGAGTGATGATAACAAAATAGGTATTTCTTTCCCCAGTTGTATCTGTGCTACAGAAGTTGCTGTCAGTCATCTGTGACCAACACATCTGGAGTTGACACTTTCAGCTGAAGCATTTTTGGGGACGTAAACAATGCTGAAAGCTCCTAGGAGAGACTCTTTTTGTGCTTTTGTATTTCTTAGCGTAGTGAGCTCTGTTGGATTCTCTGGGTGCTGTGTGTTACAAAAAATAGGAAAGGGAAGACAGGTTTTTGAAAGTGAGAGTTATTTATAATCTCACACTATGGAAGTATTCATTTTTGTACTACGTAATTAAGAAATTAAGTAAAATTTTTATTTTGTGTTATGAATTCAAAATGCTAGTAACAGGTAAATGTGTTTTCAATTATATGTATTGTACAAATAGAAAGATGTTTTATAATTGTGATCTGATCATGCTAATACATTATTAAGCACTTATCATGTGAATTCAGCAAGTCACTTCTGCTCTTTCCCATGCTGTCAGGTCATTTTTACAATTAGTTCAGTGCAAAGATTTCTTTGTTTTACTTATCTTAGGTCTGCAATGCTGGAGATGACCACTGGATGGAACCATTACATTTTACTTAATATGGTGATGCAAAACCTTGCTGTATGTGACTGAAATACATGTTTGTAAGAAAAAAGCTTTTATTAAATAATGATGTAACCATTAATGTTTGATTTTAAAAAAAAGTATAAAACCATAAAGCAAGCAGATTTTAAGTAGTGCTTCTATGAATTTGGAATGGTCAAGAGAGGATATTTTCTCTTCTGCAATCTACAGTTATTTTATTTGGAATAATCAGAGTTGAAAAACAAACAGAACTTAAATTACACTTTTTGAAGTCGTGAGGCCTTATCAGAAAGATACTGTGTATGCTATACAGTAGTATTAGCCAGCAGATTATGCAGTTAGAAGTTTTTCAAGACTTAATGTTGTTTGGCAGATAGCAAAAAGCTTCCACTGTGGGAGATGTTAGGCAAGAGGCTTTTAAGAAGTCATGCTTCAATTATTCTGGTTAATTAAAAAGAAAGTTAGTCTGTAATTAAGGGAGTAGTTGTTCCTATTTTTTTCCAAATGAAGTTCAGAGCTAATTTAGAGCTAAGATTATGGTGTTTAGTCTCTCTTGTCTTTCACTTTGAGTGGATGAACGTGATGGTTGTTGTCGTAACACTGTGTGCTACATGTGGGACCTCCAGAGATGAACATTTTTGTTGATCAGCAGTTTGAATTTAAAGAACTAGCTCCTATATTTGGAAACTTTAACAGATCCATGTCATTTCAGATCCATGCTAAGATATTCTTTGCATGATGATGAATATGATAGCAGGAAAGGATTACAGTAGAAAGCTATCTTCTGACTTGTTAACAAGGCATTTTGCTTAAATACAAATAATAAACTTCTGTGTATAGTGGTGGTAAAACAGGGCCTTTCTTGCCCCTCTTGGAGATGAAAATATGGTAGTAGCAACTCATTATGGTATCATTCCCTAGGTAGTGGACAGTGGGCAACTCTTATTACGACCCAAGCTCTATATACTTATGCTAGATTCCTGAAATCTTCATTTGTCTTGTAAGCATGTCAGGAGGTGTTATGGAGAGTGACTGCATTCGTGGGTGGTTAACAACTGACATGGGGCAGGTTAACAACACGCAGAGACTTTTTCCTCCTTTTCTGTCCTATGTTGTAGTGGCGGGATTGGAAAAAAGGAACATAGCTTCTGAATGTCTGTAGTACCTTGTAAACCATGTGATATTTAGCTCTTTAAGGAAATAGACACATTAAATATACCATATGATATTAATGTTTTACTTTTTTTTTTTGAGTGGGTTATACCTTTTTAATAAGACTGAAAAACATTGGCAAAACTGCCTCTGAAAATATGAGTGCTCATACACTTTCTGCCAACGCAGTAAGAGGATTTAAGGAGCACAAACAGAAGTAGTTCAGATAGATGAGTGCAGTCCTATTTAATCTGAGACTCTTTTGCAGTTGTTGGGTTTGTTAGGTGCTAGGGTTTGTTAGTATAGTGGCTCTATGGATCTGCACATGAACTACTGAAATTCTGCTTGTATTAAAATGTAAGTTATCAAATTTGTAAAATGATACCAAAGTTAAGCTAAATATTTAAACCCATTATTCCTTTTGAAAGAGAAGAAAAGAGCACCTTAGAGGCAGCCTTCATTTGTTAGGAATTTGGAGGAAATCCAGTCCTTATGGGGAAAAGAAGATGACATGTCTAAATTGCAGCATAAAGCAAAAGAATGATTAGTTAGAGCAAACTATTAGCCTTGGTGTTTTTCAGCCTTACTTTTCAGATTGCTAAAACCCAACAGAGAACAGCTGTATTTCCCAGGCTAGATTAACTAAGCCTGCTGCTTTGTCTCCTTTGCTATGACTTGAGTGTGAAGTGGTGGCAGAGCTCTTTTTCTCCACTCACCCTAGCAGTTATCTTTAAATTAATTTTAAAAAGAGAACAGATTTCACAAGATTTCCAAAAGCAAAAATCACCTTGTTTTTTGAATATTTGATGAAGATTATTCAAGTCATAAGTAAGAACAAAAATATTTTTCTGGTAAGTAGCCTTTTCATGTTTGTCACTTGCATTCATTTAGCCTCTACTCTGACTTCTGCTGCAGGAATGCATACCACCTTAAGTGTGTCACTATAGATGTCATTTTGTGACATCTCCAGCTAGGTAACTCTACCTACTTCTGCTTCTGGTTGTGAAGAATTTTCTTATGTAGCCGTTGGCTTAGACGGCTTGTTCTTTAGATGGCTATTGGTTTAATAAATATGAGCTGGGGGGCTAACCCTGGGTAGAGCTTTCCTTTAAGGAAAGTGAAAATTAATTCTGTTGTATCATTATCAGTTGTAATGTTGACATCTGCCTGTTGTTTCACAGCACCTCCCAGATGCTGAAGTTTCCAATCTGCCCTGCTTCATAGCTCCTTACCTGCCTTGCTGCTTGCAACTAGACTACCACAGTGTAATTGAGAATGTCAGGCTGCACAAGCATCAGATGATGGATGATGAGATTTTTTTTGTTTAAGACTAACTAACTGTTAACTTGTTAATTGGCTAAAATTCCTACATCAGAGATCAGTAGTTTGTGCTGCTAATTGTCATGATCTGGTATGTGAAACTGTGCTGACACTGGCAATACTGGCAGACTGGAATAATTAGAAGTACAGAGAACCAAAACCAGGGTACTTATAATCTAATTGATTTAATGGGATATTCAGTTTTTCATTGCTCCCACCTGCCTCAACAATAATAAGAATAGTGTATGAGCTGCCTCACTTATTGGAAGCTTGATTAGTATTCCAGTATATGATCAAACTCTGTAACCAAATAGGCAATGTATGAATTAGTGTAAAAGACTCTCTTCAGAGTAAGGTATGAGTTTGCACAACATTTAAAAGGGAAGCCAGAGCTCATTGGTTTTGAACTTTTGGCTGCTGGGGAGTTGCACATCTTGGTTGGGTAAGCATAGGAGCATGGTGCTGCTTGGATGGTGAGTGACAGCTGTGGTGGTGCCCCAGGCTGGTGGCCGGAGAGGCCAGAGCACCTGGCTGGTCGGAGGCAGGTCTTTCGGGGAGAGCCAGCACTGTAAAGTAAGAGGGCAAAATGTGTAACATAGAATACTGTCTAAAGACCCAGAGTTGTCATTAGCATGAGGTACTGCAATAGCTCGGGTGGACATATATTTTGTGGTGTTATGACTGAATTTTAAAATATGTAATCCAAAATGGTTTAGAACTATACGTTTCTACAAAAAAGTTTCCACACTTTGCTTTTTCATATGGAGTTGAAGTGGTGTGGGTTGTTTCAGTTTTGTGGGGGTGTGTGTTTGTTTTTGCTTTAAGGTGGAAACCTGTTCTACTTGTAGGATAATATTGCTGAGCCTGTTATCTCTCTATTTCTTCTCGTCTTTCTGTTTTGTTCTTTGTATTCCCTGTTACGTATTTTTCTTCTCTTTGCTTTGTGCTCTTTTACTTGCCAATATAGTATCTCCTTTGCATCGCAAGTGATGGTGGGGAGAAGTCTGCTCCTGCAGTTGCCTGCCCACGTAGTTGGCACAGTGCGGCTGGTCGCTTAGCGCAGTGGAAATGTCGCACCAACATTTTGTAGGACGGGGGGTGCCGGCACCTGAATGGTAGCCTTGATCCATTTGGATCTTCTGCTAGGAATATAAAGAATTAGAGCTGAAGTTCAAGAGAAAGGCTGGCCAGATGTGTTCAGTGCTGGGTGAAATCAGAGGGGATAAAGTAATATAAAGGAGGAACACAGAAGGGAAATGGAAAGCATTGAAAGATGAGTTAATGGCTGCCCACAGGTGACATATGTCATAGAGCAATAAATACAGTGGGGGGGGGAGGCCAAGGTGGATGAACAAGTAAGTACAAAATGCAATCACAGATAAGAGGAAAAAAAAATTGAGAGGTAGAGATCCAAGAAAAGGCTGGGAGGAATATAGAAAGAAGTTGAGGGAGTATAAAAATTGATGAGAAAAGCAAAGGTGGAATATAAAAAGGTGATTGCCCTTATTTTTTTAAAAGAAGAGTTTGAGATAAAATGACTTTTTTTTTATCCAGGTAGAAAAGGCACTCCTCTCGCCTGAGAAATCCTGAAGTACTGGGAGAAGGTGAGGATGATGGTAGTAGTCTGCTTCAAATCAGTTCAGAAAGAGCTTAAAAACGACGCGGTGGCTCACCGTGCCAGCACTGAGGTGCCGTGCTGTGCCGGGGGGTGCCTGGCAGGGCAGAGCAGGACTGGGGCTCGTCGGCAGCAGGGCCAAGCCAGGCAGCCCCAGCCCTGTCACCGGGCCGAGGTGTGGGGAGGCCGCAGCCAGGCTGAAGCAGGGCTGGGCTGCCCAGGGAGGCCGGCCCTGCCTGCCGGGGCCGCTGTGGAGCCAGGGGCGGAAGCGGCCATGTTTGGCAGGGGTAGGAGCAGCAGGCCCTGTCTCCCAGGCTCAGCTTCACCTCTCTGCTCTTCCCACTACTGCTACTGGGAAGACTTCCCCCTCACTCCAGCTGTCTGCCCCCACCTTGCAGTTAGGAGTATCTTGGCACGGTTTGGGTTTTTTTCCTCAGTGAGCTGGAGTTGCTGCTTCATCAGGAGTGTCACCAGGCAGGCAGTATTTGGCCTCCCAGGAAAATGTCGTCACTACTCTTCAAATGCCAGCCTCTGCTTAAAGAGGATTTTCTGCTTCCTTGTTAGAAAACAGCATGATTTTTCTCCTTTCTTCCTTGGTGCAAATTGTCCTCCTAATTGTAAGTACCAGAGTTCCTTGGATTTGAAAACAGATGATGAAGTATAGACCTGAGCTGTGAGCGTTTTGCCTCTCTTCAAGTCTCCGCAGCTTCTGCAGGGTAAAAACCTGACAAAACCAGACCCTCCCAGCTCCAACTAAGCCCTTTTTCTTTAACATTTAAATAGTTTCCTGCAAATCAAAGTACCCTGTTCAAATGTACATACTGACTCCCCCCAACCAGCTGGGTATTTAAAACTTGATAGAAAATACAGTTTCTTAGTAAGGAAAATTCTTTTGGTATAAATGAGTATTTTTTTAAAAAGACTATTTCTTCACCAGAATGAGTTAAGTTTTTCACAGAAAACACAGAAAACAACAGCCAATAGCTTGACCACAGTGGCATGTGGTGGGGCAGTGAGGTTGAAGTCCCTGCTTTGAACCAAAGTGTGCAGTCATCTGCTGTGTGTGTTCAGCTTTCATTATGTTTTAAGAAAAAAAACCACAAAAAAACCAAAACAACAGAACCAACCCCACAAACTTTTGGGTGACCCTAGATCAGTTATACAGCTTTTGTTATACCTCAAAGTATCATATCAAGAATCTATTTTGTATGAATTCTTTTTTTTAACTTCCTTTTCAAAAATCTTTAGGACTTTACCTGTAAATACTTGAAAACTGCATATTTATCCAACAAAAAAAACCCCACCTAAAATGCATGGAACATGATTTAGCCTGTCGGTCATCTGTCACTTGTTCAGAGTTTTTGTCTTGGAGACAGGGGAGGTTATTTTTCAGTATACATTTTGGTAGTTTTGGCTGCACACTTTATATTGCATGGATCTTAGTGCTTGTGTATAGTAACGTGACCTGTAATTCTTAGACTTTAGTTCCCCAGGTAAATGACTGCCATGGATTGATGAACAAGGACATTTCAGTAACATCTTCCAAAGTTAAACTGACAGGTTAGAGTCATTCTGTGCATTTACTGTCACGTAACACCCAGAGAGCATGCAGGAGGGTCAAGCAATAGCTGAAGATGAACTAATCCCAATGAAAGTCTGTACATGCTTTACTTCAATTTTTTGAGAAAGAGGCATTTTCTTACATTCTCACTTTCTATGTGAATTTTTTTATGGCTGTAGTTCTGTGCTGCTAGAATTAGTTTGTTACACTGTTGGTGGTGGGAGAGAAAATTTGCTCCCCCTGCCCCAGTTTGATTATAGCCTTGAATATATGTAGGTGACCGCCAACAGTATCCCAGAAGAAATGCAGATTGGGTTTTTAAGAGGTCTAGGAAGAGAGTGTAGGAATTGGTGGGATTTCTGCCAGTGTATTTGTGTTAAGGACAGTACAGCACAGCATAAAAAGTTATAGCGGGCAATTCTGGAATAGCCTGCCTTAGTTTCCTAAGATTATGAAAGAAGTTGGTTAATATTCTGGAATATAAATATGTGTTCTACAGTTTGATCTTAGTGAGTTTGCTGGGGAATCGCTGCTGTGGCAATGATGGCTTTTTCGGTTGCAACTTGCTCTGCCTCTGTGTTTCTGCATGGGTCCACTTCATACGGAAAAGGGTTGCTGGAGTGCGATGCCTGAGATTGCCAGAAACCAAAGCAGTAAGTAGAAGCCTCAGAACATGAGCATGAATGCTGCTTTCAGCTGCTCTTCAAGCTTAATGTGTTCCTACCTTTAGCTGAAGGTGGGTTCTGATGGTGGCATTGTTTAAGCCATCAGATACACTGACCATGTGATAGAGTATATAAAGCATAGCTACTTGATGTTTTAGTACAGAAACGAAATCTTAAAAGCTTTTTGAAAAATTACAGGTAGAATTTCTATAGTAACATAATGAAATTGCAAGGTAAATTTGTGGAATTACCTAATGTTTTAATCCAGTGCATGTGTGCAATAGAACAAGCTAAGCAAATTTTCAATGTTTTAGAAATATTTTTAAGTACTTCATAACAAAGGTGAGAGGCTTAACACGTGCATTTTTCTGAGTATTTCTATATATTTTGTCTGAAAACAGTAGAAGTATTTCTAATAAATAGAAGTCATAAAACAGTATGCTATAAAAGTGCAATTTACTTTACACCTGGTAATGCAGGATGCAGTAGAGTAACACTAAATAAAAACTAATGCAGTGAATTTGGCAGAGTACTAACTGTACATTTAGATGATTGCGCTATTAACCTCTTCAATATACCCTCTCTAGTTTGTGGGCTACCTTTTATTACAGTAATAAGTGATAAGGACTACTATTAGCATTATGAGATTAATAGTACCCCCCAATTCAATTTTCTCATCCAAACTGTTATGACAATGACCTATAAAGTCTTTAAGATGAAATTTTTTTTGGTTCAGAGGGCCAGCATATGGCTTATGATTCTCTTAAGTCCTACTTAAGCCTTACTTTGATGTTTTATTTGGTATATCTTATATAACAATGAAGCTCAGACTAGAATATTGTATTATAGTTTTGCCCTGGTTTTTTTCTGAAGTGCTGTTCCTTCTTAGAAAAAGTTGTTCAAAGAAAGTTATATAGTTTGGTCACAAGCCAGATGCTGCTGCAGCTGAAGCTGCCCATTGCATAGTCCTCAAGTGTGCTCTTTCAGATACGTGTATCAAGATTTATTCTTGAATTAGATGGTCATACATTCTGTAATAAAACAATCTTGCAGTCTAAATAAATCTTTGTAGAATATGGCACAGAAGGCACTTTTTCTTAATCTGTCAGTTTTCATTAATGAAACTTTTTTCTTTAAACTTTGTGGTTAATTTTAGTCAGTCTGGATAGCGGTAAAATACTCAAAGCAAAACCAAAAGTTTTGCGAGAAAGTATTTTGTAAAAGAGAATAAAGTTTCTCAAGGATAAAGCTTCGGCTTAAGCTCACTTCATACTAAAACCAACAGAATTCGCCAGGAAGGATTTTATGAATGTACCAAACCCCAGAAAAGCTTTAAATGGAGTTTGTACCCTACATGCTAAAGAATCCATTCCTCTGTCAAGGATTCTCCCCACTTTGATTTTCTGATAACTAACATGGGATGAGTTGATGCTTAAGAGTAAATGGATGCTAATGATTATGGAGACAAAAAAGTGAACATAACTTGAATAATTTTATAAATCCATTGAAAACTAGATGGTGTTCCCCTATAAGCTAATGCATGCATCTCCTTCATGTGAGTATGAACTGTGAAAGTCTTTAATTCATTACTTAATTTCTGTAAATCTTCCCCCCGTTTGATATGTTTGTGCCTTCATTTTAATGCATGGATAGCCTTTTTATCTTGGTTAGGTCAAATTTAGATGTGTAATGAATTTCAATCACTTTTTTTCAAAGGTGTTTAAAGATTGTGTCTGTTTATGTGTTATGAGAGCTGTAGGGATCCAGCTTTTTTGTATCCCTTCACGTTCAGTTCTGCAGACAGTGGAGCTAATGAATTGTACTTTTCTCTGCATTCTGTAAAGGAATTGGTACCTGTGCAAAGATAAAAATAAAAAATACAGCCATGATTTGGATTAATTCCTTCAAAGGATGTAGAAGGAATGCGTTCCACTGTAACATTTCTCATTGTTCTTTTCAGGCACACTGAGCCTTGAAAACTGAGGTAAACTGAAAAAAGTCTGTGCTTTTGAAGGCAAGGAGACTGGATGATAGCACAGATCAAAATCCAAATTCCAAATGCATAACTTAGTCTTAGAAATTCATTTTAGGAAAATGTGGCACAGACTAATCCTAAATTCAGTCATAGGTCGCATGAGACTGTTCTGACATTTAGAATGGTCCTCAGCATGGCAAGCTTTCAGGGTGACATTTAGATGGAACTTTTTAGAAATACATCACGTTCTCAGGAAAGTGCTGTGGAGTAGGGCAGATTTATAGAGCGGGGAGCCTATTATGCAGAACTGTAGATCACTGCTGTCTACCAATAAGGCTAGCTTTTTTGCTAATATTCACCAAGCGTCCTTTGCCTTTCTTCTCTCCTTGTTGAAGTAACAATTCAATTTGATGATGTTCTTTTAAAATATTTTTGCTGGGAACACTAAACTTCTGTCTTTTGTCTAATCACCTGCTCAATCCACCAGCTGCTTTTCCTTTAACTGTTTCTTCCATTTTGCTTTAAGCTGCATGTTTACACCAAAGTTGGTCAGATCAAACATTGTAGATATAATAATATAGCTGGGTTCTTGATAGGATATCCACCATATTCTTGTGTACTCTATATATACAATTACAATGATAAAATAAATCCATGCAAAGTAATTTCTGGAATGCAGTGTTACTATGTGGAGTACACTGTTGCCCTGGGACAAATGTACTGTTCAGAGAGTGGAAACACATTAAAAAAAAAGGGGGGGGGGGGGAGCGGGGGGGTGGGCATAAAATGACTGTAGTTACCTGGTGTCAAATTTTGTGAAATTGCTATTATAGCGCACTTCTGGAGTTCTGCAAATTACATGGCATCTTCTGTAACATAGATAAAAATATTTCCTAGAAATCTATAACCATAGTTTCTCAAGAATGTCTAATTTTTTTTTTGATAGATCTGTGACTACTAAGCACCTCTCTCTAGACTCTGTTATGCTTCTTAACCTACTGGCAACATAACTGAATTTGGATCATCTGGGTTCAGAGGCCCAGATCCCTGAAGCTTTTACTCATGTATCCTCTTTTTCCCTGTGTATCCAGTTCATCCAGTTATATGGAGTAGAGGCTTGGCTGGCTGTTCATTTGCATTCAGCAACCAGCTTCGTTGGCCTTACATGGTAGGTACTCTTCGCTAGTGTTTTGAATGAGGGTTTCTACTATGTATCAATAGAAAGGGCTGATGAAATAGGTAGAAATAATGAATGCCTTATATCAATGCAATGTACTAAATGAACTTTGAGGCCACATCTGAGTTTGAGTATTAGAATACCGTTTACTGATGTTACAGAAATGAGCAATGGAAATGTTAAAGATGTGATATTAGAACAGTGAGAGGGGTTGTTTTGTGTGGTTTTTAGGTTAATTCATTCATAGTTAAAGTCCTTTTTACTAGTCTACCATCACATCATTTCCTTTTTCTATGTCCTCATTTATATTGCTTCTATATTCTACTGCTATGGAAGTCTAGTTTAATTAACTCTTTCACAGATTAGTGTAATTGAAGTTACAGCTTGGTAAAGCTGAGGGTCAGTGCACCTTCATGATGACTGGGGGATTAGGAAGATATTTAAAAACTTACAGTTGATAAAAATGCATGAGAGGACACCCAGTTATTAACCTGATTTCAGCTAAAAAGAAATCTGATATTGCTTTCACGATTTTAAAGAGTCCTTCCAATTTGTGAAAAGCTTGCTGCTTGCTTCTTTCTATGCAAATTTCCTAAAATTATGTGAACTCTTGATATTGCAAAATGTAGGATGCTCAACTGGTCTAGCTATGCAGATGGAATTAGATTTTTTTGTGTTAATGAAGAAAAGGAAGTATCTGACAATTCATTATTTCATTTAATGATCTACATGCTCATAAAGAGATTTACAAATGAAATACAGAAGACTATCATTCACTTAACTCTGTACAACTTGTAAAGATAGAACTAGTAGAGAATATTCATGGAGAGTTTCATTCAGGCTTCAGTTCAGCAGGTAGACAGAAAACTTTAAAAATGATCAGGTCAAGCCAGGCTGAAATAAATGCGTTTGTGTATGTACGTGAGTATCAGCTATCCTTTCCGCACCCCCAAAAAGCATAGTCCTAAAATGGTGGTATGTTGTTAATGAAAAAATTCAGAGAAAAACAAAGGAAACTAAGGCATGGATGAAAATGGCTTTATTCCAATTTTGCTTGGCAGGGGAATAAAGTGTTTAGAGCACTCGTGCAGGGATGTGCAATGCAGGCTTAGTGGTCTCCTTGTCTGAGTGTCCTCCCACCCTACAGGTGAGTGCCCTAATCCTTGGTTTGAAAGGTATTTTAGGGCTGCTTCTGCTCTTCTTGGGGAGGCGCAATCCTCCCATGCTTAGGAAGAGTGTACTGGCTATCAGGGCACTCATTTTCTAAATGACTATGTTTTAAGAATGCTCCAAAACTACAAAAGAGCAAAATAAAAATTTTGAAATCAGCTTTCTGCATTAGACCTTCTATGGGGATTGAGAGGGTAGATAGGATGTTGCTGGTTTTATTTATTCCTGGTACCTACACAGCTATTGGAGTGAAATTTAGATGTCACTTTTTGTGTTTTGTTTGGTTGTGGCTTGTGTTTTGTTTTTTTTTTTTTTCCTCTCCTTCCTGTTGTAATCAAGTATCTCAACAGTAAAACTTGCAAAAGCAAGATAATATGTAATAGCAGTAAATAACTTTACGGGAACTAGTGTAAAGATAAATATTAATTAAGTAGGGTTTTTTTGTGCCTAACAAGACAATGACTAGCTACAGCTCTTAAATGAATACTTCTCCCTCACTAGGTTTTTACAAAATGTTGTATAATTAGCCTGAGTTAGAAGTTGGGAGTCATGTTTCTTTTAAATTTATTTTTGAATTATTGAAAACAAGACTATGTCAATTCCCCTTGCATATAGAAAGGGAAAGAAGCATGAGCATACAGAATTCATGTCCAGAAGTATGTGGTAAGGAATTTTACAGTTTGAAAGAGTGGAAGAAATTATAGGATCAAGATAGATTTGTTTCTCTTGGGAGATGGCAAGCTAAGTTTAAAAAAAAAAAAAAAAAAAAAATTAATAAGGCCAGTTGATGGCTAAACTGACACAAGTAAGGCAATGAACTTCATGCTGGAGGTAGTGTTCCTGTGAATGACTTCTTGTGCTGTAGCTTCAGGATGTTGCTGCAACTAAGATTAAGAAACAGAAGACTTACTTGAAGTCAATGCATAGGATTCCTACAGATCTATAGAAAATTAAATGGCTGTTCTGAAATTGTGGGATTGCCCACATAACTTTAGATAAAGCTTTGTCTTCCAGATCCTTAAACTATAATGGGTTGCTCTTTGGATTCCCAACATTCCCTAATATTTTTCATGCAGAACAGTTTTGTCTTTGCCATGAATGACCACAGGGTGGCAACATTAAAAAATGAAACCCCAAAGCATGAGCCCTTGCTAAACAGATGTACAGATAAGGGAAGGGTTGGGTCTTGCGTAGATTTGTAGACTTTCATGTTGTGTCATGAGAGGGCAAGTACAAATGGGTGTAAGCGTGTGTCTGAGCATATGGCCCAATCTTAGTTTTTTTTGTCAAGTTCAGTAGCTTAAGAGCTTAGGATTACAGCTACTAGCTTTGCTTAGGGGTGTAGGAAGAGAAACTTTATTCAGAATGAAATATTTTCAGTCTTTACTCTGGTCCAAAAATTTTTGTGACAGAAGGTAATGTTTTATTCTGATAATCCGAAGTGAAGAGTTACTGATCTGTTGAAAAGATCGAGGACAGGGCTGGCTGGCAGTTGGTGTGATGCACAAAAATATGCTGCAGTATTACCATGATAAAGGAATAGGATGAAGAGCCAACCTGCTGCTAATATTAATACTCATTTGAAATTTTAGAGTTAGTAAATTAACACATGCAGCAAATAAATTGATTTTAGAGTTCTCAGTTGCATATTAAAATGCATATATTTTGTTTTATCTTCTCTTTCTAGTATGATTTGACACTGTCTCTCATGGCATACTCCTTGAGAAGCTGGCGTCTTGTGGCCTGGATAAGTGCACTATTCACTGGGTGAAAAACTGGCTGGATGGCCGAGCCCAGAGGGTCGTGGTGAATGGGGTGAAATCCAGTTGGCGGCGGGTCACGAGTGGTGTTCCCCAGGGCTCGGTGTTGGGCCCTGTTCTGTTTAATATCTTTATTGATGATTTGGATGAGGGGATTGAGTGCACCCTCAGCAAGTTTGCAGACGACACCAAGTTGGGAGGCAGGGTTGATCTGCTTGAGGGTAGGGAGGCTCTACAAAGAGATCTGGACAGGCTGGATCGATGGGCTGAGGCCAATTGTATGAAGTTTAACACGGCCAAGTGCCGAGTCCTGCACTTCGGTCACGGCAACCCCATGCAGCGCTA
Organism: Harpia harpyja; assembly: GCF_026419915.1. NCBI lineage: Eukaryota > Metazoa > Chordata > Aves > Accipitriformes > Accipitridae > Harpia > Harpia harpyja. The sequence goes on from NC_068947.1 coordinate 30,503,122, forward strand.
CAGGCTTGGGGAAGAGTGGCTGGAAAGCTGCCCGGCAGAGAAAGACCTGGGGGTGCTGGTTGACGGCCGGCTGGATATGAGCCAGCAGTGTGCCCAGGTGGCCAAGAAGGCCAATCGCATCCTAGCCTGTATCAGGAACAGCGTGGCCAGCAGGAGCAGGGAGGTGGTTGTTCCCCTGTACTGGGCACTGGTGAGGCCACACCTCGAGTACTGTGTTCAGTTTTGGGCCCCTCACTACAGGAAAGACATTGAGGTGCTGGAGCGTGTCCAGAGAAGGGCAACCAAGTTGGTGAGGGGCCTTAAGCACAAGTCTTATGAGGAGCGGCTGAGGGATCTGGGGTTGTTCAGTCTAGAAAAGAGGAGGCTGAGGGGAGACCTTATAGCTCTCTACAACTACCTGAAGGGGGGTTGTAGTGAGGTGGGTGTTGGTCTCTTCTGTCAGGTGTCTGGAGATAGGACAAGAGGAAATGGCCTCAAGTTGCAGCAAGGGAGATTTAGGTTAGATATTAGGAAAAATTTTTTTACTGAGAGGGTTGTCAGGCATTGGAACAGGCTGCCCAGGGAAGTGGTTGATTCACCATCCCTGGAGGTATTCAAAAAGCGAGTGGACAGGGTACTCCAGGGCATGGTTTAGGGGGCATGGTTAATGGTTGGACTTGATGATCTCGAAGGTCTTTTCCAACCGAAATGATTCTATGATTCTATGATTCTATGATCAGTGTCTTTTAAAATATTTTTAAAAAGCATAAATTGTCTCGATGCCATTTCACAACTGGTTTATGTTTTTTTCTGAATGCTTGTTTTTAAAGTAGTAAAGTTCTTGAGACTTCAAAGAGCTTATGTCTTGAGATATGTACAGTTAACACCTGTTTGATTATTGCAATGTACTTATAAATGCATGTACTACACTTCATTCTAGAAACTGGTTCACAGAAGGTATAATAGTTTTCTATTATTGTAGTCTAGTGAAGTGGTGTCTAGAGGTGAATTTAAGCCTTGTTGATTAATCTATGAATGGATTGTAATCTATTTATCAGAAGGGGATTGGGTCTCTACTTCACATGGTTTGCTTTCTGCTGCTTTATTGGATGACTTGACTTTTAATAAGTAGGAAGAGGTTCTGAATGAATCACTGGAACTTTGAACCCCTCCAGGAGACAATTAGGAGAGTGTTTAATAATAAAAGATTTAGTAATCAGGCTGAATAATGGTAAGACCTACTCAATCTTCTTCTCTTCCATGTATAGAAGTATTTCAGTAAATCTGTGAGACACAGTCTACCTTAGTTGCTCGTACAAAACTGAGAGGAAAAAATTACCAGCTGCATGTCAAACTTGATATCAACTTATTATTAAGCACATCTGCAGCAAGTAATTGTGTGCTTGCATGTGTATACATCTACAAAAAGAGTAGCTAGCCCCATAAGCTGTTCCTACAACTGTCATTAATATAATACATATGAATATAAATTCCTTTCCAGACTTCTAGGTAAAGGGTGTGGCATCCTTTTCTACATGCTTTCCATGTTTTTTTCCCAGTCAAATATTTCTTTTTTTTTTTTTTTTAACTTTTTGACTTGTATGACAATAGGGTAATAGTGATTAGCTTTTCCATAGGCTTTTCCATAGCTCTATCTGGCAGAAGAAAATTAAGGATCAATGCTACCACAAAAGTATTTTCCTCAAAAAATGAATAAATTAAATTAATAATTTGAAGCCTGTTAAACTAAGAGGGAAATCACCCAAGAAATCTGTAAGCATAGGTCTACTCTGTACTGCTGAATTCTCATATATTTGAATTTCACACTAAATGGCATCCAAGTAGGACTGGTGTGCATTACTAGAAGAAAGACTAGTGTGCAGCTAGACATGTATGTTTAATATTTTCTGTTGTGCTTTTTCTGTCTAGTAGCTCCAAGTCAAGATTTAGACTTTTGCTTTGTGCTAGGAGAATGTGCAGACTTTGCCTTTTAAGGTGGTGACAGCCACTGCAGATGTCACAATTTATCACTTGGCTTTAACACAAATGTGACATGATCTCATTAAATTTCTGCCATGAGATTTTATTGCTTTAATAATTTGTTGCAATATTTATAAAATACGATGATGAATTGTATTGAATTTATCATATTATCCAATAAATAACATGACAGAACAATAAATCAATCACATTTCAAAAAGCATTAAATTTGCATTGTCTAAAATTCTATATCCAAGCATAATGAGGGCTCCTCTGAAAATATAAGGGAAGTTTATTAACTTGAAATCTTTCATGGTAAACTGATTAGTTTGGGTCTTGATCAAAAATGCCTTAAGCTATTGTCTGGTAGTTGGCAACTTAACTTTAAAAATAGAGTACTTTGGCAATGAGTATTATCTTCTCCTGGAATAGGTACCTAAACTCAATGCAGGAGCAGAGAATAAATGATCACTTGAGGCCTTCAGCTGAAATGGTTTATGTCCAATGCTGACTTGTGTCTTAATTTGGTTGAATAGTAGTGACACCATCACTAGAACTGAAGGAGCAGGAAGGAGAGTACATGAACAGAGAGCAGAGTAACCTGTAACAACCCCTTCTTTTTGTCTTAACCACCTTTTGAAGGAATCAGAGTTGCTAATTCAAGCTATCTATGAAGCCCTGAGGAGAGCTGGGCTGCATGAATTACAGGTATTCCTGGGTACCTGTAACTATACACCAATAGCTGTTAAGTAGTAAGAGAGTTAATGCCATATGTAGTAAAGGAAGGTGAAATAAAAAGCTTATATGAATGACAAAAGCAGTGACAGTTTATTATTTAATCCTCAAGGTTGTTAGGTTTTTCTTTTTTTTTACTTAAAGTATGCTCTGTTTATGTCCAGCCTCCCCCACCCCCATATATTATGTTTCATTGTAGATTGGTGCTATGGTTATTTCTAAAATTGCAGTTGTTACTTGTATGAACTCCTGTAATCCAAAGATTCCAAAACAGGGAGCAGGACACCAGTGCGATGAAAATTATACAACTACATGCAGAAACGCTCCAAACACCACTGATGCAGATCCTTGACCTACGATGTCTGCCATCCAAGTATACGGTGAGAACAGGGAAGGATGCAGACAGATGAGGAAGTACAAAGAAATAATTAAACAGTAATATCTATTTAACTCAGCTCATCGGCAGCCTTATCAAATTAAGGTTCCTTACACAGAAGTAAATTTTTAAGGATCAGAAGAATTTTATTAAGATTTTGTAAGTGCATACAGTATGTCATCCAAGCATAATACATAGTGTTGTGCTTGTTTTCTAATACAAAAAAATACATAGAGACAGACCAAAATTGGAGTCTTTCTTAAAAAGGGGAGAAATTTAAGAGGCCAAAGCAGTAATTGGGATTTCTGTGGCAACCTGGATTTAAAAATCAAAATATTATATTGAATTATGAAAGAAAAATATATCTTCCTTATTAATGTAAATCTTCAACACTTTCAGATGAGTCAACCTTTTTGCTTTATCAAAATGAAACATTTCATCTTTTGTGTATGGAGCTGAAGGGGAAGCATGTTGTTGCGGTTCAGTTCTACTTGAAAATATCTCTACCTCTGGTATAAAGGTGTTGCTTTTTTCCTTTGCACTTCTGTTCTTGCAGGTGTGGCAAGAGCACTGTTATCAGTGCAGGTGTGTGACTTCTGTAAAGAGCTGCTTCATATGGTTTGAACAGACATCATGGGAAATATAGCTATACCTGGAAGCATAGCCTAGGCAGAACAGAGATGGGAGGTCTAACTGTCCCTTTCTAAAAACTAATGAAATACACTAAGTGGAATCAAAGCAATAAGGAGTTTCCAGAAAAATTACACAACTTTTTAATTTAGCACGCTAATGAAATGTTTCAATTTAGTTTTGTCTGTCTCGAAAGGAAGTATCTTATTTTCACTTTCTGAAGGTAAAAGTGATGAAATAATTTTGCCTTTTTTTTTTTAACTCTATCATTACTCTGTCATCTTGGTAGATACTTAGCAGTTTCTGTGAAAATTTGGTGGGAAGCAGATTGACAATGCTAGGTGAAATAAGAAATTGTTACATCAAAATATCCCAAGGGGTGTTACTGGAGTAATTATCTGAATAATGTGAAGTTTTAGACCCTGATCTGAATCCAGAGGAATGACCATAAAGTTCTGTTCCCCACATCATGGTATGGTAAGGTTGAGTTGGTCTCTCTGGTGCAGGCTCAGAATGGTTTCCTCGTGCTGTGGAGTAAGGAAGCATTTTGCATCATGACATCATGTCTGATTACTGGGACAGAAAGGCATTCTTACTTGATCATATTGTATAAAGAACAGAGGATTGCTTATCCCCCTTCCCCCCCCCCTTTTTTTTTTACTTCTAATTAATGCAGCTTTTTCTTAATTTAACTTACTGGTCACCAGACTGAAGAGCTAACTCCCAGAAAAGAGAAAGAAAACACCCCAAGCAAACAAAGAGCAGAACACTTTGTGCACAGTTGATTTTACTTACCCAGTGGAGACAAATATTACTAGAAGCAACCAGTTAATCCCCTTAATTATTGCTACAAACATCCTGTGACTGAACACAGCATTGGTATATTTCTGATGTCTGCATTTAAGTTTCCAGGATGTTTAATTTGCTTACAAATTATCCCCCACCCCCAACAAATCCCCAAGTGATTTCAGACAACAACAACTACTCTTTCTAGTGTCATTGTATCATGTGTCAATCTTTATAAACTTATCTTGCCTCAAAAATCAAATGTTTCAATTTAGCTATTTACTATTATTTTAGAATTGGCCTTAGTGAATTTGTACTCTTACAGTCATATCGGGATGTTAAATATTCCCTTACTGTAGAACTTGTCTAGTTCCTTACCTTTTTTCTTTTTTTTTTAATACAGTTTTATATTGTAACAGCTTGACGAAATATTGGTCATCAGTCAAAGTTGTTTTCCCATGATGCATATTCTACTTTGGTCTGATTTTATTTTAATTCTCTGGATTAAAAAAAAAAAACTTCAGGTACTTAAGGGCAAAAGAAAGGAAAATTAAGTGGTTAAAAGGGCATAGCAATGTGTTGTATTTTAACTGTGATTCTGAATATGTAGTACGACTTCAGGTGTGTGAGTTCACATACTCTCAGCTGCTGCTTTACCTGGGTTGGTGTGGCTGGGCACTGACCCAGAGCCACAGCTCTTGAGCTGAGCTTTCCCCCACCATCGTTACCGTCTTTCCCCCACTGATGCTGGGAAAGCAGGGAGGAAGAGTTGGCGTGACTTGAATATGGAGGGCTGCTTCAAATGGATGTGACAGAGAATCAGCAGATAAAACAAGCCTTCAACTTAGTTGACAGTTGAAAGATTTTGATGATCCTTCCTTAACAGTTTAGTGTTGTGTTTTGAAATTTTTTGTAATTTTTTTGAAAATCAATGAAATAGGATAGAGGCAGTATTTGTGGTACTTTCATAGAAATATCTGGCAAAATAATGACTGCTCAATCCTTTTAGAAATAGCAGCAGAGCTAAAAGTTTGCTTGGACTTCGGATGTTTATGCTATATAGCTATTACTGTGAGACCATATCATGCTTCTCCAAACTATGGATACATTTTCTTCTTTAGGACATACCTGGTTTCTTTTACCTGGGTGGAGAAGGTTAGTAAGTTTGGTGCCCTTTTTTTATTGCTGCTGCTTTTTCTTAAACTGTTATACATCTGGTCTTAAAGGTAAAGTTACTTACAGGTAGTAATGATGTGTTTTATTTACCTTAACTTGGCATAGTTTTGGTTTCCTTTTGCTCCATTTTGAAGACTAAATGGATAAAAACTTGGTGACTTCCTTCTAATAGTCAGCAATCTTGATTTCCACCCATTTTCTTAATGAGGATAAATTAGATGTGGTAGCACTAATTTAACTAGAGGTATAGGAGCTTTTAGTTCTATGATTTACCACCAAGAGTATTCTTTCTCTCCCCTCACACCCCCTGCCAAGGCCTACATTCAGACAGACATTTAGCACTGCATGAGATAGACATGTTTTATGTATGGTTTTACATTTTGAGGAAATACTTCAGTTCCACTGAAAATAATATTTGAATGAATAATAATATTGATATGTTTCAAAGTGCCTTGGGTTTTTCTCAGTTGTTTTTTCAGGTGTGACTACATTTCAAGTTCAGATAAAGTGAGAGTTCACTAAGGATTTTTGGTATTTTAATTTGAGGGTTAAATTTACAAAGGATGAAGGTAGCAGATCCCGAACGGGTCTGGTCTCCCTAGGGAGCCAGCAAGGGGAATAGCTGTGCCAGCTTCCATACCACACCACACCCAGCACTAAACCTGGAATTTGTATGTGCACGTTTTGGTAATTATCTGTGTATACTTTTCAAAGAGGACCTTTTAGTGGTGTTATCAATAATTGTAATAAGGAAGTTCTTTTGCATTAAACTAAGATCTACTTGAAAAGCCATTGAAAATTCTTGCATACATTGATTTTTAAGAATAGTAAGTGTTACAAATATTTACATTATCTAAGCAGTACTGATTTTTTCTGTGTGATAAGGTTTTTGTTTTTCATGGAGTGGTCATTTCAGAGACAAATGATTCTGTAAGACCTTGAAAGAAAAAGGTCACTTAATGCAGAATGTGCATCTGTACAATTTATACTCCAATTAATATCCTGAATCATGGCAGACAACCGAGTTAAAAATCACTATGGTTTCATGCCAAAATCCATAACATAACATTCATTTTGCTCTGCAAAATATAATTTTATTTGGAGAACATATTTGACTACATGAAGACATCAGAGTGTCTTGGATGAGAGTCTGGCAATAATCCCATATATTTGCCATCATTATATTATACAGTTGTCACTGTGTCTAGGATTGAAAAAACCCCTTCCTTTAGAAGCCTTCCTTTGCCTTCCTGTGGCTTCCCTGGGGAGAATTCAATGGTTCTGGAAGGATATAAATGCAGTTAGGTTAAAAAAATGTATATACAAGTTGGGAACTGTTCAGGCAATTTCCTTAAGGATTCAATTCTTTCCCAGACTGAGAAACCCAGGGGCTTCATACAGTTGGAGCTAGTATATGATGGACATACAGTATGTAGGGAAGTGATGCAACTCCTGTGAACCTTTATCTTAAATTGCTGCTGTACAGCATAGCAATAATCAAGGATTTCGAGTTAACACACTGACTCTTTCCTTTCCAGATTGTAAGAACATTTTTTTTTTGTAGCCTTAAAGAAAGTATGTACATAGTATGAAACATGGGAAGAAAAACTAATCATAAAAATGAGTAGTTTACATGATACTAAAAAGTAGCCATTTGAATTCCCTATACATGTTGGTATGAACAAGAGTTAGGCCCCTAAATTATCAAAGGATTTCTGAAAATCTAATCCAAACTGCATAAGCTAACAGTATTTTGTAAATCTTTCAATTTCTTAACCCCCGCCCCCAAACAAACAAACAAAACCCCCCCAAAAACCCAAAACAAACCCCCCTGCCCAGATTGATCAGTAGCCTAATGCATTTACTCTTGGGAGTCCTAGAGTATCACTTTAAGTGATTAAGTAATGGGAAAAGAGCTTAATCTCTTACAGCTTGTCTACTAGTAAGGAAGATCAAAGACAAAGTGATCAGGTTTGCCAGCTTTTGCTGCTCTTTTGAGACTAGGAAATTAAAACAGTTCCTTGTAAACTTAGATTTGTAGTCCTGTCCTGAACAAATACATTCATAACTATATGGGAAGTTGAAGAAGGGAACAATTTGTCATATCTTGAGAGAAAACTATTACCACCTTTAAGAACTAATACATCAATTTACAAAAGGTCTGTCAGCTTGATGAGATCAGCTCCAGGATAGCACTGGCTGGAATTTCTCTTCAGGAGTTGTTCTGCTTGAGCATTCGCATCTGCTGAAGACACTGTGTGCAGACTGTGCCACCTGCTCCAAGCCCACCTTGTAGCTCTGGGCCCTCTGACTTTGGGCAGTACGCTGGAAATATCCCTCCTAGATGTGTAGTGGCTACTTAAGGAAACTGATACTCCTGTAATGCTCTGTGGTGATGGAAGCAGATCTTCTTATGGGATTTCTGGTTTTCCCAGCTTTCTTTAGTGGTAGTTGATCTGATGCCTGAAGCAAATTTCCTTAGTGAAATGTGAAATCAGGTCAGTCTGGTGTTGGGTGGGGTCCTCACTCACGGAGCCACTTGGTCATTTTTATGTTTACTAATGTGTTTTACAGTTTGCTTTTTCTTCCATTTGGTCTGAAACTCTTTCACATGCAAATTACTATTTATAGTGCATTTTTATGCACGTTAGATGCTTGGTTTTCTTTGTTACCCTGGAAAACCAGTTCTTCCCAGAAAAAGTAAAACAAATTAGCTGGAGCCAACTCATCAGTAGAGAAATTGCTGTTTATATCTAAATTGAGTGAAAACAAAGCTCCATGCAAGTCAGGGCAAATTTAAACAAAGCAAGCCTGGCAAGCCTCAGCCAGGAGCCCTTGCGAGCACCATACAAAGCCTGTGGCCTGTTGCTAGCAGTGGCAATACTTGGTGTCAGGGTTGCCAGTACTGGGCAATGACAGGGTTTCAGGGTTACACAGCCTAAAGTACTTCACGGTTTTCTGTACTACCTGTTATGCGGATACGAAAGCCTACTTGGAGAAGTGCTGAAAGCGGTTGAACCTTGCAAGTGAGCTTACGTTGAGACTTGCCACAGTATCTGTGATTGCCCATGCCATTATGTTGATACCTGGAAATCCTGTTGTGTGTTGTTTTGTGCACGGAGCTTACTTAAATACACAAGTCTGACCCATGCTTGTTTTGGAGAATACAGCACTAGCTCAGTTGTTAATGGTATGGCACCTTGCCATGCTGTGTACACGTAGCTGAAAGGTAGGGAGAAGTATAGACTGGTGGAGAAGAGCTGCCCAGGAATAAATCCTCGCTTTCTCAGGGGCAGGGGCAGTGACCATCCTGGGAGCGGACCATCCTGGTCCTGACCCCCGGGGTCTGACCCAGCGTGCCACGCAGAGCATAAAGAGAAAAATTGACTGTTAGCACAGTGTGGATCTTCACTAATGATCTGATCCAACCAAATCATTATGTGCTTCACTGTAGCTATCACCAGGTGGTGCTGGTGTACATAGCCATTAACATTTTAATCTCTGTTATTTCTGGTTCATGGGGAGACTTGGTATAGTGATGTTACCTTCAGGTGCTACATTATTTTTGGTGTAATAAAAGCTAGGAGGTGTTGCTGTGTGAAATGCAGGGCAGTTTCCTTCAGAGTCTGGAGCTGACCTCTTTAAAATAGAGCCTTGAGACAGAGACGCTTCTTGAAGAGTAAGCATTGGGCAAACGTTCTTGGAAATCTTGCAGATCTCCAGAGGGTATAATTTCCACAGGAATATATGTGAAACCAAGGAAAGCTGCACTTTAAATATAATTAGTTTCATTTTCATTGTGTTGTCCTCCACTGTGAATCTGACTTGCAAAGGCTTGAAACCTTTTTGCTCAGAAAAGAGGTGGCAGTGGCTTGAGAAAAAAGGGCAATGTGAGGTGGTGTTAGAATTTTCAGTTGGGCCAAGGCATCCCCCTTTCTGCTCACAGACATCTGCATATACAAATATCATTAACAGGAAAGTAAGTGTAATTAATCTGTTAATGTAGAGGTTGTTTGTGAACTTCTATCTTTACTTACATACTTCAGAAATAGTTTCAAATGTTGCTGTTGGAAAACACTTGGTGTTTATCATAAAGGTTTCATGATATTAGCTTGCAGATGATTAAAAATGTCCCAAATACTTTTTTCACTGTAAATCTTGCACCTGTGAAATTTCATTTGATGGATAAATTATTCTGGGCAGGGGACCAAAACGAAGTAGCCAAATCACAGCAATTTGATAAGGGAATGAGAATGTATTGTAGCCAAAAGGATTTGGGTGCTGTTTTTTAAATCCTTTGAATGAGTAACAATCTCATTAGATTCTCTTATTAAATATGGTATTTATAAGCAATTTTTGAAACACCTGTTGAGTTTAAACAAATGTGATGAAATCATCTAGGACTGATATTTTTCAAATAGCTAATAATATCTGTGCTGGCTGCTGCTACGAAGTTTTATTTCATTAGTTTGTAACTTAGTAGTTCAGTTAGAATTTCAAAACCATTACCACAAACTTGTATATTTAACTTTTGATTTAATTTAAATGATTGAGGGAAGCCAACCAAAGGAAGAGCAGCTCCAAAAAATGCCCCTGATGTATAAAAAAACCTGAAACAAAGTACCTATTCCTAATACAATAGAGCACAAATTTGCATTAGATATGTCAAAGGTAATGAAGAATGTGAGAGACTGCGAGGAAAATTTACTACTTCTACATGGAAGTGAAGTAATTATTTTCTAGTTCTAAGAGTATGAATAGTTAAAAATGCCTTAGAGGAAAAGAAAACATGGGGTTAATTGATTAAGAAATACAGAAAGGGAAAGAACCTAATAAACACTTTTGCTCATTTACTGCTTGTTTGGATATTTGTCAGGTATATTTCCTAGAACTGTTTTTTCAGACAATTTCCATCCTAATGGGTAGGTCTTAGAGGACTCTTACCTTCCTCACTGTATTCTACTACCAGTGTGTCATGGATGCAGAGCTAAAGTGCTAATTATTTCATTGCTTTTCTGCATGCATACCCAGATACCCACAGGTGTATGTATGATATGGGCTGTTTCTGTACTCCTTCCTCCTCTCTCAGATCTGCACTACAAACTGACTAGGATCTGGAGGTTGGATACCCAAACTGGACAGGCTTCTTCTCTAACTAGTTTTCAGCTGCTTAAGGTTACTGTGCTTTCCCTTGTGCTATTATGTCACTCTCTCTATAGTGACAATGATTTCCTTTATGGAAGTAGTGCTGGAGCTAGCAACTTTTAATGTGATTTGACTGTGTTTTGACTTCAAAACAATGAATCACATTACTGGCAATAATGCAAAGATGTTATACTGTTCATTCAGCTGCAATAAAATTGCACCACCTGGATGCTGTAAAATAAAAATGGGCTTTTTTTTTTTTAATGGTTAAAGTACACTTGGAAAGCATAATGAGGAACACTATAGAAGATGCTTGTATCAACTTTTTCTGTCATAGAATATTATACATTCACTTAGTTAATCTAAACAGTTTATTAATTCTGAGGCCATAAAAGGCAAGTATTTCCAAAGCTTCCTTTAATCAAAACAATCCTTTTCTCTATGTAGGTAGATATTTTTTTGTTAACACAATCCAGTTCAGTTAAAATGAAGACAACATAAAATGTCAAATTTAATCTGATTCTGAAATATGGAACTACATTTAAGTTAGTAAAGGAATATTGTTTTCATAAATCAATTGAATAATATACGTCGAGTTGTAGGCATAAAACTAAAAACATCCTAGAAAAAGTATGCATGCTGAATTAACCCATAAATCAATGGTTCAGGTCCCAGGGCCTATCATTATGCAGTTCAATGGCATCTGACTTAGAGGTGAATTAATACTTGGTTATTATTTTGGAGGTTCAGGAGCCGAATTAAAAAAAAAATTTAAAAAATTTTAAATAATTTTAATTCTGGCTGAAACAAAATTTTCCTCTCAGGAAAAAAAAAGTCATCCTTTTAACCTATGCAAACTAATGTTGTAAGGACTTCAAAAAGGGACTATGTACCATTTATGAAACTTAATTGTTTCAAGTCATCTTAACAGCCATCTAAGCCATCCAAGGCATATAGGTTATCTCTGCTTTTGAATGGAATAGAGAATTTATTAGTGTTTTGTCTCACATTTCAGAAGAACTTTGTAACTATTGGGATAAAGTCATCCTAATGTTCTCTCGTGTGAGCTGTTCCACTTCATGCTAAGCATACAAATAGTACTGAGAAAACATGAGTTTTTTTAAGAGCCAAAAATTTCTACAGTAATCTGAGAGGTGACCTGTCTGAGCTCCAACTTCTGCTACAGTGACAATTTGATATTTATATCAAATAATATTTGCTGTTTATATGAAACGTAACAGGATTTACAAATAACTGCCAAAACATTTTCTACTTTATAATGTTGTATAGCAGGGTGCTCAGACAGATTGTGGAGTCTCCATGCTTAAAAATACCCCAAGCCCAACTGGTTGTGGCCCTGAGCAACCAGGTCTGCCCTCAAACCCAGTTTTCACAGACTGCATAGCCTGGCAGTTTTTTCCTCTGTCTCCTTTCCCTCAGCCTTGCTCAAGAGACTTATGTAGACTTAACACTGATGACCACTTACTGTATTACTGTATAACATATAGAAGGCATGCCATAAAGAACTGTAAAGGCATTTCACAGTGTATGCATTCTTTTTATAGGGGAATACTCCATTTAAACATTCAGTGGAACAAAATTTAGGTAGTAATTAAAAGTGTTTAACCCACATAAAAAATTTTATGTGGGCTATACAATTAATTTTATTACAGAAATTGCATTTAACTTAAGAACTGATGACCTTATCTTAATGCACTAATGTATTTTTCATTAAAATGAAACATCCTGTTAGCCAGGCAATAACCAGCAAGAAAGGAAGAGATGGAAAAGGTCCACAATATACCATGTACAACATCTGTCTTAAAGGGGGGAAAAAAAAAAAAGCCAGTAATGCAGCATTTTTCAATTTATTACTGTGTCAGATTGAAAAGTTTAAACTGTAATTAAATGGATGGGAACTACTAATACACTGTCATTTTACAACTTGGATGGCTTCTACTGCTGAGCTGTCCTACCTCCTTCAGTAAATTACAGCTGTTGCTTGGTCTTTTATGCAGGCTTTTACACGTGGGATATATTAATCATCAAGGAAGATTATTGAATGCATTTCCAGATGTAGGAACAGCCAATATTTCTTCTGTCAAATCCAGCTTCTACCTGTTTGCTACAACATTATATGTGTTTTTAGGGGTTTCTTGTATTTATGTTGTATGCTGAGAACAACATGTGTCTTGCAGATGAAGTTATCTAAATGACTTAAGATAAGTCTGTGGAAGAGTGAATATGTGAATAACACTGGTTTTGCTGTCATAAGATGGTTTCTGAAGTACAGCAAAGATAAGTATTATGTTTGTTTTTAGGAGCAAACAATATTTTTAGCAACATTATACTATGACTAGTAGGGAAAATTTTTTATATGTAACAAGTAAGTAATGTTCATGGATTGTGTATAGAACCTTACTCAATTGAGGCCATGTACTAGTAGGTGGTGTACAAGCACAGGCTAATGGGGTTAAGACTACATTTCCTTTTCTCTTGGAGAAAACAACTTGTTAAACTGTTTTTGATGGGAGGTAAAAGTACTTAAGTTTTTTGTCTTTTTCTTATCATGCTTTTAGATGCCAAGTTCTTGTAAACAGGCCAGGTTGGGTATAGCATACTGTTTAAGAAAAAATTTCCTAAGGCTTGTTTATTCCTTGTCATTGTGGAGAAATACTATTTGGATTAACTTGTGATTCTCACAAATATTAACACATTGATGGATCTGATTCTGCCTGCCCCTTCCCCCCCCCCCCCCCCCAAAGAAGAACCCCCAAAAAATCAAAGAAACCAAGAACGATAAAAAAGCACCGAGAAAACCTGAAAATATTAAGAATAGATGTTCAAACCACGAACAACTCTTTCTCTGGTTTTGAGTGAAGAGACCACTTATTCCCTTTGGAGAAAGAAATTCTCTGTTGGCGAATTTTAGGTATTGAGTCTGTTATGGAGGTGGCCTCAGTTGGTGAAGTTCCCAAGGATAGTGATGTACAGCAAGAATGGTCTTCTCTTTAATTTATAGATGGTTTGGTAGGCTTTATAGTTTCTTATGCTTAGCTGCTAATAGTGTTCGTTCTTTCTTTAAGTGGGAAGAGATTAGATCTTCTGTAAATGAATTTTCTTTTTGAATTGGATCAAATACTGTGATTGTAGAAAACTGAAAAAAAGTGCTGTTTCTGTTCAGAAGTAGTGAAAATATTCTGTGCTTCTATAGCTTTTCAAAAGCATGAACCACAGAAGACTATTCTCTGTAAATGACTGCTGGGCTAATAATTTTGATGCAGTAGTTAAATTCTTTGAACAAAAAAGTTTTTTGAGGCAGGAAGGCACCTCTGGAGATCATCTAGGCTAACTTCCTGCTCAGAGCAGGTTGCTCAGGGCTGTGTACGGTTGGTTTTGTTTTTTTTTTTTTTTTGTATCTCCAGGGATGGAAACTCCACAGTTTCTATGGGCAACCTGTTCCAGTGTCTGACCACCTTCACAGTAGGAAGGTGCTTTCTTACATTTAGGTGGAATTTCCTATATTTCACGTAGTGCCCATTGCCTTTTGTTGTCCTGTCACTGGGCACCACTGAAAAGAGCCTGGCTCCCTGTTCTTTACTCCCTCTGTCACGTATTAGCACACATGGATCAGCTTCACAGACCTTTCTCTGCTCCAGGCTGGACAGTCTCCGTGCTCTCAGTCTTTTCTCATATGACAGGTGCTCCAGTCCCTTACATCTTTCTGGACTTGCTCGAGTATTTCCCTGTCTCGTAGTGGGGAGCCCAGCACTGGACCCAGCACTCCCAGGTATCTCTTACCAGTGCTGAGCAGAGAGGAAAAATCACCCCCCTCAACCTGCTGGCTACCCTCTGCCTAATGCTGCTCAAGAGGCTGTTTGCTCTTCTTTGCTCCAAGAGTGTATTGCCTGAGTTGGTGTCCAACTTGGTGTCTGCTAGGACCCCCAGGGCCTTTTCCGCATATCTGCTTTCCACCTGGCCACCCCCCAGCCTGTACAGGTGCATGGGGTTTTATTCCTCCTTAGGTGCAGGACTTTTCATTTCCCATTGTTGAAATTCATACAGTTCCTGTCAGCCTATTCCTCCAGCTTGTTGAGGTCCTTCTGAATGGCAGCACAACCCTCTGATGCATCAACCACTCCCCCCCCCCCCCCCATTTTGCATCATCTGCAAAACCGTCATGCTTTGTATATAAAGATTGAACTTTTGTGTCTATAGCAGAAATAATGAATACAGACAACCTTGAGGCTGAGACTGCTGAGTGCTGATCAACTCTTGGTTTTTAGAATGGCTGGATGCCAATTATAAATCTTTTTTTGCCATAAAATGGCTAAGGTCTTGTGGCCAGATACACTGAGTTTCTCTGGTGTTTATTTGTTGATGT
Source organism: Harpia harpyja (assembly GCF_026419915.1). NCBI lineage: Eukaryota > Metazoa > Chordata > Aves > Accipitriformes > Accipitridae > Harpia > Harpia harpyja. The sequence goes on from NC_068947.1 coordinate 30,518,313, forward strand.
CCTATGGGGGATGGTAATAAAATTAAACTGATTATATTAGCTAAGCTGTTTGGCATAGATGATGATCTGTTGCCCACATTAATGCTTCTAAATCAATTTTTTTCACTTTATTATTATTAGTGTTATTGTATATAGGTTTTTATTTCAAATTTACTTTTTAAGGTAATTACAACATACCTGCATAGCAAGTGGGATATACTTCCAATTTCTGCAAGAAAATATGGTACTGTAGTAGTTGAAATCCTACTGTTGTGAAGGGATTGATGGACTCCCTTCAAGGAGCTTGATTTTTCTCAGGCGGGAGGGGGGATTGAAACACAGACGAACTTACTGCTTTTCTTAATTTTTGCATCATCCAGTAAACTCAACCAGGCTTCAGTGAACTAGGTACCCCCAGTAAATACAAGATAGCTATGAGTATTAAAGCTTTAAGCATTGTTATTTTTACCTCATTGTGAGAGAACAAATGAAATGGCAGTTGTAAACTATTGTATCTATTTTCATGTTCAGTCTTCCCTTTAACAACACTGCTGAGGATCTGAAACTTTTTTTACTATGTGGTCCTCTCCCTGCATGTGACGTGCTTGTGTCAGTGGTATTCCTGGAGTACAGAAGATCACTTGAGAGAGTTAATCAAGGCATGCAAAATGTCTTACTCATGAATGTGTACCTCAGGCAGGACCACAAACTCAAGCAGAGCCCTAAGTTAGCTTCTAGTCTTATGGATACGATGCTGAAGATGCTTCAACTACTAAAGACCTATCAAGTGGGAAGGAGTATGTTCAGATACCTACTGTGAGACAGTGTGTGAAAGGGATTTGCTGGCTGAGATGGCAGGTGACAAAGGAGAGTAACTAAAAACCTTGGTGATAGAGTAAGGTTTTTGCACAGTGGTGAGTAGGGCTTGCGAGGCTCTGAAGGATGCGTTATTTCTGGATGCGGCACCAGAGGATCATTACCAGCTTGGTGGGCCATGACTTGCGGTTTAACAGCCTCAGCACCCAACACATGGCAGATGCCCTAGCAAGAGGTACTTGGGATGGGGCTGAGATTATATTGGTAGGGAATCTGCATAAGTCTCCAATGCATCACTCTTGCTGCCATCTGGGAGGGAGAGAGGAACTGAGGCAATCTAAGTTTCTCCTTTTTGGTGCATCTCCAGCTTATTTTTTGGCTTCTCGCTGAGATCCAGTAATTTGGTGTGTGAGTACTTTTAAGCCCCTCCAGGGCAAAGCTAAGGAAGTTATTTTAAGGCCTAATCTCTCTTTGCCCTGGAAGGAATTAAAAGCATTCTCATGAGGGCTCTCATCAGGGTGCATGCTACTGCTCACAGGAATCGGGAGCTGTTTCTTAAACACCACCTTAGCTGTCCCTGAGCACATGCTTTCAGTGTACCTTGGAGCAAAGGCCAATAACTGAGCTTAAGCCTGTCAGAAGGGGTTTAACCTGGCCTGTGTGACTTTGCGTTAAAGTGGACTAGAAGAATTCATGCTGTGAGGGCAGATGAGATGTGGATGAGGAAACTTTTTCTTTGCTGTTTCTCACAGTCTTCTGTTCCTCTGCATGTTCCTCACTGTGAGCATAGCTGGCACGAGCACACACAAATCCATCGCTGTTACTGACATGCCTCGCATGCTAGCGAGACAAACTTGAAGTGCAGCTGTCAGGAACTTAAATGTGGATGGGAAACTCATCCCTCCAGAACAGCTAGGCTAAGGCAGGTTATTCTGCAGTTTGTTAAATTTCAGACTGAGCACCTTAGAAACACAGCCACTCTTAGCAGTCAGATAGCCTGGCACCAGAGCAAACACCTGGTTTAGAGTATCCAGATGCTGGTTTTGGGGATCCTGCCCTGGGCGGACTTAAAGACTAGTGGGGTGACAGGTATCCACATAGAGAAGATAAAATTGTTATGGGATATGCATGTTGTCTACTTTGTGAAAACACAAATGTGAAAAATAAACCGGGGGAAGAGAACAAAAGGTATGTACTGCTTGTTAATTAAGGCTGATGATATTAACAGAATATTAATGAGACTAGGATGAAAGAAGAGTTCATGTGAAATGTTAATGTGAAACAAGACTTGATTGAAGTTACTAAATATAAATTCTGTATTTGATTAATCACTTTTTGTTGTTGTATATTTTTGGATTATTTTTAGCAACTTTACTACCTCTGAAAAAGTAATTGTGATTGGGCATCAGTGAGTAGTAATAACTGGAAGGCAGGTGATACAACAGAGAGATTATGCAGGAATAGCTGCTCTTGTTTATTTTCTTTTATGATAAAGAAAAAATAATTTAAATTAAAGCTGTTGTGGTTAGACCAGCCAATGTTGGTTGCTAGACTGTAACTATAGAGGGAGCCTGTACTCCATCTAGAGAAACATGCCTTGTTGTGCACTGAATTGAGAAGAAATATGTGTACTTCTACTGGCATGACAACCTGAACCCCCTGGGTGACATCCAAACTTATGTAATTGCAAGACCTAGATGACATTAATCATTCAACCACAAATTGAGTTTCAAGCTAAAGAAGTATTTGTCTGTCTTTCAGCAAATACACCATTCTTGAATACATAATCATTTCAAATGTTTGCTGGGCTTTGGTAGAAAAGGTGAGCACAATGTAGAAGAAAGAATATACTGAAAAAACCCCCCAAACCTGCCTGCCCAGTTCAATGTGTTTATTTTTAGTGAATAACCAATTTTTTCTGATTTTTAAAAAGAATTTTATTTTTCCTTTGAGATCACTCAAATCCTTTAATGCTTTTCATGCTTATGCACTTAGAAATCCCACAATAGATCTTTATACAGTGAAGAGAGATGCTAATTTTTAACACTTTGCTTGAATTAAACATTAAAGAAAGTCCATAGCACTAATACCCATGAAGCTGTATACAGTATGAAAGTAGAACTTCATCTGTATGCTGTTTGGATTACCTATAAAGATGTTTCTTTTAAAAAATGAGCAACGACCTTCTTGTACAATTGCCTGCCTGCCACAGTCTGGGGTCATGTAACTGGAGGTAAGAGAAGCAGCTGCATGTGACAAAGAGGATGTAAAAGCTTTAAATAGATGCTTATCTTGGAGGATTCAGCACTCTGTTAGAGAGAGGTATTGAGAAAAGGTGCTTTGATTTCAAATATTTCATTAATAACTTTATGGTGTAGCAGTAACTGGCACGCAAAACTGTTCTGATAGTGGTGCAAGCTTGCCCGTTCCCCCTGCAAGACAGCAAGCTCTTCCAGTTGAGATGGCTTACTTTTTTATCCTACAGATTGTGCATCAACATTCTTAACATATTTTCTCAACTTTGCAGATAAATTTGGAAATTTGAGGATAAAGCTTCCACTAGTGTCAGAATAATTGAGAACAATTTTGGGAGGGAAACTATTTAGACTTTAAGGTTTTAAGCAGCCTCTAACTAGTGACGCCATTTCCTGAAGCATCAAGGTGTACTGGCTGTTTTCATAATTTCTCTATAATCTGTTTCTTGGAGAGAAATCACAGTATTTCTATTTGCTTCAAAGATGCCAAGATTCATGAGTAATATACTAATAAAGTAGGGACATAAATGTCAATGAAGCCTGTACAGTAGCAGTTCTGAGCTTGTGTGTGGTTCTGTGGACTTCATTGTGAAACTGTTCAAATTGCAGTAAGGTGCAGTAACTATGAGATTATATCTTTCTAATTGGCAACACTGATTGAATTTCTTAACTTTAATTTTTCCTTTAAGTGATATATTTTGTGTATACTAAATTGATTTTTAGATTGTAGTTGTGGACAATTTGGTTATAGGAACTTATCAGAGACTGAAAAAAAGCACCTCATTTTATTATCTTTCCAGCCAGCTACCTGTCATGATGGCTATCCTTTATTTTAAACTTCCCAAAATGACAGTGGTTATGAAAAGTATAACAGCCTGCTTTTTTGAAGCTTGTTCTGCTTAATTTTTTTACATCGTATAGGCTGCTTACATTGCAGTCCTGTTCAAGATTCCCACAAACTTCTGCCTTTAAAAATGATTTTCTAATTTGAATTCCACAATTTTTTGTAGATCTCTGGCAAACAGCAGTTTAGTGTGCAAAGCCAACAGACCTCACACATACAGATCTGGACTCCTGGTGAAGTCTTGTGAAATGTAGGATTCTGCAAAATTTGTGAGTAAACATCTTTTGTAGGGTTATAGAAATGGCCTTTGGAGATAAGTTGTGGAGAGAGTTGTTGGCAGATAGAGCTAAAGAGTAAGCCATTTAGTTAGGTGGAAAGTGTAGTAACAAATGTAATGTTTTAGTCCCTTGATAAAACATTGTTAGCCCCTTGCTAGCCACTAATTAAAACCTTATCTGGTAGGTACAGAGATTGCAGAAGGGTATAGAAAAAGCTGCATTGCCATTGTAAGAGGAATGCTCTGTGAGAGAGCTGTTCTGAGTATAGACATTTGGAAGACAGTAGAGGACATACTCTGAAACATGTTAATTTAAATGTACTGTTTCTGCTGAAAAGAAGAGTGGGATTGAAATCATCATGCCTATTCAACATACAAAAAATTAAATTACAGGTGGTGTTACTTGCTGATTCACATCCATATGTTAAAATAATTTGGGGGAGGAACTGTCTCTCTTTCAATGTTCTTTTCAAAAGGGATCCCAACTTCTTGACACTGCCATAGCTCAAACAGTAATTAAAAGAAGTCTTGAAGCAGGAAAGAGATAAAACGTGCAGTGCATTTTTGTTCTCTTGCTGATACACATGTAAATCTCATTTACATTTCTCCAAGTTACTGAGTAAAATCTCTCACTAGTAAGATAGAGAATGGATGTGCTATCTTGCAACTTCTTGTCAGGCCATAGTGATCTTCCAAAAGACTTATTAGGTAAAACATTAAAATCTACACATGCTATGATGTTGTGTGACTTTGCTTAGTAAAAATCACTTCGTGCTTAAAGAGAATTAAGTATAACAGTTTTTGAAGTAAAGCAGAATAACAAATATCAGTTATGTAGGGCTTGTATCAGTTTGCCATGCAAGTTCTTAACAGGATTCCTGCTGGAGAGGAACAGGTTTTTAGTGCTTATTTTTCCATCAAAAATAAATCTAATATTCATAATGAATTAAATGCTATTCAATTAGAGGGATCTACTTAGGCCTGTTGATATTGTCTGTCATTCACTTTGTGTGCTACCATTTCAAGTATGAAAAAAGGAAGAAGCCTTCTGTTGAAGGTTATTTTTTTACAGTTCACTCTACAGTGGTGATAAGTACCATAGCAAATTAACATGTAAAATGTCCCTGGAAGGTGAAATTTCTAAAATATCAATGCATTAGTCAACCCTTGTGTGAGATTTCAAACAGTCGAAGGAGTAGAAAGGTCTTTCTAGAGAGAAAGCAATGAAATAGCTATTTGTGTGCCGCTTTACTGGCTCTTTGTTTAGCTGGAATAAATCTGTATGAAATGGCATCATTTAAAGGACTACATAATCTGTGGGAGTTGATGATGAATTTTTAATTTGAGAAAGACTGGCTTTTTACAAAATAAGCCTCATGATCTAAGATGTAATGACTACAAATTGCTGTTTTAAATGCCAAGGCTGTGGCTTCATTATTTTTTGCACATTAAATAATGATTTTAATAAAAGTCTAGAGTTCATGTTCTCTTCTGAAAGCTATTACCTCTCAGCTACTGGCATATACCTCTTTGTCTAGAGGGCAAAGTGAACAACATCTCGTATTTTTCTTAGGCACTATATGAAAGCATTAATTTCCTTCTGATGCTTTGATGGAACTCCAGTGCTGTGAGGCAGGTTAATGCAAAATGATCACATTTTCACTCATAATCAATATAGCTGTATGACAGTGGGCATCTATTTTTCATTTCAGCATTCAGTAAAGCTGAGTGATATGTGGATTTTCTGCAAAAGGATTCTTTTGAACAGCAGGGATGGAAATAGCATTTTTAGCAGGAGGCTGAGTCACTTGGTTATTACTGCAGTTGCCTCCCAGCAAAGAAAGATCTCTGTGTTTCACTACACACACACCTTTTCCCTTATCACTTACTTGTCACATTTGAATTAATCAGATACTTGCCATTTTGCTTCAGAAAAGAAAACAACTAGGTATTGATTTCTTGTTGAGTTTTTGGTGGAATTATTTTTTCCATTTCAGTTGCTTTGTCTGATCTTTAGCATCTTATACCCAGGTGATAGAAGCAAAAGCTGCTGAAGACCCACACAGGCCTTGTTTGTTATTGAGAGGAGAATGATGGAAGGAAGGAAAAATGTGTTTTTAAGACAGAAATTTAAGTTAAAGCATCTGTTTGTGTGATTCTAAAGTTAAGTGACCAGATGTAGAAGTTTGAATGTTTGCATGTTAATATAGAAAGTAGTTTGTATACTAGAGAGGAAACTTGAACTAGAAATGTGCTATAATAATTTCTGCTGTTCCACAGACCAAAAAATATATGGTTAATATTTGCATTATCAAGTGCTGTACTTCTGATGAAAAAAAACTAACTTTAGTTTGCTGTTACTTAGAATACTGCTCCAAAGGTTTGCAGAGGCACCAAAAGAAACCCCCAAACTGACACTTCAACTGGTAGAATGTTCTCATGTGAGGTATTTTGAAACAACTTCCAGGCACAGGACATTAGAGATAAAACCTATTTTGAAAAGGAGTTGTACTGGGTTTGAATGACAAGGATTTGGTAGCAGGGCAGGGGGGTCCTACAGGGGTGGCTTCTGTGAGAAGCTGCTAGAAGCTTTCCCTATGTCCGATAGAGCCAATGCAAGCCGGCTCCAAGACAGACCCGCTGCTGGCCAAGGCTGAGCCCATCAGTGATGGTGGTAGCACCTCTGTGATAACATATTTAAGAAGGTAGAAAAAACTGCTGTGCAACAGCAGCCAGAAAGAGTGAGAATATGTAAGAGAAATCACTCCGTGGACACCAAGGTCAGTGAAGGAGGAGGTGCTCCAGGTCCCGGAGCAGAGATTTCCCTGCAGCCCATGGAGGATCCCATGCTGGAGCAGATGGATGTGCCCAAAGGAGGCTGGAAGCCCATGCTGGAGCAGGCTCCTGGCAAGATCTGTGGACCCATGGAGAAAGAGGAGCCCATGCTGGAGCAAGTTTGCTGGCAGGACTTGTGACCCCGTGGGGGACCCACACTGGAGCAGTCTGTTCCTGAAGGACTGCAGCCCATGGAAGGGACCCATGCTGGAGCAGTTCTTGAAGAACTGCAGCCTGCGGGAAGGACTCATGTTGGAGAAGTTCGTGAAGGACTGTCTCCCGTGGGAGGGAGCCCATGTTGGAGCAGAGGAAGAGCGTGAGGAGTCCTCACCCTGAGGAGGAAGGAGTGGTAGAGACAACATGTGATGAACTGACTGCAAGCCCTGTTCTTTGTCCCCTGTGCCACTGGGAGGGGAGGAGGTAGAGAATTTGGGAGTGGAGTTGGGCCCAGGAAGAAGGGAAGGGTGGGGGAAAGGTGTTTTAAGACTTAGGTATTTCTCATTATCCTACTCTGATTTGATTGGTAATTAAACAAACTAATTTCCCCAAGTTGAGTCTGGTTTTGCCTGTGATGGTAATTGCTGAATGATGTCCATGTCCTTATCTAGACCCATGAGCTTTCCATTGTATTTCCTCTCCCCTGTCCAGCTGAGGAGGGGAGTGATAGAGTCGCTTTGGCAGGCACCTGGTGTCCAGCTAGGGTCAACCCACCACAAGAGTTTAGTATTATGTTTGAAAAATACAAGCAAACTAAAAAAATCTTTATTTCCTGTGCCTCAGCCCCAATTACGATCATTTATTGGGAATGTAGATTGTTTGTATTATCAAGTGGTCAAGATTCAGAATATGTTAATATATGGTATTTTAATCCCTCAGGAGACCAAATAGAGGAAGCATGTCTTCAGGCATAGAAAACTAGCTCTTTGAGGGGATAGAAATAATTTTCAGTATTAGAGTAAGCTAAATTAAAAGAAATTTTAAACATCTTCATAGACTTAAAATTAGAGGCAGTAAGTTGTAAAACTTCTGTTTTTATGTTGGTTGGAAGATCCTCTTACAGATAACTTAATAAAAATGGGAGGCTGATTTCCTGAAGTTCTGCTATCAAATACATAATAGGAGGCATGTGAACAGAAAATTTAAGTTTAAAAATGAAAAAGGTGTTTGATTTATAAAAACTGTTGTTATTTTTCCATCAGTTGCCAGGGATGTAGATCTTCAACTGTAATTGAACTGCACTGATATGACAACTGGCCACCAAGAACAACAGTGAACTGATAGTGTTTTTAGCCTCTTTTTGACAGCAGTGATACTAAAGCCTTTTTTTAGGTCTGTCAGTGTAGTCACTTTTTTTAGTACAATGATAAACTGTCAAACTATTTTAGTAGAACATAATTTTTTTTGTTTGATTATTTCAGTAGAGTTATAAATGGAAAATATTGACCTAAATCTAAGTAGTCAAATAACAGCAGGTGTCAGAAATCATGCAATTATAATCCTCTGATGAGAACATTGTGAAATATGTTATGAAGATTAGCTTTACTTTAAAATTTCTATTTCTGGGAAGAAACTGACAGTGCAAAAATTCTCAGAATTCTTGTTTCTTCACAGCGTTGGTGTATAAGACAATTCAAAACTACGGTATTATACAAAGATATGTGGGGGCAAGGAGCTGAGTGAAAAGGAAAAATACCCCACTTCGTTCATAGTGATAAACTTTGGCATTCTGGGAAAACTAGCCCGCCACTAGCTCACATGAAAACCAGGTATCGAAAGGCCCTTTTTGACTTACTATATGTAATTGGGACCTTGAACGTTGCTTGCATCTGGATTGATACCTGTTGCACAGCTCCAGCTGTCTGTGAGGTTGCTTCTGGAGTTCTGAGCAAGTTTTATGGATTGTCCCAAATAAACTGCAGCTGATTTAGTCTTGAAACAAGTCTCTTGCCTTGTAAAAGTGCCATAGGATTTCTTAGTTGCATGAATTTGTGTTGCAAGGAGGGGACCAGACAAACTGAGACAGATCTGACAAGCACAGAGATGCACATTGCTTTACCAATGGACCAGCAGATGCTTTCATGTGAAGAAGTGGTGTTTCTAAATTCTGCCCCTTCTTCATGATGCTTCTACCTGCCAAAACAGCATGACCTTCCTGTTATCTGGCCTGTGTGTCAGCCAGTTTTCTCCTCTCCTGTACTCTCTGCCAGAATAACGAAGCAGCTCCTTTTCAGGCCAGAGGAAAAGAGGTCTTAAAAACTTGTTCTCGATAGAACATTGATGGTTTTCTAGCCTATGTTATAATGTGCTCCTCATTTGTTTGCTTCATTTAACTAGTAAAGAAGCGATGTGACAAGCTTTCAGCCTCATGAGATATGACAGATTAGGTGCCCTCACATTTAAAAATAAACAAATAGATTAAAAAAGAATCTTGACAGCAAGATGTGGAATTATTTTTTTATTCTGCAGTATCTGGAGGTCTAGCACTCTTATCAAATGCAGATGACCACTGATTTGTCATCCTGAAGACATAATTATTCATCGGGTGCCATCTGCAAGTATGGCTAATCTTTCAACAACTGTCAGACACATCTAACTTTTGCTAACTACAATTTGAAGACTATGAGATCATTTAGTTGTTAAAGGTTGATTTCTATGTTCTCAATTATATTCATGTTAGCAGTTTCCTAAATTAAGGAGCTAAAAAGATTCTTCAGCCAGAAAGGAAGGAGATGAAACATTATACACTAGATTTTTTGGTAATTTGATTTTTCTTTTTTTTTTTTTCCCCCTGCAAGTAACATACAGAAACCCTCCAGTCTGGTGTTTTCCAGATTCTAACACGTAACAAAGAAAGTTCTTCATTTTTTTTTCTACAACCTGTAAGTTAGATGTATCAAAACAGAAAAGTAATTATCACAAGCTACTCTGAGAAAAGACTCGTCGTGAATATTGTGGAAGGAAGTCTGTGTTTGTGAGAGGCTGATATCAAAAGCACATTTTGAGCAATCGTATACAGAACGAGCAGAGTCCAGTTGCTAAGGTACGCAAAAGCAATGTTATCCATGGGAAATCACTGGAAAACAGTCCTTGTTCTGTGAGCTGGGTGCTGCCTTTGGGTTTTGAAGATCTGCAACATCGTTGAAGGACAGATTTTCATTGCTGGCTGGCTTTACCTTTGTTCCATGCAACTCTCAACCTTCTAACTACCAGTGTTAGAGGGAAGCCAGTGTTATCTGTCTAGGGTTAGGAAAGGGAAAAGGCCTTTGGTCAGTTATGATACTATTACTGCTCCTCCAAACATGCTTTCCAGCACAAGTGGACAGATGCTTTAAATACTGCCAGCATTTGGTTCATATTCCTACTGTGAAGAAGCTGCAGTTGTACTTCTGGTCCAACTGGACTGTGCTGCTAATCTTTCTGTATAAGTGGAAAATAAAATCACATTTGAGTCTGCTGGTTAATGTTTGCAGAATAATTAGATATAGATGAATGAAGATGTAGAGTGTAGATGAATTTTGCATGTCCCTTCACTTCTACGTGTGGGGTCTCTTTGTACATACTCCTGTTCTGCGTGCCCAGGATGCACAGCCCCCTCAGGCTGGACAGGGGGCAGAACAGTAAGAGCCCTGTGCTCATGGCCACGCTTTTTGGTGTTATTATTCATCAGTGGCTTAAGATACTGCTAGTCAGTACCTGCATTGACCTGAGGAGCCAAAATTTCCAGCACCACTGTGAATCCTTGTATTTATGTGTTTGTGCTGTTGGCCTTAAGTCAGTTGCAGTAAGCGATATTCCACCTTTTAGATAGGTGAAGTTGGCAGCTGTCTGTGGTAGCAGACTGCTGAGGATAGAGAACACTTGCCTGGTCAGGATAGAGCCTGGCCTATGCCTGGGCCTGATGTCAGCTATATCTCCTGTTCTTCATTTGGTTGTTGAACTGGAGCATTGAGCCCAGCTCTCCAGTGTTGCGGACACATATTTAGCTAACGGTCGCAAAAGTATTCCAGACTCCTTTAGAAGGCCTTGAACAGAATAAACAAGAAGACAAAAAAAGAAAGATGCCAATTAGAAGAACACAGGTGCACATTCCAAGATAAAGGGAACTTGGCACGAAGAACCTCAATTCGGCAGTTTATCTTAACCAATTAGGCTGAGACAAGTTTCGCATGTTTTAGTTAGTATAACCAATTGTGTTCTATGTTTAGGCACGTGTACAGAGTTAGTATAACCAATTGTGTCCTATGTTTATGCGCGTGGACAGAGATAGTATAACCAATTATATTTTAGCTTTTGGCACGTGGACAGCTGATGTTTAGCTTGACAAGGTATATAAGCACGCTATTTGGGCAACAAAGGGAGAACAACTTTAACCGTATCGGTGTCTGGTTGTTACTCGGCTCACGTCTCCAGATGGGTCCCTGCTACACTCCAGTACTTTGCAAGCTCCTCTGCCAGAGGAGTTACTTTGGTCTCCACTCCAGGTCATGCCATGGTTTAACTTTAGCAGTGCCGATGAATTTGCCTTGCATTGCTTACAGCAGCGATGAATAACCCTGCAAGGCATGCTTTGCCTATTGTAAATAAGGTAAATTTAACATTTATTTTATTTTCCTCTGGAAAAATGGTTGTCTTTATTCTTTACTCTGTATGGCCTCTGTCGGGGCCATGCGTTGTATCGCTGGGTACCTTCAAGTCCTGGGACCTGTCTAGCTGCTCTGAGTGGACACTGGAAAAGTAATTTCATTGCAACTGTGGCTTAACCCCTTTTCCACTAGATATCAATGTGTTTAGAAAAGATGTAGGAGCTAGTTAGGCACTCATTCTGGTTCTGCTCTGAAACACTGAGTAACTTTGAGGCACTCTGAGGTGAAGCTTTTTGACTGTTAAATAAGGATAATATTTATTTCATTTATAGTATAAAATTTCAGTTAGAACTGATTCAAATTTATTATTAATATGAATGTTGTTACTGTAAGACAGTTCTTGCATTACTGAATATACAGTAGCTGACAGGATTACACTGGTGTAATGAAGAAGCCTGTGAAAGCAGATGAAACTGTAACATTGTTAACATGTAGAAAAGCCTTAAGCATCCTCTCGATTCCGATACCATTGTCCCCTACAGCAGCATTCATTAATGAACTTCACCTTAAAATTCATCATGCTGTTCTTATTTCCTAATTTTATTTCTTGTTCACACATCTTTGCACACTGGTCATGATTTGAAACAGCTTTTTGGGATTTACATGAGCTTTTCTCTTTTGGAAAGCTTACAGAGGTCCTCCTTTGTTCTCTTTTTTTGTTGTCTTCCCTCTTCCTCTCTCCAGATCTCTCCTCCTCATTTCCAGTAGTGAAACATCTCTCCCCCAGCCCCGCCCCATCCCTGTTCCAGTTCCTTTGGACTAGTAACACTCTCATACCTGGGACTCCTATCCTATATGTATCTTTGACTTGTGGACATTTCCTTACAGCTGTAAATCATGCTTTAAAAGTTTTATCCACCACTACCCACAGATCACACTGTGTTCTTCAGTGTATTATTACCGAATCTATAAATAAGGGAGTAAATCATTGGCTTCTGACTTGCAAAGAATATGCCATGGCATATGAAAATATATCAATTTTTAATTCATTTCAGAAGGTGACCCAGAAGCAAATGATCATGATGCAAGTAAAATAGAAATACATATATAATACAGTCCCTGATGAAGACTTATATTTTAAGAGCATCTGCAGGATTTATGATTTCATATTTATAATTTGCATATGTTCCATATTTGTTTTGAATTTAATATGCTGTAATTTCATAGTCATGTAAATAAATTCAGTGGATACTGCTGCCATCTCCTGGTCAATATCCAAATTAAACACTGATCTCAAATCTGATGTTTAAGTGAGATTTTCAAGGTCTTCATTGCTAAAGCTGAACTTAAAATTTCCAAACACTTCAGCTTTCAGTATAGGACCCTAGATATTGGACTGATTGGCATTTGTGGTCAGATTCACTTGAATTTAACATGAAAGACTGGCACTGCTTAATTATTATTTTTTTAATATGACAAACCTCAATAGAAATATTAAGGCACATTACCTGTAAATATACACACTTCTAGATTTTGAAATTATATTTCTTTATTGTTCTTTGCAATTGTGAAAATGAAGGCCATCCAGTGCCTGGTGGGACCTTTCCCAAGTGAGTTTATGATCTACAGTAATTTATCTTCTTTTTTCCTTCTTCCCCAGCCCTTGGGCTTATTCCCTTTATTTCCTTCTACCAACATTTGTGCTTAAAGAAAGTCAGCAGGGTAAGATCTATGTAATCATGAGATATAGTTTGAGTATAAACTGGCTGAGCTTCCTTCCTAATCTGCCCGTGTTCATTGTTTATAATAAAGTGACTTTCAGCTTCATAGTGAATTCCACCACTCTAAATAAATGTCACAAAAAGCTATTTCTTAGCTGTGTGCTTTCAAGCGTGCCTAAACCATGTTAAATCTCAGAAAAATTGTATGAAACAGTTATGTGTTGTTTTCCTCAAAGCCTATAGTAGTACAACATTGTGCAAAACTAAGACGTCCCCCATATTTCTCCTTGTCTTTTCAGTAGGTTTACCTCATTTCAAATACAGCGTTTGAATACACCTCATAAATTAATTAAGTCACAGTTCTTATGCTAATTTCATTTACACATAGCCTGTTTTAAGCTGTGTTCTAAGCTGGTGGATGTGTGCAGGGTCTCAGAATTAGCACTGCTATCCATCTTTAATTTCTTGTTCTTGTGAACTTGTTAAAGTTCATTTTTAACACTTATTGTTGCAGTGGTATTTAAGGTCTTCCTTTGCAACATAGTTAGGATGACTAATTTTTAATGTTAAGTGGTTTATTGACTCATGCATGAAATGAGAGGAAAAACTTTGAAATTTTGCCTTTGTAGTACCACTTTCAAGTTCAGCAGAGTCACTGTGCTACGTTTTGGTGGCAAGTTTATGTATGACGTTAAATTCTGTCTGGTCACTCTGAAATGCCTAAAAGAGACTCAGTGCACAGGGAGGAGTGACCAGAGGAAATGCAAACTCCCTTAGTTGCTTTTCTAGGTGCTAGAGCAAAGGCACACAATGTAACCAATTTTTTATTATTATAACTCATACAAAAGCTGAACTGGTCAGCTTCTAACTTCACTATTTTATCTTTTTAAGTTTAGCAATATGACTGGAAAAATAGCCGATATTATACATAATAGGGAAAAAAAAGAGTAAACTTATCTGAAGAAGGGAGAAAAAAAAAAGGAAAGACCAAGGTGGTAAAAATCTAATAGATGTTGTGAATTTGACTAAGTGCAGAACTGAACTTCATCTCATTGGCTGTTTCTGTGCTTTAGCTTCAATATAACATTGTTGCCACAGTCCAAAACCCACATCATTGTGTTAAAACTTATCCAATTTTGAGTGGTAGGAGCAACATAAAAGGTTAAAAGGTAGTTACATAAACATAGACAGGGAAAATACAACTTTTTTACAGTTACAATATTCTGGAGGTGCTGTGGAGAATTTTGTTCAAGCTCTGCTCTCCATTTCTCCCTTTATTGTGATGCCAGGCATATGAAAAAAATTCTCACAGAGATTTCCCCTCCTCAGAATAACTTGCTAATAGAAGAGATGTGCAGAATGGCAGGTATTCAGTCCCACTGTGAGCAGTCCTTCAGAGTCAGGATTGCCTCACTACAGATTAAGAGAGAATATTTAGATATCTCTTCAGGCAAAAAATAACAATATATGTGTGTGTAAATATTCCCTATCTGACTCTCTGAACAAGCCAGATTTCTTGTTTAGTAGTCATCTGGAATGTTTTGGGTGAACCCAATAAGTTGCTATCAACAGGACTTTTTATTCTGGTTTGCAAAGAAATGAATCCATTTAGATCTTGAACTCCTAGTAGCAAAGATTATCTTCTTTCAGTGAGATTGTGTGGTGCCAAATGTGACATTTTAGATACTACCAAGTTCTGGTGTTTACCTGAAATTTGTGGAAAAAGTTCAGTTTCAGGTTGAGGGAACGCAGGGCATAGTGGCTAGCCATTGACCAGTTACAAATTATTTGCAGCATGATTCTTTCTTGCTGTTATTACTTGCATTGAAGTATGGCTTTAACTTTTCATTTTGACAGCCTGCAAGTCTACCCTTTGGAGGGGAGATGCTGGCAAACCAATTCCTTGGCTGAACCAGGAAGAAAGAAAGTTTGTAACTGAATAACTCATCAGATCCAACATAAATCACTACTGAAAATTAGCATTTCTTTGTTTGTTAAAGCTCATGAAGCATGGTCCTGAAACTCCTCCTTAAGTAAGAAATACGGGTGGACAGATAGTCTTTGAAAATAATGTCAGAAGACTGATTTAAGAACAGAAGTTGAGTCTGAAGCTCTGAAATCAAAAGAGGTACTGATAGGGGGTGATGATTTGCAGTCATACTTCCTGAAGTGGTGGGGGAGATGCAAGGAACACGAATCAGGTTGCCCCAGTACACACTCCTGCATGAAGAGGTCCTGTCTGGGAAAACAACCCTTTGCCTGTGGTTGTGTTTGTTGAGGATGATGACATACAACTTCATTTAAGATTTTAAGGAGAACATTTGGAGGGGGGAAAAGTAAAAAGTGGAGTCCAGAGAATGAGTTAGGACAGAGTGGCCTTGTAGTGTTTTGACTTAACCTCGGTGAACAACTACGGATGATTTCTGTGAGGACAGGAGAGGATTTGAGGAATAACTGAAAGGAGGTTATATAATAGAAGTTTTCCACAAACATAGAGCTGTGTTAACAGATGAGTTAAGACACACCAGTATGTTACTTAATAGATGCATAATGGCTTTTATTATGAAAGTATCGGTGTAAACAGCTAAATGAAAAATATGAAAAATGAGTACTGTCTCATTTAATTAGAGTTTAGATTTTCTGAACCAGTACCAACCTGACTATCTCAGCTTAGGTATGTGAGTTTATTGTGTCTGGATACAGCATGTCTCCCATGGAGCGGATGTTTTGATCACTTAAAGGCACAAAAGATTTCACTGTGTTTTTTATGAGGATGATGATGATGGCATCAAGGCCAAATATGAAAAAAAACTATTAAGAAATTAATTTAGTCTAAATTCTGTAGTGTCATTTAGTTTCTAGTCATACTTCACTCTCTTCTATCATCTCTTTTTGTAAGTGCTGCTGCACTGCTAAACACAGCTTTGGTTAGTTTTTTCTGCAGAGGTTGATTGTATTTCCTTGCTTGTGCGGTAGTCTGCCAGACTGTCCTCATGTAGGTGGTGTGCGAAGTACAGGTGTTGCCCTCTAAAAAGAGGTGCTATGGCAGGACACTTGCAATGAGGCATCCTGCCCAAGCCAGCACATATGAAACAGGATGCAGAAATAAATAACTTGGCTGTGACAAAATTAGCTTCAGAAGCAGTATATCTGTATCAGTGTGAGGCTGTGCCGGAGCCAAGTGGCCTTGGTTTTGGGCCCTGATGTAGTATTGCTATGCCATGCTGCTACTGTCCCGCGTGGCCGTACCAGCCTGCTCCAAATTGGATGAGCGATATCTGCACTGCAGTTCTTTGGATCTTATCAATGCACCCCCAAAATCTCCTCCTTGCCTTATGGTGTTGATAAAGTGATTTACTGACCCCAATTGACTGGTTTATATATAGTAAAATACAGCACTTCTAGTTAGTGTAGCTAGGCTGCAGAAATGAAAAGTGTCTTTACTTGCATACATAACTTTCAAATTTAATGTTGTAGTAACAAAACTCCTTTTAATTATTTCCTTTAGATAATTACACGCGTCTAAATATGAGTTCTTAGCTCTACTGGCTATCTTAAAGAATTTGTTTTCTGAGACAAAAAAAGCTTTTCTCCAAAGAACTGCTATTAGATTGAAAAGTTCAGCAGGTGAAGGAATAATTATTTAATCAAATGTACAGCTAAGGCTTCTGTTGCTCAAACCCCCCAAACAATCTGTAGTTGAGGAGCTAATTGTGTTTACATTTTACAAACAGATCAGATCTGTAAGAAATGAAATAATTAAAAAGCTTAGAGATAAGCAGGTAAATTCTGATTTCATTCCACCAGAGGAGAATCCTATAAACTTAAAGGAATTTCATATATTTGTGACAAGTATGACTTTAAAGCATGGGTTTTAATGCTCTTTTCAGTAACACTTGAAAACATCTTCTGTATGATTGGAGTCTTGCATTTGCACGCCCTGTGGTGGTATGCATAATTGACTAATGATGTCTGTAATTTGCCTGTGTGATTAATTCATTTGAAGCTATAAATATTCTATATTAAATTACACGGAAAGTCAGCAAGTTTTTAACTAATTTATTGAAATAAAAAGTAATTTCTGTGTTTCTCTTTTTTTGTTCACTAAACAAACCAAGAATTAAAATAAATTGTATTTTAATGGCAAAAAAATTATAGCAACTGTAAATAATATAGGTACACAGTTTTCCTGTAATATGAATGGAAGAAGGAGGAAGTTTGCTTTTATTGCTGATTTTTAAAAGCTTATTCTATTAATATATTTACAAAATCATCCCATTAGCTTACGTTGAAGTCTGTGAACCCACCAGAGAACAAGAGTCCTGTGGAATTTGTTTTGGGTTTTTTCATGAATTATGCATGAAATGAGCAAAGACATACTTTTTCTTTTCTTTTACTCTTACATGAAATTAAGTATTTTCTCTCTTTCTCAGAACGAAAAAAAAAATCTGAAAAATACTAATGAAATGTTCAGAATGTTATTTCATGAAACAATTTTTTGTTTACTTAGTAGATTGATGCATTTTATTTTTGTCTGGTTTGACTTGAGCTTACCAAAGCAACTTATACCATGTAGAGCCTAAAGTTTGGTTGGATGACTTTATTTTACATATCTTCATGATTATAGGACACCTTGATGCCTGACCTAGCAAAACATATGAATATTCCAGACAAATTGGGGTGAGGAGACGACGGGAGGGAAGGGAAAAAGAAAATCATGGTTTATATATCTCTTTATTATTTAAACAAATAAACAGTTGAGAAGACAGATCCTGTTGTGACAGCTTTGAAGAGATGCAGAGATTAATGAACTAACATCAGGAAGAAAAAGGTGGCCTGAATCTTAAGAAATATTTTCCGGTCTTTCCTCACTGTGTGCGCTCAGTCACACAGTGTATCATCCTTGAAATGCATTAAGACAGGGCCATTGATACTCGTGCTGACTTCCCTCCAGGGTATTTAAGACTATCTTTTTACTACAGCCCAAAGGGAGCAATTCCTTAGTAATTTGTATCACGACCATCATTTCCATGCACAGATATATGCAGACCATGGTCAGGACTCAAGGTTGTGCTTTTATGTGTATTCAGTTCCTCTTAAATAACTTTTTGAAGACTTCAATGGTATTGTAGGACTGAGTTTTCAATAGGAATGAGATTTTACACTCAATAATATGGCCTTATCTTTTGTTAGCTAGAACCATATTGTAATATTTGGTATCTGTTGGTTTTTAAATCTCCCGAAGGACAAAAAGGTATGAAAGCAGTACTGAAGTTGAGACTACAGATGTTTAGAGCGGCAGTTCCCAGGTACCACATGTACCATGTGTACCACACATGACTGTGTGATGAGAAAATGTTGCCTTGCCCATGGCCTTGAAAATGTTGCAGTGACCAAACCATAAAGCTACTGCTGCTGACTGCTAACAGGCTGTACAGCTAGAGGACTGAGGACTTCAGACCACTACTTGGAGGACTGAGGAACAGTCTTTAGATGAGGCTGGCAACAAAATCAGGAATAAGCAGATGAGATATTTCTGATACCTGAAATGCAAAGAAGAGCAATAATGTAGGTGTGAGTTCCCTCTTCCATTTGTTTGTAGCTTCCAGGTTTCAAACAAACTAAAAAGTGGTGTTGAAGACTTCTTTGGACTAACTAAAACTGTTCTGGGGGAGGCAGTAATGAATGTTGCTAGAATTGCTGCAGAGTTGTGTGGGAATTGCCTGTATTATGCCTGGAGATTGAAAGATAATTCAGCTGTGGGAGATTTCTGTCTGTATACTTAAGTAGGATGCTCTATTTGAACATGCAGTTTATAGAAGGATTAGCTAATCTTCAAAAATACGATCTTGAAAAATTATACTCTGAACTATTTCAAAGCTCATGATGTTTGCCATAAAGCTTTCAAGTTAAGCTCATGTCCTACCTAACATGTTAAATGAATGGCACTATTAAGAGCTGCAACAGTATGACATTAGAAAAATCATAGCGCTAATTGGCACTGCTTTTACAGACCTTAATATTGTTACTTTAAGTTCTCATTGTTCGCTTAACAGTTACATTACAAATCTCCTGATGAATAGCTTTTTGTACAGAATTGTCAGATTCAGCTTTGACAATTCATTTAATTTAATGGGTGTGTAATTCAGATAGGTTAACTCCAGAATAAAAGGGTCATCCTGAGAGTGTCTGCAACAGAAAACAAAGTAATTCCTTGCATCTTTGTCAAAATGAGTCAGAAGATTGTTCAGATCTATGGATGCTTAATCAGGAAAAACTTATGCAAACTATAGGGTAAAGATCATACATATTGTCCATCAAATATAGGAATAACTCATTTAAGATAGAAGTAGCCATGGTTACGCAGTAAATTAAAAAAATAAATTGAAAGTAAATTAAAGTATGTAGTCTTAAGAAGAGTGCATTTCCAAAAAATTGGAAATCCTAGTTGAAATCCTGTTTTAATAGAGCAGATACTTGATTAACTAGCATATAATTCATGTTGTATTGCTAATACTGTATAACCTGATAAATTATCATGAAACTAGATCAGTAAATCAATCTGTTTTGCATTGAATGATAATACTATGGAGTGTGATCCCATCATAAACTAAAGCAAGAAAAATACTCTGAATGTCAAATCAACCTACTATGGAAAATGTAATTATAATTATTTTTTTTTTTTAAATGACAGTAGGAATTTGTAAACTAACTACAGTAACATCACTCTCCTTCCTAAAATGTAACTATTAACAGATGTTTAACATAAAATGTGGATAGAATACAGCAGCGTAGTGGGCCATGACTTGGGTGCTGCTGCTGCTCTGAGGACTGTACCTGTCATTGAAAAAAGTGACAACAGGATGCTGGATCCAGCCCCCCTAGGGTGCTCCCATGTGCTAGCAGGGGAAGGCATCTCCTCTTGCCATGCTCATGGTCCTTCTGACCGCAGAAATGGGTTCAGCCCCTGTGATATTGTCAGAACAATGGGTTTGGTTTATTGTCCTCAGTCTGCAGTGATGGAGCACGGGGCTGCCACATGTATCCCCAGACAGCCCTGATTGCAGGGATATATGCACAGCTTATTATTTATTTTCCTATTTCTTCACTCTCCTTTTTATCACCTTTACTTCCCTGTCTCTTCCCCAGTCATCTCCCAAAGAACCTATCCATAATTACTTTTCCCCAATTGGTGTTGGTTTTACTAAATCCATACCCAAATTTGATATTTCTGCCACAATCACCTAGGTAATCTTGGCCTTATGGTATTGCTGAAATGGTGACCTAGGTACTGTTGGCCATGCAGGACAACCTCCTAACGCTCTCCAATGCCCCCTTCTGTTTGTGCAGTTTGTTTCTCATGTAAGAACCCCATAACCATCTGCGAAAGCCAGCAACTACTCCCGTTGCTGTCTGTAACTTTTTTCAACTTCTCACATTGTGAGCTGTCACATTTGTGAATTTTCTTATGCCGTGTCCAGCAATTTCTCACACCCTGTCTGTTAGGCAGGGTGTCATCAGCAGCCTAGTCATCTGTATCTAGCCCTAACATGATGTCTTGGCCAGCATGACAATACCTACTGCGTAATGTTTCTTTGATAGCATCATGAAGGATCAACTTAGTTTTTATTTCTTCGAAGTTCACTTTGATTTTGGGAATACCTAGTAGGTAAGGGTATGATTGATTATTATATATAAAATTTATATGTATGTACTAGAATATGCTAGAAAGAATTTGAGAGGCCATAACACTTAGTTTGCATGGTCAAAGCCCTGTGTGTGCAACAGGACCAAATCCTGCAGCTGAAGCCAGTGTGCTCTGCGGCAGTGATGCCTACATTTTGCAGCTATTTTCTGTGCCTTCCTCTCCACTCCTAGCTTCCTGGGTGCAATTCTGACGCAAGCTTTGGCTCCCTCCCAGCCTGGCTCCATGTGGTAGTGAAGTTCACTGAAGGTGAGGAGAGGACCAAGTATCCAAAGGGCAAGTTCTACTTAGGCAAGAAGGCAGAAAAGCCCAAAATGTCAGTAGTCCAGCTCTCAGATTTTAGTCTTGAAAGGTGACAAGCTCTGCAGCAGTGGAATCTGACTCAGGTTTTAGGCAGCTCACTATTTTTATTTCATCTCCAGTGCTAGAAGATGCAGTGCTAGGTTTATGCTAGATTCTAATTTTCAGAGTTGTCTTTGACTTTTGGCAGATGATACCTAGTGCCCAAGCCTAGAAGCTGAAATTCTTGAGAAATTCTCTGTGGGAGATGAATGCCACAGTAAATTCTGTTTCAGTGCAAGAGCTGCAGTGGACCTGACCACACTGACATGTGGTCATCTCAGAGTAAAACCATGTAGTGATGCTGTGCCATTTCATAATGTATCTCTACCACAGTTGTCTTCCTGACCGGAATGTTGTTCCTATTTGCTATTTATTTTAGTATTGCGTGTTGCTTTATTTAGAGGAGTCTCTTGAGTCCCATTTTGGGGCATTGAACATATCTGGTTCTAAAGTTTAGTCCAAAGGAAATATGAAATTATAGCTAATAAAGAAATATTTAAAAGATAAAATCTCATCCATGTGAAGATTTTGAACTGAAATGTATGGAGTAGTGAATGATTATTATCAATTTCAGAATAAAACTGGAGGAGTTAATTATAGGTTAAACATAAGACCAGGCTCATGTATTCTGCATCTCAGAAGCAATGAACTAATGATAGACTGATGCTTTAGGTGTCTTTTAAGTGGGTGCATGCATAGGAATAGATAATAGATTTTTAGGTTACAGGAGGTTTTGGGAACATTTGAGTTGGATGGAATTTAAAGTTTAGTTGATGATCTGCAATTTCTATACTGCCTTCAAGAGATCTCTTACGAAGCCAGAAAAGGAACATTGATTCTGAGAAGTGCTATCAGTTCAGAGTTCAGTAGGATTACAGAATCAGGTCATCACTGAAACTTATCATACATCATTAAGAACAGTTTTTGGTAATAATGTGTCTTTAGAGGTACCAAAAAGTTCAGTGAATTCATCTCGCTTTTGCTAACTTCTTCATTTCAGAAGGGAAAACTTGGAAGATGCTTTATTTTTTAAGTGATGGTCCTTTCTGTCATGATTGGACTTTATATATATACATACACATATATGTATGTATATCCATACGTATATATAAAAAAATGCAACTTTAAGAGTAAGTTTGCTAGAAATACTAAAGAACAAAATTAACAGGAAAATGTGCAAAAATGTGTCAATGTATGGTCAAAGCATAGGAAACAATTTTCTAGGACTAAGCAGATTAGAATATGTGACTTCATTTTTTAAAGTATAGAGAACTTTCCTCAGGTTCATGCAGAGGGGTTATGGTACTGTAATTTTTGCTATTACTTTTTTATGCATTTGTGTTAATATAATTTTACCAAACAGTTCAAAAAAAAAGTTGGTATATCAGCACAATTTTAAGGAATATTTTCCCGGTCATTTGTCAATTAAAAACAACAACAACAAAACCCAACAAAAACCCACTTACGGGGGAATAAAAATGCAGGTACTGTAGATAAATATTATATGTTAGAATTATTGTCAATAAAGATAATACAAAGAATGGGTTTTCATTTTCTGGAGCAATTTCTGTCTGCTAAAAACTAGAAATTATGAGGGACTTAATTTTATAAGGATGCTGGCTGTATTGCTGTTGCTGTTAAAAGCATGTCATCCATGATGACAGCTTACCAGTTAAAACTTCTGTACAGAACAAAGATACTGAAACCTAAATCTGAATGTCATAAGGATTTCTCTGCATAAAGCCTGGTCAAATAGAAACAAGCACCTATTTCATGATGGTCACTTATATTTTGTCTTTGTTAAACCTTTTGTAAAAACCACCAACCTATGTGATTTCAGTACAAAAAAGATGAGTGAATTCTTGATTCTCCTATGGAATCCATGAAAGCTAATTCCATTTATTTATGGAAAAATAAAAATAGCAGACATATTTTAGAACTTTGTTGGACCTAAGCTCTTGTTTTGCTGGTATGGCAAAGTTCAGTACTATATATACAAGTATGCTTAGTTTCTTGAGAATCTAATTCAGATATTAAGTGGTGCATATTGGGAGAATGGATTTTTTTTTTCTGTTTATATTTCTTAGAAAATATAATCATGGATTTAAAGAAGCAAAATAAAAAATACAAGGAAATGCATGCAGGAGAGGGACATCTTTATTTCATCTGAGAAAAAGGTGCCAACAGTTAAGGACAAGAGAGAAAGGTAGCAGTTTAAGAAAGTAATCTAAATGTTCTAAGTCCTCATATATTAAAGTCAGAGTTTAGAATGAATCCAAACTAAATTTGGCAAAACATGGAAAAATAGGAATTTACCTTTTACTAATGCTGTATGGTAATCGTACAGCTTGGTGTCTGATTTTAGATTAGACTAATTTAAGAAAAATACAACCCACTTTTAAAAAGATATCCCTCATGATCTGTCTTTTCACTACATGTATTTTCCTACTGAAATGGCCTTTAGGCATTGCAGGAGTGCAAATAATTAATAACTAGTATTACTAAAATATGAGGCATAGAAAAGTCAGTCATACAGTTAATTTTGTGCAAACTATAATTACAAGATTTTAACACTGATTGTAAGTACTTGAACATATGGCAAGAAATAGGTAATAAAACTGTTTTTTAATTGTGGTATAATGAGCTTCTGGATGGTCTATAGTATTTCCACTGGGATACCAAAAATTTAAAAAGTGGCAATGAGAGCAAGAAAAGGGATACAAAAAATTTCCCTAGCTTGGCATTAGTTGTAGCACTGAAATGAAAGAACATAGATTTTGAGAATAGTTTTGTAACTTAAAAAAAAAACAACAAACCTTCAGGTCATCTTTAGTTAGGGTAGTTCTTGTTGTATGGGTTGGGTATGTTTTAGCCATTTGTTTTTTTTTTTTTCTTAATATTTTGCAAGAGAAGTTATGTAAGATAGCAGATTTCCTTCTGGTTTGACTATTCAGAAATACAGAGATGTTCTTCTCTTGTGTTTGGCTATGTTGATGAATTGTGCTATAGTTAAACTTCAAATGGGACCCTTCATACTTGACTCTTGCTCCAGCTTTTATGCAGTTTGTGTGCTGCCTAAGCCTATAACTATCCCAGTGATTAGTCTCCAAAACCTTGTTACAGTCTTCAGTGCTCTACAAAGACCTGTCTACTGCTGTAAGTCAGTAATAATTACCTAGCATTTTTACTGAAGGGCTATGCGTTATGAGCTCACAGTTGGCTGTTCTTTACAAAGGTTCAATGTATAGAATAGAAATAGATCTGCCTCAACATAGCTTTTAGATTTTCTCTCATTTGTTTTGGAAGAAATAAGACAGGTTTTGCAGTTTTAGCCAAAATATGAAGGGATATAAAGAATACATACACTGATGTGTGTTTCTTTCCAAACTCTGAAATTTCTTGGTGGCACTTATCTGAACTCTGAGATAGAAATCATCTTTATTTTGCCTCTTCTGTATGAACTATGAGTGAAGATGGTGACTGTTGTAGCCTATGATGCTTTTCAGTTCCTTGCTCTGAACCTGTATTGGCTTTTGTATCCAGCCAGTGCCTGGACCCTGAAGTGTGGTAGCCAAAATTCTGGTCAAGGGAATCTTTTTCATTGTAGAGTTAGCAAACCATCCCCTGCTCAACTTAGCCTGTAATGCTCAAACAAATATTTTTTTTAAAAATGACTTTTTGTACTTCTCCCTCTCCACCACGAAATCGGTATTACTCACTAAGAAAACTCATTTAGTTCTAGACACATTTTTGTATAAGACTCTTCAAGCCTATTCCATCATTTTGTTTATCTTCTCTCCTTTCCTAAAGATGGAAAGATATTTTTTTACCAACTTAACTAGAAATAATATTTCTTTAAAAATAAATATGTATTTTTAAAACTGAAAATTAAATGGCTTTTTCTTTTAGCATATGTCCATAACCAGCTCTTTATGTTTAAAAATGGTTTGTCGACACATCACTGCCATGCTTGTCACAGCCTCTCTAAAGCTGTTAGAGTGAGTCAGAGTGATTTTTCTGCCAGAGGAGCCTGGCAGTGATTACAAGCCTAGTTATACTTCTGCTGTGCAGAAAATTATTATTGATGGTGGTAAGGATAAGGCTGATGAGGGAAAAGATGTTGGGCTGAGCAATGATAGGGGGAAGTTGTGGGGTGTTGTGTTTTGTTATCAGTGAGCTGACCCTGGTCATGTCCAGGAAAAAATAATACCTTTTTATAGGACACCTCGTACTAGAATAGACAGTCAATCTTATCCTAGTTTTTCCCCTACTATTTTCAAATATTTTTCTGAACCGCCTATTAATTCTATTAGAATGTGTTGATAAGATAGTATCAAAAGAGAAATGTCAAACTTGTTGTGTAGGGACAGGGAGTTTCCCAAAGACTGTGAGTGAGAGTCTTAATATAATGGGACAGTAAATACTTACGATTAAAAATTTGTAATATTTTTCCACATGCATGTAGTCTACTGATGGGGTTTTGTACTGAAGGTAGTACAATGCTCCCTGTTTAATTCCCTTTCAATTACAAAGAACTCGATTTCTTCTCTGTGGTTATCTGTAGTGTGACCAGCTTCTCAAGTGCTAGCTTCATATTGATCTTGGTTTTCACCAATAGTAGGTTCTAAAATTTCTGTAGATCGGCTCTGCTACATGGGAGTATGGAGGTGTCTAGTAGGAAATCAAAGCCAACAATCATGGTGAGGCTCAAGTGTGTTGCTTCAAAGTATGTGCTTGAAAGTAGCCATTGGTATGCTCTTAAATGTTGGTAATAGCATTCAGTGGATCTTGGTTCCTCAAATTACTCCCAACTGCTGTAAGAGCTTACAGTGTTTTGGTGAGACATTAGTGGTTTTCACTCCTGTGTAATATAAAAGCCTTGATCATACTGCATATAAAAGCACTGGATTCAGTCCCATTGTTTTCCCTTGTTTTTGTGCCAGCTCTCCCTGAACTATTTGGAATGAATTAAATAAAACATGGAGACAACTTAACTGGGTGCTATTTAGTTTTATTTAGCTGGGATATCTGTAGCTTTTAATGTCAGGCCTTGAAGACAGCTAAAATGTGGAAAAAAATTCTTAGAATTTTTTTTTTTTTTAAAGAGGAGGAGCAGAAAGAAAGAATAAAAGTTGTGGGGTTTTTTTTCTTTTTTTTTTTTAAAGTTTGCTGAAATGGCGTTTGCTATTAGCATGCAGGCACCAAGGCTATGTCTTCATTAGCAAATGAAACAGGGTTAAAGTATAGTCTGAGCTTTGTTATGTGATTTGCTCATTTTTTTAAAATTGTTAGGATGATCCATGGCATGATTTTGGTCCAGGCCTAGTTATGCTTTTGTAGAGACCACCTGAGCATGCTTTGGGGGATAGCACAGTCTGGGGCTGTCCTACGGGCAGTGTGGCTGATGGTCCTGTGCCTGGGGGCTGCTGGGAGAGGAGACGGTCAGGGACCTTAGCGCAGTGGATGTGAGAGGTGCGGCGCGGAGCTGGTTGATGTTGGGACTGGAGAGCATAGGTGTATATGTTAGCATGGGTGTAACCCAAATGCATTTAGTTGTGATCCTTTAATGAAGTGTTGCCCTTTGGGATGCAGTACAGTAACCCTGAGTGCCTGTAGACCTTCAGTTGAAGTCATGGAAGAAGTCAGAAGCAGCTCAGTTTTTTGGGGGGGATTCGAAATAATTTTTCATGCAGAGTGGTAATCCTTTTAGTACTGGCAGTAGAGGAAACTTACTGTGTTTGGACACATAATAAATGTGACGTGAATTCGTTTGTAATCTCTCTGTAGGGAGATTTTTGTGTTGAGGGCAATGTCCCCAAAGTCTGTGGGGAGATGACCTCTATGCTTTTTAATAATTTGTTTTTGGTAGGTGTTTGTTCCTCCATGTCTAGCAAAATTTCAAACAATACTGAAAGCAAAGGGCATTTGCAGTGAGAGGAACTTGGGAGGGGAAAAAATAAAAGACATGCTAATATTAACCTCTTTGACCAACTACTTAAACTTAGCTACACACTATCTAAGTATCTATTGAGCTGTCACTAGCATCAGATTAGGAGGTCATATCCTGATGTAAGGTTAGCTGCACTGTTACAGCACCACACAAGAGGTGTTTGCGAGTCCCGTTTCCAACAGGTCATTAATCTCTCATTCCATTAATCCTAAAAGTGCTCCTTAAAGTCAGTCAGGCTAAATTTGGTACATCTAGTATTGCCAAAGCAGCTGAAGTTTTTGCACCTGAAAATTCTTCCTTTTTTGTTTAAAAGAAAACAAAACAACATAACAACAAGAAGAAACCTCAAGCAAAAGCATAACTGAGAAGCAGCAATGTTGGGGACCATTATGTCACATCTGCTGTGTGATGGGCTCCTTCCATCCTATTTCACCTGCAGCTGTCTGTGCTAGCTCAGGATGTGCCCCATCACCCCACAAATCGTAGAAGTAAGAATAAATGCTGACCTTTAATGCAGCCTGTGCTCCTTTCACTCTGTCCTTTGACCTAGAATAAACCATTTCAGTTCACCAAACAGGCAGAAAGCTAACCTAAATTAATGTTTTTGTGTTGGCTATTTGGCTTAGCAAATTGAAAGAGTTCATCACAGAAGGTAAGTGCCAAGAAGGAACAGAAAGGCAGGACTGCAGCAGTGGCTGGGAGCCTGTCTGTGGCTGCCAAGGAATCACAGCCTGGAAAAAGGCAGTACTCCCTTCCTCTCCCTATTAGTAAATCAGGATGTATTAGAATTTTTTTTTTCAGTTATTTGTGGTACATTTCTCAGTCCCATCTTTCACGTACGTACACTGGAAAAATCTCACACGTGCACACCGTGTGTCCCACCACATAAAAATGGGATCAGTGACCTGGTTCCTGATCTTGCAGAGCATTTGTCAGTTGGTCTCAAACTTGCTAGGCAAGAACAAAAACATATTTAGTTGATATATAGGTATACATGTACTTACTAGACTGTACTTTCTTGAAAGCATCATCTGTGGGTGAGAGAGACTGAGATCTTTTTAAATAAGGTTCTTCTGCATCTCTCAGACAGTAAGTGATATAAACAACCTGAATGATGTGAAACAAATAAAGTGCTACTTAAGATTGCATCCATTGGAGATAATAGATAAATCTTTGCTTTCAGCCCCATGACATTATTTCAATTCTATAGTAAAGATATTTTCAATTTCAAAATGAACTTCAGGGGAATCTCTAGCAGATACAGCCTCTTAGCTGCTTGAAGGATCCAATCAACTAGATACAATGTCTTATGAAAAGCTGATCTGCAAACGTGTTCTTCTAGGAAGAGAGGGAGAACATTTATAAAAGATGAAAAACAAATATTTTAAAAAGTCTGGTTTATTCCCTTTTAATATGTCTATGTTATCATTGCATTTGTGAATAGATAAGCACCATAAATAAGCAGCCATCTAGCTCAGTGGCATAGCCATTGCTCTTCTGTTACTATTTGTGTGTGTAGGGGAGGGGGTGGGTACCACAGGTCCTCTAGGATGAAAGTTATTGAAAAACCCACTTGTGAAATTTGAGTGAATTAATCCATTTTTTTGTTAATTAATAGTCACTAATCAAGTATATACTACAGTGTTTCTTTAATATCACATACCTATCTGACCAGATATCTTGTAAGCGAGTGTTCATGGAAGGTTTTTTTTTTTGTGATAAATATGATCTTAGAAGTTCAACTATATATTTCATGCAGCAGTTGACCTTCTTCCAGGTTTAGCAAAATCTATTTGTGTAGGAAAAGTGACGGAGGTCTTTAATTTAGGTAGTTCTCACTTTTCCCCATTGGTACTGATAAGAGTTTGCATTAGAAACTCACCAAGAAAGTTCAAATACATTGACAGGCATGTTTTTTCTTATCAGTTTATTGTGGTTTAACCCCAGCCAGCAACTAAGCACCACACAGCTGCTCGCTCATTCCCCCAGTGGGATGGGGGACAGAATCAGAAGGGTAAAAGTGAGAAAACTTGTGGGCTGAGATAAAACCAGCACACAGGTACAGAAAGTCATAGTAGAGTATACTATGTCATAGTTATACTATAACATAGTATAATATAACAGAGGAAGAATGCTGGATTTTTGAGGATAACAGAAATGAAACTCAGATCTGATTAGGTTTGATTTCATTAGGCTTAATCTGATACTAAGGAAATACTCATATATATGCTAATATATATTAAAAAGTCATTAGCTTTAAAATTCCTCTATCTTGCCTTTTTGTCAACATGACCTGTTACAAAAATAAACATTTATCTGAGGAATGTTCACAGAAAAAGAAATTTCTCAATTACTGTTTCATGAAAAAGATCCGCAGGTGGAAGACATCTTAAAACTTGTCTTCCTTTGCCCTTGCAAATTTTCAGCAGGAAGCTGGTCCTTAGGATGGAGCCAGCTATACTAGCTACGCTGACGGGTACAGCTCGGCACCCTGGCTCTGGTTATACTCCCACAACCTGTTAGCAGAGCTGACTGTGCGCCTGCACCTCTCCTGCTGCAATGCAGATTTCTGACTTTTATGTTTCTCATGGAAGGGAGTTGGAGCTAACTCCAGGTTTTGCACCCATGTAGGCAAGGCATGCAATGTGCTCTCTTCCACTGGCTTATGCTGTGGGGGCAGCAACCTCTTGCAGAAGGGTGGGGGAAAAAAAAGACAGCTGAGGCGATAATGTCTTTCGCTAGCACAGCTAAATTTGCAAGGTGGTGGTGTTCAGCGCCCTCATTGCCAAAGTGCGCCACGCATTTCACCACTCTGCTGTGAAACAGCAGATCCCTTTTTGTACGAACAACAGGCTCCACAGATGCAGTCAAACAGCAAATATGGTCTTGGGGGACATTTATGCTCATAATTTCATATTTCTAATAGGAAGGAACAGCCTTATTGCTGCTCTGTGAAATATTATCTACAGTGTATTTCTCAGTTGTAGAAAGTCAATTCTAATTTGAGTTGAAGAGTATTTTGCTTATTTTTGCTATAGTTTTCACATTACAAGAGGAAAAAAGCAAATTGTGCAGAAGATGAAATCTGATTTTGATGGCTTTTAGATTTCCTTGTTTCAGGAAGAACAATTGCTTCTTTGCATTTAAGTGCTTGGTGGCTGAGGGTGCCGAGAGACACCGACATCCAAAAACATGGTATACTGGGGAAATTTTAAGAGTAATTTTTAAATTGGAAAATCAATAGTAATTATCTGATCCTTACAAAAAAACATAATAACCAATGGACTCTGAAATTATATTACAGGCCTTACTCAAATCTAAGTTGAAATTAACTAAGTTGAAATCTTTGGTCAAAAGAATCTTTGTATTTCAGTTTTTCCAAATATAACAATACGTTTGAAGGTAATCCTTTCAAACTTGACAGATTGAGGCAGAGTGGTGCATGCTGCTCCATCAAATAGTGTTGTTTCAGCCTCAGTGAAGGAAAACTTCGTTGTTGTTTGAAAGTATAATGTGACTCCCTCCTTACTCACCCCCAGGGCAGTTTGGTATAAGATTCCTTCCTGTTGAAAAGCTGGTCATGAAAGATAGAAAATTTTTTTTTTTTGGACTTTGAGGAATTTTAGGGATTTCTCCAGGGCAAACTCAGTTTTAAATTTGGGGAAATTTAAATTGCATTGTATTTACAACCCATTTAGCCTTTGGAAATAGTCCAAGTAAATAAAAAGATTATTCCTGATGTTTCTAAATGTTTTAGCTTGATTTTGACCTTTTCTGTTTAGCACCTTCCCTACATCTTATAATACTACATTTGGAAGTATAATTTAAAATGAATAATCCTTTTAAATAACGTATATTCAGTGATTGTTTTGTCTTCAGGGATTCACAAACCCTTTTGTTTCCTAGGATAAGTATTTTCACTCCTAAATTTCATTCTTAATTTTGTATGGACTCAAAATTTAGAATGGAGCCAGGTGAAGATACCATACTCTGTTGTCTGCTACTTAACATGGTTTTTATTTGAAAATCAAATGGGGAATAACTCTTTAGGCAACTGTGCCACAGAAATGGTTCTTGGGTTGTTATGGTTCCAAAAACTATGCATTAGGAAACAACAGAAACACCACTCTTTTTTGGTGGTTGTTTAGACAGGTAGATCATATGTATGGCAGGCAACCATTGTGTTCTTATGGACTTGGTGAGGCCTCAGGTGAAATACCATACTCTGTTTTGTAATGTGACCTGGTAAAAACAAAACAAAAAACAACAAAAAAAACCCCACAAAAAACCCCAAACCACAAAAGCAAAACAAACCAAAAAAAGCCCAGCAAAACAAAACTACCACCAGCAAAAAAAAAAAAACAAACAAAACAACAACAACAAAACCTCCTTAGTATTGCTGTTTTTCATATCAAATACATATGAAAATGCCTTACAAAATTAAGCAAGTGACTATCTCAGACTTAAAATGAAGAAAAAATCAAGATGTGAGCATAGGCAAAGGGAACAAAAATAACATTGTGGAGAGCCCAGTGGAGTATTGGCAGAGGCAGGTAAATGCATAGGACAAATGTGGTATGTGGTGGCAGGGGCTGAAGAGAAGACCACCAGTGTGGGGAAGTGACAAGGAGGAGAGCAGCAGCAGGTAGTAAAGAGGGAAATAGTGATATGCAGCTTGAGGTCTCCTCAAGGTGACTTTTAGGGACATGGAGAACAGTTTTGATTTACCTCCTGAAACAGACCCCAGGGAAATTGTCTGTTGGAAAGTGTTCAGAGGAATTGCTGCTTGTACAAGAGAGGAGTTTTGCATCATGTACTTCTGCAGACTATGGATTGGGGTTATGAATGGTTTGATGCAGGAAAGGTCATGTGTTTAACCCTGAACACTTCTCCATCCTAGGTCCTCAAGCTAAAAAAGGAAAAAGCTTTTCTAGAAAAGCACAGCACAGTTGATTTAACTTAGACACTAGTTTGAGAGAAATTTTGGGGACAAGCTGAATGAAAACATTGTTTAACAAACACTTTAGCAGTAAGAATAATATAAAAATGTAAGACTACTGTGAGAAACCTTGCTGTTAAATGAAGAACATAATTTGATGATTGAAGAGGTCATAAAACTCCTCAAAGAACACTTTATAGCTCTGATTAATATAATTAATTTAATTAAAAAATGTAATAGTAAATGCTACAGAAAAATACCTTGAAAAATAAACTGGCTCTGAAGAGTTCTCCAAAATTTTAGCAGGAAACATGTGAAAGAACCCAGAGGTTTATTGCCTGGCAAATGAGTGTTACCAGGAAGTCTGTTCAGACTGCAGAAAAAGCTGAAAATAACAGGATGTATCCTAGTGCCATGCCTGCTTTTCAAAAAAAGAGAAAAAAAGCCACAGCGCTATTTCTGATAGCTGCTTCTAAAGGTTTCCTTCGTCACTGTTGGAACTTTGTTTTGTTCTGGTTGGTAGATGTGTGAGGATGGATTCAGAGATCAGCATCCAATTCATATCAGGAGAAAAACAAACCAACCAACCCCCAAACCCAAAAAAGCCCAAACAGAAACCAACCACCACCACCACCAATCCCGCCCCCCCCCCCCAAAGCCATCCACCCACCCCCAACCTGTGTTGTGTTTTGTTTTAATTTACATTTTTAGTTAAGCAAGATTTAATAGGAAAAAGTGTGGTTCAAACTGTTGTAAATATAAAATGTTTTGTTTTTTAATTAAATGAATTCTTGTCACAGTAGCAGTTTCAGCCTGGTACACAAGAAGGAGAGCAAGCTAAATTCACAAGCCTGCTATGTCATTTCCCTTTTATGCTGTAGTCTGGAAATAAGCATACTTACCGACAATGGGAGAAAGCAAATTCTATCACCTTCTATGCTGCTGGGATCCTGGATCCTTCTCTCTCCTAAAGAGGATACTAAAATCATCAGACTATTTGTTATTCTGAATGTTTGTACTATCCCTTTGCATAGTAAGTGAATATTCCAGCAGTGGCTGGAATCCATTTTTCAGGTGACTATCCTGAAAATGCACCCTGAATAAACTAAATATTAGGGATTAAGAAATCCATCTTGAATGTATGATACCTAGGTTTAAATGAAATGCGCTTTGCCTTCATTAAAAGCAGGACTGTGAACCGACTTTTAACGCACTGATAACGGCACATTGACATGAGCTGTTTTTCAACACATTGGTTTAGGCTTATCTTTGAGAAAAGGGAGTTTTGTATTTAGATCTTCTGTGTGTTAAGAGTCCAAGCCCATAATGACACCAGTTGAAGTTGAATTACACTAACCTGTACTTTCTTTTCAGAGAGCATAGCATAATCATAGAACCATAGAATGGTTTGGGTTGGAGGGGACCTTAAAGATCATCTAGTTCCAACCCCCCTGCCATGGGCAGGGACACCTTCCACTAGACCAGGCTGCTCAAAGCCCCATCCAACCTGGCCTTGAACACTTCCAGGGATGGGGCATCTACAGCCTCTCTGGGCAACCTGTTCCAGTGTCTCACCACCCACACAGTGAAGAACTTCCTTACATCTATCTAAATCTACCCTCTTTCAGTTTAAACCCATTACCTCTCGTCCTATCACTACATGCCCTGGTAAAAAGTCCCTCTCTGGCTTTCTTGTAGGCCCCCTTTAAGTACAGGAAGGCTGCTATAAGGTGTCCCGGGAGCCTTCTCTTCTCCAGGCTAAACAATCTCAACTCTCTCAGCCTGTCTTCATAGGGAAGGTGCTCCAGCCCTCTGATCATCTTCACGGTCTTCCTCTGGACGCACTCGAGCAGGTCCATGTCCTCCTTATGTTGGGGGCTGCAGAGCTGAACACAGTACACCAGATGAGGTCTCACGAGAGTGGAGTAGAGGGGCAGAATCACCTCCCTCAACCTGCTAGCCACACTTCTTTTTGTGGTTATGGTTGGCTTTCTGGGCTGCAAGTGCACGTTGCTGGCTCATATTCAGTTTTTCATCCACTAATACCCCCAAGTCCTTCTCTGCAGAGCTGCTCTCAATCCACTAATTGGCTAGCCTGTATCTGTGCTTGGGATTGCCCTGGTCCATGTGCAGGACCTTGCACTTGGCATCGTTGAACTTTGTGAGGTTTGCACAGGCCTGTCAAGGTCCCTCTGGATGGCATCCCTTCCCTCCAGTGTGTCAACTGCACCACACAGCTTGGTGTCCTTGGCAAACTTGCTGAGGGTGCACTTGATCCCACTGTCCATGTCACCGACAAAGATGATAAACAGCTCCGGTCCCAATACTGACCTCTGAGGAACACCACTTGTCACTGATCTCCATTCAGACATTGAGCTGTTGACTGCAACTCTTTGAGTGCAACCATCCAGCCAATTCCTTAACCACCAAGTGGTCCATCTGTCAAATCCATGTCTCTCCAATTTAGAGACAAGGATGTCATGCGGGACAGCATCAGATGCTTTGTACAAGTCCAGGTAGATGACATCAGTTGTTCTTCCCATGTCCACCAACACTGTAACCCTGTTGTAGGAGGCCACCAAATTTGTCAGGCACAATGCACCTTTAGTGAAGCCATGTTGGCTGTCACCAATCACCTCCTTATTTCCTATGTGTCTTAGCATAGTTTCCAGGAGGATCTGCTCCATGATCTTGCCAGGCACGGAGGTGAGACTGACTGGCCTGTAGTTGTGTGGGTCTTCCTTTTTTCCCTTTTTAAAAATGGGGGTTATGTTTCCCCTTTTCCAGTCAGTGGGAACTTCCTTAGACTGCCATGACTTCTCAAATATGATGAATAGTGGCTTAGCCACTTCATTTGCCAGTTCCCTCAGGACCTGTGGATCCATCTTATCAGATCCCATGGACTTGTGCACCTTCAGGTTCCTTAGATGGTCTTGAACCTCATCTTCTCTTACAGTGGGTGGTTCTTCATTCTCCCAGACCCTGACTTTGCCTTCTGCATCTTGGGGGGTACGGTAATGTGGTGGGTTGACCCTGGCTGGGTGCCAGGTGCCCACCAAACCATTCTATCACTCCCCCCTCCTCAGCTGGACAGGGGAGAGAAAATATAACAAAGGGCTTGTGCGTTGAGATAAGGACAGAAGAGATCACTCACCAATTACCGTCATGGGCAAAACAGCTTGGGGAAAGTTAACTCAATTTATTACAAATCAACCAGAGTAGGGTAATGAGAAATAAAACCACATCTCAAAACACCTTCCCTCCACCCCTCCCTTCTTCCCGGGCACAACTTCACTCCTGGATTTTCTACCTACCCCCCCCAGTGGCACATGGGGACAGGGAATGGGGGTTACAGTCAGTTCATCACACGTTATTTCTGCCGCTTCATCCTCCTTAGGGGCAGGACTCATCACACCCCAGCGTGGGGTCCCACCCACGGGAGACAGTCCTCCATGAACTTCTCCAACGTGGGTCCTTCCCACGGGCTGCAGTTCTTCACCAACTGCTCCAACATGGGTCCCTTCCACGGCGTGCAGTCCTTCAGGAGCACACTGCTCCAGCGTGGGTCCCCCACGGGGTCACAAGTCCTGCCAGAAAACCTGCTCCAGCGTGGGCTCCTCTCTCCACAGATCTGGAGGTCCTGCCAGGAGCCTTCTTCAGCGTGGGCTTCCGTCTGGGTCACAGCCTCCTTTGGGCACCCACCTGCTCTGGCATGGGGTCCTCCACAGGCTGCAGGTGGATATCTGCTCCACCGTGGACCTCCATGGGCTGCAGGGGGACAGCCTGCCTCACCATGGTCTTTACCACAGGCTGCAGGGGAATCTCTGCTCTGGTGCCTGGAGCATCTCCTCCCCCTCCTTCTTCACTGACCTTGGTGTCTGCAGGGTTGGTTCTTTTACATGTTCTCACTCCTCTCTCTGGCTGCCATTTCTGTCTGTCCCAGCAACTTTTTCCTTCTTAAAAATGTTATCACAGAGGCGTTACCACTATCGCTGATTGGCTCGGCCTTGGTCGGCAGCAGGTCCATCTTAGAGCCGGCTGGTATGGGCTCTGTTGGACACAGGGGAAGCTTCCAGCAGCTTCTTACAGAAGCCATC
This sequence comes from Harpia harpyja, assembly GCF_026419915.1. Taxonomy (NCBI): domain Eukaryota; kingdom Metazoa; phylum Chordata; class Aves; order Accipitriformes; family Accipitridae; genus Harpia; species Harpia harpyja. Next base: position 30,554,656 of record NC_068947.1, read on the forward strand.
CCTGTAACCCCCCCCGCAACCCCCCCTGCTACCAAAACCTTGCCATATAAAGCCAATACAGGTAAATATTATTTACACCACTCTTCCTTCACAGAATAAAATAATTACTTAGCTCAGCTCCTAATATCACTTGTCTTGGGACTATGAAAGACATCTAACTTTTTTATCTGCAACAGATGTCCTCACTGAAGAATGCTGGCAAAAATTCCCTGGCTAATTCTGGTTGTGGATATTACTTTTTCCAAAGGCCCCAATGTTGCCAGCTCTCATACATGCCTGTGTAACTTAATGGTGCAACAGAATCTTTGAACATATTGGTATAAAAATCAATAAATAAACAGAATGTAATATACAGCAAGAGACTAGGCTGGAAAAATTCTTGTACCTAGACTAGAAACTGAAGATCCCTCTTTGTCATTATAAGTACAGGTACAGACAAGGCAGGTCTATAGCACTTTGTTGGGTAGAAACTGGTTTATAAGATGTATTAGCTGAAGATACCCTTAAAGTAATGAATTACTTCTTGGTGTCATAGTTGTAGAATTTCTTTTCAGCAGGCATGAGAATCTGAAAAATGGAGTCCCATTCCCATTTCAAGTTTAGTAGATATGTCATTCAGTTGTATTCTGAAGCTCTGTGTTCAGTCCATTTACGGCGCTAGTCTTTCTACCTGCTAGCCTTCATTTAGAAATATTTTTAAAAGTTCCTTTGTAATTAATACTTATGAAACTTGGTGCTTTCTATAAAGTGTTTTGATTTTTAAATCCTTGACTGTAAAGATAACAATATTTCCAATTTTATCCACATCAAAGGCCTCAATAGTGCCTTAGAACTTCATAATCTAGGTTTTTGGTGCAAAGTTGCACCTGTTTAGAAAAATGATAGAAGTCCAGAAAAAAAAAAAGGTGTTCCTAAGAGAATCCTTTAATTAATAAATAGCACTTTTCTTGTTATGCCTGGGTAAACAGATTTACTCATTCAGCTGGAATTAGCATCATGCATGAACCATGGGACAATGTTTTGGCAAGAAATGAGGCTTGCCATCTGATTTCCAATAAAGATTTGAGATGAAACATTGTATGATCACTTAATCTTGTTAAATGTAGCACAAAACACTAAGTGTATTAGAGCGTGTATTTAAATGATAACAAATCCTGCTGTTAGATGTACTAGAAAACAGTACTTCCTCTGCTCAGCTGCTGCTCTTAGAAGGGATTCCTTTCCACTTTGGAGCTATTTACTCTGCCTTTTTGTTGTTGACCAGTGTGTTTTGATACATACTTTTAATTGTTTACTTTTAAATGTTTGCATTTATTTATTAGTATTTTTTTTAAAAATATGAATCTTTATTAAAAATATGAATCTTTATGAAGTGGAGATATATATACTACATGATTATACTATATAGTATCTAAAATGTGTATCATTACATAAAATGCATGTAATAAAATATACAGTGCATATAGTTACAGTATGTATTATATTGTATATTACAACAATATTCATAATCTATGCATATTGCTCAGAGATAATATAATGAATAAAGTGTTTGAAATATCTACACCCATTATAGGAAGAATCTGCATCCCTTTTATTGTTTTCACGGGAAGTTTGGTTTTTGTTTTTAAAGTGTTTTACAAAGTAAAACAAATGTGGTTATAAACTTCAGTGAAAAGAGGTGATGGGCAAGGCTTAAAAAAAAAAAGCAAGCTCTGCAATGAATCAAGAATCGCAGCTACCTCATTTAACAGGTATCAATCTGTTTAAAAAGCAGTGTAATTTTCAGGAGTTCTGTTTAAAATCTGTTGCAATAGCTTACAGTGAACTAAGCAACCCTTTCTGCAGAACCAATACAACATCTGTTGTCTAATGGCTGATTTTTTTCAGCCTTTTTTATGTTATGGAGGGTCACTGTGTCACACATACTCCAGACCTGCAGCTGGCACATCTGTTGTTCCCCCAGCTGGCCTGTCTTACAGGTGTTGGAGCTTTGTGTGATGTGCCAGAGCAGAACCACGAAGGTTATCTGTGCTTATAATTGCACTCAGTTTTTGTGCTCACTTGTTCTGTCTGGTTACTGGTACCTGGTGCAAAGAAAAGGTCACATTTATCCAGGTTGTGGCCTGACCCAGGTCTGCACCACCAGTAGCTTTCTGTGTGTTAGGACCAAGGTGCTTTCCTAACACTGCTCATCTACACCATTTCCTAGTATTTCAGTGTGGAAATGGAGCAAAAGTAAAATGCTTTCCTTGACACAAAGATGTAAAATTTCCTCAAGATATACTGGAGATTGTGTCTCTTTCAGGACTAGAGACTAAGGAAAGCTTGTGCATGAATCTCTACATTTGTCACGGTTTCAGTAGATGGGTATGACTTCCACCAGCTGTTTAGAAATTACTGCTTTGTTTTGATAGAAGAGTTGTCACTGAGGTATGAATTAAAATTGGTATCTTCTAACCTGTTTTGTAGAATTAAATACTCAAATACAGTTGTAGGGTCCTGAAATAAAATTAACCTTATATAACTCTGAATATCAGACTTGTTGAAATTTGATACTGAAGTATTAGTATAAAAAGTTGGTTTTGTGCTCATGTTTGAGTATTTTGGTTAAAGATTTCACACGTTGGCTTTGTGTGCTTACTCTTAATGTTAAGCTGTAACTGTAAAATATAGACATTTACATTAGTGGATGTGTCTGCATATTCTTTTGGTGAAGGTTCATAAAATACAGAATTATAAAACTATGCACATCCCAGCTGCTGCATGTTCTCTGGATACTATCGGTTGTCCTTGTTCATGTCAAGTATCTCTGCATGCATGCATCATCCCTGTAATTTTCATCACATTAATATGAGGATTAAATTAGGAGGAAGAGACATGTCAGATATTTTAGAGTAGAGCTAGATTAACTTTGAGGTTTTATCGAAAATGGAGAATTAGTGTTCTGCAAACTCCTTATGAAGGTGTGCCTACTGTGTGTGTACAAAATAAATACAAGCGGTGGTGACTAATGGCAGAACTGCCATAGCTGGGCACAAACTTATCTTTCCCCAGTTGCAAAATAAACTGTCTGGCAAATTATTTGAGTATCTGTATCTCTATCACATTTGCTGGTGTGATTGTACCCTACCAGTCAAAGCACCATAATGAGGAACAGCGTTATGCTGGGCAGACTCGCATCCTGTTGTGCCCCTGGTCTGCGGATGCAAACCTGGAAGTGCAGGGAATGAGCTACTGTACCTACTGCCATGTTTGCCTACATGCCATCTAGTCCAGCCAACTTCTTCCTAACGTGATTCCAAATGAAACTGCTTGGAGCAGTTCATGTCCGTAAGGATAGCTAAGTGTCGAGAATGTCATAGCTACGAATAAGGAAAAATCCTCATAAAGGAAGAGTTCACATTGGCAACCCAGTCTGTGTGGTGGTGGGAGGGGAGAAAAAGAAAATAGGTTACAGTGTCTAATAATGTAATTACAAAAGGTGATTTGAATTTGATTGTCTGCAAGAAATGCTGATAAGGGTAAATCTCTGTGCACTTGGAGATCTGAATGCTGAGGACAGATCAAGTCTCTGCAGACTTGCATGGAAAAGCACAGCTATTTCATGACCTCCTTCTCTCTCCCATTAGGTTCATGCCTTGTAAAAGCAGGACAGACTTTGGACTGCATTTTATAAATGCAAAAATGACCAATTACTTTTCAGGTATGGCTGAAGAAGGTTAATTTACTTTTGTTTATTCTTTGTGAGAAGAGATTAAAAAAGAAAAAAACTTACGGAGTCCATTTAATGAAAGCAAATACAGTGAAGGTAAATACATGTTCTCCATTTAACTTTTATTCTGGTATAAACAACATACCAAGATCCTGTTTTGCTTCAACTGCAGAAAGAAGAAGAAGAAAAAAAAAAGTCCTAAAAAGCGAGAGAATAAGCTATTGTCTGTAAAACAAAAACAAAAACAAAGAAAACCCTCAATTTCCTAGGCAGTCCAAAAGAAGCTGTAAACTCTGATCTTAATTCTTTAATGTATACTTTAATTATTACGTTTTGTCTGTAAGAGCAGTTTGTGATGAATTTTGTGGCTTGTGAAGAGGTTTTTCCTGTTTTGTTTTTTTTTTCTTTTCTTTTTATCTTCAGTAACATTTCTGATATATCAGCAACAACCTTAAGTTGTATAAAATCAAATCACTTCAAGGTCTTTGATACAATCACAGTGCATTTGGCCTGTCTCATACTTTGTGGAATGGCATTGCTAACATGCTCTACTATTTCAGCCTATGTTTATTTCAGCTTTTTGTAGGGGCTATTGCCTGATCCTAGTTATAAGGCAAGTGCTTAGAAAGCTGACTAATGGATGGTTTGCTCTCTTCTCCATCCCCCTTCTCCTTTACCTTCCCTAACTGTCCTTGGCACCTGTAATTCCAGTTTATCTTAATGATAGAAATACCTGGCCTGGTGGCTAAATCTCCTCTATGCTCACATATTCACATGTATTTTATTGGAAAATGAAGAGAACAGGTTATCTTATTGTATCTGAAAGTTTTTGTGGTTCTTCAGGCTCCAAAGAGAAAACTGAAATAAAAAGCAGGTTTTGGGTTTGTTGGTTTTTTTTTTTTGTCACAGAGTATATATGTAAAATAGGTGAGGGGTGGTAGTAGAAGATACTCGAGAATACGTGGAATCATTTCTGGATCAGCTGTTTATATCTGCTCCTGCTAAAAGGCCAGGCTGATACCTGCTCAGAGCACAAACCTATGTAGAAAGAAGATAGCCTATGCTATACACATATTTCTGATAAATGCAATACAAAAATTTTTTGTAGCTCTTGCAGGGAAGAGCTCTCCACTCACTAAGTAAAGAAATGGGATGCTAATGGCTGACTTGGAACGGTTTGTAATTTAAGCCCCAATTTATTCATAGCAACACACTGACTTCATTAAATTGCACACATGGAAGATACAGTGCAACCTAACCCATTTGCAACCATGTAGGTTACTAAGCTTAACTGTTGAGACCACTCAGATACTATTCTTCCATTGTTCCTTTGCTACTTTCTTTAAGATTATATATCTTTGATTTTAACCATTTCAGTTCTATTTCCCTTAGTTTCCCTTTTTAATAATTATTTCCCATTTGGATTATAGCATATCTTTGGGCTGTTTTTCTGATTGGCTGCGTGAAATTCCTTGTCTCCTGGGACTTTTGGATAAGCTGTTTAAAAAAAAAATTTAAAAAAAAAAATCGGTTCTCCTAGTTGGAGTAGTTAGCGTGTGCAGGAGTTTCCTCTGAAATGCTCAAGTTCCCTGCTTGCTTTAGGTACTATTGCTTTCTTCTTGGTGAAGGACTAGACCTGAAAACTTTTCATCTACTTTGCTAATCGTGTTAAGCTCCTCTGTATTAAAAGTTGTAAATATTACTAGGTATATCCTGTAGTAAAACTCAACATTTACTGTAAATAACATTACATGAGATTACAACTTTAACTAAAGCACACAGTTAATCAGTCTTGGTATTAGAGAGAGCTTCTTTTAAACTTTTACACTTAAAGCTTACTCAGCAGCACGACCTATGCTGTGGTTTTTTTTTTATTCCTGGCATTGACAACAGTCATAATCGATCCTCATAAGAAAGCAATTTTCAAGTTGATTTTTTTCCAGAAAAAATAGTTTGGGGCTTAAACAATGTGCTAAGCTTGGTACCACATAGCAAAGCATGAGCAAACTTACAAGACAGAAAAATATAACCGATACTAATAACAGTACTCAAGGAAACATCAGTAGATATGAGACAGAATATGGCACAAAGCAAAGAAAATGTGTGGTGTTCAAACATTTCTTCCTTGTTTACAGGATACTGGGTAAAATACACGTTTTAATAAAAAGTATCTCCTACAAGTACATTCTATAATGCAGAGCAGACGTTTATATCAAATTTTAATATTTGTCTTGGCAATAGCTTGGTGCTTGTGAAACCAGAAATGTAGGGAGATATGAAAAATGAAGCAGCTATTTTAGAAGTCTTTTTTTTAATTGGACCATGCAAAAAAAAGCCATATCAGTTCCATGAATAGGTTGAGCATCACTAAAATAGCTCTTTCGGGAGAAAAAATTGCACTTTTGACACAGTTAACTAAAAATGAAGTTAAAAATAAAATCCTTATTAGATTTAATTTTCATTTGATTGTTAGTTCATGTCAAAGCAAAAATATGAAAAGTAACAAATGTTCTTATTTTATAGTGCCACCCTTATGTGACATACACATCATTTAACATTTCATTTAATGAGAGAGAAGCAGGTGATCTTGACAGGTGATTCTTGATTTTTTTACTCTTTAACCAAATCTTTAATGAGTTGCACTTTCTATTTCTTTTTACCTTTAGAACTATTGATGCCTTGAACCATGTGCAAATCCTAAATATTGAAGTGGGAGAAAGCTTAGCTGTGTAGTCCATGCAGACATCTTAATGGTGTGGACTATACCAGTCACTGAAATAGTGGGGCTGGTTTAAATCGGGTTATTCAGTTGGTAAGAGGATTGGTGGGAAGGTTCTGTTAAGTTTGGGGGTTTTTTTTGGGGGGGGGGGAGGGCGCCAATCTTTCAATTTGCTGGCTTTTCTGTCATTTTCTCTGGGGCAAGATTTCATAGCTCAAATACACCCAGCACATGTAGTCTGGCTCTGTTTTGATTTCCAATGGTCAAGTTTTCTTTCCAGGAATAGCTTAAAAAAAAAAAAAGTAACAACGAATGCGTTCAGAAATCAAATGGCTTGTGGTTCCTTGAAAGGAGCTAAAGCTGGAGCAAAGTGCAGGAGATGTGGGCATATGACTTGCCATTCTGTACATCTAATGCATACAGAAAAACTTGAAGTTGCAAGGCTGTCAACGGAGTGCTGCTCATGAGCAACAAAATTTAGATAAAATTAAATTAGAAATGGTTATACTGTTAGAAATCATTTGGGTTTCTTCTAAAACTTGTAGTACAGTCATTTTCAGAAGAGTATGCCTTAGTTTAAGATCTCTCCTTAATGCATCTCCTACATTATGATGGGTTATTTTTCAGATTCATAGGCTAATGCAACAGGGTAACCCTACAGTGAAATGCTATGTACTTCTTATGTTCTGCAGGTAATTAGGTATTGCACTTTAGTTCATTACTTCATAGGTGATAAATTACTTTGGGGAAAAGTGCTTTTAAAGAGTTTGACAAGTTTAATTAATCTATTAAAACTTTGACTCTTGGATGAATTTACAAGAAGTATCTTCCTGTTTCAAGGGCAGCTCAACTACCACCCTCTACCACCACATCAAAATGGCACTGAGTAAGGAGCACAAACAAGACTAGTGAGATAAAGGAAAAAGTCCTGTACTTGGACACCCAGAGTATAGGCAATTACATGTTTCACTGAATATACAGCAGAAGAAAATGCTGTCTTTGTACTGTCCATGTAAAGTGGTGGCAGGTAATTAGTACCCAAAGCAAAAAAAAAATTCATGTAGTTAGATTCCATGCCTTTTCCACTGGGAATGCTTTTATTAAATCACAAATTCAAGGAAAAGTATATTAATATTGTACTTAGAAAGCAAATTTGAGTACTCAAAAGGCAAAGCAAAACTTAAGGCTTCCTTAAGTATTTGCATTCTGATATATTTTAAAATATGTGTATATTTTTTTCTCATTTACCTCATTTAAGGCACAAAATAGCTTTAAGAAGAAGCTATTTGGCAATTTTGGTTTTTTTTTCTCGTTCCATATGTTTGTTTTTATTTCTAGTCTGCTGTTCAAATCCTGCTCTGAAGGTGGAATTCCAAATTTCTTCAGGTTTCTTTCTTTGATACTGTATCTGGTGTTTCTAATATATGAACACTTCAAAAAAGATTAACTTATTTTTCATAGCAAGTTTATAAGTCAAAGTAGTAAAATTGTGTTTTGGTGTTAGTTATGTAAGCCAATAAGAGTGAAAGTCGATGTATATAATTATATGGGCCCCCATTTTGAATCAATGAAAACGTGATCACACCTTAGTGTACTTTGCATTGTGAAACATTCAATATGTCAATCAGAAATCAGCTGGTATTAACACAACTTTCTGGTGAGAACATTCAGCAGCTGGACCTCAAGATTTTGGCCACAAAGCAAATGAAGAAATAGTGGCCATTTTTTCCAGTTTATTTCAGTGACTTTCCTAACTTTACACAGGAGTCTCTAAGACAGAATAGAATCCAGTTCTTGTAAAGCATCCTTCACCTGTTTTAACCGTAGTCATCTTTTTCTTCCTTCTCTTCAATTTTACAGTTTCCCTTTGCTTGTAACCATCATTCTCAACAGGAATAGCCATCATTCTTAATAGGAAAGAAGGTTGTTGGTATATGTCTTTATTTCTACACAGCTCTGATTTATTCCAAGACAATTTTATTCCCACTGGGAAGTGATTTAGCAGTTAAAAAAAAAATTCTGTAATTGTATAATGAAAGACTGTAGCATTGCAAGCACAGACAAGACATGAAGCTGCAGAAAAAAAACCTCTTTTACATATGTGACAGCTGACAGAAACTTTCATCCCACAAAGTGCCTTAATAAGAGTAGGTATGAAAATAACCAAAGCTGCAGAATGGAATTTGTCCATTAATTTAATGTATATGTTTTATCAAGTAGTTTTGTCTATTTACAGGTTAAATAAAATAAAAGCTCAGCCAAGAGCTAAATTCCTGTCTTTTTTCATCTCCTTCCCCACGCATGGAGTTGGTGTGTACAGGTCAAGGTGAAATGTCTTTATCCATTGAGCCTTATGCATCAACCTACATATTGACAGGTACATTGAGACTACCATCTAAATGGATTAATGCGTATAGGACATTTCTGGCTATTAATTGAAACTGGATACAAAATGAATAATGAACCACTTGGTGGTTGTGGGGTTCCTAATGGGTGACTGACTCTTAAAACCTTTTCTAGCAGCACACAATAATATTGACCTAGTCCTATAGGGTTAAGTGTGTGGATACAAATGCATGCACACGTAGTGGGCCTCAGCATGTAGTTTGCTGTAGTTTGCTAGTTTGCTCGGAAGCGTTTTGATCATATGGTACCATACTGCCATGAATGCAGGTCATCAGCAGTGTCAGGAGATCTGTGTCCACCCCGTGGACACTTGCTGTTCTTGCTCATGAAAGAACAGGTAGAGCAGAAGGGTGCCTGTGAGGATTTCCTCTGTTTGCAATTCATAAAAGACCATTTGCTCCAATTTGAAGAGTAAAGGGTGTTTAGCAGCAACATTGGTACTTGCGTGCACCTCAAGGCAAAATGTTTTCTTATAACCCTGTGTGTTCACTTTTAATTATGACTATTAAAAATATTTAGTGCTTCTTTTATAATGTACTTCTGGATTAGCTGGAAGAAAGGGTAACCCAGACAACCCATCAGTCTAGCTTTAGGCAGCCTACAGGCAGTCAGCCTTTACATCATCATCATCAGACCCCTCACAGTGCTAGCAGCAAATTCAACAGCATTTTTGAAAGGTGAAAGTCTGTACCTCTAAGGTAAAGCAGAGGGGAAAATGGCCAGCATGACTAAGTGCTAGTTCTGTTAGGTTCATGATAGTGCCCTTGGAGATTTAATAAAATAATATTTTAGAAGATTTTAGAAACAGAATGAACCATGTAAGAACACTGTCCTGAGATGAAGGGTCAGGGCAAGAACTGCAGGAGAAAGAAAATTCTGCATGCTCTGCAGCAGCAGGGTGAGTTTTTTATACCTTACTCTCTGCAGTAGCGGTAGAGGGCTGAAGACAGCAGTCCCTTCTCACTGTATGGCCTTACTCTAGTGGTGGGAGAGGCTGACTTGGTGGTTTTCCTGGTTTCAGCTGGGATAGAGTTAATTGTCTTCCTAGTAGCTGGTACAGTGCTATGTTTTGAGTTCAGTATGTGAAGCATGTTGATAATGCTGATGTTTTCAGTTGTTGCTAAGTAGTGTTTAGACTAAAGTCAAGGATTTTCCAGCTTCTCATGCCCAGCCAGCGAGAAAGCTGGAGGGGCACAAGAAGTTGGCACAGGACACAGCCAGGGTACCTGACCCAAACTGGCCAACAGGGTATTCCATACCATGTGACGCCACATCTAGTATAGAAACTGGGGGGAGTGGGGGCGGGGGATCGCCGCTTGGGGACTAGCTGGGTGTCGGTTGGCGGGTGGTGAGCAATTGCACTGCGCATCATTTGTACATTCCAATCCTTTCATTATTGCTGTTGTCATTTTATTAGTGTTATCATTATCATTATTAGTTTCTTCTTTTCTGTTCTATTAAACCATTCTTATCTTAACCTAGGAGTTCTACTTCTTTTCCTGATTTTCTCCCCCATCCCACTGGGTGGGGGGAAGTGAGTGAGCAGCTGCGTGGTGCTTAGTTGCTGGCTGGGGTTAAACCATGACAGTTGTGCAGCACCTATCTGCAGTTTTCAGCTGGTTCTTGCGTCCCATGGAAAAGATGACTGCCTGGAGCAGGCTGTGAACTAGATGGACAGCCCTCAGTAGGTTCAGCAGAGAATCCCTCCTCAGCAGGAAGACACCATTAATTTTGACATCAAAGCTTTCCTGGAAAAATTCAGATTCACAGACTGAAAGGTTTCAACACTGTATGATGTATGGCATCTACTTTATCTGTTTAAGCTTCTGTTTCTAGTTTAAGAAATGATTTGGCTGGATCACTGGAGAGGAGTGATTCCACAGGAAGGAGAAGACTGCTCCTTGCCTTGGACAGTAACTCAGCTGGCCCCAGGGAAAGAGGGAGAATGGAGTGTAAGAGGCCAGGGGAGCAGGAGCCTAACATGAAGGGGCAGATAAAGTGCGGAAAGGAGTGAGGAGCAGCCCCCCAGGCCACAGAGGAGATGGCAAGAGATTTGTATGCACCAGAGGGCCTAGGCAGGGTTTACTAAAACTCAGAAAAGATGTGTTTAGAAAGTCCACTAAACCCTTGTTGGTTTGTTTTTATTTTAAAAGTCTTCAGATCTATTTTGGTTAATTCAGTCTAGGAGAGACTCTAGAGCTCAAAGCTTTGGCCAGATGGGGATCCAGTCTTACCAGGCAGCTGCACAACGTACAGGACCTGGAGTTGCAGAAATGTATAGCTGTTAAGGAAGTAATGGTTGTGTCTTCATTATGGCTGGATATACTTCTTCCAGCTTTACTGTAGTGTATATTTGTCGTGGTTTAACCCCAGCAAGCAACTAAACACCACGCAGCCGCTCACTCACTCCCCCCCACCCAGCGGGATGGGGGAGAAAATCGGGAAAAGAAGCAAAACCCATGGGTTGAGATAAGAACGGTTTAATAGAACAGAAAAGAAGAAACTAATAATGATAATGATAACACTAATAAAATGACAACAGCAATAATGAAAGGATTGGAATGTACAAATGATGCGCAGTGCAATTGCTCACCACCCGCCGACCGACACCCAGCCAGTCCCCGAGCGGCGAATCCCTGCCCCCCCCACTTCCCCGTTCCTATACTGGATGGGACGTCACATGGTATGGAATACACCGTTGGCCAGTTTGGGTCAGGTGCCCTGGCTGTGTCCTGTGCCAACTTCTTGTGCCCCTCCAGCTTTCTCACTGGCTGGGCATGAGAAGCTGAAAAATCCTTGACATTAGTCTAATCACTACTGAGCAACAACTGAAAACATCAGTATTATCAACATTCTTCGCTCTGAACTCAAAACATAGCACTGTACCAGCTACTAGGAAGACAGTTAACTCTATCCCAGCTGAAACCAGGACAATATTGTACACAGAAGACTTAAGAATTGCAGTCAGGACCCTGTGACTGTAGGATTACCTCTGTAGAAACACTTTATTTTTGAGAGATGTGAAACTTTGCACAATCTTGTTATGTATGATCTATTGACCTTGAGTTACTGAGTGATTTTGTTAGGAGCTTCGTAACTTGTGTTCACAGTTTGTGCTCCCATGTTGGGGAGTGTGTGTTCACTTCTTCCCTTAGGTTTTCTGCTGCCATTCATTATATATAGCAGGTCAGTAGAGGACTGATATAAATTATTCTTGGCTGTTGATTTCTTTTAAAATTTATTTCAACTGTAATCAAGTTTTCATCAAGATTTTCAGTTATTTCTTTTGTTATGGTAGAGAGGAGAGATGCTTGCTGGGAGATCAAGATAGATCAATGTGTGTTTTAGATACCTAAATAAAGGTAAGGAGTTGCAACTATCCCACATCCCAAAGGGAAAGAATTAAAAAGCTTGACAAAAATTAATTTGTTGGGTGAATGGGGCAGCTTACCTTATTAGAGATATGCTGCTATGCAAGAATGCAGTTTCTTCTAGGTTATTGTTGCAACATGGGATCTATTTTACCTAATTGTTGGGGCGGAGGCCTTGTCAAGATGGACATAAGTCCATTTCTTGTTATTTGGGTTTCTATAGTTGCATTTGGTTTTGTTTTTCCCTTTTATTGTCAAACCTTACATCTAGGTTACAATATTATGTGCATATTCTTTATTCGGAATATTAGATTTTTCATACTGGGGAGTGGAGTGAATATAGTGAAATGAAACTGAAATCCTTGGTCCCCACTACATAGACACACATGCTATTTGCTTTTTGTATTAACCTTTGAATTTTTTGTCACTTAAAATATGAAAGACGTGTTCATTTGTGTGTCCATAGCATCTGCATTTTGTTGCTCTTCCTACTTCTAGGGGGTTAAATTAACTTTACATAACCTTGTCTTCAAGCTATTGGTAAGAATATTCGAAGTACAAAGGTGTTAGCATGAGTGTGTATGTGGTCGTGTGTGCGCATCTGTATTGTATGCATGTGCAAAGGGAAAAGATGGCAAGGCCTTAAGACATAAAATGAAATTTCAAGTTTGTAAGGTATGTTCTTTTTGAAGTGTATGTATAATTGGTAAAGGTAATTTTTTTTTTTTTAAGGATGCTGTAGTGCACATGCATGCACAGGACTCTGTGGGAGTATTTCTTAGGGAACCTTGTAAAATGAAGAACTATTCAGACCCCTTAGTGGGTGCATCAACTGTCTGTCCTAATCACTTAGTCTTTTATTATAATTGAAGTATGTAATAGCTCAAACGAAGTTAATGAGCTGCATCAGGCACATTGTATTTTTTTTACGGTATACGTTTTTCTCTGCAAGAGATTTTTTAACTTCTTCAGCTAAATGTATAGCAGGTATAAATCTATCTAGCTGTAACTCAGTAGTCTAACTTACATTAGATAATTATTCTCCATGTGACTCTTAATGGAAAAACTAAATGGATGAAACTTATATGAATGGTTGAAATGTATGTTCAGCAATGACAGATTTTTCCTTTGGTCTTTATGAGCTGATAGTTTTTTTGGGGTTTTTTTTGAGAAGTGGAGGTTTTGAAGTAACTTCAGATTCAGAATTCAAAAAGAAGATCAAATAAAGTGTTAAAATAGCTATGAAATCTGACAGAGAACGGTTGAGTGACATGGATTTCAGCCAACACCCTCCCCGCTTTAAATTGATCTACATGACGAACAACTGTAAATTATTAAACATCTCTGCATGTGTGAATTTGTGTGTGTGTATAAACAAAAGTAATTAATTAACAGCAACCTCAGCTGCAAATTACAGCAGATCACAAAAAAACCCCAGAAATCTGCGTAGAAACACTTAGAAAATATTGCCATTATTTATTCTTCCTGTCTAAAAAGCTGCTTGGAAAATGTGATTTCTTAAATAGTTACTTTGATATGCTGTGATATAGAGCCGTATTTAAGCAAAAGATAAAGGGCATATTGGTGTTACTAGTAAAGCTGGACTAGACTGTTTTACCTCCACTAACTTGTTAGTACTTTGAGACTCTCATTTTCCTCCCTGACAATCTTTTCTGGCTGTATTTTGCAATTTGTTCTAGCCAAGTAAGTCCTTTAGGATTACTTTTTCCAAAGGTGAACCTAGTAGAACTCTGTCAAATGTTCCCAGAAGTGAAGATCTACAAGTTCAGAGCAAAGGCATAGCCAAGTCCATGCAACAGAAACATATAAATGTAGGTAATAGCATTCAGGAGCATAAAGTGAAAACTGTAAGACACTGTAACAGGACTGTCAAATGTGGTACTCAGTGATTTTGTTAGAGTTTAAAATTATATGAAGCAAGGAGTTTAAAATGTCTTTTATCTAAAGAGTGTACTACCCTAGCAGCAGCAGAGACAGTTTAATGCTAGTCTTTAATAAAAATAATCCTTAATAAAAATACTTTGGATTATTTTGTCTTGTCTCTTAGTTGAACTGCTGTTCCAGATAAGCACCAGAATGAGGGAAACTAATCAAAGTCTCCTCAAGAATGACAGTGATATATCCTATACCTTCCTTATGTATGCCACTGAATGGTTAAACTGAGTGTGTATTTTTAAGAATACTGCTTTTAGTAAATCAAATTATCTGAATAATTTACTAAAGAAAAAAACCTGTAACCTGAATATTAAATGACTTGATGTCAAATTCTTGACCCTTGTTCCTGAGCTTGTCACAAAACTAGAAAATCTCTGAGATCTTGCTTCTCTTGTCTTTTTCAAGTAAACTGAGGGACCGGAATTCAAGGCAGGTTTTTCCGTGGTCTGATGGTTACAAATAAAGCTGGATTTTTTTTCTTACTGTATACCAATTGACAGTTCTGTTATATCTTCAAAGACCACCATTTTTTATCAAACACTATAGTAGAACATACCAATATACTCTTGCTATTATTTCAAGCTGCTTTCAAACTGTTTATCTGTGTGAGCACTCCTTTCCTTGCCACTGTGGATGGTTTGGGTTTTTTTTTCATTTTTGATTAGCTACTCACTTAAGCTGTGCAGTCACCTAAGTAGGAACCATCACAGCACAACAAGGAGGTGGATAAAACTTCTTCCCAGAGCTGATGACATTTTGTAGATAACAAGCCTGTGGCTGGAACCACCTTTCCTTTATTTTGGGTGCTTTCTCCTCCTCTGTCAAACACTTTGAGTGGCAGAAGCTACCAAGAGCTTACTGGATTCCTATCTGGCCTCCGTGTCCCTAAGAATAGATACTATTTATTAGATTTCTTTATTTGAGATTAACACTGTGTTTGGAATAATGATATATGCAGACCTGCCATAAACTGCTATACCATGGATTACAAATAATCTGAAATAAATTATTCATTATTAGCAATTTATTTCAATCTGATAGTTTAGAAATCTAACATATCCTTGTAGAAAAATCAAGAAATAATACCTTTTTGTAAAATTTATTGTGGATGTATACACATATGCCTTGATACCAGTGCTATGATTTTTATCCACACTGTCCCCCACATGAAGAAATTGTGGTACAAATCCAACCATACATGCAGTGCCTTTGTGTGTGTGCTGGCATACAAGGATAGGACTATGTTTCTGTCAAATGCATTAATGCTAAGAGATGCCAAAAGAGGCAAATGGTTTTGAAGGAGCAGTACTTAATTATCTTGAAGTAAGAGCAGCCTCAGGTACACCTGATAACCCCAAACTGTCTTTTGATGTTTCTATTGATTAGGCATAGCTAGAGGTCTGCAGAATTGTATCATTTGTAGGATGCATCGATTTTACACTCTCTGAGAATTCATCTGTTCTTGATACAAAGAAGGCCTCTGGTGCAGAGCAGGAAAAGGGAGGGCATCTGAAGCAGATCTGTATAAACAGGTGCCAAATTAGCTCTTTTGGATAGAAAAGACAGAGGTGAGAGATTAATAGTATATTGTCCAATCTAAAATTGCTGTCAGTGTGTTTTCAGCCAACTTCTAGACAAAAGATAGGTATGTAAGCCTTACCCCAGGATAATTCACTGAAAAATGTGCATAGTTTTACACAAATTCTTGAATATGAACTGAAGGAAAAAACCTAACAGTTCAAGCATACAAATGGTTGAAACTTTGTTTTAGTGAGGTTACACAAAAGACATAAATTCAGTCCTGTGGATACAACAGATATCTTGTTTTACTTAAGCTAAATATGATGGTTTACAATGATGGAAGTTCAAGCCTGATATGTAGCAACGCTCTCAGATGATTTTAAAAAGCAGACAGTGAATACTCTCAAAGTCCTAATGAATACATGAAAGACACTAATTACAATTAGAGTTTGGCAGGACATTTATGATGCTTTAGAATTCAAGTAACAGTACAGTAACTACACAAGCCTTAGAAAGAAGGGGGTTATAAATTGAAAAGTTCACTGGTATGGCTTCGATGTAGTAAGAATGCACAGAATAAAATAGCTGAGGAAATGCTGTAAGCCTATATTAGAGATGCATTGTGAACATTATCAGGTTGTTAGACTAATTGTAATTATTTCCTTTTTCAATTCTCCCACCTTCTTGCCTCCTTCCCCCTTAATTTTTTCAGTAATACAGACTAATTGCCCTAATGAGAGTTAGAAAGGCTATATAACTTCAATTTCCATAGACAGCTTCCAAGCAGCTTGTAAGCATGGAGTAGGAATCATGAGGTGAAATGACAGATTTGAACTGTAGTGTGTGTAGGTTTTTGCTTTCTTTGCATTGAGTGCTATTGACCCCTTTCATCCTCTGGGGATATTGTTAGGTTTTCATGGTACACAGAAATCTTTTAGATGATAACATAAAAACGTGTATAACTTTCTTGTGTGAACATTAAAGATCT
The DNA here is from genome assembly GCF_026419915.1 of Harpia harpyja. Classification (NCBI taxonomy): domain Eukaryota; kingdom Metazoa; phylum Chordata; class Aves; order Accipitriformes; family Accipitridae; genus Harpia; species Harpia harpyja. The sequence continues at coordinate 30,571,329 of NC_068947.1, forward strand.
AGAAGTGTTTACACAAAAAAAAAACCAAACCCAAAACCAAAAAAACCCCAGACACCAAATACCTCTGTCTTAAATTACTTGTCCAAACAAACTTCCAATGTACTTTGAGTGGGTTACTGGCCTGTCCAAACCTCCATTTTAGTTGTGTTTTAACTGTCCTTTTGAGTTTCTGGACCTCTCCACACAGTTCTCCCCCTGCCTCCCCCCTTGCACAAGAGACTGATAGTTGGGTCTCTTTGTCATCCAGCAAGAAGCACTTTTGTCACCAACAGGGAGCTTGTGCTGCTGGCTTCCATACTGGCTGCTGCTTTTCATGGATGGAAATCACAGGGGGGTTTGTCAGTAGCAGTTTAAACCAAGAAATCCTGACAAATGTGCCTGTCCATGAGGAAGGCAATGTCTGTGGTTTATCTAACCAACATGAAGTCATTCATAACTGTAGCAAACAATAAACTTACAATGAGCCCAATTTTACCCAATATCTGACCCTGTTTTGAAGATGAGTGTGAAGAAACAAAACAATAAGACTTGTTATGAATGCTTTTCAGGGCATAGATAATTAATGTATTGGCTGTGCAGTGAGGCTATTTGAGAAGATGCTGCCAGCTATTCACCATGGATTCTTGTGCTTTCCTTTCAGTTTTCTGCAAATATTAGATTCTGAAATTATCAGTATAAAAAGATAATTTTTTTTTTTTGATAGAGATGGTGTGGGAAAGGGGAGATGCACTTTTAATTTGGACTGTGCAGTGATCTGAAGGATCAGCAGCTCCATGGACCATCAAACTGCTGCAGTCAGTGGAGCAGTGAACTGCAGCATGAGGATGGGCAGGGCAGGGGCTTGAACAGCAGCCTGCCCTGTAAATAGATACACACTCTTCTCTGGCTTCAACACGGCTCCTGTGAGCCATCAGCTCATGCCATGAACAATTTGGGCACTTCTGAGAGCTCATCCTTTAAACAACTTCTGTACTTTTGGGTTTAAAGGGTAAAATGCTGATCTAGGGCAAAGATCTGTCTGAGGTTTCGATCAGCTGTAAATGCGTTCTTTAAGGACTTCCTGTGAACTTCCAGCCCAAGTTCTCATAAATGCATTCATGCAACATAGACAAGTCAGTAATAGAGTATTGTATCACCTCTGATGTTACATACATGAAACTTATGTGACACATAACGCTTGAACAATTCATCCTACAAACATGTGAGTGAGAATAAGGGACTTACCACCAACCATGGAGAGAAATTGGTAGGAAAATCTGTGGCTTAACTGGGTACCACTTTCCTACTTCCAGAATTTGGTCAATTCAGGAGATGAAATATGACAAGTGCTTTGTATTCCCCCTTCGTGAACGACACAAAATAATAAAACATGTGAGTATTAACACAGAAACCGGCAGATACAATGGTTTAGTCAGTTTTCTGTGGAAAATGTCAAAATATTGTGGCTTTTGTAGAGTTGTCAGATTCTATGGTGTAAATTATATCATCTGCTTTCCATAATCTCATCTTCAAGAGAAAAAGGGGTTAAAAACTCTTATGCTCAGGGCAAGGGTGGTTTTTGTTGTTGGGTTTTTTTGAGTTTTGTTTTTTTTTCAGAGCCAGAGTGTCGCAAAAGTTAAATGCAAGCCAGAATGAGAAGGAATCCTAATAAAAGATTAAAATATTCTTCTTTAGCCTTTTCTAAAGATATCTGTCTGATCTGAAGTAATTTCTGAAAGAATTTATTGAAATCCATGTTATCTAAAGATGGAGAGTGTTTGCAAGTAATTAAGAAAACCCATAAGTCTTCAAAAAAGTCAGCTATGACAAGTATTTAAATACAATTCTTAAGAGTAGTTTAGACATGTTATCCTTACATGGTAAATGTGAAAATCATTCCAATATCTGGATTTTGTCAATGGTAATCCAGCATTCTCTTTTATTTCAACAGACTTCACAGCTGTGTTAGGCCATTCATACAGTGAGACAACTGCCTGTTACAGGCAGTTACTCTTTCTTTTTTTCCTCACACATCTTCCTGTATCCATGTGTTGTCTTATCTTTTATTTTGGTTCTTTATTCTTTGTTCTATACTTGTATAATACCTAAAATGCTAGGGTCTTAATCTTTAACTGGGAATCTTAGGCCCAGTGGGAATATGGAAATAGCAGCAATATATATTGTTACCAATTTAGTTATGTGTTTGTGACATTCACTGAAATATCTGAAATGGTAGAAGATTCTTGACAAGCGTTGTCTCACCAAAGTCTGTTCCCAGAAAAATAGATTAATATAAAACTGTTTCAACAGATTAATATAAAACTGTTTCCAGAGAATAGTTATCAATGCTTCAATTTTAAATTGAAGGAATTACAAGTGGGATTCAGCCTGGTTCTTTCTTGGATCTGGTATTATTGAGTAGCTTTGCTAACAGCTTGGGTAGTTGAATGAGATATATGGTTATTAAGTGAACAAATGGATTAGGTAAAGAGTGGCTGCATGTGCTATAAAAGAGAAGACTGGGATTTAAAATAATCTTGATAAAAATGATTAAAAAAATCTGTAAAAGACTAAAGTAAGATTCAGCTAATGAGGATGCACACAGTGTGCTGTACTCATGCTTCCTTTATGCTTCCTCTCAGTCTGACTGTTTCAAGAGTGTCCATGCAGTTCCCTGGTCACTGCTTAGCCTGGTTGATGGTCAGCTTCCTCCTTAGGACTATTGGTTTGGGGCAAGCACCATTTGGGGTATTTGATTCGTCTTTAGTATTTTCACTCACTTCCCTACCTTAATTGCTGCTGTTATGCAGGACGTTTTGCCAAGGGTGGGCTGTGGGAGCACCCCCACAAGCAATACCACATGTGCAAAAATGTCAGATCACTGTATAGAGAGGAACATTACTCACGTCTCACATGAAATAATTTCTCTCTTCTGTTCAGTACTACTATGCTGAGACAGCCTTGTGCCAGTTTTAGATTCTATACCTATGTAAACAATGGAGAAGTCTACTAAGAAATACTAGTTTAGAAAACTGACTATAAGAAATACTGTAGCAAAATGGCTTATTTGATCTAGAGGGGTGACTGATGTGGAGTTAGTAACACTTGAAACATTCCCCTTCCCCCACAGTGATTACAGAAGTGGAAGGAAGTTATTGTTCTTTTTTGTACTGAGCAAGGGGTAAGAAGTAGTAAGCTTACACTGAAGCCCCAAACATCCATATTAAACATCAGGAATTTTTTTTTTTCCCCACAAGGGCAGTGAAAAGTTTATTAGAGGAGGTTGAAGTGTCTCCAGTATGGGAGAATTTTAAGAAAAATTTATGGTAGCATCTTTCAGGAATTGGTTAGGCAGAGTTGCTCATTTCTTAAAGCAGAGAGATTGACCAGATAATTCAACAAATTTTCTCCCAGTAATTTTTTTCCCCCTTTTGTTTATTAGCTGATGTTCTGTTTTAAATTATAGAGCTTTAAAGTAATAGTGTGGCTGTAGTCCTTTATACAGTATACTTAAAGCATATATTATCACCATTCAGTGTCCATTATATGGTCAATGAGATTTTCCATTGGAAATTGTGCTGGTTGTGGCTGGGGTAGAGTTAATGTTCTTCATAGTAGCCAGTATGGGGCTATGTTTTGGATCTGTGCTGAAAACAGAGTTGATAACACAGGGATGTTTTCGTTATTGCTGAGCAGTGCTTACACAGGGCCAAGGCCTTTTCTGCTTCTCACCCCACCCCACCAGCGAGGCGGCTGGGGGGGCACAAGAAGTTGGGAGGGGACACAGCTGGGACAGATGACCCCAACCGACCAAAGGGATATTCCAGACCATATGACATCGTGCTCAGCATAGAAAGCTGGGGGAAGAAGAAGGAAGGGGGGACGTTTGGAGTGATGGCATTTTGTCTTCCCAAGTAATCATTATACGTGTTGGAGCCCTGGTTTCCTGGAGATGGCTGAACACCTGCCAGGCGATGGGAAGTAGTGAATGAATTCCTTGTTTTGCTTTGCCTGTGTGCGCAGCTTTTTGCTTTACTTCTTAAACTGTCTTTACCTCAACCCATGAGTTTTCTCACTTTTACTCTTCCAATTCTCTCCCTCATCCTGCTGGAGTGGAATTAGCGAGCAGCTATGTGGTGCTTAGTTGCCAGCTGGGGTTAAACCAAGACAGAAACATATATGTATTTTTTATATATATATATATATATAAAAATTGTCCACCTATATTTCCATTATGAAGGACCACAAGGAGCAACATAAAAGGGGTGGAACTATAATTCCTTCTTCTGTATTCACTAATGTAGGAGAAAGCGATGTGTTTACCTAATGCCATGCTAAAAACCTTGAACTAGCTTTATAAAAATTTTGAGGCTGGGGGTTTTTTTTGGTGTGAAAAAAAAAGAATTCGTTCAAGAAATGAAGCAGCGTAACAATGACTGCTCAAGAAAGAGGAAGTTCTAATTTGAGAGTGTTGAAATGTATGGTTTGGCAGTGCTAAAAGAAGGTGTTTTAGGAATGCTAAATGGAAAGAAAAAGTCCATGCATGCTTGTTTTGGCTTTTAAACAAAGATTTAACTTCCTGTTCAAAGCCAGTGATTTTGAAGGACAACTATTTCAGATATGATCCAAATTTCCTGTTGTCAACAGAAATATCTTTAACTGACAATATCATAATTTTTGGTGGGGGGTTGGCTGCTTTGGCTAGGTTCTGCCAGAGATGACACTGCTTGAACACCAAATTTCCTAGTGTGATTCTGGATCAAAATGAATGGTTTGTGCATACTTTGACAGGGTTGTGCTGGAAGTATCTCAGTTCTATTTGCAAATAAAATAGCAGCTGATTCTTTAACTGACTGTTAACAGGCTTCTTCAGCCAGCAGGTCTCCTCCTGAAGTCTTTAGGTATGTGGCAAAATCATCTTCTAATTTATCTGGCTACTTTCATCTGGGCAAGTAATTGCCATATTCCTCAGGTCCAACACCATACTTCTATCTATGTAGATTAATTTCATCAGTGCTAGGGTTTTTGTATGTCTTTGGCATGTGTTGCCTGTGGTAGCCTTTTGATTCTTGTCATTCAGCCAGTTGCTTTCATTCAGTTGATTGGTTTGTAATTTTCTGCTCTCTGTTATTGTTTGTCATGGATATTATTCCCTTTTCCCAAACTCTTGGGTGGCTACGGTGTACACCGGTGCATATGCCTGAGTTTGGATTCTGGAACATTGGTGCATAACTGGGGATGCCAGTCAAGCTAGACAAGTGCTAAGGAAAGGCATACGTTTGGTTAAAAAGAAATATAATATATAGAAATCTATATAAATTCTATCTATTTTACATTATAAATGTCAAGTCACTATAATCAGAAGAATTGCCAAGTAAGTGTTAAAACTAATGACGAAAGAATATCAGCCTTGCAGCACAGAATTGGCTCCTGGCTGACACAGGGTCATATGACAGGTGGATCTTTAGACTCACCAGATGCAGCTTGCTTTGTGATTGTATAACTACTTAGTTCCTTGATAAGTGTCAGCAAGGGACCTTATTGTATGTCTTTTGGAAATGGAAGTAGAATATATAATTTACTTTCCTTTGTCCATTTGCTCATTGGCTCCTTCAGAGAAATAGATTTGGAAAGCATGTGACTTCCCTTTACAGAAGATACTTAGGGTCTTCCTTAATTATCTTATCAATCTACATTAGTTTATTTAAGGCATTCCTCATTCCTGGATCTTCCCTAAAGCCATTAAAAATTACTACATATTTGCCATCAAGGGAATTTAAGCGATAGATTACTGATAGAATTAGTAGTTTGGATATTTTATCCCTGAGTTCTTCTAGAACTTAGGTAAATAAGTGATTAGTCACTGTCCAACCTGTCAGTTTGTTCTACAAGTATTTGTACTGATGTTTTAATTTCAAACAGTTCCTCCAACACATTCTTTGTTTTAATAAATAAATAAAATTTTGGCACGTGAGCAGTCTGCTTGATAAATCCAGATATGAGAAAATCCTTTAGTTTTTTTTCTGTGGTCCATCTTCTCTGACCATTCCTTTTTTAAATTTATTTTAAATTTCATCATCTGTTTGCCTTTTCTAGCAAGGTCGTGTTCCTGAGAAAAGTGGTTGTTTACTAATTTTCATGTCGTCTTCAAGTTGCTTCTCAGTACTTTTGGGCCAGCCTAGTGTTCACATTTAAGCTGTCAATATTTATAATTCTCCCTCTTACTTGATTTAGGCATAACTTCATCTTCTGCAAAATAGGCTTCTTCCAAAAGCTTTCTTACCTGGCTTTTCAGAATGAGTATCTTTTATTTTCTTTGTAAACCTTTTTGGGTAGGTGAAAATCATTTCCATTGGGCCTACAGTACAGTGTCTATAAATAGACTCTGGTTTGTGTCTGAGTATTTTCATCTTTTAGATGGCTTTTTATCTTTTGAAGAGAGCTGTTATTTTTGTACAGCTTTTTTTGTTTTGTTTTTTTAAATTAAGCACTGCTACAGTTCATTTTCTGGCTTGCTGCTCTTGTAAAATGCAGACTCCAGGTACCTTATTGTCACAAGTGCTGGCTCTTCAAGGTGTGCTTTGAGCCAGGTCCTGCATGCTGCTTCAGACCAGTGCACAGAGGTGCTTCTCGTCTCGTGGTTCCCCAGACTGCTTCCTTCATGTAGTTCTCATCAAGAGCAGCTAAAAATTTAGTCCCAGCATCATAACTGAATGTGATAATTGCATGGCCCAGATGGGGCGTAACTGAGGTTTCCCATTGCTGTTGTGTTTTCCCAGCTTTGTTAGACCCCCCGATCCCTCACAGCACGCTACAATCACTGCCACTTTCCTGTCTGGGCTGTTGGTAAGGCTGATGCTTTCTCTGCTACAGAAGGACTTCACTAACTAGAATACATACACATACTGAACATTTGTACATATACAATGCGTGCATATATATATGTAGATGTACATATATACACATAATATCAGACACAGAAATTAATCAGTCACAGAGTTATACTAGAGTTTGCTTTGTATACTACAGTTTCCTTTCATTTCTCAGAGCAAAACTGTATATAAGGTTAGTGCTGAGAATTAGCAGCAGGTCTAAAATTACTATTGCTATCAAATTCCTTTTCCTGGATTCCTGACTTTGTGAACAGCAGTGTCCTTGCTATAATTTTAAAGATGTGACTTTTTATGCTTTTAAGAAGAAAGAATACAACACCTCAAATATTATCTTCCTTGGATTTTGATGTTTTGCTTCACATTTATCTTATTCAGCATGCAAAAGAAGTATTTGTTTCTAATATCACTTTCCTGACAAATTTGCTATGCTCTGTTCTTTAAGATAGGAATCTCTTCTTAGCTTTGGTAGAGAGAAATCTTGTTCTTTGGGGTTTTTGTTTGGTTTGTTTTCATTTGGTATTTAATACATTTTTAATTCCTTTAAAAACTGTTACATGTCTGTCTGAGTTCATGTTACTTTAAATGATTGCTTGATCAGCTAATGATTTCTATGTATTCAGTTGTTCCTACCATCATTCTTAGAAATTTTGCTAGTGTTTGGAAAGATCTTGCACAACAGGGAATGATCAAAACTCAAAGTCACTCCATAAGAAAATAGCACAACAAAGTAAAAATGTGCCAAATTACCCAGAAACAATTTGGATGGCTGGCAAACAGGGTAGCCTGCTGGTTTGTGAACAGTGTAGGTAATTTGCCACTCAACTCTCCTCTACTTGCTTCAATAAATTGTAGGGTACTTACTGCCCTACTGTCTGTTATCTATCTGTCTATGTTTCTCTGCGCTGTCGGTGTCTGACAGTAGTTCTGCCTCATTTTGTCTGTGTCTGTCTTTCACACTCAGCTTGATGGAAAACCTTTAAAAAAGAGGTGTGCGGTGTTTGTGGGGCTGGGATCGAACAGATCATACATCATAGGGCATGTGTGTAGTCTAATCTAAAAACCATAGCTGAAAAGGAATAAAAAAGATGAATCTAATACACCTAAAATATAGTTCAGCAACACTATATGAAAATAAATCAACAATAAGATCACATAATGCAACTAGGAAGACTGCTCAAGTCATACAATTTTCAATCAACAGTCTCATAAACAAGGTGTTATAAAACGTGAACTACATCTGTGCAATACAAAGATCGTTTAACAGTGCTGGTCGATCATTTTCCTTACACCAGAACTGCAACTCCATTTAAATAGAAGGGCAATAGGGTTTTTTGGTGTTTGAGGAAAGGAGAATAGAAATTAATAATGTGGTGGGTAAGTTGGAGGAAAAAAAGAGAGAGAAATCCTTAGCTTTTTTTTTTTTTCATGTATGTATATGTTCATGCTTGTGTGATAATTTCCTGTTGCTTTCCTTTTGTGTTGGCATTGTCTGAGTACAGTGTGGACCCCTGTCATGGTTTAACCCCAGCCAGCAACTAAGCACCACGCAGCCACTCACTCACTTCTCCCCCACCCAGCGGGATGGGGAGAGAATCAGAGGGAAAAAGGTAAAACTCATGGGTTGAGATAAGAGCAGTTTAATAGAACACAAAGGAAGAAAATAATAATGATAATAATAACAATAATAAAATTACAATAATAAAAGGATTGGAATATACAAAACAAGTGATGCACAACACAATTGCTCACCACTTACCGACTGATGCCCAGTTAGTTCCCGAGCAGCAATCCATCCCCCCCGGCCAACTCGCCCCAATTTATATACTGGGCATGATGTCTTGTGGTATGGAATACTCCTTTAGCCACTTTGGGTCAGCTGCCCTGTCTGTGTCCCCTCCCAACTTCTTGTGCCCCTCCAGCCTTCTTGCTGGCTGGGCATGAGAAGCTGAAAAATCCTTGACTTAGTCTAAACATTACTTAGCAACAACTGAAAACATCAGTGTTATCAACATTCTTCTCATGCTGAACCCAAAACATAGCACTATACCAGCTACTAGAAGGAAAAATTAACTCTATCCCAGCATAAACCAGGACAACCCCCCAGCAAAAATACTAACATTGCTGCTTATGCAGGCTCCTGAAAGGGAATGACATTTCTAGCCAAGCAGACTATTATGGCCAAGGATTTTGAAGTTGGAGCCTTTGTTGTTAAGTGAAGAGTGAAACAAATCTGTTCTTATGGTATTTGAATGTACTGATTTAAAGTCTGCACAGAATTTTCAGTATTGCATTCTTAGAGTATATTAGCTAGTAGTTATTTACTATTTGTTGTCTGTTAGATGCCCGTTATGTACACTTATGATGTTTGTTTCTGCAACATTTTAAAAAATATAGTAATATGTAACTGAGGAATATTTTGGTATGAATACATTAAAACTGTATTTTTAATTTATAGATAATTTATTGATTACCCATATAAAGTAAACTGAGTTAACATGACTGCATATTTTACAATACACTGAGGTTGTTGAGAATACTTCTTTGCTGAGATACCCATAGACTGTGAGTGAAACGGGTTGGTACTTTTGTTTTTTTTCCTTATCCACCTACCCCGCCCAGTAAATGATGCTGTGTTAGAAACATGAAATGATTTGTGTGAGAAACTAGAAAAATACTTTAGCTGCTTTACTAGGAATTAGTTGTGCCATTTGATACTAAGTGAGCAGCCAAGATGCTAAAAGTGCACAGACAGAACATATCTAGTAAAATAATAGCAGAAAACCCTAAAAATTAGTAAAAATTCTGGGGGGAAAAAAAAAAGTAAGAAAATATATCTGCTTTCTTTCCAGAAAAGTATCATTTTATTCAAATAAGAATAGTTAGTAAATACACACATATGTATGTTGGAAATGCACCAAAAAATGGCATTACATCAGGAAAATAACTTGTTTGATGTAAACCGTTCATTCCAAGAAAAGTACCTTAGGCTGTGACAAATTCATATGTGATAGGAGATGGAAAATAGTACATCTTAAAATGAGGAGCTCTGTAGTAAAGGGGAAAGGTTGGAGGAATCAGAAAGGGGATCTGAGTGTTACCCCAGTATTACTTTTAGAAACTTCCATTGTTGTGGTTTGGTTAGAAAAACAGTTGTTGTGACCACCTGAAGTCATGACTGTGTCTCAGACAATCAGTCAAGGATGGAAAAATTAAATATGCCTTATGCAGGTTTATTTCGTTAAGGTGATTGGGGCACGGGAGCCTGTTGGGGGTTGCAGTCTTTAGTCTGTAAATAGGGATTTTCCGTTCTGATTTATCGTCTCTCTGAGCACAGTGCTGTGGACTTGGGAGGTAGCGTCTGGAAGTGACCGTAGGCACGTATGCTTTCGCTGGCTACCTGCCAGCTGCTGGTGGCTGTACGGCTGTGGAGAACAGGCTGTTTGCCGGGCAGGGCACCAGGCTAAGGGAGCGCCAAGGCAGGTCCTTCTGCCCAGCAGCACGACGGGCTGCTCTGGTATTCCCTGGCATCGGGTCCCCTGTGAGGTTTGTGTGTTTTTCTCTCATTTATTTCAGTGTCTGAACAGGGATGCTTTTCAGAGGGCTGTACACAAATGTCAGCGCTTCCTTCTCTCATCTTCTGCCAATGTCATATATTTAAATAAAACTGCTGCCAGGACAAGAGGTGTCTGGCAGCAGGACTCACAAATACCTATGGTGCTTGGGAGAAGACCTGTGCTGTGGGAGCCCTGCCCGCAGGAAGGACCAGGCCTCCCACTGCAGGGCAGGAGGCCCCAGCCCGACAGCTGGGGGCAGGGGTGGGCCTGTGTGTCCCTGCCCAGCCCAGAGCACGTGGGGGGCCCCTGTGGAAGCTGGAGGCTCTGCTGAGGTCGATGTCCCCTGTGGGTGAGGCCCCAGAGGGTACAGTCCCCAGCACCCAGTACCTCAGCTACCTGGCCTGTCAGAGGCCGCAGCTCAGCCAGCCCAGGTCCCGAGGGACGACACAGCTCTGCAGGGTCCGGACGGCTGGGGCAGGGAGAGACATGTCCTTGCCTGCAGGAGGTAGGTGCGAGCAGGGATCTGCATCCTCGGGGGGAGGGCAGCAGCCTGCGCAGCACCAGGGTGGCTTGGGGGAAGAGATTGGGATCTCACTGCGAGGCCACTTATTGATTCTGAAAGGTGGTGGTGATCGGGAGAGGTTTCTGAGGACTGGAAGATGGACTCCAAGTTGACCATGAGCCAGCAACATGGCCTTGTGGCAAAGAAGGTCAGCAGCCTCCTGAGCTGCATTAGGAGGAGCGTTGACAGCAGGTCAAGGGAGGTGATGCTTCTCCTCTCCTCAGCCCTGGTGAAACACACCTGGAGTGCTGGGTCCAGTGCTGGGCTCCCCAGTACAAAAGAGACAGGGACATACTGGTGAGAGTCCAGGGAAGGGCCACAAAGGTGATTAAGGGACTGGATCATCTGTCTTACAAGGAGAGGCTGAGAGCGCTGAGCCTGTCCAGCCCGGAGCAGAGAAGGCTCAGGGGATCTGATCCATGTGTGCAAATATGTGATGGGGGGAGTAAAGAAGAGGGAGCCAGGCTTTTGTCAGTGGTGCCCAGTGACAGGACAACAAAAGGCAATGGGCACTACCTGAAATATGGGAAATTCCTTCTAAGTGTAAGAAAGCACTTTTCTACTGTGAAGGTGGTCAGACACTGGTAGAGGTTGCCCAGAGAGGCTGTGGAGCCTCCATCCTTGGAGACGGTCAAAAATCCACTGGATACAACCCTGAGCAACCTGCTGTGGCTGACCGTGATCTGAACAGAGGGTTGGACCAGGTGATGTCCTGCCTGTCACTCTGTGTGAGTCTGAAAAACACGTTTCATGTGGCTACATGCATATTTGTTGGATGTAAGTTATGAATAATAGTGGCTGTAAGATTTTCCCACCTAATTTGTTCTGGCTGACATGGTAGACACTTAGGCAAAGCTAGAAGTGGGATGTCTTGAAGCTATCATTAGGTACATCAGTAGCTTATAAGTCATGGCCAGAAGAACAAAGATAAAGCAGATATGCAAAAGCTATATTGCAGTTTCAGTCTTTCTGGGACCTGGAAAGGCTTTAGGTCTTCAAACAACCTGTACAAAGTCTAATTTCTTTGACGTTGTATAGGGAAGCCTAAATTAGCAGTGCTGACATTAAGCTAAAAATGTCATTGCAACAGTGGGCATGTGAAACTGTATGTCTGCACACTGGCACTAGGATATTCTTTAATGCTTTTACAGCTGGCAGACCAAAAATACTCTGTAACTTTACACTCAGTCACACTGCTTGCAAGAGTGCCTGTGGACTTTGAATTTGTAGCTGGCACTTTGTGTGCCATCAAATGCCCTTGTGTGAACACCAGCAATTGGAAAAGCTGCAGGACCAACACTTCTCCAGAGGGATACACTGCATGTGTGCAGATTGACCCTACGTTGCACATGCTGCGGTTCAAACACATCTGTGACACAGTGAGTTCAGTCTGTGGACACAGAAACATTTGCAAGCCTACAATGGCTAGATTTCTGGACACCCAGCAGCCAGGGTTTATAAAGGATACAGGAACTTTGCAGAATATCGTTCCACATGGGAAGGTGGCAGTGTCCAGCCAGAAGTGATATGCTCTTACCAGGTTGAGTGGACAGGTCTGCAGATATGATCTCAAAGAAAGATCTTTATGCACACAAAAGAATATTGGGTGATTCTCACTGTTAGTGGGAATGAGAATTTCACCTCATCAGTTAAAAGTCAGTTGTTTAAAGCTATGTAATTTTCTTTTAAACCCTGTGAGCCCTGCGTATATCAACAGCCTAGCTGCTGCTTTGCTAAATACTCTGATGTTACTAGGAAATCCATGTGACAAAAATAAAAAAATTGTCTTCCTTATGCTTTCCTCCATTTTTTAATGATATATAAAGCTCGAGAAAATGTTATTGTCATATTGTTAGGTGGGCTTTATTTTTTGTATTTGCTTTTGGGTAACAGGCAGCAAACCATTAGTGAAAAAGACTGTCACAGGATAATTAGAAATCATGTTCTCTTTCAAACACTGCTTCTGCTTCCCTTCAGTATTTCCGTGAGTAAGAGACTTATTATCTCATTGCAGCATCCCGTCTCATTGCTGGGCTCTCCTAATGAAACTGGAATTTCTGCAGGAATCCAGGATATGACTAACAAGAGATTCACTGAGCAATAAGGTTTCCAATTTCTGAGTTCTGGATACCTCTTCAAGGACTCTCTTGACAACTGTAAACTTCTTTTAAATAAATATTGACATATCAGTTTGAAAAGTAATGAAGTCTCTTTTCTTCCTGCAATGGGGAGCAGTAAAAAAGATGTGTGGATTTTTTTCAGTTACTTTAATGGCTAGAATTGAAGCTAAAACAGTAGGTACTTTGATTATACAAGAATTTTAAAATGCATTACTTGGCTATTATTGGCAACTTGGAATCTAGGTTTGCAATTACCTAGAGCTGTGAATTGTTTAAAATCAATGGCGATACTTTGAGTGATATGTGTTTAATATGGGGTTAGACATTTATTTGTGAAGATACCTGCTTTTTATTGGTCTGGTAAATGTAGCTATTTAGAAGATATTTACAGATGATCATAATTTTAATAGCATACGTATATTACTGAAAATTGTAGATGGAAGCAGCCCAGCATTCCACCTATTTCTTAAATCTTCTACAAGTGTATATGCTGCAGAAGACTTGTATGGATTCTACCATAGAATCATTTGTAGGCTCCCTTTGGTATGCAAAAGAGGTTTTGGGCTTTTTTTAGAAATTGAATATAAGAATGGCATGGCATATATGTAAATGCATTTATTTACAAATGTTGGATTGTTCTTAAAATAGAAGGATCCTCAAAAAGTCGGATTATTGTACTAAAACCACTTTTAAAATTAATTTTCTCTTTAAAAGATTGTATTTTTGACAATTTTAAGTGTATTGTCTGAAATACAGCTGTCCAGATGTTTTAAACAGATTTTTAGTTTAATTGGAAACTTGGTTTTGCACTGAAAAAATAGAACCGATGATAAAATCCAGGCATATCTCTTTCTTACTGTTCCCTGCTACAGGTTTTTATAGCATGTTACTACAATTAGAGTACTGGACTAACATTTGAGTTGACAGTTATAAGGGTTGTGCTCTTGCTTTATAAGGAGAGGAAACACTGGATAATAAAGTGATAATTTTCTACTTTTTTTTTTTTTAGTAATAGAGGGATGCAGTTGATAGTGTTAGGATTTAGGAATATTAATACCACTCAATGTATATGACATATTTTTCATTATAGCCATTGCACAATTTCTGTTTTCGCATCTATTCTTTGAATTGCATCAGAGCGGAGGAGAGTGCTTTCCTACAAGTCTGACAGTAGTGTGCTCTGCTTCTGACAGAGAACGCCTTCTCATTATTTCTTCAGATGGTCGCTTTTGCTTTTAGCAAGGCTTCTCAAATCTATTTTTGTTCTTCCTGAAGTAGAATAAACTTAAAATAAATGAAACTTCTTATGGTATTGCCTTCCTTTATGTGGTCTGATCTTTCTTGTCCTAGTCCAGTAACTTATTTGTTTATTTAAAGTGATGGAAAAATACAGAGCTGGGAATAATTAATAAATAAGCAATAAGACTAGTTTTCATTAAGTGTTTATCCAATAAACTTGAGAAATATCTTGCTGCTTAGTTCTTATTTTTGCAGTCACCTTTACGTCTTAAATGAAAGTCCTTCAACATTTTATTGTAGAGTGAGTTCAGGACCTCATCCTTAAAGCTTGAATGCTCTATTTATTGTAGAATATCAAAGCATGGCCAGGGATGTATGGGTGGGGAAATTAGAAACCTTGATTTTTTTTTTTTTATAGTAATTGAGAAATTACTTGTATATTTTATATATGGAAATATATTTCTGGTTTTCGTTGATTGTGCATGTGTTCTTAAGTTAGCAAAGGTATGCTAGGAGGTAGTGGTAGCTTTTCTTTTTTTAAATGAAAGTAATATTGGAAAGTAAGTACCTTGGTATATTTCTTGGTATAGGATTTTTTTTATGCATGTAGTCAACATTCCTATGCTTTTTCTGTTTAAAAAAGGAAAATTTCCCAACCTCTGTATTTCAGCAAGGGATGTGTTTTTAATAGTTAATTCTCCTGTGATTCCATCTGATTTCTATACAAGGACCAAAATATTGACAGGAATTGCACAAATGTGAACACTGCATGCTTAAACTTCTAAATATTGTATTACTGTAAGTGTAATCATAGCTGTGTACACATACCTGAAGTTATTAATCTCTCTCTGAAATTTTGAAAGGGCATTTGCCTTAAAGATTGGTGTTGTGACCATTCATTTTAGATCCCCATTTGTAGTCCAGTCGTTTAAGACTGTGATTCTACAGAAGCACATTAACTTTAGGAGCCAATATTGGCTTCTAGAGGGAATGACACAATGTGCAGAGGATGAGGGCCGGGGGCGAGGGTAACTGGGTTGGAAGATCTGTGTCTTAAGAGACCATCAGCGCTTCTTTCAATCTTACAGGCATATACTGCATTTTTTTTAGCCTACTGTATCAAAACTGCTTGATGGCAGAAGTGGGAAGCGTGGTTGCAGCAATTTCCCCTAAAGACTGTGAAGGTTGAGGAGGAAGTTTGTTTCCTAAAAAAAAAGGGGGAAAAAGACCCAGAAACAGAGCTTTAAAGGAGGACTGTTAATTGCCATGGACTAGTCAAAACTCAGACAACAGGAGCAAATGTCCAGCTATGTAGTATGAAAATAAAAAATATTTTCTGTTCACATTGTAGCTCTGCTCTTCCTTTCAGCAGTTTTGCTGTTGAAGCACTAGTGCAGCTACTCCTTGTCATGGTAGGGGATTGGTGTTAGACTCCAGCAGCGGGCACTAACTAACCTGGACACCCCACCACCATTCTACCCAACAGTAAATGTGACAATTTGCTGCTGTTTACAGACTTTCAAATAATGAAGGAAAAAAAAAAAAAAAGGCAAGATTAGGCATATATCTAGTTCAAACTGTTCACTTCTTGAAATGTTGTAGGAATTGAGGGTGTGCTCACCTCCTAACAGAGCATGGAAAAGCAGATGGGCAATTTTATTGCTGGCTTGAAACCAAGCTCCTGCTCTGAACAGTCACCCTAAATCTGCCTTGTAATTCTTCTCAAGTTTCAAAATGGGACCGCATCAATATTCAGTTCATATCTCTCCTAAGTATATAGCTTTTTTCATTAAATTGAATTTTTCTACTGAGGTACAATACAGTCCATTTCACTTTACCTTTCCTCCAAGTAGAGCATACAGAATATAGCATGGGATGGTTTTATGAGGAGCACATTGAGAGCAATTAACACTGGAATTGAATCTACATCAAGATAACAACAGGCGTTTATACTATTTAACAACTGTTAAGTGGTGTTAATGGCTAAGTGTAGACCACAAACCCAACAGATTAGGACGCAGTGAAATTCAGCAGGCATGTAAATTCAAAAAAAATGGAATGGATAATTTAGAAATATATTTGCCACTGAAAAGCTGCAAATTATTTTAGAATGCACTAATTACCTAAATTTTTTGTAAGCGAAAACACTGGTAGGGTAAGGAAGGTCATTTTGCTAGAGGTTTTTTAAATTGAAAAAAATCAATTTGATTAAAGTGTATTTGAGAGTGGTGTTTAGATGCATCATGTTTCTATTCTTTTTTATGTCCCAGTTTTCTGGGTTGATAACTTCTATTTTGATGTGTTATACAGAACTTGGAGCCTTAGCTGGACAAAGGAACCCAGGTGACAACAGTAGGCAGTCAAGTAGCCAAATGACAATTTAGTCCTGGAGTAGAAGCAATTTGAGGTTTCACAGTATTTTGGAAAGAAAATACTTCGTCTCAGTTCAACAAACTAGAAATGTGTTTAAGTCAACCTAGTTTAATAGAGGAAGTTTTATTTCCACTTTCGTGATAGAAAATAATTTTACATATATCTAAAAATTTGACATTTTCTCTGTAGAATCTGTTTCACCACTCTAATGACTGCTGTGAGAACAATTTTAGGATAGTATTCAAGTTTGCCTTGATTTCTACCTATTCTGTCAGCTGCTCCAGTTTATTCAACATTTACATAGGCATTCAGAAAAGGCAAATCAATACTTTCCCCAAATTTCTTTCTAAAAGCAACTTTTCTGAAGGCATTCTAATTCACTCTGGGAACAGGAAAAATTGAACCGGTTCTTTGGACTTTAGCTGTATGAATGTGAGGACATGGTCCCAGTCTCTCAGCTGTCACGCTGAGGAAGAGATCCTATGTGGGTCTGGTGGGACTGGCTATATGCCTCTTGCCACTGACTATACTGTGTCTAGATTACTCCTGTCATGTCAGTCTTGGGCTTCTTGCATGCCCAGCACATGTAGCTGCAGTCCTGGTAATTAAAACTCCTCTTCTAGCATTGAGGACTTTGTGCCATGGAAGCAGTAATAGATACAGAAGAAAAACACTAAAGCCTTTTGTAAGATCTCAGTTTTTATTATAATAAAGATGTCTGCCTGTAGTTTTTCTTACGATGCTGACAGATTTGAAGATATTTCTTTCGGAAATACAGTTGCAACATACTGACGTATTAAGCTATTTAACAATTTTTTCTTTGATGCCACCCCCCCACCCCCCCACCCCCCCAATTTTGAGCTCCAGCTAAAATCTTTGCGTAATCAGTTTTAGAATCTGGCCACAGGGAATTAGCTGGAATTGCCTACTTCAGGCAGCATTCTCAATAGTTACATATCTATTTAGTATGGGCCAAATCCTAAAAGATCTTCAATTGCCTTTGAATGGCAAGTCCCATAAGGAGCAAGTGAACGCTGGTGGGTTATCAGTCCACATGGATGGGAACAGAATAATGTAGGATGTGAATGATTCATTAAAAATATCACTTTTTATGTCAACTCAATGCATGCAGTAACCTGCTCAGTCTAGGCCTCGCTTTCCATCTGTTAATTCCATGTTATTAAGGTTTTGGTTTCTTGAGAAAACAGATGGCTATCAACTTAAACAGGTGTTCACATTGCACTTTTTAAAGTTTAAATGCTGAACAGGTATAACACGAAGTTTGCTTTGGTACAAAGGGATTTAGTACTTTGAAAGATGTGTGAGTAGAGAATAATTTGGGGGGAGGAGGGTCAAGTAATTAACTGGAAATACACCTACCTACACTTACCTATGGACCTTTGCCATTATAGAATGCAAGGACAGATGACAGCAGAAAGATTTAAAGGAACATAGTTTCTTCTGCACCCATGTCCTGTATCTCTTGTTGAGAAAATACACCACGAAAACGTGATATAAATGTGTGGCAGTAATTGAAAGAGGAGGATGTAAGGAAGTATTTGCTGTACAGTGATTCTTCCAGATCTTTTGGGTGGCTCAACATGTTGCCACCTCATTAGAACACAAACGTGTAGGACGACTTCCTCTGGATGAAATGAAATCTCATTCAGATTTTGTAATTTGTTGCTCCAGTAAGCAATTCTAAAAATTCTCTAATTCTGAAAAAAAAGTTTGCTAAAATAAGGTGGATAATGTCTAATATAATTTGATTATGAAATGGCATAGCATTATCTGTGACACTGAGGGCCTGCACTGTTTTCCAGCATAGCTTCTGTATAACCTCATTGTTCAGCCAGTTTTGCATTGATAGTAATATAAAAAGTATCGGTAAATAATGCAGCAGGGTTGGGCTGTTCTCACACGCATACAATTTTCTCTCTACACTTCTCATCAAAGATTCAGAAGCCTCTGCTGTAGAGAGATCTCATTGTGAAGACCGTATTATTTTTATAATATATATTTCAGCATAAATACTAATATCCATTGAACAGGTAAATAATTTAAATTAACATGCACTGATTGAATGAAAAACATGGATTTCTACAAGGCAAAATCTTTGCTTTTTTGTTCATTTACTAATTAGCAGATAGATGTATCTATACACAAATTCCAAAATATAAGGTATAATAGCACCCTGATTTACTCTCCTTCATGGGCTCTGCTACCTTGTGGCAATCAGCAGGGGAAAAGGATCAGTGTTACAAAATCTTGGCCCCCCTCTTTCTTTTCATGTTGGTATGCTCCGAATGATTGAGAGGAGTGAGTAATTGAACAAAACCTTGACTTTCCTTTTGGAAGCATTTCCAGGGTACAGGGTGACATTGCTTTCTGCCTTTCGTGACCATCTGTATTTTCTCTCAAGAGCAGAGTGCGAAGCAGAATTAGTGTTAAGGACATTATTTATCCATAAATACATGAAGCAGAGCCACACAGTGAGGTACTAAGGATTGCTTCTTTCTGATCTAAGTTTCCAGTCTGTAAGGATGGGATGCTATTGAGCTTTTTGAGATGTCTCAACTGTGATCGAAGTTGCAACTCTGGCTGATGGTAGCCTGAATATGCTCACATTTATCAACCTACTGTGTGAAGAATGACAGCTGGTTAGCTAAGGTACTAGTAAACATGGAACAGTGAAAAGTTATTTATAATGTACTTCTTCACATACAAAATCTTTGTTATCTTATGTTTGAACGTGCATAGCTAAGACTAAAGAAATATTAAGTGTTGTGTTACTATTATTATCTAGTAAGTTATTGAACATTTGTAGTATTGATCTACTATTAACACTTCTAGACTTTTTAGCATCATAAAATATTAGACTTTAATCCATTCACTGGTGTGTGAAGAGTGTGTCTACATTAGCAGTTTGGTTTGCTGAAGGGTGCAGATTTGCTTTCAGCTGACCTTGGAGCCTTGCAGCCCTCAGCACACTCTGGGTGCACTTGAGGTGTGTTTCCTTCAGGTGGAAAAAGGGTGAAACTACTTGGATGCAGGGTCCTCCAGCAGCTAGCGCTCTGTGCACGCTGATGGATACCAAGGGTGGTTTGCAGCTGGTGCAGGCTTAATTTCCAGTGAAGACAAAACGTGGGCCTGTGGTCTTGGAACCAGGGCGCACGGGAGGAAACTGAAGCTCTCTCTTTCCCCCTTTATACCAAAACAGATATACTGTAGATGTGCTGACACACTCGCTCTGTGGCCTTGGCTCAGTTCTGGGGGGAGGGTTCCAAACTTGTGTGTAGGAAAGAAATATTATATGGCATGTTTATGTTACATTAAAGTCAAAAAGCTCCTCCCCGCTCAAAAAGCAACTTTAGTCTGTTGATGAGGCTATAGAGAAATGTATTAGAGCCAAGGAACTGGAAAAGACTGCCAAGGAGGTCCTTAGAAAATTCTGTATGTAATTGTATGGATTCTACAGTTTGCATATGGATTTCATTACAGTAGATGTAGTTTCTGGGGATATGCTTGCTTGTTTTATTTTGCTTTAAAAAGTGGGGTAGATATGAATTTAATATTGTAGATATTGCTATGTAGTGAAAAGAGAGCTAAAGGAAAACAGAGGTTTTGGGAATTATTATGCTTTACTTATTTTCCAAATGAGTTGTTTTCTGAGCTACCATAATAGTTAGATACTAGGGGAAGGAAACATAAAAAATCTATTACCCCTCTAGTCAACTGAACAATAGGATTATGTACACAGGAGCAAATGCCTTTCAATTGTTGAGTGATGCAGTTGATGTTTCCTATTAAGAACAAGAAGACTTAGTCCAAGAGGCCAATGCACTTTTTTGTAGGTCAAAGGAAATTTCCCATGGCAGAACCAAAGCAAAATCTATTTTAGAAGGACTTACAGAGTCATACCAAGAAAAGCATTCCTTGATATGAACCAAGAATTGTTGTCTTAGTTGACCAGTGACAAGGAGCGGGCTAGCTAATTCTCTACAGACTGAGTCAAATCTCCAGTTGATATAAATCAGGCCATCTCTACTGACATCACACTTCCCTACTGACCTTCAGTGCTTGAGGATGTGGTCTACCATGCTGGAAGGGTCTTTCTCTCTTTTGCTGTTGGGTATCCGCTGTGTTAATGTAGTTTCAAATGAATTTCAGACATGCTTTTAATCTGCCAGGGTGCTGAAGGATGTGAAAGAAGATGCTTTTTTTTACTCTATAATTTTTAGTGATAGAGCCAAACATGTATTTATGCAGATTGCTTAGTTTTTGATACAGTATTTTTTATTGTTGCACTAATGAGCACGATAGGGTGGGTGTTAGTAAGTTACTAACAGATGTTTCAGGGTTGATTGTTTCTTGAATGTAAAATTATAATATACAATATATAAGATTATATTTAGCTCTTACGCTGTCCCACAAGCATCATGCTTATGACAGCTGACATTGCATGTAATGCTGGGCACAGAGCTACCTAAAACAGATGAGTTTTTGTGATGTCTGCCACCTGCTGCGCTTGCTGCCCTCCCTGCCCCGGTGGATCTAGGGTGAGGAGAAGGAACAGCCCAAGTGGGACCTGGAGCTGGCTGAGCAGGCTGCCCTGACAGGCAGCTGGATCCCAGTCTCCTTTGACACAGGAGGCATGTGCAGCATGACCTCTGTGGCTGCTGGCCTTGCTGCTCTGTGCTTGCTTGCTTTCTTTTCAGGAATTTAAGTATTTATTTTCCTTTTCTTTTTTTTTTTTTTAAAATTAATCTCTTCTGTGTGTTGCTTCAGCACTTACTCATAATTGCATAACAAATGAGCCAGAAATAGGTATTGCTTTGCTTTTTAGGTATTTGGGGGATTTATTAGGAATAGTCCTGAAGCTAACCCTACCTAAAAATTTGAAGGAACGGGGCTAAATCCAGTCCTTGGCATAATATTGCACCCTGCATGCAAACAGAAGCACATTTCAGATGACTCAAGGCCACAGTTCTGCAATACAGTGGCAGGAAAGTAAGGAGGAGAGGAAGTTAGAGAAGAGAAGAGAGAGTAACCCTAAAGCCGGTTCAGCACCCTAAACAACCACTATGCTTCACTCATGCTAATAGAAATATAGTTAAATTTCAGACTATATCCCAATTTTACTCTCGTCTGAAATATTTTTTACAGTTTAGCTCTGTGATTACCCTTTGATGTTACTGAGCAAAGTGTATCTGTAAGAAGTACGTATGAGAAATCTCTGCTTTAAAAATTAGAGATGGTCTATAATTAACATAATTTGTTTGACAGTTTCACAGTATGCCTGTCTTAAAATATATTGATGATTTTTATTTTTTTGATGTTTAATTTTCATTCTGTTCCACTTACGTTACACGCTAAATTGACAGAAATGAAGATGCCTTTACATTAGACATTTTCATATTTGTCATGTATTGGGGTAAATACCTTGCACTATCAATCCAAAATTGGTTCAGGCATTGTAGGGGGAGGGGGCCACTTGTCTTTCCACTTTTCCTTGGAAACAAAGATTAAAATAAGGTGGTTGACACAGAAAATTGCATATAGGAATGTGGACTCAAAGCAGTGTAAACACAAAAATTTTCTTGTTAATTTATGTGAGTAGTTTCACTGAAATAAATTAAATTCACACACTTTTTAACATTGTATCATCAGGAAAAAACTTTGTTGGAATAATGCTATATATATTATCCAATGTATTTTTTCTACAGTGAAAAGGTCTTATGAGTCCTTGACTAATGTTTTGCTGCTTTTTTTTTTTTTTAAATAAAATAAAACAGGGATTTAGTTTAGATGGTAAGATAATGAATTGCCTTAAATAAATTGCCTTCATGCTAGGGGAAGTAGTGGGTTGGGGCTCCAACTATAAAAATGTAATATAGGTCAATTAATATGAGATTTTTTTTTTCCCCTACTGGACTTATAATTCATTCTTAAAGTAGAGTTTAGGAAGAAAAGAGTGTAATTTTTATTTCATATGTTCTGCTTCCAGTTAGTGTAACAAGCCCGTTCGGGTTTTTTTCTCTATATTTAGGAAAATAAATAATGATTTACATTCCTACTTCATAATATTTAATTAACTTGATACACATTCTGGGATATCTGCATAATAAAATAGTTAGAAATATATATTGATTTATTTTGTGTCATTTCAGGTTTTAGTATCTCTCTAGATTATGGTAAAGAGAAGGAAATGGAAATGATACCCAAGGTTCATATAATGAGTCAAAGACTAAGGATAATAAGAAAATGATAAAAGTGTTGCTCTCAGAGTTGTAGCATCTTCAGTGTATCTTGGAAGATTTTTGAGAATAAGAGACTTGTCAATTTTAAGAAAGGTTTTTAAATATAATTTTAAATATTAAATATTAATTTTTGTCTGTAGCTTATTATACAGCATTTTAAGATTGGTGGTTTGAAATTCACTTATATTTCTAAAGTTTCACAGTACACTTAGAAATGCTAGACAAATTCAAAGATGACCTAAATTTAAACATGTAAGTAAATTTTTCCAGCTCTGTGTTTGAATCTGGAAGTGATTCTGAAATGCAATGCTTGACAAGAAAATCACATTTTTAGAAAAGCAGTTTGAAGATAGCCCTTATAAATACTAAAGATGAGCATTCTTTAAACGTGGAAGGAAAAGGTTTCTTACAAGTTTTACAAGTAACGGGAATAAGTCACAAGTTGCTTGTTAGTGACTCTGATTATCTCAGAAGCTGGGAGAAGATAGGATGGGATAATATAAGCTTTTGTAAAAGACATGAACAGGTATTTAATTTCAGACACTGTGACTAGTCCCCTGAAAACCACTGAGGCTGTTCTATGCTTAAATGTAAGCAATGATGTAAGTATATAGATATTAAGAGCCCTAGTATTGCAAGGTAAATAATATAATAAATAATCTCCAAATGTAAGTGTAGGATTCATCAATTTTGATACTTGTTTTCTCTTTAAATAATTGCTTGAGTTCTGGGTGAAATTAATACTTTCATATTTTTTTAAACATAAAAATGTTGGTGTCAAATTTTGTCTAAGTCTATCAAGATGTGATGTGGGGATGCCTTACCATTTCTTAATTTATTCTTTAGTGGAAAATAATGCAAAATGAAAGAGTGTTGCGTCAAATCAGGCAGTTGACAGATATTCTTATTTTGCAAGCACTATATGTTTATAGATCTATCAATAAAAATAAAATTGTGTTTGGTAACTCATGACATGAAGAAGGGCAAATGTTTAGATGACATAACTGCTAAAGCAAAATTTGAGACTTTTTCTGAAAGTACAGATCTTGGAAATACATGCAATGAAGTTGCAAAAGGTGAGTTATGTCAAATTCCATAATCTGTTAAAAAGCCCTGTGTTAGATAAAAAAAGATACTAACTCTGTTAGAAATACAAGTCAATTGAATACTTAAATTTTCTCCATATTAAGTTTACATACATAAAATCAGTCTCTTTGATAGCAAAACTGCTTTTTTAAAAGAACTTCACCGAGTTGTAGACCCCGATTTTTTCCTAGGGCCCAAGGTATTTGTTAGTGATGCTACAGAGCTGAATTAGCATTGTCTCATCTTAAACCAATGCTGTAGCCCAGGAAGCCTGTCAGTAAAGCTCATGTGACATGCTAAACTGCCATTTGCTGAGATGCCATGACAGACTGGCTCCTAAAGGTATTGATTTGAAATTGTGACATTTTGGGGGGTAGAAGAGAGGAGAAGGAAAAGAACTAGCTACAAAGCAAGTAAAATAGTAAAACTGTACCGCTAGTGAATAACTGGGAGCTTGTAGTATAAGTAGTAAATATTTAAAGAAATTTAGGCTATGAAGTGTTTAAAAAACACCCTCAAAACCCCCAACTCTTTGTGTTATTTACACAAATGGTCCCTTGATTTAATCATAATTAGTTAATAAAACAACAAAACCAAATGAAATGGACATCTGACTAAACAGAACAAAAAGTCAGTCACACTCCTCACTAATTTCCTGGGAGAATAAAACGACTAGCATAGTCCTCTGTGTTACTAAATGCATATTTTCTGAAGATAAAACAAAACAAAGATATTCCCTATCTAAACTATAATACTTAGCAAAATAAATGACTAAAACATGGCAACACAAGAACAGATACCTATCCATCATAATTCCTCTTTAGCAAACTGGTAATAGATGTAAGAAATTATGATGATGTATGTATATTTTTCATTCTTTAGACCTGATAGTGGATATAAGACAAACTTGCATTGAAATCTTTCAAGTTGAGACACTTAATGTACCTGTGAGAGGGCTCTTATGAATGCCTATTTTGACCAGCTGTGTAACACCGGGATGTCACGTAACTTTAGTCACTGGATAATGTGGTACCATTTTTGGTGAGATAGATTTTTACTTTTAGACATTACTCCCTAAGGGGCTATATTAAAAAAGTAACACATATTTTTCTGAAGATCAGTGCTGAACAAATAAGAAGTCTACAACAAGCAATGAATATGCAATCAAAGTCCCAACAAATTTATAAGTCTTTAAACAAACAAAAAAACCCCACCAAAACAAAAAACCCCAAACACCTGAAACTTTTTGATAAAGTAGGGGAAAAAGCCTACAGTTTCATATAATTCATATAAAGTGCTTACAGATGAACTTTCATTGGAGTTCCATATTAAAACCAAACTAAAACTAGAGTTCTTTTGATCATTTGTTTCATTTTATGCTTTATCTATGCTTTTCTAGCAGTTATAATCTAAAGCACCTATATTCCCAAAGCAGTGATTGTACTCTTAAAGAGGCAAATCCTTCATCACTTCCATATTTCTTCACTTTTATTCAAAATAAAGTGACAGATACCTGTAGTATATTAAAGTTTAGAATTATGGTTACCTATTAAAGATAAAATGTATTAGTAATTTAATTATAATAATGAACTTCTGAGCATCTTTTTCCTCCTTTTTCTTTCTTCATAAAAATGGCAAGTAAAGAAAAACCAAAGAACTGATATGGAAGGAATTGTGATTCATTGCCCTGGCTTGAAACTTTTACGCTACACTGGTTAGAAAGAAGCAACTGTCTATTCTATTATATTATACAGTTAACTCTACAGTTCAATGATTTACATTCAAATTTCCACTTGAATTAGCCCAGAGTATGAATGTCAAGAACATTGTAAATTTTTACCAAAAAAAAAAAAAATCATAGTTTTCCCCATTTTTTTAATACACATACATACAGAAAGATAGAAAAATGAGAATAGAAATTATATAGATATAGCAATGAATTACCCACCAGAAGAAAAGTTTACCACTTAGATGAGCAGTGCTAGTAATAAAATAATTTAAATCCTCTACCTTAGGGATGAACTCACACAACAGAAATTCATTTAATTATATTGTTTTATAAATATCAATACAATCAATGGTTGACTTTATATGTATACTTTTGTTACTTGTGATGGGTTAGCTGGAAATTAATTAGGGACAAATTCTCAAAATCCTGATAAAATTGCATAGGACTTTGTTTTGAAATTGACCGACTAATAACAATGGAAACTAGTGAAAACTAGTCCTTGCAGATGAATGTGAGGTCTCATCACTGTATTAGCTAACCAACTTTATCCTTCTTTGAATCAGACATTTGGAATACTCAGTTATTTGACTTAGTCTTAAGAATAATTCCTGTGGTACGTGTCTGTGTTTATTAGCATGGCAATAATACAAAAAACAGGCAAACTGAGGAGTTTGATTTTGAAGATGACTGTAATAATTGTTAAAAATATTGGTTGACTGGGAAAAAAATCTCTCGGGATGCACCAAGAGAGTGAAATGTCTTTATCTTTCCAACATGGCCACTTCTTGTTTCTTCTTCTGTAAGAGGCAGTGAAAAATATTGGCACTTAGTAGGGTAACTTTTGTGCAGCAATTTCCCTTGCAGTCTCCAGCCTTTCTTGCAGCCCTTATGCCAGACTCTTTCCTTCTGCCAGAAACAGTGCTGTACGGTGTTTTACAGCTGTCCCAAAGGCCCCTTGGGACTGTTGGCAGAGAGGTGACCTAAGTTTCCAATATCCATTGGGCATATAGTTTGATGCACAATGAACTCAAACAATGTGTTTAATGCCCACATGCATCGTCTTAAGCTACACAAAGAGCAGCAAAACAAAAATCATGCTAAGCCTCTCAAAAACAAACAAAATATCAGTATATTTTGTAAGTGGAAGTGTAGTTGAGAGGCCTAATGAAATATGGTAAGAAAGCGTGCTTCACAGAAGAGATTGCCAAACATTTAGAAAATATCGTACATGGACAATTGAATGTTATTTTGTAATTTAAAGGTCTAGTCATGATTTACTTTCAAAATAATTTACTTTTATATGTAAAACTAAATCACAGGAACTTACATGTAATAAATGGGAATACTTAAAAAAAAAAATCCCCAGTCCCTTAACTGTTGCTATAAAGGGTTAACTTAAATATTTTGCTCTTTAATATCTTCTCAAATGAACTTTATTTATCCTGTTAAGAATTGTGTAGCCTTATTAATATACCTAATGAATTGATCTTACTGTTAAGATGCTCAATGCAACCTAGAAACATAACATCGTGAATATTTAATCAACCATTGATCTCAGTCAGCAGATCTAAACATCAGTCAGTCATACCACATCAATCTTCATAGTTTCTTTGCATGCTATCTGTTACTTGTTGAATTAAAGATATTTTGCCATTTCAAGAAACTACAGACTTCTCTTTTATAGGAAGAAGAGCTCCCAGCTCCCCTCCTCGACACCACTGACATCCACGTCTGCCTGTTCTTGTTTTAGTTCCTTTCTGTCTACTTTTCCCCTCTGAAGGGGAAGTAGCTGGGAGCTCAGTTTTATAGATCTCCAGATTTCTCTGACACAATGTTACTAGTCCAGCTGCCCCTGTAGTATAGGGTCTGTTAGAGGCTCGACTTCAGAATTACTCCTTCCGATAGTTCAACTGTTCTGCCTATGGAGAAGCAAATGAATTGTGACATTTCCTCCATCAGTCTACTACACATTTTTTATCTTCTAGTCCAGAACATATACGTTATAGTCTGCAAGAGACGAGCTTTTTCACAGAATATGTTATCTGCTTGCTGCCTGATAGAAATGTTAATGACTCTGATGATTCTTTGAATTTGGAGAACTGGAAAGCCAGGATCCCTTCAGATCCAGGCATTTCAACACAGCCATTCTGTTCTCTCAAGGACCCATCTTATGTCCCATAATAATACCTATTTCAAAAGGGGAAAAAAACTGTTTCATATCAAATACTCCAAATACGCAGTAGTAAGGTAATAGAGAAAAACGGTATCTCACTCCATTCATGAAAAAAAGATCATAGAATGCCAGACTTTCCATTTGAATGAGATGGTCTTGCCCTATTCTGAAAAGTAACATAATGTGAAATTTTTAACAGAACAATAGAAAACAAAATTCTGTACGTGACAATATTCCTTGGAAACATCTTTAAAGTATTGAAAGGAGAGGTGCTTGCTGAGGTGCATTCTTCCGTTCCCAGTGATTGAGTTACATATTCATTGGACAGAGAGAAAGACATGTTTAGTCTAATGGTTGAACTCACTGAATACGAAGTCTGATATGAAGATTTTTCATAAAATGCAACAGGAGGAGTACTTAGGAACTTGTCATTGCACCACAGCGTTATGTGACTGAACACCACAGCTGATGGTGGTTAGCACCACTACACTCACCCAAGACAGAGGCAATTTTGTTTCAAGCTATTACTTTGAAGTAGGCAGAAACAGAATTTGATTCACTCCCCGTATATTTTTAGTGAGTACCAAACCACAGTGTTACAGGGCCTTGGTGGCCTTTTTGTGAATAGCCTTCCAGAGCCCTTGTGCCTGTTGAGTTAATTAATCCTAGAAATTCTTGAACATTGTTGATATTTTTCTTCTGTTTCTGTTCATCTGAATCACTTAGCAAATTGAGTTGAATTGCACTTTTTCAGGAAATCAAATAGTTTTAAAGGTATGGTGAGGAATTGGTGAAAGGTGTTTTCTCACTATGAAAATGTTGTTGACTTCCAGCTTAGCAACATCCTGTTAAGCCTAGAAATCTAACTTTGACCTTTAAATTAAGTTACTTTCCCATTTGATTCACCACCACTCAGGTGCTATCATCCAAAAATGTCACAAGTCGTGAACATTAAAAACTACCAGTGAAATTTAAGAGTGATATCCAAGATTTTGACAGCAGCAGTTTTGCTGACTAGTGCTCAATAGTGCTATGCTAATAAACACGTATATTCTATTGTATTTTTAGCTCCCTTTACTGCTTCACAATTTTTACAGTGTAGATTTAGTAGAGATACCTCTTTCTTAGACTTTACAAATTCAAGAATACACTCTGTTCTAAAAGTAGAGTGCAGAAACTTCATTTGACTAATGAAGACATTTCTTACATGGTAATATTTTTTTGCCTTTGTTTCTTTATCTCCCTAGAATTGAATGGGATATATCAAAAAAAGTGAGAAACTTTTCCACTGAAGGCATGTATATGCCTTTCTCTCAAAAGGTCATTAAACATCATCAAACCACTGGATTTCTGAAAGCTGATCCACTGCAAATAGATAACAAAACTATATTAGTAACAATGCTCTCTGCAAGGTGACTGAGGAACTTGGCTCTAAATGATGGCAGAGATTTGCCCTGTAATACTTTCAGTGTGTTCCCCTGAATAAGGAGTCAAACAGAAAGACTTACACAATTGGCTTTTCAACATTGAAAAGCTATGCTCTATTTAGAAAAAAAAATGTGTTGTCTGTCTATTGCTTATATTCATGGATAAATCTACAACTAGAGTTTATTATTTTTTGATGAAATGGAAATGACTGGGTTCCATTTAAAATTTTAAACTAAGCCTTTTTAAAAATTCTTTATGGAAACAGATATTCCTTCCTTCACATTGTTTGCATATTAATGTAAGAAGTAGGTATCCAACTCATTTTCTTTACCACTTGACTGTTCTGATAAAGCCATTAAGAATTAGTAAAAAAAAAAACCCCAACCCAAAACTCTTATTGATCCTCTTTAATGACATACAAATTGAGCATAAAATCAGCCTAAATATTTTATATAGGTGAAAATATGAAAATCAAACCAAGTAATTTAATCTTTATTTTATTTTCAATAATATTGAACTAGCCTTAAAAATTAAAGCAGGAAAAGATTTGATTGTCCATAAAGTAACTGGGTCTTTTTTAATTTTATTAATCTTTAGTTAGAGAGTCTTTAAAAGATAACACTTTTCCTCAAAATATTTTTCATCGTGGTGAAATACACATAATTTTGAGATTTGGGACATTCATTTCTTTGGGGCTCTGTGGTGGTGGTGTTTACCTTGAATGTAGCTTTTACAATTTGCTTCTCTCTATTCAGACCAAAATTAGTGCTAAATAAGCAGAATGGACATTGGATGATCATATAAGAAAATGGCACTATTTTTCAAGCTATTTCAACATAATGACAGGATAAATATTTTCATAGTCCTCCTTTTGCTGTAGTTCTAAACAATATTTTGAAGTATATTTCTGAGTATTTTCTTCAGGAAGGGTGTAGAATTCTACTTTTCCTGCAAAATACAAGATTGTAATTTGTCTGACCTTCTTTCTGTTTTCCATCTGCATACATTAAATGAATGACTTTCCATTTTGCAGCTGAGGGAAGCACAACTTTGAATGAAAAATGTTGTCATTAAAAAAGAGGGAACAAATTGCATAAATTATAAATGACCTGCAGAAGCTGAAATGTGCTACCACGTTACCCTGATTATACATGCACAGGGTTTTTGTCATTAATCCAACAAAATAGCATGGCAACCTATGGAACTCATGCAGATACAGATCTTTTGGTAAAGAAACAGAACTCCAAATGGATTTAAATTTATAGCATTGTATTATGCTTTACAAGGAGAAAAAAAAAAAAAGACTGACTCAATTCCTGAGTTTATACTTTTAATTTTACACATCCATACAGTTGGTTTTTGCTTTTTAATTTCTAAAAGTTTGTATTTTATTGAAGTATGTAAAAAAAAAAAAAAAATTCAATGCTTCTGTCAATCTCCAAGCTAGCACTTCAGATTGTGCTAGATTATAAAGATTCCCACAGAAAAAAATCTGCTTATTGCAGCCTTGCTGTGTCAAAGAATTTGGCTAATCTTAAGTTTATAAGTTTTTCAATGCTTCCTTGCATGCTTAGGCATTTCACTGTTTCAGATCACTGAATATTTATGCAACAATAAATCTCATTAATAAATTAAACCATAGTTATTATTAAGTACGTTTCATTTAGGAGTATTGTTAGGATTATTATAAGAACACAGAATATTAGGTCAGGCCACAAATTCATCTAGTGCCTTGTCCCATTTCTAGTATTCTCTAGTAAGAGCAGGTATAAAATACCTTTCCAGAATTTCCTCATAATCTCTGTCAATTTACAGCTCAGGAATTTCAATACCTATCTTTTGATGTATTCTTCTTCCAAGAATGTCTTCAATTACTTCTTAAAAATTATGTAAAATGCAGTCATGCTGGTTAGCTAGCCAGGCCACAGCTCAGCTCTCCAGCGTGCGAAGAATTCTACCTTTGGGCTTGAATTTGTTTTTTGGTGGTTTCTTCTAATGCCCCTGATTCTTGTATTGAAGGAAGGACTCAATGAACAGTTGCTGCCCTCCTTGCTATTCATGACTTAAGTTGGCTGCTGTCAACTCTATATCTCATAATCTATTTTCTGGGCTAAAGATTCCCAGGTTTTTTTTTTTTTCATTCTTCACACTCATTGTTCAATCTATAAGGATAGGCTTTCGTCATCCATATTGCCTTTTCTTTATATTTTCTGTACATGCATCCTCTTAAGATAGAAAGAAACATGCCCTGTATCCAAGACATGGCTGCATTCTGACTCATGTACAGTGGCACAACGGCAGCTCCTCTTTTGTTCTCTGTGCTTTCCTAACAAATCCCAACATCAGAAGTGCTTTCTTTCATCAAAGACTGATTCAATAAATGAATAAATTCAGGCTCCTCTGCTGCTGAATATTTTTCCCAAATGCCTAACTAAAGTTGGGCATTCATCTACAGTGATTATCATCTGCTACATTAATGCTGAGTCATCTGGAAACTTAGGAACTTTCTGTTATGATTTGCAGATAGCCCTTGACTGTACTGACACTAAATATTATTAAGTAGCCATAGGTAACTTTGTAATCTCACTTTTGTCCCCTCTTGCAGGTAATTTTTTAATATGTTCAACAGCATGTCAGCAGGCTTGTATGTACAGTTCAGGGAATGTTATTGAACAGTATCTTCATAGAAAAAGAGATTTTTTTTTTTTTTGTCTTTTCACACTATATTTTAACAGATGAAGCATTTCATGTCCTGTAAGTGATAGGCACTTAGTGTTATTTCAGCTCTGTTTCTCAATAATAAATTACTCCTTCATGGTGCTTTTAACCTGTAGCATTTTTGACACACTTCTGAACATATTTCTTTTAGGAATGTATCTATGAATACTTGAAAGTTGGACAAAAAGAATCTCTTTGCCTTCTAAAATAGTATTGCTGAGACCATTAAACTAGGATATTTTTCACACCATCCCCAAGCTCTTTATGTCAGACCAGGATTCAAGAGTGACTGAAAATGATGTTCTTTCACTCGTGTTCTTGAAGTGTTAGGGTTCTCACTGTGCTAAAGAGTAGACTACTAGAGCTACTAGTCTAGTAGACTGCTAGAGCTTCTCCACTTTTGGTGATTCCTCAGCTGTTTTCAAGCTTCAGGAAAAAGGCATTTCTATTTCTCATTAACAGAGCAGTAGCTGTGCAGCTCAAGTGTAACTGGAAGATATCAGGATTTTTCAGAGTAGTTAGGCGCACAAAATTATTGGATGTATAGGCCTGGAAAAGGCTTACAGTTTAAAGCCTTAAGCTTCTGTTATAATTTAAAGTGTTTACGTTTATGCTACAACTTCAGCAGAACCAATGCTACATTCTACTCTGGCATGTCAGTAAATTGACAAATGGTGACCTCATGGTAGGCGATATAAAGCTAACCTCAGGTTTTTAATATGTGCCTACATAACAGGAATCTTCACTTGCTTTTTTTTTTAGTTCCTTTGTCACATTAGAAGAAAATGAAGGTATCTGGTAAAGGGAAGAGGCAAATTATGGAGCATGAAATCTGAGTTACTAATGAAAGTTGAAGGATGTGAAATGTACTCCTGTGTTCATGAACAATTTTAATGTGTTCATTAAAAGTGAAGTCAAGTTCATCCAAGTGAACATGCTTAATTTTTACTTGGTATATGTATGCAAGTGAGTTTTAATCCCTGCACCCCCACCCCCCCCATCCCCTTTCCTGTATCGGAAAGAACCTTTGCAAAAAAAATAAACAAAATCTGCCCAAACTCATGACTGGTAAATAGTGCCTGCTTTTAATTAATGGTATTAATCTTGGATGCATTGAGTCCAGATATCTCCTGGGAAATATGAGAGGAGAGCTAAAATACTGTGTTCATCACATAAAAGAAATCCTGAAATTACTTGTCTGTCATTTTAAACTTAATACTGTGTCATTTTTCTTAAACTTTATTAAGGTAACATTTATAAAATAACATTATAACATTTTAAACTTCAAACAGTTTCAAAGATAATGGTGGATTTTAATGAATTTTCTTAATTAAAGGAATGGTTAGTTGTGCCTGTTTTCAGTAAATTAATTAAACTTTTAGTCATTAAGCAAAAAGTTAATTCATCATTGAAGGTTATAGGAAGTGTGAAAAATCTGACTTTTGAGATGGATACCATACCCTAATCTATCACTGATATTATGGAATTACATGCTTAAAAATGTTCTCGATAGTATAAAATACTATAGAAAGTGCCTGGTGACTAACTAGGGATACTTGAAGCATTTTAGTTTGAATCATCATCTCTAATATGAGAATCTTATAACTGGTTTTACAAAAATGAATTATTTTTCATATGAAATGTTAGTGGACAACTTAGAAAATGCTGGTGAAAATCATGTTCTCATTTAGTGCTCGGTGATTCAGGATGAGATTATTTTCCAATGAAGAAGAAAACATCAGAGTATTAGCACTATATATATATGCTGGGTTTTTGCACTGCACAAATGAGTAACTTGATTGTTTTTCTTTGCTGGACTTTCTCTGCCTCAGATCCTGGTTTGTCATAAAGTTACTCTGTTTCTCTTAGTGTAACTCAGTATGAAATACCTTTGTCCAGAATCCTAAAAACGTAGTGCAGGTTGACTCTGCAGATGAATTCTCTCCCCAGTGTCCTACTCTATTATCAGAGAGAAAGGCAAGTGAATCTCCTATAGTCTGCATATTAATCTTAACAATCAGTAGAGCAGATCTTAATCGATGTTCTCATTGCACCAAAGCTCTTAGTGTACTATAAAAAACCCAGAATTATTAGAGATACCTCAGTGTGATCATTTACATGCTGTTCCTTATTTTCCTGTGCTAGAGAGAAACATATATCGAGGCAAGCAGTGCAGTTTTACGACACACAGGATAAAGCTTTTCCTTATTATGTGGAGTATTGCCATGCCTTGGCTGGTCGTCACTGGATGCAGCTGGCACCCTTGCGGTTGCTGCCGGTCCTTGTTGCTGCAGGTGTTTGACTATTAGAAGGGGGTATGAGAAAGGAAGGCTTCCGTCCTCTCTGCTGATTGCTGGCTGTGCAGCTGGAGTGTCACAGCTTGGCCATTGCAGTTTGAGAGTATGTGTCAGGAGAGGAAATTCAGTTAACTGCTTTGTGAAATTTACGTTAAGAATATCGTTATTGGTTTGTTTTTTTTTTTTTCTGATGGACAATTTGTCTTAGAAAACTGATGCAAATCAGCTTCTACTTACTGCATAAAATTAAAATCCCCCCCCCCCCTTTTTTTCCTGGAAGTATAAAGTCTCTACCCTTTCTTGTATTTGCCTAACATGAGGAGAAAAGGTGCTTTCTCCTTAGCTGCAGGAAAGTGGAATGTGACAATGTGACAGTGCAAACCCTGCCCCTGCTATCAGCGTTGTAACATCAGCAAATACTAATGTGTAAGAATGCATATACACATATGAATGTGTACATGCACAGTTATTTTTGTTAATGTAACCTTTTTCCTATTTCCTATCAATCATGTTCATGTAACGTTTCGCATTGGCTTTGATCAGTATGTGAAAGTCATTATCAAAAACTTGTAATCCAGTTTATTGGTGTATTTTGCTTAAAGTGGCTGCATTGGTCAAAGTATCACTTCTAAGGTGAGAAGGTTAGGTTTGAAATAAAAATAGAGACTTCTGTAGCCGTTGCTTTCTGTATGTTTTGCAATTAAGATATATACTGTGGGATGCTCATCAAAGAGGAACTTAACAAAGGGGATTCTGTCATAAAATGCAACTCTCGGAACAGACCACATTTGAAATTACCTGCTAATGTGTTTTCTGTGACAGCAGATTCTCATAAGGTTGGATGTTTACATGATCAGCTACAATTTTAACCTCGGCATTTTTGTTAACTGCATTATTCTACATGATGTGGCTGCTTTCTGTTCAATGTCAGATAGCTATATGAGTTAAAAATAATGATTAAATATCTTGGAGGAAAAAAATTATTGCCTGAATACCCATGTTGTAAAATTTAATGGTTTTTCCTTTTACAATATTATATTATTGGCTGTAGTAGATTAGGACAACTTTGATAGAAGAATTGCACATAATTAAATTTTCATGTGTGGTTTAAAGTGCAAAAAGATTAGAAGGGTATTTAAGAGGTGCTGGAACTGTCACACCATATCAGTAAAGTCTGCGAGATGGAGAGCACAAAAGTACTGATTCAGTGCAACATGTCACATTGCTTTAAAGCAATAACTACAAGGAAGATGCCATGGATGGGTGGGTATCTATGCCTATAAATATTTGTGAATATATTGTCAAATCCGTTTTTTTATCTTAAAATGGATAAGGAAAATGGATCCAGGAGGTGCATTCAAAAGTTGTGATTTAATCATCTGTTTATTCAAATAGGATACTAAGGAACTTTTGCATTGCCTTTCTTTTCTCTAGGCTTATTAATACTTCTGTGTCACGGACATTTATGAAATATTAATATACTTTGGGAAATTTTACATTTTGGTGAGTTCTGACATGTTGGTTTGGGGCAATACTTGCCAATTTGTTGATGAGGGGTAGGAAGTCTGCAAATCCAGAAGTGCAGGGTCGTTCCTGTTAGTTCCAGCCTAGGAATGCCTGGCAGTGGTTCAACTCACAGGAGCAAGGGTAGGCCCATATTATGGCAGCTCTTTTTCTAGCACATATAGTTTGCATTTCCCTTGCAGAGATAAGGTGATATTTAAAGATGGAACATTGATATGAACCCATTGAAAATTGCTTTATATTTTATTTTTTGGTAAAAAAAGTATTGTGATTCAGCTAAAGTGTGTTGACTCTTCAAATATGATTTAATAGGACTGTTCTGCAGAAACAAAATTCTGACTTAGATCCTATGCAGTATTTTCAGGAAGGTATGTAGTGCTGGGAATAATCCAAATCAGCATCTAAGAGAATCAGTGCAAAAAAAAATTGATCCTTGAAAATAGTTACCGTTTTCTTTTTGTGAAAGATTGGATTGGATCCAAGTGATAGGAAGGCAGAGCATCAAAATATATTTTAGTAATAACCCAGGTATGTTGGAATAATCTGCAGCCATCATAATGGGCAGATAGGCCCTTTCCAAAGAGCACTGGTGAGATTTGGCTCTCTCATGTTTGAGATCAGAGGCACACCTAACAGCTGTGAAGCAGCAAATGAAATATTGACCATGTTATTGTATCATTTAATTTGTAATGATCTTGAATACTTCTGAAATGCTGGACAAGACATGTGGCAAAATCCAATTGTGTCATTCCTTGTAATCTTAGGAAATAAGACAAATCACTATAATGAGAGTATAAAAGGTTAATGTATTTTTCGAAAACTAATGAACAAACACATATTGTGCCGTAAGACTCACGTCTCACAGCCTACTATTATTTTTTCTGTGTGTGTGTAGCTGGAGCTGATACATATGTCCAGCATTAAATGATTTATGAGACTTCTATTACATTTTGCCTTTGTAGGATGGGTTAAACTTCATTTCAGAAACACATATCAAGTTATAAAAGTTATTAAAAAAAATCCAAAACAACTTGCCTGTTGGTTTGGACCCAGGTGTTTCTCCAATATGTAAAAAACGTGGGTTCAAGGTCATGCTTTGGAATTTTATTTCCTTGGTCACAAATTCAAGTAGAAAGAGTAATCTTGTTGCACCTTTCAGCTCCCACCGGAACCAGTGGGAATTTTGCTATGCGACTTTAAGGCAATGGAAACAGGACTTTGAAAAGTATCTAAATCAGAGAAACATAAATAAGAGAGGGAGTCACTCATCCATGGACCCAGCCCTGCTTGAAGGAAGGGTTTGTATTTTGCATGAAACAAAGTATTTGCCTATGTTTCACTTCTTGAAATGCAGAGCAGAAACAACAACAAAAAAAGGGTGAGAGAAATACCTTTTACTGTCTCCTTAATGTCTCCTCACCTCAAAGAACAGAGATATCCTGCTAGAATAGCTGGTTCTTTTTTTTTTTTTTTTTTTTTTCTTCTTTTTGGCATTTATGCTAAGAAAACAGCAGAAGGCAATTCTGAGTCAGAGACTGTAGTACTAGGAGTAAACCCAAAATATGGAAGAGTGAGAAACATGGAAGCAAAGTTGCAGGCTTGGGTTTTAAGAGATTTTTTTAAGTTTCTGCCTTGCCGGTGTACTAGAAATCAAATAAAAGCTTGTTATGATTTCACTTATTGCCTAGAAATGATCCTGAAGTAATTCCTAAAAAGGGAAAAGCAGTAGAGCTTTATAATATTAGTAATAACTTACAGGTCCATTTAAATATATTGTTTGGAAATGTTTTTTTGATGCAGGGTTTCCTACCAATAAATACAAAACTTTGAGGAAAATCTCATTAACATAGACTTAGATGATCATTTAGAATAGATGAGTATAAAAGTTTTTAAATTTCATTAAAATGCAAGCAGAAAGTCATGATATGTGAGTTTGATTTCTACCTCAGCTATAGACTGACTGCCTATTGTGTAGGAAAGACAACTGAACAACTCGTGCTTACCTTTTGCTGTGCATTTTTCACGTGCAACTTCTGAGAAGTTGCCCGCTATTGATTTTTACTGTAGCAATGTCCAAAAGCACAGTCTAGTCCAGTCTAAAATTGGGCCTTTTCCTTTTACGTGCTGTATCAGTAGATAAGGTGGTGTAAGCATTAACGAATTCAATCAGTAATGAAGCTTGTGATCCTGAGGCAGATTTTGTCGTCGAGTACTTTGTACAGACAGTTCACCTTGTTTCACAGGGTTGCAGAGACCCTGGCAGTAGTATTCATCTCACTCAACTGTGGATGCCCACAGAGCAGGTATCTGTGTTTGAATTAGTCTATGGGAAGAAATAAACCCATGTGCAGCAGTTGGGAGGCAGTTTTTCAACTGGATGTTAATGTTCCTGTAGGTCTGGGCTCAGTTACATTATCCCAGAGTCCTCTTCCCCTCCCGCTACCCCAAATGATGGAGAGTTGATCATTTTCCATGATTACTGTATATGGAGTCCCATCCATGAACACTCACACACATGCAGTCACTCTTGTTGCCGTAGGAATCTTACCTGACCCTGTCCAAGCATCTTCAGTGTGTCTAGTTTGTCATGCTTACTTAGTGAAATCCAGAGCAATAGAAAGTTACTGTTTCTCTTTTATTGGTTTGTAATCCAGCAATTTAGGTTACAAGGTTGTAGTTTATATCATTTAGGAGCTCTTTGCTATTTGAAAATATGGTCTGTGCATTTGTGTATCAATAATTAGGACAAAAGGTGTTCCTGTCTGTAGTTTCAGAGACACCTGTAATAAATGGCAAAAGCAAGAAAAGCTTGGCAGCGAACCAGAAGTTGAACTAAAGCTGGTTCCAGATTTCCTTTTCTTGAACCCAAACCAAAAAAATAAACGCACATTTTACTGGTTTAAAAGCCTACAAAGGAATGATCACCTCCATTCTTCTTGTTCATCTGTTTTCCCTGAGATAAACAGCTTCACTTCCTGCTCTTCCTTCCCCTGAAAGAAAAAGCTTTTAACAGATCTTTTCATGGGGCGGATACCTTTTTGCTGCATCCTGATCTCCCAGTCTGGTTATCAAGTAGGGAACAGTGTGGGGAGCCAGAGCTTACCTGCTCCCTTGCTCACTACAGACAACATTTTTTCTTGGGTGCTTTTGGACGTGCAACCCCACTGGAAGCAGGAATGACAGTTACCTTTCTGCTACCTGAATGATGGCTTGTAGGGCAGTCATAGCTTCCCTTCCCTCTCTTACCACTATTGTTTAATTAACATCTTTTAGTCAAGGAGACTGGTGTTTGAGTATTTGTCATAAATGTAGTCCTTGTCTTCACTTTGAACTATGCTGCTCATCAAGGAGCGTGTCGGACAGATGTCCTCCTCTTTGTTATGACTACAATGAACTTTCAATAGTAACAGCAAAAGTGAACAACTCTACTAAAAACTGCTGCAACTGAGTGTAATATTTTATTCTCCTACTATCTCTTCAAATACTTTTCATTCCTTGATGCAGTAACTGGTGGTGCATCCAGCCTGACCGTTGGTTCTGATGACTTTTGGGTAATGATTCCACCTTACTCTAACCTTAGATTTGGCCTAAGGCTAACTTTTAAAGGTTTTTTGTTGGTTTGGTTTGTTTTTTCTTTTTTTTAATAGTGACATAGTTTCTTAATTTACTTCAGTTTGAACCTTTAACACAAGAATAGGGTGAGACCAGTGCAGCAGGAGATTCCCTTATTCCTTTGCAATATGTCCCCAGAACATTGTATTTCCACAGGGAAAAGCTGCAAGGCACTTTTATTGCTTTATGCAAAGACTGGGTACTATGGCAACTAGTCTACTAACTCTAATGATCCCCCAATATATATTACATTGTAGACATGTCTCTGGGTCAATTTGGGGTACTTGCGTGATATGACAAGAAATCTTTAACCTCATTCATTCACATTCATCAAGAAATTACATTTAGCTCAGTCCTGTTGTTTGGATCATAAAGGGTGTGCTGTGTTGAACAGCTCCATTGTATTGCTATAAATCCACAATAAGTCTAAGATTCAAATTCTTTTTCCATCCTAGAGCACTTTGGGTCACTTCTTACATGGATTCATTCAGTGCATTGTTGTTGTTACTGCTGTTGTTATATTAGCTCCCAGGCTATTTTTTGTATCCCTGCAGGTAGGCAGCCCTCTAATTCTCTGGGGCCAGACCTGTAATCTGTCTGAGGGAATGAGCATCTCACCAGTGAGGAGAGCATGTGGCCAGCAGCAGCCAGCCAGTAGAGAGGTCCACAGTCCCTGGGTAGAGAAAAATAAGGGTAATTTTCTGAGACCACAGCTAGCACGCTTGGTGGAGGGAAGAAGCCATGAGATACAAGGCAGTAGGCCAAAAGCAGCAGGTTGAAAGCAGGCTACAGAGGGATGATTTATCGGGAGCAAGCTGCCAAAAGGTGATCACGCGTACCTCATCGCTGATGCTTCTACAACAGTAGCTATAATATGAAGCACATGTAAAACAACGATGTGTAGTTGACACCATTACCTGTCGAGGGCAGTGCTGGGGCTCTGCTGGGTGAGTGGGCCCTCTGCCTTGGCTAATACTGAGTGGTAACAAAGTGACATGGCTTTCTTAGGAGAAGTGCGTGTACATGGGAGTGCGTGGAGTTACAAGGACATAGCAAGGGCAGGGACAACAGAGCGCATCTAGCATCAGCTGTGTTCCCTCCTAAACTTACGTGACAGGGTGTATTACCAGATAGCTAAGAAGTGGCAGCAGACGTACCACAACAGACATTACTTCTAATCTCCTCTAACCTGGTCCAGCTTCTCTAACTCAAACAGCTGAAGTTTTGGCTTTCAGAAATTGAGCACTGATCTTTTTCCAAAAAATTAATTTTGAAATTGAGGATGCAGTATGTATGCTGCTGACCTGAACATATGTTACAACCTGATAATAACAGAATCATCACTCAGCATCACTTCACAAATGAGTGTACTGCTTAATCTTTCTGTGCCAAATCATGGCTTCTTTAGGACTGCCTTATCACTCTGAGGCATTGCCTCTTCCTCTGTTGCCATTAACTGTCCTGGATGATTACATTCCTGGAAAAAAAGCTATAGGTCCACCTAGGTGAGAGGCTGAACCTGGTTGTGCAGGAGATTTGGATGGCCACATGTATTGCCACTTTTCCAGAGTAAATTTTAAGTAAATTTGACATACTCCTCTCAGAGTCCTTCACACAATGGCAGACCAGTAAGAAAGTAAAAGAATGAAATAAAATCAATCATAATTGTTTCTCCTGTGGATGGGAGTGAGAGACAGGGAGATTATTAGTATCATTTCTACTCCAAATCCTCATCAGGCACCTGGGTATCAGTCACTCACATAAGAGTACAAGTGAAGTGTAATTTGGGTAATTTCAACTGCAGGAACAGAGAGCCATTTCATTCAGATTTTGTGACTTTTTTATAATATGTTAATGACATTTATAAAAGCTATATGATAGCTGAACTTTTTATTTGGTTTCTGATGCAAAGGCTTTAAATTTTACAGTAAAATAACATTGCTTCAGAACAAATCACAGTCAGCAGCATCTGCATAGCCGTGTACACAAGCACCGCACTTCATTAACAGGACAGGAAAATTCCCTTTGTGTTGCGAGGATAGGCCACCAGCCAGAGGCTCAAGCCCTTCCCAGCTGCTACCTCAACATATCTGCTGGGATGATGCCTAAAGCCTAATCTGAAGCTCATCTCATTTAGTCAGACCCTTTCCCTTGTGCCGAAGCACCAAGTGTCTTGCACAGAAATACCTGGCAGCAGGGTTTAATTCATGTAGGTGTAATAGAATCTATCCTGGTTGTTTTTTTCAGCAAGGCTCCACTGCCAATATATTGGGGGAACTAACATAGCTTGTTACAGAGTCTACATCGCAGTCATGGCGGTGAAGGCACCATATTTTAGAGATAACCAAAGCTAGCTTTAAACTAGCTAGCTCAGATATATATATAGTAGTCTGTGGCAACACAACACTCAGCAGAAAAATCTTTCTAGTTCCTGGGCAGAAACAAATGTGTTTTTCTAAAATGGTGATTATTGTCATACTGAATATGGTTTTTACCCCTAACAAAGATGGAACTTACTTCTTGTTCATTCCCCATGAACTTGCATGCAGCTTTGTACTCTGGCTAAGTATCAACCATTTTCCCAGATGAGTCATAACTTATAATGTGGGACACGGTTCCAAGTTAAATTTAGATGTATTTTTGAGGCTTCGATTTAAAAATATGTTAATTTACAAGTGTAGATTTTTATGAGGGAAAAATCCTGGATGTTGACTGATCTGTTGGTGACTTAAATCTCTCAAACCACTAAGCCCCACATAATCTTAAGAGCAATAGCTCTGCATTCAATTTGCTACTTCACAAGTCAGCATCTTCTCTGAGTATTTGAGGAGGAATTATTTTAATGTCAGCTAACATGGGATTGCTGTATGTGTAATCCCCAATCAGTAAAACTTGCACATCTACACATACATGCACAGCATACATTCATTAGTGACAGATCATGATGGATATAAAGTTCACAAGATTTTTCAGCAATATTCTAACAGGTCGTTGTTGTCTTTGGATCATCCCATTTTCACAATATCTATTAGATTGCCTAGTGCTCACCTTGTGATGCTCTATTAGTCAAAACATCTCTTTGCCCATATATTCAAATGAACTGCAGAGGTTATTAACTTGCCCT
Source organism: Harpia harpyja (assembly GCF_026419915.1). Classification (NCBI taxonomy): domain Eukaryota; kingdom Metazoa; phylum Chordata; class Aves; order Accipitriformes; family Accipitridae; genus Harpia; species Harpia harpyja. Next base: position 30,614,000 of record NC_068947.1, read on the forward strand.
TGGCAAAAAGATGTAGTTTTCCAGGGCAAATGCTTTTATAAATTCTGTGTGTGACAGTTTTATTACATATTGTAAATAGAATACCCTGCCAGATTTTTATGACAGCCATCACTAAGTCATTCAGACCTTATTACTTTTCAAACCTTTGCATACCTTGAATATTTTTTATTTTTTTTTAATCTTTAACAGGCCTTGCTTTGGTCAGTGCACTTTTCTTACTTCCCTAGCCAATTTCATTTAGTAACATAACTATTTAAAACAGTTTGTATTAAGCCAAACATTTTGTCTTGCAGAAAATCAAGGCTGTATTTTAATTTGGCTCAGGCACACATTAGTTTGCGCATTCTGTGTTTATAGTGATAGACTCATTTAAGCTTGTACAGTCCCTACTAGCAGTTAATATAATAGTTTCTGTGCTCAGCTGCATACCTATCCTAGGTCCCACTATCTCTAGCTGAATGAGCATTCTGCTAAAGGACTGCTGTTATTGACTTAATTTTACATTTTGTATTTTAAAACAATGTATGTGTTCTGAAAAGAAAAGAAAAAAGCACAAGCCAGGCTGGTTTTAAGACCTACTCAGACATATCTAGTTATTCCATATTTTATCAACTAATTTCTCTGATCCTTAGGATGCTTTCAAAGATGAAAAAGAGTTGTTGCAGAGATTTTGTTTAGATATGTAGTTTATTAGCAATGGAAATATCACGTGTGCTAGGCTTCGTGAACACAAGCGATAAGAACAACAGTTCCTATTTTAGTTTTGTTTCCTGTTGAGATGACAAACATTAAGAGGAGGAGGAATGAGACTGGCTTTAATAGAGATACAGTAAAAGTGAAGAATAATGATTGTCAAAAGTGTGTAAGGGATGCAAAAGCCTAAGTTCCTAAGATTTATAATCCTTTTGCTACTCTGACAGTTTTGAAGTGTTACCTTCAGTAGGAATTTAAAATGCAGCAAAGCTCAGTTGCTGGAGAGTCCGCTGGCAATGGGGCTGAGCCGCCTGGCGAGGGACATTTCGCTGCTGGGGGAAGCAGCTGAGCTGCCAGCACCGAGGCTGAGGAGCATGGTGGGAGCCCTTCACCTCCCTCCCTGCTCCCCTCCGGCTGTAATCCTTGGGACAAACCTCTTCTCTCGTGCCTTGATAAACCAAGCCTTAAGCCTCCCTGGGGATGTCACATGAGGACAGACTGGAGGTTCGGCTCATACAGTTGTTAATTAAGCAAAAATGAACATGTTGATGGTGCTTCCACTTCCTGAAGGTGGTAGGAAGGTGGTGTGGTGGGCTGTGAAAGTGGGAAGGATTCAAGTCTCTTCTAGTTTGCTGCTGCTGCCAGATAGGGCACATCTTACAACCTGCAGTTCTGATGAATCAGAAGAAATTCCTTTTAACAGAGAATTTTGAATTGGCTATAATAAGTCCTCATTTGGAAATTCACTATATGTTGCTCCTTTCTCTTTATGTTTCTGCAAGTATCTGAACTCAGATTTTTATAAAGGAAAGAATCAGGTGGTTTGTGGTTTTAAAAGTTGTATGTTTTGCTGTCTAGGCAACTTACAGTAGTTAGGTCACATTATGATAATTAGCCTATTTATAAGTTAGCTAATGGAGTTCTTTGTTTTAAGCTCTTGAAATTCTAAAATTAGTGAATAAAGCTAGAAGCCCATTTTCAGATCCATTTAGATGAAAGGTGCTATATATAAGCTATTATAAATGATTGAAAGATGTTTTCACAACTGCTGCTAGATTGCATGGGAATATGGAATAGCATTTCAAAAGATTTCAAAATTAGTGGGGCTGTGGGTGCGCCCTGGAGAACTGCTGAACCTTCACTACAGCTTCCTTTCTGCCTGCTGCTGACTATTGCAGTGTTTCAGTAATCAGGTACTCACTTTCATGCTAACTTCCTTCACTTTCAGTCCTGAACCTCCCAGCCCTCTAAAAAGGCATTGCTTTCTTTTTCATTTTTTAAATATATATACACACACACTTTTTTTTTTTTTTCCATTTTATACCAATAGATTCTAAGTCATCTTTATGGTTAGGGGATCCAGGTGGGTCTTTGTTAAGTGCAAGATCCCCAGAATAATAAAATTATAAAACTGCTCTTGAAAACAAAACTGGGCTTGACTTCTTATTATGTTACATGTTAGGATATGCTAGGCATATTGTCATGATAAAGATTACGTTGTCCATTGCATTAAAAGCAGTGATTCAGGCTCCTCATTTATGTATGAACTATACAGCACGTTCTTCGATAATGGTGGTACTTGTTTTTAAAAAAAATTGCTAAGGATGCATTCGCTGCTGAATCTCTTAATTATATTGACCTAACATTTACTTTTAAATAAGCGCTTTAAGAGATTTTGCCATCTGTCAGACTTTTTTTAGTTGTTTTTGAAATGTTCTCACTAGTGGAGAGAGAGATTCAGGTTCTTTAATGTCTCCTTACAGTTAAAGCTAATGGAAATCTTGCATTTGTGCTTAATGCAAAGTACTAGCTTTAAATAATTAACTCTCTTTGGACATTGTGTTAGGTGATAGATAGATATCAGTCTTTTTTGCCTAGAAAGTTGCTTCAAAGCTGCTATAAAAGGAAAAGAAGAAGAAACTTTTGAAAGATGTTCTAAGACTAGGGAACAGATTTCAGCAAGAATTCTCCCTATAATAACCCAGGAGTCTCATTTGTTAAAGACGTCTTGTTTTTTAAAAAGGACCTTTGAAAAGAGTAATTAGCAGAGAACTCTCAGATTTTCAAAAAGTGCCTTGCACTTAGTCCTACAGTTCTTATTGGCTTTTCTTTGTGGTGTGTTTGTCCTTCTCTTGGGCCTCTCTGCATCATTCTTATACCGAGGAAAGAATGGGAGAATGAGGTCAAAGAATAAGCACCGAGAAACTAAATTAATTATGTAACCTACACGTTGAAAGCTAGTTAACCGAAAGATTTTTTTTTTAAAGGTTTATTTCATTAACTCTTCTGCTGAGTATATTTTTCTTTCCTTTACATTTCTAGCATTGTGATACCTCAGGGTGAACTCAATAGAATTGTTACATCGTTTAATATAATAGGATGTGACATGATGCAACTTGATATTGTGCCTGAAAATAATAAGTTACAATGCGTTGTAGAAGGCATTTGAAAATTCTGAGCACTGCAGGTAGAAAATAGCCAATTTGAAATCTGGCACGCGCATATCTTAATTTTTACTCTCTAATTACGCTATAAACAAACTTAATTCACTATGGCACTTTGAAGTAGTTAGCAATTATTCTTTTCAGACTAAAGCATTACCTTAGGCAGCAAGAACTTCACTTCTTCATACATCAACATGTTATTGTGTTAATGTGCCTATTATTGTACCATTTTGATTGGCAATGCTAATTACGATTGTTCTTGAACTTAATGTGATTTTTCTGGCTGACAGTGACCATTTAATAAATGGGAACAACATCAGTTCAAGACCTATAAACGTTTAAATGTGAACTGCTCTTCTTTTTTACAAAATCCAAATGTTATTTCTCTGGAACAAAGTCTTAGCTCATCATACCTTTAATGCCATTCTAGAGGGTGTGGTAATCCTCAAATAATCAAACTGGTGGGGAATTAAAGGCCATCTGTTAAAAAAAATACACAAGAAAATGAAAAAGTTCTTAAATAACAAGTCATGGGACAGAGTTAAAACTCTTTCATTGGAATCTGTTAATTTGAATGTAAAAAAAAAACCAGTTGTAGTTTAATTGCAGTAATTGATGTGTCTGAAAGTTGGGATAATTCATACATAACTGAATCTTTTTATTTGGCTGAATAAAACTATTCACCATTTCAAAGAAAAGAGAGAGCAGTTGATAATCCAACCTACCTGGAAGAAAAACTAATGAACATCTGCGTAAAACCAGTGTAGACAAGTAATATTTTTGTAAGGGAAGTAATCAGCTGTGTTGAACTGATTTGTTGCTGCTATTTATAAAGTTGAATTTGTGCTTAGCCCACCATTGAGAAAGTAGTCATTAACGCTTGTATTAATTATTTTACTCTGGCAGATTAAATTATGGCATTTGACCTTTGTGAGGATAGGAAGGGTCCTCTGGAGTTACGTTGTGCTGTTTGAAATCAGAGAGATACTGCCCTAATTAAACTCGCAGGAAGTATCGTTCCAATCTCATTTAGCGTTATTATTTCAGTGTCCCCCTTAACCCATAGGATAATTAATTAGCATTAGGAGCCATATGCTTGCATTGTTCATTCAGCCCTCTGAACAACGCCTGTGCTTTGTTGTAGGGCTTAGCAGTGCTGTATCGTACCCAGGTGTCTGGGGAAACTGTGGTGGTCTCCTGTGGAGGGCCATGCCACCCCTCTGAAAGCCTGTGGCTCCGTGGGGGGGTGTGGTGGGGATGCCTGCCAGAAGGGTGCAGCTTTCTGCTGGAGGTAAATTAGTGTAAGGTAAATAACTGCAATGAGAAATGCAGTTATAACCCCTTGTAGGTAAGAAAAGAAGAGGTTAGCAGGGTAGGGGAAGGAGAAATGGGAAAAATAACAACCTAAAGCTTCTATAGGTGGGCAAGACAGACTGGTAGGGGTCTGGCATTGGAAAGAGTGCTGAGCAAGGAGGTTTTTGTCAGAAAACAGGGCTGAAAGGGTAGCGGGAGTTGGGGGACAGAAGGAAATCGTATGAGTGTAGAGAAGGCAAAAAGCATGCTTTCCTGTTAAAAAATATTACAGGGGCTGCTGCCTCATGATCGCAGAGACTTACACAGAACACTTCAGCCTGCTGGAGATCTGAGTAGTGCCCTAGCGGGGTTCCTTGATTACAAAAGGAAATTTGGGCTACCAGGGTCCTAATTTAGACCTCTCATGCAAATGTTGAAAACTGGCAGGGCTTTGAGGTGGAGTCTTGCTCTTCCTGGTTTCACTGCTGCTTTGCACAACATAGCACCAGTCTGGGTTGCTAAACTGTGATTACTGTTGTAAGTATAAATAATAATAATAATGATTCCTGCTGTTATTTAAAATATATTGCAAACAAAATAAGGGCTCCAGATTCTTCTTGATAGGAAAATGTGCACATTAAAGTAATCCCCTGCATAGGAGTGGAAAACCAAACATATTTTGTAAAAATAAATTCATCTACATTTAAAATAAACTATGCTGTACCCCAGCAAATTTTGGATAACTGTGAAAGCAAGGTATCTGGACTCTTGTGGGATACTTTTAATTTTCCTTTATTAGAAATTTTCAGTTTAATAATGGGTATCAGTGCTAAATAAATGCAGTGCCTTTAGGTCTTGGTTATATTCATTGTCAGCTGCATTTATTGCTACTGTTCTTTTCAGATTTGATTGTGAGTGGGTACCTCCTAGGACAGATGGCTTGGTATCAGGTAGCGCTGACTCCAGAGGAATTAAAGATTTCCAGGTCTAACCTGGTGAAAGCCTTTGCTTCATTTCGGCTTGCTTAAATTCCCTGCTTGTATTTTTGCCTGGGATTCTTGTCATGAGTGACTGCTTAGATCAGCAGCCAGATCTCGCGCTCAGCACCTTCTCCTGTGGCCCTCGTGCTGTCACATTTGGTTATTCTCTGCTGCTGCTGCCCATAAGCGCAGCCCTGGTAGGGTCAACTGGGAGCACATCCAAGCCTGGTATGGCTCATTGCCCTCAGTACTGCTTGGCAGGAAAGGAAGGGATGGAGTGGGACAGCTGTTAGCTTCCTGGTGCCACAGTATTCCCCTGAACTATCAAAGCTCGTAAAAAACACTTTCTTTTCTTGCCTTTTAACACAGAAGATTAGCATTAAATTAAGCAGTTAAGGCCTGGTGTTCTTGTGGGCTTTTAAGGAATAGTCACTTAAATATGCATTCATTTTCAGATATATAGTGAAGTCGAATATTAGTGTGTATCACTCTGCGTAAGTGCACTATGTTTATCAGTCATCAGAATACTTGCATTTTAGAATATTTGAACTTTCACTCTAAAAGAAATTAATTCCTCTCCTTCCCTCAGAAAAGGAAGAAAAGGGAAGAAAATAAAGAAAAAAAGTCTAGATAAGGATATCTAGGATTACTGGGGGGGAGGGGTTGCTATTATTTATGAAAAGTAAATTTAATCTTTGATAGGTGAGAGATTTTTAATACCCCTAAAATTTTCCAATTACCCAACAAGAAAACATGATTTTATAGATAATAAATGTATGAAGTAATATTTGATCAGTTACAATTAAAATATAGAAATGTCTTCTGAAATTCCTTTACTTTAAATATGACTAAAAAGCTCTTCATTGGATAGAATGATCGACATGTGACAACAGTTTATCTGATCTGTTGTATCTGTCTACTCCAAACTACTCCTTATGATATTTTAGCCTTAGACTATTTAAAGATCTCCAGGGAGGTGAAGGTGTCCATGCACTCTCTTGCAATTGCTTTGTGTTTTTCTAGAGGACCATCAACAATCATGTTCTCTCCACCCTGCTGTTTTGGAGAAGGTGATGGAAAACATTGATTTATTTGGGAGAAGAGATGTAGGGAAACACAAGGGTGCACACAGTAATCCATGCCACAGCTGACTCAGTGATGGGATTACTCTGCTATCCTCGTAATTTCCTTCTGACTGTAAATTGCTATCATATCCAATTTTAGACAATAAAAAGGTACTGTATACATGATCAGCTAGTGCCAAAGTTAAGCTCCAGGATAAAATGCAGCAGCAGTACCTACAGTATGGTTTTCTACAGTCGTACTCTTCTACTCACCAGTGTATGTAGACATGGCTGTCTTTGTCACAGTATACACCCTCCTGTGTGCACATTTGCATTGACTGCGCGTGTTCTGTCATATCCAAAGCCAAAATAAAAAGAGAACCGGCCTTCAACTTTCACATTGCAATTTTCCTTTTCTAGGTGCTTTACTCCAAGACCCCAGCTTTGCCAGCCCAGCTGAATGCTTTTTAATCTAAAGAATATTTTTATGGTGCTCTTTGATGAGGGAGATGGATCTACACCAAGGGGAACTCAGGTCTTTGTCCGATGGCAGCTGTAAAAGCAGAACAATTATGAAACTGAAAAATGTGATAAAGCATTTAAATAATACTAGGCATTAATCAAGAATGCCTGTGACATTTTAAACATTTACTTTTTAATTTACACTGGAATATTCCCTTGCTTGCATATTGTCTCATGCTCTTTGCTGGAATAATTCTTATGAAACATAACAGGAAGTGCAATAGCACTGTTTTACTAATGAAGATCTGAGAAACAGCTTAGATATTACTTTGTTTTCCATGAGAAAAGTTTAATTCATAGTTGGAGGGATGGGAGGTTTGGTTCAGCATGAAAGGAACAGTGTGCTGCCACATACCATCGCAATCTTTCCCAGCTAAATCTTAAACCGCTATTTATGTAAGGGAGGGTTTGCTGAAGTTTTTAAAAAGCAGGGCCTTTCTGCTTTCTGGATTGTGATGAACCATAAGGTATTAAATTCAAAGGTGACCATCTGAGCAGGGCAAGTGCAGCTCCGCCGCCCCTGGAAAGAAGAGCTGCCCCCTCCCTGCAGCAGCCTGGCTGCAGTGTGGGGGGATGCGGTGCTCGCACCCCCTTGCTGCCTCCTGCTGTTCCTTCTTGCAGGTCTTGAGGGTTTCTGGAGAGAAACCCCGATGCTGCACAGCTAACTGCAATAGCTGCCTTGTGAGTGTTCATGTGAGAGGGCACAGAGGCAGAAAATAAGGCTTTACTTGCTTTGTGTTCCTGGTATACCTGTAACCATGGGAGATTTTTTCTGGTAAACCTAACTCCTTCTATATAGCTCTTTTGAATTTTTGAATTTACACAAAAGCAAATCCTAAAATGGAAAAAATCTATGAACTACCACTAAAAATCAGTATTTGTGTATTATTTTCTTGGAAACAGTTGAACCAAGCACCAGTTGTGTCCTTTCTTGTGTTGCTGGTATTTCAAACAAGAGCATCTACTCACAAATAACCACAACTGCTACCAGGGATGATTCTAAAAGGCCCTTCTTGCCTTAAAATCTATTCATTGGAATAATCAGCATATGGGCCCTTATAAGCCTGTAGGATTGCTGTAGCAATCTGCATATTTAAAAAATATTGATAATATGTACTGTGGTACAAAGATACCAAAGACGTGGATTAACCATTTTAAAAGGTTTTGTATTGTTTGAACACTGCAAGCTTCTCTAAGTACTCCTGAAATTAGGGCACTCTCCCGTGTAGGATAAGGTGGCAACATCATTATATCTCAGGCTCTGGGCCGAACTAAATCACGTATCCTAAAACAGGTCACCTCCAACAGTGAATATAAACTAACTCTTAAATTGCTCATTATAGAGCTGACAATCTGATTTGCATTTATCATGTACTTGTTAATCTGTGTCCTTAAATGAAAGCTGTGTATGGCTTTGAGTAAAATGCGTTGCAGCTAATGATGGGGATTGATTTCTAAAAATCCTCCTCTAAATCATTGGTTCAGCTACAAACTGACCAAGTCTTAAGCTCAGTTTACATCTCAGCTGCTTGTTTGTAAACTGCCCGTTCTTCTTTCACATGTTGTGAGAATGAAGCCTTAAGGGATTAGAAAACATGCAGGTACTTCAGTGATAAAAGCTATATAAGTATGTAGATAGATTAACATACGGAGTAAAATGACATCTGCTATGACAGCGATAGGAGTTAAGACCCAAAATCTGATGAAGTTTTTGTGCTTATTAAAGTATTTTTACCATTATCTTAATGCAAGCCTACAGGCAACATCTGCTTACAGTTTGCATTTTATTCAGTCTACATAATTCTCTGTTTTCTGAAGCAGCCACATGGTAGTGTCATTTTATTTACATACAGGTTATCCAGACTTTGTGTCTGGAAGCCTTATAGGTACAGCATAAGAGTTTGTTCACTATTATCTCAGACTGGTATGCAGTCTGCTCTACAGTATGTGTGGGTTTGGGGGGTTTTTTTACATGGAAAGTGGAATCATAATTTTAAAAACTTGGTCATGTCATTTTACAGTGCTTGTCCATACTTTGATGTATAGTAAGAATCTCTTGTAAAGGATTGTTGCTAATGCTGACAAGTTAGCAGCATGCCACATTGTAACTATAAATTCTGGTTGGCATGGATTTTGATCAAGGTTTCTGCTAATTTCACTTGTGCTTACTTTGGAAAGGAGAAGCCTAGGGACATACTAGAATTACCTACTTGTTGCCTCATACTTGATCAGCAAAATCCTCTTCCTCACAGAAAATAGAAGTTTTAAGGGTTTTTTTATGCATCATGAGGAGCACTGGAACAGAGATGAAAATCTCATCTACAGTATGTAGGTCTCAGAGTTCAAGTAGATGCTTCACAGGTCCCACCCATGGACTTGTCTTCTGCAACTGTGCCAAGCCACAGGTCTGACTACTGGTACAAGGGAACATGTTTCTTTCTTCTCAGTCTAAGACCGACACTTGAATTTGACTCCCACATACAAACCTGAGTTAGAAGTCCTTCCCTGCTCCTCTGCTCAGCAAACAGATACCATGGCAGTAGGAGCCCTCTCACCACATCTGGACTGCAGATTCTGTGAGGACCCATTGATGAAGAAGTTTAAGGTGATGTTAAAAACATTGCATCAAGAAACCTTGTGGAGCTGTGATCTGCTCATGAATAGTCCATGGACCAGATAAAGTTATCCAGTTATCCATTGCAGTTCATTTTCTGAACTCTATTAATCATAAACTTAATTTCGGTTTATAATTTAACGATCTGATTTGCTCTAGATTATTAGGGTTTGAATGTCAAGCCAGGTGTCATTTTGAAAGTAGTTTTCCCTTGATTTGCAATTGGATTTCTAAATTGACCTGCAACCTCGCTGACATATAATGTTAATGAACTACACATGGCTTGCATATAGAGAGATGCAAATATAGAGGTTTTTACAATTCTGCTAGAATCAGTATTTTATCTTTAATTCTTTTTGACATTTAACTTTGACGAGTCTTACATGTGTATACCTGGGGAGGAAATTAGATCTCTTCATTTATACATATCCTTAATCATGGAACATCTCTCATTTGAGAAACTGATAAAATAACAGAAGAATAAGTAAGCAACTGAACCAGTGCAGTGCTGAGAAGTGTGTTACCTGTATTTTCTTAGTCCTGTGCCATGTGAGGTAGATAGCATTGGGTCTCTGTCATTTGACGTCATTATAGTGAAGAAAGGTATTTTAGTAAAGAAACCCAGTGCAAAATTAAAAACATATAAATACTCTGCCTACCTATAGAAATGCAATTAATAAACAGTTGCTTTAAAAAACAAAAACAAAAATCAGTGTCACTCACAGATATCACAGGATCAGTTATGAAATCATACAATCATTCAATGAGCTGTAAAAGGAACAGAGGTTATCAAGGAACGCTATTATAATTCAAACTTATTGCATGTAATCACAACATATATGTGAATTCTCCAAGTCTGTAAGTATATAAGGAATTATTAGCAAAGCTAATAATTGTTTCCTATAGTTCTTAAACTCTATTTTTCTACTTTTTAAAATTACTTAAAGTTGCAGAAGATGTATTTAAAAAAACCCCACCCTCTGCCAGCTGCACAAAGAGGTCAGAAATAGTATATAATTATTGCTGAGCTAATTGCTGGCTGCTAACATACATACAGACATACAGTATTCAATTCAGACATTATCACAATAGTGGACAATTAGGGCAAATTCAGTGACAGATAAAATGCAAATAGAATTTTTAAACATAGTACTCTAGTGGCTTTTTAAATTTTTAATAATCTTAGAAAAATTGTCACTTCTATCTTTAGCCTTACAGATGTATTCTAAAAGGGTGGGTAAGTCAGAATAATAGTTGCAAATTCCTTTTGAAAGACTACGTTTAAACACAAACCTATTTATCGTAAAATCAGAGATTGTATTTTCCTTCCAGTTTTTCTGAAGGTATAAAATGAAAACTAGATCCACAAAAGATACACATTATATAAATAAAATAACCTATACTGTAGATGTAACATATTTCTCGATATCAGCCTGGTTTAGTCCCGACTGAATTTTATTAAATTAATCCACTTTCATTTTTTCATAAGTGTTTTTAGGCAAAGACAATTTTTTTTTTTAATGATGCTTGGATTTTTTTGTGAAACACAAAGATGAGCTTAGAAAGCAGAAGTCTGCTTTGGAGAATGTGTTTTGCTATTTAGTTCCTGACTTCAAACTATCCTCCTGAAATATCAATTTTGGTAAAATATGGGATCCTTTAATAAAAATTATGTCTTTTTATATTTTGGGGAAAGAAGATTCATTTCAGAATTATTTATTTTGTTGTTCAAATATCTTAAGACATAGAAGGATATATGAGAAGATAACATAATTCAAAGAAATCTATAGCAACAGTCTGTGCACTTCACAAAGCTTAAGGATATGATGTCTCCTCTCAAACTTTAAAAATTTACTGTAGCAACACAGCAATGGTATGAAACGCCAGTAGTCTGACTGTACTTTTTATTTATGAATGTTGTTAAAGAATTGTCAGGATGATGGAAAATCATTCTTTTTGTGTGTTTTTCAATACGGGTTTCTGATGGTCTCATGTTCTAAAGGAGAAAGAACTTAGAGTCACATCTTCAGGGTTTTGATGCAGGAGGAGCACTGGGCAGTTATACTTAAGTTTAGAAGATATTACTGCTCTACAGGTATATCCCATTTGGGGGATTAATTATGCATATTGGAGTTTACTTAGAGCTTTAAAAGTCAAAGACTCACAGGCAGCTAAAATAATTCAAAAACTTTTCCCGTGGTATACGTATATTAAGGAGTAAGAAATCCTTTTAATTTTCATTTATAGAGAAGAAACAGAAAAGTCAGAAAAATAAAAGCTGAGGTTGTATTTAAAAGTCAAAGATAGGTAAGGATAGACTTTGCTTCCTCAGGACACTTCTATATGTGCATTTAAGCACAAGAACCTTACTGGGACCTATTTAAGGAGCCCTTTGGCATACGGGGTCACCAACCCCTTCCCAACATTTAATTTTCCCTTACTTTACAAATCAGAGACAATACCTCTTAAAAGTCTTTCACAAACTTCTGGTTGTTCTTCAAAGTTTATGATTTATTTTTCACTCAATACCATGGATGTGATTTATTGCCTGTTTCACAGAGGGAATGAGACTTAAATTGCTAAAGGCAGATGTGGGGAAGCTGGGAGCAAGCATTTGGTGATTGATTTCAGAGATATAGGGAAGCTTTATGGGGGCCATATCTGATAAGGCTAACTCTACTTGGACAAGAAAAACCTCTTTTTTTCAATATGAGCTCAGGTGGATGGACTTTGAATTGTTCAATTAGTAGTGAAAATGACACTGAGTTTTAAGCTGAAGGTTGTGAGACTGATCTAAATTTCATAGAAGTCAGCTAGCGTATGCCACTTGCTTTCATAGATTTCAGGTGGTTTTCAAGGCTGTCAGCCAGAACAACGATTTGGGGCTCCTGGCAGAGTGGGAGGGAGAGGTTGAAGAAACAAAATAAATAGGTGAAATTTGACCAGCCTTTCAGAGGAAGAGCAGGGCCTGCCTCTGCCTAAATCTGAAATCAGGTCACCTGTATGACTGTTCCCATTAAATGCTCGTGCAGGTATGACCTGCTGTTGCGTCCCAAAGTTGGAGCGACTCAGGTTCATGGATTTCCTTTGTCAGAATTAAGGTGAAATGACACCAGGGGAGTTCAAACAACAGTCAACATTTATTCAACCTAGCTAACCTTGCCCAAGTACAAGTGAACTTAACAATATGAACCTTGCAACATGTCATTAAGCCGCTGTTTGAAAAGAGAAGGGAGGTGTAGAAAAAGAAATGGAAAAAGGAACATGAAAATTTATCAGAAGGAGAGCTCTCCCATTGAGTCACGAGGTTCAGAGCAGACCCCCTTTCTTTCTGGACTCCTTCTCAAAGAGGAGCCCAGGGGCAGCTAGATCCACTCCTAGTCTCAGACTTGGTCAACAGCTTATGTTTAAAAGGATGAGGTGTAGGGACTGTGGAAAAGAGAGGAGGAAAAGAGGGAGAGAGAAAAAGAGAGAAAGAAAGAAAGAAAGAGAGAAGAAAAGGGTTTCACCAGTCCAGCCAGCGTAGAGATCCAGTTCCGGAGGGTGCGCACTGAGAACTCATTCTCCCTTCTTTTATAGTGTGTTAGTTGATGGTCTCGACATGCACAGTTCCCATTCCCGGGGTTCTCTGGAATTGGTCGGTGAACTTTGGTGGGGGGGGAGTGTCATTGCGGAGTTGCCTCTTTTTCCCTGCTGGCATGACCTCTTAAGATAGAAGCACAGTCCCATCTTCCGTGGGGCCTCCTCCTCCAGGCGCACATGCTGTGCTCCTTCTCCTGGTCACTTAAGGAATTGTGGCTTTGGAGAAGTGCGGTCCCACCCTCCATGGGGCCCTCTCCTCTGGCCACATTGTCCTGTTCACAGTACTCCAGTGTTTTTACAGAGGCCGTTTTCTCCACCAAAGTTCTTGAACGAATGTTTGAGACATTGACTATAATTTGTCAGACTGTCACACCTGCTAATTTTGACTGACCAGAAACTTTAGAAGAGTTTCAGCTTAGCGTTTCTGACTCTGTACCATGGTTCATAATACAACATAAAAGCGTGAGGTGTGCTGGCATGGTATTGTAGGGTCCAGTGCCAAATTAGAGCATCCTTTGCATCCTGTTGCACAAAGGAGAGCTCGTACGGATGTCAGGATTCAGCTCGCAGTGTAAAATCACTCTGATTCACCTCAATGCGTGTGCGCTGAAAGGTCTGCTTGTGTCAGCATCCATGCATTTGTGTGGGTTTTGGTTGGTGGCTGTCAGGACTGACATGTACCACAGAAGGCACAGGTTTTGGGTTGTAACCTCAGTATTGTAAGTTTGAGAGGCCTCTGGTACTCAGGAATAGGGCTGTAGCAAAAGCTCACTTCTTGGGTGCAAGAATGATACTTCTAGTCATTTGTGCTGTATGTGTTAGGGCACTGCATCCCTCACCTTAAGGCAGTTTCTTCCTCCTAGGTGTATTTGTAGTGCGTTGTTTGAAGCCAGAGTGACTGCCTCTGCACAGGGCGGAGTTTTCCTTGCTGAGGGAAAGAGCAGGATTATTAGCTGTTAAACATATAGGCGATGATCTTATTAAAATTGTGTACCAGGAAAAGGTACTGATGTGCATTGCATTGTTCACATAATTTAGGTGCCTTAACAAAATATTTACTTGTATGCAAATTCCCCGTAGTTCCATTCAACCTCTGAGCAAGGCATGTTCAGCATGGATTTGACACACACTGTCGTATGTGTGCAAATGCGTGAACACTTGTTTGAACACCTGGACCTTGGAGACCAACTTGTTCTGCTTCCTTGGGTGGTGGTCTGCTGCTGTGCTGGCTTGTCTTATGGAGCTGCTATGTATTACGGTGCCATGATAAATTATAGCCCTCGCTGATTATCTACTGTCATCTGGCCTCTGGTCACTGGAGTGAAACCAATGAAAGATCACATTTCTTCCTACTGTGTTGCTATAACACAACCTTACAATGCTGTAGGCAAAAACCTTATTATAAGTTGTTTTATTCAGCCATGCTTATAATGCCACCTCTACTGAGCCTGCAGCACAGGACATCCAGGTAGAGCAGAATAACCCAACTTTAATTTTGCTCCACATATTTGACCCTCTAAGAGCAACAACAGTGTTTTGCCTCGTTTGTTTTTTTTAACAGGTACTGGTTTTGTACAACTTGTCTGAAAGCCACTTTAAGTCAAACGTTTATGTAGTTGTTTAGTAATGCTAATTGTTTAAATGGAAAATCATTCTTATGTGATGAATGAGAGTGGAAGGCAGTTAACTACAATGACAAAAACCATCATAAGAAGAGATTATGCTTTTGTTACAAAACCATGCTTGAAGTGTGGCCTCAGTCCAAAGTGGGATATTCTGACAGTGGTGTGGAAGGGTGGGGTTGGGGATAAGCTTTATCTCAGAAGGACTTACATATAAATGTTTTTCAATTCATGAATAATAAGTCATATTTTCTAACATCAGACAGAACAGACCGAGGCTAGGATTGTAGCCTTGCTAAGTTATTTTGCCTTGTGAATTGGCACCATTAATAAAGATTTCTGTAGGTCAGATGATGCTCTCATTTATACCTTTGCAACATCATTGTGCGTACCCTCTGGCCTTGGTTATAGTCCAGTGGGGTTGGCCCTGGCATTGGAACGTAATTATCAAACAGCGCCTGATGTGTGAGCTACATTTGAATGCAGTCTGGATTGTTTTGCTAGTGTGGGCTCTGCAGTGCTAATAGAATAATAATGATAAAAAAAAATTAAAAAAAAATATGATTGAATGAATGAGTTCAGGATTGCCAGTGATGGCTGTGGCAGATGATGTGTCTTGCAGTAGCTGTGTCTATGTTTCATCTAGGAATATTTGATCTGGTTCTGCTGCCCAGCACAGAAGCCCCCTGCCTGACAGGCTGTCTTCCAACAAAAGCAAGACCAGACCCAACATACATAGGTACTATGGATAGTCAGACAGTTTGGGTTTGTCTCCTACTGTAACACAGCTGGGCAGATATAGCCTATGAATACTGAAATTTAAATATTTTACAACACCAGAACACTGTAAAAAAGGCTTTTTGGCCTTATTTTACAGAATAGGGATAGACATATTTCTCAATAGCTGTATCTGTAATAAGAATGGAAAAAGAAAGAATGAATGCAGAACTTGAACATATTCTTAATCAGCAATTGGTTTTGCACTGTGTAAACAAAAATAGTTTGAAAACATAATTTGCAATTAAACCCAAATGCATTTTAAATGTAACAACATATACTTGTTTAGCAGGAGTCTGTGTTGTGTTTGTCTCAGTATTTCACACAAATGCTGATTATACAATACTTGCTCTCTCTGATAGACACTCATAGATCCTTAGAGTTAGAGAAATCCTCTGGTTTGGCTTTATGTTCAGAAAATTTAACAAAGGGTGGAAGCAGGTGTGTCACAGTTGCCAGTTTCTTCTCTGCCATGTAGACATTTGTTCTGAACTTGAATGTGGCGGAGCAAACAACCCAACCAAGCCAGCCAAACCTCCTTCATTCTTTTGCAAATTAATTGCAAATCTGGGGCTCTGCAGAAAAATTACTCCAGTATTTAAAGCTGCAGGTGTATGAGCAGTGTGGTATTTGGCACGGCTTTCCTACTGATGCATTACGCCCATGTCTGGTAATTGTTGGTACTTTTGATTTGTATCTGGAATCCTAGCTTACAAATGAGATTCTTCGCTTGAGCACAGAAGTCGAAGGGAGAAGTGTAGAGTCACCACTACATCTTTTGTCTTGAATGTGTCCTCAGGGAAACTTCAATACCGCGTAAAAGGAAAACCAAACTAATATCTTTAATAACTGCAATTAGTCAGGGTTTCATTGTTGCAAGTCACCTGAAACGTGACACCTTCAGCAATACTGGAGGCATCCCAAACATAAAACCTACTGGATCAATATGTGTTCAGAGAAAGCAGATGTATCTCTTGTCACCAGCAGTATTTCCTGAATGGCCTCTGCTACACCTTGGTCCTCCTTTCTGACCTGAAATTTTAGTTCCTATCTAATTCCATTTTCCAATAAAAGTTGTCTTCTCCCAGCATCTTTATTATACAGAGATGCCAAATAGTCTATGATTTAGCTTGTCTTTTCCATGTTTAATTTCTGTAGACTACATCCAGAGATACTTGATTGACTGATGTTAGTCGATTCTTCCTAATGGGGCTACTGGGCATTGCAGTGCCAAAGCGCTTCAAAAATTAATTGGAAGCAGGAGGAGAGGAACGGCTTACTACTCTGTGGCTTCAAAGTTGTGCATAGGGAAATTTAAAGTGAATAGGTCTAAAATAACCTCAATGAAGGCAAAAACCTGGGAAACACACAAAATGCTTTGAGGCTCTCGGATTTAAAGATCTGTTTTAGAATGAAATGTGAGCCTGACTTATTTTTTCCTGTGAGTGATAACCAAAATTTGTTTATTGACAAATCAAAGCCTATAAGTCATGGTAGGCAAGTTATGATTCCCATATGAATGAACTGGTACTTTTCAGCTTTGCTATCTCCTCTTCATAGCTGTTAGAAATAGGCCCACAGAAGGAAAAGGTTGTTTTGGTATGATAGTTCAGGTATTTTCAAAGTATAACTATTACTCTACTTACACTTTGTGAGAATATATCCTGGTATCTTCTCTACCTGCAACTTGCTTTGCCCTCAATTATTCTATTTTCTTTTTTCCCTTCCTGTTCGATAGGTAGTGTGTGCCAATATTTCCAGATAATTTCATAGTTGTGTTTTAGATAAATGTTCGTTTTCTGGATAGGAAATAGAACAAAATAGGATATAGTAAGATAGCAACTGTAATAGGATTTTTCCATACTAGAAAAGAGGTAATTAAGGCCAGAATTGTTTGGTTTTCTTTTTCTTTCTCTCTTGTCAAAACCACAGAAATGTATTTTCTCTGTGTAGGAGAAAACATGGTGAAATATCTCATTAGTGTTTTTACCTCCTCTTGGGATTTATGACTTTGTGTAGTATTTTTCTTACCAAAGCTGCTTCTTGGGAAACAGCACAGGTATGTTGTTTAACAATTTGTGTTATTGTTAAATACATAATATTTATTACATATTATTACATATAATTATATACATTTCAATATATTACCATTTAACTGTATGTATAGTTTGTTACATGTAGACAGCAATAAAATTATTAGATGCTGTTTAGAAATTATATTTCAAAGTAACAGTATAGCATATTATCAGCGGTGAAAAAATTTAGGATTTTTGCGTGTAATGTAGTGGATAAGATTATTCGAGTTAATTATTTTATTAAAAACATTGAAAAAATGAGAAGTTGGTTTTCTCACATTGTTTACCAAATATTTAAGCAGTTCACGGTTACCTATGAACTCCATCAAGCAAATGTATCTTTTTGAACTGAAACAATGTATGGTTAAAGACTGGAATAATTGGTAAATTCAAAGTGAATTATTATCATTCTTATTATACTTAAATGTAATCCTCAGATAAATTCTTATTGATGAGTACAAAATAATATGAAATAACTTCTGTGCACTTTTTCATTCTACATAATATAATCTGCAGAGCATCAGAAAGACCTTAGACCTCTAAGCATAACAAGAAAAAAACTTTGGTGTAGAAAGTTGAGTCTTGGACTTATTGTCCTTGTTTTGTTGATATGTTTCTTCTACTGCACTAAAACTGGTATATTGCTATACATCAAGCTTTCATGTTGTCTTATACAAAAAACAGAGCCACTAATTTGTTATGATGAAGAGAGACCCTTTTGTGGGTCTCTATTACCAGTGGAAAACAAAATGAACATAGTATGTGGGGACTGGCTGTCACATCCCAATTTCTTAGGACGACAATTCAGGTTTGCCGATTCCCAGGTCAGGATTAAGGTGAAACAACACCAGGGATCCTTTAACTCACAAAGCTCAACTTTAATTTGCTCACCACAAGAATTGGTACGCTCACAACAAAAATTGGCATGAAACTACGTCAGTAAACTGTGTAACGTGCTAACCATACATCACCAAACATATACTACAGACCTTGCTTATTTGGGGATCAGTTCAGGGAAGACAATAAGGAGAGCCCTTCCATTGAGTCACGAGGTTCAGAGCAGACCCCGTTGCTTTCTAGATGACTCCTCAGAGAGGAGCCTAGGGGCGGCTGGATCCATTCCTAGTCCCAGACTTGGTCAATGGTTTATGTCTAAAGGGATGAGGTGTAGGGATTATGGAAAAGGAAAAAGAAAGAGAAAAACAAGAGAGAGAGAAGGGAGAAAAATTGGTCCTGGGTCCAGCGTCAGTTCAGTCAGCCGAGGGGTCTGATTCCGGTGGGCTTGCACACCTGGGGCTTCAGTTTGTGTCCTTTTATCATCCTTGCCCCTCCTTCGGGCAGGCACTCAAACTCATTAGGCTAAATAGGTGTCATGAGCAGTTTGTGAACCTTTGGGAAATGGGTCAGTGGGCTTGGGGGTCATTTGGGGAGTAACTTCCCCTTCCCCGCATGGTGAGCTGCCCTGCTCAGCACATCAGAACAGGGAGCTGTGCACCCTCCTGCACACCCTCCCCCTCCTGGTGCTGATGGGCGCTGATGGGCTTCTTTTCACCTGGGGTTCCTTGCTAGGCAGGGTTTGTCCTTATGCAGAGTTAGTCCTTAAGCAGAACTTGCCCCACCACAATGTTTGAGACATTAACTCTTTCAGCCTCTCACACTGGCATGCAATGATTGTCAGAGCTTCATCTTATTTGGTTATATTTGTGAAGAGGAAATATAAATGGTTTTTCAGAATACCTGCAATGGAAGCGCAGATTGCACACTGGGGAAGCACTGATTTCTTAATCCTTGGAAATCACATGAACTGGAAGGAATTTCAAATAGATTTTTGATTTAAGAAGGCTATGTATTTATTTGGCAACGTGTTCTATTAGAAGTATCCAAAAATGTTGTTCCCGTTGGTGTCTCTGGATAACAGAAATCCCCAGGAGGCTTCCACAGATATTTAGAATGCCCTAAGCTGAAAGTATTTAAAATCAAAACAATTTTCATGCCTAAAAAGAACTGAATTAATTATGCCTTAGAGCAACTTGGGCCTTTGTATATGGTGAGGTAGACAGTGGAAAAATATTCTTCGTGCCTACAGTGCAGGATGCGATATTTCCATCTTGTAGCGTTTAGTGTTAATAATACGCCTTTTGCAAAGTTCATTTAGTCATGGGCATTTTCATGCTGCTGCATGCTAGCTGTACGGCATCTTTGGGAGAATAAGAGAGGTAGGACAAAGTAAAATATTTGTAACTTCTTGGGAGACGGAGTAGGCATTTCAGCTTCTGTTTCCATTTCTTCTCATCTTAATCATGACTCTCTAAACAATCATTTCTATCTTTTTCTGCAATCTCTTTAAATTTTTACTTTGATTGTCTGCTGTTCTGAAATGGGAAGAGTGAAGGCTGTGATTCTTCCTGAACTTCTCCATATGTTAAGACAATGCTACAGTTAAAAAGTGCCAGGAAATGCAAGCATGAAAAATGCCTGTGCTACTGAATGCTGGGTTTGATCCAAGTGTTACTTCTTGCAATTATGGAAGGATCTTCTGAAAGTCTCTAACCTTCACCATAGTGAAATGGGATCTGGAAGGCAAATACAATGGGCTAGAAAGCATGTCAGCAAGTAAGCAATCGAGACTTGTCTGTCCCTTCTATAGTCTGCAATCAGCAGACCGCTCCAAGATACCGCCCTTAAAAGAGTGTGTTGCTCACGGGCTCTGATATTTAAGCTTCCGTGAAGTTATTGTTGCTATTTATTCAAGCTTGAGGGTTTTAACAAAGTACTTATACTAGTAGTCCTTTGTGCCAGATAGTGATTAGTAAAAAGAAGGAAAAAATGGAAAGGAAGGGTGACCAAATAACCAGATACAACAACTGCAGATTAAACTAACTTGGAAGTATTTTTTTCTGAGTATTTCACTGGTATTTTGTTATTTAGGTTGCTAATGTATGCTTCTACTGAGTAAACATCTTGAAATTCTGTTCATTAAAAAGAACCTCTGTATCTATTAATGTTGTAGGCATTTATAAACATAACTCCAGCTTAATGGTAGCTGCTGCCCTTTGGCTTCATGAGTAGAATGAGGGAGAGAATATGCAACTGATAATTCATCTTAAATAATGCAGGCTTTTCTTTTAACTTCATCTCATAAACACTAAATTAGAATGGAATATACTTAAGATGAAGGCAGCAAGGACATTTGTGAGTATCTTTGGTCTGAGAAAAGACTAGGGTAGGTCTTTTCTTATTGGAGTAAGTTGTATGAAGGGAGGGTATTTGGAAAACCACAATATGAAGAAAAATGAGCAGGAATATTTTTTTTCCATGATGGAAAACCAAAATTATGTCAATAAAATTATCAGGTATACTTTTCAAAGAAACAAGAGGAAGTATGTTTTTCAGGCTGCAGGTAATTAAATCTGTGGAACTCATTGCCAGAGACTATGGGTGTGGAGAAAAGCATAAATGAATAAAAAAAGAAACTGGACAAAGTCAAGAAGTATAGGTCTGTCACTCTCTAATCAAACTTGATAGCTGTGATAGAGTCTTTAGCTAAGAAATCTCAAAGCCTTTCACAAGCAGAGGCTGGCAGGCTGGGCAAGTGGTAAGCTCCACTAATGCTTTCTTATCATTCTTGTGCTTTTCCCATAAGCATCCAAGGTTGACCACTACTGAAGATGTGATGCTAGACAAGATAGGCATTTGGTCTGTCTTAATATATGAATTCTTCTATGCTTAGAAAGTATTAAATAGTCTCATACTTATGACTGGTGTGAGCTGTTGTGAAGGACCTTGGAGGGTGCAAGAGATCCCGGCAAGGACTGGTTGGATGTCAGGGACACTTAGCTGTAATAGGGTTGGTTTGCCTCTTTTAGCTCTCATAGTTTTTCTTGTAATAGTAACAGACATAAAGGTAGAAGAGACTGGTTACTTTTTTCTCTGTTTCCAGTATTGCACATTCAAAGCATGAAATAGAATTACAAATCAGTTCTACATCTCTAAAACATGATGTTGACTTAAAATTCATGATACTTGAAGGAGAAATAAATGTTGGGTTTCTTTTATTTGTCTTTCTGATGTTTCAACCTATAACATTTGTATAATCTTCCTTGAAACTATATCTTTCCTCTGGAGGCATTTCAACTCTGGAAAATTGAAATTCTTATGAACCTAGAAACGAGGACATTAAAAACCTCACTAAATTTCATAAGAAGCGACAACACTTTTTCTGTGTTTCCCTGAAGGTCTGCCCCCTCACTCTTAATATATACAAAGTGGATTTAATAACTTACCTTTTGCAAAATAACCCAGAAAACCATCAGCAGAGTGGAAGTCTTGGCTCTTTAGGCATTAAACTGAATCAAACACGCACATGACCAGCAGCTGTGGTGGTTTCTCTTTTGCCTTTGTGTCAGGTGATCCTTCCATTCTTCTGCCACATCACTTGAGCTGCTGCTGGAGCGGTACCTGATCCTGCTGAGGCTGCTGGAGGCACATGTCAGAGCTAGCAGAAAGCTGACAGAAACTCATAATACCTTCCAATAGCGGCTGTTTTCATTAATGCTGCAAATACAAGGTGTCCAGGCTGAGGAAGTTGAATTCTTCTGCAGTATAGGAACCAAGGAGGTATTTTTAAGGATGCCTGCCACCATTGGAAACAGGTTTCCCCACAGCAGCTGGATTCCACATGGGTAGGGGTAGAAACGGTGGCAAACTTTCAGGGGGTTATAAAATTAGAAAGCAAGACAGAGACTGAAGAAAGGATGCAGGAAGCAGAAGTGACATAAGGCTGCAAAGATGGCCAAAAAGAATGATCCCATTAGGATTTCTGAAGCATGACTGATATTGTCACAGATTTTGGACAGTGGAGGTGTTTGCTTTCTGATTCAAAACTCTTAAGTTAGTGAGTTTGCATAGTGGTACCTGAGGGTTGTGGTGGTGGTGGCTGTTTTAGTTTAAGGTCATTTTATTATCTGGACATAAAATGTTTGAAACCAGCAATGTGAACTTGTAACTTTTTTGATGCTTCAACATGGCAGTATGGTGCTAGTTTCAGAGGAGCGTTACAGAGGCAATCAAAATGAACACAAGTGTCTGCCTCATTTCAGTAACAGTTGGTAGAGAAATAGAAGAAATGGTGTTTTAATTATTAGCAATGAGACTGGTGATTAAGAATGGCTTCATGGAGAAATTTAACATAAGAAGCCACAGCTTAGTGACTCTACATGATAGATACTGACCTAATTTTTGGCAGCTAGGAGCCATAAACATCAGCCTTGATATATCAAACCCAGCATCTGGTAAGTTGTCTTATAACTTTTAAAAATTAATGCACAGAGGGATGAAAAACTACTGTACATCAGCATGCATTTGTTTTCCGTCTAAATGCAAATATTACATCCTCTAACCAGCCCATAAATATATTTTAGAACTTAAAAAGAAAATAAAAAATCTTTCATAGTTGATGTGGAGTTGGTGGTGTCCCAGTATTTCCTTGTTTGTGATGTTATATGCTGTTTGTTTAAAAAAATCCCTGTACGTATATTAGATGTTGATGATTGTCTCCACCAGTCAAAATATCATTCTTTATTCAGACGAATAAGCAAAGCTTCAGCTTTATTAATATCATCTTAATGTTGCACTGAAAAGGGCATCATGTCCCTAGTTGAAAACGTGGTAACTTCAGGGAATTTGTGACCATCATTGCTTTGTCATTCTAAGGACATTGATTTTTTTATTTATATAAATCCACAGCACAAGGTTTGTGGCTCATTGATTTGAGTACTGAATGCTTATATGGAAACAAGTAAATGCCAAACTGTAGATGAATTTAAGCTACTAGGCATACTTAAGTAAGCGCTGGGCATCTCAAGACTGTTTGAGAAGTCTGAATGTCGTGAATCTTTCTCTGAGCACCCTTTGTGAAAATCCAAAATTTTGCCCAGAAAGTCTTGTGTTTACTTATCCAGCTTGAGCGTTCTTAAATATGGACATCCAGAGACATAGGTAGCTATATTATTTCTGTGGCAGCAACAATCACTAAATGAAAAATTGTGACTGCAATCTATTATTTTGAAAGTACCTGTACTTCTGAATGTCCTCTTTCTCTTTCTCTCTCTTTCCACCTCTACCCCTGCCCCCCAGGTTTAGGAGATCCTAATATAAAATGCATAGCTGCTCTGTGCAGTGAAAAGATTACTGCTGCTGCTAAGGATTTGTTCTTCCTGTTTGCTACTTTAAAAAAAAAAAAAAAAAAGCAAAAGCATGCAGGATTTTTTCCCATACAATAATTGCTTCAGAAATGCTATAATTAGTGTGTTGAAGCTTGCATTTTAGTTTAAAGTATGAACTAAAGCATTAATAAAAGCAGTCAAAAGTCCAGAGCAGTTGCACACTGTAAAGCAGGAAATATCCTCCACACAATAGAGATTAAATGCTCCCTGTGCATACTGTATTCTGCTCAGCCCTCTGCGTTCGGAGCTGGGACTGTGGCAGTCGTTCTCTCTAGCAGGTTCCTTGGTGATTTTCAAGCCCTGCACTACCTACCCAAGTGGCAGTGACACCAGCTTTCAGTGAAGCCTTATTACTCTTAAAAGAGCAATTTGGTTGGTTGCACAGCTATTAGGATCAGACAGTCAGGCTTAAAGCTGTCAGTACAACTGCTTCTCATCTTTTTTCACAATCCTGACATCTTTTCTCTTTTCTTCTGGACACAAGCATTACTGTTTTTATCATTTTCAATCAAGCTCATGCTGCAAGCTGAGGAATATATTCCCACAGAAACCAAAGTGAGGAGCAGAAATTATTTTATAGCTACTGTAGTAGCAGTGGTGCAGGCTGCATGTTGTGTGGGAGAAACTGGATCAGTGAGAAATGTGGCTTTCCTCAGGGCTACATCATTGAGATATTACTTCAGCATCTAAGGAGAGCAAAGCTACTCCTTGCTCTGATTTTTCAATGATTAATCACTCCTTAAGCAAACAGAAAGTGGGAGAGAAGATGTAAGATTTTTTTTTTTTTTTTAAATAACTTGTGGAAATGTTATCATCAGTGAAACGGGGGAAAATCACTATGCTTGAACTTCTTTTCATTTTGATGTTGCTCTTCTCTGGACCAACCCTCAGCAAGCTTAGCAGGACCAAAGGCAAACACTGGAAGGGGGGTAAGTGCAAAGAAAAACTTTTGTAATGGATGTTTGGGTAAGATTGTAAAAAGCTGTATTAAAGGTAATCTAAGGAGAATACCTATGCTGTTTTGAGTGACTCAGATTTTAGGTTGCCATGTGGGCTTGCAATAGGATGCTAAAAAGAGAGAATGGAGTTTAATTTTTCATGTTAGTTTGCTTGACTGACTTTGTAAGGCATATATTCCTTGCAGGAATTTTACTTTGCATTGTATTATTAACAGAGTAATATTTAAGGCCTTTATACAAATAAATGTATGCCATTTAGAAACTGGTGGGGTTTTGGACTGTGAGAATTCAGATTGTTCTTTTCATTACGGAGACTCTGGGACAGATGCTTGTGGCTTTATTGCAAGACGTTATCCCCATCATAGGGGGGTTATAGTGTTGGAAAAGAAGAGGAAGCAAGAAGAGAGAAGGAAAGCATGCAGCCTACTTTGAGTGCAGAATTGTTAGTGTATGTGGTAAAAATGACTAGACAGACATTTTTCTAGAGTACATGAATGTTGTGAAATGCACTGCCAGCAGCACTAATTGGCTGACTGGCTATGTCAGTGTTGATGTGTTAATAAAGATAAATTGCATTAACTTTATCGAAAAAAATGTTGTGCTGAGAAAACGTTTATGATTTTTGAAGGCAGCAATCCATTTTCCTCTTCTGTTAAAAACTGCTGAGATGATTTACCCTATATGTGCTGTGAACAGCTCACTAGATGTGCCTTTTCATAAAGTTCACTTTGTTTTGCTTCCTTGCATGACATTTGTTTATGGAAAACATGGGTTATCAGGGTCTCATAATCAAATAGCTCAGTGAGCATAAATGGTATCTCATAAATATTTGGACTGAGGGACTGTGGATTGTAGATAGCTCGATATTTTCTCTCTGATTGTTTCTTGATGTTACTGATTGGAGGCACCCCAGGAATTTTTTTCTCTTTCCTTTTTTTTTTTTTTCCTTACAAGTGTTGCCACAGCATGGTGTGTTTATCACAGCTTTAATAGCACTTTCAGTTTTCCTCTGCTGTCAGTATTGTGATCTGAGGTTAAAGAGTAGCATCAACATTAAAAAAAAAGTTTTAATAATTTATCACAACATCTCAGCAGGAGACTCCTCCCTCCCCCCTCTATATTTCCTTTTGCTGCATTTAAAGATATCACAAATCTTCCACCTACTGTACCTTCAAGGGAAAAGTTGCAGCACACACTTAACCTGGACTGTTAATGCAGCACAGTATATCTAAAAATTATTTCCTGGTCCTGTAAATCACATTATCACATGTATTTCACAGTGCTGCTGCTGGATATCCTCATTGCAAATTACAAGCTGTTATTTACTCTGGGTAGCATGACCTCTTCTCAGAGGCACGTGAGTTAGGAATATGTGTCACTGTCAAGTTCCTGGGATTTAAAAAATTCTGCTAACTTTTTTCCCTGTCTCATGTTTTCAATTAAACCTAGTAAATGAGGGGGTTTTGCTTCAGTCTCTTACATACTCTCTGACAGAGGCAAAGAGCTCTACTAAAGAATTTTTAATATGGTAGAAAATAATCCCTGAATCTGACTGCAGAAAATAATACCTTATTATGGGGGTTTGCTTTTCTTAGAAGTGTTCTTTGCAGCTGAAACAAGATGTAAGGAAGGTACCTGTTTCAAGGAGACTAAGGAACAATTTGTCTTGTTTCCTCACAGCTCTTGAATCAGCCAAAACCTAGGCATACCTGCTGTACAGTAGGTTTTTTTGTGTGTAGATATTATTGCAAGAGTGAATGTGACTTGGAGATGATGCATGCTTTCCCATGAAAGTTTCAAGTTCAGGACATGTAAGAATCTGTGTGTTGTAGTGTCACGTAGCCTGAGCATTTCTGATCTCCAAAACATATTATATGCACCTCCCTTTCCATTAAACATTAAGGATCAGCTTTTGCTTATATATCAATGATGCGAGTTCTTTTTTGTTGGTGTGCACATGGAATTCATGGTGTCGCTGGGTGAAATTTTGGCATGCAAACTTCTCCACTGGAGCACACTGGAAAAGCCCACCCCAAAGTGGAAACAGATTTTTTTTTTAATTTATTTATTTTATTTTTTTTATAATATATTTAAGAGGTTCAGGAGAGCTAGGCTCCTCCACACCAACTTCCAGCTATATTGTTCAGAGAAGAGAGGTGATGCTGGATGCATGTATCTGGAAATGCGTTGTATGAATCATAATATAGCTATACTGAAGTCAGTTTCCACAGTGGACAGCAATGTCTGATTTAGACCATCCTCTAAAGTTTTTCTGTACCACATTTTGTTTCAAGAGCACTGCGAAGTATAAACATCTTTGAATAGTGCTGTTTTTCTGTGTAGGCCCTGATCATGATCAGTCCAAGTGCAGGCTAATGAATCTGGAAATTCTTCTGGTATAATTTAAAAAAAAAACCTTCTTCGCTGAAGTTACAGGCTCTGATAAATCATTTTCTGTGGTCTTGCTGTGTAGTTCCCTGTAATTACTCATGAGAAAACCAACCCTTTTCACCTCGATTTTTTCTCCTTGGAATTTACTCTACAAAACATGGCCACCCATATAGAACTAAAATAAATAGCATTATGGGTAGAAATCACCTCCTGATTTGGTTGCAATGGCAGGTGTCAGGGAGTGAAATGAGTCCCATACATGGGCCTGGAAAAATGTAAAGATACCATTTTCTTTTCTGGCTGTTTTTAAATCTGCACTCCAGAAAAGCTTTCAGAATAATTCATTGGAATGCAGGCTCTAAATGTGCCTTAAACCGGGATTTATAAACTAATGATCAAGACAAATTGGAGTCTAAAAGCAGAACCTGAAAGTACAAATCAACTGGATTTTCTTTTTCCCTTTGAGCCAAAATAACACACCATGGTTCAAGTTTTTAAGAAGGATTTATAATATGGAGAACAAAAAAACTGGGAAAAGAAGATTAAGTACTCTTTTGAGTTTACCTTAAATCGGAAAGCAGATTTCAAGCGTTGCTAATGCCTATCCCCTCCTGAATTTGTTTCCACTCTGTTTTTACTCCATCACATATTATAGGGGCAGCGAGGAAGTAAGTTTTGTGTGTATCCATTCATTTGCACGTGGATGTGCTTTGTGCCTGTTCAGCGGAGAATTTGGAGACTGGGAAGAAAGCTGTCCATTTGTGTCGTGCTTGGGAACCTTCCCAACACTTTGCTCATAATAATAATGCTACTAATAACGTGGTAATAGTAATTCGTGTCCAAGGAAAATTGTGGCATGGGACCAGGGAACGTGGTTGTCCAGGCTGTTGCCGAAGGACCCATTGCTGCTGGGACCTCAGCCTTGTTGAGGAGTTGGCAAGAGCAAGATAATGCCCGCATGCAGAAACTCCTGTGTGTAGAGGTTGGGTGTTCCTTCAGCTGGCAAACAGAAGAATGCATGGGGCAAATAAAATCATGCACGCTGCTTGTCTTCTGGTAGACATCAGTGTATTTTACAACTCTGTGTGAAGGCTGCATGGCAGAAAGGGTTCAGAGGAGAAGAGTGAGAGCATTAGGACAATCATTGCGCTTGGCAGACATTAACCCTTTACTCATCTTTGAAACAACCCATGCATTTGGTCTAGGGGATAGCTGTGCACTCCCAGGCTGTCAGGCACTTTTGAAGAGCCTGACCCTTTATGCAGTGGCCTCTGTAACTGAACCAGGTCCATCTGATGGGCCAGCACCCACCCCGGCCAAAAGACTGCAGGCTGAGCCATTGTGGGACAGTCTTCGGGCATGAGACGAAACTTGGTGAGGGAGCGTGGAAGGGACTCTTTTGCGTGCCCCAGCCTGCCTCTGCATAGGAGCAATACACTGACAGTGCCAGTAGCACCTCACGAGGGAAAAAAAGGCGTCTAGGATTGGGGAGAGGAGTCAGAGATAAAAAGACTTCAGAGGGAAGGGACCAGACCTGGGGCTGGAAAATGCAAATTAAGTATGCCTTTTCCTCAAAGGAATGTTTGCTTAGGTCTCCCTTGTGCTTCACCAGAACAATTTCCATTATCAGAACTAAAAGTGTGATTTGATTTATTTATGATCAAATCGGAGAAATAAAAATAAAATGCAACCACAGTGCCACATCCTGCAGAACTAGATGAGGACGGTGCCTGTCCTTTCTGTGTACATGGAAGTGAAGCAATAATCTCTTTAATGACTAAATCAAAGTTTATTATGCAAGTGATCCAGCCTTATATTTCAGTTCCAATTTCAGCTCTATGGTAGTTTAATCATTTTTATGGCAAAAGATACCAGCGTGAGAAATCTTAAGTGTCACTGGGTAGGTGTTACTGGTAAGGGTGATACAAAGCTGTGTACATGAGGTTATTTCAGCATCCCGGCAGATTGACCAGCACATGAATTATTTAGGATGCATGTTATCCATCAACACTAGTTTAAATGTTTTTAAAAGCATAATTCAAAGATTAGCTCAGATCAGAAGAGAAAATTTCTATAAACTTCCTTCCATACACAAAGCAGCCAGCCCTCAGACCTTCCAAATTTGGAGGTAAAGTATTAGATTATTAGAATAATGACTAGAGTTGGAGGTATGTTACTGGACTGCTGCTAGGTGCCTGGCAAGTCTGGATACCCAGACATCTCAGGTACATAGACATTTGCATGCAAAACAACAACTTTTCCGTGCATACACACTAAGTTTGGTGAAAACAGGGCCTTAAGATTTTCTGCATTTGTAATGAAGAGTCTCTGCATGGTCACAAAGTCCCACAAATCAAGAGCAGTGTGAATTGTTATGGATGTTTAGATGTCTTCTTGGCAGCTGCTCAACAATACTATTCACTTCCCCCATGGGGAAACTCGCAAAGCTTTTTTCACCAAGAGGAACTTGTTTTCATTTGCCTCATGGCTGTGGGGTGGTGAGGATAAAGGGATGGAAGCTGGGACCTTTGAAGAAGGCAAAGTAGAGGGGAGGCAGTTACGTGGACCCAGGTAGCCTGGGCTTCACTGCAAATTATCATGAGGCATGAGGGGTCTGGTTCGACGTGATGAGGTGGAACTTTTGATGTGGTGGTTGACTTGCAACACTTGGAAAGCACAGTCAGTTGTGCCAGTATGATTCACTGTGTAGATTATGTGATTTTGGGGGTAACATTTTATATAGTTTGCCATTTATCTAATTTAAATAATTTATTTTATGGAATTTCAAAGATAAACTGCATGAATTCTTTTTGAATACATTATCAGGTATTACATACATTAACAGTATTTCTTAAATCGTGAGACATTCAATATGCTGTTACACACTTGTACATTGGAAAAGCTTATGAAATGCTGACCAAATGTTTCAAACTCAGGGTCCTAAAATTTTTTTCCCTGCATTTCATAGAAGTAACCTGATTTTGAGTAGTAAAAAATTCACAAGTTTTTGTAACTTCAGAGGAAGCTCAATATCTTTGAGGAGGGGGCTTGTGCATAGATAAGGATCTAAAAACCTAATTTTGGAAACTGAGGACTGTATGTCTGGATCTGCAGTTTTAGTTTGACTGCAAGTGTATAAAGTATGTGACTACACGCAGTATGTGACTTGATGTATTGAAGATTTTCTGATAGTTTTGCTTTAAATATACTTAAAAGGGAAAAGAGTATTTATTTGGATACTGAGTGACTGTGAAATTAACTGGGGTTTATTCAGTCTTCTGTTTTCTTTAAAGTCTAGATTTAGCCCCTGTCCCATGATAACAAGCAAATTTTTTGCACCTTCTTTTACACCACCTTCTTCAGAGTAAAATCTGAATTTGAAAGGACTCTGCTGATGTGTGAAGCTTCCCATACATATTTTGTTGGAGCCTGTGGCCTTTGCTTGTCTATTTTTCATCTCTTTAAAGACATTTGAAATACCATAGAGAAGCCCAGTAACCTGTATTCAAACTCATACAGGCAGACACGACAAAGTTGAGGGCAATGGAAAACCAAGTTTGTGACAGTTTTCTTCCCAGCTGGAAAGGAGGGAAAATGATGGGGTTATTCCAGTCACAATGGAGCAAATGTGGGGAAGATGTAGCATCTACTTAAGAACAAACCAGCGCTGGCACAAAACCAAACAGTAAGGAATAAACATAGGCTGGAAGCTAGAAGAGTGTTTCCAACCATCATTGAGAAGGGGCTGCCATCTTTTGGCAGATGAAGTCAGCCTGAGCTGGGTTTCCACAGACTCTTCCACAGTCACTGTAGACCCAGTCCTGGCTGCAGGGACTTCCTCCACCGGTGCTAGCGCTTGTACAGATCTGCTGGCAACCCTATTCAGGGAGCTGATCCAGCTAGCAATTAGCCATATAAAAGAGAGGATAGCATTCATCTAGCTGATGGGATGCCTTCATTTGCACACTCTCAGGTCACGGGGGAACTTTGTATGCAAGAGAGCTATGGCCTCAAGGTAAGAGAAGAGGTTGTGATCGTGGCTCTATTTAGGCTAGTTCAAGCTGACACGTAACTTCAGCCTGCAGGTCTGGATTATCCACAAGAAAAAGAAGAAAAGAAAAAAAAAGGTTTAATAAGGTGGTGCCTTCCTTTGAATCCTGTGTCTACATCCTGTACTTGGAGCCTTGCTTGAAATGTTTGCTATCATATTAAAAAGTATGTTGATCAAATAGTTATAAAACAGAAGGAATATTTAAATACTCTTTACACACCACCACCACTCCCCCCCCACATATACACATCCCTCTCCTTTGGTTATTTGCGCTTTTTTTTTTTTTTTTTTGTAAAACAGATTTTGGAACCACCATAAAGCGTCATTTACATTAGAAAACTAGCAAGCACAAGCAAACCCTCTTATTTTGGTCCACAAACGAAATGAACTCGTGTAAATTGCATGTTAGGTGTTGAAGGAGCACAGATCAGATGTGCTCTTTCAAAATGATGAACAGGCTTAAATGTATATCAGTGTGTCTGAGAAAAAGTTGTTTTGGCTTTCCCTTTCTAGCAATTTTGAAAGACAATGATGTTCATCAGTTAAACACTATTGATTTTTTACTTCAAAGCATGATCTAAAGAGTACTTAGAGGACATTATTTTTTTTAAAAGCCATTGCTAAATACCTCAATGAAAACTTCTTTGTTTAGTACATTCAAAATGGGGGGGTGGGTCGTGGAATATATGGTGTTTTTACAGATGATTTAGTTTTGGTAAATGATACTCAAATTGCCAACAATGGAAAGCTTTCGATGGTTTAGAGCTGCTGTTCAATAATGACAGCACCTCCAATAGAAATGACTTTTTCAGTCATTTATATCTGAATCATAAAATCTTGTTCTTGGTTAAATGGTGTCATGTTAGCTCTCATCCTAGCACTGATTTTGTCCAGCTAGTTTTGAAACTTCATCCTCTTATGCTAGCTGAATAGTAAAACAAATTGATGGTTGCATATGTGTATTGTACAGAGAAGTGAACTGCAGTAATTCAGAAACATCAAAAAGTTTTTCTTTTTTCTAAGGTATTCCCTCAAAACTAGTGTTTTTTATTACTGTATTTCCTTGCATAAGGAAACTTAAATGAAGTAATGGAAAAAACAAGAGAGAGGCAAAATCTAGTTTTGTTTTCAGAGATGCTGATCACTCAGCAGAAGCTGCCAGAGATAAGGATTCTCAGCCTTCACAAAAATTAAGGCTTTGATATGACTAAGTATATAGCTCCTCTGTCCTCTGAATACCAACTGTCTTTGCAGCCTTCCCATTTCCTTTCAGGCGTGGGCACACGTGCGGTTTCTGTGCTCACGTAATTTGTGATGAGACTTCACCGGTACAATTCCTGCTGTGGTTCCAAGCACAGGCATGGCTACAGTGGTGCAAAGGAGCAGCAAACTCTTACTGTTCACTGTATTTCCCATAGAGGGTGCTGGATAAGGACAGATGGCAGTGCTCGCGTTAACTCCACATGTTGCTTTAATTAACAATTAACAATTAACTTTCCAATGGCTGGATTTTGTGTGTTCTTTAAAAGTGTATTTGGTCGCTTTTGAAAGTTTAGAGAAAGAAAATCACAGGTTTACCCCACTGCCTGAGATTGCTGCCTCTGGCTCAGTAATTTAACCTAGCTATAGGTCCATTGTACTGACAGTGGAAAAACTGACAAAAGGGATTCTTAACTCTGTAAATAGGAGTAAAGGAGCAAATGGTTTGCTCCCTACATACTGCCTTACTGAGAGAAGAAATGGAAGAGTGTGTAGTATTTGATAGAGAAAAATGAGAAAAAGCCACAGAATTTTTCTGAAAACTAGAGAAAGTGTTTTTGAGAGAGGTTGAAGGATTTAGTCCGTTGAGTTATGGAAAATTTGAGACAGCTTTCATGCAATTTAAGCATGTCACTAAATTCCTTCTCCCGTGAAGGTAAAGGGTCCTTAAAACTATTAGAAAAAGGTATTGCAGGAATGGATGAATGAAAGCCCATGTCAGACACATCCACATAAAGACAATAAACAAGCTTTAGATTGAGTATTTCAAAAAGCATTCTTCAATTATATTTTTAAATCTGTTGGAAATTTGCATTCCATTGTCATACTTAGTGTAATTAGTGCTTGCTTTGAGAAACCACAGATACTGTTCTGAATTTACTTTATATCATGAAAAGATGCAGGGAGAGCCTGTTCTTCACTCATTACATTCAGCATTTCTTCTGGAAAGCAGTTGGGATACCAAATCTGCTGCTTCTGGTTTAAAAATTAGCATGCCATACAGAATATAGCCCTTGGGGAATGCCCCAGGTTAAGTGTCTTTTCCAAATATAAGATTCTGTCTTATTTCTTGTACTTGCATGAGAAGAACTGCTGCATTGTGCTATATATTGGGGTATGCCTGATAGTAGTAACTGGAAAGTACTCAGCATCTTTCTTATACGTTCTATAGGCAGAAGTAATTCCATTGAAGTTTATGGAATTATGCCACTTTAAATGAGAGGAGAATCTACTTTTGACACTTAGCTGTAATATCATTTATTTGATAATCAATCATGGCAGTTCTCACCAGATAATGCTTATCTAATAACAGATCTAGGCAGCTGGGGAAAGACTGATCTGAAGATGAGAGCACGGAAAAGTCCTGAGGCTGATGAAAAATTGTGACACTGATGCAGTTCCCACTGCTGTAGAGTATTTCCCACTAGTTAAGGTGGTTTCATACTGCTAGTGATTCTGGTAAAGCTTGAGAATTTGTCTACAGTCCTTACTTGCTATCCATCATTCTGCGATGGCTCTAAATAAGCTATTGTTATCTGTCCATTTGATTATCCATGGACTTGATATGGGTTCATACACTAGGCCAGAACATGTTTTAATGAATTACTATCTGCTCTGGTGTCAAGAATCACTTAATTCAATAGTTTTCAATTTATGTGTAAAGTCATTTCAAGGATATCATAAAACTTAGATTAGTAATGCATGTTTAATAAAAAAAAGAACCAATACATACTTAAAATAATTTAAGGTTACAGAGCACGGTGAAGGGTAAAGAGTTCATTAAAAATCTGGACAACAGTTAGTTTTCACATTTTCAATTTTTATTTTCTCTACTGCTAGACTCTGGTTTCTGCTTTAAAAAAGTGACAGTCTTGAAATGTGAATAATGTTCTTGCTGTTAGTAGTCACTGTTGAAAAAAATTAAGAATGACTGCTTTGCAGAAATTTTATTTCCTTTTTTTGAGTTGGAAACTTCTTCATCTTTTGAATATTGAAGAGCAGCAGAAGGGAAATAGGAGGAGAAACAAAGAAATCAACCTTGCTTAATTAATTCCTTCATGCTGTTGAATTGTGTGTTTTGAAGGAAAAATATCTTTTAAAGAGGAGGGTTGTCGAAGTTGAAGAATGGAGTTGCAGTAGAGTTACGAAGGTAACTTCTCTAAAGTTGCTGGTGGAGCCTTCTGGCGCAGTGTGTGAAGACAGAGACACTCTGCAGTGTCTCAGGGCAAAGACACGGGTTTTTTGTACTCTGGGGAAAAAAGCCTCTTGGATAATATTTACATTGAACTTAATTTCAACCTCTTTATGTTTTAGGGGGAACATCTACTGTCTTTACTTCCAATTTTTTAAAAATTGTCAATGCATAGGTTTTATTATTGTGAGGAGGAGAAATTCTCTGTTTAACATGGTCTTGCTTTACTCTTTCTACAGCAGTCTGGCACAGGTTATATTTCAAAACCCAGATTAATGCTATTTCACTCCTCGAGCTGTCTTAAGAGCCTGTTCTGCATTACAGCCTCTGGGCACCAGTGACTGGCATTTTTATATCTGCATGTTGGTTATGTTCTTATCTTCTTCTTTGATCTTCATGTTCCGTGCACAGTTTCTTCTGCTTGTCAATTGTCTTCTCATTTTTAAAAGACCTTTTACAAATGGTTGTCTACAGAGGTTATTGATCAGAGGGTTCTAAATTTGTTTCAATCAGCTTTAATAGCTTTTTCACTGTATTTAAATAAAGAAATATTACTATTCAGAAATGTTACCTTGAATTATTCCTATAGAGATAGATAGATACAATATTGCAGACCATGAGGAATGTATAGACACATTTTTGTTCCTGGCAACATGTTTTGCTTGATTTATATTCTTTGGAAAATATGGCTTAGCATCTTGACTAATTTCCTTTCTGCTGCCCTTTGATGGTACATTATTGCTCTTTAATCTGAAAGGAACACAGTAATTGGTAAGAGTTTTTGTACCCTTCAAATTACAAAAGATGCATTGTCTTTTATGTATTCTCTGGTGTTTATAGCTACATCATAAACTTGCTTAAAGCCTAGTTTAAACAAAAGCTATGTTACATAGGATTGCATGTGCTCTAAAAAAGTACAGCTCATTTAGAGAAAGTGAGATGTGTTGAAAACACAGGATAATATAATGTATTATGCATGCAAATTTACTTGATCTGTATTGGTCTTTTCAATTCCCTTTCCAAACAATGAACATGGTAATTTCATTTTACAGATAATGTAGTTTGAGGCCCTAAATCAGTTTAGCAGTACACATTTTTGATTCATGGCAAGGGCAGTTGCTAGCTCTAAATGTATCTGTTCGTAATCTCTACAGCAGAAATACAGCAGTGACAGATACATTTCATGGCACTTACATTGTCTTTGCATATTGGGAAAGATCACAAGATGATCTATATGATTAATCGATCACCAGAAAAGCTGTAGGCAGTCACCACAGGGTGAAATTTTGCTATGCGTTTAGAAAGAAAAATAATTCGAAGAATCCTTTACTGACATTCTGTGACCACTGTCTTCCACAGACATTGTGATTTGGGATTATGTTATTTTATTACATTTATATTATTTTTTTATGTGGGCATGTGCATGTGTATAATGTTATGTTGGATTCCAGTTTTGCATTATGGTATAAACAATGGCTGGAAGCAAAAAGCTTCCTATGAACATTCCTGATTTATTTCTCTATTGCCCTGCAAATGTAAGTTGTGCATAGACTGATGACCAACTTGAAGATTGGTGCTTTTTGTTGCTTGGTCTGCAGGATGAATTTGCACCAATCCACACAACTGCTAATGAGCAGCTTGTCATCCTTTAGTAAATTATCCTGTTAGTTTTCAAAAACCCTGTAGAAATAGGCTTTTATAACAGTGTTAAAGGTGCAGCAAGAACTGTCAGTTAACTGGCTCAAAATGCAAAGGAGATGCCATTTGTATTGATTGCTATAGATTTTTGTCTTGTCTAATAGGATTTATATTTTTTCTATGAACTTGTATTGAAAAAAGTGAAAACAAATAATGGCCAGACAGAGCTAAGACATTCTAAGTTCAAAAATAACTCAAAACTTTAAATTTCTCATGCATGCCATTGCATCCCTAGTTTCTAAGGCATCCAATCATGTCTGTCTTTGTGCCAAGACAGCGACGCTGAAACAGGCTGAGAACAGCATCCTTTCACTTTGCATTAAAGCACAGAGACCAGCACTCAGCTTTGTGCATTTTGAACTCACTGCAATAAAAGTTTTAAGAGATAAGAAGCTTTTTCTATTTCAGGGTTGCCATTAGCCTGAATAATACATAAACATGGGAAAAGGTCTGAAGTCCTTTTGAGGATCACAGTATAGCTTCAATTAAATTATACATCATTATCACAGCTGCCAAGCCTGGTGTGGGATTTTAGCCCCCTATCTCACTAAATGTTCTATGTAGCTGTCTTGTCCAATTCTTCTTTTTTTTTCCTAAGCAACAATAACACTCTTTGAAAAACCTAGTTTAAGGAATAAAGTGGAGGATGAGGTTTGGTTAATCAACAAAGAACATTGAGATGTCAACAGTCAAGCACCAAGGGAGGAAGGAGGTCAAATCTCTAGCCTTAAAAAACACTAGGGAGAAATCAAACACTATTAAGTCATGACATATTATGTTCCTTTTGAACCAGGGCTGTGTGAACTCCCTCTGTCTGCTGAGTGGTTTGCGGTGCAGCTCCAAGTTGATCATGAAACCCATTGTTAAAGCAGAATTGCTAGGGCTACCCACTGGGGATGCTTTTAGTAAATGTCCACATAGCTGGCAATGACTTTGAAATGCAATCTGGACAGACAGATTCTTTGTCTGTTTGTCCATCTATGGTTCTTTCAGGCTTTACAACCCCAAATTGGCTTGTCATATTGCAGATGAGTGTTTTCTTGGATCTCAATATGATACAGAATTATTCAGTCATCATAATAGATGTCAGATAGTTATTACTTCTGTGGTGGCTTTGGCATAAATCTAGGATATACAGAACTATTACGGCATACTTAGGAAAATCATAATGGCTTGTCTTTTTTATTTATTCCCATAATATCCTCTAAAAGTGTTAGAAGTGTTTTGATTAATTAATTACGCTATTCACACCACCAATGCCATCGCACTTGCTATTAATTTTATCAGTTTGCTTGTCTTCTTTGTAGTAGTATTATATTAACAAATATTCTGTCTTGAGTAGCCACATATGAAAGACTGAAATCAAGGTAGCATTGCAGAGTTTTGTGTGTAGAATACTTATTTAGGATTATACCCTGCCATTGATTTTTTTACGCTGAACAGACCCTCGATTTCAATGCATGCTTAACATGCAGGTCAATGACACATTCTATATAGAACTTAAATGGTAACATTTGATATTTAAAACTGAATGGTCTAGGGGTATCATGGAGTTTCAAGCAGGACTGAAAAAATCTGGTAAAAATCCAAACTTCCTTAAAATTTCAGACAGCTACAAGACTTGGTTCAGGGGAAACAGCTGGTAAGGAGTATGTGAAGAATTGTGTTTAAAGTGCAAAGTGAGAATTTGTAGGAAAACATCTGGGCTGAAAGTTGTTTGTAATATATTTTCGTTGCACAACAGCACTAGTACCGACTTAGCAAACCTTTGCATGTTGACTCGTAGCCATGTTGACTCCAGCACAGCTACCTGCCACACAGTTGTGTTGGCTTTGACATGTTCTGTGTCGGTGTGCTTTCCTGGTACTGTAGCAGTTTGCAGAGTGGCAAAAGAGTATTTGGTGTATACTGGGGAGAAATCAGACCATATAGCTCATTATCCCAGCATCCTGAATTTATGGAATGCAGTTGGAAATCCCTTAAGATTGTTTATATTAAACTTTGCATGAACCATATACTTTCTGGTCCTGTTTGAGGTACAGGGAGAGATGTTTGACTAGGAAATGTATTACGGATTTTTGCAAATCTATTAAACAATGAGACTCTAATTTCTTAATCCCCCACTTGGCCCAATTTTGTTCTGACGCAGGTTTCTTAACATGTATGTTCTCAACTTGACTGTATTTGCAGCTTTCAGACATTTTTCTTAGGCCCAGTTTGTGATTTCTGCATCGTTTGTACCGCTAGAAGGGCATCGAGTTGGAGGATGAAACATTCATTTTTGGTGGTTTGCACTGTGTTTAATTAACCCTCAGACTGGAAAAGAAACTTTTTTTGGATATCAGCTATGCTTTACCACAGACCTTAAAGAGAAATGCAGAAGATTTAAGCCTGTGCAGGCTGTCAGATGAAATATATAAAGAGTTAATTTTTTGCTATTCTGTTGCAGAACTCTTATAAGCATTTCTGCTGATATTAAAAGAGAAGTAAAAGCACCTTCCTCAATCACTTCTTCAAAATTACTTGAAAAATCTGTTCTCCAGCATGTAACATATGCCCTTTAAAACTGCTACTGTGCTGCTGCCTTCTCTTATCAGTATGGGCCATAAATTTTGCATGGGTATAGAGGGAACTGCAGCTTGAGTACTTGAAATAGTTAGCAAGATGCTGCTAAAGTATACAAAGTACATTGGCAAATGGGTCTTTGTAGACAGGCATCATTACGAAGATCCAAGTGTGCTGACTTGTGTAAGCCTGAGGAGCACTAAAGGCCAGTGCTTGCAGGAACCTAATTTTGGGTGAATAGAGTCCGTAGATTCATTGTGATATTGCACATAAATGAAAATACCAAATGTCATTGACTTGTCAGTGAAAAAGTAGCCTAGGCGTTGTAACAAATGGATCAGTGATGTATATTTGGAAGCTACGTGACATATTAAAGTAGTTTATGAGGCACAATTTGTTTTGGTGGTCTGCTCTGATTGATGGTGTGCTATCTACCACTGCTTCAGCTGTTGTGGTATGTTTGTAATAAATGTTCGTTGTGAGACAGTGCTAAATGTGTTCCATCTAAATCATTCGTTACTTATAACAAGTTTCAGTGTATATGAATCAAAGGTTGTTTATACTTGCCTTCGAAAGAATTTATCATGTTGAAGCAGCTTTATCACCTCCGATGGGGCAGCTGCATGCCTAAGTGCTCAGACCCTTTCAGCAGTGCCTACTGGAAACAGTATAGAAAGTTAAGCAGCAAGCAGTGTTATGTTAGATACTACTTTTAAAAGTACGTTGTCTTTTCCAATCTAGCACTCCTGTTTGTTTTCCTTTTTTCCTTTTTTTTGGTTTTGCAAACAGAATACTAGAAAATATCAGAAGTAAGCACTGAGGGACGAGGAGGCAATGTTCGTGCGGCAACTGTGACATGTCAGAGGAAGCACATAGTGGGTGGGATTTTTGCTGATGTTTTATACCAATGTATTGCTAGTTCATCAGAAAACTATAAAAAATGTATGCACTACCCACAGTGGATTTTCTCTTTCCTGAAAGTGCAGAATGCACTGTCCTTAAGCAAAAGTTTCCTCTTGATTGGTAGGAGATGGGATGCTTTTTCCCCATGGGCCTTGTCTGTGTCCTTCCTCCAAAACTCAAGTGAAAGAGGAGAAAACCTAAGGACTAGCATTTCAGGGTGATCAGTGTAGAAATACTGCTTCACTTTTTATTGTATAAACACTGATTTTCATTTCTATGTGACATCTGAAGGGACGAGAGCTTATTTTTTCCTCTTTCAATAGCCATTAGGAAATAAGAAGGATAGGAAGATGTAGCCAAAGTAACACAGAGGTGTTTAAAGTAACCTTGAATTCTTAACAGAACAAAAATTTGAGTACCTATTAATTTAAAATTTGCATGCTGTTGGATTTTGAGTATTCTTTAAAGGCAGGTTTTTTCATGTAATATACTAATGTACACTAGAATGTAGGTCGAGAAAATAAGATATGACTTTTTTTAATAACTTTGGCTATTAGCAATTACATCTGATTCATAACAGATAAGTGAATCTCTAGATGAGATCATTTCTTCAGTGTTCTTCGTCCCTTATAACATTAAAAGAAGCAGACTTTGGTACCAAACAGTTTGTAAAATAGAGAAACAAATTTGACAAAGAATGGAAATGGCTAGCAGAGTAAAATGACTTGCCCAAGCAGTCCAGTTTTGATGCAAGGAAAATATCTCTAATTCCTGATTGTCAATTCTTTTTTTTTTAAATTTTATATGCAATACAGCGGTAAACATGCAAATTATATGCTGGCATTTGGAAAGAAGCATGTGGGTGCTTTTTTGGTAATTTTCAGAAAGAAAGAAGAAAGCCCAGTATTACAGAGTTGAAGTTGCTGTAATGATGGGTTGAGGCTATACAGCTGCAGCAACATCAAACAGT
Organism: Harpia harpyja; assembly: GCF_026419915.1. Lineage (NCBI taxonomy): Eukaryota > Metazoa > Chordata > Aves > Accipitriformes > Accipitridae > Harpia > Harpia harpyja. The sequence goes on from NC_068947.1 coordinate 30,654,878, forward strand.
GGAAGGCAACTGCATGGCATAAGGTAGTCTCTTCATTCCACCAGTGGTGCGTAACATGCCTGTGTTAAGTTCTTCGTATTTTTTTTTTAAACATATAACCTTTTTAGCTGTGGATTGATCCTATTTCTTTGTTTCTGTTAATGCTCTCTTTCCAGAAGTTCTTAGCATGTTAATAGCATCTTGTAAGCAGCGCGTTCAGGAGTGTTTATCAAAACCTGGAAAGTTTTATAACTAGCCCCTGAGGAAAAAACCAAGATCAAATACAGGAAAAAAATACAGAAATCTGTAGCATCAGCAACTTGTAAGACAAATCAGTTCAACATTTGCTGCTTCCTAAAGTTAATGAACAAATATTATGTGGCAATAGATGGAAATTAAATCTTTACTTCGTTTAAGATCTGTCTTATCTGCCTCTAACCACTCCTCTGCCTTTTTAATTGCAAATCTTTGCCTCTGCACATTCACATTTCTTTCTCCTCTGTGGATATCTTTTTCTTTATCACCTCATAAGCAACTGGTTGTTGAATTCTAGAAAGTCTCTTACACAGGCTTGGTGGAAGATGTGGCCTTCTTGGGTATGTTTCTTTATGAAACTGATTATCCCATCAGTTCATAGAAACTATACCCATCCATAGGTAAAACATGGCTTTTACAGATTGCCTACTTGTTTTGCACTTTGGTATGTGGAAAGATAATGTATGCTTATGTATGACATATATATGGCACATATATGTCATATGTATAATACATATATATAAAAGATCTGAGGTTCTAAATATTTTTATATATGTCTTGTAACTCAAAAAATGACACGTGCTCACCTCAGGGAGAAAAAAAAACAAAACAAAAAACCAACAAACCAGGGGGAGACATTTGCATCATCTGATCAAATCATTGCTTGGACTTTAGCAATGTCAGCTACTGTTCCTGGCTCCAGATTCCTGCAACTGTGAAATCTGGCAGTGAGAGGCTTCCACTTCCATTTTCTTGCTTTCAGAAAGTAGTAAAGGTCTAAGTGGAAGGCAAGATGCAGACCCCAAGTTGTCTTGATGATTTTTCGGTTTGCTCTTTATCTTGTGCTTAGAATGAGAAGAGAGAAAGAAAAAGAAGGAAAAAGGAAGCATAGGGAATCACCATGATTTGGCTGTGAGCATGCAGCCACTCAGATCAGGAGCAAGCATGGCGGTCTCAGGACTCATGCCTTGCACTGGTGGCTGCATGAGTAAGCAGTGCCTTAGTTATTGCGCCTTGTCATCCTGCTTCTTCCTTACCTACTATTTCCACTATGTCTCAGTTACAGAAAGCGTTGCAAAGTACAGCTGCTATCCTCATTGGCAAGCCTGGTTGATTTCCAAGATTGCTGGCAATAGCTGGTGTTGCTGTGTAACCAGCCATCTTTCTTTTATATAGTAAATTTCCACACAAGTTTTGCACTCAAGAATTTCATGAGAGTGGTACAGACGCAGGGATTTATACTACCAAGACAAGGTCTTTTATTCAGGCTTTTTGACAATGATGCATAATACTCACTGTATCTGGGCAGAAGCAACACATTTGTCTTTTTATCCAGTTCAATAACCTCTACTGCCTGTGCTTACTGCTACAGAGGAAAGACTAAGCTGGGGATCAGGGCTTTAATTTTTAACTCCCACTTGCTGATGGAATCTGTTCGAACATGCCTTTTATAAATCTAGCTTTGTTGAAAGGCAGCAAAAAACATTGGCCTGCAAACTTTTCTACCAGCTTTGATGGAACCTACTGCCCAGACTCATCTGTAATATTTTTCAATTGTCCTACTTACAGAGGGGTCTGCTTTTCCCAGCAGCTATCAATATAATGTTTTCTTCTTCCCTCTTCTGCAAAAGTAAAATTAACCTCACAGCCCTCTTGCCAGGGGAGAGTTTTATATAGTAACCATATAGAGAACTGAGAAATACAGATCTTAGATGATCTGCCAAATTGTACTGCCTTTGTTTCTTATAGCACAATAATAAAAAGATCTCACCTATAATGGTTCTTCATTGCTAATTCCCTAGTTGTTCTTCACCAAAGTACAATTAATTACTAAAGAGGCTTCCCATACAGAAAATTGTTGATGGAGCATCTGAACAAAAGCAGTAGAGCATAAACCCCTGGAAACACACTACAAGCGGGAAAAAATGTATTTCCCACCCCAGGCTATGCCCTTTGTTCCTCTCATTTGCATTCTGAGGTTTTTAGTGTTTGGGTTGTTGGGCTTCCCCCCCCCCTTCTTAACTTGTCTCTGCCTTCCTTGATACTTTGACTACTGTCATTATCTGTTCTTCATTTATGAGCAGGTTAAAAATGGTGAAGGAGTTGTCTGCCCATTAGACTATGTGCATCTGCAGTATTAGCTCCAGTCTCCCACTGCCCTCTTTTAAAATGACAGGTCTCCCTCCTCAGCTTACTCCAGAGGCCTGAATTTGCTTGCTAATATAGATTTTTATTATTATTGTGCTTTAATTCAGAGATTAAGGATAAAATAAAGAGCTGAGCTTTTTCTGAATGCTTAGGGACTGCTGAAAATAGGACTGAAATGCTACTGTCCCTAATGGTTTATTAGGGAAAAGACACAGTTTGCCAATATTTTCTTTAAATAAATGTGAACTCAATTTTGCAGAAGTTGTAAAAATCAATTTCACTAGTAATTAGAATTATAGAATTTTCTGCCACTAAATATGCTAAATATAAGGAAGCATTGGACTCCACAAGGTCAGTATGTTTGCCTTCAAAATATATCCTAATATCTGTTAATGTAATCCACCAATTAAAAAGTCTATAAATAAGTATTTACTCAATAGATTATAATGTCTCCAAAGGGAACAATTAGGCTTTTAAGGAGAACTCTTAAACATTCCCATGAAGGTTTTAGTATTTTCTTTAATGCTTTGTCTTGCACAAATGCACTTTCAGAAATCAAGTTTGAAAAACTAGTAATTCATTGTAAACTTGTACTTTGCTCCCTGATGATAAATGGTCCTAAAATGGGTGTTGATAATATATGTATAATAATATTTACTTCAGTATGTAAATGATAAAAATAAAGAGGGAGGTTTTCTTTCCTGCTATAGTGTTGTATACTTTGCTACATACTGCAACCTTTGGTATAATTAGTGATCACATAAGAACAGTTTTTGTCCCACAAAGCTCTTTTTATGTATTTTATATACTGGAGATAAAGGGATTTAAAATACTGAGGCAGACTCTTGACTTGATGTAAATATCAGTGAGCTGGGCTGATTTAAATTAGCTGAGCATCTGGCCCATTCTCTTCGAAAACAGATAATTGGCTTCAGTAATTGACTGAGATTTGTGGGTTTCATTTCTTTCATTTTATATTTAATTGTATAAAATAGTGGCATGCAAATATAGCCAAGATTATTAAAATTATTGATCACCTATGCTATCCAATCAGCTACAAACTATGCACTGTTCTAAGTCATTAGTTTTAGGTTATATTAGAAATTCATCCAATTAGAAAAAATAATAATAATTAAAAGGATCAGAGATGTGTGTCAAAATATAATTGCACATTCCAGAGCTAGAAAATTGTAATAGTAGGACTGGCAGTCATTCTTATAAGAAAGGGCAAGGGCAAATGGTGAAAAATTCAAATATGAGTGAAATGCCAGTAAATGTCATACTAATAATAGTATACATTACAACCTGCTGTGATTTTTCCCTCCCATGGGTCATATCTTTTTCCTCTTTTCTTCCAAGGTACCATGACCATGGAAGAATGCTCCTTCTCAAATCTCTGGCCCGTTTTCTCAGTACTATTTTTTTTTTCATTTAATTGATCAAATGAATATCTTCAATAATTCAATCTACAACCTTCTGTAATATGAGAGCTATAAATCAGACACATGCAAAAATAAAATAAATCTGCTTATTTTGAAATCACATTGTTTGTTTTACATAATTCCCTTTAAAAAATATGGTTTACCCGTAGAAGAACAAGATTCGCCTTGTTTTCTTTGCAAACTTTGAGAATTAAACTATACATGTTGCACAGTTATCAGTATAGCAGACTGTAAATCATATTAAGTCATATAGTAAGCAATGGCAAAAGTGACAAAAAGTGGCTTGCATCGGTGATTGATTACAAAATATAAACCCAAGCTGATTAACAAAGTGATTTCCTCTCAAACCGTATCTGAAAGAAAGGCAGTATCATCCCTGACATGCCACAGAAAATGGCAACATCTAGCAATCACAGGTTGTTTTTCTATCAGGAGTCTTCTCATTCCCACAACAGGATTTTTTTCTTATTCTTGGGAAATGTCAGCATTTTGGGTATTTTAGGGAACACCTCAGATTCTCAGCAGTATATGGAGTCCTTCATGCTTATTCAGTGCTTCACACTCACCTGCCACAAAAGCAATCTCTGCCTAAAAAGAAGTTTCAGTGTTGTGTGGTTGACACACTGAGAAGTGCCTAAATAATTTAGGATTAAGCTGCTACATTAGAGCTATTAAATAAATAAAAATGAAGACATTTTTAGTGGCTGTTTTAAATATAGAAGTAAAAATGGATTGGAAAATTACCTTCCTAAGGTAAATGAGCGGCAGCCTCTTCAGTTCTTCTCTGGACAAAAACCACATTCACAACCAAAACCATTAGCAGAGTGTTTGGAAGAATTATAACAGCCAAAGAACACCTTTTAATGCTGAGTACTCTCAGTGACTGAAATTACTGGAAAGTGTCCATTTCCCTTAAGTTATTTAAGTGCCCAAAGTGGCAAATGGGTGCAATTTTCAAAAGTATATAGATGAATAATTCTCATTGATTTGAATTGCAGAGAAATTACCAGATTCACCTATGAAATCCCACTTTGCACTCTTCTGCATCTTTAGGTGTCTGCATATTGCAAATAATTCCTTTGGGCACCAAATCAAGAAACCATCTTTGTTTATTTAAACTCCTGCTTAACTGTGGGTACATGCTTAAAATTAAGCATATGCTTTTGTGCATTTCTCAATAAACATAACTCAAGCATGTGAGGGTCCTCGTGATTCAAACTACATGGCAGGGGTAGGTTGCATTGCTTCCTCCTAACTTCCACAGTTTCAAAACTTTGATATTGTGAGTTAAATATAGTATCTTTTTGTCTTGAACCCAGAAGGAATTTGAAATCTAATCTTAATGTGGATTAGAACATAGATGGGGTAGAGGCTGAGGGTGCTCATTGAAAGAAGAAAATGAAGACTTAGAAAAATAATCCTCATTTAAATCCTTTAGACAGCATTTTGAAAATCTCTGCCTCAAGTATCAACTGTGCCAGGGATTGATAGCAAACAATGGAGGGGGGTGAAGAAGTATTTTGGATAGTCAGAAAGTATTTGGTTCTCAGATAAATAAAAAGGGCCGTAGACTGTTGCTTTAGGAGCTGTGCATAGTTCTTTATTTTTTAAAAGATATATTCATTGAATAACAAAGATAAAAGATGCCAGACCCTCAGAAGGTTTTCAGTGACAGTGTACATTACTGAAGTCTTAATTCATGTAATTAAAGAAGAATAAGAAATATATATTTCATAGCCTTTCAAAAGAATTCAAGAAAAATGAGTGGACTGAGGATTTTCCTGTCTATTGTTTATAACAAGGCTCTTCAGTCTTAGTTAAAAAAAGAAAAATTGAAACTTGTGATATATAAAATATATAAGCACATAAGAGGGCAGAACTAGTTACTAACTGAAGTGCTTATCTGCGAGAGGGGGGAATGCTATTTTCACACCAACCCATTTGGTTTGGAATTATAAATTTCCTAGTGTGTTTTGGCAATAGAGAAACAGCAAATTGAGTTTACAGGCTGTGGAGGTTGGAGAAAGCAGGAGTGGCCTCCAGGCACTGTCTTGCTTCATTTCTGCTCTTCCCTCCCCAGCTGGGAGACATCAAGCTGGATCTCAAAGGTGCTTCCCGCTGGGCCGGTGGGTTAGTCATCTTGGATGGTCCAAATCGGGAGTATTTCACCAAAATGCTTGTGAGGGCAGGAAGGTGATACAGACTACGGTTTCAGCCTGGCTGGATTTTGGAGGAGGAAAGGAGCAGGGGGCTGAGGGAGAGAGGGAGACAGGTAAGAGAGCAGAGCTGCTCTTGGGCAGCTCTTGTTGGAGAGGAGCTGTGACTTCTAATCGCCAGTTCTACTGAGCTGGTCCAATCTGCCTCCAGTGTAGCCCTGGATCCAGAGGGTTTTCTATCTTTCTTGAAGTCTTGCCCATATGAGAGAGAAAAAAGAGTAGAAATAAGCTATGGAGAGCAGGCTGTCCTCCAGTGAGGAGGTGGAGGAGGATGGACACCCAAGGTCCTTGCAGGCTGAGATGCCCTGTGGCCGTCTTTCCCATGGCAGGGAGCACCAGTCATATTCAGAAATGAGTCCTGCAGTTAGGCCAAATACTATTTAATTTGAAATATTCATAGTTAACTGGGAGGTCACTAGCCTGCAAGTGGATCTGGTTGGGTGTCTGCAACTGGACAAACTAGACCCACTGTGGGTTTTAAATCCCTCTCCACGTCTTCCCTTGGCCTACGTGTTCTAACCTACAGCCTTTTGCCTTTTTACTGGTAATTATTGTACAACATTTTAAACTATTTTTGGCATAGCATCAAAACTGCTAGAGTCCAGATACTCATATTTTGGCATGGTTTCTGAAGAGATAATAGGTCATAATATACTTCTGCGCTGTAAAGGAATGTTTATACACAGCAGTTACCTATTACAGCAAGTAAGGAGATATAATTATTGGAATTTCAAGCTGTAGGATAAGCTGAATGTATTTCTAATGAAAGAAGAAATAGGATTGTACTTTTATTAGAGAGTGGATGACCTTATACTGAAGTACAACGCTTCTATGTTCACCTACTTAAGCAGAAGATTTCCTGCCTGAAAGCCAGCTATAATATCAACTCTGTATTTGTTACTTTAGGCAAAAATTATGTTATATAAAACCACACCACCATTTCAGCATAATTTTTTCATAAATATTTACCACTGCTTACAAATTACATATAATTATTTTTTTAAATGCCAGGTACTTCAGTTTCTGTTTACAGATATGATAGAATTTGGTAATCAACTTGTTAAATATCTTTATATACTTATGCTACTAGATTCACTTATATGTGGATATTTTCTACAGTTTAGTAGAAGGCTTGTGTCATTTCTTAACTTTCAGAAGTGCAACTATACTCCTCAAGTTAATAGGAGAGTAAAAAATTCTATATATTCAATGTATTATTTGGAATTGGTCCAGCTTACCTAACTTCTCATGCTAAGGCTTATTGATCCAAATTAGCTAGCCATGTTGCAGTTTCTGCAAAGCATATGTTATAATTTTTGCATATACACCATCTATATTAAAGAACTTCATCCTACTAGCCTCATATTTTGAAACTTTTCTTAGGCTAGTTAAACACAGTGGTTAGTGAATCTAGTAATGATTATTTTAAACTGAAGTTTGAATAATGTAAGAATGCTCAATATAAATAAAATAATATCATGTATATGTGTTATACTTTAAACAATAATAAAAATCTTCCGTGCCCTCTATTTAGTCCTCTAAAAAAGACTTTTTTTTACTGTGCTACCTATACATCACTTAACTGTAGAAGTTATGTCAACTTAAGCATGAGGTTTCAGAGCAAGAAACCAACCTTTAGTTAATCAATCTGAAAAACTGGAGTACAATTTGTTTTATCCAAGTAGCATACCTTGCCTTTACATTGTTTTCCTATGGGATAACATATTTCTTCATGAAATGTCTTATGTATATATTATATACCTTACTCAGTTCCACCACACACGCTACAGTCAAGGACATTATCCAGATCTGGAACAAGCCCTGAAGGATTTTCATCCCTTAAATAACAAGATTTTGTCAGTCTGCTCCATATATAGTCTTGCTTTCTGAAATTAAAAGTATTCAACAGGAAACTTCCCAAATTTCTACATCATTCTGAGCTTTAAAAGAGCACATATTGGTCAAAGTAAGTACAGAAATTTGAGATACCTTTTCATATTAATAGTCTAGTGTACAATTTGCAATCTGCCTGGTTATTTTCAATCTCTATATTATTGTAGTTAATATAAGGTATATTTGTTTTCACAGTTGATGTTTGTGTTTCAGTAATGGAAAAGCAATCCATATGAGCATTTTTCTTAAAAGTCCTCTCACTAAATAAATGACAAGTCTATTATAAATTCTATCATTTTAAACTAGGTTGTAAATTTATGATATCTCTGGTTCTCTCTGTGTAGTTTTTCCTGCAGGGAGATTGACTTAGTCCATAGTAGCAAGATTTTTTACTAGTAAATCGATGCAGTTATTCTACTGCTCTGCAGATGGATGTTGCTTACTGTGTTCTGTCTTGCTGCTGCAAGATTAGAAGGCTGGCATCAAAAAGGATGAAGTGAAAGCTTTATTTATTGGTTTTAGCTTCAGTTTTGCAAAGCATAGTAGTAATGGGAAGTATAAGATGTTAATGAAAAACGGTGGGGCTGAAAATAACATGAACTCATTGGGAATAAAAGGAAAATATTAATCTGAGAAAAAATAGAGTAAGAAAAGGTTACAGTTCTCTCTGTTACCAGCCCTTTTCAAGTATATATTTCTGAGGTAAGAGCACTAGATGACAAAATTGTAAAATCTCAGTGGTACTGTGTATAAACATTGCCTCCTCTGAAGCTCCAGGAATAGGCTGGAATCAGAGCTGTCGACTCTGTATGCATGTGGGATGCAGCCTTCCTTTGCTCATAAGAGCTGGTAAATAGTGTAGATACTGGTGCTTGCGATTCTGTCTGCCTTTCAGTATGCGTGTGTATGGGGCAGAGGTGACTCTTCCTCCTGGAAGAGTGCGGAAGTTGTGCAGGTTGGAAAGAGAATTTTTTTCCTTTCTGCACAGTGTAATAAATTTTAAATAATGTATATCAGAAATAAGTTTGGTTTGAGATGGAAGATCCTCAAGTGAAAGGTTAAAATATCAACATCCTTGCAATCTTTGCGATCTGTGCCTGCTACTTGAAACTTAATAATAAAGAAGTCTGTAGCAGTCCTACTTCCAAAATGCTGAGTGACCGCAAAAGCAAATATACATTCCAAAGAGCTTACTGGGGACTGCTCTTGGGTCTTTCATTCCCACTTTTGGTGTGGCATTGCCCCAGGACCTTTGCTTGAGCACCTTCTCTTATCCTATGTTTCCCACTCATCAGAGTCCATCAGTTTCCCAGAAATTATGGATTGATTATTATATTTTCACAGTTAGAAGGTAGATATGTATTGTTGACAGTAAGGGTCTCTGTCCTGTGGGTTAAACTCCCAAGAAGAATGCTAGACTCTCTGTCACCTCAACAGAGCAGAAAAAAATGAAATATTGGTACACTCACCACAGGATGGTCAGGTCATCTTTTGCATTCTTTTGGTTGTATGAAGAAGTCCATATAATATGGAAACCAATTTCTTCTGAATAACATGAAACAATAGAACAAACTGTTGCCTGTTTAGTCTTACTCATATATACAGAAATGATTTAGTAGATCTAGTGCTGCATGATTAATGATGATGATGTGTTTTAAAATTCTGGTTCCATTATTAAGTTTGTGGCTTGTGTAAAATAAGATTAACTCCTTCAACATACGGCATCAATAATAAGTTAAAGAATAAGGTGGATTTTTTTCTGTGTCCACAGCATCTTGAAAAATTCAGCTGCACACAGTTTAAATCTTTTAAAAATACACTTTTTTAGAGGATCAACACTTTATTACTTTTTATAAATCATAGCTTAAATGGAAATAAAGTCTTCTAGAGGCATAGATAGCAATTATTTACTACATAAAGTGAGTTTATATTTTGGTTGATGTTGATTTATTTTTAGAAAATTATTGTATGTACAAGACTGAATGGATTTATGTACATGTACACCTTAAATTTCCCATAGAATGATTTGCATTTTAGGTAGGTTGATAGTGAGATAGTAACTAACACTGGTGGAAAATATGCATGCATTTTTTTTAAAATAATTATGACTTTTTACCCAAATAGTAGTGTTTCAAGTTTCTTGTGCTAGTGTTCGTATAGGTAAAAACAAGTTGAAAAAGTTAATCTTACAGCATCTTTCTGCAGATTTCAGAAAATTGTTCACTTGATCTTAGTTTGGTAGGCTGTGATTGATATATCTGAGGTGATTTCTGTAGAGCTAGTCTGGTTTTTCAGGTGGATGAGCAATGCACTCCTGCATTTCTGCTGCTTTTTCACCTCAGCTGGCTCATCTAGAGCCCAATTGCATCTTGCTGTAAAGCAAGCTGTAAAAATAGTGCATAGGTGAAGCTATGACAGCACAGAAAGTCGAAAGGAGGGATTATCCAGTTAATTATCTGTGTAAAACTCCAAGGCTTTCTACTGGCAGACCGAGAGCAGTTCTGTAATGGTGTTCAGCCCATGCAAAAACCCACTGAACTGAGCAGGGATTTGAGCTTTGGCTCAGCCTCTGGCCATTTGCAACCAGAGCAATGGCTGCTCTGCAGAACCTGCAGGTCATGCTGCTGAGCTATGTCCCATTGACCATACTCAGTTTTGAAATCTGCAGCTCAATTCTATCAAACTTAAAAGACAGCAATAGCAGAGTTTGATCTAGACTCAACGAAATGTTTAGGTCTCGGCACTTGCCATCTTGCATCAATTCATCTTTCAATGAAAAATACTTTAGCTGAACAAAAATCAGTGGTATCTTGTTAACATTAATAAGCTCTGTAGGAAATGTAAAGGTAAGATACAAGGTGAAATTATAGTTGTTAAGTTCTGGTAAAATAAATTATGTGCATTTTTCTTCTTTATAAAAAAGAAGATACTTCTGTTATACCTTAGATGGACACATATGATCTGAATGCTCACGTATTTCTATGCTGTCTTTAGGGTCCAGGTCTCTTAACACCATGTTAGTAACTGGATCAGATTCCAATTCCCTTCTTCTCATTAACCACAGCTGTGAATCCCACTGGGGTCGATCGGAGTATTTCCCTCATTAAGGTGCTACTCAACGTAAAAGGAGGTAATGGAATTTCATCCTTCTCAAGTTAAGATGTTCCAACTTGAAATTGCAACAAAATTTTCTTTTAGCATTGCACTGAGGTGTGCTCTGCACTCTCTACTGTCTAATTTACAAAGCTCTGTAGTACAATTTTGGTAATCAGTACTATTTACTTTTGATTATGACTGGCCAGAAGGAAGGCTTACATATTGGAAAAAGCATGAAACAACTTGAGAAGTATGTTTCAGTGTAAACAAAAAACCTTAAGTTTATGCAATTTAGAATCTGTAGAAGGCTTTTCTGTGAATAACAATGCCAGATATTCTCACGTGAAAGAGACCACAAAGTTGAATGCATTTTTTTTAATTTTTTGTAACTTCATATCTCCTCTTACAAACTTATTTTTCTCTCCTTTCCTGCTTTTTTTAACTTCTTCTATCTTCTAAGGTTCTTAGAGTTCATTCTTTGCTAACAGCTGTACTTTTTTTTTTAACTGTATCCCTTTCATCAAATTTTTTTTATTTTATTTTTTTCTGTTGTATCTTTTTACATTTTCTCTCATCACGCTTTTTTCCCCTTTATTAATTTTAGGAATGTATTTGTAAACATCATTTATGGTGACCTTTCCTCTTCAGTTTAATCCTCCTCATAATTGTTTAGTAGTGTTTTAGTTCTAGTACAGATTGTTAAAATGTCTTGCGGTAGAGATGGTACAGCAGAGACTAAGAAAGCAAGAAGAAAATCAATGTTATTTAGAGAGAAATTACACACCAAGACTTGGAGAATCTTTTCACTTCCATAGCTGTTTGTGAATTTTTGTGCTTGCTCCTACTTTTCATGATTCCGTCACAACATGGAATTCTGATTCTTCTTAACCACCCTGCATCACCCTACCCTTCCCCAAAAGTAAAACTCCTTTGAAAAAAAAAAAAATGTTGCCTAGGAGAAACTGAAGTCAGTACATATCTCATAAACCATATACTTGCAAATTTTGAAGAATTTTCATGTTAATAGGTGATTCTTTTGTAGGGGATTTCTAAAAGCGACTAGGCAGGTCACTGGTCTAATTCTTTTTCAGGTTTTCTTATTTTGTGGTACAAGAACGTAGGTTTAGGTTGTACATGATGGATCAGTTTGTTCTTAGCAGCAGGCCTCATTTTTCAGGTATAAAGGTGTCTAGTTTGCAGGCAGACTTATAACTTGCTGTAAGTTACAAATAGTTTGCTTTTATGAGTGTTATCTGTAAGAGCAACTCCAGAGACGGGAACTTTCAAGTTTATGGGTCAAATTAATTCCCTAATTCCAATGAGGAAATGGGTTGTTTCTTAAGGATAAACTTAAGACTTTATGACTCATATTTCCACAATCTGCTTCGGCAAGAAACACGTAGAGGTCCAAACAAGGCCATTTCAGAAGACATTACAAGATGAATCTGAAGGGGGGTTTGCTAGCTTCAAAATTTGGCAAACGTTACACTTTCCAGTATGGTCTATGATCATCTCCTAAATTTCTGCTATTACTTTCTAATTTAAGAACTGTTAATGTCCTTATTCTAAACCATGTATAGATGGTGATTGTATAAAATTCCTTCAAATTTTAATATTTGTCTAAACAGTTTTCACAATGCCATTACATACATAAGTGTATCTAATACTTGACTGGGCTAGGCACTTTAATATGCTGCATAACCTGAAAAAATTCTAAAAGCTTTGAGAGTTGTTTCCTGCCAGGTTTAATAATTTTATAGTGTGCCATATTAATTCATTGAGAAAATCTTCATACTGTGGCCAAATATTTCAGTTATTTCCCTCTGCATGGATTTTTCAGCTGCATTGTTTTCTGGTACATGTAGTGTCAAATACCTTAGGTGCAAATATTGGTGAAATAAGAGTGGGTTTGAATTCGTATTTATTCAGAAGATTACAGTTGCCGAATGCAATCTAGAAACGTTAATAAAAGGCATCGTCTCTTTGTTCTTTCTTCTCTAATAGAGAAAAATGCTATAGCTGTTACTAAAAGGCACAACACACAACCTGTGTCATACTGCAATCCTTCCTTTTTATTCTATTTGTAAATACAAATTTAAACACCTAACTGTAGACATGTGGGATAGGATTTGTCTTTTCTGCCTTTAGTATCTACAGCAGAGATGTCTACATCTGAAATCATAACCCTGGATTCCCTTTTGAGTCAGTGGGAAGCACCAGGCATTTTTAACACATTTGACGAAACAGGTGGATGAGTTGCATCCTAGAAATGCCTGTTCCCCTTTCATGACTGTAGTTTAAAGCTAGGTGAGATAAATCTCTACTGCAATTTTTAAAATCTGTAATATACTCATTACTATGAGCAGATATTTCAATTATTTGAAATCTACCCAAATATTCAGGTTGAGCATGAGACTTTGCAGGTTTGGACATTGGACTTTAGGAACTTCAGGACCAACATGATGACATTCTCATAAGGTGGAAGACAGAGAATAAGTCTCTCTTCAAGTTTTGTTTCCCCAGTATTTTGTGGCCGTCCATTTGTTCCTTCATGTCTTGGGTCTGGGGCCACTTTGCAGTGCTCAAAAACTATGTAATAAGGGCTGCTAACATGTTTCTGTTACCTTTCTAATACTCTCAAGACCTTTTTCTTTTAGGTGAAAACATTCCCCTTTATCTTTCTTGTGGTGCTGCTTACATAAATGTTTGGGATACAGAAAATGATGAATGGAAAGATAAATTGGCATGGTATCTTGTAATTCTTTACTGCACCTTATCACGCTTCCTAATCCACTGTCATCTCGACCTTTTGTGTGAAGATAATTCCAGCATTGATAATGAAGGCTTTCTCTTAAAGTTGACGGAATCTTGTGTGTAAGCAGATGCCCATACCACAGGCCTCCCTTTGTTTGAGTGACATTTCATCTGATCCCAGAATGGGTGAACTTTACTGAGCCTGGTTCTGTTTTGCACTAACCACACTGATGGCCTACCACAGCCACTGGCTAACACTGCCTGCCGCTTTCTGCAAGGTGCAGGTGGCAGGAAAAAAAGGAAAAACAGGGCAGCGTGAGGGGATGTGTTTTAGGTCCTCCCGCTGCTCTGGGGAGTGGGCAGGGACCCCCCATAGGGAGAACACCCAGGCAATGCCCACCCATCTGACTGACTCCCTCTCAAGCACAGGCATTATCATATACATTGACAAAGCTATGCACATGTCTGAAAAACAATATTGGTGCAGTACCTGTACACCACTTGGCCTATGTAGCAGATGGTGTTATTACCAGAGGGCCTTACAATTTCTCTCATCCTTGAAATCCATGTACTGTATGAAGTACCACTAACCAGTATGAAAATTATCTTCCCCCCGTTTCTTTCTCTTTTGGTATGTAATCTCTTTACGGGGGTTTGAAAAGGAAATCCTGAATCTGTTTTTTAACATATAATTTTGGTATCTAAAAACAGCACTTGGGATTAGTAGGCTTGTCAGAAAAAACAAGAATTTAGATGTTCAAAAAAACTCAACAATCCACCCCCAGCTTTTCAACTGTGTCAGGCATTATTTGGATGTACACAGCTGCTGTAAGATGAAGAGAGAGGAAACGCAATGAAAGGAAAAGGTGTTATTTTAAGGACATGATCTGAGACTAGTGGAATCACCCAAACTGCTTCATATAAAGTGGTTTACATGCTCTGCAATGAGATGAACATGCATGTTCATCTCACATTTGGGCAAGTGTTAATTATAGACTCACTGATAACAAGATCAAGTCTCAGAACTTTTTTCTTTCTTTTGGTTTTCTCTAAAAAAACAAAGAAACTATGACTTAAATTCATCCTCTTTTTCCTCTCCTCTCTGCACACAGATACTAGTCTGCTTTGTAAATCAGGATGAAATGATATACAGCCAGTTGACGCTAATAAATGATTTTATGGAGGCATAGAGACTGCTATCATTATTCCTGACAATAGATAAAAAGTTGTCTTCTCCCTGATTCCATTCTTCCAAAAGCATTTCTGTCTGCCCGTATTTACTAGTCATGTCAGATGTAGCTCTTGGGTGAGATTTTTTTTCTGTTCTCCTGCTCTGTTTCCTGTTCAACCTCTGGCAACGTTTTGCTACTATGAAGCTACAAAAGAAAGACTAAGCTTTTATAATTTAAAAAGTTTTCTCATCATAGTGTATTGATTTACTTCAAGTGCTTTGGTTGGGAGTGCCTGATAATGCCCTTCAATAATGCTGGCAGTTTTTTAAATACCTGCTGGTCATGAAGGCTTCATTTTAAAATATCTTAGGAAAAGTAACATACATAATAACAAATTACAAAGTTGACCTCTAGGTTTTGACAAAGTTTGAAGTATTTGGTTTTCCAAACAGATTTTGCTTTTTGTCCTCCTTCTTCTCCTAGTTTTCTACTCGTTCTTTTGGTGTAATCACTAGAAGATTTTCCTTGTCTTCCATTGAGCTTTTATTGAGGGTTCCGCAGGTAGACCATCATTGGTCTTCTTCAGCCACAGTCATCTTGGATACCCTCATCTTCTAGCTCAGGTTCAATCACAAACCGTAGGGTATCTCCATACTCCAAGGCATCTCCTGGAATCTCCTCAATGACAAACTATCTTCATGTACATGTAGCCATCAGCCCAGACTCTAGAAAGATAAATGACTCTTTTATACCTCCTAAACTCTCTTCTCATTTCCTCTGTGGGGACTACTTTTATAACCTCCTACCCTATATGTTCTTCTGATGTACAATACTATATAATACTGTCGTTCCCTTCTTTTCTTCATTTCTAGATGTACAGCTAAACTGGATATGAATGCACATAAATACACACAAACATTAATTGGAGTGTTGGGGAGAATTATGTGAATAGAAACAAAAAGAACATTAGCCTCTGAAGTATATTTGAGTTTCAAAACAAAACACTCAGGAACTGACTTGAAATTCAGTGCTTGCACATATAATTAAAAACTGTATTTTCCTAAACTGTGCATGGGTTCGATTTGCATTTTCAACATGAGACCTGCTCAGAAACCCAAGTGCAGGGATCATTCTTTCTTCTTCCCTCCTCTCCTCCCCAGAGAAATAATATTATAAACATGGTCAGAAAACAAACTAAGCCTTCTGTGATCACTCAACTAAAACCTTTCTGATGCTTCAAATAGAAAAGCAAAATATTTTATTAGAAGAGTGTCAGGGTTTCAAGTATGTATGCTTGCTGAGGACCTGAAGGACTTTGCCAGAGAATCTGGCACTCCCTCTTGTAAATGTGCTGTAATACAACCTCCAGCTGACCCATCACTGTATTCTTAATAAGACTCCATCATATTCAGTGAACGGTTCAGTTAATGAATGATAGATTGCAGGAAGGGTAAAGTGTTGGAATAGCCAAGAAGGTGGAGATTCCTACTGCAGGCATATGCTGGGTGAGGTAATCCTAACGTGAACAAATTAAATCTCTGCATGCCACGCTAATTAAATAATCTCCTTGGTTTGTCTGGAACCCCTACTGTTCCTGTTGCTATGCTTATCACGTGTATCAAGTGGGAATTCTCAAGCACATCTCATGCCTTTGTGAGGTACCACACCATGCAGTAGGGAAGCAGCGGTGTCTCTCATCTCTCTTTGCTAGTGTACTCCACAAGATGGTAGAAGAAAAATATGGGAAAATGTGGCTTACTGGGAAGAGGAGGACTTCTGTAGTCCTCCAAGGAAAAATGTCCTTGTGAAATGTGCACCTTGTGCTATGGTGGTGGCTGAGGAGGAGGCAGGAGTCTCCCAAGACAAGTACAACACACTTCAGCCTTCTAGGTAGTCCCCAAGAGTGTTGCTGTGGAGTATGTTTTTAATCTTTATTTTGACATGTTGAATAATACAATCCAGTCTTTAAGTGGCTGAAGTGAAATGTGTTGGTAATAACTTCACATCTCTTCCTTTTTCTGTTGGAGTCTGTAGTTCTAGGAATAATATCTAAATTAAATATTTATACAGAATCTCCATATGTGATATAAAAACATTGTTTATATGAACAAAACAATTATAGTACATACAGTAGCAAAATCTAGATTTGCATCTCGGCTCCCAAAATTTCAAATTTGTCACTGGAGCAATTGGTTAAAATTTGAAAGAAGGGCTGACATTTATCCCCTAGTATTTTACATATAAATATCCTTTTCACGACAGCAATCCTTTTCCTCAGATACTTTGCTACTTATATTTCTGTGAGTTTCATGTGCTGTAACAAGTCTACAACACTGAAAATGTTCACATATTCTTCAGCAGTAACAGAGTTACCTTCTTCTACAAGAAAAGAATTGGTGTGTCAGTATTTAAAAAAAAAAACAACCACAAAAATCACTCCAAAATTGAAAATTCCTTCCACTCCCTTTCCAAATAACAAACAAATGGATGTTTGCAGTGTTTTGTTTATGAAAATGAGAAATATGCAAAATATGGAAGTATGGAAGCAACAAAATGAAATCATGTGTTTTGATATATTTGCATTTGTTTTCTGTGTGAAAATGCAAAATGCCTACCACATCTGCCTGAACCGCTTATAGATGATTTCTTTCCTCTGTTGCAAAAGTTGTTCAAATACGAAAGACAAGTACCCAACTTTCTGACGATGTTCACGTTTTCATTAGTTCTTGACCTTTTGGAATTCATGTGTGTCTAATCTTCCTAGAGTATTATAGTGGTGCCAAATACTAGCTCACAACCTTACATATTTCAGAACTGCATTTATGTAGGAAGTAATAGCTGGTAAATTGCAGGCGTTTCTGCTGCTTGGAAATATCATGGGTTTTGCTCCCCTGAATTTTAAAGTCTTTCCTTGTACCTGCAACATTGTTGGGTTAAGTGTGTGCCATAACACCACGTGTTAGATGCTGAGGTTTATTTCTATAAACTACAGCAACACAGATGCACATATAAATTGCAGCAACACAGATGCACATACACATCTACAGAATATGGAGGGGAGGAGATGGAAATCTCTTAAGATTTCTAGTTTAAAAAATGTGAGTTGGTATTGTATCTTTGAAGACTATCAAATGCTGTGTTCCTTAATCTCTAGAAGGGGAAAAATTGAAACATCCAACTACTAACTTCATATTTTGACTTCAAAGTTTGGAAATAAATTTGTGGGGGGGAACTAAGCAAAGGCATAGAGTAACATGAAAAAATGCAATGTAGACTTAAAAAATAAGTCACGATAAAGGAAGTTTTTAAGAAAAAGAAGGAAGCTTGTGGGCTTGGATATTGAAAGATTCAATGTATTCTTATTTCTCTTTATTATCAGAGAAACTGTGCACTTCGTTATGCTTTAACATGTTGGGTATGATGGGTACGTTGTAGCTGTGGTCTGACAGGTTTGTTCGTCATTGTTCATTTCACAGTTTGTGCATGCCATTTGTTTTTCTTTCTATCCTTAGATGAAGTTGCTGACATCCAGTGCAGGTATTATTTCAGGACAATGGCAGATGAAGCCGTCCTAAGCATTAGCTGTTGCTAAAAACTAATGCTGAAGCAGGTTTGTGACCTGCTTGCTTTTTATGTGGGTTTAGTCCATTTGAAAGCTGCCAGTGCTGGTGCAGGCTGGCTCAGAGAAAGTGTATCGAAGACATTTACAAAAGTGCTTATGGGGTGGGGTTACTGGATAGTGTTACTGATAGTGCAGGGAAGGCAGCGCCAGAGCAGGGTGCAGGCTGCCCCAGCTGGAGCTGTGCTGCCCTGAGTTCGCCCTCCCTTAGTTATGGACCAGCCCTCACCTGGGGAGTGTGTTGTAGGGAGATCGCATTTCCAGCCAAGAATTTTATTTATTATTTTGTATTGTAGACCTTACGGGAGCTCAGCGGTGTGGAAAAGACTGTGTGTGACTCTAGGCAAAGTCTTGTTCTAACTCTGGAAATGTTCATTACAGCTTGGAAATATATCATCTTATGATTGCTTTGAAAATTTTTGTAATGTAAGCTATTCCAAATCCTATCAGATTTGAAAGTAATAGGTACGTTTTTTCCTTCTCTTTTCATCCTTTTCTTTATTTTTCTTTGCAATATTTCAGTCTACCATCTACAATGTGTACAACAATAAGAGAGGTGATTGGTTATCTCTATGAATATATAAATCCCAGATGCAGGCAAGGCTGCAGAAGAAGGAGGGAAATGCAGGTGATAAAATTTAAATAATCTCAAGAATGTGTTCATATTTGGGTGATTAGAGATAATGTACTGCCTGGCAAAATAGAAGGGAATATGTAACAGTTGTTTGTGAAGTTATTTCAATTGAATTTAAATTCAGCTGTACTTCTGCCCTCAGATCAGTTGTATTTCCTAAAATGCAGTATCTCTTATGAATATTTGTGTGTGTGTAGCACTGCAGATAAAGGAATCCGCTCTTGAATAACAAATATTATGGGGATATTTAGAGTGTTTACATGTGTGTACATGTTTTCAAATTGGGAATTACTGTGGAAAGTCTTTGTGAGCTCTCTAGAGCAGTTTCCAGAGCTACATGTTTGCTCTAGCAAGCATGGCATGGCATGGCATAAAATGGGTAACTCAAGGCAGGGGCACAGCAATTTCTAATGGGGTTTTGGGCATTAGGTAAACTGTACAGTTGTGAATACCAGCTTGCTGTCTTTCCATTTCTTGCAAGACAGCAGGCTATGCTTATCACTGTTCAAAAGCTTCTCTGTAGAAAAGAAAAATCTTTAAGGCGTGTTGCTATGCATTTCTTTATTTCAGCAAATGCTCTTGAAATGGATAAGAAACGTACACAAGAGAATCTGTTCACAGCAATCCTCAGTAACTTCCTGTTGTTAATCAAACAGCCACACGAGTGGTTTCAAGTGCATAAGTTTCCTTGCTTGAGGCATTTTTTTCCTTTCACTCTTAATATTGGTGCTGTGACAACTGGATTTTTTTCAGATGAGTATCACAGTCAGTGCTGGAGTGCTGCAGACGTAAGGAGAGCATAAAGCATCAGATGTATCAGATGACTATTGAACGCTATCTTGGGAAATTTAGTGTGATCTAAGAGGGGTAATGAATGAAGGGATGTTAATGCTAGTTACTTTTGTTCATAATCCCCTCTTTTCTCATCCTGTTGTTTCCCTAGCATTTTTTTAAGGTCTTTTTATTTTATTTTTACGCTAAAGCTTGTTCTCCTGGACCATAGCAGGGAACAGATGAGCTAAGTCAAATGTTTCTGTTGATTTTAGTGGGATTTGGGTCAGGACCTATGTTTATTGTTATTAAAGAATCCCACCAGGATGCACAAATATATATATCAAAGCTTAAATGATGAAACTCAGCGTGTCTGTAATTTACTAATACATCAACTCTGAGGGCTTTTGTGCACGTACACACATTTCTGAAGATGCTGAAACATACTGATACACCGCTGGTAGTTGTTCGCTGCACACGGTTTAGGATCTGCCAGCTGATGGGTTTCTGCAAGCCTCCATGTCTGAATTGAGTAGATGTTAATTTAAAGCTGCTTTTGATTTTATTTATGTTGCAGCTAGAAAAAAGGCAGAGTTGGAACAATAAGCCTGGCACAAATGACACCCAAGAAATGAGAGAGGAACCAAAATCATTCATGGAAGATGAAAAGAACATGCAGTAGAGAGAGATATATAAACTAAATTCCCCATATAGATAGCTTAATATGTCTACTTTATTTCTTATTTAAATGAATTCAGAGTCCCAACTATAGAAAAACAATGTTGTATTACCATGTTGAGAAATTTTCCTTCATTTTTCGCACAAACTTGCATATAAGCTTAATTTAAAGATAGCTGAGTCCCCATGCTTAGGAATTGTATACAGCTGATTATGAGAGCCACACAGCCACTATTGTATGGCACTTTGTGAGCACTGGGTTGCATTGTGGTTTCTAGAGTATGGTCCATAGTGTAGTTTAGGATGTGTATCCTTCTCTTTTGTCTTTCAGTGCTACATTTTGCAAATAAGTCACATATTAAAAATTGATGGACTGTCAAATGGCTTTCTAATGCAATCTTGTGAAAATCCCAAACAGAAAGTATTTATTGAATTATAAAAGCAAATGTTAGATGTAAGAGTACATATTAGGCACATGTAATTCACAACAGTCTTCCAAACAAAAGAAAAAAACATTGGACTGATATTTACATCTGCAGCAGAAAACTGAACATGTAAATGAAATTATCTTGTAATTACTATATTTTAATGTTTAGAGGGTTTTTTAATGCTTCAGGATTTTGAAAAATGGGGAAATTTTGGCTTTACATTTCATTTCAAATTTAAAGGGTTTTTTTCAGTTATGCCAGTAACTAAGAAACAGAGAAACATAGATGCCTCTAGAAGAAAGTATGTAACGTTAAGTGAGAGTTATGCCCTATGAAACCTGCACTAAAATCACTCAAAAAAAGAACAACACAAAATGGTTTTAGAAAAAAGATCTTTATGAAAAAAATCATTATATAAAGATTTTGTTTCTCCAGTGTTGATAACTATCTATAACAACTCAGAAAGTTCCAGTTAAAACTTTTCATGGAAAATGTAGTGGATATGAATATTTTCCTCAAAATTTATGATTTAATGAAATCAGGATTTGGGGCAAATCCTGATTTTTCACTGAAAAAATCTCATCATTAATTTCAAAAACCAGTGCTGCATGTCAGTGACAGACATCTCTTTTCTTTCTCAACCACAATTATGGAAGATTTTAGGAGATACAATTATGACTATTTATAAATCTGTAGAGTGTGATGCAGCACACTAAAAGTTCCCAAGCTAAATTATTCTACCTTAGTCCATCTTCATGGTTGCTACAGTAGCACAGATTATTGGTTACTGCTTCTTAAAAGGCTAATTGTTTCAAGCTGGGAACAGTTCTTGAGGAGGCTTGGTCATTACTGACTCTCTGAAGAATCATGTGCAAAAGCTCTGTTTATATAAGGAGTTTACTCCTGTTTATTTTGGCATTTTCCATTAAAGATGAATAAGAAGTATGCTTGTATATCTTCAGTAATCCTACATTAATAGCTCTGTGGGGAGTTGAATAACATTTCTGCCCGTATTTGATTTGTGCTAATTCTTGAAGGCTTATCAGTGTAGTACTGCGTCATGTAACTTCAAATCTCAATATATTTTCTTTTTAGCTTTTAAACTATAAGATATTATCTTTTACCTCAGTTCAACCTAGTGTTCCCAGTAGAAAAGTCTACTACTGATTTTAATTTTATAAACTTATCAGCTTGCTGAGTGCCTTCTATCAGTTATTCAGTTGTTCCGTACCCAGTAAAGTTAAAGCAAAGCATCGGCGCAGAACAGTTCATAGGGTGAGACCTTAAAATACCTGTGCTCAACCAATATTTCTGTTTGGAGCTCTGCTTTGATCAGTAAATGAGTCTTCTAGGTGAGACACAAGTCCTTTATATATATGTCTTCATCTTTACCTATGTTATTTTGCTTTTATTTCCTTTCAAGTTTTATGTGAACATTTTAAATTTTGAGGTGTTTGAAGTTAGGCACTTAAATCCTTATTCAGGCACATACGAGTGGATTATATTTCTGAGCACCAGAGCAATTGCAGTTGCTGTTGACTGCAGTTAAAAGTGATTTTTCAGTCTGAAAATCAGCTCACTTGTATTTTGATGGCTAAAAATATGTGTAACTACCTAACTTTAGGTAGTTGAGTTTGCACATACAGATTTTTGACTGAGAGCAATCTCCTTATAATGTATGTAAACCCCCAAATCTTCTATAATTTTTATATACCTTATGCACATAAATGATAATGATCGTTTATCTTTGTGATAAAAGCTGTGCATATTGTTCCTTGCTGAACCAACCTGAGTTCCCAGGATCTGGTCTTGCACCTTCAGAATTCAGTAGGCAAATCTTCCCTCCTGACTGCAGGAGCAGCTCATGACATCACCAACCTCTCAAGACAACGTTTTGGTCATTTGTCCCGAGAAACTTGTACAGCCCCAGATACGAGTCTAGCAGTGAGTAATAGCAATGATATGAAGTGTTTAGCATCAGGATTCCCAGTGTTGAAGTACCTTGGTTCAACAGTTTTTCATATTAAGGTCTATATAGGGGGGGTGTGTGTATGTGTATATATATATACACAAATATATTTATTAAGCGTATGTGTACTTTCTCATCAGGACAAAGATCTTAGGATGGCTCTGTGCTAGTATTTTACTTGGAACTGGGAATATGTTCTTGCACCCTCAGGTACGAGGTCCTTCAGCAGCTAGCACTCAACACGTGCATGGTGCACACCTCAGCTCAGCCATCAGTGCACGTTTCGCCACTGGTTGAGGCACGATGTGGACATACTGTCCCAGCACCAGAGCACCACGCAGTAAAACTGAACCCCAGGCCAATAGTGTAATTTCATCTGAACTGGATTCCTTGTTGATGAAACTAAACAAGAATACATATTACAAGGGCACAGGTGATCTTTTTCTCTAGTCTTCTAGTAGACTAGAGCTACTCTGGGTAAAACCCCCCAAATGGCTATAATGTGGACATGGGAGCCTTAACATGAATTATGTTGATCTGCAGGTCAGCCCCTACTGTTTGCAATTTACTGATACAGATGTAGCCTAAGTACTGTTTTACAGATGAGGATTTGAGGGAAGGGCTGAAGGTCTAGTTTTGACAGGTCTCTGTTCCCCTAGCAAGCAAAAAACTAACTAATTTTGATAATTTGCCCCTAAGTGATTTGGTCAAAGCTACATGGCAATTTGCTCTGCAGTCTCCCAAATCCATGCTGGACCCATTTTCTTTCTCTCAATACTGTAATAATTAAATTAGAACTGCCCTGTCCTCCCCACCCGTCAACCCCTGAAAGCATGGGTTCAACTCTGATTAACCACCACAAATAATTCCTTTGGGTCTACCACTCCTTCTGTGTGTACATCCACAGCATAAAATGTCCCACAACTTTAAAGTCCGTTACTTTTAGTAACCAAGTTATTTTTATTGACCTGAGCAGAGATGGTTTATGTAGCCTTGGCTACCATCCTGGACTGCGGAAGTGGCTGATGCATGTACCAAAGGGCTGTTCCCAGCATCTTTATTGAACCCCAGAGAGCAAGAGGTGGCCAGTGGACGAAGTGTACTTCAGTAGCCTCATGGCTGTGGGCAAGTTCACAGGCTCTTGTGGAGCTGTTGTTGGAACCGTGCAATGGGAAGTGTTGCTGCCACATCTTTCCTCCTGGGAGAGAAATACAGTCCACGTCAAATGCAGCAGATTGTTAAATCCTGCAGCAAATCTATGATGGTGTTATTCCAACTTCATAACCCATCCTCATTTAAAAAAAAAAAAAAAAAAAAGCTTTTCCCTTATAAGAACACTGGAAAGGTAAAAAATTTGCTTTTGAAGTGAATTAGACTCCAATGCCTAATGTAAAGTGATATTAAGAAGAGAATTTTGAGGACCAGTTTTCTCCAAGGCTTTTTCATCTTGGTCATTCTCATTTAATTTTAAACACACTGAGTAATTATGTATTACTGATGTTTTGTTAATTGCTGATGTTTTGTGAATAATTGCTTAACTTTCTGGTACTCATTTTAGTAGCCAGGCACCATTCCTTTCTTCAGTTTTGACAAAGAAAATCTTTTCTTAATGATGGAAAACTTGCTCTGTAAACCCTCGTTCCTCTGTGCTATGGTTCACATCCCCTGACGCTCTGCAACTTATGATGGTTAAGACATCACTTCTATCAAAACGATATATGAAAACACTGGTAGCATATTGTTTTTCTGATTTTGTACATCTTGCACCACCTAAAGTATATAATATCATTTAAAATACAAATCACCGTGTAAATTATTTTTGCTTACTCACTCTTTGGGATTTAAATTGAACTGTGATGTCACAAAATTAGTTTTATAGTTTTGTTTTTAGTTTTATGTTTGTCTGTGAGTCCAGACATTTGCTGAGTGAATGATGTTTAGGTCATTTGCCAGTATGTTCACTCCAAGAAAGTGTAGTTATTCAGATCTGGGTTGTTGGTGGAGAAAATGAAGGGTGGAACTTAACTGAGTACATTTGTTACGACCTTAATAAGCCATGTTTACTGAAAGCATGATTTAGGACAGACATCACCAAGAAAGCAAGTTACCCAGCTTATAGAAATATTACTAAAATAAAAGAGAGACTGTATGCCATAAATGAGAATAATTTACCCCCAAGGTATGCTTCATGTACTGTCTGTATACATTTTGGCTGGACAATATGAGTTTTCAGAGCATGAAGGAATTTTTTCTTTGGGCTATTCCCAGAAGAGACAAGAATTTAAACTTAGGCTTCATGTTGGTATTGACCATGGCAGACCTGGCAGATCCAAACACTTGATGAGCCAGGCCAGGCTGAATGGCAGGTGAGCATCAGTTTTAAGACACAGAACAGTACTGAGTTGTCTGTAAACTGGTTAGAAACGA
This sequence comes from Harpia harpyja, assembly GCF_026419915.1. NCBI lineage: Eukaryota > Metazoa > Chordata > Aves > Accipitriformes > Accipitridae > Harpia > Harpia harpyja. The sequence continues at coordinate 30,680,359 of NC_068947.1, forward strand.
ATCTTTCATTAATCTAATCTGTGTACATGCTTTCTCTTTTTTAGTGCACGCTGCCTTACATTCAGCTGCATTCAAGAGGAATGCATTCAAAGTAAAAAACTCTTTCAGTTTTCCTGATCAAGACTGTTAAAGTCTGGTGAAATACAGTACAGAGTTAAAAAAATGAAAGAGGGCAAAATAAACGTCTGTCCCCTGTGTGCTTCGTGTTCTTTCCCCCCCACCCCCCCCGCCCCAGTTCAGCAGATACCTTCTTTATTTGCTTTCTGGAAAGCTTCCTGATCTCTGCACAGTGCTTTATTTGCTGCTCAGGAAAATAGTATCTGCTCACTGGTTTACAGGGAGCATGTTAGACCTTGCTCAGCCGAGGGAAACCGCATGCGCAAATCTTTGGGGAACTTCATGATGGCAGAACATAATTCCAGACTGAAAGGACTGAAAAGGCAAGCAAATATGAAGTGTATGATATATAATTGATGAAGAAGAAATCTCTAAATGTAACAGTTTCATTCAGTCATAATAAAGTAATCGAGGGTGTGCAGGCATTGGAATTAAAGATACATGCACTCTATTCAGCAGACCAATATTTATTTTTCAGTCTAAGGCAGTAAGCATAAATTTGTATTTTTGCCTAAAATCAAGAAATTTACTTAAATCTCACAAATGTTTTTAAAAAAAGAGCAGACCAGATTTCTGGCTCAGGTATCTTCACCTTTGTAACAGAAACAAGCTTCTAAAAGATTAAGAACAATTGTTCCAATTTTAAATAGATTACATCAATCCCTTGGAAAATCTTAAAAGAAAGAAAGGTTGCAAGATGCAGAACAGAGAAGGATGTTAGCTGCAGAGCATACACAAAGCTTGTAAACCTTTGCAACGCAAAGAAGGATAACTGTTTTTCCCTGAGGTATTCTGGAATTTGTTGGGAGTAGGTTCTGATGAAAATTGTGATATACCATCATCCCTCTTGAATCCATAAATCCTAGTGTCCAGAAGAGTTATGGTTTTGCAAACTTTCCTCTGGGACCAGAGCTGAAAGGTCAGAGAGTGCTTTTGTGGAGAATGTGCTGCCATAAATGGGTGTGGGATTCAACCAAGGCTGCAATGTGCAAGATGTCCAAATGGCTCAAGATGCCTATGTTTTAGCCAACTAAATCCCACCTTGGATTTTTAGCTCATTCTAGCATGGAGGGGCGTGTGTTTTTTTTTTAATTTCACCTGTACCTAACAGCATTTGAAGTGCTCGATGGTGCTGTTGCAGCCCGGCAGCGCACCTCTATGGGATCCCTGGGTTTCTGTGGCTCAGCTTGGTGGGGAGGGGAGGAGGAGTCATCAAGTTGGAAAGAGAACAGTCATGTTTGTATTTCTTACTGTGGTATGGTCTGCTGCAGTTTGGGAGTTTGTTGGAAGGCTGGAATGTTTCTTGTAGAGTGTGATCTCTCCAGAAAGACGGTGTTTATTTAGTGCTTTTCTTCGTAGGTTTTATTACATGTGTGATGTGACCGTTGGTGGCATATGGCCAGCGAAAACCTTCTTTTTATATTGTGCTGTGTTTGTTCATGACATTGAGGTCATTCTGCCTAAGATGAAACTGTTTCTTTAGTGGAGTGTCCTTGCTAGATCAAAGTCTTCAGACTTCACTTTCTGGTGAAGAAAGTGCTTAATGCTCCTTCTAAAAGTGAAAGCAGCGGTATCTGAGGCTGCTTTGTAATACAAACTCTCGTATTTTGACTAAGTTGCTGGAGGTGGATGTGTTGCATAATGATACTCAGTAATGTGCAACTTTTGCGATGAACATGGGATTGAGTGAAATGGCATTTATGTAGTGGTAGTGCAAAGACAATTTAGTGAAGGATGGAGGCTATTATGTTTTGGGGGAAAAGAGTGAGGAATTCCAAGTTTTGAACCTGGAAAGGAAGTGTGTGATGTCTGTGTATCTCAGCACTGCGTGGGTCAGGGGTGGAGTTTCTTACTGTTTCTTCTCTAATTTTCCTCATGATATTGCTGGTGTATTGCAGGGCTAACTTGGCACCTACACCTGTGCCCATGATATGGCAAAAGCAGTTGTTGACTGACATACTAAGCATGCTTCTCTGTCAAATTGATTACCAAAACAATTATTCCCAATCAATATTTAGCTTCAAGCTTGCTACGTTTGTTTCTTGCTGGAGGAAGGTCTGTGTAAACATGAAAGCTGCTCTGTTTTTTCCCATTGTGACAGAAAACATGCTATTCCATCACATATGATATTTTATATACTAAAGAGTTTTATTTCTTTCTGTAAAATGCTTAACTTCTTTTTTAATCATCAAACCGAAAAAACCTTCTGCAAAACCACCAAAGTAGGCAGGGTGAAATCAGTTAATGCAACTTGAGTATCACTATGGATAATAAGTACACATGTGGCTGCAATGACTTTGTTCATTACTGTGGCAGAGCAATACTGTGGGCAATAGCCGAGGCTGAAATTTGCAAGTTAGGGATCATGATCCTTTGGGAGTTTGATTAGTCATGTTAGCAAGAATGAAGTTTTGCTGTCTTCTGTAGAAAGTAGCAGCAGTGAGACCTGATATAGGCTCTGTAATAAAGTATGTAAGTGCTTACTAGCTTTGAGATAAAGATGTTTGTTCTGGTGGGGAGCAAAAGTTTGTTTTTTCAAGCATGGTATTTCCAATGTCTTTTTCCAAGTTTTGTTCAGCTAGCAAACACAATGACTAACTGGGCATGTATCAAATGGTGTAGCTTTCCAATGACATTTTCTTCCAACAGTGATAAAATGGGATATTTTTTTGTGCTTAGGAGTCCATATTAATATAACTGCAGAAAGATTGTATCGCAGGCAGTACTTACTCATTTATTAAGATTTTTTTTTTTACTGTGATGTTTCTTACTATCTGTGCCATACATCCAATGTAGATGGTTTTGCTTCTTTATTTTATGTTACTGTAGATAAAATATAAGCCAATTACACTTTGCTTTTCTTTGTATTCATCTTATTTACCAAAGTAATAAATTTACCAATGTTATTTTTTAAGTCAGGGGTACTGCCTGTTTTGAAGGCTCTGAAGATATGTACAAACAGAAATGTTAGAGCATTCTTTCAGACAGAAGCCTGGTCATTAATCTCTTTTTCCTTTCATCTCTGTCGCTATATATTTGTATTAAAATAGATGTACTTAGACTGTATCAGGAGAATAAGAAACTGCATGCAAGATCTACTTTTATTTTGCATGGGTTTAAAGGTTAAAGGAAAATGTCCCCTATGCTTCAAAATGTTCTTGGTCTAAAGGATGCCTGGTGAGGCTTGAGTTTTTGTGGTTCTTCTCTTAGCTTATAGAAAATCTTTCACTGCATAAGTGGCTGCTGCCTGGAAATGCCACCTGCTTACTTTGGATCCTTCCACCGCGGGGGACAACTCGTCTCTTCGGAGAAAGGACTGGTCAGTAGCCCTGGCCATAGTGTGCCGGACCATTCTGCAAAATAGACATGCTCTGTCCCTCCTTGTGGCCCAAAGTATCTTGGATATTCTTCTGTATTGTGGCATAATTTTAGGAAGGGTGGGCAGTGACTTTTCAGTGCTGCCCAGAGTCTGGGAGGTAGAGCAGTGTCTTACCAAGCTGGAGATGTGGCTTTAAGCCTGCTGAGAAGGGAGAATATGAACCTGAACCTCTCATCATGTTCTCTAGCTTCTAATGATGAGCATGAAGGTAACGAAGGGCTAAGTATTGTGACTTTCTGGATACCTTCTTCAATTGCTTTGTGCTTCAGTCTAGAAAGTGGCTAAAATGGGCCACCATATTCCATTTGAACGCCAAAGAAACAAACTAATTACCCATACACATCTGTACGTACATGGATATTGTGTATCTATGTATATACATGGCCATGTAATTTGTCTTGTGATTCTTCTCTGAAGCTCAGTAACCAGTTAAACTGGGCCTGATCTTTAGACAGGCAAAAAACTCTATGAAGATTTCTATGTTCTTTAAGTATGTTTTCCAGGGGATTTATTCTATCAATTGAATGCAAAACATTGCATAAATTTTAAAATCCCGTGTATGCTGAAATAGTTACCTACAACCTTGCTCTTCTTTGCTCACTTTTTTTCTTATTCAGTTTTGGGGGATGGAGCATATGAGATACTTTGTTAAAATTCTGCTGGGTTAGGCTGCTTTCGTTTAACCTTCCAGTGGACAGCAAACTGACTGCTTCCTGCGTGTATGCTCGCGCACATCCTTTGAAAAAGTTAATGAGAGGCATGATAAATTGGGGGGGAGGAAATCTACAATTTCCAAGCATGCAAAGTTTTCCTTTTACCAAAACCAAGGTTAAAGTTTCTTATGTTTCAGGCCCGTTCAGTACCACTGAAATGGTGGTGCACTGGTAGACTTAAAGGCTTGGTTTTTAACTCAGCAATTTGGTGTTTAGCTTAAGTAGGCCAAAGTGGGTAAATGCTAGACGGAGTCAAAGGTGGGTAAACTCTATTTGCTTGCATTCAGTGTCGACTGAGAATGACGTGAACCATTCCTAATTTGCTTAGACCAGTAACATGGTGAAGCAGATTATGTTCTAGAATAGATTTCAACGCACTTTGTTTTTTAATCGACTAGATTTTACTTCATTTGAAAGATATGTTGTCTTGAGCATAGGATGGAAATTAAGCTCCCCAGTTCTACATAACAGTCTGCAGCTGCATTCAGAAATCTGGTCAGTTTGTAAGTACTAATGATTAAAACTTACTGAGATGGTCAGCTCAGCATTGCTTTTATCTGTACTTTTATTAGAAAGACTTAAAATGACAGCATTGTCATTAAATGTTGTTGGTTTTTTTAAAATCTGCATATGTGTAGACATAATTTGCAAGAATATCCATTGCATTAATAATGCAAATCTTAATTACTTGTTAGAAAATTGATGTTACCCCTCCAAGCTACATTATTGCACAGGCTTTCTCCAGAGTGAGATTATTTGGATAACAGTCTCCTGAGGATCTCAGGTTTTGTGTTGTGTCAAATTTTTTGCAGCTATGTGGCTTACAAACTCATTTTTTTGCACAGCAAGGGTGAATAATAATCTTGACTGGCTTATTAGTAATCCTGTTTAGACACCTGTACAAATCTTATTGTTTGGAAGAGTGATTTGGCTTATGTGTATTAATAAGGCTGGAAATACATTTCTTAAGTATTATACATTGATGAACGTTTCAGTCTCCCTCTCCTCATTAAAAGTATAAGAAACACGTCTGTGTATAAATTAACTGAGCGTAAGAACCATGAAAACCTTACTGGTATTTTTAGAATTTTTTACCCTGAATTTTCTTATGGCATTCTCAACTCAAAGGTATAAAAATATGTGACAAACATTAGAAATAAACTGTATTCTGACACTATTAATGGCTATTTTTAAGGTGCCTAACAGTAGTATCTTGGAGCTTCTGTTATTAGTCTAAAAATACTTCATAGTGAAAGTGCAAGGATAAAACTTGAAAAAAAAACTTCTTGAAAAGCTTATACACATTTTCGAGTCACTGGGCCTGCCAACCTTCAATCTTTGTTTTTAAAAGCTGATGTATTCTCCAACCTTCATTATTCCTAAGTGAATATGATGCTATAAAGTGCTATTAGATGTTTGAAACCAACAGCAATATTATTCTGTTTGGAATATCGTTACAATTGATGCCTGTTAGCAGAATTTCACCCAGTTCTTGGTTGGCAAAGTGGCATTTAGTGATGGTGTGAGTGTACTGTTAGGAATATCATGCTGCAGACTGGAAATGGACTTCCTTGTGCTGTGAATGTATGTCAGCTTATTGAAAAATTTCTGATTAACTTTGAAAAATGCTTTCTGTCAGGAAATACCCCATAGTATCCCCAAAGGCTGGAATGAAAGCAAACCTGAATTGGCTGAATTTCTTGCAAAGCACACAGACCACATTTCTACCAGCTCCATGGACTTACTCTTGAGCAGCTGATTACGTAGTTCACTTCATTTTTACTCCAGTCTTTTCTGTTTGCAAAAACCCCCAAAACAGTTTATCATTTATCTCCTTTGTGATTCAAAACGTCATGTCAAAAATAATTGTAAATAAAAATCATTGTAGTATATTTCTGCAGACCAATTATTCATTATTTTGAGATTTACATTTGAGAATATCATTAATTTCTGATGGAATGTAGGGTATTCATTATGTCCTGATTATATGTAAATAATTCTGAGAATGTTGGTTTTGCCATGGAAACAGATTTTTTTAAGTTTACAGTTCATTTTCTTTTAATATCTACAAATTTGTGTAATGTTAATTTTCATGTGAACACTCTCACCAAATGCATTTTCTGACAATCATTGCTCAGTCTTTATCTCACAACTACCTCCAAAGGAATGCACGCATGTTATCTGTTTATGACGAGAATCCAGAAGTATCCAATAATTTTCTATACTTTTAGAAGGGGCATGCAGTGCGGTGTTCAAGAATCTATTTAGCTAACTTACCTGCTTTATATATGTGCAGAGGAACCGCAGCTAACTTTATCTAAATTTATTGTTCCTCGTATGTTCTCACTGTATTTATCCTCACAACAACTCCTCCAAGTTTTCAGTGGTTGTAATGTTTTAATGCGCTGGGACGGGGAGGCAGAAGGATTGGCCGAGGGTCATACTGGAAGGATACCCACTTCAGTCTTCCACCTCCTTAGCTGCCATCTCCACCACTGCAGCTGCTCTTGGGATTAACACGGCACGAACTTGGTCAGAGGAAAGCAAGAGTCTTGGTAGCAACACTTCCCTGTGCATGGAAATGTCGGAGCTCAGAGACAAGATGGTTTCCATTATGCTGCCCTGTATATCTAATAGCAAAAACAAGGGGTAAGTGATGAGCTTTAGGTAACAGAATGAGCTTTTGCTAATAATTTAAATGAGGCTTTTGAAAAAAGGTCTCTGTGCTGGCCTTCAAAGTTCACTTCACTGGCAACACAATTAGTACAATACTGAGCTGGGTCAAAAATTCAATGCAAATGGAAAAAACATAGTTTTGATGTACTAATAAAGGGAAAGAAAGTAGAAACAAATAATCTGTGTTTGAGAAATTCCATTTTAAAGAAGCCATAAATATCTGAAGTTTATTTTTGGTGTGGTGGAAACTTTTCTCCTGTTTGTCTTGTCTCATCTTTAAAAGCACCAGCCACATTGTATCATTGCACTGAGGTAATATGAGATAATAATGATTTTCTGACTAGTGATTTAATGAAACTTTTGCTGGCAAAATGTCAAATCTCCATTTAACATGAACTACTGAAATATGTAAAGCTTAGAAATTTAAAACTACAAGGAATTCTTATTAGGAGAATATTGATTTAAACTAATTCAGTTTAACTCCTTTGTAATATTTTAAAACTTAAAAGTGATGAGTTTAGAAGAGTGCAAAGTATTGCTCAGCAGTAAAAATACCAATTTTTTTAATGTAGACCTACTGTCACTCACTATTCATGACCTTAAGCTTCTGCTTCACTGTGCTGTGTTTATAGGGTTTATATTTTTTCTTTTAATGCTATAGATTTTTGGAGCGCAAGAGTAGATTATGACAGACTTTATTTTTATCAAGGCAATAAAAGAAAATTATGTGGTAAAAAAGCTGTTTAACACTGTTATAGTCAGGGAACTAATAGTGAGACAAATGATGTGACTGGATGACTAAACTGTTCTAAATAAAATTATGCCCCAACTGCTCTGCAGACAATGTGCAGAGATACAGCTTTTGAAGTCTTGAATTTGGACTTATACAAGCATGGTCTGTTTCAATGTCCTTGGCTGAGTTTTTCTGAGTTTTGGTGAGATCATGATCAGGCCTCAGAACTTTCCTTTGGCTTACGTGTGGGAAGGGTGTTAACTTACAAAGGCCAGCAAGCCAGCAATTGCTACATTAATAAATAAATGCTGACAAATATGCATAATTCCTTCAATAGCTGATTAGAAAAAGGGGGGGGGGAGTCAGATGTGTGGGTTTTTTGCATCTCTTAAACTTTGTTGTGTTTGTTTTATTAATCATGGAAATGTACATTTAGATGAGCGGATGGGATACCACTGAGTAGGCAAAAGTATCCTCACAAAGCAATGGGAAACACTATTTCTTGGAGTATCTGTTCTGTTTACTGATCAAACCTGTATCATTCAGATTTAAAGAATTTTAAATGTTTGAATTGGTTACTTTAGAAAATGAACAAATTGGATTAATTGAAAAGATTTGATGGTAAACTGAAAATCACTACACAACTGGGGAGATCCAATAGTTTTAGGGCTTGGAAATATCTTAAACCATCAATTTTGGTATATTAGGATATTTTGGTATATTAGGTATATTGTGCATAGATAGATGAGATTTTGTCATTCAACGCCCAGTTATGGAAATTTGCATCCAGCTCTATCAGATGGCTTTGGAAAATGTTGACTACCAAATGAGAAAGTATGGCATGCAATGTGGCTTTACGGAAGTGTTAAGTACTTTCATAAAATTCCTTCCATTTCTGTTTGAGCAGAGCCCCAAAGCTGGCTCTACTGAGGATGCTGTTTGCGTAGCAAACCTGTTTCTCTCAGTCCCCTGCTTTGGTTCCCCTCTGCAAATGAGTGGATGTATTGGTTTTGTGTGGCAAGGTTTTGGTAGCGGGTGGGGTTACAGGGGTGGCTTCTGTAAGAAGCTGCTGGAAGCTTCCCCTGTGTTCGACAGAGCCCATACCAGCCGGCTCTAAGACAGACCCGCCGCCGGCCAAGGCCGAGCCAATCAGCGATAGTGGTAACGCCTCTGTGATAACATTTTTAAGAAGGAAAAAAGTTGGGACGGCGGTATTCGGCAGCCGGAGAGAGGAGTGAGAACATGTAAGAGAAACAACCCTGCGGACACCAAGGTCAGTGAAGAAGGAGGGGGAGGAGATGCTCCAGGCGCCGGAGCAGAGATTCCCCTGCAGCCCGTGGTGAAGACCATGGTGAGGCAGGCTGTCCCCCTGCAGTCCATGGAGGTCCACGGTGGAGCAGATATCCACCTGCAGCCCGTGGAGGACCCCACGCCGGAGCAGGTGGGTTCCCGAAGGAGGCTGTGACCCCGTGGGAACCCCGCGCTGGAGCAGGTTCCTGGCAGGACCTGCGGATCTGTGGAGAGAGGAGCCCACGGAGCAGGTTTTCTGGCAGGACTTGTGACCCCGTGGGGGGCTCACGCTGGAGCAGTCTGTGCCTGAAGGACTGCACACCATGGAAAGGACCCATGCTGGAGCAGTTCGTGAAGAACTGCAGCCCGTGGGAAGGACCCACGTTGGAGAAGTTCGTGGAGGACTGTCTCCCGTGGGTGGGACCCCACGCTGGAGCAGGGGAAGAGTGTGATGAGTCCTCCCCCTGAGGGGGATGAAGCGGCAGAAAATAACATGTGATGAACTGACCGTAAACCCCATCCCCGTCCCCCTGTGCCGCTGGGGGGGGGTGGTAGAGAATCCGGGAGTGAAGTTGTGCCCGGGAAGAAGGGAGGGGTGGAGGGAAGGTGTTCTGAGATTTGGTTTTATTTCTCATTACCCTACTCCGGTTGATTTGTAATAAATCAAGTTAATTTTTCCCCAAACTGAGTCTGTTTTGCCCGTGACGGTAATTGGTGAGTGATCTCTCCTATCCTTATCTCGACCCACAAGCTCTTTGTTATATTTTTCTCTCCCCTGTCCAGTTGAGAAGGAGGGGGAGTGATAGAACAGCTCTGGTGGGCACCTGGCATCCAGCCAGGGTTAACCCATCACAGTGGACCCTTCTTTTCATCCCCTGCAGGAACTGCAGAACAAACAGCCAGCCTCTCCCAAACACGGTACCCAAATAAGCTCAGCAACCTGTGGTGCTGAGCTAAATTCAAAAATGTGCTTAAGCAAATTCTATGGAGATTTTTGGCTTTGTGGAGAGATCTCTATAACAGATGTGTCAGGACCTCAGCAGCTCAGAACTGCCATTTGCAGTTTGACACAGTGCATTTTCAGCTGAGATTCTCTTGAGGGAGGACTTTGGTTTTAAATCGGTGCCATTAGATCATCTAGAAGAAAATGTCAATTTTCTACTTTTTTTTTTTTTCCTCCTCTTCTTTTAGGAAAATAGATTTCATTGAAACACTGTAATTCAACGTTTACATAGATGAATCTCCCTCTCTGGAGAACACCTGAAGGCAGAGAATTACCTACAGAAATCACTTTGAGGTCAAAGTCCTGGAACTACGGTTACCTTTTCCATAATAATAAGAGAAAATATATAACGTCCCACTGGGCATTCTGATAGCCTGAGGAGATACAGATAAATTAATTGCTCAATAGCGATATGCACAGAGCTTGACTCCTTGTGTTATGCCTCTGGTAGTTGTATGCACCTATGTTTGCAATTTGGGAGAACTGGGAAGAGCCACAGTTTGAAATTTTTTTAGTGCCTGCCAGATGGCCGTGCTAGCGGTAGCTTTTTTCATGTTACATATGCCAATAGCTACCTACCTCAATAGCTACCCTTGCAACACAGCTCCACATCAGACCTTGTTCTTTTACTTAGGTATTGATAGATGAAATAGCGTGTGATAGTTCCTCTAGAGCTACTTCTCCTTTGCAGGCTAATCTCTGCTAAACCAGAAGAATAGCTTGGCCGGTAGTTTGGGGTTAGAGACAAGAAGGAATATGAAACAATACATGTACATCAAATCTTCCACATCTCTGCCCAGCTAAAACTGCATCAGTCCATTCACTCTGCCAGTAGTGGTGAAGGATCACATCATTTATACATAAAGCTTTGTCAGCGTGTGTGCAAGTTAGTAGATAAAAATGCATTAAAAATGGACTCACCCTGAAAAGTATTACAGTCTTTTACTTACAGTTGCATCCGTAAAATGCATTCCAACTAAAAACTGTGAAGACTCTTTCCAAAAAATATCCCAAACCAAGTTTATTGCATCAAGCTAAACCTTAAACATCAAAACAATTAAAATGTCTGCAAGTAAAATGTACTCTGGCCTATAAAAATTTCTATATATAGCTCTCACTTGAAAGTGGTGAACTCTATCTAATAAATTAAGGATCCTGTGGTTAATGTATTACATTTTCTTCTCCACAGACTTAAAATATGTATAGCCCAGTGATTTCAGTTAGGTTTGTACCTGCTTCTTGCAAAGCAAAATTTGGCCAGAGTCTGGCTTGCCATTTATTTTTCTTTCATCTTACAGTAAACAACTATGTTCAAAGATTGAAAAATAAATTCTACTTTATTTTATCTTTGCTACAGGAAAGGAGTGAGGAAGTTGACAGAGAGCATAGAGCTATTGTGATAGAGGGCTTCCAGGTTCGAGGTATCTGGACTCTGTTCTGAATGCTGTAAAGTAGGGGAGATGAGAAAGCAAGTGATGCTGTGCCTTGTAGCAAACCAAACCAAATCAAATGGCTCTCTTACTCAGCTTAGCACTTCTCAGGTGATTGTCTTGAGCTGCTGAGTCACTCATGGATGCTGTGCTCCACAGGGTGCTGCCTAGTATGCCCAATGTAAACATTTTGCTCTGCATTCAGCTGCAGAGTCTTTATTTGGGAGACACTTGAAGGGATCCTCTTTCTTATCCCCAGTGACTATCTTCTGAAATGCACAAGGTTTTTTCTTCTCTGCTACAGAAATTTTTAAGCCAGTTCCATTGCAGAGGATGTCTTTCTCTCCTTAAATCCTTTATGCAAAAGATTTTCTATGCTTGAGAAAGAAGTTTAGTTTGATATAAAAAATGTTCAGCCTTCCTGAACAGTTATTTTAGCAGTTCACAGCCTATCAAGGGATGGCTGCACAGAAGATACTCTCTTTTCCTTCTTCTTCATATTGGGGAGAACTGCGTCGTACTCCTATTGTGTTGTAAGGTAATAGAGGTAGGTTTTTTTCCTCTGTACAGGAAAACAAAACAAAACACAGTGATGGGAAGATGGGAGGCAATGTCATAATACAAATTTTTATATGAAATAATAGCATCTCCTCTCCCAGTTTGATTTCAAATAGAACCACCTGCTGATAGCTCAGATTGTGTCCTAAATCACTTTGCTTTTAGTACATAAAAATGGCAAGAATTAATATATTCATTCTTATGTTCTTAAAAAATTTTATTAGTGAGAATAGTGAGTTTCTGAGAATTTGAAAAAGATTTTCTTATAACTGTGGTAAGGTCTAAGGATGTCTAATCTAATTCAGCTGACTTTCAAGACTAGAGGATGGTTCATACCAGCCTACGATAAACACTGTCTTATTGCTTTTTTAAAAATTTTGAAACATGCTAGTGAAATTATTTTTTAAGATGTTTCATCACTTTCTGAGAATCCTGTACAGCTGATAGCCTAGGATTCAGTGTGCTTTTTTTCTTTTCATCTAAGTTGAAGAATAAAAAATGTAGTTCTATGTGCTGTACACAGTTGACAATGATAGATGGTAGTGTGGCACAGAGGAAGAATATCTTATTGGGAGCTTATATGAGTCACTCTGCATGTCTGGTGAGTGACTGGGACCAGGTAGATTCCCCAGGAGAGGAGAGGGCTTGGGGTACTTTCAGCATTCACCTTTCATTGGACAGTTTGCAGCTGGTAGTATAGCCAATGCTAATGCAAACTTCATGGGCTATATTAGATCTGGGGATTACCATTTGGGTTTGTTTCATGCTACATTACACACTACATAAAAGTGCAACAGCACTACTCAGTGAGGTGTATGACATATCATACCCACATATGTTACATGATATGTATAAATTTCCCTTCTGGGTGGTGGAGAGGAAGGGTGTTCTTTTAAAAAAATAAATTCTCCAATTTCACATTTGCCTGCTAAAAGTGGAAACGTAGAAAACAGTACTGCAAATAATACTGGAGCTCAGAATTTAGGAGGAAAAGTAACTTCTATATCTGGCACAAAGTTTCTTTGTAGAGAAACAAAACAACTCTTCTTTGGGAAACCTGATACAAAAGTTGGAGAACTGAGATTGAAGTAGGCAAATCTTGCATGGCACGTGCTATGAAATATATTTAACACCAGGCCCCCATCAACCAATACACTTCTCTTCATTCTCTTCATCCCTCCTAGCTATTAAGATAAATTTTTCTATGGTTCAGATCTTTTTTTTTTTTTTCCTTGGCTGAAGATGGGAATATGTATTGAGAAATTATTTGGGAGCCATAAGAGACAGTGTACAGTGGTTGTGACAGTGGAGGTGAAGCAGTGCAAGTGTCCCTTCCTTCCTGAAAGTATTAGCTGTTGTGTCAGCCGTCCCTGCATTGCCTTGGCAGAGCCACAGAGGACTGCAGCTAGGAAAGCGTGTGCTGGGGGGCATCGTTATAACCATGGTCTTTTCTTGGGGGTATTTATTACAGGCTGCTTTCCCAAAAGAAGGTGCTAGGCTATGTGGGTCTTTGTCTTGAGCCACTACAGCTTATTTTTATATTCTATTTTATTATATTTTATTTTTATGGTAGAGTTTAGGAGTAATTCTTCATGGGGAGGACTTAAAAAGGGCTGAATCCTTTACTGTGATGGCATAACCTTGGAAATGTAGACATTTCTGTGGTTTTAGGTAAAGGATTAGCACATCACAACTTTTACTGCTTGTAGTTCCTGGGTAAGGAGCAAGAATGACAAGTTCTGACTAAATTCTGGCATTCATGTTAACTAAATAACCTAAGGACTTACAAAGCTGCCTGAGCCCTGGAAGGACCAGTCCTGTCTCTTAAGTCTCTGGGTCATGACCAGGGTACACTACGAAGAGGGCTGCAGGCCTTGGAGATTGGAAACTCTACCTTAGACATTTCTATACCAAAGGAAGAGGAGGCGAGACAGCAGTAGGCGTCAAGGTCTGCATGAGAATTACTTCTCAGAGCAACGCTTCATTGGTTTCCTGCTCTGAGAGTCGCTGTATTGTAGTGTTGTAGCAGCCAGTAACTAAGAACCACGCAGCCGCTCACTCACTCCCCCTGCCTCCCCAGTGGGATGGGGGAGAGAATTGGGGAAAAAAAGTAAAACTCATGGCTTGAGATAAGAACAGTTTAATAGAACACAAAGGAAGAAAATAATAATGATAATAATAACAACAATAAAATGACAATAATAATAAAAGGATTGGAATATACAAACCAAGTGACACACAATGCAATTGCTCACCACTCGCCAACCGATGCCCAGTTAGTTCCCGAGCAGCAATGCCTGCAGGCCAACTCCCCCAGTTTATATACTGGGCATGACATCCCATGGTACGGAATACTCCTTTGGCCAGTCTGGGTCAGCTGTCCTGGCTGTGTCCCCTCCCAACTTGTGCCCCTCCAGCCTTCTTGCTGGCTGGGCATGAAAAGCTGAAAAATCCTTGACTTAGTCTAAACACTACTTAGCAACAACTGAAAACATCAGTGTGTTATCAACATTCTTCTCACACTGAGTCCAAGACATAACACTATACCAGCTACTAGAAAGAAAATTACCTCTATCCCAGCTGAAACCAGGACAAGTGTTTTAGACAGTGACAGGTAAGGTAGGGCATCCTTGCTAAGCGGTGTAACTTCAACAGAGGTTTTTTTCAGCCTGGAGGATTCCACCAAGGGCTGGACAGTTTTGTCTTCAAAAGGAAAATACTTAATAGAATTGTAAAAATTTCTGTTTCAGCTAGTGCCTTCAACTCTGGCAGTATTTTTTTGTCTTGTAAGCCCAGAATACCCACTAAATTGTGGCTATGCTACAGCATTGCTGAAAGTAAATCCCATCCTGTTGTGTTAGCATAGTTTTTCAGATGTAGAAGCTTGCAAGGTCATCTTTGGGTATCATGAACAGCAAGCATTCCCCAGTGTGCACGTTTGCTACCAAATGAAATACAGCAATAAATTAGAAATTATATTTATTTCACAATATAGTGAAGTAAGGATATAAATGAATACAATGATATAATCTAACTGTTTCTTGCCACTTATCGGGGATAATTTGTCTTCTCACAAATTCAGGGGGTTTTTTGGAGAAAAGGATGCTTTATTTCTCTGAAAAAGTATATATCTGTGTTTGTGCTGTTAGTGTGTATTGTGGTAGGAATTACAGCAGTATAATTGAAATGCTCCAGTGTTTTTTTGCATAATTTGGCAATGTATAAGTTACAGGAACCCTGGGCAGCAGAGGCTTAATATGCATTATTATACATTGTTATTTTTCTTCGTAGAAAGTGAATAAGTTGTATTATGGATTTTGTAGTATTTTAATAATAGATAACTCTTACTGTTATAAGAAGAAACTTTTTAATCATATTATATGTATTGTGTTGTATAGTTGCATTGTTACAAAACAGTTACAACATAAGAAGAGACAAGAAGTAGATTCTTCCAATAGGTATGAATATTGTGGCTTGGAGCAACACAAGTGTCAATTATATCTAATCTAGGGAAGTGGTGTATCTTTGCAAAGAACTCCAGTGTATGTCACGTAATACTTTTTCTGAGATGGGCTTGTATCCCTAAGGTGCTTGTGGAAAAAGTGTGACACTGGGCTCACTGTATTTTTACACAATGCAGGATTTTGTTTTAAACTTATGTTTAAGTAGCTTATTGCTACCAAAGGCAAACAAGCATGTACACAAAGACTCAAAACAGGCAATGAGATTAACTTAAGTCTGCCTTGCATAGAGCTGCCCTTCAACTAATTTCCTTTCATGAGGGGATACAGTGCTATGAATGTACGCATCATGGAAAGTGTCTTTGCTTCATATTTTATTTTATAACCACAAGCCTTTGACACTTTACTGTAAGGCTCATGCCTGCTATTTTCATTAAAGCACTAGGCTGGTGTGTTTTGTCTCCATGTGAGCATGAAAGAGTGGTGACCGTCCCTCGCGGAGTCTGAGGTCCCACTGTTCCTGGAAACGGGGACAAACCTTGGGAGCATCCCCTGGGAATAACCAGGGCAGGGTGTGCTGATATTTGCTTTGCAAGTCACTTAGCCTACTCCCATTTTCCCATCTATAACATATTTTATATCCATATGTTGTTGTTCTTTTTAATACAAGCACATAGTGAAAGCTTGGGGTCTGCAAAGTTATTTCTGTTAGGAGGGAAAATGTGACAACTCGGGTGTGTTTGATGCCAGCATGTTTATTTTTAAGAAGCTACAAATTCGTGAGGAATCCGTCTCTTGAGTGGAGGAGGGACTGCCTTGAGGGGCGGCTTTCTAGCTCATAGCCCTCTTGGTTTTGAAACAAAACTTCCTCGAATTACTTTTCCCCTCCCTGATCACTTATCAGTCCTTTTAGCTCAGCCCGAAGCCTCCCCAGCCACCTGGCTGTGGTGCCAGCTCCAGCAGCAGGGCTTCTCACCGGCACAGGCACACCCACTCCCCCCAGTCTGTCGGTGTTTCTCAATAGCCTTGCAGACACTTCTGTTTGAAATTCTTTACTAATTTCATTCATGCAGTTATTTTGGTTAACTGTCAGCTTTTTGATGAAATTTGTCCCAGCCTATTTGTATAAATATTTTAACACTGTGCATTTTTTCATCTTGCCTGAGTTACTTCCAGGGGTGGAGGGATTTGTTGTACCACTTGACTAAAAATTACATAGATTAGTTTAGGTTTTTTGTTGTCTTGAATATCCAACATTAAAATTTCCTATAAAAAGAAAAAACATTTTTTAAGTGCTGCAAATATAGACCAGCAATCCATGATCTTTCTTCACCATTTATTACTTAATGCCTTTTTTATTGTGCCTCTGCACTTTAAATGTAACTCCTTTCTAAGCAAAATTATCCCAGCTTTGTCATTTATTCCTTGTGGGAGAGTTCATGCATGCTCTGAACTATTTGTGTTGCCTCCTCTCAGCCATTCTTCATCTGAGTCGGGCATGGTAGGGGTCATGCTTTGCTCCAGTGAGACTTCACCAGCTGATAACATCTTGCAGTATTATCTCTGGTATCCACCACATGGACTTTTATGCAAGTTTTTGCAACTTCATATTTAGCTGACCTCATCCTTGTGCTCACCAATGTGGAGATATTTCACTTTCCTTCCCAGCTAAGTTAAATTCTTTCAGGGTTAACAAGGGTTTCAGGCTCCTACTTCCAAATATAGACTACTTTCCCTGTATGACCTTGTCCTGGTTTCAGCTGGGATAGAGTTAACTGTCTTCCTAGTAGCTGGTACAGTGCTATGTTTTGAGTTCAGTATGCGAAGAATGTTGATAACACTGATGTTTTCAGTTGTTGCTAAGCAGTGTTTAGACTAAAGTCAAGGATTTTTCAGCTTCTCATGCCCAGCCAGCGAGAAAGCTGGAGGGGCACAAGAAGTTGGCACAGGACACAGCCAGGGCACCTGACCCAAACTGGCCAACAGGGTATACCATACCATGTAACGTCACGTCTAGTATAGGAACTGGGGGGAGGGGCGGGGAATCGCCGCTCGGGGACTGGCTGGGTGTCGGTCGGCGGGTGGTGAGCAATTGCACTGCGCATCATTTGTACATTCCAATCCTTTCATTATTGCTGTTGTCATTTTATTAGTGTTATCATTATCATTATTAGTTTCTTCTTTTCTGTTCTATTAAACTGTTCTTATCTCAACCCACGGGTTTTGCTTCTTTTCCCGATTTTCTCCCCCATCTCACTGGGTGGGGGGGAGTGAGTGAGCGTCTGCGTGGTGTTTAGCTGCTGGCTGGGGTTAAACCACGACAGACCTTTTTTACATTTGAGGTTTACCTGATGTTCGTAATAATCTTTCATCCTGATAAAGCTGTACAGCTTTGTAGTCTCTATAAACATTTCCACTGTTCATCAGCAGTTCTTGATTATTAGCTTATATTTTAATGATTTATATTTGTAGCCAGATGACGTAATTGCCATGTCTGACATAGTAAGCAGAGACTTCAGTAACCAGCGACTTCTTACAAAATATCGAGGAAGAAGTCTGAGTCGTGAGAGTTTCCATATCACTTAAAACTCCCTTTTTCAATTTCAGTTGTGGTGGAGAGAAATGTCCATGAAGCCATAGTGAATGAAAACATTCTTTTAATCCTAGATAAATAAATCCTAAATTAGAATAGTAGTTGCTATTTTTCAAACTGATTTTTTGGTGATTATTTCATAGTGAAATATTAGTAAACATTAACTAAAGACCGGCTGAAACTATGTGAAATATACTAATATGTTTATCTTTATATAGTAATAATATATCTTTATACAGTAAAATAAAAATATCTTCAGATACTAAAAGTAAAAAAGTACTTTAATTAGTAAAAGTAAAATATCTTTATATAGTAAAAATAATAATATTCTTTTAAAAAATGCAGTGTTTTCCTTTCTGTCTGCTAAGCAGTGTCTGATAATTTAAAATAATTTCCTCTGTTCTCCAACTACTTAAATTTTCAGTAATTTTCTATGTGAGACTTTATCAAAAGGATTTAGAAGTCCAAATAAATTATGTCAACTGGTTCTCTTTTATCCATTTTATCCATTACCATGTGTATGCAGTATGACCCACTTTGAGAAGGGTATCAGATAAGGAAGAGTTACATAAAGTGCTATAATACAGACCAAACCACTGTCTAAACGTATTTCAAGCACCGTAACTGAAAGTGGGACTTTTCAGATCACTGTAAATTAAATTGATTAATAATACATCATGTTAAAATGAATTTTTCATGGTTTGGGAGCTAATGTTCTCAATTATTCAGCAATGCAAAATGTAGGAAACTTGCATATAAACAGCATGCAAGAGTTGATCCATAAAATCTTTACTTAGAAAACAAAATATTATTTTTTTCTAATATGCTAGAACATTTTTTCCTAAAAATATCATTTACTTTTGGTGGCAAAAATGAAGCCTGAAATTAAATTGGCCATATACACACAGCATCAGTATCCTGTCTACTACAGCAACAGTACACACTTTAAATTAATCATTGTATATTCACAATTTTCCCTTATTTTACTTCTTCAATGCTATGAAATAAAACTCTTGTTCCATAGCTAACGTCATAGTTTCTGGAAGGCATTCACAATGCTGAAACAGGAAGTTCTATTGTCTTTTGAAAAGCTTAAGAAATTTTTAGAGCATTCCATTTATAAATACTGATGTTATAGTCCTTGCATCTTTCCTGGACCATGATTCCAAGTCACAATCCTGTGTACTTAAACCTTGAGTGTTTTAGTTGAACTGAATTTCAAAAATTCAGAAATTAGAGTTGGTTGGTTGGTTGTTTTTAACACATAACTTCGATTAAGATTAAAGTTTTTTTCACAGTTGTTCTAAATGTGATCAATTATATTGGAAAACAAATTGATACTAGTCCAGGTACTAATCTCAGTAATAACTGCATAATTTTGGAGTATCCCACCATGAAATAGTAGCAGTATAGTCCTCTGCATTGTGCTTTTGGACATCATTTATTGTCACTCTTCGTAAATGAACACAGGGAAGGGCACTGATAATGCTGAGCACCCTCAATGTCTAAGTTCTCCAAGGCAGTCAGTATTTCTCAGGATTTGGTCTGTAGAAATAAGAGATGGGAAACACTTGTGAGGTTGTCTAAATCATCTTTATACTACTCATGGGCAGTTCCCTAGGGTGTGTTTTTTAAGAACAGATGCCACGATCACCTCCTGTGTGGAATACCCTTTAACCTTGGTGAGGGGTTAAAATGTAGAGTGATTGCAAGATTCAACCTGTACTGTGTCTAGCGTCATGTTAAGTGACTCAGGATTAGGGCCTCCATGTACAGCAGTAAGGTGGCTATTTTTTCCAAGTGATTCTCTATGCGTACCTTGTATGAAGTAGGGGCCTTAATTCTCCTTTTCACATTGCTAGATGAAATATGTAGCTGAGGTTGCAGGTGTAGTAAATTATCGCTCAGTATCCTTAGTCCTAAAGGCATATTCTCCATGGTGACATCTTTGCACCAGTAGAAGGTTCAGTTAAAGTCTGTCAAGCTTCCCATGGACAGAGGTGCACTCACATGCAATATGTTATAAAAGGTGAGAGCAATGAAGGAATTGAAGCAAAGGTGCTCTCTACATGAGTACTTCTCAACATAAACAAAATTCAGATAATTCTCCATTTTTCCTTCTCCCTTAAAATTGCTGCTCTTGACCTCATTAAGATATTCGCTGTGCACCAGCAAGATGTTTTGTCAACCAGGAACTATGATGTTCCCAGAGACACATTGCTAGTCTAGAGTTTTTTGGTTGGTTTGGTTTTTTCCTCTCTGAGAATTGTAAAATTGTTTAGAGCAACCACAGAAAAATCTACTTGAATTCTAGGAATCATGCTTATGTTTTTCAGCATAGAAATGTAGAGATAGATGATACGGGCTTGAGAAAAAAGTGTCTTTTTCTGAGAATAGGAAGACAGGTAGGGAACTTATCCTGCATGACCCCTATTCAGCTTCAAAGGTTGATGGAGAAATTATTGCTAATGGCATCATCTCTACTTTAGTAAATTAATTAATTTGTGTCAAAAGAGCTCTATTGCATTCAACTAACCATCAACATGTGCCTGAGCACAGGATCATTACGGGCTGCATTTCTGGGTTTGCCATATGCTTCCTGCATGGTTGGAAGGAATCACAGTAACTTTCTGTGTTTCTGTTTTGCTCTTTACAAGAATGATCACCAAGGTCTGGGAGAAAAAGTCAGATTTCCCATGAGCATGAATGAGTTGTTTCCTGAAGAAACAAAGATGCATCCATTTTTTAAACAGTAGTTTCCTGTGAGCCAGGGTCTGAGGGGGAGACCTCGTACCTCCCGACTCAGCCTGTTGGGATCTCTCTTAGTGGACTGTCGTGGTTTCAGCCCAGCCGGTAACGAAGGACCACGCAGCCGCTCGCTCACTCCTCCCGCCCCCCTCCGGTGGGATAGGGAGGAGACGGAGGAGAGAAAAGAAAAAAAACCTGGAACCTCGAGGGTTGAGATAAGGGCAGTTTACTGGGACAACACAAAAAAAGGTTACAACAACAACAACGGTACTAATGAAAGAATATACAAAAAGAGTGATGCACAGTGCAACTGCTCACCACCCGGAACCCGACGCTCCGCCACCGAAAATCGAGAGCCCTCCCCCCGGCCCGCTCCCCATTTATATACTGAGCATGATGGCACATGGTATGGAATAGCTCCTTGGCTAGTTCAGGTCGGCTGCCGCGGCTATGCCCCCCCACCTCCCAGGTTCCTGTAAAAATTAACTCTATCCCAGCTGAACCCAGGACATGGACCTTCTAAATTGCAAAACATTTTTAGTGCATAATGAGATATAAAACAATGTAACTTTGAGGTGTGGGATTTTTGTGTTTATCCATCCCTCAAATCTATTCATGATGAAAGAAAACTATTTCCCTTTTTCGATGTACCTGTTTCACAAACAAATTGTGGATGCATAGATAGATGGAGATCCAGGTGTCTGGGCTGCAGTAGCCTGCCCCATTCCACACAGGAGAATTTGTTCAGAAACAGCATTTAACCACAACACTTAGAAATCAAATCCAGACACCGGGTCATTCTCAACTATGTTATCATCAATCCTTCTATCATGCTTCACCATCAAATCCCTTTTCCCTCAATATATTCCATTGTTATACTGTTACTAGAGCTGATTCTCGAGTGCAGATTTAAAATTGAGATTGCATGAGTGAGAACTAGCCACAGTATCCACTGATACCTATTTATCTTGGGCAGGATCTGTTAGCTCTGTAACGTTTGTCAAAGCTCTGTTGGCAATGTAATCTAGAGCAATCCTTTCTCTTCTGTCACTGCAAATTCTGCCTGGGAAACTGTAAATCTAAAGCAGAATTCTTGGAGAGTGTTGCAGAGCGAAAACTGAAAGACTGGGAACTGCTGAACGTCAGCAAAGGTTACACAGTCATTTCTCATGTCACTTTGACAGGCTTGCCACTTGCACAAGAGCCAGGAGCAAGGGCGAAGTGTAGAACAGGGATCCAAGGGTGCATGGGGAGAGCAGGGAAATGCACCATTAATCAAGGGCATGCGGGCAGCCCATGGGAAAGCTCCATGTTTCAAAGTGGAGTGACCTTTAGGAAATACCTAGTTAAGCAACATGATTAATGTTCTATGTTCATTGCTTAATCAGTTGCATTATTTATTGCAGAAATGGGTAAAAATAAATAAAAACAAAGTTAAAAGGAACAGCTTTTTAAAGGCAACAGTGGAGTGGTTCTGTTCAGTTGCTAGTTCTGTTTGTTAGATTGAGGACAATTACTGTCTACCTCACAGATCTTCAGAGCACACTTTTTGATGGTGCTGATAGGCACTGTGTACACAGTGAGATTATATTAAATTGCTCAAAGAGACAGTGATACATATTATTGCCCTATTGATTCACAAGATGTTTTACAGTATAAACTGTAAAATCACTGAAACTCAGGTTAAATATTCAGTGTGATTTGGGGTATTTTAGTCATAGAAATCCTATTAAGAGAGAAAAGGATCATACAGCTAAACCCCTGTAAATGGCACTGAACAGTTACCTCTAGTGTACTATAATGATCTTAGTAATGAAGAAGTCATCTGATATTCATTGTCAAGCCATTGATCATAATGGATTCATTCATTATTAATGTAGCTATAGCACAGTGTTGAAAGACCTGTTGCAAAGTGAGCAGGAAGATTACTTTTGCAGAGGAAATCTTGAGCTAACTTGAGATCAATAGTCTTACCTGCTGTGCCAGCAGTATTGCTAGAGAGGAAGTTAAAGGATATCAGTGGTTGACTCTTCAATAAGCTCAAAGAGGAATAAAAATTGAAATTGCTAGGAGACGATATTGAAGCTCTATCAGGAGCCTCAATTTTCCAGGCTCAAATATTACTATCATAAATTGACACAAATTGCTACCCATCATCATTACTGGTTTGAAGATCAAAGACCAGCTTTGGTTACACGAAAGCCCGCCAGCTGGAGGCAGCTAGACTAGAAGACATAAAAGGACCTTTGGGGACAGAAAGGGATCCTTGGACCAGTTCTGCACATGCGGTTGTCACCTACTGTGATGCAAAGTAACTTTCCTTTTAACCCAAAGGGCCATTGTTAATTGAAAGCTCTACCCATGTATTCCAGATGATTTTCGCATATCCCAATTACTAATTCAATCTGTTTATCTTCACTCTACTTAGCTTTGTAATAGTTCTTACCTTTCTGTATCACCTTCAATGTGCATGAAGAAATACTCAACTATGCTGCCTCCTAGAGTAACTATTTAACTTAAAGTACTTCCAAAACAGTTGCAGGATGCAGTAAGTCAATACCCCCTTTCTAAGCATCTCCCCTTGTGTGTCCCGGTTGTGTGATTGCTCCTTGCTTTGCCAGGGGGCAGAAAGGCACATTTGGTTATTCAGGTGAGTGGCTAACACATCATGGTTTTACCCATCATGTTTTTATCTGATGTACCGAGAGCTCTGAAAAGGCTTTAAACAACAATTCCCATGGTGTCAGTTAACTAAAAATGTAATTTTCTTATCAATAGCTCACCTCCACCTTTTTTGTCTTTTCAGATGATTATCTATTTATTTATTAATGCTATTGGGAACAACCAGACCATGTTAAAAGCAGCAATGGAAGATTATTTTCCAGCATTTTAAAAGTCAAGTGGGAAGTTCCTCTTTGATGTACTTTGCTCAGCGGTCCTTTTAGGCATAGAGTTACTTTTGCCTTTGTTAATCATTGTGGTGAGTTGTTGGAATGTTACTTAAAGATTTCTGTGCCACATCTTTGACTGGTGTGAGCAAGCTAGAAGCTGAGCATCTGACACTTTTGTTTTCCTGTTTCAGTGAAACCATACACACCAGGGATTGCACTGGCATTTTGTGTTTGTTTCTTCCATAAATACCTTTTTTTTTTTTTCCCCAATACCTGTATTTACTCCTTAAGCAGGTGGACTATGATGAAATTAGAACTGGGTTTGAAACTGGCATGTGGGTGGCATTTTACCATGTAATCCTCAGAGGGAAGATGTCACTTTATTTCATTTTTTGGTCAGAAGGCGGCAGTGTTCCTTTCTGCACTATTCCTTCTCTTGTGTTCTCCCTAAAATACTAATCAGTTGGGACTTACTGATCACCTCCAATTTTTGAGACAACTGAACTCCATTCTCTCAGCACTGAGGTCCAACCTTCGTATTTCTGCCTATGGTGTTGTAGGATCACATTGCCTTCATATACATACTGTTCATCCTAATGCTAAGGCCCATCTTCAGCTTTTGTAGTTTGTGTAGCTTAAGAATGTAGAATATTATTTAAGTTAAAGTAGTAATGTCAATCTTCATGTACAGTGGATGTAGATCTTCAGTAAGTTAAGCAAAGTTCATAAGAAATGGTACCTGTTCAGCTGAACTCAAACACGCCCCACAGTTGAGATGCTGCAAGGGTTTTTCAGAGGAATTTGCACAGGTATCTTTATAACTCTTAGTTTTCTGAATATACTTCTGATTTTTCAGCACTCAGATCCTATGGTGTAGCAAGTATTATTTCTTTTAGCAACTTTTCCTTTTCTGACCAAAGATAGTGAGTAATTAAACCAGTCTTGATATGGTCAAAAAACATGTTCTTAGTTCATTTCAGAGAAACTTAGGTGTTTTTATTTTCCCCCTCTTTGAGCAGAGATACTTTTACCTCAGAGCAATAAAGCATCTGTCTAGCAGGATTTTAAGGCTGCAGAACAGCAAAGCAGCAGGCTGAAGAAGGTTGCCAAATGCAATTCATACCTTAAATATTAAAACAAATTATAATTTTCTTCATACTTTGATAAAGAGTGTACTGATGGAGTGGCTGTCTTAATGCAGGTGTGCTGGGTGGGAGACAGTAAAGTCATGTCTTGATTTGTCCCCTTATGTGTTTCAGGAGTATACAGCAACATTTTACAGCCCAGCACAAATAGACAAAATATGATGTTTTTTAAATAATGCCCAGCTCTGAAATGCCATAGAAATCAGTGCAAATTCATTGATTCATATGTAAAACACCCCTGTATACAGGTAGAAACCTAATGAATGCTGTTTAAATGTAAATATCTTAAAATAATAAATAACAAATATAATAATTTTAGTGACCTACTATGCCATCTGGACACTCACAAATCTATGGGACCCGATGGGATCCATCCAAGAGTACTGAGGGAACTGGCGGAGATCCATGCCAAGCCACTCTCTATCATCTATCAGCGTTGCTGGTCAACAGGGGAGGTCCCAGAGGACTGGAGGCTTGCCAGTGTGACTCCCATTTATAAGAAGGGTCAGAGGGAGGATCTGGGGAACTACAGGCCTGTCAGCCTGACCTCGGTACCAGGGAAGATTATGGAACGGTTTGTCTTGAGAGCACTCGTGTGGCAAGTCCAGGACAAGAAGGGGATCAGGCCCAGTCAGCATGGGTTTACGAAAGGCAGGTCCAGCTTGACCAACCTGATCTCCTTCTATGTCCAGGTGACCCGCCTAGTGGATGAGGGAAAGGCTGTGGATGTTATTTTCCTAGACTTCAGCAAGGCCTTTGACACTGTCTCTCATGGCATACTCCTTGAGAAACTGGCATCTCGTGGCCTGGATAAGTGCACTCTTCACTGGGTGAAAAACTGATTGGATGGACAAGCCCAGAGGGTTGTGGTGAATGGGGTGAAATCCAGTTGGTGGCGGGTCACTAGTGGTGTCCCTCAGGGCTTGGTGTTGGGCCCCGTTCTGTTTAATATCTTTATCAATGATTTGGATGAGGGGATTGAGTCCACCCTCAGCAAGTTTGCAGACGACACCAAGTTGGGAGGCAGGGTCGATCTGCTTGAGGGTAGGAAGGCTCTACAGAGAGATCTGGACAGGCTGGACCGATGGGCTGCGGCCAATCGTATGAAGTTCAACAAGGCCAAGTGCCGGGTCCTGCACTTCGGTCACAGCAACCCCATGCAGCACTACAGGCTTGGGGAAGAGTGGCTGGAAAGCTGCCTGGCAGAGAAAGACCTGGGGGTGCTGGTTGACAGCCAGCTGAATATGAGCCAGCAGTGTGCCCAGGTGGCCAAGAAGGCCAATCACATCCTGGCCTGTATCAGAAATGGTGTGGCCAGCAGGAACAGGGAGGTGGTTGTTCCCCTGTACTCGGCACTGGTGAGGCCGCACCTCGAGTACTGTGTTCAGTTTTGGGCCCCTCACTACAGGAAAGACATTGAGGTGCTGGAGTGTGTCCAGAGAAGGGCAACCAAGTTGGTGAGGGGCCTGGAGCACAAGTCTTATGAGGAGCGGCTGAGGGATCTGGGGCTGTTTAGAGAAGAGGGGGCTGAGGGGAGACCGTATAGCTCCCTACAACTACCTGAAGGGGGGTTGTAGTGAGGTGGGTGCTGGTCTCTTCTGTCAGGTGGCTGGAGATAGGACGAGAGGAAATGGCCTCAGGTTGCAGCAAGGGAGATTTAGGTTGGATATTAGGAAAAATTTCTTTACTGAGAGGGTTGTCAGACATTGGAATAGGCTGCCCAGGGAAGTGGTTGAGTCACCATCCCTGGAGGTATTCAAAAAGCGGGTAGACGGGGTACTCCAGGGCATGGTTTAGTGGGCATGGATGATGGTTGCACTCTATGATCTTGAAGGTCTTTTCCAACCTAAATGACTCTATGATTCTATGATTCTAATAAAATGACAAAGTACAACTTCTCTTTCATTCAAATAAACATTAGTATGTGAAACCTTTAAGTGGCTATCAAAATAATGAAAAATAAAAATGTCTTTCAAGAAATAAAATCCATACCCATTTTAAGCAAGCTTGAATCTATGCTGGTAATGACATAGTTCTGTAAATGTAGGAGCTGAAATAATTCTCCAAAAGCTGCTGTATCAACATTCCTGGACAGAAAACATGCCCATGCATCAATTCATAAACTTGTTCTCTTGCATGCCTGCACTTCTGCCATCTGTTAGAGTGGCATTTTGCCCACTCTAGGAAATAGTGTTTCATTTTCTGTGGTGTACAAATATTGACTTGCTTTCTAGAGAAATCCTGAAAAAATACAGCTATTCTTTCTGGTTTTTTCTTCCCATACGTTTCTTCTTTTCAAGCACTATTGCTGTATGCTTTCATTGGAAGCATAATGGATAGTTCAGTCTTAGTCTTTTTCCCATTTGCCAAAATCTTTTCTGAGCATCCAATTTTCAGCTGCCTCTGGATGACCAAGAATTCCACAGGTTTGATGGTACTGGCCATTCAGCTGGTGTTTTCAGAATTTAAACATTAAGCTTGTCTTATCTTTTACCTGGCCACAAAAGGATGAGACACAACCACTGTCCCTGTGCTCCCTGAAAGTCAGCTGACAACCTGTCCATGCTAATGTGCCCATCAGTGTATCTGAAACAAAACAGTGCAGTGAACTTTCCCTTGTAGAAACTCCCAAACAGATTTCTTAATCTTGGGGATGACAGTGATGAATATTTATGCTATTTTGCTGAGCCCCCAAGCATTGCTCTTAACCTCCTAATTTGAATTCCTGATGTAATGCCTGTGAAAGCTGAATGACCTGTTTTGTTCTCAACTCAAAATGTGTTCCTGCATTCTCCAAGTCACTAACTCCACATGATTTCATGTGAAATAATTTCCAAAGCTCTCATATCAAATTAAAAAAGGCGACAGCTAAACAGGTAACTTGCATGTGGCTCACATGAGTTCTCTTCATCACAGTGCTGAACTCACATTCGAATAAAGAAATGCCGAGAGAGACAGTAATGCCCCCTATAGAAAAGCAACATATACAGGAATAATTGCAGGATATATGCAGTGCATGCCAAATGTGGGCAGTAAAATGAAGGTTTTACAAGTGCCTGAGTGATCTGTGAGTGCAAGGGGAGCTGGGAGGCCCAAGCAGGAATGGGCTCGTAGGGAAATGTCAGTCAGCCAAAGAGCAGCTTTTGTTGTGAATTTAAGTCTCAGTGGCAGAATTTGCTTGTTTGTCCCAGAGTATCGAATTTGACTGATGGCTTACAGAGGTTTCCTTGAGATCACTGGCAGGTATTTTTAATTAGAGGCAAAGATGCTGTGGAAGCTGAGTGAGGAGCCACGACTCCCTCTGTGTCAATGGAATTCCTCTCTTTATACCAGCTGCATTGCACAAAGGGACTGTGAGAGGAATTGTATTAGGGCAAACTCCTGGCTGTGCTGGAAGTTGCAGCCTCTTAGTTTTCATGTCCCTTCTGTCCCGATCCAATATCGGGGAGGGTTCTTAAATGATCCCAAGAGCGAGATTAAGACACAAACAAGGTCAGATGCCGTACAACCTTACAAGTTTTATTTCCTATAACAACTGATAATAACGATAGGACAGAGGGAAAAAGAAAGGAAAAAAGAGGCAGACCTAAGCAAGAAAGCGGGAGAGAGATAGCAAGACTAGTTACCACCACCATGAAGCCAGCAATGTCCCGTTGACTCGGTCTCAATGGAGGAGGTGGAGGTTCCAACTTCCAGGTTCCAGCCAAAGTCCCAGTTCCAAGCGCTGCAGCTGCTCTTCAGTTGCTTCTCAGTTCAGTTTACAGTTTTGCAGTTCTTAACTTGCAGTTCTTAGTTTGCAGTTCTTAGTTTGCAGTTTTTAGTTTGCAGGTCTTAGTTTACAGGTCTTTGAGAGGGGAGAACGCAGCTCTTTTATTGTCCCGGTCCCCACGATTTCTCCGAAAAGTCCACCCCTTCCCACGGAGCTCATTATCCTATGTGCTGCCCCGTGTTCCTCCATGGGTGCATGCCCAGGTGTTCTCGGTGGTTTCT
This sequence comes from Harpia harpyja, assembly GCF_026419915.1. Taxonomy (NCBI): domain Eukaryota; kingdom Metazoa; phylum Chordata; class Aves; order Accipitriformes; family Accipitridae; genus Harpia; species Harpia harpyja. The sequence continues at coordinate 30,709,086 of NC_068947.1, forward strand.
TCACCTTGCTCGTGGGCAAGCACAGCTTGGTAGGCACTGCTAGCTTCAGGCAGATATGGTGGTTTCTTCAGGGACATTTTGTCTCCCTGAGCGCGTTCTGCCCCGCAGCAACAGGATGTTGAGGCTGGCAAATGGTTGCTTTGCAGCAGCAATGTCGAGACAAACGTTTCTGGCTGACACAGTCTCTTACACCTTCCCAGGTAAATGTTACCAAGAATAGTGTCAAACAAGAGGGACTGAAAGGGTGGACTTAATTTAAAAATATTTTATGGGAGTGGCTGCAGACCAAGGAGTGGTTGACGCACATACCGGACTAGTAAGAAGATGAATCTATTTTTGGACTGGCTAGAGTAAAAGTCTATGCATGAGAAAAGAAGGATGCTAACCAGAGAAGCTAAGAGAAATGTCCTGGGACCTTGACCTCCTTGCAGGTTCTTCTCTCCCCTGCAGATCCTAGTGCTTCTTTCCCACATATAAAGCTGCATGTCCACTCCACTTGCCATCAGTCATCCTGCTACTCATGCTTGCTCTTCCTTTTTCCAGTTCCAAATTCATTCTTTTTGTCTGTCATTCCCATAGCAATTTGCCAGAGGCATAGCATTTGCACACAGGGGGATTCTCATTTGCTGTTATAAATATAAAATGCAAAAAGAGAAGTTGGTTCAATAATATATAATAGAAAGGCCCTTTAAAATTGGCCAGGTGCTGCAGCTATTTACAGAAGACTTTGCACTAACTGTGGTAAAGCTCAATATTTAATTTATACCTGGTAAGAAGTTTGGCAGACAAGTGCAGATACTATATATGTATTATAGATGTAACTGATAAATGTTTAGCAGCATCACAGTATTGTGTATATTTACATTTTAAGTTGCATTATATATATTTATATACATATATATACTCTGCATGTAAACACACACATAAAAATGGCTTTGTGTTTCCTAAAGATACATAAACAATCTACAGAGCATATAAATTAGTTGATTCTGTACTGTGGCCTTTTAAAATAAATGTAGCTGCACTTGGAGCTGCTTTTGGAAACGCATTTCACGTAGAATACAATCTAAATAATTTATGTTCCTTAAATAGAAATATTTGGTATGTACTTATGTGTTTACGCATATGCATACACACATGCACATGTATATGTTTATAAGTGTATCATTATGTCCATCCTTCAAAAGAGGCTTCCGAGAACCAGGCTTTAAAATCCCTGTTAGTTCCCTATTGCCATTTGGCAAGAGTGTGCGTTCATCCACGACCATTAATATATATGAAGGCGGTAAATAATGCTTGTGACAATGGCAAAAAATAATTCTCCTCCAGAGTGCAAGAACAGACTCTTTCTTTTGGGAAACAGGTACTGTAGGTAAATTTTCAAAGGTCATTTTTGTGGAGGTGACTCAAAGCGACCATTCTAAACTACCAGCCCCCTGATTTCATTTAGTGCACATCTGGAATGGGAACTTAACTGAGCAATACGTAGGGCTTTTCAAATACATCTGGTGGCCCAAACATGTCTTAGTGTTTTTCATATGCTTGCACAGCATGCAGTTGCAGGCATGAAGTAATATCAATGATTTGTTCCTCCCCTTCCAACTACACTTCATTTATACGAAAAAAAGAAAGAAAAAAAAATCCTGCAAAAGAATACTGAGATTAGAGGAAATAGCTTCTTGAGATTCACTCTCTTCTCTCAGTTTGGTTTATATTCTGCCCACTGGGATTGTCAGTATTGAAACTGAAATCCTTACTTACATGTCAATAAAATGTCACACTAGTGACTGTTATGCAAGTAACAATAATGGTAATAAAGTGATAAAGTTCATGGACTGAGAAGACCATGAACTGAGAAATGACAACTTGAGATGGAAAAACTAGATAAAAGAGAAACATGAGATATACTGTGATCGGACTATCAGTCTACCATTAGTGTAGCTAATGAAGAAGGAAGACCAGATTTAGGAAGCAGCTAGAATGCTATAGATGTAGGCAAATGAGTACTTTGAATAGTTGCTGTGTGAAAAAAAGGAATTCCCTAAATCGACTGTAGTAGAGCTGGAAAATAATTTTCAGTTTGGATGACAATAACTCTCAGTACAGTTTATTTTAATGGTTCAGGGATGGTCACAATATAGAATTTTTTTCAGATAAGTTTTTATTATTTTGAGGTATGGAGGAAATAGAAAGTTGTCTTCATCCGAGTGTGAATATATATATCCTTTTTGCTGTCTTGGCAACAGTGAAAGTTACTAACCTATGTGCCAGTTAAGAGCTATGTTTTTGTTTCTGCTGCAAGAAGTTTTCATACAACTATGCAAGATAGAAAATAAATCAATAATAGCAAAAATAAATTATTTTTACATACCCATAGGAACATTGGCTTTCTGGCATATGCAAAACAATAATTTACAATTGCTATAGAAAATTATAATTATACCATGTAAGCTATTAGAGAATGATTTCACATTAAATTTTCCTATGTTTTAAACCACATGGCCCTCCACATTCTGCTTTCAGTTGCAATAGTGCTGTTATATTAATATAACTCTGATAACCAGGAGAAAACTGTAACTAGCAATATTTAGCAAGGCATGATCGAGTAGCTTCTTCGAGTAGTTTTTCTGACACAATTTAAAGAACTAAATTCAAATCATGTTAAAGTATATGGCTTTCTCTAAGAAATAATTTGTCAGACTGCAATGACATTTTCAGTCTATGGATAGGATACGGAGATACAAAAATCAGTGGATTATGACATATTTACATAGGATTTCTTTTGGAAGGGAGCTTGTATTGCTGTTACTTGCTAAATGTAGTTTTGCAAAATTAAGACAGATCATTACTGAATATCTTTCAGCATGGTCCTTTTGAAGTAAATACATATATAGTGATTTTACATCATTTGAATATGTGGTCTTTATAACGTCCAAAGGAATAATAAACAAGACTGTGTTACTGGTGTGCATTGTACACTAGTACCTGAGAGGTTTTAGGGAACGAGCACAAGAATTTTCATATTGGAATACTCAAGCACACTGCCCAATGTGCTCATTAAAATATCTAAATTAGATCATTCTTCTAAAATACAGTGTATACTCCAGCACAGAGTCATTCCCTCTTTCATTAACCTAACAGTAATGATTTCATGAAGTCCAGAATGTTGAAATATGTCACAGAAGACAATTAACAGAAAAATGCATTTGCTAAAGAATTATTTGGAAAGAAAATCCCAAGATATGTCCAAAGAAGGGTTGTTATCTATTGCTAGAAAAATAATTGGTTATATGGCATGGAATCTCATTACAGCTAAAAATATTACAGTCACTATTTCAGTGATAAAAAACTAATCTATTTCATTTCATACAGCCTGAATATGTTAGGAAGTATGCACCCTGTAAGAATTTGCCTGATTTTTATGCAGAGAGGGGTATCTCTTAAGCTGGTGCGAAGAGTCTTCAGGTTGATTCCAAGAAAGCCCAGTGCGAGTGAGCAGCTCTTTTCCACTGTGGCCAGCGGATGTGGTTAGGCAGCCTTTTCATCAGCAGCCTTGCCGGTTGAAGGGGGAGCTGCGGTCTCTTCCAGGGCTGGGTGGAAAGATGAGATGGGAAGGGTATACCTCCTTCTCAGTTTCTTCTAACTAGCTCGTAGTCCTCCTTAAATGAAGATTTTGTTCAGGCAATATAAACTGATTATGCTTCTACATATATTAGTTTATGCATTGATCAATATGTCTTTAAACTCAAGTATTTTCAGGGTTGATATTGATGGTATCCTTGCTGGAGTGAAGGGTGCTTAAGTAGCACTTTCAAAAAAAAATCTGAATCTGTATTTGCTAAGCTAATATATATGTAGAATAACCATTTTAAAATTATACCACCCTATTTTGGTAAACCAGATTTAACCTCAGAGGATTTATCTGTAAAATGCTGCTAAATCTTTTTAGTTGGGGGAGTAGGACTGTAAGAATAAAACCAAAGAAGATTGGCTGGCTTTCAGCAGCAGCAATTTATTTCTCTTGTATAAACAGGAAATATTTTCAAAGATCTACTGTCCCAGGTTTCAGACCCACCAAGTAACATAAAGAGGTTTAACTTTGACCTTGATTGCTGCAAATCTTTTGCCATTAGGATTTCATGGGCTCAAGCCTAGATGTCAGTGGCTATTAAAGAGTCTGTCAAGGTTTAGGTAAGTATATGAACATTTTAAAGGTTACTGTATCCATACAGAATTCCAATGCATTTTTTTTTTCCTGGACAATATTAACCGAATATTATTTATGTAAGAAGCTTCATATAGAATACTTTTTCAAACCATATATGGCATATCTAATATTGCAAACATATTTGCGGTTTTCACTCAAGCCTTACTCAACACAATTGTATGGGAGTTAATCTGTGAGTAAAAGTGTAGATGAAGACTGCAAGCATTTTGACTTTAATGTACTCTCTCACCAATGTAATGGAATAAAACTAAGTCTCACACTGTTGTATTGTAATTGCTAGAAAATGACTGAGCCCTTGTAACATTACAAAATAGCTTTTGTTTACATTTTTAATGGAGGGTTTTCTTTATCATTCTGTAACGCAGTGTATATGTTAAATTTACAGTATCTACATAACAATAGTTTACATGCCTTCATATGCTTTAAGACATGAGCGTGAGTGTTCCCTGAGGCTTGGGGGGGGACCCAGGATTATCCTTTCACTTGGTATTTGTTGGCTTTATTTTTAGAAGTACTGCACAATCTTTAGTGTTCATTTTTCATTTTGTTTTCAATCTTATCTGAAAGGTAGTATTTCAAGATGCCAGATGTCATTATACCTAGTGGCAATTAACTAGAAAAACAAGATCCTCTGTTCAGGCTTTCACATACCTGAACTGGATGACCCAGAAAAAAATTGGCTACAGGTTGAATTATATTGACATTTATTTCAGTCAGAATTCTGAAATCACCATTTTTCCAGTAAATCAGTATTGATTAAATTGATATAAGTTCAAATTTAATTATATTAAGAATTTATAGAATTAAAAATCATAGTCAAACTAATAATCTGTAATTAATCTCTCAATAATAGCATGCTGAGAATTTACATAAGATAATTCTGACACTGAATAACTGTGACCTTATGAAGTTCATATGTGTTAGACTTTAAGCACTCATTGTATACCATAACTTGAATATTTTAATTATTTGTATGTACTGAGAGAGTCACTGCAGGTTTTTTTCTCCATCTTCTTTATTTCCCTAATAACATGTTACTTTTGTTCTGTTCCAGTGGAAATTTTGAGGTTTAATGCCATTGTATGAAACTATAAATAAATCAGTACCCTTGTAATGTTCTTTGTAGACTAAAAAGGCAGACTGAAAGCGGCATAAAGGAAATGGCTGGTAGAAGTTAGCACACTGCAAGCAAAGGCTGGAGCTCTGTAGAACGTACATCATGACAGCCAGGTCGGATACAAACACTGCAAAACTCATACCCTGGATCCAACTCTCAAAGCTCTCAGTCAAGGCAATGGTTTAAGTAATTTTAATATTCACTATAAAGTACAAAGCTAGGCACTGTCCTACAAATATTCACAGAAGATAAACTTGAAATAAACTGGCTTCTAAATATACTTTGGTTGTAGATCTATTTGTAATGCTTAGTAATGCTACTGCGACTTAATAGTCCAGGTGCTGTAATGACACATCGCTTTTTTTATTTCTTCCCCCAAAACACCCACCATTAGTTAAGAGACTGCCCTGCCCTGAAAGATAATCACTTACATCCATGTGCACACTTTCATTACAGAGATCAGCTGAACTATAGCAGTGTCCAGCTGCATAGAAAACTTATCATTAAAATTTGGGAAAATTGTGCACTTCAAATGAGTACAGAATATTGTAGCATATTATTTCACCACCATGAGAACTTCAGACCCAGATTCTCCTATGTAGACTGAACACTGAATATCAAACCAGGGCAGGGTACTCAATGCGCCGGGTCCACATTAAACATCTTCTGAATCTCCAAGGTAAACACCAACCCACATTTCTGTGGTGCCAGATGGTGTCCATGGTAAGAATGAAATAATCTGGGCACAGAATCTGTATTCTTTAGTGTGGCAGATAAACCGAAAACATGCAAGCTGCCCATGTCCAACAGAAATGTAAACTCCTATGAAAACAAAATAAAATATTTTCTTCTATGTGGAGAAGGTAAAAAAATTAAAACTATTAAAAATGGCTGTTTACAAGTGTGGCTTTAATTGCCCTCATAAGGTTTTGGGGTAGTATAGTAAGGAGCATAAACACATCTATCCAAAACAGTTAGTAATTCCCTGTAATTTCTGAGACACTTCAGGCAAATGAGTCATAAGTTCTGGTTTCTGTAGCACACACAAATGGAAGTATACTTAAGAACACTATTTTCTTGCAGTCATCTTAGGCACACTTTTTATTTTTATAACCTCGCCATTGTGTATTGGTATTTATGGTATAGCATTTACAATTAGAACAAAACTGTTCTATTTGCATAGTGCTTTAAGTGCTGTAAAGTGGTTTATTAGTACTGTTTTTCAAACATTTTCCAAAATCCCATCATCAAACTAAAGAACATTCAAGGGTTATAGGTAAACATAAAGCTTAGATACCTTTTCTGTTTCTAATGAACCTGCCAAAACTCTCTTGAGTTTATGTGAACTAAAATGAACTGACAACTAATCTTAAGGAGAAACAGATACAAATTTGCTAACACTTTCAAATCACAGATTCCCCTTCAACATTACTTTGTAAATGCAATTAAATATGACAATCTTAGAGGAGACAGAGCTATCTGAACGATTAATTCCTCAGGTATTTTATTTAGCAATTTCTTTATATCACTGAATTGTGGAAGGGCTCATTCAGAGCATAAACTGTAATGCATGGTAAGTTTAATAAAACTTTCTATTTGAAGTTAATACAAAGCAAGGTTTCAAACTTAGGCACTGTTTGCTGTTGAGGTATCAACTTATATTACAATAGACTGTAAGCAAACTGAAAAATTTAAAATCTTGCTTAAAAAGGCCTTCAAAACAAGAGAAGGTCTTGGATGTTTTTTATGAAGGAGCAAATAATTCATTTGGAGAGTTGCAGAAAACCTTAGGACCACTGATAAAGCTATTTCTGTCCTTCAAATCCACTGATCAGGCATGTTTTCCCAGGAGATAGAGTAAATTAGATTTTCACCTTTCATGGACTGAATAAACCCCCTAGTCCGTTCTAACAAGTGGGTGTCTCTGGCTTTTTGCATCCAGTGTCCCACATTTCTGCTATTTTGAAATTCTCTTTTCTGCTTTGATTTCAGGCTCTTTTCTTCTGTTGTTTCCTTGTCTGACTTTCCTTTCCATCGTGCCACCCTAACCTCTTTGCCTACTGCCTCCTCTTCTATTCTCATCTGTTCAGAGATGAAATTAGTTTCCATTTATGTACTCCTCCTTTCACTTTCCAAATACTCCTCTCCAAAGTGGCCCCTTCTTCACTGTCTTCTCATTTACAAATACTCAGAGTGCTGATAAAGTCAAACTTTCTTTTGAGGGTGATAATCATTCATTGCATACGCTTAAAGAGACCACTCAATCTCTGTATAAAGACAGGTTACCCCGGGAAAAGTTAACCATGACTCACTGTCATTAAGATATGTTTCTACATATGTTGAGCTGCCCTGATCTTTACTGCAATAGCTGCTCTTGATGCAGCTACTCTTTGCTGACTGCTTGCTAACTCCAGTAGGTCCCACAAGTTCAGGGGGAATGACTGGTTGGAGGAGCACCGTCATTCTGACCTCCTTTCTGCATTCCCCGGTTAACCTCAAAAGTCCAGCCTGGTTGAAGGGTAAAAAAAAAAAAACCCAACAGGGCTAACAAATACCTAAATTGGACCCTTTTTCATATACAAAAAGAAACCCAAAACAAACAAACAAAAAACCAAACCATTTTTTTTAAATGAAGCTTCTACAGTTTAAAGCAACATTAGCATATGTCTAGGAGTGAACTTTCTGTAGATGTTATTCCATGCTCCAGATGCCAGACATTGTTTCATTGATGTGAATCTTGGGTGTGTAAGCAACTTTAATGTCTTAAAGCAACTAAGCTGTAATATATATATATAGTTTTCAGAATTGGAGTTTGCATCTGTGATTTTTCTGTAGACTTTCTGTGCTGTAGTCATTCCTTGCAATCCTACTACTGGATGTATTTGAGAGACCACAGGCACTTACCAAGCCACTGTGGCAGCTTGCTTCTGGCCCTTGTGGGGTCCTCACTGGAAGACACAGGGAACTTTTTCCTTCTACAGATCATCAGTGGACAAAGACCACTGGTAGCCATAGTTCTTGGGAAGCATTTCTAAGGAGCGAGCATTTCAACGCATTATTAATTTTATCACTGTTATTTTAATGACGTAACATAAACCAAAGCAGTGCTGAATTTCTGCTATGATTAAGATTCGGTTTCCAGATAGCGTAGAAGATGCACAAAATAAAAAGAAGCTTTCTGAATATTAACACTGACTCATGCTGTAACATAAATAAGAATTTACAGTTATGAGTCAGAGAAATTAAACCATCAGATGGATTGGAAACAGGAGCAGACATCCAATAAAGTACCATGTCTTTCCTGCTGTTTGATAAATTAGAAGTTAACATTTCCACACATGAATGTAATCTGCCAAGTAAAATTACTTTAACTGCTGTCAGATGTTTCTCTTATCTGTAAATACTGAGTTTTTCCATATATAACCTGTTAAATCTGGATTCTCTCAAGCTATTGAATATGTTTATTTTAGGCCAATGCTTGCTGTGAAAATGCATAATCTGGCTCAACTCAAACCTTATCAACTACTTTCTGAACAAACTGTAAATTAAACCACGATATAGTAGCTCATATTGATTGTAAACAACTGTAAACAAATGTTTAAACCTTTTTTCCTAAGAAAGGCATTTACCTAGAGCAAAGTTTTCCAATATTTTTTCAGCTTGTGGATTTTTAAATGTGGGTTCCTTGGTAGCTCATTTGTTCTCATGGCAATAGGCATGTTTTTCTTAATTATTTCTGCAGATCCCTAAACCCAAAGACCCTAAGGAATGGAAAACACAGAGGAGAGTCCTATTAAGCCACCTACCTATTACTTATTGGGTTTTTTAATCACCTTCCTTCAGATGTCAGGGTGTTAGATGAGATGACTACCAAAGGTTTGGATATGCACATTAATCTGTTTTCAAACTGGCAGATTTCCTTCCTCATGCCTGAGGACCGAGAGACCAGAGCGCATTGTGAGTGAACTCCTTCCTACAGATCTGATCAGCACAAAAATTTCTTGTTCAGGGAACAACATTTTTTAGCATATGTAATATCTGAATTACTTGTACATGAGGCTTTGTCTCTGTTGTGGATTTTGTTTCTTCTTTTGTTTTTCAAAAGGACACTACTTAGCTTTCCTGGTCACTGTTTTCTGGCTTACTGTTTTATGTAGCCTGAGGATATATCCCAAGCTTCTGGTGCACCAGAGTAAGATCCCATGTTTGAATAAGCCAAAAGAAGGACGCCTACTTGAGCTTTACTTAGAAATGCCTTTTTCAGGGCACATTTTAAAAATATTCTGTTGTGAACGCGTTGTGTTTCATACAGTGTGCGCATGGGTTTGGGTGTGCACATAAAGTCTACTTGCATTTTTATATCAGTATCAGTGCCCTTAACTGTAGGATCATAACCTCTAGGAACTTGCTAAACACATAACAAATAGTGTACACTATATATACTTTTACAAAGGTAATTGATTTTACGAATAGCCGCTCTTATCTACACAGAAATTACTTCTTCAGCTTCAAAAAACTATCATTTCTGTTTATCACTTTAGGTGGTAGCTCCAAATTACACATGCAGTATTTCAGTCTCTGTATTCATATTAAAATGTGTACATTTGGGATCTATTTACTCTAGATCAAACTTTTTTAAAAATAAATATTTTAGATCAAATATTTTAAAGTTTATTTTTTGATTAAAACTGAAATATGTCTCAGTCAAAAATTTCTGGACAGCTACAGAGTTTGACTAATCATGAATAGTAACACACGTGCACTTTTATTAAGAACTTTTACATCTTGGTGTCAACATGCAAATGATTGTATGCAATCTCCCATGACAAGTGCAGTTATTATTGAATATTATTGAGTTCAGTTGGCACTCATGAAATAACTGGCAAGGCAACAGATTGCAGCTGTGCCATTTCGCTTTTGGGCAGGTTCAGTTTCCTTTCTTTTCTTTTCATATTTTTCTCCAGCAAAACATACTTTTTTTAGCTTGTAAAAACCTTTGGGGCACAGCGTGAAACCATTTATTCATGGGGTGAAAGGTTTTTTTAATGGACAGCAAAAGCTCACAGTATGAGCATGGTGCTGGTCTGCCTCTTGAGTCATAAAAAGCAAGAAACTGTTAAAAATGCAAAACTTTTTAATAAGTAAGTCCTAAGAACAAACATCTAATATTTCACAAGGAAGGACAAATTTCACTTTAAATCATATATGCTTTTTATTTTATGGCAGTTGTTTTCAGTATAACAATTTAAAATGTTTCAAAATTGCAAAATGCAATTATTCTATTAATTTAATTGTGTACGTAGAGCACTTCAATGCTGTGCAAAATAAACATTGAACAACATCTCCCCTCAAAATGTTTTGTGTGTGTAAAGGGTGTTTATCGTAGCAGTGTTTCCAATGAGACATAACAGAACAAGCTAGCAAGCCTGAAATGAGACGACAGGCCTCAGTCAAGTGATTTTCCCTATTTAGTGCTATGTGCATTGTATTCTTTTAAGGCACCATCTTAAATACAGCCAATTCCACTGAAGAAAATTGGAGAGCTTTAAGTCAGATTCTAAATCTAAGAAGCATATGTTTTGAGTTTATTAAAAATATTTCTGTAGGTAATAGGTACCTTTCTAAAAAGGTAGAGTCTTTCAGATGATTTTTAATACAGAAGAGACATACTATAATCACAACTTTGAGAAATCATATTTCTGCGATCTATACTATTGTTCAGTAGTAATTATTGAAAATGTGATTTTTTTTTTTAAGAAGCTTGTGTGTGAACACTTACTAGGAGTATGCATTACCCAAGATGATATGTCCACATACATTTAGGTAAAGGCCATGGTACTAGGATATATGAAGTAGCTTCTGTGTTTCAAAAAAAGTTCGGGAAAAAGTAAGAATGTTTAATGCCCATAAAACTGCTTCGTATACCTGCTACACTAACTATCTTGAAAGGATATTATTCAATGTAACATTTAAAAAATTGTAATGAAGATGACAAAAGTACTGTTTTTTAATGAATGGGATGCGTTTAACTCAATCAGCTTACTGATATGCTCTCAGAAAGCCAACAAGTAATGGGTTTTTCTCTGGCTTAGCAATGGATTCACCTGGAATATTGCTAGAAAAGACGGACACAACTTGAAACACGAGATAGTGAGAGTATGTCTTGGACTTGAGAATATGGGTTAAAGGATGACTGCTATAGAGAAGATGGGGTAGAGGTGGGGATTGAATCAGTAGTAATAGCTATTCCATTTGGAAGTAAAGCCACGGTATTCATCACTGTTTTGCACATTCTTTTCTTAATTTCATCATCATCAGGTATTCAAGAGATTGAAGTCCAAAGCTTCTTTTCCAGCAATGTGCTGGGAAATATTACTTGAGGTGTACTATGCTTTATGCTGGATGACTTCTGCAGCTCATACATCATCCTTTGTAAAGGAAACATGAATATATCTGTATCAATTAAGCAAGTGGATTTCTCAGTGCATTGTTAATTCTTCATGTTTGGCAGAGTGCAAGTAATTGTGAAAGGGCTTGCATCAAGTTTCTGAAGTAATGCATATGCTTTCTGTTTTACTGCATGTTTAGAGTAGAACTACCTCTCTAGCAGGTTATTTAATTTATATCCTTTTTTAAATAAAATAAATTATTCTGATGAATGAAAAATCATCAATTCCCATTTATGGAGAGAAGAGAGGTTGCTAATAACTAACAAATAATTTCTTCAGATGAAGCATGTCTTATGGAATTAAAAAAAAAAACCAGAAAGTTAACTGGTTGGAATAAAAATATTTGAATGTATTCACAGATTCCAAAATTTTATGGCTACTTTAAGTGGGAATTTGTTAATGTGATTTTTAAATAATGATTTAGAAATCATTGATTCTTAAATAATTATTCTGACTGGTTTTTAATTAATTATCTTAAGTGGTGCTAGCAAACCAAGGAAGGTGTACAATGTGTATAGCAGATGGCATCTGTTTTCTTTCTTTGTGTGCAGGGTATGGTGGTTGCATTTTGTTAAGGGTGGCTGGCTGCAGAGCCAGGAGGAATGCAGGTTGCTTCCCTGGTCCTGGCTGGTCTGTGCTACGTCAGGTGAATCATATGCAGGGAAAGGGAGTTTTCCCGTCCTGGGAGCCCCAAGGCACAGGAGAGAGCTCTCCAGAGAGAGGGCAAGGCAGCAGAGGCTGAGGGTGTGGGAACTCACCAAGCAGTGCCCAGACCTGTGCTCCTCAGAGGCAAGAGGGCAAAGAAATCCAGATGAGCAGTTGCAAAGTAGGCGTTTGTTGACTTGCTGGACTAAGATGAAGCCCCGCTGAAATAATCTGTCCTGTGTGACTGTGAAAGGTAGGGAAGATACATATTTACAAAACCTGTTATTTCTATTCTTATTCTGAATTTTCCCTGGTGTAGAAACTTCCCTGTTGCAGTCTGTGTTCAGGTAAATCCTTGTGTATGCTCTTAAAGCCTTTGAGTGTGTTCAGTTCTAAAACAGATACCTCTCAAAGCCCTGGCTAGCTTGTGTCCCATCCTAGGTGGCCTTTCAGAGAACCCACTCTGTTCACTGCTCACATGGGAGATGAGATTCTTGGGAGGCTGAGGGGGAAGGAGGAGACAAATTTCAAAAAGCATGTCAGAAATATGTCATACTTACTACTTAAGTAATGTACATTTCTGCTATCCTGTTGTCTTTTCCAAGCAGCTGTGCTTAAGGTGTGAGTTGGAGAAACTGTTTCCAAATAAAGTGAACAGGTAACTGCAGACCAACAGCAATTCAGGGCCATTTGCCCTGGGTGTGAGAGCTGATATATCACACAAACTGATGGCTCAAATGCACTGGGACATGCTATTCGGGCCATACGGGCAGGCCCATTGCTGTCTGCTTTCTGATTAGCACATGTTTAGGCAACCCCTCTGTATTCTGACATTCAGAGCTGCTGGTTTCCAAACTAACCCTTACACCTGATTGGAAAAAAGTTACTGTACTTTAGAATTCCCTAGCCTGGTCTTGGATTTCCAGCCTCCAGACTCCTTGTCTTCGTTATTTTTCTTAAAGATTTATTACCTCTGTGGAAGAAATAAGTCAAAGTGATAAAGTTGTTTCTGTTGCAAAACTGAACTCATAATTACAAATAAAATTAAAAACAAATACAAACCCAAGTAGTAACTAACAAAAAAATGGTCTTTTATACATGACTGGTATATACCAGTAAGCTTGAGGGATTTCAGGTGATATTACATTGCTCCATTATGTAGCTGGGTTGTTAAGTTTGCCTTATTAAATTATTAAATAAAAAAGTAGGAACATTCCAGCAATGCTTTTAATGAAGCTAAAAGTACAAGAATATGCAATGTTATATTAACATCTGCCATTATGTGCTGCAGTTTGACTTGAAAAAGAAGCCTTAGACTAGGTCCCCTTTTTGGAAAAAACTTCCAAGTCGCTCTGAAATATTGGCTCTTTCTTACCCAAAGACTTTCTAATCCCTGAAGAGTCTTTCTTGTTTTCATTAATCCATTGCTTAAATAAATATCATAGCAGCCTTCCCCTCTAATGAACGATGTTAGCTGTTTGGACTGTAGAAAGCAATCCTGCTGCATCCTGCAGGCATCTCCTTGTATCAAAAGGTTTTGTGCAGCATCCAAGTTCAAATGTCTTATCGCTAAAGGTTGTTATCAAAAAGATATTGACAAACTGAAAGATCACAGCAGTGTGACTGATGACAGAGCTAATGGGATTCCTTTTAAAGACAAAGGTTTAAAGAGCCTAAAGACATATTTTGGCCAAGATGTGACAAGGCTTGATAACAGCATACACCCGCCTGAAGAGCGCAAACACAAGAAAATAGGAAATTTCACATTATAGTGACTAGTTAATAGTAATAATGACATGAGATTAAGAAATTATAGCTACCGCCTGAATCTTAATAAGTACCTTTAGATAATTAGATTTAGTGACTTGTGGAGCTCCCTCTGAAGGGGAGCGCGGATGGTGCTGCAAGGCTGACATCCGAAATCAGGCAGTGCCAGAGGCTGGCTGTTGTAAGAAGCCCTTTGCTGGCCAGGAGGTTGCCAGGATGCCCCGCTTTCTGCTCTCCAGCTCCAGCGCTGGGGAGTCTGTGCTTCCATGGCGTTCATTGCGGATGCACAAGGAAAAACTTCAGCCTATGTAATTTATTAAGTAAATGCGTTAAAAAAGCCATGAGTGTTGTACACGAGGAGGAGAAAAAGGAAGACAATTTCAAAGTTCAGATGTGTACCTTTGTTCAAAAATTCATTGAGATGTATCTCTGTTTCTGTGCATTGAATATAGCAGATGTGAAGTACGTTGTGCGCTCCAGTTATGTGGGCTGATGAATGACTGACATTATTATGTTATGCACATTATGGATGAGGTTGCTAGACAGACATTATTAATACAAGAAATTTTATGAAGCCTTCTTGGAATGATGACTGTACAGGTTTTGTAAATCTGTTTATGGTACGACTATGGTAGACTTGTAGCCATAGATAGCTCCAATGACAAAAAAACAGATTACTGGTTTCTGACATTTCCCCATTAGATTTCACTGGGTTTTGTGAAGGTGTGATTCAGTATTATCGTACTGAATTTGACAGTTGCAGAGTGCTTGCCCTCAAGTCTATTAGGTTTTTCTAGGTTGGTGGTGAAGGTGACATTCACTGGATTTATTGAACAGCCCTGTCCATACAGCGTGTACAAGTTTTACTTGCAGATGTAACCCAGTGGACTTCTGAATGAAAGTGGCAGGCTGACAGGAGGAGTTACAGCAGGCTTTGGTTGGCTATTTAGTGTTATAGTGTATTATTATTTACTTAGCTTCAGGCAAAATCAGACCATCACATAAGTAACTCACACAATCCCAGAACAGCAGTTAGCTCCTCTGTGTACCAGAGGGTTGTCCCTGGAGAGAGCACAGATGATGGAAAAGGAGCAGAGAGGGAATAAAGGTTCATGGGCTTGAAGTTTTGCAGCAGTCAGGATTAGGGTAGATGTGGACCCACAGCACTCTTACTTCATTCAGAGTTTCAAATGTCTTATCTGTTCTGGTTTCACCAGCAGCTACTGTTGATGATGTCCAGTTGTAGATTTTTGGGAGGTTGGGGGCTCTTTTGTGGTAGCTTTTGGTCTTTTACATCAGCAGTGGAGTGTACATCCATGAGACTCAAATGAGAAAATAACAACAGAGAACAAAATTTCATTTGACTCTCAAATGTTGAATTTTGCAATTACAGGTTAGATTGTGAGTCATCTTTCTAACGAAGAGATCTTAAGTACCCACATATTGAAGTGCATTTTTATAGACTAGAAACCTTTGCTGAACAGAGTGATTTTCCCTGAACAAAACCATATTCTTGAGTGGGTTTTGCCCACATACTGAAGAGGAAAAATCCCTCTCACTATGTATCTCATGCTAATTGCAAATTACTTGGGAACAGATGCATAAACTTTTTGAGGTAAATATTTCTAAAAAAAAAGTGTAAAGTAGCTATTCATTTCTGTTCAAACTAGAAAAGCCGAATGTTTCTTGTCAGAAGTACAGTTTATTCTAATAAACTAATCAGTTTACAAAAAAAAAAAAAAATTACTGTAGCAGAGGATGCACAATTAACCACATTTTTTGGTCTATCAAAGATCAGGTCAAAGATAAGTAACTGAAATAAAAAGAAGCAATATAGAAAACTTCCAAAAAACTATGAATAGTGACATATGGCTTAATATTTTGGTAGAAGTATATAGTATTAGATAATTTGGAGATTTGAAATAGGGTATGTGCTTCAGAGCTCCAAGACATCTTGTTTCTGCAGGATCTCAAGTACAATGTTACTACCACTACAGTGTCAGCGTAAGAGCAAAATTAGATCTGAATGAGTTACTTGACCTTGAGTGTGACAGTACCAGTGGGGAGCTACAGATCCCTTAGTGGGCTTAAAAAAGGCACACTAAACCACAAATGCAACTTCTTGTCAGTTCAAATGTATCTTCAGTCACTGCCAGAATTTTCTTTTGATTATATATATATATTTTTTTTTTATTCTGCTATGGTGAAGATGTGTAAGAGCGCATTCTGGGCAGCAATAGTCAGAAATAAACTGAGCATGTATGATAGCTGCTGCTTCTCCATGATCATTATATAGTTGATGAACAGTAATCTGCTGCTCCATGAGGCAGCAGCTCACAGCTCTTGGCCCCTCTCCGTAGCTCATTGCAGAAGAGCCCAACTGAGTGGAGTACGTGATGTTGAGGAGGTGTGCTAAATGGCCTAAGAGCTGAGGGATAGCTTGGTGTTGGGTTGTGTTACATAGAAGTAGGTTTGGTGGAAGGACCACAAGGTTTAAGAAGAAGAAATGAGGGAAGTGGTTGTCAAAGGAAGAGTAAGGTGTATAGCTGTGCAGAGAGCATCTTTGGTCATTGGCACGTAGTCTGTACAGACCCCACATTTTTCCTGTTCAAACTGCTTTTTTACCCAGTTGTCTGTTGTTTTAAACTTCAGCAGCACAAAATGAAGTTAAATGATAATTTCTGGCGAGTCAAAATGTTTCATGGGTAAATTCAAAATAGGTTAACTTGTCTCTGATACTGATATGCAATCTATTGCATAGATTGTATTAAACACAATTATATAAAACTAAGTTTCAAAATAGAAGCAATTGCTTCTATTGATGCAACTCAACAACTACCTTTCCAATGAAAATATTTAAATTTTAAGGTCTTCAAGTAGTATTAACTGAATCAAAGAGAGAGCAGAGAAGTCAGTACTGAGTCAAACCTGAAGGATTTCTGATGTTGTGCTATTACCCACATACAGTGTTTTGTTTACTGTTCCAACTAATACAAGGGCATGTCAAATCGTGTGAACAGATAAGAGAAGGGAAAGAAGACTAGTGCTGATTTCTTTCAAGCAGTGCAGGGAAATCCAGGTCCCAGTTTAATGATGCTATAATGATGGCATAAATTTAAATTACTCAGGGAAAATGCAACATTCACAAAGGAGAGCATTCAATAATCACAGAAGTAGGTGTAGTGCATTATCATTTGGGCTTTCTTTTAACAATAAATTTCTATATAAGGGAATATAAGTTAGTCAAGAATATATCTGTCTTCTAACAAGTCTTTAATGCTTAGCTTGCTGTAATATTATCCGCTTTTACAAATTGACTTTACTTTCTTTATCTAATCTGTATTAGGACTGCAGCTAGTTGTGGTCTGTAAGTGTGTGGTTTGCTGGATGTTGGAAGGCATAATGATGTTATTTTGTCTCTCTGATCTGTTTCCTCAGATCAGAGGAAAGCTAATGTGCTTGAAAGTTTGTCTATTTACACCAGATAAGAAATACTCAGAGGTCAGCCATTTATCTAGTTTATCAATCCAACTTTATCTAGCATCTCATTGGTAACCTCAGCTGTTGGATCCCATGAATTAGCTTGCCTCTTTACAAATTTTGTGTAGTAAATAAAACAAGTTTGACTATCCTAAGGCTTTCATTTACTCTGTAACCTGTTTGCATTCAATGTGAGACTTCTATGGGAATATTACAGGGTTTTTTAAAAGTGCTTTTTCTGTGTCAGACTTGTGGGCTAGTACAACTGCTGAAACTTTGTGAGGCACTAAATGAAGCACGGCAAGAAATCGGTCTGGTTTGTCAGTTCACCTCATTTTAAGAGCTGAAAATGAATTATTTAAGCAATGAGATAGAAGACTTTGTAGCAGGGCTGATTAACGCCCATTCTGGATGTTTGCCTTGTTTTTCCATCACATGTGAATGGTACATTAATCAGCACTAATGCACAAGCTAATGTTTCTTATTAAGATTTCACATCGTTCTCTCTTTTGATAATAATAGAATTTAAGGGTTTCTTCTGCTAATAGTTATTGGTGAGGGAAATGTTACATTCTTATTTCCAAGATGTGCAATGATAAAAATTCATTCAAATCCAAATATTATTCTGTGGGGTTTTTTAGGAATTTCCTTTCTTATCTTACTAATTACAGATCTAAAGCACTTTCATGGAATTCATATGTTTGCAGTTTGAATTGTCTTTTTGCATTGACAGATTCATACAGCGTTGCATTGAGGCATAGCTAATGTGAATTTGTTTCTGGGACATCAGTTCCTGCTGCAGCACAGCAGAAATTCCTGCTAGAAGAGGTCTAGATTGCAGTTACGTTAGCATCTCAGTTTGGATCAGGAGTTTGCTTTTGAGTTAGTTTTTTTCTGGTATCTGATTTGCCAGTTTTTGTTTTGCATTGTGCGTTGTCTTTAGGGCAGGTAAACTAGATTCCTTTTGGATGAAAATGAACTGGACGATGCACTCCTGGAGCGCACCTGATTGTGCTCCAGTGACTAGGGCGCACTCAGTTTGTGTGACCAGCCTAGAGCTAGTCTTACCATGTCCAACTCTCAGCACCGCTCTGCAAATCTGCTCCCATTGCGTTGCATCGCTTGCTAATGTTGACATAGCCTGTGCTCTTCTGAGAAGGCTGTAAGGTGGATCCACCTGTACATTATTCCTAACAGAAGCATTCCAAAAACATTAAAAGAGCTTTTAAATTCTATGTTAAGATTTTACTTAAACAGAAAATACATCTGAGAATTTTTCAAACAGAGAAATCCAGACCTGGGTGAAACAGAATAAATTAAAATCAAAGCTTTTAGCAAACAATTCTCTTCCTGCTTGCTGTTTCATTTCAGGGAAAATCCCTTCCTTCAGCTTTACATTCAGTCCTGTAACCTTTAGTAGCTTTTTGTGTTGCAAAAAGCCTATGTGGTCTATTCTGAATCCGTCAAAAAAGTCTTCCTTCTCATTGTGTCTGCAACATGTCTTTGTGTCTGCTTTTCCATTCCCCTGGATGCATATGGTCAGTAAATCCTAGGAAGGAGGAATTTTCCTAGGCAGCATGTAAAGGGAATTGCATAGTCCAATATGCTAGAGCAGGAAAAGAAAAAGATGGTCAGTTGTCTGTCTCTTGGTAAGACAATGCATGTGCAATAAAATGTGGATATACAGATTGGTAAATTATGCAAACCATCATATTTGGGAAAACCAGGAATTTTTCAAATGTATTTCATTTCATACATTAAAAAGAGAAATGTAAAAGAAAAAATACATAAATATGCCTCAGCTTATAGCAGCTCAGAACTGGCTTTGCTTTTATTGCTTCTCAATTTACTGCCAATGGTGGTCAGAAAAGAAGAAGGGAAAGGGTCATCTGAACTGGTTCAGAGCCAAGGGCACAGCACACACTTATTCTGTATCACTCATGTTGCGCTGTGTTTTGCAGTATAAAATTCTATTATTTGTGAACACCCCAAGCACATTCAGTAGTTTGAGAACATCAGATCTTTTATGCAATGGCCTTTGGGCTTACCTAATGGAGTGCTTTAGAAAATCTTTATGTTATCACCATCAAATGGGAGCATTTGGGGGGAGCAAAGGAAACAAAACATGATATGCATTGGCCTGGGATTGCTGTAATATGTGAGTGATCCAGCCCTCAGGTGTCAATACTCAAAAGATCAATTCCCTTTCACTTTATCTTCCTTCTGGTCTCTGAAAATTAGCTATGGATACTTCATGGCTCTTTTTTATACTGAAAGATACACGATTTTTGTTTAAGTAAGAATTGGTCCTTTCTGAGTGCAAAATCAATAATGAACTAAAGCTAAGCAGTCTTATGACTATTGTTCACTAGTAGCTTCAGCTAAAAACTTAGGTTTTTCTGCTTGCTTTATCACAAACTCCTGTCATTTTTCCTCTCTTGCGCGCAAGTACTCTTATTCTTTTATATCTTTGCTGCTGAAATCTCAGCATTTTTTTACGGTAGATTTTCATTTCATCTTCACTACTTCAAACGTTCTCCCTTCCTACACGTCCAAAATGTTGACATCGTTATCAACTGCATTGCTCTGATCACAGTTCCCTTCTTCCTCAATTATTGAGCAGGTTTTTCTCTTTCACATACAGTTCTTGTTATGCTTTATATATTTATTCTAAACTGCTCTCTGGCTAATCTTTTTTGCACTGCTCCCTTCTCCGCCCTCCTCTTTCTCCCGCCCCCCCAGTGCTTGGAATATGTTGGTCTCTGTTAGCCTTGCTAAGCACATCCATCCTCCTCTTTGGAAGCACTTTTAATAATCTGTATGCTTGGCAAAGCCTGAAAGTATAGGCACCTCTTTGGAGAACCCATTTACAATGTAAGATGGAGGTTTTGCTCTGGTTCCCTTCAGCACCTGATGACAAAAGCAATTCTGTTCTCTCTTCATGGTAGGTGCCTTTAGAGGAATGGAGCTGATGAGACCGTGAGCTCTGGGCCCTGTGTTTGTAATCTTTTGAACTTCTAATGACACAGCCTGTTTCAATTTCAGCTGATGGCCGAGACAAAAAAAAACCAAAAACGGGGCAGGGAAGCTACTTCTACCTAGCTGTTAATACTGCTCTTACAACATAGGGGCTATCTTCTTTTGGGAAACACCATGTAAAGTTCCTAGGTTTGTGTTACAGCTTTGAAGGTGGTTTGTGTTATTTTTATTGCATTTCATTTTAAAATCTAAAATTCATCTGAATGTTTCCTCAGTTGTTTTCTTAGTCAACATTAGCACTGAACTGTCCTTCAGGCCACTTCTGGATGATTAATAACGTGAATGTCATAGGCAGTGTTGAGCTAGAATTGTTGCACTCCGCATGTCCATTTGGAACTTAGTCCTGGTATTGTGTCCAGCAGCAGCAATATTTGTCTTTCAAGTTGCCCACAAATATCTGTGCTCAAAAATGTTTACTTCTGCAGTGGAATATTTCAGAGAGCTATTTTGAATAACATGGGTTTCTTTTCTCCTAAGACCACCAGCTAATGCACTTGCTTGTAAATAACAATGGTAGTTTGTCTTGGCATTTAGTTGATAGCCAAACTCTTGATTTTTTAGTAAAAGATTTTTAACTTCTGTTTGATTTATACATTCAAGTTTGGACCTTTATCTCAATTTGCATAACTTGAGGAGCAGAGTCTTTAGAGATTTAATACAAGAATTTGTCAGCCAACTGGTGGAATGGTGTTTTAATGTAGAAATTAGATAAAATGTTACCCAGAGTGAGCCTCTGCATTTAGAGAGCATAATTTCATTTTGATATATTTAGGAAGATGCAATTGCATATTCAGGAGGAGGACAAAATAGCTTCTATGTAGTTTCTCAGCTACATATAGAGAGAGCTCTAATGAAAGTGAAGATGCATTGGAATATGAAAAAAAATCACAAGTAAAGTTTTCTCTCAATAGTGCAATGCTAAGGCTCCTTGAAGCTCCTCAAAAATACTTGGGCTTTTTTGATAGTAGAAAAACTTATCCTTATGGGAGCAAATTATACTTATAATTGCTAATTGATCATAAAATATTTCTGATTCCATTAAGTACAGAAAAACTCTGCAGAGGTTGGGATCTCAATTAAGACTATCTTGCAGCAATATTTTGTCATTTAAGTATTAGAAGTTTCATTTGTTAATAGCATTTTTATTAAGAATAACAGTCTTACAGGGCAACTTATTTGACATAGGCTTTTTTGTTTACAAGCTGCGCTTGGACAACTGCAGCATTCCTGATGCAAGAGTTCAAATTTTTCTTATTATGGGTTCTTATCTAAGCAGATCCTATAAGTAAGCTATAGTCAAGTTCACAAACAGAATAATATACACGTGAGCACGTGTGCAGAGGTGTGCAGCAGTTATGAAGACAGTGTACAGATAGATGTTTCTAATTTTAATGGTGCCTTTGAGCAAGTAACATTTCCACTGTTCATCAGATTGAAGGGCCATCATTTTAATATAGTCTCCTGTATGCTATCACATTCTTTCCAATCCATTTCACAGGGAAATTGTCCATTGTTAGAAAGATATTGTTTGCATGGTTTGGTACATCACTGTCACACTATTAACCTTCAAATATTATGCACACAATTGACATACACTAAAAGAAGCAAATCAAGATGTTTTCACTTACTTTTGCTGTCTAGAGGACACGCATTAAATAATGTGCTCTTAATTTGACTGACAACAGACCACGAACATGATACTTGTATATTACAGAAATAAACTGTAAGAAGAATTTTGAAGATGTCATTTTTAGAAGTGTGGGGTTTTTCCCCTTTGAGTACCATAACAAATGAATGCCCAGACTTGAGCACTGACCTGTACGCCAGCCAGCCTTCCATTGGGAGCAAAAGTATGTTCAGGTCTGCTGGCTGTAGAACTTATCCACATCCAAGAAGATCATTGTTTGCCTTGATAAACTCTAGAGGCTAGGCTTTGTTATTTACCTCTCATACTTTTATAATATAAATTAAATAAAAATTGAAACACTAAATACATTTTCAGCACTGGAAATACATTCACTATATTGAAAATAGTAGCTATTATATCAAGCTTATCAAACCTTTAAAGTGTATGTAGGTATCCTTTGTCTTAAGATAGAAGCCATATAAATCCCAGTCTACTGAAAGAATTAAGTCAATTGGGTTTTTGCATGAATTAAGATCTCTGAAGTTGTTAGAGAAGAAATTCTGCATTGTTGAAACTAAAACATACATAAGAACCAAATACTTTCTTCCTGGGTGATTTACAAGAATTTAATCTCATCTTGAAGTGAAGAATGACTTTTTCTCTTAGTTTTCGAGTTATTTTACAGATTACCTACATCTTAGAGGGCTAAATCTGCCACACAGTCTTCACGGTTCCATGGGACACTTATTCCTTGTTCTGCTGCACTGATACTGTGAACACAGTTCTTCTCTTTTAAACTATTTTTTGTCTTTCCATCCCCAATAAAATGGCCTTCCTACAAATACCTGTCTCCCATGGACTTCCACAAGTGCTCTGAGGTCTGCTTATCGTAATGGGAGGGGTTCTTCTGCTCTTCCAAATCTGTGTGGGAGAAAAGTTCTCTTTGCCCCTTTCTTGTCAGTGAACAGTGCTGGCTCCCTGCTTTAACCCACATTGTTGTTTTGTGCTGTGCTCCACTTTGAATGTAGCTTAGAGGGCAGGGAAATAGGAGATGGGAAAAAAAACAGATCTGAAATGAAGCAATCTCACCAGAAGCAGGTCCAGAGTGTTTATTCTACCCATTTAGCCCTACCCCATAAATCACCTCCTCAAGCCATTTGCAACAGAGTGCTTTTTCAAGGACTACCAAGCACTAGTGTTTCTTTTCCAAATGGTTGAAGAAAACTGCTGGTTTTCTTTTCAGAAAGTGACTATAATTTTGAACTGGGAAGTCACATCACATATTAGATAAAGCCATTTCCTAGGCATGTCTAAGTGATACCGAAGTCAATGTATGGTTTGTACCTGAATGTGTTTTGTGCTTGTATAAACTTTCACAGCAAGTCCTAAAGTAATTGGTTTCCTTTAAAATGTCTACAGTTTTATGTGCGCTGCTGGTCAGCAGGGGAGGGCTAAGAAGGCTGAAAATGTTCTTACAGCAAAGAATTTTTAATGATTTTCATTATTTAAATAAAATGTAAGGATAGGCTTTAAATTAGGTTTCTGTTGTGCTAAAGCGCCAAACTTTTACCATAATCTGAGATCACTGCCTATGAGCTAATGGTACCACCTTATTCCAATTAGTCTCATTGTGGTACCTAGTAGGGAAAATGACTGATTTTACTGTCTGGATTTTGTTTTAAAGACTAGCAGAGAGGGAAGTCTTTCTTTTATTTAAGAAATTCACAACAGCTGTTTGTCAATATTTTGAAATAGGAACAGAGAAAGACATGAAATATTAAAAGTGTGCCAAATCTCATCCTTTCTGCAAGCATGCCTTTGATTTCAGTAGTTCTGTTTAGTCTGGGTTATTTATACTTTTCCAACGAGAACTAATTTAAACATTCATATTCCTGGATCTCAGTTAAATATTTATCAAAGTTTATAAACCTGCTTCTGCTGATTAGTGAGCTACCTGTTATGGGAGAACAAAGAACCTCAAAAGGCAGCAAATTAAGGTCATAGGTCAGTGTTCAGGCAAAATAGAGCTGGGCTACCAAATGATTTCCCGTTATTAAGCCAATAAATCAGGCAGATGTTGATAGATGCAAGCACTGGGGCAGTGTGTCAGCCTCATGAAAAAATTGTTTAACAGATTCAGGTGATCAATGCTGTCAGAATCTTGCATGTGAAAAATAAGATGACAAATTAAGCTGTAAGGCTGTGACACCAGAGATTATTATGAGCCCCTTCCCCCCAGTCCCCACCACTGCCACCATCGTTTTACATCTAGCCTAAAAGCAAAAGCACAACAAATAAATAAATAAAATTACGTATCTATCCATTTGTGTCCCTTGGAAAGCCCACAAGTGAGGCGGAAGGCTAATGGATTTTCAAAGTGAATGCAACCTGCTGCATAAGCCCTGATTGAAGAGCTCTGAAGGGGAAGAAAATAGATAAAGGGGTTATTGAATTATTAATGGCCTTTATGATAGCAGTCTAATTAGAGCTAAAGAGGTATCACTTTTTACCGATGGTATGATGAAAACGAAAATAACACATCAAAAGTCATCATGGTAGAAATTATGTTAAAATTGAATGCCTTTTCATGGCAAAAAGCACTATACTGTATTTACTTTTAGGAATTTCTGGGGTTTGCATATTACAAAACATGTAGCAGAAAAATCTGCTATTCATTTTTTCTGACTGACACCAGCAGAATAATCCAGTAATTGCTGTTGAAGGCTTGGGCCTTCTTGTTTTGTCAATTTGAAGACACTTAAAACTGATGAAAAAATCAGTCTCTATTAAAAAGAACGTCTTTCCAGTCAATGTATCTGCTATCACGAGCCACTGAAAGCCGAGTGCTGTGCTTTTTTCAGGGTTTTTTTGTAAAGATAAAGATGTTTAATAATATGTGGGTTTTGGAAACTTGAAAACTAGGGTCCAAGAGACCCTTAATGTGATTTTCCTGGGTAGCTCACTGTTGGGAGGCAGTGCCCCCCAGCTGGCCACAACAAGCTCTGGGCTTGCCAGCCCCCTCTGCCCCGCTGCCTGCCCTCCCCAGTGCCGAGGCATTACTAAGTACCACAGATCGAAACTCTTGGCCATGGTGAGGTATAAGGGACTCAGCAAAGGACTATATGAGTGAGGGACTCATCCATTTTCCTCCTGGGCCAAGCACGAGCTCTTTCTTGATTTCCCTGATGTGATGTGTGAGATAGGCCATTGCCTTTACAGCAAGTGCTGAAAAAGCACATATGCAACATGAAATACAAATTCTCAAGCCTTAAGCTAATTTGCAAGCTGTTAAATATCATAAGGCTTCAAGAGTGATGACTTTATGGGGAAAGTTAGCTGAGGAAGGCAACAAAAAGCATTCAGGCCTACCTTAGGAGATACCTGAAAGCCAGCGTGAATTATCATCAGGCCATTTAAGATTTTTTCAATAGTTACTCTGTCAGAGATATCAGATTACTGCTGTTACCTGTCTCATAGATGGACGGGAAAGTGCTGTGCATGTAAGTTTTTTGCTGACAAGCTCACCCAGAGAAAAAGAAATTGTTCTTTGAATGACACCAATTCCCTGTTTATCTGTCTCTGATTTTTTTTTTTTTTTTTTTAATTGTATGTCCTGTGCCTTGACCCCAGCACACTCAGATGGCAGCTGGAGTCTCCTGTAGAAGCCTGGAGACAACTGTCTTTCTCAAAGTGAAATGAGGTTGTTAGGTGGCAAATACATATGCCAAAAGATACTTTTTCATAAATTCTCCCTCAGGTCTTTAGTTCAATTCATAATGACAAGGTCATGGTAAACAATAATTGGTAACAATTTGAAGGAAGTGAGTGAGTAGAAAGCTCCAAGTTCAACTCAGATTTTTTTAACAGGAAAAATAAACAAGGAAAGTAAATGGATAGGATGGATGGGGGTTGCTGAATTTGATTGATTCTGCTAATTTGAGAGAAATGCAGTTGAAGCTATAATTTTGCGAGGCTGATACTGGTTTTCAACATCAGGCATTAATGGTGCAGATATTCAGATTTAGGAGCTGCTTTGGGAGGTGTTGCCAACGCGGCCAATAAACTCGCTCAGTGGTTGCAATCCACAGGGAGGCTGTGGGTGCGTGCTGCTCTGGGCGGTACCTGTGACAGCTGCTGAGACAGTTCCTCTCCCCACTACCAAAGGCATCCTGCCTTCCTGGCGCAGGGGTTTAAGTGCTGACTCCTTAATCCAATTTATTCAAAGTGAACAGAATTATTTCTATTTGGAATTTTTAACTATTTGTAATAGGCGAGCCAGCCAGGACCACTTTAACTGACCTGGGTTAGAAGGAAACTAAGCAAGTTGGCGTCCTGCTGCTGTGAAGGGTCACCACCTGGGTTTCAGGGCTAGTGGGAAGGAGATTTCATCGTGTTCAGTTGCAGTTAGATCAGGACAGACAAATGCAGCCCAATTGTGTTAAATATACATGAAACTGTTGAACCTTACTGAAGGGTGCCTTTCTTTCTCCTCTGTATTTAGCACAGACCAAACCAGCCACACTTTTTAAAAGTCTAAGCAATAATGGCTGTATTTGGATTGGCAGTGCATACCTTACTGAATGGTGTCAGGGATGAGAAAAAAAAGAGTATTGACAAACAGAAACACACATGCCTGCCTCTGCTCATCACCCATGTGCACAATCACGCAGAATATTTTGCTGTCACTAAAAGAGCACTGCCACACGTGAGTGTCTGGATGATACAGCTGGCTTGGAGGGCAGTATTTGCCACAGCTTATTACAAACATGCTGTCTCCAAACACCACCTTTTTATTCCTTGCATAGGCCACAAATGGGAGATCTGCAAGCATTATTCACACAAGTACCGTTGTGGAGATGCTGCCACTGTCAACAGCACACTTCTGGCCCCATGATGTACAAGCTGCTCCATCACACAGCTGTCACACAAGTGTCTCTTGTATCTCCTGGATGATGCTGTTAGGCTATTTCAGGCAGTTCTATTTCTTCTTGTTTTGTATAGAAAAAAAGCAATAAGAAGGGATAGAAAGCAACAATTTATTAATATCATACAGACTCATAAAAAATATACTGCTTCCTTTGGGATCCTGCAGTAATGTATGAGCAACATAGATCAGTTTGTGAAGTTAATTTCTTTCAAGAAATTCTGTGTGTTGCAGGAAACTGCATAAATACTCCATAACAGTGCCATTTGCTACACTGAAGCAATAACCATTTATTTTTGTGACTTCCAGAGTTATAGTATGACATTCTTTTATTATTAACCCCAGTGTTCTCTACATAAGTTGCTTTCATCTTTGTGGAAATGTGCAAACCTTCTTTTATCAACTTTTAATTTTCATACATTGAGGGAATTCAAATGAGCCAACTGGGTACCCTAGGCACCAAGACATTGCATGTGATGTATATTGTCATTTTAATGGAGACATGTTAACAGTTTCTGAATACACAGTGTACTTACAGTGGGCCATTAAAAATTGCCTTGAAATTTGGGTTAAAAAAGAAAAATGTAAGTCCTTGGTTTATCATGTGCATAACAAACTGTCAGAGGACTACATGTGGTTATATAATTAAAGGGCGCTGTTCTTCACTCCATGACAGTGCTGTTAATGAGTCGACTCTATCGAGGGTTTCTTCTCAGATATAACTTAGGGTGCTATACACTATCATTTTAAAACAGCATGAGTACAATGGCAATTTATTAAAATACTGTTAACTCTCTCAATACGACCATGAGGCTAATTAAATATAACAAGTTCGCTTCTGGGATTGGCTCCACAGTCTGCAGGCTGTTCTTCCACCAGATCCTTTGGGGTTTCCCATCTGTGTTGGAGACCAAGAGCAGCCCCATGCAACACAGTTTTCTGCACTTGGAGAGATCTGTAATTCCCTGTCAGAGAGGTGAATATTACATTTAGGTCTTGAGTGCCTCCAAGATTTAGGGGCAAAAATTTCTGATCTAAAATTCTGTCTTTATGCTGTGAAAGGTTTTCTCTCTTAATAGTGGGGCTGTGTTTATACTGGTAAGTTAAACATGGCTGCAAACACGTTGGCCCAGTTCCTGAGGCCAACTGATGTGAAACAGCCCGTATCCCTCCCTGGTTTAACTGTCTTTAGCTTTCACGAGAGACTGGCTGCATGCAAACTGTCTACTGAGCTGTACCTGTCCCCTGTTAACTCCTGACTTGTATGCAAGAGCAGTTGGGAAAGTACTAGCTGGCCTGGGCCAAAATCACACCAGGGATGCTCTAATAATGAAGGGGTATAAACAGCCTTGTCCCAGATCCTGAGAGGTTAATTTCCTGGTAACCTGTGAGCGCTATCACAGGAAAAAAAAATGCTCAGTTAACATACTTTTAATCAGATCATTACCAAAGCTGTTTATTGACTTACTAATGACACATAATTAACCAGCAATCAGGAAACTGTAAGTATCAATATCACCAATGCAACCAGTGAACCACAATATTAGACATTCACACAATGTTAATTAACACCTACAAATTTCTAGGCGCCCCTTCTATAGCTAATCCCCAAGAGCTCTCATCACACCCACACCAAGTTAGGGGCTCCCCTCCCTGCACACACGTGTAGGAACTGTGAGTGCTCCAGCTTTGCCTGCACTTGTGCTGCTTCCTGCAACCCAGTGATGCACAGGCCAGTGAGGAAGCACCCCCTGGGTTTGCATATGCAACCCTGAGGTGTGGGTCCTGCCGGTGTGCCCTGGCTGGTCAGTCCCCCAGCTGGAGCACAGAGGCTGCTCGTTGCACTCAGAGCCCTATGGGGAGCTTGTGAAGTCTGGCTTGACTCTGCTGTCTCCACTCCCAGGTCACTCCCCAACAAATTTTCATGCCTCTTTTGTACTTCTTTTCAAGCTGACTCCTCTGTTTCAAGAGTCTCTTTGTAATTCTCCAGTTACTGCTTATTCCAGCTGATTGTTGGCTTTCCCTTTAGCATCATCTGCAAATGTCCTTTTAGGTAGTTCTGGGTATTCAGTTCATTTACGCTGCTTACGCTGTCATATCTTTCTTGGCAGCTGTTGTCCAAGCCATTTTGCGGAGGGTGAGCAGTGGGAGCCAGCCCCACAGAGCAACTTCCATCCTCTGTAGACAGATGAATGGGTGTTCAACTGGACTACACAGCATGAAATGTACACAGATCTAACCTTTCTTTTTATAAAAAAAAAAAAAATAGTAGTAATAACTCAAATACGATGGACTTGCATTTTAAATGCTTTTATTGCTGAGTAACAATAAACCCCCTCACTTTAAAAGGCTCTATAATAAACACCTCTTTACCAAGAAGCTTAACAGCCTTCCCTTCAACTTTGTTGTATAAGAATTGAAGTACATCATCAGATGGAATGAATACAGGGCATACTCACTTATAGGATTTGATTTGCACAAATGAGATTGTGGTCAGATAAAACCATGTTGGTTTTATTTGTGTATGTATTTTCTGTATACTCCACTGACTGCTTAGAATTAGCACATTGTTTCCAGCAAAGCCATTGAAGTTTCTGCCCCTTTTTTTTTTGCAGCTCCTTATCTCATATTTTCAAAGGCTGGAAATAAATGCTTTTCCTACAATCTGTTTTGTTAACGTAAGAGACATTTCTAAATAATATGGCCTAAACCTTCTAAACAGGCTTGACTGATGCTCCTTTTTTTTATGACTCATTTTTTAGTGTTCATGTACATACTTTTCTGTAGGCTAAATCTTTGTGCAGCGTTCTAGTGATTCTTCTTCTGTGATCTTTCTGCTCTGGACCCAAAATGTCTATCTATCTATCTGTAATGCCAGCTCTGGAAGCCCTGGTGAACATTCCAGGTACATGCCAACTACCAACCCACAGGCTGATTTCTGCAGTACGTTCTGCCTTGTTTTCTTGTGTGAGTTGAGATGGTGGACCATGTTACAAAGCACATGCATCCACACTCTAGACATAGTGGTGGGGTGCGCTTCCTGAACTTGAAAGTTTTAGAAGGCCAGCTGTGAGTCAGTAATTTTTCTTATATATGTTGTCAGGAGCATTTTTACAATAGGGCTGGCGTACTTAATCTAACACTTTTATAGATAAAAGAAGACGACTTGGATCTGAGGTTCTGGAATAACTGTTATCTTTCAGACTATTTTTCTGTTTCTCTGTTTCTAAATAGTAATAAAGGTGTGCCACACTTTTATGAATATTTTAAGCTTTGATCAAGGCATATGTAAAACAAATAGCCAGTAAGTAGAGTGCACTAGAATAAATTGTGTGACTTCCTTTCAGATTACCCCATGATCTCCAGGCAGTGTTTCTTACTTTGAGTACTACTTATCCTGCAACTTAATTGAGCCTTGAATTACCCATAATTATCTATTTTCCATGCTAAACCAAAACCATGTAATTATGCTCTCTTCAACGCCTTGAATTTATACATGGTATGAACAGAATTTAGGCCAGTGTGTACCGGGCTAACAGCAAGAGTGAGGTTATTCTTTTAGCCCTGAATTTCTTCATAGCAATATAATTTGATTTCAAGAGAGCCAGATGTCCCTCAGAGAAGAGACAATCTACTTTGGGGATGTGAATAGTGAAGGTGTAGTCTAAAGTATGTCTTTAATCGTTCTGATCACTGCTGCTTAAGCTAGTATTGGGTTAAGGTGTGTGGAGATGCATGATCATAGTGCACTACAGTACTGCTATTCCCCACGTACTGTGGCTTTTGGAGATATGAAATGCTTTTGCACTGCATTTGTTTGCAGCAGGCAGACAGGGCCTTGAACAGCTCCAAGATGAAGTGACCTTTGAAGGTGCTTAAAAGTTATCCATCTCTGTCTGAAGCATAGTAATTGAGACTCAAGCCCAGCTTTGCCTGAATTAAATTAGGTAACTAAAAACAAACCTAAAAGATTATTCCCTGGAGTAGAATAGATACAAATCTTTAGGATAATACCGTCCTAAACCTTATATCCTGAGATTTGGCATCTCATTTTACAAAGGCCAATAGATGACATGCTCTAAAACAAATATAATGCAGGAAAGTCAAAAACCAGATAAAAGGTTTTGAATCATGTCATTCTCTGGTGCGTACCTTTCTTAGGTGTCCCATGATGGAGCACCTGCACCAAGGCTTTCTAGAAATGACATATCACAAAAAGGTCAGATATCATGCAATTCCTCTGCTGAGGCATCTGTCAAGTCATGTTTGCCGTCAAAATAAGGTAATGTCCTGAAAGAAAGCAGTATGTTTTGCAACAGTCTGTAGCATATGGCACTGGAAATGCATGTCAGTGAAGTAAAAGTCATGCTACGTACCTGCTTTTCAACTATAACATGTTATTTGTCATAAAAAGCTGCAGTTGTTTAATTTTTCATAAACAATTTCCATGTTTTCACATATGGCTTCATGTACTGGATTAAAAGAAAAGAGCAGGAAGCCTCTTTGTTCAGTACAGAAGACTGAAATGTCAGAATATTATGTGTAATAAATACATCATTAAACAAAATATGAAGCTGATTCTCATTTACGCAAAGGCCTGCTTGCACTGCTTCAACAGTGCAAAGCAGTGTTAGTTTAAATCATCCACTTGAAGTGAAATTGAGAATCAGACCCAAATACTTGAGTTTAATTCTAATTAACTAGGAGTCTTCTTTTGAAAATTCTTTGTGAAAATCTCAAATAAATGGTTGCAGTTGCTGCTAAGGAGCAGGAAGTCTTGAGAGTAAGGTTATATCTAGAACTAAATCATTCAGGCATGGTTTCAAAGCCATGCAATGTCCTTGAATGCTAATATTTGCAGTGGGGAATGTGCATGATGAAATGTGTTTTAAAATCTGCATGAATACCACAGTGATAGTAGCACTAGAAATACATACATTGGGTAAAAGATGAAAGGCTCTTCTTTCTTATTGGCTCCACACAAAAGGAGTTGCTGCATTCCAGTTAAATAAAGGCTGAAGCACCTTCTTCCTTTACCAGTTTTAAATAGTTGCCAGCTAGAAGGAATTTAACTTAATTTCTTATTTTATCTCATCACCCCACAGCAGAGCAGTTATGTGGATTGTTTTATAGGCCAGTGCAACCAAAACTTGGCCTTAGGTATGACTGTGTTCACTGAGGGCACCTCTCATGCTCGGCAGCCTAGCTCCTCAGAGCCAGAGAGAAAGAGACTGAAGTCAAGGTTGAAGCTTATGTATGAGAAGGACAAAGCCCTAGGTACTCCTCACTGGGCTAAGAAAACCTACGCTTGCTTAAGCCTTGGGCTGGCTCTTAAAGGTAATAGATAGGTGCAATTTCTAGTGAGCATGTCCTTTAAACACTAATTGCCTTGATTTGGGAAGATATCAACTTGTAATTGCCCCATACTGTTTACACTTTTCTTTAATGCCTCGAGTGGCTACTGCTTTAGAAAAGAAGTTGTACTAGATGGACCATTAGTTCCTGTCACTTCATGCCTCTTTTCCTGTTTCGGAAATGAATAATTTGATTGCTACATAGAAATAAAGTCATAAAGCCCTGATGTCTGCAAACTGCTCTTCTTGTTTTTTACCAGTTCGTTGCTGTTCAGGACTGCATTCTTATTACTGCAGTGTTTTATATAGCATGTGAAGGAAGAGGTCTGTGTCTGGTAGAAATCGAAACAGCCTGGCTTCTGTATTACACTCGTGTTTTTAATCAAAGTATATTACGTGCACTATTGTGAATACATATGTCAGAAAATATACAGCGAGATAAAGATTACTCAGCACTTTATAACAGCAAAAACTGGAGGTATTGTGTCCCTGTCTAGCTCTAAGGCTAGTGTGACCCCTGGAAATATTCAGGACTAAATGTTGAACCTACAAAGTTTGTGAAATGTGCAGCCTTGTTATGTGTAAGTGTCAGAAATATAATTTCTTTTGCGAAGTACAGCGGTATGTCAAATCTGTGAACTTAGAAAATCTTTCCTATACTTAATATCTGCTTAAAAAAATAGCAAACCTCCCAACCCCAAAGCCCTTGCAGTAAATTGAGGAAAGTTGTTATAACATGTTATAGCTAATACCGGAAAAAAAGATAGTTTCACTTAGCAATTTTAGAAACTATATTAAACAGCAGCTGTCTTCTTATTTAAGAGGATTTTGTTTGGCTGGTCCTTCAAAGATGGCATGAGCATTTAAAATGAACTGCTGAAAATGTTAAAATCCCAATGAATTATGAATGTAGTGAGAAATCCATAAACCTATTTACTTAGATAAATCTAGACAGAACATTTACTTTTGAGTCCTCACTTCTTTAGCATTGATGCTGAAAATTGATACACTCCAAACTTTACTTTGGTTCAAGTTCCCTTCAGAGTATAGAAACAGGCTTGCAGTTTGCACCACCACTTGGCCTTCTGCCTTGGACATATAAGCACAGCTGTCCTTACAGTTGATTTCTTTAAAGTTTACATTCTCAAGCCATGAATTCTCCATCATTTGGATTGATTTTTCTATTATTTCCCAGGCTTTATAGTCTTTTAAGCTTTTAAGACTTTTCTATCTGTAAAACGCTTGATTCGGGAGTATTTTAAACATACTTAATCATAGGAAATACAAGGCAATGGAAAATCAGCTACGCTCTTTAAAAGATATAATGTATCTCGTTGTGAGAAATATTTCCAAGACTCTCCATGTGGCAGCGTGAAAAAAATGGATCAATACACAGAATGAGCATGTCTGATATGTTTCACTTGTACAGGCTATCTGTTCAGATCCAGCACAGCAAAACTTTGGCAGCAGGGACATGTCTATCTTTGAAGAATTCAACTCAGGATTTGTTAAGGATTGGAACAATTTTTGCTCAAACCGGTATCTGTGTGAGACTCAATCTCCTGACCCTGCTTTGCCTTCCCCCATCTGCCCGCCGCTGGCACCTGACGCGGTCTCAGTGCCAGGTCTCTCTCCCCTTGCACAATCGATTCCCTAGTGGCAGATGCCAGCGCTGCCTAACACAGATCCACCATCAATCAGTGTCTGGCATTGTCCTGGTTTCAGCTGGGATAGAGTTAACTGTCTTCCTAGTAGCTGGTACAGTGCTATGTTTTGAGTTCAGAGCGAAGAATGTTGATAACACTGATGTTTTCAGTTGTTGCTCAGTAGTGTTTAGACTAATGTCAAGGATTTTTCAGCTTCTCATGCCCAGCCAGTGAGAAAGCTGGAGGGGCACAAGAAGTTGGCACAGGACACAGCCAGGGCACCTGACCCAAACTGGCCAACGGTGTATTCCATACCATGTGACGTCCCATCCAGTACAGAAACGGGGAAGTGGGGGGCAGGGATATGTATCCACCCCTTATTCTATACCATTGACGTCATGCACAGTTCCCATACCTTTAGTTACATCCTGATCAATCATCACTTTTCCATCCCTTTAAGACATATGAGCAATGATATATATATATATGTATACACACACAGAGATATCATTCCTTTAGTTCATGGGTCATGTTCATAAAATGTTCATTGAGTTCATTTAGTTTCCGACTCTGGGCTCCATCTGTCATACCAGTCTTTCTGGGCAGGAGGGATGGTGCAAAGTCCTCTCAGTCGGTAGAGCAGAATTGGGCTTCAGTGCAGTGTGACAAGCAGGTGACATTTGGCGCAGCAGGAGGATGGTGTGCACCGTTGGATTGTTGCATGCTGGAGTCAGTTCTGGTTCCATCACTACTGCGCTTTGCTCAGTTTTATCACAGTTCTTTTCTTGCTTGATCTAAGTGATTCTTACTATAGTACTATGGATATAGCACATAATTATAGTAAGGATAATATACAGTAGCAGGGTTATATAGCAACTAATCTACAGTTTAATTCTGGCTGTTCTCACCTAAAATTAAATCCCCTTGAGGCACACATCGGACTTCCCCATCTTTTCGCATCACCCACCAAGTGCACCCAGGCCCTTGAGCAAAAGCAATCCCACGAATGGGTTTACCTTTGCCTGAGGCAGGAGTAACCCAGACTGTCTTCCCTAACATATTTTTTATGTGCACTACAGGGACTTTATCCCCTTCTACAGTATGTAAAAATTCCGACTGGGCAGGGCCACCCCGATTGGCAGATCCTCTGGTGTTGACTAACCAGGTGGCTTTTGCTAAATGTGTATCCCAATGTTTGAAAGTTCCACCCCCCATTGCTCTCAATGTAGTCTTTAACAGTCCATTGTATCGCTCAATTTTCCCAGAGGCTGGTGCATGATAGGGGATATGATACACCCACTCAATGCCATGCTCTTTGGCCCAGGTGTCTATGAGGTTGTTTCGGAAATGAGTCCCGTTGTCTGACTCAATTCGTTCTGGGGTGCCATGTCGCCACAAGACTTGCTTTTCTAGGCCCAGGATAGTGTTCCGGGCGGTGGCATGGGGCACAGAATATGTTTCCAGCCATCCAGTGGTTGCTTCCACCATCGTGAGCACATAGCGCTTGCCTTGGCGAGTTTCTGGGAGTGTGATATAGTCAATCTGCCAGGCTTCTCCATATTTATATTTCAGCCATCGCCCTCCATACCACAGGGGCTTTAACGGCTTGGCTTGCTTAATTGCAGCACATGTTTCACATTCATGGATAACCTGTGCAATAGTGTCCATGGTCAAGTCCACCCCTCGGTCACGAGCCCATCTATATGTTGCATCTCTTCCCTGATGGCCTGAAGCATCATGGGCCCACCGAGCCATAAATAGCTCACCCTTATGTTGCCAGTCCAGGTCCACCTGAGCCACTTCAATCTTGGCAGCCTGATCCACCTGTTGGTTGTTTTGATGTTCTTCAGTGGCCCGACTCTTGGGTATGTGAGCATCTACGTGACGTACTTTTACAACCAGATTCTCTAGCCGGGATGCAATATCTTGCCACAGTGCGGCAGCCCAGATGGGTTTACCTCTGCGCTGCCAGTTGCTCTGCTTCCATTGCTGTAGCCAGCCCCACAGGGCATTTGCCACCATCCATGAGTCAGTATAGAGATAGAGCACTGGCCACTTTTCTCTTTCAGCAATATCTAATGCTAGCTGGATGGCTTTCACCTCTGCAAACTGACTCGATTCACCTTCTCCTTCAGCAGTTTCTGCAACTTGTCGTGTAGGACTCCATACGGCAGCTTTCCACCTCCGATGCTTTCCCACGATGCGACAGGATCTGTCAGTGAACAGGGCATATTGCCTCTCATTTTCTGGCAGTTTATTATACAGCGGGGCCTCTTCAGCACGTGCCACCTCCTCCTCTGGCGACATTCCAAAATCTTTGCCTTCTGGCCAGTC
This sequence comes from Harpia harpyja, assembly GCF_026419915.1. Lineage (NCBI taxonomy): Eukaryota > Metazoa > Chordata > Aves > Accipitriformes > Accipitridae > Harpia > Harpia harpyja. The sequence continues at coordinate 30,745,696 of NC_068947.1, forward strand.
CGTGATCACTTCCAAAATTCCTGGGCGACTGGGGTTTCCTATGCGAGCCCGTTGTGTGATCAGTGCAATCCACTTACTCCACGTGGCATCAGTCGCGTGATGTGTAGAGGAGACCCTCCCTTTGAACATCCAGCCCAGCACTGGCAGTCGGGGTGCTAAGAGGAGCTGTGTTTCAGTACCAACAACTTCTGAGGCAGCTTGAACTCCTTCATATGCTGCCAATATCTCCTTTTCAGTTGGAGTATAGCGAGCCTCGGATCCTCTGTATCCCCGACTCCAAAACCCCAGGGGTCGGCCTCGGGTCTCCCCAGGTGCTTTCTGCCAGAGGCTCCAGGTAGGGCCATTCTCCCCAGCTGCAGTATAGAGCACATTTTTAACATCTTGTCCTGTCCGGACTGGTCCAAGGGCTACTGCGTGAACAATCTCCCGTTTAATTTGTTCAAAGGCTTGTTGTTGCTCAGGGCCCCATTGAAAATCATTCTTCTTTCGGGTCACTTGATAGAGAGGGCTTACAATCAGACTGTAATTTGGAATATGCATTCTCCAAAACCCCACGACACCTAAGAAGGCCTGTGTTTCCTTTTTATTAGTTGGTGGAGACATAGCTGCTATTTTGTTAATCACATCCATTGGGATCTGACGACGCCCATCTTGCCATTTTATTCCTAAAAACTGGATCTCCCGTGCAGGTCCCTTGACCTTACCTTCTTTTATGGCAAAACCGGCTTTCAGAAGGATTTGGATTATTTTCTTCCCTTTCTCAAAGACTTCTTCTGCCGTGTTGCCCCATACGATGATGTCATCAATGTATTGCAGGTGTTCCGGAGCTTCACCTTTTTCCAGTGCAGTCTGGATTAGTCCATGGCAAATGGTGGGGCTGTGTTTCCACCCCTGGGGCAGTCGATTCCAAGTGTACTGGACACCCCTCCAAGTAAAGGCAAATTGTGGACGACACTCTGCTGCCAGAGGGATTGAGAAAAACGCATTAGCAATGTCAATTGTAGCATACCACTTGGCTGCCTTTGACTCTAGTTCGTATTGAAGTTCTAGCATATCTGGAACGGCAGCACTCAGCGGTGGCGTAACTTCATTCAGGCCGCGATAGTCAACTGTTAGTCTCCACTCCCCATTAGACTTTCGCACGGGCCATATGGGACTATTAAAAGGTGAGCGAGTTTTGCTGATCACTCCTTGGCTCTCCAGTTGGCGAATCAACTTGTGGATGGGAATCAGAGAGTCTCGGTTGGTGCGATATTGCCGCCGGTGCACCGTCGTGGTAGCAATTGGTACTTGTTGTTCTTCAACCCTCAGCAACCCCACAATCGAAGGGTCTTGAGAGAGACCAGGCAGGGTAGACAGCTGTTCCGTGCCCTCCGTCTCCAAGGCAGCTATACCAAAAGCCCATCGATACCCCTTTGGGTCCTTAAAATACCCTCTCCTGAGATAGTCTATGCCAAGGATGCACGGAGCCTCTGGACCAGTCACAATGGGGTGTTTCTGCCATTCATTCCCAGTTAGGCTTACTTCAGCTTCCAATACAGTTAACTCTTGGGATCCCCCTGTTACACCAGAAATAGAAATGGGTTCTGCCCCTTCATAACTTGATGGCATTAAAGTACACTGTGCGCCGGTGTCTACTAGAGCCTTATACTCCTGTGGGTCTAACGTGCCAGGCCATCGAATCCACACAGTCCAATAGACCCGGTTATCCCTTTCCTCCACCTGGCTGGAGGCAGGGCCCCTCTAATTCTGGTCAGAGTATCCAGTATTCACTTCTCGTAAAATTGGCTCAGAAGTCCCTTCAAGAGGATCAGAAATAAGATCAGCCCTTCTACTCTGTTTGGAAACCGGAGCGGCATTTTTCCTGGTAGAATCCCCTTTTGTGGTGTTTTTTCCTCGCAGCTCACGTACCCGTGCATTTAGGACCGAGGTAGGTTTTCCATCCCATTTCCTCATGTCCTCTCCATGATCACATAAGTAAAACCACAGGGCACCTCGCGGTGTGTACCTTCTATATTCTTTCTCTTGGGCAGAGGAGCGCTCACTCCTAATAGCTGAGACATTGGTCCTTACAGGTGGGCAACAGGACATCTCCTCTTTGAATTGCTGGAAATCCTCGGACAGCTTCTCCACAGCCGAAATGCAGGCTTGTAGGGAGGAGGAGAGATTCTCTTCGTATTGACGGAGTTGGCGAGCCACTTCATCCACTGTCGGTGCCTCTTCGTCTTTCCAGGTCATTATTGCCAGTGAGTTGGCATAGGACGATGGTGCGCTCCGTACAAACTTCCGCCACATGGGTCGTGTGCATTGGACTTCGTCTGGATCTTTGGGTAATTGTGGGTTGTCCGGATCATGATGAATTGTCTCTAGCACAGCTAATTCCCTCAGATATTGGATACCTTTTTCCATGGTTGTCCACTTGCTTGATTGACATATAACATCTTCCTTAAAGGGGTACCTTTCCTTCACACTTGACAGGAGTCGCCTCCAGAGGCTGATGGCTTGTGTCCCTTTTCCAATTGCCTTGTCAATGCCACCTTCCCTGGCAAGCGATCCCAGCTGCTTGGCTTCCCTACCTTCTAATTCCAAGCTATTAGCCCCATTGTCCCAGCATCGGAGGAGCCAGGTGATAATATGCTCACCTATACGGCGGCCAAAATCTTTTCGCATATCCCGCAGCTCACTCAAGGATAGGGACCGGGTTATTACCTCTGGTTCTGCCTCTTCCTCCTGTTCCCGTGATGACCCTGGTTCGCCTTCATCCTTCGCTAAGCGAACTGATTTTTTTGTATATTTCTTTTTCTGTACGGGGGCAACTGATACTGGTGCAGGTTGGTCCACTGGTTCAGTTGCAGTACCGCTCGCCGGGTCTTGGATAACCGCAGTGTCTGTTGCCGAGGTTTGGGTAGCTGCTGTGCTCGTTGCTGGGGCTGGAGGGACCTCAGTGCCCGTTGCCGAGGTTTGGGTAGCTACAGTGCTCAAACAGTAGAACTCAAAACATAGCACTGTACCAGCTACTAGGAAGACAGTTAACTCTATCCCAGCTGAAACCAGGACAGGCATGAAGACCAATAGGCTGAGGCACCTTCAGGCTATGCAATACTTCAGCCAGGATGTGCTTCGTCCAGGCTTTCTCATTCAGGGGAATACTGTTGGAAAAAGCAACTCCAGGTGCAGAAACACAGCCATCCTTTGTACATGAAGGGTACAGGTACCATATCCTACCATGGCAGAAACCTGCTTGCATCAGATGACCTCATGCCTGAAGTCTTGTGTATTGGGCGCCAGGCAGTTAAGAGGTCTGTAAGAAAGTTTGATGTTAGCCATCAGCATAACCACATCACAGAAAACAAGACTGGATTGTATATTTCTCATCAGTGTTATCTGTGGAATTGGTGAAAGGCCTCTAGGTTTAGTTCTTATTCATCAACCTTTAAAAGAATTAAACAAGCAGAAACCCTATGTTTCTCCTAAGAGTGTCTGCACGTCCACTTTGGAGGAAATGGAAGGAAATGGTCCTCCTCTGACCTTGGTGTTCCCTATGTTGTTCCTCTCTTTGTCCAATGTTTTCTGCCCTTTCCTACACAGGGTGTCCCCGCAGCTCCGCCGTGGTGGCTGTGGGGCTGAGCCGTGCCCTGCGGTGGGTCGGTCGGAGCCGGCTGGAACCGGCTGTGTCCAGCTCGGGGCAGCCCCGGCCTCTCCTCACAGAGGCCGCCCTGCAGCCCCCCTGCCAGTGCCTGGGCACCTGCACCCGGTACAGCTACATAATGATACAGATAGAAAACGGAGATATCTCCCACTCCTAGCCTGGTTATCTAGCAGGTGATCTGTAACCACCTGCCCTGCTGAAATCCCTCGATTCTTCTACTGATTGAGATACAGCCACTTTTATCAAAGTCTCTTTGTACTACTTTTTCGTCAAAGTTGACCGTAAGTTTCTTTTTTTTTCCTTCATAACTTCTCCATGATGGGGAAAGGGAACATATCTTCTCATAATTATAGAGAAATGCAGTGATACAAAACGAACTTACCTTGTCTTTCACTGGTAACTTGTATTTTGAAATATTTAATGTGAGGCAAAAGATATGTCCATTACATTCACAAATATTTTTTTTTCTCTTTGACACTGCATCATGAGTCTAAAGGGGTGAAAACTAAATTTCCTCATCAGCAAAGAACTGTTAATGAGATTTTAGAACTCCCTGAATTGTTTATAAATCTTTCTGTAATTTAATACTCAAAACCTTCAGAATTACCTAGTCCACAGGGATATTAAAAAAAAAAATATTGAACAGCTGTTTTTCTTCATTTTGTGATCTTGAGAATGTTTGCAGATGCCAAAAATAGTCCCGTTACGTTGTCTAACATTTTGAAAATCTGGTCTACATCAGAACAAATGCAATACAAGTATGTTTTTCTATTGCATTCTTCTTCTGTGGTTATTAACCTCATTTAAATGGCCAGTCAGCTGAAGCTACTAGGTACGCGCCAAAATATTCATTTGACTGTGAGCCCCCAGATACAGCGAGGACATTATGGGCAGCCCAGGAGGAATTGACTTAACGTTGGCTCCTGGGGCTTCCTGCCCTGCCCTGCCTTGCCCAAACAGGCAGTAGCCATCTGGCTGGCTTTTTCAGCAGCTGGATTTTCTCACTTCTCCAGAATTACACAGCCCCACTGCCAGTCTCCTAATATGGCCCTAGCCTGGGAACAGGACTGGAGCTGCTCATCAACACCAGGCTGTTCAAGGGCCAAAGATCTGACTTGGAAAGAGTTGACATATTTCAGAGAAAGTATTTGCTTTCTTTCCCTTTCTATGGTGTTCCTCCCAAAAATGTTTTATTTTTTACTTAGAAAATAAAAATTATTTTGGAAGTTAAAAGGCAATGTCCTGCTTTCAATTTTAAATTTATGACCAAAATTTACCATGTTCTGCTGAAGAATCACCATGGAAATATTTTCACCCTCATACTTATTGAAGTATTCTCTTTGTATGAGAGGCAAGCCAACATACAAGGGAGTGTACTTCTTACTTGCTTCAGTTTTTCATTATGGGCAAGGTAATCTTACCTCCCCCAGCTTTCTTTTTTCTTTTTCCTGACCTATTGTTTGCTACACACTGGTACTGCTTCCATGTATCTGACTTTATGATTCCTTTTAACACCTTTTAGTTTTGAAAATACAACAACATCTGAATCAAGTCATCCAGTGAAAGTAAGATCTGGCTATATGTGAGAAACCACTATTAGGTGGCTTAAACTTTGTTAACTTCTATTTTGTTACCTCCTGTTATTTCTTTTCTGCGTGACTACAGTAAGTTATAAGTCAAAACATTCAGCTTGGCATGCTTTAGAGTAATTAGTGAAATAATTTTTTTACTCAGTGTTTCTCTAGAACTCCTTGATTTGTCGGATGGAACATAAGTCTCTCTGATAGTCAGTGAAGATGTGTAACCTTAACTATAGCCTCCTTGGGGCATGGAGCTTGTCTTATGTTAACCCATAAAGTTTACAGATTATAATAAATAGTTAATGATTCAATAATACTAACAATTATCTTTTGAAATTAAAAACTTCTTACAAATGTTTCAAAAGGAATGAACGGGATTTTTTAAGCAGGAAGAGTAAGTTAAAAAGCCATCTTAAATGTGTACAGACATACTATTATATTGCATTTTATTCATTGAAAGGGAAGCTGAAGGTTGGATGTAAGCAAGCTGTATGTGCAGGCAGCAACAAGCTTCTTGTCTGTAGCCAATTTAAACGTGATTAAACAGCTTTATATTTTGGTACGTATGAAAATATTAAAATGTAACATTTTTCTAGTAAATAGTACTTGTCATATTATTAACTTGCTGAATTTATACTGGACAGATATGATTTCCTGCTGTTCTTCTTACTGTTTCACAGGTTTCTCATTATTCTGTAGTGCACATCGTAGGCTAAATTCAGCCCTTAAATCTTTCCAGTGGTCACTAAACTCTCTTCTTTCCTGCATTTTGCCAGAACAAGGGCGATCCATGTGATCTCTGGAGACTCTCTGGTGGTCTGTGAATTTGCCTGGTGGTATAATTCTGATTCTTTAATTCCCAGCTTTAAATTTGATTAAAAAGAAGCTTAAAGTAGTTTAAATACCTTCCGCTATCTGTTTTCTAGATAATGAATTGCTGTGGTTGTTCCTGTAATCAGTCACTAATGAGAAGAGAGGTGATCTGTGTGGAAAAGTACTTTGTTTCACACAACAGTGTCTGAAAATGGTGGTTCACACTCTCAAGAGTCTAACTGTTTTGGCAGGGCGAGGCAGTTGCTTTCTGAGACCTGGGATAATAATCTTATTCTTCATTTGGCATCACTGTCCCTTATTGCAGGGGCATTAAAGTGTGAACTTAGATCTGTTTGAGATTGTCTCCACAGAATATCCTGGGTCAAAGTGAAAAAGCCCAGGAAAGGTGTGTTGGTAGCAGAACAATCTCAATCCCTTGGGCAACATTCAGTGGGCAAGTTACTCTCTGTGTAGCTGTTCAGTGTTGTTTTGCATTTCTGAGTTGCTCAGGAGCCAGCAAAACATTATAATTGATGGTAGAAAATACTTCAATTCATGTGTTCTGTAAAAATTTTCATTTGGTTGTGTAGATCATGGCATAGCCTACGATTCTTCTGTTAAACTGGAAACCAATATTGTGTAGTACTATTGCAGCTATTAAGTCACTAGACCTTATGCTCTGGATGTAATATGCAGGCATTCATCTCCGAAATGCCCACTCCACTTCTTAATGCATTTAGAGAATTTGGAGGAGAATTTTGTCATTACCTCTATTTTACCTCTTTCCCCTCATTTGCTTTTGCAGTCCAGCCCTCTCTGAAATGCTGTTCCATGTGGGAATGATCTTTGATTATTTTGTCTTAATTTGTTTATTATAGTCAAGAGCAATCAGTCTGAAAGGTATGGGGATGCCTTTCTGAGGGAGACCAAAGAACTGTGCAAAATATGCTGAATAGGTATTCTGTACAAATGCATTTTAAGGCATTGCATGTTGTACATTCTAATCCTAAGGGGCCAAGGAAATGATATAATCATCATACAGGCTTTTGATAGTTTAGTCAGTGGAAGAAAAATATCTGTAAACATGCTATCAAATTTACAGTTCATTGAAAGTGACAGAGAGATAAAAGAGTGGCTAAAATGATACAATAGAATATGGAACATTGCAAGAAAGTGTAGCGTTTAATCTTGTATACACAAATGCATGTAACATTTCTGGACAGTTAATGATCCAGTGCTTAAGCTTGAGTGATAACGCGTCATTGCTAGGCACATCTATGAAAGTAAAAGATAGCATTGTCTAACTAGTTTTGCAGTGGCTTGCTTGATTTTTTTTATCTTGATATTGGTGATGAAAATCTTTTCTACCTCTTACTCTTTTTAAAAAATGTGGTTTTCATGAGATTTCATGCATGTGAATTTTTATTACTATTATATAAAACATTCTGCTTATTGCTCCTTTTATCTAGTTTCGTAACTGTAGTGGGTATTTCGCTTCCCTTATTCCTTTTATCCCCCCTCCTCCTAAATAAAAGTAGTATTGTGAAATTGACTTGAAAGTTAAAATCTTTCAAATAACTGGTCCTGTCACTGACAAATCTTTTTCTTCCACTCTGATGCATTTCATGGTAATTTAGAATAAGTTTCAGAAATTTTACAATAATAAATACAGTTCTGCTAAAAGCATACATTATACAAGCAATAATTTAAAACTGTTCATGACATCAATTATATTTTGTCATGGTGAAATATATAACACATTAGATTTTATCAGCACAATGAAGAGATACATTCCAGAATCATAAAGGTGGAAATCAAAATGGTTTTTCCTTTGCCTAATGGCTTTAATTGCAGGATACAATAGAACAAGGTTGCTCCTTTATTTAAAATTTCATTTTATCAACTGTCTATAACCTGTCACAGTATGCCCAGTGCATGACGGTTATACCATTCCATTCAGTTCCACCTCAACAGACTTGTGACAATATGCCAGCTGATTGTTTTCTTCTCTTTCTTCAGAAATGTGCAGGTTCTGCATACTACAGATTTATTAAAATGCTGTCTAAGCTCCATTACAGATGAGTATTATCCATTATCCACTAGCTGTCCATCTATAGACTCATCATCCATCCATCCTCCACCATAACCATTTGTAATTATTTAGCAGAGTTCATAGAGTAAACAAAACTGTTGAAATGTCAGAATTATGATAGTGCTTTTTGCATGGTCTGGCAGATACAGTGTGTGTTTCTGTCTTGGTTCCGTGCCCATATAGATAAGCTTTACAATGGTTATTTTGAAAAAAATGCCTTTAGCAAAGCTTCATTGCCTGCATAGACTAAAGGCAGTTTTACTGTATGAACATATGCAATTACTTTTGTAGCTGTGTCTGATGCATATAAATAAAGTATATATAGGAATCTAACTTAATTCAATAGTGGGCCAAATTATCCAATAACCATAATGCCCAGAGGTGACCTGGAATAGGAAGGAAAAAAAAAAAAAGTTTTTCCTCCAGCACACGCATGCAATTAACAATAAAGGGAGGAATGCATGTGCTGTATGAAATGCAAGGTACCAGTGTACAAATTATAAAAAAGCCATGGGGTTTCCATTCCCTTTTCAAATGTTTCTTAATCAGTTAGGAGCAAAAATCCCATTAAATTTTTAAAGTGAGAGAGCACTCAGGACCTTAAGCACATCAACAGCGCTTTGGACGATGTGGCCTACCTTTGGAGGTTTGGAAGGGATGTCCCAAAACGCAGACTGCTGGGGGAAGCCATACCCTCCCAGTGTCTTCAGAGCTCCCACACGCTGCCCAATGGCAATACGGCCTTCTCATTTTAACCCGGTCTCCTTTGGTGAGCAGGAGCCTGTTAAAACTATAAAACAAGAAAAGCCTTACCGTGTTAAATGTCCTTCCTATCACAGAAAGGCCTTGAATCTATTTAATTTACCAGTGTGGCCATTTCAACGTAGCCTTAGAAGAAAACACTTTAAAGCAGTGTTTTTCATGGTGATATATATTCAGATATGTTAAAACAGACAAAAAGGGAGGAAAAGGAATGTTAAAATATAAAAAAGAAAAGATACAGATGTGTTTCAATAAGGAAGCAGACATGAAAAAAGCTATGCTTATTTTAGCTTTCCTGAAAAGGCTATCTGTATTTAATGATATTTATGAACACTTAATTAGGACCAACATCATCTCTCCCAATTGCTCCCCATAACCAAGATTCAGAGGCCTGTTCTTGTGGTATATCCATTTATCAGTTTTAGCCTCAAGGCTCTCAATGGACCCACAACAGAGGTCTCAATGGCTCCATCACTTTCAGCACAGGTTATCATCAGGATTTCCAATGAGACACAACACCATGGTATGTAATGAAACAGAAAAAAAGAAAAAACAAAAAACCCCAAACCTATAGCAAGCAATAAATAACTACCTACTATGGAAAAAACAGCAAGTTCCCTTGCAGGACACATGATGGGAATACACAAAGGAGGAAATTCATTGGCTATATAGCTATGAATAAATAAACAAGACAACAGTACAAGCTTATCATCTATGATCCTTGTTATAAGATACAGATATCAGACATTTAAGACAGTTGAAAAGGTAACTGAACAAATCTTTGGAAGCTGGTGTTGCTCTTTGGAGACAGTGGTGTATCCTAACATGATGGGGAAAATGAAATGTAAAATAATGCCAACAGCGAAAAATGTAATCAGCTTAGCTGGAACACAGATAATATATTATACAAGATGAGAGCTCTGGCAAGCATATGCCACTGATCTCTCTCAGAGACTAAGTTGTCTGTATTCCACTTGTAAAACTGTAAAAAGAGGAAAAAAAAACCCAGCAATTTTGGTTTGTATGAATAGAAATAACAGTTAATTACCAGACCTTGTAATTACCTTTTTGAGTGAGAAGGAGCAGGTCCAACTAGTTTGTAAAGAATTACTTTATTGTAGCCTCATCCTAGTAAACAAATTTGGTCAATCAGCCAATTCCATGTAATCCCAACTGAAATTTTAGTAGGCAAGAATGTTGTGTTTTCCCTGGGCATCTGGGCAGGAAATAGTCTATTATCAACTTCAGCAGCACATTTCCTAGCAGAAGTGTATTGATTGATCACTGGATATTGTCTACTTGGACTTCAGGAAGGCCTTTGACACTGTCTCCCATAAGATCCTCATAGACAAGCAGTTGATGTATGGGCTGGATGAGCAATGAGGTGGATTGAAAACTGGCTGAACAGCCAGGCCCGGGGGGTGGCGATCAGTGGCACAGACTAGCTGGAGGCCAGTAACTAGTGGTGTACCCCAGGGGTCAATATTGTGTCTAGTCCTGTTTAAATCTTCATTAATGATCTGGATGAAGGGGCAGAGCGTGCCCTCAGCAAGTTTGGTGATGACATAAAACTGGGAGGAGCGGCTGATTGCCAGAGGGTCGTACTGCCGTGCAGAGGGGCCTCGACAGGCTGGAGAAATGGGCTGACAGGAACCCTCTGAAGTTCAACAAAGGGAAGAGTCAAGTCGGGCACCTGGAGAGGAACAACCCCATGCACCAATACATGCTGGGGGCCAACCGGCTGGAAAGCAGCTTTGCCAAAAAGGCCCTGGGGGTCTTGGTGGACACCACGTTGAACATGAGCTAGCAACGTGCTCTTGCCACAAAAGAAGGCTAATGGTATGCTGGGCTGCCTTAGGAAAAGTATTGCTAGCAAGTCGAGGGAGGTGATCCTTCCTCTCTCTTCAGCACTGGTGAGGCCACGCCTGGAGTGCAGTGTCCAGTTCTGGGCTCCCCACTACAAGAGAGACAGGGACATACTGGAGAGAGCCCAAGAAAAGGTAGCTAAGAGGATTTAGGGACTGGAGCATCTGTCACATGAGGAAAGGCTGAGAGAGCTGGGACTGTTCAGCCTGGAGCAGAGAAGGCTCAGGGGGGATCGTATTAATGTACATAAATACCTGAAGGGAGTGTGTAAAGAGGACGGAGCCCAGCTCTTTTCAGTGGTGCCCAGTGACAGGACAAGAGGCAATGGACACAAACTGAAACACAGAAGGTTCCCTCTGAGCATCAGGAAACAGTTTTTCACTGTGAAGGTGACAGAGGACTGGCAGAGGTTGCCCAGAGAGGTTGTGGAGTCTCCATCTTTGGAGATACTCAAAAGCCATCTTGACATGGTCCTGGGCAACTGGTTCTGGATGACTTTTCTTGAGCAGGGGGCTTGGACCAGATGACCTCCAGAGGTCCCTTCCAACATCAGCCATTCTGTGATCCTGATTTATGGTTAGGAAAGTTGGAGTAATAAATCAGTCCTCCTTTTTCCCCCCCTTACAACATTGAAAAGGTGGACATTTTGATTGATTTCAAATCCATGAGAACATTCCTCACTGATTTTTTTTTTTTTGTGAATTTAGTTTGTGGTCCCAATTCTATACTTAACGGTTTGAAATTTTGAACATAGTATATTTCAAAGGTATATTAATAAATCTTTTTAAAGGTTTAGTAAAAATCTTAATGTATGATTTAATAAACACTCAATTATTCATAATATAAAGAGTTCTAGTTAATCATACATTAACAATAATATATTGTACCAATCTGTACTATATGCTACTCATGTCTGTAACATTCTTGTTACATGTATGAGTGATCTTTTTACGCTTTATAAATAATTTTTAAATGTATGAGTGATCTTTTTATGCTTTATAAATAATTTTTAAATGTGAGCATTAAGTGTTACGAAATTTTGAGTCTTGGGCCCAGAATTCTATCTTCATCTGCCATACTTAAGGAGCCAAATATGGTGTTGACAAAGCATTATCTTGATATATAGTACTTCAAAGGTGTTCAAGGTTAAGCCACAAAAGCAAGAAAATAGTGCTGTTAATACTCATTAATATTGTGTTATAATTCCTTCTAGAAGTCTCATTCAAATATTATTTGCAAATTCTCAAATTGACTTCTATGATATTTCAAATAGCACATACTGAGCACCAGAGTGTCATTGGTCAGGAGAAGATGAGGAGTGTAAGTGATGCTCTGTCTGTTTGGGGAAGACTTTAGCCTGATCTTTGTTTGTGCAGAATGAATGCCTTAAGATACTGTGAAATTCTTGTGTAGTGCTGGATGCCAGAAACTCCAATTGACTTGGGCAGATGAAGACACTGAGAGCACTTAGTACCTCATAGGCTTATTATGCCTTTCTCACAGAAGTTTTACTAGAGAAAAGAGGTCTCAGTCCATTATTTTCATTTTTATGAAATTGTAAATACAGTCTTTGTGAGACTGATAACACTGAAAAGTGAAGTCCTCTATTTACTCGCAGTATAGGTACATTGTATCAACACTTCTGTCTGAAGCTATAAATCTGCCAGCATTTCAACACAGAGGAATTATTGTAGAAAAGAGAGAGATGAATCTCTATGCTCTGCCTGAAATTGGCCAGAATAATTGAATTGCTTGTATACAATTTGAGACCACATCTTATATATTCCAAAGGAAATTACTTCTCCAGGAAGGGTATGTTTAAAAGATGTTAGCAGTAGATCTTTACTTCTTGTGCTACTGTGCATGGGACTAAGTGTTACCAAGTCTGCAACGTTGTGGTGTAATAATAAGTATATGAGCTAGGACAAAGAAAAGAGAGAGGAATTTTTTTTTCCCCAGGATAGTGATACCAAAACCCATTGCTGTGGTGTAGATCAGGTGGAGATAATTATCATATTCCTACCCGTTTCAATGAGTTACAGTTATACAAGCTCCTATGTGTTACAGATTCTCAGCTGTGCTATCAAACAAAGCAAATTGAAAACAGAAGTTAAGAATATTTGGGACACCTCTTTATTTACAAGAAATGTGCACAAATGAGACCTGTTTCTGTGATCTTAGTCTGAGCAAGCAGTAGGCAGAAGTCTCCTTTTCCAGAAACTTCAAGTCTATCTGCTCCAGCAATTCTGGTGTTGCAAGAAGCTTTATCTCCTCTTCTTCCCATAAGCCACTCCTAGCTTCTGCCTTTCTCACTTTCTTGGCATCCTGCTGTGAATGTACCGATGCATAGATGTTTTCTCTAGATGGAAAGCCAGCATAAGCCAGCATCCTGTCTCTCTTTGGATGCACCTTCAGACTAGGCAGTTCACCGCTCCTTTAGTTGTGCCAATTCACAATCTGAAAAGATCTATATTGAGATAATCCTCCAGAATATATATATCTGTGTGTGTATATATATGTGCAAGTTAAAGGATAGATATTAATTGTTCAGTGTACTGTTCAGCACTGCAAGCGGTTAGACACAGCTGAAAGGACGATGAATTACAACCCTAGACTGAGAATAAAACAAGAAGGCTGGAAAGACCAGGGATAGTAGCAGCCCCTTAAATTGGGATTACCCCTGGAAGCAGATAGCATAAATGTACCCTCACACGTCAGAGTGTGCCCTATAACCTGCTGACCCTGCAGTTCAGCAGGTGTAATTTAGTGTCATAGAATCATAGAATGGTTTGCGTTGGAAAGGACCTTTAAAGCTCACCTAGTTCCAATCCCCCTGCCATGGACAGAGACCTCTTCCACCAGATCAAGCTGCTCAAAGCCCCATCCAACCTGGCCTTGAACACTTCCAGGGATGGGGCATCCACAACCTCCCTGGGAAACCTGTTCCAGTGCCTCACCAACTTCATCATAAAGAATTTCTTCCTTGTATCTAAAACTTCTGATGAAGCTCCACGGTCTGGTCTGTTACCGTGATTCACCAGCATTGTTTGCATCCATCAGCACCTGTGTAGAAGGGGATAAGTCCCAGGGCCCTGAGGACAGGGTGCAGCAAGTCCAGCCCCCATGTTCCTCCACATCCCCATTGGGCTGGGCCAGGGCTGTGGGTGAAGGCTGGGACTGCCTCTGCTTCCTTGGTGCCATTGACTTTACTGGGATGAATTCTGTCTCTTATGAATGAAACAATTTGTATCATTTGCATACAGATCAGCTGGCACTCTGACTTGGGGCAACACTCTTGAGTGACATGAAAATGCAGTTACTTGGAGTGATGCCCAGGTGGGCAGATATTATAGAAAGGTCTGTGAGTCCCTGCAGATAATTTGCTGGCTGGCTCATTCCTGAATCATTGTCAAATCCAAATTCTGCATCACTACTTCTGAAATATGATGGCACAGTAATGAGTTCTAATATAAAGAGGAGCAAAACGGCAAGAGTAGCTTTATATGCTAATTATTCTGAATCCTGTGCATTCTGCAGCAGGCCCACTGAATATACTCCACACTGAAAATTGGTGATGCTAATTCTATTTAAATATTATGGATTGTCAATGTCAATTTAGGGAATGGGGATATATTCTCCATATTTATAAGAAGAGTTACCTAACCATGGCCAAATAAATATTGACAGTCTTGTAGAAATAGTACTAAAGAAAGTACTAGACCAGTAACAAACTGTGTGTCAAAAAGGTTTTACAAAAATAGTCCTAGATGGATTACAAATTATGAGGGTGATTTCTGACATCTTATCAAGGCAGTATGGAATATCAAATTGCAATGAGAAAAATATTTGCACCTTTTTCAGTGCTGTAGCTCAAGCCCAAAAAGAAAAGGAAGAAAGTATATTTGGAGAACAGATCTATAAAGATGGCAAAGGAAGAACAGCTTTTACAGTTTTGTAGTTTATAAAAGACTCATTTTGTGTTGATAAGGATTCTTCAAAGGACAATTCTTTTGAATACTCCATGTGAACAGATCTGTAAGATGCTAAACAGATGCATTGTTTTTCAGCGTTAAATCAAGATGCAATACGATCTCTGCAGGTTATTGGATCATTTTTTATTATTATTTAGAATAATAACATGTTTTAGCACATTCTGTCTTCAAAAGGCTTTGTATTCAAAATGTTCTAAAAGCTTTAATTAATAATTGTAACACACCCTCTGTAAGACTTTCTGTGCTTTACCCAAGAGGTCACTATCATGATCGCCAAGACTGAGAACAAAAATATGCATCCATCTTTGTCCTCCTCAGAAGTGCTGCGTTTCTGGTTCTTCCCCTGTTTCACATTGTTATACTGTTAGGTCACAACCCTTTGGATGTGGGGGCTGCGTTTGTGTCTGGCAGCCTTGAATCTGTCAGGTGTTACCTCAGTGTATGACTATCGTTCTCTTAGGCTCTGCCTACATTTTCCTTAAAATGCATAATCTTGCAGACATTCACATAGCTCTGTCTGAAATGGCAAAGTGGGAACAGTAATTATGATACCATCAGTTGCAGACACATTTTCTTTGCTTTTCTTTTTTTTTTAATGCACACATATCTGAAGTTTATTGTACTAGGTTTTTTTAATTTTTATTGCTGGAGCTGAAATGGTTTGTGATCTGTTGTCATAAGTTCTAGGCCAGGGACAAACACCTCACACAAACATAGATAAGGTGCCACACTTCAAGAAATATTACCAACTGTAATGGTGCCAGGCAACTGCTATAAAGTCACGC
Organism: Harpia harpyja; assembly: GCF_026419915.1. Taxonomy (NCBI): domain Eukaryota; kingdom Metazoa; phylum Chordata; class Aves; order Accipitriformes; family Accipitridae; genus Harpia; species Harpia harpyja. The sequence goes on from NC_068947.1 coordinate 30,761,235, forward strand.
TCCTCTTCCTCTGTAATTCTGACAGCAAGCAAAGATCATGCACCTGAGAGTTTTGCCTTCTCCTATCTACCCTATGTAGTTAAAGGTGACTCTATTCTTCCTGGTGGATACAGACTTTTAGGACTGGTTGTGTACCAGCCTGGACCAAAGCTGTTGACTGTGCTGTGATGTAAACTGCTGGGGAGAAGGTCTGCAGAGGACAAAGCGGGTATCTAAACACAGGGGTCTTCATACAATCGGTCTTTCCTTTTAGATACTTTTGAGAATCAAGCAGGGGCAATCCATAAACACAGAAAAGGAAAGGCCAGTGCTATCATACAGACGTTTTAACTTGAACAACTTTAGGACTAGAGCCAAAGTCTGAAGTTTTTGTGGACTCTATCTGAATTAATTTTACTTGCTTTTTTCAAGTTTTTCTTATTTCTTCTCCCTCTGCCCCTGCTGAAATGCTTAAAAAAAAGGCAAAATATGCAGTTCCTGACTTGTATAAGCCAGTGGGAAGTTCTCTATGCTTAAACACTCAGCTAAGATGTGAGCACTATTTATTGCAAGCAGTTAGGCTAAATTAATCCCTTACCTAGTTTCAGGCATTTTATTGCGTTGCCTAAAGTGGAGCATAGTCACCTTAGATTTCCTCTGTGGTCCATGGAGATAAACAGGCATGAGTAGCTGCTACAGGAAAATCTATGTCACCCCTGGAAATCTAATGGGTATAAAAATGGCCCAGCAATTTCCCTCTGAATTTGGGCACCAGAGTTAAATGCATAGAGTTAGTCAAGGTGAATTTCCCGCTTAGCCTGCTCTTCATCCCTGTATTCTTAAACTCTGCAGCCTGTTCCTTCAGATTAATGTCTGTGTCTTGATTCATGTTTACACAGAGCCCAGCTGGTTTTGACAGGACACAGATTAGCCCTGTACAGGGCTGATTACAGGGCCAGCATATCTATATCTACATCTATATCTATATCTATATCTATATCTATATCTAATCTATATCTATCTGCTTCTGCACAGCAGAACTCCTGCAAGAAGTGCTTATATAAATGGTGTAAATAAGGATCAAGTCCTATGCTAGAAGGTGCTTCCAGTGTTTTTCCAGCCAATTTGTCCTTCCTGCCTCTGCTATTTTAAGAACTTGCTGTAAAGGAGCACTTGATTTCTCTTATCTCTTCTATACAGGCTATAATTAGGATTAGCAGAAGTGTTTTACTTAATGTTGCAGTAGTTCTTGTGTACAGCACTCATATCTTAAGTATAATTAACACTGTATAGCTCCCATTAGTGTTTTTAAGCACTTAAAATGTACCATAATGGCCAAAGCTAAAGTTGCCATTAAAGGACCATTGCTATTTATTATGCTCATAAAGTAGACATTTTGCTACAGAAAAATATATTGTTGGGTTCCATTTAGAAAGCAGTAACAGACAGCAGCATTAGTGATGGCACCCTTGGGATTAAAGGACTGCTTTAAATTGATCCCATTCTTATTCCACACAGGAGTCAAGAGGGAAATCTAAAAGCAGGTGACAAATCATTGCATTGCACAGCGTAACTCTGATTAGCTGAGTTATGCTGGGGGGCAGGTTTGCTGTTTTTTATGAATATTCCTTTCTGTACACGTTTCATTTTTTTCCAGTCTGTATTTTTCTCATAATTGCATGTATATTTCATAGTTCAGTTTTATTACGTTTCAGCTTACATGCTACATTGTTTTAAGCAATTACATAAAGGAAAATGTTTTACACCCTCTTCATTATATTTTGGGAAAGGGGCCAGGTACATTATGAACATGAGGACCTTGCAAAACTTTTTCCCTAGCACTCTTGATCAGGTGCACATAGCTGTGAGCAGGTTAGGTTTCTTGTTGCCACTGCTTCATTTGGTCCACTTGGTGATTGAATTACACAGTTTTTGTAAGTCATATTTTCTCGTATGCAATAATAAGACGCTCCCTTACTTTCATAGCTCCTTCTCTCTAAAGAAGTTAATCTTCTTTGCCAATGCTGCTCTGAGGATACATTTTAGTCACAGTCCAACTGTTGGAACAAAACATGAACCATTTATAGCAGTAAACAATTATCACTGAAATGAGATAACAATTTAATGGTCTTGCATGATTAATGTCCTACATAAATTCTTTATGACATAGAATTGAAAGATGATGTTATGAATGTGTAATAGAAAGTCAACAGAACGTGTCACCTTTTGGTTAGTTTCTAAGGAAACAGGCCATGCAATCAGTGTTTTCATAATAATCAGAGGTTCATAACAAAACCATCATATATTGTCCTTACTAAATTAAATTTCCAAAGGTACAGGTGTTGGCTTTTTTGGCCTTAATACCAATTATGCACACAAGAGGTCAATTCAGTTAATGGCATCCCCAGAGTCTTTTTCATGTTTGTGATCCAGGGCCAACCAATGCTGGTACCTACATTTAATTTAAATTGCTGTCTATTTCTAGGCATATAAAAAAGTGGTCTGTTCTTCATAAACCCTTATTATTCACAGCTGATTCTCACTTTGCCCTCTGGCTCCAAGGTGAATAAATATGTGTTCAGTATCTTTGAAAATCAGGACAACAAACTTTAGAAGTCCAAATAGGATTTTGATTCAAAGGTTTTTCAAAATGGGAAGTCTAGTCTTACACCACTAAGTTCTATTCATGTAACTTAAAGGAAGTCTAAAATATGGAAAAAAAGGTTTCATTAAAAATTAGTAAAAGCTATGAGGCATCTAGCATGTTTTAAGATCAAAGCTTTTTCTTCCTGTTTAATGCATTTCTGAGATTAAGTTTAAACTTACATTAAAGCAAAATATAGTCAGATATCAGCATCATCCAAAATCATTGGCTTTACTTCATAATTTTGAATATTTCTCTTCTTCCTCCCCTTCCTATATATATATACACGCACACATATAAAATAAACTGTTACTACAGTAGCAAATTAAAAAAAAAAAAAAAGTGTTTGTGTGACCATCTTGCATCTGTCATCTACTGAGGCAATGGAGAGCCTTCTGTTGACTTTCCTGGGATCTGAAATGGACATTTAGGGCCATGGCCAGAAGGCAAATGTGGAGTTATTACTCCGAAGTTAAGGAAGGCGAAAACCACAGTATAATGTGAATGAAAAAATGGTATAATCCTATTAAGAGGGAAGGTAATAGACACATAGAGCTACAGGGGGAGAAAAAAAAAATAGAAAAATAAGGAAACACTTCATTTGTTTCCAGACCTTGAGTGAGTTTGCTAAAACATATTGCATAATTTTCAACTGGAGTTAGTCCAGCAAGGTATGTTCCCAGAGCTAATGTCTTTTGATAGATCAAGGTTGTTTTCCTTTGGCATTTACAGAGTTCAGGTCCTAAACTAACTAAACAAACCCCTGTGATTGGTTTGATACTTTAATACTTTTACAGTCTTAAAGAGATTTGTAATTAATGTGTTACAAATAGGAAAGTAGCCACAGTACTACTGTAGGTAGTCATTTATTTTTGATGGTTCTGCTTGGGTATTTCCTAGTGATTTCTCAAACTTAACTTAGCAACCAGTAAACAAAAAGGCTAATTGATCATTTATAATCACGGCCACATGAAGCTGTCCTTCATCAAAGAAGAGGAGAAACAGGAATACCTATTACTGTATTTATAGTCCATCACTGGGAAATAAAACTCATCAGTAAACTTTGTTCTATAGTCCCAGTAGAAAGTAAGACTGTATAAAATGGTCAGTAGCACACTTATCTGGTATGATGCAGATACATATCTGTGGTGAAGCAAAAGTGAGACATAGTATTTTACAGTTTTATTTATTATGTCATTAGTAAAGCTAATCAGAACTTGTGTTATTCTGCTGAGGATGTGTGGTTTCCTTTTTAAGTTATTACTTTCTGTGCAAAAATGACAATTTTGACATGATTGTTTTGTTTTCTTTTCTGTGAACTAAAGTTAAAAGTTCTGTCTGAATCAGTTTCACTTGCAATTTCTACTTGTTGGAGCTGCCAGAGCGTCTCCAGTGAGCTGCAATTTAGGAGCCTTATGTCTATATGATTCTGTATAAGGTTTCTGGCTATGCTACATCTGTCCTCTGGCTGAGGGAAATTAATCTGCCATAAGAGGATGCAGCATAGGAGATGTCATTTGATCAAAGAGCCTAGCATATGAAGAAACATATGAGCACCAAACTCTTGATGTTCAATAAGTGGTAGTAAACTGATTCAGAACAAAGTATTGTGACATACAAGCTTTCTGAACTTTTAATTTTTTAAAAAGCCTTTCTATTGGGACTTTTTGTCCCAAACTGGGAGTGTAAGAGAAAACGTTGGCCAGTTCTTTAAAAGAAATCCAAAATAGTCCAGTTATCTTGGAGATAGATGAAAGTGAAGCTACATGACATAGTGTTTGGTTAGCAAATTTTTTTTTTTTTTTAAGTTATTTTTGACAAATAGGAAGATGATACCTCAGTACTGCATAAAAAGTTCACACAGTGTTGCAGTAAGGATCTATGCAAGCAAACTGTGCATTTAGAGTTTTCTTAAATCCATGATGGGTCATATTGTTGATATATAATGTGTAAAAATTAGTCCAACTCAACCCATTTTGTTCGTGAAAGAGTATTGGGCTCTACCTGATCTGAAATGAGGTTAAGATACTAGGAGCTGCTCATACCTATTGATTATTTTGTACTTGTTAAAAATCGTGTGCATGTTTCTTATCGGTTAATTAAGTCAGTTAGTTTACTGCATACTAGCATACTATCCAGCATTAGAGGGTTTCATATACGGGCTTTCCCTTACTCAGTCATCATCTTCTTACATCTCTGTTGCAGATGTGGAGTAGTAAGGGACCTACCTGATCACTACTCAGCCCTGTCAGCAAAGGAGCAAGCGGTGAGCAGGCCTGGCTTTGCTGCAGTATGGGTGCTTTCTTCCTTTGGGAACTGGCAATTTCAAGAAGCTTTCATAGTTTTTAGATGTGCCTCAAGCCCTTATAAAACTGATTTTTGCCCATCTTGTAGTATGCTGGTAGAAAACCTACTTTATGCAAGCACCTCTCTTTTGAATCAGTGACAGATCATAACAGTGTTACCGAGCTGTCTGATAAAATCGATAATGCTACCTCACACCCCCTGTTCCTGCCCAATGACCTCCACAGGGCTACATTTCTGGGCTTCCTAGAGATCATCAGCCTGTGTTAGTGGGGTTGTCTGTGAGTCCTGGCCTGCAGGAATCCCTCCTTTCCCAGCTGCCCCTGGATACCTGCTGCTGGGCAGGTGGCTCTGTCATACCTGAACCTGGGTGACAGGGAAAATCAGAGGCCAACACTCAGTGGGGCAGACCAATTTCTTTCTTCCCCTTAAGTATCTTACCCTTGATGAGCATCTTTGAATTTTAAATGAAAGTTAGGAAGTATTTTTCCCCAGGCTCTGATTTCTTTTTCCCAAAAATGTGTTTTCCGTATAGCTCCAGGTATAATCCTCCTTTTCAGCAGTGCTTTCTCCTCTGCTACTTAGCAGTTTTATCAGTCCTTTTCTGGCAGTGTGGCAAGAGCTTTTTGCAGTCAAACAGCCAATAGTGAAATATTCCTGAAGTGGTCTTCATTATTCTTCTCATCACATCCCACATTGTGACAGCTTTATTCAGACAACCTGAGCCTACCTGCAGTCCCTGTCTGTTGAGAGACCAGAGGTAAAAAAGACTCTAAATCATCCATCAAATATTTCTTCTCCTATATTGTTTTTCCCACGTGGGGAAAAAAAAAAATCAAACAGCCAACAAACAGATATAAGTAGGAAAAAAGGTAACACTTCTGCTTTCTTAAATAACTTGATTCAGTAAAGTCTCCAGTCTCCAATACTTTTTGCCCTGATTTTCTCAGTCTCTCTTGAAGAAAGCAGTGAATAAGTAGGATAACTGGAGTTTCCTTATATTTGTCTCATTATTTCCATCATCATAAATGGACTATGGTAGAACCCATTTTATCTCTGCTGAAGTCAGTAGCAAAGTTCCGGTAGCATTATGTAGGGCCAGGATTTCATTCCCTGTGTGTTGCTGTGAGAAGGTAAAAATGGGTGACCTAAGCGTATTTTTCAAAGGTTTGACCTAACAATCTTCTCCTGAAGTCACCTAGTCTGTTAGGCCACTGCTGAATCCTTTTGAAACGCTGTCCAAAGTATATTTTTCATTTTTCTATTACCATATGAAATAGAATTCTAATGAGAACTGTGTTTTCCATTATCTCAAATATTCTTACAATGGTTGAATTTTAATATTGCTGGAAAATTAAAAATCCGGTTCCTCCAATTATAAGGCTAAATTTTTTTCATTAATTCAAAGATCCTGAAGATGTAGGAAAACATATTGACCATTTCTTTTTTTGCCTTCAAATCCAAATATGTATGTATAAATTTAGTAGGTGTTATTTATGGGTGAGTGGAATCTGTGAGGTTCTTACACTGTACTGTGTCTTTTCTGACAATAATCTCAAAAAAATGTAGGAAGGAGTTCACATATAATTCTTCAACTCGGCAACTCTAAAAAATCCACAGTGAATGGATGTTTGTAAAAATACATAGATCTTAAACACTATGGGTAAATACATTGCCATTAAGTACTCAAAAGCAAGTAAGGGATATATGACAGAGGTTTCATATGTCTTGTTTGATTATGTTTGAAAATTTATTTCCTTCTTGAGATAACTGTTAGTTTTTAATAAGAAACATAGAAAAAGTTTTGGACATTAGGTTATCAAGAAAGAAAAAAAGATTTGCCACGTAAATATTTTTTTCAGTGAATAACAGTTTAAAAGTAAAATTTTATTCTTGTCCTACAAATGGCCTGTGAATTGCTGAAGCACCTCATATGGCCTTTATTTTGTCCATGCTAGCATATCAAAGGAAAACAATTCAAGCATTTTGGAGACCTAGTTATTTGTTCCTTTGATAGTCTCATTATCTGCCTTCCTGGTTGATTTTCTTTAAGAATGGAAGTTGGTCTTAGAAATTGAGATTCTCTTTTGATCACTGCATCTGTAGAAAAGTGAAGCTAAAGCAACACATGTGCTGGGGCTTCCATTAGGGATAAAATTAACATTCTGGCATGTACTTAGCAACTGCTGTCATTTCTTGATGGTGGGAGAGGCTGGAGAGCATTAAGGATCTTGTGCTGTGCTCTTCTTCTGACAGCAATTCCAACATCTGCAGAAAGTAGTTTAGCAAGAACTAGAAAAGTGGAATAAATAATAATAAAATTATACATATGGTGTGAAGGTGACACAGAAAATGTATTTCCAGCTCTAGCTGTACTATTTCTGACCCATCCTTTTGCTGACTAGCTCAAGTGACAAGATATTGAGCAAGAGCATATGTGATTATTATGCACCATGGAGAGTTCAGAACAAAGCATAAATAATTGCCATGAAATATCAATTTGTTTGATCTAGGAATAAAATCTTCACCAGATTTTCTAGTGCCCAAGTGTAACTTCGAATGGTTTTATTAGTACATATTAACTAAAAAAGCCTCATCTGTCTGAAAGATTAGCCTTGGGTAGTGCAAAGCTGATGCAGTAAAGGTTACTGCAGGAAGCAGCAGCATGTAGAAATATGTGATTTGGTTAGTATTTGTAAAGATGGACTTAAAGTGAGGCTGAGGCTATTCCTTTATATTTCATCTCTCTTACTGTAATGATCTGAAACTTTTACTCTCTCAGTATGAATTAGTCCCATTTCAGGAAAGGGTTTGTAAGATGCACTTAAATTAAAATGATTCCCTGTATATAGAAGCTTCTGAGATTTTGTCTTCTGTTGTATGTGTTTATTGAAAATTGTACTAGCTGTCTTGATAAATTATCTGCTTTAGTCACTGGATACTCTTGACAGACTTTTTACCACCCATTTCATCTGTATCAGGATAACAATTTACTAGACCATGTTACTTTCATGGCAGTAAGAAAAGCAGAAGAAAAACATAAAAGGAAACCTGATTGGTTAATTTTCATCATCAGTTATATCAGTGCAAAATTGCTGCTTATGGTTTCCTGTCCTATTTTTTCACCTATGTTTACTCCTGTCCTACTTTTTCACCTACACGTACTTTTCTCTCACTCTACTGTCAACAATGCATACAGTGATGCTTTCTCCTAGAGACCATCTTTTGCAAACACTAATGCTTAAGTGCTGACCTGTCAGCAGTTCACTGACCACCCAGCAAAAAACAGTTCCAGTATCAGATTCACTCAGAATATGCACACAAATTAGAGATGGCTTTTCCAAAACTTCTTTTTGTTTAATAATTTTTGCCTTGTCTCTAGCATTTGTTTGGGGCACAGGCATATTTTCCAGGACACAACAGTCTCAGGAAGGACTTGACAATAAAAACTCTAGCGAAAGTTCTGAGTACTGCTTCATACAGCATTCACTCCAAATACAAGAGTCTGCCTGAAGCCAAAGTAAACACACACTCACGTTCATCTCACAAAATTTATTTACTGTGTCAGTCATGGTAAATCTCTCATTCCTGTCAAATTAGGCAGTCCCTCTGGCAGGTCACAGTACCCATGGTGGCATTATCAATGTTTTTAAAAGGTCATCTATCAGAGAATGTGTGTTGTAGCTAATGAACAAGGAGGGAAAGATGACTGCTTTGTATGCTTGGAGAAGTAAAAATACTACAAAAAGCTGATATACCTTAAGAACATGAATTGAATTTATTTGCATTTTACAAACCATACCAACATCTGCACAATTCTAATCAAGCCAAATAAGACAGTTATTCTTTTACTTATTTAGATGCAGGCCCCATTCAGAGTTACAAGATGTTTTGCCACAGTCTTCTGTGGGCCTGGAATTGGTCCCCACATACAGGAAGGAGGAGTTCAAATCGCTGGAAACATTTTATTAAAAAACCAAAGAAATAAACAAACAAACAAACAACCTTTTGGTTTTAAAAAACATTTTATTCAAATGTGTGTGTTTTGTTGTGAGAACATGCACTTTGTTATCTGGAAGCAATGCAGTTATCTAGCTTTCATTTGTCTTAAGCCGATAGGGAAAAAATAACAAAACAAAACCATTCCTGTAAGTCCTCCAAAAGATCCCATTACTACTTTGGTGTTTATAGAACGTGGGAAGTATGTCTGGTGCTTTACAGATAAATATGATCAATTCTTGGATCCAAGGAGCTTACAGTTTAAATCTCGGAGCTTGGCTTTATATATCAAATATATGATCTTTTATTTGTATGTATTAAGAATCAGAACTGAACTTTTAAAATTTTGCTTTTAAGATGAATAATTATTCTACTAGGTGTTAAATAAGCATTTGGGCTTTTTTTTTTTTTTTTTCCCTACGAAATGGAAGATAAGCCAGATAAAGCCAATTTTTTTTTCATTTTTCATACCCAGGGAATGGAATATAAGTTAAAACCTGTGATTTTTTTCAGTATATGAAAACACTGAAACCTTATCTAAATTTCAGTCCAGAAATTTTAGACATTTTTAGGAAATAAAAAAGGTATTGTCCTTTTAATTGAAAAATCCACATTGGACATAAGCAGTTGTTATCAGCTCTCTATGTGATCACTGTCAAGGTGCGTGGGGCATTCCATGCAGTTGGGAAAAAAATGTGGAAGGCTATGGTTGATTTCTTTGTGATAGTACAAAATCTCACCATACAACCACTTTGATGCACAAAAGACTTCTAGCTGAGATACGTATGAATGAAAAACCCTTTATGCTCTGGTGTCACTCCTTTAATGGTGAAGAACTTGATTTGTTGAGACTCCTTGCAGGACCCAGAAAGACTGGACACAGAGAAAGTGTGAAGTTTCAAATGTGGCATGGATCCGTGGTGAGGCAGCAGGGGCTTCAGTAGTTTCAATAGTCTGTTGGCACAGCAGGAGGAAAGCACAACAGGGGCTTTGGCTGGCAGTTCAGGTTTACTCAAGCGGCAGCTCCAGGGCATTGCTGCCGATTGTGTAATTTCACTACTGAAGTTTGTGTTTTAAGCTTCAGAGATGGTTTGTTAGCAACAAATAACTCCAGCTCACAGTGTGCCTCTTACTTTCTCAATAGCTAGAATATAAAAAGGCTTTGGCACTGCTTCCTTATGCTGAGATTCCCTACTGACAGTCAAAATGCGGCTGTCCCCATTTTCTGTCATTGCCACTGGTGCATATTTAGGTGTTAACTTAATGTCCACTAAAGTTTATGGAGAGGATCCACAGTGTTTGCCTGGCTTTACACCAGAGAAAAGAGAACCAACACTGGATCTTCATGAGCTAACAGAAAATCAATTTTAATTCCACGGGATGGAATTATTGAGGTAGAAATAGAAGTTGAATAGCCTCACTTGCTCCAAGGCTAGCAATACAGAAGAAGATCCGAAAAGAAAAATTTTAACTTTGGATTGCTGTAATTGTTATACTCGCCTACCTTATATTGGATTCCCTTGTTAACCTAATAGCCAGCTGGTATTTGTAAGTATATTTTCTCATGGAAAGAAATGTAACTATTACTCTGTTAGACAAATGATGCTGCTACTTTTCTTCTTTAATTAAAACTAGTTGCCATAAAAGAAGGCAGTAGGGTACCACAGCAACATCTTTCAGAAGCTACTGTGAAATACAGGCCTATAAACTTTATGTAGTAACAATAAATGCATGTAAAAGAAACACTAAAATATAACTATAAGGCAGGAAAGAAAAAACAGTGAAGGCAGCCCAGAGGCTGGGCTGGGGTCGGGGGCCTGGCTCAGCTGTGGCCAGGGCTTGGGCCAGGCCCCCCCACCTCCCCCAGGCTGGGGTCACCCCAGCTGTGGTTTTGTAGCAGGGCTGCCCAGGGGAGCGTCCCCCTAGGCTCCTTCTAGCTCTTTCTCCAGGAGCTCCAGGGCTGGCTGAGGTGCCTCCAGTGGTCCTCTCCTCACCACCCCCCTTACCAGAGAGTGTGCTGTAGGACCTGACAAAAAAGAAAAAAAGCTAGATCAATTTAAGGCAGTTAAAGGACACATGAACAAATTTGGGGTTAATTCCAGATAATCTTTTATTACTTTGTGCCTATCTGTGTACCTTGGATTTCAGTATTTGAAACCACGCTGAATTTGGGCTCCAAGAGTCTTTCTTGTATTTCTATTATTGATACCCTTGCTGTATGTGTGAGCCTGCATCTTCCACCAGACTCTTCACATTCTGACTTCTCATGGAAAGATATATTAATTTATGCAAAGACTTCTCATTACAAAATTTTGAGTAGAGCTCAAAAGTCTTTAACTCAAGGAGTAACAAGCACCTCATGCAACAAACGGTTCATACTCTGCTCTTCTAAACTGACTTCTCACCATAGAAGTTCAGCTCAAAATCTGAAGACTTCTTGTGCTAGATGGAAGTCCTACAGGGTTGAACCTTAGCACTTGTAATGCGTGGATCTTACCAAAGGAAACTAGTAGACACTTTTGGTCTTATTTTACTATCATTTAAGAAGAGGTGAACTATTCAAATATAAAGTATGTTTTTACATAACATGTCAGCTTCCTACCTTTAAATTGTTCAATTTGTGTACACACTCTAAATTAACCACAGTGGGTTATGAAAGGGCAGTAATCAATAAGACAGCTCATTATCTGTGATACTTATAATTATCCTGATGCTAGTACTAATGTCTTGGTTTAACCAAAGCATATTAAAAAAAAAGTCCTAACAGGACATCTCATTATCACCCTTATTTTTGCTGTGGAGTTTTATTAGAAAATCATGCTACTCATCTGAACTGCCACAACAGCAGCATTATCCCTAGGGCGTTTTTTCATATCAAGGTTAATTTAAAGTGATTAGCATAAGTGCTACAGATGTTGCTATGGGGATAGGAACCTCACATCTACTGTGATGGACATCACATGATTGCTGTTACAGCTCCAGTATGATTGGATTATTTGTTTTAATGTCATGCGAAATAAGTCACATGATGAAGATCAGAATCTCCTTAATAGCATTTCATATTCTGGAAATCAATCACCTTTTCTCCATTTCTCAGTGTTAAAAGTGCCTGAAGAGCACATAAAACAGATGTCTTTGGTTTACTGCTACTTGTATCTGACTGTTTGTCTGGTAAAATCTACCACTAGTGACTAAAATACACACCTATATGAAAACTGAAAAAAACCAATTAATTCTATTTTACCATAATTACAAGTATTTTTTAATAACCTGGAATAAAATCTTAGCATTAATGCAACTCAGTCACATTTTATAATAAATCCCTATACTGAATGCATGCAAAGTCATGTATTGATGGATACCAATGCCATCAAAGTCAGTGAGAAGCGCCTTACTTCCTTTAGTAGGTGTCTTTGAGTTCTCTCTCAATTCAGTCACAGGAGTGTTTTAGTGTATAGTATTGCAGTAGAGAGAAAAAGACAAATGTTTCCTAGGGACACAATAAGGATAATAATTAACGTATAGAAATGTGGCATATTTAAAATATTAATTTTAATGCATTGCTTAATAACACCTTACTCATAACTGTGGACAAAATACTATGATTAATAGAGTTTAGCAATATCACTTTGGTGAAACGTGATGGCTTTGTCATCTACAGAAGGATACTTTAGAGTCTACTGGGTGCTGAGTAATGCCTCTTGGAGACACTGTTCTCTCACCAGTGACTGCATAGGCAATGAAAGCTCCTAAATTTGGTCTTCTAAATTACATCTAGAACACACTCTAAAGTAACTTCAAATATAGCTTATGAACCTTTCATCCACTTTCCTCTCTTGTGACTATTGCTATGACTAATGTTTGTATTTTATATCTACAATTTTCTTATTTCCAATAAAGTAGAAGCAGTTAATTGGGAAACTACTCTGAATGCTGGCTTTACTTTCTAGATAATTGTATGTCTTTGTTACGTGATTTGGTTTTAAGCATGCTAATGTTATTCTATACAGCATGATGTTATACTGAAAATTAATAAGAAAAAAGAACAAGAGGATCTTTGAACACACTGAGAATAACAAAGAATATCTTAAGCTCATACTTCATTAGTTTGAACACTGACTTATGCAACTCTCACTTCTACTTTTAAAGTGGAATAAATTTGTAGTTTAGATAGCACCTTTCATCCCTCAGAGAGTGTCAAAAAGTAATTAGGGATTGATATTATACTCTGATGATAGGTGATAGGTAATCATGACATTAGCGGTTCTTTGAGCCCAAGCTAACAATAGCACTGGTTCATGGAACTGGATTTGTTTGTCATGTTAGCTGAAATTCTGTGGTATTACTACCCTCTGTTCACAAGAGGTATTCTGATCTTTAATTTTCAAAGAATAGTCACCGGGGAGGGACAAGGATTCGGTTTTGTGATCACTGGAAGGGCAGAAACATCAGCAGCTCAGCACTCAGAACCACCCTCAGCAGTAGAATAGAATAGAATAGAATAGAATAGAATAGAATAGAATAGAATAGAATAGAATAGACTATTTCAGCTGGAAGCAAGGGATTTAAAAGCTTGTATCACTGCAGAAGTGTTGTGTCTGCTGAGCAGTTCAATTCCCTGTTGAATAAGCCACACAGTATTTGGCTACACAGAGAGTAAGTACACTATGAAAAGAAAGACCACTTGATGGGTTTCTTCACAGTTCTGGCCCTTTCTATTTACTTGCACCTTTCTATTTACTCTATTTACTCTATTTAAGGAGACTTAATACTCAGTTCTTCACTCATGTTGATATAACTCTTAGTTTTTTAATACACTATACAGTGATCTTAAGAGATGAGGAAGTTGTGGCTATGACTGTAGTAAAGCAAAACAGTTGTTCCTAACTGGAATCTGAAACAGAAATCTGGAAACTTCTACTCTGCCTGCAAAACAGAGAAATGGCATTGGGCCTCTTCATCTACATATCCACATACAATCCCACTCCTCCGCAGACAAGCGGTAAGGCTGTGGATCCAAGCTCTTCTCCATTAGTAAAGATTGCTATAGTGTCTGAAGTAGCTGGAAACAATCAAGAAATGCTAGCACATGCAAGCCATTTTATTTTGCTGAACGCTACAGCGGAGAAGTAAATCAACTCCACCTCCTTATTTCTCCTCAAAAGTTTGATAAGTCCTTGATATATAGGACTCTTCAGCATTGTATTCCTTATGTGGTGGTAGGTATTAGTGCATTAATACCACTACAGTAGAACTAAATAATGCAGAAGTAATACAGAGGCTTCTGTTCAGCTCCTTTATTTCCAAGTTTTTCATTCTGACAATATTCTTCAAGTAACAGAGAATAGTGGGCAGGGTTTTTAAGCACTTTTAACAGTAATCATGATTTTTTTAATGGAAAATACTTTCAGAATGGTTTGCTGTGATGTTACTCTGATGATTTGCAACAGCTGTGGTGATATAGTGCTGTAAAACTATGGTTACTAAAATGATAGCTCACACCTGAAGTATTTCTGATTAAAAATTAGTAATTATTTTTAAAATATAATCTCATCCCTTAAGGCAAGGATAGACGCTTAAGATGCTAATTTTCATTTATACCAAAGGCATTTCAGAAAATTTCTAAAGAAGAAATTTGAAGAGATTCAAAGATATTATTCAGTATTCAAAGGCATTAACAGTTTTATCATTGAAATGTTTAGCAAATAAAAATATGAGCCCAACTTTTTGAATTTAAAAAAAATATTATTTTTTTCTATTTTGAATGTTTCTGTACTTCCAGCTATGAGATTGTATAAGAAGTTCAACCCCTTGTGCAGACAAAAGACTTCAGGAAATGTGTTACGATCTTTGACTACGCTTTTAGATTTACTGTATATTCTAACCAAGTTTCCAGAAATTCACCTGTCAGTACTTAGAACTGCAGCGTATGTTGACTACAATAGCCCTTAAAATCACTCACTCTCTTCTGCAGTTCAATTTCCTATGCTCCACTTGGGTGCCCTACATACATTTTGTGTCTATGAACAAGTGCTGTTTTTTTCTATATAGATATGAAGTATTGGATTTTCCCCCCAGACTTTCTATGTAAATGCTTTGACTTTTTTTTTGTTATAATTATGTAACAACCTACTAAACTAAGAATATTTATCCTCCTATGCTAACAAAAGCAACATGTTTAAAGATTAATAGTTGGTTTACAACAAAAAGGAACATTTTGCACTGAATATGATGGTGCCCTAAAATTGGCAGTTTATTACTGGTAATTTCTGTTGTTGTTTTTAATTGTATCCTAGCTCCATTAAAAAGGATCTTTGGAAAAATACTGCAATACAGAAATGTCATAATCCAGCACATTTTAAAGCATTTTTATAGGATTGTGAACTTGCAAATGTAACGTCAGTACTTTCCCAGAGCTCGCGTGTGGTCCCATTTTAATTTTAGCACTATCAGTAAGATGCAGTTGTCGCTACCAGAGATCTCCCTGTGTAACTCCTAAAACCAGAAAATGCCAGTCCTCCAGCTGTTGTGAATCAGCATAGCTCTGATGAGGTCAGAATTTTAAATATATGCCAGGAAGGACTAGGAACTGGTATTTGGCACTTATTTAGCATCATCTTTCTCAAATGAGAGGGCTTACAGCTTCAGTTGATTTTAGTGTAGCTAAGTTCATGTGAGTGACAGGATTGTACTCTGATAGAATACAGCTTCAGGAAATTATTATGTTCAAGCACCCAGAATTAATTTGTGAATGGGTTTTGTAAAAAACCTCAGTGTTGGACTGTGTTCGTATCAAAGAAATGGGAACTAGAGTGTTAATGTCAGTGGGAGGAGACTTAGGGCTCTACTCAGACCCACTCTAAACATGTAATTGCCAGTCAATAAGCTTACAATTTATAAAGCCCAACAACTCCTTGTAGGATGTCTGCATTTTCTTATGCTTCATATATATTTGCAATGTGCATCAACTACTCAGGAGTTTGAAGTTCAAACTGGAATAATAAAAAAATTCTAAGGATACAAGCCTCTGCTTCTATGTCAAGAAGTATTGAGGGGTGGAGGTTATGGAGATGATTACAAATTTTGTTTATCACAGGATATGTAGGTTTTCAAAGTGAAGGAAGGGAAGGAAAGATTTATAGGTTTTCTGTTCCAAGGATGCATGGTCAGGCAGAACAGAATTCTTCTGTTAGATTTTGTAGTGGGATCCTGCCTTTCTTGCTCATAGGCTTGATTCTCAAAGACTAGCTACATGGCTTTCCTCATTAAGTGTTGTCCAAGATTATGAGAAAACAAAGAGTTAATTCCTCACACTCCCTACAGTTAGGATGAGAAGAGAGGGCAAGGTTAGGACAGGAGTTCTCACTCTGTTCTTTTTATTCAGTATCTGTAACAGCTTTTCAGCCATAATGGGACTTACACATGAAAAGAGGAGATGTAATTTACTTCTACAAAGAGAGGGAGAGGATGGTGATGCAGTGAAATGCCGGAAGAGGACAGTTGAGCATGTGTACTCCTCTACCCCAGATTTCTGTCAGTGGTCAAACTCTTTCAGGACTTGTAAGAGTAAAGGCACTAGGATTTAAGGTCACAGTTCTGCTTGTTAATATTAACCTCCCAAATGAAGCTTTTAGTGGCCTATTTCATCCTACTTGTGAAAGAGATGAGAATTTATTAAGAGCTCGCTCTCTCTAAATTTCCCATTACTAAATTAAGCATGGAAGTGTGGTTTTCTTTTTCCTCAGATACCATTTGTTTCCCAAAAGTAATTACAATATCAGCTTGATAAAGGCTGCTAGTAATTTTGTTAAGAAATTTTCTGAAAAAGAGCAGGGAAACTTAACAACCTAAGAGAATTGCCTGTGGAATGGGGTGGGCTCTGGAGACCCCCCTCCTACCCGTTAGGAATTCTAACCACTGTAATTAGCAGCAAATTTCCCTATCTCTGTATGTTAAACAGGGAATTCATCTTCAGTTTGTTTCTGCCTGAGGCAGGGAGAGACAGAAGGAAGGGAAATGTAGGCATGTGCCTGCCTGTGTTAAGCAGCCTTAGCTGCACTGGAAGGAAGCAAATCCACAAATTACACCAGCCTCTGATTTATAACCTGTGCAACCATGTCAAAGTCAAGGGTCTTACTTCGGTTATAATCCAGAGAAAAATGCAAGTGCACAGGTAGATAGGAAACACCCAGGTAGAGAAATTACGGGGTTATAGATGAGGTTGTTTAAAAACTAATGAATAAAAGATGAACATTTCCATTGTAGAGTTACTGTGCTGAGAAAACTAGTAACTTTTTGTGAGCTCTTTTACTGCCTATGAAGTATCAGTCCTTAGATGAGTAAATATTTTCTGTACCAGAACAGTGAGAAATAGGGAAGATGATTACTATGTAACAAGACTGATAATGTCTTATATTGTCTGCCAGCCATCCCATGTGACTCTTGACGAGCTTCTTGTTGCTGAACGGTAATCTTAAAAGGAAAAGAGGGCTGAAAAAATAAAAGAAAAATACATTGCTATAATGAATAACAAAACTAGACACTAATAAAAATTAACAAGTTGCTTTATCTTATGCATTATATTTCATTATTTGTTTATCTATCAACTTTATGAATGTTCATACAGTTGCTGGTTTAGGTACTACCTTTGAGCATCCCCCACAAATGGCACTGAATTAAATGGTCACTAATCTGTGTTCATAATACTCCTAAAGTGTGCACAAAAGCCAGTAGAAAGACTTCCTAACATTCTCCTAGGGATCTCAAAGTATGTTATGTAATTATTACCGGTGGTTTAAGAAGGTAGATGACAAAGTTAATTGTTTTGTTTCATAAACAAATGTTTTGTTATAAATATATACACAAACTGATGGCACAAAATGACATATATTTTAAACTGGACCTGGCTCTGAATATTATAATTTGCTTCTGTTTCTCTGGTTGTCATAAACTAATTGTGAGCTCTGAGTCTTTCTTTAAGCAAAAAGAACTAGTGATAAACTTTGCAGTTTAGATTCTTTTCTACTTTTCTGGTTCAACCACTACTAAAGATAAAAACTGAGCTAAATTGCATTTTGAATTATCCAAAAATATTATTCATTTCAAACTTACAATCTTTCCTCCCTGATGCTAGTAGGAATGACAGAATAGAGAATGAAAAGTGACCAGTGAATTAAAGAGCAAACTGTCATATGTACCACTTAGAGTACCTTATTTTTAAAATCTGGGGCAAATAAAAGACGACTACTTTAGATTTGGCTTTGCATTGCATATTAAAAAAAAAGCATTTAATTACTTTGGTGTCAAAAGCTTTGCTAATACCAAACTAATTTGCATATTTTTTGTTGTTCACGTAAGGTAATTTTGTTCTATGTTAAAATGCTTATCTAAAAAGACCTTGACTGTCTTTAGAGAAAAAAACAGATTAGAAATACATAATCAGCCCTTTTTCTTGGATTCACAAAAGGAAAACTGAACTATCTGATCTTCAGTAAAGTGTTCCTTGGATGTAAGTTTCTCAGATGACCTTTTTTTATTATTATTATTTATGCTGCTTATACATTTTAAAACTAAACATTAGTCCAGCCATCAAGCCATAGCTAAAGCCAAGGGATAAGCAACTGCTAATTCCGAGTAACAGAATAACTGTTTTGAAAAAAACAGCTGAAAAATACAGTGCTTTGAAAAATAATGTTATGAGAAAATAAATTATATTATACGCTGAGATTTTAATTTTTTTTCCTTATCATCTGGACATTATCATGGCTATTCTTCCAATGCAAGTATTGTCACAAATACTAAATTTCTGACTGAGGTCTATTTTTTTCATCAGTGGCTGAGTACATGGTGAGGCTGGGTGGAGTTTGCTGCATGGGATTTTTATCTTTGCATTACCTTGTTAGGAAGTAGTGGCAATCTGACTGCTTTGGGGGAAGCTAGACCTCATCTGCAGTGCACTTTTTGTGCCATTAAGAGATTGTGTTAATTACATGCCTCAGAGGCTTCTTTTAGTCACCTCTAGAAGCCAGAAAGCAATCTCTTTTCCCTTATTGTTTGACAAATAGTAGAGGGGAGAATGAAATGGGGAAAAGGTGAAGAGTTGAAACATCAGAGGTGCACTTGGAGCTGGAGACAGCATGCATTGCTGCTAAAAATTCTCATCTGCTTTGTTGATGTATTTTTGTTAAACAGTTAGGGTTAAACTTAATGATGGCAAATTATATTTATCTGCTTTTAATTGAGTATAATAGCATTTGTCCTCTACTTATGTTAACAGTTTTCAAACCTCCCTGTACACAAATACCACAGAGTTTTAAAACCACAGCAGTCCATGCCAGATCATCCCACAAGAGACTGGACATCCTCCTGCTGGGAGGCAGGCCCTGCCCATTGCCAGAGGATCCCATTGTGGGAGTGTTCAGGGATGTCCTGAGTGAAGATGATAGCAATGATGGGCTAAATACTTGCCCGTGAAAAGTTAAGGAGGCTAAAAACATTGACACTACAGCATGGGTGTTCAGTTTCTTATAAAACACCAGTGCAACATATTTGTCATGACATAAAGGGAAGGTCAAGAAAAAGGTCTGTGTGATGGTGTAGAAAAATTTGGAGTGTACTTTCAACTTTATGACTTTTTGGTACTGGCAGCAGAGAAATGTCTCAGGACATTGTTAGTGGGGAAGGGAAATCATGTTCAGGAAAGAAATATCTTCTATTTCTCTGAAAGAAACTGAAATAACTGCCAAGTCATTATGCACTGCTAAATCATTTGGCAAAGGATATCTTTTTCCTATAGAATTTAAAACAAGTACATAAGAATATGACATGTTTGCACACACACATCTAGAATTATTTATTTGATATAAATAAACATGGCTGTCATAAAATCATTAAATACAGAGAGTTTAGACCGCTTAGAATCATCCCATAATGTTTGCATGTCTATATATGAATAATATTTATCACTATCTGGTCTTGAGTATTTTATCATGATTTTGCATTTTTTATATAATTACATCCATTATTTAGCAAAAAAAATTGCATCAACAAAAGCATGACAACTGAACTCTGGTTGTGCAGTTAAATGCTGCTAGACCTTGTACCTCAGACTGCATCCCAATTAATTTATTGCTTGGATTTCTAGGTAGCCATCATCCAGCTGTAAATACATTCAAGTGCATTAGATTTGGTTGTTGGAAGAAGATCCAAATAAACAATAACTTGATGATTTTGGATGCTATGCCACATATGATTAAACTTTTATGTATTTTTTCTAAGGAAAATTTCCATTCTAGGATTTTTCTATCAGGCTTTTTGTTTATAGTCTCCTCTGATATTTTATATTTTCTTAGAATATTGAAAAAAAGAGTGACAGTACTGAAATGGATTTCTTTTTTTTCTTCTTCTTCTTTTTTTCTGCTTGATTATAGTTCTTCATGGACTCTTGTGTTACAGATTTCAATTTTTAAATACTGGTGGAGCATGGATGCAGACTGCCAACATCAGTTAGCTCATCACTAGATTATGTTGTCTGTAGATCAGCTTGAGCATAAATATTATATACCTAAGCTCCCATACTATCTGTTTTTCCACATGAATGGCTTTATTTCACCACAGAAAGAACTGTAATGAGGCCATTAAGTGACACAGAATATACTCCTGTTTAGTCAAAAGGAAGCATACAACTCTTTGTGCTACCTTAGTGTATTTTATTCTGAATGTACACAAATCTGAGAACTTGAGATAAAAATGTTCAAGGAGACCATACCTTATTCTTTTTCTCTGCTTTTCTTATAATATTTTAAAACCACTTCTGTGCCACCTTACAAAAGTCATTAATTTCTGTGCAGAATATGTGTGGCACCCTTGCTTCTCTCTCCAGGACAAACACTCATGGAAGCTAATTGTTCATAGACACATTAAAGTCAAGAAGCTATGATTATTTATCCCAGATGGGTATCTGACTTGTATCTGTTTTGTTCATAGCATAGAATCACAGAGCCATAGAATGGTTTGGGTTGGAAGGGACCTTAAAGATCACCTAGTTCCAACCCTCCTTCCATGGGCAGGGACACCTTCCACTAGACCAGGTTGCTCAAAGCCCCATCCAACCTGGCCTTGAACACTTCCAGGGATGGGGCATCCACAGCCTCTCTGGGCAACCTGTTTCAGTGCCTCACCACCTTCACAGTGAAGAACTTCTTCCTTACATCTAATGTAAATCTACCCTCTTTCAGTTTAAAGCCATTACCCCTTGTGCTATCACTACATGCCCTGATAAAAAGTCCCTCTCTGGCTTTCTTGTAGGCCCCCTTTAGGTACTGGAAGGCTGCTATAAGATGTCCCCAGAGCCTTCTCTTCTCCAGGCTGAACAACCTCAACTCTCTCAGCCTGTCTTCATAGGAGAGGTGCTCCAGCCCCCTGATCATCTTCGTGGCCCTGCCCTGGATGCACTCCAACAGGTCCATGTCCTTCTTATGTTGAGGGGGCCCAGAGCTGAACGCAGGACTCCAGGTGGGGTCTCATGAGAGCAGAGGGGCAGAATCACCTCCCTCAACCTGCCGGTCACGCTTCTTCTGATGCAGCCCAGGATACAGTTGGCTTTCTGGGCAGCAAACACACATTGCTGGGTCATGTTGAGCTTCTCATCAACCAGGACACCCAAATCCTCAGGGCTGCTCTCAATCCATTCTCTGCCCCACCTGTATCTGTGCTTGGGATTACCCTGATCCATGTGCAGGACCTTGCACTTGGCATTGTTGAACTTTGTGAGGTTTGCATGGGCTCACCTCTCAAGCCTGTCAAGGTCCCTCTGGATGGCATCCCTTCCCTCCAGCGTGTTGACTGCACCACACAGCTTGGTGTTGTCAGCAAACGTGCTGAGGGTGCACTCAGTCCCATTGTCCATGTCACCAACAAAAATGTTAAACAGCACCAGTCCCAATACCAACCCCTGAGGAATGCCACTTGTCACTGGTCTCCACTTGGACATTGAGCTGTTGACTGCAACTCTTTGAGTGTGACCATCCAGCCAATTCCTTAACCACCAAGTGGTCCATCTGTCAAATCCACATCTCTCCCATTTAGAGACAAGGATGTTGTGAGGGACACCATCAGATGCTTTGCATAAGTCCAGGTTGATGACATCCGTTGCTCTTTCCTTGTCCATCAATGCTGTAACCCTGTTGTAGAAGGCCACCAAATTTGTCAGGCGTGATTTGCCCATAGTGAAACACTGTTGTCATTGAAAACATTGTTTACTGTGGGTATTTCTGAGTGGTGACTGAGCATCTGATACATGGAGCTGGCTGACTAAGAGATTTTGTCTGGACAACTAAAAAGCTTTTAGACCTGAATTGCTTGCTTTTCTGCTCTAAGCATGTAAATCCCTATTGAAATAGGACTTAGATTTCTATATACTTCTTTGTGTCAGGCTTTTATTGATATAGATGTACATAACACTTCTATAGGTAAAAGCAGCAAAAACCCTTACAAAAATCATAACTAGACATAGACGTAGATATTCTGATGTGTTTATTTCTGAGAGAACGACTGTATTTCCCAATTGAAATTTATTTCTAAGCTCTGAACAGCTTAGAATCAAAGCAGTCAAAGCAACCAGGCTACACTGTTTCCTCATAATTTCAAGAAAAAAAATCCTTAGTGTGCCAAATGTGTATCTTCAGGGCAGCAATATGAGGAAAAAAAAATTGATTCCAGCACTTTAAAAATATTTGACTAAAGTACTTGCTGTCTTCCCCAGCAGGTAGAAAATCATGAAACGTTTAAACCCAACCATCTTAATACCAATTTATTAAAGCAGTTGTATCTTCAGACATACCAAAGAGAAAATTAAATCAACTACCTTTATAAAATGTATTAAACTAATTTATTTTACTGCACCTCAGCAGGAGGAAAAAAATAAAATGAGGACAAGCCTGCCACCAGTAATGAATAAAAAAACACTCCACAGCAGGAAAGAAAAGGAACAGAAGGAGAAAAAAAAAAAAAATCTAAGATTGAAGTCAGTTCATCATAAAGGGTACCATGTGCAACGTGACAACTGTGGTCAAAATAGGTGCACGTTTGTAACTATATACTGATGTTCATTCAGATATGATGTTCTCATCTCATTATTATCATTGTCTTACAAAACTTCTCTTTGTGTGCATTAAAAGAAGCTAAAAAGGTGGTCCACCAAGATAGCTTACAGAAGTTAAAAATAATTTAAAATACCCATACCAATCATCACCCTATACTTCTGTTCAGTGTAACACTGTTGATTTCCATGAAGCTGTAAGACATGGAAAATATAGCCATAATGGAAACACTGTCATCCAGGACTCTGAGGGTGATATTGTCTCTCTTTGGGTCATATCCTAGCTGTTTTCAGAAAGGGATTTGCCTTGCTGTACTGCCGGTTTGAGCCTCTGAAGTATCTGCTAGATCATTCCCAAATGGTCTTGGCAGGTCAGTGTCCATTCAGCAGAGGGTACTGGTGTACACATACAGCAGCCCATCAGTTTCTTGGGTTTGGAAAATCTTTCTCTTGGAGAGATAAGAAAGAAAGGGAATGGCAGATATGCACAACTATTAACAGAACGTTCTTTAAAATGTTGAAAATGTGTGTGAATACATGTCTGTGAGCACAGATCTTCTTTAACTTCACTGAACAGGATATAGAAAGGTTAAACACGTATTTCACCATTTTTTTTTTCTGTAAACATACTAATTTCATCCTTTCCAGTTAATTCAGATATCTCTGTTGTGCCTAGAACTACATATTTACTGATTTACTAACTTCATTAAAACAATTCGTGCTAAAATGTCATCAGCTGTCACAGGTTAATGTAATGTTAAAGGTGTAACATGGGCAATATGTGCGCACATGTACCATGCAGCCATGGAGGTACATATTCCTGTTCCGCAGGAAGATCACTGGCAGAGGATGCTAGTAATGTCACGGTAGTATCACTGGTGAAGAGCTAGCATCTGGATAGGAGTGGTAACATTGATGCAGACCGCTGATAGCACATTTAGCCTCATTTGGGAAAGAAGAAAACTAACATGAAAACCTTGGGGAATTGAGAAGAATAAGCCTGGATGGAAGCTTTACTGAGAAGGCCTTTTTTAACATTATTTGGGCCATAGGGGCTGACACAATGGAGTCAAGCTACAAGAGCAAAGTATGTTTGAGTGAGCATCCCTTGGTGTCCAGGGAAGAGTTTGGTGGTTTTTGTTGTAATGATTTTAAGTGTAGAATGACCAGTCAGTTTCATGTCATTCAGTGTTGAGATTACCTGTGGACAGTTACAAATACTCTACCTTTTCCGACCCTGATAACTTTCCCTCTGTCCTAGAACCCAACATGGGACCTGGTCCAGCTTTCTGACCTCCTCTTGTCTTTGAGCATGTTCAAATACTGCTTTCATTGGTATCAGTCCAGTACACTGAAATGGCTAAATTTGAGGGAGTTTTGTAGGCCACCAAGTGTCAATATAAAATTTAAGTGAGAGGTCAATGTCATCTTACTTCTAAAATACTAACCTTAGAAATGTCCTTTTGCCGTAAGCGCAGAAAGAGGAAGCTGATGATAAAGCCTCAAGACGACCTAAGGGAGGTGCAATGATAAAACTGTATGAAATCCATTCTGTGCCAAAATAAATTCTGCCAAAATTAAGTTATTTTTAAAATATGGCTGAATTTGGTTTTACTAGGTAAGTAATTTTGTATTGGCTGTGGGCTTTGCATCAAGTGGCCATAATATTTTTTATGCACCTCTGGAAGCTACCTCATGGCTAAATGGCAAAAGAGCAACATTAAACTCTCCTATTGGAAGGTCAGCACCCATGTAGAATGGGCAAAGTTGCATACCGCTATTAATTAATTTCCAAAGAATTGTTCTTGCACACAGCTGCTGTTCTTCTAGAAGAAGCCAATATAAATTGCCTCCATATGACAGAATACTTGTAGCCACATGCAGTCCTACTGACTTCAGAAGATTTCCAAGCAGACATAAAGATTTTGGAATTAAAGGTAAATGCTACCAGGGAAATAAATAAATAAATAAGCCCTTTTTTCTTATTGCTACAAATACTCTAACATTTTTCAAGAAAGGAATTCCCTGCTAAGAGGTTGAGGATGCATGTAGCACACAATTAACTGAGATAATTTCTGGTCTTTTTGAGAAGAGGTGTGTCTAAAAAGGAATCTGTTGGCTGTTTTACTTGGGTTCAGTATTGAAAAAAAGAAATTAAAATCTTTTGTGTTGGAAAAGATGTAAAAGGGGAGACTATCACTCTTCCCAGCCAAAAAAGCTGGTTTTAATTTCCATTGTATTGCAGATGACCATATTTGTGTCTTCCCAAGGAATCCTCAGTGGTACTTAAGGAATTAGAGATGCTGGGAAGCCATTTTAGGATTGAAGCAAAAGAAAAGGAAACCAAAAAAGGTCCTTTGCAAAAAGGAGGCAGAGTGTTACAATTAATAAAACATTCTCAAATAAGAAAAAACATTAATGGCCGAACTGCAGGGATTAGTTTTAGGGCCACTATCATTTCTTATAAATGACTCATAAGATGGCATGAAGAGCAGAATATAAATTTGCTTGTGCCATAAAATGAATTTAAGATCAAACAATCCAAGTGACATTGATAGAATTCAGTAGGATTTGTACAGATTAGAGAGTAAGGATATAAGGGGGGGAGAGACAAAAAAATTTGCTACACAATGGAAGTGCAATACATGACATTGATGTATTTTATCACTTCAGGTCCAAATAGCATAGCTTATAAAGTAGTGTCAGTGTCCCACATATAATCTATTTTTCTAATAAGATTTATATATCTTTATAGCCCCTTAAGCTTGCAGAGCTCGACTACATAACAGTTTGTGTCTCTAATGTAGTTGCTCCATAATTCAATGGTTTTAGATAATTGGAAGGTGGAATTTATGAAATGCATTGTGCTGGGAGAATTACAGCATCCTACCCTATGTCATTCTTAATGTGTGCAAACAGGAATCTACTCCCCAAAAGCTGTGACCCATTAATGTTCTGTTGCAGAGGGATAAAAAATTAAACAGGTCTCACAGGTCCAGCTTGATGTGAGCCCAGTCACCCATAGTGAGGGACATGACAAGTAATGCTGGGGAGGACCAGTGATTTTTGGTTCTGAGGAGCTGAAAAGCAGACCTGTTCTTTCTTTCCCATGTAGATATTATTAAAGTCTTCAGAAAGCATCTGCATTTGCTGATCAGGAGATGAGGAAGAACCTACTTCTTTAAATATGGTGAAAATCTTTCCTGTCTCCCTTTTCAAGGAAGCCCTAACAGATGGTTAAGCACGACTTTGGCAGAAGGACTGTTGTTTGGTCCCCTTGCTCTGTTTTCATGGCAGAACATTTTGCAATCATGGTGGAAAAGCTATTCATGTTATTGCACAGGATACTTAACCAACTTTGCCGTCTTCATCTTGTATTTTTTCAAACTAGAGCAATTCTGGGTTGTAATAATTGCATGTTACATGTCAGAAAGTGCTTGGAAGTCATTGAAAAGCAGGACATAGTAAGGACCTGGTTCTACAAATACTTCAAAAATCAGTGTTCACCGTGTGAAGTTAAGTGCATGCATACATTTTACTAGGATAAAAACACTGAAGAGAAATTAGAAGTTATATCTGACTTGGAAACATCCATTTTTCTCTTCTTGCTATTGTTAACAAATTTGGTTAGGCTTTTTTTTTCTTTTTCATGGTGGCCTTCTTTCTTGAACTTCCAAAGGCAAGAGGGCACACATGCTTTCAAGACCTTCCTTTTACTAAAGACTGTAAACTTTTTTTCTTTCTCCCACCTCACCTCTTCTGTTTCTCCTGTGACTTTCTCACTTGGTCTTTCCTAGGTCACTGGTGTGACTGCAAGGGTGGAAGAGCTAATGATGCATAGGCAAAACTAATACGGAGCCTGTTGTATGCTTAAAAATGTTTTATTTACAGGCTTTCCTGAATCCATGAAAAGCCTGTAAATGGGGATTATTGGATGATAGCAACCTAGCTATGGTCCTGATGATAAGGAATTAGTGTATGTGCTATTTTTCCTAATGTATGCAGATATATGTTGAAAAGATGGATTAACTCTGAGTCAGTCACTGTGGAAAATATGATTTGGTGGATAAAAGCTCAGTTCTCTTTGGCTCTAAGTGAAGTAGTAAAACTTCGAAGAAAGAAGTTATGTGAGATATTTCATATGAACATGTAGCCTGTTCTGAAATCCGTCCTTCTCTAATATAGAGCAATAAGCAAGCAGGCAATGTGGTGCCTGCAATTATCTTAGAGAGCTTCTCTCTGTGTAAAAGGAGCTGTGAGTGTATCTTGAGACTATGTGCCAATTTGTAGAGTTTATAGCACTCCCATTCCCTTTGTGCTTCCTGGGTATTTCTATGTTGCCAAGTTGCCTACATGATCTGATATAAAATCATCTGAGTCCTACTTACTCCTTTGACATCTCGATAGTGAGTTATTATATTCCATTTTTGTTTCCTTGCTATTCATGCACTTTCTATTCTGTGGAGTGAGTATGTGATGCTTGTAGCCCCTCCTGCCCCCACTTCTCCACTGATGCTCTTCATGTCAGTCTTTCTTGAACAACAGAGAGTCCATAGTATTCCCTTAGAGCTGCTGCAGGAGGAGGGATGAAGCCTCTAGATCTGTTGAAAATATGTTTGCTCAATGCCTGTAGGCTGTGTATGTGGCAGCCAAACAGCTCACTAGCTGCAAGAGGGTGAGAAAGAAGCATGGGGTCACACAAAATGTTTTGGGCTTTCACTCAGGGTGATGGTAAATGTCTGCACTCACAGTTTATTTAGTTCTGTATGAATGATTTGCTATTTCTAGTCTTTGTTTTTAACTGGAGCAGAGAAGCAGGTAATATTGTATGAAGGAGCTGGAGCCCTGAGGCCAAGATAAGGACCATGGATACGCCAGGCAACAGAATTGCTGCCTGTCATTGCACCTTGAGAATGAACCCAGAATGATCTATCAGAGTTGTATACGAAGTGTAAGGGAGATACATGTTCATTAGTTACTTCGTGCTAATACTGACATCATACGATACTTGCTCTTCTCTTACAAGGCTATACAAAAAGTAAAGTGATCATGTTTCACCTTTAATGTACACAAAATAGTATCTAAGTGAAAGAATAATTTATCAGTGCTAGAAATCTGTTAATGCAAGATAAAAGTCAAAAGATTCAAGAATGTGATCACATATACTCTTGAAATGCAATTGAAATATCAGTTTTAATCTTATTTTAGCTGCTGTCTGAAGCATCTCTGCATATTGCTCGGAAAGTATGCAGTATAAAAATGGGTATGTGCTAGAGTTCTATTAGAATGTATTTTCATATGTAGTCATGAAAGGAGAGGTTAAGATGAATCAGTTTTACCATGGTGCCATATGATGCTCTGCCATTAGTCTCATAAAACCCTGAAGCAGTTTTTATGTTGTTCAGGTTTTTACGTTGTTCAGCTTTTTTACTGAAGATTAGGAGAGAGGAGGATTTATCATTAACAGCAAAGTGATGAGATGTTTCTCATTTGTGTTTGTTTTCCTTATTGAGATAGATGTTGCACAGGCTTCTCCCCTTATATAACTCAGTTGTGGTATCAGATCTACAAAATGAATTGGGTCCCTTCCATCTAAGGAGAAAAAAATACGTGGATTAATTTAAATCTCACAACAATATGCTTTACAAATAACCAGAAGCAAGAAAAGCAATTAATATTTTTTTTAAGTTAGGGGTAAGCCACAAGATTCATAACAAAGTTCCTAATCTATTGTAAATTTACTGTGAGGTTACATGTGTACTCAGTTATGAAAAGTAGCATTCCAAACATTGTTTTGGCTAGTGAATTAAGAGGAAAACTCTCTTTGTCTAGTTTGGGGAGAGCAAAGAGTCATTTCCAGACATATCATCTCAAAATGCAGCAAGTATCACTACACCACATGCTCTTTCTGGAGAGCAGAGTCGGTCAGGCAGCAGCAGCAGAAGGGCCCATGGAGAGGCTGGTGAACATCTACTTGTGATGGCCTCAGCTGTGCCTTACCTGCAGCAAACTAAAGGGTATTTTCTAGGGGCTGGAGTCATGCTTACTTCATTGGCTGAAAATTCTTCAGTGTTGTCCTAAAATATTTGAGAACTAGGTTCTCAGTAACATCAGGGTCACTCTAAGCATGTTCAATGTCAGTTTTTGCTTGCAGGGCTTCTAGAATGAAAATTATTGTGCTTCCTAGACCCATCTTTTTTTGTTTGTTTCTGTGTAATAACACAACTATGTAAGGGGGTAAATTTGCATTAAAACTTAGCTGACAAGTGAAATGAAAAATTAATTATTTGGAAAACTGCTTTAAATGGAGTAGGCTTAGGTAGCCAGCTCAAGTTGGAGGCTTGAAAGCACCCTTTGAAACTTGTTGGAAATGTGAAATCAAGTCCTGATGAGGATAAAGATCTAATCTGAGAAAAGCTACTCTTTACTTAGTGTGTACAACTGATAGTCTCCTCTCCTGATGAAAGGATTTTTAAAAGCAATCAAAATGCATAATGCTTATAGTTGTGAAACATGTCTGAGCTTGTTCATCATGCTGGGGAAAACTGGAACACTAGTAGGGGTTTGGGGGGAGTATTATATATTATTGGAGAGTAATATTGTATTACTGTACATTTTAGACACTGTAGTCAATAACCAGAACATTATTTTCCAGCGGTCTTCCCAAACACAGAATCAAAAAGTGCCCTGTATCCTTAGCAGGGTTGAAAGAAAGGGTAAGACAATAAATAAAGTAAGTAATCAAAGAGGGAACCAAGAGAAACAATGGAATAATATAATTCAAGATGATAGGCAGTTGTATCAGTGGCCATGCTGTTTTCATGGCAAGAGAGAGTTATAACAGAGAATTTTAATGAAGCAATCAAGGGGTTTATGGGAAGCTCCTCCCACGGACAATGAAAGAACCCCTGTAAGTGAACAGCAAAAATTATTTCCTTAATCTTTTTTTGTTCCTTTCTTCTTCCTTCTCATTTTACAGTTTCAGTTCATCTGCAAAATATGCAACTTGACCCACTGGCTACAGCAGGCTATATGTTAACCCAGACATCCCATGCCTGCATTTGGCATCATCTGTGGAGTTTTTTTGCATCATGTTAAAAACACAATTCAAAAAGCGAAAACATCTTCCTTGTTTTTCTAGCACCATTATGTAGTACCACAATGTGGTTTGACTCTTATCTGTGTCTGCTTTGGAAAGCAGTTGATAAAGATGACTGAGGGAACAATTTTTCCTGCTGGTGCTAACACTCCCTGGAATTATAAGCTCTGGCTAGTGAGACTAAGCGGGTAACTTTAATGGAATCACCGTTATGTTACCGTAGAGAACAATCCTGCACTGGAAAATGAGTGAGCTAAATGATCTAATAAGTATTTTCCATCTGTAATTTCTTGCATATTAAGTACTCTTTCCAAGCTTTTCCTTCCTTTTCCAGCCAAGTTGAAAGTCTCATGCTCCTAAAAGAAACCAGCAGTAAATGTTGTTTTCCTGAAGGTGAAAAGTTCATTCTTGCACAGAGTAAATCTCAGTTGTAGGTTTTCTAGAGAGGGGTTTGTCTAAGGAGAGAAAGCTGCTATATGCTGCTTGCTATGGCAGCTGGATGTATGGGAGGAAGGGAATTGGCAACACTGATTCAAGCCCTGCAGGAAAAAGTTTTCCCTTTTCCAGTATATAAACATTTATAGCAGGTTTTGTGTCATCTGGGATTCAATTTCTTTTCTAAATCAAGTGAACTGTTCTACAACAGTTCAGAGTCAGTTAAAAGTATTCTCTCAGGTCAATTTTGATCCCGATTGCAAAATTTGAACAAGTGTTTCTATTAGTCTTTCCTGTTTCCAAGGATATTTTATCTTCTCAGGCTCTCCTTTTGTGAGTTTTTTTTTCCTTTTTTTTTTTTTTTTCCTCTGCTGATCTTGAAGTGCAAACACTATTTGGGTAGTGACTTACAGCTAAAATCATAAGGGGAAAATGGAGCTACTTTGAAATCTGTTTAAAAAGAAAAAAGGGTAAATTTTCTTACCTTCCTTTCACTAGTTCCATGTAAAGGATAACAGAGGAACCAGTAAAAAATAGCTCCAAGGTGTAAATCTGCAGAGGCCGCCTGTGGAATCTGTAGTAGGACCTTTCCATGGCCCTACCACTTTCTTAAATATACTTTGCAGTTGCAAAGGGAGTTCCTTTTATTGCTTTTCCCAAAGCTGGAAGATAGCTGAGGTAATTGGTGCTATTATATTGCTTCTAATGTATTTTCCTTAGCTGCTTTCTCATGAGTGTGTACCAGAAAACATGTTGCACTTGTATAATGTAAATTGATTATACAAATATTCCAGTCAGAGGTGCTTAAAAGTGCTTTTGGGAACAATATTCAGTAAAATAAAGAAAAAAAGGTAAATCTAGTCCAGTCCATTTACTGACAAGTGTAGTTAGTCTTTCACATTTCTGTACAGAGAGTTAAGTAACTGTCAACATAACAGTCTTTTGAGATATGCTGGCTGGCAAATATTATCCTAGTTGTAAAAGTGAAAGAAGCCAATGCAAAAACACAAGTCAGGCACAGATCCATTAATAGGATAAAACTGTCTTTCTGCTTCACACTCAAGGCTACCTCCTGCATATGTGTGTATATATATGTGTATGTACATATATAAACACCAAAAGATGTGGATCCTTTTTCCCCAGGAGAAAAAGGTGCATTCTCCCTGTTCTTCTTGATAAATCTGGGTGTGAGAGAGGATCCTGACAATTAGATACTCTCAGCAGCTTTGGAGCCTCTGGCTATTGCTGACAGCTTTAACCCCTGACTTACCTGCAGCCGCATAGGTCTCATCCACTTTGTTTAAGACTGTTGAATTGGCTTCTTGTTTTTCCCACTAGCACTCTTTCCTTGGTGCATGAGGCAAGACCTCATGTGAAATCCCATTCATCTTTCTTCAAAACTATTCAGTTCGGGTTCACTATGGGGGTGCTGAGAGGTCAGGTTTTATGCCATGAGTTAACTGCCCATGAAGTTGGTTTTGGTGTGTAGTTAGACAGTTTTTCTTTTTTTATATACCACTAGGGTTCCAGCCCTGTTTAACTTTCTCTTCTACTGCAGTCACTGCTTTTATTTCACACTTGTTCAATGACATTTAACTTTCTCTTTCATACCTGGGAACAGAAAGGTCAAAACAGGGTCTTAATTGTTAATGTACAGCTAAACAGAAGCCTGCAGCCTGTAGGGGTGTCCTGGTTTCAGCTGGGATAGAGTTAATTGTCTTCCTAGTAGCTGGTACAGTGCTATGTTTTGAGTTCAGTATGAAGAATGTTGATAACACTGATGTTTCCAGTTGTTGCTCAGTAGTGTTTAGACTAAAGTCAAGGATTTTTCAGCTTCTCAAGCCCAGCCAGTGAGAAAGCTGGAGGGGCACAAGAAGTTGGCACAGGACACAGCCAGGGCACCTGACCCAAACTGGCCAATGGGGTGTTCCGTGCCATGTGATGTCACATCTAGTATAGGAACTGGAGGGAGTGGGGGTGGGGGGGAATCGCCGCTCAGGGACTAGCTGGGTTTCGATCAGCAGGTGGTGAGCAATTGCACTGTACATTATTTGTACATTCCAATCATTTTATTATTACTGTTGTCATTTTATTAGTGTTATCATTACCATTATTAGTTTCCTCTTTTCTGTTCTATTAAACCGTTCTTATCTCAACCCAGGAGTTTTACTTCTTTTCCCGATTTTCTCCCCCATCCCACTGGGGGGGGGGGGGGGGGGGGGAGTGAGTGAGCGGCTGCGTGGTGCTTAGTTGCTGGCTGGGGTTAAACCACAACACGGGGTTATGAACAGGGGACAGTGTAACGGCAAACATTGATGTGTAGTCAGACAAGAACTTACGTCAAGCTGGTTATAATCTGTTGTGCCAAAATGGTAACAAAAACGTGGAACAGGAAGAGCACCTTGACATCATGATTGCTGTTGTGATGATTCACTCACCTGTTTATGGTATGCTCATGCAGTGCCAGGTACTTCCAGATGTTCAGAAAGATACAGGTGTCACCTGTTTCTCCAAGGACAAAGGAAGACTAAGTTTAGGACTACAAGAAATTGAGCATTTTTAGAAATGTCTTCTAGATGAATGGGAAATGAACTCAGGCAGATGGTAATATGTTTGAAGGTTGTATCATAAAAGAAGGCACAGCAAGGTTGTGCAAGGAGCTAACAGATTGATAGACCCTGGAGGGGGTAACACTGGTAACAGAAAACGAATGTAATGGAATAGAGCAAACACAAGCAGTGAGGTCACCTCACGTGGAAGGAGTGGCATGGCTGTTAGACAGACTGCCTGCTGCAGAAAAATTGCAAATTAGCTGTGCTCTGTGTTAGCCCAAGGTTCCTGCACTTACTTAGGATTTGGCATGGGGTAGGGGTTGAATAGGTCCGAGAGGTAAATAAAAGAGAAGTGATGGAGTACTTGTGTTTTATCAGAGTAGATGAGAGTGTTATAGAGTTGATGTCCTGCAGCAATGACTGTGTGAGCATTGGATAACTTTCTGTTTAATAAATTAGGCATAATTCAGGTCTTTGCTTTTTTAAGCAAAGTTTTTTAAGTTTTTTAACTGGGTCAGCTCGTCTGATGATTCACAGGTCATTTACGACACACTATATATGCTGCTTGTTTGTAGCTGTTTGTGGAATTAGTTTGTGTGGAAGTCGTTGGTGAGAAGCTTTCTCATGCGTTTGCTGCTTCAGTTTTGATCGCTCCTCTGATTTTAGATGAGACATAATTCGAATGGATCCTGAATAAATCTCTTGGATTAGAGCACTTCCTATGCTAGAAGAACTCACAGTTTACATCCAGCCCTCAAAGTCAGAATAACTCTTGTCCAGACCCACTGACAGTGCTTAGTCTGAAAAACTTTCCAATTTATTGAAGTTCAGGTCCAAGTCCAAACAGATGTCTCAGGATTATCTCTAGTATAGACCTAGATCCAGAGCCAACCTCAAAACATTTCGGGATTCTTTCATCACCCAGATATTTTGAATTAGTTCATGTTTTGCTAGAAAAGCATCTTGGATTTTCAGTAAGAGAAACTCCTTTTATTCCCTTCTGGAGCAACTATCATTTCATTAGGCAGATTACTTAGGCAATACATTGTACTTGTTTCCCTTAGGCCTAGTTTCTCTCTCTCCTTCCACTGTCCTGTGGATCTCCATAAAGATTGTTGATTAATTGCTACTGAGACAGGAAACAAATTAGAATTTTCTTCTCCTGCCCAACTGCTCATTAGAAGACAAAATTCAAGAAACAGGGCCAAATCTAGAATTGATTTAGTTCAGAGTGGCTCTTGTGCCAGTGGGGCTCAGTTGACTTAATTCAGAGTAGGCTCTGACCCATGATTTGTAAGGAAAAGTGAAAAATTGCCACAGGAAGGAAAATACCACTTTTACTCTACTGGATTTTAATTTAGGACAGACGTGAGGAAGTGATTCTCATCAATAATGTAAATTCCAATTTGCTTTCACAAGTGAAGTGGAACTCAAATACTAAGTTTTCTTTAGGACTTCATGTTCTTGACAGCTACTAGACAAGGGAAACCCCTTCAAGTCAAGGATGCATGTTTTTTAATAAAAGGACCTAATCTCTATTCATTGCTTGCCTGGGGTAATTGCTGACTGGCTCTTTTGGATTACAATCTGATTGTGTCTCTTCACTTCCTATGAAAATTATGTGTGTTTAGTACTTGCCTGAAATGACCTCCTGCAATGTTTTGGGATGTTTGTTAACACCAAAATACCAAGCATTTTTTTATAGCTTTGAATTTGTTTTTTACTCCCTTCAAAGTCTGCAGATACTTCTTTCCCTATCAATTTTTCCCTTCCTATTTACCAAGTCGTTGACTTTTTACAGTTTCCCCTATCTTTCTAAATGGGATTTTTGCTGCCTTCTTCTTTTCTTTTTGTCCACATACCTCTGCAAACGATAACCGGGAATAATAGTCAGGTTTGTGCTCTTTCCATACCAAATTCTACCTGTTATATGCAAGAATTATAAAGTAAACAGAAGTTAAAAACTAATTCATTTGAACATTAATTTTGCCTGTTGGGTAGAGTTTGAGTTTAGCTGCTCTATCTGCACATACTGATTTTCATTTATCTAAAGAAATTTCATTTATTTAGCCAAAGCTATTTGCCTTCCTTATATACATATATACATGTATATATATACATATATGGATATATTAATGTACACATAAACATTTAGTCAAAGTGTTCTGTAAGTGTATGAAGCGCTTGACAGACACGTGACACACACAGGTTGAAGGCTCTGGTTTGAATCTCTGTGGCTGGTGGTGTGCGGGAGGTCTCCATCCCCTACTGCAGCACCAGCCTGGGAGCATGATGTGTGGCTTTCTGCTGCCCACCTTTGCATCCCAATAGTACTGCTTGGAGCCCACAGGGTATAGGAGCTGCATATCCCAACTTCTGGCAATGCTGAAAGCCTACAGATAACCACTGAATTATCAACTGGAGTAGGACTCCAGCTCCCTGAAAAACTAGAAACTCAGAGCCAGCATTATTCCCTGCCCTCCCAAACTGTTCTCTTAGGGTTGTCTCTCTTGTGGTCTTTATCTCAAAAGGCTGTAATAGTCCAGTAGAGTTCAATAATCAATAGAGGTTCATTCCAAAGTGCCCATTGCACGAGAGGAAGCACGAGGAACAGTGGGAGTCAGATGGAGCATGTCAGAAAAACAGTCCAGGAATTTTTCATCTTGACTGGCTCCCAAATGATCATGGACACTTTGGTGGGTTATTTTTCTGGAACTATTTCTAGAGTAACCTCAAAAAAAATCAGCACTCTGAATAATCTGTGCATGTGTGTTTAATTTTTTTCTTCTAACTTAAGCTTTCTGCTCCCAAATAACTTTTCTAAAGAATGATGGTTATAAAAAATATAAAATAATCACCCAAAATTGCAAACTGGTAAAAAACAAACAGGGAAAAAAAACCTACGCTGCCCTCTCTGCCTGATCTCTTGCTCACTCCCTAAGTTGATCGTATAGTACAGTAAATATTTTGCAACTTCCCTAATCTAGTGGCCCAGGCTTGGCTGGCTCTGGTTTGGATATATTGCAAGTGGTTATGCTTAGGAGAAGGAATATTTGCGGACAGAGACTTACATGTGCAATTACTGTACTATCTTTTCAATAGAAAATAGCATTTAGAAATCTTCCTGCTGTGAAGGGACAGAGTGGGGAGTGACACACAGCCATGCCAATAATCATATATGAGGGAGGTGGGGAGCAGTCACCAGTATGTATTCAGCTTTTACTTCTGACTCTGTTCTTGGGCGTGAGGTTCCTATGAAGTAAATCAGGCATACAGGTAAATAGTATGATTATTATTCCTAGCCAGGAGAGAAGTCTTAAGGAAAGCTATGAAAACTGACTGAAAATATATTCCTGTCATACAATGAGTGAGAATTAAGACTGTTACTGTACTACCAGTGACTACAGGAGTACTTAAGTAAAACTTAGTTTTATACAGCTAGGAAACAGTAGGCAAAGAATAACAGCCACTATTCCAGGGCTTTCAATAGGGGTTGGACAAAGCCACGGTCTAACTAGTTGCTTGAACCTCTTGTGTGATTTGCAGAAAACCTGGGCAAGATTCATCTCCTTGTGTGTTAAGCAGTGGTTTGTGTTTCTGTGGTTGAGGGGCATGACCAGCCAGCCCATCAAGAATCAGGACCCCTTTTAAGTGGTATTTCTAGCAGGTCTGTTTTCAAGTGTGCCTGTTCCTTTGGCAGCTCTAAATAATAACCTGTGTACAATAAAACTAGAGATGGAAGTATTTCCTGGTTACAGCACTACCTTTTAGAGCTTGTTATTGGTCAAAACAGTGTCTAAAGGTATCCTTGGGCAGGGGAGGTAGGGCACAGCTTGGTGAGAACAGCTCTGATGGACTGCTTTTAACCTGGCACTTTGGCACATTGCAAAGAGATCCTTTAGCTGCAGAAACTTTACCTTAAATTACATCTGTCCTTCTAAAGTAGATCTTGCAGATGGCTCTGCAAGTGTAAGGCATCTTGGTCAGAACATGTGATGTGACACACAGGCCAAAACTCAAAAAGCAGGCCCAAATTTGGAACTAGTGTAATTCAGTATAGTTCTTGTGGCTGTAGGGCTTAGCTGATTTAATTCAGCTGTGTATAGTATAGCCATGGTGCAAG
Source organism: Harpia harpyja (assembly GCF_026419915.1). Taxonomy (NCBI): domain Eukaryota; kingdom Metazoa; phylum Chordata; class Aves; order Accipitriformes; family Accipitridae; genus Harpia; species Harpia harpyja. Next base: position 30,798,468 of record NC_068947.1, read on the forward strand.
TGCATGATGGCATTTGGTGTAGCAATTATGAGTGGTTGCTATCAGATGACAATAGGTGGTACATTTGCTTTGTTTTAGTTCATTAACATATCCTGTCTGACAGTATAATCCAGCCAAGGAATTAGTAAACTAAATGACAAAAAAAGGAAGAGAAAACAGTGTGGAAGAGATATTATGTTGTCTGCTTAAGCAGCAGTAGAGAGGGATCATGTATAGGTAGTTTGAGAAGCTCTGTGGTTTCCAGAGTTTCCCAATGCACGGGATAACTGAAGAACAGTTTAGGCAACTGTGTGAAGACCCTTCAGTGGGCTGTTGTAAAGAAGGAAAAGGAAGTGAATCTGCTTCATTGACTACTGTGCTTTTCCCTCAAGGTCACACAAAGTAAGCAATCCTCTCTGTTTTTCTGAAATGATCATTTATAAACAGAAGGGACCAAAAAGAAAGTTTATTGTGCTTCCCTGGTACTTTCCTACTAGAGCAAGAGTTGCTGAGAGTCTGTAAATTATGCATAAGTTCTTTACACTTGGTTGCTGTTTTATAACACAGCATATATGGCCATTGTATTTTAAAATATAATTTACCTTCCTTTTATAGACTATGTTTTATGTTGTTTTCCATGCTCTGTATTTTCTTTCTGTTTCCATGCTTAATAATTTATAGTCCTTAATTTGAATTATTCTTGTTACCTACAAGTTACCTTAAAATGAATGAAGATGAAACTAAGGCATTGGTATGCCTTGGTAATGGCGGGAAAAAAAAGGCCAAAAATGTGAGGTTTTTGTAGTGAATAATGGAAAAATTTGTTTTAATGGAATTCTAAAGGATATTGCAAGGCAAAATCAGAATGCTGTCTGGGTACAAGCCTTTTACGTAAATATGCAATTAGGATATGTAGAACACTGCTCAAGTATTATGACTGCAGAGGATATATAATTTTTAACTCTGAGATTAATAACCACAATATTACTTACATTACATCTGTTTTGTAGTATTATTTCTAGTGGCCAGGCTGATTCACTCAGAGTGAAAAATTAATCACTTAATCTCTCTTGTGTCTGGGTTATTAAGTTTTAAAATTAAAACAATAATTTGGCATACCTGCTGCTGCTTCCACTTTTGTTGCAGCGTACTGCTTTTGAAAGTAGGTGTCCAGTTGTTTAGCAGCAGTATCTGTCAGACATTTGGAAATTCCAGACAAATGTTGAAGTGCACGTGCATAGGCTGACTCTGCTGTGTCTGTGCAGTGCATCTAAAGCATCCCAGACACTGAACTAATTGATGAAAATGAAAATGTTTGCAAGTGATTGTCCAATCCTTTGTCTGCCTTGACTGTTTAAACTAGAATTTTCCATGGCTGTCGCTTATTACGTGTTTGTACAAAATCTACCATACCGGAGCCTTTAGACGGCACTGAAGTAAAGCTGGTAAACAGTAATACAGTTGCGGTTTTCCTCCCTAGCTGGAAAGCATCCTTTTCCAGGCATATCACCTGGGAGGAGCTTTGTGAGATAAGAAGTAGCTAAACAAAGTTGCAATACAACAGAAAAAATGGTTGTTCAGTTCTTTGATGATTGTAGTATAAATGCCACTGGTACAGTATTTACTAGAAATAATTATTTTTTCAGTTGCTACCTTCTTCCCTCTAAAAATACAGCATGAATCTGGACAGATCAGCCAACATCAAAGCTTTTCTGAATCTTAAGCATGATGTCTGGTTGCAGAGTAAAGATACTAGCTGTGTAGAAGTGGAAGCTGGAACCTCTCCAGCCACAAACCTCATGCAAAATCCTGAACCTTTTGAATCCCTAGCGGATATTATATACTGACATGCTATCCAGGTACTGAGTTTGACAGAGCTAATAATACTATTTATATGTATAATTATTGAAATTACCCATACTCTTGTGGTTTAATGGTGTTCAGTAAATTGGCATGCATAATTTATACATCATTGCTGTCAACCGTCAATCCAAATGTGAGACAGCAACATATAAACTGAATGACAGAATAAAGTGTTTATGAGTTTATTCAGGACAAGATCACCATAAACTATGACACTGGAGATTTTCATATCATTTTTTCAGTATTTGTGTGAAATAGGATGCTGTCTATGGGATTTCATTTGTTGCATTACTATAAAACCTCTTCAATAAACAATTTAGGAGACAACTACAGTACTCTTCAAAAAGACACTGGGGACAGGATTTATTCTGGAAGTCAGTGTCACTGGTTTTGTTTCAATTTTTGTTATGGCTTAATATTTCAGCCTCTTATAGAAATGTCAGTCATTTAATAATGATATGGAATCCTAAAAATTTACAAATGGATACACCTTTGAGGCTCAATCAAGAGATACACTAAGCAAACCAAATTCAACTATTATCATGCTGATTTAGAATAATAATTATGACTTTCCAGCTATGCATTTAAGTAAGAAATGTTTAAAATAAACCTTGTCTTCACACACCTGAGTATGCATCTATGTGCATGTATTGTCATAGCTTGAAATTACTTTAACATTCATGATATTAATCAAAATGGCAGGGTACATTACAGATGATTCAAATGCCCCAATCTCATTACAAGGGACTTGCTACACATTGATAGTGGTATTATGTTTTCATTTTTATTTTAAGAATGCAGTAAACAACTAATAATTGGAGATGTTCTAAATTTCTTTTGCAAGGTGCCAAGTGCTGAAAGAAGTGATTAACATGAAATGAGGAAATCTATGAATAGAAGCAAAAGAGAAACTGCTGAGTTATTTTTGGCACTCTCTAATGAATAAATGGATTGTTTTCAGTGTTCCGTCAATGAGTACAAGTTAAAATGCACTGTGAGTTGAAACATGCTGCCTCACTTTCACTTGTTTTGAACCAAGTCTATTAGAACAAATAACCACCACAAATCTTCTAAAGAATTAAAAAAAAATAGATTTAATGCTCATATTCACATAGATGCTAAAATTCATGCTTCTTATAGAAACCAAGGATCTAATTGTACTTAGTTAGATTTTCACTAAAAATAGGTTTTGATCTTATATGTGAATTTCTATGACTGAACACTAGGTCATAGGTAGTGGCTACTTATCAAGTTAAGCATTAGTAGAACTTTTTCATGACTTTAAAATAGCTCTTTGGCCACAAGTTATGCCAGCAAAATAGCTTTCCTTTGATGACTGTTGATCTACATCATTAAGAGATCACCTAGAATGGCTATTAACCTGAGGAAGGACATTCAAAGGATGTCTAAAAAGTAAAGACATCAGTCCAAATGTGAAAGCAATGATGGTACAAATGCATTTAGAATCAAGGTTGTGATGGCACATCCGGTAAGTATGGTGAGGATATGCTTACCTACTAAGTAATCCAGATAAAGCATTGCATTTCATGTCAGTGCCAGCATCCTGCTTTGAACAGGAGTTTGGACTACAAGACTTCCTGAAGTCCCTTCCACCCTGAGTTATGCTATGATCCTAACCTTGAAAAGTATAAATGCAGTTCCTGGGTTCTAAGTGACAATAGCTAATGACTAGCACATTGTGAATGTTTTTTCTCGGTCTCTCTTGTACTGGGGAGCCCAGTACTAGACCCACCACTCAGGTGTTGTCTCAGCATTATAGTATAAGCCACATGTAGTGAAGTCTCCATTCAATGATTTCACCCAAGAAAGGAAGCTACATGGAGGGATAAATGGAAATTTTCTCCAAATAGGCCTGTTTTGGAGAGAGTAGCTCTACTATTGGAAATTCTCTGGCATATGTGAGACTGCCCAACTATGTCAGCTCTTTAAAGCAAGGAAATATACAACAGGAAACATACAGAATTTGCAGGTGCAGTTCTTCACCAGCCAGGAGGAGAAGAGATCAGATTTTTAGGTTGTATTTCTAATATTTTTCAGAGCTTTTTTGCTTCTCAGCACCTGAGTATCTAAATGGGTCAGCACAGTTTTCCGTTCAGCTTTTTGGCACTTGTTTATGTTTGTTTTGTTTTAAATAATAAATCTGATCATGACTGAAAAGTTATTCATAATGTTTACTGTTAGTATTGCAGGGTAAAATACATAAAAAGGAGAACACAGGTCTTCTACTAGATGAATTCTTGGCCTTTCTTCCACTTCTCATCCTGCACTGTTGTCCTCCATAGCACTGTGAGGCAGGCTTTGGGAAATCTGTAAATCCTTGTGAAAAAACAGCTGTAACTCTGTAGACAGTATTGATTCTCCAACATATGCTGATACCTCCAATAGAAGCTATGCTGGCCTTGATAGGGTTTTAATGTCTGCATGAAATGAGACTGAACTGGAGTAGGAGTATATAATACATTTTATTTTGGACTACTTTCCTCTGCCCTTTCAGTTGTAGGCATCCTCCTCTCAGCAGCCACTAGTGTCAATGTCAAAGCCACGCTGACAGGACCACTAGTCCCTGTTGCCCTTCAAAGTGTAAAGGGTTCACCCAGTGTGTGTCACATGACACATGGGTTCCCTTTCCCATATCAGCAAAGCAAGAAATTTTCTTGTCCTTTGAAATTTCTTATGTTACTTCTTTTACCTCTCTTAGGTAATGGAAGCATCATGCCCTTCTAGAATATCTCTAAGTAACCAAAGGGAGCACTGCCCTCTAAAGGTTGAAGGTGAGATAGAAGGCAGCTTTCTGTATACCTTAGTAGGTCTTTTCTGTTATCTTTGTAAAGGTGTTTTAGGTCATAGCCAGCACTTAAGCATGAAGTCTGAATAATTTGTATCAGCATGGGAAAGAGTACTGGTGTAGTCTTGCCAGGTTTATGATCAGAATGAGTAATAATAATACAAAAATAATACACAAATTTAGTAGTGTTAGAAAAATGACATAGTTTTAAGCTGATGATCTTTAGGCACATTAACGTGTTTTGGAAAAAAAAAAAAAAGATGAGACATGAGTGATATTTTCCATAGCTGCTACCCCAATGTATTTTTTAATTAATGCATATTTGCAATTTTAGATCTTCAAAAATCCAACACTATGTTACAGTGAGCAAATGCGTGGGGTAAAAGTCAAAATGGATTAGTAAAACACTTAGAAGTTAGCATGGGACATTGAAGTAAAAAAAATTCTGTGAGACCCTGAAATTTTAACTGCTACATTTTTAGTGTATCAATAATAATTCATAGTAAGACAGGTAGGCCGGCAATGTTTCCCTACATTTCTGTAATGTGGTATGCACTAGAAAGTCTTATTCTAAATAATCCAGTGAAAGATAGATTTTTGGTATTTCAGCTTTAAAGGCAGAAAAAAGTTGCTCTGAATTTAAATCACCCACCCAAAAGATAACCCCACATTTTCTAGAAAAACATTTTTATTCTTAAACTATGGATATAGTCTTGAATGTGAACCAAGTCATCTGAACAAAAGAAATTGGGTAGAATCTCAAATTCCTTTGGAATAATGGACTCAGTAAAATATAAATATAGTAAAGAAAAAAATGAGTATAGCAAGACTGGAACACAAACAGCAATACTTCCAAGTCCTGCTTGCCTACCTAGAATAAAATAGAAAGCAGACTTCTCATGATAAAAATAAGAGCTATTTGGCTTGTTTGCTGGGTGAAATTCAAATTCTGTAAGACATACCTAGAGAATTTAAAAAACAAAAAAGATCTTGCTTGCACCATTCTAGGGCCACAGAAATGACCTCTAGCATTAAAGCTGCACTAATTTTCACATTTCTTCAACACCCCTTTCTCTCAACATATTCCTCTGCTAGTCCTAATCCAGACTAGAAAAATCTTGCAGGAGCTAACAGCTCTCAGAAGATTCATATATATGCAAACCTCTGCTCCTGACACAATGCTGGGAGCAAGAAGGGGCAAGGAAAGGAGCAGAGCGTATCTTCTGCTGTGGAGGTAATACTGCCCAAAATGTGGGGAGGGCATATTTGTCAGGGAGAAAGAAGCAGTAGAGGAAGATGGTTTGGTCTGTAGCTACGCCAGGCAGAGCAGTGAACGAGACCAGTGTCACCAATGTGGGGCACAATGATATTAGCATCCAGTAGTATTTTATCAGTTGGTATGATTTAGAAATTTAGAAATTGTTATGATTTAGAAATCATAGCATGACCATGGTGTTGGTGTGCTGGATGTGACTAGGAGAGTAGCTCAAAGTCATTTGAGGATTTCTCTGATGAGGAAGTTCCCATGGCAAGTCAAAATGCATTTAGAGCAAACGTGTGCTGCCAGAATATCATAAAACCATCTCAATGCCGAGAAGGATCAGGTCCAAACGGTCAGATTCTCCTCAGGTACTGCCTTGTGGAAGACCGAACAAATGCCATTTAAGTCAATGGATTGATAAATGAGGGAGGAATTAGTTTTTTCTACAAGGAAAGTAAGCTCAGAGCAGCCAAGGTCTTAACAGAGTTAGACTCATCTGCACTGAACTTCTCATACAGCCCTCAAGCTGACCACCAGAGTAGTAGAGCTAAGATTTTTCTCCCACACTGAACACAGTTTTTGAGAATGCCAGAGGTTTTTACACCTATCCACATTACTTCAGTATATGAAACTATCAGGCCCCAGTTTTCTTTCTGTAAAGGAAGTATTTAAAATCGTATTTGAAATGTGCAGTTTATTAATGTTCGCCCAGACAGCCCTGTGCTGTGTTCACTTTAAATGGCCAAGTGTCATTTTGGGCCAGTGGTTCAAAGAGCAATCTTTAGTTGCAGCTGCTATGTGCATGGAGAGGGAAAATATTATATTTGTATTTTAATTTGTTTTGAAAAAGTCTGTGTATACTGTCTGAAAAGAACTCTGGAATGAGAAAAGGGGTAATTTGCAGGAAAATTACAGCAGATGAGAGATAGGTTATGTATGGCTACTACCAGGATATAAGGATATTTTTTGGTTTTCACCAATTTGCTATTAGTAAATATTTGCCATTACTAATTATTTGTTATTATTTGCAAATTATATCCTATTAGTAAATATTGCTAACCCTTGTTTTGCCCTCCCCCCCCTTTTTTTGAGCTATAGGCTATTTATTTCTATTACTTTTTATAACTGTAAGAAACTAATACATATTCTGTGGTATCGTGCATAGAAAATCTGTCTTCAGGTAAAATTAACTTGCGTTGAGACAACCATCAGTAAAACATTCTAACAAAACTTCTGAATTATTAACTGTATTCTTGGTATATTGTGGTACTAGAACCTCCCGTATGTTTTTCAACCTCTGTGAAATATAACTGTCTTCCTTTTTAATCTTCTCGAAAACTTTTACAGAAAAAGAAAAAAAAATGCCCATAGAAGCGTGGTATGATTGATAGAAATTTTTGAATATTTTCTCTACAGAACATTTTTTTAAAGTATTAAACCTGTGAGGTAGGATGGAAGTAATTTCTACCCTTTTCTGTCTGCTCTCTGTGGTATTTGCATTCCCATAGAGTGTACATTGTCTGCTGAACTGACCATAGCTTTCTAAAATATGAAGTCTGGCTCTATAGTAGTACTCTGCATTGCTTTAGATTTAATAAATACGGGTAGAATGGTGGAGCACAGATTTCCTGGCAGCTATATGCAAGAAAACAGGGATTTGAGATAATCCCTGAGAAACAGCTAACACTCAAATCCGGTTCTCACTTGAGGAATAGTGATAGTAAGGCAGGGCTTTCTGTCATTTTGGTTTGTGTAAAGAATATTCCTTTCGGTAACCTTCACGAAATTTCATTTGACTTGCATATTAATAATATATTCATAACCTCACACACTTGCTCACATGTCTTCCTGGAAAGGAAGCTCATCATTGTGGCAAAGATATTCAAATGGTATAAGTTCACATAGCTTCACTAAAATCAGTAGTTACACTGTCAATGGAGCTACCCTTTTTCAAATATTCAAAATAGTGTTTAGTTTTCTTTAGTGATCTTGTGAATACCTATTTGACTGTAGGACCTTGCTCTGCCTGAATGATTTACAGTGGTTTTCCTATACTATGCAATGATTTTTAGGAGCCTGCCTGCAGCTAATTTTAATGAGAACTGTGGCTAAATCAATGTGCTCTGTTTCAAATATGCATATCCATTGAGTCTTTCGATGTTTTCTGGATTTTTTTGATATGGCTTTCTATCAATATGAAATATGTATCTTCATTAACTACTCCCCAATTATGTTTAAAGCAGGATAAATGCCAGGAAATCAAAGGTTATTTCTGTTTTCAGTCTAAGAACCAATTACTTAATCTAAAGACCAGCACAATAAACAGTCTACCAGGTAATCTTATGTAGACCAGATGTCGTTCTGGAATTTGAGATACTGGACCAGAAATACTTATTATACCTCTTCCTTAGCTTGTATCCAGGCATGTTTACTGTACACTACTATATCCTTTAAGTCATTTTAAAGGCTTACAGAAATCTGCATGCAAAGAAGGGTTAGTTTATTTGCTTTTTCAGTTAATGTGGTTGCACATAAAACAACTAAAAACAGAAACTTAAAATACAGTTGTGCAAATACTTCTAAAACTTTAAGCCAACACATTTTCAGTCCTGATGCAATATTGGATAATATTCTGCTAGTCAGCAGTTTGACAGCTGTTTTAGAAACAGTCATAAAATTACAGTTCCTACTGTTGAAGATTTGCATGTTTAGCTGGCTATACTGGTGCACTACCCCAGATTGTGCTTAGTCAATTACTTTGTTGCTTTAAAGGAGCATATTTATAACCCTTCTGGCAATGGAATATTCCTTTTTCTTCTGTTGTAAAACTCATTGCTTGCTCATTCATACTATCATTATTTATTTCAAATAAAAAAATTAACTCAGTGAACAAAAATCTCCCCACTGCCATATAATTTGGTATTTTTCTATTAAGTAAAGTAACCGTGTACTATTTCTATAACTGGTGTGTCTTCAAAGAAAACCAATTTTTTCCTACCTTACAGACTGTACAATTTCTCAGCTTAAGTACTTTTGTTTGTTTTTAATAGGGCTAAATATATTTAATAATCATGGTAGCAAATGGTTTATATGCAATAAACTCACTGTGTACACTCCTCAGCTTATGCCTGCAGTTACCGATTTCATTTTTGTTCGTTATACTTCAATTTAATAGCCTCTGTAAGCTTAATGTGATGTGAGAAATTCCTTCTCCTTGTCCCAGTGTGAAAAGAAAATACACCCAAAATTTTGAGAACAGGATATTAATTTGGGGGACCTCTTTTTAATGCCCATAATACCACCAAATCAGGCTTGACCTCCCTATCTGGCCCCAGCTGATCCAGAAGTTTTGTATCTTTTTTTCCCGCACAGTTGTCTAGCTTCAACATGAAACATGACAGGTATCCAGACCTAGACCATCAGGTAGGCTTGTGGATTAGGGTCAAAGGCAGTAGGTGTGGAATTTAATCCCTTCAGGATGATAAAAGTAAACCGACTGAAAACTAACATTCCCTGAGCAGCTGTGGCAAGCCCAGGGCTGTCAGACGCTACACGGTAGCACCACGATGTCAAGGAAGCAGGAGGGCTTCCATTACATTCAGTGCTCCATGTTTCAGCCTCTTTCCCATGCCCCACCCCCCAAATGTGGGCAGTGTTTGATCACCCCATCCAAGGCGACTAAGTCAACTTTTAGTGTTTAAAGAATTTGCATACCTAACTTTGCATTTGTAGAGTCTTCTCTGGCCGCAAAAGCCAAAATAACACGTACCACAGTGCCTACCTAGCTTGTAGGAAGATAAATTTGCTGCTATGAATACACAGTAATTTGCCTCTCCTGTAACACCTGTTTCAAAGGCTTGATCCTGATCTCTCCCTGAAAAGTCATGAGGTTGCTGACTGTCTTCATTTCTGGCTGAATCCTATGGGGATGAATCATTCTCAGCATTTCGCAGGTCTCATTTCTTAATGAGTGGGCATTTACAGAGACTAAGCCTGCTCTGGCTGAAAACAGAGGCAAAATTCAAGTCAAATAATGGTGTGGAATGAAACCAAAGAGATACTCCATTCTCCATTCATTACTTTCTGCACTCTAATTGCTGCAGAGGTCATTTTGCTTGTTACTACATTCTTTCTCCCATTATAAGACAGATGCTGTAATAGCTACTGTGGTCTTTGGTTTATTTGCTCCCATGAGACTTTTTTTTCTTTACACTTTAATTCTCTATCTCATTGTTTACTTGAAAAAAGGACTAGCAAGGAGGCAAGACCCCAATATTTTTTCTTATGTGCTTTCCCACTTTCTCTATGCAAAAGGTTTGTTAAAGATGTTTATTAGTTACCCTAAATAACATTCTAATCAAGCATTTGGATCATTTCAGTAACTAATGTTTATTTTTTTAAGCAATATTTTAATTTGACACTTTGCATAATGCATGTGCCATAAGGGTGCTATATTTGATGGATAAATGCCTAGAAAAAAATCATATTGCCTAATAAATAATGTTGGATTTAGATATCCCACTCATTTAAAGCAAACTTGTCATGGTTTATTAACTGTACTAACTAGTGGCTTGTTTATATCTGTGCATAAATAATATGAAGCATTTTTGAAATATGCCCCTTTGAAACTGCACAATATTACCCCTTTATTGTCATAGATTATTAATATCTCCTCTGTGGTGGGCAAGTTGCCAGTGCAGCTTAAACACGTATTAGAACATATCTTCATACACTGAACCTTTGCCTTGTCTCTTGGGACGAAAATTATTGAGGCTGAGGTGGTTCTGTGTCACAGGGGAATTAGTAGAGCAGCACATTTGTAAAGATGCAAATCTGAATTTATGTAGATGGTACTCTTGCTCTCAGGGTTATCCAGGTAGCAATGACTTTAAACTTGCTTGTGTCTCTGGACTGCCTCCCTCATGCTGCAGAGCACCCAGCATGGGATCACACGATCTGTTCTTCCACACAGTTTCTGGGGCTGGGTGCTAATCAGGATTGCATCAGCAGGCTTAATTTATAGTTAACACTTGCCTTACTCTTCCATCTGTGACCAGCAGTTAATACCTTGCTTTACCAAAGGTTACTTGAGCACTACACTATTTATATAGACAAAGTATGCCTTTAATAATATGTGTTTAAAACTATATACTTGGGTTACTGGTAGTGGCAAGCTACATGTAGACTCATTTTTTTCCCACGTCTCAAAAGCTGTTAATATTTGGGTGACACAGTCTGTTCATAAAACTGTCCACCTATCCCTATTTCAGGTAGCATATCTTTTAAAGTTTTTTCACTCCCCACTCCTCCCAACCTCTTTTATTTCTCAGCTGGCTTCAGGCTGAACTTAGCTTACCTAAGTTCAATGTGACACTTCACTGTTTCTTTCTCCAGTGTTGTCTTTCAAATATAGGCTTATTGGACCATCCTTAGGACAACAGATCAGTATAACTGGGCTGTGAGTTATCCTCATTACTGAAAACATGCGCTTCTTAACAAAGCTGTGTTCTTAATTGTGTCTTTGTTACCCTATATCTAATGGTCTCAATTTGCGTATATACAGAATCCAGCAAAAGGCTTTTAAAGTCTTTATTGTTTGGGTTTACTACCTTTAAATTCAGTATTTCCCTCTTTCAGATTCTTTCATTTGGTCTCTCTTTTTCTTTCATTTCCCCTACATATCATTCCTCATCCACTTCAGACAGTTTGTCTCATATTTCTGTCCTCCTTTCTCCTCATCTTCCTTTTAACTTCAAGCTGACTCTCTTTTGTGTTCACTCTGCAGCCTATTAACATTGCTACCTGGTTCAGGTATTCTATCCAAATGAGACTATCCTACTACCTCTTACGCCACTTCCTTCCCTCCACCTGCTTCCAACATCAGCTCCTATGCAAAGGACACAGGCCTTAGCCTAATCATCATTATAGCAGCATGGCTACAATGGCATTTTATATAGCTCTGCTCAATGATCCACTTTAATTCAATAGCTTTTTGTTACAATAATTTAGTTGGGATCTGTGGAGGATGAGAAAGGAAGGGGAATGTGTATTTTAAAGAGCTCTGATTAATAGCACAAGAGCATGTCTACCCTCTCTCTGATACCTTCTCAGTGGGCAAAACGTTAGTCCCTTGAGCCAAAAAGGAATTGCTGATTTTTGTGACTCTGCTAGAGTGGAAGACATCATGGTCTACAGCACACAAGACAGCTGGGAAAAAGTTTGTTTCTCAGCCTTAGTTCCACAATTTGAACTATGGGTGCAAAAGTTTAGTCATTATCATTCACTCACTGCCTGTAGTGGCTAGATTGCCCACTTCCCTGCAAGCTACCCCCAAAATACGCATCTTCCTGCATTCACAGGGACAGTATATACAAAAAAGGTGAACATATGTTACCTGTTCTTCTGGTCTACAACCCATGGTAGGCCTCATTTGTTTTGTATTGCTGCTGTTACTCTAGGTTAATTATTTCCCACTCTGGGTAACTCCTTCAGATTACATCTTTATGCAGCATTGTGTATTTACACCCTCGTTATGTTTTTAATAATGCATTTCATTACAGTTGGCAATTGATGGTTTTCATTACTGAACAAACTGTTAATTTACTGCTAACGCTGTTTTAATTGTTGGCTTAGTTTGATTTCCTTGGTTTAATTCTTTCCATCTGTGAGGGAAAAAGTCTTCATCTGTATTTGTGGAACTGCAAATTTTAAATTAAAATTTTAAATTTTTCTCAGGGGGCTTTTAAGAAAATTATTGCTAATTTTCTTCATAATAAGTTTCTGTCCTGCTCTTTTTTAGCATGTATCTGTCTGTCCAAAATAGCTCATGGCTCACTGAAGAACTCAAGATAGGGCAGCAGTGCTGGTAACACTATGTGACCATAAACAGGATTTCAAACGTTACTCCTATCCTGTGCACAAGTCTAACTTAAAGTTACGGAATATGATGCCTATACAGTATCTACTGTAGTGTTCATCTTTCTGAAAAGGTAAAAGTTCGTAGAGACTACATTGTATTTGCCATAAAATATAGTGCCTCCAGTAATTTTTTTTTTTTTTTAATTATAGGGAACATGCACAAATGCAGTACCTTCTTTGTAGTCCTGTCTTCGATGATTTTTACTGAGGGGAAACTGGAAGAGGGAAAGTTAATTTAGGTCACCTTTCAGAACTGTTCTGGTGGCCAGAGTTTTAAGATGCGTGTTAGTCTTTTGCAGAGGGTGCAATCAGTTGTTCTACATGTAATGTAAAGGGGCTGTAGCAAGATGAATTCTAACTTTGCCCTTCCTTAACCCTGAAAGGCTGCAATATTTGGACATAGTTGAAGCTGTTGATTTAGTTTGGAACCTGTTTCTAGTCTATCGTATGGCAGCTCATGCCTGTTCATGGGATTTGATTTTCCAGTGCTCTATGCCAATTTTATGTTTGTGTATTTGTGTTGATTTCTGGCAAGTTGCATATGTTTTATTCCTCTCTGTCAGTCACATGGTGTGAAACAAAAATATCAAGAATAAAATTATAGCACATATAGCAGAAAAAAGAGGAAAAACAGTTTTTAGTCACTGTGAGGCAAGGGTCAGTTCTTGTATTTGGGAGTAAGTAGCTTCTCTCCATGTTTATGTAGTGACACTTAATCCCAATGGAGAGTCACATGGGAGAGTTTATTTTTCCTCTCAACTTTTAATGGAATGTAATCAAACTTGAGGGTAAACCAACAAAGCACAAGCCTGTCTAGAAATAAATAATAATGATTAGGCACTCTAAGGAGGGTAAGCACTCTAAGGTGGGGGCTAATAGTGGAAGGGGAGCTTAAAGAACCACTTTTGCAATACCTAACCCAGGAAGGGATATGTGGAGGTAAAAAAAGGGTGTGTTGTCTGAGACCTGAGAAGAAATTATCTAGGTTGGGAACATCTGTGGACCAAAGCCTTGATCTGTATTATGCAGATGCTTATTGGCCTCAGGGTCTAGACAGTGGTGTTGTAATGACTCTACTGTGTGGAGGTATTTTGTCATGAGCTGTATTTATTACACCAAAATATAAACCAATACATAAAAATAAGGAGAAAAAAAAAGAGTAATGATATTCCTTACTAAAAAAATGACAAAGCATTATACCTGGTTGAATGGATAGACATGAATATACATGACAAAAATGTATTCAAAATTTAGTTTAGTTTTAACATGAATAGGGTATGTGTAACCATTGCAAGTGTGCTAACACAATCAGACATGTATTTCCAGCAACCTTGGTGGCCTGCAAAAATAAAAGTGTATCAGAACCATCATATAGGCTTCTGTGCTGCCAAACAACTAGTTTTGCCCTACCTTTCCAGTCCAATATGTCTGATCTGCCTTAGCTTTCCCAGCTCATTGCTGTTCCTCTGTCTCGCTTGTCTTGCTGCTGAAGCTCGTTTGTCCCAAAGTATCAGGAGGATTGTCGTGGTTTAACCCCAGCCAGCAACTAAGCACCATGCAGCCGCTCACTCACTCCCCCCCACCCAGTGGGATGGGGGAGAAAATCGGGAAAAGAAGTAAAACCCGTGGGTTGAGATAAGAACGGTTAATAGAACAGAAAAGAGGAAACTAATAATGGTAATGATAACACTAATAAAATGACAACAGTAATAACAAAAGGATTGGAATGTACAAATGATGTGCAGTGCAATTGCTCACCACCTGCCAATCGACACCCCGCCAGTCCCCCAGCGGCGACCCCCTCCCCCACCCCCCCCCAGTTTCTATACTAGATGGGACGTCACATGGTATGGAATACCCTGTTGGCCAGTTTGGGTCAGGTGCCCTGGCTGTGTCCTGTGCCAACTTCTTGTGCCCTTCCAGCTTTCTCACTGGCTGGGCTTGAGAAGCTGAAAAATCCTTGACTTTAGACTAAACACTACTGAGCAACAACTGAAAATATCAGCGTTATCAACATTCTTCTCATACTGAACTCAAAACATAGCACTGTACCAGCTACTAAGAAAACAATTAACTCTATCCCAGCTGAAACCAGGACAAGGATGAAGCAGCGCTTTACTGGAAAATCCTGTTGGAGTCCTTCTGACTAGCAGGACGAAATGTGAGAGCTAAGTTATTCACAGTTAGGAAGAGGAAGTAGATCATTCCTGAAACATAAAGGCTCTTTCTGCCCTACCTTCCCTTGCTGAGACTATGTTCCCTCCAGGGAAGTTAGGAAAGTGCTGTCTGCTA
Source organism: Harpia harpyja (assembly GCF_026419915.1). Taxonomy (NCBI): domain Eukaryota; kingdom Metazoa; phylum Chordata; class Aves; order Accipitriformes; family Accipitridae; genus Harpia; species Harpia harpyja. The sequence continues at coordinate 30,813,587 of NC_068947.1, forward strand.
CCTTACCTGGTTGACTGCCCTTCTCCAGGGGTGGGGAGCATCAGGTAGTGGCCTTCATGTGCCTGCAGAGTCCTACAGGAGACGCAGTCCTGTGAAAGCAGGAGGGAAAAGAGCTTCTTGGACTGGACAGCTGTTCTTTCTGTAGAAGTGGGCAAGCAAGGAGAGTGGGTGGCCACAGGCTCCCCTCACCCTCCCATGAGCATTAAAAATAGGCACCTCTCAGTAATTCAGCTTGCACGCTGGAAGAGCTAATTGTCACCACCCTGGAAAAGTGGTATTTTTTTCACTGGTGTTAATAACTATTATCACTGCTGTAGGCATGTCTATCTAAAAACCGTGTGCAAAGTCATTGTGCCCTTCATATCCTTGAGCACATATTGACTCTGACCTGATGCAGAATAAGACTGAACCTCTGTTCTGCTCAAGAAACACTGAAAGTATTTTGAGACACTGATTATATTTCAGAGCTCATCAAAGCAACACTGGAATTTTGCAAAATGTAGCTCCCTCTGGTGATGTGCATTAAAATAGATACTAGGAGGCAACAGGAGACATAAAATTCTTACTCTACCAGTCTGTATTTTAGAAGCTGTTTGCTTACAGCAACAAGGGCTCATTTTGAAGTGCAAGAAGTTTGATATATTTTATGCAGAACTGCTTATAATGTCTCTTAAAATCTCCAAAATCTGTCAACATTAGTTGGCATTCAATCACAGCAGTGATAGTTCTTCAAAATTAGCATGCAGTTTAGAAACGAGATAACTCATCCACTGATTATGGCACTTTGTTAAAATTTTAGAAAATAAGCTATCTAGATAATGAAATCCTCTCTAGAGGATTTCCTGAATAGTTTACAGTGAATATTGGAGAATATCTCTGATAATGTGATTATACAAAAGATAGACCAAAAGAGGAGAAAAACAATAGTTAAGACAGAATTTATTTGATTCTGTGGGTGTGTAAGTTAAGGTTTCTACATTACAGCAATACTGAACTTTTGGAGTAAATAATTCTGGATTTGTTTCATTGGCATCAGCTGTGCAAAATGGTGTAGTTTCATTCTTGGCATCATAATTGAAATCATGTGTTGTGGTTTAACCCCAGCTGGCAACTAAGCACCAGGCAGCCACTCACTCACTCTCCCCTGGTGGGATGAGGGAGAGAATCAGGAGGGTAAAAGTGACAAAACTCGTGGGCTGAGATAAAGACAGTTTAATAGGTAAAGCAAAAGCTGTGTGTGCAAGCAAAGCAAACCAAGGAATTCATTCACTACTTCCCATGGGCAGGCAAGTGTTCAGCCATCTCCAGGAAAGCAGGGCTCCATCACGCGTAATGGTTACTTGGGAAGACAAAATGCCATCGCTCCAAACGTCCCCCCTTCCTTCTTCTTCCCCCAGCTTTCTATGCTGAGCACTATGTCGTATGGTCTGGAATATACCTTTGGTCAGTTGGGGTCAGCTGTCCCAGCTGTGTCCCCTCCCAACTTCTTGTGTCCCCCCAGCCTCCTCGCTGGTGGGGTGGGGTGAGAAGCAGAAAAGGCCTTGGCTCTGTGTAAGCACTGCTCAGCAGTAACAAAAACATCCCTGTGTTATCAACACTGTTTCCAGCACAAATCCAAAACATAGCCCCATACCAGCTACTATGAAGAAAATTAACTCTATCCCAGCCAAAACCAACACATCATGTTATTAAATTCTGAAAAGTGAATATGTAAAAACTAAATGATATGTAGCTATTATTTATCAGTAATTCCTGATTGGATTTGCTCAGTTTACAAGTAATGCTATTGTTTTTCTGTCAAATCTACAGTCTTGAGGCAGTCTTAAGGTTGTGTCTAGCTGGGACTTCATTCTCAAGTCTATTTAAACTTTTAGAGGAAGTTGCATGAAGGGGACTGCAGTACACACAACTTCTCAGCCTCTTACTAGATTTTATGTATTAACAGGAAAGAAAGTGAAGTTTCAAGTGAATTTCTTGTGGGGAAAAAAAAAAACAAAACACAACAGATTAACTTTAAAAAGAGTGAAAATCTCAATTTTTTCCTAGTTGGGGTTTGTTGTGTTTTCTTTTTTTCTGACATGTTTGCTATTTTTAAGTAGTTTGTATATGGTATGGACTGTCTTTTAAATATAGAGAAATTAAACAGATAAAAAAAGAAGGATAAATAAATGTAAGGATGGAATTGGCATTGATGAAGCATGAAGGACTTTAAGGACATATCCAAAGAAAGGCAAGTTTCAAGTGAAAAAAATGAGACACCATGGGATGAAAATAAGTGTAGGACATTTCAGGAAAATAAAGCTGGAGGATCTGGATGATATTTGAGGGGAAAAAAACATCAGTCTGGAATTCCTTCTTCATAGTTTTTAACACTAACTTTAATCTTATTATGGTCATGATGCCAAGCTCTAGGGGAAAATAGGTTAGGCTTTATGATCTCTCCAGAAACTGGGTTTTGCACAAAATCTTTGTTCCAAGGGAAACTCCTGTGTTTTGTCTCCTGTTGTGTTAAACAGGTATCTGTAAATCACTTAGAAAACAAAAATTACTAAATACTTGTGATACAATTCCCCTTTCTTTCTGCTTGGCTATGTGATCAAGCATGCCATCACATTATGTTACCATTTGAGGACTTGTGTAGTTTCAACATAGACACCCCAGATATATCAAACTGTGCCTATTTCTCTCCATCAGGGAACTGAGGATGACTAGTTCAGGTGGAGATGTCTATGGTGCATATGTCTACATTTAAGAGAAATTAATTCTATCCAAGCAAGCTATGTCTAAACTTAGAGAAGGACTTACATAGAATATGGAACAGATGTTCATTGATGCCCTGAAAAATTCTTAAAGTAGCTAGGTTAGTGATTGTGTCTTTGCCCATTTCAATGGTTTCCAGTGCCTGTCTTTTTAGTTTCTAATTAAAGCATGGTACAGTATCTAAGGGAGACAGGTATTTTCTTTTCTCATATGGAAAAAATTTGTGGTACATTTTCTATACAGTAAAAGGCAAAAGTATACATTTTCCAATAAGGAGATGTGCTGTTTACTTTGTAAAAGCAGAGAAGTTATTTAAAATATGAAAAATACGTCCACATTATACTACTGTCTTGATTGAACTGTGGGATCTATTAGATTACCTGTATAATTTCCATTGACATTTATGCATATTGAAGAAGTCATCAGTATATCCTTGTAAGAGAAATACTATCGTGGAACTGAAAGAATACATGATTAGATGACTACACTATTTCTGAATTGTGGCAAAGCCAAGAATTAAGGTCACTTCTTATTTTCTTCAGGTTATTTATTATATTGTCCACTTTTTTCCTGTATGTGGTTGGGACAGAAATGCCATGAAACAATCTTTCAGGCATTATAATAATCATTCAGTTTGTTGTCAGAGGGAATACACCTACAAACACTAGAAGATAAAAATTTGGGTATAGGGGTAACTTGGGTAGATTTCAGTCTCAAAGTTGAAGTTGGATTTTAAGAAAAGTTCAATTGCAAGACTTTTTCTTTGTCTAGTTAATTGTTCTGACTTGAATGGGGGTTTTTTTGTTTGTAGGTTGTTTGGGTTTTTTTTGTCCTTGAGCTGGATTTTCTTTTTTTATGTTTATTTGTAAGATAATGATAGGACATGCATCATGTCAAATTAAACGTACTTGGGAGTCTTTGCGGACTACGCAATCTCTCTTATTATCATACTGACTAAGAGTTCTGCTAATTACAATTATTTTGTGCATTTTGAGGCTAGGAATCTACAAAAAGTACCAGGAACTACTGAGCCTTGCTCCATGTACGGCGAAAGTGTTCACTGAGTGAGGGAGGAGAGAAATCAGCACAAAAGCGCTCTTGTGTCTCTTTATGATTTTCCAACAAACAAAAGGTCAAGTTTCCTGTGAGGCTTATATCAATTTGCTCTCATCTCCCAGGTGCAAATTCTAATGTACTGCTGTTGCAAAAAAAAAAAAGTTTAAATTCCTTAAATAATTTTTCAGGAAGAACAAGCAAGCATAGTGGAGGAAAAACAGGTTATGCTATATATATACATGCGTATGCATCTTTCTTCTATAGAATATTTTCCCCATCATCTTGGAAGGCTTATGCCCTCTCACTTCAATTTTATTTTTCTGTTTGAAGGCTCATTCTGCCTTCTGATGACTACCCGCTGACTAACGGGCTGCTAACAGAGGTCATGGACAACAGTTGTAATGTTTTGAGTATAGCCTCCTCAGTGGGGTTGTGATATTAAAGTTATAGTCTATCTCCAAGACGACCATTATCATTATAAAGTAACACACATCATTAAAGAGAAGCTTCATGAAGACCATTATCATTATGTGGTAACACATCATTAGACAGTATCTTTAGCTGTACAGCCCATTGAAGAGGGTACAGTCATAACATGACAGATCTCTAGAGTGACATAAGTCAGTCTGGCCATTCATTTCAGCACGGGTTACTTATGTCTCAGTGTCTTGGCATCCTTTCTTAGCTACCAGTTGTTAAATAGGAGGAGTTGCTCTAGGATAAGCCCCAGGGCTCTTTGAAAAAGAAAATTCCCACTGGAGTTGGAGTACTCCTTTCAACAGAATCACTGCTTGGTTGCAAAGGGTTCAGACCCATAGCCTCTGTGCAAAAGTGACCAGCTGGAAAGGGAAATACCTCAGGTGCCTACACATTGCTTATGGATTTCACAAGGGGCATGTACTGTGATGGAAACCAGCTAGGCACTGAACATGTGAACCTACAGCTACAAAGCAAATCTGTTACTCAGTGCAATAGATACACTTGGGTGTCTTATTTGTGCCATCAGGTAATGAAAGTAGCTCAGTTATCCAAACTTACAATAGGCTGGGGAGAAAACTAGACCCATACTACCTGTACAAATTGTATAGTCATGCTGAAAAAGGAAAAGTGTAAAAAGGTCACGCCTATACTTTAGGAATCAAATTTAGATGCTCCAAACACAGTTAGTTTTCTCTTTTGACTGTATAATCCTTTCCTCCTCTCTTTAGTTATACTGAATCAAAGCTAAGTTTGTTGCCTATCATAGATAGAGGAAGCATTTCTCTTATCAATCTATATTCATGACCATTGTCATTATGCTCTATTCATAATAAGATGTGTGTTAGGTATTATTTTGCACCAATATGCCATTCTTCATTAAAACAATGTACTTTATAGTCTTAAATAAGATTTTTTTGGTTTGTGTCCTTTCAGAAATTCTAATATGTAAAATATCTTTAACTGCTCTTCTACAAGAAAAAGTATTTTTATAAGTGAAGTCATTAATTTTCTGCCTCCTTTCGGGATGAGGAATTAAAACACTTTAAGAATGAAATGTGCATATTTTCAGAGAAGAAAGTTTAGAAAGGTTCCAAATTTCTGTTCCATAACATGTTTTCGAGAGCCAGTAGAGGGTGCATTTTCCACAGTGTTTTCCACAGCACAGTTTAATTGGAGTTCTAATTAAGTATGTGAATAGATCTTATCTATAATAAATATATTGGTTTAGAATTAACTTACAGGGAAGCAGAGCCAAATCTATCCGTAAGATGATCAGGCCATCCTTTTTTATTCATTCCATCTTAATTTTATAATAATAAAACACCAACTGAGATCTTTTCTGTTCTTCTTTTATTCTTTTTGCACCCAATGGCTTAAAATGGCTTCCACTAAGAACATGGCCTGAATACTTGAGCATAACATTCATAACTCTATTACTTTAGCAACTTTGCAGTATATATGAATAGTGAATGGGACCGAATAAATACCTTCCTTATTTAACAAGAATCACTTCATAACAATTGGTGTGCAGATTAAAACACAAATGTCTCAGTCAGCATATAATGTGACATTGTCCCTGCCCTTTAGAGTGTCAACACTGAGAAACAATTTACAGTCAGGATGTGGTAGGTATGCTGCAACATATATTGGGATATGGAAGAGTCTCTGAAAACATACAAGCTACATGATCTTCATACCAACCCCAAATACCACAGTGAACATATGACGGCAAGCCTACTGAGGGACAAATCTTTTCATATATACAATTATTTATTCCTGACTATGGTTTTACCTCTTGGGAACACTGTGGTCTATGGAGCCACTGTTCATTTTCAAAATATATCAGACTAACAGGTTTCAGCAACAAAATCCAGATTTCCTTTCCATTTTTTCCAGCCTGCTTTTCACATTTTGTATAATTATAAGGAATATTTAGTACTCATATGTCTCTGTGTCTTCCAAGACAGTAGCATACTTCAAGAGTTGGTATATATTCCTTTTCCACAGCAGATTAAAATAAGGTCATATTAGCTGCACAGCACAGTGTGTCATTCTGCACCCCTTCCACAAATCCTGGGGCCTGGAAATGTAAGCATCTTTAAATGAGACAGTCCTTGAACAGCTCATTTTTCCTTCACCAGAAGATACCTGGCAGAATACCTTTCTGCCACCCAGATTAGTGCTGCCAAGGAACCCCTGAGAAGGTCAGTGAAAAGCCGGTGGAAGCAACGGGGCTGTCTTTATGGAAGCCATTCCCATATCCATATGGCAAATGAGAGGTCCTTGCTGCACTCAGCAAAGATGAGGCACATTTACTCTGCATGGGAGATCTTCTCACCTCTGAAGATATAAATAGGGGTGTAGTATTAGCAACTAATATGTATCTGTCTCACTGTATGTATAATGTCTCTCTGTAATGGTTCCATTTTCTAGATGACATGTACTTAACTCTATTTTGAGTAGCAAACATGCTCCAGAGACCATTCAGAAAATAACTTTCAGAGACGGTCACTCCTAATATGTTTTCCCCTGAAGATATACTTCTAACATATTTCTGAGCTTGCTATTCTTATTCACTTGAGAGTTTTTCAGAACTTAATCTTGTGGTGTTACTATTTTTTTCAACATAGAAATATAAAGTTTAGGACTCCCAATGTCATTTAACAGAATTTGTAATATAATTAATTCTCGCTGGTAAATCCCAATGGCACTATATTCTCTTGCAAGATAGTTCTCTTAATCTCTGATTAAGCTGGTAATTTCTGATGGATGTCTAAAGATTTAGCATTACTGCCAAATTCTGTGATGTTGATAAGAACAGCTTTAATTTAAGGAATGAGAGGAGAAATTCAGCAGTGACTGCATAATCTCTGCATCTAGTTTAGGATGCAAGAAGAGAAAAATAAGTGTAAGAGATAAAACAAAAAGAAAGTGCTAAATTTACTAGATCAGCAGCTAGATAAATAAAACAGAGAGTTGAAGTGCTCTGCCTATGTCCTGTAGAAAACTGAGTCAGAAAAACTTACCAAAAAATATTCTGATCAAAGCCTGAAAAACAAAAGGCCAAAACTTGAACTTAGAATGCAGGATTTCAGATGGGATCAGAAGGGTGAGGTCAACTTTGTGTTGAAGGACTGTTATGTCCATACTCCAAGTGAACTAGTGAATGGGATGTGCTGGGTATGGGAGGTGGTCTTGCTCATTTGTCTGTGCCCTTCTGGGTCCAGTACCTTTTTAGTTGGCGTCTGGTCCTCAGAAGGTAGGCAGTAAGGGAAGGGAGGCAAATTAAAAGACAAAAATCCTTAACTAGTGGGGCTTCATTAACTCTGCTGCTCAGGGGGCAAGTTTGGGGTTTTTTGGTAAAAAACAGCCAAGGGTTGTTGTCTAGCTGAGTTGTGTAAGTGACCTAAGAAGAGGTTTCAGCTCTGAAGGCCAGAAAAAGTCAGATTTGCCCCAATCGAGCTGTGTGGTAGGGATTTCTTTAGGGAAAATAAAGATATAGTATATGATGTGCTGTTAAGGAAGACAGAAGTAAAGAAATGTGTTGGAGTAAAAAATTATATTATTACTGATTGTGGACTAGTGGGAAGGATGAATAAAACAGAATCTCTTTAACGTCAAGATTGCTTTGGGGAAGCATAGTGGGAGGAGAGTTTTTGGTGTTTCTCACAGGACAGATCTGAATCCAGACATGAATCATCTGTAGTGTTATTAGTAAGATAAATATTGGTAACTGTTTCATTCCAATACATCAGTGAAATATCTTGACTTTCCTGAAATATATTGTATCCTGCTGCTATTAAAAGTAATGGTAACACAGTTATGCTTGCAACTGGCAGCCAACAGATTTCTTCACTAAATTGTCAATCAGTTCTATAGGTTTTATTTTTTAAATATTTTATTTTCTATGACTGTTGTCACGGTAGTGTCTAACTGAGCAGTCATTAATTCATTCAGCCAAAATTAAATGGAAGGATAAATATTTTCAGAGAGACAAAACTTGAAAAATGAAGGAAATTAACTTCTGCAAGCAGATGAACTGTGAAGAACCAAGACCTTAATAGGAGAGGCATGAAAGTAAACAGCCCTGCTGGTTGCATCTCAATATAGTTAAGGCTCTGGAACAAATATAGATTAAAAAAATACAAAACATTAAGGGGAAAAGATGATAAAAGTTACGTGGATGTATTGTACATAATGGTTTTATAAATGGAGTTCTATTGCATGCTTGCATCCTTTATTTGGATTCACTAAAGCATTTGATATAACGTAATTAGTGAAGCATGAGAAGACAAGGATTTAGTAGAGCAATCATAAAGCAGTTAGAAACTGAATGAAAGGCAAATATTAATGGGTAAATTAGAAGCATCATACATTCATTAGTGGGGTTCTTCAGTAATTAGGATCAGCATTATTTAATATCTTAATATTTTCAGTATTAAAAATAAGAATGTACTGGCAAAATTTGCTGTTGACAAAGTTATTACATGGAAAGACCTGCAAAATCTGTGATAAGAAGGAAATACCTGAGAAAGAGAAGTCTCTGGTTCCTCTGAGCAACACCAGGATATCTGAGCTACCAATGTGATGTAGCCCTGAGAATGGGAAATGCGAACCTAGGATGTGATTAGGTATCATACTAGTAGAGAGGGGTATTTCTGCCATTGTACAGGGTACGGGTAGCCTCTCACTGGAACACAATATACAGTCTTCTTCACCCAGTTTCAAAAAAAGGAAACTCAGACTTGGAAAGATGCAGAATAAAGCTACTAGAGTGACTAGGGATAGCAAATATTGTGAGAGGAAAATGAAGGATATTGTCTTAGACAAAATGGAAAAAAAATGAGGCTTTAGTATTGCTGTCCGTAAGTGCTGCAACAGGAAAAACAAAATGGGAAAAGAGCTAAGGGAAAATATCACTAGAGAAGTAGGTATAAAATGGCTGCAGATAAATGTATGTTGAAAATAAGGAAGTGTTTAAGTGGCAGAGTCATGAGATGCTGGAAGATAGAGTCTCCCACTGGGAGTCACAGGGGCAAAAAGTTAATTAGTTTTAAGATGGAGATTAATCCTATTTTTTAACAGATTCTATGATACGGCCACCTGAAATAACAGGGGATTGGACTTCGTTGTGCAAGTTTCCTTCACAAGCCGGGTTCCAGCAGTTCTGTCATGAGTCCTGCAGAACCTGGTATTTTCCTGAAATCTCTAAGGGCTTGTAACAGTGTGAAAATCTATTCTTTCAGTAACCACCTACTTCTAATGATTACAGTGAACTTGAAAATGTGAACTTCAAGGGTGTAATACCTATGAAGAAAATAAGGCCACATTTACATATATTTTAATACTTGCAAGATTTATTGCACTAATATCTAGGAGCTGGAGACAATGAATTGCAGAATCTGAATGCTAATCCCTTATTGACTATCAAATACTGTCTATTACATCATCTTATTTAAATTCCTATATATACTTCAGACTGGGTATTTCAGAGCTTGACCTTCATTAGCCCTCTCCTATTTTTTATGTGGACTCAGCTTATTCTTAATCTTAAAATCTCTGTCAAAAAGGAAGTGTATCCCTCTGCAAACTGTTTACACCTTGATCTTGTTCCTGCAAAAACTTACAAGGGTCATGTCTAGTGTATGCCAGTGAAAAATCTGTCTATGAATAATCCATTTCAATAGGGTTGCTGGCAGGAAAATTAGCACTTATGCATGTGTATGTAGAATTATGACCCTGATTTGGGAACTCATGTGAGCTCCAGGTGATGTGCAGGCTTGGGGAAGAACCTTTCACAAAGGATAGAACCATTCCAAGGAGATGGCTGTGAATCAGATCAGTGATCATCATTCTCCCAGCTGAAAACTGTAGTTGCATATGCGGTGAAATACTTTTCTACAGTCTGTAAGATATATTCTTGGCTTACTAAATGGGAAAGGCTGTGCTCCGGTGCGTTTCGAGCCTCGTAAGTGATGTGCAATGGTACCATCCTGAAATACCTTTTAAAAATCCAATCAAAATAATTGATTTTTCATAGACAGAGCTCAGTTTGTCATTAAGTTGCATTCCTCACAAACCCCTCAGAAACATACCATGCCAATAAAATACTCAGAATGATTACAAAACCACTATCAGTTTTGGTTGTGATGTTTGTTTTGGCATCCTTACGTTGAAATGTTTTATTTTCTTCCAAGACTGAAGTGCCAAGAAAGAATACTATTTTATTCTGTTGCTGCCCACTAAACCCCTCAAAATGCATGCGTAAAATTCCAGACTTTAGCAAGTACTCTTTTCTGACTATGACTCATCCACAAATAATAAAAAAATATTAAAACATCGTTCTAGGCAGATGTGTGGTTATACAAATTCAACCTTATTGTAAAATTTAATAATAGCATTTATATTTTTAAAGATAAACAGATTCAAGGTAAAGTAGTAATTGCACTTGCAGTGGCTGCAGCAGGACATCTTTGGTTTGGATTTTTTTGTGGTTTTTTTTAAACTGCTTCAGCTTTAAAAGACAGAAATTCAGATGAGTAACAGAAATTTTTTATATACTAAGGAATGGATACATAGCAGATGAAAATCAGTGTAGCTCCACTGAAACCAAGGGGGCTGTTCAAGCTCAAAAAATCAGACAGAACCAAAATTTGGCCTATTATTTTTATGGCTTTTTGAAATGGGCTTTCACAGACAGCTCAGTTTTCCCTCTCTTTTTTCAATAGCCCCCATCAATTCACAGATGGTTGGCAGGCATGCAAGATAATAAAAGCGTATTTTTTATTAAATAAGTATGGCTATAATAATGGTATTCACTGTGATTTTACCACTGAATGCTTAAGTCTTACAGCCTGAACCAGTCATCAATGAACACCCTTGCACATCACTTTGCTCAGAGCCTTCCTGATTTTGGTGGTTCTCAAAACAGACACATGAGATTCTGTTGTGTGGACCCAGTTGCAAGATTAATGCCAAATATTAAAGCAGCTTATTAAAACAACTAACTACTGTTTTCTGGATCATGACCATCCACACTTGGTTGTTTCTTTAATATCAAAATCTGATTTCATTCATTCATGAAATACACGTATCTATAGAGGGTACTAGAAGTCTGATCGAGGTCTCTGTATCCTTTGTAGTGTGAATGGACTGGCACCAATTCAACATGGTAAGCATTTATATTACAAGTGGATTTTTATAAATTTAAATCAGAAAAATGACAGTTCAGTCCCATTACAGTACATTATTTTTAGATTTATCAGTTACTTGCGTGCTCTTTGGTACAGGAGAAGTATTTCAGGAGTTTTTTTATAATTGCTAAGTTTGAATACTTGTTCTTTGTTCTCTTAAAAAAAAAAGGGAGAATTATTTAAGACAATGAAATGGATTTAATCTTAGCTTCAAAATAGATTGAAATATATGATGACATATATAAACTCAAGCCAGAGATAATATTCTGTCTGTTTTAAAATCAGCTGAAGTTAAATAGATTACAGGCTCAGCTTTAACTTGGATGCAGTGGGACCAGCGAGGTTGCACGCATGAGAATATGGCTGTAAACAGAAAAATCTCTGAGCAGAGACAGAAAAATAAATGTAAGGGATAGGGGTTTGAATTATTTTTCATCTTAAATGCAGGATCTGATTTTTTTAGTCAGAAATTGGTTTGGCACAGAGCAGAGTTTACCATTAGATTTCTAAAAAGTGATTTAAAAACTGTGATGCTAGAGCCAAATCCTGAGTTCAGTGACATGGTTACTCCTCAAGAGTTTAGGTGTGTCCTACCTTGAGCTGTGACCCATATGGTTACCCTGCATCCTCTCTTTCACCTGTTTAAGAGACGGTGGCACTCAGCACGTGGTTTAGCTTTCATTTCTTTCTGCCACAACTATTTTGGTTTTTGTTCTGAAATGCTCGCTGTGAAAGCTGAAGAAGAAAAGCAGAGTTTGAATGTAGGGAGAGCACTAGGGTTTGTAAGATTTTAATCATCCATCTCACTAGTATGTGTTCCAGTGAAAGAACATACAAATGGAGCTTGCCGAATAATGTCTAGGATCAGCTGCCCTTTTACAGCAGGAATTGACTTAATGTGCAAAAGGATGAATTTTCAACATAAAGTTTGCAGTCACGCTGACAATGTCATTGTCATTCTACTTCATTCTTTTGTCTCTTACCTTTTTTTAGTTGATAAAAACACAAGGAAGAAAAGGTGGACCATTTACTGAAGAATTATAGCTAGCAAAAAAATAATTGAATCAAGTTACAAAAGGATTGTGTATCCCATGAGACAGTCCTCCTCCTGCCTGGTTGTATTAATTACTTCCTCCATAAGGAATGCCAAACAATGCCTATAAAAACAAAATCAGTCCCTCTATTTTGATTGGGATATAGCAGTCCTGGCAGGATGTTGTCATACCTACCTTTTCTTTGTAAAAGCTGGCAATCATTCCAGACATTGCCAGTATAGTACACAAACACATGCAGGAATTACTGTTAGATATTAACTGTGTGTATTGAATGCTTCATTGCATACGTTTAAGAGTCTCATGAGAAAAATCTCAGAGTATGCACAGAAATGACATGTGTTGCCACCACAGCTGCTACAGTATTTTCACACTTTAGGATGCTGTCTCATGGCAATCAGGAAACTATTATTTTGTATAAGAAATAAAGAAAACTTGAAATGGCGGGTTTTGTTAGTCCTCTGCCCCTCGTAAGAAAACAAACCTCACACCCTAATCCCTGCAATCTACCTCCAAAAAAATCAGCCAGCTATGCATTCTCTGCCGTCTGTCTCCCAGCATATCATTCATTCTCACTTGACAAAAACACTGCCTTTGGCTTTTCGTAGGAGCAGAGCGTAAGATGATGTGAAATCTGGGATCCAAATGACATGGAAACAGATTTGTCAATGCAATGCCAAGTTATCACATTTAATGTACATGCTTAGAATATGTTTTCACAAATAAACTTAAAGAAATACCGAAGCAAAAGGTGCTTTAACTGTTTCTCAATTGCAACTAGATGGCCTGATACCACAAAGAAGGACCGACACGATGATGTTGCAAAGATTCTTTTACCTCCCTCTAAATGCATTATAGTGTATACGCATATTTAGGTTTTGGAAGAATGAGCATCATAAATGCATGTACCCAACAGTATTTTTATAGTACACTTACAAAAAAAAAATAAACAACCAAAAATAAAATCTGTGTTGTTTTAGAATCTGATAATAGGCTCGTTTTAAAGCCCAAAACTCAGATCCAGCAGCGAGAATAGAAACTGAGCCAATAATCTGAGGAACAGGATCCTCTCCATAAAGCAGCAACAAAATTTCACCTCATTACTTCTTTTCAGTACGGTGGGATCATAGCTGTTGATCTGTACATAGCAGCTTCCCAGGTAGGAAGCTAAATGCATCTGTGCTCCCACCCCTGTTCCCAAAGCATTGCTAAGGACTTGGTGCAGAGATCCCGGTATGTGTGTGCAGCAGCCTTTCTGTCACTTCTCTCCCTGGTTAGAGCCGCCCCTGGTTGGAAGCTGATTTTCCTTCAGCCTCCAAGAGCAACCGCAAAGCATTTGGGCTTTCCCTTGTTGTAACAAGCTATGCATTTTCTGTGTGAATCTTGAAAAAGTTTGCCTAGTATTCTGCTGTGCAAAACATCAATAAACCACACTTAGATCAATGGAGATCTGCAACTGCTCACACGATTAGTAAGTGCACTATGGTGCAGCTATTGGCGTGGACTAGAAAAGGCCATGAAACTTGCCATGTAAGAGTTAAAAAGGAACGGAAAACCATCACTGCCTCTGGGTAGACAGAAGACAAGTTACAAACAACATATTTTTACCCAGAAGAAAGTAGCAGATGTTCCTGGGACAGCACAGAGAGCGTCTGGAGTGCCTGTAGTGATAGTAGTATAGGTTCTGCAGTTCTGACTTCATCTTAGGTGGTTTAGTGTAAGGAGTTAAAATCTTGGCACAACTTCCATCAATGAGAAAGACATAAAGCTGCATTTTTAACAAGCTATCTTTAAACAAAAGGTTACAAAGTTTTAGTTTTTTGTCTTATGAAGTGTTTGGAATATGCTGCTCTTCCTCTCCAAACCCTCCTATCTATAATAACAAATGCCTCCATTACCAAAATGGAAATACTAATGCCCAGAGAGTTTATAGTTTTCAGCTTTTGTGTGAAAATATGTGCCCACAGTCACCTAATAGTGTATTGGGACCATTTCTTATTTCTTTTCCTTTATTGCTTAAAGACACAGAACTTGATCCACTACTGCATTGTTTCAATCCTGTGTATTGTCACTCCGCTGAAACCCAAAGGGTGATGTGTGGCTTTTGGCAAGAGTGAGTCAGCCCTGTGCACCTGAAATGGACATTACTTTGCCCTCCAGTGTCAGAACTGCTCTAAGCTGCGGCTGTATTTCAGTTCCCCAAGATGAATGAACACCAAGAGGCACAGTGCGACTCGGAACAAGTGAAACCAGCAAGGGAAGGAGGCAGCCACCGTCTGCTTCCAGCCATACCACCCTCTTAAGAAAAAGTGCCGCTGCTGGGCTTTGCTATGCCAGCGGGCAGGAGCAGAAGGGTGTGCTGAGCCTGGCAGGCTGCTGCTGACCCCAGAGCGCAGCTCTTCAGGGAGAGGTTTCCTTCCAGTAACGCCATGTGGTCACTTCATCTTGTGAAGGGGCTCAGGCTGCCTCCTGCTCCTGTGGGTATGAGGTGCCCCATCAGCCTCAGCCAGGCGGTCTGGAGTCACAGAAGGGCAGGCAGCTATGCTGGTACATTGGTTGTGTGTGAACAAAGAGCAGTTTAGCAACGAATGGGGAAGAAGAACAGTATAGGATATTCCACACATCCTACCAACATTGCCCAGTCCTACTTAGAATTTACAGGTTGGAATGATGTAGTAAAATGTTTCGAGGTCTATTGTTTCAATATTTTGACAAAACGAGGTACCAGCCTAACTTTTTCAGAGAGATGGTTCCTACTGTAATGTAAAGGGTTGAAATTAGCCAGCTATATATGCTGTGTAGACTATTAGAACAACAAATGATATCATGATATTACTCTATGAATATAAATGAGAAAAAACACTACAGAAGGCAAAGTCTAAATGATAGGGTGTTGTACATCTTTGTTTTGAGAGAAGTTTGGATCTTCAACAGATGTTTATTCCAGGAACTCTGAGGAAACATAGGTACTAGACTTTTGCCAAGTAAATGTACACAGCTTTTGCTAACATACACAAACCAATCAAATCCTATTGAGGATTTCTTAGCTATGTTTCCAGCAGGTTTCTGTCTTCCATTGATTTGCTCTATACCTGTGAAGGCCTCTGGTTTTTGTAATCACTTTTAAAATTAATGTATTTAATATTACAGAGAAATCACCTTCCCTCATTCAACTGGCAGTTCTTACACTAAGACAGGAAAGAAAACATAAGGCTTTTCCATCAACAGTGTTAATGCATCTGGAAAGAGATCCAACAATATATTGTTGTTTTTCAGCCACTTCTGCTCATTCCAGGTGCTGATAAGAAGATGGAGTTTTTACACGAAGTCTCAGCCCCCCGTGTCTGTCAAGACTCCTCCTACAGGTGCAAACTCCTTTTCATGGCATATTCTGCAGAAATTTGAAGGAACTTAAAGACATTGCCATCAGAAGTAGAGATGGGGGACGCGGGAGGCTCAAATAGAGCGCTAGAGATGAGGTCTGATGGGGCTGTGTTGCAGCATCTGACTTCCCGTAGCATTATGCTAATGTTCTTTGTCTTCATCTATCCAGTATAACATTATTACTGTGATGCTGTGTGATTAAACCAACAGAAACTTTAATTAAAGAATAAGAAACCAACAGATCATTTTACCCATTACAGTGGTACTAGATTTAGTACATATAAGCATCTTATTACTGCTGCTGCTGCTGCTTCTTCCCAGTATTTTTCCTAAAAATATCAGGAAAAAAATTACGTTGAACTGTGACAGTTTTTGTTTGGTAAATTCACATTCATAGCAGCTATCTACTGACTTAGTAGCCAATTCTGTGAAATCATGTAAAATCATTTAACTATCAGCAAAACTCAAACAATTGCTTTTAAGTTTGGGTATCTCTATTCCACTAACTTGTAAACATACAGTAGAATTGCTTTTGTGATTATAGCAGAGGAATCACTGATGATTTATCAAGGAGAAGCTTATTATTAGTCTTGTCAAGGTGACAACTTCATTAATTATCCAGTGGTTTTGTTGATCATTTCATTTCTTCATATGAATAATTTAAACCTTGATACATACAGCAATTTTCATGAAAGGCCTTCATATTGGTCAGCTTGTCAGTTGCACATAGAAGACTTAAATCCCAAATTAAATATCTAGTGTCCTTTGCAATCTCAGTGAAGTTAATTGAAACACTGTTGCTTTTACCATTTCTAATCCTGCTATAACAGTCTAAAAGAAATTACCAAAATAAAATGTCTTATCATCATAACCAAAATTTTAATTAATTTTATATTTTATTTCATTACTACTAAATTTTTGTGACACAAATAATGTTTCCATATGCTATTTCCCATCTATTCCTTATGGCAAAGCAAGCTGAAGAATTAAGACCCAGGCACTGAGACAAGTAGTAGATGAGATAACAAAGCGTTAACTGTTGGAAAGTAGATCTATATTCCCTGTCCTTAAAAAAGAAACAGAAACAAATCCAATATCATTTTATTACTGTGTCTATGATATGGGATTGCTGAGGACTAATCCTAAATGAAGTATCAAACATGAGCTACAGTTTTGAGTTACTGCCTTTGAACAGCATTAATACATATCTGTTGCTATTATTTTGGTGTTGGGTACTGATACATTCCTCACTACCACAGCATCTGAAGATGGAGACACCAGTGCATTTAAATACATCTCTGTCTTTCCAGTACTTGTCTTTGAAGCATAGTCTCTCTTTTTTGTGTGTGTGTGAGGGATAATGCACCTTAGTCCCATCTCACAGACATGGAACTGAGTAAAACCAACAATTTTTGTCTTGCTGACCACAGATTGTTTTCAAAAGCTGATAGAGAAAGAATTTTCCAAATATGCCTCTTAGCCAAATTAAGCACAATAAATGTTTAACCTAGGAAGTAATGAAATGCACCCAGGCTGTCCCTTCAGAATATGAATGGATATTCACATACTAAGCGTACAAACTGAATGTTTTCCACAAGCCTGTTTCCTTAACCAGTTATAGATCTGATACAGTACCTGGAATAGTTTGTCTCTGATCAGCTGCTTCATGTTAAAGTCCTGCATTATCTCTCTGTGTAGGAGCAGGCAGCTGAGATTTGTGGTGAGTATCTTTTAACTAGCAAGGGAAAGATTTTCAAACGTTATAAATAAGAAGCAAAAAATTACAATGCAAAAATCAGACAGTTTTCTTTTAAGAATGAAAATTTACATTTCTATGGAAATGAGTCAAAAATGTGATAATGGGATTAAGTTATCTAGAAATACAACATCCAGAAACAGTGGTTAAAAAAATTTGTCATATGTTACAATCACCTGCGGTATCACAGGTGGAGAAAGGCGTGCTCAACACTTTATTGGAATAAGCTTTGAGACTCTCGACTTGGTTGCCTTCCAGTGCACGGACACATTGATTTCTCTCATGCTGTATAACCAGATTCTCTCTCAGAGAATTAAGTCTCTTTTGAAAGAGATCAGTACCTTAAGGGATACCCCACAGACACACACATACTTAGGATGTTTGAAGTCAGTAGATAATTTCTGAGGTTGTTCTGGATGATTAGTGGAGCACCATTCAAATACACCAGAGGGGCTTTGATATTTTATTTCTAGTTGCCATTTTGGCCAATGTGCTTTTAATACCAATCTTCGCCAGTCACAAATGACCTTTAGATCTGTCTGTAATTAGTGTAATGCAAAATTACCTCAGATTATTCAAATCTAAGGTAAGGGTAGGGCCCCAATCATATCCCCTATAGAGAGAGGGAAGGCAAACCTTCCTTACCTGCACCCAGCTAGACTGATCGACATGTACTCAGAGAAGATCAGCAAGTCCAATAGCTAAACCCAGCAAAGTATACATTCCTGATTAGGAGCACCAGATGATCTTCATGTAACATTTCTTAAAGTAGCACTTTTCTTCACAGATCATCCATACTATTAGGATGTGTTGTATACTACTCTGGGGAGAGTTAGCCTTCACTTAATGGAGCTGCGGGCACACCCTGCTGGTTAACATCTCCTGTGATTTTTGTAGGAATCATTTTTAGGCCTTTGTGCCCTGGGTCTTTATGTATGTCAGTGGGATCGGAACTTGTGACAGGCTCAACTCACCTCCAGAAGTGAGTAAGTAAGTACAAAGCTCTACTAGCTCAGTGTGCTCAATTCAGTAAATATTTTTGGTATTGAGAATATTGATTGACTGGTGAAGCTTATGTGGTCAGATCAGTTTCTTCTCTGGGAAAGACACTTCAGAATTTGAATTTGCCTTTTCAGTTCCTGAAAGATCTGACTGCGTGTTTAATGTTTTGCCCTTTTTCTTTTTGTTCTTTTTCTTACAAAATCTATGCTGCCAGGGTCACTTACCAATTTATTCTCTCTGAAATGTAACTTATGTGACTAGTACTGGAGGTGCATGGAAAAACATGCTCATTGGCCTTGTCTTTTCCTTTCAGGTGATAAATAGTTCAAAGTGCTTTTACTCCTAGCCTAACAAAGAAGTCTGGTGTCTATAGTAATGCCATTCACTATTCAGCCAAGCAGCCTGATGACAATCATTATCCTTCCTCTTGCTTCATCAACTGCTAACACTTGGATTGCAGGAAAGCTACTGCTGTCCCTCTTAAAGAATGCAGTGCAGCTGTGCCATTGTTCTAGGGTGGGAATTCATCATTAGTTATCTAGGTGCTAATTAATTTAATTTTTAATGCCATAGTACATATGCAGAAGAGTGTTAGGGTGTTTGTTGGCAATTACTTTGAGCAAGATAAGGTGCAAAAGGAAATGGCTTCTACCACTGTGAAATACGTTATTGAAGTGTATTAAGTTACATACATGATATAATACACCTGTAGGGATGTTACAAATGTGATGTGTTACTTCATACAATATGCTCCCCAATATGAGATTCAAAATAATAATTTCCAAAGCTACAGAAATACAGCAAACCCATACTTCAGTTTTTTCAGACTTCAGTGAACTTTAACTTTTTGCTAATGTGCACGACAGCTTATATCGTTCATGAGACTGGAGAAGAAGCAGAACTATACTCATCTTGGTATACCATGCACATAGGACGATTTGTTTACAAGTAAAAGTAGCTTTCCTACATCTTTTATTTTAATGGAAAAGAGATTAAAATTTTTCAGTTATGGACATCAGGTACAGTTTCAATGGGAAAGTCTCATACCGCCTTTGTCTCCAGATAATTTTTGTTTTTCTAATTGAACTATAGAGATGCAGCCAGATACTAGTAACCACGCAGTTTAGCTGATCGAGATTAGGTAATGAATAAACAAAGAAATAATCAAAGCAAACTGTTTACAAACAGAAGAAAAACAGTGATTATGAAAAGTCAAAAGTATACTTAGTGAAGTAAATGTTTCACTGCAATAAACTTCCAATGATTTCTTTATTCTGTTATTTAAAGCATTCTAAGCTGTAGAAGAGAATTCAAGAGAAAACTGAAACAATGTACTACCCAATTAAAAATAGGTAAAAAGGCTAAAACAAAAACCTTAGGCCTAAAAATTCTGAAAATATATTTTTTTAAATATTCAGGAAATAAAATTATATAAATCTGTAGTGTTTTGGTATTTCCATATATAAATGTTTTAATTAAACACACAAAATCCCGGCAACCTAAGTATATGTAGGAAAGTGTTTTCCTCTTCTATTTGTAATCAACTAAAAAAGGAAAAAAATATTTTATCAAATTCTTTCATTTGACCTTTTATACACTGTGACACAAGCTAGAGGAGTTATTCCAGCTCATGGAATTGTACGCCTCCTTTGTAGTTCCCAGCACAGGAGGTATGGATACAATGGGATAAAGCAGTGATCCTGACTGGAAGCAGCCATCACGGTAGCATCTCTGTGTGCAGTTTGACCAAATAGGCCTGCAGTAAACTGCAGCCACTCAGCCAAGTTAACATGCTTATCAAGGCAGCAGTAACCCCCACTGCAATAGTTCAAAATCCTCACAGTAGTAAGGTAGCACTCCAGTTGGACTACTTTTAGGCTAATGTGATATGCTATCCTACAAAAGGAACTTAATAATTCAAAATGCAGATGTCTTTATGGATAATTCAGGATGGGGGGAAAAGTCTTAATCAGGCTATACATTGGTGAGTGAGAAGAGTTTTGCTTTCAACAACAAAATTCTCTTTCCAGAGTTTCCAGTTTTCACACGAGTATTGCTAGTAAACATCAAATTTGGAATTTGTGCACTGGAATAATGAATGCTATATTTTTCTCTTCTGGTATTTAGAACTTGGCTTGTTTAGATGTATATATGCACATAATATATATATATTTATATTTGTAGCATGAATAGCTTCTTCAGAAAACCCCATGAGAGGAGAGATTTTGTTTATCAATTCGTTTTTACATGGACCGACAAAAATTCCTCCAACTCCCATAAAAAACCCCTTAACACCAAATAGCATTCTGTAATCCCTGGCAACCTAATCAAAATGCTACGTAATGAAAACATAATTACATAAGTTCATGAGGGGAGAATGAACTCCCTAGACCAAGTGCTAGATAACAAGTACATTTGGGAAAAAAAAGCCCAAAACCAAAAAGGCAACAAAACCACTGTGACAAACAGCCATTAAAGCGATAATGCTGTCAGAATGAAACAAAAATTTCAGTACATTAGCATCAAACTAAGCAGCCCTAAAGTGTATGATAAATATACTTGACATAAATAGTAGGCTGGACAGCTAAGCAAGTCATCATTTTTAAAAAATATTTGTTTAAGAAACAAATTTCCTGGAAACACCAGAGTGTGAATTGTCAGTGTCCAAGTTCAAAGATGGCCTGCAAGTAGAGCTAGCTAGCAGAATTAGGCCTAAATATTAAGGGTATCATTTTGCCAAATAGAATTTGGACTATTTTGCATAACTTGAAAACATTGTGGCCTTGAGTCATGCCTTATAGGCTGGAGTCACAAAACATCAGGAATGGTATGACAAACCAATAGATAATAACACAAGACATATGGATGTGTGGGGAGAGTTTGAGTGGTTGGGGAAGAGACATTTGTTCCACACAGTCTCAATAAATTAATTGTATGAACCACAGAAAGTGATTTTGGAAAGCTGCTAATTGCCAATCCTTCACGTGCCTCATTCCTGATTTCCTTTCCCGTGCTCCCTTCACTCATTTCCACCTACTCTTCGTTCCTGAATGCAGGACTTTGGACTTCACTGCACTCTGTGGTGCATCTGCTTCTCCCTTGCCATGTGCCTGGTGTCCAACTTCTCCTCCGCCTGGCTGACTTCCTTGTTCTCTTTGTTTTCTCGTGTCAAAATTTTGATATGCCACAGGGGTGACTCCCCTAACACTGCTTTTATCTGAATGGTTTACAGAGAAAAAAAGCACTCCTTTGCTGTAAATCGTTACCATGCTTTTTCTTTCAGGAGGACTTCCTTTGTTGCCTCTTATTGATTGTAGTGCTGTGTCTAAACTTGAACACTAATCCTGAAAACACTTATTTGCCTGCCTGGCTACTTGCCTCAGTGATCCCATTGACTCAAACAGCAGTTTCATGTGATTAAGAACAGTTGAATCTGGCATTTCATCTTTGTCTGTTAAATAGTCCTTCTAGTTGTACAACACTTTCAGGAAGCTATCAGAGGAAAAATATCTAGCAGCAACCATTTCGTATCTACCAGTTTAAAAAAAAGTAAATAAAATTTATTCCTATCTAGGCCTGATTAAACTTCAATTTGAACTTGTCCTGAGCAGAAAACAAATGGCCTATGGAGTCTGGATTTTTGCCTACTTGAAAAATCTTGTGTGTGTGTGTGACTATGTATGTGTGTGTGTGTAGAAATATGATTTATGAAGGTATTGATTTTTTTGTTAAATAATGAATTAGATGTCCTACCACACTATTATTTATCAAACTTTTTTGTCATATAATTAAATTGTCACATAATGGATTGCAGCCATATAGATTCATTAAATATTAAAACCTACATATGACACAGTTCACTTTTCCTTTGGCTAACAACACATTTCCTCTGTTCTTTTCCATTAAGGTCAACAGTAGCTGTTCTTCAATCTTATCATAGAAGTTGCTGTATCTGTTTTCTAAGGTTAGAAAATAGATGGCAAGCAAAGCCATGAGGCTTGTAAGTTTACTTATTTTCAGTTTGGAAGTTAATTCTTCTTGGTGATCCTAAGTCTGCTCAGTAAACTTTAATTGTAATAGATAATGGACCTTTTTGCCATGGAGACAGTTATTCCATCAGTTGTCTCCAGGTGTGAAGTCTGCTGAACTGTAATAGAGAGGTTAGAGTCAGATCTGAGATCTTATTTTGGAGAAAAATATTTACTGAAGTCTAGGTGTGACTAAATTCTCAGCCTGTAAGCAGGGAGGAAGAAAAGAACTCGAAAGAACTACTTTTTCTCAGAGTACAGTATTTGAATAATACCAAGGTGAAGAGGAAAAAAGCAATGTTCACAACCATCTCAAATGGATATCTTAATGGAATTTAAAATATAGTAAAATTGAAATGTTTTTTCATTTTGGAAGGGAAGTATGTAGATAAACTGTCAAGTAGCAGTAACTAGAAATTGTGTTTGGGAAAGAGAAGAGGAAGTTGATCAGATAGCAAATATAATTGCATCCAATGAAAGGCACTAAGACCCCTTTCAACAATGAGTTCTTATTCAAAAAAGAACTAAAGAAGCTCTAACTGAAGAGAATGTTTTGAGAATATGTCTTTGCAAAAATGAAGTATTATACATTACTGCGCTTGAGTGCAGAATTATCTTCAAGTAAAGGTAACCCTAGTGATCTCCCGTCTGGCAATATTGCTGACTCTCCAATAGTGCTTCTGAGTATTCATTAAAAAAAAACAAAACAACACCCAAACCAGAAAAAAAGAAACCCCACTCTAGACATTTTTTAATAAGTACTCCTACCCTAGATATTTTGTAATAATAAAGAAGTTATCTGTTGTGGGGGAGTACTGCACTGCACTGCCCAGATGTAGTTATTTGGTTGAGGTCATATTTCCGTCTGCTGCTTGTTCAGTATTGCTTGATGTGAGAATTAAAACCACAGCTTTCTTCTCTCCTCCTCCCCCCAAAATAGTTTGAGATATTTCAATTTTTTGAACCCCTGATGCCACACTATGGCTTGTTTTTTCTTTTCCATGTCATAAATTTTACAAGCAGTC
Organism: Harpia harpyja; assembly: GCF_026419915.1. NCBI lineage: Eukaryota > Metazoa > Chordata > Aves > Accipitriformes > Accipitridae > Harpia > Harpia harpyja. Next base: position 30,837,323 of record NC_068947.1, read on the forward strand.
TGATTATTGCATTCCCAATATTGCTTAAGTTTCTTCTGCCTTCAAAGTTCATTGTCATTTATGAGACTGTAACGTGAACTTTAATTACTTGTAACTGGAGTCTCACTAGGGATTTAAAACAAACTAATTTTGTACTCTACCTTTAGGGAAAGGAGTATCACCAAACTTCAATATACACTGTGGAGTAGAAAATATATATAGTAAAGCTGACTATATCTTGGGTGGGATCCCTCTTACCTAATTTTACAGGTCTACAACCTGGATGTCTATGTCTGAGCTAGTTACCTAAAGTTCTCTTCTAGTCAACAGGGATAAATAGGCACTTCCAGAGGCACAAGATTAATTTACTTGCCCCCTTTTGAATGCCTCCATTGATTTTAAAGGAAGTCTAGACTACTGTGTACACGATAGCATTTTGTAATAATGGATAACTGTTTCCTCTCTATCATCTATATAACCTGCTGTGGGACACAATACATTGCACTGACCCAGTGAGGCAATTCTTATGCTGATGTTACAGATGCGTCTGTACGTTGCTTGTTAAATGCTGGACAGTGCAACATACACAAATACTTCCTTTACACATATAACAAACTAGTTATATAGAGAAGATCCTTTACCTGGCATGCGTGCAAGTATGAGCGTATAAGCATGCACATACAAATGCACATGTACTTATAAACCCAATGAAAAATGAGATCATACCAGCATTGTCCTAGACCAAAACCAAATGCTGTATGGTTTTGTCATAGGTTTGCCGTCTTGGCCAAAATGAAACCAGTTTTAGAATAGGAGACTGAAGCAGACATGACAATCCAGGCATGGATACAGTCTGCCTCACACCACTTTGGTGAAAAATATAACATTTTGGTTAATTATAGTTTTAAGTCTCCAGACTTAAAATCTATGGAATTACTAGACTATGTAAATGTTGGGGGTTTTTTTCCTGAAAATTCAGGACAGATTTTTCATGACTGTTTCTCCCCAAAGCATTATAAAAATAGCTGTTGTCCTCAGAATAGAAATCATGTATTTTTGTAGGGGTGTATATTTTGAATGTCTATGGCTTAGGTCATGGAAAGGCCAGCATTTTGTGGCCAAAGTTAGAGTTCGCAAGTTTTTTCTTAGCTGTAACAGTGAGATCTGTCTCATCTTCTTTCTTGATCTATTTTGCTAAGTGTTTTTTATTGTTTTCTATAAGAAAGCTACTATTATATGTAGGCCAGTTTCAGAGTAAAGGGTAACACTCATTGTAATCTTGAGATGCACAGAAACAGAATCTAAAAACCCTAAATATTCTGATATTTCAAATCTGTACTTTGCTCTTATGTATTCCTCAGCAAAATACTTCAAGTAAGTGGCCTTATTGAGAAGCAGGACATCTGTTTTCCAATTTCCTTTGTGGTTTGTTGTTGTTGTTGTTGTTGTTGTTTTTAATGCTTGTATTCTACATTACCTGTTCTCAGTAAGTTTCTGGAAAATCTTGAATCAAGGCTGACAGTTTTCCAGCACATGACGATTCAGATTAGATATAGTCAGTCTTAAATATAAAGAGCTAACACTTTTCAGAAAGATTTCATAATTCCCTTTCTTTTCAGTCAGCAATTCAGAGGATATTGCTGCTGCCCATCCTAGTGTGACTACAACAGTCTTATGTGTATTTTATTCTCTTTTTTTCTGTCAGTTAACTAACGTTCACAATGGCACACCAGAGCAGATTTCCATATGTGAGAACCGTTGTGAATTTTTTCAGCTGCTGGATATGAACATTTTCACCTATAGCTTTGGTGGTAGCTGGTTCTTTCCTTGGGAAATAACTGTACAGGAATGGACAAATTGCTGGAAGAAATAAAAAAATCTCCTGAATCAACATACTTGCTTTAAATAGTCTTTTCAGAGAAAGATTTTTTTCCCAGATATTTCCATTTCTAATTTTCAGACACTGTAATTCTTTATCGCCTCAAGTCCCTTTAACTTCTGACCTATTCTATACTACCCTCAAAATACTACTAAATATTTTTTCTAATTTTGCAGTGACTCTCATTTTTACAAAAGGATTACTAGCTCCCGCAGCAACTTTTCTCCTACACAATATACAATTATGCAGAATATGAAGCGCATGCTGCTTTATGAGATTTATATGCCAGCACAGGTGAAATTTGAATTTTCTGGATCAGTGCCCTAGAGAATGAAATCATCAGTGGAGGTACAGCACAAACAGAAGAAGCTTAGTTAAGGCAGTATAGGAAGGGTTGTAGGAGGAGTTTAAAAATGTACTGAAGGGCCACCTCGCCCTCATCTCGGTGCCACAGCCCTAATGAGAGCGGTGCTGGGCCCGCCGCAGGCACTGGAAGGGAAAAGGGGGGAGGCCGAGGGCAGGGGGTTGCGGCAGCCCTGCTGCCTTCAAACTCGTGTGTGGCTGGAGCCGGGTTTCCTCCAACCCACCCTGAGTGGAAGCGTGTGCCTCAAGCTGCTTGTTGGAGGGTTTGCTTGCAGCGCCTGTGAAAACTGACGCTTGCGGCCTTGTGGCAAATCAGCCAAGCTGTTGAACTGTGAACTGTAATTAGCAAATGCTCTTCCAGGAAACCAGGATGAGAAATGGGGTTAAAGAAGCATTATAATCTGTTGTGGGGCCTCTTAAGAGTAAATTAATTTTCCCAATTAATATGCAGGACACTGATGTATGGACCATGTTCTCAACTTATTATTTACTATTTAATTTTAATCTTGGTTTGTTTCTGTTCTCTTGAAATAGCCTGCTTGAAAACAAAATGCATTTTGAGTATGTTTTCCATGATACTGTACTGCCAACTGTTCCTCTGGTAAATGAATGTTAGAATTGACTTTTTGATATGTTTACTGCTAATTCATTAAATATGATACCTCACCTATTAGATACCTAGCAAGCGTGGTATTAGGTAAATGTAAATAGCCAAGATTATTTTCTATTCTTAGAGTCTAAAGCCAGTCTGCATCAATTGCTTCACTGAAGTTGCTGTAGTAGGTGATGGGGTGGATATTTTTATCCTTCTCTTCTGTTGGACTCCTTTATCCTGTCACTTTCAATTGATGCTAAGTAGTACAAAGTACATAACCACCAATTCCTAATACATCAGAAAGAACTCAAAGTCTAAATTGCGCAGGGAGCAAAATGATTAACTTTCTTGCACCTTTTGCTACACTTCATACATTTTTTAAAAAATGTTACAGTATACTGCTAGGTATGGTTTTGGAGATATTCTTTGTATGCTGCTTATTATGGAGTGATATTAAATGATGTGGAACAAACATTTGTTGGAATATACACATATAAGAATTACTCTAGAAGGTTTCCTAGACTATAAATTTTTTGCCCTTGTCTTATTGTTTGAAAAATGATGGAAAAACATATGGACATGTATCAGGATGTGCATGGGTAATTTCAAGTGTTGCTTCACACTTGAAGTGTGAGTCAATCTATTATGCAAAAAAATGACACTTTTGATGAGGCCAGAAATGCCAGTGGGAGAATAGTGGTATTTTATTAATCATTTTTCTTTGCAATTATTCCTGTAATAGAACATTGGAAGACAACATGAAAAAATCATTTATGAAAAATAATCTTATCCAGAAAATCTTGGGTGCATAAGATTAGTATTCATTTATGATATGTAATTTTAAAACAGTTTCAAAATAATGTGAGAAACCCAAAAGCTTGAGTTCTTAAATACCATTTAAATAGCATCAGTGTCATGCACACATAATTTCCACACCCCACCCTGCCCCATATAAGTTTTTTATTTAACTGAAGCTAGTAAAACAACCCACACTGCATTCGAATAAAGATAACAAGCAAACTTCATTGTTGGTAAGAAGAGAAAGTTTTGTGTGCAGGAACTATTGGATAAAGGTATTGAAGTCTCACTTCTTTGAGAGTTTCTCTTTATTTTGGTGCCTAGTTAGATGCCAAGCTTCAGATACCACAAGCATGATTTCCAGATGTCTCAACAAGTATTAGAAACTTAAAATACAGGAGTGTAGGACTACATTCCGTATACTGCAGATTTTTGTACTATTTCTCCAGTTTCCCTCCCTTTCTTATATTTTTAGTTTAATTTTGGAACCCTTTTGGTTATAAATAGTTTATTAGATCCCATAATGATTTCTGACTTGATAATTAGCAGGATAGACAACCTGCCACAATTCTCACATTGAGGTGGAGGTAGGTAGAAGGTACTCAGTCCATTGCTTTCTCAGTGAGAAGATTCTATTTTTATTATGGACAAATAAGCAGGAATCTGGACTCTTGCCTTCTGAGTAGGCTTCTAGTTTCTCATTTAAAAGTCTAGCAAAATAATAAATCATCGAGATAATTATGGTCTGTGTTTTGCTTTGGGTTCTGTGTAAGAAGCAGTACATTCCTGTACCGCCCTCAGAGATGCACAGTACAAAAAAGCATGCCTTGGGTTTCTTTTGTTGTTGGGGGGTTTGGGGGCTTTGGGTTTGTTTTTTTTTTTTATTTCGTTGGTTTTTTTCATCTGCCAGATTTGTCCCATGTGCTGGGACATATCCTGGCTGGGTCTTTGAGGTGGAAGAGGATGCATCTTATCTGGTCATATCCAAAGTGGGTTTTGTGGTTCTTGGGACAGATACCACATCTTTACTTTTTTTTTTTTAGAGAGAATTAAGAACCCTTATGTCTCTCGACATGCATTATAAATAAGACTCGTATAATCTACTTGCAGCAGCAGCATTTAGACTTTGTGTTGAATTGCACAACTAATTGGGAAGATAAAAGAATTTAGCTCAAAAAAAAGGTGCAGATCATGTGGAGGCTACTCACAAGGCATACGTTTCTTCCATCATGGGTCTTTTCATGACTGCACAGTCCATCGTTATGTGAGCACAATTACAAATGTACAGGATTCTTTACATCACATTAGCCAGCTCCTACATCTTTTGGCAATTGTTTTATCATTATTCTTACAGTTACTTTTACGATTTCCATTCATCTTTATTAGTTTAGTTGATATCGCACTATTTTGTTTCACCTGATTTTCATCTAATTTCTCTTCCTGAACTTTGTATGTATTCACATAAACATCAACTGATTTTGAAGATTATAGTTTTGCTGTGTTACCAAGGACTATGCAGGGGGGGAAAAATGCACTCTCTGGACTTAATTAAAGCAATTACATTACCAGTGTATTGAAATCAGGGAAATCTCTGAAAGTCATGACTAAGGTCGACATCAGTGGGATAGTTTTAAGTGGGCATTTCAGAAAACTTAAAATTGTTACATTATTCTGTAGGGTCCAGAAGTTATTAAGTTATTCCTTTTGAAAATCTAGGAAAAATATGTTATTTTCTATATCCTGGAATTTTTGTCAAATAAATATGTGAAAGGGAAAAGACTTCTTTAGTCATGAGGGTGAAAAGGGGCTGTTTTGCAGATGCAGGGAACAGAGTGATTACATGTCCCTTAAAAAGACATTGTACCAAGACAAGAGTAGTTCATGATAACTTAGTAAATCTGAGGCCACCTCAAACTTTTCAGAAGTGATTCTAAATTTACCTCAGTATAAATTACTATCTCTGGCATAGCCCCATAGTTTTAGTGTCGGTAATAGTGGGAAAAAATCTTTCCAATGTATATGGTAAGTCCCTTTACAAATCTACTACAGACTATAAATTTTGCATGCCAGCACAAGTTCTCCAGCTATACTTTAAATAGATCTAAGTTCATAGTACCCAGAAATTGAAGCTGTTGCAGAACCGAGCCTTCAATTTTATACTTTTAAAATTGACTATTGAATAAAAAAACCATTAAAGTTATTTAGGAAGCTAAATTGGAATGGCTTCATTATCTAAGCCATTTCTAATAATGGAAAATGGATTCCTAAATCATGTGGTTTCTGTTGAAAATTTTGCCTAGAGTCCTTCAATAGCTGAAGGGATCTGAGGAACACCAGATGGCGAGATATCTAATTGCCACTGCCTTTGAGATGGTTTTGGTAGCACTCTGTACCTTTTGCATGACAACTCTGTTGCATTCTGAGGAAAGGAGAACCAGTTTAGTGCTGCTTTTGCAGAGGAACAAAATCTGCGTCTTTACCGACAAGGGAGCTCTTGGCTCTTTTGCCATACTGAAGGAGAACCAGAGTGCAAGCCTATACTTTCTTTGGTCCATCAGGATATAAATACATCAACTTCATAGTTGGTATTTCTAACTGTGTATACAAATTTTCTTTTTTTTTTCCTTTTTTATAAATAATTTTATTATTCTCATGCAACTACTGTAGGATTCTCGAGTGATGTTAGAATCCTACTTGTATATGTTGGTGACTTTTTCAGGGAATCATTTGATTTTGATTAGTAACGAGCAAATTGTATTTTTTAAAATATGTTTTTGTATACACAAGAGTGGAGGGCTGGTAACTTGCTATTTGTTCGTGTCTGTTTTCAGAATAATGAGATCAAAATAGCTAACCAGAATTTTTAAGAGTTCACCAACATGGCTTGTTTGTTAACCTAATCAAATGAAACAACAGTACAAGTAAAAAAGTGGTACTGTTGTTTTGGTGAAGTGACTAAAGATATTTCTCTATTATTCCAAGGGACTGTAGAATGACGCTTCTTCTAATTACTAGCAGCATAGAGGAAGGAAAATACACATCTGCAGTTTTCTTCCTGAATCCTATGGATTTCTAACACGTCACCCAGATGATCAGTGAAAATGCTGGTGTTCAGTAATTATGTTTAGCACTTCAAGGGTTTGCACAGATATGTTAATAATCCCATTAATCTTCTTCCTTTATATGTAAATCTGTAGCCCAGATGTTGCATCATTTGCAAATCTTGCAATTAAAACATTTTATAACTTGCAGTTATGCAAAGGGGCAGTAGACTGGAAAATGGGTAAAATTGCTTGGCTAGGACATTACCATGGCAACACACTGACCTCCGTTCAATTAGCTACAACTGAAGATCCAGCTATTAATTATAATGGTCAGAAAAGGATATAATCTGAATCTCCTTTTACCTTTTTAATATGGACATTTCTCACTCGCCATAAATCTCTGACTTTAAGAGACAAAGCTCCAGACCTGAAGCATTAAAAGTGATAGTGCTTAAATACTGATGGAAAGTGGAGGACAGTAAAGGAATCTCATTTATCAGCTATATTCAAGGTACTTCTTTAACTTTTTGTAGTCTAAGCACTCTGTCAGGCAAGCTTCAAAGTGAATATTCATTATTGCTCATTTTAGCTATTGAAATTTATGTTATGTGTGCCAGCAATTATCTCTCACTTTAGAAAGCCACTGTTAATTAGGGCCAAACTAATCACCATGGGACTTGTGGAAACAGATAGATGCCTCCCTTTGTCAGAGTTTTACATTTTGCTGTAGCTAAGTTATTATTTTCTTGGCATGTTATCAAAGAAAAGTTATCTGTTAATTATAGAATACACTCTACTTTCTGACACTGGAGCAGTCCCACCATAGTCATACAGCAATGCTCTGGCTGGACAGTAAATACCTTGGTGTAGGGTCATTTTTTGGGAGGTTGTGCAAGGTACACTGCCTCAACATATCCCTTCACATTCACTCCAAAAAAAGTGCAAATCTTGAGCCTGTGACATGTTGCAATTCTCAGGAATTTAGTGTCCTTTTTTAAATTATTATTATTATTATTATTATTTTCTGGTTAGCTCTACATTACACTAATCAGTAAACAGGAGACCAGGTACTCAGCACAGTGACTTCTCCCTTCCCACTTGAAGTGCAATATGTTCGATATTTATGTAATCAATGTTGATATGTATTTATACTCTGTAGCTTATTCTTAGGATGTGGGGGGTTGTGGGGTTTTTTTGGTGGTAGCAGTTGGTGGCGTTTGGGGAGTTTGTACTTGTAGAGGGTTTTTTTCTGTTTTGTTTTCTTTTTTTTTTTTTTTTAAACACTTTGCCCTGATAATTAGTGATGAAAGGCAGGGAGTGAGCAGAATGGCCTGGCTGGGAATAGAGTCTCAGAATCACTGGACTGGGCAAAAGTTTAGCTAAACACAAGGGCCTGGCAAAATACCTTATTACTCTGTAACTGACTTCCAGCAGTTCTGGATTAGACCCATATAGATTAAAGTGTGCATTTAAATATGTATGTCTTATGTAATAACTGCCAAGAAATCTCACCCCAGAAGGTGTTTGTGCATTTTTTATGATAGTCATACCCTGCACAGATGGCAAGTGTATAAATTGTATCCTGATTTTTGCAGCCCTGTGCAGGACTCTGATATGAAACAAGAAGCACAGAGCAGTGTGATACCAAATATTCACTGAAATTATTTTGAGATGATCCCTATACAAGATGCAAATTTGTGGCACTTAGACCAAAAAATTCCAGTGAAATCTTCTTAGCAATCATAATTACAAAGCACCAAGTGATGGACAATTACAGCAAGTTCGGAACTCCTTTTAGCATATTGATTACATAGTTGTAACGGTTTATTGTTGTGATTCTTTCCCTCTCTGCCTCTGAGGCCCTTTCTTGCAAGCCTGCAAGGAATTTACCTGTGCAAGTAACCTCATTGCCTAGGTCTACTTTGCAGTTATTTAAGGAAGCATATCAAACCTGCAGCTTGAAGACAGAGCATGATATATTTTACCTTGTTTATTATAGGGGTTCCCCTATGTATATAACAGCCTACGGTCGTTGTATAGTAGATGGTTCAAAGATGCAAATCCAGCATAATTAATTTCTAAACAGTCTTCAGATTATTTGTGGTCTGGGATTGAATACAGAAACTGTAATTTTCCATCCTTTTTTTTTGGTTTGTTTTGGTTGTTTTTTTTTTCTTTCTCCAGGGAGATTTTGCAATACATTTTGTTGGGGTTTTTTTGGTTTGGGTTGTTTTTTTTTTTTCCTTTGTGAACCACATTTAACTCCCTCTTCTCCATCAAAAAGTGGTATGTACCCTATATCAGTCAGGGTATCTGAACAAAACTCTCTCTCTGAGCTTCTTAGAATTATTTTGAGAACATGCTCTTAATTTTTTTTTTTTAATGCAAGTAAATAGTAAACAAAGAAATAGTAAATTCAAGGAAGAATTTGCAGTTACTCTGAGCAAAAGACACATACCTATTCCAAAATGTAAGTTAGCCAGATATATGAGGCTTTCACATAGAAGAGATTTAGACAGTCCAATGAAGTAGATGGGGGAGGGGGGGGGGTGGGTAGGGAAGGGGGAAGGTTGAGAATGGAAAGAACATAATTGTAAAAAAACCTTTTGAACCACAGAAAAGGCCACTTCTCTGCTTTCCAACATAATCCTCAGCTTTTCTTTGCAAAAGTACATCTGTACAATTTTCTTCACACTGTCTAGGCTTCTTACCATTGCTGTTTGACTGCACATGCAGAAGAATTTATGTTCTGGATCAGAGCACTAGATTTCCGAGGGTGGTGTCTGGCAGTAGGCAAACTTACTATTATTAAATTCCACTGAGTCAGCAAATTTCCCATATCATGTAAGTTATTTCTGCCTACTTCTACTTGAATTGAGTTTAGTGTTTCCCCCTCTTTCCATGAGTTATATATTCTGATTGAATTTATTTTCTCTATGTTCCCTAAAAAATGAATCTGGGCTGTCCAAACTCTTCAAAACTATCTGGTTTACATTTAATCAATATCCTTTTGAGCATTTAAATGTTTTCATGATGTCCATTTTAACCATCTGTTCAAAGTCAATAAACCAACTCGATTGTTTCTTTTTCAACGGATCATTTTGTAAGCCTTGCCTTATACAGGATAGTAGCCGAGACATGTGAGGTTCAGAACCAGACCATCAAAATAAGGTACATTTGGGATCCAGGAGAAAAATAAAGGCTAGACCCTATAACTTTCTCACATATCTGCTTCTTATTTATTTCTTTTGACATAGTTATATGAGTACTCACTTGATTAACTGTTTCAAATACTGTATTTGTAAGGAAGCAGATTGTCATACTGCTGAATCTTCATATTCTTCATACTTTACACTGTAAGTGCATTCTCAGAGTCTGGAAGGTAGACCTCAGAGGCTATGTCTATTATAGCAAATAGATGGAGAAAATCCTGTCATCTGGCCCTGCAGATAAAAGGCATAGCACACCTTTTTGCATATGGTTAATTTCCCTCCTTTCCTCTTGTGTCCCCTTCCTCCCAAAATGGAGTGGCTTGGTCTCTTCTGCCTGCTGAGAGTGGTTCTTGATCCATGATAGTCCCCCAAATTATCCCTGAATATTTTCTGGATTAAACTAGTTGGTAGAGGCCAAACGTGTGTCAAGAGAGTGCCAACAATGTGTATCACCACATCCTAGCGCTGGCCTGTTTGGCTTGCTGTCATGGGTGTAGCTAAACAGTTTTATGATCTATATCCGTATGGGAGACTGCAAGTAGACACAACCTCAGCTCTAGCCAGAGATGAAGTGGTAGGATACTATAAAAGCTGTGTGGCAATCCCAGTGCAGCCAAAAATGGATATATTCTGAATATCCAGAAGGCTTATTATTTCAAGCTCAGGATTGCACATATTTGCTATATTTTCACAGGACTTCTGGTTTCAAGTTGGCTTATGTTCTATTAGCTGAGGAGGCGTAGCTCTTTTGCATCTGCCTGGAGAATACCATCTGCTGCTATCTTTTCGTTAGCAGATCTAGTAACAATAGCCATGTGTGGTTTTACACAGAGTGAAATCCTCACCCCAAAAAACTCTTTTTGGAGTGCCTGATCAATTAGGTGCCAGCACAGATGAATGAGCCTCAGAGGCTGAGTTTTATTAATCAGTGGAAATATTTCATAAAGTTATGAACTGTTTTGGGGGGTTTTTTTGTAGCTTTTATCACAAGTATATAGTAAAAAATGCTTGCATACAGTGTGACTACATGTACATGCATGCATATATGTGCCTACAAACACATGTGTGTATAAAGGTAAGATATGTATACTGTAGATAGTATATATTTTAGAAGTCCAGACTGTACCATTTGCAGAAGAGTTAGTTGATGAGGAGGGTGATAGAATCACTTTGCTCTGAAGAGGGGGTTTTGGAAGGAACAGAATTCCTTGTGGCGTATGATGGGTGGGCTTTGTACTATCTACGAGGATAGTATAGATTGTACCATGACTACCCATATTGCATTATTCATCAGTGTGCACGAGATACTCAGTGTTGACCCATTTCTCAGAAATACGTCAGAACGATTTTTACTTTCTCTGTCAAAGCAACACAGCAAGAATATGAGCTTCCATTTTAACTAGCCCTTGGTCCATCCACAAGGAGATGAGGGGATCTTCTTGCAAGCCTGTCTTATGTTGCAGTGGTGGGGTGGACTCTCTAAGTCTGCAGTTTCACGTGGTTTCTATCCATAGTTGAGCAGTACACTTAACATATGCAAACAGAATCAGACATATGCAGAGAGGGAAAAAACTATTATTAAATTACACAGTATATAATGCTATACTACATGGATGTTCTCAATGGTTTTGATTTTATTTTACATTTTCTCCCCCAGACAAACTTATGATCTAAAATTTACATTATGACAAAGCTAAAATCAGATGAAAGAAGTACAACTTTGTTAGGAAAGGTTGAGACACTGTGACCCAAATGTCTGACCTGATATTGCTCTCATTGCTAGTAGTCACCCTACAGGCATTACCAAAGCAATTTAAACTACTGTACATTTAATTTGCAGTGACATAATTAGAACATTAGTAAACTTGGCTATCTAGTCATTGCAAGTCATCGTTTGTGTGCTTGATGAAGTTATAGCAGTATGAAGGCTCTGACACTTTAAGGAGTGACAAACTACAGGTTAATTTTTTAGAACATTGCAATATACAAAAACCCCTTCTCTTTTCTTTTTTTTTTTTAAACATGTGCTGCAGACATCCCTACAGTATGACCCCATGTTTGCTGAAGCTTTGACATTGAAACATTGTAAAGTCAACCAAAAAGACAACACAGAGAAGAGAGTTGTGTTTGGCATACAAAATAGCCCCCTTGCTAGATCAAACTGCCACGCATCTTTCCCTGAACATCAGTAGACATAGCTTAGTCCCATCAATAGTTTACTGACCTGTGCTGTGATAACATTTCCATCTCTGGAGTGCACAGTATGTGACATTTTGCAAGTGCATTTAATGGGGAATGGGGGAAGGGGAGATGACGCTTATCCTGCTTGTCGGTGCATACTGGATGGGGCCAGGGGTATTGATTGGGCAGAAAACTCTCCTCCGCTGACTGATTGCCACCCCTCATGTGTGTACGGTCTTTGAACTTTGTCGTATCTGGATAAATGGAACAGTTTCCAGTGAGATCAGTCAGGTCTCAGCAAAACAAACATCAGCCAAATTGAACAAAAATAAATAAATAATAAAAGAAGCCCTTGACATTGCCTCAGTGCACTAGGTAGCCACAGACAGGCTTAATTCTGTTGCAGGCTATTTGACTAAGAATGTAGATGACTGAGACAATAAAAATTTTAAGATCGTGTCGCACATTTACTTCCAGAACAACTGTGCTTCCTGTTAGCCTCAGGTCAGCACTAAAAGTGAAAGGTCAGAATACCAATTAACTTATCTTCCCGACAAAAAACTGCTCAGTTCAGGGGTATTATGTAGCTCAATATTTTATTAATGTAGGATGGGTTTGATCTGCATTTACTTTATGAACTGATACCAGGGTATTTTAATGATTTTATAAATTATTCATATAATGGGAAATCAACCATAAGTTTGAATTAAAGATTTTTGAACTTACTTTGTATTTATTTTTGTCACATCTTCACTTTTGTGTAAAAGGTGAACTAAAACAATATGAACTCTTAGCCATTAAAGTCAGTCTGTTTCTTTTCGTTCTTTTGATCTGGTGGCTGAAAAATGATTGTAATATTGTACTCTAACATATTCTGAGAATAACTTTCCTAGTTCATAGTAATTTACAAGTTCCCTAAAAAGTTAGCGGAGAGACTAAAGAGCTAGGGATGTGCAAAAACACAGCTTGGTTATATGAAAGTAAAGAGTTTGAATTTTCTCTCCCCTCAGCTGGATGTTTTCCAGAGGCTCCTAAAGGAAACTTGCACATAATACCAAAAATTATTCTTCTGAGGTTTTCCTTACTCTCCACCTTTTCCTGTGTCTTCTCTCCCATACGGACATCCAAGGCCTGCTGAAGATCCCTGCCTTAGACTACGAAATCAGTAACTTGCTTGCACTCTTAAGCGATTTACATTCTTGGACATATTCCTGATTTTAGGGAAATTTTTTCTTTGCGCTTATTGGCTAACTTCTGCAGAAATAAGAAATGAATTAACTACAATTTCTTCATGTTTTACACTGAAACAATGCTGACAGAAGAGATTTTTCCTGGTTCTCTTCATCCAGCACAGGGATACCCACACATATCTTGCTGCCAACCCACAGCTTTGCTAGTGTTGAAGTGCTATGTAGCTCCTTTCTCCCTTCTCTGGCAGAAGGAGTACCTGGACATGCTCTCTATAGATGGCCACCACTTCCTGATAAGCATTATCCAGTACTCCATTCAGTACAGCAGCCTTAGAGTCTTAACTTCTTTCCTCAAATGTTTTTTTTTTTATTCCTGTATGGATTTTGCTGTTCTTGTGGATAAACCAACAGCCGAGATGCAGCTGAAGCTGATGGCCCTAGGCTGCTCTACATTAGCTTCTCAGACATAGTCATTCAACTAGGTGTAAGGCCTCAAGTACAAAACAGATCTTAACCACAGAGGAGGAAAGGAAAAGGCTAAAATTTTTAGAAGGATGTTGCTCTTTATTCACTTTGTCTGTTTTTAGCCTGTCTTCTACTCTACCCTAGAAGACACAAGTGCCAGGGTCATTCCCTGCCTTGCACATAAGCCATTTTGTAATGTCTCATGGCGAGAAATGTGTAGGCAAACTCTCCACTTGGTTCCTTATGGCCGCATACTGTGTGAAGCTCGTCCACGTTTTGTCATGGCAGACCTCTTTTTAGGCAGCTTCTCAGCTACAAGCTGTTTCTTGGCCCTCCAAAAAGATGACTTAACTGTGTGACCTCTTTTGGACCTTAAAATGTTTTAATGGGAATGGCAAAGCTTTTGGGGAAGGACTTTTAATAGTGTCTCAAAATTACTCTTACACAAACAAGCTGTGTCCAGATAAATATTTGAACTAAGATACCAAGGCTGACATGGCTGACCTGGAACAAGGAATCCAAGAATACCCTCCAAAAGAGGCAGCTCTGTATCATGTCAAGTAGGATTTCGTTGCTGTAGTCTGTCTCTCATTTGAACGAGCTGTCCCCGCTACTAAAATATTGCTACAAAGAAATGAAATTCTATTGTTCTCTACTTAGAGAACCCTTGAACTACTTGAGACATTTAACCTGATGTTTAAGAGTTTAGGATTGTGTTGGAATATCAAATGAAATTCCACTCCATTTAACAGAAACATTCATGTTTAATTAAAATTCACAGACAGCTAGCAACATGCAAATATTAACTATCCACAATGCTCAAAGTGTTAGGGAATTAAGGCTGGATTCAATCCTATTTGAACCTCCTGCAGTCTTCTTTCTCTGCAAAATAAGTAATGTTGTCTTTCTGTTTGTTCATTCTCTAAAAACTATCTCTGTACATCTAGTGTTCGATCATATTTTATCAAAACTGATTGTAACAGCATACACTGATGTAGATAAAGTTAGTTTGTGAGAGTTTATATAATCCAAACAGGCAAGAACAAATGCCTAGTATTTTGTTTCATCAGTGCAATGTAATGTGTTCTTTGCCCTTCTAGTGGAATAGGTTACTATTATATAGCTTGCAATTTTCCTCCCTTTATTTTATTTTTTGATCAAACTGTGATGTTTATTAACAAAGAATTTGGCTTCATCTCTCTACAGCTTGCTTTCTAGGGAATTCAAACTATTCTTTAAACTTTGTTTTCAAGAAGATATAAAATATGCCTACATTCCCTGGCAAAGCAGTGTTCAATTGCAAAAGCTATCTTAGTAACCAAGTGATGGAATAGTTCCATGAAAGAACCCAATCAGATAAAATGGCAAGAACTCGTGCAAATTTGTTAAAAATAAAGGGACTTTTTTGAAATAATAATAAAACATCTTTATTGGAAAATATAATGTGCCCTTAGGACACGATATTGGATATCGCTACATGATAATTAATATAATAACTCCTTCCTCATAAACAGCTCCAAAGTTATGAGGAGATGTTTGTAGGACAAATGTATTTCCAACAGCTTTAGTCCTGTAGGGCAAAACCAGGGTTAATATATTTAGGAAGAATTTATTTTCTTTGCTGCCACCAAAAATATAGTACAATAATTACTAGTATTTCCTTATTATTTGTAACAAGAACTACACCTGTCGGCATAGCTGGACAGCATTATAAAAAAAAAAAAAAGTTGAAACTTGTTTTAGTGTTCTGGCTCAGTTGTGTTTATAATATGTCCTAGACCCAGAGTCATCAGTGAGGACACAATATTGCTGTACTTAGTGCTCTGAAATATCTACAGCAACATCAGAACCTGTTTTATGGTTGCTTGGCTTAAGGAAGCACCCTCCACCTCTGGGGCACAGGAAGGCAATTCATTTACTAAACAGGGAATAGTTTCTGGTTTGGAAAAGTGAGTGCGGCAAACATGGCTTCCAGCTCTGGCTGAATTCATTGAGTACTTTGTCTAGTCAATAGGTGGAATAGGATAGAAAAAGCCATGCAACATACTTACTTTCACTCTTCCTTAAATGAAACTTCTCAGGGTTTTTGTTTATTTGCTTGTTCCAAATTATGGTCTTGAAAATAATCAAAATACAATTTCCCCACCTCCAAAAAGTAAGGGCAACAGAAAAGGTGCAAACTCAGATATGTTTGCCTCATTCACCTTTGAAATAAAATCTCAAGCGCTGTACTGACAGGACTAGTATATATTCCCAAGTTCAAGCAGAAGTAAGCAGACCTGAGTTGTGGGCGTGCATTCTGGTGGCTTGGGGTATATTCTTACTTAAATTGCCTTCAGGATTTTTAAATACTTTCGCAATTTAAACTTCTTAGCAAATCCAAAACCAGCAAGGTGGAAACTCGTATTCTCACATGGGTGTCTGCAACTGCCACTGCTCATGTTCTGCCTGCGTGCCTGCCTGTGAGCAAACTGGTTTTAAGGTTTTTAAGGGCTCCACTACCTGTGATTCCACAGACACAGTATGAGCAATGCACACCTGTGGTAGCATAGGTGTGACTGATTCCTCCAGGCAGGGAAGGCAGAGCCTGCTGGATAAGACATTGCAGTACACTATTAGCAGCTGCCAACATGCTGGAGACCAGCAGAAACTGGCAGCCCAGATACAAGTAAAAAGGTGATTTCTCTATGCCTTGATGAGAAGAAAGAGGAATTTCAAATTCCAGCTAAAGCTTCTGGGGTGGCTGACTGCCTAGAAAAAGAACTAAATCAGTGCATATGTCATGTGCTTTGGCCTGGCCTTCTCTCTGGATGCCCCTCTAAGCTCTCATGGGTCCAGAGTGGATGTGACAGATGGTTTAGACTGCGATACCCAACTCTGCAGGCAAACCTTCCTTGCCAAAGGCCAGTAGGCTCAGTTCTCCAGGTAGCTACTGCCTGTCTTTGGAAACATGTAAGGAATTTGTAAATTAGGAAATTGAATATAATACCTGCAGCAGGCTTGCAAAATTTTTCAGGTTTTTATTTTTAATTTACAGATTGTGCCAATAAGCATCAAATAAAATATTGCAATTCATACAAGACATTAATTCTGCTCTTTTAAGATGTTGTTTGTTCAAGAAAGCTCAAATTGGATGCAGCAGCATCTGTTTTTCAGTTCTGCTTTCATCTAATTTTACAGCTGGATTGTCTGAGCCACAAGAAGGTCAAATGATTTGCCCTGACTCTGCCTATGAATTTCTGGCATATGTTTGACAATCAGAGCCCATATGCTTGCCAGAAGTGTGTTACACATTTAAATGTATAGTTTAAAATAATACCTTTTTTTACTAGGAAAAAGTATTGCTACTAAAGTGATTTTTTTGTTGTTGTTGTGCTAAATTAACAAGAATAAACTGATAACACTAATTTGTCACTAGACTTTTACTGACAGTAAATATTTTACTGATTTTTTTTTTCCTACTGTACTTTTAGGGAAAAAAATCTGTTATAATTTATGGCAAATGGCAAATTTTACTGCATAGCACAAAAAAAATCAATTTACTTCCAATTTAACTGTTGTATTTTAAATCCAAACCCAATATTTTTCAATAGGGAGAAGACAACCATGAAATATTTCCTATTTCATAGCCTTGCTTTTGGTAACCTTTTTACACACAAAAAATGGACAAGGTGGCAGAATGTTTCTTTAACACTTTCTTTTTCTCTTTTTTTTTTCTTCCCTAACTGGGGAAGAAGACTAGGAAAGTGTAGAAAAGTTTCAAACTATCAAATTTAGTTTGATAATTAATTTCTCCATGGCACTTTCACATTTCAGGGTTACATAAACCTTATTAACTGAGCATGGGGAGAGCCTTGCTGCTTACCTGGGGGTCACTATGGGGGTGTGGGGGTCTGTGGGGCTGGCGAGTTGAGGAGCAGCAACGTGCAGACTCTCTCCAGCAGCCACTCACAGGGTTACCTTGTCCACAGTGGATGATCGGGTGCCAACTGGGAACCTAAAATCCTGTTATCCTGATCACATGGGGCTTGGATTAAGCTAGCTGACTTGTTCTGAACAGCAATTCATACTCTCAAGAATTGCTGCGACAGTTAGTACTGATGTAAGCTTTACTTTCCATAGATATCATTGACTCATATTTTTATGCTTTATACTCACATAGGATTATATATATTTCAAATTACTGGAGAACTATGCTATTGATTGCCCTTTTTAAAATTTTTTTTTTCATCTTTTTCAAAAATGTTTCTCAAACCAGCTGAACATGGTTTCATCTTCAGAACACCTTGTTTTACAGCAAGTACAATGTGACAAGTTCACTGGGGTTCAGTAGATTTCATTTCTAGCTGTGCTCCCTGTTTCCCTCTGACCTGGAGAGCAGTGGCTTTGGAGGGGTGTTTTGAAGTGCTCTCAGTGTTTTTGGTACTGCTAAGAAGTGGTTCACTGTATCCAACCTCACGTAGACTAGCTGGGTCAATGGTGTGTACTTGTCATGGTTTAACCCCAGCCAGCAACTAAGCACCACGCAGCCACTCACTCACTCCCGCCCCCACCCAGTGGGATGGGGGAGAAAATCGGGAAAAGAAGCAAAACCCATGGGTTGAGATAAGAACGGTTTAATAGAACAGAAAAGAAGAAACTAATAATGATAATGATAACACTCATAAAATGACGGCAGCAATAATGAAAGGATTGGAATGTACAAATGATGCGCAGTGCAATTGCTCACCACCTGCCAACCGACACCCAGCCAGTCCCTGAGCGGCGATTCCCCGCCCCCACTCCCCAGTTCCTATACTAGATGGGACGTCCCATGGTATGGAATACCCCGTTGGCCAGTTTGGGTCAGGTGCCCTGGCTGTGTCCTGTGCCAACTTCTTGTGCCCCTCCAGCTTTCTCACCGGCTGGGCATGAGAAGCTGAAAAATCCTTGACATTAGTCTAAACACTGCTTAGCAACAACTGAAAACATCAGTGTTATCAACATTCTTCGCATACTGAACTCAAAACATAGCACTGTACCAGCTACTAGGAAGACAGTTAACTCTATCCCAGCTGAAACTAGGACAGTATCCACCCCTTATTCTATACCATTGACGTCATGCTCAGTTCCCATACCTTTAGTTACATCCTGGTCAATCATCATCACCTTTTCTATCCCTTTGAGACATATGAACAATGATATATAAATATATATGTATACACACACAGAGATATCATTCCTTTAGTTTATGGGTTATGTTCATTAAATGGTCGTTGAGTTCATTTAGTTCCCAGCTCTGGGCTCCATCTGTCATACCAGTCTTTCTTGGCAGGAGGTATGGTGCAAAGTCCTCTCAGTCGGTAGAGCAGAATTGGGCTTCAGTGCAGTGTGACAAGGAGGTGACATTTGACGCAGCAGGAGGATGGTGTGCACCGTTGGATTGTTGCATGCTGGAGTCAGTTCTGGTTCCATCACTACTGCGCTTTGCTCAGTTTTATCACTGTTCTTTCTTTCATGATCTAAGTGATTCTTACTATAGTACTATGGATATAGCATATAACAATTATAGTAATGATAACATACAGTAGCAGGGTTATATAGCAACTAATATCACACAGTTTACTTCTGGCTATTCTCACCTAAAATTAAATCCCCTTGAGGCACACATCGGACTTCCCCATCTTTTCGCATCACCCATCAAGTGCACCCAGGCCCTTGAGCAAAAACAATCCCACGAATGGGTTTACCTTTGCCTGAGGCAGGAGTAACCCAGACTGTCTTCCCTAACATATTTTTTATGTGCACTACAGGGACTTTATCCCCTTCTACAGTACATAAAAATTCTGACTGGGCAGGGCCACTCCGATTGGCAGATCCTCTGGTGTTGACTAACCAGGTGGCTTTTGCTAAATGTGTACCCCAATGTTTGAAAGTTCCACCCCCCATTGCTTTCAATGTAGTCTTTAACAGTCCATTGTATTGCTCAATTTTCCCAGAGGCTGGTGCATGATAGGGGATATGATACACCCACTCAATGCCATGCTCTTTGGCCCTGGGAAATGAGTCCCGTTGTCTGACTCAATTCTTTCTGGGGTGCCATGTTTCCACAAGACCTGCTTTTCAAGGCCCAGGATAGTGTTCCGGGTGGTGGCATGGGGTACAGAATATGTTTCCAGCCATCCAGTGGTTGCTTCCACCATTGTAAGCACATAGCGCTTGCCTTGCAGAGTTTGTGGGAGTGTGATATAGTCAATCTGCCAGGCTTCCCCATATTTATATTTCAGCCATCGCCCTCCATACCACAGGGGCTTTAACCGCTTGGCTTGCTTAATTGCAGCACATGTTTCACATTCGTGGATAACCTGTGCTATAGTGTCCATGGTCAGGTCCACCCCTCGATCATGAGCCCATATATATGTTGCATCTCTTCCCTGATAGCCTGAAGTATCATGGGCCCACCGAGCCATAAATAGCTCACCCTTATGTTGCCAGTCCAGGTCCACCTGAGCCACTTCAGTCTTGGGAGCCTGATCCACCTGTTGGTTATTTTGATGTTCTTGAGTGGCCCGACTCTTGGGTATGTGAGCATCTACATGACGTACTTTTACAACCAGATTCTCTAGCTGGGACGCAATATCTTGCCACAGTGCGGCAGCCCAGATGGGTTTACCTCTGTGCTGCCAGTTGCTCTGCTTCCATTGCTGTAACCACCCCCACAGGGCATTTGCCACCATCCATGAGTCAGTATAGAGATGAAGCACTGGCCACTTTTCTCTTTCAGCAATATCTAATGCTAACTGGATGGCTTTCACCTCTGCAAACTGACTCGATTCACCTTCTCCTTCAGCGGTTTCTGCGACTAGTCGTGTAGGACTCCATACAGCAGCCTTCCACCTCCGATGCTTTCCCACAATGTGACAGGATCTGTCAGTGAACAGGGCATATTGCCTCTCATTTTCTGGCAGTTTATTATACAGCAGGGCTTCTTCAGCATGTGTCACCTCCTCCTCTGGCAACATTCCAAAATCTTTGCCTTCTGGCCAGTCTGTGATCACTTCTAAAATTCCTGGGTGACTGGGGTTTCCTATGCGAGCCTGTTGTGTGATCAGTGCAATCCACTTACTCCATGTGGTGTCAGTCACGTGATGTGTAGAGGAGACCCTCCCTTTGAACATCCAGCCCAGCACTGGCAGTTGGGGTGCTAAGAGGAACTGTGGTTCAGTACCAACCACTTCTGAGGCAGCTCGAACTCCTTCATTTGCTGCCAATATCTCTTTTTCAGTTGGAGTATAGCGAGCCTCGGATCCTCGATATCCTCGACTCCAAAACCCCAGGGGTCGACCTCGGGTCTCCCCGGGTGCTTTCTGTCAGAAGCTCCAGGTAGGGCCATTCTCCCCGGCTGCAGTATAGAGCACATTTTTAACATCTTGTCCTGCCCGGACTGGTCCAAGGGCTACTGCATGAACAATCTCCTGTTTAATTTGTTCAAAGGCTTGTTGTTGCTCAGGGCCCCATTTAAAATCATTCTTCTTTCGGATCACTTGATAGAGAGGGCTTACAATCAGACTGTAATTTGGAATATGCATTCTCCAAAACCCCACGACACCTAAGAAGGCCTGTGTTT
Organism: Harpia harpyja; assembly: GCF_026419915.1. Classification (NCBI taxonomy): domain Eukaryota; kingdom Metazoa; phylum Chordata; class Aves; order Accipitriformes; family Accipitridae; genus Harpia; species Harpia harpyja. Next base: position 30,858,635 of record NC_068947.1, read on the forward strand.
CCTTTTTATTAGTCGGTGGAGACATAGCTGTTATTTTGTTAATCACGTCCATTGGGATCTGACGACATCCATCTTGCCATTTTATTCCTAAAAACTGGATCTCCTGTGCAGGTCCCTCGACCTTACTTTCTTTTATGGCAAAGCCAGCTTTCAGAAGGATTTGGATTATTTTCTTCCCTTTCTCAAAGACTTCTTCTGCCGTGTTGCCCCATACGATGATGTCATCAATGTATTGCAGGTGTTCTGGAGCTTCACCTTTTTCCAGTTCAGTCTGGATTAGTCCATGGAAAATGGTGGGGCTGTGTTTCCACCCCTGGGGCAATCGATTCCAAGTGTACTGGATGCCCCTCCAAGTAAAGGCAAATTGTGGACGACACTCTGCTGCCAGAGGGATTGAGAAAAATGCATTAGCAATGTCAATTGTAGCATACCACTTGGCTGCCTTTGACTCTAGTTCATATTGAAGTTCTAGCATATCTGGAACGGCAGCACTCAGTGGTGGCGTAACTTCATTCAGGCCACAATAGTCTACTGTTAGTTTCCACTCCCCATTAGACTTTCACACTGGCCATATGGGACTATTAAAGGGTGAGTGAGTCTTGCTGATCACTCCTTGGCTCTCCAGTTGGCGAATCAACTTGTGGATGGGGATCAGAGAGTCTCGGCTGGTACGATATTGCCGCCGGTGAACAGTTGTGGTAGCAATTGGCACTTGTTGTTCTTCAACCCTCAGCAACCCCACAATCGAAGGGTCTTGAGAGAGACCAGGCAGGGTAGACTGCTGTTCAGTGCCCTCCATCTCCAAGGCAGCTATACCAAAAGCCCATCGATACCCCTTTGGGTCCTTAAAATACCCTCTCCTGAGATAGTCTATGCCAAGGATACATGGCGCCTCTGGACCAGTCACAATGGGGTGTTTCTGCCATTCATTCCCAGTTAGGCTTACTTCAGCTTCCAATACAGTTAACTCTTGGGATCCTCCTGTCACACCAGAAATACAAATGGGTGTCGCGTCCCAAAGTTGGAGCGACTCAGGTTCGTGGATTTCCTTTGTCAGAATTAAGGTGAAACGACACCAGGGGAGTTCAAACAACAATCAACATTTATTCAACCTAGCTAACCTTGCCCAAGTACACGTGAACTTATCAATATGAACCTTGTAACATGTCATTAAGCCGCTGTTTGAGAAAGAGGGGAGGTGTAGAAAAAGAAATGGAAGAAGAAACATGAAATGTATCAGAAGGAGAGCCCTCCCGTTGAGTCACGAGGTTCAGAGCGGACGCCCTTGCTTTCCGGACTCCTTCTCAAAGAGGAGCCCAGGGGCGGCTAGATCCACTCCTAGTCTCAGACTTGGTCAACGGTTTATGTTTAAAAGGATGAGGTGTAGGGACTGTGGAAAAGAGAGAAGGAAAAGAGGGAGAGAGAGAAAGAGAGAAAGAAAGAAAGAAAGAAAGAGAGAAGGAAAGGATTTCACCAGTCCTGGGTCCAGCGTTGGTCCAGCCAGCGTAGAGATCCAGTTCTGGAGGGTGTGCACTGAGAACTCGTTCTCCCTTCTTTTATAGCGTGTTAGTCGATGGTCTCGACATGCGCAGTCCCATTCCCGGGGTTCTCTGGAATCGGTCGGAGAGCTTTCGGGGGGGGGGTCATCACAGAGTTGCCTCTCTTTTTCTGCTGGCATGACCGCTTAAGATAGAAGCACAGTCCCATCCTCCGTGGGGCCTCCTCCTCCAGGCGCATATGCTGTGCTCCTTCTCCTGGTCACTTAAGATAAGGAATTGCGGCTTTGGAGAAGCGCGGTCCCACACTCCGTGGGGCCCTCTCCTCCGGCCACATTATCCTGTTCACAAAACTCCAGCATTTTTACAGAGGCCGTTTTCTCCACCAAAGTTCTTTAACGAATGTTTGAGACATTGAATTTGTCAGACCGTCACAATGGGTTCTGCCCCTTTATAACTTGATGGCATTAGAGTACACTGTGTGCCGGTGTCTACTAGAGCCTTATACTCCTGTGGGTCTAACGTGCCAGGCCATTGAATCCACAGAGTCCAATAGACCCGCTTATACCTTTCTTCCACCTGGCTGGAGGCAGGGCCCCTCTAATTCTGGTCAGAGTATCCAGTATTCACTTCTCGTAAAATTGGCTCAGAAGTCCCTTCAAGAGGATCAGAAATAAGATCAGCCCTTCTACTCTGTTTGGAAACTGGAGCGGCATTTTTCCTGGTAGAATCCCCTTTTGTGGTGCTTTTTCCTCACAGCTCACGTACCCGTGCATTTAGGACCGAGGTAGGTTTTCCATCCCATTTCCTCATGTCCTCTCCATGATCACATAAGTAAAACCACAGGGCACCTCGCAGTGTGTACCTTCTATATTCTCTCTCTTAGGCAGAGGAGCACTCACTACTAATAGCTGAGACATTGGTCCTTACAGGTGGGGAATAGGACATCTCCTCTTTGAATTGCTGGAAATCCTCGGACAGCTTCTCCACAGCCGAAATGCAGGCTTGTAAGGAGGAGGAGAGATTTTCTTCGTATTGATGGAGTTGGTGAGCCACTTCATCCACTGTCGGTGCCTCTTTGTCTTTCCAGGTCATTATTGCCAGTGAGTTGGCATAGGACGATGGTGCACTCCGTACAAACTTCTGCCATGTGGGTCGTGTGCATTGGACTTTGTCTCGATCTTTGGGTAATTGTGGGTTGTCTGGGTCATGATGAATCATCTCTAGCACAGCTAATTCCCTCAGATATTGGATACCTCTTTCCATGGTTGTCCACTTGCTTGATTGACATATAACATCTTCCTTAAAGGGGTACCTTTCCTTCACAGTTGACAGGAGTCGCCTCCAGAGGCTGATGGCTTGTGTTCCTTTTCCAATTGCCTTGTCAATGCCACGTTCCCTGGCAAGCGATCCCAGCTGCTTGGCTTCCCTACCTTCTAATTCCAAGCTATTAGCCCCATTGTCCCAGCATCGGAGGAGCCAGGTGGTAATATGCTCACCTATACAGCGGCCAAAATCTTTTCGCATATCCCACAGCTCACTCAAGGATAGGGACTGGGTTCTTACCTCTGGTTCTGCCTCTTCCTCCTGTTCCCGTGATGACCCTGTTTCACCTTCATCCTTTGCTAAGCGAACTGATTTTTTTGTATATTTCTTTTTCTGTATGGGGGCAACTGATACTGGTGCAGGTTGGTCCGCTGGTTCAGTTGCAGTATCGCTCCCTGGGTTTTGGATAACCGCAGCGTCTGTCGCCAAGGTTTGGGTAGCAGCAGTGCTCGTTGCCAGGGCTGGAGGGACCGCAGTGCCCATTGCCAAGGTTTGGGTAGCTGCTGTGCTCGTTGCCGGAGCTGGAGGGGCTGCAGTGCCTTTTGCTGAGGTTTGGGTAGCCACAGTTCTCGTCACCAGGGCTGGAGGGGCCGCAGAGCCCATTGCCGAGGTTTGGGTGACCACAGTGCTCATCGTTTTGTTGTTAGGTCCAGAGACCTTCTCTTCCCCTTGAGGGTACTGAGTGGTGTCGAACAGGGCTCAATAGGCATGGGCCAGCCCCCAGCACGTTGCAGTGATTTGTATCTCTCTGGAGCTGCCAGGGTGACAGCATACGTTTTCCAAATATTTTACTAGTTCTTCTGGATTCTGCACTTGTTCAGGGGTGAATTTCCAAAACATTGGAGGTGCCCACTTTTCTAGGTACTTGCCCATACTACCCCACACACCCTGCCACTCATAATTATGCAGCCTCGGGGCAGATCTCTGGGTGATCTTCTTAAATAGTTGTTTAACCTTAAACAAGAGCTGAACCGCATTCAGGAGCATGCTAATTCCTAGCAGTAGGGCTAGGACCGTGCTGGTCCCAACATCCCAAGAGTATTCAAATTTTTCAAAATTCTCAAACACCATTGTAACTGGACTGAAGGAGAAAAGGAGAGGGGAAGAAAGGTACCCCACCCATACACTGGTTTTCCAAGGAGGAAAGGTAAATGGTGTAATTACTAATAGTTTCCCACAGATGGCTCCCGCAGTATAAAGGTGACAATGCTGAGTGCAAGTACCAGATTAATCCCACAACCGACGACTTTATCATACCATAAACCAGTGTTATACAATACATCAAAGCAAAAACCTTAATCCACCTTCCACGGATGATAAGCAGCAGAAGAGGGACTACATACAGCAAGCGAGGTGATACATAACAGAACTTTAAAAACCAGAGCAACAACTCTAAGAACACATAAATCAACATAATGACGAGCGACTATTAGACCAATATAATGAATGCTTATAACAAATTTGTTTTAACAAGCTCTGGTCAGGTTTTTCGTTATCTCAACCCTCCGTGCCCCACGTTGGGCGCCAAAAATGGACTGTCATGGTTTAACCCCAGCCAGCAACTAAGCACCATGCAGCCGCTCACTCACTCCCGCCCCCCCCAGTGGGATGGGGGAGAAAATCGGGAAAAGAAGCAAAACCCATGGGTTGAGATAAGAACAGTTTAATAGAACAGAAAAGAAGAAACTAATAATGATAATGATAACACTAATAAAATGACAACAGTAATAATGAAAGGATTGGAATGTACAAATGATGTGCAGTGCAATTGCTCACCATCCGCCGACCTACACCCAGCCAGTCCCCGAGCGGCGATTCCCCGCCCCCACTCCCCAGTTCCTATACTAGATGGGACGTCCCATGGTATGGAATACCCCGTTGGCCAGTTTGGGTCAGGTGCCCTGGCTGTGTCCTGTGCCAACTTCTTGTGCCCCTCCAGCTTTCTCGCTGGCTGGGCATGAGAAGCTGAAAAATCCTTGACATTAGTCTAAACACTACTGAGCAACAACTGAAAACATCAGTGTTATCAACATTCTTCACATACTGAACTCAAAACATAGCACTGTACCAGCTACTAGGAAGACAGTTAACTCTATCCCAGCTGAAACTAGGACGGTATTGAACCAACTTTCACTCACAAAAAACCTAAACCCAAGTCCCCCCTGTATATATAATTACATAGAGGAATATCTTCTGTCCCCCAAAGGATTACTACTGTTAGAATTCGGAAGGTCCTACTGCCGTCAACCCTACACCTTAAATTGTATGCTGCTGTGTTGGGATTGAAGGTCTGAGGTGTCATCAGACCGTTAGCATCTATGTCAATATTACAGATATAGTGTATCACAGTAAATCTTCCTCTGCTCTGTACTCTTTATCTGGCTGCAAATGGATGTGCAAGGTGGTTTGACTCAAAGATCGTCTGTTTAGCTTGTTGTCTTACATTCATCTTTGAGGAGGTGATTGGCACTGCTGGCACACTTAGTCATTTTAAATTTATCTCAACACAGATAAGTACATGCTAAGCAGCTCCCAAATACTCAGTAAACTGTGACCCTAAAGCTCTAAAGGACAGTGAAGCAGTAGTTTCCCAGAGGTGTGCAGGCACTGGAGCTCCCCTTGATGGAGCTCTTTAGGAGGGCCTTTGCTGTAAGCAGGTTTAGCATGCCTCACTGAAAAACACAAAACTGTTAAACTTCTAATTAGAAGTATAAAACCAAGATTTTCTTTGTGCTAGGACCCTCACATGGTGGTTTGTTTTTTTTTTTTAATTGAAATTGAGACTTTTAACTTCAGCCCTTCTCTAGAAAAAGCAACAACTGTGGCTCAAAAACAGGCATATTCTTTTTCAATAGATGAACATTATTCTAAAACAATTATAATGTAAGATTACATATATTTTCTTTTTTCTTCAGGCAAGCTGTCACCTGGTGTATACTTCAGAGACCCTCAAATTTCCTTTAAGTACTGGATACGCAGTTTGACACTTTGGTATTTAATAGAGGTGTCATACTTGCTCCTTAATTAATAAGAACACTGTCACTCAGAATATTCAGTATTTCACCTTGTTCCATTATCATAGGATTAGTTCCCATTTAAGTGGCGATTTAAAAAATCTGAGTCCGGAAAACTTTCTTGTTTGCTTTCGAAGACATTAGCATGCTTGGAAATCTTAAGATCTCTCTTTTTTTTTTTTCTTTCTTTTTTTTAATGAAGGTTTTTCAGTAAAAACAATGAGGTAAAATCCTGTTGTATGTTGGACTAGGCATATTCTACTGAACTCCGCTAAATGTAAATGTAACTGCAAATCCTTTGAAGTCAAGTGCTATACATAGGCTGGTCTTTCAAAGGAAGCTGTTGAAGTTGCTGAGAGCATATTTTTAAAAGCTCTCCAGGAAGAGCATCTTATGGTAATCTTACAAAAAAATTCTGTTGGAAGGTGATTTTGGGTCACTTGGTGAGGTTGGAGCTATTTTCAGATATTTGCTTTTTAACCTGCTTGACGTGAAGATGTGGAATGTGGCATTTCTTTGATATCAGGGCAGAATAATTTCTCCATAGTACCTGCTGATCTCTCACTGTTCCCCTGAGCTATCTCTGTGTATTTAAAATACAGTGTTATTTAAAAAGCAGGCTTTATTTCTTAGTAAAATCTACCCTATGATTTAAAAATTAGTTATACCATACAATAGATCTAATAATTTTTTATATACATCCTTATGGATTCTTAAAATTATATACAAGACTTATATTGAAAGTTTCAAGCAGTTTAGAAAAAATTTTCACTAATGTGTTGTATGCTTCTTTTCAGATCACATTATAAAAGAAAGGGCTGTGTTACTATTTTTAAATTACATTTTTAAGTATTATAAACTTAAGTATATTAAGCAAATTAAATGGTTTGGATTTTGAGATGAGGGAAGAGCTTATCATAGGAGCTGCAGTTCTTTAATTCCAACTGAGATATTCTTATATTCCAATTGAGAGCAATTGAGAGACGGGCTCCATTTAATTAGAAATTATGAGATGGATAAAATGAGAAGAATAGAAGGATTTCCTTTCCACTTATCCACTTCTAATAAATAGATGTTTTGACAGCAATAATACTGTCTTAAATAGTTAATGTTATAAGAAACTTCCATCTTAGTTATGTGGGCTGTTCCCACTACATTGAGGAGCCTCTGAAATGTCAGATAGAACAAGGATCTATGCTGGATTCAACCAAGATGGTAATGGAAAATTAATTTTACTGCTCTTGTGAGAAAATCCATAACGGTGTTCTTCCCCATCAGTCCCCATGAGCTTTGCTTCAAACTTTTCTCCTGCCAGTTTGTCAAATATTTTCTCTGAAAGACCGAAGTGCTAGTCTCAAACCAGAGATCTCCCACCTTGCACATTTTGGCAAACCTTGCCTTTCATTTTGCTGCTTTGTAATGGGCTATACATCTAAGCAATATAAAGGAGTTTTGTAGGAAAGCTATGCAAGATTTCTGATGCTGGAAATTATATTTTTTTCTGGAAATATAATTTCTAGTTTGCTTCCTAAAATATACCCAGTGGATTTAGACTGTGCCTGAGGACTGTCTAAACCTGCCAACATCTCTCCAGTAGCACTGCAGCAAATATCCCCTATAAATGAACAATCAGCATCTGTAGGTGTACTATAAAAGCCTGTAATACACTTAATCCAGCAGATCATATGCCTGCATAACTACATACATGACACAAAGAAAACCTGTGTGCCAGAAGAAGCTCTGAAAGAATCTAAGATGCACTCAAGTGCTTAGCTGCCAGTAGTGAACACCTCTGCAAAATCATTTCTCTCTCAATTGTGATCCCAGAGAAAAAGCTAAGAAACTTCTTCCTTGGGAATTTACAACACGATGCCAAAAAATCATGGATTCAGTGATACAGGTTTGGTTGGGGTTTTTTCTTTCCCTTTTTTTTTTTTTTTAACAGCATATTAAAAGCTTTTACTTCTTTCCTCCCCAAACTTTGTGTTTGACTTTTTTTTCTTTCCTTTGCCTTATCAACCTTGTCCTCGTCTGTTCCTTGCCAAATCCCTTCTGTAACACACCTTCTTTCTTATATCGGAGCACCCACCTTCTTCTTTCAAGGATGGGATAACCAACACACATTTAACTAAATGCTAAGCAGTTGCTGTCAGAAGGCAACTCTTTCTCTTAAGGGTACTGCAACAATGAAGGCCAGAAAAATCTGCTGTTGGATGCTACCCCAGCCATGAAGAGTGTTTCTAGCACATACAGGATTGCACAGGTGGCAGAGATTTCCTTTAAAAATCCACAGATCAGCACAGACCATCTGATTTGAGAGGATGATGTGGTGAACATGTGCGTTCAATATGATTTTACTGCAGAAGGGATGAACGGTTTTATTTTTATTCATGCTTATGAGGGACTAAGAAATAGTCCCATAGGTAAACTCTTTAACTCTTAACAAGTAACATGGGAAGGTGTCCTGAATATGTGCATTGAAGGGACACCTCTCCTGCCACAGAAATCCACTGCAGAACTACTCATTTCAAGCTAAGAGAAACTAGTTACAAATACGCAAAACAAAATATATTCATAATGATATGATGTCCCCTTTCAGCGAAATACTTTGACTCACTGCCTTTACACCACAGCTACTTGAATTTCAGTGGTGCTACCACCCAACTTCTTCGTATGAAACATAATGATGTGCCTGTTTTCCCAAGGAAAAGGCAAAGAATCATATTCCAGGGCTCTTTAGTGAGTCCCTGTGATTTATTTTCAGAACACTTTAATACTTCTGCCTTGACAGTCTTTGAAAATCAGTGGTAATTAGCCTTCTGGGTTGGCAGGAAATTGCCATATTGATCATCTCTGGAAACATTGTATGTAGAAAGGAAGAAAAATCCATAGAAATAAATGTTTATGTGAGTTGTTGGGGTTTTGGGGGGTTTATTTTCTGGGTTTTAGCTTGAAGAATTATTAATATTGGGGCAAACACAGACGAACAAAAGGTATTGCTACTGATTTAGACATTTAGAAATAGCTTTTACTACCACTAGTGCAAATCCAATAAAAAGTCTCCTGAAAAAAGCTAAGACTGCTTTTAAGTAAGACCACTTAAGGCTTGGTTGTAAAGGAAATATTGCTCTTCAAAAATGTAAAACAAATCCTCCTAACAGGACTTTTCAAGTTAAACTATTGCTAAATAAAAGATGATGAGATATTTAAAGAGTTTCTGAGTTCGCATTAAATGCATAATTCAGGACTGAATGTTGAAAAGAGAGTAAAAATGTAAAAGGCTTCAGCAATATATCTCTGTGATTCTATATGCTTTGTCTGGAAGGTTTAATCGGCACAGAGGAGCTGAAATGTAACCAGGGAAATAGTTTGGATTACACTGATTTTAAGGTCTTAAAAAATTGCCAATTCTTCAGAAATGCTTCCAGTATATAACAGCCCATATTTCAGGATTTGCTACCTTGTGATATGTACAAAAGATTATAGTGGCACGAGCTAAAGCAGCTGATGCTTTGCAACGGCCATTCCTGGTGTTACTGCATAATTCCATGAGCCTGACTTAGCGATGACTTTTAAAAATCAAATAACCTTAGAAGACACCCTGGATGACTTTCAGGCTTATGTTGCATATATACCCATATCAGTCTCTCTGAAATGCAAGCATATATTGAGGAATACCTTGTAAAAACTCTTGCTGTGTGATTAATGGTGGGATTTATCTAGATGTTTGAGACCAGAACTGGGCCCATCATTCCTAATGTTTCAGACTGTGAGGGCATAAATGATGTAAGTTTTTAGCAGCTGTCACTTGAATGGAGTACTCTTACAATGACAAAGATGAAAACTTTCATATCTTGAGAAAGAGCAGGAAAGAATAAAAAAAATTGAATTAGTATTTTTGTAAACTAAAGTTGCTTTTCTAAATATCTCAGTAATTATTTTTAATAGGGTGAGCCTTCAATCAGTAAGTTCTTTTTAGTGTTTGAGATACGTAATATACAAACCTCTTAAAGGGATATTTTTGCTTCTACGGAACTGCAATAAACATAATTTGTTCTACAGTTTTTACCTGTGGCTCTGCAGTCTCAGAACCTCATAAACGACACTGGCCATTTGGACTGCAGTTCAGTAGATTTGCTTAGATATTATGGTTTGCTGGAAAAATACCATCTCTTTAGACAGAATGCATCGCAATGGGAATCCTGCTCCATATTTTATGCTGACTAGGCTATGTGCCTACTCTTCCTCTTAATAAGGAAAAAAAAAATTTTTGTGTTTCAGAGAATTACATGAAGCAGCCTGCTATTAGTGTTTTTCTCCTGTGGACTGTGCTATTTTGTCTTTTCCTGGTTGCATGAAGCTGTATCTGTCACCTTATCTACTGCTGTTCTGCAGTTTTTGTGTTTTTACTGGATCTGTTGCTTCCTGGCTTGAGCCAAACTAAGCAAAAGCAGAGTAAAGTCTCAATAAAAGTAAAATAAAGCAATTTCCAAGTTGCTGGTGATAAATGTGTTAATGTCCACTTACTTTGAGGCACAACTGCACTGGCACCACAACATTTGGCAGATACCTTCATCCTCTATTTGAATACATATTTAAACGTATAATTTTCAAAATACTATGGTGCTTTGTAGTGTCAATAATATTTCAAATGTCAATGGACAGAGGTCATTAGGTAGAAGTGTAGTGATTTTGGGTGTTCCTGGAAAGCATGGGCATTACAATCTAAATGGTATGTAGGAGGGGCTTTTTTCTGAGAAATCATGAAACTTTAATACAAATGCTGTGTTATACTGATGTATTATAAAACTCACTCTAATACAAGAGGGAGATGGGAGGACATTATCTGTTATGAATGTAGTGAAAATCGCTTGATTATGGAAAATTAATGAGACCCCCTGTAGCCAAAGAATGGGGACTTAGTATGGTTTAACCTTCCTTTCAGCTTCTACAAAGTCTCTGACTTGTGTAGTTCTAAATTAAGGTTACTTTCGAGCATATGTTTTAGTCTTTTTCTGAGCTATTTTAAAATTTTATAATAGAACAGTATAAATGCAGCCAAGCATTCCATAATTTGTATTAAAGAGGTAACTTAGTCTTTGAAAACTTGGAATGAAAACGTGGGTGGGAAAGGACAAACCATGAGGTGGCCTTCCTATGAGAATAGTGAATGGATACCTTCACCTAAAAGGGAAAGAAATCTCACTCAGTTTGGGGGAGTGGAGGTGATGTGGACTGTACCTTTTTAAAAAGGGGACATGAATTAATGATTAAGGTTCATGATGAATTGAATTGATGACAGTTTTTCTATACTTGGAACTCTCCCCATCTTAGACATACAATAGTAAGTTTTTCCTTAAGGTTTTGGAGCCTGAGTTGGTATTTGTTTTAGTCCTGTTGCTCTTGTCCTTGGAAGTCTTCTCTAGTCCTATTAATTTCATGCAATGAAATAGTATTTAAGTGCTCATCTAAATTAAATATTCCTAATATCTGTTCTTGTTGTTAGAAGGCTGGAACTCACTGTATATCACATTTTGCAAGGCGCTCTGTTAGAAAACTGTAAACTGTCCAACAACAATTGTTATGTTCTGGAACAAAAAAAGCAGCAGCAGATATGTTAAACAGATTTTTCAGAGGATGTAAAGGATTAAGAAATTGAAGTTTATGGTACATTTATGGATGTTCATATTATGCCATGTGTAGATTACTGATTTTTCCCCCTTCATCTTTGAGCTTTGCAGATTAAAACTGCCTGTATAATAGCACATTTCAAAGATTCATATGAAAGTAAGCTTCCATGGAATTCAGTGCTAAAGGCTCAGACCTAAATTTGGAATTAGCTTTTGTTGCTATGGGAACGTATACTTCATTTAGTCCTGAAGGAAAAAGAATATACAAATTTATGATAAAAAATAACACTATTAGTCCACTTGGTGGGGCAGGAGGCACTAGAAATAACTATGTAATCTGGGCATATAATATCTCCCTGTTGCATACAGCATGATTATACTGAAAAAGATCTCCTTGTCAGTTTATTGCTCCATCATAATCTTTTTCTTCTATAAGTTCACATTTGTTTGCATTGTAAAATCACAACCTGTACATAAATAAGTGGTTTAGTCATTATTTCCCTTTGTAAGGCATTACTGGGGACGTCTATTAATTCTCAGATGATTATTTCTTTGCCTTTCATAAAGTTTTATATGAAGCCTAGATCTCAGCGTGGTTTTATTCAGCTACCAAAGAGCAAAGGAGAGAAATTTGATGTTGCAACTGAATTTATTCCAAGACACTATTAATATGAATATGAAAGTGAGTTCTGCTGCTGACCCCTGGGTTTGCTTCTTTGCTTGAGAGACAAGTTTTGCTGACTGTGAAGGAAGGAGTGGCAAAAGTCTCGCAATTAGACTTTCTTTCCTTGGAGAGTGATGGAACTGTGGAGAGGTTTTTCCACACTCTTTACAGCTTTATTCTCAATTTTTTTTGTAAATCTCTGTTATTTCATGGATAGCCTCAGCTTGAAAATTTATCTGTGGCACATTATGCAGAAAAATACTCTGTTTTTTAAGCCCAAAAAGTTCTAAAATGAAATGACATGCACTTTTTGTATGAAAGTTATGACTTGCAAATGCAAGTAATGCAAATTTTTGCTGCCTTTCATGTGCAGCCTTTGTGCAGTTTCATGCAGATATTTATTCTCCTGTTTCTCTAAAACTTGATTTGATTTTCAGGTTCAAATGGACATGCAAATGTAAAGTGAAATACAATAGAAACTATAGCTATCAAGTGATCTCCCAGTGAAATCCTCCAGAGGTGTACTTTTTATAATATTTTGATGTAAAAATACTCTCTAACAATAACTTGGCTGCTTCAGGCATGCTGTTATTAATGCTGGGAACATCTACCTTTTAAAAAATCCCAAATAACATCTGCTCTTAGGAGATGCATATAAAAAGAGAGAGCAAGAAACATCAAAATCAATAAAAGATGCAGACAAAATTTAACATAAAAGTGGGAAGTGATCTCTCACTTCATGTCTGTGATGGAAAGGAAGTATGAGCAAAACGCTTTCCATCTTTTGGGAATCCCTAGCATGATCCAGCATGATCTCCACTTCTCTCACATGACTTCTGCTTTTGCTATAAGCAGTTAACGTTGCTTTTGTTGAAATGCTGCCTTTATCATTTAATCATCAACTATGTAAAGTGCTGTGCCCACTCAGTGCAGAGATTATTCCTTGGCCTAGAGACAAACCATTTAAGCGGTGGTTATGTTTCATTCTTTCAAATAAAATCCTTTTCCAAGAAATGAACTGGTGAAGTGTTTCCGTTAAGAAAAACTCCTACAGCATTTTATTTTGCTGTGGATTGTATGAAAATGTCCCTGAAATGTCTAATGTTTTTCTAAGTGATACTAATGCATTCTACTTCTGTTGCCTCTCTGAAAGCTCACCTACTGAACCACTGTGCTCAGCTTGCACTCAACTCTTCACCAAAGGAAAAAACGATAGTTTAGTATTCTACAGTGAGGTATGTCTAAATTGCATTTTGTAAGCATTATATCAACTAAATATACCTGACTGAAATTGAAAGAATGTGGCAGTAGCTATTTGAGAAACCTGTAAACTAACTCCATTGTCACTGTGGAAGAGAGATGACCAACTGCTATTTCTCATCTATGTACAATCCAGAATACAGTGCTGTGTGCCTACAGTAGCATTTTAGTTCCCAGCAGAGGTTTCCTCTTGGAAAAAAAATCTCCTTATTGTCGCACTTAATGTCTTTCAGCTCTCTTTGCAAAGCAGTCTTGGAGCACATGAACTGGGCTCCTTCCAGGAGTCCCAGAAGATCCACAGGACCAGACTAGAGCTCATCTTAGTAAAATGCCCTGAAATGCTTATGGTGTGTGCTTTGGGGCCTTAGCAACAACTGCTTTGTTGCACAAATTCTTTCCTGCTGACCACCCTGCTTGCTATTGCAGGCATGCCTTATGTCATCTGAGATTTATCACACCCTTCATCTCCCCAGTTGCTCTGTATACCTAATTTACAGGTTTTAGATTTACCTCCTTTTTGTTAGGTTATCCCGTAGCTACTTTGTAGTGCATATGTAAATACATAAGCCCATGGACATGTGGACAGTCTTATTAGTGGGAAATCATACACAGACATTGCCTTTCACAGTTCATGGATACAATATCCTCTTTCCATTGGCATTACACAGAATCTCAATTCATATCTACAATTCCTAAGGGGACAGCAGGGGAAGGGCAGCAGATACCTCTCTGCTTATTCATTTCTAGGGAAATGGTTGCTTCCTGACAGTTCTTACCTATTTGTATCAAAGAACTGCTTGTGTTTATATTCCTTATTTTAGCTCTTGGATAGGAAACTCTTGCCTCTGCCAAAATATAGAGCGCAGAATAAGAGAGATGGTACAGTTGGCAATGGGAGAGACTAAAATGGTAAATACAATTAGTTTCTGGTGCTTCCCTATAAAATAAAGTGCTATTTTAACAAAACGTCTAGAACTTTTAACATTGCCCTGGCAATATGTAGGCATACTTAAAGGAAACCTTGGCTCTTTTAATAATTATGGTAGGATTTTTGCCTGAACTTAAGTGGATTTTTCACTTTGAAAGCTCATTGTTGTCTTATTTTCAGTTGATTGCTTTAGTAAACCTTACTTTATTCATCTCAACAGGAGAAATTTCATGCTGATGTCACAGGACTTATGAAACTATCTATAGGCATTTGCAAACAGAATGAAGCCTATAATTTTGGAAATGTACTTGTATAGTTTCTATTTTCTTAAAAAATGTATCAGGGATGGAGAACTTTACAATTAAGCAAGTGAAATTGCTTCTAAGATCTGGCCTGATTCGAATGGTGAAAAGACTGCTTCTTACAAAGTCAGCTTTAGTAGTGTATTTTTTAATTAATCTCTCACGTCCATGTACATATAGGAAAAAAACCCCTATTATGTGATAATGGTTTCTGTATGGTATTTTCCCCAACTTTGGAATCTGAATGCCCATGTTCATTGGCATTATTCATGGGCCACTGAGTCAACACCGTTCCGGGCCTTGCTCTTGGGATGCTTGTAAAACATGAAGGAAGCTTCACTGTAAACCAGTATAATGATTTAATGGAACCCATGCTTCACAGTCACCTGCATGGACCAGGAAGAAATCTTTGTATCCCTATTAAGTAATTGGCTGTTTGTAGACTATTTTCATTTCTTCAGAAATATCAGAAATTGTCTTCAGGTAGAAGTGGTGCTTCATCAGAGCGAACAAGTAACACCAAAAATTGTCTTTCCCAGGTACCCGAGTACCTCCTGCTCTCATATGCTTCCTGATGTCCTCAGAAGCACTGTAAGTTGTGGCAAACATCGCTCCCCTCAGAAACTGTGATTTGCCAACATTGCAATTCATTTTATAAAAATTTTGGCCTCTCTGAAGCCTTTACATACACAGTGGTATTTATCATTTATTTATGTCTTGGCAACTCCAAGGGACAGTGTAGGGAAGAAGAGGATGGAGAAGGAAAGAGTCGGTTGGGTAAGTCATGTTGAGGTCCCTACACTTACCTAACTTGAAGAATGAACGTGAAATTCATCTTCTGTATTTCATATTGGTGGAATCTATAGCCAGCAGGCTATTGGCTGGAGTGTGCCTTTTCTGGTGGATGGCAAAGTCGAATAAACTTACTGACTCTAGCTCTGTGGTGGAGAGACATACCGTAAAGAAAAAAGGTGGTGGGGAGCTTAAACTTTGGTTTCCTACATCTGTGGTTTATCAGGCAAATATTTTAAATTATTTGACTCACATTATAGATATCAGGCCTTATTGGATAGTTCTGGAACTGGGGAATGGAAGGGAAGGAGGAACAGCAGTAGCAGTATTTTTTTTTTTTTTTTGTTCTAAAGTGTATCTTAGACCTGAAAATCCTACCCAGTAAACTGAAACTTTCTGAAAAAAATGTTATATCAAATTAAGTGAAGTGTGTACTTGTATATACATACATACATTTATTTACACACACATATATATAATTAGCTACATACAAATATAAAATATATGACTTACTATATGCACATATAAAAATATGTTAACTATATATGTATCTGTCTGGAAATATAATTTCCAGACCATCTTCCTGGTATTATGAGTGTCAGCAAGTGAGTTCTATGAAAACACTCTGTCCCATAAAACTGTAGTGCTTACCCTTCACTGGCTGAGGGACAGGAGTAAGTGAATGGGAATGGGTCCTTCTTTCACCCCAGACTGTGACCAAAGAATCTCTGCAGAATTTTGCTTTGTGCCACATGGTTCCTCAGACTCCACAAGTTACTGTAGGCATAAAGTTAAGCTAGTGCTGCTATCAGGTAGCAATGCCTTTGTTGACAGTCAGAACAGGGGTTTTGCCAACAGTAGCTATTGCAATATTAATTTAAATCAAGAGCCACTTTGACTATCTTTATTATTATAAAAATCATAATGTGGGGGAAAAATATTTGTGTCCCTTTTCTTATATATATATGCTACATTAACAATAAAGGAGAAAACTCAGTTTTCATCTTTGTAAAATCTGTTCTTGTATCGAATGAGTAAAAGGTACCAGGACAGAACTGCATTCCTAAATGCTTGTTTACAGTACTCATTCAATTTATTTTCCTGAAGATGTTTTGTTTTTTTCTTTTTAAACTTGATCTTTATCCTTTATACTTGAACACATGTATGGCTAGTCAAAGCATTCAGGATCACAGTAGTAAGAATAAAGAACCAAAGATCACTGTGGTGTCCTTTGCAATTAGTTACCTTCCTTTTGCTGAGCTGAGCAAAAATTTGTCTTTATTAACACTTAGAATTCCTGTTGGTTTGATTTGTTTTGAATTTGGTTTTTTTTTTTTCTTGACTTTTCCTGTGAGTCCACTGTTACTGGCTGCTATTTGGAGTCCAGACAGCTGTGTAGGTTCAGGAGTTTCTGATCTATCCAAGACATTTCTAGGACTCAATGAATATAATGATCGAGGGAATTAAAGAAATCTTTATTATGAGGCCATCAGCTAATATATTATAGAAGTTAGTTGAGCAAGGATTTGGCTTAGTTAATAATGAAAAAGAGCATTTTTGATAAGTAACAACACAAACAAAACTATGGGTGTGGAATTAGGTTATATAAATCAATCAGCTTCTTTCTTCAGAGGTCACAAGATCTGAGGAAATTTTTTTCATGTTCAAAATGTTCATCTTCAGGTTTTTTCATGTACCCAAGAACAACATTTCCAGCCAAGCCTCTAAAGATAAAATATCCTACATTTTACGTATGCTTTGCTTGCAATAACAAATAATCTCTTCTCAGTACTGAGCCAGAACTTCAGATGGTTTAAATCAACACAGACTTCAATAAAACTGTGTTGATTTACTTTTACTATTAGATGTTTATGTAGAGGAAGCCAAGAAAAATTACTGGCCTACAGAAATTTAACACATTACCAAGTTACCAATATGTCAGAGTATTTCTTTGGAGCAGATCCCTCTGATTAGCAATAGGATCTAATTAATTTTGCGGTTTCATTTTGTGGTAAATAAAGTGAAAATGACCACTTAGTATAACACTTCTCAAAACCATTTTGTGTGACTAACACATTGAAGAGAAGTCATGCAATGACAAGATTTTTGTTCAAATCGTGGTATGTGGATATATAAAGGATATGCCAATACAATCTAAGATTTTGTTTATTTATAGTTTCCATTGATAGTCTCACTCTCCTAAGATTAGTCAATTTTTATCATGCTCTGCTTCTTCACATCATGCATGGTCTTTCGCAATCAACAAATGTGAAACTTCCTTGTGAAAGGGTGGGTTGGTTTCTCTGAGAAAAGGAGGAGATAATCACCATCTTAGAAGTATAATAAACAGTAACAAAATGGACGGGACCTTAATATTCTCAGTATGTTTAACAGGTAGAGAAATATAAGCATTTGAATTCTCTCACTGACTTCTTCAGGTGCATGAGATCACATGGACATGCTCCAACTGTAGCTACTAAATGCAGTTGAGCAGGTGTATAACCTTTCATGTTGCTGTAAATGTTGGACTTAATTCATGCTTTATTTGTACTTACCGCTCTGCCATTTTTTAGCCATTTCAGTTTTATTTATGCTTTTATTTTTCAGCTTAAAATTTCCTCTTGCTTAGAAATTGAAGCATTAGCAGGGCTGTCATGGCTGATACTGCTGTTTTAACCATTCTGCATGAGCATTCAGGAGGACTGCTATTTTCTGCCTTTGCCACAAGCATCCTGTGTAACTCTAAGGAGGTCTTTTAGTCAATTTACTTTGGTGATAAAAATGTCTGTCTTTATATTCCTGCTCCTTAGACCTTACAGTCTTTCATTATATGCATGTGCAACGTGGCTGTGAAATTAGTTGTTTCCCAAATGTTATTTTAATTTAAATAAAGAATAAAAGATAAATAAATAAATGAGAACAGCCACTGGACATGTACCAGTAGTGACTGTGGGAAGCTGAAAAGACTGAAGAAGGTGTGTCAGAAGGGTTAAAATGGATAGGCGAAATCGAACCATACACAATGGCAACCTTATAAAACTAAGTAGCTGAATGAATTACTTCCAAATTCATCTGTTTCTTTAATGAATCAATTTTTTTTTCTAGTTCTGGACAGAGAAGTAGTCTCTTGCAAGAAAGACAAAATACTAATTGGAGCTGGCATTATTTATTCGTTGATATGAATGTAGAGGAAATCTTGCTTTTTGAAATTTCTCCACTGTATGTTACTTTCCCAAGTAGTTTCATAATCAGTGTTCAAAATTCTGCATGTTAAATGATTTCCTTGTATTTTCAACACAGAAATGCTGTTCCACTTCATGTAGGAATGCTCAGGTACTTAGCAAGCGAGGCTATCTTTCCCCCCGCCCCACTGCCACCCCAAAACAATTAGATTTAGGGAAAATTAGGTACGCCGAAAGACCTGTAATTACCAAAGCTGGAATCTGGCCAGGTCACTCAGATTAACATGCCTAAACAACCTCAGTGATCATAAGTGGCCATTAGTTTAGTTTTTCTTCTTATCTGAAAGACAGAGCCTCCTATAGCACAGTGCCCTCTTCTATCAAACTCAATGTTTAGTCTCAATTTTGTCCTATCTCTTTGTGGTCTAAGTAGAAGTTTGTTTTATGAACCAGTTTTGAATTATTTATCTTACAACAGCCCTAATTACATAACTGTTACTAATGTTTTCTCATATGGAGGATGATGTTTAATGAAGTCTATAGAAAAGAATGTTGGCAAACTTCAGATATTTCCTGTTTAAAAAGCTTTCTGTGCAAAAGAGCTCATTCAGTTTTCATTCTTTCTTCCCAGGATTATATTAAACAGGCAATGAAATGTTTTTTTAGAGTTGACTTCAAGACTAATTCAAAATAGTAATAATTGTAGATTTCACTCATCTGGGTAGTGTCATCTAGTCAAGATCAAATGTTTTCTGCTAAGAACTGCAAGTTGACAAATGCGGTATCTCTCTGAAATGGAGTTGGAGGGGGTTTTCTGCTTCCTTTCATTTTCCTAATGTCTGGGATTCAGAGTGAATTCATGACACTTCATTTTTCCTATTGCTGTAACTTTGCCATCCTAAATAGGGAACTCTACATCTTCCACTTGTATGTGGTTTGTGAAGGGATTGTAAATACACTGGACTACACTGACCTTTTCAATACACCATCCGTTGATTGGTTAGCCGGTCCACCTCTCCCCCACAGGTTAATGAAGCTGTAAATAGGAAGAACTGAAATGGCAAGCCAATCAAAAAGGTCAAAGTAGTATAGCATACCACTACAGCTGACAAAATATATGAGGCATTAAAATTTGGATACCTCATTCTTAGTGACAAAGATTGTAATGAGAGCAGAAAAGAAAGCTTTGTGAATCCCTTCTCATCATACAGAATGTAATATGGATGGGAAACTATACAAGCTTGCCACAATTGTATTCCAAGATGAAAATTTTAAATCTCTTGATATATTTAAGCGACCACATAATAGTAAAGTTAGGTTAAAAAACATGTTCCCCAATGTAGGAATACACTCGTTAATGTTCCACAAAATCTGCAAATGCACCCTTTCATATTAATATCATTTTTCAAAGGAAGGTATAGAGTGGGAGGGGTGTGAAAGAGAAAAAAGGGAATACAAAGCTGCTCAGGGTTTATTAGAAGGAATATATGAACCTGAGAATGTCAAACTAGACTTTGTCGTATGAAATAAGTAAATAAGCTCCTTCCTACTCTGTTGATAAGGTGATCATTTTGCTCCAATAACATTCATAACTGTTTTAAATGACCAAAAATCTTGTAAAACACACAAGAGTACTGCATGTAACCACTGCTTAGCTGAAGGCCTTGCTGTAGTTAAATTTAAACCATTGTTTAGAAAATACTCTCAAATTTTGTCCCTGCGAGGTAACACACGACAATGAAGTCAGCAAAGAGATTATGGTCGAAACTTTTATTTCTTTTAATTGCCAAACCATTTACTGAATATTGCTATTATTTACCCTTATCTGAAGTAGAGACGTCTCATGCTGGTGTGTTACCCAACTATTGTATTCTCCTTGTTTTGAAACATTTCCCCATAATGCTGCCTACCCATATCATTTCAGGAGCATAAACTGTTAAGCATATTTCCCAGGTAGTTTAAAGGACATTTATATGAAATTCATGCTCCGTGGTGTAAAGTGCAGCTGGTGAGAGTCCTAGTTAAAAGGGTATGAGTTGCAACTATGTCCGTTGGTTGTAATGCAGCTTTTGGGTTGTGAAACTTTCTCTTTTCTGAAAAGAATGACAGACTATTTGTCCACAGGAGAGTAACTTACAGTAGCTTGGCCTGGCCCTGTGACTTAAATTTATGTTAGATGTATTGCTCTGCACTTGCAGTATAAGCACGTATAGTTAAATGCGGCTTTGACAAATGGTACGGTTTTTCCGGCCTCAGAAGGAGCCTCCAGCCCCAGCCTGGCAGACCCCTCTCCTCTGCTGGATGTCCAGGCTGGCGGGATGAGTTACAGGGACCTGTGCCAAGAGGTGCCTTCTGCTGCACTTTATCACTGACTCTAATCCAGCTGTCTGAAATGGTGCCAAGCCAATTAGCTAGTTCAGTGCCTGTTGTATCAAGAGCCTAAATAAGCCCAGAGAGGTCATGTTTCAAACAGGAGAGAAGCCTTTTCATTTGTTTCTCTGTTCGTGCGGGCCTAAGACGACTCCCACATGGGACAAATCCCAATTAATGCCTCTGTCCTAGTTTCAGCTGGGATAGAGTTAATTGTCTTCCTAGTAGCTGGTACAGTGCTATGTTTTGAGTTCAGTATGCGAAGAATGTTGATAACACTGATGTTTTCAGTTGTTGCTCAGTAGTGTTTAGACTAAAGTCAAGGATTTTTCAGCTTCTCAAGCCCAGCCAGTGAGAAAGCTGGAGGGGCACAAGAAGTTGGCACAGGACACAGCCAGGGCACCTGACCCAAACTGGCCAACGGGGTATTCCATACCATGTGACATCCCATCTAGTATAGGAACTGGGGAGTGGGGGTGGGGAATCGCCGCTCGGGGGACTGGCTGGGTGTCGGTCGGCGGGTGGTGAGCAGTTGCACTGCGCATCATTTGTACATTCCAATCCTTTCATTATTACTGTTGTCATTTTATTAGTGTTATCATTATCATTATTAGTTTCTTCTTTTCTGTTCTATTAAACCGTTCTTATCTCAACCCATGGGTTTTGCTTCTTTTCCCGATTTTCTCCCCCATCCCACTGGGTGGGGGGGGAGTGAGTGAGCGGCTGCGTGGTGTTTGGTTGCTGGCTGGGGTTAAACCACAACGGCCTCCTATTTAAACTTGTCCTGGCATATTTTAGAATGTTCACCAATTAACAGTAGCATTAAGTTATCAACTACTTTAGGTGAGGGTGCTAGTGGAGACATAGAGCCCTTGTTTTTGTCAAGAACATCTAATCTTAGCTTGACTTGGCTAATACAGGAAAACCAAAGAAAAGATCTACTGAAACTGCATCACAGCATTATTAAGCTATAGGACTTACTATTGCCCAAACTCACTAGATATAAACTCAATCTCTGTTCTAAGGCATCCCCTACTTTCTAATCCCAAGTGCAGCCAATGAGGCTAAGAGCAGGCAGAAAAGAAAAATGATATTATGATGATAAATACAAGGAAAAAGAACAGCAAAAATAAATATTACTATATGTGAATAGCTGCTTTCTCACTTATATAAACTTAATCTCAATAGCAAGGTGGCTGGCTCACACACATGAGACTGTAGATAATGAAATTACAATGTCTGTCAAGATTTACATAATATCTGCCTTAAATAACTGCAAGAATGAAAACCACAGCATGATATTTTCAGTGCTCTCATTTCATGAGGTTAGATCTTTACTTGACTATGAAAGTCAAGTCCATTTCTTCAGTTGCTTCAAATTAGTTTTCTTCTGCCAGTGTACTTTGTGTAATTCAAATCTTTCCTAAAATTACCAAGGAAGAGCAGTCAGGCTGATCCTCCTGCTGATAAAGCAAAGAAAACTCAGAGAATAATGATATTCACAGGTGTATGCATTACCAATGGTCTCATTTAAAGAGTTATATTCTTTCAGGAGCATGCTACTGAAGGATGAGTACAAAAGAAAACCAGGATAGTTTCTGTTTATTTGGTGTATGGGCCTTTTAACCACACGCAGCCATCTTTATCAGAACACCATATTATTAGTTGTCTTAGAATGACAACCTAAGTGGTCATTTTAACTTTGGGTGTTGTCACTTTAATGCCTACATAATAAAATCTGTGTAACAATAAACTGTAGCAATGGAGCAAAGCTTGGTGGGGCATCAGACAGGTGTAATTAAAGCAGTTCAGAATATTGACTAAAAGAAAAGGTGTACACATTTAAGACGTTTTTCTCTTCTTGTGGAGAATTCCGTGGGTCAATTGGATTAACAATATTGCCAGGGTAAATAGACTTTGTTAATACATGTTTATTTCTGTGCACAGATAGGCGGACAGGTTTGGTGAGAACAGACAACTGGCTCTTCCTAAAGCTCTTTCCGGGGGGGGGGGGGGGGGGGGCAGACTAGGGGAAGTGATTTGAAGCATAGCTAAATAATAGGAAATGAAATAGCAAAAAACTCTGACCCATAAATCTTTCAAAATTCTGCATTTGGGGGGGGGGGGGATTGTGCATAAATACTTGAATTTGTGTGGGTTTGATTATCAGCTCTTCCTTTTGGAATGTTAAAACCTTAAACACAGCCACTGTGACTTGTTTCATACCAATATTCCGGCTTATGGTTTTTGCAACTACTTTCAACAACATGCTCATGTTTTAGCAAAAGTGTTAGTTTGGATACCTTGCATCAATTTCTGATTACTCAGTAGGTTTAGCAATAACGCAGGTGGGACGAAACAGCCTGTTCTTGGCCTCTCAGATCAAAAGTCATGATAGGAGACATTAAGAAGGCAGTGTTTTCAGTTAATGAAATGGTGGTTTTAGTGAGTAAAGTACTGAATTGAGAACTAAGAGGATGAAGACATGAATAAAATCATTCTCAGTTCTGCCACTAGTTGTTTCTGAACAAGTCACTTGAAGTGGTTTGCATGACAAGCCGTGCATTACTTTCCTTATATGCCAAGCAGGGTAAAGATACTTTAATAAACTGCATTTATCAGCTATACATAAGAACCAAGGCAAAGTAATAGTATAATAGCTTATGCAAAATCTGTCCAGATTAGGGGAGATGTTTAGAAGGCCTGATGCGGGGTTTTTTTCTTAACACAACAGGCACTATGGTCTATTATTGGCACTAGATAGCTGAAAGTGCTGCTTGGATGCTCTGAAAGAAAGAGGGAATTGGAAATCCTCATCTAGGAGTTGTGTATGCTGTGCCTGCAGCTGCTGCCGTGCTCTGCCCGTCCTGGTCCTCTGTTCTGTAGGAGCTCCCAGTGCTCATTGCCTATCTGTGCACTTGACTGGCAATGGGAGTGTTTCTTCTAAGGCTAGGCTGATATGCATAGTTTTCCAAACCTTGAGTGAACCTAAGGTCTCTTATTTAACTTTGGGAATAATTATTTTTCAGAAGTCTATGCCCGTAATTAATGAGTTTTATGAGGGGAGGAGACACTCTCCACAACTGAACACTAGCATGAGTTTGATATCATTCCCCATGCTGATATGCAATACAGTGCTTTGATCCCAGCTCAGAAGAACTTTTGGGGCCCTAAGACAAATGTTATAATTGAATGTCACCAGTTTCACCTGAATGGAAAAACTGGTGAACTAACTACAAAACCTGTGAATTAACAAAATAATAGGTAGCTGCTTTAAAAGAATCAGTTGTCACATATGTAAGTTTGAAAATACAGCAGAAGAAATTATTAGGTATCAGAACTCAGACAAAACAATTTCTTTCATCCTTGGAGAAGGTTTACTGCTTCAGTCAGGTATAGAATTACATAAGGTTATCACCACAGCTAGTGAAACTGGACTGAGTCAGCAATGCAGGAAAAAAAAAAAAGATAAATCAGAGTACTGTAGGCATTGCTGAAGCCATGTAAGCACAAACATGGTTTGGACCACAACCACAGAAAAACTACAATGTTGCAAACACAAGGCCATTTGGTCAGACTGAAACTGCCATCAGAGAACATGGCATGATGCAAATTATTGCAGACTTCACTAAGATTCTTTTGCAAGCTTGGTGAGGAAATTGAACCTTTTCCCCAGGGCTCTAGCAATGTTCCATGTAAACAGTTGGAACCTGAAGTTAATTTCCCAAAGCAGCTCATTTTGCCTGCGGATGAGAACACATTGAACTTGCAAAAATTTATACTATTTCTATTTCTGATAAGCCAGCAGAACAGCCAAATACCATTAAATTGGACAGGGGTTCTACAACCTCTATGTTACCAGTATCTGTTGATTTTCAATCTTTTAAAGATTTTCCTTTTACTGAGCCCAAGTTACATCTAGTGAGCTAGTTAGAGGTAACATTTGTATTTGTCATCACCTATATGCAAACATGAATATGATTATATTGCATATGTGTTGAGATCTGTATTGTGAATATCACTGCTTCTGCAGGCATCAGTATCAGTCTGCTGCAATAAACATGCACATATTTAAAGGGTGCACTACTTCATTACCATCAGTGGTTACTAAAAGGCAACCTTTATTTCAGCTATTGCAAGAGATACAATCAAGGAACTATTTGATTCGGTGCAAAGGTTTGACCACAAGATTAAAACTTGACTTCATATAATAGAAATTACCCATCACTTTCATTGTGAAATGCTTTAAAACCAGAGTTTAGAGAAGCACTTTATAATTAAATTAGTGAAGACACTGAATGATTTCATGGGTCTAATGCAAGTAATGACAATGCTGACGAAAGTAATTTTTAACTCAAGGGAGCAAAAGAACATCACGGCAGTTAAAAGCTATCTGCTCACATGTCTAAATATTTGTAGAACTTTATGGTAAAAAAGCTTTTTCTACTGATATAGACACATTAAATTAAAAGTGATATTAATAAGGGCCTAACAGAAGCCTAACAGATGTCAGTTAATGATCATGATAAGCTCTTACACTTGAAGTTGGGCTACATGGTGTCACACCCACTTGTTTTGGAAGAGCAGTGTCCATAGTTCTTCAGTAACCAAAGGTTATCCAAATAGTGATGCTGCATTTTAGATAGTTCACCAGGTATATTTGATATGGCCAGCAGAAAGCAGGAAAGATGTTATTTTCTCATCATGTGAACTTTCTGGCAGGTTTAAGGTCTGATCCACCAGGTCAGTTCCATTACCAAAAATCTTTACCCAAGGATTTCTTAGAACTATGCAGGGTTTTTCTCTCATCATGGTGCAGAAAATGTATTCCTAGCTAAGCATGATCTGTGTAACTTCTAGATTGAATTACATCATCCATGAGGAGACTGTGAAACCCCAGATGTTGCTAGTTTGGAAGCTGGTTAGAGCTTTCCCATTTACTCATGGACCCTGTGTTACCAATGGTGGTTATTAATAACTCAGGCTTGGAGTCCTATTACCACAAGTCTTTGGAGAAGTAATTTGCACTGTATTGGCATCAAGCACACGTATTGAAACTAAGAGAATAAGAAATACTTGCTTCTGTACAAACGGCAAGTGGAGTGGAGAACTTTTTGTGAAGGTTTAGATACGTATCACCACCATTTGATAACACTATTATGGAAGGACTTGGATGAGTGGGAATGCAAATGCCTAATGCTATACAGGATAATTTTCTTTTATGTATGAAAATGAGTACAAAGTGCGCCCTGAAACCATGATACTTGACAAGTTCGTTTTCTCACTAGACGCCCACATGGAGACAGCTGAACCGGTCATAAGTGCACTGCTGTACTTTAAATGCAACAAATGTGAGGCTGCATGCTTCCATACCTTATTTAAAAATAAATAAATAAATAGTTTTGCTTCCTGACAGCCTAAAAATCCAAACACTGTGTTCAGTCAGCTAACAGACTTTTAGGCTAATGCCTATCATTAACCATGCCCAGCAATCTATTGTTACAGAGGAACCACAAATTAAAAACAAGTGCCTGGCTCACAGTAAACATCAAGGACATCATGCTGGTGGCCAAGACTGAATGTTAAAGTTTAAGGTGCTCTGTGTGTTTTTTATAACTTTCCAGGTTTGCAGTACAGCAATATTGTCTCATAAATTGCAATACAGTCTGTCCATTTA
Organism: Harpia harpyja; assembly: GCF_026419915.1. Lineage (NCBI taxonomy): Eukaryota > Metazoa > Chordata > Aves > Accipitriformes > Accipitridae > Harpia > Harpia harpyja. Next base: position 30,885,276 of record NC_068947.1, read on the forward strand.
CTGCATGCAGCATGAGAAAAACTTAGCATTGACAGCATTGTCCACCTGTGCTGGACTGTTATTATGCTTAGTGCTCTGACACCTTACTTCCTCTATCATATGGGTAGAAATAGCACTTAGGAAAATTTTTTAAATTCTACAAAGGTCAATTTCCTGATGAAGAGAAATTTTGCATGTGTAAGTTCATCAGTATGTTACCCACAAGCTTACATAACAAGCAGTAAAAGAAATAGCAAAAATATAAACCACACACAGTTAACAAAGATCATAGATTTGAATGCAACTCACCTGTAAGGAGAAAAAAACCACAGTAATTTTTCAAAAAGGAGAATCAAGACTCCATATTCTCTTCTGCAACTGTACCTATAAGGTCTTTTTGCTATCTTGTGGACTATTATAGAAAATCTCCTGTTTTGAACCTGCTTACCAAGGGAAATATGAGCTTTCTTCTAGATTAGTTAGCTATGATAGAGTAATAATTACTTTTAGGCCTCATATGCTTCAACAAGTGGCTTGAGAATAGAGCGTGACATTGCTGGATCCATCATACTCCTAGCTCTATCTGTTACGAGAGTGCTGGATTAGGTTTTAGTATTATTTAATTGTCCTGAACCATTAGTTTACTTGCTGCCTTTTTATTAATTATATAAGTCGAGTACCTACAAAGCACCTTCTACTGCTGTGCCCTGTAACAGCCTTATTTATTTATTTGTTTGTTTGTTTGTTTGTTTGTTGAAGGGTGGAGGATAATACAGTATTGTTGCTAGGTGGCTGTTCTGGTGCTCATGTTCTGAGGCAAACAGAGAAGCAGAGACCCTCCTGCTGAGATGCACTTTCTTTGATTTTGCCCTGATACTTTTCTATGCTGCAGCCATAGCTGATTTTTTACGCTTAAAGAATACATTTCTCAAAGCTTGTACTTGTGAAAATACAGCACTAGTCAAAGCTCAGAAGGGATTTATGTTATTTCAAACATGCATTTAAAAAATGTCAGATGGAAGTTCTAACTTCATTAACCTGTAGCTGCTGAGACACTCCCTTCCTCTGAGTTTCCCAGTGCTGATCTTCAGGAGGGTCCTGCATCCACACTGTATAAAGCTGAGCATCTGCTAGGGGAGGCACTGAAAAGCTATGAAAAGCAATACAAATATAATCAAAGCAGAACTCAGACTGCTGCTGAAGAATCTCTAGATTTATCAGTCTGTCTTGAATTTGTCTCTAGGTGTGGTGGGTGACACATAGCCCCATAACCTTTACCCCCTCATCACCTTGTCTCCACAGTTTCTGGCCACATGGACAGCTGACTTGCTGTGCATGAGGGAGGTTGAGAGGAAACATGAGGGGGAGGCGGGGAGACAGGACTTGAGGGAAATTCCATTGTAGGTTGCCTTAAGCTGACCCTGAAACCACCCTCAACCCTTTCTGAAGAAATTTTGTGAGAAATATCTCAAAGGAAATCTTTACTATTCACTTCTGAGTGAGGGATTTCAAAGAGACTCATAAGTCAATTCTTCCTATGTGCGTTGTGCATATATGTACATGTGCCTGTTCAGTAGATTATCTTTCCAGTCATGGGAGAACAAAGATTGCCAATCAACATGTCTGTTAAGAGATATGAAGCTGTAGCTTACATAACCTAATGTCTACGAAATTAAGAGAAATACAGCTCTGTTAATTAAGAATTCAGATCGAAACAAGTTTTGTGGTATGTCTGCTTTGTGTGGGTTGTTTGGGGTTTTTTTTCTTCTTTTTAGCAATATTATATAAGTTTTATAGAAGCTTGACTCTGTACTGTGTCAAAAGCACGCTGATTTGGTTATTAGCATGTGCATGAAGCAATCCCACTCCACTTATTCAGAAAATAGGAATTAAGATGATTTGACAGCCCTCCAATTTTGCTTTCAATGCTATCGATTCCCTTCATCAAGGCTGTGCTGTTCTGTGCTCGATCTTGCAAAAGGGACTGATGGCACACTTGCTCTAATCACACTTCATTGTACATTCACTGCATGTAATAATAAATTTGGCTATCCAGATCAATTTTGGCTCGATTTCCTCTCACAGGATGCAATTCAATGATTGCTTTTTTGTTTTTCTTTTATGGACCATTGTTTGATCCATATAGGGGTCTTTTTTTTAATCCCCAAAATATTGACTAAAGTAAACTTCAGTGGTATTCTATACTTTTGTTTACAATTGCTTGGGAAAAAGCCTATGCTTGATTTTGATAGGTCTGAGGTTACTACATGGTATATAATGAGAGTGATTTTTGTCATGGCTTTCAAAGCACTTAGTATGTTCATAGAGCCTTCTTGAGTGAACTGTTTAAATACAAATACTTCCATACAGTGTACAGTTCCATGTAACTTGCAAATGCAAAGAACTTATTGCATAATTTTGTAAGCAGTATTGCAAGGTATCTCAGTATTTTCTGTAATGACCTTATAACAGGATCATTATTTGACAGAGAACATTGTAGATGAGGTTAACGTAGTTTTTCTAGTTTTTTCCCCCATAGAAATTCAAGAGGAAAAAGATCTCTTTGGTCAACTAGTTCATTCTCTGCTGGTGATTTTATTATGCCTACTCATCAGTTCAAAAGGCCACTTTACTGTTGCAAATCTGTATTAGGGAAAAGGCAATACTGGACTTCCTTATTAGTAGATTTTTGCTGGTGAATGTGCAGTGAGCAATAAAACTTTCACTGATTTGTGGTGAACAAAAAAAGCATCTGAAGTCCCTTGGAAGTGAGAAGGGAGAATAATTAAAGGCAAAGGACTGTAGTCAGATCTTAGGTTGATCCTAACAGAAAAAAATGCAAATAACACCTCTGTGGAGCCGGAAGAGTTATCTTGGATTAAAGATCTGAGGTGTGCAACTAAGCTTCATTTAACATATAAAGAAATAACAGTTACATGATCCACAAATGTTTAGTAACTAAGCCTGTTAATACAGTTGTTAAGTGAAATCCAATTAAGCCTATGGATTGTAAATACATGAGTATGGGAAGAGATTCTCTTAAGGCAGCTGTTCCCAATGCATTATATTACATCTAAAGCCCAGTTAACTATGATTGGAAAAACATGATCGCAAATGTGCACAGTGGCATACACAAAGATTCATGTGAGTAGAAGCTGTGGTCTTATTTTACCTCAAGCATAAAACATTATGATATGATCAGAGAAAAATAATAGTGAAAGCAGAAAACATGCTTCCTTACTTCCAATTAAGCCTGAAAAAGTTCAGCCAAAATGATACAAAAACCAGCATGATACAAAAACTTTCGTGCAGATATCTTTAAGCTTTGGAAGTGTTATGTTGTCTTCTGTAGAATTAGAACTGAAGGTCTTTAAGTCAGTTCTCATCACAACTGTAGTAGGCAGAGATGGAAGGTTTCCTTTTTTAATGTCAAATTTTAATAATTTGTTTGTTAAAAAAACAAGCAAAAAAAGAAAATACACAATGTAAAACTCTGTCATGGTTTCTGTTTTCATTTTTCTTCTTTCTCTGTAGGAAAATATACGTTAAATATTCCTTTAATTTTTAACCTTCTTTATTTCAACCAATGACTTTTTTTCTAATTATGCTATAAACTTGATTTGGTCTTCTGGCTTGAAAAAGAGTTAGTTAACTAACAGAATATGCTTTAGGTAAGTAGGTAAGAAACTAAAAGAATACAGTTTAAATAAGTAGGTACAAAAAATCTGAAATTATATTTTTAAGACAGTTTTCTGGTTTTGATTTTCAGTTTTTCTTCTCAAAGAAACTTAGGCACTATAATTATTTGTTCTAGAAATTAAAAAAGTTGTCATTTTGGCTGCAGGAAGACCTTCCAGGATATGTGTCCCCAGTGATGAGTATGCATTATGATTCTATAGAGTAATATTATCAGAACCATAGGAAACTGAAAGACCTATAATTTTCTGCCCTCAAAATACATTAAAAAAATGCTGCTTTATAAATGACACACCTTAAGAAATAATCTGTCTTTTCATTATGGCTGGACAGAAAAGGTACAAATTAAAATCTCCTAGATATTTTGGATTAGAAAATACATTTTAAGAAAACTTGGACTTTGTATTATAGTATCTGTAGTTTTTATGTGAAAAAACCAGTAAACAGGTTCAAGGATTAACAGTGGCATCTTAGGGTTTCGCAGTGCTACTTGTCTGGAAAAGTAAGTTTATTTTGACAGAATACTTAACAGCATTCACTAAGCTACAATGAAAGCTATAAGCTATAATGAAACAGGCTTGGCAAGTCCATCTGAGGATAAGCTTCCTTCTCTGGGCTTAAATCTACTTCAGTGTTCCCATTTATCTCTCCAGTGAATGCAGGCACCCTTCATGGCCTGACAGATATTCTGTCCTTGCCAGGTAGCTGCTGCTTTTAGGCATTAGCTGCCAAAACAATTCAGAGATTAATGGGAAAACATCCATAAATTATAGTACAACCTCTCCACTTTAACAGAAAATATAAGATCTTTGGGATGTTTAAATGCTGTAAAATGTCTTAATTTGTTCAGACATTTGCACAATTATTAATACAAACAGATGCAGAATACATAGAAAACAAGCATCTAAATTAGCTTTGAGGGGAATTAATACAAGAAGCTAGCAAAATACTCCCAGAGAATAAATTAGTGTGACATTTTATTATGATTTCAACACAAGATTACCAAGTGTGTATTTTAAATGTTGGTCTCAAAAACCTGCAAAAGAAAGCTAATATCAAATGATGCAGCAAGGGAAAGCGGAATGGAAAGCTACACCTATTAGGCTCATAGACATTCCCAAGGTAAGACAACACTTGTCACCCTGAATAAGCCATTAAATGCATTGTTTTTTCCAAGTCTTTAATTACAGTTGGCATTCCCGAGTCTAGCGCTGGAGGCTGCCATCCTGTTGAAGAACGATAACCTTTGTGATACTGAAGTGGGAGAAAACAGCAGCAGGGACCATAGCCTAGTTTCCAAAGTGCTTCTAAAACACATTAGTAGGAGGAAAAAACTTTTTAATGTTGCATGATTTACACATCTAGGTCCAGCCTCAGCTGAACATGATGCTCTGTGAGCTTGTAACAACCCCCCAGATCCACAGTGTCTGTGGGGTTCAGCTTGATTCCTGTCACCATCACCTAGTAGCACCACAGACCTCTGCAAAACTGACTCTGTAGGGCCCAAATGGAAATTTCCTCATAATGTCATAACCTCTACCTTCTTAGCCAAAGGGATGATAGTAACAGTTGCCCAAACAGTAACATCGGATGACTCCAGTACAGATAGTCATACAAGCTAGGAATGTCATGTCAGCCCCTAAAATGTGATTGCAGTTACCTAGGCTTGATCCCATAGCTTGCTGCTACTAAAAGGAAAAGTGGAAAAGTGCTGGTTTCCCCAGCTCTTCCTTCAGCATGTGCTTCGATCTCCCTGTGTTTCTTCTACCCCTGCACCCACAACTCCCACTACCTTTGCTGACAGCTTTTGGCAGGCACTTGAGCTACTTTATCTCACCAAACAGAAGAAAAGCAGGGTGCTGTAACACACTTTTGACAGCATTATATGATGAAATATGCTAGATCTTATTTGAATTTTTGTGGTTAAGCCTCTTCCGTGGTTGAAACTTGTCACGGTTCCCTTCAAAGACTGAATTAGTTCATGCTCAAACACATTAATACCCAAAGCTACTTGCTTACCACCTCGTCTGCACTCAGACAACATCTGCCATCTTTAATGCCAGCCATGTGACTATTTAACATCTGTAATTTGTATATGCTTCTGTAGAAGCTCAGGGCCGTGATGTTGTCCCTATCCAATGTCAGGGAAGGTTTCGATATGATCCCAAGAGTGAGATTAAGACACAAATGAGGTCGAATGCCATATACCCAAAAGAGCTTTTATTATCAAAAGTATCAAAAGTAGAAAATAGTAGCAATAGGATAGAATGGAAGAAAAGGCAGAAATCAAGCAAGCAGTTGGGATAGAGTTGCAAGGATAGTCACCACCATGGATCCAGCGGCATCCCTTTGGTCCTCAGTCTTCAATTCTTCAGTGGTGGGTGCACACCACGGCTTGTCTGCACGTTTTTTTATAGGCCATATTTCAGTGATGCATGCACATATGTATTGTTCATGCACTGTTCACATGCTGCAGGTTTCGTCTATCACACGACCTTTGCGTGATCAACACCAGAAACCAGTATCTTGTCTCAAAGACTACAGTTTCCATGAGAATGGTAGCCTCCACATTCCTGCATGCTTGTCGGCTTCAGCCCGTTTCCTCTCCTGGATGCCTCAGTGGCCTAGTAATCATCCTTATGGACAGGGGAATGTCCTGCTTAGACAGGCTATCCCAGAGACAAAAGGCTCGAGATAAGCAGTTCACAATTCTTGAGATAATGTCTTGAGATGACAGTCCAGTCTTTCACACCTAACAATCTTTGAGACAAACAGCTCAAGGTAACAATTCAGTCTCTCACAGATGTGAAAACACCTGGTTCCGAAACGTCAGCGCTGTGTCACCTCTTCAGCTGGTCCCTCAGCTTCAGAACAGGCAAGCCAGATCTTGGTCACAGCCTGGCCAAGCCCGGCTTAGCATCCAGTCCCTCCTTCTCTATGGGCAGGTAGTCATCCACACTTTTCCAAAAGAGCCAGCCACTGGTGAGGTGAAAGGAGAGCTCAGACCTCTTCCTGAATGTTAAAGGAGAGAGATCAGGAAACAGAGGAAGAGTGGAGAGAAGGGATACAAGGAGATTCAGACCTGAGAGGAAATCATGGGGAATCCCAGGAAGGAAGGGTGTATAAAAGCTGTCATAGCAGCATTGGTAGAAAATGTTGTCCACTGTGAGTTCAGCTTGTAGAAAAGGGTATGCTATGAGATTGAGTCCCATACTAAGTGGGTTAAATAAGTGATATAGGTTGATGGCTGGAATATAAAGATGAAGAGGGTGACCTTCTGGGTTTTAGGCTGGAAGTAAGCATGGTTTTCTTTCTTTTGTCTCTGTCTTAATAGATACCGAAAGACGTCATAATTGTATTGTTTCTATGTATTATTTTGTTTAAAAGAAAATTATAATACTTTATTTTTAGTTTTGCCTTCAACCTAGTTTATGTTAAGGATAAGTGTTTTAGATTGAGCAAGGTATACAGGCATGGTGATCCTTAGAAAGGAATTTAAGGGAGCATTTGAGCAATGCCCAACATCCCAATATCAGAATATCCAAAAGCAAATGGCATGTTTCTATTTAGTTGTATAGTCCAGTTTTGAAAGTTACAAGAAAGGCATGTATAACTTACATGTGCCCAGTATCAGTAGGTTTTTTTGAATTAGTTCCTGCCAAGATGCTTCTGGGAGCATTGCATTCCTGCTGACAGTCTGCTGACCCAGGCTAAGGTTACTGCATAAAGTGACAGAGTGATTTGGCTTGCACATGTAGCAGCCAAGCTAAAATCTGGTACAGCTAGCTGGTCCTTAGGGTGAAGCTCTCCTTCACACTGCGTGGAATGTGGTGTACAGTCCCTTCCTTTGCACTGACAACAGCATCTCTTTTCACAGTGATGGCTCTGAAATGCCATTTAGCCATGCAGTTATCAACTTCACATTTAGCGAAATATTGAGAAAAGTGAGTGGAGTTGTCCAAAAACTAGAGTGCTTCAAGACCAAAAAAAGAAAAAAAAAATAGTGTATCTTACTACGTTGTTGAGTACTCCAGCATAATCTGTGGGAGAAATACATTCTGAAGGCAGATTCATATACAGCATGACAAAAACCCGTCAGAGTTGGGGGGGGTTAATATTCAGACTTCCGCCTCCAGTTCATTTTAAATGAGCAATGTTTCACTGAAGATTGTAGTTTTATTTTATCAAATAATATCTTAGTAAAATTAATTGAGACAATGCGTTTTAGTGTGATTCTTAATCTATAAGAATGTCTGTCCTTGTCCCTTGCTCAATTTTTTTTTTATGGCGTACTTAGTTTTAGATCCATGGCCTATGATCTTTAATAGACTTTCTGACAATAATGATTAGGATAGTGGGTGCGCAGTATCAAATTATCAATAACCTGCTTCCCTGGAATAACACTAATGAATCATCATCCAATAGGGATATTCTGCTTAAAACATTGATCATTATCTGATTCACTTTTTACACGATAAAACCTGCATTTGCTTTTCTGCCATTTTTCTAGAAAATATTTTAAAATATGTACTGTTCATTGTTTTTTAGCTTGGTGGGGGGGAGGGTGATGGGGTTTTATTTGTTTTTCTGAAAGCTACAACTGGAAATCCTTTAGCTTGCACAGTCCCTTATTTCTTCTATACACTTTCTTGGAACCAAAATCTTCATATGAAACATTTGAAATGTAGCTTAAATAAGCACAAATGAAACCCCTATAATGAACTCTGCCTGGAAATGCATGCGATTTGTACAATTATCATTATATTCTGGGAACAAATGGACCTTAAGATCACATTGAAAACCTTGATTAAAAAAGTGTGACTAAAATAGGCTCCTTAAGGATTATTGACGTTTAATTTAGCATTTGATATTAACTGTCTAAACCCACATCAGGCGAAACCAAATATTGCTTTACTCTGAGTAGTTTTCAGAGAAAGAGAAGATTTCACAATTGAAACTTTTGTCATTCTGAACTTCTCAATTAGCATATTTTAACAGTCTTTTAAACCTTGAAACATAATTGAAATTGTAATAAAATATTCTGGTTTGAGTGCTGAATAAAATAGTTGCAAACACATTTTAATTTCATTGTCTTTGCCACTATCACAGATTTGAGAAAGTCTCATTTTAAACAAATTTATTCTCTGCTTCAAACCTGCACAGGATGCATATTAGGGATACTAAGTTTCTGCAAAGAAAGACCAAGATAAGCACATTCCCTGCTGGCATTTTCTTAAACCTTTCATTTGTTGAAGCAAGATAGTGTCTGTAGAAATTCTGTTCTTTCAGATTTAGGGAGCAAAAGCTTTGCCTGCAAATCATATATGAGTTTACTAGACCAAACTCACTCTTTTTTGGCCAAACGTTTTTTTTTCTGCATGTTTTGCACGGCTGTGCATCCACGTACTTTCTTTGAAAACGTCTCAGCGTATCACCACTTCCTTTATGGCTAAGAATTTAATGAGTACCACAAAATAATTACTGTCAGTTGCCGCCCATTTGTGTTTCCCATTGAAGTACTGTTTCTAAAATATGTCATGCAGCAAGCCTGGAGTCAAGCAGAACAAAGGAAGAGAGCAGATGCACTTGTGGCTGCTTCTGCTGCCAGTGATTCCCTGTCATAGAAACCCCTTTATAAACCCCACCAAAACTGTTGGATGGTGATTCATCAATGTTATCACAAGGAAGGAGATTACCAATAATCTGGTTGGCCTGATGCACTTGCCCGGTCTCCCAGGAACAGAGCTGCATGGAGGGGAATGAAGCAACGTTTCTTCTGCCATGAGACTGGGAGCAGCTGCTCCCCAGGGTGGCTCACCTACTAAATCTTCCCCTAAAGGAATGGATTTGTTTCTGTTAGTTACTAACTAGAAACATTCACAGAGCCCTACTCAAACTCATGCTCAATGCGAAACACTTATCTTCCTTAAGGTTTAGAGAAGAAACATCTCTAGGTCTGTATCAGAAAAAGCGGACTAGATAGAAACTTTAGAAACAAATCACCCTTTCTCAGGCCATGTTCAGTATCAGTTTGATGCTATGTCCTCAGCACGGCAAGGAGGCATGTTGCCCCAGAAAATAAGAGCCTTTATATAAGTCAGTTTTCTTTAAAAAAACTTCTTTGGAAACTACAACTTTAAAACAAGATATTCTCAAGTGGTATATTGGGAAGTACAAAGATAACAGTTTATTCTCTAAGCCATATGGAAGGGTTTTCAATCCACATACACAGCTGAGGATGGGAAATCATGTAGAAGGCTCCGACGGGCTAAGTAAAGAGAACTAAATCCCTTGCACTTAAACACTATTAGAGAACACTTGATGCTAGATCACCAGTTTGAGGTGTGAAGGTGGGCTGCATGCTGACATAGGTAACAAATGGAATAAAGCATTTTATGAGTGATGAGATTAATAATGTAATAGCTGACTTCAGAAGGCTTATCAGCTTTACCTGAGGGGGCACTTGTCCCAGATAGTGAACCAAGTCAACATTGGCAACTCCATTATTTTTATCATTATTTATATTATTGAAGGAAGCCTTTGTTAAAACAAATCTATGTTTACACAGGAGAGATTGGTTTTAACTAGAAAGGTACTTACATTTTCTCTTAAGTTTATCTCAGTGCGTGAGAGGGTAAGATCTGTGGGCTTGGTTATGCACTCTGAAAGGGTGGAAGCCATCTTTAGCATATTGGTTCTGTTTAAATAGCATTTTGCCCCGTTACCCCCAAAAAAGAAAAAAAATAAAAATCAAAGTAGTTTGCTGTGTTCCCTTTATATTGCCTACAATTAAATCATATATGCAGTAAAACCACTATTTTTCTCCATAGTTTCCAGTCTGAAAATTAAATGCTGTATAATAAGTAGAAGGGAACAGTTTTGCTCCTCCTTTTTGCACCTTCCTTCCCACCAAGGGACTGCCAAGCAATATTTAACCTCCAGAACCCAAGCCTCAGCTATCAACCATAATAGATATCAACCTCTGCTCTAGTTTTGGCCTGTTATGGGATCCCTTTTAAGTTAGTGGTTTCCAGCAAGTCATTACACTTGTGAAGAAAATATACAGGATGTGTACAAGATGAATTTCAATTATAAAATAAGATCTTTTTTTCAGATTTAGGCAAATATTTAATTTCAGGTTATACAAAATTGCACGTTAATCAAACAGTACAAGAAAAATGTCATGAAAACACAAGGAAGAATTCCCAAATGATCACTTAATAGTAACACTTCACTTTAAAAAGTGAAAATAAATTTATATAAATAGTGGACCTATATCCCATGTATAATTTTAAATAAGTAAGAAATAGCTTTCAATGTAACTAAGAAACTAAAAAGCCAAACTGCACAGCCATTGTTAGACAGATACAGTATTCCTGAGAGATGTGTATATGTGTGCACAGCTGCACAGACACAGAGACCATATGCCTGTGTATAAACAGTAGATATCTGTACATGTGTGTTTGCGCATGTGAATATTTTATAACCACATTGGCAGGTATGCAGGAAAACCTGAATATAAATTAGACTTTTTCCTAGCTCTCTTTATACTGGCTGAACAGCTCTGTGGTTTGGATTAGAAATGAAATAAGGCAGTTTTGGGTCTTGTCTTAGAAACAAGTGGATTAAATTTGAGTCTTAAACTAAAGTAGGTTCAGAGTAGCTTTTTCCAAACTGCAGTCTCTGCCTACGAGACAGATTGCTACCAAACGTGCCAAGCTGACCTCATTCTCTACTATGCTGTTCAAACTTAAATATTCTGAATTTATAGCAAAAGCCTTTATCTAGATGAAGGATTACATCTTTTCAGGATATCGGCTCTGTACAATTCAATCTGTTTTGATATTATTCTCTATTAGTTTCCATAATAGTTGAAAAATCCATTAAAAATTGTTGTCCTGCCCTTCTTTCCCTTTGCTTTCCCTTCAGTTTCCTATTGCAATTCATTTCTGCTTCTTTTTTGCAGTTTTAGAAACATGTTACTTCTTGAAGGGACATTGTTCACCCAGCCATATTCTTCTTTGCTATACCCACTTCCACACCCTCAATTTATGTCGCATGGCTAACCTATGTCATCAAAGTAGATCTTTCATAAAGCTTTTTAATTCAGTCCCCAGGGAACTCCTTCAGAAGTAAGGGAAGCTCTCACATAGGGCAGTAATTCTATGCTTATTTAAGCAGCGTGCTACAATAGGAGATGGCTGCCAGTCTGGGGACCACGGGACATGGACAGGCAACAGGCACATAGAGAATTTCTGGGCAAAACATTGGCTGCCTGAATCCAGGAGTAAGGGCAACCATCTGAGACACCTGCAAAGTTCAAGAAGTTGAATTATTGATTTCCATTGTTTTCAAAGTGTCCATGTTATTATTTTATTAGTATTGTAGAAGTGTAGAGGGGTGCCAGTGAGAGTCCCACTCCTACTTGGAAGGACTTATTCAAGCAAACACATAAAAAAAGAATAATCCTTACCATTCAGAACACTTAAATTTAACTTCTGCCCTCAGTTGTCTGTTTTTTTAAAGGCAATGCCCTGCTGCAAGAAAGTATTGAAAACTTTTGGACTAAACACATTTTTCCTCCCCATGTCACCTGTGGTTCCTACTCAAGATTGTCCAGAAAGTGCCTGTGCATCTCAATACCCTCCTGGTACAGGCAGCTGCTGCTCATGACAAGAGCATGGCTGGGAAGGAGCAGAGCAGCCCCAACTTCTGCCCATGCTGAGAAACTCCTGGAGAAGGTTGGAAGCATGGCAAGAAGTATGGGAGGCTGGTGGCACATTAACAACCGGTTCTGTAAGCTGTGGTTTGAACAGCCAGTTCAGCCAATGCAAATTGCATTTGCTCCAGCAGAGCACTCAGTTAAGTTCTGAAAAGGTAGACCTAAGTATCAGAGTATCTTCTGTTAGAAGTTTTATTTATTATGAACTTGAAAATGTAAGAGACTTTCTTCTAAACTGATGTTTATCTGAATTAAATTAGAAACTTCTGTCAAACGTGTGAATGATTATCAGATTATGAAGTTTTAATTTTATGCTTTAGAAATCTATGAATTTAACCAAATATAATGAAGGAATATTTGATCATTGATTTTTAATAAGAACTTTTTATTTTATGATAATTGTTTTTGAAAATGAATTAATTTTTTGTTCTTTAAGTACTTATAGTTTTATTGTGCTGAAAAGAAAGATAACCATGTCTTTCAAAACATAACTAGGACAAATAAAGGAAAGTAGATTTCATTAAAACACCTCTAATGTATGCTAAACCAAAACGCCTTCATAGGAACTCTGACAAAACATGCTACTCACTTTTAACAAGATAAAATGAAAGTTTGTTTTCCTGCTGTATCTCATAAGATGACCTGTTTAAGCCACTAATCTTGAGGTAAGAATCCTGGTTTCTGGGTGAGATCATGTAAATCTAGGATTATTATCTCAAATTAATCAACCCTTTGTTTTCTTCTCTAACAGATATATGAGATTTACATCTGTAGTGCAACTGCCATCCTTGAACTTAAACATTTGTTGAACTGTTTCTGTGGTTTGGGCTAATGCCCTGTTGTGGTCAAATAAGGTTCTGGGTAATTCAAAATCTTTCATCTCATGAAAATTTAGCTCTGTTTCCAGGTAGGATTTGTTTCTATAGCATTTATGGTAAATAGTTACTAGTCCTCTGCTTAGCTAGGAATTACCCTTGTTATCTTACCCATAGTTTTCTTGTGGTTACTATTTTACTGATCATCCACACTAACACGCATGTCTCAGTCTCCCTGTATGTTTTGGTGATGCTCGGAAGGGACTATTACCTTCTCCTCCAAACACAGCTGTAGAATCTGATTTTCTTCTTTCACTGTACCTCAAAATGCAACATCCCAGCCAGTCTAGTACCAGCTGCATAACTGGGTCGAATACTTTCAGGAACTCGTCACTAAGGTCACTTCATTATTCACAAAGTTTACAGTGAATAGTTTAAAACAACCTCTATTCTTTTGACCTGAAGCTGCAGTCATTCTTGACAACAGACAGAATATTTTCTTTCTGTGCAATGTGGGGTTTTTTATATTCCTCCAGTGCGTACCCTCTGACACAGGAGTGAACCACTGGATAACTAAAATATGCAAACAAGGACACCTGTATACCAGATAAGCAGAGCTGTGGGTGTGCAGCTGCTGGTTTGTTGCCAAAGCAAGTTGACAGGTTGATTAAGCTAGGGTGAATTAGGAGGACAATCTGTTACAGAAAGTGGACACTGCATAATTAAGAAACATTTTTTTCTCTGCATTATCTCTTCCCTTACATTTATTTCTGCATTTCAGTTTCATGCTGTATGTCTGGTTTGAATGAGAAATGCTCAGTCCACCTGGTGCTGTCAGTTGCGAGTAATGTCTGTTTACTATGTGCATTGAATTAGGCAATTAACTGTTTGAATGTATTTGTACAGATAGCCAAGTAAAATTTTATTATAATACCTGGGCTGGCTCTAAAAGGGCTTGATTTACTTGGATTAAGGTTGCTCTGACTCTATATAACCATCATCCTGCATCTGCTGATATGCAAGTCTCTTGGAAAAAAACAAAATGTGTTGTGGATTGGAGAGCTATTAGAGGAATGTTTATGGGAAATCATAAAGGAAAGTTCATAGAAACGCCCATAAGTGCTTGCTTCTAATGCTTCTGGCTTCGGTCATTACAGATTTGAGAATTGCTCAAATTAAACTACAGGCAGCTATAACAAACTGAAACCTCATGTAACTTAAATCTGCAAGCATTTAAGAACAGGTAATAAGGCTAAAGTCAGATTAGTCAGGCTGTGTTAATCATTTCTAACTTAGAAGTCGCTTGTTACACTCAGCCGATGCCAGAGCTAGAGACACACAATGTGGAGGAGGATGAAACCAAACGCAAGGCTCTTCTCAAGAAACACTCTGGGCCAGATTTGCTGCTGTCACAAGCGGCAGCTTTCCCTTAGTCTCAGCACCCTTAGAAAGTGGGGGGAAAAAAGTCTGTTTCAAGACACTTCACGAGATTGGGTAAAATCTGCCATGACACAAGGTTCATTGTCTTTATAGTGTAATAATCAAACTATTATATTTATGTCTCCAAATAACTTAAAATATATGCCTCTTAAAACTCTAAAGCACTTGGCAGAGGAAGAATTAAAGACAGAAGTGCAATATTTCTAATCCTTCCCTGGAAGCTGGAAGGATAACTCTCTAATAATTAAACTTTCTCAGAAATTAACTAGTAATATAACTTTAATGATATGGTTAATTTTTAAATAGAGCAGATGTGTTCTGACATTTACTGGAACCATTGTACTTTTGCAGAGCATTTCATTATTAACAGCAATTTACCTATGATTTGTGCATGCATGTGCCAACATTTCTATGTTTCTAAAGAAAGAAAATCACACCTGAATCCCAGCACATGCTTCATATTTTGTTGGGTTTTTTCCTTTTTTTCTATTTTGGATTTTGTGATTTTTAGTGAAACATTTCCAAGAGGCCTCTAAATATTTCAGTGTTTTTAATGAATTTCCCCCAGAAAAAAAAAAAAAAAAGAAAAAAGAAAATTCTGGAGAAGCAGGAAGGTAGTTTTGCCAGAATCAGACCCTTGTGAGCAAGCCACTTCCTCATCTGAGTTCACAGCCAATTACTTAACATTATGAGGGCTGAATTTTGGTCTTGCTTGCAGCTGTAAGCAGTAGAGCAGAATAGCTTTGCGTTTGTGCTGTGTAGCAAAGCTTACGGTTGGATGCTGAAGTAGCAGCTCCATCCTCTCCAAACACAGTGCAGACTTGGAAGTCAGCATTCAGGTATACCTATTCCTGGTAATCAGGTCATCCTTTCCACCCCCTCAGCAAAAAATTGAGTGAGACCAGTGCAAAAAAAATAGTTATCCATTAGAGAATCAAAGGAAAGCAATGCTAGATATTCAGTGATCAACGATTCAATGATCGGTGAGGCCGGTCTGTGGCAGTGCTGGTATCTTGTATTTTGATATTGACGCTGACTTTTGTTCTTAAACTCTTCAAAGATTCTTGACACCCTTCCTTGATACCCCTTTCCCTGACATAGTTGTCTTTTACAGCTAAGTTTTCTTACTCGTGTTGTAGATCAAGCCAATTGCTTCCTGACTTCCTCCTTGTGAATACGGAAAATAATTTTAGTTGTTTCAGGACTGTTATGTTTTCCCTCTGAATATACTGTTTCCTAGACTAAACAAACCCAATCTTTCAGCCTTTTTGTGTGTCATTTTTTTTAAACATTTCATCATTTTTATTGCTGTTCTGTGGACTATCTCCAGTTTGCCTAGGGTAATGCTGGAAACTAAACACAGTTCTCTTGCGGAGGTCTCACCAACAGAATCACTACCTATGCATCTTCCCAGACCCACTCCTATCAATATGTCCTAACATAAGATCTGCCTTTTTTTGCCAAAACATTACATTGTGGGTTCCTAACGGATCTGCGATTTGTCCAGACTGTTTTCTGCAACAATGCTCCCTGCTCCCATTCTACTCCCTTTGCATTTGTGCATTTAACTTTGACTTTCCTAAGAGTAGTCCTTGATGCATTTGCTATTATTGAATTCCACCTTATTGATTTCAGTTATCCAGAGTGCTTGTGACCTAGGGATATCCACAAATCTCTCAATTGTAAAGGAAAATACAGAATAAAGCTGCATCAAAGACAGACATCTGTGGAATGTCAGTTGAATTTCCTTTCAGTTTTCCAATAAAATAATGAGAAATCTTCACAAAATATTATTTTTCTTCTATGTTCATACTTTTTTATAATTTGTTATCCTTGAAAATGAAAAACATGGAACTTAGTAACATGATTTTTGTATATAAAATGAAGGATTGATATCTCAGCTATGTTCAGTTAGAGTAAAATTTTTGTTGCATTCTTTAAGTTAAAATTCCTTGGCTTTTTGAATGTTGCTTCCCCTGATAAGACTCAGAATCTGTGAGCAGATATTAAAACTTCATATACCACTGCCTCCAGTGCCTACAGGATTTCAGGTTTAATAAAAGTAGATGTGATTAGTAATGCAGGACAAATGCAGTTTCTTGGTTTAGAAAACTTTATATACTGTAATCTGAACTGGCTTGATGATTATTTTCACTGCTGTGTCAAACAGATCGAGCTCTTAGTCTGCATAGCCCATGAGATTAGTGTGGGATATAGATCTTTTCACTTTTAGGTTGGACAATTCAGACCTCACCCAAATATGTAATGACAAACACTTAACTGTGCTAAAGCTGCAAAAGAAATTAGTTTACTTCTTATGAACTTGGACATTCTTGAACTGGTTTTAAAAGCAGCTTCCCACACAGTCCTCCGAAAGTTTAGGAATTCTCCTCCAGCAGTGTGGTGTAATTGGTCCAAGCTGGCCCTGCCCTTTTTCTCTTTCTTTCATTCTTGAAATTTTCATTTGATTCTGAGATGTGGAACATAGCAGGCTGAGTGTTGAGGGATAGGTATTTGTATCTCTACTTTCTCAAATACGAAAGCATGGCAAATAAAAGGATTGGTTTGAGGGACATAGTCTGTTGGGACATTAGACACAAAATGCTGATTTCAGAAAGGGTATTTCATCACATGACAGGCCCCATTGACTTTTCCCTCTTTTTTGCAATTCCCTTGGTTGCAGCCACTTTTATAATCCCTTAAGCCTAATGAAGTCAAAGGTACTCTGATTTCTTTTTTGTTACATAAATTATGACCCACGAACAACCCTCATCCCCAGCAGTGAGGCTACGACCATCAGCTACATGCATAGGTATCCAGCATCCCCGAGCACAGCACAGGGTGGGGAGTCTCTGCGCTTCTGGCATCTACCTGTCATTCCAATATTTGCCCCACATATGGACAGACTGCCTGCTAATCTCTCCGAGCACTCTGGGGTTGGGTTCGTAACTGAAGAGGCATCAGGTATTTTCAGTGAGTTACTGCTGTCCATGAACCCAGTGAAACTGACTCCATTTTATGTCAACAAATTGCATAATAAAATTATCTGGTGTCCTAAGAGCAGAACTTGTGATAGAACACCAAATAAGAAGAATGTAAAAAAATATTACTGCTAGAGCCGATGCAGTTTGAATATATACTAAAATCAAAGGACTGTAAATTCAACACAGAAAAATTTCAGTGTGATTGGTGAATTAGTTTGTTGTCTGTAACGAGGTCAGAAATTCCAGAAAACATTTAAGTCGATTACAATATTTTTCTGCATAGCTTGATCTGTCAAAATGTTGCAGATATTCTCAAAATGGCTGTTGTCATTTCTCTTGTTTTCATTGAACAAAATACTGCTTTTAAAAAATGAATGTGTTTACCCAGTTTCCACCCAGCAATACAAGAGGAAGACCTGAAGATGCTTTTTGCCAGGAGGCTGCCTGCCTTAGGAGATTGTAGACTCTGACAAAGACCCATCAGTGATAATCACCCCTGAGACTAGAATCAGTTGTTACTGCTTTGATTGCTTTGTTCAGCTCACACTTACCCATGGCTCTTTCCTTCTTATACACTCCTTTCTAAAACTTACAGACTTCCAAGCTAAGCTTGAAGATACTGACTTGTTTTTTTCCCCATATTTACTAGCTTTTGAAGGTGACTATGATTTGAACACTGCTTACTCCTTGTCTTCCTGTTTGTCTCTGCTTGAATTCCACTTTGCAGTCTTGAAGTGCTGAATCTGTGGCAGTCATTTTAATGGCCAGATAGATGTCAGAAACACAGGAGTTTAGCTTTTTGGCAGGATGAAACCAAGTGAAACGCTTGACTGTAATGAAAAAGCCGTAGTATTCAAACAAAACCTCTCGCAATGACAGCGAAAGGATAAATCCATCTAGCTGGGATTTCCATTTGGAGTAGTGTAAGAGGATTGTTGAAATTCATGGCACTGAATTAATAGGTTACAGCAAAGACTTACTGCAACTTTGTGAAAAACTTCCTTACTGTTAAATATGTTGCTGCTTTTTCCTCCTGTAAGGGCAAGTCGCTAGAGTGGTTAAGGTGCCTTGTTACAAGAGCAATGAAGTCAGTTTAACTCAACTAAAGGATGACTTATCCAGCTGATATTTTGGGCTGTAGCACAGATACATTGCTGATTCCTGTGGTGGGTTTGCCCTAGCTAGTAGCTAAGCACCCACACAACCAGTCGCTCACTCCCCACTCCCAGTGGACATGGGAGAAAATAGAAGGAATGAGAGCAAGAAAACTCATGGGTCAAAATAAAGACTGGGAAATCACCTATGAAGTACTGCAGCAGGCAAAACTGATTTGACTTGGGGAATTTAACTTAATTTTTGTCAATTATCATAAATATTTAATTACTGATGCAGGTATTGGGAAACAAAGCAGACAAACATTGAAACACCTTTCCTCTCACTTTCACAGGCTCAACTTCACTCCAGACTCCTTTCCTTCTTTCTTTCTAGTCTCCATTTCACGACTTCACTCCAAGCACCTCTCCTCTCACCTTGTTAATGCCACAGATTACTCTCAGTCTCTCCAGTGAGGCTACAAGCAGTCCAGGAGGTCCTGGTCAGTGTGCAGTGATTTCTCTCTACCACTCCTCATTTCTCACTCTTTTCCTGTGATCTGGTATGGGTGCTCCACAGGCTGCACTCTCTGTGGGGCATGCCTGCTCCAGCATGGTCTCATCCACAGGCCACAGTCCCTACTGGGAAGTACCTGCTTCAGCATGGCTTCTTTATGGGCCACAGCCCCTTCAGGGGTATGGTGCACCTCCTAATCCCCTGCCTTGCTATTCCCTCATTCCTTCTATCAGTTCCTCTGTTCCCTCCTCCACTGTCGCTGCCCTTTCTTAAATATGTTTTTCTGGAGGTGCCACCAGCATTGCTGATGGTCTCAGCTGTGTCCTGTGGGTCTGTTGCAGAGCCGGCTGGAGCCAGCTGTGTCTGGCATGGGGCAGCCCCTCACCTCTTCCCACAGAGGTCACCCCTGCAGCCTCCCTGCTGCCAAAACCTTGATGGCTACACCCAATATATTTCCCGTGTGAGAAGCTGCTACAGAATTTTATATTCCTCATTCTTCCTAGTCTGATGTGCCCGTGAGGCTCTGGACCCATCTCTGATCTTATTCTCAACCTTCCACTGCTAACACATTGAAGTCAGTTCATACCTTTTCAGGCCAATATTGAGAAAGCAAATTATGTGATGGGATATTAACTGGTGAAAAGTCATGGATATAAATGTTTACCTTTTATTTTGCTTCACAGGGAACATTTCAAACATAGTACTTGTACTAGCAATTTTATATTTTGAGGGCAAAGCCCGGATGTCTGTAGTGCTGTAGTTGACACTTGAAATGCCAAATCCCAGAGACATTCTCTTGCACTGCAAAGCAATCATTAGTGCCTGGTGTGACATTCCTACTGCAGTGAGCAGAAGGGACTCAAAGCTGTTTGTATCTACTTAGTATGGAAGAACTGGGATTCTTTCTATTTCCAGGGCAGTTTTCTTCATCTTCCCTTTCTAGGTTTCTCATTCATCATCTTCTTTGTTTGACTGCCACTTTGCTGGATTCAGCAATTTATAGGTGGGGGGATATGGAAGAATTCTGTTCCTGCATTTGAGTGAGAAACCTTTTGAATTTGTGCCCAATTTTTGTGAAAGAGGGGGAAGGGAAACACAACATCTACATCCATGTGGGTTTGTAGAAATCTCCTGATCAGCAATTGCAGCCTCCTGCTTCTGGCCAGAATAAGCTTCTCCCTCCTACACTGTTTTTGTCATCAGAAGCCATGGTATGTTTTGGGGCAGAAGCTCTTTCTTCTTAAGTATTTGTGCTCATTTACTATTTCTGTGTAAGAGATTTCTCTTGTGTGAGAGAAATCACACTAATTCATTACCTTTTCTCTGAAGGTCTTCTTGCATCCTGGGTGAGTGTGCAATAGCTCATGTCTCTGTCCTTGGCCCTCACAAAAGGCAACTTGTTCTCTGTCAAGTAATCCCATGTCTCCTGCTCTCCTCTTACAGACATGATTACATTTCAGGGTTGGTAGTACTTGTTTTGTGCATTATTTAGAGACACTTTGAGATGTAGGCTTGATTCAGCCTGCAGCCAAATACTACCTTTAAGACAAGTGTGACATAGTAAGAAATTCCTAATAAAAGACATTGAGCTATAAAAACAATTAGAAATATTACCTCCTCTGTTGAAAAGGATTTTGTTTTTCTTCAGTTTTACTTGGCATCCTGTAACTTCTGAACCTTATATTTGCTTGAATTTCCAGTGAAGCTGAGGATATTTTTCTTTACTAAAGAAAAACATTTGGAGCTAAATTTTCTCCCAAATAACTCCATTGACTTGCAGACCAAAGCCAGCAAGGATTTGACCCTTTCTTTTAGAACCTCTTTGTTCACTGGCAAAGACCTAGGTACTTGCCATGGCTTCATTGGCAACAGCAAGAACACTTCCTTATCTTACACATGTAGTCATCTTTGAGCCTAAGGAGTCTGAAAGGTAACTGGAGACCCAAGCTTAGCTTATTAAAGCATCTCACCAGGTCTTTATTGAATCTTTGGCCAACTCCTCTTCATTTCTAAGGCAGTAACCTGCCAGCCAGCTGGTACCCAGGCTTTGTTACAGTTAAAGAAAAAAAAGAGAGGGGGAGAGGAAGGGAGGAAAGCAAAGGAAAAAAAAAAAGTCAATCCTATTATTATCTCAAAATTCAAAGGGTTGTTCACATCCAAACAGTAGGAGGTGGACAGATTAAAGTTTTAGAACTGTAACAACATCTCTCTTTGTGCTGTCTAATTCAGCAAAGTGAACTTTGTAACACTTGACAGCCATCACAACATTTCCTGCAGTTACCACTCTGTTACTTAGACCAAATCTCCAATTCTGGCTTGCAGACTATAATTTGGAGACATTAAATGACTATAATGTGGAAAGTATCTGATGATGTATTGTGCTTTAGAATAATAAAACTACTAAAATTGCAGCTTGGAGAACTAAATCAAATATATAATTATCTGTGTTTGTAGGATTTCCTCTAAGAGAGTTATGTTGTTTAAGCCATGCCTTTCTCTTTCGTTAATAACCTGTGTTCTTAGAAAGCAGATAATGCATTTAAAGATGTTCTTGGCACTTAGCCCTACTCCCACCTCCTTTCCTTCCTTCTTGCTGACCCATAACAAATCTTCTGGCTTTGATTTCACTTCACATTCAAAAGCAACAACACAGGCCTTAAGGAAGAAACTTAATCCAAGTGCTCCATTTTATTAGCTGCAATTCTCACACTTGGAGAGTGTCTTAGTGCCAAAATTATTTCCTTTTGCTATTCCTTAGTCTTTATTTTTAGATGAGTGCTATCTGGTATCAGGAATAAGCATAGTGATTGAACGTTCAGAAGCTAGTGATTTTAGGGAGCTTGCCAACATACAATATGCAGTTTCTTTTAATATTTTTTCCTCGCCACCAAAAGAAGTATTCTACATGTTTGGAATTCCTGTAGTTATTTTCTACTCTAAAGACATTTTATCCCTCCTTTTCATCACCCTCAACTCACTGTCGTATCTATTGGTTGCTTCCCTAGCATATCCCAAAGAGTATTTCTTCAGTATTGCAAATAATTCTCCCTTGCTCTCCCTTAGTTTTTAAGGTTGACTGCCCTCCCTGTGCTCTCTCCAGGCGAGGATCCTTTGAGACCAGTGATGAATGAACCTTGAAAGCCTGAAATCTTGTATATACCTGAGGTTGTCAGTCAGCACTGTTTTCTGAATTTACTGATTCTGTAAAATTGTCCTGGAAATCTCAGGAGGTGACATTTAGGTATGAGCAATCTGGAGGTGCTTCTCCTGGCCCCTTTTGGGAAGGAGGAAGAGGAGATCTTGCATTGTATCTTCCAGACCCTGATGACTACCCTAAAATTCAAAGGAACAATGTAGGGCTAGGAGAATTTAGACTGAATCTCAACAAAAGCTATAATCTTTTGCTTTCTCATATACATAAAGTAAGGAGTGGTTTGAATGAGGTGAATGATCTTATTTTATCCATCCCAGCTTAGACGTAGACAGGACAAAAATTGAAGCCATGTGGATAAGTTAACACAGACAATTAAGGTCTGCAGTCTGCCAGACTGGTCTAACATTAATTCATCTTTTGCCAGAAGCTACTAGGTGCTAAATTCCTTAGAATGGGGGGTGGGTGGGTTCCTTTCAGAAAAAAAGCATGTGGGTTTGTGGGTCTCTTATTGCCATGTTACATTCAGTGATCTACAAAAAGTATTAATAACTCAGTAAGAATGTATTTGTATCTTTATCAGTGTTATGTTAAAAAAAGAAAAAACACAGCAACTAGGTAAAGTCTATATTGCTCAACATAAGAAACGGATATATTATACCTCTGCTTACTCTGGATTGGGTCATGGTATTACTAGCTTTTTTGGAAGTTAGTACAAGTATTCTGTACCTCTTAGGAAGAGAAGAGGAAGCTAGATTAATGTGCTGTAAGAGATACTATTTTGGGAAACATCAGATGGAAACAAAATTTAGGTTGGCAGGTATACCAGCAAAGCAATGAAAATCACACTGTACAGTCCAGCTTTACCTAAGAGCTAAAAAAGACCGCCTTGCACACTTTATTCTCTTTTTTATCAAACACATATATCCTATCATCAGATTGCTTGGACATATATCTATTTTTATATGATACTAAATAGAAAATTTGACTTAACTCCAGAGGACTCAGCCAAGCATGATCAGTTTCTTGGAACATGATGAAATAACTCTGCAACCATTCTTTGAAATGTGAAAAGACAATCTACATTTGTTTATATATTTTCATTATCACAATAAGGAGCAAAACAACCAGTAGTTGAAAAGGCTGACATTCTTTATTGTCTTTTTTATCGGTTAACATTTTTTACATGAACTATCACAACAAGTGTGTATAAGACAATGATAATATTGAATTTGCCCCTTGACCATAACCAGAATGAATTTAAGAAAAATCAAGGAAAATCTCATTCCAGGCAAAGCTTCCTATAGCCTGAGACAGAAACTGAAAAGCTTAACATCATAGAGAAAACTGTGGATATCATTATGCAAATTTCACTTTTGCTCAGTGACAGGCAAATATTACAGCGATGAACAGTTGTCTGTGTTCATTTTTTTATAGCTTATGATTTTTTCCAAATACCCAGTATGAATTTTAATACAGAATCCATGACAACTCTGAACAAATGTGCATCAAAGTGCATTTAGCCATTTCCACTGCCATAAAATGATATTTTAGGGTTACATTGGAGTGTTTGAGTACTACAGATTAAATCCTGAGTGTGAGAGAAAAGTGTTGCATAGCACTTAAAAACATTCATATTGTTGCCCTTTGGCTGGTCTATCCTTTTTCCAAGGGGGAGGAAGAGTAGTAATCATCATTTCTCTTTTGTAATTGGCAAACATTCCTGTAGCTAGAGGGAATGGTTAGGCAGTTGCCTCTCAGTTTCTGGGAAATGTATGCCAATACACTGTTTCAGAGCCTTACAGTCTTACTTTATTTCTACATGGAAACATCTTGGTTATTCTAAGGTTGTGCCTCAAAACATGAAGGAGGCAAAATGGCTGCTGTAATGCAACAGAATTTTTCTAGCCTTGTTACTTAGCTTTGGACTTAATAATTTAAAAAAAAATAATTTTACTTTACAGAGTTTATCTAAGTTCAATATATTATATTTTCCTCCTACTACTCCTCATACTAGGAGATTTAGTCTAACAAGCAGATCCTACATGTTGAAGGTGCATTTCTGAAGGAGGAAAGTAACTCAGGTTCCCCCAGACTTAGCATCTGGTAGGACAGAGACCTTCTCTCTGTGAGAAAATGCCATTAAAATATGATAGACTTTTTTCGCTTTTCTGTGCTTGTACAGTGCTTGATACAAAAGTGTCTTAGTCACACACAAAAATCCATCCTATAGTTTGGTTTACACTGTTTCCAATTAGATTTTAATGCAAACTTGCAATAAAAAAAATAATAATTATCAATATGGCAATACTTTAATTTCTCTGTTATCAACTTTAAAAACAATTGTCAGAATATTACAGCTGTTGATAGTTATTCACAAGCAGTTAAGCAGGCTATCGCCTACAGCACTATAGAAGGAAATAACAATTAATTTATCCCCCTCTCTTCCACCCAGTTATTATTACTGTGTGTACAGGCATTAAACCTCTCTCTTCCGTAGACCTGTGACACAGGCGCTTAGAGATCTTGCCGATCTATGTCATTTTAGTTATGTTTAGTTAACATATTAGTTAGGTTCCAGGCCAAAGTCATACAACATTTTGTATCCAAACCCATGTGCCATTTTGCTGATGAGATGTATGTAGCCTGTTCAACTAAACATGTGAAGAATAGACATTTTCAGGATTAGATGAAAATAAATGTGAAAGATCAGTTCAGCTGATGGTGTTTGAGTTTGCAGCTTGTTAATGAACTATCCCCGTAACATGCTGGTAGCACAAAGAAGCTGAGGACAGAGTTCTTCACTGGTGAATGACAGGCTGGGTCTTTAACTGTTCAGGGGCAGGTTATACCCCCTTGCTGGTAGTAAAATTCTTGGAAATACTTATGTAGTAAGGGAACTCAGGGTAAGTATAAAGGAATCTAGCCCTAAATTTTCATCATGCATAATTGCATTCTTTCTCATTAAAATCCCACTCTGATTCTCATTAAATTCATAATTGTTCTGCATTTGATGTTATAAACTGTTGTGTAGTGTTGCTGGGTGCTATTTAACAGATGTCATCCTCCCCCTAAGAGGCAGTGGTATTTCATTGCTGTGTGAATTGATCCTTCAATGTGAAATCTGAACAGGTCCCCAGATAGCCAAGCAGGAAGCGGGATGTCGTGAACTAGCAAGAATGAATAAATGAGGTAACCAAAGAGTGTCTCTCAGAATGTATGAGATGTAAGTCCTTGTACTTCAATATATTTTAAAAGAGTAATCCAATTTTCTCCTTCTATCTTCTATTGATAATAAAGTTACAAATTCATACTGATACTTCAACGCACAGTTCTCAAGCTCAGGCTTACAGACACAGACCAGTTTTTAGACATTCGCATTAATTTTCTTTTCTTCTAGTACAGGTCTTCAGAATTAGCTCCAACCAGTTTGACTCTTACACGCACATACACAGAGCTTAGAAAGTTAGTCTTAGCGTTTTTCAGAACATTACTTTTTTCGAGTGTGCCGATTTCATTCACCACCACTTCCCCTCCATCTCTGGCAGATGTGGCACATGTGGCACATCTCTGGCACATGTGGTCCTAACGCTCTTCATCCTCTTTGTTTCAAAATAGTTGTTTGACTGTTTCTGAATTCATCCTAGTGGGTTTTCCCTGCCACCATGCTCAATGTCTACCTGGCGGCTCACCCACATCCATCTCTGATCAGTTTCTTCCAGTACAAATTCCCAGTTTAGCAAATCCCACAGAAGCCTGTCTATCTTCAATCATACCAGAATGACTTCTTTCCTAATTTATAAAGCTCAGACTCAGTATTACTTAGCTGAGTAGGGCCTTATGTAGGTTTAAGGAATAAAACACTGAAGTACACTGGATAATATAGTATAATGCTACTATGAGGAAAAACAGGATTAAGAAATTAAGAGAGAGCAGCAGGATGTCAGTGGGTCAACAAAATTTCTAGTTCTTTTTGCGTAGTAATAGGTCAAGTCTGAAGATGCTTTTAAATTGCTTTAGGATCCTCAGAGATAGTTGTGTTACAAAATGCATGTTATTATTTACCACACAAACCAAAATCATCTCTTCTCTCCCATTCATATGCAAATTCTGGGGAATTTGAATAGGAGAATAAGGTTGAGAATGTTCTATTCTAAATATGGACTTCTTCTATATTAAACTTGTTCTCTATCCCTTGTTCACATTAGTCAAAATCATATATACCAGAGAGAATCTTTCCAAATGGTACATAGAATTGACTCAAAAGATTCAGATAAAATTCTTAGCCATAGGCTGCTCATCATGAGTGGTGGGTATTAGAGGTTACTAATATTATTCAGCATTCTCAACTCATTATGAATTATGAATACTGCCCTACTGTCTATGGGTGCTGCTATGGTTACTTTTTCAATAATGTGAAATGTCTTTTTTAAAAGCAAAGGGAATATATGAGGGCTGAAGTCTCCTTGCCTTTCTTTGATAATGCCTCTAACCAGCTGCTAATTTTAATGGCTGTCTCCTGAAATTCCTATTCCTCTATCAATTTTGGCTAACAGTCAGATGGAGAGGTGATTTTGAGACGCAGTGGAGATACATGTATCTTGTTTTCTTATAGGAAACCAGGCAAAAATGCTTAGTAAAGAATAGTGTTAGTGCTGGTTTACTTTACTTAGCCAGGCAAATACAAAGGTGTGCAGTGGATCACAAACTCCTTCTTTCCTGTCATTTTCCGAGTAACTAGCCATGCTAGCTGCCCCATGGTTGGTTTCTGTTGGCAGGCTGGGGAGCTAGAAGTAATCACAGAGACAGTTCTGTCCCATTTCTGCATCACACGCAGAGTCAGGCTAGTGGGCTTGTCTAAAGTGAAGGCTTGTCCTAGTTAGTGGCTGGCACAATATAGAAACATTTGCAGACTTGCGAGGCAGGAAGAAGGATTCCTCACACAGCTGCCATTTCTTCCCTATTTTTCATGGAATTGCAGAGCTCGCTGCATTTCCTTCTAACCAGGACTTGATAGATTAAATGCCACAAGTGGGTAAAATGATGATGAGAATTCAGATACAGTGATGGTCTGTGTTGATTCATTTCTGTTCATAGTACAGAGTTCTGCTTTTCAGGATTATTTTTAATATTTTTTCCTTAGGGACACAGAATTTAATATCTGATATTCAGATTTAATGACTAGGGTTCTTTGCTGCCACATTTTAGTCAATGAGCCATTCTTGGTAATTTTCCTTAAGCTCTAAAAGAAAGTCTTGTACCATTCTGAAGTTGTGTGAAATAGAAATAAGGAGTTGGAATAAAACCAGAATATTATTTACACAAAAAAGTTTCCATGTTTTGCCTGCCCCCAGATATTTTGAAGTCCATATAAGTGAGTAACAGAAACATACATGCCACAATAAATTACAGAAATTGACAGTGGCACACAAGAGCGAAATAACCAATAAATAAACATCCTTGCTTTGAAAAGATCTTGTAATTATACAAGATATGTATGACAGTAACATTAAAATAGCTTGTCAAAACATCAAAATACAGACAGTTCTGATTCACTGGAACAATTATCTACTTTGTGCCTGACAAACAACTTTAGAAGAGAAGTCCAGTCACACAGTGAGGAACATAGGATGAGAGATTATGTTATCCTGTGATAAATTAGTCTAGTTAAAATTCTTTGCATGGCTGAAATGACCACCTGGGGAATCAATGTGCCTTTAGGAACGTATCATCAAAAGCATTAGTGTCATTAGTTTTAAAAAAAAAGAGAAAGAAAGAGGAAAAAAACTAAGACGACAACACTAGCTAAACTAGTAGTTCATGTGGCTTTAAGGTAGTCCCCAAATCTAGAAGGAAAAAAGTCTGGACAGCTAGAACACTTTGACGAAACTGTAATCCAAATCTTAACAAGCTAATCCAGAAACAGCAGAATATGCTAACTCAGGTGCTTAAATGAAAGGTTAGAAAATAAATGTAATTTTGTTCTTGTCCACTTGGCATATTTCAGGCATATGTTCTAAACTCATACTTTCTATGCTTAAAATAGATTGAGAATCACAGAATAAATGAGAATGGACATGACCTCTGGAGGCCATCTGGTCCAAACCCTGCTCAAAGCAGACCAAGGCCAGGTTGCTCAAGGCCTTGTCCACTGATTTCATGAGTGAACAGAGACTCCACAGCTGTTCTGGACACTGGTCCCAGTGTCTTCTACCCTCATGATGAATATTTCTTTTCTGTAATATCTAATTGGAACTTCCCTTGATTCAGCTTGAGGCCTTTGCCTCTTATCCTGTCACTGTGCACGGTGGCTCCACATGTATAGCTACCTGATGGCAGGGAGTAGAGAAAACAGAGCCAGACTCTTCTCACTGGTGCCCAGTGACAGGACAAGAGGCAACGTGTGCAAACTGAAATCCAGGAAATTCCATTAAAATTTAAGAAAATACTTTTTTATTGTGAGTGTGATTTAATACTGGAATATGTGGCCCACAGAGGCTGTGGAGTCTCTCCTTGGGGACATTCGAAACCCAACCAGTCATGGCCCTAAGCAACCTGCTGTAGCTGATCTCCTGAGGTGCCTTCTGCCTCAGCCATTCTGCGTGAGTCTGTGATTTCAAAATCAGTCTGTTACAGTACAAACAGGTTTGACAGTTACTGGAATTGAATAGTGATTATCAGCTGGGGTAGGGGGATCAAATTTTCTCTCTTGTGTTGGTCCTGTGGAACAACGCTAATGGAGACGTTCTCTCCTCATGTTTTTAATTGCATTTACATATCTAAGGCTTAAATGCCCAGACTAAGCTTTCCTAAAGTATCTGCCTCAGGCAATTTGTTTGGTGGAATTCAAGCAAGCATACTTAAATAATTAGAAAACTAAAATTTCACAAATGTTATGCAATGGTGCAACTGTGATACCTGTTATGAAACAAGTGGCTGAAGTCTGCTTAAGGGTTGGCTCTGACTGCAAATATATCACTGTTGTGTTATCCTGGTTTGTGCCATCGGAAAAATAACAACTGCCTTTGACAAGCTAAAGCTTGAACAGTGTTGGTTTGGATATGATCAGCAGAAGCTCATTGAGAACTAAAGTTTAGCAGATGTGTCATGTAAAGATACACGTATTTAATACAGATGGCTTTTCTGCTGAGCATGCTCTAGACCAAAGGCTTGGAGATGTTATCCAGAGGACTCTTTGAAGCTGGTGCTGCAGACTGAGGTGGCACATGTGCAAATAAACTGAGTGAGGAGAATATTTCTGCTGTTCTTTTCATACCTTCATTCAGAAAATCTAGAGGAGGAGGAAGCAGCAGCCTGAGAAAGATGACCTTGTTCCTTCTGCCTAGTTAAGATGACAGTTCTTGTAGTTTTCATTGTTTGAGTGTAATTTGTCATTATGTCACAATAAGGAATGTCCTCCTTGAAGTAAACATCCCTCCACGTCATGTCTTCAGCCCTAGCTCCTATAATTATCATCTCAGTTTTATCAATCCAGTTTTTATTGGAAATGTCATCTGAAAAACTTTTGGTTATTCTCTTTATTTCTTTGGTACAGGTTTTGCTAGGTCATTTTGAAAGCTGTAACTTTTCTTCTCTTCATCCTGAGGGGATGAAACCACAGCAGGAGCCCCTGTCTGATAATTTTCTTTTATCAAAACTGATGCTCAAACCTGCTCTAGCAAAGTTAAAGGCTTTTTCCCTTCTTCTACGTCCCTTTATTTTTCATCAGAAACCCTGTGCTAGAACCCACAGTTCATATCAGAACATGGCAAGTACCTGGGTGTACTTCTCTGGCCCTTGGCCACTCTTCTATGTGTCTACAAAGGAGTCCAATATTCAGAGGACTCAGAAAATGGATCTCTTTTCTGGACAAAGTATCTGATAAAAAAATGCTCAAGCTGGCGGCTAAAAATTCCTTTATTCAGCCATTCTCTTCCTTCTTCATCCATTCACTTGGGCAGAGATAGAGTACTGAGGAAAATCTGCCTTACCAGGAGTTGCTTTCTTCTCAAAATTGCAATGTTACGTCCTTCTGGGTTGCTCTAGGCATCACACACACAAAAAGCATCACTGTCACCCAAGTTTCTTTCTGAAATTTCAGCTCTGTGTAATTTTCTGTAACTCTATTTTTTTTTTTTTCAAAGTACAAGTTTGCTTAAATCTTACCTATTTTCCATGTTTTGAGGAAAACAAACAAACAAATTACCTATGCCACTCAGATTCAATCATCTTATTTTGACAATTCCAGATGGGGAATATTACAGGCGTTTTCCTATTCTGTACAGAAAATTCATGTTTGTGTTTCCAACATAGATTTCATCTTCATGTGTTAAGTCATCTTTCAGCTTTTCCAAGAGTTAACAGATAAGACCAACTGGGGAATGCTACAGCATCCATCCTATCCAGTGACAAGAATACATAGTACTTGATTGTAAAATAAAAGCTATGTGTATATAGAGAAGGTGGATTAAAATTGAAACATTTCCTAACTTCACAGAAACTGTCTTTGCTTCAATGTGTGTATGAATGTAGACATGAAGACACATTATATGAAGACAAATATAAAACTCTGCAGACTTTGTGGTTTGTAAAACTGGGGGCTTATTTTCTGTTTTCAAGGTGTGGCTTACTTTCAACTTTTGAATTTTGTTTTTGAGACCCCGAACAAGGAGCAGACGCATTTGAACCACGGCATCGAAGTTTAAATTTCAGAATTCATTGTATGTTTTCTCAGTATAGGATCCTGGTTCATTTCTTAATTTCTTTGTCCTGCCAGTCCCCTAATGATTAAGGTGTTTTGCTAGAAGAAAGTTTTCCCTAGATTCCATAAGATACTTCCTCATAATTTTCTCTTTTGACCCTTTGGTAGCGCTTTCTCATTCCTAATATTCCATAAAGTACATGGACACAGAAAAAAACCTCATGAACTGTATTTCAATTTGTTTTTCATCTTAGTGCTCATCATTAATCATAAGTGGCACACACAGGTAAATCTTGATTTCCTTGGTCTTTTGTATTTCTTATATTTTATGATACACAGAGCTGTGTGATGCCCGCTCAACGGAGTCATCATAATAGTACGTTCATGTCCATTGAACTGTCTTTGCTCTCTATTAATGCTCAACTTTCCTGCATCTGATTAAGTCCCTTTTCGATTATTTACTGTTAAATTTCCTCTTCATTTGATTAGCATAGTACTTGCTGCCTTGCTGTCTTCTGTCTTTTATTTTTTTAAGCAAATCTCTGAGAGTACTTGAACTATCATAGTGTAAGTTATAAGCATTAATTTCAAATAGGAAATCTTGTTTTCAGAACTTTAGTTAAAGATTATCATGCGCAACTGTTTGGGGTTTTTTGATTGGTTTGGGTTTTCCTTTATTCTCTGCCTGCATTTAAGAACATGATTGATGATAAGAAGAGTAAAAACTGGGTGCTGATATTAATTTCTATCTTGCAGCAACCCAGCAGGATCTGCCTTTTATCTTTCTAAGGGGATTTATTTGGAACAAGCATTTTTTGAGTATACCTTTGAAGGTACTTGACGCCAAAAAATGTGCGGTACTGTTTTGCCTTTTAAAAAAAGGCAAGTGGAAGAGTTATTTCTTCAACAGGCAGGCCCTAGAAACAGCAATTTTTAGTTTGTGCAGGAATTTAATTAAAATACCAAAGCTGTCTCCTTTGAAATCCATATTTATGCAACCAATAAAAAGAAGATGGATTTCTTTCTGGGACTTCTACCAATTGAAGTAAAATGCTGCAAATTACCATCCAGGGAAGCCATGGCTTTTTGCACTGAAGGTAAATTGAACATATTAAGGTTAATAATACCTACCAACAATTAAGACTTAATCAGAAACAAAATCAAGGGATTATGAAGTAAGTTAAGCAAAGTCTCTCTCTGGTGAGCAAAAGGCTTATTTCTGATACACATTTCAAGTGAGGTTTAAGTAAGGGCTCTGGTTTAGGAGCCCACCCCTTGTATGGCCAGCCAGCGAAGCAGCATTAAGCCAGGCAGCAGATGCTGCACCATTCCCCACCACTGCTGCCCACTGACCAGCCACACTGGAGAAGATATGGCCTGTCTTCACACTCCAATGGAGCCTGCCTGGGATCGAGAAAAGAAAATATGAGCTCCTAACAAAGATGAATGAAAACCAGGGCAATGATCTCATAACTTCAGCAGCTGTCTTGGGAATATAAAGGCAACCGTAGCTTGCTTCTTAGCCAGAGCAGTGATCACACTGCCCTTTTCACCAGAAATCATTTTCTCCTTCCCTCACCCATATTTGTATCCTAAAAGTCAGTTCCCTAAAAAATAAAAACTATCACTAGATTTCCATGTTATAGTACCAAGTTAAGCTTTAACTTTTCCTGTTTGAATCAGTGAGCTGTTTTACATTTGCCACAGTATTTCAATCATGGTAAAGTATTTCAGTAAAACCGTTTAGCTGAGCAGAGTACCCATTGCTGCTTATCACAGTAGAATTTAAATTATAAAGTATTGGGACTCTTTGAAGAAGGGTCCCTGAAGATGGGCATTCATTAGTGCAGATTCCCAATGACTTCTGAGTATCTCTAGCAGGACTGGCACTTAATATGGAGACACATTGAACCGTATTAGAATTAAATAGTCATTAAATCAGGATGATAGATATGAAGTAAAATCTGCTATTCCATAATATTTCAGGAACTCTGAGCTGCTCTGCTGACTCCATACTACATGTATGTTCATATGTATATATACAGTTCAATTTAGAATGGTACAAATGCTGAATGGATATTGTCAGATAATTCATCATGCCAGACAAACTCCTAGATGCAAATTTTTATCTTATGGAACATATTCTCAGCTGATGTAAATAGATCTTTTGGTTCCACAGAGTATTAACCCAAATAATGTAAAACCCAGAAAGAGCAGAAACATTCAGTTTTCCAGCTGTCTCCAATACTTACTACAATTATTGCTGTTTTTTTCAAAATGTAGAAAGGTGCAGAAAGAAGAAACCACATAATTAGACTATCTAGCTGGATAATTTTCACTCTATTTTTAAATAGTTTGATATATTTTCCATTATTTTCTGCTATACACACAGCTTCATTGTAGTAGTTTATTTTTCAAAAATATATTGACTATTTGATGAGTTTCATAAATTATTTTGTACACAAGACTAGACAAATAATTTTTCTTAGTCACCCTGCTCTAATTAGCACATTAGAAAGTGATGTTGTCAGGGTTGTGAACATTGTAATATAGGAAAAATGGCTACTGACACAATGCCTAGATGCATATATTGCAAATGCTCTTGTGTCGCTGTCCTCTAATTAAATACAGTCCTTGGGTCAGAATATGATTAGTTGTCAAGTGACAATTTAAGAGGCTAGAAGTACGTGTTTGTGCTGAAACTAGACCAGGAGTTCTTTAGCGTTATTTGTAGTGCATGAGCAGTGCTTTTAATGACTTTCTGACAAGCCTTTTCCTACAATTCAACAGCAGCATTGCTGTATATAATGTTGGAAATTTCAAAATGCAGACTTAGCGTGTTATAAATTTGGTTTGGGTTTATTGAAACGGAAAATCTCACATGAATGCATGCATTGCCAAAGTACCCTCAGAGAAGACTAATAAGGATAGAAAAAGGATATGTAAAATTACCAGGAACCACTGGAGGTATGTAGTTTTGCCTTGCTTGTGTAACACAGAGCTTGATGAAAACAGGAAAAAAAACCAAAACAGTATGTTATTTGTGGTGCTGATTTTTTTTAAACATGGCAAAGCTGTGTCTTGTCTTCTCTAAAAAAGTTATACATCTTGCTTTTGGTTTGGTTTGGAAGTGCTTTCATTAGAAAGAAGACTGTGACACTAATTTTAAGGAAAACAAACACATCTATGTAGTCAAGTGACCTTTTCACTTAAAGGAATCCATTGTGTTACTTTTGCATAATCCAGGTTTAACCAGGCTGAAATTCAGAGTGTAATGTTAAACCGGGATATATGCTATAAATATGTGACAGAAAAGGAGAAACTCCAATCCCTCAGCACAGAATTATGTTGATTATGTAGAATCCAGGCATTGACAGGACTACACAAACAAATTTTCACACAGGAGAATTTGTTGCTGGAATTTTTTTTACTCTTGATACAGATTGTTTTACATTAAGTACATACATAGTATTTTTTCTCGTGGAGTGAATATAAATGTCTCATGAGGTGTATGAATTATATTTCTTTTTTACATGGTTTCCTGAGATGCTTTATGACTATTACAGAGTTAATCAATATCAATGACTAGATAAAGAATATGTTTTCTTCTGACCCGCCAGAATATATGCTTTACTGGTTTGTTTTCTGCACAACATGAGAGATTGTCCTTGCACCATTTTTAAAATCCTTCTCCACAGATTTTTGAAATTCTAAGGGTTTTTTCAATTATTGGCAAGAGAAAAGAACTTGACATTTGAGAAGCTTTTGTGTAACTTCATCCTGAAAGTAAAAAAGTATGAGTTCCCAAATACAGAGGAATCTGTTCCAATTTATAGATTACAATAATTATTAGGTAAATCTTCAATTTGCATAGACATAGTTTGCAAAAACAGTAGCTCCATCAGGGCCATTTTATGTGTATATACACTAGGATTCTCATATCAAGTTTATTTACATGGTCAGGACCATGAAGACAACAGGCAAGAACATTTGAAGCCTTCCTAATATAATACGAAAAAATATTTTAATTCTAAACTTTGTGGACAAGTTTGTCAGGGGTCAGTGGAGAGGCTGTGAATGACAGCGTCTCCAAGACCTCACATCTCTGCCGTGCTCCTTTCATCTGGGGTGTGAAAATTTGCCCTCAGGACAGGAGCTGCTGTGCAAAGTAGACGAGAGTTGGGGTACCCTCTTCTGTCTCCACTATCCCCTTAGGACTCCTAAGCCCCCATAGTCATGCTCATATAAGCACAGACAGAGAGCAGCTCAGCTTCGTTGAGACACACTAAAGCAGACAGGGAGGAATGGCAGGATATTGGTTCTACTTTCAAATTCTCCTCCCGCTCCCTTTGCTTAAACAGAGAAGCCTTACTCTTATCTGGAGAGAAGGCAAGGCATTAGGGTGGAGGGACACGAAGGGACTCTGCCGAGCAATATAATAGGTTATGAAATACAGACTGTACCAAAGAGGCATGAGCACCCACTTTTTTTGTTATACGCTTATGATTACATTCATTTACAGTTATGATTCTCTCATGGTGCTGGAATTCTGCTTGCTAATAGGCTACGGTAAATTTAAGATCAAACCCTGAAATCTAGAACAATTTCTTCTACATTTTTCCCTTAGTGCTCTATACACAAGAAAAAAAAAAAAAAGAGTGCAGGATTCACCAGCTTTATACTTGGATTGGCTACTCATGACAGGAGCTTTTTTGACAGTTCTGATAAACAGTTTAAGCTAGACATGAAAATATTTTTACATAGGTGTGGTTTTAAATTTATGCATTTTTTTAAAGTACAAAGTCCCTGGTCTGTGAGGGAGAAAAAACAGTATGTTTGTATCCAGTGATTACTATTTAGATATATTCTTTTCTCAGTTTCAAGTATAGTTAGAGTTTCCCCTTTTTAAAATTGAGCTGATCTCTCCATTATCTGTGAAATCTTTCAGACTGAATGAACTTAATGTGCTTCCATACGCCAAGAGCTGTTTAGCAGAGTCAGGACTACAATAACAGCTGAATAACCTTCTCACTTTACTGGGGACAAGATGATACATGCTTGTTTTCCCCAAGGATATTCTCTGATCTCTGGCCTGTCTCCCTATCTAAAAGGTGTTTACAGCAGAGAAAGGGCACTTGGGCTTTGGGCAGAGGTTGTACCAGAAATTATGCTAATGCCTAACTCTGTATTGTCACCACCACAGGGTTACCTGGGGAGAGCAGGAGGGGGTCTTCTTCAAGTTGGAGTCGAGAAGTATGGTGAGAAGGGTGTTTAAGAAGCCAACATTGTTTTACAGGAGCTAGATGTGTGTCCTGTATTTGTAGAAGGTTAATTTGCAAAACCCGGCTGAGGTTCCAGCTTTCCCAAACCTCAGGGCTTGGGCTGTGTCCAGGAATGTTTCTGGCCAATCAATCATAGAAACAGAGTTTTCAGTCTTTTTTTTTTTTTTCATCTGTAGCTGTAGAAATTAGCTGTGCCAGAGGAACTATTGTGTTCATAGATCCTGAAAGTCACAAAGAAATTTTTATTCATTCCATGTTCTAGTGATAGCATCTTCAATTAATTTATGAATCTGGATATATTTTTATATATATATATGCAAGCAGAGATAAAATAATATCTGGAAGATTAAAGAGAGGAGAGAGATAAGATGATGTATTATTTACCATATAGAACAAATTTGTAGAATAAGAATTCAATCCTTAGTACTTCATAGTGGCATATTATTCAACAGTGCTTCTAGACAGTAAAGGCTAATCTAAAATCTGTGAGGCAGAAACAAGCAGTAATATTTCACAGTTACAGCCCACTACATCCTTGCTTTATGTGCCTTTCTAGACCTGTATGCACCAACTTGCTGGATATGAGTGGGATTCTGAATGTTGCTGAGGAATAATAGTTCAACAATTTATCTGATAAATAGCCATATATCAAGATTTCATAC
This sequence comes from Harpia harpyja, assembly GCF_026419915.1. Lineage (NCBI taxonomy): Eukaryota > Metazoa > Chordata > Aves > Accipitriformes > Accipitridae > Harpia > Harpia harpyja. The sequence goes on from NC_068947.1 coordinate 30,922,316, forward strand.
AGTCCTAATTAAAACTACTATTCACATTTTATAGATGGAATATGTGTAACTAGATTTTATAAACTGAATTGGGATTATATATCAAAGAAAAGATTTTCCATGTCTAAGGAGCAGCATTTGAGTTGTTGCACAATTATTTTCTTATTTTGTAATAACAGATATGTAGGACTGTCTCATCAACTGAAATATAGCGCTCTAGCTTCATGGCAGGAAACTGAAGCACTGCCATTTTTAAATCCGGGAGTATCTGGCCCAGCATATATTCTTTCTTTTCCTGTAACTTATAGAGAATGAAGTTCTTAATCCATCATTCAGCAAGGAGAAGAGAAAAATGGAATATAGTATTAACTTGACCTTTATAGCACTCTGGTAATATAATTTCCTGAGCATTCATCTTCTTTCAGGAATTCAGCAACCTGCTTGATAGCAGAGAATGGGGCCAGACCCTCAAACCACAGCGTGTTCAAAGACTACAGCATACATAACATCATCTAGCGTACTGCACTGGCACTTCTGGAATTCATGCTTGTGAATTTTCATTACCCTCATAGCCATAACAAATACAGGATATGGCACAGTATTAATCCATTCTCATGGACCTAAAAAGAATTGGAAATGGTAAAACTTAAACCCTATTATTGGTTTTCACTGGGGCTTGACCCAAAACACAGAAAAGTTGCCCTGGTTTTTGCACCAGAGAAAGGAATACCTGCTTGCACACTCCGTTGAAACAGTCTTGCTTTTAAGATGTACAAATCTTAAAACGCGTGCCTTCAGAGGAGCCCTATATTGTAATTTTGTTGGTGCTGTCTGCCATGTCAGGGGGTTTAGATATGTTTTTCAAAAGATCAGTATGAATTATTTTCAAAATGTTACTCACATGGCAAAGTTTAGTAATTAGTGTGCTGCCTGTATTGGAATGGCCAAGAGGCCAGTCAAGAGTTATGATGAGCTGTGTTTGGTGCTGTGCAAACACTCAAGCAGGAATGGCCAGATAAGAAAGGCTTAGGACACATCTGACCTCTAAATGCTTTTCCTCATGTTTACTCCTGAACTTGGAAAGGATCCACCATAGTGTAACTGATTTGGTGACTCAAAAGTCAGAAAGACTAGGGCTTTGGTGGAACTAAGGAATAATTTGGGGGTATTAATATTCTGATGTGGAAAAGTAGCTGACCTAAAAAGTTAGCAAATAAGGGAAACTGTTTTATCTGGGCATCCGTGTAGGGAGCTTCCCATCATCTATTCCCCACCCTGTGCATGCTGAATCTGCGGAGCCAGTCACAGCTTTTTAATTGGTTCTTATCTCTTTTACACCAGTGAAATTAAAAAATGTTCCATTTTTAGTACAAAACCACTTTTATGTGTTGTTTATGTAAAAATAAGGTACAGAATTTCGCAGTCCATTTTAGATACTTTACAACTTGAGGGTGAAAAATCTAGATAGCCTTAACTAAAAATCATGAATATTTCAAAACAAAGATGCTTGTGAAATCATTAGTTGCCATCTTTCCTGGGAGGCCGGTATAAACTGCCATAGCTCTGCTGAAGTTAGTCAGTGCCCTGAATTTTCTACCTAACAATGCACAGGATATGCCTTGAAGCACCTGAATGGCAGAGTGGCAAGTGACTCACACTCAAAGTTTATTTCTTTATCTCAAACATAAATTTAAAGGCTTATTTCCCCTTGGAGTTTACTGAGGAAGTATTTAATCATAGAACAACAGGGAGAACAAAAGCCAGTAAAGGTGCCTGACATCTATTTCATAAAATATTTAGACAAAGTACATTAAGGAGCAGATGACTTTGAAATGAATGGGACCAGTGCATTAATACAGTTGACTGCCTTTAACACAGTATGTTCACTGAGGATATTCTAAGAAGAAAGTGCAGCGCAATGGAGTACTGCATATAGAGTATCACATATGTTTCTTCAGATAAAGGAACAGGATCTAATTTTAATGTTAGGGCACTTACATGCTGGCAAATGGAATATACAGCATTCCGTATTATATATACCGAGTTGAAACTTTCAAGTAAATAAGCAGAAAAATACTGAACAGATTTTATGAAACAGGAGTGTTGTTTAGCTTTAACAAAAAAAGTATATTGAATTGTATAGTATTTTGACAAATTAATGCACTTCAATATTTCAATTGAATTCCAAGAGCTACTAATTGAGCTTGACTTTTCTGGTAAGATTAACTAAAGGAAAAGAAAACCTAGAAGTGTAGAGAATTCACAAATAGCTAATGCTGCAACATACATTAACCAGAATTTAAAGATTTAAAAACAAAAACAAAAGGCATTGCCAGGTCCTAAATATATCCTAGGAATGCTAAATTAATTATGCAACTTTATACTTAGTAAACTGTTGACCTCAGCTGAGGTTCTACATTGTTGTTTGTTTATTAAGATCTTAACATAGGCTTAGTTTACCTTTTGGCTCTCTGGATTTAGTCACTTGTGTTTTAAGTTTTATTTGAATCCATGACAAAAAGGGTTGCAATAGTCAGAACTGCCTAATATTTTTACTGATGCTAATTGCAAGACAGGATAGGAACAGACTGTTAAACTCCACCCCCCCCCCCCCCAAAAAAAAACCCCAAAACCAAAAACCATGGATATGGGGAATGCCAGCATGGATATAGAGAATGCCAGTAAACATGTTTACCAAGGTGAAAAGATAAAACTACAAAATATTTCATAAACTAAGTTAGTCTGAGGCAAAACACCAGCTTTTTGAAGATTCAACCAGTCCTTGATTGGAAGAGAAACAGGAGAAGAAACAGTGGCACAACCCAAAGAAAGATTTTAAAACTCAAAAAATCTAATACTGAAGAAAACATGCAACAAAGCCATCCTGTCCTTTTTTGGGAAACAAGCTAATCCATATATCGGTTTTTACTTTCGGTAGTATTCTACGATTAACAAGCAGGATTTAGTTCTGTTGACTGTTTTAGGTGCAAGAACTGAAGTCCTGTCCACAGTAACCTTTGTTATTTTAATTTGTGATGCAGACTTGGAACATGTCACCCACACTCTGGTTTACTACATTTCATTACATGGGGTTTTTTAAGTTTGATTTGGGTTTTTTTTGTTTGTTTGAATTTGATTTCTTGGTTTTTTACTTCAGGGATTTTTTATTGGGTTTGGGTTTTTTTAGTGGTTTAAGTACTCAGAGGAGCTGAGTAATTCTAGCTCAAACCCGATTGCATTGAATTTCTTCTAAACATTGGGTTTGATTTGATTTATCCTTATTAATTTTGATATTTTGTTACTCTAAATAAACAGTGAGTCTTAAATAATTCAGTAAAGGGATTTCTGATATTCAGATAAAAACGGTATACATACAACAATTGTCAGTTGTTTCTGACCTGTTCAACAGAGAAAGTGCAAAATTCTAAGAATATATTTTAAGTCCAAATAACTCATCTTGAAATATTTTCAAACCTTAGATTATAATTATTTATAATTCCAACTACCATGGAGAATTCAAAGGCTCTTATTCACCTCTGGTTTGAATGGTGTTATGTCAGTGTGTTTCCTTGGGATAGAAAAGAAGCTTTAATGAAAATACATAAGTATATTCTTTATTGACTCAAGACTTAAGTGTATTAAATGAAGATTTTTCACAAGCTCTTCATGAACAAAACCCGTTGTTTTTTCATGTACATATTTTGCTTTATATTAACATTTCATGCTTGACCAACTTGATAAACTTCTATGATGAAATGACTGGCCTGGTAGATTAGGGGAGAGCAGTGGATATTGTCTACCTGGACTTCAGGAAGGCCTTTGATGCTGCCTCCCCTAAGAACCTCATAGACAAGCAGTTGATGTATGGGCTGGATGAGCAATGAGGTGGATTGAAAACTGGCTGAACAGCCAGGCCCGGGGGGTGGCGATCAGTGGCACAGACTAGCTGGAGGCCAGTAACTAGTGGTGTACCCCAGGGGTCAATATTGTGTCTAGTCCTGTTTAAATCTTCATTAATGATCTGGATGAAGGGGCAGAGCGTGCCCTCAGCAAGTTTGGTGATGACATAAAACTGGGAGGAGCGGCTGATTGCCAGAGGGTCGTACTGCCGTGCAGAGGGGCCTCGACAGGCTGGAGAAATGGGCTGACAGGAACCCTCTGAAGTTCAACAAAGGGAAGAGTCAAGTCGGGCACCTGGAGAGGAACAACCCCATGCACCAATACATGCTGGGGGCCAACCGGCTGGAAAGCAGCTTTGCCAAAAAGGCCCTGGGGGTCTTGGTGGACACCACGTTGAACATGAGCTAGCAACGTGCTCTTGCCACAAAAGAAGGCTAATGGTATGCTGGGCTGCCTTAGGAAAAGTATTGCTAGCAAGTCGAGGGAGGTGATCCTTCCTCTCTCTTCAGCACTGGTGAGGCCACGCCTGGAGTGCAGTGTCCAGTTCTGGGCTCCCCACTACAAGAGAGACAGGGACATACTGGAGAGAGCTCAAGAAAAGGTAGCTAAGAGGATTTAGGGACTGGAGCATCTGTCACATGAGGAAAGGCTGAGAGAGCTGGGACTGTTCAACCTGGAGCAGAGAAGGCTCAGGGGGGATCGTATTAATGTACATAAATACCTGAAGGGAGTGTGTAAAGAGGACGGAGCCCAGCTCTTTTCAGTGGTGCCCAGTGACAGGACAAGAGGCAATGGACACAAACTGAAACACAGAAGGTTCCCTCTGAGCATCAGGAAACAGTTTTTCACTGTGAAGGTGACAGAGGACTGGCAGAGGTTGCCCAGAGAGGTTGTGGAGTCTCCATCCTTGGAGATATTCAAAAGCCATCTTGACATGGTCCTGGGCAACTGGTTCTGGGTGACCTTTCTTGAGCAGGGGGCTTGGACTAGATGACCTCCAGAGGTCCAACCATTCTGTGATTGTGTGATTCTGTTATTCTGTGAAGATTTTGTTTCAAATTATTTTTATAATTGAAGAGACTAGAATGAGACAGTGGCATTCTTTTTTTAGTTCAGGAAATACAGTATGGTGACTTGTGTGAAAAGCACACCAGCCATCCTAAACCAGAAATTTTCTCACAGAAGTAACAGGAGTATCATAAAACATATTGGCATGAGCTAGGAGTCTTCCTTGGTTTTTTTCAATTTACCTCTCTGCTTTCCTCCTCCCCATCTTACACCATACTCATAACGGAAACAGAATACAGCCCCTCTCTTTCTAGGCAGGGAAAGAGTTTGCTGAAAACAAAACATTCTTCTCCTTCAGCCTTTCTCCTGTCCTAAGATGGGGAGGAGATGACCCAGGTATTTCAGAGCTGAGTGCCTCCATGTAGACGTGTGTCTGATAAGGGACAGCCTCTTCCTATTACTACCCCATCTGCCTTCTTCCATGTGGAAAGAGAGTAGTTGCTCACCCAAAGGCTGTGCTACTATAGCTGCTGATTAATTTTCCATTTCTACAGGTGAGGATTGTGTCAATTACTTTTCCAGACAGTAACTCATGCCTGAACACAGTTTTCAGATTTCAGAATCTCAACAACACACTTGATTTGAGTTGCAGGAATAATGGCATTTTACAGGATACAAACCTGTCTGAAGAGGGAGTCAAACTCATATATAGCATTAATTCATCGGTAAGGCAGTTTAGGGCAACAGTGCCCTAAGCAATGTTCTTTGGCTTTATGTGCAAAACAAATAATTCAGAAATGCTGAGCACCCACAATGCTTGTTACAGTCCCCATCAAACAGGGTCTTTCAGCCCCTTTGAAATTCCCTGGTAACCTAAGAGCTATTTTGAATGTATTGTCTCCAAATGTTTTCTGTAATAGACTACAGGGGTAAAAAGCTTGCTCGTTCTTAATGTTTGCTCTATATTGCAATGCAATTTTTTTCCTCTGTCTGAAGTTTTAAAAAAACCCAAACTTTCAAAGCTTGATCCCTCCCCAGCCTTCCCTCCCTTCCTGCTCTTCCCCATCATGCCCTCTCACCATCTTTTTTTTTTTTCCTTTCAGCCCTAATTGACATTTATGAATTTGATGATCAACTGACAAGGTTTTTGAAAAAGATTAGCTACTCAGCTATCAGGAAGATCATGTTTCTGCACAAATCACTGCTTCAGCATACTCCCGTCATTTTAATGAGGCAAATTCTTTTGAGCTGGCAAGTTGCAATTCCACCACCCAGAGCCTCACTCTGAGGTATTTTTATAATGTCACAGTTTTCTGTTATAATCCTTGCTAGTTGGCACCATTTGGCACATGCTTCCCTGCAGGCTATTTCTAATCCCATTACTGTGGAAGTGACTCAGTTTGTAGCTTTTTTAGCACATTTGAGGGAACATGTGAGAGACACTTTGGTCTCCATCAGAAATGTCTGCGTTTATCTAGAGTTTCCAGCTGTGTTTAGCTGAAATCCAGTGAGAAAATGCTGTTTTAAAGGTAAAGAGTAGATAAAGCAAATTTCACATATTCACCTTGATAATTAGGAATGCAATGATGGATGGAAAGCTGCCAGAAGAGTTTCATAGTTTTCAAATAGAAGTATAGATCAGAATTAATCAATTGTTTGGCTTTTTAAATTCCCACTTGTTCTTCAGAAAAAAAAAAAGGACTGCAATTTACATCTAACATCGCCTGCTGCTACTAATTGAAGGTTTTGTTTTCTTCTTTAGAAATACAAAAAGTGTGCCTGTTACTGCAGAATTGTTATTATTCTTTATTCTCTGCAGTCTTCAAGCTAATTCATAATGAACTATACTAATGAGAACTTTGGGATGTTACAGGATTTTGAACTTTAGGGAAATGGTTAATTTCTAATTTTAAAGACTATATGAACAGCTGCATTGGCTCCATCTGAAGGTCCAGTTAGACTGGCCTTCTGTTTTGCATGTGGCCATTAGCAGATGGTTAGGGAAAGAGTATAAAAACAGACTGATATTTCCTGTGCTATAACCTTCTGACTTTGGTAGTTACAGTCTTTCCTAAAGCGGAGGTTCATATTTGAAGTGGAGGTATCCATATTTGTGTTTTATACTATTCACAAACCTTTCTGTGAATTCCTTTAACTGCTTTTGAACACATTAAGATTCTGACATCCCGTACATCCTGTGGTAAAAGGTTCCACAGTTAATTATCTGTCCTGTGGAATAAGTACTATCCTTTCTTTTTTTCAAACAGCTCTGTGATAAATTAATTTGATGCCCCTAGTTGTATTCTGAGGAAGAGAAAATCTTTCATATTTACTCACCATATAAATTTTATCAGTTTCTTTGAAATTATGCCAGTACAGCCAGACACGTCTTGCTCTTTTCCCAAAAGTTATCTCTTTCCCAAAAAGTTAAAAAGACTTAAACTTCGTAACTTCTTTATCCTTTTCTTTAGCCCTTCTTTCTATTTCTTGTATTACTTCTATGTCCTTTTTTTGAATTGGGCTATGAGAGCAATATGCAGCATTCAAAATTCATATATTAAAGAGATTTATCCATTGGTATGAGCTCTTTGATCTTTATTTGTTCTCTGTTCCTTTCCTAATATTATATTCTCCTTCAGACTACAGCTGAATGTTAAACTGATAAGTACAGACAAATAACCACAAGATCTTCAAAACCTCTTTTCTGGGTGGTAGAAACTGGGGTGGTTTTCCTGCACATTTCTCTTACGTTTACCATTTTATTACCTAGGCATCCAGTATCATGAGAACATTTTGTGACTTTTGATAGTCCATTTTAGTCTTGACCCACCATTAATAAGTACCAGTTTGTTCATCTCCCTATCCACTCTCCTTTCCAGATTATTTATAGACATGCTGAACATGAAGATGCCTTCACGTAAGAGTTCTGCAGGGCTCTTCCAGTAGTAAACTTCTCCTCACAGTAAATACTGACTATTTTGTTCCTTGTGTTTAAACCTCTCTTAATTCATGACCTTGCTATACCTCTTATCTCTTCTGCAGCTTATTTTCTACAGGAATTTTTAGTGAGGGACTTTGTCAAAAGTGACGTGGAAATCCATGTGCTCTATATTGCCCTCATCACACTCATCTATCCGCAGTTACTTTCCCCAAAGAATTCTAGCAGATTTTTTAAGATTTATTTCCTTCCATAAAAGCTGGTGGTTATTGCTTCCCTAACATATTAAATTTATCTTTTCATCCAGTAAGCCTAATCTTTTATAATGCTTTTTATTGATTTCTCTGGTATGGAAGTAGGACATGTACTTCTTCTTTGAGACCCCAGACAGAAGGGGAGCCTCAGTCCCCAGGTGTACCCAAGGGGGAGCAGGCAGGATTTGTGCTTTTAGGCTTGCAAAGTAGTGATCCTCTGACAGTGAAGTCTGGAGGGCTCTGGCCCCAGGAGGATGGCTCTGGTCAGCATGTGAGTTGTAGAGGAGGTGCCAAGATCTGCATACAGCCAAGGGTCTGAGCCAGCTCGGCCTGACTCACACAGCAGCATCAGGAGAAGTGATGAAGCATTGTTGTGGGAGACTCTCTGAGGCAGAGGATGGAGGCCCCCACCTGCCAACCTGACATGCTGCCCAGGGAGGTTTGCTGCTTACTGGGAGCTCAGAGCCTGGACATTATGGAGAGAAGGCTGAGGCTCGTCCATCCCTCAGATGGTTCCCCTGATGCTCTTCGATGTGGGCACCAGCAATACGGCCGGGGAAGACCCAAGGCATATCAACCGTGACTACACGTCTTGGGGGGAGAGGGTCTGGGGCAAGGGAACCAGCTGTCGTCTCCTCGATACTGGCAGTGAGAGGGAAGGTTTGAGGAGGAGTGGATGGACCCTGCAGGTCAACACCTAATAGGAAGCTGATCTTTACAGCAGAGTTTTGACTTTAGTGACCATAGGACCCTCTTTAAGGCTCAAGGACTGGGAGCCACCAGAGTGAATTTATGAAGGGGCAATCGTGCCTCACCAACCTGATAGCTTTCTACAGTGAGGTAACTGACGTAGTGGACGAGGGCAGAGAAGTGGATGTTGTTTATCTTTACTTTACTAAGGCTTTTGACACAGTCTCCTGTAACATCCTCATACACAAACTGATGAAATATGGACGAGATAAGTGGTCAGTGAGGTGGACTGAAAACTGGCTGAACTGTCATGCTCAAAGGATCGTGATCAGTGGCACAAAGTCCTTGTGGACACTGGTACCTGGTGGTGCACACCAGGGCATCGATCTAGGGCCAATACTGTTTAAGTTCTCCATTCATGACCTGGATGATGGGACACAGTGTACCCTCAGCAAGTTCACAGTTGATACAACTGGGAGGAGCTGTTGATACACCAGAGGGTTATGCTGTGTTTCAGATGAACCTCAACAGGCTGGAGAAATGGACTGACAGGGACTTCATGAAGTTCAACAAGGGGAAGTACGGAATCCTGCACCTGGGGGAAAATAACCCCAGACACCCATACCTGCTGGGGTCCTACCAGCTGGAAATTAGCTTTGCAGACAAGGCCCTGGAAGGGGCCCTCGTGGACACCAAGTTGAACATGAGCCAGCAATACTCCCTGGCAGCAAAGGCGGCAAACAGGCTCCTGGGCTGCATTAAGCAGGGCATTGCCAGCAAGTTGAAGGAGATGACCCTTCTCTGCTCAGCACTGGTGAGACACACCTGGAGTGCTGGGACCAGTGCCAGGCTCCCTGGTACAAGAGAGGTGGGAGATACTGCAGCAAGTCCAGGGAAGGGCCACAAAGACAATTTAAGGGACTGACCTGAATATCTGTCATATGAGAAGAAGTTGAGAGAACTGGGACCGTTCAGCCTGGAGCAGAAGGCTCAGAGGGGTCTGATTCATGTGTATAAATAACTCATGGGGGAGTAAAGAAGATGTAACCAGGCTCTTCTTGACAGGACAAGAGGCAATAGGCACAACCTGAAATACAGGAAATTCCACCTAAATGTAAGAAAACACTTTTTTACTGTGAGAATGGTTGAACACTGGAACTGGTTTCCCAGAGCAGTTGTGGAGTCTCTGTCTTGGAGAGACTCAAAACCCAAATGGACATGGCCTTGAGCAACCTGCTCTGGCTGACTGTGCTCTGAGCAAAGGGTGGGACTAGATGATCTCCAGGGGTTGCATTCCTGCCTCAGCTGTTCTGTGTGAGTCTATGATTTTAAAAGAGATTAAATGCAGCACACAGTAGTTTTAAAATCATATTTTAAAGTTCCCTTAGAAATGGTTAATGAGTACCATTGAATCCATACAACTACTTACAAGTTTTTTTCATTTTATCTAAAACCACTTCTATTGACACGTCCATTTGAGACCATTTCTTCAACTTTTCCTATATAAAGAAAGTTGCAGTTGGGAAAATTTATCTGTTGTTTTTCTGTGGTGATGATCACAAAGAAGTTATTTAACGTTTTTTCTGTCATCTCTCAACCTTACAGGCCTTTGCCTTGTTCCTGCTTCTAATGTATTAGAATAGACTTTTATAGGCATTTTTTATGAGCTTAGTAAATTATTTCGCAAAACCTTTTTGGTCTGCCCATGATTTGAAATCTAATTTGCCACATACTGTGCATTGTCTGTTTTCCTTGCTTTTGATTTCCATACTCTTAATTCAGAAGGATGTCTTTTTACTTTTACTAGGCACTGTGTTTAGTTATTCTAGATTTTTCTTTGGTTGGCTTTTTGGTTTTGATTTTTTGTGATGGGTTTTTGAAGACTGATTGTTGTGGTTAATACATGGTATACCCTGAACCTATAATGTGGTGTTTTCAGATAGGCTCCATGCCCTTTACAAGGGTCTCATCTAATTGGCTTTTCTCGATTTACTTTTAACAAGATTCCTTATTCTTATATTCTTGCCTTCTTTGAATTTTAATATACTATCGTGAATTTTTTGCTTGCTTGCTTCTTTGAAGATATTTCAGATTATTTCTTCAATAACTTCATCCTGAACCAGAGGCACTGGGCTTTGCTCAGAACTCCGTGAAGATTTGCTTTTCCCCTTGCGGTTTCTTTGACCGATTACTCTTAGAGGCAATCACCTTGGATAAAATTTTAGGTTCTATATCATCACCTTTTGTGACAATTATCAGTTTCTGTGGGGTGATTTTCTCAATATTGCCATGAGATTGAGTCACAGTCGTACACATGGTCCCACATGTGTTGGTAGAAGCAGGGTCAGAAAATGTTATCATGCATGTCCAAACAGCTACCATCTTACTTAACAGCTCAGATGCTGCCTTGCTGTAAAACTAATGCAAATTTTAAAGCCTGATAAAAGATATCTTTTCACCTTAATTTTATGGATAATGTTCTTATTTTTAATGAGCTCTAGTTTACACCAGATTGTGGATCATCCCTTTAATTCTGCCATCACATTACTTGAGCAGAGACAAGTGCTGCTTTGAAGTGTCATTGTGCTGTGGAAAAATCTGACATTCAGATCTGAATGCAAGATGTAGCACTAAGAAAGTGGAAGATGTAGACTCCCAGACAAGGACACTTCTCTGAATTTTAATACACACCTGTATTTATTCTTCCAGTCCCTCTGATTCAAACATCACAGTATCTGTTTTGCATCAGAGGAATTAAGTCTTCTTTCATTTACAAGTTTCACAGGAAAAGTCAGAAGTAGGTTAGAAGAGAACATAATGTTGCGTTGTTTTTTTCCCCAGTAAAAAGGAGTGAGAGAACCACCTTTTATGATCAATATGGTGCCATTCCCTTTTGTGCTAAAAGCTGTCAGTTGCACTTTGTGTCGACTTTGCACAGCACGTTCAGTTACTTTAAAAAACAAAACTTTAATTACTGGATGGAGAACTTGAGAGGTTACCAAGACATGCATTATTTGGGACTTGTTTAAGGATGGAAGACAAAGAAATGAACGTTATTGTTTTAAAGAAAAAGTAAGAATAAGCAGATATTTAGATCATGCTTGGGCCACAATACACTAATTCTCTATTGTATACTAATAAATAATGCAGAGATATCAAATAAAAGGAGAAAAAGTGGCCTTCTATTTGCACTGACTACTGAATGACCTTAAAAGAATAATTAAAAAAACCCAATGCCATTGCAATGGAAAAGTTCCTGCTACAAGAAAATTTGTTTGTAGTTAATACATACTAAAGGAGACATTGTTGAAAAACAATTAAACTTAATTGTTAAAACTCAGGAGTCTGGCAAAGTGAAGTTTATAGTGTTAGTATGATTTATAGAGCCTTTTAATTAAAGTAACTGAAGGAATTGCACACCTTTGCAAAAGTTTTCAAGTGGAGAGAAACAGTACCGGTTTGCAGTAGCGTTTTCCTGGCATGGTCATTTGCAGCATTTTGGCATGAATCAGAATGACAGGGTCAGAATTTGCAAACTGGGATTATTGATCAGTGCATACCTTTTCCTCATGAGGCCCTCTCATGGGGCCCTTAATAAAAACTCCCCAAGTTTCAGTTTAAGCTCGAGCAATCTGAACGACATTAAAGAGAAGAAAGAGGTATTTGCAGGAAGTATGAGATTTATCTCTTCCCTTAGAGATTACCCAGTTCTGCACTAGCTGCAATTGTGGCATCTCTCTTACTTGTTCTCTTGATAAATATATCATAGTTTTTAAACTATATTGTAATATAGCAATCACTTTAACTTAGAAAGACAGTGAGTATGGTAATTTACAGCTGCAGGATCACTCCATCCTCAGTTGCCATGCAGTTTTTTTAAGACAAAATAAAAGCCATTATCATACCACACTGTGCATCAGAAAACAGAGAACATAGTATTAATTTTCATTTATTCTGAGAATTTACGTAGACAGCATGGAAAGGTCTACAGATCTGGTCTGTCACTGGTATTAATTATTCCACGTATGTCATTATCATTTATGAATCTAAACTGGGTATCTAATGTCATTAGTACTTAGGAGACTAAATTTGATATTTAATGGCAGCAAGGTCCAAATTTGGGGGACTTAATTCCAACTCCTAATTCATAAACTTGGCAGTTGTCACTATGATTTGTGGCACTTGGTGATGCCAATTATGGAGACCTAAAGCTCCCTTCTCCCTCTGGAAATCCATGCGTGACTACCCTAGCCCATCTCTCTTGTCTTTGTAAGTAACAACTGGAACTGCCTTCACAGGACTCCTTTATTGACTCAGGGAACATTAGATTAATTCCTGCTTCTATTTTCTTAAATCCTTATCTGTGTTTGTGTAAATTATTTTGGGGAATATTAAATTATTGACATAAGGAGAAATGTGCATTAATATAGTTTACCTAATGACTGGAGTTAACTGCCATTAGGTAAAAACCCATTTACTTAATGGTGCTTTGTTTTTATTTTTATTTTAGTGTTGTTGTCTAGAAAATAGCTTTTTAAATTATTATCCTGAAGTGCTTAACATGCATAGAGACTGAAGTGCATAAGCATTCTGGGGAGAAACCTATTGGTAATTAATACACTTCATAGCTTAGGATTTTCCTTTCCAAGACACTTAGCCTAATGACTATAGGGATCAGGCAAAAAATGTACTATAACTTTCCACTGTCTTCTGGTTTGTGTTTTAGATTGTTTACCTGTGTATAGTGAGCTGTAGGCTGAGGTGACATTGTGTCCAAGGCAAATATATATGTGTGGTAATGTATATTTTTTACTGTTAGCACTGTCTTTCATCAATCTCATCTCCAGGAAATAGAACAAGAGTTGTCTCCAGCAAACAAAGTGTCTGGCTCCCAAATGGGAGTTTCTGTACTAGTGATGTGGCCAAGTCTCTTACCTGTAAAATAAAATATAATAAAATTTAAAATATTACCTGCCTTCTATTCTCGATGTTGTGCTTCAAATACACTGCTGCCCTTCAGATACACTTGTATTCAGCAATCATGCTCTTCATATTTACAGCAGAAAAATGTAAATTTTCCTTTTATATTTTAAAATAAAAAATAACCGATTTTAACAGGAAATCTTTTATAAATCACACATTCATAGTTATATGAAGCACTTGAGTAGTTTAGATTATATTGAGAATGGCAGACATGAAACGCTATCATACCTTGTTCATCCTCAGATAGAGCTTAAGAAACAAAAGTTTAACTGAAAAATTGTTCTCAATCCCTAAGTAGGAAATGCTTCAGGAGGCTCTGCTGTCAGTATTGCACAGGCTTCAGTTCAGGGGTCTGTGTTGTGAACAACGATGGAAGTAGAAATGTTCATGCTACCTCAGTTACCAAAGGTAGTTAGTGCTGGCAATCTATCATCTGGCCCAGTGATATTTTTCATTACAGTCATTTCAGATTTATAAATGTTAAATCCTGTTTGCTTTAAAAATGTATTTTGTGATATTTTCAGAAAGTGAGGTGACTGTGCCTGAAATTAAAATTTGGGAAATATGACTGACATTTCTACGTTATCAGGAAATTATTTATACAAGACCCTTGAAACAGAGGGTTAGTGGAAAAGGTGCAAAATGAATTTAAGCTGTGAATATGCTGATGAATGTTGTTTACAGGTTTACAAGCTTATCACAAGTACATGCAGAGATAACTTGGATTTAATATGAATTGTTGAAAGCATGCATGACCTAGTGCACGTTAACGTAAGCAGGAAGATACATTCAGACTTTCTGCTTGTAGGAAAATATTGGAAGAGGTGAGGACTTTACTCTTCTATTTTGGAAATAAGTATGTGAAAACTTGCCAATCAATATTACACCCAACTCAGACATTGATAAAACTTGTCCAAAGATTATAATTCTACTTCATAGCTTTCTACCAAATGATATTCACTTTGTTTACCCATTTAAGATTTCTAAACAAGTCTGTTTTCCTTTGCTCTCCAACTTCAGTTTCTGTGATGAATCTGCAGCGGGGAGGAAGGGATATTTAAAAAAAAAAAGATACATTATTAAGGGGCATGATTCCTCTTGTTCTAAAAGAGTTCTAAGAGTAGAGACTGTAGAAAACAATGAGTTAAGAATCCTGAATGTGACTAATTATTAAAAACATCCATTCCCAGTGCATAAACATGTGTTGATATGTAGTTTACAAAAATTATAAATAAAGCTGCGTGCAAAATACAGCTCATATTATTCTCAAGAAAAACAATAGATGCGAAAGTGCGTATTTTATACCATATGTGGGATATTAATTATTAATGTGACCTGAATGTATAATATGCTAGTTTGATATAATGACAGATTATATTAGTCTTTTTGCCTAAAGTCTCATGCTATGAAAATGCAAGAAAGGTTTTCAGGATGTTCGTTGCCTAACTTCTACGGGGGGAAGCCTGAGGCTGTCATTACCACATGGTTTGTCACTGCAACAAAAAGGAAAACTTCCTGAGTTATCTTAGCAGGTTTTTGTAATCCAGGTTTTCAGGAATCAGTAAGGCATAATTTCACCATTGACTTAAAGAGGTATGAAGAAATATTCTGAAATATTACTTTGTGTCCATTACAGGAACAGACACTGCACTACTCTGTTCATTGTCAGAGGAGAGCAAGGAAATGTAAACAGTTATATTGGAAACACAAACTTGGGATATGACATCTAAAGTAAAAAATATGGTCCAAAAAACCTGCTCAGATGTTGGGATGAAATGTTTAGAGATGTTTAATCTTACTAAGAAGCTCTCTCTTAAGTTTCTTTTAAGTCCTTTTCAGTTAATAAGTTAAATATTATGTGGCAGGCTTAGAACTGACCCGGTCTCTGTTTCTGCAAAACTAAGTCAGAAACTACACAGATTCGTACCTAAATACCCATCAGATATGTAAACTCTGAACATTTCTGGAACATGTCAGATGAAAATGGTTTCCTAGAAAATGCTTATAAAATATTTATGTTTAATAAATTTTAGGTATTTTGTTTTAAAATTATGTTCAAATATTTTTAAAGTAAAGCTACTGTTAATAGTCCTTAGGTTCTATATCAGTAGCTTAATTGTTAGGCTGCTTTACTAGGATGTGGAACACCAAGGCTTAATTTTTCTTTCAGTTAAAACCCTTGTCTCCAGCTTCTGAAAATGTGCTCTATCCAGAGTAATAAGTTTTTCAAGATGGATGCTCTCCAAAATAAGGTAGAGAAAAGGGCTCTCAGGAGTCCCATGCCCTGAAGGAGACCAGGTGAAAGGGAAGTGATTCTTTAGCTTACCAGATATTTAATGTTCATGAGAGGTTCTGGATTTCACTCTTAGGTCTCAAGAATACTTATGTTTTCACCAATTTAAAATGTATAGAAGTCCAGAAAGTAAGCCTTAGAGGCAGGTCTCTCCTCCTGGTTATTTACCAGGTAAATAATGCCTCTCCCTGTCTTGTGGAGCATATTCCTTTCCCTAGGCTTCAGTGCCCTAGCCTCACAAGGGCAGTTGCCTTTGTTTTAGAAAGTCCAAAACATTCATGTTCTGGGGCAAAGGAAAGGAGATTCTTGATAAGGTCCATGCTCAGGATTACCACAGGGTTGCTCAAACTTTGGGGAAGGGTGGGATTGCCAGCCCTAGATAGTAGCACTGCCGTTCTGCTGGTAGCATTTTGATTCTTGTTCCTGAGGTGTCACCTCCCCACAGTGTCCATGATGGGGAGCATGAAGCCAACCACAATGAAGGTGAGAAGCGAGTGCACTCAGCAGTTCAGCCATACTGTGTGACAGGGGAATGTAAGCCCGTGCAATGAATCAAACTTACAGGGATATCACAGCCTCCTGAGTTTTCCTGGTAAATCTGTGTCTCACATACTGTGTCTGGATGCTTAACCCTAGGATTTGGCTTTGCATTGAGTTGCAGGCACTTAAAATATTGCTTGTTGCAGCTACTAAATCTTGATTAATTGAAGAGCAGCTGTCAACACTATGTAGAGCTATTATTACAACTACAGTCTTCTGAGACCTAAGGAGGTGTTCTGGCAAGTAGGTTACTCTACCCCATTAACTATTAGTGTATTATGCTTTAGAGTCTGTATTTTCATTTCTGTGTGACCACATCTTGACTTTGTACAGAAATTATGTGTATTAAGTTTTTCACGCAGTAGATGGAATCATTTCCCTTTGATGAGTATTTAAAGAATACAGCTGTCCTAGATATGTCTTAACCAGGAGACTGGTTCAGAGGAAATACAATGCAGCCACTGCCAATTTGAGAGATCCTAATGTCAGGCAAGAAGGAGTTAATGTGGACTTAAATATATCTGAAAGCAAACACACTTAATGATAATGACAAGTACTTATGCAAATGAACTGCTAATACTCATCCAACCAGAGGTGATTAAGTCTTTTAGGCCAACTGGAGATTTCACCCAGCAGGGACTATATGGAAGCTGGTAAAAGACAAAGGCTTAAATAACTTCAGGGGTTATAGCTCTAGTGCTGCACTTGAGCCACATTTCTCTAAATTATCCTTTCTTTCATGCCCCTTCCCTTTCCCCAAGAAGGAGGTCACAACTTCAGTTACCTTGTAAATCTTTTAACCTATACATTTTAAGGCCTGTAAGAGCACAGTAACCTACCCCAGAGTGATATGCTGGTATTAAATAGACTGGAATAATGAGCAGACCTAAGGGATTATCTAGTCTGATACTTAATTATGTAGACTAGGATCAGGGGAGAAAATGGAGGAATTACATCTGTCTCTAACTCCTATAGCGTATGTCCACAGAAAACAGTTATTGATAATTTTTTATTAAAAGTCTTGCTTTGATGAAAGAAGGCAATATAGGCATGAGTGAAATTTAGGTCTATATAAAATGGTGAAAAGAGAACTTCAAGCAAAATGAACAACCCTATCTGAAATAGAGATAAGGAAAATTATTAGCTACTGGAATGGCATTGTAATAGTTCGGGTTTTATTCCCAATACATCACTTAGTGTATCATTTTTATGTGCTGTTGTCATATTGTTACCTGATCAGTAAGTAACTCCTGAAACACACAAAGTATGTTTAGAGAGGAGATATTGCTTTATTCTGCGCAAGGTGGAAGATTTCCACAAACTGAGCACACCTACTGAGGTTTTCAGTTGTCCATACTTATACACTATAGTTAAACCACCACGCCTATCTAATACATATGTTCCACCTAACTATTGCATATTCATTATGCTGAGCAAGCATCCCAGACTCTTCTACGCCTTCGCAGTGTTCTCTGGTGGTCTTCTCAATGCCGAAGGAGCTTGTAAGCCCTTAATTAGCAAAGTCTGTGACTCTGAAATGTCCGTTATCTGGTGCTTTGACTATTATCCAAACGCTCCTTAAGCATCCTCTATTGTAAGGAGAATCTTAAACTAGATAAGCTTTACCTTGAGTACACATAATCTAAACAGTCCTTGAATAGCAAGCATGTCACACTTCTCATGTTTTAGGGTGGTTTTTTAAGCTATCACCACCTTCTTATTTGTTAATCAGTCTTTTGAAGGCTTGAGGCAACAGTATAGTTGGATGTTATTGGAAGCCAATGAGGTTTCAAATGGCTAATTTTCCCTTTGTCCTGTATTTCATTGGTGAAAAAAAGCTGTTCTTCCCTGAAGAGGAAGGCACCAAGACATCTGTAAAGCAAACCAGCACAGAAGTAGATGAGGTTCAACGAAGAAAAGGGGTTGGATGTTTTTGCAGATATAGAAGATACAATAGGTTTATAACAAGCATACATCCTCTTCAGATGTATATGTTTATATATACATACATAGATATGTATTTTAGAACAAATCATCCAAGTTCTACTTCTCATATTAAAGGCTATTTTACTAAATACATTTTCCAGTCAAGCAGAAATTAGGTGTTTGATACATACAGCTAGTTAAAAAGAAACTTAGAATTATTATTATCTGTTTTGTGCTGTTGTGACTAGTATTTCAGAAAAAAATAGTTGTACAGGCTTACGACTCAACAGCTTCAGGAAAAAGCCAGTAGTTAACAGGTGTTATTAATCACTCCTCAATCTGGTCTTCATAGCTGGGAGAAGAGGATCCAGCTGTCTGAGGTTTTCTGATTAAAAATTCCTTCTTAATAATCTCCCAGTCTTTTGCTTGTGCCCACACATGTTTTATACTTTTCTGTGGGCTTGGGGAAATGAATGGATTAGTAGTATCATGCCTCTGAGTCAGTAAGTTAATTAAAGGCTTCATGTATAAAATGGAACAATGAATTATTTAGTTGATAACAAACATGATCTAAAATTCCATTTACTCACATTTCAAGTTAATTTTTAGTTTCAGAATTCATATACCAAAAACTAATATTTTTGCATATTGCTAAAAGTAAATGTTTGCAAACAACATGTTTGCTAAAGTTTCAACTGGAAGTCTCTTGAATTCTTTGTGACTTTACATCAGGGATGTTTGCTTTCCTTCCTATTCCCCATCCCCAGTGAAATTTCAAGCAGTGGTGGGAAAATAGAGAATTGTTTGTCTGAAGATCAACACTAAATATAATGGGAGGTGTAGATTTGGACCCAAATTGCATACCCTGTCTTGTTTGGAGAATCTTTGTTCAGATTTTGCTATGACTTTATAATGAGCCATCTGAAACTTCAGAGATCAAACCCTTCCAAATCAAGATCTGAGTTTTACAACACAAAATACATATACGCTTACGCACCACATCCTTGTGCTTGTTTTTCATACATCTAATTAAGGTAACCTGGGGGGGGGGTGTGTGTGCAGAACCCTGCAGCACAAATATTTCTGTTGATTTCACTGAGACTTTTGCGAGCCCATGGTAAGCCTAGACAGAATATTTTTCTACAAAAAGGTTTTATTTCTTGCCATTTAAAAAGCACTATTGGCTGTCTTCACTGTAACACATACTTTTCTGCACCTTTATCATCCTCTCGGTATGGAAGGCCCTGTAAATCTGCAAGACTGACTGTCAGCAGTACATTTAACTTATGGTGTCCTAATTAGAAACAACTCCAGAATGTTTCTTTTATTTAGAGCCAAAAGAGGCCGTTGATCTATTGTTCATAATGACTGACATCCATTTGGCATAGAAGAATGAAATATCTACTTTCTGAATCTGGTTTATGCAATGTAATATTTATTTTAATAACTGAAATCAATGGTAAATGTTTATAAAGTATCTGATGTAAGCACTAAACTCCTGCAGATTTTCAGTGAGAGCTGGGACTGAGCCCCCTTTGACTGAAAAGGGGACCATGTATTCCTGCTGCACCGCAGATGCTGTCATCCATCCCCCGAGCCCAAAGGATCCAAACCAAAGACTTAGCTATTGTGTAGTCTTTTCATGAGAATCAAGACTGACCAGACCTGCTCTTTATTTTTAAAAATTAAAATTAGAAAAAGATAAAAGAAACTCATCAATCACCACTTTCTAAGGACATACTGAATCTTGCTAAGCTTTTGGAAAGAGGATATTGGAGAGGGTCTGTCCTCAGATGGGAGCTGTAGCTGGCAAGCACCAGTTCAGGCACCCCTGAGTTCAGTGTTTTATACAGCCAGTGTCACAGAGAGGTATTCTGAAATTGTTTCTCTGCTCATCATGATCACATTCTCATTCTGATCTCAGCGTGAGGCACCAAACAATCATTTAAGAAATGTGCTCTATAACAGCCGTAAATATTCCATGTGTGATTTGGGAGTCTACCTTTATATTCTTCAGCTACTATTCAAAAATCTTGAATTGCCAAAGACTGGGGAGACCACACTGTTTTTTCTTGTTGCCCACAAATTTTTCTAAGGATTGAAACTCAAAGTTTTGCCAGGCTTTAAGAGGCCTGGCTTTCCAAATGTTTTGAGTTTCCATGTCTAGAAACTTTTATTCTTCAAGAAATTTTATGCTCTGCACTCACATCTAACTTCTGAAACTTTCCCACTCAAGTTCCTACCCAAGAATGGCAAAAGACTGCAGAGCTTTCTGGGGCCATCCCCAGTATACTTGATTTTGAAAAGAGATTGGAAAGCAGGATTGCACCTGGAAAGCAACTTTTTTTTTTTTTTTTTAAGTTCTTAAAAGATTTTGCACAACAACTTGTATCATCATTTTCTGTTGTGATGTGAGAGGTGATCCATTACAAGTCAGGGTCACCAACAGATAAAAGGTACTCCTACATTTAATAGCACTTCCATTTAGTGGAAGCATCCAATCCTCTTATTATTCTTAAACATTTACATGTATGACATCCTATTCAGTATGTGCCTTCAGACATTGCCTTCTGATCCTGATGTGCATCACTTCTTGGAAAAAACTGAACAGGAAGTTAATCTCATTTTTCTTCTTGGATCTAAGAAGTTTCAGTAAATAGAGAACATATAGTAAATAGAAAATAGTAAATAGAAACATATACATAAAGTGCACACTCCATAGCTATATGATCCTTTTCCTAAAGAAAGCAAAGACAAAAATGTTCTTTTTGGAAGAGAAGGGTAAGTATTCTGTTAATCAGCAAACAATAGCATGACTATGACATTGGTACTTTCAGTGTTATAAAATGCTTTATTTAATGGTATAACTTTTCAGCAGAATATAGGTGTGCCCAGGTTGAGTAAAATTCAGAATTCTTAATTAACTACCATTTTTTTTGCAGAAGCAGCATTCCACTGAAAAGGTACATATTTGTAGGTTATTAAGGGCTTTCCTCCCCCCCCCCCCGCCGCTGCCCCATGCTGCACTGTATTGGACTGGCAGTATTAGCTGTATAATTTTATACGAGTACATCTAGAGTACACATGTACTGTCTTCTGTGCTTAGGCATGCATATAAACAATACATATGAATCCAAAGCCATACACCAAATTTGGTGATGTTTACATCATTATTATATACTTGCTATAAGGGTGCTAGTAAAATATGATTCAGAATTCGATTTTTAATCCCAAATGAGAATGTCATGCAAATTAATGCACATCTTCCTTATTTTTCTGTCCTAATAATGATATATCAACCTTGGACAGAAAATGATAGAATCCTGCATCTCTGTCATTTGACGCTGAAGCAAAAGTGAGATATAAACTATCCTTTCAAGTGTAGTGGTATCTTCTTTCCTTCCAATGTTTCCTCTACTAAACCATTCTAGAAATTGATCATTTTTGCCTAAACAGATAATTACCTAGATTTTGGGTTTATTTTTTATGATAAACTCTCATTGACTGTTTTAACTACCATACTATGAAAGCAATTCAAAGCCCTCCTAATAGTGATAGTAACCATGAAAAGCCCTTATTCTTTTAAATTCCAAATGTTTCTGTAAATTTATTCAAGCTCCTGTAATAAGAGACTAGTTCATAGGTAATGAACATGCGAATCTCAAGCCTTTTCTTTTTTTTTTAACAATTTATATGCCTCACCATGCAGGAAAAATGAGTGTAGGCTCAGTCAAACTTTCATAAGAAGGTGGAGTTTTTTTCAGCTTTTATTCCTCCAAAGGAAGTATCCAGGGAAAATGGATAATTACGATGCCAATTTTTATTATCAAAATAATGTGCAAAATTTATGACCTGATAAATCTGTCCTTGGATGGAGATTCTCATTTTGATAATCCCCCTAAAATGAGTAATAAAGCACCTCTGATAGTAATAAACCATTTTTCTTTGACATTTCATGATAAGTGTAACAACAAATAAAGAAGGAACTTCAAAGACTACTTACTTCAAAAGCTCTATAAAGTCCATTTGAATAAAATCCACGACTTTCATAAAAGTGGTGTTGAAAATGTCATGAATTAAATTAATGGTCTACATCTCTTTGCTTCATATTGTCTGTATTTTAATCATAATTTATTCTTCAGCACATCCTGCATGTTGTTGATTGAAGGAAATATTAAATCCAGCTGAGCTTTAAGCAATTTTAAAAGGAATGAATGAATACAATTATACATGTTAATAGTCCTGAATCTGCTTTCTTATTTGCTGCTGTCTGTCATATAACAGATCAGTAAGCTTTGCTTTTTATAACTATCATTAATCTTTCACAAAAATTCAAAAAATAATCCATTCTATAGCTACATTGGTTTAGTTTTCTTACTATAGCCTTGTTTTAATGTTCCTACTGTGCTAGAAAAGTGAACCACTGATAATTTGAACAACTTCTGGAAAAAAATATAATCGACTTTTCCTAATAAAAAAAATAAAGTTTTTAATGTTTCAGTTACAAAGAAAATCTCAGTTGAGAATCGGTAGAATTGACTCTGAAACCAATCTTTTGAGAAGATAGTATTGTTTATTTGATAATTAGGAAGTGTATTGACAATATAGACTACAGTATTCAGTTCATTAATGTTCTTTTATACTAAATTATTCATGTATGATGGGGCTTTTTTGGTAGAGTTTGTTATGCTCAGAGGAAGAATAAGGAAGCTTGAGTTCTATCCAGTCTGACCCTGGTCAATGGTAACTCCAAAAAGACATACTCTAATATAGTCTGTATTACTTTTATTACATTACCCTGTGGCAGAAAAGAGCAAATAATTCTATCATTGACGCTAAATAAGAACTAGGGTAACTGAAACAATTAATACTTCTTAAGAATTGCACAACAGAAGAATACTTCTTGAGTACTACTTTAATGTTGTACAGGAAGTATAGATGTTCTCTGGAGCAATTTATAAGGTTATAATAACGTATATGGTTATAGTATGGTTATATTTTCTCTGCAAAAACTATGTTCTCCAATGGAATGTACTCTAAAATGTTGCTGCTTACATCCAGAAAGAAGTTCATAAGCACAACTGATCACATTTGCATATTTTTTCCACTGAATAACGTGTCACATCTAAGACTAGAAACAAAATAGGAAGTGTGCTTTTCCTTAATGTTTACCATTGCAGATACAGAATGTAGGCAACAGTTTGAAGAAGGTAAGACTCTCAGATCTTTAAATCATATTTCTTCATCCTTGATTGTTTCAAGACTGAGTGGCGCTAATCTTCTGTGAATGGAAACTGTATTTAGGAGTAAACCCTTACCTTGAGAAGCAAGAGGTTGTGTGGTATATAGAGGAGGTGTGCAAGTTCCCCAGCTCTTACAGCCAAGTTCATATCTTTGTTTTTGTGAATTTTGACTTCTTCTGTGCTCCCCCATTGTGGAGAAATGTCGTCTTTGTTAGACTGAGCCTAGGGTGGCTATAAAGCAATGGGTTTGTATGAATCAGAACCACACACGTAAGGTCCATTAGTGTAGATATCCTAAGCACCAAGGGTTTGTCTTTCCTTCCAATCTATGAATGTCTTGCTTTCTATTCTGAGGCACTCTTGCACTATATTGCAGGAAATGCAGTATTGACAATCATGGAAGCAGAGTTAAAGTGAGTCCCATTGTATTGTAGCATTATGCACAGCACAGGTTGCAAAATTTGCCCAAAGAAGCAGCCTGCCTTAGTGACATATTGCTAATACTAGTCTGCTTACAGGTGCCTGATCTGTCTAATGATAGCTGATATATAAATATATAGAGATATGAATCAATGGGACAGTTTCTCTCTGTTGTGATTTCAGCAAAGACAAGGCTTTGTCTGTTTTCTCTGCTCAGTTCTGGCTGGCATTAGCTTTCCATCAAGAAACCATTGCCCCTTCTGGATTCTCATCTGTCCCAAACTCTGTGTGTCATCCTCCCTGTCCTTTCTCTTAACATTGTTAAGCCTGTTTCCCAAGGAGTCTTATTCGACCTGTTTGACAGAGTGCACTCCATCCTCTCTATCCCTGTAAAGGCCCTATAAATTTGGAATTTCAGTCCAATTTGACAGAGGGAGAAAAATCATTAAGAAATATGTGCTTTGAAATTGAGCGTGTTCATGTGTATCAGTATAGTCAAAAATATATCTTACAAAATTGCATTTCTGAAAGAAAACATCTGAGCAGAGGACAGACCCCAGTGAAGAGGGATGGTAGTGGGAGCATTTGTTTGTTAGTCACCTGTGGAAAAAAGGGATCAAGAGTGCTCTGCCTGGGGGCGGACGCTTTCCTTAGAGTACTTGCTCTGTCACGCATTCGTGAATCTCATCACGAACCATGATTGCCAGGGAACCAGTCTTCTCCAGTCATCCAAGTTCAGGTTCCTCCAGCATTTTCACTGATCCTGAAATCATCTCTACCTTTCTATAAGAGTAACAGCTAGAGGCACGAAGGAGCTGAGAGGTCCCAGTGAGCTCCACTGGGACTTAAGGGCAAATGACGGCAGGACAAGCAGGGAGGTGAAGTGACCACCTCAGGCTCTTAGCCGGAGTGGGTGAACCACCAGGACTGACTCACTGAATCACCAGTATCGCTGTTTTGCTGCTGATGATGAAAAGCAGATTTGCTGATGCTTTCGTGATTGGTGCTACATGACTTTGTGGAGCTGGGGTACCACTGACTGTGTGAGCTACTAGGCGATATACGAGATGTGCATTATACTCCATTATATATCTATTGTAATAGAAAGGTAAATCCTTTTTTTGCTTTGTTTGGGTAGGATACGCAAACCTAAGCAGAATTCAGGATCTATGGCTGTATATATCACTATTATTCATAATCTTCCTCCCTCCCAATCTTTCCTGTTGTTTTCCATGTATTTTTTTCTTATGTATCATTGCTGGTAGTGATGGCGTTTTTCTTTGTCAAGTCTTGATTTTATCTAAAGTGATAAAAATGGAAAGAAAACCTCAGTTGCATAAGAATGCTAGGTTACACTGCATCAAAACTAGTGCTGTGTTATTTTTCAATAGCAGATAAATTTTCTCAGAGACTGACTTTGTAATTTATCCACTGGGGAGCTAGATAATACAACAGCACCCTTTGAGATGATAACTATTGCTGAAGTAATGTTGGACAGATATTTGTCTGTGAACATTTATGTTAAGTAGCTTGATATTATTGCCCTTTCCCAGAAGGAAATGATATTTTAATATAGTATTCCCAGGCTATATTCCAGTTAACAATATTAACTTTACACAAATTTCTGCTGAAGTTATATTCAGCAACAAAAGTTCCTTTAAGAAACCCCAACCATGTAAATATGGTAACTGAATCCTTGTGTAGTTGAGCTACAGAGTAATGATATGCCAATGCCTGAATGTTTCTTTGAGATCACATTGGTTTCCTCTTGGGATAGCTGAAAAAGGTCAAGCAGCACAAAGTCAAGGAGGGAATAACAATTAAGGAAACTGATCCCGTATGTCACCAAATAACCTTTCCTATTCTTATGTGACTCCTTTAAATTAATATGGTCAGATGTGAACATAAACATGCCCATGCTTTTCTAGTAAGACTGACAACTTATAATAACGTTTGTAACACTACAGGTACCCTTTTTGTCTGTGAACTCAGTCAGTACTAAATACTGCTTTGTCTGCCATTGAAAAAGCCTGTCAGCCTTTTTGTTTAGCCTAAACTCTGCTCCAGATATATTCTGGATGAGATGCAGGGCTGAAGAATAGATTGAAGGATGGTGGTTTGCAGCATGGATACATACACAATAAGGAAGTTTCAGGTTTCTGAGGCAGTTCCTGACAAATGTCTCAACCAATATCTCTCACAAAACCATAGAAACATGAGAACCTAAAGAGAACCCTTCAGTTTAGATAATATCAATGCCATACAGCTTAACATATTGTTGGTTTTGGTTTGGGGGTTTTTTTGAAGATGATGTCTCAGTTATGATTTCTCCTTTAATTTTCGTAATAGAGTTTGTCCCCACAAATTTAATTTGTTTATATTTTTCACAAAGCATGTGTGTCTAAATGCGAAGCATAGACTCTTAAATGAAAAAGGGCTTGTAAAGGTAATTCCTAAGATATTTTTATGTTTTTCATTTTACATTTATATTTCTGTTATGTAGATGCAAGGAACATTCATGTGAAAAGTAAGATAATTTGTACAGTCAAGTGTTTCAAGTTAAAGATCTCACCAGTTGAAGAAATGTAAGCATTTCATCCTAATTCATATTATTCTGCCACCATTATTTTGTATTTGATGGTCCCTTAAAAATCACTTAAGGAAACACTGAAATCAGCTAATGAACAGTGTGCTTTAAAGTGCCAAGGGTGTCTTTTTAATAGGTATCTGTGTTATATAATGCAGAGTTTTGTACCGTACACTGACTCTGACTATTTATAAAGCAGAAAGGAATTATGAAATAGTGGATATATTGTCATACTCCATTGTTTAAAACAAAGCGTATTTTAGATGACCGACATTGGGTTTTCAAGTTTGAAATTTTGGCTCTGCATGTTTACTTTTTATGGGCTCTGAATGGAGAGAAAATGAGAAGAAATATGTATTCCTTCATTTACAACTTATAAAGAGATATGTGCCAAGAAAACAAAGAAGGAGAAAAGAGTGATGTGTATAAAAACAAAGAATCCAGAAAAGGAGGAATGGCACTTGAGTAAAAATTGCAGAAGTGCATTCATGAATCTCAGATTATTACAGATAGGCAAATCTTATTTTTGAAATTTCTGCTGTTGTAAGGATGAGTGTTGAACTCTTAAATGACATAGAATGACTTGTCATGTTTAAATTAAAATAGAAAATTTTACTGTTCTTTTCTCATGTAACTGAAATGTTGTGAGGATAAATCTCAGCTTGAATTGATGTAAATTGTGTGCAAGTAAGCAAAACCAAGAAGTTCTCAGACTCAAATTTTTACAAGCTGAATAGCCTAACCATGAGCCGGATGAATACCGTGTGTTGAGCCATCTCTGCAAAATGTACAGCAAAGCTGAATTATTGTCAGACAGCACTAGTTCAATCCCTAACATGGATCTTAAAATAATATTAACCATAGTTAAATAATGTATACCATCATTTGTACGAACCTTCTGCTTATGAGTAAATGTCTATCTAAACATAGTAATTAAAACTTCCTTAGCTTAGACGTATGCTGTCACTATTTTCTTTACTTAGCTGTGAGAATTGGTATAAAAATATTGCCTTATTAGGTGATGGTAAATACAATTTTGCATGCCTCTCCCAGTTGCTATACCATGACATATCAAGGTCAACAAGGATTGCGAGAAAATGTTCTTTCAAATGGTGAAGGCTTAGTTATTTTAGACAGAAGTAATATTCCAACTATAACGTGTTTTGTGGTATTAACTATTCTAGACTTTTAATAATAAGACTTAAAAACTAGAAAGATGTTACAATAATTGAATAAAATATTCAATCTTCTTAGATGGAACTGTGTTTGACAGTGGACAGAAAACAGAAATAGTTACAGAAATTAAACAGGTGGAAGGATAGCAAGGGGAATGGGTAACAGTGGCCTGCAGGAGTAGGAGATGTGCTCTGATGGTCCCTGGGAACCTCTTCCATCCCTGCACTGCTGTGTCACCTCCCACACCTGCTTTAGAGCTGCACAGTTACACAGCTATCTGGATCATAATTCATATATGGAGGCATACTTCTCTGAGGTTTCACAGGAGAACACAGTAAACAGCTAAAGAAGAGATACTTAACACACCTGTAATGACCAAGGATTTATAGCTCTGTGTAAAAGAAAAATGTTGATTTGTGATATTCAAAGAACAGAAGAGCAGAGGGCAGCAAGGAAGCCTGGTATGACATAATGTATACAAAGTGAGCGTGATGGATGCATATGTAGTATATTCATTTAATTACTAATACATAAATATATCATGCGTTGAAATGTTATACTTTTAAACTGAAATCCTAGTGAGAAACTGGAACTTATAAAGGAAAGATCTTTGTTAGAGATTTAAGGTTTAATTTGATTTGCACAGGAGGGATAAAATTCACACTTATTCTAACATTTAAGTTGATTTTTCCACCTTCTCTCTTTCCTTTTAACTGAGCTATAATACTGGCTTTTGCGAAATCCAAAATACATTGTTTGTTGGGGTTTTTTAATTAATTCCTAAGTAAAAAATTTATAAAAGTGAAAGTCTGGTCCCAGTGAAGTTCTGGGTTTTTTTTCCAAAACAAATGGGACTATAGTTTCAGTTGTCCTTTTTGTGTTTTAAACGTGATGCAAGGCACTATGGCTATGTGTATTATTGCTAAATAAGAAGACAAGGAACAAATCCCTGATCCCAGCACTGAGCACACTGGCTGGTTTGTGTTCACACTGCTGAAGACTAAGCCCCTGTTAAAATGCCTCCCCCCAGCAAAATATTTGATTTGGGCAGAAAAACCTTAAGTGACGCAAACAGAGCTAGTGAGTAACTTAACTAATGTGGCTCACCAGGGGCTCAGACCTCGACCTCACCCCCCAGCCCTCTTTTATTTGGCAGTATAGACAGCATGCAAAATTTCACCTGCTGTGCTCTGTGCTTTGGATGTTGTACCAACATGTACTGGAAGGTTTACAATCACTTAAATATGACAGTATTTCTACACAATTGTTCTTTTGACTATGTGATGACCTAATTTTCCACAGGAATTAGATGTCTGTTTAGGTAGCTTAGATCAGGAAGAAATGTTGTAGAGAATAGTCTTGATATAACCTTGCATGTAGGCAAAATGTAATATTGGTACAGCTCTGCTACACACTTTCCCTTAAAGAAAAATTATATACCTTTTCTTTTTTTTTTTTTAATATGGTAACCATATCTAAAGACAAACACCATTTTGTGTTACCCAAGAGGAAAGTAGGCACAAAGATGAGTGTAAAACACAGAGTCAAAGACCATTTTAGATTTCATTTGCTTTGTGATAGTCACTGTGTGGTTTTAGGTTGGATTATTTTTAGTGTACTGTTTAACATTGGCCGGACTTTAAAGTTCCTTTTGATTTTTCCACAATTTTAAATCTTGTGTGAACATTAAAGCTTGACTACATTTACTCAGCTTTGCTATTTAATTCTCCATAACCCCAGGCAAACCCTGATCATGTTAGATCTGTGACAGAGCAAGCTCTTTGTTGCCATTTAAGTAGATTTTTACTATGTAGAGTTAGGAATAAAGCTTAGGTCCTCAGAGTTGTGTTCTGATGGTAGCTTTGTCCTCCCATTCCCTATATCAAGATATTATATTCCTAACCTTGGAATTGCACCTCTAGCACATGTAAAGCCAGTTAAAATCTTTGACAAGCTGTACTTAGATCTAATTGCAAGATCAGTGTGTCCAGTATTTCCTTAGATATGCTTTTTTTTTTCTTTACAAATGAGTTCATGTTTACCGCTGCTTACACCCACTGAGATGCGATCCATAGGTTCTCATGGGTGAAAGGAGGAAAAAGGGTTTCTGATCTCAGAAGGGGCTGGCTGGCCATAATAGCAGGACTCAGTGAGGTGACCTGATACCCAGGCGAGCAGATTTTGTGCAAATGCAGCCTTTGAACTGACTCTTCTTCATGATAAATTAAAAAAATATATATTTATTTTCAAATTCACTGGTCTGTGGCATCCCCTTTCTGCTAACAGAACAGCTATCATTCTGACTAGTCCCTTTTTTCTGTGTCTTATTTGATACAAGCTTCTCCCCCAAAACCACTGTGCTCTGTTTCCCTGTTAGAAATACAGTAGATCCGCTTTCTTTTACAAATGACATAACTAATCAGATTCTGAAGGGAAAAAATCAAGACAGCTAACACATATTCATTACCGTGAGTGTTGTGCAGGCTGCATTTTTTTCCTCACAAGATTGATTAATTAAATATTTATGAAAGAGAAACACCTGGCATACTTCCATAAACAAATAGGTCTCCTGTGGGTTTGCAACAGCTGAGGAGAGTTTTGAGGGACCGCAGGGATCTCAGGGTAAAGACTTCCTCACAGCTTGAGTTCTTACACATTGCTGTTTCTCATAAATATGCACCAACACACAAATAATTTCTATTTTGAAGACAGAAAGTGCAATATCAACAGATGAAATCCAAAAGACAGCCAAAGAGAAAGGTAAAGATTAAGCAGAACAGAAGTGCTGTATGTGGGGAAAATGGCTCATTTTTATTTATCTAAGAAAGGTCTAAAGCTAAGGAGGCTCAGACAACTGGGGCTCCTGTTTTAAGGTATTTGTCTAGGGCTGCTAGTTAAATAGTGAAAGCCTTAGGCTGAAGAGATCTGTTGAAATCTAAGGGCAAGGGTTAAGAAATTATGCAAGACACCTAAAAGTGGGAAAATCACTCTGTTCACTATTTCAGCTGCTCTGCCAGATGGATCTGCTTTATAGATACTTCCCTGACTCTTCATCTTCAGTGGAATGTTTTCACTGGTATGTCACTGCTTTAAAAATAAAAATTATTGTGCCACTGACTTCAGCTACAATTTAGCTGGCATGATTGCTTCTATCGACCATTGCTTTACTGTGGCCAGTTTCTTACAACTGATTGTTTTAGTTCTTAGGAGTGGAAGTAATGTAGCTGTTAGTGTCAAATTCTTGTGTAATATCTTTTACATGTGCTTACATGCCATGTGCTTTCTGTATGTTGTATTATACTTCATCATACTCCAGCTATGATTTTTTTGTTGGGAAACCTTAGAAACTGGCCAGCTGCACTGAAGCTCAGAACTTTAAGGTTCAGCCTATATGGGAAATGATCAAGACGTATTAATTGTCTTGTGTTTCTGAGGACAAACTCTAAAATTAGTTGTTCTGATGAGAGTTTCTGATATTGGTCAAATGTTAATTTATTTCTCAAGTTCAGACACAGCAAAATGTATAGGTTCACAAATTTTTAAAATGCATTTAAAAAAAAAAATTGAACTTGCTTTTATTCTTTACCAAAGCTGGACAAATATTAGAAATAAAGTCCTTTGTCATTTGGCATTCTGAAAGTTCAAATGGTTAATCGTTGAACTAATACAGATCAAACTTTGGATGTTTTTTGATTTGGTGGGGCTTTTTTGGTCAAGAGGTTTTCCTCCAGTCAGTATATTGTGTTTGAATGGAGTAATTCTGCACTGTGAATTGTTTTAAGGATTAAAATCGAGAGGATCATAAACATGTCAGTCTATTTAGGGAAAGAAAAGTGAAGGGTTTTTGATGAAGTTCTGCAAACACAACTGGTTTGTAGTGATAAGGTCCAGTGATGCGTATCATAAAGGGGACATAAAGCAGCATTGTGTTTAGTATTAAGAGCAGGTAGTACTTTGTCTTCTAGGTAACCTCCGTAAGGTGAAATGGGTTTGTTGCTAATCCTATGAAATTTGGTCAAAAAGCTAATTAAGTAAATAGAAGCTCTTTCATGTGCTGCAGTATACCAGAGGTGAGGTTTTACATGCTTTTACTTGTAGTGTGCATACTTTCACTGTATGAGTTTTGGGGGAAAGTTTGCTTGTACAGAATGCAGAATCACCTTTTACATGCCACCACTTTTTGCCATGTTAATCTCTTTTTTAATTAGTTTCACATGTTTCTCCAGAAATAATAAGCATTAATATGCAGTATATCTCGATATAATACGTTTTCAAAGGGTGGTTACAAAGACTTATTTAATCTAGAGCAGACTTCTTGCATACCGGCAGTTTCCCTTGGCTTTCCCTAGACATCTATAATAACAGTATAATGCATTCCAAGTTTAACCTGTTTCTTTAATGAAGGTGTTGAGCCTACATTCTGTAAAAATCTAAAATCACTCTTTGAAATTAATGTGAATACTAGTTGTCCAAGGATTGGAGAATTCAATCCCTAACCATCAAAATGTATTGTAATTGTGAAGATCTTATGGTGAAGATCTTAAATGTCCTGACTAGAAAGAATATTAATACTGAGTGGTAGCAGATAGATCTTGATTTAATAAAATGTCTCTATTTCCTGCTAAGCGAAAATGATCACAGGATTGTTTAAAAAGGATGAACCATTGAAATCACCTTGTTAGATATAAATACTTAATAGCATCCATTATAATGAGATAAAAAGTGATGGTTGTAAGGTCAAGTGTGAGAAGGAGAGAGTTCAAAGACAGTGTAGACCCTTCAATATAATATAGCCTAGCTTTAAAAGGGAGAGAGGAAATGCATGGCTTGATGAGAAGAAAAGCCTCATGTAAGCTTGATAAATATTCAGGGTTTGTGTGTAATGAGAAATGGAATCTGATGAATGAAATGTCATGGTAAAATCATTTTAATCAATAATAGAATGTGTCATTATTCAGACCATAGTAATATATCTTCTTTTTATTCTTTCCCTGTGGTATGCTTTCCTTCCATTTTCTTTTTTTAACTGGTTTTGGGGTTGGGGTTGGTTTTTTTGTTGGCTTGAGATTGGTTATGCTAGTGTAATGTTGTTGCAACCTTTCTTCTGCAGCTAAAATATTGAATATGTAATGTCACAATTCTAGACATAAACCTAGGAAAACAGATTAGTATATGAAAGCACACTATTTTCTAGGAATAGTTATGTATTCAAAAATCATTTGGTCCCCCTAACTGATACTTTTAAATATAAAATTGGGACTGGATTACATTAGATGTCATATGTGTGTCAGGAGTGCTTGTTCAGACTCTTGGGTAATGTAATAACGACCCCAGTGTAAATAACTGTGGATAAATTATGTACTATTGCATGCTAGTTGTCATTTACTTTGTTGCAATGTTTACTTTAGCATTATGAGTTCCTTATTTTTCATTATTGAGATCTTGTGTTATGGCAGTAAAAATGATGATTTTATAATGCCTTCTGATGATAATGCTTTATCATCCTTATGGACTCTGAAAATGCTGATGTTCGTTTTGAACGTTAAGCAGATAGTTTTTCAGTTTACCTTCATAATTTCATGGAGAAAGTAACTGAGAGGTATTACTGTAACTCAAGGTTTGGTTTTGACAAAACCAGAACCATGTTCTCTTGACTGCTACTTTCAGTCCCGAGACCATCTTACTGTGGACCTCCCAGCTCAGATTTTGGAGTGTGCAGGAGACACAAATCTGCATATCACATTCCTTTTCAACTATTTGTAAGCTTTCTAAAAGTCTTGGTGATGAGCAAAAGCAGCCAACCAGGAAGCACTGCGGAGTGAATGAGCCTAATGGAAAAAATTGTTCCTTGGTATTGAAAAATTACGATGCCTTTAGAACATCTTAAGTGTTGATTTTAGAAAAACAGATTGAGACAAAATCTTTCAAGGACCTTTAACTGTTGTCATATAACAGTCACATTTATGCTGAAACCAGATTGGGAGAAGTAATATGCAAAACTTCTAAAGCAGGACAGGGAAAACCTTATCCCCCTGTTACTATGTTGTTTGGGTTTTTTTTTTTTTTAATTTATCTTCCTATACTTGTTCTATGAATGTCACCTACCTGTCTCTTAAATTTTGGGGGAAAAAAAAAAAAAAATCTCTGCATGGTATCTCACCAAAGCAAAAGAGCTGATAAAGGACTTCTTACACATATTTATCCATCTTTTGTTTGTTTGATTGTCAGTAGCTTATTATTTGGCAATACTTGAATTGGTATTTTTCCTTTACTGTAGCAACAGCATGGACTGAATATAGTCCATATATTAATATCAAGTGTTTATTTTTGTTTGGATCAATTTGGCTTAATGTCATTCATGTCATTAACATTTTACAGAAATAATATTGATGGAAGATATTGATCCCTTTTGCAGAAGCCATTGTATTCGTTGTGCTGAAGGCTTACAAATGTTTGATCCTACATTAGCCACAGCAATTGTTTGATATAGTCTATAAGCTCAACACAGCCAAACCCAAGTAATCATTGATTGAGGCATTGGGGAATGAAACCCAGATCCAGGAATGAATTTTGAAATGCTGGGCTTCCATAAGCAGGCTGCTGACCTCCTCAGGCACTGTACCTCCTTCCTACACCAATTTTGCTGCGGAAGGCACAAAAAGATAGTGTTAACAAGGCTCCCTGTTGGTAGCTATTTTGGCAGCTAAGGTTTTTACCTTTGTACAAAGCCTTCTCTCTTCCTGGGGTTTTGGAAATGGTGGCACAAGAAGCATGGTTCTCCTCCCCCTTCTCTTTCTATCCTTTCCAGCCTAAATTAATTTCCCCCACTTCAGTGTTGGGAAAGAGGAGGGGCAATGGCAGAGTGTTTCAGCGGGAGGAAGGGAGGGAGATGTGAACAAGATGCCCCTGCCTCCCTTCTCTGGACCTGCCCAGCCTGAGGGGTTTGGAGAAGAGGAGCACCCTTCTCCTGGCTGCCTCCCCACATGCCGCAGCGGCTCTGGGTGCCAGACCCGAAGGAGGGACATCCCACAGCCGACTTCTTTCCCAGCCTTCAGTAGTTCCTTTTGGATCGCAAAGACTGGTCCTTCCTATTCCTACCTGATAAAAGAGTTCTCTTTCTGTCCTCCTTGTTGCCCATGCGCCGGCACTGGGACAGTTGCTTTTGCAAGTATACATATTTTTTTATATGCTTCCTGAATACATAATTTTATGTAAACACACAAACACAAAGTAAAATCCCACTTTTAGAGGTGTCAACGCTGCACAGTGCCCCGAAGGGATACAATAATATTGTTAGGTGACTAACATGGAAATTGCAATGTCCATGTGTGATGAATTAGCGTGTTATTCATGCCTTAAGGGTCCTATACAGCCCACTAAAAATTTGCTTTGTATTGTCTGACTTTGGACAAATATCTTAAGGATATTTATAGCTGCATATCTTTAATACTTCTGTTAAAAGAGTATAGTGAAATTTTTTCAGGTTACAGATGAAGAGTCATGTAGCTTGAAGATTCCTACCACAAAGCAGTTAGAGCAAAACATATTAATACAGGATTCCTCATGCTGTTTTGCAACAAGGATATTTAAAAATCAATGAGCCTTGCTGAAGGTCTAGGTACTCCAGAAACTCAGTTACTGATGATGCTTAAGTCAGAGTACATATTGTCATGATATAACAATACCTGTTGCTCAATGCTGGTATTAAATTTTTACTTTCTTATAGGGGGGTAGACCAGAAAGAAATTAAATAAACTTTCATGGTTAGGAGGCAAGTATGATTTCTTCAAGTTCCTTTATTTTTATTACATGAAAGATCATTTGTGATGTACTAGAAGGATGAAAGTCTAACTTTAAAATGTAAAAATTAAAAATGCTTTTTATATTATGCAGGGCCTTCCTGTTTCAGATGTGGCAGTTTTAGGAAGCATTGCAAATAAAGGAGTAATTACAGGTTAAGACTTTTGTTTAAAGTTAGTATGTACAAAAGATAGAAAGTATTTGAGAAGAGTTGCTGTACAGTATAAATACACCTTTTAAATACTTGTTTATGTAGGCATTGAGGAGTGTTGTTTTTTCCTCTTTTTTTTTAATTTGAAATCAAAACTCTTATAAGGGTGCCTACATAAACATAAATAAATACATGTAGTAAAGAAAAGGGAAAAACATATTAAGTATGTGTCTGTGTATTTCAACACATATTCAAGGCTTGTAATGTGGTACAATTAAAATTTTCTCCCCATTACATAACCAAAACAAATCCTTTCTTAAAACTGTGAATGAGTTTAGGTAGTGTGTTCACAACTGATAATAAGCTATCAGCTGCTAAAGTTTACAAAACTGTTTAATTCAAAAAGTTGCTTGTCTTACTCAAGGTGCGTCAGCCCCTCAGCTTTTCTGTTGTAGTTAAGTATCTTTAGCCTTACAAAAAATGTTTTAACTGGAAATATGTATTGTAGTTGTATTCTTTTTTCAAATAAATGCAAGATAAGTTAGTGTGGCATTGGGACTTCTAATGGAAATTTATGGCAGTTTTAGCATAAAATAACAAAACTACATTGACTGAGAAATGTGAACAGAATTCTAATGTGTGTTTAACTGCTGGCTGTTAGTTTCAATGAGTATGAAATAACACTTACTTTATAAAGGACATAGTAGTTACTATATACAGGAACTGAAAACTCTCTTCAGATTCATTATGCAACTTACCATATGCTATCAAAAGACTGCTGACTTCTTAGGGGATCTTAGAGTGCAATGATCGCTAACCAGGGTATTAGAAATATTTTTGAGGTAAGTAATAACTCTAACCCTTAATCCCTGTATAAACTGGATTAATTTTAAAATACTGGTCTGCATATTGGTACTTTGTGACGAAGTTATCAGAAACAACGTTTCAGGTTTTGAAGCTGAAAATGAACTTGCATTCACAAATTTTTTTAGTACACCTTGAACAAAGCTATTACCTAAATTTCAAACACATCTTTGAGTATGGGGGAATGTACTGTGTGTAACATCTTACTGTTAAGAGTAGGTGCTGTAAAGAAAATCAGAGTTGAACTCTGTGACCATTAGCTTTCTCGATATTAAGAAAATTCTGATAGGCATCCCCAAGAATTAACATCCATTCAAGGAAGCTAGTCTGAATTAGTCCCGGTAAGAGCCTCTCATTTTCTCTGCTGATGGCTGTTACGTCTTGCAAATACCTCTCTGTAGTTGCTTCAGCCTTTAAAGAATAGCATGGAGGCAGAAATGCTTGAGTCAATTTGCCTTTCTTGAAGTAGATGTTGATATGGAGAAGTGCCTTATTTGAGAAATGTGAACATGCTTAAAGTTTTGAGGATTAACTGGAGTTGTATGATATGTTTGAAAAAAGAAACCACTTTTTTTATCAATAGCAACTTCTGTGTTAAAGTTGGGGGGTTTGTTGTCTTAGTTCTTCAGAACACAAAAATTATATAGAAGGTGGTGTGATAACACCAGTTGGTTGTACTCCTGAAAGAAACCCACAGCTGTCTTCACAGGACTGTGTCAGAGCAGCCCCTCACCTAAAGATGGCTGGCTGTTAATCAGACATTCTCAGTGACAATATAATAATAAAAGAGCCCATTTTGGTTTCTTTCATTTTCCAGTATGTTCACGTTGGGATTAAAATATTGAAGATGGGCCAACAAATGTCAGTGTCTAAGGCACTAAAAGCAGTGCTAAAGCATGATGGATATCTAGTAACACGTTATTGCTCTCTATTATCTGCTCTTGGCTAGATGAGTGATTTGTTCTTGGCTTTAAAATAAATAATGCAGAGGATCCAAAGAGGCCATCTCTCAGTTCCTGAATCCAACTTGAAACTGTGATGAACACAGATATTACTAGTTGTTGTTGTTCTTTTTTAAGTAACAAAAAATAGGGCAGTAGTAGAATTTGGTGCCTCTTTTTGTTGAAAGTGGAGCAGTTCAGGGAATAAAGATTAGTTCCACCAAGTTCCTCACCATGAGTACTAAAAAAAGCAGAGCTAATGAAGGCATTTTTCAGAATTAATATTATGATATATTTCAAACCTCAAAATAACTCCTTCTTTCAAAACTTTCTATTATTTTTAAAAATGAACAATTAAAACATTGCTTTGAACAGAATATAGTTTCTTCTCACATGACTGCTAAAAATCAGTTATTTGCACTGTTCTATATGACTGTTTTTTTTCTCTCGTATTCCTGAATGTTACAAGATCTTTTCTGATTTATAAACTTTGTTAACATTGGTGACATGAGAGAAACTTTCAGACAAGGTTTACTATTTTGTTTTCCAACCCAGAAACTGATGACATGATAATGCCTGCCTCTGAGACAGGTTTTTGATTAAGGAGTAGAATTAGCAGATAAAATAAGCTGCTAATTTAAAGACTGACCAGACTATTTAGATAAAATCAAGCTGCTCAATTTCTTTGTTTCACCTGTCCTTTGATATTTGTTTACAGATGGGCAAGTAAATTACTATACCATAGGTTAAGGAAAGAACATAAATCCCCCAAAATTACTATGGTACTCCCTCCCTGCCCCCCCCCCCCAATAAAAAATAAAAATTCCTGAGGTTTTTGACCAACTATGTTTCTGCTCAAAATATTTGTTTTTCTTTTTGAAGTGGTTTTTAAGGCACAGGAGGGCAATTTGCCTTAAGGAGTAGCAAAATACTTCATCCAATAATTTCCAGAGAAGATTTCTGATGTTAAGCAATTTTTAAAAATCTATCTCCCCTTTTGGTTATGAATATGTATCTCTTAGAAGGGCCAAATATTTAATATCATCATTTAGTATCTTAATGACACTCCAGATTACCCATCAGAGGTTAGAAAGGAGGTCCAGCTTAGCTGAAGCTATGAGTCTCTATGTTTAACATAAATAAAAGCTATTCACCAAGATTAAGAAGCTGGTGCCTGTTGAGAGTTAAAACCAAGTGATGTTAATGTACAAAAAAAAATCCATTATTCTTAGCACAAACAATGGAGGCAATTCCAGCCTGGGGAGCTCTTCTTGGGTTTTAGTTAGTGGCAATACGCTCTCTACAGAACTGGACAGCCCAATACAGGGAGACCTCTTTATATACAGGATGTAGCATAGACAAAAGCATGCTATCTGCTTTTTTTTTTTACCTTTTAATGTCAGATTTAGTTCCGTTTCTTTTACATATGCAATACATATACTGTAATTAGTACACTAATAGCCTGATAAAACTAGGCTGATATTAAAGCTCCTTTGCTGTTTTTCTGAACAAAATCCCAAATTCATGAGTATTTAGAGAGAATTTGTAATTGAGAGGAGAACATGATCCAGGAGCAACCTGTATTTCAAAATAACTCTGTAAAAATAGCATAGGATGCTAGTCATGATTAATAGGAGGGATAAGGGGAATATTATGTCATGCTACTCTGAGAATCTTGCAACAATCTTTAGAAAATGTTACTTGTCTTAGCACATTTTTGAGATGTTAATGCCCTAAAACCTTTCAGCCACTTTTCGTATGAACCATATATGCTTCTTTTGTGTTCACTTTGAAAATGAATTTGAAGCTGGATCCACTAAGCTTATGTGAACTTGCACACATGTGGAGCTGTTGAAATGAAACATCACTTTCTGAATGAGATTGCCGCGTTCTGAAATAATTTGGAGTTTGGAAAAGAGTCAGAAGCTGGCAATAGATTTACAGGAAGTAAATTAAGGATGGAGAAATAATAATATAAAAAAACCACCAGCAATTTCAGTTTGGGTAGTGCTTGAATTGAAGTGCATGGAAGACAGTATAGGTAAAGATGCTTTCTTAAGCTCTCCCACCCCCACAACCATAAAAGTGATACTGGTGTGTGACCACTACCTCCCTATTGCCTTACCTGTGTCATTTATTGTAATACCTATGAGTGAAGATTCTTGGTTCATGGCAAATGTCTGATTCGTTATCAATATGGGTTTTAGACCCTATTTCTGTTTTCAGGAGAAACTTGGAAGCTGCTCATCTTTCTTCAGTCTCAGAAAAACTTCTCACTGGTGTAATGGTATGCAAATACTGTATTTTTGGAGGGCATATGTACACAAAATCAGGCCCCGAAGGGGGATTTTTTTTTTTTTTTTTAAATAAGATTGCAAGTAGATACGCAAAATAAATCATTCCCACTGCCTAATTTCTTCTCAGTGTTTCTCCCAATTGGTGGAACTTTCAAATATGGAGTAATTCTTACCACAAATATTTTACAAACTCATATGGTTAACTTCATCTTTTCAAAAAAGAAAGTAGTCAGGACCGTAGAATCAGTTTTCTCTCTCTCTGCTCTTCAAGAAATTTGGTAGACTTAATTTTCATGTTTGCAATCTGTTTCCTTTCTTGACAAACTTTATAGAAGTGTTTCTTATGTGAATAATTGACTAAAATAAAGTTAACCTGTTCAGTACAGCTCCCAAGACTCAGTATGAATTTTGCTTAAAATGGGTGGAACGCTGGATTGCCACAGACTCCTTTGTCATGGGAAAGATTGAAACCCCATTAAGGGAGAGTTGTGTGTGGCCCCACCCCCGACACATCATGCTTCTTATGTAGAGTCCTTATCCCAAAACTATGGCAATAACGGGGATAACATTCCCTGTGTTCAGAGGAAATAGACTGTGCAATCTGTCTGTTGGCTGATTTCCTTGCTTACAATAAAACTTTCAACATGGTAATGAAAACTCTTGGGTTTGTTATAGCAGAAGTTTTAAATGGAGTATTTTACACCACAGCACAAAGAAAGAGAAAATCTGTTCCTCATAAAACTCAGAAAAATATAAGTGACTTAGCTGAACTGTTTTTGCGGAATCATAGATTTATTATTCATGTCAGAGTGAGCCATTTGATAATGTTGACAACTTCCTGCAATGCAGAGGCTATATAATTTCGCAGAGGATTTTTTTTCATCAGGCCAATAACTTCCTGTGTAGTCCACATATATCCACAAGAAGATAACGACTCTGGGGATTTCAGTTTCCGTCATGCCCCTAGGAAATTGTTTACTGTTATTTTAACTGTTTTAGAAACTGAGCTTATCTAATTTTTCAGCTTGCAGCCTTTGGATCTCTGTTAACTTTGTATTTCAGATTGAAAACCTTTGCACTATCAGAAAGACCGTATTCTCTTTACTCGCCAGTGATAACAGGGAAAGAATGAGTCAGGATTTAGGTTCTGAATCTATTCCACTGGTGTGCAGCATGGGAGATCAGGAAGGACTGCTTAATAAGGATGAGTGGTTTGTTAAACTTGCATACCTTTGGTATATATTTGATTCTTTGTCAGGGGATGGGTGACATGCCTTTTTTTGCTGGTATGCTTATAAAAGATTTTCAAAGATTCACTGAATTGATGCTCATTGTAAACAGTAGCATATGGAAAGGATAGGTAGATGGTGTAAGAAGGTTTGTTAGTGTGTTATGACTCAAAATTCATAACCATTTTATAATACATAGGATGGAGAAATATCCTGCCTGAAAACTAGAACAAAATGTGGCTGATGCTCTATTGTAACCACGTAATGCCACAGCCACCAGAGAACAGTAATGGTTCAAGAAGTACTGATGTTCCTATCTTCTCTGAAGGTAAAACAAGTATTTCCCCCAAATTAGGTCACATTCATAATGAAACAGAGAACTTGTGCCACAGCCATTATTCTAATAACATCCATCTGTAAAGTTGCTTCTCTGTTATTATAACCATGTCTTGGCTCAGAAGTTTGCAAAAATCACACACTCAAAATAAGTAATAAGGTTATCAGAAGATGGGAGGAAATGCTGCTTGGAAGGAAACACTTAGAGGAGCTTATCCAATGCCAATGCATCTGTTGAAAAGCTGTTAATTTTAGGACAACACTTATGTACGGGAAAGCAAAGAAAATCATTTCAGCAGGTGGCATAAGATTGGGGGGAGGGGACGACTTCTGACAAAACTTTGTTATATTGTGTTAGGGAATGGCTTCCTTAAAGTTAGTACTCTGTGGCTTTACCTCCTATACAAATATTCCTGAATAAGAAAAAGTAGAATGAATGTAATTTGCAAGCAATAATTATTTCAGCAGAGGACAAAAATGCATGCATCCATGTGTTATTTTGGAAACTGCCCTGCTTTATTCCTGTGTTCTTGGTGATATCTGTGAAGGCCAATCAGCAATTTTTCAGCTGTGGACAAAGTAGATATGAAAGGATGGTTGCAGGCAGCCGTTCCTCCACTTCTCTCACAAGCTGCATTTCAGCACTGAACTGTGCAGATTTGCACCAGATCTGGCTGTCTTCCCAGACTGGTGCACTAAGCTCTTTAAAGGAAAACCTCATCACAGTATTCACAGGAGTACATATGCTCATGCATACATTCAGGCTCTTAAGTATATGTTTTTGGAAACTTTCATAGCTTACATGGAAGCAAGGGCTTTTATCTCACTTTTACAGGTGAGGAACTAGTGTTTGTCTACCTTAGAAGGTGAGATGGTCAGATATTTGCCTTGCCCGTGCTACAGGCTTTCATAGAAGCCTGTATCCTTCCATGTAGGCCTGCCCCAAATAAA
Organism: Harpia harpyja; assembly: GCF_026419915.1. Classification (NCBI taxonomy): domain Eukaryota; kingdom Metazoa; phylum Chordata; class Aves; order Accipitriformes; family Accipitridae; genus Harpia; species Harpia harpyja. The sequence continues at coordinate 30,964,822 of NC_068947.1, forward strand.
CAGAAGTTTAGACCCACTCCCAAGAGAATACAAATAATTTATATCATAGCCAGGAACAGATCCAAGATATCTTAATTTCTATTCTGTATTATTAATGTTTTGCAGATATCTGTCATGTCAAACTTTCCAGGAAGCCCAGGAGTTATATTCCATTTTTAATAGCAGCTATTACTCTGATTTCTTAGAATTAGCTTTAATCATTTTAGGAGAGTTGTACAGCAATCTGAAATGTCATCCTAATGCAATATTTTGATATAGCTCTCTCATGGCATATATAGAGTCATAGAACCATGGAATGGTTTGGGTTGGAAGGGACCTTAAAGATCATCTAGTTCCAACCCCCCCTGCCATGTTCCCCTGTCCAGGGACACCTTTCACTAGACCAGGTTGCTCAAAGCCCCATCCAACCTGGCCTTGAACACTTCCAGGGATGGGGCATCCACAGCTTCTCTGGGCAACCTGTTCCAGTGTCTCACCACCCTCACAGTGAAGAACTTCTTCCTTACATCTAATCTAAATCTACCCTCTTTCAGTTTAAACCCATTACCCCTTGTCTTATCACTACATGCCCTGGTAAAGAGTCTCTCCCTATCTTTCTTGTAGGCCCCCTTTAAGTACTGGAAGGCTGCTATAAGGTCTCCCTGGAGCCTTCTCTTCTCCAGGCTGAGCAACCCCACCTGTCTCAGCCTATTCTCATGAGGAAGGTGCTCCAGCCCTCTGATCATCTTCACGGTCCTCATCTGGACCCACTTGAGCCGGTCCTTGTCCTTCTTATGTTGGGGGCCCCAGAGCTGAACACAGGACTCCAGGTGGGGTCTCACAAGAGCGGAGTAGAGGGGCAGAATCACCTCCCTTGAGCTGCTGGTCACACTTCTTTTGATGCAGCCCAGGATATGATTGGCTTTCTGGGCAGCAAATGCACATTGCTGGCTTATGTTGAGCTTCTCGTCAGCCAACATCCCAAAGTCCTTGCCTCAGGGCTGCTCTCAATCGACTCATTGCCCAGCCTGTATTTGTGCTTGGGATGCCCAGATCCATGTGCAGGATCCATGTGCACTTGGCCTTGTTGAACTATATGGGGTTCACATGGGCCCACCTCTCAAACCTGCCAAGGTCCCTCTGGATGGCATCCCTTCCCTCCAGCGTGTTGACCATACCACACAGCTCGGTGTCGTTAGCAAACTTGCTGAGGGTGCACTCGATCCCAGTGTCCACATCACTGACAAAGATGTTATATATGTTAACACCTAGTTGCAGGTGCAAGCAAGAACAACCCTAAAAAACAAGCAGAAGAGTGAGAGAATAATAAAGCACATTTACGTTCTTTCTCATAGTACTAATTTCAGCTTTGTTTCTTGGGCATTTTCTTTCTCTCCTGTTGAGGTTTCTAGGAATAAACGATGAGAACCCTCAGCATGCTGCTTAGTAGTGTATTTGAGTTCTGAGAACAAAGTAACGTGTTTTTCTCAGTTTCCCACAAGCATTTAGCATCTCTTCAGATCATCTTTTAGTAATGGAGAATTATTAATGTAATGTAAAAGGTCTGAAGGCTGAAAGCATATACACTTTACTATGTTTTCATCCACCCTGACTCCAACACTTGAATTGTGCCTTTGAGCTTATTTCTAATTTGAAATTACAAAAACACCCACCTTATTAAAAAAATCATAATCTTGAATGACCTTTCTATGTAAGGTGGCAGTTCACTTGTAAAATGGTATATACAATTTTTTGCTGTGAGACAGCCAGATACAAATGAAAAAAGATACATTCTTTCTTGCATGGAGCAATACATGTAGCTTAATGAGCATCTTGCATTTGTTCTGAAATGCCTTTGGTCACTGAATATGCTGTGAATTAAAACTCACTTATCTACAAGCTTGATATGTACATTCTTATCATATTGCAGGAACTTTTATCAGAGTGACAGATGTGCAAGCATATACGGTAAGTGAAAGTAAAATGCATTGCAAAATGAATTTCCTTTGTGTGAGAGCTATGCAGTTGGGCCAATAAAACCAGTTTTTTCAAGTCATCTAGCTCATTTCACCAGTGAAGACTGCTATGCTTTTAACTGCTATGAAAACTGATTTCTACTTTTGGTTCTCTTTGCACCACAGGCTTCTGCTGAAAATTAGTTCTCACATGTAATGTTTTCAACCCCAACTGTGTTCGCCCTTGAAATCAGCCTACTGTATACAAGTATTTTGGATTGAAATACATACATTTTTTCTTTCAATTTAATGAAAAATTTCAGCCCTCTTGGTTTATTGATAGACCATCATGCAGGCTTCACAGCTCTGCTCATTGATAAGAACACCTACTGATAAATTTTATTAACCTCCCACTTTGAATTCTTATTAAACAATTAAAATAGTTAGATTACAAAAGGTTATAAAAATGTGTATTTTAAACTGTTCTCTTAGTTCCTGCTGATGCTGATTTCACTGCTGCTTTTAGTGATTATTGTAAGTGTAGTACTTTGTCCAAGTCTGCTTGGACAGACCACTGCTTGGGTTCTGAACACTTAGCCTTCTGCAAATAGTCTCATTCTAGCTGTTACTTTTGTTTGTAGTCTTTTGAGGATATAATTAATTTAGGATTCAGTAATTCAGGAAAGCCTAGAAAGTGTTCACTACTCAATCAGCATTATTTTCTATGTATTATGTCTCAGTTCAGACCAGATATTTTCTCTCCACTGCATAGGAACAAACACAATAATAGCATTGCAGTCTTGGTCATTCATAAAAATGAAACTGAGCTGGGTGAGACATCCAAGTTTAGATTGAACTTAATGGTATTGGCTTATCTGGAACGTTTCTTGGTTTATATATTTCTCAAACTCAGTGGTTAATCTGCATTGCCAAGAATATATGCCATTTCGTTGATCTCTGCTCCTGTGGAAGACAAGAACTGAACTCAATCTAAGGCAGCTTTTGGGTCTGAAGGAGCTAGGAATGAAAGGCCATTCTCTTTACTTGGAAATATATTGAATCTGGGCTTCAGTCTGTTCAGACCTTTTCCTAGCAGTTAGAGAAACAGGAAAATTTACTCTCATCTCCTTAGATTGCAGTTGGCTAAGAATTAAAATCTTGTTGGAAGTAATATTAGGCTTTGTCCTTATGGTTTGAAACAACTGCTCTGCCACAGGATAAATGAGTATTAGTATCACACCAAAAAGAGTGAATGGCACTTGTTTATTACCTTTATTACTTACTTATTACCTTATTTACTTACTAGATATATAAAAATATGTACCTATTACAAAAACATACCTATTATTTGGTTTCTTTTATGTAAAATTCTAATTCTCAATTGCATTATGCACAAGAGATGTATGGCCTAATCACAATATATTTTTGTTAAAATGGATTCCTTGAAACACATCCTCTGATGTAGTATTTCTTTGAAAGGTGAGGGAAGCAAGCTTCAAATAAGTTACTTCTAAAATATCATTGAATATGTGAGATTAAGCTACTGTGGAACACAAGAAGGTGCCTTGTGTTATTTAGAAAACAATGATGTGAATATTAAGTGCTGCATAAAAACATACAGAGAACTTGACAGTGTCCTGTATTCTCAAACTTCTTTTTAAAATATTCTTTTTCATCTTTGAGCAGGGTTTTAAAAGGCTTGGATAGAAAAATCTTTGATCACTTATCTTTTATATGGAGTCTGAGGGCCACCAATTCAGATAAATAGGTATGTATGTTGGATAGAATACTTTGAGAATACTTTTGTTAAAACATCATTGATATCTCCTCAGTCTGCCTTAGTTTATTTTTTTTCTTTTGAATCTAGCTATCATAGTTTAAACTAATCTCACTTACAGTTTGTTTTCAAAAAGCAAATCAGTCTTGCAAAGATAATATGACAAAAAGGGTCTGGGGAAAAATGATCCATCTCATCTACATACTTATATATGCATACACAAAATGTCTGGAGATGTAAAGGAGGAAATCATATTTTACCAACTCCGCTTAAAATAAAATATTGCTCTTAGGCTCAGGTTTGGTTTGCTAACTTCTAACCTAGACCTCATTTTTATTTTTAGCTTATAAACCTGTGAAATCAGGGACTGGGAATGAAAATGATAAGACACTTTATTGTAGCAGCACGACCAGACACCACTGTAATATTTTATTATGATAACCCATGAAGAGAATTCACTGTTAACTTGGGACCATACATAATAAAATACAAACACAGATAATGACTTTAACTCCTTTGCTTTATAGGGTGGAGATTATAGTAGCAAAGAAAGAGCAGACTGGACTGATTGTCAGAAAAATGTTCTTTCCAAATGACCTGGTGACCCACCAATTTAATTTTATTTTGTTTAAATTATATGTATTGAGATTCCAGCCATGAAATTGATTGCATAATGGCACTCCCCCTGAGCCCGGGGGAGTCCTGCTGAAGCAGGGATGCTGGAATATGCCCAGGCTTTTGTGGGTTTGGAACCATAAATACCAGCAGAGCTCACAGCAGTCCCTGCTGCCAAGGAATTTCTGCATCTTGTTAGTACATCTCGGGTTATTTATTGATATTTTATTTCTGGGGTTTGCATCTTAGGAAGCATAGATCTCAGTCAGAGGTGATCTTTAAGGTAGAATAGGCCAGCTCCAGTGAGCCTTTATTGATTTAGTGCTTATTGGGGAGGCAATATAGCGTCCGGTGTGTGTCATCAGGTGATGAGATAAAAAGGCTGTGTGCTTCTAAGTAACGAGCTGTAACAAACTCGAGCTCTTTCTAAGTCTCCTTTCATCTTCTCATGTGTTATAATGCAGTACCCAAGTACAGAGAGGATAAGTACACGGATTAGATTGACTGGGTCCACAGTCATTAGAGAAATATATGTTCCCTTGGCCATTAGCAGGTGGAAGAACAATAGATAATAGGTATGTGGTATTTAGTGTTGTCCACCTTAAAAATCCTCTTAGCCTGATCTATATTTGATCATCTTTTAGGATTAAAAGGGTTCTCCTCATGTGGGTGCTGCATTTCCCCATTTGCTAAGAAAGCTGAAAGATTTGAAGTAAGATGTACTGCTGATATCTGAGCTGGGAGAGAAAAGAGAATTTCGTATATGAAATCATTGATCTATCTCCATTGGAAAGGAGTGCCGGAAAAGGAATTTTATTTCTTTGCATGAGATTTTGTGATTAATTTGACTTTTCTCTGTATGCTTGTTTCATGTGTTTTGGTTATGAAAACCTATCAAATCTATATTACTTCTGTGTCACTCTCCTGGTGAATTAGAAAAGTCTATTTGAATAGATAGATATAGGTATTTTTTCCCCATTCATTGCATTATATCTTTTCCCACCTGATCTTTAAGAAAGTAAACATTTCTTGTATGACAGGAAAGGAGACTAGGAGCAGTTTCAGGATTTCTTCACAGAGCAAGGCTACAAAGTCTGATTAACAAACAGCAACACTGATGTCCTTTAAATACAAATATGCAGTGCACTTTTTGAAACTTGCCGATAAAGCTTGATGCTTTCCAGCTGTCCAGGAAGATTCTCAGACAAGAGGGTAAGCAGCTTGTTCTCAGTGAGACTGGTGAAACTAGGTGGCTCCAGTGATTAGTAAGATTTATCTAGGTCGTTAGTTCAAATCTGATTCATGTTGTCCTCGTAAAGCTCTTTTTGGCTGTGTTAGATTAAATGAAGTAGTAGCCTATGTAGTTCCTACCAGAAAAACTGCTCATATCACCAAAAAACCCCCTCATTTAATATTGTTTGCTGAGGAAAATTCAGTGAGCCTTTAAACTCAGACCTCAATTTTCCCTGTCATTCCCTCCCTCTGTCAGCCTCCTCATTGCTGTTGGAGTCATTTTTCTGGTATTCTCTCTGTCTTCCAGAAGAGTACCAATAAAGCTGAGGTGTTGAAATGCTTTGTGATAATATACTGCTTTACCTTTCAGTAAAGCCCAGGTAAGAATGTTAGGTAAAACCTATTAAAAAAAGAAAAAACAATTGAAAGGCCTTAAGATTATCAGAAATTATGATACTCATTTTAAAGGTGAAAATATTGAGAATGAGGGGGTGAAGACTAGGCAGTTTGCGGTTTTTGTTTGGGTGTGGGCTTGGGGTTTTTATTGTTTTGGTTTTTACAGCATATCTATGCTACGCAATGTAGGAAATAGGTGTTGCTCCCACCATCCCAACGAGTGAAGAGAATGCCCAGTATCTGCTTGGAATCAGTGTCACACGGTGGTTGCCTGTATCCACCAATTCAAGGGTGAGCAAAGTGCTGTAGCAGAAGAATGAACTTACCTGAGATGAGTACCGAGGAAGCTAAGCCCTGTTGCTTTGTATCACTTTCTGTGGCATTCAGTGACAACTTCAAGCCAGAGTCTGACGGGACCATTTTCTTTCAGTGTCAGAGGTCTAACTGATAAGGATTTTCTGCTATGACCATTTCCGCTTCCTTTTAATTTCTGTATAATTTCCTTTGTTTTCCATTAATTTAGTCTGAATCAGAACTTCTGTGAAGGATTGTAGCAACACAGTTTTTAGCTACTCAGTCTAGCTTTTTGGCGTCCATTGAAATAAAAAAAGTACTCTTCCAACTTGACACAGTACAAATGCACAGACCATGTGGCATCTTGTTGAAGTAACTAGATTTGGTTTAGTTTGCAAATACTAACTTGAGTATTAAATGCCAGCATTTTTTCTAATGCAACTGTACTTTGGTGATGAGGGGGAAAAAAAAAAAATCCCCCCTTCTGCATTATAGGCTTCCTTTTGATCCCCAATAGGCTGGAAAATTGGTAAAATCTTACCTTTGCTCAGTTTGTCCCACGCTCTGGGAGCAGATTTATCTGGCTTTCCCGTCCCTCTTTGCCTTCAAAAGAACTTCCAGTTTCCTGGAAATTTATATATATGTATATATTTTTTTTCTCTATTTGATTTAGACTGGCATCAATTTTAATTGATATTTTAAATTTAAATAAGAAAAAAAAATGAAATTAAGAAATCCTGATTTTAGGCCAGTTTGTGATAGTTGAATATGAAACAGTCACAGTGGGTGTTCTCATACCTATGGTTGATCACCTAATTTTTATGCTACCTTTTCTTTTCCTGTTCCTGGATAGCCTAAGGTATCAGAGGAGGAGAAAACAGTGTTTTCCAGCCAACTACACAGTTATTACCACAGTTAAGTCCACAGTTATTAAGGTATTCCTTGTGAAAAATAGAAAACCTACTATATGGAGTAATTCTGCACAGAATTATTTCAGCACCATGTGACTACAAGTAATTGTCCTAACTTTTCTTTCCGGTAGTACTCTTACGGATGTGTTGTCTCATGCTCAAAACTGTACAGTTGTAGTTTGTTGGACATCATGATACAGTTTGGTGCTTAAGTAGTTGTAGACATTTCACCTGACAATCCATAAAGCAAACTAGTCAATTTTCTTATTATTACTCTAGCTTTTCTTTTGATTTTGCTAATTTTTCAAAAATATTAGCAATCACCTGCATAAGAAATCTGAGGAACCAGTTGAGTGAAAGATGCCTAACTTTGAAAAGCATACTGTGAATGCTCTGTTGGCATTTGCAGAGATTCAGTTAGGGCTGAAACTTTAAAAATCCCAGATTAAATATGAATGCCAATGTAATACTGGTGACTGACCTCCCAACACTAGATTAGTTTGAATTCTAAAGCTCAGCTTTAGGTGGCCAGGCATTACTATGAAAAGAATCCCAATTTTCTCTCTCACATACCCATTTCAAAAATTATTGTAATGAGCTGCTAGTGAGAAGAAATAACTTATCTTGTTCTTGATTTTTCTATGTATCAAAATGATTAGAATCTTTTAGGGCCTTTTTCAATGATAAACCTTCAAAGAGAATATCCACGGCTTCCTATTATGCATGCAAGTCTGTGAGTCCTGACCATCCTATCCCAAGTTGCCTATTTACAGTCTTGATGAAACACTGATTAGCTCTGATTAGCTAATGGAGCTCTGATTAAAATGTCTAATTAAGAAAGCAAGTTATTTTATTCATGCAGTCAAATTAACTTCCTCCCAGAAAACCAACATGAAATAGTTGTACATGCTGTGTAAGTACTTGATTCTGGAAGGTGCACAGTGTTTCCCAAGCAGTGAGAATTTAGACTAAGTTCATTTCATTAGGTATTGCAAGTTATGCAAGCTTATACCACTTTAATGAAAAGTATTTCTGCAAATAATGTTTTCTTGAAAACACTGGTTTATGTTATAAAGCAATGAATATCTTGTTACTGCTCTTTTAATCATGAATTTATGTAGTGTACAGACTTAACCAATTTGAAAAGATATATCATTGGGTATTAACTGACAGAGTAGCTTTACTTCAGAATTTTTATTGCCAAAGCAGAAATTTAGTAATATTTCTCAAGTGATTATTCAGTAACTTTTAGAAATAACGATTTTTTGAATGGTCTGCTTACCTTTGGTGATGATACAGTGTGATGAATTGAATGCACAGGTTTCCATAGTTTTTAATAGGGTTTTCTTACATTTTTAATTTGACTGCCTAGCAGTAATAGTGAATAAAGTAGATTGATTATGCTGGCACGGTTGAAACAAATTAATCTAGTGCAAGATTTAATAAATCAGTGTGACAAGTCTGTCCACAAACTGATGTGTCCAACACCTAAGTCAGTGTTTCATAAAGCTTGCTATGCATCAGCTAGGCCAAACTAGGATCTGTACCCAGCTATAGAAATTTTCTTTATTTGATGCTCAGTACTGATAGAGATGGAGGGCAAAAGTTATTAACAATTTCCAATGCCCAACAATTGGATATACTTTTAAACAAATTTCAGGAGATATATCCTCATTTCCACGAGGATGATGGGAAATAATGGGGTCTATGGGAGGTGGAAACAAATCAACTACTTTTCTTAAGAAATGCACAGTTAATTGCACTTAAGAAATGGACTGTGCAAATTTAATGAAGGGTTTAAGGATGTGGATTTACTGTGCAAGTGTGGCAGCCAAATTATATATCCATGGATTTAGGAGTCCCTTAATACTCATAGAGGTGATAGACCATAATGGCTCTGAGGAACTATTAAATCCATCAGGTCAAAAGCAACTTCACGTGACAAATTTTACACCCACATTAAAACTGTCAGACATTCCTCCAACATCCTAGCTGCTAGAATAGTCACTGTTGTTGCTAGTCGAACTGCCACATTCACAAACTATGCTCTTGCTCAATTTTTGACATATTCGTCATTGTTTGACTTTGATTTCAATAAAAATATTGTCTGATATGATGACAAGAGAATTCATCAGGAGTTCTCTAATCCACTGAAAACTTTAATTTGACATTGTGAAAGAGAAAATAAAATGGAGGAGGAAAAAGTATAGGGCCATTAGGAGTCAAGTTCCCTGAAAAGAAGGTAGAGTCTAACGAAAAATAAACCTGATAACCATGGCACAGTAAATTTCCAATATCTAAAATTTTGCCTGGAAATGAGGAGAAAGAAATGAAAATTCCTGTTACACCACCATCCTCGCTTTTTTTCTATTATGCACCTACTATATATCACTCCTTAGAGACCCATCTACTCCTACTTCATCTGTCTTTCTAGTAACCCTTGTGCAGAGTAATGTCACAGAAAGAAATAAAGGGGCAAAGTGGAACACCACTGATAGCACTGCCCAGGGGTAATTTAGCGGGCCATGGCAATATTCTTAAAAGAATTATATGGATGCCTATTGTGGCAAGGGTATAGAGAGAAACAAATCACTTCTACATGAGCTGTTGATGTGGGAAGCTTCCAATTCTCCCTCGTTACATATATTATTAGAAAGCTGAGGCAAGCTCATAATGATCCTCAGCCTTGTTTTGGGTGTTAGTCAAATCATTTAACCTTGTCACCTCCCTTTAACCTTCTATCTCAACCTAAGAGCATTGACAAAATCAAGGAACATAAAACACTTCATATCCTCTTGATGGTAGAATATGATACAGCAGAAAGAGAATAGCTTTTACTTTAACTCAGTTCTTTTGTTTCAACTGGGTATAATATAATTAGCAACTCAGAGGGGATTTTTAGAAAGCCCATAATAAATTAAAACTATTCTAAGAGTTTGAAACAAGGAAAAAATGTGTATTCATGTATGGGAATAACTGCTATGTGAAAGAACGGGAAATATCCACCGAGTAGTAAAAAAAAAAAAAACCACAACCAAAACAAACGTGATAAATTACTGAATTATTTCTGTGAAGGAGGAGATACGAGAGAAACAGAAGAAAATCTAAGAGAAGAAAATACCAGATTAAGGAAGAGAGAGAGTACACTTAGATTATATGATTTAAGAAGAAGCCAGGTTGACAGGCATAGCCTTTCACCAGACTGAGTGTACCAAGTGTGAGAGGAAGTCTTTATTGGCACTGTTAAGTATCCATAAGACTCTTCCAAATCACACTGGGAAAAGAGGCTAGAAATAGAGAGTCATGGAGACTTGTTTCTAGGAGACTCTCATTTTAGTGCTGCAAATCTAGCAGGCACTTGTGTCAGAAAAAAATACTGAATTAACTTTGACTTTGTCCAGCAGCTGGAAGCACCAGCTCAAACAAATCACTGTGGATGATATCACAAACTAACTTTGATGTTCTTGTATAACTTCTTATGGGAGATAAGGTTTCATCTTTGTTCCACAAATTGATCCTAGCTGCACCACCGCCACCAACCCCCCCCAGAAAAGGGGGGGGGGACGACAAGGGAATTATGGTTCTTGGTAAGCAGTAATTCTTGCTGTGCTGAGGAGTTCATGCAAATTTTACAGTATAGTTTACTGTTAGTGCACTCTTAGAGTTCTTGCTAGAGTGTTAGAAATAGGTAAGAAATTTTTTGTTAGGGACTGTCTTTTCGAAGACAAGTTGGGATTTCGGGGGGATTTTTGTTTGGTTTTTTAGTTACATGGATATTCTTCTAGCATTCATCTCCTAGACATAGTGTTTTGAGGAATTGAACATGTAGAACTGAAAATAAAATTAAAACATTTGAAAAAAACCTAAATTGAAGTTAGCTCTTTGGCAAATGATGGGAGTTACAGTTTAGCTGATTTCTGCCTTCTTTCTCCAACAGAAGTTTGGTGCCCACTGATTCACAGTGTTTAGAAACTGTTGTGAATACACCACAACAGCTGAAAACCCCCCAAAAAGGTAGATCATATATAAGCAGGGTTTGTTAATTTTTCAGTGTTGCCACTTCAAGGTTCTGATTTAAGACTGGAAAACCACATTTTTCTGCAGAATGACGCTGTTTTCTCTGTATGAAAATGTATTTTCCTGCAAAATCACCAGGGCCTTCTGAGTAATATATTTTATCATGAGCCTTTATTGCAGCATGATCAAGACTGCATTCCCTCAGTTGTAGCTCCTGCTGCAATGTACCTGGAACACCCTCATAATGCTTCTTAGCAGCATTGTGTCTCAGAGGGCAGATATTTTCAGGGTCTCCATTAGAACTGGTGTTGCTAATGATAAGTCACCCCTAGCAGCTGCTGTAGAAGCAGCTATTGGGGATATTTTGCTCTTGAAGACAGCATGAGGATAAGGTAACTTCCTCACCCAAAGACATGTGATTTTTCAGGAAGGTTCATTCACCTCTGCTATCAGTTTGCCTGTTAAAAAAAGAATGGAAGGAAATAATAGGTAGATTTTTATTATTATTATTGTTACTTTTTACTAGTTTTAATTTCTATGCTTTCTCTCTTATATAGCCATGTCTATTTTAGGAATGTCTATCCTTAAAAGATTAATAAAGAGTGTTTAAGTATTACTGTAGTTTGATTTTGATAAGCCTTCAATTAAATCAGTGACTGTGGAGAGCAAGAGATCTACCAATATCAGCAGTATCTCCTTTTTTATCTTGTCCTCCTTCATATCCAGCATTATATTTAGTCATTTGCTGTCAAAATAACCTACCACTCCTCTTGCAGAAGAATTTTACAATCTGTTGAGCAAAACCAAAAGACAAAAAATGATGCTCAATGGGTAATAAATCCTCCAGGAAAACATATTTATTAGATACTCATGTTGCAGAACTGTGTCTGGGAAAGATCTGCAAGTGGTACTTTAACTGTGTTGTATTGCAAGCCAAAAAACCAATCTGCATCAGCTTTTTCCACTTTGTATTAGAGGTGCAAAGAAAGTAAATATTTAAAAGCTAAATACCACCGCAGGCTTCATATCTCTTTTTGTAATCACTTAACCACACAGGTAATGACCCATAAGAAAAAAATCTATCATGATATTTACCACTTCAGCTGGGTACAATTAAATTATATAAGTTAATGAGTTTTCTTAGTGACTGGGACTACAAAAAGAATGCATTTTTTCTTTTGTTTTCTTGAGCAAGGACTATGATTACTTCCCCCCACCCCCGTTTGATGGTTCTTTGTACAGTCACTGCCCTGAAAATGTCAGCTTTGATTTAAAAGGAATACAGATGTTAAGTCTCCTTTCCTCAATGGAAGTACAGATAAATTTTTTTACCCCTTTGGAATCAAGGTACAGATCTCTGTTCCCTTCTAGTGATGCTTTGTGATGTCAATAATTCCTCCTTCTTGAGATCCTCCAGAATGGATAGATGATGTCCAGCCCACCTTAGAGGGGAAAAAGTATGGAGTGTTTACTTAAAATAGATTAAATGATTTTCAATTTGGTATATTTATCATAATTTGAGAACAATAGAGAGGCATTAAGGAGCTAGGAGCTATTAGAAAACAGCTGAGGGTTTTAAGTAAGCCCTGGTCCTTTGCTGTGTTCTGGTGTAAACTGGTCCATCTTCTTCCTCCCTCTCTGCCTGTCCTAAGCCTTTCCCTTTGCCCTTACACAGCTTCCCTGGAAGGAAGATTATCTGAGCCCAAGCTCTAGGGCTTGGTCTGCCTGCCTACTTTACAAATCTAGACACACACTATCCTTTACAAAATGGAGTCGTGCTGCAGATGGGCAATTGCCTTTTCTTTTCATGGTGGTGAAATATGGACAAAGGCCTGATGTTTAATAATAAAGATATATGGTATATGAAAATAGTATCCCAGCTTTGTTATCTTTGAATCAAAATCCTTCTCAAACTGAAAGAAAAGCAGGATCCTGGTACTCACTAGCCACGTAGTTAAATGAACAAATCAAAGGAGCTTGTGGGGGGAAGAAAGTCCCAGGAAGCTTGTGGCGGGGTGGGGGTGGGGGGGAAGTCTTTAGTAAAATCTCATCAATCTACTGTTGCCTCTGTTATCATACAAGCAGGGATGAAACACTTCTGCTTTGTTATAACTTTGCTGTGGCTGTTGTATGGGACATCATCAGCCTGCAGGAACTCAGGGTTTGGGCTTTGCATTTTTAATTGTCAGATCCTGAGTTCTCTCTACGCTCTCCCTCTCTCTCCCCTTTTAGGAAATGTGGAAGATGGGCCCCAATGACATGCGGTATGTTTTGTAAATATGTACTGAGAGAGCTGCTGTTTCTTAGTGTGTGATTTTTGTGTCTACGTGTAATTGTGGAAGTTCAAAAGCCTTTGGGACAAGTGCAGAACCTCTGAAGAGCTTTTTTTTTTTGCTTTTTTTTTTTTATTATTATTAGTTTTTTTACCCAGTAACCTCCTTCTGACAAAGCGAGATGGATGAAACTAGAACCCCATAAAACCTTAAAGGATGAAGGACAGACATTATGTATCAGTGCATTTTCTCAGAAAACAGCAGTAATGCGTCTGGACTGTATTATATTTCATCTGGTTTGTTCAGCTACATTTAAACAATGACTGAAAAAAGACAAGGATACTCTGCCTCAAAAATATAGTCAGGAGAAGGCAACCTGAAATGCCTGGAGGCTGGCGTATATCAAACCATGACTATGTCCTGAACGGGTCTTAGACAGTTGTTTTTTCCATAACTTTTCTCTCATGGGACTTTTGTTGAATTAAAAGCTTCTTGAGAAGGACTGCATGAGAAATGTGTCTTGTGGTCTGCTTGTTAATAGAAATGTTTTGGTAAAATACTGTAAATTATTAGCTTCAGATTTGTTGTTGGAGATTATCAAGCTGTTTACAATGAATCCAGGATTAAGCTCTATAAAGAATAGAAGGAAGTAATAACAATGCTGTGGTATTAATGGTTAGCTTTCAAAACTGGAAGGCAGTGAGATCTGAGGCTTTAAACTTGGCTCCGCAACTGAGACAGCAAACTAAGTCCATCTATCTTACAGTTCGGATGTTAAATGATGGATAAAATACTTTGTGTGCAAATCCACACAAAGGTTACGGATTCGTAGCAGAAATAATTGGGTGTGTTTATAAGTTTATACGGACATTCCACTTTCCTATTCCACAGGCCTTCCAGCATGAAAACACGGTGCAATGCTCACTCAGGGGTTTTGTTTAGCTTCAGTATGAGTTTCAAGTGTCAGCTGAATTTTGCCTTTTGACTTTACTTGAGGCCGTTTTTTTACCTGGTTTATTTAATTCCCTTATTTTTTCCCCAAGAACCTCACCATTACTTTTACTTCCTCTCACCTTGGACTATCTCCAAAACTTATTAAAATCAATAGATTTTTTTTTATGCCTGCTATTAAATGAATTCTTTTTAAAGACAACTGAAAATAGTATAAAACTGTCACAACATTATATCAGCTTCACATATTTATGAAGGGACAGTAAACTTATTATGCATGATAGCTTGTATTCAGTGGAGATCTGTACTATAAATGAGTTCAACTATAGTTTATTAGCACTGAACAGTTACTACTGGTCTTTACTCTGTCTTTGGGGATAGCAAACCACGCTCAGTATTATTATTCTTGCTCTCCAGCTTGAGTTCTTTACATGTAATGTTATCACTTCTGGAATGATTTAATTGGATTTTATATGATTGTGAAGCTTGAGTAGTACTGTAGAGGTTAAACAAAACTAGAAGTTAGATTTCAGGACAGTAACAGTTGTGTGATATCTGTTTTAACCTGGTGGGGTTCTTATCAATGAACTCTTTCTGGGCAAAACATGCTACATTTCATAATCTTTAACACTTTAAAGTGCAAAACAAAAATAGATAATAGAAACATATACAATAATAAAAGAGTGTGAACTATTAAGCCTATTCTGGAAACTGAACACTGTGAAGCTAATAGATGAAAATTACATTTGTCCATGTGTACAAAGATAACTTTTCCAATTTGTACAGCATAAGAGCAGACTTGTAGATGTTCAGCAGGAGGTAGGAAAACTCCCTTGGGCATTCAGTGTTGTCTCTGGGAGGAACCAAAGAGCTGCTGCTTCAGCCTCCCTCTCTGTGCTTCTCCATCAACTCTCTCACATCTGTAATCCATCTTATTCAAATTACCCCAACATCCAAAATATTGCACTTGACACTGTTTGACTTCACCTGAAGTCAAGTGGGGTTACATATCTGTGGTTTTGCCTAGCAGGGGTTCATGTTAATTCTTCAAGTACTTTGGAAATCAGCTCATTTGTAATGCCTAAATTTCACTCGGAGACTTGAGTCAACTGTGCACATTGAATTGAGAACTTTCCTCTGAGCTGGAGTAATTTCTGAAGCTCAGAAGCTCTCAGCAAACACTTGTTCTAAAATGAGAGGAGACTCCCTTTGTCGTTCTCAGCAAGGACTGTTGGTTAGACTCTCTATTCAAAATGGAAATATCCTGAGTTTGTCATGGATTTTAATTTTAATGTGACTGTTTATGTACATGTATTCATTTTTCTATGCCCAGACTGACTATCTACAGCACAAGATTTCAAGATAAGTAGTAAAACATCAGCGTTACTTTGTACTTCAAGGCAGCTTTGTGTTAAACAATTTCAGACTTCATAACAATTGGACAGGAACAACAAGAGATACAGCATATTTGCCCCCCCCCCCTTCCTAATCTTCTGCCCTATTAATTAAATGATTATATAATCATTTTACATATAATCATATTATATTATATATTATATATAAGCATGATTATATGATCATTAATTTTACCAGGGAATAGTTACATTTGTGTCAAACCCCCCCCCCCCAATATGATGTGGTTCCAGACTCATTGCCATGTAGTAAATTTACATTCATGTGTTAAAAATCCCATCACTTAATCTTTTCATAGTCATGGCCACAGGTGTGTCTTTGCTAATCTGTATTTGAATGCTTTGCACAGACGCCGGTGGATCTATATTATCATTCTCCCCTACCTGTTTAAGACCTTATTAGTTTTAAAATAGTCTTAAATATGGCCTTCTGCAATTACTTTTATAATTCACTTTTATAATTAATACAGAGACCCTGAAGTATGTATTAAGTATATGCTGGTCCATATACTTAATTGTTTGACAGTGATAATTAATCACTTCACAACAAGATTTGCTTGCGTATTTAGAATTTACATTCTTTACAATCTTTTGAGGGATTTAAATCATTGTTCAGGAGTTTACTGACCTCAGCCTAAGCTCAAGAGGAAAATGCACTTATATTCTTCCACACATGGTGCTGTTCACTGTGAGACTTGCAAAGATCTGGTCCTGGCTGACACCATCTCACTGCATGTAAAATTAATTTAAACTCAGTCAATCTTCTAGTTCACAATACCTATCTGAATCTAATCCATTCTCTTCTTTTCATGCATGCACATGTATGTACGGTTTCTGTGAGCATGAGGGAGTGAAACAGATGGCTTTAACAGCAAGATTTTCCACTGACTTCTATTTAATATAATATTTTCACAGGAAAATAATCCCTCACATGATTTATTAGGTATTTCTTGAATAGGAAACCTAGTAAGTATCCAAGTCATCTTCGTTTCTTCCCCAAATATGTATTATGTCATCCAAATACAACAGTTAGTAATTTTCTGAGGAAATAAACTTTTTTGTATTTGTCACTTTAATAAACATACTGCTTTTACTTTTTAACTACTTCATTGGGAGTTTACCATAGGCATGTAAAACAGAAATCAGTTTGTATATTGTCACCTAACTTGCACAGAAAAATGATTTAGTCTAACCAGAAAGAATTTGCCTACAGCAGGCAATTTCAAAGGGGTAGTGTTCATTGAGGATGAACCCACTCTAATGCCAGTTTTTCTTCTTCCACATATAGTTGTGTGGAAGAGAAGGAATGACTGAGCATGCATGATTTATAATACTCATTACATTAAGAAGTATAGAGTATGCACTGCTAACTCCTGCTAATGGTTTTATAAAGCTGCAATTCTGGCATATGCTTTCATTGATTTAAGACAAACTAATCCCAGTATTCTCATCTCTGCTTTTACTGGTGGTGGAAGAAGCCAACACCATTAAGACCCAGTCTTACATGTTAAAAGAGAGGCATTGGCCCCATGGAAACTCCTCTCCCAGAGGACTGGAGAGGCTTGGCACATGCAGGTGATGGAGGCAGGTCTAGAGATTAGCGCAAGTGTTACTCCAAAGAATCACTCTTTCTGGCATGTTTCCATAGTGTCCCAAAGGAAATGCAGTCAAATGTTTAACCAAAGTTAATCCCTTCCCCAATTACCATTGCACAGCTGAAGCTGTAGCAGACAGCCAGTAACAGCAGAGCAGTTCCCTTACTGCAGTCCATAAAGAGGCTTGACACACAGTATGTGGAAACCTCAGCAGATCTGAATCTTCTATTTACTTTCAAAGTGCTATTATCCGTGATACGAAAATGTCATTCTCCTTTCCAACAGCAGCAGGAAGAATCACAACTTACTTTGTGTGTGTGTGATAAAGCATTTTAGTGGTAAAGGCTAATAGAAAACACTTTATAAAGGACAAAGTTCTGCCAGGGTAACTCACTTGGAATAGTCCAAGTCATACTGGTAATAACACTGTTGAGAATAATATGCATATGAGTTTTGGGCTGATTTTGTTAAACTGAAAGGGCATTGCTGTGGAATTTTTGTAGGGACCTGTGATCTCTAGCATTTGGTTTGGGTTTTTTTCTCATCTTGTGTGAATTGAAATAAGAACCTAGAATAAGCACTGTTTAATGACTTAAATGCATTTTATCATTTCATCAGGCTTATGGATTATTATTTTTTTTCCTCCATCATTGAGCTGTACAATACAAATATTGGTTTTGCAGATAAGGAATTCAATTAACATTTCAAAGGGGTCAAAGTCACCCCCTCTCATAGCAAGTTCTTATTAGCTTATTTGGGATGATTTGGAGCCTTGATGAAATCAGATAGCCTAACAAAATTAAGGGACATTCATAAGGAAAGAGAGAGTAATGTTTTATTCTGATATACTACAAAAATCCTTCCTAAAAATAATTCCAGAAGCTTTTGAAAATTTGGGGAGCAGAGTATTCATAAATATCAGCAATAGTACCTTACCTAATGGAGGTAAGCGAATGCATTGTTATCTAGAATGTTCAGGTTTTAGGACAGCTTTTAAACCTGCAAAAGTGTCTGTATATGCTTTAACTTTTATGCTTCTAATTAAAATTAGAATTTCATGTGAACGTAGCATAATGGTCAGCAGCGTTCAGTCAGCGGCGAGGCCAGCACAGGCAACGGTAAATCGGCGGCTAAGCGCTACATTGAGGCGGACAGGGAGGTTCCCGAGGCCCGGGAGCGCCGGGGAGGGGCGGAGGGACCCGGCCGGAGCCGGCGGCTCTCGCGGGAGAGGCTGACGCGGCGTGGGCGTTGCCGGGGGCAACCGCGGGAGATTGGAACGGCCCCGAGGCGCGCCGGCCACCAGGAGCGCGGCGAGCAGGGCGTGGCGCGTCAGAAAGGGCCTGGCGCGGCAGTTTGCGCGGCAGTTCGCGCAGGCAGGGCGCAGCCCCCCCTCTTCCCAGCTCGGGAAGGCTACTCAAGTGGTGGGTGTCGGCCCAGAGGGAGACCCAGGTATGGTTGCCACTCGGGTGAAAGCCATTGTTAGGAAAAATGTGGCAGCGCAGACAGAGGTGCCGTGTAAACATGCAGCTGTCCAGGTCTCTGGCTGCAGGGAGTGCCTGAGTCTATCACAAATGATGGAGGTCAGCGGGGACACCTCTTGTGTGAGGTGTGACCAGGTGAGTGATTTGCTCAGCCTGGTGGTAGAGCTGAAGGAGGAAGTGGAAAGGTTGAGGAGTATCAGGGAGTGTGAGAGGGAGACAGATTGGTGGGCCCACACCCTACGTACCACACACACACACCACACCCTGCCATCCCTGAGGCAGAGGCAGCAGATGGCGGCTCCGCAAGAAGCGGAGGTTCCCCTGCCCTCCTGCCACCAGGCAGGAGGGCACCTAAGAGATGGAGGGGAATGGATACAGGTCCCTGCTCGGGGAGGGAGGCGAATCCGCTCCCGGTCTCCCTCACCTTCCCAGTTGCCCCTACACAACAGGTATGGGGCTCTGGAACTTGAGGACGAGGCCAGTGAAGATGAGGGTGTAGATGAAGCCCTATCTAGGGAGGTGCCTAAGCCCAGTCGGGCAGCCCCACGCATTCTCACATCCTCTGAAAAACGAAAAAGGAGGGTAATTGTCATAGGTGACTCCCTCTTAAGGGGGACAGAGGGCCCAATATGCAGACCTGACCCATCCCACAGGGAAGTCTGCTGCCTCCCTGGGGCCCGGGTAAAAGACATTACCAGGAAACTCCCTGGTCTGGTTCGGACCTCTGATTATTACCCATTGCTGGTTGTGCAGGTTGGCAGTGATGAGATTGCAGAGAGAAATCCAAAGGCAATCAAAAGGGATTTCAGGGCACTGGGACAATTAGTAGAAAGATCGGGAGCACAGGTAGTGTTTTCCTCAATCCCTTCAGTGGCAGGGAAATACACTGAAAGGAACAGGAAAACACATCTGGTTAATACCTGGCTCAGAGGCTGGTGCCGTCGGTGGAATTTGGGTTTTTTTGATCATGGGGAGGCTTACACAGCACCAGGCTTGCTAGCGACAGATGGTGTCCAGCTATCTCAAAGGGGGAAAAGGATTCTCGCTCATGAGTTGGCGGGGCTCATAGAAAGGGCTTTAAACTAGGTTTGAAGGGGATAAGGGATAAAACTAGGTGCACCAGAGATGAGCCTGGGGGCAGCGTGCCGATGTTGGGGGTGGATTCGATGACCCAGCTCAAATGCATCTATGCCAACACACGCAGCATGGGCAATAAACAGCAGGAGCTGGAAGCCATTGTGTAGCAGGATAGATATGACTTAGTTGCTATCACGGAAACATGGTGGGACGACTCCCATGACTGGAGTGCTGCAATGGATGGCTACAAGCTCTTCAGAAGGGATAGGCAGGGTAGAAGAGGTGGTGGCGTGGCTCTCTATATTAGGGAATGTTTTGACTGTACAGAGCTACACGATTCTGATGACAAGGTGGAGTGCTTATGGGTGAGGACGAGAGGGAAAGCCAATAAGGCAGATATTGTGCTGGGAGTCTGTTATAGACCGCCTGACCAGGTTGAAGAGACGGATGAATCGTTCTACAAGTGGCTGGCAGTAGTCTCAGAATCGTGTGCCCTTGTCCTTGTGGTGGACTTTAACTTTCCAGACATCTGCTGGAAATACAGCACAGCAGTGAGTAAACAATCTAGGAGGTTCCTGGAGTGTGTGGAAGATAACTTCCTGACACAGCTGGTGGGTGAGCCAACCAGGGGAGGAGCCTTGCTAGATCTGTTGTTTACAAACAGGGAAGGATTGGTGGGAGGTGTGATGGTCGGAGGCCGTCTTGGGCTTAGTGACCATGAAAAGATAGAATTTTCAATTCTTGGTGAGGCAAGGAAGGTGGTCAGCAAAACCACCACTATGGACTTCCGGAGGGCTAACTTTGGCCTCTTCAAGGCACTGGTTAAGAGAGTCCCTTGGGAGACGGTCCTGAAGGGCAAAGGTGTCCGGGAGGGATGGACATTCTTTAAGAAGAAAATCGTAATGGCTCAGGACCAGGCTATTCCCATGTGCTGCAAGTCGAACCGCCGAGGAAAACGACTGGCCTGGCTGAATGGGGAGCTTTTGCTAGGACTCAAGAAAAAAAGGAGAGTTTATCATCTCTGGAGGAAAGGGCGGGCAACTTGGGAGGAGTACAGGGATCTTGTTAGATCATACAGAGAGAAAATTAGAAAGGCAGGAGCTCAGCTAGAACTAAATCTGGCCACTATCATAAGGGACAACAAAAAATGTTTTTACAAATATGTAAACAGTAAAAAGAATCCCAAGGAGAATATCTTTCCTTTAATGGATACAGAAGGGAACGTAGCAACCAGTGATGAGGAAAAGGCCGAGGTACTTAATGCCTTCTTTGCCTCAGTCTTTAGTAGTGAGTCCAGTCATCCTCAGGGTACTCTACCCCATGAGCTGGAAGGTAAGGATGAAGAGCAGAACATACCCCCCTTAATCCAGGAGGAATTAGTTAGGGACCTGCTACGCCATCTGGACACTCACAAATCTATGGGACCTGATGGGATCCATCCAAGAGTACTGAGGGAACTGGCGGAGGTCCTTGCCAAGCCACTCTCTATCATCTATCAGCGTTCCTGGTCAACAGGGGAGGTCCCAGAGGACTGGAGGCTTGCCAATGTGATTCCCATTTATAAGAAGGGTCGGAGGGAGGATCCGGGGAACTACAGGCCTGTCAGCCTGACCTCGGTACCAGGGAAGATTATGGAACAGTTTGTCTTGAGTGCACTCACATGGCAACTCCAGGATAAGAGGGGGATCAGGCCCAGTCAGCATGGGTTTACGAAAGGCAGGTCCTGCTTGACCAACCTGATCTCCTTCTATGACCGGGTGACCCGCCTAGTGGATGAGGGAAAGGCTGTCGATGTTATTTTCCTAGACTTCAGCAAGGCCTTTGACACTGTCTCTCATGGCATACTCCTTGAGAAACTGGCGTCTCGTGGCCTGGATAAGTGCACTCTTCACTGGGTGAAAAACTGGCTGGATGGCCGAGCCCAGAGGGTAGTGGTGAATGGGGTGAAATCCAGTTGGCGGCGGGTCACAAGTGGTGTTGCCCAGGGCTCGGTGTTGGGCCCTGTTCTGTTTAATGTCTTTATTGATGATTTGGATGAGGGGATTGAGTGCACCCTCAGCAAGTTTGCAGATGACACCAAGTTGGGAGGCAGGGTCGATCTGCTTGAGGGTAGGAAGGCTCTACAGAGAGACCTGGACAGGCTGGATCGATGGGCTGAGGCCAATCGTATGAAGTTCAACAAGGCCAAGTGCCGGGTCCTGCACTTCGGTCATGGCAACCCCATGCAGCGCTACAGGCTTGGGGAAGAGTGGCTGGAAAGCTGCCTGGCAGAGAAAGACCTGGGGGTGCTGGTTGACAGCCGGCTGAATATGAGCCAGGGGTGTGCCCAGGTGGCCAAGAAGGCCAATCGCATCCTGGCCTGTATCAGAAACAGTGTGGCCAGCAGGAGCTGGGAGGTGGTTGTTCCCCTGTACTGGGCACTGGTGAGGCCGCACCTCGAGTACTGTGTTCAGTTTTGGGCCCCTCACTACAGGAAAGACATTGAGGTGCTGGAGTGTGTCCAGAGAAGGGCAACCAAGTTGGTGAGGGGCCTGGAGCACAAGTCTTATGAGGAGCGGCTGAGGGAACTGGGGCTGTTTAGTCTAGAAAAGAGGAGGCTGAGGGGAGACCTTATAGCTCTCTACAACTACCTGAAAGGGGGTTGTAGTGAGGTGGGTGTTGGTCTCTTCTGTCAGGTGGCTGGAGATAGGACAAGAGGAAATGGCCCCAAGTTGAGGCAAGGGAGATTTAGGTTAGATATTAGGAAAAATTTTTTTACTGAGAGGGTTGTCAAACATTGGAATGGGCTGCCCAGGGAAGTGGTTGAGTCACCATCCCTGGAGATATTCAAAAAGCGAGTGGACAGGGTACTCCAGGGCATGGTTTAGGGGGCATGGTTGATGGTTGGACTCGATGATCCTGAAGGTCTTTTCCAACCGAAATGATTCTATGATTCTATGATTGGCAGTGCATTTATTTCTTGCAGGACAGTTAAGTTTGCAAAAATGGACCTTACTCTGTTTCAAATAGGGCATGTTTAGAGATGGCTGGGAGACAATCTTTTGAGTCTTGTTTAACTGTGATTATCCCCGACAGTATTTTTAAAGTAGTAAGAAGAGGTGTGGGAAACGACATTACAAGAGTTTACCTGAAGAACCGCCGTGCTTTCCAGAGGCTTGGCATGCCCTGCACAAAGGAGCAGCGCAGTCCCGCTGTATATTCCAGTCCAAAGACCTTTGTGGCCTGTGGCCACCCTGCCGACACGGGAGTATCGAGAGTGTAGGCTGGTCGAGAGGCCAGTAAAAGAGGGTGCTGCTGTCGTTATCTACCCAGGGAGAGAGATGCAGATGCAGTTGAATCTCACCTAGCAGATGCTGACCGGTGATGCGCAACTTCCACTGCACTCATCTGCCCTCTAACTCCCAGCTGGAAATACAAATAGCCCCATAGCACAGAGAGGTTAGCCCTCCTCCTTCTAGCAAGACATAGACTTGAAACTGCCAGCACTGGGACTTCTACATGGTGCAGTAGAACGAGCTTCCACTTTTATCTACTCTGTCAGAAAAATAGAGGGGATCCAAAAGTGCCATCTTAAAGTGGGCAAAGCTGCACTCTAAGGAGTGAATCCATTCTAGCAGAAAAGGCAAATTTAGCTGCTTTTTTTTTTTTTTTTTATTAAGATGTTCTGTTCTGTTTGTTTTAAAGCTGCTTTTTATAACAAGGAGGATAAGGAGGGGAGGAGATGGGTACTGTTCCTGCAGAAGTTTCTGAAAAGCTGAATATAAAAAAACCCCAAGCAATAGTACTACTCAGAGTAGCACACCGTAATATAGGAGGCAGTAGGTGCAGTGGCCGGCCAGCAAAGTCAAGCACTTGTGACAACTTATGCCTGTCCAGGTGGAGATTAGAAACCATGGCAGTGCAGGCAATTCTCCCAATGCTCTTTCCCAATTTGTCTTCTCATTTTCAAATGCATATTTTGCATGTAGTTAATAGATGTCTAACTCCTTCCCCACCCTGTCCCCAGTAATATAAATTGATGTTCTGTAAAACATCTCACATAATTCTAGTGTCTATGTCTAAGATATCTTTCAATCACCTCTTAGTATTATCTGCTGAGAACCTTCTCCTAAGGAAAAAAATAAATAAAGTGTAGTGAATCTTTGTGATTTTTAATGATTTTCAGGGATTGCGACTTTGCTGAAAATTAGTGCAAAGTAGTGCAAAATAAGCAGAACTGCTAGCTGGCACAAAGATTTATGTAACCACTACTTACCTTAGCATGTGTGAGGTTTGGCTTTTGCTTTTGCTTCAGTGGCAACCTACCTTCCTAGCCTTGCATTTAGTAACAGCATGATAACCCTGTTAAAACACAAAATATTGCAGCCTGTCTTTGATGCTGACTTCAGATTAAATTCAACTTCTGTGTAAGAAGATACGACTCTTACAGACTACAAAGCAAATGTAGTACTACTGGATCTTGACTGCTCTATAATAGGAGTTAATGTCCCAAGTTTGCTTCAGAAGTTCTGCCTTGAAGACAGCAGATGTGTTGCTAAAGCCATCTGGCTCTTTTTTGAATATAATTTGTATGCCTATAAATAATCACCATGCATATGGGCTGCATTTCAACCGTGTGTTCCTCAAACTATGTAAGTTAAGATAATTTATTTCTTCTAGACTTAGAAAGAGCTTCTGCCATACATTCCTGTCCTCTTGTTAATATTCTTGCAAACTATCAGAGTAAAAAAGCAACTTATGTGTACTAAGAAGCCAGAAAAGTTGATTAGACAAGGAAAATAAAATACCCCTTTAGGCTTAAGCAATCACTGACTTTTTTCAGTATTTTCCAGCATTTGAAATAGCAATTTAGAGTCCCAGAGCTGATTCCAATCTCAACTCTGCACATGTGTGGCATTAAGAAGAAAAGTGTTAGAGAAGGGATGCAAACAACCTCAGTCAGAGATATTATTCTTCTGAAATTATTTCTGCATAGTGTGCAAAAACCTGATGTGTGAACTCTTGCTCACCTTTCCATTTGGGATTCTCTTACTGATCAGCTGCATAGTTATAGCTCATATGCATAGAAGATTTCCTAAGCCAGCACTAAATTTGGCTTTGCTCTAAACTGAAAAAAAAATTTCAAAAACTTATAAAATAAACATTTAAATCAATCCCCATTACTTGTGCTCTCCTATATGAGCTAGTGTAATTTTGCTGTAGAACTTTCCAGTCTATATTCTTTAGCAAAAAGAGTAATTTGAATATCATTTGTTCATATATAGGATTACCTTTGAGTATCACGAATAAGGAAATAAAAATGAATGTCATTTGCATCTCAGGTGAAAGGAAACTCAGTTTTTGCACTTGATAGCATCAGCAGGATAAAGCGTTCATACAACCTTTTTAGAAGGCAGTTTGAAAATGCCTGTTATCTATTGGAAAATAGCAAAAGGCATTGTTACATGACTACTTCTGAATGCACAAATGAGTTATAGACTGCTTAGCTACCTATGATCCACAACTAATTGGGTTAACAAAATGAATATTTTTTTTTTTCCCACATTTAGTATGGTGAACGATACACCTGGCATTGCAGGCCTGCTTAGGATGTCTGTGAGGAAAGGACAGGAGATTCTTGTTATTGTAGAGCGCAAGTGTCTTCAATTCTGTTGTGGGGCTCCAGCTCAGCATCAATTTATGTGCATTCTTAGATGAAGTATGTGAGCAGCCTTCTGATTAAAAAAAAAAAAATGCATTTACAAACTCAAAGCATCACTTATGTATAAGAATTTTGTGGAAATGGAAGTGCAATCCTCAATATTGATTGGTATTGATAGAGATGGTTTAGGTGTTTAGCTCAAGAACTTCAACTACATTGTTATTTCAGTTTGCTTAGGTATGGTAACTAAGAATGTCTTGCAAGTCAACTCAGATTTAGAAAGTCAAATGAAAAATGGTTTTTTAATAAGAGTGCTATGTAAATATGCACTTAAAGCTCATACATGTAATGCAAAAGAATGTAATATTCCACTTAGTTTCACTTTCCTTATAACATACTGGTTTTGATCAATTAAGGTTAGCAGTCTTCTGAACAAATGCTTACAAACTGACAAATGTTGATTTGATGGAAGTGAAACACTTTTGTGTGTATGTGTCTGTATAAATTTGTTTATCTGCGTAAGACTTTGGAAAAGAAAAAGCTCTGAAATTATGATGACATTCCTCTTGGTGACCATTTAAAGACTCTCCTGGTTATGACCTTTGTTTTCCCACAGTGGTGATGGAACTATTGGACTTCTGGTCAACTAGGGTGCTTCTGCTGGCAAAGGAACACTTTGTTTAATGTCTTTACCTATGGTACCTTGACCTTCATCACCTAAAGACTCACACATGCTGCTTTTTTTTTTTTTTTTTTTTTTTAGATCTCCAATCTTGCAAATAATTGGGTGGGATAATAGCCCTACTGATATGGCATTAGACCATGAGACAGTCTTGTACCTTCTTAAACTTGCATGCCATCTTATTCCTTGTAGACTGAAAATTAGGAGGTGCTAAATAAGATTTTCATCCATTTTGAAGAGTGAATTGTATTTCACAGTTCTTGTAAGTAACTGGTATGAATATACATCAATTGCTGTGGAAGGTATTTAAAAGAAGGTCATTTGGGTTAGAGATGAAGGGAAATAAGCCAAAACCTCCAGAATTTTATGAGCAAACATTAATTTTACTGCATCAGAAAAGTATAATTATTTGGAGATTTACTTAGTCTCAGAAGTTTGATATGCAGTATGTTTTTAGCTTTGATCCAATCCAATGTGTTTTCTATAGCTATATTGTCTTTAGAGCATGTGGTTTAGAAGCCACTCTGAAATATCAAGTTTAATATCATTTGTGAATCTGGAATTCTGTCTTTAGCCTTAACATATACTAAAGAAGCATTTTAAATGTATTTTTTTAAAGTTTCTGAAATTCTACTTGTCCAGAATTTAATTCTGATAAATGATGGACACTGTCATTTACAAGCTTGCTGTGTTACTACCTTTGCCAATTTCTCACGATATATAGGTGGACAGGGAAGCCATGGAAAACTTACCTAGCATTCTCCACAGTTTGAACATGGCTCTTGGGAGTTGAGTTGGGAGGTTGATCTGCTGCTCTGCAGAGAGAGTGACCACTCAAGGTGCAGAGACAGGCATCACTCTGCTGGGACAGTGCATGACAGAAGTGCAAGTTACTGCTGCAGCCAAGGCTTGCAGTATCTCAGTAAAGTGGTCTTTCCTTTTGGCCTCTGTGAAGCTCTCCTCAGCCTACCGTAGGTACTGGTACCATAAAGAAGCAGGTCTGGGACAATGTATATACAGGTATAGATAGATTTTTAAAAATATATAATTTTCCAGAATTTTTACCTGTGACTGAAATACCAGAAAGAGTTGTGCTGTGTTGTGTGATGCAGTTAAAGGTCTGAAAGCATTCTGAAGTTGGTTGTTTAAGGTTTTCACCTCTACCTTGGATGTTGAATTCTGACAGAGAGGCAGTATCACAGTGCACTTATTCATTCACAAAATCCATCTGGTTTCTTCCAAGGCTTGTTTTCTGTCTTTCTTGTAAATATAATGCCGGCACCCTGGGAGCCATATGAAGGATGGGGCCTCCAATTAAACTGGAATGGCTAGGCTGCTCAAAAAGGTAAGGGTAGAGGACAGATAGGGTGTGAATCTGCCCTTCTAATGACCTGTAGCACATGTTGATCAGTAAGTAAAAAAAAAAAAAAGGACACAAATGCATGGTAGAACCTGGTACTAATACCTTTATCCTTAACATGAAATGTATGCAAGCAAATCCAACTCTTTGCAGAAGTAGAATCCTTCTGATCACAGTTATGTACAGGAGGTTTTGAAACTTTTTCCTGTAATCTTTGTCACTTATTTCCAATAAATATTCTGGGTTTTCAGAAAAAGAAAATCAGACGTAAGTGATGAAAATTACATAAATTAAGCATAAATACTCTGTGATGCTAAAAGCAAAACTTGTAAAGAGGAGTGATTGGATAATGCTGTCAGTGCTGCAGCTGATCATTTTGTGTATAGATTTTAACTAAGATAAAAGAGGATAAAGTGAAACGGGGTTTTTTCTTGTTTTCTGTTTGAATTTTTTGTTTGTTTGTGAAGTGTGTTGGGGGGAAGTTGGTATGATATCCTGTGGGTTTTTTTGGAAAGTTTGTCAGACCTTCAGACCTACTTTTAGGATACTATTCAAACAAAAGTCAACTAGGCACTTATTCTTGAGACTCAAAGTCTTGTGAAGCCTGATCTCCCCTGTCTGAGTGCCCCACAGCCTGCCTTTGCAAAAAGGGTGGAGGCAGTGAAGGGTGGTGGTACATCTATTAAACAGCACTTTCCAAATATCCAGTGAAATGGAAAATAGCTGTTTCCTTGATACTAGCTAGCTTCATGATCAAAGCTAGAATTCCCATCTCCTTCCACTTTCTTCCCATGACTATAAACTGCCTGAAAATGTTTGTTTGATTAGACTTTGTGGTTTCATTTACTAAACATCTGTACAACACTTGTGTTTAAAATCCTTTGAAACCTTCTTGCCTCCCTCTCAAATTCTTTCTGTCTTACTTGCATTGCCTTGATTTTGTTGTGTTGTTGATTTCTGTTTGGAGCAAATAGAAATAAGGTTTTTGAAAACCATAAAATAGTGGATAGGAGTGTGACCATATTTTTAACTACATCTCTTATTCTCCACCTCTGTCACTCTGGATGTAAGCGTGGTGAAATCAGACTACCAATGTAGTACAGTATTGTGCTATAAAACTTCACTGACACAATAGCTAGCGATGCTAACAGGGAGAATGAACATATATCCCAGAAAACAAGGAATGACTCTAACAAGAGCATATGTTATGTAGCTGCAGTATTACTTTCCTCTAGCTAAGAGTGCTTTCTCCTAGTTTTCTTAGGCCCCTCCAGATTGTGATCACTGAGCTACTGCTCCAGTGAAAATACAAAGCTGGACGGGTGGATGATGGAAATACTCTTCAGGATGTTTATGTTCAATGTCGATACTGTTTTGCTGCCTCTTCCTTCCTTCAGCTTCTGTCCTCCCTATGGCTGCACATTTCCACACGTCCTCTAAGGAGACTGAATGCCATTGTGTGGACCTGTGCTTATTTTGGTGTTTTCACATTGATTGACATCATAATTGTGGGGATCCGTTGTATAGTACAAAAAAAAATTATTTTACAGAACATATAGAATACTTTCATCCTATATTAATGAGTTCATGTTAAGCATGGTTCAAGAAGCTGGTGCCTAAAACACAGCCCCAAGTTGGAGAAATCCAGAGCGTGCGAATGAATGGTACTTTTACTGTGAGGCATGGCAGACTGGCCATCTGAGTCTTGCTTTGGAGTAAGTTATTGCTAAATTTCCTTAAAGAACTCAAAATCCTCTTCCATATAAAAGCAGCATTTCTCAGTTCAATTCAGAACTAACATAACAAGTTATGTCCTTCTTCTTGTTTTCTCTGCTCTGTTACCATCTAAAATATCTCAGTGCACTAATTAGCTAGGAAATATGCAGCAAATTTAATAGAACCTTGTGATCCTTGTAAGGACATAACAACACAGAAAGTCTGTTCATTGGTGTTTGTTGTGACTTGCAGCAGCTACCGCAAGTGTCACATCACCTTGAACCTTGCAGGCTGCTGCATTAATCCCTAGGGCTGTGCTTACGCACACACTTTGCCTCCCATCCGTGAGATGGGATTCCTGTGATGGGAGGAGTGGAGCTGTTGTTTCGGAGCATATAAATTCACAGACCCCACTAGGACTGTGGCCAGTTTGTGGTTTACCTCCTGATGTTTTCAATCACTGGAATGGCCATACCATAAACCTCCATTTCATTCCCTAGCTGAAAGCGCTCTGTTACTTTCCTATTTTTAACACTTCTTCTGTTGGTTTTGATTCAGCCCTTCTTATTCCTGTCACTTCCCAGTTCAGTGAACACTTAAAAGGCTGTTTTCCTTATTGAAGGAGGCCACATAAAGCTCTTCCCACATGGCACAAGCTTATTTTTTCAAAACATAAGGTATCATCTTTTGCTTGCTTAAGTTACGTGACAAAGTCAAGAATCAGAAAGTTAGGGTAAAAGAATTAAAATTACGTGCCTTCATAGTGCACCGAGTTCAGTAACTGATCTTTTTGTCTTCACAATTTCGGGAGCTTAGTAACACATTTTAATAATCATAAGAGATCTATAAGCCAGCCTGTGAAATGACATTAGCACAAAGACCATATGGATGATTGTGAAATATCTTGTTGAATTTTTAGGAGTGTGAATTTGTCTAGAGTCATGTCTCCCTGAATACAAAAATAATTCCTCTTCTGTTCACTGCGAGGTCTTAGTTTCTAACAACATAAAGCTTTGCAAACTCTGTTTTGTAGATTTTTTAATTCTCTCAAGATCAACCTTAATTATCACCTATAGATCTTTCTGTAAAGGATCTGAATATCCATATTAATCTACATGCTGAATGCTTTATTTATGAGTGGAAAAAAAGTAATAAATTATCCGAATATAAGGTCTTTGCAACAGAGCAGATATCAAGGAGCAACTGTTTCAGCTGTTGTTTCTAAAGTAATTTTATATGCTGTCCAACCACCTACCTTTCAGACTTTCTTTACACACACACACAAATTTCCACTTTTACGTACACATGCCCTTTTCACTATGTGCCACTTTCAGCTGTTGATGAATTATTGATTTCTCCTGTCACAATTCTCTTGAGTTACAGGACTCATGATGCTGAAAAAGCAACAAGATTCATTATTTTATTTTTTTGAAATTTTTTTTTTCACTCCCCTTTTAGATTTTCTTGTTTTCCTGTAAGGCTATATGAAAGGGGTGTTGAAATGACTACAAGGATAGGACATCAATCTGCACCCAAATGGGGTGGTTCTTTGGAAATATCAAATAAATTGATGAAGATAGCAACAGAGTTCAGGAGTGAATGTTTCTGTCATAAGTCAGTTGTTCTTGTCACTGGGGGAGGAATAAGAAACTAAATGTTTACTAAGAAGATAATTTTGCTGGTTTTACTATGGGTTTTCAGTCAGCCTTTTGAAGCATAATCATGTTTTATAAACCTGCTGTGAGCTAAGTGGGCGTGTTTACCTTTGTTTTACAGATAGCATACCTTTAACTGAAGCAGAGAGAGGTTAAGAAAACAAACCAAAAATTAAAAAAAAATGAACAGGCTAGTGGTTTAAACCTGCATTATTAAATATTGGTGGATTGATTTAGACTTCCAAGACCAAGGATTTTGGCTTAAGTAACATTCCTTTTTGCTGTTGTGGCTTTATTTATCACATACAGTCATTGCCTGCTCTTGGACCAGTGCTTCTGCTCGGGGACTCCAGCCAAGGGCAGAGGCAGCAGCGGTGGCCGCATCGCTGCCAGCTGCATGCCGAACACTGGGAGCACTGCACCAGGTTGGTTCTGCCGTCCGCTCCCTCTAGCACCCTGGGTTTGACAGAGGCCAGTAAGAGAGAGTTCAGAGAAATATGTGAGATCTTCACAGCATGCAGGTGTGAGATGTGTTTGGTCTTTTTCTGTATCTGTTAGAAGCTGACGTAAGACCTAGAGCATGTAATTTAATTTGAACTCTGCATTTGTGCTACCAGTACTATAGATCGGACACCTGGTATCCAAGCACAGTTTTTTTAAATGTTTACATCTTGCCTCAAATACTCTGCGTCACGGAGTTCCGTGGTCAGTTTGCAGGCTGAGGAGAAACACAAATATTTTCTACCAGTTTTGTCACTTTAAATGGAGTTGAATGTTCACTGGCTCCTCTGCCTGTGAAGTTTTGGTGAAAGGGATATTTTTTTTTTTAAGGAATTCCATGAATTGCTTTAAGTCTATGTTGATTCATATTAATACTAGACAAAGTAAATACACATTTCCTAGCAGGAGTAATATGATGCAAACAACTGTAATGTGTGCTGATAAGTGGATTGAATGGTGGATACATTAAAAAACAAAGGAACGTATTGATTATTATATGTGAATCAAATACTGAACTTTCAGCCCAGAAACCTTTTTCGACAAAATTTTAAAGATCTTGTTTCCAGGTGATAGTAGATGCCATGTAATATCTGCAAGTGGAATATAATTTCTCTCTGCACGAAACTCCATAAATATCTTGTCAGAGAAGTAAATTGTTTGACAATCAAATGCAGGATGTGCAGGAGACTTTAGTCCAAGTTTATTGTTGTTTATGCAATCGCAAATCAAATGATTCTTGGTATAATAGAGGAAGAAACTTCAGTAAAAATCACTATTATGTGCAGATGACATATGTTTGTGTTAGTAACCATGTACCCTTGCAGATTATCTTCAAAAGAATTCAGTTTTCTGATCAGAAACAATGAAATACAAGGTACTGGCATATGTCTTTCTCTCTTATCTGAATCAAACTCGAATTATCCGTCATGTAGGAAGCATTTCCATTTCTTGTTCTTAGACCATTTCTATCATTATAATGCAAAGGCTATTTTGAAATATTATTTAGTTTTTTATATTTTAGGATACATAGGAAATAGGATCTCAAGAAAAAAGAGGTTACTAGTCCTTCCCCTGTACCAAAACAGTCATGACTGTTTGTTAAATCCATTCTTAAAAACTTCTCTGGGAAATTTATTCCAGTGCTTATCTGTTCTTTCAACTAGAAAGTTTTTCCTACCTCTAAATGTTTTTCCTACCTTAAATTTACCACACTTCAGTTTAACTCTATTGCTGCTTATATTGTCTGCTATAAAACTTAAAAGGAGTATAAACATCCTCTTGAATTTTAAGCCTGCCTTTCAAAGAGCTTATTAACCCCTTGCAGCCTGATGTGAATTTAAAGTCAGTTTTTCCTTCTATCAATCTGGCCTGCTGTGAAATATCAGTGTGAGATAGGGGTGGACTCTGATGAAGCCCAGCTTGATACTGTGTCTTTCTAATTTAAAGTGAAACTTTAAGAATTACTCACTTGAGTAGATCTTTACCAGAAAGCTGGTCTAGTTCCCACTTTCTGTAGGCTTGTTATTTTGTGGAACTATTTCATAGTGGTTTCATCTAGGCCAAGTTCTGTAGCTTGTTTACGAGATGGGCATGTAAGATACTGCTTTACTAAACTCTAGGCATATGGTGTTTACTACTTCTTCCCCAAGGAAAGCGTTATTATTGTGTTGTAAAAGGAAAAGGGATTCTCTTTCACAAAACTTATTCTTGACAAATACCTGTTAGCTGTTGTTCACTTAATTTCTTTTCTTAATTTGCAGATCATCTTTTTACTAGTGCAGGCAATTTCTTTCTCAAGTTACATTAATAGATATAAATAAAATTTTATGTTATTGTTTCAAAGATGTTTTCATGTCCACCTGCAGGAACGACTTATACAAAATAATCGCATTCCCAGAGTTTTAGGGGAACTCAGTATGCAGTTTGAAAAGGATAGTTAAGGCTGAAGTTGAGCCCTTTTCACTCAATGAGCCAGATGTTGTGCATTTGGACTTACAAGTTCCATCCTAGGTATGCTGGTTTCAGGCAGGGGGTGTTTATATTGGCCATCTCCTGGAATTGTTTTAAACACAGGCTTTGTTTAAATTAAGTCCACCAGGAATCTGTCCCTCTTTAGTTATTTATTTTCTCCTCTATGCAAAGCTTTCTAGAATCCTTGGTTCTGGGCTGAGTTGGGCAGATTCTCTGGCCTACTTTTCATAGTAGCTGATTGATTTTTCTTTGCTGATGGTTTCCGGAAAGATTACCTAAATTTGATAGGTTACAAACCATGAAAAGGGATGAATGAAAAACACAAACCCATGGTTTCTGTGGGAGATAGTTTTCCTTTTTTTGTGATTTTTTTTTTTTTTTGGGGGGGGGGGGTACTTAAATAATTTTTAAATAAAAGGATATGGGCTATTTTGAGTAAGATTCTTTTATCCAAAGATCTGTTTGCTAAGAATGTAACTTATTTCCACAAATATTTCTTATCCAGTCCTAAACGGAAGAGCAGTGAGTGCCTCAGGCCTCCATTTTTGCTTGGACAACTGCTCTTTTATCCCTCTTTCCTTCTCATAGATGTGAAAATTGTTATGATACCAGCTAAGTGAATGACAGCATCATGCTGTAGAGTATGTAACCTCCAGAAAAGTTTTGTGTTTTTTTTTAAATCAGGAGTGTTTGCATTATTTTATTTTGATAGCATCATTTATTGCAATAGCACCTTTTGTGAAGAATTTTTCTGTAAAATTTTAGATAAAATTCAAAAACAGGTAGGCCTTAGCCAGAAGATGTGGATCGGTATCTAAATCAAGAAACTAAGCAAAGACAACTGAGGTCTGAATCTATTCTGTTATTAATGCATTGGAGCAATAGTGGCCAAGTACACTTGGGAAGTTCAGCATGAGCAATAGGAATGACACCCCAACTCTTTCATTAGTATGTGCAACTGGTGCAGTCATTTCACTCTTTCACTTGCTTCTGAGAGGTGATCCATCCTTCAGTGTTGTTCTCCTGATGTTGTATTTGGTATCATGCAAAAAAAACTTTTCACCTGTGAGTGATTGTTTTTGCTCTGGCCAAAGAAATAATTGATTTGTGTTATTGGTAAAACCAAGCAACAGGGAAATCCAGCAGCAATCTCTCTCGTACAAGCAAATAATAGCATTATAGCTATCCGCGTATTCAATCTGGTATTGCCAAACCTAAACTACTGCCTTCCCCGCTTTGCCTGCAAATGTCAGTCAGTTATATAAGGTCAAAATCTAGCATGCAGAAAATAGCGGTCAGAAGAGTCAACAAGGAGTCAAGGCTCAAGCAGAACATGAGAGTGGACATGAACTTTTACTAGGCACTACTTACAGATGAGAAAAGCATGATTGCTGGAATCAAGTGGAGAGTCGTCTTATGCATTCAAGCTGGAAGTAAATCTGTGTGTGAAACTGCATGTTTTCAGACAAGATACAAAGGAGCTCAAGACTTTTCTCACTGAACTGTGTAAATAGCTCTTAAGCCAATTGCACAAGGGAAGGAATGAAAGCAGTTAGCACCAAAAAATTGACATTTTCATTCTTCCTACTTTTCTCTTGCTGTTCCCAATCCCAGTGCCTTGAATATGCTACAGTGGGATATCCTCATCCAAAATCATCATAAATGTTGATCTGGTTATTCTTTGTCAAATCAGAATAGCTTTTATGCTGTTCAATTGATGCTATTTTCACTTGGACTCTGACTATGAATAATAGAAGTACATGTAGCAATTTGAGGGGTATTTCTCAACTGAATTGGTCCAAGACAATACCATTTTGTCTGAATTTGCTCCCTAACCCTTCCAACTTTAACCCATACTTCCCTAAGTAGTCGTCCTTCATCCGATCTCTTGTACCGTGAAATGTCTGTCAAATCTGGAGATGAGGTTTGGGGAAACAGCTCCAAAACCAGCAGGAAGGACACAGCAGGCAGGCAGCCAGCCAGCACAAAGGAAACTATTGCAGCTTCTCTTTCTCTACATCCCGCTTCTCAGAGCTGCTCTGCACGTGCGCATCCAATGTCCTTGCAGTCACTGCAAGTGCTAAGAGATGTGGTGCTCATGAGGGAGTTATAGTGACAACTTTGCAAATGTCATCGTAGCATGTGTCTTATTATGACTGGTGCTGTAGTCCATATTTGGATTACTTTATGGATATTTTACCTGAAATATACTGAATATAATCTGAAGCTGATATGATTGGAGTTTTTCACTCCCTCACTTTAGGCTAAAATGCTGTACACTGAGATGTTTTTACTTATTACTCCTATCAAGAGCTGTCTTAACACAAGCTCAGCTGCAGTTACTGACTAGATCTTTTTTGCCTTTAAAGGAGAAACTGCTGGGTACTGTATAATGGTAGCTTTGATATATCCATATTTTGTTGTTGTTGTTACAGGAGGAAAAAAATACACAAGGATTCACATTCTCCCCTATTTGTTCATGTAGTCATTTATGCTCAAGAATGTATACGATGACCAGTAGCTAATCTTACAATTATGCCTTCAAAGCTTTTTCAAGTTTTTATGTATTCCAATATTTAAAAGATATTTTGTAGTCCACTGTTTATGACATAGCATCTTGTACTGGCATATAATATCAGCATTTTATCAGTGTGTAAATTCTTTTTGTAATCAAACAGGACAAAAAGAGAGGCAATTTTTTCTTATTTCTAAAAGAATTTTTGCCCAGAAGAATATTAAGCCTGCTGTTAAAAATATGGCTTTTATACACTTTACTTTTTAGTTTTCCATACCAAGAATTATTTATGGAAGTAACATGGGGGAGGGTTCTTTCCCTCCTTAGGTTTCTTGCCAGTCTGTGGTCATGTTCACTTGTTCCTTATGTCTTCACACCATTTTCTTTGTAATTATCTATCTGATGTGTGTCGTATAAATTTTAGTTTGAAAACCAAAATGTTTTGTTATACATAACTGAGTTTCTTTGTCTAAGAATGTCAAAGAGCCAGGTTTTCTGTTGCTGAATATTATCATAACGTCAGTCCCCTTCTTCCTCCTTTCTCCAGCTATACAAGTTAAATTTTCAGGCTTTGTTCACTTAATCACAAGGGAACCTTTTCCTTCCCTTTCTCCCCTTATAATTATTATTTTTGTCCGTGTTCAGGTTCCACCCTCATTGTAATTGCATGCAGGAGCAGTGGCAGCTGACAGGTACCTCTTTGAAGCCTGGGAAGCAAATCCACCTAATGGAAGGGCTTGAATACCCTCTCTAAAGGTGTTTGTGGATCGCTTCTAACAATTTCATCTCTTTCCCATCCCTGTGCTACCCAGTGTTTCTCTTAAGATTAATTTGACTTAGTTGCAGAACTTCCCTTCCTCAAGAGATACTGGCTCATGCAGAGGTCAAAGGCATTCTTTATGAGAGGAATGTTTCAGACCTACCGTGTGTGGTGTTTGATTTTTGACAGACTTCAAATGCAACCTCTCTGGAACAATGCTCACTTTCCGGCAAGTGCCCTAACATCAGGCATTTCCCAGATGATGGGAACAATAGCAATCGCAAGTTTGTTTGCCAAACTAAATTACAATTGGTGATTTTTTTTTTTCTTTCCATCACAAATTACGGAATTTAAGTTTCTTTTAATGAATGAGGTATATATGCTAAGGGTCTAGAAAAACTGTCAAAGGCTTGAATCCACCATTGCCAGTGCCTTGTTTGCAAAGAAGATTTCTTAAATATTTCTATATAGTTCTTATCATTGCATAATCAAAGTTTGTTAAAGAGCCCTACCACATGTCTCAGTCCAATCACTGTTCCTTGCTTTCTGCTGCTGGTTCAGTCTGATGGCAGCTGAAGCTGCAAGAAGCCTTGGACCTGTCTGCAGCCAGTTTTTGGTCCTTTCAAGGCCTTCATAGGTTCAATTATCTCTTCCAGTTCACAGCGGCAGCTTGTCTCATAATTATTTATGCATCTCATCATCCCATCTCTTCTTGAGGCGTGGGAATTACTATCCCCATTTGATAAATGAGAAATTGAGATCGTATTAAGTGTTTTATGTAAGGTAGCAAGGAAAATGGGCAAGTCAAGAGAACAGCCAAGGAAAAAGTACACTTCTTAAGTTACTTTTTATTTTGGACAGTGTATAAACTTCTGATACATCCTGTCTGCTATGCCTGAAGTATGAGCTTCATTGGTGTTGATGGGTTTCTTTTTTTTTTCTATTTGGATATTTGTAAGCATAAGGAAAATAACATTTAAAATTGCATCTACTTTTCATTCTCTTGCTGTATGTCTTGTATAATGAGGCATAAAGATCATCAAGCATCTTTCTTGTTTAATAGTTAATTATCATTAGTCATTGCAAGTATGCTATATCTTTCCTCCTCTTGTCTCAGATTATTTATTTTGTGTGTGGTTTTGCATTCCACAGACTTCTGAAATGTTTTCAACTCAGTATCCCTATTGCATCCCTGAGATTACTGCAATTATCCTCAAAATTACTGCGTAATGCATTTTCTTTGTGTAGTGTGTGTATGTGTGTGTATAAATGCTAACTGAAAATATTTTCATGTTCACCTTTGGGGAATTAACTCTTACCCTGAAAAGGGGGTTATTTTAAGATCAGCATCTTTTGGCTTTCATTCCTGGTTTCCTAAAAAAAATTTTAAAACAATTTATCCAGCTGTGATAGCAGTGCTACTATATACTCTACAGCAGAGTTGTTATATTAACTAATTTTATTGGAGTGACCACTTTCCACCTGTTGGTAGTTTCACAATAGCTCCAACAGTAGCTTGCAGGGCTCCAGCGCAAGCTCACCTTTTTTATCCAGAAGTGCACTTCTGTTACATACTTGTTGCGGTTGTTTTTATCAACGTTAGTAATACACCTAGCTAATTCCAGAGCTAAATACTTTAATTTTGTCTTATCTAACTTTAAGTGATCATAATTGTGGGTAGTTGGGCAGACTTGCTCCAATTATACTCTTGTATTTATTGAGAACATACCCACAAGTAGTAAATAGGGGATGGGATGCAAAAGGGGAAAGAAACTAAAAGTGCAGGTTGCAATGTATAAAGCAGCACATAAAGCCATTTCCTAGTAAGTAAATGAGGGGATTTTAGAAAGTTTTAATGCTGTCTAAGACCTCTTTGCCACAATAATACACTTGGCACAACACAAGGAAATGCATTCTTACTAAAATAGATGAAGTCGTCTTATGAAACTGGGAGAAACCTGTGTCAGATGAAGCAGGGACAAAGACTATGCCTCATCTTCTCAGGTAAATATAGTAAATCGTTTCCTAGCAGAGTCAAATAGACACACAACCTGTGAACAAAAGAACGTTGGGGTTTTTTTTGTTTTTTTTTTTTTCCTGAGCTAGATTGCTTTGCTCAATGAGGTCTTATTCAAGCTGTAAAACCAGGTGAAAATGACTTCTGGTGAACTTGGCAAATTCTTTAATATTATGAGGATTACTTCAGCCCTTTCAAGAACTCAGGAGAAAAATGTAACTTGACAAATCTGATCTACCACTAAGGAACCCAGAAATGTTTTTTACTGAGAGGGTTGTCAAACATTGGAATGGGCTGCCCAGGGAAGTGGTTGAGTCACCATCCCTGGAGATATTCAAAAAGCGAGTGGACAGGGTACTCCAGGGCATGGTTTAGGGGGCATGGTTAATGGTTGGACTCGATGATCTTGAAGGTCTTTTCCAACTGAAATGATTCTATGATTCTATGTCAGTGCCCTGAGCCTCAAAGAGCGAACTAGTTTAGGATATAGTTACTGTTCAGTTAAAATACAATTAAAGCAAGTCCCTAATGATGTAGATATAGAGTCTGAAGTAAAGCTGGCTTTATGTATTTCAGTTGATTTGTATCAAAACCTTTATATAGGCTTGCAATGATTGAAACTGAATCTAGAAGTTCAGAAAAGGATATAAATGTAATAAATCCTATTCATTCTAGTATGTGGAGGCTTTAATAAATATGTCTAATCAAAAATGCTGAATTCATTTGTATTTAACCAGTTTGCTGGAGCTAAGCGGAACCTGTAAATAGCAATTGGATTACTTCTGCATAAATCAAACAAAAAGCCTTGTTCTTGTGAGATGGATTAAGAGAGTTTTCACTCACAAAAATACTTGGAAAAAAATATTAACAAAAGATTTTTGATCGCTTCTTCATTGAAGGAAAATAGTACTTAAACCAGAAAAACAACTGAAGTATAAGATTAGCATATGGTAACACCATTTTGATCTACTCTCTTCAGAAATATTGCATACAAAATAATGTTGGCTGATTAAGGAAGTGTATAAAGCTACTAGTCATGCTCCAAAATACAAACCAGATAGTGCTATCAGAACAATCGCTTCTATTTTGAGCCTAAAATACACTTTTCAGTTTCCTTTGTGATATACCAAATGTAAGTCATCTGGATTTCATCCTAGAGAGAAAAATGGAAGCACCATTTAAATTGCAATAATTTGTTACATTATTTTTTTCATGGAATAATTTTAAGGGTCTTGTGCTTATATGCCATCAAACTTTGGCCACTTTAATAAGACAGCATATTTCTCCTCTAGACTGAGAGACTTGTTTCAAGACTACGAAGGAGAAAAAGGAAGTGGTGGATTATAATGATCAGATTGAAAATGCTAGCATAGTTTAAATGTAATGTTGTACCAACAGAAATACAATTTTTAAATATAACTACTGTATAAGGTATGACTGAAGTCTGTGCCTTGCATAGTTGCAAATTCAGTTCTTTCCCCCTTAAGAATGAGATTATGTGTTTGTTAAAAGTTATTAGCAATATTTTTGTCTCCGTTGTTGAAAACCTACATGAAGTCAATGATAAAACCATACCATGAATTTTCAATGCATCTAACTCCTTGCCCCTTGACATTAGTGTCACTATTGTGAAGCAACTCCAGTCATTGAAAGGCAAAAAATAACGTTTAGCAACTCTGATCATATGATGATACATGAAAATTGAGACAAAATTTTGAAGAGCTGCTAGGTGGCTTTTTCATTCAAAAATGCACACATTTTGAAACAGCAGATAACAATGAGTTGTAGCAAATGTCCACTTCTAATAAGCCCCTTTGTTGTACAAATTTAGTGCTTTTTACTAGGTGTGAAAAGGCTTTAATGATGTAACAGTACAAAATTCTTATTCATATCC
Source organism: Harpia harpyja (assembly GCF_026419915.1). Taxonomy (NCBI): domain Eukaryota; kingdom Metazoa; phylum Chordata; class Aves; order Accipitriformes; family Accipitridae; genus Harpia; species Harpia harpyja. Next base: position 31,005,500 of record NC_068947.1, read on the forward strand.
CAAGCTAATGAACATATTTATTGTGCCTGTATCTTCGCACAAATAAAAAGGATGTTGGCAAGGCTGGTTCATGGAGACATCATAGAGGAGGGGGAAAAAAAAAAAAAAAAAAAAAGAGTATTTTTGGCCCAGTGGTATCCTGCACATCTCAAAGGTATACCAGCCTCCAGCCTCATTCAACTTAGGTGATGCAAACCATCACACAACCAAGGTAGAGCTGAGGGAAGAAAGGCATGGAATACGGCTCTTGCAGGAAACTGTGGTTCTTAGGGGATTATTTGTGCTTCCTAAACAATTCTAGTCAGTTATTTTGGAACATCCACAGTAGGGTGTAAATGCTAAATGCATATCTGTGTCTATAGCTGCTGCTGCTGTTTTGCGAGCTTCAGAGTGATATTTCCATATGATACTTGCAGTTGCAAACGGCATTTATTCAGACCCTTGTCACACCCTTTAGCTTTTGCAATGTTAAATATTGCTCTTTACCACCCAGGACAAAGTGTGTTTTTTAGAGATTAGTGTGGTTATTTATTCATACAATTTACATTGACCCTAGTGGGAGCCCTCTGGAAATGGCCAGTGTTTCCAAGGCTGATTTTTCACTTTACCTGCTACCAGGAGTAGGTAATGATAGCAACATTTGCTACCACAACTTTTGAAAACGGGTGTCCAGAAGTATCACTTGCAGGCCACTTGCAATGTACCCCAAGAGACCATCCCAGGAGGCCTCCTCAGCCATCCTTCCCAGCAGCAGCATTTCATGAGCATTTCATGAGCAGAGCATGATCCTCTAACGGTCAGGCCCCGGGTGTGCGCTGGGGTGGGCCAAGCCTGGTGCTGGTGAGCGGTTGTGGGGCAGCCCCCTTCCTGAACTCCCCACAGCAGACCCCAGCAGCTCGCCCACCCAGGGCCTTCCTGCAGGGATGGTGACAAGAAGTTGCAAAGGTTCATTTCCACTTCTAAGAGCAGCCAGGGCATTGTCATCCTGCCCAACGCCTCCTGCGGCCCTGCACCACTCAGATTTTTATCCCTGCTGTCTCCGTTGTGTTTCTGCACTTATTAGTAGCAGCAGTTATGATCCAGCTTGTAGGAGGGAAACAGTCTCGCAATTTTTGCTCGTGTAAATTGTGCCACCAGCTCAAGGGTTACTGCAGTAAATGTTGAAGACAGGATCAAGACTCAAGCAAATGTGATGTGTGTATGTAGGAATGTAAAGGTCTTTTCCCGACTGACACCTGCAGCCAGCTGGTCAGGCAAAATCACCTAGATGCTGTGGTGTCACCTGTACTACCTTGAGCATAGCTGATGCATGCCGTAAATTTAAATAACTGATACAGGCAGAACACTATTTGACAAAGCAAAATGACTTCTTGTTGAGAAATGGGAAGCTGCATATTTGACGTTGTCATTCTTCAACCCCAGCTGGTAAGCAAGCACCACGCAGCCACTCACTCACTGCCCCCCCACCCCCACCCCAGTGGGATGGGGGAGAGAATCAAAAAAAAAAAAAAAAAGTAAAACTTGTGGGTTGAGATAAGAACAGTTTAATAGAACACAAAGGAAGAAACTAATAATGATAATAACAACAATAATAAAATTACAATAATAATAAAAGGATTGGATTGTACAAAACAAATGATGCACAAGGCAATTGCTCACCACTCGCTGACTGATGCCCAGTTAGTTCCCAAGCAGCACTCCCTCCAGGCCAACTCGCCCCCAGTTTATATACTGGACATGACATCACATGTTATGGAATACCCCTTTGGCCAGTTTGGGTCAGCTGCCCTGGCTGTGTCCCCTCTCAGCTTCTTGTGCCCCTCCAGCCTTCTTGCTGGCTGGACACAAGAAGCTGAAAAATCCTTGACTTAGTCCAAACACTACTTAGCAACAACTGAAAACATCAGTGTGTTATCAACATTCTTCTCATACTGAACCCAAAACATAACACTATAAGACAATTAACTCTATCTGAAACTAGGACAGACTTGTTAAGGTAACAAAGCAGCAGTTTAAATCTGTCACCTTTATAGCAACACAGTCCCTTTGGCAGAAAGCTCAGTTGTACTGCAATTATTTATGTATATATTAATGTTATTCTTGGACTACAGGTATCAATTCTGCTCCTGTAGGTGGATAATCTCTTGAATCCTCCAAATGAAACCTATGGCAACAGCTGACAGAACCATAGTGCATCAAGATTTCTATCACCTTGTTTGTGTGACCCTTGACTTTTCCAAGTATGTCATTGCTATGGCTAGCCATATCCCTCTCAAACATTACAGAATCTGTGCAGAATCTGTAACTTTTAGGACTAGCTAGTCAAATCAATCCCATAGCTCTTTACAGCAACTCTCCAGTATATCTTTCTATTAGTGTAATGACCGTTCTCTAATCTTCTGTGATTGCTATAAGAATTTAATTTCTTTTATTACTTCACAATTGGAGGCAAGATATGCATACATTTTAAAACATATAATGATTTGACATTAAAGAAAGGGTGTTATTTTGAATATATGCTATTACAACTTTACATGTTTTGTAAACAGTAGTACACTAGAATATCTTTGCTGACTCAAAAGTGGGCTAGTATCCTCCTTAGAACTTAAAACATGTTTTAGTTTATTACTTTAGGAGCGGGAGGGGAATGGAACAGAGATGTGCTTAAACTATGTAACTATATTGTTGTTTTATTAAGTCATTATGACTCCATGGTTTTTTTGTTGGTTTTTTTTTTTGTCATTTTTGACCTATACGTTTAACAGTAAGAGAGGTTTTTAAAGTGTGCCTCAGTGAAATGTATTAGAATTTCAAAAGTAATGGGACTAATACTCCAAACAGATGTAAACAGTGCTCTGCTAGATCTCTCCTAGACATAGGATTTCTGCAGCATTCTCCGTTTCACAGAATAGAAGCCATAAGACACAACAAGATTGTATCAAAGGCAAGGCTAGACCTTGCGCCTTTTGAGTGTCAACAATGTACTTTATTTATAAGACTATCCTGCTTCAATACCAGTATGTTCATTATTGTTGTGTCTGCAAGTATTCGCACCTACTTGGTTGCTCATCATACATTGTTCTTGCCTGAATATACATTTTAACATTTGTGCTCATTAACAAGTAGTGAAACATTGCTGTGTGGTATTTCTGACTTAAGTGGTCATTTGCTTAACAGGTAAATATTTGGACTGACTACAATCTATAAAGAAGTTTTACTGATATTGTGTAAGAGCTGCATTTGGCTACATGATTACAATTCTTTTACCTCTGACGTGGAAGTTACAGTGAAGTATCTTACAAGAAAATGGAAAGAGAATTAATTTTAAAAACAAATAACAAATAGTTATTTTATTCCTTCCCCATTATATAATTGAATATTCACCCAAAATAGACTAGAACTAACTATACGTCTATATGAAAAATATAAAACTTTAATATCAGACTTATTCAGCTGACTTGTGGAGGAGACACAAGAGGACAGTTTCCTCTTGTCTGTAGCTACCTTGGGAATTTCTAGGTGTATATAGCATCATATTCTGACATTTTCACTACCCTTAGGAACAGAATAATGCTCTCCACTGCTTATATATTTATTGTTCACTGATTAGCTGCTATAGAAATAACAGTGACACTGAACATGTTCATTTAGAACAATTCCCCTGGAGGCTTTTGCTCTATGCTTTGTATTCCCCAACTTTACCTCCATCTGCAAATACTTTCCTTGATGACCAACATATCTCTGCATGCATTCTTGCCTTCACTGTAATCTTTCTTCTTTTTTGTAATGAAGAATGTCATCATTCAGCACAAATAACTGTTCCTTTTCCCTGTCTTGATTCTTTTCAAGTTGCTCTGAACTTGCAAGGAAATTTCTGCTTTTCTAAATAAATTCCATTTAAAATGTAGATTTCTTGTGGGGAAAAAAAAAATCACTAGTTTTTATATATAGTAAGGAAAAGCCTTTAAAAAGGATGCTAAGGCACTCTTTTTGTGAATAAATGAAAATTGGGGGCAGGGGGGAGGATAAGTTTGCTTTTGCTTTCAGAAAATATGAAGACAAATTTCCATCTATGTTTCTCATGGCAACAAAGCAAATTGGAATCAACTGCTATAGCTGGATAAAAAGAGTGTAGTCAGTCTGTTTTCATTATTCAATGACTGTTCTGCTTTTCTATTTTCCTTTAACCATAATGTAGTCTTTAAGCAAGTGGTTCTTTAATGCACTTATTGAGCTAAGATATGAGCTTATTCATTTTTCATCTATTGGTGTGACATCATTTCATAATGTTAAAATCCTAAAATAGACTTGATATAAATTTGATTGTGTATGTACAGATTGATTTTATTACTAATAAAATACATCGTAAACTTTCTGAAAGCTATACAACCATAGGAACTTATAGGAATGTGATGCGTTTTGACTTTTTAGAGTAAACTTGTAGAAAGCGTGGGTAGCGTTAGAGCTTTCTAGCAAGCCTTTTTCCATGAGGGCATGCCAGATACATACTGACACATTATGTAAATTTGTCATTGTGATTTACACTCTCTAATGATCTCAAGATGCTCCAGACTTACTTCTAGATGCACATAGACAATAAATGAAGAACAGTAAGATGGATGAAATTAGGCCAAAAAGTCAAGATATGTCAAAGCAATATGAGTAGCATATATGAAACAGTCAGGCAACATCATTCTTCCTAGATGTCCAGCTATGTTGAACCAATATAAATATTTGATGCGATAGAAAATAAAATGCCTGGCAGCAGCAATATTTTCCTTAAGAAGGTAAAGTCCAGCTGTTATTTCCTCCCGTCTCCCAAGCATAGTGTGCAATGGATTGGTGCGGTCCAAATGAAAGCAAGCCCAAAAGTGTCTAAAATGGAGAGGAAAGAAGGGAGAAGTTTCAGCCCACTAAAATAAGAGCTTTGTTATCTCATTTTTATACCATGATCAGAATAACTTTCTGTTTCAGATTTAAATAGCATACTTACCCTACCTGTAATGACCATCACTGAGATAGTCTTAGGGTAGGAGGTGACTTCTAAATCTCAGAGATATCAGATAATTTTCTGACTATTGTGCTTTTACCAATATTATGGTTTTAGATGGTTATGAAGGGGGATTTTGAGATAAAACCTTTATAGTAGTATTTGGTAAGGTTAACAAAATTCTGGAGAAGGGTGTGTATATCTAGGTTACTTACGCCTAATACTAACAAAAAAATCAGCTGATCTGAAAGTACAGTATTCTTGGAGTCAAGGGCCACTTTTAAGGTCAAGTCTTTTGAGGTAGAAGATAGTTGCCCATTAAATGATATCTTCTTTTTATTAAATCAGGCAGTTCAGGCAGAAATTACGGCTGTAGTTTTACCACTGGAATAAGAAAGCCTTGCAATCTGGACCATTCTCAGGTCCCATTGAGGTGAACTGGAGTTGGGTTATAACCCGGAGGAGGGACAGTGAGAGAAAGTGTCCTCAGTTCAAGAGGATTTCATGTTCACCTGGGCAGAAATTTTCAATTTCCAAGTAGCCATTGTACAAACAAAAGTTCAAACTAGAAGGTCAGGACTGCAAATGACTATAAAAATTGATCTCTGCTTTCTCTGTAATTGTTCCTCCACATCAGAGTTAACATACTAGCAGAGCAGCATGAGGAAGCTGCTATCTATATAGCATCTTTTTTCCAGCTAGTAGACATCAGTTCTCACAGTTAACCATCAAGTACCTTTTGGCAACTCTAGATTCACTTGGGATTCCTTATTAAGCCTCACTTTAAATGCAAAGCTTCCCTGATATTCTGCAAGCCTGGGGCTGTCCTTACATAAATGAGTCAACTAAGACTGAGTTTCAAAATATGAAGTGGGAGCTGACACAGTAGCTCTGGTTTTATTTCTATTCTCTACATGTGAGCATTAACCAAAATGTAGCAACAAAAAGATATTGCTACTCGCTCCTCTAAAGGGGCTGTGAAAATATAATTATGTCATTTGTTTTCTACTACAGTCCTCAAAAATGGGACCTCTGCCACTTTCTTTGAATAGCCTCAAGCTTGACCTCCCATTTTAGAACTGATCTCCCTTGGTCAGGTCAAGGAAAAGATATTTAATCTCTCCATCCATGTGGATATGCGTGATAGAGGAACTGATAACTCATGAGGTAAAATTATTGCTGTCTATAGAAAGATGAGGACAAATTTGTCCAGACTTTTTATGATGGAATCCGTAGGATATTTGCTTGAAAAATAATTTTTCTTTTGAGCCCCTGGTGGTCATTTGTGGGTTTGGGAAATGGCATGAAGTAAAAGAATGATAAAATATTTTTCCAAATAAATTAATCAAAAAATGGAAAATAAATTGCAGGTTTAAAAACTTCATAAGAGTGATAGTTATTTCACAGTATATATAAACAAACAGGTTACATGGCTACTGAATAACAGGGGTTTATGGTGGCTGCAGAACCTGCTTCAGCAGCAGCTCCAGTGGGTTCTGTGGGCCTCGATTCAGCAACGTGTTAAACTCAAATCCAACACTTTTTCTGTTATCTGTGCTGAAGTTGCTACAGCATCTGTGTTCTGTTTTGTTTACTGTTTTTCCTCAGACTTAATTCAATGAAAATAATCTTGCTCATTTTCAACAGCACTTTAAACAGCTTGTGTCAATATTAATTTTCCTTTATGAAGGCCAATTCGCAATTTGATTTGTTTGCTGAAATATTTAGCAAGCTTTCATCCGAACCCATTGCCTTCTCCTTTGTTAGCAATCACTTCTCTGATGCAAGGTATTGAAAGCCGGGTGATTTCCTTTCATCCAGCTTCCGTCCTTTTTTTGTGGAAAGTAGCTGTATGCTCACGAAAAAAAGAGCAGCATGCCCACCCACTCCCCCCCAGCCGCCTCAACGCTGGAATAGGGTCTAATGTTTAAGTATGTTGGACTTTGAGCATCGTGCACAGTTTACGGGCTCTGTACTCTAATCTCTGCCCTTATGTGTGTGTGTGTAACGTCCAAGCAGTCAGACTGACTGTTACTACGGATTATTTTTATCACATGTCACAATGAAAAGGAAGAGGGAACCTGGTGAAAAACAGTGATATAGGTCATGGCTCACTGAAGTATCAAAACAATTCCTTCTGGGAACCACCATAGAAAATTGTGAGAATATTGTCTTTGAAATTCCTGAGTTGTTATAGCTGTTATACCAGAACAGTTCTAAGTAATAGAAATAAGTATGATTTTGTTTGTTTGTTTGTAACACTATTCATCACTAGACAACTAACTTATTTGGGAGAGGTGAGTGATTTATATCTTGAATCAGCACTATTTCAAGCATTTTTTTTAATTTACATATCCATCTCTAACATAATACATCTGAAAATCATCAAGACTGTGAATGGTACGGAAAATAGACCTTAATGAGATGTGTCAGAGCTGTTATCACATAGCTTGTTTAGAAAATGAGCACATTCAGCATACATACAATTACACACCATATTGTTCTGTAGTGTCTCTGCGTGATAGTGTTTTGATTGTGAAAAAAAGTTCCAGGAATGGTATCCTGTTTCTTTTTTAAATCTGTCAAGTGGATGTTTGGTGTATTTTGAGGAAAGGCAGAAGAGCTCAAAGGAAAAAAGTCTTAACATCGAGATTTTTTTGAAGTTAGTTTAGCTGTATTAAACAAAAAGGCCTAAACATGTACAAACTTCTACACTACAACTTAAACAGAACACATTTCATGCTAAAAGCTCTTTGCTATTTTAATAAACTCTGCTCTCTTTAATAAATGTAATACAGTGAGAGAGAAATTATTCTGCAGATCATTAGATGAGTTTTTTATTTAATGATTTTTATTAGAGAGTGTCAGGGATAGGCTGGGATGTGCAAGAACTGAGTTTAATTTCTGGCTTTTTGACAGTCTTGAATAATAATGGGAAAGATAATTAGAACAAGAGCCTAAAGTCAATGAAAATATTGCCAGTGATTATAATGGGATCAGAATTCAGTCTGTTTCCCTTTCACAAAATGAAGATATAATAGTGCTTACCAGTCTCACATGGGAGTCCTAAGAATGAAAACATTACAGTAAAAATAATGTGGGTCAAGTTATTACTAAGGAAATATGTAATAGGTACCTTGTTATGGCTGAGAGATTCAACAATCAGATCATGTTACCAAAATCTTTTTTTGTGAATGAAATGGTGGAAATCTCTGGGTTTTTCCTCAAAATATATTTTAAAAATTATAGAAAATAAGTGCTCATTCAGCATCAAAACACAGTAACAAAAGAAACTCACTGACTATTGCAAAATCACAATATGAATGCAGTATAGGCCCTTGCATTTAAATTTTGGTCATAAAAGGCAAGGAAAATGATTTTTTTTTTTCTTCCTTCAGATCTGATATTCCTTTAGAATTTTCAAGTAATAGAAAAGATTTGTCTCTCTTTCCATACACACTACTTAAAATTCCTGTATGTAAGAAACCAAGAAAATGTTAGCCCTTTACAATGGTTTCTTGATTAAAGCTCCAAAGACAAAAACTGAGATCATGATCCAGATTAAATAGTATCCTTCTGTCCTTCTTCAAATTAATGTGAAAGGAGAAAGAAAACATTAACATTGTTAATTTGGAGAAATGAGATATGAACATGAATGCTTTTACCACAACTGCCTTTTGTTGAAGGGGAAAAAATGACAACATCTGGGCCTAAATGTTTTAAATTCTAGTGGATTGGAGTATATAGTCAAACTGAACTCAATAAAATGGAAAACAGGTTTCAAGAAAGCATAAATGAGTGAAAGGGAGCAATCTCAACCTGAAAAGCACAGAACATGACAAGGCAATCATCCATAAACCAATTTTTTTTTAAAAAAAGTAACGTACATGCAATCTGTGAAGAAATTTTAATAATGGTATACTATTAAGAATGTTTAGGTACATTTTACACAGCCTGAATAAGGTTTCTTTTTAAGCTACCATGGTGTTCCCTTACCTTTTTGGTATGAAGTAAATACCTACATTAATTCCTAATTAGAGAGGAAGCAACTGTTTTTATTTCTGTAACTCCTTTTTAAAAGCCTATGTATATATTGCCTGCAGGAAACAAGTATGGAGAGTATGGATAAACTAGAATTCCACCACAGCAATTTGTTAATATGCCTACAGAAATAAAACTTTAAAAAAAGCCAACCAAATTTTCCTCTCCCAATTCATATCTGCTTAAGGGGATAGATTTTATGACTTGTTTGGTTTCATCTTGGTTTTCCTTTCAAATGCAAGTTCAGTGAATTTCTCATAAGACTGCAGTAAGATTTATTTAAATATTTAAGTAAAATTAAGGAATGGCAAATGAAATAAGAACTGTCATCCAGACTTTAAGGTTTTTGCCAATATTTGACAAAGTTCAAGTATGTGTTATCCAAGTTCTTCAGTATTTTCTAATTCTGTAGATGAAAAATGTAATTAAAGACATTATTTCTGGCTTCCTCGGAATGAAACAGGTAGTTTTACAGGGATGGCTGTATTTTCTGCAGTTTACAAATCTTGTAAAATACTGTATGCTACTGGACTGATGAGACCATACTAAGCCTCTCTGACTTCAGTGGGAAGCCACCTGGGAGTAAGGGTCCCTCCTAGAAAGCAGCATGAAAGGTCAATAGGGAAGAGGTACAGAATAATAAGTTGATCTTGCTCATCACGTCTTTGAGACACCTGGTTAAATTACCAAGTAGCATGTTTAAAACAGAAGGAAGTTCTTTTCTTACTTCTATTACTTAAATTATGTAGATTATCGCTGGTGGATGTTGTTGACGCTGAACGTATAGATGGGCTCAGAAAGGGATTAGAGAAAAAAAGCCTTATGGAAGGTAGAGCCTTAAGATACAGCTCGAATTTCCGGTTGCCAAAAAATGCAGAGTACTTTAAGATCACACCACATTTGGCTTGTATGAACACTATGCAAGATCACATGTAGTTTCCACAGTCTAAAAGCTGGGCAGCACACTTTGGTCCCCTTTTAGTCTCTCTGAGTACATCTTTCCAGCAAATGTCTAATTTTTCTTCCAAAGAGAAAATAGATCATTCAGGGGAAGAGGAAGTGTACTTCACCATCCTTTCTCTGTTAGGCAGGCAGGTTAACTTGTCTGGCCTGACTCTCTTTGACAGTTTGATTTTTTTTTTTTTTTTTTTTTTTCTCCCAGAGAACAAAAGATCCACAAACTAATAAAACATCTTAATAAAATGAGCTTCTTAGAGACGGTGCAGTCTTTCCTTTCACCCACAGGTACAGATAAATATTTGAAACAAGAAAAAACTTTTCTGAAAATTTATTCTCAGGGAAGATTGAACCTTCCTTTGTGAATCTTGCATTCTTTTCATCGTCTCTGCTCCACTATTTGGTCCCTGTTTATATAGCTCTTTTTTTTTTTTTTTTTTTTTTTTCCCCCCAGTCTCAAATACAATTCCTGTTAAGTTACCCACTCAAATTTCCTTCTTGCTTAAACTAGTTCATTTTTTACTATTACATTTATTTCTATTTCAGGGATGGATAGACCTTGCCACTGTGGCAAGGCTGGGTTATTCCCCATTTAGTAGCTTCCCCTTTGTTATTTCATTAAGAACTGATGTTATGGTCCCTTATCTCTTCTACTTCATTTCCTTCCGATTTTATCTTTATGAAGCTATGCCAGATAGCATCACACAAATCCACTGAGGTGAGCATGGTATTTATAGATATTGATACAAATACTTGTTTAACTGCCTGCATCAGCTTATTAAAATAATCTGAATTTTGGCATATTTCACTTATGTTTGCAATAAAGAATTGAAAGGAGCGCTGTGGAGTCAAATTTGCAAAATTTAAGAATGCAATGAAAGAATGCGCAACAAAGTCTCCCATAATGCAAATGGCAAAGCAAGCACATGCTTTTTTAACGTACTGTTTAACAAGCTTCAGATCATGATGCTTCTCCAGCATAAATCATTAAAATAGAGCTTTAACTCACAGAAATTGTTTAATCCATCAATAAAATACTGAATTAGTTTATTTGCCTCTAACCTGTGTGTTTTGTTTTGTTTTTTAAATTGAACTTATCAGTTATCCTCTGTATTCATCAGTTTCCCTGTCTATAAAGTGGGGCTAATGCTTTCTTCTTAAAAATCCCGAGACTTAATATATTAAAAGCAATTTCAGATCCTCAGGCTGAAAGCACTCTAGCAGTGCTATGCATTTTTATTATTAGAATATTTATAATCAACCCCTTTATACTGGGTGACAAAATGCTCTTCTCTTAATGGAGATTTCCTCTTTTGTTAAAACAGTTTAGGAAAACAGCAGTCAGCATAGCAGTCAAAATCCTCAAAGAATTACCATTGCATGTGTTTTTGCCACGAGGTGGTGATTAGATAGCTGTGCGCATCATTTCACATAAACTGGGAATACTGTTTGGTGAACGTTGTGTGATGATAGTGAGTTAAATGCTAAGCCCTTGACAATCTGCATATATAAAACAAATGTTTTCATAATATGAAAAATAAAACCATTCTTTTCTCGCAAGATTGCATAATTCCAAGATCATCACCCATCTGTGTATATCCTTTTTTTTTTCTTTTCACTTACTTTAATAGCTTTATTTTGCAACTTAATGTTTTTCCACTAGCAGGTGAAAGCATTCGTAAATCTGTCACAAACAGTTGCCAATGAATATTCATATTTGAACTGTCTGATTGCAGTACTTTGACATTTTTATTTGATTCTAGCAGGAGAGCAAACTTAGACATGCCTCTTATTTCCTAATGTATTTTGATTGATACCTCAGCATTGTACTGCTGAGTAAGTTAATGTAATTTGTGACATCAAACTACTAATTTGGAATATAAGCATACATGAAACAGACAGTTTAAAAATAAAATAAAATGCCTGACTACATGATAAAGGGGACCTACAAACTTTTACTCTCATATTTCTAAATTTTGCAAATAACTAGGGCCTTTTAAAGCTCCTATTGTTCAGTCACAATACTTACTCAATATTTGACTGTTTATCTGTAACATAGAAGCGGGAAGAAGAGAGGCAGTCAAATATTTCTATGCAGTTTGTCTCAATTGTCATTCCAGTATTTTTTTATTCTCTACTGGCTTTGTTATTTAGTCATCAGAAGAAAAATGAGGGTTTGTAGTGGCTCCTTATAAACTGCTATTTTGGCTGCTGTGTTTAGGAAGTAGCATTTTGTCCTTAAAATTTATTCTGCCACTGACCTAGTATGTTGGGTTTACTTTCTACATCTAATGTTGTTATTTCTATGAGCTCAGCCATGTATTGCAAGAAAAGTGCGTGCAATATTTTTTTTTCCTTTTTTTACCCCCCCTCTGGCAACAATCTTTATCTATGCTTACTTAGAAGGAAGCAAGAATCTTAATTTTTCAGCCTTTTCTCTCTGTTTAGTTTACACATTAATGCCATTTCCACTTTTTTTCCTGATCAAACTTTAGGCTAGAAGTCAAGGGAGAATCTTAGGGAAGTTGCATACATAAATCCCGTAGAAATCAATGGTATTTGAACACCTACCTTCTCATAGGTGTCTTTGGAAATCTAAGCTTCCATTCTCTTATTTAGGAAGAAAAACAAAGTTACTGTGAAGGTAGACAAGAAAAATATTCTAGTGCTGTTTTTCTTCAAGCAGTTATGTAAAATAGCCATAAAAATGTGCACTGCCATTAATCTATGGAGAGATAAGATCAAAGTGAATGGTTCGACACACATGAGTGAAAGACAAAGTTTGTAAGCAATTGTGTTTGAGTGTCGTTTAAGTTCCTCACAGAGAAGACATTGTGTAGCCTGGGCCATAAGATTTACATCTTTGATGAAAATGAAGGGTAGAAATCAGTCTTTTAATAGTAACAGTACCTTCCACAGTAGAAATGGCTGGCGGTCTAGTGAGATCTTCAGTTGTGAGTTATTATTGCAAAACCATGAAATACTTTTGACTCTGAAGCTGATGCAATCCAAGTAACAATTCTGTCGTTCAAGGAAGTCTTCCAACTGTGTCGCAGGGTCTGCTAGCCCTAGTTAAAGAGGTGTAACATGACTTACACCTTAAATATTCAAGTGTCACTGGACAAATCTCAGCATTTATCCGTCACAGGCAATTTAAGATTATGAATCATTTATTGGCTTTAACACAATATGAGTAAGATAAAACTACACTTATCTTAGCTTTAAATAAGCTTGAAATAAAAAAAAAAAGTTTTTCTTCTGGATCACTGGCAGTTCCTCATCAACTTGAAGAACCTGGAAGCTGGTGAATGAAACTAATGTTATTCATTAGCTGTTTGGAAGGCTAAGTTGGTTTTAAAAACAGGATTACAGCTACTGGGTCACTTAGGCATCGCTGAAAATTAGATCTAAAATTAGATCTGTAAAGTAAAACTACATTCAGGAAACAAGAAAATGGGATTTGAAAGCTTCCAGTGCCAGAAAGAGGCAAATCGATCCAGCTGATGTTGCATTAATGCTTAATAGCAGTTTTGCATAACTTGACTGTGAACACACATATGTGTATGCGTATGCATTATATTTTAGGTTTTAATCATCAGGAAAAACAATGTATTTTCTAGAAACAGGTTTATGAATGAATGCAAAATATGCAGTTCTGCTTATGCAAAACAGAGGGAAATATTTAGCTTACACAGAACTGGAAACACAGGTTTAGTGGAAACTAACTGACACCAGCATCCGATTTGATGAATCTTTTTTGATCAGTCAGGTATCCAGTGCTGCTACTTATATACTAATGCCCAAAATCATAGGAAAAGTCAAGATGTTTAGGAATAGCTTATCGGAATGACATAGATTTCAAGGTTCTAAGGTAGCTTTACAAATAAATATGATTTGATCCCAACCATGCACTATATGCTGGTGACAGTTATTCTCTACAGAAGGATTTTTCTGAGGTATGTGAATAGGCGGCGGTGGAAGATGATATTTTAGGAGGGATATGATCTTTGTTTATTTCCATACAGCTTTGGAAAGCAATTGGAGGTGTGTGCTACCTTAGTGAAATAAAACTGCTTTTTTTTTTTTTTTTTTAAATAGGGTTTTTAACATCAACAAGATGGAATTTTATTTTTAAAAAGTGATGAACAAAAGGAGTGCCAATTTTGCTCAGAAAAAGGTTTGAGTGAAGGTGTGTTGGCAATTAAATCTGTTTTTCCAAGTAGCCTATGAAAATCTCAGATCTGGTTCTTCGTGTCCTTGTTCTCTCTAGTAGTCCCAGTTAGAAATTATCTCCTGAGACTCATGGAATACCTCCTCATTTATTAGTATTTTCTGTAGAATTAAAGCATATTTCATTGACTCTCACATTAACCTTGTGAAAGCAGAACTGTACTGATTATTTGATGAGTCATTAATTTTTCAGGAGCAATGGACCAAATTAAGGCTTTCTATATCACAATGTAAAAGTTGATTTGAGGCTATTTTGTCCTTTTAAAATATAGTTCTTAGCATTAAAATAATACTTTTCATGTTATTCAATTTCCTGCACCATACTCATTGGTCATTTATTTGTACTCAGGTCGAAAGGAAAGGCAGGGAATAGTGAGAGAGCAGGAGTTAAGTGCATCGCTGCAAATCTTGGAGAAGTGTACTGACTTGTAACAACCACACAAGTTGTCCTACTGTAGCGTAGGGGTGGACTGTATATTTAAAGAGGCATAGGCCAAGAAAGACAGTGCTAACTACATTTAGTTAAGCGTGATTTCTTAGAACTATTCAAATTATCATGCGTAGAGCAAAAAAAGGTCTTCAGGAGAGCAGGGAAAAATACTGTAATTTCCAGTTCAAACTTGTACAGAGTGCCAAATTCCAGTGAATTCCAAAAGCAGCTCTTTTGTCCTGTATCAAATTCTTATATGAAAAGTTGGGATGCCACTCTTGATTGGATAATTACTAGTCTTACATTAACTCAATTTTTCTGTAACAAAATAATAAGAACATGGCAAACACAAAGTATGATGAGGGAATATTTGTATAAATAAGTTTCTAGGGTTTTTCTTTTGTGTACTATTTGGAACTCTGCCATTTCATTCAAGAAAATGTTTGTGAATCCTAAAAGCTTATTGAATGATTATCCATCTGGAGCAGCAAAACTCTAGGATATTTGAGATGAGACAAAAGTGAAATTAGAGGAGAGATATCAAGGTCATAAAAATACTTAATTCATAAGGAATACACGCACAGAAGCCAGAACTTGTTTACTAACCAAACTAAGGTATAGATTGAACATATAATTCTATTCTGATGAACAATTTAAACAGATCTACTCCTTTAAAAAAAAAACAAAACAAAAAAAAAACCCAAAACCCAGAACACAAAAACAAAAAAACAAAAAGCCAAATATTTTGAGTGAAACCCAAGGTAGTGTTATGCACAATGCAAGGCTAGATCTAATCTCAGAGTAGTTTCTTAGCCAAATGTACGGATCTTGAACCTTACCAGTGCTAGTAAAGAATGTATTTTTTTCAGTAACAGCATTTGAATCAACACTACGAATGTGCTATAATTTCAGTTTTGTTACTTTTTTCTCTTCTATGTGGTCTGCAAAATACACAGTAACTTTGGATCAGATCCATTCTGTTAGGCTTCACCAAGCAAATTGCACTGTAATAACATCTATTTGATCTTTCAGTACCTAAAAATTGCCTAGAGGCTACATTTCACTTCATTTCATTGGATCAAAGAGAGGGAAGTCTAGGGTTTTCAAAGCACATCCAGACTCCAAGTAGTGAAAAGTGTTCTTTTGATTTCAACCATCCAGAACAAGTAGCGCAGATTTAGTATGAACCCCATTAGTCACCACACTCTCTTCCATTTAATAGTGAATGATTTTTTTCCAAAGTAGCATGGTTATAAATTTGTCACAGATAGTTCACTATTAGACTCAGTAGAGGTTTAACAAGGTTCATATAAATACAGGTTCAAACAGATTTGATTTTAATTACGTCCTAGTTTTATGCACAAATTTTTCCTAGTGAACAAATGGACTTCAGTGAGTGGAAGATGTATTCATGACGTGCTCTCTTCCTGATGCTGTTAATTTGAGACACTCATTTGTGATTTTCAATCCAGTAAAACTCCAACTTGAATATTAACATGGAACACTGTTTTGCAATAGCAGTGAAAGTAGTAGTAATTACCTTCTTTCCTCTAGTGTCTATGCATATCTTTAGAAATCATGCTTGGGAGAGCTCTAACAACTGTGGCAACTCTAGGAACAGTCATATTTTAATCTGAATCTGAAAGAAAGGAGGCCTTTTTAACCCAATATCACTTTTTTTGAATGAGAAGCCTTCAGATGCCTAAAAGAAGAGTGTAAGAAAACAGAATGTAGAAAATGGGCTTTCCTCTGTTTTGCTCCAACCTTCTAAGAAGTTTTTAAATTTAATAGGTGACTTTTCAGTGGTAAGCAGCTATGGTGATTTTGAAACTATAACAATATTTCAAGCTGTAACTATTTACTGAAAAGTTCAGCCAACAATATTGTTTTTAGATTCTAGGATAAAATGAATGTTCAGATACCTTCCTTCATGAGTCATTTAAAAAACTGAACAAATCATGAGAAATTAAACTCCAGGAAACAACTCTGCTTTGTCAGAAAGATGACCTGGATGATCTAATATATCTCTAATTCCGGCACAATTATGTCTACTGCTCTTCATCTCTGAGTACATTTGGTTGACCTTTTACAGTTACTGTGTCATGCATTACTAATTGGCTGCTTAAACTGCATAATATCTAAAACTGACCAATAGCTTTTAGGAAAATAAATATCCAATAGGTTTTTATCAGAGAGGTCAAGGAAATATTAATACAATGTTGTAATCATCAATATGCTTTTATTCAAATCAATTTGAAATAACTGCTGACTTTTTTTTTTTTTTGCTTTGAGTGTTTCCAAAGTGCATCTTTGAGACAGTTATTTTGAGCTGTATGCTACATTTCCTTTATAGGTTTAACCTGTTTCTATTCAACAGGTATTTGGGGTACACGTGCAGTATAACCCTTTCAACGGTATACTTTGGAAAATGAGTCATGTATAAGAAAAGTAACAGAATTTTGCATATGTAATTAGATTGAATTAAATAGCTGCCAGAAGAGGATAATTTCCAGAAACTGAGTAGTAGCACCTGCACATCTGAACAACTACTCTTCATCCCATGAATTTCTCAAGAGTCTGATCTAGTTCAGTCATTTAGCAAATGAGTTAATCACTCAGCCATTTCTACTGGTTTTACAACAGAGGATGACTTAAATGACCTCAACTATGTAGCTAGAGCAACATCTCATTAACAATTTGTTTCTTTGCGAACTGTGTTCCCTTTGCTTCCTTTTAATCCATCACTCCAACACACTCAGTTCTCTAGGAATTAACAACTGCTGCTGAACGATCATAAACAAATACATTTGAATAAAACTATTTATTTAAAAAAAAAATAATCTGTGCTTCACTATCTCACACTTCATCTTAGCTGACTCTCCCTGAAATGCAGCTACAGTACCACGTAATGTGTAGACACAAAGTAGTCTGTAATCCAGGCATGGAATTCAGATAAAATCTGCCCCTGTGTTTTTTTAGTTTCATGTATGCTCAGCTCTATTCCTTTTGAGCCAGTACATATCCATTTACATATTTGAACCCTGTGTTATGTATTTGCTGGACATTTATATATGATAAAATGTCCCCATAAGATATATAAGCAGATGTTAAAGCTCTAGGCCAAATGTTCAGGTTTAAATGCTTCATGGATGCCCTCATCTGAGCATCAGAACATTTTTTTTTTTACCTAGATGCTCATAATGACTTACTTTAAGGTCTTAAAAGTCTGGGAGGTAATGAGTTGAGCTTCAGTATTTATTCTTTGCAGACTGCCTGGCTTAACCTAGGGGATTTTTTCTTGGCATAATAGACTAAGTAATTTGCTTCTGCCCCCTACCCCACCCAAAATATGAACATTGAAATAAATTTTTTTTTTTCCTGATGGTATCTGAGACACCTTTCTTGACCTCTGTTTTCCAATAGTTTCATCAGCTGGATATGTGTTACGGCAGCCTGACTTTACTAAAGTAACCATATACAAAAACTTTAAAGGTTAAAAGAACCACCAAACCCAACCAAACAAAAAAAAAATAATATTGGATTTCAAGAAAATTAGTATGAAAGGTAATATCTCTATCACACTTCAGTCTCATGTTAAATGAAAGCAGGTGTACTCTCATAGTCCAATCTAAAGATCAGTAAGGTCAGCAGGGTCTTTGGTAGTTTCTGTGAGGTTTTGTTCATAGTCTCTCAATTAGACTGTCTCTAATGGGCTAAGTCTAGGGACCTGGAAAATATTTT
Source organism: Harpia harpyja (assembly GCF_026419915.1). Classification (NCBI taxonomy): domain Eukaryota; kingdom Metazoa; phylum Chordata; class Aves; order Accipitriformes; family Accipitridae; genus Harpia; species Harpia harpyja. The sequence continues at coordinate 31,023,889 of NC_068947.1, forward strand.
GGACCAGATAATTAGCAAATATATTTTATACCACAAATTATAAACAAATTATGAAATCATTTAACTATCCAACCCTGCAGTTCTGCAGCAATTTAAGCAAGTCCTCTCACCTTCGCTGTGGGACTCAGCCAGCAACCACTAAGGCTGTGCAGGTCTGCTGCTCCTCCCAGTCTCAGATCCCAGTATCTCATTCAAACATTCTGACCTACACTACTAATAAATTACCTCATATCCCAAAAGCTTATATTGTAATTAGAGTTAAGGTCTGTGACAGGTGGGATGTTCCACAAGCTAACGTGATACGTTATTTTATCAAACTACACACTTTTTTATAACCATTATGCATTTGATAACCTGAAATGATTATGTTTTCAGTTTCAGCTGTTTTCCTTAACTAATTAGCCAAGCCGCTGACAAGTCAGCAGCTTTTAAATCTTTATGGTACTTTCTTTGACTACTTTATTTTGATCTCCTGGGCAAAGGTTCTTGTGTTCCGGAGAAACAGTGTGTATTTATATGGGCTTCTTTATGTATTCAACTTTAAGCTTGCTACCTATTGTCTCCTTCTCTTTTCAAGGCTGTCACCCCTTTAACCTCATTGAAGTTTCCATTAGGTTTGTTTAAGAGATTATAATTTTGGATTGTTAGGTCAATGCAGGTAAGAATAGCAAACAAATCTTAGACAACAGCAATAAGGGGATGCACGTCCAGAGGACTGGACATGCACATGGTCCTGGGAAATAGTCGTAACTGGAGACAGGATTAGAAAAGAGAAATAGTATAGTCAAAGTTTCAGATATTTCCAGCACTGAAAATCTGAAAGAGTAGACACTATGAAGTGTGAGCGCATGACAGAGATTTATTTTAACGCATTGCAATGCATAATTCATAGAAAAAATCTTGATAAAAGATTCACACGTTTACTAAGATGAGTTTGATCTTAGTATTACTTCACAGAATACGTTTAGTTTTGATTTTATTGAATTCCATTCAGTATATGAGGATTTTATTGCTGTTATAATTATCTATATGGATTGATCATACACAGTTTTCAATAAACATTTGGTTCTTAACTTTGTTTACTTAATTGTGTTTAGTAAGGTATATTACTTGGAATTGCTTTTGTTATCCCAGTGGTGATAATCTCTTTCAGTGAAAATGTTTGTGAGTAATGACATAAGATATATGACAGTCATTTTCCATCTTAACATGTGAAAGCAAAGCTCAACTGCATTGTTTTCCACAAAACTGATTAGCAATAAAGTCTAAGAGATATATGTGTATTTCAACAGGAGTGCTAAATACTCCTCTGAAACACAATGAGACACTCAGGACTGATACATACAACATTAAAATGTCTCAACAATATTTTCTTTTCATTTGACAAATAATCTGTACAAAAAGAAAATACAAGTTGATTTTACAGATGTTTGGTATATAAAGAATATAATTTGACAATAGCTTGGAGTTTGGAAACAGAGAGAAAAGAGTTTTGAAACATTTCATCTTAAGAGATTAGTGTGACAAAAGGCAACCCAGGTATAATGACTGTACGAACTTCAGCCTGGACAGAAGAGATTTGTTCTTATTACAAAGCTGGACATGAAATTCAACTTCTTGGTGAGGGATGATGGGTACATGAAAGGTAAATTGCAATATTACAATATGCAGTTTTCTTGCATTTAAGATTTATGCATTTGCTTTCAAAATGATCACCATGACTTAAAAACAATCTGTTTAAAAATGATCTTAATTTTAAATCTAAGAAGATCTAACTGAATATTATCACAAGCTAGAACTGTATATAGATGAGGATAAGCATGACGAAAAGATAAGTGCACAACCCAGCCATATGTTACATGTTTCAAAGTTAATTGCTTAATAACTGAGTTTCAGTCTTTCATTCAAGATTGCAGTAATAGTTTTATGTTTTATCATAGGCATTGCATCCCTATCAGCATCCCACAAAGCAAAAGAAGCTTCATAATTTTTTTCAGCAGATTGCAGGTGCAGATTAACAGGTTACTTCCAAAATTAGCACCCAAGTTGTTTCATGAGTGTATAAATGACCAACCTTTCTACTCCAAGAACTCATGTAGATAATATAAGAGTAACCTCATGTCATAAATCTAGCCATTCATTTTATGGTCCCAATCTGGTTTTGCTTCCAGTATTCAGCATACATACTATCGTTGGCTACAAAAATGTAATGACATTCAAAATTCTGAATTGTGAAAAGGTACAAAAAAATATAGATTTATTTAAAAAATATATTAACTTTGTCTTTCCTCATTTCCTCTATTTTCTTTCCTTTCTTGACCATTTACCAAAGGGTACAATCTCCATACCTTACAGTAATTACAACAGATAAGTGGGTTTCGGATCTTTGCAGCTTCAGGAGTCTGTTCCTTTTAATGTTAAAGCGAGAAGCACCAATGTGCACTGTACATCCCCATGCCATATTATATTAATATTACCATACCATTGCTATTCTTCAGTAGTATAGGCCTGCTAAGCTGTAGAAGCATCCCAAAAATCCAGAAAATGCTTGCAGGAGTGCAGTATTAGACAAAGATTTCTTGCAGTCCACATTAAGCATTACAAAGGCTAATTAATATCCATTGGTGATGGGTCACTTAATAAATGTTAAGCCTCTGCTAAGACTAAGTTTGTATCTCCCAGTACGATGAAAAACACTTTATAAATATTTCACTTTTCTTAAAGACTTGTTCCAAGCTACAAAATGTTTAGTTTTGAACCAAAAGAGGGCAGTTGGCCTTCAAGAAATAGTTAAGTATTTTTACTTTACTAAACCTTTCTGTAGTTTTCAAATTTGGAAGAGAAAATGTGTGATAAAGTTTACTTTATAATTTGGATGCATTCTCTAGAGACCTATGATATTGGCTTATTGAGAAATATATAGGTTATCCAAACAGATATTCATACTCTAAAGTTATTTTCCTTGCCAACATCAGTTTCTAGGGCTCTATAAACTTAAATTTTTAAAGCTCAAACTCCAGATACTGTTATTAGGAATAAGTAGTCTATTCTTTCAAGTTTAAGATGTCTGGTTTATAATCTCTTTACAGATTGTGCATTCTTGGCAAAAATAGATTACAATGATTGATTTTACATTGTTAAATGTACAGTAATATTAAGATCACTTTCCAAATTTTTTATTTTTGTTTGTTTATTGAAGTTGTACTAGATGTAGGACAGCAAAACAAAGCCATGTGTGATGGGTTAACCGTGGCTGAACGCCAGGTGCCCACCAGAGCTGTTCTATCTCTCCCCCTCCTTCTCAGCTGGATAGGGGAGAGAAAATATAACAAAGAGCTTGTGCGTCGAGATAAGGATAGGAGAGATCACTCACCAATTACCGTCACGGGCAAAACAGACTCAGTTTGGGGAAAATTAACTCAATTTATTACAAATGAACTGGAGTAGGGTAATGAGAAATAAAACCAAATCTCAGAACACCTTCCCTCCACCCCTCCCTTCTTCCCGGGCACAACTTCACTCCCGGATTCTCTACCAACCCCCCAGCGGCACAGGGGGACGGGGATGGGGTTTACGGTCAGTTCATCACACGTTATTTTCTGCCGCTTCATCCTCCTCAGGGGGAGGACTCATCACACTCTTCCCCTGCTCCAGCGTGGGGTCCCACCCACGGGAGACAGTCCTCCACGAACGTCTCCAACGTGGGTCCTTCCCACGGGCTGCAGTTCTTCACGAACTGCTCCAGCATGGGTACTTTCCACAGTGTGCAGTCCTTCAGGCACAGACTGCTCCAGCGTGGGCCCCCCACGGGGTCACAAGTCCTGCCAGAAAACCTGCTCCAGCGTGGGCTCCTCTCTCCACAGATCCGCAGGTCCTGCCAGAGTCTGCTCCAGCGCGGGGTTCCCACGGGGACACAGCCTCCTTCGGGAACCCACCTGCTCCGGCGTGGGGTCCTCCACAGGCTGCAGGGTGGATATCTGCTCCACCGTGGACCTCCATGGGCTGCAGGGGGACAGCCTGCCTCACCATGGTCTTCCCCATGGGCTGCAGGGGAATCTCTGCTCTGGCGCCTGGAGCATCTCCTCCCCCTCCTTCTTCACTGACCTTGGTGTCCGCAGGGTTGTTTCTCTTACATGTTCTCACTCCTCTCTCCGGCTGCCGTTTTTTTCCTCCGTCCCAACTTTTTTTCCTTCTTAAAAATGTTATCACAGAGGCGTTACCACTACCACTGATTGGCTCGGCCTTGGCCGGCGGCGGGTCCATCTTAGAGCCGGCTGGTATGGGCTCTCTCGAACACAGAGGAAGCTTCCAGCAGCTTCTTACAGAAGCCACCCCTGTAAACCCTCCTGCTACCAAAACCTTGCCACACAAAGCCAATACACCATGTTAAAACACTAAGACAGGTGTCTGTATATCCTTTGTACAGAGTAAGAGAGATTTGGTTTACTGTGTATAGTACATTAGTGAAAAATACTTAGGGTAGAGCCAGAGTAAAATGGCATGTGAAGTACTGTTAGGCAGAGATAGTCTTTGCCTAATACCCACTGTTTAATTAAGTTTTGGCTAGTCATGTGTAGCTCAAAATATATTTTCTCCCTGTTTGTGGACTGCTATGTTGCCTCTTATGTAAAAGCTCACCTAGTGTGCTTACGTCCTATTTGACTGATTGCGCAGGCGGGAGGGTTGTAAGGGAGAGGTAGATTCCTCCTAGGTTTTTATTGCCATTCACAGGGCAGAGGCTCTGCACTGTTTCCATTCTTTTCATTGAGATCTTTATGGTTCAGACTGAGTGAGAGGTCCTGCGGAAAGTGATCTCAGATGTAGGTATAATGTAATTAATACTGGTGGCAATGACAGTGAGAATTCTTGAAAAAGCAGTCATCTTTAAATCTCTCAGGTCCCATAAATTACCCCACCAGCATTCATGTAATTCTTAAACTGTATACTATGTGAAGCAATATTCCATTGGTAACATGAAAACAAATAGAGAGAGAGATCTTGAGGAGTGTGAGCAATACCCAAACAAATCTCTTAAATGAGCAACTTCTTAGAGGTTTTCTTTGAGAAAGCATCCAGATGCCTTTTACATTTTTAATGTTTCTATGTTACATTTATTTGTAATTAATGAAATTAATTACATTAATTAAACAAAACCCAAATTAAACGAAAATCTTAGCATTACAGTACTACCTTGCGCTGAGGACTAATACCCCATTCAAATCTTGCTCTGTGTCTGTGTTCTGGACAAACCAGTTAGTCTCCACTTGTCACTGTAACTCAACTTTTCATCAGGTTAAGATTGTAAGAGGCTTGGAAATAAAGAACTTAGGTACTAAAGTTTTCAGGAAAATAAATGTATAAAAGCATTTCCTGGAAAACTTCACAGTTCTACCACTGCACGGAGCGATTTGTACTACATAGCCCCTTTGTGTTTTTAAACAAAGCCAAATGGCAAAGCTCAACTGAGACTGAAAAAATCTCTGCTATGGACTGTAATTATCCATCATCCCTGAGGGATGTAGGAGAACAAATCCCACCCCCACAAATGGCACCACATCATTTCCTACCCTTCAATCCCTTCGGCAAGGTGGGGGCATGTGAAAGTGCTTACACAGGCCACTGTCCTCGGGTAACTTGCCCCAACCTCATGACCCTAATACAAGTCAGATTTTTGGATTCAGGACATCATTATTCCTACCTTCTGTGTCATATTATTTATACAGTTTTATTAGGTAGGTATATATCTGTAGTATTTTACTTTCTCAGTAAAATGTCTACATTTCAGCAAAGATTACATTTACCTGTACAAAACCTAAAAGCTTATAGACCAAGTAACAAACAAATTGCATCTTTTTTTACAAAACTATTGCTTCTGTCTCTGCTAAACACCTATTAGGAGGTCTTGAAACTCTTCTAATTTACCTTGATTTAGACTGTACATCATTGTAAATAAGAAATATATTGTTTACTAATAAGCACTGTGAAGAAATTTGTGGAGAAAAATTATTATGTCAAGAGGACATTTAGGGAAGAATACAGACAGGCCTCAGCCACCATTTCTGTTACACATCTTGCATGTCTCTGGGTGAATTCATACGTCCTTTTTCTCTTTGTTTTGTCCTGGTTTCAGCTGGGATAGAGTTAATTGTCTTCCCAGCAGCGGCTACAGTGCTATGTTTTTGAGTTAGGTATGAGAAGAATGTTGATAACACACTGATGTTTTCAGTTGTTGCTAAGTAGTGTTTAGTCTAAAGTCAAGGATTTTTCAGCTTCTGATGCCCAGCCAGTGAGAAGGCTGGAGGGGCACAAGAAGTTGGCACAGGACACAGCCAGGACACCTGACCCAGACTGGCCAATGGGGTATTCCATACCATGTGACGTCACATCTAGAATACAAACTGGGGAGAGTGGGGCTGGGGGAATCACCGCTTAGGGACTAACTGGGCGTCAATCGGCAGGTGGTGAGCAATTGCATTATGCCTCACTTGCATATTCCAATCCTTTTATTATTACTATTCTTAATTTATTAGTGTTACTATTATCATTATTAGTTTCTTCTTTCTTGTTCTATTAAATTGTTCTTATCTCAACCCACGAGTTTTACTTTTTTTGTCCGATTCCCTCCCCCATCCCACTGGGTGGGGGGGAGTGAGTGAGCAGCTGCGTGGTGCTTAGTTGCTGGCTGGGGTTAAACCACGACAGTTTATAACTTAGTTTTACATGGAAAATGCTTACAATAGGGGACATCTATATATAAATTATGCTGCTTATATTTTGGCTTTCTGTAAACACAAAAATTACTCCTGGAATTAGTAATTCCACTCCAGAATACACAATACAGATACATTGCACGCGAGAATGTTGCTTATTAAATTAACATTAAAGGCAATTATCTCTGGTATTTCTCTGAAGATTTTGGAACACAATGTAATAATAGCTTATCTTCTCCATTAAATTCAGTGTGGCCCACTTATCTGACCATGTAAAGAACAAAAATAAGCAAGTTATGTGGAAAAAATTACTTGCCCTTCTTCTCAGAAAGACCTTTCTGCCACCTCCAGACTGCATTTGAACATGTCATCATGCTAGAAAGTGTTAGCTAAAATGTCCTGGAAATTTAGTGCAAGAAAGCTGGAATAGGTTTACTGTCATCTAACAGGACTAAATTGAAAGCTGGAAACAAGTCTCCTCCCTTCTTTCCAGTATTTTAGAATATGTTTCTAGTTGGATTCATTTTAATCTTAATCAAGAAAATATACATTAAGTTGGGAGAATGCAGATTGGTGTGGCATATTTTGTAAGAAGCAAGAAAGATGTATATGACTGTATATGGCCTGGCAGTTCAGAGAGACATACCTGGCAGGTCTTCTTACTGCTCTGGAAAAGTGCTTTCTTTGCATAAGCATCTGCTCCATGCCTTTATTCTGACTTATTTTGGAGTTGAAGTACTGGCCAGCATGTGGGCAGGGTAGCTAGCGCACCTGAGGTTGTAGCCTTGCTGCCCTAAGGCTGCATGTGGAAAGGGAGAGATGAGAAGGAGGTTTCCTCACTCCTTTCCACTAACAAGAGACGGTGGGAAAAGTGCGCCAGGTTGGTAGGAGGAATCAATGGTTATGTTGTGTTTTGTTTTGTTTGGGATTAGTTGTGAGTTTTGTTTTTTGTTCTTGGGGGGTTTTTTTTAATCCTAATATGGTTCACTCATGAATTCAGACCCTCTTCCACCCCAAATACATATGCATTCTACAAAGTCTTCTTCTGACCAGAAAATTGGAGAAGTATTAGATAACTTGGAAGCCTGTTTTCAGGTCAAAATCAGCTGAGGAATGAGAATATGCAGGAAGATTGAAGCAAGTTATTTATTCATTAGAAGTCAAGGAAAAGCAACAGGAATAGTTCTTAAGCTGAATCATTTAAGGGCAAATTTTTTGTTTCCCAGGGACCCTTATGCCTATAAATAATTCATGCCCTTCTATTTCTGTAATGTTTTTGATTTCTTTCTCTGAAAATGCTTTTTTATGACCAGGTCACATGGTCAGAGTTATCCTTTAATGTCTTTTTTCACTTTATCATTTTTCCATTTTGCTGCGGAATACATTAGCCTTTGTTACTTATCCTTGAAACATCTACTTTAACAGCAGGCTTTGAAGAGAAAATGCATAGTGAAACGCTAGTTGCATCATACATAGTTGGGGGAGAAACTTTACCCGAAAGATTGAAAATGTCCAGGAAAAAAATTGTCTCTTCTGGCTTACATGTAATTTCTTAAAATGCCAACTATGTTAACTTTATATATTAAAACTAAAGTTCAGACTTCTAAAGATTCAAATATCAGTTCTTTCTTTTTCTTTTTTTTAAGAAGTGTTTGTGTTCAAGCTGCTAGAAAAGGAATTATAGATTTGAGAATATAGCAGGACAGCATAGTGTTACAGTGGCCACCAAATAGGACCCCTCAAGCTCCTTCCTGTTCTTCTATAAAGCTTAACTAGAGCTTAAGCCTTCCACTAGGTGATACACCTCAGATAGTTCATGTTTCTGTGGATTCAGGCTTGTAAAACTGTTCTTCAACCGTCTCTCCCATGTCTGAATTTTGGACATATTTCTTATGCTATGTAACAAGGCATAGAAATTCCTCTGAAACTAATGTGAAGTTTCCACGGGGAAGCTTCAAAGTCAGGGGTCCATAATAGTACATTCCAAAAACAAATTTCAAACCATCCCAAAATATGTATCCAAATCAAACATGTCAACTTTTCAGGCTACTGAAGTTTTGAAAACAGATCAAAATCTTTATTCCAGCCATTTCTCTGGGAGAAGACTCCTATTGACATTGAAGGATGCCTCAGTGATGGCTTTGTTGGTCTCTCTAGAAAGCTAGACTCTTCAGCAGAATTGGAAGTATTCCCGTTTACGTATGCATACATATGCATTTATTTATTTATTTAAACGGGGCTGCCTTTCCAACCCCAGGAGAGTTTTCCTATATTAATTGCCTCTGTGCTTAGATGCCTCCAATTATTAACCTGCAGGTGTCTCTAATCACTGCATATTCCCATTGGGTTTAGGTTGAGGGCTATTAGCTATGGTGGTTAAATACAAGACATATTATGTGGTTTTTGTTTACTGTTTTATCCCTGAATTTGGCCTCAAAGACTCCAGAAAACAGTCATCAGCAATCACTTCTTTTCATTAACTGCAGTGCCTTGGATCACATTTTCCTCCTTCCCTTCTTTCTCAGGGAAATATTTTAAAAACTATGTAGGCTAAAGCAAGCAGAGTTTTCCAAACACTATTCCATAGAATTGAACTTGGAATGCAGTTTAGCCATCCAACACTTCTGCTATCCAGAGCCATAGAAATCCCGCTAGGGCAACATACATATTTTTGCTAAAACTGCAGAGCTGGGATATTTGAAAATACAAGAAAGCAGTGGACTCTGCCTTCATTTGTATGGGGTTATCATGGCTTACTCAGCAGTAAAATTGTATCTAATTATGTTGGTACTTGACTGAATCTCTTTTAATTGATTAATTATAATTCACGTGTAGATTAACAGCTTTTAAAGGTCAAAACCTTTCAAATTGCACTGAGTACTTGTTTATCTCTCCCTGTGCTGTGTAAACCTGGTATTCTATTGCAGTCTGAAAGCGACACCGTAATTACAGATTTGAAGGACGACAAAAATTGATTAGCAACCAAGGCTGGCTAGGAACAAAGGAACTAGGTCTGGTTATTCTTCTGTCCTCCCTCCTGAAAAGCATGACCTTTGACTGTATTTTAGAGCATGAGATTTTGACAGTCTAAGGTGTTTCAGAAGTGAGCGAGCACTGTTGAATAAAAGGTATTATGAAGATTATGAAGATGGCACACTGCAATCAAATATATATTCTTTCTTTAAATTCTGAATAGCTTTAGATGCTGGTATTATTACTTTTTAAACAAGAGGCATACTGAGGCAAAATTAGTTAAAGTTTAATCTAATTCTCCATTATACTTTGTTCTTCCTCTCACTCAGGTGCTAACACACAACATTATTTTTTGTGCGTGCCACCCCAAGGGCCTCAAAGTGCTTGAATAAAACATGTTATTTTCACCTACTGGAAATATCACCAATGTTTTCTGTACTCTACAAGCAGCATGTGATTGTTATCACATTTTTTAAAGTGCTCTAACTGACAGACAAAATTGAAAAATATCAAAGTTTTCATTTGTGGTGGAAATGAAAATACATTTTTCACAATATGAAGTGTGCCCTTACTTCTAAGAGGACTACTTACTCTTTCCACCTTTGAGGTATGATATAGGAAGACAGTGGCTTGTTGTTGCTAGCTATTTGACATGTCTTGTGATAAAATTAACATTCTGCATTTTTGAGTGATTGTTTTTGTGACCACTGATACTCTGTTGAAATAAAACTTAAAGCTGAAGAATGCTATTCTCTTTAAACAACATGAAAAGCCTCTTTGGAGCACTATATCTTGTTTGCTAATTTGCCACCAGAAACTGAATAATATCTCTTCCTGAAATATTCTATTTTGCATAGGAGAAAAAATTAAGGAGACAGTGAAAGTAATTTGATTTTTGAGTGTGCAATTAAGGCCACTACACAGTTTCTCAGGGAAAAGAGAAAACAGAGACCAAACTGGCAGTGCAGTTGATTGGAGAGGGCAGATCTGGAGGGAAGAGCTGTCTTACTTCTAGGTTTGAAGCACTATTTTCTGCATAATGTTTGAATCTGAGACAGCTGGATCCTTGCAAAGGGGACAATGCAGTGCAAATTCCCTGAGAAACCACTTCTGTCAATCCCTGTCTTTCTCCTATCCTACACTAAAATAGAAACAGAGTTAGTCAAGCACAACAGTGTAAAAAATACAATCAATATTATTTTTGATTACATACATGTCTTGTCCGACTGTATTCACTCAGGTTCCTGACTTATCTGCTGAACAGAGTTCATAAGGTTGTCCTATTCTGTTTTGGAATTGATTATGAGAATGGTACACCTTATATATAGAAAAATATATATATGTTTATATATTATATATATTTTTTTTATATATATATATATAATATATATACACACACACACACACTCTCACTTTGTGAGTCAAGTAAAATACTTAAGGCCAGGACCTGAAAGGTATCAAGATTCATCCCTGTTGAGCTGGGTCTATTACAGACAGGTGTCCTTACCACAGTTAAGATTCTACCGCTAAAAACCAACTTTTGCTGAAATCTTAATCTCACTGAACCTGATGTCAATTTTTGTGAGAACTGGATTTCATCCTTTAAAAAAAAAAAAATCAGAAGGAGCACTACTAGTTAGTGGAAAGTGGAACAGGAAGTATAAATACATCTTGCAAGAGCAAGCAGTAGGAGAGGCTGGGCAAGAACACAATAGTTGTGAAGTCTACTTAAAGCTATTTAAAAAGTTTCTCAGGGCAGGACATATTGTGGAGACTCCTGTCACTCAGAAATTGAGAGAAGATAAAGTATGAAAACCAGAGGAAGTGTTAAATATCAAAGTGAATTTTGGCATGGTTAGTAAATTTAACAGAGTCAGAAGGATGTTACTTGGAAGATATCTGTAAACAGATAGAAAAATATCTATAAAAATAAACTTTACATGTTTGCATTCACTCCACAGAGCAAAAGACACATAGGAACCATGAGTTACTCACAAATTTGTACTGTACTTATCTCTGGGTGTTATTAGGGTAGTCAGCAGTGCATTGTCAGCCCACGTTTTGGAGGGAGAAGAGACAGCCAACTCACAAAAAAACCCAACCAAACAACAAAAAACCAAACCACACCAAAGAAAACAAACAAAAAAAGAGGCTGGGGTGTCCAGTGAAGGGGAAGCTCCTGCCCTGTCCACAGCCCTGTCTTAGGCAGCGGTGCCAGGGCAGCCACTGTGGGGCCAGCTCTCCCTGCAAGCCCCATGGCTGCTCCCCAGCACTTTCAAGGTGTTTTCCCTGACGCTTCCCCTCTGTGAGCGAGGCATTGAACCCAGTGCTCCATAAAGCCTGAATTTTTACAAACATTTCAGACCCCTTCCTGTCATACAGTGCTAAACACTGTGTTGCTTTCTGAACGGACTGAATTAAATTCCCATCCTGCTTGCAAATATCATAAATTGAGGCGTGGTACAAAGTATATACTGAGGGAAAGGAGAAATCATTATTTCTGATAGTGGTGCTGATTGTATTGTAACTAAATTTAATTTTCATTCATCTGATGGTTATAACAATGAAATCAATTTAAAAGTCACAATTGTCAGCAACTTGGCAGAACAACAGTAAACATCTAAGCAAGATTGGCAAGGGAACTCTGAGATATTAAGAAAATGTGCATTTAAACAACATTAATCCTCACTTTCTTTATAAGCTCTTCCCCTTCTAGGCTTCTTGGAATTTAATTTGGCTCTCGCTCAAAGGAGTTATGAATGGAAGTAATTTAAAGACGGATGGATGTTAATTTAAAGATGCCATCATTTTCTGACAGAGATGGGTACTGAAGTGTAAGAAAATGTATAAAGAAGAGAGTGTGTAATCAGGAAATGCCAGTCAGACAACAATTTGATAAGTTGATGACAAAGAGACGTGATGGTTCTAATAGCCTTTAGTCTCTACCAAATACAACACATTTGATGAGCTAATTTCTACTATGGCACACAAAGCAGATTTCCTAAATTGTATTACACAATTGTGTATGTTTATACCATAAGTGGAGATTTTTTTTTTTAAATAAGAGTAATATCAATATTACTTCCACTAAGCAGTAATGTAAATTGTTTAATATATAAACATTAGTGTGAATTGGAAAATTAATTAAAAGAACAAGTCACTATAATTATGATAAATAAAGCTTATCTTTATTGCTAGCATGCTTCTCTGAGCAATCTGTCTAAATGAGAGGAAATTATATACCATCAACTTTCCCAAGAGCTAAAGTCTCGTTTTAAGAATCAGGTATGCTACACTGAAAAAAGAAAAATATCTACTTATCAGTATTGTGTTTTAAAGAGGATCATAGAGAGGCTGAACCTGTTTTGCCACCTGTTCTGCACATACAGAATACAATTCTTGTCCCATTTAAGTTAGTGACTTTTGTCACTGCATTTCACTCACTGTGGCTAATTTAGTCAGATTTCTATGCCAGGGAAGCTAGTCATTATACTCTAATGATAACGTACATGTAACCATTAAATATGCAACACTTTTCAAATTGGGCTATTTGAATTTGTTTGGTGCTATGGTATTTTTTTAACCCTAGCATTCTCAAATAATATCAGGTATATTTTCATGTTCACCAGACTCTAGTCACCACTTTGAGAGAAAAAAAGAAGTCAACAGAATGTTCTTACAACTTTGCTGAGCTATTACAAAATATATCATCTATCCGTCCTCCCTTTTCTGGCTGGTCTTTTACACCTCAATAATTTGTTTATTCAATATATTGAAAGGCAATGAAATATTTAACTAATAGTATTATTATTGAACAAAGAAACATTGTTGAAATATACATGCTGTATATTATTGTGTTCTTCATTGTTGCTTTAATCCAATAACTCTGGTGATCACCTTTCATAACTTCCAAAAACCATCTTCTGAGTTCAGGTGTAGAGAAAAATGAAGTAGCTCAGAGGATGTTTGGGGATATGTGGGATAAGAAGAGAGGAAATAGAAGTAAGCAAAGCAAATCTCTGGCCTCTTTTTGGTATTGTGCAAGTCTGATGCAGCCACAGGCAACTTCTCCTCCTCCTCCTCCTTCTCCTCCTCCTCCTCTTGAACCTGGCATTGGGCCAGTCTGGATGTGCGTGGTCAAGATGTCAATCTGTTATGCTGGTCTAACATCATGGTACACAACTGCTGCTGCTGGGGGAATTAGGAATATACGGAAATGAGATTCAGATCATTACTTCCTATGTCATATCAGTTGCATAATCATGTAGTAAAATTATGTATTAAGTTGAACTAGGACTTGTGCTTGCAGTTATCATTCCATACCAGAACAGTTGCGTTAGCTGGGACGCGGTTGACTTTTCAAAATGACATAACGTTCTTTATAGTTTATAAATTACCATCTGGACATGCCCCCTAGAAAAATGGCTTTATCTCATATTGCTGGGAAAAACTTGGCTCCAAGTTTTAATCAGTGCCATAAACAAAGGAGGATGCTGATTTATTAGTTAATTGTTTAGTGTAGAAGTTCACACATGCACATGTGGCATGTTGAAAATCTTGCCATTGCTGATTGTTGAAACCCTTCAAGCTCATTTTTTCCAATGTTTAGCTTCTCACAATACTCAAAAAAGTCAAATTAATTGGAAGATATATTCCCAACCAGCTTTAAAGAGAAAAGTGTGAACATCCTCTTAAAACCACTTGCAGACCACACCCTGTAAAATTGTGTACGTTTTACTTCTTGCCTCATTTCACTATACAAATGAGATACTGAACGTATATAAAATTCTTGTATTAGTGCCTGCAAAGATTTCTTTGATAGAGATTGCACTACTGGTTTCAAAACAATGTCTCTCTCTTAGTTGTCTTTGCAGCAGCACTGAAATTGCTTAGCCAAGATTTGCAAATTATCTGTCTAAAACCCGCTGTGTTTAAACTGATAAGGTGCCACAGTGTTAAGGATCTCTCTATCTGAGAGAATTTTTATCACTTACTGGATTTATTCTGACTTCTGTTAATTGCACCATTCCCACTAAAAATATAGAAAAGACAGCATCTCTCTCTACAAAAACATTTTCTATAAATAAATTCTAATTAGTAAGCAAAGTTTTTATACAGGATGCTCACTGTATTCAAACTATTTATTCACTCTCTTCCCTTTGAAGTTTTTTGTGATTTTTTTTTTTTTTTTTTAGTTCTGGAGGAGAGTTTTAAAAAGCAGAAGATTATTTTTAATTTTCCTACAACAATTAATAAACCTCTATGATTTGTGTAATTTCTTTTTGAATTCACTTCATGGGTAAGACATGTTCAGCTGAATTCGTTCTTGCAAAGAATTCCAGGTAAAACCTTCAGGAACAAATTTTGTTTACCACCAACTTTTATGCATGAGTGTTGTGATTCTGTTAAGTCAATGAAATAAAATCCAAAGGCCAAATTCCCACCTGAACTAATAAAGAACCAGCCTCTCACCGTGTTTTTCCACTGGGGAACCAATCCTTTAAAGGGGAGGTGAAATCTGAGGTCCTCATAAAATTTGTGGTCATTTCAAAATCTTGCATGTGCCAAGTTAAAGGTGTAAGCCCTAGTGTCTTGGTGAAATTCCAAATTAAATATTTATGCTCTGTGTACCTGAAATCTCTGTCTAACTTCATTTAAATATTATTTCTTTCCCTAATGGCGCCCATCCAGTATAGTTGCTGTATTTCACCGATGCTTTCATGCTTCATGATGGTAGTCTAAACTTTTGTGAACATACAGAATATGTAAGTACAGTGCATTTAAAGGAATTAAGAAATTTCTGTCTCCTTTGGCAAGTTCTTTGTATCCAGTTAAACTATTAGTAAAGGAAGAAAGGATGGTCAAAAAGGAGATAAGAACTGTGATGGTATTTCAAGGAGGAGCGGCAATCTATATGGCCTCCCTGGAAGTACTACCACCATCGTGGACAGTGGCAGCAGGACAGAACCATTCATTAAGATTTCTTGGGAAAAAATCCTAAGATTCTGGCTATGTCCCAGCTAGCTGACAGGAATTAACATCATTATGAAATGTGGGAATTTTGCCATATCCCACCAGACAAGAGGGGAGGGTGCCCAGTGGCAGGTTTTGCCAGGCACAGTGACCATACAGGTTGGGAGGTACAGGAGAAAATGTAGCATGCTACGTTTCCACTGGCATGTAGGTTTTGTTGTATTCCCCTGGAGACCAATGGTCAGTTTAAGCTCTGGTGGATGAACATTTCCACCATCTGTATGTTTTTAGACTCCCAGATCAAATGCTGTAAGCCTGCAGCAGCACTGCAGGCAATGAGCAATGGGGCTGGGAGAGAGCGGTTTCACATCCTGATCCCAGCTCCAGCAGCAGCTCTTGGCAACATCATCAGATGGGTTATTTAGGTACCTACCCTTGGGTTTACCACCTTTAAAATAAATGTAATAATACTTACCTTCCTTCACTAAGAACATGATAAAGCCTAGTACTAGCTGCCCATGGCATTGAGGTTATTTCTGTGTTAATTCTGTGATGCTGATTTACTGAACTAAAACTGTTTTCATCTCATTTCAAACTTGGAAATGACTCAGATATGGAACTCTGGTATGAAAATCAGTATGTGCAAGTCTTCCTATGTCCAGGAATAATGATTTTCAGTTGTGGTTGCAGTTGGGACTTTCTGAGCAGTGATAGTAAAATATATATGTATATATCATTTAAGAATCATTCCTCTAGGCTCACCAGGGCAAATACCAAGATGTTTATCTTTTCAAAGCACATACCTAAACAGCCTGGATCGTTCCCTCCTGGCCTTATGTAGAGAACTGCTTCCCTTGCTCCCAAACGCCTGAGCCAGTGAACAGAAATGGACTTCCAAAGTGGGATGGAGAGACATGGGAAGATGATCAGAGCAAAGAAGGAACATATTTTTGCTCCAAAGCTCAAAACAATTCTCAGCTTCCCCAATTTTTCTACAGGTCACATAGAAGCAGTAAAAAGCTGTTACAACTGGACACCTCCTTGTCGTCTTTTTATGCTGAAGAAAATCTGCTAAAATGCTGACAATGAAGTCAACTTTAGATTTACACCAGTTTATTTATGAGGAAAGTCTTTATGCTGCTCGCATAATTCAGTCATCTGAGCAGGAAGGTAAATAGTAAACATAGACATACACTTTATAAAAATAATCTAGCTGTTTTCATAATGAGAAACTCATTGGGGGGAATGTTTCCTTTCTATATAGCAACGTAGTGCTGGCTTATCATGGCTCAATCCAAAACAGAGGGCAATGACAGATAAACAGATAAAAATAATAGTTGTTAAACTGAAAAGCCAGTTGTTAATTATACAGTAACTGTCTGGAATATGGAGTTTTAGGATTCTGAATTATGCTCAGTAATATAAATATATGTAAGTCTGCCAATATATCTGAATTTAATCTCAGTAAATTAATCATTTTGAAAGGGAAGAGACTTAAAAAATCGTTTAGGTGAAAATGTGCAGAAGTACATTTCATTCAGGAATACAATTTAATCAAAATATTACAATTTTGTATTTCTTTATTTTAGATGTCATTTTTTCAGAGTGTCTAGCACAGAAGCAGAATCTCTGTAATACTCACAGGCTGTTGTCTATACTGTCCTACAAATGTAGACACAAGAGTAGGAAAGACAAAGACCTTAGTGCTTCCTATCCCGTGCTCTGAATTTCTGAGCATGCTAATGTGGCTCACCTGCAACACACAGCAATGTGGTCTCAGTGGTCTAGAAACAGCCCAAGATCGGGGATTGGAGGGAAGAAGGGATCTAGGATCTAAAAATGAAAAGCAGCTAAAATGAGAGAAAAATGAGAAAGATCCCTTTTCAGAATAAAGACGGTTTTTGCAGTTGATTGAAAGTTTGATTTGAAATAGTCATGATTACTTTCTTTACATGTTAGTGGTTTTTCTCTGCACTAACCATTGTATGCAGTGTTTGTAAGGTATACAGCTGAAAAGTGATGCAGGCCCTACCACACTTTAAGTAGCAAAAGATTCTTTGGGAGAGTGTTATTGCACGTAATTTGTGGATTTGTGCCAGGAACTGTGGAAACTTTAGAACAGCGCCTTTTGCCTTCATGTGTTATTTCCGCTGCCTAGAAGACGACTACTCATAGTAATTCTAAAAAGGGCAACAGGGATAATTGGGTTCCTGCTGCTACACATGTTTATCAGTGCGCTACTGCCAGATGTAGGACATATGCTACAAATGGTCTTCCTATCCCCAAAAGGAAAAAAACTACCCATACCAAAACCCCTCATCTTTCCCCACCTCTTTGCAGACATATTAGTATAGCACTGGGACTAAAGCCAGGAAGGGTTTTTTAGCTTTGATACCCAGATCTCTTAGATCAACGCTTTTATTCAACTGATGGTTGCAGATGAGGGATTGTTTTAATTTTGAAGAGGGAATAAAAAGTCATAGCTTTGCATCAGAAATGTAGAGACTCTGTGTGGTGTTTAGATGTCTACACAAAAGTTTATACAGCTCATGCTTTTTATGTGGCTAGTGAAGATTGGATTACAGCTCAAATTTCAGTATTAGATATTTTCTACATTGGGAGTTGTTGTTTCACTGGATGCTTTTGCTCAACATGGAAAAAACAAAGCTTAATTTCAACTTGCTTAAAATGGAAAGAGTTGAAAAGAGAAAAAATCGTGTCTAATTCAGAATTTTATGAATAAAGAGTTTCACAGGACTCAAATGAAAAAGAAAAGGCTCATTTGTTGTTTTTTTAAACTGCATTTCAGGAAACTTTCAAATTAAATTTAAATTTTAAATTATCAAAAATGAGTGAAATGCTGAAATTCCTTTAAAAAATTTACATTCAGGAATGACTGTCTTTAAGTAAATCACTGAGCTAGAACCCAGAATCTCTGTCTGCCAATCCAGCTACACTAATTTTATTGTGCGACTCTACCAAAGTCATTTAATCTTACCATGTGCCTTTCTTCTTCATCTGTAGAAGCAAAAATCCCATTGTGCTGTGACATTAGTGAAGTAGTCCAATATTATTACAAGACTTTCACAACAGCTACAAAATAGACAATGGGAAACAAGAATTAACAGCCTCATGTATGTGGAATAGCATGAGCCCTGCTAAGTTTTCTCCCCATTAACAGACTGTAGACAGTACTCAACCCTCATCTGAAAAAACAGTGCATAATATTAATTTGTTTAGTATAGGTCTCTGAACAGCCTCAGGGATGAACCTAAACTTGTGTGGCAAACAAAAATTACATTCCAGGCATAGAAATACTTGCAGTCTGTCGAATAAATTGGATTGAGGAGTGATATGTAGGTAAAAGCTGAGGCAAGAGTACTCAATGATGATTAGCAAATAAAGGATGAGTGTTTTGAAAAAATATGAACAACTAAAAAGAAATACAAGTGGGAAAGCTAATGCTGTAATAAAATGGAGCAGTTGGGTGTCGGGAGATAGTGGGAGATAGACCCTGCATCGCTCCAGGGCAGTGCACTAATGCAACAAGAAATGTTGCTTCATTTTTGTTTCATTAGTATTTCCCTCTAGATGACATTCTGGATAGACAGTTTGTGATTCAAGTGGACTGAGATATTATTTTTTAAATGCAAATGTTAGACAAAATAATGTTTTGAAAATGCCAAGTGAGATTAAAATGGCACATACTGTATGGACACTATTGATCTCTAAATAAGCACGCAATTTGCAAATATGGATCTGATTCATATATACGTATCAAGAGGCCAATAAAGTTTTCTTTGAAGACCAAATGAGTCTTATTTATGTTTTTATGCTGTGAAGTATCGGTACAATAAGGGATTTATGTTCACTTTACATTTAATATTTTAGAATACCCTCTTTAAAAAAATGTAAAGAATTTGATGTCTAAGTAAAGAATAACATATACCTTCACCACTCTGAGGTGAATGTCACATCAAGGAACAGAAATGTTTATCAAACTGAGGAAAAAAATGTTGAAAACCCAAAAAGCAACATTTTCCCACAAAAGCCTATTTTGCTGATGATTGCATATCCATTCTTTTTAATGTAAGAAAGAGTCTTGGGAAAGTGCTTTTTAAAGCTCTGAAGTCAGAGAATTAATTTGACTACAAAGGGAAAATAATTTTAGCATCAGGAATGTTCCCTTTTAATTTTCCTTCTGCCAAGACTTGCGACCGGAGCTATATGGAGACCTTGTCAACAGCTTGAACTGTGTCCAGAAGCAACTAGGAATTGAGTGCTGTTCCTGGAAGAATGATATATCCTGCAGGTAACACCACTCGCCAAGCAGGAAAAAGTGCCCCTGGCACAAAGTAATGGCTTCTTTTCTTTTGGGCAGAGTGCCTGAATGAATATCCTGGATTATTGTAGTTGTTTCAGCTTGTGAGTTCTTGCAGTTTGTTGGAAATCAAGAGGAGCGAGGCATGCAGATGCTTCAGAAAACCCATCCCAGGGCCTTCTAGGTCTTTAAAAACATGGCATGAAGTCACATCACTGTAGCATTAAGATAAAATGTCAGAGGCATGTTACAAATTTATAATTAGTTCAAAGTTATTGGTCGTAATCTGTCATTATTGTGCATGGGTAGTGGACCTTGTGTTATGCTCAAGATTCTTCTCCTCATCCTTGGTATCTTGTCTCTACGTTGTCAGAATTACTCACATTCAGATTATTATGTTGTATTTGTTGGGTTGTTTCCCTGGTGCCCTTCTCTGGAATATGTATTCCTTTATAGACAAGTCTCATTATTTCTATAAGAAAAAAAAAGAAGCTGCGGCACAGCAGCTGATACCTGTATGTAATCTGCATCTAAACTGGAAACTAAACTTAATCCTTGGATTTCTAGTTGGTTATTTTGAGGCCAATGAGGCCATTCTCATTGCTTCTCCAGGAAGATTAGATAAGACTCCCTCAAAAGAAAAACAAAGGCACTCAATGGGTCTGGTGAAGATAAGGCAAAATGCCCCATGTATAGGTAGCAGTTCCCTTTTGTTCTCTCCAAAATCATTAGTACTAAGAGAGTATATAAGTTATTAGCAGTGATAAAAATGCTTTGAAGAAGGAGCATGTCACTTTGCACGTATGCCCCAAATTTTCAATGCATAGCAGATTATTTGAGCCTCTTTCATTCTGGGAAACTTTACATCAAGAAGCTTAGAAAAGGAGCTGATTAGGTCAGGAAAACAAACTAACTCAAATATAAAGATTGGTTTGTCTTTCACCAAGTGGCGAATTGTGCATTTCACTATACGCTACTAGTTACAAGGTCTTTCTACTGGCTGGCACTAGAACTTACAATTACTTTTTCTCATCAGCTTATTTAGTATGACATGAATATTAGCTATTTATTATCTATGCAAAACCTGTGACCATCTTGACACAAAGCACCAAATGGCATTTTTGGAAGAAAAAATTGTATTTCTTGTGAGTTTGAGTAGAATTTTTTAGAAGACTATAAGCAGAAAATTCTGTTTGAAGTGAATTGTATTTTGAGAACAGGATATACGATTTAAGACCAAGAAATACTGTGTAGATTTCTCCTTGGAACATGTTGTAATTTCCATATCGATGCTTTGAGTCTTAAAAGAAATGGCTAGTAAGTACATTTACTATTCTACATTTGAGGTAATTCTAGAGCAGTGCTTTGATTTTTGATCCCTAATGCTCTATTGATGACCCCTTTTCAACTGCCCAGAAAGGACCACCCTGCCTAAAATGCAAGGCAGTTGCTGGAATCCACATTAGTTACCTCCTCTTGCTCCTTCTGAGCAGAAATTGCCAGCTGAAAAGGACTGTAATGAATTCTTATGTGTTTTGTAGTGTGAACTGCCATCAATTAGGAACTAAGATGAGACCACCAAACTCATTTTAATTAGAACCTCTGATTGGATTTATGCCAAGATCCCAAAGGTAAAAAACTAGTACAGAGATTTACCATCTTTTCCAAGTGAAAATTTTAATTCCAGTCAACCCTCCTTCCTCAGTATTGCATTTCCTTTCTTGGTGTGAGTGTGTGTGTGTGTGTGTGAAGTTAAACTTTATTTTCCTCGGCGGGTAGTGGAGATGTTCATACACAGACTACTGGGCTGAGAGCATCCCATTATTCCATCCCTGTCATACACCATTCCATTTATACTGGCAGGCAGAAAAGCAATTTTATCTCTCGCATTCTCATTCTATACATTTAATTTCTAATGAGATTCAGGGATGCTCCATTCCCAAGGCACATTATCTGCCATTATTACCACAATACAATATAATGTATAAAATAATAATAGAGAAGAATAATAACTAATGTGTAATCATCAAGCTCATTCTGTCTTGAATCTGTTGTTATGAAGTCTGACAATTGTATCCTAGTAATAGGAAGACCTAACCTCTAGATGTTTCAGCTTGGAAAGATAATTTCTTACTAGGTGGTGGTGGTATTATTATTATTATTATTATTATTATTATTATTATTTTAACCTTCACAATCTGTAATTTGAAATTCATGCTTAGAGTTCAGTTAGCCGTAACCAGTTCTCTAAAATGCAAAATGGTTTCCCGTATGGCTGGAAAAATACACAAATATGCTTCTCTTGACATTGAATATGTCTGTGCATTGCATGCATTTGTATGTACAGAAAATTCCACACATAATGTTCTCCAGAATAGCCTTCATACTGAATAGCTTTGAGATCAGTGAACCTTACAAATAGAATGATAGCTGAGGGATAGTTTTAGAGTTCACACACACGAAAATCTATAGGATCCTATGTAAATAGCTGGAAGCTAGAGGAATTAGAGAAAAATTGTGTCTGCTCAGGGAATAGACAATTCAGACCATGTTGTTGACCTATTAAGTCACCTATGTTAGTACTGAGACAGAAGCCAGGGGACTTTAGTTCAATCCTCATTTAGGTCATCCAGTCAAAACATATTTAGGAATATATCTAATCACACAAGTTGCAGGATGTCTCAACTCCTGGCCTTTCTGTATCCCATGACTAAATCTCAGTCAATTACATCATGAACAAAATATAGATGAGACCACTGCTACACCAACAGCTTGCAGTTGCACTAAAAACATCACTTAGGTATAAATATACATTCATATTGATGTCATGTTTCAGGAGCCTTTGTTGAGATTTAGATGTATTTACCACTCAATGAGTATAAAGAGTTATTGAAGAAGTATTACACACATAATTCCTTTCTCCATGGCTTAACTTTTTGTTGATTTTTAGGCCAGGCCCCAATTTTAACAATATTTTAGGGAGGAGCTTCCAAAGTTAAACATCATGACCTGGGCAAGCCAAATCCTGAAAAACAAGAATTAATAGTTCTCAATGACATTTCAAGGAGATTCACGGGGTTTTGTGACATTGAAAACATTTCAAGATAACTAACTGTCTTTATGCAGTTCAGAAACACTTTCAAAATCTTAATTGAATTCTGTCTTGTGAAAAATCTGATATTTGAACAAGTAATTTTTTATCCATTACATGCATAATCTGATAACCTGCTAGGTCCAGGTTCTTGGAAAAGCAAATCACTTTACAGGTGCAAAATGAGTGAAAAATGAAGAAAGGAGAGCTTGGATTTCAGAATTCTCTTTTGGGCTTATGTTTAGAAATAAGCTAAAAATAAAATGAGACATCTTGTTACCTAAAGTGTTTCCAGTTATTGCCATCACAATCCCTATGGATATTATGAGTTCCTTTTCTAGGGAAGGGTACCTTGTAACCTTTGGGTCTGAGCACTGACCTTGAAGTACCTTGCTTAGGAAAAGTGATTCACCTGCAGTTTGTTAGCTTTTTCACCTGAGCTGCTTTACTAAAATAACACCCTATTCTTCCTGAATCAAATGTTCTGTGCACAGCCTGTTGTTTTTAATTAGATGTGTACTTATAACAAAGTTTTCCATTATAGTAAAAAAGGTGAAACGCTCATATGTCTGGGCATAAGCATCTGGTAGGAGGTGTAAATAAGACAGTAGACTAAGTGGACTGTGGTTCTCACCCAGCACCAGCCATCCCTTATGTGCCAAATTTACGGAGGGAAAGATCTGCTAACTGGAAGCCTCATCATCCAACTTCTATCTGTACTGATTCTTTTAGACAAAATTTTAGAACAGTGCAGAACAAAAGGCTTTCAGGCAAAGCAATGCTTCTCTGAAGAGCAAATCCTCTTACTGTTGCAGCCTATATTCAGCGGAAGCATTTTTCTCCACTCCAGCTTGCGAATCTTCAACTGAGTCAAGGAAATAATATGATGTTCAGCAGTCTCCCGTCAACTAAGATCACATTCTTTGTACCATGAGAGTAAGGGAAAAAAACACATTTGTTGAGACCAAAGGGCACTCAGAGGCAGCCCCTGAGTAATTCAAACATAAACAGGAAAGAAACTTGATAGAAAAGCCTGGCGCTGGTCCACGTCAAGGCTAATTACTGCCACTTTTTTCATGCAAAGTTCTGAATTAATAAGCTAGAAGAAATAGGGAATAGCGTGCACTTCTCTTCAAGGGCACAGCTTCACATTTAAAATCCTTTGCTTGCTCTTGAATTTAAAAGAATCTGTAAGAACTGTTTCACAAAAATATGTCAAAAAAAATCAATTCTGATTGTATTGACATTAGAATAAAACTGTTGTTAGGTAGGATTTCACAGCTGTTGTGGCCTTGTATTTCTTTAGTCAGAAACAGTGGCAGATTTGTTTACAGTAGGTCAATCTTATCTGTCTAGCATTATGCGACTAAGCAGTCAATTTGTTTTCTCCTATAAATATCAGTACTTTTGAGGTGCATTTTATTCATTCAGCATTAAGACATGGCGAATGTAAATAATTATTTAAGTAAAATGACAGCTGTAGGATTTAAATGTATGAAGTGAAAGATGATCCATTATTTAAGATAATCATGGATATAAAACAATCTTCCTCTTCAGAAGTTCTGACACGAATCTGAAAATCCTGCTGTAAAATATAAGTCCCTAACCTTGTAAACAGTCCATCTGGAGGCAGTGAAGAGACGGAAATATGAAAAGATTTTTTTAAAAAAATAAATAAATAAAAAAATAACAACAACAACAAAACATACAAAAACTGATTTAGTAAACTAAAATTCCCAAAGTGGAATCAGTGACAGAATGCCACTGATATAACAGAAGATAAAAGGAAGAAAGACTTCCAACCGTTGCATATTTTTTCGGGTTTTGGGGGATTTGGGTTTTTTTTTTTAACAAATGGAAGTCCTCCATTTCCATTTGATGTGGTACAGGACATTGTCACTGGAGTGAAAAACAATGAAGCTGGCTGAGCAAATGGCCAAGTTCCTTTCCCCCTGAGATTTTTCACAAAATGGAGACAAAATTGGTGTTCCATACCAAACAGTTTTCGCATCAGTGTAGTCTAAGATAAGCTGTTTCTAATAAGTCTATTCCTGTAGTACTCTAAAATGGATATGTGTGTGCGCACGCACACACACACACGTTAACTCTGGGAAAAAAAAAAAAAAGTCCTGGGAACTGATAGACCATTGATAACCATTATCTGTTTAAGTTTTCCTTGAACTTAATGCCAAACAAGTAAGGGTTCATGTTTTCCAAATGCCACTTTGATGTTTTATTGATTGCTTTTGTCAAAGTGAAATGTTTGAAAACCAGAAAGTTGCAATAACTTTGTATAACATGTGTGATATCACTTTCTGCTGTTTGTAGACAAAGACATGCATTGTTTACTAATGGCTTGAGATAGCTATAAGCTGATTTTATGTGTGCAGCCTTGCACACCCTACGTATCTCTGGTCAGTGCCAAGTGTTAACTGTTCTGAGAGTTCAGAAATATCTGTAGCTTGGATGTATTGCTCAAGTGACATCATTCAAGCAAGTTTAGCACATTTTATGGAGGCAATAGGAATACCACATTTTAAATTTGCCCAGGCCTTCTTGCCATTTTTATGTCAAGAGCTGGAAAATACTTGAAATTAGATCCTTTAGTTTCAGTCCTGCTTACTCTTGTGCTTGCATGGAAAAATGTGGTTACTCTACAAACTGTACTTTTTAGTGTGTGCACAAGTTTGTGTTCTGAAGGCCAAGAGCATTTGATACTTCCAGGCAGATTAAGAGCAATTCTAACAGCATACATGCAGGACACAGTATGAAGGCAAAGACAAATCTACTGTTTCACTGAAGGCCATTAAAAACTGTGATTTTTGGCAAACCTATCCATTACTGCGTTAAACTATAACAGAGAGACGTTCAGAGGGGAAACAGTATCCCCTTTGTTGAGGCAGAAAAAAAAATCCTGTTTCCAAGCTGCCCTTATAAATTCTTACTGAACCCTTTCAAGTAGCTTGCCAAAACATTAGGCAGTTTTAGGAGAACACTGGGGTGCAGATTAATTCTTAATAAATTGATTGATATCCCTACAAGTAAGCAAGCAAGCTGTGTGCTCAAATGCCATTTAGGTCCTGCGTATCTGACAGTTTCTTCTATAAATTACGGTTTAGTTCTTTAAAAGACCAGCGTGTCATCTGTATTAAAAGTCTTCAAGTGCTTACAGTTGTTTCACATTATAGCTTATTGTATTACAATTCTGGTATATTCTTCCTATAAGTAATCTTGTGGGAGCTAAAGAAATAGGAGCCCTTCAGAGTGCAACAGCAACGATGACTTCTCCATGTTTCCATTCTGCACTGTGGTAATGGGGGAGCAATTTGAAGAAACTAATGGAAGCTTCCTAGGCATCTAGGTTTCTTAAAATTTGATTCAATTTTCAATAGTTTTTTATTTTAATTTTAAAAAGGGATCTGGGGGAGGCTGGTGACTCCTCACAGGCGGTAAATACTCACTGCATGTGGAGTTGAAAGAGGCTGAAAAAAGTTTTTAGTAAAGTAAGTTGTCAGGGAAGAACAGAGGTGTACAACATACACATTTCCTTGCACAACTTGGACCAACTATAATCACTGATAATGGATAGATTTTGGACAGACGCTGACAGAGCTGGGTTTTTTTCACTCCCCTCCATGTTCGTGTGAAGCCTAAAAAGGCATGAGTGCACTGCCTGGGCCCCTCCTCAAGCACTCATGGACAGGCAGGCTGCTTTGTCCAGCTCATCTGTCATGTTCCCTGTGTATTGCTAATTAGTCCCAACACCCCGATCAGGGCTTCAGTCCTGTGTTATCTCCTACGGGTGGTGTGACTTTGGAGGCAGAGGCAGCCTGCCATCCCCATTCCGACAGGGGGGTTGCCAGGAGGCCACCACCGTCCTGCACTGGACAAGGACCCTCCAGTACCCTGTGCACTGCTGCTGCTACCACTCCTATCCATTTCCACCCTGCACCAGTCTGGTCAGAAAGCTGCCCATGGCAAAATGAACAGGTGGGGACTCCCAACAATTCTGGCATATAATTTCTGGAGAAGAAGTTGTATCAGAAACATTAACTCCCAGAAACATAAAACACAGTTTCAGTTGGTCTGGTTGGGTCTGGATGGCAGTGGTGACTGACCGGCACCCCTGAAGAGACTGAAAATTGTCAGACAGAGAAAAAAAGGGATGAAAAACTACTTCAAGGGTAAAATTACCCTACAGGTAAAAATGTATTATCATATGCATTTCCAATGGAAAACTGTGAAGAAACTATATGTAAATGTTAATAGCAATAATTCCTTTGAAAGTTGTCCATGTATTTGTGATAGAAGTTTGATTAGGAACTCTAGGGAAAATGGTATTTTATTTGTTTCAGCCATGCTTTTCTTAGGAATAAGTGTATTTTTCTACAGCAAATATGACACGAAGAGTCACTGAATTTTGACTGGGCAGGTGGTAGGTTTTTATAATCAATGTGATCTTTTCCCAGTTGTGAACCTATGATTTTTCACACAGATGGAACAGATGAATGATCAAATGAAAGCCTTGTATTTCTTGTTTCCTAAACCAAGTCTATGCATATACACATTTAAAGATACAGTTAATTTAAAGATAAATATCCTGTAGGCACCACTAGAAACCATCTTAGAAACAGTATTTTCTTAGAAAATGAAACTGCCATACATTAAAAATGAGACCAAAGATTACATTAAATATTTTGTGGTGGGTTGACCCTGGCTGGATGCCAGGTGCCCACCAAAGCCTTTCTATCACTCCCCTCCTCAGCTGGATAGGGGAAAGAAAATATAACAAAGGGCTCATGGGTCGAGATAAGGACAGGGAGAGATCACTCACCAATTACTGTCATGAGCAAAACAGACTCGACCTGGGGAAAATTAACTTAATTTATTACCAATCACATCAGAGTAGGATAATCAGAAATAAAACCCAATCTTAAAAACACCTTCCCCCCACCCCTCCCTTCTTACCGGGCACAGCTTCACTCCCAGATTCTCTACCTATCTCCCCGCAGTGGCACAGGGGGACGGGGAATGGGGGTTACGATCAGTTCATCACATGTTGTCTCTGCCGTTCTTTCCTCCTCAGGGGGAGGACTCCTCACACTCTTCCCCTGCTCCAGTGTGGGGTCCCTACCACGGGAGACAGTCCTTCATGAACTTCTTCAGCATGGGTCCCTTCCACAGGGTGCAGTCTTTCAGGACCACAGAGCTCCAGCATGCATCCCCCGCAGGGTCGCAAGTCCTGCCAGAAAACCTGCTCCGTGGGCTCCTCTCTCCACAGATCCGCAGGTCCTGCCAGGAGCCTGCTCCAGCGCGGGGTTCCCACGGGGTCACAGCCTCCTTCGGGAACCCACCTGCTCCGGCGTGGGGTCCTCCACAGGCTGCAAGTGGATATCTGCTCCACCGTGGACCTCCATGGGCTGCAGGGGGACAGCCTGCCTCACCATGGTCTTCCCCACAGGCTGCAGGGGAATCTCTGCTCCGGCACCTGGAGCACCTCCTCCCCCTCCTTCTTCACAACCTTGGCATCTGCAGGGTTGGTTCTCTCATGTATTCTTACTCCTCTCTCCAGTTGCAATTGCACAGGGTTTTTTCCCCCTTCTTAAATACGTTATCACAGAGGCACTACCACCATCGCTGAAGGGCTCAGCCTTGGCCAGCAGCAGGTCTGTCTTGGAGCTGGCTGGCATTGGCTCTGTCAGACATAGGGGCAGCTAGCAGCTTCTCACAGAAGCCACCCCTGTAGCACCCCCCCCACCCTGCTACCAAAACCTTGCCACACAAACCCAACACATGTGTCTTAATTTTTTTTTACTGTATTTTTTATATCATCCGGTTTCTGTCCTTTAATTTTCTGTGCATAAGTATTTTCATGGTTATTTTTCATCCTTTCATGTTACTTTTTTTGAGACATTGGATGTACTTGTAATTTCCAGTTTACAAGGAAATGTCAATTGCTTAGGTTAACAGGTACTTATCTTGTGAAAATAAGGTTCCTGGAAAGCATTTCCCAGATATTTGCGATAAGAGAGTGTAAATTGTTCTACATTGGCTGAGGGTACACATTTGAGACTAAGTTAGACACACCCAGGATTGCTTCATTTAACCTTCTCTGCTAATTTTGCTTCAAGCCAAATCTCAAACCTGTATGTAATAGAGAAATAGTAGGATGTCCAGGGATGCTAGCACCCACATATGTGTGACTGAATTCACACCTGAGTTTTATTTTGCAGCTCACCTGGTCAGTAAGGGGCTGGAATACTGGCAAAGGCAAAGCAGAAGCATGACATCCCAGCTTCACCTAAGTGTGTAGCAACAAGTTTCTGGAAACCTGAAGACCATATCTGATACCTTAATGTACTCTAGCATCTGAAATAAGCTCCTTATTTCTTCAGAGAGAAGTGAGCTTCTGAAAAGCATGATACTTAAGTCTTGAAAATAACTGACATGAGTGGGCAGAGAAGGACTGTTACTGAACAGAAAGACGTTAAGAATTTCCTTTATTAAAACAAATCTTTGAAAATATGAGTGTGATGGGTTAACCCTGGCTGAACGCCAGGTGCCCACCAGAGCCGTTCTATCACTCCCCCTCCTTCTCAGCTGGACAGGGGAGAGAAAATATAACAAAGAGCTTGTGGGTTGAGATAAGGATAGGAGAGATCACTCACCAATTACCGTCATGGGCAAAACAGACTCAGTTTGGGGAAAATTAACTCAATTTATTACAAATGAACTGGAGTAGGGTAATGAGAAATAAAACCAAATCTCAGAACACCTTCCCTCCACCCCTCCCTTCTTCCCGGGCACAACTTCACTCCTGGATTCTCTACCAACCCCCCCCAGCGGCACAGGGGGACGGGGATGGGGTTTACGGTCAGTTCATCACACGTTATTTTCTGCCGCTTCATCCTCCTCAGGGGGAGGACTCATCACACTCTTCCCCTGCTCCAGCGTGGGGTCCCACCCACGGGAGACAGTCCTCCATGAACTTCTCCAACGTGGTTCCTTCCCACGGGCTGCAGTTCTTCACGAACTGCTCCAGCATGGGTCCTTTCCACGGTGTGCAGTCCTTCAGGCACAGACTGCTCCAGCGTGGGCCCCCCACGGGGTCACAAGTCCTGCCAGAAAACCTGCTCCAGCGTGGGCTCCTCTCTCCACAGATCCGCAGGTCCTGCCAGGAGCCTGCTCCAGCGCGGGGTTCCCACGGGGACACAGCCTCCTTCGGGAACCCACCTGCTCCGGCGTGGGGTCCTCCACGGGCTGCAAGTGGATATCTGCTCCACCGTGGACCTCCATGGGCTGCAGGGGGACAGCCTGCCTCACCATGGTCTTCACCATGGGCTGCAGGGGAATCTCTGCTCCGGCGCCTGGAGCACCTCCTCCCCCTCCTTCTTCACTGACCTTGGTGTCCGCAGGGTTGTTTCTCTTACGTGTTCTCACTCCTCTCTCCGGCTGCCGAATACCATCTGTCCCAACTTTTTTCCTTCTTAAAAATGTTATCACAGAGGCATTACCACTACCACTGATTGGCTCGGCCTTGGCCGGTGGCGGGTCCATCTTAGAGCCGGCTGGTATGGGCTCTCTCGAACACAGGGGAAGCTTCCAGCAGCTTCTTACAGAAGCCACCCCTGTAACGCCCCCCGCTACCAAAACCTTGCCACACAAAGCCAATACAATGAGATTCTGCAGAAAAGGCATTAATGCTGTTATAATATACTAACACTTCACTGGATGTTTTGAATTATTTCTTATGAATCTATACTGTTAGAACTACTAACTTTGCTCTCAAATATTCTGAAATAATCCTTTTGCTCAGGAGATAACACTTAGTCTTGCATGTGTATACATTTTCTGTTTCCTTTAGTTTTTTTAACCTTTCTGCAGATGAAAATCTAAAAATCTATTGTGGCACCCAGATAATCATACCTCATATATTCATGTACAGTATTCATGTACATTGTAAGAACACTGTGCTAGTGTCTAGCCAACTGAAAACCATGAGGGTTGTGGCACCATATTGATCTTTTCTAGCCTGTTAAAATGTGAGAGCCTGTTGAAATATATCTTTTATAGAGAGAGAATCCAAATAGTTTATATATGAACAAATTTTTTTTTCCATTTTCGTAATAGGACCCTATAATAATGATGGGATAACATAGGGGCTATTTTATTGTCTTGTTAAAATGCACTACATTGATCCCAACTGTTAAATCATTTTTAGGGCACATTAACAGTATCATGACATCAAGAAAGATATCTTTCAGCTTGGGGGACCTTTTTCCTAGCCAAATACATCCCACGTGAACACTGTAAACAAATCAGAGCAGTCTATTCTGTAGTGGACTAATATAGGCCATTTTCAATCCTAAACTGTTCGCTCAAATCAGCCTTCATTCAGACCTGGGATGACATTTAAAGGTTTGGAAATACCTGAGGTTTTATTTAAGCTTTGTGTTACTCAGCTTAAAAATGTGTTCGTTGTTTCTTTTTATTCTTTTGGTGGAATGCATTGATTTATTTAATCAGATATTGATGAAAAGAACACCCATTCTGAAGGAAATTTGTTACCACTTGTTGCTATTTGATATCACTGTGAAGAATAGGAAGATTAAGAAAGCAATGGATGGTTTGGCCTTCCTGTATTTCAAAACATGTATCATTCTCTTAATCAGACCATTGGTATGGGGAAAAAAGTATTGCATTAACTGTGTTTTGACTGTATCACAAATACTCTGTAGCAAACATCATTTCTCAAGCAGGAAAGTCGAGCACCTGATTCTGATGTCAGGTTTGCAGCATGCTTCCCTTCATATTGGGAAAGGTTTTCTACCTAGCATTTGCACATGTATCTACCTTTCAAAGAACAAGCCTTGCTCTGTTTATCTTTCTTTGTCCTTTATTCATATACTTCCTTCTACTATTTGTTAATAGTGACAGTTTCCCTCTATTTCAGAAATCAAAACAGTAACTACTGAAACAGCAAACATTTGCAGCCTTCATTATTGCCTTCAGCCATCCTTTGATATGCAGTCTCTGTTTCCAAATTAGCAAATGAATGTGAAATTGGCTGGGATGGAGAAGGCTGAGGGAAATAATCTGAATCTAGTTATAACATGTTCTCTTATGCTGTATTAAATCAGAGCTGATACCACCTTTGTAAAAGCAAAATGAATCCTAAGAAATCTGAGCCAGGGAACCTAATCCAAATTTTTTTTCTAAGAAAAACATCAGGCGTCTACTCAGAAAGAACATATTGCCTGCAAATACCCAAATATATCTTCCATTTCCAACAGTGTGTGTCATCAAAAACTTACCCCCTCCTTTTATCTAACAGAAATACTTGGGCAAGTTCTGTAGTTCTTATTAACTATCAAAGTTTATACGAACCAATGCCATTAAGTAAAGCCTGAGGATCTTCCACTTTTAACCCACTATTTTTCTAGGGAGAAAAAGGTCTCTTCCACTCTTCAAATAACTTCATTGTTAGGAGGATGAATACTAATTTCTTAGCTGTTTCTTATTCTCTAGGGAAAACCTAGCACCTCTGCAAAAGAAAGAGAAATGATTGTGTTTCTAGCTTGTTTTCCCAGACCCTTGGTTCTCTACATCTCTTCTCATGTGTTTGATGGGGAAGTATAGTGGTCGTCTCATTGAATTAGAGACTCAAAGACTAACTTTTCAGTGATGATTATGATGTGATAAATTAGGTGAAAATAGTCTGATCAGTAGTTAATAATTCATTAGATACAATTATTTTTGTTTCTTTCTTTCTGTTCTCTGGGGTAAAAAAAACAATGGCAGTATTAAGGCAGCACTCGAAGAAATGAAGACTATATACATGCCAATATATGAAGGCAAGTATATATGATATCTGTATGACTTATCGCCTTTGTATCCTACCCAGAGGTATCTACAATGGCAAAACATGTCTTTGCTGAGAAAAATGCAAAGTATATATATTTTGGCAACTGACTTTTGACACAATTTTTAAAGGGATTTCATAGTAATGTCTGGGGGTTTTTTTATTCATCTTAGTCACAGTGATAGAGCATTATTAATGGCTTTCCTCAAGTGTTTGTCTAGTGTGGTTGTAAAACACTGAAAACATAAAATACATACTATTTGCCTAAAAGAGCAAGGGCTGTGCTTGCCTTATCCCATGCACTGCCTCCCTTCTCCCATGTAAATGCATCGCATATGTACACATCTTCTATTTCTCTCTCTCTCTTTTAACAGCTTCTACATGCAAAATGAATTCTGTGCTGTCAACCTTTTTAATTTACTGTGGGCTAGGTTTCGCTCTTTGTACCTAACTCTGGGAATGAAGTGATTTGCACTTAATCACTCCTGGAGATGTTGTCCCCAAAGAGACACTCCTCTTGTACTGGCAGGAAATGGTTTACTTTATCTTCTTCTATGTGCATCCTCCTCTTCAGTAACTTTGAGCATGCACAGCTCAAAAAGATGGTGAGGAAAGCAAAGTTTCATTTCTCTCTTTCATGGGATAAGTGTTACATAGATCTGGTTGCTCATCTACAGGTTCAGTCTGGAAGAAGGAGGGTATCTTACAAGTGAACACAAATCTGATCCAGAACAAAGGAAGCTTGGGCAAAACTGCATGTAGATTTTTCAAGGGCCCCTGAGCAAAGAATCTGAAAATAAAGGGGTTCATTTTACATTCCCATTAGACTCTGAGGTTCCCCAGAGGACTGACTTTTCTGTGTTGTTTGTGTGTTACTTTGGTGTTAACCGTCCACGTGCTGGGACTATAACTGAGGCAGGCATTTGATTTCCTGTGAGCTACAAGATATCAATCAGATAGCGATCAAATGTTGTTGCTACATGAGCCACCCTCTTGATACAGATTAACACTACGAGCCTTCTGCACAGTGCTGCTTGGTCTTCTTCACAGTCCTCAGTCTCTTTATGGAAAGTTTTTGCCAAGTAAAGCCTTGAGATTTCAGATAGGACTCATGTCCTGCAAGAAATCATTACCTTAGAGTTTCTTTATTTCTTTATCAGACCTATGACAAGAGACATATATTGTACAGTGGGATGTCATTGTAATAGATGCTCTCTGCATATATAGCTGCATTATTGAGTGGAATTTCCCTTCCATGAAAAATGAATTTGAAGAGCCCATCACTGCACTAATTGCAATGAAAACTTTATGGGCAGCAATGAGTGGGAAAACTTATTATCCCCTGATTTTCAAGGGTTTTAGTTTTTTAAAAGTGTGCATTGATATTTTTAGAATTCAGCACAGAGCCACAGTATAACTCTCATCATCCAAGGCATTACATATGGAGCGAAGTAATTGATTGCTGGTTAGTTGTAGCTGTGACTCGGGTTTTGATTAGAATAGTAACTTAAAAACTCTAACAGAAAGCAGCTATTTGGCACATTGCTAAAAAGCATTTGTGTAAGTTTGGTGTGTTTGACTCATACATAATGTATACTCCTTAATGACCTGCATAGCCAAAGGATGGCACTTTAAATTGATGAGTGTGATATATTCATATGTAGAACAAATTAGTTTAAGGACAGATGAAGAATAGATGTGCAGTCCAGCCAGCATGAACTGTTACAATTATAGAGATTATTACAACCACAGTCTAATACCTTCCAGACATCAGAAATCATTAAGTGTCAGAGCTACATAGATCTACAAGCTAGTTTTATCACAAAAATATTATTGTATTACAGTAGTTTCAATTGTGCCACTATATTTGAGATTAGAATAATATTTGTACTAAAATATTTATTTTCACAGGTTTCTAACTTAACCTTAGAAACATACTCAAGAAGCAGCATGACAAAAAATATCCCCAAGTGAAAAGGAGAGGAATACAGGGTGGTAAATTTTGTCTTGGAGTGTTTCGTTTCCAATACAGAAGAATGCGTTGTTTTAAGTCAGTGGAAGTCAGGGTGAAACTGTTGATCTGAGCAAAGCCTGGCCCTCAGATAAGTGTGGAACTGAAAGGAGCTCCTTTGCTTGAGGCCAACTTTGAAAATAAGTAATGTAGTCATATCTCTTCTAAGAACCTGTAAAATATTGTAACACCTAAACTCACTTCAGGCTGCACTTTGGTTTAAAAGTGAGCTTGAACCAGACCAATAAATGCTAATATCTGCAGGTTTGCAGGTATACTTTGAGTTGAATATGGCTAACTTTCCTGACTTGGACTACTCCCAAAATTTACACTGAAAAAAATAACTGGAAAGCAAAATTGATTAGCTGTGACATTTTTCCTGTTGCAAACACTGTGAAAGAATGACATACCTACCTATCGGATTCTTCACTACTCTTAATCCTTCCATTTGCAGTTTCATTGGTGATAAGTTCTTCACTCACAAGGGCTTTGCTTTTTACCTCCATGAGGTAAAAAAGGCATGTGCACATGATGGTACCCCAGACTGTCATGGCAATGGTCAGGAAATAATTTTTTACCCAAAAAAGATCAATGAAAATAAGGGTCACTGGCATAAATTTTTTGTTTAGTGTTTTGTTGATAATGTCATAAATTCCAGTGGGTTGGTGTTTGAAAATTAATATTTCTTCTTTAAAAAAGGAGTTCTGTTGAAAAGTAATTTCCTACATAATCCCAGACATTTAAAAAAAATATATATCCTTTGCCCAAATCATACTTACTCTTTTACTGACATGCTGAGCAAATGCTATGCATGGATTCATACACAAAAGGAGCCATGGTGTGGGTACCGATGGTTAAATTTCTGTGTTATTGTTAAGGTCTGGTATTTATATTATAGAATCATAGAATCATAGAATCATTTAGGTCGGAAAAGACCTTCAAGATCATTGAGTCCAACCATCAACCATGCCCACTAAACCATGTTCTGAAGTGCCTTGTCTACACGCTTTTTGAATACCTCCAGGGATGGTGACTCAACCACTTCCCTGGGCAGCCTATTCCAATGTCTGACAACCCTCTCAGTAAAGAAATTTTTCCCAATATCCAACCTAAACCTCCCCTGCCACAACTTGAGGCCATTTCCTCTCGTCCTATCTCCAGCCACCTGACAGAAGAGACCAGCACCCACCTCACTACAACCCCCCTTCAGGCAGTTGTAGAGAGCAACAAGGTCTCCCCTCAGCCTCCTTTTCTCCAGGCTAAATAACTCCAGTTCCCTCTGCTGCTCCTCATAAGACTTGTGCTCCAGGCCCCTCACCAACTTGGTTGCCCTTCTCTGGACACGCTCCAGCAGCTCAATGTCTTTCCTGTAGTGAGGGGCCCAAAACTGAACACAGTACTCGAGGTGCGGCCTCACCAGTGCCCAGTACAGGGGAACAACCACCTCCCTGCTCCTGCTGGCCACACTGTTCCTGATACAGGCCAGGATGCGATTGGCCTTCTTGGCCACCTGGGCACACCCCTGGCTCATATTCAGCCGGCTGTCAACCAGCACCCCCAGGTCTTTCTCTGCCAGGCAGCTTTCCAGCCACTCTTCCCCAAGCCTGTAGCGCTGCATGGGGTTGTTGTGACCTATGGACCTATGGACCTATTATGAGGCCTATGGAAAATTTTAGAAATGCCATTAGCTGGATGAGGAAGTCGTAAGGCCATCCAGCTGTTAGGGCACTGACCTACCTTGTGGAGCTGTTGTGATGATAAATACATCAAAGATGTTTAGAGTCAGAGGCAACAATTACTTAGCTACCTAATATTTAAGCCCTGTGCAACTCAAATTTAGGTACCTGCCCTCAGAATACATCAAGGGTGCTTACAGAAATGTGGTCTGGCTTGTCTTCAGATCTACAGAGGCGTGCCTTCTGCTTACCTCATATTTAGGTACCTTAGCACTTTAAAAATGAAACTCGGAATAAACAACCAGAGGGAGCCTTATTATCCCCAAATCAGCATACTCAGAGTGAGCTGGCTTGGGGCTATATGGTGAGAGAGACTGAACCTAAAAGGGAGAATGGTAACACCAGCCCATCTGCTGCCCTTGCCAGAGCTGGAAGGCTGCACAAGTGATGCGCAGTCTCAAACTTTACCCCTACTACCGCATCTCTTTATTCTTAACATTAAATAGTGACAGGCACAGAAATACTCATGCACGCAAGCAAGAAATAAAACAAGGTTCAGAAGGTTACGCAATTCCTAGCTCTCATCTTGCCCTGGTAAAACATGAATCATCATCAGACTGTCACAGAATAGGGGAAATCACCCTCCTGCACCCCTCACCAGTCATTCCCACATGCTCTTTTATTAAGACATGAGAACTGAAATTCTTTTCAAGAGAAAGAGGTAAGTTAATGTGGGGTTTTCTTCAGGAAGCCAACCCTTGATATGTTTATGGATGACACCAAAATGCTATGAATTTTCACTGTAGAAGTTTCTTGGTTATCATGAGGTTTTTGGTCAGCTGCTGCATCTGCTCTAGTTTAGACCACATATGGAATGCAAAAAGTGAAACTAGAAGCAAGGAGGACAGCATTTTGAGGTTAAATTGACCAGAAGCTGGTATTTTCTGGATATAAATTCTAAGTTTTCAGAAAACAATTGACCTAGGTTGTTAGGCCGCTAACTGCTGTTTGACTGCAATGGACATCAGGATTTGAAATTCCTCTGAAGATCTGGCTGCTAAAATTGTTTTTTTCATACTAGCCATCAAATACTACACAGGAAGGAATGACATAAGGATTCAAAACAGGGATAACAACAACAATGTGCTCATGCTGAAACGGATACAATTCAAATTCAGATAGTGAGGCAAACAAAAGAGCAAAGGAACAGAAATCATGTCTTTTCTGGTCCTACAAACTTCTGGGCAAATCTTATACAAATTCTGCTTATAACAGGGTACATCATTATTACTCAAACCCTTACAGAGAAGACCATGCTATTCATGAATTAATAGATCCAGGACCAGAAGCTCTGTAATTTAGAAAATCTGATACCTAAAACCAATGTGAATTCAGAGGAAGGTAGGGGTGTTTGCGTTTTTTTTTTAAAAAAACAATTCCCACTGTAAAGAAAACATTTAGAGTGAAACCATGAGTGATCCTTAATGACAACTGATTTGAAACTTTTCCATATAACTCCATAGTCCGCTTGTGTAATTGTAGGTCTATTGTATAGTTAGTATCTAAATTGCTGAAATAATCCTCAAAAATATGAAAACTTTGCTAAAAGAGCAAATGACAGTTTACATGATAAAGAACTGTGATAAGTTTTCAACTTTAACAATATACAGTATTTAATTTTCAGGAAATTTCTGCAGTCTATGCCACTTACTAAGGTCTTCACCCATGCCATACTTAAAATGTATCTATTTTTTTTCTGCAGGAAGTTATTATTTGCCTCCAGTCATATAATATTTTCAATCCAGGGAGCAACTTGTTGATCCCAAGTTTGTTATACAGCCACAATCAGGTAGTTTAAGGGAAAGTATCTGAAAGTGTGACCCATGCTGTGCACGGGTTAAACCCTCAAGAAAAGTGTCTTTTCCAGGTGCAAAGTGAATTCCACAGTGGTGGCCATGGCCAGTTGTCTTAACTTCCTTGGTCCTTGATACACAAGACTTAAATTTGTGTAGGTGCTGTTCATCCATGCAGGCTCTCATGATTGATTCATTGGAACATACAAAGCAGGGAGGCCCCAGTTCTGAGGTGATGCTAGCAGGGGTCTTGTCTAAGGAGTCCATTTAGTGTAGGGCCCTAGCAGAGGTTGTGCCTTCCTGCCGCCTATTAGTGTGCCTTACAATTACAAGAAGAGGTGGTGATTTGCAAATCCTGTATCCAAATTGTCTCCAACAGAGGTAGAAGTTAAAATGTAAACAGTAAGCCTGGCTTTAGGCTTTTTTTACATTCTGTCAATAACTTATTAATGCTATTCCCAGCTATTTAGTCAGAAATTCCCCAGGAAGTGCTGTACTGTTAAGTGCTGCTTTGGTGCCATGGGATCCATGTTCAGGGGATTCCTTTACACAACATTGTAACCTACTTATCTCAAGCTGACATTGCACACCACTCATCACTATCTGTGGCAGAAGCTTTATCAGCATCTCCAGCAAGAAGCACCACTCTCTAGTTGGAAAAAATCTGTGTTTACAGTTAGAACCACCAATCATTTTGTCCTGTATTCTCACTATTACTTACTGCCTTGCCTGTCAGTGAATAGCAAGCTTCCTGGCTTTACCAAAAAATTGATATACTCTGAAAAAAAGGAGCAAGGAGCAGTCTATAACAGTGTAGGATGTAGTTCTTTTATTTCAAAAAACTAGTTCATAAAAGGAATCTACCAAGTTGTTGGTACTTTTTTGTTGTTTATGTCCCTTAACACTTCAGAAAATCTTAGGTAGGATACAGTAACAAACTATGCTGGTAGTTTTGAGATGTTTGGGCTCAACTTTTGACTGGGGATTGGGACACACCGATACGGTTATAATGTACACCTTTACAAAAGTCAAATTTATTCATACCTTTGCAATGCCCATCAACAGCTCATGTGCATTCCTTCTGCATGCCAAAATACCATGTAAGCCTAGTCCACTGGCTAAATCCCTGGGTCACCCACATTTTCAATGATGTTATGTGTAGTTCTTAGTCTATGTTTAAGTTGCACACAAATCATGGTCAAATAATTCACTCAAGGTCAAACAGTGCAGGATCTGGTTTCATTGGCAGAAAAAGCCATTACGGAAAACTTAAGGAAACCACAGAATCCTTTTGCACAGGGTGTGCTGCTCACTGACATTAGCACGAAGCAGCCTTAACAAGCCAGAGAATCTGGTTGTGCAGCTTCAGAAAACTACTTCCTTCAGTCGTTTGTAAGCTCTCAAAGAAAGCAGAAAGTCTGTGCTCATATGCCTAGCTAATCTAATATCTCTTATTCCTCTGGGTCAGGGTCACCCAGTTCTGTCAGATGGGATATAAGTTTTCTGGAAGGCATTGACATTTGAGGGCTAGAAGGTCAAATAGGGGATTGCTGCTTTGTTGTGGTCATTTTGTTCTGTGTAAAATATGTAATGCAACATCTTAAAGAACTCACTTG
The DNA here is from genome assembly GCF_026419915.1 of Harpia harpyja. Taxonomy (NCBI): domain Eukaryota; kingdom Metazoa; phylum Chordata; class Aves; order Accipitriformes; family Accipitridae; genus Harpia; species Harpia harpyja. Next base: position 31,063,975 of record NC_068947.1, read on the forward strand.
TACTGACATTTAGCCCATTTCCAAGTCATAGTTGTAAAGTTTGCCTTCACTTCCCAGGTAGTAAGGATATATATACCATATATCATGTACCATATATCATAGACCTCCTGTGTACCGATGCCTTCTCTGTCAATGATCACAGGTTTTGTTTCTCTGCTGAGTTTTTCAGCAAATGCAATGCAGTATTCCACTGGATTGTCACTCGTTATTTTAATTTGTGTGGTGGCATATTATTTTCTTCCTACAGTTTTTACCAATTTTACAGGTCATTACTAGTTGACTAAAAGTGGTGCAATTTGCCTCTGCCAGCTGATGTTTAATAATAACTGTAATTCCTGCCAAGACCGTGCATCAGTAATTTCTGACAGTACATAACACATAGCACATATCTGGATTGACTATGTTACACCATTTAATTGACTGATAAAAATCAAAGAATGCGTGGATGAACCTTGAAAGGAAGCTAATTTGTGTGTTTATTGGGAATTTGATACTATGTTGCCCTCTTGTAATTATCAAAGTTATGTGCTGCACATAACTTGTTTCAAAGGTAACAAGTTATGATTTGTTAGCTTTATCCCTTGCACTAGTTATACAAGGCCAAAGACCTGAAGCAGCATCCATTGAATGTCAAGCCACAGAAAAAGTGAGATGTAGCGGGGCTTTCCTGACCATGAAACCAAGGGCAGTTGCTTTATTTACAAACTGTTTAAATCTACTTGCATGCAAACTTTAAACTAGGGACTGCCAAGATTTATGGTTCCTTACGGGGCCCTAAGTGCTACACATAGTGAAAAAGTTGGAGTGTACACGTCTTTTACTTCCCCTGGAGAAGAAGTATTGCATGGAGGTAGGTCAGAGAGCCATGTCTGGCTCACTGCTGGCTTAATATGTGACCTGGACAAGTTATATAAGCCCATTGTTTCTGCTCGCTCAAGTGTAAAATAGGTAAAATATTTCAGAGGCTACTTGTGTACTTTAATTGGTTGACTGTTTCCTGTATACTGGATAAAAGGAGATTACTGCATGTTTAAGCATCACATTTCCCTTTTATATTTTGTTTTAACCAGCACGACAAGATTTTCTCATTCTTCCTCTTACCCTTAGCTAGTTTGTGAGCCTGACAGTTCTTTTTTCTCCCATTCTTCTTCTCCTTTTTTTCTCTCTCTGTGTCTTTGTTTTCCCTTTCTTGCCTATTTTATTCTGCTTCTCTGTCTGTCTTCCTGCCCTGTTTCACCATATTCGTGACATAAATAATTTTTATCCTAGAGTCTCACTGAGTATTTGATACACTGAGCCACATTTTTGCTGCTTGCTGTGTACACACTCTGTGGAACATCAGTCCCTGTGGGATGCGTGGGTACACGCTTCTTATTCTCAAGTACTTCTGCCTGCTGCGTGCAAATACTTCAGGGTCTGCTGGAGACAAACCCACCCTGAGAAGCTCAGAGTTACAAAAAGGACAGCTGCCAGCTCGGTTTTGCCTATGATTCTGGTCTGGAGTTTCCCAAGGAACTTTCCTTTACCAAAAAAAAGCTATTGCTGAGTCATAGCTGCTTACTTGAAGGGCCCTGAGAAGCAAATCTGTGACCCACCTATTGATTGCACTGTCATTTTGTTGTATATAGTGAATACCCAGAGGCACTGGAAGGAAAGGAGGAAGAAAGGGAGTTGCCAGACCAGAAAAGAGGGGAGTAGGCTTGAGGGGCAAGTTACCTTAGAAGGACCCTGTGCCAAAGGGACAAAACTTTACAGTAAGTCGTTCAATCTGAATGCTTATATCATTACTATAGAAATGATTTTAAGGTAGTAAAGCTTTGTTGTATGACAGTGGAGATAATTCCTCAGTGCAGACAACGCAAAGTAATACAGAGACGTCCCAGCACATCTGGCTACAGCACCACAGTGGTAACATTCACATCTTCCATGATATAGCAAATAACAAAAATTTCTACAGGGAAATGAAGGCATTCTTTTTGAAACAGTTCATTATGTCTTTTTCAGCTGTCTAGTCTCTTTCATTTTATTCTTTGCTCTTTTAGCTGTCAAAACACTCATTTCTATTCAGAGAGAGCCAGAACTGACTGCTGTCCTTCAACATTGCAAAACCAGATATAAGGTAAAGATATTGGCTTACAGCAGGTCCTGACCACCACTGCCCTCCACAAACCCCAGAGCTGTACTGTACTGTCCTAGTTATGCGTTGGTATTTATTTTTTTTCCTCTGTGGGTCTATAAAAGCTATAACTGATGGGTCTATAAAAGCTATAACTGATGTGTCTATAAAAGGTATACCTGATGGCCTGAATGGGAATTCAAGGATGTCAAAAGGAATATTAAGGAAGGTTTGTCATACAATGAAATTTGAAAATGGTGGTATGTTTCTTTTCTGTTGCATTTTCACCCCAAGAACAATACCTACAGGAAGCATCCATTGCATGCTGGCATGTTCTAGCCCTTATGGATCACATGTCTGCTGGAACTTTACTGGCAGGTTGTTATTCACTTAACTTCCTGTAATTTATCTGTTGAATTGTGTATTCTGTGAGTTTTAGTCTCCTGCTAGGTACACATATATGGGATATCTCACCCCTACCCTCTCAGAACCCCCAAGTGCAGAAAGAAAAGGCTGATCATTGGGTGCAGGTGTAAAGACTGTTCAAGGTACCTTCACTAACAGCTATGGGGAGTGAAGAGGAGAGGGATCAGACTGAGAGATCTAGAGGAGCAAGGCAACTGGTTTTGAATATATATTGAGTGGATTTGTCCTTATTCTAGCAGTGACTGCTCGAATATAAATGTTCTGGGGTGTACTTTTTTTGTTTTGTTTTTAAAACACCAGAATGTTTTGGCCTAATACAACCAAAACAGAATATTCTTGAGTACTTCTTTCTCGTTATCATGAAAAAATCAAACTAATCTTCTTGGCTTATACTTCCAGCAGATTCTTAAAATTTCTCTAGCTTTTCCATTGAGAAAATGAAAAACACATTTATTAAATGACCTTTAGTTTTTGCCATCTAGTCAAGTGTTCTTTGCACTGGCACAGCAATTCCATTATCTTGACCTTTGTCTCCCTCATACAGTTTCTCTTCATGGCTGTCACTACCACTGGCTCAGCTAGTAAGAAGGAGAAAAAAATGATAAAAAGGAAAAAAACACAATCTCATTCAAATTGTTAGGCAATGCAAGCCTCTGGAGATGTTTGTTCCAGCTATGCTTGCTTGCTTTCTCTTTATTTTTACATTTTCAGCCAGTTTTTTTCTATTTCTTCCCTAGATGTTTTTATTCTGCAGTCTAAGTCTATTTAACCAGGTATATACGTGTGGAGAAACAAAGTTTAGGACAAGTTTAATGTGAGATTTTTTTGGTCTGAGTCAGAGCTGTGGTTTGCCTTGATGTAAAACCTTCTACAACAGCATGCTGTTGCACTTCCACGTGCAAAACAGTTGTATTTCTTTGAAGCTAAAATAAAAGGGCTTCACTATTTTCTCTGACTTCAACATAATCAAGCAGCAAGCGTCTATGCCTAAATCCTACATTTAACTTTCAGTCTGACCTTGGATTAATCCCTTTACCTCACCATGCCTCTGTTTCCTTTCCTGCCCCAGATCAGCATGCAGGTGGTGCAGTGAGAGTTGGGGAGCTCAGTCTTAATTCTTTAATACAGCTGGAAAAAATCCCTCAAGACATAAGCTAACAGATTTCAAGCCATGCTTGTTGGCTGTTTTCCAGTCTGAGTGAAGTGCAGAGCTACAGGACGACTAATATGGCTTGAAAATATCACTTGAAAGCCTGTATCTCAACAGCATTTTGACTAATGCATAACTTGCAGAAAGACATTCAGTTTCTATCTGAAAACATCAAGAGATTTACAGGGTGCCAGTTCTTTCTGTAATTTTGTCCTTCGTTGTGTGATTTATTTCCAAGCAAGTTGCATGCTGTTGTAACACACAAATTTAATAAGAAATGTAATCTACTCTGTTTTCTTCCTTTCCTGTTATGTAGGAAAGAACTATGGAGAATATACATTTAAGGACAAGTGATGGGGCTTCACTCTCTTCCAGTGACAAGGGCTCCTGAAAAGGGGGCTGATGTGCATACAGATAGACGATTTCCTGTTGTTTGTATCTAGTCTAATCAAGCTGATTGGGATGAATGATAATGGTGATGTCTTTAGCACATACCAGAAATTTTCTTTGCTTGCAAGCTGGAAACCATTTGCAGTTTGCAGCAGCAATAGTAGTTGACTTAAGATGGGATATTTGATCATTACCCTCATAATAGGAGTTGCTGTTTTTTCACATCTATGGCTGCTTACGAGCATAGAAAATAAGAGCATGCTTCATCCATCGATCTGAAAAAGCTCTTTGTAAAAAGGGTCAGCGCTGTTATTCCCATTGAACAAATGATGAAATGGATGAGCAGACAGAGAGAAAAACTAGCTCAAGGTGATGAGCAGACTGCCAGCAGAGGCGGCAGAGGAGTCAGGTCTTTCCATGGTTGGAACCCCAAAGGCCCTGTGACTCCCCATGTGAAAAGCCTGAGCCAATTTACCGCTGCCAGACTCATCAGAAATTCAGAATTGTGGTAATCACAAGATTAGACTGTTCCCCAAATAATCCATGGCCGGACTTGCATGAAGTCTATTTCTATTCCAATCCTTTAAGTTCATTTGGGCTTGATAGTTCGAAACCTACAGTTATTTGTATCTGCTCTCATGGTCAACTTCAAAGTTCAGCACCAAAACACAAAATACAAAATATTAATCATACACACCTATGGGTTCTTTGCAAGGGGAATATAAATATGTGAGCAAGTCTTGGGTAGGGATGCTTTTTATGTAGGGGCTTCGTGGAAAAGGAAAAACATTGTAATTTTGAACAGTACTGACATCTACCTGCATGTAGACAGGGTGCTATCTGTCCACAAAGCTAACTGAGGACACATTCCACATGAAAATAAAAGGAAGAGCTAATTACGGTATATCATACAGTATCCGACGTTCATGCATAATTTTTTAATTTCCTATTACCTTTTTGTTATCTTCCCATTCATTGACTTAATGGATACACTACCTACCCTCTTTTGTGCCAAATACATTTGTTTTCTTCCTTCTAGGTCACAGTTTTAAAATTATCACCATAGCAACTTCCAGCTATAATAAGAAGATACATCTTCCTAATGGCTGGTGATACAACAATAACTGTTAGAACATGACATTTTTCATGTTGGAAACATCTGGAGTTCACAACCAGCAAAGATCTGTAAAAATGTCTGTAGCTCTTTAATAATCACCCAAGGCTGCACTTATAAGCTTTATTAAGAGGCATTTACAAACACTCCTTAGTCACCAAGCATGGAATGTGATAAAAATAAGCTTTATTCCAACACAAGAAATTAAAATACAAAGTTCAGTTTAAAAGTCATGTGGCTTAAAAGAAAAAAGGTAGAGTTTGAATTGGCCTTTGTGTCAAGGCCTTTATTTTAGAGAGTTGGGCCGTACTCCATTCCTCTGCTGTTCCCAGCCTATTACCTACAGCACTAATATTGCTATTTACTGGCTGATTATATCCTCTGGCAAGATTTGGACTGTGTCTACTTCCCTGCTGCAAACTAATCAGTTTTCAAAATTAGTTATTGATCTCAGGCTCATTGTGGAGGACAAATTTAGTGGCTGGTTCATTGAGTATCAAGAGTGCCACTCTTTGTGTGAGCTGCATAGAAGTGAAAACAAACAAGATATTCAGGCCCACGTACATATATAATCATCTAATATAAGGAAATACAAGACAAGTATAAATGCATTGGCAAATGAAATAGCTTTTTTATGAGAAAGATGACCTAAAGAAATCCAAGATTATTCCTCTGTTAAGGTACACATGTAATTCTTCCTATCTACTGCAAAGTGTTTATCTGAGAGAGAACACATGTATCAATCAGCACTATTACTGGAAAACATTACTATTATTTAATTTGAAGTGTTTGGGGGGTTTCGGTTTGTCTTTTGGGTTTTTTTTAAGGTAGAAAATGAGCTTATTTTTTTAAGATAGACCACTCTTGAGGTTTTAAGTTGCAAACATATTAGATGAAGCCAGGAAGATTTTCAAATAATAATTATGTGAAGTTGGGTTTTATGTTTTAGTGACTAACAATGTGCTGCCATTATCCATTGCCTAGCTCTATCAAGCTACATTAAATCTTTTCAGTTATTATATTGTCACTCCTTTGGTTGTAATGGGGACTTATCAGATGCAAGACATTTTAATTGGGAAAGTTTCCCTGTAAAACGTTGAGAGAGAAAGATATAGTCAATAACCCAACATTTTCCTGGAGGTGAAAGGGCCATGCCCAAGTTGTTTCTCTACCTGAATGGAACTACATGAACACTAGGCTGCATGTTTTGCAAATTTCATCCCCAGATAGACCTATAAAAATTTTGAAACCTAATTCTTTTTCTGAGAAAAGAGATTCCCCTATAGCTTCAGCTGCAAGCATGCATTTCCTAGTCCCTTTAGGAAAACTCTTAGGACATAGAAGCATATTTAAAATATTGAAAATGTCCAAAATATTTTTAATAACAGTCTACTCCCATCCCACTGCAACAATTTAATTATTTATGAAAAAATTCAACACTAGAAATGTTTTCCTCATCCTTAAACATTCTCAGTCTTTGTACTGGAAGAAAAAAACGATCTTCTAAACATTTCACCATTGAAACAGCATACAGAGTATCTGCCAAGTGTGTCTGTCTGTGTGTGTGTGTAAATATATATTTGAAAATTAATTTAAGATGTTCAGTAATTCTTTTATTTTAGTATAAGCTCCTTGAATTTTATTTCAAGATTAGTATTTAAAAAGTGTCCAAAAGATAAGAACGTCAAAACCATCATTTGCATAGAAATTTCATTAAAAACTGTAATTTTCCAAAATTCACTTAAAACTTGGGCCAAATTTCCCAAAAGGTTTATGAACCTAGACTCTATTTCTGATTTATGAGAAAACCACAAACCAGGTCCTTGGCTTTGCTTGAGTTTTGAGACTTTCATGGTGTGGTTTATTTTTGATGTAAAGAAGAGCTGGAGCCTTGATGAATAGTTGGTGGTCTGTAATTATGCTCATTATTTCAATGACACACACACACACACAAATTTTCAGAACAAAAGTTTTTTATTTGTATTGATGCAAATTAGAAATTACTAAGAGTTTTATTACAAGGTTCATTTTAAGTTGAAAGTTTGACCCTACCTTCCTGTATGCTTAAATTTTCCATAAAACTCAGTAAGAGCTAGAGTATGCAGAGTACAAATCCTAAGTATTACAGGAATTTAATCTTAGAAAAGAAATAATGAGACAGTAGAGTTACCTGCTTTGCTGTGTATTTCACAATTAGTTTCTGTTACACTGTGATGCATTTGAAACATGCTATTTGTTTTCCACAGTTTTTGAATGAAGCCAGTGTGTTAGAACAGCCTTCTCACTTTTACCTCTTCAACTTACTAAGATGTAGCATATGAATCCATTCCACTACAAAATCTGAGTTAAAACCTTCCACGGTTAACATATACTTTGAACCAAACACTCCTTAGTCGCCTACGTTCCTGCATTAATGTATCTGAAATGTTTCAGATTTAAATCTGGATGTTGCTTTGGTCATCTTTAGCAATAGTTAATATATGCTCTATTTAATTTCATCTAGTATGCTGCTATAGAGAGCAGAAAATATGTATGCCAGAACATCACTTCTTATTTCTGTAAATACAGTCCTCTTCTTTCCTCAGATCATTAGAGGTGTAGAATTGTTTTCTCCCAGAAAATGATAACTGGAGTAAGGTAGCATATCTATTAATTTTGATAGAATTGTGCTCTGATATAATACTAAGGAGTTGGACCTGTTCTTTTCTTTTTAAAAAATTCTGTAAAAAGAAAGGTAGTGCAGAACTTTATCTTTCATTTGAATCATATTATTTGAATAGATCTCCTTAGTGACTGCTGATGCCATAAGCAACTTCTGTGAAGTTTTTCTTTATGTCTGCTCCATTTTTTAAATCCACTTGCATCTACAAAGCAAAAAAGTATTTTGAGAGATATGAGTGAATTAAATATGTAATCAATTTAATTTGAAGATGGGCACCAAAGACTAAAAAACCCAACATTTACTTGTTTCAGTGAAGCAGTCAGTGGACAAAGAACTTTGTATACAATTGATCTATACAGATAAGTAAATCAATAAAATATTTTAGACCTCCATTTCTTAGCCTATCTAGGTCATTGAAAAGCTCTATCCTCAAGGGAATTAATGAAATAAAAAAATATATTACTTTTTTATTTGGGCATCCTCTGTCTGCCTGCAATTTCTCTGCTTTCAAATCTAGAGTGAATGCTTCCACTAGTATTTACATTGACAGAGGTAACACAACCATCTTTTGTCCTAGATTTTTATTAGACTAAAACTGCACTGAAGAGCAATATGCTTAAAAATGTTTTGGCACACTGTCGTGGTTTAACCCCAGCCAGCAATTAAGCACCACGCAGCCGCTCGCTTACTCCCCCCCCACCCAGTGGGATGGGGGAGAAAATCGGGAAAAGAAGTAAAACTTGTAGGTTAAGATAAGAATGGTTTAATAGAACAGAAAAGAAGAAACTAACAATGATAATGATAACACTAATAAAATGACAACAGCAATAATGAAAGGATTGGAATGTACAAATGATGCGCAGTGCAATTGCTCACCACCCGCCAATCGACACCCAGCTAGTCCCCGAGCAGCAATCCCCCGCCCCCACTCCCCCCAGTTTCTATACTAGACGTGACGTCCCATGGTATGGAATACCCTGTTGTCCAGTCTGGGTCAGGTGCCCTGGCTGTGTCCTGTGCCAACTTCTTGTGCCCCTCCAGCTTTCTCGCTGGCTGGGCATGAGAAGCTGAAAAATCCTTGACTTTAGTCTAAACACTACTGAGCAACAACTGAAAACATCAGCGTGTTATCAACATTCTTCATACTGAACTCAAAACACAGCACTGTACCAGCTACCAGGAGGACAGCTAACTCTATCCCAGCTGAAACCAGGACACACACTCAAAGATAAGACTGAGCAACTAAAAAAGCTACTAAAATGAAAATGTAAAGGTTTGTACACAAGATACATTTTTCAAAGAAACCGTCTCTCATATGAAATTTAAGCTATATTTTAATGAGCTTTAATTAAGAAGATGGGAAAATTCAAGTTCTGAAAAAAATCAGAAGTGAAGGTGCACTACTAGCATACCGGATGCCAGTACTGAGGTATAATTAATAAAATTTTTGAAACAGAGTACAAAAGATAATTACTTGTGTCACTGAGGTGTTGTTACACTAAACAGCGGTACACTAAAATGGAGTATGCTTTAGATTTGTATTTGGTTCTGGTTCTTTTGGGGATTGGTTTTCTTCCAAGATTTTATTAGCAACTTTGTGTGGTTGTATGCCAACTGAAAATTTTTTAATAGCTTTTAATTATTTTTCTTCTTACGAAAATTGTGGTAATTTTACAGGTTTTTATGTTTTTATAGTAGAAAGTTTGTTTGCTATTTTGGTTATCTCATATGCCAACCCTCTTGATAAACAATTAATATCTGCTAATGGAATAAGGGATTCCTGGTTCAGGTATTTAAGATTCTTGAACCTTGAGTACAGCTTTGAAAACTTTTAACATCTTATTTTTTATACCATATATATATACTATTTTTGAAAAATGTTTTATTACAGTTGAATGCTTTCAAGGCTGGAAATTAATTCCTTGGGAATGATTTCTTCATATTCAGTAAGACAATGAAAAAGGAATAAGGCAGATCTTTTCTCCACAGACAATTCATCAAAGGAATTTTATGATGGCATGACTCAACTGGAATCCTACTGTTGTTTTTCAAAACTGTTTTCTTGAATAATTTCAGCTAACCACATACTTTGAAATAGATCTGTACTTCAGCTCCCTAGATATTACCAGTGTATGAAATAAATTCACCTTCTTTCTGTACACAAGACGAGGATTTGAGTTGTAGTTTTGAAGTATGAGGATCTTACCTTCCTGAGTTTGTTGGATATGGGGAGATTTCGAAAGCAAAAATAGAGCACCACGTACCAAAGTTGCCCTGGACGTCAGCCCAGATGTGTTCCTACGTGGTATGTCCAACGGTGAGTCAGAGCAAGGGGGTAGCCAGGTCTACATACCTTGGCACTCTGGGCTGCAATAAATGAGGCCAAGTGTAAGCCAGCAATTTCCATATTTTGTGTGGCTGCCTGTGCTCCTTCATCAGAGGAGACAGTTGGTCAGCCTGCTACATGTAGCAATTACAGATACTGCCACAGGTAAGACCATCTCAGTAGCGACTCCCAGACATGCCACAAACTGTGGAAGCTGCCATGTGAGGGTCAGCTTTCACATGACAGCTAGGCCAGTTTTGTAGGCAGCTGTAACTGAGAAGGGCAGGCAGTTGATGTGGGGACTTTTCTTCTGTGCCTGGGATACATGAGCGTGCAGCTGGGGAGTGGTGGAGGGGAGTCGGGAGGGATTCTCCCTTTTGGACACCGCTAACACTTAGGTCACCTTACACTAATTTGCACCAAGAACAGCATAGCTAAGTGTAGCCAAACATGGATCCTGTTCTAAATGAAGTATCTGCTCTCTTATTAGTTTATACACTCAGAAAAATATTTCCCAAATTAACTAGTTATGTGAATAGTCTAAGAAAATCTACTCCACAGCTGGATCAAGAAAAAAAAGTCCTCCATAGTGTGCATAACAGGAGTTGTCATACTGCTGACAGCTGATGGAAACACATTTCTGGAAAGCAGAGTTTGTATTATATGAGTAGATACTAACAGCATTCCAGTAATGTTTGTCCTACTAAACTCATACCTACCTCCTAACCAAGAGTAACACAACTAAAAGCAATCTGCTGAAAGACACTGAGCATTCCCAGATTAACATGGTCTAAAAGAAGGATGCAAAGTTAGTGCATCTGCATGCTCCCTTTGAGTTTGATTACTAAATAGGCCACTAGCTGTGACTACAGCTACATCTCTAGTGTTACTGAGTTGTAAAAAAAAAGAAAAAAGCAACAATACAAGGTTTAATATAATTTCCATTTATCTTTGGTGCCACAAATCAGGATTAATTGAATATAATACTTTATATGAAAGTAATTGAAAACATGACATCTCCATTCCCACACCCAGAGTATGTTCATCATTTAACAGCAAGAGAAGTTACAGAAATAAAATCTAAGTTAGGAGAAGAACAAGTCCCTGTGATTTTGAGTGTTTTGAATTGTTGGTGGTTTTTTCCATTCTAAATCAGTAGCTGCTAATAAAGCTAACCAAATTACTACAGATTTAGCATCTAATATAAATGAATTTATCATCTGTGAAATGCAAGGTGGCTGCATTTGGAGTCCATTTGAAGATGTTTAGCAATGCAGAAGCTATCCCCATGCAGGAATGGTAATGGCATTCACTACAAATAGCAGTTTTGTATTTTAAATTTGTGATGTGGGTTTTCAGTCCAGAAGGAATTCATCCTTTCTTAGACTTTATCCAAGCATGATTGCACCAAAGCTTTTATGGCCAATTGGGGTAGAAACACTGTTACATCTTTTGCATAGCACTATTTTCTTTTATGTAGATTTTCTTCCAGTAGAAAGTGAAGGTCTTAAAATGTGCAACTTAAGTCAGCTTAAGTCAATCCCAAACACTACTGAAATAAAGAAATCCAAATAGTGTTAAGCAGGTTGATATCATGCAGCACTTGACTAGATTCCTCCTATTTAAATATTCAGGTTTGCTTATACACTGCCATTGAAGTTCAAAGCACAGTATTTGGTTCATTTAACAACTGCAGACACTCCATTAGCCTTTCTTGCTACCAACTTCACATCCCATATGCCTGCCTGATCCATCTGTCACGTTTTGTCAAATGTAAGTGCTCTCAGGGAGCAGCCATGATTTTAGAGTGCATTGCAAAATGGGGCTCCAACCTGAATAGCCACTGAACCACAGACTAAAATTTTAATACTAGAAGAGCCAATGGAACCTCTGTAATCATGAGGACTATGAGCAAGGAGGAATGGTTACATTAATGTAGATACATGGTGGGCAATAAGATATGTAAATCTTCACTGAACGGATAACATAAGGACAGTAATATCAGGTTAGATTATACAGTCAGTATTCTGCCTTTGGAAGTACCCAATAAAAGATGCTGAGAAGAAAGCTTAATAGGCCAAGCACCCAGAATCCTTTCCTAGTGCTTACCTCCTTGGCTCAAAACAAAAAGAGCATACAAAAAGCTACGGATTTGGCTTTTTAGGGTAGAAATGAATGATACGGAATTAATTGCAATCTAAATACCTATACCTCAACAATCTAGCTGCTGATATTTCCATATTTCAATTAATATGTAGTATGATTCCTGTGATGATAAGATTCAAAAAAAATTATCATTCCAAACAGGAAGAGGAGGAGGAGCTGTTTTAGTATATTATTGTCAAGACATATGCATTTATATACATACAAATCTCTCTTTCTGCCTCTGCACACACACTGATACATACACACACATATATGTATAGAGTATACAACTATAGCAGAAATTGATTACACTGATTTCTTACTGTCATTGTGACAGAAATTATGACTTATATTGAGTGTACAATATCAAATTTTATAGCAACAGCTGTATCATGGTCCAAACAACTTCTTCCCTGTCTATAAGAATTATCTTTTTTTTTTAATATTCTTATATGCAAATTGCAAGGTAATCTCCTTGAAAATAAGACACAAGTCTCTCCTTGTAAAATAATAAGAAAATTAATATAACTATGGTACTAAAATTTTAGCATGTAAGAGACAACTTTTTTTGCCACTAGTTATTTAGACTGTATACATATCAAGCTAGTGCATAATGATATAAGAACAGCTGTACTAGTTAAGTTATATAGTCACTATCCTCCTTGGAAAGTAGTCAGTAAAAGTGCTTAGGAAAAGAGTTTCATAAAAGGCTAACTATAGAGCATTTTCTTAGTATATGCTCTCATTTTCAGACAATCTGTGGCATCGAGATTTCCTGAGCCAGAGCCTGCATGCACATCTTTGTGCTTAATGGCCCTTAATGGATCTTTTTTTTTCTAATCATTTGCCTAATTATTTTTTTAACTCATTTATCCTTTTGGCCTTCGCAACATCCTGTGGCCATGAGTTCCACAATTTAATTATGTGTTATGTGAATAAGTACTTCCTTTTGACCCTGGATGCATTAAGAATACTTTATCTGTATTTCTTCTTTTCTTTTTTTTTTTTTCTTTGTTGCTGATGCCTATGCAGCAGGAGCTAACTGCTTGAAAACTTTGTTCTTTAGACTTTACCTCAGTGTTCTTTGAATCTGAAATGGCCCTTTTGATGTTGGCATAAGAAAGCATATGAATTATAAACTGTACATAAATGCTGGCTATATCCTGATGCATACAAGAGAGATGTTTCTACTCCAGCTTTTTTTTCGTTTACCAGAATGTTCTCTTTCCTTTAGTTTTACAGACCACGGGTCCCTGATAAACTTTTGTGGTCTTATCTTTTATGAATCCAAACCTCCAGGGGCTGTGAAGAATGAAGGAATTAAAAGAAACAAACAAAAAAATCCAAACAACCAAACAAACACAAAACCCCCTCCAAAACCAGAAGATATTATAAGTTTGAACTAAAAAACTACAAAAAGACTAGATTTGGCCTGAACGCTATGTGAGAAAAAGGAGGTTAGTCTTCATGTTTCCAAAGTTAGATGAAATCACTATGGCCTCTGGCAGATCCAGCTTTATTCTGTAAACAAAGGGAGTTGCTCTTGCATCTGTTGTTGGTGAATTTGGCCCAAAGTAATGAGGCATAATTGAATATCAAGATCTGATCATTAAAAATAAGGAAGTCAACTTCTTTAATGGAAGAAGTGGAAGCAAACAGGAGTTTTAAATAACACCATTCACAATTGAGTTATTTTTCACTAAATAACTGAATGTGGATTTATGGCCATACCTGAGGTGCTGCAGTCTAAAAATGTCAGCTTTACAACTTTTGATTTAGCCTGACAGAGGTAGAAGAAATAAAGCGAAGAATAAATCTGATTAAATCTCTGAAGATAAGGTTTTATTTCAGGCTAACTGAAAGAATCGCTTTTGTGGAGAATATACTTTATTTTAATCTGACTGCTAGCTTTTTTGTGCTGGTTTTATTTTAAATTTTTTCTTCATAGTTCTCAGCCAAATGTTCTTCCAATGGCCTTGAGTCAGCCATTGTTGACCAGAAGACAATAAATAATAATACATAATGTGGATAATATCCTTCCTAGAGAGATTATCATGAATTATTTTGCACCCTGTTGAGCATGTCATGACTCCTGGTGTGATGCTTGGCAGTTCACTGCCCTCCAAATGCACTGCTTAGTTGTTTCCTATATCCTGCAGTTTCTGATTTTGTCGTGTAGATTATCTCTACTCTTGTTTTGCCATCAGCATGAATATAAAACTCTATTTGTAATACCGAAGCTAGTAAGTGATATTTCAGAACCTTAAGTATAAATGTACAGTCTTCATGTAAGCTGTTTAATACATTTTCCTGTAACTTCTTAAATTGGCTACATCACATCTTGGTTGTTCAACTACATGTAAGTTCAATATTTTTATATTCTAGCAACTGAAAATATAAGATGTGCTTTAATAGGAAAGGTAATACAGCTTAATTATCTGATAGAAATATGAGATTGTTATGAGGCTGGTTTTCAGCTAGCTAGGCCTGGTTGTAAAATGTGTCGCCCTTTTTAACTAAAAAAATACACAATAAAGCTAGGAGAATATGTACCATATCAGGTGCCTCTCGTGATAAATGGTGACAATCAGTGCAATTTGAATCTTGCTGTCTCATCTCCAGCATGTTTTGAAAGGACCGCTGAATCAACTGGTGAGTCTGATGACTCTTCAAAAGGAAAAAAATGAGCTTATCAATATGAAAATAAATATCGTACCTGATTTGATATTGCTAATAGGTCAGCAACAATAAAGGGCTGTTTCCTGGAATCAAAGGGTCCTTGGACTCATGCCACATAAGAAGGCAAAGGGTAGGTGGAGGCAACTGTCTGCTTGCTTTCTCGTGCATGACCAGAGTTTCACAGCTCAGTCTTCCATTTTCTGGACATTTTCCTCCTTATTTTTAGCATTTTGGAGCATTGGCGTGCACAAGGCATTCAGAATTAAAACCAAGGCAACCTCAAGACATAGCTGACTGAAATGTTTATATGCCTCACAATGTATCCTGTCGTCGTAGCCAAGCTTGAAGGAACAGATGATTCCTGCTTGAGAAAACTACATTATGAAAATCTGGAAGGGGCTCAGTGCTATGAGTTGTTCAGACTTCTTAAGTTGCATTGTTTAGCCTAAGACATGAGTATACTATTCCTTTTCTAGGAAATAACTAACAGCTTACTATTTCAAAATGAAGGATGGTTCAAATGTGACAATATTAAAAGCAGTAACATATTTTCCATTTAAAATTCCCTCTATAATGGACTTTTGAGATTGCTACAGGGGAAAAAAAAAGTTAGACAATATTGTGTTCTTAGCTTTTAACATTTTGCTTGTGACTGATTTTAAGTGCCCGTTAAATACAAAATAATTCTCATCTAAATATTTTATCCAGCTAAGAAATAATTTATTTCAGGTTTGTCTTTAAGAGTTCAAAAGTTTTGGAGAGTTTGTAGAGCTGATCTCTACCTTTTCTTTGCAACCATGATACTATGCCAAACAATTTCTACACCCTTGCCTTGAGGGAGGCCAGGCTTTCACCAAAGGATTCTTTTGTCTAGGGCTTGTTAAAAAATGGAAATACTAATCTGAATTGTTTTGTATTATTTGTACAAGTAGCAGTGGTTGTCACCACAGTATGTTAGAAAAAGAGTAAAAACGCCTAGGGAGAGTATCAGAAAGAAAGGGCTCTCGCAGGGGGCTCTCAGGTTCCAGTGAGCTCTGCCAACACTCTAATTTGGTTAGTTTTACAGAAGGCAAACTGTCAGTACCTGCTCTGGCCTGCAGTGTTTGAGTCCTAACTTTCCCTTGGGGTAAAAAAACCCCATGTAAACATACCTATATATACAAGGGTATATATTATATATGTGTGTATATACATATATATAGGTCTGTGTGTGCATATGTATGTGGATGGGCAACTGCTACTTTGCAAGCTAAATGGAAAATAAGTCTTTTCTTACCATCTGGAAAGAACTTTATTTCTGGTCTCATCTTGTTCTTTCTCACAATTTCTGTTCTTCTCCCTTTTAATCTTGATGTCATAGTTTAATGCTACTATCTCAAATCTTCATATTTTCTGCCTCTGCTAATAGTTTGATGCGTCTTACACTATATAGAGCTGACACAGAACACATGGTAGATTACTGAGCACAGAATTATTAGCTAGGATTTCTACAGAGAAGCTATCCATGCTACCACTGAGGGTATGACTAAAACTTAAATAGATAATTAATATTTCATTAAATACAATAATAAAATCAATTGCTCTCCCAAAAAACTACTAAAGCCTAAGTCAAGTATTGTTGCCAGAGTTTGAATGCTGTCATGGTTTAACCCCAGCCAGCAATTAAGCACCACGCAGCCGCTTGCTTACTCCCCCCCCACCCAGTGGGATGGGGGAGAAAATCGGGAAAAGAAGTAAAACTTGTAGGTTAAGATAAGAATGGTTTAATAGAACAGAAAAGAAGAAACTAACAATGATAATGATAACACTAATAAAATGACAACAGCAATAATGAAAGGATTGGAATGTACAAATGATGCGCAGTGCAATTGCTCACCACCCGCCAATCGACACCCAGCTAGTCCCCGAGCAGCAATCCCCCGCCCCCACTCCCCCCAGTTTCTATACTAGACGTGACGTCCCATGGTATGGAATACCCTGTTGTCCAGTCTGGGTCAGGTGCCCTGGCTGTGTCCTGTGCCAACTTCTTGTGCCCCTCCAGCTTCCTCGCTGGCTGGGCATGAGAAGCTGAAAAATCCTTGACTTTAGTCTAAACACTACTTAGCAACAACTAAAAACATCAGTGTTATCAACATTCTTTGCATACTGAACTCAAAACATAGCACTGTACCAGCTACTAGGAAGACAGTTAACTCTATCCCAGCTGAAACCAGGACAAATGCTTTATTGTTTCTTTTTCTTAGAAGAACTGAAAAGCAACAAGATTTACTTAATCAGTACTTTCTCTTAAGGGATTTTACAGTACTGGATGTTTGCTCTTTGAAAATAGACTTTAGTTTGGTCTGACAAACATTGTTGGTTGGATAAGTAAAAGCATTCTACACATATCTGGAAATATTCTAGCAATACTTAAGTATCAGAAATCGTGTGGCCAGCAGGAGCAGGGACGTGATCATCCCCCTGTACTCAGCACTGGTGAGGCCACACCTCGAGTACTGTGTTCACTTTTGGGCCCCTCACTACAGGAAAGATAGAGGTGCTGGAGCGTGTCCAGAGAAGAGCAATGAAGCTGGTGAAGGGTCTAGAGCACAAGTCTTACGAGGAGCAGCTGAGGGAACTGGGGTTGTTTAGCCTGAAGAAAAGGAGGCTGAGGGGAGACCTTATCACTCTCTACAAGTACCTGAAAGGAGATTGTAGCGAGGTGGGGCTCGGTCTCTTCTCCCATGTAACAAGCAATAGGATGAGAGGAAACAGCCTCAAGTTGTACCAGAGGAGGTTTAGATTGGATATTAGGAAATATTTCTTCACTGAAGGGGTTGTCAAGCATTGGAACAGGCTGCCCAGGGAAGTGGTTGAGTCACCATCCCTGGAGGTATTTAAAAGATGTGTAGATGTGGTGCTTAGGGACATAGTTTAGTGGTGGACTTTTTACTGTTAGGTTAATGGTTGGACTTGAGGGTCTTTTCCAACCTAAATGATTCTATGATTCTATGAAGTGGAAGTAAGAGAGAACTACAAATTTCTATGGAAATGTATATTCAATCAAATCTGGCAAATGAAGTGAATACTTTTGTTTAGTATTTTGCATATTCTGTGCAGTATTTTGAAAGCTGCATCCTTACCGTAGAGTTAGCGTTATACTTGCAGTTAATAGCGGCAGTGTATAATCACAAGTCAGGGCTGGGGTCTGCCAGGTCCTGGTGCCCTAATGACACTACTGCTCTCATCTAGTCCACGTACCCTGACCTCCTTGGTGTGGAAATGAAGGTCCACAGATAGGACCTTGGTAGGTGCTTGCTACTTGAACGATACAGAGCTGGGACACAGAACGCACCTTCAGGCCTGGTAGCACAGAAGTTTTCCACTACCTTCTGAGACCCACCAGATTTCAGACCCCCTTGTTCAAACATGCCTCAGTTACCTGGGCACAATGTGCTTCTCTGGGCTGTCATTAGGTGTCTTCACCACTACAGACCCAACAACTCCTCTTCCTCAGAAGGGGCAGAAAAGCAAGCCAGTGAGTTCTGGATATATTTGCCTATAATTGGTGCTCTTCCCACAGATTACACTTGAGTATGCTCACAAGCAGCTGATGAAAACTGTGAACATATACTCAGCCATCAATCTTCAGGGAAAACATTAGAATCTAGGTTTAGACTCAATCCTGTTTCACTCTGGTATGCACTTAAATAAAAATCAAATCCTTCCTACACTTTTTGAACTATCTGTAGTACAAACACATACTTGTTTGTTTTATTTTTGAAGCAATGTCTTACTGCATTTATGCAAAACTTCGACCCCACTTCTCCCTTAGAACATCACTGTCATGGGATGCAAGATCAGCTAGAATTTCAGGCACAAGAAAGGGTCAAATAGCATAACTAATCACACTTTTATGAAACACAACAGAACACAAGTTCACCAATTTAAGCCTGCAATGCAACCACAATTAAATGTTGACTACCCATTTGAATCACAAGCCATTATTGCCCATACACCTTAAAAATCCAAGCATAAAAATTCCCTAGAGAGATGCGCAGCACAATCAGCACTTTCTCTGTTGTGTTTCCTCCACATTTTAAAATTAGTACAAGTAAAATGTGGAAGTAATTTGATGATTGCTTGGGTGTTAGCATTGTTTGTGTTTCAGAGTGGATTTTCTGACCTTTTTAGCTGTTTATCTATAGGTCTTCTGTGAGAGCATTTCTTCATTCTTCCCTGGTGTTCTCAGTCAGTTCAGTCTTTACGTAACTCTTCTTCTGTAGTTCTCCACTTCTCTCTCCGTTACCAGTGTTTATTGCTAGCCGGGTCTCATGATATGTAACCAGAAAATCTGATGCTTCAGAATTGTTTAGAATAAGTATTCTATGTTAAAACTTTGTTTGCCCCCTCCTTATGATGAAGAAGACTACACAAGGCTTCTCCTAGTCTATATGTTTGTTTAAAGTGATACAAGATGCTCTTAAAATTTCATATTTTAAATGCTAAATTTGCTTCCTTTATGACAGTCCATGGCAGCTAAGGAGATTTAGGTTTCCTAACTTTGTTTTTTATCATTATGTTGCTCTGTGAAAATACAGATTCTTAGAAAAACATCCTAGATTTGACCACATCTACCCTTTGGATTGGTAGGTAGCATTTACATAATATATTTTTCAGGAGGTTATAGAAGTACAAGTTTGGTTTTGGCAGTCTTGGAAATTTGCCATGTTCTCTGTTATCAGCAGGTGCACTACAGAAAACAAACAAAAAAACCCATGTGATTTGCATTGGTGGTGTACAATGCTGGGAGAAATCATAGTACTCACTGCCCTGCCTGAGTTTCCTGAGCTGACATCAATCTTAAAAACTGGAGGAAATTCACATTATAAGATATGGAGCTATTGATGCACTACAAAGAACTGAAAGCTAGGTGATAACATTTACTGGATGCAAATATGATCAGGAAAACTGCAGCCACAACCAGCTCTTTCCTATTCTTTTTCAAAATATGACAATGATTAGGCAGTGTGGGATAGCTAAATGTCCAGTTGTCATTTTAGCTCACTTAAATCCACTTGATCAAACTAAGAGAACTAAATGCAAACTGGCAGTCACTCTTACTTCTAGGAAGCAAGTCAATATTTGGTCCACGTGTGGCGGATGTGTAGCTAATGCAATAAATATGGTTCTTAAATTTTTTATATATAAAAATGAAATCTGCACATATTTTTTAGGTCTTTTTTTTTGCATTTCGCAAAGAAGGGTTTATCCTGTTTTCCACATTTGAAAGGCAGACAATTGCTGTAAGTGTTTCTGAATATTTTTGGACACTTGTTTATCAGCATAAAAGATTAAAGTTTTGTGAATAAATACAAAAATTCTGCAATTCAGAAAAGCACAGCTTTCTAAATTCAGATATCCTCTTGTGGTAGCTTCTTGAACTAATATATTTATAATCTATACATTGAAGGTACTCAGCAGACTTATAATATTTTATAAATACCATTACGCACATTAATCAGCAAGCTTTTGTGATTTCATTCAAGTCAAGTCCACTAGGATTCCTCTCATTTTGTAAAGACAATCTTTTTCTTTTTTTCCTATGGTGTTTTAGGGGGTGTCTACTTAGTTAATTTCTCCAGGGCTTTATATCATCCTCCTCCACTGCTTATAAGCAACAAAGACAAGACAACAGAGACTGAGGAAAAACAGAATGCAAGATGGGTGCTCAAAAATACCTTAGCCGTTCCAGCCAGATCTTTTGTAGCAGAATGGAGTATCTTGTTCCACATAAACTGGATTACTCAGCACTTGTGTATACTAACCTTAAACCCCTTCCATCAAGTTTATCCAGACATTGGTCATAGCTCAGTTTAATTAGGGTGAGGGTTTCTGTGTAATGTGATGCGATATAATATTAAGTGCATACAAATATTTGGCTAGACGAACATCTGCATTTTCACTTCTGAAATCAATCACAGTCTGAAAAATACTGGAAATGAATGAACCAATGTATATGAGCAAAGTTTCTACAGTCATGTAATGAACAGTACCCACTTTGTTAGGTACAGACTGAACATTCACTCAGATAAATAGGAGCTTAGGCTAAATGATATCTAACCCTCTCACATCTTTCTGTTATTTACCACTTGGTAGAGTAACACCTTTCTCAGCAGACATTCCTTGTGAAAGAATACAAGTTTGTCAGAGCTAGAAAATTATTAATTAGTTGAGATCATTAGGGAAAATCTGAAGTATCAGTGAAAAGTTGCTCTGTAAGTTCTAAAAGCACATGGAGAAGCACCAGTGAGGGGCAAGCATAGTCACAATAATTACCAAAAAGCCGGGATACTTATGGCTAAAGGATTTAACTTTCTCTTCCTTTCTCTCCTTTCACATGAGAAGTTTCATATTGTAGCAGGTGTGATATGGCTGTGCCTATCTCAGAAGCCAGTCAGCAGCAGTAATGTTCACAGATTGCTTCCCATACTAATGTTCTCTTGCCAGGCCGAACTGGAGTCTTTATTGGAGATGTATAGTTTAGCCAAGCACTGGCAGCTCTAATGTACTCAGGTCTTTTTGCCTGTGCCCTTTTATTTGGGTTAGCTTCCTACTGTACGTTCTTTCTTATCTCAGCAAACTGATATTCAGAGAGCTTTTTTTCTTCTCTTGTAAGGCATCTTAGGATTTTCTCTCTCAAAAGGCTGCTCCTGATTAACTCAATGGATTTGGAATAAGACTGTTTTGCTGTTTTCTCTAAATGTTGTCACTGGGAACCCAGCTGAAGTAAAAGCACTTGTCAGCTTGGCGCATTGTATGTATTTTGCAACTAACAAGAACAGTCTAGCTTTTTTGTCCTCTTTTGAAAAGCCAAGAGACCTTGATTCTGCATATAAAAGCTCTGGCAACAAACCCACACATCTCTCTTCTAAGTGTATGCCAAGAGTTTGAGTTAAAAATTTAAAGAGAAAAGATTTGGGGCAATATGAATAAAAATTCTGTCATCTCTTTTCAACAACTTTAAAATTCTTTCACTTTATGATATCATAATCTCTAAAATATATGCAATATTCTTCAAAGCTTGCCTTCACTCTAGCAGCTGCTCTTGGTAACAAAACAAAGAAAGATAAAAGAGCTCTTTGGCAAAGCCTTCTCTCTTAGCAAAAAATAAATATTTCCCTGCTCCCCTTTAAAGACCATGTGTTCGATATCTAATTCTGTTTACATGGGTCACTAATCATTACAGTTTTGTATTGTGCTGTCCAGTTCCCGCGGTAGGTCTTGAAGCAGTTAGCCATTGCAGGGAGGTAGTGTGCCATTCGGCTGGCAGTGTTTCCCTTTGTTTCGGGAACAGCAGTACTGCATCAGCAACTATCGCCCCCGAAACCATCCCTTCCATTCTTATGTTTGCTAACAGTTGCAACTACCGTGCTGAGGTTTTAACTAAAGAGAGGGTGGGACTCAAAATCAGCTTCAAATGTGGCCAGTGGGTAATTTGAAGGATTACAAAGAGATGTTGCCTGTTTAAAGACAGAAGGGAAAAGGAGTTGATATCTGGATGCCTTATAGATAAGAGTTACAGGGTGAAAGTTCAGCAAATTTTCTTCAGAAACTTAATTATTGGAAAGAAAGTAGGGTTTTCTCTGTATAATTTCCTCATTTAAAAGTCAGTTTCTTCATTCATGCTTTTCATTTTTACAAATGCCTTAATTATACAGGTGGGGTTATTTCTTCTCCTTGCTGTATTTGAATATATAGGCATGTTCATAGCTGAGAATTTTCTTCTTAGTTGTAATTAGCGTATAATACTATCTCCCAGGTGGATGGTAGAAAGCTGTTCATCTACACTCAGGAAAAATAATGTGTGTAGAATCACATCAAAACACACATTTTCTGCTGTTTTGTGTAGAGGTGTAGTACTCAGTATTAATAATGGGGTATTTTTGTTTAATAGACAATGCTGCTATGTTTTAACACTTCGATATGTTCAAAAGTAGATCCTGGGAAAAAAATAATTTACTTAAATAGCTTACATGGCAGGCAAGTATTTGAGAGTCAATGGAAATCAATACAAAAAGAGACATTTCTACTACCAGGCTTTTGGAAGAGATGTATAGACAAGGTTGTTAATTGGTTTTCAATGGAATCATTTTCAGCAGAGTTCATAATTATTCAGTTGTATGTATTCTCAGTCCACTGTAATTTCCCTCTAACTTCCAAACTGTCTGCTTTCTATGGAGCATTTATAAAATAATAACATTAATTTGCAACTTTCTGGCAGTTTATGTTCTATAAGCTTGATTTGTCTAGTATCAAATGGCTTTGTGTTTTTAGTGTCACTTGAATTGCCCTAAATTTTTCCAAGAAATAAGTTGCAAACAAATGTTAAGAAATAATTGATAGTTTCTATTCTCCAGCTCAAAATATTTTAATGGTCTTTTAGTTTTCAATACGCTGCCTCTGAAGTTTTCCTTTTTGAAAAGGAAAAATATCTGCTTCCTTTTCAAAAATCCCGTGGGAATAAGCCCTGCAATGTGTGTGTCTCTCCTTACGCCTGTTCCTCCCCAATCAAAGTTAATTACAATTAAACACTGACTGTAAAAAGGAAAAGACATCTGTCCGAGGACATCACCAGAATTTTCTGAAGTTTGGTCAACATTTGCTATACATACAACTCACTAGCTGGATTTCATAATGTTCTGCTTAGACAGGGAACTAAATTACCATGGAATATAACACACTTTGATTGTGCTACAGGGGTTATGCCTGCTTTGAACACAGTTTAAATTAAGTGGCAGAACAGTGTAGGGATGCCTAAAATATATCTGCCAACTCTAGGCATGTCACTTCAACCTCCATTACCCTGACAACCTTTTGCATGCTATATATAACTACAGTGTGGGATAGCAAGTCCTGCAGCAGGGGAAAGATTTTCACTGGAAAAAATTCCGTGAAAGCTTTTAGGAAGACAAGCTGGGAACAGCCCTAGATAGAAGCAAGAAAATCTCCCCAAACTTAGAAGAATGCTTCATGCCTCAAATAATGCAGTGTAAAGACCCTATAAATTTCAGATGACAGAATAATTTTATGAATTTTATGAATATGAATAATTATGAACAACCCAACCCACCCCAATTTTGGATGCATAGAAGAAGTTTTTGGGTGCTATCTTGAATTATACCCAGCCCACTTATAAACAGGTGAAATTAATGTTTTTTTATAACAATACATGAGGACAATAAAGTAAATAATAATTAAAATATTATGACAATATTAACTTAAAACTGTGTTTATTCAGATGTTGAATATTAAGAAAATAGGCGTGGGGCATTAGAGCCAATTGCCTCTCTGAGTCAGCAGACCCATTTAGCCCAGTGTCCTGTCTCTGGCAGTAACTGATCAAGGTACTTCCAGAAACAGTTTAAAAGCAAGTCATACTTAGACCTTTTTCCAGCATACCCTTCCAACAGTCAGCAGCATCAGAACTTCCTGCTCTGGATCATAATCTGGATGGTCATGCTTAACTGCCATCAGTATATCTGTCCTTCATGAATTTAGCTGAGTGCTGCGGGGTTTTTTGCATTTTGAACATTGTACGACCATCAGTTTCACATTGCTGTGCAAAAAAAATGGTTTCCTTTTATTTGCTTGTAAAATTATTGTCTCATTTTTTAACTTGCCCTCTTAATTATTGTATTGTGAATAATGGTTCTCAACTAGTCTACTTCACACCATTTATGATTTCCTTTTTCTTAATTTCAAGTACCCTTCCAGTTGCCTCTCTCTTAATTGGAGACTATCTAGTCTCTTTTCTTTGCAGAACTTATTCTGTACCCCCTGCTCACACTTGTCAGCCTTCTATGTTTTTATTACTTGTACCACATAATTTTTTCATACAGCCTAGCCAGAACTGCATACAGTAATTACAGTGTGGGCACACCAAAGATCTACAAGCAGTTTAATCATATATCTTTGTTTATACCCAGACTCCTTTCCCAATAACTCCTAACAATCTGTTTGCCATCCTGACTACTATTGGTAATAGCGAAATCAAATCCAGCATTGTATATGTTTGGGGGTTTTTTATTAGCCTTAATTCATATTTATTGATAGTGAATTGTAATTGCTATGTTAGCTGTCACTGGCTAAATCCATTTGATCTTTTTGGACTCTTCTTCAGTTTTTCATATATAGTTTCAGCTTTGACTGTGATGAATAATTTTGTATCATCTGCATACTTTGGCATCTTTATGCTAGTTATTTTCTCATGGCACATGTGTGGAATGGAATAAAGCATATGGAATGAAATGAATGAGACAGATAACCACAACAAGGAGAAGGTGATGGCTATTAGACATGAACACTTTTTTCTGAAGCAGTCATCTTAAATTACCACTTGCAAAGCCCATTAGCACACTGCGTTTTCTTGTCTAAGAGGAGTGTAGTTCTGAGGAGTTACTTATTTTGGGAATAGTGGCTTTACAGAACTAGATCCTAAGCATTTTTTTGCAGCTTGAAAAGATGGCATAAAAGAAACTGCTAACTAGAAAAACAGAGAATCAAGCCTGTAATGGATGATCTTAAAATAGCGGTATATCCTACAGCTCACTCAGGATTGCTCTTTGTGTTATGCCACTCCCAGGGATTATTTTGGTTTATGATCATCCCTTTTTTACTGCATAAAGGTATGTGATCATACCTGAATGTGGTCATACCTATGTGAGGCTATGCTAGAAAGCATATGTTGATGTATGCTGAAGTACAGTGACAGTAATATTTAAACATTATTTTTTCCCTGTATCAGAAATATTAACAACCCAATTGTTTGCTAATATCTCAAGCTTAGGCTTCACCCCATTGCCTCTTTCTCACTTTTATTTGCCTATTTAAATAATTTTAAACCTATGAGAAGCAACAATCCTTGCTGCCCGAGACTGGTGTACTTACACAGACTTCAGCAAAATTCAATTTGTTTAATTCCTGGGAAGTTTCTGTGAGAAGTTTGATATTGTATTTCTAGATCTTTGGCTGGCATAAATAAGAGTATTTCTGTGCTGTGGTAAGGTACAATAAGAGAACCTGGAATGGATCAATTTTTATTTTCAGGTGTGATAGATCATATTTCTTCTGTTTATCAATTCTCTTTAAAAGAAGTTTGCATTGTTCAAATAATGACCTTTCCTAATGTGATCTTTATAGATTCATCCTTATATGTGGTTATATTTACTTTTGCAAATGGGGCTTCTACATTCAGCTATTGTTTTAGGAACACAATAGCTTTCCAGGAATTGCATCTCTCCCCAAAATGTGTGATTGTGTTCTTTCACAGTGCATGGTAAGAAGAGATGACTTCACTTCTTCAGATAGTTCTGTACAAGAGTATAGAAATAGTAATACTGGCTCAGACCCAAGTTCCTTCTCTTCTGGCAATACCCTGTGTAAAATACTTTTAAGAAAGATTATAATAACCTAACAGATGGCTTGTGTAGGATAATCTGATGCTGATCGCTTATACTTAAAGGTTGTTTTAAACCCAGAAGTGTAATTCATTTCCATGGGTTTTTTTACTATTATTTATCATAACCAAATACTATTTTCTGTATAGATGTCTCTGAATCTTGTATTCCTGATGTCAGCAGCAGTCAGTTCTTCAGTCAGATAATATGTCTTTATGAAAAAATGTTCTATTTTCTTTATTCTTTTGTATTTTATTCTCGTGCTACCATGTGAGAAACTTTGTATGTATCATTATTTCATACACGATTACTGACAGCTGTTATTCCTCTTTTCTCAGCAGTAAACAATCTCACACCTTTTCAATCTTGACATGTCTTCCAGATTCATGATCATTCTTATAATTTTTCTCTAAGTTCATGATCTATCCCTAAATACCTGATTTCAAAAAGTTTCCAGATGAATTTTAACTACTACTGCTAAATATAAAATTGCTTTTCTGTCCTCCATATTCACATCTTCTTCCTGTCCCTGTCACACCTCTAAGCAATGTTAAATGAAGCTGAATGAGTGTGAAAAAGAATAGCTGTTGGGAGTTAGGAGGCCTAAATTTGATTATTTCCTGTTGATCAAATCATAAACTCTCCCATATCCCTACCTGCAAAATGGGGATGATAGTAGTTCCTTGCTCACAGAATATTGAATATAGGCACAAGAACTCAAATGATCTAAATACCTCAGGAAATGTTCTCAAATATATAATGCTACAGAAGTGCAGCTTATCTGTATTCAGGCAGCCCAGTGGCTTCAATCTAATTGTTTCCTGAGAAAATACAAAATAGAATAGATTTTGACATGTAAAACTTTAAAGTATGTGACTATGTTCCCTTCATTATAGGCATATACAAAAAAACCCTTTTGAAGTTAAAATAGGAGAAATAATAATTCCACCTGACAAGAATAGCTGAAACATTAAGATTGTGACAGGAAGATTAGCTAGACAATAAAATACAATACTGGCCTCTTTCTCACCTCACAGGAGCTTCTTCAAAAGGAAGTCATAGATAATGAAGTTATAAACAGGAGCTTTTGTTGTTAAGAGCTTTTGGTTTAAAAAGCCAAAAAAAACTTTATTCATTTTTCATGTAATCCCTAGAGGATGTTGTTTAGTCTTCCCAAGGATTTCAAGGGTGCTCCACACTTTCTCTTAAGCATATCTCTGGACCACACAGCACTGCTGGCACTGGAATTGTCACTGCGTATTTGTTACTTGGCCATTTTTTGACCAGCTCGTCGTCTGTGACCTTGCTATGCTTTGTGAAACACAGGTTTAAGGAAAAATGCATGAGGATGAGTAGGCTACAACTTCGACAAAAATATCATGGTTCTTCTTGTACAGCAGATGTACAAGCACACCTGGAAAGATGGAATGTGGTTCCTCTGCTGCAATCATAACTGACACGTCTCACATAATTGGTTTTATATTAATTATACAATATTGGTTTAAATATCGCACCTGTTTGCCATATAGAAAAAGAGTGGCTTTTGTGGTTTGTTTGTGGTGGGGGGGGGTTTTCGTGGATGACCAGATTAGATTTTATAATTTTTCCTTTCTTTAATATGGGATTTTAATTGTCATTCTCTGTCTTGGTCACTTTGCTTAACCTGCTCTGATTCTTTGTGACTAGAAATGTCACTACAACTCTTCTGAGTAGTTATTTTCTTAAGCTCTAAAACAGATTCATTATCTCATACCTGTGCACAGGTTTTCATTTCATCTTCAGGTGTAGTTCACAGTCTTTGGACTTGCGTTATCCAAATCTGAAAAGCTGTTTCTCTTCACTTGTGTCCATTTATGTTAAGCAGATGCACCTGATGCTATTTTTTTCAGAAACATCAGCAAAGTTTTCACAATGCCAGTGCCTTTATCTCTCCAGTGCTTTCTCCTTGGCTCTTCCCTTTATAGTTGCTGAGTCTAAGTTACACTTGGTCAAAGTTGGCCAGCATGCAGCAAGACAATGCACTTTTGACTAGGTCTCAGTAGTAGGGTGGCTTAGTCTGTAGATAGAGGAAATAGAAGTTTGGATATGTCTTTGTGATGCCCATGAATTCTTCTTAGCTTTGGGACCTGGTGGGTTAGATTTACTGTTTTGCCTTTTGTTTCCTTATTAAGCCTTCACATATGTTGCTGCACTGAACAGCATTTTAATTAATTTTGACCTTTGTTTTCAAATTAATGGGCATGGTTATCAATAAAAATGAGTTCTATAAGGTAGTTTTTAACACTTCAACAATGCAGAGCTTCTACCAGTCATGGGTAAGCCTAAAAGACCAATGTCTGAAAGTTACAAGCAGCTGAAAATAAAAAAAGGGCCCTTATATTAGAATTACTTATCCAGGCTTAACTATAGCTTGTATTGTGTGACTCAGCTATAATTCTATTAGCAATAAGGCACTGCAGGGAGTATATTTCCAAGCAATTACTATACTTGGGTGATTAAAGTAATTCTAGATGTGACCTTGTCCCATATAACACTGCCAGAGGCATGTTATAATCTTACAGAAGTGTATTGCTTGTCTCATCTCATTGCTTAATTATAAAATGTACACAGTAAATATTCTGCAGATAGGAAATGGTAACTCATGGAACCGATACTAAAAACTCCTCAAGTATTACATTATAAAATGAAGTGTAAAGCATGACTCCTTATTTTGCAACAATATGATCTTCAATTTTATAACAAAATAAGGAAATAAGCAATTGCAGTCATAGATCTACTTATTGTGGAGCCACACAAGATCAAAGATCATTATATTACATAAAAATACACCTTTTCTCTTTTTACTTTCTTCCTGAGTTACTGAAAGCTTTTCATATTAATGTAAAGTGGTTCAATCAATAACCTGTGGTTTTCCTCAAAGATTTTTTTTCTCCTTATAGCAAAACTTAAATCTGATTCAGAACAGGTACATTAAATTCACCTCTATTTCCTTCTAGGCTTTTTCTGACATGCACAGAGCTGAGATTCAAACTAATTCTCATAATGAAAAAAAAGGTTTATGTAGCCATAGATAGGATAGTCATGTTGCTGGTTTTTTTCAGTCTGAGGATAAGAATATTATCAAAATTCAGTGCTGGGGAAAAAATAAAAAGAATCAAATCCTGAAAGAAACACATGAACTGATCATCTCTTCTGCCTTTGTAGTAAAGCTGTATGCAAGAATTTTCAATTATGACATAATAAAATCTATAGTCATAGAAGTATTTATTGGGCACGATCAAAAGCTGACTGGAATAAACAGAGCTACTATGAGTTAGTTCAGTTATAACATAGAATATTGTGAGTTTATTTAGCAATATAAAAATATAAATCACCACTAATTTTTTTTAATGTAAGATTTTACAAGATTTTGAATTTATACTTACATTTCTTGAAAAATTGTTGAATAAGGCAAGAATTTGCCTATACAGTACTTAGACATTAATAATTGACGTACAGGGCATTTTCTAGGGATTAATAACCAGCTGGGAGAGGTGATGGCCTGAGGCAAAGCCAAGGGCCATTACCTCCTGGCTGGTTATTAAATCCCCAGGAAATTCCCAATGCCCAGGTCAAGATTGCTGTTATAACCCTTTTTTTCAAAGTAAAAAAAAAAAAACTTGCTTCATTTTATTTCATCCTTTTCAATAATTTATTTTAAAATAGTGTATGTAAAATGAATTCAATGACATTGGTGTTTGGACATTTCTAGGGATCTAACACAAAATCCTTCAATATCAGCAGAAGGTCTCCTATTTTTTCTGATAGCCTGTGGATCAGGCCCTACCTGCCTGTTTACAGGCAGCAATCAAAATGCTTTTTGAGTATCTAGTACATTGTCAAGGTTAATTCATACTAAAGAAACAAAAAACTTTCATTTTAAGTTAGGAAGAAAAATGGGAAACCCCAATATTGGTTGGAAAAATGGTAGATAAGTAAGAAGTGCTAAATTGTGTCATTTATATTGTAAAATGATAGGCAATATGTTATAGTCAAATGTCTGTTCAGGTCATTACTGTGCCTTGTGTGCAAAATGATACATTTAATTGTGACTGGATGTGATCTACAGTACAGCACACAGCAATATAGTATAAGATAGTCAGAAAGAGAATGCAATCAGTACCCTATATGCAAATGCCAACATGCTATTAAGAAAATCAGCTACTTGGTAAAACAAGTCTGGCATCAGAGAAGGAAGGGGGAAACAGTCATATTTTATTGTCAATATAAGTCATGAAAGCATGCATATTAGATTAGAACTAACCTAATTGGAGATATGGGTGGTTTGCAGTACAGTAGGGGGAACAGGCGTTAATTTGTGTCATGCTACGCCATGTCACTACCACTTGAAATTCCATTGGGCAATATTAATTCAAACAGAGGTCTAGGCTGCTAATAAATGAGGTAAATTGAGTCAATTATGAATTTCATGCTATTCTGATTTTTAGTTTGGATAGATAATATCCACAATTTAATGCACTGTCCTCTAGAGATCTTTGCCACTTATGAAGAACATGTGTTCATAGAATTATTTATACTATTCATTCTGATAAACATTGCTCCTGTACCCAGAGCAACAGGACAAAGGATAGGAAAGCAGCCAGGTTTTGTCTGCCTTTTCCTCTTGATTGGAATCTTTCATTATTTGTGATACGGCTTTCTTGCCTTCAGGAAGATCTTCACTTTCTCCTTGTCATTTGTCTCCTTATCATTCAGTGGCACAACAAAGTCTTCATTCATGTGACTGCATTGACACTTCCTTATCAATATCTTATCACTGCTTTAAGCAGTTGGGAAGAATATTTTGTACCAGTGAAGGCAGAGAGGAGCAGCTTTTACACCCCTCTCTTGCAGGAGGGGCCCCAAAGCTGGTCCTGAATCACATGATCAAATGTACATTTTCTCAATTGCTCCCTTTTTTTGAGACAGAGGTTTTAATAAAGCACTGGCTCTACCACTGAGCTCTTGCTCCACTCCAACCTGTGGCTGACAAGGCAGGAGCCATACTGTCACTCCAGCAACTCACCTACTACACAGCCCAGGGAGCACTTTCCGATCCACCAGCTCACTTTCAAGTATTGGACACACTCCCAGAAAACCCACTTCTAATAGAATCTCTCCTACTGTATCAGCATAAAGTAAGACCCAATACCTCTGTTCGGGAAAGACAAAGCAAAATAAGCATGATGGAGGGGTTTTCATCTCTCTGGCAGAATTCTTTGTCTGCTCTGCTAGGTCTTCCTACTGAAATGGAATGTTAGTTATTTTTGCTAACTGAAGTCACCACCTTTTTGTTCAAGAGGTATATCACCTACTGTAATTTCTTTGCCTTTTTCATAAATGCATGTCAATCACTTATAAAAGTTAAAATAAATTATAAGGACATAAAGAAACACTCCCCCCCACCCCCATCCTCCCCCCCCGCCCCCGAAAAGAAAGAAGAAACCCTAACATAAACTACTTAACATGGAATGGTATTGGGGAGAAATAACAGGATAGAAAATACATGTATCAAGACAATCTTCCTTCTTGCTTCTATGGAAAAGTTCAGCATTTCTTCTTCCCTTTTACCTTTCTATTTTTTAAATTTAAATTTAGATCTAAACTTACTTAAGTGACTTCAAAAAGATTATTTTATAGGTTGATCTTTGCCTGTTGTTACATCTTCCTCAGTAGGATATGTTCTAATCTGGTTTTAGTGTGTACAGGAGTTCACTGTCTTTCAAAACCTTTGATGTCCTAAGCAGAGAATGAATTGTGAGAGATAATGAGGGTAAATTAGACTCAAGAAACCCTCTATACACACACAAATATTGTGGTAATCAGGCTGATGGAAAAGGAAATACAGAAAAATGCAGAGGCAGCTAAATGACAGTTAAATGATCTGAAGCCACAGTCCCATCTTTCATGGTTCAGTACAGGTCACTGGGTGAATTTTATTTTTCACACTACCTTTTGTCTGAATTTGTAAAATGAGTATTCATGACTACATCCTGAGGAGAGGTTTAAGTTCCTACATCTTATGGACATAAATACAGCTGTCAAAGCTACATATCTATTCCTTTCAACCAGAACTTATATCTATTTAATGTTGCCATTTCATGACTGCAGACTTATTCTGATGGAGCTTTTCATCTTTATTTTTCAGTAAAAAAGTAATAAAGAATTACTTCATAGAATACTGGCTTTATTCTGAATATGAGAAAGAAACGCATAGGTTATTCAATTCCTATCAATATTTGGTATTGTGTCTCACTTTCAGTAGTGAGTCTTTTCAGTAGCAGTCTTTTCCCTCAAACTGAATTCAAACAGAATTCAAACCCACCTCTTCAAACCAGTGTCTGTTAATTTCTTTAGAACTATCATTTCCTTTATGACTTGTTAAAGCACACTGTATAAAAACATCTTTTCACATCATGGCACAGGACTCTCTTTACATTATTTTTTTTCAATGCATTTTTCAATGCAGTAATTGAAAGTAAGGGAGAAAAAAAATCACTTGACTTTTGGGTG
Organism: Harpia harpyja; assembly: GCF_026419915.1. Taxonomy (NCBI): domain Eukaryota; kingdom Metazoa; phylum Chordata; class Aves; order Accipitriformes; family Accipitridae; genus Harpia; species Harpia harpyja. The sequence continues at coordinate 31,096,973 of NC_068947.1, forward strand.
AAATATTAGTCTTCAAATCCAGATAAAAATGAACATGGCAACTTATTAATATTAATACTAACCTATTAGTATGTATAACTTGGATATCTCAACAACTACTCATTCTCTAAGTTGATAAACCAACAATGAATGTATCATTCTGCAAAACACCGTAAGCCTTTAAGTGCAGGGGAGAGACACTGGAACTGAATTATGAAACAGATTGGTTCTCTGCTAGATTTGTACTTTGCATGTTTGTGAGGATATTAACCTCCGGATGGGAGCTGTGTGCCCCCTAATTACACACTCAGGTTATTTTGAAAAGCTTTTAATCGGACTTTCACATAACAGTGAACACGAAAAACATACAGATAAAAAGGGGCCATGCCTTTGAATTTACATGGGCAAATAGTACTTTCAAGCCTTCAGCAGTAATTTTTTCTGTTGACATTGTAGATGTGAGGTTTATGCCATCTGGGTCAATAACCTCCTTGTTTCAAGAAAAATGGCTTCTTTTTCTGGAATGTTTAACAGACAGTGGAGGAGATTAAACAGAAGCTCTTACATAATCTTTTCATTTGTATGTTAAGAAGAGATGGACAGGATGCATATAGAATGGTATTTGTGGAATTTTCACCAAAGCTGTCATTGCAATAGAAATCTGAAGATAAATTACTTTTCCATTACCATCATTCACAAATTTTTTTTCAAGTTTAGGGGGGCAAAGTGTTGGCTTAAGCCTTTTCAATGAATTAAAAGCATTAAGGAGGAGATAAATGCAATGGGTGCAAATCCATTTTACTGCTGAAATTATTGTCTTACTAGCTCAGTAGGAAATACTCTCCTGCTGTGGCTGCAGGACTCCTCAGAAGAAATTCTGGTTCCACTGAAATGAAGAAAGAAGCTTCCTTTGATGTCAGTGGGGACAGGTGTTGCATCCTGGTGTTTGTCACCATGGATGCTAATTTTAACCCTCAGGAGAAATGTATTCACCAGTGTCCTCAAAGCAGAGCTTTGCAGTATTTATTATACTCTGTATGCTCTCTAAGACAGCACTACTTTTTTTCTGCCAGTTCTGACTGCAAATAAACAAAATGTAGGTGAGGAATCATGAAGTCTGTGACCTTTCTCTCTCTTCTCCTGTACCATTAATAGGAGACCAGTTTTGTTAGGTGGCCAGTTTTTGTTAGACACTGAGCATTTTTATAAAATAAGATTCACAATAAGACATCACAATTACCAGAATTCTAAGAAGGTAAATTTATCACCTATTCAAGAAAAAAACAAACAGGCATGACCACCAAATGTCATTTTTATTTGAGAAGTGTTAGAAATAACAAACAATTTGCTGGTTTGAAGTGCAAATATAGCTTTAATATCACATCTTAAGAGGTAGGAATTTAGAAGCTTAACTCTTGGTAGCCTTAAATAGTGGCTGGCGCATGGTCATTTGCTGCAGCCTAAAATAAAGCCTTTCTCTCTAGAGTGAGAGAGATTGAAACTCTAGCAATGGTACATCAACAACTGTTGCCATCAGGCTCCTAGTGGAGTTTTCACAAGGGAGCACAACTGCAATGTTTAGTGACTTGAAAGCTACCTATTTAACTGCTTTAAGTTGCCAGCCACTGTGTAGGCAAAAGATAAAAGACTCTCTTAAATTTAACATAAATGTGTGTATTACATTCTGTCCATCTACAGTTTTTCTTGTCTTGGAAAGTACATCTCTTTGCCCTGGAGGAACACTGGTCTGCCCAGCAAATGTATTTAAGAACTAAACTTTTAAAATATCATAGCCTTATAGAATGGTTTGGGTTGGAAGGCACCTTCAAAGATCATCTAGTCCAACCCCTCTGCCATGGGCAGGGATATTTCACTAGATCAGGTTGCTCATGTTGGCTTGTACTCGCTGTGGAGATGTTGATTAATGTAACAGGTAAAGTGTATGTAGAGGTGCCCTTCTCTGACCAGAATAAGAGTGAAAAAAAATATAAAATAGTAGATAAATAAAATATGATTTGCAGTATTAGCTGCTCCTCTTGTTTTAGTCTGTACGTTGGACATAAACAGTCTCTAAATTTTACCAAAGCCCTCAGTGGTGAAGAGAAAACTTTCCTCTCTTCTACTGATTAAAAGACAAGCAGTTGTCCAGTAGATTTAGTGATACGAGTCATAACTAACTCAGGCAGTTTTGTGGACAGCCTGGATATACAGATGGCCCTGGCATATGGTTGTGAAAGTGATGTAAATCATTTCTCATCGAATCGTTGCATCCCAAGCTGTTGCCATTTAATTGTTCAGTTTATACCAAAGTAAATTCCAGTGGAAAAATTTGAACTACTGGCATGATTATTCTGTGAGGTGCTGCTTGTTTATGCGCTGCAGATTGTTTCAACAGTTAACTTGTGTCCCATAAGGTCACATACTGTTTCACCACCTCATTTGACATGTTTGTCAGTTTTGATGTCTTCACAGTGTTTTGGTTTGTATTATTCTCTTTTATCTCTCTGACTCAATGTTTAAAGTTCCTGCTTCATACTGAAATAATGTTTATTTTACTTAATCTGAGCCTCTGTGCTTTCCTAGAAAGGCAGCTCAAAAATAATTTCCTACATTCTCTACCCAATACATCTAGGCAGGTTTGAAAATTTCTATTTGTCTACAAGCTGGGAGTCATACTATAAAGTAGGAGAAAAAAATGTTAGTAATGTCTTATTACCATAGCAAAGGTGAGATAAATAGGTTGGTTTGTGCAGACAGGTGAGTCTTCATGTTTTGTACTATGAAACAAAACCTTACCTTTTCCAGAAAACATACGGTTGTATGCTTATCCCCCATTCTTCCAATTTTGCTTTGTCTCTTACAGTAGAATATTATTTTTAGATTGGGAAGAAGGCCATATTTTCCTGTGTGTTTGTACCATGCACTTTCTACATATTATAGATATAATCCAGCTATGCTATAACCTATGTCTTTGTATTCAGTGACACAAAAGAATGCATTTGCTTAACTGTAAGTCACACAACTGGATCATAAGGAATATCCTGGCTAACATGCCTTCAGTGTGCAGCAAACATAAAAGTATATGATGCAATTAATTAGGAACATATTGGAAATATCTTTGTGACTGGTGGATTTAAATGGCAATGAAAAGATTAGCTCCTTGGTCAAGCATCTTAACTTAATGACAAATGTTGCAATGGGACAGTATTAAATACTCTGACAAGCATCCTTATTCAGGCTGGTAGTGCTAGAATAATGCTTTAGATGCATTTAAAAAATACAGCAGTTGGGCTGCAGGAAAGTGAGGCCTGAGAGAAACAGAGCACAAGGAAATACAAGTAAGAATGAGGTGATGTATTAGCTTTTACATTTGACTTGTGCTGCAGGAGGAATAGGCAGCACTACCGATAGTATAGTTCTGATAGACTTTAACTGGTTGAATTTTAGAAATGGAATTAAAGTCCATATTACTCTGTTTATAGCAATTATAGGAAAGTATTACAAAACAGAACACTACATCAGCACTTTGGTTTTGTTGTTTCATATTTCCTCTCACAGTTCTCTCATCCCATTTGGTCTATTTGTAGATATCTTTATTTCCATGTTTTCATGGGCCACTAGCTGTGCTCATCCCACTGATATCTAAAAGAATCACAGCTTTAACTGAGGAGACAGGAATTTGGTTGTGATGAGATTCATGATCTTCAGATCAAAAATGCTTAAAACTATCATGAATCTGTGTATCAAACAAGCAGGAGAAGGGCAACATAACTTTCAGGATATATAGTCACATCAAAAATGCTAATACAGTACAAAGGAATGGGGAAAAGGACAGGTCAGCAAAGAATTCAGGGTTCAGAGATGGAGACAATTGCTGAGTCAAGCTGAGTAAGATCTCCCAAAGGATGTAAAAACAAACAGAAAATTACTTCAGTCATATAAATAAAAGGAGAAAGTGAAAAAAGTCACCGTGCACTGGTGATTCAGTAAACTTCAGAACTAAATAACTACTTTGCCTCAGTTTTTAAACTGGAAGATGACTTTGACCATGGGAGTAACAGTAGAGTGGACTATGAGGGCATGAGACATTTCCATAGTTGAAATGGAAACCAATTTAGAAGAACCGATTGCTCTTTACCAAGTGAGTAGGAGAGTCTTCATCTCAGAATTATAACAAACATGAGCCATAGGTCACATCATAGCAATTGTTTTCAACAAATACATCAACTAAGATTTCATCGTGTCACATGAGAATAGCCTGGGTACTTTTTATATTTAAGGAAAATCATGGAAGTAGTATATAACTATAGGCCTAGCAATCTGACTGCAGCAGTATGCAAAATTCTGAACAATTAGACATAGCAGTACAGGTAATTTAGATAAAAGGCAAAGGTGCACCATGCCAGACTATACTTATAGTTTTATTTCCAGACAAATGTTTCAGACCTTAGGTAGACCACAGTAAAACATGCTAGTACCACTATATGGACAAGTATTACTTAAAATGGAGAAGGCCAGAGTTGGTAGAAAAAACCCCATGTGAATGTATGAGGAACTGGATAAACAGCAAACAGCACTGAGAAGTACTGAGAAACTAAGTATCAGACAAATGGGAGCTTAACCATTCATTTCCAACATGATTAGTCTTGGGACTGCTAAAAAGGGGAGCATTTCAATAAGATTTGCCAATGAGAAATGGTTAGACAGTATTGTTAATAAAGAAGAAAATTGAGATACTGTATCAGAAGATCTGGATGTAACAGAAACGATACAAAAATCAGTAATACAAAAGGCAAGGGTTTCTGTCTAGAACATGACACTTGTTATCCAGAAATACCTCAAGATCAAAAGAAAAGGAGTCCAGTAACTGATCTTGGGATATAGCTGACCACTATCTCTCAATGGCCTCAGTCATGAATAAAACAAAAGTTATCCAAGAAGACATCTGGAAAAATATTTTTAGCAGAAATACAAAATCATTAGTACTACCATCAGACCTCAGAGGAATAGGATGTACAGTCCTGGCTGCCCATGTCCAGGAAGGGTGAACTAGCACATATACAGCCATGTAGGGGTTTGTTCAGCCTACCAAAGCAAAGGCTGAGAGGAATTATGATCCCTATCTATAAATACCTTAAGGGGTAAAAATCAAAAAGAGTAAAGAGCTGTTTAAGCTCTTTCAACATTGGCAGAACACATCGATAAAAATATGGCTGGGAATAAATGTGGAACTTCTCCAAACATTAGAGCACTGAAATTCTGGTGACTGTCTTGCAGTCCAACTACATCTAAAATGGAGCTTGAAAAGTTTATGAAAGGGATTATGTGATATGATTGTGATACTAAATCAGTGATGCTGAAGAGACCTATATTCTGATAACTTCTTACCTTGACAACAGTGAGAAATGTACCTTGTGATTCCCATTTAATTGCATGTTTCTTCTTAAGACACAAGACCCTAGTGAGAAGAAAAATAAGGAAAGAAATAGCTTTAAAATTTGGAATATGACTTCTTTCTCCGTAAGAAATCCAGATTGGAATGTTGGTCAATGGCAGTAGTAACAGAGTTTTGGCTGCAAAACAGTCAATTTATTGACTCATTAACAGTTCATAAAATTTAGTGCATTCCTCTGTTTCTTGTCATTGGTAAACATATGCTCTGAATTTACAGTGGGATCTGCAGTACCATTCCATAAATATTAAAAATAGTTTTGTGATCATTACAATGAATGTGTTTTAAACTACAGTAGAATTCTGATCTTAAATAAAAGAATTGCAAATTGTGTCAGACAAGTTCACGTGATTCATGACCTATTGAACTCATTGAAACAATTCAGCATGCAACTCACTGAAAGCCTTCAAGAACTTTTTTTTTCCCAGCATCTAAAAGCAATTTCTGATCATAAACTTAATTCTAGAGGTATGGATTAAACATACTGTTGCTCACTGTAGTGTATCACAAATGGAACCAGTGAAAGGGCATTCCCAGGATACTGATAAACCAGTGTGATAATTATAGATTTTTTCAGTACAAAATTGAATTAAGACATAAACACCATTTTATCTAGTATTAAATAGGGTCTGGAATATCTGTTCCTGCCAGATTCCTATAATTTTACTCATGTTGAAAAGTGGTATTTTCTTTGAGTAAGGGAATTAGAATTTGACACACAAGTTTTAGAAGTGTGTCATAAGTACATATTGACAAAGGAGTTAATTAACGGACTGAACTCATTACTGTGATATTTCTGTTCTTTATATATAGAGAGAGAGAATTCTAGTGAAATGTATGAAAATGGCTCAACAATTAACACAAGAAGCAGATATATTCCATAATGTGAGCTTTTACTTTCTCTTTTCAGCAGAAGTGTGGTATGGAAATTGTTGACCACAGAAAAAGAGAATCTTTTTTCCCCACTTCTTGTGAACTTGTCTTGTTCAACTGTATGACTGCCTTTTGCAACACTCTTTGGTTGATAGGGTCTTCAATAATGTTTAGAATAGCATCAAATGTAGCTAGCAGTAGACTCCTACATATAAAAATATGTGCTATTTCCTCAGTTGGAAGTATTTATTTTGGCTGTCCAGTTTAAAATTGATTGGACTCGATGAGGTTAAAAAGGCAGAAAAAGTCATACCTTTTATATTCAGACATGATACCAAATTATCAAACCAATTGTCCTGCAGTAGTAATGAACATATACTTCCATAGAAACTAAGCAGATTTTTTCCCCTGCAAGACATAAAATGGCTTATTATTTTTATATATAAAATTAGATTGTTCGGTGGACAATTAACTACAAATACCTGCAGTTGTAGAACACAGTGCATGTGATAGGGAGAAAGAGATCCTACCTCATTGACTGCATGTGATATGAGGTACTACAGTATTTGCTGCTGTTCAGTAAGTAATTTCATATGACAGATTATATTTATTTCTACTTTAAAAGTCCACCTAAGACCTACAAGTAACAAAACTATCACCAAAAAAGCTACAAAAAAGAATGTATTTTTTTCAGCCTGGAGTAAAGTGGGAGTTGGCTGTGTAAACATGCATCTTCCATCTTGTCCTTATGCATCTCCATTCAGCTAGCTATTCTATAGGCTTTGAATAACTGAAAGCATATGCAACTAATGAAAGAGGCAAGATCACTGTGATTGAGATTTGTTCCATAGCACACTTACCGCTTTCGCTCAGAGTTTTCATGGGATACAGCATACTAAATATGAGATTGCACATATTTGCAATCAAGATAAATGTATTCTAAGCAGCTGATGCATCTAATTAACACTTCCTGTGAGAAATGGAATAATATAGTCCAAATTCCCTTTCAACTAACAGGAAAATCCCATAAACTCAGAGAACTGAAGCCCAGATAACATTGCCTATTCTGACCTTCTGTAATGAACCAGATATCATGCATCTTCCAATAATCCCTGCAGCCAATTTCTATGATTTTTTTTCTGATCTGATGAGATGTCCCATAGAAGAACATTCAATCTCAGTTCTAAATAATGGGGAATAACTTACATCGCTGGGTAATAGCTGAGTGTTTGATACTGACTTTTTAACAAATGTAGTAGAAACATACCACAACAACTTTTCTTCAGCTCCTCTGTGCAAAAATTTAAAATGAATACTGATCTTTACATTTTTGTTAAAATCCTTATACTGAAGTTTTCTAAATTATTCCCTGAAGACCTGTTATCTTAACTTCAAAATATCTGGCAAATCTCCTCTGAATCCTTCCTAGTTAGGACTGCAGAAACTAAAACTTGATGTAGTACTCTACTGTCTGACACCAGATGAAACAGTGCTCTCAACCTTGATTCTGTATCTTTACAGGCATCCATGATCTTTATCAGTGATCATGCAACTACCATGTGATTCTTAGACCACATATTAAACCTCCGCCCTCTGTAATTTCCTGCCTCTGCAGTGCTTTGATTTGCCAGTTTAACTGGTTAAGTGTTATAATTGATCACATAGACCACTAAGGCATTATATATGTGAGGTATTATCTTATTAGGTGGTATATAATTAAGTATTATATAACTAGATAATTAAAGTGAGACTGGTCTAACACATAATTGGACACATAAAAACATTTTTAATTATTTAGTTTATAGTGTTTATATCTGTTTAATTACAGTATAGTAGTACTGAGAATATGGCTTGGACTAAGACCTGAAATGATCAAAGCTATCAGCATATCTGACAGGATTTTGATGGTGAAATAAATCTTATTAAAATCTAATAATTGGCATTGATCCCAGCAAGTTCATTAAAAGGGAGGGTGTTCAAAAACACAGGTGCAGAATAAGTCTTGGCAATGCTACTGGTACTGGTCAACAACAGGCAGTCTTACACACTAGGTATGTAACAGTGCCTAACAAATTAAATCAAGGGTATTTACCAGATCCTTCAAATATACTGACACATATTAGTGATAGCTCCTCTTCTAAAAGTTTTACATAGGGCAGATTGTAATAATAAACAATTGCATGAATACTTGCCTTGGTATCTTATAACAAATAATAACTCAGTATATGATAATACTGTTATGTTCATTCAAACATACTGCCTGAAAAGATATTGAGCATGTAGCTGACATCTCATTCGTTTTCCTCCCACTTTACTTTCACATCTCAGCTTGCAGCTTCCAGCCTTACTTAGGCACTGTCTGGTGTTAACCATATGTAGTGTTATTACTCAAAAACTACAGCTCTTTTTATTTCAAAAAGCTGTACTGAGTTTTGAGATAAAACAAAAACTCTTTTAGAAACCAGAAATCAACTTAATTAAAGCAATCTTATGTCTTTGCTTTGACTTTTCTTTTTTAATACTGTGAAAAAAATGGAGAGATATCCTTTCTGTGTTTTAGATGACTTTAATACCATCTTAATACCATCCATGGTACAACCAAGAGTATCTGAACAGTCTATACCTAGTACCGGTTTCTAAATAAATAAGTAAATATCTTATTATGCATCAGAGGTAAACAGTTTGTTTTAACTTGTCATACTACATTTATCAGCTTTATACTATACACTGGTGTCACTCATAGCAACAATACTAAAGAGTCAGCCTTTACTTGAAATCTATATCTATCTATAAACACATAGCTGAAAAAATAACAATAGAAAAAGTTGATAAGATCATATAATTAAAATTAGAGTGTAATTGTAGTTTCTGTTCTCTCAGCAGACATCTAGGACTAACTTCCTTTAAGTTCTCTTCTCTTTTAGATCAATAGTCTTATCGTCCCAGGCCAGTTCTGGGAATTCATTAAAGAAGCATGACCAACCCACAGATATTCTCTCACTCTCTCTCTCTGCTCCCATTACAGTGGGTAAACCAGGAATAGGAGGTTCTATGGCATTTCTGAAAATGTGCCTGTAAAGTAATCCAAACAAACACAAGAACACAGACCACTACTATTTGCTGTTTGTATCCCACATAATTTTTCAAATGGTCAGCAACTCTCTTTTCTCATGTAATAGGGTACATGCATAGTCAACAAAGAATTACCTGTTACCTATACCATAACAGGCTTATTTTTAGTTCATAGGCAGTAGAGGATTGATACACTTGTTCAAGCAGTATAAACCCAGCCTTTATACAGGAACATGATCTCAGTTTTCCTTAGTTTCTTTTTTAGTGATTTGTGCAGTGAAAAGGACTGCCTGTTCATTCAGCTCGCAAGACTTGTAATGAAATATGTTCCATCAGTCAAGAGCTGGAAAAATGCACTGTGGGAGAGGGTCAGTTTGTTCAAAAGAAAAAGGGGTGAGAAAGGGGAGAAAAGTTACCTGGACATACTTTATAAGCAAGTACGCCTTTTGGTTGGTGTTTTGTATCTTACAGTTCCTGCCCTTAAATTAAATAAAGACTAGCATTTGAAAATTATGCTAATTAACCCATTGGTATATTTAAAGTAGTTTCTCAAGTAAATTCTACCTTTTAGAAATTAGTCCTTTAGGGAAGTTTAACATAAAAGTACTTTCAGACAGAGAAAGTGACAAACTCAGCAAGAGTCTGGAAAAAATGTGGCACAATGGAGTCTGAAAAGGAGAGGAGCTGGGAAGGCAAGGCAAGGCAAGGGAAGATGTGTTTGTTTGCTGTTGAGTATTTCTCTTAGAAACTCAGCAGAAGAGTTTCAGGTCATTCTGATAAACTACAAGAACACTGGCAAAACTGCTACCTGTTTTCCCATACCTCAAGCACCCTACTTTGGAGCTCAATATTATTACGTATCTAAAAACCACATTCCTGCTAAGTTGTGTTTCACTGTTAGTGAAATATCTGTTCAATCTTTTTTTTTCTCCTCCTCCAAGAAGCCACTGTTATCTGAAATTGATTGGTCAGTTGGGCTTGAGGGAAACTACAAGGTGCTAAAAGTTCCCTCAAATACAGCACATATTTCTAAGGACAGTTCTTACCCATTCACTTAATGCTGATATTGAAAGAAAAAACAAGTTAACAGAAAGACTAACTGCATTAGCAAGTAGAGCTGAGACTAGAGCAGTGGGAGGTAGCAACAGTACGCACTATTTGGTTGACTACCAAACAGGTACAACACAATCAGTGATAGTTCAAGCTGTCCATCTCTCTCCTTCTCATATTTACATCAACTGTACACTAAACAGGTCACAGAGCCAGGTGAAATTAATTCCTTCTTCAAAATGTGCTTTGCCAAAACTCATCGTTTCTTGAAATCATCTACAGGCAATACTGCCATGCACATATGCTTTTTTGTGAATTATAATATAAAATCTAAGTATAAGGTTATGATGTGAACATATACACTTGCCATTTTATTTTTAAAATGAATTTTTCCCCTTTCTATCCTTGAATTTTATGCTGAAACCAGCAGAATGGATGATCCTAGAATTCCTCCACAGTTTATTTAATTTTAATACTTTTTTTTTTTTTTCTCTTACTGTGACTTTCTCAAACTTGAAAAGTTTGGAAAAGTGCCAGTTATAAAATTAAACCAGAATATAAAAAACTTGTTATATACTTCCAAACCTGGGAGGATTTTGAAAAGGCATAGGACAGCAAAAAGAGAGATTCACAAAACTCTTAATATTTCTATGTGAGAGAAAATGTGGACATTATTCACCTTCATTGCATTTACTGAAAAAAATGGAATTCATAGGGAAAACAGGTTTTCGGGGGGGGTGGAGAAAAAGCTCTTCCCCAAAATGTACAGTTAAAGAAAAGGATTATCCAAGTTAAACCAAGGGGAAAAAAACCCAACCCAAAACCCAAGGGAAAAAAATTGCTTCATCAGTTGTTCATGGTGCATAGACACAAACATTTATACCAGTGAAGGGGGAGAGCAGGATAAAGATGGAGTGAAGCTGAGATTGCTGCTTCAGAAGGCTTTACCACCTTAGGCTAGTTTGAGGTAGATGTGAGTGACAGCTTTACAGGGCAGCTTTGGCTAGCAATCCTCACCCGTCTTCCTTCCCTTTCCTGCTACTTTCCTTGGCCCTCTGCAAGCCTGCTTAATTCACTAAAATCACAGAAAATTACTCAACCACAAAGAAACAAAAGTTGCCTTTCCCCCTCCCTGATTTTAATGCATTAGATTTGTTCAGTGAAAGGGAGGAAGCAAGGCTGTGTAGCTAGAAGAAGGAAGGGGAGAAATGATGAGGACTTAAGTACTGGGATGGGGAAAGGAAGGTTGCTAGATTTCTCCCTGTAGCAACAAGATGTTATATCAGCTCTGCATCCTGTGGATGGTATCCTCAAGGTGGATAAGGTGGTGTGACTTAAGCTGATATAAGAGCTTCCCATCATTGAGAGGAGATAAGCTTTCCCTGCTTGCATGATCCCCTCCTCTCCCTTCTCCTGTTTTGCTGTTGGCACTCACTGGACTTGTACAGAATTGGTTCATATTGCTAAATTGGCAAAAAATTAATCCAGACTAAAAATATGTGCCTTGGAGCCAGGAAAGGAAAGCCGGGGACTGCATGGTCAGGATCGTGTTCAGGGAAGACAAAGGACTGGGAAAGAGGAGGGGGATCCTTCACTTGCAGTAGTGATAAGGTGGCAGATCAGCTCAATCATAACATGTAACATCACCCTCAAAGTGACAAATGAATTCTAAATAAATAGAGACAACAAATTCTTAGCTGAATACCTCTGAGCATGTGACCATTGAGTTGTGCTTTAGTATATACATATTCTCTTATATATTTGTTGTAAACCCAGTTATTCATGTAGCATGAACAGTTAACTGTTCTTCAGTTTCAAAATGCAAACCAGGATACTCTAATGGAAAACCTTTGTAGACATATAACAGATATTCAGAAGGATTTTAAAAGTAATTTAAATACTTATTGATGCTACTCTCAGCAGTTTGTAACTGAGCAAGTAAAGGACAGTTTATGTATATTTCCTAAAATGAAGGTTTTTTTCCCTCAGCATTTTAGTCTTTTAAATGAGTTTATCATGAAGCACAGGATAAATATCATTAGCATTCACTTTAAACAATGAAGTGACTTAGTTGTTGTCTACATTCATTTCATTTATCACTCCAAGCAGAGACTGCACCACACTGATTCCTAATAGACACAGAGCAATTTCTACGTACTAAGGAAGTGTTTTGCCCTGAAGAAATTATGTGTGGCTATTTAAAAAAAAAAAAAAAAAAAAGTTTTGATGTTGATCTTTAGAGCAGCAATCTTTATACAGAAAACGAAAACTCCTGGGGTGACAGAATAACTACTTGCTGTGAAGAATGTTCCTTTACAGTCTCCTAACTCCCATTAGAGAATGGGGAAGGGTGAGTGTCCATAGACTCTGAGAACTATCCTGAAACAGGAACTCATTATCCCACAGATCTAAAAATAAAATAATTTAAAAACAGTATCTGGGATAAAGACAGGATTCTACTACATTATCTTACAGCAATAATCCTTTGGAACAACATCTGTCAGTTCTTACATATTTCTTATACATTACAGCTTATTTTTTAGATCATATGGAACACTTTTTTGCAGGGTTCTTGGAAAACATAGAGTAAAGAACAAGCAGTAGGAAAAATGCATTAGGTGCACTTCTAATGAAATCTATCAATATCACCATAGCTTTCTTAAAATATAATTTTCACTGATAGTTTCTTTACTCTGTATAAGCTAGATGTCAGACATTCTGGGGCAGCTAAAGACAGAGAGAGGAGCTTTGGGGTAGTTCAAAATATGCAAGTAAAACATTACTTTTGCTTTCAATGGGAATTAGGTATTTTAATTCTACTGCATTTTTAGCAGGCTAGATTTTTTTAAAATTGGTCATAAGAGTATACAAGCAAAATGAATGAGTTTTTTAAATACCCCACAGAAAAGACTAGTCAAGGCACGCACAGGTTTTTTTTCTTCCAGTTCAGCTGACCATGAAGATTCTGAGGGAATAACTTTTAAAATAAATGAATCAGGAAATCCAAAATCAATGTACAAGGTGTGGCTATTATTTTACCATAGCCATGTGTTTTTTAGTTTAGCCATGATTAATTCTATTTAGGTGAGGTTTTTAAATACATACATACATACATATATACATACAGAGAGTGAGGGATAACAGCACCAGTAATAGAGTGTAACTAACTTCTAATGTAGGGACTTTTGTATGTTTGTCTCAAATTTATGAGATACACACACAGAAGATTACGATATATTAGAGATTACATCTCTCCATTGTCTGTGAGTGATATATTAACAGTACACTCCATTTTCATTCACAGTCTCCTTGGAACTTCTCAAGGGTTACTGTAGGATCATGCAATATTAAAGTTTTCCTTCTATCCATGAATCAAAGCCAGACTATGCAAATTTTGTTTTTCAGGTCCATCCCACAGTCAGATGATAATATATTTATGAAATATAAGACCTATTTTTAACTGGATATTTCATGTTTTGGTATTATAGAGAGCAAAGCACACTTCAGTTATAGGGCAGTAATTCAAACCTTTGAATCCCAAGTCAGAATTTTCCCATAACTTTTCCCTCTTGCTAAGTAGACTAATTCACAGACTTGTCTCACACGCTAGACTAGGCTAGAAATTTTCAACTAGATTTTAATTTTTCTTCAAAAGTATGACTTGGTATCAAATTCAGTTACACTTTTGGTGGAAAAAGTAAAATGATTTGTGTTAAAAACTTACTCACTGCCATGATGACTATGTTTTAATTCATATTACAGTCAATGTTTGGACTTTACCACTGCTTTCAGTGAGATACAACACAAGGCTTAACAATGATATATCTTCCTTTTATATGAAATGGGAGTTACCGCAGTCTTGAGATATAATTCAGGGCAAGTTTTCAAGTAATGTCATGTGGCTATAATGCTATCTGTGAACTGTTAAAGGTTTTATATTCTAAAGTATTTTTTAACATGCAGTGAGAGCTCTGCTTTATACACACTATCCTAGCCAAGAGTTATTCTGCTTAATTCTCTCAAAGGAGTTACTTCTTGTTGAGAACAAGATGAGTCATACCTGGTGGTGCTAGATTTTATAACTGTTAAAAATAAATAGTTTACTTCATTTAGTCAGCATATCAAATTGCATAGAACTTTTCTTAAGTCAGCAATGTTCACCTTGAGCAGATCAGGGAGGAAAATTAGAAACTGATCTATGAGGTAGCTGCCCCTCTTCAAGAGAAAATTGAAAATGTTATCTCCTAGTATGTAGATTCCCCCCTCTGGATTCTTGCTTTCCTTTGATTATTCTTTCAAAAGATGTATCCTTTCTGGAAACTAAAAAGGAAGGAGTTAAATGGAAGCTGAAAGGAGCTTATATGAAAACAAGAGATAACTTTATTGTAGTGGAATTAATCAAACATGGTGATAAGATAGATGTATCTAATTTCAGAAGCTACAGAATATCTTATCACAATTGTTTCAGTGACCTCACTTTTTAACTTTCAGAGGAAATGCCTTCAGTATGCAACCTTACACTGAGGAAAAGAGCTAAAATACGTAGACAGAACCATATTACTGAGTTTGCCAATGGATTTTTTAACAGAACTTTTTTTTGCAGTCTCTCTCTCTTATAGAAACAAATCCAAATCACCAGTTAGAGTACTACTTTTATTGCAAAAAAGTTGTATGGACCTACATAAATCATGTATGGCTATGCTTCTCAGGTCAGAAACCTGTTCATAAGAGAAATGGCAGCATCATGTCCAAACTCCGATATTGTACACAAGAATGCAAACATACAATTGTGCATGCTTGTATGAATAAAAATGGCATCATAACCCTTTTTATATGCAATATTCAAGGAAACAAGTTTTGACAAGAATAGAATTACAGTAGGATGTTTTATCTTTAAGTCCCTTAGTAGTCTAAGCAAACTACGTAGTCAGCCTCCAAAGCAGTACAGTGATTCAGCTGAACTCTACTTTTCACCTGGACCTCAACAGAGAAAGAAAGGGAGAAAGAAGGAAAAAACAGCTCAGTTGTTGTAGGAACAACATGTAGGTATGGCAGTGGGATTTAGTGTGGCAGTGAGATTTAATTACTATTTATATTACAATTTCAACTTCTATATAGTTAGGAAAAAAAGGTGAAGGTAGTGATCTACAAACAGACTCTTTGAACAGACTTTAGAATAATATTTCCTGAGGTACTGATGAAACAATAGAAAAACCAGAATGGTTTTATCAGCTGCTGCTACAACATAGGACTAGATTTTAGTGTTGAGATCTGATACTCTGATAAAATATTTGCTAAAATCCATATTCTTTTGTTGTATTATTACAAATACAAAAGAACAATGTATGGCTAACAGTTGTATTTTGTGACTTTTTTCTTAGGGATTGACACTGAAGCAGGTATATGCTTTGGTTCAATCCTACCTGAATTCTTCAAAGATTATATGCAATTCCTTTTCTGTGAAAATAACAAAAATAGCATTACGAGTAGTTTCTTTTCTCAAATGTTTGCTAACTTAACTTTGTGTTTCTACTTTTCCCGTGGAAATGCCTCTCCGCTCCTGTTTATGGCAGTTCTTACTCAGAATTTTATTCACTGTCTTGTGGCCTTTGTCTTGGCTTTCTCCACCAGTAATTATTTCAGCACACCTGCCATACCTTCTGACCAAGCCTAGCCATGCTGCTTGATGAATCCTGTGGTAATTCCTATTACTACCAGGTATCTTACTACTGAAATAGTTGTAATTGCACTTTTTATTTGGTCTGAAAGAAGAGTACATAGCACTTCATACTCCCTTTAAGCAGTCTTTAATTTGTTTTCTGCATCTCCAGATCAAAGTCTACATGATGGAAGTTTTCATACACTGCCAGGATAAAAATATTTAGATAGGTACCTGTTAAAAACCTTCAAAAGAAACTAATTGCTAGAAACTTAACCTGCACTGACTTGCAACACTAGTGAGGCTTCCACACAGATGCTATCAGCACTGTGAAGCACCTCTAAATAATTTTGATAAACCTGGCCTTGGAGAAACATTTTCCTGCAAAATTGTTTTGCTTTTAACATTGACCAAAATTTGGTAGGTAATTTTTTCATCTGTAAAAATAATACAGACCAAATGGGAGTTAGTATACAATGTCTCGAGTCCAAACACCTATAGTTGCAGTAGATGACTCTTTAATATTGATGGGCATAAATTAATACACATTATGAATTGATTAAAAAATAACTACTTTACGAAAGCTGTTGCACACAGCACTCTACTCTTTTGCTTAAATAGCTTAGAATGTAAGAGACAACCAAAATATCATCAGAGTTGAGATGTCAAACATATAGTAATGCCTCTCAAAGAAAAGAAATATAATTACAATTTTATTGATAAAGATTTCTCTTTAAACATTTGGAATTAAAAATAGAAAATTTCCTACTGTAAGTGCCTGAAGTGCATATGACAGCAATCCTACTGTTCAGCTTAATGAGCCTGTCAGTTCAGAATATTATGCAGTTTGATTTAAGCATCTTAAATATGATGTAGATCTAAAATGTTAACAGGAAGCAAGAGTTTGCAAAATGTAATAATAATAAAATAATAAATGTAATAATAAACTTTTCCTATATAAAAAATCTTCTATCTATCATCTGCTATTTGCCTAGATTATGAAATGTGATTATTAATTACTATAGCTTTGATTTCTAGGGACTTAAAGAATCCAAGTCCAAAAATTTCCACTGTATTTTAAGATGTTTCAAGATGTCCTTATAAGAATCCAGAGGTTCTTTACATTTACTTGATGTCACTCAGCCCTTATTTCATTTTTTTTTCTCATCTTGACACTCTTTCAAGGAATACTTGCCTCAATTGTTCGATCCACCATTGTGATTTGACTTAGCAGCCTTCTGATTAAGTCACTGCTTACAAATCCAGGATTTAACACTTCACATGCCCTAACCTCCCTGTGTCACTGTTGCATCTATAATCTTATTTCTGGCAGAAGAGACATCTCTGCATGTATCAGACATCCAACTACAGAGTCACTGCTCCCTTCTTTTTGTCGTGTTGCGGTTAGAGAAGGCTGTGTCAGTTTTGTACATATTGCTTGTCAAAGGCATGACTGAAGCAACTTCAAGCTTGTATGCAGGGATCAAAAAAAGCACTTTCCTGCAAGTATGCTGATCACTGATATATTCAGGCATCTACAAGATTTTAGAAATATAAACCTTGGTATTTTTATGTTAAGTAGTTTAAGGGTAGGCACTGTGAGTTGTTGATGGCTAAAAAGCAAGCTCCTTCTTGACTCAGAAGATGTTGTACATTTCATTTGAGCAATGTAGATTTACGGCCATTTGAAAATTAACAGATTCAAACTTGTTCTAACTGAGCATACGTTTCATCAGTAACCAGCTTCCAGGTCATGTGATAGGAAAATTAAATGGATTTACAGGGGAAAAAAGGAAAGAAGAAAAAAAATTGTAGTCAGAATTCTGTCAGGACTACCATGATTAAATGATCAGCATTATACTATATTTCTGCAAAACCACTAAAGAACAGTGGTGGATGACAATAAAGTACATCAGAATTTAAGCCAATTTTCTTAGAAATGTAGATCACTTGAAAGGATCTCTATGACTCCCAGAGGAAAAATTTCCCAGGTGACCTGTTGTATTATTTCAATGATTTGAATCAGCTGTACTATTTCTTCCAAAGGATACTGTAAAAGACTTCTAGAGTCTTTTTGTTATGTGAGGATTCAACTCCTGCAAACACTCATGGGAATTTCTCAAGTAAACTCCATGCAAATTTAGGTGAGAATTCCTCTTTCCTTATTTCTTTTTAATTCCTCTTTCCTTATTTCTTTTTAAATATCAACAAAATAATAAATCCAGCACATATCTTCACTATTTGATGCCACCTACGCATCTGTAGGCATTACTACAGTATTTTGAATTTCATACATAGGGGTATTTATCCTTTTTTACTTATAAATTATCTTGTGGCTTTACTCCATATATTGGCTCATTTACTTTTAATCTGACATTTTAATAGACATGCCACTTACAGATTAAATAGCTAGTATATATTCTTTTTTTTCTTGGGAAATGATAAAAAGTTACTTTTTTATGTAACTTTTTGCCAGAATCATGGAAGACACATTTCCTTTAGAAAATCTTTCAGCAGGTAATGTGGCAGTGAGATTTAATTACTGTTTATGTTGCAAAAGTCCATAGATACACAGTCCTGGTTACAGGATCTCATTGTGGTAGATGCTGTTGAAACCCAATTCTTTCTTCATTCTCAAGATAAGTACCTTCTGGGCCATGGCAGTGCAAAATACCCTATTCTTCTCAAGGTTGTCCTAGAAGGCTGAACTATTGCTGATTGTCTGGGTAAGATAAGTTTACAATATGTTTCTCTTGTCTACAAAAAGCTGATTCTAAAATAATTTAAGCTGGGAATCAAGTAATAACTTCTGGTCACCATCAGCATGGGCAAAATTTGAACTGATGACTTAGATTGAAACATGCTAAATTCCACCATCAGACACAATATTGCAAGCTGTACGATGAAAAAAAAAAAAAGGATAGATTTTCTGTTGTGTGGGTAGCGTGCTTTAAATGTGAAATAGTCTTCCTAGTTGTGGCAGTAAGCAGCTTTGAGGTAATTGCTATTTTGTGTTTCAGTTCAGAGACAGACGTTAAAATGAGTCATTGGCTTCTGTTTCTGTGTTCTGAGCTGGTCCCTTTGCTTGTACAGTTTTATTGGTTTTAAAGGGACCGTGTACTGGCACAGCTGCTCCTAGTATAAGATATAGAGCATAGAGGAAAACATTCCCACATATTTTCCTTGTAAAAGTTTGGTGATTTTGTATACAATTTAAGCAGTTAAATCCTATAATAGCTTTAACTGCAAAATATTCAAATACGACAGTTCCTCTAGCAATTATACAGGAGAATTGATGTTTACAGTTGTACTTATTTATTTGTCATTTTGATTAAATGCATACTTTTTAAGGAGAAGTCTTGCTTTGAGGTTTCAGGTTTTTCCTCTTTTATGTTTTGGGTTTTTTTTTCAATTTACTGTTGAAATTTATGTTAGTCTGGACCACTCTTTTAGTCTGCCATGCATGGGAGAGGTATTAGCCCAAATTCTGCTGTGAGAACACTCTGTGCTTCACCTGCCTTTAATAGGATCATATTTTTAAAAAATAAGTCATATACTCATATAAAAATTTAGATAGAAAACTAAATTACATCAGCAGTGAAAAATCATATGACTGAAACATCAATTCTAATTTAAAAGTATTTCTTGAGACAATGCAAAATGTAATTCTATTGCTGAAGTGAGGCAAGGCTGTTCTGGGACAAAACTAATATAGAAGTCTGACAAATATTGTTAATAATCCACTGGTATGTATAACTGATGAGAACAGTGTTGACAGCACCATATTGCAAAAAAGAATCATGGCCTGATGGGAACATTACAACCCACTGGTAGAAACATGCAAGAGCCTCTAATGCTGTTAGGGTTGCCACCATAGTGATGGACCAGATTCTCAGGAGCTGACATCTTCATAAATCAGAAGCTCTGTGGTACCACAACAAGTCCTTGGTTTGACTAATATATGATTACAATTGAGGACTGTAGTACAGCAGAAATCATGCTAAGCAATAACCTATCCGTGCCGTTGACACTTTGGAGACCAGAGATAACAAAGGGAACTCAGTAAGTCTGGCTTCTTCTTCTACAAAATAGTAACTATAAACTCCAGCTAAATTCAAAAGCCATTTAAGATCGAAAAACATTACTGTATGTGTCTATTAGAATTTTCAAGTTAATTGACTTGTTAATGACATAATAAATCTTGTTTCCTACATTATTAAATTAAACACTTCCTATTGTAAAGAATAATTGCCCACCTACAAATGGGTATCTACATAATGGACATTTACATATGGATTTCCTTGTATGAATTTCTGCCCCATTAACAACTTACGTACATATATAGTTACATATTTCCATTTTAAAAGCTGTAATTAAAGTGTAAATATTGTTGGCTAATGTAGTTGGCTGTCAATATGCACTTTGTATGGAAAATGTGACATATGTCATTTAATAAGAGAGCATAACGTTATTTATAATACAATTATGGAGGAATATGGTGTTCAGCTTAAGACTTATTTCTATATCATTGTGTACAATTATAAATGTTGGGTTGCTGTATAGCTTGATTTTTAGTCAGGGTGCAGTAGCTACACTTATTTTCATATGGATCAGTCTGATCACACTATGAAGAAGTACATTTTTCTAGTGAGAATTTCACCTTTGCATGTCTCATGTAGGTGGGTTAAGATTTTATCCTCTTCCAGTTCTTCATTTTAAATGCTCCTTCTTTTTTTGAATGACACAATTATTCGAAGGAATAAACAAAATTACTTGGAGTCTTATTTTATTTGTAGTTGATAGAATATGTCTTTGGTGTCCTTATTTAAGTAGATTAGCACTTTATTCCGTAATTGGTGCCTTCATCATAAGTAATTGATTATTCCTTCATTAGACAAAGAAATGCATAATTTACACAGAGTCCTGGATATAAGACAGGGAATAGAAGTTCCTGATGTAGCAGACAGGAACGCTCACAACCCTTACAAATGGGAGATGTACAGACATACCAATATGATGAAAAATTAGTGTGTAAGAGGAAATTCCTGACATGGAGAAGGCTAGCTAGATGTAGTCTGTGGAAAGACTGGAAGGGATGCAGTTGTTCTGTTGCAAATAATGAACTCGTGTTACTGTCTACAATGTGGAGACAGCCATAAGCTTGATGTGCAGCTTACTGCAATTGGTAGAAAGGCTGTTAATTTTAGATACTGCAGTTGTAAAGGGAAGCGTTTCCAATCACAAGAGAGCAAGGAATGCTCTTCTATTCCTGCAATATTCACTGTTCAGTCTACATAGGAGTCACTCAACAAAGGCTCCTAGTATTGCAACAGGAATGGCTTAAGTTTGAGGAAAATCAAGCAAATCTTTTATTCATAGCTTGTGTGTGCAGTTTTGTGTAATTTTATAACAGAAGTGAGTACTACTGAATACTTTAGTACATAATTCTCTACTAAGAAACCTTGGTGTTCGGTTTCAAAAAAAGTACACTTACATGCTCAGAACTTTGTCAGTATTGCCAGTCATAGAATCATGGAACCTTAGAAAAATATTGGTCAGAAGAGACCTCTGGAGATCGACTAGTCCAACTCAAAGCAGGTTCACCTTCAATGTCTGGGACACTGTCCAAATAAGTTTTTAATATCTCCAGGAACAGCAATCCCACAGCCCCCTCGGGCACCTGTTTGACTGCCCTCATGGTAAAAAAACTTGTTTTCTGACACCTAGAACCCTCCCATGTTGCAACTGGTGTCTGTTGCCTCTTGTCCCATCCCTGTGCACCTCTGAAAAGAATCCGATTCCACCTGCTCTGTGCCAGTCTACACAAGTCTGTATGAAGCCCAGCAGTTTTGAAACAACTTTAGTGCTTCTGATTGTGACAGGCACTGTACTCTTCACACCACAGGTTTTGAGTTTCAGCTGCTACTACAGTAAGTCACAGACGTATTTCTAATATGTGCTATTCTTATCCCTTTAGTATAAAGATGCTGTTGCTTTTTAAAATGCCAGCTCCAGGTATCCCAAAGGATGGTGTGCTGCCATCTTTTACTCAGCAGGAAAACACAGACCTGTGTTTCACACAGCAGTAAACTTACCAATTCTTTTGTGAATGCCACAACTAGAAGCTTCCTTTCATCTCCCCTTTATGCCCCAGAAAGGAGAAATCTGACCCTGGTTTTATGTATAATCCATTTTCAAATTCTTTTTTAACTAAGAATTATTTCTCTGCTTTCTTGAATTTTTGACCAAGCTGCAAAGTATGAAAGACACTGTATCTTTTTGTATGGGTGGTAAGAGTACATCCATAGAACAAATGGAAAGTAAGATCTACAAAATCTTTACATGGTAATATTATATCTATCATATAAATATTTGTGCTTAGTGCTTACTCTGGATTCAGTTAAAAATAAAAGAATCAAGTAGAATTTATTTTAGGTGAGGCTGTTCTAAAAATTGTCAAGAAACTGTACCATCTTTCTGTTACCAGTTTTTGCACATTTAATGAGCTGTGGATGCAAAACCTAAATTGAACATATGATGTATATAAAAAAACTTTCAATAATTTAATTTACCAAATATTTATCTTACCAACAGTATAGATCATTCTTATAACTGTGGTAAGCTCTGTAGCTGTACTAGTGATTAAAAATAGTGCAGACATACTAACACAGTCTAGCAATGTAAGGACATTTCAAAATAGGGTTCTTAGTGTTGCTTGATAGGTATTTCCATAGGAACACTCTGAAGTCAGATGCCACAACTCAGGAATTTTTAATGTTGAAGCAAAAGGTGACCCTCTGTGCTGTAAGTAAGAGACACCTGTGAGACAGAGAAAGAAACACATACTTTGGCACCCATCTTTTTTTTTTTTTTTTATCCACAAGAGTGGTTCTAGGAAAGTAGATTAGTCAAAATTATGGCAGCCAGGGACAGCAGAAAAACTAATTTTCAGGGGCCTTCATGAAAGACATCTAGCCACAGTGCTTACACTGTTTCTAGCAACCTTCTTCTTTTCCTGGACTGAGTTCCTGATTTACCTCCCAGTATCCAATCTTCCTGTGGAAGACCCTATTGATTGCAGCAGGAATAATAATCATGCTTCAGCATTTATAAGGATCAAACCCTATAAATTCTGTTTCTCTCATCATGTATTCAATAGTCAGATGACATCAGAACCTGATGACCTGGAACAGAATAGCACAGAGGAAGACAAGAGTATGTTTTCTGGGAAAGTCCATGCTCACTGTGTCATTTTTTTCGTTTTTGTGTTCCTGAGGCTGCCTAACATTACATGCTCTGAATAATCCTCTGGATCCACCTTTTGCTCTACTCCAGAGTCTAGAAAGACCAGCCTCCTAACTTAAATACTTAAATTGGATGCTTACATTTAGATTATATGCCCATCACATCACATGTATATTTTTGGATATTAAAGATCTGTAATCATTTTCAGCAATTCCCTGGATGAGCAGCTTTAGTATCCAGAATAAATTCTGTATGATCCACCTCAGCTCAACCTGTCCTCTT
This sequence comes from Harpia harpyja, assembly GCF_026419915.1. Taxonomy (NCBI): domain Eukaryota; kingdom Metazoa; phylum Chordata; class Aves; order Accipitriformes; family Accipitridae; genus Harpia; species Harpia harpyja. The sequence continues at coordinate 31,120,585 of NC_068947.1, forward strand.
TGAGAAGATAACAAGAGTTTTTTATGGCAACCACGAAATAAGAGTATTTCATATATATTTGTAACAGCAGAAATGGTAATGTTGGTTTAGAAGAAAAATGCTGTGAATGGTAGAGCTCACCTGAAAAAAGGGCTAGTCTTAGAACACTTGTACTTTAAACACTGGATCTGATCTTTCATATACTAAATATATATTTTAATGCAGATATATAAGTCTAGGAATCAAAGGCATGAAATATCAGACTGGGGAAGCAATGAAACCTTTACTTGTATCACTGACATACGTCTGATCTTACTGCTGTTTTACCAAATTAGTCCTGCCTCATTTGATGGCTGACCTTTATGAATCAGGACAATCTTACTGTGCCATTTCCCTGTTCTAAAGTCCCACCTCAACAATACTCTTTGAACTGAAGCTTTATGTGCACCGATACTGCCGTGTCTTTTCCTCACCCTGCTCACGCAAGTATTTCATCAGGTGGCATACTGCTCATAGCCAAACAAATAGTTGGCACACTCAGTTCCTCTGTATAGACTTTGCTATTCAAGCAAATAATATCTGTCTTGTTGGCCATGTTCATAGGAGGTTACTGAAAGACCAGAGACAAGCATATGTTTTTTTATTTCATATCTGGACTGCATCTTATAATGGAAACAAACACCGTTCCAAGCAAACTCTGCTCATAGGCCAGTGACTCTGGTCTGTGCCATGTCCTGTGCTTGTAAGCCATAACACAGGTGAACCTCTACTATAACGCTCCAGCAGATCTCTAGATGACCTTTTATTCTTTTTTTTTTTGGGGGGGGGGGGGGGCTGACCTTTTTTTGTTTTTTTGTTTGTTTCTATACTAGCCAAACTTCACCAAGTTTTCTGAATTTGGGCAAATAGCACCAACACAAAAGCCGGTTTCCCAACCTCTCAGACTCTGCTAGCCATTTTGCAGGACTGTTAACAATTCTCAAAGAAAAAAATCACTGAAATACATATGGGCAAAATTTATGCTTGAAAATGCTTGATTAAATTTGGCTGAAACTTTTCAAAGTTTTGCTAAGTGTTTAATAGTTGAAAAGCAGTATTCTGTGGCAGTGAATGAGTAAAACAGTAGCAGCTATAATGAATAACTCACTGATTTCATTGAGAATGTTTATATGAGTCATTATACCCTTTTACAGGTACCTCTGTACCTGAGGGTTGTGAAGACTGTATATATCTTCAAAGTGTTCTGGTCTACATCAGCTACTACTAAATTTATCTTAAATTTATTTGAGAAGCAGAAAAAGAACTGTACAGTGTATAGCTATTTCCAATTTAAAACTTTGTAATAAACAAGCCAGCATTTTCACTAACACTGTGTCCTTGTAATGCTCACTACAATGGGAAACATTCCTTAGTATTTCATGTCTTGTTACAGATACTGCTGCCAGGTAGGTGATTTATGCTTTTCTCGTTTTGCCAATTTACAAGCACACTGGTGAAGAATACCATTTTGATCACCTTACCCTAATTAGCCTTAATTATAGCCTTCTTCACATGGTAGTCTTTAGAGGTATCAATATATATTTATCTGCAGGGCATATCGTGAGTATAGGAGGACATCATTTCCTGATTTGCATAAAGAGGATTTGGAGTTGTCATCTGGCTTTGTATGGAATAGCAATAATCTTCTTACACACTTAAAAAAACCTACAAACACCTCACACTGTCACATTTGGCAACGGTACAATATTTGTCACTACTTACACACAAGAATCAAGTAAGAAATAACTTGCAGACCATTTATTTGAGTACGTGTGGGCAGGGTACATTTCGCAGAAATACGGTTCAGATCCTTTATGTGAAGAACTTATTAAAAGAACAAATCTCTAGCGTATGCAAAATAAAAAAGCAAGAAAGAGACTTGATGAGAGAAAAATACTTGGGACTAGTTGGTTAACACGTAAGAAGGTAAATCCCTTCTGTTTAATCAGCCCTGCTCGTCCTAGTGCATCAAAGCAGGACTCCCACATTGTTACTCACTAGTTAATTTTTATCTAGCATCATCATGACCCTCAATTGCAACGTCCCTCTCAAAACTAAAACTATAAGCTAGCTAAATATGCTACCGACGCATTCCAACAGGTTTCCCTGAAAAAGTTGTGTGCCATACTACTTGTTTCGGGTTCCCTGCTGGAGAAAAGACTTGTCGTCTGACGAAAGACCTCCGTGGTCTTCGGCAGCTCCTGCACTTCAGCCGTTCCTGCCACGACACCCGCTCCTTTCACAGGGCCCGCCCTCCTGCAGGCTCCCCGGGCCCGCGGGGGGACCCAGGCCCCGCCGCCCGCAGCCGTCCGTCGCTCCCGCGCGCCGGGGGAGGGCGGGGGCCGCCGAGGGGCCGCCCCCCAGCCGCGCGCCGAGGCCTCCGCCGCAACAAAAGGCAACGCCGGGCACGAGGTGGCGGCCGCTGCCCGCCGCCTGTCAGTAGGGGGCGCTCGAGCTTCACCGTGCGGCGGTCCCGCTGGCCCGCGGACGGCGCGCGGCGGCAACGGCCGGCCTAACCGTCACCTCGGAGCCGCCGCTGGCCTCTCACCGGCCTCTCCGCCCGCCCTGCTCTCGGTGTCTCCGCCTGGTCACCCCCCGCCCTGTTCCGACACCGGTCACTTTTAAATTCCGTTGTCGTTCACGTTGCTCCTTCCCTCGGGTTCCTGGCTCTTTTTCGGTGGTGGTTTGGGGTTTATTCTGCCGCTTGACAGTCTCTGTCGTGCGTGGAGGCGGAGAGGGGCTGTTCGCCCTCGTTCCTTGGGGGTTACGCGGCCCCTTCTCTCACCGCCCCCTCCGCCGGCCTCCGGGGATCGCGGTCGGTTCCGCGAAACTTTCCCGCTGGCGGGAGTTGCACTGCAGCCGAGGGGCCTGGGGGAGGGCAGGGGAGGGCGCGGGGGACGCGAGGGGGGAGGTTGCTCGCTCCTGGTTTTCGGCTGAGCAAGCCCGCCAGTCCTACAGACTTTGTAGGTCACGCGTGATGCATTTTATTTATTTTATTTGCCACCCTTTCTTCCTTTTTCACAGAGCGGAGCAGCGGAAAAATCTCTGGGGAAGATCCTTTCGAGGGTCTCGCTCCCAAGTGTCTGTGTATGTGCGGAGAGGGAATGAATAATTAGAGAACAGCTCCATGAAACCACTTACCGAAAAATTAGCTGGCCGTTAAATGGGAAGCGGTGAGGAGCAATCATGTAAATTCTACCTATACCCAACTGTAGAGGAGAGGCAGGGGGGCACCGCCTGCAGAAGACCTGATTTCCAGTCGTGTGGCTGTCGTCTTATATCGTCGTCCCCATCTCCCTACCCCGGGAGGAGAGGGACGCGTGGGTGTGGAGCACAGTGGTTTAGTCCACACCCCGCAGCTTCCCTTCCCCAGGCAGCCTCGGGAGCCGCGCTCATTCTCCTCCCTCTCCTTGCCAGCCGGTGTCCGCGGCGGCAGGAGGCGGAGGCGGCGGGAGGGGAGGGGAGAGGAGAGGAGGAGAGCGGCGCGAGAGCGGCGGACGCCGGGCTGCCGGGGTCGCCCGGGAGAGCTGCGGCGGCGGGAGGCCCCCGCACCCCCTGCCGCACGCACCCCCTGCCGCACGCACCCCCGCCGCCGCCGCGACTGCTCGGCAGCAGCCCGCCGCCGCTCCCGCCCGCGGCGGCACCGCGCTGGAGTTACTGCCCTCAAGCAGTTTCCGCTCTGGTTTTCAGTGAGGAGGGAGGTGTAGGGGACAGGGGTTTATTTTGAGGGGATGCCGAGAAAGCCGTTCCCCTCCTGTAGCACATTGCCTAGGCGTTCCTATTATGGAAGTTAAGTGAGAAACTCTGCAGCTTGAACTGATTTGGTAGAGAAAGGGAGAGAAAAGGGTAGGGGGAGGGCGAGAGGAAAGCAAAATAGCCAAACCAAGCCAATGATTTTCCTGCAAAGTGCCGGGAAGTTTGTGGAGCACTTTCTAGGAATCGGCTCCTCTCTCAGAGTCTCTCCTTGTCTTCCGAAGAAAGAGCTTGCTTTTGGATTGCCATGGATCCTAAAGAGAGTCTTAGACACACTTGAATAATTCCTCTGCTTGGGCTGGATTGGTGGGAATTTAGGAAGGAGCGTGTGTGCAAAGCAGAAGCTTTCGGAGCTCGCTTGCTGCTCTAATCTGTATGGATCTAAAAGTGTCATATTCAAGACCTTTGCATCTGCAGCTTTTGATTTCAAGAATTCCCTTTCCACTTTAAGTAGCTTCTAGGAGACTGAAAACTTTTGGACCTACCTCTTACTGGCTTTGGATACTTTTTCTTTTTTTTTTTTTTTGGATCTCTGTGGAATTGGTCTCGCAAACGATCGGGATTGCTTTTAATATGTCAAAATGGGTCTGCTGACGCCACTCCTGCTCTTTGGATTTGCATTTTTTCAGGTCTATGGTAAGTTCGCTTATTTTAGTTATGCCATTTCTGTGCAGAAATCCCCCTCATCTGAATCTGATTTGGGACAGCACATGGACGGCATTATAAGCTTTAACATTACAGAGCCTTAAGTTTGTTTCTGGTATAAAAATGGTATTTCGGGGCGGGGAGAGGGAGCAATGCGTGTTTCCAATAAGCAGTCGTTCCCGTCTGCTAACTTAATGGAAAAGCAGCTTATGAATGGAAGAATGTCAGCTTGAGGTAGCGAGGAAAGAGTAAAAACTACCGCGCTAAATCTTTTATTTCGGCGGGGCGGGGGGGGAAGGAGAAAGGAAAGGCAGAGAGCTGTTGTAGCTGATGTTACTTTGCCTCCTTCTATTGTTAAAGTTTCCACCGGGAGAGCCAGCTGATGAAATAAATGGGTTAGCTCTGCCTCGGCTCCAGGTGAGGCGAACTGGCGAATTTCCAGAGTCCCTACACGCCTCCTCGGGCGCTGGCGAGCGGCAGGCAAGGCAGGCAGGGCGGGGGCGGGCGCGCGGGGCACAGCCCCAACCACCCGCCTTCACCCCCACCCACCCCCGCGGGGCCGAGGCAGGTGCGGCGCGGCCGGCCACCACCGTGGGGTGGGAGGGTCTTCCCATCGTCTTCCCCCTCACCCCCTCGTGACGGGCTTTCCGGAGGGAGCGTTGTCAGGAAGCTTAGCAACGTCTGGGGGAAAGGGTGGATTCCCCCTCCGCCCCGGACTCCCCCCCCCCCCCCCCCCCCGCTTTGGGTCTGCTCTGCAACACTTCTTGCAGTTCTCAAGTTCAAGTACTGGATGGGGAACTATAAATTAGCATCTTAAGGAAGTACGCTTCACTAGGGCGAGAACTCCAGTGCGAGGGTAAATTGTCTTTCAAAGTAAGGGTTGGCGCTGTACTGCAGTATAGACGTTAGACGCGTTACAGCAGTTCAAGCACACAACTAGGAAGCGAGCATCTATAACAGCATACAGTTCTACATGAGTGTGTGCTGGGACCAAATGCTAGGCAGTCCTCCTAGTATTGAGTATTTGCATCTCTAAACAGTCTTTTAGACTTCAGGTGAATTTAATGTCTGGGACCCTGGCTGGCTTTCCCTGCCTGTTAGAGCAAACTTGGTTCCAGGAAGCTGCTTACAGCATTTACTGTATCAATCAGTCCTGAAGCAAGGACTCTAGGTTTATTGTTTGCAGTCACAGGCTGCTTTGGGTCTTTCTCCCCCTCCTTTCGTCTTCCCCCACCTCCTAGCAAGAAAGGAGGCAAAATAGATGAGAAGGAGACATTCAAGTACGGTTTTACATTGGTTGCATAATATGCTGTGTTCAGTTTGGTCTACCGATGAGAAAATTTCTGCATAATGTATGTACATGCTAAACAGCACAAGGTTTTAATTGTGAAAGGATGTAATGGAACATTTGTGTCTATCAGCATGGTCATAGTTTTGTGGGGATTTTGTTTTCTGTTTGCTTTATTTTTCCTACTGTAATGTGTAACATATTTTGATCCTTAACTTTAAGACCACCAGTATGGGGGAGACCTTTGTATACAAACTGAAAACATCAGGCTGTAGAAATGTAATTATTAGTAAGTGTTTAAAATTGTATGTAGCTAGAAGGAATACAATTAAAGTGTTCAATGGAAGTGACAGAGTGAATCAGAGGAGCTTGGTATTACAGAATGTAATTAATGTACCAGGCTGTTTGGAGATATATGAAACAAATGCAATTAACCAGTTTGCTGGAACGACAGGAGCAAGACATAATTTATTCTAGTTTTGTCATGGGGAACACAAGTAGAACCTTTGTTCTGGTTCAGCCTTATAGGACAAGGGTGGGGGGTGCAGGTGAAGCACATAGCTAATTTAGAGCTGGACCACTAGAAAAAAATGCCAAGGAACTGCCCAGAATAGATGTGACCCTCCCCTTTTGTGGGAAGATATTGCAGAGACTGTCAAGTTTGCCTACATTAACAACTCAAATAAATAAATAGCCTTGTGGATAGCACATCATGACCAAGTAGAGATAAGGTGTTATTGTTGTAATGACTAACAAGTAGCTTTGAAGAAATACTGGTGTGCAAGCTTGGCACACAGTACTTTTGTCTCTTTGGAAGCATAGTAATTACGATTACACCTTAGGGTGACATATACCACCAGTTGCTTTGAAAAGATATATATCAACATTAGCACTATTTGTAATGTTTTAATTTAAGAAAAAAGGCAAAACCCAATAGACCACTAGTTTAATAGGTCCTTGGTTTGCTTTCTACATTTGAAAGTTACCTTTTAGTGCATTTCTGGGTTTGAGAGGTTTTTGTTGTTGGGTTTGGGGCTTTTTGGTTTTTTTTGTTCTCTTGGCATCAGGTCCAGACAGAGAGAGACACTGTAGCATTTGAGGCATGTTAGCCATAGTTTTCCCTGTGGTGTTAGTTTTGTTTAGTGATTCAAAAGTGGTATTACACAGTGCATAATGGTGTAGATCAAAATGATAGTTTTTTCTTCTGAAGTTATTTTGTCTGTGCTTTTATGACACCTGGAAATTGCAAAGCTCAATGAAAATGGCAGAAAGCATGTGATACATACATATATATATATTTTACTTTATTTTTCTATTATTGTGCTTATGATTTTCCTTTAGACCTGCCCATGTTCTTGCAGTCCGTTCAGGGAATAACTGTAATTCTCTTTAGCTATCAATCTTACTTACTGTTCTTGAAAAAACAAACAAAAAATCAAATGCACAAAACCAACCCCAAACAACAAAACACTTTGCTAGAGAGAGTCTGTACCATAAAATAAAACACTAGCTGTTAGAGTTAAAACAGCTGATTACGTTTGGTTTTTTTTTATAGTGTTCAATTGATTTTTCTTTCATTGTTATGCATTTCTTATTACTAATGATTGGAAGAAAGATAAAGCTTGAAAGAATGAATATTAACAGAAAAGTTCACAACTGCTGTGAACACAGGTATGTGGATGTTACCACATATACTAGTTTTAGTGGGCCAAACACTAGTTTTAGTGGTCCAAGCTCTGCCCTGGTAGGACTCCTAGTGCTTTCAATGAAAATGACAACCTTTTATGTCAGGGCTGGCTTTTGGCCATTGTCCCTTGAAAACTGCAAGTGTGATGCTCTTGAATGTGTGATGGTGTTAAAGATATGTGAGAATAATTCTGTAAAAGCAGCATTTTTATCTCTGTATTAGTGTATTTCCGAAGCACTTATTTCACTATTTTCTTACTGAAAAGTATGTATCTGAAACAGTGGGGTGGCTTAAGCATCCTGTCTTTTCCTTTTTTTTTTTTTTTTTCTTCTAATTTCATTTTATTTCTTCACACCAGTGAGCTACACATCTGTGGCCTTGTGCAGGTCTCTGTTGCCTATCGGAGAACATGGCTTACATATAAAGCTAGAGTATATTCTTCCAGACTATTTGAGCTGACAGGGTCTTGATCTCTCATGTGAGTTTTGCTGTTGATGGATAACCTTTGCTTCTGTGGAATGTGTGCATTTGAATGCATTAAGAGTGAAATTCTGAAGTGGAGTTTGCGGTGTTGTTTCCTTTAGCTTGTTCTTCCATAGGACCCAATTCTGCAGAGCATTTAAGTGAGTGCTTCCATCTCTTACCCAGAATCTTACTGAAGTTAGTCGGAATTTAAACATGTGCACCCAGTTAATCCTATGCTTTAAAACTTTGCTGAGTAGGGATGAATTTATGCCCATCATGAAACATTTTACTGAATTAGTCTTAGTATTTTGCTTTCTTTGCTTCCTGTCTGGTAAGTTGTTATTGCAACATACGTTTATGTGCAAGAAACAGGCAATGAGGCAATCCTGTCATTGCACTTCCAGAGAGGGATATGTTTGAAAAGTAGTGTGATAATCCAAATAATTTGTTTTGTTCCTTTGCTAATTTGGCATACTGCAAAAGGTCTGATACCCCACAATCCTTTCAGAAAAGTTAGAATAGGGGTTTTTAAACTTTTCTGTGAGCTGCACTTACTACAATAATCCTTCCCTTGGGATCTCTCTGGAATGATGAGGTTGAGGTTGCTGAAGAAAAATAAGTTTTGGCAATGCAGGCTAAAGATATGTAACCTTAAAAGTAGACAAAAGGATTTAAGTATATTTTTAAGGATGCATAAAAAGCATCAAGGAGATGCACCAAAAAATTGAGAGAGAGGAAATGGAGGCTTTAGCTAGTCTGTCCAGTTAACTCTGTTTCCAGGAGTTGCTTTTCTATAGCAGTGCTATGTAGGCTCATAGCACTAAATTCAAGACATGCTCTGTCCGCTGCTGAACCATTTAGTGGAAATTACTAAAGAGTATGCAATGGCTTTTTAGCCATTTGCTCCCCTTGAATTGCTATTCAAATATTGATCTCGGCTAAATAGATTGCTAACAGGTTCTGTACATTCTGTTTCAGCCACCTAAGAGGAACACTGCTGTCAGGTTTTATCTGTTATCTCAGCTGGCATGGCAGAGGTTGCTCTTCCTGTGGCTGCCATCTGGCTCACCACTCTCATACCAACCTTGTGGAGGATACTTAGGAATCATATTGATGCTTTTTCTTGCCAAGAGGCTAGGTTACTGGTGCTTTTTTCTACATTTCTATAGAAATCTCTTTATTTTGTGTGCAGAAGAAAGCAAGTATTCGCTCTTGCCAAATAAATAAACGTGTTAGTTTTTTTGTTTCTGACTGAACAGACATTTCTTACATGTAACTGCTGAATTTTTACAGAACATTTATTGGTACCCAAGCTTTCTTGCACTTACATTTTTATAGTACGTCTTGTATACTCAAAAAAAATTCCTTTAAATTTTGGTACATAGAAGAGCACAGAAGCTGATCTTAAATCTCTGCTTCAGAGAGAATGTTGAGGATAGGACAGGACTAGTCATGTGGACAGTTATGAGATCTTTGAATGCAAAATTATTGCACAGAAATAAAGATTTGTGGATGTAGATTGTAGTCTCATCATCTTTACTTTCACACCTGGCTTCTACTATACAATGCAAACTGTGGACTCTCTGACCTTGAAATTATGTGTCCAGAAATAAGATTTGAGTTGTCAGTGTTGTCTTCACCTCAAACCCTTTCCTTAACAAAATAACTGTTAATAACCTGTGGTTAATACTTTTTATTGTTATAGTGGATAATTAAACAAGGTCCTATTAATTTAGGACCTGATCTTGCACCACTGAAATCTGTAGCAATTTTGCTATTGAGTACTTTGTGCGAAAGACCCCAAAAGCAGGTGATGATATCTTGACTTACTGCAAGTAAAGGCTTGCATCTTAATTTATGTATTGTAATCTTGTTACAAGATGAAGTTGGCTTGTTGCTACATCCTTCCATGGGGATAGCTTCCAAATACGAGAGGGTACAAGTGCCTGTTGATGCTTCAATCCCGCTTACTCCTTACCTGTTCCTATAGCACTCTCTTTACTAGTGCAGAGTATCCCTTTGTAATCAGAAAGCTGCTGCTTGTGCTGGATCGTGGATGTAATGATATGCATTCTTAATATTTTTTCAAGCCAAAAGTTCATAAAGTAAGAAATGGCTTTTTAATTCCATCTCTGCAGTTTATCTTGGCTTTGCTGCCATGGAAGAAATCCAAGATGTGCTCTTAATTTTATTAAAATAATAACCTTCATCAATAAATACATGAACAACAATAGACAAACTAACCAGTAGTACCCATGTAATAACCTGCTGATACTTATATTGAGCCACTGCGCTCTAGTGGCCAAGCCTAACTGAGATTCATCTTCGTATTATGGACAAATGTGATGTGACGATACTAATTTAGACGATGTTCTGGCAGAAGTAGCTTGTGCACATGCATTGAACTTGCTGTCTTCACCACTCTCCCCCAGGTATTTTTTTTGGCTAAGAAAATCATTTGTAAACTCACTAAATAATGGTTATTATCTGCAGATCTCCAAGTTAACACATCTGTTTCACTGGGTTTTGAGCTAACTTTCTGGTTACGTTCTGGACAGATTTGCAAACATCCTTCCCTGTGCTTAATTTCTCTTTGAGCTTAATTGCACTGCAAAACCATGATGGTATCATCCACAAAACTTCATGTTGCTTAATGATAAAGTTACTTGTTTGTCTTGGTGTTTCTACCAGGAAACAACGTATCTTTGGCTTGCTGATAACTGAAAGCCACTGATCTTCTAGTGATTCCAGTGTGTATTTTGGAACCCATTGAGATTGTGTACGTCCAGGTTCTATTGCAAACTTTTTACACTGTTATTTGTCCTGGCTGTGGAGATACTCATTCAGCTCTACCTACTGATGTGAACGATGACTGGAAGAACAGAAAGCATTTTCAAATTAATTCCTCATCATCTTCAGGTGCTCATTGCATAAGACACCATTCCAAGCTTGATTGGGAACAACCTTAATGATATGTGATATTTGCTTGCAGAATTAACCCTTCTTGTCAGTGAGTCTTCGTTGTACTCCTTCAGTTTCAGCAGAATTCTTCAGTCTCACTACAGTGACAGACAGTGGCCTGCATTTGTACTATTTTGTGCTTTGTTATATTTTATTTTTATTTTCTCTCATCACTTTTTCTCAGATTAATTGGGAGAACAGTTTATTTGGTCTGATAGATGGAAATGAACTGGTAGGATAAGTGGGGATGCCAGGAGTTGAAGTATGGTCTTACTCATTAGAGTTTATCTAGATGATTATGCCACAATGTCTGTTGTGGCATATGGTCTTTTAGTTTGTATTTATGCATTGCCTATATAGCTTCAGTGTAGTGTGCCAAGGCGAGAAGAGTATCTCTGTAATATGCTTGTCATAAATGCAGATTGGACAAATACGTAAAGAATAAATGGCCAGCAGCAAGTTGTAAAACACAGTAAACTGTAGTTCACTTCTATTAATCACTTGCCATTGATTGCAAGAGAAACTGAGTGGAAAAAAATTAACCTTTTAAAACCAAAATGTCAGGTAACTAACATCAGTCAACTTGTTTCCCGTTCATAGTGAATGGACGGACTGTTCATGCCAGGGTACCAGAGGTACTTTTTTTACTGCTGTGAAAATGTCAAGAGTTAAGAAGCAGTTATGAGAAGTATTTTAATGCTGCATGAGCCCTATAATCATGGGTTTTCAAGCTGTCATTCTGTGCAGTTTTCAAAGTCCACATGTCCTGTAGCCCAGATGACTTCATCCTGGCAAAAGGAGTGGTCAATTTTAACAGTTTATGTTGTATCCTAAGGAGAACTCTAGCTAAAGGCTGGACAAAGTTTCTTTCGTATCAGTATTATGAAAAATTCAAATGGCATAGCAATGCTGTTGGACTAGGAGCTAGTTGGAAAAGATGTGTTTTCTTCACCTGGATTTCCTTTCCCTAATCAACGTTATCTTCTCTTTGGGATTGTCACTCCACAGTGGAGGCTGCAGAAAAAGGATCTGTGGGTGTATCCTCCTCACTTTTCGGAGATGAAATCTTGTGGTCAGTGTATTATATTACCTTCAAGACCTGGAGATGCTTATTGGTCCTGCACGTACAGTAGCACTGCCCTGTTCTGACAGTTTTCTAGAGAGAGAAATGACACTGTAAGCTGGGAGAAGAAGTGGGATAGTAGCCTGATTCCAGGTCCATGGCTTGATGGGTTAAAGGACTACCCCATTTTGAAGTAGAGAATGAGGGGAGAGGGACTAACGGAGAAGCTAGGCTACAGAGCACGTGGCTGGCTTAGGCGGCATAAGGAGTGAAAAGGGGAGCAAAACACTACTGTCATGCTTAACATGATAGTGCTGATGCCTGATGACTTCAGGGTTGTTTTATGCACAGTATGTTTAGGCTTTTATCATTGCTATGTCATCTGTACATCACTTATCCATGAAGTGAATAAACCTTTCTGTTAAATTGTTTGAGTCCAGATTTGTTTGGAGTGGCTGCAAGAAAATGCTAAATTGTAATTTGATGCAGTGAACTAAGGTCTTTGCTGGCTTTAACTTGATGCACTGCAGAAGTGCTGTGATAGATTGGCTGGGTTTTTTGTGTGTATGTTTTTATGATACATAAGGGAAATTCAGTGGGCTAACTAAAATAGTTGGTTTACATTAAGGCAACAGCTATTAAACAAAGGACTTTCAGTGGAAAAAAATAACTATCAGAAGTACTGCAGGCTGCGTTTTACCCTTGATCTATTACATCTGTTCTGTTACCAAACTGGATTTTAATATATGATGCTTTGATTTTCAGCTAGTCATTGTGATGTGTCTATTCAGATGTATGCCTGAATTATAAACTTCTGTGGTTTTTTTTCTTCTGCGTGAATTTGATTCATTGTCATAAACTGTGCAATGTGGTGTTTACCTAATGAGACCAGACAGTTTGATCTGCAAGATTAAGTCCTATGGGGTAAAATTCCAACTTTTGGAACAGAGGGATCCTATGATAAATTTGTCTTTTAGTACTGTTGTCTTTAAACATCTAAGAATAGTTCTCTCTGTGTGTACATCTAGATTTTTAAAAAAAGTTTTTATCTATGTAGAGATATAATTATATCTATACACACCTATAATGAAAGAAAATAACTTTAGAAACTGTACAGAATAGAATTTATGCCCCTGAAGGCAAAACTGTAAACGGTAGTAGGAACTGTTAGAACACTGAATTAAAATAAAATGAAATGTGTGACAAGTAGACAAATAGATATTTGATTAAATATGAATCAGTGTAAAACAGAACTGTTTATTATTATTTACTGAATCCTTTTTGACAACTGTTCAATTTAGGATGAAATGCAAAAGAACATATGTCTGGCTTTGTACGACCCCAAATTTCTCTGTTCTCCCTTTCAGCAGACAACGTGCCTTTTTTTCCCCTAAGTGATTTTTGGTTGCTAGGAGAAGTACAGTAGTCTGCCCTGCTCTTATCCGCAGTAAAACCGAAGAGTGTATTGAGGTAAGGAGAGGGGCAAAGCACAGTATAGGCCATGAATCACAAGTTGTCTCTAATATGTCCACTTTGTTCCCAGTTTTTCTTTGAAAACTTTTGTTTTTACTAATGGTGTTTCTTTTCAGCTGATCTCTCAAAGACATTCAGAGTGTGAAAAAATTGTGCTGTTAAGAGTCCACTCAGAGGAACAAAAAAAGCGGGGGGAGACTTTGAGACTTATTCATGGGGTCACAGTGGTAGCAATGTGCAACTCAATGAATAGCTTCAATCAGCTGCTGTTAAAACTGGATGATTGATACCTTCTGGTTTTTGCTAGGACTAGAAAGTACACAGAAAGTCTTCATAGTGGTCCTGCCAGTTTTAATGAAAGATACTGAAGTTGTTTACAAACCATCGTCACACTTCAGTATATGCAGTATTCTTGAAGCATGTCTGCAGAATAATAACGTTGCATACATTTGTTAAAATTAGAAAGAATTGTTAATAATCATGCTACTCTTGCTGTAGTTTGTGAAACCTTTTATTCACTCTAAATCATGCATTTTGAATTAACTGTGTACTGTGGCAAGAATCACTTGACCATCACCTCCTATAATGATCTAAAAGTGTGCTTCACCAAATGTCATTGGCTACTTTTAAACCTTTGCAGTTAAAAATGGTTTTGTGTAGCTGGATATTATAACAGGTATAAGTGATTAGACGATATTGTCTATATTAATAGACTATTGAAATCAGGAGAGTTATGGCAGATCTCACTTGAAATTGATTGCAGAATGAATGTATAGACAATATATTCTTTCCGTAAGTGCTTGATGAAACCTAGCATTAAGAGCAGTCTTAAAACAATGATTATATCTCTCAAGAAACATTGCTGAAGAAGTCATGTGTGTGAGTCCTATGAATGAGGAAATACAACATGTGACTGCAGAGAACTGCGATTTGTGCTGTAGAAACAGATGACTGCCTGTGAACAGAGCGGGCGTCTATATCATTCCTTAACAGGAATAAGTGGTGAGTGGCTAAGGGTCTCATTGCCAATTTAGAATATCTTGTTGACTCAATTTAACAACATGCAGATAATAGAGAAATTCAATGATGATGTAATTGGAAAAATAGTGCAGCAACTTGTACCGGTTTGTTATTCCCAATTGAACAAAATAGGTTTCACCCATATTTCTGAGGGTATTGGGTGACCTGGCAGTACTGGATTCAGTCCCAGTGTAATTTAATGGACTTTGTGTCTGTTTAGGTCAGGCCTGAATTTGCCCCTGGGGAGAGATGAAGACGGAAGAGTTGTAAGTTAAATTAGAGGGAGCTGGCTCTATCTTACAGTCTGCTGACGGGGGTGGGAGCGTGTGTGTGGTTCTTCTGTGTGTGGCAGGTTTGTTTCTTTCCTCCCGATCCACACAGACTTTAGGAGTAATTTAAATACCATCTACAGTACAACTGAGTTTTCAGTTAGTTCCATGAAAGCTGCAAGTGCTGAGACCAAGGATTTTCCCTCATAAATTACAGCAGATGTTGCCTCAGTCATTCTTCAGCGTTAGCCTGCAAGTGCCGTTGTCCTTCTTCCTGCTGAGAACTGCATGGGAAAACATGCATTTTTGTCACTGCATGTAGATATTGGTTAGCAAAATCAGATTAACTGTTAATATAAAGGACATGCCCAGTACCAGTCGGGAACTTCGTGGCAGAAGGGAGAATGAGATTTGGTCCCTAAGAACACAGTTGATGGTGGGAGAGGTGTGCTAGTGTTAATGGCGAAGGAAGAAGGGATAACTTGAACTGATGTTGCTGCTGCATCTCTTTATCTGGCATTTAAAGCAAGGCAACTTTTGAGGTCCAGGAGGATGAGAATCACAGACCCACAAGTTTGTCCTCTAGTAACAATTTTCCGTCCTGTTACTTGATGGTCCCACCACACTGCATTATGAAAGAGAAAAAAGGTAGAGGGTGATTCAGCACTGCTATATTTGGGACGGGGGCTAGTGGGGAGCAGACACAGGTGCAGTGAAACATTGAGCTATTCCTTTCTTTCCTCATCTTTTCCCTCTGTCCTCAGCTATGTGTTTCTGGGAGTCTGAATATGCTAAGGAAGGAGTTGGGAAAGAAGTGGTAGCTCTGGATCTGAACCTGTCTGCATGGTGACATTCAGCTGTCTGTTCTTCCTCTTCTTGCATTTTCCTCTTCATTCAACTTAACATGCCAAATGAAGCATTGTTTCTTCAGAGAATTCGTCTGTCCCTCAGCCCAATTCATTTGTAGAATAAACTTCTTTCAGATTAAGTAGCATATATCTATTTAAATAAGGACCAGCTATAGCTACAATATTGAAGTGGAGAAGTAAGGAATGAAGGCAGGTTTACGTACGCTTTTCCTGTCATGATATGGAACAAATCTATGACCATTTCTTATTTTTTCTTTCTCCCCTCCTGTTAAATCTATTTCGTAGATTTTTGCTGTAATGAAAAATGTGTGTAGCTTGCTTGGCAAGTGTCAAATATGAAATCTCCTCACTGTCAATGCTTTGCATTTGTAATTTTAGAACGTTTTCCTCTGCATAGGCCAGAAAATGAGAAACGTCTTAGCTTACTACAGAGAAATCGCTGGAGTTGAAACTTTAGATTTATTCTAGGCCACGGAGAAAAATATGCTCTTGTGTTTACAGATTTTCATTCCCTGTGCTGTTTGTCTGCTACTTCTGTCCATGTTCGATGTTTCATTCACGTAGCTTGCCTCCTTATATTTCATAGTTGAAGACTTTCTTCTATCTTGTTTTCTTGTCAATTGATTTAGTTTCTTTTCCAGCTTTTTCCTGTTCATCCCATTCTTCTTTGGTTGGTTTAGGTTGCTATTTTCTAACCATGTTGCTTGAATGTGAAGAATGAAAGGACTGAAATAACAGGAAAAGTTGGGGGGAAGGTGGTGTTGGTGATGGAGGAACGATTATAAGAAACTTTGTTCTTTAGCAGGAGGATTACTTTGTGAATTCTGTGTACATAGGTAACATTTTGTGGAGGCAGAATCTTCTGCCAGCCCTAACAAGTGCCTTGAGTAAATTTAAAAACAAACAAACAAAAAAGTTTACAGGTGTAAGCCAAATTTTGTGTGAAGTTGGAAAGAGGTACCTTCCTGAACATTTAACCACGTCTCAAGTCTACCTTTTAGTTTTGAAGCACATAAGTCTCCACTCTGTCATGTCACGGCAACAAACTTCTTCCATACCTCTTAGCATTTGTGACCAGGTGCCTTACTAGGCCGCTTGGTATTTCCAGTGCAGTCACAAGGATGAACTAAATTCTGGCACTCTAGATGAAGGTGATACAGGAGTTATTGGTCATTTGAAGGGGACAGAGAATAACTGGGTGCAAGGCTTGTTCTCTTCTGCTATCCGCAATTGTACTTTTGGCATGTTTTGAGATGGTCTCAGTGTGTACTTGAAGGGCCCAAGTCTGTATTTTACCATATATACTATCATCAAACTCTAGGCCAGACTTTGTTAAAGGCTACATCACATTAATCCCATGGTATTCCTGTTAATGTAGCATGCAGGTATTTTTGTCCTATGAGAAATCACCAAGAAAGCTTCATGAGAACGGGGCAGTGCCTCCTGGGCTTGTCTTCTAAGTGGAGTGAAGGAATAATTTCTGAACACCTGATATGTTTTGCTATCATGCCTGGGTAAGCATATAGAGGGAAAAGGGTGCAGCATGAAGGAGCTGAGCTGAAGCCGTGGCTCAGCATGCTTCTTGTGTATTACTTGCATTGTGAAACTTGGGCTGCTGCAGAAGCTGCAGATGGGGAATATTTTAGCAACAACTAGAACAAAGCACAGTGTTTTTCCTGGATGCCCAGAATACCCTTATGCCAATTCAGGATTCGGGGTTTTGGGGAAAAGAATTCTAAGGTCATTTTTAGAGGAAGATGGATTCTTGAGAGTTTGAAACTTCTGAAGACAGATATCCATGCAGTCATAGATGCAATATATCTACTTCCCCCCCCCCCCCCCCCCCCCAGTGCCTTTGGAAATTAATTTCCTAGAGCTTCAGACTTTTGTTTAACACTTTGAACAGACAGGCAGCATTCTCACATCTAGCAAGTGTCATATATTAAGCTGGGGAGAGAAAATGTAGAGAAGGTTAGTTTTAATATGGACTTGGATGGAGGCATGCTACCTAGTGAATCACTAATACCACATCCTGCAGTGTTATGAGTGCTAGTGGTCTTCTGTTCAAATACAACTCTTGCCCAGCTTCCTTCACTTAAAAGCCTCACAGGGTCATAATTCTTACATCTACCTTAGAAAGAAGATAGGTTACAAGTTTGGACTAGCTGAGATGAAGCATTTTGAACAAGTTTCTTTGGAAGTGAGGTTTCAGTGGAGAAATTGAAACAGTGCTATGCAGGAACAAAAAAGTTCAGCCTGTACGCTGAGTACCTGGAGAGGAAAGAGTTTCTTTAATATTCTATGCTGAATGTTTAGAAGGCTTTTCAGATTGTAGTTTGCTTGCATATATTAAAGCGTTTTTATAACGTGATATGAATTGGTTGCATATGCATGTGATATAAATAAAACCTAACTGGATGCTGTAAGCCAAAGAAATAAATCAGCCAGTGATTCTATTGCATATATACTTGGTACAACTGTCTTGAAGAGCTATAAATAGATACTGCTTATTACTTTTGCTTGCATTTATTTTTGCTTTAAATGGCAAATAAAACTATTATTAACAGACCTTAAAATCACTCAGAGGATATTTACTTAGATCATTTTGAGGAAAGGAATGAAAGTCCTTGTTAAAATATTTGTTAATAGTGTCTTCTGAGTGTTGGGACAAGTAGATAAATTGTCAGTAGAAACAACTAAAGATTTTGCTTTCATGTCTTCAAGAAAGAAATTATGTAGAGGGTTTATACACACTTTTCCAAGTGCTTATGCTATGAGTTACTTTTTTGTGGAAAAAGCTGGGTCCAAGAGGGGGAAAAAAAAAAAAAGAGAATAAAAATCAGAGTAGCAGTTTCATTAAGTATGAATTGGCCTAAAACAACTTAAAGAAGTGAAAGAAACATAGTAGAAAAATAAGTACCCATCTCACAGACTTATTATCTTCTTTTGCGCCTTTCCAAATATGTCAAAATCAGCAAAAATATTGCTACGGTTTCAGTAACTTCTCTAAAAGTAGGTCTTGCTGGTTTTGGGTTTTTTCCGTTAATGGAGGAGCTTTTGCTTTGTAAGGATTTTTGGAGGCTTTGGTCACTGCCAGTAAATATGGCAAAAATAGGATAGGAGATCAGTCCATTAAAGTGTTTGAGTGTTCACAGAATATATACCTAATATAATGTAAATGTCACTGGCTCTTGTTCCCCTTCCCCCTCATGGGGGATAATCAATACATATGCTTCAGAATACTTCCCTTGACAAAGTGAGACAGACAATGATGATAGATATGGCTAACAGGCAGCATGCCCGTCTCTTTGATAAACCAAATATTTGGGACTTCTAGAGAAGTATTGTTAAAACATAATATTCCTGCCATCTGGCACTTCTTCACTTCAGTGATATGCTTTGGAGGTAAGTGAGAAGTGCTTCTTAAGAAGTTCAACATGACAGAATTCAGAATATTGAGACTTGATGAGATTCATTTATTATATAAACAGTTAATAAAAGTAGTAAGGGGAGGCGGAACAGTTGCTGATTTCTTGTGCTATAGAGTTTTAACTTTTGGTTGCATAAACAAAGAGATTCATAGCGTACCTTACAATCTATGTTTATGTTTATTTTTAATCTTTCAAGTGGTCTGAGGAGATGGACTAGCCTTGGATTAGAATCTGCAGAATACCAGCAAACTAGATAGTAGGAAGGATTAATGAAAAAATCATTCTGCTAAGTTTCATCTCAGCCTAGGTATAACTAGGTATATAAAGCTTCTCTGTTCACGCAAAGAAGTTATTTATTTATTTCCAACCCAGATTTTACAGTTTAAGATACAATTTCGTACTTAACAGATCCAAATAAGAACACAGGGAAAACAAATAAACCTCCTCAGACAGAGAATAGGTTTCAAAATCCCTTTAAAAAATACTGTGAGCATTCCATGTTTGCAAATAATGGATCTTTGATTTTGTTAAACTCCATTCCATTCACTATAAGTTTTTATGTATAATAAATCTTCATTTCAATTCTGAGAACTGTTACATAGCCAAGACAAAGAATCTTTTGGGCCACAGATAAATTAGGCATTTGAACAATACAAAAATGAAAATTCCTTGATTTTTTTTTTTAATATTGAGAATTAGAGGGTGCAAGTCTTGACATTTTGTAGCAAAACTAGACTTGTGCCCAGGCACGTGAATGCAGCCTGTTCACTTGCTGGACACTAACATACAGTAATGTTAAAACACAAAGTGCTAAAAAAGAATCGGTGTTGTATCTCAAAACCCACACTGAAAATACCAAATAAAAGAAGATAAATCTTGACTCTGCTTGCACTCCATTCATTGAAAGGCCCCTGAGGATAAAGGTATAAGTGACTATTAGATTACATTAATCTATATTCTCCATGAACTGTTGGGTCCCCAGTTATGATAAAATACTGGTAAGTCTATGTAAGTTGGTTTATTATGGCCCATATACTGATATACCTTAGGACTTAATAGGCTAATACTGCTCTAGACATATCTTGTCCCATTAATTTGCTTTGTGCAAAGATTGATAGACAGTGAATTACACCAGCTCTTGTATGGTGAGAAGATGCCATATGTGAAGGTGGCAATTGTCCACTTCCGCATTGAAGTAAGTTTATGATGGCTGTGTGACACAAGATGTGTCAGACTTTGGCTCCTTTTGCATTCTTCTTAATTAGTAGCTCTTGATCAAAGCCATGAGGAATATTACAGGCTCTAAACTGACAGAACTGTGTGACGTTCTTGCACAGTGTTTGCCTGAAGGCTGAATGACACATTGGTGGGGTTGAGACAGCACAAATGGTGGTTTCATAAAGTTAGGGGGATTTTTGAACCTTTAAATTATGGAGAACTCTTGTCTGTTGGAATATTCTTTTGAGGAATTATTTTAATTCTTTCATTCACTAATCTGTGTTCCTTCATTTATTATTTTATTCTGTGTGTTTCAAAATGCCTTTCAATTCAAGCAGCACTTGAGTGAGTGATGTCGCTTATTAGTGTTATTTGTAAGCTAGAAGTGATCTCCTAATTTGAGGAACTTCAATCAATTATCATCATGCTTCTTATTGATTAGATTTTGTTATTTTAGGGAAACTGGCTGTCTTTTTGAACTGTAAATAGGACTGTTGAAACTTAGCCACTGATAAAATGGCACTAACTTTTTTTTTTTATACATGACATGGAAGGCATACAGATTTGGGGGTAAAGATGTAGTCTGAAAGATATCATTTTAAACATGAAAGAGGGAGGTTTATACTTCTTGTAAATAAGAGGTATGGGTGGATTGTTGGATGGAGTGGTGGCCTTTCACCTCCAAGGCAACAGTTTAAATTAATCCCTAGATCCTAAGTTAATTGAGATAAATGGTTTTAGCTTTGTCCCTGGTGTAAAGTAGTCCATATTACAAAATCGCCATACATCTGTTTTTTGCAAACTTGGCATAATTGGCATTCTCTTGGGACTGAATTGGCATTGAAAGTGAACTATTTCTTACTGCTTAGGAAGGTGTTCCCTCTAGGTCAGGGTAAATGTCATTGTCGTATCTGTGACAGAAATCTGCTTCTGCCTCTGCTAATAATCCATAGCTAAAAGATTTGTCAGAAATGTTTGTAAGTGCTATAGCTGTTCCTTTTAAATCAAAAAAACAACTTCAGAGTAAAGTAAGTAAATCAGTATGAGGCAGGGACCTTACTTTCTGACATCTGGTAGGAATTCAAATGCTCAGAGACATTAAAATTGCCTAATTTACCATTTGCTCATGACGGGTAGCCTAACAATTCAATGATAGCCTTTTGAACTTTATGAAAAATGGACATGTGGGAAGAAGTATAAATTAATGTAGAATGTGTTATTATTTACTAAGGACTAGGTTGAACTTGAGTGAAGGAAAGCATGTGGCTTTCCTTCCCCACTTTCCCTGGAGGATTCCTAGGAATTGCAATTCCTTCTCTCTTCTTTTATTGTGAGGGTGGTGAGACACTGGAACAGGTTGACCAGAGAAGTTGTGGATGCCCCATCCCTGGAAGTGTTCAAGGCCAGGTTGGATGGGGCTTTGAGCAACCTGGTCTAGTGGAAGGTGTCCCTGCCCATGGCAGGGGGTTGGAACTAGATGATCTTTAAGGTCCCTTCCAACCCAAACCATTCTATGATTCTGTTACATGTAGATGTGGCACTTAGGGACATGGTTTAGTGGTAGACTTGCTAGTATTAGGTTTACAGTTGGGCTCAATGATCTTAAAGGTCTTTTCCAACCTAAATGATGCTATGATTCTATCCTTCCTCCAAGGGAAAAGCAATATGTATTGGACTGCTGTTGGCTGGAGAGTTTTTGTTTGTTTGTTTTCCTGCTCTTGCTCTTAGGTTTGCTGGACTGAAGCTTTGGAGCTAGAGTCCTGTACCTCAGTTTTTTTAGCTGGTAGTAGATCTGGAGGAGTGAAGAACTGAATACACAGCTTTTAACCCATGCCTCAGTTTTAACCCCTAGCCTGAACTGAAGTGTTGGGAGGCAATGGGGGAAGCTGCATCTGCATTTTGACCATCTTATTTTGTTTGGTGTTACCCAAGGCAGTGTTCCAGGTGAGGGCTTAGTGTGCTAAGTGCTGTCTTAGCATGGGTGGAGGACATCCTTTCCCAAAATCTTTAGATTTAGACAAGGATCGCAAAAAGTATTTATATAGGACAGGAGTTGGGGAAAAATATCCAGGAAGACAATGGGTCGTATTCATTGAGTTCTGTTTGTTCTCTTCTGGTACCAAAAAGAGAAGTAACTTGAACATGGAATGCTGTCAAATTGCATATATTTATATACATCTCGTAGCTAATTAGGGAACAATTTTCTTAAATTCAGGGAAGATTACAGCTTTTTTTTTCATGCTGATTTGCTTATGTTCCTGTTTGAAAGCAGAACACAAACCTTATTTGTTTTGTGTGTAAAAAAATATTAGGTTTTGAAAAATTATTTGTAAAAAATCTCTAGTTTATCAGATGTCTTTTAATATGAAGAACTTGAAAAATGCTTTACATAGTAGTGTTTGGTTCATTTTTATAAAGCATGCAGACATGCATTTATGAAGGAATCAGAGGAACTGCCTCATATGTGTCCTTAGCAGGATTTTATATAAGTTAACACAGATGTCTTAAATCTGAGTAAAGTTTTGGCTACATATTAGGTCAGATTTAATTATACATTTGAAAGTGTGCACCTTTTGCTTCAATAACAGGTGTCTGGTTGAACAGGAAGGGAGGAGAGAGGAAGGGGAAGAAAAAAAAACAACCCCTTTTCTCCAATTGTCATGGTCTCCAAAAAAACATGGAATGAACCATCTTATTGTATGATTCATGCTAGCTAGTTACTGTGATTTCTAGTGATAGCAGATGGATAGAATTTTGTGGTACATTTTCTTAGATGAGCAGTTTTAGTAAAACAGGCATCTCATGTAGTCTTTTGCTGTATCATGTGTAGAACTTACTGGCAGGAATGGGAGATGCGAGCTGTTCTAAGCCGTAAGTAGCTAAAAGGGATTAACTTTACACAGAGGATTTACTAATTAAGACATCACACTTAGACACACAGAAGGAAAGTGAATCATTGATCAAGACATCATTCTATCTAGTTTTCTTAAACACTTTCCTTTTTTTTATGCTACTTATAAATGTAGCATATTGTATAAATGTAATTGGATACTATTCTCATATTTTGCCTTCATGCTTTTATAGTAGTTTCACAGTAACTGGCAGTCAGCATAAGATAAATGTATGGACAGATAGACATGACAGTCAACCTGTGGGCTGTGATGGCAACCTGTGTAGTATTTGTTCTTCTGATACTTCATTTTCATATGCTTAGTGGTAGATCCTACTACTTGAGCCAGTAAATAATTGGTTTTCAAAGGGATGATGCAGGTAATTCTAATCTTCTCTGCAGTTTGTGTTAAAAAAAAAAAAAGGAAAAATTTTTTTTAATTGAATACTCCTGCTTTGCTTCTATACTGTAAACAAACAGCTTCATAGCTGGAGGCCAGGTGAGCATCAACAAGGTTTAAAAAGTGAACAAAAAATCAAAGCTCAAGTAAGAAGAAAGTTTTTTCACTGAAATGTAGAAAGACTTGGTGACAACTGGCTTCATGGTCAGTCTGTCTCTGAATGCTGACTTGTGTAATTATTAGTTGGGAAGGGCAGGAGGAGATGCACATGGCTGGGTAACCTCCTTTTATTAAAATGTTTTTTTCCTGAAAGATTTGTGATGTTGTCAGAACACATTAACTTTGTAGGCAGAGATCAAGCAGGTATCAAAAAGTTAAGAAACATGCCTGCTGCCTCTGATTCCTTCCCTTGCTTTCTTTTCATATCAACTGCAGGTTCTGTAGTGAGATAGACCACCTTGATCTGTATTTCAAATGTATCTTTGCTGCGAAGGGTTGAAGCAGATTTTAAGGTATTTTGAGACTTACCATCCCAAGTGGAGCAGTCCGGGTTTTGACTAATAGAGCATGAGGTAACTTTTTGTGCTCTTTAAAATATACTGTTGTTAAGACTTGTTTTAATATAAGTTTATACATATGCACATCCGCATATATAATTGTAATTATTAAATGAGGTGTTGTAATGTAGGTGTTCTGTTTTACTTGTAGGGAAATGTAAAGATGTTATTTGTACCAAAGAATACTGTTTTAATTGGATCCAATATAAAAGTGAACAGTCATTTAAGAAGTAGCTTTCAAATAAGGAACGGTAAAGCTATTGCTCTGACAACCAGGGTATGACCTTTAAAGCCATGTAAGCTACTAAGAACTAGTAAGAGTGTCTGTCATTCAAAAATAAGTTTATTCTAGCTTTCTGGTATATACTGGGTATGACTGTGACTTTGGTCTCACAAATTATTAGTGCTGTTCTTATACAATGTATATAGAAAAGTAAATGTGATACACATTTCTTTTATGGATTATTACGATAGATTATTTCTTTTACAGATTATTGCTATTCAAATTAATGAAAGTTCTCAGCTGTTACTATATATGATTAATTTTTTTAAGAAATCATTAATATGCAGCTGGGTCACATCAAGCTATCCCTTTTGTCTTTTGTCTCGTGGTGGATAAACAATGCATTTTGGAAAGGAAAAAAAATGGGGCAAGCACTTTGTGAGTCATTCCCAGCTTCGAAGTGTTTGTGGCTTATTGACTTCCTGAGACACTGTCTTTGTGATTATTTCTTTTCTTTTGTGAATTTAGCCAGCCCTTTGTTTGGGTTTTGGTTTTGGTTTTTTTTTTTTTTTTTTTTAACCCAATGCTTACTTGCTCTTTGCTTTTTGAGGTCTTTCTGAGTAGAATTAACAAAATCATTCCAGCAAACCATTTCCTGTAGTATTAGCTGATATCTAGCCATAGATAGTTCTCCTGACAGAACTGAAGGAATTGCTGTAGACATATGTTTTTTCCTTGCTACAGTCAAATGAAAGAATATTGAATAACAAACACAGGCTTAGCACCTGTTGACCAGGGCACCAACATAAGTTTTAAAATGCAGGCAATTCTGAAGTTTTTTGCACCACTGTAATGATTTTGCTTGCAAGGTTAGTTATATAATCATTTGAGGTTGTTGCATTTGATATTGATGTTAACCTTTAGGATAGCTGATAAACTGGCTCTCTTCTGGCAGGCATCATTAATAGGAGACTCCGTGCTGTCCTGAATAATTTTCCTCACAATTAGCAGCATTGATCTTGCAGGTGCAGCAGCAGCTGAAGTTCCTTGAGGCAATCAGTGAATGAAACTGGTTGAAACTTATACTGAACTGCAAGCCAATTGGTCCCATCTGACCATTACATCAGTCACTTTTTTCTAGTCCTTGTTTGTTGATTCTTGAAAGCAGTTTATTCCTCATGCTTAGTTATATTTCTCACTTACACTTCCAAGGCAAGAAGTGAAAGCCTGGGTTTACCAAGCTGTCCTCTGTAGGATCAGTTCTACTTGGTAAGTCATTCTGCATGTGAGGATAATCTGTAAATTACTTTTGGACAGAGACACAGTGTCCTGATATCTCAAATATAATGAAAGCTGATTTTTTTTTTTTTTTTTTTGCGGGGTGGGGGGGAAAAGGTTGAAATAATTTCCAGTTGAAAAGCCACTTTTATCCAATTATAAATTAATATTGATTAATACTAATGGAGTGGGCTCCAGGAGAGGCTTTACATACCTCTTCTGCCTACTAATAAGGTCTCATCTCAGATGCACTAAAGCTCTTAAGGAAGTGGGTCATTTGTATGGAAGTTAGAAATATCACCCTGTGCTTTTGTAGTGGGGACATCTTGCCTATTGAGCAGGCTTCAAAGAAAAGCTTGATACTGACTTGGAGGAATAGATTGGGAGCTGTAGAGCTGCCGAGGAGTATAGAAGGGCTGTAGGGCTGCAGTGGGGGGAGAGAGAGGGAGAGAGTGCTGTGGGAGAGACTATCTTGTAATATGTTAAATGCAAATCTTGATATGACTGTGGGTGTGACCCTGCCTTTATTAACTTTATCTAGGCTAAGAGTTGGTGGCAGTTCATTTTGACAAAAATCCAATCTTGAGTTTTGGTGAAAAACAGCATCTTAAAACACATTTGAACTAGTATCCCTGCTTTCTGTTGGCTATAACATTCTATCAAATGGTTATCTTCACTGTACTATTAAGAAGGGATCCATCAAGTGAGCAGTGCTTTTCTTGTACTACCATACCCCATAATATGGAAGTTATAAGAGAGGGGCTAAAACCAGACAAAAAGTACACAGATGGGAAAAAATAGTTATTTATACTCTTGAGGGTTACAGTTACTGAGTGCCTGGGAGACTTTGTGCTAGGACTTGCACTCTGTTATGAGGAGGAGTGCTGGAAGAAGCACTGATTAGGAAAGCAGTCTTTCAGTGCATAGCCTTTGCTGGGCTTTATTTGTCTTTAAGGGGTCATCTCTGATGACAGCACATTGTATTTGGCTTTTTTTTAATATAATTTTTTAATGTCAAAGGATGCTTGAAATTTAATTAGATGACTTTTTTGTTTGAGAAATAGCATGCAGGCAGTAAAGCAACATTTGACTTTTCAGAAAAAGATGACAGGAACACAAAGTGTAGTCCTATAAGTAAATACAAATTACAGAGTTTCCATAAATACTTCACTATTGATACTGCTGTTGATCTTTCTGTTACTTCCTACATTCTAAGATGTGGTGTGAGACACTGCAATTGTGTTTACAACACACAGCAAAGGCCTTGTCTGAAGTTAAGCCTTCCCTGACGAAGTGTGGAAGGCATCTTGGATTGCT
Organism: Harpia harpyja; assembly: GCF_026419915.1. Taxonomy (NCBI): domain Eukaryota; kingdom Metazoa; phylum Chordata; class Aves; order Accipitriformes; family Accipitridae; genus Harpia; species Harpia harpyja. Next base: position 31,147,410 of record NC_068947.1, read on the forward strand.
AGTTTTTTACCAAGCTACAATGCAAAGTGAAGTGGCATTGTTTGGTTATCCGGTCCTATTGAATCAGTTGTAAAACCTATAAATTGCTTCAAGTACAAGAAAAGGGCAAGTCTTTCCAGAGTAACTGTGTCAGTAAATAACTGGTGATGCTGTCAGTGTCTTGGTTATTCTATGTGACAAAAATGTTACATTTTCCCTATAGATTATGGGGGATATGGATATATAATGCATAAATCCTGATGGAATGCTAAGTTGATTTGGGATATAAAACCTGCTCTGAAACATCAAGGACCTTAATTTCTGATATCATCCTACATGTCTTTGCTGCATCAATATTATCAATATTCTTCCAGACTTATCATGCAATAATTAATTTTTTTAAATCAAATGAACTGTTGTTCTTTTGGCATTTTAGGAAACAGAAAATCTTGCTAATCCAGTGAGGAAATTTTTGTATTTATATATGTATATGTGCATATATAACATAAAAAATAAAGATAATGAATAGATACAGTTCTTATATGGGCTTTTTACATCTCCAAAGGTATAAATTGGTTAAGGTATTGTAGTAATAAAAACTAGTACTCTGGGAATTTCCATATAATGCATGCAAAATTAGTTTGGAATTACAAAACAGTTTCATTTTGTGACTAAATTAACATTAGAAACATGAAGCCTGGCAAAGTGAAATTGCCTCTCAATGGCTCTAGAAATCTGGAGCTTCCAGGCATTCCAAGAGGACAGAGGGTAAAGCTCAAACACAGCAGATCAAGAACTTGCAGGTAAACTTTGCTTATGACTGTGCAGTGGCATAGCAGGAGAGTGGTATCAGCCACATGTTATTGCAAGCCATCTGTGCATGCAGGGTATAGGTCAGGAAGACACCTTAGTAAGCTGACAATACTATTTTGTTATGTGTGTTTTTTGTCAGTGGATCTCAAAATGTTTCACAAAGGAGTTGCGCCAACATCTGCATTTTAAAAATAGAAAAATTGAGGTAAGGAGTGAGTGAAATATCTGCCGTGTAGCATAACGATGATAAGAATCTGGAGTTGAACTCATATGTTGTGTTCAGGAGCACATGTGACTGTACATGGGTGCTGGAGTGGCATATGTACCCTGACAAAATGAATTAGGCTTGGAAATAATTCAATCAGCATAGAATCCAAGCAAGCAAATGTGTGGCCATCCACAGGGAGAACAAAGGGGTGACAGAAATAGAGAACACTATTTTGTAGCTCCCGCTGTGTTTAGCTGTCCTCATATACGATATCCTGTCTCGAAGTGACAGAATTTCCTGTTACTTTGATCCATAGGACAGCAAATCAGTGTGTATGGTGCATATGGTGCTATGTAACACACACAAAAATTTGGTGCTGTTTTATTTCATCACTCTTTCTGTGAGGAAATATCCATCTTACTTGAACAAAAATAAGATTAATGAAAACAGTATCTAATGCTAGTTTAAGTTTGAAAATACTCCCAGGGGAGAACTTGAAAGCAAAATAATATATATGATGTTCAAGGAAGTTAGACTTTCTATAACAGCAGAAAAATGAAGATCTAGCAGAAAAGTGGAGGTCCGGTTTATGTTCCTCATTAACTGCGCTTTGTGGTGGGTTTTTTTGTTAGAGAAAGAATCACATGTGCAATTTTAGGGCAGTTTTACCTGTTCTGTTACATTTTAATGTAGCCATTGAAAATCATCAGAGTTATCAGTTTTGCTTTGAAAGAGCACATTCTGCAGGCTGTGATAATATCACTGCTAGCAGCAGCAGGAAGAAGCAAAGACTAATGTTAGATATGTGTGAATTTAGTCCAGATGAAAATGTTCTTGTTAAAGATAATCTTAAATGGATAATTTTACACTAAAATAGGCAAGAAAGTGATTTAGGCTTTCAGATCTGAAGTGAGTGAAGTTACACAGTTACTAATACAAAGGCACCTCAGGAAGTTTATAATATGGTTAAGAAAGAAAATGGCTTGTAATCCAGAAAAATTCAATAATCAAATCATTTACATCAAGGAATAAGATGGTTGCCAGAGACCTCTGAAAGGCATTTTTATACTCACCTTTAGTACAGTGTACCTTACATAAGTTTAGGATATGCGTGTTATGTTGGCCACTGCAAGACAGAAGATACTCAACATGAGAGATCAATGGTGTGGCTTAGTAGAGCATTGCATTTTTAGGAATGACAAGCTATTACATCAGCTTTGCAAGAGAACACAGTGAAGCTGAAACTTCAGTTGAATGTAAACTTTGTGCCAGCTTTCTGCAGATGGGGGAATTTACCTTTCTAACATGCGCAGTTCTAGGTCTCTTGATTTAAAACCATGTTAGCAAACTAGAGAGAACTCAAAGGTGATGATGAGATTTAGTGAGAACTTGGAAGAAGTTTTATGAGAAACTAAAAGGGAGTATGCCAGAGGAGATAGAAAAAGGATCAGGCAGACTGTTACTGTTGTGAATTGCATATGGGTTTTTTCCCCTCATCTTTTACATGTTCCTTCATCTTCTCAAACAAAATACTTAAGATGAGGGTTAAAATTTAAAATATGTCTCTTACAAAAAACATGATGTAGCATTGGAACTAATTTAACTCAAGCTTGAAATTTAAAATTGGAGGTAACATAGTGAGGCATGGAAATGCATAGTTAAATGTTAAAATGAGGAGCTGTAATGATTACAAGTCTTTCAGAAGTTTAACAGAATGTGACTCAACTGGGTATAATGCACTGGCATTATGCACATGACATTTTATTTTTGTATTCAGTGTGGAACCCTCTTTCTGGTAAAAATAATGGAAAGTACCTGCCATTTAAGTCATTTTAAAGTGGACTGAACAAAGCTAGAGATCACTCTGTAGCTGATGGATGAAAATGCTTAATAGTATAAAAGAAAACATGCTGATTTCTGTAATCATTTTCAATTGGTTATGTGCAGACAAATCCACTGTATACTAGAACATTCTTTTAGGCATGATGTTTTAGACATTTAATACTGGGAACAATGTTGTGTCGTACTGTAATGATTGTTAGGTGGATAGAGGAAAATACAGATAGTGAAAAGAGCTGCTCAAGGCATGAGAAGCAGGAAGAGGTTTGCAAAGTATTGGTTAGGTTAACTCTGATGATTATTTGGAGAGAGAAGGAAGGGAGCAGGTTTATTTTGTTTGATTTTTTTCCTCCCCTCTCTGCTGCCCAATAAGACTGGATGATTTTCTAACCATGAAGGCCATCTGCAGCTACACAAATAAAATATGGAATGCTTAATCAAAGTGTGTACTTCAAGGTGTAACCTGATCACCTGCAGCTGTTTGTGAGGGAACTTTTTTGCCCACATGCAGCTTTGTACAACTGCAGCAGGTTTGTTGATTTCCACTGTCTTTAAGCATGATCATAAAGTAGATGATGTATTTAGGGTCTGATGTGGTGGGGCAAGTTTTACAGGGCTAAAATTTTGAAATTAAGTAGCTTTATATGCTGTACCAATTAATGTGCCACTCACTATGGGGAAAACCAGCATTTTTATACAATTTGTTTTATATCTGTAATTGAAAAGTAAAATCTAGTACTTCATAATGTATGGAGGAAGAAGTTTGGAGGAGGGCATAGAAAGGGAAGAGTCGGGGTAAAACACTAAAAATTTTTATAAAAAATTTGCAAGTGATTCTAGAACAACTGCATTAAGACATTAATATACTACTGGTACACAATTATTTGTATTTTTACTTTATAATAGCAATTATAAAATCTGCATATTGTAATTTTTTCAATTAATTTTTACTCCATTTTTCTGTATGCTAGGTAACTGGAGTGATGATTTTTTTTTTTAACTGTTAATTTGTGTAACATAAGATATAATAGTGCACAGTGGCACTGCAACACTGTAACTGTGAGGTGAAAATACTAGGTGATGCCCTTTCAATAGAGACCACTTTTCCCCAATAGAATTGAAATCTAATTAAACAGATTTCTTTATCCCATGTGAATTAAAAAAAAAAAAAAAAATTCAGAACACACATTCAGGCACGGAAAGACCAAGGGAGCTGCATGATTAATCTGAAATAAAAGTAAAGAAGTCTTTCATTATTCATCAGTTAATGACAGTTAGGAGCAAGCTGCAATGTTTCGATAAATGAGAGATGTAAAATGCTAGTGTGAAGCAGCCGTCTTCCTCTCAAAGTAGAACACAAGACTCAACCAAGCTCCTCAATGAAAATGCTAATTCCACATGATTAATCCTTTCTTCTTTTCTGTCAACATGAATATTAAGTAACTTCCTTTCTAGGGTCACTGGTAACTTGTAACTGTTTTACTTCAGGGTCCCTTACCCTGAAACATACAGCCTGACCTTAGACTTAAAATGACCCTTATTGTTTATTGCTGCCCCTTTGAACTGTAGTTCTTATTCTTACCATTCTGGAGGAGGAAGGCAAATGGCGGAACAAGCAGTCAGTGGCCATTCCTGACATACCAGGAATAGGTTTTTGTAAACTGCTTTGCACATGGCAAAGAGGCTAGACTTGGGAATGGTTGCCTGTGGGCAGTGTGATCCTGATCTCACCTTCCTTTAAGGCATTAGCTTCAGTGAAGTTAATGGTGTTAAGTCAGCATTGACTGTTTTTCTCTATGTTTATGAGAGTGGCTGTGACTATTTCATTTGTTATGTTTTTGTGATTTACAGTAAATACTTATTCTTGTCTTTAGAGGCCTAATACTGTAAAATATTGTACGGCCCAGTGTGATGCAACCATACTTTCACATGGATGTTCTCTCTACATTCCATTTCAGCTTTATGTATATGCTAGTATAGGCTTAAAGGTAAAAGACCCAGTATCTTAATTGTCATGTACACAGAAGCATATTAGTCACTTTGATTTAAAAGTCTAATTTCATTTTTATGGTGTTCATGTTATTTTACCCAAAGACTTGTAATTGAAAGATTTTATGATGTTTGGGTTACAGATGTTTGCCTCTTCATATGAAACAAGGCTAATAAAGCACTTAGAATAGAATATGTCCTATCTTGAAAGCCTTCGATCTCTCCTTACCTTGTGTAAGGAAAAGAAACAAGACCTAGTTGCACAACTCCATCTTTGATGTAGTTGTTCATGGTGTGCTGAGTAAATCTGTAGCATAAAGATATTATTAAATCAATACAGGCATGGCTATTATAAAAACTGATTTAAAAGATGGCTGTGCCCTGTGGATGCATTCCAGATAATAACTTGACCCTTTCTTTCCTTTATACTATCACTCAGTGACCTCTGCCACCTGCATACACTTTTGTTGCATTCCTCTTGGCTCTTAATTGTGCATTAACACCAACTGTTTCTTCGGTGTAGAGGAGCTAGCAGATGTGGCATTGATGCTTCATAGGTTCTTTGACTCCTCTTAATGGTTAGATACACTGCCCCTCTTCTTTTTGTGAATATCTGCAATATCTCCAGATTGAGCTGGGTTAGCTGGTGTGTGGCAATGTCTGTTACAGAGAGTGGAAGTCTCTTACAGTATGGCATAGGTCACCAGTGTCTGGGGTTTTTTTTTCATATTTATTGTAAAACACAAACTGTTTAAAAAATATGGTAACTTTCACTCAGTGGAAGTTAGGTATGCTTGTTTCAGTTTTCAAATAGATCGTACACACCTGAGTTCTGAAAATAAGTGGTAACTTGCATTGTAAGAGTAATCTGAAAAATAATAAAAATTTCTGCTTGTACTTCACTGATTGCAGAGTGGATTCAATCCCCTTGAGACAGGTGATGTAAAATTAGGTGTCTAATCTGAGGCTGTCAGTTAGGTTCCTTCTGTAGTCATTGGAAAGGCTTGTGCTAATGGTTCATCGTATTCCTACTGACCTTAAAAACTATGTTGGGATGGTAAAAATCTCTGGAGCTGAATTTTCTCCATTTACCATCAAACAAGCCTATATGTGTAGGTTAGCTGAACTGAGATCTCTGTTTAAGACCTCATTTCAGAAGAAAGGGTTGTTGAGAAAGGGCTGTTCAGAAGAAAAAAAAAATTTAAGACTATACTTCTACCAAATCTTGAGTCATGTTACAATTAAACTCATTCTTATTTGCTGATAATACAAGTCTTGAGTGTACATATGCGCTCTTGTGCTTTCTAAGTGGGTAAAGGAAAAAATACTATTGTTTTGTTCAGCCAAGACTTTACAGATGCCTTTTATTATGAAATTGAACTTTGCTTTATAAGATTTGGATGAAAGTTTTACAATTATACAGATAAGCAATGATATTTAGTGTAGATCTGTGTGTGGACAAACTGACTTGAGAATTATATTAGCATGCAAAAATTACTGTTTCCATTATTTTTCTAATCATTCTCAGTGCTATGTACTCTCCCCTCTTCTAGGTTTCCATTTACTACTATATTGCTTGAAATATATCTTTCAAGTAAATTATGTTCCTATTCATCTGTTTGTAAAAGCACATAGTATGATAGCATGGTACGGCGTGTTATGTTTAAGAGCTGCTAAGAAGTGGGAGAGAGTGCGGCTGGTCGGTAAGAAGAGGTTGTGTACTTCTGCTTAAGAGCTGAGTTTCAGTTTTACTTCAGTGTAAAAATTTACAGGCAAGTTTATTTTAGTCTCTGCTTAGGCTGTTTGCATTCTGTCAGAATATAGCTTTGATTATGGGAAGAAATCTGTTGTGCTTCTTTTATCTTCCTTCACTCATATAGTGGTATTACCTGGGAGGATCAGTTTGTCTGTCTTTATGCTGTGTACTACAGTGCAGTCAGAATGGAAGGTCCAGAGCTGTCTTGTTTGTTATTTGAAACAGGCATAGAGAGACTCTAAAGTGTTAGTTATGTTAACTGGAACTGCTCTGAGGTAAACTTTTGTGACTACTTGGCAGTTTTCTAAAGAAAGGCCTAGAAGAAAAATAAATACTCCATAGATAAGCTCAGAGAAAGCTTTTATTACTATGTGGTATGTGTGGCCACCTGTTGTAGAGAGGATTTGCATTTGGCTTTGGACATTCAAATGTTCACTTGTTTCTTAAATTATGGTACTTTTGCAAAGGGAAGAGGACTCTGCTTAATATTTTGAGCTACAAGTTGGATTTGGCTTATGAATAAAGGGGGGTGTGTGTATATATGTGTGTCTATTATATATATAAATATGTATATTTATATCTGTGTGTAAATATAGTGATAAGTTCGATAAAGTTTTCTCAAATTGTAAGTGTTCTCTGTATGGAGGGATCTCTTACGGCCTTCTTGTTTGTCTTTTCCCCAAATGTCATATGCTTTATTGATGAAACTCCATTAAATTTATTTTAATTTCAAACCCGAAATATCAATACACAGGCACTGCATTGTAGTTTTGCTTATCTGATGAATAAAACTGTAACACCCTTATTGAAGCTACTGACTCAGAGTAGTGCTCTTGCATTACTTTTCATGAATACAAATTAAATATTTTTTCCTCTACATATTCCTTTCATAGTTCCCACTGCTGCTAATCCCTTATTTCAAACCCAATTTATAAAACTGTTAAATACATTAAATCTATCCCAACCTTGCTTTTTCTAATGATTGTGTCTCCCTCTGTCAGATTTCTATGGACTGGTTTTAGCTTATGGCACTAGAAATAATCACAGATGGGTGTGGATTTTTCCTGATGAGCATTTAGCAATGATTCTGTGTACATTGCTGAGGAGAGGCAAATGGAACAGGAGAAGCAAGAGGCTAGATATTCTAGTGTGATGAAACAACATGTGCAGTAGATGAGAACTAGGAATTTGGAGATGGGGACAGTTCAGTGTAATTCTACTGTATACACTATATCACAATCTTTTAGCTGGAAAAAAAAATAATAGCAAATTTGTTTGGATATCCATGCTATCATGTAGATGAACCATTGGTTGACATCTGTAAATAAATGGTTACAATAGATAGCAATAAACTGATTTAAAGAAAGGCATCAATTGGTTTGCCACAGGGATCTTTTTATTTGGGTTGTGTCTTGTTTAACATCTTCGTTAATAATCTGAATGAGTGGGTAAACTGCATGCTAATTAAATTCACAGATGATACTAAGCGGGGAGGTGTTGCAAACATAGGGTGGCCAGATTTTCTAAGTGAAAATCTGGACCACCTGTCATGGCAGGCACAGAGAGGAAGGTTTTTAGCAGGGATGAGGGAGGAGGTGTGCACAGAAGGACTTGACAGCTTGTGGGAGGGGAAGAAAGACTGCCCACTCCACCCCCTCCTTAACCAAGCATACCCTCCCTTTCCTTCTCCAGCATCATCTTGGCTTGGATCCATTGTATTTATACTGTTCACTATCCTCAGGTCATGAAAAATTTACTAGGTACCTATTAGCTGAAAAGTGAAACCTCTTAATCAGGGGTAGATGTGAAAGATTGAGAGGAGGGGAGGAAGCAGTAGCAAACTCCAGGCAAATCATCCTGGTAAGCTCATCTTCCAGCTACTGAAAATTTGGATGATGCAAGTATTTTTCGTTAAGATGAAGGTTGGAGGCTGACCCTTCCGTGTTAGTCTGATTTATATTGTTCTAACAAATGTGGAGCTATATATTTTATATAGAAACTGTAATGGCCAAAGGGAACTATGCCTCCCTCTGAATCTCTACACTGTTGCTTAATAACTGATCTTACATAAGTGGTTGTGGGCCAACAAGAACGTAGCTTATGATGCAAGGCACTGAGTGCCAAGTGGAAATTTTCTTTCCTCCTCTTTTTCCTGCTTATGTGTGATAGAGAGGCTACTCTTGTGCCTCCTCTACTGGCCCAGCCTGTTCTTTCTTGTGCTTTCCTCATTATTTACTAAGTACCTGTTGTGGTTTTGTAATTTCTTTTCACCTAACACTGCTTGGGAAACATAAGTGGCACATTTAATACTTTCATTTCTGTCCTCCCAGGATTCTGAATAAGAGGTTTGAAAAAACTTTGTCTATAACTTTGGCAGTCCATGATGATGTGAACAGTTGAATGATGATACACACTTTGTGCTGAACCTACTTTCAGCCTTCTGGAGATATTGATCAAGGGGAAAGATCTACATTGTATTCTTGATGAGGCAACCAGTTTTAAAGGAGTGGCACTACTCTTTCTGCCTTTTACTTTAGGTTTCATATTTTTAACTCTCCTTGGCCGAGAAAGTTATCTTCATTCTTAATTTTTTTTCTCATCCTACTAATGATGTATTGGATAGCCTGTGGCCCTTACTGTCTTGGTGACAGTTTTGGGGAAACCTGGAGGACTCTACCTTTTGGCAGTCACAAAGTCTGGCTCTATTTGCATATGTAGTTGTAGGTGTGTAAAAGTTAATTTACTTGAGAGAGAGGGTTTGAAGTTTTGGGGTCTGGCAAAATAACGTGCTTTCTAATTTTCTCAGTATTGTGCACTTTTCCTGGAATCTTGTTTGGACGCCCCCTTGCTCTCTGCAGGTTCAATGGCAGCAATGCCAAAAATCATGGAATCTAAAATTGTATGCAGATGTTTGTTATGTATTTAGCTGTAATCCAGTTCTGTATTTGTTACCTCAAACAATAGGCCGTTCAAAGTGTAATGGCCATGTGACAAATGATGAGCATGTCATGCTGCCTTCTTGAAGCTTTTTACTCTTGGCTTTTGTTTCGTAGGCATCTTTCCTTGGCAGTGTTATGCAAATTAACCAATTAATGACTGACAAAATGGCCTTCCTGCATCGCCATGTTTGTAATAAGAAGGGCAATGCTGTAAGTCACGTACCTATTCAGCATGCTCTGTAGGCCACTGCGAGGGCATGATTAGCCTGACTGTGGAAGACAATTGCAGAGGCATCTGCTCGGTTAATTTTGAGAGAAAATTTACCAGATGGAGGCTGAAGATTTAAGTGATTAGAAGGTAGTAGATTGGAATACAAATTGGATTAAAAGAAATTAGATTGATATAAATCGAATTGAGTCACAACAGTTTGTGGTGTTTGTACCAAGGGGCAATGGATTATGGGAGAAGCAGATGCTCCAATGAGATAGGAATTAATGTGGCTTTGACGGTCCATCTGGGAAGGCCTGAATATCGAGTACATCCCTAATCTCTCTCTCCATTTATCAATGCCATAATGTTAATTAGTACTTCATTCATTAAGTTACTTACAGAGGAAAAAATCTCACCCCTAGCCCCTCTCTGCTTGAGGATTTGTTACTGTGCCAAGAAATGGAAATCTCTCTTTAGCTGAGCTAGTTACACTTGACTGTTACGCTAGACCTGTGTCATTTTCCTCAAGCTTGCTGATGCTTTTGGCATAAATGAAATTTATTGGGCTTTGTTTTGCAATAAACTTTTCTTCATAAATCCAGCAGCATAGTTCTTGAAGTCCTGTCTTGATCCCTACAGCACACCAATCCCTAGCTAACAGTAATAAGCCTACTTCTCACATTTTTAATAAGGTACTATATATTCTATTTTATGTAGTTGCATAGCATTTTGTTTTATGACCAAGATACAGCTATGGCATTAACAGTGAGAGGCAGATCTTCTTTGGGAGAAAAACAAGAAAGTTTGCAAGTGTGTGTGCATGTGTAAGACCTCTGTTAGAAAAAGTCGTGTGGAAGAAAAGTGCTGTACCTGGAACAACTGATGCAGGGCTTGTCCTCAGGTCTACAAAACTGGCTGATGACAAAACTGTTGGCTTTTAAGTGTATTTCTTTTACCTAAGCTGTATTCTGGAAGATAAATATTTGCTTTTTTAAACTCTGAAAAGTGACATGAAATTATAACTTGAGTGTTTTCATTAGATGGGGAAAATTACAAAAGGAAACAAAACCCTATAAAATAGTGTCCCGGTTTTGGCTGGGATAGAGTTAATTTTCTTTCTGGTAGCTGGTATAGTGTTATGTCTTGGATTCAGTATGAGAAGAATGTTGATAACACACTGATGTTTTCAATTGCTGCGAAGTAGTGTTTATACCAAGTCAAGGATTTTTCAGCTTCTCATGCCCAACCAGCAAGAAGGCTGGAGGTACACGACAAGTTGGTAGGGGACACAGCCAGGACAGCTGACCCAAACTGGCCAAATGGGTATTCCATGCTATGTGATGTCATGCCCAGTATATAAGCTGGGAGGAGTTGGCTGGGGGGAGCACTGCTCGGGAACTAACTGGGCATCGGTCGGTGAGAGGTGAGCAATTGCCTTGTGCATCACTTGTTTTGTATATTCCAATCCTTTTACTATTATTACTGTTGTCATTTTATTATTGTTGTTATCATCATTATTATTTTCTTCCTTTGTGTTCTATTAAACTGTTCTTATCTCAACCCATGAGTTTTACCTTTTTCCTTCTGATTCTCTCCCCCATCCCACTGGGTGGGCGGGGAGTGAGTTAGCGGCTGTTTGGTGCTTAGTTGCTGGCTGGGGTTAAACCATGACAAATAGTTAATGAATATACCAGGATTGTGAAGGCACTGAGTTTAATTCTATTTCTAGCCACAATCTTCTGGAAATGGAAGCGAGAGAATAAATTAGAAGTATGCTTAGTAAAAATACAAAAGAGGATTTACTTTTCTGTCTTTCCTCCCCCAAGTACACACACAAGTATGATGCAGTAAGGTTGTATTAAGATATTCACATAGAGTGCAAACATTGGCAAACGTCGGTCTTCATGCAAGCATCATTGTAGTGTCAACCTTAAACTTTTCTTTATATTTTTCCATAAATAATTGATTTGTTTTCCTAGATGGCAAGGAAGCTTTGATTCCACTTCACATAGAAAGCTAACTGCAGCTGCAGCCCTTTAGTTATTAATCAGAAAAGTATTTGGTATAAAAGCATGTTGCTGCTCTACTGATGGAACCTAAAAAGTCAAAGATATCTACAAGAATGTCTCACATTTATACCCATCTGTTCTGGAGGAAGCAGGTTCACCACAAAATAGTTTTTCAGAGGAAAAGATTTGTTTATTATATTAGAGGGTTTTTATCTGTTGAAAAAAACCCCCCACCCTGTCTCCTGAAAAAATTATGATTTTTTAGTTCTAAACAAAGAATGGAGTAGGCATGGCCAGGTAAGAGGTTGGGAGGGAACATAGCTGGGACACCTGACTCAAATTGATCAAAGGGATATTCTGTGCTGTATGACATCATGCTCAGCAATAAAAACCTCATGGAAAGGAAGATAAAGGGGGGACATTCGTGGTTATGGCATTTGTGTTCTCAAGCAACAGTTATGCATGCTGAGGCCCTGCTTGCCAGGAAGTGGCTGGACATCTGCTTGCTGATGGGAAGTAGTGAATGAATTCCTCTTTTTTTGCTTTGCTTGTACACAGCTTTTTCTTTCCCTTTTAGCTGCCATTATCTCAATTCATGAGTCTCTTGCCTTCCTTCTGTTTTCTCCCCATCCCATGGGAGAGAGTGGTGAGCAAGCAGCTGGGTGGGTGCTTGGCTGTCGACTGAGGTCAACCCACCACTGTTTAAAGATGGAATTTTATTTCATTAGTTTGTCTAGACAGCATTCGTTATATTTACTGAAGATAGACTGTAACGCTTGACTTTTAAATCAGTAAAATGGTGGAATCTACTTCCTCTATATTTTCTATTTACTACTTCTACTGCTATTTTCACAAATTTACTTGCTTACAGTAAACAATTTGAGAACTGCCTAGGAGTTTTTGTTTGTTTCACCTACTGTGGTGCCAGACCCTCTTATTTATGTGGCTTTGCATAGTGCTGTTTGCTCTAGAACAACATGGATTAAATCAATTATACACTGGAAAGAAGCTTTTAGAAGGTTTTGTCACAGCAGTACCCTTGCCATTCCACAGCTCAGAGGTGGTTTTTTATCAGTAATATGTTCTCCATTAGTAGAATCAACAGAGATCCCTATAAAGATAGGGTAGACAACATAGATTTCTGAGTCAGGGTCTTCAACTTTACTCTTTCAGAAAAATCTTGCTTTTTTGTATAAAGGGTGAAATAATGCTCGCAGAAAGATACTGTGAATTGTGTATCCCTTGAAAGGCAAGATTCTTCTAATCTGGGACTGCCACTAGCAACAGCAGGGTTACATGTGTATGGCTGAGTCAGAAATTGGTCCAAGAAAGCCTCTCACTGGACTGGTGCCTTCAGCCTAAACTACTAACAGACACTTTTTTGCTGTGTGCCAGCTTTGGGTGTAAATACATGAAACAGAAGAGGTGAGAGAAAAATCAGTGAGAGCTGCTTAAAAAAAAAAAATCTCAGAGTTGGTACAGTTACTGGGAGAGTTTGTGCTCTGCCACCAGGGCCATGAACATTAAGTCCAATTTTGGCTGCGGAAGTTGCAGAATTATATTTTTGTAATCTAATGGGATGGATAACTGGATGGCTTCTAAATGAGAGAAGGAAAAGAAAAGAGATTCACCTTGTAAATAGAGTTGATGAACTGTTTGAGGAGAAGAAATGTGCCATTTTATTAGCTACAGGTATAATGGTAGCAAGGTAGAAGGGTGACAAAATGCACACAATGTGGTATGTAAGGCATTTGTGAAATATGCATTGAGAGCAAAAAGAAAGGAAAGGGAACAAGGAAAGAAGTGTGGTGGGGTTTTTTGGGCGGGGGGGTTGGGGAGGGACAGGACATGTGAAAGAGAATGTTGGGGACAGGAACTCCAAATATTCTCTTAACAAAAGATGCTTTCAGGTGAGAGAGAGAGAGATAATATATTTATAATTGTATTATAAATGCAGCAAGAGAAAGTAGTGTTAAGACAGCAAGATATTTGTGCACAAATTTAAATGGTGTGTTAAGTTTCTAATTACTAGTGGTGAGAACTTCCTTACAGTTACAAAGAGAGTCGATAGTATGACCTCGGATATTAGTGTGATAACTATTGAAAAACTTGTGACGTTTTGGTGATTAGTCCATGCGGTACACAAAAAGATGCAGTATTTGCAGTAAAATATTTATTTTTAAAAACTTCAAAAAAACCCCCACCAAACTTCTAAATATGTAAAGGAACAAATGCATGCCATAAAACACCAGTATAAAAATTGTGGTGATCTTTTGTGTTTGGGATATAAGGTGTTTTATAAACATGACTTATATAGGTAGAAATAGCATGTGACAGAATTTTCTTTAAAAGTTGTTTGTTTTCAAACATCAGGTGTCTGAATCAGTTTTTAAAATGCAAGCCAGCAAAAGATGAAATGGAGGGGCATTTGCAAATGTCCCCTTAAGTCTTGTACTGCCTGTACTTATTCACCTGATTCTTGTACATTGACATATGTAGTAGAGATACAGTTATGAGGAAGTTTATACTGATTCCAAAAGTCTTCCACTTTTGAGCATATGAAAGTGTTCTTACTCAATATGGGGTTAGAAAAAGTAGGATTAGAAGCTTTGTTTGTAGAGCTTGATCTATGTTTTCATCCTTGGATTTTTTGGAAAAACTTTTCTATAACTAGTTGAAGCTTCCAAAGAGAAACTATTTGACAAATGGCCACGGTGGTAACTGTAGATTTCTAAACCAAGAGATTACAATGAACTTTTGATATCCATCATATTACTTTCACTTTTATTTTGAGCTTTGCTGCTGAATTAATATTGATTGGTTGATAGTTACTTAGAGCTTTACAAAAGCTTATTTTAGCATGTTTGTGTCAAGTTTTGAATAAAGCATTGATATTGTCTGCTTGGAATTCCCTAGACGTTCACAACTGGTGTGGTTCAGAGGAACAGGGTGGAGTCTTTGTTTCCAGTGTCAGCAGTGAACACAGTGGCTGCAGGTTGGGGTGCCTGCTGTGCTTACAGTAGGAATCCCCCCACCTTCCTTAAAATATTATCTCAAGACTGCTTCAGATGGGTGAAATTATATTGTTTTCTGTCACTGTTTTCTAATGTTCTTTTTGTAATACTTAAAATCATAGACAATTTCCATAACGTGCAAAATGTGTAACTGTTTACATCTGCTAATTTGAGTAGGATTTTTCTAGGTTGTACTATGTGAGGATAGCTTTGTTGAAATCCGAGTGCACCAAACTGTATTGCTTCTGGTTTGCAAAACTCATATTATCTTAACTACCTGGAGATATGTCTGTCTATTTGCCACTTCAGGTTTTTTGTCTAGCTGTGAGATATCAGACTTCTTATTTTCACGTTTTATGATATTGGATTGTTAGTGACACTAGAGAGGTTGTCATGAGTGTGAAGATGAACGAAGACATGTGAAAGTAAGTTTCCTTGGCTGAAGTAGCTCTGTGTATAGTCTTCTGTAAATGATGTCAGAACTTACCTAAAAATACTGTCAAAATTTATATTAGTTGTGTTGTGGAGTAAAGCTGAGTTATTAATCAGAACTAAAATACAGACAAGAATTGTTTCTAATGGTGCAACATTGTGAAAATTTTGACTTGTATATCAAAATATTTATATGATAGTTAAAGGTCAGATAGTTTTAAGATTATTTGAAGAGGCTTTTTGAAGACGGGTTGAAAGTTCTTAATTGGAAAACCACCTTATTTGATTTTTGTGGAGTTTATATAACACTTTATTTACAAAGTTAGTCTGATTTCACAGATTGTGGCAATTGTATCCTAATCTGATAGCTATTTGAGTCATGATCCTTGAAGGGATCTGGACCAGATTGTCATTCAAAAGCTTTTTTTTTTTTTTTTTTACAGCTGTTGTTTCAGTTTAATACTGTTAAAATCAATGCATTTTCATGTTTACTCATTTTTAAAGCTTTTAAATAATTTATTTTTTAATAATGTCTTAGATGGTCATTATCATCTATCAATAGAAAGTTTTAGACTTTGGAGAGCCTATGGTTATCAACCCTTCTATGTAAAAGTATAAAATTTACTTGCTCCTAATTAGCCATTGGTTTTTACAGTGGTATGTGGCAAGATGAAAAGCTTCCCTTTGACTGGCTGATAAGAACCCGTTGTTAGTTCCCCAGTGCTATGATGAAAATATGCTAGTTGTATAATAAGTTATTGTGCTGTCTATAAACAATGTCTGTTGGTTTTCCTTCCATCCTTGACCTGAAAAGGAGTCAAAAGATGTTTGGTAGAGTTAGGCATACACTTAGGCTTTGCTAAATTCCAGAGTGGTTTTGAAAGGCTCCCAAGGGAAGAGCTGTTGTGCTTGAGCTCTACTGGATTAAAAGAGAGAAAAAACCCTCTTGCTCTCTGTTTGATGCTTTTGTTACATGCTGTGTACATATCCTAGAATAATTTGGATTAGAAGGGACCTCTGGAGGTCATCTGGCACATATGTGTGTGTATACATTCTATCTGTGTACATTTTTATATATAAGTATAGACATGGTATGTTTCTTCCCAGAGCACATAAATACAAAGACATATATATACATAAACCTTTTCATTTGTTCTGTTTTTCGTAGCTGAAAGTATTCCTCTTCTCTCCTGTTATCTTTATTTTTTAAATGATTTTTATCATCTCATTGTTTAGACTCAGTAAACGTGAATGAAACCCACATTTGAATTGGAACAGCTATTTTAATTTCAAAAGCCAGAGCTTTTTTGAGAGAAAACCTATAAGTAAGGGTGGGTTTGGTTTGTTGCTTTTTGGGGGGGGGAGGGGGCTGTGTCTGTGTGCGGGGAGGGGTTGGTGTGTTATTAAGTAAAGAGCTATCTGTTATCTGCTTCCAGGGAGCATAGCTATGGTAGATACTTTACTTCTTGACTGAACTCTAAACCATGCTGCTTTGCAACAAACAAATCAATGTAACTTTCTCATTGAAGCAGTGCCTTGTATTTATAATACCACTTTTCACCTGGGGAAAAAAAATATTCATTTGCCTGTGAATCTATACACCAATTTTCGGGGATATCATGCTGTTACTCACTCCTCCTCTCAAATTCATCCCCAAGATGCTATGTTCCACCACAAGCAGTGTGCTGGAATGCAAGAGCTTTTGAGGAGTGGCAAGACTCTGCAAAAAAAGTTACAAAGCAAAGAAAACACAAGCATTGAAATGTAAGGTTAATGAATGTAGCTAACCTATTTGTAATATGGGTGGTCCTAATGTATTTCTGAGAAGTGCTGTATGAAAAGGAAGGGAGGTAGATTTTGTTTTGTTTTAGATGATAAGTGATCCATTAGCAAACTTCTTAATCAAGATGCAATTTACACTATTAAAACCAGCACAGAACTGTTCTGCCCTGTGCTGGCTATTCTGATTTTGGCCTGTAATGCAGATTATGTTTTTTTTATTATCTACCCTAGCCCCTGCCAAACAAAAAAAAAAAAAAAAGTGTGACACTTGTATGTTGGTGTGTGAGGAGAAAAAATTTGAAGTGAATTAGAGTAAGTTTCCATGAAGTCTTTATGGCAATTTTGGGATGCTTCCCCTGAAATACTTTAATACAAGGAATACAGTGCTTATACTGCATTATTTTCCACACTAAACAAAACAAAACAAAAAAATCAGAATTTTATGTTTGCAGTTTCTTTACAATTAAAGTTGATTACACCTCACTTAGGAAAGTCACAGTTTTATACAAGAGAAGCTTAATAGAATCAGCCTTCTAATAAGATTTGGTCAAATGTTTTTAATGACAGTTATTGATCTCTCTTGTCAGTGTTGCCTGCTATCCCTTCTTGGCAGACATGCACTATAGGAAAGGTGGCTTATCTGCAGATACGTGTCCTGGGGAAGTTAGGATGTGTTGCTTAATGGATTAATTTTTCTTGAGGAAAAGCTTTCAGAGGACTGTGTCATAGCTGACGCAGCTTTGAACAAAAACCTTATCGTGGAAACAGTCATATCACTGGAGTCTGTTCCCATCTGCCAAATCTCAGGGGAGGGGGAGAGATTGTAAAGCATAAATTTTCGAAATGTAATCTTTACCATGTCACTTTGCCTAGAGGAATGCATCTAGGATAATCAGCCTGATGCCAGTGCATCAGCCTGTACTCCAGTTGAGTTTTCTCATTATCTTGAATTTTTTGTACATTATCTTTTGTTCAAACTAGGATGTGACTGACTGGATCTCTATTTGAGATCTCTGCTTGCTTTCAGTCAATTCTGTGGTTAAAAGGGTAGTGAAAGCAACATACTTATTCATTATATCTAACAGATATGTGTAATAAGTGTTTCTGATAAGTACTTCCTAAGTGGAACAAGGCATATGAAGAAGCAGGAAAATGAACAGTAACTGTGACTGTCTTTCAGCAGATTTAACTAAGTAGCTGCAGGAGTGTCTTTTTTCAAGCTTAATGTTATCTCAATCAGAAGTGGTAGAGTCTGCATAAGGGGGAAAAAACCCCAACAAAACCAAGCCTGGCCATGTGACAGATCCTACATAGCCAGACAAGATTCTGCAGACACTTTTGTAGTTATCCATCCTGTCCTTAAAGCACAGTATTCTCTTCATTGTGATTTTAATACCTTAATTTCAGATTTTTTTTTTCTTATTTTGTACAGTGAAAATAACCCAAGATTCTAGCATTAAAGAAGGTTGTTTGGCATTAAAATATATCTTCAGAGCTGTCCTCTAAGTAAAACCAAACATATCATGCCTTTTCTTTCCTGCACCTATTACCTTCTATTGCAGGAGATTATTATTTTTTTTTCTATTACAGATTTGCTGTTTCTTTTCCTGATAAAAACAGGACTTTTGCGCTGTCTGAGGGAGAACATGTGTTGTTGGCAAAACTCTTATAAGGAATGCATTGAAAATGCTATCAAAAGCACAGAACAAGCTAATCATCTCTCAGACACAATATTGATTGCTTTCACTTTTAGCAGGCATAAGCTTTGAAATGTCAGTATGACTTTTTTTGGTTGATGTTTCTTTATTCTACTACTATTTTATAGTAAAGCATATATTATGAACTTGTCTTTCAAGTTCAGTGGTCTTTCAGGCATTACTTTTTTTCTGAACTAAATATATAATACACCTGTTAAGCATGACCTATTGGAACTATTGAACTGAAAATGTTTCAAATGTATGACACAATGGAATACATCACATTGTGTTTTAAACTTCCCTTTGCACAGCAATAAAATAAGAATGGTAGGGGGGATAGAATAGTAGGTGTCAGCTCTGTAGTAGAGATGATGTATGCTATGCATAGTGTTAAACGGCTGTTAGTCCTGTTACTGAAAATCTAGTTGTCTTTTTTATCCAAGTATATTAAAGCTGTGTCTTTGGGGAATGTTAAAGAAATCAGAATGTGAGCCTTCAGAAAGGATATAAAAGGAGTAGTAGCCTTAGAGATCAACTTAGGACGAGTTTTTCTGTATGTAGAAAGTCAGGTAGGATAAAGCTGGAAAAGAGGTGAAGAGATGCAAATAAATGGGGTGTCAGACAGCTGAATCACTGGTGGCAAGCGGTGACAGGTGGAGATAAAGTCAGAAAGGAAGAGAAAGTATTGAGGAGGTTCTTGAAAGCAATTCTGAGATCTGTATTATGAAATACCATATCACAGTATTAACATTTAAACTGATACAATATTGTTTTTTCTTTAAAATTGCTCAGTAGTTATAATAAAATTACTAGCCTTGCTATTAACCACCACTAGCCCTAGTAGCCGTGAACATTTTGGTGACTTGAGAAATGAATGAAATGGCTATGAATTTAGTCTGCGCTGTTACTTTTCATGTATGACAGACCATTGGCTTTGTAGCTGCTTATATAAAAAGTAGGCTTAATAGGTGAAATCAACTTTTGGTCGTAATGTGAAGCTAATAAATTAAAACTGGAGGAGTGTGAAGTGCAATAAATGAAAAGACTTTTCCTTGATATTTGAAAGGTGGCGGCCTAGGAGGACTAGAAGGAGAATTGCCAAATGCCTTTTTCTGTGAAGATATGTGTCTATATTACACACATGTGTACACGTGCACAGAGCGCAGTACCCTTAAGGTAGAGATTGCATAGTGGCTTTGTGGAAATGGAGAGCTGACTTCATTTTTATGAGAAGCAATGTAGAGGCATGAACTACTGTGACATGTTGCAGAAAACCTGTTTGTCAGGCTAATGTAGTCTAATTAAATATACAGTAATGAACTATATCTGAACGATTGGTGCTGAAGTTAAGAGTGCTAGGCTTTGGTTTTCTGTTGGGTGACACTATTCCTGCATTTACTCATCTCTACAACTTGTCTGTTAATAGCTGTAATGAGGAGCATAACAATTGTGAAAGAATTATTATCTTTTTCAGAAAAAGGGTATTGCAAAATTTGGCTCCTCCTTGCCAGCACCTCTCTTCCTTATTCCAGGACTTGAGTGACAGGGTAAGGCTTTGTTTGGAGAAGGTGGAGGACAATGTTCAGGCTCTGCTTCTTCACCGCCCCAGGCAGTGGGAAGGCAACTAAGTGTAAAGGAAATACAGAAAGGCAGAAGAACGGTGTGTCGAAGTGGCTGCACAGAAAAGGCCTGGGCAAGGCACAAAGTTGCTATTGTAGAGGGCGCAAAATTAGTATTGTAGAAACTTCGTATTATCAATACCTAGTAGTCCTGTTAGTTATGAAGGCTTAATGATGGCATATTCATCATCAGCATTGTAAAGTGAAAAATAGTATTCTGACGGGCAATTGAAAGAAGAAGGTGCTTTGGGTTGTATTACTTTGCAGTGATAGAGGGAGTGATTTCTTAATCTTTAGTACTGAAAAAAATTTAAGTGGAAAAAGTATAACCACATTCTTTCCAAGGTATGCTGCACTCAGACTGAGCCCCTCTCAGGGATAATCTAGGGTTCCATATCCCTGGTTAGATACACTATGTAGAAATGCTGGAGATGTTCAGCTTTCAATAACTGTGTAATCAGGGTTGTGATGCAGTGTTGGTAGGAATTTAGGGATACTGCAAGTGGGTTAGAAAGTACGTTTGCAGATAAAAGATAATGGACACCAAAAAGCAAAGTGAAGAAAAGGATGAATGTGGAGAGAAGAAAAAGGACCTATAATGATTTCTGAGACATTGGTGTTTGCAATGCACTTTCAGGCACATGCATGCCTATCTTGTATTTGTGTGTGTGTATGCATGCAATCCACGGGAAATTTCTGAAGTGCAGTTGACATTTGAGATTTCCAAATAAAATAAAGCTTATGAATTATTTTAGACACTTTGAACAGTTACTGTTGCCAACAGTTGTACTAGAAACCTACGAAGGAAGGAATATTTTTCAGGTTTCAGTTGTGGTGTTTTGTTTGGTTGGTTTGGGATTGTTTATTTTGGTTTCTTTTTTTTTTTTTTTTTTTTCCTTCTGTTTCCATAACTGGGCTGTCAGTGGAAAAGGCATACAAAGTGTACATACACCAATGGGTGGTAAGACACAGTGGTTTTGGATGTCGATCTGTTGAGTCTGGCAGATGAAAGGATGGGAAAGCAGGAGCCAGGAGTGGAATCTGGAAGCACAGAGGAATCTAGAAGCAAATGTAAATAAAAAGATTATTGGAACAAGGAAAAGATTGCCATGCATGTATGTGTAAGAGATCCTCCTTTAAGCCCAGTCTGCATGTGGTATGGATTTGATAATGCCTTAGAGGTGTATATCTGTAGTCCAACTCAGGTTTTTAGGTTTGAAAATGTCTGATACAGTCTCTGATATCGGACAAAACTAGCAGATATGTACAGGTTTTCATATTTTCTCTTTTTTTTTTTTTTGAAAATTTTTGTGGCATTAAAAGAGTAACTTGTGAGAACTCTTTATGAAGCCTAAAGCCCTCTCTCCTTTTCTTTTTCTCTAGGATCCCGTCTCCGCCAGGAGGACTTTCCACCACGGATTGTTGAGCATCCTTCAGATGTGATAGTTTCTAAAGGAGAGCCAACAACTCTGAACTGTAAAGCTGAAGGACGGCCAACTCCTACTATTGAGTGGTACAAGGATGGGGAGCGAGTGGAAACGGACAAGGATGATCCACGCTCCCACCGCATGCTGCTGCCCAGCGGATCTTTATTTTTCTTACGTATCGTGCATGGACGCAGGAGTAAACCTGATGAAGGAAGTTATGTTTGCGTAGCAAGGAACTATCTTGGAGAAGCTGTGAGTCGCAATGCATCTCTGGAAGTGGCATGTGAGTAGTTTTATATGATTAGCACTGTGTAAAACTTTATAGTTGCTTTTATGCTGTCATCTAGCACTTGCACACACTCAGCAGTCTGGGAGATAACAAATGTAGATATGTATGGCATTTTGTCATTAGCTATAGCTCTTAGTCAAGGCTTTTTTACATGCATTTATACAGTAGCGGTGACCATACGGAATAAGTGATTTATACTGAAGCAAGGTTTTAGCCAGCGTATAATCATGATTGGCACAAACATGGACAAAGGCTAATCTTCCTCTGAAGAATAATCTAATTTTTAAATTATGACTAAAGTTGGTTATACTGAAACTAATGTGGAAAAATACCTATCATTTAATATAAGGTGCACTGTCTGTTTCTCTTTATGTAGTCATCTGTTACCTCAACAGAAGCAGACAGCTTCTTGGTGACTCATGTTCTGTACTGCTAGAAACCTCAATATATGCTCCTCTATCATAAACTTGATACAGCCCTCATTCATTATGTGAATGGCAAGAGAAATTGTTGGCCATTTCTCATATCATCCAGAGCAGCCTTACTCTTTATCGATTCTCTTTGTATTAACAGAGAAGTCATCATGGCTCTTTCAGAGACCACCTGGCATGCATGATCTGCTTCCAGTAGAGTTAGCAGAGACCTTCATTATATTCACATAGCAAACAAGCTCATCATATATAAAATACAACTGTTGCATATTATTTTTTGCTGCTTAGTTATATGGGTTGAATAAACACTAATCTTTTTATTCAGAATATCAACTAAGGGTAGCTGTGTATCTTCACAGAGGTGTATTTTAGTAAATTTATGAATGCTGTACTCTTGCTGGACTTCGGTTTTTACCCCAGAGTTCTTCATCTGGCAGTAGTTTCACTAAAATGTGTTTGACTGAAGTATGGCTTTAGCACAAACTTGTATTGCTTAGTTGATAAAGAATGGATTTAAGTACACATTAGAAAGTATGTTGGTTTAAAGGGGGAAAAAAAATAAAAATCACAGAAGAGAAATCTTTATTCCTGATGTAGTCTGTAGACTATTATAGCTAATGTATATGTGATCTTGAGGCTTCAGTCTTCTCAGAAATTGCAAATAATGCCATTTTTTTAATATTTAGATGGTGGTATAAGCCAAGTAGAACAGACTTGTTCACTGTCTTTCACTTGTCATAGCCTAGATTCAGAATTGTTTCAAATAAAAAAAGAAAACAGTTTTGGCACACATTCAAGGCACGAGTTAATGTGTATCTGCCAATAAAGGCATCACAATGTTACTCAGTTTTGGTAGGTATTTAGGAATTGAGAAGGCCACCAATTTAAGGAAGGCTGAAACCTGGGTGAGTATGACTCTATATAAACATACTGGATTATTTCTGTCTTTGTACATGTGGTTTTTAAACTGTCTGTGAAATCCTGTGAGAGAGGCATAAACACTTTGAAATCTTTATTGCAATCCTGTTGAGATTCAGGTATATGTCGAAGTTCAGATCATTCAAGTTATACCTTGAGTCATCAAATTAAAGTGATTATTTTGAAATGTAAGTGTGCGCTATATGTCATCAGTTTTCACTGATCCCTACTTCACTGACTGCTGAGAGACTCTTGTTACAATATCCCCAGTCTCTGGAGTTATTGTTTTAACCACTGTAGCTGGTGGCAGGTCATGCATGAACTGTATGTGAGATAGTAGAAGACTTAAAAATAATACAACTGTGTTTCATTGTCAGAGGTATTTTAAAGCAGGATCATAGAACATGAAACCTGAGATCTGAAACCCTAGCCAAAGTTTTTGCAATAGCAACATGCATCTGACACCAGATTATTTTACTGTTTTCATAGCTTTGAAATTTAACTGACTGAATTCCTGAGTTAAATGGTTTAGCAGTCTAAAGCAGGCACTCCTGTTCCACTTCAACAGTGCTTTGTCTTTCCTTGGGCCATACTGTGGCTGTGATTGCAGGAAGGTCTTCATCAAAGAAAAAAAATGTAAATAACATGTACATTGCTTGTTTACTTAATTTTAGAGATTCTGCTGGGTTTACATTCACTGGTTTTAAAAAGCACGTGGCTTGACGTGTATCAAAGGCATCCTTTGGAGGATGATAGCAAAACTACCTGATTTCCCTTGGTTTTGAGACGCTTTTTAGTATGATTTTTGGTTCTAAATCAAGTTTTAAAGTGACTTTCAGAGAACAGATATTTTAAGCCTTTTAACCATTTTTTCTAATGTCAGCATTTCTGGACTGAAGAAGATGGGCAGGTCTGTAGCAGCCCACTTGCATGCTAGGGAAATGAGTCGTTGCTGACAGCCTGTTGTCAACAGTGAGTCCTGTTCACCTGTTCCCAACTGCTGCTGAAAACTGTTGAGTTGCCTGGATACTGCAGCCCTGCCCATGGGAGCCGGGACAGCCGCATGTGATCGGGTTTTACTTGTGCTATCTGTAATGGTGTTGAAAACTTCTCTTTCCACACTAAGCCAAGCTGTTTTCATCACCAGAAAAAGGACAGTTGTCCTTTGCTGACAACAGGGTTTTGGATTATTATCTAACTGTAGGTGGCCTCAAATTGTGCCATTATAGACAAACTGCTGCTTCTTACAGGTTTAAAATGGTTGAGTCTGCTGTTTTAGTGAAAGAATCAGTAATTGTTTTACTTTGCTTATTAAATTGTCAGTCACCAATAATGTGCACTTGCAACTTTTGAATGATTTATGAAGATATATTTATTGGTTTTATGTATCTGTTAAGTGTGTTCATGCTTATGCATTCAGATGATAAACAGTGTTAACTGTGGTTCATTCCCCCCCCCCCCTTTTTTTCCCCTCCATGGGCACCTGGCACAAAAGCAGTGGGATTGATAATCTTCTGATCTGTCCATATTTATGTGTAAAGACAGAAGAAAAACTCTTTAAGTGCAATTCAGTTGGGGCATACAGTGATTCAGAGCATAGTGTGGCCCATCTTGAATGCAATCATTTTGTCCTTTGTTTTTTTGAGTGATATTTTGTGAGTTGCTGAAGTCCCTAAGCTCTTTTTGATCAAGTAGCAGTTAACACCTTTCCAAAACGTGATGAATTTAGGTACCAGCCCATCCAAAGCATTTAAGTATGCTTTTAAATCCATGCCTATTCAGACCATGTATGTACAATCAAGGGCAGATATTTTTGTGCTGATACATGTCCTTAGAAAAATTGCTCTGTGCCAGTGAAACTGTGAAGAACTGTGATTTGGGAAGTTACTTAAAAAACATCATTAACGTACAGAATGTGCTTTTAGAATTTTTTTGCCTTTAATTCAGAAAGTCTTTATTCCAGAAGACATTTAGGAAGAAATAGGAGTTTGTGTTTGAAGGCACAATTTAGGATTGATATTACTTATTCTATTTCATTCTTCTTTTAATGCATTAATCCATGGTGTGCTTTGTGTGTGTTACTTTTTTCAGTAGGAGCTTCCTCAGAATGAAAAAATAATGCTAATGCTAGCAGCAAAATTGTTCTTCCCCTGTGTATGTGGCAAATTCTGATGTAGTATTTGTATGTTTTATGGTTAAATCATTAAAAATAGATGTTCTAGTCCTACAACAATTACAAAGAATTGTATTCAGAAGAGTAAAACGTCTTTCTTTTGATTTTGTGTATTAGAATATTTTTATTGAAACTGAACAAGCGTTGGCATTATAGAAATATGTCAATGCTCAGATTTTCTTGGGAGGATTTTAGAAAGGGAAGTAGGCTTGAAATAGTTTGATCTTTCATGAAACTACTTTCATATTTGAAAGCCAGAAGTTTTAAAATAAAAGCACAGTTTTTCACAATGTACGAATTGACACAATTGAACCTATGTGGTGGAGTTTTCCAGTGGGAATATCAGGAGACACATTTGCAATTGCGACTGTAGCTAGGATTTCAGTTGCAAGCACTGGGGTGCCACATGTAAGCAAGTGAAAGAGCACGAGGGTCCTCGCACTGACTCAGGCTGCCTCTGATCTAGCCTGAGTCAGTGGCAGCCCCCAGAGATAGCAGCTGTAGCCCCAGGTGTTAAATATGTGACAGCAGCTTGATCTATCGACCACTCTAAGAGGGGGCTTTGGCCTAAATGAAAATTCATGAAAAATTGATGAAGTCCCTAGATTATTTTTTTCCCTTTTCCTTTTCCAGTGCTGTGCCAATGCAGTGAGGAGAGATTAAATGAGGTGTTGAACGCTTTAGTGGCAAGGAGGTTGTGGTTCAAAGGTCAGGGGTCAAGGGAGGGGAAGAAAGACCAATTTTCTACCTTACTTTCCTTTAAAAGAAAACATGCGGCTTTTCAGATTAGCTGGGATTTGCTGCCATTTTAATATAAGAATAAAGCTTAGGAATATTCACAAATAAGATTCTTTTCTGCATGGGTTGGCAAAGGGTGGGAGTGTGTGGGTTGTTGCTAATAGAAAACAGTGGAAGACTGAGTCATAATTCAACTGGAGAACCAGAAATAGATTGAATGTTGTAATGGCAGTATAAATTTGGGCTTCCATCTTTCTGAGTCTGTGCTTGAACTGAAGTCATTTGGAGAAAGAAGAGGTCTTGCATTATTTATATGTCACAGATTGCTTGAATAGTAGGCTTTGGAACACTCTCCAAACATAATGATCCTGTTTATGGTAGATCCAAAACTGAATTATGTTTTTATCTGTAACAAGAGAGGTTATAGTAGTATGCTGAGTTTAGTGTGAAGAGTCACAGGTGTATTCCAAAGCAAGCATAAGCCAGATCTTAAACACGGGAGATAGTAATTTTACCAATAAACCAGATATGTTTTAATATTCAGTGAATAAAGGCTGGGAGGTATGAAATATATGCTATGCAATCATCTGTGTATCATGATGCTAATGACTGTTTGCTGGAGCATGTGCAAAAGGCTGCAATATGTTCATAATAATGGAGTTAATAATAATTTCATTTGAGGTATTCAGCATAAAGACCACCTGTAAAATAGGATTAAAAAAAGAGCGCAATGTATGTGACTGTAAAATGGGTGGATGATTTTTTTCATCTAACTTCTGTTCAACATATGAGTTAAATATAAAAATTGTTATGAAATCCGTTACTGGTAATTTCAAAGTCTGATTTGCTTTGGGGTTACCCTCATGTGGAGAGTACATCCTGTTCATTTACTTACACCCCTCTCACTCTCATCCTTCTAAACAGAGTGTGAAAAGCTTCCTGTCTGAGCTGGCAGTCTTTTGCTCTCATCAAGACAGAAGTAATTATTGTAGAAATTGAAATGCTGGAGACTGTGGTCCTGTGGATGAGCTATATCAGGACATTGAAAAGCATTGTGCTTTTTCTTATTCTACGTTTCTCTAAGAAGAAATATAACAAACCATGCCTATTATCACAGCACACTTAATGAAAATAAAATTCCCCTCGTAGAAGAAAATAAATAAAATTGTGTCTGATTAGATAATCTGGGGAAAAAGCAAATTTCATAAGATGCGGAGGAGCGCTTCAAACCTCTGTACTTCTGCAGCTTGCAGTAAGCAATTTCTGTGGATTAGGATGAAACCATTGGGAATACCATTGTTAGAAACCATTACATAATACAGCATTTCTGTATAGGACGTAATTTAATTCTTACAGTTACTATTAGAAATTAAAGAGGTTAATAAATACCAATGAGTAAAGCCGTATCAGATAAATCAAGACCTGACTGATGTCTCATCACAAAGTTTCCTTTTGAGCCAAGAAAGTAGTTCTGTTTATTTACTTCATTAGTTTAGCTTTTAGCTGAGAATGTGTTTCTACTGCTTCTGAATTCACCTGGGATAAGAAACCTAGATATTTGAGAGGGTGTGGTTTTTGTACCAGTAGCCAGAGTGAACTAGAATTTTCATGATAGAGGTGCTCTTCATCAGGATAAGCTAAACTGTATCTCCTGTCATTAACACATTTCTCACAAACTGTTTAAGATTGTGCTTCAGCATTGATGCCTTCAACATGGACAAAACCAGTACTTCCCGTCATCATCCACTAGGATTTAGACCGATAACTGCATTGTTACATCTTTATTTCTTATCCTTTGAGCTCCACCTGGACATGCAGATTTAAATGTTTAGTTCAAGGCTAAAAATGCTAATGACTCCTCACATTTAAGAGCTATCACACTGATGGTAGATCCAAAGGTATTTAACATGATTTCAGTCATAATATCAAACTATACAGTGCCTGCAGGTTTCTCCAGACCTTGTTCTTGTTCTCCATTTTCTTTTTCTTGCTCTTTTCATACTGTGGTCATCTTATAATAGATTTTTTTGGTAGGTGTTCACAGCACAATGAGCTCTAAAGAAAGACATGCAGGTTCACACAAAACAAGCATGCTTGGGTACCAGAAGAGTGTTTGCTGTGAGCACTTAAGCTCAGCTGGTTATGTGTACCAAGAAAGGTACACCAGCCTGGCAAAAAGTTTCCTTAACAGCTGGAAGTTGGTTCCATTATGTGAACTAATTTCTTCAGAACAGGTTAGTGTGTCTTTGCAATGTGCTCTCATGCACTGTGTAGTCATAAAGTCTGCTAGCATTCCCAGCATTTCTGTAGTAGAAATAGTTTCTCACATCCAGAAATGGTTAGAGAAGCTTTCTGTAGGATCTCTAATTTATTTCTGGAATTCTTATGCCCAGGATCTACACTTTTTTCCCCACCTAACAGAAGTTTCAGTGTCACATTTTTAGAAGCTATTTGCAGTGTGCTCAATCTGATTCTGCTTCTAATAATTTATTGCACATTTTCTCATTTGATTTTTATTGGCTTCCTTCTTCCCCTTGCCTTTGATTGTATTTTATTTTTTTAAATCAAATCCTACTGTTTATGTAACTTTGAATGCTCTACCTGAGAAAATGTTGACAGCTAAGGAACTACTGATGACTTACAGAAACCTTGAAAGAGATCAGCTATTGGCTGATCTGTTAGTGTGCGTGTCGTCATGTACTGATTTTTTTTGGTTGACATTTCTCTGATTTTTAGTTCATCTGGGAAATGAAGGAGAAAAAGATAATGCTGCATTTTTACAACTCTGTTCCTTTTGCTCAGAAGCCTATAAGCACTATTTGAATGTTAATTGAAATATTAGCTATTGTTGACATATGCTTCAGTCATGTACTATTCTGCGATGTCAGATAGGCTGAAAAAAAAGGTACTTATTTGAAGCCCTACTTCAGACCATTCCTTTGCAAATGTTGCATGATCTCAATTCTAACAAAGTTCATTACTATGGTAATTAACAGTAATTATTAGGGTGAAATTGGTGGATGTTTTATATATACACATATATATATACACGTGTATATAGTTTTTCTATTCTTAATCATTATATTTGTTTGAGAACGCCAGAACCTTATCCTTCTTCCTTATTTCTTTTTTTTTTTCCTGTCTTTGTTCAGATTGTTCTTCCCCCTGTTCCTGTTCTTAGAGGACTAAAATTTAATCATGGCTTTGGTGATACTTCCACTTCAAATGCTCCCACAGATGTTATATTTTGAATAAGTTTCTAATTTTTAATATTTGGAATTTATGTGGGAAATGAAGTGGTGGTTTTGTTCTAGTCCTCTTGCTTGAATTTCTCAAGTGGCACTGATGTGAATGTATACTGATACTTTGGAAATTGCTTCATCGTGTTAGAGGAGGGAGGCATACACAGTCACTTTCTGCTGTCTCATAGATCTGTCTGCCACTGTACAAAGGGATGTAGAGATGTAAAGAATTGGGAGCCCTGGATCACTGAGTCCCCTGTATTCTACACAGCTGTATTTTGTAATTCTATTCAGAAACATTTCAAGCTGCGCTTTGAAAAGCAGTTTGATTGCTTTCCCCTTTGTCCTTGAGCTCACTCTGTTCCCTGTTCTGTTGGAAGACTGACTTGGAACTTAGGTCTTCCAGTGGTAAGAAAAACAGTTCTAGTATTTCCAATGTAAACATAAACATGCTTTATTTATGCTTCTGCTTGTGATCTGATTTTCCTTTAGTTTAGTTGTTTTCTCTCCTTTGTATTCCTAGGCCACAGTGGTATCACTTATCTCTACTATTGCTAAGTTAAAGAAGAAAAGCTCATGGGTTCTCTTGGAAAATACTTGCTTGATCCTAGTAGTCATTCTTCACCTGTTCTAGTCTGCATACATTTTCTGAGACATGGGTGGGTAGATTGCGTATAATGTTTCAAGACTTGCATGCTGTGCATTATGAACTAATGTTAATAACTACCTTCACTGTTCTCTTACCTACCAGTCCTGTGATCATGTTTAACTCTTTTAAGCATTTGGTAGCTCATAGTCATTCTATAGTAATCTGATGCAGATCTTTCTCTTCCTCTGTAATTTGTAACAGATGAGCTTCTACTTTACTGTAAACTTCCCTGTGATCAGTTTGAAAGCATATGACCTTGCACTTTCTAATTTTCCACTTCATCTAGTGTCTCCTACACTAGTCTTCAATGTCATCCAGTTCTTCCTGTTGAATGTGATCCTCCTGTTGGGTCCTGCTGGGCTTGTTGCCTAATCTTGTATGCCAAAGTAGAAGGTGGCCTTGGCATTCAAATTTGGCAATTTTTTAATCCACCTGCATCTTGCTGGAGGACTTTGCTTCTACCAATTGGACTTGAACTTGCCTCTTGCAAGTTATGCAAAATCATTTGATGAAATAAATGGGAAAGAAACAAGTTTCTGTCAGCCTATGAACAGAATACCAGCCCAGCAAGGTTAAACCATGTGAACATTGTTTGTGGGAAGGAAATAATTTCACTGATTCTTATTCAGCTTCAGTTACAATCTCAAAATACCAATCCATACATGAGAATCTGAGGAAAAATATCCCTGGCTTGAGCAGATAAGGCGAGTAGCAGTCTTGCAAAAGAATTTACATTGGTTAATCTTTTGAATTATTTTTTAGATCATAGTGTATCCAAGAAGTTCCCCATCTGCTGTATACATGTACACACACAAGTATAATTTAGAAGAACGTAGCTGTGGAAAAAGAACAAAAGAATTCATTGCAACTCTCTGACTTCAACTTTTGGAAGTAATTATTCAGTGCTATATGTAGTGCACTTGGTGACTGACAATATTATAAACGCCTAAACCTGACAGATAATAGGATGATCACTTTGTCTTTTAGCAGAGATGGATATTAAATGGAACTTTAGGTGCAGGAACTTTAGAATGTAAAAGTTCCTGTGTTTTGTCCAGAAGAGCACCACTGAGGTAGTTATAAAAAACTTCTTAGTTTTTATTTTATATGGAAGAAAGAAGTTAGTAATGATGAAAGAAATAAAAGAAATCAGTGTTCTCAGGACAGCTTTCAATTTATTTCCATGGAAAATGCAAATTCTTCACAGGTTTTACATGCACATACAGCCTTTGGAATACTCATATTATCAGCTGTTAGTATGAATACACATTTTGGTTGCAGTGTGGTCACACGGTGGTTTTGAGAATGATACATTTTTATTGTTTCTTAGTTTTGAAAGCTGGGACTATGATCTCAGTTTTCAGGAGACCTTTCCTCTTTTACATCGGTGGCAGCGGCATAATGGCCTACTGGGTCACACCAGTTGGTCCATCTAGCACAATGGTCTATCTTGGATAGTGACAGATGCTGTTTAGGACAACACATGAGCTTAAACACTTTGAGTGACTCATTCCCCTCATGGATTCTGGGGAAGTACAATTGTTTTTCTTGGTTGGAATCTGAAAAAGGCACAGGTAGTGGAAAACCTGTAGTAGTTGAAAGCAGCTGGTATGAGTGAAACACTGTCACCTTAGTCATTGAGATACTTGTTATCTTTACTGCAAGATTGTCTTTATGAAAGAGATGTGTACAGAGAGTTAAGAGTTTCCTTTCTCTGCACCTCTTTTCTCTTGAAGTATAGAATATTTAGAGTGTTTTTAAGTTAAGTTGATAGCAAAGCCCATATGAGAGCACAGTTTGGGTAAAAATTAGAAGTTACTGAAATAAACTGGTGTCGTGGTTTAACCCCAGCCAGCAACTAAACACCACGCAGCTGCTCACTCACTCCCCCCCAACCAGTGGGATGGGGGAGAAAATCGGGAAAAGAAGCAAAACCCGTGGGTTGAGATAAGAACGGTTTAATAGAACAGAAAAAGAAGAAACTAATAATGATAATGATAACACTAATAAAATGACAACAGCAATAATGAAAGGATTGGAATGTACAAATGATGCGCAGTGCAATTGCTCACCACCCGCCGACCAACACCCCGCCAGTCCCCGAGCGGCGAATCCCTGCCCCCACTTCCCCGTTCCTATACTAGATGGGACATCACATGGTATGGAATACACCGTTGGCCAGTTTGGGTCAGGTGCCCTGGCTGTGTCCTGTGCCAACTTCTTGTGCCCCTCCAGCTTTTCTCGCTGGCTGGGCATGAGAAGCTGAAAAATCCTTGACATTAGTCTAAACACTACTGAGCAACAACTGAAAACATCAGTGTTATCAACATTCTTCGCATACTGAACTCAAAACATAGCACTGTACCAGCTACTAGGAAGACAGTTAACTCTATCCCAGCTGAAACCAGGACAACTGGAAAGTTAAATGAACCTTTTCAAGGTATGTCAGGATGGCTTTTTCTTCTAGCAAAGCATCTTGGTTACTAAAGAGTAAATGGCAAAAGAATTTAACTTGAAATTATTTTTTGAAAGTATTTCCTTTTGTGTTCAATCTACGCTGTTTCTGTCTTCTCATTTTTATATATTTCTTTTATATTTCAAATTTAGGATCAGCACCTAGAAATCATGTCTTCCTCAAGTAGTCTAATTCTTGGGTTGATTAAATTATGTTCACTCTTTCGATTGTTGGAAGGGGAGATAAGTAGCCTGCAGTTTGGACACTCAGCTGGGAAACGTGATTTAAGTCACTCTAGATGCTAAAGATACATGTGTTAGAGCCCCTATTCATTCAATTAGCACATATACAATTCTTATTCTCCTGGACAAGCAACTTAATTTCCTGATTCAAACCTGTAAATTCCACTCATAGAGTTGCATGCCTAAAAGTCAGTGGTGGGAATACTAAACATCAGTCATGTTTTCTTTGAGATTCAGAGCCATCTGTTCGAACTCATGTATCTTGTTGATTGCAGAACCAGGAGCAGAAGCCAAATATTTTGATTGGTGGTATCTTAAGAGTATGAAGGATATTCTTCATTTTATTTGCCTCCCTCTGCCTACTCTAAAAAACAGGTGACACTCATTGTGCTTTTGTTCAGATTGTGTTCCCATTTGAGCAACATCTGATTCTGAATGTATTAGTTCCTGTAAATTTTGGACTTTTAACAGATGTTATATGTATTACATAAACTTTGATTCTGTAAATCTTACTGAAAGATGTGGAAACACCCCACCCTCCGGGAGCACTTCATATAAATAAACTTTTCAGAAAGTGGGCCATAGGGAAAGAAATTGCAGAAATCCAAACAAAAAAGTTTCCTTTGTCTCTAAGAAATTGACATCTTACAAAACCAAAGCAAAAGCAAACCAACCAACCAAAAAACACCCACCCCCCACCCCCAAAAAAAGCAGGAAAAAAGAAAACCAAGAAAAAAAATGGGTGGTGGTGGTACAGTTTGATCTGCAAATTGTTGTAGAATTACTTCTTTCCCTACCAGTGTCATTAGTCTAAATATCTCCACTGAAGCCCATGCTTTCACATTTGTTGTGAAATTGGAAATGGGGAGTTTGGGACAGAGCCCTGGATTTTATCTGGATTTTCTTATCAAATAACTTGGTCAA
The DNA here is from genome assembly GCF_026419915.1 of Harpia harpyja. Lineage (NCBI taxonomy): Eukaryota > Metazoa > Chordata > Aves > Accipitriformes > Accipitridae > Harpia > Harpia harpyja. The sequence goes on from NC_068947.1 coordinate 31,181,185, forward strand.
ATTTGTAAGGACTTGTATTCACTTGCTAGAATAAAAGCTTGCCTTTGACTATTCTTTATATAATTCACTTGCTAATTTTGCCATTCATCAAAATATTTTGACTCGTTATCATAAATACACTGTGCATATGTGCAGATCTAGGTTTATATGTCACTTTTCTCATTATACACTTGCATACTGAACAAATGAGAACTTGGTTTCTGTCTTATCATACCCCTTTCCCAGTTGTTTTATTCCAGTGCTGCAGATGTGCTTAAAGATAGTTTAATAATACTAATTTTCGTCTCTTGGAAAGAATTTCACTTTTGCAGAATGCTTCATTATGAGGAATGGATGTAAAAAGTGGAAGTTAAGAGCTATGAGAAAGGAACAGTTTTGTATCAGCATGACATCAAGTCCCTATGAGTGACATGCAGAACTGGTGAACAAACAGGATATAGTGTGCAATGTATTTATTAAAATCACATTTATTTGCTAAAGTTATGCGAATATGAACTCTCAAGCTATAATGAAATATTGGGAATATTGTTTAGGATCTGTACAGTGTACAGTTATTTAACTATCATATATATTTTATATATATTATAATTTTTATATATATAAATATATGTGTATATGTGTGAAATACATATACACTATAAACATATCTTTTTAAAAGTAGGCTCTATCATTGATGCACATTAAAATTCTTAAGTGATGGATACTGTTGGGGTTTTAGTGTCATCTGTCACTGTGCTTCAAAGAAGCTTCTTTGTCAGGCACACAGTGTGCACATTACAACTGGGGTATGAAATGTATGTATTTCCATCCATTCTCACTGTATACTAAAGCCAGTCTATGACGTTGTGTACTCTTTTTGATCTCTTTCCATTAGTCCAATACATATGCAAATAATTACAGAAGAAATACTAAGTTGATAATTTTTTCTGATTTTTAGTAGTCCTCTCTTCAGCCTTCACGCCTCTGCTGTGATACCTATCAGATATTTGTAAAAAAACTTTTTTTTTTTCTTTTTCTAACCAAGTAGACTAAAAACAACCATAGGAACTCAAGGGGCAGTGTTAGTAAGGATCTCTACTTGTCTCCATATGTAGCATCAGCTGCGGGGAATATGTGTACATTAATGCCAGCCATTTTTTCCATCACCTATCCCAAACTCCTTAGTTGAGGTGACCTCTGAAGTGCCTGCTACAGTGAGTGATGGAGTTATTGAAATCCAGCGACACCGTGACCCTGACCTCCTTGTGGCCTTGGTTTCACTCATCCATCTTCCTAGCCCCACAGGCTGTGATGTGCTGTGTGGAGACAGGATTAAACAAGTGTGAATAAACAAGTTCAAAGCTTTCTGTCATGGCTGCCAACACAGAACATCAGGAAAATGAGACATTAATAACTCAGTGCTGGGGAGGTGTGTTGTTTTGCCATAGGAACACCTGGGGAAAGTACCACTTTCTATGTTACAAGTTTTCTGCATGCCAGGAAAAGTTTGCTTAAGACTTGTGTGAAGGGTGCAAGATTTGGCTTGCCATTCTTCTTAGTCATGAAGCTGGCAGCAGTCAGACCAGAAGTAGAATACATCATCCAGAAAGGTGCTGAAAAACCTGCTATGAAAGCCGCACCCTTTGCTTGTATCGTGTGTTATTTGGGCTATGAATCATCAGAAGTGATTGGAGGGGTTTTTTTGTGGTTTTAACCTAATCTATTTATAAGAAAAAACAGTCTGAGGTGTGTTGCAAAGATTATTCTCTTAAGGAAAATCTTACAAGAGCAGTTTTGTACTTTGTCATAAACAAAACTTTTTTGTTATAATATGATTTCAGGTTGAATCTGTTTCTGTGGGTAAGATGCTGAAATAAGATACACTTTTCTGGTTGTGACAGGGTTTAGGTAGTGTCTGTCTTCTCTTTGTCAAGACACTCTCTTTACCCTGTGGCACTTTCTGATCAGTTGACTAGTTGGTGATTAAATACATTTATTTAGTTCAGTGGGTCAGAGATGTTGTAGTGGGTAGAAAATTACTGATGGATTATCAGTTTCATCACCTCTGACACCTGGCCTTAGCATAGTTCATCATCTGAGAATTCATAACACATTTGCCTGAGCAATAATATGCTCAGCTACCTGTGTGATTACGGATCTAGGTACTGGGAATGTTGTGTTCAGGATTGATAGGACAGATGTCAAAGAAATTAGAAGCGCATCATCTTTTTTGGTGATAAAAACATTCATTAGTACCAACTACTAAAGAGTGTGCTAGGGTCAGTAGCAAGCTTAGTAAGTTACAAAGCTGTAATTCACTGATACTTGTCCTTTCCTGGAGTGTTTCAAGAAATAAAAGTGCTTTTCAGAATTGGAGGAGCTTTGGCTTTAGAGTAAGTGAACACTTATGAGGCAGAAAATATGTAATGATTTTTTAAGTCTAAAACTAGCAAATTCATACTGAAACAGGTATCTTTTTAGAGGCCTCTTAATTTCATTCCTGTTACACAGTAAATATTATGGACTGACAGCCTATCTAAGGTTAGTTTTTTTCCTAGATTCCAATCCTGAAATTACTGTGCGCAAGCCCAGTTGGAGATGGTGCACTACTGTACTTCTAGGTTACAAAAATCGGAGACTTCTTATGTTGAAATTTGTGACAAAACGGAAGGATGCCTGAGAGATCTACTGAACGAAGAGGAAGGACCATTTTAGACACCTGAACATTGTCAAGGTTAGCAAAGTAACAGTGGCTGTCATGGTGGGAAGTTATTCCTCCAAAAATTCCTCTAATATTTGAGATCCATCTCCTCAGTGGTTTCTGTTGTTCCTATAATTTTTATTTGTATCTTAACAAACTAAATAGATTTCCACTCTTCCTCATGGGACTACTATTCTACTGGTTTGTCTACTTGATCACTGAACAGAAGGTCCATCAAATATCTCTGACTTCAAAGAGGTTCAGGGAGCACTCATGCCTTCTGTATTCTGATCTTTAGAATATGAGTTGCTATTTTATTCTACTTCTCCACACTTACTTGTAGCATTATCTATCCTCATAGCATCTTCCCACCATATTTCTACAAATCCTTTTCAAGTATGGGGCATTGGGTGTTAAATATAAAGCTAGTTTGAAATTGCATAGGTATTCAATAACCAGATATCCAACAGTTCTTTTATCAATTAATTCTTTTCTTGAAGGAAAGTTTTGCTACAACGTGGGAATGGCTAGTCAAACAAACTCCTGCGCTTTAGCCTGTGATTTTACTGAATAATTCTTGTGTTTCTCATCTGAGTTATGCACTTCACAAAGTTACTTGATTTTTCTACTAGGTGTGCTACCTGTTGTGTACAAGTAATAAGGGAGGAGGAAGATGAGGAGAGAAAGAATGGTAAATGACTGGGATGAAAAAGAAAGGGCAAGGATTTGTTAAGAAAAATACTTTTTGTTCTTCAGCAATTAAGGCCCGATGGTAAGATTTTTCTTTTTTCTGGCTTTATTGGAGCATCTTTTTTTTTTTTTTTTTTTTTGTCATTTCAGAGAGAAAAATAACTGCAGTTGTTATTTCCTCCTGATGGCATATCTTTATTTCCAGTAAACACTCAAAATATAAAACAAACTTAGAGGCCCCGGATAAGAGGGACATACCCTCCCCTGTTATTGAAATAACTTAATGTGTGGAGCTATATTGGAATATAGCAGTTATAGAACATCTGCTATATTCTTCTTGTTTGTTGTGTATCATAGTTCACTGGAGAGACACTTGCAGTGTAGTTGTGTTTATTTACCTTAATTTAAGGATGCTGCTGTCCTGTAACTTTGAGTTTACTAGCTTTCCCTGAACATTAAGTGATACTTAAATGTCACTTTATAGGGTTTGAATAGTTATCTCTTCCTTAAGGCATATTTTGTAGTCTTGATAATGAAAGGATAAGAGGTATAGTTTTTCAGAATGTGTTGTGATGTGCAGTGATCTACCATAGTGGAACTGGACATCAACTTTAGCCAAAGTTACTGCTGCTGAAGTAGAACCCAGTGACAGAGTAGGCGTTTAACAGCTGCGCAAAGGGGTGTAATATGAGTGTGCTATCCTACTGTTGGCATCTCAAATAAAGGATTTGAAAATGGTATATTCAAAATGCCATAGCTGACTTGCAGAGAAATGTCATTAAAACATCTGAAAAGTTTATAGGACACCTTACGTTCACTTATTTATAGATTTGTGAGTTGTTGGCACTCCTATCCTAAGGTCTTCATTTTACCAATCTTGTGTGTACCTACAAAGACTAATCTTGGCGTCAGAAAGTGGCATACAAAACCCAGTCCTTCCAACAGATGCTTGATTTAAAGCAGGTGAAAATGTGCAAGTGATTTAAATCTTAATTTCACTAAGAGCTTTATTAGAGGCAATAAAAACATTATTTATAAATAATAGAAATAGCACCAGCTTCTTAGCCCAAATATCAGATATACAGCATGTACTATAAAAGAAGTATAAAGGGAATAATGGACATGATTTATTCAGAAACAAGTCAAACAAATGTCAGTTCCAAATGGCTGTATATTTAGGAAAATTATGAAAATTAACAGGGGAAAAAAAATAAATGCCCAAAGAACGAGTGTCAAACGTGGGGGCTTTTTTGTTTGTTTTTCTTTTTCTTTCGTCTCATGGCACTCCTATGTTTCCTATGTTGTGAGTGACTTGTGAAGCAAATTTATCTAATACTGTTTTGGGCTGTTGACCTCAAAGATGCAATTGAGCATACTGATGTATGTAGTAGTGAAGTGAAATCCAACATTGGTGAAGAAATTTCAAGTTTGTTTATTGTCATTATTATTAATTTTGCAAAGTGGTCCAGACAACACAGCCAGAATGGGGTTTCACTGTATGTGGCTTTGAGCAAGTCTGACTTTTTAATCTATAACCCACTGGACTTCATGAAAGATGATGTGAGGGAGTTTTTAGAGAAGTGTTACTTTCATAATTTAAAGTGTAATGAAGCTTCTATGTTGGCATTGTACCAGCTATTAACAAATGTTTTTATAGAAGCAAAATTGTTTGTTTTACTTCTGTAGTGGGCTAATAGTCATGTTTAAGGTTAAAGAAGTCATAACCCTTAATTCTTACAGTTTTTAATCTAGTGGGTTTTATTTCTGAGAGGCTTAAAACCCAATTTCTTTTCCTTTCCACTCTTTAGGTCTTTCAATACCTAATTCCTATCCGTCTTTTAAATCATAAACAACTTCAGGATCCATTTAATATAGCAGTTCCATAGAGACATCCTTTAATTCCAAATAGTTTACAAGTATGACACTTGAAACCTTTAATGTCATGTGCACCCAAAGGGGAAAGATGCTTTGAGAGGAGGTAAAATGATTGATTTTTCTTTTTCTTTTTTTTTTCCAGAGGATTAAACTACAGTTTTATTACTAGTACTAAAATAAGTCAGACCCAAACCTTACAGTCAGTGCTTGTATCAGTTAACCAATGAACGGATCTTGTTCAAGTTCTTAAGTTCTTTCATGGGTTCAAAATGCTGTCACAATGAAAATGAAGCTGAGTTAAAGCTTTGTAGAAGCAGACTGCGGGAACAAAATTTATTCTTTTTATTCAGTTTGTAATGTCCGTTTTATAAAGTATTTGCTAGTATAGATTTTTATTTCTTCCTTTTAGGTATTATTCCTTCCACATTTTGATTAGAATGGATGAGAAAGTGCTGTGGTTTCAGTTCTTTCTTCTGCTACAGACTTTTAGGTATTACCACCCCTATTTTACAAATTGTGAGCCAATACTTCTTTATCTCAAAAGAGTTTATGAGGCTATATTGCTGATGTGAAATGCTAAGATAATGCTAGTACGGTAGGTAGCTGTGAGACATTCTGCTCCTGTTGGTATAAGAGCACTGTTCACCCATTGGATATGATCAGTGTTTAACAACACATGCAGCTTTGTACACAAGTTGTTCTTTTAGCCCAGAGAGACTTCACGTGCATATGGCTGCTTATTTTCTTACATGTCTGCAAAAGTACCTTAGTTTCAACTGCCTACTTGATTTTTCTTTTGATAAATGTTTTGAATATATTGAGAAGGGAAAAATGATAAGAAGGCATTAATCTAGAGGGGATTATCTCAAAGTGTGGAAGAATATATGCAGTACTTGAAATGACTTTTAACCCAAGTTTGATATTTGACTTGCTTTAGAGTTGATAATATCCTTTTGAGATCTCTGTTTTATAATCAACCTCATTAATTCTTCTGACTTCTCTTATTTCTCTTTATTGACACATAAGATGTATTATTTTAGAAAATGAATTCCAGTTCTTTGTCACAATTCCCCGTTACAAAAATGAAGTAAGGTTAAACTACACATACGCTTATAATATGACAATAGTTCCGCTCTTTCACTGGGGGAAGCATGCAGGAATTATCAAGTTAGACCCTAGAATTTGCATCAATTGTTGTGATGTCAAAGCTGCCATATTAATATTCTTAGTTTTCCATTTCAGTGGTTAAGTATAATACAGATCAATCTAATGAGGTTTTAGGTACACTAAGTACTTCTTGCTTTTACAGCTGTATGGTCTTGAGTTAAAAATAAGCTTTTTAAAACATATAGTCATAACTGATAAAAACTTGTAGGTTTAAAATAAAAGGGGAATTTAATCAGGAAGGAAATTAAGTACATAAGTTTTACTTGATTTTTCTTAAAACCGAACACACTATCTTTGTACTGAGAAGTAGTGTTTAAATCTTTATAAATTTATAGAGTTTGTTTTGACCAAGTTTTTGGGTGGCCTTAGGTGAGTGTAAGAATGAAAACTGTTGTTACAAAAGAGAATTATCTTTAACGGTTATTGGGGTAGATGATGCTCATTGCTTTAATATCCAGGTGTGTTAATGTATTTTTCCCACCTAAATACTGAGAGGAAAAACAAGAAAGCTTCCTAAAAATGAATGCAGTGCTTAGATTGTTAGATTCAGAGCTGCAAAAACAAAGCCTTCTCAAATTCATGACGGGAGTGTGAAGATTTTTTATATTCTATTCTAACCCAAGGCTTTGTTCAGTGTACTGTGTTTTGCTAATATTACAAGCATTAAAGCATATTAAAAAAAAAATAAATTCTTGTGATCTCTTATCCTGATAGCACAACGGTCTGGTAAAATGATGTCACCAACCATGTCTGATGGATTTAAAGTTGAATATTGGTGGCTTGTATTTCCTTTTTCCTAACTTTTCTCCATTTCACTGGTCCTCGGGCTGGTATAAGCCTGCGTTGCTTGCATTCTATATATGCAACATAGACAAATGTGGATGCTTCTGTGGTGGTTGCCAGCCAGAAGCCACAGGAAATTGTGTGCACAGAAATGGTGGGGGTTTTTTAGTATAATTAAATCTGAAGAGGAATCAGCAACAGAGAATCAAGCCCTGTCTCCTAAACGTAAACTATGAGCAGTTTGATGAATAAACTGGCCTTTCTAACTTACTAGTTTTTAAGAAATTTAACCACTCCATTTCCTTATGGGTCCCTGTGGAGATGCTTTTTAACAAAAGAAATTGTGGGTTTTAGACAATACATGAGTATCGATTATAATTTTTTTTTACTTTTTTTTCCCTCTCTGTTTTCTTTAGAGCTTTAACAGGGTTCTAGTGTAGAAGATAATTATTTTGCTGCTACACATTTTTACTAGGGAATAAGATACTATTGGTTTATTTTAAGCTATCTGAGATTTTTAAAGACTCTTTCTTAAACTTCATTTCAGTAAGAGGCAGGTATGTAAAGATAAACCAGAAGTTATTTTGACTTCTTGTGGCATGTATGTTTGAAAACTAATACAGTGTGATTTCTAACAAACCCCCACTTCTTTCAGTAGCATCTTTGAAATGAACTGGCCTAGGAACTTTGGACTATCTCTCACAAATTTACTTTTGGGTGAAGATCCAGTTAAATAAAACTGAGAAGTGCATGGAAGCAGGAAGGAGGGTGATTTGTGCTGCTTTTCCATTTTTGCCTGTTTCTGACTTTTGGTTGGCATGTATGTTTGAGAGGCACTCATGGCTCCTGTCATGCCAGGTCTAGGTTGATCATAGAAATATCAAGTCCTGACTTGTTTGCTGGGGTGCTTAAGTATGCTTGGGTGTCAAATCTTAGGTTGCAAGCCACCATTTGAATAGTCTAGGTTAGCAGAAGCAAAAGCAGGGCAGACTGATTTGTTATGTAACAATGTAGATCTGTTCTTCTCTTAAATCGGGTATGGCAGAGGCATTTACTTGTGCAATGTGCTTGTTTTGGACAATGTAAAGTGAAGTATTCGTTATGTCTGGGAGGGGTGTTTTTTATATATATAAATCTCATTTACATATATATTTACGTAGATAAAGGGTGGCCTGTCAAACATTAATTCTGCTTTATTATAGTGGTGTGTAATTACATAACCACGTACATAATTTTCTGATGGGCCACAGTCTGAGTCAGTGCCTAAAATAGATGGTGCTTAGTTATTTTTTTGCACCTTGCTTGTTCAGTGTTTTGCTCACACTTCACTTGCTGTGTATTGCTGAAGTCTTAATTTAAGTGGGGTGGTATTTTTTCCTCTGTAAAGTTTTTAGTGCCTATCTTGAGTACAAGAAGTAGCACTAGACATATTTTGCAGACATAGAACAAAGACAGAGCTAGCTTGTGACTTAAGCAATACTGGCCAAGTAGGCCGTGCCAAACATAGAGCTTGGGTCTTTCAGACCTGCAGGAGTATTCTTTACCCTTCTATGACTCTCATGTGACTTCTGGCTTGTCCAGGGAATGGAAGAAATGTGGCTTGATAGTGGTGTGTAATTACATAACCACATACATAATTTTCTGATAGACCACAGTCTCAGTCAGTGCCCAAAACAGATGGTGCTTAGTTATTTTTTTGTACCTTGCTCTGAGTTTAAATCACCTACCTGCCCAAAAGATAAACCCACATTTTCTAGGAAAGTGGATTGCTTGTATCAAGCTAAAACTGAAGAGGAACAGTGTAATTTGAACAGATTACTAATTCTGTCACGGTTCCGACTTGTTCTGTCAAATTCTCAGACTAGCAGTCTGAGCCAGAGGACAGGTCAGTACATTTTCATTCATTTGAAAGGGGCATTGCAACAGATGCTTGAAGACTAAAGGTCCTGTAGGAAATAAGTAGATGGTCACCACTTGGTGAGACTGTATCATAGTACAATTATACAAAGAAATAATACAAGTAGTAATAAACTAGTTCCTTTCTATAATAATCTACTTAGCATAGGTTTCTTTCTCTTTTTGAGCAAAATTTTCTGTAAGAAAGAAATAAAATCTAAACTGATGACTCCATAGCTTTCTAGAGTGTAGGCTAATGAATATTTTTTTTCTATAGCATGTAAGTATGAGCTGAAGTACTTTGTTAAACCATGGTCTCCCTGTACGTGCACTTTTCTCCTGTTATGTGCCTTTCACCTACCTCTTTAAGTACAAGCAGTAGTAAACTATCTGTTATTTGTATCTGCATTTACGTTTTCATACACACAGCAGTGAACACTGCTAAGTTATCCATGGATTTCACCAGAGAATCCAATGCATGTTAACAGCCTTGCAGAACTTTGGGAACTCCCATTTAATAATAAGCAAAACACAAAGGAATGCATGGATATTTCTGAGCCTTCGTCTTATGAAGGTTCCCATTTTCACTTGAACTCCTGATCTTTTTCAGAATTCAGATAGTAAAGTGGCTTTAGCTTCAGCCTCCTTAAAATAGCTGTTGCTACTGAATTTTATCTTTTTTTTTCTGAATTTCACATTTTATCTGTTATGTCTAGAATTTATAAAAGTTAGTTCCTTAAAACAAAAACGCAACTTAAACTGTACCTTGATTCTGGGGGTGTAAGTATATGTGTTTAAGCCTATGTATTTAACATGAATGCATTTGTGTTTGTATACCAGTGTATTTAATTTAAAATGCTGAAGTATATTGATCTAAATCAGGTGTTCAGGTTATTTCCTTTTCTTAACCATAATGTGTGCTGTTTGGAGTTGTTATAGTTCAGCAAAGAAAATGCACAGTACTTATATAATAATGAAACAAATACTTCAAAATTTTTAGGAAACTAATGCCATTTGCTTTTTTCCCTACTTGATGAATCAAGATATAGATGTATGAAGCCACATTTGTTAAGATCACTGAAATCACTTGACACTCATCCCCCTGTGTAGAGATTTGATCCTTGGCATGGATGTCAGCCACTCTAAAGCAAAACAAAAAAAGACATAAAACCCTTTGAAAACTTACTCAATTGCAAATTACTCTTTTATGAAGCCTTATCAGGGCCATAAAAGTGGCAGTATGACCCTTGCGTGTCATGAAGAAACTTGGTCACATTTAGCCAAGTGGCGTACCATCATTCAACCTCAGCACAGCAAGAAAAGTATTCCTTTAAAAATATGGCTATAGTCTCTGAAGAAGAGATATTCTGGAAAGCACCGTGAAGTTGAAGTAAGACTTCGTATTGTGTATGTGGCTTCCACCCATTGTACACATTTGACCCCCAAATGACAAAATAAATGAAAGCTGCTCTTCAAAGTAATGCAATCAGTTCAAAAATATTGTGCTAATAAAGTTATAAATTCTAATTGAAAGATTTATGGCAATCCATTTAGTTGTTACTAGGTTATTTGTGACAGACAGATGCAGAGTAACCTGATTAGAGTCAGCATTGTGATGACTTGTAACTGCAGAGGGAATAAAGCTTTAAACCATTGTCATAACCCATTCTCTGAGATGCATTTGGAAGCTGATTTAAAAGAAAATATATGACTGCTAAATGTAGGTTTGCACCTGCCTCAGATTGGCCTAAAGAAAGTGCTCAAATGCAGGTCTGTCTTTACCTAAGTTTTACTTTGTAACTCAGTTTTGCAGATGGATTTAGAAGGCGTTCTATTGAAACACTCTTTTCAATGTAAAATGAAATTTCCCATTTATTTTATATTAAATATCTCATGTTAGGAAAAATAGTCTTAATTCAGTTAATAACAGAAATGCTATTAAGGAGTTTATTCTTTTGGATTTGATGAACAAACTTTATGAAAATATGCTAGCTATATGGACATACCCTTGAAAAATGTAAAAGCAGTGCTTTTATTCACATATAGCTGTATAATTTTAATTGGAGGAGCTTAGCTTTATTGGAACCAAATAATAGTTTCACAGGTGCTACAAAAAGAAGGAAGTTAGCTGTTGTCTGGTACATGTTCCTAGATTTAATACCTAGAAAATGGACATTGTTTTCATGTTTTCTTTAAGATATATATTCTTGTAGTGACACTCTTCAAATCATTCTACAAGTGAGAATTAATTCAGTTTTGTATTTGATTTGTTTGACCTATTTATTATAAACAGGATTAATTGGTGAAAGGATACAGTTTTGTGTAATCAGGAATAAAACGTATCAAGTTTTTGAATAATGCTGTAGTAATGGGTATTGCAAAGCGATTCCTAGTCCTAACTTCAGTGCACTTGAATGCTTTTGCACAATAAAGCAATAAAATGATCCAAGTTCAGGCTTATTGGCAAGTGCTGGTCTTAGCCTTTCTGATTAATACAGGTCTTTTCCTGTAATATGTAAATTTATATTATATTCAAAGTTATAAAAATAGAGGTAGTAGTTACAGGTGTCAAAGCAGACTATTTTGACAGGAGTTAAATGGTTTTATGGCTTTAACTTAACTTTATAGAATAGTATGCTTTACTTGCTAGCATTCAATTAATAAACTCTTTCTCTAATGCTATAGGAGGAAATACTAATTTACCAGAACACCTGAAAACAGAGGGTGAACTGTAAATGTGACCAATGAATGGATTATTAAATTCTGTGTTTATGTAGAATAGGGAGATTTCTTTGGCAAGTTGCAATACTGATTAATTTCCTGTTAGTATTGACTAGTAAGTGTACTGAAATAATAAGAAATACTGAACAGGAAGATTTGTAAAGTGTGTATCTGTATAGATATATTTTTGTAAATATGTGTATGTTTGTGTGTGGTACATTTGTATTTATTATATTCTGGATTATTAATGTCATTTTAAGATTATCTGCTCTTTTCTTTCTGAGATAAGACTGCTTTCTGTTGTCTACCACCTTACCAAGTTGTGATCACTTCATTTGAAGAGGCCATGTTTGACTCTGCCTTCAGAATGACTTCCTGTGAGTGCTGTGATGGGGAAACAAAGGGTAGAAACTTTGCTCCTTTCGAAACATCAGCTTTTTATGAACCAAGATCCTCTGAATATCTCCTGCCAATGTCCTTCCTAAACTCTGGAAGGATTTTGAAACAGGTTATGGTATCTACGTAATTAGGACCAGGGACCTATATATCAAACCTTCCCTCTCACCTTGCATTCAAAATCCACTCAAGAAATCACTTGTTTACAGGTGTAAATTACCAGATTTTGAGATCCTAAGCAGTTAGGTACCCTGAAGACTCCATCAGTGTTATGAGTGTTCAAGCCTGGGCGAACAAGATACTCCCAGCAATTGTTACTCCTGTAACTTCTTTCTAATGGTGTTCATTTAAAGCTCAGGGACCTGGAATGGTTCAATAATTCCCAAAGTGATGGATTAGCATGCAGAGAGCAGTTGAGGTGGTCAAAGGTGCATGATAAATGTAATACATCAGATGGATATTACTGCTGCATCTATGGAGTTTCTAGGGGACTAGCATAAGCATATTTTGGAAACTGGCAGAACTTCTATTTTTAATCTGCGAGTCTTTATTTTTAAATATTTCTTTAATCATATGTAGCAAAATCATTGTGATTAAAGCTATCAGTATAGCTTTGTGTAAAATATTAGAACTGATTTTCTACTATCTAGGAATACTAATGTTGGCCACAAAGTATTGTGGTATGGGAGCAAAAGAAGGCCCAGAGCTTGTCATCTTTTTTCAGTTAACTTTTATTCAGCTTGAATATACCCTTGCACAAAACTTAGAACTCCAAATAGACTGTATTAAGAACTGTAGTAATGAAATTTGATATTTTCCAAGGCTTTTACATTTTGGAATTTATAGTGAAGCACAGAGTTATGACAATATGGAATAAATACCTAGGCTCTTTAAAATTCTTTGGTCTTAGTATGTTAAGAAGGATGTTGAAATAGTGTAAAGATTAGTGAATGAGATCATTAGCTGATGTGCATGGACTCTGTATCACTTACTTCACTTAAATTTTGCCCATATGCATGCATCTCGGATGGCCCAGCCTACTGTTGATAATTAAAGATACTGTGCAACTTCACTGCATCTGTAGCAGTCAAGGTGATCTTGGAAGGTGCTGGTACACAGCTTCCATTAATTCCGGTGATTCTTGCTTTGAAAGGTCAAACCAAGCATCTTTTCTATGCATATTTTCCCCCAGTTTAAACACACAAAAAACACAGTCCCAGGTTCCCTATTAGGGTTGGTTAAATCTAATTCTAAATCTAATACTTGAAAGCCAGCAGTATACTCTAAATGCAGGATAACCATGTGCTATTTTAACTGGAAAGAGAAGCTCTGTTTTGCCAGTTCTCATCTTAAATGTGTATTTTTCCATCTCTACTATTTCTTTACTCTACTTCCTTGCTTCCTAATCTCTTAAGTAGTGTTTGTAAAGACTCATGTTTGATTCAGTGATTTGATGATTCTAAAATCTGGAAAACTTTTCTTAAATGAAGAAAGATTTGTTGCAAACTGGATTTTGGGTCAGTTTTAATTTGTAGTTGCAGTATGTCACAATCTAAGTCATTCCTTGTCAATCTGCAAAGTGGCTGAGGTACTGCTGAACGGAAGATTGTTGTTCTGGAAAGTCTCAAGTGTTTGGCTCGGGTATGTGCCATTGCTGTGCTGTTTCAGTCAAGAATTGGAAATGCTGCAATGGGCATATTGTGTTTGTTCACATCCCTGTCTGTCAACACTTCAGGAACCTTTTCAGTACCCTTTTTCCTACTGCTCTCCCTGACTTGCTTACTAAGATTCTTATAAGATAATCATTTAATAGCAACTCCGAGCCAGAAGACAAAAGGAAAGATAGCTCAAGAGCTCATTGCTAATTTCTCTCCCAGTGTAATCAAATCAGTACAGCTCTCCAGCCAGGACTTATAACCCTTAATAAGTCACTCTATTCGATTAAGAGGAATTGATTTTCTTCTACTGTGGATCATAGTGATTATGACAAATACGGTATCTGCTGCTCACTTCCCTATCTTCCCTGTTAGCATGCGTTTGTTTGCAGGGACGGCAGGTAAGTGAGCCAGAGAGATGACGCAGTGTCATTAACTGCAGTTGGTGTCAGCGCTCTGACAGCTGTGGAATTGAGTGGTTCCATAGATCAGAGCAGAAGCCAGTTGTGAGGGTCTTGCACAGCAATTACGTACTTCTGACAACTCTACTGACAGCCTTAAATGCATAAAGTGATAGGACGGTAATTTGTAATTGCGACTAGGAGAGCAACTTGCAGTTGTTGGTGGTGTGGTAGCAGCATATGGGCCATAGTTTAGAAGTTAGCTGACATTAAAGCAGGTGGAAGAAGGGGAAGGACAGCTGTCAAGCTGCCATGTTTCAAAAGTAAAGCAATGTTGACCTCTTCAATCAGAATTTACTAGTGGAAACATTTCTTGACAAGGTTACCTATTTGTTTGCTTACCCTAAGCTTATTGGCAGTAGAAAATTTAATTGACTTGAATTAATTTAATTTTTGGGGAGGGAGGGCAGAGGTAGAGAGGGGAATTAGGTAAATGTCAGTGCTGTTCAAGATAGTCTTGGAAACGGTCACATAAAGGCACATAAATGTTTGTTTATACATATTTAACTCTTTGGGCTATCATGAGCACAGTCAAACAGCAAAATGAGACTTTATATCTGTCTGGGAATTTTTCTTTCCCCATCATGGTAATAGCAGCCTATACCTGGACAGCTTTTCTTCTGGATGCCCTCAAGCTGTAGACAACATAGCACGTGCACGTGAACTTTGGGAAGAAGTGAGCCAGTCACATGGTTCAGCTCTTTCCTGTTTATTTTCATCTGTTAAAACTGCAGTAAAAATTAGGTAAAAACATAGCAGACTTTTTTTGTATTATTATTTCTTTCCGGAAGTATTGCCTAACCCATATCTGGGCATCTGCTTAAGAAGCTTTACTTTCAAAAATGTTTAATTACCTTCTTGCTGAGTAAGGGGAACTAAATGACCATTTCAGTCTTGAATTATATAATCTGAGTAAATTAAGGCAAAGTTTGCAAAATCAATATGATCATGTAGTTCGACATCCTGTATAACACAAGGTACAACTTCTGTAGCAGGATCAATAATTTGTGGCTGGAAAGATATATGCTCTTGTTTTAGAGCCTGTTTTTTTTTCCATGTTATCCTGAATAAATATTGAATCCCTGTGTAGAGTTAAAAAGATTTCAAGTGAGGGAAATCACATCCCCTCTAAGCTGTTTTAAAATTGAGATTACTCAAAGGTAAAACTACTACTTTGTGAATTTTAGTTGTTCTGTTCTTGTTAGGCTTCAGTTCACGTTTCTTTTTAAATTTATACAAATGAAATATTCTGCAGAGGAAAAAGTTTTGAAGCCCACACCATGTATTTCTGACACATCATATGTCTTTTAAATATTGCAGCTGTTTCAGGCAGTTGACATTTACTCTCCCTGCATAGCTATGTGGAATGGTGGTAAAATGGGATTCAAATCGCCAGGTGCTATCTCATACTGTATAAGTACAGCTTTCAAGCACTGATTAGATAGCAGTCTGGTGGTTTTGGAGTGCTTGAAATCTACAGCCTTTGGATCCAGAGACAGTTTTGAGAGAAGCAAGACAGAGAGATTAAAATTTTTCAGGTTTCAGAATATTTTGAGAAACTTGCTTTATTAACACCCCCCAAAAAACCCCAACTCCAAACCCAGTTACTTCCATTTCAGTAACTTATTCTCTTCATTAGCTTTATTTGTAATTTGAATTTTCCTAGGCCCAAATTCCAGCCATGAAATACTGAAGTCCTATAGTGGTAATGTCACCCTAAGGGAAAAAGCCTTGAAAAATTGCAACTTGCATAAATATTTACTACCTATGCCTTCTCTTAGATAGGTCTAGCACCTTGAATTTTTTAAGTATCACATTCTAAATTGTGATTTGTAAACTTGCAAATTATTCTTATGTCCCTCTTGTGAAAACTGTCAGTTCTTTTAGTGTACTCTAAAAGTGTGGACAGTAATACTGGCCAAATTTCACAGGAATAGCCTAATCATTGGCAGTTACACATTGGGTAAACATCTTTGCTGCTATTCTCTTACATCCAGAGATCATTTCAGTAACTTTTAGCTTTAAAACTTTTAGCTTTTTCATTGTTAAATCAGGAACTCGTGTTCCCTCGGTTATTTCCCTTTTCTTCTAGGATAAAACCTTCCATTCTGTCACTGTGGGGTTTTTTGCTTGTTTTGAAATATGATCTTACCATAAATCTTGAACTGTGCCCAGTTTACTAAGCAATGCTTATTTGTATAGATTGCTTACCACTTCATTATCCAGTAATGTGTGTTGTCTGAAAATTAGATGAGTAGCAACCTTATATTTTCTTCTTGATTACTGACAGATATTGAATTGTTTTGAGGGTGTGAGCCAATGCCAGCATGACTCATTCCACTAGGAACTTGCTTTTTCATTGGTGATTCCCCAGTGATATCTCTTTTTTTGGATTTATCAATTACCAGTTTCAAATCCACTTAGTATGTGCCAGGTTTAATTTGTATGGTGCTAATTTTCTAATGCAAATATCATGTGGTCAGGTGCTTCACTGCCTATATAACCTCTTTTCTATGAAAATGTGTTTATCATAATATAGTGAGAAGTGATATAGTCATCAGCCTCCTTCTGAACAGCAGGTTCAAAGCTTTTATTCTGGATTATTGGACCGTTTGGTAGTTTTTGTTTTTGTTTTTTTTTTAAAAAGCCGTCTTGGCTGTGTAGTGCAACTTTGGCTTGAAAGGTGCTCCCTGTTGTTGTTGCTGTTGAGAGTGCAGTGCTACTTATGCTGTGAGAGAAGCAAGACAGTCTGCTGAAGTATACCAGTGCCATTTACGTTATGAGGCTGGCTTAAATGCATATAAAACCTGGTTACTGTGGACTAGAAAGTGGAATAATCAGCTATGAGAATAAGATATTTCCTGATTTAAAAAGGAAGGAAATTCTTCAGCAGCTTCCTTTCTTCTGGCTTTATCTGATTGTGTATATTTTGTTATTTTAGTAGCAATGGTTGCTGGAAATAAAGATTTTATATTTAAATTATTATTTTGACCCTAAAATTACTACTGAAATAAAACCTCCTTATGGACAGTTCCTTTCTGTTCAAGGCCTATAAAATGGTCATATTCAAGTCCTTGGTACATTGTTTTGTGTCCTGGTTTCAGCTGGGATAGAGTTAACTGTCTTCCTAGTAGCTGGTACAGTGCTATGTTTTGAGTTCAGAGCGAAGAATGTTGATAACACTGATGTTTTCAGTTGTTGCTCAGTAGTGTTTAGACTAATGTCAAGGATTTTTCAGCTTCTCATGCCCAGCCAGTGAGAAAGCTGGAGGGGCACAAGGAGTTGGCACAGGACACAGCCAGGGCAGCTGACCCAAACTGGCCAACGGGGTATTCCATACCATGTGACGTCCCATCCAGTATAGGAACGGGGAAGTGGGGGGCAGGGATTCGCCGCTCGGGGGACTGGCTGGGTGTCGGTCGGCGGGTGGTGAGCAATTGCACTGCGTATCATTTGTACATTCCAATCCTTTCATTATTGCTGTTGTCATTTTATTAGTGTTATCATTATCATTATTAGTTTCTTCTTTTCTGTTCTATTAAACCGTTCTTATCTCAACCCACGGGTTTTGCTTCTTTTCCCAATTTTCTCCCCCGTCCCACTGGGTGGGGGGGGAGTGGGTGAGCGGCTGCGTGGTGTTTGGTTGCTGGCTGGGGTTAAACCACGACATTTTGGCTCATGCAATTTGGAGATGTTGGAACGTAGTTAGGGCCCTGGAGAACCCAAGGTTAGAGTAATATAGAGGGGGCTCTTGTTCTGCCCTAGGTTGACTCTATCTCTCTGAACAGTACGTAGAGGATACAGAATGTCCATGGGTCAAACTATTTTCCATCTAGGAAATCTGCCAATGACAGTGTATGACCTCAATTGTCACCTACTTTTTATGTATTACAGTCTTCATGCTTAGCGTATTCCTCTTCTCATCATCACTTGAACTTTAAGGTTTTCTGATATAAAGAGAATTAGCATATGGTTTACTTTCCAGAATTTCTGTAATAATGAATGGGTAAGAGCACTTGATAGTATAGAGATGATTGCATTACCAATACCTTACTTAAATAAAGACTTTTTTTTCTGAAAATGTTAGCTAAGACGTAAGCCTTCTCTCTGAGTGAAAATTCCAGTGTGTTTTGGTACAATTGGTCTTCAGCTGCTCTCTTAATACTTAGCGCTAGTTTTATATTGTAGGTCTTGTAGAGTCTAATAGTTCATTGATAATTTTTCCCCCTTTGTTCAGAAATCCAGTAGCCGACTGGAATGAGTATCAACAGTTAACATTCCTCCCCTTTCCCTTGGAATTTCCACTAGGAGGACAACAGTGTTTGGAAGTATCATAGGAGACATAGCTAGGACGCACTGATTTTGTTTTTAGAGAGCGAACACCCTCATCCCCTAGAGCTCGGGAGTATGCTAAAGAATAGTGAATGCCTCCATTTTTGTAAGCATACAAAAATTCTTTTGCAGAAAGTTGTAATTATGTCAGAAAACAATTTCACACATATGAATGCTAAAAATTATAATCAGTATATATTACAAAAAGCAGTAGCTCTAGCATATCCTTGACTTCTTGGGGTTTTTTTGTGTTGTTTTTTTTTTTTATTTGTAATGTGAATCAAGGTCGAGAATTTTTGCTACTTGATGGTCCTAAGCAAAACACTATGGTTGAGTTACAAGCCCTTGAACAATGAGTTCAGAGTAGTAATGCACTCTTCAGTCTAACATAAAAAATGCCGTTATTAAAGTCAGTCATGTGCTTAACAGAATACAAAGGAGTTGAAGGAATGGTTGAAGAATATAACTAGGTGGTGGAAATCAACAAAGATCCTGTTGGACTTCGCTGTATTTGCTGGCTGCTTTCTATGAGCTCATCTGATACTGTCAGTCAGTCAAGTGTGGAAGTCTCAGTGGACATTTGATGATTTTTCATGATAGTACATCATTAGAATTTTGAATAGAAACAGTTGAGGATATAATTAATTAGTTTATGTTTATGTTAGTAGAGTGCTCTGTAAATACTAGTTATTATAAAATAAACTGACGGTTATTCTGGAAAAATGGTACAAGCATCCTCATTACTGTAAATCATTATGTTTGCTAACAGAGTTCTGCTTATTATTAAGGAAAATGTATAACTGATGAAGGCATCAAAAGTGACCTGGAGCCTTGAGTCCTTAATTTACCACAGGAGCAGGACACTGCTGACAGAAAAAAAATAAATGCTGCGGTGCTTCCAGTGCACCCTAACCTTGATCTAGAGGAGACATCTCTGGGTATGATCGGATAATTCTTGCTCCATGCCCTGTAATTCGTGACCTTTCTGTTACAATTACGAATAAGGATATCCATTACTCTCTACTGAAAGTTGGATTTCATTAGTATTAACTGTAACTTATATTATACTAAGGCTTAGAGAAAAGGCTTCCCAATGTTGTAAACAATGTAAAGGCACAACAAAAAGACCGTCTCTGCCCCAGAGAACTTGCATTTGAACCCCTGTGCTGTGGACACTGGCACTTCTACAGATGACTGTCAATCTGACTTCTTTGTGAGGCACTCAGGTTAGTGTGGGTTGAACTGCTTGTTCATAGCACCTGGGTGCTGTGCTTAGTGTGGTTTTTATGAATTTTTTTCCTCTTTTTGAAGCAATTTTTACTCATATTTCAGTTTGAATTATTACTGCACAGCAAGTCACTAATATAATGTAAATACAAATATCTGTAGCTGAATGGTCTCCATGTGCAACCACAGGACAAAGCATTCTTAGGCATTCCTCTTGCTCTGAGTTTAAAAATCTTTGCACTTTTTTTACTTCATCATAAAGTTTGATAGCAGCAGCATCCTTTCCTAAATCACTTTTCTTTGCCTGTTGGGTTTTTTTTTTATAATTATGAACAAAGTTCAATTACTTTCCAATCAAGGCAGATTCTGACAGCCTCTTACATGAGTGAATAAAGCTACAGCTGATGTGCTTGTCAACATTTAAAAAAATAAAAATAAAAATCCAGAGTACATCTTTACTTCCTCATGACCAAATGGAAGTCCAAACCAAATGGAAAACAATGGGGAAGGGAGGATCGGTTCAAATACATTGCCTTTCTCAGCAACAATGTATATTATGTTGTGAAATATTTTTAGTTTAAATTCCAGGAATGAACAGTAATATCCAGGCTATTAAACATGTACTTTCAGTATATTTTGCATTCCAGAAGAGTGCACATGCCCCAGTTAAAAAAAGTCCTTGTAGAGGCCTTTGCTTGAATGCTCTTAAATAAAATGCATACCTATTTCAGAAGCTAGTTCTGATTAAAAAAAAAAAAATATAGAAAAAATATGGAAGACTTAGGAAAAATCACTAAAAATAGTCTTCTGCTTCTTAGTTTTCATTGTAAGGGAAGAGTAAGTGCCATTGTGTTGTTGCTGCTTAAATATAATATCAAACCTCAAAACATGCAGTATTTATTATTAGAAAAGCTAAGAGGCTAGGGTGTCATGTTAAAGTATGCTGGTTTGCTGCTAAATACCATGTGTACTTTTCTTTATGAGCTACTGAGATCCAGCTTGAGCTAACAGTAAATCCACATGCAAGAATATATTCAGGTCTCTGTTATGTGATGCACCATTGTGCAAAAACATCCATGTTGTCTACTGAATGGACTTGCTCAATAACTGTAGGGAATACATGTTCGGTAGTGAATAAATAGGATTAATTAGGGTAGGCGTGAAAAGTCAATTATGGCTGTTACTAATTTTGGAATACAACGGATGTTGTCATATTGGAAAAGCAGTTTGTTTGGACTAAGTCTGTTAGTGTATCTCCAACCTTGCTTTGGAGGCTTATCTCCAGAGTCACCAGGTTACAGACATACTTTGCTTTCATTGATATGTTGATTATGAGCATCTGGAATCCTGAATAATTGCATAGTAATTTAGGAAAAAAAAAAAAAAACCTCAGTCAAATGAAGGAGAGAAGGAATAAGCTGATGTGTGGGGAAAAAAGCTGAAGTGATTGTAAATTTAAGTTTTCACTTATGGTTGGATGTTGAAGCTTTAATATAGATATTCTGGAAGGGGGTAAAGCAGTAAGACTTTGCATTGCTTTGTGGAGACTTGAGACTTAGCTCCATATTCCTCTTGCTCTGCTTGGACCCCTCCCAGGTGTTGACCAATGAAGCTAGCAGTGTGGTGGGAGAAAGAGTGAAGGGTTCTTACAGGAATTCTTAAACCTACTGAGGTCTTTCATCTGTTTATCCTCTTAAGAGCATTGCTTTGATCCTGTATGTAAATCAGTATAGTCCCTGTACACAACTGTTGAGGGACTTAAAATGCTTGGTGTTTCCAGGGGATTAATAAGTGGAGGCCTTGGTAACAAAGATGTGCTGCTTTTTGAATCCGGAATGGACAACACTGAAAATGCACTTTGTCAAAATAGCAAACTGAATGAAATCTTGGAAGCATAAGAAATGTAAAAATGTGGTCTGTATTTAAAGCCTTTAAGTCTTAATGTTCCCAGGTTGTATTTACTAAATCATTACACTTTCAACTGGATCATACACTACAGTATTTATCAAGTTATCAGTGAAATATGAAAAGATTTCTTTTACAAAGATCAGTATTAGAAAGGTATGGATTTGTGTATGGGTTGTATTTATGGATTGGTGTACCTGAATCAGAAGACTGAAAGCAATTCCTCTTTCAAGTTCTGAGCTTGATTAAAGTAATTGATAAAAGACTGCACGTGTCATTCTTAATAAGTTTCAAAGACACTGAAATATAAGAAAAGGCAGTAAATGTTGGTATATTAATGATAGCAATCCTCACAAATCGTCTTGAAAATACACATTTGGAGACTTAAGGAGAAAAAGCAGGGAAGCTTCTGTAGAAATATATACAGTATAAAGTTTTGTATAAAATACAAGGTGTTATTGGATTTGATGGTCCTCAATTTCCATCATTCTTGTAATTATAAATAACCCTTTCAGTCTTTCACCTGCTCTAGTATATGGAGAAATACAGTCAAACACTTGCTTGGCAATATACAGGTATTTTTTGACATTTCTTTCCATGTGAGTTATTCATTATGGTAATGGTACTTTGTGATGTGCAATTTCTGGATTTATGACCCATTCTCGATAAGCGTGAATCCAGCCTGCATGTGCATCTTTGATAAGGTTCTAATTGGATAGCAGTGACCTTTCCAAATGTAATTCTAGGAGGAAGATTAAAAAGCAGTCCAGAAAGTGACAGGTTTGGGACAATAACGTATGAATTCAGCTCTGCTGGCAGGCATGAGATGTAAGCCATGATAAATTAGAGGCAGGCCAAGCAGGCTTGCTGAATGATTGTTCATTTCTGCTGCATCCTTGGGTAAAATTTCACGAGTAGCGCCAATGGCGCCATATTTTCCCTGTATTCCAAATTCAGGTTTACTGATGATGCATGCTACAAAATCATACAGCTAGTAAAGTTTCATAAGACACTGAGGAGAGCCTGCTGAGCATTACACATCTGAATGATGCTGTCCCTTTGTGTGCTAGGGAGTCATGTATTTGTTGTCCTCATTCAACTACTTGCTAACAGCCTGCTACTGCTTGCTGCTTCTGATGGCTTTCTGATCTAATTAAACTACTTTTTAAAAAGTGATCGGCTTCATCTAGTGTCTGATTAAATAGCTTACAAATTGAAACCAAAATTAGTCAGCTTGACTCTGCATGCATCCTTTTTTTTTCTTTTCTTTTTTTTCTTTCCCCTTTGAAAATAAGACAGCTATGAAGTTGAGTTACAGAACTTGTTCTGCATGCATGGTTAGAGGCCTAAGGTAATGTAGGAATGCACTAGAAATGAAAACTTTAAAAAAAAAAAAAGAAAGTTGCAAATTTATATCGAAAGTTCACTGCAATAAAAGTTCAATAATTTTGTTAACTTGTCAATTATCCAGAAGAGTCACCAGATTCTTCCTGTATTGAAAGACACCTTTTATTTCTAGATGAAATTTGGAGTATATTTTAGATGTCTTTTTATATCTGCATTATTATTTTCTCCACGAGTATTATGTAGAAACTTGACAATGTAAGACTGTGGAAGAAAGCAACAGAAACCTGTATATCAAGTTCTATGTTGATTTTTCAGGTTTCACACATATACAGCCTAAGGGCTGTTTTTACTGTTGTTCTTAGTACTATTTTTTGCATTGTGACAAAAACATTAAGAGTTTGAAGTGACTTTTTACCTTATGAGAAGTGCTTGCTCTGCTCTATGTATGAAATCTGAGATCACCAAACTGAAGGGAAAAATATTTGTCACTGCAGTAAAGCTCACTATGAATAACCTGTTTTTAAAGCTTTGTAAACCATTGCTATTCAGCCTCCAAACTGCACAGTGGACAATTCAAATGGTCATTAGCTTTAGCTTTCAAAGTGAAATAGAGATGAAGGGAAAAAGAAGTTATGAATGTAAATAGGGTTCTGGGTAACTATGCGAGTATCACAGAAGTTACTGGAGCTGTAAACAGGGATTTGTAGTTTTATTTAAGTTATAAATTTAACCATATTGGAAATAAAAATTGATTTGGTAGTTTGATGCTTAATCTTATGACAAAAATATTTAAATCAGATCCCCTGGTACTAGTGATATTTGTGAGAGGGATGTAATTATTTATTAATGCCTTGGTTTATGCCTTGGCATGCTGATAAAAATGAGCTGTCTTTACCTCTCTGATAGTTTGTTTTGTTTTACCTTAATCTGTCTTGAAACATTTAGAAAATGGGTCATAGTAAGAAACTGTCAGAGGTTACAGCACATAGTTGTTATTTAAATCTTAATAGTCTGCCTAATGAAGATACTTAAAAGCAGATGGAAAATGAAATATTCTTTGCTTTAATAATTTGACAATTCAAATTTGGCAGAAATGTTTTTGAAGTGAAAGGCCACATTTTGGTTAATCTAGTAGAAGTGTTTCAGAGAAAGGTTCAAAATGGGAGGAGTTTCCACTGTTTGTGTACCTTGCCAGCACAAATGTCCATGAATCAGTCAGAATTTGACTGCTTGCACTTAGGAATTCAACTGAGAGAGGGAGGCAAACTGTGCATGTGAGAGACACAGGGCTAAAAATGTTCCTAGAATCGGCAGCAACCCCACTGGGCATGTGTTTTAATAGTGTTTCCACGCTGTTTCAGGCCATATGGCAGGTAATTTAGGGCTCATGTTACAGGTGAGGTGAGAATTCTTCAACATGTGAAGAAGTGTTATGCCTGCTAAAGGCAGAATTGTCAAATATGGTTGCTTAAAGTTAAAGTTCAGCACTTAAATACCAAGTTCTTATCTACTTGATTTTCAGAAATTCTTTGCTACTGCTAAATTCACTGTCCGATTCTGAGCATGGAGCAATCTGGGTGCTTTTGCATCATGATATGTACCAAACGTGTGGGTTTTTTGTCATGTGATGTATACATGTTTATTTTGTATTTTAAAGTTTTGAATATTTTAATTAAGTGGTCCTGTTTTTTACAGTTTCTGGGAATGGACAGTTTGAACTAATTGAGTGCAGTAGTCAAGGAATGTTCTTCTCTACCTAGGTAGTTCAACTCTGCATTTCTACTGTTCTTCTTAAATGGGTATTTTAAAATATAACTGGAATGTGTGGTATGATACCATGTAAATTTTGGTAACTATTTCATAGTAATTCAGAGCAATGAGTTAAAAGTGGCTATTACTTCCTGAATATGTGGCTAAAAAAAGATTAGATGAAAAACAAATGGGGGGCGGGGGGGAAGGTAGTATTTCTTGCTGTTGTAAATTGATGCTGTTGCACTTAAGCTGGTGAGCTTGGTGCAGTTTCTGTAGTGACTTTAGTTCAGGCATTTCCACTAATTTTCCTCGTTACCATACCATACCAATTGCTTTGGTTGGTTGGTTTGGGGTTTTGTTTGTTTTTTTTTAAATCTGAATGAAATTGCCATCTTACTACATAACAACTCTGAAAGTGGGCATGTGCTTTGAGATGGAGATAATGCTGGCTCACTGACCAACAGCATCTAAACATAATCAAGACTTCTGAGACAGCAGAACCTGAAATGTTTGTTGAAGTGTTTTGAAATGTCTTAGCTCCAAGTCTAGTAGGATGAGAAAAAGCAAAAAGAAAAAAAAAAAAAAAAAAAAAGCTTTTAGAAAGGAGTAACAGCATGTGGTAGTAAGGTAAGATTGTAGTTGAAATCTTTCTGATGGAAAAGAGTCCATTTATACGTTTTGTTGCTGGAAGATCTCATTTTGTATGGAAAACTCATAATACACACAGAGCTATTTGTTTTATTACAAAGTTTTCACAGTTAATCATCCCTTCGCAAGCAGACAGCAAGGCTTGTGGGTGAATACCTCCTGATTTGCATTAGCAATTTTCCTGATAAGAAACAGAGTCCATGTTCCAATGCTTGTTGGTTTTCTAGCCCCAGTGCTTTAATGTTCTGTGTGGAAAGGCAGTGTTTGTCCCCCATAGGCAAACTCCCATGCTGCTGTTCTGTAGAGAGCCAGGAAAATCAAAGAGCCACCTACTGACCCTACCTATTGTCTGGCCTTGTCGCCTTCTATCAGTAGCATGCCACAATCAGCAAGCTACATATGTACCTCGTGCTTGCTTGGGGTTTGGCAGACCCCATCCCTTGCACCTGTTTGCTTATGCATGAGCTGTGCATGTTTGAATCCAAATAGCTGATGGAGAAGGAAGGCGAAGGGGGAGGGAATGTGGGAGGGAAGTTACTGTTAGGTGCTTTTCATTAGGCTACTTGGAGGAGCCAAGGCACAATGATACTGTCGATGCAAAGGAAGCATTGGCAGGGTGCACCAGTATACTGTAAAATTGGGAACTTTAATAGATGTGGACAGTTGGTCATGGCACATTGGGAAATAAACTGTGTGAGGAAAGGCATCTGATTTTTCTACTTGATTCTCAGCATTGATCTCTGATAAGAAAAGATTGCGTACTTTGTGGATGATGGGAGAATCTGTACTTTTCTTGAACAGAACCTTACTTACTAGCTGATAAAAGTGCTATTCAGCATGAGTAAGGATGACAGAATCTAGCCTGTTGACTGCTAACAAATCTAATCTATCCAGTCTGCTGTGTTTTGCTGGCATATGTTTACAATTGTTACAGAGGAAGGTCCTCTTGATTTTTCACTACTATGAGTAGGAGTCACATTTAACCTTGTTCACCAAATGCTTTTTAATTTTTTTGTTACGTATTTCTCACACAATCTCCTGTATGAGTGTGTGGGAGGAGAAGAACAAGAAAACTGTATATTTCTGTATATTGCTACTGTATATTTCTTGTCTTTTCAGTGTTTTGAGAAAAGTACAGGAAAAGCTTATTCCAATTCAACTCAGTAAAAGTAGGTGCGGGGCCGTGTTCTTGCTTTCTTATTTGTACCTCCCCAGAGAGAATGGGCTGTGCCTCCCCCAAGCACAGAGATCTTCTCTCAGGTCCAACCTTTTTGGTGCTTCTTCCATGCATTTCTTTCCTTCTTGCTTCGGGCTGTGCTTTAAAAATCATGCTTTGCCTCAAAGCACTGTAGATGGATAATGTCTAATTTGGCTACTGTTACTCATGATATAGCTTTATTGAGGTGGGGGTGATTCTGAGCAAGTGATAGGAACATAATCCCCGTTCTAGAGTTAAATAACTAAGTGCTGTGGAATAAGGCTCTTCAATAACTAGGTATTAGCTATATTAGCTAATGTATAGCCTTGTACAGTGGATATGTCAAGTAATCTTTGCCATAATTCAGCAAATGCCTGAATAATTTTGGTTCCCAGATGTTGCATTTCCTATGCATATATAGGCTTTATTAATGCCAACTGGACTTAAATTCCTAAAACTTGGGTCTTCTGTGTGTAGTCCCTCAGAGGGAGATAGACATCTGAATAGCATTGCGAACATGGGCCCAGTGTGGTTGTTGCCTCTGAAAGTGGGTTTTGGGATCAAAGGATACTTTTGCAATATTGCTGTTACTCAACGGACCCTGGGATACGTAGAACTACAGGAGAATAGGTGAAATTGAAAGTTGCCAATTCTGTGAACTTAGAGCTACTATAAATCTTACTTGCCTTGTCAATGGAATTTTCTACCAAATATGTATCTAATTGCAAGCATTATACTGATCACTCCTTTCTCCCCTCTTTCTTTTTTTAGCGCTATATTTATATCTTGATGAGAACCAACACAAATTTAAGATTTAAAGTTTTATGTTCCTATGAAATAGAATGTTTGCTTCTTTTATATGGAGAAGGGTCTTAAATGTGATTTCCAAAATGAACTCCTGTTAATAAATTCATATTGTTACTTCAAGTATTCCTGTAAAACCTTTAAATAAAGTAAAATTTTCATGCTATAAAATGTAATTTCAGTAAGTACTTTAGCATATTAAAGTGGATTTATTTTATATAATTCATTATTGCATCAGAGAAGTTCCAGTGCTTTTTTTTCTAGTGAGAATGAGCCAGTGCTTCTAATAAGCTTCTTCCAGTGTGTTTCACCTCTAGTGCTTTGTTTCATACAGCTGTTATCTGACAAAAGGGGAAATAAAAGGGAAGAACAGGATGCATTCCTGTGGTCTATTTTGCACATTCAACTATGGTAGAAAAAATGTGGTCAGTCCTGTAGTGAGTAGCATTTGCAATTGAATATGTATAATGAATTCCGGGAAGACTCCACCTCTTACTTGTGTTGCCCAACAAAGTTTTAGAGCTGTTGTCTTTCTGTACCTCACACAGTCTGAACAAATGAACACTTTCAAACTTTGCATACAGAGTTTCAGTGCTTGGGCAGAAGGTAGTACATCTGCAGGCCCTTGCATGACTAATTTCATGTCAGCAACGGATTTTACAGCCATTTAAATAAGAATTTATAATAATAGCTGTAAAGTTGCCAGATGGTTAGACTGGTAAGTTTTAAGGCCTCTCAGCTTAAAAATATTTAGATTTTTTTTAATTTGCCTATCTTCCTTGAGCACAAACACATTTAGTTTTTTTTCAATCAGTATCTACCACAAATTTTTTTTTAGTTCCTCATGCTAACCCATTTACTGTAATACAGTTGTCTTTCAGCAGCTTTTTTTTCTTTAACAGCTATTTTGATCAGATTGACTCTATACTTAAGGAGTAGCAATACAATAACTCAACTCAAAGGCATGGGTATATAACCCCCTTTGAATTCAATGGGAATAATGGGAATTTATCTGTATTGTAAACCCTTCCCAGTGGAAGAACTACATACAAACCCAGTTACTTCCCTTTGGGAGTTCATGCAGCATTTAAATACTGGCAGGTTTAAAATTTTCAGAGCTAACTTTTGCCATCTTTACAACTTCTATGAATTTACACAATATGCCTCAGAGGGCTATGTGTTTGTCCTCTGTGGCACCTTTACCAGTGCTGCACAGACTGTGGGAACTGTTGCAGATAGTTTGTTTATCTATGAAGATATCCATGAGACTCCACTAATTGGAACAGAGTTTAAGTTCAAAAAGCTTCAGAACTGGAGAAGAGTCACTATATCGCTGTCCAATCTGTTTCTCTGCTTTAGGCGTACAATTCCAAAGGATATTGCAGTTACAGATTCAAATGCAGTTTTTATAGAAGTTAAGCAGTAAAGACATTCCCTTTGGACTCTCCTATAGGGCCTGACTAATTTTTTATTTTTCTGTATGTTTTGGGGTTTTCCTTCAAGTTTTGTAAATGGTATTTAACTCATTTCTCTCTTTGACACTGAAACTTTGTGTATCAATTTGATTTTGAAAACTTCTTTAAACAGTCACATCTTCAATTTTTAGATGGATTTTGCCTGTTCAGCTACACTGTATCTGTGGGCTTGTTATCTCAAGAACTAACATCATAAAGTAACCAAGCATGTAAATGAAGCATTTGGAAGCCCTGTGAATTTTACAGATCTTACAAACATTTTTGTGTAGATAGTAGCATTTATTATAGATTAGGTATAGTGGTTTTGTGGATTACTTTTCCTGTGAGCTTTTGTAGTATTTATTAACATGTTCAGAATATACAGAGATTCATTGATGATCTCTAACGTAAGACAATGTATTTATCAAAAGTCCAGTACTGTTCATGGGGTATATATCCCACAGGTCACTGTTGTTTTATACATCTTTTGATAGATTTAGGTCCTTTACTACCATTACTCAGCCTCTAACACCCCCCCATCCAATTCACAGCTTGAACTTCCTCACCTACCAATATATGTGCTTGCTGCCTAAAAAGCAAACTGAAGGTGTGCTTTAAGAAGAACGGATTATAGGCTTGGTTACATTCAGCTTTGTCACAGACATGAACTGTATAAAATATTTTGGTGACAGAATCTTTCATTTCTAGTTTATCTCTTCCCTTCTCTTGTTGTTTCAACTGTCAATTAGTGTTCTTTTTTTCTGATTTTTTCTTTACATTCTGCATATTTTCTTTTTAGCTTAATCACATCTAACTATGGTTACAGATAATTTGTGAAATAACAGGGAACCACATGAAAAGCAGGAAAGCAAGCTTTCCCAGGAAAATGTCAAAATTGGATAATTTCTTTTCTCTCTCTCATCTGTCTGCTTTTTTTTTCCTCCCCCCTTCACTGGATGTATAATTACCTCATTGTTTCAGTAATGTGAAACAAAAATTAGATGCAAGAGGAAAATCTAAATAGAAGGACTCTAAATGCTTTTTCAAAATGAAGAATTTAACTAAACCACTCTAAAGTCCCCTGCTGGGCTCAGGCAAGCTGAAATTAATTCAAGAAGGCAGATAAAAATTTTAACCAGCCCGAGTGGAGATGACGGATGTGACAGCTCTCAGTTAAAATGTCTTTTAGTAGCAAATGAATGCATATTAGTCAAGTGATGTGACATAACTGTCCTGGGTGAGAGAAGATGAACCAATGACCATTTGCATTGAGAACAAAAGAAAATTTAGAAGATTACAATGTAGAAAGAACAAGAAAAATAAGTTAACATCATCTTTCTATATGTAAACCTGTACAAATGTATATATATACACACATATGTGTATGAAAGAGGTAGCTTAAAAGATCTTGTGGGTGATGGGAAGTAATTTATGATGAAGATTTTTGAGTTTTCTTTTTATGGAAGAATTCAAAACCAACCGTAAACTTGTTTGAGTGGGATCCATGAAAACTAGTGGTTTTTTCCTTTTTCCTGTGCATAATTGACAAAAAAAGCTGAGGTGTGTGTTATTAATGTATACACACTGCATTTTAGAAGCCTTTCTCTTTTGAAAGGTGTTTTTGGCTCCTTCAGTGTGTTCTCAGACTGAGCAGATGTACAGATCTAATGTGAGTGGAATTTATTCAGGGATCATCCAAGGATGCAGTCCACTGTGAAATACTACAACAGGAATGGACCTTTAAGAAAAGAAACTACCTGCAAAGAAAATAATTTAAGAAATCTTGGTCAGTTTACCACATTAATTTATTATTGTTTTTTTAATTATAATTTAGGAGCATATGCTGCCAAGTCACAGTAGCTCCCAGTTAGAGCTGCCCAGTTAATTGTATTCAGTATTGTTCTTATTTTCCCCACTATAATCAAATTATATTATAATAATTTTGTTATTTGGATGCACCTCTTGCTGTGTACCTCAATAACGTTCAAGGCCGCATCTGGAACTTACTGTTCTTAAATGCTGTAAGAGGGTAGGAGTAGGCGCACCGAAATATCTTTCTACTAACACTTGGTTGCAAAATAAGAGGTACTCCCAACCACTGTTACAGAGGGAATTCTACCAAAAGGTTAATGGTTGAAATCTCAAAACTAATTGGGCATTTGGGATAGCTACTTTTGGTATCTTTGTGTGAGAACGTGCATAAATTAATCCTCAACATCTTAATTTTAATACCCAGTCTAAAAAAATGTTTATTTTGTTTCCAGTTGTGACATTTTTAAATATGTCCTTGTGCAGCATGCTCCATTATAGTATTTCACTTAAAAGAAGCATTATTCATTAAGAGAGTTTCAACTATTGAACAAAGTAGTCTAAAACAGGGTCAGAGGGGTAGGGACTGTAAAATGCTGACCTGTTTAGAAATAAACTGCAATTCAGCAAGCCTATGGCAAGCTACTCATTAACATTTTAACAAGGGTAGCTAATAGCACAACAACCTTATTACAGCAATATGTCTGTATACGTTTTCTCTGCAGATTTTTTTATAACTTGTCTTTGTGGTTTCTTTGAAAATGACATTTATAATGTTTAAAAAGTTGATCTGAGCTATTATAAGCTATTTTCTAGAGAGACTTAGTCAAAATAGGAACATTTCCTTCATTTATTTTAATTAAAAGCAAGCAAAGTAAACATGTTATGTTATTGTTTTTTCTTTATTCTGATATCCAGTGCAGGCATGTACCTTGAGAATATTGGAGTGTAAATCAACTCATTTTCTAAAGCTACAAATTTTCAGGTTTTCTTAATGTCTTCATGAAGGTCTGTCTTGTCACAGTTTGGCTAGATACTAGTTTGCAAATGGACATAATTTCAGTTCCCTGCTCTGTCAGCTATCCCCCTGACCTTGAGCAAAGCTTTTGTAGCCTTTTTGTGCTTCAGTAACCAATCTGTAAGATGAAGATATTAACTTTTCCCAGCATCACATGGACACTAAATATTAACTGGTTTTTTGAGTTATAATGTGAATACAGTTAATGTACACCTTTATGGACAGTATACAGCCTTTCTGGGGAAAGACACCAAGGTAATTTCTATAGGCTTGTGCCTGAGAGCTCAGCTGTTCTATATCTGGAGATGACTAAGGTCTGGAATGCAGAAGGATGTCTGCAAGAATCTCACAGCTTCATGTACCTATCTCATTCAGTAAGCTAAGTGGTGAAGAAGGAGTATAACATAAAATACATGGAGTAAATTATACCAGAATAAACCCCATATCTATAAAATTTCTCTAATTAAGAGTTTGATTGCTTCATTAGGTAAGGTCACCCTTACTTGTGCTTATCCTTTTACCTATCACGATATTGTCTGCCTGTCTTGCTAGGGATTATATTCATATTTCAGGAGAAGGGATGTTGTCCACAGAGGAGATATCTGTTTGCCTGGCTTTCCAAATTATGTCTAGTTGAGGAATATCTAGTTTATTTCTCTGTCCCCAGCACAGAGTTATTTCAAACACTAAAAATTCTTTTATATGTTTATTTGGTATATTTAAAATCCAAATGACACTTTCAAGTGTGTTAGTCTTTATCAAGGTCAAAATTACAATTGTAAGACCTTTAAGGTTCATACCTGTTAAAGACAACAATGATGCTTCAACTGTTACACGCCCTTGTACTTGTTGGATTCTACTTCCAAAAAATTGCAACAGATGGGTATCTTCTATAAATAAATTTTAAAAAGCAGACCAAAAAGGAGAGAGACAACACAGCTATTCCAAAAAGGAATACAGCACTCTTGTTTTGACTCTGGTGGCTTCAGGAAGGCTGAGGATTTTACTGGAATATAGTGACCTTTCTGGTTAGCAACAGGCGTCTGTCTTTTGGATGCTGAATCTTTTCCACTTGTTCTTGTGGGACTCCTAGCCCAAACTGACCAGCCTGTAATGTGTTTGTCAGATACAACGGACTTGTGTATCCAGAAATAGTGAAGATCTGTAACATTGGCAATCATACTGAGAACAAGAACTTCACTGCAAGCAATAGTTTGAAACTGATTGTGTAAATGTCTTCTCTTTCATGGTTTTTACTGTTATTTCTGGTTTCTCTCAGTATTAGCTGCTTGTTGGTGAATTAGGTTGAGGTTCTCTTTTTCCTCTTAACATTACTAATATCATGCCGTAGGGTTTGAATACATCACGATTATACGAATGTCTGGTCTCACAGTAGTTTGGGGCTTGGAAGGTATGCTAATATACAGAGTTAAATTATATATAAGAAGTATATAGAGTTAACCATTTTCTTGGCCTTGGTTCTAACAAAGTGATCATTTAAAAACTTCTAAGCTAGGATGACTTGGGGTGGGTGGGGGAAGAGAATTTGGTTTTAACCATTCATATAGTTTTATCCCCTGTAGGCGGATCCCCTTTTATATCTTAGTACTCAATCACAAAGAACATGACTCTGAAATACAAAATTCATGTAAATGGTTTAACTTTCATTTGGTCTATGTAAAACCTTACCCTCCCACAGTCTCAATTTAGAGCTTTTTCTAGCAAGCTCTACCTTACTATATACTTTCTATTACTTCATTATGTAGAGGTCTAATAAATATGTAATAAGTTAAGGTATTGAAAAGAAAGAAAACTGCCAGTGCTTTTAAGATCTCTGTGCCACATTTGAACACATATAGGTCAACAGGCCTGCCTGAAGATGACTATTCAGAGACAACTGCCTTACTGAAAAAGAGAACTCCTCATGCCTAGTAGAAGATAAAGTACATGAAGATGAGCCAAATTCTCAAGAAATGAGTATGAAAACCGTGTCAATGCTGTATCAGGCTGGATTTTTCACTATTCTGTTGTCAGTTAGTGATTGGTTGGAGTCTAAATCAGCTACAAGAAGACAGGCATTTAATCTATTTTTCTCTCTTCTTGTAGCTTGATTACCAAAGTGACTTACCTTTAGGGATTAGATTTGGATTGTTGTGGAGATCCATTTACTTTCACACATGGCTTCAAATGTACTTGTAAAGTACATATTAAGATAATGTAGGCAAAATAGTATAGTTAAAATCAGTGCAAGATCTTATGGAAGGGAAAGGTGATATTTATTTACCAAATGTTTAAGCAAGTTGTTTGTATGCACGCACACTTCAAAGCTACATAATCAAATGAACCGAGATGTTTGTGTCTACATAGTCTCATCATGATCACTTGTGCGTGACACACAAGACAAGGGATGCCAGTTCCTCTTGACTGACAGCAACGAACTGGTCTTTGGACAGATCTTTGGTCTTAACATAAACATCGCCTTCCTCGATCTTATTCCTAGGAGCAGTGTCCTGGGAATAATGTCCTTCACTATCAATATAGACCACTCTTTTTAAATCTTTGTTCTCCTTTTATTCTGGTGCTAACACACAAAGATTTCCATTTATATTTTATTCATAATAGTCTTGATTTTTTTTCTTTTTTTCTTTTTTTCTGGTACAAATCTGTACAATAGCCTATTAGGAAGGGTATATGCCATTCTCTTCACAGTAATTTTATCTTACTGGAGAACATGGGAAACATGATCTTCTGTAATGTTGGGCTACATACACATCTAGAAATGTGTTGAAATTGTTATGATAAGTAGAAGACATTCAAGTGAAATGATGAAGTGGCTGTAATTCAGTCTTCCTTTATCAAAGTCATTTCAGCTGTGAAGAATTTCTCAGAATTTTTAACAGTTAACTTGAGGGTGAATTTGCTATTTGGCTTGGTAATAAAATAATAACAGGCAAAATATTAAACATCCTTCTGCTCCTGATGCTTTCAGTTCTAATTTTTGTTTGTTTCTCAGGTGATATAGATTACTTTGTTACAAGTGTTGTGCTGCTATTATATCCCTTTTCACTGGATTAATCTTGTAAAAAATTGGAACGTTAAGGAAGAGATGGATGTTCTAGATCACTTTTCTAGTCTATTTACTCTGTTTTGGACCTGACTGAAACTCTTAGTTAAGTTAATGAGTTTTCTTTTAATCTCAATGACAGCAGGCTAATCTTTAATTATTTAGCAATGTTGTTTTGCAACATAAGATATTTCTAAGTTATATTTTATTTTACTGTGGACATACAAACTTTTTTAACCCAGATACTGATACTTATCCATTCCATGTGAAAGTGTGAGGTGTAAATTGAGGCTGGTGTCAAAAGACCTCATGGAAAGAAACTCTGTTTCAGTGATGGCTGCCCTACAATAAAGACTTGTGCTTATCAGAAGAATGTTTATTTAAGTAAATGAAACTACCAAACAAACAACAGATCAAAAGGACACTGTACAAGCTCTTTTTTTCTTTTTTTTTTTTTTTAAAGCTGGACTAAACCTTATGATTTAAAGAGATCCATAAATTTGACTCTTCTATTTGTGGGGTACAGCACCTCTGATCTCAGTTGTGGTAACTGAAATGATTGTCATGTCACAGTGACAAACTGTGGAAGTCTGTATGTCATTTTGGCAAAATCTAGAGTGACGTTTCCATTTATCTTCTTCAGTGTTACAATTGCCAAAAGCATTACTTGTGACAGACTGCAAACAAAATTCTGTGTATTTTTGAACATTCATCAAGTGAGTAGTCTCATGAATGGAGTACTTGCAAAGTTTATTCAAGCTTTTATTTTTGGGAAATGAAATATTTTAACTGTAGTACACAGACACAGATGGCTTTATAGTCATTGAATGAGTTGTCAGGTATTCATTCTACATTATAGAAGGTTTAAAATTTTTATTATATTTTTGCCATATTCATTTCACTAGTCCCATGTGGTGAAAAGAAATTTGACAAAGTAAACCTTAGTTTTATGTTTCTTGGTTTTGGGGGAGATCAAATGGTAGATTTCAGTTGCGAAGTGTAGCAAGCCTTCAACTGCTATCCTTATACCTCTTTACTAAAACCAGAAATAAAATATAAGGACAAAAAGCAAGTTCTTAAGTTACATGTGACATAACATATAAAGCTATAATTTTCTCAAACATTGTTCATTCAGAGAGTAATAATATTATTATAATCATGGCAGTGAATACATTATATTCACATGATTTCCTTTTTACATCTCCTGTTGAGTGGGACATTCGCATAAGCTTATTGTTTAATGTTTGTTAATTTTTCAGTCATCTGAGGGTACCCTGCAGTTGTTTTTTCTAGTTGTGCTCAATTATTAATAGGGAACTGAAGTACAGGGACTTAATCATCATCCAGCTGCTTACAAAATAAGAATAGAGGCAATATTAATGTGTGGCGCAGCATGAAAGGTAGAGCAGATGATTTTAAAAATCATATCTGTTATGCTTTTTGGGTTCTGACATTCAGCTCTTTGTGTAACTTGGAGCACTTGCTGGCTTGTTCGTACCATAAACTCATTCATGCCATAAGCCTCATTGACCATCTTGAATTGAATCTCAACTTCACGATTTGGGAGATAAGCAGGTTCTTCAGACTCTGGTATTATTTCACTGTTATCCTCTTAACTGAGAAGCAACCCACCAGTAAACCATTTAAGAAGATGCCATTAATCTTCGCAGTTGATTATTGGATTATTAAAGATACAAACAAGAATTTCTAAGTATTAGAATGTTCTGAATGTTGAAATATTGGCACTCACTAGGGAAAGTGGTGCTTGTGTTCAGTGTTGAGAGTTTTGTTGTCTGACAATTTCTGCTTTTTGTTATTGAGTTCTGAATGCATTTATTGATACCACTTTCAGACAGCATTAAGACACTGACTCCTTATTTGTCAGTGTAAGGAGAATTTCATTTTAAGACAATGAAAGAAATGGAAAAGAATGATGTTTTTTGTTTCAGAGGTTGTTTGACATTGATATAATGTTGTATGTGTGTTTTAATAAACTCCCGTTACCCATAAAACCCAGAAGTGCTTTTTACTCTTTTCTAAAATCTTACTTGGCTAGAATATGTCTGCTGACTATTTTTCCTTTCTAAGGGAATAGTCTTTGAGGTGATTCTGGTTTATGGGGACTAAACTTCCATTGTTTAGGTGGTTAGGACATTGAAGAAATAAAGTATTATTATCAAAAGGTATTTGGGGAAAAATGTCACCTGTAGTAACTGTCCAACTTGTTGGTAGTATTGGTGTATGCTGGAAAAGCATTAATGGAAGATCAGTTAGATGATGTAGGAGTACCAGTCTGTCTGTGAGGGAGGATGCACACAGTAGTGTGCCATACTTATTGGCATACTCCTATACTGCTAGGAGAAGTCAAATTAGCAGAAGTTTAAGGTGTGACAGCCATACTTTTGTAGTCTTAAATCAGTTTCTTTTATTTATTCAGTTGTTCCAGAATAGATTCTGAGCCCTTAATATCAGTATTCAACAATCTAAATAGATTTAGTCCTAATTCTGTTAGTTTTAATAAAAACATAATTGATAGCTATATGTGTTTTGCCTTCAATTTTTTATGACTTAATATGAAGTTATTGAGTGGTATGCAGTAAGATGAGCCCACAGTGGCTTCATGAAATGGTAAATTCTCTCTCATGCTTCTCTTCATTTTCTCCTTATGATGATGGCCTATTACCACTCTGAAAGAAAAGCAATATGCTGTCTTATTTAAACACTCTTAAATAAAAGCTAAATCTTATTCCTATAGACATTTGCAGCAAATCTCTT
Source organism: Harpia harpyja (assembly GCF_026419915.1). NCBI lineage: Eukaryota > Metazoa > Chordata > Aves > Accipitriformes > Accipitridae > Harpia > Harpia harpyja. The sequence continues at coordinate 31,218,842 of NC_068947.1, forward strand.
CTATTTTTCCACAAGAGTGCAGTTGAATATTTTGCAAATCTTGAAGCAAACTGGGAAGAAAAAAATCCCCCTGGACAGCAGGTTATATCACAGTGACTTTAAGAACATTTAAAAATATGGATTATTAACTAAAAATGTTATTAAACGATTTTGAATTGTGGATTATTGATCCAACAGATTGTGTTCCCTTTGCAGTCATTCTGTTAAGTTCAGAAAATCTCTCCTACCATAAGTTGCAAATTATTGATCCAGTATCACAAGCTAGTGGCCTGGGATAATTCCTCTGTTTCAATAAATTATTTCTTTGTAATATATAACTGCAGAGGCAATGACTTAATGAATTTGTCCTATAGAAATTCATAATCTGTGTTTTATTGTCACAGAATGTGTAGAGCAATTATGTCATATGTTGTCATTGGTTATTTAGATGACTTTAAAAAACACTGTGGTGGGTTAACCTTTGCTAAAGGGCCAGATGCCCACCCAGCCCCTCTCTCAATCCCCCTCCTCAGTCCCTCCAGGATAGGGGGAGACAAATAGGATGGAAAAACTCATGGGTCAAGACAAAGACAGAGAGATTGCTTACCATTTACCATCATGGGCAAACCAGACTCATTTTGAGGAAAATGAATTTAACTTATGCCAATTAAAACATATTTAGGTAGTGAGAAAAAGAGACAAAACATTGAAATAACACCTTCCCCCTACCTCCCTTTCCAGGTTCAACCCTGTTCCATTCCTAATTCCTCCACTGTCCCACCTCTGCAGTGCAGGGGATATTGGGGAATGGGGGGGTTGTGGTCAGTCCATAAGGGCTCCTCTCTGCTGCTCCTTTCTCCTCATGCTTTTCCTCTGCTTCAATATGAGTCCTTCCCATGGGCTGCAGTTGTTCAGAATAAACCTGCTCCTGCACAGGCTCTCCATCAGATGCAGTTCCTTCAGGGCATAGCCACATGTTTTACCATGATCCCCTCCATGGGCTGCAGGGGAATCTGCTCCAGCACCTGGAGCACCTCCTCCCCCTTCTTCTCCTCCTCTCACCTCCATGCTTGCAGGGCTGTTTCACACACTTTACTCCTCACTGCTAGGCAGCATTTTCTTCCCTTTCTTACACATGCATCCCCCTCCTGCTTTGTAACCATCCTCTGTCAGACCTATATGCAACTTACCTGGTAGAATGTGATTTTTCAAACTGGTGAAGATGTACTCCGTTATAATTATTTATAGTAATTTGTTCTTATTTTTATTAATTTTGTCAGCAGTTACTGCTTTATCAAGAAATAAATGCTGATGCCTTGATTCTGAGTTCCATGTTTTAAACCGCTTAGAGGAGCTGGGCATGGAGCATGTACCCATGAGTCTCAGTAGAGTCCCTAATAAGGTAATGCTGTAATTTACGGAACTTCTAGCTGCTTTCATTGAACCCATCCAGGCACTTGGAATAAGTCTCTGCCAGGCAATTTTTTTTTTCCTATTCTTCCTTCTCTCACTGTCATTTTGGCACCACACTATACGAGGAGGTTCCATGCTGCAGAATGGGTTAAGGGAGGACATTTTCCACCTCATGGGGAAAATTCTCCCAGGCCTTTGAAGTATTTTCCAGAAGGATGATACACTAAGTGTATTATTCCCAAGTGTTTGTAGACGAGATGTCTCAAGGCTATGGTTTTGCAATTATTATTACTGGATCTGTATTCAGAGTATAAGATGAGAGCTCTATGCCGTTTGGGGGGAGGCAGATGGTATCAATTTAATGAGTTGTTACTGTTTCAGCACTAATATTGTGTAATTGTTATCTATGTCTTGCTTCATGACTCTGTGCCCTGATACCAAATGTACCCCTATTATGGAGCCACTATTGGAATTTGTCTCAAAAATCTTAATATATTGATTAAGATTATAATAACAAGGAAGACTGGTTCCCACAGGGAGGATTTGTGGAAGTTAGGAAGAAGGTGGAAATTAAAATCTTGTAGTCACTGGGATGGACCGCACTGGTGTAATTGCGCTAATTTTGAAACTCTTTTTGGTCTGTAACACTTTATATCTTCCAAACTATTTTGGTATACAGAGATTTAAGCCTTGTTTTTCCCAAAGTCTATAAACCAGCATAAACAGCCAAAGGTGTGTCATGGTTTTAACCCCAGCTGGCAACTAAGCACCAGGCAGCCACTCACTCACCTCCCTCACAGTGGGATGGGGGTTAGAAATCGGAAGGGTAAAGGTGAGAAAACTCGTGGGCTGAGATAAAGACAGTTTAATAGGTAAAGCAAAAGCCGTGCACACAAGCAAAGCAAAACAAGGAATTCATTCACTGCTTCCCATGGGCAGGCAAGTGTTCAGCCGCCTCCAGGAAAGCAGGGCTCCATCACGCGTAATGGTTACTTGGGAAGACAAAATGCCATCACTCCAAACGTACCCCCTTCCTTCTTCTTCCCCCAGCTTTCTATGCTGAGCACTATGTCATATGGTCTGGAATATCCCTTTGGTCAGTTGGGGTCAGCTGTCCCAGCTGTGTCCCCTCCCAACTTCTTGTGCCCCCCCCAGCCTCCTCACTGGTGGGGTGGGGTGAGAAGCAGAAAAGGCCTTGGCTCTGTGTAAGCACTGCTCAGCAGTAACGAAAACATCCCTGTGTTATCAACGCTGTTTTCAGCACAGATCCAAAACATAGCCCCATACTGGCTACTGTGAAGAACATTAACTCTACCCCAGCCAAAACCAGCACAGGTGTCTCATCTTGTCTCCTCCTTATTCCCCAAAATATCTCCCCAGACCTACACTGATCCCTTGTTCACAGCTTAGCTTTTGTTGGGTCCTATAAATGTCATGAATTCATCAGTTCACCTGTTAAGTCTTTTAAATCCCAGAGAATGGCAGTAGGTTCTACTGTGGGGCTTTGGTTAGGAAAGCCCTTTCTTCTCTCCTTCCCACTCACCTTTATGTTTTCATTCATCTCTTTGAATTTCTTTCTGCTTCCTGAGACTTTTGCTATAAATCATTACTTAGTAGTCACTATTGCTATAATGACTGTATTGTGGAAGTGCTAGTCAGCCCTGTCATTACCCAGCCTATTGGCAAATGGGGGAGCATTCTTGCAACTGCCAACATTGAAGTCTTAGCCTGTCTGTTGGTGATGAAATCAAGTCTTGGTAAGCAGGAATTTATAGATGTAATTGGTTAGCTACCAAAATAAGATTTTCTGATGTCAAGGGAAATCCTACAGAACAATTATGCCAGAGTCTTTCTTGAGACTACTGTTGTTAGTGGTTGCAGGAATGTACTCTGTAAAGTTGTTTGTGTTGATATGTAATAAATCTACCTTTTAATGTTATTCTTAAGCTTCTTTGTTTATGTTGTAGTAATACCTACAAGAATCATAACCTCCTGTGTACTGTTCCGACACAGAGTACTACACAAAATGTGCTTTCTAGTCCCTAATATTACCGTATTCCTCATTTCTTTTAAATCTTATGATAATTATTCTCTTCAAAACCTCCACACTCATTGGTTGTATTACAGGTGCTGTTAAACATTTAGATAGCATCATAAATATAAATAATGCTTAACAAAACATTAGAAAGTTCATACAATATTTTGCATAAAAACATTGTTTTATATATAATACAATATAATATATGGTATTATTTTACAGTATTTATTTTTATATAATAAAAACAAGCACATTACAGAAAAAAGGGACTGTTTAGATGTCACCGGAGAGGGCCTAATGTGGAACTAATGAAAGCAGTTGATTTTAAGGGAGGATTTGAATAAGAAAAAGCATGTGGTTGGCAGAAATGAAGTGGGGGATGTATCAAGCTCTTTTTCTTTTAAGCTTTAAGGTGCAGCATTCTAAAGGATATATTGCAGGTAGTCAGCTCTGAAAATGGAAGTTCCATTTCTGTGAAAAATCATTTAGAACCCATCTGTTTATATTTCACAGAGGTGGAGAATGCAAGGCATATGAATGATTGAAGATTATGTGACTTGCAAAGGGCAAAAGTGTGAATGAGTCTGTTTTACTTCTCTTGGAAAAAGAGTTGCATTATATAACCCTATGCCTAAAACTGCTTCATCTGCTGCCAAAAATTTAATTGGAATTAGCACACACACACTCACACACACACTCACTCTAGAGGTGGGATTTTTAGAGCCTTTTAGGGGAAATAGGGAGAATCTTCAATTAAAAATGGAAGTTAGGTGCTAAGGCCTTTGAGCTCTTAAAAGTATCTAGTTTTAAATGCAGAGAGCTGAGGAATATAGTTTTTCTAGTGTGCCTCGTACAGAAAGAAGGGGAGTGCGGAATGAAAATGTGCACTGTAATCCACTGTACAGGGACTGCATAAGGCCCACCAAAGGACCTAGGGAAGGCACAAGAATATATCTGTAAAACTGCCATTTCATAATTGTTCGTCAGCAGAAAACGACTGTGTATGGCCCATTTTTTAGCCATACTAGTTTGCATTTAGAATACTCTTGTAGGCACCAAATGCTTGCTGTGTCATTATAGCAAGTGGCTACAGAAACTCAGCTACTTAAAGTAGCAAATAAATGACAGGGTCAGACTGACAGCTTTTGTAAATCTGGGCAGGTACATTGACTTTATTCTGATTTATGCTTGGTCTGTAATGTTCTATGAGGCTGTGTACCTTGTAGTTACATACAGCACAACATGGTACTCTGTCAAAAAAGCAAAGTATTTGCTCTGACAAATTACATGATATGTCTAGCAGGTCTGAGAGGGTATCACTGTGTAAACAAGTATCCCTGTACCTATGGAAGGTTTTGCATGTAGTTTAGCAGCACTTATTAATATGTTTAAAGGGGCTTCCTCATGTAACAAAAATCTACCTGAAGACTAAGGCAAAAAACCCATGCAGCATTTTCTTCCTTGTAGGCCTTTGTGTTTCAGTGTTGTTTCAAAAAGGTCTTGCACTGAGCTGATTTTTACTTAGTGCCATCCAATAAGGAATGGGTACTAACTTGTCTTTCCTGCTGCATGGGAGCCAAAGTGTGAGTGGCAGCGGGGGGGGAGACTGGAGAATCTGGAGACTGGGGGAACCTCCTAGGATTGATTACTTGGGAAGTTTATGTTTTTATTCTGATTCTGTTGAATGACAAGCATCAACCCCTTGAAGAAAAGAGCCCTACCTGACCTATTGTTTTTTCTTTTGAGTCACATACTTATATGTGTGTTTCTGACACATAAAAAATAGTTTCATTTGTTTTTATCTGAAGAATCATTTTAAAAAACAGCAAACACAAACCAAACACGCATAATACTAATACTAAAGTTTATCAAAGTCTACTGTATCAGCTTATATTCCAATGGTTTTATAGACTCATTTTTATCTATTTTAGTGGCAAGGATAAGTTTTTAAGATTCTCTTAAACAAAACAAACCTAACAAAATCATCTTAAAATTGCATAGAGTTAGATAAAAAACTTTCTGTGAATTCCCATAAAAGTGTCTGCTGTATTTTTTTAAAATTATTATTTATTAATTGTTGTTGTTTAAATGCCTTAGCAGAAATATGCTTTAAAAGTGACCCTTCTAATAAGGACTGATAAAGTAGGATGACGTTCTTATAACCTATCTATACTTACAATGTTCCAATTCATTGCCTGCAAAGAAAGGGAGATTCTGATCATAATATCAGCGTTGCCTATCTCGGCTAAGAACTAATTAAGGAATAGGAATATTTCCTGTGTGAAAATTTAACTTTTTCAAAAGTTTTTCATAGTTTAAAAGTCACGTGAACTTAATGGCAAGGTTTTAGAATAGTTTATGGACAAGCCAAGAGTATTAAGAGAACAGAGGTTGGAAACAGATGCCATATATTTGTGTGTTTAGCAACACCTCTTTCTGAGGTTCTCTACAGCATTGTATCATAAATAATGTGTTGACTTGCTCTTAATCCTTCTGTTTCACTGCAAGCCAGGCTCTATTAGAGTCCAGTAAAATGCATCATCATATCCAAGGGCTGAGCTGGTTAAAGTGGACACACTTGCATATCCACTAAGAATTTCTAAAATTCCATCATTTCATGGTATGGCTGCAAGTTTACCTCTGAAAGATTGGAGTTGGAGGGAGAAGGAGGTGGACTTTTGATTTTTGCTTCTGGGCTCAATCTTACCTCAGTCTATTCAAATGGGGTGTTACAGTGGTTTAATACACAAAATAGCTTTCTTGATGGGTTTTTAGTGCAGCTGACTGGGTGGAAACCTGGGTGAAATTCCCAGGAAATCTGCAGGAGTTTGAATAGGGATGATGATTTTCAGCTTTTTATTTCAGTTTAATAAAAAAAATTAAAGGCAGATTTGTTTATAAACAATCTCAGTTAATTCAACTAGAGAACGAGCATAAACCTTTTTAAGGATTAACTAAAACTTGTAGAATATTAAACTCAAAGTGCCAAAGAAGTTGACTTTTTTAATGTTGCTTCTTTTCTATTATGTCTTTCCCCTTGCCTCTTTTTCCTATTGTAGATGTTGGTTTATATGGACTCATACAGGCCTTACATAAATAGCAAAGTTTTATTGATTTAACTTAAAGGAGTTTTAAAAGTAATTTAAGCTAAATAGATACTCCTGTTTAGGTTTAAGAACATTTTATTTGGTGTACCTTGATGCTTGGTAGACTCAAAACAACCACAATAAGCCCCTTCAACTGAAATGACAAATGTATTCTTTCGTGTATTCAGGTAATACAAAAAGGGCACCGTATCATTTAAGGAAAAAAACAAAGACTATCATTTCAAATACATAAATCTTAGCTTTTATTCTTAATTTTGCCACAGAGGATTAAGTATAATACAGAAAACCAGCTTTAAACTAGGGGGGTTTGGCTCACATGCACATACATGCAAACACAAAAACACATAAGCTGAAATATAAATCCAGTTTGCAAGTGATGATGTGCAGGTTTTCTTCAAAAGGTGGAATTTGGTATTTATTTTAGAGCTATTATGTACATGGATTTGTATATGAATTCAAAGTGGAAAGCTGAATCTACAATTAGAACAGCATGCTATGTACTTAGAGCTGGAAAGACTTCTGTTATGGAGTCTCTAGGCTGGAAGCACCTGCAGTTCTAGATGTTTTTATTTGCACCCCCAGTATACCTTACTAATGAACAGGTATTTCATACAGCATGTCATAGTTTTGAGATCCCTTTACATGGTATGCGGTACATGTCATAAAATAAAGGTCCTGGGAGAGTGATTAGTAAAACTACATTTGAGTTGCTCTGAGGTGGAAGGATACTCAATTTCTTAGCTTAATGGTACTTTTTACATGAATTTGTAATGATTCCCTCAAATTATGACCAAGCTTACTGCTTTATATTTACTTGCTGTGTAACAGTGGTTCTCAGAGTAGAAAATTAACAATTTTTGATAACAGTTTTGTTCCTGTTGCTAAGTATTACCTCTTGTCAAGCTGCAATGAGGTGAAGTTCTCTCTAACCAATGCTTGAATAAACACTCCAGACCTGGGGTTTTGTTATGATAAAATATTTATTTTAATTCCCTTGGAACAGGAAATTCAGGATGTTTTATACTCCATCCACCTTCTACCTGATTAGCAGGTATGGTAGCTACTCTGTAAGGCCTGCCATGGTTTGACCTCAGCATTTAGATGCATGTCATGTCAGTAAACCTGTTAACAGTGTGCTGAATTTATTTACTATTGTTAATGGGCCTCCAACACATATTCTGACTGTTATAGTTGTATAGAAACAACAGTCCCTGTTTTGATATTATGGATCCATAATGCTAATAATCAAAAACTCCATAGGAAAAATAATTGTTCTTTATACAAGTAAATACTCTTAGCTTGGAATTCAGTTTTTCAGCCAGTACTTTCTGAAGACTGCCTAGCATAAGGGACTCATCTGCAGTAGAAAATAATAAATATTTGTCCATTAGAAGAAGATTGGATGTACTGCATAATGGAAGAGGGAAGCCAAAGAGTACAGTGAAAGTCCATAGCTGTGAAACTGTCAGTAAAGCCTTTCAGTAAACTCTAGGAGTAATCAACAGATTGTGTATGTGTTACCTCCCAAAATGAAGGTAGAAAAGCCAATCAGGAGAAAGATAGTTTCCAGAGCGTTCATCTTCATGTCACCCTATTTGCATGGAAATACTGTTAACAGCAGACATCACGTGGCCCTAATGAGAGCAGGTGTGTTCCCTCATGGAACCAAGCCAGTTGTGGGTGGTAATGAAACCAATCTGTAAATGAGATTTTAAAGGGTGCAATACTTCATCACTGGCACTGTTGTCAATGTGCAGAAGGCCCTTCCCTCTATTTAGAGTGGAATGCGATTAGTTGCAGATTAAGAGTGATGACAGAATAGAGTTCAAAGCACAACCTCCATAGTGTCAACAGGCCTTAATGATAACATAGTGCCGCTTCCCTGAAAGAGTTTCATGTCTTATTCAATGTAAATGGTAAAAATGTGGCATTTTAGAACCAATGATGTGTTTTTCTATTGATGCTGTCATAGTACGCAGCTGCTGAAAGAGGAGCTGTTTGTCAGATCCCATTTTCCTCAGTGATTCATCAAACGGTGGCAGTTCATGCATGCAGTATCAGAATGGGAATAAATAACTTGCAGCAATGCATTGAACAGTGTAGTGTTTTATTAATCTCCTACCTACTCTGATGCCACTCAAGGTGTCAGAGATTTTGGGTAGCTTCATCCAAGTGTGTGTTCAGTATTTTGCAAGTCACATGACTATTTTGCAGGAGCAGGACTTACAAAATAGGAATATTGAGTTAATGGATGAGAAGAGCAGAACTATGCATTCACATTCTTCCTGCTATAGGAGTTTTACACTCCCCAGACGTGCCATTGATGCAGCCTTTTCTCTTACTTTTAAATTCTGTGTTTTTAACAAATTACAGTCATTCTAAGAGGGGAAAAATCAGTTTAGTAACTCTTTGAACTCAAAATTGAAAAGTAATTGAAATCTAATTTACTTGCATAGCACCTACTGTCATCTGCAGCATGCAAATGCATGAGTTGACATAGTGGTAATAAAATAAATGGTTTTGGTTCAGAAGGGTATTGGCACTAACAAAACATGAGTACTCAAGAAGTGCTATGCATTTCCAGCTGTCATAATATGACCTAGGTGGAAATCCAGATCTTGGATGTGTTTTAGCTGCCATCTTGGGAGAGTGGTGTGCAGCTTTAAGTTTTAAAATATCTGAGAAGGATTAGTTTTATGTACTGTGTGTCTTTGATGGTTTAGGATTTGATGTGAAATGATTAGAGAAGGGGAGAGAGAGGGAAGACAGGCTTAAGGAAAGCCAAGCAAAAGGCCTGGCACATCACAGACATCTCTTTTGAAAAGTAGATGTTGACCAGTGTTATGGGAGTTGGACAGATTTTCTGACAGGAAATATTGCGAAGGTTTCATACAATCTGGGTGCCTGAATTAATCGACTATATAATCAGTCTTAGGTTCCCCTAGAATCTGTCTGCCTGAAGAGAGGAGGGTAATATTGTAGTTTACATGCAAATTGTACACCCCAGCTTTGTGCGTGAGTTTTTGAATAAGAGAAAATATCAATCTGTAGCTCACTACTTGGGGCGAAATTTAATTCTTCATTAAAATCCTATTTCATACTCTGAGTTCAAGAGATTCTGGCAAGTTCTTCAGTGTGGAATGTATTCTCCACGGTCTGCTGGAAGGATAGGCAAAAAAAAATTTCTTTTCTTTTGAATCCCTCTTTGTCCACAGTAGCTAGCACTCACAGAAGTTGTTCTAGGGAGCAGTCTTTACATGGTCTTAAAGGATAAAAAGCTTCTAAAGTACAGTTTAATAGGAATTTAATTGGCATAATGATCATAGTTTGCAGTAGATATTTTTGTGATTATTTGTTTTGTTGCTTTATATTCCAATCTTTCAGCCCATCTGACTGAAAGATCATTTGGATGACACAGTTTCCCACAATGTTCTGCTACGTTCTTTGGCCAAATCACAGGAGAAACACAAAAAAAATTTGCTCAGGATAGTCCGAAGGGCACAGTGGTTGAACTCTCCTGTGGCAAAGATGATAGTATCCAGCAGGACTCTTTCTGTCTCTAGAGCTGTATAAATGAGCATAATATGAGTATAACCAACATAAGACCATTATTAATTAGTTTTAAAAAACAATTATACACACATACATGTGTGTAATCATCATTTACATGTGTATGTTACATTTATATGTACCAACACATGTTGACACACCACCCCCGAGTATACATTACTCATATATTGTCACAGCAGGGTAAGTGATTTTCCATGTGTCTGGTTAAGTGTGATCAGGATTTTTTCCATTCTTTTCCACCTAAGAGCTCACTTACACAACAGTTGGAGAAACACAGGGAACTGTGATATTCTTTTCAGTGTGGTGTTAGTAACTGCTTTCATGAAAAACTCACTGGTGGTTTTCTGTTATATTTCGTCATGTTTTGATCATAATCCCCAGCAGTGTTCTGCTCTGGAGAGTGCTTCTAATATGAGTAGTGGTCCAGAAAATGTCACTACATTTAAAATAATGATTTATCAGTTCATGAACAGAATTAATGAATGTGTCTATGAGCATGAGAAACCAAACTCCAGTATACTTAAAGAGGGTTTACTTTTACATTGCTGATCTTATTAGGCATCTTTATCATTGCCTTTGGCAGAAAAGGGGTCAAAGTAAATGCATCAGCAATTTATCCAATACTGAGAGAAATGGGTAATACAGAGGAAGTTTGGGACTGCTAGGTAGGTGATCACAGGGTGCGGAGAAAGTAGCTTTCTGGTTAGAGAGTAGCAGATGTATATTGGAAATGAAACATGGGATCCTTTGTCTTCCTAACTACAACTCTGGGTTGTAGATATTTGTATGTGGTATACTCTATCAACATAAATTCACAAGAATTTCCATGTGAGACTCCTTCTCCCAGAGTAAATCTTCCAGTGTTCCCATTCAAGGGGCATCAGGGACAGAAGTTCTAAGAAATGAATGTATAGAGAAGAATACATTTTCAGAAATGTGAAATGAATACTCTTTGCAGATATTTATCATGTAGTTTCACAGTAGTAGCACGTTAGCAATGGATAACTACAAAGTGCAAGTTAGTCTCCTCTGGCCTGAAATCACTACAGTATATACTTTGTTTTCTCAACAGATGATGAAATGTATGGGGTTTTCAGTTTCTTAAGAAGTTATGGCCATGTAAAATATTATGAAAGCATCTTATGTGATTGAATGGTTAACTGATTACACAAGTAAAAGAAAGAGTACTCTGGACTGTGGGAGCCTGGTAATTACAAGTCTACTTCACATAGCATTGTAGCATGTGGTCTTTTAAAGAGGTTGGCTTCAGAAAGCCAGTGAAGCATGACTGTCTAGGGCATGCAGGTCCCAGAGGGTTTGAGCTGTTTTTTTAGGATTTGAGAAAAAAAAAAAAAACCACAACACATGATGATCATAATAATAATTATGTATTTTGAATTGGATTTTTGTATCTATATCACAGAGTTCTTCCTTGCATGAAAGTGCAAACCCAGCATAATTTTATAATGCTTCATTTGCTAACAGAGCAATGTAAAACAACTTAAATATAGACACACAATTGACAGGGAATGCTATTACAGTTAATTTACCAAATATGTTAAGCTTATGAATGCAGTCTTACATAGAAAATTCATAGTTTACCTCCCCCTGATCTCAGTTGACATGTCACAAGTATCTGATGATTTGGGGAGGTTTCAAGAGTCAATATTTATCTCTCTTCTCCAGAGGAAGCTCAGTGCAAGAAGATACCTGGGTTCTTGTCTGGTTCTGACCCTGAATTCTGTTTTAAAAGCTCAAGTGGGCCAGAAAAAATGCCTAAGTGTTTTGCCATGTAACTCAAATAAATAGCTACTGCATACCTTGGTATACTGTGTATATGAGGATCATGTACTTTGCTTTGTTGGAACCACTTGTTGACTAGGCTACATGCTACCATGAATTTTTCCATCATAATGTTTCTAACTTAACTGATGATTACTAGAGATTTATTACTGAAGGCTTTGGCCTTTTTACAGGGAGCAATAGTGTAAAAAGTCTATACAGATTTAAAAAAAAGTCACAAGCAATTCAAAAGGAGTATTGTTTCTGGTGTGTGGTAGTTTTCTTTGTTTAAAAGAAAAAAAAATACCTTGAGAATAATGAAATATTCCCTTATTTCTGAAAATAATCTTGTATGCATCTTCATACAATATTTTGCTCATGTTCTTTTTGTTATAGATTTTTTTTTATTTTTTTTTTTTAAATGGATTCTAGATAGAGAACACAACAAGCACCCTTGGTCAGTTCCTATAGTTTTTTTGTTTGAGGCTTAAATCTTTTCTAAATCCTGTTGAAAAAAATATTTGACATAAGTTCTTTATCATGAAGGATTTTCAATGATTTCTTTTGGTCAAACAAATCCTTCATATGGTGGTGTACCTGTAAATATTTACATTAGTAATTGTATTAAAGGTCATAATTTTTAGTGAATATTCAATGGAAAGAAAGAGGAGGATTTGCAAAGGCAGAGGGGACATATTACTTCTACATCTTGCTAGTTATAACTTTGATGCAAGTGTATGTCTGATATTTTGTATTCCGTTTGAAAAGAAAGCAGCTCACTTAAGCAGTCCTCCTTAAATGCATATGCATAGCTATATATGGGTAGGAGATCACTGGGTAATGTTATGGGTAGGTAACTACTCAAACTTACAGTGAATATCCTTTTAATCCTTGGCCTCCCCATTCCCTTTATTTGTGTTATCCATGTTAGCTTCATCTTAGTTGTTTTCAAGGCATCCAGCTGTTTTCTCTGTCTTCAAACTGACTCTCTGGGAATGAAGAACTTGCACAAAAGCCTGCAAAAATAGCTCCCCATTAAAAATCAAACACCCATGAATATTATATGAGTGAGAATTGACCATTCCCACTAGTCAGAAAATATAATAAAACCAGCTGAGGTCTCGGGCAGAGAATTTTCATCACTTATTAATCCACCACCTTAAAATAGACAGAAAGTGTAACAGCGGAGTGACTTATATTGCGGTATAATGCCTTATGCTCTGCAATTTAGAATGCCATATATTTTAAAAATTCTATAATCAATTAACAAAGGTCACTTATTCCTACTGAAATTCTGATTTTGAACAGTATGCAGTCCCGTGCACATTAATTTCCACTGACATTTGTCTCTCCCTCTGTCTCTCCCCCTATGCCTCCATGCATCTGTGTTAAGGGAGCCAAAGTTTATTAGTCACAATAGGGGATGATCTTAAATACTTTGAATTTAAATGGGACCAGTCTAGCTACTTTGAAATTAAAATTAAATTCAAAATTAGTACCCTTGATTATGAAAGAGAGTGTGAGAGAGCAGTCAAGTGTGATTTTTCTGAACAAATTAACCTTCCTTGATACTGCTATATACAGTATTTGGTAGTTACTCACACTGGACTAGGTTGTGAAAGATCTTTTCTACACGTGGACATATGTGAAAAGGACCCATTTCCTATCAGCCATCAACACAGGCTGCCTGAAAGTCACAGTGCTTAACCTCAGGAAAAGACACTAGCAGATTCTCTGTCAGTGTTTGGGAAAGGGGTTTTACATATGCTCTTTGGATGTATGAGGCACCAAGAAGAGGGAGCTACGAGTTTGATTGTAAGAGGGTGTCTCTTACTGGGTTCAGAAACTCTGGTGCCACATGACAGAAAAGTGCAGGTTGGGTATAAATTTATGCTGCCATCTCAGATTTATCCAAACATTTTTGATAGTTGAACATGACAACAGCAGGCATTATGCCATATTGTCAGTCTTCCCACAGTTGACATGAAAGTCCATGGCCAGCGTAGACTTCATATCGTGTGCTGTAGTGGAGTTAGCAGCAACCTGCCTGAGTGTCTATGCTGATCTGGAGCAAATGCATACTGTGAGCAGAAACATGGATCTGCTATTAGTAGTTAAAGAATTGTAGCCTCAGTAGCAGTACTGAAAGAGTTAGAGAATTACTGAGGTATTTGGGGAGATATTGTTGCAGCTGCTGTTAGTTTAACATAATTGAATGTCATCTTGTTATGGCGTGGCCTTGAAGAGCAATGTGTATGCTTACTGAAATGAGAAATGAATGTTGGAATTTAACAACATTTTCTATTTGCTGCTTCTGAAGGAAAATGAAAAATGTAAGTTACCTCCAAGTTAAGTGCCTGTATATCACTTCTGTCATTATTTTGATTTCACTGACAAACTCTGAGTAAGATTTTAGTATCTATTCTTCTTTTACCAACTCCTGAATTCACAAATGGTTCTGTGCATGGAGTTTGCCCAGGCTTATTTCCTGAATAAGTGAATTCAAGGTGAAAAACACCCAAGTTTGGATATTTTGGTTCTTAACTGAAATATGTTAACACATTCTCGAAAGACTGTTTTAAACTTTCTTGGAAGATGTGTGCTGTGCCTTAGTGCATAACCCTATATTTTATCTGAAGTGATGAAGTTAGAAAGAAAGTTTTGGTAAGATATAATTCTCTTCCAAAGCTTTATTAACTCTCCTAAGTACAATATCATAAAATTAGAGAAGTGTTTCGTTTAAACTTTAAACCTTTCTAAAAGGTTTTAATTAGCAATTTAATGATCAATGTGAAGGAGAATGGGGCTGTGTTTGCTCATTAAATGAAATGAAATTAAATAACACATTTTGGTTTTGTTGAGTGTGCTCTTGTTGTGACAAGCGTGAATATGTTTCTAAGAGGGTTGATTAGCCTTTTGGCCTCTCTGCTTAATATTTTTGTCATTCTTCTCTGGAAGTGCCTGTGTGCCTCCCATCAGGATTATTGGAATTTGGAACCTTATCTATAATTGTCTACCAATAGGGGTGACATGATGTCTCTCCGCTGCATTAAGTTTATCGTTCCCTGTAAAACATTAACACAGCAAAAATCTGAGCTTGTAAATGAGAGCCATGTCTTCATCTTGATCAGGGAAATGAAATTTGTAATTCAAATGAGAAAAGTTAATGAACTTAATGCACAGGATGGAAAAAGTGTTATAATGTGCCAATTTGGTCTGCCTAAGGATGCTTCCAAACATTCCCATTAAGGTATTGATTGTGTCCATTTAGCAAAGTGAAGGGGACAGTGAACTGCCTAATGGTTTACACATTACACCAGTAGTGCCAAACCCCCAAACAAAGGAAACCTATCATGATAAACCTTAAATTTCTTTAAAAAATTGAATTGAAGAATGTAGCTATTAATGCTAATATGCTGCTTTAGAAGGCCAAAAGCTGTTGTAGACAGAATAAGCAGCCTTTTGTGTTTACTGATACCTATGCAGAATTTAATGTTCTCAAGTTCAAATAATGGTGGAGGGTCTTAGCACTACAAATAATAATGAAGGTCTCCCATCACATAAATGATTACTGTGTTTTTATAGAACATTTTATGTGGACACGTAATGTTGTGGTCATGATGATAGTTTGGAAATTCAAATTCTGCTCCTTGTACTTTCAGAAAATTTTATATCTGCAGTGGTTACCAACAGTTGTCATTTTATCTGCTGTCAGTAGTTGTTGGTGATGGTGCACAAAGAATGTTCAGGCACACTTACGTGCACAAAACTTTATTAGTGGGGCCTGTAGCCGATGGCATACATCAACTTCAAAGTTATCTTAGGGGAAAAAAACCCCAAACCAAAACAAAAAGCAACAAACCAAGGAGAAAAAAAGAGGGACAGAGAGGGAGAAGGAAAGACCTCTTCCTAGTGGCTGCCTGGGAAGAGAAGTGTGACCTTGGACAAGTGTCCTCTGTGATGCACCAGGTGGTTTCCCCAAGCACTTTTCTCACAGTAAGTATATGGACACCTGCTCAAACTTCTGAGTAGGTGTTCCTGCTCGTGATACTGGTAGCAGTGGTGAGAGCATGTGTGATCAGGTGCAGGTCTTGCACTTTGGTTTGTGGCTAAACTCTGTGGCTAAGCTTTGTGCATGCAAACGTGATAGGAACCTGCCCACTGGATTTGTGACTCATCTCTGCTGCGTTATCTGCAGCGTGCTAAAGCTCTAAGCTAAAAGGCATGAGGGGAATGGTGAAGATGCCTTTGCCTGGACTTGCAGGCTAAAAGAAGCAGAGATTCAGGCATCTGTGCCAGTCACAAGAAACCACCAGAACAGTGGTCAGAATCTGCCAACGCAAGGCTGTGAGGAGAAGAGCACTTGGGATGGTAGGAAAAGCACTGCCACAGTATCCTTGGGGTGTGCTGATGAAAAGTCATAAGGTTACAGGTGAAAGTCAAGCTACAAAATTAGAAATGGAGGGCATCTGGCTTTACAAATGTTAAGGCAGTGGGCAGCATAGTCACACCTCCTGTGGTCTATGTAGGAGATTTGGTACTGTAATAGCCCCAATTGATTTCTAGATGACTTGTGTATAGAAGAGATGTTTATGGATGAGACAGTAACAGCTGCTGACTTAGAGCCTCATGCCAAGTAATAGAGTGAAGTACTAATCTACAACTGCAGTTGCAGATTTGAAATTTTTTTGCAAGTTGTGAAGTAAGCCTCCCAACCACTATTTTCTTCCTCCTGTGTTGAGGAATTTTGTCTCAGAAGATTCATGTCCCATGAGTTGTGAATAACTTTTTCTTATCTTGAAAGATTGTATGTGCCAGCTTGCAATTATTTTACTGTTTTACCAGCCTAATTGTCTACAGTTTTAGGTTACTGGGTGATGTATAAATGGTTGTGGACTTCGTGTTTTACAAACTGTTCTGATTGCCAGACAGGACTTTCAGTATGTAAACACGTTGTAGTTCATTTTAAATAAGGCCAGTTTTAACACGATGTGCATAAATTTCCTCTAAAGCATGGCTATATATAAATGCAAGTCTACAAGGGATAAGTAGTAAAAAAAAAAGTAGTGATTTTACATACCATGACTTAATTTCACTGTTAAAGAAAATAACATTTAATCAAGAAAATAAATCTTCTAAACCTGTTAATTGAAGTAAATACGCCAAATTGGTGGGAGTAAGATATTTTACATGAAAATAGAGGACTTTACAAAGACCCCAAAAGCTGCTTCCTACATTTAAGTTTGAAAGACCTGGAAAGTGTTTGAAAGGTAGCCTGTGCTAAATGCAGACCTTGAGCAGCAGCACGCTTGAACGTAGAACAAGTCAGCATACTATTGATTGGAGTACAGTGGGATAAATGTGTGGCTTCTGCCCTTAATGGAAGCTGATTGTTCAGGGACGTACCAGCAAGCCTGGTCGATTCTTTAGCTGTTGTTTACTGGGGAGGACGATATCAATTTTCCAGAGGGATGATTGGTGGGATGTCAAGGCTGTCACCCTTTTCTTCTCATCACTGACAGACAGCTGAGTGACAATTACAGTGATGGGACATTGTCTGCATTGGCATATACACCAGAGGATAACTGGCAAACAAAAAAAGGCAGCAGCGCTTTAAAAAAGATATAATCAGCAGTTGTCAGGACTAGTTACATATATGATGTCTGAATAACAAGGCCAGAGTGTCCCGCCTCAGACACTGACATATACTGTACTGTGTATTCCTCAGCGCACATAGAAATTAGCCCTAGGAAAGTTATTGACTGTTGCTAGAAGTCACTGGTAATCTGCTTGGGAATTAAGCTTCAAGGGACTGTATTTTCATGTGATTCTCCCTGAAAATAAGAGAGCTTTTCTGCAGAACTTTGAAACAGTGGAGCTACATAACAAATTTATAAGCTAAAAAGTCTGTTGAAGTGTATACCTAGCTCCTTCAGGAGTCCCGTGTTGGAATTTCTTCTGAATACTACCCGACAGTTAATCAGACAGCAAACTGTGTGTACCTTTGTGTTTGTGTTAGGTATTTAACCTGTCAGTCCAGAACACACAGACTAAGCTAAACTTTAGATCTTGAAAGATTTATTTTACACTACATAGATGTATACTAGGTGTACATATGTACTTCTCATGAATTAGTATCTTGTAATAGCTACAGGTCGCTATGCAAAAGACTTTGTCCTGCTCCTATGAAATCATAGGTAGAACTTTGATTTCGGTGGTGCCTACTGAGGACCAGTGAATGTAGTTGTGCATTACATTAACAGCTGTCGCTTCCTCTTGCTGTCTAAGTGGTACAGTTGCATGAAACCCATTGCAGGAGTGTTTGGATAGCTTCCACACCTACTGAAATTCTAAGTGCTGGTTCTTTTCTGTATCTTGTACAATATACATTTACACAGCCGTAGGTAGCATATGGTATGAAGGCCATACATGTGTTCTTTTTCCCCAGTTTAGGTCCTTTTTCTCTTTTTTTCACTTTTAATCTCTTTTCACATGGTAACTAACTTGCTTTAATATATTAGTTCCTTTCTCTTTTCTATTCTTCCACATCTGCCATTTTTATTTTTTTCCTACTCATTTTATATACATGCACATTCTTTCTAGTTTTCACTGTATAGTGATAATTAGAGATTTTATGTGTGCTTCTGGTTCCCTTATGCAATTAGATCTCTCAAACAACAGAGTCCAAACTTTAGCAAAGTGATTTTGCTCTTCCTTTCAGGCATGTTTCATCCCTTGAATTCTAGGCCCCTGGTGGCGTCAGGCCAAGTACAAGTTTGGAGATGCTGATACAAAGCATGACTCTTTTTGTTGTATGTTCTGGATCTCAGTGGAGCAATTCCTAACAGAGGAGTTTGTTCCTGCTGCTGACAGCTCATGATGGAGACTGTTGAGCCACTGGGACTGTTACAGTAACATTTTAAAGCTGCCCTCCGCTGATAGCACAGGGGTATAGTAGCAGCATTGGCTGTGAGGGCAAATAATCCAGCATAGCTTCTCTTATGCATATTAAAAGAGGTGTAATTTTTGCCTTTCTGATACAATGCGTCTAAATTAAACTTAAATTAATTTGCTTGCTACCTGAATTTTTCTTGCCTCCTGTCAATACTTTAGCATTATCTAATGACACTGCTGTTTGTGGAAGTTCAAGTTTCTTTTGTTTTCTTGATTCTTGAATATCTAGTGTTCCTCCCCACCAAGATAAGGTTGTACTGGTGATCTTAGAAGAATCCTCACAAGTAGAGGTCATGATTTGAGACCTATTAGTTTCCAGGTACAAGGGAAATTTCATAACAAATTGCACTTTGGGAAGAATTGCCTGCTGCAGTAGAGATATAATAATATGACATATGAAGTTGGCTGTCTCCCAACTGAATGGCATTAGAGAATTACATCAGACACTTATCTTCTCTTTTTCTGTTCTTTCTGAAATTGTATTTTCCTTGAGTGCTTTTTTTTGACTATGCTATAGCATTTTTCAGCTTGGTCATGTGAAAGACTATGATATAGTGATATAGGGATTTTTAAAAAATTTTTATTTTAAAGAAATGTTTCTTTAGCTTGCAGAAAAATACCAATGCATGTGATTAATATGGAAGGTTATTTTTGATGGGTCTCATGAAAGCTCCAAGTAAATATAATTATTAATTTCCTTTTTTAAGCCAGAGCTAATTGATTTTGCACTGTGCTCATTAAAAATAGATACTTAGCCTTTCAGAGGGCTGTCTGGGAAACCTAAGGCAGGGCATGACTCCTCTGGGACGCCATCAACTGACCATTCCATCAGGCAGGGAGAGAGTGGCCATGGTGCTTGTCAGAGCTGAAGTATATTTACCTCATTTCCCAGCAGATAAACATTTGCAAGGCAAATAATAAATTAGCCATTAATCAGAAGAGTGGCTGTGTTTGATGAACCCTCAATAGAGTGGAGATGTCAGGTAAAGAGAGTAAACTGACATCGTAGACTGAGCCATGTGGAAGTGGCTGTTAGCAGTTTTGAAAGCTTTTGTGCTGTGTTTTCAAAAGACTTTCAAGGTTAAAGTAAAAAAAAAGACCGAAGATACAAGGCAACCAGTGGTTACTAGTTTTCCAAATGATAGTATTATGCAGTCTTTCACCTCAATTAGATCTGCAGCACTATTCCAGTGCACAGCTTTATGTGATACAGAAAAAAGATGATTTTATAGAAACAGTACAGAATGCCCTGTTATTACCAAATTATTCAAGGCATACATTTGTTCAGACTTAATGATCTCAATACATCTTCAGGTGAAAGTTCAGATTTCTGATTGACAGTCTTCCTTAAATATTGATTTCTATTATATTAAGTAGACTTTTTTACAGCATTTACAGTGTAAATAAGTGTTTTTCTCAAAACATATTGGGAAAACAGTGGGGAAATTGTACTCTGCTATTATCCAGGCATTTTTATCAAAGATTGGGCATGCTTTAATGGCCATACCTGTAAACAGAACTGAAAATAATGGCAGAGTTTCGTAATTGCCATTTGTGGGTGCTTAATTTAAGCATCGTTCTAGAATTACTAAATAGTCTAGGGAAACTTTAGATGGTCAAACTACTGAAAATTGGGCAATTGGTGTCTCAAAAGGATTAGTCCAAATGTGTTTTTCTTCATATGGTGTAAGTGGAGTTTATAAATAATTTGAAAACTAAAATATGTAGGGATTCTGTAAGATTTCCTAAAATGAAATAAGGCTTGTAATATTTTTTCTTCTGAACTGACAGGAAAATTGCTGTCCTTACAAATTGTATATCAATTGTTTAGTCACATGGTATGATCTCTACATTGGACACTCTCTTAGCCTTCAGGTGTCACGAAACACAGATCTGCACCTTTTTCTTGAATGCATTTTTTCTAAAATAGATTACAAATACAGTTGCAAGTTTTTAAAAGTAATCAGAACATTCAAGACCTGCCATTTTCATCTCCACTCATTCAGTGCAGTATAGCTCCTCGAAGTGAATTTCCAGGTTCTCAGAGGAACATCTTTGGTTTCTAAGATCAGCTGTCTTATTGTTCATTCATCTCAATGCTTGCCTTGGCTCTTGAAATGCTTTAAATCATTAATTTTGAGTTAACACCAGTTCATTAGCAGGACTTCAGGCAAACACTTTAAGAAAAAAGGTAAGCTGTTGTATGTGACTAGTTGCTTTCTCACAAAATAGGTTTGAAAGTTAAAGTTTACTGATTGCTTGTTTGTTGCTTGTTCATTGCATATGCAGATTACCTGATGAGACTTTGGTTAAGAAGTATACCTTGTCATTATTCCTGTTTGAGACAGGATTTTTTTTTTTTTCTTGGCAGTCATGTAGCTGAATTCAGAAAGATCTGCGTGATTTTCTTTATTTGCTTTGGAAAGTAATGAGATACTTTTCTACAAGGTTGGGGTTTTTTGTTGGGGTTTGGTGGGGGTTTTTTGTTTGTTTTAATGTATCCTCCTCAATTGTGTTAACAGCCCAAGATCATCTCTGTCTCTAAAAGGCTTATATTGTAACCTGTCCTATGTATTAGGAAGCATCACTACTGCTGGAAATTCTGCTGCAAGTGAATGTCTCAGCAGGAGAAAGGTTTTCTTCCTACAATTCTAATTCTCTTGAAAATTGAAAATAGAGGCTTTATGAGAAAGAAATCTCTGAGCAAGAAAGGTTGCTAACCTGTGCATATGTAGTAAAAGTAAATTTGGGGGTTTTAGATATCAGAAAAACAAGGGAACAGAAATTCAATAAAAATGTTTTTCCGTCCACATCGTCTGGGATAGCTACTGAAAGGTGCTTCCCGCCTCCCTTTGTCCAAGTTAACTGTTGTTTAGTAATATACTTACCCTGAGTTCTCTTCTTGGTTTTTGTAGGTCACAGAAGATCTTACTCTTTTTTAGTCTGCCTGTATATAGAAAAGAAAATCCAGAGAGAGAGAAAGTGAGAGGAATTATTCTCAAATGTAGGTGTTTTCTCTTATCTCTTGTGATTACAGCAAATCTTAACAGTCATTTATAATATAATAACATACTGTTCATTTTTACTCAGCAGTATGATTCCAAAATTAATGGTGACCCTTCAGATTTCATTTTTTTTGTGCCAGGTTTTCAACTGGGCCTCAGAATGTGAAGCTAACCTTTAATACCTGTTTTCAAATACAGGATACTAGTGAGTAGAAGAAATGTGTACGTGTAATAATAGAAGCATGTCTTTGGCATGAAATGGTGCCTCCAATATTTCTTATAACTCTATTTTGAGATAAAGTATGTTTTTTCACAGTGTGTTGTAGCTAAGAAGTCTGTCATTCGGGCAGAAATAGCTGAGGCCCCAGAATGTGTATGAGAAGCTCCTCATCAGATAACTGTCAGAAAACTGACCTTGAAAAGATACATCTGCAGACAAGTGGCCAGAAGACTCATGACTGTGGTGTTTTGGGCTCTCTGGCATTTTGGGACAAGGAGATTAAATGCTACCTGTTGTAACACTATATTATTATATATTGATATTGAAACAAGTGACATTGATTGCATAAGGGTTTCTCAGAGGGTTCCCAGGGTTGAACATCCCTGAGTGGACATATACATAGGGTGCAGGACCTAAGGCATAGGCTTTGTATTGCCCCTTGGCTGGCTTTAGGCATCTGCAGAATGGTTTTGCTTTTCTGCAGCTACTTGCCTTGGTCCCTACTCTGTCTGTCTGCTGTAAAAAGAGAACAGGATGCTGGACTGCACAGTATGAATCAGCTACCTAGAAGGCAGATTTGGAGAGGCATGGCCTTTAAAATGTTAGAAGCAATCAAGATCTTAAACATCTTAAGAATCTATATCTCTTTGAAAACAGCAACTTAAGAATATATGTCACTTAAACTTTTTAACAGTTTTGACTTTGGATTTCTACCTCAAAAACAGAAGTGGCTTTGATGGCAATAGAGGGAAGTTAAGTTCCAGCAGCTCTTGTTCTAATTAGTATCTTCAGTTTGTAAGGATATCAAAACCTTTCAATTATTTAAATTATTTTCAGAGACTCCAGTTATCTTACAAACTCTTTAATTTTTAGCTGATTATTCTAATATAGGTTGTAGTTTGGTTGTTTTAAATGGATCTTACTTTTCTTCTGAAGTCTTCAACTTATTTAGCCCTTATGTATTTTAGGCTTTTGTAGAAGACTGTTCACTGTTTATTTGCCATATTTTAAATAAAGGAGCTTCATAAATAGTAGATCTTGTAATTATTTTACTTGAGGGTTTTTGTGAAAAATAATCTGGTGCTTTTAAAAAAAGAAAAGAAAAAGTAAATGTGATTCTCTTCTTTTGGTTCAGTTTATTTTTGATGCTTTATATATTGGTAGTAGCAGACCTCAGGAGACTGAAAAAAGGACTTGTCTTGCATGTGCAGTTTTAAAAGTATTTGGAGATAAACCTTTCCTGTGGCTTTTGTTGTTGTTTATTTAATCAATTATTTGGTAATGGTTTGGACACTGAATGGAATGGAAGTTTCAGGCTTTTTTAGTTGTATTTTGAAATCCTTCTTAAATTAACTGCAGCAGCCTTGTGCTTAGCTTTTTACAAACCTATATACTCAACAGAACAGTGAAGTGTATTCATATGTAGATAACATGCCATGTATTTTTGACTGACTTGGTTAGGTTTCTGAAAATGGCCTTTAGCTTTTCTATTGTTCAGTTGATTAGCCAAGTTTAATAGAGGTTTATGTCAGAGAAGTCTGAATGCTCTTAGTCTTGTCCTTTACAGAAAGATCTTTTAATGCTTTGCAGATCAGAAATCTGTTGCTAAATGGAAAAGCAAGGTTTTTAATAGCATGACAAAAATAGTATGTACGTTATGCAGCAAAATAAGTTTAGCCTTAGTTTGTGTATTTGCAATAAAAGTCTGTTGGAGGAAATGTTTTGCGTAGATACTCAAGGATACATTAGTCTTTCTTGCTCTCAAGATACTTTGCACTGATATTACTGTCTCAGGATCGCTAGCTTATAGGTATCAGGTAACAAGGGAGTTTGAATTTCAGTTCCTTAATTTATTTCAGACCTTTTGGTAATTCTCAGGCTTTGAGTTTGTCACTCTTCTATTCTGATTCCATAATGGTAAAACAGAGATTATAATTTTTCCCTGTTTAACAAGTAGAGGAAAGAAACTATATTAGTCTGCATGGTGCGCTGAAATAAGGTGAGAAAGAAGAAAGCATCTCTTTCTTTTCATCTTCTGTCAGCAATTTTGCTGGCAAATAAGAGAGAATTATGATAATGAAGAATATCCTTTTATTAAGATCTTGGTTATTCAAGTAGCAGGGGAACTGGGTTGATGCTAATCTCATGTGATGTCCTAGCCATTAAAGTAGAAAATAGTATAAATGTAGACAGGTAAATTATACAGTTACTTTGCTATCAGTATCAAAAAATTTTTAATACCACGGTATAAACTGGTACTATCTTCTTTCCCATAGAGATCTCAGTGTGAGACTGACTGAGCACATCATAAAGTCTGTTCAACCTAGCTGTGGATGTATTGCAGTTCTGGAAACTTGGGCTCTGTACCTGCTCTCACCATCTGTGACTTACCTTTGCTCTTTCTTTGGCTCTGATCCTTTGTTTGTAAATAAATGACCTGGTGAGTTGAATGTCTGCTAAGTTTGTTATCTTCCTTTTTTCTCATTCATGTTGCAAGTATAGTGGCACACAATGCACTTTAGGGGGATATTACATTACCTGAAAATCTAACCTGACAGCACACAAACATTGGAGGAAGGCAGAAGTTGAGGTTACTGTGCTTTCTGAATTAGTAAATCAAGGTCTCTGTTCTTCTGCCTTTTTTTATTTCTGGTCAGCTTTGGGAGAAGAGAGGCCACCACATCTTTGGCCTGAATTTGTTGAAATCACAATTCAGCAAATGAACTTCACTTCCCAGGTTCACTGATTTTATTAGGCAATCTCCACAGTCAATACTGCTTTCTTAGTTTCTTAAAATACTGGCTTATAATATTTAGGCTCTCATTTCTACTTTGCCTTTTCATTGACTAATATGCAAGTTTTATAATGTTTAAAAAGGCAGACAAAGATAGTATGGAACTTTCCACATTAATTCAGATGGCTTTTTAAAATCTATTTTTGTTTTGTTCTGTTTTTTTCCTGATTAGCCAGTAACATGGTATAATTACACATATTGCTAACAAGAGCTCTGTAGGACAAACTCAGTAGCATTTAAAAGATTCTCTGATGACTCACCGCGATTTCACTTTCCCAGCAGTGAGTTTTCATAAGCCCCAGTAAGATTAGTGGAAAACATACGTATCGATTGGAAGAGATTCGTCATACTTTTTCTTGTCTTGTTTTTTCCTTGTTGTGGAGCACTCGTGTGCTCCAATAGGAGCATTTTCCTTTGTATCTGTCACCATTACATGTAGAAAAAGGTCAGTAAAGTGTGTTAGTTGCTGAATTACATTTTCATTCTCAAAGTTGTCTGATTGCACATTTCCATTAGAACTGTCCAGCTACCTTTAACACTTTTGCAATTTTTGGCCTTTTAACCAGCTTTTGCTTTCCTGCAGAAAAGTTCTTAGCTTCATCACTGGTTTTTGGTCTTTCCCCTTTACATTAAGGACTCTTGAATCATCCAAAGACTGTGAGATGTGTTGAGGGGAAAATAAGGAACTAGAACTGTATTGGGTTTGCACAGCAAGGTTTTGGTAGCAGGGAGGGCTACAGGGGTGGCTTCTGTGAGAAACTGCTAGAAACTTCCCCTATGTCCGATAGAGCCAATGCCAGCCGGCTCCAAGACGGACCCACTGCTGTCCAAGGCCAAGCCCATCAGCTAGAGTAGTAGCACCTCTGTGATAACATATTTAAGAAGGGGGGGGGAAAAAGTGCAGAGAACAGCAGCAGCAGAGAGAGGAGTGAGAACATGTGAGAGAACCAACCCTGCAGACACCCAGGTCAGTGAAGAAGGAGGGGGGAGGAGGTGCTCCAGGCGCCGGAGCAGAGATTCCCCTGCAGCCTGTGGGGAAGACCATGGTGAGGCAGGCTGTCCTCCTGCAGCCCATGGAGGTCCACGGTGGAGCAGATATCCACCTGCAGCCCGTGGAGGACCCCACGCTGGAGCAGGTGGGTGCCCGAAGGAGGATGTGACTCCATGGGAAGTCTGTGCTGGAGCAGGCTTCTGGCAGGACCTGTGGACCCGTGGAGAGAGGAGCAGGTTTTCTTGCAGCACTTGTGACCCTGTGGGGGACCCACGCTGGAGCAGTCTGTTCCTGAAGGACTGCTCCCCCTGGAAGGGACCCACGCTGGAGCAGTTCTTGAAGAACTGCAGCCTGTGGGAAGGACTCACGTTGGAGAATTCCGTGGAGGACTGTCTCCCATGGGAGGGACCCCATGCTGGAGCAGGGGAAGAGTGTGAGGAGTCCTGCCCCTGAGGAGGAAGGAGCAGCAGAGATAATGTGTGATGAACTGACTGCAACCCCCATTCCCCATCCCCCTGTGCCGCTGTGGGGGAGAAGGTAGAGAAAATTGGGAGTGGAGTTGAGCTCAGGAAGAAGGGAAGGGTGGGGGGAAGGTGTTTTAAGACTTAAGACTTTCTGATTACCCTACTCTGATTTGCTTGGTAATAAATTAAATTAATTTTTCCCAAGTCGTGTCTGTTTTGCCCTTGATGGTAATTGGTGAGCGATCTTTCCCTGCCCTTATCTTGACCCACGAGCCCTTTGTTATATTTTCTCTCCCCTGTCCAGCTGAGGAGGGGAGTGATAGAGTGGCTTTGGTGGGCACCTGGTGTCCAGCCAGGGTCAACCCACCACAAGTACAGAGATCTTCCCACTGTTATGGGTGAGTGTCTGACCTACCTGTGGGCAGTGAGGCAAGTTCTTACATCCCCACTGCAGCTCAGCTGTGGGTTTGAAATGTCTTCTCGGGTACTGCAAACAGGGGAGTCCTGTCTCCCATGTGAAAACTCCAAACACTGAGCTTTCTCGGCTTAAGCTGGGTTTAGTTACTCATCTCACTTTTGTAAACACATTTGTTTCTCTTGCTGGTTGTGTTTTGAAAGGAATTTGCAACTCCTGTTTATTTGTTGAAAGACAACACTTAAGTGCCTGTCATCATGAGGGAGTTCTGTGCGGTATCTTCTGAGTGGAGGGAAATGGATCCCAGTAGTGGTAAAACAAAAAGAAAAGAAAAATAAAATGATGTGGAGAGTTGACAAAAGGTATATAGAGGCTTTCTCCCATCCATTCTGACTCTGGGTTTTTTTTTCACTTAGTCTGAGGGCAGACTTTCCCCTAAAGCAGGGCGATAGCTTCTACCTGGAGCAGGGGGATCAGTTTGTCAAACCTTTAACTTTAGTCAAAGAAATGCTCAGCACTGTGATGCATTTTTCCACCTTTTAATCTCAGCCTTATTTGAAATTGGATTTAGGCTGTACAATTTGAGACATGCTTCCTTGGCTGGGAGGCAGCTAAAAATATGGCATTTTATATAAGGCAATTCTGCCTACTAGCTTTAGCTGTACCATAGAGCAGTTATGAAGTAGACCAAAATGTCTACCTGACTAGTTTGCCCTATTTCAACTTCTATAAACTGGATTGGTACCTCCTTTGCTTATAATTTGTTTGAACTGTCCATATGTGGGATGTTTCTAGAGGTTCTGAAACTGTTATTTTCTCTTGCTGTTACTGAAGTGGTGGTTTTGAATTACTGTGTATTTTGCACAAAAATAGAGATTGCCAAAAGAGTAGTAGAAGGGAATTTTTAGAAGGAGCAGGCCCTGACAGCTGCAGAACAGCAGTATGTGTGGGTCAATCAGTGCTAAAAGTTGCAGCAGAGGTGGACTGTGCCGAGGAGATAGAGTTGCTCTAACTGCTGTCCATTTGTAATTAGATAAGAAATACTGACAGGAACAGTGAGTTAGTGGCTCCCCTCCAACGAGAGCTATTGACTGAACATTAGGTTTTGCATGAGATGGTGATGCAGTCGATAAAAGCATCAGGCCTTGTTTGGAGTAACACTGCCGATTACTCTCTAATTTGCCACCTGGATGTGAGCCACAGACATTTCAGCCTTGTGTTTAGTGTTGAGATCTAGAGCGAACATTTAATCTTATGTTTACTAGCAAACCACTTGTAACGAGGATGCAGCACCACAAAAGGGCAAGTCTCTGATGGCTTTCCAGCAGTAAAGCTTTGTTTTAACTGTAACCCAGTTCAAAGCTACAACTTGGTAAGGATTGTTCATTTTGTAAGCTGTAGCTCAAGGCAATCTGTTAAATCTTTGATGGGTGATTTTTTTTTTTTTTTCTTTTTAAAGGTATATATGATGTCTACCTTGTGACTAAAACACAGTATTCATTTTCCAAATTACAGCAATGTCTCAGTTCTTCAAAGTGCTCTACATGGAAAGGGACACCTATCCACTTGTATAGTGGACTATAGTATGTCACTGGGGTCCGCAGGGCTACAGCTGTCTGCCAATGGCAAGCAGTTTGCAGGACCAGAGCTTGTCTGCCAGCCTCCTCCTCTTTGCTTTGACAGATTTCTTATCGATAGTGCTTTACTAATGCTGTTAGCTTTTTAGATTCATTCATGCAGTGATTTAATTTGAAGAGATGCTTTTTTTGTTTGTCTAGAAAGTTACTGAGCACGTATGTGGTGATACAGGATTTCCCTTGTATCAGGACTACAGGCTAACAGTGTTTAGCTGAAATACGGCTTCAAGTGTAAGCCAGCAAATGTGAAAAGAAAAAAAATACAGGAGAGGAAGGAGAAGTGTAACTCTGAAGTAATTTTTAAAAAATCTTTCACGAATGCATTTGTGTGACTTCACTGTGGTTCTATTTCCAGGAAATTGGTTAGTTCAAGTGCCTAAAAGAGAAATCTTGTACTATTCTACGGCCACTGGAACTAAATACATAGAAGAGATTTGGTACAAAAATAAGCTAGCTTAGGAGATAAGGGATATAAGGTTTTTAACATCTTGGCTTTTCATGTAACCACACCAATATTTTTTTTTTTTTTTGCTGTCCAGTGGTGATTTGGATCCTCTGTGCAATGAAATATCCAAACTGTAAGGAATTACAGTAGGAAAGAAGCTGCTAGAAGCTTCCCCGGTTCCAAGTTGGGACCCGCCTCTGGCCCAGGCTGAGCCCATCAGTGAGGGTGGTAGTGCATCTGGGAGAACAGATTTAAGAAGGGGAACCTGCAGTGAGTGGGGGATTGGAATGTGAGAGGAACCCCTCTGCAGATACTGAGGTCAGTGAGGAAGGAGGGGGAGGAGATGCACCGCAGGAGGGGATGCCCCTGCAGCCCGTGGTGGGACGGCAGGCTGTCCCCGCCCAGCCCATGGAGGGGAGCAGGGGAGCAGATGCCCACCTGCAGCCTGTGGAGGAGCCCACGCTGGAGCAGGTGGATGCCCCAAAGATGGCCGTGACCCCATGGGAAAGCCCGCACTAGGGCAGCCTGTGCCTGAAGGACTGCATGTCTGTGGAAAGGACCCACGCCAGGGAAGTTCATGAAGAACTGCAGCCTGTGGGAAGGACTCACGTTGGAGAAGTTCATGGAGGATTGTCTCCCATGGGAGGGAGCCCACACTGGAGCAGGGGAAGAGTGTGAGGAGTCCTGCCCCTGAGGAGGAAGGAGCGGCAGAGACAAGGTGTGATGACGTGATCACAACCCCCATCCCCTCTTCCCCTGCGCCGCCGGGGGGAGGAGGGAGAGAGAACTGGGAGTGCAGTTGAGCCTGGGAAGAGGGAGTGGTGGGGTGGGAAGGTATTCTAAGGTTTGGGTTTACTTCTTATTATCCTTGTTTTGATTTGACATAAATTAAATTGATTTTGTTTTTCCCCAAGTTGAGCCTCTCTTTTGCCCATGGCCACAATTGGTGAGTGATCCCTCCCTGTTCTTGTCTCGACCCATGAGCTTTTCTTTATATTTTCTCCTCCTCATCCCACCGGGGCCGGGGAGGAGGAGTGAGTGAGTGGCTTCGTGGTGCTTTGTTACTGGCTGGGCTTAAACCATGACAGTAGGAGAAGGAATGTTTCATGGGAACAAGAAAGGAAACTAATTTAAGGAAATCTATGCAAGTCTTATTTTGTCTGCTAGGAATATTTCCTTATGTGAATGCAAGAACAATTTTTTTTTTTTTTTAACTATCTGTATCTCTCTGTGTCCGTTTGCATAAGTTAGTATAAACTACAACCTGACCCTTACAAAGCCCATCCAGAGGTGGGACTTGTGGGAGAAAGTGCATTTAATTTTGCCATTTACTGTAGAGGCTCATCTAAGTTTGGATATCATCACTAATGTTCTGGTAGCTTGGTGGGTGGGTTGTATGAGCTTATTTCTCTTGATGGCTAGCCCTCATTAAGAGAGGGCCTATGCACAGTGACACACCAGAGAAGCCATGCACTAAAATAGCCCTGCCATGCTGCTGGTGAGATCAACAGTGATACTGTTCTCCATTTTGCTGGAGGGTAATGTCTTCCTCAAAACAGACTATCCCTAAGCTAGTGTGGGGGATATTAAAATCATGCAGATATATTCAGGCTCTTATAGCTGCTCAGTGTAATGATTTAATTAAATTAATTAAGCCAGAACAGTACTTGAGCACTGAATGATTTATGAAAATAGGTTTAAGGGGAGAATCAAAACAGTATGTCTCCCCAGTTATTGTCTTGCATGTGGGGAACTTCGTCCTGCTGAGATCATGCTCCATAAAAATCTGGGCACTGTACAGAAGTCCTGGAAGCAGCTGAGGTGGTCTTCACTGAAATCTCTGCTGGGTGCACGTTATATGGTACTGCATTTAGAGGCAGGCTTCTAGGCAAGATTCCTGTAATGAATGATAATGTGAGAGTGTACGTGAAGAGATGCGACACCACATAGGGGGGATAGATACCCTGCCCAGGCTGAGTTTTCTCCTGAGTAAATGATACATAAAGTTGTATTCAGAAGCCTCTGTCTGTGGTCTGGGGGAAAGTAAGGGAATGTTTGCTGTAGTACACTGCCAGAAGATTGGCAACATCACCTGATAAAGTGCCACTGCGGGTGGGCAGGGATGATTGGTCTTTGTTAACCTTTTCAGGCCACTGCCAACATGAGCGATGTGTGATGGACCATTGTATTTTCTTGAGGCTCAAAAGTCACAGACTAAAACATCAGTTTAGATGAAGATATTTCTTCTAGCTTGCTGTACTTTGCCTGGTATAAGATTTTTCATTTTATCAAATGGGTCATTTTTGTGTACTTTACAGCAGTTGATGCTTGTAATAAGACTTAATTGAACAGCTAATCATTAATTATATGCACAGTTGATCAGCTGTATCTCGGTAGGGCCTACAGAAAAGAGGAGAAGAGTTGAAGTACTGCAGGAAACCTTCATATTTTTCTCGTTATGGATTGCAGCTCAGTTTTTGTCATAAACATTTTAAACTTCGTGTCCTTAAGCTACTTCTGACATTTTCTGCTTTTGCTGGTTTGTGTTTCTTTATTTTTAATGATTTTCCTGGGATTTTGTGCTTTTGGATTAAAAGTTGGTACCCTTACCACGTTGCCATAGTGTGCTCTGGTTAGTATCCTGCTTTTTTTTGGAAGAAACTTCAAACTGTGTGTCACGTTTAAGTTGTAGGCCTTCTTGTGTTTCAACAAATGTATACTTGTCAAGGGATATATACACTAAATAAAACCTGCTAGTTCATCTGAGGGTCTGGTCAGTTAATGATGATGTATATCAGGTAAGAAATGTATAACTAGACAGTTTTATTATTAGAGCATATGCTTTTTTTTACATTTTTCACAACATTTACTTTATGAAATACTCTTGCTAGTCACTAAAATGCACTTGCCACTGACATACAGCTGCTTTCAAGGTGAAAGATAACTCTGTAATAGCACCTGCATGGGAAGTAAATATGTGTACTTAATAAACTGAACCTATAGGAGATTATGTAGGTAGGCAGAATGTAATTAGGTACATTGGACTTTGGTCTGGATCCTGAGAATAAATGCTACGAGGTATTAAATAACAAGAGGACTTCATCAAAAAACCCAGAGCTCCTAGAAATGCAGTGCTGCCTCACTCCAGCCCTGAGGTGTAGATTGAATACCACATTGTCTCTGATTCAGTCTCTATTGAAGCTCATGGGGAAAAGAAATCCCCTGTTTTTAACAGGCTTTGGGTCTGTCCCTGGGAGGGAATTGTGTCAGCTTTGAATCATCAAACCACTTCCTGGTGCACCTGTGTTTTCCTTGGAGGACTCCCATCCAAACAGGGGAGGCATGGTCTTGCTCAAACTTGTGAGATCTGAGAAGATCAAAGCCCAGGGCAGAACAGCTCTAGCGGCAGGAACTGAACAGAACCAGCCACAATGCAATGGCTGTGCAGGGGCGGTTCCTGTGGGAGAACTCGTCAGTCCTCCAGGGGTGATGGCCATGAGGAAAACCACAGCCAAGGAAAGAACTCAAGTGATACTGGGATGGATGCAGCTGTGCTGTGGTTAGGGGACAGGATGCACATCTGTGTTCATGCTCCTTGGGCTGCAAAACTAGAAGCTTGCAGACTAGACTGGATTGACAGTGGTACCAGAAAGTGCAGCCTTTGCACTTTCCTCCCTTTCCCCTCTCCGCTGTAAACCTCTGAAGCACTGAGAGAGATTTTTTGGTGTCTCATATAAATAAAGATTAGTAGCATTAGTTAGCTTCTACAAGTAATTGCAGAGTAAGAAACCTTGCTAAAATTTCTGACTCGTAGAAAACAAACTTTGAAATCTAATTACCTTAAAGATGGCTACTCAATATCAATTTCTAGAGAAGGTGCTGTCAATTTTCTTTTAATCCTTTATGACTGTGGCTTTACTCATGGTATGAAGATTCTGCTGTTCTACAGGGCTACTTTTTGCAACCTTGTGATAGCGAACTGTATTAAATCTTTCTAAACAACCCTGTGCCCAGAATGCCTATAGGTAATTAGGATCCTGTTTGTTAAGATTGGTGTAAAGAATAATTACTCTGGAGGCATCCATATTACTGGACAACACACCTGCATCTCAAGAGACAATGGCATTAATTGTGAAGTGTGTATTTTTTTCTCCCTGTGCAGCTTACCTCAGCAGCATACTTTGCAAAGTCTAAAATCAGCAAGGAATTTAGCTTTCTTTCAGTGCTTTGTAGAATGGAAACTGTGAGGATTTTAATTTTAATTTCCTTAAAGGGCTAAAAAAACCCTCGTAAAAAGCAGCCATCAATGTGTACTCTAAAGCTAGTTAAGTGTAGAATAAGCATGTTCACTGGAGATACTAGTTTGTTCCTGTCCTGTATCCACCGTATAGTATTTTTTTGGTGATGAGTTTGCATCGTTCATACCAGATGGCATATTTGTTTCAATATCTATGTTTCAATATCTATCAAATCTATTGGATTTTATAGTGTATTAATTTGAAATATCTTGTCAATAAATACTGAACTGTTGCATTTTCTTCACCAGTGAAGACTTTTGATACAGAGGGGGAAAAAATTACCTGTGTCATTGTCATCTCCACTATGAATGTATTATGGTAATTTTAACGTGAAAGAGTACAAAAATGCTATCAGAGATGCTTATAATGTTGGTTACAGTACTGAATCATAGAACTGGAAATGTATGGTTGTACAATATTTCCAAGAGTTCTTTTTTCTTAATCCCTCCAGTGCACTGCTGTAATAAAGAGGTTTATATAATGATTTGTTTTGTTCATGATGCACAAAGGTAGTATCACGTATTATTCTGATGAGTACAAAGTTAGGAGCACATTAACTGTTTAAAATCCATTTGAGAATATGATCTACAAATGAAGACTTTTACCATTTTGTGCAATGTGCTTTTTGTACTGAGAGTGTCAGCTAGATAGTTCACCTGGGAAAAAGTGCACCTGGAAGTCCCTATACTGCAGACACTGTTATGAAGTGAGCCTGCAGATGGAGTGACTTTGTATTTACAACTTTAATAGTGTTTTCTTTAATTAACAATTAAGTACATAGTTAAAATAGCAAAGCCTCTGGCATGGCAATTGATTCTAGCTGTACTGAGTGCACAAAGGGCTAAAATTGAAACTGTATTATAATATAACTGTATTCTTCTATAGTTTACTGGGAAGACCAAAAGCCAACTGAAGATTAAGCATCAAAATTGTACCCAGTTTTTATTTCCCCCTCGAGCTCAATTATGGAATTAATAATATGCAGGTAGAGCTACTGGTATTGGAAACATACTACTGACTTCCCCTGATCATTAATGTGTGATACAATTTTCTTTTATATGCAAAATGATATCAGAATTACAGAATGTGTTCTGAATCGTGCCTTTCTGTGAACATGGCCCCCCCAAAAATGTGAGGCAATACAGTGCTGAAGATGAAATTGCATCACTAACTTGGTTTGCCTGAGAAGAGTAAAGCTGCTCCATACCATTATAGTACTTTGTTGCAGAATGAATTCTTATAGGAGTCCGTAAGATTTCATTAAATAAGAGGTTTGTAGAATTTTCAGTAATAACAAAGAAGCCTTTAGTGAAAAACAATGACTATCAATATTGTAGATTGTCAATGACCTTAATGAGGCCAAAATGAAGATAGTAGTATATTTAGAATACAAGGGGTTTGGCTAGTAAAATTGTGAGCTAGATTGCTTGTCATAAGCTACAATAAGGCACTGTAGATATTTTAAAGACTTTTCAGTATAAGAAGACATCAGACTAAAGTTAAAATAATGTAAATTACTTCACTGTTGCGCAAGTTTAAAATCATACTTAATGGCTTAGAACACCTGCTAAAGTAGTATAACATATACCTTTGTCAAAAATTCTTGTGTGTCCAAGCCATGTAACATTGTCTACCCACAAAATTTTTCAGTGTTTTTAATTTAAACTAGTGCATCTCAATGTGGATCCTCTGGAGGCACATTTCTCATGTAGATTTGGCTTAATTTATGTGTAATCACTTTTGTCAAGTCCAAATAAACTTTGTTCAAAGTGATTTAAGTGTGTCCACATGAGCTTTTGAAACTCTTAACTAAGCCTAATTATCATACCTTTGGATACTTCAGTTGATAAGGGAAAGAAGAAGAAGAAGAAAAAAGTTTAGCAGTCTGGATAGTAAAGATATCAGATTAGGTGGCAGTACTGAACATCTCTTGTTCTGCACTCTTTGAATATTGCTGGTTCTTTTTATTATCTTTGACCATAAAAGTAAAGAATATTTATTTTTAACATTATTATTATCATTATCATCACCACCACTTTTACTATTATTAATTTTTGTCTCTAGGCAAAATCTTGACCCCACTGAAGTATGTAGGATTTGTTGCCAGTGACTTTAGCGGAGCTTGGATTTCATATTTAGTTGTGTTGGGTTCCTTGCACCTGATGTGATTTAAAGCTTCCTCCTCTGGTGAAAAAGATTTTTCACACTTTCCTATCTGGGACACTTAGTCTTTTCAAAAGACAGCTTAGCCACAAGTGCCCTTACCTTTATTTTCCCCAGGCTGAAGTTGTGCAGATGGAGGCAACTGACTGAAAAAGATACAGCTGGCAGGAACCGCATCTCCAACATTGAGCTGCCAGGACATGCCTCTTGCCAACACTGCCACCCTTTCGGGCACTCAAGCATGTGGTCTGGAGCTGCTGCCCTCACAGAGTGTGCCCTTGTGCTCAGGCTCCATGGGCGCTCCCTCCGTGGGGTGTCTTGGTCGGGGTGATCAATCCAATGGCACTTTGGCCGATGTCCATCTTAAAATCTAAAGCCTTCTGAATAAAGCTGTCACAGATATGACGAGTTTTAATAGTTGGTGAGGGAGCGAAGTGGAGGAAGGTTTCTCGTTTGCTTTGTCCTGGCTGCTGTGCCCTTGCCTGTGTGGCAGCTTTCTAGATAAGGGGCTGTTGCTCCTTCCCAACAACATGCTGCAGGAGGTCTGAGGTGGAGCGGGGGAGAAGGATGTCGACTGCCTGATGGGCAGCAGAAAGGCAGCGAGCGAAAGGGCAGGAGCTGAGGCTGGGAGCTGGCGTAAGGCTGGAGCTCATGCTGGGAGCTGGCATAAGGCCAGATCTCAGGAGTCATAGACAGCAAAAGGCTGTCTAAAAAGGTTTTGCTCTACTGCTAGATGTAGAGTTTACTGCAACTGAGGCAGTCATTGAGCAGTGGATGCAAGGCAAACCTAAAGAAAATGATCTGCTTTTAAAGACACAGTTGATAGGGGACACTGAAACCTCCTTTTATGTGTAGCCTGCTTACTTAGTCATCAAGTTTTTACTGGTTTTTAAAAATTACCTGTTCTGGTAGCAAATCCAATGAATCTTGGACTTTGGTTTTATAAGCCCTCTTTGTATTTTCACGGAGCTTATCTAAGGGGAAAAAAAAAAAAAAAAAAAATGCAGGCAGTGCTTCTTCAAAGCCCTGGCAGACACAGGGTCCCATTGCAAGAGGGCTTTTCACATAATTCATCTTATCAGCAGTATATTAAAAAAAATAATAAAATAATCCTGCCCACACGATTCATGTTACTAGTTTTTTGAGGAGCTGTGAAAAGGGAGGTGTGGCTGTATTCCAAGCCTTGGGCTTTGCATTTTGTACTTTCTGTGTTTTTTAGAAATCCATATTAGCTATAGGCATTTTCTCCATTTTGTTGCTCTCTTTCTTTTAACAAAATATTATTTTTTTTAGATCCCATAGACTAGCAGCAAAAAGAGGTACCAGTATTACTGTTGCTGC
Organism: Harpia harpyja; assembly: GCF_026419915.1. Classification (NCBI taxonomy): domain Eukaryota; kingdom Metazoa; phylum Chordata; class Aves; order Accipitriformes; family Accipitridae; genus Harpia; species Harpia harpyja. Next base: position 31,255,458 of record NC_068947.1, read on the forward strand.
AGGTGATTCCATGATCTTTGCTATTAGATCAGCAAGTGACCTTATACACAGAAAAAGGTTGCTCACAGGCTATTTCCTTCTCTTACTACAAGGCTTCAGGGCTGCTTGTCACTATTATTTCCTCCTGGATGTGCAAATTGTTTCAGAAAGCCAATAACTGTCATAAGAAAACGCAAAATTCTTCTGCGCAGTGTGAATTTTTCAGGATTTTGCTGCTTCATTTCTTGATTTACTTACTTGTTTGTAATAAAATAGCTAAAATTAATCGTTCAAATAGGTTTTCCAAGTAATCACAACATGTTTTCAAGGACTGGTGATTCCCAGTATTTTGTATGTAAGAATATGGGTTTGAAGTTATAATTGATTTGTCCATTTTGCGGACTGTTCCTCACAATCTTTCCAAAACAGTTTTGTAACAACGTCAGACCATGTAATACAAAACTTGCATAAAGGAGCTCTAAGCTGTTATCTTTCATTTATATTATAGAAGACACTTCACACATTTCTAGAGAAGTAGTATAAATGCAAAAGTGTAGTAATTTAACATGGTGCACTTTTATGATAAACTTAAAACGGAATGAAGTATCCTAGAAACTGGAGAAGTATGTCATTGTACAGTTCTGAAAGCTACTTTATGTTTCATTTGCAGCAGGTGAAGTTACATGTTAAGGAGTGTGACTACCCAGCCATACAATGCTTCCCTTAAAGAGCTGTGATTTGTAGCTTATTCAACCAGAAATTTCTCAAGACAAGGATAATCATTCTGAAAGCAAAGTACACAAAACCTGACCTACTAGCCTCTTTTTTTTTCTTTAAGCTTTTATCTCATGATTCACCGGGGAGGGGGGCAGAATTCTATCTACTTTTCAGACAGACTGTCGTAATTTCTCCTCCAAGTGCAGCAGGTATACGCTGCCACGTTTGCTATAGCACACAAGGCCATCCAGAAGGGGCACAAATCTGAATAGAAAGAGCGAGTGTTATTGCAAGATGTGCTTTGGTCTTTGACATGCCTGAAACCTATTGGAAGGAAATATGGGAAAGGAGACAAAGATGATAATTTCTGTGTTTCCCCAGAAATGGTCCTGTCTGTTTCCAGCAGTTATGTAGATGCTGTGCTGCAGGGGTAAGTTGAGGAGGGATAAGAGGAAATTGGCAACAAGAAAATAATTTTATTTTGCCACCGTTCTGGAATATCCATCCTCCTGAAAAGCATCTAAAAGCTGTAAGGTAGTCCTGCCCAGATGTGTATGGTTTTTATTGTAAAAAAAGTAATGCTTTATTCCTCAGATATATTGATCTCCTGGAAAAGATAGCTCTTATTGTGAATGAGGACAGCTATCCTTTGCGTGCTCCAGGGTAAAGTTAATTATAGAAATGTTTCAGTCCCTTTGTGAAGGGCAGTAAAAAAAAAAAAAAATGGAACTGTGAATAAAGATTCCATTTTAAGTTGGAAGCTAAGGATGTATTCTTTATAGAGATGCGTAACTACAGTGCTTATCCCTCACCTCATTGGTAGATGTGAGTGAGGAATATATTTCATTTTTACGCTTGGAACAAGTATAGCTTAGGTGCAGAGTTACAAACATTAGTTAACCTTCAGCATTCCATTCTAGGAAGCACAGTGTTCTTTTTTGTGCATGTCAACTTGACACTGTTCATAACATTGTAACCTTAATAATTAGAATATGTATGAAGAAAAAAAACGGGGAAAGAAGGAATTAGAACAAAGGCAATAGTGTGGGAGGTATCTGGATTCATGGTCCCATGTGCTAAACCAGGTAAGTTTTGGGTTTTTTGGTTGTTGGTTGTTTTTTTTGTTTTGGTTTTGGTTGTTTTTTTTTTTTTTAATTTTAGTATCAGAGAAAACAGTATCTGTCATCCTTGAAAAAGCGTAGGCTTTCCCTTACTGTTCCTCTGCTCTCTCAGCATCTCCTGTCTGTTTCTGTGGCCACAACTCATTTTCAGGTCCCTTGACAGAACTGACTTGCATGCTCAGATTCTGCCCCTCCTGGCCATCGTGCATCTTTTAGTTGGCTGAATTGGGTCATGTCGCAGGCTGAGGCTCTGCTGGAGTGTTAAGAGGTCCATTTGTGAAGAGAAAGTACATAATCCGGTTTGTGCCTTTCCTGGACAACTTCCCCAGTGTTCTTTCAGCATAGCTAATAAATCCAAAGCCTTGATGCTTTTCATTTTAGATTCAAGACTTCACTTAGCACTTTTTCTAGTGTAGTAGTGTTAATTAAGGGTGTCCTTTACATAGTATTATTAACCCCTTAATACACTTGGAGTTTTACTGGAGGAAAAAACCACACCCAAACTTGTTACCATTTGACCAGGGAATGAGAATGTTGACAAAAGCATTCTTTTTCGGGGAAGAAATAAGCAAGTTTACAGTGGAATAAACTTAATCAGTGTAAATTGTAATAGCCAAAAACAAAAAGCAGTTTTTGATCAGAACCATTGTACTTTGCCATAAAGCTAAATTGTGCTTTTCAGCTGAAAATGCCCCGTCTTCAGCATTGTGCATGCCACTTCATATTTTGCTATCGTAAAAAATCCGTTATTTCTTTTACTGTAAAGTGTACACTGAATGAAGATGCTACCTTTATTAATTTCAGTAGTGCCACAATTTTAACCGACAGTACTTGGAAAAAAAAGAATGAGTTCCAGAAAATGAAAGCCTTTGCAATGCAACTTTACCATGGTGATTTCTAGATAAGAAATAGAGTTGTAATATAATTTCACACCTTTAGAAGGGGTTTTTGTTGAGGAACCATATTATTTGCTTCTTTCCTCACGCACGTATGTAACAAACATAAAAAGTTTGTACAATGGAAAAGCATATAAACTACTGCAAAATGGCTCAGCTCCTGCACCTTAACCCTGACTTGTAAACTACTGTGTTTCAGTCCTGGGTCTCAACTTTGCCGGAAATTGCTAATTGTATAGTTGGTTCATGATGTGGCTAAACATCCACTAGGGATTAAGGCGAGATCACAAATCTCTTAACTCATGACCTCTGACAGACATGAACATTGGCCTCCAGAGATGAAAGGCTAATACACAGCCCCACTACTGCCATCTCCCCATCGTGATCTTGTCCTCAGTAAAATCAAGGATTATCAGTGCTTTGTGTTTTTTAATGTTACATATGTGTGAATACAGAGTGATTACATGGCAAGGAAAAATGAGAAAATGTGGACCAAAAAAAATGAAATAAGAAATAAGGAAAATTTATAAAGCTTGGTTATGGAAACACATGACTTCTGTATGTTTCTGACAATTCTGCGTACTCAGATGAATCTCAGGAGATCCAGACAATGACCACTTCCTTTTACAGTTGACAGACAAAAAGAAAGCACCCAAGCAAAACTCAAAATTCTGTCTGTGAGACTTTAATACTGAGCTTTTGAAACAAACAGAAAACATGTTTTTTCAGAATCCTTGTTCCTGACAATAGACATTACAGTGGATCTTTAAATTTCTTGCAGTGTGATATCAATAAAAGTGACTGGTAAAACATGCTAAACAGAGACAGTAAAAGTTATAAATGACATTTCCCTTTTTGAAGGGTGATGACCTGATGATTCAAAGCACAGGCACGGAAATGACTAAGATCTTTGCTTAGATGGAGATGATGCTAATGACCTTAGCAATGAGTTCAATAAAAACTTTGAGAATTTTCACAGATGACATAAATTTAACAAAGTTAGCAAAGTGTATTGTGTAAGATTTATTTGAGAACAAATTTCATAGTATGTAATGAACACTAAATTCTTTGAGAAATGGACAGAGGAGAGAAAATTTTAGATGTTCCATTTCATTTTTTAGCAAATTTATCGTTTCCCTTTTTTATGGAATAATAATTTTAAAATATCTTAGCTTATATGTTCCATGTAGAACTGATGGCTGCACTAATTTTGAAGGTGATTATTCTTCATTTTAAAATGTGCAGTGAGCTAAACAAAAAGGGCGATTTACCAGGATTGTTGGATTGGAGATGATGTAACAGTTTGTAAGGAATTATATTCTGATATATAGAATCTACCGAAGTGTCTTCACACAGCATGTGTTTTCCATGGTGTGGAGGCACTGCACAAGACCCTTCTTGTATTTGCATGTCAATGTGCGGCTGTCCTGGAAGGGGATGCCTGCAGAGAGTGATTGTTGAAATGAGCCTGACCTGATCCCAGGTCTGATCCCGTTGCAGCGTGGAGGATGTTGCTCCTTGTTTGGCATGAGGTAAGGCTGCAATTTAAACCAAAACAATGGGCATGCCTCTCTCATTTTTGCATTTGGAATGGCTGTCATGAGAAAGGCTGCTGTGAATAGTAGGGGAGGTTTAAGGTAGCTATTAAAGATTTTTATGTTGTTAGGTTGAACGAGCTCTTTTGTAATTTAATAATGTTACTAATCTTGCAAGTCACTTTTTTTTAAATAAGCGTGATTAGCAATTTGAACCTTAATTTATGATTTAGGAATTTACTGTATATCTCATAGTTGCAGAGAAAATAACTTCATTAAATATGAAGAGATCTTCTTGAAATGTTCAAAACATAATGACTGTGTTTCTAGGGTCTTTAGGACATTTGCCAAACGAAAGCACTTCATCAGATCTGATTGCCATGGAAAGCAAGATTACAGACATTTTATATTTAATGTGCAGGCTTTTGTATCATTTTAAATATACCTTTTTTTTTTTTAATTAAAAAGTCGATTGAGATAATAATTTGTTTTCCTGTCAAGCACTGAAAACTGCCTGAATGGATTGTAAATGCCTTACAAGGAAACCTTGCTTTGTTTTCCCAAGGCTGCGTGTTCCCTTAAAGTTATGAATTTTCAAAGAAATCCCATATGGTTGCACTTACATTTTCTTAATGGAGGACGGAGCCATCATTTCCTTGTAAAAATGAGATGAGCCTTGAGCAAGCTTGTTAGTTGTGCTAACAAGTCCATTTTATTAATTCTTTTTTTTTTTTTTTGACAGAACATTCTCTCAAGATTGTGAAAATAAATCAATGCAGAATGGATAGAGAGGTATCAGGCCTCGACAGGAAAGCATTTAACCACATGATTAAGTCCTTTTTTACATACTAGAACATTTCCCATCCACCCCCTGCTTAATTTCAGGTCTATGATTTAATCTTTTACAGCTCAGCATATGGTTATTCTTCCTAATTGGGTCTCTAGCTGAAGCTTCTGGTGTATATATTTTGGCAGTGTTTCATTTCCCTGTGATACTATGTTTCTGAAAATGCACATGTTTTGCCAGCACCTCTACCATTTTGCCTACCATGTTCATAAATCTCACCGCCCTTTGTATGACAACTGAAAGGATAACTTTTGAGGCAGCATTCGCATGGTGACCGGAGCTTCAGCGTGCATCTCTGTTTTAACGTGGGTTATGCTATTGCATACCGTAGACAGCCCTTCGTCACATCAGAAGTTGAGACAAAGATGTTTATAAGGTATGATGCAGATGCCGTTTTTTTAATGAGATACTACTCCTCTGGTATGTAAAATTGACATGAATATTCATGAACCAGACACAAAATCTACTTGCCCACCTTTCATTATGTTGATGACATTGTAATGAGATTTCACTCGCCTGTCAAAAAGTTGCTTCCCATGGATGAATTAGCAAAGAGAAATTTTGCAGCACAGTTTTGCACGCAGCTTATTGTCTGGGTTTTCTATCTGAATAAGAAACTCTCTGCTTTCCAACTGAGACTTTACATAGAAATATTTTGTAGTTGGAAAGATTCACTGTAGCTGCTGTACGCTGTCTGCAAGATTGGCGACAAGAAGGAAAGACATGTCAGACTGTGTTTAACTGCACGATACAAATGCCGTAAGCGCGTTGTGCTCGGGCCTCCTCTCTCACCTGAGGTTCATTAAGCCAGCATCGCAGTGCTAGGGCCCGCTCTTTAAAGCAGGGTGGGTGTTGTCCTGATGAGTCAGGGGGCAGCCCACCGCCTGGCAGACCCAGTAGGTGATAAATGTCCAAAGCCCTCCAGGCTGACTACACATTTTTCATCATTAATCCGGCCTATTGTGAGCTGGTCACTCACATTGATTCCAACTAGAGGGCATCATCTGCCGTTAAGAGGGTGATGACTCGCTAAAAATGAAGGCCTGAAACTAATCAAATATAGTTAGAGCCTTTGCTGGCAGCTTGCTTAGATTGCTCTAGGGCACTAATAGGAAAGCGGCAGACGTGGGCAGATCCCTTCAGGCACTGTGTGGCTTTGTATAGGAATGCAATGGTTTCCTTTGACAGCATGTTGTGTTATTATAGCTATTATTGAGTCAAACGCTGTTATGAGAAATTCTTCTGTCTCTTTTTGCAGTTTTTTTCAGGTTGTTTTGCAATAAAAAAAGCCAAAAAGAGGGGGGATTTTGGAACCATAATGTAACACCCATCCTGTCAAGTCAAGATCAGGCTAAATGATTGTGCTACAAAGAGAAAAGAATTCCCTCTGCAGAGATCTTTGTCTGCCTATCAAAATCATCTGCCTGTCTTTCTTTCTGTTTAGCTACTTATTTATCTATTTATCTAAAGACTTCATTTCTTTTGTTTAAAAGTAACACATATGCCTGGCTTGATGCCTTATTCAGTGTTTGTCTTTGAATAGTAATAATTTGTTTGTATGGAATAAGTCCAGCTGAGAAGTAAAGGCTGAAGATCTGTGTAAATCATAGGCTCAAGTGAAATTACATATTTTACAGAAATTATAGAAATTACAGAGTTAGTGTGTTTGTAAGCAACTTGTCCCTATTGCAAAGCAGTGAGGTTTTCCCCCATGGTTTTTCTTCTGCACCTCACTGAGCGTGTCCCTCTTCTAAAAGTTCATATCACTACAAGTTCTCCTTGGAGGAATTGAACGCTGCTGGAAGAGAGCCCTTTTCAAGAATGTGTCCATTGTTGGCAGGAGGCTTTCCAAGAGTCTGCGCTGCTGGGGGCCCCCCTACCCCTCCTGGGATTGTTTTCTCTGGTTCTCTTACTGAGAGTTCATGTTGGAGAAATTCAGTATGTTTAATTGGTAGCTCATAAAGCTCTCTCATTGTTAAATGCCTTGCCCACAGTAAAAGGTTCATAAATACATCAGGCAGTGTTCTACTTTGTTTTTATTACAAGATGTGCAAATGATGCCTAGTGGCAACTTTTCAGAATGTGAAGCTGTTGCTCTTTTTGAGCATTGGTTTGGTCCTCTTGTAAGCAAGTTCAACTTCCAGGTCATGTTTTCTTAGAAAGCTGTTTATGCTACAGGAGTAACCACTTTATGTTGGGAAGAATTGCTGAGAGTGCCAGTCTTGGCCATTCATTTAGGCATAATGCATTGATGAAGTGGTCTACTAAAAAAACCTCCAACAACAAAAAGCTCCCTCCCCCCACCAAAACGCCAGCGCAAACCAAAACAAAACCCAAGGCTCATTTCCTCAAAACTAGGACAGCTGTTGATTGGAACTGAGGGGTGAGAGGAAATTCCCTGCTGCAGACTTTCTTAGCCTCAAACAATCTCATTGAAAGCAAGCTAATTGAGGAGCACCAAACCGGCTTTGTGACTAGAATCAGTGCATGCTGGGGAGGAGCGGACAGGGAATTGCTTCACAAATGCCCTACTGCTCTAAAGGAGAACATGAATATAGTTGCAGCCTAAGGGTCAGGTTTTTGTAACGATAAGATGGACTTAGATAACTAGCTCCCACTGAACTTATCTAGGCTGCAAATGTTTTCTGCTAACCCACAAGTTTCAGTGCCTTTACCTGTGCTGCTGCTGTGGCAACTGTCTTCACAGATCTGAAGCAGTATAGGATGAAAATGCCTTCCATGAGGGCTTTACTACAGTTACGGATTTTACCCAGGAAAATGCAACAAAATTCGATTACTTATGGGACTATTCGCATTTTTAAAAGTAAAAGCACATTCTTCTGTATTTCTTTCGATTGTTTAGTTTTGTGTCATGGCCATTCAGGGAACCCCACATTTGAATAAAAAAAGGTAAGAATACTTGTTTGTTAGATATCAATTTCAGCGATACATTGATTTTTCAGAATCCTAGACATACCTTTTATGGAAATGTTTGTCTGCATAACAGGTTTCCTGATAAACTATATAAAGAGTTTCCCAGATTTTCCAGGATTTTATTTCATCTTCCTCTGTCAAATCCAGATATTGTCAGTCCAGAACAAAGAATACTCATGTTCTATACTGTTGGGTTTCTTAAACCACTCTCTTAGGTTTTGCTTCGTGTTTATATTGTTCTAGCATTGTAGACAGTTGAGTATTTTTTAACATAGTTTATGACATCTTGGTAATTTAATTTAGAGAATGTTATATGTATTTCTTGTCTATTCAGCATCTTCAATAAAGTAAGCTATTTTAATTTCTCCTACCCACAAGTAAATGAATGAAATATTACTTTGCTCACACACTCAGATGCCAAGGAAAGATTTTACAAATAATATCAAAGAGGAGAGAAGTCGGCCAACTGTGAAATTACTGATCATCTGGATTTTCCCTCTAGTTTTGACTGCATATAGTGAACTGGAATAAATGCATTTTCTGCAGTATACAGCACTTCTACCTCGTAATAGTTTATACCAATTTGCTTCTGTTGATTACATGTCCATCTTACTAGAGCAGAACTAGTGTACTGGATGGTTTGTAGCATATTTTCTAGTGAACCTTCAGGAGAGGTTATATGGGGCAGGAGAGGGGAAAAGCCTTGTTAATGTGTATTTGCCCTTAATGTCCTTAAGAAAGATACTGTGAGGAAAGACTTCCCTTCTAAAAATGGAAATAGCCTTTCTTCATAGTGTTTTAATACAAATAGACACTACAAAATAACTGATGTGTAATAATTCTTTTGCACTTACAGTAGTGTATAATGAAACAAAATGATCTTTTGTTGAGTGTTCAGGAGTACACTGAATGTATTAAACCTTAACTTCAGTTGCTGGTTGGGAAGAGATGAGCTCAGTCATCCAACAGAGTCTGCGGTCCTGCTGGTTGATCAGATAAGCAGAGCTAAGCCTTTCTTAAAGGAGTTGGGCTTTGGGAAGTTATAAATAAGGGAGCCTCAAGACCGATCTGTCATCATGCTTGTGGCAGTTTTTGGCTGCCCCGCATTACATATGCAAGGGGTGATTAACTATGTATATGATGAAAGGGAAGTTTACCAAAATATCTGTGACCCTGTGACAACAAATACTTCAGGGCTAATTTTAGAGTGAGAGTAGTATGTTTATAATAAAATGGGTTAGGTATTGTGCTGTGGTCTCAGTCTAGCATGGCCCTTAAGAAAAAAACCAAACCACTTCCCTTAAGAGGAGGTTAACATTTTGTAGGCTGGAAGCTGCGTTCATTGTATATAGAGGCTGCACTGTTTCCTTAGTGGTAAAGCTGCTTTAAAAAGCCCCCGTTGCTGATGGCTAAAAGAGCGTAACGAGGGGCTTGGTTGGTTGGTTGATTACTTTCCTGCTGGATTATTTTGGCAGTTCAGAGCACAGCTTCATCGTGTCCACAAACAGTTCCACTGGCAGAACTGGGTAAGCCAGGAAACTGCAGGACGGGTGACAGGAGGACATTGCTGGGAGAAGGCGTAATGAGAACTTTGGAAACTGGCACTGTGGGTAGAGAAAATACAAGGTCAAATTACACTCTGATACACTTAAGTATGTGCTCAAATATTTTGCTATTCTGGAGCCTGTTTTGAGTCGCTTTGTATGTGTTGCTGCTTGAAACAGTAAAGAACTGATGACTGCAGTGCCACATCTCTTTAGTTTTTAATGCTGTCTTTGTTTTGGAGCATGTTTACATTAAATTTGTAAGTTAAGTTGGGTTAAATGTTACTTGATTTGATGTATTGTAACCTCTTTAAGCAAGCCTTAGCTTTCTGTGCCTCCTTTCCAGTTCTGTGACACAGCGGATTCTCCCTAGGCGCTCTGCAGTATTCTGCGCTCGTTATTTGTTTTGCATGGGTAAAGGGAGGTTGTACAAACACCGAGGATATTCTTGCGTGCTTGTATAAAGCAATTGTGTCTGGTTCTGTGGTGCTGGTGGACCATCCTTTTGTTGAGGATCGAGATGTGATTTCACAGCACCCCAGTGAGACTTAGAGGCTGTGACAGGCTAGGGGGGGCTTCACCCACACGTTCTTTCCTGCTGCAGTGACCACAGCAGATTGTCCCAACTGCTCCATGGTATCTCCTCATGAGGAGGTCTCCGTTAGCTTGGATGTCCTGGTGGAACTGATTCTGTGACCCTGTGCTAACCTGCCTGAGGCAAAATGAGCTGCCTTAGCTTGAACAGTCTAGGTCTTTGCTAGGTTGACTTAATTTGACTGAAATATCTTGGAGAACTGTGACACAGTCTGTACTGCTAGAATCAGAAGATTGGAGCTGTATAGCGGGGTGAGGGCTGGTCACAATTGCATCTTTTGGCCCACAGAGCTATTGGCAGGAAAGGGTGCAAGAACAGGCCCTGAAGTCATCCTTAAGCGCTGTTCAGTGCATCGGAAGTGTTGGACATTAGAAAGAACTTTTTTTGCATTCTCTTCCTCTAAAACATCATTATTTTGTGGTGAAGAAAATAACTTTTTCCCTATAGGAGAGCAAGGGTACAGCTTTTGTCATGTGTTTTTTATGCCTGCTGGAACCACAGCTTTCATTCCTCTGCATAAGCAGGACTTTAGCCCAATTGCGAGCGTCACAAAGTATTGAAGACACATCAGACACGGTATCCAGCTGAATCTATCTTTCCAGAAGAGAAAACCTAACATCTAGGTAGCCTAATTAGTCAGATCAGTGGGCATGAAGGTGGGGATGTGCCAGGACCTCATGCCAGCAGTTGTAGCCTCATGTGGTCTTAAACCAGCTTCATAATCTGCATGATTAGAGGAAGCATTTTTCCTGTCTGTGGGGTGTAGGCAGAGAGATGCTCTGTGGCTATTAGAGATAGCGACTCTAAAGGAAATGGCAGATTTTCTCCTGGCTGTGCACATGCATCATATTATATGATATTTGGAACAGACAGATTTTTTCAGGAAGTTGCTTTTCAGGGACCCAGGCAATTTAGCACCAAAGAAACAGAAAAAAAAAAATACTACCTTTTTTCCCCTGTATCATCAACATGCTGATGCTTGGATTTTGAGAAGTCCCATTTGTGCATAATACATTAATATGTCATGCAAATTTTTTGTGTTTTAATCCATTCTGATGTGTTTGCAGTAGAACAACAAAAACTGGTAATGGAATGCAGTGATTCCTAGCACAGTGAGTGATAGGGTATAATAATTTTCCATTGTGTCAGCAAACATTGTGTCATAACAGATGTTTTAATTGTGGTTTTAGATGTTCAGTAGGTAGATATTGGTTGTGTTAAAACTGTTATCTTTCAAGCTGTGTCTTTATATGACCATAACACTCAGTAGCTGGATGTAGCACCAAGGCCATGCATCTTGTAAAGTTTATGTGTGTCTTTGCTGTGAAGAATGGAAGGTCAAGATACACTTGCAACTTTTTGGTATGCATATAGCGTGGCTGCTGGAGCCAAAATGTCGGTGTTATAGAGGAAATTTTGTTAAGATAGTCACACTGAGAAAGAAAATGTGGGTGGCAGTGGTACATTCAGGCTGTGTGACGAACAGTACATTTTGCAGGTGTAGAACTGCGGAGTCCTGCCATCTTTGGCACACAAACTCCTGAGGTGGAAGGGTGGTACAGCTTCCCACCAGATTATTAGAAGATTTCCCCATGCTGCCTGTTCAGTTTTCGTGTTGAGCAGGAACACACCAGGACTGTGTAAAGTTGTGTGCCACACAAGCTGCCTTTTTCGAGCGATTGTTCTTACATCGCAGTTTTGATTAGTGACCATGCTTACTTGGAAGCTCTAAGGAAACGGAGAACCTCAGTGTCTTGCTAGATCTACATGTTTAGTCTTTGTTGTTCCTCGCCCCCCACCCCACTAGACAGTAGATTTTCAAAACTTTCATGCCTCTTTGCATTATCCAGCTGGCTCAGATGTACCATATTCCAGGGAGGAACTCAGTTTGTGCACATGAGCCTGAGGACCAACACCTGCACCTTCATATCCTTCCTGGTCCTTCATATCCTTCCTGGTCTTGAGCTGTGCCAAGCATTGATAGGTAACTTGAAGGCAGGCAAGCAGTGGTGCAGGCTGAAAGGTAGAATTTAGTCAGTTGTGTATAGACAACAATAAAATAAAACATTTCCTTTACCAGCTATATGCACATTTTAAATAAAAGTCTTTTTTTTTTTCCTCTCTTTTCTGTGTTGCTAGGCTTATGACTGCTCTGTCTCAGCCCAGACAATTTTTAAAATTTTTTTTTTAACAGGAAGTATCCTTCTTTTGCAGCTACTCTTACATTAAGTCTCCAGGCTGAATTAATGCATTATGAAAAAAAAATCAGCTTGAAATAAAACCATGCAGGCAAAGCTTTCAAAATTGTCTGATCTTTTGGAGGAATCTCGATTTTTTGCCTGTCTTAATTGAGGCATCGCTAAAGTATTTGGTTTGCAAAAGGGAGATGATCAGTACTTCTGGAAAATTATGCCCCTTGAGAAAAAGGGCAAAATAGCAGGTGGGGGAATCCTGAAGTAAAAGCAGTCAAAATCACTGGTAATTAAAAATAAAAAATATTCCCAATATGAGGCATGTTCTTACGGGTGAAATCCTGTTATTCTTGCCAACGGTTAAAATTAATCCCTCTGTAAAAAGCCACCCTTTGCCTCTGCTGTACTTCCCTTCCACTTGAACGCTGTTTTGAGGTTTCAAGTGGAACTTAAGTGGTAGGGATGCATTGGGCAGTCCTGCACAGTTTTGAGTTTAATAGTAGCAACAGGAAGAGTTTCTAACATAGCACAGGAATAGAAATTTAGTCTGCGGAAGAAGCCTGTGTTGCCTTCTGTGAGCAATGCAAATAAGAAAAGGAATACGAATGCAGAGTGCTTTTCCAAATACTGTTATGTTCAGATACGTGCAAATGCCCTGTGATGAAAATGATTAAATGAGAGGTTTAAATTCTCTCCGCTTATGAGAGTAAAGCAGTAATAAAATGATTTTTAATGCACAGCAACCTTATTGCATACTTGTGTCAAGATATTTGTTTACAAATAAAGTCCACATACTCTTTGTATGACTGCTCTTTAAATTTGCAGCAGCAGAATTCCGTTTTCTATTGATCAGAATGTGTTACCATCCAATTAGAAAAAGTTTGAACTTGATCTTTGTGCAATATGTGTTCTCCTTAATTGGATATACATCCACGTTACAAGCTGTACTGCCCAGGGAACATTTAGTGCGGTAACAGATGACAGGCCAAGCAATGAATGAATCCATGTGAAGAGTGAGCTACAAGTGTCCTTTCTTCCTGGGAGGGGACACTCAGTAGGACAATCTGGAGTGTTCTGCCTGAACGGCCTGCAGGGATGTGAAAGTCTACACCTATGCTCCCCGGTTCCTCCTGCTGCAACGCCCCCAGCCTGATGCTCTCAGGTGCACTGAAACTGCTCTCTGGCTAGAATTTGAAGCATTTTTATTAAACCCATTTTATTTAACATAGGATTTTGGTGTTTCACATATTATTTGAGTGGTCAAATAGTCTAACCAGTTTTTAGCAGTCTGACTTTGAGTGAGGTGCACAGTTACAGTGGTAGAGACATGTGCCATGTGCCTGCAAACTTCAACGTACGATAAATTGTTCACCACCTTTTCATTGCCTCTGACCTGCTAAACAGTCCACTCATGAGAGCCTATTAGTCTTGACCTAATTAATATTAATGGACTGAAGCTACTTATAATTCGGGTTTAAATGGGCAATCAATCTTACGTTTGCTTGTGAATGGTGCAGGCCTCACTGCTTTGTTCCCTGCCCTATGTCAGTATCTTCAGTCATCTGGAATTATTGTTATATTTAAAAATAAACACCTGCCATGTTCGTCAGTACATGATTTTAACACTATATAGAAGTTTGTAAGAGTGTTGAAAAGAAATACCAGCTATACTTGTAAAGGAGGGTCAAAAGGCAAATCAGTTTTTCCAAATCTGACGGTTCTAAAGTTTGACAACAAAGTTGCCAAGATGTAATACTTTGAGCTAGTGATATCATCTTGTGGCAGTTGTCTTCATCTTTTGGTTTGGGACAGTCACTTGAGTCTTCCTCTTCCGACTTGAAGGTTTGTGATTAGTGCCTGATACAGTAGATAAATACTCAAATATTCGGTTTTGAATGAGAACTGGAGAACTGAGAAGCCATGCAGTAGCAAGTCAAGAAAAGAAATAAATTATGCTATTTTATCATTCTGGTCAATGTCGTGCAACCAATTCCTAATTGATAACAACTGTGTAAGCAATACCTGGTGTGCACACCGTTGACTTCTAATGATTATGTTTACATTTCACATGAAGAACAGAAGTTAGAATTTCTTCAGCTCCAAAATGCCCGTGGAAGCTGACTCTCCACCACCTGAAATTCCCATCACGACAGTCTCTTTGCAATCCAGGCACTAGAAGACATAAACTGTTGTTCAATCTCATACAGTCTAGTAGAAGGGAAGAATGAGGATTATTTAGTGGCCATAAAATCCTAAATTTTGGTTAATGCAGAAGCATTCTTTTATTACATAGAAAAATAAGATTTGTTCAGTTGGTTGCGCTTAGGGTGTTTGATAATAGAGTATATCTTCTTCAAACTTTTCAAAATTCCGCACTGGTTTTTTTCAGGAGATGTTTATAATTCTGATAAGGGACTAAAATTTTCATTTCTGTTCTGTTCAGACATCACAGTGAAAGCTGAATCAGTAGAAAAAGTATTTGAATTAGTAAACAATAATAAAATGATAATTTAGAGATTCTTTTTAACATAATCATTCCTTAAATGGGATAGTATTTTAACTTACTACAGAGAACACCCTAACCCTATGGGGTTTTTGTTTTTCTTTAAATATATTACATTTTGAAAGCATCTTACTGCATCATCATGTTCTTTTAAGTATAATTTAGTTCCTGTATAATGCATTGTATCATCAGATATTCTGCATGGTATTCTGGAGTGTATAGTATTCATATACTGCAACCATCTATTCATGTAAGAGATGCATTAGAATAATTTTCCTGAATACAATGCATGATTACTTAGACAATGTCTAAGTAATTTTTCAAATTATTTTCCCCTTTCCGTGTTGTTTATAATAGCTTTTTGGAAGAGTAATACTTCAGGCACATTCATTTGAAATCAAATAATGTCTCAGAACATTTTCTAACTTGCCTTGGCTAATTTTGGTGAGCTAATGAAGAGAGATTAATATCTGTTTCACTATTAAGACATTAATGAATTTTAAGTCCTAGGCACCCAACTTAGCCATTCATCTTTCCTAAGAGACAAATTATTGCATAACTTTCAATAATGCTCCAGAGTTTTATTACATCTATAATGAGAGTACTTGTTTAAACAACAGCAGCATTTTGATTTTAAATGGCTAAGGGGCATAATCTGGATGAAGTATAAATAACTCTGCAACTTGAGTGATGAGGAAGTTCTTAAAATATTTTGATTAATAAATGTCTCGAGTCATATTCAGAGCAACAGCCTACCTATGCTTCTGGCTTGCCAGAAAGGGAGCAAGGACAGATACTTTTAAGTTATGCTTTGAGGAGTTTCACTCACTTCCTGTGTTTTTTATCTGTTTTTAATGTACTGCCGCCCTGTTATAAAATGCTGAACTGCTATACCCAAAATGAAAGGTGTGTTTGTCAAAGGTTTCTTCACTCTGGACTGCTGGACCTTTTGCTATCTCTGGCCTCTAAATAGCATGCCTTCTATCATCATTTTGCTACCAGGGATACTGTTAAGGGGTTGCACTCTTCAGAGATATTCATGTATCCTCAAGATGCCATAGCTGAGTAAACGTAAAGAGATTGGAGCCAGACTGAGCTTTATGTTTTATGCATGTGTGTAGTTTCTTGCATGAGGGATCTTGATCCTTGATGGATGCCTCCAAGCTGTTGCCACAGTTAGTAGTAAGTTGTTCGTGCAGATTCTATAGAAACAGTCATTGAAGTTCTCTGTGAGCTGGGGAAAACTATCAGGGCCTGCCTGGATCTGCTTCTGTCTTCTAACATTCTCAGTGACAAGGAGGGTGAGGGAGTTACACAGGATATTGGATTAGGTATGGAGGGATTCATGTGATTTAGATTATGTAGTTGGTGTCTGTATTTTGTCCCTTTTGCTGAGATCCTTGGTCTCAGGCTTTTCTCTTTCTGCACACCAATTGTACGTGGCTCAGGGTTGGTTTGTGTGGTTTGAAGTTTTATTAAAGAAAAAGCTAATATGGATTGTTCATCTATTTCTGTAATGTAGTTTATCAGCATTATTTTGCTACTGTCACTGATTTTCCTCTTGTTTAAGGTTTTTTTTTCTTTTCATTCTTTACCTAGCTGGGTGTTGCAGAACTCAAGTGTACTAGTATTAAAACTTAATCTGTTGTAGAATTGGTACTGATCTCATCAATAAGTCAGTTGAGTCCCAATTTATTTTCTTTTTCTGAAGATGAAGGTCCATTGCACTGCAGACATCTGGTGTTTTGGGTACGTAAAACTGCAGATCCCAGACAACTCTGTTATTTCTGTTTAAATATGCATGAACTGTTGTTTAGGTAATCCACTCTATCAAAAAAGCATCAAGTGTAATATATCGCTGACCTTCTCTTTTGCATATTAGAGAGGAGTAGAGAAGAAGTCTACTTGTACTTGCAACTACATTGGCCGTGTTGCACTTCTTATATATTCAAATCTTTGGAAGTGTGAAGATTATAGAGGATGTAATATTTGTAATAGGTAGCTTCATTTATTCATACATGTTAGTTATTTGGCCCTAAACAGGGTATGACATTAATCTTTTACAACGCAGTCTTGGTCTTAGGGATAAGAGAATGTTATGAGGTAACTTGGCAAGCTACTGACCTTACTGTGCAGCTTGTGCAAAACACACCATGAAGGAAGTACCTAAACCCCTTCCTGACCTTCAGTCTGGAGGGCTGCAAGAACCTGAAGTCTCTTTCGACATAGTTTGGTGTTGGAGGAAGCAGGCTTAGCATCACTGTGCCTTCAGATGCCCCTGGAGATCATTCTGACAGTGATAGAGTGGTACTTCATTCACATGCTTTCTCCTCAGCCAAGAGGATCTGCAAGCGTGTGGCAAGTGGCTAGCACTGCCAGCTGTGCTGTGCTCTGAGATAATCCTTAGTCAGCCAGCTAAAGTAGTTTAATGATTGAATTGCTGCTGGACTTCCATGGAACAGAAGCCTCCTGGGATGGATGGCATTGCACACAATATGTATTTCATGCAAAAAAGGCTCTGGGTTTACAGTCAAGCCGTGGCAGTTTACCTGCCATTTTAACATACCCCTTTCAGTGGAAATTACAGCCTGTGACAAATAAAATGAGTCATGTCTTTTGATTTGATCAATTTTTTTTCTTGTGGACAAGCTAAAGTGGAAAGTTGTTTCTAAAAGGTCTTCTGAAATCAGTCATTTGCAACCTCTGTGAGTATTTTGAGTTAGCAGAATTGGCCTCGCCTAGTCTTGATATGTTTCTGGATTTGTCTGCCGTAATTACGGGAGGGAGACCCCTTGCAAATCTGTAAAACTAGAATTTTGTATAAGCTTTGCAAGTTGGTTTTCTAAGGCTGAAATAAGATTGACTATACTCATTCTGTTGTTTTTCGTTTGTTCTTAACTTTACAATGGGAAGTATTGCTATAATGACAGGTGTGATTTAAAAGGTACAGGCTTGTCTTCCTGCTGATGAATGTATCTTTTTAATAGGCACTTAATCCTTGTGAAAGGTGCTGGATTGTGACAGCACTTGAAGATGTATTCCTGTATTTTTCTGCAGAAGTTGTACAGCAGGAGATAGTGGCAAGGCATGCTTCTCTTACAAATATGTCTGAACCCTGACCTAGAGAGATCACCTTTAGAGATGAGTGTCTATGCCAATTCAATCCTTGACCTCCCTGCCAAGACTCTATCAGTGTTGCCAATTTATGATGTGGACCTTGGGCTGAGAGTACCAGCTCATTTCAAGTTGACTACCAAACCAGTTGTGAATGATGGCAACTCGATAATGACCTGGAGGTGGTTTCAAGCCAGCGGTCACTGGGGAAAGGCTCCCAGCCTATTACAGATCTTTTGAGCCATCTAGCTTGCAGAGCAGGTGCTCTTCACTGTCAGAAGGTACTTTCTTTTGTCCATATTCTGTGTTTGTTTTCATAAGGTCTTCAATGCAATGCTTTTACATATCTGGAAAAAAAAAGAATAAAAACTGTAGGGACTGCTTTTACATCAGGAGTTTGCAAATTTAGCATGCGTGTACAAAAATCACAGGAGAACTGTATTTAGCTGTGGCAGATGCACCAGCCTGGTTTTTTTCTGCTGAACCCTGCATGTGAACAGTGAGCTTCCACGCACGCACTTTCCCCTGTCCTTGTGGATATGGCAATGATGGCAGTGGCAGTTCCCCCCATTAAGTAGCAGGTCATGCACAAACTGAATGATGCCCAAGCAAATGCCGCCCATCTCGCCCAAGGAAAAGATTGCAGATCTTGTTCATTTTTTTTAAACTGGGGAAATAGTATATGTATGTTAATAGGTGTCTATATATATGTGTGTGTGCAAGTGTATTCTAAATATGTATGCATATTTTGACATCTTAAGTTAAAGTATTCTGCAAATAATTTATTAAATGCCTCCTATAGATTGGTAGTCCCTGTTATGAATCTTTACTAGGCTTTATCCTGTACTTAATAGGTAACAGGAAAACTCTCATCGTAGCATTGATTCAGTCTCTTGTCCTTGTTAATATTTTCAGTAAGTTTCTTAGGCACACAGAAGAAGAGAACTTTGGAGTGATTACTCAGCCTATCTTTCTCATTTTATTATTATTATCCTTCTTTACATTAGGAGGAATAAGAGCCAACTAATGCATTTTGTGAGATTTTTTTCTCCCTTATCTTTCCTTTAATAATTGATTCAAACCCAGCCTCTTTTTTTTTTTTTTTTGTACAAACTGTAATGGTGTCAAAGCCCTTTCCCTCTTTCCCATTCTGAAGCATTTGAATAACATTGCTCATTTGGAACCTGTTTTAACCTCAGCAATATGCTTAGGCTATTTGAATTCTTGTTCTCTTTTTCCTCTTTGTTATTCACTGTACAATTTGTTTAATGCTGCTGTAGCCATGCATTACTAGTCAACCTTATACATAAATTCCATAATAAATTAAATAAAGCTCTGTATGGGTCAGCTTAGACTAGCCCGATTAAAAAATGATTTACTAAAGAGATAGAGGTAGCAGGATGGTAGAACGTGCTTCTAAATCAATTATGAGTCCATTCACTGTCGGCCTATTGTGCGTAATAGTGTATTAAAATGCATTCTATATTGTTAAAAAAAATTGACTCTTTCATTGAAACTGAATTAACATTTGCAAGCGCATAATAATGTTTGGAAAGCTATAAACATTTAAATTCAATCCCTCATTGCAGGCTAAATGTGTACAGCTAGAATTGTAATATCCAGATAAGTCTTTATGTTGTGCTTATTTCATTATTATAGCAAGATGTTCACCATACTAAAAGTAAGATTGGGTCAACACTTGTATTTATAAGCCCATAATTACAAGGAGAAAGCAGTACCGATGGACTGTAAAAGTGAAGTTCATTTGGAGCTGAAAATTAGTGTCTGTATGTACATATATATGTGCATGTATACATGCACACATAGAAAAAACACATAATACTCGTTGCTAACTTTTTGAAAAATCTGCTTAGAGAAAGCGGTGCAGTCTGAGTGCACTGGCTGGTCCTATAAAACAACATCTGCTAGTCCTTGTGGCAGAAGATCCACAGTCCTTATCCTCAGGTTCAAAATCTTCCTGCCTCCCAGCTGTATGCTGAGATCATACTGCGGCACATCTTAAGTTCACCCCCCCTCGTCCCCCGAAGCCCCTTACGTCTCTTTTCCTTGTGATGATGGAGAGGCAGGGTGCAATGAAACAGGCTGTCTGTTCTTGAGCTGGAAATGAAGGCTGCGCCCATGATTGCAGCTTGGCACAGACCCTGGCATCTGAGAGCCACTTTCTTCCTTTCCCCCAGGTATTGCAGAAGGTCTCAGTTCTCGCCAAGGACTGCCTGCAAAGAATTGCCATGCCATTAGGTGACCTGCATGCGTCTATGTACTGAATTCACGTACAGCAGACTTGCATCTTAGTAATCCTATGGTAGCACTGAGACTGGCAAGGGATGCAGTGGAGTTCTGTTCCTCTAGAGCATTCCTCTGCTGGGACTAATACTGTCTTTAGTGGGATTTGCTTACTTCAAATTCAGCTAATTAATTTTTATGGGATAAATTCAAAAGGAGCTGAAACTACAGCTTTTATTTCAGTTTTACTTACATTTGTACTTGCTTCTGTGTTTCCAATATACCAAAATGAAATGAGAAGTTCTACAGGAAACAGACCAAGCAATGTCATCTGCAGAGTTTGAGAGTTTTTAAAAAAGTTATGTTCTGTTTTCTTTCATGGCCTATAAATACTGGGACTGGTATTTGGTCCTTTTGTCATCTTTATAAACTGTATTTGCTTCCTTTGTGTATTAACTTGGTTCTTTGAATGAACATCTCCCTGTGTGCGCACACGCGCGCACACACAAGCACTTAAGTGTATAAATCCATAACAATCAGCTGTTGGTATCTGAAGCAGATCGGTTTAAAACGGTGCTGCTTTTTCTATCAATACTGATCTGTGGCAGCTCTCAGTGCAAGAACTGAGCTTGTATGTTTATAAAACATTAGGCGAAGATGCACAAGCAATAGACGGTGATCTTTTGTGACTTGAAAAGCAGGTAGTGAGCATCTTGCATAAGGTTTTATGGTGTCTAGTGTTTATACTGGAGTTTCCAGATGTGCATGAACAATTCTTTCAGCCTTTAGAGTTTGCCTAAATTTGTCACTCTGAAAGTGTGTGTGTAATTTGGGTTGACATGTAGGATGTTTGCAGAAACCTATGAGAATTACCTAAGCATTTTTGTTATACCCATGAGGGACATAGGCCTGAGCTAGCATGAAGACTGATTTATTTCTCATCTCTAAAGAAATTTAGCCCTTCAGTTCTCTGAAATAATCAGTTGAAGCATAGATTCACTAGTGTTTATTTCTAAACCAAAGAGAAACATATATGGCTTTAGATGTTGTGCTTTTCAAGAAAAATACAGTTCTACAAGTACCATTATGGCTGACCCTCCTTTTGAAATATAGATAAGCACTGGTTGTGCATCTAGAGGTAAATGGGGTTTGCTAAATATTTTTAGGATTGGGAGAAATTTATGTAAAGAGGAATATAACAGTCTACCAAAGGCTTCATATTGTGGAAAAGTATATTAAGGTTTTAGGTTGTTTTTCTGTAATTTTATGGTAAGAATGATGTGGTTTAATCTTTTTATAAATTTACAGGACAATTTTTAAAAATAATTTAAATTTTGTGTGTTATACATTTATACATTGCTTTTTCCCTATAAGAAAAAATAAAGTTATGACAGATTTTTGTAGGTTAGTTACTACCCAATACTAAAAAAAAGTGTGAATGTTTAACCTCACTTCAGCCTCGAGGTTCATAGTGCGATGCAGGGGCTATCCGAATGAAATAATTGCTTTGTCTGGCAAATAGATTGTTTCATAACAGGATGAACTGTATTAAGTGATTTTCCCCTGGTGATTGGAAGTATCTCTCTCCACTGGTTCAGGTAATTCTAAGGTTGTGCCTTCACTCTTCCATGCTAGACCGCTTTTCCAATAAAATAAAAAATGTAGAACCTGCTACACAAATGTAATGTTAACCTAGATTTCTCTGAGGACAAAGGTGAATGCTATAGGGCTTGCCGAAGGCAGAGAGGGAAATGATATTAAAAGGATATTAGAGATAGAATTGGATGCATGGGACTGTACAAAGCTGAAAGATGCAGATTGGGGTGTGTGAATTTTGTATTAGTTTACGTTTCTATGAGAGTCCTTGAGGCAAATCCTAACAGACTTTTTAAATACTTGAATACTACTTTCTTTTCCCTACCAGACATAAATTAGAGCTAATGGGTTTCTGGGCTAGAAAAATACAGTGAGAGGCAGAAGAGGAAGAACTAATCATGGAAAAAGAACAGCATAAAGAGCAGACATATACATTTCTGTGCATAGTTTTAGGTCAATACTTGAGCAGGGCTGTGGCTGTCCAAACTATGCAAGTCCAGTGAAGAAAATGAAGAGAGGCAGAAGTTCTGGTGCAACGAGAAACTCACTTTCAAGTTTAAATCCTGAAGTGACCTGTCAGGCCCTGCAGTTTTTGACATGGAACAACCAGGAATGCCCAAAGGCACAGATGGATTTTTCTGTTACTCTATGTATGTTGAAATTACGTATGTAAATGTTGAAATGCATTTCATGCCTAGCAAGCAGAGGCATGCGTATTCAGCAGAGGAGCTGCTTTCATTGCAGCTAAATGGGGTGCAATCTGGATGTGTATTTGCTGCTGTAGCGGAATAACCGTACACATCTGGAGAGATGTTAGGATAGAGTACTGGTGGGAAGGAGGGAGCGCATCAGTGTCTATTTTATGAACATCTAATTCATGTGCAATTATGCAACTTGTGCTCAGCTGCATTGCAGCTTGCATGTGATCTGTTCTGTTGAATATTTGGTGCTTCATTTTACTACAGGGGCTCTGAGTGCCATAGAACTGTGGGGTCCCTATTACACAAAGGTGCCCCAAAATCTATACCTCATTACATTGTGCATGAGTACTTTAAAAAAATGAAGTTTAATTAAAATAATTCTGAATAGAAAATATCATTAAAAGAGTGTACTTTGAAACTGCCCTGGAAAATGTTTTGAAAGAGGGAGAGAGGAACAATTATTGCTGCAGTATACCATATAAAATAGATTCTCTCTGTAAATTTGGTATTATATTTGAGCTCAAAGATAACAGCTAGTGAAGAATTTAATAATGAAAAATATTTAGTACTTCTGGGACCCCTGTTCATTCTCAATCCTTGTAACAGAAAGCTCATTTTGTATTGTTCTAAATAAGAAAAAAATCATACACTGATGTGACTGCGTGGGAGCCAGTGAAGCTTCTTTAGGCCTAATGACTGAAAGTCAGAGGTGAGCGAAGACAAAAGGGCTATACAAGTGATGCCACTGCTTTACAGGTGATGAAGCCAGATCTAGCAATGGCAGTTGGGATTGGGCTTTTGGGAAATAATTAGGCTTTGGGGAAATAAGTCTTGCCTTGGTGGTTTCTCTGTGTCAGAAGAGCTGACTTGGCTCCTCTGCTGGTCAGCTGGTGACCCATAAGACAGGTCCAATTTGGAGAAAAGCTGTGTCTCTCTCCCACTCCTATACATGCATCCACCCAGTAAGTGAAAGGGACCCTGACTGCTCAGAGCTCCCATTCTCGGGTGCATTGATCCAGGTACGTGGAAGAAGACATGGCCACTCACCACTCATGTGACACCAAATGTGTAAGTCCTGTTTGCCTGAGTTACTGTCAAGAAAATCTTGAAGTCTGTTGCAGAGAGTAGGTAAGCATTCTGAAATAATAATTTCCCAAATCCCAGTATGGAGAACATGTTAAATTTTTTGGCAAGGTAAACATCAAGGAAATTCCAGAGCAATTTCCAGAATACAACACAGTTCAGAGTTTTTAGTCAGTTGTTAGCTAGTGCCACGATCTGTGTTGCACACAGAGTAACTCTGAACAGTGTTTGGTGGGAGCAGTCTGCAGCACAAGGAATAAATGGTGAAAATTATTTTCCTTTATTGCCACACTCCTTTTTATTTGGCTGAAGACCTTAATGATAGCTACTGTATCTGGTGGAGTGGGCATCAGTATAAGAGCATGCTAGTTGCATTGTGTTTTGCCGGTTATCTGGCAAACTAGTTACTTTCAGAAACTGGATCATCCTAATAGCAGTACAATCAATTTCCACTCTACCAGGCAGCTGTTATCCAAGGATGATTTAAAACAAATGCCTGTAAACTCAGTGGTACCCATCATGCAGTCCTTCCCCTCGGTTCCAGTGGCCAGGCGAGCAGGGCGAGCACATGGGTCATCAGCGCAGGGGGTTCCTGGAGGAGGGGGTCTCGTCTTGCACAACGTTGTGTCCTCGGGCCTGCTAAGGAGGAGAATTAGTGGGCTTTGGAGAAATACTTGTCTGGACTCTGACAGTACGGAGTGTGATCATAGGACAGAGCCTGCAAGGAAGAAATGGAGAGGGAGGTAGAAAAGGTCTGAAAAAGTCCTCTTGTTAAGGCTTATGCAGAATTGCAGACAGACTTCCTCTCTCTCAGCAGCTGTGTGTCCTTTTTGTGTATGTACCAAAGGGTCTGCAGTCATCTTAATATTTATGCTTCAGTATTTCTTCTGATCTAGATGATGATCTGGCACTGATGTTATGGGCCAGCTGTGACATTGCCTTTGTTGTTATAAGAATACATAGAAGTGCTGTCCTAGCCATGGTGGTGTAGGATAGAAGAAAATTTTGTAAAGTGGCAATAGATTTTAGTAGACTACCCAATATGATTGGGACAAACATACAAGCTTTATAGGCATAAAATAAGCAAATAATATCAGCTCTGTGAACCAGGAACATGAGCATTCTCATTCTCTCTAAACAAGTTTCAGTATTTTAGTGCACAGAAACTTGTTTATTGAAAGCTTCTATTTATCCACCTGCTGCAGGAGGGAAGACTTCATGGCTTATAGGCTGCTGTTCAGCATCACAGATGATGTTGTTGCTTGGTAGCCATTAATATAGCTTTATCTATAATTAGCGAAGGTCTAACACCTTTCTGGCCATATGGAAAATGATAAGTTAGCTCCTGTCATAACAGGAAAATAATTATTGGATAAAGTATAAATATCAAAACATGATAAATAATCGTTACCTCAGCAATCCTCAGCTGCATAAAAGTAGCATCTGCCTTCACTTTCTGAATATCACGCATGATTAATCTGGAGACAGCAAGGCACTTTCTCAGCTGTGCTGTCTCCACTGGGCAAGCCTGGCCAAGCAGTCAGTCCCACGAAGGCAGCGGAGGCAAGAAGAGTCTGAAGCCTTCTCTTACCCTTAAGCTCTGCAGTGGCATCTCTGAATCAAAAGTTTTCATCCAGATGTTTTTTAAGGAAAAGTGTGAAATAGGGGTAGTGGTGAGGTGAAAATGTAGCATTGGGTGAAAGTATTCAGTTTGCTCTTATAATTTTGTTTGTGGAAAGTGCATCTAAATAAAGTTTTGTTTTATTCTTCTAAGAATTTCTACCATACTTCTTACGGGAGAGTTTCTACCAGCCCTCTTGCGTCGCAGAGCTTGCCTCCCGTTCGCTGCCAGGTCACCCATACAGATATGCTGAACCTCCAGTTTCATTCAGAAACATGACCTGACAAAGCTGGTTACATCTGAGTCGAAATTCCAAAGCTGACAGTGGGTGTTAGGCGCTGTGCAAAGCACATCACAAGTTTCTGTTGAACTGAACCCGTGACAGATGATGGTAGTGTCACTACGCCAGCAATGCCCCAAAACATTAATCTTTATAGCTACTTACTGGATCACAAAAAGGAGAAAATAAAGATCTTTGTGTGTGTGTGCTTGTGTTAAATGGGAGAAAAACAGGGGAACTGCTGCCAATCCTGAGGGAAATTCACTGATAAAGATGGAAAACTGAAGTTCTCCTTTCACAGTTCCCGTGGAGGCTTTTGAATAGAACTAACTGGCTGGCTCTGGTTTTCTTAAAATTGTGAAGTATATGTAAAAGCTTTACTCCTATTTGAAGTGAATGGCCATAGCATAATGCTCCAGAGTGCACTGAAATTACTCCTGTAAGCTTAGTGCTAACTGTTAATCCACGCTGTCTTGAGAGACTAAAGGAAGACGGTGTCAGTGGAAAATTAGGACTGATTTTCATATTTGTTAATTTCATATAATCTCAAATATCTGTACATGGATAGAATTTCTTAGTAAAGTATCTCCCCCTCTTGCCCCAAACCTTTGAGTTTGCTGTAGTTTCTTCATGGGTATTTACTACTTAAAAATCAGCTTATCTAGCTTGAGGTCCATTAGCTTCCCTAGAGCTCTGGGACTTCGCCCTTTGCCTCTGGAAGTTAAATATTTAATATTGCTTTGTCTGTGCTTACTTTGAAAAGTATTCATCCTTCATTTGGGTACAATGTCAGAATTCATTGGGAAGCAACAGCTAATGTTGCCAGCTGAAATCAAACCTGACCCTCTCATTCCCTTTCTACCCTCAGCGGCTCTGTTAGTGTTACCATCTCAGGAACCCCTGGGGGTGCTCATGATAAAATGAAGTGAAATTAGGACCCTGTAAGAAAGCAGTCTGATATCTTAAGTAGTAATGTAAAAAAGGACGCCTTATATTAGTTTGCTGGCAGTGAGATCCTTCTTGCTTGAACAATTCCTGCAGGATAACATAATCTGTATATGACTAAAAGATGTATAGTAGGTGAGTCAGTTGGACTAAATATATAGGAAGCACTTTTCTTAAGAGCTTTGCTTGTAATGAACAATGTATATACATAGAGTTTATCTTGCCAGTTAAAAATGTGTTTCTTCCAAGAAGAATGTGAGATTATATGACATGGAAACAGGCAGGATGTGTGTGGTTTTAATATTATATTTTAAATGACATTTTTTGCTATGTTTTTATCTTTTATCTCTCTCTAGTTTTTTTGTTGACCTACCCGAGTGCTTTGCCCAGGAAGCACCCTTCCTGGGATTAAATGTGGTGAATTTATTTCAAAAGATGCATAGTCAGTGGACAACTTGCACATAATATGGTAAAGGTTCGATTCATGTCAACACTGAGCATACCTTGTAAACTGTAGGGTTTTAAATTGAGAATAGTTTGAACAGGCTATCCAAATGTTTAGTTGTGTGATATCAGCATTGGTATAAACAACACAGTCATCCCAGTTTTTAGCCGTTTCATCTTGTTAAAGTCTTGTTCAGATATTTTAACAGTATAGGTTACATATCTTTGGAGACAGATGCTTACATTTTGTGAGACCTTGTTGTAAGTTATTAAATAAAATACTAATTTTTTTTATTTTTTCTTGGATTGGTAATTGAAAAATGCCATTGTACCCATTCAGTAAGTATATGCACGTTTGTTTTAGAATTAAAGAAAAAAGAACAGCAACAAAGCAAAATACTTCTTACAGTTTTGTTCTGTAAGAATTATGTTATTGATTGATTAAACTTAATTGGTGAAACTGAAATTGGTGAAGGCATCAGCTTCTGTATTTCATAAAACAAATATGAAAATGTTTTTTCTGTAGCACTAAAGGAGTACATACTGATATAATGCTAGTATTTTCTCAAAGCTCATAATGAGGTTTTTAACAAGTGTTTTATATGACATAAAGTACTCCTGGGAAACAAGGAGATAATGTTGTGTGATTACAGGTGGACACTGTGCACTTCTGTGGTTTCAGATTAGTTCAGGTTCCCCTGAGTTACTGTGTGATGAGTGCTAATGTTATTTAAGAGGGTGGGAATATTTTAAAGCTGTTAGGTTGTTTGTTTGTTTTTATTTTTAAATTCATTTATTATACACATCTACATTGTTAGAAACTTTTTTTATGCGTTTGTTTTACTAGTTCGCTGGGACACGTTTCATGTAAAATTGTCAATATTTAATAGTGGAAGGATAAGATTTCTTTGAAAGTATTTGCCTTATTCTTTTCTGGGTATAAAAGAGGAAGGGCTATAGCATGTCCTTATCCAGAGCTGGAAACAGTAGCTGAAAGTCGCAAGGAGATCTTCTTCCACTTGGTATTTTCAGTACTGTTGTGGTCTAACTGCGGACAGCAACTAAGCACCATGCAGCTGCTCTCTCACTCCTTCCCCTCCCAGTGGGATGGGGAGGAGAACCAAAAAAAGAAATAAAACTCTTGGGTTGAGATAAGAACAGTTTAATAACTAAAGTAAATTAAACTATAATAATAACAATAACAACAAAATATAATAATAAAAATTGTAATAATTGTAATGAAAAGGAATATTTTAAAAAAATAGAGAGAAATTAGACCCAAGAAAAACAAGTGATGCACAATGCAATTGCTCACCACCCGCTGACCGATGCCTGAGCAGTGATCCGCTCCCCTCGGCCAATTCCCCCCAGTTTCTGTACTGAGCATGACATTCTATGGTATGGAATATCCCTTTGGCTAGTTCGCGTCACCTGTCCTGACCATGCTCCCTCCCAGCTTCTTGTGCCCCTGCTTGCTGGCAGAGCACGGGAAACTGAAAAATCCTTAACTTAGGATAAGCACTACTTAGCAACAACTAAAACGTCAGTGTGTTATCAACATTATTCTCACACTAAAGCCAAAACACACTATACCAGCTGCTAAGAAGAAAATTAACTCTATCCCAGCTGAAAACAGGTCAAGTGCAATGGAAGACTTTGCCTGATGATAGAGGTGCCACAAGGACTGAGAGCTTTTTGTGCCCTCTGGGGATGACCAGAGTGCAGCTGAGGGCCCCACTGACTTCTGTGCTCACCATCAAAAACTGGAGAGTGGAAGCCTACAACTTTTAATAGTCTCACAGGTTGTTCAGCTTGTGTCCCTGTAGTATTTTGACCATTTCAGGAAAAAGGCTCTGTGGGCATTCACTTGTGCATTGTCCATCTACTCATGTTGTCCTGCCCTTTCTGTTTCAGGCAAGGTGTAATGGCCTGTTTGAAGATTTAAACTTCTTAGACGTTACGTATTTTTTCCATAGTTGAAAATTTTATCTGTTTTGCATGATGCATCTTTAACAACAAGAAGAAAAAGTTAATTGATTCAGAAACACCCGCAGCTCTTGAAGGTGAAATCTTCGTTTTGTCCTCACTGAAAGTGAAAGTATTTTATGGTATGCTAAAACTTAGCATTGCTAGTGCAAGCTGCTTAGGTACTTAAATCCTGCTCTTGAAAGATAGTCTTTGTAATAAGTTTAGTATAGCTGCTGTTTTCATATAACCTTGTATAACTATAATGTCTTCAGTAACTGGTGATTAGCACTGGTCAGTTCATACGGACTGATACTTTCAGTGGAAACATGTCCAAGATCACTTGGCTGAAGAGTCTTCTGTGAGGGCACAACCTTTTCTCAGGGACACAGAAATCTCGGCAGATCACAGCGGAGGATTGGAAGGGATGCTCCCAGTGGTGCGCTGAATCTATTACAGCGGTTTTTCTGGAGGTCAGGGCAGCTTTCACCTTTACTCCTGGAAACTCTGTGGGCGCAGGACTCAGTCGTACCAGCTGTTGGACTTTTTACTGAGCAGCTATCAAACATCAGTTTGTTCAATTCAAATGCCTGGTTTTCCAAATGGTGGTGGCTCCCCATTATGCCCTTCTACTTCATTTCTCATTACTTATTGATATTTGGTTTTGAAGTGCAATTGAAATATTGGCCGCCTCATCCTAAACAAGCCTGTAGTTGATTACATGTAACCCTCGTCAGTTATGAAACTGAACTGCAATATTAACCCATGGTGGCAGTTGAGATTACAAATTGGAATAAGAAATGGGAGTGGTAATTTGTATTTTTGGGGAAAGATTGTCTTACTCCATAGTGGTTTTGGTCTGGTGAATTATTGTACCAAATTCCACTCAAGTAAAAAAAACTAAGTATCAAAATTAGTAAGTGAAAAACAATACCCTATTTCCGTCTCAAAAAGTGCTTCAACATAAATTTTGGGAAAATGAGATCAAGACTTTAAGCACCATAATGTTTCTAGTTTATTAATATGCCAAGTAACATGTCAAAAGAAGAAATCAAATGCAATTTGCCAATTTCTTCCTACAAAAAACAAAATACCGTGCTCCACACAATGTAGTAGGAATTTTAATTTGATCTTGTCCCTCTAGATTGAAGTCAGCCATCAAGTTTCCAAGTAAATTTAATACCCTATAAATGTGATTGATTGCTGATGTGGTAATCCAGTTAGCTGTTGGAATGTTTAATAGCTGGAGAATCCATTTAGAGAAGAATAAAGATCTTGAGGTTAAGATACTGGAGTATTTTCAAGAGGTCTGATTTCAATTCTTAGCTTTGACATGAATTTGCGATGAATCCCCTTCTCTGTGCCTTTTTTTCTGAAATGGGGATTTTTCTCTCCTCCTCTACCTGGTGGGCATGAATGGTATGGTCCCATCAACATAGATATAAGACATCCAGTTCTGCAGTAGGATTGTCTTTATATTTTAGAAAGATCAAGCAGGTAAATGTTACATGCAGCTGGTGTGTTATTTTAAAATATTTTAGTCAATTGAGGAGAAAAAGGAAATGAGAAACTCTTCCCAGCTTGATCCCTCAGCTCACATATCTATCTGTTCAGGATGATGGTAATTGTAGTTTTTAGTCCAGTCAGAGGTTTAACAGCTTTTGGTACTGCTAGTTTCACACTTAAGTTACAGCAGCTCATTAGTATTTCACTCCCTCAGTAACAACGTATCTTTACATTTTAAATGTTCTTTTGCTTGTACTCACACATACAGGAGACTAATGATATTAGCTTTTGTCCTTTTCTGCTGAAAAGGATGAATGTCAAATGATTTCTGTGACTATTTGTCAGGCTTGTGCCTTTCTTCTTTACCATTAGACAGATCCATCCCACTTATTATCTATGTTAAAAAACCAAACCCCTCATATGTAATGTGATGCGAGTGCATAAAAGCATGCAAAGACAATGCTGGTGTGACGGCTAATTAAAACCAGGTACTTGAATGCTGAGAAACAAACAAAAATCTTTAAAGTCACTGAAAACCAAAGTATTGTGAAGGCAAAACAGAATTGCAGAAGTCTTGTTCAAGGGACAGCTCAAAAGATTTATGGAGTGCAAAGGATTACAAATGATTTACTGGAAGAAAGTTGTATTATTTTGGCTCCCAAATGACGGTCGTTGTTGCCTGTGTGCTGGGAGACTTGCTATAGTTGCAAAGCAACTATAGGAGACTTTTCAGTTAACAGTACTAGATACGAACAAAACAGAGTATTTTAGATCAGTCAGATCCCCCAAATTCCATTGCAGATGATCCTTCAACCTGATCAGTTGGGTAAGTCCTTCAAACTACTCTTTAGCCTCGTCAGACAATTGTGGTATCATTAATGTTTGCATATGGAAAAAAATGATTTTTATCTAAGGGTTCTTTTGGCCCTATTACAAACGTTAATAGCCAAGCAAAAGTAGTGTTGTGAAGAGACTGTACATTTAGATTGCTTATTTGCTCTGATCCAAATGCAGGTTTTAACTATATAAGTACAGATGTAATAATCTAAAGCCTTCACATGTCGCTAAGTTACCTTCCTTTATTACCAGGAGATCTTATGATAATGGTATTTTACAAAGCCCTGTCATATACCATGGAGTAATTTGTGGAGTTGTTTTACTTAATATTTTAAACATAAGCCTTTTCATTTAAGTTCTTTTTTGATCCTCTCAACACTTTTGCTGTATGAGAGTGTGTGTATACACACATGCTGGGCTCCTGTTTCTGTGAAGCCTAACCACACACTAGGCTACAGAGCAAGAGTATAGTGAGCAGGCTGAGGGAGATAATTATTACCCACTGCTGCTCATCCTTGAGAGGAGAAGACTAAGGGGGAATCTAATTGTTGTCTTTGACTGCCTGGTGGATGACTGCAGAGAAGGCAGTCCCACTTTCCTTTGAGGTGTGCAGCAAAAGAGCTGGAGGCAATGACCGCAGGTTGCAGCAAGGAACATTTCAGCTAGATAAGGGAAAAAATCCTTCACAGTGAGAGTGGTGATTTGTGGCATGGGCACTGATGGCCAGGGGGATGTTGGAATCTCCATTCCTGGGGCAGTCAAAGCCCATGTGGAAAAGATCATGAGCAAAATGACTCCTACTTTGAAGTTATTTCTGCTTTGAGAAGAGGGCCTCGCCAGGTCGCCTTCGGAAGACGTTGCAACAGAAATTTTTCTGTGATTCTACGAGGTGTGTGTATATGTATATTAGTGATGGACTATGTATTGCCTTATGGTTTGCTATTGGCACAGCTTCTCAGGATGTTAAGCATACACAGGTTAAGTAGAATTTGGAAGAAGTGGCATGAGCTTCAGGAAAAAATAGAAGTAACATCATACAAGGAACTAAAGAAATGCTTTGAAGTGGCAGCAAGATGTCATGTGTTTGGCAGTTAGAGATAACAACATTTAGGCCTTGTGGGAATAGATTCCCTTTCCCCCTCCTCTGGCTCTGTTTTGCTTCTGGAGCATGCTTTTGGCAATAGAAAATGTCATTCGATGCATCATGTAATGCTTTGGTTACAGTTCCTAAAATAGGATTCAGATGAGCGTACAGTCAGCATTTGAAACCAACTGCTGTACATGGAGACCAGACATAAAAGACTTGTGCTGAAAAAGATGAACCCATTGCTGTTTCATTTTCAGAGCATGTTGGCAAGAGTTGCAATCACTGACATTTTGGGGGCAGTTCCTGAGAAGTGCAGAACTCGGTTGTCTTGCTCTGTTATTGCCACATCAACATTGACACAGTTTGTTTGTGCAAATGTGTTGTCAAAATGAAAGCATTTGTTTTAAATCAGTCCCGTTTTATTTCAAAAGTGAAAGAAGATTTTGGCATGTATTTTGCAAAGCCATAGGAGTTAATGTCTAGGAGGCAAAGCAGAAGAAAAAGGGGGGTATAGTGTGTCGCAGAAATGAAGAAGCTGTCTGTGCAATACATATAAAAGCCTGGGAATGAATAGACTCTCTTGTAAGTAAGTTCATGACCATCTAAACCTCACTTGACTTTAAAAATCAAGTGTGGCACAAACTAGAACAGAAGCCATTTTCATTACAGGCATCTATTTGTCCACATTTTTGAAGAAGGAAGCAAGATGTGACTTTGGCATGAATATCATGCCTTTTTTTAAGTTTGAAGGATGTGGAATATTGAGAAAACGATGGTGCAAGACGTTTAGTTAGGCATGTATGAGCTTTCTCTGGATATTTGTAGAGGCATGTAGTAACCTTTAATAAGCCCTGGGAAGGAAACAACATCTCCCAAGTGAGGATGGCCCAGCTGTATACAGCTTCAGCCTGAATCCTACAAACATTTCAACAAACGCATGACTTGAGCTACTTGAAAACGTGCTAAATTTCCGGTGGAATTGTCCCACTTTTCATATGTTTATTATGAGCATTCAGGCAGTGTACCTTGCACCTGAGATGGTAGGAGCAATCCTTAGTCTCCTATTATTTAAGAAATTTATATAAGACTATAAGGAAAATGCTGAGTTTGCTGACCTTGGAGACAAACCTGATTGATTTTTCGGCACCCAGGATTCTACTTTATGTTAGGGAATTTCAAAGCAACCTATGTGATTTACAGATCTGAATTTTAGTGTGGTTCAGTGGAATCTGCCCTAATATGCCTTGATAGTCCTAACCCATATCCTAATTTGTATATATTACAGCATGCAGTTAAATTTGAAAGTAAAATATTAAATGGTGTCTCTACCTGTGAGTGCTTTAACTTTGCTTTCTCAACAGTCTTTCCATTCAACTTGGAAGATTTTAAAATGAGGTTAGCTTTGTTTTCCTGTTTTATGTAGTTGGAGAACATGGTACGTATAGACCAGCCCCCATGCTTGTACAAAAGTCTTTCTGACTTAGTGATGCTCCTGTATAACAGGATAGTTAGCTTCCATGCCTTCTGTGCAGATTGGGATCAATAATAATGCAACGCAAGCACTGAACATAGAACAGTGAATAGAAATTCCAGCTTTTATTTTCATAAAAATAACCAAAATATCTGTGCAACGCCTATAAGGACTTTTAACAACTTTGAAATATAAGGCATGACATGTTGTTTTAATTTATATACAACAAACACCATATTTCTAAAGTTGCTATTTGCGTTTTTTAAAAGATGAAACTGATGATAGCTAAAATGAAATGAAGTAAGTTTTATGCATGTTGCATTTTAACAAGTCTGCTGTCTCATTGGAATGCACTGCCTTCTTGTGCTACATTTTATTTTTGGAATTTAATAAGGCGCCTGTCATATCTGCCTCAAGGCTAAAGAATATCATGAGGGAGAAATCCAAAGTACTGTCATGTTTGACTGACAGGGGGCCAATTTTAATTTTTTTATGGGAGGTGGCTGATATTAACAGGCTGTAGTGCTGAAGATGCATTGCTCTACCATCTGCTTTAAACACCCTGTGTTGATGAGCCAGTAATGACGTTGCTCAATGACATTTATCAGGTGAATTTGGCTCTGACGCTCAGTAGAGATTTTCATTAAAAAATTAATTCTGTGCATTTTACAGTGAAGCCCATTGTGATGATAGATTCTGGTACAGTGCCATGTATCTCCAGAAGCTGCTCTAATTACCTGAGAAACTTGGGAAAGCAATAAACTACTACTTTCCATTTCTTGTGTGTACTCCCTTAGCATATAATTAACACACTGACTCACTTAGCTTAAATCTCTGAAGATCTATGTCTATGTGATGATTACTAGCTCTTCAAAGTAATAAGCAAATGCACCTCAGTGGCTCAGCAGTTGGATGGCAGTGGGATCAGCAGCCTTTGTGTAGTGCAGTCTGATGGTGGCATTCCCTAAATGTTCATGGGAAAAGTGAGTAAGGTACAGTAATAGTGGAAATGCTACAACTTAGGCAAACATTTAAAAAAAAGAAAAACTCCCAAAGGGAGATCTAATAAAATATTCCATCAACCTCTTCAATCTAATTGGAGAAAAAAGGTTTCTATTCACCAAGTCAGGATTTTGAGGCCTGGGCATTGCCTGAACTGGAGACTCCGTGGAAGCCTGATATTGATATAAATTAGAAGTCTTTTCTTCCAGTATTTGTTATAACATTCATTCATCTTGGTTAACTTTATTTCTCATTAGCTTCCCATTAGCAAAAGAAAAAAAAAAAATCTTGTCTAAGAAATTAATGCAAATTCCTTAAGAAGCAGAATCCCTTAATTAAGTTTGGCATTTAATCTAGCATCTTTTCCTGTTCTTAGACATGTCAGATCTGCATGTAGCCTTCTCCACTTCAGAATGACTTTCAGGTGACTTGGAAGGGACAAGTAGTCTTACTATAGCTTTTCAAGCCACTACAAGTACACCCTGGCAGGTGGTGGCACTTCCACCCTCAGTCTTAGAAAGAGTAAAGTCTTACTAAAACATAGTAAGTGGGGTTATGGTTCAGTGTTCATTAATACTCATCTCTGTTAAGCTAGATTATTTTGCAGTGTCTATTTGTTTTGAATCAAGGCTGAGCATAAATTCTACTGAATATATTATAGCACATGATGAGGGGTTTGTGACAAGTTTATGCAGCTAACTAGAAGAGATGATGCTTCCTCCAACCTATAGTTAAAGCAACATACACAGAGCATTGCAGATACAGCCTTAAGCCTACTAAGGCCAGATTTAATATATCATGGAATATGACGGTATCACCTCAGAAGATTGGGATATAATATCTAAGTAGAGCAGCTGAAGGAACAGCTGCCCTTTTTTGTGGATTGAGAAAACACATCAGGCAGATTGCATAGCATTATGCTGCTAATCATCAAAATACCTAAGAAAAGCTTAATGTAAACCAGGTGAGTTACCCATTAATATCTCTGGGCATGCTTTGATTAGCTGTTTCATCTAGACAGATAATTTTGGATGACAAACATTCTGTTTAAAGTATTGTGGCTATTTTTTTTTAACTCAACTCTTGGGTTTTGTTGTGGTCAGAGAGGTTTATTATTTAAAACAAACTGTAAATACTCTTATCTGCATTTTCACAGAAAATTTAAAAGTAGTTTTCAGACAGCTTTGTTGGCCTTTGGGGGAGAAGTGGATTAATTCTCTGACATTCTGTAGTGTTTCTCCTTCCTTCTGTGACACAGGAGTATTTCTTGTCTGATTTAGTAATGTGAATACTTACAAGTGTATTTGGCTCAGCAAATCATTTGCTGTAGAACTGACAATAGCCTACACCTGGCTTGGGAGGCACACCCTAGTAAGAGATGGAAAAAACAATACTCACTTATTGGAAGTCATGGAAGAAGTAAGTTTGTGATGTTTTGAGAAAGGTCTGTTTTGGGAGCATTTTCATAGCAGGCAAGTACCACGTGCATTCATCACCTTGATGTGTACCTGCCCACTGACCTATCTTACAGAGGTCATCTGGGTCAGTCTTCAAGTAGCTTTTATAATCAGGGACCCCTAGTAAGCATCCACTTGATCTGCCCCTGGCTGCTATACGATCTCCCTTTTCCTGCTGTGGCATGTCTCCCTCGCACTCTGAAGTGAATGCCGGCCAAAGGAAAAACGCTATATAGCTGGGAGATGGGGTAAGGCAGAAGGGGCTTGTTCAAATGCAGTTTCCTCCTTCAGAGATATCTAGTTTCTAAATCCTCCTTTTTCTGCCCTTCTCAAGTAGAAATGTTTCCAGCTGACTGCCTTGTCCAGGTGTTAGTCCTCCTGTTACCTTTGAACCTTTGTAGTGTGCTGGACCTCCTGCTGGTGGTCAAGGCAGAGTTAAATAACCGTATGGCTGCCTGCTGCTGAGCTCAGTTAGCTCGTCACTCACAACTTGAGCAGATGGTTGTGCTGCTCAGCCTTGAGAGACAGTCTCTTTCTCTTCTAAGAGCAAATTAGCCCATGGTTGGAGACTCATGGAGGTGGTTTTGTTGCTTGCTTTTTGTTTCTTGCTTGTTTTCCCACATAAGGAAGGATCTGTGGGGCTTAAACATGAGTCCGTCAGAAGCAACGCAAAAACCAGCAAAATAATAGATGACCAACACAACAGGAACCTTAGTTTAAATATTAGTATAAAGCCTAAGCAAACCCGAGCTGCTTTTTTTTTTTTTTTGATAAATGTTCCTTTTCAGCTATTGCATGTTCATTTACTCGCCCACCTCCTAAGGCTCTGCCTGATTGTTTCAGGTTTGCAGCACGTTGGGAGGAATGTTGTCATTCTTCTTTACAGGGAAGCAGGTTTAAGGCCATAAGGTTTTTTTAATCACCAGCTGCTGGTCTTGAGTGACAAACCATGACACAGAATATGTCTTGTTTGCCTGGGTCTTTCATTTAAAGGGAAGAAAAAAACACTTCTGCTGATTTCCGTCCTTTTTTTCCTTCTTCCTTATGAAAGAAGTAGTTGCTTCAGGGTATCCTAAGCCTTTTTGACAAAATGGTAATTCATTACTGTTCGTTTCAGCCACACTTCTGTAATCATTTCATACTTTTAGCAACAGAAAGGTAGATTAGGTACATCCCTAGTGTTCTGCAATTGGAATTAGGGGCAAGAGGAAAATTACTTTCCTGAAGGGAAAAGTGCAAAGGGGATGTCTTCCTCTTCCTCTCCCCCCACTCCCCCTTTTTTCCTCTCCCTGCTTATTTTCTCTGTAAGTATACAGCACCAGCAGCTGGCTGAAGCCAGATCTTCAAAAGAACAGGGATTCTGAGAAGAAAGGACCAGAGAAAGGGGAGAAGAAATACATTTTCCCTTGATCAGAAGAGAGCAGATCTGAGTTAGCAGAAATACTTCTATGGACATCAGCAAGAACTAATGATTTTATGATATTAATCGTTGAAGCAGTGGTGTTGCAGTCATTACAGTATAAGCATATAAAGTAAATTAAGGGGGGTTTTAATGATTTTCATCAGGTCAGGACTATGTGTTTGTGTGTCTGATTTTCCAGCATTTTCAGCTGTTGAAGTGAAGGATTATTCCTTCCCCTTCCACCCATGTTTCTCTTATGATCTTGAACTTCTAAAGAAATCTTGAGAGAAGCTTGAAACTTAGTGGTTTTGCAGCACAAAATCAAGAAACTATTAGCTCTGCTGCTCAAGTTTTGTATCCCTTACATGGTAGGCCGTTATAATGGTATCACATGGTACAAACTGATATGAAGAGAAACAGAAGAAAGTCCTGTTGAATGGCTTGCTGGTGCTTAGTAGTCCAAAGGTAAGCATGCCATTGTAAAGGGATTACAGGAGAAGGGGAAGAGTGCCCTTAAATGCTTGTGGAGCTGCAGGTTCCAGAAGAACTCCCTATGCAGTTGTCTGCTTCATACTTGCATGAAGTAGAGGAATTGCACAAGAAAAAAAGTTTTCTTAGCATGCCAAGGAAATAATGTAGGCTTTAAAGCTTGGCATGGTTCTTCCTACTATTTGTGGGATGAAGCATCCAGAGCATTTGGAGTTGGAAGTTCGTGTTTGGACACTGTGGAAAGAACTGTCTTGTGTGTATTGAATTACTCAAAAAGCAGCGGTGTTTGGCTTCAATGAGTAAGTACTTTCTGATTCCCTCCTTTTTGCCCACAGGATGCATTATTAGCAGAGATTATATATATTAGCAGAGATTACTAAGCTACATAGTGAATCTTCAATAATACTGGAATAGATATTTATTAGCAGAGATTACTAAGCTCCATAGTGAATCTTCAATAATACTGGAAAGAGTGCACTGAATAAATAAAGACTGGTTTAGATGCTAAGAAAACTAGAAAATTGTAATGTTCTCACTGAAATGAGATTTCTCTCTAGGTGAAGCAGGTAGACTAACTAGATGCACTTACCAGACACTGCTGCCCAACGATTTGCTAGTTTTCTTTTCTCCAAGTGGTGAAAGTTTTAATTCTTCAGGGGTAACAATTCTAGTGACATGTATCCTATTCTCCTTCTTTTTTTTTCTTTTTTTTTCCCCACAGTTCCTTTTACTGCTGTTGTTCCTTAATTCCAGTCGTGTTACTTTATTGATCTACAAATCAAATCACAACTATCCCTTTCAATAAAGGGATGGGAAATAAAGGGAAAGGGTCTGAACAGGCAAATATTTGACAAAATAAACCAATTGGGTTTTAGCATGAAAGAAGTTGTCAGGTTACAGCCCTTTCTTAACAGTACGAACACAGAACATGTTAACATAAAGTAGCCTCTTCGTGGCATTTGCAGCAGAGGAGCTAAAGTTACACTGGTGCCTCAACATTCACTTCTCTACACAGGAAATCCTTCCAGGTTAGACTGTGTGGACTAAGAGATGTGATTGATATAAGGGGTGGCGCCTCTACCGTGTTCATGGCCTTTTTTGCCATGAACAGATGTCAATCTAACAACTTTTGGGAGTGTTTTCTACATTAGAACTGAAGTTAGGGGATAAAAAAATCAGAGAGAGGTTTTCGTGACACCTCAAATGTTAATGTCTTTTGGTGCCTTTCCCATTAAATTCCTAATGCTGTCAGGAAGAAGACTAGTGCTACTACCTTATTTATGCTAGCTTGGTGTTACACCCTTATAAATGCATCAGGATGAACAACTCATAGATATGGGGCATATGTATACAATTTAGTAAGAGTCTTATTGTCTCTTTTATACTGTATGCCATGTGAAATTACTGTCCTGTGAAGAGGTTCTGCCACATAATGATTGATTCTTTTGTTCCTGAGTAGAATTCAAAAACTATTCTGCCCTTTTTAAAGTACAATTTTCTGCAACTCCTAATGAAGAACTGTTTGTAGCGTAAGCCAATTTTCAACTGTTTTTCTGGCATGACAATGATTTACATGTCAATAAAAAAAACCCCAAAAGTTTAATATATTTAATGTGAGGGCACTTATGTAGCAGTATGCTGATGTTACTAAAATTCATAAGCAACTAATAAATATACCAATCAACTAGGGAGTCTTGAGTCCCATAGGAAATAAGCTTTACTGAGTTTTTGATAAAACTGAGAATTTCAGAGACTGAAAGGGATAATAAATTACCTGAAATAAAAAGTAAGAAGTCTTCTCTTCTTCTGTAAAATAAGGCTTGCTTGCCTCTCTCGTTTGTCCAGTTTCAGAACCCAAACCTGCCTTAAGCATCTGATTGTTCTCCTCCTTAAAGGTCACACTGGATTTTTCAACAGATTAAATGTATCTCATAATTGCCCAGAGCTGGAGAGTAATAATGCGTATATTGCAAGAAGGAATAAATGTAGTCAACTGAGAAGATAGCATCCACTAAAGTATTCATCCAATTTCCTGAACATTGTATAAGTGATTGTACTGGAATGAGAGGATCTACTGGAAGCTGCAGATATTTCAGTCTGCACAACAGGACACCAGCCTTTTGAAGTCTATCAGCTGACTCCAGTTGACATGGTCTTCAAATTTCTTTTTCAGTTTGATTTTTAAATGGGATGTAGTTTCAGTGGACATAGCTTCAATCACAAAAAAAAATGTAGTATCGCAGTGAGAGTAGACTGAAATCTCCAGGAGCCTGAACTTTCCCAGTAACAGCTGTGGCCCCTGCTGAATTTTTAATTTCTATTGTATGATTTTTTTTTTAATTTTTTTTTTTTTTTGAAGCAAAATTCCGCTGGAGCAATACTATAATAATGCAAAGTGTCAAACTGAAGTTAAATTCAATTTACAATCATTTACTTTCACAGCACTAGTGTAATTTCAAATATGGAACATGATTTAATTATCGAATCAGCATTTTTCTATAAAGAATTTTGAAACAGTTATTTGTAATATCTGTCATATTATAAACATCTGTGCATTTTCCTTCTGTTCTGTTACCTCATTTGGTCCATTTTTCGTACATAAGGAAAGATGCCAGTAAATTTTGGAATATAACAAAGAGGAAAACTGGAGGTGGTGAGGTACAACTGAAAATATTCTGAACTCAGTCAATGTTGAGGGTGTCCCAGTATTTCCCTCCTTTAGAAAGAATGACCCTGAGTTACAGCTTTTAAGGTCTGCAAATATTTTGTTTGATAAATGTGCTGCTATCTTTTATGCATAACAGGTAGAAATGTACACCTAGATATATGGATTGTGCACATGTTTTTACCTTTAAAAAAACATGAAGTTTGATCATGCCAAAAAGACTAAATCTTTGCTTTTCTCCTCTTTGGCTTTGTCTACCACAGTTCTGCTGTTAAACAGCACTCTGCTGTGGCCTGTCACCTGTTTAGTCATGTCATGTGTGATCTTTCCTCTTTTCCATATGTTTTCCATTGTGACTTAGATGGAAGTCATAAGACTTGAAATAAGTTGTATTTTTCAGATCGAGAAGGGATCACTAGCCTACTTGCTCGCAGATGCCTGGATATTGCAGGCAAAGCCAGTACAGTATTGTCATTTATTTAAGAAGCTAGAGGATGTGACTTCCTGCTTTGAAAACAAATACAAAACTTTAAGGGTAATTAGTTTGTTGTTTGGGGTTTTTTTAATGGTGCTTGCTCTTGGAAGTGAAGCCTTACTCTGCAAAAATAGAATCTTGGGTTTGCAAGGGAGTAGGTGAATTTATATATCCAATGTTAATAAATTGGACAGCACTCTCTTCACGAAAATGTGTTACTCCACGCTTAACTTTGGCATTGCTCTTTTGAATGGCAAAGGGGCTTCTGTTTGACCTCTGCCTCTGACCGTTCCAGAGCCAGCACTTATGGCCACATGTGGAGTGGCAGCTGGTGGCTGCAAAATCCAGGTGCTGGTGTTGGGAATGTATTTTTACAGCTGTGCCATCTGGGTCTTTGGACATTTTCTTTTATTGTGTCTTAGCTGTGTTCAGTTCTGGCTTTGTTGGACAGCGGAACAGCCTGTGGGATGTTTGCTGGGTCAAACCGTTTATGATAGTCCCTTGTCATCCTTGATGCCATTTGTGTTGAATCACTCTTAAGTGAGAGCGATTTAACTCCATTTATGCATCATTTGAAAGAAACAGAACAGTTGGTCTTGAAATTTGGGAAGGCCACTGGGTGTGTTAAATATTACATAAACATTATCTGCTGTAGATCTTTTGCTCTGAGGATCATTTATAAGTCAGAAATAAAATTGCCATTCTCTTGTCTTGAAGCACTTCACATAATTGTATTATTTTATCTCTTTATAATTTGATACTATCTCTGAAGCTTTTCCCAGAGCAGGTGGCAGTGTTTCCTTAGCACCAAGTGTTTGATCAAAAGAATAAAGGTATACTGGATTGTGAATAAAAAAGAGTGGTGTTTAAAAACATTCTTCTAATATAATAAAAAGAAATACTTATCAGTTTGTTCATCAATAAGGTTTTACAAAACAAACAAACAAACAAAACCACAACAAAGGTAAATTAGGATTTTCCGTGGTTTTAATTGCTTTCTGTTTTCCCCCACTATGTTGGGGAATGTAGTTGTAATGTGAAAACGTTACTTCAAAATTAAATAGGCTTCTATGACATGGAATTGTAAAATGTCAAAAAATTCAGTGTTACAGCACAAATGTTCTCTGTCCAGAAAATACGTAATTGGGAGAGTTGGACCAATTTGACAATTAAAAGTGATTGAGAATTTTTCCGAGAGGAGAGCTCTCTTTTAAAGTACTGGAAAACTGCCTGTATAATGTAAGGTAATACAAAGTTATGTATGGGTGAGCTATCCAGATCAAGGCCCTCTTGTAAACTTTATGCTGCACTATAAAAAAATGCAAAAGCTGGTAGTGAGTAGCAGCATGGGTCACACTCGGACCCTGCACTGAATCCCAGTGACAGGAAGGCAAA
Source organism: Harpia harpyja (assembly GCF_026419915.1). Lineage (NCBI taxonomy): Eukaryota > Metazoa > Chordata > Aves > Accipitriformes > Accipitridae > Harpia > Harpia harpyja. The sequence continues at coordinate 31,298,100 of NC_068947.1, forward strand.
AGCCGCTTTTCGCAGAGATGGGGATGGAGGCAACTGTGCTTTGTAATGACGGAGAGCAGTTGAGCAAGCCTCTCCGCACACTGCGTCCACCCTGACCTGCAGGACACTTCCTTGGGGTGAAAAAGAGGTCAGTTCATTTCGCAAACTCAGCAAGCCATTCAATCCACAACTTGTGTGCTGTGACTGCTGAGGGTGCCAATTAGTGGCAGCTGTATTGGTGGTGTTTGAGATGTGGACAGCTGGCTGCTAGGAGATGAACCCGGACAACCCTTGCCTTCCACGTGGAAACAAGAAATTAAAAAGGAGGAGAGCAACATACTTTTTTTCTTCTGGGTGATTAGTTTTATTTATTTTCATTTTCTCTGTCACTTTTGGGGACTTTTTTTTTTTTACATTTCTCTGCTTATTGGCGTTATATCAATGTGATATTCCTTTCAATGGAGCAATGTTGGTTGCGATACATACTTCAGCATAGTATTCAACATCATCTTGTCTAGCCAAGGCATGCTCATTATCTAAGATGATGTGAAAATGGGCTAGATTAAGGAAGAAATTGGGAATCGTGTAAGAGCTCAGAAGAGAAGGCAAAGGCTGTAAGATGAACTTTGCCCTTAGACAAAGTCTGTCTGGGTCATGTTTAGGATACTACTGTGGAGATGCTACTTTTACTGTCTCTATTCTCTAAGTTGGACGTACTATATCATTTCCTGTGTGAAGAAATGGAAAGTCTGATATATAAAAAGGCCCCCAAGTCCTAATGACAAAGTTTTTTCCTGAAATCTTTGCATTTCAGATTTCAAAAGATTTTTTTAAATCTTTGAAACACTCCGAACGTGTTCTTTTTTCAAAAGCACCCTTGACAGAAGAAAGAAGTACACCATCACAAAGCTGTCTGTTTTCTCAAATAATGAGTAAAGGGGACTGGATCATCAGACTTGTTTTAGCCTCTACAGCAATGTAGCTTAAGTAGAAACTGTGAAAATACTTCTTTTTGGAACTTGGAAACCACACAGAAAAAAAGTCATAACTAAAAGTACATATTACCTCATCTATAGGAAACCCTATAAACTGCAGCAGCTCCTTTAGGTTGTTCTGATGCCAAAGAACACATTTCAGACTTCATCTTGTATATGAGTAAGATTTGCAAAGAGTTTACTGTTATTCAGTGAAATATCATTTCTCTGACTGGCTTCATCTCAGCCCTACTGAAATATAATGCCTTGAGGCTGCCTATGTGGTAATTTTCACTGCTTCAATTTTGTACAATCTGTCTTTAGCTGGAAAAATATGTAGCTTGAAAAACTATTATGGGTACATTCACTAACTTTTGTAATGCATACAGCAGCTCTGTCATGGAAACAAATCTTTCATCAGTAAGAGTGGCAGCAAACAGATGACCTTTTCATGACCACTTCAGCCTTCCATAGTACTTGTGTTCAGGACTCAAAGGGAGGATCCTGTGGAGGATGTAATATCATCCAGAAAGCATTCTCTCTGTATGGGCGTGTACCTGTATATATGTCCATCTGTAGATAGGGGCATTAAAAAATTAGAATTTACATCCATAATCCTAACAAAAAGAGACTTCCAAATCTGGATGCTCCAACAGAGTGTGACTGGCTGCTCTGCATTGTTCTTCAACCAAATGCTGTTCTTCATATCCAGGCCTATATCATATAGCATCCTGCTTCTCACTCATCACCTTACTTCTCTCTTATATTGTCTTCTCCATACTGGTGGTAATTTGAAGTCATTGGCCCAAGTTCTGTATGGGTTTATGATTGGACCTTGCAAGACGTTAGCAACTTTTTCAACATGGTGAGTCTCCCACTAAGAAAAAGGAGCCTGTCATCTGGGGGCTTGGAGGCAATGCTAGCTCAAAGGTCTGCTTCCTGACTCCTTATTGTCACCTCACTGGTGGAGCTGAAGTTCACCTCTGTTTTAGACATACTGCCTATCCCAGAAAATTTAAATAGTTTGCAGGAAAAAATTATACTTGAATTTATGACAGCACTTGATTCTCTTTTTTTTTTTTTTTTTCTATGTGCACATCTGTCAATTCACATACACATATTGTCTGTTTTAACTAGGGAAGGGTTAAATAAATGCCTTCCCATTATTTTATTATGTGGGACACTGTCAGACTTCTGCAGTTAAAATTAACATACAAATTATGTTGCTTGTTCTTCGAAGACTGTATATAGCATAGCAGCAGTGTTTAACCAGTGGTCACATGACTATTTTAAGGAACCTAAGAAAGTTAAGTCTGTTGTCAATAGGTATATATTTGGTATGGAGGAGTCTGCAGATCCATTTCACAGGGAAAAGCTAGATGTCAATAAGTCAAAGAATGCTGAAAACCACTGTGCTAGGATAGTGCACCTACTTTTTCATTGTCTCCTGCATTCAGGGCAGGAGCTGGACTAAAGGAAGGATGGAAAAAATGCTTGTAGCAAGAAGACTTTTGAAAGTGCTGCCTTTGAGAAGGCTTATTGTAACGTATTTGATTTCCTACTTTACTTGGTTAATGGTTGAAGTAATTTCATTTTCTTTTTGATTAAGGATTTACTGTAGGAAAGTTAAGGATTTTGCTTGTCTTGGTTTAGTATAGTCTCAAATTGCCCATAAAGGTTATTTTGTGGGGTTTATTCAGTCCTTAGCATTCTCCTTGGTATAGCGTGGTGATTAATACTAGGTATCACAGTGAGTGTTTTGTGCTGTAGAAAGCTGTTTTCTGAGCATCTAACTGAAAACAGCAACTTATTTTGTATAGTTCACCAAGCGGGCATTATTAAAAGCTTTGTTTATGTAATGTGGTTAGATAAAAAGATGTAAAAGTTAATACCTCTGTGTTCAGTGCTGCAATCCATCTCTTTCTGTACTAATATGAAATCAAATTATCTGAAAATATAAAAATGGAAATACATGCTAAATTTTGATCCAATATGACTCATAAAAGCTGAAACAAATTTGTGAATCTGAAGAGGCACATCATTTATTTTAAGCATTATCCATAGTCTGGCTTAAGAGTAACAGGTACACTATGCCTGTTAGATAGGTACTTTTAATTATCTTTGACCTGTAGGTAGTTGAAAAAATGGCGTAACAGTGGCGAAGGGATAATTTTGATGATTCAAAATAAGGCCTTCTGTACAGCTCATCACACCCACAAGTCTACTGATGTAGATGTTGTTATCTAACATATACAAAGTTGGGCTGTGATGTAAGTGGAAGTGTGAAAGTTAGAATTGTCAAGGTCTGCTCTTCAGCAAAACATACCTTCTGCAGGCAGTAGTTGCAACATTGTTAGCTGACAATATAGGATTGTGGACTGGGCATCTGTAAAAATGCACAAATGAAAAATAAGACTATTAAAGTCCACTTCTGAAATTCACATATTTTCCACTTCTGACTTGATACGTCTCCTCCATGGTACCTGGTAGCGGATTGTATTTGCTTATGAAGGAAATAAGGCAGGAGAACAAGCTAAGGTGTGTTTGTTAGTACATCTGTCTGCAACAAAATCCCATTGTGGAAAGGACTGGGTCAGTGTGCATGGAAGAAGTGAACAATAATAATGATAATACTAATAATAAAGCAGTTTCTTTGTAAGTGGGGTGGTCCCTTCAGCTCATGCATTAGTGCTTGCACTACAGAAGACTAGTAATTTATTGATGCAGATGGCTATGTAAAGTGCACACAATTTGTGAGGGGGCTTGACCCTTGACTGATGGGCCATATGTTGCAAAGCCCCAGAGGCATCATTTGACTGAGTTCTCTTCCTCTCTCTGTCTCTGCGCCTATGGTCCTTGTTCAATCACCACATATTGAACTATAGACTTACTAACTCCTCCAATAAATCTCCAACTAATGGCTCACGAAGGCTATAAGTTAACCCTTTACATACAAAAGAGCACATAATTTTGCATTGAATTTTTCACACTCATTGAAATAAATATTACATGACCTAGCTAGTTATCAGGGACCAAGATGTCATAAAATACAACCACCTGCAGGCTTGTCATTGTCTGCATAAACAAAATTCACCTGGAGCATTCTCAAACTTTAACGTGCATGTGATGTTATTGCGAGCTGTGCCCTAAATGCACACTTTGGTTGTACATTACTGTTGAGTTGCATTTCTAAAATACCACTAGTGAAACACAGTGGAGTACCTAATGTTTCTAATTTACTGTATTACCTTGTCTGCTACTCTTTTTATATTCTAATAGGGTTAATAGTAAGTTCTTCATGACCTGGGCATATATCTTCAGTTGCATAGAGATTTGACAGACAGTTATCCTGGTAGACAATCTTTCCATAATCTGTTAGAACGTATCAACATTTTTCGCTCCTACAAACCTCTTCCTTAAGAACAGTTAATGGGTTCATGTGCAGTAAAACTACAGCTGCAATTTATTTCATATACTATCCTTAAACTGTATGATGCTGCAAGTTGCTCCTCAGCTAGGCTGGCAAGTGGGGCTCTGCATTGTTGTCTGCAGTAGGAGCTGTAGGCTGCTATATAACAAAGCAGGCCTGTAAGAAAGTTGCTTGTTGCCGTTAAGCTATTTTTATTTAAGAAGCTGAAGAAGCTACACAAAGCAAGACACAGTGGTAAAGTCTGTATAAGATGAATACTGATATATCCCTTTTAAATATTAAGTAACCCCATATATGAAGCTAATGTAGTTACAGCAATTCAACTTCAAAATGTTGACTTGACACTAGACAGGCTGAAATATTTCAGTAAGCTCAAAAAGCAAAGGAAGAAAACCATTCCAGGTAGATAATGACTATTCTGCTTTTACTGTGAAGTAGTGTGAGGTGACAGTTTAGCTGGGTGGAAGTCGGTGGGAGTTTTAGCATTGACTGCAAGGTCATGAGTTTACCTAGAGAGAGCTGAGGCATTTGTAGGTAAAGGGACACTAATTTTTTTACACTGGTAAAGCCTCATGTAGTAGTTTCATGTGAGAAGCTTTTTCTAATTCTCCAAAGTTTATTCTGGCAAAACTCCAATTAATAATGGGGTTTTGTGTGAATAAGCACTGTGGCAGTGCTCGGTTACATTTTTATATATTTTTATGCTTAGAAAAGGTATGAAGACTTTAATTCACTCTAGGTAGTCATTGTTCTGTAGTTTAAAGTCTGTGTATAGGTGATGCTTTTCTTTTGTGCATGATTCTTTGGAGGTAGAAAATGGAAAAAAAAAAATCAGAGCAATTTGGAGCTCTTCAGTGAATCTGAACTAGTTATTATGATATGAAAAAAGAGCTCATGGCGAGCTGATGTAAATGAATAAATTCATAAGTTCCTCTTAAAACTGCTTCCTTAGCAGTTTGTGATGTAGTCAGAGCATGAGGTTATTTCAGCACAAATCATGTGCATTAATCATGCAAGTTTTTGTTTTCAGTCATCTGTATTAAGGCCTGTAGGTTTGGCTGTTTTATTCATACGGATTCTTTTTCTGTACCGTAGGCTCTGCACCATTATTTTATTACAAGTCTTCAGGCCTGAAGTATTCCATGTAACCAGAAGCCACTGATAAGCATTCCCTCCTGAGGTTATTATTTCACAATTAAAGTGATGATGTTGAAAACATCGATGGCAGTGGGATTTACAAGGGCAGAGGTCTTTACCATTGCCTAGAATACCAGAAACAGTTGAAAACATCAGTTTTCAAATTTCCTACATACATTAGTCCCCATGGAAGATCTGTATGTGGGTTTCAGTATATGTTCTGAATTAGTTGGGCTAGCCTATAATTTCATGTGCATTTTATATAGCTTCAGTCAGAATTTGATCTGCATTTCAACTCAGGTATCCCAGGTGCGATTGTATACTACACCCAGTCTTGTTTCTGTAGTGACTACCTTTGTTCAGATTGAGTAGGCTGTATTTTCTTAGCATAGCCACTCAAATCATTCAGAGTCCCATTCAAAATACACAAGCAGGGTAGAACAATATAAGGAAATTATTTAGTGTTTTCCAGCTAAAACAAACTGGACAAAATAAAACCTGTATTATGCAGATAGATCATCTATCTATGTCAGTGTCAACAAAAAGTCTGGAACTGGCTGATGTGAAATACTAGAAGGCAGAGAAAAACATTTGTTCCTGCTGATCATACAAGAAGTTGTAGAAAGCTGCCTGGGAGAAATTGTCTTAGTGAGCGGGCACACTGCCGAAAGTCATTACCCTCTTGAGTTCCAGGTGGCAGTTTGTGCATTATTACTGCGGTAGTACACGTAGTGAAATGCACAGTCCTTGATGAGTTTGGGGGTTTTGAGAGGTAACAACAGATTATCTTTTCTATCAATTACATTTCTATCAACTGCTATTTGGTTTTCTGAGCCTCAGGTTGGACGTTAGAAATACTAATTGAAAATCAGAGTGGTTTTACTCTTTTTTTTTTAATTTTGGAAGTTTTATTTAAAATAGGTGTTTTTATTGTACGCTCTACCCAGGTGAATGGAAGTTAAGAGAACGAAAAAGGCAAAATTAATTCCAGTTCAAGGCAGTACAGTTTTCAATAGCTGCTGCACAGGTTTTCCAGCTTAGGTATCATATGCAGCATTTGAATTGATACACACCAATGGTTTGGACCACAGTTTGAAATTGTGCCACTTGTACTGATCTGAGGGAGGTAAGAAAAAAATTTGAAGTTTGCGACAAAGTCGGCACCAGGAATTCTGGATTCACTTCCTACTTATGCCACAGTATGCTGTATAATCCTGAGCAGTTTGCTGCTCTTGGGCATGCCTGAGTTCATAATCTGAAATAGTTTGACTGTCTTGGTTTGTTGAAGTCTCACCTACCTCCCACCTCCTAACCAGATGTATAAGCTAACAAAAAAATCCCTGTATAATTCCAACATAGTAAAGTGTAAGTCTAGAAATTAAGTTTATTGCTAGGAATATCTTGAAACATGGTAAGTCTGATACAAGTAAAAGTTTATTGTTACTTGCTAGAATAAAGCTTCACTTAAAGTTTTGTGTTTTGTGAGGTTTTTTTTGTCTTTGGAAAAGGTAAAGAGAGTAGGTCAAACTGTTCTGTCCTGCAGCTTGAACCACTGTTACAATCAGGTCAGCTGAACAATTGGAAAAAAAAAAATCCTCCAGCCAAATAAGAGAATACACATAAGAGAAAATGCCATTTTACATTTAGAGTAATTTCACTGATGCCACTGTCTAAACCTGATGTAGCTATCATCAGATTTTATGAGTTTTAAGGGAAAGGGACCTTGTGAACAGATTTTGGAGCTGCAGAAAACAGATCATAAAATCAGAGGCTGCACCAGGCCCTTTTGTTTAAGGGACTTTTTCAGTCAGAGTAGAATTTTTTTCTGTGGAAATGTTTTTTAGTAAGAGTGGTACACCAAGAATAGCATAAAGATCTCAGTCTTTCAGAACAATGATTTATTTTTCTTCTTCTTCATCTCCTATTATAGTTTATTCACAGCAAGCTTTTTTTCCTGAAGAAACAGTAATTGAATTGGTGTTGAAGAGAAAGTTGACACACATAAATAATAAAAAGGACAGCTTATGTGTCTCTATATTTCAGATGCATTTTCATTGTGACCAAAAGCTCTAAAGACACAAATAGTAAATTTCAGCTACTTCCTTCAAGGTTAATTTATTATACCATAATCTTTGTTTATGATACAGGCAGAATAGCTAAGTAATATCAAATAAATCAGTCTTTTACCATTATAACCTGAAGCACTTTATCGTATTGTATTTTTCTTTCCCTCCATGAAATTTTAGGCACACAATCTAGTACACTTGAGATACACGTAATGAAAATAAGACTTCTATATTCCTAATGAAAGCTAAGAAAACCAAGTATTTAATCTATTTACTGAAGAGATGATAAGGATCGTTTGGGGTTATTCTAACTCCAGTGATGATACCACATCATGTCTTTCTGAAAAAGTCATCTTCACATATATAGACAAATTACCAGTGCCATCACCTGTGTTTTGTATTTTCTGACTCATGAGCTATTAAGTGCATTTAACGGGGTAGATGTCAGGAAGACAGCAATATGACTACTGCTAGGGCATTAACTATGTTTTGTGGGGTTTTTTTGTTAATCCTTTTGTGTATAGGTTTTATTTTAATTCAGTACACACAGCCTGATCCTGCTTGCTGTTTATTTCAAGAGGAGTATGACTGAGACGCATTGTCATCTCTTTCTCTGATTTCAGAGTTCCATTTTGCTGATTAGTGCAGAGATTTTAATCTGCAATTTTATTTACAACAGGCAGAGCAGTCTCAGTGGAATAAGGGAAGCTCACGGGGACTGAGCAGGTTCTGCAAAGTTGTGATTTGATGCTGCATATACTTTAACCTGCGCTACAGCTAGCTTTTTGGTTAAAATACTGAAAGCACATAAACCACCTACTGCTATACTCATCAATACTGTGACACTTGTCTCAGTATAAATAAGGAGAAATTTGCTTTCCTTCATGATTAAGTCAGCTCCCAGTATATTTTTCTTGGGTGAAATATAAAAGAAGGGTCCTATGTGTATTTGTTTGTGTGCCGGTTTCAAAACAGAGCCTTGTCCCTAGATAGAAATTAATGTGTCAGGTATTACCCAGAAGAGTATTTATAAGAAACAGCTGAAGAATTAAGGGAACAGTGGAGTTGTGTAAAGCAAACAAAGGTACGCTGTATGATTAAATCACTGCTTGATGTGCTATTCTTAGACAGTTTTTTGCAATGGAAATCTACCCATTATCTTCCTATTTTTTGTGTTGCTCTGATTTTAGTGTTCCTGTGAAAAGCTGATAACTTTAATAAATAGTGGAAACCAACACAATAGGAAGGAAGAATAGAGAATTCATTATCTATATGTCAAAAGCTGTTTTCATGGATGTGGGTGGTTTCTGTATCAAGTAGTGGAAGCTCAGGAATACAGGATAATGTCATGGCAAAAATGTTGTTTTCCCCATTACTTTCCCAGTACAATTTCTCATTGTTTCTTCATAGAATGAATATATTCATGCAATCTTCTACCCAGGTTTGGGCGGACCTTTTTTGCCTTCTGAATGCCTTTATTAGGTGACATAATGCAATGCAGCAGTATTATTTTCTATGACCTTTCTTAGTCTGTAGTTCTGGGCTTTAGTTCTTTTTTTTTTTTTTTTATTTAGTGAACTCATACATTTCCCTACAGATAGCTTAAGGGAGCATTTAATTTTAAGCATTTATTTGGTTAATGATAGCATCTATATAGGAGAAGGAGTAGGTGACTATGATTTTACTCTGAGTGAAAATGTTCCATTTCTGCAAACTGTTTTGCATTATCAAGTTACGCCATCATCTAAATACTTTTAAATATCTTTTTAGGCTGGGTGGAGGAAAGGAAGGACAACTGTTGTTAAAAGATTTTTTTTTTTTTTTTTCTCCTCCAGCGTATTACCAATTTTTTTTCGGAGGAATAAGGTGGTGTGATAACAAAGAACAGCATGCATTGTCTTTTCTAATGTGTAGGAATGATGGAAGGAAAAGTAGGAAAACTGTTTAATGTTTCTATTGGATTGGTATCCAGATGATCTGTGCTTTGGGAAAAGATGTGAAGGTTTCAGTTGTAGTTCTGCAATTATTTTTATTTTGCTATGTTTTCAAGACCTCAAAAGGGTGACCTGTAAAACCATTTGAAAGTCATAGCTAGAGGCAACATACAACCTCATGATAAAATGAAACAGAACATTCCCTTGCCAGTGTTGTTGTTTGCCTGATGGCTTGGCTGATAGAAGATGGGGCCATTCTGGATATCATGCTTTAAGTGACCTTGAGTAAGCTATGAAAGTTATGCTTCAAAGTGCTGAAATGCTGCTGAGTGTGTGTGTTCTCTCTCTTGAAATGAGCAAAAGAGTGCATTTTCAGATTTGTTATAAATTCCCTTTCTACATGTGGGTAAACTGAGGCACAAAAAAATTCACCTGCCTGTTTTCAAGGGGTGGAAAAAAAGCCTCAAAAAAGAATTAGGAATAGAGAATCTTGATCCTCTGCCTTCTCTATGTAAGCAGTAGGTAGGCTGCATTTAATGAGATATTAAAGCTTTCTTAATCCATGAGTTAAGAATGGCCATGCAGTTTCTGTGTAGTAAAGTGATTCAGATAAGTTGTTTCATTGGTGACAATTTGCTTGCTGCACTTAAAACAATCCTTTATAGTTTACCTAAAAGAAGAAAGTTCCAAGATACTCATTCATCAGTTTCCAAGTCTGTTTGCTTACTGAAGTAGATATCCAAAACCATTTAGTTTTGAGATTAAGTTGGAAATCTCAGGAGAATAAATTTCTCTGTGGGTATTTCAGATTTCATTTACATTCAAAATAAGCTGACTATCGTGCTGTGTAGAATCACTCTTTTCTCCGTATCTCAACTGGATTTTATGTGGGAGTTGTTGAGAAGTTAAAATGGAATTTTATAATTACCATGTTAGTGTAGCCCTAAAAGTAAAGCTTTTATTTTAGCTGAAGACATTTATTTCTAAATGGGCTCTGAAAAGGGAATTCTGTCTTATTTTTGTGGTGCTGCAAAAAATTATTATTTGCATTTAGGATAATCTGTAGGGAACAGTACATTATTTTTTTATTGATATTAATGCAGTGCAAATGGTCTTACTAGCCAACAGGATTACTAGTGAAAGCAAAAAATTGGCCTTCCTCAAAAAAAAAAAAAATAGTACAAAAGTACTTTGCAAAGATTATTCAGCCAGGAAACAACCCCTGCCAAATTGTCCCTCAAAATTGAGCAGCTTATTCTCATTTGTAGCTCAGGAGGTGCTCTGTCAATGTTGCGCTCAAGTGTCTATGTGCTATTGATGTTGTAAGCAACTGACTGCCACTTGACGTTTAAGACTTTATACTTCATAATTAACCAAAAGTGTAAATTATGTAAATGGTTCATTCCTGGAAGTCCGTTATTCTTGTAACTCAGCCATCTAAGTAATCTTTGGTGAACAAAGAAAACAATGGGACTATGTCTGAAATTGTACTGAACTAGTGCAAATGAGATACACTTCAGCATCTCGGAAGGAAGCTAAAACACCTTGGCAGAGGAAAAAGATGGTGAAAAGCAGCCTCTTTACATGGTGGTTCAGCTGAGAAAGCAGAATCAGAAAACAGCAATTGATTCACTAACCATCACAGCATCAGTCCATTCAAGAGGCTCGTGAAGATCCCATTGCAGGTCTGGATCAAAGGAGCTAAATTAAAGCAGGCTTCCTGGAAAGAAGTGAAAGAGAAAAGTAGCGTTAGGGAAAGTAGGAGGCCATCTGAGTCTAAGAAGAGCATTGATTCTGAATTTTTTATCAGTCATGTGAATTTAAAATCAAATTACATACCTATTGTGGCATTGTAATTCTGCATATTCCTTTATGAGTCTCTTTCCAAATTACAACACGCTATTCCTGAATGTGCTGTTTATTAACAGGTTCCCAATGCTATGCACCCTTTATAATTTCTTCTCTGAAAATTGCAAGTAGTTCTTTATTGTAAGTAAAGCAGTTTACAGTGGTTGCTCTTCAGTAACGATACTGCCCAATTACATCAAATACATCATCTGCTATCCTAAGAAAAAAGAAATATCATGGTATCATGACTATCAGTTATGTCATAACACTTGGTAAATGGCAAATTTTTAATGGGAGCCACATTATGTCTTAATGTGAGCCAGTTTTACAGTGCATATAACTGTAAAATCTTTTACCTCTTTCCAAATAAATTGTCTCTTCTGTTTAATGAGTACCAGTGTGACGATAGCTCTTGCAGTGAAGATGGCAAAAGTACAATTTCATATAGAATAAATGTATGTCTTAGGATTCTTTGAGAAGCTGCATTTTAATTTTTTTTCCCTGAAAACATTTTATTTTTTGCCAGTAGAGTATTTTATTTTGGAGAGAGTAGTTACTTTCAAAGCATCTGTCTGTATTTTCCCAGACTTTAGCATATACATATTAGAAAATGTTTATAATGAAGAGACAAAAACATTCTTATGCTAAGCTAGGCAAACTATGCAAACTCTTGAACTTGAGCTATACAGCCATTTTATGAATCATGTAAACTTAGTAAGGCTACATAATTGTTTTGCTCACCTAATTGATTTAACTGATTTCATTTTGTGTTTGAAAAGATGTTGCCAAGTCCATAGAATAAGAATATATTTTAAACTTCCTTAAAACGTAGTAAGGAATAACTGGCAAGTCTTCTTACCTGGTTAAGTTGCAAGATTTCAATGGAGAACAAACCAGTGAAGCTTTTGTTTTTGTGAATAACCACCAGTAGTCAAAAGCAATTTATGAACAGTCCACTTATTCCCTTATCAGCCACACAGGAATATGCAAGTCTGAAAAGTGTTATGTGTTTTACTGTTGTCAAGTGATCGTCACCAAGTTTTTTGAGCTTGACAAATCTACTGGTAGGTGTGACAGTTCCCGATAGGAAGCTGGGGCAATAGAGAGGTATGTTAAGGCTGAATCAGTCAGTGCGTTTCACAGCCTCTGAGAAGATGAATTGTTAGGGTGAAGGACCTAGTGAATAAAGTCCAGTCCTGGAAGTAAATAGACATATTTGGGAAAGAAAATCGAATAGAATGCAATACCTACTTTCTGTTGCTCCTGAAAATGTTTCTGTGCATTTGTGATGGAGTATGCTCTTTTTGGACTTCTAGGAAGAAATACACCTTTTGGGGGGTCTGTTGGGATTATTTTTTGTGGGTGTATGCAGACTACCTAATGCAAAGCCATCACAATTGTGGCACTCTTTATGGTTGCAGAGGTGTGTTGACCTGTAGCCTGTGAAGGTCTGACAATTCCTGCTGCAGACATATAATCAATTCCTAATCCTGAACGTACCAGCGTGTAAGGCAGTCAGTATGCATGACAAATGGCTAAAATATGGAACTGCATTTTGTTGCATCATTTTTTTAAAAAACCAAAGTCATATACATCCTATACAACCTCCTAGTAGCAGTTAGCTGCAGAGTTGGATCTTCTGACTTCCAGTGCAGACTTTTGTTACTGAAGGTGAAGAAATACGGACAGATCAGCCAAAGAAGACAGAAGTGTCACATGTCTTTCTGTAACTATTAGAAGCATGCATAGTGATTGATGGTTGAGATTCTTGCTTTGTTTCATTTAAGAAGTCCATCAGTGTTAGTGGTAGGTAGAGAAACTAAGGAAACAGAGTTGATGTGTTCAGTTTGAAAGGGATTGTGACTGCCTTAGGAAGTCTATAGTTCGATGCATAAGAACTTGAGGTGTTTCTCCATTTCTAATATAATTGATCAGATGCAACTTGTTATTGAATTAATTTGCTAAATATTTCTTCAGAGTTAAGGCCTTGTTTGCATAGTCCAAAGAGCTTATAGTATAGCAAAATATAAATAGCACTGAAGGAAAAAAGGTTAAGTGTAGCTTCCATCCGCTTTCGGCATCATGTAAAGTATTTTGTTCTCCAAGATAAAAAGTGTAACAATTTTTTTTTTTACTCTAACTTATAGCAAGGTGGTATCAAGCAAAGCTGCCAGTTCTGCCCAGGTCTAGTAAATTCCATCCTCATATTGGATTGTTTAGAGTATGTGTAAAACCCAAAGATCAAACCACAGATCTTACTTGTATGTGGATGAACTTCTGAGGCATGGAATTTCAACACAAAATGAAAGAGCTTGCAAATGTTTTTTCATCTTATTTTTGAAGAAATGGGAGTTTACTTCCTCTTCTCGTTTTGAGTTTTAACATACAGAGCAAATATTGTTCTGAAATTTCACAATCATTAAATGTTTTAATTTAAATTGTTTAAAAAACAAATAAATAAAATCCTGCAATGTTGGTCAAAATGTTGCAAAAATTAATTGCATCACTATTCCAGATATTTTGTGATTTGTTTATTTGTTTGATATAGCCATTTTTATGCATACTTGCTTCTCATAGTGTGTCATAGAATATCTTTTGCAATTGCTCAGTAAAGAAAAACATGGATAGTTGAATAAGCTAAAACACACAATAAAGCCCTGCAGTTGAAAAAAAGGAGATAAAATTGGATGAAAAAAGAAGCAGCCCATCCACACAGCTATATAGGCTGATAAAAATGAAGTTAAATCCTTTGGGACTAGTTGGAGAGCTACCAAGAGGCTTCAGAGAAACACTGATTTTGGTTTGGGCTCTGATGGAAATACCCAGAAGTCATGTCTGTTGAGTTGTGTGATGGGTTAACAGAAGTAGTTTCTGTGTTCAGATGTGTTATGGCAAAATTTTTTGCAGTAGTACCAATCAGCAATGTCACTCTGTGTATTATATACTGTTCCTGATTTGAAAACTTGCTCTATAATTCTGAGCCTGCCTGAAATCAGAGGGGTCAGGATTTTGCCGTGAGTGTAACCTCAAGGATAGCTGAAGAAAAAAGGAAATGAAAAGGAAAAAATCTGTTTCAGTAGAGTGGGATTTTATTCCTGAACCGTAACACAAACCAAAGAATGAAATAGGAAGTTTAATATACAATAATATTGGGTTGGGAAAGGAGACAATGCTAAATCAGGAAACAGCACGTCCACCAATTGGTACATACTAAACATACTTAAGCTTTTCATTTTCTGGGCACACAACACACAGTATCTTCTTTTGTTAAAAAAGAAATTGTCTTTTAAAAGTTAATGTGCAATCCCCTGCAAGATGAAAACAGGAAATATGTTTGGAAAAGAAAATGGAAAAAAAAAAGTTGAATAAGTCAAAGAGAGTACAAAAGATTCATTGCCTGTGAAAAGAAAATTGTTTATTGTTGTTAGCAGTGTTATGAGTCATCTGAAATGGTTATACCTGTGCGGTGCTTCTTTTCTGTTTTTTTTTCTTCTTCCGCTGCCCTTCCACCCTCCTTCCCCTACCTCCCTTTGAGAGATTATCATGCTGGCAGCTTACTGGGGCTTGTTTTCTTTGCTTTACTTTCAAATTTTTCTTCATTATCATCTAGCCTTCTTAAAAAGATTGGAGTCCAAACAGGATATGCATGACTAGGTGTAAGTTTATAAAGCAGATAATTAATATGCACAATCACTATATGTACCCAGATTTAATATTCAATACACCATATTCTTGCAAGACATATATGTACAGCAAATGGCAGCACTTGGCTCTGTTCTCTGGTTGAACCATGTCATGTATGCCAGCATTTCTTGTAATTCAAGATGCACTATAATTAAATGACTTGACTCATTCTTTATCTAGTAACTGAAACACTCTGATACTGAAAAAAACTGGTACTTGATGCTTGCCAAAGTTGTAAATCAGATTCCACAAGCATAAGAAAGAGATTGCTGTGCCTATGCAAGAGGTTAATACTGGGATTCAGTTTCATAAATTAAATTTTCTATTTGGCTAAAGAGACAGTTTTCCAAATGGCAAAATTCCACTGTCTTTGTCTGCGACTTTCTCACTGTTTGGTTGTAGGCTTTGAGTCTGGTAAAAGGTGAATGTTGTGTTACAGAAAAGGACTGTAGAATGTGAAAAGTAGGTATTCAGCCCAACTGCCTAAAACCTCCTTAAACATCTATAAATTTAACTAAATTTCATTTGTGGTTCATTATCAGTACATTGTGTGGAATTATTGCCTTGTAAACCCTGGTTTACAGTCGTCTTCATTGTCTTCCTCAATCCCATTTTCTCCTAGCATTAATGTCCTTCTCTGAACCTTTGATGATGTGGGTGGATGTTACTTACCTTCTACCCTTGAGCAATGAGGTTGGTTTTACAAAGAGATGTCCATGATCACCTTTGGCAAATGGCTTTAGCCCCACGTGATATGCTGCAATCCAATGAGACTTTCCTGAGTTTCCTTAGTTAGGAAATAGTCACATATTTTCTGGCCATATAATTCTTAATGCAAGAGTATTAGGGAATCCTTGAGGACTTTGTCTGTTATCTCATTCCTTATGGACTCCTAACTGCATCTGAGCACATTACAGAGGAGCTGTATTAACAGAGGACAGGTTCAGTTTTTGACTGCTGTCTTCCACAAAAGAACCCTAAATTTGGTGAGGGCAGTAAGTGCCCTTGCTTGTGTCTTCATTGTATTTGAACATAGCACAAGAAGAGATTGCATGAACCAAGGAGCCCTGAGAGTCGAGGAAAAGTCAAGGGCATGGAGTGTGATTGATTGCATGGTCTCCACAAGGGCAGGAGTCCTGAAGCTTGCTGCAGCTAGTGGGAATGCAGTAGCCCCAGTCTCCATATAGACAGGAAAGTTTCCTGGCAAGGGCTTAAAGGTAGCCAGGAGCCTGGATTTTGTGAGCAAAATGCGGATATTAGTTTTCCTGTGTTCTAGTTTAGTCCAGTGTGTGGAGCTACTCAAGCAACAGACATTGCTGGAGAACTGATAGACTTTCAGTGTCTTACCAGAGATTTGCCTGAAGGTATAGCAGTTGTATTCCCACAGTTAACTGGGAAAAAAAAAATCCAGGCTCAAAGAAGAACCACAAAATAAGCTTCTAATATACCTGGGCAAGTATCAGCAGAGTAACAGGCTCTGCTGAGGGATTCTTGCACGCAAGGTAGATTGAAGTGTGTGTTGAGACATGACTGCCAGTCATCCTTTCTTGATGTAGTGAAGTTAAATTTGGGACAGGAAGAGCATGGCCACTTTCAAGTTAGCTTGTAGAGTCATTTCATAACACTTTCGTAGCAAAATGAGTGGCTGTTTCAGTTTTTCGTATGTGATTGTGTAGCAGAGGATGACAGAATATTCAAAGCTTTCTCACAGAACAAATAATACCACATTTGAGAATACCTTTGTTTATTTCAGTGCCCTGTATTGGTCATTTATATTATACCCATTTAGATTAAGCATATGTTTAGACAGTGTGCTTTTGTGCATGGAAGTCCTCTTCTGTTTCCAGTCATAGTTGAAAAAACAGCAGAGGTTAAGGAAAACACAAGAACCAGAAGACTAAAGCAGTGAAAGAAAATTTTACAACTTAGAATGTACTGGCATTGTGAGGCAACCATGAACAGCAGGTTTATTCTTTATAATTTAGAGACTTAAAGTCCATCTGTCTAGAATTTGGTTTTCACAACTGTCATACTAAAGAGCATGTTCCAGTTTGCTTGCTTTCTACCAGACCACGCAGGGTTTTCCAGTTATTTTTAAAGAGGAGTTGCGGTGGAATTGACAGTGGGAAGAATGCAGGGATGCTATTCTTTTCATCCCCTTCACCCTTCCCCTCCCCACCACCAAATCAAAGACAATAGTTTCACTGTGGACTACTCATTGAATTGTCTTAAATCTGCACAGAGCACAAATGGAGGCATTCAGAAGCTTCTAAAACCTTTCAGTTATTCTTGGCTTCTCCTCTGAGTTATAAAATTTACTTTTGATTGTGATAAGACACTCCAGCATATATTTAAAAAAACCCCTAACCTGCTGATCAAGTACTGTCAGGATGAATGTATAGAATTACTCACGCAATATATGCACAGCCACGAACGTTTTACAGTTTTGGGGATGCCGCCTTCTAGGACCATCACTGTATCAGACAGAGCTCTGAACTTGCTCTTCAAGAAATATCTGTCATTTGAGCTGTTGGAGAATCCTTATTAGTTGCGTAAAGCCTGCAAGAAAGAGTTAGGCATGTCTAATTCCAGCTGGGAGAGAGGACTCAAACACATACCCAATAGCTGGCTTATTATAGAACAGTGTGAAACATATGGCTTATTTCAGGAACTTACTGAGTTTTGTAGTTTATCTGTTATATAGTTAGGGTCATGGTTTTTCTCATATTCGTGTATTCAATATTTATTTCTGGAGCACAGCAGCATCTACATTTTAATTCTTTATATTTTTGAACTGTCATCCTGATCATTCTAAGATGTAGTTGGATTGCATTCAGTAGCTCTATATTAAAACATGTAATGCATATATTTATTGAAAGAAATATGAAAATATCTAATTGTGTATACTGTTTGGATGGAAAATTAAAGATGATAACCCCTTTTCACCATTCAACAGAGCGTGAAAGAGCAAGAGAGATTCAAAAACTTCATTAATTGCTGTTACATGACGTTAACAAGCCACCTGCGCTTCAAAGAATTTACAGTGAAGCAGATGGATTGATGAATATGCCATCAAAGATTTTGAGAATGTTTGTTTTAAAAATAAACTGCTTTCTAAGTCATTGACAATCAAAGCATACAATTTACAAAAATGTCACTGCTCTTTTTTTCTTGTATCCCACATACTTTTAAAAACATATCCTTTTCTTTGGTAGTGGGATTCAGAGATGACGTTTTCATAAGCAGCGACTGCAGTAGTTTTGAAACAATCTTCCTGTCATAAGATTTATAACCCCTTAAGTTTCATGCATGTCTAATAACTGAGGGCAGGAGTGGAGTGTTAGTGGTTTTTTAATTTGTCTGTGTGTGTGTCTCGGGCTCATGGAGGTGCAGAATTAGTCCTCTTGACTAGACTGAATAGTGTGGCAGGATGCTATATGAGCATAGCTAACATAATAATAATATACACCGACAATTTTACAAAAATCTTAGTTTTTATTCACTTTTCAATAGAAAGGATGGAAATTTGTGCCACAATAAGTGGCTTTATGATTAGTACAGTCTTACTCATCAGAGGGCCCAGGAAACAGAAGTCTTGAACTGAAGTAACCTTACTGCAGAATTGTGGTTGGCATCCTAAATCCTGTCATTCCAACAAAAGTATTATTATTTGTATGAGGTGGGGGAGATATTACTGTTCAGAACTAAATATCAGATATTGGGGACATAGCAGAGGAAAAATAATAACGTTTCCCCTCTTTTAAGTGTTGACATTGCTACATGTTCTTTTTCTCCTAGAATAGATTGACTCATCAAAACTTCTTTCCATGGTTAAACGTGGATTATATCAGAAACTTGCTGTTGAGTTACTTTTGGACTGACTTTCAGTGTAAATTTCACTTTCATCATCTTCATTTCCTAAAACGATTATAAACAGAAAACTCTGCTATTTTTTCAGTCTATTTTAGTACCATCTTATAGTGCCTGCTAGATAAGTTCTTCTAAGAGAAGAACTGAGCTGCATATTCTTAGTTTCAAAAAATAATTTCTAATTCTGCAGCTTGATTAGATGTTGATTGCTTCATAAAGTCCTTTCCTTGTAGAGGGAGAGTGAATGAATATCTCCACTTTAGTTAAAAGAAAGTAGTAGTAAGTTTATTTCTTCATTGTGAAAAATATCTGAACGTGAAAAATAGTGTAAATTATCTAAATCTACTACAAAGAACAAAAAAACTGAAAAGGAAATTAGGGAAAACCCTAATTATGGTCATTTTTATTTAAAACATTTTCTGTGCAGATGCTTGGAACATTTGAAAATGGGAATCAAAGGAAAAGAAAACAGTGGAGAAGGGGCATGAAAAAAACAGCACTTAAATTTAAATCTTTATTAATATTTAGTGTGAGATGCATTAAGAACATCAAACAGTCTTTCTTTTTTGCAATCATGTAGTGGTACGCTCATCTAGATCTCCACATTGGTAAAGAACGTTCAGATGTAAAAGGTTTGACGTGTGCGGATAGCGGGGCAATTTAGTCTACAGACTGAGTCACTTTCTCACTTTAGGAAGAAACGGAAAAATGAAAGACAAAGATTCAAAGAAGATGAGGAAAATGGAAATACAGCCATGTTGTGTCAGATTTGAGTTCTCTAAAGTTTAAAATGTATGATTTCACTGTGTCCTTCCAAGTGGTTTCATTTAACCTTCGTATGTGGAACGCTAAGCATAATAGACTAAATATTTACTGAAGTCTTCAGTAATGAGTGTTTGAACAATGCTGCTTTTTTTTTTTTCTTGCAGTACCAAAGAATAGGAATACCAAAGAAGAAGAAATAGTGCGCTAAATACTGACAGTGTATATCAAACACTTAACAGTGTAGGAAGTGTCAGAGAAAATGTTCTTCTGTTTGTTTGTTTGTTAGGGTTTTTTTTCTTGTTGTACATTTTATTACCCTGGTTGGAAGGGCAGAGGGGAAAATGAAATAAAGAAGAAAACCTTAATAGCTTAAAGAGATGTTTAAATGCAGAAAAAAGCAAGTTAGTTTCATTAGATGAACATTTGCTAAGCTGGGATTTGCACCTTCACTGGAAAAGAAAATGAAGGCATCTAGAAATCAAAAAGAAAGATTGAAAACCGTTCCTTTCATTAAATGCAGAATTCTTTGTAAGACATCACTGTTCAGATGCGTCCATGTCCTAGAGACACTGGTGGGACTGTTAGACTGTAGATTTACAATACCCTGGCCACGTCAGCCTGTGACATAACTGTACCCTCAGAAATGATTCCTTTTTCTTGCATGAACTACTCACACCTTCTAGGATACTAGGTGGAGTGCTAACTGAAATAAAAGCTTGTGTTTCTACTTTAATGGGAAATATTTGCCATTTTACTATTTACAACTTTCCTCTATAAGCTACAATCTCTGTTACTGTTTTTCCTCCTTCTCCTAACGACAAGAAGGTAAAATAAGCTTTAGTGAACAATTATTGCCTTTCCATCTTCCTTTATATGAAAAGTGATTGAGATGTAATCGCTGGGTAGTTGGTTGTTTTTATAATGGGTAAAATTTGTCATTTGCATTTGGCTAGGTTTCATTAGTATTATTCAGTGTATGTCAAAGCAGATGTTAAGATTACATGTGTCTTTTAAATACCTGAGATACACAGAATTTGGTGAAATAACCATCTCTAAATAGGATAGCACTTCTGTTTTCCCCTGATTCTTAGTATCTGAAGTAATAATTGGAATTAAAGCATGCTTCTATGCAGATGGAGAAAATCTGAGATTGTAAACAACAAAATCCCCTTGTGATGCAGACGTGATTGGAGGGATTGGAAGGTACAAAATACAGGGGGAGTGTGTTATTTTCCTCTTGAGAAAGAGGGATTTGCAGTCTTTCAGATAGCAACTTTCCCAGATTTCACTATCCTGTCAGTACTTTGGAGTGTCATTCTAAAAGATGGCTGCAGTTCAGATGTGGTAACTGAGTGCTTTGATGTCTGCGTTCATCCTTTGCAGATCATAATCCATTTTCCTCCTCCAATCACCTCAGACTGTGATGTTAATCAGCATAATTTATATTCACTGTTTAGAAGAGAGTCTGGGTGATATTATAAATGTAATGGAATCTGCTTAAGTAATGTGCGATCTTTTTATTTTGTATTTATTTCAAAGGCTTGCTTGCAAGATTATTCAGTTTTTTGGGAAGGTATTGTCATTTCAACAGTTTACTGGAATGAGATTAAAAGTACTGTTAATATTTTGGGGTTTGGTGGCTACATTTTGTGGCAAACCATTGGCTTCTGTTGAATTCAGTTGTGTTTTATGCATAAAAACCCTTTTAGTTTGTTTTTCCTGCTGATTTTTTTTCTTATAATACTGAGATCAAATATGTGACTAAAAAGCTGGTCAAGCATGAAATTGATTCTCAGTATTGTGGGAGATGCTTCAAATGACAGCAAAATCAGAATTCTGAAGATTTTTTTAAGTGATGCTCAGAAACGTAAGAGCGCTTGTATTGGGTCTGGCTGAGATGGAGTTAATACTCCCCATAGCAGCCCTCATAGCACTGTGCTCTGCATCAGTAGCTAGAAAGGTGTTGATAACACACCAGTGTTTTGGCTACTGCTGAGCAGTGCTGGCACAGCATCAAGGCTGTCTCTCCAACATTTTTGCCCCCCCCTCAACGGCAGGCTGGGGCAGGGTGAGATCTCGGGAGGGGACATAACCAGGACAGCTGACCTAAACTAACCAAACAGATATTCCATACCATATGACGTCAGCTCAGATATAAAAGCTAAGTAAAGGGAGACGGAAGGGGGCATTTTTGTCTTCCGGAGCAACCACTACGCGTACTGAAGCCCTGCTTCCCAGGAAGTGGCTAGACATCGCCTGCTGATGGGAAGTAGAGAATAATATCATTTGTTTTTCTTTGCTTTCGCGCGCGACCTTGGCTTTCAGTTTATTAAACTGTCCTTATCTTGACCCATGAGCCTTTTGTTATATTTTCTCCCCCCTGTCCAGTTAAGAAGGGGGAGTGATAGAGCGGCTTTGGTGGGCACCTGGCATCCAGCCAGGGTCAACCCACTACAGCGCTAAATCGTAAAAATAACACATACAAATGTATGTGGTGCTTGCTTGATAAACTGATAAAATTAATAAACACTGTCTAATCGGGGCCCATGTTTAGCTTTGGCAATACCTGTAGCTATAGCCACAGGTGCAAGAACTGGAGTAGATCTTGCACCTTATGGCAACCGCCACTGACAAGCAATTAGAGTTCATTATGACTGTGCTTATGCTATACTAATTAACATTCCTGTTGTGCTGTTTTCCTTGTTTGACCGTGTGACAGCCACAGGCCTGATGGCCTCTGAATAATGAGCTGAGGAATTGCTAGCTGCAGTAGAATTTGTGCAAAATGCATTCAAACACAGATGTGATCCTATCTTCTTGTACATGGTATAAGCAAACCTGAACTTCCTCAGGAGTTCCTGTGAAAGAACAGTAGTAAATGCATAGGAGGGCTAAAGGAGAATTAATCTAGAACTTGTTCATGCCCATAATAATTTGCTGCATTTCTGTCTACAAAGACAAGTTAGAGTGATCACACTGTAAGCCAGTATATGACTGGTTATATGATGAGTTGTTTATAGCTTGGTGTGCTAAGGAAGCTTTCCAAGTTTCAGACTCTCCAGTCTTCTCTTCAGACTAGAAGAAAAGTGCTGTTAAACGAAATTATTTATCTCAAATAAGCCAAAAAGAAACTGACTTTCCTGGTTTGGGACTTGTTGCTTCCTGTTTGGAATGGGGACCTTGCAAGTCATAAAAGTGTCCCCATGAGCACTGTGGCTATGGTTAGACTGTGCCCCCGCTCTTCCCTAATGAATCCCTGGCAACGTAACACTTTTACATCTTGCAAAGGTCTGGAAGAAGACAGTGTACAAGGCTTGGGAGATGAAAACGAGATGAACTAACAGAGCAGGTAAATGGACAAAGTTTGAATAATTTATTTTCAAATGTTATGTTTTCATACATTTAAGGAAATAGAACTGGGTTTTGGTAAACATTTTACAAGTTTGGGTTTTTTTCCCTCCAAGAGTTTGGTGCAATGCAGTGTTTGCTGTGGCCAGAGACCAAGGAAGGGACAGGTGGCACAACTCAGTCATGACACAGTCAGATGGTGGACAATTACCTCATTGTGCTGATGTCCAGGGGCAGAAGCTCTCAGATGTGTGAGGCATTTCCTGAGCAGGGTAATGCACTGCCTGTTGGTCATGACAGATAGTTTGGCAGTTTTATGGCCAGTAGCAAATTGAATACATTAGGTCTTGAAAACACATTTTCATTTGAGTTCCTGCAAAGGCAAAAGATATTGAATGGTTCTGACAGAGAACAAAAGACCCATTATATTAGGATCTTATTTGCCTCATATATTGTCTTTCTTCATTATTCGTGTTTGCATTAGAGACAAATACGTCAAGGTGGAAGTTACCTATCTTTATTTTACTTTTTGTTCAGTTGCTAAGTGCCAGGTCTCTGGCAAAGGACAGTATTATAAATAATGTATGAGAAACAACCTGAGTATGAGCATGTTATCCTTTGAAACAGCTATAGTGGGAAGGGTCATGGATCATTCAGAGTGCAGTATCTTTGGCATACGAAACCCTAAGTAGTTTATTGCGTATGTAATTAGGGAGGGGAAGGAATTCTTTAATGCATCTGCTATCCTGGCAAAGTAATGGAGAAAGCAGGGACTATGTAAAATACAAGTGACGACTCTTTCTTTCCTCTGCCACCTTCTTTCTGACTTCTGTCCTTAAAATGGAAGTAGACTTAGTTGGGAATATTCTGGCAGAAGAGTTTTTTCTTCAAGACATGCAGAAGCACTTTGATTTCAAGAAACTTTCACTGCAGCACAAGTGAGATTCTGGCCTAGTTTTCTGCCATTTTACCTGGGGGCTGCTGGGGAATCCAAATCGCTGTATTCATGGCCCTGAGGTATCTCTGCTGTGCTGCTAGCTTGCATATCAACAAGTCAGCAGCTTCTATGGCTGAAATAAAGTAGGAGGCTGGAAGCCTTGAGGGCCCTGTGACAGTCACTAGTGAGGCTTACAGTTTGCAGCAGAGAGCTCATACACGTTTCAAAATCCAGGCTCAAACTGGGGCAGAGTGTGTTTCTGGAGTCTTGACTTGGTGGGCTGACGTTTGGAGGCAGTGGGCAATGGCAGCGCGTTCCCCGAGTCTCAGGTAGCAGAAACATCAGCAACTTCCTTTTGGAAGAATGAAATCTTTTGATTTAATACCAATAGTAGCTTAAAACATTAAACCTTCTAGAGAAAGAAGATGAGCTTTGCCTTGCATTATATGTTTGTACTGTGCTAGCTGTGTTACTCGATTTTGTGGTTGTCTTGTGAGCCTTCAGCGTTTTGAGATATATTCTTTACACTTTCGGATGATCTTTCCAAAGTCTTCGTAATTTCTGGGGGAAATGAATCTGAGCAAAGGCTGCAATCTGTTAGTTGTTTCCCTACCGTGGAAGTGGCATTGGCATCACCATCCAACTCCTTTTTTCTGGGAAACTGATATTAGGTGCATTGGACGAAAAATGATCAACATCAGATAATTTAAGAATTACATAGAACTATCTGCAGAGGAAATTAAATGTAAGAAACAGAAAAATACTGAGTGTTTGAGGGAAAACAACACAAGTGACAGCTGAGAGAAGATTTAAAATAATGAAATGGATGGGAAGCTACAATGGTGCAGACAATTCAAGAATAGCCTATGCACAGGAGACAGCAGAGGAAGGAGAGAGTAAGCATAGAGATAGAGGAGACTGCAGGGTAGAAGATAGAGGTTAAAGAAAGGATAAGCAGAGGAAAATGAGAGAGCAAGAAAAAAAGAGCAGTAGAGAGCTTAATGTAGGGTAGGTGGGAATATAAAGAAGGAGAAAATTAAACAAAAAGGGATGTGGAGGAGTATTAAGAAGGGAAATGACAAGCGTAGTACTAAAAAGCCTATTCCTTCTGTCTTTAATGAGTAGTTAAAGCCTCTTTTTTCATTCAGTCTGTGACTGCACAGAGGGGAGGTTTCCACAGCCTTTGATGAAGGAGGATGCAGAGGCAGGAAGTCTGCGAGCTCTGGGAGGAGAGGGCTCACCAGAGGCCTTGGGAGGCTATTGAGGACTTTGCTGCCACAAGAACTGTAGGAACTGAGTTACAGTATGAATTTTTCATTTTTAGAGAGCAATCCAGTGCAATCCATCCGGTGATTGCACAGCACTTGGGATCCCGCTGGAGTTCCCCCAAGTGTATATGCAGAGGACATTGCTGCTTAGTAGTGGAGAAAATCCTTAAACAGTACTGTCTTTGCATTGGGAATATTAATTTTATGATATTCATTGGCTAAAAGTGATGATGAATGTAACATACGTCATAGGAGGGATATAGGGGAGGTTTCATGGAAGGACGGAAGTCATGCAATTAATGTCACTGTATTGAGAAATATCTTGAAGTTAAAACTTCATCAGCTTATTAGAACTGAAAGGGAGCCCGCTCTCCAGGTTTGTTGGAGACCTGGTGTGGCCACCACCTCATTGCCACATCCAAGTCACATAGCAGACTGGAGCAAGATCTAAGCGTTGGGCAGCTGCAAACACTTTTTAAAATTGAAACTCCTTTCTGTGTTATGAGGTAAACAATTTACACTTGCTGGAGATCAGGGCGCTTGGTGTTTTGAAAGCGTAAGTGTGTTCTGATACTGTGTTTTATACTAGTTAAAAAGGAGGAGCTTCAGAAATGTCCTTTTAGCTCATAAAATATATTCAGGTTTTTGGGAATAAGTGTGGATGGTCAAAAACATTAGGGTATGCTTTTAACTCAAGCATCTGTAAAGTGTAAGACTATGGCATACAGGAAATGTTCAGCCAGTTGTGATAACAATTTTACATAGAAAATTGACTTTACCATTTCAGCTAGATACATATTGGTACATACAAAAAAGAAATATTGATGGTCTGAAAGAAATTTCTTTTAGATATGAAAAGACAAAATCTGAAAGGTATCTGCTGAACATGAGTCAACCAGGAGCACATGTATTTAACTCCTACCTGATAAACTCTTGCCCCAAATGAAAGAAGCCTTATTTGAATTGAATTAAAATGCTGTCTTGGTAGGTAGCAATATAACCATCTAACCTTGAGTACATCACAAATTTTACAGCAGTATATCTTACAACTTACTTGTGATACCATTCAATATGGGAAATGGTTTGTATCTTTAGACCTCAAGCTTAAAGTTAAAAAAACTAAAAGCCCCCATATTCATAACACAGAACAATTAATAAAAGTATGAAATGGTCAGCTACATAAGGTAGATAGTTGGGTCACTGCCAAAAGATTTAGATAAATCTGCTTTAATATCCTTAGATAGTTCAGGTATAGATATATGAATTAAATGGGGATTTATAATACAGTTTGGTCTTGCTTATGATATAGTATTTGTCCAGGTGAACGATTGCTGAAAGAGGGAAAAATTATGCAGTGCCTCTTTATGCCCTCACACTCTTTCCTTATCCAAGTTTAAATAATGTTTCTCCAGTTAGACCTATAAATTGTGTACCTCATTAAGCATAGGAACCAACAATGCACATATGCCACTAGTGTCCACTTTCCTTCGGAGATTTAGGGTGATGAGAAGATAAAAGGTCTGCCTACCAGATGGAGCTTGTCAGATTAGCAATTGGAGCAGTGTAAAGAGCACTGTCATATTGGTTTTTTTTCTTTTCCTTTCCCTTTTTTTTTCTTGAGACACAAAGCAATCCCTTTATAACACATATGCATATTTTATGGGATTTTTTTAGGAAGAAGGGGAGGAAAAAAGGACTCAGCAGAAGGTTGCTAGTGGTTGTACCACTAGCAGAGTAGCCATTGCCTTCAGGCACTTTCCTGCTTTCTTCGTAATAAGGGACATTAGCAACCAGTGGCTCAGGAAAGGCAGAGTCAAATAAGTCTCTTGGGGACAAGCAGGCCACATGAAGTGAGAGCCATTAGACAAAGCAATGAGATTACTGCTCCAGAAAGGGTTTACTACATATATTACCACATAGGTTTTACAGGGCTGCCAGCTCACTCAACTTACAAATGTCAAATATGATTTAAAAGGTTGTTATACTATCAAGAGAGAAAGAGGATGATTTTCTATCACTGAAATTTCTATTTCATTCTCTTGCACATACTGCATCTTGCAGAGTCCAATATAGCCAAATAACCTGCTTTTATCTTTAATACGTGTTTTATGGCCCTCAAATTGGAAAAAAACATTTTCACTTTATTTGTATTAGAAAATTTATCTCCTCTCATCACATAACGGTGTTATAAATATTACATGTAAGTCAGGTATTGAGAATTTGAAGACTTCTCTTTTAGACTGACTGTATTTGTATGCTATATGTCAAAAAGGGCATATATCCTTAATTACTGTGAAATTGGAGTGGTATGTTTTAAAAGCAGTATGTCCTTTCCCAATACACTGTAAAGCAGTAGGGCTCTTTAATTAGATTCAGAAACTTAGATACACTTGTCTCTAGTTTAGTAAAGTATATGAAAATTTTATAGTTAACTGATCTTTAAAGCAAAACTGAGAAAAAAAAATTATTTTCATTTTATACCCCTGGGTATTTTTTTTCTAGCTTAACAGGGACCTCTGTTGTGTTGTGCCTTTAATTGTATTTTATAGCCAGACATCAATTTTAAGCAGTTGCTTCAGTACTAGCTACCCTAGTATCATATTTTGCTTCCCAATCAGAATTAAAATTGAAACTTATGAAGTACTGGCTGTTTTGTACCTAGTTACTCTATGGCTTCCAGCAGAGCTTCTAAATTACACGATCCAATGCATCCTTACTACAATTTTTTACCCACCTAGAATCCATTGCAATATGGAGCAAAAGTTGATTTTTGTGATCTGGATATCTAAAAGGAAGCCACCTCTTCTTTTTCTCCTTTCTCCTTCTGAAGCATCTTATTTCAGCTTCTCTAAAATAGTAATGATTTCTCCAGACTTGCTTTCCACATGTACAAATCACCCCTATTCCCACAGTGAATGGGAATTTGTATTTATTTGTATAGATCTGTAAAATCTAATAGTGCTAACTTCTAATCTTTGCCTGACTCCAAGTACAGCAGTAGATTGGAGCTTGCAAAGAATGATGGCATTCACTGGAGTTTGGGGTAGTAGGTTTTAGTCTCTGATATTCAGATAATAGAGATTTTTTTTTTTCTTTTGTCTTAGTCCTAAAGCATTAAATTTAATACTCTGAATTCACGCAGGTAGATATGTGTCAAGATTAAATTAAAACATTTGGAAAAAGCTTACTGCTGAATCTCTGCATGGAAAGCAGTGCTGAGTTGTTCCCAAATCAGTATGTCTGTTAACTTCATCTGTCACTGGAAGTTTGAGAATCTTCATGTTGCAGTAGGCAAAGTGCCTGAGTTAGAAAGGAAGCAATCTTGAAAGAAATAAGAGAAATCACCAAATTGCCTATAGAAGTAGCTTAAGAAAGAGTAACAATTGATCTTTCCCATCACCGTTTTTCTACAAAAGTTATAAAAAATATGTTTCAGATTTTTAAAATATTATTTCAGACCTCTGGAGAGAAGTATGTTTTCTTTAGGAACAAAATGCTTTACATGATACAGAGTGTCAGTCAGCTGGAAAAATCCATGTGCTTCATTCTTGTTAGAACTTGATATGAAAACAAAAAACAGCAAGATGAAAATAAATTAGGACCGCAGGAATGAGCTAAGTGCTCTATTTTATCCTGCTCCATTGATGTTGAATTCAAGTGGCATAAACATGGAAACCTATTTAAAAGATTGCTTGCAAAATATAAATTGCCTGATTCATTTTGCTTGGGTGCAGAGGACATAACTAGTTGAATAACAATGATATTTTTGCATTTGTATCACACTTTTTGTCTGAGTATTTCAAAGCACATTGTAAAAATCATCACATGAACTTTGTCAGCTTGTAAATAAGATCTCAGCTTTACAAACTGTGATAGCAAGACAAAGGAGGAAAGTGCCAATTGTGTGTGTTTTGTGGCAGAGCTTGAGAAGGAACCCAGGAATCCTGATCCTCAGCATGCTGCTGAACCTCTAGAAATTATACAGGTTATAACTATCTTTAACAACATAGGGCCCCCATGTGACTCCAACGTAGGCATTGTGTATGAAGCATAAAGGGAAATACTTCTCAGAAAGATGGACTTCTAGTGTTGTGTAAAATTACAAACCTATAAGTGGATGTATTTCTCAAACTACGTTGTTAAGCATCTCATTGTTTCAAGGGAAAGCACTGAATAAACAGTTAAAATATTCTCAGAAGGCCAAAAGATCTCTTATGAATTTTTCTTTGGGAAAAGAACACAGCAAAACACACCTGGCTTATAAAACTAGTTCATACTGGCTTTAAGTGAGGACAATTCTTAATTTTTTTACAGGGCAACCATGTTTAATGAGAACTTGCTTACTGGTAGAAAAAAAATGAAGTCTTTTATGCAAACTTAGTATAAAAAAAAAAAGACAGACTTGATAATTTATGCTTCCTTCGTATTCCCAAATAAACTTGGGAGAAACACCAAATCATTCTTCCAGACTAAGGGAGAGACCAGCAGGGTTGTCTCGGTGGTGATGCAGACTCTGCGCAGGGACTCCTGGAGCCCTCTCAGGATAACCTTTGTGTGCAATTCCACTGGAAGGAGAAATAATGAAATTAAAGAACAAGCATATGGCATGATGGACCTTGTTGCATTTTAGATGGTTTCACTGCATTGGCAGCTGATAGTTTTCTGCTATGTATTTGGGTTTGGGGGGCAATAGGGAACGTTCTGAATTTTTCTATGAGGTGGTAGTAATCCAAAGAAAGGAAAGTAGAGCAGTAGCAAGACAGGGGTCTGGTTCAAGTGCTTGGATATTGGCAAACCTGCAACAGACAGCGCCAATTTATTATATTTTTTGGAAAATGTTTGTTTTCTGTTTTCTGTAGTTTGTCCTTGTATATGAACACTTAATCTGACTGGATTGTAGCAGTTTGTTGCATGATGCTGGAGTCTGATCCAAGTTGAAACCCTTGGGTACTGCTGCAGCAGAAACAATAACGAGGAATTTGTTTGTCAGGTTTCCCTTTGTTTTTAATTAGATCTGTCAACTCCTTTTAGCTGGAGTAGATATCAGAAATGGTGTAGTTAGGGGACTGTGTATGGTCAATAGCTTCAAGGGATAGATTCTTCTGTGAAGACTGGTAAAATTCATTACTTGGCATTTTTGCTTAGCACACACTTCTGCAAATAAAACCGAACTTTACTGTTTGTGTGTTCTGGTTGTAGCAATTTATTTGCAAAAATTCAAAGAACAACAATATTATGGTATCTGTATATTCTGTGTACTACTTTCCAGACATTTACAACTTTGTTCCTCCAAATTTTTTTGCCATCAGGAATTGCCTTATTTTAGGGGAAAGGAGACTGGGAAGTCAGTAGAAGAAATTGGAGAGATAATAAGTTATAGCTGGGGAATGTCCTTCCTTGCAGGGCTGCTTTGAATTGTTACTTAGAAGATGGCAATTACTGCAATCAGTTTCTATGCTTTTTGAAATCCACTTTCATGCTTGCTTATATTTATTGATCTGTGCTGACTCACTGGGGGGGGTATTTATTTATTTTTACATCAGTAACATGCGTTCTTTTATGGACATTTTCAAGAAACCTGTGATCAGACCTAGATTCCACTGAAATAAATCACAGAACTCCCACCAGCTCCAAGTGAGCTTAGCATTTTATTTCTCATCATGAATCCCTACCATGCCAGCTTCTGTGGTGAGGATGGTTACTGAGACTTCTTGCCCCATCAACTCGGGTCCCTGGTTTCTGTAGTACCAAAACGTTTTTTTAATGGTCAGTGCAGTAAACCAGTTCATTAAAATTCTTTTGTTTATAAGTTGCCTTTAAAAAAAAGCAATAGTTGTGTCTCAAGAATCCCTATAAGCAGCAAGACAGATAAGTTAGATTTTTTGAGTTTTAGATGCCTAACAGCTCTGTGATTTAAACAGGATTAGGCATCTAGGCAGGAGATGAGTGTGTAACGAGTTTTGTGGATATATCCACAGCTTCCTAGTATAGGGCTACATTATACCTTAGTGCATTTCTCCATCTCTAAAAGGACACATAGAGTGGGATTCAGTTACCTAAACGTAGGCATCTAGTGACATTTGAGATGACTAAGGATCTTATTCTCCAGTTGCTGCTCTCGCAGCACAAGTGTCTGTTGCAAATCCTCTTTTTTCAGCCAGCCCTGTCCTCTAGAAATGCCTCAGATAACCAGGGAACCAAGTCCCATCATTGGTTTAGGATGAAACTCTAGTTTTTGGACCCATACGTTTAGTTGTCTAACTGTAGGTGGCAATGGGGTGAGCTAGGTGTCTAAGTGCCCGTTTGATGGGCACAGTGAAGACCTGGTCAACGCAGTCAAGGGACTCAGAAAGCCACTAGGTCTGTCCCGTCATTCTCCTGATGACACAGATTTTATTGACCACCTCTTCACTGCCTTGTAATTAGAGCTTAGGCACCTACCCCATGTGTTGCCATCTGCATTTAGACACATATATTTAGGTGTCCATAATGGGAAGCTGCACTCCATTAATTACTTTATTGCAGTCGCTTTGGGCAGAATGGAAATCACACAGCTGTACCAGGGAATCTCAACTGTTTTAGGAAACCTCTTGTCATGAGTGGTGATATAAAAAAAGGAAAAATACAAGGATGACTTTCAGATCTCAAATGGAATTTAAAGAAATATTAATTAGGAGTCAATGTATTGTCTTCTGAACTGAGACTATCAGGTAGAGAGGTAAATATCAATATGGAACTTCTGTTGGCATTTTTGCATGCGGCTTTTATTTCAGCTTAGGTTTTAGAGTTTGTTTGGAATTGTAAACATGAGAAAGGACTACAGAGTATGCATATTAACGTTAGTGTGGAAGCCTGATGGTTTGTTTGGTTATATGTGTACAGGAATCATTTCACAATGGTCCAGGGAAAATATTTGGGCTTTAGAGAGACTAATGATGGAAAACTGTTTAATTCCAGAAAGTTACTGACATATTGGAGAGAGTTCAGCTAAGAACAGCACAAATTAAAGGGCTTAAAGGGTCTAATTTACTAAGAATGATTGTGTAAAATATACAAAGTTTGATAAAGTGATAACTAAGAGGGATCTGATAACTGTCTTTATTAATAGTCTATGATGCCAAAAAGGAGGGATTAATTAGTCCATAGGAACTGGAAGTAAAATATACCAACTAGGATAAAGAGAATAAAGGGACAAGTTAAGTCATACACTTCTCATGTCCTAATTGCTTTAATGTTCTCCTCACCTACTTAAAGCTCATATTTTCACTTCCAGACTATCAGAAAAGATGACTGCCATTGTACCATGTTAGCCTTCTTTTCCAGTACATTCACTTAGGGGTGACTTTCTGTCACCCCTAATATGAAACACTTCAATCTTCTCATTTTTTGCTTTCAGTGCCTGTGTGTTGTGCATCTCTAGCCTAGATCCTGACCTTGAACATCTGACCACTGGGACTTAGGTTTGTAAAGTCCTTTTAATAGAGAGAAATGGGTGCTGAAGTAACTTAGAAAATGATACCTTTAGGTTTTATACCCCTTCTTACTTATCTTTTCTTCCATTTCTATAAACTTCAGTGCCTCATTTGTTGCTTTTTCCTTTTGCTGCCTCTGTACCTCTTTCCATGCTGCTTTTTACATATCTGTATCAAATTAGGGCTTGCAAAAAAAGCTTGGAAGGTTGGAAGAGGTGAGAGGGTAGCATATTTTCTGTTGCATATGTGGCAGAATGACAGCAGAAACAGTTAAAAACTGTCAGCAGATCAACAGTAATTTGTTAGAGTTGCTGTGATTCAGCTGTTACTTGCACTCAACATTTCTGCCTAAATGCTTAACTCCAGCATGCAGGGCTTTACCAAGACAGTAAATTCAGAGGAATGCAGGAGTGGCAGTGCTGCATTAGGACACAGGGAGTGTGAAATACACCAAAATACAAAAATCATCAAAATCAGAATGAACATGGTCTGTTTGGTTCATTTAGTAATTTTTTTTCACCACTCAAAGTATAAGATCCTAAGAACAGTTAACTTTTTCTGCATAGTAGTAAACTCATCTCTGGAACCAAGCAAATATTAACAGTAGAATCTGAGTTTCACAGCTGCTAAGCCCATCAGATTTCAGTTGCCTTACATAGCTCCCCATGTGGTCTCTTTTTCTGCCCTAGATTTGCTGAGCACATGCAGGGGGCTTCAAATCTTTTGGCAATCTTGGCTGAGTTACTTTTGGAAAGTTCCAGTAAGCTCTCATAATTACCTCATTTGCTGTTCATAGTCAATGCATTGATGTTATCACTTCATGTTTTCTAGCTAAAGAAATTAGGTCCCATGATACAACCTAATGGCATTCATACATATCTTAAATATATTTTAATACATCAGTACCTAAACCAGTAAATAGAAAAATATGCTCTAATTATAAATTATGCATGTGTGCATTTGAAAAATGTCAAACTGTTATGAAATAGTTTCTTTGAACTCTTCTCTCATATCAAGAGTAGGGCAAGATAGCAAAATATCAAATTTGTCTATAATGGGCCCAAGGAAACACTTTTATAAAGTACAGTATGTGCTTGAATTGATAAAGAAAATGGAAGAAAAAAATCCAGGTTTTGGCACAGCCAAGTGACGGGTTCTGTTATGGGGTTCTGTTCCTTCTGTTACATGCAATAAGGGGGTTTTAAATAGGCCTTACTGGCAAAGAGAAAGAGCAGGGTGAAGGAAAGCTATAAAAAACTCTGGCTTCCTTTGGCTGAAAGAAGATAAAATTCATAGAAAGCTGAGCTATAATACTCGACCACCTAAACCATATCTGGAAAATGGGCATGGTTTCTCAGTATATGCACAGGTGGCGTGTATTATAAGGGCAGAATTAGGCAGTCTTACTGCATAAACTCTTTAGATGAAAATTCAGCTTTGGTCAAAAATAAATCAGGTGCCTTTTTAGATTTTACAAACTTCTTTTGGATGCTGAACATTCAAAATACATCTTTAAAATATATGCAGTGAGAGATAAAGTCAACCAAGCTTTAGCTCGTGAAACTTCATTAACCAGTTCTAAATCATGTCAGCTGAAGGGTAAAGAGAACAGTTAAGACAGCAAGATTGTAGGTCTGCACAGCACTGCAGGCTGCTCTCTGTGTCCGCCTTGTAGCTTTTCTGCCTGCTGGATAGGAAAGCAGTAGTGAAATACTTCACTGTTTATAATGATGAAGTGCTTGCCCATGTCTCAGCAGGTTGCCAGAAAAAAAGCAGCAGCACAGGCCGGTTTGATAGGAGAGCTCATCCAAGCATTCTCAGCCAGAAGTTTGGAAGTTATGTGATGTATGTGACATCTCTGAGGTGGTGTTGACAGATGAGTTGTAAAGGAAGAAGTACAATTGGTCATTAAGGTGCTAGGTGGTAGATCTAATGGAGCTTGAGCAGGAATAGAAAGTGGAGCTTCTTTTGTAATTAAATCACTGTGTTTTGTTTAGACACCATATATTCTCTCATGCTTACTCCTTGACTAAGCAATTACTGCTAGGCAACTATAGTAGAAAGACCTGCAAATTTTATTTCCATACTAGGAATCAAAGAATAATACCCAGACCTCGGTTGTATACAAAATAATGATTTCCCTTGATAGAAAGCATTGCACTGTTTTGCTTTTTTGAACATCAACTATTCTGGGTTAACAAGACTTATTACAGATACAGAATAAGTCATTTTTTATGTGTGGTTTTCACAGATTTTGACAAAGGAGAGCAGAGAGGCAGGATTAATTGACTCCCTGATCTGTGTGTCACAGTTTGCTGTGGACAGTGTTGAGAACTAAAGGGACTATCGATGTAAGGAAGAATTGTAAAGATCAACACCTATGCTTAGTTTATGCATGAACATAAGTGTATGTTGAAACAGACTTACTGTAAGTCAGCCAGTATGGAAACTCTTTTCCTTAGGAACAGAAGGTATGTAAAACACTGCCCCTGAAGAAGACATTTGTTTGTGACTGATGGTTTGACACTACATCAAACTCGCTGTAGTATTTCTTCACAAGCAGCACATCCCATCCTTTGCCCATCAAACCAAAAGGAAAGAAAGAACATTTCTTCTGTTTGGATGCTAATCCTATTTACTGAAGCAGAAGAGTGAGGTGGAAAACTTTTTAAGTTAAAAAAGTAACTACTGTAGGATCATAATATCTGAAGTCTAGAACTAGTTATTACTGGAGAAGAGCAGGTCTTTGTTTTAGTCCACTGGGAAGTACTTTTCCATTTAAATAACCGTCTGCAATTTCTACGTATAGAGCTTCAGTGGAAGAATATGAGATTTCCTTAAATAGTACTGTGAATTTTATATGTGTTAGCTGGCCAAAATGCTTGCTGAAGTTCAAAAGAGAAGAATGTAGTGTTAAGGAAGCACCCATTATATATCTTAAGCCACTTCTAAAGATAACAACAAAGTGATCTTTTCTAAGTCAGGGAAGGACAGCACAATTGCGACATGTATTATGTCTCTTTTGTGGACAAAGAATTTTACTTTTAAGCAATATCAGTGTTCAGATTCTTGTTGTTATTGGTAAAATTAAATAGATCTTTATTACTGAAATAATAGTATCATTTTATTATTATTATTCATTAATTTATAAGAAAGAGTATGTTTAACAAGTAATTTTAAATTTTCAGACATATGCAAGTATGGGGTGGGTGTTGCTTCTGCTGAGATGCTTTTGGAACATGGCATCATGATAGCGGCCCGAGATGGCCAGTTTTATTTGGATACCAAAACGTACCAACATACAAGTTGGTCTCTTGCTAAATAAATTGCAGAGGTGTCCTGGTTTCAGCTGGGATAGAGGGGTGGACTTGACCATGGACACTATTGCACAGGTTATCCATGAATGTGAAACATGTGCTGCAATTAAGCAAGCCAAGCGGTTAAAGCCCCTGTGGTATGGAGGGCGATGGCTGAAATATAAATATGGAGAAGCCTGGCAGATTGACTATATCACAGTCCCACAAACTCGCCAAGGCAAGCGCTATGTGCTCACGAAGGTGGAAGCAACCACTGGATGGCTGGAAACATATTCTGTGCCCCATGCCACCGCCCGGAACACTATCCTGGGCCTAGAAAAGCAAGTCTTATGGTGAGCCAGGCATCAAAAGCTGAATCATTACAGAACTGCAAAAACAAATGTTCATGTAAAGAAACTGCATGTGTTTTTACAGTAAAATGATCACATGATAGGTTAGACTGTTTATTGAATTTATTCCCTGGGGTGCATTCACTTAGTTGCCAAGGAATTTTTTGAGTTACTTTAACAAACCTTTGTTCGACAACATACAGGTCTGAATCTATTTGAATGCTTACTTTATATATTGTATTTTGGAAACATTGTTTCAAGATACATTAGAAGGGATATAGACATTTATATGTATGTCTTTTATCAGGAGTTAAGGCATGAGTTTGTCTCCTACCACCTGTATGCATTTGTAACTGTGTCAGAACTTAATTCTGATTTTAAGTCTACATGTTTATCTGATGTCTCTCCAGAAATGTGGGTCTGACACAGAATACAGACCATTTCATCTCACAATAGTCATTAAGGTTATGACATTTAAGCAGTAAGTTTTTGGGGGTAGAAAACTGGGACAGATAGGAGGAAGAAGCTGCTCTGTGGCTGTCTATGGCATACCCTATGTTTGTTAGGATAAATTCTCATTTTTTTCTTCAGCCATTAAAATTCAATTAAAATGTAAAGAATAGAAATGGAGTGGTGCTTTAAATTGATGTGTTTTACAAAATACATCTCTTCATCTAAGCAAAGGTGATATTACAGATGACTTAGAGTAAAAGGTGATTTTAAAAAAAATCAGTAAGAAACTCTTAAATGCCAGTATATTGTATGTGGGATAATTTTCTAGATGACAAAATTTTCCAGAACCTTAAAATTACTTCAGTATCTATTATTATTCTAAATATAATAATAATAATAATATTTCCAGTGGTTAAAGATGTTTTTTAAGGGTACATATACACATATATGTAAACATGTACATATGCATACACATATATATGATATATATGGTATTTATAGATCTAGTTGTTTGCTAGGCGTGGTATTTACTGTTCTGCTGGTTTCCAACTAAAATTGTTCTGGGAAGCACTACATTACCAAAATTACAAGTTCAGTTTACCAAGGCAACCTTTCAGAGATGGATTCTCTCGGGGTTTTACAGACCCTGGGAAGCGCGGGAGGGGAGAGAGGTGGTGGCTGTTCACATACAACCAGCCTTCTGTCTCCTCCTGTCCCTATTTCTGTGGCTCATACACACTGTTCCTGTTGAGTTTCTCACTTTTTCAGCTGCCAGAAGCTTGCCAAGTTCTGGTATTTCTGCAGGGTTTCCCCGTGCACCATGAAGCACACTTCTTTTTTGACCCTGAGCTTACGTTAATGCTAGTCAGAATGGTGTCGCTGACTTGGAATAAGATAGGAGCCACCTGAGGAGGAGGAGGTTTCAGGGGATGAATGCTTTACAGGAGAGCAACTGCCATATACTTTCATTATACAGCCATATGGAACTATAAGCAGAGAAAGATACAGCTTTGAAATGAAATTGGCTCGAGCCTTCTGTCAGTATTTAAAATGCAAGCTTTTCTGTCTCCTTTCCATTTCTTTTGAATCTTTAATTTTCTGCTGACTGTCTGTTGACTTCAAATTGTGGTCCACCACAGTAGTATCTTTTCATGTGCAATTGAAACCAGCAGAGAAGTCCTAAGGCATCTGCTAGTGTCCAAAGACTTGCTCTTAATTGGAATTCAAAGATTTTCTTGGATGATGATGTTTTGTTTTCAGACAGTTGCAGCTTCCTTCTTGGGGCTTTGTTGGCTGTGAGCTGTGGCAGTTTTTTGAAAGCCTCTCTGTGGCAGGAAGGTCTGAATGAGGTAAATGAGTTTTCTCAGGAGTTTGTTGGAATAATTTAATCAATGTTCTGGACAAGCACACTAAGAAAGCAAGCCTGAGTTGCAGTGCTTGAGATCAAAATATCACATTCACTTGAAGTTCCTTCCAGCCTGGGAATCCAGGATAACAATACCATCATCCCTGGATGAGACAAAGCCAGTTCAGGTCTTTCTGGTCACATTTACTGGACTTCAGATCAGGTTTTCATAGTCACAGATGTTCATGATTGCAGAAAATCATTCAGTTTCTGAAAGAGAAGAGAAAGGTCTCAGGCAAGATTCCTCTTCAAGACTTACAGCTGACCCAAGTCTCCCTATATTAAGATTCAAGCATCATGTTCCGTTTTGATTATGATGTTAATTTTCATAACCTTTTGACAGTGGCCCTAAAATAGCATTTCATTTTTTCTTATTAGAATCTCTAACAGAGCAAACCAGCTACCTAATATTTGTTGGTTTTCCTCTTACAAGCAGGGAAAAAGGAAATCCATAAGTTTATGTTCTGAAGTCAGAAATGCTGAAATTACTATTAAAAAAAAGTCATCTTAAAATACTGACTAGATAAATTATTATTGCATGCATAAAATTGTCTGATTTCTGTTGCTGTGCTGTGGTTTATTTTTTACAATGTTACAGGGTATAGCATACTTTACTCAGAAAAAGCCAAAATAAAGTGTAAAATAAAAAAAAAACAGTAAAACTAATCAACCCCAGTATGATGGCCTTTCTCCTTAACAACATGTGCATCCCTTAAGGGTTTAGTATGAGCTCCAACAAGCTACTGCTGGGGCCAATGTGTTGGACCTTTGTCCTGCTGTATTGAGGGTTTATTAAGAGCTTTGCCTTTTTATTTGGCTTTTTGATGTTTATATGTAGCTTGATTCAGGATTCCACCTTTCTCCAGTGCTCATTAGTTGTAGTGGCCTTTCTAAACCAGGTCTTTTGGGAATGGCAGTGATTGTGACAGATGGTAGAGGAACAGAATTGCTCTGAGAGGCTGCTTCTCGCTCTGCCTCTGTCTCTCTCTTGCCTTCTTTCCTCTTATTTCAGCGCTGATGTTGGATTCCCATGCATTTGCCCCTGGAGAGACACAAATTGCAGTAGTTACTTATGCAGCACTTCACAGAGTACTTGTAAGAATCAACTCTCGTGCTTCTCTTTGTCAAATATAAATCAATTATGTTTTTATTTTTTTACAATTGGATTTCTCTTTTTCCTTCTTGTAAAAGGTAATGGCATTGAGAGTACTGGAGCCTAAAGACACATCTTTGTAGAAAAGCATGTTACAGTTGAGCCAAAGCATTCTTCAGCTGCTTTTGTGGAGTTATTTGTAATTAGGCATGCTCTGATGGAGAAAAGTGGTATTTTAATTCTGGCCTCTAAAAGAACTAAGATTACTTACAGCAATATTCTCCCAATTTGTATGATCAATATATCCTCCATATTTGTCCATTACAAGTGGGAAAGGCATGTCACTGTCATCTAAGCTGCAGAAAAATAGTGTTTTGCCTTGAAGAAGCAAAGCAAAACTCAGAGAAATTTTCAGCTGGGGAAAAAGGAAGAAAATTAGGGGAAAAATTGTCAAGATGGTGGGAAGCAAGGAAGAAATAGAAGGGACATTAAGCTTTATTTGTGTCCCTTTTCTTTCTCCTGATAGGTAAGGTAAAACTTCAGCTTTTTCCGTCAGTCATGATGTGCGAGATATGTCTGTAAATTCAAATACATGTTGGAAAAACCACTTGGACATATCAGGAATGTAATGTAGAAACACTTACAATACAATGTCACAAATGTTTGTGCTATTTATAATTTTAAACTTAAAGACATTTCTTTCTCTCTCTTTCTAGCCTGCTTAGTACTAAAGAACAGAATTCCTTTTCTTTCTTTAAAATAAAAATGTAATACAGAGAATACTGTATTGTCTCCAGTCTTGCCGAGGTGACAGACATCTTCCTCCTCTTCTCTGTGTATTTGCAAAGATTAATTGCATCTTCAAACCCATATGCGTTTTCCCTTCAAAGCATTCTCCCTTTGATCCCTCTCCTCCTTAGCTGCCCATCATCGCTGGACTTGTACAAGGGGAAGCCTGAACCGGATTTGCCTGTGTATTTGTGAAATTCACTGTATGAAATAGTACATCTTGCATGTTCTCCATTGCTCACAGAGTATTGTTGGATTAACTCTAATTGTGAGCTGCAGTGTATCCTGGAAGG
This sequence comes from Harpia harpyja, assembly GCF_026419915.1. Lineage (NCBI taxonomy): Eukaryota > Metazoa > Chordata > Aves > Accipitriformes > Accipitridae > Harpia > Harpia harpyja. Next base: position 31,338,491 of record NC_068947.1, read on the forward strand.
GACCTTGGTAAAATAGGAATAGTTCTGTAGTTTCAGGGTCAGCGCTCTGCCTGTCTTCGTGTTCTCTTTTCTCAGTTGGGAATTAAAGCCTGCTTTTGTGGTCTCTTTCATTTTTAGGAGGCGAACTCCTAAACCAAAACTATTTTGATCAGTATACAGTACTACGGTGGATAATCATAAATTCATTACAGTGAATGCTGCATGTGAACTAAATATGTGAAAGAAGGTAAATTAATTACAAATACTAAATTGTAGCTATCTACTGGAAAACACGGTGCTCTCTGTCATCTTCTTGCTTTGTATAACCTTGGGACTTAAAGTGTTACTGACTGTATTTAAAATAAAATTGCAATATACATTTTCATATGCTTAACTGTAGAGAAAATCCTGCCTTCTGCTGCAGATATAACCCTTTTTTCAAACTAAATAAAAAGAAACATCCATTATAATTCTTAGGGTCTTCAGGTCTTGCTTCTTGTGCTAAAAAGACTGGAAAATGAAATTTTACTGTAGTATGACTGAACTCAAATCTGCCTCTTTTTTTCTGTGGTAGATTTTCTGATTTGGTTTGTGTTGCAAGATGTTTCAAAAGTTATTCAAGTGGAAGCAAGCATGTGCTCTGTACGCCACAGCATACAATTTTAATTTCATGGGGGGCAATGGTGTTTTTGTTCTTTGCCCAGCCTTTTATGAACATGCTGCTAGATCCCCTGTCTAATAGCACCTGCTGTGCTAGTGATGGGGATATGTATAATGGTATGTCTACCTTGGGAGATTATGGGTATGGTGAGGGCAGGGGACCAACAGGGAGGCCAATGTGTGTGTATACTTTCCAAATTGCTAGCTACGCCCCCGGCTAGATTGCACTGTTAAAAGTAGCATGCTGTTAACACTGGAATATAGAAAGTGAGGGTTAAAAAATAACGTATCTCTGCATGTTAATGACTGTGTATTCTCTGTGCTTCCTAGCAAAAGCAGCAGCAGACTAATAACCTCTCTAAGGCAGAACTATACAGCCCAGTCTTTCAGACTGGCAACCATTCCTTGAACTTGGAAAGCAATGTTATCTGTTCTAGCTGCTGTCACCTTAGGTTTCAGGCAATACGATGGTAGCTTTATGAATTTCACCTTATAGGGGACTAGTTATTAGGGCAGATGCAACCAGGGAGTTGACAACCTCCTACGCACATTGACTGGACTGACATTTGCTTAGCGGTAACAAGCTGCCATAGTATGGTGCCATGGGGGCCCTTGGGCTTGATTTAAGAGTGCTGACACCAACTGCTTGTTATTTCATATTTTAGAGCTGTCAGGGAGGCAACTGATGTCAGCATAAAATTATTTGATAGCTCTAAATCATGAGTAAAGTATGAATCTATTGACAGCAATAAGCTAGAAATCAAATTGTTGAATCTCTCAATAGGGAGAAAATTGACAACTGAATGGTGTGCATGCACACATGTATCATGGGTAGAATATGTAACGGTAGCCCATCCTGTGCCTTCGCTCTGAAATTCATGTGTGTGATTCTATCTTTTAATATCCTAGTATAACTGCTGCTGTTACTACCCAGCAGGTTTTCTAGGAAAATACTGCATTGCAGTTTCCATTGTATTCCCACTGAACTTTTCTTTGGCAAATTTGGTAATGGTAACATTCTTATCTTATATTGTACATACAACCGCAGTTACGTCTATCTTCACTAACGGCCTACTTGAAAATTTTGTGTTGAGAAGAGGCTCTTGAAGTAGGAAGATAATAGTGGGCTGTTAGGCTCACTGTGAATATTTATGAAGCATACTGCATTCCAACCCCAAAAGCTTTATCAGTTGCTTTACCTATGTGCCACTTCATTTTCTTACATTTATTCTGGTGTAACTCCATTACCATACAGTGAATCAAACTTCTAAGCTTCAATTGTGGAGTATCAAAAAATTTTTTTTATTTTTTTTTTTTACCTCTACAGTGTTTCTTTTTTTCTTTTCTATCCCCCCACCAGCCCATCACATGGATTTTGGGAGCTTCTGATTCTCTAATTCTGTCCCAGTATATACCAATTGAAAGCATTTAGTTGTGATTAAAGCAGATTGAATGAGATAATCCCTCTGAGTGAGCAGCTTCAAAAAGCTCAAACACAGCTCTTTGGGGACATGAACTAACTCAACACAAGCTAATTCCCGCGGCATCTCCCATGTGATGCGTTAGGCACACCGCTTACTTGTTTTGTTTACCAGATCCCATTAGAATTTTTTTGTTTAAGAACTGAATTTTTAAGTAAGTTTTAGCAGTCATACAGCATGGAATCATACAGTTTAGAATTCTTTGAACTGTGCAGTAAAATCTATATTTCTATGATAGAAATCAGAGCAAAGATGTTTCTAATGGAAGCAATGATGCATTGAGTGATGACCTGCAGAGGAAGGGTAATAATACGCAAAGCATGGGAAATAGGATTTCTTCACTTTCAGCAATATAATGCTTTGGTTAGACAGTATCACGCTCTCCAAGCCCCACTGCCTGGCCTCATGTTTAATACTTTGCACTTTTTCCAAGTAACATTAGAATCGTAGCCAAAATTTTGAATCCGAGGCCTTGTAAGTGCAGCTGGAATTAAGAATGTTGTTACGTTGACAGCTTTTTCCAGTATTTTCAGTTGCGATTATAGCAGTTGTTATTTGTTTATATTTAAATTCCTTTCCTCAAATGTGTTATAAGCATTATTTAAGGGGACCTAAACCTTAAGCTCTACAACCACTGTAGATACTAAACTATCTGATTTTTTTCATTTCACCTTTGAATTATTGGAAGGGGCTGCTTTTGCCACATCTCTTCAGGATCCACAACTGATCTGATTACACTGGTCATGTGCTAGCCATGAGGCTACGGTAGAAAGTGATGCGATTGCTGTCCTCTACTGTTCACTGTGGAGGACAGGCTCAGAATTAAAATGTTTGGGAATATGAGATACTTTGCTACATGTATGAACCAAATTCGGTCTTTGCTGAATGCTGTTGACAATCGAGTTCAGTCGTAAAAAGCAATGAAGTAGTTGCTTCCTTCTGGTCTTCTGAAAATTTCTTGTAAGATCATTGTTACTCTTTTATTTTTAATGAGTTCATTTCCCTTTTTTTTTTTTTTAAGACCTGTGTGTACTGATTCCTCTGCTTTTTCTTTCGTCTGAATGCAGTCTTACCATGTAAATGCTGATAGAAACAAGAAAGCTGGTATTCAGAAATCTTACCTGGTTCATTTTATTCTCAGTCAGGTACAGAAAGTCAGTCTGTTGTCTGAGGCAAAAACTTAGGAGGCGTGAAAGGGTGCCTCCACTTCAGCATTTTAGTATAGATCAGGAGCGTGGGTTCTTCAAAAGTGAATCTTATGATTATCCCCTGTTACTGTCCTTTGGCTCCTGTTGCAGAGGGCTGTTGGGGCATGGGAGCTATGCTCCTTTTGGAAGGAATTAAAACGTGTGTTTCAGGAGAAACTCTAATATGTTCCAGCAGCCTGTGGACATTCAAAGTATGGCAGCAGACTAGGTCTAGTTTAAAATGGCTCTACCAAAGTCATGTACTGTGTGGATATTGGGTTCTTTGTGCCAAGCCTTTTATTCTACAGATCTACTCCTCTTATACTACAGTTCTTACTAACAGGGGCATGACATAGACTAAGGTAGCATGTAACCGTGAAAAGGGAAACAAGGTGATGGTATTAGCTTTTTCAACACATCCAGGTTTTTGAGTTATGAATAAAAACATAACCATTGTGATAATTATATATATATTATTTAAAAAAAATGATTCTGTAATGGCAAAAATATTTGTGATTGAAATCTGAAACTTGATCTCTACATAGTCTCTAACAAGAACTTCTTTGCCATGCAAAATTTGGATTGGGGAGAAATTACGAGCTAAAGTTCGAAGCAATTGGAGAGATCCTTGGCACATGTCCAGTTGGCCAGTGTTCATACGTTCTATTAGCTCAGCTCAGTCCCCTGCCTTAAAGCAGAGAGGTGGTTGCTGAGTCTGGGACAACTTGCACATGTGGGAGATTGTAAATATCTTGGCCAAGTGCCACCTACCTCAATCTCTTTACAGAAGAAAAACTAACACATTAGTGATGAGGCAAATTCTGCTACATTTTCCTGTTGCTTGCCAACAAAGGCAAAACAAGGAAACAAGGGATTATCTTTAAAACTTGCGTAACTGAAAGTGAACAGACTTTGATGTGCTGGAGTAAAAGAAATCTTGTATACTAATTGCAGGGGTTCCAGTCATGTGTTAAGTGCACTGTTCGTCCAAAGTACAACTTGCCAATTCATACCACCTGCAGTTGTAACTAAATATATTACTGCCACTTGATTTTGAATCTGGGACTGATCTGCTGGACCTGTTTTCCTGGAGATCATATCCTAGAACAGAGATGGCTCCAATCTTCTGTCACCTATGGAAAATGAAATTTTGCCAAGCAGGGAAGGAGGTGTTGAGAATTAACTGATACCAAGCTCCTTTTGCAATAGGAAAGGGACCAGACTTTTTTTTCTTCCAGTGACATGGGAACCTAGAAGAAGCAGAGAAGTTATAGCCACTTCAACAAACCTGGCTTTTCAAGATTCAGACATAGGAAATATTTGTTATTCCTGACAATTTTGTCTGAACTTGAAGTCAGCTCTGACTCAGTACAAATCTCTGTACTTCATGGTTTTGAAAGAAATATGGGAGGCAGGAAGAACGAATAAGAGAAGGAAAAGGATCCGTGAAAGGGAGAAGTACCTTTGCTGTAGCACTTACCATATAACTTTTGTAGTAATTCCCATTATGTGGCTGAACTAGTCGTAAGGAAGGAATGAGGGAATGTCTGGTTTAAACCACTTACCTCTTTTTCACTTAAAAAGCAGTACCAATTCCCTGACTTGATCTTTGGTATCTTGTAGGGCCATTACAGAATGGAAGTACTTGTCAGTTGGAATTATCCAGGACTTTCCAAGTTTGACTGACAATGGTCACCATTTCAAAGAGACGTTAAGTTAACACACATTAGAATTTGTCAGTGAGATTATCAAAGGTCAGATGAAGAGATACATGGAGCAGGAGAGGAAATACTGGTGGGACTGAGGGCAATGGGCAGACAAAACAGAAGGACAGCACTTGTCTGGACATGAAACAGTTATCCATGTGACTCCATGTATGACAGTTTCATTTTTACTCTTGAGCTTTGAAAAGAGTCATACTTGTTTTAATACCAAAATACTAATGTACTTACTGGGTTTTTTTGGTAATCAGTTACCAGACTGCGTAAAAAATGTCCATTCTTGGCCTAGCCATGCTTATTTCAGTGCCTGTTTGAATGGGCAAGGAACTAATCCCATACACATGGACCATTCATCTTCAACAAGCAAGAACACTTCCAAAGTCTAGGGGAAAATAAGGTTACCTTACAAAAGCTTCTTTTTGTTGCCAATATTTTATCTCTTCATGTAGTCCAGATACTCTAGAAAGGTAGAAAACCAGGAATACTGACTGTGTTATCTTCTTGAGAGACAGAATCGTTCTCATTTGTCTCAGCTTGAGGATTGAAGTCATAAATCTCCTATCAGGTTGGTTTTGTCATTTTAAGACTACAGGAAGGTGAGACAGATCAGAAGTCACTAGTTTTCACATAATGCATCTAGGAAAATTACACTGCTATCTCCAAGTTGAGAGCCCTTCACTTTGTATGAGGAATCTAGTACTGTTCTTAGTCCCATGGGATACATGAACAAAGGGAATTTGATTGGGGGTGGTGGTGCAGAGTGGTTAGGTTTCTTTTGTTTTTAAGCATTTTATGTTGCCCTCTGATGAAATACCATATGTTGAAATAGGCCAATTTTAGGCCTTCAACATATTTTTCTAGACTATTGTAGAACACAGAAAATGGGCTGCTGTTCTGAACCAGCCACTCCCAGTGCCTCTCTTCTTCTACAGGGCTTCTGGAAGACAAGCATTTTGTTTAGGTGTCTGTGCTGAGGTGTGGTTATATCACCTCCTTAGTTTTCTTAGTTGGCATTTTGTTTTGACAGACATATTTACAAAATAGAAAGGAATGAACCTCTCTCTTCCATCGCAACAATTTTTTTCATGGGATGTATGAAAAGAGAATTACAGTCATGGGCGTTTAATTAGTTGAATCTATTGAATACCATTAGGTAACTGCTAGTTGAATTTTTACCAATAAGTGGACTGTAATATTACATGCATTTACCTGTAATATCTAATCTTGTAAAACTGAACTTTTTTATTACAATTCTTATTGCGTCAACTTTCTTGTCTGACAGATCTTGATAAAGGCTCTACATGCATTGTTTAGGGAAAGGTTCTGTTTTGGGCTCCATTAATAATGGATATCATCCATCTGTCTCTCAAAAATGAATTTTCATGATCTCATTGTTTTGAATGTTATAGCTAAAGCTCACAGTTGTCATATGTAGGAAGAAGAATTTGCCTTAGTAGATTAGACCATTGGTCCATGAAATCAGGAATCCTGCCTTCAACGGCAGCCAGTTCATTGCTGTACATATTAAGGACACTATTCTGATCACTCAGTATACAGAATTTTCTCTAATTTAAATGAAAAAGCAGCATGATAGGGCTCTTTCATTTCCCTCCAGGATATTAGGGCACATTCATGGAAACGCATCAGGGACAATACCACATGCTGTGCATACCCAAAAGGGGGAAGGAGAAATCTGTAGAAGAGGAGTACTGAACAGTACAGACTGTCATGTTATACTGATGTTTTTCTTCATATTCTTTTGAAATCTTTTAGTAACTGCGTAAGTAGCTGAAGCCCTTGGGCAGCTTTAACTACCGTGGCAGCAGTTCAGCAGTAGAACAGCCTGTGCATTAGTGACCTTGGCAGAATTACATAAACCATATTCCCACCTGCATAAAATGTTCTTCAACAACTTTTCTTGTGCTATAGGCATAAATAGTGTTTTCTCCAATGTCACATTGGCATGCTAGTGTTTGATTTCTGTGATGCTGATTATGAGGAAACTTCTCTGTTCTCCACCCCATACTAGGCATGCCATGCTCTGTTTTTTGTGTTATTGAAGGGCTGATGTAGGATGCCTTGTACTGTTATCTCCCTTGTCTCATTTTGGGTGACATCACTTGGAAGGTTTTGCGGAAGCCACTACATATTCTCAAACCTTGACTCTACTGAAGTCAACAAAATCTTTATCATTTGCTTTTGCAGGGCTAAGTTAGGAAACCAGGGATTTTATCCCCTAAAGCAGGTTATTTCTGATGGTTTTACTTAAGAATCACACTCCAGTGAAACAGGACCTGTCAGATCTCTCCAGAATTTCTAAACCTAAACTTTCTCTGGAAGCTGCAGATATTTTGCTGTTTCTGGATGGTAGCTGGGACAATAGGTAGCTCTGTGGGTGGTTTGTGAGGTGGAAGTTTGTCAGACACTTTGTCCTTCTTCTCTTAACTTGCATGTAATGATGAAAAAAGAATAGTCACAAAATATCAATGGAAAGAAAAAAATGTTGAAAACAAGCATGTGTATATTTGCATAGCTGTTCCTAAAGGAGACATTCATATAGGAAACCTTTTGGATTTCAAAACACTTGAAACAGGGACCCTAAAAGATACTGTGTGACTTGTATAAATAAATACATACCACAAGCAGTGAATTACAAAGATCAAAAGAACCTGCTAGAGAAATAGTCAAATTGAAAATTCTCTGTAACTTATGCATGTTCACATGTGTGATCTAAACATTAATTTCAAATAAAGGAATGTTGAAGGAGGAAGGATGATCCATGGTTAAACTGTGAGCATGGGCAGTTTCTTTTTATATCTTCCCATCCTAGTAAAATGGAAATAATCATAATTTTTAGATCAGAGAAATATTTTGTAAATAAAGATTATGAAGTTGTCCAGGACTAGGGTCACAGTGCCTGTGTATGTGCTTTGATTAATAGATAATTCACACAAATGAAATGGGACTGAATTAATTGGAAATGCTCTTCTTTCTGAATATTTTGGTTTGTGCTGTTCTTTGCTATCCCATTCCATTTATCTGTTTCACTTCAAGAACATTTTTAAACACAGCCAGAACTCTGTGATCATTTCTCCTTTTTGATGGATTTAGTAGTTTGGTAACATTAACCCAAACCCATACGTCACAACTTCTTAAAAAAGATGTTAGACAGAAAGAAAAGAGAAAGATACTGCTTTTGTAAAGAATCAGTTAAAGACAGTCTTCCTTTTCTTCCCCTCATTGGACTCAAAAAGTAGTTTTCTTGGATTAGGACATCAACTGATGTATATCTTCAGGTTCACTTGCACTGACTGCAGGGAAGAGAATTTACAGTGGCTGATGATCTTGCTACTGAAATCTTTGCAAAGATCACCTTCCAAATGTCATCCCTGTGTTGTGTGATCTATACCTAATGTGCCTTTTTGAATTTTTGTCCAAGTTGTAGTGGACTAGTTAAACATATACATCAAGTGGACTAGTTAAGTATATACATTGAAAAACAACAACAATGAAAGAAAGGCATTATATACTAAGACATGCTGTCTTTGGAAGCATAGAAATAATTTTCAACATTGCAATTCACAACATGTGATAACTTGGTGATTAGTGCCCAAAGGTTTCAGAAAAACAAACATAGCAATGTAATATAAATGCAATTACAAAACAACCAGTGCTTCATCAAGTAACATCAGATCTCAGATTGATTTGGAGTTTCCAGTAGCAAGTATATCCTCCTGTGGAACATTTGTGTGTGCATTTGAAGTATCAAAATGTGAGATATTACTTGCTTTGTATCAGAGGCTATGTTGAGCCCTGACACTGCACTGGCTTTTATATATGGGGTTGTGTTAGGAAATAACGGTGCAATATGATATTCCCATACCTAGAACACTAGCTTGTTGTCTTGGTGCAGCAAATTGGCTTAACATTGAAAACTACATTTACTCCATAATCACTTGTCAATTCACTAGGTACCCTGAAGTTCCTATTTACAGTTGGTTTTGTTTGGTTTTGAGATATAAAGCTATCCTAAAAAAATAAAAACAATGAAACTATTAGACACTTTTAAAATGAGAATTTTTATAAAAAAAGAAGACTTGAAATGCTATAGTTTCCTTTCAACAATTGTATTTTTTTTCCTTCTCAACATCATTTTTGCAGCCCTCTGTAGCTCTGTTATTTCTGATGGACATTATTCTAGTTTACTCCAGAGAGAGCATGAAGAGATTTTAGGTTATTGGTCAGAAGCTGTCCTTTGTTTGCCTACTGTTTTTTAGTTAGGTAATGACTTTGTTTTCTTAACTGCTTTGCGCAGCGTAGAGGTTACTGGTTTTAACCAGTACGTAGCATGCAATGTCTTTGAAAGAAAGGAGAAATGACCAAGTCAGGTATGATCTGAGACTGGGTCGCTGTCGTTCATTGTCAAAAGCAAGCGGCGTGGGCTGTCACGCTGGTCCTTGCTGGCAGAAGTGACAGGTGAATGGCCCTGGGGGCTTCGGTGGGAGCAGCCCGCCAATCATATTTCAACGGTGCTCGCTCAGCACTGGAAAAACTAAACAAATTATTAAATAAACATAATTTTCCCCCATTGTTCTCAACTGGCCAGTAATTAAATACACTTGTAATGTATGGAAATATATATTTAATAAAGAGACTGTGAAGTTACCATACCTAGGTGGGCCAAATGTGTAAATAAGGTAGTAGGCAATTTCAGTTTGTGGTCTCTTGCCTTAGGGAGTGTCTTTTAATGACTTGATGTGATGCCTTTTACAGTTTATCGCTGATGACATTTTGAGGACACACACAGTTCGTAGAACAAAGAACAATAAAACTAGGGTATTTTCCTGAACGTGGTTTATATGCCCTCCAAGTTATAAGCCTGTTCCAGCAAACAGAAGTAAAGGGCTACTGTATATTATTCTCCCTGAAGGTAAGAAAAAAAACGCCTTTCTTAAGGAGAATAATGTTAGCTACGTGACAACAGACTGGTAGTAAGCTAACACAAGAAGTTCATTTTAATAAATAGAATATTATTTTATTATTGATATTATTTATTTTCATTTTTTTATTTTATGATTTTATTTTATCCTTGTTTATATCCCTTATTTTATTTTTTCTTATCTTTAAGATATCTGAATGTTTCCAAATTACTTATCATTTATATATACATACATATATATATGTATGTTTACTTGTGACACAGCACAATTTTGTAATACATATGTGCAGTGGTCCTAACTTGGAGCTCCAAGTAATCGTAGATGCACTCAACCCTCAGGTTAGTGAGTGCCTGGAGAATACAGACAAAGATCTTGAACTTGGCTTGTTTGCTTGTTTAAGGAACAAGAATCCCAGCTGCTTTGGAGGGGTGCTCTAGTATTCTCAGCTAGTCTGGATTTCCTCAGGACTTGCTTCTCAGTCATGTCATTTGTATGTCTCAATCTTTGAAAAGGAAAGCCTTTTTTATCGTCTCTATAAAGAAGAAATCAGAATACAGCTGAAATATATGTGCAAGTGCGTGTGTGTATACAAATAGACATAATTTTCTATACATGAATCTTCACAGGATAATATATATTAAAAGATGTGTAGATACAGTTTTAACAGAAGCACAGAAAACATTCTGACAGATATTATGTAAATGAACTCTGTAATCACATTTGAGTCATATCACACCTGCTACATTGTGTGATATGTTAAAAGACTATTTGGACAGTCCTGATCTTTTAAAACTCTCTTGTATTCTGTTACTTTACACACAACTTCAGTTGCCTCCCACTTGTACTTATATTATAGCAGGCTTACCAGTATCTATTCCAAATAAATTTCTCTTTCTTTGTGATGGATGGAAAAGAAGGAGAATGAAACCTAAATTATCCTTCTGGTCTTGGTGTGATCAGGAATTAATGGTGGCAATGGGCAACTGCTGGAAGAGTACTTTCCAGCTTTGTCTGACATAGTCACAAGCAGTGATGCTTCATCACCAGAAGTGAGATTAATGTAGAATCTATTCAATACAGTCATTGAATACTTGCCCAAAATCTGTTTGTGTTAATAAAGGTTACAAATAGATATCAAACTGTACCTCTGGTAACCTTCACAGTTAGCAGGTATGTGTTGTTATTAATCAGACAGGTGTAAACATTCTGCTGTCCAAAACATGAATGTCTGGTCGGCAAAAAAAAAAAAAATTTTTTTTTTAAATCCTCCATTAAATCATAAAACTATTTAAAGAAAAAAGTGTACTCACACTAGTAATAATGTTTTCTTTCAGAAATTTTCTAATCTACCGTAGCTAAAGCCAATGGCTCACTGAATCAGCCACAGTAAACAGGAAGCTTAGTGCTGGAATTATGTTCTCCATAATGGTTTCACAAATCTTCCATCCTTGTTTTTCCAATTTAATAGGTGATGAATTAGTTAGGATTGACAGGACAAACTGAGTATTGCATTGCAAATTTTGTTTAATTAGCCCTACAGTAATTGTTAGTAGTTAATAGTTAATATTTTGTCTTGTGTATTGTGCACGTGTGGCTGCAACCCCCGGTCATGTTCAGTGTCACGACAGGGTTTCAGTAGCGGGCAGCTGCCACTGGGTTTATGCTGTTCTTCAGGAGATGCTCTTTGCTAGACAGTGCCCTGGTACTACTTGAAGAAAAATGGCAGCAGCCAGTGCAGAGGAGACATTTCTTTCTTCTTTAACTTTAGTGCAGTTGTTAAACCAGAAAAGCTTGCCGAGGCTATAGAGACTAGCAGTGGATATACTGGTCGCATTTCCATTCTGAAAGTTTCTATCCTTCATTAAGTGTGATATTTTGGAAACAGCTCTGTTGCAGACCAGCAGCCTGTGGCAGTGAGGTGGGGAGCTGGGGTTTCAGTTAGATACAGAATGTAAAAGCACATAATAAATGTGCGATATCAGAAATGCATTAATGAGGACCTAGTTGTGAAGAGTGTTAGCATAGCCTCCATATCATAAATGAATGTAGAGTAATAGGTTTAAAAGAAATAGGCACATATTTTAATTTGCCGATGAAAGCCATAAATGTCTAAGAAAGGAAGGAAGGAAAGAATCAAAACTATATTGCTCTTTATGTTGCACTGGGATGCAGTATCATTTATCTGATACTAACATATTTTAAAGGGAACTTGCCAATGAATTTTTCTGCATCTTCGGAGAAACTAAGCAGCCAATAAAAACAGCAGCAGTCATAAACTCCATGGATTGCATCAGCTGCATTTCCAGATCTCTGAGCTCTGTAAGAGTATGAATTTTCTCACTGAAAGATGGAGTACTGCATCAAACCCCTTTTCAGTAAGTGTTACTCAAAAGTGGTAATTTGGTGTGGTTTGTTATAGTTTATTGCTCCACTTTTGTTGAAGATGGCGGGATGACAGGACCCCAAAATAACGATTGCAGCAAGTTTTTTTGGTTCCCCCACAAGCAGATTGTGCCGATCCTTCTGGTCTCACAGCTTCATGTTCTAGAGGATCCTGTGACTTTTGCATTTCCACTCTTTTCTACCTTTTCTCCCTGCATGATAATTTTTATTTTAGTGTTAGTTTATTTTCATTTTCTTTTCATGCAGGTCCTAATTTGTTCTCTTTGTGTAATCCCTCTTGTTCCTGATAATCTTTTTAGCCGCAAACGTTATTGAATCTGATTAGGTCAGACAGAGGCAGGCAACCTTTCCTGGTGCAAATCTCAAGTGCTGATGCTGCCCCATCAATGGAATAACTTGAATCAGAATGGTACTGCATGGAATATATGTAGGTAGACATGTTACCTGAGAAGTTCAGTTGAATGGAATAGAAAAGCTGGCCAGTGATGGGCTAGTGGAAGGACTGTTCCAAAAATTAAAGGCTTAAGTGCATAAGGCACAGAAAGTGATGCAGTGACTTTGAGATGAATCTAGTGAATTAGGATTGCTCCTTTCTTCCATGTATCCCTGTACCTGGCATAGCACTTGGGGCACCACAGCTATCAATTCCCAGTGCAGTTGTATCACTGGCATGCTCGATAATTTTGCCCCCACCAGCAGCTCAGTTCCTGTGTGTAATATAACATCAGCGATAAAGTGTGATACACTGTTTGATAAGCTGTCATTCTCTCTAAAGATTTTTAATTTACTTAACAAATAATACTCCTTCCACTGCAAAGTTAAGGGGGAGGGTGGAAAGGGGTACGAGGAATAATTTATAGCTGCAGATGACCAAAACAAGGATTCTTCCCCTCTCTCGTAGCGCAAATCAAGTTAAATTAGTCAAGTGGCTGTTTCCTTGCCAGCAAAGGCTGGCTGAGCCCTAGCCTTGGAGCGTACATCCCAACAAATCAAATGGTTTGCATTATGCAATAAATCTGTAGGTATTTGCTGAAGTCTAATTCCACTGTCCTTGAAATGCTCCACTGAACTTTTAAGATTTTAATAACCTCTCATTATTAGGAATATTAATGTCTCAGCTTAGATGGTGGACTGTGGAGGGTTAATTTCTATCCAGGTCAAAGATCAAGGGTTCAGTCAACTGTCATGAGAATATGAAAGAGAACAGTAGAGACCTCTGAATGACCCCCTTTAAAGCAGATAAACTTGCAAAAATGTTTAAGACAGTAATTTTCTGTCCAAAAATAAAAAAGATAATGTAATTTCTGCCTGCAAAAAATGACAGCACCATTGGTTTCTCTGTGCATCTCTCCCTGCTACTTAATCCTTACTGAGTTATGATACAGGTTATCAGGGAAATGGATGCACAAATACAGTGTTCTTTGGCAATAAATGCCCTTGATTGTACTTTAAATGTGCACACAATAGCCAGCAAGCTGGCAGTTTCATATATCTCCCAGTGTTCAGGAAAGCACCCACAGTTTTCTGAATATCTGGGCTGTGATAGGCGGAATAATTTCCATAACAAACAGTTCCAGTGTCATGTACATGACTCGAGGGAGGCTGAAGCCTCACCACTGACTTCAGCTGAGCTGTGTCTTTTTACACAAATCAAGGAACTGGCCTATGACTGCCAAGAAAATCAAAAGTCCACAAAATATGATGCTTTTTTAGTTATTTGTGAACTTTGTGGGAAGAGAGAGGAAAAAATACTGTCAAAGGATTCTAGGGAAAAGGTTCATTTATTTTATTCTTTTTAAAGTGGCACAGGACTTCATAGAAGGAATAATCAGAAATATCACTTAAACTGTGGGAGATAGGGAACAGTAAGTGTTAAGACTTCTTGTGGGAGATACGTGTTTTCTTATTAAATTGTTTGGGGCTTTTTGTTATGTAATGACAATGTTTTCCTATTTACATCATTGTAAATAGATGCAGTGTAAGTAAAGTTGTCTTTCTGTTTTTCAAAGAAGTGGAAGGTTATGAAAGCATGTTTTGTGGTCTCATTTATTTTCTTTTTTAAAAAAAGAAGTTTATTAAAACTATTTTTTGAGCATCAGCATGTTATCGTAGCAATTGTTCACTTTTTGTAAAGCATCTGAGTATATGCATTGATGGACAATGGCATGCGTAGATTAGAATAGGATAGAAAAGTCCACAATTGATAAAACAAATAGAATATAACATTTCCCCGTCTCTATTTCAGTAATATCACTGAATTGTGAGATTAGTGAAGGAAATTCTCTTTTCCTGACCCTTCCGCATAAGGCTGACCCCTCAGCTTCAAGGTTGTATGCTCATATTTGGCACATTAATAGGCATGGAAGAACAAAGCACGTTTTACTTAAGAATGCCTTCTGTTTGTACTGCCCGTGTTAGTGAAGACTGAACTGAACACCAGCAATGCAACAATATGAATACAAGGACTCTCCCTTGATTTTCCCAATTAAATGAATTGAAGCAGCCTATATCTGTGTGACACGTCTAAAGAGATTACCACGCGCCTAGGCTTAGAGGCCTCTGGGTAGGCTGAGCATTTGAAATACGTAAGCTGCAAAGGAGCTAAAACGCTGTCATGTAAAAGGAACCTTCAAGAAGTGAAGTAACTTCTTATCACAGGTGCTGTTTTAAGGTCCATATTTACATGCACAAAAAACTCAGATAGTCTGTTCATCTCGCTTTCCAGTATTTGAGGATTTGTATGTTCCTCCAGTCTCGTGAATAAATTTTCTCTTGTGTGAATGAATAATAAAGGTTAATTTAATGGTGATTTTGCTATGTTTTTAAAATCACTTACTGTAGGCAGACTGACTTAACAGGTGCTTTCTCTTTCATGTATAGGCTTGGCATGACTCTGGCAAAGTCAGCTATTTGATAAATGCCAAAGCTCATTCAAGATTTGGGTTTTCTAATGACAGCTGTACCGTATAAAATGGGGTTTTAGCATGTTTATCTATGGGAGGAAATCTAATCTGACAAATCTACAGAGAAGGCCACATCTTGGAAGAGATCAGAATCCAAGTACAGGAACTGTTGTAGTCACTATAGCTTTCTAGCAGCCCAGCAAATGATCTTAGAAAACCTGAAGAGATGCTCTTTCCAAATTGGTATCCTTTCCAGGTTCGACATGGAACTAAAATATTTATGTAGGCATAGAAAAGTATTACTTAGAGATGAAGTTTGTTGCTTGGGATCATTATACCATATCTAAGAGATGGCATTAAAGGAAAAGGTGTGTCAGTACAGTTTCTTGTTGGTTTGATTTCAGCTGAGTATACATGACCTAGTGCGAGCATCTTTTTATCGCAATGTCGCCCTTTATTTCTTCTATTGAGAAGCCATTTCTTTTAGCTCATACTACTGTGGCTACACTTTATAGCAGAGAACAGCTTTTCTTTTTGTAGCTGCACATCATGAATAACAGCTTTATTTGGTGCCAAATGAGATGCCCTGATTTGTGAGCTTTCCATAAACATATCTGAATTGTTCAATTTCCTTCTCATTGCATAATTTCCATCTTGGCCTTCTGCCTGCTGATATTCTGATAAAGAGTGCATTCAAGTCATTTACAAAAATGCTGTGAAACTGAATGGAGCCCGCTATCAAACATAACAGGATTGTTCGATTTTTATTTATGTGTAATGTAAGTACTATTCACCATTTTCTTTTAACAGCTACTTTAACAACCATCTTGCTGTAAGGAATGGTAACAGGAAAAAAAAAGAGCATTAGAAGGTACCTGCTTAAATGAATATATTCCATGTTCATGGCAGAATGTAACATTGATTGTTATTTATAGGTTTGTTTTAATGCTTTTTTTGTTTGAGGAAACAAGCAAGATAGCTTACTGTTTTCTTTTTTCTTCCTTTTCTTTCATGTCCTTACAACGTGGTGATGGATTCCTAACATGGATATCTGAACTGCTGTGCAAATGGCTTGGCTTCGATATGTCTTCAATAGGTAAGTGAATAATATCAAATTACTAGAGTACTTTTGCTGCAACATATTTAGTTTAAATTTGGAATGTAAAAGAATAAAAATCAATTTCCAAAACAGCAGTGAAAACATGTTTCATATTGAGTCCAGCAAGCAGCAGACTGGGTTGATAAAGGTGGAATCAGCCTAATTCTTCCTTTTCCCAGGGAAAATGTATCTCACCATATTTTGGCCTCAGTGTCAGGATAAATTTAGCACCTGCTCAACTAATTGTATTGTAGCATTTATTTAATCTTCATGGTTAAACCTGAAGAAAGAGTTACAATGGAAAAGGAATTCTTTGTCTGTGAGACTATATTCCATACTCAAGGAATAGGAAGAAAAATGGTAAGAAAAGAAACCCTCTATTCAGCGACTAAATTACTGAAGTTTTGCATTATCAATGTTGTTTATATATATTAAGCTAGGAAGCTCTTGATGAGGAAGATGGTTGAGAAAGGGCAGAAAACCAAGGCACATGAATGTGAAAAACTGGTTTCTGAAATCACTCTATCCAGTGGGTAAGTGTCCATTGGATACCATAGTACAATGTCTATTAACTATTACTTTATAGTAGTAAATATGACAATATAGATAATAGCAAAATGGTCTTCCTGAGGATGTAGACACTTACTAAGATTACTCCATGTCCAGACAATTCTTGAGATAGTCTTTCCTGCATGTATAGCAGAATGATGAGAATATATATTAAAAAAAAAATAATAATGCGGTACTTCATACCACAACCAACCAATGGAAGATTTTAAACTGTGGTATTTAGTGTTACATTGCCTATCAATCTGGCAAAGCTTTTTTTGTAAATGTGGACTTTCTATGTATTTGTGTAGTTTTATTTTGGCTCTTGTAGAGGGAGGGAAAGAGTGCTGGGGCTGTCTGTACATTTAAGTTGGCCTTTGAAGCTGAATTTGCACTGACATCCTCACCCTCAAGCCCAGGCTATGTCCTAGCCTTGCCATGTGGGACCTGACTGTGCCCTGGCAAGAAGGATCAGGAGAGGACCCTGGCAGGCACTGGAAGGGTGACCTGCAAGAAGAACATGTGCATGCTTAGTCACAACTGAGTTTAACTGATTGTTAAAACTGTGTTTCTTTAACATTTCTTTGCTGATACTGCCACTTCATAGCTGAGATGAAGGATTGCAATTCAAATACAGGAGCAATAGCTCTGGAGGTTCCCTCATTTGTATGTTCTCCAAAAATGGACCATAGATGTGTCCCCATGATGGTAGCTAGAGCAACATGACTCTGGGCAACATTTCTGCAGCTGTACACAACCAGCTGCAATATAGTGCTGTGCGATACAGATATTGTAACAATCTCTTGAATTTTTTAGACTACGGCAAGGAGAAAGATGGGAAGACCAAACAATCCTCTTGTTGAGATTGTGGTCTCAAAAATATCAGTGTTTGTTGTTGTCAAGAGCAAAATTTGGCCTGTGATGTTGCTAGGTCTCTCAATTAATACACTTGCTGCATAATATTTGCTTTGCCTGTTCTCACTAGGTAGCCAGCATTTGGCAGAACAGATATGTCAGTTTGCATTATTACAATAGAGGTTTATGAGAGATGTTAGGAAGGAAAGGATATACTTTAGAATATTGTGACAGGGAAAGCCAAGAAACTATGTAAAACCTGCTAGCTCTTAAGCAGATAGATTATTTTGCTGCTTTATATCAGTCAGACATACAACTTCTTTCTGTGTATTTGATATATGTAGACAGGAAGAAAGAAGAGTCAAGTATATTGTACTTGTCCAGGTACAGTACAATTACTCAATGTTTTTTTCTTGAAAAACCTGACACTACTGTACTTCAGACTGGAGCTGCAGGGTTCACCAGGGAAAGAACAGCTGGCTGCTTTATTAGATTTTATGTCATACATAAGGAGGCTATGTTTCCCATTGTCAGAGTGTAAAAGAAAATGAAGGCTCTGGGCATCATTAAAATCTTGGAAGTGTAGTATGTGTCAGTTCCATTCCCACAACACCTGGATCACAAGCTTAGTGTGAGGCCATTTAGCAAACAAAACCAGACTGTTCTCCACACTTCAGATTTTTTGCATTAAGTTTCCAGTAACTTTCTATTTAAACTATGTTCAGCAATATTGTCTTGGGTATTGTTGTACTTCTGGAGGGTACTGAAAAAGGGAAGTAGGCAACTGTAGAAAACAACTTTTGTATGTGTGTCCGAATATCTTTTCTTCTACACACATGTGAATTAATACTAAC
The DNA here is from genome assembly GCF_026419915.1 of Harpia harpyja. Taxonomy (NCBI): domain Eukaryota; kingdom Metazoa; phylum Chordata; class Aves; order Accipitriformes; family Accipitridae; genus Harpia; species Harpia harpyja. The sequence continues at coordinate 31,357,122 of NC_068947.1, forward strand.
AAAAATTTCAATTAGAGAAATATGTGCTTTGATCCAAAGAGATAATAGAGAGATGTCTCTGGGTTTGTTATTTTGCATTTTTGCATTTTCACATCTAGAATGCAAGGCACGTTACAGATCTTGAGTTGCACAGTTCCACCCTCACCATGAGGTTTGCTGAACTAGGTGGGTTAATAAAAAGAGGGAGAGAGAATTGATGGTGGTCTTTTGAGTCTAGTAGTTCCAAAAGACTACACATTACAGGAGTCAAACTAACTTTTAGCGGGTTTTGTGCAACATAGGTTGTTATGCCAAGATTGAAAACAGATATGTGGTAATGTGACTATTTCAGGAGAAATCAATGACTTCCGTCAGTGTTCAAAATGCTCAATGAGTGTACATTAAATAATGTAGTTTCCAAAATTGTCTACAATTCCTATCAACACAACAAATTAGCCATGTAACTAGAGAAACTGTTAGCAAGAATAGGAAGGTGATGTTGTCTTTCTACATCTTAGAATCATATTTAAGATCTGGGGTGCTTTTTGCAGAAAATGTAGGATTGTGAAGAATGGTTAGGCAAAGAAAAATGAGGCTTATACTTTAGAAGTGTGCATAAAACAATGTTGAAATAAGTAATTTGTTCAAAAGAGAAGTTGCAGTGGAACAGATACTTGCAAAAAGAACCATTATTAGTTCATTGTGGAGATCAGAGGCATCATTCTGAGAAAATAATAAAGAGGAGAGAACAGGAAAATTGGGGAAAAAAATGTAGAATTCATAGATTAGGCAGGGTCTGAATAGATTATTTATCCTTCCAATGTCACAAGAGGACTGTTTCTCTTGGAAAATTGGTTAAACAGTCAGAGACAGCAAGTCAGAAGTGATGTTAGGACTGATCATGTTTGGAGAGAATTTGTGGAGCCAGCTGAAGCTTACTGAAGTAAGCTGGGGAAGCGTTCAAAATGTTTGATGTTTATTGACATGAATCTTTTCAAGCAAACATTTTTAACTTCTCTATTCCTCCTGTTTCCTTCCATTCAGTATACAACACAAATTACAGGATTTATTATTATTATTATTACTACTACCACTTCAAGTAAGAACAGTCTGAGAATTTCCATCTTTTTCCTCATAGTGCATTCTAGCTTGTGTCATGGCCTAGCAGTTCAATCTCATAAAAACTTTGTACTTGGAGCAGAACTGACGAGCGACTAGTATTCATGTGCTGCTTTTTAGTTCCTGGGTCATTAAACATCAGATGAGATACCATTTCTTTCTGGTTATTCTTCTTTCCTGTGGCTTGAAGTTCTACTGGATGTGGTCTTACAGACTGGAATTTCTGTAATTCACTACTTTTATTTATATACGTGTATATGCATATAGATGTGTGTGTGTGCGCGCACATATATATGTTTGCTTTAGTTGCAAAGTGTATTATACTTTACATCAGGAACGTGTGGCAGGGAGACACTGAAACATTAAGAATCATGGAGCATTGAATACCAAGAGATCACCTGTTGTTTTTACCTCACAGCCGAGTCCCCTCTCTCTTTTCCTTTCTGCATATATCATTTTATTTTGTCTTCCAAACAGCACTTCAGATAGGTTACTACCTAGCAGGCTGGCTGCTTGCTGCTTGGTAACTGTAGTCTTAATAAATAATATATGAGATGCCAAAATAGTTATAAGTAAGAGCATTGAAACCCATTGGCTTCCTGCAGCAGTCTTAAATGCTGCTTCTTTCCAGAGCCACACATGATTAACACCATGAAAATTTAGTGAGGAACATGTAATAATCCCCTTGAATGATAAGCCTCAGATTTCCAAAAGTTTGGGCAATGTTGTACCTTTGAAGACAGTACAGAACATTTCCTGTCCTCAGGTGAGAAGTCATGATACTGAGACTGTGTTTAATATGAGGGATTTCATCTGGATCAGCACTTAATATACATCAGTTTTACCTGGAAAGTTAGAGCAATAGCAGAAGCAGTAAATAATGGGTTAATCTTCAGGTTTTGATACATGTGTGCATCTACATAAAGATACTTTCCAAACATTTCACTCCAGTCATGTCTGTATGGACATTTGTGTTCATCATAGGAAAGAGATACCAAAAGTGCTATAAAGACTTCAATTCTAATTAAGGAAATACAGTTTGCAATAAGACAAACTGGCATTTATAGCATTCCAGCTAATCCACAGTAATATCTACCACTGACCCTCATGCTATTTTGAACACATCACATGTGGCATGAGGAACCTTACTTGATTTCACCAGCCTGAGTGTAGCATGTGCATTCATGGAGTCAGTGTAGAGTCACTAGTGTGTTGCACATTCACAGCCAAGTCTTGTGGGCTATAATGTCTTCATTTAGAAAAGCCCTTTATCAGAAATGGGGAGGCTTTATGAATTATTTTGATCACTCTCTCCTATCAGGGTTTTCTCTGGTTCATTTCTCATTAATGGTCTATTACAACTTATATCAGCATAGTAGATCTCTGTGAACTCCCACTATCTGCCATTATTTGTCGTGTATTCTATTGACATCTATATTTAAACACTTAATGCTCTTCATTATGCTCTCAGGATCAGTAACAGCAGGCCATCAACGTAAAGCAGCTCAGTGCCATTAAAACTAAGCTACTAACTTATGTCGATCTAAAATAGACTTGAAGATGCAGATGTTGTTGCTGTTGCTTTACCCTCTCTGTATTGCTTTTCATTCTGTTTTATTTGAATAGTGCATGTTTTTTAAAGCAAATTTATTAAAGCTCAGAGACTTTATTAAACATAAGCTATTAGAGTGGGCTTAAATGTCTGGTTAAAATTGTCACATGGAAAGCTGAGTTTTCGAAATATTTTCTTTAAAATGTAATTATTTTCTTGATATTAGGTGAGATGAAATTTAGGAAAATATTGAAGCATCTACATAGTAAAACAATGTAGAATGACAAGCAACACTAGGGTGTCTCAAAATATATAAACAGAATCCAAATTTTAGTCTGTTCTATGTTTGAAACTTCCATTCTGTTTAAAGAAAACAAACAGGGAACAAAAAAAATCTGGAAAGTTTTGACTAACTCAGAATGTGAATTTGAAAGAGAAATGCATTTGCATGTCACTTTTTTGAGAACTATTATATTGTGGTCAAAGTAGGGCATAGAGAGACTTAAAGGACAAAGGCTGTTTCAGAAGGCCAGAAAAGAGAAATAGCAGGAAATGAGTTTGCACCTGCCTCCTAATAAAAGATGTATATTTTTCAACCAAACCATTCGAAGTGCTCTTGAAATGTACCGTACAACCATTGCAGCATGCACTGCGTACGTACCGTACTGGTGGTAACTTCTTTAGAAGATGACCTTTTCCCTGACATATTTTTTTCCATGTATAAAATGGGCCTGTAATTAGCAAATGACTATATGCACTTGCCTTAAAAAACAGCAATAAGCTGTGCATACTGTTTTTATAGACACTGTAGACACCTGAAGAATAAGCCATTTGATTTCTTTGGTGAAAGTGAGGTTGGTATGGAGGGGAACCACTGGTTACGTAAGCCATGCATAAGCGTGCCAAGATAATAGATTTAGACTTGGAAACCTTAAAGAAACCCTGATCACCATTGTTTCAGCTTTGGGATGTTCTTCTGTGTTTAAATAGTAGGGAGAGAGGTGGTAATATATTGAGGTATGTTCTTTGTTACATTTCTAGGCATAATAGTGCTCAGCAATAGAGGCTGTACCATGGCCGAACAACATAGTTCTGCCTTGCTTGTGTCTGCTATGTGTCATCTTGCAGCTAAATTAGTTATTTTACTTGCCCTGCCCTCAACTGCTTAAACTGTGGGGAAATCTGGGCTTCTGAACTTCCTGATGTGGATCCAGGGGCCTAGTAGCCCTAGCACTACAGGGGACTTCTATGGAATATATTATTCCATAAAATAATATATTTTATAGTTATTATTTTTCTGTAAGTAAAATCATTACCTTTTAGATTTTTTCCATTCTGTGGGAATTGAACATCATTCTTCCATTTTACCTCAATATTTTTCCCATTAAAAATTTCTTCTCTTTCACCATCTATAGAAGTTACTGAAAATATAATCCGTCATTAAAATGCATGTTTTCATCTCACTGATTTTTTAGAAGGGGGACTTGACATTTCCATTCAATTTGATCACACCAAATCAGGCGCATATATAGGCTCTTGGACTGATGGGATCCTGTGGCATGAACTTCTTTCAGCTCCTTCTCTGAACCTTTTTTGAAAGAAGACTGATGGGCTGATATATGTAGCAGTGTGTAAAGCAAATAGTTGGAGAATGGAAGCACCGTATGTTAAAAGAAGTAATAAACTGGTATGGACTAATAAGTAATAACTGAGACTTTGGCACCTTTCTTAGACGAGCAATAAAAAGAACATTCAACATGAAAAATTAAAGGTGTTATGGAGATGTTGAAAGTGATTTTCTGTTTCTTACTGAGGGATTATGAGAGAGATGAAGGATTCCAGTCTTTGAGAACCAGAGATAGTAATTTCTCTAGCTCTGTGGGACATACTATGCTTAGGAATGAAACTGTGTCTAATAAAATCTGAGGCTGAAATATTACCTCTGCCTTCCAGAACTTTATTCCTTTTATCCTCTCAAAGGAATGCTACATTCCAGTTAACCATTGGAGTACCAGGGTTCACCAGTGCTCGACAGTTATTTGCGATACATCATCTGTGTATTTCTGTGTGTGTATGTATGTATCTCTGCAGGATTTTTCTGAGAGCAGGGATGGAGAGGGAGAAATGTTCCTTATCTGTAAAGTTGAATGATAACCTAATGAGCAACTTGCAACACAGAAAAGCTTTGCTGTGTGTGCTAACTGTAATATTTCCTCCCCAACATTTTGTTAATGAGACTATTAAATTATTAATGAATAGTAGTATACTACTTGCACGTACACATGTTAGAGGGTCATATGAATGTCAGACAATAATACTCCAGCTGTGATTCTTCTTTGTGTACCCAAACTATTTCTAATAGATACACACAAATTTTAACCTCCCATGTTGACAGAAAAGCAGGAATCCTGCAGGGGTGACATCAAGAACATAGAAAGGACAGTAAGGCTGCAGTCTATTTACTAGGCATATGTTCTTCCTGGCTTTGCCTGCTTTGTGTAAAATGTCTTGCAAATGACATATTCCAGTACTGAGCTATCTAAAATGTGAAAATAATTGTTTTATTTTTTGACAAATGTAATACATTTATCCTCAACTCATGCTATTTTGTGTCCTGCAGTCTTTTCCCTTTACTTCCATACATTTCCTTTCTAATTTTCTTTCTTTTTTGAAATGTGGTTAGAAATAACTTGCATGAGTTTTTAGTGTCATGCATTTTTAAGGTGAGGTTACTAGGACAATATTTCACAACTGAAGCACCTTCCTCTGTAAACATTTTAGGTGGTGTATTGGCTGTGGGATTACTGAAATGTATTATCTCCATCTCTCAAGGATTACAAATACAACTGAATTATGCTCCTTATTTTTGAGGCCTCATCCAAATCTCATTAAACTCAACTAAAATGTATGCTTGTAGGTCAGTTTCCCTGAGGCTGGTTGCTTAAGGCAATCTTAGCTAAGGACACCCTTGTGTGAATTGCAAAATCATGGTCTCGTCAGTTAAGTGCTTCTGATTCTGTTGTTGCTTCAGTGAAGGCTTTTTACCTAAATTGTTTATGAATAAGTTAAGAATATAAACTGAAGCAGATACATGGAGATAGAAAGAATAGTAGGGATGGAGCCTTTAAAGCAAAATACATAGACTTTAACCAGTTCTTGGTCTGGTTTAATCTTTATTCTAAGGACAGTAGCCATAATTTGCTTTCCTTTGGGGTACTTGGTTCCATTGCTGGAGGTGCTGCTCTAAGATAGTTATATTCTTTGCTTGTGTTTGGATTCTCTTCTGCTTCAGATTCATTTGTCTCCATGAAACGTATAAGAAAAAGACAATGGCACCCTATAACCATTTTGCAGTCACGTTTCACTGTTGAAAATGCTTGTTAACATCACAATGGCAGTAAAGAATCAAGCCCTCCTTAACTACTTATTTTTCAAGCCTGCATAGTGTATGTGACCAGCCTTTGTTTCTGAGCCTGCTCGCCTTGGGGTTTAGAGATGATGAAGACAAGGTACAACATTTAGTCAATAATCCTAAATGCAGAAGCGTGCTTTTCGTAAATTAATTTAAAATTTCCAAATGGAAGAGAGCAGCTTATTATTTTACTACTTCCTTCTCTCCTGGAGTTGTAGACTTTGCTTTAAGGACTCTTCAGCTACATTTTTCTTTTCCTTTAGCCAGCTAAGTGGATATTTTTTTATCCTGCAAAGGAGAGAGCCCTTCTAAAAAAAAAAAAAAAAAAAAAAAAATCTTCTAGGAGTTCCTAATTTGTGGTAGTATTCTGAGAAAGGAAGGGGAAGAAATGGTGGGGAAGAAGGTCTGGGCTTATTTTTCTTCAAAGATTAGAAGTAAGACAAAGTGTCTCACTAGATTTTTCCACAATCCAACTGGCAAAGAAATTTATTTTAAAAGGGGTGAAAGCTCTGTAAGTTTTCATTAGCATCTTGAATAAACACCACATATATTTAGAAACAGACTGAATTAAGAAATTGTTACACCTCCCTGATGCTTAAATGCAATGGAGATTTTTCTGCAGTAATTCTACATATTTATTGTACAGCATCTAACTCATGAGTCAGATGTGGCATTTTGTTGGAGTAAGTGCATAATTAAAGTGCAATGTGTAATAAACCTAGAACTTTTTCAGTGGAAAAAAAAAAAAATCTGCAGATTTGTCTTAATTATAAGAAGAAAGACCCGAGCACAGCAAACTCTCTTAATTAGACCTTCCTGATGCTTTTTTACCAGTCTTTTTTCATAAACATGCACCAACTACTGACGTACTTCTTTAACCCTTCATGGTGCACTTTTATACTATAGAAATGGCTTCTCTTGCAACAGAACTAATAATAATGTGGGACGTCATCATTGTAGAACTTCATCATTCAGTTACGGAGATCTCGATTAGCGCTATGATTTAACAGGTATTAAACAGCGACAGCTACTTTATTTATCGACAGCTTTAAGAGCAAAATTGCAGGGAGTTATGAAGGGTCTTTTGCAAATGAATTACAGCCTGTTCGACTCCACCGGGAGAAAGGGGGTGCCTGAGAGATGCCTCGAGCAGTGTCCCTGCAGGGAGAAACCGGCGGCCGGGGGGCGAGGGTGAGCCGGTCCCCCCGCCCCGCGTCGGCGGGCCGCTCTCCAGAAGGGGTCAGCGCATCCCCGGTGGAGCCCCTGCGCGCAGCGCGGGCCGCGGCGGGCCGGAGCTCCGCAACGGCCGCGGGCGTTGCCGTTCGCAACACCTTCTGCCTGTGGAGGGAGAGCGTCCCTTCCAGCTTCACAGTGAGGAGGCAAAGTATGTGCTGAATCAAGTCGAAGGCTCGCTTACGGCTTTCCGATGCACACGCGCGGACTCTATGCGGGGAGGCAGTTCGGGAGGCTCCGATTAAGATCAGCTGTGTATCTGAATTCCCTTTCCAGTCAGTAAAGCCAAGGGAGCCAAGAAAACATCCTAAAGCAGACATCTCCTGGCTGGCTTCCTGAATCTTTCCAGACCCCTTTGACTGTATTGACGAGATCCCGGCTGACTGTCGTGGGGGCTTAGACACCGGTCTCGCACACTGACCTCAACTTTTAGCTGTCTATATTTTGCGCTGAATCCCATCAGCTGACTTTCACAGCGGGATTCAGTTGCCTCGGTATAGGCTTTTATTTATTAGCAGTACTATTTTAGAAGCCGTCGCATATTCACCTCTTCCGCAACTTCCACCTGCCCAGGAGTGGGTTTCCCTTAAATCGTATCTGCCAGCCCTATGCAGATGTCTTAGATACCCCCAAGACTCTAGAATGGTACTAGGCACCTATATTTTAGGGAATTGTATGCCAGCCTTATTCTTTTACTAGTAGTTGCAAGGAAGAAGCAGTAGCAAAGTAAAAGCTAACTTGTCATTTCCGTTTTTATAAGTTACAAATGCAAGTCCATCACTGTTCTTTCACTGAAGGTACTGGGTCTTCTACATAAGACAGATAACTTAAGTTGTAGGTATATGATTTTGAAGGAAGACTAATGCATCGTTACTAAAATAGTTCATATTAATAAAGAAAAGATATCACAAGAAATACTAATTCTTTTAACTAGAGGTGCTCCAAGACATAACTATTCTTAATCTACCCAGCTGGGGAACAAATAGCTGAGAAACCAGAGCAGCATTGGCTACCTAGATTGTCCTCCAGCATCCTTAATCATCAATGAAAAGGTTATAATCATCGTTTCTCCTAAACAAAGGCTAATGGCATCCTAGGCTAAATCATAAAATGTTATAATCAGGACAATAGGAAAAATTATAGTAGGTTTCCCTCTCCAACTGGTGGCTGGCTCAAATCCTCTGTTAAGCCTGCTTTTGTCTTCATGTGGATAGTTACCTAATTCAAAGTAAAAGCAATGCTGGTTCTGCCACAAAATGGGCAATAGGCAGTACATCACTACTACACGCAGCCCTGGCCAGTGCATACATGCAGTTCTGAACAACTTGTAGCTATGAAAAAGTACAAAAATCAGGCAAATGTTTGCAGAAGAAGTATAAAAATAGTGAATTGCTCTGTATATGCAGGGACTTAGCTCTGTGGGAAGGATGAAGCTTTAAGCTCACAGTATGTTTGAATGGGATGAGGCTACAGATGTATTTATTCACAGTGAATAGATATGTAAAAAGGGATCTTAAAGTAATTTCTGTCATCTCTGTTGGAGCTAAACAAGAACAAGGAAGTATATGAGCAAGAGTCAGTTACATGGAGGCCTGTTTTCCCCCTCCTCAAAGGGTAGTACAAATTCAGAAATCAGATTCTGGTAGCACTCGGGAAGAAACTACTGCCAACTGTTTGGACTCCTGTAACAACTTGATAGAAATAGGTTTAGATGGCTAGACATTCTTCATATATTTTACTCACATTGAGTTAGGTTGATGAAAAAGTAGTACAAGACAACCGTTTTGTTTATTTTTATTTTTAGACATACTTGTAGCACCTCTGACTTTTCACCTTTTTCTGGAGCACTGCACAAGGATTGATTTTGTATTGATGTCCCACTATTAGGTGAATTTTCTGAACTTGCGCGGGTTCTGGCATTTCTGGATACCTTTATGGTGTTTTTTAATGCAGTACAATGCATAAAGAACCTTGCGTTCTCCTGAAAATCTTTTCAAAAGCCTTCTTTTCAGCTTTAGTATGACTGTTTCAGAGATGGAGAGCAATTTAAATAGTCATTCTGATGCTGAATACTCATTTAACATGTTGCAGCTGATCCTGGTGGAGTGCTGTGTACAACTTAAGTATCAACAGTGGGGTTTCAACAGAGCTCAGAGTTGCTGCAAATTTCAGTTCTTGGCAAGAATGTCAATTTTGTATGTGCCAAGTGTCTGTTATTTAACCAAGCAGAGGATATTGAGTTACTGTAGCAGAAGCAAGATGTATGATTCATGTTTGCATATCCTTCTTCAAAACAGAAACAAAGAGATTTCACTTTTAATACATCATGCTTCTCTCACTAGCCTTTTCCCATTCACATTGCCATAATTTGGCAACAAAAATACAAGTATTAAGTATTTATTCACTTACTTAATGAGATGGGTAGCAGAGCATGCTGTCAGGTACTAAACCAAACTAGGTAGGACCAAACGCTGCAGCAGCATAGTATGCTTTTTAAAGTTGTACAGTGATAGTCTGTGTTGTTAAAATTCTGCCACTATCAAATAAAGTTTATTTTGAATAAGAGTTTAAAAAATCATACTTACAAAGCAATAATGAATTTAAATCGAAAGTTTTATTTTAGGCGCTTTTGCTGGTTTTGGTGGTGATGAGGTTTGATATGCTTACGCTTGGGGGTTTTTTTGATAATTCTTCCTCCTATTGCTTTTGAAAAGATTGCCTTTTCAAAAGATGTATTTGGGGGCAATTTGGATTTGATGCTGGTCCTTTAACGCTTTATCTTAAGACTGCAGTCACTGTCAGAACAGATCAGATCAGCGCCCTGTTTAACCCAGTTTTGTCAGTGTGCCGCTGACCACCACCGACTGCAGCGGTAAACAGGGCAGCGTGTGCTCCCATCTGTGTCAGCTCCTGCGAGATACTCAACAATTCACCTGGCTCCTGCTGCCCGCCAGCTCTGCTTGCTCACTGCTGTTGGTCGAACGGTGTTAACAAGCTTCTTAGGACCTGATGAAGTTTTCTACAGAAATGCTAACCAGATTTTCCTGATTCAGCTATCCTAGCTGAGGATGGTTGTTAAGGCCATTCAGCATATAATGAAGTGGGTATATGGATAATTAACTTTAGGACGGAGATTATTTTTTCTGTAAGAAAGCTCAGCTGAAAAGAAACTTTAGAGTATGTTTCATTTTTGGTTCCAGATTAATTTTCAGGAGTGGCAACTGACATGAATTCAGCATTTATCTCTGGATAAAAGGATGGACTGTAATAGCATGACCTGTCCTGTCTGCTCTATGGCCTTACCCCACTCGCGGGGTATGCATGCAGAAATAACTGTGACCCTTGCCTTGAATCCCTGGTAGCTTTGTGTGATTAGAGAATCGTGCAGTTATCTGCACTGCCTCAGTAGGTGCCAGAACTTGTCGTACATGAATAGGTCATGGACAGGTCACCTGTGGATAAGTGACACTGCCATGGACCACAGAAGCATATTAAAAAGTAACGTGTACAGTCTCTTCAGTTCATTTGTAGCTATACTACATTCATTTTTACTACTTTGAATTAAGATCCCCAAAATATTTGAGGAATTATTAGTGGTTCAACAAGGTGAAAAGTGTGGTCATCTTAGGTCTGTGTGACAGCGTTTCCAGTACTTTGTCTAGCACACTTTTTTTTTTTTTTTTTAAAGAACCAATTCTGAATAATTTGAAACTCCTGGATAATTGTAAAGGTGACTTGACGTAAAATGAATATAACAGTTGTGACCAAATAACAGCACTTGTTCTGCATTTCATCGTAACTTTGCAGTATTTAATGTAGGATTTTATAGTTCACCTTAGCTTCCTGGTTAGCAGGAGGCTTTGGTTCCAAAAACGTTTGTTACTGACCTTTAGGTCTAGAAAATAGGACAGGAAACATCATGAAAACCAGTTTGACACAGTTTTCATATTCTATTTGAGGTGGGATTGCATGGTGACAAACTGGGGGAGAGGAATTGATGTGGAGAGGTTAGATTTTATCAGCCATACTGCACTGCTCATGGGAGTCAGGGTAAATTGGGCAGCTTTTTGCTTTCTGTATACAATTTCCAAATAAGGATGTTATGCATTTGCACAAAAGGTTCTTACTAATTCTTCCATACCCAAAGATTTAGGCTAAAATAATCTATTCATTGATGTTACTGTTATGGAGTGAAGCAACCAAAATGGTTAAATGCTTTCTGAAGCAATTGAGAGGCCATATTGTGTATTTCAAAATTGGAAAAGGCTCACCCATAGGTAGAAAAACTGCAGGCATTCATTTGTCGTGAAGCTTCCCAATTATTTTTTTGCCAATTTACTTTAAAGTTTTGTTGACCTTTTTTGTTACTAATATGCAAAAATCAACTTTTATTTTGAACTTCTTGATATTGTTTGAAATAAAAATGATATCTGTGCTTACCTTCTGGGATTGGGGACAGCAATTACAAATGGATAAAGCAAAAAAAGAGTTTCAGTTTATTCTGTACACAGATGTAAATTGAGTGGGTCATAGTAGGGCAGAAGTGAATGGGAAAGTTTGCCAAAGAAAATGATAGTAGGCTTTATTGTCTAACTAAGATGAAATGCATATGTTCTCTTTTTTGCATTCCCCTTCTCGGAAGTTTTCTTACCAAGCTTGGCCTTTTTTTTTTTTTTTTCCTTTTAGGGATCTTTTCCAGGTTCTGTACCATTTTATCATAATAGGCTCCTAAAATAATTTCAGAAGTTAGATTTTCAGTGGGCATCAACCGCCAAAGTCCTGATTTGAATCTGTGTCCTTGAATCTGTCATGAAATTGAAGCTATAAGACATAACTGTATTTTTCTTGAATATTTCATTTTAGGGGAAAAAAAGCTACTTATATATGTCATAGTACTGAGATGTTTGGATTTGGATTCTTTTAGAGGAGGAAGAGGTATCGTTTTGGTGATCAGAGCTGCAGAAGTAAAGAGAAAAGTGAAAGAAAATGGTTTCAGTAATGCATAAAATTGAGGAACTGACACAAAGGAGACAAGAGTTGAAAGAAAAAAATGATAAAGAAAACCAGCAGATGGGGATTTGGGGGAAACCAAAGTAGTAACAGAAATAACCATGCTTTGTTTTCATGTACTGCTTGGCCTTAAAGCTGTGTTAGGCTAAAGTGTCCTTTTTATCAGAGCAGTGGGTGTTGCAGAGATTATTTCAGTGGCGAGTCTGTGCAAAGATGAATGTGCTTCTGTTTCCCTCTGCTGATTAGCACAGTCCCAAATGGCAAGTGTGATAAACCCTGATCTTTTGATGCCCCTTTTTTCCCTTCAACTCAAAGACTTTGAGATCACAGGGTAATTTTTTTTTAGCCTAACAAGACACCAGTGTTTTCTCCTGATTCTTCATAAATCAGACTTTTAAAATACTTAAGACGGTGTCCTTACATTTCCTGTTTCCATGGAATCTATAGAAGGTTTAAAGTATTCCAGGATGCCCTGCCAGCCCTTAAAGCCATTATCAGATTTCAGTCTCTTGCGTCTCACTTAGATCTTCTGAGGTATATTGCATAGCCGTTTTCAGTTGAGCAACTCTGCATGAGGAGCTCTTAAATGATGCCTTCTAAACTTCCTGTATTCCTTTGATTTCACACTGGGTCTATTTTTTGCATCTTACTGACATTTGTCATTCCCTTGAGGCAAGTACTACAGCATATACAACACCCACAGCTAGACAATCACAAGCCTGGACCTGTGACTACTTAAAGCAAAGTCTTTTTAAAGAAAAAAATGAAGAAAGTGTTCTTGTAGTTAGCTTACTGAGATAGCATCAGAGGGAAGGCAGCTGTACAGCCACTTTACATGAGGACCGTCTTTCCGAAACTCCCGTTTCCCTATTTTTGTTTTTAGATAGCTTCTTTTAAACCCACCTGTCCTAACCTTTTCCTCAACTTGTCCGGAGTCGCTGCAGTGCAGCATGCAGACTAACGGGACCGCTGATTAGTGCACCTGACAGCTCAGCTCTCTTGCTGTGCATGAAGACAAAACATGGCCACGTTTAAGGCAGGACTTGTGCCATTTTCTTTGGTGGAACCAGGCTTCGGACCTGAGGGCAGACAGGTCAGAAATCATGGCTGACTGGTTTGGCGTGACAAAGCAGTACAGCTCAATAGGATAAACCTCCTGGCCAAGGAGAATATAGCGAACTTCAAATCTTTACTGTAATGCTGATGTTTTGTTTTTTTTTTTACATGCCACCATTGAATGTAATTACTGAGAGGTTTTTGTTTTTAAGAATCCTTTTCTGCAGCATGTAATTCAAGAGTTCCCTTGTGAGCTGTAAGTGGAGCAACCAGTAAGTTGCTTGATTGTTATGTAGCGCTAAAGCATGACATAGCTTCTGTGCACTAACGCAACTGTTCTGTTTATTTCATTTAAAATTTCAAAGGAGGAAAAAACATAGCAAGTAAAAGAACGCAGCAGACCGGCGCATAAAAAAGAGATGATTAGAGTCTCTAACTGTAGGACTAGAGAATAGAGGTTTGACTTCTGGAAGAGCAGGCAAATTACAGTTCGGGGCAGTCGTACTAGAGAGAGAGCTATGACAACGGCAGTTTGTCATGAGATATGGAAAGGCTATGCTAGACAGCCTGTAATTATGAGCAAGTTTCCATGTTTGGCAGCAGTAACGTCTGAAAATATTGCAGCATCCATTGTTTCTTGCCAGGCTATGGCACACTGGCTCCCTCAGGTGTGCTGGCAGATGTGTTCATGACTCCACGCTGTGAATCATGGTTCAGTTCCACCGAGCAGTCACTCAGCGTATTTTTTAAGGAAGGACACAAGAGGAGATTTGGTAGATTAGGCTGCCTGAGCTGCGTCATGGTGTGGTCCCACAACTGCTGCGCTGGCACAACTGCGGTAGCAAAATGAGAGCAGGAACAGGAGGGAAGCAGCAGTTGTTGCACAAGCTCTGTAGCTGTTGAACTGCAGTGTAGCTACTTGTCAGGATGGCCTTAAGTGGTCAGAATTGCATATTATGGAGTATTTCCCAAATCCTTTCAAGCTTCAGGCACGGCAGATTGCTGGGCTTACTGTTCACTGCCTTTCGGCATCAGGTCTAGTCCTACGGGCGAGCGCAAGTTTGCAAAGAGAAGAACTAAGGTTCCCACCTCCTCCACCTTCCGCTCCCACCCGCTCGCCCCTTTCCCTCTGCCACACCGGGGCCCGCGGTCGGGGCTGGGCCCTGGGGGCAGCAGGGCCAGGGCGGCTGTGGCGGGCGTCGCAGGGACTGGCACCTGCAGCCCTGGCCCGGCTGGGGTGCGGCCAGCGGGGGGGCCCGGCCTTGCCGCCAGGCCCTGACAGCTTCTTCTTGATGCGTTTTGGATGCTTCTCTTGCTGCCTTTCTAGCGTGCTGCGTCCCTATGGTAAGTGATCTGAAATCTGATTGTATCTATAGATGAAGTTTTTTTAGTTTTTTCCTGCTCAGCTCCCTTTCTGGAAGAATTTTTGGGACGGTGTACTTCAGTTGTCCCAATATTCCCTGAATTGATTCCCATTGTTTCTAAGAAAGGTTGGTTTCTTGTTCACGTGAGCCTCGTTGCTGACGGTTTGCCGGGATAACACTGTACTTGCTATTAAAAGTAAGGCATAAAGGCATTGAATATGACCCAGCATTCGGCAGGAAACCTCTGAAGAGCATGCAACAGTTGGCTGGTGTGCTTTTGGAAATCTGCTGAGTAGCACTCAGATTTTGTCAGATGAGGGGGTTTGCTGCTAAGCACCGCTCTCTGGAAAAGGACAAATAATTGTATGATAAGGTCCTTTTGCACTAAATACTGTTCAAGCAGTAACTGTTATTCACATGCCTACCAAGTATGAGAAAAAGTTCTCCTGTTCTTCACTAGAATCAATCCTGGTTTGCACTGAAGCAAATGAGAGCAAAGCTGAAGCAAAATCAGGGCTAGGGCTGTTCAGGTAAATCCATAAACTTAAATAACAATAAGAAAGACACAGAACAGAAAAAGGATAACTATAATTAAATAGTGTTAAAACATTGTTAAATATTTAAGTTCTCTTTGTCTTACACTATAATAGGCTTCACAGGTAGGCAGAGCCCTTTTAAGCATGGAAAGTTAAAGGAATAAGAAATGCTGTTCACTTACTGTGGATGAAATCCAACCCTGTTGGAGTCAGTGGAAGGTCAGTTATTTAATTTGGTAGGGTCAGGTTTCTACTGTTTATAATGACTTACTGTATGTTTGGACACCCTTTCAGTACAGGAATTAGCTTCCACTAGTTAAATATTTTTAATACTTGTGAAGATCAAGTGTAATCATTCTGCAGCTCTTTGTATGTGCTGAATGTTCATTTTATTTCCTAAATTATATCATTTTCTGGTAGCCACTGACAATGTAACTGTCTCCAGCCCAGGTTTTCCCCTATGTTTCATATTTTATAAGGAAGAAATAGGGCTATTTTGCAAAACTGCAGGAGAAAAGCTGGGTCTCTTTCAGTTTTGTGGAAGATACTTGTCTTTGGATAATCTTTCTTACTGTGTTGAGCATAAATGCCAAATTCCAGTTTGAGTCAGTTTACGTCCTTTTACAGCCAGCCTGTTACAGCAAATTGACTGTAAATCAGGAAAAAACTCTCTCAGTGTATACCAAATGGAAACTGCAAAAATCTTTGTGAAGGAGTAAAATTCCTGAAAAGCAACTCTTAAATGGAAGGGTGATTTAGCAGTTTTAGGTCAGCATTAAAACAATGGAATTGCATGTTGATTGATACTGCCATGTTTAGAAAGCTGCCAAAGAGTTAGCTATTGGCAGAATTATGCCTTGCAGGGTTTAAAGTCCAGTACCTGATGACCTCGTCTGCATTTGTCATTAACTTGGGCTTTCTCACTGTCAAATCCCTCGGGGATGCATTTCATTTCCTTCATACTAATTTTCCAATTTTCCTTTTTTTGTTAAGTGAGCAGTTTTACAGCATCTCAGATGTAATTTCTACACGTATGCGGTGAATTGCCAACTTTAATTTCACTTGACTGTCTCTTTGATAGAATATTCCCTACACCACAATTGTTTTTATAATTCCAGATGGGTAATTATGGGCTAGATGGAAATGCTTTGGGGGAGGCAGGAGAAGTAGGTGGTATGCATAGTGAGAAGGGATTTGAAAAATGCTATTGGGATTGGCAGGGAAATGGAGAAAGGCAGAATCTTGTGAGAAGAAGTTGCTATGCCTTTAATTTAGCTTTAATTCAAATACATTAATCCCTATACGTTGGTTTTTTTTAACGTTGTATAGTACAGCTAAAAATACACCAGTGATGTGTACAAGAGGAAGAAAAAAAGGCCTAGCTTTTCCTGAGGGGTATAAAGAGTCTTAAGTCTTCCCATTTTCCTAGATTCTTGTCATCTGTGCACTCCAAATTAAATTGGAATAATAAATAAAAAATCTACTGTATAGCAGGGCAAAGGTTTCTTCTGTAGATCTGTCTTGTTAGCAAGTGTTATACTTCTCTGTGGAGATGCTTACTGATTCCTGCTGATTCATTATGGCAGGAGTGGCTCGTTAACTCTTGCCAGAAAGACGAGTGACAAGTGTGGCTTTCTGGTGAAAAAGAGCAGAAGGGCTAAGCCTGACCTCAATGCAGCGAGTATAGATTTTGCTCAGAGCAATGTGGGAAGCTGACATGGGAAGTAGATTTGGATTTTATCAAGCCAAAATTGTGTTTCTAAAAACTTTTCAAGCAGCTGCTCAAACATCCTGATCTAATGAGATACAGGCAGACAAACTGCCAGTTCAGCTAAGCACAGGGAGAGGGCTTGAGTGCAAAACTTGGAACCGCGCTTCCTGCTCCGTGAAACGTTTGTCCTCCTTTTGGCAGCTTGCTTGATGGGATTGTTTGACTTCATATATCATGGTGATTTATATGGGCTAGATCTATGGCACAAAGCTTGACTGTATGGAAACTTTGTGAGAGAGCATAATTTGATCTTGCAGAGCAGGCGTACAATTCATAAGGTAAATTGTGGTAACAGTTCCAGCTTTTGTAGTTCATTAATTTACTTGCATAAATGTGTATGTGTGTTTTTATATATAGTGTATACATATATGTATCATAGTGTACACATATATATATATGAAGCCCACACTTCTCACTTTTAGTCTGCTGTTCCTTCTGTGTGTTTTATTACAGTTGTGTGCATAAGGCACAATCAAAATGTATTCTGAAAGGGTACAAAGAAACCTCTCAGTGCTCATGGTTGGAGTTTGAAAGGAATTTTTCCTACAACAAAAGGGAAGTTTCTGGTTCTCTTGACAGTGTGAACATTGGCTTGCTTTCATGGGCTCATCAACATACATTTCAACTAATAAGTTTACTGGCTTTTCAAGTACCCATGTATACTCTAGCCTTCTGCTGTCTGTCTGTGGCACACACTTTGAATGCTTCAATGGCTGAAATATTTTAAGTAACATTTGTAAGTTTGTGCACTATAGGAGGTTTTTTTCTTGTCCTGCAATATAAAGAAGGCCAAACTAAATGGCATAGCAGAAGTCCCTTTCATAGATGGTCAAGTAAAGATGATACTGGCAAAGTGTAAATGAAATAAAAATTAATTCAAATGAGAATATTTGAACTTTCAAAGTTGTAGTTCCATAGCTTGCTTATTGAGACAGCAGGTAGGGCAGCTGTTTATTTCAGTGATAAAATTGAATGGCTTTCTTAAAGTTTCAACATAGCTTTTAGATATCATGGCACATTCTGCTGTGTTCTAATGGTGTCTGAATAGGCAAGATTCTTACAGTGCAAAAGCATTGGCTATTGATACTCCTGTGCGTAGGGGGAGAAGAAGAAATACAGTAGTTGCTTCAACACTTATCTGATGGCTACTACTATTAAAATTTTTCTGTTAGTCCAGCAACTTGTAATTTTCCTCTCTTTTCCTTTCCTTGGTCTACTTAATGATAGAATAGACTATGAACAGATAGGCTGTTGAGAGAATGTGCTTCAGCTTTCAATTACCCTGCATGTTGTAACATCACCTAGGAATTAGTTAAGGTTTCCATTAAAGTTCATGTAAAGTATCTGTTCAGCTACATATAAGTAAATTAGCACTATGGTAAATGGTTTCTCTTCTAACTACTACAGTATACCCTAAACATTACTCTTTTCCTTTAGTATGTTGCTTGTTTCAGAGCACCTTCTGCACATGTGCATTTCCAGTTACAATAATTCATATATTTTGTACACAGTTTTAATCACCTGAAAGTCTGAATTAGTCTTTTAATTATTAATAAGGTGAAATCCATTGATTTTCTCCAGTTGTTCAAACATGAGTCTGGCCTAATCCTGCCTCGGGCTTTGAGGGGCACTGAGATGAACAGCAAATCCTTGAGCTAAACATTCATTTCATGGGATTTAAAGGGGGGGGGAATCTCTTTTTTTTTTTCTCCTGTGACCTTTTCTTTTAGCTTTTCCCATTGTCTCATATGCAAACATATATTGGAAAGCTGTAATTTTGTGATGATAAAAATAAGTGAAAACAGAGTAGTTTGAAAAAATTGTTCAATAGCAAGGTTATTGCTTACTTAAGTCTACCCAATTTATGTGACTGTCTGCACAACTGATGAAAGTAGACCTGTGCTGCAGAAAGCTTTACTACTGAGACTAAGAAGTTGTATAGCTAATAAATGAACCTGCAAGTGTTCTAGCACATAAAAGTGCATAAGATAATGCAGGACTTGTGTGCTGTGTTAATGCACATGTGTATGTCAGGTTTATCCTATGATTAGTGTCAGATTTTCCCTTTTGTGTGAAGGACTCTTTTCACTAAAGCCTCTGGCTCAGCTGCAGGTCGGTGGTTTGATGCAATTTTGTCACAGTTTATTTCTTTAATTGATCTGATCCTCCTTGTTCTTTACATATGACCCTAATTACTAAAACCTGGCATCCATCCATCCTACAGGAGTCAAATAATTTGTTTTACTCCTTTATCTTTTATCAGTTTAGTTTTGCTTCACTGCAGACTCTCTCATGTTGTATTACCATAAGAAGTCTCTTCTATGAGATCTGAATCCAAGCTAAAGTAGCTTTAAAAGAAGAGGGGGCTGGGGAGCAGAGGGGGGAATAAAATTCAGCAAATGCAGAATGTGGTTAAAAACCCCCATGATTCGTTAGTTTCAAAATATGTAATTTGAACCTGTCCTTGATGCTTTTCTGGAAATCAGTGCCAAACTTCTGAGCTTTACTCCATTGTTTTCAGAATTTTTAGCCTCTGAACAGATCCTTTCCAACTGCTCAGCGTCCCTGATCTCAGGGACTTAATTCCCAAAATGATATAAGCATTTCAGAAAGCATCCATGAATATAACAAGTTCAAAGTGGCAAGTATCAGTACCTCATTTGTGCACAGGAAGACGGTATCCATCTTCTCTGAAGAGACATAGTGTTTTTCACGGCTGCCACTAAAGGGAAGCCTCCTTTGGGACCTTGTTAGATGCTTTCATGTGAGGACCATTTGACCCACTTCTGACTAGTGAGCAGGCTTAGAAGACAGTAGTTGTTGGGGGTATGCCTTTGGCTGGTCTCCTCCCCCTCTTTGCAGTGAGAGAAAACCCTCAGTGGAATATATTAGGGATAATAACAGGGTAAAAATGTCAGTTAAAGAAGGGTGACGGATGGAGGTCCTAGCCAAAAGTAATAATAATAATAATAAACAAAAGTCTTCAAAAGGTGTCTCTATTTACCACAAAACAGCATCAGGATAACATCAGATGTCCTTTGTAAAACACATGAAAAAAAGAATACTTGTAGAACTAACATTTGTTTTTAATAACAAATAGTATTAGTTACTGAATATCACTTAACGTGGACTTTTAAATTAAGCCAAAATTTTCTTTTAACACTATGAAATCAATTTAATGAGATTGAAACATACATTGTTTGGAAGAAAATTAATTGGGTTTTGACTGCCTGTTACCAGCAAAGAAAGGAGGAGAAGTGCTTATGAAGAGTGTATGTTTAAGCTATCTGAGAATAAGGTGGTATAAAAAGCAGCTTTATAGTAGGGAAACCATCAGCAAAATAGTTCAGAATACGTACCTGTAACAGATCCTTTTAATCTGATTTCTAAGACCAAAAAAAACCCAACCCCAACTTTCAACCATAATGCCGTTTCTTAGCCAAAACAAAATACCCGTTGTTTTTCCACCAGTGAGTGGATTCATTTGCCAAATACAGTAATTTTGGTGTTTTTCAGTAGGGTAACTCCATTGTTAAGGCAGCTAGTTTGAAACAGGTAATATCAGTTTTCTTTTAAGATATTGAAGATCTACAAAGGCTTTTTAGTTTTTTGCATGCTACTACAGGCCTTCATGCAGGTACCAGTGTTTTCTGGATTATGAGATTATTGTATTCATGTCCCTGGGAAAGCTAGTGTTGATGTATGATTTCCTCCCCAATCACCTTGAAATATGCAAGACCGGATCTACAGCAGTGCACGTGGAAGAGATCAGAAATAAGTAACTTTTGAAAAAATGATTTATGTTAAGCCATGTGTAACTACATGAAATATGAAATATTCTCCTTTCCTGCCACTGAGGTTCCTCATAAATAATCTGTCTGACTCTGTACAGAACAAAGTAATAACTGTATCAAGAGAGAAGCCACAGAAACCGATTAAATTGTTGTGGCAAGTAGAAAACAAACAAGAGAGCGCACTCTTTATAAAACAGAAATTTCTGCTATTGCTTTGTACTTGGAAGTCCACTTAAACATTGGCTCTTTAGATTGTTTTTCAAGTTTTTATTTGTATTGTTGAAAAGAAACTGGAAACCAACAGATGAATGTCCGTAAGAAAAATTCTTCCCCAGCATCTCTTGAATGCTTGTCAGTACCTTTCAAATAAGGGTATGACTGAAAAACCAACCCAAAGGGATAAAACCAGAATGCAGAGGCAATGTTAGGCCTGAGGAATCCAACAGGATGTAAGATGAAGACATCTGTAGCTGAATAAAGACGCCGCCTTTAGGAGATTATCCTGAAAATGATTGCAGCTGCCACCAGAGAGCAGAAGTGCCAGATGCTGCCGTAGCCCCCGGGGAACCGGCTGTGTGTGATGAGTTGTCGGAGACAGGAGGGTTGGAGGAACAGGCATCCTTCTCCAGATCTTACAATAAGAAATCAGACTGTGACAGCCCGACCCTTAGCCTTTGTCACCAGTAAGGGAAAATTCGCTATAGGCCTCTTGCCATCAATTATCTTTTTTCGGCATTTGAGATGTGTCTTTCGGGAAATAACTACGATGGTACTTTGTATGGATGGTAAAAGCTCTTTGCATAGACTTTGAACTGAAAATGTGTGTTGCTCCATGAAGTGTTAGGATTTTTAATTTGTTAATTATATATTTCATACCTTTGAAAGCAAAGTAGCAGCATTTTTGTAATAGAGGTGGTATATCATGGCAGGAAAATTAAATATTTTTGTTTCATCAATTAAGTATAGCACTGTTCACTTTATATACAGGAAGCAAGTATGAAGCTGTGTCTGCTCTGTGAAGCATTAGAATTAAGATCAGGGAAAGCTGAAGAAGCTCTTCAGCAACGGAGAAGCTAAACATAGCTTCTACATGCAGGAACAATATGCTGTGAGCAAAGTTACTGCAGTTCCAGGTTTGTTCCAGCAAAGTTTTGTCCAAATTTTCAAATGAGATTTTTCTGCATCTGCAGATATCTCACACTCATCCTTTCATTTTGAATGCAATAAATAGCATGGTAGCAAGTTAGCCCAATATCTGTAATCAATTTATTGACAATGTTCCAGAAACACTCTGAAAATTATTGCTGTTATGAAGAAACAGATGATCTTTCTGATTACTTCCTCAAATCTTTGAAGAAAAGGTATGTATGATAGCCTTTACCTTTATGTAAATATCTTTTTCATCTCTTTAATAGCTAACACTAAGTGTAGTTTTATGTTTGTCTATTAGGGCAGGTATTAGAGTAATGAATTTAGTGCCTTTAAAGCAGTTTGACCTCCTTTTACTGTTTAATGCTAAGTCTTTAAAAACAAAGAAACAAACAAAAATCCACAGTTTGACCTCCTTTTATTGTTTAATGCTAAGTCTTTAAAAACAAAGAAACAAACAAAAATCCAAACACCCATAAATGTGAAGAAAAGCTTGAAAATGTGAACTCAGAGGCATAGAAAATATAATGTTTTATTAATTCTCATCTGTGTCATGTATGGAGTTTTTATATATAATGTCTAATTTCACAATTTTCAAGCAAATTCTGTGATTTTGGCATGAGTTTCATGATTCTGAAATGCTCACATTGACAGTGAAGTGCTGGTTAGTAAAGAGCCTAACTCAACCAGAATGTTCAAAATTATTTTAGAAATAGTTCTTAAATCTGAATTTCCACTGCAGTAACTGTAAATCATTCTTGGCCATAAGAATGGTACTGGTAAAAGCCTAAGCATCTTATTTTTAGCTCAATTATTTGATTAATATAAGGAATCTTTCACACACAGTGACAAAACATATTCCGTTTCTATACATATATTTGGGGTTTGCCTCTCTCTGTGTTTGTAGATAGTTACATGTATTTCCTCATTGCTGTGTAATTATGTTCCCATGTGAATGGCTCCTAAAATGATTCAACCTTCCTTAAACATTTTTGACACCACAGTACCTTTTCTCAGCTGTACATAACTGGGGAGCTTAGAACCAACAACTGTAAATTAGTGCTTTCAGATTTATACTACCAATTTTTTAAATGTAGTGCAACTGAAAGGATATTTATGATAATGTCATTTAGAAATTCCAAAGGATGCCAAAATGATTCAGGTCTGTGTGTCTGTAGTCTGATTTTAATATACTTTTTGTTAAAGGGGAAGTTTACATATACATGAAAAGTTCTGTTAATTCTTATTTTTTTTACTTTTTTTGTTGTTATCTGCCCTCTATATTTATATTGCTATCAAACCTTGATTCTGGTGTTACTAATTCCCTCTCTATTGCTGTGTTCACATCAATTATTTTACCACACAAGCACTTAATTATGCTATAAGTAAGTCTTTGCTCGCTTGTTCAACCCACTCAGCATGTTGAGTTCCTGATTTTAATATCTATCTCAAAGTTCACCACATGTCATACGTCTTATAGACAGAGTTTATAGAAGATAACCCGTATGTCAGATAATAACATCACCATCCTATGCTGTTGACCTCACCCTTTGACCTCACGATGGATAGATTGCTGTCTTGCACAGTCACAGTTGCTAAAGCGTTCTGTCCACCGCCAATTAGGATGGATGTCCTGAATTTTCCAACATATACAAAATACTTTAGCCAATCAGCAGTAGGCTATTGTGCCATTTGTCTTCATCTTGCCAACTTCATTTTATGTTGTGAGGCAACCAAGGGAAATGGAAGCACTTTCCTGGTCAAAGCCACGTTATGTTGCTGTGGGAGCTAAAGGATGAAGATTTTCTTCTATGTTCTATGAGTGATAATTAGTTCAACATAATGATGGCAGATCTCAACCATCAGGCTTTAAAGTGATGAAAATGAGAAACAACTTTGTGTGTCAGTCATTTTCACCTAAACGCAGTCTACAAGTTGTAAACAGGAAAAATCATAACTCAGTGTTATTTGCATAGAGTTTGAGAAAGTGTCCATGTTTTTTATGTGTTATACTTTTCTCATAACATCAATGTTAATCACATAGATTGTATTCTGTTCAATGATACATGGATCATAGTCTGTTCAGCGATACACAAATTTGAACTCAGTCATTTCTGGGTTGATATACATAGACACAGATAGCTAAGAAGAAAGTATTTGTGTATACTTTCTGCAGGCTGATTTTATTAGACATTTTAGAAGAAGAAATATCATGTTTAACTCCTCAGACAAAAGAGTTGTCTAGTTCCCAAGTGAAAATATCTATGGAAACATTCTATAAATGATGCTGGCCTTAAATTATTTTATAATTATCCTGGCATCCATCCCAGAAGCAAACGAGATGATAATGCAGTTCACCTGTAGAAGCAATAGGTCCTCACCAGTTTTTAGCAGTTTTTGTCCACAGCCTTGTTCATAATCTGAAGCTTCTGAATGAACTTTAAGAGCAATTTTGAAAAGACTGTACTGCAGCAGAGAGTATTTGAGCTGACAGAAATTTGAATTTGCTTTGATTAGACTCTGCCACTGAAGAAAAGCTAAAGTTTCTTTGCAAAGAGCAGATGAAGACAGCATTTTAAACTGCAGCAAGCCTAAGTTTCCTGCTGCCGTTATCAAACAGCATCTGTTCTCTGTTTTCTGGGGTTCAAATTTGTCCAGTGTCGTGTGTTTCTTAGCTAATTACTGGCAAAGTAATACCCTCTTGAGGCAATTCTGGATTCTGGAGTTAGATTTCTATGTAGCGTGAAGTCTCTGACTTGCCACTTACTGTGGCTTTATAGGACTGTCTATATCAGAGCTGCCAAAAAGGACTGTAGACTTGTTATCTATAAGTTTGATGTGTTGTTAATCTAAACTCTTCTCAGCCTTAGCTGTCTCCTTTAAGCCTTGGTAGGTCTGTTGGGATGCTGTATCAGGCGGCCCTGTGAGAGGCTGAGCCGCTATTTCACAGCTGAATCTGCCCATTCTCTCTCACATGAGTCAGTAATAGTTCATGAGTATTTGCATCAGAAACTGATAGCTCTCATAAACTCATGGGCATCTGACCTGTATTGATCTTTAGAAAGAGATCATTGACCAAAGATAAAAATGTTGTCTCTGTGGAGAGATGTGCAAGTAAAATCTTGCCGCAGACACAAACCCCAGGTAATCCCTGTGCAGATCAGCACTT
Source organism: Harpia harpyja (assembly GCF_026419915.1). NCBI lineage: Eukaryota > Metazoa > Chordata > Aves > Accipitriformes > Accipitridae > Harpia > Harpia harpyja. Next base: position 31,382,266 of record NC_068947.1, read on the forward strand.
CTACATAACTGTAATCTTTTTGATACTTGCCCTCACCCCCTCTCCAGCATTCCTAACTAAGCAATGATTAGATCAATTTCTGGGGACAACACTAAGTGGTATGGAATCAATGGTAGGAAGTAAGGGCAGAAGAAAAAAAACTCCTGTTGGTTTGCTCCCCATCTCATTACCTGTGAAGGATTGCTCCCTATTGTATATTTTCTAGTGATTTGTCTGTTCTGCTCTTAAAAGTTGCAGGGCCTGAGTTTCTTCTACATCCCTTGAGAGACTGGTCTAATGTATCTTCCTGTCAGGAATTTTGATCCATCTTCTTTCTTCTCCTTAAGACTGTTTTTTTCTTCCTTTTTGTTTCCCGGTTACCCTTCGTTATGTTATAATAAATGTAATTACTATTTGAACATGTTTTATAATGAACAGATGAGCTTTTCCTTTCTAGCATATATTTAGATTTTTACTTGTATTTGCAGCTTCTAAATGAGGATTTTAAAAATCTTTTTAAAACTCTTTTACAGGCCCCAAATAATCTTTGTCTTATTTATCAAGTTTATCAGTATGGGTTTTTTCTAAAAATTGTTAAGAAAATAAGGTAGGTTTGTTAATGGTTCCCCAGCACAGCAGTATGGAGAGGATTTATAACCATCTGGCTTTGCCACTTGGCACATCTTAGTGTAACGAAAACTATGTTAGACTTCCTGTAGACATTTCTTCAAATGTATATCTAACTTTTTGTGTATTAATGTGGTTTAGATGTTTTTTCATCCCCTTATGCCTACTTACTTTAGATTATTTCCCCTGCAGTATGTTGTTCACTATTAAAACTGAGTATTTTTTTCCCTTGCATATCTAGGAATCATTCATTGTTTGTATTATTTCTTCTATCCTAAGTGACCAAGCCAAGTTTTCAAAGAGTTTGTGATTTCTGTGGCTTCCCTTTGAATTTACTGTTAAAGAAATTAGGAAAAATATAAGAATTTTATTGTTGAATAAGTAAAGTTTTTAATGGAGAGGCATGTAAAATTACTTGTGTAATAATGCAGGCACTACAAAGAGTATGTTTTACAAAGTTTTTCTAGCAATTGAACTAACAGCAAAGTGGTGGTATTAATTCTTAACCCAGTCACCAAATTGAAGTCATCAGTAAGCAAGCCCTTTTGTTTATCAGTATAAAAGAAATCCTATTTACTCTTTTTTGGTCTTTAGAAAGTGACGGTGTGGGTTTAGCTGTTATTTAAGTTTTGCATTCTGTAGTTTAAAATTGATCAACAGAACTTTTTTCCATGATTTCTCTCACTTCATCCATTTGAATATGTATAGTGGTAGTAATATTACTCTGTCAGTAATATTAGGGGATTTCTACTGCAGAAACCAATTTGAAGTCATACATCTCCATTTTGCTTATCCAATATACGTAACAGTGAAATTTGAATACTGGCTGGATACTGCATCCTGCAAATCCTGTCCAATTTCCAAAAATCTATTACTGCATACACATTCAAATTGTTGATAATCTCAGCACTGCAGGTTTTACATCAGTTAACAGCCAGGCAAACATAATTTCAAAAAACATGAAGTTGTTTGTGGAGATGAGACATACTTAAATATTACACCTTCTATCCACAGAAGTGGAAATCCAAGATCTGACTTTCCTAAACCTAATTTCATGTAAAGAAGGAAGAACTGGCCAAAATAATTGAATCTGGTTATATTGCTCTATAGTTAGTATTTTCCCAGCATCTAAATATTTGCTTGGACCTACTTACACTTCTGCTCTAGCTATTGCTGTAGCAGAGGAGAGCCCTCTGGGCATGCCTATGGCCAATGAGGTGATGAAAAGTCAGTGCTTGGATGCCTTGGACCACTCACTGGCATAGAGAAAAGGTATTTTCAGTGGTGCATCATGTAAACTTAATCTGATGGAGGAACAAGCCTAATTGTGCATAGAGGAGTAATTTGTGTTTTGAACTGAGATACAAATTCTGCTTTCCTTACAAGCCAAGATACTGGCAAAGTAAGAGTATTTGCAAAGATTGAACACAAAGTAACAAAATGCACGGTATCTGTCCCATCTTGCCAATGTTATTTTCATACAGGTCCTCCAGAAAATGTTATTTGTACAAAAATAGCACATTTTAGGAAAAAAATTGAATACAGCATCTGGAGGGAAACCTGTGTCTTAACTGCTGTTTCAATTCTCTTCTGTTTATTTTCTCCTAATTTTCTGTCACTAACTAGCAAAGTGGCATCATTCAAAGTGAGACCAGAATACCGAAAGCTGAAAGGCACAATAAAGGTTCCTTCTAGAGTTCTGTCATTGACTTCAGTCGGAGTAAAAGAGACTATAAAACCTTAATTTGAATTCACTAAAGGCTTATAAAAGCCTCTCAGATTTTAAATGGCTTGATTCAATTTGCTGGTGCAATTTCATATTTTGGTTCTGACCATTTCTTCACGTGTATCCTGGTAAAAATCAGGTGTTATTTTCCTGGGGTCTATTAAAGTACACGTCTGTGTCACTAACTGTACAGTGTAGAGAATCTAATTCATTGTGCCAAAGGCAATCCTAGTTTCATATTTAAAGGTGAATTTCTATCTATTGGTTAATGAAAATCACTTTTTTCCTTTGTGAATTTCCTTAGTTTGTTTCTTAACTCTGAGCTGATCCTTTCCAAATGTCATTGTGCTATGTGGAGATCCTGGATTCATTAAAAATGTTCCGTTGAGAACTGGTAGATACTTTACAAATGTTCCACTTGTTTCCAGGTGACCGAGAAACCTAGGCAGGCAGCTTATCAGTCAGCTTTTCATAAAACAGTCAGCCAGACAGTTTTTAGTAAAACAGCATTTTGAATAGTTATGGGTGTTTTTTTCTTCCCCTTTGTTAAAGTATTTTCACTTAAATAGGAAAGCAGTACATTGGGGAAAAAAAGGAAAAATAACAATAAACAAACCCCATTGTCTATCAGAAAATACAATTGCATTTCTAAGATGTGCTTTTTGACTTGGTATATGCATATGATGAATTACCAAGTGTTTTATTTTCTTACAAATATAACCATTTGCAAATAGCAGTTGACCCACAAAATATACAGCTCTGCTTGTCTTAGAAAAGATTAGAGCTACAAAGAGATTTCTGCCAAAGCAGTTACCTCAAATCTCTGCAAGAACACAAAAAATGAAAGGCCGTTTGTTTAGGAAATACTTAATTTCTCCAGATCCACACAGTGAGATCATTAGTTTGTCTTTCATTTGTACAAATGACCCTCCAATGGCATATGGGCATCATTGTGGGGCACTGGGTCAGTCTTACAGCCAAAGGAAAATATTCAGCAACTACAACACCACCTTCCATAGCTGTGGTGCCCTGAGGGTGCTTGGAGAGATTTCGCATTGAAGTACTTTCTTAGCCCCTCCCTGCTGAGTGTGTGAGAGCTGATGAGATCACAGCTTGATATCAGATAACTGCAGGCCAAATATTCTCTAAGATGATAAATAACCCAGCTATATAGGTCGCTGGAAGAAAGCCCGACTTCTCTAAATCCAATGAAGGCAAGGTTTCACCTTACAGGTATGTAAGTAATCAATTCACTGTCAAGATCCATTTACAAAAAAAAGGTTGTTTTATTTGAACACAGGCTTACTTTTCCCTACTTGCTGATGAAACTTTGCTTTAACATTTTCAAACAAGTTTTTAATGTGTTAAAAGCATGCAGGATTACAATTAAGCTCAATAATTAGTCTAGTAATAAATATTCAAAGAGCAGACCATCATAAAGGCCTGATTAGGCTATGCATAAATATATATGATAAAACTACAGCCCTTCTGCCCTTTTATACAAAATAGGATACCTGCATTCAGATAAACAGAATGCTTTGCATTTTTTAGCACATCAACAAACAAACAAAATTACATAGGAAAAACGCAGTATTTTATACAGGAATGTATGGAACTTTTAACATATAGATTGAAAATATCTTGATGTTGTCATTTGGGGAAAGCAAAATCTTCCACTGTGTTCATTTACAGTAAGAAAGTAGGACCTTTATTCCATTCACTGCATGTCTTGCAATATTAATTTTTTTTAAGACTCAGACTTCTTTATGGTTTGATTATAAAATCAATTACAGTAGGACACCCTATGTGAATAGATTCAACTTTTTTATTTGTCCTTGCACTGTTGTCTCTGACCAGCAAACACAAATGTGTCCAGAGTCCTAAAAGTCCCTCAGAGCAATTACAGCTTAAGTATGTTTTTAAAACAAACAAATAAAAGCAACCATTTGCAGCCTTTATCTCAGTATTAGCTTTCTGCAAAGTGAAGGGGTTTGTCAAACAGCCTTTGACAAACTTCCATTATGTATTCAATTTTTTATTTAAATGTTTTCCAAAACCTTATCAGTCAAGTAAGCAGTTACAAATTTTTGCTCAGAGCATAAGATGGCACCACAAGTGAAATGAAGCAGTGATCTGGAATAGGCACCAGTCACCAGTGAAATTACACTGTCCTGCCCTGAATGGCAGTTTTTCATCCGTGCAAACAAAGTGAGATCCCAGGGAAAGTTGTCTGTTCTTCAGCTACCTCCAATGAGTGGCAAGTGGTCTGTGAGCCTTTTCAAACAAGCAGTGTGCGTTTCCTTGCTATTGTAAGCCTTAAATGAAGCAGCAAATAAACAAGTAGATTAAGGAATTAGGAAAACTGTCTGGGATGTCTCTTAAGAAGGTAAGGCAGCCCTAGATGTTAGTTAAGGATGCAAATACTGTAAAATGGTGTGTAGAAAAAAAGGCCATGACACAAGTAGTTCCACAGAAACTTGAATTTTTATTATATGACCTTCCGTCCTTAAGGTTACAGTAAAACTCTTACACTAACAACTTTCTTTCATAAATTTCATTGACACTTGCAGTGCAGATAAAATCTCAGGTCTTGAACTTTAAAGCTGAGTTAAGACCTCAGTGAATGCATTTGATTTAAGATTCCAGGGTTTTGACATAAACATTTCCTAATCCTTTATGCTGCACTATAATTTGTTGCCAAGTTTTGTTTTGATCAGTTTATGTGTTACATTAAATCAAGGTTACCTTCCTAAGGAAATATATTCCTAATTTTTCAAATGTGTTTCAGGTCAGAGGAGCTTTGAAAGCTCATATTTTGGTTTGCTTTTATTAATAAAGCACAGAACAACTGAAAAGGCATATTTTTAATTGGTTTCTCTGCCAGCAGACAGAGTAGTAGCACATGGCAGAAAACTTTTTTCTTTGGTTTGACTATTATATTTTATACAGAATCTGTAATCAGCTTGTGCTTAGATTTGCACAAAATCTGACAATCCGGTAATCTTCAAGGCCTGCCAAGAGCAGATGAGAACGGATAAAACAGAAAAAGAAAGCAGAGTCTGAATAATAAAGAGTGTATGGGACAAGAAACAAGACAACCTTGTGATCTATTTTTAAAATATATATTCTGTCTGCTTTATTGCTGCTCCCCCTCTGCTCCCAATTTGCTTGTGCTCTAAGCAGGGATGCGTGCAGGAGGGGATTACCTCTCACAATGGAGGAGCACAATGGTGTCTACTGGAACAGAGTGAAGATCCTTTTTTGTATTTTTCTTCTGCCATTCATGTTACCAAAGGCTGGGTTTTTTTCTTCTTCCTCACGATTGATGTTGTCATAACCAAAGTTAAATGTTGATCCTTTGACAATTGCCTGATAAAGAATGTGCCTCTAAAACTGTTAGACTGCATGTGTGGAGCACACGTGAAGATTATATAGTATCTAGTTAGCATTGCTAATCAATATGTAATGCATATCCTTCAGCTAATCTTTTTGAGCAATTAAAGCAAATTCAAAAGAGAGATTATCATGTGTAAACAATGACGGCTTAGATATCTTGCCTACTGGCCTAAGGTCTCGCCACAGATCCTGCAGAGTTTACCTTCTGTATCAGTAGTTAATTAAGGTGAAACATGAGGTAATTAGGGCTAATCCCAGTGCTATCCTGCTGGCCTATTGCCTCTCAGGCCATGCCCTAAACCAAAGCATTTTCACAGCTTGTGAAATGTTGCCATTTTCAGAGCAGATTTTAAAAATTGATGCCCATGTTTATTACAGACAGTGTTCCTAATCCTTTAAGGGAGCTACAGTGAATACAGTCCAAGTGGAAAGAGGGAAAGGGTGGCTTCATTTATTTTTCTATGGGTTTGAAAACTGCACTGCTTATACAACTTTACACTAGAACATTCCTTGTAATTGACAAGGGATTAGGGGGATTAAATTTGTACTCTACACTTGTTTCCAACTGCTTGTGTGAAGCCGCTTTTTTTTGGTAATGCTTTACATTTGTCAACACAGGAGAGGGATGCACACTCTTAGAAGATGAGTTCATGCACAGACATGCCAATGTGGTATAAATTAAAAGATGGATCATGGTACCTTGAAAAGCTGCCTCAGAACAACACAGGGGTGTTTTTCCTCAGGAACAGTTTGGCCTTCATGAAGCAGTAGAGAGGCCCTGCTGAGTTATGTCTGATCTGTGTCCTTCAGGATACATATTCCATTTGCATGAGGAATATTTCAGATGCTAGAGATGATTTTATTATTGAAAGAATGGGTTTAACTGCTCATTAGATATGTCTAACGTACACAGAAAGGCTCACCCTTTTAACAGAAAACACAAAAGATTTATTTTAAACCAATAATAAAGTAAGTATTCATCCCAGAAGGCGTTTTATTAGGCTTTTAAATTTTTAGCCTAGCTGTAGCATCTTGAGACACAAGTCAGATAAAATGACATAGTTTTCTAATTAGCTGCAAGTTAGTATGAATACACTGTCAACCAATGACCCTTGTTTCTTTTGTACTTCCTGACTGTAGTAACCTGATCCAGTGTTTCTGACTTGTATCTTATACCGGGGAAAAATTTAGGTCCCTGTACTCTTGTACTGGAGTCATCTCCAATAGACTTGGTTCCATGCAACTCCCAAAGCAGAAAAATAAATTAAAAAAAGAATGGGAAGAGGTAGTCAAAATGCAACACTCAACATTTATGGAAGGGTATTTTTGCTCTCAATTGACCTGTATTTGTCTACTCTAATTCTAAAATTGACATAATGTTTATGATTACACTTTGGTCATTCATCCCTGCTTTTCCAAGAGTAGTATTTTGCTCAACTCTGCCATACAGTTTCAAGTGTCTGATAGTGCCTTTAACGAGTCAAAGAGCTGCCCCTCTTTGACTCTGTATTAACAACTTGTTTGATTGGTTCTTTAATACTGCCTTCCTCAGTTTTCAGAAGCCAGGGAAGCTGAGACTGTCAGTCTTCAATTCGGTATCACTGCCCTGACTACTGGGGTTTTTTTAAGTGCCAGAGAGTGGATGGATAAATTTCTCCAATTCTTTGTCATCCAGTTTGTTTTTCTAGTTGGAATCTTTATTTTTCTGAGTGTCATAATCCTTACAGTTTAGAAGAATAGGTATTAAAGTCACAGGCCTAAAAATAAAAGGTTCTCTCTTAGATTTATTGTTTTTCAGACATTTAATACGCTTTTTACTTGATTTCAGCTTCTAAAACTGGAGGAGGGTCTTTTCATTCTGCATAAATGCAAAGCGGATTTGCAGCATGACATTTAGAAGTATATTGTATGAGGTCTGCTATTGATCCCTCTGGTGGGGATGAGTGCTCAGAGGGAATAAATGGGCTGCTTTTATGAGGCTCCCTGTCATCATGGATTTAGCTGTTTCATTTGCAGATTCCTGTAAATGTTTGCCTGATTTATGGCCAGTAATTTTTGTTGGAGAAGGAATCGACGTATCGTCAGCAAATGACTGCGCGTCGTTAATACTTTCAAGTGGCATCTGAAAATGTTCATGCACTTGCATTGATCCAGACTGCTTCCCACTTTACAGCTCCAAATGTTTTAGTGTTTTGTTAATATTACATACATGAGACTTGGGACGCGTTTCATTAGTGGGGTGTGGGGAAGTGTTAGAAGAATAAATCATAATTCAGATTCATTGTGTCGAGCGAAGTTTAAGCAAAAAAAAGAACAGACTCAACTTCAGTATGTAGCAGTTCCACCTGGTAGCCTGAAATTAATTTTGCCACATTTCACCAACACAGGCAGTTGCTGAAGGTACTTCCCTGGTTAAATATAAAACAGTGGGCTAAGTCGTAAAGACTCTGTAAAACTTTTCTAGATTTAAACATTTTCAACTTGCGTTCTTGGTCATCTTCAAAGCTGACTGATTATATCCTGATTCTTGAAATTGTTCTTACAAAATTTTATTCTTTGCATCCTGTTATTATTGGCAGTTAATCAGCTGAAACATCCTATAAGTAAGGTTAGTGTTTTGGTGCAGGAATTCACATGACTATGGTGGTTGAGTTTTTTTATAATAATCCATGAAAAAAATTACTGAGTTTTAAAGCTGATATGAAGAAAATGTGAAGCCCAAAAGTGTCTCTGTTTTTACTGTGAGTCCTCTGTGCATGTGATATCTGAGTGTGAAAATACTGGCTTTCAGTCTTTACACTGACAGTGAGATTTGTTCTTCAGGGAGGCATTCAGGTTAGCGTGATGGCATTAATTTATTTTTTTTTTAATCTACTGGTGATATCCATTATTTTTCTTTGCTGTTAATGCCACAGTAGTTGTTGGGCAGGTGATTTTATTATTTACTTATTCTGTATGTTTGATGCTAGTAAGCTAGTGGTCATGCTAGTAATATGGTCACTAGCTACACAAAGAACAGTGTACTTTCTTTTTTTTTTTTTTTGGTATAGCCTAGGCTATGTCTGCTTGGTATAGCTATTCATTCCTGAAAGATCTGAAGTCCAGGGCAAATGTGCTTTACACTGTGTGTTTAAAGGTGCCAACTACTTAGCTTGCTGGCATAGAGCTGTAATACTGTCTCCTATTTTGTATAATCTCTTGGGTCTCTGATACCAGTGCAGAACTGTGGAGTACTTAATATTAAACATTGAGATATCAAGTACAAAAAGGCTTTAGAGGAGCCTGTGTAAAAGTGTGAATGAATACTACTGTAACATAACTAATAACAGAAAAGGCATCTATTTCTGTAGGAAATCCTATATTGGCCTCACTACGCACATACACATTTAAATAGGAAGTTCTTGCAGTGCTTCCAGAATAAAAGATAGCATCTAAATTCACATTCCTTTTTGTCATTATCATTGAATATGCATGGGGTAAGACAGAAATTAGTAGCCATGAGAACAAATGTTAGAGAAGGATACATCAGGTGAATCACAGGTTTTTCTTAAGTAGAGTTGCTCCCAAGCTTAGCTGTACTATTTGTGACGAAGATTATTTGTAATATCAAAAGCAAGATAAGGAGAAAGCAAGCTACTCAAGCAGTCTTTCACTTCGAGGTTATCTGCTTAAATCCAATTCAGCACCAAGGTTGTTACAAAATGAAGCCTTCAACAAGTAGGATTTGTCTTGTTACTGGAACACAAGTACGGACAAACTTTTTCTGAAGACACTGATGTAGTCACCACTTTTGTGGCGATCCCAGGAGTGCCATAGTATAAATAAGAAGAGACAGGGAGGTAAGCTCTGTTTTCTAGAATCGCTCATCCAAGTCAGAGCCTACTTGTGATTCTTGGAGGGGGCATGTTATCTGAGTGACTTGTAGGTGTTAATATTATTATTGTGGATGTTTTTTTGTGAACAGATAGCATGTTTCCTTACTGCAGCCAAACCAGCTTTTCTTTCTGCTTTTTATGGCCACTTTAGGTTGCCCTTTATTTAGTCTCAGAAATAACAGTTTCACATAGAACAGGGGTAAATGGAATTATGTCTGGCAACTGAGTGGTAGTAAAGAGGTATTTTTATTATTGTGAATCTGAAGGAAAATGTATCTTGTTCATTCTTCTGTTCAAGTATTCCTCTTGTATAGCCAATGCTCCTGTGGAGGTATCACTTAATTAGTCAGAAATTTGCTGCGCATTGCCTTTATTATTCCATGCCGTGACTGCTCCACCTCTTTCTCACCACCAGCCTTCAGCAAAACAAACCCCCTAGAAAGATGAGCTGCGGGAAGCGGAGGAGAGGATTATTCATTATTAGCAATTGTTATACAGAGAAAATGTGCTCTGTTTCAAGCCAGCCAGCTGCCTTCTACATTAGGAACCCTGTTTAAGAGTATTTTAACCTGTCTTTAAAAAAATAAGCAAGAATGTTAAATTTTCAAAGTAAAAGTAACAGCTGGTTACTATGCAGATGAAATTGTGACCAAAGTCTGTGTTCTTCTTTAGCAAGGTATTCCTTTCACTTTTATTATGAAAGTGCTGTATGAGAATATATTTGTTTCCAAACTGACTCTCCAAACACTTTTCAAGAAGTTAGTGTCTTTTTTCTCTTTCAGTAATAGGAACCCTGAAGCACTGGTAGATAAATCTTCCCAGTGCCCAATCAGCAGGTGAGCTGGAGGAAACAAACTAACATCCACAGCTCCTGCTTCACAGTCTACCCATTTCCTCTTGTAATATACAAAAAGATAAATATATATTAATAATATTTTATACTTTAGCAGGTATTGGAGGATGTCAAAGTTCTTTGGTACTGTTTATCAAAAAATGGCTCACAGTGCTCCTGAAAAAAATGCCCATGCCAGTATGTGAATCTGGGTGGACTGTGAAATTGTTTTTCCAGATGCAGCCAGTTATAGTATTTCCTTCATGTCTCTTAGTAAACTGAATGAAACAATGGTAATATCAGAAGCAGCTTATCTTCTTGTTTCTTTTTCAGTATCTTTTACAATCTGGATTATCTGAAGATACATCTTTAATTTTTAGGGCCATATAGGTATCTGTACTCTGACAGAGCTTTTATTAATGCCTGATGAAAATATAAAAAAGGAGCATAATTAAGCTGTGCTGAGTTATTGCTGATATCAGAATCTTATGTTTATATTCTCTCTAATTAAGGTTTTGACTTTGCTGTCACTCATAATTTCTGCTAATGTATGAAATAAATCATGTGCTACTTAACCTTAAAAATGGAAAACAACAAAAAAAGTAGTTTTATTATATTTATTTCTGCTTTTTAATCCTTCAGTGAAGATGGGAATGTTAATGTATTGAAGTGGATGTATCAGTGGTGCTTTAAAAAATAATTGGCGTGAATTACTTTGAATACACCAGAATCACAAATTTGAGAGGAAAAGTGAGTAAATGCATGAGTGTAGGGTTTTTTTAATGTTAGGTTTCTGAGAAAACTTTAGATTTGAGCAAGCCTATTCTGTTTTATTCAAATAAAAAACAGATGTCGTAAAGAATTAGAAGTCTAAGTTGAGCTAGTGTAAATAGTAGCAGAAGTTTGCGAACCATTCAAAAAATGTAGCAGTGTAGACTGTTGGTTTCCAGTGCACAGGAATATTCCTTGGGCCGGGTTAATATAGTAGCACAGGCAGAAGTTGTCAGTGTCACTGTGCTGGAGAAGGATTGCTTTGGGGTTTACATTGGAGAAGGATTGCTTTGGGGATTATGCAGCTGAAACAAGCCCAGAGTGTTCTTAAACGCTGGAGCAAAGTTCAGCTCTGACTTCAGTACATAACCCAAGTAAAATGCAGTAGAGGTGAAATGATTAAGCTGTACTGCTGTCATATGTACATGAAGGTAACGCAGCCTGTTCAAATCCTGCCCACCCAGGGCAGTAACAGTCATCACGGACAGGCACTAAAACAGGTTAATATTTCAACCAATATGTCTCAACCATACCACAGAAAGCTTACGTTTTTGCAACACCTGTAGTTACATCCTTTTTAGTAACTAAATTGCTAATCTTTTTGGCAGCAATTCATGATGATTCATTTTTGAATAATAATTTTGGAGTATCTCTTTGGGGTCGCCTCTGGTCTCGAATAGCCTCTTCCTTCTGAACATCAGGAATTCCTTTCAGGGGAGAAGACATTTTTGGACTCATGGCATAGGTGTGAGCAAAGTTGTTAGAAACTTCATTTGAAGTCTAAGCCTGGAAGTAATGCCAAGGTATTTGGGCTTTAACTGATGCATTAACCCTAAACTACTGCAATTACTTTCTGGAGAGAGGACCTTGGATTACTCTAAATCTTCAGTTCAGGCTTCTACTATTCTTCTCATTTGCTGTCTTTTTGTGCCTATTTCAGCACCTCCTACAGGCTGATTAATGAAACCCCATTGCTGGCGGTCGTGAAATACGTTGCATGTAGCATCCTCCCAGCAGGAGGAAATGTTGCTTGTTGACGGTTGGCTGCACGTGAGGGAAAGCAGCTACCTAAGGCTGAAACTGTGGATGTTTCCTGCAGATAAAAGCTGGATGGTGACTACTGGCAAAAAGAAGAATAGACAAAAAAGCACAGCAGGTTTTTGGATGCATGAAGCATTTGCTCCCCAGCTGTCACTCTTGCAGTCTCTGCATCTGGCGTTCTGTTGACTCATTTCACCTGAATCAACCAGCCAGCTTGTATCTGTTTCAGTTTTCAGTTTTAACACATAACATGAAATCCTTTTCCTGAATACATCTGTACTGCATTAAATTCATAATTTTAATAGGCGAAAGAAATTATTTTGCTTTCTTTATTTACCAAACCTAAACACATGAATTCCAGATTTTATCTATTTGTTGGTGAACAGCATTTACATTTGGGCAGAGCACAGAACTTTTTAGCACCTTTAACTCCTTCAGATAGTTTTTTAAATAGTAAAAAAATATGAGTTGCTTAAACTATTCTTTTTGCTGTTTGTGCCTTATATTTCTCAAGAATGATTGTTATGCATGGTTGCACTGACTAGTCTCATAGCACTGGAAGATCCATACAATATTCTCTTGTAACAGAGACTAAAAAACATAAAGGAGGAAAATCTAAGCTGAAAGGTTTAAGAAGGAAACGTTTATTGGCTTTTTCTTTTGTGTTTTTTTTTTTTTTAATTTCTTTTTACATTTGCTTTTAACAGGCAGAGGCTTGAATCTTTTCACAGTTTGGTAATATTAGAGGTCACTCCAGTGGGAATAAACGTAATAAAAGGAAGACTGGTGAAGACAAAATTGCATGCATACATGTGCTCAGTTACCCATGTCCCTTATTGAACCAAAGACAATGACTATATGCTCATCCCTGTTGAGGACAGAGAAGATGCAGAATCTGCCGTCAAATACTCTGAAAGGCAAATTGGATTATTGTGCTGTGCCTTTTTATTGCCTGTGGTTGGATAAAACCACCTTGTGATTATTTAGGTAGCTCTGTACCACAACTGCACCCAGCTATTCTGGACTGAATGGCATTAAATACAGGGGAGGAAATACAGAGGAAACACAAAGAGAGGAGGGAGAGTGGAAAGAGTTAGTTGCTCAGACAGGTACCGCTGTGCACCCTAGCCACCAAAAACTGATGTGAGGGAGAGGGTTGGGTGGAGCTGCCCTTGTCTCAGACCATGTTCCTCCTGGAGCTTCTTGCTCCACACAGAGCCACCCCATGGGCATGGTGCGGTCCCTACCAAGTGAACAGGGTGACAGATAAAGGTAGGGAAGGATGTGATCAGTATCAGAGAACAGCAGGCACTGATGGGGTCTTGGCTTTGTATTTTGCTAAAAATACATGATGCATTTGACTGGATTAGAGTTAATGCTTCACTGGAAAACTGTGCTGTGGAAGTGCGTATATGTAATGCATAAAGTAGCATATGCAGTTCAGATTTTCTTTCTCTGTAGCTAGAAGCTTTGGGGCTTATGTTATAGTCCTGGATGTTGACAAGTGAAGCTGAATGTTGATTAGACACAGAGAGAGGAGGAGAAAAGATGGGATTATACAGGAAATGAACATTCTTATATTCACAGTTATACTTTTTGGATTTAGAATGAAATGGAAGAACTGCTGTACTGTGCTGCCTGCCTTCCTTTAAATCTAGGACTTCACACATATGTGTAGGTACACGCTCCTACATACATTGTTGTTTTTACAGGGGAGAATTAAAAATGAACCACTTCCAAAGGCATCTACTTCAGTGTCTTTCAAGTTCTCTGGCAACGTGAAAAGTAGTACCCAAGTAGGATTAAATGAAACCAAGAGTATTTCACACGTGACATGTTTAAGGATCTTATTTCATGTCTATTATTTCCAAATCTAAATTGAAGTAAAAATCAAAACATAAAATCATCTTTTGCAGTCTATGACAGAAAGTCATTAGAAGAAAAGGAAAATGTGTTTCAGAGCATTGTGCAAAGAGGTAAGAGTGCTTCTGGACAGAGATACAAAATAAAAAATTCAGTTTATCTCGAGGTCCAGGTACATTTTTTCATGCACAGATGCATGCAGTTTTAGAGTCTTATCTCTTGGTTTCCCCCCCTCCCCCAACCAAAAGATTAGAGATAAAATCAATAGGGTCATTTCCACTGATGCATGGAACTTTCAAAGCATAACACTGAATGATAAGAAGCAGGTTGTCTATATTTGATCTATTGTTGCGGTGCATGGACTGTCAGTAACCAAAAGAAGAGGGAAGAGTAACTCTGAGAAGTGTGTCAATTTTACTAATGCTGTGAAAAATAAGAATTTGTAAAACCCATGGGTTTTAATCACACTGTAGAGCAGATTTTTTAATTAATAATTTTTAAGACACAGAAATATGTTGAAAAGTATAAAGGTAACCTCGAATTTATAAGGTTCCAGAGTGGAAAAGACTTGGCAGGATACTTACAATTTTCAGATTGTTTTTTAGAACAATGTTCTCAACTAAGATGCGCTTTCATTGGTTCTGCTGATCTTTTTCTTACTCTCTGTAAGTATCATCTTGCTTTCATGGTTTCCCCCTGGAGCTTGCACAGACAAGATCATTTGAAATACAGCGGGTCTGCATGCTCTTGTCCCTCACAAAAATCTCACAGTAAAGAACAGCCCCAGACCAAAATCCTGCAGCTCCTTACAGTGTAGTGGAGCTTGGGCATTCTTCCACCCCAAGGAGTGAGGTCTCTAAGGGCCTCAGTGAAATAGGATTGGGAGGTCTGACCAAGGATCATTCTTGATAAAGAAGCATAGGTGGATTTGAAAAAGTTGCTCTAAATTTCAAAATCGGCATAGCTGTGGTGGTAAGAGTGATGTCGTGACTCCTTGGGCTTATCACTTGCCTCTCAGGGCCAATGCAGTTGGGCTTTTTTGTGGTATGGGAGCTAACTACTGCAAATGTCCAGGTGTGGGCCCCATTGCAGTCCCTGAGGCCCCGTGGAGGGACGGTGATTTGCAGCTCTGCCGCTCCCGAGGCTGCTGGCCCTTGCCATCTGCGTGAGAGCGGCATATGCTATTCAGAGCAGCATGCAGCACAGCAGGACCTGCAGCCATGCCGCTGCTGCCTGCTCACCTTCAGACATCTGTTACTTCCTACCCGGGAACTGGATATCCTTGTTCCACCGTGCACAGCCTTGCTACACGGCTAGTTTCTCTCAAAGCTAGTAGGAATGCTCATGAAGTAAGATGTTGTTCACTCGGAGTTTGCGTAATTGAATCTAGATGAAAAATTAGTGCACAACTCTCTCTCTTGTGTATAACCGTTAACTGATGGGAATAGGCAAGTTGGTTTGTTGTTTTGGGGGTTTTTTTGTAGCTCTTCCCTTCAATTTGTAATGTTTTATTAAAAGGGGAAAAAAAAAAAGTAGAGTTGCTGTTCTGCCTATGATTTATTTTTTTTTTCTACAGGACTTCTATCCTCTTTATTCAGGTTGTCTTCAGACTCAAGCAGGCACTTCTTTTTAATAACATGAAGCTTATGTTTTTCTTCCTTCCTCAACAGTTATTAAAGAGTTATGCTTTTCAATGTGAGTGGAGAGTCTGATGTAATTACATGACTCATGGATTAGCATTGTACTATATTCCCTATGCCTCTTATGCAGCCTTTCCTAGACTTCAGTAAACATTGTGGGCTTGGGACCTGAATTAATGTGATACTTAAAGACGAGTTCATCATGATGGGTGGTAGGAACGGACAAAGACAATCCATTTAAGCCATCTCTGGGGTCAGCAGTGCACTCACACTAAACTAGAAATATATATAAAGTTTGCTTGTGAATTTCAAGAGTTAGCAGTGATGGGATGCATTTCTTCTTGTGGCAACCGAACATGTTGTGTTTGAGTGGGTCTGTTCCTGCGGAGCTGCTTAGCCTGGCCTCTCTCCATAAAGTGTCTCAAGCCAGGCTCCCCAAACCAGTAGTTTCTGGAGAGCAAGGGCACGGGCTTACGAAAAGGAACCTGGGAAAGAACAGCATGGAGGAATAACATAGTCATGGGTAAGGAAATAAGAGTTTTCAGGTGATGTTTAAAGGATGCTCCCAGGTAAGCATAGGAGCAGGACACCAGGGAAGCAATCAGCAGAATAGCTTCGACCAAGTGAGGGAAGGAAAACAAAAAAGGAGACAAACCATGGTTTCCAGAGAGGAAGAAACAGAGAATAAAGCCAGTGCCCAAACAGAAGCCTGTCTCATTGAACTCGGAGCACTTTTTGCCTGAATAAAAGTTCTGTAACCATAAACTCCATTAACCCACAACAGGCCTAAAGGTTTTGGACATGATGCTCATAACTGAGAGCTGTTGTTCATGATGAGTGGCAAAGGATTTGTGGTTGTGCTGATTCTCTGCTCTTTCAATGACAAACTTGATCTGAAAAAGTAATAGTCCAGAAAGAAAACATAGGTTTTGTTGCTTTTCTGTTGTTCTTTTTTAAAAACACACAAATGCTACTTCTCAGCAGCTTCTCTGCCCATGATGTAGTGGTACTGATAGATTTTAGCAGATCTGCTTTGCTATAAACGACTGTAGTAGTAGAGCATCTTAATTTTATTTTGGCCAAGTTAGAATTAGTGTATTGCAATTAAAATTTTGCACTGGATGCTATCAAACACATCTGATTGGTAATTGCTAAGTGGTGATGTCTTCAGACACTTAAGAGTTATTATATGGTCTTAACCATGTATAAAATCTTAGCATAAAATTAAGTGTTACTCAAAATTATCATCCTTTACTTAAATTGGAGGAGAGGAGGGATTTAGCTGTATTCATTGGTGACATTCAGGTTTGATGATTTAATTTTATTATGTGTTTCATTTTAATCACTGTGTCTTTTCATTATCTATACAAAGTGAAAACTTTCTATGTAACCATTGGGGGCAGGATTTTTATGGAGTCTATTGTCCCCTGAATTTCTTTAAAATAGCCACCTACTCACAATTGAAAAGAGTTTAAAATCTTCTGTTTAACTAAAAAAGTCTGCATAATATTTTAGCAGCTTGTTAACAGGCCTGCAGACAGGTACTAATTACACCCCAATTTACAATACATCAGTTTAGCACTATTGATCTGTTAAAAAAATGAAAGTAAACTGAGCAAAAGCCAGTCTTGTTGCTGAAGGAATGATGTATTGATTCCATCTGACAGTGCTTTGTCTACAGATCAATGTAGATGTGCAGTATAGACCAGAAGAATGAGACAGGGTCACCAAAGGTCAGTAAAAGAACAGGGTGTCCCAGATTATTGGAGACAATGAAATGAACATATCATAAAGTAGACTTGATTGGTATTTGTAAAGGAATCCACCAGTAACAGGTTTTGTCATGTAAGATAGGAATAATATATTCTATTTTACAATTAGCTTTAGCTGCTATCTGTTTAAGAGAGTTAAGGAGGATTCAATGTCTACTCAGTAACCTGCTGACTGTGGAGTCTTACAAGACTGAAAAAATAAACTGCTTACAGCTCTACGTGTTTGTAAAAAGTGAAAGCTACACTTCTGAGAGATGTTAGTCTTTGTCCAACATAATAGAACATTTTAAAATTCAAATATTCAGAAATTCTTAATCCCTTAAAAACTTCAGCCCCTTAGTTTGATGGCTATAATTGCTGGTTTTGCAGTGCACAGAGATTCTAGTTCTATTACATTTCAGCTTTCCACATTGAAAAAGTAAGTAGGTATGTGCTGGTTTAATTCGACAACAGCACTGAAGTGTACTCGTACCATAGTGTGTTATTCATTCACGTATTTCTTGTGTCCTTGATGTCCTCTGAGACAAAGGGCTTTATATTTTAAATAGGGAGGAACACTACTATAATATGATTAATCCCTTACAGCTTTCATGCTTTCTAAATCCTTCCTCGTTCTGCTTTAGAAATTTAACTTTTACGATGAGGGGGATGTCTGCTCCACACAAGTATTATAATTTAGGGCTTAATCCCCAAAATTAATGTTTAATCTGCACTGCTGCCTTGTTTTAAGAGCTGCCGAATAGGTGTCATTCAAAAAAATTGCTTCCAGAGCTTTCTAATCCACATTTTTACATCAATGCTATGATTTCCTTAGGTTTTACCATATTTTGTAGCCAAGTGTCTAACACTGGGTGATGAAAGGTTGAGGGTACATGTTCTTCTAACATAATCACAGAGGAATGATTCACCACGCTGCCACTTGAGCCTCCCCTCTGAGGAATCAGATTTAGCACAGTTTAGAGTTATAGATGCATAGTCACTGTATCTCTTCAAAGCGTATAAGCTGCTTTGGTTCAAAGTGGCTTTGCAGCAAGGGAAACAATATCTGCACCTTTTATCTCAATCCCCCTTTTTTGTCTTCTGGGGCAAGATACTTTTTATGGAAGATGTGCTACACCAGCATTTAGTACAACTGCTTTTAAGAATAAAATTAGTTACAATATGAATTATTCACAATAGAATACCTTAGAGACTTCAGGTCTTTAAGACGGTCAGATGTGATCTGTCAAGACAATGTAAAGGGAATGTTTAAGCTTTAACAGAAAATGTTTTCTGGGACAGTGCTAGATACCAACAGTAACAACCTAGCTGAATTAAAAATTACTTAATATAGTGCATATATTTATGGCAAAAATTCCTGTTCCTAGAATGTATCCTACCTCAGCCTTAAAGAAATAGATATGTAAACAATAGGTGGGTTCTTCAAAGAGCTGTTCGGGGTTTTTTGTGGTTTTCAGCCTAGTCATAATTGGAAAATCAGTTCTCATACTTTCAAAATCCTGCAGAAATTTTCAAAAAAGGAGGTAAAGACGCTGAAATCACTGCTTTGACTGTTGGCCGGTTTTGAACTTCACTGCCTATGCAAAGTCAGGCATAGTGCCTATTCTTTTTTTTACCAACGTACTCTATTTGCCTTTGGAATAAGCAGGAATTTCAATTTTTTGGTATGATTAATCCCTTGTCATTTGTATGCATGGTGTTCATCACAATTTGTCCAAGCATATAAGGTAGGCCAGAAATATCCATTCATTTGTCTCTTTTATGAACATTACCTTATTAACCATGTTGGAAATATCCCAAATAATGCATTCATTAGAGGTACGCACTGTCTGAAATGATCACTTCAAAATCTGTCTCCCCAGGGGTTTGGATTTATACATACTGAGTTAAATGATTAATGAAACTATGGCACATTAAGTGTTCAGTATTTCAAGTTACTGGGAAGTTTTCATCAACATTAAGAAGATTTTGATTTAAAATATAACAGTCAAAATTTCAGTTTTCATTTGTAATTTCCTCTTCCATTTTGCTGCAGTCATGAATGACAGTATTAACTAAATTCCATTTTGCAAGGTGCTGACCCTCCTAAAAATCATTGCTTTTCTTAGGAGTTGGCGGTTTTACTCATTTCATGGGAAGACTTGGTAACTTTAAGGTTTTAATCCACTGAGATAAAGAGCAAGTTGACTAAACAGCACAAAAACAGGAGTGCATTTTTTTGATGTTTCTGATGGAGGACTCAAGAAATCTGATCTCTCCTGTATAAAATAACAGACATTTATTTTAAATAATACTTGTATCTCTTCCTGTGAGGTGAAAGTAATTATTCTGGAGTTTTTGCCATTAAGATTCACAGCAAATTTCCAAGACTCTAAGAGAAAGAACGAACAGGGGCTTGACTTCACCGTGAATGTGCACTGGAGATGCTAACAGATATATATTGGATGAACACGGTCTAGAGGCGTACATGCTCCGATACAGCTTTGAGCCTCACGCCGCACTGATGTTTCTGTAGGTCATGGACTTCTGTGCCACAGTGAAGGTTTCTGAGACTTTTTGACAACCCAAATTCAAAATACCAAATTGTCCTAAGCAGTTACCTACATATGTAGAGTTTGAGTAGGTTAAAGCCAACTCTTCCTGGCTTCAGGAAACAGAACATCTTTCCAAATAATTTCATAGTCTTTGCTGGGAGGGTTTTCTTACTGATAAATATTAACATTACAGATATATTCAGCTTGATACTCTTCAGAATTACTAAACGTGTCCCTTTGTACCTAAAATGAGGTAATGTTCTTACTCAAGGCAGCGTCTTTTGTATATTCAGTATCTTTTCATGGCAGGCCACTGTATTAAAAAAAAAAAAAAAATAAGGTGGGTGTTTTGATCCTGGTTTCTTATGGAAGCGAGGCTTGTGTGATCAGTGTTTGTCACTGTGTGTCTGCCTACTGACCTTTTTGCTCTCTGATTCTCATCATTTCAGTTAAATTTGACAAAAAGGTAGAAAAATTTTCATAGCATTAAGTTTACTTTTTGTGAGTAGATGCCCAGATTGAGAAGATATAATCTACTCTAATGAGGCAGAGAAGGACCCCAGTCTCTGCATGGAAATCTACAGAATTAATTGTTCTTTTTAAAGGGTGGAAATTAGGCAGTGTGGGAACAGTTAATCCCAAACAATGTCCTGCTAAAACTGTGGGGAAGATTCTGGTGAGCAAATGCCCAAGCCCTCATATTATCCTGATGAATTTTATCAGCTAATACGATACATGGTACCAAAAAAAGACCAATATTCTCGTGGCATTACTCTGGCTATTGCCGTTACTCCCTCAGAGAACTTTCTCAAGTGGTTTGGGTAGAAAAAGACATTCAGGAACGGGGTCCCATATGTCCATTACATGTAAATGAAGAAGAATACCTTACACTATTTACAGCTGGCTCAGAACCATTTACTTTAATAATGACAAATTAGTCAAATCTTGTAAATCATTAACGAGCAATTAACTTTCTTTCTAGAGTTTCAGCAGACAGGGCTGTTCTTATCACTGTAACTGTGTAGGAACTTTATCTACCTCCCAAAGCAGCTGACTCTGGTAGACGGCAATATGTGATAAAGGGCTTTGATATGTCACAGGTGTCTTGGGAAAGGAGACTGATACACAAATTGGCCTTTTCAGCTGCTGTTGAGATCTAGAACTGTTGCTGCCTTCTCTCTCAAATGCAAGTCTGTTGGTACAAATACATTTGTGCAACTTCGGTGGGAGTAGTACAATCAATGCAATGTACTTGTACAGTACGGTGTGTTCCCAGACAGGGAGGACAGCTATACTTTATACTTCATTTTGTACCAGTATAAAAACATCTGCAGCAGACAGGCTACTAATAGAGCATGACGTTTTTACATACAGACCTGGACTGTATTATATCTTACGTAAGAGAAAATAGCATTATTGATAAAAGGCTTTCACAGCTTGTTACCTAGAAGTAAGCTCCTACATCTCCTTTAGTTGCAGTGAGTTTTAAAAATACTAGTCAACAGTACAAGGGATTCAAACATTTATTTGGACATGTTGTCAGTATGGATTTACTCGATTACTCCTAGACTCCTGTCCTCTAAACTCCTGCCTTATGTAATTTTATGGATCAAAAAACTAAGCCTCCTTTTGCAGAAAGTTATCTTTAGAAAAAGCTACTATTATAAGTTAATTACTGAATTGTGAGTAAAATGGATGTGTGTGGTGTAAAATTAGTTTGTTTAAAGAGTTATAAATGTCTCTATTTAGTTATTTAAAGAAAAAAAACTAAAAATAGCAGTAGGTATAGGTGAATCTTTTCCGAATTATGCTTTCCAAGATAAAGCTGAAATAGGTCTCTTTTCTGGAAACCAAGTGGCAGCTAAGCTTATTTCTGCATGGAGAATTACTATATGCTGTGACTTGTATTAAAATGTTTGTTTTGTTATAACTTTTTAATTAGGTTGCCCTTCCTATGAGAGTCTCCCACTACAGTATTAAGAAAATGTTATCAATCTTGGCATAATTTCTAACTTCTGGCACAGTCTTGGGATTCAAAATCCCTAGAATGCAAATTAAATTAGGAACACCTCTCCCAGAGAAGATACATAACCTTTCCAAAGTGTGAGTAAGACAAACACGCAACGTTGTTCTCTGCTTTATCTTATTGGGGCGGTCTAATCCAGCCCAGGTCTAAGGAGTCAAGCCTCTACTGTGCCTAACAACTATGTCGGAACAATTTCTCTGAAGAAAATAAATGGGTTTCTTGTCAAGGCCATTGTAACAGAAGAGCTGGGGGCATTGATACTGAAGGGGTCATTTTTTTCCTGTTGTACACTAATTTGAGGGCGACATGTTGTAAATGTTGCAGTTTCTTAAGTTGTATGAGACATGACTTTGTCTTTTCCCTTCCAGATATTTTCTGTATGTGTCATCATCAGTCATGTATAAAGCATATAATCTTTTATCATCACTATGCACATTCTGACACTGTGGTGATTTAGTCTTAATACCATCCCTATTACCCTGTAAATGAAAATCCCATATTGTATTAGACACACAGTGTCTTGTTTTCCTGCCTAATCATTTTCACTGTTTATCTTCTCCATCATCTAGTGTTGCTTGCTTCTGTGTACTGAGGCTTGTTGGTAAGCTGTTTCAAGGAGTAATTCAGGATGTTAATTTAACTGAAACCAACGTTACATCAGTGGAAGTATTATGGGCAAAAAAACCAGGTAGGCCAGTGGTTTTCCCACAGAACACAGTTGTGACTGGTAACTATTCTCTAGAGAAGTCATTTGAGAACCAGTGAAAGAATTGGGACAGCCTTTACAGAGCCAGATCCTCAGGGTATTACTCAAGCAAAGTAACTATTGAAATATCAGCCCCCAAGGCTGAAGTCTTATGTGTGTATGTAGCTTTATGCACTGTGAGTATTCCTATTGACTTCAGTGGGATTACAGACAATGAGTATAGTTAAACATGTGCATTAATCTTTGGGGCATACAGGTCTTCAGAGTTTTCCCTGTTTATGACTGAGCACTTCAAGGTTTATTTTGTAGAAGCTCAGGAGAAGCTCCTTTATCCTCATTGTTCAAGGCTTCTGGACAAAGCGGGAGCACAGTGATTAGTGTTTCCAATTTCAACAGTTTTTAAAATAGTTTAGAGAATATTTATTTTGCAAATGTAGCTGTAACAATTAACAAGTGATTTTAGCCTTCATACGAAATACAGGCAGTTCCTGATGGCTTAACTGGCATTTTGAGAGAGAAAAAAATAATGCCATGTAATTATTGAATTTAGTTTTAAAAATGTACAGATACACCCAGGTATGTATTCACACACAGGCATGCATGTCCATACATACAATATTTATATAATTTCCCTGGGGAGATGGGAGGTTTTTTTAACGTATTGATTTTTACCTTTTCCCACATTTACTAAATGGACTAAGTAAATACAAGTAAAATGTCAGTTACTAATTCTTCTGTGTTCTTTTAAAACTTTGGATGAAACAAGGTCACTGTACAGCCATTTTAGGCAGAAGAGTTTTTTGAGAATGCGAGTGTGAATTACCATAAAAGTGGTTTTGCCTAAATACTAAAGGTGACTTTTAACTGAAAAACTATAAAGTACTTTGCTTCAATAGTAAAGATAGCTTTTAATTGAAAAGTATAAGTGAACCTACAAAGCAAGGTTAACGCTTAGTGGTATAATTTTATACATGCACTTTGGCAGTCACAACGGCTTTGATTCAACCTTGACTTCCTACAAGATCATAAAAAGGCACAGAATAATTTGTTATAAAAGAAATGAGGAGTACAAATATGAGTTGCATAACAAATTCTGAAGATGAAATGGTAGCGTTCGAAGGAAATGTAGCATTTTATGCTAGCACCATAATTCTCAGACAATGTTACAAAGAAAGAAGTATGGCCTGCAATTCGACCTTCCTCCTCCTCCCCACCGCAGCTCCATAATGATGTTTAGAACTTTACGGCTAGGTTAAAAAAGGTTTTAAGGAAACACAGTGTCCTGTACCTTTCTACAGGATACTGCATTCCTAATTACCTTTAATGCTCTGGATAATTGTGTCTGCTTCTTGCCAAGGGACACGGGTAAGCAATTGGTACTTTCATCCTCACATTGAGAGGAGCCCCACACAACTTGCTTTTTGGGTAATCTTACATGCCAAGCATTTTAAGATGATTGCCCACACCCAGTCTTGCCCCTTTTTGTTTCTGCACGCAGCCACTAAAACATTGGAAAGATTTAGTGGGTGCAAATAAGACCCAATGCTCCAGTGAACACAGCAGAACATACTGCTCCAATTAATGGCTTGCTGAAAGCCACAGGCTGGGCTTCTTCCTTTCATTCATGAATTGAAGTAACTGGGTGCTACTGTTTTATTCTCGCTTGGTATTACACTGCCAAGAAATAGATAAAATCTGCACGATAAGGACATTTTTTGAATAACAAAAAACAGAGGGTGTTATCCAAAGAGTATAACATCTATGTAGGTTATAGAATTACTGAGTATAACTTCGAGTAATCAGGTCTGTAACTCAGTTACGCCAAGGTATTGTCTTCTTTGGAAGTGTGTCTTGATTCGTCAAGTTGGTGAGATAAGCTTTTTATTGAAGTAGATCTAAAGGATCTTTGCTTGAACTGAAAGATATCATAGCTTTTCTTTCTGAAGACCAAAAGGAGATCACTGAATTATTTGCTAATTGTGAGAAAAATTTATATTAATTTTTTGTGTGTGTCTGGCAGTAAGCCACTAACTATTTCTCAGTAGCATTTAGTGCTGAGGAATCTCTTGGGAAGACAAAAAAAAAGTGTGCGTTAAAGCCAAAAAAGAAAAAAAAACATTATGTGGTGACACACACCTGGCAGACTGCATGTTTTGATGGCTTATGCTTTCTCTAGTAAAGGGTTGTCAGGGAGGAAGTAATATATACTAGCTCACAGTAATAGCCTAAACTGAAGACAAATTCATCTCTTAGATGCGCTCCATGTGCTTATATCATTTACTGTGATTTTTATTCTTATATCTAAGGAAAATTTTAGCTTATGGCCTAGAAATTTAACCAATTTTCACAATTCTTTGGAAAAAATGCAAGTGAAAACCTCTTAAGAAAATGTGATGTACACGAAGTATAATGTGTTTCTGTAACAGTGGGACATGTTATTTACTGATGCATTTAAGAATTTGTCCCTAAAATGCCATATTAGTTTCAACTTTTTAAAAGTTTTAACTTTTGGTTAATTATAGCAATGACTTCCATTTGTAGCTGAGCTTTTCTTAATGTTGTTTCACATGGAAAGTTATATATATGTGTATATATGCATATGAGTTTTAGTCTGGGGTTTTTGTCTGTTCTACTTCAGAAACAGAAGTGGTTGCTGTTGACAAATGGCGCTCTCTGTCCAGAGTTGTGGTGGTTGTAAAGCTGTGGCAGATTCGCTCTTGTAATCTGACTGCTATTGCAACAATGAAGTGCTTTCAGAAAATAATACAGGAGCAGCAGTGCCTTAGTAAACAATGGTGACTCAATAATTTTAGGAAATTTGGGAGGATATAAATATGGGAAAGAATGGAGACGGATCCTGCTGGATGACTGCTGTGGACTTTTTATACAGGGGAAAAAAAACTATTCCCATATGGCCCCAAATAGGCATTAAAACCAATGTACCTCTTCTTTGACATCTGTTAGAACAGAATGAGTCCATTTGAAATCCCCCAAACACTCGCATAGTGACAAAGTGTAGTAAATGAAGCAAAATGGTTTGGGGAAATGAGGATGTGTAAACAAGCCAGTCAGATGGCATTTACTTTCTTGGATCACTTTGGTATTTTTTTCAGGTCTGGCTGTATTAAATCTTTGTGCACAAAGCTGTATTTACTGCACTGAACATAGGTATTCCACCTTAAAGCACAAGGCTGTTTAAATCACATCTGTTTTGGAGCTGGTTCTCTCAGTTGTGTTTGATTTGCAATAGGCAGTGCACCCACTTAACAAAAACAACTATGTGAGGTTCTTTACTGTTGTCACTAGTGACCAGGCTATTAGAGGGGGCCTCTTTATGTATGCTCTAAAAATATTTGTTGTTCTCTGTTAGCACGCACCAGTTCGCTGCATGTACGTCAGGAGCTCATCATATATTTTTTCGCTTTGAATGCTTAGTAACGATGTTTGTATTGCTTTTTGTTCATATGCCATTTGACTGCAGCATAGCTGAAGGTGCCAGAAAAATTCCAAGTAAGAACACACATAATGTTGTTTGGTAAACTCCAGCTATTTGCAGTAATTGAGGACCTTCCTTTTTATTTAGAGTATTGATTTCTTACACAGTAGCACTCCTCTTTGTTTTGAAGGAGATATGGGGGAAACAGCTTTAGTCGATGGTAGATCTACTTTTATCTCTTTACAGCACATTCTTGCCCATATTGTAGTTTATATTTTGGAGGATATATTTTGGAGGACATTGGCCAGGAAACGAGTCAGATACTGTGACATCCACAAACTAGTTTGTCCCCGAAATGAATTAAACTGTCACTCAGCAGAACCTGGGACTAGCCTGTTGTTGAGTATCCTTAGCTCAGAGCAGAGTTTGAGGGTCAATCAGTATAATGTGATTTACCTCTGACTTAAGTGAAGAAAAGAGTTGCACCAAATGTTGTGAATGTTTTTATTTTCTAATCCCTTCCCTTTCATAGATTAACACAACATAAATTAGGGTGCATTAGGGGAGGAAACAGCCAGTATTTATACACATAACTCTTCTCCAAAATTATATCTAATGCTTTATGGTTTTAAGCAAAGTGTCTTCATATTGGTGATTTCATGTATATTTACAGTTGTCATCAGTGTTTTCAGCATGCTTTGAACTTTCTGAGAGCACATCATTTTTTAAATGCATAGACACTTCTGGGAAGCTCTACATATGCTTTTTCATTTCTTCTGGAGAGCCAATGCTTTTTTAACAACAGAGGATGCAGGAAACACCATGCAAATCCAGTTCTGTCTGATACCATTTTCCTCTGCATTATCCGCTTTGAGTAATTGCTACTTTTCTTTCCTGTAGAGTCATTACTAATGAACTGTGTGTGTGCATCCAAACTTAAAATCTTTAAAAAAACCCCCAAAACAAACCCACACACAAAACCCCAAGCACAGAAACAGTGAACAGTGTCTTATACTTAAAATTTATATTTCAGCTCAGCTGAATTTTCTCCCATCATTAACATTTTTTTTTTTAATCTAACCTGTAACCCAGAAGACTTACAAGCACAGAAACAAAGGGTATAACAGTAAAAGGGTAAAATTATCATATAAGTGCCTCAGTAAGGAATGTTTCGAGTATATCTTTTCTTTAGCATTCTGAACTTTGATTTTAACTTAAGGCTTGATAGAACCATGATCATGTTAAATTGTATTTTACTCATTATTTCCATTGAATCCATGGTACTGCTTGCAAGGAGAGTATTTCTGAACATCACTAAAAGCTGAGGATCCTGACTGCTTTGTGCATTTAAAGCATACTAGAGGAGAACAGTAGAGTTGGTAGAATGAGAAGGTAGGCTCAGGCTCTGAGGATGGATCTGCCACTCACATGTTGTGCAACCATCGACAAGTGATTTAATCTTTCAGTGAGTCTACTTTTGTTATTGTCGTGGTTTAACCCCAGTCAGCAACTAAGCACCACGCAGCCGCTCACTCACTTCCCCCCCACCCAGTGGGATGGGGGAGAAAATCAGGAAAAGAAGTTAAACTCATGGGTTGAGATAAGAACGGTGTAATAGAACAGAAAAGAGGAAACTAATAATGATAATGATAACACTAATAAAATGACAATAGTAATAATGAAAGGATTGGACTATCCAAGTGATGCACAATGCAATTGCCCACCACCCGCCGATCAACGCCCCATTAGTCCCCCAGCCACGATGCCCCCGCCCCCACTCCCCCCAGTTTATATACTAGACATGACATCACATGGTATGGAATACCCCTTTGGCCACTTTGGGTCAGCTGCTCTGGCTGTGTCCCCTCCCAAGTTCTTGTGCCCCTCCAGCCTTCTTGCTGGCTGGGCATGGGAAGCTGAAAAATCCTTGACTTTAGACTAAACATTACTTAGCAACAACTGAAAACATCAGTGTTATCAACATTCTTCTCATACTAAATCCAAATCATAACACTATACCAGCTACCAGAAAGAAAATTAACTCTATCCCAGCTGAAACCAGGACACTTGTATAGAAAAGCAATAAGAGTGAAGTCAGAGATGCGAAATGGTTTAAATACTTGGGCCTCACTGTGAAAAGAATACTGATAATGATATAAACATTAATGTAATTTGCTAATTTTATTAGCCGGCAGCAATTGTAACCAGTTTTGCCAATCCCTGTCCAAAAATGGACTGCATTTTGATTTAATCAGTTTACTTTGGAATATTGCTTAAGGGTAAATCTAACAATCCAATGTGAGAAGTCTCATCATATGAGTGATTTCCTTTGCACAAACCTGTACTAATTTCCATAGGAGCTCTGTGAACAGACTACTGCTAAGATAGTCTTTTGTGTTTTCAGGATGAAATATAATGATTTAATATCCTGTTCATATTAAATATCCTAAGAGTTGGTGACTGTGGAGTTTAAAATATTTCAAAATATAATTCTTGTTTTTTAATGATACTTTAAAAGCACAATAGCTTTGCCAAAAGGACATTTGATTCTAAAGCATGGGACACTGAGAAGCTGAGACATCCTTATAAAATCCAACCCTTAGGAGTGTTGTAATCAATGAGAACTGAAGACAGTAACAGATTATGTCTGTAGGCTCTTAGTAATATGTGATTTAGAGAGACAAGTGTGATAAGGGATATGCATATATTATAATTACTAAAATACATACAATAAGAAAAGTAATGTATTGACTAGGAATTTTGTCTGTGTAGGCTCAGGCTGTGGTTTGCAAATGGATTTATAAAGGGTATTTTTGCCCCCCAGTTAGGAACTGACCTTTCTACAATTCAGGTTTGGAGTGGGAAATTGGGTATTTTAGCCATGTGGCAAAAGCATATTGAAAATTGTAAAAGATGTCTGTATTTTTTTTAATTTCTCTTTAATGGTAGGTCTGTATCTTTTATTAAAATTGTGGTTTAATCACATGCCTATCACAGCTCAGTGAGAAGCCTCAGAAGCCTCCTAAAACCACCTTGCTGGTACCTTTTAACACTAACAGCCTTGCAATTTTTTTGTTGTATTAAATTTCAAATGCTTATACCCTGAGATTGCAAGTGTTTAATACAGCATCCATGTGCTTAGCTTGCAACATTTAAATTTATTTTTATAAAGTTATTGCTGCGAAAAAAATGGTGAATATTTGTAGTCCACTGACTAGCTAGATCTCAGACAAGAAAAGTAAGAATGCTGGTAATCTAACCATCTTTTTTAGTATTAAAAGGATGCAGTCAGGTTCCTTGAGAAAGTGGCAACAATAAGTTGAATTAAAGATGCTTTATTTTGCTTTCTCTGATGGCTTCACTCTTGTACTGAAAATGATTTTAGGAAAATAGGATTGAGACCCACATTCTGGATCAATAAATCTATTCTCCAGCTATTCTGGACGTGACATTGTATCATCTCTTTCACAAAGTTATTGAGCGAGCTCCATCTGAAAATCTGTTTTATTCCTCCACTACGCTTGTTAGAAAGTAATTTCAGGATCTGATAGCTCTAATAGTTAGGGGCTTTCTAATCTCCAACATAAACTTATTTATGGCCAACCTATGACTTTTGTTTTTATTCCCCTAATGTAAATCCTAATTTAAGTAGCTTTTTTCCTCCCTATTTTTTTTTACAGGCACAGTTATAGAATTTCTATTATAACAAACACAACATTCCAAATTATGTCTTGAAGACCACCTCAGATAATAAAGCAAGAGCTATAGTTAATTTAAATCCCAGAGAAAACTGTCCACAAGCTTCACATCCTCATTACATTTATGAAGAATTTTTAAAAGAAATGTAGATTATTCCTGTTCCATTTCACTGAAAGGAAGTCTGATGCAGAGCACAGCATTGCTGCAAGGGGTTGAGCAAAACTCAGCCTGAATCTGATTCTGCTTCTGGAAAACTTCCATTAGCTTCAGTGTGGCAGTATCAAGTCTCATGTTATTAGATAAGCCTATAATGATAAGAGAAGCCAATATTTTGGCTAGGTACTGTGGCTCATGCAGTGATAGGAGCAGAGGAGCCAACAAATATATACCTCGTATGGTGACCCTGCATTTAGCACAGAAGGGACAAACTCATAGAAACAGGTGGTGATGTATACATTTTCTACATTTATAGCTGTTACAGAGGGTCAGAAAGCTGTTAGAGGAGAAAATGGAGAGAAGTACCATGAGATTGAGACATACAAAAGACTTAAGTGCCACTCAATTGCCTTAAGGCATCCCCATTAAACATAATTACCCTACTTACTAAGCACCAATCATAGCTATTAAGTATCATCGGGTTTAAATTAGTTCCCTGGGAGACATCCCGTTTAAGCGGATTTCCCAGTTAAGCACAGGAAACTTCTTTTTTAATCAGTCCTTCCTCTCCTCCTCCTCCTCATTTTACCTGCTGTAGAGTTGGCTGTTTCATAACTATTCAAACAAAAGAATTCCTGATGTGTTTATTAGGTGTGCTAAGGGAAGAGAAATATACTGTTTGGCTTACACTTCTGAAGTAAAGAGTAGGAGGATCAATTCCTTCCATGTTGAGTGAGGACACTGCTGTGTTAATGACTGGAAGTGTTTAGGCTGGCCTTGCTCCTCTACATCCATTTTTCCTATGTTTGTTCTCTTCTTGTTCTAAACACTCTACGGGAT
This sequence comes from Harpia harpyja, assembly GCF_026419915.1. Classification (NCBI taxonomy): domain Eukaryota; kingdom Metazoa; phylum Chordata; class Aves; order Accipitriformes; family Accipitridae; genus Harpia; species Harpia harpyja. Next base: position 31,413,185 of record NC_068947.1, read on the forward strand.
GTCAGTGTCTACCCAGAGTGCTTATTCCTTTGAAGTATCCATGGCTTATTATCACATATATTCTCCTAGAAGGTCATCAAACATGGTTATTCTGATTTGTCTGTCCTCATAAAAGTCAGTTCTTCCCACAGAGGTTCACAGCATAACTGAGGCTGGAGGGGACCTTCAGAGCTCTCAGGTCCAGCCCCCTGCTCAAAGCAGGTCTAAATAGGTCAAGTTGCTCAGGGACATGTCTAGCTGAATGTTGAAGTCCTCCAAGGATTGAGATCACAGAGGCTCTCTGGGCAACTTATGTTTGACCATCCTCATATTTTTTCCTTATAGCTTATAATTTCTCACGTTCCAGCTTGGATCTGCTGCCTCTTTTCCTATTGCTATACACCTCCAAGAAGAGTCTGGCTCTGTCTTCTCTGTGTCCTCTGGTCAGACAGTTATAGACAGTAATGAGGTCTCCCCTGAGCCTTCTCTTCTCCAGGCTGAAGAGGCCCAGCTCCCTCAGCCTCTCCTCCTGTCTCCTGTGTCCTGGGATCTGTGTCCTCTCACGAGGTTGCTGGCCTTTGCTGGACTCACTCCAGTACATCTCTGTCTGTGTAAGTACTGGGGAGCCCAGAACTGGACATGCCGCTCCAGCCACAGCCTTACCAGTGCCAAACAGAGGGGAGGGATTGCTTCCTTTGACCTGCTGGCTGCACTCTTGCTGACACAGTGCAGGGTGTCGTGGGGCAAGGGAGCACTTCTGCCCCACGTTGCTGGTATGAGGCTGCACTCTGGTTGTTCATTCGGCTGCCACCCCGAATGTGTGTACGTGTATTAAGTTCATAGCCCAAAGATGAAAGGAAAAAAGTTTTGTTGAATATGATGCTGATTAAATGTTTAATCTATGCCTATGTGTTATGAATTTCTTCACACTTCAGAATGAAGGAGGCATATCATCACCTGCTAACAATTGGTGTTAACTATTACAGTGGCTGAATCTTCGCCTTCAGTGGTCAAGATGAGGATGACTTAGACCATAAACTTCTAATTCTAAAAAAGAAAGGCATTTAGTACCTGTTGAAGTTAGTGGCAGTGTTTCTCATAACATAAGCTTAAACAGCAGTAAATGAAATAAATTATTTTCGTTGGAAGACCAGGAGGAGTTTTCCTTCTTGTATTTAAACTGCATATATTTTAACAGAGAAAACATTGCAATTTACCTTAAAATTGAAAATAACATTAAAAAAAACCCCAAACCCTAGATGCTTCTCATCCCTTATTGTCTTATATATGCAGTGATTTTCATAAAATCACTCTTTTCCCCCCCCCTTTCTTACATAAAGACTGCTATAACTGCTCTACCTTCTTGTTTCTCTTCTGATCAGTGTCTTTTGAAACCATCAAATTTAATTTTCTTGGATGTTTTTGCTAGTAGAGTTGGGGTTTTTTGATTTTCCAATTGAAGAAAATCACTCCTTTTTCAATATTTCCAATATTTTTGTTAAGCTTTCTTATGCTCTTTTGGGTTTATTCTTCTTTAATGTCACGCTATAAAAGACTGCTTTGCAATGATAGCTGCTACAGTGTCTGCTAAATCTGTGCATGTCTTAGAGCAACACAAATTCTGGAGGGGCTTGTCTGCCAAAGTGCTATTGTCTAGCTAGCAATTTGCTGCAATTCGAGATTTCCCTTTTCAACTCTTCCTAGAGGATGCGCAATAGATAGTTTAAACAGCAAGTCTCAAAGGAGTACTTTAATTTAAAGAGCTTATTTTCAGTGGAAACTATTTTATATGCCAATTTTTTCCCCCTATAGTAGTGAAAATAAAGCAAAAACAGTGGTTATTTTATGCCTGCCACGCTGGATACATTACTGATTCAGATATGGATTAAACTCTTATCTGTTTAGTACCTGTATTACTTAAATATTAGGTGGAAGTTGACTAGTATGACTCTCATTAAAGTTATTAGGAGATAACAGCTTTCTAATTATGATGTGATTATAGTTTCTGAATGATTCACCGTATATATGTGCCAGCACCTCTAGTTTACGTCCAGGCATGGATTTCAGGTGCAAGTTAAAAGAGGGATATTAAGGTGAGAGTTAAGGAAAAAAAAAGGGCTGAGTTTCAAAACTTGGAAAGCAGACAGCCTCTCTGAAATGCTGCCGTACCCTGGGATATCTGGGGCGTGTTCTGGCTGGCCAAGCAGCATTTTAGGACAACTGGTATTGTGTTTAGAACAAAATGCGAGATACTGTGACTGTCAGTAATATTGTTATTGGAACAATCTTGGGGAACAGTGCTCTTTAACTCGGTACTAACACAGTAAATTAAATAGTAACCAAAAGATAACATAATGCCCAAACAAGTATGTGTAAATGACAGATAATCATGACTTCTCTTGAGGAGACCCCTGCCTCTCTAATCTACTGTTGAGTGGCAGGGCAAAATTTAAAAACCATTTTGTGGTAAGCTTTTAAAATATACATATAGTCTTGGGGTAAAAGACAAAATAGTGTCCTGGAGTACAAACTAGCAAAAAGAACCAAACCTCAGATTAGAAATAAGGAATTATTTTTCATCACAATGACAAGATTAAAAATTAATTGCCCTGAGTTGCATACTAGTTCCAGTGATGTTTAACATATATATTAAAGAACTGGGAAGGAAGGAGTGGGGGAAAAATAATAATCTTACAAAAGATTTAGGTGCTTGAAAGGTGAAAAAAACTGATGAACTTTAGGAAAATATAACTGGATGAAAGGCATTTCTTCACTATTGAAAGGATCTTACAGTAAGTGTTTCCAACCTTTTTTTTTTTAGTTTCAAGTCTTTGTAAATATTCCAGGGTAGATAAAGATCTATACATGGTAAATTTAGGTCTACTGATGTATGCTAGTGAGTACACTCAAAAAGCACAAACTTAAGATCCTGTAAATAAACTGAAATCACTGTAATAGTAGGAAATGTACTACTTAGAGGAAAAAAAGAATGATGATAAAGCTCTCTTGTTAGCAAGATAATGCCTTTAGTTATAGGTATTGTAATTTTTCTGGATAAGAAGGCTGGTCTCTGGCCTAGCAGTGGTTGAGGTTCTGATGTACATTTGATATCCCTTTTATCCCACATCAAATAATTCAGAAGTCGTTTGCCCCTTCTACAAACACAGCCTTGCTATTTAAAAAGAGTCAGTCTAACATATGGGCCGTGCACTTACTTAGCTACCGGACTTACCTACTCTTCTTTCAGCTCTCACCTTCCTCACTCCCACCTTTGATCATTTTCTGTTCCTGCATTGTCTTGCTCTTCTGTTGTCTAAATCACAAGGGAATCTAATAGCTGTCAAAGTGGGTAGTTGAACATTCCCTAGCAGAGTGCTTCTTGCCCCGATTACGTGTCTCCAGATCCAGCCAGCTATTTCCAAGTTAGAAGGTGAAGTGATGGAACGAAGGGAGCACGGTGGCAGTTTACACAGTGCTTTCACCCTACCTAGGATCTGTAGGGACAACTGAATGCTGAGAAAAAGTGAGAAAGAAGGAAAGAAAATAAAAGCAGGAAAATCCATATTTATTTGATAGGTAACTTTTTCAAGTTTCTTTCAAGAGGCTGGCAGGTCTGAATATAAGATGCACATACACCTACGGGCTCTGTATCAGGAGCTGTGATATGGGGGCAGGGGACCATCTTTTATACAGATGGAGAAAACTCAAGCATCTCAAATCCCTCAGTGGGGTGGCAGTTGGCAAAGAATAAATTTTTAATTTTTCTCTGGACATGTTCAGTCAACCAGTAATTTTTTTTTTTTCCTTCGCATTTGCTTTGTGTCTCTAATGTTCTCTTTCCGGGTGCGCTGATGACTAGATAAAACAGGTTTTCAACTTCTCTTATGCAATGGAGATTACACATTTTTTCCATGAACAACAGAACTTCATGTCACATGTGGCCTAATATGCAGAACATTCCTCTCTGAGTTGTACTGTAGTACTACTAACAGAAGAAAGTACACACACAAAGCTCCTACGCCCCGTTTTCCTTTGCACTTGTATCCATTTTACAAAGGGTTGCTCCTCTGATTTCAGCACAATATTATTGTATTTCACTTTAGTAAGAGGAAAATTTTGTCCCTTTTCAGGTAAATAAAGTGTTGTTAGTCTACTGTACATTATCTTCGTTAGCTGGACAACACCTTCCAATGATAAGCATCAACACATACATCAGTATATGTTTGGTTGGTTGAACACAGCTAGGTTTTAGATCAGCACTGCTGTTTATTCTGACAAAATGAGCACAAAAGTGAATAAATCCAATATACTTCCTCATATCTGTACGTGCTAAAAAGCTTTTCTATACTTACAGCATCTATTTAACAATTGTATAATTATTAGGAGCAAAATAGTAATTACACCACCATTTCCTTGGCCATAGGGAAACACCCCCAGTTAGAAAGAGTGCTTTGGAGGATAACAGATGTTTATCTCTTGGCCTCTGACTTCAAAGGAAAACAGTTATCTGGGAGGCGGAAAAAAAAGGCAGTAATCAATTGTACTGTCATATTTTGTGAGCATGGCAATTGCTGACTCAGCTGCTTAATGCAAAGCATCTGAGACTACCTGTTTGGACAGGCTTAAAATCTTTCAAGTAATGGCAGGATGCTTGGAATGAAATGCTAAAATTAATCAGTTTATAGTTTTTAATTTTTTTTTTTTAACAAACTACTGGTTATGACTTCTCAAAACTAGAGACTGAATGCCTCTCACAGTGAATTTCACAATACTGGCTTATCATACAAAAAACCTATTTGTTTCCAGCAGATTGTTTAATTAAATGGGTCATAACAGGTAGATAAAAAAAATCTAAATGATGATGTAAGGCAAAGCTGAGGGGTTTTTTTCTCTTTATTTCAAGTTTTGGCAAGTGTCAAAACACCTCTTTTCTACCCCAAAAATCTGCAACATCTTTTTATCCTTTCATTTACTGTTATTCCTCTTTTCCCTGGAGGTTTCTTCAAGCACAAAGTGGATATTATGATATTTGAATGCTTATATTAAATATGGAGAAAGAATATAATTCTCACTTAGTACAAGAGACAGGCTGTAGCCTATGGTCAAATGCCCGTGTGAAATAAGAATAAGACACCAAATGGCAAGGGCTTAGTCTTGAACACTCGTCATTTTTCCATGGCAGGTACAGGTTATTGGTTTCTAAATACTGAGTTAAAATGAAGTGTGTTACTCTTTTATATATTTCTACTGAAAGAAAACAAACAACTCAATTCTTTGTTTCTTTAAAGTGACCAGGAAGAATATATAATTGACAAATAATATCTACAGAGCCATTCATTTGATTGAAACAGTTAAATAGTAGAAAGAAAAAACATTAATTTCAAGCTCCATTGGTAACCAGGAAAACAGCATTTGCTAAATCACACAGGAAAAAATGGTATTAAAATATTTCATTGTAATATGTTTTAAAACATTAAGAAAAAAAATACTAAGAAGGTAATGTGTTAAGCTAATTAAAAATATTCTGTAAAAACATACATGCTGGTACTTCATTCTCGTGTGACTGGATCACCCCAGTGCTGCAAATACTATTTACACAGTGTTTAGATGTGAACCTAGACAAAACCAGGATTGGTTTTCTCTACTTTCACATAGCCACTTGCTCATTAAATCAGCCTTTTCAAAAAAGGTTGAAGAACATACCCTGTTGAGGAGTCTATCTTTGTCTCCTTTGCTTCTCTTCTCACATCATTCTCTCTAGTTTCCTTCCGCTTTCTTACTACTTTGTGGTATCTGCATGAACAACATAACATCCACTCCGAGCCCTTGGGGATGCAGTACAAGAATCAGGTAAGCCCAAACCTGGATCTCTGCCCTGTGGCTGCCTCTTCTTCAGCACGTCCACCCTCCTGCCTAGGCAGCAGCAAGGGAGATGACATAGCACTGCAAGAGCACAGCCACAGCTGGACCTCCTGGGGAAACCCAGTTTGTTTGCTACAGGCAAGCAGGTACTGGCCTAGGATGCAAGCTGATGGTAGGGTGAGGCTGGGGCCCACTTTTCTGGAATTAGGGGTACACAGATTTTATAGAGGGAGGAAGAGTTGTAGGGTTAGACTGCAATTCAGGTTGAAGCATGGAGTTATTTCATCAGGCATACATGCAAATGGGGCAACGGGAAGGCAAAGTGTATATGAGCACTCTGCTACCAGAGGAATTTAGGGTAACCTAAATGGATAGAGAATTGCAGAATTTTCATTTTCATTGAAACATATATAACTGGGCGTTTAATTTCTGGAGGGGAATTTGGGAAAGAACTAAAAAGAAATTATTTTTTGCGTGTGGTTTAAACTGAGTCTTACTTCAGCACTCCATGTTGAAGGAGGCAGCTGGAAGGCATTGGCAGTCTTGCTTCAGGAAGAGCTCTGCTTTTTGTAGATAACTTCTTTGGGCCCTTTAGGCAAGCCGTTTTCTTTCCATCACGCGTTACCATATCTGATCAGTACACCTGACCTAACTCCACCCCCTTCTCATTCTTTCCAAACTCTTATTTTAAGATTACTGAATGGGTAGGTGTACTGTCAAGGTTACTTGTATGACTGTAAAGAGGTGCAGTGGAGAAATTATTCATATATTATGGTTTAAAGAATAGTAGTACCATTTTTTTCATGACTTACTATTTAATGTGGAGACAGTAATGTATTCTGGGAAAAGGGTAGATAAAAATCTGATCAGTTTAAGCATTGGTCATCACTCCAAGTAGCCATAAAATTGAAGTGTTAATCAAACAAGTTATTAACATTGCTAGTTGAATGTGTTCTGTGCATTTGGTACTGTAACTTCATTAACTGTCTACACTCATTTTTAAACAATCAGCCTGAGTCCAGCTGTCCTCTTTGGGTATGTCTGCATGACAAAGGCTTTAGTTTATGGTAGCAACATGATGTAAACTCTCCCAGGACTCCTGGCAAATACTCCAGAGTTGCTGCTGAGTGCTAAAACTCATGCCCTTCATCTTGACTCTATAGTTGACTGGGCCAGCTAGATTAGGCTAACGTAAATACATCGGGATGTGTTAACATTTAGTTTTCAATGCATCTCTGTAGCTTTGCCCTGTAATTGCTGCTGGTATATGAGAGATTCTTTGTTTGTGCTGTGCTTTATTCTTTTTATATTTGAATTCAAGGCAGGAGGCAGAAGTACATGTTTTTGGAAACAAATGTGAAACGCACTTCTAACAGATGTTGATAATTGTATGGTACTTGTGGCACTGCTAGAGGAAAGGACGAACACAGCTGGTTGAACTGTATTTACTGAAAATAAAATGCTGTGAAAAGTTCTGCTTATTTTGGTATAGTGATTAGGCTGAGACAATGCACAAGTATTTGAACAAAAAACAATTGAAAGTTTGGGTGTCAATTGTAAAATACTATTTTGGACTTCAGAAATAATCTAAATTACTGCAAGTCATATTGCTGTATTTCTGGAACCTCATTGCTTTTATCTTTCCTGACTTTTTCACCCCTTTATCTCCAGTTAGACTGTTATTCCAGAACTATTTGGAGCACAAAGATGACCTTCAGTAATCCTCCCAAATATATATACCTTCACCCTTACATAAAATTAAATGTTGCCTGCTGTTTCAGTATCAGTATCCCAATTTGAATGGACCCTTGTCGCATATCTCAGCCATATTTATCCTTTGGAAAATAGATTTGTGTTGTTCACTGATTTTCCTTTCGGTGTACTTCAGCTTTGAACCCATTAATATATGTATTGAACACCTGTCCTGCTTCAGATCCCTGAGGTACCGGACTCTTAACTTCTCTCTACTTGGAGAAGCAGCCATTAATTACCACTCTTTGTTTCCTATCACTTAGCTAATTTTTAATCCACAACAAGAATTTACCTCTTACCCTATGGTTATTTATTTTCCTTAATAGTTTCTTGTCAAGGATCTTATCAAAGGCTTTTGTCAAACCAAGTAAGCTATATCTACCAAATCTCCCCCATTCTCCCTCTTTCATTAACAATGTCCAAGAATTCAAATAAGGCGGAGGCAGTATTTTGCATTCAGGGAGGTCCAGTTTTATCAGTTTGGATTATATAAATGCTTCATTGTTCTGATCTTAATTGTATGCTATCAGCTACTCTACAGCTAAATGGAGACATCATGCCCACAATGTCTTTAGTTCCTTTTTCTTAAAGGTTAACACTATGTTGCTTTTTTCTTTTTTTTTTTTCCTAAATGTATAGATAGATAGATATCTGTGACAGCACCTCTCCTGCCTTTTTATTTAGATGCACTCTTTAACACTCATGAATCACTACCTTCACAGTGGGGAGATCAAGTTGAAATCATAGCTGTTTTTCTGTTTTTCCTAATCTTTCTTGAAAATACTTCTTAAACGTAATTTTAAAAAACATTTTAATTATTAAACATATTGTAGGAATGCCTATGGGATAAAAATATGCCTGTCACTTTCCTTAGTGAAAATTAATGTAAAGATATTTCTCTGCAATCTGGATACTGCCTCTGATCAGCACCGCTGCACTGTGCAGGGACCACAAGCACTCATCCTGCCCCCCTAATTCTGTTACCACTTATGCATTGTTGCTATAAGTACAGTATGGTAGGAAGGGTGGAATTTACCAGAGCAGGAAAGGACGGGGGACATGTAGCCCAGCTGCTTTATAGCACTCCTCAGGGCTACTTTCAGGCTTTGTGTCGCATGATGCTGCAGCATCTTCATGGCTGCATCACTCCCTTCCACATGGTAACTGCATGGGCCTCCGCCAACTTGGTCTGTATTTCCCTATGAGGCTTCAAATTATGCAGGAGTTTTTTACACCAACGATCAAATTTCCCATTGCAACAGGTATTAGTATCATTGCATTTCTTATTCTAGACTCTCAAGTAGTATATCTGCATGCCTTTAAACACAGTTTGAACCATTTCATTTTAGGGAGGAGTGAAGCAACACTTACAGATTTCTTCTTTCTTCCTAGGAGTCAGTGAGGATTGTTCAGATTTTGTGAAGTGTTTCAGAGTCTGAAGTACAAAAACATTTTAGATTTCCAAAGTTCAGTTTACTGTTGCTAATGAGTTAGTAAAAAATGTGATGACGATCAGGTGTCTTACTGAAGTTATTGGAGAAATGCTGATAGAAAAAGAATCTTAAAAGTTACCTCCCTCTGTAACACCCATTGTATATCTCTCTGTGAAGTATTCAATCACAGATAAAAATTAGAAGCCCACATTTCTAGGTGACAGACTTACTCCTTTAATTATTGAATGTGACACTCTTTGAAATATGGCTCTCTTGTGCTAGAAGTTCTCTAATAGCAAGTTAGGAGACTCCATGGTTGGGTACCAGCTTTATCTTCATTTTCCATCTCCCTTCCATCTGGGGAAGAATACCTTCTAATTACTTGTTGTTTTCCAGATCACTCGTGGTCTTTGCTCCCATGCTGAGTGGAGATTACACTCTCCTATTAGCCCTTTTAAGGTCCAAGGAATGCCAGCCATGCCATGTGTGAGCAATCTGCAGGCACCATTAGCACTGCTTGAGTAGCTCTTGATAACACTCGCTATGAAGTCAATTAACGACGTCAGGGGGTGGGCTGGACTGCTTCTTTTTACTAACAGCTCTCATTAGGGGGTGGAGCATGGGGAACTTGAACAGGTGATTTTTAGTATTTTAAATAAGAAATGGCAAAAATACCCAGACTAGCTTCCTCCTTTGTCTAGCATTCATTCCTTTCCTTCCCTTCCCTATTCCTAAAACAAATCTCTGACAGATATGCCATTTTACAAAGTCTGAAAGAAGCAATAACTTTAAATCTCAACAAAAGAAATCTAGACAGACAGTAAAGACAAGAGAAATCAGATTAGTGCTTCATAACTGAAAGGAAGTCTTGGGCAGTCATTTGTCAGAGCATACTCTGATCCTGGACAGCCCCTCTTGTCATGGTTTGGGCTGAGTTGAAGACACCCTCCCTTTTATAGGAATTTTTAGTACCATGCAGCTTGGGAAACTTGAGAGTTTATAAATGTTCAGGAATATAAAGATATTTAAAGAATTAAGTAGAATTTGATGTAATTGTCCCTGCGTTTATATATAAGCTTCTAGCAGCTGTGAAACAGTGTATTGCTAGGGAGTAGTACACCAGTGAAGCTGCGGTGTGGCCTTAAGCATACGTGTTTTCAGTGGCAATGCTAAATACCACTGGCAGTTAACTCCTAAGGTGTAAGAATAGGCGTTTAGTAAAAGAAAGGTAAAATATAGAATAAGGTATATATAAGCTGTAACAATTAAAAAATTCAAAGCACAGTTCATATGTTTGCATGTGTTTTGAAAGAAAATCTGAGGGCAAATGTTGCTCACCAATGAACCTCTTTTTACAACTATCGCACAGAAATATTAGGAAAAGAGAAATGTAAAAATAGTTTTGTTTTTCACAGCAAGAGATCCAGTTTGTGATTCTTTCTGCTGTTCTGCTTTTTCTTTTTTGTTTTTTTTTTTCCTTTTCTTTCTGCTGTGTGTGATTTTTTTTGTTATTATTTTATAGATTTTCCAATGGGATATGGGAGCATACAGTTCAGCTTTCCTTTTCCAAGGTTTTGCTTTGAGTAAAGACAGTGAAAGCCTGTGTCTTAAACTGAGTCAGGACATGCGTTTCCACTTTAGGAACCATTGTTATGACTGAGATTAATTCCAAGCAGGCAATGGAACGACTTCCAACATTTTTGAACAAATGTTCTTCCCTGGCATGGAGGTTGTATCACTCAAGTGTCTTGAATCTTGACATGGTGTAAAAATGAAAACAGAACCCCCAAAACCCTATTCAAGTTTTCCATTTTCCTTATATGACCCACAAGGTATTCCGGTGTCCTTTTTGAGAAATAAATTCATTAGGCTAAAGGCCATCGTCCATTTGGAAACAGCACCATGTAGTATAACCTGAGCAGGGAGGCTTTACGTAAGAATGCATTATATAGTGTTTTAACAGGAAAAGATGTGATGCATTTTGAAATTACCATCGTATCATACTACAAGAGAGTACAAAACACCACTTGTATCTGGCAGATGTTTTGCTACAAGTTAAAAAATAATCTGAAATGGTTAGTTTAAATTCTTCAAGCATTTTCAGTTCACAGCAGCACATCACTTGCATTAAAGCTCCCATCCTGTCCTGCTGGTGAGCGTGTTTCGTCTCGCTATGGCTTCTCTCTCCCCACAGCAGTGGGGGGATGTGGTGAACTAAATTACTCAGGCAGCAAGAAAGCACTATTTCTCTATGTTTCTCTTTTTAAAATTATTATGGTATTATGGTATTTTGTTTGCTTATGTGTTCATAAAATTAACATAATAGAAGAGTTTCTGCTTTTGAGGTTTGGATATGCACAGCCGTAATTTCAGAAGTCTTGCACTAATATCAGTTGTGCTTACATGTTTCTGCTAAACATTGGATTTAATAGACTAGTCACCCCTCCCATATATAGCAACTGAAAACTGAGACTTTAGTACGTCTTTTAACTTTTTTTACAACCTTTGTTGCTGGTTGTTCAATTTACACAGTGCTTATGTAGAGAAAAACTAGTAAATATAATAGGTAATTATTTTTTTTTCCCCTCAGTGTACCATCTATTTTATATTTATGGCATCTCATTTAATTTTACTTAGTAAATACAAGGAAATACAATGGAGAGGGTTTTCAGCATTAATATTATTATGCCAGTTACTTGTTTTCAGGATTATTTATTTCCAGCCATCTTGCTGAGTGTTTGAGAGAAATGACTTAACTTATTTGCTAGTGTGTGCAATAAAGATAAAACAAGAGATTGTTTAGTTGTCTAAAAAGACACATTATTTGTTTTCTTTTGAAACAGCTGAGAACATGACATGTAAATTTGTGTAGAAACAGCAATGTGCATCTCCATCAGAAGGGTTTGATTTGTTAAAGGAGTATCAAAAGCAAATAGAAATATGACCTGACTTACTGCATTAAACAACAATTTTCGGCCTACACACTGATGTCTCACTGAGTAACTGTCCTGGATTTATTTTTGTAAGTTTTGTTAAGATACGCATTATACAATTGTCATTTAGACCACTGTGAGAGGAACTATACAAAGTACATAGAGGAGATTAAAATTATCAAAAAAGTGAGCAAAGTAAGTCTGATTATGCATTTACGTCTGGGAATTGAGATCAGTTAATTGTCCAGACTCACCCAGGAAAACTATGGTAAACCAGATAATTTGATTTCATTTTGTACCAGCCTGGTACCACAAGAATGCTGTCCTATTACATATAAATGGATTTTTTTTGCTTGTTTGGGGAGGCAACAATTGTTGATTCACTCAACAGCTGCTGAAAATGTTAAATCTGGTTAGTACTTGACTCTTTTTCTTTAGATTATTTTTGTTCTAGACTGTTACTCCCTACTAATGGCATAGAGGTTGAAAGAGCATAGACAACTTTTCTCTGTTGTTCCCCTTACACTGACATGTCTAACCTGCTGCATCCATATTTAAGTTTAATTGTCTCTTTGGCATGCTATTCAAGTTTCACAACAAGTTAGAAAAATCCATATTGGATACGTTCTGATGCATGTATGTTTAAAAAAAAAGTATCTATTTTATAGAAGTGTAAATAATATTTGAAAGCCATAGAAAAGAGCAGTGACTGGTATTAAATTAATACTTCAAGGAATCTTAAATGGTATTACATTAGACAGTTCCTTGAATAACTCAAGGCTTCAAAGTTATATTTTTCCCATCTAAGAATCTAGATTGCATACTCTGGCAAAGTATGTCAGTTTTTCTAGTAACCTTTCTTTGGCAGTTAAAATGAAATTTAGCAAAATATCTTCCACACTAATGTCATATGGCAAGTAATGGACACTAGACCCTCTTAGTGCTGAGGTTACTGAGAAGATGTAACTTTTATCTCTAGCTTTTGGCTGTTTTGTTAATACATTTTTACTTGCTACTGTGAGGAGAGATATTGAAAACAAGCCTGGGCCTTTAACTTTCATACTGAATTTCTCTGAACCAGCACAGCAATTTATTCCAATAGAAATTGTTAAAATAGATGTGATCAGGCTTATATATTAAGTATAAATCTATTAATCGCATACCTAACCATAATAATATCCACCATTATAATGCAGACAAATCCTACTCCTCATGCACATACTTGGCCAGAATTTTATTATTGGTACTCTCAACCTTGCGCTTCCAGTGAAAAGCAAGAAGATGGCATGCAGTTAGCAGGACTGTGCAAGGGAAGTCCTTTTGCCTTAGAGCTAGGGCAGTCCCTATCAAGAAGAAAAGCAGAAAAGCAAGGGTGAAGCTACAACACTGCTGTATAATCGGTACCCCGGTTTGAGGGCTTCTGCCCCAGAACATGAGTTAGGGCAGATTCATAGTTACTCTGACATCCTCTGAAGCCACGTCTAGGTCCCAGCTGACCTCTGCTCAGGTATTTTATCATGTGCAAGCATATAGTAACAATAAATGATGAAAATGATAATAAGGCTTTGCACTTGAAAGGCCCTTGCATAATATTCCTGGTTGTCCCTGCTGTTGAAAAAATGATTGGAGGGATATTATGTGACTTTGTTAGAAAGTCTGACTTGTAAAATGTATTGGTAGCAATTTTAACTTTGCTATTTTGAAACAGAAATTTGCCAAGGGCTTAGACTGCTACATCTTTTAATGTCAATGCAGGTATGACTATTGCTCTGTTCTGTAAACTGTATCAACGTGAACGCTTCTCCCAATTGAAAAAAACAACAGGGAGTAAGCAAGAACATAAAATTATTTTTAGAAAATGCATTTTTAATTACTGAACTGCTTAATTATTGAGTACTACTGAAAATATCCTGTGAACCTCATCACTATGCAAATGTATTCAGTTTTGGAAACAATTAAATGATAATAAAGCATTCTTTTTTCTTTTACAACATATTACTGTAATGAAGCTGTTACCTCTCAGTGTGCATTTTAATGAGTTTTAAGTAACATTTTAATGAGCTCAACATTACCATAAACCCAAGGATTAGACAAAATTGAATTTACTGGGAAAAGGGAAGGGTTCATTAAGAGTTAATTATATAGTTTGAGAAGAAATAGAATTCATTTTATGATGTCCCATCAACCAAGTATCCAGCAGTAGATCTATACTTATTAATAGGTATAGAAATGCCGTTATTATATTGATGTAAAAACATGGGTTTGCACACTACTGCTCAGGTTTCCAATGAAAGTTTCTGTATTGAAATCCCTGGGTCAACTTTGTTCTTATCCAGCTCATTATTACACCTGAGGAGAAGAAATACCAAGCTTTGTATTAGTGGTTTGTAATTCCACCTACAATTTTTATAAACATCATGAACAGTGAAAGCAAAGTTTAATGGATTTACTGTTGCCAGTAGGATCTGAAGGCAGGTTATGAATAAAGGTCTTGGATTTTTTATTTTAAAAAGGACTGGTAGAGAGTTGTATCCAAACTGCCAGCTCTACTGACATGCCCACTCTAGCAGTGATCTGCTGAATGTCTGCAGCCTAGGCTTCTGGATGTGCAGAAATTGCAGGTAAATTCCCACGCAATAGCTCTGCACTGGCTGCACTGTACATTCAGATGTATGTTCAGATGTTCAGGCTGTGCACAATGCAGAGTTAAACTGCTCGTGCTCAGTAAGTTCAGTTACACATTGGATTTACTGCTTTGCATCTGCCAATGTTGGCATTTCTGTTTAACCGTTTGAAAAAGTATGGAGGGTTGTAGCTCAGTGCCTTGAGATCTCTGGTTAGAAAAGAACAAGAAACAAATTTTAAAATCTTAAGCAAAGTATTAGTTGCATTGAATTAGTATAGTGCTCTCTTGTTCATAGGATAGCCCTGTGATTTGTTATTTTAATCAAACCCCCAATATGTATTTTGTTGATGTCACAGCCTTTTAATGGTGTGAGGGAAGCCTCTGGGGCTTGAAAGCTTTCATGAGTTTCAGTAAAATGGAGTTGATCTCCTGTACCCTGCTGTTGTGGCAGAAATAGCATTCTAGCAAATGTCTGTTTGAAAGAGGAAAGTCATAAGCTGTGGTCAGCAATTAGACCTGCCGGAATTCCATCACTGCTGCACGTGCCAGACCCAAAGGTGTGCCCCGAGAGTGGTAATTCTGATTGCTAAGCTTCAAAATGCTAAGGTGAACCTGCAGACCTACCCTGGAAGGATGATTCCTTACAACAGAAGTCAGGGTACTGGTGGCATTTGAAAAGGAAGTCTAATTAGTCCCTTGGATTGAACAGGTGCTCAAAAGGAAGTGCAAAGAAGAGCTATTAAGTAGGTAATAAATTCTGGATATGATAAAAAGCAGCAAAGTGCCACTGAATGTGGGATTATGAGCCACATTGTACTAAACTTTCATTTGTTCAGCAGCAGAAGTTTTTCCATCCCTTCTGAGTTGTTTCCAGCTGATCCATCTGTTGCTGAGTAAGGAAGGAAGCCCCAGTGAACAAAATTAAATTGTAAAAATCAAACATGTACCAACTATTGGCTGAGCATTGTTTAGTGCCCTATGTTTTCTCCCCCAGAAGCTCACCGCTTTATATGAATGTGGCAGCACAGCCAGGCATGTGGAAGTCTTCAGAAAGAAACTGAGAATGTTCCGCACCTACATCTGGAATTGTTCAGAAAAGGAGGAGTGGAGCTACAGAGGTCCTCCTCAAGGGAGAGTTTAATTCAATTTGCCTTAATTGAAGCTGCACAAGCAAACTACAGAATGTTTCCAGTTCTCCTGGTCTCAGAGAAATCCCACAGCATGCACTGCTTATATGAGCTATTGTATTTTATATATTCCTTATTCTAAATATAGGGAAGTATAATGCGTAGTTTAACAATACATTTTCCTTGGTGGAAAATCTGGTTTAAGTAGTACTATTCTCTCCTGGCCACTTATTTCTTTCCCTTGTAATAGCTTGTCATTCTGTCAGTTGCTTATGGATCTGGGCTGTGAACAAGGTCATTAGAGTGATCTGGGTTAAAAATCCTCCAAACAGGAGTTGTTTGGGGTTTTTTTTTCGTCTTTTTTTCTAATTGGCATGGAAGAAAATGTTTGTACTACTTGGCCTAAAAGCTATCCCAGGTGAATACTGTGGCAGGCTAAAAATTCCCTCCATTCAATCCTGTCTAGTCCAATAATCTAATCTGCCTATTTCAATATTATATTTTGTCTATCATATGGTGCTTGAATACTTTATCTTGTCAGGAAAGCCTCTTGTTTTCTAATGCAATTGAAGAATGACAGTAACTATATAAATGTACACAAATTAAATCTTTTGTGGGAGCTACAGACACAGGTACTGTGTGTCTAGTTAAACTTCGTGCTGGGAGTGAAGGAGTGAAATGACTGACTTAAATGTGCTGGGAAGTTCCCATTTAAAATAATACCTATTTCAATATTTAGTTGTTAAAGATGCCTGAGCTGGAATAGATTCTTTGTTACACTAGTATTTTACGTATAGAAAGCCAAAGGAAGAGGAAAGATTGTAAAAAATGATTTTGTATTTTAATTGTGGGATTAGCAGAGGTCTTTCAGACACTTAAAAGGAATGTGAGCCCCTCATCTGAAGGGCTGCTCTAGCTACTGAGTAACATACCCGTTAAAGGCTGTTTTACAGGCACATCTCAGATTGCTGCTTCTCTGTAGTCTGGGGTAAACAATTATTTAAGTAGTGCTGTTTGCCAGTTTTCTCTTATTTTAAAGCCATCAGCAGATCCGTAGTTACCCTGATTTTCTCTTGTACTGAACTGCCAGAGGAATATTCAGCACCAAGGGTTTAGAAGGATGTGTGGGATGTGGGGGATTTATTTTGTTCTTCTAGTTTTCTTGTACTGTTCATTTTTCTATTATGCAAAATTTGTTGAACTGACATAGCACTTTGGGAAAGTGGTATTAGTTAGAAAAAAAGGATTGTTTCACCTTTACTGCAATTCAAAACATTATGCTACTATATTTTCAACAGTATGTCTTGGAGCTGGTATAATGTCTCAGCTGAAGGTCATTTTGAGTCTCAGGCACAGCATAGTGTGACTGGGGGGTGGAGCTGGACACCCAGGTTCTGCTCTCCCTCTGGGTGCTGAAGCTCCCCTTTCGAAATTGTTGCTTCAGGCTATTACGGTTGGTCTTTGCTCCTGCTTCTTTAATTTTTTTCTTCCCTCTTGCACGATGTAGTGAATAATAATGAGGGCAATGTGAACTCTTACATTCTTTTTCTCTTTTGAAAATAAGTGGGAGAGTTATATTTCATATTGTATAGAAGTAATTCCTTATGCTATTTGAGTAGATCAAAACCGCAAAAGATTTCCTGCACATTACACTAGTCTTTTCTTTGTTTTGCATAAAATCACAAATTTGGGGCTTCCTTTCCATGTTTAGACCATAGAAAACTACTGTTTTATCTAGTTGTTTGTGGATTATTTCCTAGTTGGTAGCATGTTGCCGGAACTCAAATGACTCTCTCCTAAGAGCATTTAATATAGGGTCTACGTATCATGTTGCTCCTTCAGTTCTTTAGAGCTCTGGAAACTTAAAATTCATTGTGCAGAATGATAAGATGGTAAGTGACAGATAAATTATTTTGCAGTGTTCAAGATAATCCAGAAAAAACATCATCTAACATTTTTGGTCAGTTGTTAAAGATGAAAGGAGCCTTTTATGAAGGAAGAATCCTATGATGAAACTTCAGAAAAACCCAACGCTTGAACACTGGAAGAAAAAAGTGCTCTTACTGTTCTCAGAGATGGTAGATTTGGAGTTTTAGTGAACAATGTCTTTGGACCATACAGCCTTGCTTTTTTAATTTATTGTAGAGTATTAAAATAATATTAAATTAAAATAATATGCAATCATAAGTGGTAGAGGAGTTTTAGGGGGTGGAGTTTTTTTTTAAATTCTTGGAAAGGGGGTGCCAAATATGGCTGGAGCAGTGAGCACACATACTGGTGACTTACAGCCTTCTGCCATCCCACTCCCTGTATACACAGTTCTTCCTTCACATGGCTCTTATTTTCCACTAGTATCAAATGACTGGGCATGTCTCAGTGACAGCCATGCAAACACATTTTATGCATTTCCAGTTTCCAGTCTCGATTTGCTGGGACAAATTCTAAAAAAAGTGAAAACAGTCGAGCCCTTGAGAAGGTTGACAAAGGTGGCACACTGCGGTCAGGTCCAGCAGGAAATGCCACTGCTGAGCCTGTGTGCCATGACCTGGCCGTTTATGGGACAGAGGACATGAGGCCAGTCAGGGCCATAGAGCAGGCCTGTTTAAACGGCATCTGGCAAGCACCCCAAAATGGCCTATTGACATGAAGACAGTTTGCAGGATGGGAAGTGAGGTATTCAAGAAGCAGGAGACAGCTCCCACTAGTTCTGTGTACCAGCTGTGGATGAGTGTGGCTGCACAGTCCCCTTGCGATGGGCTTATGAAAGCTTACCAAGAAATGTTTGCCTTGCTACGTCTGCTCAAATGCCTCGTTTTCAATCCTGACTTCTGAAGGGAGCAACACGAAAGCCCTGACAAAAAAAATCCTGCTCACAAACAAATGAATAGATGAGGTTTAGTTTCTGATTAACAGATGAAGCTTGATAAAGACCAGGGTTAGGCATGGGGGTCGGGGGGATGGAGGGAAGAGAATTCCTATGTTGGGCAACAGCGTATTTTGTTTGATGCTTTGCCTAATGCGGCTGAAGTATAGCAGTAATGTGGCAGTGACCCCCTGCCAAGATGGAAAAGCATCCCAGCTGTTGTGTATGTGTTGTGCATGTGTACACAAGAAGTTTATTAGAGGCTATTCACACTTCAGTGGAGCTCAGAGATTGCAGTCTATATTATATTGGTTAAATGAAGCATATAACATTCTATATTTCTCATACAAGAAATATTTATTCATTTGTATTCGTTTTCATGATTCTTGTCTGTTCTTATTCCTTTGTTTTACTCAGGGCACATGTACATTTTAGGTGTTTTGGCTGGGCTTGAACTGGAAGCCCAGGGGACTGAAGAAGCTAAAGTGGTTGCAGGAGAACCAACTTCAGTCTGGAAACAGAAAATATACAATTGCTCAATGCTGTGTCAAACTCTAGGTAGCATTCATTAGGTAGAGCATAGTGCTGCAGGTACCTGGCAGCGCTACTTTTGTACTCAACAGTAAACCTGCATGCTATTATACTGTGGTTTCTGAACTTACTAGTTAAATCTGTACTTTTCGGGGAATCTCTGTGCTGTATTCTGTATGTACAGTGCAGTTTCTGTGTGCTCTTCTGAAGCACTCGATGAAAAGCTCCCACCTGAATTTCATTCGTATATCTCTGACAGTAACATTTGAGGGTTTTTGGATGCCATTGCTTTTGAAAAGTGGTATATTTATAATTCCTTTAAATTTGGGTTGGTTTTTTGGTTTGGGGTTTTGGTTTTTGGTTTGTTTTTTTTCTAATTTTGCTTATTAGAACCTAAGAATAGCAGTACTGCGGGAGAGCAAAGGTCTGTCCAGTCCAATCTATCCTTTTTCTGACAGTAGCCTACAAGGGATTCTAGAAGATTGCCTCTTTTACCAAACATGATCCTCCCTACTGCATTGCTGAGGAGGAAGCATGGTCGATGTTATTTGAAGAGTCCTCTAGTGCTTTTGGTGAAACTAGTCCCATATTCTTGCTGTGAAGAAGACATGCTGGCATACAAGTGACAGTGAAAGTACACTACTTCGGTTGTGGTGTTTTTTGAAGCTGTGCTTGATTCCACATCTGATATTCACATTAGTTGGGAAAAAATAAATTACTTGCCCATGATTTTCTGAATATGTAGTCCATTAAATTTGAAGAGCACGTAAAAGCTAACGTTAGACTTGAGTTTAAAGGATCATTAAGTAACTATTCTAGTAAACTGCTAAATGTCTGATCTTTGTTAAATCTTAAGACTTACAACAGACCATGCGCATTTTTCAAAGTTCTTTGTCTGCAATTGTGGTACCAGTTCTTCTAGATGGTCTCTGAACTTTTAAGAAAGCAATAGGGTTTTTAGTTTCAATGAAACAAAACTCTTGGTAACTTGTCTCTTGTTAGCAATAGCAATCTGTGCAGTGCATTCATCAAGAGTGATTATGCTTTAAGAATAAGAAAAAAGAAATCTGCTCTGTATCCTAGAGAAAAATTTTCAACACATTACGTTGTATAGCTTTAGATTTCTGAAATTACTTAAATGTGGTCTTCAGGATATTTGCATTCATAAAGAATGCTTGGTTATGCGTATTGCTTGCCTTTGCCTTTCTTGACTGTCAAAACACAGTGATGCTTTTGAAGATTTATAACAGATGGGTAATGAGATTGCTGACTGTTAACTGCAGCATTCAGAATTTGTTGGTGGAAGGAGGTGGGAGTTTAAAAAAAGAGAGAAGGTTACTGGGGCTTCATTGCAATGAAGACAGGTGATAGAACTTTGTTTTCAATCAGGAAGCTTAAACATAAATATGTTATGTTCCAAAATAGAAAAATCTCCACTCTTCATGCTATCTAGTAGTCAAATAAAATCTTTCAGAAAAAAATATGGAGATGTCAGATTGCATTCAAGTAGTCACAGTGAATCACAAGAAAGGCAGGGACATCGTACAATTTTTCAGTAAGTATATTCAGACTGTATTGCATATGCTTAATTCAGCACAAATAGCAGCCTTTAAAAAATCAGAAACAAATCCTAAGTTAATGTCTGTAATAACTATCACTTGTATACCTGTGTAATTGTGTAAAAGGGAAAATAGGTCAGCAGTGCCCTTAATTGGGTTAACTGTTGAAAAAAGATTTCAAAGTCCGACTCTTGCAGTGTGTGCTGTAAATAAGAAAGGAAAAAGCCTCTCTTCTTTCCTGACCTTTGTGCAATCAGCTAGTTGGGGTACACCTCAGACTGAAATTTAGGGGAGAGAAAAAGAAACAACTATCTCCCACTGACTCCATTTGGAATCTGTCTACTTACTTGTCAGTGTTGGTTCATGTACCTGATTTCTAACACTGTAATTCACTGTTCACCTGGTTTAATAGACTCTGTGTTTAGAAGCAAAGGTCTCCACTTTCACATTTAGATATTAATGCTCATCACAAAGTCCAAATTCTATAAATGTCTATATCTGTATGTATGAGCTGTTAGAATTTTTAGAGGATGTGTCAAAATGGAGGGTTTTTTCCACCTTTTGCTCTTTGCTGAGGCCTGAGAATAAAGAGCAAGCTACGTTTAACTATAAGTACGGAGTAGGTTACTGAGTTCAGAAGCACATGAAATACTGAGTGAGAAAAAAGGATGAAGGCAAAGAAAGTTGCTGAATCTGCAAGGAAGAAGATTCTCCTTCTTTTGTTTCTTGATGCAGTATCTCCCTGCTGCTCTCTTCCTCACTTTGATTTCTAGGGACCCTATTAATCAAACATTGTTGAAGCTACTGGACTCTTTGAAAATATCTAGCACCTCTGAAAATGAATCTGGTGAGTTTGGGGCCTCATTTTAAAGTAAAGCCTGAACATTTTAAGTCATGGTAACTTAGCTAGCATTCATGTCTCCTAGGCAATATCTGTATCAGGAGATAGGCAAAGGATGGGAAAAAGAACAGGAGGAAAGAAATGTATGGTTCCTTATCATCTTTTTTAAAAAAAAGATGGCAGCTTTTCGCAGGCGGTGCACATGCAGAGGGAGCTCAGGAGCTCCCTGGGAGTCTTGCCTAGGACTATTGCCTAGATTGTGATTTTTTTTTTTACATTTTCCTTGCAAAATGTGACAGAGGCAGTTGCTGAAACAAAGAGGTAGGGCAGCAGCATCCTCAAACAAAGTGTATTACTGTTCTTCACAAGGAAGGTTGTCTGTGACCCCTTGTTTTTTTTCTGTCACCCCGTTTCAGCAAGTAGTGCTGGCTTGCTCAGGGACCATTTCAGTAGATCATACACATTAGCCAAGTTCTAAAATACCCCCCTGCACCATACTCTACTTAAAGTATAATAATCCTTTAATCTGTCCACTGCATGACATCTGGGCAGTTATTTGACGTAGTAATTCGTGTTGATTGTGCATATCAGTGTGTATCAGAGGAGAGAAGCACCAAAGCAGTGGTTCAGAGATGAGGGTTTAGGAAAATGCCTGTGGGGCAGTGCCTTGGATCAGAGGAGACCTACCTGCATGTGGCAGGTGACCAACCTACCACCGATGTGGCTGTGTAAAATCTTTGTATGAGAGTAATACTATCCTGAGATAAACACACAACAGAATAGGAGGGGGAAGATAAACTACCAGGACCCAAGTTACAGAAGCACATTAGTATTTACTCAATATCTCTTTATACCCTCTAGTCAGCACAACAGATGTAGCTCTGTTTTAAGACATTATCATTCATTGAAAAAGGCAAAAAAGATAGTCTTTCCCTCCCTCCCATCCCTGGTAATCTCAGATGTTCGCCATGCGCACCAGGGGGAGGAGGTGGAGAGCCGAGCGCTGGTGGGAGAAGAATGCAATTATCCCAAAGCCTCCTGACAGGCATCCACTTCTTCCTTCCAGCTTAGCTGCTCTGACCACAGGCTGGGGGCTCGTGGGACATGGACCAGATTGAAAAAGTGGAAGCAGACAGATGGTTATTTGTAATCATCATGTAAATGTAAATCCTATAAAAATGTTTTCTTTCTAAGGGCCTGGAAGCTGTTGTAGTGGAAAGCAGGATTAAGGCATGGATATCTAGCCTAGAATAATGTTGACCCCACCACCTTCCCTCCTACCCCATAAACATTGTGGCTTTATCACTGCTTCCTTTAAACAAATTGCTAGAGCCTCGGTCGAGGAAATTAATTCGGTTTCCATGTCATTCCCTGAGTTTATGAGCACCAGTTTGACCGAGGCCTGGATTTAGGCCTAAGCTGGCAGGTGCTGGTAAGCGGTTGCCTTGGTAGCAGGGACTTCTTTTTTCTTCTTTCTCCCTCACTCTGGCAGGTGCGTGCGAGTGTTTATCTCAGCACTGCCATTGCTGGATGTGCTCGCTTTCCGTGATTACACTTGTGGGTACCTGTAAATGGCCATACAGGACTTTGCATGCTTTAAAGACTGACGTGACAGCTCACAGACATCTATCTTGTTTGAGCAGCATCAGCTTGTTCGAGCTACAAAGAGACCGATCAAACTTTAATTAACTTTTGTCCACAGCACCATTGTAGGCTGTGTGTACGATTTAGCTATCCTTTCCAGCTCTGCAGTCCCCCGGTGCCTTTCCAGATAGCAAGGTGTAGCCATCCAGAAGCTTTTGCCCTTCTGAGGCTTTACCTCTCAAAACATGAGGATGTTTGGGCTGCCATCAGGCTGACAGAGGGGAGCAGCTCCCTTTTGCATCGCCATCACTGCCGTTGGGGCTGCGCGGCAGCCTCCAAGGTCCTGCTCTCCGAGGAGACCAGGTGCACTGTGGTCCCAGCATGGGCAGGCAGGGCAGGATGCCGGCGATCTTTCTCTTTGGCATCCCTTGCTAAATGTAGGGTAACACCCATGCAAGCACAAAGGGAGCTGCGTAACTTATGTTAAAATTGGAATAAAGGAAAATAAGAACATGGGATGAGGAAGAGGAGCCTGATGGCAATGTTTTGCCACTTGCGTTGAATTTTTAAAATGCTCGTATTTGTGCCCTGCCAAGAGGCCCCTGAGGAGGGCTAGCTTCTGAAGTGAACAAAAGCCTCTTGCCAGTGTGTGGAGAGGGTGATCTGCTCAGGCACACTAATAGTTATTTGGAAGTACCCAGCAATTGTGGATAATTGGCTGAGGAATATTCTGCAGCTCTCAACCATTTTTCTGTTTTCACAGATGATTGTGCCATTAGATATGGTGAATGCACTAAGCTGTGCTGCAACTTTTCCATTTACTGTGCTAATAAGTGTGAACCCAATCTCCAGTTGATGCTCCTTTCTTCTGTGGCTTTCTGTGCTGCTGGAGTGGGACAGCCAAGCTCACTAGCTGGAGCTCTGGTCTCCTCCACACGCCCCCTTCCTCTTCCCTGCTCCTTCTCTCTCAGGGTGATGTTTGGATGTGCTGGGATAGCTGTGTTGATCAGATTAACATCTGTGCTTTGTATCATTGTTGTTATACTGCATTAAAAGCACTGAATCACAGGAATGGCAGCCCATGCCCTCTGCTCTTTACTTTGTTTTTCTCTCTGCTTTATTCTTACTCTTTTCCTTCTTTTACCTGGCTTTTTGGTTTTGCTCTCCCTAAATTTACAGTGTTCTCCCTCTTCCTCTCTGAGTTGTTTTCTCTCTTTAATTTATATTCCACACATTTTTCTCTTATCTTTGTCTTTCTGTCCCTGCTTTATTTTTTCCCCTATTTCATTTTTCTCCAAGCATTTTTTGTTTTTCTCCAAAACGCAGAATGCTTTAGATGGAAATGGTGAGATATAGCTATTCAAGATTCACATATGTGCTGAGGTACACAGCAAGATTAAGTAAACCCCGTAGCATCAATTTTGTCTTCCATTCAAGCCAGATTTGCAGTAAGACTCGGGTAAAGGAATGTGATAAAATCAAATCACCTCTTAGCCTCATATTCTGAAGCTGATTGGAACCTTACACAGTTGCTGGGATAATTCAGAGAAAGCTAATGTAATTTGCTGTGTATCACCCCAAGAAACTGCATTTGCCGGCTTCATATAGCAGTGTGAATTGTTCAAGGAAAACGCTTTCCTTAATATTGCTGCCAGGAGTTAGGAGTCAGAAGTATAAAGTCATTATGTTGTGGGATCTGCTGATTTTCTGGGGATTTTCCACTAATGGATTTGCACTGAAGTTCTGTAATTGTACAAAGAATCAAGCCAATAAAAATTAATATTTACTTTGTGTGTAATAATAATGTAAGAAGTTGGTGTTTATCCATTTGCCTGTTACATGAAAGAGGCCATAGCATTGCCTAGAAGTATTTTTTCTTCCTGGGTATCATAGTGATCAGAGACACATGAAGATGCTTCCTAAAATAGGTGATTTTATAAGACTTTTTTTTTTGGTTCTTTCCCTGAAATTGCTGTGGCATTAGCTTTCTTGTCTTTGAAAAATGTTGTAATGCCAAATAGTCAGCAGCCCATGATCTTCAGCGTACTGTTTCTGTGTTGTGCATTGCATAAGTCATTCCTTCCATTTGATCTTGAAGCTCTATAAATTCCATTTCTGTCAATTTGATTATTGTGAATCAAAAGTGTATGAGTGATTTGTATTAATCAGAAATATTTTGGGGTTGCGTCTTTTATTATCAGTTGGAAAAAATGTACCTAAGTTGGGTGTGTCACCTAAGAAGACTACGGGTTCTTGCCAGAGCTGCATTTGTTGCCAACTGTGTCCTGTCACTTTTATTTTATGCTTCAAGAGCAAGACCTAAATAATCACTCTTTTTTGTGTTAGAAAAGGAATTAACTTCCAATTAATTCCCTTCTTCCTCTGGGATCTACCTGTGTATCCCAAAATGGGGAACAATAAAAGTTACCTCCTATGTCATTTTGAGTGCCACATATATACAGTCTGCTCACCTCAGCCCATTCAGAGACCAATTCTTGTATGTATTAATCATATTTTCTTCTGGTTTATTACACAATAGAAAAATATTCAGCTCCAAATGTTAAAATGGGGCACATTTTATTAACATTGAAAGCAGTAAATTATCTTTGCTTATGAAATGAGACTGAGTAATTTCTGCTGAACTCTTCCTGACTTGCCCCTTCACTAGGATACAGTGTTTTCTAATTTCTCAGAGGGCCTTGGTTCCATTAAGGGCAAGAACTGTTTTAAAGCAGTAATGAAAGCCATACGTAGCTGAAATTCAAGGAGGGGAAATGCCCTAAATTCTATTTCAGTAGCTCATCTAGAGCTATTTTCAGTTTTATGTTTATAAGAATGTCAATTAACCTAGAGAGTAGGACATACATGGAAGAATAACGATGAAGCGGATATCATTTTAACACACCGAAGCCAGCTAGTTGGACCTAATCCTTCTTTATAGAAGCTTGATTTACATTAGAAGCTGGCCTGTGTTGCCTAATTTAGTTCTCAAACAGCTTGGTAATTTAAATGCTCTTTCCTTTCAGTGGCGTGGGACAGCACTGGTCAAAGTTGCAGAAATATTAAAACTAAAAAAATAAAAGGAAGAAATAAATATGCTGGAACCACACTACCATCAGCTTGATTTCTCTGACACCTTTCAGACCTGGTGATCACTTCGGCATGTATTTGGTGATAACAGTAATAACAGTAATAATAACAATACCCTTAATCAAGGTGTAACTCTGCAATTCAATATCAGTTGTGTCACTTCTTTACCTAGCTTATGCTGAAGTTGGCGATCCAGGCAAGCCACATATTCAGCATGTTTTCTGTTATGAAAAGAACTCAACATCAGACCTGCAATGCTACTTTTGCAAAGATGGGAAGTGACCCTGTCAGGGTTAAAAAGAGTAATGGGTGCTACAGGTCTTTCTAATTTAAATGCAGAGCAGTGTTCTTATCTGGAGAAAAAACAAGGAAAAAAACCCCACGTATGTGAAATCTGCCTCCATTGCTCAAAAGGTCACGCCTCACCAACTTCTTTTATGAGACCTTTTACAGTAAATGTAAGATGCAAAGTCAGCACCTAATAATGGTTGAGACTTGTTTGTTTGCTTGTTTAATATTATATGTATCTGCATGTATTTTTTTTCCCCCCATTTACAATGTCATCACTTCTATTAATTTTTTTCTTCTGTCCCTCATTTATTGTATTAGTGCTACGGGATGACTTCCGCCAAAACCCTACAGATGTTGTGGTGGCAGCTGGAGAGCCTGCCATATTGGAGTGCCAGCCACCTCGTGGACACCCTGAGCCTACCATCTACTGGAAGAAAGATAAAGTCCGTATTGATGACAAGGAAGAGCGGATCAGTGTGAGTACAACTCGGGTGGTTGTCTAGACACACAGGACCTGCACTGAAGCTGAGTGCAGCAGAACTTTACAGCTTTATAGCCTTTCCCGTAGAGACTCGTCATTACTATTGGCAGTTTGCCTCTCTGGGCTTTCCCAAATGAAGGGGGGGAAGGTTGTTTATTCCTTCTGGTTTGGGTCTCCAACTTGAACTTCTTGAGGCTTGATTTGTATAACGAGTGTAATGGAGGTCCATTAGAGCAGTAGATATGATCATGCAAGGTGCTCTGTTAGATGGGGGACTCAGTGGATGTCTGACCAATTTGGCCTTACTTTTTCTAGACCTGAGTTCACTGAAACGAGATCTCAGTTCAGTGAAATGAGAATATCAGACCTTATATCAGAGACCTTATATCAGTGTTTTAAAGATAAAATCAGTCATATCTATAAGGTACACAAATACTCCACGGGAAAAGACCAACAGCTTAGGATGGTATTGGTAATGTTGTATTTAGTGTAGTAATTGGCATGTGTATTCTAAATGAAGGCTGAAGTTATACTCTAAAGAATGATTGTTCCTGAATAGGAATACGTGTTGAATAAATGAGTAACACTGGTTGAATTCTGTGACAGTTCATTCCTTGTACTGAATGAAAAAGGATCCAGCAGAAATACCTAACTGATCAAGTGATTAGAAGTTATATCATGGTATGTGCAAGTAAATGGGATAAATTAAGGGTGAGGGGATATATTTCATTCCTAATTTTTAAATGCTTAGCTTTCAACTATTAATATTCCTTCAATAAAGTTTTATGTTTTATGTAATGATATGTAACTCATTCAGTGCTGACCTTATTCAGTACAGAAGTACTGTCAAGAAGCTTGTTTGTTGCTCTGGATGCCTAAGGAAGCATTTAAAGCTAAACAATCTAAGTAGTTGCTATTTGTGGGCCAGACTGTCTCTGCTAGGGTCTACTCAAGAGTAGAGGAAGGAAGAGTGACAGGGAACTGGCTATCATTCCCTGACTCTCAAGTTTTTTTGGCTATATTCCTAGATTATTCTGAAGCACCCCCTTTTCTAACTTTGAACATTGTCTGTGACTTCCCAAGCTGCCAATTTGTTACTTTGTTTCTTTCAACTACCCTGCTCCTTCACTCTATAAGCACCCTTTGTAGCCAGGAAAGTGTTAAGTCTTATGGGAGTCAGGTGACTTCTCAGTTTGGGCTAGATTCAGTCTGTTTGCATCAAGGAAAAGAGAAAAATCTGTCTTGATCAGTGAACAAGGAAAGTGTTCAGACACCAGTAAAATAAAATGAACTAAATAAAACTCAGTAAAATTGCCTTTTTCATGAGAGAGGTGTCAAGAGGGCTTTATGTATCATCATGCAAGAAATACAAGCACTCTGGGTTGCCAAAGAGGCAGCAAGAAATGTAATCTTTGAAATGTAAAGCATCTAATGAAAACCGAAGAAAAAAACTGAAATGCAGTTAAAATCAGTCAGTAGGATAAAATGTGTTCTACAACAGCTTAAAGATATTTAAATATATAGGATTATAATTTTAAGGATATACATATATTTACAAACAAAACTTTTAAATGCCTTAGTTGTGGAACTTGCCACCTGAGAAGGTAGCTTTTTTCTGCTATCTTTTGTTTATCTGAAGTTAAAAACATATTCCTTGTTTTGAAACAGATACGTGGTGGGAAGCTGATGATCTCCAATACAAGAAAAAGTGACGCCGGCATGTATACTTGTGTTGGAACAAACATGGTGGGGGAGCGAGACAGCGACCCAGCAGAGCTGACTGTCTTTGGTAAAGTGACTCAAGCTTTTGTTTCCTTTTCGCTACTAATGTCATAGACTGAATTGACCTGCATGACTTATCAAAATATGAGACAAAACAAGGTTAACAAAACACAATAGTACTGCTTAAGCTGCATTTCACAGTTTCTGAAGAAGACCAGGTTTCAAAGGATGCAATTTAGAATTATGGAGCCGTGATGGCTCAACATTTTCCTTCTAAGCGCATAGTTTCAATCTAATTGGAGGTCCTTAGTGATATGCATACACTCAGAGATGATAATGCAGGACATAATGCTCTCCCCCACAAAATTGCCAAATGTAATTAAGCTACTTGTAATACAGTTGACAATGCCTGCTTAACAGAGATTTGGACCAGCATTGCCTATTTAAATAATTCCTTATTCCTGTGAGGTTGTGAAATCAAACCTTTGTAGGAGAGCACAAAAGAGCTCAACTGATCAGTATAAAGTCATTGGAAAAAATCCCAAGATCAACTTTTTGAATATATAGAGGTACTTTTGTAATTTGTTTTTTAAAGGGCATGAAACAGCTTTTCATCCTGTAAACCAGGGCATCATTTAGGTTTTGGGTGCTGCTGAATGAATCAAAAATGAATAGGGTTCCTGTGTGAAAGAGCTTCCAGACCTGATGGGCAAGGCAAGAGGTTGTTAGGAACATTTGCCCTATGGTTAGGGTCTAGAGCAAGAATAGAGTAATATTGAACCCAGAGCTAGATCCATCCTGCTAACAACTGGATAAGAAGTAAAGCCCCAAAATCCTGCTGTGGTACATCCTGCAGTCATGACATTTCTATTTACCATTAGCTGTGGTTTTGTAGGAATTAATCAAGATGTCTTGTGCAAACAAAAGAAAATCAATAAGGGAAAAAACCCTCACTGCTAAAGAAACACATACATGCATACAAAAGAGAAAGAGAAAGAGAAATAGTGTTAATGTTCCCTCCTGCTACACCTCTCTGATATCCTTAATACAATACCAAAATTCCAAATAAGACTGCTTGTAATTTCAGTAAGACTTTTCATAGAAATCCTAAGGCCCTTTCTGAAGCAGATGCTCCTAATTTTTTCACCTTCTGCCTAATATGGTGCACTGGAAAACCCAGTCACACATATTGCCATCTGTGTTTGCATATATGTGTGTCGTGGTTTAACCCCAGCCAGCAACTAAGCACCACGCAGCCGCTACTCACTTCCCCCCCCACCCAGTGGGATGGGGGAGAAAATCGGGAAAAAGAAGCAAAACCCGCGGGTTGAGATAAGAACGGTTTAATAGAACAGAAAAGAAGAAACTAACAATGATAATGATAACACTAATAAAATGACAACAGCAATAATAAAAAGATTGGAATGTACAAATTATGCGCAGTGCAATTGCTCACCACCCGCCGACCGACACCCAGCTAGTCCCCGAGCAGCGATTCCCTGCCCCCACTCCCCCCAGTTCCTATACTAGGTGGGACATCACATGGTATGGAATACCCCGTTGGCCACTTTGGGTCAGGTGCCCTGGCTGTGTCCTGTGCCAACTTCTTGTGCCCCTCCAGCTTTCTCGCTGGCTGGGCATGAGAAGCTGAAAAATCCTTGACTTTAGTCTAAACACTGCTTAGCAACAACTGAAAACATCAGTGTGTTATCAACATTCTTCACATACTGAACTCAAAACATAGCACTGTACCAGCCACTAGGAAGACAGTTAACTCTATCCCAGCTGAAAGTAGGACAATGTGCAATTCCACATTTGTTTGTCCACTTTAAAAAAACATTATGGGATTAACAAAAGGCATAGAAAAGTTTCTGCTAGACAAGATCCATGAGTGACTGAGGATTTGCTGCTTTCCAGCATTTTAAGACTGTAAAGGCTTCCACTCCACTTAGTTTGTTGTGGATTCATGGAAGCATACGACTTTTAAAGACAGAACTAATATACCTTGCAAAAAGCAGGGAAAGGATCTCTATCAAATTATTATGTCCTTTGCAGCCAATCTGTTGAAGTCGTGCCTTTATACTGATGTAAAAGAGGCATGACATATCTTCTTCATCAGTTTAAGTACTGATAATCTCTGGTAATACTCCCTGTGGATAGCAAGCAGATTGCAGTCCTAAACTACAAAGCCTTAAGAAATCCTTAAGAAAAGAATTTGTTAAAAAGCATTGAACTGTAGGAATAAAAACTGAAATATGCATGTAATTTCATATCCTGCAGAGCTATGAAAAGTATTAGGTTTGTCTTGATACGTAAAATAATACATAGCCAATTACAATATTCTCATTTTTTTACAGGATTTAATCGTAGCAATTAACTCGTAAAATATGATCTAAGCCTATTTTGTGAATTCTGAGCAAAATCAGCAATAAATGAAATTAGATATTTTAATTCTTCATAATTGTTCTGGACTACCTAAAGAAAATTGTATTTAAAATTCCTTTCCTGTCTGGGTATCTTCCTATGTAAAATTCCCCTTCTACCTAGGTATTCCCTTCCTATCTTCCTTTTTGCTGTACAAGAATAGCATGCAGGAAGCAGGCACGCAGGTTAGGATCTGCTGTTTGACAAGATGGTTCGACTATCCTGTGCCCATTTCCCGGCTGCCACCTCACCCTGAAGCTCTGTGTTGGTGTATTGGGCTCACTGTATAGACATGTCCAGGTTAGTCCTGGTCCACTCCATACAAAAGGAGGTGTCTTGGCTTTGCCTTCCATGAGCAGAACAGTTGTATTCCATTCTTGGACTCCAGGCAGCATCTCGTGTGTGGGTGGGTGCGTGCACAGTGCACTGGAGAGCGTTATCCATGATGTTTCCAGGAAGCAATGTATCTACTGGACAGTCGAATCACTCTAAGCATACACAATAAATCCAATAAATCCAGCAACTCTAGGAAGCTTCAGATTGGCTGTGCATGTTCAGAAAGACTTTACTGAACACAGGCAAAACCACAGGTCATCTGTTAAGTCCACCGCCTTCCTCTAATATGACTCACAGGTTTGAGGAACGTGGGAATAGTGCAAATGTTGAGAAAAATATGCTAAAAATATCATAATACTTACGTATTATTCATGTGCCCAACTTTAACTGTTTTGAACATATTTGAAAATGGGCTTTATAATTAAAATGAAGATATCTTAGCTAAGAGGCTTCGAGAATTTAATAAAACAGCTGGCAAGCCTACAGCTGATGCTGATTCTGGAGAGGAATGTGTATTAATTAGCTGATTACTAATGTCTCTATTCCTTTTCCAAATAACAAGCCCCCAAACCCATTCCATAGTGTGAAGGGGGCCTTAGTAAATATGCTACTCTGTAGGAAAAGGAACTGTTTCATACTAGTTCTCAAACCTTTCAAGGAATCAGCCACTTGTTAATTTTGGCTTTGCAAGTTTTTCTGTAATACCTGAAGTTAATTTCTGCATGTGACTCGTGACAGATCTCTGGCTCTCTGTACAGTAAATTTAGCTTGAGGCATTGCCTCTGGAAAAAATGAGTCATTGTGGTGGTAACTGGTGGCCCAAGGGGAACAGCACGGAAGCCTAGCCTAAAAGATTACACCTTTCCTGATTTTAAAAAAGTAAAATAAAATGGGCAGTAAGAACCTTGGAAAGAAGTAGGAGGAGAAAATGAAAGTTTCCCATGTGCAGAATATATCCATTTGGCTGGGTACCCATTCAGTAACCTTTGCGGAGAGATAGTTGTGGATAATACATGTAGAACATTCACAAAACAAGTAATTTATTTTTTTTCAACCCCATCTGCATAGGAAACCTAGTTTTCAACATTTAGGCACTGCTAACAGCATACTGTTAGTGTAGGTGCAGATTGCATTTCTTTTGTTCCCAGGTCATGATTCTTCTACGAGCAGAAAATTGCCAAACTTTCACAGTAAAATATCATAAAGCAAACTGATTATATAAGCAGTGCTTCCCAAAATTATTCCTATGTTTTGAATAGTGACAATGATGCATTACCTTTTGATAGTCTTCTCTTTCAAGCACTACTGCTAGTTTTTGCCTTTATGAGGCTCCAAGGTGTAATCTTGGAGTAAAGTAGGAAGACAGGGTCTGTCACAGAGTCTAAGTTGGCCTTTAAAGGAAGTTAATAACTAATCCATCAATCCTAATCTTCACAAAAAGAGGTAGCATGGTACTTTATTATTAAGGATGCAGTATTCTAAAGGCCAAGTTCAGAAGTGTAAGTGATACAAATTAGGCTGCTTTGCTTGTGTTTGGGCTCATAGCCTTTGTCTGAACAGAATTAAAGCAAGATGCAAAACAGAATCAGTTTCATTCCACTTTGTAAGAAAGCTTGGTTTGTAAATAGATAATACGGAGTCAGAAATTAAATGAAGTAAGAATTACTGTTTAAGTTAACGTTTTATCATTTTGTCATACTACTGCACTGTTCTCAGGTAAGTTTTCAAGTTGTTTTAACTATTTCAGACTCCTTTTTGTTCCTTTGGACTTAAAATGGTATGTTTGAAGAGAATGTACAAAGGTATATCTTGTATATTGATTCTGAAGCTCAGTGAAATCAATGAAAGCCTTAATATATCAACTTCAAGAAGCTAGCATCAAGCAGTGGAAAAAGATATATTTAGAAGAGCCTCAAAAGAATATAAAGCATAACTAGGAAGAGTACAAAAATGTCTTAAAAGATATGTCAATTCAGACATATTAAAGATTGTTTTGGATTAATCTTTGATTTTAGCTCCGGTACCTGAACCTTTTTCAGCTAATAAGGTCCTGTGGGATGAAGAGGTATTTTTGTCTGATGCTTGAAGAAGTTTTTGTGTTTGATGTTCTCTAGACATTGTCAGGCTGAAAGAGATACCATAGTTCCAGAAAGAGTATAGTGTGATGACATGATGTTAGAGGAAAAAATCCCAAAATCCCTTAATGAAGATGTTGTGCCCCATTTTACCTTCCTGAGCTCTATGTGGAAGGCCTTAGCAGAGACTCTTGTCCCATTGTATCCTGGAAATTACTCCCAGAAGCTTTCCCAGCCACATGGAAAATCTACCATAACTGGGTATACATTCACAGTTTAAGACAGAGAAATTGGCAGTGCGTATTTTGTCCTTCAGAGCAAAGCTCCTCCTGTTTTTCTTCCAATCCTTGTATTTCCCACTTGCAGTGTACTTGTGGCAGTTTGCAAAAAGCCAGTTCGGCTTTGCAATATTTGTTATCCACAGATACTGACAAGTTCTAACAGGATAATGATACTGCTGTGAAAAAGGGTCTGATGTGGTCTCCAAAGTCCATACCTAATGCTCAGTAAAACCTGAAATTAACATGGTCGTAGATGTATATAAAAGGAGAAAAACACTAACAATTGATAAAAATCATTCTACTTTATTTGCATGTGCCTCTTAACAGTGCTCCGTGCCTTTACTGTGCGAGCTCATCACATCTTGAGTACTGCGTAGAGTGTGGAAGTTTGCAATGTCTACACAAGTGCTTATTTCTCAAATGAAAAATGGAAAAGTGCCTAAAAAGAGGTAGTAGAAGAATGTCTTTAAATATAAAACCATCTGCTTTTACAATTATATTTTCATTTATTTGGCCAACACAGGTAAATTTAGTGTGATCCTAATATCCTGTCTCCTTCAAGATCTTCATTTTTGGCAGAGAGCTTTACTTTATCCAGATCGTGTTGCAGTTAATGAAATATTTACGCTATTGACAGCATTCTGAAGTGAAACTTACTTCCAACCATCTAATGTTTCTTTTTTTTCCTTTACATCAGAACACTAAAGTGAAAGAAGCTTTTATTTTTAACTCTTTGCTGTTGAATCCCTCCCTAAAGCCTTTTAATTAGTGTTTTAATACTTCTTTCTAGAATATGAAAACATTTTTAAAAAAATGATGCGTTCTCTCCAGCAAAGACAGAGAAAACAGTTCTAAATCAGATTGAGCCTCTACATTATGGGGACCATCAAATCCTTCATTCTAGCAGTTGCCTCAGCAGAGAAAATGTATTAAGGTAGTTAGGATCATTTTAATTAGATTGAGGTCCCATATATGGCTGTCTAACTTTTTGAGGAACAGAGAAAGGGCAATAATACATCTGAAGGTCATCTGAGTCTCTCTAATAGACTGTGATACTCAGGCCAATTGTTAAATGGAGGAAAAATTGAGTTCTGGGGTTAACTTGTGTCAGCACCCAAAGCAAGGAAAGGATTTTCCTATGTTTCTGGTTAGGATCAGTTCTGTAGGTTTTCTTGCAGCGCATATCTCAAGCTCTGCAACAGATTGTAGGTGTGTGCCCAGATTGCATTAACAATCCCCTTTTATAACTGCAAGTGAAGTTTATTCTGAAGTTATAAAGGTCATCCCAGTAATAGCATGACTGGTTGACATGACATATAACCATGACCTATTTTATAGTTGTCTTCAAAGATTTTTAATATTCATCAGAGAAAGTCTAGGAAGTGGGTTCTTTATTTACTCAATGAAAGCTTATAAAATAGCTATATTAAAATCTTTAGATATGTCTATGATTTTAATTTATTACCCTTTCTTGCTGTTTCTCAAATGTATTGTGTTCTGAATGCAGTTGACAGAGTAACAATGTTTAATTATACCACAAGGCTTTATTTATGGGCAAACCATTTAAAAATTAAAAAATAAAAAGGTTTTTTCTCAAGTTTAGCTCTGAAACTAAATTTGACCTGGCTACGTGAAGAAACCTTCTTTATTTAGCATGCTTGGGCAAGCAGTGCTCTGTCTCCTGAGAGATTAACACTGTAAGCAAGTTATGCAGGTGACTCAAATCCAGTTAATCTCACATAAAGAATGTTAATTGCATTGGTAATGGCATTCACTTTGATCACTTCATAGCTGTATAATTAGCTATTGGACATATTCAAGGGGTTGTCTGAGTGATACAAATACAGGAAACAGCATGAGAGGTAACTTGTTCTTTCCTGATTCACACTGTGCAAAATGCAGAGATTATGGAAAAATGGAAATATTGGTATTTTCATGTCCTTGCTAACTGGGATCTGTACTTACTATTTATTTTCTAGCAAATTCTTAACTGTTTTGGAAAATACACAGTTTGAGTAGCTGATCTGAAACAAGCATGTATGTATGTATACTCCTGAATTGCCTTGATGTGGAATCAAGTGATTTACCTAATGACCTGTGAGCCATTTA
Organism: Harpia harpyja; assembly: GCF_026419915.1. Lineage (NCBI taxonomy): Eukaryota > Metazoa > Chordata > Aves > Accipitriformes > Accipitridae > Harpia > Harpia harpyja. Next base: position 31,449,084 of record NC_068947.1, read on the forward strand.
CTGTCTTGTCAGCTGGATTCTCCTCAAAATGTGATAAGAATTTATTTTCTCATCTCCTGTATAGAAGCATTTACAGCCACAAGTAGCAATCTCATAAATATGCATACATTAGTTTCTTAGCTGTTTACAGGCAACTTTTAGAAACATGGTCTAAAATAATTTTTGTAGGCAGACCAAGCCAACATACAGGTACATGCAGAGATACTTAAATTCAGTGTGGGTGAACCATGGTCTCTAAATCATCTATAAGGATGCTGATCTGGATCTAAATTTCTTGGTTTAGGATCATCTCTTGAAAAACAAATACCAGAATGTAGAGTGTATTGTGTATGAGCTCAGAGCAGGGGTTGGTCTGAGCTCTTCTTAGGAGAGAAGTTGTCAATAAGATACTCTTACAAACTCACAGAAAGTTTCATTAAGATATTCCCTTACACATAATTACAGACAGGCCAAGTGCATTGCTTAGCATTAAAGTTAACAGCTAATGCTTTTGTTACTTTGTCCAGTTTTAATAAGTTTGTCAAACTGAAAGTCTTTATCCAAAATTTACCATGCCTGATTGGATTGGAAAACTGATTATTTTTTTTTTAATTGCCAAAATAATTCATTCTTCTCTAAGAATGTTGAAGTTCCTGCAGTTTGGAGGTGAAAGGGATAATTGGAGGGAAATGGGGAAGGATTTGAAGGAGAGGAATGGAGGAAGCTTTTTGTTCTGAGAAATGCAGGTCCCTCATATTGAATAACAGGGACTTAGAATTTGATGGGAAATAGCTACACTATGCCAGAGATGTACTTTTTTGCGTGTCCAAAGAATTTTCACTATGTTTAGCCAATTATGCACCTCTGAAAAAAAAAATAAAAATCATCAATTCATATGCCAGAGACACCAGGTAGAATGCAGGTCTGAATAGCATTTTCCTGCAACTGCACTGCACTCCTGCTGCTGTCGCTCTCCTGGGATGATGCTTGGTTACTTAGGCCGATTTTTCTTGTGTTAACGTTGTGGATGGGCTGTATCTGGGTGGCACAGAGAAAAGAAGCTCCGGTTCAAGTGTAGTTCAAACACACAGCAGAGAAGAGTCAGTTTGCTGTGAGGTATGAAGAAGTGAGAGGCGTGGATAGTTGGAAGGAAGACTGGATTTGTGAACTTGCTGGGTTCCAGCTGTGAAAAGCAATATTCTGGGCTAGGAGGAGACAAATCAGCTAAGGAAGCAGTCGGCAGCTGGAAAGAGCTGGCACAGCCAGTGACTGAAACGGAAGGGGACTTGAGGCACTGTCACAGGCTGGCAAAAACACATAGGTGAGGGTAGAAGCAAACCTAGCTGGAGATTGGGAAGCGTCAGGAGACTACATGCACAGGGAAGGAAAAGTCTGATGAAGCACACTCAGGACAAGGAGCTGCAGTGAACGTTATATATGGCTTGTACACAGACTTGAAACAGGGAATAAAGACTGAGATTTCAAGGTGCGGAGAGAGACTAGAACTGAATTTACTTGCCCAAACGCTGCTGGAACCTGTAGGTCCCAGGCAGGACTAGGAATAGGACAAAAACAATAGCTTGGGAGAAATGAGGAGAAGAATCTCTGCCCGATAGACATGTTTTTATCTCTAGCATCTGGAAAAGTGCTATAGATTCTTGAGCGTGTCTATTCTTCTGCTGACAAAATATGCTTTTCCCTGCCAATAGGTCCTCCTGCTAGTATTATGGAATTCCTATGTGATGCTGTCACTCATTTACATAATTATTAACAGGTGGTTTTGTGTTCCTTATTTCCTGACTTAATATTCTGATTTGCAAAAGTGGTGCAAATTTTATCGGCTGCAACTGAATTCAATGGAAGCTGAGCTTTGAACACACAAAATTAATGCTAAATTCTCCCCTCCCAAAAATTGGCAGGTTTGTGTGTCACGTCGAGCATCAAAATTTAGGAGGTATTTTTTACCTTGCTTTCTTAGATCTCCATTGCACTTCGGAGAGGAGCTATGAAAATAAGTGAATTGTTTATGAACCGTTAAGATAGGTGTAATGGAGGTCATGAGGAAATTAATAATTCCACCTTTGACGTGAAGTTTGAGTAGTATGACAGGAGGCCACCCACTAAATGGTACAACTAAAGCAAAATATTAAACACCTGCTCATTAAATGAATACCAACAATCTGGAGATGTTTGGGGAAAAAACAGTATGTGATCATATAATTGCAACAAGTCCCATAAGGCATAAACAGAAAGGGAGTGATTAAAAGGCACACAGACAGCCTTAGTTCTGGCACTGAGGTGCTGCATGCTTGATTTTGCAATGTTATTAATATTCTTTTAATGTTGGGGTTTTTATTATTTGGATATAATAACTATGGATAGCCAACCCATAAACTCAGCTCTGTAGTTATCAAGACAAACTGCCTGAGTCAGAATCTGGTATTGCTTACATCTGTGTGAATTTTGAATAATTTTTTAAGTGACATCACACCCTTCAACTTGCTAAGAATGAAATGTGAAATGTAGTGTGTAACCAGTTTTAAATGTCTTTATAATAAATCCCTGTCTTGAGTGGAAATACTGTTTCATATAAACCCAGTCTTACAATGGTTTGGCTCTAGCATAAATAATTTATGATGATACTATGGCTAGGAGAGGACAGAACAAAATTTATGCAATCCAAAGGCAACTTAGAAACTAACCCCAGTGACATCCTTTCAAATTAAATTACTGGTACTTTGAGTTTGTACCAGTATAACTGAGATCAGATTGTGGCTCTGCATCTGGATTTTAAGCAGGCCTGTACAACATTATAATGATTAATAATATTTGTAGCCATGCAGGCTAACATAACAAGAGTAAACAGAACTTATTATTCAGACTTTAATTTAGTTTTCCATGGTGAAGTTAGCAAGGGGGATCAGGGAAGCTCTGACCTCTATACGATAGTCTGCAATTGGCTTAGATGCATAACACGGAGTTTACATTTTCCTCCAAAGCATCAAGACATTGATTATTGCCAAAGGCAGCTAGCTCCACTGGCAGCTCATCTATTGCTAGAGCAGGCAGGAGCTTTTAGATCATGCCCTGTGTATGCAGTGGTGAAGATCCAAAATGTTCGCACAGAAGGGCACGGCCATGGAGATCTCTCGGCTGGTGTGGCAGGTGGGCAGTCAGTGCTAGCACAGGCTTCCTTCTGGTGGCACTCAGCTCTTGCATCAGGGCCAGATGCGGCAGCCCCTGCCTCTCCAGCCTGGCAGTCATCTTCCGGGCTCTTTATGCTCATCATCAGTTCCACTTGTCTGAATTTGTGGAGCTCAGCCTCCTTTCTTCGTTCTGTAAATCAGTAAGCAAAAAGATGCTGAAAAGTGAAAATTGTTCATTTCAACCCTCTGACTCACTAAGGAATTTTAATGTCTCTTTCCAGAACGGCCCACGTTTCTCAGGCGACCGATTAACCAAGTGGTGCTGGAGGAGGAGGCCGTGGATTTCCGATGCCAGGTGCAGGGGGATCCCACACCCACAGTCCGGTGGAAAAAAGATGATGCAGACTTACCGAGAGGAAGGTGAGAACAACATTCATGTTCCCCACACTTTCAAATTTCAATTGCTGAGTAATACTGGAATCACTCCCTACTACTTAGAGTTTGTTATTTGACATTATGGCGAGGATTTATTTCCCATAATGCTGGTCTTTGGCACTACAAAACCTGTTCCAGAGCCAGATGAGCAGGGAAACCCAGTCTGTGTTGATTTGTCCACATAACGGATTGCCGTGGAAGGAAGAAAAGTGATGTGTCAGTATTGTGAGCACATGGGTATTCACTGAATTTGCTGGAGAAAGTAAAGATGTTTTAGGGATGTACTAGTGATAGTAGCCTTCATAATACCGTGCTGATACCAAAAGGGAGAAAACTTGGCTGCAGAGTTGCAGAGCCACTCCACTGCACTAGCAGGATGAATTAGAAGCAGAGCACTGTGGTAGGCTTTGCTGGCTCCTTGGCTCATGTCTGTTAAGTCTCAGAAAGAAACCTTCCTCTTGAGGAAACAAAAAAGCAAATTAGCAGAAGTGGAAAACAAAGTTGAAATCTGTAACAGGCCCCTTGTGTTCAAGAAAGATTCATTTAGTCTAGAACAAACGTGGAGAAAATTCTAGAGTGAGCAGGTGATGAGAATCTGTCCTATAAAAGGACATTAAATTAGCTTGGCTCCTTTCAGCTAAAGGAGCAGAGTTTGGTCCTTGCTTTCTGGAAGTTTTTCTAGTTTTGGTGCTGAATCATTATTAGATTAAAAAGTCTTAACAGAGAAATAGGTCTGGGAACAGGAATGAGAACACAGGTCTCCATAACACAACCAATCCTTTTGGCCCTATGAGTCCTGACTCATTTTTGCACAGTGCTTTTAATTTCAAGAGGAGACATGGATAGTGCCTTTTTTTCCCCACCACAGTTGATTGTTCTTTTCTATCAGTGTTGGTTATCCCTGCGACGTTGCCAATGGAATTTGAAGAAAGGAAAAAAAAATTATCCAAATCTTCTGTTCTTCAAAGAAGTGCTTTAAACACGGGACTTGCATAGGCTGGCTGCCAGCGTTACTTCTGCTCCTCCAATCATGATCTTAAAAGAAGAGTAGCTGCAGTGGTGTTTGTGGCCAGTTTGTGTCAGTGTATATTAAGTGCACTGTGAGCACACTACTAGACTGGGCCTAACTAAAACAAGTTAGACATTGCTGTCTGCTTTCTGTATCACAGCATGTTTTACATCTTCCACCCAACAAGGTGAAAAAAGTGTTAAGACTGTTATCTGGCAGTCTTCATCCACTTGCTAAATATGGCATTTAGTGTCACATAACGCTTTCATGAAAACTGATGGCAAAATTCCTCAGAGTCATACAGCACTTAATCATGTTTGCATCTTGGGTTAATATCTTTTGTTTCTCAATTTCTAAATCCTTTAACAAAATCCCCAAACTCAAATTGGAGAATACCTGTTTTAGTTTCCACATCCTCAACTCTGTAAGATGTCTTACAATTATTCAGTTAAATATATTAATGTAATGATACATAATCTAGAAAAAGACATTTTTATATAAGTACAGATACATATGTGTGTGTGTATATATATACTTACATTTTAAAATTAATTTCCTTGCAATTTAAAACAAAATAAAAAATGACATAGCGTTTTTGCTAATTATATTGATAGATGTGTATGCATGTAATACATAAAATATTATTTTGAAGAGCAGACTTTTAGATGGCAGGATGAATTTTTCTCTTTGCTTGTTTTGGGTTTGTGTGGTGGCGTTTTGGTAGCGTGGGAGGGGCCGCAGGGACGGCTCCTGTGAGAAGCTGCCAGAAGCTTCCCCGGCTCCAAGCCGGACCCGCCTCCGGCCCAGGCCGAGCCCATCAGTGACGGTGGTCGCGCCTCTGGGAGAACAGGTTTAAGAAGGGGAACCTGCAGTGAGTGGTGGGATTGGAATGTGAGAGGAACCCCTCTGCAGGTACCGAGGTCAGTGAGGAAGGAGGGGGAGGAGGTGCGCCGGAGGAGGGGATGCCCCTGCAGCCCGTGGTGGGATGGCAGGCTGTCCCCCCCCAGCCCATGGAGGGGAACGGAGGCCCCCCAAGATGGCCACGACTCCATGGGAAAGCCTGCGCTGGAGCAGTGCGTGACTGAAGATCGGCCCACGGAAAGGACCCACGTTGGAGAAGTTGGTGAAGGACTGTCTCCCGTGGGAGGGACCCCACGCTGGAGCAGGGGATAGGTGAGGAGTCCTCCCCCCCGAGGAGGAAGGAGCGGCAGAGACAAGGTGTGGGGAGCTGACCCCAACCCCCATCCCCTGTTCCCCTGCGCCGCCGGGGGGAGGAGGCAGAGAGAGCCGGGAGTGGGCTTGAGGCGGGAAGGAGGGAGGGCTGGGGGGAAGGTGTTCTGAGGTTGGGGTTTACTTCCTAATATCCTTGTTTTGATTTAATTGGTAGTAAATTAAATTGATTTAGTCTTCCGCAAGTTGAACCTGTCTTTTGCCCGTGACCATAAGTGGTGAGTGATCCCTCCCTGTCCTTGTCTCGACCCACGAGCCTGCCTTTATATTACCTCCTCCTCATCCCGCCGGGGCCAGGGCGGAGGAGTGAGCAAGCGGCTTCATGGTGCTTTGTTACCGGCTGGGCTTAAACCACAACAGCTTGCTATTTGACTATGCATTGTAGAGTAGTCCATAGTAAATACATTGTGCTTCTGTGATTTATTCTTACTGTTGTGCTACTTCTGTTGTTTTAATTCACATCTACTTCTAGGTCTCATAAGCAGAAGTAATAAATGATGAACCAACAGTGCCTTTGATTAGGTTGCAGTTTTACTGGGGTTTTTTTAATGGCTGTGTTCCTTCTTTTTCTTTTATATCTTACTGAGAAAAATATAGTACTATGTGCTTCAAGGTAATTTTTTCTGTTCACTCAGAATGTATTTCTAAGGAAGAAGAAATGTAACAGGAAGCATAGGAAGAGTTTTCAATGGGCTGTTAACTAAAATAAGAGAAGGTTCATCAGATACATTCTGATCATAATCAACTTCAGGCTCAGAAACTACTCACAATGTTTTGCAGTATCTTTACATTGCTGTTTAACATTTCATTAACTGTGTTTTGGCATCTTAAAATAGAAAGTGGGGGTATGTCTTTATGTCTGCTTCCCAGAACGTCAGAGGTGTGGCTAAAGAAGGGGCAAGGTTGCAGAATCTCAGGCTAGAGACCACCTTGGGTGATAGAGGACTACCACTGTCCCTTCCCAGGTAGTGGGTTACCACCACCTGAGCCACACGAATTGTGGTCATCTACTAGAGTCCAACATCTACACTTTAAATGCAAATACCTCTGATGATCAGGACTGTATGTTTTCTTTTCTAAAATGTATCATTTATATAGCAAGATACATAGCAGAGTCTTCACTGTCCAAAAAGCAGAAATTTCTAAACCATGCTGCATGATGCTTAATCAAGGAAGATGAACTTCGAACATCTGAAAGAAAAGCTATTGTTTTTTCTTGATTTTTTTTAAAACGCAAGCAAATAAATTTGCCCAGGTATAGTCTGAATTAATGGACGGATGAGAAAATGATAATATAGCAATTTTATAAATTAAGAAGGGAATTTCTAAGTTTTTCCTCCTTGATGAAGTGGGAGATTTCTTTTTTTCCTTTTTTGAGGTAAAACCAAAATTAGCTTTCAGCTTCTGATCTCCTGTATTTTAAGCATTTAACTTCTACAGTGAAATATGAAATCCTCAAGGAATTCCCTTTGTTATTCTTCCTACATGCATAAATCCTTCTTCTGAGCAGATCTGTGCAGCTATTTGTCTTATAGCTTTCAATATCAATTTCCTGTTTCTACAGCTAACGACTTTCTTTGCACATCTGTCTGGTTTTGTTTTTTCAATAATTTCCTTTCTGCTTCATCCCTAGATTACAAGACAATTATAGTAGGGACCTGTTTCAACAATTACTACAAATTTTTAAATGTGTCTATTGTTAGTTCATCTTTCAAAAGTGTCTAGTTCAGCGATAGCAAGGTGGGATAAACTGAATTTTTGTATGCATTTTGTTTCTGTAATTTGCTTCTGGTGAATGCCAGAATCAGTGATACTGGATCTGTAGTCTTTCAGAAATCCTTCTCTGTTTTTCCATCTTACTTCCTTTCAGCTTTTTTAGTGAAACATGTGAAAGCAAAGAGAAAAGTAATCACAGTAATTTCTGGTGACAAATATAAACAGTATTGCTGCACCTATTGGTGTGTTGAGTAATAAATGGAAAATAATTTCAGGCTGTTACAGTTTTAATTATAAAGGTCCCTGGTGAACTGTAAGCACGTCTAGTTGCAGTTTGATTGAATGAGGAAAAAAAAGCAACTTCTAAAGAAATTATTGTGTTTGAAAATATGACTATTTTTTAAAAAATTAATTTGGCCATTTTGTTGAATTGTCTATGTAATTACCCAGAAATTTATGAATAACCATGCTTTAAAACTGAGAACAGATGGACATAAGTTTATTCTGAGGGTGCAAGGCTTCATTCCAAATTTTAGCTATTTTGAATTGATGATCTAAAACAACTGTGATAGTTTGTATTTTGAATTTAAAACCTTAAAGTGGTTCTTAGAGTGGAAGTTTTCAAAATGCCTGGGAAAAATAGGTCTCACTAGCAGTCAAAGGAAGTTACTTGCCCAACATCCTGTAGACCTGACTTGAGATTTCAAAGACTGTGGTATACATTGTGGAGCTTTTCTGTGTATGGCTGGGCAGGAATTAGGAAAGCGCTAAGAAGGACCAGGTGGAAACAGTGTTGAGACTTATGTATGCTACCTGTTTTCATATTTCTTTTACATTGTTGTGAAAATTAATTATTAAATTCTTTAGACCTGAAAATTCTTTTCAGAGTCTAAACCAATTGCAGCAAATTAATAACTTGCTATTAAAAACATTGATAATGCACCAACAGGGAGAAAAAAAGTACAATGTGAAGTCTAGGGTGCGTACAGCTTTTTTCCAGAAGCTGTCCATTTCGAATCAGTGACCCATGACGGAAATGCATTGTGAATCAAGGGTAGAGGCGCATGGTGTATATTTTGTTTTAATTGCTCTAAAAATTCAGCACCACACCATACATTCCACAGTACAGAAAGGCTAGAGAATAGTTAATCAAGTATGACTTGTCAAACTACTGGAGGTGAACAGGATATTGTGGGGTCATCAGTCCTATGCCTTTGGCTGAAATATTTGGTTCACTATTTCATGAATAGAGTTTCTTTTCATTGTAAGTGACACAAGGAAATAGCACAAAAATTGTACTAAAGTGACTCAGACAATTGTGGCCATGCATAATGACCAGGACCTATGGAAAATTGAAGTCTTTTCCAGCCACATGTTCAGGTAGCTTTCCCTTTGATGTCTGCTTGGCAGAAATAGAGATTATACTTTCCTGCTAAGGAGCTGATGGTCTCCTGCATGGTGAGGAACTCAATATGGCCTGTATCAACCTTTGATTAATCTGCTTTTTAGTCCTGGTAACAGGAAGAAAGCGGTATTATTTGAGAGCCTCCAGTATGAGAGTGGCGTATCTATGACTAGCAATTTAATAAAATTTGAATAAGGTTTGTACAGTGTTTCATGTCTTCAAATTTTCTAGTGAAGCCGAAGCGAGCAGCTGCATAGTCTGTAATTACATAGCAAGTAATACGGATTTTTTTTTTTTAGGAAGTGAAGAGATTTTCAATTACGAGTTAAAATTTATGACACACTATAATAACTGTTTAAACCTTTCACACAGAAGAAGCTAGCAGTGCCAGCTCTTTGGCAGAGTGAGGTTAGCTCAGCAAATGTATTTTTCAGTTGCCTTAAAAATGACTAAGTAGCAATCACATGGGCCTTTTTTTTGCATTCCAGCCTGGAACAGCTGGTTTAGCTCAGTAAATACATCTTTAATGAAATTACAACCTGCTCTTGTAAGTTGCATTTACAGGCAGTGTCTGATTAGATGAATATTGTACTAGAGATGAAAAGGGGCAACTGCACCAACAGGAAGAGGTATTTGTTTTACACACCACCCACGCAATGGGAGTGTAGGCAGAAAAAACAAGAGCGATGCTTCAGAACAAAAATGGTGTGTAGTTTACACAAAGTAGATTGCTAAGTGTTGAGAGATTGTAGGTTATTAAATGAAAGAACAGTGACACACAGCAGTGAAAATTATAAACAGCACAGTAAGCTTTCTTATTTACTGAAGATTAGGAATACTCATTAAAAATTATTTTGGAAAATGCATTCTTTATGCATAGACTTAACTTATTTTAAGATATGCGTTAGCTCCAACAACAAAAGTCTGTGTAGATGTTAATCTTGCTATGTTTTTAAAACTGGTCTCTTTGTGCCTGAAAAGTAATTGCATACGCATAGCCTGGGTAGAAATACTGTCTGTCACACTTCTGATAGGTGTGCATTTTAAGTAGGTACTATAATTTCTGTGCTTTCCTCCATGGCTTCTTGTGAGATCAAAACTAAGGGTAAATGATGAAATTTTAAAAATATCTTACTGTCTTCCAGATTCAAATCGTTGAAATGGATTTAAATGTGACTGACAGCAAACCTTATCCCAATAAACTCAGAAAAGTTAGATTTTTTTAAGAGGGATCCAGAAAGGGCCTGATAGCCAAAGATGTTCTTCATTTGTTTTTCTCCGTGATCATGGGATAAGGCACTGTAAGCCAGAGAGACAGTAATTTTTAGGAATAAACATGGTGCTACATAATTCTATTTATATTCTGTGGATGGGATAGTGAGGTATTTAACTACAGCCTCCTCTAGATAGAACCAAGGGGAGAATGACCTTTCAATGAAATATGAGTTAATAACACTGCAGCACTGTGTGCTTTGGTCGAGTTAATCTCTGCAGATTGTAACAAAATGCAGTCTAATGTGTATTGAAAATTAATTAGAGTAAAGAGTGTGTTTTAGTGGTGTAATGGATATAATCTTTGGTTACATCAGCAAATTTCTGTTGCAGTTAATAACAATTAGTGGTTTTAAATAAAGGGTCAGGGAAAGGGTGTTTTTCATATTAGCTGTATCATGTGTAGTATTCATCACCTCTGTTTAGATCCAGTATGATTTGCATGCCCATCTTTTGTTTCCTAAGCTAAAGCATCAAGGAAGAGATTAAGTCCCTTTATGAGGAGCATAGGGGAGAAGATTGGAAGTTCTTAATAGCTTGTCAAAAGAAGACATTGAAAGAAAGAGGTTTAATATGCTATTTGTATTCTTACATACATCTGGAGGGAGTAGAGGCGGTTTGCAGAGGATGTTGTTATCTTGGTTTTAATGTAGCACATGGCTGGCACAGGGTAAGCTGCAGTGCAACTTGCAGAGAGTCCGTGTAGCCTAACTGAATACAGGCAGATTTCAGCTGAGTGCAATGTAAGCATCTTTTTAGCTGTTATGTTGAATCATTTGAGGAAACTTCTCCTGTAAAGCCAGATATATCATTTAGAGATAGAGAGCTAATAAGGGGTAGAAGGGAGGCAGGGATTGGTTTATTTTTGTGTATATAGTGTCAAGATGATGTACCCCAGTGCTGGTGGGGTACACCCTCCTGTTGTTCTTTTGGTTGAGTATCCCTCTTCTCTTATTGATACTTTGCCTGTCAGTGATCCCTTCCTGTTCTGTAACTGGAAAAATATTCCTTACAGTTTTCTGAGGAATACATGGCCAAGTGAAAGTGTAAATATTTTTTGACAATTTAAATCCCTCAAGGCATGGCACTGAATAAAGTCCTGCAAATGCATTGTCCCACAGTTACCCCAGAGGTCTATAGTCTAACCCAGTAGTTACCTGCCATTCAATTTGTATGAAATATTAAATGCTGTGAGCAAAAGTGTTAGATGCGTGGCTGTGCTAGACTGATCAGCAGAGAAACGGTTAATAACATTGACATCTAAATTGGCTTCATGTTAAGTGTCAGTTCTCACACAGAGCTGAAGAAGAGCTATTGTTTCAGGCAGTCTGTTTGCAGATGCATGCAAACAGTCTCCAGTTGCTTACATAAGGGTCAAGGGTGGGAAAATAGCTTTACAACTCCACGGACAGCAACTGTAAAGGAATTGTGTCAACTAGCAGTCCTGCCTGCATGGTTTCTCTTTATGCTATGTGAACTGTTGGTGATCTATAAAGTGATCACTGTCAGTGCACTTGAAATAGGATTGTCACAAGAGAATGTTTTGTTATTCTCTCTTATTTAACATACTAAAATTGTTAAATTTCAGAGAATTAAAGAAGTCACTAGCAGAGTTCTGAAACAAAATGTAATGCTAGTAGTAGTAGCCTCAAACATAGAAGATTTCTCAGAATTTTCCACTCACAGAAGACTGCAATAAATAAATGGTCTTGCAGGAAGGAGACCCAAGAAAACTTAATGTAGAATTTCACTCAAAGTACTCATTCTAGTGCTTGAATATTTCTTTAGTATCAGAAAAGCAGACTATAGTAAGTAAAAGCTTACTAATCACATAGTTTATACATTGTAAGTTTTAGAATATTAAGGTAGCCTGCTTTCTTGAAAAGTGTAAGGATATCAAGCAGTTTAAGCTCACTATTATCAGCTTATTGACTATTAAAACTACAGAATGAAAAAGTAAAGATACTTTACTATGCAGTTTTTCTCTAAAATCCTCAGGAGAGCAGGGACAGGGAAGCTGGTAGTTATGTTCAAGTGAGAGTAAGATTCAAGAGTTCTGACCACAGCATCATTGGTGCTACTGGAATGGCTGGCCTGCAGGGGTTTCTTCTGCTTTAACACATTCCATCCCTGCATGGGATACAAAAGTTGTCATCTCAGTTAAAAACAAACAAAAACTGTCAGTGAAAACACTGCAAGGTTAAAGTTTTAACCCTAACAACTATTTTCCATTTCCTATTGCTAAGTCCTATGTTGAGAATTACTTAACATTAGCAAAATGTACTTTTTAAGAATATGACTTCTGGCTCAACTGTAATATTGAAGGCACTTTCATTAAAACATTAACATGACTTCATCTTTAATTGCCACTTCAAGGTTGGTTACTGATTTGAAGTACAGATTAGAAAATATTTCAGTTAGTTCTCTGACAAGTTTATGGTAATCTTTCATTGTGCTTAAGGTAAATAATAATAGACAGGACAACAAATTCTGTTTTATTTCAAACTACTCATAATCTGTGTGCTCCTGTTAAAAAAAATGCATCAAGCCACAGTTAGTGAGTGCAAGATGCCAGTCTGGGCTCAGATCTTACTGTGTTCCAGTCCTTGCAGCATCATTTCAATTTTTAAAGAATGGGAACGGACAAAAACAGTATTTTGCTTTTCCTTAAAATTAATTTCAGTGTCATGTGCTGAGCAGATAACCCTGAGAATCAAGGGTGCTTTTCTGATGGATGGATTTAGAACATAGGCATTAATAATACAAATCTCCCCAAGTGCCTGACAAATGTGTCTCATCTGTGAAAGGACTACTTCTGGTGATAGGATGATAGGTCTCCATGCCAAGTCATTACATGGTCTCTTAGCTCATACTTCTACCAACGTTCCAGTTTTTGAAATGTGGAGCTCTGTCTGGAACTAAAATCAAATCAGAAGCCCATTTTGGGTAATTATCATGTGGTAATTCCCTGTGAGTACTTCTCTGTGCAAACAGAGATGTAGAAGTAAAAGATGGAGCCTGCATCAGTTTAGACAGAGCTTACTGAGTCACTGATTCCCAAACATATGTTTTGTTCTTAACTTCTGTTTGTTTCTAAATTATTTCAAAGAGAATAAAAAACCAGTCTCATTTTTCTTTCTGGGTTCTCTCCTGAGCACATGGCTACTGGTTTTGTGAGGCACTAGTTACGTGCAGTCACACATCTATGTTTGCATGTAAGAGTAGTACTGTATAGTGTAATGCTTCCAGAGAAGTTGGAAAACACCATTTCCTTGGACATAGGTATGGTTTCACAATGTTGGCCCAATGACTGTAACTGTTGTATACATCTTTTATGAGATTTAGGTCATTTTATTGACTGCCTTGGTTTAAGGCACAGTGCAGTGTGGATTTGTGTTTTATATTATTGCAATTGAGAGTGTCCACTATAAGAAATTACCAATAATGTGCTGATCACAACCCATAAAAGATTTTGGATGAAAGCAGAACCTGCTGTCAATATATTTTAAGAAAAACAAAATAGTGTATCACTTAGCTCTTTCACTGGTTTGTTGGAATAAGGCCAGTGAACCATTTTATATTGCTGCCTTGCACAAAGAAATTCAAGGTAATGTCACTTTGCCTTATACCTTTCTCTGGCATGAATGACATAGCCAAAGAATAAATGGGAATCTGGACATGTGGATGTGGGTGGCAGCTGTCCTGTCAGCACCTTGGGGATAGCTCCCTGGTAGCTCAATTTATCATAGCTGTAAGCAGCATCTTAGAGCCACCCAGCAACAAGCAGCCTTGATTTCAGGGGTACAACAGAGTAATTTGAGACCAGTGCACGCAAATATATACATTTATGCTTTCTCTGTCACTGATTCATGTTTTGCTAGGGAAAGAAAACCAGAGACTCCTTTATCTTTCTCTCGGAAAGCTGTCACTCACATAGGTTTGTGCTGCTTTCTTCTTCCACTCATCAATGGGATGGAAGTGAAAAAACCCCAACATTTCTTGTAAGGGAGCTGGCAGTAGGGGTGGCTGCATCACCGATGGGAACGGAGGCTCTCCCTTCTGCTTCTGGATCACACAAGGCTGAAGCAGGTGAAGAGCTCACGCTTCCTATCTCACTGCAGCTTCCCTCTGGCTCCCTCCATCTGGCACAGAGAGTCTAGGAGCCAGTGAAAAGCTGTGGCACTATGCTGGGAGCTGAAGTGCCAGCACCACAAAAGAGAAGTGGAGACAGAAGCTTAAGCCCCCTTAACTACCTCCTGTTTACTCTGTTTTTGGCCAGTAGCCTCTTTCTATTTGGGCTCCCTAATCATTGATGTTGTGAGTAATCTTGAAGCTTTGTGTGTATTTTGCAAAATAGCCTGGCAAACAGGCAAAAGAAAATAGAGCAAAGTAATTTTTGTGCCATCTCTAAAAAAAAGAAAGTTCACAAAGCCTCCATACAAAGATTCTATTACATTATTTTTTTTTATTTACAGTAATGTTTTAGAAGAAAATAGGTGCCTCATATAAATTTGTGTAAAGTTTTTGAGGCCAGTGGCATCAGTTAGCAGCAGTTAAGATGTGACTTTTTCTCCTGCAAACTTCCTGTAGCAACAAATGTGGCTTTTTGAGTTGAATTTGTTGAATTCAGTAATGCATTCTCACAACTTTAAAATACACTACTGAAGCAACTGCATCCATGTATTACCAGTTAGGCCTACATGGATGTCTAGGAATGAAATGACTCCAGCTGCAGACAGAGTTTTGCTACCTGTGCCTGTGAAAGACAAAGAGGTGCATATATTTTTATGCATAGCTGCATGCACATTTTTGAAAATCTGGAAATCTAGGGGTTCTGTGAAGCACTCAGTAAAATGTATATCCAATGCAAAAAAGCATATTGCTAAATCTCTCAAAGTTCAGTAAGTTCTGTCTCTTTTTTCATTTGATAACCCTGGAGATCGGTGGCAGAGTATGGACAGATACACTTTTGAATGTGGGGGAAAAAAAATATAACTGTGACAAAATCAGTTCAATTCAAGATTATTCTTAGATGCTTAAGCTAGTGCATGAATCCAACCTCAGTACATTAACTTGTGATACTTAAAAACAGTTAATGTGTTTTGTTTTATTTGTTATTTGGTTGAGCAGATGGTAATGGTTTTGACACAATTCAGTTTTTTATTTTTCTTCTTTTCTTTTCTTGAAAAAGACAAGGCTCTTTTTCCCACTTTGTCACAGCTGGTTACCAATCAATCTCAATTCACGGTACAGTGATGATAGCACATGTTGTTCGGGGGCCAAATCTGATTGGGTTGCATTTTCAGCAGTGTTTCATATAAAAAAAAATTGTGTCTATGGCAGTGACTGTCAGCACACTATTGTACAACTGTCATTAATCAAAACTAGCAACAATGAATGCATTCACATGTGCTAGAGACTGCCAGATTTCACTCAAAATCACCCAATTTCTATTAGAAATTCCTCACCAGCAGTGTTTTCTCATCTGCTTGTCGTTTCTTGTGTTTCTTTCTTCCCTTCCAGTCCCCTGCTCCCTCCCCCCCCCCCCCTTCCTCCTTGGTTAATTAAAGGCAGATCTACTCTAACTGTGACTTGTAGAACAGAAATTATGTAACATGGTGCCCAAAAGTGGCTGGTTTATATCTAGGCACAAGGTGACTAGCTGTTTAAAAGACCTCGCTGAGCTCAGTCTGATGGCTGAAGTCTAAGCTGAACTGAAAGGTTAAGCACCTCCAAATGTGTAACAGAGAGAAGTACTTAAAATCAATTAGATGGCCATAAACATGTGAAACTGACGTCTGATGGCTTATGTTTTTAGCTGAATGTTGGCATTAATTGGCTAGGAGTCAGCAATATTTGGGCAATATGTCAGAAGGTGTTTCTTGACACTGCAGATATTTTGAAGGCATTGCCTTTTTAGTGCACTGACAATGTTAAGGAACAACTTAACCAGTACACTCTGGTTTTCTGCCATTCCATTATCAATCCAGGAGTCTGGTAACCTCTGTCTGTGATTGGTATTAGCAGTCAGAGAGGCCCTAATCCTGATTCCCAAGTGTTCAGTAGCACTAATCCAGATGAGAGTGAACTTCTCCAGAAACTTGTGTGGAAACACCTCGCTATGGGAATATGAGGCCCTGGGACAGAGAGGAGACAACGGACTGTTCAAGACTGCGCAGGTGGATGCTTGAGAAACTGAAAACATATTCAGGCTTCACTCCTTGTTACTTCATGGTCCCTTTCTCACACAAGCAAATTGTGCTGCTGTGGATCAGGCTAAAAGCCAGTTTTCTTCCTTTCTCCTTCCTGCCTGCTTCATCTGTCAAAGCTCTTCACTGAACCGTGGTGACTTCTGGGGACAATGTGGGTGGAACAGATGACTGAGGGGCAGCGTATCAATACTTCAGGACAGCAGATGGTTATAATGTCCCATGGGTCCATCTACGTATGAATCTAATTGCTAGATGGCACGTTCTGTCAGGGTGGTCCAAAAACCCAGTGTGGCCTTGTTGGGGAAGCAGACTGGGAGAGCTGGACCTCTCCTTGAAGTAGTTGATAACTGGGTCATGACGGTGACATGTTTATGCCACCCTCCATTTCACGACCCAAGTGGGCGATGATGCCTGTACCCTCGCTCTGCGTCCTGGCATGCCATGCAGCTGGCTCATTCCCCCAGCAGCCTTTGCACAATTTGCATGATTGGCAGGTGCAGGCATAAAGGCTGCCGAAGCCTCCAAGGCAGCTGGCTGGCATGCCAGCACCAGCGCATCAGTGAGATGAAGAAGAGCGAGTCAGCTGCAGCCCACAGCAGACTGGAGGGCCCTGTCCCATGCTGCCTGCATCCCAGTTCAAGCAACAACTCAGTCAGATACAGTCCTGCTGCCTGTCTGTTTTTATCTCAGCACTGGTTAGTGAACCACAGGGATGTTATTTGTCCTAAAAAAAAAAAAAGGCAATTAAATAAATGGTTAATTGTTGCCTAGCTTTGTAACTGTGATTCCTATACCCAACTCACATTTATATTACAACTGATCTTAGTTTTCTCATCTTACAGGAGCTGAATACAACTTTACATTTTTAGTCCCCTAGGGCTGGCCTTATGTCAAGAAAATAAGCATTTTCTCTTGTCTGCAAGTCTGTGGTTGCCAAAGACAAATAACTGCTCCATCGTTGTGGGATACTGTTGTCATATTCTTGAGATTTTTAAGGAGACAATTTGCCTTTTCTCTCTTACGAAAACAGTGATTTCTGTTTGCCATTGACTAGTGCAGCACAGCATGCAAAATGACATAATTTGTGAGCAGTTGAGAAGAAGTGTTCCGCAACTGCATATGGCTGTTGAATGTAGTTGCAATAGATCTGTACTGCTCCAGAAATGGCATATTAAGTTCTTTAGTGCCATAATGTTTTTGTCCCCCTCAATGGTACTATGCTAGCAAAAAAATTGTCCCTAAAAGTTTCTGAAGTTTGCCACGGCATCTACTTATCCTTTCCCTTGGCATATCTCTTATTCATTAGTGAAACCTGAGTTATTGCATATACATATAATTAAGTGTAACACCTAACAAAAGGGGTATTATATATATGTTTATGTTTATCTCAGAATGGTTAGCCTCAATTTGGTCTTTTTTTAATTTATTTTTTGCTAATGAATGTAATGGACTTACTGAATATGGAATGAAGCTGTATTGTATTGTGGTGAGTGTGAATTGTATTGTGGTGAGTCTTTATTCTTGGAATTGCTAGTAATGCTCTAATTGATGTTGTGAGCTTTAATTAGACATAATAGAACTTTAAATGTTTCGACATGTAGGATCCTTTGAGTTAAGATGCTTTAAAGTCTGTTAGCACACAGTGCTCTCTCTACAAATCTATACTAAATGAACCAATAGCCATTTATGTTATGTACACAGAAATAAATGTTTCAGATTCCCAAAGCATTTAAAAATACTCATAGAGCCTCACAACATTCCTGGAACTAATTGCATTACATTCTTATTCATAAAAACATTTAAGGGTGCTCTTCCATATGATTTCAGTATGTTTGCTGAACAAGTCTACAAGGTCTTTACTGTATAACAAAGAGAAGGTAAATTAGTTCTTCTGAAGTTATGTCATGAGCGTGTATACAGTGAGAAAGGGTATTAACGTCTCCTGAAGTCTTGATCTTTTTTCACTTTCACGTTCCTCTTTCACTATTTGATACATGAGAATCTGAAGCTAACTTTAGATTCAAGGTGACTTAAGGTATCATGGGCTTATTATGTCTAGAAGAAATGTTGTTGAAAATAATTTTACAAGAGAGTATTTCAAGAGTAAAATATCCATGCTGAAAATCAGAGTTTTCCTGATTTGGGAGCCAAAGAAATTTCATACAAGATAAAGTTTCCCATTGACTTTAATGAGCTTTGGATCAGAGCCTAAAATAGTTTGTTAAGCATGACTTCTGCAGGACAATAACAATTTAACAGAAAATATTTTTCTAGGTGTTTCTAGGCACTCTAAATACTTTGAGAATGATTGTTCACTGCATGCTGAAGTACTTTGTATTATTTCGAGTTTTATACATCCTCATAGTTTTAGAATTATTACAGCAATAGAAACAAAGAAATGGACAAAGCATAATTGAATTGTTTCTAATTTCTTTTAAGAAAGAGAAAATGTTATTGTCCACCCTTAATGAATAATTTTGTAGTATTTCTGTGAAATTGATAAATCTCCTTTAATGTGCCTCTTCAATAAACATCACCTTCCAGAGCTTAAATAAATTTTCTATTGTTTGTAATCATGTAGTGTCAGATCCTACCAACGTGCTCACCATTTCCCTAAGGGGTTGCTGCTGTAGAGAAAAACTATATAGAAAGGGAAATTTCCAGATCAGCAAAAGGTAAAATGTGTAGCTCACATAGTTAAAGGCATGATAAACCTGAGCTGTCATGTATTGATAACTGATGTCTGATAGCTTAATTTTATCTTATTGCTCTAGATCAAGGACAAAGTGAATGATATTAATAGTAAAGCCCTAATACTGAGTGAACATAGCAATACTAATTTTATGTAAAGTTTCTAACTAATGCAGAGTGCAATAAAAATGTCACGAAGATTAATGCTTGGTGGAATTATCTAATGCTAGATAATAATTTATCTTCCAAAGTTGGCTCCAAGATAGATTCAGACTGGCATATTCCAGGTGAGAGTTTTTGTTCATTTCTGTCGTCTACAGAAAGAGTTTTCATTCCTTTTCTGTAACACAGGTATGACATCAAAGATGATTACACTTTGCGCATTAAGAAGGCCGTGAGCACAGATGAAGGAACCTACGCATGCATTGCTGAGAATCGAGTTGGAAAAGTGGAAGCCTCTGCTACACTCACTGTGCGAGGTGAGTGTTCCTGTGGAGGGAGGGTCTGTGTCCTATATGGATAAATTGCTTTCTGGTGAAATGGGCCACATCCTTACCTGACATTGTTTGGGTTTCACATACCCTTTGCAATTGTGGGTGCTGCACTGATTTACAACACAGGTGAAATCCTGGTCCTGTTGATATCTCAGGCAAAATTTTAATTGACTTCAATAGGATAGGATCTCCCTGCAGTTAAAGAGCTGTTCCAATGTTTTTTTATTGAAGAACAGATGCATATATGTGCATAAGCAAGCACTACGTAACTGTGGGCATAGACTTTAATAAGTGACCCATAAGTTTAGGCTATTATTCATGTTCCTTTCTCTAATAAGTATAAGGAGTATAGTAAATAACTATGTTTATTAATGCCAAACATAATGCAGATAGTAGTATTATGTGATTAGCTTTGCCATAATTAAACTCTCTACCATTACTCTTTATCTGAAAGATAAACCCTAACCAAAGGAAAAAGAAAATCCTAATTAAATTTTGTAAGTATTACAAGGTAAAGACTAACATATTCTCTCCTAAAATATTCTTGGTCTCTAGTATCCACTCAGTGTTTATGTGCTGCTGTTTGATGTGGTAAGGAGGTTTTAAGACCGGTAGAATAATGAGTTGCCAAAATGTCTTTTGTGACAGTAGATATAGACATGCTAAAGATTATGGGGAGAGAAAAAGTTTGTAGGCTAGTATTTCCATATGAGTAAATAGAATATAATAGTTATTATTTCATTCCAAAAGATAAGCAGCAATTTGGCACAATGGATATCATGCAGACACTATTTCACAGTTTAGTGGTGCATGCTGACGGTTTTCAGTAGAGCTGTGAAAGGTTAATAAAAACATTTTTAGCTTTATCTGTTCTCCTCTTTTCATACACATTAAATCAAATGTTCAAAGTCTCAGTGGATTGCTTTATTAGAACCGGGGTCAACTGACCCAAGAGGCCAGCTTCCATTTCCATCCATTTAATGCATGGACACAGTTCAGTTTAATTTGCTGAATTCAAAGGGAAAAAAAGCACTGAGTGGCTTTGGGGGGTGGGGGAAGATGTTAGTATATAACAAAGAAAAGAGAGAATTGTGATAATCCATCTGCTAAAATATTACCTCAGTGTTTGCTTTAGACGATAATGCAGCTCTTCCCATTTTAAGCTGAAGAAATAGGTTTACCTGCTATATGCTTGTGTAAGAGATAGTTCTTCCATTTTGTAACGTGAGAAAAATAGTCACTACAGCAAACTCCCAGAAATACTCTCACTCTATTCCTTTGTCACAGGCAGAATCACGGTATCCAATAAATCTGGCAACCAATTCGACAGCCTTTAAACACTCCTGAACTGTGTCCACTGTATACATTACTGGAGCAAGCCTTTCAGATTTGCTACCCAGACTTGTGATATAAACAATAGCTAGAACCAAGCAAAAAGTCCTTTGAAATCACTGAAGCTTGGACCTGATGAAATTAAGGTGAAAAAAACCCAAGGAAATATATAATTTAATCGATTTTCCTACAGTAAAAGCAGGTTTTCATTATCTTGGATATTTTTCCCCCCTGGGTTTGTCATTTACAGTCAAATACATAGTGTTTATCCAACACAAATGAAGCCATGATATTATAAGCATACTAAATGTTCAGGATATCACAGAAAATGAGAAAAGCCAAGAAATTCAATGGAGAAAGCTATTACTCTGAATTTTCTGGAAACAAAGGGCTGGGCAAACTCCCATTGACTTTAGAGGGAAAACAAACAATGGTCTTTTTAATTAAAGGAAGCCTTAATTCTGAATTCTTAAACTTTTGCCAGTTTTGTCTGAAACTGCTTTTACTGTAACCACTTGTCACGTAGAGGAGCAAAACCACATAGCATTTCAAAATTTACTTTGAGGGTGCCTTGGTCCTTGCAGGTGTTGTGTAGTTACAGCTGCAAACCTGGCAACAACAGCATAATCCTTAGCTCCTTCATTCATGGCTCCATCTTCTCAAAGCAGGGGATGAGGATGCAGTCAGGAAGTTTGTGTTACGCTGTCACAAAAAACAACAGAATGTGAATTCCGTGACTCAGCCTTCATACCCTCTCTTGGAAAGGTGCATATCCCTCTTATTCCTCATCTCTCTCCAGAAGAAGGGATATGTCCATAATACTAGAAGCCAGAAAGTCTTCAAATAGATAATGGGTGAGAAAGGGCAGGAGGCTTGAAATAGTTAAATGAAGTGGGTATGCCAAACTAAGGATAAAGCCATAGAAAGGTTGAGAACTAAGAAGGTCCTTGCATGCTGTGTTAACTCTGAATCTGCATATCTTACATTTGACCCTAGCCTGCACATAAGCATATGGAGCTGGTTAACTTCTTAAAAAGAAAAAGGAAAAAAGGAAAAAAAGAATGTGCTGTTGCTCAGAAATATGTAACTACTGCTGCTGCTAAAATAAGGGAGGTTTCACCTACACAGTTGCAACCTGGAGTCAATTTTATGTCCAACTTTTCAGCTGTTCTGAAAGGGGATGTCTATATTTTATTAACAGAGGCACTGACAGCCCTCTTCCCCAGCACAAGTATAATGAAGGGCTGTTGCTATAATCAAGAAATCACTTGTTGCAGCAGCAGCTTTCAATCTTGATATCAACCTGAAACAGTATTAACCTGTCAATCATTTAGCAGCAATTTTTTTAGGAAGTAGAAGTTATCTAAGCAGTAATTTGGGAGGTTCTGGCTTGAAATCCCTATGGCCATTTCAGCCTATTTGTTATATTTTCATCAGCACTGTCAGTGAGGAAAAAGCAGTGTGCTGTAAGCTTTCATGCCCGTTATTGAATGAGAAAAACTGTCCTGGGCTTTCTGTAGCCTTTACTGCTGTACTGACTGGTCATGCTTAAAATTCAATTGGTATTTGACTCAGAAAGCAAAGCCTTGCATCTACTGGCATGACATTTGGCAGTCTGCAGCTTAAATTGATGTGTCCATCAGGATCTAAAAGTTTGTGCTAATGCGATGCAATTTTTCTTTTATCAGGCATTAACAATGATACTTGATGATGGCATGCGAAGATAATAAAAATGTTTCTCAGAGAATGGTTCCAGTCAGCTTGTTCAGATGCTATACTCAAGTAAATGTGATAATAGTGGCACGTGACTAAACAGTAACAACAGTAAACATTTTACTTAGGCTGTCATTTGAGGGGTTAGCAATCATGGTAGTATCCATAGTGGAAGGTAACATTACACGTCATGCATTCTGACAGATATTCTTTTCTTTTTTTAATTTCTTTTTTATGTTCTCACTACACCATTGTAATGTCAACAGCTCGCCCCGTTGGTAAGTAACCATCCTTCTATCCATTTTAGCATGGCTTCATGCAATGCTTCATCTTTCATTTGCAACAGCATTTAATTGGCTGAAATTAGCAGCCAGTGCTTAATAGTTTTAACTGTCTAACACCAGGCAAGTGATTTTGACTGACGAAGTGCTATTTCTGAACTTTGTATTTTCTGCTCTGTCATGTATAAATGCATTTGCCAAATCACCAACAAATACCAATCAGTGAAACAGGGTGGGTGTGGTGATACTGAGCCAAAATCACTCATTCAGATGTTTTTAACAGTCTATTTAAGGGTCTGGTATAAAAGCCATTGAAATCAACAGAAAGGATTGTATTGACTTCTGTGAGCTTCTACCAGGCCCTAAACGATCAGCTTATTACGCTTTTATTGCATAGCAGTAAAAGCACAGGCTTTGCATGTCCCGTCTTTCTTGTATCTTTCAAAGAGTTTTGAAATGAAGTAGTCCTGAAATCGAAGAGGGGATGGAGTAGATTTCCGTGCTTGTTAAGAAAGTTCATTGTTGATTTTTGCCCTTGGGTCATCTTGGAGTGCGTTTTGGAATGCACTGTATAGGATGCAGACTTTTTTGAATAACAAGTCCAGAGGAGGACAACCTCTGGATTTTTAATTCCCACACTGAAAATTTGATTTTTTCCTATGCCTTTGAAATTACTTCTGAAAATTTGTAAAAATATAACTGAGCATAATGGAAAATTTGCAACTGTCAGTAGCTGAAATTCACTTTTGGTGTTCATAAATATCCTGAACATATTATTTAATTTTCTTTCACGGATGTTTACTCTGTGCCTATGTGGATTTTCTAAATAATTTAACCAGTTGCACTACGCCTGATTTTTGTAGTTTGTGTTTAGATATATCTTTTAGAATAATAATATGGTTACTCTGATTTTTTTTTTTGGATTAGTGTGAAAAGTTGGTACTAGTGTTTATGGAGATTGCTGAGGCGTTTGGTCTTCATTTAGTCAAAACTTTTGTTAGATACCTGTTTGACTAAAGTTTGTGAGTTTGAACTTGTCTCATCTCTTCACTGTTACGAGTTTGAAGGAAGAAAGGTTGGAATAATTTAAAGATAAAATCCAGGTTAGGCCTCTGTTTCCAGGACTAAGGTGATCCCATGCTTGTTAGCTTGCTTGAACTAACATATGTAGAGCCAAACCAGGTACCTCAACAGTCATGGCATGGCTTATCCGCACCTGGAGAATTCCCTGTGCAGAATGGAAATTCACTGTTCTCCATTTGGGATTTTGATAGCAAGATTTAAAACCCAATCACTACTATATTACTTTGGCATTAGACTAGTTCTCCAGAAATTAAGTCCAAAGAATTTTAACAGTGTAAAACTGGAGTAAACTCATAAGAAAATTTTCCTTTGCTTAGAAAATATAGTATGAATTTAGTATACTTCTAATGTAAATCTCTCTTTTTAGAGAGAGGGGGGATTTACGGCTGCTTCTTTATTCACTAAGAAAATGCTACAAGATTAAAAGTACTTCTAGATATTTTTCTCACTTTGCTCACTCTTAAAAGAAAGGCAAGAAAAAAAATCACAAAGCAGAGACCTTTTTCAGGCTCTGTGAAAGCCACATAAAATAGATGACTGGAGATTCACAAGAAAATTACAGATTTCAGCAGTGTTGATGGTGTTGCATTTCGGGGCACTGATTCTTTTTTAAGACTTTTCAGGCCATTGAGTCATCTCTGAAGCTTATACAGAAGTTCTTGGTCTCAAGTTACTTTATGTCCAGGTATATGATCCCCTTGTGTGACCATGCTGTGGTCAGTTTGGCATATTCCCTGCCTATGCTATTTTGTTGCAAGTGAACATCTGGTACAAAGAAAATTCTTCTTTTACATGATTTATTCAGGAAACATAAATTAGAATGGTTGACCTTAAAATAATTATTATATGGTCATATGGTCTTTATCAAATTATTTATTTTAGTGATTATCTTTGTGAATTGTGAAAAGATTAAGTAAATAAGTCCAACCCCAAAGATATTTAACATATAGAACTCCCATACAAGTGTGTATGTAGTGATTGCTGTGTATAAGCAGATCAGTTTCTTTAGATCACTTTTATCTGATCCTGTACCTGTAGAAAAAGGCAATGCTGTCCTTATGATAGTGTATACCTTTATTGTTTTTTGCTTAATGACCTGAAATGGAACTGATTTCTACAGTTCATATCTCTGTAGGCAAAGCAGGTGGCTACCTATCCTGTTTTTCGAAACAGTAAGGCAAAACAAAGTAAATTCCCTCTCCACCACCAGTTCCCCACCAAGAAGCCCAAGTCATCTTCTGTTAAAATTGTCATTTGACAAGAATGGTGAGTCAAATCTTGTAGCATTTTTTTGTCCAGGAAGTTAACTGGAATGCAGAGCAAAAATACCTTTCCTTACAGAAAGGAAGCTAAAGCAAACACTACTTAATGTTATTAAGCACACAGCACTCTAGGAGGGTGACATTTTAAAAGAAGCATTTTTATATATTTATGTGTGTGTTAAACTGCAGGGGAGCAGTTTGAAAGTTTATATTCTTTCGTGACACCTGAGAATTATCTAGGTACCTCTACCTTTCATCACTACCTCCAATTCAAAGAAGACATGTTTTGTCTTCATTGTGTTTTAAACAAGACCAAACCATTTTCTTTCAGTGGCTTGTCACTGAAGAATAGAGAAATGTATTTTTAATGTTCCAGGATTGCAATTCTTGTTGCAAACTGAATAATTTTCATTTTCTATTCAGTTTTTGCCTGTTTCAAATATTTACATTCGGTTAGTTGTGTTATTTTTATTGAAATTTCAGCTTGAGTGGAAAATTCAAGTGGGATTACCAATGACCATGTTTGGTTCAAGCAGTTATTAACATATGGTATATACTACATAGACAAAATGAGGTATGGTTCGGCCCGAGGTGGATGGCACCTGGTGAATTTAACAGCTCTATGCCAGATTACTCATCATGTTTGGATTTGCTACTAGGAATAAATGTGTTGCCCGTTTTTAAAATAGATGATCTCTTATTTATAACCTTTTGAAAAGATTTCCGCCAGGATTTACAACAGGTGGGTTTAGGAAATGATATTTATCCCTATTTAGACTGTTTCTATTGTTATTTCACTCATTAGATGGATTTTCCAGATAAGTAAGTTAGTATTTTCTCACTTTCACACATTCTGCTGTATTTCTTATGGTAGTTGGGCAGGAGAATAGCTGCTAAAAGAAGCACAAAACTTGGGAGGAGCCCAAAAGTTTCATATAGTCCCACTGAAATAACACTGACCCTCTTTTCAAAAGCAGTTGCTGTATTGCTTTGAGACAGAGCACCTGAAGTTCAAATAGAAGATCTATGAAGATCTCTTTGATGTTTCAGTTAGCTTTTTTTGTAATCATCCAAAAAGTCAGATGACAGAGTACTCTGTTTTCAAATTAATTTCAACTATGTCCAAGTGAAAATACAGTTCTTTGCATTTCAGTTGCCTTGCAGTAAGTCAAGTCATATGCTATGACTCATCTTCCCAGAAAGAAGTGACATGCAGCAAATAGCTAGATACTTTTGCCACCTGGACAGAAATTAAGTATTTGGAATTAGCTAAGGAAGTAAAGGGAGACCACCCAAGTTACAGAAATTTCACTTCCCTACTATGTTCGAGAAGAGAGAAACAGATAAGACACCTGCCACGAATTTTCCAAATTTCGTATTAATTAAATGCAGTCTATTCACATTTAAGTGCAATGTGACTGTATGACGCATTTCACTCTGCTCTGGGAAGTTTTCATGACATAAATCAGCCTGGCATGACTTAATGATCTGTTAAGAGTGGTGCAGCATGAAACATAAAATAGAAAGGTCTGTATTTTAAACAAAGTTGTGTTAGCTGTTGTGACTAGAAGTTATGTTGTTCACATGGTTCAGATTGGTAAGTGAGAAAGATCTCTTCTCCATTCTTACTCTTGCAGGGAAAGTCTATACAGGATGAATGCTTTTATTTTTAGTATATTCATAAATATATCACCTTCTCTTGAGACACTGAGGATTTATAAAATATCAGTAATGGCAGCTGGTATGTGACAGAAGAGATGAGATCATGCTTGGCACTACGGTGCCATCTTTCAGTGGCAGAAATCTCAAATCTATATTGAAGTATGGTATGTTGCCTGTCTGCCTGCTGCTACCACCTATAGAAATTTTCAGAAGAGGGTAAGGACACCAGTGAACATTAGGCTTTTCGGATTTGTCTCCTACTTAAGTGAAAGAATAATGCATCATTCTTGTTTAAAAATAGGCAAATTCTTCAGATTAAAGAGAAAAGGTTGCATAGAATGAAATTCAGATTTCTTTGTATACCAGTAAGAGATTAAAATACGGAGCTGACTTGTTCTGACATTTCTTAGCCTTTTAAAGACCAGTCAAAAATCCTAAAGTCCATAGCATTTCTACCTTGGCAAAAGTCTAATAGCTGAACTTAAACTTGAATCCTATCATGTCTTCAGATATAGAAATACGTTTACAATATATGGGCCAGAATGGCTCTGCAAGTGGACACTGAGCACATTACCCACCAAGCATTTACATGCTGGTCCACAAAACTTGGTTTGATTTCCAGCTGCTCCAAGTCTTCTTGGGTATGCCAGATGGTGGTCAGAACAGAAACGCAGATCTGATAGAGGATTCTTCTTCAATAAGTGTGAAAGATGGCAGTGTATGTACTTGAAGTTTTAGCTTCATACTGTGACGTCCTGGCTCATTCCACTGTGGCACCAAGTATGTCCCAGTACTCATACTGTTTCTCTTAGAGGAAACCCAGTTACTGCAAGTGCAGGAAGAGATTAAGTACCTCATTTTTTCTTTTCTTTTTTTTTATTGCCCAAACTTTACTCTAGCTTAGGAAAGTTTTAAGAAGTTCAATGTGTAAATCTTTTTTAACTTTCCTGAATCTTGCTCAAATCAGTGGGAATTGTTTTCTTACTTCAGTGGATTCTGAGTCTCTCCACAAGTCTTTGAAGATTAGTGTATGAAAAAGCCTTTTGATGCTTTGCTCCCCCCAAACTTTTCCCTTCCTTTTTTCTAAAAGGAGAAATCGCTTACTTTTCCTTCAAGAGGAACATGGAAATCAATACATTAATCCATTCACTTTTCCCTTTACCTTCTTTGCTTGATTGCTACTAGCCATATTACAGTTTGGATATGATCTCAGTATTATTCAACAGCAAAACTACTGTATGCCCAATTCCTTGAATGCTAGCATTGTCAGTCAGCATAAATAGTCTTTTTTCTTCCTCACTCTTTTTCCTCTCTTCACTTAACAGTGGCCCAAATTGAGCAGAGTATCTCCTCTCAGCCTTTTTTATTCTCAAGGGTAAACAAACCAGGAACTCACCATCTTTCTCACTATAGATATAGCCTATTAGCCTATCTAGGCTCTTTACTCTTCTCATCAGCTCCTTAGCTCTTCTCTTCAGCATGTGAATTCATGTTTTTTTGAAGGAGATAAACAGATTACACTCATTATTTTGATGAAATCATACTGTATCAGCAAGGGGTATGTTTTTCTTTTTTAAACACATTACCAGCAAACCCTCCTGCTATCTCCCATGACAAAAGGAATCATGGCAGATTACATGTCTTTTTGTTGGCATAATTTGTTTTGTTTGCTAAACTCACAGAAGCTATAGTAGCACAAGCCATCCCCTAATGGTACAGTTTACATTAGCAAGTGGGCTCAAGTGTTAAGATTTTAGGAAAGCGCAACTTTTCCATCTGATCTGAGCAAAAGGTATATCCTGAATCTCAGACACTTGAGGAAAAAGAAAAAAAATTAAAAAGCATTGTCTAGAGTAGACAAAGTCCTGAGTAATGTAAGTTATTGAGCAGACAGAATCAGTGCTACCTCTCTTTATAAGCATCAAAATTAAGTGAAGGACTTTATAGAAGGGATTTTCCAGGAGCATCTGTAAGGTGCAGGGGCTGCTTAAAAGAAATTATTGGCCAATATATAATAAAATAGAGATGTATGACTAAATGAGAGCAGGCTACAGTCTAATGGTGAGATGAAATTCAGACCAGATATTTAAACTTAATATTTAAATGTACTGTAAAACAAAGAGGAGAAGGGGATCAGGAAAAGTGCTGATGCTGAACTTAGAGCACTGGAAATGGGGGTGGGGGGCAGAAAGTAGATGTGTTTCTCTTCTGCTATGTAGGAGACAGAGCTGGATTTTTTTATAATTATTCTCATAGTTTTGTTTTATTAACATTGTCCTAGGGAAGAAGGAAGAACAAAGTCTTGGTAGTATTCTTTTTTTTTTTTTTTTTTTTTTGTGCTTCAACTTTTGTTATAAAAATGATAAATGTAGATTTGGCTGTTAGGTTAATTGAAATTGGCACAGAAACTTTGAATATAAACCAAACCTGCTTTTTCATCATTGTTTAACTCACATCTCTTTTTTCCACTATGCAAATTTATCCCACTTCATCCAGGGATAAAAGAGAGATTTTATGTGTCAAAATACATAGGACAGTTAGTGTTATTGATTCTCTAGACTTCTTTCACCTGTTGCAAAGAAAGAAAAAAATGCTTATGCTTCCATGCTTTCAGAGATTATCTGCTTAAGTGTTTCAGAAGAATTGAGGGAGAAAAATGTTGTTATATGTGAAATTCAGAACCTGAATTTAAATTGAAGATTAGAACAATTAGTCCAGGTGTGAAGGAAAGTTTAGCATTCTCAAATGATTGAAGTGTGATCTTTTCACACTGTTGTGTTCTTACATGGCTCATCTGGAATCAGTAAACAAAACAAAACAAAAGGAATTTCTCACTTTCCATGAGACAGGAGCAGCATGAAGGACACTTACAGCAGAACTGTCCTGGTAATAAACTTGCTGAGACCTCACTTCCCCCTGCTTTCTACCTCTGTCCCATTGTAGGTAGCTTGATTCCTCTTCCCCAGTGCTTCCTTTCATTCAATCTGCTAAAAGTTCTTCCTGCTTGCCCCCTGTGCTTCTAATGTTGTGTATTTGATCTATTGGGGTAGAACATATGAGAATTAATTTTGAAGCAGTGTCAATGTTAAAGATGGTATCCGAGCTACGGATTACTGATACTCCCCTAGGTTATGGGAAGCTGCTTTTCAGAGGAATCCAAAGCAAGTACCTGCTTTGCCACCCATGTCATTTTAAAATAATATCACAGGTCTAGTGAAGGGCTTCATGAATCACTTGTTATCCCCACAACCTACCCATTCCTTATTTTTATTGGCAGAACCATCCATCTGAAGAAGAAATCATGGAAGAAGGAGAACACTCTAAATGAACAAGGAAGAGAACATACTTAAAGAAGAAAACAATGTCCACAAAATGAGATCTATGCACTTGTTTCAAAGTCCAGCTGCACTCATACAGACTAGGGAATAGTTATAGATTCCTATGCTAACATGATACTCTTGGCAGAGAAAAAAAGGAAACTCATTTTCCAGGCAACTCAGTCGTAACTAGCGTGCTAAAAAGTTGCATCCTTCCCTGTCTGTGAACACACCTAATCATTGGAGCACACCATAAGATTGAGAAGTCTTTTCACTTTAAAGAAAATGACCATCCTTAACTTCCATTAGTTTGTCCCTGATAAGAAATATCTGAATTAGTAATAGGCCTTAGCTGTCATCCTCTCAGGCTTCTGTAATGGCTCCTGTGTCAGAGGCTACACCCTTGATTTATCATTAGTCATAGCTAATAGTGCACTAATAACTTTGTGTCCTAAGAACCACACATCACTTTTAATATCCATTAAGAAGATCTGAACTTCTGAGGAAAGAACTGCTGACTCAGCCCAGGTTTCTAGTGTTTGAGACTGGACACATTTTCTGTTTTCTTATACTTAGTCCATCAGCAATAGTAGCCTTGCAAAACATCTTTCAAAACTCCTTGACTTTCATATCTGCACTTTTTGGCAGCTCATGCCATGCAAAGGACAAATGTTGTTACAGCAAGGTATAAAAGGAGGGGTTTGCAGTTTTCTCTTACATTTGTATCACAAAAACATCCAAAAGTCCAGTATCTACCAGACCTTCTAGGCAAATTTAATATATGACACACAAAGGTGGGGTATCATTATTTTCTTTCAAGAATTCCTGTACTGCCTTCAACTGTCATCTACGCCAGTATCTGGAAGTAATCCTACTCCATAGACGATGTCAAGGGTTACCTCCCTTTTCAAAATACATAGTACTTCAGCTGGAGCCCTGGGACCTTCATCTATCCTCCGTGTAAATATCTTAGAGGCAAGTCTTGATCTGTATTTGGTAAGACTGGAACTGAGTTTGATCTCTTAAAATATCAACACGTATCAAAGACCAGCTGAAGTGGCCACATGAATATTGTCATTGTGGTAAGGATTTGAGAGGAGCATTGAGATACCCAGTTTAAAGTCTCTGAGGGCTTTGCAAAAGAAGATTGTGATGTTGATGGGGTTCCAGAAGTCAGAAGACAATCTGGGGAAGGCGCCATTATCTCATCCCCCTAACTGACTTTCTTACTTCCAGGCAGATACTGAGTATTGTACCAGGTGTAACTTTGATTGTTCAAAGGATTATTATGAAATTAATTTATTGCTGCAAATGTACAATGCTGAAAAGGACTGTAGATGGGAATATTAGGTTGGTCTGCTGTTTCTTCGCTGCTGGAAGCAGAACTGAGTCTTACAGAATTTGGTGCTTTACCAGCCAGTGTGTTTCTTGTTCCTCAAACCTTTTTCCCGTGTCAGTGAGCATTATCTGAATTTTGCTTAGAACATTTACAAGTCAGCATCTTTCCCCTTGCTCCCTTTGAACCAGTCACAGAAATATGTTTATGGATAATAAAAAATTTGAGTTTAAAATGAAGCACTCATCTTTATCACTTTGGCTTGCCTAAATAATCTTCACAATGAATTTCATTTCTGTTCACTATCAACTACATAAGCCAATAGGAGAATTTCTACCAACTTCAATGAGCTTTGGATAAAGCCTCATGTGCCATGGTATATGAGGACATTTTATTTAAGTACATGTAATTAAAAGATTACTAAAGTTTTTATTATCTGAAAATTGTTTGGATTATGTAAAATGAGTTTGGTCTTATAGTGGCTGCCTTAGGTAATTGAGGATGTTTAGTAAAAAAACAAACAACAACAACAAAAATCCCACTGATATTAGTTGCTGTGGTTACAATTCCATTTCTGCTTGCAGTAGCAATGCTGGACTAAAACTTATCTACTTTTAATTAAAATCACAGCAATATATAATGTATGAACCCCAGGGCACCTGGGCGGGGGGAGGTGCTATGAGCAAGTCGTGACAATAAAATTCCCTAAGGATCGTTGAATTCAATGTGAACCACAAATCACAAGATCAGCTTACAAAACTGTGTCACTGGAAGAAAATGTTGCTAGTACTTGATATGGGATCAGTGTACCTTTTGCCATAAATTCACATTTTTCTGTGGTAATTTTCTCCTCCCCTTCTAAGTCTTTTGCCACATTTCTTACCAGGAGACCAGAGTTCACCTAGGAGGGATGAACTCACTGTCTCAGGCAAGCTTCTCTATACCAGCAGCTTTATCAGCTCCTGGTGACTCAGTGTAACCTTTATTATTCAATAACACTACTGGGAAAGAAATCAATACAATCCATCCCTACAGATTAGAGATTCTGCTAACTATTAAGATTGGACAAGAGTTGAGAAATCACTTTGAAATCATTTACAGTATTTGTTTCTTCCTTTTTTTTCTACAGCTCTTCAACACTTGAGCAGAGGCTACCTTCATATACATTTATTAATAGAATAAAAGATCCATTCAGTCATGCATAAAACAACATCTAGAAAGTGCAACAGAACACACTCTTCCCATTTTGAACAACACAACTAATGCTCACTACTGTGCATGCTTTTCTATCTCCATTTTGATTCTTGCAGTAGAATACTGTTCTGTGCTGTAAAAACAGTTCTGAACATGATGTGATTAACCTTAGGGTCCCCCCATCCCCTCATCTCAAAGCCCCCTCGTACATGGCCTATGCTTTCTATTCATGTTCAACCATCTGATTTCCATATCATCCCGCTCAGCCTCACAAGCGGCTATTACCATAACAGAGCTTTAGTGTGACATTGATTGAAGCCAGTGCTTGCTGAATGCAGCATCAAAGCATAATTTGCCAGAAATCAAATCTAATTTACTGTGTACTATTTAAATTTCTCAAAAAAAAAGAAAAGAAGTTTCAATAGAAGTACACTAGGTCTGTAGTCTTAATTGTTCTTTTTTCATATTTTTGGCTAGTCTCCTGGAATCCAAGCAATATATTTCCTTTTAGAGCCATTGTCTTTGACTTCCAAATGTCAATTAAGCAAGAGCTTTTCCACTCTGTTTATTCCAATCCAGTTAATGTTACATCTGAAACAGTAAAGGGTAATAGCCTGATAGGCACAACACTCGGTTTGCTGCTTCATAACAGTTTTTTCAACAGATTCTTCTAATGACCTTAATGTTTAGCTTGAATTAAGCATTAAAGTACCACATAACTTTGACAGCTGAAGCATACCAAGCCTGCTGTTATTTCTCTAACTGTACCTTTTCAGAATGTTTTAAAAATTCACCTACTCTGAGAGAAGCAATAATGGCTTGAATTAGGTTTTGTCCAATGTTCCACTGAAGCTGGGCTTTGAGCAAGTCATGATCTCAGTTAACCTTTCTGCAAAATGGGAGTAATAATATTTTTCTATCTTTATAAACAGCATCTATATATGAAGATAATGAGCTCTCTTTTAAGGAGAATTGAAGAGCCCGAGTGCTTATTCTGTCAAAGCAGCCTTGCTGTCTCTGAGCAGGGTCGCATTGCATTCTCTGGGGATAATGTCAGTCTTACTGCTCTGGTAGTTACACTTGACCAAGAATTACTCCTGCAATTATTAATTGTTACTTTCAGTTTTCAATTTGCATTATTCAACTAGAAGTTGATAGATAAAACTGATATGGTGAAAATATTCTTTAAATGCTGTAAACAATGTCATTTTTATCAAAGGCTGTCTATAAACAGAGCTATGGCTGAATATGACAACAAATTGGAACAAAATGGGGGTTTCCTTCATTATAGAACCCTGTCTTTGAATGAATTAAAAAAACACATACAAGGTTTTATTTTTCCAAAATGGCATTTTTCATGCTCTTTAAAATTATGGTATTAAATTGTTTGGCTGAAGGAATTGGTTTTGTGCTCTAATTAACATAGTGACTAATAACAGTCAGGTCCTTGTGAGATCAAGAGATAATATTTAAATAAAAGCTCTGATTCCTTTATTTATTTTTATAGTGAATTTCTAGTAATTATGGCTGCAGAGAAAAGCTCGATAAGATATCCTTGCACAACCATACATCATTGTCTACTGGAGTCTTTAGAAAGTCTAAACTAGTAGCTATGAGGCCATGGATCTTCTGGTCACCTAGAATGGCAAATGCTGGAGAGGACTTGGTGTGTGGGAGGGAGAGAACAGACCAGCAGGATCAATCCATGTCATTTAGATTATCTGGACTGAGCTACAGCCTTAATTCCTGCTTCCTTTCCTTGTCTCTTTTTGCAAAAGAAAGGATCCTTCTTCTGCTCATAGGAAAGTGAGAGATGTTCAAAGTTAGGGATAGGTCAAAAAACTGTAAACTAGGTAGAAACTAAGATGTTTATGTCTCATTGTTCCTTGACTACCAAATTACCTTAATTTGGTGCTTGGAAAATCTGCTACAGCAACAAATTCGGTTCTATTACATCTGCTCAGAGCTTTGAATTATTGACTTACAGTACAGCCTTGTGTGTGTGAGAATGTTTCAGATGAACCCTTAAACTCACCTACCTTGCATTTGGTTACATGATTTGAAAGATAGGCTCATGGAAATGCCACGCCCCTCTTCCTTCTGTTGAGCTGCCTCAGAGCACTGTCTGCATAACATACGCCCAGTGCACCAAGCATGCCTACGAAGTGATGTTAGGTATCAATCATGCTTGGGTATGGTCTATGGGATGGTCTCCTGACACCAGGTTTTTAGCAGCACGATAGAAAGATTATGGTCTTGAGGCCACCCATAATACAGCATAGACATAGGACTCATGCACAGTTCCTGTCAAATGCAGATATAACACCTGAAGAGGTTAGAGGTTTTCTGCTCTCTGCTCTGCCTGAGGTTGCTTATTGATTCTAGATTAATATCCTGGGAAATGAACTTCAATGCTTGAGCAGCAAATACTGAACTAATTCAGTGGCCTTTATTAAGTGGGTTGTCAGAACTGTAGAGATACCTTAGTGTAAGGTATGCCTATAGGAATGGAGGTTTCTAATTCACAATTTAAAGATCTTTCTCTCTTTCCCTTCCCATATGATCGAATGGGTGCTGATTACCACATTACTGTTTTCTGACACCTGTAGGGATTGCATAAAGATATGCTAGGTAAAACAAGGTGAGGGAAAAACAAGTAACTTGCTGCAGTCCTGCACTTTAGGAATAGTACAGCATGAGTTCAGATCCTCCAGTATGTGTAGCAACACCTGTGTTCTTATAGAAACCTCAAAACATAAGGGTATAAATGGGCAGCAGCAGGGCACCTAGCCCTTCATCCCTGCCCTTTCAGAAGACTAACACCTGCTGAGGCCTGGGGAAGAGGTGGACAATTCTCTCTCCAGAGAGGCTGAAACCTATGTTTAGGATTGTGAGGCAGAAGGAAGACTCCTTGTGTTGTCCTCACCCTCTGCCTTCTAAATTGATGGTGATCCATGTTTATTAAGTGCTTTACAGTTCTTGTTTTAAGAGTGCATTATACTAGCGCTATTCAACTGTGCTCTTTAGACTCCTGCTGATCTGTAAAGCCTTGGGAAGTGCCTCATGAGATAACTGCAAAGTGTATTTCAAAAAAATCAGATTTGCATACATTTCTGTGCAGTTAGCAGATTTGCGTCTGTGTTGTCAGCAGGTGTAATCGGAAGCTGGGTCTTGATTGCTCTTCGTGCCTAATTAAATAGTTTGTAATTATAATGGTGAAAATATGGTTTTCTAAAACACTTAAATTCTGTTTACCTAAAAGCTTAGTGTTCCTAAACCATCCCTCTCCACAACCACCAAACCAGTAGTAGAATAGAAGAAAATGAATGTGGGGTGTTTTTTTACTATTTTATGCCGTTCTTCAGCCTGCCCCAAAAGATAGCTAATCTTTTGATGAGAATATTTGGAGATACTGCTTACATTTTTAAGATATGTCAAATAGTATAAATCCAGTTCCAGTGAATTCCAATGTTGAACCAAGACTGAAGGGTTTGCATGTCATGCATAGAAAAGTCATTTGCTTTATTACATCATGCTCAACATAGTCACCGATGTCAAGTTTTTTCTCTCAAGTCCTGCAACACTGCTTCTTCCTCACTTTCCTTCTGCACATTAACACCTTTTCTCTCCCTTCTTGTTCCCACCAAGCATTGACTCTATTCTCCATCAGTACCCCCTGACAAGTCAAACTACACCTCCCTTTTAGAAACTGTTCACTTCTGACTGTGCTTCCTGGTCCCCTATGTCTGAATACTGTTAATGCCATCTACTTGAAAACATAGACAGTCCTGGTTCTTCTTTCATATTTTAACTCCACTTTCTCCTTTTTTTCTTCTCCACGTCTCTTTCTGATCTCCTGGAATACCTATTCCTTCTTACTCACCACTCACTGCTGCCCACTAACTCTTCAACTCTTGCTTCTTTCTTGTCTTTACCCAAGCTGAAATCTGGATCTCCCAAGTTTATGTTGGTTTAGCAACTGTTCTTTTTACAGCAAGTCTTCCTTCCCACTCCATTCTTGCCACCACTACCCCTGAGAGAAGTGAATGAGGTCTTGAACTTCTGTCTTTCTACTGCCATCCAGACCTTCCTCTCCTTTCTCAATCATTTTTAAGTGTCTAGAGGGGCAGATTGAAAAAGGCGGTCCGTATTTCCTAATTCATACCTTGCAATACACAATAGTTCCAGCACAACAACAAGCTCTGTGAAGCGCAGAGGGTATGAGAGTGCTAATACCTGCCCAGATGAAAGGTAGAATACATCCAGAGCTGGCATCATAAACACCTGACTGCTGCTGCTTAGCATTTATTGTCATCAGAATTTACTCTAGCATGTATGGTTGTAATGTTTCTTTCCTTTTTTTTTTTTTTTCTCCCCACAGCTGGGGATATCACATACTGATATTGCTGCTCTTTTTGTTGCTGTTGTTGTTTTTGTTTATATATTAGTTCTGTCTATACTAATTAATGTTTCTGATGTTATGTCCTCTGGCATAAAACAAATCTCCATAAAGTTGTCTCTTTCCTTCAATATTCCTTATCTCCCCCTTGCAAAATATCCTAAATTTACACCATGTTTTTTCTTACATTGTAGCTCCCCCACAGTTTGTGGTGAGACCACGAGACCAGATTGTAGCCCAGGGTCGAACAGTGACATTTCCTTGTGAAACTAAAGGAAATCCCCAGCCAGCTGTTTTCTGGCAAAAAGAAGGAAGCCAGGTAAGTTATAAGCATCCTATAAGTCTTTCAAGCCTTTCTAAATAGTTGTATTGTTAAATTTTTAAGAAAATTATTTATATTACCTTTCACAAATTCTTTTAATCTTTCACAGGAATTTGTCTTTTAAACTATCACTGTTTTCTACTGACACTTTCTTTGCTGTTTTTTTTAAATATTAATACTGTGAAGAACTCAAAGGCCATTTAAGTTGGTGAAACTTGTGCTAGGTGCTGTATAAATGTATAGAAAGCAACAGTATATATCTTAAAGACTTTTCATTCTGAAGTCCCCAACAAACAGTGGATGAGACAAACAGTAGATATAAAAGGTATGACTCAATTTTTAACTAATCATCAGAGTCTAATTACAGTTCACAACCTGTCTAGACATGATCAAGCAGATATATATCTAGCAAGCTGATTTGCATTGGCATATTCTCATAGTGCATACAGATATAGGTTTTGAATACACAGATGCTTTCTTCAGTAAAATTGTCTCAGGAAATTTCTGAATCTGGTTTTGGAAATATTCCCTGATCCTTACTGTCATTTTTTGAAATAAAAATTTCTGATGTAGTAATCAATGTTGCCACCAGCCAATACTAACTTCTATAGCTTAATATTTGAATGTCATGCCATAACATTCTTTTACTGCTGTTGCTGTACTGGCATGATGTTACAGCAGAAGTCAGGCCTTCTCACTTTCAATGTGCGGTTCATGTTAGTATGTTAAATTTCAACACTGTAAACTGTGTTCTGTATTCTCTTTCACACCTGGAAAAAGATTAAAAGGGGCAAATGGATGCCCAAGGACAGTGCCTTCTTCAGCTC
The DNA here is from genome assembly GCF_026419915.1 of Harpia harpyja. NCBI lineage: Eukaryota > Metazoa > Chordata > Aves > Accipitriformes > Accipitridae > Harpia > Harpia harpyja. The sequence continues at coordinate 31,487,401 of NC_068947.1, forward strand.
CCTGAGGAAGCCTGTCACGGCTACATCTGTCTATGGGTCTATACTATGTACCCTTCTCCATTGGCTAAATTAGTCTTTTCAGAGCCCTGTGCTACTTTTTCCCATACGGTGATATGTGAGATAACTCAAGTATCCACACTGTGTTGTACAGTGCACGTGTGTCTTTTGTCTAATCTGGAGGCATTGTGTGTACCAGCTCAGTTAAAATGTGAGATAAGAACTGAACCACAGATCTCCCGCTCTGCTCCACCTGCTTCTGCTTCACCTTCTCACAAGGTCAGATAACTGGTCCAGAATGACAGGACCAAGACTGACAGCATTTTGTGTTCTGTTGCATTGGTGGCTTACAAAGATGCAACACTGTTACTTTATGAGTGTTAGCTTGTATGAGTGTAAGCTTAATCTTCAGTGTGTTTCTTTCAGTGTATTATTTGGAGAACTTTAGATCTAGCCTCCATGGATCACATCCTGGAAAAGCACAGTATTGTGAGTCTCACTAAGGTGAAAATTGTTCCAAAGGGAAAGTAGAATAGCATATTGAAATTAAAGTAGGAAGTACTGATGTGCTAGCAAACATTTCAAAACCCTTCCTTGTAGAGCATTTTAATAACATGGTAATGTTTATGTAAAGTGAGCTTATAGTGTCACACTTGAATCTAATAAAGTGGACATCCATCATGCTGTAATAAAGAGAAGAGCTTCTAATTAAAGTAGGACATCATTTGCAGGATTAAAGTCATTTAGCGTAATTGAAAAGTGTTAATACTCTATGTTACCCTCTTCCATTGGTATCACTTCAAGGGTAAAAACATTTTAAGGTGAAAAAGCATTTTGTGTCTTTAATTGAATGTTATTACCTACTGATTGTACCATGTTGAAGCTGTTTAATTACAAACCTGGAAAATTAATTACTGTATTGAGAACCAGATCCCTGAGGGCTAGAATGGTCTTTTTTGGCAAATAAATGCAACATAAAAATGGATACCTACATGGTTTATAATCAAACCTTGAAACATAGCTCAATGTGATTCACTACACCCTCATGTTAACCTTAACTGAGCATCAGTGAAGTAAGACAGGTTAGCGTTACTGTCTCAATACACAACTTGCCAGATTTTGCAATGAGATGCCGTAGAATAGGTGAGTTTCCACATACTGTATATCATCATACAAATCTGGAGGACTGGCCAAATTACATGACTTTTCACCTTTGTGCGCCCAGCTATAAGTTGTTGCTTGGCTTTACAACACTTGCTTCTGCTTTTACTCAAGGAACTGTTTGCAGCACCACTGTTAGTGTTCAGAGTAATGTTATGTAGTCATCCTAGCCCACTCAAGTAATTGTAGGGCATTTTTCATTGTGAATCCATTTCTTGATCCTGTGTTTCTGAGTACAACCAGCTGGAAGGGAGGGGAGCTGTTCGCTCCTGAGTCATTTTTTGTGCCAGCTTGTGCATAAACAGCTGGTCCTTTGTACTTGGTAGCCTTTTCCCCAGAGCCTAACAGCTGCCCACCAATGAAATTCACCAGGGCAGGGCTTGTGTAGCCTTTAGACTCTCTGGATTAAATTCTTTCTTGAGATAAATTCAGTAGTATTATATCAGGGGTGACTCTGGTCCCCCTGTTTGCAACCCAGCATGCCACCGTTGTGCCCAGATGAGCAACCCGACAGCTAATTAAAACCAGTGAAATTGTAAAATCATTTAAAAAGGTGTTGTACTGTAATTTAGGGCAAGTCGTAATTCATAGTTATCTGGTCTTTGAAGAGAGGAGTTATCAGACTGATGAACTCCTCCCAATGTGTGGAATAGTCACTGGGATGTGGTACCTCTCCAGAACTGACAAGCCCATCCTGAAGATAAAAAGAAGGGTAGCCTCCCCTTTCTAATGCAGTGATAAAGAGGATTCTGGATCTTTTTCCTCTTAAGAATTAGGAGCTTGATCTTTGCACTGTCTTTTACATTGTGTTTCTTTTTACAAGTGATAAGTGGAGTCAAGCTCAGCCATATCAAAATTCTCTGCTTTCTCATAAAATTTAGTGGAGTTTTCGTAATACCCTCATTCGGTAGGTATCTGTGCCAGGCAGAAGTTATTCTGAAAGTATCAAGGCAATTTTTTGACACCCACTTAGCCCTGTAGCCTGAAATTGTTTCAGAATTTTCACACTTTTTTTCGTATTGGATCTGACATGTTTACTGGGTGCATATTGATTTTTGAGGAAAAATTTACTGTGATAAATTTCTTCAACATTGACATTGAAAGGGGTTAAGGGGAAAGACTGACCCTAAGGTGATAAGTAGCCTAGTAGGTTAATACAATTATAAGGATACTTGGAGTGTTGGATCTTATTTAAAGCATATCTATCTCCTTTTATAGCCAAAACCAGAGAGATAAAGGTGTGAGCTTCACTTCAAAGCAGAATTTTTTAAAATCCAAGTTTGTTGCTTGTCAGTTCCAAATCATTTTTTGTAAACCATTAAGGTCTACTGCAGAAGAAGCAGAGCTACAGAAAATTCATTTAATACCCTACTCTATACTTTAGATTTTCTATTTAGCCCATATAGACAAGCTTGAATGTTAGTAGGGAGCTGTCATTAGAAAGCACAGCAGAGCTATACAGAGCTGCAGTAATGACTGAAAGCTTATCACAGCATGGTAACAGCATTTTGGTATATTCCTGATACAAACAATTGTATTTTTCATAGAGTCTTGTTGAGTTGACATAAAAGCCAGACTCTATTTTCCTGGAATTAGTGTTGTTTAATTATTGTTTAATCTGTTTCCCTTTCTATCTCATTGGGCAATGCTGCTGACCTTTCTGTTTGCATTGCCTCCCTTTTCCTGTTCTTTTTTATTCACATCAAGAGCTGTGCCAAATGGTATAACTTTTTTCCTTGAAAACACAGCCCTCACCACTAAAACCTTTTCAGTCCTTTTCTGTATTATTGATTCATTCAGTCCTCCATCATATGCAAAGACTACTACATCCATTCCAGTTATTCTTATTGACATCTCTCTTTTCTCCAATCCAGCCCAAAGGCAAAAGCTAATCTCCCTGTTTTGTGCTAACTGATGTCTTATCCTACATGAAATTATTTTTTCTCTCTGATGATTTCCACATCAGATTTATACCCTTTCTCTTCACCCTCAAGGCTCCATGCTGCTTTTCTCCTTTGGTATACCTCAGTTTTAATTTCCTTTTACTTCTCCTTTAAGCTCTCATGCTCTGGCAGCTTTTCCTATTTTATGACCTGTTTGTATTTTCCTCCCAGCTTTTCTTCGGTGCCACACTCTTACTTTCTCCTTTGCCCAGAACATATTCACAGCCAAACAATATGCTCCCTCAACTCTCCAGGATTCAATTCTTTCTGTTAGTTTTCTAATGTTTACTGTAGTATTGTGTCCTCCTGGTTTGATAGCCAACTAAGTATATTATTACAATTATGTTCAGAATGAAAATGAATGTGTCACAAAGACAAATCACTCAAGTGTGATTGTTGGAAAATTTCTCCTCACCTGTACCCCCAGCCAGAACACACCACTGTGTGCTGTCAAAGGGCTGTTTCTAATTTAAACTGCAAGTTGCCCAAGGCAGGGAAAGCTAGCTCTATGTGTTCATAAAGTCATAACCACACTTACTTTTTCTTCTAGTTTATATATAGAACTTTTAAGGAAAAATCATCATCTCTCTAGCTGAGGGAAAAGTGGTGCTTTTGTGTTTTGAATTGATGTGAGATGAATTGTCTTTGCAGAATCTACTCTTCCCAAACCAGCCTCTCCAACCCAACAGCAGGTATTCAGTGTCACCAACCGGAGACCTCACTATTACCAACATTCAGCGGTCTGATGCAGGCTACTACATTTGTCAAGCACTGACGGTTGCTGGAAGCATTTTAGCAAAGGCTCAGCTGGAGGTTACTGATGGTAAGCTATAGAAATTCCTATTGTTTTTTTCTTGTCAAAAGTGTTTTAAAAGCAGTGTAAATAAAGGCATATGGGATCACATAATTCATACAAGTAAGCGGACAAGTTTCTACAGAAAATACAATGAAAAAGGGTCTCTGTGCAATTCTTTATGGTATCAAAAAGGCAAAAAGTTTGCCTTTTGCTTGCTTTCTGGAGGTTCCTTAACAATGCAAACAAGGGACAAACCAGCTTAGAATAGGGTTGGTGAGAAAGGAGGCTGCTCAGTTCACTAGAGCTAAGATAGGACTGCAAAAAAACATTGTGAAGAATGAATAGGTTTGTGATTAAAGCAATGAATTGGGGTGCAGAAAAATGGAGCTCAATTCCCACCAGTCTTCAATATTATCTTAGGCAGCTAGTTTGGGGATGTGTCCTTAGCTCAATTAAATCAACATTGTTGCCTTGAACTTAATGGAGTACTGTTGGTTTAGAACAGCTACAACATGTAGCCCTTTAGTCCCTCTGTGAATAAGGCACCTACCTCAGAGCTATGTTCTAAGAATTCCTCAGTATGGTTAGGTGTGAAAAGGGCCATGGAAAGACATAGGTAGAGAAGAGTTTTCAGGAAAGGAAAAACACTACAAGACGTGTCTTGATGCTTTCCATTTCAAAATTTTGGGTTTGAAATTTGTCCTGCCTTGAAGTTTACCTTACTCCATCTAAAAACATGAATCCTTTTCATATGTCAGGAATCCTGTTGATATCCTTCTTCATCCCACTGTGGATAGAAGGCAGTTTGCATCCTTTAATGTTAGTGAAGAAAACAACAGAATTCCTTTTATACTAGGAGATTGTGGCATTCCCCAGCATCATTATTCCTTATCTTAACTGACTCATTAAATATCTCCTGACAGACTTTGATGAATTTTTGCCATTAAAACTGTTGTTATATGCAGAGGTCTACTTTTACTGTTCCCTTAGAGACCTGCCTGCACCATGAAAGTTTGAAAAGATGTCTAATTCTGAATAATCTGGCTTTTCACAAGAGCATATTCATCACAAGTGACAGGTAGAGAGGTTCAGGCTCATATTATAGAGATTTGAGCATTAATTTGATGCCTTTTCTTTGTTTTCCACAAGCTGTCTATATTTTTATGACAAGGGGAGATAATTTCTGCCTTATCCTTGCATCTTTACAAGTAGTTTCTGGAGACTAAAGGCTAACCTTTACTCTGCAATCTCTTTATGTCCTCTCTTTCATGGTCTGTGACAAAATAATGCATTTTCATTCAATTCAAATTTAAATGTGGATTAAAAGGTCATTTAAAATTAATGGAAAGGCAGTATTTGTTAATATCTGTCCATAGTGCTGCCTGAGTCAGTGCCATGATGGTGATTGGAATAAATAGAACACACAAACATTGGCTAAGAGGACATTGAGCTGTTAAGGGTTGCACCTGCTGATGCTGTACAGATTTACTGCAACAGGGGCTGAGTCGATCAAATCAGGTTCAAGGATATTAGTGATAAGGAATTCTTCCTTTTGACAGACAAGGCCTGTGGTCTATCTTTATCTATTTCTTGTGTGTCGGAAGAAAATAATAAATCCTAATTGACCCCTTTGGAACTTCTGTTAGTTGATTTAACAAGTCAGCAGAAAGCTCACAACAGTGTCCCTGCTAAAATGCAAACACATCTACAATTAATTCTGATAAAAGGCGGTGTGCATTCCACATTGCTAGAGAAAGCATTAGCTGGTGGCTCTGCTGCTCAAGGAATGCAAGGCCTGCGTTCTTCAAATGCTTTCCAGAACCCACTGTCAGCATGATCATTATGAAATAATACAAGGTTGCTTTATAGAAATCCCATTTCATCCGTGAGTCAAAGGGCAGGTGAAGTTAGAAGAAAAGTGCTAAAACAATATTGTGGAACTGGGATTATATAAATAAATGTACCATTAGATCACAGATTTTTTTTTAATTGCTTTCAGTTAGGAAGTTAACCATAAATGTCTAAATAATCTCTTTTGGTTGATGCTGAGCAGAAGTTATGGAAGCTAATGTTTTTTTTTCAGTAGGGAAATCTAATTTAATGGTTTTAAAAATATAATAATAGATAAACACTGTGCATGCTAGCTATATACTTAAGCATTAGTGTTCTAGTTTTTGGCTGGTGATTTCAGTTTTACTTCATAGCCCAGAATTTTTCTGTTTGGTTAATGATTTAATAATAGTGGCGAGCCATCTTTTTCATTTTGAACACATTTTTGTTTGATCCAGAGTAATTTAGATCCAATTGAAGTTCCAATACAGAATGAAAACATATGTCATGTGCAGAAAAACAAGTGCTTAATTATACCATATATAGCAGTGTTTCAGTTGTTACATTTTTGCACTTACAAGTCTTTACTGGAAATATTTTTAACTCAAGTGTTCACATGAGAAGAGATTACTAGCTGTGATGAAATGTACTGAGTTGAGTGATAATTTTGCTGATTATGGACTGTGCTAAGAGCCTTCAGTGTATTTGAAATTCAAATCTCGTATTTTCTTGAAAGGCTATCATATAATCCGCTGTCTAACGCACATCTGGAAAAGCAAAATAATTTTAAAAATTGAGACAATCTTAGCAGTCCCTTGAAACTCAAGAAGTGAATATGCAGCTCACAGTCTTAAAATGACAGATCATGCAAATAAACCAAATGCTTCCATCTATGTCTGTGCTCAAGACAAAAAGAATAGTTTACAATTAGTAATTTGTTCCATAAATTTATCCATCATGCACAGAATATTTTGAAGAAGATCTCAATTTCTCCTTATCTAGTAATTATTAATGTTTATTAATAAAAATTTTGATCATTGCATGCTCAACTATAGGATCAGCCTACTTTGCCCAGTTTACCCAGCAGTTGCTGTTTAGGGTGAGTATTGGGATGGAGGAGCAAGCTTAACCTCCCACAGTGGATTTTTCTGGCAACATAAGAATGAACTGGTTTAGGATATTAAATTAATTAAAAAGATCATGTTTCTGGGCTTTTGAATGAAAGTGAAAGGCTGGACCTATAAGGATAATTCAGAACAGATTAAAAAACAACAGAAAAAAGAGATGGAGTTGGCAGCATACCTCAACATCACCCTCTCCACCGATTTGGAATAGACATTTAAGGCATTTTTTCCCAAACTCCTCTGCAATATTTTCACTATAGGTCTATTGAATATTCTGCGGTATGTATCTCTCAAATCCTCCTGGAAGAATTTAATATCACTCACAGTTTATGCATCTACAAATCTGCCCACCATGTTTCCTATCCCTCATCAAATGTATATTACATGTTTTATAGCAAGTGTGACAGTTTCAAACAGGAGAGATTCAGAACAACATCACAGCCTCCTGTGAAGCTCTTCCACAAAAAAAGGCAGAGGAAGGATTGGTCTCTGCTTTTCCACCTCTCAGGAGAGCACCCTGCCCTATCATAATAGTGTTCATCATGAGAATTTCGTGACTTGTGTCTAACTTTACCCATTAATTCACCAGGAAAACTTTTGAAATGTTGATTTTGGAAATGCCAAAGTAAAGACTTCATTTTGTTATTCTCTTATTTTAATTTCCTGTTGTAATTTGACCAAATTCCACCCAAATTTAAACATCATTTCAGTTAATCCAAATTGCATTTGTAGTGAATAAACTGTTCATTAACAAATATATTTTGTTCTTTTCCGACACTTTGCTCAAAATTTAATCTGCATTTTATCACAAAAGGAATCTTATAACTCTTCAGTTACCAGAATATGTGAGTATATGGTTGCTGGAAATAGTTTCAAAACGATTTTTTTAAATTAAATTAATTTTGAAATCAACTTCTCTTTTACTATGCGAATATATTTTAGCCACACAAAATGTCTCTGTGGAATAGAAATAAAAGTTTCCTGCTAGGATAAAACAATGTAAAATTTAAATAAAAAATAAAAATGTTGTAAAAGAAACTAACAAAACCCCCAACCTTTTTGTGGATATTTTTCATTATCTCTCTGTTCTTCAGAATGCTTATGATATATCTTTTTAAACCTCTAAGGGAGTTTTGGATCCTTACTAATGAGGAGACCTATCTAGTAGGAACACAAGTATGTATACACGTTTTAGAGATTTACAAGTCATAGTTGTGAAGACAATACAGTCGTTCACAGATCAGTGGAAACCCTAAGTGTTCATTTAACCTTTAGCCTTAGTGTCATGGAAACCTGTAGTGGTCTTTCACCCATAACACCCTTGAAAATGAAGATTCCTTCTGGCCAGGAGACTTTCAATTACACTATTGATCAGAGCTATTTAAAGGATTATGAGCTGCTCATTTGGGCTGTAAAAAACCTAATTACATGCCAAAGAACAATATCGGTAATGCAGTAGGTTTTGAAAATACCTACATTGCTACACATATGAAAGGCAATTAGATGCAGCAAATAACTGCAATGGAATCATTAACAACTTAAGAAATTCTTTTTCCTTAGTTTTTAGCTACCGAGAAAACTGGGATTTGCTGTTTTATGTTAAATTGAAAGGAAAATTTACACAGTTAAGTTTTCATTCTAATATACTACTCGTGCTGAAGGTATGCTGATAGTACATATGAGCTGAGATCAATTTTTATTTTACCAAATGGCTGAACTGTGTAGTCAGAAGGAACATTAATGAGATAAAAAATCTCATATCAAGGTGAAAATGCATTACATTTTCTCTTTTCTTGTAATATAGTGTTTTCTGTCATATCTCGGAGTCCAGTGGGTGATATTCCAGAATATCCAAAATAGCTTTCACATTCTGGTGTTAATAAATAATCTGTATTGGCTTTCTATTTTCAGTTTCAATTTCAATAAATGTGATAAACTCACACTCCAAGGTACTACTAATACTAATGATTCTATCCTTTGTGTATCTTGTTAACAAAAGAAGTTAGGTAGTATTTTTGCAACATTAACATTTCAGAAAGAATTATTTTAGGTATAAAATATACCACTAACATCTCCCTGATATTTTTTATTTGTTAAATAGCAAAATGAAAGCACTTTGGATCTGTTGAAGGTTCCAGAGGTTTGCATCTCAAACAGCTCAAATGCAACAGAAACCATATTGCTTCACAATAATTTATTTTCAGTTCATTGTTAGAGTCAGGTGTTGTGTATGGACTATAATGAAACAGATTCTCAGCTAGAATAAATGATTCAAACTCCATTGACATTGGTGCAGGCAGGCTAACTTAAACTGGTTTAGGAGCTAATCCTGCCTGTTACAATATTTAATACCAATCGTATAATTGTTCAGTTGTTCAAAGATTTAAAGCAGCAGTGTGGCTGGTAAAGATATCAAAATGAATTCTCAGTTCTGTTATACTGATTTTATGCAGGAGTCATAGCCTTGTTTATATTCAAGTATTTAACATTCATTTTGTATAAACACATTCTTTAGAAAAAAAGTTATATTTTGCTGCTTAACAGATGGCTCAGAGAATAGGTTCAACAGCCGAATTATTTATGGAAAATTGGTCTTTCAAGAAAAGCGAACATGAGCATTTTACCTCATCTTCAAGATATCCCACTGGTCATGGAATGGGGTTTATATGCAGCCATGCACTCAATCACTGGTTACAGAGTCCTTTAAGCAGTACTTCAAGCATACAAATGTAAATTAGTAGGGGAAAAAAATTAAAAGAGTTCATGGCTTTTAAAGGTGATGAAATTATTTGATAAGTAAGCTGTTAAATGGCTTGACTGAGTTTGAACTTTTCTCCACTGAAAAGAGTGGTACAGTCATTTAGATCACTCAGATTATGAAAATGTTTTGTATTACTGTTAGATACTTTTGCTGATGAAAACTTGCAAGTTGAGCATGAATGGGGGATGTGGCCGGTACCCATACTAGAATGGCTATGGTGTTTCACTTTGAACTTTAACAGATTTTCTCTTTAGGCCCTAAATCAGGTAAGCAATTAAACATGTTTTGATGTGACATTAAACATGTGCTTTAAGTGCTCTCCTAAATTGGAAGAAATAAGACATGTACCTCAATTCTTTTCTGCATCAAGGTCTTAATTTTTACCCAATCTTAATCACATGAGTCTGATGGTCTTTGCTAACAGAAGTTTATATATCTAGGTGTTATCTTGCAGTGGTCAAATAAAATTCTTAGGAAAATGCTTTTCAAATATACCAGTTAATTGTTAACATGTATCTGTGGGTCTTCCAGAAATAATGGTTTTATTATTCCAGAATAATGGTTAGCCTTTTAGAGGCTAACTTAAACTAGTCTCTTGAAATTGGTGCTGCGTCAGGGAAAGGGCTAACTGCAGCAGAAGATCGTTAAAGGTGTGGATGCCAACGCATGTGTCACTGTTTAGTCTTGACAGATAGGCCTCCGCCCATCATCCTCCAGGGGCCGGTCAATCAGACACTGGCAGTGGATGGGACAGCTTTGCTGAAGTGCAAGGCAACTGGTGACCCCCTTCCTGTCATCAGCTGGTTAAAAGAAGGATTCACTTTCCTGGGCAGAGACCCTCGAACATCCATACAGGATCAGGGGACGCTTCAGATTAAAACTCTGCGGGTGAGTAGCAATAACAAAACAAGTGCTACAAGTGGTACATGGCTACTCCTGAGCTGTTGATATGCCTCAAGCAGCTCTGCTGTCTTGCTGAATGTTGTCTTCAAAATTAACTTAGTTGTCTCTTTTACTATGAAATTCTCACTAAGTTCACATCCTATTTCATTCTTTAACATTGTGTAGGGAAGGGGGGGGTGCGTGGAAGGAAGAGCCAAACTAACATCAGATATTTCTATTAGAATTCCCTAAACATAGAACTGTATTTAAAATCTTACTTATGGTGCAATAAAACACGAGTTGGGGATGGACAGACATGAAAAGGACAGGCCTTCCTTATCTTTTCAGTCGGTCTTATCATGAAGCCATTGGCCTGTTGTCTCTGCTAAAACTTAGAGCAGTTCATTTTCAACACCTGATCGTAATTTTGCAAGAAGCTACTGTGCTCACAAGTGATTCTGGAGTTCATCAGGGTTTGGCCATGCACTTTCTCCATCAGTGAGTCTTGGCAGTCTTGAGCTGGCTGATTTATTCCAGTGTTATGCTTGCTAGAGATGTTCCATCATGCTGCGGATGGGAGAAGACAACTAATACTGTAACATACATGCAGTCATATGCAGAGAGATTTCTATTCAAAATCAAACGCCTATCATAATATTTACGTTTTGACACAAGATAATACAATATCTTAAAAGTACAAAGAAATCTTATAATATTTCACATAGCATAATGTCAGATTTTGGTGTTAAACATTGCATTGCTAATCTTTGTTTGGGCTTTTAATTTTTCCCTGCTCAAAGGTAAAAATGTGCATTTGATTGTGTACACATGAACAAGCATGTATATGGAAAAATAGTAACGTAAATGTAATTATTTGTCAAGAACGTGAAGGCAATTTCAGAAACCATTTAATTTCATCAGCAGTAATTTCTGCACTTAGCTTTGCCATCCAAAAAAATGTCAATAAACGTAGCTACTGAGGACAAGACATAAAGAGCAGTTTTGTTTTCTGATACCATCTCATCAGTGATTGTAGATGAATTGTTAACTTCCTTGGAACAAAATGGAATTTATTAAAAAATTTATGCTAGCTTTCCTTGAGTAAACAATTTATCCTTCCTCCCTGGGCTGAAGGCAGGTTTAGGCCATGAAGGTTAATGCATTTTTCCTGTAGAGCTGGATTAAAGAGTGCGCTTGAATAGTCAAGATTCCCCAGTAGTGTTAGAAAGCAGCAATTAAAGGTGGAAGCTTAGTGATTTCAAACAAACTTTCAGGCATCGATGATGGGCTTCTGTGGAGTGTCCATGAGGCAGAAGCTCCTGGGATACCTGTCTGCATGCAGCTATGCAAACAATGAAATTGGTTCTGAATCATGCCAGTGCATTAATCTCACTGTTAGAGGCACAAGGTCTGTAAATGAAAGGGAAAAAAAAATTGCTTGCAAGGGGAGAAGAAAACAGTATTAGTAGTGAGTGTGGTTTTGAAAGACATGAAGCTTTTATTGATCCTTAAGTGGCTCATTCACTAGTAACCAATTTTCCTTAAATGCTCAGAAAGACATTTTTTATAAACCCCTCCATTGCAGTAGTGTGCACTGTTTGACTCAGACTTAAGAATAAAATACACACACAACCATAAAAATAGGATTTCTCCTGTACCTTGCACTTTTTATGAATTAAATATGTATTTAAATTTGGAATGTTTAACTTTTCTCTCAGGTCTACCTGAGCAAGGACTAGCAACACTTCCTAAGCAAAAAATGGCCACGAAATACATCCAAGTACACTTACATACCCAAGTTCAAAACAAATTAATATTTATCACCCACATGTCCTCAGCCTTCTCCTCCTGTCACAAATAATAATCACTATTGCAATCATAAAATATTTCAAGATATGGGTAAAGATGAGCCACTACTATTTAAATCTTTAGGACCATCCTCTTCTGCTATTTAACTCTCTTTTTATGTGTAAATCAAATTATTTAGGAGTCTGCAGCAGTCACAGTAAACCATGAGCCACAGTCACGTACATGAACATAGAATTTTTTCTGATGACCCAATCTTCCCAGTTGCCCTGAGGAAGACAACTAAAAACTCATATACGTCACTCAGTACCCTTTCAGACAGGTCAACACTGACAGAAAACTCCCTTCTTCTCCGTAGAAGCGTACCACACCAGATTTAGACACCTGCATTAATTAAGGAAGAAAACTGTTTATTTTACTGAATAGCAAAGATTTTCCATTCGCCGCCCCTGTTGTTTTTTCCATAGCACAAAAAAAGTATAAATAATTGAATTATCAATACACTATGTCTGTATCTAATCCATCCACAGTCTGGAAGTTAGATAATTCACCATAACTTGCAAGAGGCAGCATATCTCCAGCTTGCTTTATACGTTGAGTTTGCCTTCTGCCAGTTACTCTGTTGTGTATACCACATAATTCATTGAGTATGCCATACACCATCTGTCACAGTAGTACACAAATGAAACTGAGAACCATAGCCTTGAGAAATATTCTCCATTATCACATAATGAAGAATTATATATTTAATAAAAGCTCAGAAGAAGCAAAATAAAACACTTCAGAATGCTATAAGGCATTCTCCTCTGGAAAATCTGTCTCCTTTCAAGAGTCTTTCTCATTTCATTAGCAGTACCTCTGTATTTTGAGTCTGAGACATTTTCAGAGGGGTTTAATTATTGCTTGTATTTCATGGAAAAAACATCTCCTAAAATGCAAGTTATGCTCATTCAGACAATTGAACAGGCATTAATCAGTTGCTTCCTGCCCCTAAGAATGGTACACTGCAGTCCCAGTGTATCTGAAGAAAATACCAACAAAATTAAAACATGACAAAGTTAAAAATCAATTAAATTATATATCAACAAGTAATCTAAAGAGCATCTCACTTATTTGGCTTGATATTCTTCTTGAGGAGTGAGGTATAAGCACATTTGCTATAGTGCCAATCTGTATTTAGCAGAAAACCCATTACAATTCCTTAAAGTCCAATAAACCTTCTTGGATGCAGTCCTATTTCTGTCAAGTCATCTGATAGTGAATATAATTCTTCTCTTTTATCACTAGAGTCAGCACTGTCCCTCTTCTGCTTCCATCTCCAGATTACCATGCTTTATACATAATGGTAGGAGGGCTGCTCTGTAAAGTTACAAAGCAAAGTGTGCTTTGTAAAGTTACCATTTTCCATCCACCCCTGCAGTCTTCACTGGATCCTGTCTCAGAAATCTTTACTTTAAATTTAAGTAAGGAATAGCAAAACACTTGGCAAATTTTCCAGTAGGACAATTTATACAGCAAAGAAATTAATATTGACAATATAATTCAAAACAGTTTCCCCAAATAAATTTGAAATATATGAACTGACAAGGGAATCACAGTGGTTTTATACAAATGTATTTTTTTTGCTACCAAATGCCTTGCAAGCCTGAAATAAAATCCCATGTGAAACAGAAGAAAGGTAAGCATGTTGTAGGATTTGATTTAATTTTGCCACTTGAGAATTGCTTGGAGGACTGTCTGTGTAGAGAGAACCACTGTAAAGTCTCAGCAACAGTATTTTAATGTGTGATGGCCTGTATAGAAATGACTTCATCTGTCATAAGAGTCTAAGATGATTTAACAGCCTTCTTGGCACTGGAAACTGTATGTCTGGGTCATCATGGGATAATCAACAGTGAGATTTTTATCCTCTAAGAAGTTAATTGTTGTTATATTGTTACCTAATTTCACCTCTATTTGTTGTAACCAATACGAAGATTGATACTGTCTAAAACATCCATTCTATAGCACTTACATGCTGTACTGGTACCATTAACAATACGAAAATTAGAATTAGAAAAGTATTAGAAGCAAATAATCTTATTACAGTTCTCTAAAAGTAAGCCACCATTAAACAATTGTTTGAAAATGGCCAGTGCCCTCTAGTCTGGTGTAAAATGTAGGCTAAGTCCTTCTTACCAAGAAACATTTAGAAAAAGAAAATTAGTATAAACTCAGTCAGCTGATTCTAAAAAGTTGTTAAAACTGCCCTTAACTGGTTTTTATGTCTAGCTGTCCGATACTGGGACTTACACTTGCGTTGCTACAAGTTCCAGTGGAGAGACATCTTGGAGTGCTGTGCTGGAGGTGACAGGTAAGCGATGTCCAGGGGCTGTTCTTCAGTTGGCACAAAATGAATGTGTAGACTATGTTAGAGCAGTCTGAGTCAAATAATCTGTTCTAGAAATTCTGGGATTGAGATGGAGAAGTTTTAGGTAGGAAGACTGGGTTCCTTCACACACCTTGTATTTCATTGCTATTATCTTTAATTGCCCATTGACATTGCAACAATTTGTATTTGTCTCCACTGACACAGGTATGCTATAACTCTTCTAAATAGGAGTATTAATAAACTATGGGTTTGTCCAGTAATTGGCTTGGGCAAGGAAACTATTATGCCTACATAGAGGCCTATCAAAGTCCACTGTGCTCTCTGTGAGTACTGGAGTTTATCTGGATATAGGAACTTTCTCAGCCTTCTAGTAACTGAGGTTTTGGTATTTTATGTAAATTTCAGCAAAGCTGGGCTTTTTTGTTATTCTTCCTTTTCTTTTTTTATATATTTATATATAACCTTTTGAGTTTTGTGGGTTTTTTATTTCAGTATATACCTAAAGAATGATAGCTCTTCATCCAAAAATGTGTGTGGTTGTGCAATTGTTGACTTAGTTCTTTACAGATTAAGAACATTGGTTATGCTGATTTTGCAGATGTTTGGCATATTTTTCCTTTTAATCTTCTACTTTGATCAAATTTATACAATCAAGAATAAAAAGTAATTGTTTTGTATTTGCCCCTCACAGAATCCGGTGGAGCAACAGTCAGTAAAAATTATGATATAAATGACCTCCCTGGGCCACCATCCAAACCTCAGGTCACTGATGTTACTAAGAACAGTGTCACCCTGTCCTGGCAGCCAGGGACCCCTGGAAGCCTACCAGCTAGTGCATATATCATTGAGGCTTTTAGGTATGTGAATTATTCCACTTTTAATCTCCTTCCTTTCTAATTTTGCTTGAATCCTGGTACCAGCTGTTTTGCTGGTGTTGTGGTGTTCTTTTAGACTCTACACATATCATTAGAAGTCCATTAAAAGACTCAACTCCTGTGGCAGGCATTGATTCTTACTTTTCAAATTGATTTTTTCTTTTTAATTTGTCACTTTTTTCTAAGTGATTAATTAGAGGAACATCTAACTATTTCTTCAGGTCAACAGGAATATAACAGGACAATACAGTCATTATTTGTTACTTTTCCCTTAGCATTGATGATCAGTGAGTTTCCTGTGGGAATACTGCAGGTCAAATCTTTTGGGCCAGTGTTATCTTGACTATCAGAGTACAAATAATCTGAAAATAAATGGATAATCCTGAAGCCTCTCTGCATACTTGAATTCCTGTTCTTGTTAAAGCAGCACATATTAAAGAGTCAAAGCACTTAAAACTTCTATTTTTTACTGTTTTAGGTACATTAAAACTTTTAACTGAAAAGGCTAGTGTTGATAATTTAGGATTTCATACTGCAGCCTGAGGCTGAAGAGAATGCACTTGCTCCCTTCCACACAGCAGCAATTAATACATGGTATGAAAGAACTCCTGGGCTCCAATTCAGAAAGTTTGTTTAAGCATGGGCCATACCTCTCACATGTATCAGTAATATACCCTTTGGCTTAAAAATGTGCACATTCTTAAATGTTTTCCTTAATCAAGATGTTCAACAAATGACAAATAATTTAGTTCATCTTTTAATTAAAATTCATGCAAATTTAAGAAGTTATAGCAATAATGCTTCACCCTGCTATGTTAATATGCAAAGAACATTACTGTATGTGCAGATTGTGGATTTTGTTCTGGAACTTATCCTTTATGCATTACATGACTGAAACAATTGAAACATGAAACTCGTAGCTCTCCAGTTTCTTTTTCCTTTTAATATATTTAGATTTTTTTTTTAATCAATGCTATACAACAAAGCACAATAAGATAAAATTTTCTCTTTAAACTTTTGTGATACTTCACCCCAGATAAGCTTTAATGGCATCCCATCAATAGCTTTAACAAAAGCCAGGCATTTTCATTAAAAGCTATTTTAACAGTCACACTTGAAATCTCTTCATACAGTGGATTGTAATCTAATTATAATAATGTCCAATGGAAAATGTAGTGACAGAAAAAGTATTCATATGCTTTCCTTCATTTACAAGCATGTTTTCAGCAGGTTTTTCTGTAACTTTGAGTATGAATATAGTTCAAGGAGAATACTTTTCTTCCAATGACAATTTATTGACATAATTTACTTAGCAGTATATAAAATTACTCTTTTAACAGGATTTTCTTTTCTAAGGTTTATGTTCAAGAGTGGTCTATTTATCATTCAAATTTACTTTACAGCTTTCCACACTTTCCTTTTGTAGGTATTTATTTTGGAGAGATAGCAAAAGCTTTTGCTGCTGCTGAAAGGAGAAATACTTTTGACAGCTGTGGGGGTTTTTTTATCCCATCTTGATGAGTTAACTGAAACAAATATTTTTATTTTTTACCTTGCTTTTACTACTTTTTCCTGTACTTAGACTTTATATAGGGTTACAAAACCAGGTCCTTTCACTTCTTTATTTTTCTCTTGCATTAGTCTATAATCTTCAACCCTCTTCTCGTTGCAGTCAATCTGTGAGCAATAGTTGGCAAACGGTGGCTAACCATGTGAAGACCACTCTCTACACTGTGAGAGGACTGCGCCCCAATACAATCTACCTGTTTATGGTGAGAGCTATCAATTCACAAGGTCTGAGTGATCCCAGCCCTATGTCAGATCCTGTCCGAACACAAGGTAATAGTATTTATTAAGGCTTACATGCTTGAGCTAAAATAGAAAGAAGGAACTGAGAGTTGACCAATAGGTCAGTGTGGCCATTTGGCTTTAGCACTCTGACTGAAAGAATCATGAATTGAGCTTAACAAATAAAGATAAAAAATAGTCCAATGTTTTCTGTATCAATCTGGAGCTTAGAAGAGATAGGTTAGCTCTTTAATCCTTTCTACATTGTAGACCTTTTGGTTTGCAGTTCACTTAGACTGGGTGTGCTCCTTGATGCCTGGTTTCTATTGAAAGTAATGTGGGTTACCCAAGCTTTTCAGAAAAGTGCTCTGAATACATGCTCTCCTCAATACGTTTTCTTGCCATTTCCTTACTACTTCTCCATTATTATAATAGGGATATACTATAGTAACAAGTGCTTATGAGAGACAGACACCATGTTTAGCACTAGTTTTAATCAAAAGAACTGCACAAAATATTTGTAGTGTGTTGATTAATCTGGTCCAACATTTAGGCAGAGAATTCACATAAAGTAAGGCATCTACATGCTAAGAATATTTTGAAGTTATTCTAGAGAAAAGTATGGGTCTTCTATTTACATACCTAGATTTCTGAATTCTTTATATTAATCAATGGCATAAACCAAGAGGGAAGGCTGAAGTGAATCCCTCATTTATAGGGTGGTGATATAATTGATAGCTGTGATCCTCCATTGCTATTAAATTGACTGTTGAATTCTGTTCACATTACATCAAACTCTAATGGTGTATAACTGCCATAAACAAATTTCTCTTCACAGCATGGATTTTTTTGGCTTTGACAACACATTGCTCGAACACTTCATTCAAGAGTGTAGTTCTGTGTTAAACAGGTTGGAATGCAGGAATTAATAATTTTTTGGAATCATAGGGTTTTTGAGTCCAAAGTCATAGCTTCTCTCACAGTTAATTTAGAATGAGATCCTCTGTTTATGGAAGTTATAAAAGTGTCCGTGGATAGTGCATCCTGTGTCAGCCTCCTGCATGTGTAAGTGGTTTAGATCCTTTGCTGGTCCTAAATGGAAAGAGAGAAACAAGAGTAGGGTGGTATTTTTTTATCACGTAACTGTCACAACCAGCCTCTCTGATCCCAGTCTATTCCGGAATAAATCTGTCCTTAATAATTATCCCCTCAAAATAGTAGTCATTGCTGTAAAAGAAGAAACAGAGCTGCTTTCCAAAAAGCTGAAGGAGTGAGTTGGGCAGGGATTTCATGGCTTGACTATCCATGGAGTATCACAAGTTTTCTTCTCTTTCTTACTCTCCCATTATTATAGGGTGACTCATGCTTTTCACTGCACCAGCCTTTTAGTCTGCATAACTTATCACCTGGTTAAAAAAACAACTTTGTTTGGCATTTGAGTGTCAAGTATAGACTTTTTATCTGACATACTGACAAGCAATTTGATTTCAGTAAAAACATGTCTTTTAATTAGCTACAGCATGTGTTGCAGCTTCCATTTCCAGAAGCTGTTTAGCAGTCAAACACACTGAGACATGTACAGGATTTATAGCTTCTTTGCAAGCCTGCAGTTTAATAGAATTAAATCATAAAATCAATTGAAAATTAACATAATGTTTTGATGTGATTTCTAATTATGCCTGAATTCAATTCAGGCTCACAGAAGAAGCTGACACACAGTAGAAAGCCTATTCACAGTGGTCATGGAGGAAGAAAAAAGCAGCTATTACAGTGCTATATAGTATTAATTTGCAACAGGTGGCTGTGGTAGCTTTAATAGCTGAGCCTTTAATTTCCTGGTGTTAATTACAACAAATACTAGTAATAGGATTTTATGCATATTGTCAGCAGTGGACTGCAAGCAGACAATCAGGCACTTTCAGAAGGTTTACCTTATATGACTCGCATCAAATAAGCACAGAGAAATCAGTAATTACTCTAAGAAAGGAGTTGATTTCTTGTTTGGATTATTAACAGACCAAGCCACATATTAAGAAACACTTTAAAGAAACTATATATAATCCTATCCCTGGAATTTAAATTACTAGCAACTAATAGCAAGTTCAATGGAAGCCGATAAAAGAGAGGTTAGAGAAAATATATAACCAATTTAATTTTAGAGACCTCTTAATTGTGATCAGAACATAGCTTCTTGAGCCAGTTTTGCTTGAGTCATGATTTTATTTTTCTAGTATTTGACAATATCCTTATAGATAGATCAACTGTTTTTTCCACCAGGAGTCTCCTAGTAATGTGGAAATGACATTACAAGACATTACACTGTAAGCATCACATATGCATATGTTTTCAAGTGTACATACGAGAAAACAGAATTCCACATGTACATCTTGATACTCATTTCTTACTGTTATCAGCCCATGTTATTCCCTTACTTCTGAACATATGTCCCGTTAAAATGATGAAATGCAGTTCATACAAACACACTATGTAGAAGTGTCTTTTCTCCTGAGGAAATATAGGTACTTTGTTGGTTATATACCACAGGATGACTTAACCTAAAATATAGCCATGGGTAGCTGTAGGTATTTTGTACCAAGGCTCATAGCTTTTTGTGGATAGCAGCATAAATTATCGTCCTGTAAACCAGTCTGAGTTGCTGTCTTACAGATTTATTTTATTATATCTTTCTGTTTCTTGGTCACTTTGAATAGTCATAATTTGCTAGGCAAGCTCCTTCAGTGACATCCATAGTTGGATTATATTCCCTCTGGAGATCCTTGGAGCCATTTGCATTAGAAGCCTGTGGCAATATTGTTTATTGGTGGCTCAGAACCCATAACAATCCAGAATTATAAAGCTGAAATATTGATGATCAAAAACTACTTTCTTTCAAAGTCTGGAGGCATGTGATTCAAACTCATTTGTTATATTTAAATGTTTCATTTTTAAGAGCACTATTATTTCTTCTTAATAATATTTAGAAAATAAAAAGAAATCACATGCTGCACACTCCCATATCTAAGACCATGTTACAGACGCTCACACAATCAAATCCAACAGGTGTTAAAACTCAGATTTATTCTTCAGTGATAAAGTTAGTTAGAACTCCGATAACATTTGTGAACCAGAGGTTCAATGATGTAAGGGGAATTAGTACTACACAGCTGACTTAAGAATTCTTAAGGTTTAGAAATGACGACTCAAAATGCACATATCACTCACCTAAAAGATGAGGGCTCTCAACCTGCAGGAGTTACCTAGGGCAGCGTCCCCACCCAAGGGGAGAGTCCCCGACTGCAGACCTGCTGCTCCAAGGAGGACTGGCTCAAAATGTCCTCCAGCGGGGCCCCATTTATACCCTTGTTGAATCTGATCTGTGGTCATTTTAATCCCCATTGGCCAAAAGGTCAACACTTCCAGGTACTTGATGTGTGTTGGATTGGTCAGTTTGGCTTTCAACCCGCGGCCTCTAGGGTTTGGGTTTTTTCTCCTCTCTCCCTGCCCGGAGAAGTTTCACTTCCTGTTGGGGTGGGTGTACCTGCCACAGACCATCAGAGAGGGAAAAAAACCTTTTATGTATGTATTCTCTTCCAAAAGACATGATGTTGACCCAGAAAGAAGGAAAGTGTCTTTTGCTAGTGAATGCCATGGGAAAACCAAGCAGAATTCACAGATGTCTAGACAGGCATGACCATAATGTATATCAGGCCTTTTTGGATATAACCTGTGCTTGTGTTCCAAATCACCTCTTCTGGAAAAATTACAAGCAAATTCCAGCAGAAATAATCAGTATATGTATTTCTAACAGGCATTATGTAATCCACATAGACAACTGACATAGTAAGGGCATCTGTAACTGTTGACCAGGAACAGCATTGTAAGATCCTTGAAGGATCCATTGAAGCGATCCAGACTTCACTGGCTCCTAGAAAGTACTTTCATTTCTGTCTAAGTTGAAGGGAAGGGATGTGCTATAGTGATATATTAGCTAGGTGATAGCTGTAGCCCAACATTCTGCTTTTGGCGCAATGTAGCAGAAAATGATGATTTCCAGGAACTATCACTAAAAAGACACATTGCACATCTTCTCCATTTTCTGACACATATTTTGTGTTTGCAGTTCCTATTTAGCAAAGGTAATACAGCTTCATTCAGTTTAACACAATGGCACAAACCAAATGTGGTCCCTAAGGACTAGGTACTAGGGCCACAATTGGTGCCAGATATGGAGTCACAGTTTTCCATAGATGTATATTAAGTGATCAAATTCCTTCAGATTTTGACTAGAAGAAATAATTTCCCCACACACTTTGAAGGAATCTTTGACATAATCCTGAAGAGAAAATTTTTGTGGTAGAGTGTTTTTGTTGGCCTTTTATTAGATCAGAATCGGTTTGGCTTCATAAATAAATTCTTTTTTCATATTTTCACTAGATTTCATTATCTCTATCTGTAAAGGGAAAATTTGCTTTGCAGAAGAAAATGTTATTTTTAGTGTTTGGTTTCTTGTGTGCGTGGTGTGTGGGAAGGGGAAGCTTAGTGAAAGTTTGGAAACATATAATGACAATGTCATGTATGCTCTAAGAAAATTAAAAAAAAAAAACAACTGTTCATCTTCTTCAATTATACTAACCAATTTGGTTCCAGACCTCTGGGCAACGATATTATTATCTGAGTATTTTGGAAATAGTGAATATTGCATGTCTGTTATCACTTACCAGATCTGAGAAAACTTTGCCATCGAGTCTGAATACTTATTTAAAAATCTTTATATTTCATTATTTCCTAAGCAGCTAAAGGTGAATGGTTTGTTTGCATTACTTGATATACTTTGGAGCTCATATTTAAACCTTAGTACTCTATTGTTTTAAAAACAGTACTGTAAAGGGTGTTTAAATCAGGTCATTAAGCTCTTCAGTCATTCTTATTGATGCCATATAAAACTCTTCTCATTAAAATAACGCTTTCATGTGTGTGCCTGGCCTGGCAGATATCAGCCCACCAGCACAAGGTGTAGATCACAGGCAAGTCCAGAAAGAACTGGGAGATGTCATTGTACGACTGCATAATCCTGTTGTGCTGACACCCACAACGGTTCAAGTCACCTGGACGGTAAGGCTTCTCTTATAATTACCTTAACAGTACTTGAAATTTGCCTATTTAACCCTGCAGTTTTTTACTACCCTGAAAAGCTCCAGTCTTGACCCCAATGTGAGTGCTCTGATAAACTAGCATTATACAGGCATATATATGTGGTAATGAAATGGTCTTTTTATTTTCTCTTTCAAGTCAGGCAGGTTCAAAGTCTTCAGTGTTCAGCTCAAAGCGAGCTAACTGTCTGACTAGAAAAATATTATAAAAATGAATATGCTTAACACCATAATCTAAAGGATAATTGATCTGTGGACTCATTACTGTGCATGTCAAAAAATAATCAAAGTTAAATATCAATGTGAAATTGCTGTATGAAAAAGCACTTTCCACTTCAAGGCATGGGGACCTCTGACAATACCCTATTACTTGGTGACCCTAAAATGCAAAAACAGCTTTCCTATAGGGCACTTGCAGTGAAGTCAGAAGCATGTGGTACTGATGCCTGATCCACTGTGTAGCATCTGGGTTTTTAGCATAAGCTTTACCCGCAATCAGTGGATATCCTTTCATTATAGAAGACCAGAATCTTTTTGGCAGTACTTAACAACATTTCTATTTGAGGGGTCAAACTACTGGGTAGAATTTCTGATACAGTGTTTGGCTTTCAAAATGCTATGTTTCCCTTCCTGAGGCTTGAAGGAAAAGATTTGTAACTGTAGAAGGAGAGCGTTCCCAGGGTGCTGCACACCAGGAAAGAGTGCTTTGCTCTTGGGGCATTCGCCCCATAGGAAGGAGAGCCATGGGTGGAAGAGTGAGAGAAATAGTACTGCACTGCACGTCACAGAAACGGTTGTATTATATAGGATGAATTCTGCTAAACGGATATTCACAATACTCAGGTTTTTTCTTCTACATGCAATATTGCTAAGAGGTTGATGCGTACAGGGGATTATAAAACAGGAGAAGAGTGTGGTGATAGATTGTGTATTCTAAGGATTACTGTTGTTTTTGCACAACTCAGCCATATTTACAGGGGCTTATGCACCATCCTTGTTCTGACAGACTTCAACGGTGAGGGAACGAATTAGAATAGAGAAACCCACAAATTTGTCTTTCTTAAAGGATTATTTAGAAAATGTGTCATTGCATTTTGCCATTGATGATGTCAACACGCAGCTTGCCTTTCTAAAAATGCTGTCCGTTTCAGCTAGATAACTCCAGGACTGGCTGACTAACTTTTGTGCAAACCCTTTTGCCCAAGCAGACATTTGCCCAAGCTGATGGGTCAGTAGTTTAGAAACTTTGGATGTTAGCAGCCAGTAATTGTAAACGTGGATCACATCCATGTGGTGCTCCTTCAAGTCCTTTCTTGGGTGTGGCAGCTATCAGAAACACAGTTTCACAGGCTTGCCCTTGCTTTAGCATATACTGCAGAAGGAAGCCCCAGTATAAACAGTATTGAGTTTTATGCAATGTAACCAATGTTATTCATTATATTATATTGAAAAATATATATGTATTTGCCTGTATATGTGTGTGTGTGTATATATATATGTATGGGTGTGTATGTGTGTGCACGTGTGTGTATCTATATATATTTATCTAAAAGAGTCTCTTGGTGCCCCTACTGAACAAGTAATGAGTGAAGAAAACATAGTAAGGTAAAGGTAGATTGTTAGGCATGCTATGGATATCAGCTCATTGGGAAGATCCCTCAAAGCAGTGACCCTATGCCACCTGACAAGCATACAGGCCTCTATAGAGACGTTTCAGAATTGCCCAAGGGAAGACAGACACAAAAAAAATCTCTGGAACAGCTAATTAGAAACTTTCCAGCAACCAGAACAAACCCAATTAATTAACCATAGTCTCTAGGAAAAAAGCCACTCTATCCAGACAATAAAGTCCACACTGTTAATATAACATGGTTAGATAGTGTGGCTATCATACAAAAGGACGGAAGTGCCATGAGAGTCATAAGACTCTTTGTGTTGACTTTCTGCAATTCAAAGAGTGAATGCAAAGGAGCAGCATCCTTGATTACTGAGTTGCTGGCATCCTGGCTCCCAGCAAATTAACACCAATTTCTCCCTTCTTTCTGAGATTGTTTTGGTTTTGCTTTCTTTTTTTTTTTTTTTTCAAATTTGAGTTTAAAATTTCAGAAATAGTTCTCTGCTACTGTGTTGCAATTTTAAAATATACACATACATATACACACATATTTTGTCTGTTTTAAAAGAAGGTCAGGCTTACAAAGTCAGTGTTAAAAAGAAGAAGAGGAATGTCAGAAGTTAGGTTTTCACTGTCACTTAAATTTATTCCTCTTG
Source organism: Harpia harpyja (assembly GCF_026419915.1). Taxonomy (NCBI): domain Eukaryota; kingdom Metazoa; phylum Chordata; class Aves; order Accipitriformes; family Accipitridae; genus Harpia; species Harpia harpyja. The sequence continues at coordinate 31,512,156 of NC_068947.1, forward strand.
TGCACAGGTATTAAAGTGTAGCTGTAATTACCTGGTCACACACAGGATCTCTTCTTCATGGAGCTATTCAACATTTCTTTTTATCTTCTTTATTCGCTATGTGGTGCCAGGTCTTATTAAATTCATACTATTGAAACCTTGCATTGAATAAAAAATTATTAGTTTGTCTCACATGCTTGCTTATCTGTCATGCTCTCAACCGTAACGTTTGGGTGCTTCACAAATAATACTGAATTTAACATCACGATAAAAATGTGTCATTATCCTAACTTTAGACACAGAGAGGTGAGGTACAGAGATATTTATAACTGATGAGACTTACAGAATCAGATAAGCCTGCTGTTATCCAGTGGCTAATTTTAAACCTTGGGCCTAATTTATTTTTACTTTTATCAAAACATTTTGCATTGCAACAGCATATGGTGTACTCCAAGCATGTTTTTAGCTGACCTCAACTATAGTTCGGCACTTCTAGCCTCACTCGGCATTAAACTGAGAGTTTCATTAGTGGCCAAATGTGAAAAGTTTCCTACCGTTATAAAGGAGCCCTGTGGCACAAGCAGGAATAAAAGTCAGTTCTTCAGTATGGTGAAGGAATTGTTGCTTTGAAATCCCGACTGCCTTCTAGGAGCCTACAAGGCAGAAGGATAATTTATTTACCTCTGTCTTTTAATTTGACATTGATTTTAAATGAATGTACCGCACTGGAAGCTTCAAGAGTCAAGTCCTTTAGACAGTCTTCCAGTGTATTGTCACCTTTTGTTTTGTTCCTGTAAAACAGGTAAATGCTAGTGCTGTTTGAATTTCCAGAGATTACTGTGAGTCTGTACTACTGAGTTTAGCACAGTGTGCAAGGTATTCTGCCTAGATGGAGAATTGCTGTGGGTATTGATGTGGGAGCAGAGTGTTCCTCAGGATATTTTGGGGTAGAAATTTACATACTACAGAGCATATTGCAACATGTGTTTAGGCTGCAGATTAACAGGTTTGCCTGAAAGGAGCCTATGTTTGCAGCATAAGCTGCATTACGAGTTTCTTGCCATGTTTTTAAGAACCTAATAGCCTAACTGAATGATCTAATAGCCATTGAACGTGTTTTGTGTTCAGCTGCAGTACATGCAGGTTTGAACATGCAGGGGAAATGAGTTTCCTGTCCTGCGAAATAGAGAGCTGTCATCAGCTTTGTAGATACCTCCTGCACTATGTGTTCATCATAAAAAAGGGTGAGAAGGAGCGTGCAGGACCAATTATGCTTGTAGGTCTTCTTAAAGCATTAGGTCAGTGCTGAGCAGAACCTACCCAGTAATTGCTCTCTTCTCTCTTTTAAAGGAGCATCTGCATTTTCTGCTGTCTTTTGAGGGAGAAAGTGTATCTTTAGATCAGCAACTGTTGCAGCTCTTCTGAGTGGATGTCACTGCTGCTTGTACAAATTCAAGAGTAGTTAAGCGTGTCACAGGAAGTCTAGAAACGTTCTCTGATCCCAGTATTCAGTGCAGAGTTCCTGCAATCTCTGTGATAATGCTAAGTACTTTGTATAAGTGGCAACCATTTACAAAAGAGAAAGGAGAATACCTAGAAATGATTACATTCTTTCATCAAATCACGGTCCATGTTTCTGCAACTCTGCCTATGTGTGAACATATACCAAACCTATAGAGTTGTTTGATGCTTAGCACAGCTGAATGCCATTCTTTAATGCTAAGCGTATTTTTAGTGGCCTGCTGTTGGTGGGACACGTAATTACCACATAACAAATGGAGGAAACAAGTCACAGGCTTTGTATTTTATGTAAGACTGTGTGTGCTTGTATATATAGAGACATATGCACATATGTATGTATATGTGTATACATACATATACATGTACACACATACATGTGTGTTTGAATGTAGATGCGAAATACACCTGTCCTATACCTACAAATATCTCTGGTTAATCCATGTTAATTGTCCAAGAGTAATTTTTGCTAATCAGAAAACTCCAACCAAAACAAAAAATCCACCTTTCTCAATAAGTGAAGAGCCCTCTGAGTATTTTCCCAACATTTTGACCATATGAAAGGCCCCGTTCATTCAAACTAGCTTTAACTGGGTGTGAGAGAAAGCTTTGTATCCTTTCCTTGATACTGAATGCAGCTGGATGTTTGTAGAAAACATTAAAAATGCATAGTGTTTTCTTTTGTAAGTACCCTCCCAGACCCTGAACAATAGAATCACTGTCAATAATCTGAAATTTCAGCAGATCACTCAGCCCTGTGGTAATCAAACTTCTAATTGAAAGCTCTGTAAAACTTGAGTGAGCCCCCAATCAAGCTAGTTTATAGCTCCCATATACATGACAACCTTGTTGTACTACTGTGTTCTGGTTTTATATTCCTTTTATCGTTTAGTCTTTTAGCTTAGGAACTTAGAAGTCTAGGACTAAAAGAGGTGTATGAATAATTTGTGCATTACCTATATGTAAGTAGATATGAAAGTGTGATGGACTCAAAATTAGTATACTATAGGTATGCTATAGGGGTCCAGTTCTTCTCAGTGAGTTGGTGGGTGCATTTGTGTTTGTACCATGCCGTACAAAAGTTTCCATACTGGTAGTTTCGTAGCAACACAATGTTACTGTTCAACCTAGTCAATTCTGAATTTTCAGATGTTCTCCACTAGGCAGCAGTCAATAGAGCTTAAAAGCACAGCAAAGACAAAATGGAAAGTTCTAACAAAGTTATGCCATCCTTCAGCGTAGCTTCTAACTCAGAAGTTTGGCAAGAATCAAAGTCAGTGTTTGATTATTAAACATCATAGCCTTATATTGTAATTTACGTTGAGAATCTGTATTACAAAATGCATGAAAGTGTTATTCATGCTGAATTTTGTAGCAAACATGAGGTTCATAAAGTCTTTATGTCCGTAAAACATTTAGTTAATCAAAGTCAAACATGGATAAAAACAATTTACTCTGATTTACAGACTCCCTTCATCTGGAAACAGCTGCTTAATGTTCTTCTTAAAAACACAGCTTGATTCTTTCGGTATTAACAAGCTATTATTGTGAGTTATATCCCTCTTTCAGTGCATAAATTCACTTAAAGTGAATGTAGAGAAGTTTATAAAATGCAGGCTTAATGTTGTTGTAACATATGTTGCAAGGTTTTTAACAGTGACAGTTTTGATGAAAGACATTTCTGCTTTGCTCTCATAAATAAAGCTTTCTGCTTGCTTGCCCAGCTTTTTAATGTCCAAGAATCTGTGTCCCCTCTGAATGCCTCAATAAACTGTAACAAGATTATAGGAGAAGCATGATAGAACCTGGTTTGCGTTTTCAGCCTTAAATTCATTTATTCTTAAGAGAAGTCAAACTAATGTATCTCTAATTCTGAAATACCTTTAAGCTAGCAAATTGTCAAGAACAGAAAAGAAGTCCTACTTGTTGAATCTTACTTATAACCCAGAGATTTACCAAACAGCTAGTTGTATAGTCTTGTTATTTGTGCTGCACTTTCTTTGGCTCTTTATTTGATGGCTACAGAAGCAGCTGGGTTTGGTTTGCTTTTATCCATCAAATTGTTTTGGCTGTTTTTTCAGGCAAAATTCATGCAAACATCGTAATAGCTCGAGTCATTATTTTGTGCCTTTTTTTTCCCCCAGAGAAAAAAATGCATGCAACCTCTCCAAGATAAAACACATTTCAAGTTTTTCCTTCAAATAAAAATCCTATTTATAGTTATGTTAAGTTAGAATTGTTAAACTTCTATGTATGGTCCAATCTTGAATTGTGCTTGCCTAGCGATATATAAAATATAAACCAAACCCAACATTCCATCTCCATCTGATGGCCTGAGAGCATCACAACCCCAGGATGCAAAGAGACTGCTTAGACTGTGAACACAAGAAACAGCACATGTCCTTGGAAGTTGTTTTCTCTGCATCTGTCTTATGTTTATTTTACTTTCCTGAGCATCTCATGAAAAGATGAGCTGTGAGCCAAGTAACGGACTAACTGAAAGCATGTAGGGTATCTTCAAAAACTTGTCCTTTTCTGAAGAGAACTTTTTTTTCTTTTCTTCTCATATTTCAGCACATCAGTAGCCAAGATGTGCTTAATAAGTTTACATGCAGTAAGCATTATGCCAAAGTTCTCTTTTCATGATGTGTTGCAGGGGTGGGACCTTGTTTTATGATTTAAGGTGGTATTTGTCATGATATATAGAGCTGGAGAAAGTAAAACAGAAGGAAATGTTCTATAACAAGTAAAGTGAGAAAAATGTTCTTTATAGACAATTAATCAACAGTGACTTACAAGAAGGCAGTTTGGTTTTTAAATTCAGCATCTTAACTGTTAATTTTCTCTTTTTCATGAGGACAAAAGTATTCTAGGCAGATGTTTTATTTTCTTTTTATACAGTTTCATTACTTTAATATGTTTATTGATGTATTATTTAATACCATTTCTAGGTTGACCGCCAATCCCAGTTTATTCAGGGCTACCGAGTCATGTATCGCCAAACATCTGGCCTACCTTCTCCCGCTGTATGGCAGAATTTGGAGGTCAAAGTCCCAACTGAGCGCAGTGCTGTCCTCGTCAGCTTGAAAAAGGGGGTCACTTATGAAATTAAGGTTCGTCCTTATTTCAATGAATTCCAAGGAATGGACAGTGAATCAAAGTCTGCTCGTACCACAGAAGAAGGTTAGTAAAATGGTCAGAAAAGCAACAGTCTCCCATACCTGTTTCACCAGGTGAAATCAAAAGTGACCATTTTGGTTATTGTGTGTATGAATATGTTCAGCTCTATTTCTTCCATGTGATTTCTGTTTGTTAGGTATAGGGTTGGCATTAGAATTCAATATAATATTCAGTTTTGTGCTGTAAGTGTTCCATGAGAAAGCACTGGGCCTGTCCTGTATTATTCCGGCTGATACATCCTTCTAATGTACAGGTGGTTTTGGGTCTTCCTAAAAGTGTGCACTGCAGCCGTTCTTTCATAACCAGTGTTGCTGCAATAAAAGACTTTTGTCTGCACTTTGAAAATAAAATTAATAAATGAAACCTTTTATAGATGAGTGTTTGATATTACATACATCTTTCTGAATGGGTAACAATGTAGATGAACAGTTTGGTTGGGAAGCGAGGACTAGTGAAGGACAGATATACAACTAGTCTGAAGGAACTTCATTCTCGAGGGTATACCACTTTATTGTTTCTGTTAGCACACCATTCATGAAACTGCCTTATTTAGTCCTTCAGAGGATTCCCTTAAGTACCTTTCAAGCCTCTGTGAAACATGCAGGATGCAGACATAGTGAACAGTTTACACTGCTGAAATGCACAAGCGTTTATATCTGTAGCGTGTAGCATGGTATGCAGTTTTGGTAAAACGTGCACTCCAGGACTGCTTTTGTATTGAAAAGTAAAGGGAGTGAGGTGAGACATAAATAAATTTTATCTTTTTCTCTTAGAAATGTACAAACCCCCTATCTTTCTACCCACCTAATGCAACCTTTGCCTGGAGAATCTCTCCTGTAAAATTAGAGGGATGATCATAACAATGAGGGTTCATCTTCTGTCTCTTTCATTGATTTCTTTCAAAGCAAGGGAAAGAACTACTGGTGAAGTTTCAAAAAGCTCATATGGTTTCGATGGGTTTTGAGTGCACTCTTTCCTTCCTATTGAAGATGCATTTTAATCATTTACAGTAGTCTCCTGAGGTTTAATTTAGTGCTGATTGCCAAGTACTTTTTAATTCTAGAACAGACTCGCTTATTACTCACTTTTCTCTTTGATCTGTTGTGATTATTGCCCAAGAAGTAAGTAATCCTGAAGATAACTTGGTTGTCATTGCTACTCTATAGATGAGGAAATTCAGTGTCCTGCAATATGTTGAAGAGCGTGTAGGAAGTCATTGTTCAAGACTGATTTAGAATTTGGGACTTTATGGTTCCCATTTCTTTGTTCAAACGATAGAGCCTAAATTAGTTGATAAAGAATATCTTTGCAGCAGTCTGAACAAAGCTTTAAAAAAAAAAGAAAATTGAAAAAAGCTTTCTACAGATGAAGTTGCTTTTCTAGAGTTAAAATGTTGGATTTTGTCCCCTCACTAGCAGATTTTCTTCTGGTCCAATTTCAATTGATTTTTGTTGTTTATTTAGTTCATCTAACTGTCTCTTGCTAAAGGTAAATTAAGAACTACTGAAAAAGAGAGAAGATTTTTACCTCCTGTCTATTTCTATAAAATACTTGAGGAATGATATTTTCTTTTATAAACCTCAGCTCCCAGCAGAGCCTGTCAGGTGATTTTCTGCTTTAAAGGCCACTTTGTTCATGTAGAATAACTTTCCACATAGTGCAGACTTAAAAAACTTTTCTTCCCTACAGATATATATAACTCTCAGCCTAGGATTTGCTTTGGAGATTAATATAACCTTCAAGGAGTCTGTTGGCAAGTATCTCTCTCAAAAAACCATCAGCCTATAACATGTAGTATTATCACCAAATGTCAGCCCCTGTAAATAATTCTTCCTCTTGCTTAGATGATAAAGTTAAGTACTTCCATGAGAAAATTAAGACATCCAGTAGATACAGTTCTACAGATGTTTCCTTTATTTCCTCACATTATCTTTGTAATTATATTGGTGTTCATATATTTCAAAAATAACATCAACTAAGTCTTTAATGACAGTGGTTTGCTTCTCATCCAATGAAGAAAGATGGCATTCTATTTAAAGGTATCTCACGTGCCATGTCGCCTGTGATTCCATTTAAAAAATGAGCTTTTTTAGACTTGACTTTTAAAAAATGTCAGCTATACTATTTTTAGAAAATAATTTGGAAGAGTGATATGTGCATTGGAAGTTTTTTGCGACACCAAAACAAATAGCCCTGGTAAAGGCTGAGTACGACCAAAAGGTAGTGGCAGCTTTCTGCTGGATTGAATTTTATATGCAATGTTACTTCTGAGGCCTACCTCCAAAAATCAATTTTGCTGCAGTTAGACTTTTCCTCTAGATCAGACATTTGTCACAGTTCAGTATCCATCCATCTCCTGCCTCTTTGGCCTTGTGAAGGTAACAAATGGAATTCTGTTTGGCTGCGTCTGGAAAAGATGAGCAGCGATTTGGGTTCTTTCATATCTGTAAGAAGAAGCTGAGCACTGGAATAATTGACCTGTCAAGAAGCAGGCAAGGTGTTCTCCACAAGCCAGCAGCAAGGGAAATGAGAAAACGGTTTTAAAAATGTTATTTTTCAATGTGGTCTATTTAATAACTGCAGCAGTGTCAGACGAGTGGCTTAATTTATATCATGGTGCCAGCTTACAGAGCGATATTATCAGAGAGAGGAAGCAGAACTGTTATATACATATAGGTGTATACACATGCAGTAAGGAGCTAAATAAAATATTTTATTTTATAATTTTCACTATTTGTTTCACATTTGCTCTAAAGATAGATGCTTTTTTTTTTTTTTTTCAATTACATCCATCGTTTTAAATCTCTTCCGGAATAACTTTGTGGAGTAGTATTTGTTTTGCATATTGTTTGTGACCACAAAAATATGACAGTTGGTAATGGAAGTCTCCTTAGTTTTTATCAGCTGCTGTCTGTCAATTCCTTCTTGCTTTAGTGCAGCTCTTAAAATGATACTTACAGCTGCATTCATCAGCTGCAATTTTAATTTTGCTTCAAACTTACCATATATCTTCAAAGAAAAGACGCACACTGGTAGAATATTAACTAGAATATTCATGCAGTTTAAACGCAAAGATAAATGAATACAGTATGTTTGTCTTTAAATGTTAGAGTACGGTATTCATTTTACATTTCTTTAACATTTACTCTCCTCTTTCTGTTTCCAGGTACGTGTATATAAGAAATTGTATTTCTGAATGCCTTTGTGTTTGAGGATGAAAGTAAATACATTTCAGCAAGTTGTTCCATTGTACTTGAAAAAAAAAAAAAGAGTTATACAGTGCTAAGCTTTGCCATTTTTATGATTATTATTTTTGTGTAAAATGTTGTTCTAATTAATATCGCACACATACATTTATTCATGGTTTTGTTGTTATTGAATAACTTGAAGACTTTTAAAATGCTAATTTTTTTTACTCTGTGGCAAATTATTTCACTCACCATAAAATACACAATGCAACTATTAACTTCACCAATTTTATGCTTTGCACTATTGCAAGGAGTAGCCCAAGGCCACCTTTCCATGCTTCACTTGAGCTGGCTAAGAGTCAAATTGCCCACAATACAGCTCTGTTTCTCCCCTCCAGTACACTGTTTCTCTGTGTCATTCAAGGTCACGAGGACTCTGCCAAGCACTGTTTGCTGTGCAGCTGATCCAGTATCTGAAAATGTAGTTGCCAAAATGTGCAGCTTCGCAGGACAGTAATACATGTGTCATTTTTCCTCTAAAATACTTTTTTCTGATGTCATCTTGTATGGTCCCTTGTCCCCACCTCTGATACCCTGGGTTTAAGTTGTGTGATTCCTGCAGCAGGCTACTCCAACTCTCCAGGGTTATCAGGGTAAGGATTTGAGCTCAGTTTCTTGAGCCTGTGCCAGGTCAAGTGCTGAGGAGCATCCGAAGTGGGAACATAGCCAGCCTCAAAGAGGCCACGGGAACAGTAAGGAAATCCGAGTTGACTCAGGAGACTTGAATAATCCTGATATCCGTGGCTGTGTTTCGTTGTGTTAAACCTGCCAGACTTTAACAAAAAGACACCAGTGGCTCTTTGCTTTTGAGAAGTGTGGTCCAAGGATATCCATATAGTTAGGAATATCTGTTAAAGTAAGACTAGAGCCCTGTTGCCAGAGAGCTTAGCAGTGAAGGAGTCCTCTCTAGATAGGAATACTCTAGACCAGGGGACTGCAGTCAAGAAGCTGTGACACATGATGTGAGATGCCCAAAACCAGAGGGCTATCTAGATTTGATATTGGGGCAGGGGGAGTGATATATATTTTAGGTTCTGGTACAAGGTCTACTATAAGTCTTCAAAATCAGCTTCCATATTTCATATTAAACATTTTGAGATCATACTAAAGGCAATGACAAATACGTGGAAGAAAAATTCCATAAGGAATTATTAAACACAAAGTCATTGCCCTGGAACCAAAAGTGTCTAACCAACAGGCTTCTGGGAATTGGAAAATTGTCCTGGAGACGTTCTCACTATATGCTCGCTGTATTAGTTCACACTTTCCTAGCCCCCAGGCTATACCTTAACATAATGCACCCGACTTTTTGGTGACTTAGCTTGCCACTGCAGTGGAGTTTCAACACTTGCCTAGAAGTTAAGGGGGGGAACAGGGGCACCGCAAGAAGTTTTAAGTGGCTGAGGAAGGACATATGCCACAGCCCTCTGCCATGGCAGCTATGGCTATGGTGGGAGATCCCCTGCGTGGAGATGCAGCAGCTGCCCACAGAGGGGACTTTTCTTTAGCAGAGCTGCTGCACCGCTTCCCAAACAACATGTCCTGAGCCAACAAAAGCACCCTGCTGCTGGTGTAGCTGCAAGAGGGGCTTTGCCAGCATAGCTCTGATCACTAACAGCTATGATTTTTTTTCTTCACGCTTCTAGCCAATGTAGCTGGGCTGGCAAGCAATTGTCTTGTAGATATGGCCTTGATATGCAGTGACCAACCAAACAGCTGTGAATGGTTGAACTGAACAAGACTCTGAAGAGAAAGCAATTTGCCTAGGGAAAAGAGGACATAAGTATATATCTGACCTAACTTAGCACCTCTGCTATTCACTGGCATTTGATGTAAAGCCCTGAATACTTTAACCCTTTTCCACCCAGGAGTTGCAAGGTTTTATGTTTAAACCTGTTAAGTTAATGTCTTCCTGGAGAATAAATAGGAAACAAAAAAAGATCCTTAAATGTCTGCTGCTCACATTATTATTAGACCATGTGGGGAAACAAGAATCAAAACACTTTTCAGGCCAGGTGAAGCAGCCTCACATTATGACTTGGTTGATATATCCATAGCTATCTGTGCATATTATGGAAAACAAATGCAAGCATGAGAATAATTCCAATGCAAACTTAAGAAATGCTAAATATAAATAAATGAGGAGTGATTTGTATTGATTCTCCATTGCCACAATTCCACATTGTCATTCAGCACTATGCTTCTCTTCAGAAAAGCATTTTTCAAAATTGTCAGTGCCTAATAAAATGTGCATACCTAGGCCTGCAGGGAGTGTGAACTTTGTATACTGTCTGCTTGCTCTTACACTGTTTCAGCAAAATTCATGCTCTAGCAAATGGATTAACGTCTTGCTTCTATTTGTTCCCTCTCCTTGGTGTAGCTCCAAGTGCCCCTCCTCAGTCTGTTACTGTCCTGACAGTTGGAAACCACAACAGCACAAGCATCAGCATCTCCTGGGATCCTCCCCCTCCAGATCACCAAAATGGAGTCATCCAGGAGTATAAGGTAGAAACGATGTCTAATGGGACAGTTGTGTGTTTAAGGAAACAGCCTGCTTGAATTACAGAACAATAGCGCTGTTTATGGATTTAGATTCTGACAACATTTACAGCTGCCCATATAATTATACGGAGAAAGAGGACCAACTGCTTGTGGAATTGTTTGTAATTTTTTTTTTTAAGCAGTACTACTGTTATATTAAAATCAAAAATACCATGAGCTAGATCTGGAAGAGAGCTGTAATTGCCTCCTAGTTTACAGTGCTTCTCTTTCTTGCTTTTCCTTGCTGTGGAATGAGAAGGGTTGTTTTTTTTTTTGCTAAGGGCTTCTGCACTCTCAAGACAGGCAGTGAAGTCCCTGGTTTAGAGTGCCTTCAATCTGGCAGAAAAGCTGGCAGGAAGGACACGTCTTCTTTCCCCGGCAAAAATGCTAATCCTAACACTTCAAGGTCAAAGTCAAGGACTGTGGCTCTGGGAGAATACAAGACTTCTTCTGGGTACTATCTCTGTCAAGATTCACATGTTAAAGTGCTAGGTTGTTTGCTCCAAGGAACAGGTTGAACACCACTACTATATCCAGAGTTTGTTATATGAGAGTTGCCTGCATTGGTTGTGTTTTCTCTTTCTTTATTGTTATGATGGCTAAAAGTATCCACTCCTTATATATCTTCTTAAATTTTATTGTAGTCTGTAATTCCCCAGTAAGCTCACTTTTGCACAAGTATATTTTCACAACATGGCAAAAGGGCAGTGTGTTATTGGGGTGGAGGACTATGGAGAAAATGATCAGGCAAGGTTCAGCATTGTCACAGGCTTGTGACCATGGAACACACTGTTAAATAACTTTGCTGTGGCTGACTTGTATACCTAGTGTAAAATTTTTAATTGAAATAGAGCAGGGCAGCTTTCTTGACAGTCCAACAAAGGGTGGAAGTGGTGGATGCAGCTTACTTCACACAAAAAGATGTGATTTTTTTTTTTTTCCCTGCCGTATCTTGAGGGAACACAGCATCAAAAAGGGATAAATGCTTGATTTCTAAATCAGCTAATGGTTCAACCTCTTCCAGCTTATGGCTGAGTCAGAGGGATGCCATAAATTCTTACAATATTTATGGTTAGCATAGCACTTCTTTTGTTTTGCTTTTAGTCAACATCAAGATTTATTAATCTCAGTATTCTATTGATCTCATTTTCAAATGAATTAATAATTATCTTTTGGCTTAATTAATCTTGATACTGACTCCAGTGTAAGTCAATATTAACCATCAAGGGCTTATAAGCAAATAAGTAAAGCACACTCCTAAACCAAAAAATATGTAGATAGGAGAAAAAGTGGGCTGATGGTTAATAAAAGCCATGTTCCAGGTGAGTGCTCAGACCTCTAGGCTGTTTATAAAAACAGCTGGAGTCACTACCTATTACATCCCTTCTGTGTAAGATTAGGTGGCTGCCTGATTAGTGAGCTGGCTACAGTGAATGTAGTGCAAAGAGTTTAATACTTTCCTGAGTATAAAATGGCTGCTGGGGTTTCACAGTACATTTTCTCACAAATTGAATGTAGATCTCTTGATTCCACTTCAAGCATCAGAGTGCCTGTAAATTCATTTATGAATTGAATGCCTTTAATTAGGGTCATCTCATAGCTGCTGTAACCTCAGATCAGGACAGACAAGGAGTGAAAGAATGAATGCAATAGTTTCTCACCCTAATGCATTCTGGCCTGCAAATAAGATCTACCTGAGCTTGGGAGAACAAGCATTTCTTTTGCTCTCCAAATCTTCCTCAGTGTCTTGCAGAAAAAAGATAAGGTGTGATAAAACACTGAGTAGGGTCAAAAATAAGGGTAAAGAGAGCATTGATGTTGCTTAGACACATCAGTTGGTTGCTGATAGTGGTTCCCACAATACTGCTTTCTTCTGCTATTATAATTATGTCGTGTACATGTGATATCTTTATGCATTGATTTTCTTGAGTAGTAGTAAATGCTTTCTTTAATAATACAGAAGCATTATATGCAGATAACATTAACTGAATAAGAATCCCTAAAAGGTCTTAGTTTTGAAGCTTCTTGGGAAAAGCCTATGGAAAAATGCAAGAGAGAGACATAACACTCTGAAGTCATAGATCGTTCTCATCACAAAATGCCAATCGAGATTATAGAGTGTTTTTTCTGTTTAATTAGAGAATAATTGAGTCAGGAACTGATCTCTGGATTCCTGAACAATGTAAGTAATCACAAAAGCAGCAGTAAAAAGTGAGTTTGTACTTTTTCCATTTAAGAATTTTCACGTATCCCTGTTGTGCAGTGAAAGGAAGTTGAAAAGAATTTTGAAAATTGTTTCTTTAGTACTTTAAGAAGTGTTTCAAACTGTGCTGGTATTATTTGGTATCCTTTTGTTATTCAGCGGGAAATTAAGAATGAAAGAAATGTGGGGTTTTTTTAGGAAAGGTTTGGTGGTAATCACATTACTGAACAAGATTTCAATTAATGTATAACATCTCTTTTTCACTTGGATGATTCTGGTCTGTGCTTCTAAGAAGTGTAACTGCAGAATTTGCGCTCCAAGGAGAGCCGAAGTCCAGAGAGGTATTTGCAAGCAGTCTTTGCAGCTAGCTTGGTCCTATGCTAATCTGGGATAGCTTGCTAAACTAAATCATCCCAATTCCAGCTACTTCTGGACAGTAACATTATTAAGAAGTCCAAAATAAGTGATTGTTATGCAATACCTTGATATGTCATATCTATGCACGATTGTTTATGAGTATGAAGAATTTCGTATTTTTTAACACATGAACTTTTGTCCCAGATCTGGTGCCTAGGTAATGAGACTCGATTTCATATCAACAAAACAGTAGATGCAGCCATTCGGTCTGTAGTAATAGGTGGCCTGTATCCAGGTATTCAGTACCGCGTGGAAGTTGCTGCAAGCACCAGTGCAGGTGTGGGAGTAAAAAGTGAGCCACAACCCATAATAATTGGTAAGTGATTGTCTGTTTTGTTGTTTTGTTTTGCCTGTTTTGACTTTCAGAAATGCTTTCATAAATCACTTCTGGAAGCATAAAAATCCATGGAGCAAAAGACTAGATTTGAATAGAGCTAGTTAGCTTTTAACATCCCACTGCCTGCTGACGTTGTGTCCTCTTTGTGCAGAGTTCTCGCAGCCAATGGAGGGAATTATGTTCCTGAGACATATGAGAAAATGCAGATTATCTAGTGAAACTGATTTAATTTTTTTTAAAATGAATTTACCACTTCTGCATGTTGAGAGATTTATGGAACTAACAGCTTGAGCTCCCTTTTCTCCTGTTCAGATGACTGTAATATTGCCTTACTCGTACCGTTGGTGCCTAAGGCACTATTTACAGTTAGTTTTCTGAACATTTGAAGTCAGTGTTTTGCAGGCATCCCAAGCAGATGATCTTCCTCTGTCAAAGAATAAGTGGCCTCTAGTCCAAATAGAGAGCAAAGGTAGTATTATCATCCTTGCCTTTGAAAGGACTGTTTCTTAGTAGTGGTTTCCATGCTGAATTAATTTCCTGACCCAAGGGAAACACAGATTCTGTTTCTTCTGAAATTCTTCTCAAGTAGAAAATATAAAGTCAGGAAAAATATGGGAAGGGTAAGACTAGGAGAAGTAACCATATTTTGCAAAACTGAATTGAGCTGTGCAGAGCAGCACCTCTTTTGAGTGTGTAACACCAGAATTTTGTTGCTTTTATCTGTATGATCTAATACAGTTATTACTTAAATGGGCTTTTGTTTGTTTGCAGGTCTTTTGTTGTTATTAAATATTTTCTATCTAGAAAATGTTGTGAACACAATATCCCAAACATGGACTATTCTGTTATGTGTAGACCTTTAGAAAAGGCTGTCCCCTAAACATTGCTTAAATGTTTAATGATATTCAAGTTCCTTATGCATCAAAACAGAAATTGGGGTATGTCAGCTTTAAATATGTTGTCACTGGAGAAGGAAGTATAAGAGTGGAGGTGAAGGTAGCACTGGTTTTAGAAGGTGGCAGCCACAGAAATGCCAAAGAAAAGAGGGGAAGAAAGCTTTTTAGAACTGAAAGCAAGAAATTGATTTTTGAAAATGCAAGAAAACTGCCATTTAATAGGCCTGAATTTTGGACCTCTCTGTAAATAACTGATGTTGTGAGACTAGTCTGTCATTGCATTTGCTTTAAGCAGGACTTCTTTTTCTTATTTCCCTAGGGAGTCCATCTACCTATGTACTAAACACAGGGAGCTCATTCCAGCAAAACACTTAAGTGCGTTGCATTTTAAGCACGTGAGTAGCCTTGTGTCACTTAATGTGTTGTGAGTTAAACTTGCACCAAAGTGCTTTGCTGGATGATTCCCAGAATGCTCAGCCCCACATCTGGGTACAGCCCTTCATCCTGACTTTTTCCTTACAAAAAATGTCTAGTATAATCTAGAGTTAAATGTGGAGAGAACTGTATTGTTGCAGGAAGGAGGAAAGGGATGTTAGGATGCAAATAAAGTACAAAAGAAAGAAAATAGTTATTTGGCATTTGGAGACTTAATTTTGCATTGTTAAACTTAGTGATATTTGTTCCTTAAATGATCCCAGAATGTCTGCTTCAACAAGTCTGTCTGGTGGCACCTTTGCACATTTAAGAGTCCTTTGCGTGAAAAGTAAAGGAGAGTCTTTTCTGTTTGGGTTGTGTTTCTGTTCTCATTTCTGTTTTCCCTTTTGGGAGCCTGAAGCTGGATGTGGTTATTACTTGTATGGTTTGTATATCCCTTTTCTTTAGGTCCCATTTTTCTATTGCTTATGAATTGCTGGCAGTTATTTCTCAAACTATAAATTTGCTTGATAAAGGTAACAGTGTTTAAGTGATACCATTCCTGGAAAATCTGAGTTGGTACCACTCTATGTTTGACTAAGAATCAAGAACATAAAATAAGGGAATTAATTTTTTAGGTATATTTAAAAAAAATAATTACATGTATTGAAAATGAGCTAATGAATAAACCTCAAAACATCATCATGAATGGGAAAACATTATGGAGCGATTGTATTATAATGGAGTCCTATATGGCCTGGTTCTTGGCTATACTACTTAACAGCTTGCAAACAGAATGAACAACTGCAGAAATACTGAATTATGGAGAGAGCAGGTCAGTGATGCAGAAGAGTTAAGCCATGTTGCTAAACAGTATGACTTTCATTGTCATGAAATACAGAGTCCAGTGTATAAAAAGAAAGAAGATGTTATCCTTAAATATAGGATATGTTCTTCTAAGAAGAAGTTTTTTTCTGAAAATAACTGATTTTCATGGTGGATAATCAACTACTGACTTTCCAGACCAATTCTACATAACAGACCCATGACCATCCAGAAAGTAAACCTAGGAGAATATGGAGCAGTAGGAAGTATATTATTTCTTTAGTTACAAATTGTGTCATTGTTACAGGAATCCTGTGCCCATACTTCAAGCAGGATGTTGAAAAATTTTATGGAAGACTCAAAGAGAATCCAGAATAAAATTTTTATGATCACTATTGATACGCTAAAAAATTTCACTTGGAAAACCAGAAATAAAATTGGAGATACGGCAATGTTGGTTAATGGTATAGCTATTATTTCTCTTCATCAGTTGGCCTGTTCACTCTTACGTTCCATCATTGGCATAATAATATGAGGAACAGCTGCAAACTTTCACAGTAATAGGTACAATCGAATCTGATGTGTCTAATTAATTTTTGGTCCGACAAATTAGTTTTGTTCTTCATTACTCTCCAATGGGAGGAAGACATTATATTTCATTATGTTTTTGTCTTCAGGAACAATGGAGCGTTACAGGTCGCACACTTCCCTTGTCTATGTTCTAATTAGTTGAACTGACAGCATTGTTACAGAAACACCTGCAGTATATGAAATAGTACATTGGTACCTTGGATGACATATTTATTACTTCTGCTTAAATATAATATAAAAAAATACAAAATTAATGCCGTTTGTTTCCCCAAACCCCAACAACTATATTAATTTTATCAAACGTCAGTGGGTAACATTCATCTGTATCCATTTATTTTTCGGTCATCGAATTCCCAAAGCATATGTTATTTTGACATTTAAATGAATTATTACTTTTGCAGTTGTAATTGCTTGGCACTGAAGGGTAAGAGCAAACAGCCAGACTGCAAACTTTAGAAGGTAATTTGGAGACAAATTGCACCTTCCCCTAGAAGAGAGGGAAAGTGTAAAGTCTGCTGAAAGCTCTCCCCAGGCTCTCTGCAGTTTGTTCTCACATCCTCCATTCTCAAAAGACTGGTTTCTGACCTTAGAGAAGAAAATGGGATCTTTGGACTTTTTGGAGGCTTTAGCAGGAAGTAGTTGTTCTTTTCTTGAGTCCAGAAGCATCCGCTCCCAAAGCCGGTGTGTCTGAAGCGCTTCCCTGCCCGCTCTTCTCCATGGCAGCATGACTGCCTCCGAAGCAGCACCATTACCTGTTTCCTCACCATCCTGCTGCTTTTACCTCTCCTCCAAAGGGCACAGAAATTAACTGAAAGTTAATGGCAATTAGAGCAACATCAACTCCCATGCTGATTTGTACTAGAAAATCAATTGTATGCCTAGAAGAGCATGCCGTAGAGTGCCTCTTTCTATTAGTTTTACTCTCAGCACTTCCTCTTTCAGCACTGGGGTGCACCTATGGATTGGATCCATGGGCAGAAAAAAAGGGGAAAATCCGATAAAGGAGCCACTGCTACCTCCCTTCTTTTCCTTGTCACAGGTGCTCACTGAGTTTTATTCTCGCTTACTGCATCAGGACCGGAAACCATCGGGCCTTTGGCAGTGGCAAGACAAAATAAGAAAGTATGGGAAAGCACAGCTGCAGCTACCAGGCCCTGACGCTAGTAAAGCTTACCAGCATGGCCAGTATAGACTGGTACATGGTACCAGTACTGGCGTACTGCCTTTCTATACATTAGCAGGCGTAGTCTGTCCGCATCCTTCTGTGGGACCTATTTTGTTTGCACAACGCCTGTTTTGTTTCTTGCAGAGAACTACTAAAAGCAAGCCAAGCTCTAGCACAGTTTCAGCAGTCTGTTCACAAAAGCAGACGGTCATCATTACTAAATATTGACATGGTGCTGAAAGAGAGAAAGCTTAATAAAATCACCGAGACCATTAACAGTGTGGTAGCAATGTAATGCAGCGCATCGCATTTCTTCCTGAGTAGCTCAGACCAGCTCTGAACGCAGCCTAGGGCCTGAAGCTGCGTCTTGGCTTGGGGCAGCGCTGGGGCAGAGCCATAGTCCCCGCGGTAAAGGGGCAGGCTGGGGCAGGGAAGGCACGCTCCGCCCGACGGGCCCTCTGGGAGGGATCCTCCTTCGCAACTTGACTGGGTCTCCTGCAAAGAGGTGTCCATGGAGATAAAACTGGAAGTGTTAGACTTCTCGCATCTGCTTTAGCCAACGACCTTGTTTGCTTGCTTTAAGCTGAAGCTGGTGTGCTGACAGAGGGGCTGTTCTGTTGAAAGAAGTGAGCGGTAAATTTAGCCATTGCTGAATTATAGAAGAGGAATATGTACGTTTTCACAGCAAGGGATAATGCTACAATACTTCTAATAATTTCCTCTGAATGACCATTTCAGCGTTTTATTGCCATATTCTACCACCTTTACGTGTGTGCAATAGATTCTCATAATTGAGAATCATAGTATTTGCATCTTCTTTGCCTCAGTAGAGTAGCTACTCTTGCAGCTCTTCAGCATGCATACAGTCATCTGATAATACTGCATAAACATTTCAAGGATTGAGGTATATAAATGCTTTTACCGGAAATGATGGATAATTCTTTCACCAGTTTCAGAACTGCAGAGGTGGGCAGTTTATATCAACTGTACATATAATCAATATTCATATGTTTTGCAGAAAAATATGTTCCACATTTCTTAATTTTAAAACTAACCATTTTCGACAAGGGAATGTTTGAAGTAGAAAAGTGCTGGCCCTAGAACTATATGCTTTAGCATTTCCTGAATTTCAATTCACATTTTTTTATGAGCATTTGTTTTCAAGCCAGACAGCAAGCTTTTCCTTTTAGAAAAGTTCCCTTTTAGAGAAAGAGGGGAAAAAAAGACAATGGGAGCATCTACTGAAATTTACAGGTTTCTAATCTAATATACACAATTTAAGATCCTATATAGTAATTTTGGTGCGTACCACTTCAATTGGTATTCCATGTAATAATTATTTCTTACAGGTTGATGTTAAGAATTTGTCATGCCTCTTCTAGGTGAAAAAAAATAGCATTTGTTGCTTTGATTGTTTAAAGCCTACCGTTAACTACATGATTTTCTGCTTTGTGTCAAAGCTGGTGCACTTAGGATTTGTATGGATTGTTTTCCCCATGAAATAATTGCTGTAAAATGCATCTTTGCCCCAGTTGAAAATACATATATTTTATTTTTTATTTTAAATTTGGAAACTCTAGCATGCAGCAAAAACAAATGAGTTAAGTAAGAATTTCTGGCATGCTGACAACAATGAGAGAAGGAACTGTCTTTTGATGTTGTAGCACATTTTGTATTTGGATTTCTCATTTGGAAAAAGCTATTTATTGATTGCTTGAGCTTGGGTTTTTTTTACTGGTTTCCTATGATCCATTTTCTCATCATTGTATTCTGTCTATAATTATGTAAAAACAAACCAACAAATATGTATATTGTTAAAAAAAGTGGCCTGGACTGTCATCTGTTACATTACTTGGGAGAGTGCTATAGAGCTATCTTTTCAAATATATGTTTGCAAAATTGCAATGGATTGTGGATTCACTTTCTAGAAACACTGGTTTTCAGGTATGCATTGGTACTCATTAAAGCTCTCCTACTGTGGATAGTTCTTTTGAGGTGCATTACTGTTTTTTTTAAGTTTTCATTTGCAGTACTTTGTTCCTGTTTGTATTACAGAATCCGTAACAACAACGTTCTGTCAAATTTCTTTTGTGCAGGAGGTCGTAACGAAGTTGTCATCACTGAAAATAACAACAGCATAACTGAGCAAATCACTGATGTTGTCAAACAACCTGCCTTTATAGCTGGCATCGGTGGTGCATGTTGGGTAATTCTGATGGGTTTCAGCATCTGGCTGTACTGGCGCAGAAAGAAGAGGAAGGGGCTCAGCAATTATGCTGGTAAGAACAGTAACTATTTATTACCATCTCAGCAGGTTCCATCATGAAGAGAATAGGTGCTGTTAAACCTACTTAAAAAACATGTTGAACTTACAGCAAAGGTGGCCTGGGTGAATTTTGTATGC
Source organism: Harpia harpyja (assembly GCF_026419915.1). Lineage (NCBI taxonomy): Eukaryota > Metazoa > Chordata > Aves > Accipitriformes > Accipitridae > Harpia > Harpia harpyja. The sequence continues at coordinate 31,531,874 of NC_068947.1, forward strand.
TTGTTTTAAATGTATGCTGTGAAAATGCTGGTGTATGAGAAGCTTTAAGTGCATTGCTCGGTACCACATTCCATCATTATCATAAGACAGTCTTTATTTTTACATCTCCAGTACATCTAGCATAAAAAAGTACAAAGAGGATTAACTGTACCTCTTGCTCTTTGCTCAGAAGGCACTCTGTTAGTGGTCCAGCTCCATTTATGTGCTCAAGTGTGAATTGGACTAAAACCTCACAAAGAATGTTAGAAAGAGTATTTGGTCTTCTCCTTCTTCATTCTCATGCATTTCCATGTCTTTGAAGCCATGTGCATGGGAAATGAATGGAGGTACTTAATCAGCGACTCCATACCTATAGCTGGAGAAGAGAGTCGTGTATTAGACAGAAAAGCGTGGTCAAAATTTACTTGTGGCAGAAGCCATAAAAAGTTTTGTCTTGGAGGTAGAACACCTTGGAATGCCCTCACAGTGTGATCCCTCTTGCACCAAATGTGTTGCTCCAGTTGCAAATTAGTTTTTGAAAACTACATTTGGAAAAATAAATACATTTGCCAAATGAAAATATTTTCTTCCTCCCCAAACCTGTTTGTTTTGTATATCATTCTGTGCTTCAGGATTCTTATGGATTTTTAGGAACTGAGGTGAATTACTAGAAAATGGGTCACTTGCCTAATTTAACACAAAAAACCTGTTCTTCAAATGTTGGGGTAGGTTCTTTTGTAGTGCTTACTAACATTTTAAAAGAGAAAGCATTTCCTTTTTGAGCAAGATTTGCACACTTGAGGACACAGCATATTTAATGTTGACATTATATCACACTAAAGTTACACTAGTACTCTTCTATTTACAAGTTATCACATGCAAACCCAAGGACACAGGTTCCCTAACTGGCTGAGCATCTCTAACAACTTGCCGAAACCCAACATTCATACCCTGCTTGCAGCCAAACAGCCCTATGCCTCCTCACCTTGGTGTTAGCAATCATCAGACTCCTCAGTATCCTGTCTGGGCTCACTAAACCAGAAGGAAGCTATTCTTTGTTGTTTTTCAATCCTTCCTGCTGGATTAGTTTTCCACTGGCTTAGTGAAACAAGGCAGCCCAAGAAGAAATCAGACGAGCAGTGGAAGCAGAGCAAGGAGAGACCCTTTCAGTGGCTCTTGGGCTGACTTGGTTTCTGTGGAACCTCACCTTGCATCACCATGTGCCCTGTATCATTCATAGGTTATGCTTTTTGCCAAGGTGTTTTTTTCTTTCCTTTAACAGCAATGACTTTTACTCTCTGAGAGGTGGGGTGGTGTTAATTGAGAAACTAACATATATCACACACACCTACACATGTGTTTATATGAAGTATCAGTCTAGATCCCAAGATTTTTCATATTAAGAGACAGCTGTACTCTTATTCCTCATAGGAAACAGTCCTATACATAAACTTTGGACACAAGCTAAGACTACTCTTTTTTTAAAAAGCAGAATTATTAGCCCTGTATGTGAGTTGGCATGTTGGGGGGGGGGAGGGGAAGATTGAGAGCAAAGTCTTTTATACCTTAAAATGCATGGCTGTAAATAATTATAATAGTCATTATAAACAGTGTGTCTCCTGCAACTCATTCCTTCTCATGATGTTTGCTGCATCTAAGTGTGATGTGAACATTGTGTCATGACACAGAATTGCCATCATCAGAATTATGAAATAGTGTATGCTTTCACCAAGAAAAGTTTGTAACAGATCATGCTTCAAAATTCACCCTAATGTTTACAATTTGGAGAACAGCATGTCCACACAGAAAGTCTTCAAATGTGACTGTCAACATTCACTGCTCAGCTTTCCAACCATCATTTCTCATTGGCTGCTGGCTGGTTAGTGCTTTAAGCTCAACTGTTATGTCCTGCTTATGATATTCAACCACAACTGAATAAATTCCAGAGGAAACTCGTGCCCTGCAATTAGCGCTTATTATCAGGGTGTGTAACTCACAATGTGTTTGCTTTCTTGTTTTGCAGTTCAGTCCTTCACCTTCACCCCTGCAGGTACTGTCCATTAGTCTGTCTCTTACCTCACCAACATGTCATTGCAAACATTAGCTATCTGTTTATGAACATGTGAGATATGCAGAATTAAAAGCAAATACAAGGAGAAATACTTCTGCTGCCTATCTGTGATAAAAATGTAGCATTCATTCTCCTAGTGGTTTCAGGGGAACATAAAATCTGCCACCATTAATGTCTCTGTCATTATAATTCTGCATACTTCTTACTCATCTAACTCCTCGAAATAATGCAGTTTTGAAAGTAATTTGCAGGACAAGATGCTTGAACTAACTTAACATAAACAAGCATTAGTTGTATATAACTGAATTTTGATTTTAAAGCTCAAGAAAAGTACCTCAAACATTTTTGAAGATCAAACTAGAGAAATGGAACTTTCTTCCACTTCAGCTGTTAGTTGCGTATATGTTGGCCTTACCATGAGGTTCAGATCTTCAAGCAATCTAGTGATTAACCTATGCACGCATTGCCTTTACAGTGTTTTTGAAATTGAAGCATTTGTTTTTCTTCTGCCTACCCAATTCAAAGCTGATATCCTAGTTTTCATATCTTTAATAAACATAGCATACGGTAGACCATTATGGTAAGCATGATTAAAGATATGTGAGGAATAAATGAAGTGTGGCTGAAACAGCAGGTTGCAAACAGCTTAGTCAACATATGGATAGCCAGGAAAAATAGAGCATACAATTAATAGTAATAATTAATACAAATAATTAGCTTCTGCTTTCATACCTAAGCTCAAGATTCAAAAACTCAAAAATAATTATACCTCTGTGTTACAGTGTAAAAGGCTGATAAATCTCAGTATTTTCCAGCAGAATTCTGTAAAGCTTTTTGCATGTAGCTTGGCCCCTCAGTTGCACTTACCAAAGCTGTCTCTTCTTCTGTCCCCTCCGCCATTCATTTGATAGAGGCCAGTCTTCCTACTGCACTGCTGAACTGGTCTTCATGCTCAGCTAGCTGCTTTCTCACTCTTGCTTATCTTCAGCCACAGCCTGAGTGTTTAGCTTAGCAGGAAAGAGCAGATGACTGCCGAGGCAGGTGAGCGAAGGTGGTGGTGTCTGCCCCAGGGACCTGTGACATTGTGAGGGAGAAGTGTCCTCACGAAGAAGCTCTGGGGGCTCAGGAATCGGTCCTCTGGCTTCGGGGCAGGCTTGTTCAAGTTAGTGTAAGTTGTGGCACAACACATCCTACCCTAAACACTTTACTTGCTTTTCTTTGAGACACAACATAGGCTTTTTCCCAAAATTGAATAATGCACCTTGTATTCAGTTCCTGTGATTATGCTACTGCCAGCTGTCTGTAACTGTGGTGAGTGTTTTCCATTGTCTTTGTAGGATACATTCGCATGACACAGGGTTGTGCTGGAGCCACAGTGACTGTGCATGATTCAGTGCAGTTGATCCGCATGTGCTGGGCAACTCGAATATCTCAGAGGCACTGCCAAAAATTTGCTTCTTGAAAAATAGTTTTGACATCTCAGGGACTTCATAGAACTATAACAGCACATAGTTCTATTCCCTGGCCTATAATAATTTCTGGACGCACTGAGAACCTAAGTCATCCAGTAGTCAAGTCCAAAAAAATTCATTAACTTAAAAAAAAAAAGTTGTTCTTATGAAAGAACATAGTCCATGTTTTTTATCTTTATACCCAGAGTTCCTTCAGAAACATCATTAGTTCTCTAATGTTTGAATTTGCCATTGATAATATCATTTAGACAAACATATCTATGCTTGTAGAGGTTTGATGACACTCACAACTGTTGTTCCCTTCAAAATTATGATTCATAAACAGTTTGGTTTCAGATCTAAATATTTAGACAGTGGTATGTAGATTTCAGACTCTTATTAGGCTCTACAAAGAGATCTGGACAGGCTGGATCGATGGGCTGAGGCCAATTGTATGAAGTTTAACACGGCCAAGTGCCGGGTCCTGCACTTTGGTCACGGCAACCCCATGCAGCGCTACAGGCTTGGGGAAGAGTGGCTGGAAAGCTGCCTGGCAGAGAAAGACCTGGGGGTGCTGGTTGACAGCCGGCTGAATATGAGCCAGCAGTGTGCCCAGGTGGCCAAGAAGGCCAATCGCATCCTAGCCTGTATCAGGAACAGCGTGGCCAGCAGGAACAGGGAGGTGATTGTTCCCCTGTACTGGGCACTGGTGAGGCCGCACCTCGAGTACTGTGTTCAGTTTTGGGCCCCTCACTACAGGAAAGACATTGAGCTGCTTGAGCGTGTCCAGAGAAGGGCAACCAAGTTGGTGAGGGGCCTTGAGCACAAGTCTTATGAGGAGCGGCTGAGGGATCTGGGGTTGTTCAGTCTAGAAAAGAGGAGGCTGAGGGGAGACCTTATCGCTCTCTACAACTACCTGAAGGGGGGTTGTAGTGAGGTGGGTGCTGGTCTCTTCTGTCAGGTGTCTGGAGATAGGACAAGAGGAAATGGCCTCAAGTTGAGGCAAGGGAGATTTAGGTTAGATATTAGGAAAAATTTTTTTACTGAGAGGGTTGTCAAACATTGGAACGGGCTGCCCAGGGAAGTGGTTGAGTCACCATCCCTGGAGGTATTCAAAAAGCAAGTGGACAGGGTACTCCAGGGCATGGTTTAGGGGGCATGGTTAATGGTTGGACTTGATGATCTTGAAGGTCTTTTCCAACCGAAATGATTCTATGATTCTATGATTCTATGATTCTATGATTCTATGATTAGAGACAGCTGTCAATAAAGTTTTACTAAGAGGAATTTATCTTACTATACTCAGATCTTAGAAGGTGTACACTTTTTGTTCAGACATCTGCTTTAAATTCTTCCTTCAGAAAGTTGCAGAATGTACAGATTTGACTGTGAAATAAAGAGAATTGAATGTATTAGTGGAATATTCACAAACCAAAAACCTATTTTGTCAGTTATTTCTGATGTACATGGATTTTTTTTGTTTTGTTTTTATTCTGTTGTATTTGCATATGTGTAGAACTTAAAACAGTAAAAATAGTTGTTTAAAAGTCTGGATTCTGCAGTTATATAATTACTTGCTAAAAATGTTCTTTCGTGTCATTTTCAGATTATGGGTCATTCACTAGGACTATTTGTTATTTGTATTCTCTTACTAGGCTCCTCAGAGGTATAATTTCTCCTGTGTGGTTAAACTACTGTAACACTCTGTGTAGGAGAAGAGCAAACAGCAAATGTCATGCAATTGGTAAAGATTTGTGCCAGAGAAGAATAATTGATTGAGTTAAATTCATTAAGCTTTCTGTCTTTGTGAACATTTTCATAAGCACTGATTAATTGCTTAGATGTTCACAAATAAAGTGATATTGAAAATCATCTTTTTACTTATTTTCAGTTGAAGTGACTTCAGTAGTTACTGAGCCACAATTCTGTACATCACTGTTCCTCCACTTCCCTTTCCCCCATCATGACTCACCAGGCATTGATTCTCAGTAATATCAGTACTACAAAACATATGATTTTTGGCTATGTTTTTTAGATTACTACTGGTAAGTAGTAGTGTCATCATCTGCAGCTGTACAAGACGTATACATTTTTGGAACCATGGCATACTATCGGCAAAACCAAATCTGGCACAGAGACACTAAATACAGATATTACCCCTTCTCAGTCATCTGCTCGGTGATATAAAGGGTGGATTGGTCTTACTTTTGTGAATTTCTGTAAAAGCTAAAATACTGCTGGACTAGTTTTTTTATATTTTTCTGGTTACCCTTTCCTCAGATTGCCTGGATATAAACATACGCTGTGGGTTTCTACATGATACGAGAAAAGATAGATGGCACAAAAGAGATATCTGACTACTTCTTGTACAATAGAAGAATTGTTTCGTTCCCGTCTTACAGTGACAGAACGGAATTTGTTTATTTTGTACTGGAAGTTCCAATTCTCTTTTCATGTTTTGGTATAAGGACTGATACAACAAAGGGATGGAATCCATTTGTAGAAATAAGAGAAATTTCTTTTATCTGCTTATCTTTCCTGTGCCCTCAAACTCATTGTTGTGCCAGTACCCACTCACTTGAATGCTCAGGTGTTTTCAAGTGTCTAGGCCATCAGTCATGCGAAGAAAGTAAATATGTATTTTCACTTTTGAGTAGGTAAGCTTATTTAGTGACTAGTGCTCCTTGGGATTAAAGATTTCATGAAACAAAGTAAACAGAGTAAACAAAAACAAATTAAAAATAGATAGAGAATTATGGAATGCTACACATTTTATGCGCAACTTCTGAAACTGTTAAATGAGGATAAATTATTTGACAGAATCATCCAATGGTAGACAGAAGATTTGATGAAATTTTTTATATGCTGATTATCTGTTCTGAGTTAATGCTTATTAAAAGAGGATTAATCTACATTCATATTTGAGGAACAGCTTATCAGAAAAAGGAATGAGACTTGGCTGGTAACATTAAAGTTTTCATTTGCAGTAGGAAAATGTGGCCTACTAGAGATAGGCATACAGAAAGCTTTCTAAAGCTTTCTTGCCTCAGAATGTCAACTTACTATACATTTGTATTTTTCCAATTCTAGCAGGCATGAAGATTAAGTTTAACCTTGTCAGATAATATTAGTAAATGGTTTAGATACCTCCTTATATATTTAATAGAAAGAATGTGAAAAGCTTCTTAACGTATGCTGTTCTTCATACAAATATATACAATATAATTTCCTTAAATATTTATACATTTCAAATGCACTTTGGATTATATTTATGCATTTTTACAGTCCTTGAAGTATAAGCTGGTGGGGATTCCTTCAAAATCTTTCTATGCAGAGGTTATTTTTTCATCTTCTTTTGAAAACCAATCTCATCCCTGCAGGTCTTCAGCCTTTCTAAGAACATATATCAGATGCAAAGAGTGGTGAAAGAGCTTTTTTTGCTTCCTCGGTGATAAAAAGCAAGGGATATGGGTGGGTCAGTGATAGGGACATCATTCCCTTCCTCCTCTTACATTGCACCTTGAAATTGCTCTGCTTTTTTTTTGAAGTGGAGACAGGATGAATAAAGCCAGCTGTCTGTGTGTTTTATTTTTACAGTGACATCTACAAGCCTGCCTTGCATTAAGTATGCTCCTATTCAGGCGTTTAGACTTGTTTTGTAATTGCAGAAATCAAACTGCAGGCAAAAATGCTGACAAAACGTACGGCAGGAATGATAAACATAGTGCTTGTGTTGGCAGCCTGACCATATCTTCTGTTGTTAGCTGTCTTTCCTTTCACAACATTGATGCTAAAAGGCAGGCACCTTCTCTATCCAGCCTCAGGTAGCCCAGTTATGGATGGCATCAGGAATATGGGTTTTTTTCCGTAACATCCTGATGACATGTCCACACTTCAAGAGGAATTTTGGCTAGCTTAGTTGATATTCTGGAGCCTTTTCCACCAAGAATAGTAACTAAAATACTTTCTTGTTTATTTTCTCATGAAGGTTATAACCATCCGTGCATTGGTATACAGGGTAGAGGGTAAACAAGAACCTGTATTCCTTCCCAGTTCCATACACATCACATAAGCCAGGCACAGTCTTCCCCAGGAAAAACAATGTCACTGCAAGACAAGTTCTTTTTTAATAAACTAAGCTGAACCTTTCTTCTAAAAACAGTGTTTATATTGGGAGGGTGTAAGATTATTTAATGTAGGAAAAAAACAGGAAACAGTTACTACCACCGCAATACACAAATAGAAGAAAAAAGAGTAAATGCTGTGATACCTGTCTCTTCTCAACAAGCTCATATGCCACAGCCACTCTGCAGCAATTGTGGCTCTAGAGAAGAGGTTTCTATGTCACGTCTTCTTGATATGTGTCTCACAGCATGCCTTGGAGTTTTTTCCATTCCTCACTACATGGAAAATAAAATGTGTCTGGCAAACATTGCTGCAGTCTTCTACTAGCTCCCCCATTTTAGCTTTGCTTTATGAAGGTACACAAAGGGATATAAACATTTTGAAGACTACAACTATTGATTTTTTTTTCCATATGACACGCATAGTTAAAATCTCACACACCTGTATGTGCTATACAAGCGATGACAATATTACTTGAAAATTATTTCTGGTAGACAATAGTCTAAACAAGAGCATTAATTCCAAGAAGTTTTCAGAAAATATGTTTTACTGGAATTCCCTTAAATTTGAAAACTTTATTTATAAGGGTTGTTAGGGAATGCACCTTTGTTTCTCATTTTCCTTATTTCATGTTGCTTTGACAAATGCAGAAAGTTGGAGAAATGGAGTGTTAAATTTGAAGGGGAAGAGGAGAAAGGAAACAGCATCTAATGTACTTTTGACCACATACTTTGAAACATAGCCAGACAGTACCCACCTCTTTGCATATTCACTCATGATATCCACAGCACTTCGGATTATTCACTTTTAAGCAGCAAGTGATACAGTCATTTGACAGCCTGATAGAAACAGTGTGAATGAAAGTAGCATCAGCTCTAAAATTAATTAGCTGCAATGTTTTACCATGTCTTGTTTTTCAAAGCAGACTTTAATACTTCCCATACTTGCATTTTGATTTTCTTTTCATTAATTTGTTTGATTACATCCTTTCGAAATTCAGCTATTAACCATTTTGATGTGACATGACTGCAGTGATTTTCTGATATTGATATTAGTCTGTTCTGCAGTGAAGGGTAATTAATCACCCTACCCAAGCAGTCTTCCAGCAGGCCTTCCAGAGGGGCCAGTTTTGTCCCCTTTGCTGAATGTAGACTGTAAAATTATCCTAGGAGTTAATAAAGTAACAAGGATTCTGTAGGGCACCAGAAGTGTTTTCCCAGTGGATTTATGTCATTGCTAATTTTTTTAATGCTCACAGTATTTCTATTGGGTGTAGTAATTTTGTCTGATTAGAATGGTGTGTAATAGAAAGCCTAATCTTGAATTAGTGTAGTTTGGACTAACATTTGGAAAATCTTGCAAATACTCTGGGAGCTCTAATTTAATGATGGCAATATCTGTCTTACAAAGCTAAATAGTATTTCCAAACCAAGGCCTATTTTAAATTAAACTGGCCACAGACTCTTCCATTCGTCTCTGAAATTCAAACACTCATGTTGTCAGGGGCCTGTAAGGATGCAGGTGTCCAGGACACTGATATAATTTAATAGTCTGCCTTATCTATGCCTGACAATAAATAATGGGATATTGCCACTGAGAACCAGAGTAGTCTGTTGGCCTTGATTCAAAATATTTGCCAGTGCTTCAAAAAGAAACATCAAATGTTGTCAATTAGCATCTCACCAGTAATGTGGGTTTACCTATATTGCCCTGAAATGTAATCCTGTTAATAAGATAGATAAGGGATAGGCTGCGTTTTGTCAGACACCCATGAATGGAACCATAAAAGCAATTGTCTCCCTCTGAATGTGTCCTTGGCATCCCCCATGGCAAGACTGGAAACACTTTTTCTTCCCAGTGATACTGGTGTGTATGCATTTAAGTGTGTGCATTTAAGTTCTTATGCAGTGCTTCTAATGGAAATGGTGCAGCTGTATGCTTTTTTTCACCCCTTCATCTCTAATAGAGCTGCCACCTCTTTGTATTTGTCCTGGGAGATGGCATATTTGTGTGGTGACATTATATTACTGCATTATGACATGATGTTATTAACTCACTGGTGCAATGTCATTATGTACTGAAGCAAAAGCATGCCAAGAAAACAATTTCATCACATGGCTCAGTCTTGCAATGTGAAGTCATATGAAGGGGCCTGGGGTAAATCCAGGCCTTTTGCCCAGGCAGCTGGTTTGCCTTGCAAGTTACAGAGCAAATTGATGTTAATCAATAATGTGCAGTGAAATCCTGAACAAATTGTAACCCTAATGTGTTTGATCCTTTTCTTATCATCTCTGTACTTTATTATGTGATGATGCCAAGAGGCCTCCGATCTCGGACACTGAGCAGTTTGAATTGTTACTTTTAATTATTACTAATTGATTTTTCCCTGTCTTATATGTGTGTGCTTGTGTGTGTGTGTGTATGTTTGTTTGTTTTGTTTTTCCAACCAAAACACAGTCACTTTCCAAAGAGGAGATGGAGGACTAATGAGCAATGGAAGGTATGTTTCTTTGTATAAAGGTCTTTCCATAGTATTTATTTTTAAAATTAGGGATCTGAAAAATGCTATCAGTGATGCATTTGGGTAATAACCGATCATTGGGAAGACTGACAATGCTAGGAGGAGTTAAGTAGCTTACCACAAGGTTTAATGACCTATCTGTTGTGCACTTTGGAGGAATCAAGCCCAGATGTTTCATATCTCCCAGATGCCCTGGAAGAAATGAGTAGTAAATATCACAAGGAATGTGTTCATTTGTTACTGGGATGTTTATTGCATTAATTAGACATTAGCAAATGAAGTTGCTGTTGTTTAAGACTCCTTATTGGCTCCCCCTAAATTGCTGTGAGTGAACAATTACACTTAATCGATCACGAAATAAATGATTCATGGATGATGAATAGGCTGTAGATTGATAGGACTGGATTCCACAACTTTGGCTACTCAATTGAAATTGATAAAAGCTGATAACGGGCCCATATATCCTCATCTATTTTCCCTTTGCCAATATGGAGATTGTAATTAGGCCCTGGTAATAACTTCCAATCTCCCGTTTAATCAATATTTTAGCAAAAAGAGATTAGGCCTAATGAGAGCGAGTAGGTGTGGCAAGAAAGCGGCTGGGTCTTCTTATTGCCGTTTCCATAGAAACCTATGTTTCTCTTAGGGATTGTACCAGGCAGGGGTCTATAACGTACAATGATCGGAGATGTTGCTCCAACTTCATGAGTGCATTAATAACCTAGAAATGCTGCAGAACTGTAGATGGTTTTTTGTTTTCGTTTGGAGGAAGGGGGTGTCTGCAGGAAATGATTTGTTTTCCCTGTTAAATACAAACAATCCACCTGCCTTACTAAATTTCTGGCTGTCTATCCTGGGGTGAGAGAGACACGGTGCCTTATGGCCTGAGCGTACCTTCTCTTTCAACATACTCGCTGTTTAATACTGCTCTCAAAGCTGGGAATTACAGGGATATAAAAGCCATGCAGTAGTGGCAGATAAAGATACCTGTGGACTTTCCATTAATCCAACTCAAACCTGTTTGCCTCTAAACCATCCAAGAGTACTCAAAGAAAGAGTTGCCAGCCTGTATATGACAAGCCTGCATTTGGGATGCAAAGGAAGGAAGAAATAGTAGCCCAAAGTCCTGGAAATGGCTGATAGGGAGCAATCAGTTTGAGTGATGGCTCCCTTGAGGTGGTAATTTATCATGCATCCCTGGTGTAGGATCCCGTGATGGTTCTGCCTAACCCGTTTCACACAGACAACAGAGTTCATTTGGATTCTGGCAGAATCACAACGGATGCCTAGTCCCAATTCTACTGACAAAGTTGATTTGTATATAACCTTAATTAACTGCTCAAGGTCTTCAAATCATCAAAGGCTGCACAATTTTAATTTGAAATAAATTAAAGTCTCCTAAACTGTTTGTTACCTATGGTGTTAGGAGGATAGTAATATGCTCTCTTCAATCATTAGTTGTCTCACAGATATTTTAATTTTGTAAATAAATATATATATATATGTTTGTATGCATATCTTTTTTTCTTATTCTGCTTCAGTCGACCAGGTCTGTTGAATGCAAGTGACCCCAGTTATCCTTGGCTTGCAGACTCTTGGCCTGCCACGAGTCTGCCAGTAAACAACAGCACTAGTGGCCCCAATGATCTTGGCAATTTTGGTCGTGGAGGTAGGTTTCATTTTATTAAGTCACTGTATAGTATACAATAGGCTTCTGTTAGTTAACATCTATGATAAACACTGTGTAATATTTTTATCATTATAGTTCTTTCTATGCTTGACTCAAGATTTGATTTAAAATTGACTTTAAAATGTTTATTTTTATTTGTCTTTTTCTACTTCTTTAAAATGTAAGTCTAGTTTGTAATTTACCCCACAGTGGTGACACAGGGTCTGCTTATCATCTCAAGGGAAACGTGTCTGTTGCTCAAACTCATTCCCTTTTGTGTGGAGATGAGCAATCTGCTGTGCAGGGCCGTGTAGCCAGGGACAGAGAACGTTCATAAGAGCAGAGAAGAACCTGGGGGATGCAGGAAGGATGTTACTTCAGCAGAAGGGCGGAAGAACACTGTTGCTGTCACCTTACCCATCCCCTTCCTGCTGAGGGACTGCTCTCAGTCTCAACCATAATCCATGAAGAAGGCCTCACAGGTCTTTAGAAACTTTCCTTCTTATTGGAGGAAAGAATACATAAAAGGGAACTATTCAGGTTTTTTAGGGGTTTATGTCCATTTTGAATTGAGGGAGGCCCTTTGCGGAGATGAGGTAATGATTCATAATTACGGTGATGAATCTTTAGAGGGGTTATTTTCTTTCAAACATTTTACTCAAATGGGAATTTCAAGATGTATGATTGGGATTTTTAAAAGCCATAGTAATATTCACATCTGTGTTATTTCCTTGGTTTCTGTGATGTTATAACACAGCTAGTTCTGTGTAGTGGTATTCGGAACAAGACTTCCTAATGTAAATGAGTATATAAATATTTTTAAGACATAAATAACTAAAGAAAAATCAAGACAACTTTATATATAAAAATACATTAAAATGCAAAAAATCTGTAAAATGATCAAACTGATAAATGTGAAAAGAATTCAGTTTTGAACTGTACCAGAATCTGCTTCTGAAAATTGGTTCTATGTTCCCATGCAAAACTTCTTGCCTGTGGTTCGACTACTGTGACTTCAAATTACAACAAAACACTCTAGATTTATTTTCCATATAAAAATGTTGTAAAGCTCCTGTCTTACAAAAATATTATAAAGTAAACAAAACTTTTGGTGATATTTAGAAGGCAACTGAATACCTGCCAGCTTCTTTGTTGTGAATATCTTGAATTTAAACCCTTTAGTACTTTTCCATCTTTTCATAAGCTCACATAAAACAGAAAAATTACCATTTTCTCTTAGCATTTGGCTCTATATGATTGAAATTGGAAGCATGTTTTAAAGCTTTTGGCTTCAATGTGGATGAGGCATAGGTCCAAATTTGTCCAAGAGATGCAACAGTTATATTTTGAATTTCAGCAGCTTAATTCCACCCATGATCTTTACAGTTGAGCTCACACTTTTATTCTGGCTGTTTTGGGACCACTTATCCCTACTTGTTTCAGCAGTTGGAGTTTGGATGCTTCTGCATTAAGGAAGTCAGATGTCTTTTAACGTGAATTAACTGTATAGATAGAACCTGGGCCTCTTTTACTTTTCAAAAGGTCTGTGATAATATAAAAGGTCTGTAAGAATTTTAAAAACAGTAAGGTGGGAATCAACCACTCTGGAAACTCAGAAGCTGAGGCAGGGAGTCCTAACATTGCCTTTAAGAGTGAAATCCATGTTATGTCCTAGATAGGCATTTGAGAGCAAAGCTGTGAGCGGGAAGCACAGGTTAGGTTTGGAGGCGTGTCAGGCCACAAAATGGTACTGCATCTTCCAAGGCAGCAAGAAAGAGGTTCCCTCAGGAAGTACTTAAGTACTATTTCATTTATCTCAAGAGTTACAAAACATGTTGGATTTCAGAGAGTTTTGGGGAAAGTGTCCAGTGGGAAATGTGTGTTCATCTTTGGTCTGAAATGTACAGTGTGTTTTTTTTGCTGTGACAACTTGGTGGGAAAATCACACTTGATTTTTACTAGGTGATTATGGCATTTGGGAAAATGGCACTTTAATAGCTCTTTGAGTGCTTAGTGTATACATCTCATTGAGGTCAAAAAGTAATCTGTGGCTGTACTGGAAATTCCCAGAACGTCTGGAGAACCTCAGCTTATTAGTAAGAATGACTGAAAATTCTTGGCTGCTGGGAAGCTATGCAACTTTCCTTTCAAGTGTGTGCAAATGTATAGTTCTCCATTTTAAAATGGCTGTATAGAGATGATACCTCTTCAGTTGCCAGGAACATGTTCTAAAAGATAGATATATGTCTGAGTACTAGAAAGATGAGCATTTTGCTAGTTTTTACTTCCGTGAGTCTGCAAATCCAACACAGACAGGTTGAGCTGGACTTACTTCATGTTATACAACAGCAACAGAATTCATTTACTAAACTTCAGTCCATTATACTTTGATGAAGCTGATTGTGGAAAGGAAAAATCTTCATATTGTGGATGAAATGCAAGAAAGATAGGAATGCACTTGTCTCTCACATCCCATGCTGTATTTGCACATAGATGCTTTTATGATTGCGTACTGCCCCTAGAAAGCACATTGGATGTGTGCAGATAGATAGTAATAACCTGATTTTGAAATATGACCTGTAGTTTGCATTAATTGTAATTTTTTTTTGCACTTACAATTTATCTGCAGATATAAGTTAATACAATTAAGGCATTTTAAATACTTGATTGTGCCCATTTCCCTGTTGTTGTCTGCAAAACCAGATCACAGTGATAGACCCAAATTTAATCTCTGTTTCTGCAGTCTCTCTACTGAGCACTTGTTATTGCCATTTTTATTGTTAATATTATGTTGTTGCCCTGAGACTGCAGATGTTATTAGGGTCCATATTAAAATGTTCACTATTACACACATGAATGCAGTAGAAAATAGTTCTGTGGTCTAAATGTTCATCCCAGGGGAAAAAAAACAACAAAACAAAACAGTGGGAGGAGGCCATGGTATCATATCTCATTGCTGGAAAAGTCTTGAGACAGTGAAAGAACAACTATATTTCCTGAGGTTGCACAAAACCCATGTCTGAGTCTGGAACTGAGCCTAAACCCTTGTCTAGGTGCAAGAATCATCTTTTCTCTCTGGGGCTTAAGGTGTATAAAAATGTCTGTGATACCTAGAATGGGATCTGGACATCATCACTATAGGTGTATGCATTATCTCAAGTACAGTTTAACAGCTGGAATCCATATCTGCCATCCAGCTATATGAAGCAAATGGCATATAAATGATGCATTTTTCTAACAAGTAAATTCCAGAATGGATTCAACTTTTCAGAGTCTAAATAAATTGTAAAAATAGTACCATTTGATATATTGACCTCTGAGAGAGCAGGAAGAGGGTTGTCTGTTGAGCTGTGGTTCTCCTTGGGACATCATGCCAGTCATCATTAGATTCTTCACACTTCAGTAGTCTCAGCTTCTAAATCTAGTATTCTACCAGCAAAGGTCACTAAAATGTTTAGTAAGGAGAGAGATTGCCAATCTAAGTGATTAAAGGTACAAATTGCAGTGTGTGATAGGATTCAAGACATGTAGAAAAGTCAACAGATATTTAGTTAAATACGCTGTACTGGTTTTCGGGTAAATGTACTGGAGTATTTGGACAAGTTGTTCTCCATTATCAACACTGCTTTGCCATTTTAAGAGACTGATCACTTAAATCCCTTCAGCATAACAGATTTTCTTTCATATATCAGGAACAACTTGGTTTTGTCAGGTTTTTCTTTTGTTGAAAAGGAGAAATGTACTAGCTAATGTCAAAAAGAAAATTAGATAAGCTGATGCATAAAACTTCAAGGAAGTCAAGGTGATGTCCTTAAAAAATTACTTTGAGAGCTTTGGCATCCATTTAAAAGTTTTGCTACGTATTTGCTGGGAAAGTTTCCTCTGTGATTTGTAGATTCACTCCTTTCATCATTTCCCTGAAGCCCAGACAGTTTCATTGGTTCTGACATAGAGTGAACAACTGAAAACATTCTTCAGTAGAGAAATATTCCAAACTTCACTTTCACAGTTGAAGGTACAGAAAAAAAAAAAAAAGATGGTTTTAGGCAGTGAGACGTGAAGGACAAGTGGTAGTCCTGTCACAGATGCTGATAGCTTGGCGATGGTTGTACATCATCTTCCCTTCATTGGCTCATGGACCTGTCTCAGCTGAAATGCAAACGTGCAAAATGACACATTTATTTTTCATCTTAAACCTTGATACTTTCAGGCTTCCTGTGCATCAATGATTTGTTTCATTCCCCTATGTTCACCACAGATGTGCTGCCACCAGTGCCAGGGCAAGGAGATAAAACTGCTACTATGCTTTCTGATGGAGCCATTTACAGCAGCATTGACTTCACCACGAAAACTAGTTACAACAGTTCCAGCCAAATAACGCAAGCTACGCCATATGCCACCACCCAGATACTGCATTCCAACAGCATCCATGAGTTGGCTGTTGACTTACCTGATCCTCAGTGGAAAAGCTCAATTCAGCAAAAAAATGACCTGATGGGTTTCGGTTACTCTCTCCCAGACCAAGGCAAGGGCAACAATGGTAATTACAGCTCTTATTTTCCAGAGCCCGTGGCTTTTTACTGTATCATCTATGCATGAATTAAAAAAATCTTTTTGGTACGTAAGACACTTCGTATCTGCTGTAACTAATGCTTACTTACCTTGCATGTGTGCCGAACCTCACACAACCACAAAATATACCGTTCTGTGCTTTTAATCCTCTTTGTCTTGTGCTAATCACCAAGCCATCTGCCTTCCATTAGGCTAGGATAGGTGTACATCAAAAAAAAGAAAAATTAAAACTTGCTGCCCACCACATCTGCTGTTGACTTGCTAACTGCATGTGTTGCATGTGCTTGTGCTGTCAACTAATCACACGATGCCACTGTGACCTTTGCCCTTTAACCCTTAGCCTTGCTTTACATCCCTGACTACCGCGTGGCTGAGGGATTGGCTAATAGATTGCCACACAACCAGTCACAGGATTTCAGCACCACCAGCTCCCACAACAGCTCCGAAAGGAGTGGCAGCCTCTCAGGTTGGTTCCACCGCCGTGGGTGGGTGAGGGACGGAAGGGTGTTGGTGAGCAGCTTGCCAGGGAGGCGGATGACCTCCCAGGTGCACTTTGCAGATAGGTATGAGGGTGCCTGCCCACTGGAATGTCAGCAAACAGCATCGTGTTGGCCTCTACAAAAAAAAAAATGCTTTTTGCAAAACCTGTTTGGAGGTAATTGGAGAATCCTCCCAACCAGCGCTTGTCAGCACAATTGCAAACCTTGCCTTGTCCCATCCTTTCCCTGACAGCACAGTTCATGGAGCAAATATATTTCCACATCAATCCTCAGTTTATACGTCTCCCCACACTGAACTTCATGAGGAAATTAATATTTTTGTTGAGTTGTTAACAGATTTCCCACTCCATGAGCTGTTTCTAAATGTTTTTTTTCAGTGAGGCAGCTCAGAAATAAATGTAGGGTCCTGTGAGATGACCGGGGTTTCAAAAATTGTGCCAAGTCTGCATACAAACAGAATGTAAATTTTATGTGTGCTGCATGTTATATTGGAAACATGATGCATTTTCATTGGATGAAAATGATTGTAGTATATGTTGTTGTGTATTATATTTAAACACACCTTTTTCTTGATTTCTTTAATTTTGCTTACTTGTTGCTTATGTTATGTAGAACTATGTCTTTTTTTTTTCAAGACAAAAACTGAAAAGCCAGCAATTAAAAAGAAAGTCTGCTATTTCACTCAGCTGAAATGTGAGAGAGCTGAAAGAACTTAAATTTCAAACTCATACTATATCCATAGCCTTTTGAAGTTCCACTATAAGTTGGAGCAATCATAACAGTAACAGATCAACCCTAGAAATGGCTTCTTTACGTCAATTTAAATGACTATTCAAATTGAATGTTGAGATTAGAAGCCTATAATCATTGGCCCATAACTTAAATAGCCAAATGCGTTTGCAAGTCTTGTGTGGAGAATATTAGCTGATTTGAGTGAGATCAAAAAATAAGCTTGTGGCGTTGACAGAGAGGTATCTGAGAGCTAAGTTCATACGATACTTCAAGAAAGGTTCTTGTTCCTTGTATGTGAGATGTATTGGCAAGTAGTTTAGGAAATCGGCTTGCTCCTCTGGCTGCATGAAAATGCAGAAATTGATATGCTGAGGTACAAATGTGCCAGTTATCAGAGGGCAGTATCACACTTTAGATGTGTTGACAGCTACAGCTGCCTAAGAATTTTCTCAGAAAATACAAAGTTTCATTGGAAAATGCCACTTGATCAAAAGCTGGACTTCGAACAAATATTTCAAGTGAAACGTATTTTGTGTAGTGTTTCTCAGTTTGGAGTAAATTTTCTGATGACACACGGAAACTTCAGGTTAGCCAGTCTTTCTATGACCAGGGCACTCCTGTTGTGATCAAAGCAGCTCCCACCTGGATGCCCTAATGCTCAGATGAGTGTCAAACTATTGGACTGCAGTCAGTATTTTGCTCTGCCTTGCCCACTAATTATGTCTTTAATGCCGGCTAATTATGTCTGTAATACATGAGAAACTGGGGGAGACCTTCAAGTAGTCCAATAATTAGAGCATCACTGGAGTCAGAGACCAGCTTTCATTATGTAGTCCCCATCAGGGTGATCAGGGATTTGTTCTCTCACTTCCTTGGTTAGTACTTTAGGTACTACTTATTATTCTGACTAAGTTTCTGTCTCTCTCAAATGAATATCATGAGAAATCCTATCCCACTGTGGAATGGAAAATAGCTAAAAACTCGACTGCTTTGTGAGGCAGGCAAATTCTGTGGCTGTACTTCGCACAGCTCCCAGCTTATGTCAGTGCTATGATTATCAGCCCAACTGGCAAATTCTTTTTCCAGGACCTGATTCATCTAGAGATTTAAACAATATAATTGAATTTCAGTGCGAGGAGACACTGAAACATCGAGCATCATTGCTGTGGGGAAACAAGGCTTTGGTGCAACAGTTTTCAAACACACATCAGGCATTATGTATTAGTTGCCTGTTCCACTACACTGACAGTGGAGTAACTCTGCCGATGGGGACAGAAGAGAAATCTCCTGCCCAGCTGTACGATGTAGGCTGCTTCCCCTGCCAGTAATGACCTTGGAGTTCCTTTCTTTTATTTCTTCATCTGAACAGTTCCTCAGCTCTCTGTTTCACTCTAATAGCTCCGCTATCTTTGACCTTTCTCTCCAAAATCCCCCAAATTCAAGTGACTTCATACTAGCATCCCACATATCCAACCTGTTTTACCAGTCTCCTAAGATTACCAAGATGCTACACTTCCAAAATCTTCCTCTTCACCTCAACTAATCTCTAAGCTTAAGTTCTTCTCTGCATTTCTCTTCTCTGAGTATTCTTAGTTTAAATCTCCCTGCAACACATACACACACACACTTTTATGCATGTCTTTCCTCCCAAAGCAGCCCCTCCTGCCTTAGCTCTTGTTGGCTCTTATTCCTGCTGACTTTTCAAAAATTCCCCCATGTCCCACAAATCAAAATTAATGTACTTCCTTTGTAGTTTTGTGACCCTACTTCTAACTCCGCTTTCCGCCACACCTGTGCTTTGAAAGCTTCATTTTCCTTCCAGAAGGTTCATGTATTTGTTCCTCCATTACCACCATCACTGGGGTTTCTTTTCTGTTGATCAAAATGTTCTTTCCCTTTTCAAGAAAGCTTCCCTCTCTGCCAGGCTACAAAAGGAGGGAAGAGCCTGTCTTGCATCCTAATAGATGGAATATCAGCTCAGTTTGCACATAGTGAATGACAGGATCTTGGCTGGACTATAAATACTCCAAGACAAGGAAGGAAGAGCTCTGGTCTGGAATTGAGTAGTGCAAAGCAAAGTCTTGTTTGCAACGTGCTGCCAGCCAGGCTGATTAGAAACCTTGCCGGACTTATTGCCTGTCTCTAGCAACCACAACAAGAGGTGAAAAGAGAAGTCTTGGCTACTTCTGAATCACAGGATCACCTTTTTCTTCCCTCTCTATTCATTCCTGCTTTGGTCCAGCTGACATTTGGAGATAACAGAAGAAAGCCACTGTCTCTCAGACGAAAAGTCCCATGATGCGTGCTGGTCTCTGTTGCTAGAATTGCACCTCCTTCTGAATTTCTCTGTGCCTAAAGCTAGAGCCATGGCAAAGAGGGTGGTGCCTGCCAGTGCACACTGTGCCAGCCTGCCTGACAAGTCAGTTGTGGCTTTTTTGTTTCATTGCTGTTGAGGACTTTTTACATGGGGTTTTTTGGCTGATCCTTATAAATCAGCAAGAGACGTCAGTGGCTAAGATGGATTAAACTGTGCTTTCTGCAACAGGCAAGGGGTGAGTGACTGCCAGCTGGGTACCCCAATGAAAAAGCATATGATGAACCATTCTTCCACCCAACAATCCAGAGAATTTGAAAGCCACAACAAAATGTCAATAAATAGATGGGTCTCCAAGCAGTCAAGGGATATGAAATCTTGTGCCATTCTTCCTCTTAATGAATTCCTGACAAGAAAAAGGAGTCAGGGCAAAATAAAAGAAGAAAACAAGTGGGATGAGAGCTTTCTCTGTAAGATCACTTTCACACAAATGGAAGTGTCTCAACTGGAGAAGTGGGTACAAGGACGATAAGAGAAGAGGGCTTAAGCAAAATGCATTGCTCGCTTCATTTCTATCAGCCTCTTCCATTAGAGTTGTATATCAGAAATAGAACTCTTCTCCGTAACGGCACAAGATATTTGAATCCTGCGAAAGAGACAGTCCTACAACATTGCAGATGACTTTCTGATGTTTTTTAAAATGTAACTTAGTAAATTCCTATCAGCAAAACCCTGTTTCTTTTTGTTTTGACAGCTTACACTTGTCATTCTGGCTGAAAGATATTGAGTCTAATGACAACTTTTTTACATTGTGTCCTTAACCTCTCTGTTCTCCACAGAAGGAGATTATGCAAAACAGTGTTATAAGCACATCGGATTCTGACATTTGAAATAATTTGCTATGGTCTATTATATTTTTATCTAACAGTGAATTCAAGAATTCATAAAGCAGATATGAATATATCAGTAAATATATTTCTGATACAGCAAAACACGTCTTCCCTTGGTTGGGCACTACTGTGGTGCAAATGTATGAAGTTTTATAAAGAATTGATTTTCAGCAATTATTCAGAATACTTTTCCATTCCATTCTATTATTATTTATAACCTTGTAACAGCATTAGCATGTTGATGCTGATTTTGCTGAGATAAAAATACATCTTCTTTTTTGGGGCATGCCATCTGGAATCAGAATTCTTTCAAAGGAATGTAAATAGCTAGCTTTTTCCCCCACATTATATTTCTAACATTTTATTTTTCTTTTTGGATTTTCAGGTGGAAAAGGAGGGAAAAAGAAGAAAAACAAAAATACTGCCAAGCCCCAGAAAAATAATGGTTCAAACTGGGCCAGTGTTCCCCTCCCACCCCCTCCTGTGCAGCCACTTCCAGGCACAGAGCTGGAACACTATGGGGTGGATCAGCAAGAAGCGGGGTAATTATCTTCTTTTTCTTTTGAAGAAAAATCTGTGGTTTGCAGAGATGAGGCTTTTTTTTTTTTTTTAATTTTGCTAAATGACAATATTATTCTGTTTTGTTAAAAAAAAAAAAAGAGAGAGCGAGCCTTATCCTATAGACTTATTCAAGGCTATGGAGGAGGAATGTTTGAACAGCTTCTCTTGTTAATGACTGAAGATAGAAATAAAAGTGACCTTGCTTCATCATCGTGCAGGGCTTCTCTGCTTACTCATGCTGAGAAGCATCTCTCTTCACGTGTAGTTTAATTGAATTCTGTTGGGACTGCTTGCAGATGATGGGACTCCAAGTGAGTAAGGATGACATAATCTGGCTCCTTGTTTTTTTTCACTGCTTTGATGTTTAAAAATATTAAAGCCAACAGAACAAAAAAAACCCACAGTAAATTGGATTAATTTTAGAAGATCAACCAGTGGATAATAATCTTCTCATCAGCTTTTAGAAGAAATTTCACAGTTGAGGAAGGCATGCTATTTATAGGCCTTTTTTAATATTATTTAAACAACTCTTGAGTTTCTGGAACCTTACACTTATTTTTGGATAGCTTAAACTTGTTCTCAAGGACACAGAATCACACAAAAACACTAATTGAGAGGAAAGAGACATTTCCTGCACAGAGAACAATTATGGAATGCTTTTTATAAAGTGAAATTATATGAAATACCAGGTTATCAAACTTGGGAGGAAAATCAGAGTATATAGAAAAATAATTTACTGTGGTCAGTTTTGTTGGAGCCTTTGAGAATCATTGTTCTGTCAGGGACAAACTTCTGTCTATTTAAATACATGGATTAATCAATATTTCCTAAAGATTAAACATATGTTTTAAAAATCATTCTAATAGCTTTACTGAATAAAAATATTTCAAGTGTTATCTCTGTTGTAAGCATGAATTGATCATCACTACTTTTATAATGAAAATTAGAAGAAATAAATATTAATATTTTGTACCAAGTTTATAGCAGTTTATACCAATTCGTTCAACTCCTAAAATGAATAGTAACTAACTGTGTAAGTCAGTGGAGTTTCTTTTAAAATGAAGGTCCATTCAGGTTGTATTAGAGTTAGAATTTCAAAGCAAATATAAGGGAAAGTGAATAACCTTCCTGATTGTAAGTGTTGTTTAAATCTCAAGGCAAAAAGTGCGTATAATCATTATGTTCTGTATTCTGTTATAAAAAGCTAAAGTAAATTTAAGATAGTTTCACCATATAATATTTGTCTTTATCAGTTTATATCCTTAAAACTCATGTGCAGCCATTTCTCTAAAATAATTACGCTATTGAAGGCAAACAACTTTGATTTTCTCTCTGGACAATGAAATAGCATAAAAGGTAAATGGAAATACCTTCTAGAGAAATCCTTTGTGACACAAGGCTTGACTCCTCAGTTGTATAAAGTATCTGTTATTTAGCTGGAAGGAATGATGTTGATCACCAAGACAGCACTGGTTATTTAAGGATAAGGTAATCAGCAGCCTTCCAGGTTCCCAACAATTCAGACTTAGTTTTTCCTCTGATTATCTTTTGAATTACTCTTCTCTGTTTTTTGTAATATCTCATTAACAGTGGTTGTAACAAGACCTTCTAACGTGCATTTTACCAAACACAAAAAAATTTTGAAAATTAGACTTACAGTATCAGTCTTGAGCTACAGTAATTTGCAACCAGCTTCACTGAAATTAGTGAATCTGCAGTGCCCATACTTCCTGAGGAGGTATCCAATTCTAACAGTCGTTCTGTATTGAGGGGTTGATCTTGTTTCTGTCGTTTTCAACATGCTAAAATAGAATGAATCATAGACTGCATTCCTTATGTTACATTTAATATTGATGTATCGGGTAAAAAAAAAAAAGCAAGCAAATTTTTAAAACTGTTTTTCTTGATTTGCTTTGATGTATATTATGTATGACAAGTTCAATGTGTTTTAATTTTAGAATTAATTACATGCAGATGCAATTATATTGTGAATTACAGTTGAAAAATGGACTTCCATTCAGAAAAACTGAAGACTATAATAAAGTTCTTGCAAAGTGATATGAAAGGTGAAAGTTTAGAGCAATAAAACAAGGAAGTGAGCATCTAAAGAGAAACTTATATTTCTGTGCGTGTCTTCCTATAAATCTTGAATTCAAGTGTGAGTTTCATTGGCATGAATATCCCAAATAAACTAAACAATTTTGATACCTTGTTTTGCTTACTAGGAGTTAACACTAGTGGCCTATTGGCTTATAAATTGTAAAAAGAAAATCCACAATAGCAGCAAGTGGAAAAAAAAAAAAAAAGTCACCTAACTTAATCAGAGGTAAGGAAGAAAACCAGAATACACTCTTAGTTCTCTCTACCGTCTTCTCCCCAGAACTGAGGTTTGCATTCACCTCCATTTTTCCATGAACTGCAACACACATAAGGAAAGGTGAATATGTTAATCCAAGCAGCCATTTTATATAACGTGGTAGCTTTTGGGATGTCTTAAATTCCTATTTAACCTGTGCAGAAAGTCTGTTTATACTCTTGTTTTCCTAGCAAGCTCTTTCCTGTGAAACATTCCCCTTTTTTGTGGTCTTCTACAAACTCTGTGCTTGTTCTGTGTTGTCTTCCTTAATTTTTCTCTTGTATATACTGCAGAGTCTTTGAAGTTTCTCTTTTCCTGTAGTAGCTCCCAATCAAGCATGTTCCCTTTCCTGCCCTTTTCAGAGAAGATGCTTTTGCTTGGTTTTATCTAATAAACTTGACAGTAAGGAAATGCTTATTACTTATTCATTATCATCTTCTTATATTTTTTCATTAATAATATGCATGATCTTGAGCCAACCCCAGTAAAGGCAGTTTTCATATTGTTATCATTGGTTATTTTTTTTTTCTTACTGTTGATTCCACCTTAAAATGCAATATTAGCTGCTGGATATCAATATATTTGATAGTCATTTTCTGGTTTTAGAAAAAGTAAAGAAGGTAATCCTTTTACATCAAAAAATCCTTTCTGGCAAGGCCTAGACAGGGAAGCTTGCTTTGCTGCAATGATGTGTGTAAAGGAACAGAACTGTTAAAGAATGTGCCTCTTATCTATCATGTCTGTTTTTTATTTTGAAGAAAAAAATCTATCAATGTAATGAACCAAGCTTTTTAATAGAATAAAAGTGCTGAGAATAGAATAAAAATTATTAGAAACATAAAGAGTCATATTTGTTAACCAGAACTTATTTAGGGACTTAATTATCATGAAAATACAATCAGAGGTCCCTAGTGAAATTAAGGTGCTTAGATTTTAATAAGAAGTGCTTGAAAAAGGTTGCATGCATTTTCACCAAGTTGTATTTACTCAGAAAACCAAAAAGAACATGGATGTGATCAATATTCACTGTGCAGGTTCCAGAAGTTTCAATAACTATCATTTATATGAGGTGTAGTTAGTATGTAGCCTCTTAGGTTTCCTAGCTTTTTCTTGCAGATTGGTTTTGTTTGTTTTTTTTTTTTTGTAAAATGCAGGTTAGAACTGGTGGCTTTTCAGGCATCTTACATTATGAAGTCAAAGGTTCTTGTACTTGAAATCTTGAATCTCAATGGCCTGAACCTCAGGCTTACGCTCCTTTCCATTTCAAACAAAATCTAGGTAAAGATATGGTACTTGTGCAGAATCTTTCTCCTAAGAAATCTTTTTCTAAGAAATCTTTTTGCTATCAAGCTGAACATTTGGGGATTTGAAGCAAGTAGGGTCAAAAGGCAAGCACATCCAAAGCTCATTTATGCATTACTGAAAAGTCACTAAGGAGTATCTTTCTGCCCTGTCCCTTTTAAAGAAGAAGCCATTATACCAAAGCATGAGGTTGAGAGAGTAAAAATAAGTGACAGAGCTGTTGCATGGTACATTTTTAGCAGCATGAGATAGGATGGTCCCTTCACCCTTGGGTGGCAATGTCATGAGTGAATATTGCAAGGAAACACAAATTAGAGCTAGTCATATCTTAATTGTCTCCTAAGGAATTAAATATGTATCATATAACATTTTCTTAAATCTCTGTGTTATCAAAATGGTAATGATCATTCACTCAAAAGCTCATAAATGCCAAGTGTTAAGATGCAGCATTTATTTGCACCTCTGTACACAAATGTATGTTTGTGTATCTACATATGGTTATATCTTGATATAGGTTTGAAGTGATACCGGCCTTAATTGCAAGATATGTCATCCACAGCATTTTGGATGATTAAGTCAGGTTGGTTTAGCTACCCTGAATCTGTGCGTTTAAATACAGACTACAGACATTTGAATAAGGAAAAAGTAGTTTAGTTAAGTTTAGAAATCTTTGGGGGTTACATAAAGTAAATTTTTTGTTCATAATACAGGTTTTGAAACTTCTCTGTCTCAGTGTTCCCAGCCTTTTTGTAACCCGGCTTCACACTTGAGAAAATTGGCAATGATTCATTTTTCCGAGGGAAATTGGTAATTCCTTCCTTCCAAATTAGAAGCCTTAAAGGAGTATTTTTAAACTGTTTTAAGAAATTAACTGTATAATGCAATGCATTGCCTACCTGCATTGCAGAAAAAAGGGGTGTACCTTGTCAGCAGGCCTTGAAGGTGGAAAGAAGATAAAGTGACTTAGATGATGCTTGGGGAATGGCCTTTAGAGTGTGAGATGGTTTAACAGTGAAGGAGCTGTGAGAGCTTTTGGTTGTCTGGTTGCCTTTTGAAAAAAGCTGTCTAACCTGAGGTATTTTGGAATATGCTGGGAGTTAAGAAGAAACGTATGCAGATGCTCAAGGGACTGCAGACTGACTGGACATTTTGAAGATGGGAAGAGTAGACAGTGTTGAGATTTGAATGGTGTGATCGTCAGCAGAGAAGTGCACAACTAAAGTTATGTTCGGATTAGGGAATTACTCTGGGGAGATAACGCACAGGGAATGACCACATTCACTAGGGCCTATTCATCTTGAGTGATGCTGGTGTCTCTAAGGGACAGGGACGTGGGATGATACTGTAATACAGCACTGAATTGAAAGGTCCTGTCATGAGGACAGAGACAGAAAAGGATTGAATTGCTGGCAAAGGTTGCATGATAGAATAGAATATAAAGCTTCTGTTTCTAGCCCTGATCAGATGTAGCATCAGCTCTTACACCTTTAGTGTAAGACTAAAAGTTGAACCACAAAAACCTATCAGAACATCTCTTTTATGTGAAGAGAGAAGAATTTGGTATTGAAGAATATTGGTAGTTGTTAATCTTTTAATTTACTTTGGGCAGGTGTGTTGAAAGTGTTCAGAAGTTTAGCACTGCCTAGGTAAGTCCCAGTAAAGATTGGTTAGGAGGTGGCGTGCTGGCAGAGCTGTCAGCATGTGTGCTAATGTATCTTATCAGCTGGTGCTGTGACATAGCATATGCTTAGGGTCAGTACTGCTGCGACATGAATGTATTACACATCATAGTAGATACCTATATGCAGTGTGGAAAGACCAGAATTTATGTGGAAAGTGTAGCTTTTTTATTTAAGCTACAAAATAAAATCAAATAGTAAATTTACAGACAAATAAAGGGGAGGATGGGACTAAGGAAGTGCATAGTGCAACTACGTAAAGCTCACTCTGCCTTTTAAGAATGCTGCTATTTTCATGTCTAGGTCAATCTTCATGCATTCTCCTAGGCTAATGGTCCAGGAAGTGAGTTAGTTCATTTTTGTTGTTGATTGTGGTGTAACATTACCTAATCGCCATTAACAAATGTGATAATGGATCAGTAATTTTTTGTTGCACATCTTGTTTCAGTCGCTTAGCTGTTGCCGGAAAAATTAAACAGACTCGTTAAGGAGAATTTAAGCAATTATGACCCTATTTTCAATAAATGTTAAAGCTCACACTGCATGAAGAAGGTTCAAACTGTAGCAGAAATCCTGTATACCATCTACTGCATGGGATGAGATGAGATTTGGTATATACTAAGTTTACTTGGTTTTTGTTTTAGATATGACAGTGATGGTTGGTGTCCACCTTTGCCAGTTCAGACCTACCTACATCAGGGCATGGAGGATGAGCTTGAAGAAGATGATGATCGTGTTCCCACACCTCCTGTCCGAGGAGTAGCTTCATCACCTGCAATCTCCTTTGGGCAACAGTCAACTGCAACCCTCACACCTTCTCCACGAGAGGAGATGCAGCCAATGCTTCAAGCCCACCTTGATGAATTAACTAGGGCTTACCAGTTTGATATAGCAAAGCAGACATGGTAAATGTTTGAAGGGGGCACCTGTGGTCTGGGAAGTGAAAACATAATAATAGTTTATTCCTTGACGGCATAAATATCGACTGTGTTCAACAACGTTTCAGTAATGTTTCCAGAGCAGTAAAATGGAAGAAGAGATAGCAAAACTGTGTCTACAGTGTGAAGGCCTTAAACATTAGTAGGTGCTTTTTAAACGATAATGCTTGGTAATATGTTAAATCTTGGCTAAAACCATGTAAAAATAATATTCCTTTGGAGTTTTACATACATTCAACTAAGTAGTTAACACCCACCTACTGATAACTTTTGTACAGTTCAGAGTACTCTCTTTTCATGCTAGCAAAAGATAGGAATTTTTTAGGATTTTCAAAAATATTGAGGTTCTAAATTCCTGATTAAAAATAACGCTAGTCACTTGAAATAGCAATGTAGCAGCTTTTACCCTGTGTCACATGAGAATGAAGCATTTGCATCTCTGACTGTAGTTTGAAATACCATGAAATTTCTGATTCATAGGGAAAAACCCAGAAACAGCAGAAAGGAAGTTGTTAGTATTTACAAAATGGATCTAGCATTTTAGAGTGCTTTATGCCTATTTAAAGGAAGAGCAAGCAAATACCACAGTAACATTTCCCCTGCAAAACAAACAGAAGCAATCTCTTCAGGGACCGAAAAAGAACTTGTCAACTGCACCAGGCTGGGGATATGGTGAAGGTCAGTTGCTTTCTGGATGTTCCCTAAGCGACAGTTGTCCTTTTACAACTTTTCTATCCAGACAAAGCCCGCGAATCTCGGAGGAGAGGAGCAGAGCTAGTTACTGAATGGCGTGCTGCCAGCGGAGGAGCAGCCTTTCTTTGCTGGTAAATAAAGCCACAGAGTTATTCAGCTTGAGCTACCATAAATAGATCAGGCAGGTAGGCAGGTGGTGCCAAATCAAAGCCAGCTGTTTTCCCTGGACACCGTCAAAGCCTCAAGGCTTGCCTGCAATCTGCACTCAATCAACAGGGTACTTTGGTCCTGCTGCAGTGCCACGCTGCCAAGCACAGACCCCGGCCTGCCTGTGGGACAGACCCAAATCCCAGGCAGCAGCTAGACCTGGCCTATTGAAGGTAGCTGACTTGTGAGCCAGCACACAGATGCATACCCTGTCTGCGCAGTCAGTCGCTGCTGCATTTTGCAGCTGTTACCCTTTCTACGCCCTACAAACTGTGGGTGCCAGTCTGGGAGTGGATAACATAGTAGGACTCTGTAGCAAAGCCTGTTGCAGCTGACAGGGAAGGTCTTGCTCCCTTTCTGGAGAAATGAAAATTGATTGGGAAATGTCATAATGTGCTCAGGAATATACAGATTTTAACATTGCTTTTGTGTAAGGTCACAGTAATTGAGTCTGAAACTGAAAAAAATATCGGGGAGATAACCTTTTTTCATACTAGGACCTTATAGCAGGTATTGGGGTAAATATTGAGGGTTGCAAATAGAAGTGATTTTTGCAGTAGTTATGAAATGGAATTGTTTAATGCTTTAATATTGTTTGGCTGGACATGTATCATGCTGTTCAGCAAATGTTCAAAGTCAGTGGGAAGTCCTCCATTGTCTTCAGTGGGAAGGAAGATTTCTTAGTTTTCTTTTCACAAAGTTAACCTGTCCAGTGTGGGGGGCAGGGGGGGACAAAACAACAAGATGAGACGTGTCAGATAGGTTACTGTAGGAGTAACAGAAGAGAAATATAGAGACCAGCCAACTAGACATTTAAGAAAGAGCACATTAGAGATTACTGGAAAAGTACATAATCATTATGGCCTTGATCCAGCAAATCACTTAAGTATATGCTTAACTACAAGTACATGAGAAATTGACTTCAATTGTTCTATCACATGCTTAACATTAAGCATATACTTAAGTATTTTGCTTGACTGGGAGCTAATCACACTGTTTATTGAGGGTTAGTTAGATGGTAGTGCCCTTTGGTGCAGTGTTTTGAACACTGCATAGCTGAGAACCTGGTGTCCAGGCAGAAAAAGTATTCAAGAAGTTGTAATCAGAAGGGCGTTGTATATCAGAAGGGAAGCATTTGATCTGCAAATAAGGCAATTAAGTTAAAACCTACACAAAGGTGGAGAGAGATTCCAGTGGTACATAACATTTACCATGACATTCTTAGATTCCATAGATTTAAGTTACGAAAAAAAAAAGCACTCTTTGAATAAAGAGAATTACTGCACTTACTGAGAGTAGGTTATAATACAGCACAAAGTTTTCATCGAAAATATACTAGAGCTAGGAAACCAAACAGGTGACAGTTGTAATTTTTTCTGTTATGCTGATGTCCAAGCAAGAGACCAGCAGAATCCTGGATCCAGTCCAGAGTGCTGCTGATTCGAATCAGGTCACAGCACCTCATGTACAGCCACCCAAGGATTCCCACGTGCCTAAGTTAGCAATTTCAAGCATGGTACATGCTTTTATGCCAAGGCCAGTCATGCCTGGGTCCCCTGGCACAGCTTGCTGTGTACCTGTAGTGCTGGGGAGAATGCTGCATTGAAAGCTGATGGTTGTTCTTTTCCTCTCTAGCCTCTCAGAGACCACACAAATGAAACTCCAAGTCCCGTGCTTGCCTTTGGCCATTTAGCTATCCTGTGGACGTTTTTTATCTTTGTTTTTCTTTTTTTAATTGTGATTGCTGCATGCAGTAATTTCACACATGCATGCCCTAATACTGCTGCAATTAAATCTATTAAACTGCTTGGAATAAAGCAAAATAAAACGGCCTTGCTGATAATGGGTTCATTGGACTTGAAAATTTCTTTTGTCCTATTGGTCATTTCCTTCTCTTTAGGGTGACTTCTACTTAAGGGCACTGAGTCTGTTTAAGCAGAAGGAGTGAAATTCAATTTTGGCTCAACATTTGCAAGGTGGAATATTGGGTGAGACACTTATATGCTAGGTTGGGATTCAGAATTGTGCTTTTCCATGGACTTCCTACCTGATTTACATAGCCTCTGTGTACATCGTTCTTCATCTGTAAAACGACAATCTTGACCTTCCCCATGTTACAGGAGAAGTGTATTTAAGACTGGAAAGTGTGCAGGTACTCTGGTGTTAGAAGCTACGGTGAATAACTGAACTGTCTTTTCTTGAGTTTGACCTAACAAGCATGTTTTGTAAATCTACTTCAGGACTTATTGAAAGGTTTGTCTTCTATTGACCATAGGGTACAAAGTCTCATCCATTCTGATGACGTTTTTGTGTTTGTTTGTGTAGGCACATCCAAAGCAGTACACAACCTCCTCAGGCTCCAGTTCCGCCCCTAGGATATGTATCTGGAAACCTTATTTCAGATTTGGAAACAGATGTTCCAGATGATGATGATGAGGAGGATGATATCGAAGAAGAAACTGTAGAAATCAGTAGGCCGCTAAGAGGTCTAGAGCATACTCCAGGCTCCAGTATGGACAATCTAGACAGCTCTGTGACAGGTAACCAAACACAGTTAACAGTGACACCAACTTGTTCCTAACAGTAAAATACATCATCAGTCAAACACTTTCTAAGTGAAAATTTATTCTACTCTATTTCTGTAACATTTAAAATATGTTAATATTAAACACTAAAGTTAAAGAAGGATTTGAAAATACTTTGCTTTGCTGCAAAATGATAAGAAAATTCATGAATTTTAAAAAGCTTTAAAGACTTGAAAGAAAACTCAATTATATCCTAGCTTTCATGAAAAGTTCAGTGTACTGGAGAAGCAAGCCAGTTACATAAAAAGGAGGGGGAAGACCTTGGCTTAGGAATATACATTTCATGAATCAGAAGCAGCATAAAAATGTTATCTTAAAGCACTTTTAGATATTTTGCTGGGTAAATGCTTTCACAGATGAACACGGGGAAGTTAAAAGACTTCAGAATAAGTGTAGTTAGATCAGCACAACATTTATCTATAGAGTAAATACAACATTTATGTAGGAAAATGTGTATTTTGAACCTACTTTTTATTGCTGAATTTAGTAATTGTTCCCTTTCAGTGAAGATATTTAATTATTCTCACACTCCATCCTTCACTGCTTCTCACCCTTTGCATGCCTTGGAAAGTTACAACAGGGATCATCAAAGGGGACCTAGAAAGGCATGCTAAACTAATGCACAGAATCTGAATGAATAAAATTGCTGTTGATGAAATGTAGGCAGTGAAAAACATTTTTTGTAAAATACATATTTTATGTGGACATAATATACTTTTTGTAAGCATCAGTGTATTTCCCTTTAGGTTGAACTTGGGCATCTATATAATATCCTGTATCCATAATGTACAGCTGTACTGGAGACCCAAATGTACATAGTGTCCATAGCTCATAAAAGCTAGTTGGTGCTTCTTCAATCTTTGATCTCAGTGGAAGAGCACTGATTGCTAGTTGTACCTTAAGGGAGACTTGCTCAGTACAATTTACTACCACAGCACCACTGAATAGATTAAATTCTTTGTTCTGGACCTTTGAAATTCCAAGGATTTTGCACCCTTACTTAAACATTGCCATTCTGAAAACACTGCAGGAATATGACAGTGAGGGACCATCAATACCTATAATTTCCTTCCTTTTCCCTTGTTGAATTAAATAGTGTGTAGCTTAATCCCACTTACCAGGTTTTCCTTCACCCTAGGGCCAGACTGCTTGCCAATCTAATTAAGATTTAAGAATTGTATCTCTGCTGCTGTGATTTGAAATCCGGATCTAACTGAAGGCCATAGAGTTAAAGTTTAAATCCCTGAATTGAGAAGGTTAACTGATTAGTGCATGAGTATGTTAAGTCACTTTCCTTGAATTTCTAGTGTAATCTCCTTCAGGCTATAATTCTGCATATTTTTGCATATCTCACTAATGGCTTAGAAGCCTTTCCATTAGGAATGCAGTAAGGGTTTTACACTGGTAATACAGAAATAAATAATAATAAAAAAAATCAGGTGGCTATATATTTTCCATTTGGTATGTATTAAAATGTCAATGTTGATATATCCATAAATCAGAAAATGAATGTTTTTCACATTTGCATTTTCACCTAATATTTTGGACCACCCTTCCTAGTGCAAAGTAGGGAATAGCTGCATTTCTGCACCAATTCATGGACTTCTGTGCTTATTACAATTTGTCCTTTTATGAATAACATTTAAGCTTGTTCTAATAGTTAGAAATCTTGTTTAATTATTGGAGTGTTAAATGTTTAATTATTGGAGAGTTAAAAACTTCCTGGTGTATTTTTTTGGAAGAAATTGGGCAGAATTTGGTAATGTAGACTGGGAGTGTACTTAAGGTGGTCTAAATGCACTCCCACTCATTTCCACCACTATCTTGATGTAGCCTCATCCAGCTGAAAATTAAGGTTTTTCTTTTGCTTTTTCTTGCTTAACTACTAGCTGGATCTGTTCCTTGATCTGGTTCACCGCATGGCAAGGTGTTTGCCAGCACTGCAGGAAGGGAATGTGCAGCTGGAAGGGAAGCAAAATGACAGACTGCCCCTCTAGCATATAGCCAACACTTAGATTGACTTAAAACAATTACGAAATTATAGCCTTACAAAAATACAGCCACAGTGTTAGTCTAAATGATTTGTAAAATGGCAAACTCTCCAAATAACAAAACTACTTCTGTTTTCCTCAGTTACTATATGGGCAAAACCTCGATTTTCTGAGGGCTTGTTTTGGGCTTGTTTTTTTCTAGGGTAGAAGGAAATTGTTTATTATCCTTGGGCAAATTGTTTCAAAAGATAATTTTTGTTTATCTGTTTCTGTTAACTCTTCCAGGCTGCATTTACTGGTGTTAAGGAGTGTATATAACAAATTGCATTCATTGTTTTTAAGCTGTTTCTCATTCTTTAATTTGATTGCTCTTAAAATACTGTAGAAAAACTAAATTCTTCTTTCTTGCACTGAGAATTTTTAAGCTACTTTTCACAGGGCTTTTGGTGACTTAAACCAGCAGTTTCTTAGGAATTTATATACCACGTTTTCAGTTCTTTAAACATCATATTAAAAAATGGAGGCAAATGAGAACAGCTGACCCAGATGAAGCAATATTTCTGTTCATTTTGAAGTGCGCCCTGTGAATTCAGTGTTTGTGAGAAATCTAAATTGTCATCCCTTGGTCCAGAGTGCCTCCAAATAGAGTTGCTGTACGTAAGCAGGGCAAGTCTCCTCACCCTGTACTGTTAGCATGCCTCAGCAATGACTTGACAATACCCACTCTCAAAGTGAAATGATATTTTGCTCTTTATGGCTGAGCTGAGACCGAGGTTTTCATCCAACGCCAAATGTGGGATTCTCTGAGGGGAAGCACTGGTGCTGTATGAGCTGAGCTCAAACTGCTAAATTCCTCTGAAACCACAGTGTTGCTCCTTTAAACTGTTTAAAAGTCAGGTTGTCTTCCAGGCCCTTGAATTTTACTTACAGCTAACTGAAGATTCAGACAAGGATTTAATCTGTGCTATTAAGCTTTTCTCTTTGCAGGTGGCAGAGACATAATGTTGACATGTATAATAAATTGAAAAGAAAGGAGGAGTGCACAGTAACTATATCTTAACATTTTCCAGATATTGCAAAGAAAACTCAAGGAAGGAGGTTTAGATTTGAACATTTGTGGGACTGAATATGAAATGAAAGCCAAAGTTTTGGTTCATTCCCAGCACGGTTTGTTAGGATACTGAGTTACTGATTCTGATTAAAAAAAAAAAAAAAAAAAAAAAGAAGAAGAAGAAAGAACTGAAAAGCAGCTGTAAAACTTCTGCTTACTTGACTGTTAATTCACAATTATTTAGGGTTATTTTTGCCTTCAGAGACACATTGAAATATGGGGGGAGGTATGTTTAATGCTTGCCTTTATAATGAATTGCTGTGCAGAGTTATGGCATGAATGGTCATGAAGAGTCTGTTATATTATTCTACTTTAATAGACTTAATTAATTGCATATGATGACTGTATAAGAAATTAATTTGCTTCTCAGTGAAATCACTAAGAGCAACACTAGGTTTTGTCAGATCCAAGTATTATGGTTTGGGGGTTTTCTCCTTATCTTCTACTCCCCCAGCACCACCAGTGAAGCTGGTAGCGAGAGCTGTTATATCTTCAGCCCTGGTGCATTTTGACTGAGGGCAGAGATGCACCCATTGACCAGCACAGAAATCAGAACAAGCCCTTTTCTACCTAACTGATACAAATTGATGTAAGCAGAGACATATTCATGTAAACAGTACCATTGCAAATGGATAACAATATTTTTTCTATAGAATTACATACATTTGAAATTATAAAGATCTCCAGAAGTTGTATAGCTCAGCAAGGAAGAAAGTCCCTTCTTTGGCATGTTTTGGTCATGATTAAAAGAATCGCTGATCACTGTCCGTATGGTAAAAGTTGTTCATTCATTGTGTCTGAGCACAAATGGAATAATTCTTGAAAATTACACAAAATCATTTTCATGAGCTATATTTTACCATGGAAGAGTTCAATCTTTATATTGATTTGCTTAGGGATACCTATTGCAAAAGTTCCTATTTTATAAGCAGTTAGACAGAATGCATTTAATAGGTAGAATGTGTTTCATGGATTAAATATGTGCTCAGAAAATAGGAAACTGCTACTTTTTGTATCTCATAAAAATGGTAATGCAACAATTAGCAGGGTCATATTATAAAGCACAGACTTTACTCTAGCTTAATGGATCTAGGGATATGCATTCATCAGCAACGATGGATTTAGCATAAAACGACATGTAAATGAATTGATGACTGATCATAAATTAATTTTAGTGCTGAAGAAGTAATAGAGACACAGCAAGATGCCACTTTATCATAGTATTTTACTGCTCAGCAACATTTGAGCAACTACTTAATGTTCTGTGTGCATTTCTTTTCTAACAGCTTGAATAAATTTGAGAAATTTTTGTGCCTTTCAGCAATATGGAAACCAAAAAAAATCTAGAAAGATTGAAAATGCAAATACAAATAAAGTTGGCTAAGTGACATAAATTCATTTTTCATTAAATGTTTATGAAGGGCATTAATTATGGTTGGACCTGTGAAGTGCCAGATATGTATGTATAATTTTTACTTACTTTTGTTTAGTGTTTCCTGCCCCAAAATAAAAATTTTCAAACTTAAGTGTTTATTTCAGGTGTATACATTTAAATATTTGGGCATTTATGGTGAAGTATAATGTAAAGTGTAAGACCAGGTCTAATTTTTGAAGTGTGATCATATTTATATTCTGCATTTAGCCCCTTCCAGTATTCTTTCTTATTTTAATGGTAGAATGACTATTGCCCCTTTTATTCCATCACTTCCACCAAAATCAGTGGACATTCTTTCTTTGTAGCCATGACGGTAGTTAGATATATCCAAAAGAGGATAACGTGTTTCTCCTGTACAAAGGCTAAAGGAATTCTGTAACTGATCTCAGCTGAAGTAACATCAGTCCCCAAGGACTTCACCTGTACTTCACAAACCTAAGCAGTCTAGCCCTGTTCCATCAAAAACCCTGCAGAGGAGCAGAGGCTTAATATTAGCATGTGCTTAATGGTCTTGTGAAGGAAAGCACATAAGCATACACATACAAGTCCCAGTGACATCAGTTGTTAACTTTAAGCATGCACATAGAGTTTGGTACATATGTAATGGAATTTTTTAAAGTTTTAGGTTTGTTGTGAGCAGCTTTTACTTCACAAATGCATTAGATTCTTTCTTAAAGTAAAGCAAGAGTACATTTTACAAAGAAAAATAGCGTTTTTATTGCCTGCAAAATGCCACTAAAAGCAGTCACATGCAGTCTACAAGAAGCTAGCACCTCTATTCCTCTCACCTCTCCCTGAGAGCAAAGCAGCTTTCTGTTTGCATTAGCACCAAGAGATATTTTATGGAGCAAGAAAACAGAGTTCAACTTTTCACAGAGTTGATTTTGTTCTGCATAAAGCATTTACTGCTGCTGTCAGCAAGAGTAAAATTTACAGTTGCCAGAAAGTGTAAAAACTCAGATGTGCTCTTGGAAAACACATAGTGAACTGCATGTAAAGGAGACACTAAAAGCCTGTTTCATTCCATTTCAAAATGCACGGTTGATCTGAAAGGGATATCAGCATCTCTTATTCTGCCTTTATTCAGAGAGAAACAAATGTGCATATGATTTGGAAAACAAGAGGCCAGTGGATGTCTTTAAACAAGCAGTCACCATGTGTGCTACGTTAACACAGCTGCGTGGTGGCCTGAGGTGCCCAGGCTAGGCTCCAGCACTCCCATGCCTTCTGGGCAATGTCCGCACCTCTAGAGGGCAAAGCAAGCCGGGGTTTTGCTGCTGCAAGTTTTGGTGGGGAAAAAATTGTTTATGCGGGGAAACTGAATAGCTCAGGAACCAGTAGGAATAATGTAGAGATTTCACTTTTAGCTACCTAGTCACATGCAGCTGTGGGTGCTGTATATGTCTCATGGTAGCTTGCTGACTTCAGCAGTTATAAGGAGTTTTGCCTCTGCTTCCAGCAACCAGAAGTATTATTAAATCATTGAATCATAGAATGGTTTGAGTTGGAAGGGACCTTTAAAGATCATCTAATCCAACCCCCCTGCCATGGCCAGGGACATCTTTTACTAGACCAGGTTGCTAAAATCCCCATCCAATCTCACTTTGAACACTTCCAATGATGGAGTGTGCACAACTTCTCTGGGCAACCTGCTCCAGTGCCTCACCACCCTCATTGTAAACAATTTCTTTCTTATATCTGATTTAAACCTATCCTCTTTCAGTTTTAAACTGTTGGTCCTTGTTCTGTCACTACAGGCCTTGGTAAAAAGTCTTTCTCCGTCTTTCTTATAAGCCCCCTTTATATATTGAAAGGCAGCAGTAAGGTCTCTCTGGAGCCTTCTCTTCTCCAGGCTGAACAACCCCAACTCTCTCAACCTTTCTTCACAGGAGAGGTGCTCCAGCCCTCTGATCATTTTTGTGGTCCTCCTCTGGACCAGCTCTAACAGGTCTATGTCTTTCTTGTGCTGGGGACCCTAGAACTGGATACAGTACTCCAGGTGGGGTCATTGTTTGCTTTAGTTGTCAGCTGTGTTGACGTCCCAGTAAAGCTCACATCCCTGCGAGAACTGAGCTATGCTTCCAGCCTGACAGGTGGTCCCTCCTAACACAGCTACTGGAGGAGAGGGGAAGGGATCCATGGGCAGAGTGCACTATTCCTAGCCTTGCTAATGCTTGCTGTCCATGGGAATTCACAGGAGTTCAGGAACAGGGCATTCCTATAGGGTTAGCCTGAAAAATTGGCAGTCTGATAACAGCAATGTATTGATAATTAAAATTTAGCTATTTTTAGGAAAACCTGGCATTGTCTAGAATGATAGGTGTGTGCACACACATTGGAGAGAGCATTATGGGCTTTTGCAGATTTTTACTCTATTTCATACTTGAAACATAGATTATTTTTTTGGACTGGATGAACTTCAGTCCAGCCCTTCAAAGAGTAGGTGAAAAATAGCAACTGTTCCTAGACATACCCTGAAAGCATCCCATCCAAATTATCCTGTGTATTGTATGTTGTGTAACAGCTGAGTGACTGGTTAGCAAACAGATGGAACAATGTGAGCAATGGAAATTAAAACCTAAGTTCCTTTAAAACATCCATAGTCTTGTGCCTATGATACTGAAATCCATGCCTATTTTGTACAGTATATGTTTGTATACGTCTCTATGTTGAATGTGTCATACAAAACCCTCGGGCCCTGAAACTAATGAGGTACATGTTAAATTTTTAGCACCCAAGTATCATCCTTTGATATCTGTAGGTCTAGTTATATTTTTATGTTTCAGCTTGTACTTACATATTTTGCAGAATATGTCAATAAGCGATTGTTTGAAAATGTCCTTAGCTATAGCATCTCATTTTCTTACATCTTCATGAACTCTTTTATCTGCAGTATCTCTGTTCATACACCATCAATAACTGTTGCTAAGCCTTTTTACTCTATTCTCTATGATGTCCTATCGCACTTTGATTGTTAGTTCAGAAACTGTCTTCTCAGAGGAAATTCAGTTTTAGCCTTCCCTTGCTGTTATCTTGGCTTCCTTACATCTGTCTGCATCAGCTTGAGTCTGTTTGGAAAATAACAATTTTATGTGTGCTCTTGGCAAGCAGAGTCAAACTTGTCACTCTCTGTTGCACTTAACACGCTTTCTGCCTGTCAGACCTCCATAGACCTCTTTGGTTTCTTTTCTTATATCTTAGGAGTGCATGGACTTTTATTATTATAGCGTGCCACTTTGCTGACATTAAAAGGTTTGGTCACTGCAGCATTACAAAATAATCCATTGTTCTTGGGCTTTGTGGTGCATTGTGCTACTGACTAAATTCCAGTATTCATTTATTGTACTCATGACTTATTTTTTGCAGGATATTTTTAATATTTGACACAACCGTTACTTAATTAGCCTATCAATTTGGTATTAATAAGCAGGTCACTATTGATTTACTAGATTTTGAACACAATAATACTTTATTGGACATGGATTAAATAAAGGCTTTGAAGAACATGACTTACACTGCTACACATCTTACGTACATTTACATAAATTCAGCTGTGCTAACTGAATAGTTAAGTCAGGGCCATGATGTATCTCTCACATGTCTTCATATCTTTCAAAACCAGTTCTCTGCAGATTATCATGGGTTCACTGGGCTTTTTTTTCAACATACGCATGCCACTGTTTTTAAAAAGCAGATTTCAGGTATTTCAAGATGGGTGCCTGTGCTATCTCAGAAAAATGCACTGTGTCTGCACAGCACCATGCAATGCCATGCAGCAGCTCAGGTCCCAAAAGCAGTCTGGTAGCTCTGCACCTCAGCTGGACTTGGTAACTAATTAGCATGGCTGCCCTGTTCCTGGAGCAAAGCTAGGTATTTGGTGCTAGCTAAGTTTCCTTTGCCTCCTGCTCCACTGCACAGCGTAGAATTATCCTGTGACATTTATCCATGATTTTTAGAAGTACGCAACACCATGAACTGCATCTGAAGCCACAAAAGAAACTGAATTTCAGTACTTTAAAAAAAATCTGAACTGAGCAATAGCTTTTGAAAATATATTGTACTGCCACGTTGGGTAGCTGGTCAATGCTTCATGCATTGGGAGAGAAACTATAAATGAAGAGCAAATAAGGTGAATCCTTCCTTCACTATTTTGTGCTTTACATTTTAGTTATGTCAAGATTTCTGTATTTCTTTCATGTGCTTTTTCTGGTATCTCATTTTCTGACTGCATTTTTATGATGTTATCATTTTCCTTTCTTGCAGTGGTGGGAATCCATACCTAGAAGGTACCATGAGGCCAGCA
The DNA here is from genome assembly GCF_026419915.1 of Harpia harpyja. NCBI lineage: Eukaryota > Metazoa > Chordata > Aves > Accipitriformes > Accipitridae > Harpia > Harpia harpyja. The sequence continues at coordinate 31,571,859 of NC_068947.1, forward strand.
TTGGCTTAGTGGCTGACTCAGTATTAAATTTGAGCATATATTTGCTCTGCTCTTGAATGTTAATTATTTCTAACCTTTTAAAAAAGTAACTTTAATCCACCAGAATGAACTACTTTAGGTCAGCTTTCTTCGGGCCATTAAAATGGCTCATCTATTTTAATGTTTTGATTGAGAAAATGATATAATGCCAGTCTTGTTCACGATAGCTCTTGAAGCCCATGTCTGACTTCAGCCATATCTACTGAGACTTACACTTGTGCTGTCCTAAATTAAGACTTCATTTTGCAAATATCAAACTAGATACTGATTTATAATAAGTCAAGTAAAAAAAAATCACATTAATTTCAATCCCAGGGAAAATCTATTAACTTTCAAAAGAATTTATTATGGAGCCTTCACAGTTGTAGAGAATGTGTATCATTTTGTTTACAGGATCAAAGCAACACGGAGCAAGCTATGAACGAGATCCCATTTAGCTTTGATAGTGCCTTTTTATACCAAGCTCTGTCAGATAAACTTTGGGTTTCCTGTTGTGAAAGGACACATTAAGTGGGTCTTTAAGCTTTAGATGGGTACTGCTCTTTTGTACCAAGCTCTGTCAAATGAATTTTGGGTTTCCTGTTGAGAAAGGACATATTAAGTGGGTCTTTAAGCTTTAGATGATCAAAAAATATCAAATGTGCACAACTCACTAGACCCCTACATTTGTTTTTAGGTTCAATGGTAAATGGATGGGGTTCTGCGTCTGATGAGGACCGTAACTTTTCTAGTCATAGATCTAGCGTAGGTAGCTCCTCAGATGACTCGATCTTTACCAGCGGCAGTTTTGCACAAGCACTGGTTGCAGCAGCAGATAAAGCTGGTTTTAGGCTGGATGGAACCAGCCTGACAAGAACAGGTTTGTAGACTCAAAGTTGATGCTTTCTGCATGAAGGGTGTCTCTGCCTGTTCTTCTCTTCTTTTCAGTGAACCTGCGTCTCACACTTGTCTAACATGCATGGAATAAGGTGGATGGAGATATTTTTATCAGTATATTTTAAATGAAACCTTGCATTATGTTTCAATTTTAGTGATTTGAAGTAGTGAATAGCGCAAGCTTTTAATCTGCACCTTCAGTCTGCTGCAGTTTCTCTCTGTGCTGACTCTGCTGTAGATTTACTGACATATGCTTCGTTTAATATTTCAGTGAAGAGATCACTAATTCTGCCATGCGGTCTTTGATGATTTCATTTTTTGCAAAATCTCCTCACAGTCATTCGTATTTCCAGTGATGAACATCATGTTTAAACTGTTATCTCCATCCCTGCTCTTCTGTTGCATCTCTTCTTGCAAAAGTGTATTCTTCTGTGAAGTTTTTCTAAGCATGGGGTAAATTGGTGTGCTTTTATTGTTAACAATACAAACTGTTTAAAAGCCTTATTAATAGCTGATTTTAAAAATACTTAATAAGTTAATATATATTGATAAAATTTAATTTTAATTATTGCCAACTAAATCTGCCAAGTTAAATGTAACAAAGGTAAAGTGACTGTTGCTTTTGAAAACAGCCGATCTTCTAAAATGAATTAATGAAAAGTAAACATAATTTAGTTCATATTTTTAAAGCTCCATATGTTTTATTTCTAGCAAAAAAAAATATAAGTAAAAATGGTTTTTAAATATTCTGGAAAAAAGAATGTATTTGCATGTGCTTAGTCTTATCAAAATAGCAAAAATAACTAATTATTTAAATCCACAAATCTAATAGCAAAGTATGAACCTGGATCATATTTTCGTTATGCTTTCTCAGCCAATTCCTGCCCACAGGTTCCTATAATTTAAAATTTTTTACTATTAGTCTGGTATGAAATCTATCCTTCAGTAAAATGTATGCATTTATGAGAAATGTCTCCACATGCTAGGGCTGAAAACTGCAGGCTTACTGCATGCAGTGACTTCATGGCAAACACTGCCTTTTAGGAATGTTAGGAATGAAGAAAAGAATCGATTGCAAAGTCCTATGTTGCCAACAAACTACAGAGTGAACAGATGCAGCTTTTCTCAGATCTCTGGGTCTTTTGCCATTGACTTTGGTCAGACATAATCATCCTTCAAAGATAGTTATTTCACCATTAAAAGTAGTTAAAACCCTCACTTGCTTCTTACACTAGTGGAAAATTGACTCAGTAAAGCTGTCTCATCATTTGAAAAAAACAAAGCAAAACAAAACAAAACCTGATATAGACCTTCACTGATCTACTATGGGCACATTTGGTCATACTATAATTTAAAATACCCTATTTTGCTTGAAGAGTGTCCTAAACAGTCTTGAATGAAAGGAGTAAATCCTTCCCAACCTGTTTTTTGGTGGTGTTCTTGGCCTCAGGAAAAGCTAATGCAAAGATTCACCCAAAGTTAATGTCACTTGTATCAGGCCATCGAGAAGTACAGTTTCCACCACAAACACACACCTAACAAAAGTAAATAGACACACAGACACATAGACACTTTTCAATAAATATAATTTCTTATTGTAGCTGTGTAAATGGAAAGCACAAGGAAAGGATAAGAGCTCTCTTGTCAGTTATATTTTCCTAGCTTAATTAGGTCACAAATGGACTTAAACTGAATACTTGCATGTTATTCCTCGGACAGACTATTAGAGTTTGGGATACGACAAAGTATTCAACGGTTGTGGTAGAGACTTTATGATTATTACCTTCTTACTCTCTTAATGATCCAGCAGGCAAAATGGAAATAAAATAAAACCCACATGTAAACAAACAGCCCTCCCCTCTTTTCCTCACAAAAACCTCAGCAAATGGAAATAACTCCCCAGTGCTTACTGCAATTTCATTACGATATGATACCTCCCAGGGTAGTGTGGATCAATCAGACATGCCTATTATGGACCTGCTGCACCGCAGCAACCCCCCCATCGTGCAAAATGGCGTCTTGTAGTGGTGAAGCAGCAGTATTATTTCTGTTCATTGCTCTGGAGGGAGTCTGAAGGTCCTGACTCTTTACTCCTTTGGAGTCTGGACAGTTGTTTTCACCCATTCAGGACAGCTGTGAAATATTCTCACTGATACGATAGGAGAAGTCCAACTTGATAGCCTCACGTGGGTGTGTTTGATTGCCAAGCATAAGAGGCACTGGTAAGTGCACGTGCAAGGTGTCTCTCTTGCCAGACACTTTGATTCCAGTTTTCAGAAGCCATCGTGTGATTTGCTGTGAAGTTGAGACAGTTTTCCTTTTTAACGCCCTTGGGAAATTAAATCAAGAATTAGTGGATTCATTCTTGCCTCCACTTAAACATACTAAATCTACTACAGAGAGTCTGATACTGCTCAGCAGTTCTTACTGGAAGGACTGCATACAAATAGAGGATGCTGTAATCGTTATTAGGTGCATTGAAAAATGTGTTTTGGGAGCCTGTGCATCATTTGTGTTTGCCCCATGTCTGATTTATGTCAGTGCTATTTATTTTCCCTGATTTTCATGGAGGGATAAAAGAAGGAATGTTTGGTGTCTATTTCTTTTTCAATCCAACATTCTGAATGAATAATCACATTTCTTTAGTCAAGTGTGAAGAATCTTCGTCCTGCACTCACTAGTTGCACTTGCATGTTGCGAGTTTATTTTTGCAAAACATCTGTGCAATGTGCTGTGAGCTAGGATGGAATTTCAGGCTCATATCTGAATTTCTTTGCATTAGTGGTCCTTTTTTTATTTTTAAATGAAATTTTAATATTTTGTCTGTGTTCATCTGCTGTTTTATCCTTATCTGTGAAACAAGGGCTTGATCACTTGTCTTTGTCTGGCTGCAGCTGTGCCAGCTATAGAGGTTAATGTTTCCAGCCTTCCCCCAAATGCTTATTACTGCTTTCTCCCAGCTCCAGAATTAGCTGCTTTGGTGGGCGTTCTGTAACCCATTTCAGTTAAAATGAGCTGGGTTTTAGCAAAGGCATACTTTTCATACCATTTAAGTTCAGTTTGGCTTATTTTGGTAGAGGAGAGTTAGGGAATGTCCACATGAGGGGTTCAAACATGGTAACCTCCAATAGCTGGCAGTGACACGCAGCTGGGAGACAAGCCTGCCTAAGAGCAGAGTCCTCCTCAGGGTGCACATCAGTCAGAAGTTAGAAGATCAAGCCTGAGACAGTGAGGAAATCTCTGCAGTCAAATACTGGGATGTTATTCTAACATGTATGTATTAATGCAAAACACCATGTTAGAGAGATTACGGCTACTTTTTTCACTTTGCCCTCTTTGCACTGAGAATATTTCAAATAGTGTAGTGGGTAGCATATTACTCCTGATTAGGCTTATCTAGATCAGTTCATGTGTGATGGCATGTTGGAAGTAAGTGCATCTGTTGAGAGGTTTTAGTAGAAAATGTAACTCACAGCAGGGTATACCCTGGTCTAAATTAACCAGAAGATAAAAAACTCCTTACTAGCTTGGGGTCAGTTGACTAGTAAAATAACAAACAGCCATTTTGCTACTTTCCATCAACTCTGACACCATTTGGCCTACAATAGCACTGAAAGAGCAGAAGTTCTGACTGGCTTATACATTTTCCACTGCAGATAGGATTAAAACATGTAAGAATTTTAAGTACCAGTTGTAAATGAATTAAAATGTTAACATACCCAAGATACTTGGCAAGAATGACATACAGATGAAAAAAAAGTCAAAGATGGTGATCTTTAGTTTTCACCAGTTGTTATTAAACAATAAACCTAGTTAAGTTAACTGAATAAAAATACCAAAGTAAGAGAAAGTGAATGTAGTAAATGAACTGTGCTGCTATGGTTCCTGCATGATGCTTTTAATGATCTGCTCCATACAACAGCATCAAAGATGATTTTTTTTTTTTAAGAGAAATCACATAGCTTGGTTAGTCTATATATATTTTAAAAAAAAATCTGAGGAATAAATTCAATCAGAATACATTTTTTTTTAACATATAAAAATACTGAAAATGAACAAGAACATTTTAGCATTTAAATATACCCCCATTTTTGTTTCTTGAGAAAAAAGAGCCCTTAAGTATACAAACCTACACTGCTACATAGCGTGCAAAATCAGTTATGTTTATCTCACTGGAGTTACTGCAGATATACAGTGCATATGGGAGCCCCTGAAATTAGAATCTGGCTTGGCAAACGTGAAGGTGGAAGGCAGGAGGAGATAAATCTGATATGATTGCAGAACTGTTTTCCTTCCCTGCTCAAGGCTGTGGAGTTGTTATGACACATCTGTTCAGCACACAGAGCAGGTAGGAGTTACATGGCATACAGTAGTTTTATCACAACAGATGGAATTATTTTAATGATAAAAGTTAAAGACAAAAGGATGCCAAGTTTCTCACTTTGCTTGTTGTGGTGTGTCTTAAAGCTGTTGTCATCAGTGGGTACCTCAAGGGGACACTTGCTTGCCTCTGAGAATTAGATCAGGTTTAATGTTTTGGAACAGACATTAATAGAACAGCCCATTTCAAGGCAATAACATTTTTTCATCTGGTTTCTCTTTTTGTTTAGGCAAAGCATATCCTTCCTCTCAGAGACCTCGGCCGAGCAGCCCTTTTTCTACTGACAGCAACACCAGTGCAGCTGTCAATCAGAGTCAGAGGCCAAGGCCCACTAAAAAACACAAGGGAGGACGGTTGGACCAACCCCCCTTGCCTCATCGTAGGGAGGGAATAACAGACGGTAAGTGTTATGGTGAAGTCCCTGATGATAACCTGCAACAGGCAGGTGTGCAGAGTGGGAGAACATAGAGCAATCTTTTAAGGAATATACGTTACAGTGAATTATTTGTTTGGTGAAGTGGGGTCCCCAGGTTGCCACGTGAGCAATATTGCAATGCTAGCAGTGTGGAGCTTGGTTAAGTGAGGCTTCAAGGAGCCTTTCTCCGTTTCAGCTCTGAACATGTTAACATCTCTTAGGTTTTCTCAGATCTCAATATAAATCTTACCCAAAAATGACTGTGTTGCATGTGAGTTGACATTAAAAAATGGCCTGTGGGTAATTTTACATTAAATGAAAGTAGCCACAACCAGCAGTAGCAGTATGGCATGCATTCCTAAGGAGAAGCGTAGAGCCAGTCCCACAGTGCTCTGTTTGGTTTGTGCTGTTTTTGACAGCCACCCAACAGCTACAGCAATATGTGCCACACTTTTCTCATGATTCTGCCTCACGTCTTGTCCGTGCTGCTTCATTCCTGACATCCACTGACCTCAGTGACTTTGTTTCCCTCTTTGACATCTCCACTTCTCTCTGACCACTGCCTCCCATCTGGAAATTTCAGGCATGTCTGTTCTGCTCTTCTAATGACTAAGATTATCTCAGTCCTCCATTGTCTTTGTCTACCCTGTCTTGAGTTTGGCAAAAGATGCAGTTGCTGCATGTTACTCTTTGAGGAGGACTGGATAGGAAGGTGGGTGGCTGGCTACCTCCCCCTCATTTCTTCAGATCTCCGGCCTGGCTCCTGTAGGTGTTGAAATTATCAGAGGGGAGAACCAGGCTAATGGGAAAAGAGCATTAAAGGAACCACTAAGGATATCTGTAATGCCATGCAGATGGAGACATGATCACTTTCCTCATGCTGACTTCTCTTTTGGTGTTCAAAGCAGGGCAATTCTGAGAGCTAGACTGTTCCACCCGCCTCAGTGGCTCTTGTAACACTATCTGGACCATGGGAGTGGGTGTGATGCCAGTGAGTCTACCTCCTAATCTTAAGTACACCTTGACAAATCTTCCAGTGTATGGGAAAGGTCTAAAAATAAAAAAAATTGACTTTAGCTTTTAGTATAAACGTCCTCCTTATTCTAGTAAAAATTACTTGAGAATCATAGAATCACAGAATATCTCAAGTTGGAAGGGACCCAAAAGGATCATCAAGTTGAACTGCCTTCATTATCTTCTTTGGAGAGGTAACATAATAAATAGATTTGATAGAGAGTATATTTAGTTTGGTTTATTTATAATGTGCTATTTATTATTCTAGGTACATGTATAAAATATATTAACAGCTTGCAGGGTGGACTATGGCCACTAAAACCACCAGATCTCTCCTCTCAGTCATGTTATCAGGTGTACAGATACAATTTGCAGTATGCTCTGACAGATTCCTTGTTTGTCAGACCACAAAGGTGGAGAACAGATTCCAGAAGTGAAAATCTTCACCAAAGGGGTTATCGTTACATCTCATGCTCTATGGCTCATCCTCATTACCGTATTATTTGGGGAAACAGCTTAAGGTAGCTTAGACTCCACTCATACAGATCTGATTTGGTTTAAACATTAATGCCCTCCCATTCTGGATATATTCCAGAGGCCTCCCTGCTACACTCATCCATTAAATAGATGTGTCTATGAGAATAGTAACTGGAAATTGTGGGTGTCGCTTGTGGTGCTGGCAATACTCTTTCTGTGCATATGTAAAGTCAACCCTTCTGCATAGCATATTCTGAACTATGAGCCTTTGGGGCCACAAATTCTGTGTGCATGTGAGTTTGTAGTGCACTCACTATGGTGGAATCTTAATCCTTCTGCTTTTGAGTACTGTTGCTATAGAAATGTTGAACTGTAATGTGGGTACCAGAAAATTAATGGGAATCCAGTTCAGTCATGAGAGAGATGGAAGGGTGACTCCTTGAGGAGTTACTCCATCATAAAATCTGGTATTGTTTTGAATTAGTGAAAGAGATCAGATTTTAAGATTTATTTAAAAAGAGGAATCTCCTATTGTCTTTTATTTATTCTTTATAAAATACTAATCTTATTGGAGTTTCTTTCATATATTTGAGTCAGAACACCAATGATATAATATTTCCTTCAACAATCCGCCTCTCAGACACAGGAAGTAACCATAATAGCTTTTGGACACCGTTAGCTTAACATTTGTCTGTTATAAATGTAGTTAAAGTGCTTACTATATGTTCCAAAAATTTATAATGTCCTGGAGTAATAGAGGATCCTTTCCCATCCTGTCTTACCACAGGAACAAACAAACACAAATTGTACAGTTTTTCCACTTCAACTCTTACTGAATATGAGTCATTAAAGTGTAACGGCAAGTCTGAGTCATAGCTAAATTTGCAAAAGAACATTTGTCAATTAAGGAAGCTAAAGATTGCTGCTGCCACCTGTGTGTATGTAAACAAACTGAATTTAGGAACCTCTGGTATACAGAAATTAAAAATGGTAACTGGATGCTTTGTGAGGAATATTGCAGTGAACTTTACAAAGAGAGACAATACCACTACGCTTAAGCTTTGGTTAGAAAAAGCAAGTAGGAGAACCTAGGTAAGATCCAGCAATTCTGAGCCCTAATCCAGGCCAGTCCGTTCAGCCCTGGGCCGTCCTGATTTCCATGGGAAGCATCACTATACATTTTCTCCTGATTTTGAGATTTCTCCAATCCATCCCCTTACAACTGCTTCCTCTTGGATTTGTCATATGAAAACATACTTGGTTTGTCAGTCATCTTCGAATTCCCAAGCTGCATGAGTCCTAGAATCCAGTGTTTAAATCTGGCCATATACTGGATATCTGTTGTACTAAATTTTTGTTGACCAGGTGAGTTCCAGCCATGCCCTTTCTCTGCCCTTTCCTGTACACATCAAGAGCACTTCCTCCTTGTTAACTGCAACCATGTGGGACAGTGCAAAAGACCTAAGAAACTGTAATATTTAACACATAGCACACAGATCCCAAACTATGTAAACATATGAGGGTACAACTTCATGCTTACTTTTGACAGCAATCCACAAAAATCCCCTAAAAGCCTGCTTCTTAATTTTCTTTGGTCACAGGTCAGAATCCTCTAGAGACTGACTCTAGATTGAGTCTTCATAGTTGCCTTGCTGTACACCTTGGTTTTTAACTTCAGCATCCTAAAAGACCACGGACACAACAACAAATCCACAGAGGAAGAATACCTTATGAATCCCTCAGATGATGAAAACATTCATTTTGAGCTCACAGTCCACCATAAAAAACAAATAGAAGGTTTTTAGTTCTAGTGCTCAAGGAATAATGTGTTTTCCTGGAAACAATGTATTCATGAATTGCAAAACAGTGGAATCTGTCATATAGGTCGTGGCATGGTAACTGCATGACTGAAGTTAAAAGCTCTTCCTTAGCTGAGCATGATGTTTAAAAAAAGCAGAGGAGGCAAAAGGGAAATATGGTTAGGGGTTAAAAAGGAGAACTGGAACTTAAGACTTCTATTAGCTTTGCCAGTGACTTACTATCATGTATTACAAATCAATTTTTGTTTAGGTAGATCACTGTAGAGAAGCCGCTTACCTTCTGATGCTAGAAAGTGGTTCAGAGGCTTATTAAATGTTGCAGTAATTATCACCCCTAGGAAAACAAATCACTGGCACAGGTAGAAAGGGATGTCCTTATATTTGTAGGTTCTGTAACTTGCTGCTTTTTCCTGTTAATAATGAGAGGCTGTGCCAAAGCTTGACTGGTGCCTGAATCATTTGGCCAATGCTCTACCTTCTAAATGAGGGCTGGAGTAATCGCAGGCTGAACATTCATCTGCCTCTTATCAGGCACTCTGATGTCCTAAAGCTTCTCCATCACAATCCCTCCATTACTAAATCAATAAGACCATCACCTCTCCACCAATGCACTTATAAATTGCCTTGCAGGTTTGATGATCCTGCCATTAGAGGCTGCAAGTGGTAGTCTGGATGACATCCCACTGGCCTAGTAAGTTTCTAGCTCAATGTGGGTTTTCAGGTGTTTTACCTGGCACCTGGAAGATAAATGTCATTTAGATGGAAGTATAGTGATAATCAGTGATACCACTCTGGGTATCCTCACTGAAAATCCTGCTGAAGTCCTTAAATTTCTAGATTCAAAACTTCTCTGAAGTGATTGATATGATAGAATGAGTTGGCTTGCCTCTATGTGGTAATAGGTCTGCCTGTTAGGGACTGAGCCTACTAGCTCGTCCGATCTCTGTTACTGCTTTACTAGCAGTCAAAATGCCAACCATTAACCATCATGTATGCGCATACTTGCAAGTGTGTGTGGAGACATGTGCGTGGTCACATATGGACATGTTTGGCTGGGAAGTGAGAGGAGAGGAGAAGAAAGGAAAGGCAAGATTGTTCTCTTGTGGCATTGGAGGAAGAAACTCATGACTCCAGATACATGGGTTCTTTATAATACGCCCAGACGAGATAACAGAGCATATTTAGTAATTTACCTAAGGCAGAAGATTTGCACTACAGGATTTAAGTTGTAGAGCAAATAAAAAAACATATTTCCAAATGAAGCTCTCTTCCAGCTTCTTTTATTAAAAAGGAAAGTTAGGTGTTACTATGACTATCAAACTGAGTAAGAAGGTGAAAAAGCAAATGGTTTAGTCAGGTGATGGTTGGCTAGAATTAGTAACTGTCCTTACAGATCTTCTCAGATGTGTCTAACACAGTTCAGTAAGTCTGTACTTAGGCTGGAGGCAGCTTACATTAATTCTGTAGTACCTGTCATTCTTCCAGAATTGGGTGAAGCTTCATTAGAAGATAAACTTTATTTTTCACTTCAACTCATCCACAGGTCTAAAACACCCAAAGAACTTTACAAACATGTTTTTTCATTTAGTTTCTATGCATAAGGCAATCACTCTGACCATTTTGCAGATGGATAAAAGCAAGAATCAGGTTAACAGTAAAGCAGCAGTGTAAGTCTACAGTAATTCCAGGAGTTGCAGCTAGCTGTAGAACATGCAGTATGGTTTAAGTACGAAGCTTCTTTCCTTCTCAGTATCTAATTAATAACAACTATTAGAAGGCAATTCCTGAAGACGGGTACTGTATGTTAAGTTTAATACTGCAATAATTCTAACTTTTTTCTATGATACTACTTAAAAATTTTGTTTATATTGAACAGTAAATATTTTATCTTGGAAAATTACATTGTCAGATGTCAGGTTAGGACTGTGTTTATTGGATTCAGTGCATCTTTGCAGAGTGCTTATAAATCACAACTTCAGTAATATCTATTTCAGATTGCATAAGCAGATGCCCACGTTGTGGTTCTGTACATTAACTGGTTATGATCGCAATAAAATCAATTATAAGAAATGCCATTTTGGAAGCCAACACTATAAAGCAATTTTAACATTGGCAAGCTCCCATACCCTCCTGCTTCCACCTACAGTAACTCAAGTATAGTCATTGTCATGAAAGGTCACATCTATATTCATAACTGAAAATTTCTCAAATAAATTAGTGCTGGACATAGAGCGTACACCAAGCTCACTGACAAAGATTATTATAAGGCTGTTCTAGCCAGAAGGTAGGTATCTTGATCTGGGGTATAGCACTTCAGCTGTGAACAAAGGTACGGGAGCAACATCAGATACAACCTCTTTCCCTTGTAGACACAAATAACCCACATGTCCTCATTTATCTGTAAGAGACAATGTTGACTGGAGTGACATCTCAGCAACTTTAGAAGCATTTCTGCCCCAAATATGAGGTATAAGTACCACTTTTAACAGCAAGGACATGGAAAAAAGTCTGTGTAGCGTTATATAAAGCTGGATTACAGACTTTGAAATAAATTCCCTCCAGAGGCCTCCTCACCAATTTATACAATGAATTTCAGTTTCACTAGAGTTATAAACATCAGACTTTCCTGCAGGCAAAGCAGAGGTTTACTTTTCCATGCCTGTTATTGAGACAAGTTCAATTCCTTGATAAACCTTCACAACACTGTAAGGTACAAAAGACTAGAAAGCAGGACAGACCAATATCTAGTGTAAACTAACATAGGTTTAGTGAAGTTGGTGGGGCTGCACAGATTTATTTGGGATATGCATTTCCCAAAACCAGAATCATCAACAAGTGTTCTACGTATAAAATAGGTATCCCCTATGACAGAGTTTTCATTACAATACTAAAGGTGCTTCCCATTTCTGATTTTTTTTTTTTTTTAAATAATCTGAGTCTTTTCTGGACTATTATTAGTCTATCATATAGTTTACATGAAAATCTTGCATTTAGGATTATAATTATCCCGATTCTATAATTACCTTGGGTCAAGGACTAATAAACAAAATGTACTTTTGCCTCCACAAATGTGATTAGAAGCTTGATCTTCAATTCTACAAGCATCTTAGTAGTCCAAGTGATAAACTTGAAAAGGACAGGATTTGTTAGAGACCAGGCAAGCATCTTTCAGTGTTTAGCTGAAATTGTGTTTTGACTGGTTATATTTGCAAGACTGCTAAACTTAAGAGTGGCCCTCCTCTTGTCTGTGAAGACTCTAGCTCTTGGCTGAACTTTCAAATTGTACTTGAATAAAATGCTCACCGGTTGTTTGGTGGTTCCATTTAAACATGTATTTTTCACAGATGTGTTGATGCTTTTTCAATGACAGTAGGTTTTGTGAATAATTTTTCCCAAAATTTTTGTGGAATTTTATTCATTTTGATGAAGTTGTATATTTAGATTTTGAGTTTAAACCTCAAGCTGAAAGTGAAGCCCAAAAATGGGGATGATGCCCCAATATGAGGGGGGGAAATCGTCAACTGGCACAGATCAGTTTTTCATCGCCTTTCTTAATTGCTTGCTGTTATTGAAAGAGCCAGCTGGAGTATACGCCACAGAAAATGAATCCTATGCTTAGAACTGTAAGTCAGGGCTCAGAGTCTATTGATTTTTCTGGAAGTTAGAAAGAGCTAGCAACACAGTAACCTAAATAAAAAACTAGCAGAAGTTAAAACCACATTTCTGATTAACATGAAATTTCCTCCTTTTAAAATCAGCAAATTAAGTGATTCATGCCATTTGCAAGGGACTTTTCTTTTCAGTGTCAAATAGACCTTCTGTTTCAACTAAAAACTTAGTTCATCTAAATCTTATTCACGTTTTTTAGATCTTCCACCACCACCCGACCCGCCCCCTGGTCAGGGTTTAAGGCAGCAAATAGTCCCCGGCCAGCGCGGAGGCTCAGCAGAGAGGAAAGGAAGCTCTCTTGAGAGGCAGCATGCACCGAACGTAGATGAAACAAAGAGCTCCCTGGACCGGCAAGCTAGGACGTCACTAGAGTGGCAGCGGCAAACCCAGGAGTGGATAAGCTCTACAGACCGCCAAGAGGATTTCAGGAAAGCCCAACACAAACAAGCATTCGGATCAGGTGTGTGTGCGCTGCACCAGCCCAGGCAGGGCAGACGGCTTCTTGACACTTCTCAGCTGAGGGTTTCTGTGTCTGGCAGGAGCCTAGGATCACCTCACGCCTCTCGGTGCCAGCACTGATGAGGCTCAGGCTGGAGAGTAAGAAAAGGCAAAGTGAAATGAGAGCTTGTGATCCAAGTATTTTCCCTCCTGCAACAGTGAAATCTCATTAGCGCCTGACTTGGTGCGTTCTTTACAGTGTTTGGGCAATTAATAAAGTTGTCAAGCAGAGCGGTGGAAAAAACAGGAACAGTTTCAGGCAGGCGCGGAAGGAGAAACAGATTTTTAGAGTATTTTCTGTTAGATGTATTTATTTATACATATAGGGCCATATTTTCTAGTTGTTTCAACCTGCTTCTAAATTGGCAGGAGTTGTTTTTGTATGTCTGCAAGAAGGCTGATCCTTCTGAGCTACTGACATTCCTTCCAGCTGTATTTAAAACACTGTCTTCTCCTTACTCAAGGATATGACAAAGTAACATTCAACTCTTAGGCCCAGCAAGATGACAGCACAGGTTTTCACCTTTATACAGGACCTGTTCCTTGCCGAGTGCTGACTTTATCTTCTAAATGGATTTCAAGTCTGTAAAAATGTGTGCAGGAGATGATGCTGAGCTGGAGTTGTAGTTCTACAATATTGGCAGATTCCTTCTCTCAGCCTGACCTCAAATAAAAGCTGCTGTTTCAGGTCCCCTTACTAGGTATTTTCTTTAACCCACTAATCACATGTTATCCCAGTGCTGATTAGAGTGATAGAAGAGGACAATTAAGAAGATTAAAAAAAAATAAAATTATACTGTACGTGGAGCTTTCTGTAGGGCTACACTGTTTCTTCAAGTATGTATGTAGCTCCCACAGTAACACAAAAAATAGTAGTATGCAGGCAAACCTGTCATGGGAGCAGGATTTACTGAATAAAGTCCTCCTAATATTGCTACCCATATTTAAAATGTAAATATTTTGAATACAATCCATATTTTAAAATACAACAGTAATGGTACCATTAAAACCCCCTAATCTTTCAGCTGCATAAACAAGTGAGTGCTTGTTCATGTTGTGAAATGATGATCTGAAGTCACAGTTTAATAATAGTGTGTGAAATTCATGCTACTTGGTGAAATAGCAATTTTAATTACAATGTACAAGATGTACAAACACATGGAAAATAGCCCGAATATACTTTATACATCTCATTTCTTTGTAAATTATTATTAAGGATGCTTCTCTGACCTGGTTATCAAGAACTCCCCTCCTTTTCCTCTGCTTCATAAGTGTACAAATAGAAGTTGTCAGTTATTCTGTGATACAGAGGGTATAGAGTAGTAAAATTCCCATCCTGCAGGACTTGTATTTATCTGTCCTTAAATAAAAAGAACTTGATCTTGACACTTCCAGTGCCCTACATGAGCATTGAATTTAGGGCTGGAGTGATTACAGGTATCTTGTTCTTGTCAAATTTAGGATGACCAGAGCAATTGCATATCCTTTATGCATGACAAAGGATTCCTCTAGGAGATACTACAGTTTTACCTTGGTGGGAGGGGTTCATAAAGTTTGTGCACAAGGTGGGCCAGAGCTTCATATCTGTCTGTCTGTCTTTTTATCCCAGCTTCTTGCACTACAGCTTTCTTGCTCTGTATTCTTTTCTCTGGCAGATTTTAAAAAAGCTACTCTTGTGAGTGATGCTTGTTTATATTGCAAAATTCTGGGGGTTTAATAATATTAGTTATACTTCTTCTCTTTTCCTTTATAATGACAAAGACCTCTGGAAATCTGTCGTGTCCCAGTTTTCAATGTGTTTCCAAAAGGAGTTATTATTAGCTATCAGCTTCCAGAAAATAGCTATTTTGTGGCTTTGGGGGCTTCATTCAGACATTACCAAGCTGTGAGTGAGATTCTGAAAGCAAGACCTTTGGTTTGAAGTTGAACAGAATAAAAATACCTAATTCTGGGAACCGTGTTTCCACTGGTTGCTTTCAGTATAAACAACATCACTGAGTTCCTGCCAGTGGCTTCATTGTGGAACCGCAGTTACAGCACATCAAATACAACATTCTCAGCTACCCCTCTAAACAAAGTAATGCTAGATCAAGTTACAATAGTTTTGATAATATTAAAAGCCTTTTGGTTATCTTATGGGGTATAGAAACATCGTTACACACATATATCCTGATTTCACGGGGGCTAGAATTGTAACTTCAAGTCAGAGGCTCAGTATTTCAAAGAGAAAGGCATTGGCAAAGCCTCCCAATATTCTTTTCAGGGCTGGGGCATGGGGCACTGTTTTGAGTGTTTAATAAATGTGAGCCCATTCTAAGGACTTGAGACAACTGCCTTTCATGTGCTAGAATGTTGTGAAAAACTTAGCCTTTATTTTATGTCACGATTGCTTATTTTATGGATTGTATTTATTTCTGAGGGCACAACAGATAATTTAACACACCATATGCTCTATAATGATAATGCACTTTATATTTATTCATGGTCGTTTTTTCTCAATATTTCATTGAACCCGAAGGAGGCCTTATCCTGAGTCCACAAACTAGAAAAACAAATCAATTGACCATATATGTCATCTTCAAACTCTTTTGCAATGCTAGTGACTTTTCTTTCCATCCTTTAAAGATGTATCCAGCTTTCTGCTAAACTGATTTATGCTGCTTGCTTTATTGCTGCCTTAATGCAAGCTGTTCCGTATTTTAGCCAGCCTTTGGAAACCAGGTTTGCATCTGATTCTATTGTTAGGGCTTGATATATAAAGAACAAGTAACATAATTTAGGAGGCTATGGCTGTTAAATGCCATTTTACTATGTCTTTTAAGCATGTCTTTATGTTTCAGCAAGGATAGCACAAAACACTGATAATGCCCTTACGTCCTGCAGCGGAAGTATTCTGGTCCCTTGGGCAGGGCCAGAGGGAGATACTTTGGCAGAGAAAGAAGTCAGCTGCCTGCCCTCTTCTGCAGCAGATTCACTTGTGGCAGCAGGCACAAAGAATGAAATCCTGGGTTTCTTCCACAAATTTGTTCTCATTTGGCATTTCCCTAAGTTAATTGCGCCTCTGCTGCAGCCTTTGCAAAAGCTTCAAGATTGTGAATAAAAACATTTTTATCTCCTCTTTCTTTCCAACCATCTCCACCTACTTTTCCTTCTGTGTTCCTGCCCTCTGTCAAAGAAAGTCTGTTTCTCCTCATCAGGTTGTTTAGGAGTGAAGATAATAGGAAAAGCAAAATAAAGGAACTCCTTTCAGATTCACTTTTAAAAATTTAAGATTCAAGCAGGAGATATCCCACTGATTTCAGAAGGCACAATTCCTGTGTTTGAGGTTAAGCATATATACTCATATTCTTTCTTGAATCAAACTATATTTAGCAAGGTCTCTTTCTTCAGCTTCTGAGACAGCAAAAGTGGATCATACACAGCAAAGTAAAATAGTGCTTCTATTTCAGTGTTAAATCAGTGCTGCTGTTTTGCTTCTTCGGTTAGGATTATTACAACAATATGTCCTGGAAGCTCTAATCAGATGTGATGTCTTGTTTTACTTCATCCTATATGAAGACATACAGTCCTGTGCTTTATTGGTATTAATTATGCTCTCGCAAGCAGTTCATTATTACAGGTCTTCACAGAGGAAGAAGTCAAGTGAGCAAAAGTAAGCCTTTTGCTCATAATGTAACATGAAGCAAGCTGCAGAAAGATTTACTCACCCCAAATATTACAACTATTAATACTATGTATGATATAATATTTTCCAATGTAATTCACAACCAGTTAAAAAAAATCTTCAGTGTACTTTGCATCGTTAGAAATTACTGAGTTGCTGGAAGCTAATTAAATTAGCTGATACTGTAGTTCTTTATCTAAATTGATTGTGGTAATATTACCATAATTTAAGCTAAAAAAAGGAAAAAGCACATTCATGTAGGCATGAAGCAAAAATCTAATCATAGCTGCATTGTTTGGGAAATTGTATGTGAATCTTTTTTATTAAAGTATCTATGATTCATGATCTATTACTTCATAATGAATCTAGACTTTTTATAATTAATTAAACTTATGAGTTTACATGAAAACAAGACTAAATTCATTCTGGTTTCCTTGTCTGTGGGATACAACACTGAGTTCTGTATTTTCTTAGGTAAAATTTTGATGCTATAAAGCAAGACAAAAGACAGATATCTGAGGGCAGGAATGAAAATGATGTCCATATAAGAATAGCCTGTTTATTCCTGTTTATAGGAATTTATTTGGTATTTATTTTGTTTTGTTTTGTTTTGCTTTTCTAGAAGAGGCACTCGTACCATATAGTAAACCCAACTTCCCATCCCCTGGCGGCCACAGCTCTTCAGGAACAGCTTCTTCTAAAGGATCGACCGGACCTAGAAAAGGTGAAGTCTTGCGAGGAGGTCACCAACGCAATGCCAGTGACCTTCTCGATGTAGGCTATGTGGGATCAAACAGTCAAGGACAGTTTACTGGTGAATTATGTAAGTTTATCTCTAGCTCAGTTCAAACTCAAATAGACAAAAAGAAAAAAAATATAAATCTGTCGTGAAGAGAGGAGGAAGTTGAGTGTGGTAGTCAGATTAAATTTGACCTGGATCTTTTTGCCTTCTGAGGTGTTTTGCCTGTGATGACAAACAAATTAAGTTCTTTTGTTCTTTGGTTTGGACCAGTTCAAATCTGTAAGCCACGCCAACGTTATCTACATAGTACATCTTTCAGTGTGTAATGTTAGTGAAACACTGGGAAAATTGAAAGGAAATTCTGGTAATTTAGAATTTTCTTGGCAAAGTGTAGTGTGCTTGTCTTGGAAATGCCATTGGCAGTTTTTCTTAGAAAAGTGAATGAAAAGGGTGCTGAATTCGTTGGGCATAGTGGCAAGCTTGTGATGCCTTCTCCTTAACTTTCTGTTGCTTGATGAGCAGTAGTCTGCTCTTTTTGACCCTAGATGGAGGTCCTCTTTCTTTGAGTGTGTAGCCCAGTTTTTCAGTTGTATATCCCAACTCTTTCCTCAGCTTCTCAGGCCAGGGGAATTATTTTCCAAACTTTTTTCTATTATCACTCAATATCTATTAAACCTGGTATAAAACCTTGTTAATGCTGTGTATGTGATGGTAGTATCAGATGCCAAAAGGTTTGACTCTATTGTTTGAGGTAGTACACCAACCTCCCAGCTAGCTCAGGCATACTGGTATGTTTACTAGTAAAAGCAATGTAGCTGTTGGCCTGTTTGCCTCCTATTTGCTGCAGTCAGACCCTCAGTACCTCCTGACAGTTACTGCCCAGTAGCTTGTAAAAGAGCTAATGCTGATCCCCAAACCCTGAAATGTGCTGTCTCAGATATGGTGTTGGTAAGTGCTGAATTTTAGCATCCATCACTTTTCATCTTAGAAGCAATTAACTCTCTTCTCCCAACCTATTGAATATTCATCCTGTGCTGCAGTAATATTGCCATAGGCTTTGTTTTGTGTTTTTTCTCCTTATTACAACCTCTTTCTCTCTCTTTGTTTCTCTCTATAGAGTAGTTGAGAAGACACACTGCAAGCTGCTCTGATGGACCATCAGGTCTGAACTCATGGAAGTGATGACACTAAACAGTGCAATGAACATTTTCTTTATTTATGTACTATTAAAAGAACTGTAAATGCAATGTAAAGACACACAGCCACACATATCCCACAGATACCTTACTTGTGTTCTTCTCTTTAATACACCATCCACCTTAAACTATTCCTTGTCAGGAGTATATGAAAAAGAAAAAAAAAAAATCACCTCCAGGATGAAAAGGATTTCCTTCTGTATATAATTTCTTTTGTTGCATTGCTATGCAAGCTCACCTTCTTTTTAGCTATGTTCATATTCATGTCTGTTTTTATTGGTCGGTTGTACTATATGTGAATTAATAGGCTGTGGTGCCATATATTAACTTTTAATTGTGTAACTTTTATGTTTAAAGTTTGCACTGCAATTTTATTTGGTGATAAGCACAAAACTCTACTCCTCATGACATGAAGAAAAAAGAGACTGAATGTGTGAAGAAGGTTTACATACTGTAAGCTACTTCGGATGATGCTGGATGTAAAGGAGTGTGTTAGGTGGTTTTCCATTGGGGTGTAGAAATGAGAAAGTGACAGGCAAAACTGATGTCAGTGAAGACATTAGAGACAGATTTAAATCCTTTAGAAGCAAGCAACATAGTTGTTCTTCCTATTTAAGAAGGGGTCAGAAGTTGGAAGTGTGAGATTAAAGAATGAATATGAAAATTAAAGGTAGCATGAGATGGCCTAGACCCTTTCACTAGAATGATGCCCTTAGTATCTGTTTTTAGCCATCCCATGCCATTAAGTAAAGGGGAAGAAAAACAAACCTTGTTACAAACAAAAGAACTTAAGGTGTTTCACTAAAGCTGGTTTTATATTGCAGTTTTAAAAGAATTATTACTATTAATTTCTCCAACCCAAAATATAAGACATATTTCTCAGGAGAAACAAATAATATAAACTCAAGAAATACCTAGTAAGTAGTTAAGGATGCCATTTATTATTGAGACATATTCAAGCTGCTTCCAAAAAATTGAAATATCAGAGTATCTTATTTCATCTTTCCAATACATGTATAGTACAGTAGAGGATAGAGCTGCACCACTGAAATTCATGACATTAATTGTTTTGATACAGTCTAAACAAACCTTTGTGTTCTGTTACCTGAAGTCTGTGAGAGCTGAAGCTGGATCCCCTAAATTTGTAGTAAAATGATGTTTGGAAAGAAAGCAACAGTCAAATTATTTTCGACTTGCATTTAGTACATTTCTGGCAATACAATACATCCAAAAATTTGGATATAAGCAAAGAAAATCTTTGACCTGTGTTTTAGTGAGTGGCTTCAAACACTACTATGATGAGGAAATAACGCATGTTTATACACTTTTTGAATAAACCAGACTCTGTAAGTGGACATTAATGACAGCATCCTGTCTCTTCATTAATTTTCATGACTTTGTCCAAATCTTCTGTACCTCTCAAATCTCAATGAGTAAATTGTCAAACTTTTCTTAGAATATTGTATGTGGATAGCCCACTCATTTGATGCTTAATTTAAATATTGCATCCTACAGCTTATTTCTGTTAGTTATCTGACCATGAACACAAGTTTCCATTTGAATACCCTTTTCATATAACCAGTCTATGTTGTTTTATATATTGCCTTGGAGCTCACCAGTATTAAGAACACTTTTAGTAATGGCAGAATTTTAGAAAAGTAAATTACAGTGCTAAGTATGTGTTGCTTTTCATTTCATTAACTTGTTCCATGATAAGATAAAACACTACAGCCATCAACTATAACTCAGCACTACTGAATATTAAAAAAAAAGCTAGTTAACTTCCTTAAGGTCAAGACTCTTATTTAGCAGGTTACAAACAAAAAAAAGTTGAGAAAAAAATGTATGCATTTATTTATATATGTGACCGATGAATATATGTAATTTTCCTGCTTGTTAAACCATTATAGTTAAAACCATTACGTAAAAATGTGCAAAAAATGTTCAAGCAAGATAAAGAAGGCATCGTATTTACATATGTATGTTTTTTATTTTGGTATTATCATATGAAGAGAAGACTATTCAGGGTACAATTCAAATTTAATTCTCTGGAAAATGTTTAACTCAGTCACTGGTAGAATTTTTTTTTCCCTTTTAATTCAAAAGCTTGTGCTGAGCTTTGGTGGAACACCTTACTATATTATATTCAAAATTCAGTATCATTAGATGTTGATAAAGCCATCCCAATTACTTTCAAATATGTGTTTTATCTCTTCCACTGGAAAGTAAATGTGTGTCAGTATTAAAGCTGTGCAGTACCATGATATTCACTAACTTGTCCATCTGCTTCTGTACATTTTTGTTCATTAATAATTTGCTTACAATATTACATAAGGTGGTGTTGTGTATCGCAAAGTGTCTCCATTATCTTACAGGTGATGTCTCGTCTTTTTTTTTTTCTCTCTCTTTTCTATACAGTGTACTTCCAATGAACCACAGTACATATTTTTTAAAATGCCATTTAATTTACTATTTTAAAAGAAGTATTCTTCTTTTTTTTTTTTTTAAATTGAGAACATTTATTGTGAATAATGTGTTTAAAGAAAAGGGATGTTGTGGCAGCACTTAGAATTGTTTTTTAATTTTTTTTTTTAAAAAACTGTTTATTGGCTACAGTTTGTTCACGAAAAAGTATGACCTCTTAATGTGTTTCATTGGTATTGTTAGTGCAGCAAAATTTAATTGGCATAAAAAGTTGGTTAATAGTACTGTTGAAGTGTGTATTGTATATTTACTGGGGAAAAAATAAAACATATTCACATTTCAAATCTATGTTAAAAGACCTTGAGTAAGGAGTCAATATGTGAAAACCCAAACTGGGAAAATCAGGCAATAATAACATAGACTGAGCTATAATCATCACTGTCCACTTACAGGTAACAAGGAACATTTTATATGCTGGTTTTTGAACTAAGTTAAGAGCGGTCTTATAAATAGGCCAGTGGTAAACATTGCCTGTCATAGGGATTTCTGTTTAAGGTCCTGTCTATATTGAGAATAGTTGTACCAATGTAATTACACTGATACAGCTATTCTAGTGATACATCCTCCATTTGTAGACATACTATCTCAATGTACAGTAAGGACCACAAGTGCACAGCTTACTTTGCTTAAAGCCCATAAAGTAGTGGACATGTCAGACCTGTGTTCAGTGGGTCTGAACCCTTGGACTTGGGGTTTTGTACTGGTGGAGCTGCTGCCAATCCAGTACAGAATGTCCCCAGAACACATAGATAGATGCTAGGTCAATTTTTCTCAATCTTTGCATTGAATATATGCTCAATTTTAAATGCAGGAGGGCCGAGGACCAAATAATAAATTGTTACATGTGCTTCAGTGGTGTATTGCTGTATGGACAGCCATTTCAGTGATGCAAACAACAGACATTTCTTTTTTATTATTTATTATTTCTCAAGTCCTTATCCAAGTCAGTAAACCTTTTGAATAACTTTTGGTTGTCACCTGAAATACAACAGAAACACTGTTCCTTGGCAAAAGTACAAAAGAAAAGAAGCATGGAGAGTTTTAAGTACATTGATTTAACTATACACCAGTGCGAAAGGAAGACATGAGTGTTTGAAATAATGATATGCTGGTTTATGCTTGCCTCAGCCCATACATTGCCAGCCAGGAGAAAAGGTGTGTACTGAGGCTGAGAAAGAGTCCTCACAACTGACAGAGGAAAGGTAATTGGGTCGGGAGAGATTCTGGCAGGACCTTTTTGTTTTTTTTTAAATACAGGCAGCTCCTTTGGCTTTTCTACAATTTATGGAGTTTGGGTTTTTTATGATTAATGGCCTTGTGGAAATTTAGCAGGGGAACTAGAAGGAAAAAAGTTGGCCTTCTTTTGTAAAGATTGGGGGGAACTTGTTTGCTGAGGGGAGGATTTTTTAATTTAATTTTTATTTTTTTAACACATTTTGTGTTCCATCTATCTGGAACACGTTAGCTAAAAATAAATTATTTTTTAAAACCACATGGGCAACGGACAATTCATTTAGGAGGTACAGTCAAATAGCAGGGAAGATAGCAAAGAGTAATACTAAAAAAAGGAACACATACATTGCCTTAGAATCAGCCAAGTCCACTACAGTGTCACATGTAATTCTGAACCATTGATAATAGGTATAAGCTTCATTGCTTTTGGTTTCCATACCAAAATAAATTATCCAAAGTCCATAGGAGGCCTAGACCCTCAGGACACTAAATCTGTTACTTTATTTTAAATGTGTGGTTAATCCAAGCTGGTGGGACTGGAGCATGCTCAGGGTGTACGAGCCCCCAGCCCTGGCTGCTCGCACCCCAGCAGTCTCCAGCTGGGAAACACATGCGGCTTCAGGCTCAGCGGGTGTCAGTGGATCCCTTTGCTAGGCACCTTGTAGGCATCACGTATGTAGAGGCAGCGTACTTCGCCGAAGATGAAGTTTTTCATGGCAGGGAAGGTCTCCAATGAGTTAGGCATTGTGGCAGTTCACATTGGGACCACTTAGGCAAGTCTCACATTTTAGGACCACCTTGCCCAGTCCTTGTCTCGGTGCTGTCCTGCTACGGTCTGTGTACTCAGTGCTGCTGCTGTCTGCTGGATCTGGGGTGCCTGGCATGGGGGGGTGCAAGAGAAGAAGAGGTGCAGTGGTGCGGGGCGGGGGGGGCACGTAGCGCTCTCCATGCATTGAGGGGCTGGATATATGCCTTATTAGTTAAGAGGGGACAAGGGAACACAGTTGAGCAGTGGTCCCAAGCATCTGCTCTGCTGTTTCTAGCTTGTTTCCTGCTTCTGTTTCAGACTGGCCTCTTGCCATGCCAACTGCTCCTCCACCCAAAATAACAGGTACAACTTAGAGACATCTCATGGGATCCAGAGGAGATGTAGGGCCATGCCTACATGCTGCGAATGTGGACTGGGGATTTGAGGAGAGGTAGCTCTGAGCTCTAGTGTTGGTGTGAGGACTAGATTGCTCTCCAGCCTGCCTTATTTAACTGTGTAGCTACATCCAGGAAGACCCCAGCAGCCAAGAAGTTCCTAGAGTGCACCTCAGCCCTGCAGCATCTATGTGACGCCTCATTCAGCCTGCCGTAGACCATCCTGAGTTCGATGCCGGCTTCTCACCGCATCCTGAGGACTGAAATGGCTTACGCTGACATTTAGGCAAGTGAGGTTGTTCCTCTCTCTGCAGCAGAATGTTAAAAAAAAAAAACCCAAACAACACACCAAAAAACCAAACCTGTCACTTAAACACAAACCTTATAAAACAATCCTCAAAAATCCTAGAAAACAAAGCATTTCAGATGTACGTGTTTGAGGATTTTTTTTTCCTTTTCTTAGTATTTTGTCTTAGCTACCATTGAAATGATCTGTTTATTTTTTCAAAGCTGTTACACTGTCCCTCTGTGCTCCTCCCCATCCCTTTCTCCAGTACTTGTCTTTCAGCTGTAAGGAAGTTATGGTAGAGAATAATTACATTTGTGTACTTTCTGTGTTATAACTTTAAACAACAAGGTGCACAGTTGCATTCAGTTCAATTGATCAAAGCCAGATGGGGATGAAATGTTTGTGGTTTTTTTTGTAAAAAGGCCTGCTACTATTTGTGCTGATATTTGTTCCCCATTTATGCTGATCAGCGCATCTTTTGCCTTCAAGGATGCCATTAGTAATTCCTCTTTGTGTTCAAAAGCAGGAATCCATTGTGCAGCACTTGGAGAGCCACTCGGATGCAGGTAAAGAATATAACAGCTTGAGCAAGTGCTAATTAGAACCAATTAAACTTAATTGACCTCCTTTGGCAGTAAAATGCATAATAGAACTTGCTCTGTCCTTGCAAAATGGAGATCTCGCCTCTAAGCACAAGAGTGAATCATGGTTTCATGTATCAGCCTGTAGTAATTATGTGGGTATAACAACCAGGAAGCGGCTTGCTCCAATTTGTTCTAATAACTGAGCTCTACTGTATCAGGGCAGTGCAATAAAAGTGAGATTTCTGGTTCAGTCTATTTAAAAACCTAATTTTTGCAGAGCAAATGAGCATCCCAAGATACCAATACTAATCTTTAGGAATGAGTTGGCAGAAAAATACAGAGTCCCTTTTATAGGTAAGTAATAGTGTGAGTATAAAAAATAAGGCAGTTATATGCTTGCAAGTTGGAAATGGCTCTGATGTTCAGAGGCTGTATCTATCCTGAGTAGTAGGTGTAAGCTTTGGTGTGCCTGGATTGGTGCCTTGTCCAGGTGAATGATCTGCCTACAGTTTAGCATGTGTCCCTACTGCACCTTGCACTCAGGTTGCCTTCTGCAAACTTCTGTTCAAAAAGGGGCACTAGCACCCATCCATCTGAGGTTTGTGGTGCCATGGGACTGCACCACTAACACAGGCACCAGTCTGGACATAGTCAGAGGTATCCAAATAAAAAGAGAGAGAAAGAGCAGGGGAGAGAATGAAGGGTAGGAAATGTAAAATTGCGTGAATTCAAAAGCATCAGTGGTGGCTGTGAAACTACACATCCCTGTGAAAAGCCATTCTTATTAGTAAAACAGAATTGATCCAGTTTCAATGACCA
Source organism: Harpia harpyja (assembly GCF_026419915.1). NCBI lineage: Eukaryota > Metazoa > Chordata > Aves > Accipitriformes > Accipitridae > Harpia > Harpia harpyja. The sequence goes on from NC_068947.1 coordinate 31,597,202, forward strand.
TGCCTTGCTGACTTTTTCCTTAGCAGGAACTGAATGCGACTGATTTTGCTGCTAACTTGGCCTTACTATGAACAGCAATAAAGGTGTTAGGTGGGGACTTTGATGTGACCAATAACATCACTCTCCCTTCAGGGAATGTTCATGTGCTGGCTTGTTAATGAATTTCTTTCCTAATGAGTATCATTAAAAACCCTTTGATTAGCTATTTGTGTGAATGCCCTTCCTTTTTCCTCTAAGCTGCTACTTGCACTAGTGGCAGAAGGATTTTGCCCTAGGCAGAAAGCATGCAGCTGTATTCCTTACCTCATGAATAGAAGTCTGAGGCAAACCGGGATAGGAAAGAGAAAAAAAAAAAAAGAAAAAAAAAAAGACCTCACAGATGAGTTGAAGTTGTTTTCTACACATGTACAACCTGAGCAGGCACTAGCATTCTGATGAGAATGTCATTAGGGGAAATGAAGAGCAATAGGTAGTGATGGTGAAGCATGTAACAATAATTTACATATACCTCGAGTGCCAACAGGCAAAGAAACAAATAAAGCTATAACCTGGGGAAAGGGAATGCCAGAGAATAAATGGACCGCAACAAGCAAACAAAAAATGCCATGTCATAAAATGTAGCAAAAAGCCTGGAAAACAAAATTAAAAACAAAAGAAGGCATTTCACGTGCCGGGCCCCTTAATGAGATATTGATGGCATAGAAATTGCCTACTCCTATGCAAGACAAAAGGAAGACTGAGAAACGCAAAAACAATTAGGAAACAGATTTGGCTATCTAAGGTTTAATAGAAAGAGATGTGGCATAGCAGAGTACAATTAATCACCAATTGCCTGAAACACTTTCTTCTCCTGAGCTACTGCAGACCTGTCTCCCCTGCTCCCAATCTTAAAATGACAGGCACCTGATCCAGTTTCTATTTAAAATAAATCTCTCTGTGCCATTCCTTCCCCAGTCCCCCAAATCTCCCAGTGAATTGCTCATTCTGATAAACAAACCTTTTGCATTTACTCTGGTGTCACAGGCTTCAAACTAGCTTCAGCCTACCCACCCCCTTCTTCCTTCTCTTTTCCCATCAGGCATAAGCTTCATCTACATATTTTCTACCTTGTTGTTAGGCATATAATGAGGCTTTTCTATTTTTGTCCTTCTTTGCCCAGAAAGCTGTCTTAGATCCATCACACTTAGATATTTATACAAGTTCACTTTTATGTTTGATCTATGTGGAGTATGAGGTTTAAGTGTAAACTGGGTCATTGGGTGCCTTTAGAGCATTTGTAAGTAAGGGAGAGCCGTTGATGAATCTTGATTTGAGTGTTTCAGCCCTGTATGCAGAGCCTGAGAAATCAGGGTGAACGATCACAGTTGCAGAAGGATTACGGCGTGTGTTGCAGCTTGTGTCTACTGTGCCATACGTGATTCTCTGCATCAATGTGCACATATTAATAGCAGCACAGGAATGTACCTTAAAACATCTGAAATAGTAAGTAACTCTGAATAGTGACAACCTGCAAGTAAATCTTGGGTCTGGTGAAATCTATGGTAAAATTTTAGCCTTACCTTTAATCAAGATGAAGTATGGTTTCCAGGGTAATCTCTGTAGTGTAGTAGCAGATTTTTGCCCATCAAAGGGCTGCCTTTCTATTCTGTGAACCTTACAGCCCTGGGACATTCAAACATATTCTGATTTTCTGTACATGAATGTTTGTGACATGAAAACCTGTTTCCAAACATGGGACTTTGAGCTTCCTTCTATCATAGTCCATATGTGCTTTTGGATCTTCTGGGAGTTACCCAAATCCCAAGTGTTTTCACAAGCACTTATCGCTAACTAAGAATATTCAAGGAACAACCCCTTCCATATTGTCATATTCTTTACAGTCTCATGCAGGCCCATGAAAGAGAACAGATACCAATTTCAGCTTTTGGTTGCTGATATGTTATACTTTTAATTTCATTGAGGGATTTAGGAGGCATGATTTTCATAGAAACTGATGTCAATTAGTTAATTGGAAACTTAATGGTAAAAGTACTAGACCTCTGAGATCCGGTAAGTACCCTTGTACTTTAACTGAGGGTAAAACCTTTCAGGAGTTTTGCAGCTACTTTTTCTTTAATTAATTGGATCATAGAATTACAGCATTTTGTAATACTTCCGGTAGAACTGTCTGGGTGAAGAAACTTCGCTTTGAAACTGAGTTGCTCTGATCAGAAACTCCTGCTTGGACCAATATAGAGACTTTTGTGGGACAAGTAAATATTACATGCCTTTCCAGCAGTAGCAGCACTGTTGAAAACAAAACAAAAAAAAGTTAGTAAAAGCCAGGTAAACTCAGCATCGTTTAGTGAGTACTTGAGGTTTCCTCTACTTTGGTCACATTTGGCATATGCCAGGAAATGTTTGGTGCAGGGGTGTCTTTGTGCCTGCTGACATCCCTGGCACCTCTCGCCTCACCGGTCACACTCAGAGCTGGAGCAGCCATGGGAGTGGAGGGCAAGGAGAAGAAAAGGAAAGGGAGGGAGAATAAGAAGACATAAAGTATTTCAACAACAGTTTTCAGGACAAAAAAGAATTCTATTTTTTTCCAGGCAGTTGTGTAGCACATTGTGGATCTGGTACACAGAAAGACTCCTTTTGCCCACTTTCCTTTTTTTTTTTTTCTTTAGATTTGGATAAATGTACTCAGAAAAGAAAATTTCAGAAAAAAAATGATGTTAACTGCCGGAACAATCTGGGGTTGTCCTCAGTGCAGGCCTCTGACCATCAATATTAGGACATGTCAGTAAATTGATTATCGTTCGTACACTGTTCCTAGTGCTGACAATAATAATGACAGAATGCTCTTAATTGGTCCCAGGGAACAAAAATGAGACACAAAATTCTCCCCCTTTTTTTTTACAGTGAACAGTTGTTTTTTTTTCTCAAACACTCAATATTATCATGGTAGTCTTAAGGGTGTTCTGAAGCATCTTATGCTGTTCACTTTCTTAAATCCATTTATTAAATTGAATGCTGTTGAGCATGAGGCTGACATTTGGTGATTCTCACGCAGTTTCTAATAGCTGCAGGGTGCTCATGTTTGGAAGCAGTTTTATGATGCTACAAAATGTCTTCTCTGCTTTTGCTGGCACATATCATACCATATAGCTTAAGTAGGGCTGTCAGGACAGCACGTCTCTATTTAGCAGACCATTGTTTGTCATCGAACTGATATTCTTGGAGTTTTTTCAACTATAGCATTGTTGCCAATGGTTAAAATTTCAAAGCTTCGTAAATGACTGTGCACAGGAAGATTAATCCAGCTGGCAAACTTTCTACTTTTAAGATTTTTGTAAAAGTCACCAACAGGGGAGCCAATAATTTTCACTCTCTGATGAAGTCTTCATTATGGAGCATGTGAAACCTTGTTATAATGTGGATGACTTTGACATTATATCTGCAGTTATGTGCTTGCCCTTCTAATAGCACTCATACAATGGGAATTGAGCACCACAAAGAGCCTCTGAAAGTAGAGTAACTTAATTTTCCTCTGCATTCATACAGTGTACAGGTTTAGTAAGGGTCTCTCATGTTATTTACCATGCCTTTGTTTGTCAGATTCTTATTTTAATTCCCTGGTATATAAAATCTGGCAAATGTCAGCACTTGTAACTATCAGCTTTCAATAAACACAACCTACAGGGATGCGAATCATGTAGGACATTAAAAGAGTAGGTCACTCCATAATGAGCAACTGTGAAGGGAGGACAAGTTAGCTCAAAACACTTCCTGTGTTTGTCAGATTTAATTTGAGGTTTTGACTGTGCGCAGATTCAGAAACACTTGTTACAGGTGGTCAAGACATGCTAGGAAGAACTACAGTGAATAATAAGGTTATTGTGCTAGAAAGGTATCACAACACCTCAAGCAGCCATTGTAGCTGTTGTTTCATCATTCTTCAGCATTGATTTTATTATTCAGAAATGAAATTATTACAACTTTGACCTGCTAGTGGTTTCTGTGATATTGAGGAAGCACTAATAATGTATTTTTTTGTCTCTCTCCCTCTTCTTTTTTTTGCCTTCTACCCCCCTGCAATAGACTCAGGTTCATCTTAGTTGACGTGTAGCCAGTTATCAGCATAACCCAGCTGACAAAGCACTCCTCAATGGCTGCATTGGGAAAAAAACCCAAGAGGAAAAACAATTGTCCAGTGCTGCTTAAGGAAGCTATATTTCCTTTTTCTCTTTATAGAACTTTTGTCAATCTTCACAGCTCTTCAGAAAGAAATTTCTTATTCAGAAAGACAAATTAATGTTTCCTTCAGAGAAACAGTTTGACAGAGGCATTAATTCACTGCCAGACAGGACCTGATCCTTATCCTTTCATACACATTAAGCACCATCTTACCTACAAATGGTCCCAAACAAGAAGTGGTGTTACTCAGAGTACGTCTATCCCATGCTGCTCATACAAGCCACTTGGACCCTCCTTATTCATGTCATTCATTTTTCACACCACTACTCTTAAAATCCTTATGTCCTAAAGTCTGGACTCTAATGTAATGTAACCTTATTTCAGTACTAGCTTCACTATTTTTAATTTTCTTTATTTATATTCTCTTAATTTAATTTTCTTACCTTCAGTTTTCCTTCCTTTTTTTTCTTAAAGATATGATTTCATTCTTTGAGCCCCTTCTACAGATCATACATGCCTTCTCTGCTGTTTGGATAAGGGAAATCAGAGCCTAAGTGTTCACCCTGCGTGAGCAGAATCATTTACATGTTGCCCACACTTACGTAGATGTTAAGATAGCTGTTGCTGCTTTTACAGGCATATCTTGGGTATGTGTTCAGATATTCTTTCCTTTAGTACCTTATGTGACATGAAAAAACCTGACCAAATAAAATTTTAATGTTGAGCAGCTTTTTCACATCTCGTAGGCAAGCCTAGTTCCCTCTGTGACATATTTACTAAAGTGCAATGCAGCTTTGAACAGTTTCATATTTTCTCTTCCAAAATTTTCCTTTAACTACAAAAGTTATTGATGCTGATTACACCTGGAAATTCAATAAACATCTTCAGCCTCTCTGACCGTGCATCCACATAGCCAGCTAGTGATTTGGAATGGCTTCAATTCAACACAGCTAGTTAGGGAGAGACAGAACATAGCCGGCATCCTCACTTGGCTATAGTCATAAATCATCATACAACCTGGCATTGACAAATTGGTCTTGGCCTAGAGCATCCGGGAGCTTTTTGAGAAACCTGGCCAGGGTAGGGCTAAAACATTAACAGCAGGCATCCAGGGATATGCTTTCAAACTTCTGGATGGAGGTGGATATGTAAACAATATGCTTTGTGGGCAAATTTCCAGGAAAATCTATTGAAATTTTTAATTTGTCTTCAATTACTTTTCCTGGAATTTTCTTTCAGTTCAGTTGCTATCTTTGTTGTCCAAATGAGCATGAGCAAGGTGGATCTAGGATGATAATCGAGCTCATCTGTCAGCAGTGATATGAGAAAAATAGCAGTGCACAAAACATCGCTGTTAAAGGGTAACCAGTTCATCAAACTTTGCCGAAAATTATGAGGCTTTCTGGTGGTAATTTAGACTAGTAGTTGGAAAACAGTTCTAATTGGACTCCAAGGCTGAGTAGCTGTCACATACAGTAAATCTCCACAGACACTGAATATAAGCTGAGAATTAATGAGCTTCTAATTTCAAGACTGATGTCTCTTGAATATGTCTCCTTTTTTCTCAGAGATTTTCTCCTTATCCCTCCTCTCCCCCTCCCCAGTCTTACCCTTTCCTTTATACAAATTCCTTATCTCATAAACAGTCATTGAAGCACTTTTCTCTGCACGTGCTTATGTGTGTATAATAGAGCTTAAACTGAATGGTATAAACAGGCATTTCGGTATCTTAATCTACCAGCAAGTGATTGGCACAACTGGAAGTGTGGGGGGACAATGGCCCCAGTAAGTTATTCTGTAAAAAAAATGGCATCAACTTTGTACACAATAACACATTTCTTATTAGTGTCAATGAAACGCTGCTATCTGAACATTTTAATGTTTCTATTAGCTGCTAATCTTTGTCTTTTCACTTTAGCTTTTCCTCAGATTCTTTACTCTACCTTCCAGTCTTTTCTTCTATTGCAGTTTTTCCTTCTTTTTCTAAATTATGTCTTTCTGCTTTTCCGATTCTGCCTTCTAATACCCTTTTCCTCTGCTTTGTCTTGGATTTCCAACTCTCATGCTACTCTCCAACACCAGTCTTTCCACCAGCTAATTTTCCAAGATCATTCATTCCTCCATCTGCATTGCTAATGTGAAATTCACTACTTTTTACTTTAAATATGTCATTCTAATACAGGAATAGCTAAACCTCTGAGCATGCACATGGCAAAGTAGATGTCTACAGAAAAACGGGGAGAATCAAATTCATTTGACTGCTAAAGTGACTGATAGCTTTGTTTTATCATCTACCTGATTTCCACTTGTTACAGAAAGTTAAAGGATTTTCTACACCTGTATGTAAGTGTATAACTGTCAGAGAGGAATTTTCTACAAATATACTAGCTCTTTAAGAAGGTCTTGCAGGAAAACATAAATCCTTTTAAGGGGTGGGGGGCAGAGGAAGCTGGCAATACCTATTTCTTTTTTGTAATCTCCATGGTGTTGTTACAGAAAGATTTAGAATTGCTTACAGGCCTATTGGCTGGGTAGTGTAAGATGTGAGTACAGTAAAATAGTATTCTTTTTCCTCATTAAAGTATTATGAGTCCACTTTGACATAAAATCCATAAAACATATGGATTTGGGGAACTCTGAATCATTAATAACACAATGGCTTGTTTGCGGAATAAATATAAGGGAAAGATGAAGTAGAAATTAAATGTAATTGAAAAGGAAGTGAATTTTTGCAAAGCTAATATACCTTACCAGTATGGTTTAGTCTACTGGTTTAACTGTAAAGGAGAGCAGATTAGGATCATATTTTAATCCAGGTGATTTCAAGTGCAGCTGAAAGTGTTGTCCTCAACTCCTGACTTTTTTTTTTTTGAGAATCAGCAGGCAAATTATCCCTGTTTTGGGGCACAGCTTTTGTTTTGGCTGGTGACCACATGACAGTCAGTCATGAGAGTACCACGACCATGAGCAGGGCCATGCAGGGAACGGAGGTATTATGGGGACAACCTACAGGGCTTTGGGTGTGCTCCTATATACCGACTGCTTATTTGCCTCTTTGGGAAGGGGGGAAGCCAGTCCGAGCTTCTCTGTGGCCTGCATGACACTGAGACAGCAAATGCCAGGTTTTGGGTTTGCTTTGTTTTAACCCTACACCCTGCTGAGGATTTGGAGAGTTGCTGTGGTTTGCCTGGAAAAAAGTGGCTTCTGCAGGTCCTTGCCAACTTCTCTGGTGTCTTTTGCCTCTATCTGTAAGGCTGGATATGGTGGAAATACCTCAAAGCTGCTTCTTCCTTCCCTGATGCTTCTTGCAGAGAGGCAGCCAGGGTAAGCATATAGAACGAGGAAGGGAAGAAGGTACTGGCTTTGGGGGGGGTCTGAGAGGCAGTCAGGGGTTTGGAAACAAGGAAACTGTTTGGATCTCCTTCTTTTCATCCCATGTGGCAGATCATTCTTTTTTACCCCCACTGCCTCTCCTTCCTGATTCTGTGTTTTTTGTGTCAATTTCTGTATGAAAATGTTTCATCTTTTGATTTTAATTGCTTGAACGCTGAAAGGTAAGCCCCCTTCCTGGTGCAAAGATTAACAAAATAAATCTCAGTATAAAGTTGCCATATTCTCATTTTCCTTTTTCCAGCATGAGATTATGGTTTCTGCGTAGACTGGAACCACAAAATTGCACCGACAGCCTCTGGGGTGCTCTTGTCCTCTGGCACTGCTAGCTAGGAACATAGAGATTTCACAGCGGAAATCTCCATTTCCAGGAAGTATTTAAATAATCTGTTAAAACTTTATGTATAAATAGGTAGAGGGATTCTTTGTCCGTTTGTTTGCTAGAGAGCTGAACTAGCTGAAGTTGAAGACTAGATGGATTTGTTGCTGGTATTAGTTGTTACACCAATTCTCTCATTCCAACCCTTCTGAAAAGTCCAAACAACTCTTCCTATGCATGTATTGCAAATCGCTTGGCAAGTGCTTTGTATTGTCACCAAACTAGTGAAATGACAGGTAAATTGTTTAATAGTGTAGATTACAGGCTGGCAGCATTGTATGCAAGGCTAGCAAAGTTACAGAAGTAGCCAGCTGATATTTACAGCATCACTTACCAGTAATAGAAGATTTATCATCAAAATGGAAGGATCAGTTTTGGGGTTTTTTTTATAATGTGTAAAATGACATCTGGCATCCATGCTTGTTTGGTTTTGAGTATCTTACGACCAAGCACAGACAATTACACCAAATTACACTGGTGTTGAGAACAAGGATTACACTGGGTCTCTCGAACTGATTTCAGTCAAGATTATAGCATTATTTTATACCAAATCATGAAGATAAAGGAAGATGTGACATTACATTACTAAAAAAGCTATATTACTTATTAAAAAAAATTCATTCTGTTTAATACATATCAAGTTGAATAATATATGAACACACCAGTATTTTACAAAGGTTCACAGGAGACAGATAAAGTATGCAATAAACACTGTTCCTCTCTGTTCCTGTGTTGTCAAGACTATACCTAACAAAAGCGTGTTGAAAAGAGTCCTCACAACCTGAGTAAGATTTATATTTTGTCAAAGGAATGCTCATAGAAGCAAGTGTCATGAACCAATAAAGCAATCCATGGATGTGTGAATTATAGAATTACATATTAAATGAAAAAATAAATGCCAGAGCTTTGGGGGACATTGTGTTTGGTGTCATTGTCTGATAAATTCATTTTAAAATGTAAAAGGATTTAAAATGATCATTACTTAGGCTAGGATTAGTAATAAATAAGCAAAAGCTTTTTTGCTAAAACCCTAGGTGAACAATGGCACTTGAAAATGAAACACTGGCAAAATGCCCATCTCCTCTGGGAAAAGTCCAAAGAGCCAGCCGTCTCCCTTTGTAAGCAAACAGCCTACAGAATGCAAGCGTCTTCCCAATGCATTAAGAGCATCTCAACAGGGCACAATTTTTGTGTGTTTTTGTGATTACTTGTTTAATCGTAAGTAATGGTTACATTCACAGAGGCAAGTACAGGGTTGGTACAGGTTTTTCCATCTGCTCTTTGAGGTTCATATGTTTACATCTAAACTCATTTTTTCCCTCATCTGTATGTGGTTTTGGTTTCTAATTTCCTCTCCAAATGTGTCTCACAAGAATGAAAAGACCAAAATGTGACCACAGACTTTAAGAACTGATTTTTCTCACACATGTTTTTGATTTTCTTTAATATATGTCTTACTGGAAGCAGACACATTCCAGCACGCACGCACACACAGCAGAATTTTCCTACTGCAGTAGTTCTGGCACAAGATACTTGCACAGTTCCTCATAAAGATCTACCTGTGTGAATGGGGTGAGGAGGGTTCACACACCAAAATAAATACAATGCCAAATTCGGCATTTCACATATGAAATGGGAAAAAGTTGATCATCCTACGTTGTTTGGCAAAACATAACTTGGACTGTGACTTCCATCCATAGTTCCAGGTTAGGTTTTTGTGCAGAGGTGAGTTTTATAAAGTCATGTATTTAATTCTTTATGAAAATGGTGAAAAGCCCATTTTATCCCCCCTTTTAAAAGATCAGTGGCACCATAGCATGTATCAACATGGCAACAAGTTTCTAGAGCACTCCCATATGGCAGCACGAACAACCCCGTTTCACCAATATATGTCACTGGCATTTAAAGCCCATGTAATTAAAGGCATTGGTTGCACCCCTCCTCTGTTATTTATACCAGGTACTGTTTAAAAGAAAAACACATTTGAGAGTTTAAAGCCCAGGTCCAGGCTCCCTCCGGGAGCTGAGGACCAGAGGAAGGAGCCACCCTACCCTGTAGCTGCCATTGCCCGCCCCACGCCGCAGGCCCCAAGGGTCTGAGGCAGCCAAACACACGCACTTTTTTGGCAGCCATGGGTAGCATGCCATGCTAGAACATTGGGCCAGACTGAACTAGAAGCAGCAGCAGGAGGAGCTTCCTTCACCACCTCTGAGGGCTGTAAGGCAGGAGGAGCTGGCTTAGCATTGCACGGCTAAGCCATCATCCTGGGCCAAGAACCGCTGGGTTGCTGTGCTCAGGCCAGGAGCGAGTTTGTGGGGGGAAGGACCCCCACAACCATGGCAGCATGCGGTGGGGTTGCCACAGAGGGCACGTTGGCAGAAACCTGTGGTTCTTCTCAGAGCAGGAGCTGGGATACAGAAAGGAGCTTGTCTGGTTTCTTATGTGGAAATGTGAGCCAGAGTTTTCAAACTTGTTTGGCTTTTCCAAAAAAACCCTGGTTTTGTTTCCACCTCCTGCAGGATGCTGAGCACCTGCTAGTGCTGAAGAATCACCTACTAGAGTAATCAAAGAGGTCTTGCTTTAACGCTTAGGATCTGGTCTGGGAACAGGCTGCATTTATTTCTACAAAAAAAAAGGCTCTTGGGAGGCTTATGCTTGTGACGTGCGTACAAAAGAGGGGATATGCTACCCTGGTGTACAAAGTGTGCCAGAGGTTTGTACTAAGGATCTAGATTGGGCATGTAGGCACTGGTAACTGCATCCAGGACCAGTGATTCCTTCTCCTTAGGGTGAAACGATGAGGAGCGGTTGTGTCTGCGCTGCTCTGCACCAGCCTCCTGTAGAGCCTGCGGCCTGCTCTGCTGAGCTTCCTGTGGTATCCCCACAGCGCTGAAACCTATTTTCTGCGGGTTTCTTCTTGAGTTTAAAATGTCTGAAATAAAGTGAAAACCGTGCTGTACCATGAACGTCTTTATAGCATGAAACTGAGGTACATCTTGCTAGCCGTGGGATGTACGAGGGAGCAGAAGCACTTGGGACAGTGATGAGGACGTGTGTTTGTTTCCTAGGGAATTTTGTTTGTATTGCTTAACCTTGAAATGGAACTTAGTAGCAATACATTGAAATTAACCCTACAGCAAAAATAACAATTTAAAACCTCCCTGAAGTCAAAATATGTGTTTTTCTAAACTTGTGTTGACAGACGGGAGGCTGCATTAACCTTCTGGCTGTGAGCAGGCCTCAAAGGGGTGTCCAGCAGCTCTGCATTAATAGTCTGAATGCAACAGCGCTTTGGTCGCAGTTGCTCCTGCTTCCTGAAATTGCTCCTATTTTAAGCCGTCAATTTACAGACTTACAGCATGCTGACTTTGTAATGGATACAGATACTCCCCAAACAGATAATGTTTTCAGATAGGAGATGTCATCAAGTTTCTGGGCCCTATACTCCTGGGTAACATCAATGGGCCAATGCATAATGACAGATTTTGGATTAGCTCTAAATCTGGGTTTTACCCAGGAATAGCTTCTTTGTAACTGGGTGCTTGATATCCCAAACCAAGGAACAAGCACAATTCTTTTTGCGTTCCAGGAAAATGGGTAGATCTCTTTTTTTTGTGGCATATTTGTAGTTTCTAAGGAACAACTCAGTGGGAGGCTGCCATTATGCTCTAGGAAACAAATTTAGATTTTTCCACATGCCTCTGGTCCTATGGATTAAGAGAAGGTTTTAGCATATTGTTTATTGTTTCTCTTCAATTCAAAGTTAGTTGTTTTTTGGTTGTTTTGTTTTGTTTTGGTTTGGTTTTTTTTTTTAATGGAACAGAGTAATTTCTGTGTTTATAGTCTATATTTTATATCTAATGCTTTTGGTGTTAAGTATGCATTCTGTGTGTGTTTTACAGTGCCTGCCCCCAACACACACACTCCACATATGTTTCCTCTCCTCATTTGAATAGAAATCTAACACCGCAAGTGAAGAATGCTGAACTACTGTTTCACAAGCTGTCATTTAAGTGATAGATGGTAAATTGGAATTTTGCCATGCAAATTAGTTAATGCTCAGATGAAGACAGTGTTTAACTATTCAAATAAGATCTCATTCTTGATCAGCTGTTTCAGCTTATATCTCCAGTGAAGCAGACAACTAGCTTTCAACTGGAGCAGACAACTAGAACTCCACAAAACCATCAACTGTGTTCACTTAGTACCATCTCAGTAGATCAAATGATGCTCAAACAGCACTGATCTGTAGCTATCAGCTGGAAACAGCCATGGATGCTGATCCTTCAGGCAAAAAAATTGTGATAGTTGGTAGTACTTTGAAAGAAGAATTTACATCTCTGGAATCCACTACATCCAGAAATGTAAAAATCCAGCAAACTCACAATGTGACATTTCTTTTAACAAAAACATATGTAAAATTCACACACAAAAAATAGTATATTTAGCATCTTAGTGGGAGCCAGGAGTGACTCCTATAGCGAAGTTCCCTAAGCCTACATTTTAAATGCTTATAACCTTTCTTTAAGCAGCTTGCTCCTGTTTTTTTTTCACAGGAGACCTTTGAAATCTGGGAGGAAGAAAGCCCCTTGGCTATACAAAATGCCCTGTCTTTACCCAATAAACCTCTATGCCGTTATACATTTATAGCACTTTATTTCAATTTACTTTGCTTGGATTCCTTAGGGAAATTTCAGCAACCTGTCAAATAACTGAGAAGGAGCCATCTACAGAGCCAGTCCTGCTTCCTCACCAGGAGAGCTGCAGCAGCCTTGCTTACCCCTGGGACGTACCAACGTCACCAAAAGGGCAGTGGGGAAGGAGACCATCTTTCCCACTGCAGAGCTTCCCCATGGCCCTTTGCTGGAGTCTCCGTGAAAGAAGAAGTGCCACAGTCTTTTGCAGGTGAGGAATAATTACAGGTGAATTTAACTGCATCTGGGTCCTCACAGTTATTCTCAGCAGTTCATGTATGCCTTTCTTATGGGCCAGAGCAACTGCTGCTTTGCCAGCTAAGGCGCTTGATCCTGTAGTAGAGGTGATGATAGTAATCTGTGCTGCGAGTTCATAATACAATGCAAGTGACGATGGATGATGGGAAGTATAGCAAAATTGTTATGCTATTTCAAGAAAAGAGGGCACAGAAAAAGGGGTTGCTTTCCACTATGAAAAATTAAATTTGGCCACCTATGCCTTCAACAGTGTGAGTGCCCTTGTCCATTTGATAGTGAAGGTGACATTTTGTCATCACTGCTTCTTTTTTCAGCCTTCTCAAGAACCTTCCAAACTTTCTCTTGAGAGGTTTGTATGCATAAATCTTCTAAAAAGTTTGAAAATACCGATCACAGTAGACACACCTGATCCTCTCTTAGGTTCTTCAAAAGAACATTGTAAAGGCTGTACCTAGTTAGATGCTGCCTGCCACAGTGGCTGGCCAGAGCAGAAGGACCAGTCTCACCCACTTGTTCTTCCTCAGATGATGGGGTGTGCTGGCTGCCTTAGCTACTGCCAAGGTGGACAAGATAAACAAGTTTCTGAAGAAGTACAGAGTGCTGAATTTTCCAAAAGAAGAAATCAGTGGGGGAACCAGGGCAGAAGGAACCTGGGACTGAGATGTCCATGAATGGGCAGAAAGGTGGGAAGAAGAAGACAGAGAGTGGAGCAAGCACCAGAAGAAAGGACTTACAGAAACTGTGGTTGGGTAATGAATGTTGGAATCAGCTCCAGGTTTTGGAAGCAACCAAGCAGAAGGGGGAAAGAAAGCACATGATGCACTGGAGGTGTTTGGAAGGGAACACTGAACTCAATTTAAAGTGGAGGGCTGTCAGTTTAGTGATACAGTTGACTATCCTAGTAATGTCCTTTGAACAATTATTTTTATGTAGTTCTATGTGTATATGTATGGAATGGGCCCTTTTCCTGTTCGGTGATGTGTGTTCTAGTCACGTTCCATTCTTTACATGCATCTTAGCAGCATCTACACTGTTAAGACATATGCTGGAAGTGATGTAGGTAACCAGATCAGTTTGGGCTAGCCTGGCATTTCTCCCAGTGTTCTGACACATAGCTGAAATGTGTTGCTATCTTTTGCAAGATGTTCACAAAGCGACTCTGTACAAAAAGAGACTGTACAGTGTACCACCATTTGAAATCTCTTTACAGTGTTTTTCCATTAAGACAACAAATCTTGGCAGCTACCATCTACTGCTTTCTGATTTGCAGCCAGCCAATTATGTCACTTAGAATGCACTTGATTAGCAAGGATGCAAGTTCAAGGCACTGTCATCTGCCTTTATGTAGTTCTAATTGTGCCTTAGGAGACACTTACTTTTGTCTTTCCTTCTGTATGTTTATCTCCTTCACTGGTTTTGTTACTCCCCACTACATGCGGTAGTTCCCTTGCAAACATTATTTTAGCAGTGATCTTGCAGTGTTCTGAGTGCCTTCTAAAATGTCAGATGTTAAAAGAATCCGGTTGCCTCAATGACATGCCCAGTCATAAGAATAGATCTGATGGTTTCAGTGGGAAGATCTGCAAGAGTGAAAATTGCTCCACTGAATCAGGGCTTGGAAAACCAGATTCTATTTTTGTGGTTTACCAGATGTAAGAGTTACTGTAAGGTCTGTAATCAGAAGGGCAGCCATGCTAGCTATAACGGAGATGAAAACAATAGGATGACCTTCAGCATGGGCTAACCATCCAGGCACAAACAAATGACCCTGCTGAATGTTTACAATGCATGCTGAGGCCCATAGGAGTGGCCTGGCTTCTTTTGCTCCAAAAGCATAGTTGCCCTATCTGGTGTGGTATGTCACCCTGCATAGTGATGCATACGCCATGACTCAGGAAAGAGGAGGGTCACCATGATTCAGGTGGCTCCACCCCACCAACATACAGACAAACACGCACAACATACATATCACACACACACACAGAGCGGTCCATGGTTGCCACTATTGCATCTTATGAACTATCTCCAGATCATAACATGTTAGAAATGATGCCTAACCTAGTTAGTCATAATGTTTATGGAAATTAGGCTTCAGTTCAAAATTGTGACACGAACTTTGCAGTTTCAGGGTAGCTCTAGATGAAAGACTTCCCCATTATAATGTTTTGTCTCTTGGTGAAATCATAATAATGATAAATTTCTTATGGCACAGACAGTTTTATACTTAACAGAGTGAGTGCCACAAAGCACAAGGTTGGAGCTTCATTTTCCTGTAATCTCAGTGAAAGAGAGATTACAGACTGTGAAGAACAAAACACATATATATGTAGTGAATGTAAACAAAATTCAGGAAAAACTGAGAGTTTCCATTTATATTTATGATTTACTGAATCAAGGGGTCTAAGATTCTGAATTAAGAGTCCTACAGATAAAATAAATCATTACAGGTCTTCAGGTTTGCTCTTTATATAATCTGTTTCATGAAAAGTCTTTTTCTTTCACAAAATGATTTTAAATGTGTGTTTTCCTGCTCCGCCTTGAGGTGTGACATTCATGTCACATGAGGAGATTTCAATTTTGCAGTGGGAAGTCTCTGTTTCTAACTTTGCTTGAGCATGTGCAAGACTTTCTGGTTTAAACCTAATTCTCCTGCCTTTAAATAAGATGTAAGTATTAAAAAGTCTTAATCAAAACTTTATTTTCAACAGAAGGTCCCTGGCCAAATTTTCCTTTGCGCCTATTCAGATTATACCACAGTGGCCCCAGGCCCTGACTGGTGCCTGCCATAGGAAAATATGGTAACAAATAATAAATGTCAATTATGCATTTAGTTCCCCCATGAAACCTTTCTTAGTCTCTATCCCTGCTGTAGCACTGCAAAGGGAATGCAAGAGCTAGAGCTGCTAGGAGGAGTAGAAATTAAAGTCTTTGCAATAGCCAGAGAAGTGCAGTGACAGTGGACTATAGCTGAGATGAGGGATACAGGTGGTTGGCAGTGGTGCTGCCTCCATGGGGTTTGGTTGCCGCTGAGGAGCGGTTTGCAGTTACACCTAACCGGAGACCTATTTCTGACACAGTGTCTGACCCACATGGTTTTGTCTTCTTCCCCCCTGCCCCACAACAGTAAGTACAATATTCCCTGATTTCCACAAAATGGCCAGGGTGGGATTTAGCTATAGATGAGAGAATTTTTAAGTATCTCTGCCCATCCTTTTGTCTGCCTACTTTTGTATCCTATCCTATCCTATCCTATCCTATCCTATCCTATCCTATCCTATCCTAGCTTTAAAGTGATGTAAACATTAAATAACGTTATCCACATGTGATGCAAGTTATGTGACGTGGACTTGAAGCGTGGACCTGAATGATCTGTGTACATTCACCATGTGCACTTAAGCTATTCCCATGATCAAATCTGTTCCTGCCAGTTTCAGTGCTCTGACATCCTGCCAGTACAGTGGGGTCAGATGCCACTTGATCCAGTCACAAGTGACCTCATTCAGCAAGGGAGAAAGTAGCATGTTTGGCATGAAACAGGCATTATGTGTCTATACTCATTTTTCTTCAGTGGTGGGAATTAGTGGAACCCCCAAACAGTTGAGTTTTGGTTCCTTTTGTGCTGCTCATCTTCCTCAGCTGCTGCACTTTAGGGAAGAACAGTGTGAGTCTGAAAATCTTATTTAAAAGAATGATGTTATCAACACTGTTAAAGACACCATAGTGCTTTCAGATGAAAAGTGCATGCTGCATGAAAAGTAGATGCAGAAAATAATTCAGCTGCTGATTCCTTTCTTTATTCATGACACCTTTCTTTTGTCTTCAGCAGCGAGAATGCTGTGGAGCGTGAAGTTTTTCTTTTGTTTGTGGCTGCCTTCTACACCATTTTTCTTTCATGTTGGCATATCCAAGCAGAACAAATCTGTTTGCAAGCAAAGGAGGGGAATAGACCGGATGTTTGGGGTTTTAAGCTAAATGTTTTCAGAATTCCCAAGTATGTAATTTTAGGATCAAATCTGTCTTGGGTTTATCCCATTAAAATGTTTGGTCAATTTATGTAGGGCATCTTCTGCAATACTTGCTTTCAGAGGTATTTTGTCTACTGATGGACATCACACTCTTTTCCATTTTATCTAGTGTTTCTCATGAAGACTGTAGTAGTATGATCAATTGCCACTAGAAATAACTTTGAATTTTCTCATTACTGCAAGACATTAAGTTGCCAGGGTATGATTTACTTTAGCAAGTGGCTTTTATGTCGTCTATATTTCAGAAATTCTGTGACTTGTTTAAATTTCCATTTCCTTGGCAATGTATCTGTGTGTATAGTGAAACAAAAGAAGAATTGACTAACACACTGAAAGCATTAGGCATTTGAAGCTGCCCTGTTAGACAAATACAACAGCAGCACACTGCACCACATGAAACCAAAGCAACCACCTGGAAGAGGAGGAGACAAGATCTTAAGCTATTAGCACAGACTTTGAAACCACTTTGTCAACAAAATATTCTTCTTTAGTTTGACTGCAGAGATAAGGAATGACATGAAAGAGAAAAAGTTAGAATATGCAACTATCCTAAAAGTCTGAAAATATGCAACATATTTTGTCTGGTCTTCTGCATCTGAACTAACTTTTCTTGACTTACTGGCAACTGGAATTTCCCCTTACACAGCTTGATTAATGTAAGTGCAGTGAATGGCTGTGTAAGAGTCCAACCATACCCATGGTTTAGCATACACCATATGTTCCTTTGCAGTGGCTGCACTGTAGAGTCTTCATGCTGCTATATGCTGGGGAAGGGCACTGAAACATAAAGCTTGTGGCAACTGGTGTGCTTACCACATCAGATATATGATATTTAACTGAGTTCACACAAGGGTAAAATGCAGTGGTGTAGCAGGAGGCAGACAGGATTGGTGTTATTCATATCAACAGATGACTCTGAGAAAACAAAGTTTGAGTGAGTGAGTTATTTCTTGTATTAAACTCAGACCTCAATATCTGCTGAAAGGATATTCCCCCTGCAAAACCTGTTGCTGATTGTCAAACCTAGTACACTGTTGCTAGACAGTCTGGTACGTTTCCTTGAGCATCTTCTTCAGCATCACAGCAATGAAGTAGGCCCACTTGGGCACCTGGAGGAGGCATCCGCCCCAGGCTGGGCATGTGTGAAGCACTGCTCTGCCAGTGGCGGTGCTCGCTGTCCCTTCTGGAAGGGGACATGGTGATTTCAGTCACTGGGTGAGAGAGAGGTGGCTGCAGAAGTAGCTCAAGAGAGCAGTGTCCTTCCTGGGACCCAAAGGTATTTTCACAGGGGGCTCACATTTAAGAAATAAGCAGGGACTAGCTAGTGGCAGCTGGGGCACAACGCCCATAGAGCGCCTCATGTCTACGAGGGCCTGAACCCCCGCTGAAAGGTCCTGGCCAGGAGCACATCAGAGAGGTGGGCAGAGCCAGCCCTTCTGCTGGTGCCTGGTGGGATGCAGTGCCTGTCTGAAACACTGATAAATGGAATAAAAGACTTTCTGTTCAGAGTCACTTTCAGAAAGAGGAGCTCAAATGCTGTCAGGTTTCTGTGACTAATTAGCAATTAACTCGGTAATGAATTTTCCTATCTACCTCTGTGGTACTTCCATATCTTCTTTATTTTATCAGCCAAAGAGTTTAAGTCCAAAACCAAAGGCAGCATCCTTTACCACCTGAGCAAGGCACAATTTAAAAACACTTAACAGTTCCTCTGTGAGTATTTTAAAAATAGTCTTATAGGATTAGCATTTAGGATTAATAGGCAAGTAAACTTTGTCACCAACCTATAGAGCAATTGTAATACTGCAGAAACCTCCTGGAACAATTTCTTAACAACCTATTCCCTTTGTACCCTTAATTGGGTTTCAGGTATACCTCAAAGACTAATGGACTGCTCTGGATGCTGCTTGCATAGCAACAGTTTCCCCTATAGCTCCAGGAGAAAATGGCTTTCTGTAACTAGTCTCCATTTTGGTGAGACTGCACAGCTACGTGTGCAAATAGACATATAAACCTAGATGAAATTAGTAACTGAATGATGAAAGGATACTCAATGGTGGTGTACATCCAGAAGAAAGAGCGGGTCTAATCTGTGTGCCTTTATCCTGGCTCTCTGATAAATGGGCGATGTTAGCTATTGGAACAAACAAATGTTTCCTTCTGAAACAAATCTGGACGTGAAGGGGGAAGCTGCTCATTCAGGTTTCTTCCTGACATGCAACCAGGATCTGGCTATTAGATCCTCATCCAGGAATGAGGACTGCAGGGTTTACCATAGAGCAAAACCTACTGCACAGTGTGACAGAGAACATTTGTGCCTTTCTTGGAGCTGCACAAATTGACCTGCCAAAAGAGTGCCTGGGATAGTGAATATCTTAATATGTTTCACTTGTTGAATTTATCTGCTTTTTATTTTCTCTCTGACACTTAACATTTTCACATAAATACCACTTAGAAAATAAAAGCTCTCTCCATACATAATAATTTTAGTGTTAATATGGCCCTGAACAATTATTATTTAAAATATTTAAACAGGCTGAAACACTGTGATACTTTGATGACTCTCTGGACTTATTTAGTTTGACTGAAATATGGCCAAAGGAACAATTTAGAAATATTTTGGGAAAAATTCAGCTATACAAAGAAGATTAGAGTGTTATTGTAGTTAAATATGGAAGCGCCTTGCAGAATATCAAAGCAGTGCATAGGCTCCATGAGGAGCTTTGGGTGCTGTAAAAATGTGGACAGTGAGTCAGTGAGTCACCTAGAGAAGTTAATAGGACATACTGCTCTTGGATAGGATGTAATTAATATGCAGCCTTTTCTTCCCCTTTATACCCTTGAAACATCCTCTAGAGATTGGGTGAAAGTCTCTTTTTAAAACCAGTGAGGGATTAGGACTGTATTGTGAAACACTGGTGTGGGTGCTCTTTTTGTACAGTCACTGGCTAATAAGGACACTCAGGATGCTGTTCAGCATCCTTATCTGAGACAATTTGAACCCAAACCTCCCAGGAGAGTGCCCTAATTAGCACTCTGTGGGTTAGCCAGCCTAGACTGAGGTTTCACAAGCTCATTACCTTTTGTTGGAGATGCTCTGATGTCTGTCACATTTTATGTTTATAAGATTTATGTTTAAGCCTGTGTACATGTCCTGACCATCAGGCCAAATGGTTAAGGTGGTAGACTGCTGTCTCATATTAAGGCACGTAGGGGGTTCTTCTGTTGGGAAGTTTGGGTTGCATGGTTTTGCAGTGCTGTTAGTGCTAGGTGAGGTTTTTGAGGATCTAAATTAGGCATCTAATTGGTACTTTAGATGCCTAAATCTCTTTTAATTCCCCATGGGACCTAGTCTTTAGTACATATTCTTGAGGTTTTCCCAAGAAAGACCTTCTTTTTTAGCTGAGTAAGAAAATTATGCAGAGAAACATTACCTACAGGCTTATTATAAAGTCCTGACTGTGCAGTAAAGATGCAGCTGCTTGCAATACATCACCTAACTTTCCTTAAGTTCTATTGGTGGGTGGCTTTAATAGCCACATTTCTGCCAGCAGATGTAACACTGCTTACATTTATATGCAATATTTATATATAAATATATATACACAATGTATAAAGTGTAGAGTTTTTTTATGTCTGTTGTGCTTTGTTGGTTTGGGGGTTTTTTGTTATCTAAAAGCTGCATAAAACTGCACATTTTTGTCCACCTACTAAATGGAGCTCTGATTTTGTGGTCTACTCATAAAAAACTTCATTGATATCAGTGAGATTTCATGCTTACTGAGGCCTGCCTGTGCAGACCAAATTGTCTACACCCTGATTCAGTAAGGCTATTTAAGTGCAAGCTTAAGTACATCTCCCCTCACTAATATCCTTATGCATGAGGTATGTTCTGTTGATTCTAGTTGAGTTGAGCAAAGCCTTCAAATCAGCCATATACTAAAGTGCTTTGTTGATTAGAATGGACTAAATCAGATGATAAAAACTGAATCTACTGACAGCCCCGTGTGAATCAGTGCCTGTTTTTCCAACATAGGCTTTGAAATCTGAAAAAAGAATTCATTAATTATTCCATTGTTTTACTAATAATTGGCTAAGATCTTTTCTACTGAATAGCAGCACTTAAAAAATGAAATAGAATAATTCTTCCTACCTTTGCCTCTGTGACATAAATTATTTGTGAAAACTCCCATGCTATGTTTCAAAATGATTTCTCTCTACATGTGCTGAACCAAAAGACTGCTGCTCAGTCAGTTGAAAGTAATGTGGAAAAAAACCTCATTCTTTTGCTTACAGTAAGTCTGAATCTCGGACTATAGTAGTAGATTCTACAAATGATGAGCTACATCCTTATTTTTCTTGGTTATGAAAAAGGAGGTGCTTGCGGATGCAAAATTGGACATATTTTTGCTTTAAGCAATAAGTTGCATTCTTCTTGCAGCCCTTGCTTATTTAACACAGCTACAAAATAAAGCTAAAACACTCTTGGGAGGGTAATGAGAAATGCACTTACATGTGCAAGCTTCCTTTTTCCTTTTAGTGCTATGCACAGCGTGCAGAGACATGCAAACTGGAGCTTCAGAGAGCTTGATTGATAAAGGCCTTCACCTTGACCAGAAAAGAACCATTTGGTGATGAAGTTAGAGAATATTCTTATTGTTCATGGTCATTCAGTTTCTCACTTCATTTAAAAAAAAAAATTGCCAATTATCTTTGGATGAAGCATTTTCAGGATAGATTATAATTTACTCAGAAATCAACCCCAAACTTAATTTCTCTGATTAACCCTTTATGGATTTTCTTTTGTTATCCAATACAACAGACTAATGATTATTAATATCACCTGGGAGAATGAGATTATGCAACACTAGAGCTGCATGATGTCCATACACTAGATGTGTGTTAATTTACCATGCAGCTGTCCAAAAAAAAAAAAAACCCAAACCCAGAAACAGGGCATATGGGTATGTATATGGAAGAGAGGAGGGGAATAATGATAATTGTTTGAGCAAGAAATAACATAAACCTTTTGAAATCTATGTCTGCTTCTGTTGGGTAGGTAACTACAATACAACCAGATGTGACCAGTGGTTTCTTGGTATGGAGCATTTGCACTCTTCAACTATCTGCAACATTTGTTTTTACACTGACAGTGTAACAAGTCTCTCACCTCATACTTTTTTGTGCAAAATAAAAACACAACTCAGCCACAACTTCTACAGTAGCAACGTACAATAAGCAATAAGCATTGTATAGCATTTCTATTGTAAGAAAAAACAGTTATTGTTATGCAGCCATAGTTTTAAAGTCTCAGAACAGATGGCCATACTTTGAAATCATGAGTATTCTCCACAGACAAAGGGCTTTTGTCCAAATGGATCTTATTGCAGAATCAGGGCCTATATATATGGAAATACAAACTTGTACAATATTACACAACAGGGTCTGTTGATACACAGGGAGTGTAGGAACAGAATGCAGTTGCCACAGTCTAGGTGACAGTGTGATTGCCTTGAAGACTGTGCAAAGCTTGTTTTTGTTCCAATATAGTCTCTTCAACCAGGGGAAAGTTATATTGTGAGCTAAAAATTAGGGAAGAAGTCTTGCTGAGGAATTTTCTGCCCTCAAAACCAGCTCAATTATGTCAGAATTTGACTTACAAAATCAAGGCTATAACAATTATGAAGAATATATGTTTATCTTGAAGAATATATGTTTATCTTGAGATTATAAATATGAGGGTTTTATGCAAAAATGAATACCATTGATTTTCAGACTCATACATTCTGGACTTCACTCTCTTGAGTGAAAATTATATAAACCCATAAGGTTTTTTTGTAACCACTTTTTCATTTTGATCAAAGAAGCCATTATTCACAGCAAAAATCAAGTTTTGCCGAGTATGGTTTTCCCAGCTTTATTAGGGAATTAGAAATTACCTGGATTTTTAAATCTATACAGAAGACTATCCAGATGTTTGGTTGGGGTTTGTTTGTTTGTTTGTTTGTTTTCCTTCTGTAAAACAGGGATCAAGAAGGAAATGTGCTGAAATATTTGGAGAGTAGAGGGAATAGGAACTGGTGAACAACGGGGGGAAATAAAGCTGATCAAATTGGGAATAACTGACTGAGGGAACTGCATAGTTAACATTGCTATTACAGACATAATCCTTTTGTTCTCCTTGTTTTCTCTTAAACATATCATAAATCAGTGAAATTTTGGAAGAAAAGTTCCTACAGCTGTCCATGTTTTCACAAGTGACTATCATAGTAAGACACTGATCCTGCTTTAAAACTTCTGAGTAAAAGCACATCAGAAATCACTTATTTATGGTTCTCGTTATGTTAGTAACAACATCAAAATGAAAGGGAGAAAGTGTGAATAAAAAATGTTAGAAGGTATTATAGGGCAAACTTCTTTGGATAGATGAAAAAAAGAAATGGATTGTTTTGTTGGGGTATTAAGTTGTAGAACTGCAAGAAACAGAATGA
Organism: Harpia harpyja; assembly: GCF_026419915.1. Classification (NCBI taxonomy): domain Eukaryota; kingdom Metazoa; phylum Chordata; class Aves; order Accipitriformes; family Accipitridae; genus Harpia; species Harpia harpyja. The sequence continues at coordinate 31,620,615 of NC_068947.1, forward strand.
CATGCCAGTTTAAAGATTTAGACCACAAGTTCACAAAGTGTTTCCAAACAGTAGATTGCATGCTTGTGTCCATTCTTACTCAGAAAAGCACATAAATACCTGGTAAAATTTTTGCCATGTTCACGATGCTGTGAACCCCATATACTTCAAATACTGGCCTTTAGTGATACGTGGATTTGGGATGAACTTCTGATTTGGGACTCAGATGAAGAAAAAAGATGAGCCATGAACCACAATTCATTTATCTTTAGTTTTGTCATTCTTCATCATCAACAGTCTAGCACCATTGACATGATGTCTCATGTCTCACTTCCAGTCTCTTATAGCCTACACAGTCAGACTTGCCCAAACTTGTGGCTATTTCCAAATGATACTGTAGAGCTTAGAAATATTTTGCAAAAAATTTCATAGGAACAGAAAGACAGTGAACATTTACAGTTATTTTTATAGCATGGAGAACAATTTCCATACTTTTGGGAAATGACTGGCAGAATCTGTTATGATCTTCCAATAAGACAGCATTTCGTAGACATATAATACTTTGTCAAAATAACTGAAGACCTTTCTCACCCCATGAAAAACATCTGAGAACTTACTGCTTTTTAATGATGACAATCTAAATAGGATTTGTTAGCCTTATTTCAGGAACACAGTCCTTAAAATGTCAATTCACCAGATGTCCTACTAAAAAAAAAAGAATAAAAATGAACATGGGATCTGAGTTAGTGGATATTCAGCATCAGGCAGTTAATTTCATTGATAGCTATAAATATTATCTCATTAGAAGCATTAGAAGAAACAACTTCCATTATTAGATCTCTAGTTTTTCAAAAGGGCTATGGCTAGGTACGAGACACTCTTTTCCACTCTTGCATTTATTAAAATCTTCACTGAATACTTATTTCTATATTTAGGTGATGGTATCACAGCTCATTACCAGTGAACAAATTAGTTTGAATCAGAATCCAATCTCCCTGGCATTCAAGGGAATAAGGGTGCATGGGAAATGTTCTCAGTGTTGTTCTGTAAGGGGGCCACCTCTTACTCACTAGAACAAGTCAGTAAGGGACAGGAGAGTACCAATGATGTACTTGTTTTCTCTGGTAACCTGTGATGTGAACATTTTGAAGAGAGACACTGTTGTTTTTTTCTCATCAATGTGAACTTTTTCACTTCCAGCTCTCTTCCTTAACATTTTCTGTTGACTCAGAGCAAATATTTCATTCCTATTTGTGGAATCCAATTAATGCTAACCAGCAGAGGTAAAGAGATAGATATAGGTGCTGTGACAAAGCTGTAGGAAGCTTTCTCAACCTGGAGCTGAGGTAGTTAAGAAGTGGGAGACCCAAGTTCATTGACTCCAGGCTTGGTGCACTGACATTTCAGCAACTCCATCGCTGGGGTCACTCATCATTGCTGAGAGAGTTATTTTCATTCCTCTGGGCCCCAATATATATGTTATTACCTCACACCATGTTGGACAGCTGTAGCAGGGGGTATTGTGAGAGATCATGAAGCCTGGTGGCTTGGGCCTGCCAGGATCATCAGATGTGGGTCCAAGCAGAAGGGCAAAATGAACTTTGGTCTCTCCCATTTCCTCCATGATTGTCCCAACCACAGTACTAACAAAGGGTGAGTCCCAGGCTTTCTGTTTTTTACAGGCAATTTGTGTGTGTGTGTTTTTGTGTGTGAGACATCCAGTAGAAACCTTTTGATGGATTTGACCCAGTTTTGTTACTGTTTTTCAGGTCAGCTGAACCTGTTCTTTTTTGATGAACAAATCATTTGTCTATATTCTTCTGCTCTGCTCTAATGGGGTGAACAATTGATGGTGGTGAGGTGATGTATAACATTCATCCATCTTACTAGATGGTCAGAATAACTGAGCTAAGGAGTTAATTAAGGTAGATGTACCCCAGCAGTGCATCTACTGCAACCACTACAGCTTAACCCCTGAGCAAAGGGAAATGGAAGAATAATTGAGTGCTGCTGAATGTTTTGGAGCCTTCAGAGATTACTTTAAGACTGAGTGAGCTTCTTCACCAGGATTTTCTCAGTCTAAGCCAGCTGTCAGATATTATACCATAGAAAATAATCAGAGGCCAAACTTTTCCTGAACTATTAATTATTTGGATAACAAATCAAAAGAGATAGGATTTCTCTTTGGAGTAGTACTTGTCTCTTAATTGATGAAAAAATTCGTAATTCAGTCTTGCACTAAGGCATTTGTTAAAAGTTGACCAATTTTTAAACATTCTGTTCTTTAGATAAGCCACTGTGCATTGGCAGATCATCTCAAATGAGCAACTGGTTTCCTCTTCTGAGTTTTTGCCCTTCTTTGACCCTGATATTTTGGGATGCCAAAAATCCTGGGAGAAAAAGATGCGGAAAAATGCTAATTTTTTTTCACTTAGTTCCAAATAACTGTAACTGGAATAGGGACTTAGCCAAAACCTGAGGCAAAAACAAAAGAAAAACTGGAAAGCAGGGACAATCCATGTTTGTTGTATTCCTAACGCGGGCTATTATTTAAACTGAATGTGTGATATAATTGACAATTACATCTTACATATCCACAAACTTGAAATTGTTATGAAGATGTTCAGGTCGTATCACACCTTAATTTTCCTTTTTACAGTTACAGTGTAATGATGCATGTAATGCAGTGATGTACAATGCAGATGGATTAATCTTAAAATGGATGGAGTACTATTATGATAACACAGTGTTTTTTATGCCAAGCAAGGTGTGAAACTATCATGTTAAAGATGATTTATAAATTTATTATTTTTTTTGCAAGTGCTGCCTGTCGGGTAACGTCTTGTCAAAATAGGCTTGTAAAAGAAAAATAACAACAGCAGCAATCTTGGTAATAAGAATTCTCTTAGAAAGCTAAAGGTATTTTTTGTTAACTAAACCAAGTAAACTACCCATATTGTATTTGATTACCTGTTGGTTCATGCCTCTTCTTTGCTCTGGAAGGATTAGGGTAACTGCTCAAAACAAACATCTGTATGACTCTTGATTGCCATAGCTCTTTGAGTTTGATTAATCTATTCCCATAGCAAAAGGGTTGATTTTTTTGTGCTGTCCTCTCACAAAAGCATGGAGGGTTTTTATGCCCAAATGTTAATGTAGGACATTTTCAGGCCATGCAGAAAAAGAAAACAATGATAAATTATGATAACATTATCACTGATGCTGTGTTTCATGATCTTTTTTATTTGCATCTCAATAGCATCCAGAGATCTGATTTAAGGACAGCACTGTGGAAAGCACTGTATGAACACATGGCACAAGATAGGCCTTGTCCAAAAAGAGCTTACGATCTAAATAAAAATGTCTACAAAGTGAATTGACTAGCCATAGGCCAAGGAGCAGGTTTTTTGGTTTCCATTTCTGTCCTCTGACTCACATCACCTTTTGCAGCACATACCTCATATCTTCTCTGACTAATTTTATCTGGGGAGGTGGAGGTAGCATGAAATCATCTGTGCATTACACAAGTGATTCAACCGTGGTGTATTTCTCTGATTTCCTTCAAAATAATTTCGATGTGATTATGCAAGCATATAAAATGGTCAATAAGTAGAACATAGAAAATGTAGTTTCTGATACAAAATTCAGTTTTTCCAGTGATTATGAATAAACTTGGGTAGTGAAATAAAATTATTTAGGTTTCTCTTGAGAACAGAGCAAAAGTAAAACAATTAGCAGCATTCCAGAGAATGCAGAATTTGGAACATGTGAAGAATGGGAATTAGTTGTTGATGTTCCAGGAGCAATTGCTCCCAAGGACCTCATATCTCTTAAATCAGCTAGAAGACCGTCTGCTCCAAAGAATTTATCAATTACTATATTCCTGCTTAAAGGAGTTTTAGGTATTCAGTTATACTTCTTTCTGCCTACTCTTTGCTGAAAAGATTTCTAGTGTGTCTATTACTCCATGAAAAACTTTTATAATGAAGCTCCAACTGGAAAGAAATGTGGCCTGTTGTAAGTGTCATCACCCACCCAAATGCAGGCTCCATTTATAATGATTCCAAAATCTGTTGTGTCTGAAACATGAAATATATAAAAACCGAAAACTGTTGTGAACTAAAAAATTGCCACATTCCTGTTGCTTGCTTTCTTGTGCTAGTCAGTAGTGCAAGGAAAACAGGGCCAGCTCCTTGATTGGGCACCTGGCTTGTAATTCTTAAAAACACAGGAAAGTCTACGTTTTCAAGTGTCTGCTATTACAATAATCTTGAAGACTTTTCTTCAAAACTTCTCCTGCCCCACAATTATTTCAGTCCACAATTATCAGATTCTACATGCTTAGAAACTTACTTAAGCTGGACTCCTAGCCTCTTGTCAGTATTGAATATTATAGGCCATATAACTGGGTTATAAAGATCATCTTTACATCTTACCATGAGATCTCAGGAAACTAGGCATCAATGATGAAAGCACAGTCTTAAAAATATTTATTACATAAAACGTGTATTATATATATGTTGTTTCTGCATGGAATTGTTACATCAAAATCTTTTCTATAAACACTTCATCTTTAGGATATTTCTCTTTCATCAGAGTTTTTGTACTTCATCACGCTCCTATACCTTTTTTAGCAGAACATTGAGGGCGTGTATCCCTCCATAGTCCTTGGGGCCAGGCTCACTGCGGCATATCACTGGAACTATAGACTCTACCAGGAAATCCAGAGCCATCTGGGTCTGTCCTTGCGGTTGGATGATTTCATCCTAACCCATGTTGCTGGTTGTTTGTTTTCTGCTAAAAAACATTTCTGTTTATTAGGAAATGCATGTTAGACAGTTTGACACTAGAATTTGGCACATGTCTTTGGGTTAACTTAGCCAAAGTGATTTATAGCTGTTTGTTCATGACCAGCATCCATTAGTGGAAAACGCTGTCCAAGTAAATCCCATGAGAGAGGAGCACAATGGGGGATTGTTAGGAGCTATCTGCACAGCCAGTGCCCCAGCCACCACTGAGTGCAGGGACAATTACCTGATGGTTTTCCTCTGGCCATGCAACCGTACAGTTAGGGACCTTTTTAATTCTATTCCTATTCTTAGTCTTCCTGAATTTTCTGAGATGGATAGAATTCAGTTGTCGGCACTGAATGGCTGCTCTGCAGAAGGAGTGAGCCAAATTATGGACTGCAATCTGAAGCTGTTCCAACAATTAGCACCTGATCCTCACGTAGTCCTATTAAAACTTCCTAATGTAGTAAGCATGAGTAAGCATATCATTACTCGATCCTGGTTGAGCATGAAACCTTCACATCTGATGGCATCTCTCATTTAGTGGAAATGAATGCTTTGTCCTGTACATTAAATATTAGATGAGGGAGGGAGGGAAAGGGGCAGCAAATGGTCTTCCCAATGCAGGCTGCAGAGAATGGTTGGATCATAGCCTCTTTATCTTGTGGTAAAACACTTTGTAAATAATCTAGGAGCTAAACTATATTACAGGAACATGGGGAGTTAAGAATGAAAACGGACCATCTGAATAGATGTACATCACAGTAAGTACTGACTGCTAACTCTGAGACAAGCTAGGTCATGACTGCCTTTATATTTCCACTGTTTCATGACTACTGACAAAATTTCAGAAACACTGGAATTCATTCAATGTATTATAATGGAGTTTTCTCCTGCAAAATTGTGAAGCCAAGTGGACTGATACCTTGCTTACCTCACTGGGAAAGCTCCTGACATGATAGGACACTTTGCATCAAGGCTTACAACTTTGTTGGGATAGCTACTAGGGCTTAGAAATAAACAGGCGCAAGGTAAACGTTGTCAGTTCTATGTCAAGTTATTAGTTTGAAAATACGCCTAGTAAGGAGCATCTCTGTAAAATTTAATAATTTATGAAGTCTGTGAGTTTGGGTTTTTTGCTTTGTTTGGTTTGGGTTGTTTTTATTTGTTTGGGGATTTCTTAGCAAAACCATGATTTTGATCCCAACCCCTTTGACCCTCTTCCCTTCAACTGCTCTGCTAATCAATACCAAGCTGGTTTCTAAGTAACTTTCTGGAGCTCACAGGTATTTTGCAACCATGGTAGCTGTGGTTTTTACCCCAAAGACACAGAATATAAAACCAGACTTAAAAGATTTAGCAAAAATGGTATATTAAGCAAGAAACAAAAATACTAACCTGCTATCCCCCTTCTCTCCTGAGCAAAACTTTTATGCCATAACACTAGCCAGCTTTCTCTCTATTCAGACATTTCTATTAATATCAAAACATATCTGTGCATAATAATTTTAATACAGAAATATTTTTAATAAGAAAACAATTTAGAAATGTAACAAAAAGAACCACTTAAATATCTATATTTTGATTTTTTTCTACAGTCCTTTATGTTTAAGAAAGCATGCTATACTTGAAAAAAAAGTTTAAAAGGATGCTTTAATGTCTTTAGCCTCAGTTCAGGGAAGCAGATACATATATATATGCTCTTAACTGTAGGTACTTTCCTAATCCATAAACTGTCTGTCACCTGTGTTCTGATACTGTAAGAAAAGCATACATACAAATACTAAAAAATAACACCCGGGGGGGGGGGTGTGTGATTTCGTATGCTGTTGTCAATAAAGTGGTCTGTATATCATAATATATATTTTTCAGCGCCTGGTTTTGATGCCAGAAAATGTCTTAGTCTTTCTCCGATGTCTCTTTCTTCCCCTGCTCTCTCCCCGAGTACGAAGATAAGCATTGACCATAATTCATCTTGGTGTTCATCTTAAAAAGAACAGATTTTGGGGGTTTTTTGGCTTCATAGAACAAAGTATAATTAAAAGGAGAAAAAAAACGGTTTTGAAACTACACAATCAGTACTCAGTGTACACAGTAAATACTTTTCATGTGTTCATGAAAAAGGGAGAGAACAACTGGAATGGTTTCAAAAGGCTACCACGTGAATAAAGGTGTCATCAAGAAACAGCAAATCACTTTGAGTACATTACGGGAATACTTCACCTTTCTCAGAAACACTAAGCATAGGCAATTTTCAAGAACCTCACCAGAACTTGTTAATCTTAATTATGTGCCTTAGCCTACATGCTAGGAAGATGGATTCTTTAGAAATGTTTGCAACTGATGGCAATCACAAAACATGAATACTTTGTACATGAATGCTTTGTAGTTTTTCAGTGTGATAGGCTCTTATACTTTCAATGGAAGATTAGTCTTTATTTTCAAATAATCTCAAGAAAGCTGTTATTGTTATTACATACTGGTACTTGGTGACTATATGACAGCATAAAAATTGCATGGGAGTTTTATGGTATGTTGTGGCAGAAAACATAATTTTAAGCACAATGGATGAACAGTGTGTGTATCCTATTACTTTGGTAAGCAATTAATAGAAAACCTTGTGCTGTGTGTTTGATTTAGTGAGTTGTAATGCTTTGTAGTAGATAACTGGCTAGCAAAGCCTTCCCCATGAAGTCCTGCTAGGAGTAGGTGCAGTGGTAAATCTCACTTTTCATCAATGAAACCTATTTAGGAGGAAAGATTTATGTTAAACTGCTTTGTGCTTGTAGCCCCGCTCAAAACTATAACCAGGTTTCTCTCATTACCTACTTTTCACATTAGAGTAGCTGTTGCTATCATAACCCCCCATCCCTGCCCCTTCCCCTTCACTGTCTATTGTCTGTTTTCACACTCCTCCTTGCCTTATAATCGCTCACTCACACTCATTTATCACTGGCTTACTCTATCCTGCCTACACTATCTCCCATTTTTGTCATGGTGCACTGGTACATTACAAATACAATTAAACCTTTTACGATACCACAGCTTTTGGCTAATGCTTCCCAGCTTCAAGGTTGAAAGATTTCTGATATTACCACTGATATCAGTTCTTTCCCATTTATCGGCAGTGTCCGGACTAATGCAGAAGTGTTGCATTAATTAAAGGAAGCATCCAGTAATGCTGCTGTTTTTGCCAGTCTGACACTGAATTGGAGCTTGATGCCTGCTCATGTTTTAAGAGCCATTCATCACACATGTCATCCCAAAGCAGCCAGCTGTCTGAGAAAAGCCTCATTTGCATTTCATCAGCTACACTCTCCCTCTTCTCCCTACCTTTTGTATGGAGCTTTGGCTTTTTTTAAAAGAGCATAGTCTTCAAAAGCAGCTTAGCTAAAATTAGTATTCCATTTAGAAAGATGATTTTCTTTAGTTCAGAGGTCTTAGAATTGATCTGAGTGGAAAAAAGTGTCATATAAACATAGCCACGCAATCTGTCTGTATAAAGAAATTAATGCATTATGGGAGAAGACAAAGATTTTTATGATGGATGGACTACACCTCTATTAGTTCTGTACATTAAGCTGTTAGAATTAATAAAACATTTCATTTATTTTGAAAGTTCCTTAAAGGGCATGGGATTTTAAAATCCCAGCAGCTCTGAATGATTCTGCATTATCGGTTTTGATTTCCTTTATTGTTAGACTGAAATTGTCTGTGTCAGATTATATTGAAGCCATTTTAGGAGGCCAAAGAACATGTGAAACTGTCTCAGTGTGCTGAAACCACCTGGAGAAAAGAGAAAAAATGAAATTATAAGCTCACATTTTCATTCAGTGACTGACTTGATGAACTAAGTTTTGCTTTTGTTACTTTACTGAATAGTGCAGAATCTGTAAGCAAACATGTCTACCATATAGAAAAATAACTGAAATGCAAATCTCTCTGAATATATCTTTATATATTAAATACAAAATGTTGTAGATGTAGGTATAGCTGTATGGTTATCTGTCTTAACTTCAACTTTTGCATGGTGTACGGACTTGTTTAGCAAAAAAAAAAAACCAGTACAAATTTGGCTCCCATGTCCCTTCGTATCTAAAGAGCAATCACACAGAGACGTTGTAGTTCAACACGATGTAGTTTCCAATTTTAAAATAAGAGCATACCTATTTCTGAACTGTATAAGAAGATTTCCAAATCTTTTATTCCTTAAACCAGCACTAAAAATCTATTCTCCCACGCAGTGAATGAGATACATCGTACACAACCGTTGTGGTTGAAGTTTTCTGTCACCAATGGGGAGAGACGGGGCATGTATGGGGAGAGACGGGGCATGTCTGTACAATAGGTGTCTACAGCCAAATTTAATTTGAGGGGCAGATGCTCTGGGGTGTGCTGGGCTATGAGGTGTGCCTTGTAGTTCTGCTGTCCTGACTGCAGAATGCACTTCCTCCTCTCTCTGGGGTGCATAACTAACCTCCAGTTGAAACTAGTATGCAGAGGGGTGCTGATGTGCACCTGGATCTTATTCTGACTGCCTCTGGAAATGGCTGGTGTATGCATCTGGAAAGATCCCACAGTTTTAACATAAATGAAATAGATTAGATGCTTAATTATTAGAGAACTCAAGATTCATTTCATGTCATGTGTATGTTAGGTGCTGAGCTACTGGGCAAAACCCAGTACTTACCTGAACCTAGGTAAATATTAGCCAACAAATACCTAACTTTAGGCATATGTACGTAAGTCCTGTTCATTTCAACAAGGTTTAGAAAGTGACTGTTTTGCTGAGTGGGCTGTATGGTTGAACTGTTTAAAAGAAAATGTGTATTTGCATTGGCAGTACAAATGTTAACTTTTATTTATTCTGATTTTTCTTATTTTAGCTGCCCCATTGGACACTGAATTTGAAATAAATGCATTTATTTTAAATCCTAGCAAAAGTTACTTTAAGTCAATTTCTCCAGCAAAAGTAAAGGAGAAGCAAAGGTCTCAAAAGTCTGACTTGGTGTAACAGTAAGTGTGGAAGGGATCCACAGTTCAGAGCAGCTTTGTGGTGGCATTCTGTGTGCTTGCTTGGTCAGCTCACAGTGCAAACATAGGATATGGCATCTCTCTTCACAAACGTGGCTTATTTAATTCTGTCCCCATGTTAGCCAGTGAAGCACTGGGACTGCACTAGGCTACTCTGACTACCTTTGGGGAGCCAAAGAAGGCACTGGCAATGAAGTGATTTGTAGAGGATAGAAGGTGTGGAAACAGCCAAGGAGCACGTGCTATTTCTTACTGTCACTGGAGTCAGAAGGTCACGATCATAGCCAGTGTCTCCTTTTTGGAGCTATATTTACACTGCATTTGAGCAGACTATTGCAACAGGGACATAGTTTTGTACATAGATGATTTACCTGTGTGCTTTGTCAGTCATGCAAAATGATCTCTCCACCTTAGTGTCAGGTGAACATTGGGCATCATCCGTGTTCCAAGCTGTAACAGGTCGCTGTGTGTGATGCATAGGAACTTTTTTGCCGTAATTCCAGGAGTATTTTCAACAAATTTGTTCATCAAAACCAAGAAATGAGCACAAGTCACCTTCATTTCTCTGTTTTTATCTGTTTATATTTTAGAGTGAACAAACGCGAAAGAAACACAAGTAATATAGATTTATTATAGCTTATTATTCCTTTAAAGAATCTTTTTTTTTTTTGCTAAACAGGAAAATAAATCCTCAGAGATAGAATTTTTCTATGATATATATGGTTGCAGCCACTCCCTGTCCCATTCTTTCTTCTGCTACATGCACCATAGCTGTTCTTTGTGTGACACCAGAGCTGCTCCCACTATTTCCACCATAGACATGGAAAAAACAGCAATAATTGGCTTGCTTAGCTTTTGTAGGTGGTTAAAATTTAATACATTTGTATCTATTATTCCTTATATAGCTCCTCCACAGAGTTATTTAATATCACATTTGGGAGTGTGCAGGATAAAAGAACTTGAACATGCACTATAATACTTTAATGTTTCCTACAATTTTTCAAATGACTGACTTTTAAATAGTATAGACATAAAGATTTTAAAACAAAATTGATTTCAATTTCCTGGTTTTAGCATATTATGGACTATCTCACCAATACCTTTAAACTAACCATGTATATATCTTTATTGTAAAATAGTAAAAAGGATCATCGTTGTTTCTTGACACCTGCTGTGAATTTAGAGCTTTTTCTGATTTTTTTTTTTTAACCCAGTCATCCCTCTGGGTTAATCACCTATCTATCCCCCAAATTATAAAACTTCTCCCTTGCTTTGACATGCACTTGATTCACTTTACTCGTTATAGATTTTTTTCCGCTAATGTGATTAGTGCTTTTGTATAGGGATTATTACCAGAATCAGATCTCCTTTTAAATTTTTTAAAATTTGTCATCTCTCTTTTGTCCAATTTATCAGATACACAATTATTAAACCTTTTTTTCCAATCTCAGAGCAAAATATATATACACACAACCTTATCTCTATTTCCAGCTGGAAAATAGGAATTATTTGTAAAAGTAATTAGGAAGGATTGATTCCTAATCAAATTAAAATACTTGGAAGCCGTATTCTATGAACCCAATTGTCATTTAAATAGTGTCTGAATTAGTACCTGAATAGACTAATAGTTCTGAAAGCAAAGCAATGATTTTGGTCTTTTATAAAGCAATGACATATAGAACTGAGCAAATACGTGACAGCAACATCATCGTATATGAAGAGTTTACAGTCTATGCCCAGACAAAGCATAGGGGATTAGACTTTGTCTGAGAGACTGGGTGGAGACAGCCTGTTAGGAGGAAGAATGAGAGTGGCAACTTAGGGCGAGGTGTGTGGGAAGCTGCTTTACATATAAAAGACAGCCCAGAGAGGGGAGAGGGGGTCCGGGGGGAGGGTCCGTGGCACAGACCTGCACCTGGGGGGAGAGGGAAGGTACCTAGCCTGGGAGGAGAGGCTGACATGGGGTTGCGAGACGAAAAGGATCGGGGAATGCCAGGGCACTGGCACAGATGTGTCTTGCCCTGCAGGTTTCAGCATGAGGTGATGTTTGTCAGGAGTGTGTTCCCACTGCCTAAAAAGATGACAGTCAGTCCCAAAGAACCTGATGCAGAGGCAGCAGGGGAAGGTCGCATGCACTCGGGGTCCCAGGTATGATGGAGGAGGAAGAGGAAACGGCGCGTAGCCCCTGAAATGAGGAGGAACTGGATCTCGGTCAGAATAGCTCATGTGTTTGCAATCCTACAGAAATATGATGTGTTCCCATCCAAGTAATTTTGTGGTGAGATTTGTGATGATCAGAACTTGCATGAGCACTGGGGAGGGGGGGATTTCCCCCTTAAAGTTAAAGATGGTAGTAGTCAAAAGGTGTTGAAATGGCAGTGGAAGGTACGACAACTGAGAGCGAGCTAGAGCCGTAGGCACCATGATGTAGCAGAGAGGCCTGTGAGAAACTGTAGGGGAAGAAAGGTGTTACAGTCTGTGCCTGGCACCCAAAAAAGAGCATCAGTCACTTCAGGAAGGAACATGGATTGCTGTGAGAGGAGAGCAGTCCTGGACACAAAGGCTGATATAGGCCTCTTCATACATTGCGGTAGCGCTTTCTTCCTGCCTTCATGCAGATTTTCTTTTTTTCCCTACAGCTTTGCTTGTCCTCTGTCTTGTTCACTGCCAAGGAATGAGAGTAGCCTGGGCACTCAGGCAGCACACAGAGAAAATATGAATAAGAAGTCTGAACTGAGGTAAGAGGAGTACCTACATTGCAATGAGATGAACCAGAAAAATACAGCTGCCAGGAAACCTATAAAAGGCTATATGCAACCGTTTCTCATGCACAGCCCCTGAGGATCCTGTTTGGCCCAAATTGGCAAGTTTTCTCTATATTTCTGTGCTTACCAGTTTTCTTGTAATAGCCGTACCCTTCTACCCTCCTTCTGTCATCTTTCTCTCCTTGGATTTCCATTAGCATGTTTTTCTGGTTCTCCTTGGCATTTATTCTTTTCTGGTTCTTCAGGAAGAAGACCATATGAGGCAGAAGTAAATAGAAACATAGAAATATACAGAGAAGGCTTGCTGATTTGAGCCAAGGTCAATTGCCCTTGGGTATAGCCTCTTGTAAGTTTTCTTTCTAAAGATTGGATTTCGGATTCCTAATTGTGCAATGTGTAAATGTGAAAGAGACTGTTGACACAGAGGATTAGAAAGAATTATTTTTTGTGAATGGAACATTTGTGAATTAAATTGTCTTAAAAGCTCTTCTATTTCTGTTTACATTTAAATTTCACTCAGAATTAATTTTAGAAATTAAAACTTATATTAAACCATTAGGAATTTAACTACAAGTCCAAATGATTGTCGCGGAAATTTATTTTCTTCATAATTACATTTGTTTCAGTAGGAGAAACAAAAATCGAAATTGAAAAAAGCTCATTCATTTGACAAAACAAGACAGTTGCTGTGACTGTTATAGGATTGTGGTCCAGACTGGTTAAAGCTCTGGAATAGTGAGATAATTTGCAACACAAAATACATATGCAAATTAGTTGATCAAATCACTAGACTATTTTTCCTGGTGCTTTAAGTAAAAGAAGGAAAAGGCAAGACCAACAGTAGCAGGATGTCAGAATATACATTATTATTGTTAATGCAATGTAATACTGAGCACGAGGAAAATTAAATTTTCAGCACTTGTGAGGCGATGGACAGCAGTAATTTCAGTCACAATGCAGTATAACCGAGATTGCATCTGATGCACAAGAGAATAGGGATGGCATTTATTCCATCTGACTTACATTATCTACAGTGTTGTCATCTGGACTTCTCTTAGAGGCAACAGCGAGAAAATATCTCTTACAGGACAACAATTCAGGTTGCAGATGGCAGGTTGGATCTTACAGCCCTGGCTGGTTCTCAGTAGAATATTAGTGACTAAGACAATTTCCAACAACCTGACAAATGTTAGGTGTTAATTATTATTTGTTAGACTTTCACACCTTCATATATTATGTCCTGGAGGTTTTTCAGGATCTTACTATGAAGAAAACTTTTAACAAGCAGAAGGCCTATGCTCATGCATCATTTCTTATCCACAATGAGCAAGACACTACTGAGATTAAGTCCTGTTAGCTGTCACTTTGAAACAAATGTTCATATTAGGCATAAGAAAAAAACATGCCTAGATTCCTAAAATTTGCTAAAATCAATTAATGTTTAGCAGTATACTAACACAAGAAGTTTTTTGTTTATATCTATATGAGGTCAAAGACATGGCAGGTATTTATTCAAGTAGCTTTGGCTTGACTCATACATATATTGAGGTATCTTATTTTGAAATTGAAACTGCTACTGGAAAGTGATCAATGGAAAACAATGAAAATGCCCATTTTGAGTAACAGGTATGTTGATTTTTTGTCCAGTGTCTGTTTTCCTCTCCAGAAGTGGAATATGGCCAAGGAATTTCTGTCTTTTTTTTTGAAGACTTAAATAGATAGCAGGAAATAAATAAATAATAATAATAATAATAACAACAGTGTATTAATTTAAAAAACAGTAGACTTCCAGATCTCCAAAAGTGAAAAAAATGTAGCTGTTGCTGTTTGTAGCCTCTTCTAATGACAATCCTTCTGCTCCACTGTTTATTCGATACATAGTATCAGCTCCTTAGAAAAGCTCTTTGGAGTTGCACTTAAAATTGCTGTAAAGCATTGTATCTGTATGGGACTTTATAAACAGGATAAGACAATTTCTCATGCTATAAACATGCCAAACGAATTAGCATTACTGACCGAAAAATTCTAATGGCACAAGGATGAGGTTCAGTTCTCCTGAGAAAACCCAGGGAAGGAAGTGGCCATCAAGGCAGACTTCATCACAGAACGACTCTCATTAATTTTAAAAATCTGCTGACTTTTTGGAATGGTTACAGCAAATGACTTATGAAATGAAAAATTCTTTCCCAACCCAGTGAGCTTTTCAATCAATGTTCTCCATGATGTGCTGTTTGCTAGCTGTCTCAATTCAGCAACCCTAAAAATATTTAGCAATATAAATGTACATTTTAATAGCTTGCTGTGATCTCTCTTTTGATATCTGGCTTTCATGATCTGTCTTCATCCATCCACAATCTCTGGTGCCATCAGTTGAAAAGTCAGTTTCTCTCAAGGGTTCACCTGAAGGCTTTTGCAGTACTGAGCTCCCCCCTAGCCCCCGCCTCTGCACTGCTCCATGTCCCCATCAGTCTCAGTAAAAATTTTTCTTTTTTTTCTCTCTCATGAAAAATATAATAACAATTTCTTCCTGTGCATACTCCATACTCTGAGGAGAAGATTAAATTAAATTAAAACTTAAAAGAGGATTTGCTGATGGCTTAGATTTCTAGTTAAACTGTCTGAGCTACAAATAAGTTTTATGCAGTTTATTGTTCTTTGGCAAATGCATCATTACTGCAAGTCTTTGCTAACAGACAGACTAATCACTGCTGAGGGAGAGAGGGCTTGTTTATTGACTGGCCATTACATCACTTGCTGACTACGTTTTCCACCTTTTTTCCACTGTCTATCTTTTTCCACTGAGATCTTCTGGGAAGCTGGCAGATATTATTGCTCTGGGGAAGGGGTGCATTTTGCACCAGGAGTATTAGCTATTTGAGGCATATGCTTTACACAATTCACAGGAATCATCAGTGTTAGGAAACCAGGTTTCCTATGTATTTCCTCTGTGTTTTCTTTACAGTTGATATAGAGAGGTGTTTGTCTCTCAGCCAAATGATTCAGATGCCTAAAATAGCCTGGTGTAACCCCCGGTATCATCCCCCAGCATCATCACTGCTGGTGATGAGGAGCAGCAAAGAGCAAAGGACCCTGCAGACACTTTGAATAGGCACGTGCTGTACTGTGCACAAGCTCTGTAACAAAGCTGGCTGCTTCAGCACGAATCTTTTTGCCCCTGAGTGGCACAGCTCTACATCCTGGCAGGGAAGGACACAGAACTAAAGCACCTGCAGGTGTTGATAGCCCTGGTGCTGTTTGCTGAGAGGACACCCAGAGCAGAGGTAGGTACTTCAGGCACAAATGGATTCTGGTTAGTTATAGTGTTAATTTTCTCTGGGATTTTCTATTTCTTTTTCCGTAGTTTTTATGTCCAGTTGAAGACAGACGCTGTGGAGGATTACGTACCTTCAATAAGCAAAAGCTGTTGGGAAAAGTTATTGTTGTGTAACATGCAGAGCAGTTTCTGATGCTAGAGCTGTCTGAGCAGTTTGCACTTGGCCAATGCGTATGCAGACTTCTGTCAGTCTCGTTGGCTCTGAACAATATTTGAAGACCACAATCCTCCTTGTCTCATAAGCTTTAAAGATATTTCTGCATTGATAAAAAATGAAAGCACATAGAGTTGGGCCACTAAGTAATTCATAGCTAATGAATAATACAAATGTGTAGCACTTGTGTGTGTAATAAATATTACCTTTCTGTACTAGGTAAATAACATCAACATGAAATGGTTTTTTGCAATGACTTACATCCTAGGCCATAATAAAAGAACAGGTTTCACTCTCTGTAGTAAATATGAACTTGGAAAATCTGCAGCAATAGGGATTTTCAGAGAACTTTCCCCAAAGGGAGCAAGTAAGATGATTTTAAAAACTTGCCCTACTGTTTCAGTTATTTAGGATATGAATGATAAAATTTTGAACAATAGCTACTTGATTGCATCCACCTGTAAGACACATATAAAGGACAAAAGAGGCATGGAAAATTCAGGAATAAAAGTGCAGAAAAGTTTGTGCCTTTACAATTTGCTGGCATAAAACCAATGCAGAATCCTCAAAGTCTGCACTTGTTTGTCGGTAAGAAGAGTCTGTTTGGAAGCATAGCTTGTAATAATATAATCCTTCCTATTAGTATAGCATGAATGATGTTCGACTGTGGATTAAAGACAAATGAGGAGAAATAGCAGGTTTTCAGAGTTCCTAGCCATGGCACCATCAATTACCCCTTGCTTAGGTCCCGGGAGGTCTGGCAGTTTCCCAGCTATAACTCCTTTTAGGCAGCATCTCTGTGCTGGATCTGAGAACAATAACCGTGCTACCTAAGAAACCTGCTGTGTGGGGAAGTCCTTGTGCAACAAATTAAGCCCAGTCTAAAATTATGTTGAAGGCAGCATGAGAGGAAGCACAAAATGTTTGTAATGAATCTGGACCTTTGCTTTTTTTGTGGCAGCACTGGCTAGAGATTTTATCAGCTAATCCAAAAATGGCATCCAATAGACTGAGCCAGTATTTGGGTATAAGCCTTACTGAATGTTTTGAGATTAATTGATCCAAACCACTGGTCTTTTTTTTCCTTTATCTTGTATATGAGCATAGACAACAGCAAAGACTAAATCCCCAAACCTTGAACTACAGGTATAACCTTACTGAAAAACATAAAACTTAATCCTGCTTGCCTTTCCCTTGTTTCACAAGGGTGTTCTCTTAAAAAGACACAACTGTAAAGTAAGAAAAAAGGACACTAGGTGTGGCTTGAGGTATCTTCACATTTTAAAAAAGTTTTGAAGGATATCATGTGCCAGGTAAAGAGATGTAAATCTGTCCCCTGGCTTTAGATGACAGATCCCTGTCTGAGCAAAGTGCCAGAGTCTATGCCAGTGATAGGCAGCCAGACATGGGGTGCCTTCTACCAAGGATTTCTAGGCTTCCCCTTCTTTTAGGCACAAGTGAACCATGGCAGCATAAAGGTTAAACAAAGCCTTCTTGAGACTTCCTCCACAAATACCATGCAATGCTAGTGCCCTTTTGAAATAATATTTATTTACATTACTTCTTGCCAGAAATCCCCACTCGGTGTTTTTTTTAGGTCTGGTGTTAACGGTTTTTGTACCTTTCCATTCTCTCTCACAATCCCCAAACTCCATGTTTCAGTCCTACCAGTCTTGCTTTATGGTCACATATGTGTTACAGTAAACACATGCACTGTTTTGTCCAAAGTCTTCCAAATTCTTGCAGTCTCAGGAGAGGAATACAAAGATGGCCTCAGGAAAGAAATCATAAATAGGTGCATACTTTGCAGTTGTGACTGTATACTTTAATCTAATTGAGCATTCATGGAAAAAAAAAATCTGCTTTATTACTTACCATAAATCCAAGATAATTCTATTTAATGTTCCTTTAACTGACAAAAAAGGATAAACATAGCTAACTATAAACATGACATAAATAAAATCTAGCATTACTCCCATTCCCCACCCACTGTCCCTGTTGGCTATTTTATCATATCACTTGATATAAAATTTAACAGTATGGTATATAAATGATCCTTTTTTATTCTTTTGCATAATAATTGGCTGGTTTCCAGTAATAAAGAATAGTAAAGCTACAATTTATTCCAAATCATAAACATCTTTGTTTTATATGTGGTTCTTTGCTTTTATTGTGGAGAAAACTGTACAGTGGCCAACAGAGAGCTACATCAGCAGATTGCAATAGTTGTTTGAAAAGAACTAGAGCCACTTGAATTCAGTCTGAATTTAGCTGACTTGGTGTCTTACTTCTTGGCTCAGGGAAGTAGAGGAGCTGCTAAAATGGTGACACAAATTGATGTTAATAAATTAGTACATTCATAAAAGGAGACTCCCAATTTTAGCGCTAACAGCACAGCATAATGTAGTTTAAAAGGCACACTGATAAATGGCTGTATTCAAATCCATTTCTGTGCCCTTTTGTGTTCTTATCTACCCCGGTCCAGCAGACAATTCAGCTTTTCACTAACCTTTGGCACTCCACCATCAGCAATAACCCATGCTCTCCTTTATATCCCCATAGCTTCTGTAATGAGCATCACCTGTGGTATGCTGCATTTGGAGCTGCAGCATCAGCAAAACGTACCTGCTCTGGTGCCTGCTGGTGGAAAAAGCTCTGTGGCTGGGGCCCGTGGGAACCCGTATGCATGCCCTAAAGCAATGCCAGGGAAATGGTTAAATACCTATCATCTCCAATGAGCTGAGCCTTAGTCTCTAATCCTTGTAATTGTTGCCTTAGTAAAAGGAAAGAACCACACATGGTCCTGAGCTGACAGAGTGCCTGGGCTGCTTCTAGCAAAACTCTAAGGTTGCTTGCATTTGTGATAAATTCTTTATTTGAATCAAATAGATTATTGTGGCAGCATCTCCATTTTAAAATAATTTATTTCCTTGAAATGTTAATTTTAAGGGGGTTTTTTTGTAATCATATGTATTTTTAAATTCCTCTTGTACATTTTGAAGTGTATTTATACTGAAATTGGAAGCATTTTCCCTTTAGGAATTTATATATATTTACCAATAGATATGAATACATACATTCATATGTATGTAAATATCTTCAAATTGTAGCAGCTTTGTAAGGGAATAAGCAGGCTTGTAATCATTTTAAAATAATAGCTGTAACAGTTAATAATGAATAGCACTTTGAAAAGGATAGATTTTGTAGAGCTATAGGCAGAATATAAAAAAAAAGAAATACTTACAGAAATGTCATTCCAGTTGTCTGAACTGAGTGCTTCTCAGTCATCCTTTCCTTTTTTCAGGGTTTTTTTTTTGGTTGGTTGGTTGGTTTGGGGTTTGTTTTTTTTTTTTCAGAAGACAAATCTAGCTGAGGAATTTAATAAATATATTTTCTTAAAGCAAAGGCCAGTTTAGCATCAAGACTGTTATACTCACTTGAAAACTTAGAGAGATGGTGTCAGGGTTTCCAACATGAAGGCACAAATTCTTCTGAAAACAGAGAAGCCTCCCAAAATAAAAGCTTTCTGTTGCTGGATTGATATGTTGAAAGAAGTAGAATTCAAGTCAAGAAACATCCCAGACTAAAGACAATGTTTCTAGTAGCAGAAATACAAGAAGATTACCAGGGCTATAAACCAAAAATCTTCTGTCTCACAATACAATTTACAATAAAGCAGGTAATATTATTTTCTCTTTCAGAAGTTCACTGAGACAGACAGCAAAGAAATAATGTATTTTGAACTGTCAGATATGCTTACCATATTTTAGCATCTCATTTATGTATGTCTGACATCTGATTTTGCTCTGGACTTTCCCAAGTAAATGTATGTATAGTTTCAAAATATTGCCTTTTAAAAAGAGTGAAACATTCAGTTATGTGATGAATCAGCAGATAACATAGGCAGAATATTCTGACTCTTGAAATTGAGTGACTGGTAATACTCCATAAATTCTAAGCCTGCTCTGCATGTCCTTTATTTTTTATTGGAGGAAGGGAACAAGCTGGTATGTTACAAGCATCACATTAACTAATATCTATTGATTGTGGGGGGGTTTATTCATAGCAAGATATGTATACTGAGGAACAAACATATCAGAAAGAACTCTGTGAACATGATAATCTAAAATCTTTTACTAATTAAAGGAATTTTCCACCTTACAACTTGGAGTCCTGGACATTACTTAGCTGAGAACATAAACAATAATACCAGGATTAATACGCCACCACGAGTGTTGAGGATTAATATGGCAATGGTTTAGTTCCCCCATACCGGCACAAACTAATTCTGCCTAGCAGGAAAACAGACCTCTTTTAGCTAAAGTGCTCATCAGCAAAGCAATTTATATTGCTTCAGACTTTACCCCTGTCTTGTGAATATAGGAGTTGGGGCTCCTAATTATTTTACAGACATTAAAAAAAAAAGGTCTTGAGTTAGATCACTTTATTTTCTCATCTTTTAAAATCACCTTACAGTTTTTGAAAAGGCGCAGGAAGGATGTAAAAAACACCCATAAAATGGAGCTGTGTTGCATTGTAAGGCCAGCAGCATTTCTCTAGTGCAGGGAGATATCCATGGACCACATGCATCTCAGAAAAATCTCCTGAAACATGGGGAAAATATGTGTTGTCTAGAAAATAAAGGTAACAACAAAGAAAATATGTAGAGACCAGTCAAAAGTCTAGTCCTGTTGTAAATTACTCTGGCTGTCCTATGGTCAGTGATGTTATGTGGCTTAGCCTGACTGAGTATTTTGCACAAAATAATTCGGATGCTTTGGATTTAGCTGGTCACAGGAATCAATCTGGATCACAATCAGTTGCTACAATTTAATTGCTATGGTTTAGCCCCTTCTCTTTCAGGTGGCATCTTGCAGACATCAGAGGCAATCACATGTGGGGAAATGCAGCCACAGAGAAGCCATGACAGGATCAATGTTGAAGTGAGATTCAGAACCCATTGATGTCAATTGCTTTCCTTTTCTTGGATCAAATTCAAGATTACAGTTTTTGGATTGGATCCTCTGTCCTTCAGAAATGGGAGAATTAGAGCTGTTTACACATACTGCATATGCGGTGGCCGTTGGTCGCCAACTGCTGCCTGCAGCGCAAGAGCAGCAGAGCTGGGTGAATCTGGGCGCCCACTGAGCTCCCTGGAGAAGGAGGCAATGCTGAGGTGGGTGTGAGTGCTTTCGATAAACAGGGCAGGAGGTGGATTCATAAGCTGCTAGGGGAGTTTTCTTCTCTCATTGGTTAACAGAACAGAAATTTGTTGCTTTCACAAAGATCTACTTCCTTAGGCCTTAGTGATTCCTTAGGAGCTTCCTTCTTATGCATGGGATTTCTTCTGTGGGAGAGGAGAACAAGCGTAGAAGGAACATGAAAGTGTTGTATAAGCTGGGGGTGTGCAAAAATTGCAGGGTTCCAGTGTTGTTGTTATTTTAATTATTCAAATAAACAAGAGACATAAATTATCTTGACAGTGCCTGCTGGCCACCTGCCTAGCCAAATGTTGGAGAAAATATGTATGATATATGAGGAAGAAATATGGTTGAAAATGGCACTATACTCTTCTAGTAAGCCTGGACTGCTATTAGTGTTCAATTAGTAATTGTAAAGAGATTTCTTCCTAAGCTGTTGAGTGGATTTTGAAATAGTGACCATAGTATCTAAGGATAGTTAAGGGACTACTCTGAATATAGTCTTGGCCTTATTAAAAGCAATGAGGATATTTCTTCTCTTCCCTCACTTGTTACTGTTATTCTATTTTGAAAGAAGCAAAATAAAATAAACTATTCTTATGCTTACTAAGTTCAATGAGGCTTTACTGGAAGTGCTTCTAACCTTAACAAATAAAATAATTTCATTAGTGAAACAAAGCCATTTAGTCAAAAAATAACAATAGATTTAAAACTAACAATTTTGCAGTTGTTACATATATTTATTTCTTTTCACCACTTCACTATATATGTTGGCTCAAGATAACGAGCTGCTTTGTCAATTCTAACAAGCTTCCACCCCCTGGTCTCTTGAACTCTTCTTTCTTGCTTGCATCAGCCTCTCAGTCTCACTGGTATCACTTATTCAGTATGCTTTCACTGACCAGGGAACGGGTACCCTCTTGATGTGCTACTTCCTACCATCTTGTCCTCTCTCAGCTCGCAAACCTGCCTGCTCATGCTGGAAAAATGGAGGATTTCTGTGGTACATCTTAAACAACAGTAGCATACAGTAAAACAACAGCATGACCTTCAGCCACAATAGGTTTCTGTTGAGTTGAATAGCCTGACACATGGTGATGGTTTTCAGCCAAATAAGTAGTGGCATGTCTTCTGAAAAGGGGGAAGTCCTATATTTTTATGATGAATATCAATAAAGGACTTTGTCTATCTTAGCAATTCTAGAATGAGAAGAAAAATGAGGCCAGGGTGGAGGAGAGGAAAGAAACTTTAAGGGGAAATGCTTTAAAGACTTAAACTAATTCCATATTCATTAAATAGCAAAGATTTCTAGAGTTAACCGTGAGCATATATTTACTTATTAGAGATGCATGGGAGCAAAAATAAGCTGAGGTGGTGTTAGAATAAGCAGGCCAGAAGTAAATTGCTTTTGAACCTCTCTTTTTAAATATTAAAATTCCTCTCAGTTGTATCTGAAATGTTTAATGAGAGAGAAAAAAATGTAGTCCATTCCAATCTTTTCCCCAGCTGAGCTACAAATTTGCTTACAACCTTATTGTTATCATGAAGTTAATAATCATGGTGACAGCAGAGAACAGTTAGAGCGTGTGAGACTTTCATTTCTGCTAGATTCAGAATCCTGCTAACGAATTCGATCAGCTCTTTTCTTCCCCCCTCTTCTTCTGGAGTCATGTCAGATGCATGCCACCTCTCAGAGCGCATTAAGCCTAATGTGGGATTTGAGAGTGTATAGTGTGCTGCCCAATGTCAAAGCTCTTTAGAAGACGAGTTGTTTGAATTAAACTCTTACATTAACTGTTTGGTGGAATGAAAATAAAACCTAGAAAAAGACAGAGAGAGCCTGACCTGTTTCTTCCCAAGGGCTTTACCAGCTAGGTGTCTGCATGCAGCCGTCGGATACGGCAGTGCCTGACAGCAACGTGAGCAGGAGTCAGGGCTTCTAACTCCGAGGACACTTCAGAGGACTCTCTGATCTCACTTGGCTCCACAACATATTTGATCAAAACTATTTCATGAAAACCTGTAAATAAGTTGGAAAATAAAAGACAGGCTGGAGCCAAGCTGACCTCCTCTAATCACCTAGTAAAGTATACATGACTTGTGTTCAAAAGGTTTTAGTCCTTAACCTTGTAGCTGCTAAGCCTTTCATATCACAAGGAAAGTGAGATTTTTGGCAATGCAGAAAAATCTATAGTCTTTCATGTATGAAATAGAAATACTGCATATTGTAAAAAACCCAACCAAGTAACCAACGAAAACAACCTGACACGTTCATGAATATAGCAGTTATTTTTTTCTCAGTTAGGGGAAATGTTGTTATAACATTCAAGTGAATGTATTCTTTGTCTCATTCAGAAGCCAGCTCAGCAGATAGCACATTAAAATTAAAGCTTTTTGCTAGGATTATGACATAGTAAATATGGCAGCTAGGACCAGACCAAAAGCACCTCCAACCCAGTATCTGGCCTCTGGCAGGGGCAAATTATGAGTGCTTTGGGAGAGTTTAAGAAACAGGGAAAATGTGGGGTAATCTTTCTCCAGCATAGTCTCCAAATTCTGTAATCTGTCATTAGTATGGAAGTAAACTTTAGTTTGTGATTTGATGAACCAAAAGTTTCAATTATATCACTGTGTTACATAGATATTCATGGACCTTTCCTTCATGATTTTATCTCATCTCTTCTTTACTCATTTATATACTGAGCAGATTAAAAAAATGCTACTGCAATGAGTTCCATCATTTAATTATAGCATGAGTAGTACTTTCTTTCCCTGAGTGCCCTCTCAATCTCCTATTATGAACAGTGAATTTTTTTCTCTTTCTCCATGCCATTCATGATTTTTTAGCCATTATTTGATTATATTTTATTATTGTATTATATTTATTTTAGTTTATATTACATTTTATTATATTATGCATGCTCTTTCATTTCTCTCATTTCTAAACTGTAGAGTTACAGTTGATTTAAATTCCCCCATAGAGAAGAAAGTATGATGATCATCCTTTCTGCCTCCTCTCTGTACCTTGTCTCATACTAAAATGTGAACTTTGAAATGGCATGACCAGGTATACAAATGGTAGTCAAAACATGGGCACAGTCTTTGCTGGAAGATATGTAGTCTTACAGGGAGCCCCATCTATTGCAGAGAATGTCTTCTTAGAATACTATCCTAATCTGACTACGGCAAACAGATGGTAGGGTGTATTGGTTTTGTGTGGCAAGGTTTTGGTAGCGGGTGGGGTTACAGGGGTGGCTTCTGTAAGAAGCTGCTGGAAGCTTCCCCTGTGTTCGACAGAGCCCATACCAGCCAGCTCTAAGACAGACCCGCCGCCGGCCAAGGCCGAGCCAATCAGCGATAGTGGTAACGCCTCTGTGATAACATTTTTAAGAAGGAAAAAAAGTTGGGACGGCGGTATTCGGCAGCCGGAGAGAGGAGTGAGAACATGTAAGAGAAACAACCCTGCGGACACCAAGGTCAGTGAAGAAGGAGGGGGAGGAGATGCTCCAGGCGCTGGAGCAGAGATTCCCCTGCAGCCCGTGGTGAAGACCATGGTGAGGCAGGCTGTCCCCCTGCAGTCCATGGAGGTCCACGGTGGAGCAGATATCCACCTGCAGCCCGTGGAGGACCCCACGCCGGAGCAGGTGGGTTCCCGAAGGAGGCTGTGACCCCGTGGGAACCCCGCGCTGGAGCAGGCTCCTGGCAGGACCTGCGGATCTGTGGAGAGAGGAGCCCATGGAGCAGGTTTTCTGGCAGGACTTGTGACCCCGTGGGGGGCCCACGCTGGAGCAGTCTGTGCCTGAAGGACTGCACACCGTGGAAAGGACCCATGCTGGAGCAGTTCGTGAAGAACTGCAGCCCGTGGGAAGGATCCACGTTGGAGAAGTTCGTGGAGGACTGTCTCCCGTGGGTGGGACCCCACGCTGGAGCAGGGGAAGAGTGTGATGAGTCCTCCCCCTGAGGAGGATGAAGCGGCAGAAAATAACGTGTGATGAACTGACCGTAAACCCCATCCCCGTCCCCCTGTGCCGCTGGGGGGGGTGGTAGAGAATCCGGGAGTGAAGTTGTGCCCGGGAAGAAGGGAGGGGTGGAGGGAAGGTGTTCTGAGATTTGGTTTTATTTCTCATTACCCTACTCCGGTTGATTTGTAATAAATCAAGTTAATTTTTCCCCAAACTGAGTCTGTTTTGCCCGTGATGGTAATTGGTGAGTGATCTCTCCTATCCTTATCTCGACCCACAAGCTCTTTGTTATATTTTCTCTCCCCTGTCCAGTTGAGAAGGAGGGGGAGTGATAGAACAGCTCTGGTGGGCACCTGGCATCCAGCCAGGGTTAACCCATCACATAGGGGGAGTGGGTGATGCATCAGTTGAAGGCAAATCCTTCAAATTTTTGTTTCGAATGCTTGATTTTACAACCTTGGTAATATTTTTCTAACATATATTTTCATACTTACCAGAGGTGATCATGACTTTTTTACAAGAGTTGTGCCAATTCACTGGAAGAGAAGTGTAATAAAAGCTTTTATAATCAGATTTTAAAGCATTATTTCAGTTTAATTCAACAAAAGCAAATATTCCGATTTGGGGGTTAAAGAAAACGCAAGATGACTAGGTTCCAACAGGAAGACAGATTTCAGTTTTGCAGAAAATTTGTTTCTCTGGAATTCTGATTATTCATGTTGAATATGAACATTTATCTTGAACATTGTATATATACAAAAGCATAAGAAAGAATAATATTAATAAACTTGTAAGATCCAGTATTCAGAAGTCAGGAAACATAAAAATTGAGATTGTGTCTTTTTCACTCTTCTATGTATTTAGTAACATACTAATCTTTACTTAGAACATGTAGAGTATCTTCATAGGAACCTTTCTTTATTCAGTGTACAGAATTAACAGCACTCCCTTACAGATTCCATATTTTGCTTCATCTTCTATGGTCAATACGAGGTCATAGGCTTTACTTAAGTGCAGTCTGCTAAAACTCTGTTCCAAAGCCAAGATTATTAATTCCTGATGGGCTTTTCTCTCATATCAGTGTTCTAGTATTTTAGTGCATTAGAAACATTAATGATTGTGTCTTCCCTGTGCAGTGACTGAGGGATGTTGGGAGCTGGCTCACAGACATAAAAGTTTAAAGTGTACACTCACTTTGGGGCTCAACTTCAGATGTACAGGTGGCTGGCTTTTCAGAGTACTTACTGCTGTTTTGGATGTTAAAACAAAAAAAACATTGATTAGGTTGCAACTGTAGGGCTCAACCATTTTGTCAATCAGCCTTACCTCCAGGAAGAAATGTCCAGCTAATCCTGATCAACTGTTTGCCCAGCGTGCACAGGAACTGGGAGGAATGCACAGGCTGGGCATCCACGTCCTGGACATGGTATTCCTCTCCACCTTGAATGTGAGACTCCCTTCGTCTCCCCTGCAAAGGGTTTACAGAAAGGCTTTTGATGCATTCCCAGAACAGGTGTGGTCCTCTAGGCTGAGAGCTTTGTCCCTGCTCTGCAAGGCTTGACTTCCAGATATTTTAGTTAACTGGAATCACATTTGAATTTACAAAAGTTTTTGATTTGTGTAAATTGTTGTTCAATTATAGAAGAAAAGCAAAAGATAAATCCAATAATCAGTGGCCCCCCTTTCCAGATTTCATAAAACTGCTCTAAAAAAAATGCAGGCATCATTGCTGTTCAAAGAATGGTCACTGAGTTTTTCAGGTGTGTGAAATAGTATCTATTGCTTTCCTTGGCCTTGTTGTGGAAATGGTAGAGGTGTTTTCACCTGAAAAGAATTCAACTTGAATGGAAAAAAACCCTCTCAACTTCATTGTTTAAAGTTCAGCAAAATTGCATACTACTCAAATAGGTTTTACAATGGAAAGTGAGAGAAAGCTTGAGCAGTAAGCAGCATTAACATGCTTAACAATGACAAATCATTAGAACTTCATATGACTTTCTTTGGACGATGAACCGATTTTCCTGTAAAAAAGTGGAAAACCTGTCCTATTGCAGCATTTAATTCAAAACAGAGCTTCAAAATTTTCTACTCCCTGTAGGCATTAGAAAGTGCCCTTGAACTTTTGTGATGTGAATTATGTAAATTTATTTGTTTGTGGTTATATTTCTCTCCTTATGTTCTGTCTAAATCATCTAAATTACAAGCTGTAATTAATACACTATTACTACATTATGTGCCAAAAGCATACATAAATAATGAATATATTTTGGATGTGTCTTGTTTGTTTTAAGCGTTTCACCTAAACCTTCAGAATTTCCTCAGGCCATCACTTGCCTTTGCCAAAGAACAGTGCTTTTACTTCTTGTGGAAAAGAGTGTAATATTTAATAGTAGTATTCCTTTTTTTACTACATTTGTTGCTGAGTTTTATAGTAGGAACTGTGATAGTTTTAGCAGAGCAATTGTTGATTTATTGGATTTGAGTTTGAGCACTGACTTACATTAAAACATAAATGTTTTAATCGATTGCTGTAGAATGATTTAGGCAATAGTAGTTTTCACAGGCAAACTGCAGAGTCACCTAGCTTTCACAGAGATTAACCATGAACTGACCCAACTCTTTCAAATGTTTACAATTAAGTATGTCATCAGAAATAAGGCTATGGCTCATCTACTATAGTCTCTACTCCTGTAAAAACACTAGTAGTCAAGTGGAAAAGATCTTCTTCCTTCTGTAGTTATTGGACATCCCCTCTGTATCAGGTTTCACATCAGCACGGCCACAATGAGTGCAAAACCAACACACTGCGTTTTATACAACTCCAGGGTAGGGCTTTCTATTTTTTCCACCAGCAGAGAATTCCCCTGGCTTTTCTGCCCACCACATTGTCCTGCTGCTTCGTTTGCTCTATTGTTTTTTCCTGCAGAGTGATACATTGCTGTATCTTCTCTTGCTGCAGCTGAAGTAGAGCCATCCATCATCCCAATCACCGGAACTAAGGACCTTATGGACTGGGAGTAAATTATGTAGCTTTGGGGGGCGAGAGAGGAAAAGAGCGAGAGTTTTTTGTGTTTGGGTTGTGTGGGTTTTTTCTCTCCCTGAACCTGCTATTTTACATTACTGTTTCCTTTTACATAATATTTCTGCCTTGCTTGGGATCATGATAAGGTAAATGCAGCAGAAGTAGTTTCATTATTTCCAGAATGTAAATGTAATCAATACAAATGGAGTTAGCAACTCCATAGCTGACTTGACTGTTGCTTGGATCTGAATTTGAGTTTCATTTGAGTCTTTCTTTTCAACTTTAATGTAATGCAGATGCAGACTTCACTAAAATAAATGTCCAGTAAAACATAAAATAATGCTGTATAGGTGTTCAGTCCAATTTACTGTTACAGGAAAGCTCCTCTTCCTATTCAGATAAAATAAGATCCAAGTGAGGCTCCTGGTTTTAATTTTAAAGTCTACAATTTATTAAAACCTGAAACTTTGCCCTCAAACTAAGTCATATCTTGGCATGTAAAATTAAGTCTAAAATCTAACTCATAAACTAAACCAGAGCCCAAAATAGCAGCAGTGTATACTGTCAAACTAGGATGACTGAAAACAAAGGAGATAATTAGGCCTAATTTTCACTCCTCAGTATTGCTGAGTATCTCTTCCTTCTGGAGCCTTATGCTATATCTGGTCTTTCACTTTAAAATTCTGGCCACCTGTGGTAGGGTATGGGAGGGCTACAAGTGGCCATTTCCTTGAGGTTGACCCCAGGAACCTTTATGAGCAAATCAAGAACTTAAGTATATTCCTGTCTTCTGCTGAACCCATAACCTGACTTAATTCTGCAGGCTGAGATGAGGGCTTAATAACAGCACCCTGTGCTGCCTTCCCAGGCTTTACACCCCCCCTCCCCCACCTTGTCATCTTTCTGACAGTAGACCTGAAAAATATTTTACTCTTCAAAATTTTTCAAAGCCTTAAAGGCATTTTTCTAATTTAAATTAGGCTTCAAGCTTGTATCAATTAAGTTGCTTATAAGGATCCAAGAGCTAAACTACAAAGAGCGCTGAAAGATTTGGCTATTAAGGTACAGATTTTTACTTCTAGCAAGGCCACCCTAGGCTTGATATCCAAGTTATGCTTCAGATTGCCTCTGATGTTCAGGGCATATATGAAATGACTGAACAAAGGAATAATGAAACTGCAGTTTAATGACAGAAGGGCCTTGTTTTTCATAGTCTTGTCATGGAAATTGTGTGTAAAAATAAATTGGAGCAAGCTTTGTCATTACAGTTAGTGAAACAATCAAAGATGCTCATATAATCTCTTTGATAATTAACTGACAAGTTTTAATGCCACCATTGAATCAGAGAACAATGAAATATCCTTTCTAGTGCTTCAAAGTAAAATGAATTTGCTCTGCATTTGGTAAGCTTACTCAGAATATCAATTTCAAAATATGCTAACAGCACTGTTTTGTAAGACTATCAACTTTCAGCTGTCCCTTTCAGGAGAGGCACTACAAGGGGGCTGCCCCTGTCATCAGAAGTGATTTAAGCTTAGATCAGTCTGGCAAAGGCTTGACCAAAAATCACCTTCTCTGTCCCTTAAAATCTGTTTTGTTGTGGGATGAAGCTGAGGAACTGGGCCCTGATGGGCTACGAGGCAGTCACACCTCCACACTGAAGCTTTGGCATAACATGTGAGGAATCACCTGTGCATCTTGTTAGCAATAAGTTCTAAGTGCCAGCATGTTTACCTAAAAATTTACTTTCTTCTTTGTCGAAGGAAGTGCTCTTCTCTGGGGCTCTGTACAGCTTATCAAATCAACAGTACCATGACAGTGACATTAATTTCTTTTTTGCTAGAGTATGAGTAAAAATTACGTGTACAATGTAATTTTTTTAAATTCCACTCTGTGACTAGGATCTTTGGGCAGGTAAACCTCTTTTTTACCACCTGTGGTATATACTACACCTTTTTTTCAAATTCATCCTGGTTGACAGACCATGATGAGCCATATTTGCTCCAGCCAAGGAATGCTATAGATATACTCAGACCCACAGAATAAGACCTAGTGCCTCTCTAATGCTTATAGTTCCAGGACTGTGTATAAGGATAGAGTATCGCCCTATGTAATAAAACTAAGTACATCTAATTTTGTGATGAATGTTATGTCTGTTGCTGATTAATGAAAGAAAAGCTGGTAAAATGAGACAGGAGAGGCACCCTCTATGTTAAGTGCTAGGCTAGAGGCAGTATGGTGTCTACAATCAGAGAGGTGGCAAGTACGTGAGGGGTTATAATGTAAAATGACCAAGAATTTCACACAGTGGCCGTCAACGTGTGTTTATAGTTTGTAGACCAAACTATATGCCGTTAATTCATTTATATCAGATTACTTTGACCCCAAAATATTTACTCTAAACTGAACTATTTAGAACTTATTTTTGGTAACATGAATTCATGGGTATAAGTTCCGGACAGAAACCCCTAAAGCCATTTCACACACCCCACTGAACAGCCATCAGACTGGTTTACTGCCATTCTGGACTGGACTTGAGTGGTGTCAGCTGCCATGAAACACAATTGATGTAATTCATCAGATTCACTAGTCATCACATTTCCCCTTCAGTTTTCAAAGGTAGATATTTCCATTTCCTCACCCCATTCCTTGATGTCAGAAACGAAATTTGTTATTTTACAGAGGACTACTTTATTTCCTTTCTTTACCTAATAAGGGTGTTTTTTTCCTGACAATGTGTTTGTTTTGAATATTCATTTCTTTGCAGCATCTTGCAAATATACTTTGTACTGAAAACAGAATAATTACATCTATTTCTTTTCCAGCTCTGCTGTTCTTGGACTCATTCTGCTGCTGAGTTGACCTGATATATTCTTAGCTAAGTAAGGCATGTTATTAGCAATTCTAATGTGCTTCATCTGAAACCCACATGCAGAAGGAAAAAGTTTTAAAAATATAAGGAAGAGTAAAATACTGATCCCCATAGGATAATCACTTTCAAAACAGAGAGAACATCATCATAGTCAGTCTTTTTATTCTGGAAATCACTTTGCTTAGGAGAACAAAAGGATTGGAAGAAAGAAGAGATATTTAGCTTTACTTCTTTGTTTTCACACTTATTTTCAATCATTGTTACCTCAGCGTTCCAGTTCCATACTCAGTACTCAATTACTGCTCTTTCTGGCTCGGATTTATGTTCTCTATGTTCTTATATTCTGTATCATAAGTTGTCCTGTGATGCTCATTTTTCCCTGAAAGTCTCAGCTGCTGGAGTCACGTTACTGTGTGAAACACCCAACCCCCTTTTCTCTCCCCCCCCCCCTTTTTTTATGCAACTTTACAGATCTCCAAGATTGTTCTAAAAAGCTTTAAAATTGTGAAGTTTTATGCTCCCAGCACTAGGACTCAACATTTTCATTTTTTAAAATATGATTTTAAATCCAAACTATAATTTAGGGGTCTGATTTCTGACTCAATAACCCTTAAAACCTGTTTGATATTTATTATCTTTCTATGTGATGCTATGAATATCTTAACATTTTTAAAACCTGGCATCTCTACTGCATGTCTCTTTCCACCATGAATGGCTGAACCGTAGAAGCTGTCACCATCATCACCAGTACCAAAAGCAAAGGGGTTATTATGCCACTTCTGATAACAGGCGTGGCCATAAGCACAGAGGAGGACTGGGGAACTTGAGGGACCTTTTTGTGTGAATTTCTGTTGTCTCAGCTGGAAGTTCCTGAAAGCATTCAGGAAAATACATTTTTTATTTACATCTAAAAAGACGTTTTTATGGGGTGAGTAATGCTAAGCTGTCTTCACATCTCCTGTCTGAAATCTGAGCCAACAGGATGCCAGGTAAAGGGACAATCTTGCCAATGTGTGGAAAAAGAAAAAAGGATGTCCTGGTTTCAGCTGGGATAGAGTTAATTTTCTTTCTAGTAGCTGGTATAGTGTTAGTTTTGGGTTTAGTATGAGAAGAATGTTGATAACACACTGATGTTTTCAGTTGTTGCTAAAAGTAGTGTTTATACTAACTCAAGGATATTTCAGCTTCTCATGCCCAGCCAGCAAGAAGGCTGGAGGGGCACAAGAAGTTGGCACAGGACACAGCCAGGGCAGCTGACCCAAAGTGGCCAAAGGGGTATTCCATACCATGTGACATCATGCCCAGTATATAAACTGGGGGGAGTTGGCCTGGGAGGGATCGCTGCTCGGAAACTAACTGGGCATTGGTCGGCAAGTGGTGAGCAATTGCATTGTGCATCACTTGTTTTGTATATTCCAATCCTTTTATTATTATTATTGTCATTTTATTATTGCTATTATCATTATTATATTCTTCCTTTGTGTTCTATTAAACTGTTCTTATCTCAGCCCACGAGTTTTAGTTCTTTTCCTGATTCTCTCCCCCATCCCACTGCAGGGGGGCAGTGAATGAGTGGCTGCCGCAGTGCTTAGTTGCTGGCTGGTGTTAAACCATGACAGAGGACCACTTTATATCTCCAAATCTTTTAAATGATGTAAAATATTCTGTTTTTCTATTTTAGATCCGCCACTGATTCAAAATTGCATATTTTACTTACATGAAATTCTGACAAGACTCCATTGTGACAGAAGTGTATAGGTATTGACTGAAACTTTTTGTTTGCCTCCCTTTTCTGAAGAATCCAGGCTAAAAAATCAACATTTTAAGCCACATGAAGTAGGAAAGCACCCTCTGATAATGTTCAGCTAGACGAATTGAGTGAGTGGGACTGTTTTTATGAGGAAGTGTTTAGGTAAATGAACACATTGTGCTTCTCTGTTGTATTTAATGTCTAGACAGGGAGAATAGAACAGTAGAATTTTTTATGCCATTTTTTCTCCAAAAACATATAAGTGTGTTTAGAGCATGCAAATCTTTCTTTTGATCTCTACTACTTACAGGAACCCCACTGATATAGCTCTTGGTGCCTCATAATCTTTAGTGCTTCCATCTTCAAATGGCTCCATTTCACTTCTCCTTCCCCCAGCAAGGTAGGCACTTATTTTTCCATTTTAAATATGGGGAGCTGAGGTTAGATTTTAGTACTCTTGATTCCCAAGAACTAAAAAGAACAGCCTAGAGGAAAGAATCCCAGGTTAGATTATTTTGGCTTAAACACAAACAGAACAAATGAACAACATGGTACTGGGGACAGGTCTTTGCTTTGCCTCTTTCCATCCAGCAAGTGTCTTCAATCTATAGCACTAGTTTAAAGCTCCCCAAAATTCTCAAGAGTGAACAGAAACTGATTTTTCTTATAGGTCAAAGATAGGCACTGGTCTGCTGGAGAAGAGTACAGAAAAAGCTGATCTGAGATGACGGGAGGAACATGTAGGAAAGAGAGGGGCTCAGAGACTGAGTCTTGCTGCTGCCGTCGCTGCTGTGGGACTAGGAAGGAACCCTAGAGGCAGTGATGCAGCTACTTCAATGGGTTGCCTCCCTGCAAGCATGGATCCTCTGTCCTTCAGCTGCCGCTACCCTCCTGGCTCTAGGTGATAGGGCAGTACCCGTTATGCTTCTCGAGAGTAGTTTTACTGGTCTAGAGCATCTGCCTATTTTGCCTTTCCCACAGCTGGCTTGAGCAGTTTAAAAGGGAAATTGTTTTGTGGATGCATCAGGATCACATGGAACAATTCCCATATTCACATTGCATCTCTGGGATAACTCCAGCCATTGTTTCAAGGCAACTTCATATTAGGAGATGTTTAATGTGTTTTAGCTCTTTTTAATGTGATTTGGTAGCTGGGCATAAGAGCAACAAATCAGACAATGTGCCATCAGTCAATTCACTGCATGCCAGGGTTTGGAAATACTGGCAGTGTGGCACCTTTTGTTTCACACACCCACCTCGTAGCTTTGGTGAGCTCTGCCTGGTCTGGCCCCTCTCAGCCTCTGGCTGGTACCACAGCCTCTACTTCCTGAGCTGAAGAGGCCAACAGGACTCGGGTGTGTTGGCTGGTGCCCCTGGGACCCTACACTGTTGCAGCTGAACTCAGGCCACACGTTTCTATTTTTCTTGATGTCCTCACAGGGAAAGTGTAAGTATTCATATTGGCTCATGTAGTTAAAGCATGTTGTGCAATTTACAGATAGTAATTTCTATTTGGTTTTGACTGGTATGATGTCCAGCACTGTCTGGCTGTTATTTTCCCTACAATGGCAGATCTGAAGAGGGCTCGAGAGCCCCGTACTCAGCTGGGACAGATCAGCATTGATGTGTTTATGTCAGTGAAGTGTTACTGTTTTAACATAGCTACAGCATAGCCCTTTCTGAAATGTTTGCTATTGTCAGTACCCATGCTGGTGATTACAGGGTAACTGTGCATTGTTACTCAAAGTTTCTTGCTTGCATTTATTACAGCCTTTCCACTACCCACACCCTGCTCCTGCTGTTTGGCTGTCATTATTTGTACAGCTCAGTAATGTTTTTCAACAAATCTGTCTTTCCCAAACGTTCATTTAGGTTTGCCTGAATTTTATGAGACTGACTTGGAAATGTTGAATAAAATTCTGACTTGCAACGCTGTCTAGACCTCTGCTAAACCTCCAGGGCATTGTGGATGACAAGTGACAGCTTTCAAGATGAACTTTTTCAAAGAAGAAGGTGTTTAATCCTCCTAAGGAAACCCCTGTGAATCCAAAATGGTAATGTATTTCCTTAAACTGTTTGATCTAGAAGCTTTTCTGGGTTTCTGTTCTCTGCAGGAAAGGTTTTGCCTCACACATATTTGCACTTCCATTTTTTGCTCATGTTTTCTTGCATTTTTGACAGTAATAGCTTTGAAATGTGTGAAGATAACTAACTGCTCAGAGGTCTAACTACATACTCAGGGGCTAAAGTACATGTTATTTAAAAGTTTGCTTGTTTGCTGGAGAAGAGTGCTTTTTTCCCACTGACTTAATTAATTTTTCCAAGAAGCAGTGCAGGCAGGGCAGGAAGGCGTTTTCACTGGCTGAACTGCAGTTTAGGCTGTCTAACAATTTCAACATGAGAATGCACGAGATGTAAATGCCCCCTTGGTTTGACTGTTCTGTCTGCTATTTTATCCCCAAAATATGTTATCCAAAGTAATTTTTCTGTAAACAATGAATAGGCTCTTCTGTAACATCCTGTGCTGTAAAAGGAAGGTACAGTGGGATAACTTCAGGCTCAGCAGAAACTTCCAGTTGCAGCAAGATACTGCAGATCAGCTCAAGCTGGCCTGCTTTGCAGTGTCTGGAAGATTTCTGGGGGTGTCCCTGCTTGCCTTGATGCTACCCGAGGGTGAGGCAGAGGCTCCCCAGAAGAAGCAGCAGGATGCTGATGTTCGAAACAAAGCAGTGGTGGCATGGCATGCTGCTGCACAAAGGGCACCCACCTAGGCAGTGAAGAGCACTATGCTGATTTGTACTTGCTGGTAGATACAGCCCCCCTAGCTGCTCAGCATTCCTTCTGAATGAGACTAGGAAAAAATCAGTGCTTTACTCCCCTCTGCCCCTTCCTCCAGATAAAATGTTTCTTTTAAAATGTTATGGGGTCCCTATGTTTTGCAGCAATACATACTCTACTATGTCCAAGTTACCTATCCTGTACACACGTAGCAGAGACTTTCTGGACTTCAGCTGGCAAAAATCTGTCAGGATTGCTTTTCTGTTGCACATTCTTAAGACTCTCACAGCTCATATATTTTCCAGGCAGAAATAAATGCACACAAAAAGTGCGCATGCACTATGAATCTGATGTGTTCAGGATGTGTCAGAATTTCTGCACAAGCTACACAGGTGACAAAAGCGTGTGTAGCAAGTCAGATACATTCTGGATGTACTGGATTTACTGCGCATACACAAATTGTCTCCACAGTGCATGCAAAAACTGGATAATCTGTCACAGATGAGTCATAGTCACTACACGTGCACTGCAGCGTTGAGATCTGGCTAGCTGTCAGCTCCCTCTGAGCTCGTGCTTCTGGGAACCACTGGTCTAAATGGATGGATGGAAAGTGCCGCCAAGGGAGCAGAGGCTCTGAGCGTGGGCTCAGAGGATTACCAGAGCCATACTAGGGACGAACAAAAATACTCAGCTTCCTGAATTCTGGTTAAATATCCTACCCATTGGATTATTTTGTCAGGGTACATGATTTCACAGTCTTTTGTTGTGTACTCTAAACTATTCAGTTCAAAAGTAAATTAGTGTGTACTGGGGAAAATGCCACATACTAAAGTTGTCATAAGAGAAATCAAGAGTCAGCAGCTCCTGTGATCTGTGTGATAGGGGGTGATTAACTGGAACAGATGCCTTCCCAAGGACTGCAAGGGACTCTTACCATGCTGAGCATGAAGGGGAAAAAACTGAGAATCAGGTATGCTTTTTAAAGAAAGTTTTGCTGCGCCTTTTTCTTATGCTACTGCTGGAAAAGTTAATAATGAATTACCAGAAATTGCTCCTTATGGTATTCATATTCTGCAATTGTGAAACTGCCTACAGAAGGTGCCTGACATGCAGACACTGTAAGGACTCACCCTGCCACTGTAGGACCTAGTTAGCTAGGTTCTTCTCTGTAACTTGTGTATGTTCAGCCACCCTATGGTGACACTATGATGACTCTGTAAGTCTGTATGTCTGGTTTTGTGGCCTCTGCTCCTTCTTGTTCAGACACTCGTAGCTGAGGGCTACTGATTTTGGTAAACTGTTGTTTCACCAGTGTGCTTCATAGTGCTGCTTCAAATCTACATTTGGAATTGCTTGGAAACAAAAGCAAAACAGTCCCATCAGTTTAACATATTCTAATACTAAAATTAATACTGTACTTAAAACTTCATTCCTACACAGAGGCTGCATGGAGGCACGTACAGTGAAGAGTAAGCTGTCCACAGTTCACTGATTTTCCAGAAAGGAGATTATAAACATGCCAATGCAAACAAAAGAGATTGATACATCAACCTCTGTTTAAATTACTTTTAAAACATAAGTGTTGAGGGGATAAGGCATAGATGGAAATAGGCCCCTGCCTCAGGAACGGCCAACCCACCAGAATGCAGAATACTGAAAAGGTCATCCTGAATTGGCATAGGACTGTATTTCATAAGATATAGGCATTATGTTTCTGGAACCTCATTTGTGTGACAAAAACTGTGACAAGAACAGAGGTTGGCACAAAATCAATATACTTGGGCAGGGACTGTAATAAATAATAAAAATGAAGAACAGCATGAATTTTAACCAGTTTTCATTACAAGTTAAAGCCAGTCTGATTTCCTATATGATCTCTTGAAGCTGCATAATTTCCAAAGAAACATCAGCAAAGGTATATTTTTCATTTTGGATGAAAGGTGCTAAGACAAATATCAGAGAGAGAGAGAGAGAGAGAGAGAGGAATGTTCATCACCTTCACTTGCACTTGGGTGTTACCAACAGGAACGGAGGTGTGGAGGAAGGGGCAGGAGGCAGGTGGGGGCCTGCCAAACTCCATCACAGCCACAGTCCTCCGGGGGCGAAGCAGCCTCGGCTGCTTAGGTGTTCTTCAGTCCAAGCAGACTGTTTTACATAGTGCTGAGGAACTTCTCACCCATGAGCTGCTGTGCAATAGCACAAGCCCCACTTCCAACCATCTCTTTACAGAGCCAGCTCAGCATCCAGATCCTGACACCTTCATTTTCCAGTCAAACATACCAGTAAATACCAATTAACGAGCATAATCGCCTTGTGTTAATCTGTCACTATCCTCTAAAATTTGGGCGGCACTGCTGCTGCAAAATGATAAATCCATTAGTTGCAATTTTATCAACCCAAATGGACGTGAGCTCCGCAGCCCGGCTCAGCCTGTGGTGGCAATTGTCTCGCCAAGACCTCCTTGGGCAAGACGAGTGACTCAGCTTCCCCGGTTTCCCTCCCCGAGGAGGCAGGGAAAGTCGAGCCTGGTCCTCCACAGTATGTCTCCATTTAGATTGACAACTTCCCGTGACTGCGGGGTTAACCTTGTTATGACAGCACAGCTGCAGTTGCCATCTCTCCCCATCGCACACGATAGCACAGCCTTCCCAAAGTAATAGCAGCTCTCGGAATCACAAATTACAGCAAGTGTTTCATTTCTTGTGTTGTTATTTAGCCCCAAATGACTCTGACATCAGTTTCTAAAGGCACAGACGTGCTTTTTTTGGTTTTCTCCTGAACGACAGGTTAGCAGGTCCTGTTAAACTGGTTCTATTTTGTTATTTTATAGTGAAAAATATGAATCAGTGTCCACTTTCATGTTCCTTTTTGGCAAGCGCTTTGTTACTTGAACACCATTTCCACCCTCACATCAAGAGTAATAGTGCTCAGATGCATCTGTACATCACTGTACATTGCATATATTTCTGCCTGTAAAAAATGCATCTTTAATACAAATGCTATTTTGAAATTGTGTTTTTTATTTGGCATGTACAACATTTTTTTTTTTATTAGCAGAGGATTTGGTTATATTTTTTGTAGAAAGACAATAGAGTGGTAGAAAGACTGATGGTACCCATGCACAGTGTAGTTTTTATTGCTGTTAAAATATTTCAGGTAGAGGGCATATTTGATTAGATCCTCATTTCTCAAATTCCCCTTTAATATTTTCCCTCTATCACATTACAACACTTGTCAAACACAACTCAGCATTGCAAGATTGGATCTCTGACCACTGATCATTTTTTCCAAGTGTTAGCAGACCACTGTATTCTCTCTTTACCTTCTGGATAATTCCCTAGATAAATACACTTTCTGGATAAACATCACTCTACCTTCTGGAGAACTATTATGTGATGTTCATTACTGCCCAAATGTCTATGCTACAATTTTATGCACAAAAATCTGATAATATCTAGGTGCCTTAGAACTGGTTATTATTAGACAGAAATAAATTTTGTGAGTGGATATTTTTAGTGTTGACAAATGTAGAGTGCAGCATTATTAAATTTCTTCAGTTGCCCTCTGTGTCTCAGGAATGTGCCAAACCCAGTACAGCTTTTAATTGCTTCATTCTCTACTCAGTAATTTTCCTGCTGTTATTAGCGTGGGCTGCTCAGCAATCACTCGGAGCCAGGGCGTTTATCAGAGATTTCCTTTGTGTAGTGTTTGTGTTCTGCCTCTCAGTGCTCTGTAACACAGTTCTGCACATGAATTTCTGCTCTACACTGAAACTGGTTCCAACTGGCACTTGCAAGAACTCAGGGAAAATATATTTCTTCATGAAACAGGTCTTACAGCTGTAACTGGACCATATTTCTTAGATGGCTGTGCAAAAAGAGCTGAAAAGATTTGGAAGATCTGTTAACACATTGTAGACATGATTTTCAGTCATGTGGGGAGGGAGGAAAGCAGGAAGGGGAATACCAGCATCAAGCACCTGCAGGCACTGCCCTGGGTTGCAGAATCCTGGCCTGTACAGTCTTATCCCTTCTACAGGTATCTTCTTTCCATCTATCTATCTCACACAGAGTTGCAATCATTATAGCTATATAAAATGCAGTGGGACAGAAAATCCACCCAAATAAGGGCAAATCATGAACTAGAATATATAAACCAAGATACAATATATCTTGGTTTCATCAAATTGCAAATAACATTCTATTTATTGGAAGTCGCAAATCTATACACTCTGCTGACATGAAACCATGTAAGAACATAATGATTAAGACTGATTTACAGCTATATCCCAGCAATGGATGCACAGTGTTTGGACCAAATTCAAATTTTACTGCAAAGTTCAAAATTAGAAAAATAGGACCAGTACTACATATTGAAGGGTACTGACTTAGTTGACAACTTGTTGTCACTATTCTGGAGATTGTATTAGATCCAGAGTGTCATAGTCTTTGGGCTGTGATGCAAGACGATTTCAGCACAGGGTGGACAACCAGCTGTGGAAGGGCATGGTTGTGTGTCTCTGGAGGCAGCTGCAAAGTAACTGCCTTGCAAGTTAGCAGATTCATATTGAAGGGAGGAAAGTTTAGTTTCTTTCCTTGAGGCAACCAATGCAAGCCAAAATGGAAATGAGAGCTTAGGCATTTTGGAGACGTCCTTCAGAAATGCATATCATAATAGCAATGTCTTCTCTAATTGATTACGCAGTCTGAATCTTTGCCATTAAGTGCTTGGCAAAAGTATTATGCTCTAGCTCTCCCTACTGGATTATTATTACAAAATTTCTGTATTTAATGGGTGCAGTGTATCTCTGTGTTAAACAATTAAACAGATAATCCAAGCATCTCACTGTAATGTATAGATGTTTCATACTTTATGTGCATTGCAACAGATATGGCTATGGCTTGTTTCTTTATTTTGCTAATTCTTCTCATTTTGTAATGTATCAGAAAAAAGTATGCTGTTTCTCCTGCTGCAGTTTATGAAGAGTCATTGTAGAACATGAGAGAGTTTCCTTCGGCTGTAATTTCCAAAAGTACCTAGGTGATTTTTAAGAATTTAAGGTAATTTTTCAAAAGCGAGTTAGGCTCTTAGAAGCCTGAACCTCAGTGGCTTTCACTGAAACTTAGTTGTCTGTCTGAAAAATCTTTTAGTTATGTTTAACTACACACTGTTCTAATTTAATTGATTTTTGAAAGCTAATAGAGGGACTAGTCTACACAGATTTCATGTCTCTGCCATACCCAGTTGTGGTTATCCACTTTTTCCAAGGGAAAAAGCAAGCAGAGATATTTTAGGTGAGTTAAAATATGCATAGGTTATATTTTGCCTGTCTCTCCCAGTATGACATCTGACATATCAGGACTTAGCTAAGAGAAGGCAGCATCTTCACAGATAAAAATTTGATTAAAATATGTTTACCCACATATTGCAATAAACTGGTCTTTTCTGGCAGCAAGATGACCTTTTTGACTCATTATGCCAAAGAAAAAAATGTATTTCTACTTTTACCCATGTGATGAGCTAGTGATGGGCTTATAACGTAAGTTTCACATTTCTTCTGAGGCATGACATCCACTGAGAAAGTTTACAAATAATATAGTCATATACTGTGACTGTAAATGCAATAATTCTCTTTATCAAATAATTTAAGAGAACAAGTTTATTGGTTTTTCATTAATTGCTGCTTCACTGCAAAAATCTGTACAACAAAACAGAATGTTTTTCATGTATCTATGGTCCGTAGTAAATATCACTGCAAGAATTTGTCCTACTTTCAGCTGGGATAGAGTCAACTGTCTTCCTAGTAGCTGGTACGGTGCTATGTTTTGAGTTCAGTATGTGAAGAATGTTGATAACACTGATGTTTTCAGTTGTTGCTCAGTAGTGTTTAGACTAAAGTCAAGGATTTTTCAGCTTCTCATGCCCAGC
The DNA here is from genome assembly GCF_026419915.1 of Harpia harpyja. Taxonomy (NCBI): domain Eukaryota; kingdom Metazoa; phylum Chordata; class Aves; order Accipitriformes; family Accipitridae; genus Harpia; species Harpia harpyja. The sequence continues at coordinate 31,662,184 of NC_068947.1, forward strand.
CAGCGAGAAAGCTGGAGGGGCACAAGAAGTTGGCACAGGACACAGCCAGGGCACCTGACCCAAAGTGGCCAACGGGGTATTCCATACCATGTGATGTCCCATCTAGTATAGGAACGGGGAAGTGGGGGCTGGGAATTGCCGCTCGGGGGACTGGCTGGGTGTCGGTCGGCGGGTGGTGAGCAATTGCACTGCGCGTCATTTGTACATTCCAATCCTTTCATTATTACTGTTGTCATTTTATTAGTGTTATCATTATCATTATTAGTTTCTTCTTTTCTGTTCTATTAAACCGTTCTTATCTCAACCCACAGGTTTTGCTTCTTTTTCCTGATTTTCTCCCCCATCCCACTGGGTGGGGGGGGAGTGAGTGAGCAGCTGCGTGGTGTTTAGTTGCTGGCTGGGGTTAAACCACGACAGAATTGAAGTAATTTTATTATCACTATAAAATCCATAGGCTTGACTTCACCCAAACTAAATGAGATATACCTATCCTGATAAATTTAAAAAAGGACCAGAGACCAATCCCTGTATCTGAAAGCAAGAGGCACTGAAAGTCTAAAGTCCTCAAGAACATGGCAGGCTTTATCTGGGCAGTTTGTTGGTGAGGGCCATTGCAAACTAAGGGAATGAGATAATGATTAAGCATGTAGAGATCAGGGGACCAGTGTACAGATTTGCTCTTTAATCCTTTTTCTTTCTTTCTTTCTTTTTTTTCTTTTTTTTAAGCACAGTAGATATTCTCTAGAATGCCTAGAAGATTAATCCTTTAAATGTACACCATCAGATAACTGAGACCCTGATTCAGTCCTGGCTCCTCGTCACCTTATTATGCATAATGTAAGGCAGTTCACTCCTGAGCTGTCTTTCACAGCAAATCGGCTAATTCTTTTTGAGGGGAAAATGTGATGCAACTCTGGGAAATGGTCCTAGAACCACCCCTGTACCATATGGATGCAACTGCAGCAGGTTGGACTCCCTCAGTTCTCTGCACACCTCCAACACAATTACTGCAGTCTTTGCATCCTTACCTACTCCTTTGTATCCTCATGCTGCACCCAAAGCATTTTAATTAAACTCTACAAGGAATAATAATTCTTTTCAGTGTGGACATGGACCTTTTACCTGAGATAGGCATGGTCCATCGTGGGGCAGGCATGGGTCTCTCTTTCTACCACTGCACATGGGGACCAAGAATTTTGCAGTGGAGTAGATGCTTTCAATGATATAAGTTTAACCATAAGAGATGCCAGGTACAAACTGACATTTTAGATGGGCTGAGTTTCTGAGCAATCTGTTTCTCCATGAGCAGAACAAGGGCACTCCTAGTTTAGGCACTTTAGTTTGGTACTGGAATATACATTTCCTGAATCTGAGCTAGTGTGAAATCCAGCTCCTACACTAAATTTTCATTAAATTAATATTTTATCCATTATATTTCAATTTTAACCTAAAAACATTTTAGCAGTGACATTACTGAAAAATATCTGGGCCTATAAATCACTCATTCTGTACAGAGCCTCTAGTTCATTCTCTTTTTTTTTTAATTTGTCTTGCCACTTTAAATGCCCATTAATTGTATTAACATGTTTTACTGACACAGGATGTTTACATAAGATAAAACAGTGGATTAGATCAAACAAACAGAGATTTTTCTTTCACCTAAAAGTTTTTTGAGAGGTATTTGATAGTGCTAAAATATTGGCTTGAAGTATACACTCTTCATTTCAGAACTGCTTCTTAGTGGCCAGCAATTCAGAAGGGGCAGGATTTGCAATGGAGCTTAGCATGAGCTCCCAAAGCTATGCAGTGGCAAGAAGTGGTAAAGGTGGTATCAACTGCACAAGGAACTACAAGCATGGGAAAGGACTGAGCTGAAGAATATTAGCTTGACTCTATCTACAAGAGGTTTGGTCCAACAAGAGCAAGATATTAAAAAGCTACAGAAGATATAGAGAAAGGAGAGAAAATAAAGCTAAGCTCTGAGTAAAAAATGCCATGTATTTTAAGAGAGACATATAGAACACAACCTGTTTAATTTGTGGAAAAGCAGGTTGAGAGTTTACTTTTTGATTATGTTGATAATCTCTCCCAGTGGAAGAATGTCTAGGTACTAACTGCTCTGTAATACAATGGAATAAAAACAGAGCCAGGATGTGCAAACTACAGCTGCATGAATTCACATGAGAAATAACAGAGTTTTGATGCAAAGGTGATTAACAAGTATAATAAACCATGTGCATAAGTGATAGATTTTCCATTTCTGATGTCTTTATGTTAGTCTCTAATAAAATAACTACTTGGCTTAAAGACATTCACCTTAGCAAAGCTCTGCATTAGCATAGCCATACTGCTTCTGTGACAGCTTGTTTCACAAGTGTATTGGACAGTATAGAAATGGATCCAACCCATTAATGCAATTAGTTGTGAGCTGTAGTCATATGTTTGAGAAAGAATCCAGCCTGAAGATGGAAGAGAGGAGCAAGTGTATAAAGCCATCTGTCAAGATAGGGAGCTGAAGTTTAAATGGGTGTGTAAATTTTTGCTGGTCCAAAATAATAACCCGTATCACCTTTCAGCTAATCAAGTTCTTGTAATATCAGATGCATAGAAAAATAACTATACATATAGAGCTGTTGCCAAAAGATCTTAACTAGTACTTGATGCTGAGCTTGCACCTTCTTTCAGAAGAATTTTAAGGTCGTTTCTAAACTGGCTGTTCTCAAATTGGGCAAGTCCCCTAGGATCCAGGAAAACTCCATCTGGTCTCTACTCTTTCTTCATTCCCCCTTTCCGTCTCCTTTTTTCTTTCCTAAAAAATGCTTTCATCTCTGGCAGTCACAGGGGAATATAAGATTTACTCTGACCCAATTAGGGTAAAGACACAGAAAGCAAGTGGGGCACAAAGGCTGCAACCTTAAGTAGGGGTTGCACACTGTGCATGTGTAGGATGGGAGAGAAGAATATAGATTTTATTGCAGAGAAAAAAGAGCCTGCCCTTCTGCTTCTGGTTTGTTTGGGGTTTTTTTTCCTAATTATGACCATGAGCTTCTAGATGCATGTGAAAAACATAAAGCAGTATGTTGAGCTGAAAAGAGCAAAGGCATCCCAACCTTATAGTAATATCAAGAGCCACCTACAGAATTTATGGCTTATTGAATAGACCCCCTAAGCCTATATACATCTCATGTGACATAGAATTATAGTGTTTAAAAACAAAACTGTATACCTGCAAGAAATTGATGAATGGAAGGACAGAACCGTGGAGCACTTTATCAACCACCTGGCACTTTCAGTATAGCAACCAGTAAAACCTCACTCATTCTGACAAGGAAAGAATCATTAAAAATATATGCATCTGGTGGAGAAACTGGGCTAAAGATGGCCTACTAATGGCATCATATATCAGTATGTGACCTGGTGTGGAAAAAGAAAAACCTGCAGAAAACATCCCTTTAAGAATATTTATAGGAACTAAAAGAACTTCATTATATCATCAGATATGCCATAAACATGTCTTAAAAGCATTTTAGATAGCCTATTTAAGGGAAATAGTTTTTTTAATAGTATAATCTAAAAGCAAACAGTTAATGGGGGCTTGAATTGAAACAATATGCTACAAAATAAGCCTTATAACAGCTGGATAATCACATTGCTGCCAAAATTTGTTGTCACACTTTTATGATTAATATATCCTGCTGTTTGATTGAACGCATTTTATGATCCTTATATGTATTTCATGTAAAACCCACTTGCATGATGCTTACATGTATTTAACATAAAGCCTGTTAGGTGACAAATTTTTTGTCGTCTTTTGCAAGCAAGATTTGGAAATAAAATATCTGCTGCCTGATCTTTGATCCATGATCCTCACTTGTAGAGCAGATTTGGACTGCAGTAAATAAAAATAGCATTCTGTGTGGGCTGTGACTAAACTCATTTCAGCACATTTGGAGGGTGCTAAACAAGTCAGCCCTCATTTGCTGAGTTTCTGACTGGAGTCAGGAAAAGTGAGACAATGAGGAGCGAGAACAAAATGTCCCTAAAACATATGCATGAAGCAATTTTTTTTTTTTCCTTTTCCCCTATGGCTTACTGACAGAAGTGATGTATCAAATGTATTTCATGATATGATTTATTAATACTGGTAATTTGAGTAAGTTCAAACAATATGTTTTTCACACAATGAAACAATGATAGTACATAAATATGTGGGTGTACATTTGTTCTGAGCACAGGCACAAAATATACAATGAGTATATTAATCCAAATAAATTGTCTTCTAGAAGGAAAATGTGCTGTCAGCCAAGGACCATGTGCATGCTAGACAGCTGTTTCACAGAAGGGATGATTCTAACACATCAGTACAAGAGAATGGGACTTATTTGGCCCATTTCTTCAAGCTGTGCTTTTCTGTTGTGGTTGTTTCCCTTTTTTTCTTGTCTCCCTTTTAGCACACTGAAGATGGGTAGGAGGAACAGTTGTGCTGCTCACTCTATTTCACCATGAGTTTTGCAACAGTTTTGTTTCTGTTAAAGTTCTAATGAGTGGAAGACTATGATAATATTTCAGCATTTATTTTAGGGAGAAAAAAATTTTCTAAGTCTTGTGGCTGCAGAAAGCACTTCATAATAAGATCCTTCTGCCTTTAAAATGAATCAGAGTAAAGAAAATGTAGTTCAGAAATTATTATAAAGTTGTGAGTGTACATCAGTTGGATGAATTTTAGAGGGGAAAAGAGAATAAAGGGAGATTTGATTTATCATTTTAAAACACTGGTGTATTTTAAGTCTGTAAAAAGAGGAGGAGAAGAAGAGCCAGGAGAAAAAAAATCAGAAAAGGTGGTAAAGAAGAGGTGAGGACATGGAAAAAATGAATGACAGCCAGAGACTGATAATGAAAATAGGATACCAAAAGTGTTTTTGTATTCTTGTCTCAGTCCATTACTCTGATCAAATTTCTAGACTTCACTATCCTTAAAATAAAATAAAAAAAGATTTACTAGCTTCCCAAATAAAGCCTTGAAATAAATGGTGAAGTAGTATGAGGGAAAGGAAGAAATGATAGGTGAGAGGCTTTTTGTCAAGTATGTAGTGTGCCACAGAAAAAAGAAGAAAAAAAGGTTTTAAATTGTTCTGGAAGAAATGCAAGGTATCTTTACTCTGCGCATTTTTCCCTTTAATAGTTTAAGAGAGGATAGGCTGAGAAGAAGAATCACATTCTTATGCCAGTCTGTTCAATATTAGACAGAGGCAAACTTCTCTTTTTTTTTACAGGCTTTCAAATGCCTCTCTTACAGATATGAAATGTAAACTTGTGTATATACACCTAGAGCAAGATGCACAGCTCTTCTGCCTCCCACTGATAAATCAAGGCAAACAAGCTATGCTATGAGACTGCTTGCTCCGCAAACCATTCATGTGGCTCAGTGGATAGCGCGGAAAGGCAGCTGTTGAGGTGAGTTTGAGAAACCTGTGTGAAGAGGGGGTGCTGACTTTCAGATAAACACTGTTTTAAAGCTGTACAAACATCTGAACTGGTGAATACTACAGCATTGGCAAAATAGATGAGAAAAAGTATTTTCTCACATTAATTTTTCTGGTGTTCTTGATTCATTGCCTGCTGCTGAGTTGCATAGCTGAGCACATATACCTTGTAGATAAATTTAATTGATGTATAGGTTTACAATAGCATATTATAGTATATTATATCAGAGCTCAGGGGTGGGAGCAACCTCTGTAACAGACTATGGGCTATTCTATACATATTCTTATCTGTATAATTATTTTTAGGAAAGCCATCTATATTTCTAGTATAGTCCTGTAGTGCAGCTGGGCAGGCTGTGTTACTTTATACTAGACCATGTGCAGGCATAAGCCTGAGAAGTGCTCTTCTCCAGATACTAATTTTTCATTTGTGCATCTTGAAGTTTCAGGTCATCCTCAGACAAGCAGAAATCTAGCTTCTTTTTAAAGTTCACAGTCCGGAATACTGTTCTGGTATTTGGCAGAAAAAAAAAGAAATACATTTTCTATGAATGAGAATAAGAAATCATAGAAACATAGAATCATTTCGGTTGGAAAAGACCTTCAAGATCATCGAGTCCAACCATTAATCATGCCCCCTAAACCCTGATTTTTATACTTATTTTTCATTATCCATAGTTTAAGGTGCATTAGTATTGGTCAGGTGCGTGAATATTGGTCATATAGCTAAGTCTTTAGTACTAAGAAATAGATTTCTGGCCTATCGCATACGAGGGAAGCAGTAAGGAATTACTCTCACTGGCAGGCAAGTAATCAGAACATACCCATGTTTTTCTTCGACACTACTAAATTTAGAGAAGGAATGTGAGAAATTGACTTCATGGGCATGATGTTCCCTCTGAGGCATGCAATGAAGTGTAGATTGGACAGAGATAATTCACTTTCCTACTTTTTAGCCTGGCCTCCTAAAAAAAGGAAGTTTGTGTTTGTATGCTGTCCCCTGTGTCCGCTCTCTTTCTGTTTTCTGTTAACGTTTGGACCCATGGATCTGTTTTAACTAAATGGGATGGAAAAACAGAGATTTTACAAGATTATTTCAATTCTACAAGCTTTGTGACAACTGAAAACTGTTGGAAAGATACTCAAATTAGTGCCTCTAGCTGAGGAAAAGTCTGAATAACTTGCCTGTCCATAGCTATGTATGAACAAGTAATCAGCAGTGGGTTGCACCACATTCACCCAGTCCATCCTGCCAAGGATATGAGGAAAAGCAGTGGGGCAATGCAGCTACATGGCAGAGAGAGGGGAAGCAGCAAAAGCAATTTTGATGACAGAGTGCAAATCTAAAGGAAATCAGTCTCCAACACTGCTGCATCTTGCTGATGTTTTTATTCAGTTTTATATTCCCTTTATTATGCATATAGCAATGCATCCACTACAGAGATTGGGGGTTTTAAATAGAGTCTTAGAAGAAGGAAAAGCTCCCCTTCTGAAACCCAAAATCTTTGCCATGTTTGTTCTAGAAAGGCTGTTTTATGATGTTCTGGGAGAAAGAAAAGGCTGGTCATCCTGTTCTTTATTAAAACAACTTTTAAATGTTGATCTTAAATCAGTTCATAGAAGGGTACTGAGGGGTGGTGTACTTTTCCCTTTATATAGAATTCAGAGTAAAACTATTTTTTTCATGAAAGTTCTCATTTAAACATTTATCTAGGCTTGCAACTGAATGGTGTGAGGTAGATATATGGCTTTTCACAGGAAACAAAAAGTAGATATTGAAACACAGCATTAATGCTGTTGCAACAGCTTTGCAGAGTTGCTGGGTGAGCAAGCTAAACATTTTCTGAAGTGCTTAACACTATTGGCTGCAGGTTGATTATCGAGGTTCCTAGGCTCTACTAATAATAACATACTGGCACATAAAGTCTGTACAAGGTCTCGATAGTCGTTCTATTGACAGTAGTTATAAGACTTTCTTTTTCTTTTATTAATACTATTTACAAAACTTGGGGTAAACCTGGGTCAATTCTTATTTGTGTAGTCTGTGGTGTCTGTGTTTAGGAATCTGGAGGGCACTCTCTGCATCAGAATATTTGGTAAGGGGAACTAGAGGAAGGTGGCACTGTGAGTTAATAACTATTTTCAGCTTGTGATGAGGATTATTAAAAATGAAGGGGAATGTGGAAATATGGAGTCAGTTCAAATTGAAGTATTGAGGGGGAAGGAGAAAGTGTTTACCACCTGTGGTTCAGGGTAGGGAAGCGCACTCAGAGATAGCTGAGAGCATTACATTAGTGACTGCAGTGATATCTAGGGAATTTTAATTTGTATAATTTATTCAGTCATTAATAAGGAGGACTAGAGTTTTATGTAGAACTCATTTTTATATCAGTATGTGTTACAGGCAACTCAGCAAGGAAAAACTTCAGACTGAATTTTATTAAGCAAAATGGATATGGTAAGTACCATGATCATTAGGGATGGATTTTGGATACAAATACAGGTGTATTATACATGTAAATGGTCCAATTTAATACAATCAGAAATGTATTAAGTAAAATAGATTGGCAGTGTTTATGAGCAAAGAACTCTGAGGACAAAAAAAAAAAGAATAATTTGCAAAAAGATTGGGAGGATATACTGCAAAGTAAAACCTGAAATATAAATTATTTAAAGCCTCTGTGGATGAGTGATAAGTTGTTAAGTTAATTGCAAGTAACAACAGAGAAGTCGAAAATCACATGGAGTCAAAAACTTTGGCACAGATATAATGTCATTGGAAGAAACAGAGGAAATGTAGCAAAGAGCATTTGAAGAATAAAATAGAAAAAAATGAGTCTCTGTTGTCTGCCCTGGAGTTATGACTAGGGGGGGGAAATGTCTCTGTGATGGAGTCACCCCCGCGGGCAAGAAAAATAAGTAAAATGAGTAAGAAAATAGCAAATGCAAGAGAAATTTCACCTTTTCTAGACCCTAGAGTCCTGTTCCTGGTAACCCCTTTGTTACAATATTGCTTTTGACTTACAGTCTTCCTTATAATACTACAAACTACCATAGGGAAGGACTGATTTTTTAAAGTGTCACAGTACTCATGGAGCACCACTCTACTGTGTCTATCCCAGTAAGGGGATACACACCTCTGTGCACCTCTTTGCATAGAGGTTCTTAGACAGCTGGAGATGAAAACCACAAAACAATGATTCATGTCATAAAGATAGCTTTCTCCCCCAAAAGGGGACAAAAAGTTGATCCAATTATTCGTGGTAACAAACACAAGAGAGAAAACATTAGAAGTATATGTATTTTCCAATGTGTTCTTAAAAATACCAACCAACTCAACAGTTGCAATGCATTTAGGGAAATATTGAACATCAAACTACTGGAGGGATATCAGACATAATCTGTTTAGTAGTAGAAAACTGTCTTTCTGTGTCTAAAGAAGGATACCTTCACATTTCAGTGGGTGGCAAAGTTTTGCAGGAGTGATATTTTTGCCCTATGATGACAAAAAAAAGATGTTTAAACATCCATAAAACATGGATTTTCCAGGGTTCTGAGATGACAAATAGTGTTGTTAAATTATTGCAGAGAACACAGGTACTTCTCATTTCTTTGCCACATCTAAGTTGCTTTATTAGTGCTGGACATAAAGTGGCACACTTAGACCCCTTTCCTTTTTTTTTTTTTTCCTTGTTTGAAGCTGCACACAACTGAGGATGTGGATGAAAATTCCTAATTATTTCCAAAATAGGGTAAACCATTAAGTTGAAGGGTATTCCTGACACAAGATTTTCCTCCCTCTTCTCTAGCTGCTGTGGCCAGGGCTATATTGCTTGGGAAGAGGACAAATCTTGAGGTTATCTGTGCTTTTTTCTTTGCCATCTTCTTGGACAGCACCTTATGGTTACTGGAAATTAAGTATTAGCTAATGCAATGCTGTCCATGCTGGAAAGAAATAGTATACAATAAAGTGTTTCAGTGAGTTGACCGTAAACTGCAAGGTTCATTACAGGCAATAGGTAAAGGAAGTGCCTTGAAAATTTTGTTACATAGCTAAAGAAAAAAAAAAAAACCAAACCAACCCAAAACCCAACCCACCCTCAAGCCTATTCATTTTCAGGGCAATGAAAACCTTCAGCATTTGTGAGATTAGCTTAGAATAGTATCATAAGCCTAATAATCAGCTTATTAACAATAGCTTTAGAAGAAGGAATCTTTTAGTGAACGTAAAGAGGTTGTGAAAGGTCTTTACAGTGAAAAAGGAACAATTGGAAAGGTCAAGAAAATGCTATTACTAAGTACTATCCGCCTCATCCATAATCAGTAATAAATTAGAAGAGTGTGTACTATATTGGATAATTGTGCTAGCATCTTGGCAGACAATGTCTTGGTAATGCTCAAATCAAAGCATACCTACCATGGCTTTTCTTTTAATCTTAGGAGAAGCATATCAGCTGAAGCCTTGTAAGAGACGAGTGAGCTGTTTCTGTTCTGGCAGTAAGCACAGTCATATTCTGTGCACAAATATTGGGAAAAAATTGTATTTTTCGGAGGAAATAACTAGGAAATATAGCTAATGAGTAAAATCTGCACAATTTGAAGTGAATGAGGGAAGAGTTGGAGAAAGGTCTCATTTGAAGGAGAGCAAGGGAGGTGGTTTATCATGCAGTTTAATGCTGATAATCCAGATGAAAATTATGGAAACTCAATTTGCTTTTTGTAATCTAAGTTTTAGCTGTGCAATAGATCTTGGGATCACCATGATATGACCAAGAAATGAGGAAAATTCCGCATTCCTTGAATGTGAATTTTCTAAGGTTTTAGTACCCTGGTGACAAACCAATGCTCTTTACAGAATTATTCAAGCCACCCTTACAGCATCTTTTATCATCACATTTGTTTGCTTCACTTACGCTTTTGCTCGCTATGTGATTCAGCTCGTATCTGCACTGCACCTGATCGGCAGGCAGTGACCTGAGACTGTGCCCTGGATCCGTCTCCCTCCCATGCAGGCAGGCGAGGTGGGGACACTTCGCTAGCACAGCCATTCCCTGCAGCTCAGCCTGCGGCCAGCAAGGCAGTGGCCGCAAGGGAGGGACGGCAACCTCCATCAGAAACCTGGTAGCCTGCCACTATGTGTCCTCAGAGGAGAGGTCCCTGCAACAGCAGTGCTGACTGTTGGGCTTTACTATCTCTTCGAGGTTGTTTCCTGTGGGGAAAAATAATAGTTACGTGGCTTGGAGTGCCCAAAATAAATGATTGTGACATTCTTCAGTGTTTCAGGCAGAAAACGACAACAGGTTCCTCCTCTGCAATTGTGATGCCAGCTAGGCATGCTGTCCCTTTGGTCCCTTTCATGGCTTGCAAAGGTGGCAGGACTCCTGGATGGGTGAACAAGGAGCTCCTGACTAAACTCAAACATGAAAAGTGTACAAGGCATGGAAGCAGGGGTAGGTGACCTGGGACGAATATAGAGACACTGTCCAGGTGTGCAGAGATGGGGTTAGGAAAGCCAAAGCCAGCCAGGAGTTGGACCTGACGAGGGATGTGAAGGGTAACAAAAAGGGTGTCTACAGATATTTCAACAGGAAAAGAAAGATGGACCTGCTGCTAATATGGAGCAGGGAACCTGCTGACAGGGGACACCGAAAATGCTGAGTTGCTCAGTGCCTTCTTCACCTCAGTCTTTACTGGTATGATTTGCCCTCAGGAATCCCAGGCCCCTGAGACTCAAGGGGAAGTCTGGAGCAAGGTAGACTTACTCTCAGTGGAGAAGGACCTGGTGAGGGAACATTTAAACAACCTGGACATACACAAGTCCCTGGGACCTGCTGGGATGCAGCCACGACGTGCTGAGGGAGCTGGCCCATGTCACTGCAAGGCCTCGCTCCATTATTTGTGAAAGGTTGTAGTGCTCAAAGGTTTCTGAGGACTGGGAGAAAGCAAATGTCACCTCTGTCTTCAAGAAGGAGGGTCCAGGGAACTACGAACCACTCAACCTCACTTTGGTCTCTGGGAAACCATTTCCAAACATGAAGTAGAGGAAGGTGATTTGGAGTAGTCAGCATTGATTTATGGAGGGGAAATCATGCCTGACCGACCTGAGAGCCTTTTATGATGAAATGATGGGCTCAGCGAACAAAGAGGAGTGGAGGATATTGTTTATCTTGACTTCAGCAAGGCTTTTAACACTTACCAACATATATAAATACCTGATTGGGGAAGTAAAGAAACCAGTCAGACTCTTCTCAGTGGTGCTTAGTGACAGGTCAAGAGGCAATGGGCACAAACTGAAATACAGGAAATCCCATTTAACTATAAGAAAACACTTCATTATTGTGAGGGTGGTTGAGGTCTGTCACAGGTTGCCCACAGAGGCTGTGGAGTCTTCACCCTTGGAGATATTAAGAAGCTAGCTGGACACAGTCCTGAGCAACCTCCTGTAGGTGACCCTGCTCTGAGCAGGGGCTTGGAGGTGCCTTCCAGTCCCCGTGAGTCTGTGATTCTGTGACATTGCAGAGACATACACTGGTTCAAATAACTTTTGTCTCTACCTTTGTGAGGCTTATAAGCTCTTAGAAGAAATGTATGAAAAATAGCTGAATGAAAACTTTTCATATAAAATTAATTTTCATAATTAATTTTAATTATGAAAATATTTTTTGTATAAATGAAATAAGCTGTCTGCAATCAAAGAAGGCATCTATGTTTTTAGAGCTGGAAACAGGGTAAAAATTCCTGTGTTTAAAAGTTTCCATGCTGTCATTGCGATAAATTAAGTTTCTAATTAAACACATGCTCACATACACACTCTTGGATGGTAATGCTGTGCTTGATCAATAGCCTTAGGCTACACAGTAGCAGGCAGAATTATAGCAAATGGAACTGGATGAATGGGTTTACTTAATGACCACAATATGATTTATTTCATTGGTGGGAAAGGGGGGAGGAAGACATCAAATTGCTAAAAATACTACCCAAGCAAATTAAGATATGATCTTACAGGAGATGCATTCCCAAGAGATCCTGTGGGAGTATAGCAGATCAGAGCTCAGATCACTCTTAAAGAAGCATACTTGATGAAAGTGTCAGCTAATCTGCATTCAGCTTGTTTTCCATTCATAATTAAGAAGGCTTTTTTATTATTTTTTAATGTAGATGCCTTAACCATGGACAATTACTGATTTAATCAGCACATTTACACAGTGTCATGATTTTAGCCATTGGAAGAGTACAAGAAACAAAATTAATGCAGATTATTCCACATATAGATAAACAGATGAAAAATTTATCTTTGAATAATGTTTCACAAAATTTAAGTTTTTGATCCCTGATCACAACCAATTATTATTTAGCATTTGCACTCAGAGTTAAAGCAACAGCCACTGCAAGACCTGCCAGTGTGGCAATGTGGTAGTATCTGCTGGTGGTGAATCTGGGACTGGCAGCTACATGCTTGGCTCTGTCACTTGGGATATGTCACTGACCCTGCTGTCCAGTTACTTACCTTGCCAGTGAGGAGAATAATGCCAACCAGAGCTGAAACACACAGAGAGAGAGAAAGAGATACAAGGCAGCTTACTGAGTTTTGACTTTGCTGTAAAGAAAGTTTGTGTTATATGGCTTACGAACTACAGTGAGACAAAATCAAAAGAGCTGGCAAAATTTACATGAATGGCAGGAGAATAAATCTTCTCCAGCCCCCCAAAATATGCACGCACACATACACTTATTTTGGTTTTTGTTATTGGAAATGTTCCTTCAGTTTCTCTTTCTCCGTACTTATTTATCTGTGAAAAATGCAGAAACTGCATATAAATCAGGTTTTGACTTTTTCTATAACTGTGCTTTTCAAAGGAGATAATTAAATTTCTGCCTCTTTGGGAAAAGGTCAGCATATTGGGGTAACAAATTTTCATATCTCTAGGGCATTTGCCCTTACTAGCCATGAATCACTGTTTCATAAGCTTGGAGCCTTGGCTAGAATCCATCTAGCCTGAAATACTTTGAAAACCTATGAATTAACTGAGATCTACTTTAATAGTTGAACTTTATTACTAATTAACCTTATGTGTCCCTGTTTGTTATGCTGTAATTCAGAAACTAACACTATTGCTATTATCTAGATGTATATTAAATATATGGTGCTACTTCTCCAGTACTTCAGGAATTTGTTGCTGTGCCGATTACTTGTTTTGTACACCAGTTAAGGCTGTAGACAAGTTAAAAGGAGGCTAGTGAAGAAGCCTTTGAAAGGCCAATGGTTGACTTTTAATCTTCATCTCCACATCAACTGACTCAAATCAAGGAAACAGCCTGCATTCGGTTGATGCTGGATCGCTTAGTCACAAGTAAGTTGACTGACATAATACAAGGTGCTTTGTGGAGAAGCAAACAGACCAACTGGAAAGGAACAGAAGAATTTTTTTTTTTTTGCATTTTATGCAATTATTTTTTCTGATCTGAATTCATAATTAATGTTTCTATTCAGATTTTCAACTGCTTTTAAGCTTTGGGGATGGCAGAGGTAATCAATCAGAGCTGCTGCTTCTCCCACCTACAGTTTCAGAATGAAATATCATGACCAATATCTATGTTCTTGTCACTTGGGCTAGGTTTGTAAAACCTCTCCAGGCCTTTTGATGTCTGCTGTGATGGAGCTTGAGCTGACACCAAGCTGGGAGCTGTGTAACTGTGCCACTGGAACACAGCTGGCATTAATGCATCCTCTGGGTACTGGGGCTGGGACCCTGGGGCAGTGCTGCACCTGGGGGTCTAGAGCATCATGCTGGCCCAGTTTGAAACATGGCAACAAAGGCATGGCATTGTATGTCTTTCTTTGTCAGTATGTCCTTGTTCATCTTAAATGCTCAGACCTATCATTAGCTATCCCTAATGTAAATTTTAGATAGTCAAATGCCCCCAACTCATCTGCATCCTTAAACTCAAAAGGTCACTAAGTCTCTTAGGTTCCTGCTAATAAGGACCCTGAGACATGTAACTATCTGACTACTGTAAGACTGTGCTTATCTTAATTTAAAGCCTGCTGAATTTGAGACACTGAGCAGTCCTCACTTTTCTCACCTGTTGAGACTCATCCTTAGAAGATGCTTCTAGATTGTGTTTGTGCAAAGCAAGAAAAAAGAAATATCCTCCCATTCTTACCATCACTTCCTCTGTGTGTTGGCCTTTAGCATAGACTTCCACTATTAAGAGGTTTAGAGGTTTGAATATCTCCCTTCTTCATGGTCTTGTGGACTTTTAAAATTAATTCCTCCACTTCGTACTTTAACCCCTGGTCTTTGCGATACTCTTCAGTCTTCATCCTTCCTGTTGAAACAGTTCCATATGGTGTGGACCAGGGAGGAAGGCCTGTAAGCATACTTCCCATGCCGTGTTATAAGAGTGTTTGCCTAAGAAGTCTAGGTTCTTCTTGAAAGAAGTAAAAGCTTAAGCATTTTAAATTTAAGTACACATTGTAGCAGGGATTGTAATGGAAAATTGTTTTTTTCTAGGTAAGTACCCCAACAGCTAACCTATACAGTCATGTTTGTTTCTGTTTGTTCACCCTCTCTTTCTGGCCTACTGAATATGAAATGATAATATTATATTTAATATTAAAGTAGAACAATCACAACAGGAGGGCATGAAAGCATCTCCTCTCACATAAGCCTGTGGTATACTGATTCAAACCTTCACATGGAAGGTGAGAGAAGTGGGTTCATAGCCCTTTAGAGAAAGGAATTGAAGCTGAGAGCTGTTTTATGCAGGATTTCTTTATTAAATGTGACAGTAACATATAGTTCATATAAAGGACTGAAAATTTTGGTAATAAAGAACAAACAAAAGTGTGAGTGTGCCTCGTCATACAAAGAAAGCAGATGTTAGCAATACATTAAATTACAACTCCAGCACAGGCATATTGTGTGTCTTTTTTTATTTGCCATTGATCTTCAGACCACATAAAGCAAAAGCCTTCTCATAGTAATTTAATATTTTTTCAAGTACTGCCAGAGAGCTGACAAAATGTGTTGAGACTCTGATAATCGCTAAGTGTGACTTTATCCAAACACTTTAAATGATCTTAATGTATTACATTAACTGTCCCATAGCAGTTGCCTAAAAGAATGTAGGTCTACTCAGGGGAGCAGAGGAAATAGTGAGGTATATTTAGGAGAAAAGTTTGTATACGTAATTTCATAGAAACAAATCTTGCATTAACTGGCTTAGAGCAGACCAACAGAAAAGCAAAAGTTGGTGCGAATCAAGTGGTTTCTTGAGCCTGATGTCCTGTATGGAAAAGTGTCTAGAACCAATTACTTCAGAGAATGGGACAAGAAAACCTGCAATAAGAAGCTGTATAGGAAAAAGTCTAGTCATCTTTTCTAACCATACCAATAATATCACTTTCAACTGAATTTCATTTTCACTAGCTGCCCCTTCTCTATGTCTAAGGAGAAAAGGTGAAAAGAAGTGCTTGATGTATATTCTATACCATTTACTATTTTGTTTGGTTTTATTACTTCTCCTATAATTTCTCTCTGCTCAAAGATTAATGTTCTCCAGCCATCTTCCCAGGAGGAAAATAGAAATGGATTTTTCAATTCTGTAGAAGCAAACAAAACCAAATCTTCCTCTGTGAAGACAGCATTGAAAGTATACATAACTGATACCAAGTAAATGGAGTTAAAAAAATAATCATCTCAGCTACACTTCTGTGACTGGAAAGACTTCAGTTTACACAAGCATCTATATGTTTAGATATTTATGTGCTTTTAAAGACAGCTGTTTGGGTTTTTTTTATTTGGAATATATCCTGAATATTCTTGATAACCCTATCACAACTTTTTATATTTGAATATTGCATAGTAAAGTTTGATAGAATGACAAAATTTTTCCTAATGGAAGAAACTTTTGCTATACTGGTGAATAAGTAAGGATCAGAAAAGACTTTTTCTCTTTAAAGACATCCCTAGCAATGCATAATTGTCTTTCAGTGGTGCTAATTTAATATTTAGCATGCTCTGATACCCAACTGTGCGATGATTTCATTCGATGGTGTGGCAACTCACTAGCCATTTCCCTCATGTTCACTCATGATTGGACTTTCTCTTACACTGCTGGAAATGAGAGGGAATAATGGCATCTGCCACAGTGTTTTGGTGGATTTAAGGAAATGAAGACAGAAAAGACAATTGCAAGCCACAGTTTGAAAGAGCTCTTTTCATATATTCCCATGGGCTTCATATCTGTGGAGACCAAGGCAGACTCAGAAATGTGTTGTATTATAAGTTAATGATCTGTTAAAAGGAAAAAAGAATAAACATCAACACTCATAAATCCAAAGTTTTTTTCTACTATTTGACTATTACTTCCTTATTTAAAGAAGGCTACATTCTTTTTTGCATTTAGGTGCTGGAAACAAGTCTATAACAGTAATACTTTTACATAATCTTTTCTTTTAAAGATTTACATATATATTTTAGGCTTGACTTTCCTGTGTCCACCTAACTATTCTCATCAACACTAGAGGTGTTAAACCACTCCATATGGTAAAAGCCATAATTTTCCATTTTGACTTTTCAAGTAACCCTCTGACTGGTACCTTGAAGAAATTATGGAATCTAGGACATTTTTCCAAACCCATGCCTGCTTTTTGGATTATCCTTCAGGGCTCCATTGTGCTAAAGTAACCAATGTTCTTTAATGACTTTCTGCAATACCTCCAGGGAAATGAAATGGCTTTTTCGTGTCCAAGCATTCAAAGTACCAGTTCCTTGTCCTATTGCCCTTACCGTGGGACAGGGCTTTGAGAAGGCCTGTCAAAGCAGTATTGTCTGTGGTATCAGAAATGGCAGTGTAAAAGCTGTCAGATTTTTGATCCTGTTGGCTATGGGCATTTGTATTGTCTTCTGGGGGTGTATATTTTTTCAGTGTAGCCTTCATCTTAATAGAGTGTGATAGCTTATGAATGCCAGCTCTCCATTCATTACTGCACAGGCTTTTTTTCCCTTTGTTCACTGATAATATCCTTGTGACAGCAGCAGAAACTGTTTACATAAGAAAATAATTGGAAAATATTCATGATTTTGTAGGTACTTAGGGCAGTAAGTCCTCTTACTCATAGGATGCAATAATATTAGGCATGCAGCTGTAAGTATTTATACTCCTGCCATCTTATAGCAGGCTAGCAATCTAATGACTTTTGTGTCCTGCATAATTCTATCTTTTGCCTTGTATGTGGCACAGGCCTGAAGCCACACAAAAGCTTAGGCACTGAAATGTTCAGCGATATGGCCTCAGTGTTGAGTAGTTTTGTTAATATAGGGGAATTCACAGTTCTGACTTCTGTTCCCAGGCTCCCTATGAAGCCCTGAAACATGCATGTGGCAAATCAGGCATCAGAGGATGTGACTCACATCAGACATCCTAATAAGTTTGCGAACGAGAAATGCAGCAGAGAAGGTTATGTTCTGTACTTGCTCTTCCTCTGGGGTTTTGGAGCTTCATTGCAGGATCGGGACTCTGCTTTGTGATCCATCTACTGGCAGTAGGTGTCTAAATCCAGCCCTGCCTGATAAAACACAGAGGGAAGAGTGTGGTTTTCCCTGTCAGTCTAACAATAAAAGCATTCATTCTGAATGCAGGAAATAACAGGAAGACTTGTTTTACCACCAGCAAATGTGTGTCTAACCTATTGGGCCGTAAAGCATTTCTTCAAGTGTTTGCTACTCTGTTTTAGTACTGTGGTGGGTTGACCCTGGCTGGACACCAGTTGACCACCAAAGCCGCTCTATCACTCCCCCCTCCTCAGCTGGACAGGGAAGAGAAAATATAACAAAAGACTCTTGGGTCAAGATAAGGACAGGGAGAGATCACTCACTAATTACAGTCACGGGCAAAATAGACTTGACTTGGGGAAAATGAATTTATTACCAGTCTTCCAGAGTAGGGTAATAAAAAATAAAACCAAATCTTAAAACACCTTCCTCCCACCCCTTCCTTCTTCCCGGGCATAGCTTCACTCCCAATTTTCTCTACCTCCTCCCCCCCAACAGTGCAGGGGGATGGGCAATAGGGGTTGGGGTCAGTTCATCACACGTTGTCTCTGCCACTTCTTCGTCCTCAGGGGGAGGACTCCTCACACTCTTCCCCTGCTCCAATGTGGGTCCTTCCCACGGGCTGCAGTTCTCCAAGAACTGCTCCAGCGTGAGTCCCTTCCATGGGCTGCAGTCCTTCAGGCACAAACTGCTTCAGAGTGGGTCCCCCACGGGGTCACAAGTCCTGCCAGGATCCTGCTCCAGCACGGGCTTCCCATGGGGTCACAGGCTCCTTCGGGCACCCACCTGCTCTGGTGTGGGGTCCTCCACGGGCTGCAGGTGGATATCTGCTCCACCGTGGACCTCCATGGGCTGCAGGAGGACAGCCTGCCTCACTATGGTCTTCCCCATGGGCTGCAGGGGAATCTCTGCTCCAGCGCCTGGAGCACCTTCTCCCCCTTCTTCTTCACGACCTTGGGGTTTGCAGAGTTGTTTCTCTCATGTATTCTCACTCCTCTCTCTGGCTGCAATTGCACAGGGTTTTTTTCTGCCTTCTTAAATACATTATCCCAGAGGCACTACCACCATCGCTATTGGGCTCAGCCTTGGCCAGCAGCGGGTCTATCTTGGAGCCGGCTGGCATTGGCTCTATCAGACAGAGGGGAAGCTTCTAGTAGTTTCTCACAGAAGCCACCCCTGTAGCTCCCCACCAGCTACCAAAACCTTGCCACACAACCCCAATATAAGTACACATTGGAATATCAGTCTTGGCTACTTCTTCCCCATTACACTACACTTTTCTAATGATCTCTTATTGTGTCCAATTATTTCATGCACACTGAAACAATTTCGGCAGAGGACCTGCCTCACGTGCAATCTCCTAAACCAGTCCACGTCAGAAAACAGTGCTTGTAAAATCTGTCAGCCATGTTGCTTGAGGTTGCCCAGCATGTTCAGGAGGAGGTCCTGTGACTAGCTGCTGAGTGTGTATTATCCACATTTTTCTGTTTTTTCCCCTTAGCTTTCAAAGTCAAGGCACGGGGTCTGGGTTTTATGTAGGCAAAAATGGTGGGTGAATATACTATGCTTGTAGCAAGCCAGGGAAGCTCTGCTATCTTTAGTCATGTTGCCTCAGCTTCAGCTGTCCAAGGATGAGAGACCATCTGTTGCTATGGATGCAGTCAAGGTAATTATGGTAAGGAATATTACTCCCAAACTCCAAACAGAGAGGGGTAAGTACTTGAGTGGGGTGGTAGTATGTAGGTTACCAAGAACAGAACTGAAGAGAAGCAGTGATTGCTTGGATTCTCACCTCCTCTTGCAATCCTGGCAGGAGAGACACTAGTCCCAGCTGTTCCATGGCAGGGCTAGTTTGGTGTGCCGTGGTTGGAGTAACTGTAGTAGTGGCACACTGGCACTTTTTTGCCACAGAGCCCCCCCAACCTTAAGTAGGATCTGTGGCAATGAGGAACAGAAGGCAAATTGATTTTTTTCAGTCCAACTGGAAGTTCCACCAATAGCTGGATGGATAAAACTTAATCTAAATGTCCTAGATATGGAAAAATGTTCTGTTGCTATGCTGTTGGGCAAAAGTGCGTGGATGAAGACACTAGATTTTTTTATGGCATCTGATCCTGAAGGTATGAATTGTTTTACTGAATTGGCCTTTGTGGGCAATACAGGCAGAGAAACTCCATATTTATGGATCCCGGAAGGCCTTCAGTCATCAATGTTTTAAAATTTCGGTGATCAATTAAGCCAAAGTTTATGGGTATGCGGAATACCTTAGGAGGAGAGGACAGTCTGTTGCAGCCCATTTGAAAGAGAGAGAGAGTTTAAAAGGCAGTTCCAGCATTCACAGCCACATATCACCAAACCTTATTATGCTGGGATGCAAGCAGTCTATGCAGTTTTGCCTCTTAGTCACTTTTGGACTAGCAATACTTCAGGAATAGGCATTAGGAATTTTCAGCATTGAAACAATTGAGCATTGTCAATTTTCCTGGGGTTTTGCCCCCAGAACACTGTTGTGGATTTAGACTTCAGTGAACAATAGTCCCACTGAATCAAGAGAGATGAGTCTGTATTTAGGGGAATAATTTCTTGGCTTTGCTATCACATTCTGCATATCAGGAAAGCCAAATCAGTGTCTTTAAATTGATTTGTCACAGACCAACGAACAGAATAAGAGTCTGAATCTGCTACTTCAAACCCATTCCCCTTTTGTACCTTCCTTAGACATTTTAGTTAATATTCCTAAACACTTAAAGATAAATGAAAGAAATAATGTATTTTTTAAGTAAATAAATATATGCAGTATGAGAATTTCCAATTGTCTATGTTAAGAGCAAGCAGATGGCTCATTGTAGTGTGTTATTTTGTTATTTCCAGAATAGCTAGCTTGTACTACAGTATCTTTTCATCTCCATAATTTCTCTTCCAAGATTATGTATAGGTTCTGTCTTAGTCATAATATTTTAATTCATCACCATGTATTTAGCAAACTCCTTCTTTTATCACTTGATGACAGAAAGGATTTTTTTCTCTGACATTTATTGCTTTTTAAACTGTATTTCTGGTCGGGTGCCAGATTTCTCCCAAAATATTGTAAATAAATGCGAGTAATACAGATTTGGATTTATGAAGCATAATGGCTGGATGCTTTAGCTGTGAAGAGATGCTTTATCATATTGTCCACCATTATGTGGAGAAACTTTAAGACTTGCTTTCCTGCTTTATTTTACTACAGTCCTTAAAGGTTTTAAACCAAGTTGCTCTGAGACTTGAACACAATTATAGTAACCAATCTGACATACATACAATGTGAATAAAATGCTCTATTATATACAGGCATTTTAACACTGATACATTCTACACACATAAAATAAAGGCACCTTGAAATAAAACTCTTATCTCCCTCACCTCACTTATCTACTAATTACATATAAACTCACACAATACAAAAAAAATTTCTGTATGTATATCATTAAGGAACATAAAAGAAAGGCTTGTTATCTTTTTGCATGCTTATCTGTAAGATTCAGTAATGTTCCTATCTGTAAGAATATAAACTCTCTCTATATGTGTATGTTCATATATAATTTATAGATATATCTCCCTTCAGACTCTGAAGTATTAAAACACAGGCTGGGGAACCCTTCCTGTATTCATGCTTTCTGAAATCAGAAGTTCTTAAATGGAAGACCCACATTTCTTCCTTCATGAGCGCTGCTTTATGAGACCATGAAATCAATCCTGCCATCCTTTTGGCTAAATTCGGATTCAAAATGAAAAATTGCCTCTCCTCTAATATCCTTATTCTCTCTCAATCATTATTTCATGACATGGATCATTTTTTTGTAAGGTAGATTAAATATGCTGGTAACAAAGTTTGAAAACATGGTGGCTAAACAAAACCATCACTCCTTTGCATCACATTCCGTACATTTTTTGCATAGAGATACATTGTGTGGTTTACCTTGAAGAGCGTGGATAAACTTTAGGCCTGAAAAGAAAGCATGTGCCTAGGAAAAAAAAGGGATATTTATAATCAATAGGAAACAAATTTCCCCCCCAACATGTGTAGCATTCCTCCCACTCATTATGTGGGGCTAGTTAACCTCTGAGCTTGATGTGCTGCAATTGAAGATGAATAGTATCAACTTGGGCTGTGGTGGGCTCTGATATAACCAGTGCAGGAATCTGTATTTCCCCCACTCCTTTGTAGCAACGGGGGCTGGCATCACTTTGCATACAGTTAGAGGCTATGTGCCACATTTCAGAGGTGATGTAGAAATGCAGGCTTCCCAGATTTCTTATCTGCTTTCCATTCTGATTTTTTAATGATTTCCCAGTGGATCCAAATGTTGCATAAGAATTCCAAGGAGAGGAATGACCCAGTTCAGAGAGATACCATCAGGGGACATTTCCCAAGTGCCTGTTTCATGGGAATGGGAAAGGAAGCAGATGTTTTCCATCAACAACTAATGCTGAAGAGCTACTATTACTCCCTCCCCAACCACAAGCTCTAGGCCATAATCATGTACTCCCTTCTTCGGCTTCTATAGATGTAACAGCAGCATGTAATAATTCAAATTCTGTCTTGTTGACACAGCTTGCGTCAGCTGTACAGAAAGCAAGTTGTTTGTTCGCTGAATCTGTGGACACATCAGCACTTTGCAAAGAGTCTAAAAGGAGTTGCTGCTTTCTTGAATGGCAATTGCAATTGCCTGCTGTCATCTGAGCCTCCTGGAAATCTGTGGCAACACACTGAAATAGCCACACATAGTAAATTTCTGTCAGTGTGGCGCAACTATATTTGTTAGAAAGAATCACAATTATCCCCTGAAAAATTCCCTTGAATAACTGATGTAAAATAAATCTTTCTTTTCTGTTTATTCAGGAAGCTGATTTCAAAACCTGCTGCTTCGTTTGTGTTGAGTAATTATGCCATTTTGAATATGTGGGGAAATTCCAGGAATTGCTTCATTTAGGCCTGTGCCACTGATGGGGAATGATGTATGATACACACCTGGCTTTGTACAGAGTGAGAAAAACAGGTATTCTGATGTAATGTGTTGTAACATAATTGAATAAATATGAGGCACAAAGGATAAAACTGGCCTTAAAATACTGACATGTGTGCAAGATTTCCCAGAGAGTATATTAACAACCAAAAGGAGTAAAAAAATTAAAATGAAGTAGTTAAATGGCATTAGTATAATAAAAGGGGAATTACTACTAACCTGTTGAATCAAAAAAGGTTGGCTGTGGGACGCAACAATTCTTTTTAAATATAGACACGGTCAAGATGTCTATTCTGTGAAAACGAGCACTTCAATATTCTCTTTGGCCAATGTGTGTAATATAACAGCTATTATATATTTCAACTTCTAGTGCACAGCTGTACATGTACCAAAGTGGAAAGCAAAACCATTAACTCCTCACCCTTCACAACCTCACAGAGACCTGCTATTCATCAAACCATAGAACAGCCCAGCTTGGAAGGGACCTCGAAAGATCCTCTGGTCCAACCTTTCATGGTAAAGGGAGCCTAGATGAGACTATCTAGCACCCTGTCCAATCGCTTCTTGAAAACCCCCAGTGATGGGAACTCTACCACATCCCTGGTGAGTTTGTTCCAGTGACTGATCATTCTCACTGTAAAAATTTTCTTTCTTATGTCAAGATGAGTACTTATTTAAGACCTCTGAAGTCTTCCACAGTAGAGAGCTTTTCTTTTTTTGTAGCAAAAGGTGGCATGGATACAGCTGTGGTTTAGGCTCTGCTTAAGGTCAGTGAACCAAAGTTGACCTCATTTACAGGAATCATTGTCCACAGTGTAGGCAACTCAGGGCAATCCTGAGGCCACTTATATAGGGGGCTATCCTACTCCTTCCACACTGAGAGTTCTGAAAACACTGAACTAAGTAGGAAGGTCATTTAAACTATGAAGAATGTGAAACTGAGGAATGCCATGGGCCTGTAAACCCTAAACAAAGAGGAAGGATCATGTTCACTGCAGCTGCATTATGTGTCTTGGATACCAGTCCTGAAGAATAGGGAAGGATCATTAGTAACTGACATATTTAGTATAAATCCAAAACCTGCATCTCATGAAAATGTGAAGAAAAACATGAGATGAAAGGAAAGATAAGAGGGGAAGTTTTACCATAGGCAAAAAGAAAAAGAATACGCACATATTCCCTGAGGCAATGCAGATGGGGTGAAGAGGGCTATGCTACCAGCTTCCCACGTTAGTTGCAGAGGTCAGTTCTAAAAGGTAGGAGTTGGGTGCGGAGGACTTCTTTCCCTGCCAAGACACACTGTCAAGAAATCTTAGGAGACAGCAAGGAAAGGTGATTGATGCCTGGATTTTTTTTTTTGGTACTATTTTTATTTTTGTAACATTTTTTCCCCAAATTTAACTATTTCCTTTGCCAGAATAAAGCTGTTTCTTTAATTTCTAAGTTTCAACTTTATTCATGGGTGACAAATCTGTAATGTTCTTTTTTCTTGGGGGTAACATTCAACTAAAGTGATGGTTTGCAGGAAATCCTTGCAAAAGCACTGCTCATGGAGGAAGCTTCCCCCCTAACCTGTGAAAGTTTCAGGACCTACAAGATCAAATGCTAGGACTCAGGATAAATCTCTGCATGCACTACCCAGCAACTTTCTTGCAAAAGGTAGGAAAAAGGAGGCAGCCTATACGCTGAGTATTCCCAAACTGCTACAGCTGATCAGTGCAAATTTCCTTTGGTGGAAAAGATATGACAAGTGACAAGCAGGAGTGGAATGTTGCTTTGTTATTCTGATTTTTCACTAACAAATGCAGATCAGCAGTATGTGTGAAAGGACTCTATGAAATAGGAGAGAACTCAGGATATGATGTATAGACTTTTTTTCTTGTTTCACGGGGCTGCTGGGATGTGAACATGCCATTTTGGGGCAAGCTAATTGCCTGTTCAGCAACTAAAAGCAAGATACCTTTGTTCTGCGAGTTACAATTCCCTGAAGTACACTGCAATAGCAAAGAAGTAATTACAATGCAGCATGTCTTAAAAGAGCACCATTATACATTTCGTGAAGAAAAGGATAACTTCAGCGTTGCTGTTCCCTGGTTAAAGCAAAAGATTTAAAACATTGATCACGATCATGTATGTTTTACGAATATAAATTTGTGTTTATGCAGATTTCTTATATTAAAAATATGTTTGAAGCCTACTGTTCTCAGACTGCTACCAGACCAGGTTAAAAGCTATTTTGTGCTGCTGGCAACAGTCCAATAATCTAAACCACATTTTTAATTTTCTTTTTTTTTTTTCCCAGTCTCCAGCAAAGAGATATTGTGTCACCAGAATGGAATGACTTCTGGATGAGATGGCCAGTATAAATTAAAGCACAGTCCTTGGCTGAATTGAAGCACAATGAATGTTGAGAAAAGAATGGTAAAAAACAGAAGTGTGAGCAGACAGAGGAAGGCAGGCAGCAAATACAGAAGAATATGGGGTTAACATATTTCTGATATCCAAAACAGAATGAGCATGGTTGCAGCATTCTGGAAATCATAAACACCTTAGAGAGTTAAGACTACCTCATAAATGGGAATAGGTAATTTCTTGGGGATTATTTATAAATCAGACTTTAATTAAAAGGTCAAGAAAAGATGAATATATGTTTTAATAAATAGTTCATTATTATGGAATCCAAACATCAATAACCTGTTAATAATCACTTATTGATAACTAAAAGCGTGCTATAGTTATTTATTGAACTCTAGTTATTTATTAACCAATGACAAATGGAACCTTTTCTATGCAGTATAAAATTGCAGAAGGAAGCTGGAAAGAAACAAGGAATCAGTAAGGGAAGGTAACTTGCACAGCAATTACGCTGTGTTGCATTATAGGTTCCATACTCTCTCCTAATAACTGTAATTTTCTCATGTCTCCTCGGCACATATTTTGTGATTTTTTCATTAAAAAAGTCAACACAAAGCCAATAATCTTTTGCCACATAATACATTATTAGAAGAATCATAAGGAGGTAGGATAAAGCAGCAAGCTTAATAAATGCTGCAAAGCATACTACTGCTCCTGAATATTTGTCTTGGATTTCATATGATGTATGAGAAGCTGACATGTCCTGTGGGGGCTAGTTTACATTTTTTTATGAAAGGTTACAGTGCTCTGGACC
Source organism: Harpia harpyja (assembly GCF_026419915.1). Taxonomy (NCBI): domain Eukaryota; kingdom Metazoa; phylum Chordata; class Aves; order Accipitriformes; family Accipitridae; genus Harpia; species Harpia harpyja. The sequence continues at coordinate 31,688,402 of NC_068947.1, forward strand.
TATAGTTTATTTAGTTTTGCACTAGTGATGTAAAAATTTATTAAGGATTTGACTCATTACATTTTGTGGAACCCTTGCACTCAAACCTGTGTGATTCACAGTATACTGAAAACAGAAATAATCCCCCTAAATCACACCTGTCTGTGAAGAGAATATCTGTCAGCTCTTTCACTCCCAACTCTTCACCTTGCGTCAGGCAAGGGAAAAAAAAAAAGCCAGAAAGAAAGCTGGCTGCTACTTGGAAATTAAATCACTGGAAAAATGTTTCTTTGTTAAGAAGTGCTTGACTGGGAAGGCTAGGCAAATACAGAAATCAAAAGGGTCAACATGTTCTTGGTTTTTAGGTCACCTAGCCCCTGTTTTGGAAAAAATCTGTATCACTTCCTTTTGTTTTGTTTTTGTTTGGGTTTTTTTTGTTTAGGGGAGTTGTTTGGTCTTGGGGGTTGGTTTGTTTGTTTGTTTGTTTGTTTGCTTTTGTAAATCATCCATTGAAGATTAGTTTTATGAAAAAAAAAAAAGTATATCAGATCAGTAGTGTGATATATTCACATTATGTATCCAGTATCAAGATATTGTATATACAGTTTGGGTATCTTACATTGACCAAGACTTTATTCCAAGAGATGTCAGCAACAACAGAACATGCCCCAGCCAATACGTTATTTTGAGACAGACCCACTCACTGCTGGAATTAAGAAGTGCCAGATTCAGTAAACGGCACTGGCATCTCAGTATTCCATGAACAATCAGAAGTCACTGGGACTAGCAAAAGGCTTCTTGATCCCATCAAAATTACAGGATTTTTGCTCCCATTGGTCCTAATGACCTTTAACGCAAACCTTGCTAAGTTTATGAGAGGCACTCAAAGACATCATGGCTTGTGCATAGAGCCCTGCATATGTTTCCAGTGTGACATTTCTATGAGGTAAACTGGCAGCTACAGACTTTGCTTTCTGAATGGCTTTGTCTTGAATTCTTTCCTGCACAGTGACATAATTGCAAGAGACATGAATGAAAATATAAATAGCTGATAACCTGGTGGTAAGTGCAGCATTTTGAGAAAGATGAGTTTGAATTCCTGTATGCTAGACAGATGTAAATCATGGTCTTCCATCTCCTGCTGCATCTGTCTTTTAAACAAGTGTGTCTGCCATCTCATTTTGTGATGAGCTTGACCCTGTCATACTCTAAAAATACTTTCATGACTCTCTCTCTAAATAAAAAACTACAGCCTTTGTGGAGTTCAAGTGGTCTCAAGGTTATGCAGTGTTAATCAGTTTTGTGGTTCTTAATTCTGTTTTCAAATTTGGCTACAGCAGTTTCCATTCACTTTTGTGGCACTTGATTGATATTGTTATTAACATTACAAGTCATGGCATCAGATAGCAGTATGTTGAACAGACATACATCAACACAAGTCTACTGAAATGTATATTGATTTGCATTAGTATTTTTAGTTTAGAAAGGTGTTTGAATTTGGGGGTTAAAATGTCTCTCTGTGTATAACAGATAAATATATTACAAATAATTATATAAATGCAATATATAAAAACATATGTTTATTTATCTTTCTGTTAAATGACATCTCCTTATAGATCTGCACTGTTACGTTATGTCTCTAGATAAAAAGAGCAAAGCTAGCTTTTCCTGAGTACAAGAAAATCCATCTTGAAACTTTAATTAAAGAATAATCTATCAATGACAAATTACCAGAGGGTGGATATGCCACTCACTGTGTTGGCACGTCATTTCAAAGAACACAACTGAAATCACAGGAGATGAACAGATCTGGGTATTTGTTTGCACTTAACAGACAAGGGCAACATAACTAATTGTGTTTGGGTTCATAAAGTCTCCACAATGGATGAACTCCTGAGCAGCTTTTTATTTGGCTTCATGGAGACAACTATATCAACTTGTCTTTATAAAGGGTGAGAGAAGAGGCACCTGTGAGGATATGAGAAGTAAGAGCTTTTTTTCCTCATTTCTGTAGTTCAAATAAATTAATTTGTATATGTGGTAAGTGATCAGCTGCATGTGCATTTCTGTGCATAAAGCCATTTACAAAATAGTGGCTCTATGTAGAGTTCCTACGTAACTGATAGGCTAAAAGTTTTTAGTCTATTCTGTAACAGAAAATGCACTGGCAAATATTGTACAAATATATGTTGCAATGTTTTTCACTCAGCTGATTAGTAAAAGCTCTTTAAAAAACCTAAGTAATTACAATTGTTCAATTTCCCATGAAATTGGGATTTGTTGTCCATAAGTTATTATTATAAGGCCTGCATCAAGACAGATTTCAAATGGGAGGCATATGACCTCAGTATGAATAACCCTACTGTTAGCTCTTCCTGCTCAAGAAAAAACACCGGCATAGTAAAAGTCATAATGAGTAATGATTATCAGTTCTTTATTCCTTCTCCATAGAGCATAGTTTTACCTTTGTCTCATCCAGGAGAACCTCGTAAATCAGGTAGAACAAAAATTACATCAGAATCATATGGAAATTTCATAAAATCTGAAAGTAACTTGCTGGCAGGACAAAAACCTATTATCCCAGGCTATATACAGTTCCATGATCACCTCATGCCAGAGGGATACAAATACTTTAGCTATAATCCTGTCTGTTTTCTGGTCACTGTTATTTATTTTTAACTTTTTGTTAGGTTTATTGGCTTCTCTTTTTGATTGCCAGCTACCAACTTTTTGCTTATTTTTGACCCCTGAAACATGTCCAGCATATTCTACCCTTAAAAGAATGTTAAGTCTACAGTAAAAGCTTAGAAATTCACATCTAAAGGTCACAACTACAATTCCATGTACAGACTCAATTGGACTACATTTCTTTCAGGAACTACTTTGAAGTCTTAACCCAAAGGAATCACTTGGTCTCTATCATGTCCTCTGGCATGAGTGCAGTTGTGTTAACATTTCTCTCAATCTATTCATGTTTTCTATATGAAGAGGGGATTGGAATAAAAATCTGAAAGACAAAAAATCTAATGAATTTAACTTTATTAATCTACAGCAGTGTTAAACAGGTTGTTGATTAGACTGTTATTGACCAGAACATCCCAGTCAAGGAGTTGGCTGTTAGCCTACACACCAGCGCTGGTTGCACAACCTGTCCACCAGTTTGGCCTCAAGCCCACGGTAAACTGCAGGTCATGCCCCTTCTGTTAGGATACAGTCGTTCGCAATGCATATGTAAAATTTGTGGGATAAAAGCAGTACAAAAGTGCAACACTGGAGGTTGGCAGAGTCAACTGTATTCTGATTATCACCTCCCTTCTTAGGTGTTTTATCATGTATTTTGGTACTTTCTATACTGCTTTAACTGAATGATAGATAAAGTTATGATTTTCTTCAAACAGAAATTGCTTCTTTTAGCAGAGGAGGCCATGGATGTTATTCTGGAATTACCAGTCCTTCAGACTTATACTCTTTTCATAAGGGTAGTCTGATTGCCCTTCCTTGCAGTTTTGAACATCCTTTATAAACCTTGGCTTTCAATACAGAGGACATTTAACACCTTGCAAAAAATACTCACCATGTTGCAGACACCTGAGAGGACAACAGCTCAGCTTTCTGAAACTTGCTGTGACTGGAAATGGGATGATTTATTTGTAAGGGTTTACATTCATGTCTTGTTGATTTGTCATTCTTCTTTTTTGCTTTATTATAGATTTCACTAGCTGGAGAGAAATATATGTCCTTCCCAATGAGACTCAGTCTTTGGGTAAAATAGCCAAACCTGAATAACTCTCAATGGACTTTTATTCTTCCTGGATAATCTTTTATTTACTAAGTCCTCTTAAACGATTAGTTTCAGTGTGAGAGTTACTTTATAATTAAATTATATTAATAATAGCTTGTTTCTGTTACACATGACACTATAAAAGGTGTTCAATAACAATCTGATAGTACTTAATTAATTAATTATCTGGGAAAGAGCTTCCCAGTGATCGCATTTTTCCATTGCATGATGAACATACATAATAGACCATCATTCTAGCAGGCTGTGCAACTATTACCAGCAAGCTTTGCTATGCTCACTGGCTTTCTACCATTAAGAATTTTAATTTAACTATAAATAATATTGTCAACACATATATTGAGAAGGATCAAATTAGAATTTTACACCAAAATAAAAACCTCAGACCAGTTATGAAATAGCATCTAGTACAATCATTAAGCAGGAATTGAACTGATAACGTTACAGTTCCATGATTAGAAATATCTGAATAAGGTATAATTACTTTTATTAAGGAGTAGAGAAACATTTTATAGGTGTAAATCAAAACAAAACAGGCAGGAAATACTGGTGGTACTTCGCTATACACAAATGGCAAGCTACTATTTCCAGCTAACGTCATTCTCACAGGTTATTATGACAGTATCACATTTGGTTACTCTTTCTCAATAAAATGGAATGCATAATGATGCCACTTATTTCTTGGAATCGAGAGCAGAGTTGCAGGCTCAGGGGTTTTCATAGATTTTTTGTTTTATGGCAAGCAATTTTTAAGTTCACCTATGAATTCAGAGATGTTTGTATTCATTTAAAAAGGTGGGAGTGAAAAGGAAAGGGGAAAAAAGCCATGGAAGTATCATATTGATTTTAGCAGCACACACTATCTGTCATAAACAGCTAGCATACAGCTGCACGTCTTACTACACTTACTTAGTTGCCTCTATATATAGGACGACCTTTGACTCAGATCCTAGGCTGGCCAGCTTTCTATTGTGAAATGTCTATCTTGAAGCTGGCAGAGGGAACAGTGGTAAGACTGGCTTATGTAGTGGTCTCTGTGCAGCACAAACACACCTTTTACTCGAAAACAGAGGGTTTGTCCCTTCTTTGGGGCCAAAGCTGTGTTTTTCTCTATACGTATGAACTGTTTTCTTTTTCTGGGAGCTATTTCCACAGAGAATCACTTCAAACAGGTTATAGAAAAACATTAAGTCTTGAGACTGCCAGATTCCTTCAGGTGAGCAACTCCATGTTTGCCTGATTAAGTGAACAATTTTGTAGGGTCTCTTGTCTATACATCTGCACAATCTTTGAAAAGCACATACCTCAGAGAAGTGTGAGCTACTCTTTACTCATATGCCCAGTTCCCTTCTGTTTATTTTCTGTAAGAAGGGGACAGAATCAGTATAAATGTGTAGCTGGACTGTTTGAGCACCTGAGCAGAAGGTTCTTTGTGTACATCCTGGTTTTCTTCATGTGTTGCTCTTCAATGATTGATTTTTACACCTTAGATGGTCTACCACCAGCTTCAAGTATTTATGGCCTGATGATAAAGATTTATTTTCCCCTCTAGCTTCTGCAAGAGCTTAAGAAGTTTTGGAAATTCAAACTGTAGATAGCCTAAGCTGGACAGACAAAATTAATGTACAGGGGTTGGGTTTTTTTGGTTTGGGTTGGGGTTTTTTGTTGGTTTTGTTGGGTTTTTTTCCCTACAACCAACTTGCCCGAAGTTACAGAGGGAAATTATGTTAGAGACAGTCGGTATTCAAACATTGTCTTAAGAAAGATGTCATAGTTTGAGATCCAGACATCTGGTCATCATTAAGCATTGCTGTTCACACATGATATTTTACTTAGACTGAACCAGGAGGCAGACAATAATTTATATCCTGTAGTCACTGGGAAAAAGTCTGGTAAAATATGTAAGTGATCATGAATGGAAGTCTCTAGCAGGTTTAGCCGTGGTCAGTGAAGAGACAGATTTAAGAAAGGAAATCACACCTTGGTGATTTTCCTGGCTTACAATGAGGGTCCACCTAAGCTCATCAGATGAGAAGTGGTGTTAAGGTACCTTTTCCACAGAATGTCGGGCTGTATGTAAAGAAATTTTGCAATATAAATGTTAAGCTTCTTTGTGGTTTTGTTTGCTGTTATTTTTTAGGTCTGTCTCTATAGTATTTTCTGGGGGAAAAAAATTATAACATTATTTCATTCATTTTCAGTTGGCATTGTGAAATGTTAGATTAATAGCTGTCAGGCAGTCAAATATCACAAGAGTTTGCCTGTGCACTTCCTGAATTTTTCCAAAGATTAAAATGTCATTACTACCATTAGGGACATTGGGTATGTACTGAATTACTCTATGGATTATACTTCGAAAAGTTTCAACAGCTGAGTATATTTCAGGCATTCATCTCTTGTACTCAGTATTGCAAATCTTTATGAATTTGCTTTCTGGACTCAGGTGAATAACTCAGGAAAGACCCCTAACTTAGCAGACCTCCACTTCAGATATTCTATTTTAAGCTTTTGTTCCTTGTATCCATACCTTTGTAGTTTTTCCTAGTCTTCAAGGAGCTTTCTGAATTTGTACAAAGTTCAAGAAAATCTATGATACTGCTGCATACTTGGGAAGAAGGATTAAACAGTAACACTGATCAAGTAATCTTATGGGATCAAAGAAGTTGGAGGTTTTTTTGGATGACATTGAAATTAGAAGTGTTTCACAATTCTGGAAAGGTTTATGAAAGGAAGGGAAGGGGAGGGAAGGGAAGGGAAAGGAAGGGAAGGAAAAAGGGAGGGGAAGGAAGGGCCCCCACTATTATCTTTTAGTATGAAGAAAACTGTGGAAGCCTAATGAGAGGGGGTGGGGGGATGGGGGGAAAGCAAATTAAGGTTTTTTGATTTTCAGTTCTAAGAAATGTCAGTGCAAGATGTAAAGCTCTCCACAAAGTTGTTCTCTACCTAACCCATCTTTTTGCTTCTGTGCACACCTGAACACCTGTAGGATACCAGCTGTGCAAACTGGCAGGAGGTGACATCCTTGTATAGAGGTTTTTGATTTGCTTCCTTTCTGGACAGGCAGTTGATGGCTTTCATTGATTCAGCTAAGCACTGAATAAAGCCTTCAGAACTTGTCCTCATATTCATTACAGATCTGTGTATCTATTTCAATGGCTTTGGTCATAAACTTTGTCCTAATTTCATTAATACCTAGCCTTTTTGGAAAATTACACTTTTGCCTATTGATATTCTACACACACACAAAATAGCCATTGAAATCAATGAGCCAAGTAATGGCTTTCCCACCCTTTTCCTTGGGATGCACTGGAAAGCAATGTTGCAGAATTCCAGGTTTCTCCCTTCACCCACAAGCTAACTATGTGCCCGAGTTCACTGTCCAGCCACACCAGCATATTTTTATACTGTTTCAATGCTCTGTGTTCTGTTAGTCTGAAGTTGGATAAAAATCTCATTGAGCTTGTAGACGTACAGACTGTCCTTCAGTCATGATAAACATAGGAAGTAATTCTCTTTCAATGTGTACCTTATGTGTGCACAGACACAGCAGAAGCATGGCAGATGCAGACAGCTACAAACAGTCAAAGGATCACTTGCAGAATAAACCCAAGAAAAAAGACCTTTCTGGATATTGTGCTGGTGAAAACCTACCCCTGTAAAAAAAAAACAAAAAACAAACCAACAAAACAAAACCAAAAAACAAGTCAGCTATTGTGGGCTTTCTGATGTGTTCAAGAAAGACTGGGGGTTTTTTAGTACATTTTTGTAAAGTGAGATTTGTTTCCTCAGCCTAGCATGAACTTTTACAGGATTAATCTTTACTGTAAAGAACTTGCAAAAGCACCTTTTTCAAGTAGCAGGGAAATATAGGTAAGCCATGGTACTCCATCAGAAACTATTAACTTTCAGCATCCTTAACACTGATTAGCTTTAAGGTAATTGAGATCAGTTAATGTCTCACTGGGACAAGAACCTAATTTTTTTCAAACTCTATCATTGAAACTTCTACCTGCAGTGAGAACTCTATGTATTGAATGGGATTCCATCTCATTTTCTGCAGGCTACTGAACATATTCTATTTAATTTTAAGTTTAAACCTCTCTGGGATAGTATCAAGAAAATAGACTGTTTCATTGGCTGCATAAGGGAGTAACAAAGCTGTTCCCCCCCCTTTCTGGTCAATTATATCGATTGTGATTCTGAAATTTTCAAATGTATTTCTCCATTTACTCCAATTATACCAAGCATGATTGTTAAGATGATTGTCTTGGACTTCGAAAGACGTGCAATGAACCAGCTCACTTGTAGTTGTGTCAAAGTTAATTAATTTTTCTAAAGCTAAAATGACCAGGGATGCATTCTGCTTTCTGTTTTGAATTAAAATCACTTTTTCACTGCTCTGTTATTCCTAGTTTGTATTGATTTTAGGTTCAAAGAGTATTAACTTAAAATCTAAATTTTCTTTTAACCTGTAGAGAACATGGAGGGATCACAAGCTTTGCTTAGAAATTTCCCCAAGGGGCTCATCCAAATCTTAACAAAACATTCTCAGTGACTTAATTTCACTTGATGTCTTTGAAGAACCTTCTCTTTTATCCCTCAGGTTCAGTTTTTGGGGAATGCTTTTATTCAAATGCAAAATATCCCCAAATAAGAGTAGTCTTCTTGCAGCTGGAATTACTTGAACTTTTGCAAATGCCGAAAAGCAAAAACAACAACAAAAAAGAAAAATGGGTATTTAAAAGTAATTTTCAATAAAAAAACAACCCTGTGGTGGGTTAGCCTTGGCTAACAGCTAAAATCCCACCCAGCTGCTTGCTTACTCCCCTCTCTCAGTGGGATGGATGGCAAAAACAGGAAAAACAAGAACGAGAAAGCTCCCATGTTGAAGTAAGGGAAGGGAGATCACTTATCAATTACCTTTGTGGGCAAAACAGACTCAAACTGGGGAGAATTAAATTAATTTATTGTCAATTAAAATAAATATTTAATTACTGATTTGGGTACTGGTAAACAAAAAGACAAACATTAAAACAACCCTTCTCCTTCTCCTTTCCCCAGGGGCAATTTCACGCCTTCTCTCCAGACTCCACCAACTGAGCAATGCAGGGCATACTGTGGGGGTCACAGTTAGCACGCAGCAGTTTCTGCTGCTCCCTCCTTCTCCATGTGCTATGGCATGCGGTCCTCCATGGGCTGCAGTGGATGTCTGGTCTGATGCCAGGTAGTACCTTCTGCTGCTCCTCCTCCTCCTCCTTTGACCTTGACTCTCCTGTTTCTCACTTCTTGTTCTCTTGTCCTGTCTCTGTCTGGCACCTTCTCCCCCTTCTTTTATAAGTTTACTCCGAGGCTCCGCCGTGGTGGCTGCGGGCCTGAGCCGTGCCCTGCGGTGGGTCGGTCAGAGCCGGCTGGAACCGGCTGTGTCCGGCTCGGGGCAGCCCCGGCCTCTCCTCACAGAGGCCACCCCTTGACACCTGCACCCAATACAAATTCAAACAAAATATTTAAGTCAAAACTTACCTCTGGGCCAGCTCTTCAAAATTTGGCCTCTATTTTTTTTGTACCCACAGTTAATTTCAGCCAATAAAATCTGTAGCTGAAGCAGTATGGAGTAGCCATTACAGACAGCCTTCTAGCTTGAAACAGGAGTGTGGTTTTTTGGAAGTAAATTTAGTGATTCACCCCAATTTACTGTGCCATGGTTCACACTATGGTGCAGCCTCAGATTACACAAACCACATTCCTTGCGGCTGCGCCTCACCCACAAGGGATGCCCCAGGGTACCCTAGCCCATGCCAACCCCAGGCACAGCTCTGGAGCTGGGCTGAGCAACAAGTATGCATGGGCAGGGCATGGGTTTGGGCACAGGCACGGGCTTGGGCACAGGCATGTCTATCAGCACCAACTGCTATGCTGCCTGCTGCGCTACACGTCTCACTAGTGCACAGATGCACTCGCAGAGCGACAAACACTCTGGTATTTGGTCCAGGGTCTGTCACACTGTGGCGGGTTGACCCTGGCTGGATGCCAGGTGACCACCAAAGCTGCTCTATCATTCCCCTCCACAGCTGGACAGGGAAGAGAAAATATAATAAAAGACTCTTGGGTCGAGATAAGGACAGGGAGAGATGACTCACCAATTACCTTCACGGGCAAAACAGACTTGACTTGGGGAAAATTAACTTAATTTATTGCCAGTCAAGGCAGAGTAGGGTAACGAGAAATAAAACCAAATCTTAAAACACCTTCCTCCCACCCCTCCCTTCTTCCTGGGCACAGTTTCACTCCTGAATTCTCCACCTATCCCCCCAGCAGCACAGGGGGATGGGCAATGGGGGTTACGATCAGTTCATCACACCTTGTCTCTGCCGCTCCTTCCTCCTCAGGGGCAGGACTCCTCACACACTTCCCCTGCTCCAGCGTGTGGTCCCTCCCACGGGAGACAGTCCTTCATTAACTTCTCCAACATGAGTCCTTCCCATGGGCTGCAGTTCTCCACGAACTGCTCCAGCATGGGTCCCTTCCATGGGCTGCAGTCCTTCAGGCACAGACTGCTCCAGCGTGGGTCCCCTGTGGGGTCAAAAGTTCTGACAGAAAACCTGCTCCAGCCTGGGCTCCTCTCTCCATGGGTCCACAGGTCCTGCCAGGAGCCTGCTCCAGCATGGGCTTCCCACAGGGTTACAGCCTCCTTTGGGCACACACCTGCTCTGGCGTGGGGTCCTCAACGGGCTGCAGGTGGATATCTGCTCCACTGTGGGCCTCCATGGGCTGCAGGGGGACAGCCTGCCTCACCATGGTCTTCCCCACGGGCTGTAGGGGAATCTCTGCTCCGGTGCCTGGAGCACCTCCTCCCCCTCCTTCACTGACCTTGGGGTCTGCAGGGTTGGTTCTCTCACATGTTCTCACTCCTCTCTCTGGCTGCAGTTTGCTGTTGCACAGCAACTTTTTCCCTTCTTAAATATGTTATCACAGAGGCGTTATCACCACTGTCACTGATGGGCTTGGCCTTGGCCAGCAGTGGGTGCATCCTGGAGCCACTTGGCATTGGCTCTATTGGACAGAGGAGAAGCTTCTAGCAGTTTCTTACAGAAGCCACCCCTGTAGCCCCCCCCCCCCCCCCAAAACCTTGCCACGCAAATCCAATACACACACTCCTCAGAGTATTGTGACCAGTGTGATATGATGTCTGCTTGCTGGACTACATGTAATGAGCTCAACAGTATCAATCTAAAACCTAGTGATACAGAAGCCATGTGACCAAAAAAAGATAAAAAATACAAGTAGGTTTGATGCAGTAATTATCCCTATGATAGCTCTTTCTAGGTAAGGCAAATTGGTGATGACAATGTAGGGAAATTTGCCTCTCTAGCACTGTTTTCTGAATAAAATTTCACACAGCTGTCAATCAGGCCATTTTACCCTCACACTAAATTAGCACCATTTATTTTAACAGTGTCTTTTGTACAATGCTGAAAGGTGATCTATATTTTAATTCAACCTTGAGAATATTCTGTTGTGTTAAAAGTTTCTATTTTTGTGTAGTCTTTATTATTTCTTGACTAAAAGTCTTAGACATATGAGCTTTATTTTCTCAGTGTCATTCTTATCTGTAGACAATAGCCTAAGAAGTACTTTTTACTCTTTTTACTTTATAATTACAAGTGAATGATTATTTCACTTTGATCGTAGTCGTATATATTTCCTTTTCATTTTACTGTGTAGCTGTAAGGTGTTGTCTGCTTCATATAGCACTTATTGTACTTGGACATTTTGTTTTATTAAAACAGCAAATGCCTTTGAAAATGACTCTTGTGTCTCTCCTACACTGCAATAAAATGCTGTAAGACTGAGTGATGCATGGGACCTTGCATAGGCTTGTTAACGCTACAGGTAGTTTTACAAAGAGGCTATGGCAACATAAAGCTGAGTATTTCAAAGGTAATTCTCAGGCAAATGACTTTTCTTCTCAAAATAGGAGCTACAAAATAGAGTGTGCTAAAGCAGGATATGCCAGGAACTGGTCACTGAGATTGAGGATGGTTTTTAATTCCTATCCATCATGAAGGTTTAAATATTCTCATGGAAAGTGAGAGGACTTGGATTTCCATTCCTATTCCAAGGACTTATTTTATCCAATAATAATCATAGTTACTGCTTGAGACAAAGACTGTACCCCATATTTCATCTTTCAGTGACCTGATCCCTCCACTGAAGACTCGTACTCCTTAAGAAGCAATGAGAAGCTCTTTAGGAAGCTCTTTCAAGAAGCAATATTATGCTCGCTTTCTCCTCCCGCCTGTCCCACATTAAATAAGCTGTGTTTGACACAAAGCCATGAAAGGTAGCAAGGCTTCTGTGTGACAAGTTAGGCCCTCTCAGAGTTGCCTATAGCCTACCATGAAGGATGCTCTCAAAAGTATTGGCAATGTGGGTTCCAAACCTAGAACTGCAACAGAGGCTTCCTGACTCTCTGAGTTTAGAAACGGACAGCTCTGGAAAAATGAAATCAGAAAGCAAGTACTTACATTATTAGGTTTATCATAGATTAATAACCTTGGATGTGATTTTTTTATTATTATTTTTAAAATACTTCAAGTTTGCTCAGGTCTGTTATTTTTTATTGTATTAATATCAGGTAATCTGGTCCCATAAAACACACTGAACCATTACAATGAGACTTGCATACGGTATGTTTAGCCACTACCACTTTCTTCCAGAGCTATCCAAATGCATAGAAGGTGGTGTCTCTCAGTGTCTATGATTTCATCACCTTCATGCACAGATGCAGACCACTTTGACTCATTTGAGCTACTTGGTGAGCCCAGATCTCCCTTCAGAGACAGAATCTAGCAGTACCATTTGTGTTTCCTGAGGAGTTAATGTCAGGTTCACACTTGGAGCCTGCTCAGCACGCTACAACTAAGACACACTTAGGGTTTGAAATGGTGGTGGTGTCACCCACCTACCTGTTAGTGAAGGATGAGGAAGGACACCCGTAGTTCAAAAGTGGTCCATAAGATGCTCCACCTGGCCACTGGTTTCTCTGAGAGAATAGGTGCAGAGCTCCCCCTCTGCTCACCCCAGCACATGCAGATAGGCCCCATGTTGGGTACAGCTGGGAAGCATGAGCATCTGTTGGCACAAGGACAAGCAAAACAGGTAGCTGCTGATAAAAAAAGTGAAGCAGGTTGCTACCACTATGCAGAGAGGTGGATCACCTGCTTGGACAGATGTTTGAAGGTGTGCAGGTAGCCAAGAGAAGCAGCTGTTTACACCACATGGGCAGGTAAGTGAGTGTCTGTGTTTCTGTGCACGGGGGAAGGATGAGGCATCCTTGTAGGAGTGCAGGGGAAAAGAGGCACTTGCATGGAGGTGAGGCAGGGGCTGCTCTGGAGTCAGCAGGAGAAAGGACTTCCACAAGCACACTTGGCACTAGCTGTAAGCTGGATCACCCTGGACCCTATAACCTATTGGTTACTGTACTGTATCATCTCCATGTCCTGAAATGCCTGAGCTCTTCATTAAATCTCACCTTAACTACTCTGGTCTCAGCTGAGCTTTACATAATTGCATGGAAGACAGGCTTGTAAGATTAAGAAAATTTGGTAGAGTCTTAGAGGTATCAAATAAACGTGGAACTACTTTAAATTTGTAACTTAAGAAGGCTCTTCTTTCTGGTCTCTTGGTTAGAAAAAATAGATGTATACAGAAAATTTCATTTGGGTTTTTTTGTGAGCACTCAGATTTCATTCCATACCACTTTAGCCACCCGTTATTGAAACTTTTCATCAGACATACAAATTGGATAATGTGAGGCCTCTCTATAAAAAATGAAAGAAATGAGTAAACCTTTGCTAGTGAGCAAACCTATTCAATCAGCTTGTGTGTAGAAGCAGTTTTCAACATTAGCAACTGGATACCACCCATTAACATGACTTAGTGCAGCTGTGAAATGCTGCCAAACTTTTGTAATACAATTATTATGTGGCGGCATTGCAGAAAATAAACCAGGACGGCCACTGTAAGCTCTCATTTGTAACAATTTTGTTTTTAAAAGCTGATGAAGAACATCAGGCAATTCTGTGGTACAAGGTAGATCTGGGAAAGCTCAAGGAGTCCCATGAGAATACATAAAAAAGTTGCAGTATGAGACCTCTTATCAAATTAAAAGCCTGTCGCATTTCTGTGTTTGTGCTTGCTTTCCTAGAGAAAAATGCCAAAACATTCTTTCTTCTTCAATTAAATAAACATGAATTCCCAATATTTGCATGTCACAAATCAGGTTGCAGAAACTTATTGCAGTGCCTTCCTGACTATTCAGGAAAAAATAGTTCACAAAAGTTTGTTGATTTAAATAAGATAAACTTTCTATTAGTCTAATTCTCTATGCAAGGAGAAAAAAACCAGAGATGGTGTCTTTTAAATAATGGTGGGTTTTTTCTACAAAAGCCAGGAGACCGTAGACTGTATGTGAAAACAGATGGTTTAGAAGAAACTCACCAGATTATGACTTTAAATAAAGACCTGCAAATCCAGCCAGGACCTCAGAAAGGATCCTTAAGACTACCAAATTGTGTTAGTCCACAAGATCTTTACAATACATGTCACTCCAAAATCTCAGGCACGGACTTAGCTATGCAATGCTAACATTTAAATCATAGAATCATAGAATCATTTAGATTGGAAAGGACCTTTAAGATCATCGAGTTCAACTGTTAACCTAGTACTGCCAAGTCCACCACTAAACCATGTCCCTAAGCACCACATCTACACACCTTTTAAATACCTCCAGGGATGGTGACTCAACCACTTCTGCTGGGCAGCCTGTTCCAGTGCTTGACACCCCTTTTAGTGCAGAAATTTTTTCCAATATCCAATCTAAACGTCCCCTGATGCAACCTGAGGCTGTTTCCTCTCATCCTCTCACTTGTTACACGGGAGGAGACCAACACCCACCTCACTAAAACCTCCTTTCAGGTAGTTGTAGAGAGTGATAAGGTCTACCCTGAGCCTCCTCATATATATATGTTTATGTGTATATGTATATATGTACATAAATATATGTACTTACTTCCCACACAGTAATGTAATAATGAAAGATATATTGCTTCCTTGCCTGCTAGCTTATTTAAGGTTTTGTACTTTGTGGCCATATTTTGGAAGCTTTGCTCAAGGCAGGCCACTGCTGCTGCAAACAAATCTTTATCTGTAAACAGCTCAGTGGAGCTTTAGCAGCTTTGTTCCCCTCTCATTATTTTTTAACTCTTTTCTTGTAGACCTTGGCTCTTTCACCATTCATTTAACTCCCAAATACCACCTGCAAAGATGGATGAACTAGTAAAAAAAGTTCATTCAGTATGTTTTCAGTCAAGTGATAACACTTCTCTTTTTTGCTTTTGCTTTTCCTTTTTTTTTTTTTTTGATCCCTACTAAATAACACTGCTAGCTACAGTCTGTATCACATAATTCTGTGATTGTATCACTCATTAGTATGGTATTTAAAGCATTCCTCTTTCAGGACACTGTTTTATCGCATTGAAACCTTTCACTTCTTTACTGAAGAAGTTCTTCACAGGATACTGTTTGCACTACCCTCATGTGTTAAGAGGTAGACATGTAAGGAATCAATCATCTCGTGTTGAAGTGTCACATCCTGTAACTTATATTTTGCTATTAACTAGTTACACTGAGTTTCTATCCTCGCTATAGGATGAGCAGGATCACTTCTGATGATATTAGGTCTCACAAATTCTTAGCTAACCCAGTTAATTTTAAGGACAAAAGATAGGTATCTCGAGGTCAAAAACTGGATAGTTTATTTTCTAGGCCTAAGATGTTTTTGGAGCACTGCTATATTCTTGCTAAGACCACACAATTTTTAGCTGAAAAGCAAAGGTGCTGGCTGTGGAGCTCTTTCTACAGTCAGTTTGTCAAAAAGGCTCTGCGTTCTTTGGGCAAACCCACATGATTGAACAGATATGATCTCATAGTTTGCTGCCACCAAAAGGTAGAAGTCCTCTTCCACCTCCCCTCTGAGGCTGTGGAGTTCTGCCAGTTAACTTTTGCCACTTATGGACCTCTGTGTGAGCCACTTTAATTTACTAAACAACTGGAGTGGGGTGTGGATTGTTTTCTGCTGGATTAGTGAGCTCCAACAAGGAAGGAAGCACAATGACCTGGGCAAGGGCAGAGATTATTTAATGGCCTTATTTGATAGGTGAAAGAAGATACTGGAGTTGAAGCAAGCTCAGATAGGCTCAGGATCTTTCACAACTGTTTGCGAAAGAATCAGGGTCCTATTTTTCTCTTTAATCTGCTCAAAAAAACCCCAAGATGACAAAAAAACTAGGACATTTATAATGCCGTTCTTGGGCTTTAACTCTGTGTAAGGACTCCTGAGGCACATAGTCTGTCCTGTGTTTGAGCAGAATTAAAATGAGATGCAGAAAAAGGGAGGATTGCCATGGAATTATACATACTGTCTCATCACTTTCCCTTGGTTGTACTTATTTTCCTATTTGAAGTCCATAACTGTATGAGTTCTGTAAAAGTCAATTACTACGATCATTTTTCTATTTTAATTATCTTTGGTTTGCATATTTGCATTTTTGTGAAATTTTGCTATAATTATTTCCTGCAGTCTGGCAATTTCTCACCACCCCAGCTGCACAGCATTGCTGGAGAGTCAAACTTGAAAGGAAACCTGGGAATTAATTTTGTCTATAGGGGATCCTAAATTGTCATAGAATGGTGAGAGTCCTGGCCCTTAATATTTAAAAGAAAAACCCCAGCAAAACTGTATAAGTCCAAGGAACTGTGTTGTTCCAATGATCGCTAAAAACCGGAATGGTCCCATGGGCCAAAGGCAGCCAAGTGCATCTTAGAACATGTCGGGAAATACTGATAGAAGGTGTTGAATCACAACCTTTGATGGCCTCAGTTTCTGGGAACTGCAATAGTGGAGAAAAATCAGCTGGCCTTCAGACACTCAGAGACTAGCCTTCTCTAGCCATAGAGGAAAAGTGATGCAGCTAAATCTCAAGAGAAACAAACTTTAGAAGCTCTTGATGCAAGCGCCAGGTTTACTAGAATAAACCTCTGAAATTCTGAGGCATGGAAGTTTGATTAGAAGATATAGTCATTGTTATTCCTTTTTTAGTGTCCTTTTCTATTACCTTCCAAACTTTGATTCAGAAAGCATGTTTCTGATTATACAAATTGCCACTGGGTTTGTGCCCATCAAAATAAAATGATGGGGATTTATGTTGCATGTATACAGCAGTTCAAGGAAAATCAAAATTGTAACTGAATACTGAGAATTTGGACCCTCAGAAAAATTTTGTCACAGAATTTTGAAAAAAGACCTCTATGTAGCCTGCATATATTCTGCTGTCTGTGTAGAATTAACATTTAGTTACAGAAAATATATCTGTTTAACTACTTGTTAGTAATAGGGGAAGATCTATACATTTTGCCATGGTTAAAGCTATATTTGACTTAAATTTTCTTTCGGCAAACACCACAGTAAGTGAATCAGCTTACAAACTGCTCTCTCCAAGGTAGCAATTTGGGGAACATTCTTTACCCCAGCAATCTCTTTCTCCACATCCATGGGCACAATGTACTTTTAAACATTCAGATTAGTGGTATACCATAGATCTTTGATAGACCATACGATAGACCAAGCTACACCTTTGATTTTTCCATTTGCTCTCAGGCTGTTTGCTTATCTAAGTGGACTTTAAATTAGAAAATGCATCTGATTTCTCCCATTTCCCTGTCTAGCATTTCTTAAATGGTGATTTTAATGTACGCTTAGTACTTGGGGGATTTCCTAAACTCTAATGATTTATAACTTGCTGTAGACTCAACCTTGAGAAACTTTATTTCAGACTACAAGTGTGGTATAATGATCACATAGGCAAATACAAATAGTTAGTAGAAATCAATAGGCCAAACAGTTTTCTCATGTAAGTCTGCCAGCTCAGAATACACCCTTTGAAATGAATATACTTATTCTGGATTTACTGCTTTTTCCATAGCTAGCCTGATGTAAAGATCTAGGTTTCGGATTTCTTAGAGTTTATGTGTTGTATCACTTGCCATACGATAAAGTTTAGGTATCACTTCATAAAGATTCAGAGCAAAAATCATAACAGGTAAATCAACCCTCTAAATACTTCAAAAGAAAACTATCAGTAAATACTCTACCTGAACAGATTGAGAGGGAAACAATGGCATAACTGCAGAAAGAATTGTATCCACAACTAATTCTTTAATACTCACTTGTAATACAGATTTTGTTTATAGTTAGGATAATTTAAGAGAAGAAAATAAAAAGTTATCTATTCGACAAAAGAAATATCAGACTTGCGAGCTCACCCTTTTGTAATACATACTAAATTGCATGTGTAAAAGTTTTCACACAATACTATCAGAAACCAAATAAAGAAAAATTGAGTTCTAGATCAATATAGATTGTGTTTGCAGAAGATATGATTTAATAGATTAGAAATGCAGTTAAAACATAGTATAGAACAATGATAAATCCAGGAAAACAAAAACCAGCCTCCCTTAAATGGGGAAGTGCTACATGATATAGATAAAGATTTGGAAGTTAAAATCATGTATCAAAAACTAAACAGGCCTTAGAATTGTCAATGCTTGAGTAGAAGAGCTCTAAGAAAAGCCTATTTGCTGCAGGAAGTTGTTTGAATCAGTGACACTCTGAGTTAGCACTGGAACAATGTTGCACCACTGGATTAGGGAGGATGCCATGGAGCCGTTATTTGTCAGCATTCAAAGACATTACTGAAAATATCATTGATTTGTGTGTTGGTGTTTTTTTTCCTCAGCAGCCAGCTGTGTTAATTCTGGTTCCCTGGATAATTTCAAATAGCTAGTTATATTGAAGGCTATACAGAGCAAATGATGTAACTAATTTTATCCTGAAATTATAGCTTCTTTCTGCCTTGTTTCAAAATTGTTACTGCAAAGTCAGATCAAGTTAGGCAAACCGATTTTATCATTCTGTTAAGAAACTTTTTCTTACCTTTTCCGCATAAGGCAAAGCAAAGATTTTCTAAGGCCATATTTAAAAAAAAAAAAAAAGAAAATATATTATTTGGAAAACCCTAGCATTCTCATGATTTGGAACTGGAATTTGAAGTTAGATACATAGGGTAGCCTTTGTCAGAGATCTGCTTCTTGCCATCCCTGTAAAAGACTACTCAAACTTGTTACATCTTTGGGGAATCACGGTTTGTGCATGCTTGGTAAAGATTTGTTAAATTTTTTAACAGTTATATATTCCCAAAGGACACCATCTGCAGTAGCAATGCTCCAGCCAGGGCTGAGAATGACTTTCCCTCCAACTGTCTTCTAAGATGCTTCAGGCCATGCCTGGTCCAGCAACTGCACCAAAAAACTAAGCGTCTGTCGCTCTAGTGCTTTCAGTGACATCCTACAAAGGTCTCAAGGGGGATGTAGTAAGAAACCTGTCAGATTCAAATACACGGGAGATAAAGTCTAGCAGTAGTGCGAGAGGAAGGATCCCAGGGTAAAGCATGGAGAGACAGAGACAGGAATGGCAGTCTTGGGTAGAAAGGACTGTGGTTCTTAGGGTGTAATGGGAGAAGAGTGTGGGCCTGTAAGGTTAGTGATGGTGGGACAAGAAGTCTGAGTGATGAGGACAGTGAGATGTGATAAACATCTCGTAGGAAAAGTCTAGGACTGGAGGCTACAAAGTGTGTGTGGAAAGGGAGAGCAGGAGAGAAACTGAATGAGGAAGCACAGATGAAAACAGTGTTTGTCTTATGAAACAAGCTTATTGTGTGACCTTGAGGTCATGTAGCTTCCACGCACTGAATCAGCTCCTGCAGTTTTAATGAAGTCTAGACTGGAGGGGGAAGCCATAAGCACCAACTCTAATCTTAGCCTCTTTGTTTCTGAGTCTGGCACTCTAATACCATTAGGATATCTGCCCCATCATTTAGAAAGATCTGCCTTTCTTTCCCTAGGACCTCCACTCAGAGCTTAGCCTACCTCTTTCCTGGCCTTCAATGATTCATCCTTCCCAGGAATTTTTCTCCTTTTTGTCCATAAATCTCCCAGCAGACCTCCCTCCAAGTCAGATGTTTCTCTCATCTCACAACCTTTACACTCATTCTCTTTATCTGTGAAGACACCGCTAACACTGGCACAGGCAACACTTGAACATCCATTCACTTTCTGACAGCCTTATGTTCAAACCTGTCTATTTTGCTGTTGACCAGAGAACTCAAGTGCACAAAAAACTCCACAGCTATCAGAAAGAGACCACTAGCAAATGCACCCAAATCCTTCTTAAAGGCAACACAAAAAAATGTTCTTTTAAAGGCAGAAGGAGCCACTATAGTTGCTTAGTTAGACAGTCTACTTAAAACAGCTTCCAGAATTTCAGCATCTAACTCCTACTGATTGTAAATTCTGACTCAGGTAGCATATCCCCTTTAGAAAGACAGCCAGATGAACAAACCAATGGCAATATTTTTTCTTGTTTCTTTTTCTTTTTTTTTTTTTTGTCTGAGGAGAAGGGAAAATACATGGAGAAAGAGGCAAAAATTCTAGAGAGGCTATGGCAGTTAGGCAAGGAGTACAAATAATAAGACATAGAAATGGGAATCCCATTCCTCACTTTTGAGCATAATAGTGAGCAAGCGCATTGATTTCTCTGTGTCTCTTTTTCTCCAGCAGTACTGTTCTGCCTTTCTTCATTTAGCTGTGTGGAAAGCAGAGACATATTTGGTGGGTGTGTTTGGAGGCATTTGTAAGGAGATACCTTGCATATGGCTGAAACAAAGCCCTCTCCCAGCCTGTAGTGCCAATCTCTCCCTGCTTGTATTGCCTGGGATCTGAGGAAGCTCTTAGCAGCAAACTTGGAAAACATTTCCTTCAACTACATGGAAGTGAATATAAAATCACTTCTGATAAGCTTGCAGAAGAGGTGAGGACTGATGGCATGGAAAAAAATAAAGATGTCTGCAGGAGCTACTCTACTTGGCAAACAGGTACCCTTCAATCAAAATGTGTTTCATTCTGTCTCACCAAATGCCAGATAACAGACTGAGAAATACAAGTTAAGCCTAAAGAATGGAGTAGCTTGTCTTGGAAAGCAGTGACTCTGAAAGAAATTTAGGGGTCACAGTAGATATATGACTCCAAAAGGCTTCATGTGGTGCTGTGGGAAAAGGGTTAATGCCCTTCATGGGTATATAAACACAGGAGTAGAGGGAGGTGTGCTTACCTCTCTGTGATTGTTATTGCAGTACTCGGTGCTGTTCTGGTCTCCATATTTTTAAAGGATATTGGCGAGCATGCTAAAAAGAGCCATAAAAACTATTTAATGCCTGGAGACTTAATGACTTCCAGTGAGAAATTTAAAGCACTCATTTTGTTAAGCTTATAAAAAGGAAGATTGAAAGGTGATTTGATAATGGTTTATAACCACATGCATAGGGAAAAAAATCCAGGGAACAAAAGATTCTTTAATCTACTGGGGGGAAAAAAAAAGTATAGAAAGAATTGATGACTAAAAGCTGAAACTGAAAATTAATAATATGGTACATATTTTTAGCTGGAAAGGTAAAAATTGATGAAAATTAGTAGGGGAAATGGCGGACCCTCCACCTCTTGCTGACTTTAGATCAAGACTGGAGTGCCCTTCAGAAGTTGGCTGTAAATGAAGAAAATATTTTTAATTATGTTAACGTAAGGGGAAAATGAGAAAAAAAATATGGTCCCCATCAACTTCCTTAGGGTAGGTCCGTATCTTTGCAGAGAAGCTACTAGAACTAAAATCTGCTTTCTGAGAAGCCTTTGTAATGCTGTGTCTGGAGTGTCAGTGATTAACAGGCACAAGGACCATGGTCATGAAGTCCACTTCTAAAGCCATGGTATACAGACTGTACATAGAAGAGTGTTCATTTAACTGAATGAAATGGCTGTATATCCTAAACCTCCAAATCTGGATCACATTTTCAAAGGTGAATATCCTGTCACATATTTCTAATGGTCGTTATTGCAAAGGGGACTACATGCTAATCTGAGCAACTGTATACTCAGTTGTGTCAGACAGCAAGTTTGCCACTGTACTACTCTCCCATCTCCTTATTTAACTGCTGTTTTCAAGGCATCTCATTTAACCACAATGTGCTTTGAGCCAGAGCTGACTTTCTGACTACTGTATTCCCTACTTTCATTTGTTGAGGTTTTCTTCTCTTCTGTCTTTTTCCTCCCAATCCTTACATATAACATTCTTAAGACTTGGATAATTCAGTTGTCAAATTTAAGTATGAAAGTCTGAAAATAAGGCCTCTGTTCATGCTTACTGATTGTAATCAGGCTATATCTAGGCAGGGTTTGGGCAACTATTGTAATTTCAGTTTAAGGATCAATTCACCTTTGTCCATTCTCATGATGACCAGGAATTCAGTTAATCTTAATGCAGTAGTTTTATGTAAGGAAACCATCTTAAATTATCTGAAATAACTATTCATGCTCACCCCACTGCAGTTTCATTTGTTACATCATTTGCTTCTGTTCAGACAACTGCTGAATGTGTAGCTCATCCTCTTTGTTAGTTTAATTTTGTTCTGTAACAAACAGCTACCCCTCATCTTGCTAGACTGCACTGATTTACGTATGTTCATGACTCTCCAGTTCTGAATGAGAGATGACAGTGTTTATTAGCAAATACCATTCTCCCTACCTTGTCCTTCCTAAAAACATTGCGTCCAGTGATTTTTTTTGTAATTTTTTTTTTCCACATTCCAAACATACAACACTTCTCACTGGCTTACAGCACAGCAAGTTAGACCGGATTACCTCTCTAAGAGAAGAATTTCCAGTTCTTCATGCTTATTACCTAGATGTTTAGCACCAATGAATAAGTAATTAATTTTCTTGTTCTTTTCCACCTCTATACAAATCATTTGTATCACCTTGAGTCTGACACATATTTGTCTTCACTCCTGCTGGCATTGTTAGTAGGTGATATTTAAGAATAAAAGCAAGAACTCTAAGAGAGAAACCAACAAGTACAACTTGTACTTACAAAGCATAAATTACGGCAAGAATGGACCATGTGATTACTGTAATGAATCTGAAAGACAAACATATGAGAATAAATCCCCTTGCTGTGCTTTTTTTCCAGGCCCATATTTTCCTTGCAGGCTGAAGAACAGCAAAGGAATATGGTGGTTGTCTATCAGCTTCCTGAGAGGAGCTATTACAACTCAAGTTTCTTAGGCTCACAGTTGCCCTGAGTATCAGTGCCACATGATTAGTGACACAGTGGCCACTATAAATGCACTACACAGAGCCCCTCACATAGTAAAATCTGGCCCAAGGTTCAGAAACCACTCAGCCATTTTTTTTCTTGTTGGAGGAATATGTTACCAGCAAGATTTCATGTAATTTGTTTAGGATCTGTCCCTGCTTTTTG
The DNA here is from genome assembly GCF_026419915.1 of Harpia harpyja. Classification (NCBI taxonomy): domain Eukaryota; kingdom Metazoa; phylum Chordata; class Aves; order Accipitriformes; family Accipitridae; genus Harpia; species Harpia harpyja. The sequence goes on from NC_068947.1 coordinate 31,711,663, forward strand.
CTCAAGTAGTTTCCCTGCACTGGAAAGCAATCATGGCTACAGTGAAGGAATGGGCAAGGAGGTAGCACGTCCTCTAGTGCCAGGTGGAAAAGGACAGGAAGATGCAAGGAGACATCAGGCATATGGATGAACTCAGAAAGAAAAAAAAAAAAAAAAGAAAAAGAAAAAAAACGCTGATATCATTTTCCAGACCAGAACAAGCTCCATTTAATATACTGCTTATAAACAGGACATTACTTTATTACAGAAATACATGCTTGAAAGGTGAGTAGGAAAGTGTTGTCTCCGATTTACACCTAGGGCAGAGAAAGGTGATGATAGTTGTCAGAGATCACACAGTGTGTGTGACAGAAGAAGGAGTCTTGCTTTTCTTTGATAGACTATCCTAAGCTGTTAAGAAAAGTGAATCCCAGGAATTCAGTTGTGTGATGGAAAAGTATACCAGAAATCCTTACTTTATACAACACAGCTCAAATGTCACACACTGAAGACTTGCAGTGAAGTGCTCTGAAATGAGATGCAGACCAGAATTGTTAATAGGAATTATTCAGCAAGTGTATTTATGAGAATCATAAATAACTCACAAACAGGGAGGAGGGAGTGAAGTTAACCAAATCAGCAATTCATCTGCTCACTCTTAAAGGAGAATAACAAGGACCAGGGTCTCCTCCTGTTTCAACAGTAAGGTGAAGTGCGGTCAATCAATGCAGACAGCCTGGGGGACAGGAGCTGTAACAAGAGCAGACCCCTGTCAGAGAGCCATTCCAGCCTGGCTTCCTCGTGTGGGACATACAGAAACACCCAGAAAATAGGGGAGATCCAGATTTGGAGGTTTAGGATATACAGCCATTTCATTCAGTTAAATGAACACTCTTCTATGTACAGTCTGTATACCATGGCTTTAGAAGTGGACTTCATGACCATGGTCCTTGTGCCTGTTAATCACTGACACTCCAGACACAGCATTACAAAGGCTTCTCAGAAAGCAGATTTTAGTTCTAGTAGCTTCTCTGCAAAGATACGGACCTACCCTAAGGGGTACTGGTATTCAAATGACAATTTAATAATTTGTCACTCTTCTTATATTTATTAAAGGCAGTATTTGCAGCATGAGCTGCAAGTTATAAGGACCTTCTTGTTATTAAAGTGATTTAGTCTACATTGCTTTTTATACCAACTTTTAACTTTCTCATAACTCAGATAATAATCTACATATTATTGTATTAATACATAATGTGTTATTATATTATTATTGCTATCCTCTCTGAAGGTTCTGTGTATTAATAAATAGTTCAGACCATGGCAGACATTGCTGAGCTGTTTCCAGTGAAGAGAAAATCTGCTAAAATGAATAATCCTTCTAAATGTGGATATTGAACACACTCAGTAGAGATGCATGAGATTTTAGCTGCTTAAATACTGTAGACTTAGTATAAATGCTCTGAATTGTCTTCTGGAGGATTCTCTCATTTGTTATCTCTATCCCTCTTTTGACTACAGGAGGCAGCCTCATCAAACTGACCTAAAACTAAATGTCTGAAAGAGGTTTTGGTAAGTGTGTTGGGTTTTTTTTCCCCCTAAACCATGGAAAAGTTGCAATAAAAACCATTTAAAACCATTATTAAGGTTGTAGGATGAAACACTTAAAAATTAGAATATAATAATATTAAAACTTCTGTTGAAAATTTCAGGTATTTTGGCATAAATTATATGACAGTCTAAATTGCATGATCACATTTTTCTTTTTCCCCTATGAGTTCTGTTTGCTATAATGTTCACATAATGAGCAACTATTCAAGATCTCTTTTATCATTATTGCCTAATACATGTCTCTAGGATTTATTTACTGCATTCTGTCCAATCCTTCTCTGAAATCAGAAATATTAATTGCCCTGTGGATTTTTCTGATTTGATCATTACTATAGCATCTGAGTACTTCACAAACTATACCGTAACACCTCTTTACACCTGGAAAGAACATCAGCATTCAGAGATTAATATTAGAAGTATTCCCTAATTTTAGAATCCCCAAATTATGCCTTATTCTTTGGAAGGTGTTGTATTATCTACAAAATCAGTTGCACCATATGCAGATATGCCTGAGTTTCCTCAGTACCGTCAGTGGTGCTTATATACCTCTGCTCTGTCACCTCCCAGAACTAATATCTCCATGTCAGATTTAGGTCAGTTTAAAGCTACTGAGAAATAGTTACACTCTTACACTGCTCAGAAAATGAAGTCATATGCAAATGAATGGGAATCAGATTGCAGTGAAATTCTTCAGACAAAATTTATTAGTCTCTGGCACATCAATCAATGGCTGTGCATAAAAGATACGTATCAGACTAATCCTGCATCTTTCATGAAGTATAAAATTTACAGTACCTATAATATCCTTATGCATAAACTTAAATGTGAATTGCCAGTGTTTGCAATTATCTAGAAAATGGCCTGCTCTTATAATTATTAAAGCAAATGTATAAACCCTGGATGACAGAAAACACAATTTTACTGCTATTAAGAGACAATTTAATGTATGAAATCACATTAGCATGCTCAAAAGATGGCTTTCAATCATTCACATGAACATTACAACCCTGTTCTATGGAACTTCAAAAAGAGGACGGGTTGTTTTTCAGAGATAAACCTTTATGAGTAGATTACTTGCACGTTGCAAGTAGAGGAGAACAGCTATCTGCTGTCCTGAGGAATCATCAACTATACAAACTTCCTTCATATACCAAGGAGTGAAACTACATATATAAATCTGATACAAAAATTTTGTTTGGGACTAATGTAAATTTCCAGATCCCATTACTTAATATTAATTAGATGTTTCTTTCCCACTTCAGGGGCTGGGAGGCAAGAAGTAGAGGGAGGTGAAGGAGTTTTGTTCATGGGGCCCCTCACATACTCTGTGACAGAATGGGAGAGGACTTGGACTCCTGGCTTCCTCTGCCAGGGTGAGCTCAAACTGGTGACCAGGCTGGTATCCTAACATCCAAACCACTAGATACCTGGAGTGGAGAGTGCAGACACATTGAGTACAGGCCTGTCTAAAAACATTTGGGTTTATATTCCTGAAGTTTCCTCTGTAGACCTGGTCTTTCTTCTGATGCCTCTCTCACAACAGCAGCCATCTCCCCAAGTCTTTCTCAAGACAACTTTATCCTCTCTTCATCCTACATCCATACACTTCATCCTCAAAGACAAGTTTAGAAAACTTCCCTGACCTATCCTCTCTTTCCATTCGCCATCCTGTCATATAGCTCCATGACACTATAGACTATTTCAGTTGGTACAATAGTACAGTTTTTGACATAATTCTAAGGCTGATGTCTACTCTTTGGAGATGTACTTCCAAGTCCAGAAATAATAACAGCAGGAAAACTTACTTCCAGTAGCATAGACCTGATCCTGAATTTTGAGGATTACCTGGCTGTTGTGTATTTTTACTAGAATTTTGCTTCTCTAGAAGTACCACATTTTCTTGGTACAAGAGAACCTGCATCAAATTCGGAAGAAGGTATCCAAAAGGTAAAGGTGGAAAAAACAGAAACCTTCTATAACTTAAACATATTTTATAGTGTCTTTTGTGTAAATAGTTTGCTTTTTTCATTATGGATTATTTAATGTCTGCCAGAAGTCAAGAACCAGTTGCGCTGCAGCTGTATTTCTGACTACCTGATAAATATGAAATCCAGTTTAATTTATGAGAGGACAGGTAAGTGTGAGACCGTGATATAGAAGATACATGAATGACCAAGGTCAAAAACCATAATAGACTTTTGTGTTTAGAGCTTAAATAATAACTCATCATCAGTAGACATAGGAGAGAATATGGAGGTCAAACACTGGTAGAAAGATTGAAGCAGCAAGTTCAGTTGTTATTCAAACTGACAAAGTAAATATTATTTCAGTAAATGGCACATTCACTTTTTTTTTTTCCCCTCCCATTTGTGATATGCAATAAAACATTACCAGCCTGAACTGGAACTGCTTATCTGCCAAGAAAAGTGAGGGAAAGATGTGCATATAGGACTCATGCACACACAAACTGGGAGAGAAATCTCATTTGTGTAGACAGGCGTGTTATGTATATACTTGGTTTGGAAAATAACACCCAAGCTCAGTTTTCATTGTTGCATAAATATGGCTGAATTCCAACTTTCATTTCTACTTGAATTATCATCTATATCTCCACCCATGAAAAAATTAAAATTATTTCCAAATAATTAAAACCAACCTCTGTCTTTCAGTGCTAGGGGCTTCCATAGTTTCATACTCTCTGAACTTTGATTAATGAGTCTTTAGTTGAAAGAAATTTTTATTAGGAGGGGACTCCAGGGACTATCTTCCTCTGAAATTTTTTAGTGGTGTAAGATGGTACAGTTTAGAATTCAATTATCTGCATGAAAGAAGAGATGCATTTCTTACCAAAGAAAACAGAATTAACGGTATTTGTTAGAATTCTTTATCATTTGTTTTCTTGAACCATACATTAAATAAAGAGATTCAAATCTGTAGGAAGCCATTCTCAGTCAGTAGCTAGTGTCCGTATGAAGATGGATGTTTATGATCCATGGCACAAGGCAAGATCTCAGGAGAAAGACAAAGCCTCAAGCTGAAGTCTAAGTGAAATAGGCTGTGAAAAGAGCAAGGTGGAGCAACATAAAACAAAACCTACCTTCTGTCAGAAAAAAAATATGGAAAGATAAAGGATTTCTGAAGTGTTGGCTGAGTTGTAAACAGACATGTACAAGGATGAAGTGGTGCAGAAAAGAAAACAGACACCAAGACATTGTCTCTTGAATGAAGAATTTATGCTTAAGTAGCATAAGAAGAGAGAAAATTTTAGTATTGATGTAATGTCAAAAGTTACTGCCTTTTATTGGTATATTGCCTTATACCTTCTGGTTGAGATCTAGCATAAACATTAATTCCAAACACATAAATTGTATGTGACAAGTTCCAACAATAGAAAGAAAAGCTGTGCTACCTTATGAATGGCAGTCTAGTCTCATCAAATTCTTGGTCACATAATGCAGAAAAAAATCCAACACATTACAGACCTGAATTGTAAAACAAGTAATCTCTTTACTGTGCAAGTCCACCTATATTAATCAAATGATCTCTTAACCAAAGATCAGAATAATCAGAATACAGAAATCAATCAATCAAATATTAAATGAGGAGAAGGATGTGAGTTATTTTGCCTGCCCTCAGTGCTTTAAACAGCAGATGCAAATCATATATGATCATTGTGCAAGACTGATATAATTGGATTCAGCACCCTTTTTTTGTATCCAACATGCTAGAAAGCTGAGACAAAAATCTGTCCAAAATTTAATATATTAGTATAATAATAGCTGCCTTTGAGCTTAAGGTATGGAGTTCCTTATGGACCAGTATGACTTCTGGGATCACTGTATTGTTGATACTTTTCTAAATAAGAAAAATCATAGAATACTAAAACTTGGGCAGAAAGGAGCCCAGTTTAGACAAGCATAGAGCACTCTGATCCAACAAGCTATGGCAGGACAGCTGACATCAAAATGAACGAAAACATTTAGGGACTACAGGATCAACAGCTCTCAAAGCTGCCCTGGAGCTTATAAAAAGCAGTCAGTGAATATATACTGATTAGCAATGGATTCAAGTGTACAGAAATGTGCAGGCTACCAACTGTACCAATCAAAAATTAATGATAAGATGTACAGAAGTATGCAAAATTATTTTAGTGATGACTTGTACAGAGAAGGGAATCATGATGTTTAAAATGCACATGCAGTTTCTTTTGACTGCTCTCTCACTTATCCAAAACATCTTCAGTACACTTGCCAGAAGAAAACTGTTGTGTTATTTCTGACTGGCATATTTAAACAATAATTTTCTCTCCTAAATTACTTAAGTATCTAAGGCTAAGGTATTATGCAAAAATGTACTTCTTAACAGAAGGGAGAGTATCATCAATAAGAACATCACAATCCGTACTCTCAGTGAAGTTAGATCCAAATAGAATAACAGAATAATTCAGGTTGCAAGGTTCAGATTCAGAAGTCACTAGGTCCTACTCCACCACTTGAAGCAAGGTCATCTTCAACAACTAATTAATTACAGTTTCGGTGACAAGAGCTCCCTAAGATAGCTCGGTATTCAATGGCAAGAAAGAGAGAGTGAGCGTGCAAGAGAGAGAGAGGATCCTCCTTTGAGTCAAAATTGGGCTTGCTTTTATTTATTCTGACCTGTCCCTGGAAGGTCTTTTGCAAATCAGAGTTTAGCTTCTTAATGACTAAAACTAATCTTTGTGAATATGCTCTCACATTCATAATCTGTCAAGTATTTCAGAAAAAAATAATTTCCAAACTATTCGTTGCTCTTGCCTGTGTACAAAAAAAGTTGGTTTTCTCTTTCTGAAATAAAGCATGGGTTTTTTTAATAAAGATTACTGTCATATGGCTAATTTCATGCCCAAATTGGAGAATATTCTAACATACAAGTAAAGGCAATGAAAAAAGTCTACGGTCTCCCTTAGTTTTTGTAAAACTGCATCTGGACAGTGGTGCCATGCACCAGGAATGACAGGAAAGGTGGGTGAAGTGGGAAAAGCAAACTGGTATGGATATTATAGGCTAGGATGTTGATGACAGGTACAGTTACAGCATTTCCAGAGGGATTTACGGTAGCTGTAATCCAGAAGCTGTAAAAATTCTTGAGAGATACTAATGGAAATCACACAGCTAGTTCCTTCCAAACAGAGAAAGTCAGAAAACATAACCCTAAAACAGATTAAATTACTACTTTTAAGCTATCTTTTATTGCTGTGCATTTCTTCCACATCTCTGGACAATGATATTAATGTTGTTCCCCCCAAGCCACGCTTTGTAGTGCACCATTAACCTTCTTGCATCCTACAAATTTGATACCTTGCTCTCTGGCAGAGTGCAGAGCACACACACATATACATGTACACACAGACACACACACACACTCTGCTACAAGACTTCTCTTACAATGTTGGCAAAGGTTAATTTTAAGTTTTAGTATAGGCATACATTGTACTCAGATGGCAGTCAATAGATCTAACGCTACCATCAAGTACAGAAAGTAGATTTATAAATCTTTGGTGTTCAAATTAATTTCAGGCTGTGCTGCACACTCTTGCATCTACCAGTCTCTTATGTACCTGGGGTTTAATTGTTTCTCTCTTTGACATAATGAATGCCAGAAAGTAACCCTGAAGCACTCATTTTGCATCATAAATCATAGTATCTTTTTAAAAGGGAAGGATAATTACAACAAAATAACAGTTCAAAACTGCTTGGAATTTACTTCTTACCTTTGACAAATAGTGGAGAAAATAATTGCCTAAAGACAATGTACAACATTGATTTAGGTGACTTGTTATGCACACATAGAGTATTCTGCAAAAAAACCCTTCTTTCCAAAAAAAAAAAAAACCAAACCCCAAAACCAACCACCAAACCTGAGAACTCTTCAAGTTCCTGACAAATTAATTTGTTCAGGGCAAAACACTGCACGTTTGTAATTCCTTGTCTGTTTTTTAAAAGCCTGTGTGTCACATCTCTTCTGCCGTCTGTATACATGTGTTGTAGTTTATTTTAAAGAATGCTTCATTTTATCAGCCTGCTTTTTTATTGTTCCTCTTATTTTTTATGAGTTGTCTCTCCTTGGCCTTTTTACTTTTTAGCTCTTGTGGTTTTGATGGCAATATGATAAGATGCCATAGTTATACGAACCACTGTGTACTGGTGCTGTTCTGTTTGTTCACTCTCTTTCTGGTGTGGAATCTGTCTTTACAGATTCTGCTGCTTTTGCTGAAAGCTGCTGGAGGTTAGATAAAGTTATACTCAAAGATATGATGATCTCTTATAATTGCTGCCCCATACGAATAAATATTATTTGAATTATATAATACCCATTAGATTGTACTAGACTTCTTATTATAAGAAGCCAAGAAGAGTTGCCTTGTTCTTATTTTAAAGGAATATGAGGGAAACAGAGGCAAAGTTATCACTGTTCAAGCTCACTACCTTGAAGATAGTTCAGGTATGTCTGTATAAGGTGCTGTTACTTTTGCATTTACCTGTGCTCTTATTTTTAAATAACAATAAAGACATAGCCTGCATGATATGGGCAAGCTACCTTACCTCCATTTTGCTGTTCTTCATCTCCAGTCCTTTCTCTCCCTCTTTTAGATCCCATGTACAGTGCCTGAGACCTGTTTCACTAGGCTAGCGGCTCCATTAAAATCACGAGGGTTTGTATTTCCAAGCAGCCTGGGTAAACACTCTGCTTTGCAGGGTCAGGATTTACAAGGGAAAGCTGTTCAGCAGCTCACCTGGAGCTAGCAGAATGAGGCTGCAATTTTATCTGAAGGTCTCCAGCTACTACTGAAGTAGAAACAGCATGTAGGATGGAAAGGGCATACAAAAAGCAGGTCCACCTGCTACTTCCCCAAAGAGGGATATGGTCTGAAGGATCTGAATATAACTTTGTTCTCTTCCAAATGTTCTCTTTGCTTTCTTCCCCATTATAAACCTCTCTTTGAGCTCTTTTGTGAATATGATCCTTGGCTGCAACCAACTCCTTTAATGCACATATCAAGCTACCCATACCTCCTTCCTCATCCACCCTCCTGTACAGTGAGTTTCCCATGAGAGGTCCACCATACTCAGGAAACAGTACTCAAACTGTAAAATAAAGACCAAACAATACTCTTTAGCATGCCAAGGTTTTACAAAATACTCTTAATAGAGGTTTATTTAATTGTGGTATCTTATTTTTCATAGAGAATAACTGTAACAACACACTAAAATACATAGCTAAGAATTACACTTACTCTTATGACTTATTAACCTAGTAGGTCTACTTAATGAATTTACCATGGTTCTATACTTTTTCACAAACTGTTGAGTAACTATGAATTTAATTGTAATTAGCAAAATTATCTCTTCAAATGTACAACATTATTCCTTTTAAACTTTACCTGTGATATTAAAAAATTACTGTCCCCTAGAAATTCAGAAAAAGACATTTTGAATTTGTTCTTCTAATATAAGATCTGCCCAAAGTAAATTGTGATTATGCAAAATAATTCTGCTTGGACCAACAGAAAATCAGAAATACTAGTTGCTACAAAACAGTTTGGTGCTCTGAAGAAGGGCATCAAACCAGGCTTCTTTTCCTGGACTGAAGATCATAGGGGTAGGAATATGCTGCCACAAGCATCAGTGAGAGGATGGACTAAATTTTTTTCTTCGGGATACTTTGGATGGAAAAGAAAGAAGGGAAAAAACAGGGCACCCCTGGGCAATTACACAGAATTGGGTTATTTATTACTGGAGATAAGGCTTGGTTTGAAGGCAAATGTTCACTGGAAGAGAATGTAGAGGGCAGGAAGGAGAACAGTTTAACCACCTATGGACAGTATTAAACAAAAAAAATGTTGCAAAAAGAATAATTGCAAAATCCATGAAGGGTAGGACCACCAAACTTGAAAACCAAACTGGTAAAATTCTTTTCCATTTAGGGTTTCTTTAATATCTTTTGAATCTATACTGTCATAGCAATACTGTCAACATCCTACTGGAGTCAAAGCACAGAAATCTAGCTTCTGTTATTAAAAAAAAAACAAACCCCAAAATGGTTCATTGTCAGTATGCTCATTAGAGAAGAATGTTTCATTTATGTCATGGTTTAAGCCCAGCCGGTAACAAAGCACCATGAAGCCGCTTGCTCACTCCTCCGCCCTGGCCCCGGCGGGATGAGGAGGAGGTAATATAAAGGCAGGCTCGTGGGTCGAGACAAGGACAGGGAGGGATCACTCACCACTTATGGTCACGGGCAAAAGACAGGCTCGACTTGGGGAAGAAACTAAATCAATTTAATTTACTACAAATCAAATCAAAACAAGGGTATCAGGAAGTAAACCCCAACCTTAGAACACCTTCCCCCCAGCCCTCCCTCCTTCCCTCCTCAAGCCCACTCCCGCCTGTCTCTGCCTCCTCCCCCCGGCGGCGCAGGGGAACAGGGGATGGGGGTTGGGGTCAGCTCCCCACACCTTGTCTCTGCCGCTCCTTCCTCCTCGGGGGGGAGGACTCCTCACACTCTTCCCCTGCTCCACCGTGGGGTCCGTCCCACGGGAGACAGTCCTTCACCAACTTCTCCAACGTGGGTCCTTTCCGCGGGCTGATCTTCAGTCACGCACTGCTCCAGCACGGGCTTTCCCACGGAGTGGTGGCCATCTTGGGGGGCCTCCGCTCCCCTCCATGGGCTGGGGGGGGACAGCCTGCCGTCCCACCACGGGCTGCAGGGGCATCCCCTCCTCCCCCTCCCTCCTCACTGACCTCGGTACCTGCAGAGGGGTTCCTCTCACATTCCAATCCCCCACTCACTGCAGGTTCCCCTTCTTAAACCTGTTCTCCCAGAGGCGTGACCACCGTCACTGATGGGCTCGGCCTGGGCCAGAGGCGGGTCCGGCTTGGAGCCGGGGAAGCTTCTGGCAGCTTCTCACGGGAGCCGTCCCTGCAACCACTGCCCCGCTACCAAAAACCCTGCCACACAAACCCAAAACAACTTACAAGTTAGCTGATGCTTTTCTTAATGACTTAGTAGTAAAGCCCATTTTAAAGACTTTTTTTTTTTTTTTCCAAACAACAACAAGCGAATGGAAGTGACAGCAGTCAGAATACTAAACCCACAACGGAAATAAGAATTTCCTAATAATCTGTAGATGTTGAAAGCACAATTTATGTCATTGGACATGTTACTACAAAATTCATCATTGCTGAAGTATCATTTTGGTGACAGTTTGTAGAATAGATTTTCATTAGCAGGAGATTTTTTTTTTCTTTACTTATTTATTAGTTGTGTGGTTTGGCAGCAACTATTGTAAAATAATTCACCAGAAGAAAGTATTGCATATTTTCTTATTTTTTTAGTATTGAAAGAAAACATAAACGAGAGTCTTTCTCCTTAGCTGTACAACTACTATTCAAAATAACAAATTAACCAGCATATCAGTGGTCCCTCTTGGACTGGGTCCCAGAAAACCCCTCTCTAGCATTAACCAGTTCCTGAGGCTAAGAGCTCAGCAACAGAATGACTTGCCTTAGACAAAGCTTCCTCCAATCTATGTTCTATGGTTTATGCCTGGAAGCACAGGGGTTTTTTCCCCTCATAAAAAAAATAATAAAGCAAAGCAAATATACAATGGCATGGGATGCATCTGTGGCCGCTCTCGAAAACTCTATAAAATATCTAATCTTGTCTCACAAAGTTCTCTGGCCTTATTGTCACCATGACAACACATTTTAACAGATACCTTGATCATATAAATGTGTCACTCATCTACTAATTACGTATTTCTATGGAAACAATTTATCAAAGGCAAGTTAGGTAGCAAATGGGAATTGGAAGTCGGTGTGGTAAGAAGTGGACATTAACCAAAAAAACCCCAACCACCCGTATCTGAACTGCAGATGGAGTTTAATTTCTTTACTTGAATCCAAAGACTAATTTCACTTCTGCAAAGGACTGAAGAAGCATTCAGACTGAATATACTCAGACCTTGGAGTTAAAATTTGAAATTTACGCATACAGGATTTAAAATGTAGGTCCTACAAGGTTAAATTAAAATACTTCAAGTTACTTTCAGGAAAGCATTGCTTTGTTGAACATTGCTGCAGTGATTTCAGCAACAGTAACAAAGAGAACGTTCATGCATGGCTGAAAATGTTTTAAGATCTACATTAATGATGTGCAACAATGGTTGAGAGGAGAAAAACCAAACATATTTAAATGCTGATCTGAGAATAGTCAGACACCTTTGGGTTATACTTGAATGATATTGAAAGGAATATACGGTAGCAGATCCCCTTCTTCTGATATTGCAGAACATTCTTTGGCATCCTAGACTGTTACCATTAACCTCTCAGCTTTAAGTAAGTTAGGCAGCAGCTTTTGATGTACTTTTAAGGATATATACATGCATAGAATTACATAAGTAGCCAAGTTATGTACAATACAGGCCACACCTTGATACAGATTCAGCTAAGTAGTGCTGGCAGGAAATAAAACAGCAGGAAAACTATCAGAAGTGGCAGACAAAGTATAGCTTTCCAGAAGAACAAATAGTAAAATGAACTAATCTGCAGTCAGCAAAACAGATATATTTGCTTGCCTTATTTAGATTCACCTGAGGACTACCTGAAATACCAGGCTCTCAAGTTTATGTCAATTCTTTTCAGTTGGCATAGCATCCCCTTGCAAAACCAAAAAAATTTTGTTTCTCTGTAAGTTTATATACCGTAGCCAATAAATTGCTGCAGTCAATGTCACCTATTTCCTCCTAATTCTGAAATGCTAAATAAAGCTGTCATTCTCCCCCTAAGAAGTTCTGCTAGCCCAAACCCCAGATTTACTAATCAAAGGATCCTTAACAAAACCGCTTCTCCTTCTCTTAATGAGTTGGTTTCAAAACAAATTTCTCTATCCCTTTCCAGACAATCCATTCTGATCCCAACTAAAATGTTCATTTTTGTACCCTGTATTCAGCAGTGCTCGGCCAGTTCAGTCTGTCAGTTCTTCCAGCTCCTCATCCCTCATCACACAATTATATCCACAGCTGCCAGTTCCCAAAGGAGTTAGTCTCCAAAATTCTCATCTATGAAAACTTTACTCATATAAGTAGTTCTATGCAGGAAGATAAAACTAGGATACCGGATGTCAAGAAGTAAGTGGAACTGCAACCACCTTTAAAAATATATATACTGTCAAACTACATAGGATCTAAATAGCATTTAGCATCCTGAAAGCATGGCAAAATTAATCAACTAGAAGAAATGGGTCTCTATGAAAATACCAGACAGTGTAAAAGAAACTCTTCAGACCTACACAGATATGATAGAAAGGCTGGTATCTTGGAGGAAATAAAACCACAGACTTCCTACTGTTTAAGAACAAAGTATGACAAGCATGAGCAACAAAGAAAATGTCATTAAAGTTCTATATGGGAAAAGCTCTAAGTGTGTATCAATCAAGATAATATCAGTTGGAAAATGGCTTCAAACCACCAGCGGCTAAAATAGGAAGGTATACTTAGAAACATATGCTCACCTTGAAAATTTAATGCCGAAAGGAAAAGATTTAAGTAATCAGTTTGCATGCTTAGTGATTCCCAGAAAGCTTTTCAGCCCATCCTGTGTGAAAGTGTATGCTGGGGCATAGCTATGGTGCTTGCTGTCAGGATGTATTCTTATGGAAATTTCTAACTGAATCACTCAGTGGGCACATTTACATGGTAAAAAGCTGTAGAAAAATCTCCCAAAGCCAGAGGAAAGTTATACTGCCAAAACTGCTCAGCCCTAAGTGGGTTTCCAAATAAAATTCAGTTGCTCTATTGGGTGCCACTTGAATGAGTCAACAATAAACCAATGCACTAGTTAAAAAAGGCCTTTTTAATATGGAAAAGTATCTTTCAGTTTCTGAAACAGCAATCCCCTTGAGAATAAACTGAAAGGTGAGACTTGTGAAAGGCTTTGTCCAGTTTCAGCCCGGTGCCTTTCATATGTTTAGAGATGCATTCTACTGTTGCTGCATATCAAGTTTGCAGCTTTAGTGTGGTTTTCATCAGTTGCACAGAGCAAAAGAAACATTTCTTTGGACGTTAGACAGCTTTTTAACATTTTCTGTATTGTGACTAACCTTCTAACATACAGACCTATTCATGGACCACTTTCACTCCCTTTCTTGTTAACCTCGTCTCACGCCTTTTCTTTCAGAAGTTCATCTGTTTGAGTACATTAAATGTTCACAGAAGGTAAGATTAAAATTAACTTCCTTCAGTGAAGGGCTGTTGTGGAGGTTGTAATTAATTTCATACAGCAATGAGTCTTTGGAGACCCACTGTTATTTCATAATGATCTTCATAATTTGTTTTGATCCATAGCTTTCTCCAAGTACTCTTTATGTCATTGAGGTAGAAAAGACATATTTATTCTAAAAGCCAAATATGTGGGGTGTATGGTTGACATATTATTGATTGTGACTTCAGGAAACAATAAAAAAATCTGTGGTAAGAGGAAGTATGTACAACCTCGTTGTTTGCGATGAATGTTACAAGACATTGGAGCTGTAAATACATGCTGGGCTAAATTCTTTCTTCTCTAAAAATATCAGTAAAATACCAGATGTGAATCTTGAATTTTAAGCAGTTCAGTTACCTGAGCTCACCAAAATATTCCAGAATATGATTTCAGCATTATTAAACAGCTGTTAAATTATTGGGCCCTCCTGCCCTTTACCCCTAACAGATATTTTATGTAAGAATATCTTCTCTTAAGAATATTTTCTCTTTGGTTACTTGAAAAGTGAGAGCATTTAATATTTTAACAAGAACTACCAGGTGCTAAAACTTAACACGAAAAACTCCCTTGGTCTGCTGAGATTCACCCTTAAAGACCACAACCATAGACTGCCACTGAGCTTTTGCCCATGTGATTCTGTGATTCTCTCTGTGATGTTTCATGTGCACTGTGATAATATTTCAAATATGTTAACCAGGTTACCTTTTTGTCATGTTTTACCCAGTTAGCAAGACTGTGCTTGGAGAGATGGCTCCTAGAAAGTGCAAGACATGGCAGCAGTTGAAGTGTAGTCTGATGTTTGAGAAGGGGGCAATATTTGCAACAAAAGCACATTTCAACATCCCACATCCTGAAAAGTGCCAAACCCTCTAATTTCCTATTAAATGGAAAGGTCTATATGCAATATCACCCTATTTTCTACTTAAAAATATATATTTAAATGTTTATTTACAATCTTTTCTTTCCATATATAAAAGAACATTTCTCACCTCATACCAAAGCTTCCCATCTTAGACCAGCCCTACTGTGGAGATTCAGAAGGTGGAATTATTTCATTAACTCACACCCTAAAAAAATGCATCAGACTGGTGTTTCAGGGCACACATGCTGGTGGAGGCTTTGTCTTTTTGGTGAGACACAGAGCAAAAATTCAGTTGTAGTCATGGTGGCCTTAAATTCTACCTAATACTCCATTTGATTATAACTCAGTTCTTTATAATTCTTTGCTTTCTGTTTAAATGTTTTGTTGCTTTTTAAATTTTCCATTTACAGAACATAAAGTCTGACAAACAACACCAAGAATTAACATATACTGAATATATAAAAACAGCCATATCCATCATCCTTAGGAGCACAGATAAAATCTACTGCCAGATCTTCTCGATATTCATAGCAATATTTGAAAAAAAACCCACCCATCTGCCATGAAAGGAATTTCTCATGTTGATCCTTTCCCAGTCAAACAGAGTAGGTGGATAATAGTATTGAATACAGGGAGTGAAAATGGGGCTGAGTTTTAAATAGCATAAATGATAGCAGCATATAGACAAGTTTGCTTTAATCAGTCAGCCAGCATTAGACAATTTCAAAAACTGGCAGTTAACAGTGTTTTTCTTAGCTTGTGGTATTTGAAGGACATTGATATACACATCAAACAGAATTCAGGGCACGCATTGCCAGTTGAAGCTTTATATGTAAGCTAAAGTTGGAATTCAATCCCTTTATCATACACGAGACAGACAGAATCTCTCCTACCAAATTTCCACTCATTTTGAATGAAGAATGAATTTTCTGAGGATTTACAGGTAAACATGTTCATTAAAATCTAGTCTCTAAACTAAAATTGTCTGTCACGTACTCTACACCAAAGATTCAGCATAGGTCAAATTCCATAGCGAGCTTGCAATGCTTGTGTTGCTTTATTATTCACAAAATTTAGCATTTAAAATATAAAATGCTAAATTTCTTAAAGGGCTCCTATTAAAAACAACAAAAAAATCCCTTTTTTCAATGGAGGGCATGAACAAATGTACATTCCCAAATCTTGACCTTTATTCTCTTGTTATACACCTTCCCGTTGCTTTGTCCATGTTCCACTATGCACAAATGTGCATATATGAGCGTACATATGCCCAAATAACAACTTCCCTCTGCTTTCTGTGGCCACATTACCTCACCTAAAACTATTTCAGCCCAAATTCATTTATCTTCCTGAAGTGTGGCCCTTATTGAAATTATTTTTGCCATCATTTTTAATAGCTAGCGGTTCACCAATCAGCAGAAGCGGCTGCATAGCCTCTTCTTCAGGAACAAATCCCAAAGGCTATCTCCCCATGATCTAAGGAAGATAGCAGAAATGGATGTCCTTCTAAAATAACCTGCTGAAACCAAGCTGGTAACTTCAGTTGTATTATTGACAATGGAAGATGACAACCATTTTGAAAGATATTTCTCCGTATACAATCTGTAAAGTGACAATATTTTCCTCAAAAGAAAGCTACTAGTTAGAGGATAACAGGGAAAGACTTAATGTATCTGTTCAGGTGGCTTTGTTGTCCTGTTTTCACATACTTATGATGAAATAACAAATTTCTCCTTGTATGGGAATTGCACGATATCTTCCCCAAAATATTTGTACAGCAGTGATACATGACAACAAGAAACAAATGGAAGTCCTCGAAAATGAAGAAAAGCTCCTTAGCCCAAGCAGCTAGTTGCCAAACCTGCCAACTGTATTGTTAAATCATCTTATGCAGTATTTATAGAAAAGCTGTGATATACCAAAAATGATAAACTAAACCCAGTTGCTTTACATTTTATATATTTTACATCTAAATATCAAGAAATATTTTTAATTGTTTTTTAATGCCATCTGGAAAGGAAAGAGTGGGTAAAAAATGTACTGCAGCACACTTCTAGGAGGAAAGGTAAGAAAGATTTGGAAACAGAGTTATAATGAATGCTTTAAAGTTGAAAGATAATTGCTTCTACCTAAGTTCTGAATGCTTCAGCTGCCATAAAAGGAAACAATAAACCTCTGGCAAATATGCCTGGGAAGGTGTGACTAAGCGAAAGGGTTTGCATCTGGAAATAAATTTAGGAAGTTGCAGTGCTTTGAAGATAAGAAATCCCAACATAGCTGCAGGTACAGTTTATCCCTGGGGGGGACTTGCAGCCCAAGATGTGGAGGGAGAATAGTGTCTCCTGCCAAAGTGTGTGGAGGTGGTAGGAGCTGGTCCTGCTGGTACCAGGCTCTGGGGAGGAATTCCCCTCCACAGGCACAGACCAGTACCCCTCCTGCAAGGGCAACTGACAGCCAACACCCACTTCTAGGCAAATGTGCTACAGAATCCAGCATTCTAAGAGTCTTTTTTCAATATATTTAATGAGTCTTTTGTGACTCTCTTAAGCAGCCACAGGATTTCAGTCAGGACTGAAGAGCAATTTTTTTACATGTATGTAAAACCACTCCTTTCCCAAGGATGGCAGCTCTTCCCATCCCAGTCAACAAGAGCCACAGATGCTTAGACAACACATACAAAGCTGCAGTCTTTTGAAAAGGAGGTATAAATCTCTGAGTTTATTTCTGTCCTTTACCTTAGGCATCTGTTTTTGTAGATATTTGTACCACCATGCAGTATATAACTGGTGAAAAGCTGAGGAATCATTTCGATGCAAGGCATGATACAATTGTAAGAAATTACTATCTTTGTTCCCCAAATGTCACATAATCAATGAGAGGAAAAATTGTTTCTCTGAGAAATATTACCGCTTCTGAAAGATTAATGCTGATGCAAGAGAATAGCTAAACAACACCCTACCTATTCTAAACATTTTTTAACTTCCTGAGACAGTGATTTTTGAACCTATACTATGAATACATTTTTCTTAGGCATCTCAGCTGTACAGACTCAGAGAGGAGAGGAGAGGAGAGGAGAGGAGAGGAGAGGAGAGGAGAGGAGAGGAGAGGAGAGGAGAGGAGAGGAGAGGAGAGGAGAGGAGAGGAGAGGAGAGGAGAGGAGAGGAGAGGAGAGGAGAGGAGAGGAGAGGAGAGGAGAGGAGAGGAGAGGAGAGGAGAGGAGAGGAGAGGAGAGAGGATTGATTCATTCCTTGTATCAAAACATACCATTTTACACTGACTTAAGTACTTGGAAAACCAACTACTGTTAAAATAAAAAAAAGAAATTTTCTGAGAAGTGAGAGGTTTATGATCTTCATTGACTCCTGAGTGGTGCTTAAGGTGTCAGACTCAGTGTAAAGCTACAGATACTAGTTACTGTGCAGTAAGGGACATGGGACTAGGGATTCATGGTGTGTTAGCTACTCCATCAAAATATCTCAAGTTTTCAGTTTGCAAATGTTTACCCTGCAGCAAATGTGAGGAGTAAGTTATTTTACTTATTTGCTTTGGATAGTAGCATGCACACAGTTATTTCAAAGTAACTGAATCTGTAACTTGCTTACCCTGTGGTGCATTGTTCATGTAGCAACACCTGTAACGCATTGTATTTTGGAACAGATTTGCTAGTTTGTCTGGTTGAGGTCACTCAAAAAGGTTGATCTAAAGAAATAGAGTACATTTATTGTGGCTTTGTGAAATCACATTAAACTTGAAGTATTCACTGAGAACATAAAATATTCATTTAAACTTAAACTGAGTTTCATTTAGTTTAATTCACTTAAAGTGAGACAAATAACAGATGAAGTAGCAACTCTGAGACAAACACTTTACAACTAGATTATTTTGTCTCCAAGACTTACCTTTTAATTCTTATTAAATCTCAGAAACCTTTAGGGTTTCTCCTAAAGTAGGTTTACCTACACTGCACTAGGACATTTATTTGATTACTGAATAACTAGCGGCAGCCAACAATGCTGGATAAAAGCTAGCAGGACAATAACCCCTATGCATCTTCCATCTTTCAAAGGAATGACTTTACTGTGGAAGAGTCAAACTTACATTCACCAGCAACACAATCAATATTTGAAAATTTCCCAGTCTTTTAGTATTAGATTTGCTTAGGGCAAAGCAGAAACATCCAAAGTCTGCAGTGGAAATGTGTGTAGTGTCCTCTAGCCTTTAAGAAGCTTGTTAACTACCTTAAGTCACCTGGTGGCCAATTAACTGATGATAGAAATGTCTCATGGAAAATCCTCTTCATAGTACATTTTGAAACTATTTGCTGCTAGAACATTTTCTCTGCAAAATGTATAGGTTTAAATATCCCTGAAGCATAGAAAAACTTAAAGAATTACTTTGAAACACAGCTAAATCATATCATGGAGAGTAGCTGACAAGACTTTAGCAGAGATTATCAGTATTTCAATGTAATCTGGTGTTATCCAGCACAGGTAGCTGCAGGGACAGAGCCCAAGTTTTGGAAAACACACACGGGTATGTGCTCACACATGTGTAGACACACACGTAGATGCACATAGACATGTATACAGGCACACACGCACATGCCCACATGTGCCCACATGTGCATGACCAAAAATGCACAGAGACTGACGCGCATGCACACACACAGATCCAGTCCAGGAAGGCAGCAGACTTTCTGGACCTACCACAGAGGAATCCTGAAAAACATCCAGTTGGCCTAAAATCTCAGAACAGCAGAAAACTGTGGTTCCTTTTGTCCCAAGAAATACAAAAATAAAATTACAGAATAAGTGAGACATTTGTTCTTTCCATTTCTATACCCTTTCTAATGGCTATCCCAAGGGATTTTTTTTTAAGGATCTGTGTGTATGCATCAGCCTGCACAGTTCCTTCCTTTAGTATTCTTCCTTTTAGTATCCAAAAAAATAATTACTTCCTTTGCCTTTGGCTGTGGTTTCTCTTCTCAGTGGAAAACTGAATTTCATGCCAAACCTACTGTCCAACACATAGATCAATAAATGTGAAGTGATGGTGCCAGTGACACTGATATGGCGGGGCTGAAGGAGTCCTGCTGTGCTGCTGGGCCCATGAGCCCAGAGGTGCAGCAGAAATGGCAGAAATGGGGAAGCTGTGGCGGGGGTGGGGAAACTGTGGCAGAAATAAGAAAATGTGGCAGGACACAGCAGGCACCACAGGAGGCGTTTCAGTGCTTGGGCAGATGTCACTGCCCCTGCAAGCAGTCCTGATCTTTCCTAGGGAAAAGGCAGAGCACTAGATGGAAGCAGCTCCTGGGTTTGAGCCATGGCATTACCTTGACCTAGACTGTCCAGATTTCATGGTGGCAGCAGACAAGATTAAATACTAGAGAAAATTAATAAAATCCCTAGTTTAATTGGCAGCTACAACCAATATTAAATAGATCCTCTTAAAGAATAGTGCTTCTGAATCACTAAGATTCAAATATAATTGAAAATGTGCTTATGAGAAACATTTTTTGCAAAGCCTGTGAAACTGTGAGGATTAGGTTGAAGTATCCAACATGATCAATATCTTGCAATCACATTAAGGCCTCAGGCAACAGGGGCCCTCGTTCTTTCCCATTTCCCATTTTCTGTTTTCTGTTTCTAGGCACCATCATAGGCAATCAGACATGAACAGAAAATGAATTTGCTACAAGCTAGTAGCATTGTAAGTGGCTTTGATATAAGTGGAACAAGGGTTGGTAACTTCTAAGCTCCAGTAGCCTGATAAGAATATTAAGTCTACCATTTATCCCCAATGAGTGCTTGATTAGCCATACAGTGCTCTGCTGACAGAGTTCACTAAAAATACATTATGCTAATAACACTTGAGTGCCAGCAACACTGGGAAAGCCCAGGTCTTAACACAAAGAATGAGTCATTATGGTATTTACCTGGCAGATACAGTTATAGGCAAAAATACGACTTCCTAGTCCTGTTTGCAAAGATACAAGTAGAAACAGAGGTGATTCCTCAAAGCGCATAAGGATTAGAAAGAATAAAAAGAAATACCCCATGTTGGCACACTGGCATGTGGGAAATAGAGACACTCAGTTTTTCAGAGCAGGCAGCTGTTAGCGGGGACAAGCCACTTATATGTATATATCTTTGTCTAAACTACATCATATGGCTATTCACTAGTGCCTCTTTCTGCCTGGTTTAACATCGAACGTGTTTCCTCCTTGCTGTGGACTCGCACTGTAATTGGGGATTCCCACTGCAGTCCCACAGCTCCCGCCTGTTCCCCAGCCCACTGCCATTGCCCCACTACTTGTGCTTCTGCTAACGCGGCATTTGCTCTTGTCTAAGGGAAGGATTTATAGGCTGTCTCTCTTTCTTAGCATCAGCTACAGGTGTTACATACCCCAGCAACAACCCAAACCATACTTCAATGTATAGAAGACAGTTGGGTGGAGAGGTTCATTGCTACTTCAAATTAACTCACTGAATCTTACAGCTTCTTCCAAACACTGAACGCCCCAGTCCTCTTCACAGTTCTCCTGTCCTCTACCATGGCTGCCAATGTGCAATTAGCAACCCGCCTAGCAGGCCTCTGGACCCCATACAGAAGACAGACGCATTCTGCAGCCGGCTGCCTGGCTGCCAGCTATTGTGCAGGCAAATTGGTCTACAGTACTTGGCCATGACTCATAGCAAGGGCAAGCAATCATTTCACAGACATACAACTGAGAGTTTTTCAAAAAAGGAACAAGCCTAGAAAAAAAAAAGCACAATTAATCCAGTCATTAGAGTTGGTCAAACTCCCCCCCCCCCCCCAAATCTTTTACTAGCCAGAAATGCTTTTTAAGCCCAGCCAAAATTAAGTCAAATTTGCCAAACAGTTTCAAAAAACAAAGATAACATTTCAAAAGGCAATGGAATGTTTCTTCAATTTTAAAAAGATTTTATTTTTAATATATGTTAGAGGTGCCATAAAAATACTTTTAAGAGTTGATAAAAATTAAACCCAAAAGATTTGCTTTAGAATGTGTAAAACATTTTAGTGTACTTGAAACATATCTTTATTTTTAGTGCTTCATTTTGCCCAGAAAATGGAAGAACAAAAAATAACTCGGGACTTTACCAATTTTAAGAAATGTTGACAGTGAGCCAAAACCCTCAGCTACTCACAGTCAACTATTACAAGCCACCAGACAGTTTAAATGCAAAGGTACAAAAGAGCTAAGTAATCTGATCTATTGTAGCTGCTTGTACGTGAAGTAGTAATGTGAGAAACATCCAGGCAATGGAGTAAAGCAAGCACTTCCATTCCACAATTTGTCTCATGCTAATGTAAATGCCTAGAACAGGTCAGATGAATCATGCCTTAAAAAGGCCCATTTCTCTTCACTGTCTAGAGGGGAAACACAGGTGACTAGTGCTGGTGTAGCATCAATGCTGACAGTGGGGTGAGGTGAATTTCTGCATTTTAATAATTCACAAAAAAAATAAAATTCTTATGTGAAAGACCCATAACATGGGGCCAGAAACTGGAAGGACTGGCCAATGGAAAGGACATCAGTTCTCGGTGGTGACTCTGGCATTCAACATTTCACGTCCTACTTATTCTCCTGTGTTTACCCTCTTTTCTCACCTTTTCTTCCATTTAACCCTCTCATATTCCTTTGTTATTACCCATCTTCTGTCTTTCTTTCTTCAAAGCACATGGCTTGATAGCTGTTTTTTAGAAGCTACCATTGACAGTGTCCACCTGCTTCTGTCATCTGCTTGCTATCTTTCATCACCATTGGAAAATGAAAGAGGACACTTTAAAAACCATGAGCACTTATCCATAGTAGGGTATGGGAATTCTCCCAAACTGGCAAACTGTCAGCAGGAAATGACATTAGATGTGACTCCAAGCAAGGATTGCTCTGTTTTTTCAGACTTTAACCCTGAAATACCACCTTCATTACCCTTCATTTTTCAATGTATTGTGTGGGCTCAGACCTCACTTTGAATTTTTGTTATGAAATCAAGTATTCCAGGAACCCTAACACCAATTTTTTTGTCTCGCCCTTCAAGGACCTACTGTAAATTCCATATGCAATATTCCAAGTTTTACATTCATCTAGTTTCCTTGCAAGCAAGACAAAAGCCCTTAGTGAGGCCTTGGAATATTTTTCAGTTGGTCCAAATCTGGCCAATGGTTTGGCTGTTGACATCATGTTAACCGGACAGTGACAAATTTTAGAAAAATATAACCCCTATACCTAAGCAGAGAAGAGTTGTGTGTAGAGTTATTAACAATACTTTAGTGTGCATTCTTCATTATATATGCATACATATATCTGTATATATATATATATATATACACAAACGCTGCATCTGTCTCTTAAATTTCATTTCATTTTTGGCTAGAACTTTCTGATGATAGCTACCATACCCTACAAAAATACAGTAAGGATCACAACAAAAATCAAGGGCAGTCTGTATTACTCCTAGCTGTAAAAAATCATGTATTTGACTACACCTCTGAGGCAAGAGAGCAATGCCTGTATCACTCCACTCCATAAAAGGAGTTTACAGGCACCAAACAACTACACGGAAAATATATTTCCAAAGAAACCCACCATACTCCCGGATGACTGAACTGCTGATCACTTCATCTGGCTGTACGCAAAATTAAAGCAAGCTGAAAGTTTTCAATTTACAGTGGATAGTGTACTTAAGCAGCAGAAAATTATATACTTACTGTTCCACTCCAACTGTGTGTTATATGAAGTACAATGAACTCCAGTAAAAAAAGAAATGAAACCAGGTAGTAAATAATCAAACTATACTCTTCATTAGCTTTGGTATTTATTCTACCATTTTGCAAGCAATAAGAAGCCACTTGTGGTGTTAGTGCCTTTTATTTCCTACTGTCCTTTATTTTTTGCCATTTATATTACCAATATTTCCCTTTTACATTTTCCTTATTGTTCCTTTTTCCTCTCTGTTCTGGGATTCTGATATTGTTATTCACCAAATTTACTATCAGGTTTAAACACTCTTTGGTTTATAAAGTTAATTGTCCATCAATACAAACATGTCAATCTAACTTCTCTAGCTAATCATGCAAAAGGCTATCCTGTTATCACCCTTTCTTTCCTGATAAAATCTCAGTTAATTCCAGGAATATAGAACAGGGCAGAAATTTTTCCTGAGCACTTATGAACCTGATTTTTGACAGTGGAAGGATACACTTGGATACATGCAAACTACATTTGAGGCAGAATAGTTATGATCAGGTAAAATCCTGCCACAGATTTCCAAGAATTTCATCAAGGTAAGTGTACAGGGACTTCAGTAGATACTGAACATGAAGCAAATTAAAGACACTGCAGAATGAGGTTTTATGAAAACAAACCATTGGTCTACCTTCAGCTGAACATGTAAAATTACTGTTATGGAACATGGGGACTTTGGCCCTTTTTTAAAAAATTATTTAAAATCTCTCATCATCTGTCTTTTTCATAGTTCTGTGCTGTACTCTTGGCAATAATAGTGAGCGTGTTAGACTCAGAAACAGTAATTAGTATCTGTTCATACAAATGTTCTGGCCTGTTTTTCCTCATTACTCAAACTCCATACACAAGACATGTTTAAAAGCATAAATTGTTTTCCTACTGCGCTTCTAATTAACACTTCCATTAAGACCCAGGCAGAGAGCATGGAACATACTGAAAGAAACTGCTGTTTACAGAAATGGTGATAAAATGTACACAAATATGTCCTGCAAAGTGCAATCAAGCCAGCTTGTGTGACATGTGGATGTGTTTCTCTGTGTATGTAAGCACAAACAGATGTGGTACACTCACATGCAAGACTAATTTGTTCATTAACATTAAAAAAACTAGGTGAATAACAGTCCATTAATTTTTATAATTACTTCTTGCATACCCATTTCACTGCTCAATTTTGTTTCTGAAGCCCTTTTTAGCTTCAGATTGGCTCTTGGCATCATCATACTGGATACTTCAGTTACCTTCCACTGGTTTTGTATTTACTAGACTGGACTTACTTGGATTTTTATATTTATACGCTTTCTAATGGCCTCCACCCCTCTTCTTATTCTATGTGAAATTTGAATTAACCTTAAATTAAGATAAATAATAACAGTTTACTTTTTTTTTTTTCCCCATCTTGAAAGGCAGAATGAATTGATCGAATGGCTTGCTAAGCATCATAAATAGTTCTGGATTTCTAGAAGAGCTGATTTATGCCTTTGAATAAAAACATGCATAATCTTTTAGATTTTGCATACATTCAATATAAAACCAAGTGAGAAAAACCTCCAAGCAGCTGTAACTGAATTTCACCTCCAGAAATCCCACTGTGAGATTCAGGAGAGTCAATCCACAAGGAAAGAGATTAAACAGATAGTCTTGTGACCTAAAGTGCAATAAGCTTTGCACTGTGAGAGTAAGTTTGAAAGCTTGACAATTAACTGTAACTCAGGGTTAGTGATAGGGGGATGTTGTTTTTGGTTTTAATTACATTTTATTGAACAACTAAGTGATAAGCATCAAAAGACAAGATTGTCTTGGATATCAAAGACGGGGGCGGGGGGGGGGCGGGGGCGGAGTTTGTTTGTTCTGTGAATTCAGGCAAACTGAAAGAGCTTTTCCTGTGTTTACCTGAGTAATTAATGAAAGACCAAATTGCTTTTGAGCCAACAGGCTGCAGTTAATTGGAGTTATGTGCATTCAGTGAACTTAGCGATTTGGAGTAAAAATGATTTACAGTGTAGGTGACAACCCTTTTCAGGGAAATACAGCAGCAAAGGCTGAATATTCAAAGACAGCTTCCAGACGATGTAATTTATGTGGAGAGCTGTCTCTTTCATTTAAAGTTTGAAAGTGGAAAAAGTAGTGGGTTAACTGAGAAAAATGCTTGGAAAAAGTTTAGTTAAATAACAAGTTTAAAAAATGGGATTCAGACATTCAGCCTATTGCTATTATTTTTTAACTGGTAAGTTCAGTGAATTCAGAGAAGTTTGCCGGTCCACCCTAGGGAAAATTATGTTTGCAGGGACAGACATGTCCTAATTTCTGAAGCTATTACCATGCCTATTTTTCAAATATATCTCACTAAGGACTGGAGACATATCGTGATGCTCTTGATCAGATGTAGTAGCATCTAATAATCCACTGTTACTATCAAAGAATAGTTAAGACAATTTGATTTTAAATGTACTACTCAAAATGCCAAGAATCATCAGCATTTGTAATCCTGTTGGTTATTTATTTTATTTTCCAGACCTGCCTGAGTGTGTTCACCAAAGTGTTCTCAGATAGAGCTGTGGTGGTACTGGGGATCAAAGACTGCCAATGGATAAGCCTGCTGGGCAAAAGGACAAACAGAAAAGATGTCCCCCTTCTTCCTGATGAATGCTGTTAAGTTAAACAGACAAGGTTCCTCTTGCCTCTTTTCTTGCTCTAGTAAAGCTATTTTCTCTTCTTTCTCTTAATCAAAGAATTTTTCACTTATGCAAGAACAAATTTAAAATAAAGATGAGAAAGTGTTCTTCCTCCCTTCCTGAAGAAACTAACTTTTAGGTACACATACTCTTTCTTGGACCTAGTTCTCACCAAGTAACAATGAGCTGATCAGACCTCAATCTCAGTACACCTCATGAATTTGTGCACTAAATATTTATCTTATTAGTCTGGAAGATCTGTCAAATTTAGCTTTTTCTCTTTCACTTCCTTTTTTTTCCACCAAGGCTCGAGACAACCTGAGTTCTTTCACTAAATAATTGCATTGTACATTGTTGTAGGAAAAATAAATTCTCAGTCACTCCATCTTCTCTCTGATCCGTGCCTAAAAATCCTTTATCCAGATTTCTTGGAATTCATTATACTGTTGACTGGTGGATACTTCCATATGTTTTTAATAATGAAAAATGTGAAATAGCACGGTTGGTTCAATTTCACATGACTTTAAATGGACTTGTTTGCTTTATATTATATTTTTCTGAAATAAGATAAAAGATGCTCATTGTTCTCTGCTTTTAAAAATCATAATTTTACTCAGTCTTCCAGTAATGATTTTTGTAGACAGTTTCAGAATTCTTTGTTCAAAGTCAATAATTATACTTCTCCCTCCCTATCTCCCCTCCTACTTTGTCTTCCTTGTCCTTTTCCACTAAAAATGCTAACAAATTGTACTGGTGTTTCCACATACTTTCAAGCAGAAAGTGTAATCAAAGTAAAATCTCCTTGTTCTCACCAGGTTAGGGATCAGCCCTGAATACCTTTACCCTGAGCCCTACTACTGAAATGTCTGCAACACTTTGTGGGAGGTAGTAAGATATTTCGACAGTTTTATTTTTAGGCTGTCTGTTGGGACTAAAATTGTGCAATGCATTAGAAAACTTCTTTCAGCCTCAAGTGCTGTGGGTGTCTGCAGAGGCTGCAATATAATCTGTGTTTAAGTTGTTATGGGCTAGATTCCCAGTGGCTACCTTTCTAATTTCATAAACCTAGACATCCATTACATTTTAATATGTAGTTCATGAGTTAATAGAAAAAGCTGGCTCAAGTTAGTAATAAGGTACACATTTCCACACTGGACTTTAATCATTTCAGGTGACTGGATATTTACAAAAAAACAGAACTCTATAGGTTTCGCAAGGTGTGCTGTATGAGAGAAAGAGCATAGGGCCATAGGGTGCCATTTTTTTTAAACAGTTCTCCATTGAAGTCAATGAGAGAGCGTGATATATGAGACAATTATATGAGAGAGTTGGGGTTGTTCAGCCTGGAGAAAAGAAAGCTCTAGGGAGACCTTATAGCAGCCTTCCAGTACCTAAAGGGAGCCTGCAAGAAAGCTGGAGGGGGATTTTTTACAAGGGCATGTAGTGATAGGACAAAGGGTAATGGTTTTAAACCGAAAGAGGGTAGATCTAGATTAGATGTAAGAAAGAAGTTCTTCACTGTGAGGGTGGTGAGGCACTGGAACAGGTTGCCCAGAGAGGCTGTGGATGCCCCATCCCTGGAAGTGTTCAAGGCCAGGTTGGATGGGGTTTTGAGCAACCTGGTCTAGTGGAAGGTGTCCCTGCCCATGGTAGGGGGGTTGGAACTAGATGGTCTTTTAGGTCCCTTCCAACCCAAACCATTCTATGATTCTAACTGTACTGAAAAACTGGACCTCTATTTTTGGTTTAATTCAGGGCAAATTCTGCCACGCTTGCTCCCATTGAGTATGACCTTGTGAATAATGATAATGAAACCCTGGGACTCCATGAGAAGAAGAGTTTCTCAGTGTGCAAAATGTCAGCAGAACCTGGTCTCCCCGCCACCCCCAGTATGAAATGCTACAGAACAGGAGAATGGTACCGAATTTTTTGTTTTCACTGGAGTTGGTTGTTATTTTATACTTAGACCGCCTAAATATCATATAGCTAATGGTCATTTAATGGAGCTTCCTATGTAATGGAGTTACATGAAAACAACCTATAAAAATATATGTATTTGTATATGTATCAATAAACATACACAAATATCTGTATATGTGTGTTCTCACTGTTAGTTAGTTGAACTGTCAAATTCCATATTTATTTCTTCCGCTTCCAAAACTGTTGAATACAATCATGTGAGGCCAAAAGACTCAAGGCAATGCCATTATTAAGTGGAAAGCAATTACCTAGTGATGACTGACATTCAGTGGCAGACATTTTGATAAATACAAAACTTGCTATTTTCTCTGTTTGTGTGAGAATAAAAACTTTCTTTTAGAGAGATGGGAAATTTTCAAGGAAAGTACTGCTTTACTGCATAGTCAGTGGCTCTTCTACAGCCTTAGCAACATCTTTGATAAATAGTTTAATTTTCTTTCCTTGTTTGGTGGCTATTTTCATTACTTATTAGGATAATGTCATAAAGTTGCTGGTTATTCATTGCACATTTCTGTAAATTACATTAAATCCCCGAACAAATTGTTAACAAAACAAAAGAAAAGGAAATACACAAGCTTCTAAGTAATGTCTTGTATTTCCAATGGGGCTGAGAAGACTCAGCTAAAAGCAGTAAAAAAATCAGCATAAAGAAAAAGAAATACATTCTAAACTGATTTATTTTGGTTGCATTCATTTGTGCTTACTTTATAGGAAGATCTAGTGAAGAAATTTTCTGGGAATAACATCTCTGGAAACCATGAGCAAGGATACTCATTGAAACCCTTTTCCCATTTCCTAGTTCAGAACAGCTACATACTGTATTGAACAATTATATTTCTTGAATTTGGAACCATTTTAGAAACCCAAATATTCACATCAGAATTCTGACAGAACGGTCTCGTAGACAGAGAAATGTTTTACACTTATAACTGGGTTGATACTTAGTTTTATCAGTAATACTATTCCTCTGAGGAGAAAGGGATTAATGCTGTTAGTATGATACATTGTCGTAGGACTGTAGCTGTATCACTACTTTTAGCAGTATAATTATATCGGTTGTAGTGTGTACAATATTATTATTTAGAAAGCAGGTTCACAGATGACATTTGTTAAATCAAGGAATTCAGAAAAAGTAGTAGATACACTGTGAATACTGAATATTTAAGCAGTTTGAGGAGCCAGATTTACTCTGAATTGCTAAATGATTTTTGCAAGTCACAGTGCAAGTCTCACAAACTACATGCAAAGAAAAGAGATTTAATTGAATAATTAAATAACACAGTTTTTTTATACAGAACTAATTTTTTTGTATTGTTAATCCTGTGCATATATTATTTCCCAACATAACACTTCTGCAAAATTTATTGAATGTATGTTTCTGAGTTCATGCAAGAAAATACATACACAAAGGAATTTTGCACTTTTCATGATCCAAAATTAATATTAAATGCAATGTGTTTGATTTCCAGGCTTCCATGGACAAAAGACTTCAAACATTTCCTCTCCTGAAACCATCATGTTCTGTGGAATTAGCTGACAAAGTAAATTGTAACTTATGGAAATACTTCTTTTGTAATGATTCATAATCATTATATTTTTCCCTCTGGTTTTGCATGGAAAGATACTTCCCATACCACATATTGAAGGTGTCTAGACAGGCCAGCAGGGATAAATTCAAAGAAATGGAAACAGTACAATTCATAGTGTGATCTGTGGAACCAAAATGCCAATTCTGACATCCTAGGACAATAAAAACACAGACCAACTCATCTGATTGGCAACTGGGCTCACCACTAGCATATCCCAAAGGGGAAAATAAGACTGCTAACATTTAGCTAAAATAGATGCAGAAATTCAATTAAAAATTGAAACTTTTGGGGAATTGCAAACCTATTCCTTTCCTTCAAAATGGAGGTGTTTTTGGGGGAAAGATATCCACACAATTCTGCTGCCTAACACAGGAATTAGGCTCTGGAAAGAGAGCCTGGTGTTACGAGCTTCCTTGCACAGAGGGTAAGGGATAGATGGACTGGGTAATGCTTCCAGCCCCATGTGTTTCACCCTCCAGTCAACTACAAACATCCGTATATAACTGGCTACTTAAACTGGCCTGGCACAGAGCACACAAGACGGGATCCTGTGGGAAAGAGAGGAGGGGAGAGGAAGGGAGAGGACAGGGAGAGGGGGAAGAAAGGAAGCAACATATGGATGATTAATTCCAGGCACAAAATCCAGCTAGCAGGCTCATTTTCTTATATGGCTTGTGTAGGCTTGTGTAGATAATTCAGATATCATAATGCCAAGTCACATAATAAATAAAAACCCAATTATACTCATCACCTCGTATTTTGGCCAATGCAACATTTGGCCTGATTCCATCCTGTGGGATCCTTTTCATGTAAAACAAGCCAGAAAGTTTAGCAAAGGAGAAATCGTTCCTAGGATAACAGATATGCAGAGTCCCAGTTATGTGCCAAGCCCAGGGTTCCTTTAAAGGCATAACGATATGAGAAGTTACTCTTAATGTGATTTGGGGATAAATTATATTTGTTGCTGCCTGATTTGTAGTGCAGAATGAAACAAGAGACACAAGGGGCTTCTCTCACATGCATCTACAGATCCCAGCACATAATTTTGCTGCATACATCTATAGCAGGCAAACGATGCTTCTTAATGTATAACTAGAAAGGGAAAACACATGAAAAAGACCTTTTCAGTGCACCAAACAGTACAGGTACAAACTATCCTATGTATTTTCTATACATTGAAAAAAAGCACAAAAAAAAAAAAAGGGGAACAGGAAATACAGCTGTTCATTGCATTAACAAGCTGCTGGTAGCATTAGGCTCGATCCACAAAAACTGCATTGCACTGGACAATTTGTAATCAACCTACTACCTGATGGAATTTGCAACCACATATTGGGCATGAAGTGTCTCTCCCTACCATGAAGAATCTCACCAAAGACAAAGTGTGCAGGAGTCACCAGGTGCCAGGACCAACCTAATCCAGTCACCTCAAATATCCTGAAGCATCATTTCAAAGCTGTTCCCCTGTCCTTCAAATCATGAAATATTTGGGGGGAAGAAGAAACAGACAACGCAAGAATGACAACTAACATACTGATGGCATTGTTGTCAGGGTAGGATTCAAGTCTCTGCTCCATCAAAGATAAATAAGTTTTTTATAAAAAGCACAAAGGATTCAGCAAGACAGATCACAAGAGCCCTGAATCAGAATATGCTCAATATGATGATCAGCAGACTCCATCCAGGGTAGAAAATATGCTCAAGTAACTGCAAAATCATTTTACATATAAGTTCTATAATCACTGAACTATTGGATAAAAAGAAGAGATCACACTCTCCCCAGCTGTGCTTTCTGCAGATTTGGAACTGGTTTGACACTGCTTTCTGGATCTATTCCTCAAGTGGCTTACACAAAGAAATGCCTACATTTCCAGCTCTTGAGCTAGAGAGGGATCAATACTACCCTCTGCTTTCCTTTATATTTGCAAGAATATGTCACCTTATTCTTCCAATGACAAAAAGCTGTTCCTAAATCCTTCACATTAAGGACATCCAATTTTTATCTTTTCATTTTTGTCCATATAATTGAGTTTTCTGAAATCTAATGGAGTGTAAAGGAAGAAGTTGTTCCTTCTCAGGAGCAAATTCTCAAATCCCTTTTAATGTGTTCTTATGGTACTCTATATACAAGGTTGTAACAAACCAAATATTTAAAACCATTAACATTTCCCGTGTTACAGAATTTTTAAAATGAAATCAGTGCATTCGAGGAAGGCTGTAAGGAGGAGAAAGCAGCCTGAAGCCCAAAGCTAGGAATCTACTAATTAAGATATGTAATAAAAATGTTAATCAAGTAAACTTAGGGAGGATGGGGGAAAGCAATTATGTAATCCTCTTGGCACCATATAATGTCTCAGTGCTCTAACACAGGAAAATGATGAGTAGGTAAACAAGTAAGAGAGGAAAAAAACCAGGTCCTTTGATTGTGGGCCAAAGAAGAAACTGTTACAAATGGCTTCTCTAACCAACATTAACAGTTCAAGTAGAAAACATTCAGAACTGAGAGCTCTCTCTACTGTGCCAGCCTGGGGATATCTCACAGAAACTAACCACATAGCCTGAAAAACTGGAGTATTTAAGATGACTCTTGTTAAGTACGGTCATAGCAATGTCTTTTATTCTATTTCTTTATAACTCTATTCCACCATTGCAAAACTGTAAGTAAACAGGTTATTTGGTTCTATGTCCTATATTATAGATGTTTCTCTACTACCCAACAAGTCAGTACTTCATTCATAGTTGTGTGGATCCTTAAAGCGAGGGCTTTGGGATTACACTTGTTCGTAGCCTTGTTGCCCAGTAAGTACCGTGTTGTTTGCAACAAGTTCTGCGCTAAGCTAATAGCACAGAACTCAATACCTATCAGGCTCTGTCAGGACTTGTTTTGGCCTAGCTGGAGCCATATTTAGTCTTGTTTAGCTGTAACAACAATTGTCTAATAATCTAGTGAATATTACCTATTTTGTTTTAGCTTCTGAATGACTTTATGGGGTAATAGCAAGCAGTTATTCAGTGCAGAATGAACTGTTTATGACTCTAGAATAAAATGAAGAGTAGAGGAGTACTGGCATGGGATGATAGCAGGGGTGTTGAAACTACAGGCACAGGATGACAGCAGGAGCCCCAGGGCTATAAACATGTCACCAATGGTCAGTTAAGGGTCATTAAAGGAATGCAACCATGTGAGCAGGGTAAAGGTAGTTTTAAGGATAACAAAGAGGACAATGAACACGTTAAGCTAAATGTACTATACAGAGTAATGTGGAAATGTGAACCAATGAAGAAGCAGCATATTATAGAGCATATTATAAAACGTATAAAATGACTCCATGCAGACCCAAAAGTGAGGAGCGAAGAAACATGTACATCAACATTGCAGTTCTCCCAAAAAAGGACTAGGATGCTGACAACTAGCTGTAGCCTTCTCCCCAACTCTGAACCAAAGCCTGAATGTTAGGACCCAGAAACACCGTGGAGGGATGACAGTAATACCAGAGAAACATGGAGATACTAGACTGTTTGTGTATGATAATCTTAACTATAAAATTTGAATCATAAGTATTCATACAATTGTAAGCAGACTAATGTTTATTCTTTGATCAATCTGTTAAGACTTAAATTAGAATAACAATAGAATCCCTGTTTGTGTATGATATGCACCTATTTTCTCTGTAACAAGATTTTGAGTGTAGCAAATAGGTGGGAATAAATGCGACTTAATCTGTAACGTGGATGCAACAAACTGGCAACGTTAGTGGGATGCACAATACCCCAGTGCATTTCTCTGGTGTTTCAAAAAGGTAAGAAGATTCATCTCCACCAAGCTGTTGAGCTGTTTTAGGAGATAATAATAATATAAAGTCCATACATACAGAGAAAGCATCTTCCAAAATTAGTCAAGAATTCCCCGGTCTGGAAGTAGGGTAATAAAGAAAATGAAAATTGAGGATTGTCCCACTTTCATAATAGATGTGAAATTGCTATCACTGGCATCTGCAGCTCAAAGCATGATGCTGGACTGAGGACTGCTTAGAACTGCCTGTCTGTCTGTCACGAATTCATAAACCCAAACCACAAATTGGGATTCTCCCTTCCAGGCAGTATGCTAGGACTTTGGTTTTCTTCAGGACAGCTAGGCTCTTTGCTCAGGCAGACGGTAGGGCTTTTCTGGGTTTTTCCCCTCTTGGAGGAATTCCTTTTTTAACATGAAAAACATTGGTGCTTAACACCCAAAGCAATGACAGTAATTTTAGTTTTTCAGTACTATTAAGATTTAAAATGCTTACCAAATAGTATAAGCATACATTTCAGAGCACTTACTATTTTTCAATATAATTTACTTCTTCATTAGAAAGCAAAACAGTTAATCACAGCAATAGGCTAATTTCTGGCAAAATAAACACATTGGCACTAATTTTGATAAAGTTGTCTTGTTACATTACTAACACTATAGCTTTAAATTTCCTGACCTTAATTTTTTTTTTTCATTATATTTATACTGAATTATTTTGTCCCATACAAAGAATATTTTGAATTAGGATTAAAAATATTATTCAGGTTAGCTGTAAGTCACTCTGTAAAGCTCAAACACTGTGTTTATTTATTACCTGGCTAAAGGTGCCTGCTG
Organism: Harpia harpyja; assembly: GCF_026419915.1. NCBI lineage: Eukaryota > Metazoa > Chordata > Aves > Accipitriformes > Accipitridae > Harpia > Harpia harpyja. The sequence continues at coordinate 31,746,055 of NC_068947.1, forward strand.
TTTTGGGATTCTGTTTATTGATTTCAGAGAGATTGCCTTTATGAACTGTCTTAACATTTCTCTCAATTCTATTACTTACTTTCCAAAACAGCAATAATGAGTTGCAATGTGCAATTTTGATTGCAATGGTAATACTCTTGGTAGCTAATAAACATAATTATTAGCATGTGACCTCTTGCCTGGAAAACCTCCAAAAGTATGTGCAGTTTAACTTCATAAAATAAAATTGTGTGGGACCTGGAATTTTTTTTTTTTACTATAAAAAGATTCATTTTTATATGAAGATATTAATTTTGTTATAAGAATTCATTTGCAGTATCAGAATAATGAAGAAAGAATTATATGAATTGAAGATGAATGTATAATACCTATAGGGAGACCACTTCTCATTATTATTTTTTTTAAATCAACACATTTTAAAGAAAAATATTTAAAGAGGGAAAAGAAAAAAAAGAAATTTGCATATTACATATATTGTAAAAAAGCAAGAAAATTATGATTTTTTTGTACCCAAGCCAGCCACATGCGTATCTCTTCTACTAACACAAAAAAAAGATGTGTCATAAAAGCTATGAAAGTAGGGAAACAAAATAAATTATAATAATATTTTTCACTTTTTTCCCTACATGACAAAGTTAGCTATAATTATTGCCATTTTACAAAGAAGGTAGCTTAGGAGCAGAAGAGTTATCTGAATTATCTGGGTACAGACTGGTCTGGCTATTTATGCCCACTCACCTAAACCACCCTGCTGCACAAAAGCAGTTCAGAAAGTACATCTGAGCCATTGTCTCGAAGTAGACATGGATTTCAGCATGATGCAGGTATTTCCAAAGGTGAAATACAACCCCAATAGCATGCAGGTTGGGAACAAATCATGTATATCAAGGAGAAGTCTGGAGAATTAGGCTATAAATACACAGAAACAATGAAAAACCTCTAACCCTTAACTGTGTACCACTACAGCCCAATACAATAATTTACTATGTCAATAAAACTGGATGGAACATCAGCAAAAAATGTCTGTAAAAAGGGAAAAATTCTCTTCCCAAGAATATCAGTGACAAAGGAAAGGTTAAAACTGCAATGAACATGCCTTTTTTCCTTTGCACTCTGGAGTTTTAAAGAAAAAATGAAACTTACTCCACTCGATAGTCAGTGATGTATATAATTAAATAGAAAGGTTTTGGAGGATGTGATTTTATGGTTACCGTAGCAACTAGCACCTAGATGGTCCATATTCCTGTGCTCTTCTACCATCAAAAAAAAAAAAAATCTGTCTATGACCCACTTGAAAACAAATAGGTTTGTACTGCTCAAACTCCCATTGGTTTTTGTAGGCATCTATTACCACTCAGAATCAGGCTACTGGGATAATCCTACTCTGGAAATATTCCAGTGGTTTTACCGAACAACAATATGCATCATCCGTGGCTTGACCTATAGCATAGCAGTGGAAATCCTGTGCACAGTCATATGCGGCTCTATTTGGCCATATGTGGCTCTAATTCTATATATGGTGAGAGGAAAGAAAGATTTTAAATGGCTGTTGCATTTTATAGCCTAAGCTACTTATATTTAGAAAAATTTTAGATTTTTTTACCACAATCACTCAACTACGCTCATCTCATCCCTTTAAGAATAATAAAATTTTGAAACCTTATTTATAGTGAGCAGAAGTTGAAAGTTTTTCCCAGGGCTCACCTTACTGTTGTTCTAGCATGAACTAAAGCAGAAGTGCTGAATAGCTTATTGCCAGAAAGAATTTTCCTGTGTTCACGTTGCTAAGAAAATCTCCTCACCTGTCTCATGTTGTGCCTGAGAACTTAAAAGAAAGGGACAGCAGAAGTGTGACAAAGGGTACAAAGTTATTATCTATTGTAAAAACATATAGCACTTGTGGACACTACTTAAATTATTTGTTCTGAGTTTAGAAGATCTCTAATTGCAAATCTCTCGTGAGTTTTTCAAAGGATGCAATAACATTCAAGCACGAGAATAAAAATTCAGCCCAACAAAGTAAATTATCACTCTATTAAGTTTACCATCTCTTCCCTCAGAGGCCTCACAAGTGTTACTCTTAATTTTAAATGTAAAATTCCTTAACTCGCCAGGAGCTTGCTTCTACTGTATGCACATACAAAAGGCAGAATTAATATTAACCGTAATGTTAAAAAGGCAGGAAGAAGTTCTTTTTTGCTTTCTGCTGAAATGTCTGGTTAACATTCCAGGCAAACTTGAGAGTAACTTCTTAAAATCTCTCTCTCTCTTTTCTTTTTTAAAATAAGCATTTGTTTCTGTAATATCAGAGGTGGAAAAATAGAACAAAACAAGTGACATAGAACACCTCTTTATCACATATTTGGTTTAGGTCTTCTAATAATTGACTATACAACACATCCAAATGTAATACATTTATTTATTAACTAAATATTTCTTATTAGAATGATAGCTTCCCTTTTTACATTCCTTCACTCTTTTCCCTATGGGCCTTCCAATCTTTAGTTCTAGACATCTTAACTTTAAATCATACTCATTTCCATTTTGTGATCAGAATATAAATAACCTGTACTGCCAGACAGGCATATAAGAAACTACCTTTTCCTCCTCAGTCAGTTCATCCTTTTAGAATAACAATGGAAAAAGTCCAGTTTTAGAAATAGGACTAGGGAGAGGTTTTGCACAGGCAGTATGCTGCAAGTTTCTCTATAAGCCTTCATGTACTTCAAGGCTTCACTATACCTGCCAACTCATATGCAGGAGACAGATGTTCATCCTTCCACTTTGTTAACTACCTTGTCACAATATATCACCATTTATGTATTACTTTGTGGAGGTTTGGTTTACACAATTTAGTCTGCATTTCCACCTGTGCTTGAGTAGGATTAGACAAGTACCTGTAAAGCTACCAGATTACCTTATGTTTATAGAGCTGCTTTTAATTATTACATTTAATATTCATATTACATAGCAAATATTTTAAGTCTGTTCCATGCTCACTGCAGGTAACAAGTCTGCAGTTCTAAAACAGAGATCATGTGGCTGCCTGCAGAGTTTAGGCATTGTATTTTCACTTGGGTAGCCAACCTGAGATGGGTTAGCTGCAAGTGTGGCAAGACAACCAAGCAACTAGCCCAGCTATGCAGGTCTTTGATCTCACTCAGGTATAGCCAGCAAGGACAGACACGTTGTACCGTGTATAGGCTCATCCGTGAATTTAAGTGAGACCACTGAATCATTTCACATGCATTTGAAAAGAGCCATCATATATGAAAAACTCATGTCATGATCAGTGTGTGTCATTTGATCCAGAGAGCTAGCAGAGACAAGAACAAGACCTGTATAAAATATGTAGAGGCAGACTGTTGACTCCTAATAACGGGGCGTGGTGGCCTCGAGCACTCTGCTGACATTGGTGGGCAGCATGAGCGTAAGTGCATGACCCATGCATTGGCATCAGGTATCAGTTTACCAGTCTCAGACCAAAAAGTTAATGTTGTTTCCATGCTTTGTAGGACTCCTAAGGAGGGTTGAACCCTTCAGTCTCCCCATAATATATATATTAACACTTTCCACTGTGCCAAATAAAAATGCAAAATGCACAATTCACAAGGTTAATAAACAAAGGTAGATTTTCTGATACAGTCTATTATGTCTTAGGTAAACTGCCTCATACATTTGACATATGTCCAGCACTAGGGAAACGTATGAAACATGCTGCCGCCTCCTGACTTAGGCTGCTATGACTGAAAGCAGAACTGGAATCATTTGAGGGGAGTTGAAAATGCTTCACCTTCAGTAAAACATACCCTGCCCTTTTTCTTCTCAACACCAAACACAATTGCAAATATGAGGCTATTCAGCCTATGGAGTCATAAAACAGAGGCATAATTCACAGTCAGATGAAGAAATGCCAGAATTTCTGAAACACGCCGACACTCCCTAAAATATTCCTACTGTAACCCTGTACACTGTCCAGCTGAAATATGAAAGGGGAAGTTGGGAGGGCTGATGTTCACACACCATCAGTCCAAAGTTATTTAGCACAATTGTTTCTGTAATTGCAGCTCACTGGGAATGTTCAGTGTTCAATGGTCCTCGAAAATCAGACTTCCAATTGGCTGATGATGGGTTTTGTTAGATGCACACACTGAGCTGGGAAATTCAGCCGCGCACCAGGACCAGAGAATTCTGAACACTGCCACAGGTTTGGGGGCCACAAGGGTCTTAATGGGATCTAAGCTGTTTTTCTTCATACAAACATATGTCTCTCTTGCTGAATTAATAGCACAAATACAAGACCCTAAGCTACTGAAACTCAACAGCTGTTTTAAACTGGGGAGAGTGAAAAATTAGTGACAATAGGAAATGAATTTTCTAAGAAAGGTCTTAAGGAACTTAGAATTAACCATTTGCATTACCTCTGATAAAATAGTTATGTCTGAGATATCACAAAATTTACAAAATTGAGATTATAAAAAAAACCTTTCCAGGTAAGTTTTTTCTTTTTTTATTAGCAGCATATACAAACCATCCCTCAACTCCTAATCAAGATAAAATCAAGCCTTCAGGCTTTATCAACAAGAATGGTGACAGCCTCGCAGCTGGGGTAGCAGAGAAACAGCATTTTCTCCTACAGGGGACATCAGATGACAAGAGTACACTCCTGCTTTGGGGGGTGGAGGGAGGCAGGGGGAGGTAGTGCCTTGAGACTGTAAAGATGCAGGAGCACATACCTCTGCCCAGGACCACAGGTTGTCTCCACATCAGATGAATGGGGAAATCTCAGCAGAAGGACTGAAGGAAAAAGTAGTGGACTGGTCTGAAGCTCTTCAAGGTTCTTCAGTATCCTGTTCCCCCTTCTAAACCCACACCTGAACATACAATAAGGACAAAACAGGGTGACAATTAAAGACTATTTTACAGAGGCTTCCATTCTGCAGCAACATAAAGTATTGCAGTCAATAACGCTGCTGCCTCAGGAAATATTGTGCCGGGTAAAATCACATCCCTCGGAGAAATAGAACTCTGTGCTCAAACACTTGATCTTACTTTATAAATGAGACTGTTTCTGACGGTAAGGAAAATTACAGTCCATGTGTAGGAGCTATATGAAAGAGCATGCTATGAATCTCAGGCTGGGACTGAGGAGCTCTGGTGTTCCTGGAGAGCAGCCTGTTAGAGGTAGTCTAGATCTCTGTGGGTTCACAGCCCAGTCTAAAGCATTTGCCCTTTTTGACTTGGTGATAACACTTTGGACTATCAGCTCTGAAAGGGCGAGGATGCTGATTCAGCCTCCTTGTCAGGTGGAGCAGTGGCAGTCAAAGAGGGCTAAGCCTCCAGGCTGGGAATGAGAGACCCAGCAGTGCCAGAGCTGCAATGTGTGAGCACACTCAGGGAGAGAGGCAACCCCAACGCATGCACATGTAGGAAGGCATAGAAACCTGTGAAAAATGGGTACAAAAACTTCCCCAACAAAAGAGTTGCAAATAGGCCATGATATATGTTTTGTGTGGATGGTGCTGCAATAGCCAGTATTCTTCCCAAAACATATCACATCTATGTTTTAGAGAGATGTGGCAGAGGAATAGACTTCCAATAGTGGCCAGGCTCACAGGCACTCCCTAAACAACATCTCCTGTTGCCACCACAGGGGGACCAGCTACTGTGTCAAATGCTCACACCAGCCAGGGCATGTTTTTTTCTTATCCCATCAGTTAAATTCTTGAACAGTAGTACAAAGCCATAGGAAAGAGATCAGCAAATCAAATCTATGACTGACTGGTATGTGAAGTTTAACCAAGGCCACTTTGCAAAGAAATAAACCATGCAATCAAAACTGTATCTTTCACCATCTCCTGTATGCTGCCTAGGTAATCTGCATATTTAAACAAAGCCTCCTAGTATTCATGTCTGAAAGTGCATACCGAGGGAAACTGAAGCCAGATGGTTAGATGTCAAAGTGACTAAAAAATTGCTTTTAAGAAGGTAGGCTTCCAATAATTAATAGTCCAGATCTTCAGATAATGTAAATCACTGAAGTGAATTGTACAGTTCTGATTTACACTGCCACATAATCTAGTTGTGTGTGTCCAACCCTCATTCTCAAAAACATTTAGCACAGATTGCTTGGATAACTCATTTTTGAGGTGGGGAGGGGGGAACCAAACATCCATTTTTTGAAAGCCTTTAAGGATACGACATATTCTAAACCACTCTAAAACATAACTACGTGCTAATTAAAACTTCATACTTCTAAATAATAAAGCAAGAAAGAGATACAACTCCAGCTGGAATAAGCATCCCACTACAACTTACAGACAAGGCAGAGTTTCCAAAGGCACAAATGGCAGTGAGGCACCTCCCATCGAGAACTGGTGATGACAGGTCAAGTCAGACCTGCACTCTCTCAGTATCCTAACAGAAAGATGTCAAAAAGCTTCTGAAGAAAAAATGACTGTCACTATGCTTTGCTGATTAAAGACTTTTTTTCAGGTTAAGTTTTAGCTTAATTCTTAGCACTCGTAGAGTGGTTTAAAGATTTTATACCTCTTCCCACCTAGTGGACTCTTGTGTTACACCATGCACGGCAGTAATGAAGACAGATTAATGCTATTTATTTGCTGACGCTGACAAGAGTAGCCTGTCTTTGTTTCTGTATTTTATCATTAAAGTCTTGGTTTTCAACCTCGAATAGCCCCAAGACAATCCACTGCAATAATTAAGTAAAAAAAAAAAAATATTTTAAACAACATTAATAGACTGGATGAAATCAACAAAAGGCAACACATTGTACTCAGTGTTGACAATCCAGCCTTAACACACTCCTGATGTAGGAAACAATAGAAAAGGAAGGGTGTGTTTATTTATAAAGGTTTCCCCTCTTTGAGTTGGTGTTCAGGGATCCCTGTTCATCAAGCACTATAAAGCAGTAAAGCAGTAAAAAAAACCCAAACCAAACCAAAACAAAAACAAAGCAACAACAGCAAAGCTGGGCGAGTAGCATTGCACTGGAGCGGGTTGCCCACAGAGGCTGTTAAATCTGCAAATCAGATTTTCACAACCCAGCTAAACCCAGCCAGAGCTGATCTAGCAGTAGTGACAGTCCTACTTTGACCTGGGGTTTCAACTAAAAGACCTTCTGCCGTCCCTTCCCAATGACGTTTTGGTGATTTGATGATTTTATGAAAACAGCTGCAAGACGGTGTCCTGACGGCAGGGTGTGCTTGGGCAGCTTACACCCCGACAAGAAGTAATGCTGTTGTGTCTTTATAACATGTGCATCCTGAGACTTTCCCTGTCTGCCAGTAGTGGTATAACTCTTACTGAAACAAGTAGGCAAAATATCTCCTAATGAAAATAGTTATCCTTTTAAGTACGGATTTAATTACAATGACAAAGACCATTGATTTTCACACATGGAAATAAATTTACTCTGATGCTTGTCCTTACAAGACCCAGACCATAAGTAAGAAATTCTTGGCTTCCTTCTTCTAAGTTCTTGACCTGGCTTCTTTCATCTGCTTTATTTTTCTTTTATTAAAAATTAATTAAAGAAAGCTATCAAGCTCACCTTTCTGACAGAAGTCAGCCTCCTTCACTCTGATGCTGATTTAGCCAGTAAAATCCTGCAGCAGCACCAGTTTTAAAAAACAGCCTTTGAAGCCATACCACTTCTTGAAGTCCAAGGAGATTATGTCTACTGTGGTGCTCCTGTCAGCTGTCATTGTCACTTCCTAGAAGTTAATCAGATTTGTTCAGCCTGACCTCAGCTTTAGCTAGCCTGGACCTGTCTAAGGCTGTACCTTTCAGCTGCTCCCCGTCGGGGTCCTGCTCACCTCTGCAGCCAGGCTTGGCTCCCTCCCAAACAGGGGTTCCGCTCAGCTCCCCTCCGGCTTCGCCTCTCATCTGCCTCCTCGGGCAGCAGGGAATCCAGCCTCTCTGCCACTTGTCCTGTTATTTCCTCATCTAGCCCTAACTTGGGGGTAATGGGTGGTCTGCTTTTGTCTTTCCTCTGTGTGACAGGGTGGGTATGTACATCCTCCCCAAATTCAGTGACTTCATGATTATCTACCACCACTGTCTGAAACAGGGCTGCAGGGACCATGGGTGGGGGGGCAGACCCTGCCCACATGGCCCCCCCAGCACCAAGTTGTAAAATCTTCCTTTTATTTCAAATGTTTATTCACCATTACCTTCATTTCCTTTTACTCAGATCTAGTGTGTTTATTATGTGGATAGCTGGTAGTGATGTTTTTAATTAAGGTTGTCTAACAATTTCCTTTATAGCTTTCAGATTTCAGTATAGTTTATAACCCCAGGAATGTTAATAATTCTGGGCTACATTTTGCATGCTTCGTTTCTGCCTCAAGTGGAATTGAATATGGGATCATCAGCTACCCTGCTCCTGCTTCCTATTTTTCTTCCCCAAAATATTCTCTTGCTTTAATAAAGTACAGTAGGCTGGGAGCCAGATGATCATAAATTGCACTTTCATCATTTCTACTGCATAATGCTAATAATTCTGTGCAATTGTATATGTAATCAAGCAAGGTGTTATGCAACTTTTGCATAGAAAGCAGAAAACTGTCAGTCCACCAGCTTAATCAGTGAAGCAATGGAGGTTTTCAAAGATTGTGCAAGGTCACCAGTGCAAACTGGGATTAAAACTTCATGGAAGAAATATGAAGTTGTCCACCATACACAATGCTTCTAGACTGCTTGCTTTTGCAAAAATATTAAGCAGAAGCAGCCAACACATGAAAAGAACTTCTGCAGTCATCAGATTTTTACACTCTGATTGTAGAGGATGCCATGCATACCATATAACAACACATCAGAGACACTCTCAGCTGAGCTGGGACTACTAAGCTTTTCCAGCACTCATGATAGCTGGCTGAAAGTCTAAATGCAAGTTTGCCAGATCCACATGGGGATTCATACATAATTTCTAAAGGTTGAAATAAAAAGTTATTGTGATTATTTAAAAAAAAAATTATTTGAGTTTCTATTCCACTGGACATTTCAGTAGTGAATGCTGACCTGCAGTCTTGGTGTTCCCTTCCCTCCTCCCTCTTTTCTTTGTCTCTCTTTCCTTCCTTCACAAATTAAATGTTAAAATTACATGCAGAATGGAAATTCAGGATTTCAGATAAATTCTCACTCTTTTTTTCCTCTGCACCGTGTCCCCTTTGGGAAGAAGGCTGTCCTCAAAAACTCTCAAGAACTTGTAAGATTAGCTGCAGTCTGGGACAGACACAAGCAGACACAACCCCCAGGGCTGCTCAGCACCAGTAATTCGGGTGTGAGCTCTGGTGAGAATTGTTCAGTTCTCAGGACTCCAGGCAGCAGAGCTGCCCTCTTTTCTTCTATTTACTGCTACTGTCTTCAACAAATTGGCAGGAAGGCTTTCTAGCCTATACTCCTCCATCATTCACCAGTTCAAAACAGGTATCTTGCATCTTTTCTCCTTCACAGTTAGGCTGTTCTGAGGTCTAAAGGGGCCCAAGATGTGCAACGGTTGTTGAGCACTTTTTCTGTCCTCCTTGGTAAAGCAGAAGAGTATGCAGCTGTGGCCTAACCCTGTTTGCTTCAGCTGTGAGAGTAGTTTCATTGAAGTTACTCTTAAAGCATGCAGGCTTTGCCCCTTGTGAAGAAAGCTGCCTTCACCTTTGGCACTGAATGCAATATCACTCACTCTTCTGGTTCTACTACAATACTTGGGTCCAATGAATAAGGAAGACAACCCGAATCTAAAGTTCTCCTATTCTGTGAGGTTAACCTTCACTTTAATCCTTATACTTTTCATTCATTTTTGTGAGTGTGATTTCTTGAATATATCAGGTCATGAGCTTCAGTAGCAGAAAGAGAAGGGGCAAAAATCATTGTTAGACAAGAATGCTAATTCTGAGAGTGAGCATCGAAAGGTTGAGTCAGCCTGTGCCACATTGTGAGAGTTCAGCAACGCTCCATTCATTTGTATGACAAGCCTCATTATGAGGAAGCTTTTTAAAAGCAATTCTTTCTGAGGAAGCTTTGCATACAGTTCCAAAAGCAGAAAATAAAACCTAGGAGAACTGGAGAAAGCAAAAAGAGCAGGCAGTAGAATTAAGCGGGAAGGCATAAAAAAATCAGCTCTTTTGCAAGTTCATTTTTTCATTATGTTTGACATTCTTTGGGAGACAGAACTGCGCTGCACACTTGTGGCCTCAGGCAGTGAAGCTGGAAGAAGATATTTCAAGAACTGCAGAACACACACAGAGCTGTATAACACAGAAAATACATAAAAACTGAATTGACAAGGTCGTGATGCTAACTTGCTCCAGAATTACATCAGCCAAGGTAGCCTATTTTGAAGTAGAAAATTTTACATATTCCTAACTATTTTACCACTTATTTGGGCCCTTAGGTGCTGATCAAAATATGTGGCATCTAAAGTTCAGCTGAAAAATTAATTTAAAGTCAAACCCATCACAAACAGATTAGACGGATTTTTTGAAGAAAACAAGCAACACCTAGAAGTTGTGTGATTTTGGAGGAGATGAGAGATACCATCGGTAACAGTTCTAAGCAGACAGCTAGAAAAATATATAACCTGATGATGCCCTATAGGTTCTAACAACCTCTGGGATTTGTGATTGTCATTTTTAAGTCAATCACACCATCACCGAGAAATTAAAAGAAAACAAACAAACAGTGTTTTGTGCTCCCTCTGCTGGTTCTGGAGCAGCAGGTAGCTGACAAATGCTAGACCCAGAGCTCTGCTGTTTGCCATAATTCAGTGATGATGAAGCAGAAACAAGAAGCTTTGACTTTCAGTGTGTTTTTCTATGTAGCTGCTTTTGTTGTTATTAAACAAGTGAACAAAAAAAGGCAAAATGTATTTTAGCTCCCTTTTAGAAGAAAAGTACATTTCTCTTTTTGCGAATGACAGAAAAATAATTTCTAATGTTTTCTGAACTTCAAGGCACCTTGCAACAATCACCTCCTGGCCAGTGCTTGGTGCAAGGCTGAGACTGAGTGGCTCGCAACAGTACAGATATTGGCAAACTCTCTCCAAATACTTGTTGCTATTAAGATTTTCAGTCTCAGTCTAAGCTAATAGTTGATCAGGCCTCAGCTACACTTATTAGCCCAGTAGAACTGAGGATTTAACTCATATGCTCAGAGAATGTAAATACAAAAGACCTCCTATTAAAAAAAAAAAATTGAAAGAGGTGAGATTTAACATAAATAAAATAGTGTGTTCATGAAAGGAAATTTGTACTCACTGGGTTTACAGGAAAATGCAAATGAGTTTGAGATAAGCTGATATCCTGGCATGCTTTGGTGCAAAGGAAGTTTTTCCTGTCCTACACAGCATCCACAGGTGCTACGTAGAGGGATGGCTCCTCTCACCCAGCAATGGTACTTCTGCTAGCACTTCCTGCAGGAAGAGGAAGGTGGAAAGACTGATGACAGAGTACAGGGTGACGTCATTACTCCTGAAAAAAATTGACTCATACTGAATGAAGAACATTTTAACCTGCAGAAGAACTGAAGTTGAACTTCTGCACATAAAAATATATTGGTAGGTATTTTAGGTCTGATGAAAGCTGGAGTTTGGTTGCAGCATTAACTCAGGGAAAAACATGTGTTGTAAATACAGAGTGGAATAAGGAAAGTACATGCACAAACATCAGAGACACATATAACCACAACTTTTGCATTGGGAACTTCTGATGTTCTAAAGCACCAAAATAACATGCATGTTAGTTTTTTTAATACATTGCTATGGCCCTAGAGCTGTGAAATATTATTCTTCTACCAGCACATGCATAATCCTACTAATTCTCTGTCCTTTTTTCTACCATGTTACTACTTCTGCTCTGGAACTGCATTCGTACAATTCCTTCTACGTGGGCCACAGCTGCAGAGATCAGTTGGGGAGTTCTCATTTGATGGCATAACTGAAAATCAGCCTAGTCCCGAGGTAGATACAAGTTCCCCAAGAACAACAGGATTGCACTAGCAGAGCACCTGTGTAAACAACTGGAGGACTAGGCCACCTTCTTGGTGCATCCCACACTTTTGACCTTAGCATGCTCTTCATCATTTATAGAATTGCTCTTAAAAGCAATTTCAGAGGAACATAAAATGCCTTCCTTCAGCAAAGAAGCTTGCATAAGGCACACATGAAAAAGATGTGAGAAAATTCCACTGGCCATTTGATTAAGGAACAGAACTTGCTAACATAATGAAGCATGACACATCATCAGGAGGCTGCATCTATCTGGAGAAGTGTCGAACAGCACAGTTTTATGAAGCATGAATAGTGTGCATTATGGAACGAGAAAAAGATTTTAATTTTATTTCAACCTCAGCTACCAGCCCACCACCCCTAGGGTAGAGATGCTTCCATATGCAAGATTGCATAGTTTAGAAAGTCACATAAATTAGTATGGCATGAATAACAGTAAAAACATCGAACCCAGTCTTTTCTTTGTTGGAAATGTAGGTAAATTCCGTCCTTTTTATGGTAATTTTTTTTTTCTTTAAGGATATCCTAACAAAAATTAATTATTGCTTTAAAATAAAACAGATAAGGAATAACATAAAAATTGAACTACATAAATTATTCATTTTATTCAATTTTATAAGAGAATGATAGATTCAGGGAACATTTTCCTTGTGATTCACTGAAAACTATTTTTAAAGGGATTTATATGCTTAAATTTTCTGGATAGTTCAGAGTGATAATGTACATCTGCATACTATTTCCCTCTGTGAAAATTACAACATCTATGAATTATGTTTATAACATCCCAAAACTGGAGAGAGAGATCAGATCTGGCAGCATTAGGGACTAATTTTAGAATGCACCCAGTTGCCTGATAATCATTTACATCAGAGATGGCACTAGGCTTTCTTATGAACTGCAGCTTATTATTGGTAATATATTCCAGAAAAAAACCTCCCTCATTTCTGCAATGACTTTTGTATGACTAGAGACAGTAGAAAGGTTTCTCAGCTTCTGGACATTAAGATTCAGCTCAGCTCCTACCCCACGTGATGGAAGTTGTCTCGCAGGGTCTGGGCCAGCTGCAGATCTGCTCTTCCCAAAAGACCGTACATGACAGCAGCTGTAACCTTCACGAGAACTTTTGGGCCATCCTCCCTTTCCTTCAGTTGCACTTTCAGCCTAGTTTGAAACCCTGCTCCCAACTTTTGCTTCCTTCTACGTAATGTCATACATAAAAATTATCTAGTTCCACACTTGACTTTCTGTCTAGTCCCTTTTAACTTATCAAACATCATAATTTCTGCTGAAAATGTCCTTTGGTATCTTGAAGACTCTATATATGGCCTTAATACCACCACTAAATGATGTAATGAACTATTTTAATGTGAAAAGTCTTTACCAAACAGGGAGCTGAGCTGTTAATATCTCATTCTTAGCACTGTCACAATATTCACCAGGGCTATGTAAAGATTGGGAATTAATTATTTCAGATATGTGTCTTTTCTGAAATTTTCAAGTGTCCTCATCAAGTTTTGAGTAAAATATTCTCAGATCATTGCCTAAATTTCATCTTCTTAGAAATAAAAATCACACAACCAGAAAAATAATAAGCAAAATTAAAAGAAAAAAAATCTCACACAACTGTATATAAAACAGGCATTAAGATTCATTTTCAACTGAAATAATCAAACCAAATTCTTTCCTTTTGTACCTAATTTACAACAAATAGAAAGAAAATGTAAACACTATCCTGAAATACTGCAGAAGAATTATGAGGCTAGTGATACCTGATCACTGTGCCCAGTTATTTTCTACGTACTAATTCCTACACAGCATGGTCTGCTTGAGAGGTGCGGAAGATCAACAGCTGTAAAAACAGAGCAATAGCTGCACTGAAGTTTCACACCTGCATGCAGAGACTCCTTCACCAACTCCATGAACTTTGTCCTTTAACTATAAGGCAAAGGGGTTTTTTAAGTGTCATGCTGCTGTTTCCTTAGTAAACAATGGGCGTAATTAAAGCTATTATGTATCCTCCAGGCAAAAGGATACCAGTATTAAGTTGGAAGAAATATGGCTTAGGATTTAAGTGGCTAGATTTGTAATTCTTCTACTGTAGATGATAAAACATTACCAAATGAAAAAAGTGGTAGTAAATTTTTGTTATTGCATGGGAAATGGCTGCAACACTTAGCTGTAAATGCAGTTCTTAATGAAGTGTTATTAATAAATAGGCTTCTGACAAGAAAAGTTTATTTTATACAGCATAATGTAAGTTGCACCGGATTGCACTGCGTTTAGTAAACAGAGCTACCTACAAATCTCAAAATAACTACAGCTGGAGAAAAACATGAGACTTAGCAGAATCACTTTGAAACTGTAAATTTAAACCCAGAAGTCAGCGATATAGTAATCGCTTGCTGTTCTCAAAGGAGACTAAGAAATTAGCAGAGAGCTAGGGTAGAACAAAAGAGGTATAATTCATCATTCTCTGAGCATTTTTTGGTGGAAAAATGGTGCTAAGGTGACTGGAAGAATTTAGTTTGTTTTTTTTCCAAACCCATCAACTATGTAAGTGATACAGACCATATTAATAAATGGTTAAAATGGAATGGAACAAACCCAAAAAATAGGAATCCATGGCAACAGCTGTCCAAAACAGAATATCTCCATCTTTCATTTAGAAACCTCCAGCAGCTTGAGTGAGTTATTCCTTGCTGCAGAAATGCCTTTGGGATGTGCTCCTTCTGGCATCCTTGTACCACCTGCTTTGGAAGTACTGTACCATGGGCCTTAGCATTTGCAGACTTCTGTAAAAGGAAAATGTCAGCTTCCGTCTGATGTCTCAGTTTTGTAGTTACAAAAGACGTACATGCATAAGCGGTGGCTGGGCTTATGGAGGCAAGACGCACACACGCAGAGAGGGCTCTGACACTTATTTCAGTGAAGCTGGAATCTGCCTCTTGATTTTTCCATCCAAACAAAGTGATTGTATGGTGAATGAACAGTAGGATTTGTGCATGTGAAATAAGACCTATTCTATACTAGCTGGTAAATGGGAACCCAGGAACATTCCCCCCTCAACTTCAGCCTTAAGTCTTTAAAAGTTTCTTATAAGAAACATTTTTTTTCAAAATATAGTCAGTTATTGATATCTCTTCCTTTGGAAAATGTTTCCCACGTCATGGCTGAAATGATTTATACAATGATAGACTTTATGGTCTGCCCCTGCTGTTATTATAAACAATATTTTTACATCTCAGGGGAAGTGGCCTGAAAAAAAGGTTTATGTAGAGTGGTTAGGCTGGGGAATGACTTGAGGTAGGGTACCTGGAGAATAAAACTAACTGTACCCTACAGGTTATAGAATAACAATAATATAAAAAGTATTGAAAATTGGAGAGGCCAACATAACTGAAACTGGAACTTAACACCATAGGTAGAAAAAACATATACAATAATCTTGTATTGTGAGGGAACTATACTAAACAGTTATGCTGAATACATTTCTTGGAAGGAGACAATGGGTGAAGTAAAGAGCTTTCCATTTTGGTTTGTAGATTATCATGGGACATGCTTGATGAAAAACCACTCATTTATCACAGAATATCTTATAACGAAGGCCACCAAAACCGATATATACCAATGTTTGATTGACATGGGACTAATTGTTCCACCACAGGACATATTTTACCTATTTAACAGTAAAAATTGGTCTCTTTGATGCACCTGTACCACATCTTATTCAGGACAGCTACTGGTGTGCACCCCATGCTACTGAGCACTGTAGCCAGTTGGATTTCTATCAATAAAGAAAAGCTGCTTCCTTCTCAGAGCAGTAGGCAGTAACAACTGATAGTTTAAGAATCAGTATTTTAACCGAATCAGTATTTCAGAAATCTTAAGACATCCTTTGTGACATCTCTCTTTTCCAATTAATCCCATCAGAAGCTGTACTCCTGCTGGGATATAAAGTTCCACATTCAGGGATGCAAGTAGGCAATCCTGTGAAATATGAATGTTTGTTAAATATAAGCAAATAAAAAAGTAAATAACAAAAAGGCAGGCCTCTGAATACCTCTAAGACATCCAAAAAACCCCACATTAATTCCTCCAAGGGAGAGAGAAGCTGCCACGCTAAAAGATGGCTTCTAATCTTGATACTTTATTGCAGAGAGAGCATGGGAGCAGATCCATCCTCGTAACTAGTTACTTAATTTTTATGTTTTCTTGCTGTTCATTGCAATGCATTTACAGCAAGTCATTTAAACTACATTCACTCTGAAAAATTAAGCCCTGGTACTGCATTTCAATCTTAAGAATTTATTTCATTGCCAGATGTTAGAAGGACATAGCAAATAAACACTTGAAAGTAGACAGAAGCTGTGTGTGCCTGGCTTACTTTACAGCTCTAAGACTTCCTTTTTGCGTGTACCATAAGCCTGTAAATCCCATATTCCAAGATGCCCTGAAATAATTTCCAAGTACCTGAGTATCTTTCTAAGATTCTGATTACTTCTATGCAGCCGGCAGCTCCAGTTTATTGCATTTAAGAAACAAACAAAACAGTTTTAAACAACATCATTTTTAAAGACAAATTACCTTTCTGAAACTCCAAAGAAGTAATCTCACTCAGACATAGGAAGATCTATTGTCCTCTCATCCCTAGGCACAACTTCCATTAAAGCAGATCAAGGAGGGAATATGCTTTCTAGTATTTAGGTTTTTAAAACTATCTCAAATCAGACCTGTGAAGAATATTAAGGGCTTCTTAATGGACAAGCCATTAAAAAAAGAGGGCAAAACACATACATTTTATTGAGCAGAAACAGCAATGTATTACACACAGGTTGTTACACTACTACAACTCCATTTTACTGACTGCAGTCTATTATACCTTGCCTGACAACACTAAGGTAAATGACCAAAAAAAAAAAAAAAAAAAAAATATCAGCGCATAAGACTAGAGTCCACTTCAGAAGAACAGCAATGGATTTCATCATGGGATGTCTGCAGCTAACTAGAAAAATCATGGAAAGCAATAAGGGCCATAAAGCTGTCATGAACAGCATCCCGGTCTCCTTGTAGATAACCTTCATTTAAAGCCTGTTAACCTGTTTCTGCCTCAGAATCTATAACAATGTTAACATAGAAATTTTAACTTCAGTGATACAGTAAGCATCAGCATCCTGCTAAGATAGAAATTAATTCTCCTTCCATCACAGAAGCCACAGGTGTTACTTCATGTTTCTGTATGCAACAGTTTCACAATCAACTCTGTACAGAAATAATTGGAGCAGGTGGGAACTTCAACAATGTGTGACCACCAATTTGTATCACAGCATCTCAAAATAAAATACTGACTAAACTTAGAAAACACTCAGTGGAAAATCAGATAATATCACCTTCTGCTTTTCTCTCTTTTTATTGTCCTCCTGAAACAACCGGCAATGTATATACATACATAACATATAAATATATGCTATATAATCTCTCTCCACTGTTTCTTTTAAGAGGTGAACAAAGACCATTCAGTACTCTGAGCCCGACAGTTATTCTCAGCACCCCAGAGTAACTGCCCTCCCTGTGCTCCGTTTGTTTTGGAGCAGAGCCAGATAAAACACTCAAAGCTTAAGTTCTTTTTTTTTTTTTTCTTCAAGTACTTTAGTATTCTTTTCCACTGTTATAAAGAAAAAGACACATTGGGTAGTGTCCTATTAATACTAGAGGTTCATTGTTCACAGAAGGATTGGAAAGTGTCTGGCAATAAATCAAAATAAAGGTTTTTGACCAAGTCACCTAAACCTAAACATTTTTTGTTACAACTTTATACTTGACATATAGAGCATTTATTTTATATAATATCAGCGTTCAAGCTCTTTTATCCCTTCCTTCTGTTACAATGTTTGAGAAGGGGTAACAAAGCCCAGTGTGTTCTAACTTTCGATCAGCTTCCTTTGTGTTTATAGTATTTCATGCTGTACCTTTGGGGTCTGACTATAGTATCCGGAAGGAAAATAACGTCCCATCCTACTGATACTTCTGTCCTTTGGCTCAACCAATTAAAGTATAATCTTCTGTAATGGATGCACTTGACTCCTTAACCAAACTAGCAATAGATTGGTACAGGCTCTGAAGGAGGTAAAGGCCTAGGCCATAACTGGGCCAAGAACTTCTCTAGTTCCAATCCGTTCTCTACAAACCCACAAAGCAGCAGAGTGACACAGCGAGCATCGATGCATATGAACTTGGAACACCATTCACGCTATTAACACATGAATGGTGGGTGGCTTTTCAAAGACTCATTTATCAAGGAACAAAGAAAGTTGTGGGTACAAGGAGTCTCACGCATACTTTTTCCATTGCATGTAATTTGACTACAAGCCAACCACTTTATTCCATAAGTATGACAGCTTAAGTGAGCCTTCTTTGAGCTCTTCCTGCTGCATGGTGATGATCTCCCCTTGAGATGAGACACTTCTCAAGGTTGCTCCTCAAGGCAGAGAGACCTTTGACCAACTGCAGGTCTTTGCTAAGTGACCAGTATTGTGCAAAACCTTGTATTATCATGTACTAAGATTTTGTCTTGGCAACTTTGAATGATTGTTCAAATGATGGTGCAGTAGAGTAATAGAGTGAACCTTGCCATCAAACTTTGTTAAGTCGCACTTTTACAACATCATATTTCAATAAAACTACTTTTGCTAATACCTTTGATAGTGGCTCTTTAAGTGATCTAAATCGCCCATTCATGACACTATAGCTTAACTGCTGAGAAGAATTACATATAGTAACAGTTGGTTATTTCTTAGGTGCAATGTCTTTAGTTTAGCCGTTTCCTAAAAAAGAACGCACACGAAGAATTATTTCCCCAGAACCAGAAGGTAAGAATGAAAACAGTCAGTTTCTTTCCTCATAATTTCCAAGCCTGTTTCTCTAACAGCTTCTGTGTTAGAGAAACAGGCTTCTTTCTCCAACAACAGCAACAACAATCTCTTTTACAATAAAATTTTCTTTTCTCCATCTCAGCAACAGGGCAGATTTACATCCCTGTCTTCTGACCCTCTACTTCTAAAATACATGATTTGGACTGTTAGTCCCTGCCCACCTCCTCTGTTTGCAGCCAGTGCATGGCAAATGGGGCTGGGAGAGGACACTTGAGTATCACTTCTGCCATGCAAACCCAGATGCTTTACCCTACCATTACCACGGACACTCAGCTCCTTACCTTTATGTGCTGTTGGACTAAGGAGTGCTCACAAGCTGCGGTCCGTGGGCTGACCTGCATAGAGCTTACCCTCCAGCAAAAGGGCAGTACGGTCTTCCACCACTCCAACTGGGTCTGAAATAGGTTGTCTACGGTACCTTTAGCTTTGATGCCACCTTTTGTTATGACCCAAGTTCTTGGACAGAGGCTTTAATGTAGTTACCGATACACAGGAACATGTACTGCTGTGCTTATAATAAAAGTACATCTTTGCCCTTATTAAAAGATGCTTAGTGTATATGTTTTTGTTTAGGTTTGTCACCAGTGAAGGCTACAGTCAGGATAAATATTATGATTGTATGAAGTATGGAAAAATATATGGCAAAATATTACTTATATTGATCAAAGCAATTCCCATTTTAGTCCCAATTCAGCATAGCAGTGGGGTTAGTAGTTGTTCAGTTAGTACACATGAATAGCTGGGATTGTCACATTGCCACTCAATAGCAAGTAGACAGAAAAAAAGATTTCCAATTTCTAATGTTAATAGTGATTCTTTTTGTCCAGTCTCTCTCCCAGTCAACTGTTGGGATGTATGAGTGTGTGTGCTTGCTAGTACACTGTAAAGTGCAAAGGACTTCTGATATCTTATCTGCACAGGACCACTGTGCTAATCTAATCTTGTAGTAACTCTGTGGGCTCAATAAAGTTATTTTGGTAAAATTTTCCCCAAGGATATGAGCAACTGTGCAGTTTGGTACAATTCATTGGCTGAATCAGTCCTATTAGCATATTATAAAATATTCCCCTGCTTTATCAAGTGCTGTTACTTCTGCATTATTGATAAGCATGATTTTCTTCATTGTACCATTCAAGAAAAGAGTACCTACATATGAACAGTGAAATTAGAGGCCTGAGCTTTGTGTAAGGCTTCTTTATGGTAACTCCTGTGCTGTTTATATTTGCCTTTTCTTTTTCTCCTAATATATGCAGCAGTGACAGAAGATACAGACAAGAGATTGAAATGAAGAACGGATTGCAGTAAGTAAACAATTCTCCCCATGTATAACTGGAGATCTATTGGCTATTCTACAGTGCTGGTAACTTTTCAGATAAGAGCAGTAGAATTTTTAACACCAAGACATATAGCTGGAAAGACAGCATTTACAAATATGACTAAACTGCTTTGAAACTGTAAAAGGTAGAGTTTTGTCTCCCAAACTCTTTAAGGATTTTGAAAAACTCTCATAAGATATTTGGTATAAGAATGAATGCCGGTTAGTTGAAGTCTCCTCATTGTTTGAAGTTAGGTACGATTTACTGTTATACTAATAAAACGTTATGCTGCAGTCACAAGTCCTGTTGACAATAACAAACTTCCATTAGTATTACTTACACATGTTTCTCAAAGTATGCCACAGCAGCTTCAACAGGAAGGCTTTCACTGGTAGTGAAGCATTGTGAAGAATCACATCTGTAACTAGCCAAACTAGAAAAAGTTTTCATTGTAGAACAATCCAAAAGAAAACATTTTCATCATCTTTTATCATATAGGTGACTACGTTAGAAGAATACAAGCAAGCTGGCGACCCAGGACTTAGTGCTATTGCTTATTGCCTTTGAAACAGTGGCTGCTTTGTTAATATGCTAAGATTTTGCCTTCTTGTTCCAGCAGTTGCCTTTAACAGCAGGTTTTAATGACTGTCTACAAAGACAAATCACGTGCTAATGAACTGGCCTTGTTCCCCTTGCAACTCTCCTGGAGCTAAGATGGGAAAGGTGTCATAGTGTCAGCAGTGGCCCCGTTGCCAATATGGGGGGCAGAGCCACTCTGCCTTCACTGGCAGAAAGAAATTGCGCACTGTTTTCCCCAGTACTCCTATCTAACACAAATATCCAGAAGCTCATTACTAACCATATTAAATTTGTTAAGTACCATACACATTTTCCTCATCTTTGTATTATATGCACTGTGCTAAACTGAAGCCATTTCCTTTTATAGTCTATAGTCCCATTTTCTGACTTCAATTCTCTGTCAATTTTTTTCTTTGTTGCAATATGATCCCTCCTGGTAAAGAGGGCTTCAGCCTTTTTTAAAGAGAGTGAAATGCTAGTTGCTGTCACAAACAGAAATACTGCAATTATTCTTTGATACTTCTGCACTTCTGTAACATGCTGGACTTTCATTTATCAGACCATCTCCATATGAAAACATATTGTTTGGCAACCTTGATGCAGACTTTTCTTCTGTTTGTGTGAAATAAGTAGCTATTTCACTAACGTATTTTAACCCAGACTCTACATTCCTTACCACCATTCTTTGGTTCACAAGCTTAAAAAAACCCCTCTTTAGATCTATTTCCCTGCTGTCATGTTTTCCTTTTGATATATTCTGAAGAAAGCTTCTTTTTCTGAATTGAAAAATGTCATAGCATGCTTTGTACTGTCTAATTTTTCATCTTATTAATACCAATAATACAATGTATTTGAACACTGCAATATTTTCATAAGATTCATTGGGGGTCTATCTTTTTCCAACACTACTCTAATGTTCAGATAATGAAGCGTGGGGGCTGAAATAGATAGCCTGCTGACCACCTGAACCCAGAAAGATTAAAATGTATGATTCAAAGCTGTTTGAGAGATATACTTTCTGGAAGAAAGATTCCTGTAGTGCTCTATCATTAACATCTAGACACTTCATACTGGAAAACTCTGAGGAAAGTAGAAATTCAATTGCTTCACATAGCCAAAAATACATACTTAGACTAAATGCTAGTGACAGGCATAAGGGTCACTGAGCTGCATTTATACTATCAATTAAGCCATTTGAAGAAATTTCTTTTTCTTCTCTCAAGACTAAACATTTAGGTGGCTCAAAAATGAACAAGTAACAAGCAAAATACCTCCTCTGGTATTTCTTGTAAAGGAGGCAGAAAATGGCATCAATAAATATCTAACAAAGAGAACAAAAGCAACATGCTGATAATAAAGCTTCCTATGAAATTTTAGCCTCCAGAAACTAGATGCCAAGGAAAAGGTATAATTAATGAATTGGAATACATGCAGCATTAAGATCAACTGTAAAGTATATACATTATTATCAGAAATGATTTTTTTAGTAACATACCACTGATGGACAGAGAACTACAGGGGATTTTCAAGATTTCAAAATGCAGGTTTCACGAGAGCTATTAAGTAGTGTTACAGTCTGACAACTTCTAGCCAATGTCTCAAACATTCGTTAAAAAAAACTTTGGTGGAGAAAACAGCCTCTGTAAAAGCACCAAAGTTGCGTCAACAGGAAGACGCGGCTGGAGGAAAGGGCCTTACGGGGGTGGGACCACGCTTCTCCAAAGTCACACTTCCCTACCTTAAGCAACCATGAGAAGAGGCATGACGCATGCACCAAGAAGAAAGGTCAGACAGCAGTCATGCATACAGGGAGGGAGAAGCAACTCCTTGACGACCCCCAAACACACCGACCCATTTCCAGAGAATTCCAGAGACATGAACTGCACATGTCAAGTCCACCGACTCCTTTCTGGAACATTCCTGAGCACACACTGTGCCAGCTCAATGATGACAAATCCCACCTATAGGGGTGGACACTTCAGGAATGAAAGAAGGAAGGACGAGCTCTCGGTGCGTGCCTCGCCACCGGAGGACCACATCTACAAGTAGAGACCATCACTGGATCCAAGGGTGGTGATATCTTCTCTTTCTCTTTTCTTCTTTTCCCTTTTTTAATTTCTTTCTCCATAACTCCCTTCTCTTTTCAAATGGCAGCTTAATGACATGATGCAAGGTCCGTATTAAGTTCACTTGTGCTTGGGCAAGGTTAGCTCGGTTGAATAAATGTTCATTGTTGTTTGAACTCCCGTGGTGTCATTTCACCTTAATTCTGACAAAGGAAATCCATGAACCTGAGTCACTCCAACCTTGGGACATGACAGGTAGAAAGCATAAAAAATTCAACAACACTCATTTTCATCAAAATTGTCTTTAATAATGAATGTTGTCAAAAACCTTAAATGCAGAAAATTTTGTGCACGTCTAATACCATTGAAATAGCTGTAGTGAACGAATATGGAGGTAACACCTTGCCTTTGACTTCTTCTAGGCTGCTAGAAGTTAAATACTGTGTCTTGAATTGTAGCCTAGGTACTTTCTACAGACTGTCAGAAGAGATCCCCAGTCTGATTTGATGATAACTCTTGGCTTAGTCAAGTGGTTTATTGACTTCATTGAGGCTGAGGCTTCACTGACTTTTCAAAAGAAAAATTTACAGACAACTGAACAAGAGCTTGAACTGTACTACTTTAAAGGATATATTTAAGTATCAAAACTCAATAACATTAATAAATCTTATTCTATTCCAAACGTACCTGTTCTTTGTTATATTAAATACATTTTGTATCTCCTTGCCTTCTCAAATAAAACACACATTGTGATTGCAAAGTGTAATTTTTCTGGCTTACTTCATTGATGTTACGTCCAGATGTATTACACAAACTCTCTGCTGAGGATCATTTACTGTACCTGGAAGCCCTGAGACTTTGTTTCTGTATGGAACACCGCTGCCAAGTCAGAGTCATCTGCACTTCAGAGGACTACAGAGAGATAAAATCAAATTCTGTTTGACACCTTGATTGTGCCTTGAGGCTACAAATCTGATGGATTTTGATTAGTGAAAAGCATTGTGGTTGTGAGAACAGGTGGAAAATGACAATTCAAGATGTTCCTAAAATGTAGTAAGGGATAAATAGTCTTCAATGTCTTTGACAGGTGCTTCTAAGAGATAACTATTACCACTTCAGTCTCAAAGGCTTTTTGGCCATGAACGAAACTTTTGGTCATCCATAGGTGTTGTGACAAATTGTCAGCTCTTCTGTATTCTTTTTAGGGAGGCTGGAGTTCAACTCCCTCTGCTTCCCAGGCTATTGGGAGACTTCTTTGGCAACTGCAAAGTTGGATGGGTTGCTATTTATCTTGCTGTGAAGTGCAGTTTTCTCACATAGCAAATAATCTTACAAGGTGTTAACATTTCCTCGTTTCCACTCATCAAAACAGTTACCACGAAACAGATGCACCAAAGATGAATCAAGTTTGAACTCATACTTTAGCTACCAGGGCTTCACTTTCAAGAGATCTGTATAGGCAATTCAGATAACAAGAAGACAAAGCTGAGCTGACCAAGGGAGAGCAACCTGCTGTCCTCCCCTAAGGACAGCTTAAGTGAAGTAATCAGTTTACTTTTCTCTCCTAAATACTGAAACTATATGGTATTTTCCACTGGCCAATCAAAAGGAGAGGCTATCAAGATTTACTCTTTTTACTAGCTGTTCATGGCCCCAGGAGTTATTCCTTCCTACAGCATCACTGCAGAATTGAAGTGCCCTCTCTGTAGGATAGTTTTCACTGCTTCTGTGCCCTACATCACAATAGGAACTCTTTATTTTATGTGGACCCACCAAAGGAAGACTGTGCTGAAAGATTGTGTTTCAGCAGGATGGGGAGGAAAGGGAAACAGTGCAAAAGCACCTGGCTGGAGTGGTTTCTGAGGCAAAAAATATGCTTATGGGTTGAAACAAACCCAATAGCAACATCCAAGTTTAGTACCACCAGCTAACATTCTCCTCCTATTTGTAATGATTAATTTTAAAACAGGCAAAAAAGTTTGATTTACCATAACTAAACTGTGCTTGCATCTTTTGAAGAATTTGTCCTGTTAATCCTCATAACCTCTTAACAGTCCAGAACAATTGTTATTGCCGGGTACATTAGTATGTTATTACCTGAATGAATACTTTCAGTTGTGAGTTCTTCAGGAATTTTAGCAAAAAACGTTTGCATAGGAACGATCACAAATTAAAGCACCTGCTTTTCACTAATAAATTCACTAGGAATGTCTGTCTTCAAAGCATAATGAGCAGTCATGAGCTTTTATCACTATGAGAATAAAGAGAACTAATTTGACAGTTCTGCCTTCAGTCTCCTTCACACATTTTATATCAAAATAACTCCTCTGACTTCACTGGGACTGCTTCTGCTTTGTACTGGGTTTTGAAAATAATCATATCCAAATTCTTTTATTTCAACAATGTCCTCATTTTTCTTAGACATTTTTTGAAATTCTGAAGAAACTGTAAATGGGACCACCCTTGGTTTGTATGTGCTCCTTTGAACTGAAAAGCTAAGCTGTGTGCTGTGCAAACTCCCTTGATGGCTTGACAAGAAAGGGCACAGTTTAGGTCTGCTGTTTGCAAGATGTCCCTCTAACTCATTTAAGCCCTTTCATTAGTACTAAGCAGTCCTTTAATCAGTGCCTTCTGTTGTCCCATAGTAGTCAATACATCCTAAAAAACTCAACTGAGGGGCTGGTTGAGGACAGAGAAGATTAGCTTTTGCCAGCCTCCATAGTTACATGCCTGCGTAGTTTCACTGCTTAATGCTTTCTACATATGCACCAACAGAGAACATACACCCATAGGAGGTGCGGGGGCTGTATCCAAAATATAAACCACACTGTTCAGTGTAAGCACAGAGACAGGAACCATTTCAGAATGTTTTTCACAGGGCTGCATGCAAAACTTGCTAACTAAAGTCATGCTTGATTAGTACATAACATATGGTACTATTGATACAACTTAAACTGTAACAGAGCTGGATATTAATGCTGCTGCATTTAATTTTAACATAAAGCGAAAAGGTTTACCTGTGAACTTTTTATGCAAAAAGCTATGTTGAGACACAGACTGAAGTCCTCATACTTGAGAGAGCGCATGGATGCATCTGTGCCTGTCCGTGACATGGGGGCTCCCAAAGGAATCTCCCTGCGATCTCCTTGTGCATCCATGCAGGTACTGTTGCAAGTTTGCTCTACTTTAAAATGAAGACATGATTTTTTTCAGGCAAGTCCTTATTCTGTCTTTTCTGATCAAATTATACCAAGCATCTAGGACAAGCACACAGTATGGATGAAATTCGGAGAAAACCCATATTTGTCTAGCTTTTGTGGGGACTGCTTACAATAATTTTAAATCTAACATAACTTGAGAACTATTTTCTTTCCATTGCTTTATGAGAAAACTCTCAAACAAAGCAGAGCTGATGAAATTTCTTGTCTACAGTCATTTCCGATAAATCAAATAAATTACATGACCAAAAGGTTACACAAATTATTTAAACATCTGAGTGAAGTCTTATGGGACCCATAAACATTTCTCAATGATGAAACATAACAATAAGAGTATTCTTTGTGGAGGTTATGCTGAGGTTCTCTTAGATTCTTTATATATAAAACCATAAAAAGCAATTCCTGGGATAGATATAGATATATATCTCAAATGAGGTTCCCTCCACCCTTTACTTGTAGCTAATATTTCACTAAAATCTAATAGCATTATAGCTATAAACAATACAATGTCCTGTAAACAGGAATACGTTGAATGCTTACTAAAGCACTAAAAACTAGTATCTGGTTATTTGACACACACACACACAACAGTAATGGAATATGAACTACATATTACAACTTCTTTGAAGCATTACCTGCCTATTTTTCAGTGTCTGAATAGTGTGTGGCACAAAAGGATTCCCAAACACTAAAATACAATGAAAAATGCAAAAATTGCAAATTAAGCTGTTGCAGAACAGTTCATTCAAATTTTTATTCCTGGTTTATGAAGATCCTGCTCCTCTGGTCTCATTGCTCTTTCAAAGTTCCGAAGCACGGCATCACTTGCCTTTGTAACTGCAGTTTTCCAGGTAAGTACAAGCTAACTTCCATCAGGCATGGTATAATGAAGAAATAGCTTTACACCACCTTCCCCCTCCTCCCAGGCTAAATACTTTTGTGGCTTATGAAATAAAATTAGCAACCATAATACATTAAAGATG
Organism: Harpia harpyja; assembly: GCF_026419915.1. NCBI lineage: Eukaryota > Metazoa > Chordata > Aves > Accipitriformes > Accipitridae > Harpia > Harpia harpyja. The sequence goes on from NC_068947.1 coordinate 31,773,165, forward strand.
TTCTGCAATACCTAAATACTGCATTTGGATGTACTATAGGCGTATGTAGAAATGCTAGTTCAAATTATTACTTTACAGAACCTGAGCTTGCATTTTTTAAGTAAACAAGAATTAAATTACTATTTCTTGCAGAAAGTGTTGGTCTTGTAAGGTCTTTATACAGGATTAGTTGTTTTGTAGTGCTTGTATGGGGTGATGAGATTAGTATCTGCAGCCACTATCAAAATACAGATCCAGAGGTTTTTATTCCAGAGCAGAGACTTGATCATTCACTCAGGAAAACATTACTACAGATTGCAATATGTAAATGTTACAGTATCAATTAGTTATGGGATGAAAGTATCGAGAATGAACAGCAAAACACAAATAACCATGGAAGGATCTATAGTATCAACAACGCTGCTGGACTTTTTTTTGTTGTCTTGGACATAAATTGCAAATAGAAAATAGTGCTGTGCCATTCTGTCACAAAATTATAGATTTAAAACCACTAAAATTCAAGCCCTAGTAAATGAAACTATTTTTTCTTGTCATCCCTCAGGACCACAATGTTATTACATAAAGGAGACAGAGGAAAAAGACATATTGTTTCTACAACTAATTCTCAAAAACTATTTATGTATTTTATAAAAAGCAGATCACCTAGGGGTTGTTTTTCTCTAGATTGTGCTGTTAAATTTAGTCACTGTAAAAATATGTTTCCAATATTCATGCTTTGAATAGACATGCAACATCTCAGAGAAAAGCAAAAAAAAAAAAAAAGTTTGAATGTCAGCTCTTTTCTGTCATCCTGCTGACATTTTTGCTACTTTCACTGTTGCACTTGCACATGCACACACAAAGGAATTATTTCAGCAAAGCAAATTTTTATTTCTTCTTTGCCTAGAGAAAAAAAAAACCAAAGAAACCTAAGCAGTGGCTTTTAAATTGAGGGAAGCTAAATAATCTTTTGTGGAGGAAGCACAACTCTTTTTCAGAAGGGTAAAATGTAACAGGAACTATATTCTCACTAAATCATTTGGAAGTATCATATGCAAAGGACATTTATCAGCAGAATATGTGCAGTAAAACTGTATGATAGTTTGCTTTTTTGACTATTTCATTGCCTATGAGATTCTAAAAATGAACTATTAGCATTAGCTAGCTCATGTACTAATTAAAACATTCAATGTTATCATAGTTGAGGCATACTCCTTTTCAGATGGTTACACCAGATCTTTATGTATGTTCATCACCACATTAAGACACACACCTTGAATTCTCTTCTAGACAAGTAATTTGCTGTGCAGATGCAACCATTTAATTTCTTTGAAAGAGCACTAAATAGAGAAACTGTAATGATAACACCTAGTATTTCAAAATATACAGAGGTTTTTAGTTCAAAACTAGAAATAAAAACCTATTTCTCAATTCCTATTGCAGATCTGGCTCAGTAACATGAAAATATGTCTTCTGGATTAGAGATAATTTGTCTCTGGCCATTTAATGTGACCATAACCCTACATACCCTAATAAAAAAGTGCACCTGATCAAGCTAAGTTCATTTCTAGTTTCCTTGAAGTGATAAGACACTTGAGTTTACATTGGTTGCAGCTTTACTATTCCTTGAAGCCCTTCAGCTCATGAACCTACAGCTCTCATCCTTCACATAATTCTCATTTTTGGAACTGATGAATTGGCAGTCCTGTCAGTGGCCAAGTCCCCACCCTGGAATCAGTAGGCATTCAGCGAGAGAAGGGTTTCTTCCAATCCATCCAGATGACAGAGTCCCTGGCTTGATTTTACCCTACATCTTAAATGCTGGCCATACCAGTGTAACACTGCAGCAAAATGAACCAACCAACCCACAGGTAGCTCTTATTTTGATGAATATACTCAAGAAAAATTCCATCTGTTTTGGGGTTGGTTTTTTTTGCAAGCCTTGGTTCTAGCCATGTATTTTACATCCAGACAGGGACCTCACACTTGTTTGATAGCAAACACAGCTATTGCAAATGTAACCAACCTTAACCTAAGCACACCTGTAAATTTCCTTGTTAGTATTACCATATTTGTGTAAAGGGTTTAACTGTAAAACAGAATCAGATCAGCTGATCATCTATAACAAAATATTTCCCTAGTCAGTGGAGATACAGGATTTCCATACGGATTTGCCCATTTTCTTTGTTTCTTACTTGGGAGGGAGTCACTCAACCTTTATCCATTCTGTCTTCAGCTTTTCAGCTGTAGCAGTAGTTTTCTTGTCACTCCTACTCTCTGGGAACAACGTTGGGATGAACTGCTCCACTCATGTTTGATCAATAAACATGAAGAAGATAATTTCTTTGCTTTTCACCAAGCTGGTTGTTTTATAACAGCTGGTGACATCCTCCAAAAAGCTCAGATCCAGCTGCCAATCTCACTGGCTATCTTGTCCTTAGGGCTACTCATTACTTGAAAAGCAGCATGTAAGTGCTGGTGAATTTCTATAGCACACATTCCCAAATACAATGAAAGCAGATGAATTTACAAATTTGTCAAATAATCTATTTTAATGAGCTGAATATAAATGTTTTACTCAAAAAGAGAATTGTTGTTTACCGGTTATGACAATAGGGTTTTAGTGAATGTTGAAAATGTGTACAACATGCAAGAATGAGGAAAGAAATCATACAGTGGCTTTACTGAACAGGTATCTCGCAACAGCACAAAGGAGACACAACCAGAGAGACCTTCAGGAGCACACTTTTTATGGACACATGTTTTATGGTGCATGCATACCTTCCATGAGAAACAAAGTAGCCTGGGAAAATTAATTTGGAGACCACCAGTACAGCCAAAGACATTTTTGAATAACGTTTGCTTCTTACTGTCAAAATGTTTATGACCATGTATCTTCTAAGCTAAAAATACTCCTGTTGCTTGAATAATGCACTTGGGGGAATGGCTAGATGAAAGCCAAGCATGCAGCTTCTTTTGAAGAATTTGACCCAGCAACAGGATTCCCGGCTTCTTAAATATGATTCTGTTGGTTTGCCAGATTTAACATAGGATCCAACTTGCGGACTCCAAGTGAAACTACAGTGAATCAGTTACTTGGTATTCAGTAGCTTGGTGTACAGTGGAAGGCGTTACATTAGTCTGCCAAATAAGGGAAGCTTATAGCTCCACTTCTGCAAGACAGAAGTGCTCCAGCACGTAGTTGTCACGAGGCAATGATACCAATTTTCCCATGAAATCAAGAACTCTCCTAGAGCAGCATAAAATGAAACTGGTTCAAGACACAAATTGTCCTGTGGTTCACTTGGTTTCCTGATGAAACAGACAGCCCTGTGGCACATTGAAGTCTGCCTGCACGTACACTGTAAACCCTTCTATTTATTTAGCCATGGGCAAATTATTTATCTGTAGGCAAATTTTGAATATAGTTTAAAGGCCAGATCTGGCATCCTTTGATGTGAATAATCAGCACTAACACTAATAGTGGATTCCTAGTAGGACTGAAAGGGCAGTACACAAGTTCACCAACATCCTTGGCATCTGAAAGCTTTACCTTTAAAAAGTAGAAATGAGTAGTGACAAGCTGTCTTAGCTTGAGGAGCACCACAAAGGAAAATGGGAGGTGAATGTGTCTGCACATCTGAAGTCAAAGAGAGCTGGTGTCGCTCCGCATCCAATGCTTATATTGCCTTTGAATCAGTCCTGTGCCTAACCCTACGCTAGTCCTGCCATCAATAGCAAAAATATTCCAGAGGGGATAGAACAGCAGTTTTGGTATTACTGTCCTGATATGCACATCTTTATATGTAGGTAGAGAGAGCATGCCATAGAATCAAAGAATGGTTGAGGTTAGAAGGGACCTCTTGAGGTCATCTAGTCCAAACCCCTGCTCAAGCAGGGTAAACCTGGGACTTTTTTTGTTGGTGTTTTGGGGGGGGGAGGGGGGGGGGGTTAGTAAGTAATGCAGTATACCTTCATGAGAAAACATGAACTACTATCCCAGACACCCTACCACTCATAATGCTAGGATAGTATTGGAGGACTGTGAAGAGAAGGGAGGACCAAACCTGACATAGTCTTATCTGTATTATCTAGTAAAGGAGTACTCAAAAAGAGTGATTTAACCCACCACCAGAACAACCCTGGATTTTGTCTAGGAGGGAACGTTCATGTTTCCTTCGAGAGAAGTCCTGGAACAAACTAGTATCTGTGGGGCAGACAACAGGGGCTCCAGAATCCAGGAGCAATGCTGGGAGCTGCGTGATTTTACCACGCAGATTCATATGGACACATTAAGGGGTCCTGCTAATGCACCAGCAACCATCTCTTTCTGCAAAAAGGGTTTCTCTCGGGCCGACTGAGCTATGTGCGAGCTTGCTGCTTTCTGAGCATTTGTTACCCTCTGTACGTGCTCACGCAAGATGCCAGGGGCCTCAGTGCCAGAACAAGCATCTTGCTTGCTCTTCTGTCACCACCGCTTTGCCTTCACACTCCTGACTGAAATAGCTGTGCTAGCAGAATCCAGGGTAGATCAATGCTTAGTTTCTGGAAACAAAGGAAAAGCACTTAAGGGAAGAGAATGTTTGAATAAATTTGTAATACGCTGAAGACTGAAAGACAGGATAAAATTTAGATCTCTATTGCTGTTACATGGCTCGACATCTGAATTCTTACTATTCTGCTCAGGTTCAAAATCCCACACCTCATCATTGTGATCACTGACTGCCTGCTGGCGATGGCTGAGATTTTCAAAGGACTGTAAGGGAGGTTGAATTTCAGTGAGATTTGGGCACCTGATTCTCCCATGATACCGTGATAATCCCAGTGCACAAAATAAGGTTTTTTTGCCTGAAGATTGTTTTAAAAAAAAAAAAAAAAAGGGAAAAAAAACAGAAAGTAGCTAGGGTTCAAATGCCAGAAATCAGTCCATAGTACTTCGAAATTCATTGAAAAATGTTAGATCCCTTTCTAAGATTAGTGATTGTATCACCACAACCAAGCACATACAGGACAAACTGATCTTATGAAAACCAGAGTCCATCTGGGGGTAAGGGAAGATCGTATCAGACAGACAGACAGAAGAGGCCACTTTGCGAAATTTCTCCCCAGACTGAAATACAGGATCATGTTTGAAAAAAATAATATTGCAGATGGCAAGGCTCCGGCTAAAGAAAATCTAGTTATAGCAGAGGAGAAAAGCATATGTTCCAGATATACACTATAAATAGACTAGGTACTCTTATGGGATATATCAGCATACAGAAAAGCAGCAATAGAAAAGGCCAGAATAAATGTGCAGTTGTTTTTTTGTTTTTTTTTTTCAGTCCTGTCAGTTTCCTGCATGCATCTAGTGGCATTACAGGTTTTTTTACTCATCATATGTTTTAAAATCTAGTGTTTGATTCAAAATAAAGCTAATTTGCATTGGCATAGTGACTTAACTCACTGGTGTATTATTACTGTGTAAGCAGGTGTACCAGCAACTGCAAATAAATGCCTGCTGATGGAATCCCAGCAGGGTTTCTGATGAGTTTTCATTTTGTTGAACCTTACCCAGGAAATTATTGTGTAAAAAGCTTTGCTCTTAGTTCTTTGCCTGAAACATTATTTAGCTACACCTGGCCAAATTCATGGCAATTATACTAACTATTCATAGAGGACATACCAAAAATCCCATCAGCCTTTTAAAATCATTGTCTTAAAACCCACGTATGAATGGTGAAAAAAATCCCCCTCAGATTAATATGCACAAAGAGACTTCTGCTCCAAATGCTGTTCACTGTATAACCTACATAGAGAAAGATAAAATGAAAGCTTTAAGGTGGAATCTAGGTGATGCATCACTGGAATATTCTAAGTGAAAGTATTTTACAGTAAAACATGTCATTCAAAGCAAAAGTATTTATTATTATGATGGTTTTGGCAACACATTTGATCATGTCATTAGAGTTGATTTTCATTTTAGTTATTTGGACTGAGAGCGTCTCCAATTATTTTGCTGTTTGAGGGCTTAATGGCTTATTCAAATCAATTCAGAATACCCAAGAAATGCTGCAATGGGCGCTGCACGTCTCACATTCTACAGTCTCCTATGAAGGAATTATTTAGGTCAATCTTTCTTACCTACAGTAAAGAGCAGGGAAAAAGTTTTCAGTAAAAGGCTGAAGAATAGCTATTGATGCTTTTATATAGATCCACGAGCATAGCCACCAAAAGCACATACAAAACCCACACCTAATGTCATATAAAGATTTGCAAGTCACCTTCAAATGTTACCAGGGTGATTATTTGAAAGCCAACAAACAAGATTAAAATAAATGTTTTCCTTTCCTACATTCGAAAGTGAGCATTTGCTAAAGAATGGGGATTAAAATGAGTTTTCCTATTGATTGTCATGAGTGTTTATGAATTCTTTTAAGTGATAATGATGATAATTTACATACAACATAGAAAAGTTGATAAAGTACCTAAAAACTGCTATGAAAGGTTCTATAGAGGAACTGCACCATTATTTACAAAGCATACTGACCTACTTTTTTTTATCGCACTCATAAAACCTATATACTCAAGGCAATAAGATTTTTTTTTCCCCAGCCTAAAGCTAAATTTACCTTCCTGCTTAATTCCAAAACTATATATTACTCCACAAATTTTACTCACCTGTGATGTGAAAGTCACTGGACAGAATTCCTGCAGCATTGGGAACCAGCCAGCCAGCCACCACATCATCATAGCATCACACCTGCCAGTAGCTGGAGGAACCAGTATCTTGGTATGATTCATAAGGGCACCATTTCAGGTTCCATTCAATTCAGTTTACCAGATTACACAAAAAACATAAACCATCTAGCCTGTGAACAGTCTCTGCTTCACAGCTTAGTTTTTAGTACTCGCAGCTTTCAATAGCACAGAAAGACTTGCAGACCTATCTTGCCCTACTGAGAAACCACAATTTGGAAGGACTCTCTACCTAAATCAGAGCAGAGAGAGGTAGTCACACAGGTGTCAGCAGGCTTCTGGATATCACTTCCAGATGCTTTTCAGCTGTGGAAACATTTATGCATAGCCAAAGGAAGAGAGGAAGGATACCACAGTCACTTGAATATCTACATACAGACCTAACTTCTTTCAAAATCTGTCTTGAATGCTTTGAAGAGGTTCCTATGTGTATAAAAAAGGCACAATTTACTTTGGAAATGTAAATCTCTCACATCACTCAACTTTGTTGCACAGTTTAACTTGCCATGGTTTTTAAGCAAAAAACAACATGTGAAGCAGGGTGTAGAGCACAATGTGTGTCTAGGAAGCTGTTCCGTGGGGAGGCTCAGTAATAAGCAGGAAATATGATACCTTTTCTGGGGTTTGGAATTGGTTTTTTTGACATCACAGTGCCACCACTCATTTGGGGAATACTGGGGTACTTGCACTCATACAGGTGCTTTGGAAGGGCCTCTCCTGGGAGGCAGTTGTCACCACGCTGCTGCACAGCAGTCTCTCGTCTCTGTAAAAAGTGGCTGCTTCTGTTTCTCAGCTCCTGCTGAACCCAGCACTCAGCTAAATGTGCTGCCTTCTGCAGGGGCAAGGATCCCACTTTCCCCAGAAAAATGGGGTCCTGCTGCCTTCTGGCTGCTGATTCGGCTCTGTGGGAATTTAGCTCCCAGCTCTGTGATCCCACTTGCCTGCAAGCACAGCAGGAGCGGGAGCTGCTAGCTCTCCTGCAAGCATAATTTCCATCTATTTAAAGAGCTGTGATTCACAAATCATGAGAACTCCAAATTTAGCAAAGAAAATTTTAGAAAAGCAGGAGTCCTGCCCCTTCTTCCCACTTGGTCTCAGATCTCAGGAGAAGCCTGAGCAAAGGCATAAACCCACCAACTTGCCAGGAGCCAGGTGCAGACTGGGGAAACTTTGCTTTAGAAGGTAATTTGATATTTTAAATTCAGTTAGGAAAGGGATGAGAAAGGAAGCATGGAAGATACACAGTTCATTTAAGAAGAAACATGTAAACAGCATTTTTATCAGGTCATCCTGGAGAAGATGTGATTGTTACCTTGACAAAAATGCTTTATCTCCATTACTGAGATCTGCATAATAGATTGACTGGCAGAGCTATTAATTGATCCTTTGTATTTCTGATCTCACTGGGGCCACCAAGCATTCCTAACGTTTTCTAATTTCTCATCATGACATCCATTATGTTCACCTCTGAGATGTCTAAATGTATTCCATGTATAATGGCAATGTTATGTAAAATGCAACATGACAGGACTACTTAGAATTGTTCAAAGCTGCACTGTGGAAGCCAATCTTATTTGTGCTAGCCATCCAATATGGGATTTGCATGTTTTGGTTTTCTACAGGCACACTGAGAAACTCAACTAGATAAGGGTTTGGACATTGGAGGTGGGCTAGTGTCATATCCCTTGTGGCTCCACTACGAACAGAAAACCAAACACAAACAAAAATAATCTATACAGGAGGAGGAACAGCCACGCTGACAGAGATTGTTTGACATTAGAAAAGCACAGCTACAGCTGCCTACTCTTTGTTACAGTGTCTACAGTAAATCTGGGGTAATGCTCACACAAGAAACAAAGAACTACCACAGAGGACTCTTAAATAGGAGAAATAGATTCTGAAAGGTGTCAATTTAAGTAATTTAACTACAGCAAAGGAAAAATAAAACAGTTCTCTAAAATCTGAGCCTTTGAATTACAGAAAACAGCTGTGAGAAAATCTAGCCTTTCTTTGAAGCAGCAGAGCAGGACAGTTGTATGATACAGGCAAGAAACTGTATTCATAAAATATAATGTGCTTTACTTATCTATATAGCACAGTGTCAATAAAAAACTCAAATCTACTGTTCCTGTGCATGAACTGTCAACAGAGTTGTGCAGCGTGGTTGGACTAGATGATCTTTAAAGGTCCTTTCCAACCCAAGCCATTTCATGATTCTGTGATTCTATTATATGGTCTTCAGCATGGCAAAATGACCTGTGTTCAGAGAAACATGTACAGCTCATTGGTTCATTGCTGTTGTCTCGCTCTAGTGCCATATAGTAGCTACCTCACAGGTCTTACCCAGCCTGGGAAGGTAAGAGAGTAGCCACTTAACAGAAGAGCAAATTGTACTACCAGGGGGGCTCTGCAGGTTATGATTACGTAGGAAAATTGGTAAGACACTGTTTTAGGACTTGTAGGATTCGTAACTCAAAAGATGTTCCAAACTACACTGAAAATAAACATAGTTTATTCTTCTGCCAGCTGAGAGGAGGGAATCCAAGTTTCTTTTGGATTTACCAAATGTCTGGAAAAAAATGCCCAGTCTGAAAAACTCAATGTGAAGAACGATTTGAACACAACATGAAATATCTGTGATGCAACTTTCTCTAACATATCTATGAAAGACCTACAACATTGCTCACACTCCAAATTCATCCACACGCAGATTAACTAGTAGTGCTATAGGAACATACAGAAACATCCCTTTTTGGCTTTGCATTAAAGTGTATTATCTCCCAAATATCTGCAAGCCACATCTTCCGTTTTTGTCAGACAAACAGAACAGTTATTAAAAGACTTCTTATAATAAAGAATTGAGATAAAGATATTAAACATGTGCAGCTTTAAGAGCAACTAGGTCATTGGTTCCTCCATGCCATCACAAAAACAATAGATCCTTTTCTGAAACATATCAGAGCAAAAATCTGTGAAGAACATCTGGGGGCCAGAACTAGCAAAATATAACTTGAGAGCAGAAAGATTAAATTTTTTTTTTTTTTTTTTTTTGGAATTTGGATCTCACTCTAGTCTTTCTCATCAGAGGATCTAAATCAAATCACAGTGCAGACAGAATACGTTGTGGACTGAATAGATTAAATGAATGGCAACAGTTTTTCAGGCTCATATGATACTTACCCAGCATTTTAGCATAATTCAAGAATAAAATACCTTGCCTACTGATTGTGGTGTATAACTTCTCTGCACTCACAGGTGATGACTGAGAGGTGGCCAAATATCTAATCAATATTTTAAAGGTTTTGAGGATCTGACATCCATGGAACTGCAAATTGATAAACCTACCAGGAAAATGAGTAAAAGCATTATCAAGGAACTGAGGGACTGCTGCACAAACAGGAAAAGAAAAATCAACACATCCTTTGAAGGGTAAGTCCAGACACACAGATTGTTAGATTTTTTTAAAGGAGTTGAAGGAATATGGATAAAAGAGGCCTTTTTAATGTTAATCTCCATGAATTTCAGAAAACTTCTCACCATAGGCTCTTAAGGAAAACACACAATCATGAAATAAGAGAAAAGGATCTTCCATAGACAAATAATTGGTTAAAAGAAAGGAAAAAAAGGTATTAGTGAATGGGAAGTTTTCATAGCAAAGGAAAAGTCCGCAGGGGTCTATGCTTTTTCTTTTCAGCATATTCATAAGTGATCTGGAAAAGGGCATGGCAAAATTAGCTGATGATACCAAGTTATCAAGGAGGACGGTAAAGATTATGGTTGAGTGAACCACTGTCAAAGGACCTAGCAAAGGAGACAGTAGCTAATGATAAAGGCAGTTGAAATTCAAGATAGGTAGATGCAATGTGTTGCATAAAAATAATCCTAGCTTGATAAATGAAATGATCAACTCTAACATTACTATTGCTATTTTGGAATGAGATCTTGGAGGGATAGCAGTTCTAAACTGAATGCTTGGTGGTGGGTGAAAAAAAACCGAACAGAAAAGAGAGCAAAACTGTCATGATTTATAACCCTGTGTTACGGGTGCACGACTAACCAAATCCAACAGGTGTTAAAACTCAGATTTATTCTTCAGCAAAAGTTAGCTAGAAGTCCGGTAACATTTTATAAAACCACAGGCTCAATGATGTAAAGAGAATTAATACTACACCGCCGACTTAAGAATCCCCAAGATTTAAAGTGATGGCTCAAAACGCGTGTATCACTCACCTAAAAGCTGAGGGCTCTCTCCCTCGAGGAGTTACCTCGGGCGGTGCCCCAGCCCGAGGGGGAGTCCCCGACTGCAGACCCGCTGCTCCGAGGAGGACTGCCAACGTGTCCTCCAGCGGGACCCCGTTTATACCCCTGTCGAATCTGACCTGTGGTCATTTAATTCTATTGGCCAGGAGGGTCACCTCGGTGTACCTGGCGCATCTCGACTGGCCAGTTCAAATTTCAACCTGCAGACTCCAGGGTTTCCTTCCCCTTCTCCCTTCCTGGAGAAGTTTCGTTTCCTGCTGGCAGGATGGGGGGGGCGGGATGTACTGCCACACCCTGTATAAATCTGTAGTACACCCACAACTTAAAATTGTGTACAGGTCTGATCTTCTGCAACTTGGAAAGAGTAACATGGAAGTGATAAAGGTTCAGGCAGGGACAACAAGGATGTGAAAGGTATGAAATTGTTTCTATAAGGGGACTTAATCAACTAGGACTCCTGAGCTTGAAAAGTTAAAAATGATAGGAGATGCAATAGAGATCACTAAAATCAAGAGTGGCATAAATAGAATGATGAAGAAATTATATCTTCCCACATAAGAACTAGAAAAGTTAGCAGGCGTTGGGTGCAAAACACAAAACAAAGGATCCTCTCACCATTAAGCTGTGGAACTTCCCGAAGCAGGATGATGTGAATGTTGAAAATTCAGATGCCTCCTATGGGTTAAGTTCTTGGGAGGGAAAATTCATCACACCTTATACGAAAAGAAATAACCTCTGGCACAGGTAGTCCTTGAGCCACAAACTTCTGGAGTGTGAGAGGAGATTTTGTATGTAGAGTCTTATGATACCCTTCGATCCACATCTACTAATGGCCATTGTCAGATCCTACCTCATTTAATTTAAGTATTATCCAGTATGACTATGTTCTTATCCTAAAAATTTCCCAGGCACATTACAAAAATGAGTCCAAGAAAAGAACCATTCTTGAGAAAAATTAGAAATCAGGGCCTACAGAGCTCAAGGGAAGCATTTAAGATAAATGTAAGTGTAAGAATATTTTAGTTTACTAGACATACTTTCCAATCTGTTTGTATTAGATGCTTAATGATATTTATTTTACTTCCTTTTTCAATATTTCTCAGCTCTCTGCAGGAAGAAGTTGGATCTGAAGGTGAAGATGCTAAGGAAGATCAGGTAAAGATCACAAAAAAAACCAGTAAAGAAGTATTTCAGAACAAAGAACTGGTAGCCTATTCTGACTTTAAAAGACCACATGAAATGTAAGAAGAGCAGAAGAGAAAAATGATACAAATCCACAGCTGAGATCTATAAACAGAAAGGATGAAGGAAGTGTTAAAAATGGTTTTTTTCTTTCTTCAGAATTGTGAATCTGACAGCACACCTTCCCTACTTACACAAGAAAGGACAGGCTAAACCTCTTCTTGCTTTTACCCCTTCTCTTAAAAGCCTCAAGCAATCTCTCCACAGAACCACATCCTTCCAAGACTTAAGAAGAGGATCCCTAAACCTGTTAAAGGCACTTCGCTAACAAAATGATTTAGGTAAATTGTTTCAAGAAGTTTCAGGGAAACTAAATTTAAACTTCACTTTGAATTTTAGAGTATCCACACTTTCAACATTTGAGAACAAGAAACAAGTAAATCTGGCTTAGCAAAGAGTAAAGCCAGGCTTTATTCTTCCTTCCAGCTACATCGTTCTTCTCATCAAGTAGTTTTTAAAAATAGATTTCTGTGAGATTCTCTGCATAATCACACCACTGAAACTCCTGCTGGGCAGCTGTGTAAAACAGTCGCTTAAACTACCCTGCATAGGCACGGTGAGTTCTGTACATGTGGTATTTTCTACTGTAAGTTCTTAAAGAAATAATTTTCATCGTCATCAGAGGTTTGATTCATGACAATAAGAGCATTTAGTTTCTCTTAAGTGAAAAATTATTGCTTGTCTCTTTTGTAAAGACTAAAATCCTGCATATTTCATTTGTAAATCTTAAAAAGCAGAATAAGAACAGACACACTGGAAATCTAAGTCTTTGGCTGTAACTCTTTTTCAAAACAAAAAATCCTTGAAGTAGAAAAAAAAAAAAGGAGAAACATCTTACTTCTTACCTTGGCAAACTTCCTCTATAGAATCAAAAAGAGATAAGCCTACATGGGAGGAAGAAAATGGAAGAGGATTGTCATAGCAACCAGTTAAGAACATATTCAACACAGGAAACAATCTGATTAATCTTCTTTTTTTAAGAACCACAGGACATACTGCACCATCCACTTGAGTAACAGGACATTTTTTAAAAGACAGTAAATTAAATATCACTTCATTAAAATTTGTAGTTTATTTGCAGAGCTTTTGACTCATTCAATGTATCCACAGCTTATAGGGCCATAAATGAAAATGAAAATAGCTAGGTCTTCTGTTTGTTTAAATTACCTAGGCTCTAATCAAACCCAAAGATTTTTGGTAGGATACAATGAAAAGGTGATATTACTTTTAAAAATTAGGAATAGATACTCTTCACTGAAAATAAGAGTATTAGAAAATTAAACTAGCCCAGGGCTAGAGACTGAAGAATGTAATCCCAACTATCTTTCTTTCCTATTTTTTTGCAAGCTAATCTACTATGCTACAGAAATCTCGGTGGCTTCTGAGCAATGAAACCACATTTTTATTTTAATATCGACAGCAGCCATTCACTTAGTCTTACTGAGTCTCAATTTTACCACATGCAGTAATCAAATACTGCTACATTGCTAGGTTTAAGATAAAACAAAGATGCTTATATACTTTCCCTTTGGGGATAGTCTTGATATAAGTAACACTTTATGAGATGTTTCTGAAGGACTTATTTTCAGTCACTACATGAGTTCACATCAAAGAATTCCAGGAAAGACTCATTAACAGATCTGGATGGAAAACACTGTTGCTCATTATCAAAACTTTATTGCAAACAGAAGAGCAAGAGACAGAAAAACTTTTAATAAAATGTTCCACTTTCTTTTCAAAGAAAGTCAAATTATTAAATACAGCCAAAGCCTGCTCTTCTAAGAGAAAGTTAAAAGTTCTGCAAAAAAGCCAACACTTTCTTCTGCTAGTAAATAGTTTTAATGGGATTTCTATTTTTCAACACAGGAGAATTTGCTCCAATAATAGGTCATTTTCTATTCCTCAAGTTTTCAGAACCAAACTGCATTTCCTACAAATCCTTTCCTCTGTGTAGCTGTTTATATTTAAAAACTCAAGGAAAAATACTGCATAAGCTAAATAAACAGGGCGTTTATTGCATAATTGAAATCTGCAATTATTTTCTAGGAAGTTTAATGCATCTATTTCAGATCCTTCAGGAAAAAGCACTATTATTGCAACTATTAAATGCCGCATATTTCTGAATTCTAAATTTTTACCCTCAGGGCTTCCTTCTTCAGATGCAAGAAAACAAAATGCAGAAACTTACTGTGGTAGAAAGGATAAATTATAAATTTGATCTCTCTCATTCATTTGCTTCAAAAGGCTTTAAGAGATCCTAAACATTAAGCCTAATTCTCCACTCCAACCCCAGGGCAGAGCCAGAGTTTTTACTGAAGTGTTAGGTTACATCCACTTATTTCTTGGCAGGCCCCTGGGAAGCACCCTTCAGTTCCAGGCAGCACAGGGTGGCCCCCAGCCATGCAGAGCAGCAGAAGGCTCCATGTCACCAGACCTGTCCTGAAGACCTGCCCTTTCAAAACTCACACCTCCCTTGCACCCCCGTCATGGCCAGACCTCACCAGCGCTCTCCTGACAGCAGCCTGGAGCAGCCACTTGCCCCTTCACCACCACCTCTGTACAGCCATGTGTCCCTCACTATTGCTGCCCCTACTGTTGTCTTCATGGGGGAAAGCTGTGCTCTCTGTCATGCAAACTTTTGACAGTGGACCAAGCTGTCCCAACAGCCACAGCTTCCCCAAGACAACGGGTGGGTTTGGTGGCGGGAGGCCAGAAGGCACTTCACTACTCTACAGACCTGGCAAAATCAGCAATGGGTACATTTTTGTGTCATGACCTTCTCACTTGGTGGCCTCACAAATATGTGGCACCTCAACAGCATCCACAGCACAGTACTCACAAACACGGCATCATGTGGGTTTGCTACCATTTGTCAGGGAAGAATATCTGAAATTCGAGGTGACAGGTCTGCTATCGCTTCGCAAGGCCACTTTGCAGATGCGTGCCAGCCTCCACTGGAGGACCACTGTACCACTGCCAGCCAGCAGCTCCTCAAGCTGAAGGTTTCTCCATTCTGTCGACTGGTTTCCTATTCATATTAATTTTGCTACAAAACCACCAGTAAACTACGTTCGAGTTTTGCGCCATCACTGTTTGAGGAATATGAGGAACATAGCCCCTCTCCTATACAAACCTCTGCTTCCCGCTTTCTCTGTCCCTCTCCTCCCTCCTTCCACACTTGCAGGCTTCTTCCACATCCCTGTTCTTTACTGGTCCCAGAAAGTGAATGAGAGTCATGTTTGTAGAACCATTTAAGGTTCAGTTTTGAACTGTCTAACAGCTGATCACAAAGTGCCGGTAAAGTAACAGTGATGGTAGCAGCTGAAACATGCCCCTTAAAATTGAAAAAAAAAGCAAAAGTTTGGCTTCCACTGTTTCCTGACATGCTCCACCAGCCTTCTCTACAAATGGGCAAGGTGTTGGCCCAAAAGCAGCAGGGCAGACATGGGCACCTGGGAGACTCCATAGAGGGGTGCACGGGTGTGCGTACTGGGAGTGGAATGGCTGTTTCAGTGGGGAAAAAGGTACTTAAGAAATCACTGTGAATTTCAACAAAAATACTAGTGACCTTATTCCCCAAGAACACACAGAGAATGAGAACAGATTCTGGCCCTACAGTTCGTCCATCATGTGATGTGGACGTAAAGACTTAAAGATTTATGGCTCATACTTTAAACTGTCGGATATCTAAGCCTCTTTCTGGTATTTTACGTTCCTGACCAGAGTAGTTCTTACTTAATGTATTCAGCCTTTCATCTTATAATAGCTAATTCATAAGACAAATGTTCACTTACTGGATTTCGATTTCATCATTTGTTGTTTCATGTCTTCTGAGGATTTTGCTAAAACTCTTGATGAAATGTTCCTGTTATTTTCCTTTTAATACTCGGCTGCATTTAACCAAGTCCCAACAAAGTATGTGTTGAAAGAACATACATCTTCAACTATTGTTTCTTTGTGTTGTTTTTACCTTTCATGAAGAATAAAGTATTATTATTTATTTTCTGTATAAATACACTGATTTACAATAGATTTGTTTTGCTTATACAAAATCAGGGATAGCTGAACACATTAGAGGGATTAAGTGTTAAGCACTGAAGAAAAAATGATATTGTGCAAGTGTCAAAATTGCAAAATGCTACTGAAAAGAGAAGGTTTAAAAAGACAAAGCAGTAATATTTTTCTGCTTCTTCCCTGTTGTGGGAACTGTGTATTATATATTAAAATGACATATGGAGAAGCTGAATCCCCACCCTGGAAACCTATAGGAAATTGAATTCTGTTACAAAAACCTCAAAAGTTGGGGGTTTTTGGTTTTGTTTGTTTGTTGGGCTTTTTTACATTACAATATAGTAAACATTTTCCTTTTCTGTATTTAGCCTCAGGATTATTGTATACAAAAGCATCAGCAGAAATCTGCAATCAGTACTAGAAGAATCCACATGAATTTATCTCCCAGATCTCTAAACAGAGGTTAATGAATGAACAGTCCTTGAACCTACACTGTGTCTTGAGCACACTTGCAAATGAGGACAATCCACAAAGCAGTGGCACACATTTAAACAACCTCCAAAGGGGCAGATAAATTTCTTTTGCCAAACAAACTTGCATTATAACCAAAAGTCACACAAAGTTCAGCCGGAATGAACATGGCCACTTTAAAGTGGTCACTAATGACAAACTGCCTTCTACAGACAGTGCTACACTGACAGCCTTGGAACATTTCAGGCCTATAGTTTCAGCAGTAAATAGGTTAGGCACTCGTGCATTATCATGGTGAAGATCACTAGTAGAAATCAATCAGTGACCTATGACACTATCCGTTGGCAAAATAGTTTTTTAACAAAGTATGACTGGCAAAATGGCCAGTTTGATGGAGAATTTTGCTTTTATAGCTAAGGACTAAGTTGCATCTATATGTCCTTTCCTTCAGCGCAGCTATCTCAGACTTCTACTTTACTTTTTGACATGAGTAGTCACTGACACTTCCAGAACTAATAAAAAAGATACAGTAAAGGGAATCAATAAAAGGTGTATCATTTATCCCTATGAGATTTCAATGTATTCCAGTTAGATCTTGTTGAATACTTTTTCACTGATAACATATTCCATTAATTTAGATTTCTGTAATAATTTTTTTCTAAAAAAAGAAAAATTTTCTACACACATACCTGCTAGTCATCAAAGCAATGAATTTACAAGGTCCTACAACTGAGAGAAATAATATTTGAAACAAAACAGACAATGGAAAACTCTTACTGCAAGCTTACTGTAAGCGTAACCAGCTATATGAGATGGTATGTAAGAACACAATATAATTTCAAATGAGCAGTAACAAAATGGATATTGCTTAAAATTATATAATTACCAAGGAACTTCAATAAACACTCATAAAAAGGTATGTGAAACCTTTCTGAAAACTGAAGCAACATGTGGTATAAGGAGACAATTAGGAAATTTGCTTCAAAACCACACTGCTGTTCCAACCCAAAAAAGCTACTGTAGACACAGCCTATTTAGCCTGTTGTAGACAGATCCCCTACAGAAACATGTGTTTTTACACATGTATACATAAGTATGTACGTAATACCAGTGCACAATAATGTATTGGTTTACTTTACTTTAACATAGAAAAAGCGAGGTGCTGATCAAAATATAGCAACAAAAGAGTTTAGAAGCCAGCCTGGTTTTTTGTATCATATAACCTTGCTCAGAGCAGGACTGTGGAGGCTGAGAGAGAAGAAAATACAATATAATAACATGAACAGAGTTACACATTACAAAATAGAAGGAAAATTTGTTTTAACGCCAGTAAGAACAAATAAGAGCATTTCCATAGTGGTTCCTTGGACTGGATTAATGAAGACTGATTGCTTACCATCTTACAGGGGGACATCAAATGAACTTAGGAGGTGACAAGTTCAAAACAGTGAAAAGGAGGAAGTTCATACAATGTATAGTCAAGTGTTGAAGCATCTTGTTCCAAGATGCTATAGATGTTTAAAGTTTACTTGAATTCAAAGGACAACTGAGTAAATTAATAGAAGAGATCTGCTGTGGGCTATTAACTATAGGGAATAAAAAAAATCACTGGTTTTCGAAGTCTTTTAACCACGAACTGGGAAAATACTTTGAGGAAGTATCATTAAATGAAACTTCTGGTGGCTTTCTATATGTGAGTATCACACCAAAGGAAATGCAAACATATTAATATATGTTGCTGTTATCAGGTTTCTGACTTCAGTTTATGACTTCTATTTATTATCATTCACCACTGTGTAAAACTTCACTGCGTAATCCCAAGTGGTGTTCTTCTGCCTATGGTCCGTGGACCAACAGTGACATGTAAAAGCCACACATGACAACTATACATGCACCATCCTGCAATTCCAAGCAAGTGGGGCAATAAGTAAGGTAGAAATAAAACACATATATAAACACTCATAATTTAGCCTAATTTTCAAAACAATGTAAAGTAAACCACTGAAACAGCCTGTACAGAATTATTCAAGGGTTTGGGACTAGCATTGCTTTTTTTCTAAAAGGCTAGCTAAAGAGATTTAAACACAGCAATCTATACTTTGGCTGTCCTAATACAGCCACACTGTCATATATTTTCTTCTTATTCTACACACAACCACATCCACCCACACTAGTTACATTTTAAGAAATGGGGACCAAAACAACCTGTTTCAAGAAGGGTGTAGAAGATATAGCTCCACAGCCAGTATAATATGACCTTAAATATTCATGTGTTTAGATTAATACTGTAAGCAAGTCTCATTTCATAATCGTATTTTGAAGCTTTAAAACAGAAAGCTGCACTGTCCCTTATTTTTTTCTGTTTGGTACAACTGAAAGTGAAGTCACATTACCTTAGTTAAGTCAAAACCAAAAGAACAGCAGCTTGTTTTGTTTGGAGGCTTTGGTTGCTTGGAAGCACTGGAGAGCTCAGATACTAGAGTAAATCAGACAGCACAATTCATGGTTCATTATGTCTCCACCATGTTACTCTAACAGCTCAGTCATGTGTCTTTAAATCTACAAACAAGAAAAATAAGTAATTTTGTGAGACATAAAGCTTAAGAAACTCAGCTTCCTGTGTCTTTGTTTTATTTCTGAATTTTCCCAGTCTGCCAGGTTTTTCTTTTCAGTGGGGCATTCACACTTCTAGTGTAGATTTTCTGGTGTCTGATAAGGTACTTGAGCTGGCATGACAGTCTTTATCAGGATGTATGGGTTCATGAAACTGTTTTGGAAAGATACTCCAGAATTTAAGGTGAGGGAAGCCAACAGGTTTATACAGTAACAATTTTGAAATTCAATCTACATCTATGTGGGTTTTTTTTTTTCATTTTCATCCATGTTAGCTGATGGAAGATCCTATGTCTGCTTCCCCAGGATTAGAAGCATGGTATCATCTCTCAAAACTAAAAGCTACAGTGAAGTTGGGCATATGTCAGTGAACAGTGAAAATCATAGAATCATTTAGATTGGAAAAGACCTATAAGATCATTGAGTCCAACCATTAACCTAACAGTAAAAAGTCCACCACTAAACCATATCCCTAAGCACCACACCTACACCTCTTTTAAATACCTCCAGGGATGGTGACTCCATCACTTCCCTCGGCACCCTGCTCCAGTGCGTGATAACCCTTTCAGTGAAGAATTTTTTCCTAATATCCAATCTAAACCTCCCCTGGTACAACTTGAGGCTGTTTCCTCTCATCCTATCACTTGTTACGTGGGAAAAGAGGCCAACATCCACCTTGCTACAACTCCCTTTCAGGCAGTTGTAGAGAGCGATAAGGTCTCCCCTCAGCCTCCTTTTCTCCAGGCTAAACAGCCCCAGTTCCCTCTGCTGCTCCTCCTAAGACTTGTGCTCCAGGCTCCTCACCAACTCGGTTGCCCTTCTCTGGACACGCTCCAGCACCTCAATGTCTTTCCTGTAGTGAGGGGCCCAAAACTGAACACAGTACTCGAGGTGTGGCCTCACCAGTGCCGAGTACAGGGGAACAACCACCTCCCTGCTCCTGCTGACCACACTGTTCCTGATATAGGCCAGGATGCCGTTGGCCTTCTCGGCCACCTGGGCACACTGCTGGCTCATATTCAGCCGGCTGTCAACCAGCACCCCCAGGTCTTTCTCTGCCAGGCAGCTTTCCAGCCACTCTTCCCCAAGCCTGTAGCGCTGCATGGGGTTGCCGTGACCGAAGTGCAGGACCTGGCACTTGGCCGTGTTAAACTTCATACAATTGGCCTCAGCCCATCGATCCAGCCTGTCCAGATCCCTCTGTAGAGCCTTCCTACCCTCAAGCAGATCAACACTTCTGCCCACCTTGGTGTCATCTGGAAACTTACTGAGGGTGCACTCAATCCCCTCGTCCAGATCATTGATAAAGATATTAAACAGAACTGGACCCAGTACTGAGCCCTGGGGAACACCACTTGTGACCGGCTGCCAACTGGATTTAACTCCATTCACCACCACTCTTTGGGCTCGGCTGTCCAGCTGAGTTTTTACCCAGCTAAGAGTATGCCTGTCCAAGCCATGAGCAGACATTTTCTCCAGGAGAATGCTGTGGGAAATGGTGTCAAAGGCTTTACTAAAATCTAGGTAAACAACATCCACAGCCTTTCCCTCATCCACTAAGCGGGTTACCTTGTTGTGGAAGGAGATCAGAGGAGAAGAGATTCTATATAGTTATATATTTTTAATATATTTGTGTTTACAGACATATGAACATTGTAGAATGAAGTCACATGAGCCTTGTTTACTACAGTACAAATACATACACATACATAACATTGAACCAGGAGCTCTGGGACAAAGGCCTGTTTATGGATGAAGGTCATTTTTATTAGGCTATATGTCCCATTACTGTTCTGTAATTTTCAGTTCCTAATTTCTGTGGGTTTTGTACAGCAGCATTGCATTAATGGAGGACTTTTCAAAATTAGCCTTGGAACATTGCAAAACAATTTTATGGATTATTACCCATAAAATGGGTATACATAGATTATGGATTCAAATGTGCATGTGTAAGTATTCATAACACCAACATATGTATTAATTGATATTAATAATCTATAGATACTGTACAATAATAATCTATAGGTACTGTATTTGTCTTATACAAATGACTGTATAATGGATTTATGGGGCTTTAAGTGTGGGTATGCGTAGTTGGATGGTCAGATTGATAGATTTTTACATTTAATATGAAGAGAAGAATGGGTTTATGCAGGTATAAATCTCTTTTGTGTTTGAGTATCTGGGAACTTCATACCATGATGCTGCCTTGTCTCTCTTTTAAATTTTCTCTTGTCCCAGATTAATAAGCTATTAAATAGAAACAGAAAAGTAAAGAATAAAATGTGTGTGTTTGAAAATTCTTCTGTATTTAGGCATGTTGGGAATACTGGGCACTGATTTGATTTCACAACAACACGAGAAAAGCTGACAGCAGAGAACTCATTTATCCTTAACACAGAGCATAAAGTAAATATTCAGCCTTGTTGTTTGAATGTTCTGTCTGGACACACTGCTCACATATTACATCTAACTACATTACTTTGAACAAGTTCAGCTACAGCTACCAACAAAACCTTTGTGATTTAAATTCCTCAGTCATTTTTCTCTTTATATCTTGCAGATTTTATGATGTCTCATCTTGAACCAACTGCCTTGGGCTACTACTGCTCTAACAATGCTCAGTCTAGAAAACTGTCTAACCTAATGGAAAAGGTAAAAATCAGAAAAAAGAATCCTGTGGACTCTGTTCTCTTAAGAACGATAGCTTGTGGTCTGCATGCGCTCCACAATGTTTTGGCTTATTTTTCCTCATACTTCCGTAGTCCATTTTCTGAAATCTACAACATTATAAATACATTTATACCTCTAACTACCTCCAGGACTGAAAACATTAAATATTCAGAAATCATAACTTAGGCCACAATAAAATAAATATGAATAAATATCTTACATTTACATTCATATTCTTTTAAAAAAGTCTTTGTAGTCCTCACATTGGAACAGAAAAGCCTAGTAGGTAGCAGTCATATAAAGAGAATCCCAAATGCATTGTTTTTAAAAATAATGTATATTTTAAAGGTGATCCCTTTTCTTTCAGTATTTGAGACCATAGGCAAAAAATACCTTGTGCCCCATACTTTTCAATACAGTCTTAGAAATAGAGCATCCATTAGTTCTTTCATAGTTTTATTCCTTCATAAAAAGAAAAGAAGAACAGCAAAGAAACAAGAATGCTCAGATAATTTATTTCTCTTGTTCTGTGCACAACAGAATATGCCAGCATGAACTGATCTAACAGACCTAAGCAGCCTTCAGTGTTGCAATTGAGGTTGGTCTTCGGTATAAATAGAAAAAGCAAGAAAAAAAAGAGAAGAGAAAAGAGATAAGAGAAAAGGGATTGGATTTGTGGAGAACTGGTACATTAAAGCATGATAATTTGAACTTAATTTTTTTCTCTGTACTAATTAGCTGTACATTCTTCTCTGAGGTCTACATTGCAGAAGGTATGTGCCACTTAGTTTGCCTTTGCTCTGGCCAGGATTGAATATAAAGGAAAGATCTTCATGAAAATATTCTTAATTCCAAACAGCATTGGTTCCAAACACTGAACAGAGCTCTAACCTTAACTGTTTAGAAAGAAAATGCAATAATTTAACACTAGGTACTCTGAGTGACAGAGTGATTGCAAAGTTAGTCTGACTGAAGAAAAAAGGAAGGTGCCTGGAGGAGAAAAAAAAGCTCATAATAAGATTGAGTTCTAAATGCATTCAAGTGATTCATTTTTGGTATGTGCTTACCATATATTCATACAGGCTGCTCATTAAAAAATGCATGTCCCAATAGTCCAGGTCTCCATCTGAAATGCCAACAAATGCACCTTTGCACAAATGCCAAGTAACAAATAAAAAATAAATTATCCAACTAAATAGCATTTAATGAGGTTTAAATGACAAAAAGAAACAAAGTAGTAGTGGAAGGTTAGAAAAAATTCAGGCAAATCTCCATCTGGCTTTAGTATACAAAAGAAAAATAACAGCTAAATAGAGATTCAGCAATGAATAAAGGAGTATCAATGAGCTGAAAAACAGAAATTGGTAGGGACAGTGAGAAACATCTGAGCTGTTTGTGAACTAATGTATGGTGTAAATGAAGCAGCAAAATGAAATACTGGTATAAGATGGAAGAGCAGATACTAAAGAAGCAGAACTATAATCAAGCTTTGTAGGATTTAGTTTTAATTGGTTAAGGTCAGTAAACACTGTTTTTGTGCTGTGCTTGTCTGTGAGTTTTTACAATACCTATTTCATGTTTATAGTTTCTGGACAATACAGCAATGACTATGGACTCCTGGAGAGGAAATTCTGGGTCTCCAAAGTTCTTGCAAGGAAGAAAGGATAAAACTGCCCAGAAATTACAATCACCAATAAGTATCAGCAATCAAACCTTGGTTTTAACACATAATTTTCAAGAAAAATGCAAAACCTAATCCTAAGAAGCTTAATTATAACACAAATATCAAAGGTTATATGCACGAGAAAGTAAAATGTGAAAGTAAAAGAAACAGATAACTGATACAGACTGAATAATTAATGCTAAGTACAATTGTAAAGTGCAGCTCTTTCAGGATATAATAGTAAACAGATTTATTCACCAAATACCTACTGAGTCAGCAAGAGATGATTTTATGCTTTTTTTAGATGAGGTTTTGGTAAATGGCAAGGACAGAAAAGAAGAGCTGATTGCAGAAAATAACCTTGAATGGGGTGATCATGAGTAAATTCAATTTAAAATAAGATTAATAAACTATGGATTTCCATTTCAAAATTACAGACTTTGAGATTGTGGAGTCATCTGGACTGCACTGATGAATGAATGTGAAGGAGACGTGGAATTCCTTTTAGTCAAAAAGTGAAAGAAATGTGGAATTCATGCCCTAAGGACAGGGTAAAAAGTTGTATCCATACCCAAAGGGCCTTCTCCCATTTACACTGTTTTAAGTAGCTACATCAAATGCCATTCCCCATGAACATCTAAGATGTAACATATGCACAACGAGAAGCACAATGCTTTTTTGTGTTTGCAATGCTCTCTATTCATTTGTGTTCATTCATCTCAGAATGGCAAGATTTGCTTGCAGAAAGCAAATCTCTGTACTGCAAAAATAGACTGTTTCTCTTAATATTAAGAAGTCTGATCTTGGTAGATGTGTTGATGAGGCAGGGTGCCAGCCCTTGAAAAACACTTGATATTCATCATTATCCATATTATTGTGTCCTTGCGTACTCAGAAAGTAGTTGATGTCAAAGATACTCTCATGACTAGCCACAAAGAAAGAATTTTTCCACTTCAATATATGAGAAAGAAATGAAACGTCTGGAAATTGTCTCTAGGCTGCAGAGACACTCCAGTGTTCCAGCTGTTGCCATGAGACCTCTGGATTAACTGCCCACATGCCAAAAATTCTCAAAGCCCACTAATATGTTAAAGATGAATGGAAAAACTTGCTGTAAACAAATACATTATTAGCAGATGGAACATCACAAATCAGTAACAGAAGAGGATGGTAACATCTAAATACACACATTTATATTATATCAGTTTGTTCTGTGCTGTCAAGCAAAATGCTCTCATTTACCTACCTGCCCTTTGAGAACCTAAAAATTTAAAAAATACCATTTGTGCCTACCTGACACAGATGTATACACATACAGAAAGGGCTTGATTACTTGTTTTTATTTTGTTTCTTAAATCAGAGACTATCAAGCAAGAATCCAAGAAGTCTAAATTGCTGGACGATTAGTAGGTTGAATGAAAACAGAACAGCAAGTAGAGGAACACATTTAGCCATTATTAGATAAATAGGAAAAACATTGGTTTGAAACCAGTCACAGAGTTATGTTATCTTTTTTCCAAAAATTATTATTCATTGTTGTTGTTGTTTTGAGGAAGCACTGGTTTGGGTAATGAAATTTTTGTCTTTATCAAAGAAAGGTCAAGTACGTTCACATGGAAGTGGACAAACTATGTACCAAAAACATCATCCAAAACTGAGGAACTTGGTTTTCTTCACATAAAAATAGGGACATCTCAGCACAATTTTGTATTTCTCCCAAATGGTCAATATGTTAAATTCCATACAAAATTATAAAAACATTTCAAAGCTCGGGAAGTTTCAGTGTCAAACAGAATCACCGTCCTCTGGAAAAGTCAAAATTAAGACACAATCACTTTGTCCGTGATTATATTATACTGACATAACATCAATAAGAGTAAATGTGTCTTAAGCTAAATATATTAATATAGCTGATAGATCTTACGGTTACAATATCAATAAGTGTGACTGTGTCCCAACTTCAATATATTAGATTGATAAAATATCAGCGAGAAAACTACCACTGTAACCATTCCTACCCTTGCAACTGTAAATATACTTGAGCTGACATGTTCTCACAACTCGTTGACTGCTCCCAGAATTAAAAAAATAAGAGATAAAATGGAAAAGATAAATAAAGATAATCAAAGAAATGTTACAGATTTTAATACCATCCATTAAATGCCATACTAAGGCTCCATGCCAAGCAGCCTTCATTGTTTTGACTGTAGATGTATCTAATTTTAATCAATAATGCTAAAATAACAAGTTACTTGCTTTTCAAAATTGCCAGCTTCAGTATTAGCAGTAATGGTATGGTTCTCACAGATTTAATGGATAATCCAAAGCTCAGTGGCCAGTCTTTCATTAACTTTCACAAGCAGTGTGTCAGACCTCTGATGATGTAAACTTTATATATAGTAACATTTTATCTCATAACCTACAACCTACAAAGGAAGTAAATAGGATCCTATCTTTTTGACTATCATCCTCCCTACACAAAAAGAAAATTCTGTTATGTTTTCCTGTCTTAATAATGTAAATTAATTTACCATTTTATGCAATTGAAGCTGTGCGTCATATTTTCTATTCCTCTGTAAGTAAAATCGGAATGTTGTTTAATGCACAGAGGGGATTTCAAGCTTAGCTTTATCATCATAGCTTTGAGTAGCCTGAATGCACAACTGCAAGCAAACACATTCTCCTTATTTTGTACAAAACTAAGCAGTTCTTTTCAGCAGGCACTTTCAAAGGTCTGCATGAGACAGTTTTCATTTATTTTTGCAATTGTTCAGCATTTACTCCTAAACCTTAAGTTAATCAGTTAAAAAATTCTGTGAGAAGGCCAGTGTCCTTAGGTTGCTAGTTCAGTTTGTCTCCAGTGTGAAAAGATCGTCCTTGAAAGTACTCACAGTCTTCCTTCCAAATTGTCCTCACTGTTATTTGCTCAAGAAGTTCAGAAAACAGAAACTAGTAGCAAATACTCTTTTTCTCTAAATGCTGTAGCCTAATTTTTACAGCAATACCTAGCTTCACCTTTGTTTCATTTCAATTACTTCTGATATTTCTTAATACTGATAAAATTTGGTTTTGAATCAGCAGTCTTGTAAGTACTTTTCTGCTTTATGATCATCTTCACAAACTGAGGTATTGGACAAAGTCACTAGATGATGACGTACTCTGGAAACCTTTTCCCCTATGCATAGAAAGGCACAAAACACATATCATATACTTCTTTTAGGAATAAATATGTAACGGTGTTCCAAAATGACATCAGTTTTACTCCTTTTTAATCTCTTTGCACTGCTTAGATCTTAGATTAATGCAGGGATTAGATGCCTATTTTGACAAAAATGGCTATTATTGTAGTGCATTTAAGAGATTTATAGATTCAGGGAGTTGCAATAAACTGACTGAAAAGAGGAAGGCAAGCAGCTCTGAGGACATGAGGAAAAGAAGGAGTGAGAGGGTACTAAGCAGCCCCCAGGAAGAAGTAAACTAGGTTGGGAACTAATAAGGAGAGACAAGGTGGGTAGTTTCCATGCGGTGGGGTGATATCTTCTCTCATTTAATGCAAATCCATCGGAAGAGACTGCAAGGAGGACTTTGCTTTCATTTGGCTGTCAAAGAGAGGGAGAGGAACTGACCTGGAAGATATTCAAGTACCTGCTCAAGTAGCCCTCAGGTCCCATTAATGGGGGATTATTAGCTCCTAGTGCAAAACAGATTTTATCACTTCTCAGTGTGATTTTGCTCAGCCAGAAAGGGCCATAACAGTAACTTATGCTTCATCAGCTCTCCTTCATAGGGAAAAGCGGGGCCAGGGGGTCATCAATGATACAAAGCAAGGGGGAAAATAAATGGTGCATTAGATGCATGAATGCAGCATTACCGAGTTAGCCATGGCTTGTGGGCCCAGCACCTCTACTATAACCCCTTCAGCACTCTGCTGGGGGGGACAAAATCTGCCTGAGGAAAGCAGACCGTGCCATGGAGTGCTGCGCAGCACACCCCTCGGAGTGCCGCTGCTGTCCTTGGCCCATGGGACTCGCCCCAGGGAAAAATGTGGAAGTAATTCCTGCTCCTCACTGAGCACAGGGGTGTAGCTGCCCATGCAAGCGGGGCAAAACCCCTTCTGGCACTCTTCCCATCCTCTTTCTCCTCTGACATTTTGCACCTATAAAAAGTCTACACAAAATGGGGCTCTTAAAATGAAGCTGAGGATTTAAAATGAAGCAGTTACCACTTCAGTCACGTTCACGCAGCTTCTGTCCTCGCCCAGTAGCAGTTCTTTGGAAAAGGACTTTGTGATACCTTGCTTGTAAACCGTGTGATATAAAACTAAGTTCTTTGCCCTTCCTTGGCAAAAGGAAATATAAAAATCACTACTATAAATACTGCATCCATCTTTTAAAATGTATAGCTTTTAAGACTGTATCACACATGGTGAAAACAGATCAAGAAAACAGATTGAGGCTTTTTAAACCATCGGTTTTATCCTGCCAGCTGCACTTATTCCCACTGTCATTTACTATCAACATTTTAGTGTTCCAAAAAAAGTGTAAAGACTCAAACATATTCTTGAAAAATAGTATAAGCTGCATGCTAATGAAGCCACTCTTCCTGAGGGTCTGTCTCCTGCTATTTGTCAATAAAGACATTTAAGTTTCTATAGTAAATAACGTCTGCTCCTTAGAACATATTGCAAAGCACCAAGAAGAAATAGGAGGGTAACAAGCACCAGGCATTGTTACTTTGCTAAGAGAAACACTAGTGACTCCCTCCATCAATCACCACCTCTGCCCCCCACCCCCATGTCCTGAAAATAACATCTAATTAATTGATGTATCATTCAAAAATTTGGATTCCAGAATATGGCAACACAAATGTTAATTAAAACAGCACAAATTTTTGTGAACTGTAAATAATGAAAGAGAGGATCGGATTTGTGCCATCATTCTCAGCAGCACATACAGCAATTTTAAGAAGCTGAAGCTGACATCCAACTGACTTCTTAGCAAATATTACCCCTGGCTGCACTGGCAGATTCCACCATAATATCTGAGACTGAAACACTAACTGACTGCTGCCAAGCCAGGACATAGCCTTGGCTTTTATATTGCCTACTTACTGTGTTTTGTTTTGATTTTGTTTGTTGGTTGGCTGTTTTTCTTAAGAAATTACTAATTTGTGAAAGTATTTGCATTTCTGCTTTACATTTTCTTAACACACAGTAACAAGAAAAAAAAAGTATGCAAATACTCTCTCTCTCCAGTGGCTCAACTAAGATTTATATACTCTTAACTCTTAACATTGTTGTTCTGTGCCATAAAAGCCATAAGAAATATGTGAGCACATGAAGGAAGGGATAGCCAAGAGGATATACAAGTAATTTAGTTTTTATCCCAAATATAAACAACATTGTAGTGTGCATAGATAAGCACTGCTTCAGTTCCATCAGGGGTTTCTGCTGCTATCTATATGGTGTGATATTTATCATTCATACAACGACCTTCAACCATTTACTTTGCTACACTACCAAGACCCCTTCACAGAATAAAGGCCAAGTTTTACAGAATTAGAAAATATTAGTCTTTCTATACAGTAGCTTTACATAGGTCTACATTTGCCCTCAGGGTAAAGCAGGGCAACACACTTTCACTCAGGTGCACCTACACAGATCTCTCGGTGACTGAATTATTCATAAGTAATCTCAGGACAAAATACAATCTTTAAAGTATTGACTGGAAATTTGTGTTAGTACTGGGATGAGGCACATTTCTGATCCAAAACATCCCTAGGATGTTTGAGTACTACAAGACTGGAAACAGCAAGGTTCAAACGAATACGTGGACATACCCAAATGCATTTAAACTCTTCCAGAGAGGTTTGCTCCTGAACCTTTCCTGAACCACCCCTCTATGGAAGGATTAGTTGGCTAGCAGGAGGGTCCCACCTCTCCCTGGGTAGCAGTAGGACATTTCTGTAACTTGAGAGCAACCCCTGGCTGAAGGCAGGCATAGGAGCCTATGAGTCATTTCTACCCAAACTACTTGTGTTAGCTGCACAGCTGTAAGAAGGAAAAAACAAAGCCCTATTTGATCAGATTGGAGCAGAGAAATGCAATGTTACCTTCACGAGATTGCATGAAGGTGTTTTACTCAGATTAAAAGGAAAAAAAAATAAGGCACACCAAACCACTTGAAACATATGAAGAAGTACAGCCTTTGCAGTTACACTAGGTAGGATAACAGTTATAAGGGCTATTAGCCTCCATATTACAGATCAGCAGAAGAGGTCAGGGATGTATCTCAGCAAAGCAGTACTTCTCAGATAGGCAGAAGGAATCATTTTAATCTTCTTTGGGCTATTCACTGGGCTAAATCCAATGACATAAGCAATCATTCCAGAGTTTAGGGACCAGGGGTGCACTTAGAGTCCCTGGATTTCTATGGCTGTTACCAGAAGTAAATCAAAATTAGGGAGCATCCCCAGCCCTAGAGAATTGCCTTCAGAAAGACTAAGGGATGACTGAGGATATTGGACAGGCCAGAAGTCAAAGAAAGGAACTGGTCTGGTTGTGCAATAGTTGAACAGACCTACAATGGGGCTGAAAAGATAAGGAAGTTTTTTAGAGGGGTTGCTTGCACACCTTATTTTTAATGGTAGTGGTAAAATGCTGAAAGAGCCTTCTGTGTCATTTTTTTAAATTAAATTTGCATCCAAAGATAAGACTCAGAGAAGAGTTAAAAAGAGACAATGAGGATATGTAAAAGGTTTTATATTCCTCTAGTATTTATTTTAGGGTTTGAATAAAAATTTGAAAGGTTCAAACTAGAATCACTGAATTCAACACATGATAATTTTAGGCAAATTTAGATCAGAGTATGGGTATAAATTCCACTTTTCAGCCCTCTCCAGTAAACATGGCCCAGACTACAGTTGGGGGCAAGTAGGAGGGAGGAATTTAATACAATCCAGCTAAATTCTCCCACTGGTTGCGGGGGAGAAATGTCCTCTCTGCAATGTCAGGAAAATGCAGAGATCAAAATTACAGTATTAAAAATAAATGTGACTTATGGTACATTTTGAGAGGGGTGATTTTGTCCTGCAGAAATGTAATAGTACAAATTCCTGGTCAGTCTGGGATATTTATAAAGGTGTCTGTGTTTTTCTCTTCATTTATGCATACTCTTTGCCTATTAGGAACATTTATTCAGTTTCACAATAAACATTTTATGTTTCTGTGTCCTGCAAGGTCAACTAAGCTTATGAAAACCAAGCTGCTGTCTGTCTGCCTTACCTCATCACTGAAATTCCCAGACAGAACAGAAACTCCAAAACTCATCAAAACACTATCAGTTAGACTGAAGAGAATTAGAGCTGAATACTAATTTTAATACCTTTATTATGTATGCACAAGACAACTATACTTGAGATTGAAATACGCAACACATCTTGAAGGACTCTTGTTTATTCACTCTTCCCAAAAGAAGAAAAGTAAAAATTCCATCTAATGAAGTGAGAAGGTGAAGGTAGTTTTACTTTGCAAGTGAGTTAGTTAATGAGGCAATATCCTCTTGAATCTTTGAGATAAGCTCTAGGTCAAAAGTAGACAAATTAGCATAACATTCATATTAATATATTTCAGAATCAGATACAGAAACAACCTGCATTCTGAAACCTGCCTAATCACAGACAGCTAATTTTCAAAGGAGTTTTGGCACTCATTATGGTGATGGATGACAGTACTAAAAACATCAACATTTCCTTGAGATCTGCCATGCTTTGTAGGCACTTCTCTTATGTACTCCATGAATTGTACTTTATATTTTTCATAATTTATTTAGATACCCAGGGAAGTAAAATGAGGTTCCTTGTTGAAGATATTTTGGCATGCCGCAACACTGCATTTCTGTACTTGCAACATAGATGGTCCAACACGGGATCATATTCTAGTACCAGGCAGTTGCAGTGCTGCTATTCTAAAGCTATTATTATCATATCACAATGAGAAATACACACAGACATTTGTACAAACACACTCATGCAGGCAAAATATTCTGTACATGAAGTAAGCACGCTAGTATTTATGGACTTCTTCATGCACACATATATGGATACATACATACAAACACCTCTGCTGTCATAGCTGTGTATACAGACTGTAGCCACTGTCAACATGTACCAATCTGTATGCTACTGTATGCAGATTATTAAATTACCTTCTTTTCCTGTAAATGAAATTAAACATTGGTACACCACAAAACATTGACAACACAGGGTTAACATTGCTAACGCTGTCTAGTGAAAAAACAAACAAAAAGGAGGGACAGGATGTGTGGAAGATGCTATTAAAAAAAAAAAAATCAGGGAGTCATTTTAAAGAAAAAGGCGCCTACAACCATTTCCTTAGGTTTTAATGGATTCCGTTGACAAGGCTAGTTTAGGCTGCCTGAAATTCTGTGGACTTCATCTGAACTAGTCAACATAGTGAGCTTGATTCTAGGACAAAGTGCATTCCTTACGGTCTCAAAATTCACTGTTTCTGGAGAAAATTCATTTTGAAATATAGTATTAATCGTCAATAAAAATGAAATGCAACTCTTTGCCCTGTGAGCACTGGACTTGGATAAACAGGTACTCAGGGCCCCATCTTAGAAGTGTGTTAACATCTTTGGAGGCAATGAGCTTACTCAGCTTACACCACCTACAAGGGAAACTGATGTCTTTTGGCATCTTCTGGGTTCAGGCTCCTTTTGATTACAGTAAAAAAGAACACAAAGGGCTCGTGCCTTAGGCAGTGCAGATTAGCCAAAAGCACATATGCCTAAAAATAAGAAACGACTGGAGAGTGCAAGGCAATGGTAGGGATGATGGGAAGATTCATCCTGCAAGTTACTGGAATACAAGCTGGCCATGGGCCTATTAGTAGCAGAAAGTGAAGAGCAAGCCAAGGGAAGGGAGCTCATCTTATATGACATGAGAGCCGACAGCATGTTGGCAGCCATGGTCACAGACATGACAGCTGTGAGTCAGGTTACAGCTTTCCCTCTCCCACTCCAGGGGCTCAGCTCCCCCTCTCATTTGTGATAGGAACAATATCTGCAGCTTACTAGGTGCCACAGCGATCGATGCTACTGCAGCATTTGTTACAGTGGTCACTTCCAGCTCACCACTGGAAATGTCTTTACCACCCAGATATTATTTTTGCTCAGTTTCACAATATTGCTCCTCTTGCATTGTCCTAAGACTCCCTTTCTTGCTTACTGTTTTCTGAACAAGTTCTAGCTATGGTCATCTCTATCCCTTTGCTGTTTGGGGCTGTGTGAGATGGAGCACGAAACACTGAATAAGATAGTCTCTATGCATAGTTAGGCCTGTGACACCATTGTTCTTTCCTAAAGAGCTCTCCATCTGCTGGTACCTTCCTAATCACTCATTGTCTTGGGGTTGAGTGGCAAGGTTTTGGTAGCAGGAGGGCTACAGGAGTGGCTTCTGTGAGAAGCTGCTAGAAGCTTCCCCCATGTCTAATAGAGCCAATGCCAGCCGGCTCCAAGATGCACCCACTGCTGGCCAAGGCCGAGCCCATCAGCAACTGTGGTGATAACATCTCTGGGATAACATATTTAAGAAGGGGGGAAAAAAACCTGGGCAACTGCAGCCAGAGAGAGGAGTGAGAACATGCGAGAGAAACAACACTGCAGACGCCAAGGTCAGTGAAGAAGGAGGGGGAGGAGGTGCTCCAGGCACCGGAGCAGAGATTCCCCTACAGCCCGTGGGGAAGACCATGGTGAGGCAGGCTGTCCCCCTGCAGCCCATGGAGGCCCACGGTGGAGCAGATATCCACCTGCAGCCTGTGGAGGACCCCATGCCAGAGCAGGTGTGTGCCCAAAGGAGGCTGTGACCCTGTGGGAAGCCTGCGCTGGAGCAGGCTCCTGGCAGGACCGGTGGAACCATGGAGAGAGGAGACCACGCTGGAGCAGGTTTTCTGGCAGGACTTGTGACCCCATGGGGGACCCACGCTGGAGCAGTCTGTGCCTGAAGGACTGCAGCCCATGGAAGGGACCCACGCTGGAGCAGTTCGTGGAGAACTGCAGCCTGTGGGAAGGACTCATGTTGGAGAAGTTCATGAAGGACTGTCTCCTGTGGGAGGGACCCCACGCTGGAGCAGGGGAAGTGTGTGAGGAGTCCTGCCCCTGAGGAAGAGGGAGCAGCAGAGACAAGGTGTGACAAACTGACCCCAACCCCCATTGCCCGTCCCCCTGTGCCACCAGCGGGGAGGAGGTAGAGACAACCGGGAGTGGAGTTGAGCCTGTGAGGGGAGTGATAGAGCAGATTTGGTGGGCGCCTGGCATCGAGCCAGGGTCAACCCACCACAATTATAAACATGATACTTCAGGTCTCTTATGGCAGCTTGCCTGGCATGAGCTCAAAGGTAAGCAGGGAAATTGTTGGTGACATCCCAGTGCAGGGTCTTACTGGCACGCACTGCTGACAGCACAAAGCAGAGCAGTTTAAACGCACTGTAAATTCAGTTGGCATCCAAAGGCTTCTTTTAGTCAAGCCACTAATATTCCAGAGGAATTTTCCCATCATCCAAGGACCAGGTGTGTGCTTTGTCTTGGGCTCAAATCCTTATGCCTGGCCATATTCTTGCATCATGCAAGAAGAAGGAATTAAAGCCGTTATGATGAGACCATGAATTAAGGAATTCCTCAACAAAGGAAGCCCCATCTCCTTGATATGCGACTACTGCATAGATATGAATCTAACACAGTATTTTGATTCAGCTTAAAAAAAAAAAAAAGGTGCTGTAGGCTCTCCACCCAAAGATGCAGAAAGAATTCTTAAATATAGGCAGAACCACCCACCCCCCCACCCCCCAAAAAAGCATTACCAAACCAGAAAAATACAATAAATCTCTGATTTCTCCTTCCTGCAAAATTTCTCTGTGGCTGTAACATGGGAAAATTGTTTTGTGAAAAGCTTTTGTTCTTCTTAGATAGTAAATATTCACCTTTTTTATAGGTGAACAGGTAGCTAGTAGCCAAGCATTTATTTGCTAGTATTGAAAATTTTTCTCATTTCTAGTCAGGACAGTAGCTTTTAGTTCACCAAACATCTTTATGCTTTCTGCCATGTGGATCCTTATTCCTCAGGGGAGCTCTCTGTAAAACACCACAAAGCCATCTCATGGTTCTTTAGATGCCCCCCAAGAACTCGCATGTGTCTTGATGCCAATGAACACCTTGGCTATACCTCAGCTGCTGCTATTCTGACACAACAGAATAGGCAGTCAATGAGATTTTCTGGCATCCCTTTTATCACTTGTCTGATAGTGCAAGGCAAGTGCATTTTTACTCTGTCCGTGCACACCACCTGGCACAAGGTGGTTCCCATTCAGAAGAAACAGCAGGAGACAGCTGCAGCTTGCGGCCTGAATGACTATGACCAGCTCCAGAGACCATGTTGCAACTATCCATTGTAAGTGATGCCCACATCAAAAAAGGTAGCACTCTGACTCCAAGTCCTTCTCTCGGTGCTTGGCCCAGGAAACAGTGTTAGATTTAATAGCTGATTATAGCCCTTATATATAGCAACTTAATTCTTACACATAGCAACTGAATTCACTTGTTTGATATCCAAGTTTCACTAGTGATCACAATTGATCCCAGGGTCATATATTCACATGTAACATTAAGTGTTCAGTTCTTCAACCTCACTTGATGGAAACCAAAGAACACAACAAAAGGAAAACCTCAATTAATGTTTTAAAGGTTGGTGGGGTTTTGTCCCTCACTGTCTTTACAGTGTGTTTCATCTTGTATCTTTAAGCATTATAGATTCACAAGCATTATGCAAAGCATTATGAGGATAATCGGCACAATGGGGGTTCAGTATTTAATGAAAGTAACTCTTGTTTTTAATTATAGCATTTAAGATCATCTTATTGTCAAGTGGAATACAGCCTTGCTGTTTTGTGATTTGGTATCCATGGTTGGATTTAGGAAATAACTCACCACTCTATCCTTTTACAGTGAAGATCATTTCCCACATTTTCAGGTAGCTGTATACATGTTATGTACTTTGTTTGGGGGCTTTCCAAAACCCAGCCTTAATAGCAAAAAAATCAAAGGCATTGCATGAATATCCTAGTGGAAAATATGTTATTATTTTAATATAATGTAATTGAAGGAGGGCAGAAGTTCAGTTTTAGGTATCTCACTCCAAGATGGTTTTAACTGCTGGCATATATGGTTCCCCCCTTTTTGCAGTTTCTTCCTTCTAAAAAGTAAGTCCCATGACTAAAACAGCTCCAGCACTAGACTACTTGGAGGAGACATTTTGGCTGCAGGTACTTAGATTTCACATATTTTATATTTTCAATTATTTCATTTATACTATAATCAATGTTTTTCACATGTAAGGAACACTATATTGGACTAGAGATTTCTATCTTGCAAGAGAAACCAGCAAACAAAAGAATAAAAACTATGATTAACAAAATCTTCCAAATCCTGTTTGCATACAGATATGCACTACACCTCAGCAACAGCAAAAAGTAATTGTATCCAGAGACATACACATTCCAAGACTGAAAAAAATACATAATTGCTGTGTTTAATGTTTGTATCTTTTGTGTATATTTTAACCATATTTGCAATTTACAAAGCTATTTGCCTGATGGCATTATTATAAATCTATGAAATCCATCCTTTGAACAGATGGTGCTATAAAACACAATTGTATGTGGGAAGAGGTGTTTGAAGACATAGTATATGTGCAGGCACACATGTGATGACACCTAGAAGACCACAAAAGCTATGTAAAATAGATAAGCACACCAACTGGGAGGGCCAGTTTCCCAGGTAGGCTGATAGGTATGTCTTTTTTGTAATATCAGATGCCATCTTTGCAATGCTTGTAAAATAATACCCATTGGGTATAGGAATAAAGATCTCCACTGGTACCTCAGCAGTATCTTTTTCCTGAAAGCTCTCTGTTCCCTATGGATGATCTGTTTCAGCAAGGAAGAGATAAACAATGTGTCATGTTATTTAGTTTCTCTGCATTTTCAGGTGAATTTTTTTTTTTTTTTTTATGGAACAATCTGTTATTAGTGTAAGAACCCCCCAAAAGTTTAAACATTTCTTTTCATCATAACAGTAGCAGTACAATATTTATTTAGTAAGTCTTTGAGGCTATTTTTTTCATGAAAATATGCAGCAGAAATAATAAAAAGCCAATAGTATATTATTTGATTTGATGTATATAAGAAGCTGGCTCCAAGTGCTGAAATTCGTACAACATGTTGGCATAGCTCAAGGAGAGCAAATTTGCAATGAATGATGATAATTTGCACTGAAAGAAATTAGTGCCTATTCTGATTAGGAATTAGCCTTCTGTTCAAATTTCAGCAGAGTAATGTATTCATTCCTGGTTAAAGCATTAGTTGGGTTGAAAGGGTGAGAAAAAAGCTGGTGGACAAAAGGAAAATTAAAAACTATAAAGATTAAAGAGCTATTTCTCTAGTTCAGTAATGGGGTAACATACAGTTCAAACAAAGAAATCATGACCAGTGTGTTACACTGAAATGCACATTTACCATGGTACCCAACCTTTGCCGAGGTAGGAACTCCTGTTTTTCAGTTTTTAGGAGTACATTGTTCACCTTGCATATTTGCACCTAATCACACCCAAATTGCTCAGTTTTGGAGGCAGGTAGAAATGTTACCTTACCATTCTCTGACAACATACGGCAGCTGAGGATATGGTATACATTTCATAATTACATATATACAAATATTGCACAGCTAAGATTTTGCTTTCTTCCCTTTAGCCCTGGTCTGGAAAAACAATTCAGCAATTATCTTAAAGCAATTCATGTTAAACCTACAGAAGCAGGCTTCAGAGCTACTGAAATCTTCAGCTGCCCCACTACAGTTCCTACCCAGGGTGCCACACTAGCCAGGGCTACAATTCTTACAATTTCTAGCCAGGAAAAACACAGCTCCAGAAAGAATTGGCTAGAAATTCAGCTTTATGTATTGAAAAACATGGCAGAGAACAAATGAATTCTAAGCAATCTCTGCTCTGCGAAAGTCAAAGCGTTGACTGTGATGAAGTGGAACCTGGAAGGGCCTGCCATTCAAGTGTGCAAGGTCTTTGAGGAGTTAATCTATGAGATAAGCTTAAAAAATGCCAATATTTCTATTGTGGTGCCAGCTGTCAGGGCTCTGACAGTTTACCTCGGCACTGAATCTTCAGAACAAAGGAACTAGGTCATGAAACAGAAAATTTAAGCATATTCCCCACGAAACTTACCTTAAAAGATGAGCATTCAGGTTACTGAGTCAAGGACTGGAAAGTCAGAAAATGACAAATTTAGGGCTGTATGTTCAACCTTAACTCCCCCTCTTTGTATACACACACTGTTGAACTACTAATTATATGACTGCAGAATAATTGTATGTAAAGACCATACTTCAGCTGACGGCAAAAAGGAGTACTGTTATTTAATTTTAAATGATTAATCAAAACAGGGGTTTTAAATATCTTGGTGAATACAGTGCCTGTCCGTCAGTGTTTCTAAGTTATTTATGATTAACCTGACAACTAAAACTACTCTTTTTAATACTGAAATTAAAACAATTAAAAATACAACAGATATCTACAAATATTCTAAAGGAATTAGGCTAGTTAAGTGCAAATAAGATCTTCTGCATAATGACAATAGCCCTCTGGGTTTCCCCCCCCCCTGCAGAAAGATATCTAGTGTCTACCCTAATGGCCAATTTTTTCCTCAATTAATATAATGTAAATTTAGGCTACTGAATGAATCTGGACTTAAGCATTAAGAAGGCCTTAACCTAAATCCAGTGAAAGCAAATCATGATCAGATGTAGAATTCATCTGAGAAGGAAAGGAGCATCTCAATACCCAGGCCCATTGCGAAAGAAGCACCTGGATGACAGCAGCTTGGTCTCTGTAGAGATGAAGCCTTTTCAGCCAAGCTGCATGTTGCACTGTGGCAACATGGGAAGAGCAACAGGTCTGGTATTTCTTGGGCCCACTCAGGCCACAGCAGAGACAACTTTGCCAAAAGCCATACACCCTTCTCATTCCCTAAGACCTCCACATTCAATGAAGTGCTGTAGCAACACGCTCATTTCTTTACGACAGGAGAAAGCAGAAATCTATAAAGGCTTGTTTAAGAAGGGAAAGGATTGAGACTGCATGCAAACAGGACATAGTTGTTTTCTTTTCAATTTTAGGAATTGAAAGACACCACCTCCTTGTGTATCCTCCCCAAAGCCCCAACAAACCTCTGCCACCCCCAAGCTCCTTCCCTTAGTCACCTACCTGCACTCTATCACTGCCATCTCCAATCACAATTCAGCTCTTTGGACCCCAAGATGCTCTAACTCCATTGGTCAGCAGCACCTGTACATCTCTATGTTACTTTTTATTCTCTGTATTGCTCTTTCTCCATCAGTCCCTCTTGGATAAGACAGGGGAATGCAGCAGCAGTGGAAGGGGAGTGCTCCCTCTTGGCAGAGCTGAGCTGACAGGTCTCTGCTCCATTTTCACTCTTGGACACCGAGAAGCAGTTCAGAATAGCCAAGGCAAGGACTTTGGCTGCCAACAGGGAGACACATACTGAAGCTGCCTCTTGCCTACCCAGCTACTAATTTTTCAGAAGACATCAATTGCTTATAGCCAAGGGCTTTAACGGTGATCTCCTTCATTCACTGCGAGCCAACTTCAATTTCTTCATGCCAGACACTCTTCAACATACAGCTCCCAGTGTAATTAAAGAGCTTATAGCTGAGAGAGTGCAAGTTTTCAAATGCTGATGCCTTCCACAAGAGCAGTGCGGCTCCTAGTTCCTTTCTGTCTTCCTGCTCCAGATGGGAAAGGAAGGACGCAGTCTGTATCTCCCCTTGTATCCAAAAGTTAAGGCAATGCATTTGCCTTGTCCCACTTTCTACCCAGCCAGAAAATACATGTATTGCACAAAACACTCCTAAGTTTTACAAAGTTATTTCCTGCTATTGGAGAAAATAATACAATGTTACCATAAATCAAACCTCAGTCTTTAATGAATGGGCCATTTCATAAGGAGAGACAAAATCTTTTACGAGGCTAACTAATAAAGCTGGAAAAAAAACATGGAAACTTTTGGGAATACATTCTTCAAACCATGATTTCTTCAAGTCATGGATTTATGGGTCAAGTCTATTTAAAAACACTGGCAGTGAGTGCGTAGTACCATGTACAAGACATGGAGAAATAAGGCAGATTACATCTAATATGTATTTACAAAGCCATCGCTCATAAACTGTTCAGAGAATATATGTTTCCTAAGGCCATTTTAAGTACACTGAAATATGCTCCCTGACAAACACATCCTTTACAACCTCCTCCAAGTCACAAATGGCTTTGAGTTTAAAAACAGCAGATACTGTTTCTCTAAAGCAGTACAGAAGTGGTATACCCTTCTGCATAAAGTGCTTGCTTAGTAAAGATAATTGAGGATGGAAAATACATTATTTTTCTGTTCTATCCACCATGGCAATTAAAAACAACAATTAATTGTGTCAAGGTGCAAAACGATGATTTTAATTACACTGCCAGAGTAACATAAGAGGTTCACATGCAGTGACTGCATCCTTGATTGGTCCGGGATACTACAGAAGAGAAGATAGAAATCCTTCCCTAGGGCAATGTTCCCCACCTCATTCAAGTTGATTTACTTTACAAATAACCTCACTAACTTATTTGATTGACCTCCATGGTAGCAGGTTTTTGAAAATAAAACCAAGATATTTTTCTCTTTTATGGAAGTTTTATTATTTCACTCTACTTTTAAATACTACAGAAGTACATACCATATCCAGCATCATATTTTACAGTCTGTCTTGTAACTTAAAATTGGTTATGAAGGTAACACAAATAATTCTAAAAGAATGAAAAAGTTTATTTTCAACAACATTTATAGTATCATCATTCAGGGCTCACAAAGTCCAGGTTTCTCACTACCATTGCTATCACACTGAAGCACACTCGGAAAGCAGAACACCAAAAAGACCCTCTTTTCTTTAATTATGCCTTTACCTCTACCATCATTGAAATAGCGTGCCCTAAGGCAAAATAGGGAGAAACAGCAAACCCTTTCCTGAAAAGTTCATAAAGCAAACATGATCCATATATCTAAGTGTCTATTCCCCTTGTACCTTCAGGGAGAGAGGAATATTATTGAAATGATTAAGTTCATTTTACTGTCTAGTGCCCTTGAATAGTATTGTTAAATTGGAAAAAGAATATCACTGCACTCTTGAAGCCAGGGTCTCTAATCCGGTGCTAGAGGCACATGGAACCATACCCACATGCCGCAGAAGATTAATATATTCAGATTTATATTAGACATTTCAAGTTGAAGAGGGCAGTTTCACACTAATGCAATATCCTAGCCTAAATGGCTTTTTCAAAACAAGTTTTGCTGTGGTTTCTGACCTTTTTTTGTTGAACTGTTACAAATACAGAGACTGTCCTAATCCCTCTTGTTTTTATTCCAACACCTGTGCTGGTGCATATTCATAAAGATGTTTCATATCCCATCGTGCATCTTCCATACGGTTTTTATTAAAGGTCTTTGGGAAGATTTTCCTCTTACCCCCTTCCTTGCTTCTTTAGAACAGTTGATTAAAATACTTCCACGGAGGTGCACAACATGGACCCACTAACTAGTGTCAGTCATTGTGCAAAAAATAAGCCAGTGTGTTGGGTAACTGGTTATTGCAACCTTTTTTTTCATGGCAGCCTGTGTTCTTATTGTGATTCAGCAGAACTGCTGAAACATCAATTAGTATGTGGTTTCTAAAAGCTTTTATAATTCATGTTTAAAATGCCAGCTTCAACCACAAAGCACAGCAGTCCCATAATCTACAAAATAAAATTTGGGGCTCAGTTTCCATTTACCTAAACTTCTTCAATAATAAGAATGTGTCTGCTGAAGACATCTGCTACAACTCAGTAACATCTAATTTTAATGGCAAATAACAGTTCAGCTCCATAAGATTAGAGGTTATGGGCTAGGCCTTTTGGCTGGCTTGGCGTCCCTGTTGAAATGTTCTGCCAGCCAACTTAATATATGCGTTAAAAAATCCCAATGACTTGATGATTCCCTCCTCCTCCTAAGGCTCAAAATAAAGCAATTCTGTCATCTCTTAATGCTTTGCTCCATTGCATTGTTGAGCCTATGGCAGTGTCTGTTTGATGGGACTGACAATAATATTATTTCTTTTCACTGAAAATACAGGCTAAATGAGGAGAAGTTAATTATATGGTGGAAACATACACTCTGCTGGAAAGGAGGTGGAGTTGCAAAAATCACTGAATTTCAGGCCAGCCCTGCTTGTGTTCCTGAGTTTCAGATATTGGACTTTGTCAACCCAAAGCTTGAGATTCATTTTTTTTGGATCAAATTCAGACTTCTAGCACATGTAAACCACAAAATGGTACATAGCTATTGCAGAGGATGTTTTTGGAAAATAAATATAACAACATCACCATTCATAACAATCAAACCATCTGTGACTTTTAACCAAAGTTCTGCATGCCTTTTTAATCCAAAACCCCGTGAGAGATATTTATGATTCTCCTGGGATATATATATATATATATATATAAGTGAAATAACCAGATTTGAAATGCCTGTGGAAATCATGGCACAAAAAGGATACTGTCACTTCATTTAGCCTCTAGCAGAGCACCCAATCCAGTGAATCACTAAGTGATTGGTTAGGACATGCATGAATAAAGCTGCAGAGAGCCATTCACCAAAGACTCAAATACTACTAAATAAATCTCTGTAAAGCTGGCAGAACCTGGGAAGATTGTGCTATCAGAATCAATCTGCCCCATTTGAAAGCTGAGTAGTGGAAATATTGTAAGCTTGGGAAGAAAAATGATCAGACACCCCACAGACTTGCCACTAATGTTGCAGAGGTCTAAATGGCCTGCTGGACTTTTGGAAAGAGAGGAAAGCATGGGCCAGGTCATGGCTTGGGTTTAACTCCCCGCCCTGCTTTACCTCGGGGCATGCACCCTTACTCCGTCTCCTTTCCCAGCTCAGAAGCTTGCACTCTTTCTCCTTTCTTTCGGAAGACTTACTACGATACTGTTTCTAGAGACTATCCACATATAGACAGTGCCTAAGGCATAGAAGAATATCGAATCTGCCACTTGCAA
Source organism: Harpia harpyja (assembly GCF_026419915.1). Lineage (NCBI taxonomy): Eukaryota > Metazoa > Chordata > Aves > Accipitriformes > Accipitridae > Harpia > Harpia harpyja. The sequence goes on from NC_068947.1 coordinate 31,816,051, forward strand.
GACTCATACAGATAAAGAAATTGCAATCCAGGAATGGGAGAGTGCCCTGGAATAACATCGCAGACCATCTCCCCAGCTATCACCAGGCTTTCCTCAGCTATCACTCACGAGTAGCATTTTAATACACTATGGTCCTGGTTCCTCACTATATCACTTCTGGTAGAGTAATTTGCAGCTCTACAAATCAAGTGAAAACCAGGTGGCAGGTATTTTTATTTAATTTTAGTAGTGCTTTATGAACAAATCTGTAACATAAAGTTTGGAAGTGAGCAACCGACTTTTGACAAAAAAAAAAAAAAACAAACATTTAAAAGGGCCAAAGACTTTGGATGAGCCACTTTCACCTTTTGTTCAAGCTTAATTCCATAAATCAATCACACACCTCTCCAGAGCCTTTTGCTCCTTCCTGTCGTCTTCTCTGTGTTAGGACAAGGGCTGGCCATGGGCATCCACGTCAGCATGCTGACACAGCTGCCCGCGTGACCACAGGCACAAAGGAGGCAAGAGGGATGCAACCGAGGAGCAAAGGATCCACAGGAACAGCATTTCAGAGGCTCTGTGGTTATAGTTTCAGACCTGCAACTGAATGCTCACCTCCATGGAAAGGACTCTTACCACCCCCACCCTCCCCACCCTCTCCCTTGTACCGGCTCTGACATTCACCCAATTGCTAGGTATATGAGTTATTGCTAACTGAATGAAAAAAACAAACTCACTTTTTTCCCCCCAGGTATTTCCCTCCCTTTCTTTTAGGGACAGTTACTGCAAGCTCACCTGAGTGCCACACCATGCTGAAGAGAAACAACAGGAGTGGGAGCCTGACAGGGGACAGCTGGATGCGAGGGAGGGGGAGACCCCTTTTCAGAGATGACAAGCAATTACCTCAGCTGAAGCCATGTCACAAAAACACACCTCCAGAGAGTGGGGGATGATCCTACAGACTTAGCCGAACAGTCAGGAGGATAAGCGATACTTACCTGCTATTCACTCTTCCAAGTGCATGGCTAGGGAGCAGAAGTGGAGAAAAAGACAAGTGGGAGAAGCTCTGGTAATCTCTCTCTCTCTCCCTCCCTCTCTCTCTTGTCATTAGGTAGAACAGCTGAAAACCGTGTTTTCTAAATGGCCCAAAGTACCTACTTAGCACCCCAGAGTTGGGAAGGTTAAGAGGATGCTGAAATCACAGCCACAGCTCATTCTTTTTTCTGTCCCAAGGGGCTAAACACCCATCTCCCTCTTGTGTAGGATGTGTTGTAAAGCAACAAGCTAGCTCTTTATGACTGGAGGATTATTTTGTTCATTGTGGTTTTTTTAATGAACAAATATTAAGCAATCCTATTGTTTTCATCTTCTCTCAGTGCTACACCACATACCACTTTCACTCCTCTATTGTCTTTAATGAGGTTCTCTGTGTGCTGGACACACCTGCAGAGCTCTTTAGAAACAGAAGATTGGTCATCATCAAGCAAATCTTTCTTCATCTCTCACGACTCTATTTATGATATACTGATTAATCAATCGTCAGAGAGATTAAAGGTCATCTTTACAAAATAAATGGCTTATGGCTGCAGCAAATCATGGCTTTGAGATTTATTGGAAAAGGCTGTAAATTGTCAGTCATGTTATTACACAAATAAATCAGATAGTTACTGCAAATTGATTAACTGATTCCAATTTTTTTAGGAACAAATTGTTGCTCCAACCTATTTTTCTCTCTTCTTGGACAAAATGATTGCTTTGTAGTCCAAGTGAATGATTGCCTGTGTGTCCAAGGCCACAGTTATTGCTTTAAGTTGCTTCACACACATTAATGTTTTTTGAGTGTTGTTCACCACAATTTGCTTTCACATGAGCACCGCTCCTCATTTGAAAAGACTGAATTGTACAATGGCTGTTTGAGATGTTGAAAATAATATTTCATCAGCATAATCAGCATTATATTTATATATGGAACAATGCTACAATTAATATAGATAGGCTTTTTCAAGTTTCACAATAAAAATAGAGGACCGAGGATAATTTCCTACACTGAAAGAGAAACAATTAAGACCTTCTCATTATACCTGGCTTGCTGTAAACATATCAGTATTGTGGGACGAGGAGGGGAAAGAGAATTAATGGAATGTTTCAATAACAGAAAATAACATTGGCTGAAATTCAGGACATTCATTGCTGAGATCACAATGAATTTTCTTAGAGAAAATAATTATATAGAGGTCCATGAAATTAGAAATTAAGAGCCGACTAAGCACATTTAACTTACTCTTATCCTCACTGCATTTGCACCATCTGTGCGTCTTGGACAACTCCCCTTGGATCACAGCTAGTAGACACATTGGTTGAACTTACACTGTCAATTCAGATTACTCTTTGTTTCATTTCAGCGCCTTGTTGCTGTGACCAGCCTCGCTGCATGCCTGCGGGGTCCCTTCTGGAGAAAAACAGCTAAGTTCCTCTCACCAGCTAAAACTCAGGCATGGCGCCATGGCTAGATCAGCCCAGGCACTGCTCAGATGGGCACTACAGATAGGTCTGCACTGGGTTTTTCTCCTGCTGTAGAGACCTGTCCTATGATGCTAACAGGTCTTGCATCCTTGCACATCCTCTTGGCATGCCCTGCTGCAGGCACAACCTGAAGTGTCATGTTATCAGAACACAAATGCAAAAGGCTGTCATCTCTGGCACACTGCAAAGAAGTATCAATTATTAAAATACCTTAAAATAGCAAAAACATCTCAGGATCAGAGAATGCTAGGCAGGGCCAGGAGGCTCATGCCTCAAACCACCCCAGAACTGGGAGTGTGTAGGTGGAAGGAAGAGGCGTTCATAACTGCAAGAGCCTTCATGGCCACTTACAGCACGATGTACCAGCTCAGCTTGCTGCTGAGAATTTTAGAGCAGCACCACTCAAAACCGAAAAACTAAAAGCACCCCTCTTGAAGGCCCATCATGAAAACTAGTATGGATATGTGAAAAGTATGGAACAGGCAAATTTTGTGCACTGAATATACAATGGGCCAGAGGGGCCTATGGGTGAGATACAGCAAGCTGTGTGATAGGCATGAGTCTGGGATCACTCTATGTGCCACCCTCTGGGACTAGCCAGATCTCCCTAAAAGATCGCTAAAGGGAAAGACCTGAAAACAAGTCCCTTAAAGCCAAGTTCAAGCAGTTTGGTGGAATAGGAGCAGATTAATAAACTGGTAGGTGATGACACCGTTACATTTGCAGCATCTATTTTTTGGAGTGTACTTCAGACCAGATTAGGTTGTTTCAATAGGCCAAAAATACACACACACAGACCGCTCACAGTAAAGCAATCCCAAAATCTTGCCTTTCTTGGATGCAGGTCCCTATACAGGCAAGTCTAGGAAGCCTTCTATGGTCATCTTGCCTGCTTCATGCAGAAGATTGAAGCATGTCACTGCTCCCCCCATGATTGCCTGTAAAGTCTCACATGCAGCCACAATCCTTATTTCTCTTCCTACTAATTTCTGGTGCCTTCTTCCCAGCCTCCTTTCTTACTCTGAGTTCGTTCAATGTCCAAGCTGGGTTTTCTCACCTGACCATCTGTATGAAGTCTCTGTAGTAGAGACACAGTTATGTTGCCACTTCCAAAGGGAGATTGTTGTCCCATGTCTTCAATAAAAGGGGCTTCATCTTCTTGAATGTAATGTATCACTTTGCTGGTCATTGTGTATGTGATTGCAGTCATGAGGTTAGTGGATTGCTTGGATTGTTGATAATGAAACATGTTAGCCTGCCATCGGAAGAGTTTTGGCCCTTTAGGGCACAGGCTGATGTCAGGGTCACTGGAGCACATTTCTGGAACTTCTGTGAGAATAAAGGGAGATATGTTGCCACTTCCACAGTAAGCAGGAAGAAAGGAGCTATAATTCTTTAAAATGGTGCTAGAATACAAAAAGAGTTCAGCAACTGAAGATAAAGCAATTAAAGAAGGGAGAGGATCTTGAAGAAAGAGAAGGCTGTACAACTGAATGCAAATGTGAAGGATCATATGTCGTATGGATCTTAGCATTCCATAAAGGAGCTGTTCTGAACATTGCAGGAGTTCTCATTGGCTTGTAAATCTTCAAGTCGCACGTGCATGTTTGGCATGCGCAGGATGCCCTTGTGCTGTTGTGAACCAGTCATTGTGTTGCACGCCTGTGTCCTCCACGAGGGTTGGAACACATTTGGTGCTTACCAGGAGGAGAACTTCCAGCTTAGTTTCCCTTGAAAGGATTCAGGTTTGCACGCACCAGACTAACCCTGTGAACCAAACTGATGCCTGGTAAGGTAGGATGATCTGCGGTTTGCTTCAAAACAATTCTAGCCCTATTACAAAGAAAATGCTAACACAATCCCAGCCACCTCTGTTACACACACATAATGGCTAGTAGAACTGTTTATGCTATCATGAAGCAGCAGCTCTGGCAATGTGGACAGCAGACCTGATTAGCAAGTCTGATTCATCCTGGTCCCTCATTAGAGTCTTATCCCTTTGCATATACAGTAACACAATAGCTCCTAAAACATCCACTTTGCCAACATGAATGCAGCTGAAAAGAAGACATTGTTTGGTCTCCTGCATGTTGGAGTTCCTAGTCTCTTGATACTGGAATGGCCCCAGCAGCTATGGGTTGCCGGTCATAAAACAGACAAGCCTGAGGATAAATGTTTTATGGCAAAGATTTAACTGGCACCTGGCAGGTCCTGAAAGAAGGAGCAGAAAGATAACTGAAATGTCACATTTTCCCTTCTGAGCCTGCATGAAGCACGGTTCAGGCAAACCAGAGACTCTCTCTCACTCTGGGCCAGACAGCTAAAAGGTCTGGTCACCTCCTGCCTAGGAGGGGAGGGTACCAGGGGCTCTCTGTCACCAACTGCTGCTCGGCCTCAGCTGTTCAACTTTTTAGGAACTCTTGCTTTCAAGGAGGTACAATAGGGGACTTGGTGCTGGTTTTCCTGTAAACACATTGATCAAGTGCCAATTATCAAGACTTGTTTATAACATAACAGCTGATAACTGTTAAGGGGGCTAAAAATGCTACATGCTTGTTAACATACTTAAAAACCAAAAGGTGATAGGGTTATCCGTTTAAAAGAATCCACTAATCTGCTTAGGAGTTCATAACACAAACACTAATGATACACAGACAAGTCAAAATTTACTGGTCTTAAAAGGTCAATAATACCTAGTAATTCCATTTAGGAATTTTTTAGGTAATCTCTTCATGCGTACTGACTCACATGCATCGTATATGCCAGATACTTATCTGTTGCAAATCAGCCTTATCCCATCAACTCAAAAAATATTTCATTAGCTGGAGCTAGGCTGATGCTTTTGTGCTAGACTCCTTCCTGCAGATGCCTGCAATGCCAGACGGTCAGTGTAAGGTTACTGAATTCAATGGAGCAAGGCTGATTATCACCAGCTGAAAGCTTGGTCCTTCCTATAAGCATGACCAGTTACTTTGGGTATTTTCTTTAACTGTATCCTGAATACCTTTAAAAAGTTTAACAAAAGTTTTGTGCTTTTTACAATGGGCTCTAAAACATTAAAAATCTCTATAAATGTTTTAAAGATTTAACAAAGCCAAATAAAAAAAAAAATCTCTGCAGGTTCATCCACTCGTATTCTGAAGTTCCCTGTGGGCACACTGCTTCATAGAAACTCTTTTCCCAGGGTAACAGAATATCCTTTTAATGGCAAAAAGCTGTATTGTTATTCTTAACTCTTAGACCAATATTTGCTTTAGTTACATCATAATGAAGCCCCTTTTATGAAATCAGCTGGGAAAAAAAATCCCTATGGAACTGTAACAAACAGTTATGCCACCTGGCTCACTAATTTTAAAAGATCGCAGTTATTTTTCTGATAAATCTAGTGTGATGCCTGTAATATACTTTCAAGTAGCACCAAGCAGAGCTGTTGAACTTTGCTTTTCAAGTATCTTCTTTTCTTTTCTTTCTCCTGTTTTGCCCCGAGGTCTCTGAACTTTGGCGAGTATATGAAAGTCTTCAGAATCCCCACTATTTTCTTCCTCTTTCTTCTGTTACTAGCCATCTTCTGGGTTACCACTAAGAAAGCCATACTGTTGTAAGCCAGCTGTAGGTGCTTCACTGTCTCTTGACAGTCAGTGGCCCAAAGAGCCGAGCAAACACGAATGCTATTGAGCTCCCTTTAGGGCGTCCAAATATCGAAACATCTTTCAAATGACCAGTAATAGAGGAAGTAAAATGCTGATACTTAAAGAGAGACTTCATTAACTTATTGCTCTGAATATCTGAAGTATAAGTAATATGTAAAACCATAACATACTAGCTTTCTTATATTGCTCAAGCAACTCAAAATCTAGTATACCTGTAAATCCCACTGACAGATCTCACCAGAAAAGAGCATATCTGGATGTATATATCAGAATTTAGAAATTCAGATGCCATCTTGTACAGTTATGACACTGTGATTTGATCATCTGAGTGAGAGATTTACATGTCCTACTGACATACTCCAGTTTGAAAACTAAGAGCACAGAAATAAATCTTGAGGCTATTGAAGTCAAGGGACAAATTTTCATTACTTTCTAAAAGGACAGGATCAGGCACATTGCAAAACCACTGTAGAGAAACACATAATACCAAGTAACAAAAGCTACCCTTCATTTGGCTTCAGACCACCATATAATGACCAAAAATATTTGTATTTCTCTGTTGAGAAAATGTATATCCTATTATTTTAAAATAAGCTCCAGCATATCTTTAGTATATCCCACTACTCCCCAAAAGAGTTTGTGTTTAAAGAAAAATATTTTCCTTCCTTTTTTACAATGTGTTTTAATACTGTGTTAAGCTGTTAAAAAAAGACATTATAGCCTTCCTTAGGTTCTCTTCTTGGTGGCATTGCCACCACTGAGTTATTATGTAAATTTTTGCAATCTGGTTAGCTCCTTCCGTCTCTTTTCTTAACAAAAGGGGTCTGCAAGTGCTAATCAAAATGTTGCAATTTACATATTAATGAAGTTTTCGTAATGGCATTTGCTTCATATGCAATATGAATGGCATGGAGACTTTTCACTCTTCTTTTGAGTAACCATTACATTTTGATTTTCTGAGGTACATTTGAAAACAAACCGTAAGTGCATCACAGTGTATCTCTCTCTATATATCAATATTTCTATATATCTTCATTATCAGTGATACTCTCGAGCATTTGAAGCTTAAACATAGCATCACTTGTGCCTGCGGACTCTCATTATTTACTCACATTCCCTTGAACACTTTTGTTGCAATCATTCAGCAAAATACTAAAGGCACACTTTTCTGCTGAGACTGCTGAGCACAAATAAGTAGTTAATCATTTTTGTGGTATAAAAAAAAAAAGAAAAAAGAGGGGGAGGGGGATGATGAGAGAGGGAGAGACATAAAGTTTTAAAAATACCACAACCCACTCCTATGAAAAGTTGAAAGGTAAAAAATTGCCCTGCCAGGATAAATGTCACGTTAAAAAAAGCTGGATAGGGAAGCACATTGAGGTGCCATTTTCCATTCTATTTTGCTGTTATTTTAAAATATGGCGACCACACAAACTGTGCTCAGTATTAGAAGTTTAAAGCTTTCTAATTAATGATCTGGGATCACATCTATCTGCGAAACAATATAGTGGACTGTATCAAATTCTGCTTTCAGTTGAATAGCTAAATGTGAACAAAGTTATGTCCCTTAAATTCCTGATGGAAGTTGTTAGGGAATACCAAACAATACGTGGTGTTCCAAATGATAAATTGTCATCCATATTAAAATGGAATCTCCAGTTGTTTTTTTATAGATTCCAATCAAGGGATCTTGTTCAGTTCTTTTCAGTTAGACTGAAGAGCTCTTTACCAAATTTTTGTTCCTTGCTGAAAAATGGACATGAGGTTAAATGTCTGTTTGCTAAACTAAATAGATCATGTGGAATCCCTCAAAAGAATCCATTTTCTTTAACCATTTTATTTATTCTTATTTGAACCTTCTCCAGTATTTAACTATTTTCTTCAGGAGTTGACTCTAAACTTGAGCATTCCAGAAATGTTTATTCTCAGTGATAGAAAAATCTATACTACTCATTAGTTTCCCAGGCTTCTGCTCTAAACAATCCCATTTGGCATTTTTTGGCCATAATATCTAGTGGGAGCTCATTTTCAATGGGATAACCACTGTGACTCAGCTTCCTGAATTCGTAACTCTGTGAGACTTTTTTTATGATGTTCTCAACACTTCAAGATAAAAGATTCTTTGTCAGGATGAGAGCTAATATTGGATTACTTCCATGCTGCATGCAAAATATTTTGAGCTTGGAACAAAATGTATAGATGGCAATCTTTAAGATATTTGAATCTTATAGCATGAAACTTTAAACATTACTCAGATTTAAGACCCAACAGAACACAGATTTACCTGTTTTTTTAATAAAACAGTTTCAGTGTAATAGATGTTCACAGTACTTTACTGTCATCTCTGCTTGAGGATAAGTTAGTGCTTTATCTGAGAACACTGGCCCAGGAGATTACAAATAATTTCTCTCCAAATTTTCAGGAACGAAAAATGAGAAATTATATTTTTGTACAGAATTTCACTCCTTCTCTCCACTTACTCACTCAATCCACAGCTTGTCTTTTAGGGTCTAATCCAAAGCCTACAGAGCCAACATATTAACCAGGCTTTAATGGAAAATTTGATTTGCACAGAGCATGCTTTTTATCATTGAAAAAGAGACCTAGTAATAGGTGTATCTGAAGCTTCATGACAAATACCTCAAAAGCAGACTGAAGACATGTAGGAATTATAGAGTGATATTAAGAAAAGGATAATTTACACTGAATTTCAGGAAAACACTAGAGAATGAGATTAATTCAGCTACACAGAATATTCCCAGGGGTGTTGGTAAGTGTTTCATTGCTTTGGGTATTTAGAACTAGTGCTAAAGAATAAATATATTTTCTTTTTTTAGTTCAAGGCATTTGAAACTGAAGTCATGCTCACTTCTATTTTTTGTTCTTTTTTGAAACTGACATATGATCAATATTTTTAATTTACTGAAATAATATTTGAAAAATGATAGATTTCAATAACTGTTGCAATCATATTTTCACTAAGCAGATCAGAATTAAACCAGAAAGAGCACAAAATAGTCAAAATGTAATATTAAGAATTTAATTCTATGTTTTTAAAAGTATATTTTTTCAACCAGAAAACCCACCCCATATGAAAAAACAGAGCACCTATATTTAGAACGAAATTAAGCAACGCTTTGGAGATCATTCCTGCTCTTCGCACTTCCTATCCAGTTCTCAATATTTTATTCCCTGAAGGGAGAGGCAGGGACAATGTACAATGCCAGTCACCATGCCAGTGTCTCATATTGTTGTGCAGGGGAAAGATGGAAAGTTTTTTGTGTACCTCTTCTCCTTGCCAAGACATCTTATAACCCAACCAGAAAGAGCCAACCCTTCTAGCCATGTGAAATTCTTACCAAAACCATCATAAGATTGAGGGCCATTTCACACATCCCACATACTTCAGAGACCAAAGAGATGATCTCTGAGAGGGGTTAACTGAAGCACAGCCATTGAAGAAATTGCACTTGAGCAGTTCATAAGCTGCATGCATCTCAAGAGTTGCAAGTTGGCCACCCTGATCTAACTCACTGCCAGCATCTAAAGCAGGAAGTAAAATAATGAGTATAATTCAGCACACGTATTGCATACAATATCTGATAAGAGAGAAGGAAGCACACACTGAAAATACAGCTTTTAAACTTGATTTTTCTTCATAAAGCCTGTGGGAGATTAATTCCAACCTTGTATAATTTCTATGAAGAATTCTGGCAAGATGTTAATCCATCCTCATTTTATGGTCAGTTTATTTATCTTTAAATTAGATGATACAGAAAATTACTTTTGTCAAAGGGTTTAGTGAGGGGAATGCTCTCCCCTGTAAAGAGAGAAGTTCTGGTGTTTTAGTGGCAGGTGAAGAAAAACTGTGGCTTTCTTTGCCATTTAGAACCAGAGGGGAGATATATATGTACATATATATATATATATATCTCAAAACAAAGCACTGCTTGGGAACTGAAATATGGTGTTTAGTACTATTAGAAGAGCCAGCTCACCTTTTGTCAATGCTCCCCTTATTCTTTTCCAAGCAAATCTCAGGTACAGCCGAGGAACTATGTCCTTCCAGGGCTGGTATTGGTAGGCAGCTTGCATGCAGCCAACTTTGGTGTGAGGATAAGGTATTTTACAAGCAAAGACTTGGATCATTCTCTGAAAGCTGGCATCCATGCCCAGGAACCCTCCTGTTCACATTCAGCTTACTAGCACAGATATAAGCATATAGTTCTTCCAAGGATGAGAAGGGTGTGGGAAATGCTGGTTTATTTTCATAAAACTTATCTCACACTTTTTTTCTAGGATTCACCCACCTTTTGAGCAAATCGGGTGTTTTTTCCTGTCTGTGATGTACTCCTGAATCCTTTTTTTTTTTCTTCATTTTTTATGCCTTTGGTGGCTTTTTCAAATACATCCCAACTGGAACAAGGGTTTGCACGAATGCTACGAAACAAAGAATTAACCTTCTAAAGTAGATTTCACTCTGATTCTATGCAGTGGTGGAAGTATTATTCTCAAAACAGAAAGGCTCATTTTGAGGCATATCAATAATCTTTTGCAGTTGTTTTGTATTCCAGAAGGCATAGCATATATTCCAAATCCTGGAAAACAAATGACAAACCTTCTGCGGTGAATGACAGGGAAACATCAAACACGACAGTATAGGTACCTGGAAAAACAAAACATAAAGTGTTTTGTGGAGAGTTCTCAATCAAGTATCCCTAAAGAGAACAAATTCACTGATCCATACTGTCTCTGTTACTTCTTATCCCAGATCAAATGGCCCAACAGAATTCTTTGTACAGATACTTAAAAAGGCATTACAGACAAAATGATTTTGAACCCAGCAAAACTGCCTTGCAGATTTTCTATTTTTGTACAGATCTGCACTACTGTCTGCCTCTCAGAAAACTCCAGCAGAGTTCCTTCTATAACATCAGTTATCTATCAGATTTGATCTGCTTAGAACAGATTTACCAAAGAAGTGGAAGCAGAGCAGCAAAAGGTTTAAAAGCATTCCCCGGGAAATATACTCTACAGGGCATCAGCATGAAATTACAGGGGAGGAAGGAAATGGGAGAGAAGCATATTTCTAGGAAGGTGTTGCATCTGTGACATGCCTGGCTGAGGTATGGGAGTGAACAATAAAGATCCACGCTGGCCAGCTGTTACCCAAGAAAGGCTCAAATAATTTAAGCACTCCATTTGTGCGAGTATTGTAAAGATTAAAAGGTGTATGGTAGAGAAGCGGTAGAAGTGGCAGAGAACAGACAGAATAGTGGGGTATGGCGGGGAACCTAGATCTGTAGTGCTGAGAGGATCCTGGCTGGTAAAAGCAAGTTAGAAACTAACGAAGCTCTCCAAGTTTAGGAATTACAGGATATTGTGGTATGTGTAACCAGTTCTGTAAAGAGCTGCAAGAGAAGATAACATAAACCCGGACCACCTGTGTTGACAGTTTTCCTTGCCATGGGAATTTTATTCCCCACTAAGTGTGAAAACATATCTAATATCAAATCCACCTCTGGAATAGGAATTTAAAAGTTGCCAATAAACATATTGCTTACTTCTATTACCTACCCTTCTTACCTCGTAAAGATAAATACATGATTTGAAACTAGGTGCCGCGGCATCGGAATGAGTCCTAGATTCCTCTCTGCTTTTACTTGTAATGAAAGACAATGCCATGCTTCAATGAAATCAAGTTTGGAGTCCAGCCAGAAACTTCTTCTGTGCTGTAATTTCATTTCATTTAAGAGAAAGTTGCTTTTAGTTATAGCATTGCAGATATGGCCAGGAACATGAAGAAGAAAATATGTCATTGCCTCACACTTAGAAACAAGCAATAGATGTCATTGTTCTAGAAATACTAGGATACTGTATAGTCTTGGGGTGAACAGCAATGGTAGTCTATTAATATACTCTCCTTGTAAATTAGCAGAAGCTCTCATGTTTTCACATTTTAAAAATTGGCATGTCTAATTTAGGAGCAGTGAGGAAATATGGAACAAAATGTCAGTGGGGGAAATGTGATGTTTGGCATTTATGGTAAGGATTTGAAAAAGACAGTTTACCTGGAACCCTGAATGAACAGGTTCAGTTTAAAACATTTGTCAATCTCCCAGTTTGAGCTGGGAAATACAGCCCTCTGACTTGGCTCTACATTTCAAATATATGAGCAAGCAGAGAAGTATTTTGGGTCCATATGTCTGGAGACCAGTTACTGTCCAAAACAATCACTTTCTCCTCTTTTTCTAACACTTACTTCCCAAGTAAAGCTAAAAAGCCTATTTCAAGTCACCTCACACCAGCTGTTAACAGAAATTTCTTGCTTTTCTATGGTATTTGTGTTGGAAACAATTGCCAAGGTGTCCAGACTGTTGAATCACAGGGAAGTTGAGATTTAACCTTGGCAGAAAGCCATGTGATTGACATTTCCACTGCCAGAGTTTGTCCAAGTCATTTCAAGAGCCAACTAGATTTCATTTTACCTTATCTGTGGGTTATCATTCTTATAAGAATCATCTCATTCCAGCGGGATCTTGATTTAAGGCTTTAAAAGTCAGCTGGGCTCAAACTGATTTTGCAAGGTCACAAACATTGCAGGTTTGCTCCATAATAAGGAATTAGAAGATTGAGTGCCAGTCCTTTCAAGGTCCTAGCAACAGTTAGATGTGCCTCTCAGTCTCATTCTCAATTAGGGCAATTTTTAAGGCTGTCAGCAGCTCACAATTTTTTCTCATGGTTCTCACCTCAATATTTTTTCCAGGTGCACAATCCTGACAAAAATTTGCTTCCCTTCCATTTGCAAGCTACTTGGACAGCCTTCCTTTGTGTTATATTTAGATAAGTATATATTCCAAATTTTCACCCAATCAGATAAAATTTCCCTTTCCAAAAAATGTCTGCTGCTGTAATTCACTATATCTCAACCATGGGGGCACATAAGATGCAATGCCTGCTTGCACCATGCTTGCATATGAAGGATCTGCCGTGCAAAATTGTTACCATGTTTGATTTAATTGCCAATTGTTTTATTAATTGACAATAATTAGTTATTGTCAAATATATTGCTGCTTTTTACACTAAGCCATTCCCCAGGGAATGAACTGAAGCAATGAACTGTTGGCAAGTAATTGCAGGACATAGCTTTAATGGGTTTACTATGAAAACACTGTGAGTTAACATGCAGATTTTACCTTTCAATATACCCCTTTGGCTAGTGACTTTTTTATTAATTTCATTGAAAGAAGGTAGCTCACACAAAATCCTAGGCAAGTAGTCATCATACATGTGTGAACTGCCCCTGAGATGCAGAAGTCTCACTGCAAGTGCAGCTCAGAATTGATGCAGACTGCATGCATATGAGCAATAAATGTGATTATGGGGTCCTGGAGTGCACTTCTTGTAGGTTTATCTAAGTCAGATCAATTGTATGGAGCAAGCACTGCATGGCTAATCAGTCCCAGACATGTGAAACACTATTAATATGTCATGTTACGTGAGCACCTTCTTCTGTGTTAGCAATCTGACACAGAAGGCAGAGAGCCTTTTACCTAATAGAAATTCTTTTTTTCATTTTTAATTTCTAGTATTGGATAGCAAATTTTAGTTGGATGTCTCATGCCGACACGCAGCTCTACATACATGAGGTATGTTATGTGAGGTAATGGCATTTACAGGGGAGAAAAAAGACAATCCTGTCAAACCTTAACTTTTGAGGTAGCAGCTACCAGTTATTTTTAAGTGTCTTAGTTTATCTTTACCATTGCTAATTTTTACTGCTAGCTGTCTCCTCCTTTAGTTGTCCCACTAATTGCTACACATAAGATGCTCCTTAAGAACAAAAGAAAAGAAACTGCAAGGAAATGTTTTATTAACATTGTTGCAGAAACTTGAAGGAATGAGGCAAATCTGTATAATCCAAATTACTGAAAAGATGCTCTTTAACCAAAGGAGCCAAGAAGCTACGTAAAGTTTTATTTTAATAATGACTGTGAAACAGCAAAATTATTACTACTACTTACTATTTGCATTGCAGTAATATCAACAACAAAAAGTTACAAATCCTTCCCCCCAGAGCTTTGGTCCCAGTCCAGCCATGCACTTAAATAAATATACAGCTTCAAGTAAACCTACTGAACTCAAAATGCAACTCACGTGCTTCAAGTTAAGCAATGTGTTTAATGACTTTCCTGGGTCAGGAGCTTAAAACCTATGAATCTCTTTTTGGAGCTTAGCAATGTTCAGCTATGAGATGCTTTATCTAATGAAGAATAAAAAAGGAAGCTTCATTTGTATTTTTCCTTCAGTCTTTTCCAGTAAGAGTAATTTCCATTTAGTTAGCAAATGGCTTCCGCCTAAAAAGTGCCCCACAAACATACATGTCAGGGACTTGTACTGGATCATAAATATAACTATCCATAATATAGCCATCCAGGGATAGTCCTGTTATTTATTATATACCATAAAGAACATCTTCTTCCCATCACTTTGAATTACCCTTGATGTCATGCTATGTACCTTCAGCAGGGCACTACTCTTTTGTTTGAAAAGGTCACTGAAACCAAATACGATGAACGAGCTGAAGTCTGGCCAGTAGCTTGTATTGCAAACAATAGCATTTCAATTCCAATTTCCCTATGGAGATGCCTCTATAGCTTGCTTGTCTTTTCTGGTGCCATTACATGCAGTCAGGAATTCAAGGACCGTTAAACAATAAAACCCCCTTTTTGTCACTTGTGTCTTCAATTTCCTATAGCTGTTATTATTTGTCATCCATTTCCTCTTACTCACACAAGCATGCACTTTAGCCTACTTGTGGCAGCTTCAGAAACTGAGGGGCTATCAAGGCCGTATTCACTATTACAAAGTTTTCTGAAGACAAAATGGTGCAAACTCTCTGGATGCTAATAAAAAAATAGTAATTTTGGTGTTCTAACTAAATAAGTCAACTGACATTTTCATCTGATCCAGTAACATGACAGCTTCTGATCCTATTGCAAACAATTCCTTAAAATTTGCTTTGCTTACAGATATGTTACCAGTAGTAAACTGTGCTAGAATGACCACTATTACGACTAGCTAGTGTTCATCAGTCACATGGAAGAAGAGGTAGCCCATACTTACAAAACCTGAAGATGCTACTAGGTGGGGTTCAGGCCAGAGACACTACATGGGAATACAACTGGTTGAGTATTATAAGCATTTTCACATCTCTCGGAGATATTCTGTACTTTCTTTTTGATTAGATTCAAAGAACCTTTTAGTTCAGTGTGTGTCAGTCAATAATTCATACTCATGACTGAAACACAACTACTCAAGGATTTTAGTAAGAGACTCAACTGACACTAGATGTAATTTGACAGGGTGAGGTGCAGTGTCTAACTGGGTCGTGAAGCCTTTGTAAGGTAGCTATTTATCATCATTAAAGGATTTTTGTATCCTCAGTGAGCCATATACTATAGAAAGTAGAAGTCAATGTGTGCAAGCAGCTGGAGAAAGCTCAGGATGTGGAACTGGCAAAGCAAGTGGAATGACAAGCTCCATGCATAAGCTCCTGCTCAGTGCAGTCCTCAGCGGCAAAGCCAGGCTCCAACACTTAGGAATCACTTTCTCAAGTGAAATCACTGGCTGAGTCATCATGCTGTATTTCCAGAATTACCTTGATATTTTATTTGTGTGTTCCTGAAACATACTGCTTCCTTAGGCACAAACCCTGATGCTGCATGCGAAAGAGCCCCAATTTAAGAGAAAGGGAACATATTATCAGGTAGAATGAATAAAGAGTAAGATATTTATACGAATAACAAACAACTTGCTAATAGTCTGTAAGTCTGATTTTCCAGACACTACAGTGAATATTTATATATGAATCTGGCTTCTAACTGAAACAGTAATTCTGCAACAGTCACTTAACTCCAGGATTACTATTGCGCAGGTAGCAGTCCTTGACCAAAAAGACTCTACACCTGTTGAACAGCTATATGTTCAGTACTCTACAACATTGTGAGAGTGCTGGTGAAGGCAAAAGTCTTCTGAAACCTCAGTACCATTCTGCTGTTTGACAGACAGAGAAAACCCCTTCCTCAAGACCCGTGTAAACCATATGTGATGGTGTGCTCCCCTCCCCCACCTCCCCCAACCTGACCTGTATTTCCCATAGCCCTGCTAAAGTGATAACCACCAGTGGTGGTCTGGTCGTGATGGCTGCATCTGGCTCAAAGTGGATTTGGGGGAGACAGATAACAACACAATAGCCAAGGGCTAAATTGAACAATGTGCCCACCTAACCACAGTGCTGGTCAATGTCTGACTCAAGCCAGATCTGGAAGAAACTAACACCTGTAGTCAGTATGTAAATATGTCTATGCGTCAATCATCTTACTCCATAAATAGTGGACAGCCCAGGGCCCACTGAGTTCTCCTGCACAGCAGTGGGCTGCACACCAGGATATCCCCTTGAGTAGGGACACCTCTCAAGGTTACTCCTCAAGGTTGAGAGATTCCTTGCCGCAACAGATTCTCGATAAGTGATTAATAGCATGCTAAACTTTGAAATCTTAGCTAAGTGATATAAAGGATTGATTATGCATATATAATCCTTTAGATATAAACCATTGACCAAGTCGGGGACTGGGAGTGCATCCAGACACGCCTAGACTCCTCTCTGAGAAGGAGTTTAGAATGCAAGGGGGTCCTTTCTGAACCTCGTGACTCAACGGGAGGGTGTCCCTGACAGTTTTGTCTGACCCTGTCCTCTATGCAGCAAATATCAAGTGAATATTGCCATCAAATCTTGTTAAACCACTGTTGCATTTACTATCAAACTTTGTTAATCGCTGTTTTATATCAATAAACATATTGCTACTTCTCTCTTACGAGTGAAGTGCGTCACTCCATCCGTGACACCATATCATCAGGCTTTTAGAAAATTTACTGAAGAGAAGGAAAGAAAAGAACTGAAAAAAAGAAATACATCATAAAGATGATTACAAGCAAAATCTGTCTCAAAATCTAAATTACTTTGACATATTTGTTTGGACACTTCTGTTTGGCTGGTCTTAATCCAGGATCGTGTTCCTTCGGTAGTAACCTTTTCACTGATATTTTCCAGAAACTATTTGAGCAATTTGAAAACCACAAAATCATCACACAAAAAAGTAGCACTACCTCTGATGAAGAAAAATTGACCTGAAAGCTTCAGTCCCGCTTTCAAAAGTGATGTGTAATATGTCAAAGCCAGAAGCAATGTGTTTCAGCAGCATCTGACGCGAGGAGCCGAGCTGTGGCCACACAGAGCCCCACAGAAGGGTCAGCTCATCTTACCCCTCTGCCACAGCCAGAACAGAGGAAGGGGCAAGTGCAAACCATATATCTAGAAGCACCACCTCATGAAATGGTGGGAACAGGCTCAGTCTTCAAAGGAAAAGGATAAGAATATCTTTGCCTTCTTCACCAAGATAAGTACTTCATGAAATTAATCACTGTCAAGGGTGAAAATGGTATACATTAAAAAAATAAAATTATGTCAATTCTTTCTATACTGAATGCAGACAATACCACATAATAAAAACTGTGGAAAAAATGACAATTGAATTAAGCAATACCAGACTCTCATAAATTTATGTTACTTGTCTCTAAAGAAATTAAGTACCACAGCATGCTCCATCAATGAACCTACACATTTTTGCTAATATTTTTCCATAATTGATGTCTCAGACCTATCTCAGACTAATGACATTATGTTTGCAGGTTTCTAGTGCTCTCATCAAGGAACTTGGAAAGTAATTTACTGAAGACTTCATCTGTTTCTGTCTTCATTTTCTTGAACTTTCATAGCTATGAATTATTTGCATTCTAGTATTTCTCTTTCCTCAAGGAACTAGAAATTTTCCTTTATGATCAGGTCTACATCATGAAGACCATGGCCCTGAATCATTTAAGAACATAAACTTGTTCTTAGCTTCAAGTAGATGAGTGGTCTTCTGAAACTGCTGGAAACATTTATAATTTTAAGTCATACCTGTGTTTTACAAGCTGGCGTCCAAATTTTTTCTCTTGGAGTGTACAAGTCAGCCAGTGGCAGGAGCACAGAAGGAAGGATGGAAGGACAGAAAGAAGGCAGGATAGAAGGAAGCCCATTTGTAGCCTAGGCATACAGGTTGAGTTCTGTATGACATGAACATGAATGTGGTCTCTCCCCGAGTGAGTGTGACCAGGTCCTCGCCTCCTCAGATATCCCAAATTATTCCACATGTTCCTGGTTCCTACAGGAACCCTAGACCCCCTCCTGCAAACTATTCCAGTTAGGTGGAAACCTGTGCCACAGCTAGCTTCACTGTAGCTGGGAAAAGTGCCTGCCAATGTGGAAGGGTTTGTAAAACTGGAGGATTAATTTCCTTCCTATTCTCTTACTTTGCTGAGCCATTTTATTATGTCCCCCTGCCTATAATCAGAATTTGGCAATCCAATAAGAATGGGAACAGAGAGACAGAGAACTGTCAATCAAAAAGACTTTTAATTTCACCAGTGCTACCAATTCGTTCTGCACCAGCCTTAGCTCATCTCTGCCTCTGCTTCCCTGTCTGTAAAATGGAGTTAGGATTACTCCCCTGCATCTGTTAGCAGGTAGTGCAGAGCTCTGAATGTGTTAAATGCAACGCTAAGTGTTGATAATTGGTTTAATTAGGAAATGTAATCCTTGCTCTGAGCAGCTTGCCATCTCCCGTCTCTTCTCAAAATCTGTTATTTTATTAGACTTTTTTTGGTTCCCCAATCTCCCTTTTAAGTAGATCGCTTTCCCATTTTATTTTTCATTTACTGTAGAAACAGCAGCAGAATCCTTTGTTAGTTGAAATACCCTTTACAATTCAACATTCAGTACTTCTAATTATGTTCTTGACTTGCTTATGCTTATTTTTAGAGATTTCCCAATCCACCCCTCACTACTTTTTGTATATATTTTTAAAGAAGCCTTCTGTTTATAATTATTTTTACATTGCCACTTAAACAAACTTGCATCTGTTGCCTTTTTTCCCTCTAGACTGAACGAGGATGGATTTTAATTGCATCACCAACTGTTTCTAAAACACTTCCTAGAGTCTCCACTAGATTCCCTCTGCATAATAAAATCTTGACCAATAAAGTACTAACCAAAACCTGTTAGGGCATTTCATGTTTTCTCAAACTCAGCTTTCCTGTGGTCCAGAATGCTCACTTTGCTTCCACCAACCCCCAAGAATATTTTGAACTAATGATATTGTAATGTCCTGGGTGTTTCTTTGCTTCAGTCCTATTAATCATACTTGGTATATTTTCTAGGACTTGGTCCAAAACAGCCTTTAACCATCTGAATGCTTCAATAAGCTGTGGAAGAAAGCAATCCTGAAATACCTCTCAAAATGTGTTCCTCCTCTTCATTTTTGCATTGAGTGGCATCCAAATCAACATCTGAGTAATTAAAACTCTGCCAGGATCAAATATCCTGCCTTGTTATAGGATCCTCCAACGTATAAAAACATTTGCTGATTCTGTGTTATTTTACTTTAACTGTCCTAGAGATGTAAACTCTGTCTGTAGCATCCTAGAATCAACTTACCATTTTATGGCTCTAATTCCTATACAGATTTCTGTATCAGCCATAATATTTCTTTTCACAAATCAATGTTCTGCCTAACCAGTTCACTTACCTACTGCTTTAATTTACTTAATCCCTTGGCAGATTCTGTATTTTTCATATTATAAGATATGTCTTTGTAAAATTATTTAAAAATGTATCCTACTTACAAAATTATAAATACACAAAAAGCATGCAAAATATAAAAGCATAATATAAGTGCACAGAAACATATTGGCAAGATGCATACAAACAACAGAAAAGAATTTGAGTAACTGCTTCAGAATTGAATTTGATAGCCATGCGAAAGTCTGCCTAACTTCCTTAGTCGAGTTACAGATTTTGTAGTCACAGGCTCATGATTCTCCCTTGCTGCCAGTACAAATGCTGTTGGTAGAGATGGTTATCTGTTTACCCTTTCAAGTGGAAAATGGGTCTTGATAGATCAGACAAACTGAGAAGCAGAGATCAGAAAACAGTTTGATTAGATTTTTAGATCTCAGAGTCATTGAAAAATGGGGGTGCAGCTCTCGGTGCAAGGCACCAGTGAGGGAGTTGGCGTATGGAGAGAGGAATACCAGTGATAAGAAAAATATCCCAGTCACTGAAGTAAGGCAGTAACTGAAAGCTGTCTCAGGCAGCAGAAGAGTGCAAAACCAGCTGGAATTGCAGGGAAGTTACCTGGATAGGTAGGATGAAAAGCCTGCACAAAATCAAGGGTCTTTGTGCAGGATTCAGCACAGAATGAGACAAATTTCAGAGGCTGATAAAAATGGTTGGAATTATATACTCTGTGATCACATGATTCTTCCCTAAATTAAAGCTTTTTTCTTTTTTCATTTCACCTACCATCAGCAAATAAGAGAAAATTATTTTATACTCCCTTTCATTTTTACAGATACAATTCTATACATGAATTTCTAAAATATTTCAGTTGCATATTTCCCATGTGATATTCATTTCAGGAATCACAACAAACTGCAGCAGGTCCATCCTTCTAATTTCTCTCAACTCACTAATCAACCTTCTCATTATCTTCACTATCATTTGGCCTGTGCTGAATAATCATTTTCCAATTAGCCTTATGCTTCTGACTTAAATGGTTATCCAAACGCAAATCATTTAGCTCTATTCTAGCAGAACTTCCATAGTGTCCATCTTGGTTTATGACATAATCCCCTTCTTTTCTTCCTTCACTGCATGCATCCGCTTCTTCTGAGTTACCTGCAAATGGCTACAAAACCTTTAGCCACTTGGACAGTGAAGTTTTTTATATCATGTTTCTAACTAGTGTCTTCTTAGAATCCAGTGATAGTAATGGATTTGGAAATAAAGCTTCAGATGAGTTCTGAATTTCAGGGAACTATCAGATCATTCACATTAGGACCCACATGTCCCAAACTGATGGCACCACCTTAGCTTTTAAAGCTTTAAAATCCCCATGTGTTCTATGGGAAAAGAACAGCTTAGAAATACACTCAGGGAATTTCAGCACTGGGGACTCCCTACTTGGGATATCCCATGTGGGGCAGGATGAATATATGGGTTACCATTGCATTCCTCTGTAATGGCTTAAATTGGAGTACAGAAAACCTATGGAAAGATTTAACATTGTGGCCTTTGAGGAACTAGCTCTTGCCCAAAGCATATTCTCCTGAGCCCAGTATCCAGCTACACAGGGCACAACTGAGATGTGTAGCTGCCCTCGACTATGAGGATGCCAGACCAGCATCGGTACAAACAAAGCAGAGCCAGAAATGTGTCCACTTGCTTCTTTGAACCCAGTCTTCTTCACAATGATCCACCAAAACCAATTTGGTGTCTTTACATTGAAGTCAGCTCTTCTCTTGATGGCACGTGGGTGCACAGCAGTGCCTGGAGAGGAGCACCAGAGCCTAGATGGATAGGCAGCCTTTTTTTCCCTATTCCAGAGCTTGATCATCCATGGTCTACCATCCATGCTCCTTCATCACACCTTTTCACTTTATTTTGGTTTAACCAACCAGAATGCTGATAGCAGTCTCAAATATAATGGAAAAAAAAATGATAAATGTCTCAAATATAAATATCTTCCATGGAGCTTAGTTCACTTCTTCCAGAAAAAAATGGAGGGAAAAAAAAAAAAAGCAGATTGAAAAAAAATAATTGAACTTTGCCTTTAATCTACCCTAGTTAAATCAAATAATTTGCCAGGTGCTGAGAAAAATGCTAGCTGGTAAGGAAGAATCATCAGGGCTCCTTCTTTTTATCACTGGCCTTTGTTTACATGATGATCATGGTGTAGACAAGACCACGGAGCTCTCAGTCTGCAGATGACCTGAAAATGACATTAATTGTCCACATTGTGTTTTTTACCTATGCTGGCAAATTATCCACATCAGGTAGATGAATACTTATAATACCAAAATGTTACTGTCCTTGAAACTCTCAGTGTCTTAGTCATTTTAATTCAATGTGTACATTGGGGTTAAGGATACAGAGAAGGAGGTGTTCCTCTGCTTTTATATTAATTAAAATAGCTGTGTATTTATTTTGATGTTAATATTCAGGCTACCTGACATTTTAGAAAAAATATATATTTCTCTTTTCAAGTACAAGCTTTTTTCCTTAAAAAAAAAAATAGTTTATTTTTTGTCATTTTCTGGAGGCTTTGTGAACTTTATTTTAAACAATCAGTATTTCTCCTTTCTTTTTCTCCCACAGATTTTTTTTCCTAAGTGAAAAAAAGTGAAATACGGAGATGAAAAAGAACAGGGAAGAAAAATAAAAGGAAAAGAAGAATCACCTCTTATTAAAGATGCATTGTCTTTTTTTTTCCTAAATAAGTTCCTTTCCCCTCCCTGGAATATTTAATATTGATTACAGCTTTTACCTTGATTTTTTATAGCCAAACAGGAAAAAAAAATCCTCTTTTTAGCCTTTGGATGGGTCTCTTCTGCAAAATACAGACACCGGGAAAAATATTTTACACATGATGCCCCCTCTAATTGTTATAGCTGTCTTGTTGCAAAGGATGGAAGGTGCTTGTCTACCTTTGATGAAAGAAAAGGAAGGAGTGAAAGAGGAAGAAAGACATCTGGATTACCTTCACATTATACAGTATTATCATTTGAAAGCCTTGTCATTTCAGCAAACTTATTTTAGTTAATTCTCAATTTTCCCAAAACAGGAGAACACAGTCCAGAGAGGTGGCACAGATACAGGAGGTCCTTACTCATTTTCAGCACTCTGAGTGATAAGGCTTAGCAAAAGTCTTTCCGAGATGATTAATGGCAGATTTGACTCTGGGAGGTAATTATAGGTTTTGACAAGAAGTTTGAGACTTTGGGGATGAAAGTGACTGTGAAGGTTTCACTGAGGAAACCAACCCCTGACAGGCACAACATGCTCATTACAGAAATTTTGAAAAAGCAGAAGAGATCTATAAAATAAGCTAGATACAGAAGAACATATTTTTATTAACCCCACTGCTGCTGATGGCAGATGCATCCTCCTTGTTGTTTGGGGACTAAAGTGATTTGTAACCTCAGTAACTGCAGTCTTTTCAAGATGCAGAGGTTCAGTTGCTTGTGGACTCCCTCCCATCCTCCCTCCTTCACCCTTTTTCTTTTGAGGGTTAGGCGGGGGGAGTGGAGGGAGGGAATATTAGATAAATAGTGTCATGAAAAATAAATTATGACTGATCAGAAAGTTCTTCCCCTAATGCAACTAGTTATATTTGCTGCTATAATTTTTTTTTTTTGGGGGGGGGGGGGGGGGCAGCAGTGCTATGAATAAAGAAAATACCAAAGTAGCGTATGCACTTCTGATTCTCAGAATACTTATTTTCAGTATTCTGAAATGTAATGTCTGAGAACTGGAGCAAAGCCTAATTAAAAGGACTTCCTCCAAGGAAAAGGTCCTTAAAGACAGCAGGGCTTCTGGTAGGAGCTCTTAGTGTCCACAAGTGCTTTAGGCTCTTCAGAGCAGCGTCTTTCAGCTGCATCAAACTACTGTCAGGATTGACCATTATGTTACTACAACTCAAATATACACTGACCAGGCTTTTACTGCAGACTCTCTGACTTCCCAGCTCTTTTGGCGATGGAGGGCGAACAGTCTGCATCACACAGCAGAGAGCAGAGCCATAATGTCAATTCAGAACAGAACTTTTCCCCAAAGAAATATTTTTTTCTTCCATTGAATAAGAGCACTGAAATAGAATCCAGCTCTAGGAAAGGGCCATGAAAAGACTTATTGTCAAATCTAAATGTATTTACGATTCATACACTCCTTTATACGTTTTGCCATTATCAGGTACAGACCTTGTTTCAGTAGTACCTTCTGGCTCCTTTGTGCCTTTTTGTCAACTTAAAGCAGCTGTAAACCTGCCTGCTCTAGCCAATTAAGTTGTTTTGTATTTCTGGAGTGGCACAAAGGAAACCCACCCCTCCTTCTCTGTTTGGTTTAATAAAATAGGGATATATGGGGCACATAAGAATCGCAACAGTTGGAATGGAACAAGAGTCACGGGCCAGATTCCTGAGCTGCAATAAAACAGTAGTAATCCAAGGGAGAGATGGCAAATTATGCTAGCTGGAAGTCTGCCTCTGAGATTCCACAAACGCTGTTCTGTCAGAAAATAAAATGACATTATTAGGCTGCCTGTCACCAACATTCCCCAAAATATATCTTCTCAAACCATTTGTGGAAATCTGTGGAAAAGGGGCATATGCCTGAGTTAATTTTTATGAGATTATTTGTATTACTTCATATTAATTGTGAACAAATGCCCCAGTGAAGCAGGGGCTTATCAAGACAGCCTGGGAACCGTCACATACCAAGAAGAAATGCCCCGGACCAGGGAGTCAGCATGGGGCCATTTTTCTTCCCTTCAAAGCCTTGTTCTGAGGTTTTGAGTAAAAATCAAATCAGAAATTTGGCCTGGACTTCAGACAAGGAATATATCTAACCTGCAACATATAATGAAAACCTTAATAAGTAGAAGTGAGGTGAGTAGCAGAGCTGCTCCCAGCGAGGCAACAGGAATTTTGCTTTTCCAGGCAGAATTGAGTCCTTATTGTTACTATCCAAACTCTACCGCATTGAAAAAGTCTGTCATGTAGATTACCTCACTATAGTTAGGCACATAACATAAGCCAAGATTCATTTAACCTAAATTCAGATATCTGCAATATAGAAATTTCCCCTTGAGCTAACTACCTTAGCATCGCACTGCTTTAGGATAAAGTTTATCAGTGTCTAGAAATGCCTATTTCACTGGTGTCCTCTACATTTCAGTTAGATAAAACCTGGTATTGGCCTCCTGGTCTTCCACTGGGATCAGCAATGAGAGCAAGCAAGATGATCTAGAGAGCAATCCAGAGCATTTGTGACTGGAATTGTCCTTGTGTGTTTCCTGTCTCTCTCTGTAGTGATGGAAAGGGAGCCAAAACTGGTGGCTATTATGAAATAAACACTTTGAGAGTGAGGCTCACCTCACATAAGATCCTCAGTTACATGTCTGGAATTACGTAGAAGGCATCTGGGATTATAAATTTCTGTTTGACAGGGATTTGTGGATATACTTTCACTCATGTATGTTAAATTAATGGTTTGTCTTTATAGAAAACACAAGAGGAAAAAGAGTAGATGGAGTACTATAGCACCTAAATTTTTTTGTGACTCACCTATAACATTTAGTTTCACCTTCACTCCACAGTGAAAGAAGCAGCTACTGGAAGATCATCGTCTCAGGACTGGGCAGGTGAACCTCAGGAAAAGGCAGATCACACCATACAGAGTAAATGATGTAAAACACGAAGCCTCGATGGTGAACTTAGTTAAAAACCTGCAAGAGAAAAACATTTGAAATTTTAGCGGAAGCTATTTCATTCCATATCTGCAGTAGCTTTTCACAGTTGAACCATATGTTCTTTGAAAGCAACTTCAATGTTATATGCCTGAGAATTGGCAGAAACCGACATTTACATCTGTACATAAAATGCTCATGTACGAATTGCTTGTGTTTTCATGCAGCCAGGGCACAAAGTACCATGGGATTCACGAGGCCAATTGCAGCTAATCAGGGATCAGATAAAAAGCATCCCATTTATTTCAGCAGAGTTAGAGTACATAGCTCCATTTCTAAATAATCACTGTCAAGACTTAAAATAAAAACTCAGAAAGACATCTGTCAAATAAAATTTTAATAACATATGAATCAGAATAAGTTGTGGCTTATTGTTTGAATATTCCAATAGTAGAAAAAGAGGTTAAAATCAAATAAATTATTCATTGAGACTAGTTGCTCATCTCTAGTATCTCTCTGTATAATTTAAACAAAAACAAAGGTGTGCCACAGAATAAAATGAGATTTTTTTAAATACTTCCTTGAATCTAGATGATGCAATTCCCTATCTCATTCAAAAATAATTATTAAACACATGAAAAAAATTACTAATGCATAAAAACCATATCCAGTTGGCAGATGACAAATACATTATTTATTGCTTCAAGTTATTGATGAGCTTTCATACCACCTCGTCATTCTGTTTTGCTCTGTCACTCATGAGCTATAAGACCATCAGTAACTCATAATAAATAATATATCCATAGCCAGTCCTTTGGGTAGCTACCCTTATTTACCTAGATATATGTACACAAATATGCACTTTCTCACCAAAAGTAATGGTCAGCACATTAAACAATGCTCATTTGCAAAGGTTTCAAACTTACAGGCAGAGAATGAAAAAAAGGGATTGAGGATATCACAATTTTTTTTGGCTATGTATTTTTTTTCATGCTAAGAATGCGTTGCTAGAATAATATGCAAATATAGAAGGTTATAATGGATCTGTTCAAATCATATTTACAATAATTCAAAATCATAATGAAAACCTATTTTAACAGATTTAATATAAACAAAGGGGACAAAATTAATACAGAGGTTGGTATGACTATTGAGCCAATGAGCTGTACACTTCTGTTTATGGATAATATTTGTAAAGGTTAAAATGGAAAGTAAATTCAAGATGTAAGTTAGTCTTATAAAAATTACAATTACACACATTATTGGACTGAACGGATGTCAGTACTAAGAATAGATGGATTCCGATACAATAGCATCATTTATAATAAGGAAATCTCTAATATCTTTTCATCCTATAACACAAATATTCCTGA
This sequence comes from Harpia harpyja, assembly GCF_026419915.1. Lineage (NCBI taxonomy): Eukaryota > Metazoa > Chordata > Aves > Accipitriformes > Accipitridae > Harpia > Harpia harpyja. The sequence goes on from NC_068947.1 coordinate 31,842,982, forward strand.
ATATTTGCACTGAAATGCTGATGCAGTGATCACTGATGAAAATGCCCTTTGTTTTGACCTGCGTGATATTTCAAAGTTATATACAATGCAGTTACTAAACCTTTTTTCAACTAGTGAAGTAAGAATTGGGCTGGTTCATGTCAAATATACAATAGTATTCAAAATGGTTAACCTGTTAACTTGAGTTCCAATTTGCATTTTCAAAAAGCAGCTGGAAGGGACCTTTTCTATATGCTTTGTCTTTGGGGAAAAAAATTGCTGGGGCCAGGTGCTAGAGCCTCCAACTCTATATGCTATGTGCTGGATTACACATTTTTCTATTATTCTATCCACCTTGTTTTTTAATTTATTATGCACAATCAGCATTTCTAAATGACTGAGAAGAAAACACAGGTATATTAGCTGCATAAACTAGATGACTTGATGAAATGTATAAGCAGGATGAACATGAACCATTGGTGCATTTTTTATTTTAAAAAGGCTAATATGATTGTACAACAATGCAAACCAAATATTTCCATAGGGAGATGCAATATTAACTCTATTGTGTAAGATTCTGACAACAATTTATGTAGAATACTATAGGCATACTTTGTGTAGTTCCAATCATGTACAGTCAAGGAAGATAGATTCAAACTGGAATAGAAAGAAAGAAGGGTGCCTAGGTTAATATGAGGACTAAAAGGGCTTCATTTGTTCACTTTAGAGAAAAAACTACTGTTCATGTAAGTCGAGATGTATATTTTGCAAATGTGCCTCTGCGTGTGTTATGGGAAGAGAGGGAAAAACATTCAAAAGAAAAGCTATTTACACTGAAAGACAGTGTAGTCTTTTGCACACAAACAAAGAGGAGGAAAACATGGCCAGGAATAATCTTGCACAGAAAATGAGTAGATTTCCAGAGGAGTGAAGTTTTTAAGCAAATTTCTAGTAGAAGTAATAGGCAGCACAAGGAGCCTAACTGAAAAGGGAATTCAGTGAATCTGTGAATGTCATTAGATAACACAAGGCAGGCTATGGCTGCCCTTGACAACCCCAGGAACCTTTCCTGTGCTCTTATAGACTACCACATGATTTCTCCTGAATAAAGACTAGCACAATTACATACAGAGCCACAAGGTCTCGGCCCTAAGTGAGCAGAGGAAAAAAGAAATAATTAAAAGAAGTGCCTACTAAAACCAAACCAAACAAACAAACCAACCCCCCCGAACCTCCCAGCTCTCAGCTGCTTTCTCAGAGCCCAGCACTGGAGCCATATGGTTAGCATCTTATCTTAGCAAGGCACAAAGAGCGACGGTACCAATTTATTCTTTTTGCATAGCACCTTTCGCCACAACTGAGAGGTGAGAGGCTGCTCACCAAGAAGTAACAAACACATATGGCTTTTACATATCAAAAGAGGTGCTTGTGGAAATGACAGTGACTCACATCAACTGAAATCAATAGGTATAGTAGCTGAATACAGAGAAATAAAGAGCTGCCATGCCAAAAATCCTCAGTGCTTCCCACTGACTTCAAAGACTTGCGTTAGGAGAAGGTCCAAATTAATTTCGTATGTGTTATTAAAGTTTTCCATCATCCAAGGCAGAGAGATGCCGAGGCCCCAGGGCTGCAGTGAGCTCTACGGCAGAGCGTGTGCACAGCCACTCTGAAGCTGGGGAGGATCCAAGCACCTCAATCCAGTCGTACACAATGGAGGTCTTTGCTTGACTGCCATGTAAGGCTCAGAGGCTGTCATATGCTGAAAATCAGAAACCAAACTCTACCTTAGCAGAGTGTAGCAACACAGTCCCCACATATGGGCTCATTTCACACAGTGTGCATAAAGAAACCAATTACAGCAGCAAGCCAGCTAAGTGTCTGGACTTTTTTTCCTAAGAAGAAAATGAGCTAGTTCAATCCCCCACAGAATCTCATTCTCCTCCTTTTAAAATCTGACATCTGCTGTCATGTCCCAAATTTTACACTAGGAAGCAGCAGCCTGGAATTTCTCAAATGTGTAAATTTTTCATATTGCACTGAGACTGCAACATCCTTACCTAACCAACTGGATCTATCTGTCACCTGCCAAGCAGCACTTGCAATCTGTTTACAGTCAACTGCAAGGAGATATATAAACTCCCCCAGATGAGGAAGATGTTGAATTTACACAGACAAGTGACAAATGAGCTCAGAATGAGAATGCATACAAGAATAGCCTACAGTATGCCATTATATCATGACATAAATATATTACAACTACTGCAACCAATGCCCATGGCAAATGTTTCCATGTGTTACCACCACTAGAGTAATTTCTCTCTGTCGCAGGTTTTTCCTTCTTTTCTTTTTTCCTTGAATGAGAGATTCATTCTAAAGTAATAATAAGAATAAAAATGTATCTATTAGAATGAGCAGACCGTACTGAATGGGTTTCAGAACAACAGTCTGATTATTGCAGTTAATGCATCTCATTTCTTGTGGATCAGTGTCCAGATACCAGTGATATGCTCCACCAGAAATATACACATATATACACCCTGTGGTAAGTTATAAGATGAGATAAACTATAATCTCACTATGTCTATCATTACATCTAGACTCCAATTATAATAAATAGAATAACCTACCATAGGCACCTGTAGAGTAATACAAAACAAAGCTTTCAGTATACATGAACGGCAGCCTTTCATAAAAGGAGTGGACTCTGCCTAAGTGTTAGCAAAGGATTCAAGCTTCCTTCTGTCAAGCAGCATTTCCACTTCTTTCAAAGCTTGAAAATCATGCCTCTGCAGAGAAACAAAACAGAAATCCTCTGGGCATAAGTGAAAACCTCCCTAATCCCTGAAAATGAAGCTTACATTGCAGGAGGTGTTGCATAGATCTTGGACTAATCCTCTGGAAGTGAAGGACTAACTTTGAAAACAAGGAAAAAGTGGCATCAACCATCGCAACTTCCCCAATCTCTACAGATTGTTATTGGAGATAAGACTGATCCTTGTTCCAACCTCTGATACATTTAGGAAGCAGCCTTTCTGTTTTAGAAGGGTAAACTGCTGTAGCCAACAAAATCTCCTATCTAAACACACCTAACCCAGGAGTTTCCAAAAGGAGGATCCCACCTTTTCAGGTTGAAGCCCATCCCTGTCATTGACTATTCATACCTCTGCACTGTTTTACTAGGAAGTTACAATTTAGTTGAAGATGGTTGAAAAAGCAACCCACCTTTGTTCAGAACAAATATATAAACCACATTTCTCTCCCAGAGAGAGCTGAACCAGGAGTCACTACCCAAATGCAGGCCAATCAGTACTGGCTGAAATCTAACCAAAGAGTTATGACTGAATTTGTTTGTTTGTTTGTGTGTTTGTTTTAGGATGAATCCAAAACATCACATCAGGGAATGGAAAAAGCAGTGAGAAAATAATTTGTTTCTCAAAAGCACAAGTGGTAAAACCTGGAGAAGTAGAGCTCTAGATTAGATACCCGTATGAAATAGTGAACTGTAACCAAGGATAATGAATCCTAGATTTGATTCCTAAAGAGCTCAGAAGACTAAGACTTTGTCTCTTTTTTTTTCTTATCAAAGGAGAATGCAGCAAGGAATTACCTGACTCCATCAACTGTTTCTATCTCTAATAAATATAATCTACAGGACACCGACTTCAGCTAACCACTTGGTTCAAAAAAGTTAATGTTTTCTTCTCTGTCAGTAGACATGTCATTGATTTTTGATGTCTCATGCAACTGTTTACTAAAGGCAAAGGAATGAGAGACTTGGAATTGTCCCTGAGTATCAGACAAGACACCTTCTCTATGTCAAACATATCACCAGCTGCTCCCTGGTCTTTCTACTCTCATGTTACAGAAGCATAATCAGGGAAGGTGCCTGGGAAGGAGACATGGCACGTTTGGACCAAGTTCTTATTGCGGTTAACCAGAGGACTGGGACTTCATATTGAGCCTTGGTGTTTATTGTCCGCTTACTAAAGATCTGACTGTAGTTCGAGACACACACTGTGCATTATTGTTTATTTGCAGTAAAGGGTGCAGTATTTTCAAATTCTGAAACCCTTATGGACTAAACACTCAAAGAATGCAACAGAATCATCATTTCTGCCACAGAAAAGCTATAAGATAGACAGTAGTTGCCTGAAGTTACTCTAATAAAAAATAGGAATTGCACTAAGGAGAAAGAAGCTTCATTATGCCTTTATGCAATCCAGTGCATGAAGCAATTTTCAGCTTCAAGAATAACATCGTTTACATTTAGCCTTGCATAGCCCAGAAGAGCTGTCCCAGTTGCCAGGCAAAACCAGGGTAATTCAGGCAAGTAACCACCGTGCTATTTTTGATACCCTAGAGTATCGGCTCCAGCCTTGCCTCCAGCTGCCACAGATCCTCCCCAGCCCTACACCACATTCACTACCCTTGTGAAGGTGTCTCAGGTACCTAAGGGCTTCTATCTAAAATGGTCTACATACTTGTGTCTAGGCAGCTGAATCCCACCTATTATGTTTTTGCTGTTTTTATGCTGGGGCAGTAAAAAAGATTATAGTCCATGTTTCTCGACAGCCCTGGGATATGTTCTATGCAAAAAGAACAGTTGCTCCAGCTTAACAGCCCCTCTGTGTAAAAAGCAGCATAAAGAGGTCATATCAGAGCTGAAAATTGGGCCAAAGAGAGTATATTTTCCTCTGGATGCACAGTTATAATTGCTATTATGTTTAGGGAATTGGGCTTGATCACTGAATGGAAAACACTTTGCAATTAAGAGGGTTGAAAGCATAACTAGATTTGAATAATTGATGTTAATTTCCATTTGCAGAGAAGACTATCACAATGCTGAATCCAAATGCCATGCAATCTTCTGGTCCATTCCCTCATTTCTTGTTGCCATAAATTGCAAGGTAATGCTAACTGGAGGGCCTTGTACAGAATTGCTATGTGGATCACATCCCATTATACATCTGAAATCAGGAAGAATCCATGCTTGCATCATTCATGCTCATGAAGCAAGTTCTTTCCTTATTTGGCTATACAATTAACTTGAATGAAACTGAATGTAATGCCTTGAAAACAATACTAAATTAAATGGTAATGCAGTAATCCATCAATTACAACAGGGCAAGTAATGGCTTGAAATAGCTTTGTACAAGAGTTTCTAGTTGGATTAATAATATAATTAATGCTATGTACTCACCATTAAAGTAGGAAATAAAATATTGTTTTAGTTAATCTCTCTTTGTCATTGATGGGGAAGTGCAATGCAACCAAAATGAATATTCATTGTAATGTAGTGCCTAAGTACGCAAGTATCTACCAAAAAACCCCCAACAACCAGAATTTGCCAACTTTTAAAACATAGTTTTTACTGGGATTGCTGTACGTATCAGAAATGGTGAGCACATTTTTAATAACCTTATTTGTCTTAAATGCAATAATAGTCACACTAGCTTTGTACAGGTTAGAGAGAGGGGAAGATTTGAGTGACACTGTGAGCTAGCACCCTCAGTATTCAGTTGGTTCAATTTTTTCAGATACTGCTAGAAACCCAGAAAATGGGAAAAAGATAGATGTAAATTATCTGGCCAGCTGTAGTAAGAAGGAACAGAACAGAATCTATCTTTGGAGAAATGAAGGGAAGCTCGCTCCTCTGCTTTCTGATGTTACACATGCAGATGATCAGTTACTTTAGATTTTCACACTTCCCACTGACATCAAACAAAGCTCAGGAACTGCAGTAATCTGAAGCCACATGCATGTGTTTAGTGTCCCTTGGGTGACACGCATGCAGAGGGATGCACAGTAGGTGCCAACCTTTCTAGTCTCCTCCATTAGACCCTGGATCTGAATTACGCTGATCACCCTCCTGGTTTATCTAATTTACAAAAGCAATCTGTTCCACTGCCGACAGTAGTAAACCAGCCACCAGCTCCATGTTACAAAGCAGAGTAACCCATATTTACTCAGCAGATCCCAAAGACGTGGCTTAACGACCGTTGCTGTCAGCCAAGGATGGGGTGGGAGCAGGAGGAGGCTCAAGAGTGCAGAGGGGGGGCGAGTGCCCTCTCCCACCTGGATCCCGCCGCAGGGACATGCCCATAGGCCTGCAGGGAGGGAAGGGAGGCTTCTTCTCCCTTGCCCCATCTCTCTTGCATTTTGCGCTGCTGTGCAAAGCTGCTGCCTGATGGCCAAAGCGGAGGGTGCAGGGCTGCTCTCCAAGTGCTGCCGAGGGGGCACAGGGGTGGGGGCCAAAGCCAGAGGGAGAACAGCTGAGCCCACCCCATGTCCCACTGCTAAAACCATCCTGCTCAAGTGATTGACAGATGGCAGAAATCCTAACATTCACAGGGGAAAGCCATGCTGAAGCGTGTGATGTGCATGGGCATGCTGGGACTTTAAAGCCTTGCAGCCCACTCCTTTGAATACCTTTAGATCAGACAGCTCTGCACACAAGGCTGTATTCCAACAGTTGTTTAACACTTCCTACGGACCTAAAACGTAGCTATAAAAAGGAATCCAAAGCTCTGATTTCATGCTTTTTATGGAAAATTTACCCAAAGAAACTAGTTAGCATATGATGTGAGCTAAGGGCTCAAAGATTTAAATACTGTATCTATAAATAGAAGTAGGAACAAATATACACACAGACACATTACAATTCACCGTGGTATGTTTACAGTGGCCTTTGAAGCAGATATGAAAAAATCTCCATCGCAATAGGGATTGCTCAGAGGCTCCCCAGGAGAAATTACTTGCTCCTATACGACTTTGGACTGATGAACTGGAAAGCAAAGACAGTGATACCAACTCTTCTCTCTTTCACCTTTCCCTCACCCAGGTTTTGTCTTGCCCAGTAGCTGAACAGACACAGTTGTTTCTGAGCTCTGGAAAAGCAAGGGAATGGCAGTTCTGCTTTGCTTCCTAATGCTTTCCTCTGACTCCAGCAAAACACCCTGTGGGCAAGGTATATTCAAATAGTTGGTTAGCACATGCTATAGAGGTCACTCACAGAGTAAAAAGCTATCTTGTATTATTTACAAGAAGTATTAGATAACATTTTGGCCACAGAGACACAAAGAAGCATCATGAGATCATTAAAGCTCTAAAGTGCATGTAAAGAAGGGTGTCTTTTTAAGAGATTATCAAAGGATCCCACATGTGTATCAAGTCGAGCCCAATGGAAGCAAAAAGATATATGCCTGTTTGTTAACCTTAATGGGAACTGCAGAGTAAGTAGAAAGGCATTCCATCCGACTGTCTCTGAAAACAAGAGAATGTGTATTTCAGTAATGCTGAGATTTTAACTTGTGATTGAAGGGAATCTATGCATTTCAGATAAGCAGCATAGCCCATTAGACATTATGCCTAATAATTTGCAAATGTTTAACATATCCACACAGATAGATTTTTTTTGTTGTTTGCTATTTGGGGGCGGGTAGTGGTGGTGGTAAGGAAAATCAGCTTTTCTTACTGTTTATGGGAAATGGAAGAAAACAACACAAGATATCATAAAACCCAAGGGGTGAGTTGGAAAAAAGGTTAAAATAACTGTATGGGACAGAGTCTCCGCTGACCTTGTGCATTCTGTCCTTTAAATGTAAACGCTGCCTTTGAAACCAACAGTATTTGTATTTCATTAGTGTCTGTGGAAGAACAATAAAAATTCAGAAGGTGTAAAAACCAGGCCTCTGCAAGATAGGTTGAATAAGCTAAAATTAAGAGCATATCCTACCCAGTTAAGGGTTTCTTTTGTGTTATAGTCATGCATAAGTATTTTCAAATATTGAAGGAGATGATTATGGATATTTGTGGCTATACTGTGCCTTCCAAGAAAAGGAAGAAGTGCACAAGAAACGTGGGTTTGGGGGGAAGGAGCACAGAAAAGGGAGTGTAATGAAAGCAAAGGTGGGTGGTGAGTGGAGGGGAAAAAAAAGATCAAGAGGGAGAGAAAAAATAGTTTTGAAGTCATTTGGGTTTGAGATAGGGTGAGGGAATTGCTTAGGGTTTTTTGGGTTTTTTTATTGTTTGACTGTACAACTCTCCTAGATGTCTTAATGTCTGGAACAGATTTGAGTTATTAAGGAGTGAATAGCTAGCAAAACCCCCCTCATTAGATTATGAATGGATATGTTTTAACACCCCTTAGCAGGAAAATACTAGTTCAAAGAGAAATCTGTTCAAGTGTAGAACAGTTTCCTCTTCAGAAAACACAGATCCTCTGCATTGCTTGGGATCTGTGGATAGTGGGATCAGAGATGTGAAGCTGGGAACAATCCCATGTGATCACCTCCTCCTATAATTTATTGACTGCTGTCATGGCATGTGGTACTGTGCAAACACTGCCCTAGGGTGTTTATCCTCTAAATCAGACACAGATAATAGAAGTCAGACGCAAAATACCAGGGGAGAGTCCAAACCAGATGGAGATAATCCATTTTACATCAGATGTGGATGTGACTTTCTCTTGGGCTGATTACTTCTAGTTAGAAGAGTGCTTTGCTCAAGGATTTAGTGGAAGAGTGGCCGTCAGCCCTACCAAGACAAAGAGCTCCCTTGCAGGAGGTGCAGAGTGAGTGCAACAACTGTAAATTAAGAGCAGGGAGAACCGTTCAGGGACACCCTATGACTAAAGACAGTTTAGCTGAGATCTGGATGCAGCATAGCCACATCATGTAGTGCCACCCTTGAGTAATTACTACATTACAAAGTGGCTGTTCTGCGTCTGCAGAACACAGAAACCATGCCACGCTGACCTGCTGTGTTGTTCAGAGCCAGCTTTTATTTCTGTGCCTGGTCTTACATTGCACGGGCTATATTTTACTCAGATGGAAGAAGAAAACTGAGTTATACTAGTGCAGTCTTTTACCTACTTCAGCTATTTAGACTGCAAGCTCTTCATGGGTCTGACCATGTTTATGTATAGGAGAAGGATGTCACAATCTGACATGTGCTGAATAATTCGAGACCATAAATTTTGGCAAACTGGCTAACACACCTTTAAAATCATCATAATAAATATCCCCAAAACAGAGCCATCAGGATCCTGAGGTCCAACAGCTGCATTTCCCAATGCACCAAAAGTCTTCGCCAAGATGGTAACACATTAAAATGAACTCCTGGATGATGACTAAAGGACAGAAAGCCCCAGTGACTCACATGAGAGTATTTCCCCACAAAGCAACCACTCTATCAGTGTTCTCTCAGCCCTGATCTCAAGAGAAATGTGCAAAACATTTCCAGATGTGAGCTTAGGAACTAGAGTTTGTAAACCTACTGAATACCAAAAATTTCATAGCCCATACAGTTATTAATTTAAAAACTTTCTCTGTCTCATGCTTACTTGCACTCCTACTAATATCTTCAAGTTCTGGAAAGTATGAACTATCCTGTTGTTTTCCTCCACCTTATCATCCCTCAGTAACATCCCCTCTATTTCCAACAGACCTAATACTTTTTGACTCATGGTCTAACAGGTTCAGCTAATTAAACTCAGCTTATGTTTGAAGCTTGCTGTTTCTATTTCAAACCTGAAAGGTGTGCAAAGAAGTTTATCTCCTCTGCTAACTGTACTAGAATTTTTAGTAAAAGATGTTATCTATCTTTGCCTAAAAATTTATTGGACAGAAAACTGAGCTCCTGAGGAATTTCTAGACGGAAACTTAAAATTTACCAGTTTTTTCCATATATACCTTCATGAAAAGCAAAATAAATACTATTTCAAATATTTCCATTATGTAAATATTTCCCGTTACTGAACGGAGACAATACTTTAGGCTGTATTTAGCACATGAAGGAATCTCAACTCCAGTACCATAAGATCTCATCCTCTCTGATCAACTCAGCTTTTTTGCCAAACCACTTCTTTTCTGGTGTACAGTGGTCACCCTTTATATTCAAGTGCATAGTGACCCCCCAATAGGACTCACACCTAGCCATTATGCACTAAAGGAGAAGTCACCAAAATAAAATGTTTTTATTTGCTTCAATAATTACTGAAAACTGGATTCTTTGAATCTTCATTCACATTTGGTCTATTTTGCTCTGCAGTTAGTTTCGCTGGGATGAATGGGACACTTGAAATCTAATGCATGCCTCAGTGAGGGTAAGTGTAGTGGAATCAGGCCATAACAATGGATAAAGTAAATACATTCTTTTGTTGCCATCCATCCTGTTCTTAAAAGCCTTATTTAAAATAGCCATCAGACAAAGAAGATGATGAAAAGACACAAAATGAGGCCATGAATAACAACATAATTCAGATTAAGAATTCTAACCCAAATGGCCTTCAGAATTAATAGGCCATTGAAGGAAAAAGAATACCGTCAATAAAAACAACTATTTGTGTGAAATCCTCCCTTTATACCTTTAATTTTGGCAGAGCTTTTCCTCCTGAGCTGCTGTTTTGCATGTATTTATGTGCTTCAGTCCTCATCCAGAAGGAAAGAGAAACTATCTGTTGTACATACTGACATATAAAAAATGAGTAAGAAATATCACTGCAGTTACAGGACACCAAAACTCAGCTATTACAACTGCATGATGCAATTTGATTAGTTGCATAACAATACCTAGATTATCACAAGATTTGGAAATTACTGACTGATTTATTTTGGAAGTCACTGGTAGCAACAGTGGGTGTATGTTACACATGAAGAAAGCGTTCAGGTATTTGTAAACTATAATATTAAAATTTGTACGTATATATAAAAGTCATTTTAATGCAATTTTTTTTCCTTTGTTATACAGAGTAATTATAAAGTTTGTAAAATGATGCCATAAGACTTTAGAAGATTGAGTGAGTCACACTTTGTTGCAGGGTAGCAAAGATTCACTCTCTGTGGTGACATTTTCCTGAAAAAATCTCTCCCCAGCTCCTCTCAACTATATAATGATTGACACTGCCCACTCCAAAGACTCCTGAGCAACTGGCTACAAAAATATCTTTTCTAACGATTTGTTATGTTTCATCCCCCCAGTGTCTTATTCTTTATCTTCCTGAAAAACTGCTCAACCCATAAAAGTCTGTACAGCCTCACTGCTAACAGGATTTTGTTCAAGTTGCACTGGCTCTTACCTCAGGTATGAGTGATATTATTTCTGGTAACAGCTATGACTTTCCCGACATACTTGAATTTCCTTAAAAATTTTAAAAGTTTTCTAGTTAATGCAGGCAAAAGAGACTAAGTATAAAAATCAATTACAAATAAATGAGACTTACTCAGTATAAAGAAAAGTGAGTTGTGTTTTGGGTTTTTTCCCCACTGTGTTGTGCTCTGTTTAAAAGCACATGAATGTCTGAATATCTGAAAAACCATTTCACAACCAGGAAAAAGTAAAGGGGAACAAGAAACCAGACTGAATCTGGAACAAAACTGGAGTTTTGTCCAAAGGAGAGGCCCAACTTGACAAAGAAGGAAGTTGTTCTGACTGAATCAACCAGGAGCAGTTGATAGAAAGTGCTCAGAAATCAAATAAGTCATTATCCAAAATGCTACAAGAAGAGACATCTCATAAAAAAAATCTCATATGCTGTGCAAAGCTGGAGTCTGCAGAAGATTGCACATGCTGCTGCAAAAGCAACGTGCCAAGGCAATATCCCATCCTTAGTGAGAAGAAAGAGCTGCATTAATTTTTTCAACAGAGCAAGAAATTGTTAAATGTACCAAGGACAGAGTTCATGACCATTAAGGTATGGGGGCTTAACCCACATACTTCTGTGAGTTAAGAACCTGGCAGTCCTTGGTCCACTAGAATTTGCAAGGTGCAATAAAGCCATTGGAGAAGTCATTGAAAAGGCATAGAAAACATCTCAACAAATGTTTAAAGGGATGTGAAGAACTACAAGTGCTAAAGTCAATGAAGCTTCAAGAAACAGAAAGAAAAGACAAGGATCAAGAGACTCAGTACCCTCCATGATCACTAAATTTATTCTTTTTTAAATAAAATAGAAAATATATATAAATATAAAACTTGTTCACTACATACAATGATAAATAGCCAAGGACAGATAACTGATATTGATTTTTCTCCTGACACCTTGAGTGTCAGGAATGTCCTAGGTAGCACAAAGGATGAGACCATGAAGTATGTAATGAATTCTCCTGAAGAGGGTAAGTTGGATGATTGCAAGGCATTGGAAATAAAGAAGTCTAAAAGAAAATCTAAATTCTATTAGGGACTGAAACAAGAGAAAACAATAAAAAGAAGACTACAGGGTTCTATATTCATCTCACCTATACAAAAGATATTTTACAGCAAAAACTGAACCGTGAATGGAGCTCTTTTGTTAGAAAAAATTAGCAGGTAGTCATTGACATTTTTATATTTGGTTGTAATGAAGTATGTCCTTGTCTTAGACTACTTAGACTCACTTCCTTCAGATAGCCTTAATAGATAATACTTCAGTTCGACAGTTACTTTTGCTACCCACTATCCCTAAAATAGAGGGTATGACTATGTAATTTTTGGAAAATTATATGTTTTGACATAATCTGCTGAAAATCTAAATAGGAAACATGGAAAAACACTCTAAAGCCAGACCTTTTTCCATATTTAGCAGTTGTAGATTACAGTTTGGGACTGGTGAAATATAGGTTGCGAGCTGATAACATCTGGTTTGACAGAAATCAGAAAATAAGAATGTTTGCACTTATGTGAGAGGCTTCCAGATGTACAACACAAAACACTCGCTGTGATTTGGAGGTGAGGAAACTTCCATTAACTCTCAAAAAAGACAGTGAGTAGTCCTAAGGTCACGGACAGCAGCAGCACCCAGGAATTAGTGCCAGAGGACCACAGATTGCTGTTCCAGTCTCACAAGCACACTTGGGAAAAGCAAATATCCCTTTCCACAGTGGCAGATAGTGGGCGAGACCAGAGGTGATGTTCCTGCCGTTCTGTCAGACACAACAGACTGACACTGCTCAGCCTCGGGGCTTGGAGAGACCAGAAAAATAGCACTGCTGGAGTCCATGGAGAAATATGTACGTCTCTGAAGCAACACATGGCGCTTCAGAGGCTACAAGAACGTTATTGGTTTATAGTGGGGAATGCGTCTGTGAAATCTCACCATCCTTTTTGTTGTTACTAGTTCATATCACTATGTTTGGCTGCAGAAAGCAGGTGTGGGAAGCCGTACCTATAGAATGTTGCTGCCGGAGAGCTGAATCGCTGGAGCTGTTGAGCTGTTGGGAGTGTTACATTACACAGCAGCAAACAGCCAGACTCTGCATAAAGCAAAAAACCATCCAACCCCCTGATTCGGAGGGACTATTGGCCAGATGTGCCATTAGCAAAAGGGGGGGCAGCTCCAGAGCCAGCTTAGCTCATCCAAAGCATGTTGCTCCCATGAGGGGAAGGGCCCGTCCCGCTCTCACTCTTCTCCTTCACCAGAGACCCACCCAGCTTTTTGCAGGGTTTGCTCACCATCCCTTAGCCCCTTAAGAAAGACACACAGGGCATCTGAGGAAACCACAGGGTTAATTCCCCAGACAAGGTAAGGAGCAGGAGCCCAGGGCCAGGATTACCAGAGGGAATAGGAAAGGTGGGAATGGGACCCCCACCCCCTTTCAGTACCGACGAACTATTAATTTGCCTCAGCCATGTCTTGTGGAACAACAGCCTGCAATCAATCTCTGCTCAGCGTTAACTGCCGCAGCAGAGCGTTTCTGACAGACTAAATGCACACAATGAATGGCGAGGAGAGATGGCAAGCGGTTTTGCTGTGCCATTCTCCAACCTTCAAGTTCTGGATATTGAAAAAAAAAAATGTGTTGCTGTACCCTACTTTTGGAAAAAGGTCTCACATTCCTCTGACCAATGCAAATCTACAAAATATTGACATTTTTCACTGGAATAGAAGCAGCAAATACTAATTATTAACCAGCTACTAAGTATGGTTATCAGCTGAATCATATACATTCAGCAGAGGAATTGCTGCATCTGTTATGTGGGAGGCAGACATTGTACTGTAACGGGAATGAACTGAGTGTCAAGTAATGCGGTATTCTTGTTACAGCTTCAGAACAGATGTCATTTTGTCATAGCTGCTGACATAATTTTGAAGATAAGAAGATTTGGAGATTTAGTCCATGATGTTTTAAAGCTAAACACAGACAGGATTAAAGCTTTAAATTTAAACATTAGCTAGATATGGCCTTACAACACAGGGTTATATCAAACATATCCTAAAAAAACATTTAGAAAAAAACACCATACAGTTTTTAATTTATTGTAATTGCGGTACTAATGCTACTTCAATTATTATTTTACCATCTCATATATTATTAACCACTATTTTCACAGAATGATGTAGCCAGAAAACCCGACCCAAGATTGCTGTTCTGGAAAAAAAAAGTAGAACTAATGAGGCTTAGTTTCCTTGGATTAAGTTTTATCGACTTTCACGTCTAGGATGATGTAAACTCCAATGCAAGCTTTTCTCTGTGAATGGGACTGCTTAAATGAACATCTCCTGTGTGGATTCTCTGCTGTCTAGTACTGTATGAGCTCATGCTGTTGTATTGTTTTTTCAATCAAGGATATTACAGAGTTTCTCTTCTCCACCCAGCCTTGTACTTTCAAATAGCTCTGCAGCATTAATAATTTTCAAAATTATTAACACAGTTGAGTTTTGACTGGGTTAGCCCAACAGGTTTGAGTCTATTTGGTGTGAGGAAAGAGACACTGGCCCATATCTGAAGACAATGATCACTTAGCCTTTTTTGAACAGATGACTTTTAGTGCGTTTATATTTTAAAAGAGAAATACTACATAACAATTAAAGATGTGGTAGGAATTTCTTTGGCAGTCTCCAAGTTAATCTGAAGCTAACCAGCTTGGGTATGGGTATGGGTAGAGACAAAGTGTGGAGTTAAGTGCACAGACCAGGTAAACTAAAGGAAGGGTAGCCCATACTGCTCTCTGGTCTACTATACCTAACAAACTGACAGTCAAACTAGTTCAGGCTAGTTCAAAGGCTAGATACACATTTATATGCAGGTAAGCTAAACTCACATTTTTCACCACAACACAGTCTGTACACATAAGGCTATATCTCATTGTAGTCCCGATGTATATCAGTATAAATGTAAGACAAATCATTTCAATAAAAGGAAATAATACTCACTTCAGAGAAATTAGTCCAACTCAGACCCACTCTTCTTGAATTCTTTACCCTAAGAACATCCTAGACATGATCCTATTCCAGAACTTCACTTACTTTTGACTTTCTTATGAAAACAGATCTTGCTCCAATTGTTGTAGTTGTCAATGCCTTTTCTCTATTTTTTTTTTTTTTGTGAAATATTAAGGGTAGATTTTTTTAAGGTCTGAAAGGCATTTCCTTTTGGGGGCTTCTAGGGACTGGGGTGAAGAGGACAACATGCGACTCCTGTGAAGTGCAAGGTGAAAGAAGCAGTTATGTTGTCCTACAGATCTGTTAATTCCTACAGGTGACTATCACCCTTCCCGAGTTCAATACACAAGTAAAGGCTTGTGTGCTGAATCTTAATTCATGTACTTGTTTCTCTCTATCGATTTCCTGCTATTGAATTTTCAGAAACACATGAATTAGAGAACCCTGTAGCTGTCATTTTATACTCAGTCAGATAAATGATTAAAGACCAAACCATGACACAGTGAAATCCTCATAATCTTAAAATGGTTTTGGCCCTCATTTGATTTTTAGGTTTTATTTGTACTACTTTGGTCAGAGAAGTTCTTTTCAGGAAAACAGATAAAGGGCTGGAAAACAGAGCTCTACAGTCTTATTACCCTGCTTAGGATATGAAAACTTTTTACCAGCACAAAAAGCACAAATCAGTGTCTCCAGCCCTAAAATCAAAATGTTGCACGGGGGTCATCAGTCTCCTGTGTTACAGCTCTAGCAGGAGAAGCATCAGCTTTATTTGCTGCTGGTAGCTCCCTGGGAGGGTTACCTCGTGTTTGGCCGAAAGGCAGGCTGTGGTTTGTGGTACTCTGGCTCCTGGATGGATCCTTACCTGTGTGTGCACGTGGCATCTGTGCCACTGCGAGGATTTCTGTCTCCTCAAATTGGGCTGGCAGGGAGCAGAAAGGAGGAACATCACCTGCAGGGACCTCGCTGTGGGATGGAGACTCAGAAGTATTCAAGAAGAAGCAACAGCAGGTACACATCCAGACCTTGAAAAGACAGAAAAGAATCTGCCCCTAGGGACCCAGATGTTAATGTGTGGAGGTTTTCTGTACTTAAGAAATCTAGACAACATTTCTGGACTGAGAGCAAAGACAACCCTCTTCGCAAGAGCACAATGGGCGGGAGGTCAGTCTTATCCTGCAGATCCTGTGTAAAATGCAAATGTTCTAGGTTGTCCTCCAGAAAAGCTTTGGTTTCGAGGGTCAAAATTCCCATTATTTGTACTTATTTTTTTCTTGAAGAGGGATTGGCAGACCTATCTTGCATTTGCCTTTTACTTGTAGTCCATCCACAGCAGCAGCTGAGCATCTGACCCCATATGACTGGGATTTTGTTTGTGGTGTTTCTTCTTTCTGGATTGTTGCTCATTCATCTGATGTTTTCCCTTTCATTAAGAAAATAATATCTACTTAATATTATTTTATGACCAAACAGGAACCTTTTCTTTGGAATCATGACTTTTCTCATAGTATCACATCACACATATCATCAGACTCCAGACCTTTTTGACAGACTGATGTGATGCAAAAATACCTAAATCCACAGGGGCAAAATCTTTCTTGACCCAAACTATCAGAGAAAGCAGCATGCTGTTCCCATGAACCTCTCATAGAGGAGAGACCTGGGTGAGGGTGGGGACCAGTATCAGCGATAGGATTGATGGTACCAAAAATAGCACTGTTGCTTCTTAGGCAAGTTGTGGCTACCAGAATAATTTAGCCTGGAAACTGGATTCAAACATGCTGATGGCTGCAAGCTGCTTTGCATCTCTCTTATCCTGTGGGATACCAAACAATTGCGCTTTTTACCACAATTATTAAACAAGTACCACCCCCCCAGCATAGAGAAAGAAGTCTTTTTCTCAGAAAATGACACTGTATTTTAAAAATTAAGCTGTCTTAAGAACCAATAAATATGATCAAATGTTTCTGCAAATTTCAGAATTCAAAATTTTCTGCTCTCCATGGGAAAAAAAACCTACAGTTTTTCATCATATGCCTCTGTACACGTCTATGTACACATACATGTTTACATGTGTCTAGGTACATACCTCTCTGTATATATGTCTGTGTACACATACACACAGAGTGCATAGATACGCAACACTCAGCACAACATACTCATATTTCCCATTGCTTCCTATTGCCCAAGAGCAGGCTGAATACAGGTGGCCTCATAATAGCAAGCATAAAAATGACAACCATTTTTTATTGTAGAATAATCCACACTGTCAGATGTACTGCCATCTGTGTTATTCAGTACTACTGCTCACTGCCTGCTGCCACCAGCACTGGCCCGTTGTTGGAGAAATTACAGGAGGAGATGCTTGGCTTTATGAGAGAGCTTGAAACTGGTCCCAGAGTCAAGTATGACATAAACCCCAAAACTGGACTTATGTGTGTATTCAAACGGTGTCCCCTGCTGTTACACAACCACAGGTGTATCTGAAGGGGATGGTCTCCACTATTTCCTTGTCAGAGACCAATGAGTTAAAATAATCAAGGCCAGAAAATGCTTCGCATGGTTGTGAGAGAAGAATTAAAGATCCCAGTGACTCGAACTTGCTTAAAACATTCGCCTCCACAGCTGTCATCGCTGCGGTACTACAGAAACACTCCTAGCATCAAGCCTGTGCATGAATCCGGCATCAAACCTGCACCAGCTTCCACTGGACTGCCAGACTCCAATTACTATCAGGTGACTCCTCACAAGAGTAAAACCTTTGTCACAATTTGGGGACTATTCTCTTTTTATTTTCTGTTACTGTGTTGCTTTAAAATCATGGTCTAATGAATGCTGGTCAACATCAACATTAAAATGAACAAACTCTGTGCAGAATAATAACTAAGAGGATGTTAAGACCTTCTATGCTTGTAGTCAGATCTTTGTTTTCTTCCCTTTTCCATCACAGCCCCAAGTGCTAATGAAGAATGCTTTCCGATATGACAAATACTGTGGCAGTTTCATTTCTAGTAGACTAGTACCTGGTTTTACTTTACTGTAGGCAGTTATATTTTGAGAATGAAAAGGTTATAAAAGCCATTATAAAATTAAAAAATTGCAAGACTGAGGGATGTTTCCATAATCATAACATTTTAAGTAGTTAAAAGAGAAAAAAAATCTCACCAAACTATCTTCAGTAGAAAATACAGTTTAGTCACAAATATTTTGTCAGCCCTTGGCCTTTTTCTACATATGCATTCATAATTCAAACTACCTTCCACTATATAACAAATAAAACCTGCCAGATGGACTAAAGATTGGAGGTAATAATTACAGATTAAACATGGACTAGGCATGGTCCCAGTCGTCCAATTCCACCTATGAAGGGCCTGACAAAATGTAGGAGAGGTTCCTACACAAATATTGCTTCAAGGGTGTTAAAAAGGTTTTTCACAGCCATAATATTTTGTCATGGCTTTATCAGTAAAACCATAGTGAGCAAACACAAAAATCTTCAGAATGGCTTAGCAGTAAGGCTACTTACTATGAGCTCTCCATAGGTCTGTATAATTTTCACCTTGCATCCAGACAAGGCTATGGTACTAACCTTCATCCATTCCCACATACTCTTCATCTGTGACAAACCTTATTCTTTTTCTTGCCATCCAGGTCTGAGCCCTTGAACAATCTGAAGTCAATTGATATTTGCTAATCATTCACCAGCAGTTTCTCTAATGTAATATTTTATGTTATACTGTAATAATATGATAATGCAATAATTTCGTATGATAATGCATTTTAATACTCTCTTTTTCTTTTCTCTGAAAGAATTTATGAGTGAAGGCTGAAGTTTGTCTGACTCCAAAGTTATGTCTTTCAAAGCTGACTTCTCTCTTCACTGTCTCCATCTAGCCCTGACATACCTCAACAGAGCAGGGTGGTATAGCTAGAGAGACCTCTGTGTTATATTCTTTCTTACACGATGTCACATTATAATCTTACAGTCATGACATCTGTTTCACTGACCATTTTACTGTTGAGAACAAATGAAGTTTTTATTCCTTCAGATTGCTGTTAATAACTTCCATATATTTGCTGGAATCATGATAATATGTCAACATCTCTTAGAATTAGCAAAAAAAAAAAAAAGGCAAAAATAAAAATCTGAGCATGCAATGAACACTGTAAAACATGTCTGAAATGACA
Organism: Harpia harpyja; assembly: GCF_026419915.1. Lineage (NCBI taxonomy): Eukaryota > Metazoa > Chordata > Aves > Accipitriformes > Accipitridae > Harpia > Harpia harpyja. The sequence goes on from NC_068947.1 coordinate 31,862,291, forward strand.
AAAAAGTACCATCAAAGTAGATCCTGGAAGAAGGATGAGTCAAGAACATAAGTAAGCATAAAAAATCATTGCAGTTCTGAAAATGCTTTCAATAGGTATAAAATTTCCATTATATCACTGAAGCATATATGTTTGATTGCTTTGTCTTTCACTTTCTTACTTCCTTTTAGTGCTATGAATAAGAAGAAAATAGAAAAAAGATTAAAAAAGAGAAATGAAGAAAGCATAAAGCAGAAGATTAAATTGTATTTTTTTAGTTCAGCCTTACACAAAATCCATCAAATTAAAAAAGATTAAAAGCTTTGTTGTATTTTCTTGAAAAAAAAAAGTTACTTTTCATTCAAAAAAAATGTTGGCTAGCTAAGTGTAGGGAATGTAAAATCCTGAACCTGGTGTTTCTCACTGATATATTAAAAGGAGACTCCAGGCATTAGAAGCTCCAAAAGAGAATTCCTTTAGGTTATACATTGTTATGCTATAGCTATTCCATTTCCTTTTCTTTGTTTAAAAGATGGTTCTTCATCTATATTCCTATTGGTAGAAAAGCATATGCATACAATTGCACTTCCACATTCTTAAAAATAAACGTATTTATTAAAAATGAAGTCTTGGTAAATCTGGAATATATTTAAAATAAATTTAGCTGTAAGAAAGGAAAAATACTAATAAGAACTTCACAGAGCATGAAAAATAACTATGATATATTAATTGAAGTTGAATTTCAAACAGAGCATGGGCTCTTGTAGAGCTTCAGTTATGAAAATGGTACATTCAGTTCAGCATAATAGTGTTTGTTCTACAACAAACTGAAGGTTTTCTTGAACTCAGAAGTCAAGAACTGTAAAGAAATGTGAGCATCACATCACACACAGTGTCTACTGAGTACAGGTGTTTTCCAAACATTGATAGGAGTAGTATATTGTGTCACTAGGAGAAGCTTAGTGAATATCCTGCCACTGAAATCCATCTATTGCAGATTACAAATATTACCACGTTTAGAACAAATTTTTGTCAAGGTTACTTCTACCAGCAGTTGTTTTTCAGGACTGGATTGACAGTTTGACTGAGTCCATAATTTTCACAGTTGGAGTGTCATGATTTGTCATGCAACAGTGGCCAGCTTGGCACAGTGGGAAAATCCACGATCCTGTAAATGCCCCAAAGGACATACCAGGATTTACCATGCACGTGCTGATCCACTGGGATGGGGTCCAAGTCACAAATCATTCCTTTCACTCAAAGGCAGGAGAATGTTCCTGATCAACAACAGTACGAGGATACCGTTCTGGTCTGGAGGCTTACCTTGTGGTTGTGCTGCTTTTTTTCTGTTTCTTTATACATGCATGTACATGTACATGCATGCATAGCTTATTGTGTTGATGATGCAGATAAGGACAAGACAGCATTTAGCTCTTGAGTGAAAATGCCTCCTTGCATGCTCTCTGGGCTATAATCTCAGCTGTTATTAAGTCTGTGAGCTGTTAAGCAACCCCATCTCCACTGAGATAACTAAGAGAAAAGGGTGGTTGGCACCTGGCGGGGTTGGGATCTAAATGATTTATAAAGCTCAGTAGCTGCTTCTCTAATTCAGAACAATTTGTATTGCGTATGATTTTATGTGTAAAAAGGATTTACCAGGCTCATAATAAAGACAAAATGGTGGACTATAATGACGATTGGCAAGAAAAGTAAAGAGGAAGAGCACAACACAATGGAAAAGAAAATGGAAAAAGTGAAATACATAAAAGAGTGAGGAGAGCAGAGGGAAGAAACCAAAGGTAGTTTCCTTTCAAAACCTCTTCTAGCAGGGCTTCCTTATGCCAGTTACAACATACTCATACAGTGTCCCCAAACCCTTTCTCTTAGCAACCCCTGTTGAAAGTTGTTGTTAGCAACATAGTAGTGACCGAAAAGTCAACATTGTCTGGAGACTGATTAGGTTTCCAGCCTTACAGCTGTTATTTCATCTTTCATTGTTACTCTGCTCAGTTATGTGCATATCTTTATTTTTCTTTTGGCAACACATCTCCTCTACTTTAGGTTCTTTTCAGTTCATGGACCAAAGAATCCTACATCATCTTCTTAAGTGGGACTCAGAGTAATAGCTGAGACTACCAATTTACTCTTTTGATACAGATATTTTCTCTGGCCCAGAAGCCAACAGTAGCAAACTGCAGTGCAAAGGGGAGAGAAAGCAGGGGGAGGAAAAAACAGTCAGTGAAATAAATAGCTTACAAACAAGTGCAACCTAGAGGTGAAATGAGTCTGTGGGTAGCTGTTGCTCAATTAATGGAAGAAATAAAGCTAAAAAACCAGCTCCAAGACAGCTAGCTGCCACAATGTCAGAGCCCAGGTAAGCCATTTTTTCCCAGGCAGAATGTAAAATAACTTCTCCCTTTCATAATGGGGACATCTTTGTAAGCTCCGTGTTACAAGGGAGGTCTGTTTCTTTAGGAGACACACAATGTGCTTCCGTGACCCAAAGACAATACTGGGAGAATGATCCTGGAGCTCTGGGGTGGGTAAAAGGGATGGCAACCTCCAGCACTCCTTATTTTTTATATTCCCCAAACTGCATCTGAGCAGCTATTCAGCATCCTCTTCTGCCTGCAAGTGCTGCATTTTGGACTGAAAACTTGCTAAGAGCTAAACTTATAAGTAGCTACTGAAAACATTATTCTTTCTTTCATCTCTGCATTGCTTATTGAATATTAATGTGGCTCTGACTTTCTATCTCCATCAAAATTCCCCAGCCATATCCTGGCAACAAACCTCTGATTCAGGATTTTTAACCTCATTTCTGCTGTGACAATTTCCTGGTGCCTGTTTATTCAATACAGCGCTTTACCCTTTTTTGTGGGGACAGGTTAAGTGCCCTCCTGTTCCATTATACACCTATATCATACTACTTACTACTCTTCCATAATTAAAAAGAAAGCGGGCAGGCATGATAATGGATGTGATAGAGCACAGAGGAGCGGCAGTGGGGTGGGCACATCAGCAAGGAGCCAGTACCAGTGGGAGCATGCTCGCATGGAAGAGCCAGAGAGAGGAGAGATGCAGAAACACTGCGGTTTGGCAGAAATGACTGCGCAGTCATTATTCAGATGAGATCTCTCCAGCCAAAGAGTGCTAGAAACTACATATCTGTGAAATAAGTATACGGTTATGGGTCATTAAGTCCACAGTATCTCTGTTCTCTATCTGACAGGGCCAGTAATATTTGACTGTAATTTTTGAGAATGCCCATGGTCACAGGAAGGTTAAATTTTGTATTTGCCAGATCTATTGTTTGTTTGTTTTCTGCATGCAAAAAATGTATAGAATATTCCTGACTCGATAGCTAAAGCAGGGCTCATATGTTTTCTTCATGGTCAAATGGTATTGTGTATGTATGCTTTTCTTGGGTTAATCTGAGAAAGAATGGGACAACAGAGCTGGCCCTCTTCCTGCAGGCTAACAATGTATTAGTGACTGTATCTTTTGTTCAAGTACTACCTCTGCCAACAAAGTTGTTCCTTGAGCTACACAAAAAATATAAATGCTCATGGCTTTTCCTTGACTTGGGAACTTCTAAAGATAACAATCTTTCAGGGTAAAACAGATTTCTTTCCTTTTTTTTTAAGGTATGTCTAAATGTGATAGAGTCTTGTCCATCATGATCTCACTTCTAAGTACACAGTCAAATGCATGACTTGGAGGATTAAAATTTTGACCTAAAGCACTTGGGAAGAGACAGAGATCTCTTTTGGTGACTGTATCACTTCAGAACCACAGTGTAGACCTCATGCAGTAGTATTCTGCTTTGTTGAGGTTTGTACCCTCATGATACTTTAGACATCACTACTTACTGCAAATATGGGAAAAAAACCCAGCTAGATCTCAATGTTTGGGATTTAAAGTATCTAGCTGTTCTGTCTTTAAAAAACAAACAGGCAAAACTCCTTAAATTTTCCCTGCCACACATATTTGCATTAAGCTTCCAGTTCTTACGGGGACTTCTTTAGCTATTACAAAACATTAATTGCTCTTTTAGATAATGAGTCACATAAACATTTTCAACTCCCTTATCTTGTCTGTCCCTCAGAGGAAGGAAACATCTTTCAGCTTTAGATGCAGGGCAGTACTGCTAAGGGATTTCAGTGTGGAGATAGCTCCCCAAAGCTCACTCATCAGTGCAGCACTGAAGCACAAACCTTTGCGTTATTATTAATCCAAAATAATAATGAGCATGACCATTTTAATGTCTCCTACAGCACTGAATTGGAACTTCCCTTGCCATCCATTCCTGTCAATCACTGTGGAAAAGCTTTGCGTGAAAGCAGAACTGATTCTGCTCAGCATGGAAGCTGAAAAATTCAGCTATAAGGCAGTTAGTGTTAATATGCTACCAGAAATGGCATTAAGACAGTGAAAAGTTCTGACAAATAAGAGTAAACAAGTTTAAAGCTGTGACAAAAATATGCTCATACATATACCTACAGTGGCTTAATAGACTGAGTAATGTGTGACTTCCAGAAACACAGGGAAAACTGGTCTGCCTTTAAAGATTCAGCAGTACACGCTGATGCTTTAAGTAAAAAACCTGAGCCCTTCTGAAAGCCTTGCTTCACAGCATGCAGACTGTCCAGTCCTCATTTGCTCCATCATATATATCTTAAAATGAAATTACCAGGATAAAGGATTGGATCTTTAACTTAAACAAAGTCGTAAGCAGATCTTCAGCCCTATTTTCCTGCTCCTGTGCTAAATGCACACCTGTCCATCTCAGCCTGCAGTGATTATCAATTAGTTACACACTGCATTAGTCTGCATAGAAGCTGCTAAAGAAAACTCTTCCCTACAAGAAAAGGGACAGAAACCCTTTTATTTGTAAGTAGCAAGCATAGCTTCTCTCTTAGCTCAGGAGAAGAGGAAGCAGTGGAAAGCAGATGCTACATTCCAGTCTGCCCCTGCAATTTGCTGCCATAGTACCAGGGTTGCTCCACTCTTCCCTTGCAGCAGGACCAGGGAGCTGGGCTGGTGGGAGCAAGGCTGGAGGGCAACGAGGCCATGGAGGTGCTTAAGGCAGACTGTCCCATTGGGAGCTTTTCTGTAATTGCCTCCTAAATGAAGAATCCTGAAGTGACAGGGTCTCTGCTAACTGGATCAGACCTTGCCTCCTCCATTACATTGCAGTGACGTCTTCAAACTTTATGGATAGAGAAGTTTCTCCCTTTCCCTTGCTCTTGCTCTTTTGCTGTCTTTTGCTCACTCTTTCCCCCTTTCCCTTCTACCTTCCCTTCTTTCTCTCCCCCCCTTTCTCTTTCTCAATCTCTTTTTCTTCCTTTCTCTTCTTTTTTTAGCTCGGTGTGGGATACATTCACATGCTCCCCTTTCACCAGAGAAGAAATTGCCGCTGCGTCTGCAAAAAGATTCTTTGATGGTGCTGCTAAGATGTTCAAGGGCACAGCAACATTTTGCATGCTGAAGTCTGTAACAGATCTTTCCCTCGGAGAAGTTCAAAAAAGGAACTGGAGTACAAAATGTTGTGGAGATCCCTCCAGTTCGTTCTGTTTTCTGGAAACTGGTTATATAGTGGCTTATCTCACACTTGTGCCTAAGTTGCAGGTAAGGTGGAAAAGTGAGAAGATATCCAAACCCCCTCTTTCTTGATCACCAACCATGAGATGAATGCTTATCCACCTAAGGAAAATGCCCAGCTCAGCTTTTCTGCAGAACAAATAAAAATAAATAAAATTATTTCTTGTGTATTTGCACAATACACCAAACCTGCACCTGGAGCAAATTTTTACAGCTGAGTCATGAAACTTGAAAGGCAGAATCCATAATGAAAATGGTGACAGTGCCATTGTTCTGCTAATAATATAGTCATTTCAACCACTTAAAATAATACCGTGGCACAGAAAACAGAACTGCCCTAGCAGACAAAAAGATTGAGCGAACTCAAGTCGGTACAACCATATCATCAGACTCAATTGCTCACTGTGGGGTAAATATTTGAAATCATATAAAGGGGATTCAGCCACATGATGCTCAGTGACATTAATGGGACCCCACACAGCTAAATCCCCCCATACAGCTACCCCCATATTTCTGATGTGATAATTAAGCAATGGGAATGCGTGCTCTGTTGCATTCATTCATGCCTACCCTGTTAACCTCAGAAAAGAAGCCAACTACCATCAGTACAACCAGACTTAGGTCAACAACACACAAGTCTTGTACTACTGCACCCTATTGCTATTAGAAAATGTTAGCTAGAAAAATTTATATAGCTAACTAAGCAATGACGTTCTGGGCTGTAGCTGTAATCAGCCCTATTCACTGCAAGCGAGTTCAATGTTGTGAATGGCGTTGATTACTCATGGGTTGTAAGGCTTCCAGACAATCAGATTACACGGTAGCTCATGCCCATTTTATAATTATGTAACAGAGCAGTAAATAGAGTTTTCGTTGAAAATCCTATAATGTCCCTATTTTCTTTATTTTATGTAGCTAACCCTCCACCAACATTTCCACCTGCAATCTCCTATTCAATATTACCAGGGATGAATTTGGCTCAAATTCCACAGACTTAAAAAGATACATTTAACTTCAATTTTACTTCTGTTTTATCTTCTGTGATTTATTGAGGGTATCACACCTTCACAGAACAGCTAGAAATAATCCTGTATGTTAAAATGCCCCAATCCATTTCTTTTAAACAAGTTTTATTAATGTTATTCGATTCTATTTTAGCTTCATAACAACGAAGAGGCTATAAAAATCTGCCTATGTTAATACAGAAGTGCCATAAGCCTAGAAAGTAAAAGCAACATAGACATTCTTCAAGCATTCATTAAGGATGAAATAACTTTGTTTCCTTAATCACTAAATTAAAAAAAAAAGAAGTCAAAATACCAAAATGTCAAAATGTAACAGTAATCACCACCACCAGTAATCACCGATAATCCACAGGAGCTCAAGTTCTGCTGAAACCAAGTAGAGGATTGTCTTTTAAGACTGCTTTGGTATCTATGCTAGGTGACTAATACAAGGGAGAAAGTGCACAGGATAACAGGTCTAATTGTTTAAAATCATTTGGGAGGGGAATATTTTTCCTGAACTATGTGATAATGCTATTAGCTCCAGTACCTCAAGCCTCGGGGTGATCCCATACTGCAGCAGTCAGACAACGTCTGAGCAGCAGAGTCTCTGACCCCAAGAGGTTTGTAGCCAAAGACAGACCTAGACAAGACCAAAAAAATCAAGGATCAAAGAGTACTAGAGAAGCTACAAGCTTGTTCTGCTGGCATAACTTGAGGTTCATACACAATATTTATTAGTCACTAGGTATAAATCTGAGTGACTCTGAGTAAGCTTAGCAGCAAGAGATTACTTGTCATTTAGTTACGTATCTGACTCAAAAGGATTATTTTAATACTGATGTCAATATTACTTGGTTTGCACAGGCTGAGTGTTTCCCGTGCTGTGACTGGAATTGGGAACTACAGAGTATGTCTTACTCTCCTAATGCCAGTTCCATGGCTTGTTTCTGTCAAACAGAAATCATCATTGTAAATCCTTGCTGTGATTGCAATGTGAGGTACTATTATGAAGGCATGAGGGGAGAAGAGGTGTACTTCTGTGTGTTACTTCTGTTACTTGGATCCAAAGTGAGATCTGTTGAGTCAGAATTATTCTACTGGTAAATGTTACCCCAGATTTTCCATTAGTTTTTATGGTCTGAACATAGGAAATTATTGAGATAAGATGTGCACAACTAGGGTACTGGTATCCAGTTATTGAACTTGGACTGATGGTACAAGGATCACAGGGCAGAGTAAGAGAGAGAGAGAATGTGAGCTTTCTACCCAGAGCAGAAAACACCAAAGCAATATTCACTGCACACTATAAAAAAACATAATCTCTGTACCCTTTAGATGATATGTAAGTAATAAATTAAATAATCACAATGATGAGTAGTGACAATATCAATAATAAAATAACCAAACTAGAAAAAAAATCAAAGCCAGAAAAAAATCTAAATAATTAAAAAACCCGAAAAGCAGAATATTTGTGAAATAAAGGTATAATGAGTATCCAGGTAGCAAAGAAAACCTCTTAAGTGCTGAACACTAGTTATTTTATATATATGTCAAGAAAGATTCAGGGAAGAGGTTTTTTTCAAGTTGACTGCTTTCTTGCTAGTGCAGCTTCCAGCTACAGATCTTATTATGTCAACGCATTTTGCAGATATGCTCATGACAGATGTATTAAAAGTAGATAAAGAAAAAGTCTGTAAAAGTGCTTAATGAATATCAGTAGATCTGTAAATACTACCAAATTACTATTTTTTAGAGAATCCATACACCACAGCCAACAAGAACTAAAATGGAATGCCCATGCACTATTGAAATACATTAACAAATATTGTGCTTTCCTATCGTCATGATGTTCAAAGTCATTTTGTGTTAAAGTGCTGTGACTATTTATCAAAGACCTCTACTGGTAATTTGCAGGGAAATCATCTATGTTTTAGTTTAGACAAAGCATTAATTTTTACATTCAAGTAAAGGTCAACTACCATAGCCAGATGCAGCTGTAATGAAAACGTGTTCTGCTGAATAATGAAATAGCTCTTTCCATATTCTGTGTCAAATGCCTCTTTAAATTAGCTATATTAAAATTGTACGAAAAAAAGCACCCTTCTACACTACTTACACTAATCCTTCAACTGTCAGGTATGATAAGGAATTAGTGAGATGTGAATTACAGGACTCGGACAAAACAACAGCACCAAGAAGAAAACACTTGAAAAGTCTGAATTATAGCAAAGGCTGGGATTGCTTAAAAATAGCAAGGGCTAAACTGTTATGGATAGCATTTTATACATTTATATACCAGATTTATATGTATTTACAGGATTTATACAATTTCAGCCAACGCTTTTTAGAACAGAAGACTAAAATATTATGAACGGTTTGGTCACATTCAGTGGAGAATTGGGAGAAATTTGTGCTTAAAATACCATAGTATTTGCATTGTTCTATAAGTAAGTAAAGAGTCTGCTCTTATTTTTACGTATCTTTGATGACCTCTTCATGAGCTACTCTCACATAACTAGTTTGATGCGACACTAAGAAGTGCGCCAAAATTATTTATGAACGTGATTCAAATTTAGTAACACTAGGATGTCATTTTCCATCTGTTAATGAAAACATACACTAAGCATTAGAAAATATTTTAAAAGTTATGGTCTATATCACAAAGTGCTATGTATTACTGATAAATGTATATCTGATAATTGCCAATTTCACATTAACTTTTAACAAAGTCATACTGTAGAATTTTCAGAAGAAAATAAAAATTATGCTAAAATTTGAACTTGAAAGAGACTGTAAAAGCTACCTGCCACAGTACTTTTTTTCAAAAATAAAACTACCAAACTTCTACAGATTTGCTGTTAAAACTGTCCATCTCCCTGTTGTCCTTGATGCATTACTACAGATTATGGTTCAGTTCAGTTTGAAGGATAGCCTGAAACATGGCGATACGGATCCAAGCAGCCTTCACATCATTAGAGTCTGGAAGCTAAGCAGACCTACATTTTGAATGAAAACTCTGCTTAGAGGCCTCTAACCAAGATCAAGATTTCAATCGTATTTGCATTTGTATAAAGCCAGAAGGGTTTTGTTGAAATTGTAGACTTTCCTAAGCCAGCATTTTTAGGCTTCAGCGTCCAAAGAAATCCACAGCTAGACAGAAAACAGAATTCTTTCTGAGCTTGTTTTTATTCCCTTTAAGAACCAAAGGTTAGTTTTTAAAAAATTTTCCACTGACAGGATTTTAAAAAAAGCCCTAATAATGCAGGGAATGTTGAAATCTTTCAACTCAATAATGTTTCATTTTTGCTATGTTAACATGTAGTGACAAAACAGAATTGATAAAACTGAGAAATTCAAAATAACTCATTTCAACATTTTCCAAGAGAAAATTGCCTTAGAAGCAGCACAGCTTCATAACATTTCCACCTTTCAGTAAACTAACACTTCTGTTGCCCTTTTTTTAGAAGAGCAATTCTTATTAACCTAAAAAGAATGAAGGCAATATAAGCAGTTCCAAAAAAAAAAAATTAAAAAAATCAGGAGTTCTTCTTAAGGAACTACTTGAGATGCTCAAATGTAAGTGTTTTGCAGTATAATGTGAATGGTTACCTCAGTGGTAAAAATAAAGTTTGTGTCTTAACACTGTAACTTTTTTTAAGTAAAGATGACGGGGATGGAATTAATCTCACCCAGGCTTAGGCATCAGTAGTGCAGATACCTAAATCTCAGCTGGTCCTCCTGGGCCTCTGGCATAGACCATCAGCCAAGAGAAAGAGGTAGTGTCAGTGCATGATTTATCTGACCTATTTTAGATACATATTTTAGGATTAAATGAGTCACACCAGGAAGGTGCCATCTTCTCTCCCACATAAGGAGCCAGAACGCAGTCCCAGCTCAGGTGTAGACCGCGACAGTTGGGTCAGAAGACTCTATAGATCACAACAACAAAAAAGAGGAAGGTATGACTGTCCTACCTGTAAAGCATGGATTTAATCGTGGCAATTAAGAAAAGAGACGGGTGTGTGTCGTCCATGCATGCATATGCCCAGTTTATGCAAGGTTGTTGCCTAAACATGGCAGTTGGAATGAAAAATTCTTTTAGGCGAGTTTGCCTTCTCTCTTGCTTTTTTCTTTCTCCTGAAGGACAACGTAAGATGTAGCTTTGCAATTTAATGAAATGTGACACGTGTTGCTATAAGCTACATACTTGCAAGTATAGTATTTATGCCAAGTATGAGCAATCTTAGAGTAATTATGGTTTATGTTTTACAGAGGGCATGTCACTCAGCAGACAAGTTTCATGAAAGGACTGAGAAAAAGAAATGCCAAAAAAAGAAAAGGAAATTATGGGCCAGAGGGTTTAAAGCTCCCAGCTGAATAAAGTGAAACTGGAAAGTCTCTTAATGACAGAGGAGCAGATATGACAATAATGATAATAAAAAACTAGAGATTAGAGTTTAAGGTCAGACTGCCAGACCAGGCACTGTGCTCAGGCTGCTGAGAGGCAATTACTCCAAGACTTGCTAGGAGAAGTACTTTTTCCAAAGATCTGCTCCAGAGCCTTTGGGGTGTCATTCCCTTTCAATGAGACAAGCTGGATACAAAAGGCAATTTCAGGAGGTGGATGCCAAGAAGTAATGTCTACTGGGGGGGTGCCTGAATGTATTCATAGGCAGACTCCATCTGAAAAATCACGCTACAGCTTTCATGCTCTGGTGTATAACATCGCTGGCAAAAGCCATACAAGAGATCGTGACAGTCAAGAAAATATTACATAAAGATATTTTGGTAGTGGATACAATTTTCAAAAACACTTAAATGCAAACTACACCTATTTTTTGCCACAGAATGGATATTCAGTTTAAAGTGGTTGATTTACTACTCTGTAAACTACTGTGATTACAACTGTACTGACATTTCAGTATCATGTCACTGTAAGATACTTCACTATCAATAAAAATATTATTAACTATTGTAAATCTCCTTCACCTTTCTGTGTGAGATTCAGCTATGCAGGTAGCAACATTATTACAGTGAAATGTTTGGGGAGGAGGTTATCTCTAATTACACTGATATATTAAAAATTGCACAACCATCAAGTGAAGGGGCTTAAAATACCTGAATGTAGTACAATGTGCTCAGGGGCTAAATCCTAGGCTTCTAAATAATTTAAGCATATTTGGAAATTATTTCTTTCATTTTCACGCTTAGCACCTTGGGTGAAAAAGATGTGCTCTCAGGATACTGAATCACTCCTGCAGTCACACAGAAAAGAATCAAAGCAATATGTAACAACCTGTAAAAAAAGCACTAGGCTAACAAAATTGCAGGAGGAGCTGAGTTGCCTTGATTAACTGCATTACACCAACATGTGAGGGCACTTGTTTTCTACTCTCAAATTCATGTATGGCAGTTAGTGCCTGTAAGACAGAGGGAGAGCTCCTGCTCATCATTAATGTGGTATCAGAGAATTATCCCCAGGCTCAGCAGAGTCATCCTTGGGCCCAGAGACGATCTGCACAACCTTGCGAGCATCCTGGTTTCTGGTAACTCAAACTTCTTCCCTGATGCCATGCTGGCACTGTTCTTTTGCACCTCACAAAATCTACCTTCTGGTTACAAGGTATTTATTGTCCCTGGCTTCCTGGTGACTTCCATAATCTCATAGAGTTGTCCTCTTTTTGTCTTCTGAACCATGCCATTAAATGGGGGCTTTTCAGCTTTACTTTTGGAGGGCTTATCTTCTCCCTTCTCCTCTTATTCTCATTTTCACTTCCTTATATTTTTTCTCTGAGCTGTCTTAGACATTCAGATGGTCTCGGCTGTCATCTTTGCAAACAGATTAAAATACCTCTAGTTCAGATTCAAGTTAGGGTGAAACATTCAACTCTGGATCCATCTCCAAAAGATAAGTTATTACAGGAATGAAGTTCATTATTTTCTGTCTATACATTTAATTGTCTGAATAGTGAAACCAAGTTGATCACCATAGGTTATCTCAAGCTGTTGGTACTCTGCCATTTCTCCAAAACCACTAAGATAACTGTTCAGCTTTCTCTTTCTATCTTTAGATTGAAGTTTAGATGGAAAAGCCTGACTTAAGTATTAACCTTAATGCCTTGCTCTGAAAGTGAATGTGATACTCAGTAATTTCAGCCTGTTTCAGAAGCCACTGTCAGGGGAAAAGTTGCATCTTGTGCTTTCATGACTTTCCTGATGAGTCCAGCTGTCAAAAGGTTGCTACTGAAAAGTGAGATTTCACTGGAATTTTAGACCAATTACACTGAGACCAAATAGAAATTATTCTGGATTTTTCACAAATAAACACGGCAAACAGCTGTTTTTCCACGTCTATAATAGTTCCTATCAGAATGTTGCACTATGACATGAGTGAAAATCTCTGTACCACAATTCTTCAGTTTACAAGGAACATATCTGATTGTAGAGGGTAGATACTTCTAATATTCTACAAATTTCACAACAGTATCAGCTCCACGAACAACTAGAATTGGACAAAGCATCCCATTTGTGTTTTTATAAGTGCTGAGACAATGGCATCTGCATTTCCCTCTCTTTCTACTGGAAATACTTTTTATGAGATACCTGAGGTTTGCATTTATTTTGCTTTGTTTTTATTGGCATCATCTCACTGGGAGCTTGTAAAACTTCCTGGGATCAACAAACACATTCAGGCCTTTTTCTTCCTCACATTTGTTTACAACTGATGAATTTCCAGCATATAATAGGCATTCATATTAATTCCTAAGTGTATGACCTTGCATAGTGAACTACTTAATTTCATCCTGTTTCTGTTACTCCAGTCCTCAAGGTGACCCACTCCTCCTCCATGCCGACAATTGCTCACAACTTTCACGATCAGCACATTTCATTATCGGACTCCTGCTTTTGTGCCAAGTACTTTAATGAAAATATTAAATAAGATTGTCCCAAAATTGATCCTCAAGGGGCCCCACTGATAGTCTCAGAATATCATTAAGCCTTACATTTTAATACTAATTACATTGTATTATTTACATTACAGCAGCAATGCTAGACTCAACCGTCCTGCAGCACTACACACATATGTACACAGTAAGAGAGAGCCCTTGTCCAGAGAAGCCAACCATGTGAACTGACAAGACAAACAGAGACAGGCTGGAAGTAGCATTCTACTGTTTTGAGAGGCCATAATCTAGATGATGTTATGGCAGCTGTAATGAAGATTATCTGATAATTCAACATTGTTTCAAATTTAGATTTCTGCTATTTGCAGATGAAGAGAGGGGAAAAAAAAGAAATCCCGCTATATCTTACTCAACTACAAGAATGATGATCTAAGGTTAGAAAATTGAAATAGATAGTGATAAACATACTTTGCTGCCTATTATAATGCCTGAAGAAATATTCAGAATTTTTCTCTGATGTTCTTCACAAATCAGCATGCTGGCACACAAGGCTTCTCTGGATGTGTTGAATGAGATTCCTAACCACTTCATAGAAATCTTTTTCAACATTAGTTTCAGTATTTCTGGGAAAATTTATTAAAGACATACCATCTTTAACCAACACACAATTGGTTTGATGACAACAATCAGAATCAATGAAGAACTGTTTACTTCTGATTGTTGAAGTATCGCAACCACAAATACTTAAGGAAAGTACCATTTCTATTTTTCCTCTCAGTTTTCCTTTGATCCTTTCTATAAATTAATGGTAATATTTGAATTAATTTCTTCGAAACTTGATTAACTTATTAAATCATTCACTTTGTTAGGAACTTTGTCAGTATATCACTGACCACTGATAGTAACAAAATGTTCCTATTGTTAGTTGGACTAACATCCTCCATCGTTTGCCCTCAACAAGAAGTATAAAGCAACTGAAATTAGTACATATGTGTTCTCCTGGCACTTGGCATCTGTGTTTCCCCAGTGTGGGGCATGATGTCAAAACGTAGTGACAGTGTGCATGCATCCAAGAAAGCAAGCCTCCAAGCAGTGAGCATTGAACAAAAAAAAGAATCCACATAAAATCTGTTTTTTGTTTTCCTTTTTTTTGTAGTATAGATTTATTGCACTTCAGTGGACTGGTTAAGTAACTAAATAAAAGCTCTCCAAAAGCTATTGAGAAACCATCCTGACTGATCGCAAAGCAAAACTGACAGAAGTGCTGCTACTACTTATGGCTTGTACAGAAACGTTCCTATTCAGAGTGCTTGACAGACATTAAATTAATCCCACTGTATCTTAATTCTAATTGCCAGAGGGATTCAGACTGTTCTGAGGCATATCTGCTGCAAAAGTTAAGTGTCTGTAGCACCTTCCTAGTGCAGGAAATACAGATAAGCTCCCGTTTGTTATTTTAGTGAGAATATTCTTTCAAGGTTGTTTTCCTACATTTTAAAATGGGGCTCAGACATCCTGGTTGGTATCTTGTTGGCACAGCCTTATCAATCTCTCAGTCATGTAAAAAATGGATGTAGCTGAAATTTCTCATTTGAAAGTTTTATGATGATTACTCTGATAGCCAAAAATGGCAATCTCCATAGGAAATATCACTGCTATTTCTCTTCCTAAGCTTCATACACAATAAAGTGTGTGGGAAAAGTGGGAAAAGACTATAACAGCATTACTTGTTCTTCTTTCAGGCCCAAAAGACCCAAAACAAACAAACAAAAACATGAAAGCACATTCTCAAATGCCCTCTTCACCTCCCTTTTTAACTTCGCATTTTTGTTCCAGGACATGTAAAATTTCTGACCAACTCCTTTCCAAGCCCTTGTGCACTCAATCAGCTCATCGCAGATCAGAGTGCCAGGAAGACCAAATGTTTTGGGGTTTGCCATCCCATTTTCTTCATGGTCTGAGACTAATATTCCAGAAAGAACAGCTTCTTCAGTCCCTGTCGCCTTACATCTAGCTTTACGTTGCTGTCCCACCTAACTTCCTCCTCGGAGCACAGCAGACAAAGCCCTGTGAAAGGTGAAGGAGAAGTACATGAGTACATATGGATGTAAGCAAGAACTGTATGAGGTGCTGCACTCCCAGGGCATCAGTAGGCTGAGCTTGTATTTGTGGCATTTATTAATGTGGAACGAAGGAAGACATTGCAAGACTTCAGAAACTGAACATCAGCACTGTGCTAGTCTTTCTTTGTGATTTTGATAAATTGTCAGAAGTGCTGTGAGAGTATAAGTTTCAACTTGTATTTTGTACAGCTGGGGAAAAAAACACTGCCTGTCTCACAGGAATGCGATGAGGGTGCCTACATGAGAGGTTGTAATAGCACGCACAGCTACATAGGCAGGACAGAGTGTTAGTAGCATGCACTCTGCATTTACTGCCTGTCTCTATTATAGCCAGCCAAAGTGAGCTCTCAAGGATTAGGTTCCCAATGAAGTTGTGGTTTTGGTTTCATAGTACTGTGCAGAGTTTTAATGGACAAATTAAAAATTCTCCCTGAAGAGAAGCATTTGCAAAATACTCGCCAAAGGCACAGATGTGCTCAACAAACAGAAAGGGGTTTAGCAAACTACAGTCAACCTTCATCCTGTACACTCTATGACCTACAGTAGCAGAAGCATAATAAAACCCGTGGCACTCCCAAATGGATCACATAAGAATGAGATTAACTCAAGGAAGAGAAGATATATATAACATCTACCTAAATAGGTTCTGTTTCCTGTAAGACCAGACTCCATTGCGCCTTGCATTTTTATACTATCTGTACAATTACTTCAGTATCAAGTATCCAGTATCTAAGAAATAAAGACTTCAGGATTATGATGGCTTTTGAATTTTCAGCTAAGCCATCAAATGCCACCACCTTTGTAATATCTGTTAATGATGGCTATGGAAACTAATGTTTCATTTCCATTTTAATTTGTATTAGTAAGGTGAGTCACCAGTGGGGTACAGACTTGGCACGCTACTGAGATGATTGTGGCAGGACCTAGTTCTCAGCTTCACTTTTTTCGGGCTTTTACTAGCTATGAGAAACTGCATTGCTCTGTACTCGGCTCAGTAGAGTGCAATTTCTTTTGCAAACATCTTGTTCAGGAATATAATGAAATCTTTGATCCTGTGACAATTAACATTGCAGAAATAAAGGTTCTTGGCCATTATTTTCATGCTATCCAAATGCTTTAGGAATAGCCTATTAGTTATCATTTGCTGAAAGAGGGGGGGGTTGGCGTTTGGTGTTTTTTGGCTTTGTTTTGCTTTTGTCCTTCTATGCATCAAAGCCCATAAGGGCTCCTTTACTGTTATCCCTTGCTGCTGACTTTGAACCACACCTGTGCTTGAAGACTGGTGGGAAGCCACAGAATAAAAGTTGATACTCAGTAGTTTTATTCTACATTTCCTGATATCACTCTTGCTAAAATATCTTAGGCCTGAAAAAAAATTCAATAAACACAATTTTTATCATCATGGCTCTGATTGTCATGCTCCCAAAAAAATCTGCAAAGCAATTGGCTCTGCTTTATGCCAGATACAGAGACTAGACCCGAGTAGGTCCCATCCTCATCATCTCATGAGACAAGAAAGCTGAATGCCATGGTGAATTAAAAACCCACCTTCCTCTTCTGGCAGCTTAAAATGAGCCCATTTCGTGTACATTTAGCAAGGACACAGAACAAAACAAGCACGCAGCAAGGATTTCACTCTTCTTCCAGTGTTCATTGCACTGTGATGGCTATTGTTTGCCAGTCCGTAAGGAGGTAATTCACTTCCAGAACAGTTCATTTCAACAGGATTTTTGCCATTAGCTTTAATGAGACTTGGGTTCCTCAGCTCTGTGTGTTTTTTTTCTCTTTATATCCCTTGATTCCCCTCCTCCAGTCTGCCTTCCTGCTTTAAGGCTTTCATACAGACTGGATTCCAGTTTCACCAATTCCTTTTCGTCCTTCTGAATAGGATGAAATTTTTTCCCATCCTCAATATGGTCATAAAATGTAAAGGGATCCTCATTTCCATGGTGTCATCTCAAATCTTTGAGTGTTTCTGTGATCCACAATTTAGTGGCTTTATAAAAAGAAAGGAATAGTTTAAGAAATAACATCCCTAATCTTCAAATGGTTCATTGTCATAGATAGCACAATAGTGCACTGGCTTTTGTGAAGAATGTATTTATAGGCAACAGAAAAATCATCATATACAATGAAAAAAAAGTAAAGAAAATCAAACTCAGGTAAACAGTTCACACTGGGATCCACAGCTGTTGTCAATTTTAAAGATTCATCTTGTGATTTGAATTCTGATTTTTTCAGTTAGTTCAATACAAAATGAAGATGTTGAAGGACACTTCCAGTGAGGATGATGTCCCTGGCAACACTGGGAGTTACTCACGTGCGGGTAAACCTCAAACATCCGTAAACATGTTCGCCTTTCAGCTGTGTGGTACAGACTCTCAGTTGCCAACCTTAATCTCAGCAAATACAAAACTGTATACACATGTAAATCTGCATTTGCAGATACCAGTATCTTCCTGTGTACACACTAAACATATTATAATGCTTCTCTTATAGATAAGCAGCAGGCCTTCCATTTGCAAAGAATTTTCATCTGTAACATAAGCAAAAACAATATATAAAACCAATTTCTCCACTTCTAAGTAGATCCTTTAATTAATTTGAAAGCTTCACTTAAGGAATATAGTTTTGTTAATTTTTAATAGATGGTTCTGTTGTTGACAGTAAAAAAGTCTTTTAGGAGCTGTGAACACAGAGGTTGGAGACTAACTTTTGAGAAAGCACATTGCAGAAGAGATGTTACGTTAGGCAGATCCTCCATTTTTCCCACGGAAGTTTTTTCTTCCTTAAGTTTATTCAAGGAAGATAATAGATTATGGAAAACTAAAGTAGAAAGGGTTAAAAGCAACACATTGTGTAAAATTTACACACTAACTAAAGCAATAAATTAAGTAGGTTACTATTTTAACAAATAGCTGGTTCTGGAAGATAGGAAGTAAGGTGGTAGACACGTGGTCAAATATATTTGCAGGAGTTGAAGCAAATTACATTGTTTAGGTTTCATGTTAGGTTACAGCTAACCTACTCCGATAAAATTTTTGCAAATACAGATCTAAGGTATATTTGCATTACCCTAAAATAAAACCACTTTGTTATTTATGCTTCAAAGTAAGTACTCTTTGGAAAATAAACTGATATATAATGCTTAAACATGTGCAAGGCATTTTCTAAAATTTTGTAATTCTCATTTTTTTAGACATGTTTCATAGTATCCCAACAAATATTATTTTACTTTGAGTAAAGTCAAATTTAACACTAACTCTTACAGGATTTCACAGAACACACTACAAGAAAAATCAGAGTTCTACATCCATTACATTAATTCAGCACGCAAATGCTATGGATTTTCTAGTAAAATACTTGTTTTCTTCAGGTATACAATGTAATCAGAACCTCTGAACTCTACTTCTTCTGTTGTGTTGGCTTTCCAGTCACTGAATAATCCTTTAGGTAAAGCAGCAATGCATAAATGACCTAGGTTTTACTGTACCTGAATGCCAAAGACCAAGTCAAGTGTGTATCAATACTGATTAACAGAAGTTATAATTTTAAGACCACGCTGCTGTATATTTTACCTTCATTACAGTGTTTTTGGTGAAACCACAACGCAGTGAGGACCCAGTGTGGGTGCAAAAACTCTGTGACAACTCTGCGATGCACTGTCTCAAGATACGGCTAATCACAACTGAATGCAATCACAAAGCAATCCAAATAACTTCTTAGGGAACACCATCAACCATCAAACAAATTTATAGTAAGTCTTAACAAAAAAACCTCATTGGGCAAGATTTCCCACTTACCACTGTCTGAGGTCAGAACTTCAGCTGGAGTCTGACTTCTAGTGAAGCCACGCAGATGGACATGGACATCAGCTGGGGATCCGATGTGTGGTTTCCAGTACGTCACCGTGCCAGTAAAGAATGAAGCAAGTACCTGTTATTGCAGGCATGCAGCACCAGTGTTTCCGGACAGATAGACCTAACAGGGGTCTACACACTACAGCTGCAACTAGATCTCAGTTTTGTGATGCACCACTACACCTCTGGCAGCAGCTTAAGCTTTTGTGCCGAGCGGCTGAGATGCTCAGGGACCCTGCCTCGACCTCCACCTTGTTCCCCACCTCATTCCTGCTATGGCAATGGCTTGGTCCCAAACCGTGAGGCTGTTCCCAGCGCCAGAAAAGCCAACCGGCTGCTGAAGCAGTCTGTGCCCATCAAAGCAACCTCTCCTGCCTCCAAAGGAAAGGTGCAGGCCAGGTGGATGTCCCCTGTGGCACAGCCTGGTCTACGGGCTCCTGTCTGGACTACGCTGGCAGCTCCGACACATGGCAGTCTGAACTCGGCCATGAGGACCGAAGACATCCAAACCCCCCACCCCAAGCAACATAGAAAAGTAACATATTTAACTTATTCTACAATCTTAATACCTGCTTCAAAGCTACAATTATGAAAAAAAATTATACTTGAGGCTTACACCCGATAAGTTGTCAAGGCTCTAGCACTCTTCTGTGGCAAGATACTTGGTGCTGTAGGACACTGCAGCACCTCAGGATCTGGCTCTGGACTGTTTGAGGCTCTTGGGAAAGGAGAAGTATGGCAGTCAAAATACAAGAAGCAAAAAGGTTCTGTTAAATAAAAGATAGAGTGGGTTTTTTTATGGAATGTGCTGGCTATCTTTTTTCTTTCTTTTTTTTTTTTTAAATGGGATGACGGGGGTAGGGTAAGGAAGGGCAAAAATGGGATGATCAGTAAGAGTACAGGGTTACAAAAATGCAAGAGAGGAAAAGGGACCATCACCTACTTGATCGTGATCCACAGCAGGACTCTGCAGACACAGAATGGCTACGGTGCAGGAGGACAGCAGACAGATAAGACAACTTGCATTTCTGCAGGCCCCAGAAAACATATGACTTATAATATTCATTCCTTTCACATATTTGGATCTTATTTCCTTTGTAACAAATGCATCTCACCCCTGAGGTGAATGTTTTTGTTGGTACAGATTTTCTTCATCAGGTCTCTCTGGAAATTGGCAGGCTAAGAGATGTTTTCGTTATCACAGTTCATGAAGCACCCAGAAATCAGATCTTTAAGGCAATCAATTGTAATTATGTAAAATCTTAGGCTGCATCCAGCTCTCCCACTTTGCTCATGCTACTGTAACTGCATGATTTCAATGGAACAGATTCTGACTCTTACCAACAGAAATAAGATCAGAGTTGGCCCTAAAATTACGTTTCAGGCAACACAAGAAACTACGCAAGAAAGATAATGTATTTGAGAACATTTTTAATAAATAATGTGACAAAAATTACTTTTCTGATTATTGGATCCTCAGTATGCAAAATTATGGCTAAAATATGAGGTTTCTTACATGAACATAATGAAAACATTAATCACATGGATTGTTCCTTTAGTACTGCACACCCTTTCTATGGAACCTTTCTTTAAAAATTAGCTAAATGAAAAATTTCAGTCCTCGGTAAACACCAAAACACTTTTTTTTTTCTTCCTTTTTTTTTTTTTTTTTCATTGGGGCTAGTCCTGATAGCTGTTGATAAACAAACACACATTTTTCCATTAGCACCAATGACAAAGAAATTTTATAATTACAAAAAAGGTCATAAAATCTACAGACAGAGGACATCATTTGGCAAATTCAATGCAACTAATGCCTCTATTTCAGCTTTAATGATAATCCAATGTTGAGAGAGGCCACAGCAAAATCGGTAATTTTCTGTAAGTCCAGGAAAAGTGAGAAGTGTTTTGATTATGGCCCACATTTAGGTTTGTTACTTTACCGTCTGTCATCATTCAAATATTCCAAATACAAACATAGAGCATTAACAAAAAGATGAAAAATATCCCAAACAAATGCTTAACATTTTCAATAAGACAAAAAAAAGGTTAATAGTTACAATGGTTTACAAACAAAGTTTAGTGATTGTGCTTTTAAAACCAAAAAAAAAAAAAAAAAAAAAAAGATAAGCAGTGCATTACAAAAAAATTACTCGCCAAGATCAAACAAAACTTCTTTAAGTGGCACTTCTTCTTTAAGGTGAATTGACACAAGTAGAGGTCTGAGATTTGGGCCAGTAACAGTTAATGATATTACCCAATCATTATTAAAAATGTCCATTGATTTTTCTGCTTATTTTCATGAGCATTGTTGAAGCTGAAAATTAGAAAAACTTTCATATAAACTTGCTCATGCCATGATTAGGCAAATAGCAATCATACTGACTTACCTCCTGCCTATCCCAAAGGACATTTTTAATAAGAATGTAGTTAATGACGAAAATGGAAAGACAAATCAAAGTACCACAGGGGATTTAAAATGAGTACATATTTACAATAAGAGCCACCTCATCCCAAATTAATTTTACTTGCATTTGTAAAACTGTATCATCTGCAAAAGGTTAGCAAGAGACTGGCAGAAAAAAAGACACACAGTCTGTATTGAAATTGCAAGATACCATTTGCACTAACTGCAGACTACAGTGAAACCCCTAGAATAAAAGAATGTTCTCCATGATGTTCACCATGGGGATCTTTTTAATCAATGCTGTATTACTTGCAACGTTATCAATTGGCTCACTGGTGTACTAGCAGTGTACTAAGCACCGCCTCGCTGGGGAGAAACCTCGGGATCCCAGGCTCTGAAATCCCTTTCTGTTCTAATCCTGAAGCAGCAGCTGGCCCAAGTACCACCAAGAGCAGCTTACCTGCCTTCTTGGGCAGCAAAGGTGATGCACTTAGCTTTACGGAATAGGCAAGGGCCGTTCCTAATAAGGAGGGTTTACAAAGAAAGAGTAAAATAAAAACTAGCATTCTGATGACATGAAGAAAAATGAAAAATTGTACACTCTGATTGCACTGAACATCATTTCTGGCGTCAAACATCATCAGACTTGAGGCATCTTAAGTGATTATTTTTTTTTTTCTGATTAGATTTTAAAAGCCTGTTACAGTACATGTCGTTGTCTTCAGCTTTCTGTTTCCTGTATTAAAAAAAAAGACATAAATGACTACATGTTAGATTTTATTATTTAAAATTTGTTTCATATACTTCTTAGAGATTTGTTACCTTTAAGTAATAACTACTACTTTTAATTATGTGCAGCAACATGACTGCATGTCGGACATCCTTTCTACAATCAGGATTTAAATTGAATTAATATCATTAGGCAGAAAAAAAGAAGAAAAAAGTTCATGCTTTAGCATCTAATAAAATCTAGAACAATAAACTATCAAAAAACGTGAAAAGCAATGTCAAGGTGTTCTTAGATGCTCTAGTTCTTTATTTTAAATTCTGAAAGAATCTGGATAACGTAAAGTGCACATTTAAATATTGTATTTCTGCAGGTTCTATTCCATAGGTTTTAGTATGGTGACAGTTATACTATGCTACATATTACTTGTTTTTTATGTTTTTGACACATTCTTAAAGTTTCTTTTCTTGGATTGGGCGTAACGTTAATAGACAGATAAATGTACTAATTTTTCTGAAGAGATATATTTCTGGTTCAAAAATGTTTTTTCGTGGCATCTGCCTAAGCACAGAAAATAGCCTTATTCTAGTCATCTTCCGTAGTACAACTGCAGTTACCTCCATCTCTTCTTCCTCCTCTTCTCCTTGTTCATATGCTCCCAGTACTTGCAATTCTGCAACATTCCTTCGGGCTATATTTGCTTGATCTGCCCTCTGTCTGCCTCCTGATCCTCGTGATGACATAGAGCTGGAGGAGCTGGGATCTCTAGGATTATTTGATGTTGGAAACGTTGGTCTAGAATATGGCAGGATGTCCTCTGTATAATTAAATATATACATTGATATGTTTACAAGCCCAGAGATACTGTGATCCTAAAATTTCTGCATGCAGTTGATTTATTTTACTTTTTATGATCCTCAGTAGGTTTAAAGTGATGCCTGACAGGAATATGAAATACACTCTTTCCCTAATAGCATTATAGAAGATTTCTTGAGGAAATTTATAGTATTCACATGGTAACATTCACCACAGAAAAACTAATTCATGATTACTGTCCACTTCATTTCAATTTATGATCCCTGCTCTATGTTCTACAGGAAAATTAAGAAAAAACCCACCCCTTGTAGTACATTTTCGATATGACTAGGTAGGAGGAAATGACAATACGTGCATGATACTCACAAGGAGCTCATTCCATCTAAATATTAGACCCTGCACTTCTCAGACTGAGTTTGAAATAAAATTAGTGGGCATGTTTTAAAATTTCAGCACCATCCTCTAAGGTAACCTTCTAATAACTTTCCTCTACAGCAATCCACCGTAACCAACCTCTTACTAATCTGCCCATTTAACCAACTTACTACCCAATCACCCCTGATATTGACCCTGGATACCTGTAGGAAGAAAGGACCAGGCATTTGTATGAATCTGTGTTGAAAGTCTTTGTGAACACTTGGCAAATTCCATTAATCATGTTCCATTAATTAGTAGTTTTACCAACTTCCATATACAAGAGATTACATTGATCAGGTCTGATTCATAAAATGCCATGTCAGTATTTCTAACAAATGCATTAGTACTATGGCTTTCTTATTTTTTAAACAGGACCAGGTAACATTCTGGCCCTTTTCTCCTTTACAAATAGGCCAAGTGCCAATTCTTTGGTAGAAAAGTTAAATATCTGACTTACAGATCTACTGTCTGACTTCACTCACTTCCCTTATAAATTAGATTATAATTAGATAGATTAAATATAACTAGACTATAAATGTATGGTACAGGCAAGGACACTGATCCTTACAACTCTCGAGGAATATTTCTGTTTGGGCTTTCTCAGCGTTAGCTTTAATACACGATGGGTATATGGACAGCACAATAGAAAATCTATGTTTTTCATAAGCTTTTATTTCTATTTTACCCTAGTAAGAACCTGCAACGTGACCTATATTAGCACTGTATAATTACAATAAATGGTGACAATTCAGCAGATCTAACTTCACTCACACCAGCGGTATGAGAGACCTGAAAAGAGCTGGCCTGTTCTGTACGATCAACACCCAATACTTCAGTAAATGCATGCAAAATAACCTTGAAGAAGATGAGTTTTTGCTGGTGTGCCTTCTCGTTTGGGTACTTTATTTCCTCGCAGTTTCCCATCGTTTTGCTGTTCCTGTGATTCTTTCCGCTCTCCCGAATTTGTCCGCACATCTGAATGCTGTCTCCCATCCACCCCGTCCCTCCCCTTGTAGCTCGCTCCTTTCCTTTCCGCAGATCTGTCTGTCCTTGCTTCTATAGAAGCAAGTTTTGGCAACATGACTGGCCGCACCTCCAGCTGTGATTTGGACTGGGCGGTTGGTGATTTTATAGCTGGAGGTGGCACAGGAGGGGGTGGCAAGTCTACAAAGTTGAAAAAGAATAATAATTACGACGACATCATACACTAGTGAAATTAAGAAATAATATTTAACTCGAACTGAAGAAACAGATGCCCTATTTACTTTCAGCCCTCTCTCTGCCCTTCTCTTTCCAACCCAAAAAGTATGTTACTGTTACAACTGCTGACAGGTATTTTTCCAAAGCTTGAGCTTTAAAAATGCCAAGTAAAGACCTCTCACTGCCTTTTCAAATCACAGTATTTTATTAAAAATCATTACAAAAGGCTATAATAAACTTTAGGCACTTGGATATTAATATAACAGTTATGGATATCAACATAAAGATATTAATGTATCTTTGCTGATATTTATTGTTTTTGCTACATCCGTTCAACAACACAGCAGCTTGTGCTATAGTTGCTCAAGGTCTTCAGTGTACTGAGCATTAAAGCAAGTTGGCTGAGGTGTAAGAATGTATGTCACATGCACTGCTGATATGTGTAAGGATAAACTATATTAATTATTGCATTCTTCTTTCAAAATAATAGGTTAATCTAACACACATATCCCTGATGTCTGTGGGATGAGATATAAAAAAAATCCACACTCAATCAATGAAGTAATAAGTGCTCAGGAAGAACAAAAAAAGAAAAAAAAGACACACAAGACTTTTGAATTTGTGTCCTTAAATTGGCACAGCTTAAGGGGTTCTAAAATTCTGTATATTTTTAAATAGTATTTATAAGGCACACACATATTTTACTTAGTTAAATTTTTCTATTCCTGCATTAAGAGTTAAAACTAGAATGTGTAAACTATTCATCAGTATACAATAGTGCTCTGTGGAATATAAAATGTGAAGGAAAAAAATATAAAAGTCAAATAAGGAAGCAACAATACAAAAGCAGTTCACCACAAACCTGTAGGAACAAAACACATGCATATAAGAGAACAACAGGTTAAAAAAAGATGTGAAAGATGTTTCTGAGGTTAATATTCTGAAGTAAGATTGCTACCCCCCCCCACACTATTAAAAATTGTAACTTTAGCATTTTATAATAGTGTGCATTCGCATTCATTCTTTCTACTTCCACAAAAATCTCGGAGTAGCTGTGTTTTTCAAACACCATCACTATATATACAGCTAATTCACAGTCTATTCAAGAGAACATTTCAACTGATAATTAACTAAATTGGGCCAAGAATAAAGGCAGTACTCCTGAATAAGAAAAAAATAGGCACCTAACATACATGTATGAATTCAGACATGGCAAATGCCAGACATGTTTGAGAGGTTTTCCAGTGACACAAAGCAGAAGTGACTTGATCTAGCCCTGTGGAAAGGTGTAGCAATGCAGAATTCAGTGCTCTATGCAAGCTTACTGGGCATCATCCTCCACATTAGACTGGTGACATAACTTGGAATTGCCCTCGACCTGTTTTAAATAAGACTGGAAATTTTATCAGTTGTCTGGACTGGGATAATGAGGAAGAAAGATGTCATGAAGTACATTTCCTAAGGTTGGACATATTTCAGGTAAATGAGATCTGTAACGTCATTCTTGCTACATTAACTTTGCTGTCTTGGTAAAAAACACACACAAAAAAGAGGAAAAAACCCCAAAACAACACAAAAAAACAACCAAGCAACCAAGAAAACTTCTCCTTGTTCTAATTTAGGGCTTGAATAAGCGACCAAACCCATTTAACAAGAAATGCAGAAATTTCTTTCCTTCTGTTCCTCTTAGCTAAGAACAAGTTGGACAACTGGCCTTATATTCCTTGCAATTTTTGTAGGGTATTTCGTTTTTCAAATTCTGGCAGTTTGGGGAACATCAGTTTTAGAGAGTAGCTAAAGGTAAACAATTGAATACTGAGACTTAATTTTAATTATCTACTTAACATTCACCATTTGCAGATACCTTTTAAGAAAAAGCACTGTTATTTCCAAAACTTGAGAAGGCATAATGTGAATTAGCTGGAAGCTTGGATATACAAAGTGGCTGAATCAAACTAGTTTTATTTATGGAGTCAGAAATACTGGACTATAAAGTAAGAACAAAGGCAGATCTGTGGGCAATGGACTGGACTTGTTTATCTGAGGGAACTAAAACTGTAAAATGGAGAGGCAACTTCTGATTCAGTAAGATACGAAATAGAGCAGATTTTGGCAAGAAAGCAGTTATGCTGCATTCCTTTGTTATCCATAACTGTTTAAACATGGTTTACAGAGGTTACCTCTGTCCAATATACAACCTTAGCAATGAAACTCTGTAATTCCAGACATCAGAGCAGCATTCAGACAACCTCCTCTAAAAATGCCCTGTGAGCTCCAACCACCGACGAGCGAACCAAACCACTTTCACTCTGCTGCCCAGCCCTATAGATGCTTAAATCAATATGCACTTGCAAGTTAGGATATTTGGATCACAAGGCTCCATAGCCATGTGATCTTAAGTGTCAACACCTGCTCCAAAAAATGTTGGTCTGAAGAAGTATATAACCTCTCACAATTCAACAACTAGGTGAAAAATCATGTGAAGACTGCCCAAGACCTCAGAGTTGCATGATATGTTCCTGAAATCCCAGTGCATCAGACCATGTCAGATCCAGACCAAAGCTTATCAAGCACAAAAACTGTTCTTCAGAAGCAAGGCTGGAGATGGTGATGGTTCCCACCTTTTGCAGAATACTTTCAGTGATTATAGAACTTGGTTAAGATTTAAAAAATAAGATAAATTCTGCATTAGCCTGCAGAGATTCAAACAGTATTTTCCTTTCTGAGGAAAACATCCTTCTCACAACATGTCTTCTCTCAGAAATTGACATACTGAATCAGCAGTGGATGAAGATACTGAAACTCAGAAGTGTAGGCTTCTGGAACAACAGCTGTTCATGCAGTATCTTGTGTCTCACATTCCCCACTCACTGTCTCTATTAAGTTATCAGAGCACTGAATAGCCTTTCTGTTGAGCCTGCTGATGTAAAGGGAGTGTAGGTACTTAACATCAACATTTTCAGTCACCCTTGGAGCCAGTCTCCAACAGTTGTGGCACGGCAATGTGCTGGCTGAATGCCAAAGGGAAGGAACAGCATCTTTCCTGTAGCCTATAAAAATAACTTGGAACAAAGTGCTTTATTCAAGAAACCTATCCAGCTACACAGGACAGTGAACAAAGTGGTGTTAAATCTTGACTATGGAAAGGAAAGATGCATTGATATAAAAACTTTCATAAAACGGCAGTAGCTCTATGGTACAGTAATAACTAAAGAAAAGTGATACTCTCTTTTGAGAACATTTTTGCAACCTGCAGGGAAACTATAAAAATCTTCATTATAACACAGTACTCCTCGCTGAGAAGAATCCTTTACAGAGGGAAAAAAACTTTTCAGAGGTCAACACTATTGCACCCCTGTGGTATTTATTTTAACAGCTCAGATCACAGAGAAAATCCAGATTCAATCTGCCTCCTCGAGTACAAACCGGCACACTTCTTATTAAAAGCAAAATGGAAACTTCCACTGTAAGGAATAAAAAACAAATCACAAAGCAACATCAAACCAATATAAAGAACTCAGAAGTATTTGTTAAAGGTCAGCTGCGCTCACATGTTTCATTCATGTCTATGTACCACCGCTGTATTGCTTTGCACGTAACTCAAACAATTAATGGATGCCATTTCATAGCACGGTCTACAGGGGAAACCTTCCATATACGTCTTTTGAAAGGAGCGTTGATAATTTTCTAAATGAGAACATATACAGGAATCATGGGATAAGCAAAACACCAGTGGGGAAAAATAATCTGCTAAATTAGTTTGGCACTGAAGTGGAGAAACCACAAATAAGCACAAAAAGATGAATTGTAAGTAGTGACGAATGAGGGAAGTAGGCCTTATTAGGCAAGTCTCTCTTTTAAGCTCTATCGGCCTGTAGACATCTACAGTCATACCCTGAAGAAAACAGCAGAGTTATAGATTTGATGCAATATTGGAGAAGATACAAAGTGAATTTTTTTTCTATTGCATATTTACGCAGGCATGTAAAACCTAAGATTGTTCCTGACTTAGTAAAGCTTTAAGATCATTTAAGATTCCTAGATACATAATAACGTCAGCTACTATTATTCATGTACTGAACTTATTTTCATGCTTTATCTTGCAAGAAACATGGCTCAAACTGTACACAATAATTGGATGAATAAATAGATACAGCAAACCCCAATATGATGTATAAAAGCAGTGGGTTGTTGGGTTGTAGGGGTTTTTTGTCTGTATGTACATTTACATAATGCTTTTATCAAAACAATTTTCACTCCACAAAACCTCCCTCAGCAATAAAATCAACAAAATATCTCACAATGGAATCAGAATTAAGGACTGCAAAGAGGGCAGGTATCTGAAAATTATTATCATTCAATATCAAGCTGATTTTTGGCAGAGGTTAAGAAATGCATTCCTACTTATTTTTTACCTTGCTGAAAAGTGTGCAGAATAGATTTTTTTGCACTGCACAGACAGAGGGAGACAAAAGTACAAATGATGCCAGCATGTGTAATGGCTTAACATTTCAAAGTGAAAATTCAAGGAAATATTTGGCAGATACTCAATTGCCTTTTGTGAGAAATTCAGCTGCCGTAACGTCATGTCATTGATAACACAGCTAAATAACTCAGTTACAGTCTCAACGAGTTAGTTGTGAAAATGTTAGTATTTTTTCCTGCGTCACTCAGAGATTTAAAATAGAATCAGGCTTTAAAATCTCATGTGAACTGTCAGTGGCATAATTTCTATTGAAAGACCTACTGAATCGAAGCATTGGCAAAGTACTTTTATCCTTTTTATCTAAATGCTTACAATTCTGAGCGCTTGTAACTACTACTAAGTCAATTCAAGACAGTTTAGAAGACACTTTCATATATATAATTTTAGAAAAGACAAAAATATTGTTTTAAAATTTGGTTTCTTAAATTAAATATGTAAGTAGGTCAGGCAAGGTTGAGAAGGAGGATACATCTGTTAGTTGGTTCTTGTAATGCACTCTTAGTAGTTAACTCTCTAGAAGGCTAGATGAAGAGCAATTAAAAATTCATACATTTTAATCCTTACCATCTACTGAGCAAAGATTTTTAGCAACAAATATGGAGAACATTTCACCGCCTGGATGACTGTCAAGGAACAAAACAACTGAGCTGAAATCCCGTTCCACATAAAGTAGAAACTGATTTGAACTAATGCTAGCAGAAAATACAAAATTGTTACTACTTGTACAATGCAGAGTAGATCAGAGAGCACTCTCCTTTATTTAAGGAGGAGTAGTGTTGCATTAGTAACAAACACACTTCCAGAAATACCAATGTCTTTCACAAATCTTGCTGTACAAAGACAAAAAAATACAGAATTTTTTAAGACTTACATATATTGCTGCTGATAATACTCTTGGCATTTTCAACCATTCATGCAAAGACTTAATTTATTTATATATCGTTTCATGTAAATTCTTCATGACACCAGTATTTCATGAAACTGCTAGCAAATACTAATTCAGGTAATTTGGGAACAGTAGAATATTCTTTATATGTGAAAGTAAATTCCATTTTAAAGACTGAGAAAGTAATGAAGCAATGTATTTTTCTCTTTTCACTATTTATTCAACGCTTCTAGCCACCAATAAATGCTTAAATTCAGAATATCTGCTTTGCTCTCCTACAAAAACACGTATGTTCACCCACCATGAGGAGAAAAATCTTTTTATCAGGCACTCCTTTATAAAAAAGATGAGTAACAGTGTGACATCAAGCCAACAGAAAAACCTAAGTATATGTGGGAAAGGTCAATTGTCCTTAAATGCTTCACTCATGTCTCTGTATCATTTTTCTCCGCTTAAGGAAAACAATTAGCAGATGTTATTTTGTAGCTAATTCTAAAGGGACAATATACTAGATGTGGCTATTAAAATGAATGTTAGAACCTTCAGTAAGGTTCCAAATATGCTTATGTAAATGGATTGAGGGGAAAAAAAAATAATAATAAAAAAATCAAACCCAAACAAGCCCTTCAACCTTTGAACTGGGTTTTATTAGATCTGCAGAAATTAAAGCCATAATTTGCTGTTCCCTGAATGACCACACTGCATTGCACACTAAAAAGGTTAGCGGAAATTCTTACCTAATTAGAAAATACGCTGAAGTAAGCAGGTGCTATATAACACAAAACAAATATTGATCATGATTGTGAAATCTATTGCAATATCTAACCACAATGCTCTATGATGTAACTTTTTATAATTACTTTCACAAAAAGCTGTCATCAAATACAGGCCCACCTCTTATTTATTCCTGTGTTAGAAGAAAATGGCCACATAAAACTCCTGTCCGGATTTTATTTCTGATGTCCTAGCTGTTGTGTTTGTATCGAGGTTTGATGCTCAGCCAATTATGCAGTTAAGAGCATTCTCTTCAAGAGAATAAAAGCTGATAAAATGTCTATAAAATCTTGCAAAACGTCATTACAAGGGTCTCGTAAACGTAACATTTCTGGCACAGTTTTGGGATTTACACCTTGTGTTGTCCTTTCACGGAAGCAAACATGCACAAAACCACTGTAATAACCTCTTGAAATCAGATAATATTCCAACAGCTCAGTTTCACTGACAGAAGGGGCCTGGGCATAAGCCAAGAGGCCCAGGTGCACTGTGTCATGCCAGTATTTAATGCAGCCTAATATCAGATAGATGCTAGTGAGAGAAAATACTCAGAATAAAGTACAGATAATAGCACGGACAACCACTCATTGCTAAATTACTTCTGCTCATCGTGCTGTGAGCTTTGTATTAAATTTTTTCGTCAAGTGGCAGGAATCATAGGGAGAAGTGGCTCAAAACTCCCTTCTTGTAACCCTGGATAAGGATCTATAATATTAGGCTTTCATATGGTAATGGCAAATGATGCCCCTCTCTGAAAAATTTCAGACTGGTAATGAAAGTCCTAATCAGATTGTTGTTGCAGAGAACCGGGAGGTGGGGAACGATGCCTTTCTTTCCCCTCCCCCGTTAGCAAATTCAGCAAACTTGACAAGATGGGTTAAGTCTTGGAGAATTTATCTTACATGAATTTCCAACAAAGCCCGTGGGTTGTTTTATAAAACTGGAAGGTACTGCTTTAATAAAAGCTCCACCACCTGAGGCATTTTCATTAAAGGCTCTCTCTAGACAACATCACAATGTTTGCATTATCCTTCTACACTCCCAAGAGAATACAAGCACTACCTTTTCAGCAAGAGTTGATATTGTGTGTGAAGGCACGAGAGGAGATGATTAGATTTTGCTTTTACTCACAAAGTAACCGCTTGCAACAATGTTGTGGTCAGGATTAAAATTCATTGATTTGTGTTGTCCACCATTTGAACGGTAAGTTGTTTTTTTCAGGAAAAGATACCTTCTGAAGGTTTTAATAGTCAGTCATGTGAACGAAGATTTTAATCCTAACCATACATTATTCTCAATGACTGTACTATTTATGCTATCTGGGCTCTTAAATAATGATGGTAATTAGCCGATTAGGACACTATAGAAAACAGGTGCAAGGCTCTGGAGTGGAAGCATCAATGTACAGCATTAAGGAACTCTGGCATTTAAAATGATTAATCTGTTCAGTGTGTTTAGCAACAGGAAACACAAATCACTGAATTCTGAAACATAATGCTATCTCTGTGGAAAAATTTCACACACACACACTGAATGCATATTTAGAAAGGTTCACTGACGTTTTCACCCGTTTCAGTGGACTCACCATCTGTGTAGAC
Organism: Harpia harpyja; assembly: GCF_026419915.1. NCBI lineage: Eukaryota > Metazoa > Chordata > Aves > Accipitriformes > Accipitridae > Harpia > Harpia harpyja. The sequence goes on from NC_068947.1 coordinate 31,895,080, forward strand.
TTCTCTGCGCAGATGTCCTGGCTGGTGTTTTTGCTTTTTGGCAGGTCGGACCTTCTGTATTACAACAGCACTCATGTTGCTGTCAGTAGATACAGGGCTGGTTGGTCTAGGACAGTGTGATGCATGAAAATGTCTACGGCCTGGAAATTGTTACAGAACAATAGCTATTATTTTTCTTACCTAAAATAAGACATTTCATACTTCCTCTTTTTTCATATCAGAATGACCTAGCTATACAAAACCTGAAAATACACTGTTGGAACAATAATAAAACTCTCATCCTTCCTGTAATCAGTTTTAGAGTAAGCTGTAACTAAATCGAAGCGTTTGCTATCCTATCAGCAGGCAGGCTAGCTCAGTCACACAGAAATTACCCAACTGCTTGGTAGCTGGTAGCTCCTGCCCCAGGAGCATGACCTCCATCAGCAGGCAAGCACAAGCAGGCTTCCCGCCCAGCAACTTTCTGTAAACAACAAAACGTTTCACTTTCAAGATGGGTTTCACCTCCCCTAGCTCAGGCAGCGCGAGGTCACCCGTGCCATAAGCAGAGGACGTCACCAGCAGGTCTCAGGTACAGATGCCTCCTCCACCGCTTTGCAGGAATTACTAGGAATGCATCTGGGATGTATGCCTCACATTTTATCACAGCTTATTTGCAGATAAGAAGTGTCACGTTTTTAGGACATGTAGTCAGGTACGAGTAATATCAATACATAAAAATCACTGCATAACATGAACTTGACTGCTGTAAAATTACTTACCTGTAATAGTAATGAGACGTAAAAAGACCTTTCCTAAATACATAAATTTGGACACACATATTTATATGAACTTATATGTATAAAATGGATAGAATCCTGGCCCCATGGGTATGAATGGGAGTTTTGCCACCTACTTCAATCGGCCAGGATTTCATCCAGAATTACTAAATTACCTCCCCTCTCACTCTTCATGATGAACAGCTGTGTTGAAATGAAACAAAGGAATGTTAACTGGGAGGGGATATCAGAAATGGGAGGAAGGTTGCAAATCTGTGGAGTCAGGGTGGACACAGTTGTGACACAGTACCTCTTCTCCAGGTCTGGCAGTTTAATAGGATTGATTGGCAAAACATTCATGGATCTGCTTGAAACCTGCACCCCACCCTGCGGTATTCTTATTTCTTAGCTGAACTATAACAATATCCATTGGGCCTAGTCAGGTTGATGATTACCTGTACATATCCAGTGTTACTAGTAACCAGTATGTTGTAAAACCTTAAATATTTCAAATATCATATTTCATATGTCCAGGGGTGATTCAGGAGAAAAAAAAAAAAAAAGAAGAAACATACGCATAAGGCCTTGCTGCATATGCATAATCTATGATCTAAACTGCAACTAATAACAGCTGTCAAATTACAAAACCAACACAAATCCAGTTCATCTCAATAATACAGCAGTAAGAGCTTGAACAGCATTCTCCAAAAGAACAAGAAAATATAAAAAGGAAAACAATTATATTACCATTTCTTTTCTTTCAAATGCCGGGGAAATATGGTTCTAAAGGTTTACTATTTTTTTGGACATTTCAATACAGAGGGATTAAATCTGTCATGAAGAGTGACTGAAAACACTGGGAGCCTTACATCAGGAAAAGGATAGAATTCTGTAATCCTTTTTTTTTTTCCTCTCATTCAGTTCTGAGTGCAAATCCACCAGCAGGGTTGAGGTTTGGCAATAATCAGTAAGACCGAAAAATTAAGAACTACTTATGAAAAACAATGTAGAGCAGCAATTTATTTGAACTGTTACACCAAAACTCCTTTTCTGACTCTTCCACTAGTGTGAATTGACCCCCCCCCCCCCCCCCCCGAATTTCTAAATGTTGTAAGAAAAACAGGAATCCAGGAAGCAGTTGTGGATAAATACATTTCACAGTGGCCATTTTTTTTCTTCTCCCATCGAATAGAGGACAAACTCACCTCCTGCTGCATCCTGCATTTGACGTCTGGCTACTTTCAGGCCAGCATATTCAGCAGCTGCTGCAACAGCCTGTGCAAAATCTGCATCGGTAAAAAATGATCCATCGGAAGAGCTAACACTAGACCGCCCACTTGAGATGTTATCTTCTTCAGAGGCTGAACCCCAGCCATTGATCATAGACCCTGTTACAGAGCTCTCCAAATCCCCAACGCTGGAGGCAGGTGTCTGCTCAAGGCCACGCAAAAGGAGCCTTCTGTTCTGCATCTTGGCAACCTCTATATCTGCCTCATCCTCTTCCTCTTCTGGTGCATCAGTATCCATATCAGAGACCAAGGGCCCTGAGATATATCCATAGGTATGTGGTGGGGAGATAGGCCTTGGAGGGGGTGGAGGACTCACAGGTTGACGCCTGCATAAGAATACAAAGGTAAGAAGAATTGAAGTCACGTAACATAGTCAGAGGAAATGGTAGATTGATGAAAATATTTCCTTTATTTCCCAACAAACTTGACCTGCCTTTTTAAATCAACAGAATTTATATCTGAAAGGTTCAGGGTTGGTTGTTTTTTTAGTTTTTATTACTGCTGTAAATCAGAACTGGCAGCTATGTAGTTTGAAATCTACCACAAAGAAATCTGATTTTTTAATATGGTTCCTTTTTCAGTGATTTTAATGAAAATTGTCTTATTTTGCATAAAGCTGTTCATTTTTCCTAAAGTAGCACATGTACAGCTAGGTGAAGAGGTGGTTACAGTTCATGTGACTATTTAAATAAATTATTTGTGCACCATTGAGAGTATGAGCAAAAGAAGTGTCTGTATATTACTTTAGAAGCTTGAAACTATCAATGTCAACAGATGCATCTATCTGAACAGATTGCTCCAGAAACTTTATCTTCCCTCCACCCACCCCAGTGATTCAGAAAGATATAAAAAGAGATAGTTATTTCATTATCTTTTAAATTGGTCTAGGTGATAATATAAAGAAAGAATTATCCACCATAACGTTAGTTCTAGGTCTTAAGAATACCAAAATGAATATAGATATATTGGTTAATTTATTTTGAGCTTAAATCATCAGTAATGGTGTCTCCAGCTTAAAGAGGTAAAGTATCAGCTATCATTAGATCAACATTCAGTTTAGTTAATACTTCACTTAGAAGTCCCAGGTTAGTAACATTGTCAACAGCTTTTCTTCACAGGGCCACAAGCATGCTCTTTAATTGCCATTTGTCTGATAGGAAGGAATCCTTTCTGCAGCAGTGGCTGTACTGTTGGTTTTGCTTACCAGGAATTTCTACTGCAGTCTGCTTTGCAAAAATTTCTGAAGTAATTTTCCTTTGTCAATTTTTCCCTCTTATTATCTCATTGACGAATGGTGACTCTCATAAATTAAATCTTTTTTTGGGGATGTGATTTTTTTTTATTTTAATAAATGGGAATACTTACTAATTTTGAAAGGAAAATTTAGCAAGGAAAAGCCTAATACTCTGTGGCAAGAGCAAGCTGGAACCTCCCTGGACTACATCATCTAGCCACTGTTTTCCACTTGCTGTATTAAGTACTGAATGGAATGAAGAAAAGGTCAATTAGGTAGATATACCCAATAATTGTTTAATACTACTCCCCCCCAATCCCAGAAGCCATTGCTGCATGGGAATCTCCACCTGCCTTTGACTAGAAACCTTGCCCAATAAAGTTTTACTGCCTTAATTTAAAGCTCTTGTGACAACTGTCCTTGTAATGTATTTGCCAGTCTTCCTATTCTCTAGGTTTTGGTATTAGAAGACAGGCAACTGGTTACAAAATATATTAGGGTTTGTCCTGGAAAATACAGCTTGCCTGCCAACCTTTAAGGATAGGCTAATTGAGACCAGCTGGTTCATGGGCATACAGAATTAACAATACTTTTTTCACTTTATCTGATGCAGTGGTTCTCGCTTTAACAGTGACATCGTCTCCTATCTCACTAAATCTTTAGTTTTTTCTCTGCTCATCCACTCTTCCAGAGCACAGATTTCTATTTCAGTTTGCTATACTTCTAGCAAGCTGACTGGACAGAGAAATATTACAGTACACCATCACCACCAGAATCATATTCTAGATTCCTGGTTCTGATCAGAAACTGAGATAATACTCAGCAGAACTACAAGTAAAGCTAATAAAAGGTATGACAAACAGTATTTTAGTCATTATTTTCACTATAAACCCAGCATTTACAAAAAACCCCAAAACAATACAGAGAGGCACTACTCAGAATGTATTCTTAATTAGAAAGTATTGTCACACCATGTTCAAAACAGAACCCCTGCTTCCAGAATGGGCTACAGCTGTTGAGCACAGTACATCCAACTCCTAAACAGCAATGCCATGGGTCATATCAATGCTGTTAGATGGAAAAGGTAGTCAGCCAAGCCTTACAAATCAAGTAAATAGAATTACGTGAATCTTTTTTAACTGATGAGATGCATGTAGCAAAAAGAAAAGAAACAATGTTTGAAAAAGTACCATAAAAAAGACAGATTTAGTCACTAGCAATTCTAAGACTTTCAGCAAAGCTAGACTTAACCATTGTAGGAAGAACAAAAATACACATTTTATTTTTTCAGTCTACTCAATGAGTAAGCTGTATGCCCTAGGAGCTTAAATTGGACATTCTTCCACATACTTCTGCCACTACTTCTTATGTCATTTATGGTCACTAGCCAGGAGTCTTTGTGTTGAACAAACCACCTAACTTTCCAGGCAGTTGCTGGCTGGTTATGCATGTTTGCATACATATGCTCCAATGCATACTCCATTCTTTATGCCAGTATGCATCTCCCATTCTCCAGAACATGGTAGCTGAGGTTCTGGAAAGTCACTCACAACACATTGCTCACTTAGCGTTTCCCTTTTCCATTAGTGTCCAGCTAGTTTAACCTCTAAATAACTCAGAAAACTTAAGTGATTAAAATGAACACTTCTGTGCCCCGACATAACAGGGCCAATGGAAATTACAGGATAATATTATTAGCCACCCACCAATAAAAAGAGTGATTTTAAAGAGTCAGGAAGATAGAAGAAGAGAGAAAGATACACAGTACAAGAAGTGTTACCATAAAGAAAACAAAACAAGACAGACCAAGTAGAAGTGGGGAGCAAAAGTAAAAGCAGATATAGGCCCTTTTAAAAAACAACTAATAACTAATGCTTACTTAAAAAAGGGAAACATAAAAATGAACTAACTTTTCAAAAAACATTCTGGAAAATACATCCATAAATGTCCAGTAAGCTATATCAACAAAAGCGAAGTTCTACAGTCTACTTGGCAAGAACAAATTCATTTCATCATAATAGGCCTGCATTTCACTAAAAATAGAAAGTATGACTAGAATATTGCAGGTAAGTTTGTATATTTGTGGTAACAAACAATATGTGCAAACCGCTGGAGGAAAAAGAATAATAAAAGAAATATAATTTGGGATGGAAAAGCTGTGCCTTCTTAACAAAAAGCAAGACAAGTAAGCATCATGCATAAAAAGCCTCATTCAGAATTCACTGGTTTATGGAAGAGAAGCTGTGAAAGTCTATATGCAAAATAGTTTGTACTAAAAGCAACTCGGAGAAGAAACAAAATTTCCCTGTAACAAATATCTATCTATATTAATGTTGGTCATTCCTTTAAATAAGGGTAGGTGGAAATGTTAAGAAAATTTTGCAAGCAATAATTTCCTGTAGTAGGATTTATGAGAGGAGGCAAATCTATAGGTTATATAAATTATATATTTATATATATTCGTACGTATTGGTGACAAGTTAATTGCACAGTTACTGTGAAATAATGCATGCTATTTTATGGTAATAATGCAGTAAATCTATCGGAAACAATGGAACTGTAATTATATGGTAAGCTGTGTTAACGATACCACTTTAATATCCTGATGACTGTGAATTTAACTTATGTCAGCATCGTATGTACCGTAAAGTGATATACTGCATTTCTTTCCATGGTGTAATAATAAAGCAACTTAATTACGTATTTCTTAGGTTACAAATAGTTCTAGCATCCTGGATTAGAAGTTAAATATTAACAGAATAAGTATCGTGGGGAAAATCTTGGCCTCACTGAATTCAACAGGAATTTTCAGTGGGGCTAGGATGACTTTTGTCACATCTCCCTTGCTACATTTGCATTGACACACCTCCGGTCAGGTTGGTGTTGTATGTGTCCCAGATCCTCCTGACAGTCCTGTAACATGGGCTGGAGTTCTTCCTGGGGAGAGGGGGTGAGAGTGGCAGTTGACTGATGGCTATAGGAGACAGCGGCTGGAGAGGAAGCTGCTCCTCGGACAGGTGGAGTAGGACCTCGCTCATCTTCTTCCTCTTCCTCTAGCTCATCCTGCTGCAGATACATCCTTGCAGGTGGGACAGGACAAGGAATTTCTTGGTCATAGCTAGAATTAATTTTTTAAGAAAATAAGGACTTAATTTTTTACTGTGTAATTAGCATATGTGATACACATATAAACAGCCCAGAAAAAAATCATTGTTATATGTGCTCTTGAAAACAGCTTAGTGAGGATGTACTGAGTGGATGTACACCACTGTCAGCGAGTGATCTCTAAGTAGCCACACTACGGAGAGATGAGGAGCACCAGAACGGTACTGAAGGAAGGTCTCACTGCCAGCTTGTAGGGCAAATTACTGTTCAATTAACTAGCGGTTGAAGTGAGAAATGGATGATGTATTCATTTTTCTTACCTTTCATCCACTGAAAGACTGTAATCTTCACTATTGCTATGGGGAGGTGGATGTGCTGGAGGCGGTGGAAGAAGATCTGCCCAGTTCATGCCAGCTTGCTTGGGAGCCTTTGGAGTCCGAGCACCCTTCTTGTGCCCTTGACTCCCTGTGAATAAAAACCAGTACACATTTGTAATGCTTGTAAGTATCTCCTCACCACTAGCTTTGAAAAACAAAATAACTGTAATCCCTCCCAGATCCTCTTGAATTCTCTGGGAATTTACTGTTGTGCTGAGTTGGAATAAACTGGCATTCATCCATTTTATACCAATTTGTGATTGTAGTTTCTTTGTAGAATTACTCTACATTTTAAGCAGCTGAATTTAACCAGCAAATTTACATAGCATGGAAAAAAGCACATGGGATACAAAACTCAAATTGTTAATAAATAGTCAGAATGTGATAAAACCATAAATGAATTTTACAAGCAATGTCATTAAGAGTGAGCTTCCTACTTCTATTAATTACATTATAGATTATCATCTAAAACAAATGAGCTGTAGACATATTTTCTAAAGTGCCTTTATACTATTTAATTGCTGGAACCTAAAATACAATATGACACAGATATGATCTATTAAAGTTCCACTGTTGCATTAAGTCACTGAATATATGTAATTTGTACTTGTCCACTGAAACATTTTAGGCACAATGAAATTACTGGTTTTAGTCTAAATGGCAGGTGCAGTTGAAAATAATTGCTGGAAGAACTAAAATAACAGAAAAAAGAAGAAAGAAGATCGATGAAGTATGGCACAAATGTTTTCAACTACTATTACTGGGAAATTATAGTTCATAATACAACAATGTAGCTTTAACAGTTCCAATAACTTTGAATAAGACCAATTATTCAGGTGGTCTTGAAATTTAACTTTGGACATGGCTATGATGAGAGCTGACTCTTGCATTGTTCCTTGGTATATGATTTTATCCTTCTTTGTTATTGTTACATCTTTATTTGTAGATAAAGTCACCATATTTTTTGTTTTAGAATCCTTCACATTTCTCTCTTCAACTGAGGCATGGTTTTATATTACCATAGTTAAGCCTTATACACGTGATTAAATATGTTGCAGTGACATTTAGGAAGCTTGTTTTCCCTCACTTTTGCTGTCTCAGATTTTCCATTCTTATGGACAGTAGTTCTGCTTATTATTGTCCCCCATTAGCTGCCAGATACAAAGATGTTTTAGCTATGTACAATCATTCTTCTGGTATCTCAGTATGTCAAGCAAGACTCTTAACTATCCCAAGGCAACCATCATCTGCATTCTCTACCCTAGGCACCATGATACATACTAGGTTCAGTACAATTAATTTTTTACTCTGGTCACCTTGCTTCATTCCTGCTGGAGTCCTTGGTATAGGACTATGAATCGTTAGTGTTATTCATAACCATAATAGGTATCAGCATGGAGAATACCACCTTCTCATTTTTAATTTGCATGGGTTCATACCCAAGATGTTTCACGCCAAATTTCAGGCCTTAATGTCACTGAGCACAGGCTCAGCACCACATCCTGATGTTGCAGAACTGGGAACAGGCAAAAGGCTGGCTCCCAGAACACCCCCGAGCAGCTGGGAGAATTGGGACCTGTGCTTATCTCACCCCAGCCCCTGAGAATGCAGGTCACCGAAAGGCACAGCAGGCTCATCTACATGTTTATGCCTCTGCTGTGCCTCAGTCACAATCGGTCAAGATGGAGCAGGTTAGGATTAAGGCGACTGGACTATCAAAGGCAACAGCAGAACAAAAGGTGAAAAATCCTCATCTTGATTAGTAGATGTAAAGTCCAGGGTGCTGCTGATTGTGACTGTAACTCACCCTATAATTGGCTTGATGTAAATAAACATAGGCCAAGTCTCAGACTTACAGTAAAGCCCCAAACCAAGCCTATGTGTAGTTTCTGGTTTAGCTCTGAACATTTCACACACCTCTACCAGAAACTGAAGCTGAAAGTGAACAGGTTATACACCATGATGAGAAGCAGTAACTTTTGAATTAAACCATATTCTGTGGTTCCAAAGCACAGAGTGCAATTTCAGTGCCCTGGTCAGCATTCTCCAGCACAAAACTGTCTTGTTTCAAGATTTTTACGAAGGACTTCTAGATATTTTGCAAAGGAGATGCTGATGAGAAACAAAATTTAACTTTAATTATCTACTGTCTACATTTGAATGATGTACAAGATTAGTTTTGACATATAGCCACTGAAATCTATAAAAATTTCATGTATGCATGCATGCTTATTTACTCAATAAAATGCATGGGTTTAATTTAAAAAATGAAAAACTTCTTAAAGCAGTTAGGTATCACTCAAATGTTCTGGTACCTTCAGACTGTTCATGAATAAGGTTGTCTTGGGTGAGTAGACCCAAGAGATGGAAAAGAGGTCAGTAAAGTACCAGGAAGGTAATAAAATCCTCTTTTTTGTGGCAGCTGAAAAGGAATTTCTATGACTGGCCCATCTGGAGACCATAGTACTAACCACTACGGCATTAACATTAGGAAATCCAGCTTCTATTTGATTTCATGACTTTCACAATTTTGGACAATCAATTACTTAATTGACATTCAGATGGCACTAAGCAATCATGAGGATGCAACAGAAATACAGGCACCTATTGGGCCAGTTTTTATGCTGTTTAACATCCCTGAGCTGTATTACTGTCAGTGGGTTCCTCCCCATCATCCCTTCTGCAAGTCCAGTAGCCGGTGCTAACTACAGCTAGAGCATCCAAACACCAAAAAGCCTAAGGTCTGGAAAACTTTGTAGATACTCACCAGATGTACTACTGCCTCTGTCCGAGCTGTTGTAGGATCCACCTGTATTCTGGTCGTATGACTGGTTGTACGGAATAGTTGGAGCAATGTTGTCATTTACTCGGTAATCTGCAAGTTTAATAGTATAGTTAATGCTACCCTTCAGAAACACATCTACTTTTATATACCTGCTTTATAACACAAAGTAAGATCTCCTGAAAATAGTGAGGAAAAAAATAAATTCATTTTTTGAAAGGAAAGTCATCCTATAATCATGTTTTATTTTTATTTTTTCTCTAACTGCAAGTTTAAGGAAAGTCATGGGAACTTAGTAGCTCCACAGCAAAAATGAAGTAAAATGAAATCCTATGCACAGGGTTGTTGCAGTGCCTCTGCAGTGATTAAATCTCAATGGATATATGTACGACCTGTGTGAGCATTTTGCATACGAACAGACTGTCACCGTGATTGATTTTCCATGCTCTCTGCTTAATTTACGCATGCAGGGCAGCCAATGGACTGTGGGGTAGCTACTTTCTGTATTTCAAAGGTGACAAACCCACACAGGAGTCAGCCCTGTATTACAAGGGCTGAATCATCTGCTGGAGCAACAATGCAGCTCCACTGAATTTGGTTTACAACAGATCTTTGTTTAAAGCCTGCTGGCTTCAAGAATATTTCTATTTACATTGGGTCTTGCGGGTTCTAGCTACAGGTGGGACCTTTTTTTGCTAATGGCTGTTACCATAACTTCCTTCTCCAGTTCCAAAGCACTTGATATACATGCATTACTTTTAAATCTAGATTTGGCAACCAGATCTGTAAAACTGTATCAGAAGTAAAATACTCATCTGACAAAACAGTACTCTCATGCCAAAAAGGAATTACAATTTACAGAGAACAGAAAGGAGCTGTGTTACTCTTCATACAGCAAATAAAACTGCGTCATAAACAGAACCACTGGACATAAAGTAGTGACAATAAAGCACAGCATGTAACTCATCAAAATGGTTATTTCCCATCACAACAGCTATACGTATAATCACCAGCAAGATGGTTTTGACTTAGTAAATGAGAAAACCAAGATCAGAATATTGACTCATAAAATAGCAAATCAAAACAAAAATAAACAAAACTAAGAAACCAGTCCCCATCTGCTGCAGAAATGTTTGTGATAATGTAAGCATGGGAGAAAGAGCAAAATGATAAATTCCACACCAGAGTGTATTCTGCAATAGTTTCTCAGCCTAGTTGCATTCCAGAGACCACGCTGAAGCCCTACATACCACATATGTTTACACAGAGGATAAACAGTAAATCAACACTCTGAAATATGTATATATGACTGTCAGCAGACAATGCTTTAAGGGGGCCTTTCCACACTACAATATGCTACAGAATATGCAGCTGTAATATACACAGTTTGAAAGATGCAGTATCTTCCAGGGCATAAAAACCAAACATGTTTTAATTCCAAAACAGATATGTAATACACAGTTCATGAAAGAAAACATAATTACAAAAAAATACAGCTTTCACCCTCTAGTAAAGAGCCACAAAAATTGAATTTTCATTTGACAAGTTTATGTCAAGGGAAGGTGTCACATTTTATATTGCCCTTTGAACTCCTCTGTGAGTAGATGGGTCCGGTAGAGAAATCAACATTCCTGTAATGAAACGTATCTATTTACCGGATAACTTATCACTATGTGATCACTTGAGTTACAACAATCCAAGCAAAGAGTTTCAAGTTAGAATGGGTCCAGTTCCTAGGGATACTGTTTTGCAAATCAGGTTATTAAAAGAGGTTGCATGGTAGCCTAGAGGACTAGCAAGAAATCACATACCTATTTCTTTCAACTCCCACACATTATATTAAAGAAACATGCCCTCAAGGCCACAAAAGTACATTCTGATGTTTCCCGTTAACACTGAAATTTTATTTTTAGCTTCTGGATGCACAGACTTCAGTCAGGGTAACAAAGGAATTTAGTTTCCAAAACTGTGTGCGGTAGCATTGCCTCTCAATATGTGAATCGAAGGCTTGCTAGGAACAAGTCTAAAATGAATTGGATCACTCCATTTGTGTCCCCAGTGTAAAACACAATACAATTTTACAGAGTTTGATATGCAAAATTTCATTCGTTTACATGAACATGTAGATTTAATTAGTCTCCATCCACGACTGGGAAGAGTGGGTTGACCTATTTAAAATTTAAGGTAGAGTATAATGTGACTACCATGCATCTGGCTTATTAATAAAATATCTGGCCTCTGTCCTAACCAATCCCTTAACTACTATTAAATTTAAATTAATCTCAAATCCATAGGAAATGTATTTTATTTAACTCTTTTCTAAAGATACAGCTTGTTATTTTTTATAATAAATTCAACATCTGAAGGTTATTGTGGTGCTAATTAACTTTCTGACACTGCTAACTGTGAATTTCTAAATCTAAAGAGGGAGAATTCTAAAAGCACCACAGAAGTCTGTAATTGCTGAACCTGAAAGCTTTAGACTCCCAGCACCAGAAGGTCAAAACGCCTCTGATGCCTAAAGAGGAGAAACAAGCTAAAAGCTCTTCACCTTTGTTTAATTTGTTTTGCTCCATAATGTTGTACTGTATGGGTGCAACCTCTTGCTTTTGCTGAACAGAGGGTTTCCAGTGTTTCTCATTCGTATCCCCGCTGCCATTGTTAACATTATTGCTGATATTTGACTGGATGAGTTGAGTGGTGGCATAAGGAGTGGGCTGCCCAGGCTGGCTGACAAATCTTCCGTCCTTTAGATTCGGACTATTGAAGGTTTTCATCTCATTGATTTTGTTGCTGAGGTCCACATCACCATATACAGTTGACTCAGGCAACATCAGGTTTGTTTGCTTGTTGTCCAGCTGATTGTTGTAATTTGCTATACAATCGGCTAACCACAGAGGAAAGAAAAAAGAAAAGGTCATTCTGTTCGCTTACACTATACTTTCAATGAAATTCCCTTTAAAAATTTTTTAGTGCATAACTATATGGCTTGCATCCATGAAGCAGAGATACTGTAATTAACTAAGTAACTTATAGAATATTATTTACTTTATAAACTACTGCTTCAAAAGTAGCGTTCACTGTTTTGATTCACTGTAATTCAGACCTTCTGAATTGTATCTACAATGACTTACCTTACTGGGCTTTTTCTACAGTGGCCATATAAACGTTCACATTTTTAGACATTATTCTCAAAGCAGTATAGATATCCAATCAGTAACTGTAATTAAAATGATTTGCATTGAGAGGAAAAATCAACCAAAACTTAACAGCAGGAATAACTAAACATGACAGTCATCTCATGTCACCTCAACAGCATTTAGACTTTCTTGTACTTGTGATAAGAAACAGAGATACAACATATTTTTATAAAACAGACTGAAAAATGATTACACATAACAGAATTAAAGAGAAGCAGTACAATGTGAAAGGTAACTCAGTACCCAGTAGCAAGTCTTTATTTGGTCATTGTTTCCTTGTACAATCTTATATTTTGGTTTGAAACAAAAAGACAGGAAAACAATCTGGAATTTTTGCTAATTTTTAGTTGCTTTGGATATTGCAAAATAAGTAATACCATAGTAATACCATTGTCCTGTATGACAAATATATCTCATATAGAGAACATGAATTCATTCTTCTAATAGTTATTGCATTGTAAGATCACCACTTATTGCATAGAATAAATTAGACGTACTAATGCTCTGGCCACTAATGTATGAATCAGTGTCTATTGTATTATATTAAGCAATTATATATCCAGCATATTCTTCATTCCTTATACCTCATGCTTTGCTATAATATCTTTGCAGAGTCACTTATAACATATATTTTTACCTCCTTCCATTTTCAGCTACATCCGATTTGTGTGTAGGGCAATATAATCAACACAGTATATGCAGTAGGCACATTTTTTTTTACACAGACGCATTAGAAGTCCTCAAACAAAATACTTAACGAAAACGGGTTTACCTATATAACAGAAGATTTATTCTGTTAGGGTTTTTTTATAGCATCTACTTTTAGAACAACCCGTTCCCGTTCTGTAGACTTGGAAGACAGTACTATACTTAAAAGAAATTAAAAATGCACAGTTATTTAGCATGTTTACAGCTATAGAGGGGATATCCAACTCTGCTGCTTCAGAGCATAAGCCAAGCCCAAGCTGACACAATTAAGAATATTTGCCAGATTTTCCAGGACAGAAGAGACCACTATGAGCATCTTGTCTGACCCTCAAGCTCATAAGCTCTACTTGAAAGGAAGGAATCACTTTGCAACACAACCAAGCTTAGTATAAAAGCTAGATTGATAAGGAATCCACTGCACCTCATTACAAGATGCTATAATACTTTACAACCCTCAAAAACGTGCATTCTCTTCCTTTTCTGAACTTGTTAAGTTTCCATTACTAGAACTTGGTATGTCTGCACTTGCCACAATAAAGTATCTCTGTAACAGAATCTTTTTTTTACAGAGGTATTTGTGGACATGATATCCTTGGGCAGGGTAAGATACAAGTCTCTAATGTTAAAATCTCTCACCGTCCTCTGAAGCACCTGGCACTGGTCACTGTCAGACAGGATATTGCAGGAGATGAATTACCACCATCACATTGTGGTTGGTTCCACATTAATTACAGGAGGTAATGCTGTTTTGCACTTACGTGACTTCACTATAGGTAATCATACTCCCTCTCTGAAATGCTGAGAAATGCTACCAGCAAAAATCAGCTAGAGATGCTGGTAGTGGAAAAGACTAATCTTCATTCCTCACCAGTAACACAAACTGGGTTAAAATAAAAGGAACGTAAGGTCCATTTAAAACAAAATGTGCAGCAATCAGCGCTTCCAGATATATTTCCCCAACTGTGTTCCCATGGAACTCACGAGGTTTTCTTCAAGAGCACTCTGAGTCCTGCCCAAGCTCCTGGGAACCACCATTTAAACTAACATTTCATAATTGCTTTTAGAGTGTGAAGTTAACTTATTTATCCACATGCCCTAAACAGAAAACCAGCTATCCAATTTTGTACAGAATGGTACCCCAAGGGAGGTTTTGAATGTGCCAGAGTAGACTGACTGTCTTGCAAGTACTTCTTGCTTCCCATCACACCCAAACCAGAAGGAAAATCTCACCAGTGTCATTTTGGTACTTCTCCTTCTCCATCCAAGCAACAAGGATGTACAGAACAACCTAAAAATGATCTTTTCTGCTCTTTTTCAGATGCTGAAACAATTCAGTTCAGTGTGACTTTTGGTAACATTGAACTTTGCAGCGGCTCCTTCAGCCTACAGCTTGCTAAAGCTATCCAAAGGGGACTGAAAAAACAGATCCAAAAAGGGACCAAAAGCATAATCATGACACAGAGGAGAAAATGTATTAAGTCTAAATGCATTGGAAATAAAAAACCAAACCAACCTGTACACTCTCTCAGGTATTAGAAACACATACTCTGTAAAGAAGATTCCTTAGCAAAGTAGAAACATATCTAACCTGGTCGACTATACGTTGTAAGGTTGCTATCACTGTTTCCGTTGCCAGAGGTGCAGCAGTTGATGGAGCAGTCATTGTGATTGTTCCCTGTGTTAGGCCAAGTATCTGCTAGCCATGGCTGAGTGGCTGGTTCACTGATGTTTAGGAGTCCTGGCCTTTAAAAACCAAAGTTTGGTCATTTCAAAGATTAAACAAAAGCATTTTCACATTGCAATTACATTCTTCTCAAAAGGTTAGATACTACAAAATAGTATCACATATTTAAAGGCTTGAACATTGGAAAATACAGCTTGATTCAATTATTTAATGGTTTCTAGTCTTCTATATATCTCTATATAACCTGTTCCTTGCTAAGACACTCTGAAGCGAACAGCCAAGGACAGCATCAGTTCAGTTTGCTGAACTACACATATACATTGGTGTGTAACCTTTACCTGTCACTTTTTTTTTGGGGGGGGAGATGTTTCTGGGAAGGTTGTATTTTTATTTTTCCGCCCCTTCTCCCTTTCTTAAAGAAAGCAAGGTAAAAAAGGGGAAACTGGCAAGTCAAACAAACAAAAAATTCACACATGGAAGCGAGATGGATATGCGGAAATAAGAGCCAAGTCTGGAAGTGAATACTCCCAAATTCTTTGTGATTTATGAAGCCAAGTTCTCCTCACCATCAGATAGTACTATTGTAGTGGATCAAAGGGAACAGCAGATTACAGAAACCTCTGCGGCTTGGGAGTATTTGGATCTCACTAAGCATACCAAGTGCACAATACACATCTTTGTTAATGAGTAAGCTACTTGCTTAATCTTTATGGGGGTGGAACAGCAGCAGCTCCTAAGCAAGTTTAAAGTAAATGGGAATACTCAACACCTTTGAAAATATCCAGATATCAATGCTGCATACTGCCTGCATTTGGAATAAAGTGTATTCCTGCCATCAGCAGAAACAGCATTCCTTGGTTTCCACATTGCTGAATTTTTCTAGTGCGTGTGAAAGATGCTCTGATGAATGTTCTGTAGAATCTTTGGTGCCTTTTCAATTTTCACACTAACAATGCAATGGCATGTTATAAAGTCCCAATAAGTAGCATCCCCTAACAACTTAAATTGCCTTTAATAATTAAGGTGCTTTTAAAAATAGATAATTTTAGCCACTGTCATACATTAAAAAAAAAGGAACACAGTTTCTTTCATCACAGGATTTAACAGGCAACTTTCCATTTGAAATAGTGCAGAAACTAGTCTCCATAATATTAGATGTGATGCTTTTAAAAAATAAAATATGCTAATCCTCTTAAACTGCAAGTTGAGAATACAAACTGCATGCAGTTAGTCGTGGGGGATATAGTCTGTCAGTGCCGCAGGCTTAAGTCATAGTCTTAGAATGACATTTAAAAGATCTATACATATATGTGTATATATATTTCTGTACTGTATATGTCATCTGACAATTTAACATGAGAGGTGATGAGGCTTGACTTAACTGTCAGGCTAACAAACAAGCCAATACACATACACTAAACAAGTATTTTTTTGTAAATCTGAAATAAAGGTACAGCTATGTAGTCCTGTAAGCAGGCCAGCTGATTTTAAATACTCTGCTTTTTTCCCCTACCACTCCGCTCTTACTACATCTCAAGGCATTTGGAGGAGACAAAGCCTTCTAGAATGTTTCAGCACTTTCAAGACCTGTGTACCGGATTTTTGGATAAAGAGAGGTCCTTTGCTTCTAAAATTTACTTTGCATTCTCACCTGCTGTCATGTAAGAAATGTGGTGTGAGGTTTATAAGTATGTAACTGTATGTAAGGTATGTAACTGACGTAAGGTATATAACTGTAGGCAAGAGATGTTTGCATTACAGCTCCATAGCCTGGTGATGACTGGAGAGCATCGTTTCCAAAGGTCTTTAACCTTTGCAGCAAATTCCTTGAATCCTTGAATTACTGTACTGGGTCTGGGGTAGGGGTGGACTAAGTAAGTGGCTGTGTGGGTGCCTAGCTGCTGGCTGGAGTCAATCTACCACAATTATCACTACTTGAATCCTGTCTAGAAAAGGGATTGCCACAGAAATGGGTATTTTTTCAGCATCCCAGAAGTGGGGATGATATTGAAATATATCACTGTGACATTTTGAATTCTGAATAATGCTTTAACATGCCCACGTAACTGCACTTGGCAAAAATGCTAAACCTCTCCAAAACATTGCAAATATAATGTAAGGAAGTGAAAACCTTAGGTATAGAAATCAGAGAAAGGTTTCATATGTAAAAATAACTTTTTTTTTTTTATATTGCAGAAGTATGTTTCAGATTCTATAAAATATGGTACAACATACACCCTGTAAATGCTATATACGCAAATGAACAAAAGAAGCATTGATGTTAGCACTTTGAATCAATTACATTGCTAGATTGTGGCACTGATCCCTAAACCTAGGACAGTAAAAACCGATGCTGCTTCTCTAGCAGTACCAAAATGACTGTATACAATGTAGACACTTCTGGGTTCATTTCTGTCCTCTGAGTCTATGTGAGTGTGCTTTGCCTCGCTTGTGCTGTGGGAAGAGCGAGAAAACACAGCAGCACAAAGAACACAAAAGATGTTAACTGCATATCTTTTTGAACAACCTTGTCAGGGAAAAAGAGGGTTCGTCTCTGTTCTCTCTTACTTTCTTGCTATCCTGGGGTGAAGGCGGCAACCCAGTGATTAACAGATTTGTCCATTCAAAAATCACATGGTAACTGTTACAGAGGTTTTCCTCCATGGTTTTATGGCTATGATAAGGCAGCAGCATACAGTGCTGGACAGAGATATCTGCAATTGCTCTTAACATGCCAGGTTCAGCAGCAGCAGCAGCAGAATAGCCTCGCCTCTGCACAGCATTCAAGTAGACCAGGAATGTGTAATTTTATGCCTAATCTTTACCATTACTGAATTTTTGTATGGTCTTGCAAATTAGGAATCACAAGATGCCACCTGTGAAACAGGAATTGATATAGGAATTTATCGCCCAGCTGCTCTCTGAGATTTTAGAGTTTATTTCAGCATCATGCCAAATCTTTAACTGAGATGCTTATAAAAAGACATGCCTGAATGTGACCTAGGACAAAAAAAAAAAGGTGTGCCACTAATGTGACACTGCTCTGACCTGCCTTTTTTGCTAAAACCGGTATTTTGCCTCCAGAAGAAAATACCACCTCTACACAGGAAATATAAATTACTGTTTTGTCCATTGCCATTCATTAAGTAATAACGTAAACCCAGTAAACATGTTTTAGTTAAACCCTCAATCTGGAATGGGCTAGGTTCTCAAAGCGGGGGGCTTTAAATTTAAAACCTATCTGTTTCCCTCTCTTTCAGTGCCCTGTCTCTTGTAAGCGATGCTTTAACTGTTTTGCATTCACAGAAAGATTTTTTCTTGAAAAGTCAACTTAAAAGCTGCGTATGTCTTCTTTTTCCAATAAATGTTTTCTTTCTTTGTAGTATTTGTGAACCAACTATATTTCTTAATTTTCATAAATGCCACTACTTAATTACTTTTACTCCCTTAATCAGCTGGTAAGCCAAGTCTTTATTTTGAAGTTAAAGCGCTCCCTCTGCTGCTCATTTTTTGAGATGCAGTTTTTACAGGTTAACAAAGCTGATAATATTACAACTCATTCTTTGGAAATCAACCTAAAAATTCAAACCATATATTCTCCTTCTAAACAGAAAAATATGGCAAAAATGTGTAAATTCATAAAATAAATTTAAAACATATCTTTGCAAGTGATTATTCTGCCATCACTTACACGGACAATTGTACTCCTAGCATCCTTAAATTTAGTTGCACACAATTTATAGCTTTAAAAACAAAGCACATAATTACCTGCCTCCACTGCTTACGGCCTCTCCTCCTCTCTGATACGTTACTGAAATAGTTAAAGATAAAAAAAAGAAATAATTTTAAAATTGTAAAAGACTCCTTAAATAGCAGTATTAAATTTGCCTTTGTTTCATTTTAGCCAAGACAATAAATGTGCATTGTTTATACATTAATTCTGAGTCTCATCTTACAATCTATTCCTTCAAATGCATTTTATACATAATACTTGTGTTGCTCGGTAACTGCTAGTCTTAGCTCCAGCAAAGTTTTATATTTCAGTTCTGTTCTGAAAAACACAAACACACACATGTATCACTTAAGAAAGCAGGAAGCCATACATCAGGTTGAACTTATGCATAACATAACTTTGCTGACTTCAGTGGAGTTACTCTGTGGAAGAATTTAGGTCATATATTTATTTCATGAATGGCTAGATGTTAAAGCTTTGCTCTACCTTATTATTTTGCTAAGATTAAAGAGGTATCACGATTCTATAACAGACCTTACTTCCAGTGTAAACAATGGCTCATTACAGCTGAACCTACTGCAAAAACACATGCTCTTTCTGAATGTTACTGCAATATACTCATGGAACAGGCACACTCAAAAGTCCACAGAAGCTACTAATTTTATAACATTTTACAATTGGATTTATTAATGATATTTTTTTTTTTATAAATCCTGGTAAAAAAAAACTGGCAGAAAGAATATTTCCTCAATTAGAAGGAACAGTTTTGCTAGCATTTCAGAAGTATTACACATTAACAAAGTGGATGTCCACATGCATTTATTTCTTGGCATGGATTGCATATCCTTCACAGGAAGCATCATGATTGAGAAGTTCTTTTTTAGGATGCAAAGATCCAAGAAGAAACAGTGCTATAAATTCTGCAGGTTTGCACTGGGTTTGGCAAAGGGTTAAGGAGACTGCCTCCCTGCAAATGCTGATGGATTCTACATTTTCCAAACAGGAATGTGTTGAAAAAAAGCAGCCAAATTCTGCTCTTTAGAAGAACTCCAAACTGGGAGTCTGCAAGAGAGAGATAAATGCTGGCAGTGATTACAATAACAGGATTAAAATGTAGGATGCATTGCTACAGGTAAGTCTTTTACTATAGGTAGTGCTAAAGAAGAGGGTCTGTTTCGATTTAAGTCAATGGACCTAATGACTGGGATCCTGGATTGAAAAAGGATTTTTTTTCCCCTTTAAATGTTTTACGTACTTTGTGTTTTTTTCCAATTTCTTCTTTTACAATCTCAGTGCTATTTATTTTGCAGCTCTGACCTATCTTATGGAGCCCTGATATTTTCTTTTAATGTTAAGAATCCAACTGAGAAAATATACGTTAGCTAACCTACCTACCTCTGCAGAATTTCAGTAGCGTGCTACAATTGTGATTGCAATAGAAGCCCTCTGTTAAGCCAATTGAAGTAACAGCAAAATAATAATAGTTTGAATTAGTCTCCACTGTGGATCTTAAAGGACTTCAGAAACATTAAGGGCCACTCTGACTCATGCCGAACAGTAAGCAACTCCACTAAACATAATAGGATGACTTTTGAAACAAGACACTATTCAATGTGATTAAAAGCATGTGGATAAGAACCTAACCCATTACAATTAGGTTTGTGTGGATGAATGCAGACAGACATGAGATGGCTTCATCTGTGGTCCAACTTGGAAGGATGTAACCCAGCTGCTGCCCAGAGGCCAAACTAGTACAGTGCTGATTTTGAGCTAATATGCCCTGCTAATGTGAGTGTGCAGAGGAGGGAATAGGTGGTTTTTACCCTGCCCGGATATACATGTCCTGCAAGTCTCATAGACCTCTTGTGAAAATAAGGGATTTAGAACAAAGGAGGAAGAAACAACCTGTCTGTTCACTCAGGCTGTAGCCAAAGGTAATGCATACAGTATACTGGTGGGTACTAAATGTGTTGAATTCTATCTACTGTAGAGGAAG
The DNA here is from genome assembly GCF_026419915.1 of Harpia harpyja. Lineage (NCBI taxonomy): Eukaryota > Metazoa > Chordata > Aves > Accipitriformes > Accipitridae > Harpia > Harpia harpyja. The sequence continues at coordinate 31,915,946 of NC_068947.1, forward strand.
AGCTGCTGAGCTGCCAGACTGTGGGACTGACTGAAGGTTGGCTCTACAGAACGGAAAGGCTCTCATGGACTTTGGTGGGCTATGGCTCAGGTTATGTCAGATTTTGTACATTTCCAAGTGAAAAGAAATAGAAGATTATTTTAAACCCGCCCTGAATTTGAAATATACCTCTGTTTATGTAGAACAGGATGATTATTTTAAAATTTCATAGCACAAATACAGTTTAAGGCAGCAAGCAAAGAAATCTAACTGCAATAACACTTTGATTTACTGTATCTTCCAAAGCAGACAACTCCTAGGTCACTGGATTAATGCAGATTCAGAGGAAAGAAAAGAAGCAAATGTTTCACCAACTATAATCCCACTGAAACCCCTTCAAGTCAGCATTTGGGCTCTGCTAAGTCATTCCTCCTCCGTCAGAAGCACCTTTTGCATCGCTAGATGCAAGAGGCCACAGTACTCCTCTGCAATATGCAAGAAGAGAGCCCAGGTTGTACAAACTGACAGGATCATGCTACAAAATGGCATGCTTGCATCAAATGGTATGCTACAAAATGGTACACACAAACGGAAAAGTGTCAGCTACAAAGCAAATATACACTACTTAGAGAACAAAATAACGAAACCTGTCATTAATGAAATTGTTTTAAAAACCCTTTAGAACAGCTGGGCTGGTTATGTCAGAAAAAGAGAAACAGTACCACAAACACATGCTAAAGTAACAAAGAAGGGGGGAAAAGTGCAAATATATACCTGTTGGTGTGAAGGTAAAAGACGGGACTGAAAAATCAAAACAAAATACAAACTGGTTATTAAGCTGAAGAGAGAAAGGGTAACATACCACATTAGTATAAACCTAGCAGACAGCTGAACATAAAACAAATGTATATAACTAACCCAGTCGTTCAGTCACATTGATATAGAAATAAAATTAAATTTGTTATTCAGAAAGAAGCTTGTCTCTGCAGGTACTATTCTGAAAAAAAAAAAAAAAAAGCTTGATACTCTATTGTGTTCCTAAGGGGACTGGACTGTGGTTTAGCCTTTCAAATACCTCTCAGTTTGGTATTTTAGGTTTTTCTGAAAATCATAGCACAAACAAAACCCCCACACTGTTAATCATTTTAGAATGCAGAATGACAAATTCCTTAACAAAGCCTTATCAAGGTCCTATTGAATCTTATCTGCAGTTCACTAAGTAAATGCTCATTACGCTGAACTAATAGGCACACTTATGTATTCAGTAAGGAAATAATAATCATATAAAGGAACAAAGAGGACTGCTGTTTTACTGTCTCTGAATCAAGAATGGCACCAACTCTCACTGCAATAAAGGCACTAAAATCTACTGCAGCAATTAATTTTTGTTTTCACAGACGAGACTGTTAAACAGGGTTATTATCTTTCTTTCTTAAATAATCACAAAAAAAGGCTAAAGATCTCCCTAGATCTAACACCTTTCTACCTTTCAACCCTTGGCTTTAAGAGGGAAAAGTTAACAACAGAACAATGACATTGCTTGACAATCTTCACTCTCACAGCTACTATAAATCCTCTCTGGATCAATAGGGTCTCTAATCCAAATACAGAGCACTAGCATCTGCTCCTCCTATTAGCACATGCTCCCCCTCCTGTTGACAAGACAGTATAGTTTTCCTACCACCGATGAGCAGAAAAAGGCTAACATTGCCCTTTTCGATCTAATGACAGCAAAGAGAAATGTTATGAGAAACAATATTCACTAAAAGTAGCCTTGAGACAGAATTTGATCAGCAAACCTGGCACAGAAAGAAAAGGTTCTGGCTAAGAGAACAACTGCTTAATCTAATTTTTACAGTAACTCTGATGTTTGGGGGGAGTCCAGAGTGTCTTGTTGTTGTAATTTAGGATATGCTGTAGATTTTCCCCCCTTTTACCAAGTCGATTTATTTCCAGGGATATGACACTAAGCAAAAAAGGAAAAACCTCTGAGCATTTGCCCACTTCAGGCTTCATCTGTAGCACAGCTCTTTATCTTGGGAATTCCATTGTATTTTCTTTGAGCTAGGCCTTTTCACACAGTCAAGTTTAATTTAGCTACATTCAAAACTGTAGAACCATAGTAACAAGCTTTCATTAAAATAGAAGGTGCATTTAAACCAGAGCTATTCAAAAGAGAATCAAGTGTCTCAAAATTAATTTGCAATCACAAGGACATGAAAAAAAATCAACTACTGTCTCATTACTCTTCTGTGAGCTAAGTATTAAACCTACTTTAGTTTGTTAAGGAACTGAGGAACAGATGAAGAGAGGTTCAACTAAATGAAATCTTTATCGCTACCACACGAAAGAACAACTTAATTCTCAGAGCTTCTATTAATAAACTCTTCTGAGTGTGCTACTACAATATGTATGTGTGGGAGTAGTGAAGTATTTTAACAGATGTCAGCCCTGAAGCTAAATATGAAAATAAATAAATAAGTGCAAGACTGAAGAAAGTTTGGGCTTGCAGTGATGACTTGATGCACTGCAGAGTGGCAAACTACTCTGCAATTTGTATTTCACTAAAGATGGCTTTTGTCTTGAAGAACACTTGATAATAGAGATGCAGACTCTACTTTTCTGTGTATTTTCATTAAAATCCTCACCAATGTACACAAAAGATATTTTTACAGATACTGAAAAACACAGCTGTTTTGAACAATAGCTGATGTCATTAAAGTAACCATTTTTAAGGACAAATTGTATGCCTTTTGCTTAATCATAGGTACTGCTGAAAGCATAGTGATGTTAGTTTGATAGAACTGTAGAAAGGCAGTATGGCAGCATGCTATTAGTAAAACAAAACAGCGCAGGCCAATGCAGCAGTGTGTTGGGATCTGTCACATCTAAGAAATCGTAGCAGAACAAAACCAAAGGTGAAATTCATCCCTGATTTCTGTAGTTACAACTCCGCTACAAGCACTGTGCCTGAAGTCTACCACGAGCATTGATACTTTAATAGCATGGAGGACACCTAAACTCTGCAGCACTCCGGAACTATTTCCACGTTTCCACTCACTCAGTTGCTATTTTTAGCACTGCTGCTTTTTCATAGCAACACACTGCTACTGTTTAAAAATTGCCTATCTGTCTTGCCCATCACACATTCATTCTTGAAGTGACTGAAGAATGTAATCTCATGACACCTTTCATACGTTGTGTGCACCTTTTAAGCCTAGGTCCATATTTTGATTGTTAAATACCAAACATTCTCCCTCTATTCCTTCAAAAGCAGGGTCTCCCATATTCTGATTCATTCCAGAATTCATGGTTCTCACTCTATGAGTGCCTATGAGGTACTGCTTTGAGATGTAATGAACTGCAGCATATTGAATTCAGCTTTAACTTCAGGGCTTAATCATAAGATTCTTGAATCAGGAGAAATCAAGTTTTTATTCCAGAAGATCTTCTAGGTAGAGATTCTAGTTTTGTTTATTACAGAGTATACTCTAAAGCACTGCTTGCCCACCGACAATCTGATATAAAAGGCATCAATAACATGAAAACGAAAAGTGCTTTAAGTTAGTCCCACCGCTGCCATTCTAACCGAATGCAAGATGTGATAGCCCCAGAATTCAGTCGCAACAAAGGGTTTCACAACAGCGTTTATGAAAGAGTCTTGGAAAGTATTATTGACTGTTGTGCTTTTGCAAACAGCCACTTCACCACATTCCCCCGGAACACAAGGAAATTCAAGTACACGCACCAAAAGTGTTACTGTAATGTACACCACTGTTAGTATTCTTAGCAGCAAGCAAAGAACTGAACAGGAGGGACAATGAACTACCATCCACTTGGCTCCTTTTCAGATGGTACAGTGTCAGGCAGCAAGGGCATACTGGAAGCTCCCAGCCTTAAAAATCCATCTTTACACTTCTCACTTGTAGGAGTATCTTTATGAAAAGCTAGTCTAGGTATTTTGCTAAAGGCTTATGCTTTAAAGCCAGGTTTAACACATTATGTAAATATTGCTGCTTTCTGCATTGGCTCCTGATCCACATTTCCTGAAAGAATTGTGGTAATTTGATAATTCCTGCATCGAGTCTTAGAAGAACAAGAGACTAAAGATAAATAGCCAGTAAACAGACATTCAGCAGCCAGCAGACTGAAATATATAATACGGCACCTTTTCTGATACCAGCGTAAGTACTAGCGAGTCCATTTCGCTTCTTCCTGTGGCGATACAACCAGATGCTGAAGACCATAAGGATAATCCAACAGGCTGCACCAATTCCAGCAATAAAGGCAGGCTGCTTTACTACATCAGAAATCTGCTGGGCTAAACTGAGTTGATCTTCTGAAGACACAGGATTTCCATGAGAATCTGAAAAAAAGACACCCAAAATAGCCAATTAATTTGAATGAGGAACTGTAAAAGCAGCATGAAAAGAACTGACATAACCATACTCCAGTTTTTCAAGGTAAAATCCTTAAGACTGCTCTTCAAAAGCTTTTTTAACAGGTCTAGATAGAAATGGTTTGTTTTTCATACAAGACAGGTACCTCCAACTTCACTGACTTGACTTTGTTTACAAAACCAGCTAAAATCAAGCCACTAGGCCTACAAATAGAAAGTTAGGTTCATAAATTTCAAACTTGGGGACTGCTATTTTTTTTAATTTTTATTTTAGCAAAGCAACACCAGCTTCAGAAAATTATTCAGAAAGTCAGCAAAGAATACACCAAGAAAAAGAAAGCTCAAGTATGAAACATACGTAGTCTGTTCTTTGAGCTCTGTGAATGGGTAGAAGTCAGCTACCCAAACATCCACTCTCATAACTGAAAATAACAGAAGAATTACAAATTCAAAGTACCTGCAGATGTGGTTGGTATTGAGGGATACATTTTAATTTAGCAGTTCCTCACAGATGACTTAAATCTTGTATTACACAGTCTAATATACTATTTGCAGTCTCACTTTGACCTCAATTAAAAAAGACTGAATATTTAAAAGGATGTAAAGAAGTAAAAGTACAAAATAACCAATCCTGCCCTCTTGATGTGGATGAAAAAGCTAAAGGATAACTAAAAAATGAGATGACTTGGTAAAAATAGTCAAGCAGTCTCATTATTACTGAACAAGCAGCCCTTTTCGAAAACAGTTCATCCTTAAATATCCCACATCAAAATAAAGAACATGTATTTTTCTACACACTGGGTTTGGTTTTTTTTAATAGAGAAAGCACCTGTAAGAATCAGTCTTTCCTGCTCTTTCTATACTGAACTTTTGCAAGAACCTTCTAGGAACAGCAGTAAGAATATTCACTTAGTGACCAATGCTTTCTAACTGAAATGAAGCAACTCAAAGACAAAATACTGCCTTCCTGACTTTTTACCACTACAGTGAGCGCTTACTGGAAATTTCATTACTGCACAGGGTGAGGGCAAGAATTTGAAACCTTTACTCAGAGCAGATATTGCTTTACACATTCCACAGCTTAGTCTTTGAAATACCCATTTTTACTCTTGTGTAAATGTAACGATTGGTTGTTTTTTGCTACAGGTAGTGACATCAGATTCAGAATGAGAGGTTAGTGTTTTAAGGAGAAAGGTACTGTTATTAATTCTATTAATATAAACTATGTAAGAAATGAAAACCTATTTACTTAAAAACCAATACCTTTTCCCTATGAACTAAGCAGCGAATAGGTTTTTATTTTTTCTTATGATGACTTGTCTTGCATTATTCCAAAAGAAGCCTAAATAAAATATAAGAAACTGCAACACAAACAGGAGATGGAATGACAACAAATCATACAAATAACAAACCTCCTCTGGAAAAGGATACCTTTTTGAATGGGAAATGGTTAAAGTAGTAACAGCTTCTTCCAGTGACAAATTCCAGATTTCAGTTTTTGTGACATCGAGGTCAAATACCTATTTTGCTGAGGAATCACCACTGCCTTTGACTGCTACCTTATTGGAAATTTTATTTCATATTTCAGATCCCTTTATCTTTTGTGATCCTAAGTGCACTGCCTAGTCTGAAAGTTCACCAGGCAGACTCATTCTTTTCTTACTAATACACCCTTTGTGTCTGCTGGGTTTATAGATTTCATGCCTATTTGTGCAAGGTTAAGATGGGTTGCTTCGGATTTTATGGAGACAGCCAAGTGAAGTTCCACACAAGTGCCCAGATGGGCTTAAACATATAAAGTATACCGTGACCAATGAATTAAATCTGTCACTCTCTATCTCATCTTTTGTCTCTTTGCAGCTGAGGCCGTATTAAGATATGAAAACTTGCATCATCAGTCTCTTTTCAAAATGAGTAAGCCTACTATTTCTATATTTTTAAACAGCTACACTACCTTATACATGTTAATGGAATAGAACAAAAGATTTCTGGAGAACCTATGGTCCTGAATAAGTTTAGAAGACTGATAAATACTTTTTCTCTAATTTTTTAAATATATACATTTAAAACAATAAATCTAGGGGAAAAAAAAAATCACAAACTCAAAAGCCAAATAAGAATGTTTTTTAAACATGTCAACAATTCAGCCATACAGAAAGACAGTACTTTTATATATACAAACATTTTGCATTGCTCAGTCAATGCATGTCTGAAGATTACAAAATACTGAAGAATCTCTTTGAACATTTATTGTTCTAATTTTTAATTAAGATTCATTTCATGGTATTATTTTGCTAGCCATTGCAAGCATAAGAACTGCATAATGTATATTTGCTTTTAAGAAACTAAGCTTATGGCACGTTGTACATGGGTGGACTGTTAGAGCCATTACATTAAATGAGCTGGTATACATTCACACACATGGTGAAGAGAAAAATGTGGATGTGTTCATGTACAGTCATACAAACAGCATTATAGAAAAGAAGATGGAAGGGCTTTCAAGAGGCCACATTTGACCCACGTCCTGCTCCTCTTATAATTCAAAAATAGAAAGTAAGCCAAATATAAAGCAAAGGGAATGAAATCTAGTGAACCCCTCATTACTAAAAGTTTCCAGGAACATTATCTTGGAAGCCTTTCTTTGAGAAGGGTATCTTCCCTCTCCGTAATAGTCCTGTGAGATCCTGAATGATCAGTCAGGAAAAGAGACCTTGAACTAAAAAAAGTACTTTTTCTCCATCCCAGGAAATTTCTGGAAGCTTTGACTGATATATAAATGGTTCATAATCAACATTCTTGTTCCTGCTTGCACTCCTCGGGGAGACGTGCCAAAATAATAAGTGAACATAAACATTCTACGGCAAAGCGCATCTTACTGCCAGAGCAGCAGCCGCAGCATTTATGTACTTGAAAATGCCTCAGAGTTGTTGGAGCAGGCTGATCCCACAACTCCCTGAAACCAGCATATTATCACAGTGACTCATCCCTTCTTCTTCTACCCCAAGATAAGAGCCTTCTTTTTAATCACAGATAATGTTGCTATGGCTATTGCTCACAAGCTACCCGATTTGACTGTCTTGGAGGTCTAAGTTTCAAACTTCAATGAAAACTAATTAGGATTTGCATCAAGAAGAACTGGGACTTCTAATTCTCTAATGTTAAATATTCATATAAATAATGTAAAATCTAACATTTAAGTTGTTAAATGTTAAATAAAAGATTAATATACAATTAAGATTGGAATGCCAAAGATTCAAAAAAGACAGGAAATTCCAGGTTCGCAGGGGTGCAAGCAACCTTAACTTTGCCCTGTACATGTACAACCTATGGAATGGTACTTTTCCATATGACTGTCTCATTCAGTATACAAAATGTACAAACAGTAAGTAGGAAGTTCTAAGTTTTGTTGACATTGCTAATTCTGGCAATTCAAAATTTCCAAAACACCTGGAATCTGCAAAGTAATGTCTGAGTGTTTCCTCAAATATATGTGCACGATGCAATATGAACATTATTTGGTAAAATATTACCAGGTTAAGAATATGCAGTTTTGTCTCCTTCCTAGTTAAATACATTTCCAAAACTGGAAAAATATCAGTTTTGCACTTCAGTCTTGTAACATACAGTTTGAGGAGACAACACTGAACTGGTTTGGAAGGGTTTGCTGTGAGGGAAGAAAAAAAAGATTACTTTTTTTGAGTTGTTTGCAGGCCATAACACAAAAATAGCAACAAAAACCCCTTACAACTATCACACTAGAAGTACTTGAAGGGCTGACAGAATAATATCCCTGAAGGCATGCTAGCTAGTTCACAAATTGCATCTCCTAAATGAAGCAATTAGAATAATAACGATTCAATGAGACTTTCTTGTGTTTTGTACACTTGAGACATCCACTGGTTGAATAACGCACTCAATATTTACAATAATTGTGCAGACATCTCTTAATAAATAACTGCATACCATATATTCATACAAATCATGTGTTTAAGAGTAACATTAACTGCAGTTGTGGGGCTTCTCAGAGCTGGTACCCTGAGCAAAATATGGTGCAATATGTTCCAGTTTCACTGCTTGTTTGCCAACAAGCACAGGTAATACTGCCAAGCTATCATAGGTAGTAACCCATCACTGTACAAAAGTTAGGCTAGAGATCAGCAAAAAGTAATTTGTTGTGATAATTCTCACCTTTCTGGACAAAGCATTTTTGTACACAATGTCCTGAAGATACCAGTCGTGACAAGAAAAAAAATTCTGTCAAAAGTCTATGATTTTTTTCTCCACAGCACAGTCTTATAAGCACAATATAGTGAGCTGTGCCTAGCTCTCATGAAATACGAATTTTTTTCCTTAACATCAAAGCTCTTGCACTCTTTCTTTCTGTAAATTATCAACTTTTCTTTTAAAACAAACAAACGAATGGTTTTCCAGACCTTGGAATTCCACAGAAAACTTTAAAAGGTCATTCAAAAGCCAAGAGGAAAATTCAGAAGTCCCAAGGGGAGTGTTTTAAGAAGACACATGATTTTTCAGTTGATCTTATGATTTTAAACGCTGAAAGGTGACTTTTGAATAACAAGCAAGTATATTGTTGGTTCGTCCCTGGTGGCACAGGAAGTCTGGGGTACTGCAGCTCAGTGAGCTGCTTCGTGTCAGCTGAGACATAGAAAATGAAAGAGCTCTGAGCTTACAATTTGTACCTGTCTTTGTAACAGGTTAAGTGCGTGCACAAGGTCAGTTATCACAGCTCAGCTGATGCATGGGACTGCGACTGCACGCCTCAGCTCTCAGAGAATCCAATGCCTCCTGTCCTCCCGCCTTGTTCTGGAAGGCGCCTCCGAAAGGTGAAGCTTCCTCCTGTCACACACCCAGCCGAAACTCTGCCCAGGCATTTCTCACAGTCACAAACCCTGGAGCAGCCTGCACGGCACACAGACTCAAATATGAGGTCGCTGCGCAAGAGCATTGCCTGCACCGGGGAAGAAAACCTCTTCTTTGGATGTTCCAGAGCCAGCCACAACCTTGCCTCAGAGTTTTGTAAGAAAAACACATTATAAGGAGATAGATGTTTGATTTTAATGAAAAGTTCTTCAAAAAAGTAGTAAGTGAATATCTAAATCACATAGTATATCCTGTTTCTACACACGGAATTCTTAATTAGTTAAAAAAAAAGTAAGGATTGTACTAATTCAGATACCAGGAAAAGACTTCCTGGAGGAATAGTTAGGATCAGTGACAGAAATGCAGAAACCTGAAGTTGTCAGTGGCAAACATGCAGTTCCTAGTGCATATAGTTACAGGGAGTCAGGACTCTTTCAAATCTTCTAAAAGTAGCATCCTTAATCATCTTTCCTCCTGCTCCCTGGCCTCGCTTCCCTCTCTCTGTAGCCATGTAATTTATTGCTGGTAAAAAGTGCCAACTGATGACATCAACAAATTAATTTTCTTTCTTCAGAAAAGCTACCAGAAAACTCCAGTGTCTGCTCCACCCCCATGCTGGGAGCACATCCAAGAATTAAGAATGCGCTTCCTTGTGGGGGCTGTAGGAGAACTTGTATCACAGGGCAGAGCTAGGTAAACTGCAGCCATTCTTCTGCCTTGATGATTTTAGGCTGATCTGTGCTACTAAACGGTACTCCTCTTAAATTTAAGTACTAATTTTCAGCAGCCTCCTGCAGTTGCTGAAATGACTGCAGCACTGTCTATGTATTTCTTCGTGCTGCTTCTAGTAGCATGGATCTCCACAAGACTCCTGTCTCCAAATCTTTGCCATGTAACAACCAAATTATGGGGTTTTTACTACAGTATATGTAGATTTGGCCCTACCACTTAATTAGAAGCAAGCAGTACAGACTATGAAAGCAAACCCCAACCATAAGGAAATATACAGATTCTACCAGACTTGCACATTTGAGCACCCTCTGAGCTGTGCGATTGCTTCATGCTTTCTAACATAGTGTCAGTAATGGCCACAAAGCCAGAAGGTGGCAAAAATCTTACCCCGACAGTCTCATTTTTTTTCTTTTTCCACTTACCAAAACCCCAAAGTGATTAAGTTCCCTTATAAAATTCACCTTCATTTAGCATTTGCTTATCGTCAGAGAAAAGGAAAAAAAAAAAGTGGTTATGAAGTCTTTGGCTTTGAACATTGAGGTTACCCCATTATTTTATACTCATAAGCCTCACTAATTTAAAATTTTCAAAATCTAAGCCATATAGAACAAACTTGACTTTGACTGGAAAGCTGGCTGTAGGAAGCTGTGAATGGAAGCTGGCTGTAGGAAAGAACAATCCAACAAATGACTATGGGGTTTTGCACATATTAATGGATTATCATATAAACTGTGTGTAATTTTGTCGTAAAATCTCTATTAATGTAACTGGAAATCATATGCCTGTATAAGTTAAATTAAAGATGACCTTCATTTTAATAGCCAAGGAAATGTACATGTAATTTTCCGGAGAACATTAGTCATTCGGTCTTGTTTTCACATGCAGTAGTTATAGATTTTTTAAATATAAAAAGTGAAATAATGAGGAAGATCTACTAATGATACAGAGATAGACGGACATAAAGTCCAAAGCAATACGCTGAGTTTGCTTTCACAATTATCTACTATAATTATAAGGTATTTTGATACAGGCATACTGGTAAACCAGCATGTGACTATACCTAAAGCTACTTTAAATAATCTTCAGCTAACCAATAGCAAAGATGCATTTCTCCCAGATACATCAAGGATCAGTGCCGCTGATCTGCATTTATGACAGAGAAATGTTTGGTGTAAACGAAGTTAGGAGGTCAAGATTATTGCAAATCATCTACGTACCTGTTTTTCCTGTACTCAGGTTATTTACTAGCTTTCACACATAGTTGATATTTATTGTGCTTAATTTTAGCATGCTGTTGGTTTTTTCTTCAATAAAGAAAGATAAAATCTGATCAAGACAAATTACATCCCTAAACTAAAGTGAGCCAACACTTAGTCATTCATACTCCCCTACATGTTTTATTACACTAGTCTTAAGTGTGAAAATTCACTTTGAAAAATCAATAACCAAAAAGCACTACTGAATTGGGAGATTAAAAAAACCTGTGTTGTTATAATCCCATCTTTAGAATGCAGTTCTAAGACAAGTTTAAAACCAGAAGTGCCAAATCCTGCTATTCCAGAGATCAAGTAACGCTATCTGTTTCACTTGTCTTGAAAGTATTTCTGGTGCCATAAAAGACAAAAGCAAACAAACAAAAATCATTGAAACCAAGAGGCAGGATTACCAGCAGGCTTACCTAATTGGATAAACTGGGGATCGCTTTTCACTCCAGGTCCTGCCCCAGTACTTGCTGCCACTTCCACACTATATCGAATACCAGGAACTAGAGAGGGGATGACTACAGAAAAGGTGGAACCATCTACCGTCTTGTTTATATGGTATCGACTTTCATTGCCAAGACACCAAACCTGCAGGGAAGTAAGTGTATGGTACATATAAATGTTCAAAATTCAACACCGAAGGGTAAGTAGAAGGAAGGATGACACATTCCTTTCTGCTGGATAAAGAAATTTAGAATTTGCCACTACTCTAACATCTACAGTCATGGATTGCTGTCCTAGGCACTGTATGAATACTGAAAAGATACTTCTTGTTCCAAAGAGCAGCTCCAACTACTAGAATTCTTTATGGGTTTATTGTAATTCATTTACAGTTCAACCAGTGACATCAGTGCTAATAAAACTAAAAGCGTTAGTAACATGGAACAAATAAGGGAAGCCCCGTAGCCAAGAACCGTTCACATAAACAACAAAGTAAGAGCATTCAGTTAAATGAATTTGCAATGCTCTTCTTCAGGAATCATTTGTCAAGCAAGGCTTTCTTCACTCAAGTTCAAGGGCAAGTCTTTCACCACATGACATCACAAGAGAACCGATGTCATGCTGGAATCCAGAAGTTATCTTTTTTTTTTTTTAAATGGCAGCAAGAGGCAAGGATTGAGTAATATGCCATCTTCTGTTGAGAGACAGAAGCACAATTTCATATCTCAGTTTTTGGTTAAGGTCAGGACGCGGGTCTAATGACTTCAATTCACCACTTTATGAATTACATCAGTGATATTAAATGATAGGGAGAAACAATATGATGAGATATTTTTATCTCTTTAGGCCTGCATGATTGTAAGACCCTTTTTCCTTCTCTGGATGCCAAAGATTGAAACAAGGCTAGTGGAACACTGTGAGGATCTGAAATGTATTTTAAGCTCCTTTGAAATAGAATTCCACCACAGCATATACATAACTGCTGCTGCAGAGCAGGTCAGAGCACACAAAGAGAAGAGAATCTCCTTTTTGTGTTCTGATACTAAGTAGAGAGCGTTTCAGTCAGTAGTAGTAGCAGTATAATTATCAGTAGTATTGCTCTTAAATCCTAAAGGATAGTCCAAGAAAATGCTCTTATGTAAATAAGAACTTGATAAAGTGAGGAACAAAAGATTTAAATCTACATTTTGACTTATGTCATTCTCACAGAATTCTTACTGCCACCTTGTACAATGGTGTATGTGCAAACAGTAAAAAAACCTGTTACGTAGTTACAACTATGCACTACAAATTCATGAAAATGTTTTGTTCTTAGGCACTCAAATACATGGAGAAATTCACAAAACAAGAATGTTAGGTTAAACACCAGGTTGTTCAGTACTTGCCATACTATTGTATATGTTATGTATGTATCTATAGTATATTGTATTGATACCTAAACAGGCAAGTGAAAATGAACTTTTAGAATGTTATGAAGGAAGAAGGAATTCACATTAGAATAGACACATAAGTGAAGAAAGAATTAGTATAACGAGAATTTCTAAGTTCATGCTAGGGAAGGAGGGAATGACTTCTGCTGTGATTTGAATTTCTGCCTTTTTGTGTGTGCTACTGACACTTCTTCAATTAAGATGGTATCCTCCTTCCTATTTATTTTATCCTTTAATTAAAGTAGGTACACTCTTGCCTTAGATCTGAGTTGCTGAGAAAACAAAGACTTCCCCCACACATGTGTACCTTTTTTTCTGGGAGAAAACATAGGAGATAGAAAAACAAAGAGGATAGAAAAATGAAAAAATTTTACAAGACTTCTATTTGTTTTTTTCTTGTTATTAGTTCTTAATCTTAAACCACTGCTTCTGCATTCATTTAGTTTTTAGACAGAAATATTCATTACATATAGCAACTTAAATAGCAATTACATATATATTCATTGTGTGTTTTCTGTCCACGGTGAAAAGCACAAAGGAAAATAATGGCATCCACACAATAAATGTAGATGTGAAACATGCCAGTGTGCCATCTACTGCTACACAAGCACTACAAGACACTTGCTCCTATACCTGATAGCCTATTACCTCTGAATGCTAGGAGGTATGTTAGGTATTATATCCACTTGGAAATGTGAATTTCCTGACTTTTATTGTTTTGTCCTTACAAGTTTAACATTCCTCTGATGCAGCTTCTTGATGGAAATAATTCCACCTCTTCAGCTCAAGGTCTGTCTTTAAATAAAATAACTTTGCAAGTATTTTTTTTCCAATTACATTACGTATTTGAAACTAAGCCATAAACTGATTTTTTTTACCAATTGACCAGGTTTTGAAAGGCGCTTTATTGTTCTAAATTGACCATGAAGCTTAGTGATCTCTTCCCTTTCCCATTTCTACTGAAGGAAAAAAAAAATAGCTGAATGAGTTTTGGTGGCTAGGAATATATGTCTATAGCACAGTGTTTTAACCTGAAAAATAGCCAAGGCATTCTCATTTGAAAAATTTTCTCAATAATGTGCATTTGCAGGAGACTGAAACCAAAGATCCTGCCTCTCTGTGGCTATAAAGCTTACCTGATACCCACAACTAGACATTTACAGTGCCTGTAGCTTGCTTAGGAAGAATAAGCTTCATTTACTTTGCTATGTAAATTATCGCAAAACAATTTGAACTGAAAATAAATACAGTGTATGTTGCTAGAAGAACAGCAAATGATATTTTATAATGTATTTACAATTTGACAAAAATTAAATATCATAATGCAAACTATGTTTGTGTGAAAGAAAAAAAAATTTCTACACACTAAATAAATTTATTATTATACAAGCACATTCTTTACTTGAAAGTTTTCCATTTAACTACCCAGTTACGCCTAACTTACTCTGATCTTAACACTGTTAATTATTATCCCTGAGCTTTTCAACTCATTAAGCCTGCTTATATTTATTACCTTGGCCAATGTCTTTTGAGTCACAAAACGGTTCTCAAACAGGTATGCTTCCCTCTCTACTTGTCTGTGCATTTCTCAAGTTATAATGAAGGCAAGAAGGCAGTTGTTTTAATTAAGAGTGTTGACCCTTTGCTTTGATTTATGGAGGCTGTTTTAATTGCCTTCTACCATCTAGACAGAATTCCTAAATATGGACTTTGAGTCAAAGAAGTGATTTTCTATCCCGTTTGCTCTGACTAACCAGTAGATGGAGCCAAGCATCCACGAAAAACCTCATCTGTCACTACCCGGCCAATACGCCCTCTGCCAGGGGACCAAGGCATGCCAGCAGTACCTTGTATTCTTGAACCATCCCGTTCTGGTTGTCCTCGGGGGGCGGCTGCCAGGTGACCACAATTGCCGTCCCGTTCCCATCGTTCTTAGTTACTGAAACACTCTGAGGTGGAGCACTAGGAGCTGTGTGGTTGGAAAGAAGGATTGAACGGTTAAGTTTGCCGCACGCAGCAGTGAGCTTTTTTAAGAGGAAGATCGTTTCTGGGCTACACAAATGCACTCTTTTATGCCCCACCCTTCATTGAGGACAGTTCTTGCCCACAAGATAAAATGATACAGAAGTGTGTGAACCTGCAACCAGGCTCATAAGTTCTGCTGCAGTCTTGCTGGGCAGGACAGGAGAAGTCACACTCATCACCAGACTCTCCAAACTCAGATACCCATTACGTGAATGTCACAGTCCCAAGCACTTGCGTTCCTCACTGGTCGCAAATTGTCTCGCCCAGGATCAACAGTTTTGAACGATAAAGTCTACAAATTGACCCCAACAGAATGCTAATGCAGTTCCTCTAGTGTGTAAATAATAATGAGTAATACAAAACCTACTAAAATCAGGACAGAATGTGTTAATATTAACACATTTATAATAATAATTTATGTTTTGCATTTTAAATAGTCTTTCTAAAACTGGATGCTTAGCTGATGCTTAGGATGAATGCAGTTAAGCACACCTCTTGAACCACTCGCAGCAATAAACCAGACCTACACAGCATTTGTACTGGGGAGGGAAGAGGGAAGGGGAAAGGTGACACGTCCCAACAGAGGCACTGAAATCCCTATTCAGAGGCACTGGCCATCTTGCATACTCATTATGCCTGAGCAGCAATAAAAGGAAGAGCTTCATGAACCTTCTCTTTTTAGCACACATATGAGATGGAAATACATAATTTAGTCCACTATATCTGTTGCCCTCATTCATCTTTTCGTCTTACTGATTGATCCAGATATAAAAGCCTTCTAAAAATGTGGTTTCCATTCCCTCAGCTACAGCGCTTTGATGATTTCTGTGGTGTCTGCTATCTACTCAAGATAGTGATTAGCAAGTGCTTGAATCTGACAGAAGTCACTTGTGACCAGACCATGAACTCAGCAGGGAGGAGTGCACACTGCAGTGAAGATAAAAAGCACATTTCCCATTGTGTGTTGGAGGGGGGTTTTGCACATCCCTCTCTCTCTGTCTCTCCTGCATGGTTCTGAATATTTACTTCTGTGTCACCAAGCAATTCACATAATCATCAGTCCAACACAGTCTCCTCTGCTGTCTCTAACAGCACACACTTCAAACAAAATCAAATAATGAATGTATCAGAGGAAAGCAGGCCAGACTACTACTTCAAAAAGAAAAGATGAAGACAGTCTGGCTCCTACTTGCCTTCTTCCAGGGTCTTTGCAAATTTCACTTCGCTATCTGCTCCCTGAAACTCATTAAAAAAAGGGCGGGCCTTGATTTCGTAGTTTACACCTTTCTTCAGCTCAGGAATGATAACGCTGTTTTTGGTTGGAGTCCTCACTTCAAAGATCAACCACTCTGACTCTCCATAGGATGCTGGCATAGGTCGGTACAGAATTTTATATCCTTGAATGTACTGGGATTGCTGGTCCACCTGGCAAGACAGCAGAACACACAACACATCTTTTGACAAATACGAACCAGGAATGATGTCTGTGACACTATGCGCAGTCCTTGGACTATCCATTCATTTTACTCAAAGTAAACAACACTGCCGAAGCAGATGAAGGCTCCTTGCATTACAGCAAATTACAGGCCTGATTCACAAGTGCATTAATCTGTTTGAAGCTGGTAGAACTGTGCTGGTTTCCGTGGATTTATGAAGGCATTAAAGGGGGATAACGGAGTTGTATAATATGCCCCAGCTCCGTAAACCAGACAGCCTTTGCATCTGCGGAGCGATGGGAGCTCCGAGCAGGCCAGACTTCTGCCCACCCGAACCTGCCCGTCAGGGCAGGGGGCACATGGGGGAAGGAGGGGGGCGAGGGCAGCGGATCTACAGCTCCACAACTCAGGGTGATGAATACAGAGATCAAAGAGAGAGCCTGCCAACTCTCCCGAGGTGTGGAAGCCTCCCAAAATCCATGAAATGAGCACTGCTTCCTGCCTGCTTCCTTCTGGAGAAAGCGAATTGAAAGGGCAGCCAGCTGGCACTATCTCCATCACTGTGATTAGGCTGGGCTCTGTCAGAAAGCAGATTTGTCCAAGCACTTCCTCCATGTCCACCCACTCAGCAGAAGGTTCCTCTGCTGGAGGGAAAGAGCTGTTTTGAGAGGGCTCTGAAGCGGCTCATAAAAAATCAGTATGGTAACACAGATGAGACTTGGAAAAGCAGATCAAAATGATACCCAGTGGTCCTGACTGCTCTTTAGACCAAGGTCATTTTGTATCACACGTATGGAGAAAGAGATCTTAATGTAAATGAGGGTGGGACTCAATGCGTTTGGCTATAGCGGAAACAGAAAGCTATCTTACAGAAGTGATCTCTCATGGAGCATTCACTATCTTTTAACTACTAGTTTCAATTTCTGATGAATAAGAAAGTCCAGTAACAACAACAACAAAAATTTTTGAAGTGCATCAGATTCTCCCTATTCTCAAACACCTCATACAGTGATCTAATAAAACTGTTTGCTTGCTATTTTACTCCAAAAAGCAACATATTTCATTTTTAATAATCACATAAAGAATGCATGTGTTAGCTGAAACTGAGGTAATGCTTATTTTTGAAATTGCAGAGAAGCCACAGGCCACCCAAGAGACTGACAAAAACTGCCTGTCTGGAAAAGGTTGTTCTGTAAGTAAAGGTCAAACAAAATCGTGCTAGGAACTTCAAAGATGTTTTAATGTTATTGGTTAAAACAGGAGATTGCCTGCTGCAGGTGGCCATACTGTAGGTGACAGTGTAATTACCATGCAACACAGCAGGTATTATTTGTATTCTTGCAGCACCGAGGAGCCCTGGTCATGGACCAGGACTCCACTGGGCTAGGGCTCTTCTACAAAGTCAAAACGCCTTTTGTTCTTGTTCAAAATGTTCTGCCATGGCATGGCAGGGGCTACACCCTGTGCCCTCCTGCACTGTCCCTGCCAATATATTGAGATGTTCAGATGGAAGTCCTAAGACGACCTCAAAGCTCACTCCCTTTGGATTTATTCCTGCAGCTGGTATAATTATCCCCCATTTCTTCTTCATTCTGCATTCTATTTTAAAACTGCTCTTCTTTGAATTACATTTTCTTACCTCATTGCTTGGTACTTGCATTTTCCCGTGTTGTTCTTTCTCTTCATTTCTACCTCCTGATTGCCAAATGTCTCCCACAGTAAGCCATTTCTAATCCTTTCTTTCACTGAGGCCTCCACCTTGTAAACCTACTTGAATCTTTTTCATGTATGTTCCAATTCCCCTTGCTTCAGGACTCATACGGTATTGTTTCCTCACTCTTTCATTTCCTCTACTATAACCCCCACACGGCCAACTTCCTGTTTCCTCCCACCAGATCAACATCAACGCAACATCTGAAAACCGTTTGCCCTTTTTGTCTGTTCTCCCTGTAGTGTGCGTACTCATAGCACTGTGGGAAAGGATAGATTCATATGAGGCTATATGGGTTTCGGTGCATGGCTCAGTATGTATGGAGAATGGATGTAACACTTTCAAACAGAATTATGCGGTACTTCTCCCCACTGGTGACTGACAGACAGGGAAGTCCTCATGTTATCTCATTAGGGGACTGATACACTTCCTACTGAAAGCAGTGCAAAAGCTTCAAATGTTATGACTTAAGAAGGCTTTGATCAGTCTTCCAGAGGAGAACTCTGAAACTCTCACTGTATTGTAAACAGCACTCTCTATGGAGACATAAAATGGTGAAAATGGGACAAAATTTAATGAAGTAGGAAAGCAAAGCCCAAATAGCACCCATTCCAGAGAAAAACATTTGCAAGCATACAAACTACACAGCTTCTTAAAGTATGACTCCACTACAGTCAAACAGTACAATTCAGCAATATATATAACCACCTCCATGACACAAGACTTATACTTACAGTCCAATGAACTTCAATTGAGGAGGAAGAAAGGATAGTAGGGTTGTGCAGATGTAGTACCACATCACCTAGTTCTCTCTGGACCTGCTTGTGATCCACACCTTGACTTGTTGGTGGAACATCTGTAATAATTTAAGATTCCATTCTTACAAGTATATATGAATGTTAAAATAAGTATATGTAAATACAGATGAATAGATCATAAAGCATATGATGTTATCACCAATAAACTTTACCCTAAGTACTTCCCAATTACATAACAAAAAAACTACATTAAATATTTTCCTGAACAAATCACCAATGCTTAGGTAGTACCAAATCAATGCACGGCACTTTCTTCGACAGAGAGAAACAGGAGGGAAATACTGCATAAAAATTAAAAACACACTCAGGGATGTCTTTGGTAAATGACTAGAGCAGCATCTCTTTATTCTTTCCTGCTGGGAGGAGAAAACGTTCTATTACCCATTGCAAATTCCAAGAGACCAGGAAACCTATGAAGAACGGCAAAAGCAGAAGCTGTATCTTCAGATATATTAATGGGCAAACTTGCTGTATTTAATTACAAAATAAATGTAACAACTGAAAAAGAGAAAAATGAGTCATGTGGCTGCAGCTTCTCTGATGACAAGTGACTTCAGTAACAGGAGGCAGGGCACAGCTGAGTGCTGTCTGGCTTTTCTAACATTTGGTCTATTCTATAGCCAAAAGAATTGTTCAAATGCATGAAGGGACAAATTAATCTCAAAATACACAATGGTACAATGGAAACACATATTTTCTGCATGCAGAGCCCTTAAAAAAGCATATTTAACTGAATTGGAATGACTCTCAGACATGTATAAAATTTATAGGGCAATCACTAATAGGGTGTCTAAAATACACATGTACTATGGACGCAGAGTAATGTAATTTCTGTATTGATTTCATATATCTCTCTTTTATCCCTTCATTTTAAACAAATACCATACTGACTATGGCTAAAAATCACAGACTGGGAAATTCATGAAAAGTACTTACAGTGATTTCTTTCTTTCTTGTTTTTTTTTTTAAATTAATCTAATTCAAGATACAGAGTAATGCATTACATAAACTTTGCTCCAGCCTACTACTTCTCTGTCTCTAGTGACAAAGACCTCCTCTAGTGACAAAGCAAGATCAGGAAATCTTCAAGGTTTCAGTTCTCTGAAGACCTTGGAAATTTCCATATCTGTCTGCTTACAAGAAGTGCCAAAGAAAGAGTACACAGAAATTGTGTATATATTTATGCGCAGCTACAACTACTGTGATAAGTCACTGTAGGTGTGTAGACTATCTTGAAAGCTGAGATTTGGATAGCACAGTTGATGGTGATATAGAAGACACTTATTAAATGCAAGTGCAACAATTGTAAAGCATGTGTTTTTGCATGGTGGTCATGTTCTCAGCCACCTTTTGGTCTTGTCTAAATAATAAAAAAAAAAACATTGTAAAACTACTGTAGGACAAGGCATGAGGACAAGTTTCTTTCCAGAAATATAGTTCCCACTTGGGAATACAAAATCAACGTCACTTTGAACTTTTATCATACAGTTTCCTCAACATATTTACAAGAAGATGGGATTTCTTCAAAGTTAAAGAAGCAAACTGAGGTTAGCACGCAGTCAGTGGGTGACAAATCTGGATTCTTAGCAAGGAACACTGATAACAACAAAACAACAAAACCAAAAAACCCCTCCCCTGAGTCACTGCTGCATCTACATGTAGTATGTTCCTCCAAACAGTTCATTTGTCAGAGTATTTCCCTCCCCCCAAAGTTTGAAAGCATTAAAGATAGAAGCTTCTGTTTGGCGAGTTGCCTAAATATCACCCTGCTTAGAAAGTAACAGGAAAGTCAGTGGAATTATTGGTTCTATCTCTGCTAGTCATAAAAGATAAGTCATCAACAATATGAATCAAGCTATTAATAGGCTCAGCCATTTGCACATCTGTGCTATACAACAATACGTGTGTTTTTTTGTTTCGGCTCCAAGCCTCCGAGACAGGGACTGTCAGTAAGAACACCCAAGCATGTTGTTGTTAATGTTGGTAAAGTGTAAAGATGAAGGCAGGTTAGGTTCCTGGTCTGGGCATGCATTTAGGACAAGACTATACCACCCTCTAGACAAAAGTGAACTGGGAAATTTTTGAACTTACTTAGCAAGACCACAACTTCCACAAAACTGAAACAGTATTGGAAGAAGAATGGAACTGCTTTAAAGAACTTAACACTTGATTACATTTCTTACTATTGATGAAAATTTTATCTATTGGTTGTTATTTTCACTCAGGCTTTGTGTGGTTCTCAGGTCTTCAGCTCTACTAAATGCCCAGAGGACAGCAAAGCTTTCCCATGCCATTATAAAACATTCAGTTCTGTTGAGTGAACAGAACACTGCCTCGTTCGCTGTTTATCAGAGTCAGGACGGTAATCAGTTCATTTGGGACATTCAGACCCAATACCTCATCTCATCTCCAGGAATGAAACTACACTGCATGAAAAACGGACTTGTGCAGAACACTGCAGCCTGCCCGCACAATAACGTGTATTGCCCTATTCCCAGGAATACAGAAATCACTAAAAGGCTACTAAATCTCTCCTTGGTAACAGGCTTAGGAACCCGTGCAATCCCTATTTTCCATGTGGCCCTGACTCTGCTGTCTATATATATCCACTGAAATTGTCATCCATCAGGAGAAATGCATAATAACACAGGACAGCAATGTGAAATTGTTCACTCCCCAGGGGAGAGAAGAAAGACTTGCTTTCAGACCAATTTCAGAGAAAATGAAAAGTCACCAAAGGAAAATGCTTTGTTTCCTTTAAGGAACTTCCTTTCAAACACAAACATGTACTTACTTATGCAAACAAAGAAACAAACATGCAACACAGGCACTCTTAATAAGCCAATGGGTAAATTTCTCCAGTAAGTAGGAAAAGCAGAGAAAAAGAGAGATGATCTCTATCACTTTTCCGTTGAAAAAGAGTACGTCCAGTTTTTCCCTTCTGAAGAATCTAAATATTTGTACCGGAAAAATGCAGGCTGGAAAGTCACAATGCATTATTCCCTGTACACCATCATAAGTGTCATTTATTTTCTACCGTGAACACAATGTTATTTTAAATTTTACATAGCCAGATGCAGTTCATAGCTGGACTTCAGTCATAGCTGGTGTCAGCAGATGACTTGTCATCCACTACTACCCAGCCTTTTCTTCCACTTGGCTATCTGTAAGCATTGTCTCTCTTCCCTAGTATTTTACTTTCAATAGCTGTACTACTGAAATACTTTTAATATATTGCCAAAACCTCTTCTTTACTGGCTCATGATGCCCAATTCCTTCAAATTTTAAACTTTTCTCTTTCCTAATGCAGCAGAAACCAACTTAGATTATGTGCTGTTTCTCTCTCTGTCTCAGTCTCAGGCCTCATTTGATTCACCGGACATAATAATAACATTTCCACTGAATTTGAGGATTTGCGTGATAACTTAAAAAATCTGAGATTACTTTTGTTGCTAACAAAAGCTATTCTGCAAGATGTAACTATCTTTGGATAAGAGATACTAGGGTTCCCTTAGGCAATGCAATATGCTGTCTAAGCAGCTTTCAGAGTCTATGTTACAGAGAAATGCAAGTTTAAACACTCTATTTTACTATCTAGTATATATTACAGCCAGGACACGCAGACAGTTGAAAGCTATCAGAATTCCTGCATCTGGTATTGCTCAGTCAACTTGTGACAGCCACTGTGGACACCTAAAATATTCAGTATCAAAAGCTTACCTTGAGTTTTCACCGGATCAGATATTTGGCTTGGGTCACTTAGTCCATATGCATTAGCTGCCCTCACAAGGAACAGATAAATTGCATTAGGCTTTAGCCCTTTAACTGCAAAACTCTCTGTTTTCACATTTTCAGCTACAGTTTGCCAGCTGCTACCAGATGCATGGCTAAGGATAAAACACACAGAGCTGCAGGTTAGCACGTGCTTCTTCAATGACATACTATATATAAGCATAAGTACAGCAAGATCACCTGAGACTCATATACCTGAAGGCCTCAATTATGTAAGAGGTTGGCGTTGCACCTGAATTCAAATTTGGTTGCCATGACAATGTTACAGTATTTCTGCTGACATCTGTAACCTCAGGTTTTGATGGAGCACTAGGAATCAAGTTTGGGTCAGTGGGTCTTGGTGGCTGCACTGGGACTCCAAACTCTAACAAAGGAGAGAGCAATGGTGAGTATAGACAGGAAGCAGCTGTAAGCTAAACGCTGTTCACATCTGCATTGGCAACTTATGACAGTCAGATAACTTCTGCATTTCAATTTCTGATTTTCCTTTATGTATTTTCTCCGTGCAGAGAAACCCTAATTGATTTACCTTGGACCTCTATGTATGCACTCCATGTAGCTTCGCCACTTGGGGTTGAAGCAATGCAGGTGTACCGACCAGTGTCACCCAGCTGAGTGGGAAAAGAGAAGAATAAATATTTGAAACGATCAGGCACTCAGTGGGCTAGAAAAGTAATTACAGCTCTCTATGTTCCCCCATGAATACGGATAAACGTATTAGGCTGCAAAAACTTTGAACCAGAAACTTCTTCCATTAGAAGTTATGATTTCACGTGCTGCAAAATGAAAATGGATACTTATTTCTGATCATTTGTTAAATAATTGGAAAAGCTGCAGATTCTCATTTAATGTTACCTATTCTGTAATGAACAAACTGAAAGCCAATTCTTGTAGCATTTATTCCTTAGTCTGCAGAGGTCCTAACAAATAAATTGAGAAGGAACTCAGATGACAAGACCCCGTGCAACTGTCAACCTTCTGCCTAAGTAATGCCTGGGGATTTGTCTGGACTGCAGCACTGGAGAGCATGTCATCCTTAAAACAAAGCTTAAATATTGCACAGGGCCTTGTACATATGGGGTTCCCTGTGTTAGTATAAATTTCACTCTACAGCAGACCCAAAAAAGGAATCTCCATATGCTATTCTAATCCAGTTCTGAATGTTGGATTATTTGTCCATATGTGACTTAATCACATTTCAAGAGTTTCTTTTTTTTGCCCCAAAAGAAATGCTATCCTCTTAAGGTCCCAGCCTCAGCAGATGAGCTGAATGGAAGTGCTCAATCATCAGGGCTTCAAACTCTAAGTCAGTGTAGCTTGTAATTGGTAACAGGGCAACTCTAGGGAACATAGTAAAGTGATATATTCAGCCTATTTTTTAAAAATTACTGCATTTCATACCACAGAAAAGATAGCAGAGATTAGCCAGTATGCTAAAACTTAACAACATTTTAAAACATTTTACAGTGTGTGAGGCATGACCAGCAATACTGCCCAGGTACTTGCTATAATTCCCTAAGGAAGCCAGGTATTTGATAGGTGGTTAACTATTTTAAGCTATGTTTACACTGTTGAGTGAATATGTTCAAACTTCAAAAACTGTTTTGAAAGAGCTGTGTATATCGTCTATTACTGCAATATGCTAAACAAAGGTTTTCTTTATAAACATTTGAAATAATTAGGTCATTTTAATTAGTGCTAAAGCCCAATTTAAGGATTCATCTTACTGAAGTACAAATTTTGTTTTCCCCTTCATGTTTTAAGTACCAAATAATTCCCTTAATTAATACCTCTTAAAAGCATTTTTACTTATGAAATCCGAAATAATGTGCCCTAGGCAGAATAAGCCAAGGTGTTAAACAAAAAGAATGAACTACCTGAAAGCATGAAGTATCCAATATTTTAATACATTTATTTAACATTTCATTAATTATAAATGTAGGATTTCCTACATCAAAAGTGCCCAGAGGTGAAAAAACAAAGTGAAAAAACCCAAGAAAACCCATTTGCCAGTTCAAGCTACCTTGGCATATCGGATTTGTAGTGCTCCTGTCTCCAACTGCTTGATGCGAGAGTCCTGGGTAGAAACGAGGATCCCATCCTTTTTCCAGAGGATAGTGGGCACTAAAGTGCCTGTGGCCACGCAGTTCAGTACTAAAGTACCATCTACAGCTACAGTCTGATTCACAGGACCCTGTCGAATGACAGGGGGAGGCCGATCTGCAATCACTGCCAGAAGAAACAACAGGAAAGAAATTTCTGCAACTGGAAGCAATTTTCTAATCATCTAAGCACCAGCAGTTGCTTGAGGCTTTGAAACAAACTAAAGACAATTAAACAAGTAATTAAAGTTGGAGGCATGCATTATTCAGGGCAGGGTGCATTATAATGATGCACAACTACAGAATTTTAAAATGATACACGACACAGTATTTTCAGAAAGTAAAGAAGCATTACATATCCCATAGTGGTATCTGCTAGGCATTCTCTAATTTCAGTGTCTTAATAAAGTGATAATGGAATGGAAAGGACTTCCCAAATTTTTTGTCAAGGCACAGATTTCACCTTGTTCATCTTCTACCATGTAGCAGGCCTGTATAACAGAATTCATACTTTTGGCACTCAAAGACAGAGAAAAAGGAGGTAGGCAGGCAGGGGATAAACTGGCAAATACGTACTTCCTAAAAAAATGTTATTGTGTACCATCAACTCGTATTGGTATTGTTTCCTAATTGGGAGATGCCTAGCAGTAGGGTAAAGTAAACACAAAGCTAATGAATAGGGCCATATTAAAAGTTTTCAACTAAGAAATATTTTTCCAGTAGTTTCTGACTTTTAGTTCTATGATGACTTAATCTGTCAACATGACTTCAAAGTCACAAAGAGAATCCCACAGTGTGTTTGCATCAATTTTGATGCATCTTTCACACAATGAAAATTAAAAGTTATTAATGGGTTATTTAATAACTGTGCACAGAAAGGTATAAAGCGGTCTTAGTATTCATAGAAAAAAGAATGATGGTCTACATGAGGGTTTTTTTCCATTTTCAAATGGATAATCAAAAAAGAGGTAAAAGCTATCTTATTGTGTTTCAGTGACCTCTTCTACCTGTACCATCCAATAAGACATGGACTGATGATCTGAAAATAGCTGCAACTTTAAATGACATAAATCCGTTCAGCAGTGTCATGGGGGCTCACGTAACTTAAGAACTGGTTTGGTAGCTGAAATATAAACCTGAAGTTCTGGTAATTTGTGAACATCAGATATTTCTAAATTACTTTTCATAACAACAGATGGGGTGTTAGTACTGCTTTTTTTGGCTAAATTCCAACTCCCGTAATTTCATTTGCATGTTCAAATGACACTTTGTGTTTTCAACTGCATAATTTATCCTTTACTTCTTGTCCCAACCTGTTGCAATGCACTGCAATGCACTGCGAGGCCATTAGTATCTTTCTCTGCAGAGACAGTCAAAATAAGCTCGCTTACAGTTAGTATTTGACAAATCTGTAAAGAGCTTTGTAGTTGTCAGTGGTAAAAGGCCAACCTATCTGTGCTCTATAGGAGAAATCTAATGCCACTGAAATCCATGGCTAATTTAAGTGCCACTGAAGTTGATGGCAACTCCTATTACCGTTAGTAATACCAGGGTATCATTCTGCATATCCTGCCTTCACTTTTATAGAAATACCAAAACAATATTGTCCCAAGACATTATGCAAAACAACTACCCATCGGACCAATCCAGTGCATATAGTCATAGTAAAGGAAATATATTTAAATTGATTTGATTTTTTCCAAGTTCAGATGGCACAGGTCATTAACTAAAAACCTCTTAATTTTCTTTTTTAAAAATTTATTTCTCACCTTGCTGTGGCCTTCTCCCCAGCGAAAAATGGATAAAAGTGGATTAAGAAATGTGGCTTACCACTTTTGAGAAACCAGAAAGGAAGCAGTCCTACTCCTCCAAACAATCTCAATCCAGTGGGTGTAAATAAACAATTTTATTCTGCAGGTTCACTGCATGTTTCTAGTCCTGCATTATTTCTATGTTTTCTATAGGGCAAAGGCCTAGTTTATGGAAACTCTTCTCAGACAACAGCTTCCCTCCCTCAAGTCTCTCCACAGACTGCACTTAACCTCTTTTTAAGGTTATTATTTTTCCTGTGTACTTTGCTATTAAATGAAGTATTTCTGCTGCTATGAAGTATTTCTGATAACTGGCAAATTGGCCTCACATCAGCATATATTACTGCTTGCAGTCATGCTCCCTGAAGCTTTTTCATCTTAATTTTTTCCCAACTGCTCCTAAAAGGAAATGTATAATAATATCCATTTGTATGTTATTGTACTGACTTGCATACAGGTTGAGGTTTTTTCCTTGCTATACTACAATATTAAAAAACAGGGGAAAAACAGGTAAATGGAGAAGCTAAGCAAAGGGACACACAATAATAGGAATAAAGAGCTAGGCAGCAAGCAATCTGAAAGTAAACTAAATCTAGTGGGGGAAACTAAAAAAGAGCCAGATAAATTAACAGATCTGACAAAAAATCCATAAACTGAAGTATACTTACTAAATACAAAATGGAAACGTAGTGTTACACAATATCCAAAATTTTAAACCCCTGACAGAGATGGCCAAACCAGGATTTTTATGTTCAAAGACACATGCAATCTGTATTTATGCAAAGCAGATTTCAAAGTAGTGTCATATTATCCCACTGCTGTCTTGAAATAAAAATAAAAACTTGTAAATGATAAAATAAAGGTATCGTTACCATCAGTAACCTCCAAGTAGGCTTTTGTTATGATACTTCCTGCAACATTTAAAGTCTGGCAGATATAGTACCCAACATCAGATCTCTGGACATTGGTGATAGTGAGGTCTCCTGTCTGGGAAACTGAAAATCGGCTGGATGACTGAGGGGGCTGGTATGAGAAAAGCAGATTCTGCAAGATGTATAGGAAAGAAAGTGAGGAAAAAAGGGTTAAATAAATTCAGACATCAATAATTTTAACTTTAATGTATCTAAACAAATTCATCTTTTTACATTATATATAAAACATTCTGCTCTTCATATCTTAAGCATGTCTATACCTCAATGTGCATAGCTTTTATAGGAGTTTTTGTAATAAAATAGGTGCAGATATGCATATATAATTGTGCAAGTCTTTTAGGATTGCTCTAACACCCTCTATGGTCAATGCTGGGCTTTACACAGTTTAACAGGTACTAGCAAAGATGTCATATGTACAGATACCATAACGGTGCAAGCAACTGTGGTGAACCTAAGTAATTTGCTTTAACATCCTTTTTTAGAACTTACTCCAGGGCATTCTATTTATTTCATTTAAATGCAGATGTTAGTTCACTTATTTGTAGTTTAACTTTCGCCTTCCTAAGAATGGAGCAGTTTTTTAAAAAGAGATACTGTTTAGGTCTCTCTAATCATGGTGTTTGTGTTCTATAACAAGTCTTATGATATAGAATTAAGTCCTATGCCAGTTTCTACTTAGAGTGTTTTGGCATGAAGTACCCAGTATTTACCAACAGTGTTCAAGAATCAGAACTGCAATCAAAACAATACAAGTCCTTTACACTAAATACTGATTCCGAATTTCTACCTCTGGCTGAACAATTTCTGAATGAGAATACTTTAAGGTCACAGAGGCTATTTTTTATCTCTCTTTCTTGCCTAACTACATTTTGCATTTCCAAAAATCATCCAAAGGAATGAGACACAACATCCTCTACTTCAGTATTAGCAAACCCTATTCATTGACCGCGTCCTCCACTTCCCTCGATCATCACAGGTGGTCACCAAAGAGTGAGTCAAAAATGAGCCAGAAAATTTATGTACTACACAACACTTGGCGAATTAAAAAAAAAAAAATCCAGGTCATACAAAAATACAAACATAATATACTGGTATACCGTTGACGATTATAATCTAAATTTGGTTAGCAGTCTAGTTGTACTTCGATATGTACACAGAAATGTTGCGAAGGGAGTAAAGAAGCCAATCTCTAAGCGTTCTCAATTTCTCTGGCTTATTGTTTTGTAACACAAAGAACCCTGTCATATGCTATTGCATCATTCATTCCTTCATTCACAGAAAACCAGAATCCCATATTCCTTCTTTCCTTCCAATAAAGAATACTTTGTGTCACATCCCTCCTTCAAAAGATGACTCTGAAAGAAAACTGTGATTCTCTTGCTGTGCTATATTGTGTTTCACCCACTGGCATTCAAGATCCTTTACAAAGAAGCTGAAAATATTTTTTTCCTCCCATTCAAATAAGGAAGCTGGGAGAAAAAATGACCTATTCAGGTATGACCTGTCAGCCAAATGACTGAGTGGGAAAGTAGATCTCCTTAGCCCCAAACAAGAGTCCTATCCATGCAGTGATGCAGATCAATACAGCAAATTGTTTAGTTTGCCAGCCACAGACAAACACATGGCAAACTAAGAGCTGCACCATACACCCAGAGCCAAACTTTCTGAAAATTTGGGAGTGTTTGGGAGTTCAAACAAACTTCAGCATTAGTCATCTCTACATCTCTTAAAAGTTCTCCCTGTCAGGTGAAAAAAGATTTTCATAGTAGTGAAAATGGAATGGAAACATTCATGGAATGTTTCTCGTTGTTTCATAGATTTATTTTTACATTCATAGAGAAAATGTGAGATTGAGCAAAACATAGATATCCTTTCTTGTAAGGCTGACATCACCTAGCATGTATGTGACTTAGAAGTAGAGAAATATCCAGTATCTCCAAACTCTAGATTTATTTTCCACATCTTTAAAACAATAATTAAAGTATTTTTCTCTCATGTGACATCATCTCTTCAAGAAACTGCCAGGAAGAAGGGACAGAAAGGCTGTTTTACCTGACTTCCCTCTCTCCGCCAAAAGATGGCTGGCTGAGGGTTTCCAGTTGCTTCACACTGGAAAGTCACCGTTCTCCCCAGTGCAGCTACCTGATCTCGAGGCTTTACAACAAACTGTGGAGGCTCTGAAAGGAAAATACCAAAAAAAAAAAAAAAATCATACTACTATCAGAAGACCAAAGTTAGCCTGTTTGAAAGCACAGTTTGCCTACTGACTTTAAGTGGTGTAAAACAGATAGTTAAGTTCCTTTAATAAGGAGAGGTAGCACAAAAAACCATCAGTCTAACAGCCACAGCTTCAGCATCACTCAGATCATCTTTTCTGTTGCTGGGCCTCCCAATTAAAACTCTGAGTGCGCATCACGTACTTTTACTACTGACCACTTATACAAGGGAGTAAGTCCCCACTGACTTAATGAGACAACTTGCAGAGCAAGTCACCAAGACGAACAAATTTGTTACAATTTGATTTTTAAAGGAGTACAGCTGCAAGTCAGAATGGAGAAATCTTTGAGGAACAACAGGCCCACAGGCCACACTTTGTCAAGGGCTGCAATAAACACTGTTGAGTCACTATGAATTCAGGCTTACATGCACAAAAGTCATCATCTTTGATTTAGGAAAACTGAGGAGAGAAAAAGCCCTTAATTGCTTATATAAGAGACTTTTGATGTAGTCGGGGTCTCAAAAAAACTTAAAGTCAAAAGCCCCAGAAATACTATTGAACAAATTATAACCATTTAAAATCTTCAGTCCAATTACTGAAAAGGAATGAATTTAAAGGAACAGCAGAGCTAAATGTCTTCCTCATTTACATAGGCAAGGGCATGTTCAAACAAAATATATATGCAAATGAAGGCAAATTTGAAACATCTGCTCAGCCTAACATTATAAATACTGCCAGCATTGTCCAAACTGTTTGATTTTTACAGACTTCAACAACCCCTTTATCCAGTAGTAAATAGAAAGTAAAAAAATCATGTCAGTCACCTTAAAAAAAAAATCAGCATAGACAATAGCACTAGATATCTTGATGGAGCTAGCACAGAAAAAAAATCTATCTTTTTTTATAGGCTGTTAACTCTCACTTCTTGAAAAATATGCATTAAATGCAAGTCCATTTACTTATTCATTTCCAATTCCTTCTGATCATCTGTCCAAAACTAATTATCCTCTCCCTCTTCTTTGGGTTGAGAATAAAGGGGATGTTTTGAATCTGACTGTAATAGCTCAAATATGGTTTTGGTGTGTTTTTTTTTTTTTTCTTTCAAACATTTCTGTATTTACAAGATTTTCCTTTAAAAAGAGTGTGAATCATATAATTTAAAGATATCACTCAATGTGTTTTATAAACGTCAAGTAATTGTGGCTTTATCTAGAGTGAATTCAATAACACTCAAAGTCCTTTCTAAAAAAATTGCTTTCAGTGTTCCTGTGGGCCAATACTTTCAGTTACCTGTTCCTCATGCCTTGTGTCTCTGCTCCCTATTGAATTCATATTAGAATATACTCTTCCTATGACCCTCCTGCTTTGGGAGGAATTTTTAAAGCACAACATATTATTACTTATATTTGGATGCAAATGCTACCTTTCCTAGAATTACCTTAGATAAGAAACCACCCAAACTGAAGGTAGGATTGACCTCCAGGAATTAGCAGACTTCAAAATATTTAACTCTGAAACATTCCATCAATACCTTGGAAGAAGATGTGGGAAGACTTTGACATGACAGCATGTTTAATTCAGAATAGAAGGTAAAACTGTTGCGGGTTTGCCACAGGGTTGTAAGGTATGATGGGGAAAATGGAGATGAGGGTGAAGCACCTTTGTCATGCTGTTGGATTCTAATAACAAGAATAAATTTAGCATATAGTTAAATTTAGGGCTTGGCTGGTTCTGTACTAATCTGTGACACAATGCCACACAAAATGGAACTGAGGGTTTCTAAATCCTGTGCTAGTGCATAGGATTTATAAGGTTTCAGATTTCATTGAAATTGAGAATGGGTACAGCTATAAAGAGATTAAAATGGTTCTAACCACTGGAGGAAGAGATGAATGCTTGTGATTCTAGTACCTGAAGAGAACCGTTCATGGACGACTGAACACAAAAAATGAAGGGAAATTCAGTCTTCCACGTAACCATGGTAGAATTTATAAAATGTAAATAGGTATATGTTTCTCTAGATATTATTCTAAATATGTATTTTGTATGTATATTATTCTAAATAAATATGCATAATATGCATATGCATATTATTCTAAATGCCATTACAGTAAATAATAAAAATCCTGTTAGCTTCAATGTCAGAAGAATTAAACAGGGCAAAGCGAAACTTCATTATTAAATTCCATTCAATGTTCTATGTACTGGAAGCATTTTCACTGTCTTTTTTTTTAACTTCAGTTTGCTTTCACACCTTAGGTCACATACATGTGGTATGTGATGAATATACTGTAAAAGATGCTGAAATTATAATCCACTTAAGGAAAGAACAACTTCTATCCTTGAGATCTTTAAAACAAAAATAATTTTTTATAGAACACTTTGAAGTTCAACTAATGCAGTCACTGAAGGAAGAAGACATTAGGTTTTGACTCATTACATCATGTAAAAACAGACAGAAAGTTAGCAACCCATTACCTTTCTCTTTGCCATTAAGTTACCCATACTTCATGCAGAATTTATTCTGTGCGATGTGTCTTGTCAATAACAAGTAAAAGGTGGGAGCTGACTGGTTGAAGGACATGGAAGGGGATGGATGGGAAGGGGAGGAGAAGTTCCCGTCACAGTGATACGATGACTAGAAGATGGCCAATAAAATTTCAACTTACCAGACACAACTAAAAACAAAAACAAAACAAAAAGAAAACATGGAATAAATAAAACTGAATAGACATGAAACAAAGCAAAGAATAAAGCAAAATAAAATAAATAAATAAATAAAAAGGATCCTTGGTAAGGACCCCTAGGAAGCACACATATATTCTGATATATGAAAAATAGGTTTAAAATGTTGAAACACATATTTTTTATTTGATTTTTAAGCAGAAGTCTCTATCAAATGCTGAAAGCAGGCTATAGAGGAAAATGGGTAACAGCCTGCAATAATAGTCAGGTGACCTGGCTTCTACTCCAAGCCTTTCCAATGGACTGTTGTGTAACCTTGAGTAAATTTTTTTCATGTTATCATTATTTCTCTGCACCAAGAGCTTTCCATGGTAAAATTAACTTGAAATCTCCAATAAGTATCAATCTGCAACATTGCTGAAATGGAACAGTGACATTTACACCCTTTCTAAAGCATCCAAACATCTACAAATGGAAAATACTTTTCTGAGGCTAACAGCTATTACAAAGGAAGTTTATTAAAAAAGTAGTAATACACTGCAGCATTTAGCCCACGCACCAATCTCTTTAGTGTAAGATTGCTGTATCAAGGTCATAATGCTCACTATTGAACTGCAAATGTAAACTAAACTACAATTAAAATTGATTTGAAAAGATTCTTAACCCTTTTCTTCCCCCCTTCTCAATTTCACTAAAATATTCAAACCCAGAGATTTATTGCAAAATATTAGATTTTTCAACAGAAATTGTCAGTGATAAATTATCTAATATTAAATTATCTTCCAACCAGAGTTGAAAATTTTCATAAACTTTGAAATGGCACAGATCCTGGCAGGCTAACTTCGCTATAAAAGAAGGGCATGTTAGAAAGCATTCCAACCACATATCAGTAATTGAAAGAACAGATTGAAAATAAAAATGTAAAAATCATGTATTTTGAAAATATACACAGATACTGACAAAAAAGTCCATCAAAAACAGGTATTTCGTATAAGGTATTTACAGTAGAGGTCCAAAAATATATAATTTTTTTAACATTACAAATACCAAGTCCTTCAACACTTTGGTGTTATTGCTTTAAGTTGAGAGTAAAACAACTATTGTTCAGCAGGGTACACTTTCATATCAAGTAGGTAAGCACGTGCAATAGACCATCCTCTGATAAAACACATGGAGGAAACTAATAATATTGAGTCCGCCGACATTCATTAGGCATGAGGAATACTGGCTTACTGTTCAAATAAATACAGAGGACTCCAGGTGTATTATGAAAATGAAGCAGAAAGAGAATCAGATATAATATTGGAATTTGGATCACGTTGAAGCCAAGAAGCTGCAACTGAATGTGCCAAAACCAGATCATATAGAGAATTCAGTGTTTATGTTATTAGAGACATTTTTTTTAGGAAATAATCCCAGATAGAGGAAGTTGAAATTACCTTTTTTCAAAGATTTGAGTTTCAATTTTAAGCAAGTATTCTGGATGTACATTAGCTTTCTTTAAGTGTGTGGGTTTCAGTATTTCTCAAAGAGAAAATCAGCGTGCATTATTCTGCTAAGATTATCTGCAAGTCTATGATTTGTAAGAGAATTGGCCAAGAAATGCTACACAAGAATTCCTGAGAGAAATATGCTCATCCCCAAGACTCAGCTGCCAGCTACTCTTGATTGTGTGTGAGTGCATTACCCAGTAACCACTCCTTTTTAAATTAAAAGCTCTCTGCTAAACTTGCAGTTACGGTCTGACCTGCTCTGGAATTAGAAATGCTTCTCCATAAAACACAACTCATATTCTACATGAAATAGCCTGATAAGAGACTTAATGGGATGCAACTCTTGCACAGAGGAAGTAACCCTAAATTATCAATTTTCCATTACTCAAGTAGTGACACAAAGAGAAAAGTTCAGCCTTCTTGTTAGCAATGCAAAGCTGCCTAAGCCCTCTACCAAAAGCTCACTTGAAAATTTCTAGCAGATAGAAATCTGTCTTGGTTGCTCAATTACATTTCTACAAATTAAATTAACTCGTAAGTGCTGAATTTCCACTTTTCTTTTCACCAGACAGTTTTGTTATTGTAGGTCAAAAATAACCCTGTCAAGCAAATGTATTTTTCTGTCCACCTGTAAAAACAGAGGGGATACTGGTACATGAAAATAAATCCCTGTAGAAACAGGGCATCACATTGGTTGCAAATCTGTGGCAAGAGCAAAGGGTGAAACTTCATAGAAAAATTTAAACAGTTCTGTCAGAGGGACATCATGTGGTTTAAAAGAACAACAATAATAGCAACAACTACAACAAAGACCACTTTCTTAGTTTGATTTACATCCTATTGATATCTAAGGTTACTAAAACTGAGAAGCAATTAGTTTTTCCTCTATTATGGCACATTTTATTTGACAGCAGTTTCAATTATAAAGTAAATCAATTTCCCCTGTGTTAATCATGGCTTTTCACATGGCAATTAGGGGGAATAACCTGTTTGTAAAGACTGGAAGTTAGCCTGTAAAACCACAAATACCAAAGGAATAATGTTTTTGCCTTTCAAATAATTTGTTTGACGATAGAGGTTTTTCAGGGAAGACGTGTCCAGTCTCTGAACAAAAAACAAAAGAAAAGTGGTTTCCAGACTAGTGATGTGATCTTTCAATGCCTTATTCTTGCCAGCAATCCTGTCAACCTCACTGGGACTATTGGTATCACTAAATCCACTCGCAGGAGTAGGAATTTGCAGTTTTAGGACTTAAACTACACACTACTATAGTTGCCAGGTATTAATGGAGTAACTATTGTATTTGACAGATGTAGTATTGTAGGGTCATAGGATAACCAGGTTGGAAGCAACCTCGGAGGTCTCTAGTCCAACCTCCAGCTCAAGCAAGGTCAGCTGTGGGGTCAGAGCAGGTTGCATAGGGTTTGATGCAGTTGGGTCTTGAAAACTTCCAAGGACTGAGAATGCACAGCCTCTCTGGGCAACCTGCTCCCCTAAGCACTCTCCACTGTCCACCCAGTGAAGAGATTGCTTCTCATATCCAGCCTCGATCTCCCTTGTTTCTACTTAAACCCGTTGTCTCTGTCCTCCCACCATGCACCACTGTGACGAGCCTGGCTCTGTCTTACCGACAACCTCCCTGTAGGTATTGGGGGCTGCTGTTAGGCCCCCCCCCAAAGCCACCTCTCCTCCAAGCTGTGCAAGCACCATTCTCTCAGCCCTTCCTCACAGGTACATATGAGACCTCAACATCCTGTGCGTAATGCCTACATCTCTAAATAACACATTTTGTAATTCTTCTCACAAAGGTGAATGCAAATGTTGATCTACTGTTTCTCTATAACTCACTGGTTTCCTCATATTTAGAATTAAATATTACGAGGTTGTGTCTATTTCTTAGTCTGATATTGGACAAGCTATAAATTTCAAGTACTCCATTCTTGAAAGCTGTGGTAGTAATTATCTGTCTCAAAGAGAGTAAAATTATAGAAATTTTCATTCATTTATACTAATAAGATGCTTTTCAGATCTTGAGATTCAAGGTGGTACTTAATTACTAAACAGTATTTTGTTCTGCATATTAAATACTCATTAACTATTGTTCTGACTATTACTATTTATGACTACCTTCCAGGCGCTCAGAAGATATTTTGTTATTCAGCTGACACAAGCTGAATACTTTCGATTCAAGCTCAATGTGTTTCATTTTTTATTATTTAAACAAAAATCTTCACATCTTCAAGGACTGCTTGACACCCACAGAGGCTAGTATAAAGCAAGCAAGAAAGTATAATTCTACACCACAGAAATGAAACAATCCCAGTCTTCAGGCCAATAATTACATACAACAATCAAGCTCATACGCAGTCTTTAGCTTCTGTATACATCTTTGGCCATATGACTAATCTAGGAAATGGCAGTCACAATGAAATTTAGATTGCCTTCAATTAATTTTGTGATGCATTAATCCCAGTTCAAGTGAAAAATATCAGAGGTTGAATGTGCCTGTAGAAAAAAACTGGTAGGAGATGGGATGTGAGTACAAGCCTATGCACTGGAAGGGACAGCAGAGCTCGGGAGCAGGCATTTCTGATGTGGCTGGCCAGGCAGACAGTGCAAGAGGAGAAACTCCAGAACTAGCAACAGAGATAGTATAGCGATAGCTACATTATCTGTCATGGAGCATTGCAGTTCTACGGAATGGCTGAAACTCAGCTGTTTATAATCTT
The DNA here is from genome assembly GCF_026419915.1 of Harpia harpyja. Lineage (NCBI taxonomy): Eukaryota > Metazoa > Chordata > Aves > Accipitriformes > Accipitridae > Harpia > Harpia harpyja. The sequence goes on from NC_068947.1 coordinate 31,952,822, forward strand.
GGTATGAAATGAGTGGGTGAGAAACCCACTGTTTATAACCTCTGTCTGAAATGAATGCGTACAGAAAATTTGGGTACTAGAGTTACATGCAGAGGAAGTGTGAGAGTCTGAGTTCGTTTAGCAAACTGGTCGAACTCTGACTGCTCACTCTTTAATAAAAGTAAAGAAATTCTGAACAATTTTATTTTCCAATTTCTTCCCTAATCCCAAACAAAAACTCAAAAAAGCTGCCAATCTCCTTTGTTCATAAATTTGTTTCATTGCTAAGCCTGCTAACTCTGAAATCTAATTAACTACTTTTTACCTTCAAGTATCTGAACAAGGACCATTGAATGCCTTTCTGCAACGTGACTACCAGATATTTATGTTGGTGTTTTGCAAAAACTATTATTAAGGGAGATAGTTTAAGACAATGTGCCATGTTTCATTTCCTATCTAGTGATTTGTAGGCTACTTGTTCTTATCAAAGCAATCTGAAACACCCAATATCCTTGATATGCACATCTCTCTGCAGTCATTTGTGGAAAGTATCACCTTCTACAGAGAAATAAACAAAGGCCAAAATCTCTTGTTCTGAAAAAACATAAATGCTGCCATTCAGCTGTCTCCTGGCTTCAACCTGTGAAAAATATGGGAAAACACCACCAGGTACATTACAAAAGAATTGGGGCATTTCGCTTTTCACCCTCATTGGTGTCTCTATTTTCAGCTGTCATTTCTTGGAGGTCTAGATACATATATAAATAATTTGTATTTTCCCAGATTTTCTGCTAAAGTTCACATTCATGTAAGACCAGGCTGGGACACCCTTACTCACTGTGAATGCTTTCACAGTACGTAGTCCCAGAGCACAAAGTGTGACACAGTGCAGTACAAACTTCCGAGGAAAAGTCTGGCGCCAAGCATGCCACAGCCATATAGTTGAGGTAAAATGTTTACATGAGATTTTTGATGTTTCAAATCAAAAGTGATGACTTGTAATTCCAAACCCCCAGCAAGGGAGTGATTGTGGTTTATTACATTTATGACGACCGGAAAAATTCTGTTTTGGATTGCTGTTGAAGTGTCAGATAAGCACTTCTTAAGTTTAAAGGAACAAGTGACTATGGTAACTTCAAAGTTACCTGTCCTGGTTTCAGCTGGGATAGAGTTAACTGTCTTCCTAGTAGCTGGTACAGTGCTATGTTTTGAGTTCAGAGCGAAGAATGTTGATAACACTGATGTTTTCAGTTGTTGCTCAGTAGTGTTTAGACTAATGTCAAGGATTTTTCAGCTTCTCATGCCCAGCCAGTGAGAAAGCTGGAGGGGCACAAGAAGTTGGCACAGGACACAGCCAGGGCACCTGACGCAAAGTGGCCAACGGTGTATTCCATACCATGTGACGTCCCATCCAGTATAGGAACGGGGAAGTGGGGGGCAGGGATTCGCCGCTCGGGGACTGGCTGGGTGTCGGTCGGTGGGTGGTGAGCAATTGCACTGCGCATCATTTGTACATTCCAATCCTTTCATTATTGCTGTTGTCATTTTATGAGTGTTATCATTATCATTATTAGTTTCTTCTTTTCTGTTCTATTAAACCGTTCTTATCTCAACCCACGGGTTTTGCTTCTTTTCCCGATTTTCTCCCCCATCCCACTGGGTGGGGGGGAGTGAGTGAGCGGCTGTGTGGTGTTTAGTTGCTGGCTGGGGTTAAACCACGACATTACCAAAGGCAAGAAGACAGAAATCTAACTGATTGGAAAGCAAGCAGTTGACTGAGTATTAAAAATAATTCTGATAGTAAGATCACCTTTAGGAATAGTGGAAACCTAGAAACCCATAACAATTTTTCAGGTTCATGCACAGAAAAGTTAATAAGGGGAAAATCTCAGTATCGATTTGCTGCTGCGTTCCTCAACATACTCCCCAGTGAGTTTTTATTTTTTATTTATTTATTTTTTGCTTGCAATTGACCCACATTCCCTCTTCTGTCTGAACAGTGAAGACTTGTCACATGCTGGGTAGTAACTTTGAAATAGGCTGGCTAGAGTCTGTGCCCTACACGGAAGTGCCACTCTTGGGTACCGGTGGGCTGCCAGCTGCACTTCTCACTGTGCACTTACCCGGCTGCACTCCGAGCCAGCAGCCACAAGACAGCTGCTGTCTGGAAACCCGGTAGGTACATCACCATGACGCTCACTCTGACCATGCAGGGCAGAATAAATTCTCTCATTTTCAGCACAGGGCACATGCCTGGCAGGCTGGATTTAGCTTACACCTCTTGACTTGGTAGCCAGAGAAAAAGGGCAGGTGCCTATGTGTACTCAGGAGAGCTAATGTGCTCTATGAGAAAGTGGTCTGATGACGAAAAAAGGCAAGTATTGCTCCTTGGTGCTGACAGTACAAATAAAGCCTTGAAAATATAAGTGCATTTAGAGCTGGCACACATACCAGAGAGAGACACAGGTGAGGATATGACTTTAGAACATGTACCTAAACGCGTACATCACAACACACACAGTGTGGCAGTTCAACATCATCAACTCCAGAACCAATTTTAGAGTTCAACTTAAAGTGCCATGGATTCAGAATCAATGATTCTGCCTCCTGCAGCAAGCAGGAAGGTATCTGTCTCAGCTCTGCAGCAGGAGCAACAAGCAATTTGTTTCAACAGTTTGTTGGTTTCATTATCAGCATTAAAATGTCACTAAGCTTCTCTATTCTCTTTGGTGTCTTAATCTCCAACCTCTGCTGATAAACAGCACAAGGTCTGTGCATTATCAAACCTCTTGCTTGGGTGCTATTCTGTTTTCAAGAGCTATCAAAGGGCATTGACTCCTTACGGATTTCTGGCCATTTTGAGATTTAATTTAGGCTGAGAAGCATTTCCCTCCTCAACTCTAATTGACGGGGCTGGGCAGTAAAATCTGTCTCTCTCTCAGCTGTGTCTTAGTCGTGGAACTATATTATCTTAATGTCTGCTTCAAAGCAGGCTAATGAATCTTCCCTTTAAAACATTTAAAAAGTCAAGATGAAAAGGGCTACACAAGTGTGTGTGTGTGTGTGTTTGTATGTGTGTGTGTGGGAGGAACCTACTGCAAAAATTTGTGGGAAGAGAACAGTGTGTAAAATGTACTCACAGGAGATTTTTTTGATTTGCAACTGATTTTGCTGATACTAGCTACAAAATAAGAAAGTTCATAATCTCTCCTTCTGCAGGAGTCAATGAAGATTTCTACGATAAAAATAAAATTGTGGAAATAGACTTTGCAGTATGGTTTTAAAAGGTAGCACTTCTCAGGCTAATACATGTAGTACGCCGTTTAAAACGTTTATAAATCCTGTAGTTGTTGCCTTGAGGTGACGAGAGAAATCTGAAATATGGGGGTTAGAAGAGAGAGAGAGGAAGACAGGGATTTAAGGTCTTCCAGAAGTTCCTCTCCTAGTCTCCCCTCCCCCTTCCTTGCTCTGGGTCCTCCTAAGCCATCCTATAAACCAAATACAACTTAGAAAACACACTTAGGACAAGTCTACTTCCATCTATTTAAAAACTACAGTAATGCAGTAAACTGTGGAGTCCTGTTTCCCAGGCTTCTCTTTTCAGAGAAGAGTTGTCTTCCCCTGTGTTTAAAAAGAATGAAGGTAATTTTGGGCAGTGCTGCAATCTAAGTAGTTGTGGCTACAAATATTTATACTAAAGCCTTTTAAAAGAGAGTGAAAAAAGGTAGACGAATTTTAAATAAGCTGTGCAGAAGTACAAAAAAATTATGATTGCTGGATACTATTTGAAGAATTCTTAGGAGCTTCCTACTGCATTCTTTGACTTACAGTAAAAGACAGTAGAGCTGAAAAGGAAACGGAGTGGGATTTTTTTCCCAGCTGTTTATGGTAGCACAGTTTTCTTCTTGGAAAGCAGTACTTGAAACCCATAGCAACCTTCATAATAAGTTAAAGCTATTTGTGAAAAGTGGCCAAAGTCCCATGATCAATGGACACCACACACTAAAAATGGAAGGACAATAAATCTCTACAGTGCAGTAACTTCCTATCATTAAAAAATGTTATTTTGGGCATGCAATACTCAGTAATGGATACTGTCAACTGAAACAGATACTATTTCAAAAGAAATCTGGACTTCTTTTTATGGGGGCATCACACCCCCCACATACAGACAACCGAAGTCTACGTATGGGACACCAATACCTGAACTTACTTTTTAATAATGTTAACAGGAAGGTAACCATGACATATTAACAAATTTTAGTTATAGGTAGCAAAAATACAACATGTAAGAATTCTGTACAAGACAGAATTATCCATCAGGTACTGGGAATTTTTACAGTGATGGTGGTAGAAAAGGGAACAAGTTGCTTAAGGAAATAAACACAATGTGCAAAAATAAAATAAAAAAAATTCAGGGACACTCAGCCTGATTTTCATACAGTGAAGTACTGGTTCACCTCTGCCAAAAGACAATGCTGTCAAAAATTGATGGTAGTCTGAAAAAAAAGTGTTGCTACAGCTATGATGGTCTAAGGATATTAGCAAACATGTTTTAAGGTTTAGTCTTTAGTCAGGTTAGTTACACTCTTTGAGGAAAAAAATCTGACAAGATCTGAGCATCCAAGAACTCTGAAGGAAGAGGTACAGAAAAAGCCATCAGACGGTGGAAGACTGGACCACAGCAGAACTCTCAGGTGACTTCTTCCTTTGTACTGAGACCGAAGTATCAATGTGCTACCTTAACTGTGTCAAAAGAGAGAGCTGCTGTTTAATTTGGGGAGATGCAAGTCCTAAGTGGGCTCTCATTATGCCACTGAAAGATGCAAGGAGAACAGAATCCCCTTCAACGCTGTGTTTAGAGAGCACTCGACATTTATGAGAACAAGATAAGCGATCTGATGTCCATCCAGACAGCTTTGTTTTTTTGTTTATCAATCCTCTCATCCTATTCCATACTTCAATGGAAAAAAAATATTCACCCCTGTCGTGGTTTCAGCCCAGCCGGTAACGAAGGACCACGCAGCTGCTCGCTCACTCCTCCCGCCCCCCTCCGGTGGGATAGGGAGGAGACGGAGGAGAGAAAAGAAAAAAAACCCGAAACCTCGAGGGTTGAGACAAGGGCGCTTTACTGGGACAACACAAAAAAAGGTTACAACAACAACAACGGTACTAATGAAAGAATATACAAAAAGAGTGATGCACAGTGCAACTGCTCACCACCCGGAACCCGACGCTCCGCCACCGAAAGTCGAGAGCCCTCCCCCCGGCCCGCTCCCCATTTATATACTGAGCATGATGGCACACGGTATGGAATAGCTCCTTGGCTAGTTCAGGTCGGCTGCCCCGGCTATGCCCCCCCACCTCCCAGGTTCCTGTAAAAATTAACTCTATCCCAGCTGAACCCAGGACAACCCCAAACTTCGGGAATTAATGTGTGGTCATAGGGACAAGAGGAGCATGCAGATACCTCCTGCAGAAAATAATGTGAGCATACTTGATATTTAGCGGTTTAACCTGAAGAAGCCGTTTTTTTCTTGCACTGGAAGATTCTGATACTGAGCCTACCAGGTGATCTAGTTTGTGTATAAAGACTGCAAGATACTTTATTACCAGTTCTTGAGTGTTATTCAGACCTAACAATAAAATATTTTAGTGCTCAAACAAAACATCATTCATAGTAACAAATGGTACTCAAAACAGCTTATCAAAATAATGTTTGAACACAATATTATAAGTCAGCATTTTTTTTGTCAAGAACCAATTCAGAGATGACTGATTTTTATGATGCACGTAAACTAACAAAAATAAGAGAGTGCACTATCATCACTGTATAGTATAGTCCTTATGAAAATTACTAACAAGGCAAAAATAAAGTGTGTATTACCTTTTTATGGATGTTTAGCATAATTTAATAAAGCCTAAGTTTATTTCAGAATGAACATATAGCAGAAGTACTGTTTAATGAACAACCAATGACAATTTTTATTCCTTGCACTCTATTTAATTTTATACATAAACCCAAAATCTGCAAACTCAGCAACTTGTAGTAAAATTCTACTTTGTCTAGTCCAAAGACAGAACTATTGAAATGTTATCTTTAGAACAGCAGTCACAAAATAACGTCTGCAACAGTGAAGCCTGATACAAAACCAATTGATTTTTCCCTAGCCATGGGATTTAGGAAATTGCAGGCACTAGAAAAGAGTCTTCGGATTTTCTTTGCTACTTTTTAATTGAGCGCTGAAGTACGCTACATAAATCTACTTTCTTCAGTTCTCTGCAGCGAGTGATTAAAGGTAGAATTTTTAAGAACTTTACAGTAAATAAAACCCTTTCAGCAGGAGGAAAGCCTCTAGCTTCAACTTATTTTTGTAGTAATGTTTCTCCAAATTATTTGGACTCCTTCTGTTCTACTTGCTCAGAAACATCTGTCTCAAGTCCTTGTTTCAAAGTACTAAATTGCAGGAAGGAATCTCAAAAGTTTTTAAGTGTAATTTCCCTGTAAGCAATTGCTGTCACTGTTGTGAGACTCTGTGTAAAAAAATAAAACTCCATTTAAAAACTTAAAAACCATGGAAGCAGTTACTTATTAAAATAAGTTACATGGATTTGAAGCAACTATATATCTTTTTTTTTTTCTAAATGTCACTGAAATATTTACTGATTCCTTCTTTTACCTGTATTCTAGAAATGCTCCAGAAATCTTAGTGCTCATCACTTGCATCACTAGAACAAGCACCTTCAGGGCACTGATCTCTTCTTCAGATAGTTTCCTCAGTTCCCTCTGATTAACTTTTAAGATTTATATTCTTTCACCAGAAATAGGTGGCAGTCAAACTCCTCAGATCCTTGACAGAAATCTGAAGTGCTGTCATAGTTTACAGCAGTCATTAAGAGGGAAAAGGCTGTCTCTTTAAGCTATACAAATCACAAGAGATGGTTTCCCTCATTTACCCTGCAAAAAGTTTATTAATTAAAAAAATCCTGAAGTTTATATGACAATCACTATTCTTCCTTCCTCTTTCATGGGGACTGAAGACAGAATATGGCCCCAAATTAGTTCTTTCAAAAGGAGAAATACTGACTTAAAGAATGACCATGTAGACAAGTTCGGATTTAAATCCAAATCCTAGTTTTAAAATTCAAGTGGTTAAATTCACCCATGATACTGTGAAGCGTTCACTGCAACACCTACTAACCACCATATACATCAACAGTATTTTTGTAATCCCATAAAAATCTGAATTTTGTCTTTGTTATTTTAATGGATGTAGCTCAGATGCCTATAAAGCAATTACATTTACAGCCAGCTTATAATGTGTACCAGCAGCCTGACACAGTGGAAACATTTATATGGTATCTGACAGATAAAAGAGCAAATCCTATTCCTTTTCTTTCCGGGTGGTATTCTCAGCCCTACCCAGAAGTCTTATCAAATAGATGTCTTTTACATGGTGCCTTGAAGCTACTTTGTACAAAGAGGGGGTGGAAGGAGGCAATTCCAGACCTGAAGCATGTGCCACCTTTTCAGATTAGAATTCCTTGTCAGTTGACTAGTACAGCAAAATCACAGCCAGAAGTCACTTATCAAAAGTTCTGCTCACTATCCACCTTGCAGACAAGCTCTGTTAACCCTAAAATTAATGACATCATACGCTAAAAACCGTTGATATCAAAGGTCACCACTGTAAAATATTAATTGGCCAGCATAATTTCCATAGGAATTCTTCTTTTTTCCTGCCAAACTGATAACACTGAATGTGATTAGTGCCTTTGAATGGCAAAATTTACATTTTACAGTTCAGTCACTGTTGCTGCACGTTTAGGTGCATATTAGGCAGGGCACTGTAACAAGTATTGCGAGCTCCTCCAGAGCTACTGCTTGAGGAGGAAGAGTTAAGAAGAACTCAAACTTTGAGGACTGTTGTTCACTACCAACCTGCTGGTGACCGACCAACAGTCACCAACACTCGCAGTGTTGGTATTATTCTTGTGAAGTCCTCAAGTCAACTGACCTACTTGACCTGTTTCTCTTTTAACTCCTGATGAGTAGCAACTGCATTGTCACTGCTATAATGGCTGTTGCCCAACTGCATAGTAGGACTTCCACTGGAGCCATAATTTCTGCTTGTATCAGAGAGTAAAGCTTGTATCAGCATAAATTATAAACTTATTATAAAATTAGATGTTAAAAAAGCATTGTTAAGTACTGCAAATGGAAGTGAAGCAAATGGAAGTAGGGAAAAATATGTAAAACCTTTGGTTGTTAGATTTACTTGAAAGTATTTTTATGATTAAATGTGAAATCTACAGATTCTTGAAGAAGCCCTACTTCTATTTGCATTAATGGTAAGACTAATCCTTTTTTAGAACTGAAGTTCTAAGGCATGCATTTTTGGTAATTTTGTGTGTCTTAGGAACATGGGCTTCAATTATATATATATAAAATAATTAGATACATAAGATAATAATTTCTACAGTCCTGCTTCAAGGCATAAAACTAAGCAAATTACATAATAGAAATCTCCACAAAAACATGAAAAGCATCTTACATATATATTACGTACATGCACAATAAACATATCCAACTTGCTTAGTGCTAGAGCAAGAGGGAAATCCACTGGCTCCAGAGATGCACTTTTGGCCATTGTTTCCCTTTTTTGGAGCACATCAGCTACTTGGTAAGATATAATGTATTGTACTCTGGGCTGCTTGACTGTATTGACTGAGGTATTTATTTAATAATTAATCATCTCCTGAAAGAAATGCGTCCACATGTATTTAGCAATGTCTCTGAATGCCTTACATATGCACTACACATTGCTGCAAAATGAAAACAGTGGACCGAGACACCCTAATTTTAGGAAAATGCAAACAAAAGCAGGATTACATTTTTTTAACTATTTAATTTTCGAAGGAGAAAATAAGATAACTTGACAAAACAGTTTTAAGGATGGAAATGCTTTTAAGCTGCAATAGTAAAAGATTAAGTGAAGGGTTCAAACTTCTGTATCAATACAGAACTCCAAATACGGTTTAAGAACATGACTGAAATTGCAATAAAAATACAGCATCTGTACTTCACTTAGGGCACACTTATAATCCCGAAAGTTAGGAGTCTGTATAAAGGAAAATAGTGATTCCAATAATCAGAATCTGTGATGCTGGTGCCATGAGCAGGAAGAACATTAAAATGGAATTGATATTTCCTCTCCTCTTTTGTGTTTTCTACAGCTAGCATCCTATTATACATAGCTGAACTATCTGAGTTGACAGTTCCTAGTCCACGGACACAGACTTGGCCCATTCCCCTAGCTCAGAGGCAGTGCTGTGCAGTTTTCCTGAGACAGGGAGCACTGCAGGGCATGTACTATGTATTCCAGTGTCTGCTAGGTCAAGTAGGGTCAGAGCTGACCTGGAGGTAATAATACCACCAGATCCAGGGCAGCTCTCTGCTGAGACACCAGGTTAGCTATTTGCTGTGTTTCATCAACACATCCTTGACACCTAGGTATCTCAATTAGCCCCAGTGTTGCACATTCTGTCTTTTAATACCCTAGATAACCCTGTATAGTGCAGAACACAACACAGGTCAATCACAGTGCTTGAGGCCTGAAAAATGATGAGTACAGAAGAGGATATGTCCTCTTCTTAGCAGTGCTACCAACCCTAAGGCCCGAGCAGTGTCCTGAAGAGCACTGCTTACAGCCCTTGCCACTGTGTGCCATGTTTCATTCAGCACCGCAGTTCCACTGTACAGACACTTGACAGATGTGACTGCCTCTTTCCTAACACGGACATGCATCTTGTGGGGTTACCATTAAAAACTCTCGTATTCTTTCTTTGGCATATTGTCTGGCATGAAAACACTACAGCCTATTGCTGAGATACTGAGGGGGGAAAAACCCCCAAACAAATCCCCCCAGATAAACCCCAAACCCAGACAGACCCAAAACCAAGCAAAAACCTCTCTTTGTCTTTTGCTGAATTTAACAAGTCTGCACAGTGGCAGTTGTAACTTCTGAGGCCATGATTTGCAACATAGCCCTCTGTTTACAAATAATTAACCAAAATAACCCTATTTGGCACAGCAGAACACACATTTATTAAACCCTCCAGTCAACAGATCACGTGACAATTACCAAAAGTGCAGAAAAGACTTTTCATTTCCATCCCTTAAATCACACACAAAAAATACTACTCATGAAAAAAAAAAACTCTCCTCAAAGAGCTGTGTGTCCATGAACTGTCAGATCAATGTCATCTTAGCACTGAAACAAGAAGACCAAACTGACCTCTCTAGATGGAGCACAGTCAAAAACTGACCCTTTGGGGAAAAAAAAGTGTTTTAAACAAGGGAAGAAGAAGGGAGAGAAGGGAAGAAGAGGAGAAGGAGGAAAAAGAAGGAAAAATGTGAAAAAATGTGAATGGAAAATGCATGTTTTCTAGAGGAGTCTTCCCCCCCTCCCCCCCCCATAAAACTAGGTCTCCTGGATACTCTAATAAATGGATTTTGATCATAACTTACTACATTACCAACTACAAATTGGCCTTACACATTACAGTTTCTCACATCAATCCCTTCTGTGAAGACATTAGTACAGACAAATGGCTCAGGAGGTAATCCATTCACCCTGGGAAACAAATTATCCCATAACAATATCTGCAGAGTAAAGCTGCTACAATGTAAATATCTACTGTGTAATACAAGTACTTAAAAAAAAAAAAAAAAAGAATCCTGCTGAACCAAGACTTAGGTTATGATCATGTTTCTTAAAGTACCATTTCATTATCAAAATTCAAAAGATCTCACTCTAGATCTCTAACATCTACATACTTATGTCATTTTATACCTAAGCAGCACCGTTAACCTAAATGGGATTACAAGAATGTGTTTGCTTATTATTTTGAATAGAACTACGAAGGATTAGGGCTACCAATAGTTTATTGCTAGATATGTAACTGCTCAACCAGTCATAAAGCAAATATTCTTAATACTAACATTTTATAAGATTAACAGTTGATATAAGATGTGATCTTCAGAACAAATCACCATTTAAAAAATAATTCAGTCTTTTTCTTTTGAATAAACTGTGCTTACTGCTCACATGTTAATCTTTTATTCTAAAACACTGAGCATAAGAGCTGGTTATTTTGCAAACATAAGGTATCAGTTTTGATGTATAAACATCATGGTGGCTAACAAAAGAGAACATCTCAAAATTCTTCGTTTTATAAGAGCTTCAACAAAAGAATTCCTATTTTCCTAACAGCTACAGATGTTAGGGACACCAAATGTTTCTGGTGGAAAAAGGAGAGCACATTAAGGACAAGACCTTTCCTGTTACAGTAAATGTGTCATTTACTGTTACCAAATAAAATACTTTTAAGCCTATACTTCCCCAGAACTCTATAATGACTAATTCCCACTGAACAGAGAAAAGGACAGAAGGACCATCAGTGCTTAGAAAAAAGCATCAGGATGACATCATTGCCTGTCTGCTAGCCAGGAAAGGAAAAGAGGGATTATCTGAATAGTGAACATCTGGATTGTGTATATAAAGGCAAGGAAGGATTTTTATACATATTAGTTCACTGAGTTCCACTGAATTTTCATCTTACACAGAAACAGTAGTGCTACGATACGCTTTTACAATGAAAATGAAAAAGCAACAGGAATTCCAGTGGTCTGGGTTAGTATATTAAAAGATACACAAAGAGATTTATCATTCACTACTTCTTTACTACATTTAATTGAAAAAATTTGGCAGGTACTTGAACTTATAACTCTTTCTTATTGAGTTAAAACAATTTAGTTTGTTAACACTGGGTTTCTTCTTTCTGTTAGGGTTTCAGATACAAAGATGGTAAGTGACGTGATTCTGATCACACTGAAGTTCAAAACATATTCAGTTCCTCATGCCAGTACTATAATGAATGATTACAAAAAAACCTTACATGTAAAGTGCTTCAATTTCTTAAGAATACAACTCAAACCAAAATTATATTTTTGCATTTTCTTTTCACAACACGGCATAGAGCTCCTGCATAAGTCACCACTCTAATAGCTGTGTTTAGACTCAACTAGTCTGTGTATAGCAACTTTATAAAGTTGCCATGCAAAAAAATCAACTTTATTCTAGATTTGAGTATTATGCAAAGAAATATTCTTACCTTGAACTGTTAGAGTTGCTGATGCTTCAGCTTTTCCAACCATATTTTCTGCAACACAAGTATACGAGCCCATATCTCCTGCCATAACCTTCCGGATTTTCAAGGTATGATCATCACGGATTTCGTATCTTTAAATATACATAGTAATAAACAATGAATAGGAATAATAGAACTTTGTACAATTTCTGTAAAGGGTAAAAATACGGTTGGTTTGGTCTCAAATATTTTTATTTCTACATTTCCCATAGAAATAAAAATATAGATAAATGGTTATAAATTGATAAGGTAAAAATGAAGTTTTAAAAGCAAAATATACCTAAACATTTGAAAACCTGATTTCCTTTGCAATGTCAGTCAGTTTTACTGATGTCAGTAGAATTTCACTGGTGTAATACAATCGTAAAGCTCTAACGCAGAACGTTTTAATTGTTAGAACTCTTTTAACAAGTAAACCTACTAATAGTTATTATTTTTCCTATAATTTTTCCACCTGAATGATTTTTTTAAATATGGTTGAAAAGAAAATATTGTTCTCAAGAAGATCAGAATTGCTTGAAAGTCAAGACAAATCACAATTCATCCAATAATTTTTTTTGAAGAACAATGTGGCCTTTTACCATTTCCTCTCCTTTCATCACCTTTTTTCTCTTCTTTGTATAATGCAGTCAATGTGTTTCTCTTTATGGGAAGTTGATTTTTCTCTTAAAAATGCTATCGTTTTTATTAAAGCTATAGACTAGATTAATAGGAAGCTGCATTTGGATGGCCAGGGCCAACTGTTGCAGGGTTTCTTCTTTCAATCCCCTCCCCTAATAGGTTTTTAACTCATAATTGGGAATTCAAAGTAAATAAATAAATTATCTATCTATCTATTACAGAATGTATTTCTTTTTAATAAGGTGCTTTACTTTTTGGCCTGAATTAGAGCAATGACAGAAAAAAAAAATTTAATCGCAAACTTAGTAACAAACACATCTATAACCAAGGCAGCTTTCTACATTACCAGCCTACATTTTCTATCAACTGCAATGCCAATATATACTTCTTGATGTTGTAATCTAATTTACTATTTGTTATACATTCTCCAAAACTTTTAGTAATTACAAAAGACTCTTCAGGTGAAGAATTAATCTGTATCAGATATTACTGACTGAACTTAGTTCTTTTTTGTTGTATTTGTCATGTGTTGTCACAAGACCTTGAGAACAAGCTGTTCTTAAGTTTCAATATAAATTATAACTTCAAATAGAGCTCAATGGTAAGTAGAAATGTCTTATTAGACGAAGCCAGGCCACCTCCATTCAATAAAAAGAAATGCTAGCTGTCAAATGTTGAATGGCTACATCATATGCCAAGCTAGATGTCATAAAAAAGGCAACTGTATGTACTGCACCTTGCTTTTGGTAATTCCCCATCATCTTTTCTCCATCTTACTGTAGGGACTGGGTCACCTCTTGCCTCACACTTAAACTCCGCACTATCATCCACAGTTACAGCCAAATTACTTGGTCTCTTCACAAAAGATGGTCTCTCTAAAAGTAAAGAAAAGAAAAAAAGGGATTAGTGCAGCAGTTCTGTGCCAGAATTGTGATTTTCCCTGAACCGTGGCTGTTAGAGCAAGGGCAGCAGGGTGACAAATCTGATGGAGGTGCCTCTGCCACTGCTCCTCTTGCTCCCAGCCCCAGGCAGAAGATCCGTAACCCTGCAGATGGCCAGCACCACGAACCTCAGCACAGGAGGCAGATGCTCCCAACAGTGGCTCAGGATCCAGGCACAGACTTCCTTAGTTCTTATGTATCATTGTCACAGTTAATAGCTAAAGGAAAATGCAACCTACACAGAAAATCTAAATACACATCGATCCTCAGATAGAAGCAGGCTTGCTGCAAGGACACAGACAAATGACCACTCATCTGCTGCACTGCTTCAAAAATGACGGAAGGCACAAACCAAACATTGTCTCACTGGAGGTTTTGACTCAATGGTGCCTTTAAATTTGAAGGCTAAGTAAGGCCCAGAACAGTATCTCTATGAGGTTGCTTGCAGGTGTCAGCAGCAGCTAGTGTTCAATGCAATTATTTCCAATACTCCCTTAGAAAGATAACATTTTCTTTCATTAACACACATAAAATAAAACAAGCCAAAAAACCCCACAATGTCCTCTCTATAATTTTTGTTGATAAATATTGCTGTTATCCCTGACTTACATTGTAGGACATGACTCAAGAGTCATCCATGAGATGGCTCACCAGAGTCAAATTAATTGCCACATACTTTTTCTCAGGCTTTCTGAAACAAAACAGGATCTCAGCACAGGCTGTACTATTCTGGCAACCCAGCTACTAGCCAGAAATTTCAGGAAAGGGATCGACACACTTTTCTACCTGTAACTGAGTTCAAAGCTTTAAGGTGCTGGGCTATTCATAGCTTCGTAGCTCCGCAGCAGGCTGGAGTGCAGCGAGGTTTGCACATGCACAAGGAAGAAAAGTGTTTTTAACAATTTCTGGGATACACCAGGAAGGATTACCCATCTAGAAAGGCAGCATCAGATGACAACAGGGTATCCATAAAAGAACAGGGAAGGTTTAACGGGAGAGTGCTTGGCAGGTTCCTTTGCCTAAGGCAGATGACATTTTTGCCTATAAACCTGTGAAAGCTCTGAGGGAGTTGAGAAGGCAGTTGCATGTTTTGACTTGAACGTATTAAAGATAGAAATACCATCTCCCTGGAATCGGAGGAGTCTGAAGCCATTGGCACAGTCAGGAAGTGTGAATATCCAAAAATATGCCACCAATTTCTCATAGGAGTACAAAAGCACCAGAGAGAAGGGTAAAGAGACAATCCTACATTCTTAGTGTCTCACATTTGTGTTTGAAAAAGGTGGTTCCAAATACTACTTTGACTTTGCAGATAAAGAGAGAGAGATTCAGTGTTATAAAACCGTAGGCAATGGTTCAAAAAGGACTGAAGTGGAAATGTGAACTGAACAAAACCCTATAAAAGACCTTCCTTTATTCTCAAGGATGTCCAGACCACCTGGACGCTTGTGTTGTAGAAAACTTACCTTTGCTTGCAATGCTAGGCAAATAATGTTAGATGAAACAGCAAGTTGATCTTTAAGCTGTCAGTTCTAGCTTGGGTTCATATACAAGAAGTCAGAAATAAAACAGAGACCTACAGACATGAATCTAGCTGTGAATTAAAAAAATACAAATATAGACATTCCCCCCCAGCCCCTTTCTTGTAGGTGCAGTAAAAACACAATCTGAATGCAAGAAAAGAACATTCCCAATTAAACTTCAGAGTAAGAATAGTTTGGGGAAGAATATTCAACTTAATTATGGAAGAGAAAAAGGACTGATCTGGTAAGGCCAGGACTGCTGCACAACAGCAAAACCCAAAAGAGGCACATTGTTCTTTAGATCAGTTTCCTAAAGGAAGAGTTATAGTCTGAGAGCTTTTGTCTGCCCCTTCATAACACTCTTATTCAACCACATAAACGGATAAGGGAAACCAGCACTGATTTAAGTATCTATCTTTGTCACACGATTATTTGGTAAATACAAGGAAAGCTTAGCAAGAATCACTTTGAAACTTTCTAATATTACAGTTTCTGGCATGCAATCCTCCTTCTGATCTAAAGCAGAGACCTAAAAGCAAAAGTTCTACTTCTAAATAACCAAACTCCATAAACAGAAGATTTATTTTGAAAGATTTTAATATATGAAGTCAGCAAGTTTCTCATGCTTTTTCACACATATCTAAGGCCTGCGTTGAAAGAATAAGGTGTATTAAAGATTTCTAGACACAGACTGATAAGAGATTTAAAGCTTTACTGTCCTGTTTGAAAAAAAAACCTCACTAGTTTTCCCAGGCTGAAAATCAGAAATATGTTTGAAGGGAAAACGAGATGAAGAAACAGGCAAAGACAGACCTCTCTCTGCAATGTATCCCTCCTACAGGTGTTCAGCAAGAGTAATATTTTCCAGCCTGGACTACGTAACAGTCCATACCATGATTCCCTGGTTAGCAGTAGACTAGTGATGAGCAATTAACTGGCACAGTTAACTAGGAGCCCAATGCCAGGACTTTACTCACGTCACTACAACTTTCTTTCAATTGTAGATTTTGACTGGAAGTTCTAAAAGTCTATTTGACAATAAACTTGCCCCCAAAGTGCTTCAAAGGTGTCTATAAATTAAAAAAAAACCAAAACAGTATAGTGGATGACAGGAAGTCTTCCTTAGCTTCTAAAAAGTTACACGCTATCTTGCTGGATATTCAGTTTCAACAACTTTAAGATGGCATACAATCTCATTTTATTATGGAAAACCCTGCTTCAAGAAAAGTCTGAACAGGACTTCAAGCTACCTGAGTCCTAACTCTAAAAAGCAGTGAAGACTGACAAGACAGATCTTAAATCTGAATTTAAAATAAAAAACCAAAAAAACCCCTGAAAAAAACCCCAAGCTGTGATGGAAACCAGTGTGTTAGAACCGTGGCTTGGACAGTCTCATCCTGTGATGATAAAAAATCTATTCCTTCTGCAGAAACAATGAAGGAATTATCTCAAGCCTCCCCTACTTTAACACAGGACACATTTTGAATGAAAACTACTGCTGCATCTACAGTGATCATGAGGCAATTCTCCCATGCTGAAGGAATTCTGAGATTGCACTTGGAGTTACAGCTTCTTTTCTGCAATAGCAACAAAAATGCAATTTTCAGCTAAGCTCAGTTATCTTAAATGAAAATGTATTTTTTGATGCTCAGAGGAACTATCATTAGGATCACTTGAACAAGAAGACCTGTTGTATCTTTACAACACTCAGTACACATCACTATAAATGAAAGGATAATTTTTTAGAATAGAAATCTAGAATAATTCTGATTTTCTTCAGCAAGAGGGAAAAAATAAGCCTCTGTTTCTTAGTGATGTTAATTTTTGTTTTGCTATTATTTTACAATACTGATCCAGTCAGTGGACACTGGAATTATTTTCAGTTCGAGAACTAAGTAAGAAAGTGTCTTCCGATAGCAAAAACAGTCCCAGGTGGATTTGCAAAGCCATTAACTGCCACACGTTTGCTAGAACACAACCATGACAAAAAACATTTTCAACATAAACACTGAAAAGGAAATATATGAGAATGATCCTTAATAAAATGCTTACTAGGAAAAACAGAAGTTGGACATTTTCATTAACACAGTCTTAAAGGAGGAGTTCTTACCTAAAACAGTGAGCTCCGCAACTTCACTTTCACGTTCACCAACCATATTTGTTCCAACACAAACGTATTTGCCAGCATCATTCTTTCTTGTGTATGTGATCATAAGCTTTCCTCCTCTGATCTAGGACAAATCAAGGATAATAAAAAATACTTTTAATATCAACTAGCGATTTAATAATATTTATTAACTTGAAAAAGGTTTTGTTACAGATAATGAAACAAAACAAGCTATCAGTGATTTTCCAAATCATACAAAAAAGTGAAAAAAAAAAAAAAATTGCTATTAACCTAATTTCCTTCTTGTATGCAAAAAGCTAGCCTCCTAGTTTTACATCAGTATTTTAAAATCTCTCAGATTTGGACCCCTATTACTCTCTTCTTCATTCTGCATAATGTACTACTGGCTGTTCAACAGCATGTTTAACGCTTGTTGGCCAGAAGGACTACAATTCCTTCCCATGTACTGCTGCAGTTTGATATAATCAGGTGGAAAGTAAAAATTAGCACTGGACATAAATCCCATTTTCACATCAAGTGCTGCAATTATTTTTTTCTTGACAAGAAATATGTGTACATTATCCTATCATTGGTCATGCTTGTTATTACTCATGAATTTTATGTTTGTGAAGGAAATGTTTTATTCTTTAGTTCTTCACCTTTAAATAAGTAATTTCAAAGGCCGATAAGCAGCAGGGCAGAAGCAATTAAATCCTTACTGGGAAATGAATAACATTCTACTCTTAATTCTGAATTCAGTTTTTGGAAGATAATGGAATTCCAATAACCCCCAAATTAGAAGACATACTTCCCCTTTGTGATTCCAAATCTTATTATTTTATATAAAAATACATATTAAATGCATATGAAAATATCTGATCTCCCTTTAAAAGTCTTTATTCTCCCATTTGATTGACAAAATGGTTGAACAAATTTCAAAGTTCACCAAAATGCAGCAGAATTTGTGTAGGCAACTGAATATGTACCGTGTTTACTTTAATATACAAAAACATTACTTAATTAGATTAATTACATTTTTAAGTAAATGAACATATGCTTAGGAGTCCAATCACATATGAAAACCACTGCAGTTCAAGTCATGGCTGGAAGTACACAATAAATAAAAGCCACATATGAAGCTACATGAAAGGGTCTAATGTGGTCAGTGACAAGGAGAAGAGTGTTCTCAATATGAGATATTTTGCTCAAGTTGCCTGCAGCTAGAAATCTATCCCTGAAAATTTGACATCTTGAGCAGTGTTGGGTTCTTATTATCATTATAAGATGTACGCACACAAAGATGACAGTCAGTTATTGAGATAAATGAACATGCACGTGTAACGTAGATAGTGTTGCATACAAATTTCACTCTGTTGCCTTTGGCACTTGTTGTTTGAGAACAGAAAAGATATGTCCTTCATCATCCAGAAATCTAGTAATGCTGAAATTTCAATGGGGATTTGAGGCATGAAGAATGAAAAAATAAAGGTGACCTGCAAATACACATTTTTCAAGAATCTGGGTGCATTTTTACATTGTTGACCAGCTGAACTGGTAAGTGTGAGAAGAGAATGTAAAATATAACTAGAAGTCTATCTATATTTATTCCTGGTTTACATCTCCCTAAATCACAGAAAGCTATTTATTTCCAATTAATCTATGCACAGGATTTTAAAAGAACAATTTTAGAAAGATTTCCACATGCATTTGGGGTATTTGTATATCCAGATACATATGTAGAAATAGATACTTTTCATGTATATCAATTTGAATGCACTGGATTTAACAAAGAAATATATTTACATATCATAAGAATTTACCAACTCAGCTAATGATTTCAAACCCATGAAAACTAAAAGCAGTGATTTTCACGCGTCTTAAGAGCTTAAGTCCTACTGACGTTCAGCAGCATTTGTGCTCCTCTGTGATTTTAGCTCTCCAGAAAATCCCAATCAAGCCCATTACAATATGACACAGCTGTGTATTTTGTACTAACTGTAACCCCTAGCAAGAACTATCCTAGGAATTTCTTCTAGGAATCACCACAAGATTCTCTTAGAAGCATAGGTGGAGGGAAGCATTAAAGCAGAAACAGTTGAACAACTAAAAAACCACTGAAAGCTGCTTTTCTTCCAAGTTATTTGAGATTTACATAAGGAAAGAGAGGCAGAGAAAACATTCCCTCATGGATGTGGAGGCAGACTTCCAAAGATGTGACATGCCTACTGAAGGAAGCTGTGCTTCCAAGATGGAATTCTGAACACATTTGATTTATTTTTCCCAGGGTTTTCCTTTGTTGATCTTTTTTGTTTGTTTGTTTTCCTTAAAACAGAAGAAGGGTTTAGAACTTTAGCTGCAATCATGGCTATGCTACATTAAATTGTGATGAATTACACAGTTACAATAAAAAGCACCACAAGTGCATGTGGAATTACACGTCTGTAACTAGAGCATTCACAGATGGCTAGAAGAAAGCGTACTTCGGCTGTTGGTCACTACCCAAGCTTTCCATTAAATTTGAACAAATAGGTACCCACCATCTCAGTAATATTGATCAAGCCCTCGTATTCATTAACAAGACATTGCAAATCAAATCTCTAGCTATGACAAATTTATGTTCTCTATATTCAACGTTTGCCACTTGTTCTCTCAATAGGAAATCCTAGAAATACCTATAGACTGTAGACCAATGGCTTTTAGAAACGAAGTACACAATGAACTACATGCATGTGAATTTTTGTAGGAACACAGAAGGAATCACTGCTACATTTCTTTGCCTTACTATGTTCATATCCAGTAACTCCAGTACTGTAAATTCCTATTTAGTAGTTAGAGAAGTAAAGAGCCAAATCACCTTTGGGGGCAGTACCTGAAATCCTGCAAATTAGAACTACTCATAGTCTGTGGATACTTAACAATTAATCAAGGAGTTTTAATTTGAGTGCTTTGGCTCTTCTCATATTTGTGCCTCTGCCCCAGATACACCAGCTGGACTTTATAGAGGCAAATAATATAATGGCTTGAAAAAGTGACAGGCAGTGTAATATTTCATCCCAAACCTTCAGAAGAGTTGTTACCTACTGTATTTAATACAAAGAGAAGTCCCTTCTTCCTAGTAAACGAGATACAGCAAACAGTTTGATTCCATTACTCTGGTAGGTACTGCATATCATGGGAAAAGAATTGCTTTGCTAACTGCCACAGCTTTAAGTCCAATTTTGAAAAGATGGAAGTAAGTATCATTTATACAGAAATCATGCCAAGGCACGTTTTGATGCTTCACACCTTTTCAGGATTTTGTTCTGTTCTGTACCTACCAGCAAATTTATCAGGGCTGTGCAAGCAGAGAATACAAGAATAGCACTGAATACTGATGACAGAAAAAGATTGTGATCAGCAGTTCACAGATGATCTTCAGTTGCCTGTAACATGTATGGATTGTTGTATGTAGGTTAAGAGAATATATGATAGCATGGTGACTTACAAAGACTTATTAACAGCTATTTTCTACGACCTACCTGCCTGACCATATTTTCCTCCTCGTGAGTAAATTGTTCATTCAAGCAAGTCCACTTAATTTATTTCTTTAAACAATAGTTGGAGATGTTCATACAGAAAACTCTAGGCACCCACAGAGTTAACTACGTCCAGAATTGCAAATTATGGCCACCCAGCAGCAAAAAATCATATACAAATAATGATTCAACTCAGTCAGCCAATAAATCAAATCCATAAAAACTTACCCAAGGGTTCTACAACATACCACCAAGTATTCAGTATAGCTGTGCACATATATACACTTAGTCTAAGACCATATTTTATATACCTATGCATGTTGTGTATGCGTGTGTAAATTTCCGTATGTATAAATCCATACCCATCTGTCTGTGTTAAGAAATAGTTTTTTATATGTGGGTGATTCATTTACTTTTCACAGAAATGTGCTATGAAATCTGAGAAAGAATGAAGCCATGAGCGAAATGCTTGGGAAGTCCAAACATAAAGGTGACTGGCATTTTTTTTACATTTCTTTTAGCTCCTACCTTCATTCTATTTAATAAATGAAATTTAAAAAAAAAAAAATTAAAAAAAAATTGAATTTAAAAACTAAATTTCATTAGTAAATTCAAATAATTCTAAAGTAAACTTAAACCCATTAGAAAATGAAATGTAGACTGCAGAGTGAAATACTGACCTCTGTTCGTATAGCCACGGTTTCTGCATATGTAGTATCAGAAATTTCACATATTTCAGTCTTCTACAGTACAGCATACATAATATCACATTTTATTTAAATGAAATGAGACGGGCGTGTGATATTAACCTGTCAGACATGGTCTTTACTTTAAAAATGTACCATCTAATTATAAATGACAACAGAACAGTTAAAGAACAAGGTGAGTACAGGCAATTTTAATTAATATTGTCACCAATGGTAGATACAAGTAAAACAGAGCTTTTATTTCTTAGTTAGGAAATACAGAGTTTGCTCATTTCCCTCTATGCAGTCTACCATCCCAAAACAGACTAGTATATCCATATTACGACTTATCATTGCAGCATAGACTGTAAGGCATGGAATGTCAGCAATAGAAGACAACTTTGTCGTTTTAATGAAGTTGAGTAAAAAAATAGTATAAATGAATACCTATCTTAAATTTGTATTTAAAAATGTGTATCTTGTTCCAAGCTTTGTGAATCCCACATATTCTTCCCTACCTATTATAGCATGCTTACATAACAGACACTAGACATCAAAACATGTTTGGAATAGGTCTTCAACAATTATTAAAGTTTGTTCTTGTTCAACTTCAAAGTTCAGACAGAGGAGTCTGTCCTGCTTTTGGTTCCATTCTCTGGGACCCCAGGAAGGTACGTGCTGCCTCCTCCAGATCAAACACCCCAAAAATTCTATTTGAAAGAAGTTTAAAACATACTTTCAAGTGGTCTTCCTGTGCCATAAATCTGTCATGACAAAGTGCAAGTCAATTGTTCCCCCCTACCATACAGACCAACAAAACTGTCTTGCAATGATGACAGGCCTGAAGGTAGAATCTATAAAGGATGGTGCAAAATGCATAGGAAGACAGCTTTACTTAAAAAGAAAGAGCATTTAAGGTAGTTAAAATGATAATAGATTCAAGCTGCTGCTTCTGGCACCCCTGCCAATCCAGCCAGGATACATCACAGTCAGAATCAGATTCAAATCTGCTCATGAGACTGCCTTCCCCTCTTTTATGGCCTCATTATTAATGGCTGTATCTACAAGAAGATGGATATCTACAAAGGCTTAAGGGTTATCTGTGTCCTGAATTGTTTAGTGACTTCAGAGGCAGCTGAGGGTTATTCGGCCCTTGGCATTATTACAAGACACCAAATATCAGAATTACCATATGCGTTTGATACTTCACCCAACTAACAAGATCATGGAAACAGCAAGATATACGCAGAATCTCATAAATCAACTTCAGAAAAGAAAAATCCATACCTCAGCATATACAATTTTCAGAAGTTTAAAATCGTAACAATCCCAAACTTACTTTCTACAAACATTTGGCTTTTGTTAATCACAAAGGAAGATTTAATTCAAAATAGGCCGTATTGGCTCACATTAATCAGAACTAATTTCTGAACAGACAGCTATGTTTATATGAAAATATTTGACCAGTATAATACTTTCCTGAAACGTTTTCACAGCTATAGTACAAAACATTCACTATGTAACACTTCCTTTCTTATTATAAACTAAGATTAAAATCCTCCTACAACAAAAGCATGTTACAACTACCTTCACAGCCTTAAATCTGCTCTACCAAGAACCTCCCCCCCGCCCCCGCCCCAAAAGTAGCAAACACTTGCCTCAGAAACTGTTTTTCACAATGGTATTTACTGAGTACAGGAAACACACTAAACTTAACTAATGGGCAACACATAAGCACATCCTATGGGTCAGTGAAAAATATATGGAACTAACCAATCCTTCTGAAAGACCCCAAGAAAGCCCAACTGAGCCCAACATGGGAATGATGTGTTTGTAATGACAACTATGATATTTCTGTATACCTGTATATTTAACCTCATGCATGAATCTCCCCTGGATGCACTGGTGCATATGTAGCTTTCACTGTAATCAATGACTGAAATCAGAAATAAAAATGAACTTGAACTGAACTTGGTGTCTGGTATGTCTTCATTTCTCTCCCCTTAAGCAAGTCAGGTGATTTGAAGTATCTGTTACACAGGAATTTTCTTTTAAGCATCACCACCACTGTGTTATTTACACACCTCCAAGGATAAAATCCCAGACCAGCTGGGGTTAATTTGCAACACAAAATCTCTCAGTTTTTAATTATGTTACCTAAAGTATCACAAATGTAATATGGAAAAATAATCCTAACAAACCTCAAATTTTAAAACATATTAAAAATTCCTACCTGGTAGCCATAAAAGAAACAACACAGCCCAAATCTACAGAGGAATTTAGCAGCCTGTTTCCCACTGAGAGTGCCTACACTGCAAAAGACAGATGCAAGGCCACTCTGCGGGGCTGGGGCGGCTTCAGACTGGCTCTCCAGGGACCACAAGGGCCCATTTACCGACCAGACCAGACCAGACCAGACCCTGCAGTGACTCTGCATCCTGCAGAGTACGCCTAAACCCCACAGGCAGCACTGGGGGGGGTGGAGGGGCAAGGAGTACCACCACCATGCCATTTCAGAGAGGTATGGACTCTGCTGCTGATTTCAAGGGGATTTCAGTTCCTAACTGTCATTGTAGGTATTGATGGACATTGCCTTACTTTTTTAAGCCTGGGGTTAATGTTGGAAGGACAACGACATGGATTCAAGACAACTCAGTATCACGGCGTGTAGTTCATCGATAGGAAATTTCCTACTTTCCCCTAAGGAAAGAGGAGCTGTGCAGAGCACAAGTCTCCAACAGCGGAGCCCTAACTTTCAACTTCAAAGCTTAGAAACATGGGTAGATAAAACTTCACTAAGACTTGTAATCTGATGAAAGACGTTTACCAGAGTGCAGATCTCTCACAGCCACTGTGCCAAAATATGGGATTTTGCAAGGTCTTGATATAGGGTCTTATAAAGGGAACTGTTCCGACAGGACTCAAGTTAACAAGAGCCTTGAAACAGACGTTCATAGGTCGTCTTCTATGATAAGCTCCCACAAGAAAAAGAAAGACCTTTAACATGCAAAACCAAGGTTCTCCTAGACTCAAAAGTACAATCGTGAAACAACAACAACAACAAAATCATCACAGTCTGAGAAGAGAGAATAGAAGTAAAAAAGAATTACACAAAATTTTTCTCTTGGCATGGGTCTGTGCAGCAGGTCATTATTTTCAGCTTTGGCTTCAGTCATTCAGTGACCTGAGATGCAGCAGATTTGGCTCAGACTCCCACTTGCCTTGAGGAGAGGGCACACCCCCTCTAGGACTGGCTGCCCACTGCTGGCTTCTCACTGAAGGGAATGCGAATTACAGGCTCCCGGATCCCTCCCGTGACCATCGTACTTCCTGTGCTCGATGCCTGTGAAAGCTTTCCTCCCTGGAGCTGGCACAGTAGCTTCCCGAGGGAAGAAGGAATTTCTGTCTTCCTCTGGGGGTAAACCTGAGCCCTTTATGGCATAGAATACAAACCGAGAACCAAACTAAGCAAATAAAATTTGTCACAGGTGGAAAAAATGCAGTGGATTCTTTCATACATTTCCAAGATGGTATTTTGACAGTTTTAAATTTGAGACAGATTTGACTTCTCATTCAAAACATTTTCCTTCGAAACTCTATAATCAAGTTTACTGCCCAAGAAGGGTTGGCCCTACCAATGAAACATGACAAATACACAAATATTTTGCAAAATGTAACCTTGCAAAAATATAAAATGTTTTCTAACATAAGTAAAAAATTACTGATTCTCTGACTTTTGACCAAGATGACATGTCATGGAAATGAGACCGTGCTTCAAAAAAAGCATATAAACCTGGGTTAAGTTTCTACTGCATTTATCTCTGACTGAGCCTAAGCTTAGCAGAACTCTAACTTTTATACTAAGGCTATGCTGGACATACAAAGTTGTGAAAACATTAAACCTTTCACATCATTTGTGTCACAATGCCAAAAAAAGGAACATCTGGGCAACTTTGTTCATTTTTCATGAATAATTAAACACAAAAGGCATATATTAATCTGCCACATTTCACTCTTCCATCACCGATCACTGCAGCTCTTGTGACTGCAGCACATGCAAATCATAAATCACAAATTTCCTTGTATTTTTTGTGGTCTGCACACAAGCTGAGGTAAAAACCTGCAGTCACAGGTAACCACAAGCAAATCTGACTGTAACTTTCATTTTTATTGAAGGAACACTGAAAAGCCACTGGGCAAGGCATTACAGCTACAGATAAGGTCCCTGCTTGGAAGATGCTAAAATTTAAACTTACAAGGCATAAGGAGGAGAATGTATGCACAGAGGGGTAAAGATCAAATCCCCCAGTTTCCCCAGCTCACACGGCAGCCCAGCACCACTATTTTTATTTTCATGCTCAACTTTAGATCCTCCAGAGAGACTCAACAGGCAGTGAGTGACCTGCAGATCTCTGTCCATTCACAAATTTTCAGCCCTCTGTTGCCACAGGGGACTATGCAATATAAGCTGATCTTTAGCAATGGACAGTGAAGCCAGGAGCTACTTGGAGTTTCTGTTACTCTTAAAATAAGCCAGCGCAGGTTGCAATCAAGCAGAACAAAGCGTACACTGTTCCCGTTCTCTATGTGCATTGGGATCATTGCTCCCTGATGCTCCCACATTTCCCGTCACCATCCTCTAACTACGATACCGCCTGAGAGCTGTTGTTTGTGGGCTACTGCTAGGCTTGCCACTGAGAAATCCGGCTCCAGCGTCAGCAAGAACAGGTTGCCTACCAGTTCTGCTCTTCCCACTCAGCCCTTGCCTTTGGAGCAGCGAACCGCTTATTGCTCAGTGTGTAACTGGAAGTGGTTACAGTGTGAATAACCAAGGAGAATGAAGAGACTGAAGCCTGAAGAATGGTGCCTCTCCCCTTGCCTCGCCTGCTCGCGGTTGGGCGCTGCCCAAGCTATTCAGGAGGACTCTGGAGCCCTGCTGGGATAATTGCTTCCTTTGCTGCAGTTTCTTGCTATTCCTCTCAGCTGCCATGGTGGGTTTAAACTCCTGGCACAATTTTTGTTGTTGTTAAAAGGGTATTGTAAACTGCACCAATGGAAAAGGTGGAGGAAAAAAAAAAAGTGGCTGGAAGGGGAAAGAAACTGTTCTGGACACTGGAAATATCACTGCTCCAATTTTTCCATTTGTATTTACAAAGCAAAGTAAACTACGATCGAGCTGGCCAAGTTCTGCATGGAAATCAGGGTCTCCTGTTTGTGGCAGTTTGCTATCGGTGGAATGGGCTTGTAAAAATGGCAGAGAAACTGAAATTACTCAGCACTTTCATTTTCCTAGTTTTTCTTGTGGCTGTCTGCATGCCTTTTTTTAAACTAGTACTATCCTAACATAAATAAGAAGCTTTGACGTCTTCTGTGTGAGCAGTGTAAAAACACATAATGAATAGGAAGTGATTTTTGCAGAAAACGAGGAGTGTTACCTGATCAGATTTCAGTTCCTTTGGTATGAATTACTTTTTTTATGACAGCGACAGGAAGTTAAAAACTGCAATTGCATTCCCATAGTAAACTCTTCTCCCTAAAAACACAGAAACAGCCACACTATGCTTCCAAAACAGATACAAACCCAAATGTTCAGTCTGAAGTAAACACTTAACTTCTAAAGACATTACTGTTTCTTTGCCAGCTACTTAGCATGACAAACAGAAAAGAAGATATACTTTCGCATTTAAAAGACTCATCTACTTAACATTCTGGCCAAATTTTTCAAAAGCAGATGGCAAAAGTTAGGAGGCCTTGGGCGCTGGGTAAGCTAAGGGGTGGTCAACACTTCTGACTATGAGATGGACATATTGACATGTCCAGGTAGTTTAGTTTGCAATTCCACTTTCAAAATCTGGTCCTGAATGCAGGTCACCAAAATGTGCTGCATGCCTGTAGCCCATAGCATGCCATCCACTGAATGCCACCCTGACTGACTGGGGACCATTTACAAATGGGACAAATAAGAGCTGCCCTCAGCTGGAGTCCCACACCAAGGTTTGAACTCGCCACTCCTGAGACACTCTATGACTCCAATCAGCATCCCAAATACATAAAAATATTTCTAGTAGAAATATTTATGACTGGCATTTCTCTGTGTTATTCCCGTTACTGCAAATTTTTCCTTTTCTGACTTCCTTCCCATGCTTTCCCTCAAGGAAAGGCAATGAAAATGATGCAAAAACACACACTAAAGAATGCTGGGGAAGTCGATGTATGTGAACAGGCATGGAAGGCGGCGAAGGACTGTCTTGATAGTACCTATGCAAAAAAAAACCCAAGCCTTATCAATAAGCTTCCTTAGTCTTCTTGCCTCCTTTTCCAACACAAACAAACATTAACAGGATCAATTACTACTGCAATACATACACAAATTTCAGTAGGTCACATCAGTACTCTGATGTCTGCACCAAGGTAAAACCTTACAGAAAATTTTGTTAACAGTAAAGTTCACCCTCATTTATCTAAGAGGAGATGATTGTTCCAACATAGATCCACTGGTTTTGCTTACTGATGTCCAGAAAAGGTAAAGAAATGATACTTGCTACCATTGCAAATTCATTTTTAATGGAAGACTAGTAACATGGTTTTCAAACCCTGAATAAACATTCAGAAATTATGGGGGAAAGTTCTAAAACCCCTCAAGTATGGTAAGCATAAAAACAGAATAGTCAGCTGAACTAAGACTTCATCAACTATGCATTATACTTGGCATTACACTATCAGGGATTATACTTTGTGTACTTCATACAGACTTTTTCTTAGACAGCCATATTGTTGACTTTTTTTGAAGAAAAAAGAAAGCCAAATTCTACTGAAAATGGAAGTCAGTCATGACCAGAAAAGTCATGATATTAAAGAATGTTTGATATAGAGGGAAAAAAAGTATTCAGATGATTCTCTTCACCTTTCAAATAGTTCCATGTGTTACTACACATTTGACAAAAGTGCCGTAAAATCTTAAGTTTTGTCCTTTGATGAGATCCTCTTTCAGTGGATTGCAATGAAATGCTACATGTTTTCCCCAGACCTAAAGTTGGGCAAGAAATGTTTGGTAGCATATAATATGAATATTTCTACTGTATTTCAGAAAAATGCTTAAATATCCTTAAATTTCTGAATACAGAAATTCTGGAAAATCCTATTAGATTCAAACTTTTGTTCAAGACCTGTAAGAACTAAAGCATAAATGCTGCACTATAGATATTATTACTGACACTTTCAAACATGCCTGCAAAGAACATCTGATATGCAGGCCATTCTACACATAGAATATTAAAATGTTGCCTTTAATAACTTGTTAGATTTTGATCTAGGCTCATTCTGCTCACACAGCAAGCTACTTTCATAGTGGGATTGCGTGGAAATATACCACAAAGGTATGAGCTTATGATCCTAATGGTAACTTTTCAAAACATGCTTAGGAGAAATTCACCTTGAAGTGGAGGACTGGGCCTCTGCTGAGCCTGACATACTTGTAGCCCAAAGCAGCAACTCTGTTCCTGAGATGTAAGAGGAGGCAAAAACCAAAGCAGGAAGAGGGATTTAATGAGATGCACATCTTCCTTGAGGAGTAGAAGACCAGAAGCTCATTAAGGGGAGATCTGGAAGAAGGTATACATACGGGATTCCATCGGAAAGAAATTTTTGATGCTAAATCAGTCAGCTAGGCACGTAGATATTAGAGTGGTTTGAAGTGTTGTTTCTTTTTTGTGTGATCATGTGGTTAAATAAACAATACTTTTCCTTTTCAGAAAGCTCTTTTGTGGCATTGTCAACTACTGTCCAAATGCTTCCAAAGGGAAAAACCATTGGATCACACCTAACTGGAGTTTGCGTAGCTGTTAACTGACTATTATAAGTTTCCAGACAAGTCTAAGAGAAGGAAAATAACATAAATCTAACTGAAAGGAGTAAGTGATTTAAGGCTTGTTACCTAAAAGATTGTGTTTAAAGTGTTTATATAGAGGACAGAAAAGGATACAACACTGTCCCAATAATATCTCAACTCTGTAAAGCGGTGATAGAATAACTTCGCATATAGTCTGAATGCTGCACATAGGTACCTAGGTGTAATGCCTGTAGACCTATTTTAAAGACTGCATTTTGTAGAAAGTAAGGAGAAAAGAATACAAAAGTAAAACCTAGAAGACTCTGTGCTGCTTGGGATTAAAAGTAATCTCCTCCATTAGCAGAAACAAAAATTTCATTGTCATCCTCCGCTGCACCTGAATAAATAGGAAGTCATTTGAAACAATGTAGGAGAGAATAAAACCAATTTTGGTATCTATTCCTTTTATTATTTCGTGAACAAAAAACTGATGGCCATTAACAGTGTCCAGAAGTAGATCTGGCCAATCAAATGGCCCATGTGTTTTATCAGAGGACAATCTTGGAAAAAAAAGAACTCTGCTAAGATCACATTTACAGGGTACAATGTATTAAACCAATATTTTTATATGTACTTGGAAAAACTGTGTCAACAGACTTCTCCTATAATATAGGTATCAGTCCCACAGACAAGAGCAGTTATTTGCAAATATAATTTTCTGGGTTAGCAAACCAAAACCTATTTTAATTTTAAGCAGCTAATTATCCAACGTGGTACTTTGGTGAGACAATTCCAAATAAATAAAGTGTCCTTAACCTATCAGTAGCTAGAACTTATCCCACAAAGGCAATACTTAATGATGTCCTTTTGTCTATCACCACACAGTTTTTCACACTGTGTAGCTATGTCGTACTGTAAGCAACAGTTCAGGCATGAATCCGCCCACTTTCGAATTTAAAAAGAAAATGCTTCCTCATCTTTTTATTTTTGCTTATAGCCATATATTTGTTATTTTAATAATTTAGGAAAAACAAATAAAGCTGTAAGTTTTAAAATTTCACTTCTATTTTAACACAACATTAGGAAGAAATAGAATTCATTCTCAAATATCATCAAAACATACTCCTATGAAAAAGCAATGAAAGACTGAGGCTTCTGTTTAAGTTGTCTGAAACACTGTAGGTTGATAAAGGTTCCAAATGAACAGGTATCCCGAACATCACAAGCTGTAATGATGTGTTAACCTTGGTGACAGTCAGAACAGAAGGGTCAAAGGTTCAGCTGGCATCCCTGGGGGTGATCCTTCAAGGTGAATTTGAGACTCATTGACAGGGCAGCGCAGTAAAACTGACACTGCAGTCTAAGAAATGTGTATGTTACAAAGATGAAGAACTGCCTTTTTCTTGAACTTTATATTCATAGCAGTAGAAGAAATGGCCTTCGTTAAGATGGTTAACGTAGGGAGAACACAGTTCGCCACCAGGTGAAATCCTAAAAGCGAACATTTTCAAAGGTTACCTTCTATTTTTGAATCAAAAATAATTAGCAAAGCAGGCTTGCAGGTTTATTTACTCTGGTTGCTCCATCTACTCTTAATTTTGCAAATTTTGAAAGTTATTTCCCCATGTCCTACTCAAAATGTCCAGATTACTAAAATTAAGGTTTCTTCTCCTACTGAAAAACCTGTTACAACTACCTACATTTGTTAGCTTCAAGAATAACAGATACAATAGATGACCTCTTATACCACCACAGCCTTTGATTGTGGGTGACAAAAGTAGAGTAACAGCTGTCACCTCCAGTTGGGTGTTTCCTAATATTTAAGAATGACAAACGTAAAAGACACTGGCAAGACACGTAACACGGAAATTTTCTTAGCAGAAAGTCTCATTAGGACAAAAATGAGAATGAATATGGAGTATGTCCATAAAACTCCAGCTGGCAAAAGGAAAGTAACTTAATGACAAACAAGCCAGTAACAACAAAAAGTGAAGCAGTAACAACAGCAACAAAAAGATTAAGAATGTCAACTCATTTAGCACTTCAAAAAGGGGCTTCTCCCTTGCTATAAATTATACTATATACTTTCTTGGAAAGGGTGAAATATTAGTCTCAGTGAAGACAATGCTAATACTCACACTGATTTCAGTAATGCCTGAAGTTCACACTGAGAGTTCAGGATGTATTCAAAGTCTATTTTCATGAAACATACTAATGATAGTCATTGTGAATGCAAATTTCCCAGGAGTTATAATCATGCAAAACACCTACTATAAAGTTTCCTAGTTTATTAATAAACTTCTGATATCGTTGAATACCAGGGACAATAATTTCAAAACCACTTTGACACTTCAGCATATATCTTGAATGGTAAATGTATGTTTTCTTTAAAATAAAAGAAAATCTCAAAATATTTGTAGCTGGGCTAGATCCTGCAAGTATTATATAATCACGAACACCTAGAACGGAGCATGGCCTGAGTACGTGAGAGAGAATATTACTCTAGTATTTTGTCTACAAAAAAGAGCTTATTCGTTATTTAGGATCTAATAACACTTTGCACTTCGGCAAAGTGGCACAACACAGCTTTGTTGCAATAGTGTCAGGCTGCTTTACATGTATGAACAAATTCAGTCCCACGACTCATGAAATGCTGACTAAGTACTGAACAACTTCAAGGCTTGCCCAAAATCACACAGGAAAATTGCAGCAGCCCAGCAATCTGCTTTGCTTAGCTTGCAGACTTTCTACCTCAAGGCAATCTTTCCTTTACTGTACAATAATTTTCTCTGTAGGAAAACGTTTTGCAGCTCACTTCTAAAAATCGTGTTGCAATGACTGTATAGTCTCATGGTAAAAACAGCTCATCTTTAATTCTATTCAATGTACAAGTCTGCCAGAGAGCAAAACCACTCATTCCTGGAATGCCTACCATGAACGATAAAATAGCTTCAATCAGCTACCTGCAACTTCTACGGTAACACTTAACCCTGAACTAGCAATTTTTTTCCTACTTGATTTGTGTCAGGTCTTCCTCCAAGAGAAATGCTCAAACTGATCACCAAAGTTCAAACTAGTCCTAAGAGACTAATGATTTCAGATGAATGGGAAGAGCAAGATCTGCAGAGTCTGAAATGTGGGCCATGGTGGAAGCAAGCCCGAGCCATTACGTCAACATCTTTCGCTTTCAAAACCCTGGCATTCTGAATGGCATAGCCACTTGGAAAAGCAATGATGCAAAATACACAAACTTACAGTTAATGAGAACTTGAGTCATAATCATTTTGTTCAAGGAGCCAAACTTCACGTTCTGTGAGGGAAGGCAAAGTTACTTAAGCATACATCTCTATAGCTAGTTTCAAAATTAAATATATTCCATGTAGCACTAAAAATATTTCAAGATATACACCAGGAAAGCATTTCACTTTCTCAAGTTTTACTTTTTTAACAGCATTATTTTCCCTGGAAGGTTTGTGGGTTTTATTCTCTCTTAAACATATAGGGGGAAGAACTTTACTCACTTTCCCCCCTCTTATCTCTGTGTAATTTATTCTCCCCAGTGCAGCCAGAACCAGGAGGCCTAGCAAAGGCAAGGAGGCAACTAACACCACCAGCAAAGAGAGAGGCAAAAGCAAAGCTGTTGAGTTAGAAGAAAATGAGTGTAATTAGATCCAAGTATAACTAACCACCCACACTTCCATGTTAAATAAAAGAACAGTCTTTATGTGACCATGTGCCAAATAGATTCTTGTTAGATAATGATTTTTCAGGAGGAAAAAAAAAGATCAATTAATTGCTCAATGCAGCATGAGTACCAGCAAGAATTGTCCTACAGCTAGATAAGGGAAGAAAGCAGCTTTTATTTCTTTCCCTTTTAAGGAGGGCACCCGTAAGAAGGCAGACTTGGTCCTGCATAAGATTACACAGGAGTCTGGAATAACACTCTGCAATGTGTATATTAGGCCCACACTACTGCACGTGGTATCTGAACTTGGCAGTAAGTAATTGTGAGTATATTATTACCTGGAGAGAGAGAAGTACTCTGTTGGGTTGAGGAAACCCAAGAACTGAAAAATTATTATTTTTGAAGTGCTGTGATTTGGACTAGACTTTTCACATAACCAGAAGCATCACAGGAAACTCAGTAAGGCAAAACTATCCAAACAAAGTGAAATAAGCAAAAATGAAGTTGACAGAACTTTCAAAAAGTAGACCAAAAAATCAAAGCAAACCAAACACAAAGCTCTAATCACTTACATCTGTTCAAGGCTCCAAAAATGGGCACTGTTCTTCTCTACTATTTTTATTCTACATTTTTCTTTTGATTTTGAGAACATAGTATGTGCAAACTCAGCACATAGATTGTTGAGGTTTTATTAAACATGCTTTTAGAGTTAGTGTCATTTTTACTTTACAAAACGAATTCCGAAAAAAAGCATGATACACAATAAAGTCTCAGTTAGCAGTTACCCGATATTTAGATTTTAACTGACAACATGTGGCTGCTGTGGTGTGCGAGCGACTAGGAATACCAAAAATGCCAAGAATGATCAAATTTATAAGGTCCACTAGAGAGTTTCAGGAACAAAAATGCACCCCACCCCACCCTCTCCAAATGGAGAGGGTTTCAGTGTTTGGAAAGTAGTGAACACAGTGAGGAGCTGGGTTGCTTCACTTCACTGATACAGACTTGCCACAAATAATACGTTGATTTCTGTAGGATATTTGTGTGTTAAAAGGTCTTGCATGCTTTATTAATGGAAATACCTCTGTATATGAGTATAATGTAAACGCAAATACAGTAAAAAATAAAGTAAAAGGCTCACAGGTCCAGGAGTCTGCATGAAAGAACCTTGGAACGCAGAAAATTTCTAGTGCTTTTTTGCACATTTGATCTGTAGGGATCCTAAGTCCCACATCCAATGGACTGAACTCTACTCTGAATGTGTTTTCTGCCTGTACACAGTGTGCACGCTTCCCAGTGTGAGTCCTAATGTTCAGTGTGTCAGATTCATAAAAGGCTTTAAAAGTCTGATTCTTCAAATATTGCTTTGCTTCTCATTGGTTTTGCTCATGATGAGGAATCAGAGAAGGCACACACAGCACTCCCTGGTGTCTCCAAAAATGGAGTTTTATCTTAAAGGAGGATGTCCACACTCTACATGTAGGATTTCCATACAGATGATGAACAGAGGGGAGGAGAAGAATTAACTTTCTAAACCCAATCTTCATCTTTATTGCATGTAAAATAGGCAAATGCTCCTTTCCTGACTGCTTAAAAAACTAACCAAACAATGTTTCTTTTTCATTAAGAGAATAAAATGAATGATGAAATAATTTCCCTCCCACATCCTTTCTTCATCTCCCTTACCCATCCCAAAAAACCCCAACAACTAGACTGTCAGCCAAACAAAACAAAGAATTTACTTTCTCAGCATAATAAATCACCTTTGCTCCTAACCATTCAAATCATAAAGTCCTACACGCTCTGGATTGCTCAATTAACCTAGTCTGAGATAACAACCACCTGTTTTTCTATTATTTTTTAAGGAGAAGCTTCCCAGACTCCATTTCTATAATTTCAGATGGTCCCAGAAGTTCAAAACTCTCAATAAGCTATTTTAACAAGAAAATCCTGATAGTCTAATGTCTAGGCCTGTGAA
The DNA here is from genome assembly GCF_026419915.1 of Harpia harpyja. Taxonomy (NCBI): domain Eukaryota; kingdom Metazoa; phylum Chordata; class Aves; order Accipitriformes; family Accipitridae; genus Harpia; species Harpia harpyja. Next base: position 31,987,898 of record NC_068947.1, read on the forward strand.
AGTCTCAAACCTCAGATATCTAACACATATTCTATTTGCTGCAGGCATTTATTTTCTTCTACTATCTAGGTCATCAGTTCACGACTAGGGACAAAAAAAATCTGTGGAGAATTTTGACTCAGTGAGGAGCTTTCAAATTCCTTTAAGTCTGCAGAGTATCTGCAAAAGCACTCCATTCTTCTTCACTTTACTTTTACACTGAAAAGTAGAAATCAGTGTAAAATAAAGTTAGGCATAGAAAAATATATACTTAGTTCACATTAAAGGAGTACTTTTCACTACTGCTGGGCGAAACAATACTAACAAACCATAGTTATGCATGTCTAATGCCTATTTTAAGTGGCAAGAAGACAAAATAGCTGATGCAATGCACATCACTGATGCAAAGGAACATTTTTGAAAGTTGTGAGAAAAAACAGAAGGAACAGATACTCTTAGCTATAGGAAAAATATGATCAGCAATAACTTGGTTTAAAAAGCCAGCAATTAAATGACCATAACGAGCCTTTTAATCTAACACTGAATTATGAAGAGTTTTAATTCCAGTAGTTTTGGTTAGTGTGAACATAGTCTATAAATCTCATAACCTCACACGGTAGGTTACACTATTACCAAGCATGCCCTTGGGAACACAGGAGGTCAGTTTGGTGCTAAAGGCAAAACCTTGTCTCTGTGACAGCCAGCACAAGCCTACAGAACCTGGTGTCCTCCCCAGTCTGCAGATGTTTGACATTGGGCCACCCTTTTGCCCTGCGTCACGATGCTCTCTCCCTTTCCACTAATTCCACAGGCCAATATTATTCTTCAGAGATGTCTACTGAAAAGACACATCACATCACGTATGAATCAATGCATGGGCTACCCTGTCCTACACTTTATCCAGCAACCTTGCACAGAAGATTCAGGGTTAATAATGAGCCATTTAAACCAATTAGAACAATGTCGAGCATTGAGCACGACTCAAACACTTTAGACTAACAGGCTTTTTCCTCACCATTTTCTTGCAGCAAACATCACACTAATGGAGAAAGCATCTTGTCCCCCAAAGAAGTATTTGCGACAGTTGACTGTAAGAGCTATAGAGAAAGAAAGGAATGTCCACATGGGTGTTTTCAGGCCATTTGCTTTGGCTTGGCGCGTGGAGACTGCAAGACAACACAAGCTCATTTTGCCCTTACCCTCAGCGCAACAGGAGCTGTGTGGCCATATTAGTACAATACCGTGCCAGAGTGATCTAGCCTGTCTCTCAGCAGGGCTTATTAGCTCAGGCTCGGCGCCACATTAACCGCTGCCATATGGCTTCTGGTCGATTCAAAGAGCGAACTGAATGAGCTCACATCTGCTTGACAAAGTCTGCATAGCTATGCTCTTTAAAATGGCAAACCTGCAAAAAGCTGTGAGGAGAGAATCTTGTAACAGGTTAGGATTTTCAATCCACATTTACTTCAGTGCTTGTAGAAATAGAAGCTGTCACTATTAACAGCTGCGGTCTGGGTTGGAAACTACTCATGGATGGGTTAGACGTGAAAAGTTTTGTCCCAAAGAGCTGAGTCTGAAAAATGATGCGGGTATGGTAGGACTCCAAATAGGATGGAAGAAGAGAAAGAAGAAAATGAATACAAAAATGAAAGTATGTCTGATATTTTCTCTTCTTTCTGGTAGCCCAGGCTATTAGATTTTTTACAGCCTTCCAAGATGAGCAGGGTCCTCTGTAGAAGGCAGCGATTTTTTTTAGGGATCAGCCAAAAAACCCCACAAACCGTATAAAACGATGCGACAAATGCTAATCAAAGACTAACATACCACTGAAAAGAGCTCAGATATGCCTGTGATAATAAAAAAATGACATGGGAAGTAGCAGCGTAGCAGAAGATACCCTGAAAACTCTTAGACAGAGTGGTTGTGCAGATGTGGAAACTCGAGTGGTTTAGACATAGCAGGGGAAAGCGCAGGCACACTGAGAGAACTAGAGAATTGAAGAGGAAGATGGGAAAGGTGCCCTGATGATAATGCAGGAAACAACAGAAGCACATGTCATGGTCAGAACAGAAAACAAGGGACATAATCCAGAAGACACATTTTGAATGATTTGTGGAATCTGGAGAGCAAATAGACTCCAGCAGGAGCAACAGGGACCCTGAAACAGAGCTTTAAGTGTGAACACAGAGCAACAAGGTCACATTTTGGAAAAACTAAGAGCAAGAAACAGCAGGATTTAGAGCCAATCTCACTATCTTCTGGGACAGTTGTGTGGTTCCAAATTATTTTTCACAATCTTTTACATTTTTTTCCCCTTGGGGTGCCAAGTTAACCCACAGCAGCTCCAGTTCTGTCGCCAGAGGAAGCAATATTAATACCAGAAGAAATATAAATCATTAACAAAAACTACTCTTGATCCTCGAGGAAGCCACCATTGCAGGGATCAGCAGACGAAGGAAAAAAAAGAGAGGTAGAGTGGGAAGCCAAGCCTCTCAGGGAGTGAGAAAAAGAGACAGAAGGAAAAAAAAGGACTGGGAAGAAAGGAAGTTGCTGGGGGCCAACAAATACATATTGGGAATCAGAAGAAAAAATACACTTCTCTTTCTAACCCTCCTGGGGCATATAGGAAATTGCTGCTTGCCCTTTAATCTGCCCCCCAAAAAGAAAAACAATTAAAATGAAATAAAACCCAGGACTGTAGGTACTTGCTCCCCCCCTTCCCCTCACCCCCACTGCTTTGTGTGCTGTGTACCCAGGCCATGATCTTTCATGCAGCTCTCCATAGGACAGACTATGCTACCGTTAGCATTACATCTTCTACAGGAATATGCATTCTTTTGCTGTATATCTAAAATACGTGATTTGGGGAGATTAAGATGTTAAGAGATTAACTATTAATATATTAATGAAAAAAGAGAGGAGGCCAGGAAAAAAAAAAGAAATGGAGAAGAAAGAAATAAGGATAAACATCTTGAATTAATTTGGAGTGGCATTGTAACAGTATGGTTTGTGTCAGGAGCGTCGCTGTTTTAAAGGGTTAGGACTGTTACTCCTGCACAGCACACAGCAACAAATTCCATCAGCTTTTGTTTCCTTTTTCTTGATTCACCTCCCCTCTGCAATTTTTCCCACTGCAATTTAACTTTGGAAGGAAAGGTGCCTTTTCTAAATAGGGAATTAATTTCTGCTTTTTCCACTGTTCCCTCCAATACAAACAACTCTTTCTCTTTTCCTTTTTAACTGATAGGCATAGTAATTTCTTCCATTTCTTTTTTCTTTCTTGTTATGACCGAGATCATGTTGGGATCACCTATGTAGTTTTAAACTTGCCAAAGCACAATGAGCTGTGAATGGTTTCCACCAAGAAGAATAAACCAAGTTCTCTTTGACAATTCACTAACAAAAAATTTGGGGCAAATAAATAAAGCATCTTCCCGTGGATGGTACCTTTACGGAGGTCTTCCTGTCACAGCAGAAGATCAGAGTCTTTGTTTTCACATTTTGTAGAAAACATTTTCATCATTCACTCGTGTAAAAATAGCATTGTGCAAGACACAATAAATGCTTCGTATTTGTGATGCACTATTTAAGGACCAGGAAACAAAACAGGAATCAAGTATTCAACTTACAACTTATCTAAAATAAGAGTGTAAGTCATTCAAAACTGTTGATGTCACAAGACAGCCACACAAAAAAGGAATGAAAACCTGTATGCATTATTCATCCTGTAACTTTGATCTTAAAAGCTAAGAAACTTGAACAAGGAAAGATAAATGGCTTCTCAAGCTTTTTCTTTTAAAAATCAAATGAGGATGATTCAGGATAAATGATAGATAAGAGTTAATACAAAAGAGGGGGAAATTGCAATCACAGTGTTGCACCAAAGTTTCAACACAAAGGCTTTGCTTTTTGTATTCAATTACAAAGGATTTCTTTTTTAGGTACCAGCATCCTTTTTCATGTATATGTAAAAGATTTTACCTATTAAAATTTCATGTTCAATATGCATAGCTTTTTTCTTCTATCACCTACACCACAACTTCATGTGAACAATTAGGAAACTTTCTGAAGCATGGGCTACTACTGGTCATGGGGCAGGAACAGAAGCAGCTGTGAAAACCTGGCTCAAACATCAACTTGCTCAAGAGCTTATGCAAGATATGTACACATTCTCCCCCTGGCAAAGTATTGATAATTATAGGCACTCTGACTGCATCCTGATTTTACTGAGGCTTAGTAAATTATGCAGGCATTGCCCCTAAAATGAGAGACAAATTGAGAGAGAGATCCAAAAGCACATGGAGGTTGCCCTGTCTAGATGGGAGATCCACAAAATCCTCTTTGAACGCTTTGCGCTCCGGAGAGTCTGTAATCATTGCTAGTTTTTGCCTAAAGATATGCTCAAAGGCCTCACCATCTTGGTTAGATTACTGATGTCAGCATCTTATACACAGGCAATTGCATTTGGGATTCACAAAGACGACAGAGCAGCAACACAGTTCCTTAAGGGAGGCTCTGAGCAAACCTAACGCAGACAGACAACACCGCATTCATTACAAATCACAGTGCACCAGCCATTTACACTAGCAGCAAAGCCAAAGGAAGAGTGCCTTTACATTACAGCATACAGCAGGAGGGTTTGCTTATCTGAGCTTCCAAATTGTTACCTCCACACAAGCAGTTAGCACTAATCAGATGATAGAGAGGGGCTAGACAGGTGGGAGAAAAAGGCTGGGTGGATGCAAAGGCAGGTTGTGAGATGGAGGAAATGGATGGGGAATGAGGTGAAAATTTCATTGCAGTGGTCTGTGGTAGGAAGGCAGCGAGGACACCATTTGAAAGGTAGTGGGAGGTTTTGGGGTACAACAGGAAGATGGCTGAGAAGTGAATGGAGGCACACTGGAGGTATTCACAGGCTTAGAAGCAACCAACGCTCACTGCAATTGCTGTGAGTGCCCAAGCAAGTCATTGCTAATGGTACTCGCAGCCACTGATGCTTCTGCATCTAGACAAAATACATTTGGAAAGACCAAGTCTAGTGATTACAGCAGCCAGCAGAAACTAGACTGACTGCACCTCCTCCTCAGCCCGAGGGAATGCAAACTCATAGCTTTCGTCACCAAAGTAAGTGCCTGAAACCCGTGGCTACGTCCTAATGACACTGGGCTGCCATGCAAAGAAGATGGCTAGACTGGTGGGGCTGGGAGCAGGCCTGTTCCTGGTGAGGATACCTAGAAGCCCAGAGTCCTGGCCTAGATCCTCGCTCCAAGCAATCTGTGGGTCTATGAACTTCACCTGGCAAGACAGTGACTCCGAAGGTGGAAACAGAACGAGGAACTTCCCCACCCCGGTGAGCTCCCTTCTCTCTCACTCACAGACAAGACCTTGCATCTTCTTTCTCCACCTTGTCTCAGCTCCAAGAGGAGAGTCTCACAGTCTCTCCTAGTACAGACAGAACATTTCAGAAATTGGAAAATACGTTTTATTTTTACACTGTTTGCAGTGAAAAATTAGAGCTATTCACTGGACTGCACTGAAGCTATATGTATTGTATAATATATGTATATATTATAGGAGGAATTCTTGATTCCACAGTAATACCAGGAGAAAAATTAACTAGATGAGCACAAAATCGCACTAGTTCTGCTCTGCCCTCATGATAATTGTTTTTCAATTCAACAAATTAAGTTAAAGATAAGCATTTGCTTCACATGCAAGACTGTCATTCCCGCTTCATTTGTAATATATGGAGAGGGATTAGCCACATCAAGCATATGCTTTCATACTGTGGTATAAAGAATACACATGAGAAAAATCACGTTTAGCTCCAATGCACTGAGAAAACTGTTTATAGACAACATATTCAAGAGCAGAGAGAAAAAAATGCTTTGATAGTGATTCTTCATCAGATCCACCCAGTGGACATGTGTACACTGAAGAGCCTACACTGAGTCTGACTTGTACTAAAACTGAGCAGTACTGGGAGAGCTGTGCTGAAAGGAAAAGGCTGTTTCTATAATCCCCATCACAGATAGCTGTGTCCATACCCTTACTTTCATTTCTTATTTGTTCCATTCACTACTGTTTATAACCTGAAAGACATATAAATTTATTTCTCTTCAAAGCGCATTTATTTGCCCTACAAATGGACAAAAATATGCAAAGACTACTTTGATTTTTGTTATCTCACCTACATAAACATATCTGTTTCCTTAACTCTACAAGGACAAAATAATATTTTCTTTTTATTGAATTCCAGGAGAAGTTGTGCCTTAACTTGGAACTTATTTAACTGCTATTTATCTGCATCTCTTGCTTCAAACTCTCTGTCAGGAACCAAGCTACCACCTCTGTTTCTCCGGCACCCTTAATACTCAGTGTGCAAAGCCCAGTTCTGCTGACTCAAAGATTAACCCTGTCATTGCAGATGAGAAAAAAAGCTTCCATATATTAAAAATAAGGTTGCTTCATGGACATGTCATCTTTTTGAAGAAAGTATAGATATGAATCAAAAAAGAGGTGTCAAGATTCATCCCTTATTCCAAAAAAAGTACAATCGTAATGTTTATTTTACATCTCTTGTCAGAAAGGAAACCATTAATATGAAATGCTTTAAACAGTCTTTGACACTTACGGAACTCTTAAAATGGCAATGAGTCAAAGATCAACAAGCCTTTAAGAAAGAAAACAACTGGAAATGCTTTAGAAGTGGAGCCACTAAAGCACTTTCATTGATTAAATGCCCACTGGTATTACATATATATTGAACACGAACACATACAGTTTGACATTTCCTGATCTGGTAATTTTGTGGCTTAAAAGGAGGAAGGTAACACCTGTAAACTATATTACCTGAAATTTAGTCTCACTGAGTGAATGATAATTTTGCCATCAAATGAATGTAGGTGTTCATTTTAAATATAGGCACTTAAATGAAAAACTTTTTTTTAACAAAAAGGTTGATTTAATGTAAAAATGAAATCTATCACTTAAACCCCAATGACTTCATCCTTATTTCAGCTGTTGTACTCGTAATTCTTTATGTTCCTGTTGGTAAACTGAAATGGAAATCACCTAAAGGAGATAAGTTAACAGAAATGGAATAATTCTAAGTCAGGTTTCAAAATTAGCATTTTTTGCCCATCTGCCCTTTAGCATGTCATCCATTCCAGGTCCCCATCTCGGCTCGCCTCCCAGCCACTAGCAAGATAATACAGATGGTTACTGCAAAACTGTTAAGATGTACATCTGAATGCATATTTATCCACTTGGCAAGATCCTGCTCAGCTGTAAGTCGATGCAAATCTGCATTACAATATAGCTTCAGTCTCTTGCCTGTGTGAGAAAGCTCCCATGATAGTAATAGTGCTGCTTAAGACAATGCCGGGCAAACAGGACATAAATGACTGCAGTTGCGCTAGCTATCGCAGCACTGTTAATTTACACCTCTGAAAACAAACACTCATTTGGGCATGTGAAACAAGTGTGTATCTACACCTACATCAAAACTCATTTTCATTTGTTTGTTTTTAGAAGCAGAAACTGATAACGCCAGATAACTCCACCAGATGTCATGGTGAGAGAATACTATGTAGGTGAGCATTTGATATAATCACCAGAAAAGAAGACCAAACTGTGGGGCTTTATTCCATCGTAAGCACAGTTTTAATAAATACAGGTGGCACCGCCAGTCAGTGATAGCTGCTTTTGTTCTGGATATGTCTTTGTTCCAGCAGCTGGCAGAAAAGCAGTTTTGATATATAATGAAAAGAAATGTACTTAATAGGCAACACCTGAAAATCCTTCAAGACAATAAACTGTAGCAATAGAAAATGCAAGTTTGGAAAGCATTTCCTGAAAAAAAACCAGTAGCACTGGAATCTTCTCTTTATCTCAGGTCAATTGACTTGTCACAGTGGGAAGGAGATTTGAAAAGGAAATTGCAAATTCTTAGCAAGTATGATTGGACGAATTGAGTTAATAGCCAGCAATCAGTATAGGTAGGGTACTTAAAAATTTAAATCTATGCATATGCCACAAGTACAGAATGCCTGAGCTTTGTCTTGTTTGTAAAAAACAAACAGAACAAGAGGCAACTTAAATCTCAAACAAAATTGGTAATTTTTTACTTAGGTTGCTGGGGTTTAAGTGTTCCTCCAATAAAAACTTCCCTCATTTCAGCATATGATTGAGGTATATAAATTGTATGTGCCTCTGACCTTGTTTTACACTAGTAATCCTCCCAGTACCAACAGGATCCTGCATGCTATGTACTTTCAGATGATACAGTTTCTCACCATATGGAAAGATGTTTTGTATCACCATGTTGGCAGCATATAAATGATTTTTGAACTCCATTTTTCATTGCCATTTCTTCAAGCCATTTAGGCTCACTAGCTTATTGTTTCACATGTCAAAAAATAAAAGAAGGATAGTTTTCTGATTTGAGAAGCTGCTTTATCCATACTTTTGAATAATCGCACGCTGTATTCAGCAAGCTACAGATACAAATGAGTATGACAACACCTCTAACGAGAAAACAGCTTAATTTGAGAGGGCAGGATAAGCCATCATCTCTCTAAAGAAATGTGACTATATCCCAAAAGCCTTCTTATCCTTCCTAATACAACACACAACCTTTCTGCATGGATTCTTTTAATCAGAATTACAAAAGAAGGTCTCAGCTAGACTACTAGTAGTTCCTCTTTCCAACCAAAGAAGGCAGGTATTATAGGTTGCAGAAATTTGTAGGTGGATAAATGGCAAGAAAATTATAGGACAGTGACAAATAGAATGAATTTCATTTCCACGCTTTTAATTCCTCTGAGGAAGAGAAGAACATAGGTTTTGCATGGTCCTCTTTAACAAACAAATGCATACCCTGCAAGGAAGTAGTATGAGACCAGAGGACACATTCCAAGCTAAATGCAAACTAGCCGTGCCTCTGAGGCAAGGAAAGGACAGATCCTAGAAAGTACAGCATGGCTGGATGCCCACATGCTTAAGAGACTAGTAATTTTAGATTAGTTGATTTTTGCGTTGTTTGAAAAACTTTTTATACTTACTGTAATTCTCTCATCTTTGTCATCTAGAGGGGTCCCATCTTTTTTCCATGATATAGTGGGTTCTGGGTGACCTCTTGGAGGCTGACATTCCATCACTGCAGGTTCACCCACGGCTACCATTACATCTGATGGATTTTGTCTGAAGTCATCCCGTAGAACTGAAAGAATAACGAAAATGTAGTCAAAAATTACCTAACAATACACCAATAGCACAGCAAAGTGTTTTGCTTTGGCCTTCAACAGTCCCTGTTGTCACTGTACTTTATATTAATGAACAATTCAGTTAACGAATCTTATCTGGCATCTGCAGATGGTCTCTGGTACTTCCATACAGTAACAGAGAAAACCCGTGTACTACTCATATTTAACTTCCAGTGAACAAGTCAAGTGACTGACAGAGGTGTAAGGCTGACACAGACATAGGACTGTCTGCACAGAAGAGCTGCCTCAGTGGTAGCACTTGGCATAGTGTCTGCCTAGCGTGTGAGCACAATATTCCTATTCACAGCTCAAGAAGGCACAAAGTCTTCTGCTCAGGCAGAAGGTCACCTGGGGAGAAGCACAGCAGAGATTGCTTTCTGCCCCTCTTTCTCTGAGACACAAGTTCAGCCTGCCAGTATCTCAAAGGTTTACAGTTAAAGATTAGCCACTGGCCATACGAATTGCACCCATCCCTAAATTTATGGCAAAAATGAACAAACTAACTAAACTTCCCAGTTCTTTGATGACATTATAAGATGCCAAACATTTGTGCAGCCTTAGCCAAACTCATCTTTGCAATTTGGCTTGTGTCTTTTTCAAGCAAAAAAATAAAAATCTTTCCTGATCTCTGGGAGTCATCCCTTAGCCTGAGCCAGGACCACATCCTTCGTTTGGAAGAAGTAAATTTTACTACCTTTTCACAGAAAGAAACCTTTTTATTGCGGCTTCATTACTAGAATTTGTTCTTTCTCATCATTTGGCCAAGCCCAGGACTAGGAAACTCTAGTTCCCTCCAATCACGCAGTATGAATTTTATCAATAGCTGTGTGATTATTTTTCTTTTTGGGAGAGACATCATACTGTGCTCAGCAGACCACTACACAGGGACACACTTTAACAGAATAACGGCATTCCTAAGTCTTGCCAAGTAAGTGGCGTTAGGTTTAATCTAAAAATAAATAACTCAAATGGTAACAAATATAACATTCTAGTCCTCTCCACTGCTGTTACTCCACCCACACTGAACAAAGGATACAGTAATGGAAAAGTACATTACAACCTAAGGACTCTTAAGATTTTGACAAAGCTATCTGTCACTCTTGCTACCTGCAACAATCTTGTGTCAACAGTAAATAGTGCCAAGAACCTGCAGCAAATAATATATCCCCCAAGCCATGCACGGACCACAGATATATGGACATTCACTATTGAGTAGTGGTTTGGTTGTTAATGCTGCTTCAAAGCGAGGTGTGATTTATTGTTAGATGTTAAGGAATGTGGGTGTGCTTATAGATTGGCAGGTACAGCACTGCCACCAGACCATTCCTCTCTGTAAAGTCTTTCCTGCTGTTAAGACCTTTTAAAATGGTCTTAACATTGGCATACTTTGGGACAGAAGTATATACCTTTCTCACACCTACCTTCTGCAATGCTATATAATCTAAAATGAAGGGAGGGAGCAAAAATGACTTGTAGTTCTTTATTTTGGAGGATTATTGGCAAATAGTCCTGTCAATAATCAGTAGGACTATCTTCTCTTTTTTCTTCTCAAGTACATCTACCTTACATTCTAATACCCTACCATTCGGTAGCTACAGTCACAGGCCTATGTATCCAGCTTGGCTCATTATAACATAATACATAACAGGGAAAATTCCAGATTGATATAGAAGTGTAGATGCGAATCAAAAGCAATAAATACAGAATATTTTACCACGGTTCTAGAAACAGGATATAATTTCTGGAAGTACGAAAGAACGTCTGTGTACCAACAAGACTGAAGTATACTGCAGATCTCACCAGACATCATCTCAAGTTATCAATCCCCTTCCATACTGAAGCACTCACATTTCAAATATTTCAGTTTAATTATTGATGTTTCTGGATGCCCTGGAATCAGGAGATACTGATGCACCGAAAGAGGATAATCAAGGATAAAATGTCTCTATCACTTTAGCAATACAAGCTAATACAACAGAATGATAGGAGTTAATGAAGAAATTATAGAATAATTTAGGTTGGAAGGGACCTCTGGAGGTCATTTAGTCTACAACAATGAGATGCTATTGATGAACATGTTCTCTTGGATAAACTAGGTCTCTCAAACAGACCCAATCTAGAAAGATTATTTAAAAAAACCCCAACAAACCATGCACCTATTGCTTGGTGTACAAAAACCTGAGAAAGCATATTCCACCTAAGAACAAAGAATTTCTCTCTCTAAAAAGCAAAACACATGGATATCTTCCTTCTATGGACTAGGGAAAATTGAAAATGTTTTCAGCTATAAAATTAATCCAGGTTACATCTAGAGGAAGTAATAAGTTTTCAGAAAAGGGAATTATGTCATTTTTAGTTATTCAGAAAGGTAAGTCAAAACACCGATCCTTTAGCTTTCCTTCTGCTTTCAACAAAACTTTATTAAGTTTAACCTGCATTCTCTTACAGCTTACTACATCCCCCTAAATATTGATGCATCAAAATTGGATACATGAAATTATTTTGGTTATGGGAGTGTTAAAATACTACTCACACACACTGAAAACCTTATATATACTTATTCTGTTTACACTGAATACGGTATTAATAACCAGATGCAACTTTTTGTGTTCCCAAGTAGCCCCCAAGCCATCCAGACACATTAAATCATGTAGCGTAGGTGGCTAGGCTGACACTGCTTCTGCTGAAGTCAAAGAATATTTTCTATTTAATAGAGACTTGATCTGGCTTAGAGCCACTGGTCATATTATTACTTCTTTTTTTCACTGCTCCAAACTAAAGAACATAGAAGAAAAGGAAACAAAAGTTGCAACAAGTTACTAAAAAACCCCCTTATATCCATCCAGTTCCCAGTGCCAACAGGACATGAAAGTACAGAAGAGTTTATTTGCTACACCACAGTTCTATTGCAACACAATAAAAGGGGTGTTTTCACCATGAGTAAGAAGCCTCTTACTACTGCTGAAGATTGTATCACTTGGATAAAGCTAAGAGATACATAAAAAGAAGTGCCCTTAAGTTTAAAAAAAAAATAAATCAAGTGAAGTGATCTTAATAAACCGTAAGTGCTTTTCAAGTCTGAAAGACATTGTAAATCTAAGAGGAAAGCCTACCAGATAGCACCTCAGATGGCTTTTAGCACCTTTGAAGCAACAAAGAAGTCCAGTACTTGCATAATAAAAATAAATTACTTCAGTAATTTCTACACTCCTTAATCTTATATCAACTTTACAAGCACAGTACCTTGTCTATAAACCAAGACCTTTCACAAATTAACTAATGCTTAACAGAATGCCTTAGGAGGACATCAAAGGTCCAGGCCATAGATACATCAAAACAATTATTATTTTTTTTCCATTTACTATGAATTATTTTGGCTCTAACATTACATAATGAAATGCTAACAAAATGTAATCCATTAGAGATTACTCCACAGATAGTCATCATGTAATTATTTTTGCAGCTGTAAAGTAGATACATGCTCTGTTTTTTTGCCTCAGGGCCTAGCAATCTTGCATAAAGTTATAAATTTAAAATTTTCTTCTCTTACTGAAAAAAAAATCATTTTTTCTTTTCTGTCCTTCATAGTCAAGGCTCACTGTAAACTGAGAATACATTTCCTTTTGAAGATGTATAAGTATACTTTGTAATCCAGTACAGCATGTGCTTTCAGTCATCAAAGGGTCAAATTTCACCACATGCACCTCCTTCTACATGTATGCAGATGGAATGAAAATAGATAAATGAAGAGGATGATTGCCTTTTTTTCGTTTTTTTTTTTAACAAATTCAGTGTGGAATCTTCATAGATATAACTGCATTTGTGACATACTGTAGATAAGGTTTGCTAAACATTTTACTCTAATATTTTCTAAAATACAATGAATAATGATCACAATTATTGTCAGTGCACAGCTAGGACAACTCCATGATCTTGCTGTGTGAACTCTGAACCCCTGTGTTTGTGCTGAAAATGCTTTTATGCTATGCTTGCTGAACTAATCAGGTTCAAGAGCAACTTTTTAAACTCCACTGAAAGTCAACTACTCATACAACTATTTAATATCATGTACTATTCAATCAATAAAACAATTGCACTTTCCCCAGAGAATCTTTTCCAGAGCAGAAAGGAACTAGCAATCACTTGAGGATAGATTTTTATTGACAAGAAACACAAGTAGAGACAGCATTTTTTGTGTAAACCCTAAACAGGGTTTTCAAAATGCAGCACCCAGTGTTCTTTTCTTAAGTTCTTCGTTGGCTATACGAAAAAGAGTACGGTGTCACTACTGGGTGAAATTGGGAGGTAGGTAGGCAGAGTTTTTTTGCATATACACACTGTAGATATTTAAGAAAGATTATTGTTAAAGTTTATCATTAAATAACTGTGATCTAGTTCAAAGACAAGAAAACAAAAGAAAAAAGAAACCAACCAGAAAGCTCTAGTCAATACGTGAAAAGAATTAATTTGTAGGGAACACACTAATTACTATCATACATTGCAGATATCATGCCTTAACAGGTGGAATCATTTAAGAACTGGAAATAAGAACAACTCCTGAAAATTTTGATTGCAGGTCTATTCTAGTCTGGACACTTCATGCTAGATCAGTTCAAAGCAGTGCACCAAAATATATCTACGATCCCTAATCAACCAAGATACTACAGCCATGGTCACCCAGTGAACAGAGGAAGAGAGGGAAATGAAGATGTTTGGGGTGCAGTTTCATAATCAGAACAAGGCAATCTCAATCCATTTCAATTCTTATAAAAGACATCATCCAGACTCCCTGCTGACTCTCTTGCATTGTCCCAGACAAAGCACACTGTTTTGCAAGTCTACTTGTTAGAGAGAGATCAGCGAGCCAAAGTATTGCAGAATTAGATAACAGAAGAGATCCCAACAATTTCCACTCTTTCAGCATGAAGATAATTTTAATGTTTCTTTGTATTGTAGCACACGCCTCAAAAATGGGGAAAAAGAAAGTGGAATAAATAGAAGAAATGCTCATTCCTCACACTGCTTTAGAAAACAACCAGACCTCAGCTAATGAGCACATTACCACTCAGCAAATAAAAACATGCTAACATCAAACTACAAGCTAACACTAAGCAATGCAACCTTAACGGCTCACGGTGCTGCCTTTTGGCTAATTTTGTTAAAAGTCCCATGTAATAGATTTTAAATTTTTTTAATGCCCACCAATATTACTTTAATTCCTGTAAATATATAAGAAGCATTTCAGTGTTTCCCTTTTCTTCCTCAACAAAACAACAGCGTTACAAAAAAAGTTTCCACCTAATACTTAATCTGACTAATAAAATATGAGCACTTGCTCTAAAATGCTGCAAGATTAGGAAAACGAAAAATGGTATTCAGGAGGTTATATAAATGTTGTAAACCCATGACGCCATAATCAAAGAGAAACTAATTATTTCTTAGTCAAGACTGAGCTGTTACTCAAAAGCAGAACAGTTCCTGTAATTTAGGACCAGCAATGTTCCCTTTTTCCCACTACTTACTGAACTTGTAATTCAAATTTACTGAGACACAGCAGATATTTTTGGCATTCAAATATATTATAAGATGCTTGTCAGTTGGAACAGTGCTTCAAACCAGGTGCTTAATTTTAATTACAACTAACTTAAGCATCAGCCAAAATTATAGTACCTTGTTTAAAGACTTTGCTGGCATGAAATTTATACAGATGTCAGAGTATCATTTTTAATACACACATACCACTAACAGGAAAGTGTTATAGCACCTACTTAAGTTAAAAAAGAACAAAAAATGCATGCATGATCTGACTTAAGTCAACATATGTGTTACTAAAATGTATTTTAGACCTTATTAAACTCTTTAAGAATGTTATCTGATTTGACCAAAAACTTGATCATTTACAAATGAGAGATATTCTTTTCTGAAGAAAACCTCCTAAAAGTTTCCATGCAGTCACGTAAAGTTAAAAGAAAAACTGGTTCCATGAAAAAAAATATTTCTTTTCCTTTCTGAAGATGTTAAAAACAGGTTAACACTGGTGTTAACCACAGTACGTAGTCATTAAAATGGAACAGAAGGAGTAGGGCTATAGTCAGAAATTACTGTTTTGGTCATCTAACAAAATCACTCATGTAACAGAGGCAATAATTTTATGCAGTGACCGGGTCCAGCAATACGGTATTGAATATTTCAGAAGATGTCCACACTTTTATAAGGCCTCCAACAGGCAGGGAGTCACTTCATTTAGCAGCCAGCCTAGGGCTCCTCACTTTCATCATTTTCAGTTCTCATCTGATTCCTACCTTGAAGCACTTTGACCTCAGCTATTGGATCTCACTACAATTTTCTCAGTCAGACAAAAGCCTTCTACAGGCAAGCAGATGCCAATCAGTTCAGTATCTAGATCTCTAACCTTCTTTCAGACTTCTCTGAGCTTCAAAACTATATAAACACTGGACATGTGGCCTAACAGTTTAACTCTCTCTCTGAGCCAGCCCTCCAATGACACAGGACTTCCCTAATTACACAGTCTAAGAATGCATGTTGAAGAGGTTTCCACATATAAGAGACTGCTCACTGTAAAGAGTCTGATCATAAAGTGATGACCATCACTTAACATCATCACAGTAGAGATCAATTTTGAATCTTCCACTATACATTTATGACAGTGTATTTAAGATAATGTACTCATACAGTGCTGTCCTGCTCTGCTTTAAAGTCTACCCTTTAGTAAACCTCGCTACCCCAAAGCCTGAAGAAACAAAAGTACTTTAAATCAAGTGGTATTTTTTGCTTAGTATTCATATGTATTTGTATGAGTTGAGTGTTGATATCCTTGACCTGAATCTTTGTAACTGAGATCACAGCATCATATACAGTTGTATTTCAAGATCTCCTTTTCAAGCTCAAAAAAGCAAAGTTAAAGGAACAACCAGAAAAAAACCCATCTCTGTATTTTTTCTACTCTACTACCACTGAGATCAACTAGTTTACTTTAAACAGCTGGTTCATAAACACTTCCTCCATGATGTCACCATGGAAGAAATTGTAGTGTTAATGAATGCAAGAAGACATTTTAAAAGGCCTTTTCTTTTTTTTTGATATTGAAACAATTTAAAATCTGTCTTTATGCTCCTTCTCTTCCTAACCTTTCATATTGTCAACGATTTACTTTTCTATTTGAAATGACAACATTTTTAAGACTTTGGTCTTAAAAGACATTGTAAGAGGTATACACAAATTTTACCAGTAATTTAAATTTGGAGGAATTAAGAGTGCTAAAGAATAGCGTTATTTAACTTGAATGAATGAAAATAAATTAATGAATGAATTAAAGAGTGAATGCTATACATAGAACATTCTAAACAATTCTGGGAAACTTGCATTCCCACTACCCACCACAGTAACGCAGAATTTCCAGCAATGGGAAATTGCCTATTTCTCATCAAACATGCAGATCTGATAAATATTTTACTGAATCTGGTACCACATTCTGCTATAAGAATGCTAACAGATTAAAGGTGTCAGGGAGGGGTATTAAGTTCCTGTTATGAACCTACATAATTTAGTATTAACGTTATTAGTACTGCCTAGCTGATGACACCATTAAAGAGCACTGGTGGTCAAAGCAACAAAGAAACATAGCTTTATTTTAGTGCCAATGAACAGAACCAAGACACAATCCACAACTAGCTGAAACAGAGTTAAATATAGGTGTTAGATATATGAAATAGCAGCAGTTAGATGAATGAAGTACCAGTAGTGAAATTAGATCACACTTTTAAAATGTTAACAAAATGTACTGCCTCAATTACTGTAACCTTTAAGTTGTTTTAAAATGTATTCTCTCGAAGAGTAATGGTTTTGATTGATTGCTTTTTATATGGCACCACCAAACTGGGAACTTAATATCTACCGAAGGGCAACAGTTACCTTCTCTGGAAAAAAAGCATGATTCCCTATTATATTCAGCAATACACGTTAGCAAATACAACACCTGTATGCTTCTAATCCATTAACACAGAAGGAAATGAAGGAGTGATGCACCTACTGGATCACATCTTTTAAAAGGTGCTGATGACAAATACAAGTGATATGCTTGAATCAAGCAGAATGCTACACTGTAAAAGCAATTAAATGTTGAGGCATTTGGCAATAAACATACTGAATGCATATAAAGATGTTAAAATAAATATATTTATTGTCATTCGTTACTGTCATTAAGAAACTTACAATTGTTAATAGAAAGAAATGCATGCTTAAGGAGCAGGTTCCAAAAAAAGACTTCTGTAGAAACCATTGGCTGAAACTTACTGATGATAATTACAAAAATTTATGGAAACCACCCACAATTTCTCTGATTTTATTTCACTAGTTGAAGATTTGGGCTTTAAGTGTTGCCAGGAATCTTACTGGGTAACATAGCTGTCAGCCCATAACAGTATTTCCATGTGTGGAAAGGAAAGTGTAAATGAATTAGATGATGAATTGGGAATCAATTAAATGACCAAATCTGATAAGTCATATAAAGAGTAATTTTAACTCCTGTGAGAAGGGTAACTGACAGGCTTAAGAGAGCATGCTGCAGCACTGGGAAACCTAATTAAACCCCGAAGGATCTGTGATGCCTCAGGCGTGTGACTCTGAGAGTATCCCTTAGGTTGAGTGAAAACTGCAAATAGATAAGGAAAAGGGACCTAATTATTAATTTGATTGTCTGTGTACAAAATGTGATCCCTCTCAGCATCTTCCACATACTATGGTCTGGGACAAGGCGTTTACTACCTGTAAGTCAGAATTTACCTCCTGGAAGAGTAGAGTCATTTGTACAGACTGCAGAGAGAGTTTCCCTTCACTTGTTCTAAATATTTACATTTATTTTCTCATTTATTACTATTATTATTATTATTTTATCATACATTTCATTTTAGAGTTTTAGGGTTACTTGAATCATGCTTCATTACAGACAATATTTTTAGTGTGGCTCACACAGCAGATTTCCAAACTTATGGACACAAACCAAGGGGTTTTAGACACAGGTCACAGAAGAACTGTGTCTTTGGGACATCACAAATTAGTTTTCCCTAGGCAAAGAAGGGTTTGCATCTTTAAATCCAAGGATTTGGGTGTGCTCTGTAAACAAAGGTTTTTTTCTGTACACTTGAAATCAAGGTTCTGATGTCCAGTTTACAATGAACTGTTAACTGCACTAGCCTTCCTTCAAAGCAGATTATAACAGAGAAAAAAGAATCAGATTAAGAGGTTGCAGCAAGAACTTGACTTGGCCCTCCAAAGTAAAGCATAAAGAGGTACCTGAAATGACAAAAGAGATATAAGGACCAAACAATGAAAGAGAAAAGGTGAGAAGACACTTCACCAAAATGCCAGTGTTTTCCTTAACTACTTATCAAACCTTATTTCATGAGCAGAATGGTTTTCCCTTTTAAGAAAGAAGACACAAACCAATCCAGAAATGCCAGTGTCCTGTAACTCAGGATTCCAGGGAGAAAAATAAAGGAAGGAATACAAGTAGCAAGGACAGAGGAAAATGTTTAGCCAGTTTTCAATGAGAGCTTAAGGCTAGGATATATGGCACTGGCAAATAGAGCCAGATTGCAATTGATTGAAAAGGTGTTGCTGCCAAATAGCAAGCTACGCTGGCTTGAGATGTGAAAAACTGACTCTCTTCTCATAGTTTTTAAGCTGGAAAATCCCTCACTAGGCCAAACCTGAAAGAACCTTATTTGTCCTAACTTGTGTTGTTAAAAGAGGAGATAGAACTATTCCACAGACTTGCCAATGAAACTGTGGCAGCACTGTTTCTGTAGTACAGGCAAGACTTAAATGGCTGATGCTTGTACAATTGCTTATAATCATCCTTTCACTCTGAAGAAGCCAAAAACTTATCAGAGGAGACATTTTCAAAGAAATATTCACATGCCTGCAATAACAATGTTTCTGCAGTATGCATAGCCCTAAATCTGCATATGCACTATGCTACTGTTTTGCTAAGGTCCTGCCTCAAGGCAACAATTTTAGCCGTGTCCTTCTGCTTAGCATTCAAATTTTAGCGTGTTACAAATGCACCACTACCATCAACATTTTTTGAAGGGACTCTGTTTCCCATTTTAAAAAAAACCATTATGCTCTTAAAGTGATTGAAAAATATGACATTGTAATATCAGAGAATATATAGTATCATCATACTCAAACAGCTAAGTCACTTCTTTAATATTCTGGAAAATGGTATTCCCCCATTACATCTGAGGTCAAGCCTGAAACATCAGTCAGAAGGTGCAAGACGCAGGCACTTCATATGGCTGAGCGGCTAATTCTAAGTAACAGCAGAGCTAAGAACAGCAGTTGTTGGCACCAGACACTATAGCAAAGCCACACTGCTCAAAAATGTTGCTGAACTATTACACACACTTTTATTCTGTTCTATTGTTCTGTTGTTATTATATACAATTTTATTCTCTTGAAAGGAACTACAGACTACAGAGCTCCGCCATCTCTTCTCACCTCTCCAGACTGCTATACAGCAGGATATACCTGAGTTAGATAGTGTACGTTTCATTAATTATACTCTGCATGTCCAAATGCATAAAAATATCATTCTTATGGTAATGTTATCCTGTTTCTTTACCTCCTAAATCATTCAAGATATAAAACGACAACAGATTGCCACAGTAGAAACAGGCAAACAAAGGTGAAAATTACACTTATGCCAAATATCATATACTTTTCAAATTACTTTTGCTGGTTTTAGAAAACATTCCAGAAAATCACCTCAGGGAAAAATGGCAGACAGCCTTATACAGAGGTCATAGAGAAATACAGTCTTCATCTACTTCAATTAACTGCTTTGAGTTAGATCCCAAGTGGTACAGGCAAATGTTTGTTCTATTTCAGGCATATTCGAAGGTATGAATCATTCCGCTTTCTCAGTCTAAAGAAGCATAGTGCAATATCATACACTCAATTTTTTTGTTGTTCAGAATTTGAAAAATCTCTAGACGGACTTCTTCATGATTTGCAATGATAGCTCTTCATTTAGACAACCATCCAAAGGCTTCAAATATTGTAAAATTCTATGTAGAGCATTACAAAAAGTAGCAAAGTTAATAGCTATGACAATGAAAAATGGTTCTGTAAACAAATGGACATTACCAAGTTCACCAAGCCGGAACTCTGAATTGCATCTCTTGGAGATTTATACGCTATTGTAAATGGCAAAAGACAATAAAATCACGCAGAAAAGTACTTCTGCATTTGGACTCTTATTCTGGCTTCAATCCCTATGAGATATTCAAAGGCAACATGCCAATTGATCAATATGTTAGTATTTAACGTGCAGTAAGTGCTACTGAGTAAAAATCAGACAAACATTGCCTGTTAGCAGAGTCTGCCTTACTGCTGGCAGGAAGGACTGCATGAAGTTTTGGATCACCTCATGTGGTAAAACAGCAGCCAGAAGTCTGATTCAGAATTAACAAAAGGAAACAGAGGGCAACGCTCAGCATGAACACAAATGCGCATAAAGCCAACCAGATTTCATTACTGAAGATTTTAATTTTGATTAAATGCTTCCTTTTATATTGGGTCACATTCATTGTTTTCAATGCTGTGTTTTCATTAATATTTTAATACACACAGAACATTACGTTGCATAACTTCAGTGTTGTGGCTGAAGATAGCATCTTTAATAACAGCTACAAAAGAGATGCTGGCATCCATCT
The DNA here is from genome assembly GCF_026419915.1 of Harpia harpyja. NCBI lineage: Eukaryota > Metazoa > Chordata > Aves > Accipitriformes > Accipitridae > Harpia > Harpia harpyja. Next base: position 32,008,881 of record NC_068947.1, read on the forward strand.
CTGTCCAACTTTGTAACACTGTGAGGCACCATGAGCTGGTAGGGACTTCGCAGCATGCAAGAGAACACGTCTGCACCCACCACCAAGGAAAAGGAAAGTGGATGACTGTAACATTAGCTTAGCCTGTTTGAAATAGGAACTCATAAACGCATTCAAGACAAAACAAACCAACATAATGGAAATGGCTGTGAAACTCTAAAAGGATCAAGGTGGTAAATGCATTTGGTGGAAATGTTGCTTTTACCTTTGTTTTACACCCTGTGAGAAACTGCAACAGTGCAACTCCTTAAAATCTTCCCAGGAAACAAGAGCGGTAAAGGAATTGTAACATGTAATTTTAGTAATTTGACTGTTGGCTTTTTTCGCCTTGTTTTTGCTATTTCTAACTCCTAATGTTGAAATTTAAGTTTGGACAAAATTCAAGAGACCACACTTTTTCAAGAGACCACACTTTTTCTAGATTCCATACGAGCTGGGGTACCATTAGCAAAAGTACCTATGCTTGATTTCCCTTGCCATTACACACATGAACTGTGGGGTGCCACAATACACTCTACAAAGAGCTACCAACTCTGTTAATTCAATTCCGATCAGTCCTAAGCAGCCCGTACAGGTTAATTTCCTGGTAAGCCACAACAGTCTTAGACTTCCATTAAGAATTGTTATAGAGAGAAAAAGCAAATGTGGTATTGTGCGAGACCAGGATTCTTTTATTTCTCTATGAACTCTGGCTATAATTAAATTTTCAAGTCAGTTCAGCGGACTGGTTCTTTTCTGTATGTTTATGCATAAAAAGTAAGCTTGAAAACATTTTGAGACTTGATCTAGGTTATCAGTGGATGCATAACAATTGAAGTCATATGTTTTCAGGACAGTTTTAAAAACCAAATGAATTGTGACTAATTTTGGTAAACAGGATACTGAGAAGCCAGTGAATTTGCAAGATAAAAGCTACTGGTATCTTCTAATAATTCACTCAGAAACAACTGAGTTAAGGGGGAAAAAAACAACCCCAAAACACTATCTGGATTGCCAAAATCCTTAGACTTGTTTTTCTGATATACTGTGAGAATTCATTTTTGCTGTTACAGGACTTCCTAGTACACAAAATCTCCAGCTGGTTTGGTGCTGCTTACTTTCATGGTTAGACACTTTAAAACTCACTGGTGAATGGCACTGTGGAGGTTATTTATTGTTACTCATTACTGTTAGTATCTTTAGTGCAAAACAACATTGGTTTTGGCAGTCTACAATCAGGAAGAATTCCAGCTTCTGTTTTCCCACCCTACCTAGTTAGTTAGTGCAGAGAAGCTGTACCAGGCATGTCAGATTTTCAATTAATTTGTTAGGTTTCTGGTCTGCATATTTATATGGGCCTCTAGTAAATACACAAGGTATAATAAAAGAAATGAAAAATTAATTTTGGCTTCTCTTACTTCCTTCAGTTTGCTTCCAAACAGAGCAAAAACCAAACTCAAAAGCAAAATGGAAGCTCCTCTGTGGATATGTTTATGTCAGTACTTGAGTTTGGATCAGGACTGCACTGTGAAGGAACTCTCCAAATCTTCTCCACCAGCCTGGCTTTGATGCATATCTTGGGATGGGGCTTGGAATGCAAAAACTGATTATTTGGAGGGGGATGGATGGAAGTAGAGCAGAAGATGAACACCAGATTCCAATGGATGTTCAGGCAACCAGCCAAACTCGGGTCCTCATGAAACATGCACAGTGGAGACACCGTTTCTCAGGCCAACTGTTTCCCTCTATAAATACACTTCTATCGGGTTGTACTACTTGCAACTACTTTCTGTAGACATTATGCACATATAGCGGAACTACAAACATCTGATATCATAAAAATTCCTTATTAATATCCACTATAACAATCTTATAAAGGAAAAACAAGTTTTAAGTTCATATTACAGGTTTTCTTTCAGTGTATCTATCCATTTATTCCATTTTGGCTAGTGATTACAAAACCAACCAGGAGCAAGAGGGCTAAAACAAAGATGATACAAGCCTTCTCTTGTCAGGAAACAAGAAAACACAAAACAGCAAATAAGAATCTTCATGTCACCATGTTCATTTATATATGAGAATTAAAAGCAAAAAGAGAAATCCTCTTTGCTAAAGAAAACGCTTTGTTGTTGCTTGCATACTTGAATGAAATTGATTGGCATCTTTCAGTAGCTTACCATGACAACTCAGAAGCCTTCCTGAACTTTCAGACTGAGGCACGGCAGTTACTTCATGTGAAGAATACTTTTAAATAGTAGATACTCCTAATGTTTATACAAACTGTAAGGTGCACATAAGTACTCAGTTTTCTTTGCTATGTTTCTTGTTCGTTTTACAGCAATGAGATACTAGTCTCAGAACTGAAATACATAGAGTGTATTACATAGTACCAAAAATGCAGTACACATGCACTATGGCTAAATGTTAAAATATATTTGTATTATTTGGATTTGTTGGGGGGGGAAGGAGTATATCTGTTGTGTCCTTACTAAAGCCATAGAAATAATAGTACTATATATCCATGAATCCATTGAATCAATGAACCTGGTCTAAAATGGGAACCCTTAAGAATGTAATAGTAAGCAGGGAAAAAAAGGTGAGTGCTTTTACTAGTAAACAGAAGCAAGCAGTGCCACTAGCATTTATTCCCATTATTGTGTCAAACTTCAGTTTTCACTAAAAGTCTGTATGAAAAATGCCTAGGTAGCCTTCCTTATTTTAACATGTAAAACTGTACAACAGACAAAACTATCCGATCTCTCAGAGGAAAATTTTTTAAAGAGCAAAGTGGTAACTCTATACATATTCACCTAAAAAACTAGTAACAAATACCTCACTAAATTCTGTCAAGGTTCATGGAAACAATTGGGATTTGTACATACATCATTTGGACATAGGCCATTATCAAACTATCTAGAGAGTTAATCAACAGAGGACACTCTCAGCAAAACAAGACTGATGCTACATAATCAGAAACACCAGAGCTGTAAACAAAGGAAATGCACATTATTCCCTAACAGTATAAATAATTTAAGACTTCCAGAACTGAAATTAATCTACATACCATTTGAAGCACACAGAATCACCAATTCAGACAGAATAATAAAAGGTAAGGGAGAAACAGATGGATAATTAAAAAGATACTTTCCAAGTGGGAATACACTTAGGTTAGCACTGCTGGTAACAAGTAAAGAAATAAATATCAAGGAAATCCTATTACATGCATGTGTATTTTATATGATTTTTTTTTTCCCCAGAAGGAATTGCAGTTTTTTTCCTCTGGTGTGATTGGATACTGAACCTGCTATATCCATCAACATCTATCTGATTAACTCTTCAGTTCTTTGAAGCATCAGTGTTTTATAGGGCATTCTTTGCAGAGAGATGGAAACAATCTGATTTGCCCATATTTGAGATGGGCATTCTTCTTTTAGCCCTCACTGCCCTAGAAGCCCATACCCTTTCATCCCCAGATGAAGTCTCAACAGCATACTTCAAAGGAAAAAGATAGTCATAGTGTCTTAACCTTTCCTTTGAAACTGAATCTGTAGATCCAATATCATCTAGCAAGGCTAATTGCATAGTATGCAAGGGAATTACTATTATTTCAATATAACCCACCACAGAGAAATGATGAAAGCTGAGGCACTGTTGTAATAAGCTTTACATAAAGACAGCACCGCAAACACACTATCAAAGGCAAATATCTTGCACAGGTAAAAATGGGAAAATTTCACAAATTATCTTTATAACCTTAACAATTACATTCAAATATCAACCAGCCTACCCTGCAAACAAAACCTTGAGAGAAGAGAATTAAAAAAAAAAAAAAGAAAAAAAAGGAGAGAGAAAAAGAGAATGCAGATATGAAGAAGGTATGTGATTTCATGGTTAGATGTTACCATCTATCTTTCACCATATTAACTCACTGTACTCGCTCTTTATTTTACATTCAATTTTCCTTATCCTCTGCAAGTTTTACATTTGCCTATAACACAGGTCCAAATTACTCTACAAGTTGATTTAAGATAAAGTAGGAAAAAATATGGAAATGCAACAGAGAAACTAATAGGAAAATTTAATCATTAAAAAAAAAAAACCATTTCTCATGCAGCAAGCAATAGTGCTCAAAAAAAAATTATGAAGAGAGTGGCATGTGTACAAATAGAAGTATGACCTAAACAACAATTTGGAAAACTCTTACTACATTAAACAGCTTCTACCGTAAGAACGTAAACAAAAGGTGACTAATTTGGAGAGAACTGTTAGTTTGAAAGTAGGAAAGAGGAACCTTCTACTCCTCACCATGAAAATTTGTACCTTCCATCAGTTCCAAGATTTCCATCAATGCAAAAGTAAAAGAGAACTATTGGAATCCAAGTTAGAAAAGTGCTTAAGAATGTCCCAATGTTTCCGGAGCAACAATGAGTTTAAGATATGCTTAAAAGTCAGTGAGAGACCTGTCGTTTCTCCCTATAAATGTCAAAAGCAGGGAAAAGGTCTTCGATCTTGTTAAAGTACAACTATGGTGTCCAGGTAAAAAAAGACCAAAAACCGAAACAAAACAAAACCCTCAAAAACCCCCAAACACAACAAAAAACCCCAAACCCCCGAATAACACTAACAATCATCATTTTTTACAGAGTGGGAGCTGCCTTCTCTATTACTTCCTTACATAAGAGTGAGGAGGTACAATTACATGAGTTACATTCAGCACTGCTTTATGCTGCCTGAGATTACACCAGGGACCATGTATAATCTTATTCAGAATGCAACAGTTGAACCCAAAGTCTCCAAGGTCTGGTATGCAGTAAGAAGATCAGCTCCACATGAGGTACCAGGGATTTAAAATAGCTTTGTCCATTTATGAAATACGTTCAAGGATTTATTTATTTATTTTTACATTTAGCATATGAGGAGGTTGGAAATTATTAAAATTAATGCTTTTGTACATTTATGTATATATATATTCCCATACTGTCCAGATACTCCATCAAAATAGCTTTTGTTTCTCATGTTTCCAAATAAATGTAATGTACTAGCATGTGCATGCATTGTTTATTGTAAAATAGAACATGTTTAGAATTTATACATGTTTACTTTAGGCAACATGATCAACCAATAACTATCAATCACATTTTTAAAGGCAGCCAAATCCTTCAGAAATGCACTGGATGTTACTTAATAACTTTAACTATTTTTGCATGTGAGTCAATATTAGTAGCACCCACATTCAGCAAACACTGAAACAATCATCCAGTACTTTTAAAGACATTTTATGTCAGATGTGAAAGTTAGGCCTGAAAACTTTGATTTAAATGTTTTTGTGGAAACAGCTATGAAAAAGAGCAAAGAAAGTAAGGTTACTTTTAATTAAACACAGAAATTAATACCTAGCACAAAATAACACATTATTGATGTTGTAATTAAAATATTGTATTCCGAAAGATAAATATGTTAGCAAGGCAGAAGGATCTGGCCTTATTTTATTATACTTTAATAGAGAGGAAACAGAGTTAAACAGATGGCACTCAGGATTTCTCAATGAATTCAGCATCTGTGAGTCCATGTTGCATAAATGCCAATTAAAATGTGTCCGAGTAAATTTAAATCCCTTGCTGATAGAATGTAAGCCAAGCTAGCTGGCTTAAAATTAAGGTTAAACTTAATTGTCTGCTGAACTTTTAACAAGTTGCTCTCAAATTGTACAGAAATTCCCAGTGAAATAATAAAACAGCGTTCCTCTTGATTTGTATTTATTTACATTCATAACTCTCTTCTCAAGCATAGGGCTGAAGCACAAAGGAAAAACAAAAAGTATTGTGTGAATCATTTCACAAGTCTAAACTGAAAAAATACTTCTTTGATTTAAAATGCTTCTTCAGAAATGTTATGCAGAACTTTCCCTTCAGGTAGTTCTACGAAACAATTACTTTAGAAGTGTCTTGATAATTTTTATTAACCACAGAAGCCAGTTTTTATTTTCCTTTACTCTGTTACTGACAAATTACCAGTATCTTATACTAGGTTTGTCATCTAAATTTTTCATACAATGCAAAGTGAATGTTGAATATTATATAATAAAATACATACAGAAAAGGCTATATGGAAAAGTCAAAGAAGCGTTCTCATGCAACCCCATAGCAGTTCTAATTCAATTTGGCATTCAACCGCCTTGCAGTAATGCAGAGAGATGAATGGAAAAAACAGAACCTTTGGTATAAAAAACCTCACCCAACACCACCCAAAAGCAAAACTCACAAAATTTTGAGATTTTGCCATATATTTCAAGAATTACAAAGTGCAGTCTAGCAGGTCTGTACCTAGGAAAGCTGAGCATCCACTCTAATGAGAAAAGAGAAGGCATTTTTGTGATATGCTGAGCCATCCATAAAAATTTGGTACCATTGACTGAATTGGGGCAAACGTACACCAAGCAAAGCTGGGATCTTTTGCAAAGCTAATCAATTAAGTCCCTTTATACATAATCCATGTGTGCAGCCTTTTCCCATACCAATTATTTCATGCTGGCAGCGTTTTGTTGAGGGAAAAGCCAGTCAGAAACTACAAAACATACAATATAAGAGCAAATGAAATTAAATGCCTGAAGTGCAAATTACTATCTAGGAAATGAAATCTGAACTATTCATGCATGCATACATACTAGTAATAAATTAAATGATGGTAGTCAGCGGAAAGACCTAAATGTCATTAGGAAGAGGGCAATAGAAACACTGGTGCCACACTCAGCAACTATAAAATGAAAGCCTTCCTTGAAAGTGGGAAAACAAAAGGTTTACCACTGTTTTCTACAATACCAGGAATAAAGTGACCCAGCAAGATGCATATTCATCCCTATGTATTTTTAGATTATAGAAATCACATTGGATTTTGAACAGTTCACTAATTCAATAAAATCTGTTTCTTAGGCACTTCTGCATGATTGGCTGGGCAAGACATCTTCACATCTTTCATGGAAAGCCAATGCTCAAAAGAAGGCACACAAGGAGCCTGATTTTCAGACCCATTCATCACTCTTGAAGCTCTGGCTGAGCAGCATCACTGGAAATTAGGTCCCTAAGCATTTTAATAACAACAGACAGTGGTATTGGAGAAGAAAGGAAATAAAAAAAACCCAAAAGCCAGGGTTCACAACTGACATGCTTCCTAAATTGAATTATGAATTGGGTAATGTCAGCAGAATTTTCAGATATGAATTTAACTAAGTAACGATGGCACACTACTCGACTGCCTTGTGACTTGCAGTCTTTTATTGCAGTATAGAGTGACTACAGTAGGAATGGTAAAATACTAAAATGTTGAGGTAGTCAAAGGTCATATAGTAGTACAACATGACTGACTATATAATTTACTGAGAAAGGCAGCACATGGTCCAAAATAAGAAAACTTGTTATTCAAAATACCATTACCAAGAAAAATAAAACAAAACCCCTTCTAAGCCCAGGTAGCATTCCGCACAGAGGGAGGCTGAGGGAAGGACAGACAGATGGACAGAGTAACTTGGCACTGCTGAAAACATGACCTGGTGCACACTGAGGGTGAGCGAACAACCGATGGCATCCACTTCAGGCCCTTTCTGTCCTCTATCTTTACCTTCTGGGAGAAGCATTTTTGCTCGACTCATCTGAAAAGAGGATTTTGGGGGAAAAGCAAATTCCAACGGATAAATGGAACAGCCCCTGAAAGATCTGCCTTAATCCCCTGCAGGAGAGCACCAGCGATGAGGAAGGAGAGGTCTGTGTGCTGTGTACTTCTTTTGCTATCCAGTTATTATTCCTGATTGCACCTGTGCTTGATTTCTTCTATTGGCTAATTTTCCAACCCTCTTCAGAGGCTTTATATCCTTGCACTTAAAAGTTTCACCAAAGTCAGGACAGGGCCATTCTCCCAATCAGTTGATAATGGCTGAATGTCACATACATCACAGCAAACTACGAGATTTTTGAAAGTGGATTCAGACCTTTTGATGGCGGAAGCATCTCTAGCTTCACAAACAAGTTTTGCAACTGATGGTTCAGATATATTTGTCTCAATGGTCTTGTGAAACGAAAGGCAGAGCACCTAACAGGATGGATCAGGCCCTACCAAGCACTAATCCTCACAATGATTGTAATGATACTTGGATTAGATTCTTTACTCCAGCTTGCAATGCACAAAATAGTGTGACTCAACAATTGCTGTAATTCTCTGCAGTTGCACAAAGAATAAACACTTAAAGATTCAGCTGAGCAGCTTGCATTGCCTTCTACTGTAACTGCTGCTCTATTTTTTCAGATGTGACCTTCTAGTAACCTTGTTCTGTGGCTACGAATGAATGGAAATTTGAGTTTGACCTCACTTTATGACCTCTATAAAAAGAATTATACTACAATGATTTTGCATCTTTATGTCAGCACGTCAGATAAATATTTTATTCAATTGCTAACTGGATAATGCATTTTCAAAACAACTCACAATGCTGAATGTATTTTTAAACTATATTGCTAAATGAAGCAAAAAGTCAACTAATTTTTTAATATTTAAATGTATTTGGCATTTAAGAAATATTGGACATATTTGCCTTAGTGAGAATGCATCATGCATTAAAAAAATTTTAGCTTCCATTAGGCAGTAGTACCTATGAATAATACATCTTTTTCTAATGTCTTTTTGTGTACACAAAAACATCTATTTGTGCCTAGCTTAAAAGAAATCTAAATTACAGGTAAGCCATCTAATGTGTCCCTTACTACCTTTTGGCAAGCTTAGTCTAATCAGAGTTTTTCCAGGAAATTACCCAGATCAACAGAAACCCTGCACAATTAGATCCTGCTCTCTTAAAATAGCACATGATCTTTGCTCATGTGGGTAATTGCCAGGGTGGAAAATTGCAGTGAGGATGATGGTACAGATGTTCTTTTTCAGTTGACCAAACAAAATGAAAGAAAACAAAGAATTCCTGTTTCATAATGACTTCTATTTAAAATGCACTGTTTTATAGACACTTGCACACATATAAACAAACATAATGGGAATTTTCAACAGATTTTTCTAATGAAAGATTCCATTCTTCTGTTGATGGTACAGGAAAAGATTAGGTTTTAAGAGAGAGAAAGTATTAATAAAGCATAATAAATATGTGAAAAACAAATGTTCAGTGTTTGCGAACTATAAGAATGTACACTATGATACTTACTAAGTTAAAGTTGTTGAAGAGGTTTCCAAAGCAGGATAGATACATTGGAGAAAATATTTTTTACTTGTACACAAAGATGAAAGACAAGCAATCTCAGCACTGCCAGGATAAAAAAGATTTGCCTGCAATCGTTATTACTGCTACATTTACTGGTGCCCATCACTGAAACCAGAAATTGCACTTTAAGAGGATGAAGGTAGGTCATCATGAGTAATGTCCTATGTATTCACCAGCGACTGTTGCAGAACCATGCCCACAGAAGGGACATCTCATGAAATCCGTTTTCCAAATGTCATAACCCCCTGCCCTCCTCCCACCTTGTTCTTCTCTCCCTGCAGGTACTCCTTGCTCTAGTATACCTTTGGGAGCTGTTCTCCATTATATGTTTGTTCAGTGAGATTCTACCAAGTTGTGGGATTTTTTTTGTTTCTTACAATTAATTATTTTACATTGTACCTAAGCATCATTGCTGTTAGTTGAGGTTTTTTAACATTTAGGTTATTTCCAGAAGTGCCCTGCTTATTCTCAAATACAAAGCAAAACAAACAAACAAACAAACAAGCCCTAGCAATTATTTTGCATCGACATACATTGGCACCAGTCTTCAGTTGTAGCAATACAGAGTGATCAAGATTTTTCTATGTTACAGGGAGCCGCAACAAGAAAAGGAGACACAGAACCAGGCAAAGGTGGTGGAAAGCTTAGAAAAGCACCTGTTTGAAGCCAGAACGCCACAGAATCCCTTCATATAAGTGACAGCAGTTGCTTCTATCAAAATGAGTAGCGTAACATATATTGGAAAAGGAGGGGTTGGAACACAGCTCATGCTGACCCGAGAGAATATACTATAAGCAGTAGTGAAAACCAAACTGCCTTCCTTTACCAACACTGAGAAATACCTGGGCTGAAGATCTTCCACCAGTGTACCCAGGAGCCGGAAGAAACTGAGTTCTGCACCATGTTGTGTTTCCTATCTTTCAGGCCCTCATCAGAAAAAGTATTTGTATTTGAGAAGGAGGACGGCAAAAGTTAATGGGTGTCTTGTATGCATAAATTTTGCTTCTGTGAGGGGTGCAAGAAACTGCATCTCAAGAATAGCTGCATAACTGATTCTGGTGAGGTAGGCACAGGCTAGAGACAAGCGCTGCCTACCTTCTATAGTCTAAGCAACAGTGCTTTACTGTTAAAGCAGACTTTTGTCCTAGCTTGAGTTGCTTGGACACAAATAATACTCTTTCCTGTTCAACGTGGATACGAAAAAGACCAAGAGGCATCCACGTCACACCCAGACAGCATGTTGCTATCACCTATCTCGAGGGCTCCATTACATCTAAGCCTATTATTAGGGAAGGAAGAATGACTCAAAGTCAACCTGAGACTGGGGACTAGGTATGGATTAGCTACCCTCAGCCTCATTTCTCACAAAATTCAGATTTGTTGACACTCTTTACAACTCCTTTCATTACTGCTTCCTAGCAGCATTAGTGATCATTTCTTTCAGATGATTCCATAACTACTGCCTCTCTGCACTGCTTTGCTATTCACTGTAAATATCACATGTCAGAAAAGGAATAAAAATCCATGTATGGTATAAACTGCATCTGAAAATCAACCATATTTTTTCAGATGTCTTTTTACAAATCATGCTACAAACCATCTGCTCAGTTTTAGGCTAGACAGAAGAAGCACTAGAGGAACTGCTTTTCCCTAAGGTTTCTGAATATTGATAGAGAACAGAATATGCAATTATTTTACAATAATATATGCAACTGTTATGTATGCATATTCCTGTATGATCTCTAACCATGAACAGGGATGAAACTGTTCTTCCTATCAACCTCAAGTATGTGTTTTATTTATCCTCATCTAGAATAAAGTAATCAAAAACATCTGACAAGTGTTCAACAGTAACAAATACATAATTACAAGTTACAGATGGAAAAAATAAATCCACTGTTTTTCAGCACTTCATAGTGTTACCTATGTGGAGGAGAGTCAGTTCCCATTTGTTTCCTCTGTAGAGTACGTACGTGTAAATACAGGCTATGCTCGCTCACGCTTTGCAGTTCAGCTTTACGGGCAACTAAGACAAAAATATAGCAATATTTGGGCTATGTTTCTCTCTAAACCAGTCTGTCAAGGATCAGTCATACAAGGCAGGTTCCCAAGATGCTGACCATCTCTCGAATATGCAAGTGACAATGAGTCAAAAGAACCATTTCATTTCTATGTAATGGCCTAAAACCCGCAGGCTTAGCTGATGACTGAAAGATCTGTCATCCTTACACTTTCAAATATTTACTCCAAGAGAATGGAGGGGAGAAGGGCAAAGTAGAGAACAACTTATTCACTGCCTCGTAACGGATGTAAGTCTGAGGCATAATCTTTAACCCTCCCCCAATCCAAAAACCAGGTTGTGGTGCAGGATTTTAGCTACTTATGTCTGGTTAAGCTAAGCACTGAACAGTGTGTTTCTCTTTGCCTTGCCGTGGCAACAGCTCCAGCGGATCGATCTGCACTTCTCTGAGAATAGTTGAAAACAGCTTTTTCTGCAAAAAGTATCAACTTCAGAAACTTTGGGAACTGTTTCTTGATTTGACTTGATTCACTGAATAGCTTCAACAAATATGCATTTAAATTTAACAAATGTCTTAAATTACCTCCCCCGAAAAACTGAGAAGGAAAGGGTATTAGCACTGACACCCATAGTATATAAGCTGGTTGCACAAACAGGCTACCTCTCACACCTGAGAGGTCAGCAATTAAGATGTTAATTAATAACATCTCCTTGTTTTGATTCATGGAGAAACTTTTAATGTTGTCTTTCTGAACAATGTCTCAAACAGTAAGCTTTTGGTTTATCTAAACAATAAAAAACTAGTATTGGCAGCTCCATCCTATTCTTATTTGTGAGCTCTGCTCTCCGCAAAGAGTTAGGCATATTACCGGAGTAATTTAGCATGCAGCAGTTTTAGGCTTCAAGCTGCTTTAAGTATTTGGTGTTGAAAATTATCTTTTTTTACAGTGATACTGTCAAAATTATTCCCTTTAGCAAACATGTCAGCATTTAATTTATTAAGTAGCACTTGTAGGTCATAATAAAATATACTATGACATGGCCTGTATTTTTGATGCCGTGTTCACAGAAACAGCTGGATGTTCGCACTATGGAATTTACCAGTATTCACACAATGCTTCAGTGACACAAAGACGTACTAATCTGTTGGTGCTTCCAAGAAATGGGAAGTTCTTCTAAACAGTTTTAATCAATAAGTATATACTTATCAGTACCAAAATGAGAGTAACAGGACTCAGTCAGGTTAATTTACTGTTGTTTCATGACTTTGTCTAAAAGCTTGCAAAAAATCCACAATGTCAGAAATGGATCACGCAGGATTATTGTCCACTGAGTACACCAGTCTGCTAGGGCGTTGTCTAAATGCCATTCCTGTTCCACTATAAATATCCTATACACCTTGCATGGGCCACTCAGGGTGTAACTGCCTCCTGCAGACAGATTGCAGGGTAGCTACAATCAAGTTAGTACATCCCCATGGTGCGGTACCAGTGATGTGGGGATTCCACCACTGGTCTGAAATCAGTGAAGCCACATAACCCAGCACCTGAGGTAACAAACCTACTCATCAGCATTTACCAATCTGGGAACAGAACCATGCTGGTTGCCTCTGTAGTGTGAATGTGCTTTTACTTTCTCTAGTCCCAGCTTCCCATCTGCAAAAACACATAGCTTACCACACAGCCAAAGGTCATAAAACATTAGAAACATGAAGGCCATATGAAAACCTCAGATAGATGTAGAACATGACCTAGATCTAGACGTAAATACTGAAACATAGATAAATACTGAGAGGATTTAGATCACTGAGCCCTTCAGAAACTAAAATGGCTTTATGTTAATGAAAATCCTTCCATCCTCTCCATATTGCCAAAAGTCCATGCACATATGTTACAAAATTCAACTTATTCATAGCTTTCTGTGCTTAAGATCCTATCTTTGCCACAAAGACAGACACATTTTGCTTGACCACACTATCAGCATGTTAACCTGAGAAGGTACTAACACGATGCCTCACTGTATTTGTTATACCCACATTAAATTCTGAAATGAAAGCCTGCAAACCCGTCATTAAATAGATTTAAACCATACTGAAACTGTAAAAGTAAGATTTTCTATTGTCCGTAACATAAAAAGTACAGTAATAATTTACGTGATATGGATCTGATAATTTCCATTCACCTGTTCTAATAGGAGCATGAGGTTAATAAAAGATGTCAATTTAAATGAAAGCTACCATAATTGGAATCTCGTCTTTTCATTTGCTCTCATACTATCAAATCCTGCAGAGTAAACGGCTGTCAGATTCCTGTGGCAAAATATATGAGGACTTTACATCACTGATTTTTATTGGCTAATGAGGCTGCTGCCATACCTGGGTCTAGGCTACCATATTATGTATGCTCAAATTAAATTTACATTCTTTAACAAGCTCCTTGAAGCTCTGTTGATATTATGTGTACTCTAATTATTGCTGTGTTGTAAAGTTATAAATAATTACATTAACCTGGATTCAAGTCAGATCGTTAAAGTGCAGGAATAGCTACAAGAAATGACAGAAAGAAAGAGGCCAGCAGTTCAATGTATTCATGGAGCTGGACTACACACATGCACTACATTCCCACAGGCTTCCAGGTTTTCAAATTGCCTAAGTAATGATGATTTTCAGTGACAAGACAAAAATTCATAATCTTATCAGAATCCATACCTGGATAGATATGATTAAATTCAGATCATGAACTGAAGAAATCTTTCTTATTGCCTTCCATCCCTTTTTCACATACAAAATCCCCAAACTAAGAACCAACAGTGCCACATGCTTAAAACTCACAGCACACATTTATATATACACATGCAAACAAATATGCACATGTTCACTGTTTGTTTGCCAGCAGTTCAGAAAAAGCAGGTGATCGGCTGGAAGTCCTGGTACCTCCCAAGATCCCGACAGTGGCTTTGTGTCCTGATTTCAGAGGAGGCCTTGGGGTCATAACAGCTACACTAGCACCAACACAAAAATCTGTTTCCAAGCAAACCTGCTTCCAAGCATACTATGGGATTTTTTGGGGTGGTTTGTTGTTGATTTTCTAAAAATAATTTTAAAAGGGTCATGCACAGGCCAGCTCCTATGTAATTTACCTGAGAACTTTTTTCAGCTAACTACCATGACTCCTCCTGTGGTTGTGGCTGCGATTCTGTAACACTGCTACAAGCTCACTCATCGCAAGACATTGTTGGATCCTTTTTTTAAAGACAAGCATGGAGAAGAGAAGAATGAACGTTAAAGTAATGCCAACCACCAAACTTATACCAATAAAGCAAATTCAAAATTCAAGATGAAATATAATTCCTTATTTATTGCACTGAATAACTATTTATGGTTTTATATTTGGGTACACTGGAGGATGGTACCAAATTTCCAAGCATTATATAAAATGCCCTCCACAGAAAAGACAACTATTCTCCTTTTTGTTTTCTTTGGTGTTAGCCTATTATGATTTTGAAGTGGTTAAAAACTGCTTCCTGAAACAAACTTGTCGCTGAAGTACAAATGCATTCTTATGTGTAATAAGTGCAGTGAGGTTTTAAAACAATCAATAAACCTTCATGTTGAAGTACTCTGCCATCACCAACAGATCATCTATAATCTACAAATTAATTAATTTTATTAATTCTAGTATGGAAGGATTTTTAAAAACTCAGACTCTAGTCTACATTTAGGTTTGCATTAGACAGTTCTAATCACGTGATTGAATATTTTCTGAACTAAAATTAAACTTACACCTAGATAAAATGAGTGAATCTTGGGTCTGTAACGGCAGAATCTCCATGGAAGGAGAGCCAAACCAGTAATTTATAAAACTGAACTCCATTTCAGTGACACTAAAATAACAGAAGGATTTATGAGTAGTTTGTCTCCTTGTTACACAAAGATTACTGTGTCATCTAGGTGAGGCTAAGGACTTAAGAGTATTTCACCTAAACTAATAAACCTATTTACTGAATCTGAACTAAGTGCTTAAGTTTACTCCTAATGAGTGTTGACTGATCTTGGCAAATAAAGTGAATTAGACCACACATAGCTGAGCCAGACAAGTCATCACTAGTCAGTGTGTCCCCAGGGGACAGAGTGAATAAAAATTGTTTCTCAGCTTATTTTTTTTGAAGTATCACCACAAACGCTCATGTTGATAGCAGCAGTATCTTGACATCCTTTCAGAGCTGTTCTTAGCACTGGTAGTATCTTGTCTTGTTGAGACTTTTTTTACAAGTTAAAAAATTGAGCCATTTTAACAGTTGATTTTATCTATCCAAACACTTATAACACACTCATCACCTCTGTGTTTGTAAGCCTCTGATTTGAGTGTTGTCACACAAAGGATTAGTGTGCAAATCCCCCGGGGCCTGGAGCGCTCCACGTCAAACAACGGGTTTCATTGCCGGTTTCCAGCGTAGCAGCTCTGGGGTGGCAAGGGGCTCCACTCCAAGGGGGTCAGAGGACCTGGCTGGTTGGACTCAGCTTCTCCTGACACCCTGAACAACTCACGTCACATCTCTCTGCCTCGGGCTCCAATCAGAATGGAAAGAGCGCTCTCTCTCAAAAGCTACGCCTAGGAAGCCTGAATAAAAAATTCTGTCTCTATGAGTATTGTCTATGAAAAATGCACAAAATACCACTAAAAGGTTCAGGGTATTATCGCATCTAATTGCTTCTACCAAAAGCAATGCTGTAATGCCACCAGCGCTGTCACCCTTGTGAAATGAAAACAGGAAAAATAGTCTTGACCGAACGAAAACACAGACATAAAATATTTTGCATTTAAAAGTTTTGCTGCTTTCACTCAGTTGAAGTGAGACCATGAAAAAGCATTTTCACTTTCCCGGTTTCATGGAAAGTCACTCGTGGCTCAGATCAGGAACCAAACCTAACGCGTGTCCTCTGCATCGATGCTGATCTCTTGACGGGAGCACGGCTGGAAGAAGGGAAGAGTCAACCTCTCCGGATGTACCTTTCATCACAAAAGTAACTTGGCAGAATTACGAACTTACAGCTCCCCGGACATCTTTTTTCCCAGATGTTCCGGCTGCTGGGTTCAGAGCACGCGAGCGCAGTAAGGGGCCCGGGGCTGCAGGGGCTCAGGGCCGGCCCAGCCTTGGTGGGGCTGAAGCGGCCCCGTCCCGCTGGGGCCCTGGGGAGAGGGTCCCCGACAGCGCGGCGGGGAGGCTACGGCCAGGGCCAAGCCCAGGGGTGGAGGACCGCCTGCCCCACCTGCCCCACACCCCGGCACAGAAATGCAGAGGGCCAGTGCTCTCAGAGAGCAATGGAGGGTGCCTGCACTTACTTGTGCCAGCAAGGCTTAGGAGACGCATATTCAACCTCTCCACATCAGTAAATACAAAACTGCATCGCTGAAGTTCAGTTACTGTACCTAGTTGTAACTTGATTTACTCTTTCATGGGTGCTTACACTTGTGCTGCCTTTAACCTGGTTTTTGGTAAATTTTACAGCCATTGGCCTCCCATAATTTTATCCGTAGTTTAGTTGTGGTTTAAATAGAGAAAATTCATGTACTGTGTTACAGAGAAGTGTTGTTACAGCCAGATAAATCAGGCCTTCTGTAAAACTTTTTAGGTGTCAAATCAGAATGAAGGCAACATAAACTCTTCCAAACCAATATACAAACGTTCAGTCTTATTTTTCATTTGCAGAAATCGCAAGCTCCAATGACACTAGGTTTCAAAAAAAAACCCCCCAAAACCTCAAAACCAAACCACTCTTTTTAGCAAGGATGGGTATTAGAGGCAGATGATTTGGAACATGACAATGCTTGGACGACATCACGCTACTGACCGTATCACGGCACAGGAAGCTGGAGCTCTTCAAAGGTTATTTTAGAGACATCAGAAACATTTGCAGCCCAATATAATAATAACAACATCTCCTTAAAAGTAACAGTGCATCTGCTAAACCTCTTTGTGCAAAGGACACAGCTCATTTGCTCCCTGGAGATTTTCAGCTGCGCTGTATATTAGCTTGAATGATCATAAAAAAGCAAATATTACCTGCCATGAATTTTTTTGTAAGTACATTGTGAGATGGTCCTCAAGTTCTTTTTAACTACCCTTTTTGTTACCTGTATGTTTCCCAGATATCTGGGATCTGATAATCAGAAAATGCTGGTTAAAAATAAAAAAGAACTCAATGTTGGAAGAGGAAATTAGCATGTCCTTTGCATACAAGCTTCAGACAACCTGGAAAAAGTAGAAGGAATTGGGGTTTCCTCTAATTGAAACCTAGTATCCAGATAAACTTGCACATATCTAACCTTTGTTCTCTTACTACAAAGCTATTCAATTACACATGGAAAAATGGAGCACAATAAAAGCTACGGCATCTATTCACACCACAGGAATCCAGTTTAATTATTCCCACTAGGAGATATGAAGTATTTCCTAATGCAAATACTGGACTCTCAGAACACTGACATCAAGGACCTGCACTGTATTTTCCCCCACAGGGAAGAAGTGTAAAAAGTGTTGCATTTTACACTCAGTTTAAGCACAGTATTTTCTGATGATTCTGCTATGGAATTAAAAAGACAAATCTCTAAGTTTTCAGTAAAGTCCTTGCAGATTTTCTAACACGAAATATGAATCTGCATAATGGATTATTGCAAAATACAGCTATTTCTGTAAACTGACAAAAATGTAACACAGTACGCCCAGCATTAATCCATGGACCTGCCATTAAGATTTAAGTAACTTTCTGTAAGCACCAAGCATTTTTATGCTGTTTCACCATCAGCTATGCAGTTACAAATCCGTACTAGTTGCAATCAAAATGGGTGACAAATTCGTAAAACACATCAAAGACCAAAACTTCATTTCTAAAGAAATGCCTGATCAGTGGCAATAAATGTTGGCTTTAAAGAGGATTTTAAAGAGGGTAGATTGATTTGCTAATGGTTTAATCAACAAGTCAAAAGATTTTTATGGCACAAAATTTGAAACTGAAGCTTCAACCTGGATCATGATTGGGCTATATTAAAAAAAACAGTCACAAAGTTTAATTTTGGAGGAAAATTGGGATTTATGTTGTTTCTAGCATGCTGTGCTAGCAATCCAAACATTCTCATTTATACCAGAAACAGTTTGGTTGCAGGTCATACTTATAAGTAAAAGTAAATTGATTCTCAGTGTCTATGGTGAATGAAATATATGCATATGTGAATTATATACATGCATATATATATGCCTTCATCCAAAATACTAGAGCTAATGTAGGGTCTTCTTTCAGTGTTATGTTCAAAGGTACAGTTAAGCATAAAAAAACCCTGTTCAATATAACATTTTTAACTTGATATATCATTTTTAAAAAAGCTGGATAAATGAAATGTTTTAGACAAATGTGGTAGATTCACCAGTCTAACTTCTGTACAGTGACATATACATGTCTTTGCCATACACATAGCTTAAAATTGCTACCATGTGCCAAATAAACTTTTACAGATGTTCAGCAATAGAGTTCAAAGAAACTGCATTGTGTCTTCCTGAATATATACCAGCCAAATATATAAAAACAAAGCAATGTCAAGATATCAAATGAAGTGTCCATTTGCCGATGTTCAGATAAATGAGACATGCAGGACTGCTAATATTCTTTCTTTCCAATTACTTGAACTACATTCAAACGATGCTCTGCCGTTATTTTGAGCTTACATCATGAGGCATTCCAGCTAAACTATGACATGTTTTAAAGTGGCTTTTCCCCTTGGCCTTCAAAAGGATATTTCTACATCACAGTACATGCATGAAATCCTCCTCTGAGAAACTTTTGTGTGCACACATAGAAACTGTCTCTCTTTCTCTCAGCATTATACGTATTATCGAGAGAAAAACATACTCTTGTTGGGTGGGGTAAATTTAATCACAAAAAAACATTTAAGCATTTTGCTTGGTAGAACCAATAATGTCCTAGATAAGGTATGCCTAAATAAGGCATCACCTCTGCCCGAAGGGTCTGCTTTTATTTTTTATTGCTTTAAAGACAAATATATTACAAATTTATGTAATACATCTAAACATCTTGTAATGAAGCCTGTAACTGTATGGCAAGTTTAATTCATCATGTCCTGTTGACCGTTCACCTGTTCTGTACTTCTGTGCCCACTAATCCATTTTCCCTAAGGCCATTTCTAATTTTCCTAACTTTTAAACATTTGAACATCTCCAGTCACTTCTTAAAATAAAAAAAAAAAACCCTCCCCCAGGAAATATTTCCTTTCTTTCTCTCCATTATGCAATTTCCATTTACCTCTTTATCCCCAAAACACCCCCATGCACACACTCCAAATTACACTTCCCTAAGGCATAGGACAAACAATATTCAGTCCTGGAACAGTGACAGGTTTAAAGTATAATATTTCACAGCCCATTAGGGCTGGAAAGAGAGGCTTTTTAGCATTTCGTGAGCTACAAATTCCCTTTCCAATAAGAGAGATACTGCTCCTACTCTGGGTTATTCACTCGCTCGCTCTCTATATGCACGTACATATATATATATACACGCATAGGTATAGACCCAGCCTAATACATATCTCTGTATACACATCAATCACACTTTTTCAACAGCATATTTATGGAAAAAATGTATTAGGCAATTTTTAAAGGTTTCTAAAATTTATTGCTTATAATTTTCCTTTCTTTTCTAGTTCCACACAGGTGGATTTGTTATATGAGAGGAATTCAGTCAAGCAAAGGAAGAGATGAGAAACAACATCAATGCAACTGAGAAATAATTCAAGAGAGTTTTATGAACCTAGATTTTTCTTCCATGCAAGTTATGGGGTACATACAGAATTCATGGTGTTTTGGTATAACATAAAGGTTTTATTTGCCTTTCCTTAGGATGAACTGCAGAAGTAACTTATGGCTTTCACACGCAATACCATCAAAAGCTCTTGCCAATAAAAAATTACTACCAACCCTTCATGCTTTCTTCCTCACTTAGATCTAAAATTTCCTATTCTATAAAATAGTTTATAGTTATTACTACTGATGAATGACCTTTTTTTTTTAAAAATAAAAAGACAATTTATTAGAAAACACAACTTTGTGAGCAGTGAAATTAGTGAAGCCTGATTTCTTGCAGATTTGTATCTCATAACCAGTTACTCCAGTATCTAACAAGGTGGCAACTTAAAACTGTAGTTTTTCACTAGTTAGATCATTTACAACAGCTCTGTTCTCTGGTGTCTCGTAAGGGTTGAACTCATGCACAGTACTTCCTCCAAGGTCTCTCGCTCTCTGGCTTTCTTACCTAGGTGCCTATATTTCAGGAAATTTGTAGGAACGGAACACCTGAGAAACTGGGCCCTCTCTCACCCTTTCAGATTTGGTTGAAATTGGCCAGTGAGTTAAAAAACCTGTCATTGTGGGAAACACTCACATGCATGTGGATGCACGTGTGCACACACACCCAGGCACACATAGTGTAATCACATAAACCTCATTTCCTTCGGAAACCGGGCTAAAAATGACATAGCAACAGCAGATGTGAACACAGTTATGAAAAGCAGCTGCATGAGTTTTCCATGAAACAAACAAACATAAGGTCAACATGCATACAGGTTTCCTTTAACAAAGCTCAACTGGCAAGCCTTTGAAATATTTACATAAATATTTTAAATATCCTTTTCCTGTGGGGCAGAGGATGTACATCTTGACATCAGTTCATGTAAGGCATGTTTCTTATTTTCTGTTGGTCAAATTCTTACCCACTGAAGTCACTAGAAGCCTTATCTCTGACTTTTCAATCTACAGTCAGGATTTCTTTCTCTGAGTATATTGATATAATTTATCCGGGTGCGCTCATACCTCCCCTTTCTCTGGCTGCACTTATATAAATAAAAACATTTTTGTATCTCCTCCACACCATACATGAATATATTTAAGTAATCCCAAAATCTGCCACTGACAAGATATGTATGAAAATCTTCGTAACGAAATGAATTAGAACCAAGAGACATTTGGAAACAAGTATCACCACAGAACAGTCCTATAGTCCTAACTACAGAGATGAGCTTTTCACTGCTTCTGACAATGGAAAGCAGTTTGGGCTCTCTTAGTCCAATGTAAGAGCCATTTAGCAAACGCTTTGTTACATGCAACTTCAAAAGCCATCTGGAAATTATACTGTGGCATGTGTCATAAAAACATAGGACTGTGAGGGATCTTGAGGGGCAACAGAATCCAGTCCCGTTATCCTCTCTTCCACTATGCAAGAGACATTTAATCCAGAGAAGTTCACAGCACACCTACCTTTTATACCCCACATTTCTTCCCTCATCTGCCTCAGAAAGCTCAAGAAAAAACCAAAGCTAGCGCTCTAACTAACCCCCCCAAAAGACATCTCATGTTCAAGAAACTATTCCAAATATTAGTTTATATGTGGCTTGACATTCTTAGTTTCCAGTACATCACAGGGGCTACATTTCCTCTTCAAGTATTCCTCAAGGAAAGCTTCCTGTACAGAATTTGCATAGTTCGAATGTTTCAGCTAAAGACAGTATTAGTTGCTGGTTTTATACCACTTTCAGAGGTAAAAAGGGTTATCTTAACAGCTTCTATGTGGAAGGCAGTAAAAGATTAAAAAATGCAACTACATTTTGAAATACTCTAACAAGGGCTCAGTTTTGCAGTGTACTGATCATATTGATAGAACCACAGAATACCAGGATTGTTCTCATTGTGAAAAATTATCCTCTTGTGTCCATTCAGAATGTCCCCAGGAGTAACTTTTACCCATTACCCCTTGTCTTTTCCATGTGACTCCTTGTAAAAAGGGAGTCTCCATCTTCTTTGTAGCCACCCTTTAAATACTGCAACATGGTGATAAGGTCTCCCCTAGGTCTTCTTTCCTCAAGGCTGAACAAACCCAGTTCTCTCAGCCTTTCCTCATATGGCAGGTTTCCCAGTCCTTTGATCATCTTTGTGGCCCTTTTCTGGACCCTCTCCAGCCTGTTCATAACTTTTTTGTATAGCGGCGACCAAAACTGAACACGGTATTCCAGGTGTGGCCTGACAAGTGCTGAGTGGAGTGGGATAATGACTTCTTTATCTCTGCTGGTGATGCCCTTGTTGATGCAACCCCGCATCCGGACGGCTTTCCTTGCCACCGCAGCACGCTGTTCGCTCATAGTGAGCTTCTTGTCCACCAGGACCCCCAAGTCCCTTTCCACAGAGCTGCTCCCCAGCTGGTTAGATCCCAGCCTGTGCTGCACTCCTGGATTATGTTTTCCCAGGTGTAAGACCTTACATTTGTCTTTGTTGAACTTCATAAGGTTCTTGTAAGCCCACTCTTCCAGCCCATCCAGGTCTTCGTGCAGGGTGGCTCTCCCTTCTGATGTTAGACAATATTATTAGACATTCATGAAAACTCCATACAATCATAGAATGGTTTGTGTTGGAAGGGGACTTTAAATATCATCTAGTCCAACCCCTTTTTATAGGAGAGGGGTTTTTTTCCTAAACTCTAATTTCACTGGGCTTTGTAGTGGGTTTAATGTAACTTCTTTGAAACGCAGGACAGTTTCATAGGAGGTGAGAGAGTTTGGGCTGTTATTTTTTAGCTGTGTGGCTGATCCCTTGTTGACTAAAATAAAACCCCCCAACGGAAATATTGGATTTAGAAATAATAACACTTTTTACAAATCAGCAATCAAAAT
Source organism: Harpia harpyja (assembly GCF_026419915.1). Classification (NCBI taxonomy): domain Eukaryota; kingdom Metazoa; phylum Chordata; class Aves; order Accipitriformes; family Accipitridae; genus Harpia; species Harpia harpyja. The sequence continues at coordinate 32,031,898 of NC_068947.1, forward strand.
TTTAACAGCTACCTCACTTACAGGCTGCTTTCCCAAATCTAGCAGGTAGTCTCCTTTTTGGAGTAAGACTCAAGTAAAACTCAGTCACCTCTGCAAGGGAGATCTGAGTAAAAATTAAAAGAGATGAAGAGCTATATGCTTCCAATATTGAGTGCACTGTCATTCATACATCCTCAGGCTATGAACTGAAAATAAAGACTATTAGGATGTACACTGAAGCACAGATACCCTACAATATCACAGCTTCTTAAGGTTCAGAAAACAAAGTGCGTAAGTCTTGTACAAACTTGGTGATTACCAGCCTAGATGCTATAACCGGGATTAGTTATCTAAACTGAAATGTTTTCAGCTCACTCTGAAGTTTCTAAGTACTGCTTCACTCTTTTCAAAAGAAAAACAGGCCATGTGCTTTTGCTGGTATAATTTCTATTTCGTAGAACAGTCAGTATTTTTCTGCATTTGAATGAATTAATAAAGCAGTTGTTGGGACAAGGCCTCCTAAACTGAGTGCAACTCTGTAAATGCCTGTGTGCATCCCTGTTTGAAACACCATTCTCAGTTTTACCAGGTTTTCCTGCTCTGTCACGTTTGATCTTTCTCAAATGCTGGGGGCACAATGATGACTGGATTCTTATTAAGAATTTGCGTAGTAAATGTTTCTTACAACATAGGAGATTTAAACTACTTCAACAGAGATGACAATGCAATGAGTGCTTTGCCCAGTAAAATGCATGCCACCTCTGAGGTTCAGCACTCAGTGTTCTCAGTGTTCTGTTTACTTAGCAAGGGGAGGGAGAGGCAAGTTCAAAAGAAGCCAGAAAATGAAGATATGAAATGTAAACATCAAAATTAACTTTGTCTAGGATGACTCTACTAACATTTCAATTGCATTTCAACAACACACAGAAGTCGTAATTAATGATGTCACCAAATTTGCAGAGACAGAAGTAGAGTGCCGAGATTGATTTTTGAAGGCTTATTTACTGCCAGTGCTTATCTGATATATCTGGAATATAATTAGAAGTCAGTAATCATGGAAGGAGGTTCATCTGAGAAGCTGGTCTCCAGTGTGCATGCTTGAGCAATGTTATCAGTGCTCCTTGTTGAGAAAGATTACTGGTACCCAATCTTGTTTAGTGTTTGAGATTAGAATTGTGCTCTAATTACATCTTGTTCACTTTTTTCTCCAATATCAATTCTAATTTTGTAAGCACATGCCTATTCTTTTACTTTGCTAGAATATACTTCTTCGTGTCCATAATCTTACTGTAAAATAAGAATAAGCTTAATGTGATCTGACAATCATCAAGCACATTATTTCTCAGAAAGATATTTCCCCCCCTTAAAATAAGTAAATATTATCTAGTGGCTTTTGTCCTTCCAGATGTGTTTCGGACTCTTCAGAATCAGGGTGTGGTTTTTAGTTTGAGATCCGACAGATCAATGAAATGCAATCTCCATACAGCATACAAACTGGTATACAATTGCACGTAACAGAGAACATGAAGCCAGATCACAATGCCAGGAGCACCCCATTAATTTTGCAAGACAGTTATCTATCCCTCTGAAAAGTTTAGCAATACTTGCTACAATTGTTTTGAAAGAGCAGTAAAAACAAATTGCCTCCAATTGTTTTGGTTGGTTTCATTATTGTATACTTATACATACAGGAAGTATTTGGAATTTTCATACTATGCACTTCTCTGCAGTAAAACTGACACACAAATGCTTTTATGCATCAAAATGTTATTTCAGCCTCTCTCTAAGGAAGAACGCCTGCACTTTTTTCCATTTTAAAAAAAGCAAAACTAAAAGAAAACCTAAAATTAAGCAAAAGTTCTGTTTTCTCAGTGAATCCTTAAAGTAAAGCAAATACAACTGATTTTTGTTTTGCATCTGCCTCAGGATCTGGCACACCCTGTGTCAGCTTGCCAGTGCTTGGCTGCTTAGTTCAATAGAAACAAAAAAAAAAAAAAAAAAAGAAAAAATTCTTTCTGGCTTCTGGCAAAGTCCTTTTCCCTCCTGGAAGCCTTCCCAATAGTTGTGGTCCCTGATGCCTTTCTCTATGGATAGCTCAGCCATCTCTGGGCTAGCTTGCCTTCTGCAGTTCTCTAGATTTCTTTGCTGTGCTTCTTGGATCAAGTTCCCAAACCCTTACACTCATAAGCATTCTCATAACTCCCGCCTCTCACATGCTCTTCTGGTTTCTGAGCTGATTCTGGCACCAGTTTTTTCATAGTTCCTTTCCAGCAATGAGTCAATCTGTGGTGCAAGTCTCAGCACAGCAGCTGCCTTCATCTTCCTCTTATTTTAACTAGCAGTACTCTGCTTAGCATCTTACATAAGGCCAAGCTTTAAAACCAGTTGTAGAGGTCAGCAGCAGCTTTGTTCCCTTTTGTCTGGAATTCAGGATTCCTCCGAGGCTCATTCCTTCTCTCGAGTAGTGCTCCAACATGGATAGATTCTCTTCACCTTTCCAGCAAGTTTTCAGATGTAGGTGCCTACTTAGATGGCAAACCCGCCCACTGAGGAAATGGTTGCAGTTTGATAAGAAAATATGGCATGAGATACTTGAAAGGTGGGACCTTGCTTTAGACTTCTTCTCCTGAAAAAAATCACTCACTTGCACGTGCAAGCATTCTCTCTCTTTTTTTAACCCCCCAAATCAATGCAGCTATGGAACACTGAAATGAATCCAACTTTGGATCCTAATGGGCACAATACCATAGCCTAATCCTTGTCTCATTCTTCTGATTTGCATCTACTCAACCATAATGAAATGTAAGGAAGCCAGGAACTCTTCTATGAGACCTATGCTGCTAATGAGGATACACAACCTAGAGGAAAAATACCTTTAAGGGAGTCAGGAAAGGAAATTGATTTGTTCTAAAGACAAGACATCTGACACATAAATCCAGTACTATCTGTATACAGTAATTTTGATTGCTGCTGTTACAGAAGGACCTCTAAAGCAGAACCAGATTTTTAAAGACAGTTCTTCCATATCATTTAGAACAAAAAGCATTCATACTATCATTTTCCTCTTCCACCAAATATCCATTAGCTTTGGGATTTAGCGACACTCACAAAGCCACTACTGAAGCCCTGAGATAACAAGGAACTCGGCATGCACCTAACTTCAGGAATGTAAGCAGGCCGTTCTTCTTAATGTGGAGCACAGGTTGCACTGGCACATGTATCAGTTCAACTTGCTATTTTATATGCTTTTAAATATTGAAGATATTGGTACCACCATGAAGATCTAAACAAGTCTTTACAGTTCCTTACACAGCTTTGACCTTTTTTGTGCATTACAATGCAACAGTTCATAACCTATCAATCTTACTTTCATGCATTCCTTATTAAAATGATGTAACTAGACCTGAATAAAATATTTTTTTTAATCAGTCAATCATTTCTGTAACCCTGAATTGTCATATCACAGAAAGATGTGTATGAGATTAGGAGTTGAAGTGAAATCTAAAATAGGATTCCGGCATTTGAAGGTTATTTGTCATATGGAGATTCATGCCATATCAGCCATTTTATATATGGCTACAAGGGAAACATCTGCAAGGTCTAACAGCTGATAACAAGTAACCTGCCCTGCTACTAAAAAAAGGAAGACTGCATTCTATTCAAAGGCTGCAGATAAGACTTAATGAACTGAGATTTCATAATGGAGAAATTATGGGTAAAGTAGACCTAATATATTCCACATACACAAAGCATTAAGAAAATATGTTAAAAAGATAATCTTAAGCTGGGTTTTTTTTGTTGTTGGTTTTCTTTTTTTTCCAGGTATTTGCAGCCCTGCATAAAAACCAGATTTAACAATTTTAAACAACTCTCAATATCAACTTTTCCAGAATTGCTATTTCTAAATTAAGATCATGCGATTCCCTCCCCGTCTCCCACCCATGTTTTGGCAAGCATTACTAAAACACATTATTTTAACCAGGATAGAGCATGCAGGCTCAGAAAGGGCCTCAGGATATTAACTTTGCTGGCCATTTTCACAGAGAAGAGGTTAAGCCACATAAATTTTACCAGTACTCTTGCTGGTCATTTCAGAAAGAAGCAAAGCTAGTTGGTGGCATGGAAAAGAAGGATGGAATTAGAAGTTAAAGGAGGAAAAAAAAAAAAAGAAAAACCTTTTCACTGACAATAAACAACAAGCTTGACCTTTCGGAGGAGGGTACTCTTTCCAAATACTGTAGCTCAAATGAGCTGAAAAAGAGATCTTAGCCCCAAAGAATGACATATAAAATGGCGAATCCTACAGCCGAAGAAAAGAGAGAGCCTAAAAGACAATGGACGAAGGAATTAAACCCCACGACTGCAGGCAGTGTTTCACTTTTAGCTAAGTCTCAAACCAAATGCATCTGCATCTGCATACTGATTTAATTCCTTTGCAATTCTGTTTAGCAAAAGCCTAGCTTTGTGTCTCCACCGGAATGAAACAAAACCTATATATTGTTAAGTAAGTCCCTGACACTTCATCTGGCTAAAGCTAGTACTATAGGCTGGTTTTGTTTCTGATGTATTAAGACATATGGGTTTCAAAGCTAACAGAAATCTCGGAGACAAACAGAACTTCCACTCCAGATCAAGCCTGTCGCACCACAGCCCTTCACAATATTTGTAGCCTTGTCAACAGTTTTCCTTTCAAAATATATTGTTGAGTCCAAACTCTAATCTAAAACATTTTATTTGGCTGGGAACTGCTACTTCTCAACCAAATGCTAATTGTGCCAACATTTTTTTCTTGTCTCAGTAACTCCAAGTTGTATTCTTGAAAAGATTGTTAAATACGTTACAAGGCTTGTCCTTCACAGCACTGATATCAAACTAGTAAGTAAAGAGGCTTTCATCATATAACAACTCTTAGCTGCCAGCTTTCTTTACTGTACATTAGTGAATAAAATGGGATAACCATGTGTTGTACAAGTATAATTGGCTGAAGCGATCAATATGATTGGCTTCCACTCGTGTGGTTTTCATAGCCACACGAATCAGTAAACATTTGCCTCATCGCTCAGTAGGTGTTATATAACTGAACGTGTGTTTTAGAATTGACATTTTAAAAACATTAAAACCATTTAAGGTCAATAATTGCTTCTAGGAATGTCAAAGGGTAAGCATGGTACCAAGATTTCTACACTGTTTTTATTAAAAAAAAAAAAGGGGGGGGGGGGAACCTACATAAGCAAATGCATCTGGTGAAAAAATTATTCTGTAAAATGCATTGGAAAAGTAACTTTATTCTGTAACTTCTTTCATAATTCAGCTCTTATGTTACCCGTAATGCTCCCAGGTCTGTGCGGGACAAAGGGAAGTTTGCATCCAAAAAAGTGATGCATGTGGTTTTAATTGGTTTTTGCAGGGAAGTCAGGGTCCAATGTAAAGAAAAGTTATTCCAAACTCCAGCTTGCAAACCAGGTTTTCATGTGAAAATTTCCAATAAAAAAGCAGCAACAGATGTGGCTGAGCCTATTAACTTGCTTGGGACAGTTTTTCCAGTCTGTCCACTTCCAATCAACTGCCATCTACTTCTTCCTAATCAACACTGTTTTCACTTAGCACAGTCAAGACAGACCTCCCTCACAACATCTCTTCCCAGAAAGAATCAGCTGCACATACAGCAATGTCCAGTATCTTCCTTTTCCTCCAGTTCTCCTTTTTAAAAATAATGTATGCCTGATTTTTTCCTTTTATTCCTGAAATCATAGATTTGATATGGAGTATCATTTTTAAATGAGGTAATGAAAAAAGGTATCAAGCTACTGCACAGCAATGAAGCTGTCTGTTCTAACACTATCCAGAGCAAAAGAACTCAACGTTGAACTTCTGTAAAATATAACCAATGTTTTCCTAATTCGATTCCGTAGTCTTGGCTACAGTAACTGAGGGCATTAGGCACAGTAAACCTTCACTTACAGAGATTGTATGCGATGACAAAATACAATTTTAATGCCCTCAGAATAAATGCTACTTTTTTTTAAACAAATTAAACTAAGAATTCCCATACCTGAGGAGTACCTGCTGTTACATATGCTACTCTTCAACTACCTGTGAATGTGTTTAATTCTACAAGGGAACCATTCTTCTTTGGGTGGAAAGCAGAGGAAGATAGACTATGCAAAGCTAAACGTTGGGACCAACATAAAGGTTAGCAGAGGATACAGGAAGAACCATTTTAAAATTTAAGGAAAAAGAAAGATGATGTGAGAGATAATGAAGAAATTAGCAGAGCAGCAAAAAAAGTAAAATAACATCACAATATTCTGAGTGTAAGCTAGGTTTTTTAGGTCTGCATAAGTAAATAAATAAATAAATAAACCAAGCACACCAGAATGAAATAAAAATAAAAATACTAAAGAAACCAGCTTAGCTAAATGAAATTTTACAAAGCACTGACAACTAGTTTTATAGAAGACAGTTATTATTAGGTCAAAATTTCTTGTCAATCTATACATATAAATTTTTGTTTAGTCCTTATGATTCACAGAAGATCTGGGTTGTTACCATCTGGGATAGCTATAGGATACGCAACTAAAGCACAAAAATTCAGTTAAAATGCTAATACATCTTGGGGTTGCAAGCAACCATTAGGAAATGGTATCTGAATGAACTCCCTCCAGAACAAATCCTCACTTGTATTTTCAATAAAAGTATGAATGTGATTGCTGAAATATGGAGTGAAGGAAAAATGCTCTATAAAGCTGCATTTATCCATGTTTTTGTTTCCTTGTGATTGCATTCTTTGACTGTTACATACTTGGGGCAAAGATTATACATCTTTCATGTCCTTTATATCTATTTTTCTGACATAATATTAAATCCGTCCAACATTTGGGCTTTCAAAACAACGTTCCATTTATAACCAAGACATAAAAAAAAGCCTAAACAAAAGAAAACCAAATAGAAATTAAAATACTGCAAATTCTGACTTAATATGCAACCCCTTGAAAATGTTTGAGAGGTCCATTTTAATCTATAGTCTACTTAATGTAATTCAGGTATCTTGCATTTAAGGAAAGAACATGTACCATTAAGTTCCAAGTGAACATGAGGATACGAAATGCTCTGAAAAGCAGTGAGGCTTTCTTTTTGTGCATATTCTTATCACGACATGACATACCACCATGTAGATTCTTGATTTGGTGAGAGAGAGCTTTTCAAACAAGAACACCTGACTATGCTGAACAGACCCCTTAGTTCAATGGTAATTTTTCTGTGACGACAATTTTTGGTAAAGAACTCATCCCAGTAACAAATTAAAAAAAGGGAGTTTCTCCGTTTGAATACTGAATTCAGAGAACAGACCCTTTAGTTCAATGGTAATTTTTCTGTGATGAAAATTTTTGGTAAAGAACTCATCCCAGTAACAAATTAAAAAAAGGGAGTTTCTCCATTTGAATACTGAATTCAGAGACTATTTTATTTGAATAGTAGCCCAAAAGTGATTTGACAAGTTGTGCAGTTTAGCAAGCTGAATCAATGGGAGTACTGTATTTAAAGAATGGGGTTTTGCTGTCCTTCTTAAGGAAGTTTGCACTCTGTTCTCTTAAGCCTTAGCATAAAAAGGAAGAGAAGAAAGGAACAGACAAAAGTCCCAAGGTTTTCAGATATTTTTCATGTTAACACTTCTAGTTCTTCCATTGCCATTCACAACATACGTACAATTCTTCTATTATTCAGTGACTTATAATTATGAATCCTATCTACGATGACATCTTCAATCTGAGAAAAAAACTGTGTTGTTAATAATTACATTGTCAACTATGTATTTTCAGCTGATTTGAAAGTGCAAGTAGAAGTAATCAAATTAAAATGCTTTGGTGTACATTAACCCAGTGCTCAACATAGACTTCTTTCAGGTTGTTCAGGAAACATTCCTAGTAACTTTAACACACTTTTAAAAGGAAATTCCTGGATGTAACTGGGTGATATCTAGCTCTTTGGAGACTGCAGACACATGTATCCTCTTGAGCATTAATTTGGCTGGGGAGGTTGGAAATATCAACAGTTTATGGACTAAAGCACAGAAGGACAAGAAAAAAAATTCTGTTTATAGGAACACGGCAGCCATCAGACATTTGTTAATGTTCTATAAAGGGCTCCCAAAGTTCATTAAAAATTACATAAGCCTTTCGGCTCCCTTCTTGAGAAAAGGCATATTGCCTCTGTACATAATGACAAGGACGTACTGGACAGGGATTTTGGTATCCACACTTTCATCAAGAACAGCAGCATTGCCTCCATCATGCCCTCAGACTGAGGTTGCACATTGCTTGACCAATGGAATTTGCTTGACAAATGATACAATTAAAAAACTTTTGCAATACATCTCTGCTGTTACTTTTGTTTTCTGTGCCTGTTTGTTTCTCCTCTCTGTCACTCTTTCTCTGTAGCAACATTCAAATCTCCATTCTCCTCAACAGTAGTAGGAAAGTGTCACACAGGAATGGACTTCAGATCTGAAAATAAGTGTATGGGCAAGGGGCTTATACTTGTGCTTTTACAGCCACCAAGGCCAACAATATAAAACTAACTACATAAATAATGTCATGCAAGCTGTACAAATGCACCATGCCACCCACGAGGCTGGTGGATTAGATATTTACAGTGCTTATCTATAGGATTTCTTGCAGCAAACAGCAGTAGATGCCAGAGAAGATAGCTTTAGAGCAAGAAGCTTTGCAGGGTCTAACTTCAGGGAAGAAAACCAGGCTCTCTTCTGTCCATAGGAGTCTCTATTGCCTGCCAGGGAAAACATGCAAACAAGAAATCTTGCTCCAATATCTGCCTACCTATCTGCACATGGCTTTTTTTAAGGAAATAACACTATGCTTCTCATCTTATCTGAATTACAGGCATTTTCTCTAATCAGAGATGAAAATAACTAGCTGAAAAGAAGAAAAGAATGTCCTATGGTCTAGAGAAAAGTCAAAAGACTTGAGCATCACCTGGATGAAAGGATTAAGTTAAAGAATGGCTATGCAATAAGACAAGTGTACAAATATATTATCTTTTCCATTCTTCCTCTTCTTACACAAATCCAATTTCCAGACATCTAGAATGTGTGCAACTTCAGTATATGAGATCTCCCACTGCTGTCAATGTGCCTACAGTCACCATCATGCTTGAGAAATTCTCTGAAACACACTGTTAGTAAAAGCCATGAACTGAAGTATACCAAGAAAATGCTTACTTTTCTCTCAGAGACTGTAATTAGCTCAGTTTGATATGGCACAAAAATAAGCAGTTCAATAATCACAAAAAAGGACAGAAATAATTCAGATAATTACCACCAAAATAAATATGAAATATTGGTGTTACCATGTAGGAATGACAGAGTGGCTGAAACAATGACTATTTCACACTTGTACTGCTGAAATACAGAATTCCAGATCCTGATGGTGCTTCTGTGAACACTTGGGTTCTGGGATCCAGCCACTCTCTGTAAGTAAGTTTCAGGACATCTGTTGGGTGACCACTTCCCAATTTTTGGTCTTCTGCTAAAACTGAATTGCCTTTTTTTTTTTTTTTTTATTTTAAATATAGGTTATCCTGTGCCCATTTATTCACAATAGTTTTATATTCCAGTGATTTGATTTACTTGGAGAGCTTATTCCAATTACTAAAGCATGATCTTGTTCCTGCTTACTTTTGTAACCCATAGTCTCCCTTACTCTGTGAACATTATCATTAAGGAATGTGCTTTGTTCTTTTGTTGTAAAAAAAAAAAATAATATTTCCACAATTCTTTCTTTCTTGGTTCTGTTTTTTTCTTTTTAGTTAACACTCAGGATCTAATAATCTCTGGTTTTTTTCTCTAATGTTCTTTCCTATCTGAAAAACTTACTACTATAGCATTTCTCTTTTTCTCATGCAGTTGTAACAAAATACAGTGGGAAATCTTTAATTTTATAGCTTCTTAATTAAGATAAGTGAAGCCAAATAAAGAACTGCTCCTACAAAACTAAAGAACACCAAAGAAAGACTTGTAATTAGTACGGGCTCATAAAGATTCTACAGAGGAAATGTACATTTTTGTACGTTATAAAACATTCTTCTAAGGCCAATGCAAATTAATATTTACAAATTGTTCTGAATCTTTTTCTTTAAGTATACAATAGTTCACTTGTTAACACTGACATATTTATCTGGCCTTTCCCAGTTGTAGGAAAAAATTATGTCAATTTTCCCTCAGACTGCCTTCCTATTCTGTCACACACATTATTTCATGAAACATGAATCCAAATGTTCTGTTTCTTTTCAATTTCCTTTCACCACAAATTCCAGAGTTCCCCTCTCCACGGCTTTTAGTAACAATTCAGCCTTTCTAGTCTAATGGCAAAAACTCAATACTGCTGTCTTTAATCAGGCTACTTTTCACTTCAATGTCTTCAATACTGAAGATTCAACCCTTTGTTAGAACTACTTCACTCCAGGTCATAAGTTACAGCTATGATTCTACATTAAGCATCTATTCTCATAAGAACCAGCAAGACTTGACAAGATGTCTGAAAAACACAGAGCACTCACACACGGAAGGAAAAAAAAAAACAGTAATGGATTTTAATAAAGAACATCTTTTACAAGTTGTAATAATCAAGTACTCGGGCACTTCTGAAAGACTCAGGTGACTTTTTACTGGGATATGGGCCATTAGAATTACAGTTTATGCAGAGGTAACCCATATTACTTGGAAAAGAAAAAAAAGGTGATGTTTAAATAATTAGAGGGAATATCTTTGTCTCTTTCTTTTCCAAATTAAAGAGCCATTCCTTAGTTGGTTAAAACCATCTACGACTGCAAGTCTCTGTCAGACTTCTGACAGCTAAATAAATGAAGGTCCAAAGAAGCTGGGTTCAAACTAAGATCACAAAACTGACATGATCCTGGTATTTTCTATCCTGAAGAGCTCACAAATACAGGTTGTGACAGACTGTACAAATAAAGGGGACAACATTTACTAATGCACTGAGGAGAAAAACATCATTAGTAAGTGGATTTTCTTTTTTCACTAGCTGCAGTTTTTGAATGGTTTGTCCTGCAGACAACATCCTGCAATCTCTAACCTATAAAAGTAAAGAATGGAAAATCATTTGATTAGAAGAAATAGCTGTCTTTCACACACTGCAGAAAGGCAAACTCCCAGCCTGCAATATAGTTCGATATAGACTGAATAGCCAAGTCTTACACATTGTCTGTTTAAACTCATCTAAGAACATCCTTGATTGTGAAGAATAACCTCCCCCTTGATCAGCCACGTCTCTTGAATCCAAAGGAGTGAATACTCCAAAGGAATGCCATATACCACTAGAAACTACACATGTAAATAGAACATAGTAGCAACCAGTATGTAAGAGATGTAAGAAAAATAAAACTCCTTTGGATCTGTGGTCCAGCTGATGCTATGAAGACTAATGTTCTAAAGATCTTTTATGATCTTTGTTATCGAACAACAGTATATACAACAACCCAACTGAGCCATATAAGCTGTGAGACACGGGGGATAAGCATTCTGAATTCTGTACTCATAGGAAAGATTCAGGTCCCCCTTCCCACTGAGAGCTGAAGAAGGACAAACACCTATGTGGATGCTTGAAGCCCACTTGTGTGGACTTCATGTACATGGACAGAGACCCGCTGCCAGCTGCAGGTTCTGTTTAATCAATAATATAAACTTTAGGTTCTTTAGATCTACGTCCCACTGTAGGTGGGGAATATATCGTGAGGAAATATATTCTAGAGACAGTCTGCACTACAAACTGAAAATAGCACAAGAAGCCGATCTCAGGATAACTCAACATAATAAACCAGGAACATTGTCTGTTCCACTGGATTGTGTACATTATTTTAGGACTCTGCTCCAAAAGAACCAGATGTTTGGTTTTAAAATATATACATTAAGCTCAAAACTGGTTACTGAAATGAACTGCAGTTCTGATTCAGATGTGTTTGTAAACATAGAGGTTATGCTGAAAGATATACAGGCATTTAAAAATGCTATGTATATTTGTGTATGACTATCTGTATGTAAACTGGCCTCAAGTGTTATGCTTTGATTAATCCCTGAAAGGCAAACTTTCAAAACTAAGGACAATTTACAGTAACAGCAACCACAGAAATTATATGGGGAAAAAAGGTTTACCTATGGGAAATATAGTTAATTCTTTAAAATTGGGGGTTTAGCTCACACATCCTTCCTTCTGCAATACCACTGCTTTCTAAGGACACAGATGGTAGGCACAAACTTGCTTCTACAGCGTCAATAGCAATGGAAGATGTAAGCAAGTCACAGATTGGGAAAATCATGAAAAATATGGGTCTTCAGCCTTGAAAAAATGTAGCACCTCACGGAGCCAGTAGCAAACAAAACCACAGTTTGTCTCTTAAATGGGTAAGACTACATACTGACTGGAGACTACCTAAACTGTTATGGGTTTTACCTAACCAAGTGACCTGGAAATCCATTCAAAGTATTCTTTCACATGGGATACAAGTAAGGTAATGCTAAAAGTGGTTTTAAAATTGCAGCAGATTAGGTAACAAAAATACTCAGCCATGCTCATCCTGTCCCAAGGGGAAGTCAAGCAAAACTGAACACAGCTGAAAGTATTTTAAGATAACTCATCATGGAGAACTACATATCACAGATTCCTAACGGGATACACAAATTACACCTCTTAATCATCAGTGTGCATATAGACTGGATTTTCAGTGGCTGAAAATTCTTGCTCTATGCTGGTAATTAGTTGCTTTATCATTGAGTTTTAAAACCAGGTATGTGATCCTAATGCATAACCATAGCTCCTTTTTAGGTATTGATAATTATTTGTCCATTTAACTTTTTTATATCGTTGTACTTTTGGAACAGCAAAAATTAACGGTTCCATTTTCCTTTGAGCTAGTGGTAGTGAAAGGCTCACATTAAGAGAGAGCTGTTGGAACGCTGAATGTTAATTTAATAACAGAAGGGAGCCACCAAAGAGAGAACAGTTTTCCAGTGTTGAACTTCATATTGAGACAGACTGGCATTAGAGAATGTAGTTTTCTTTCTGAAGACATTTTCATATGTTTAAAAAGAAAGAAAGAATTTAAATATGGAACTGTGGGAGCTGTCTTGGACTGAGAAGTACTCCTAAGGTCAGCTATATAAGCTATATATAAGAAGGATGACTCTAATGAGTCAAAGAATTAAGGCAATGAAAGTGAGGTACTGCAACCAGGTTATTGGCCTTAGATCTGATCCTAAGAACGAGGACGAAAGAAACTTTTAAAATGCTAGCATCAATAACCTTGAAGACAGTTATTAAAAGGTACAGAATTTGTACAAAACACTGTAAGAAGGCTGTAAGGGAATATACCATGATTCTTTATTTCCTATTAAAAGAGTAAGGCGATATTTTGAAAAGACCAAGCACCTTTTGTTGGGGTGTTGAAACAGATTCTCACATTTCTAATCCCCTGGTAGAAATTGAAGCACCAAAGTTCCACGTAAAACTTAGTAAGGCTATGCAATTGAATTAATCTCACGGTGAACAAAAGGAAGGCAAATAATATTCTAGGACTGTTATTCAGTCCTTAGAGAAGGAGTTTCCCAGAAGACTGATGCCTGAGTATGTCGTGAGACCCAAATAGGATTTTCACAATATACATCCAGGGGATCCGTAACTCACCATGTTTGATCAAGCAATTGTATTGTTCTGATCTTGCTTGTCATGGTACTTGAAGGCTTCAAAATAATACTATGGGTAGAAAAACACTTTTATATGCGGTTCTACAGACAGAGAACCGAAGCACAGAAGAGCCAACATGTCCACAGTCACATACATTGTCAATGAATAGGGAAATCAGGACAACCAAGCATCAGATGAGTCTTCTAACTCTTCTGCTTTGGAGACCATGGAAGAGGACCTCAGCACTCACAGGGAAGCAAGTCAGGAGCGTACTCACTGTGCTATTTTAATCCCTCTTACTGTAAACTGGTACTATCCTAAACTGGAGCTAAACTACATGTAAAACTGATGACCGCAAAAATGATCTGTTGGTCTATTAAGGATTGAATTAAGCCCTGTATTTGGAGGAAGACTGAACAGAGTTCTTCACAGGGAAAAATTCCATGTTTTGTTGATCCTACAAATCCAAAAGCAACTACAATTTCATCTATTTTTTAGCATATTCAGCTGCGACAACATTCAAGGCAGATTTGTTTAACAGATCCCATTTTGTCTCTTCTAGTTACCTGGCATCCTATGTATGTACAATACACCTTTGTGCATTGTAATCTGTGTATGACTAAGAGACTTGAAAATGTGTACTAACAGGTATGGACAGACACAGTGACTTCCTATTTAACTTGATCTAGAAAGCTAAAATCTCACCTTATTTACATATGGACAGCTTAACTGAAATCAGTGAACCTGCCTCTATTTGCTTAGGCTAAGAATATGGCCCAAGATTTATAACACAATAAGCCTCTAAATACCTCAAGTGTGCAAAAACACTTTTACTGGATACACTGATCATTGATTCCTTTTTTAAAGTATTAGACTTTGTCTATACAGATTATCTCATTCTGTTTCCTTGCTTTTCTTGGATTTTGCTGCTTGGCAAACAAAACTTTCTTCCACCATCTCTTCCTCATGTTTCTGGTACCAGGAACCCCAGAGCCACTCTATAAAACTCGATGCATGTCAAGAAGACTATTCTGAGTGTTTTGACTTGGCTTTAAGGCAATAAGATTATTTTGCAGGAAACAGACAAAACTGGAACATATTTTCTATTTACACTGATAAAGTCAGTCAGCTGGAATATATTAAAGAATTTGCTGGAGCAAAATTAAATTTTCTAGTAAGTGCATCACCTGATATAGAAGTAACAGAACTTCTCAATTATAATGGGTTTATTTTAAGACCTGTTTCTTTCAGCTTGTATGTCCAAAATGATGACACATGAAACAACTTCAACTCTGCTTGATGCTCTACAGCTCAAGATCAAGCTTATGCTCTTCTGTGGCTGGAAGTAAAATTCCACTCAATTTTAAATTATCTCTAATAAGCAGCATGTGCTAGTATACTTGTCAAAATTGCTCTGTTTACAGCAACAGCAGTTGTATTTTTCAATAATTGACTCATATTTACAGATGCTGAGTTTTAATGATGATATACATTGGTAATTAGGAAAAATGTGGAATGCAATGCATTTAATAGAAGATTTGATTTTCTGCGAAATGAATGAGACTCCCCAAGAAAAAGACGGAACCGCTGAGACAAAATGTAGTGATTCTTTGCAAGTCTTTTTAGACATTTGCTACTGCACAAAGATTTTCAAATTTTCTAGCTTAATTTCTAGCTTTTCTATCTACCTTTATATCTAAGAATAAATTATTTGAAGAGGTATACTAGTAAAAGAAAAGCAGGAAAAAGAAAAGTAAGCAAGCCAAGGAAATACTAGTAGACAATAAAACCCCAAATACTCAAACCTTGGAAACTATAAACAAGTAAAGTAAATTCATTGTTCTAACAAGAAATAGTTGGAGCCTACAAATACCGGTAATGTCAACCAGCAGGACTAGCAAACCAACCTGTTATTTTTTTGTGATGGTGTTAGTGGTCTGTGTTGTGTTGATATCCTGGATTTTCATTTCCAATTTAATAGTTGAACTTGATTTTATTAAATACCTGCATTATATGTTTTCTCTTTTATGACTTTTTGGCTCACAAAGAACCAGCAGAAGTGCTTTAAGGTCCCCAGGGCCCTGTTAGTACACTGCTATTTCCAACTGTTTTGGGTTGTGGGTTTGGTTTGTTGGGGGGGGGGGTGTTTGGAAACAATGATCTAAACGTAAAATCTCTACTGCAAGCATGCAGATGACAGAGAGATTAGTAAGTACATAAATAATTAAAGAACTAAAGCAACCTGGCTACTGCTACAGAATAATCTACCAGGTTAAACAACTGCAAATCAACAAAATATATTTTATACTGACAAATTGAAAATAACACCTTTGAGATTAAAATACAACTTAGTGTAATAAAAGAATAAAAACTAAAGTTTGGAAGGTCTTCATACAGCACAACTGAAACAATATAGATTGCAAGCCCACAAATAAGCTACTGTTGGACGGGGAAGAAGTATAGCCGCAGCAGTATGGCACCATGCCAGAGCCCAACTAACCTTGGCACAATACTGCTCTGAGAGACAAGCTGGTCACAGGCAAGTGAAACTAATGTAAAATTACACTACCTCTGAAAAAGGGTTACAAATTTCTCTACTTCTGGCCAGAAGGCAGCTGTAGTGCTCTTCATGGGGACTTGGATCAGCTTGATGTTTCAAATGGAGACAAGAGTGGGTTGGTTTTTTTTCCGTGGTAGATTTAGTCAGATGAGCAAAGTTGATTCACCATGCTACAACTCGGGTACAAGAGCGAACGCAGGGGGAGGAATGGGAACGTGTGGCTGTGGCTGAAGTAAGAACAGCCCGTTCCCTTCAGCAGCAGTGCAAGCTTTGACCAGCCAATAAATAGCTACACTGCTTCCAGAACCACATCAAGAAAAACATGCCACATAGCAATGCGTGCAGACAATTGCCATAACATGTTTCTAAAAACTGTGACCAAAAAAAAAAAAAGGCAGCAGCAATACAACAATTACTGTTGTATACAAAGAGAAACTTCAAGTACAAGTGAAGAACTGGCTACACCTTTATACAATGGTAGAAGACAACCTACCAGTTTTGGCTCCCAAAGCTCAAACCACAGAGGCAGCCGTCACTTTCAAGTCTTCAGAGAGAATCTAGTCTTCCAGGCTAAACTTATACTGGAAGGAAATACCACTCTTCATTTGATACCCAGCAAGTCTAGATCACTATGTAAAAGGGATCATACGCATTCTGGTCTGACTGCTTTCAGTTTTCACATTTTATTCTTCTTTTTCCATTTCTGGGAAATGGAAAGCAGGAATAAAAGGAAAACTTAATTCCTTTAAAATTTTACATATTGGTCACCAACTACCGAAGAATTACTATTCCTAGATACCAGCCTGTGTGCATTGCTTGCCCACAGAGAGTCACGGTGATCCCCCCACATATAATCAGATGAGATGTATACTGTAGGTCTGACTGACAGGAAGGGAGGAAGGAAACAAATCATCTCCCTTTTCAGCATGCATGATGACACACCTGCTGAGATCATCTTAGCAAACTAATCATTCTGCATAGACCTCAAAAATTGATAATGTACTAGTCTCTGCTCTTTTCAGCTGTTCTAAAAAATAATTTTATTTATATAAAGTTGCCAGTCTTAAGACGCAGATAACTGGGTGAAATTTAACAGATGTGACATGCACAGTCCCAATGAGCCTAAATGGTTTATTGATCCTTCCCAGTCTTAAACATTATGAAAGCCAGACCTAGTGTTCATAGCAGACAGATCTGAATTATGATGAATCCCCAGGTGAAAATAACAATTGTGGCTAATGACAACTGGGGGGGGGGGGGGGGGTGTGCTAAAAAAAAAAATCAATGCAATATAATTTCCACTTTAACTAATTTCATTTGACTGAGCATGCAGCCAGATGCATCACAGAGTTTGAGAAGATCTTTACTGCATATATGTTTACATGAGTATATGCAGATATGTATACCATCAGGTGGAATTCATAAACCACTGATTTGTCCCATGCTTACTCTAATGACACTCATCAAAGATCTGAGTCACAGCCAGAGCCAGAGGGGACAGCAAACAACTTCTTGCATTTTTCTGAATATATGCCAGTTTGCTTTGGTTCAACATGTGCAAATAAAAAAAAAAACCAAAAACAAACCAACCAAAAAAAAAGACAATTTACATAGACATTTTGCTTGCTCCTGTTTTGATATGACTCAGGCCATGGACTGCTCTTGCTGCATTTGTACAGTATCAAGCATAACAATGTCCTGGTCATAGCAGGAATCCCTAAGGTCTAGTGTAATATATGTAATGAGTAATAATGCAGTCTCCTGCTGTTTCCTCCGTGTCTAGCTGCTACCCTGACCTTCTTCTCTTGATACTGCACATGTCAGCTGGTTCCAGTTGCTTCTGGAATTAGCATTAAAATTGCAATCCTTAGAGATTATGCTATAGTGAGAGTAATGATAATGGAGATTTTGAAATAATTTCCAGGGTTTTTTAATTGCATATTTTAAAATACAACACTTTTCCTATGACAATATGGAGCAAAGCTAAAACTTATTTAAAAAAAAAAAAAGGGAAGAAAAAAAAAGAAAAAGATTACTTTAAGAAATTTTGTCCTTACTCAGGACATACATTTCTCCATCTCCATCTCTTGTTGCCAAGACAGCCTGTGGATGTATTTGTCACAGCAATGCCATTAACAAGATTTTATTGTGAGTTTATCTTAATTGAAAGATGTTTTTCCTTTCTAAAATAACTGCTACAGACATGAAAATCCCTGCAATCTTTGATCAGATTTTAAAATGGATGACAAACTTGATCAGTTTTAAAATCTGATCAGTAGTTCTAAGATAAGTGGAAAAAACATAATACTCGATAAACAATAATTTTCAGATACTGAAGTGATTGGTTAATGAAATTTTGCATGGGCATTGCATCTTGAAGGATTCCTGTCATCCTATATGTCAAAGTTGTTTTATATATTAAATGTAATTCCTTCTATTGAACTAAACTGTGTTTTCTACATTTGTATCACCTGCCCTTTACGTGAAACTCAGTAGGAAGATATTGTCACAATAGATTTGCAAGACCATATGAAAGTTCAGGGAGAAAAAAGATTAAGAAATAGCACACAACACAGCCCGCAAAATAAAAGCCTTTTTGTTCTAAGATTAATCTTATTGTTTAAAACTCTGAAATTGAGTTTACACTGTATGTTTACAGTTTTTTCTGGTGAACATACATATATATATAGGAATCCATATAGTTGGATTCTTTTTTATATACTGATGATGCATGGAAAATATAAGGAAATACACTGATTTTGCACCACAAGCTATTAACAATGTAAAGAAATACAGTTAATTACTCCACTTTATGATTTTTTTTAACATCATCCTGATTATGTCTGCAGCATGTTAAACCTAAAACACTATTGCCTAGTTAAGTATCTAGATAGTTCTAGTAAAAAAAAAAAAAGTATACTTTAATCTGGCAAAGAAAGATAAAGTTCAATTGTTGAAAGTTGTAATTGGACAAATTCAGTCCAGAAAATATAGAGAACACTCAACAGTCTAGGAATGTAATAGATTCTCCCTCATTTTAAATCTTTTAATTAAGACTGGATGTCTGTCTGAAAGATATGCTCTAGCTCAACCACAAATTGCAGGTTGGATGTCAAAATTACTGAATGAAATTAAGGCCTGTGTTATGCAGGAGGTCCATTCCTGGTCTACATTTATACTGAGATGAAAGGCACTCTAAAACTAAGTAGCACTTAATTTGATTTCTGTGAATTTTTAAGTCAATGCATGTTCTTGGGGGTCAGAAAGAAAGAATGCAGGCACACAGACTGCAGTCTCTTTCTTCTAAATGAAGAGGGTAATTTGCCTTTCTTGTAGGACAACACTTTTCTAACTATAGTAGTAGTACCTATGCTCTAGAAAATATGCCAGTGCATTAGAAAAACTCAATTATTTACAGTATTTTTAAAATAGGGATAAATGTTACTTACTTAACTGATTTGTCATCTTCTCATTCAGACGCCATCTCAGCTTACTATTCTACAGTGCTGTGGAACAGCTTAGAGTAGTATTACTACCATTAAAGATCAAGGGATTTTTACCACTTTAAATACCTACTAGTAGGTATGCATTTTCCTTCCGATTAATACAAAATGGAATTAAACCTGATTTTTAATAAATGCATGCAAACCAGTTTTTGTGACATGATATAAAGTTTTTATAATCTCTTCATATATAGTACTGGGTGTGTTCCAGAGAGAACATTCCACACAATAACTCAAAAGTACCTCAACAAACTGATGCGAATGTAAGGGCAGCAATAAAAAACACACTTAAAGACTTAGAGGGACAGTTTATGCAGAAGTACGCAGACATACTAACTTTTCCCTTTGCTAAGACAAGATGAAACGGAACTATCGTGGAAACTGTCTCTGGGTATCAAGCGCAGAAAAGAGAGGGTCTGCTTAGACTGTACAAGTCTAGTAGCCTTATTTACACTGATAGTCACGCTGAGCTTTGAACTTTAAACTGAAGCTCAGAACTTGCGTACGTTATTAAACACGGGCTATGGAGCACGGAGCCCCTCAGACACTGCAAGGCCAGAAATGAGACGGGCTGGGCTGACTCAGCGCTACGTGCTGTGCTAATAGATGCCCTGAAGCTCACGGGGTTACTAAACCCTTCCCTCCCCCTCCACTCCTGTTCCTCTTCCTAGCGGGCTGGCACCAGGCTGGCAGCTGCGGGCAGCTCAGCCCTATTCACCTGTCAGAAGGCTGTGGAGCCAGGATGAGCAACACCAGCCTTGCAGGGAAAGGCGGGCTGCTTCAGAGGAGACCTTGCCCACGTACACAGCAGCACTCCGGAAACAAACAGCTCAGGATAACCTGTTCTCCCAGGTTAACTTCCCATGCTGCTTGCCAGCCTCTGCAGCAGTGACAGGTGCTCGCCTGCGCCCGAGACACTGCAGCCCAAAAGCCCTCCTTTCCATCCTGTCCATTCAGGGTTTTATCCTCCTGCTTCCCAGCTCCAGTCTCTAATTGATGCTTAGCGTATCAACTTTTTGATATACACTGGAGCACAGAGAAAGGGAACCTTCTGTCTGAACAAAAGAATCAGAGAAAGAAAGAATAAGGTTTAGCGTTGACTCTGCGTACGAGTCCTCAGGCCTGGTCCAGCCCGTGCGGACATGCCATCCGTAAAAGCCTGGCTGCACTCGGTGGATTATCAACACCTCACATCCCGGCACTGTCTTTAGCGTTGGCAGCCTGTACCAAACAAGGCTTTCGACCCGTGCGAACCAGCCTGCCAGGAGCTATAAGCCCTGCACAGAGAACATCTTGCTCCTGCTGACACAGATAACTCTTTGCAGCTCAAGGGTGGTATGTTGGAGTATGGTCATTCTCCAAATAGGGTCTTTTATGTAAAAGCAAGAGAATCAAATAAACCGCAGCAAATTAAAAAAAAAAGGGGGGAGGCAGGGAGGAAGACTGAAACTATCAAATAATGTGCAATTAGCTTGTGGAAAGCTCTTCAGTGATGTGAAAGATGCACCGATGTTTAAGTAATTTAAATGTTAACTTAATTACTCTCCTTTGGGAAGTAACTGCATTGGTGATGGGATGATCTAACAAGTTTCCCTTCTCTGTGAGCATTTGGAAGGAAAAGCACTTTATTTTAAAACGCTTACTTGCCAGTGCTATGACATTATCACCTCTGATCTTTCTTACAATACTAGCACCATTTCCCTATTCCTACTCAACTTTTAACTAAGATGTCAAAGCTGTAATTTTCATCAATGAATAAAAACACAATACATTTTTAAATGGCAGAATTACCCATTAACTTCACAGACTTTCTTATCTACTACTGAATGACCATCCCTGAGCTGTCTAACTGAGATCGCCTTAGGGAGTTGCTCTGCTATCAGCTGAAGTAGCAGAAGTCTTTGAAGTCATTCTCTTGTAAGGTCAAGTTAAAAAGAAAACACTGCTTCCAAGGAATTCTAATTACAGTATTTCATTTCCAGGAACATAGTTTTATACTGACCCAACAGTTCAAGGTACACACATCTTTTTCTTGTCACCATGATAAATTAATAAAGCAAAATATATATTTTAAATGTTTCCCACAGAAGAAGGTTTTAAATATGTGGTTAAAAAAAACAACCCAAGGTCAGAAATCATCTCCAATAAAACAAATTAAACTTTAATGAGGATTAAAACCCAGGTCATTCATCCGCTTTGCAGTTCTATTTACAGTGTGTCTACATCGACTATTTACTAAATTGTGTATACAAACAGATTAATGGGAGTGGAAAAGAATACAATAAAATCAGTAACAAGGAGAATGTCAACAGTTCGGGTTACAGCTTTTGTTGCTGTAGCTAAATACAAAACAGCTAAATAGGTTGTGTAAAGTTTTATTTCTTTATGAAAGGCTGCTTTGCCCTTATTTTTAACTACAGTCAGATAATGGAAATATGTCTCTTTCACTAAAATCTATGTACTTTAGTTTGACAGTTTGGAAAACATTTTAGCATTTTGCCTTTCTGGAGAGATCAAGGAAAAACTCTGTTCATTAAATCTCCAGAAAGGCAGTCACAAAGCAATGACTTTGTGTGGACAGGAAATAAAAGTTCTAGTGAACAGAAATAAAAGTTCCCTGAGAAAACATTACTACTGTTCAGAAAATGTTGTCCACCAACTTTAAAAAAATTGATTCGGTGTCATATACTTCACAATCAATTTTATGAATATGGCACAAGTACAAAGACGACTGAACTAAGCCTACACAATAGTAATCTACATTGTTTACATTACAAGACTGCATTCTAATTTTTCTACAGGGAGCACTTAGTGTTAAATTATAAAGCAATAATTTTTTACACAAAAATCCTACTGGGAAATGATATAACCCAAGCATTACAGAAGCAGCATGTCTAACTGATTAATTATACCAACTTAAGAATTCCAAGTTGCCTGTATTTAACTGACTGGGAAAGGCACATTTCATTGTATTTTTAATGCTGTATTAATCTCCAATATTTCAATTACGCAGACAGTCAAATTAAACATTTTGGAACAGCTCAGTGATATATCTTAAATTTGTGTTAAAGACATTCCTCGCTATGAAAGCTTAAGTATTCATTAGGAATTCAGGTGCAATAGAAAGGACTGATTAATTAAAAGACAAAAGATATTTGGTTTTACTACTTTTTGAATGCCGTTAAAGAAAGCCTTAGGAGGCAATGGGATGAGCTAACTTGGTTTGCCACCTTGTTTAAATGACACATTCTGCTGAGCAAACCCAGCTCCCCAGCAATTCTGCCTCACTCCCACCATTCTTCTGGTCTTAAAACTTGCATCAACCTCGGCATAATGAAGTCATTTGTGTTTCTGTAGCTTTAAGAACAAAACTTCTCTTTATTGTCTTACTGGGTAAAATGGGCTTGGATATCAGCAGGCATCCTTCTCTAACAATGACATGTGTAGAAGACCTACAGGACAGCACTGCAGAATCTGTATCACTGAGTGAGCAACGTTAGAAGTAGACAATGGAGGAAATGAACAAGAAAATGGGACATGTTTAGGAATCTCCATTTCTAAAGGCATTTTCCTACATGTTCATGGACCCCGGTGTAAATAGTCCACTAATCATAAATTCTCCACAAATTCTGACTTGAGCAGGTGACAATATTTACCAGCTATGAAATTATTCATATTGTTTAGATATGCTCATGTGTGTTTAGGAACCTACTAATCAACAAAACATATTTGAAGACTAGTATTTCGTAAAAGAATAGCAGAAAGAAGACCAACATAAACAGGAAATTTCCATCAGCTTTATAAAAACAATAGCCCCCTTCATCTCTCTTCCCCAAATCCCTGCCCATACTGCTCTCTCAACTAAATAATTCATTAAATATATCCACATTTAATCCAACTTTGTCATAAATTCAAAAACCTTGGTTGTCTCCTGAAATTTCTTAAATACTTTAATCAATAAGTCTGGCAGGGTTTTAGCTGGAGATTGAGCTTTGCCATCACAGTTCAGAAAAGATGTCAGCTAACTCTGTAGTGTTAAAAAGAGACCAGAAAAGGATAACCAGAAGGTCTAGATGTGTCCTCAGAGGAAATGGAGCAACAGTGCTCTAAAGAATGGGTAAGACTGAAAGGGAGACATGATAAAAGTCCTTGTTTATGTAAAAATTCCTTTCCTGTAACTTAGTGATGTATCAGACACATTTCAGTTTCTTAAACACTGCTGAGAAGTTTGACTTGGACATAGTTATCTGTTGCGAGATTTGGGAGCAGACTTGATGTGAGTGGTTGAAGAAAGGTTATCTTACAACTCCTGCATCTTATTACAAAGCATGTCTCTGACTCGCATGCAAAATATGAAGAGCAAAATTATTGTACAGCCAAAATTATGTTGGATAACATCCTCAAGTATCAAAACCTATGCTTTTGATCTGCTTAATTTCAATCCTTCAAGTTTGAACTTTCTGTCATGAAGACAGATGATCCCTTGAGGCTTGTTCTTTCTGGAGGTAGGGATTAGAAGAATGATATAACAAATCTTGAACCAAAATTGCTGCCACAGCATGAATTAAACCTTGGTATTGTGTAATGCAGAAACTGTGATTTCTGTGCCATTTTTAAGTGGTGTTCGTATCTTTACTTTGAATCACAAACTGAAAAAAAATTACCTAAACCCCTTTTTTTAACAAACAAGTCACTGATAGAGGCAGTCCCAACTTCCATGAACTGCATCCCACAATTCTTTGCAATTACTCCAAGTAAACTTAGTTTTGTCTGTCACGATAGTATCTGGAGACAGGAGACTGATTTTTTTTTTTCTTTCTTTTCACTCAGTTTTTTTAATTTATTCTGGATGAACATGGAAGATATGTCAGCAAGTTAACATGTTAAATGCTAATTTCAGAGGTTTCACAATAGTTTGCAAAATCACTATATTGAAAGGTTTAACAAGTTTTATGTAGAGAGATATGTAATGCAGCAGACTGGCAGGGATGAGAATTCCAAAGACTTTCTTCATATTACTAGACGTTATCACAAGGAATAAATCTTTCCATTTCGGATTTGCATGCACATGTGCATGTGTGTGCGTGATTATAAAGTCCCAAAACATCAGTAGTATGATGATGGAAAAACACAGGACTGGACAAATACGCCTAAATGAACAATATTTATGTGAATGGTAGAGTCAAAATTACCTGAAGAAGCTAGCTCTTGACAAACATAGCTCCCTACTTGGATTCAGAGGGCTATTCCAATGAGGCCCTTCTGCATCCAAACACAACATGTTTTCATTGGGCATTTTCTTCTTTATTGCTAGTATTTGATAAAAAGGAATTCATAAGAATAACCAGGTCAAATACGGTATTTGCTGCACCATCATTTCCGCAAGAGGGATAAGAGAAACACTGTCTGTCGTTTTGCCTAATGCATAACATAAAGACACTTCAATGGTAAAGGCGCTACAAAAACATATAGAGGGCAGAACTGTTCAATATCGGAGTCTTAAAATATTGCCATTGCTGCAGGGGATATTTCCACCCTACAGGATGCTGTCTGTAAGAACAAGTTCCTACACAGTTCCTACCTATTATACCTGCAGGACATAATGAGATTTGAAAGATTCAGTGTTGTGTGAGTGATGCTTTTAAATAGAAGTAGCTTTCCTAAACAAGCAAGGTTTATATGCATAGATTGCCCATCTGTCTGCTTACCTGTCTCCTTCTAATAACTTTGTGGAATACAGTCACTTTCAACCAAATGTAACATCAGGCTATGGTCTCCGAGATAATTACACTCCTACAAATTCTGTGAAAATGAGCAGCTAGAGCCAGAAGAGTCTAAATCAGTGTTTCCAGCAAGAAAAAGACAATCAAAGCTTCTAGGCAGGAATTGGCTCACCAATCAGCATAAACGCACATTAACCACAGTAGCCCCACGGTTTACCTGAGCATCACAGACTACATAGAAATTAAGTGGGGTTACATGCGTACCTATCCATACTTTGAGAAAGAATCAGGAAAGAACCATCAGAACTTGTTTTACCCTTTGAACAGTATTTTCACCTTTGACTGCCTGTAGATTTTGGGTTTTAACAGAAGAACTCCAGATATCAGGACAGAGCATTCCAGTGTGCAACCCTAATGTTAGGAAAGCTTTCCATGATGCTCCTCTACAGCCGCCACAGAGAGGTAGAAAATATCTCTGACCCACTTCTCCTCCCAGCCCCTTCCTCTGTTGCTGTAAGAAGCTCAGCTCCAGGCATAGTGACAGTCTATGGAAAATGGAAGGTACCATTATATAAATATAAGATATTCTTGACATTTCAAAAACATCATCAAACCAATACAACAGTAAAAACATTTTGGGTTTAATGGTTTAACTGCTTTGTGTTATTCATGTGCTGTAAATGATACCGAGTTTCAATGAGCAAATGAAATGAGAAAGGACTGGACAACAAGGAAAATTTGCATAATTATACATACGACAGTCCATATCTACCTAGCCTGGTTTTCCATTTCTCCTAATTAAAAGCAATGAATCAGGACGGTTTATTGCCGTCTTTTGCTGTGCGTTTTTTTTCTAAAGAAGAATGTTATGATTTATCTTCACCGCCAATTAACAACTGGACCTCGAAAGGGCATCTTCTGCTACAAAGTTTGATTTCAGATCTGTTCCAAAGCCTGTAACAAAAAGCCTGCAGATTGAAACCTTGCTTACATTCACAATGTATAGCAACAGGACTGCTAGAGGTCACAGAATAGAGATGGTTACATTTTATTATACAAGAAATGAATAATAGTGAAACATCAGATTTGAGTAAAAGCATCATTTGCTTTTTTGCATGTTAGGCTCTGTCTTTCCAAAAGACTATGTAAGAGATACCCATAAACTAGCCCTGAATCAAATGGTCCTGCCAAGCCCTCAGTGTAACACACTACTGAGATGCCAGTTTGGGTCTTGAAAGCAAGAGTATGCCTCATCACTGCAGTACTCTGCCCACAAGAATAATTGTATCATCTCCATGAGAACACAGCTTATTTTAAGGCCATACGATACAATAATTGCTGGCTGTACTGTGCCCCACCACACAGACATACAGAATGCTATTCAAGGGTTTTTTTCTCTATTGGGTTTGCGTGGCAACATTTTGGTAGTGGGGGGGGCGGCGGTTACAGGGGTGGCTTCTGTGAGAAGCTGCTAGAAGCTTCTCCTGTGTCCAACAGAGCCAATGCCAGCTGGCTCTAAGACGGACCTGCCGCTGGCCAAGGCTGAGCCCATCAGTGATAGTGGTAACGCCTCTGTGATAACATATTTAAGAAGGAAAAAAAGTTGCGGGAGACACAGAAACTGCAGCCGGAGAGAGGAGTGAGAACATGTGAGAGGAACAACCCTGCAGACCCCAAGGTCAGTGAAGAAGGAGGGGGAGGAGATGCTCCAGGCGCCGGAGCAGAGATTCCCCTGCAGCCCGTGGGGAAGACCATGGTGAGGCAGGCTGTCCCCCTGCAGCCCAGGGAGGCCCACGGTGGAGCAGACATCCACCTGCAGCCCAGGGAGAGAGGACCCCACGCCAGAGCAGGTGGGTGCCCAAAGGAGGCTGTGACCCCGTGGGAAGCCCGCGCTGGAGCAGGCTCCTGGCAGGACCTGCGGATCTGTGGAGAGAGGAGCCCACGCTGGAGCAGGTTTTCTGGCAGGACTTGTGACCCCATGGGGGACCCACGCTGGAGCAGTCTGTTCCTGAAGGACTGCACCCCATGGAAGGGACCCATGCTGGAGCAGTTCGTGAAGAACTGCAGCCTGTGGGAAGGACCCACGTTGGAGAAGTTCATGAAGGACTGTCTCCCGTGGGAGGGACCACACGCTGGAGCAGGGGAAGAGTGTGAGGAGTCCCCCCTGAGGAGGATGAAGCGGCAGAGATAATGTGTGATGAACTGACCATAAACCCCATTCCCTGTCCTCCTGTACCGCTGGGGGGGTAGGTAGAAAATCCGGGAGTGAAGTTGTGCCTGGGAAGAAGAGAGGGGTGGAGGGAAGGTGTTCTGAGATTTGGTTTTATTTCTCATTACCCTACTCTGGTTTGATTGGTAGTAAATTGAGTTAATTTTCCTCAAGTCGAGTCTGTTTTGCTTGTGACAGTAATTGGTGAGTGACCTCTCCTGTCCTTATCTCGACCCAAGAGCCCTTTGTTGTATTCTTCTATCCCCTGTCCAGCTGAGGTGTGTGTGGGGAGGGTGATAGAACGGCTTTGCTGGGCACCTGGCGTCCAGCCAGGGCCAACCCCCCACATCTTCTTAATCCATATTTCATTTTAACCATAATTAAGCAATTCACATAAATAATAGAAAATAAGAATAGGAGAAAACGATTTCAGTCAAGTTTAATACTTGTGATACTAATATCCTCTTAAGATTACAGATACAGTTTGATTCAACTGTTGAACAAAAACACTGCTTTACAGCCCAGGAAAAACTACCAGCTTAAAAACATCTCTGGAGTAGCACTGTTTGTTTTTTTTTTTTAGCTACATGAGAAAAAATTGTATCTGGACCTCATGCTATATTTAATTAACTTTTAAAATTACTTTTAAATATGCAGAATTTCTACCGTGGCAATGACTCGGAAATTTATATTGTTAAAAAATACCGTGAACTTAGATTGAAGCAGTAAAATTACTTTCCCTTTTAGTGCTACAGCATCTGAAAAAAAACTGTTTCAAGAACTTGCAATTTTACCATGCCAATACACTTCTGAAGAAATCAAGATTAAAGCAGAATACAGTAAGTAGCCAAAAGAAGTGAATTTGCTCAAGGTGCAAAAAGATCTATGTTTCTCATTTAGGCAAACACAGAGTTCATTTTCCAAGTCCCTTAATGAGTAAGCGTTCAAGGAGCTGAATGTAGTTTTAGTCATTTGACTCTGGTTACAGTCAAGCAGAGTCTTGTTGCTAAAATCTCAATTACCACTTTGAGAACTGAAGTGTTGATGGAAGCTTTGTTTATGCCGTGTGTCTATAGCCAGATACTTTCTTTATGGAACAAGTAACTTGGATCCAAATGACAGCAGAACAATGACCTTTTTTTTTTTTTTTTTTTCATAAACCTCTTGGTGATAGCTTTTGAACTACTCCAGTCAATGCTAAATATCTCAAGATAAATTCTAATCCAGGATACAGAAATGTAGAAGTCACACTGACTTGATGAAAAGGCTCCCAAATTACTAAGTTGGAACATCATTTTTGCTCCTGGTCCGTCTTGAACGGAAAGCTTTAGCAGTGGCAGTGGTCAACTCCAAACATGTGGGGAAAAGCTCCCTGCTGAATTTAATACAGAGTATTTGTGAGTTAAAAAATAACTCAAAATATGTACTTTACACCACCCCAAACACAAAAGGCTAAAATAGACAGTAACTACAGTACTTGACTACTTATCAATTTAGCAAATATTTCTACAGCAGTGCAATGAAATTAAGTATTTGGCATTTTATCTTACTCCTCAGATGAACAAATTAGGATGATTCCAAAAAGCAAAATTACTTTCACACAATTTCTTATGAGATACCAGTGATTGTTTAAGTACTGCTATAAAATGCATTCTCTTACTCAGACTTTGTAGAGTGATAAAGATAAATGGACATAGACAATAGCTAAAAACAGCTGAGCTGTGTCTAACAGATATATAAAAATATATACACATACACACAGAGAAATATGCAGACATATGCATATACAAAGAAAGCAAGTTAGCTTTATGTGGTTGTGTGCTACTACCTACTGCCAAAATAATAATAAAGTAACCAAACATTATACTTGTTTCGTTAGAGAGAAAATTTGCTGCTTTTTCCCTCCCTCACTCTTCCAAAAGAACAAGTGCACAAACATACACCACAAAAACCAAACATCTATTTTTTTGTGTATTTGGCTCTACAGACAAAACCTGTTTGCAGACCTGTGATTTGAGATTGCCTGTGACTGGATATAGTAAAACAGCAGTAGTAAAAAAAAAAAAAAAAAAATCTACACATCATCAGGTATACGATATATTAGAACTGTAAGACAGAAAAGAAAATATAACTATAAAGGACAATGGGATGCCTAGACTGATGCTTTGGAAATACCTGATTTATTTTTAACTCCTCTTTGACATCTACTGTTTATATAGTCAGAGTATTTACTACCAAATTAGGATGGGGTTTTCAAAAGCTCTCAATGTTGGTTAAATCTGCTACCACTGAAGTTAATGGGGGCCAGATTCACAGATGGTGTAAATCGGCTTAATCCCATCAAATCCAGCTTTGAGTGTTTTATCACTAACTTCACTGAGTACAGATTAGGCCATTGCCGAGTCTTTTGAAAATCCCACTCCTTAATTCTTCTGCACACAGTAAATGTAAAGACCTGTAATTAAAAAAAAAAAAAAAAAAAAGGAGAAAAAATTCTAGGTAAAATGAGGCTACTAGGTCCAGAGGAGTCCACTTGTCCTCTCAATGAACATCCCAGCTGAGGCCTGTAATCCCAGTTTTCAAAGACACACAACCTGTACATATTATTAAAAAGACTCCTGGTTCTTTCTAAGGGAAGTAGTAATATGCTGACTAATTCACAAGCAGCTACTCACTTGTGAACTAAATATTCTCAAAGCTCTTTGATAAAATCAGGGGAGGCCAACAACAGTTACAGTAGCTAATTTTTATATTATCTTCATCTGAATCAAATTAAGACTTTAATTATAATGTATTCATCTGATGAAGCAAGTGTACAACCGAAAATATTGGTTTGGTTAGCTTGCCGTCAATCTTAAGAAGTTGTAAATCCCTCTGTAAATAATACATTGAAAGCAAAGAAAAGGACTTTTTGCCGTAACAGCAAGAGGGATGATATACTCTGCAAGGGTATCAACTTTTAAGGGTATAAAATTCATAGTGTATAAGGTTAAGTGAACATTGCATGTGTACCTGTTAATTTTCACTTCTATACTGTAATAACAAATCCACTAGCTTCAGCTATGCCAAAACATTTCCATTTGTTAGAAACAGTTTTGTACCATAGACAACGAACTGGAGAGACTGAACTGCTGAAGCACCAAAACGTCAAAGAACTGATTAGGTAACGTGATCAGAGGTCTCTATCGGGTAGTTTGTATTTCACACTGTTTGGAAAAGCAAACCCCCTTTTTGCAGTCACTTCCCACCTTGTTTGCAAACCCATGCTCTATATGTGGCAATCATTTTCAGCTTAAGTATTACACTAGAGTCCACCAACTAGATTTGGAGTAAGTGTGGGGTTTGTACCATCTCATTTAGTGCTCAGTGGCGCTCTCTGAAGATATTCTGATGTTACAGAGCCAAAGAGGAAAAGAAAGAAAGAAAATAAAATGCATTTGATCAGCTGTGTATCAGGGAATAGTCTAACCTCCTGGCTGACTATGTAGGTGAACAGACAGAACAGTCATTGACTGAAGGGTCTGGGTTATGAGAAGGCTAAAGGCAACACAAGCAACTCTGCTCTCCCCAGGGCCCCTGAAGGAATTGTGAGGAACTCCCAGAGCTTGCTCTCTTGGGAAAAGCATACTATTAAAATTGTAAGCATTGCAAGCCAGTATGTTTTCCTGCAGTTACAAGCACATTGTTGCTGTTCTGCACACCTTTCTTACACTTCTGTGACATTTTCTCCGTGCCAAATGTCTCTAAACAAAGTGAAAAAGTTATGCGCATGTGTTGGAGGTTTCCATGTTATAAAGACACAGAACATGATAGGAAAATTATTTCTCACATTTTTACACTCATTCGGTTAAACACTGTCAAAAAGAGTCAATGGCATATCGTCATGTCTTTGGCACAGAAAAACAAAGTACTTCTTAACTGAAAACATGAAATAACAATTTCAATTTCGTTATTTTTGAGACTGGAACCTGTCCCACAACCTGTTTCACAACTGGAATCAGATATTTAGAAAGACTCTGCCCTCTTTATCCCCTCGTGAGTTTAGTCACACAACTGAAGGGTACACACATGGACCACTTTTACAGTTTTATTATGACAACAATAGTTCCAAGTGCTATTCTTTATGATAACCTTAACTTTTGAGGGCCCTTAACATCTTACTCCTCCATCAGTCTTCTGTTTAATCAGTATTTCCTTTACTCCATTTTTCCCTGCAGACATCTAACCCTATGATTTCTAAATAGCATCCCTGTAACAGTAACACTTCCCACAAAACTCTCCAAGTCACAAAGCAGTTTTATCAAAGTTGTCCTGTTGCAATATTTACACAGAACTCTAAAAACGCTAGCCTGCGGATCGGCTGTCATCATCACTTACCATTTACTCTTTATTAGCTTATATTCCCTCTGGCTCTTTTTTCTTTGCCCATCTACTATCTCACATCATAGACCTACCTGCACTGTGCGTGGTATCATATACAGCACACACTGTGTACATTTTCTTCTCCTCCTGTTTTCCTTCTCTATTTAGCAACTGAAATGACTGAACTACAGCAACTGTTTATTGCAGTGTTAATAAATGATAGATGCAAGCACCCCTCCCAAAAGCAAGAACCATCTTTAACACACACATTGAAAAGGCATTATCTAACCTTTCAGCAAGTTAAAACTTCTGAAACTTATCATACAAAGAGGTCATACAAAACTAGAGCAGGGAGAGGTGTTTGGTGTTCATTTGTAAGTGTACCTTTGCACTTAATTCCAGCGAGTAACAGACTCCTTGAAATTGTGCTTTCAGATCTCATGTTCTGTAGCAACACATAGTAATGATCACTCAATTTCTTTCTTCTTTTCATTCCAGGGAAACAGCGAAGAGGGACAAATCTAGTTGCAAAGGAATCAAATAAGACCTCTTCCATGATGCACCCCTTGATAACTACATGTGTTCCAAAGCTGCTTAGAAAAGGTGGGATTTCAAGAGAAGATTGTTGAAGGTTGCTCTCCATAGGAAAACGTAAGTACAATAAACTCCACTACAGTGTTCATAGGGATTTACATACAAAATCCAGAAGAGAAATTAAAAAAAAAAAAAAAAAAAAAATCCCTCTCAGGCGTTAAATCTTTAATCCTTGATTATTTGTCCAGCAAGGTGACAGATGGCAAATCTACTGCTATTATTAAAGCTCTTCCTCTGCATTGGCATCTGTTTTCCCTGGGGTAAGTAGAACAAGGGAGTTTGCCTGCCTAACCAAATCAGCCAAGTCTAGTTATGACTCCTTTCAGTACATTAATACTGCACAGAACTACATATCCTCACATTGCCTTCTAGCATCATGCCTGCTAGTTATATATTAGGTTGTCATGATATTCTGTTCCAGTCTTTGCATAAAGGAGAATCTAAACCGGTATTAATTTACACCTATCTACGTATTTCTAGTACATAAATAGGCATCAAATATTAGCAATCCCAGAGAACTGCAATTGTAGTCATGGAAACAAGATCCAAGCATCAATTTGAATTTGGAATTCAAAATGAATGATCATTAGAAGGAAGGCAGTATTGACAAACTCTTTGATACAGCTGTGTGTTCCTGCAAGCATATCTAATCCCCTATCACACAGACCTAGACTGAGTCCTAGATAAAAATGAAGCTGCAAGGATATCTGCATCTATGCATGGGCAATCTGGGGTGGGGGCAAGAGGGGTGGCTCAGATATTCAGAATGCTGCATTAATGACAGAGTAATTGCTCAATAAAAAGAATATTCCTGAAGGTACTAGCAGTTACCTGTGACATGTAACAAGAGTTTGCCATCCAGCGTACAAGAAACAAAAGCATATTTTTTTTTCATGTAAACAATGTAAAACATCCAGGGTAACAAAGGGAACTTGCTGAGCTTTCCCTCATAGTCAATCCTTTTGATTTTTTCAAGCATATGTAAACTCTAAGTGGTGTCTGGCAGGAACATGGGACAGTTCTGTTTTCTATTGTTTCAGAAGGAGAAATGATGACCTAGTTCAGAACTCCAACAGCTAAGGCTTTTGGCTTCTCTAAAACCCTATTACATTCTTCCCTTCAAAATATAAAAGTTAAATTTTGCTCTAAATGATGTTTAGCAACATTTTGCATTTCCTGGAAATTTTATTCAAATTTTAATGGAAATACTTTCCATTACTAAATGTGGAATGTTAGACTAAAATGATAAACTAAAAGATAGTAAGCTTTGAGACTGTGATGATTATTATATGCATAATGCTATATATCCATACACCCCCAATGATAATACCATAACCTACTTTGCAGAAATAAACAACTAGTATTCAATGTATAAAACCACTACTTTTTTTTTTTTTTTTTTTTTTTTTGGCAAGGGTGGGGAGGCACATGGGCAAAGATTGTAATTGATTCAGATTACTTCCATTAACTGCTTTTTACAAACGATTTCAAACAAACCAAATAAAGACAAACAGGAGAAAAGAAGCCATCTGCACAATTAAATGGTCAGTCAGCACATTTAGATTATATAAGCCATATTACTGAACAATGTAAACACTTATCTTCCCAAGCTGACATCCTGGCAAAAAAATCCCCACATCTTTCATGTGTTGAGGTTAAAGTTTCTGTGAAGTGGTATACCTTGCTCTAGAGAAGGGGGCAAACATATACTTTACCTATTAAGAAGAAGTGGGAAGGAAACAGACCCTCTCAGTGGTGTTCTATTTGTGAGCAAGATTAAAAAGGAGGAAGCTTAAAACATGAAAAATGCAGTAATCAGGATCTTGTCTACCACTCCCCCCCCCCAACTTGGTACACATGTGAGTTAAAAGACAAGCAAGAAGGAAGAAAAATGTATGTGATAACAGAAGGCAGCTACCCGTTGAGAAACATGCACATTTACTGTCTCGTGAAAAAACTCATTAATTCTGAGAAATATTTTTGGCAGTCAGGTTTTCTGAACTTCTTAATTATGGACAATTTGCTTTCTCCTGCCACCTAGATTATTAAACTGGCTGATGAGTTAGAATGAGCCTTTTGGCCTTTTGAATATAGAAAAAAAACTATTAAACAGTATGACTCAGGCATGTACCGTAATTTTTCCAGCAACAAAACAAAAGGTCAAAGGCTGAGCTTAGAATTGACAGGTTAGCTGTGCTGTAAATCAATACTAGCCTTTGTTGACCACAGCAATCGCTGTATGGATAAAGGTCAAATCATTCAGAAGGCTCAAAGAATTGTAATGAAACCTCGTGCTTAAATTCTTCCGTTTTTCTACATTCCCAAAATATACTTCTCCTGAATTAGTCCTTTACTGAACAGAAAGATGAAGTGATAAACTATAAATCATCAGGTTACCAGTCATACATGGGAGCGAGACAGAAATCATCATCCATAAACTCCAAAAGTTCCCCTGACACCAGAAATTAAGACGATGATGCCTTTCCCTGCTGGGCTAAGAGAGTGATTACTAGTGCTGTGCTAGTGCTGTAAAATACCACTTAATTTGGAATTCACCATGAGACTACTAATTGGGTCAATAGCCAGAAAGTGAAAGTCAGCATTGACAGTCTGCCACTCAAGCATGCTTTTGCTATCTGCTTAGAGAAATTTTATGCATCTGAAAGAAGCCGCTAGCAATGGGATGCAGCTGCAGTTACACGAGGAGAAGCAATGACCGGAGCAATACTAGCTGAACCTGTGTGGAAGGATGTGGGGTCTTTACACTGCAAACCCTTCTAGTACCCAGCTAATGTTTTCTATAGCACTGCCTCCCTGATCATCCCATCACAAAGCAGTGCTCTGAGCCAGGTCAAACAGGAGAAAGTTCAGGGCTAGGCTAGAAGACAGCATTTATTTTGAAAATAGAACTGTCCTTTGTAAGACAGAAACATGTTCATTTTCTACACTGAAAAGACAGAGCTAATTCATGCAGATCTTTTGGAACAGACAGATCTTATCTTGAGATCAATTGCTGTAAATAATTAGATAAAATTAAACCATAAAACATTTAATTATATAACCTTCAGAAAGTCATCACTGGTTCTTCTATTGGCACAAGTTCTGTAACTGGCATTTCCAGTGTTTACTTTGCAAATGCTTTCACAAAGGTAGTGCCTTGTCTGATCATTTCTTTTGATCTATTAAAGTTTTATTAGTATCAACAATTTTTTGCTACTGACTTAGCATTCTGATTAGTTACCACTCAGTTTCTTCCCTATGGACAGATTCCTATTAGCAAGACTGTAAGCCACTTTGTCACTACACTGCAGGGGAGAGAGAGGCTTTCTCCTGTATTTCATCAGCTTGGTAATCACAGATTTAGGATTCAGAAGAAAAGACAAATGCTTTTCTCTCAGTTTTGATGAAGGTCAGCAGCAGGAATTTGTCCCTTCCTGGCAAGTCCCGTACTATTACTATTTTACAGTTCAGTGGAGTCAGTCAAGAAAGGTTAAAAAGTCTGAGGTTCTCTCTGGGGTCAGAAACATCAAGAAGCAAGTAACCCCCATGTAAGCGCATGGTCTTACCATGAGGTCTCAAAAGCTCTCCTCCCACTGCTTTGTTCTGGTTTAATGCATTTCTGCCTATCCTGTCAATATAACATAAAATGTTTGTATGTCTTTCAGGAATGTTATCTCTCTTTATAGCAAAACTGTGTCTGAAATACAATTCTGCATGCAACCTGATTCAAAGGTCATACCCTTATATAAAACTATCAAAAAGATTTAAACAAACCTCTTAAGCTCAGTCTTTACGTGTCATGTGCCCTGGTGGAATCACTGCATTTTCCTCCTCATTTAAAAAACAGCAACAAAATTCCTAACCTGGCTGTAGGATGGGTCTGTCAGTTCATGACAGACATCATGCATAGATTACGTTAAAATGGAAACATTCATTTAAAATGGACAGGCACTATTTAAAAAAGAAGAAGAAAAAAATCTTCCTGCGGTTTTCCAAAAGCATTCCAACAAGGTTACTTACATTGCTTTGAAATTGGTTTGAGTTATGGGAAGGCCACAGCCTGAGACTGGCAGCTGAGACAGCAACAGAGATGAAAGTTTTTTAGCTTCCAGATTCAAGGGGGAACACAGCTGCTACAGCTGGTCCTCTCAGATCTCAACACTTACTATAGCGATCAAGAAAGCGATAATGTTTTATGCCTCCGTTTGAAGAAAGCATTAATAAAAACAGTCCTTAAATAGAATGAAAAAAATCCAAAATAATTAATCAAACACTAAGCTTTTAGCTCTGAAAGTTGAAGTGGGCTGATTTTAGGGAAACTGGGTTCTGTTACATACTGAATTACCACCTCTGCCTGAAACTGCCATTGGTGTGAGTCAATAGTAACTTTTTTTTTTTTTTGAACAACAGTCTTTTTTTTTGGAACAACAGTCATTTGTTTATGTTAACCCCACAAACGATTTTAATTGATATAGAGCAGCATATATATGAAATATATTATAGAAGTTTCTTGTAGAATGCAAGGGGAAAAAAAATATAATATTAATAACATTAAATGTGGACCAAGGCAGATATAATGGGAGATTGTGATACGAAGCACATTTTCAAAGAAAAACAGCAGCAATAACCTAAGTGGAAAGGACTGGAGATCTTTAAGATCACTGTTCAACAGTGATTGTGTGAACAGTGACTGTTCAACAAATAATTGTGTGATACTCATCATTCCCCTCTGGGAACATCATGACAAAGCTGGGGGGTGGGAGAAAGAAAACACATAAATATGGATTTTGGAGAAAATAAGCATCTTATTGCATGTAATTTCAACAACACTGCTAATTTCAGAACTTATCTACAAAGAAGTACTGGTTTTAAAACAAAATGGTAGCATGGTTACAATTGTTGTTAAAGTATTCAAGTCTATTTAACCAACATGAAAATTCATATTATTTTAACTGAATTCATCCAGATCCTGGAACAGAAAGTAACTTTGTTAAAGTATAAAGGAAAGTACCAAACCAGAAACTCAAATGCAATATTTCAGGATTGGTTTACAGAAAGGTCTCACTTCCCAGCTGAGAACAATAAAATAATGATGATGTGTCCTGGTTTCAGCTGGGATAGAGTTAACTGTCTTCCTAGTAGCTGGTACAGTGCTATGTTTTGAGTTCAGAGTGAAGAATGTTGATAACACTGATGTTTTCAGTTGT
Source organism: Harpia harpyja (assembly GCF_026419915.1). Classification (NCBI taxonomy): domain Eukaryota; kingdom Metazoa; phylum Chordata; class Aves; order Accipitriformes; family Accipitridae; genus Harpia; species Harpia harpyja. The sequence goes on from NC_068947.1 coordinate 32,069,750, forward strand.
TGCTCAGTAGTGTTTAGACTAATGTCAAGGATTTTTCAGCTTCTCATGACCAGCCAGTGAGAAAGCTGGAGGGGCACAAGAAATTGGCACAGGACACAGCCAGGGCACCTGACGCAAAGTGGCCAACGGTGTATTCCATACCATGTGACGTCCCATCCAGTATAGGAACTGGGAAGTGGGGGGCAGGGATTCGCCGCTCAGGGACTGGCTGGGTGTCGGTCGGCGGGTGGTGAGCAATTGCACTGCGCATCATTTGTACATTCCAATCCTTTCATTATTGCTGTTGTCATTTTATGAGTGTTATCATTATCATTATTAGTTTCTTCTTTTCTGTTCTATTAAACCGTTCTTATCTCAACCCACGGGTTTTGCTTCTTTTCCCGATTTTCTCCCCCATCCCACTGGGTGGGGGGGAGTGAGTGAGCGGCTGCGTGGTGTTTAGTTGCTGGCTGGGGTTAAACCACGACATGATGACACTAGTTCAATTTAGGTGTTTAAACATGAACAGAGCAACTTCCTGAATTTGCCTTCCGCAGCGTTGTATTCTTGGTCAGTGTTCTGGTTTTGGCTGGGACAGAGTTCATTTTCTTCACAGAAGCCAGTATGGGGCTATGTTTTGGATTTGTGCTGAAAACAGTGTTGATAACACAGAGATGTTTTCATTACTGCTGAGCAGTGCTTACACAGAGCCAAGGCCTTTTCTGCTTCTCACCCCACCCCACCAGCAAGTAGGCTGGGGGGGCACAAGAGGTTTGGGAGGGGACACAGCCGGGACAGCTGACCCCAACTGACCAAAGGGATATCCCATACCATATGACATCATGCTCAGCATATGAAGCTGCTTTACCTCTTAAACTGTCTTTATCTAAACCCACAAGTTTTCTCACTTTTACCCTTCCGATTCTCTCCCCCATCCCCCAGAGAGGAGTAAGTGAGCAGCTGGGTGCCTACTAGGGTTAACCCATAACAGTCAGGAAGCTTTTCTCAAAAAATAAACACCCTCTTCAAAAAAGTAACAAATGTCTTCTTCAAAAATCACCTGCAGTCTCTGGTAGAATTATTTTATACTGTGTTGTAGACAATTTTATGAAGGAGAATGTATTTCAAATGTGGCTTTATTTTTAATACAAAAAAAAAAATCTTCTTTTAAAGGAGATTGGAAATTATTTTGATATGGAAATTTTTCTGGAAGAAAAACTATCTAGTCAAAATTATAGAAAAACTTGAGGACTGAAATTCAACAGCTGTACTTGATATTGCATCAGACCTATCAGAAAACTGTTTTTTCTTTCTTCAGTCATCTAAAAGTTCACTTATAAAGCTGATGAGTCCTCTGCCATCAGCCAAACTAACAACATTTTCTTGTACCTTAAATTACACCTAATTAGTTTTAAATACCTTTTTTTTTTTTTTTAATAAACTCATCACTGGCTATGATAAAAAGTATCCTTCAAGACTTTTTCATAAATTCTCCCTTTTTTCCCCAATAGTGAAAAAGCTGAAAGCAAATGACCACTTGTATCAAAGTAGTCATGGTTCTATTATGTTAGCTAAACCACACAGGCAGTTGGAAATGAGTATGAACTAAAACCTGCGAGTTGGTCTGCATAAAACCACACATTTAGACAGTCAAAAATCCAAAACTATTTACTGACAAGTTGCTTGTTAACTGTAATATGATCAGTGTTGGTTTATGTCACAGGACGGAAAATGGAATTTTACAAAATTATCATTCTTGGTTCATGATAATTAATTAAAACAGTGAACAAATGAAAAGTCCTTCTCCAGAGTAAAGCTCTTTAAGAACCACCAAGCAACAGATATAGCATAAACTACTGTTATGACACAAAGGAACCTCGTATGTTTAATTATGTACCATATGTATAAGCCTTAAGTTATGTTTTGATCGAATATGCTGAAGAAATCTGTCTTGTCTGAAATGAATCCGATCACATTTTTTTCTCCATAAAGCAGGCTTTAAAATAAATAGAAATTAACCTTTTTTTCCTTTTCAGTTACTAAATTATGTGCTTTTTTTAAAAAAAAGGCAGAATCTTTGTGTCTACAAAAGGATTTTGTACATTTTATAGCAGATGCTCAAGAAATTAACTTCACAGAGACATTGGTGATAATAATTATTATATACTTTCAAATGCAGGTGCAAATGCTTGAAGCTTTTGTTTCTGCAGTGTGGGAAGTGATTCATTTTAATGTTGCTGGTTTTAATTAGCCTATGTTTGGAAAATGGATTTCAGACAAATGGCTTTCAGAGACATCCTCCAATTTTAAGAGGTAGTCAGTAAAAAAAAAGCACAACCTTCCTGAGAAATGTGGACATAGGAGTTAAATATTCATTTGTTTACAGTAGGATTCTTGACCTAATTAAGTCAACAATTGGTTATTGTGGGCCTACAATTTCTTTCTAAACTTCAAAAGTATATTTCTTTCTAAAGCAACTGGCCCCCCATATTTTGGACTCTCTCACTTCAGGCTTTAGAAGCTTCCTGTATCAATATGAGCAGCACTGCTGGTACTTCAGTGCAAAAAGCATCCACTGAAGTGAATTCATCACATCCAGCAGTCTGTAAAGAAGTACCACATCATTTATTTCAGTTGTTACATACAGCAAATGGTGCAAATATCTAAGCAGAGATCATGAAGCATTAGCTACAGCCAGAAGCAAGATAGAGTGTTCACAGAAGCCAGAGCAGAGCAGGTCCTACAGACCACAGAACATCTGGCTCTGACAGGGAAAAAGCTGGGGAAGTCCATGAAAGCTTGATTTCCCATAGGATCCAAGAACAGTTCGCGCTGCTCATGTTATAAATCCCCTGGAGGTAGACTAGACTTCAGGAAAAAAACTGGCAAAAGACTATCACACAAAGCGCAGATCACACCCAACAGCTATTTAGCCTTCCTACAGAAGACTGCTACTCTACTCTGGTTTTGTATTTAGTTAAAACCTAAGTTTTCAGTAGCAGCCACTCTTGGTTCTCACCACTCGTATTCCTGGCCAGCCAGGGATCTCATTATAGAACATTAGTCTGGTGATGGATATTCATGAAAATTGAAAAAACCCATCATTTTTCAGTCTCATACATTGCGTTGTACATCCAGACACAGCTTCAATCTCAGAAGAGGAATAAATATCAAAAGAAGTCTTTTCATTCAGAAGGCTAGAATATTAACATGTTGTAACCTTAATAATTCCTTTGAACATCTGGCATTAAAATACTATCCCTTAGATGTCCAGCATTGAAGCAAGTTTGAAAAAATTACCATTGAAATTTTTCTGCCTTACCAGAAATAACTGTTACTTGGGTTTTACATTACTTCTACAAATCAAGGGTAGCAGCAGCAGGTAATTCCATTTGGCTACTGAACATTAAATGTGATATTTTCACTTAGGAATGATTCAAGACTATTACATTACCTCCTTCTTCAGAACTGACATTTGGGATACATCCAACAGTTGACTGCCACAACTGTAGTAAGAATACTTAGCATTTAGAACCAAAACAAAATCTCCATGACTTCAATGGAAGCATTGGTAGATAAAATAAAATAGTAAGAAATACTCTTATCTTCTCAATCCTTACTTAGATCTATTTGTATTAATGTATTATATTATTATTAGATCATTTATTTTCAACAGAAGTTTAAGTTTCCAAAATAAAGCACCTAATCTTCCTAAGCTTAAAATAACTGAAAACAATGAGGTTAGAGTATATGACAGTGAAATTCATGTTTTTGAGTGTCAAACATGCTAGAAAAATTACAACTTCAGAAAATTTGGTAAAACTACCTGTAAAACTTTAGATGAAATAATGGAAAGAACTAGTCTAAAATGATGCTATTTAATTTACTCAACTATCAGTTAGAACTCAGAAATTAGTATCAGCCAATTTAAATAAAAAGATCCTATTAATTATTGGCATTTTAGGTCAGAATTACATATCCATGAGGCACTATCAGCAAAAAGACAAGAGCTCATACTATTTATATTAAGAACAAAAGCACAGCTCTACTTAAGAGTTTGTGAGAACACTCAGAGCATTTTTTTTTAATGGTTTTATACTTTTCCAGTTAAAATATACAGCTATTTCTAACTTTATTATAGAAGGCCTTCGCAATTTGAGCACTTGTTCAAGAAGTGTTAAGACTAACTTTCAGTATTCCTTTGGGATTCACAAGAGATTCAACTTCACCTCTCCTACATCTTGCCCTGTTGCTTCCTGAGCAAGCAGTCTAATAGGCTACCATGTAAAACAAAGCAGCTCAATGAAAATTGGCTTTTACAGCCATTATCTTTCTAAAATGAGGGTCACTACTGATAAAGCTGCCATGCTTTAAAACCCATCCCACATAAAGGAGATAACCCTGGGAACCAAAGTTTTCAGACAGCATAGCAGCATTTAGTTTGCATGTCCCAAGCAGTTGTAGACAGGAATTCAGAATGAGATGCTCACCTTAGCTGGGACAGTGCAAATTGCAAGTCCCCACAATAATAAAAAAGTGGACAGTTGATAAAAGCATGGGCTACCAGCAACTTGACAGAGTTTTTTTGAAATCTTTATTTGGGTTAAGAACAAAAATTCTGCTGAAATTTTGTAGATCCGGCTCCTAGACATCACCTGCACAATTTAAGTCATTGTTTTAAAGTACTTGTACTTCTTTCTTTTTTGGTAAATATAAGCAGGATATTAATTAAAGTGCGACATCACCATCAGCTACAGCACATAATTTGTGAGCATTCTTTCTATGAAGTTAAGAAAAACCTTCAAGCTTTGCTATTGCTTTTACAGAATCTTGTGGGCAGCAGTGAAACTGTAAATAATTATGCCAATGCCACACTACTGCTGAGTCAAATGCCTGAAAATACATCCAAGCATTAAGAAAGTCAGGAAATACCATTATTTGTGGAGAAATATGACCTAAAATCTGGTGTTATTGTGGGCAACCATGACCAAAAACTTGAAACTGGGGGAAAAATGTCATGGACTGGGAGATGGGAGATGAACAGCAGACACGAAACTTTGTCTTCCTTCTTTATTTCTCAAGAGGCTTTGCCATGGGAAAGTAGTTGAAAGCTCCTTTTCATCTCACCCTCAGTGTCAAAAGATAAATATTGGCTAAAACCAAATCTATGAAGTGCTGAACAAGGATCTGATCAATGCTAGATGCCAAACCTAACAACTGGTATCACAAGGATATTGGGCCTTGCATGAGGTTACGGCCTCCAGACTTTTGTCTACCATATTTTGAAGATCTCACTATAAAATTACACTTTTTATACAGACCAAGCAGACTGTTCTCCAAGTGGATGATCTCAATGTTTCTTTTCTAAGAGAATTCATTAAAATAACAGTCTCTGTAATATGATGTAGACTGAAGTTTAACAAACTAATGGAGAAGTACTTGAATTAAAGTCAATACTAAAGGTGGTACAGGTATTGACTTTATTGTATTTTTCTTGTGTTCATACAAAATCTGCTAACCCTAAACAGATTACAAAAGCAAGTGAATGGAATAAGCCAATTTGTCATAGACCTTATCACTGGACTCCAAATAAGTGCATTAAGAGCAGAAAAATAAAAAGCTTCAAATCAGATGTTAGGATAAAGGTAGAATAACAGTAATTACATGTCAGACTGACTTTTTCATTAAGTACTCCTTACTCCCCCCCCCCCAAAAAGCCTACAATATTGAGATATTCTAAGTATGTGGAGTCCCAGCTCCATTTCCAGGCCTCACAGAATCCATCTGAAATACCAGACATTTAAAAATGTGACCTCTAGAAGAAAGTTACATGAAGAACTAAATACAAGATAATCTCAACTGGTTAACATCTGGTATCTGTAATTATTTTTTTTTCCAAGTCAGTTCTACACCAAAACCTACAACATTAAACAGGTATGTTTCTTTCATAACTAAGCATTTCTTATATATATTACAATTAACTCACAAATGTTCTGCATTATATATAATATGGGTCTAAAGACTATTCCTATGGTTCAAACGGCCTTGCCGCAAATCAGTGAAGGATTTTAATTTGGTGCAAGAAGCTGGCAAATGAAACACCACTTCTGGTAGGCAGTCAAACTTTTTAATGCTTTCTACCAATTTGCAGCCACCCCTGAAGCCATTTCAGGGTCTTATGTAGAACTACACCATATTTATATTTAAGATAAGTGGTTTAGTATGTTTTAAGGAAGGTTGAAAAGATCATTTATCAAAACGCTGTTTTCCACTCAAAATATATTTGGCTGACTCAGTCATTTCCAATTAAATCACATTCATTAGCACTCTGAATGTTCCCTTTAACTGTTATTTTCACTTTGCTGTATGAAGAATATTTTTAAAATATCATTACGGCCGTAAATGATACAGTAAATATTTTTCAGCACACTAACAACAAAACAACCTATGTATGTTTTCAAAGGAAATGAATTGTGAGAGAAGAATATAAAGATCCAAAAGTCACCAAAATGAATGGCAATACTATGTCTCAGGTCCCTGACTTCAACCTTGGAAAATACAAATATTGTAAGTCTTATATCTCATTTTATTTGACTTCCTTTCAATGATCTTCTGACAACGATTGCAGCTATTCAATGAAAGCCTGCAAATGAGCATTTTCTATTCACTGATTTACAACCAAAAGTTTATCACCATCTAAATAAATAAACTGCATGCTTTCACTAAAGATAAAAAAACTGTTGTTAATTTCAATCAACAATGAATTTTAATCACATAGACCTACACTTATTTCATAACTCGCCTGCCACTTCAAAAGCATTTATCACTGTTGTCATTTGTATATATTTTTAGACCTCAGTCCTCTAAAGATTTATGCACTAGAAACATGTGCCAGTGTTGCTTTTTAATTCCCTTAGAAAAAAGCCACAATTTGTATTTTAAGTTTGTAATATGTACTTAAAACTCTGAAACAGAATTAAAATATTATGGAATGTATTCCAGTCTTTTAAAGTAAGTTAAAGCAAATTCAGTAAACTATTTTTAGTGTTTCCTTGGTTTAAAATATTTAGAAGGTCTATCACTTCTTTTCTTGGTTTCAGATGGTAAGAACATAGAGACGGAGACCATGGCTGCTTTTGGCTACCTACAGAAATGATGATCAATAGTTTAATGCGGACTCTGAAATTTACAGAATGGGCACACATCTTCTAAGTTCAAACAAGAAAACCAGTTAAAGAATCAGATATGCATTGCCATCTCTCAGCCTGAAAAAACTAGCTGCTGATACGAATACACCAGTGTCAGCAGCTGGCCCACAAGGCTAAGGCAGCCACCTCTTCCTACCTGTGGAGGAAATCAACTCACAGCCGGGACTGGAAAAACAAAGTTTACCACTTTGTTATTTAAAGGCAGGCTCTTTTTCCATCCAGGTACTCTCTGGCGACAGCCAAGGACCCTGGATCTCATGGATCCACAAGTTAAGTGACTACATTGCCCTTAACAGGCAAACGTGGTAAATTATTATGCAGAACTAATATAAACCATTGGGACCTGTGTACAATCGATTAAAACACTCATAAGACGAGTGATTTTGCGTTATCAAAATAAATGTTCCATTTAAATTGACAAAAGATTAGCATTCATACAGAACTATTGTAGATATTTAAAAATATGATAGTTAAAGTCTGACTGCACTCCTTTGAAGTACATAAGTACTGTTTTGCTAATAATTAAAGAGCAGAAACAAAACTGAAGCTGGACATGGTGTTTCTTCTGAACTATTTTATACCTCAGCTGAAATTCAGCCCTGTGAAGCACTATGGTGTAGACAGGTGAACGTAACCATACTGGAATAACCACTTAAAGTAAACACGGAAAAGCAAGAGAAACATTACGTGACTATTTCAGCAAAATGAGTCTGACCATCTCTCATAATTATCTGTACAACTCAACCAGATAAAAAGATAGAACCTGCATTGTTTAGCAAAGGTTGTTACACTCTTTGCTTCAGACTGGTAAAATAGCCCAACCCATCTATTTTAATTTCACAAAAAAATGTATATAGTGTTAGCCTAAGGTATTTAAGGGATTTTATATCTTAAAGATTATTTTGTAAATTATTAAAATCCAAAAATTATGTAATTTTTAATTATAGACCATTCATAAATAAGCATATAGCAGAAATTATATTCAAAAGAAGTAAAGACCAAAGTCCATATGATACAGTGAACACAAGGGAAAGAGAAGGCAACACAGATTTTTTTTTTTTTTTTTTTTAAATGAAGGGTTTGTAGACTGTGGTGCAAAGGGGTGCAGATTTAAAGGGTAAAAATGGGGAAAGGAAGGAATACATGGCAAAATGGAGAGTGGTTCAATGGAACACAAGAAGGTGGTGAGATGGAAAGTAAATCTTGCCAAGAAAATGGGATGGCCACTAAACAGACCTAGAGAAAATGACAGGACATGTGTTTAGAAATTAGGTAGTAGGCATGGAAAGAAACCATGGGACTACAATGTCACCTGTTCTGTCACAGTGTACAGAGGACAGAAGATGGGCAGAAGAAAGTGTAAGAGCTCTCTCTTCTTGATAAAAGACTGAATGCTAATTTTCTCTTTGGCTGTGAGACAATCGCACATAAATTACAAGTAACGTCCCTTCCCTCCTAAAAAGCACACTAATGTGATTAATCTGTAAAATTTTAAAACCAATCCAAATCAGACCAAACATAGTTGAGAATAATGCAGATATTTGAGTACTCTCTGTTGTGGTTTAACCCCAGCCAGCAAGTAAGCACCACGCAGCTGCTTGCTCACTTCTTCCCGCTCCCACTGGGATGGGGAAGAGAATCGAAAAAAAAGTAAAACTTGTGGGTTAAGATAAGAACGATTTCATAACAAAAGTAAAATAAAATACAACACTAACAATACTAATACTAATAATAATGATAATATAGTAATGAAAAGGAATATAACAAAAAAAACCCCAAATGACCAAACCCAAGAAAATACAAGTGATGCACAATGCAACTGCTCACTACCCGCTGACCGATGCCCGACCAGTGATCTGCCCCTCCTGGCCAACTCCCCCCAGTTTATATATACTGAGCATGACATTCTATGGTATGGAATATCCCTTTGGCTAGTTTGGGTCAGCTGTTGTGACCATGCTCCTTCCCAGCTTCTTGTACACCTGCTTGCTGGCAGAGCATGGGAAACTGAAAAATCCTTAACTTGGGATAAGCACTACTTAACAACTAAAACATCAGTGTGTTGTCAACATTATTCTCACACTAAATCCAAAATACAGCATTGTACCAGCTACTAAGAAGAAAATTAACTCTATCCCAGCCAAAACCAGGACACTCTCCTACATGACAGTAAAAAATTTTAATTTTTTAGAATTTGCAGCTCAGAGTAATAGCAAGTGAGCTCTACAGCTTACATTCATTGTATGTAGGAGAGAAAGCACTTGTACTGATTTGAAAAGAGCGCTAAGTGAAAGTTATAGCGCTTTCATTAAAGCGTGTTACGGCTACTGTCCAAAAGGACTTGAGCACTGCTCTTACCTGTAATTAAAATGTAACATTGGATTCTCTGTATCTGTTAATTTAGAAAGGATATGACTTCTGAAGCATCAAAGGATACCACAACTAGAAAACACATTAGAGTTCAGAACAGCAACAACTGCCAAAGAGCAATCCTGCAGTTCATCATCTCGGAGTTAATATGTTGTCCAGCAGCAGCATACAGTGAGCATACTTGCAAAAAATAAAGCAGGCAAAAAATACTTCAGGAAACAAGTGACAGTTGAGAACATACTTTTCTTTTATATGCGTATATGAGAGAGCACAGGAGAGATGGAAAGACACAACAAGAGAGTTAACATCCTAAGAAAAAGAAGGGGAGTGTGTATTTTGGTTAACATTCATGATAATTTTTCCTAGAAGGCAGTCTCAGTCATACACCTGATTTGTGGAGTTTTGCCAAGGACTAATGAGGCAAAACTTTCACCCACTGGGATACTATTCTTTTTGGGTTAAAAAGAAATCAAAAACTGAAAAGTGGTCAAAACCCTTGCTCCTCCAGCCAGTCTTCAGCAACACCTCCACTGCAGGACACATCAGGGTGGACTTTCCTGTAATATTTAACAATTTTGTATGCAAAGCACCTCTCGTGCCTACAAAGTATTAGGCTGTATCTTGAATTACTAGTAATTATTTTCTGTAAAAACATATTTCATAAGATTGTAACACTGCACAAGAATCTTTTATGATGGTGTAAATACTTGAACCTGAAGGTACCTTTCTGTTGCATAAAAGTACAATGGAATTGCTACAAAAGCAAACTGGCCTACCAGCATGCAGTGGGCCTCTCTCTCCCAGCAAGACCTGCAGTCCTTTAAGGTTCAAAATGGGTAGAGGCCATTTATCCCACTACTAAAAGGTTCTGCTCATTTACAGATCAGTGATTTTACACAAAATATCGGAAGTCAAATCACATGCCATCACAGACGTGCACAGGAATTTCAAGACTAACTCCCTGATTGCCTGGAGGACTCCTCCTCCATCCAGGAACTGGTTAGAAAGAAACATTGCAATATTTACATTTGCTGAGATGATGAAAGAGCAGTGAGGGATGATGGAGTATACGACTTTGGAATTTAGTCTGTGATTTAGTGGATTTTGCATGAACAAAGCATTCTGAAATCAGCGCCTGCCACAAGAATCGCTGGTGATTCAGAAAGTATTTCAGTGGAAAAGATACACACATAGGGCCTTGTTAGCATTTTGGCAACAGATCATTGCAGTTTTTCTGCCAGATGTGCAGAAGCTGAACTGGCATAACATCATGCTACACACTGTACATCCTGCACGTATCTTTCAGCTGTGATTGCTCTGGTATAACAAATGGTATCTGAGAACTCATAAATATCAGTAAACAGTTCCAGCCTACTAATAGCTTGTCTCTCTCTTTAATTTGGCATTTTGTACAAACAACGTCAGGCCATTTCTGCTGTTCTGAATAGAGAGTATTTGCTTTAGGGAAAGACAGACAGAAAGACATTTACAAAAAAGGGGGGGGGGGGGGGGGTGGAAAGACACAATTCAAAAAGAGAAAGATGCACAACTTGCTTTTTGTAAAACCACTGAATATATGCAGAATTCAACTCCTGTGCAATAGCTTTACGCATGTAACTGAGCGATTGAGTGCAACTAGGATAAAACAGATGCTGGACTTTTTGCCGCTACTTCCAGGCAGAAAACATGAACAGGCACACGCTCTCCATAGGCCGCTAGGAAGTCTGGGCAAGACCTGTGGCAAGCCATCTACTTCTTTACAATATACTTTCATTTTTGTCTGTGTTGCTGTTGCAAACCCAGCGGCACATATACAAGCAGTCTACATCATGTTCTGTCCAGTGCTCAAGCTCATGAAATGTCAGAAAATGTTTCCAAATGGAGAAAGTGGAAAGGGCAAAGTTCATAATAGGATTTAAGGAACAAAACATCCTTTTCCCTTGCTGTAATTTGGGAGAACACTTATACCAAAAGGAAAAAAAACAAACAAACAAACAAAAAAACCCCAGCCCCCAAAATAAGTAAATAGTGGAAGAAGTTCAGTCATCTGACTGCCCTAAAAGCTGTTAAACAAAACCGATAAAGCTAACCTATTAATCCTCCAGCAGGACTACTGTAGAAATAATAATTTATGCAACCCCCATGGTTACTCTGATGTCTTTATCTGTGGAAGTGCAGTGACCCCTAAACATCTTTGACCTACTAAGTGCTAACAGATCAAACACTCAACAGCTTTTAATATATTTTCAGATTTGAGTCCTTCTAATCACATGCTGACTCTCGAGTTCTCCAGCAATGAATATTTCATAATATTTAGCCAAATACTGTTAGAGTCAGAAAGTATCAACTCCTGTGGATTATATGCCATATATTCTCTGCATACAATTATAATAGTTTTGTTTCCCAAATTCTTATGATTTGGCAATATCAAGTGATTGGAGGGAATAAGACCAGGCATGGTAAAAATACTTAAATAATAAATCACTATGAAAAATATATGGAAATTTTTAGTCTATAGCATTACATACACTTACTTCTTAAGCAACATTTCTTTATACCTGAAAGGTACACTTGATATATTACATTTAGAAGTTTATACTGACAGGAAGTATGAAGTGAAAATGTTGAACCTTTTTCACTGAAATTCCATGTCCATACATTTATACTGGCAAGGAAATAAACTCTTAACACAGCTCCAGATGTGGCATCATTTTACAAAAATAAAGACATTTAATTATAAATTGACCTACCCTACTGTATTAAAATAAAAAAAAAATATTTAGTAGTGCAATCAAACAAAGCAGAGGGAAAATGAAAGGTAAAGATTATCCAATAAAAAAAAATAATGACTGTAAAAGATATTATTTTCTTAGGTTGTTGTCTTCAATTACCAAAGCAAAAAACCCCCAGCATCAGTCTAACTGAGGATAATAATAATTTTAAGTTTTGTAAAATACTTATTCACATCAATATGCAGTTTTGCAGGTTTCCTTTATATGATGACCATGGGTTTATAGGGCTTCGTAAGGAAGAATAAAGAAAAGATAAAGACAAAGGTTCATTAGAAGCCACTAAAATCTGTACTAAAGAGGAAGACTGCCATTCACTGAAGGAAACTATTCTAAACATAACCCAGCAGATCATCCTTTCTTTGGTTCACTTTTACTGTCATGGGAAGTACAAAGATATTTCAAGCTTGTCTCTACCTGGCAGAAATTAAATGTTAATAATGCTTAATGACTCATTTTCCAGTTAATCTACTACTTGAATGCAAAAATACTACGCTAAGTAAAATCCTTCCAAACATGCATAGTTAATAAATCCACAGTATTCAAAATAGGGATTGAGAAGGCAAACGTAATTTGCAGTGTGTGCCAGTAAGTAGCTTACCTTCTCATGAACTCAGATTTGATGATTGTTTCATTGGTTTTTCAAGCCAAAAATTGCTTGTACTTTAGCAGTTTGCCAGAGGGAAAACAAACTCTAGTATCATATGAAGGGCAACAACTGAAGAACAAGCAAGTGCATATTTGAATGAAACAATTATACAATGTCACTAAGCTGAGTTAACAATAAATAATCAATCCTCTTTAAAAGATGCAGTACTGCTCTCTCTTTTTCATTATGGAAAACACATTGCCTTTTGAACAACGTTTCATTAAATTACTGTTGTCCAAGCAAATTTTAATAATACAACTTAAAATGGAAAAATTAGCTTGAACTTTGGGGTTTTTTTCCCCTCCACACACACTGGGAAGATTGTGAAAAATTCACAACCTGACTTATCCTTATTGTCTCATCTTGCTGAAACGAAACTGCCCGCATTCACTCACAATAGCTGTCTAAAAGGAAAGCTGTTAAAGAAGAAAGCCTTCAACACATGATTTGCCACTACATACCTCACACTGTGACTTGCATTGAACAGGCTTGCAGGCTCCACTGAACTGCCTTCATCTTAAGTGTAGAAATAGGGTCCCAGACAAAAAGAAACAGATAGCAGTAGTCATATCCTCTCTTTCTAATGTACAGAATAAGCACTGCTTGGAAGCCAGAAGGGAAACTTGAGTTTTGATCTTTTGCTGAAGAATCTCCTCTCTCTGAAACCTGGATTTATAACTATTTTCAAACCAATAAGGTTGTCCCAGCTTGTATTAGAGAAAGTAGCACTCTCTACTTTCTGTAAAGGTAGCATTTGCTGCATTTATGGGATTTATATGGAGTGAGAAAATAGCAGGAAGCACAAATAAGTAAGTCCTTCGAGATCTGTATCTGAACAACAGTTATAAATTCGCAGTAACTAACTGATAATAGTCACAGATAGTGTAAGAAAACTAGCGATGTGAAAAGTAGCCTGTAAAGACAATAGTGATTTCCACAGCTATCTACTCAACACTTCATGTTGTCTATGTTCAAAATACAAACTTATTTTTAATTGTTAGTGTTTAATTAAAACGGAGATTTTCCAACTAAACATAGAGAGTTGCATGGGAAGATTTTCTAAGGCAAAAGGGGAACTTTTATTGAAATCAGCAGGCAGGTAAGTGCAGCCTCCACTTGTGCATTTGAAAGTATAACTCCGATAAAGCCCTGGTAAAAATAAACATGAAATACTTCTGAACATCGTTGTTCACCACTGCAAATGCAACGATTCTCATATAAACCTAAAGGAAGTCTGCTGGAGTAGACATGTCATAGGAAAAGTATAATGGCGGCTAAGTCCAGGCGCTCTAATTGTTCTCCTCCAGGGCTGCAGGACTGGCTTGGAAGAGCAGTGAATGGCAAGGAGAGACTGCTGCAGGCTGTGACACCTCTCACTCAGAAGAGTTGCCATCACTGTCTGCAGACTTCCAAGATGTTTTGGATTTGTACAGGTAGAAGTGGAAGAATAAAAGCCAAAGGGAGGAAAACGGCACATAAGGAAGTCTTATTAAACAGCAAATTTCCTAGGCTGTCATTTTATCAACTATCTCCTTAGCTAGACATAAAGAAAGACTTGAAACCAGCAATACATCACATATGGCATTATTCTAGTTATTACAGGTATTGAATCAGTTTTGGATTTACTGGATTGGAGGCAGTAAAAAAGTCCCTTCTACACTGCCGTCTCAGGAGGTATGTACATCAAGAACTATGAATAGACAAAGTAAAAGCATACCAGCGGAAGAGAAAACAAGAGAATTTCAGCAAGCCAAGGACAAAGGGCAGGGTGTCAAGCAAGATAAAAACTAAAATACGTTTGTGCAAAAACTCTCTCTTGCCATATTAAGCACTGATTACATCTTGGCAATGTTCACATGCAGGAACCAGACTGTTTACAGCAAAATAAGACACTGCCCAGTTCAAAAACAAGGCAAACTTGTAAAGTTCTGGCTAAAAGGAAGCTGTTTTGTTCTGGCTCATTCAAGATGGGCAGCTGGCAGGAGACTAAACTGATGTGTCTTCAAATATTTTAATTCAGAAAACATTTTTTTGTACTCGAAAGAATGTACTTTCCAAATCCTGGAAAAAATGGCTTTTCCTCTAGATGAAAGAGGCAAAGCTTAGAACAGAGTAATAGACTTGAAATATTTGGCTTTTCTGTCTAACAAGCAGATGTTTTCTAAAGAATTGCTAGGGTTTAAAAGACAGTCTGGTGAGTGCTAGCATCGCAGGCAAGTGGTTGAACCTGTGATCTTAGCCAAACATCTTATAGTGAGTCCCAGAAAGTGGTATGACAGAATTCCAGAGCACAATACAAAAACCTTCAGTTTTTTCTATGTATTAAATCTCATCCAATATCCAAACTGGTTTTATATCCCATTTAAAAGCAGACAAAACAAAGAATACCTATCATTGATACCACCTCTACTCAGTAAAGACTTTTGACCGTGCTACCTTAATATGAAGAATGAGATTGAAATACGAAGCATCACAAAAAGATTGTTGACGCTGTATGTGAAGCAATGCCTTTTGCGCAAAAGTGTAAAATATCATCAGCGGTAACAACACAGTAGTCACATTTCTTTTGCGTTGTTGATTATTCCCCATGATGTGGAAATAACAGCATGCATTCTCAGGGCTTATGTGTTAGTATCAGTTTCTTCTAAAAATACATTTAGATATCATTAACACAAGCATTTAACCTTTAGGTAACAAACGTGGATATTTATGCGTAGTAAATGGTATTAATTCACTGATAACCAAATTTGCATGAACTATGACTCTGAAACAAATAAGAAAGATAGAAGGTAAATATTACTTGTATTGGCCTCCAAGTCGAAGTACTTTTGAAATAGGCTTTAAAATCATTTAAATACCATAGAAAATAGAAAACAATTAGAAAAAAAAGCAAAAAATCATCTATTACACTAAACAAGATTTATCTTTAGTAAATGAAAATTATTTAACTGTATTAAAAGAAATTACAAACATCTAATTCAACATATTAGAGATATCTTTCATGAAAGGCCTATGGTACAGATTTGGATAGCTTCAGTGTCCTCTTACTCATCCCAATTTTGCAGCAAACAATAGAATTATTCTCTGTTATTTTAGTAAGAAATAAAAATCATATATTTCAGGATAATGAACAGAGTCTGGAAAAGTGATCCAAACTATTATGTGCTTTGTCTTTCATATAATTTTTTTAATTTTCATAGAATCATAGAATAGAATACCAAGTTGGAGGGACCTCAAGGATCTTCTGGCCCAAACTTTCTTGGCAAAAAAAAAACAAAACACCCCATACTATAATTTTAAAAATAATACTGTAATTTTCTCCCCCCCCACTGTAAAATAAACATGAAATGCCTTCATCTGACATTTAGTGCAAGTGAAACCCTTCAGATATGAATTGATACTGTTGAGATTTTCCTCTTCATTTCATTAGGTGATGACAAGTCAGCCAGAAACCAATTGCAGCAAGTTGCACACATCCTGGAATTGCAACCAAGCTCAGTTTTATTGTACTTCAGGGCCTGCAGTGTTTACACCATACCATCAATTTTCTATTATTATAATATCATTATCAAAATTCATAACACAACATTGAGGTTCTTCAGACATGAATGCTACTCAACCTAAACATTAATGCTTTGCAGTAACCTGTATATCTTTATAACAAACCTAAGCAGCAACAACATAATAAAATCTTGAGGTAACTTCTTTATTCTTCAAAAGACAAAGACATTTCTCTCTTGGATGAGACCAACAAATCCAGAAAGAACAAGCTGAGCCAAATGAAAAACTGGGAAGGAAGCTTGAAGGACATAAATATAACAGAGGTGAAGAACGCTTGTTCTTCATTTGAGAGTGTACGCACAGGTGCATGAGCACACACATACACACACAAAAGATCTCTTCTTTATTAGGTTCATGCTTTATTCTCCAGCCTCAAACAGAGCACCTCACTAACTAACAGAGTGACAGGCTGTCACATCAAGATACAATGTCTCTAGCTTGCCCAACCAAATATTGCACACACTCTGAATTGCCAGAAAATGGTTTCTGCAAGATGAAAGTCTGTCTGAAATTGCTAGTTGAAAATTCTATCTCACGCTCAGTGAGCAGACAAAAAGTACTGAACATGCTGGAAAATGAGCAAATTCAGCTGTATCTTCTATGCATTATTTTACATAAATATTGGATTTGAGTTTTGACAGTGCTTATTTGTGGTTTTTTGATAAAAAAGTCATTAAGTTGAGGGAGGCATGGGAGACAGAGAGATGGACAAAAACATGCATTTGCTCTTATAAACTAGAAGCCACTATTTGAATGCAAAGCATTAGCCAGGAAAAGGACACATCAGATTCTCATGGGATTATTTCATACCATAGCATCTTCCAAACTTTATCCAATTCCTTGCTAGACAAGTTTTTACAGTTCAATAATGAGAAACAGCCTGTCTATGTGGCCCAAGATGAGTGCCAGTCAGGTGCTGAGAGCCCTACGAACAAGCTACAAGAACCTACATATTCATATAGGCATGAATGCCGATTAGTTGGCAACACACATTCAGAAGTATTTTTGTCCAACTTAGATAATTACCCACTCATCTAAATGCTCGCTAAGGCATTTCTGAAGTCACACAAGACATCTATCCATGTAGAGCAGGAGGCCCCTAAGTGTCTTTAAATACCCCAACCTTCCACCTTAAAGTTCACCTTTGTTTGTAAAGCATTTGTGAAATTCCATGTTTCAGAAATGTACTTATCAAAAATGCTCCATTTACAGGGATAAATACAAACCAACCAACCAACCTAATTACTGAAGCTACAAAATCAAACTAGAATCTAACAACCAAGCTCTAGATTCTCCACCTTGCATACACTAATCAAAGCTTCACAAATCTTTTTTTTTTTTCCTTCAGTGATAACTGTGTAACTACTGTCCACAAAAGCTTGCCCTTGTGATGCTGGGAATAGCAACCTTGCCATCAGTGAAGTTAACTGATTAAAATTCATGGTAATCTTGCTGGCCAAAACCAACATAAGTCTGACATACCAGATCTACAATCTATAAAGTAGATTTGAAAAAAACAAGTCCATTTTTCTTGGGAGTAAGGATCTACACAAGCTCTGTGATGTACTCGGACTCAAAACT
Organism: Harpia harpyja; assembly: GCF_026419915.1. Taxonomy (NCBI): domain Eukaryota; kingdom Metazoa; phylum Chordata; class Aves; order Accipitriformes; family Accipitridae; genus Harpia; species Harpia harpyja. Next base: position 32,087,887 of record NC_068947.1, read on the forward strand.
CTGAGAAGTTCATAAAAGCAGTATATAGGAAAAGCTACTTATTAAAAAAAAAAACCACAGGGTATGACATTAAAATTTAGGAAGACTTCAAAACATGAATAGGTCTATCCAACAGATCAATGGTACCTTACTATCTATGGAAGTACTATGTATATTAAAATGCTTAAAAGTCTGAAAGTAGTTCTTAATTACTTGGAAGATGTAAGAGTATAATCTGTAAATGTAAACTGTATGCATTAAAATATGTAAGTAATTACCATGATGATAACACAAGTTCTAACTGTATTTTTAATTATCTTATAGTGCAAGTTCTTACTTCTGTTAATAAACAATCATGTGTTCCAAAAAGAACACAGAAAACCTTTTACAATCCACTTTGTACAGAAAGTCTGGATTTCTGTAGTTGAAATAAGATTTTTTTTTTTTAAATTACAAATATTGTAAGAAATAAGTTTTGAAAGCTACTTCTTTACTTTGTATGTTTTCTGTCTTAAAGCCTTCATCATTTTTAGGCTGAATACCTATATTATTCCTATCCCTCAAGTGTGGGGGCGCGGGGGGGAACAAAACAAAGAGGGAGGGAAGGAGGGAGCAAGAAAACAACAGCTAAGCAAAAATTCCAGAGTCTGTAGCCTTTTCACCCGGATGGAAAGGAGAAGGAAAGTTTTGGCTTTGTTTTTCCCCTTCCCCTCCTATTATGAATGACTGAGCTACAAAGAAAATAACTACATGTGCCTCTACATAGTCGATGTTTTATGTATCAACAAGCATACACCTAGCTGCCTAGGTACACATTTAACATTCCCAGGTGTCTTCTATTACAGTTATCCCTCACAAATATTTCCCACTGATTTTAGCAGACGTATCACTAGCCCTAACAAAAGGCCTGAATCTCATGAAGACTTCCCTTCTCATCTTAATTCTCACAGTGTAATCCTCCCGGCAATGAGCCATTCAACAAAACAATTCTCTCTCCCTTTAAAAAGATACCAGTCAGGAAGTTAGATATTACATCAGGCAGCTACTAAACCAGACCACCCTCCTAGCCACCACATTAGATACCAGTCCTTTGGAAGTCGCTACTAAAATGCTAAAAGCCAAGTCTGCAAAAAATTGGTTCCAGCAGACAGGAATGGAAACATCTGACTTAGTCTTGCTGTGGTGCACAGAACCAAGATTTTCCTGTCATTTCACCCGAGTCCATGCTGCGCCAGCAGACAATGGGTCTATTCTGAGAATGACCCTATTAAGCTGTGAGATTATAGCAAACTGCCGACTGAAAAACAGATTCGTTTATGCATAAGTCTAAACATTATTTATCAATCAGATCGGAAGTATCCTGCAGATAAGTTTCCTCTGTAATTCAGTGTACTAGGTTTGCTCTTTCCAGAAGTTTCCAAAAGCTCCAGTTAACGTGAACGGAATATAGCACTTCATTTTTTCTGTCCTTAAACTCTGTTCTGTTTTTTAAGGCAGCTGACAAAGTCAGCTTACAGGACTAGCTTCAGCTCTGGCTTTGCTTTCTTCACACGTCCAAGACAAAACCCAAGTAAGCTGCTTTTTCAGCTTGGGTTAAACACATCACTGTGCTACTACAAAAGCCATCAGCTCCGAGATGATGTTTTGTTATATTCCTTTATACAATTTCAGTAACAGTTCAGTTCTCCCTGGTTTCATCCATCAGCTGTCCTCTCCACCTCTGCATGCTTCTTTCTATGTTGCTCTCAAGAAATGAGCTCACAAGGCTTCAGCGCATCAGGTCAAATGTCTTTGTTCATTTACCGCCTTACTAAAATAAATAATTTTTTTCATGGCATTCAGTAAGGTTAATTCCTAGACATACACTCTACCCTTGCAGTAGAGAAAAAAGCAAGTATCTGAAAACTTATTTCATTTAAGAAATTCAACCTAAGTTAATTCTTTTCTATAAGTCTCCTTATGAGATTTGTCTTTCATCTGTAAAGGTCAAAGATATCCTGGTAGCTGGGTGTCAGCCAGGCACACCACCAAGCACTGAGAACATCTCATTAAATAATCAACAATATGCGCTGCTCCTCTTCAGAAAGGAACAGTTATTACACTGGCTGGCTGGTTTCGTGCAAGACAGTCTATAACCTAAAGAGAGAAAGCATTAGAATATAGGCAGGAGAAACTCAGGTCATCTCAGAGAAAGCACCACATCAACAGGTAATAACTCTAGGCCAAGCCAAAGGAGTTGAATCAGAGATAAGGAAAGAGATTTTATAGTTTAATTTTAATTGAACAATTGCATTAAAAAATCCCTATTTTAGCTTGGAAAAAACTCAGTGGAACGGATTGATAATAAAAGGACAGATTTTTGAAGAAAGCTCTCTGCTGATGTGTTCCCTGCCACTCATCTCTGTTTCTGAAGTTTCAATTTTGATATATAATTAACCAAGCAAAGACCGACAGTAAATACAAAATCTGAGTCAATGGCACCTGTGAGATGAAAAGTATAAATACAAACACAAGGGGAAGCCAGTAAAGAATACTGCAATTAGGTTGTACTTTTCTTCTTTGAGTTGGACAGTCTTGGCACTAAGTGAGGCTATTTATCATTACTGCTGTTTTAGACTAGACTATCCTGATACTCAGATAAATAGCTTCCCTGTATTTAACCCAACGCTTCAGCTGAATTTGTGAAAGGGAGCCCTTAAAAAAAACAAACAAAAAAAACCACCAGAAAACAAACAAAAAACAACCTGATGCAGATAAGTCTGAGAAGAAAAGTTTTTCCATTGAAAACAGCCAAACAAAACCCAAGTACCAAACCTATTCCTCTCTAAAACTTAGTCTTTTTTTTCTCTTTATTGTACAAAATGGTTACCTTTTCATTCTAAAGACAGTAAGGTAATCGTTGCAACTGAAGTAGATTTTATGAAATGAACAACTGAGGGCAAATGTGAATTTAGCAGTGGACTTCCCTCACTACAGAGGAAACAGGTTAGGAATACTCATGTACTTTTTCCATTTTGCTTCTTGTGCACGAACTGAAAGCTTCAGAAGACTCAGAAAGCCTTCTTTAAGAGTAACATCCTCTCAGCTAGAAAATGCTGCATGTGGGAAAGCAATCAGCATACAACTAGCTGCAGATGCATTTCAAAATATAAAATATTATGCAGGGGGCACATATGTACACTCACAGACAAAACCACTAAAACTCCTCTCAAAAAAAGACGAAAAAGTGACTCATTGAGAAGGAGCCTTTTAAACTAAACTTTAAAAAATGGTGATTAAAAAGAAACTAGGCAACCATACTAAATTAATTATTCTTAATATTCAGAGATGAGTAGGAACAATCAGCTCAAATTTTACCTGTATATAACAATTTTTTTTGAGCTTTTAATGTCTAGAATATGTATATGTTGGATTGTATCCATTTTAGTAAATCCTCTCCCACCGGAGAACCTATTAACTTTACCTATTAACTTAATCAATCGATCAACTAAGACTCAGGTGCATCTGCAATATAGTAGGATGTAACTGTGAAACATCCATGGTAAATTTAAAGTCTGGTAAGAAAGAATAACTTACTATTTTGATTAATGGATTATTTTCTTTTTACAAACACGCAGAAAATTAAAAGCACCTGGAATCTGCAGGATGGCTCTGTACATAAGGCATTCTTAGTACAAGTTCCACCAATGCAAAAAGAATTTATCTTGCACTTTATTTGACAGAGGTGACTAAACTTTCTGGCTGAGGTGACCAGGTTACTCAAACAGTCATCCAGACTTCCATTAGCATGAAACAAAAGAAATGCCTGGCCCCTGAAATCTCTTGTTTTTTTAAAAGGATGGACACCAAAGATTGACTGGACATATATAGTAGATTAGTACACAGAAAGCAGAAACAAATGATTCAACTATCATCTCGAGTAGATACAGAAAAAATAATTGCTGGATTTATTTATTTGACAACATGCATCATAAACATTGGAGAGTTACTCAACAAAACAGGCACATAAGGACTGTGACAGTGCCACAGAAATTCATCTTTTTTCATAACGAAATGTCTCTATTTTAAAAAATCTGTAAAACACCTTGGGTATTTGGGGTCCTCGATGCACACTACTCCAAAATTTTAGAGTATGCTATTAAAAGACAAAGTAAAAAATAGCAGCCTTGTCAGAAGCAGCAGAACAAAAATAAGGAAAAAAAAAATCAGGCTTAAGCTCCAAGGAAGAAATCCATAAATGAAAAAAACCCAGAGATTTACAATGCAATTTGAGTTGCAACTTTAACTATAGCTTTCACAGTCAGGGACAGGGACAGTCATAGACATTACCCACTCACACAAAAGATAAAAGGGAAAAAAAGGTATGTTTGGTACATCACAGCTGTCTTTCATTACCTGTAATTATCCCTGTTCAGACCATGCTAGGAACACAAGATACACAAGGAACAGTAGTTAGCTGCATGTTACAAGGCAACAGTGTAGTACTCCTTCCAGTACATTATGTCCACTTGCAATAAAAACCACCAAGCATCCCACTCACAGGATACAAGGTTTTGCTTTACATTGTGCATGTTCTAATTACATACAAGTTAAATCCGGTAATTTTTTTAAAAAATCTATTATTTTTTAAATATGTCTCTTGTTATATTTTATTCAGATGTATCCTTACAATCACGTACTTCATAACAACAAACGATTAGTTCAGATGTTCTGAATTAATGATGCTAGTCCTTAGCTCCAATACAAAGTATAAAAACTTTCTGATACATTTATTGAGATCTGTCCCAGAAAGTGACACTTTTGCCCCCAGTACTCCAACCGAAAAGCTGCTTCAAAACCTCACATCTCTTATAATTAAATACCCTTTTAAAATTTCTAGTCGGGTTTTATTTAAGATCATTTTCTATTCATTTGTTCTTGGGTAAAATCTGGTCTAACAGTAAGGAAATACCTTCCTCTTCCACACCATTCATACAGTATAGATTTTTTGGCTCTCAATTTCACTAAGCCAAGAAAAACTGGTCTTACAGTTTCTTCTTACAATCCTGATTCATCATTCTTCCAGTCATTCTTGTAGCTCTCCTTAGCATCACTTCTAGCCTCAATTCATGTCTCTGGAACACCTGAGATAGAAGTTGTATATAGTATTTCAGATGAGGCCTCATCTAGTCTTTCTACAATAGCACAGATGCTTCCTTATCTACTTAAAAATAACATTTTTAAGCTGAATCTCACCAGATGATCAGTCATCTTCTGATACCCTCATAAACCTTCTCATTTCAGTCACACCTGTTTCATAAGATCATTGCTTATATTTGATAATTCTGTTATTCACCTTAAATGCAGGACTTTCTGTTCATCATACTAGTACAGGGCTACAAGCTTCAGCCAATACTGAATTTAAAATTATTTTATCCTCTTTGCTGGATGAAGTCCTAATACTAGTATCTGTAGACTCATGCTATCACACAAGACCAAAGGTGACAATGTTATAAAGTTAAAATCAGGGGAAAAAAGTAATATAAAGACAGACTAACATGTCTTTTCCTTAAAATATACTATCATTAAAAGGGTGAGGGAATGAAATATGATCAAATACTCACCTGTTAAATTAAAAAAACCTCACCATCCTGAACGATTTCCAAAACTTAAAACAAATGACCTTACACATCCACTTTCCCTCCCGCTCTTCTTCTATACTATTTGATAGTCCCACTACCATATTCATTATTGAAACAAAATCCCAAAGGCAAGGATTATGGGGAGTCAGACATTTGCAATGCTGGGTTAATCTCTTTCCCCTAACACCAAAGTGCAGCAGTTTTCATCAGACACTATGGATAGGGTAAAAACATATTCAGAGTAGGATGCCAAAAAGCCATCATGCTGAATAAAAAATTTTAAGTCAGCATGTTCAGCAGAAAGTTCCCTGTCATTAGGTAGCAGAAATGCCGAAGAAAACAATCTTAAACCCCACCACTAAAGCAGGCACCTTGGCTTCTTTTGTAAGGAAGATCCTAGCCAGTAGCTTACACAGACACAATTCATAATAATGGATCATTACCATAAACCACAGACTAATTTAAAGACAGACTGGTCTTTTGGGGTTTGCTTCACTCTCAAGAACATAAAACTTACATTTTTCATGCTATCACTGCTGTAGAGCAGAGGAAGATTTGTATGTACCATCACCTCTTTACAAGATACAATCCCAAGACATGTGGTACTTTCCATAAAATTCTGACCTACTTAGTGGTTTCAAACTTGGCCTTTCCACTTGTTGAATTACGTTCCAACTCCTGCTGTTGCAACTCAGACATTTTCAATATCAAAAATATTAAAAGAATTATAGAAATTGTGTGCAGGATAACTATTTCTTCTCACATTTAAAGTCAATTTTAAAGTTTTTCCACCAGAAACCAAGCAATATTTCTGCTGATGCTGTACTCTTTTCAAACTCTGCTTTTTAAAACCAGCTGCTTTGTAGCTTTCCTTGCTATTTCATAGGATTGAAAATACTTTTCTCCTCTTGCTACTTTACACAGTATTAAGCAACAGCCAATATGGTTTCCTTATTGTGTAGATGATTTTATAATTTAGCCATCTGATTTTACTTTGAACTTTCAATTTTCCTGCAATATCTTTCAGTATTGGAGGAAAAAGGATATAGAACTAAAGAAAAGTATTTAGTCATGATCCTCTTCTCACTTCATCGTTCTTTGAAATTCTTTAAACATTAAATACTCATAAAACCATTGCATTAAACTATCAGACTCAATTAAAAATATCTCCCCTATTCTCATTTTCTTCAATCCAAATGTTCTTCCTTTACAAAAGAGAAACCGCATGACAAAGAGTGTTATTCTTACATGTCTGATTTATTTCATTCACCTTTTCAAGAGAACTGAGGTAACTGTGACTTTCAGAAGGATTTATTGCTTTGTTTGCACTATTATCCTCCTCGGGAGAGATCAGATTTTGCTGTCTCTCTTCTGCCGAAAGAGAAATAGATGAGCTAGCTAAACTGTTAGATCTTATTTCTGGGTTGTCCATATTCCTTTGTCCACCAACTGACGTTCTGTCTGCAGTAGTATGACTGCAGCAGGTCTCCTTCTTTTCCCAGGCTACTGTATAAACATTTCAATACCACTGGGATCACTAAACAATTGCTTGAAGAGTTCATCAGTTTCAAGGTTCCTTTCATGCTTATATCCAGCCCTGACAGTTCCTTATTTAGATTAAAAATCAGACACCTAAATAGCAGAAGCCTTGCCAACAAGCTTCTGAATCAGCAAAATCTGATCTCTAACACAGTGAAGAGATCTTCCTCTTCCCAGTGTGACTACATCCAAATGAGTTAATTCACCTTTGTGCAATGCGCCTGATATACAAAACAAGTATCTGTTCCCTCAGTGAGTGATTCTATGACTGTGGCATGGTCCCATGTTTTTTCCTGTGGCAGAGGTTTTCCTACTTTTTCACTTACACTGTTTGAAAACACTTCTCTGTCTCCTGGAAGTGAGTTAAGAAAATCTTAGCACTTCCACTCATCAACCCACTATACCGAGAAGTTGTTTTTAACAAAATAGTTTCCTCTGGAGTACTTTTAGTACCGATATATTACACAACAAGAATATTCTGGAGGGATATTGAATGACCCTACTATGAAAGAGTGTGCTACGCTACATACCTGGTTCAGTGGTACTCAATATCAGCACGCGTTGTCATTCAGCATCAGTGCAAGGAGAACACTTGCATCTGTGTTTTAACACATGCTGCCCCAAATCTCTCTTTGTAACTCCATCTAGTACCTGACTCATCTTTTCATTGTTTCACCTCCCTTCTTGGCAGCCGGGATGAACAGGGAGCAGGACGTGTCCTCTCTCCCACTCCAGCATGCCCCTGCTGTGGCACAAATAAAATAGCTCTACCACTGTGGGCATGCTTTATATGCAACATCTACTGTGAAAGGGCACCATGAAATAATCACTCTGTTTTCTCAATGTGGAGAACTAAGTAACAAAGCTGGACTAATGGGAAGGGCAAGCAGAAACGCCCTGCTGCCAAAAGAGCTGCAGGGCCATTTTACCTCACCAAAATTTCATTGTTTATCGCATCTTGCCAGATGATCACAATTACAAACCAGAGTTGTTCTTTCAAAAGCTTATTTATTTTAGTGTTCTTGCTTTACTATTGTAATCACTGCACAAGACTTAAGAAAATAAGATTTATGCAAATGATATTAATATCTCAAAATTCACACCTTTAGCTGGAAGAAAAGTGACGCTAAACAAATCAAAGTAAATAAAAAACGTCTTAATAAAATTTCATGTGAGTATAGAGTCACTTCTTCATAGAATTGATACTTCTCAAGAAAAAACAAAAGTTGGCCTTTTTCTTCTCCTACTGGAGAGCCAGTAACTTGGAAACAAAATCAAATATTCTCAAATGTGGGACAACACACATATCAAGACTCAAAATTTAAACTTCATTACGTGTAACTTACCATCTTTCAGATGGAAACAATCAGTTACCTATTTCTAGTAACACACAGACAGCCTGTCACCTCAAGAGGACACAGAAAAAGTCACCAAGTTCCTTCTGTGCATAGAAAATTTCAAACAAAGATCCGTATTTCTTAGCCACTCACCCGTTTCCACTAAAACATCTGATATCGGTGATGTGCATGAGGGGATTGAGCGCACCCTCAGTAAGTTTGCAGACAACACCAGGCTGAACAAGAGTGTTAGATCTGCTTGAGGGTAGGAAGGCTCTACAGAGGGATCTGGACAGGCTGGATCAATGGGCCGAGGCCAGTTGTATGAGATTCAGCAAGGCTAAGCGCCAGGTCCTGCACTTGGGTCACAACAACCCCATGTAATGCTACAGGCTTGGGGAAGAGCGGCTGGAAAGCTGCCCAGAGGAAAAGGACCTGGGGGTGCTGGTCGACAGCTGGCTGTATATGAGCCAGCGGTGTGCCCAGGTGGCCAAGAAGGCCAACGGCATCCTGGCCTGTATCAGAAATGGTGTGGCCAGCAGGAGCAGGGAGGTGATTGTTCCCCTGTACTTGGCACTGGTGAGGCCGCACCTCGAGTACTGTGTTCAGTTTTGGGCCCCTCGCTACAGGAAAGACATTGAGGTGCTGGAGCGCGTCCAGAGAAGGGCAACAAAGCTGGTGAAGGGCCTGGAGAACAAGTCTTATGAGGAGCGGCTGAGGGAGCTGGGACTGTTTAGCCTGGAGAAAAGGAGGCTGAGGGGAGACCTTATCGCTCTCTACAACTGCCTGAAAGGAGGTTGCAGCAAGGTGGGTGTTGGTCTCTTTTCCCAGATAACAAGTGATAGGATGGGAGGACACAGCCTCGAGTTGCACCAGGGAAGGTTTAGATTGGATATTAGGAAATATTTCTTCACTGAAGGGGTTGCCAAGCATTGGACCAGGCTGCCCAGGGAAGTGGTTGAGCCACCGTCCCTGGAGGTATGTAGAAGTCGTGTAGATGTGGCACTTAGGGACGTGGTTTAGTGGTGGACTTGGCAGTGCTAGGCTAACAGTTGGACATGATGATCTTATAGGTCTTTTCCAATCTAAATGATTCTATGATTTTATTCTAAGGTGATCTAGACAAGGAAATTCATCCTTAGTTTGCAAAGTGAAGAAAAGTAAAGGAGTTTGAATTTCATCTATTCCTAAATTGCTTTTTGTTTGATTATTTTATTGTGTCCTCTTCCCTAATAAAGCCCTGATCGAATATATAAGGAATGAAATCTACTTCTAGGGAGATGAGTAGGGAGGTTTTCCTATCTACTTCTCTTTCATTGTATTTCTCTGCTTTCACTGTGATCTTGTTACATAAGAAAAAGAGACAAGGCCTTGAGGAAAATCCATATGTCCAAGGTAGTATTTTTTTTTTCTTTTTTTTTTCTCCTGTCTGTGGACTGTAATGATGCAGGAGTCTTGTGAATTGTTCAGGGAGATTCCCTCTTACGTGGATATTCCTTTAAAGTCTTTATGCATTGCAGCACAAGATTGGTTTGGCATTCTGGGAATAAAATGGCCAGTTTCACTCTGGTCAAAAACAGACTGTTGATAAAACAATCCCAAGGCTGTGTCTGAAACTGGATTTTCTGTAAATTAGTACGTTATAGCATCTCCCCAAGCTCTACGTAATTAGTCTTTTTGTTTTTCATATGTTCATCAATTTGCATTCATTGAAGGATTTAGAAAATTGGATAAGATGCAAAGTTAAAGCTTAAACCGATACTTAACAGTGAAAGCATTTAAAAAAAAAAAATCATGTAGACACAGTGGCAGTTACTGGCTGAAGCCAAAAAAAGGATAATTTTGCTCCATTGCTGATTTCTGCACCCAGCCATAAGCTTTATGCCTCTGCTAATTAACTTCATGCTGGTGAGCAGATTGAGAATGGCTCTAGTCAGCGCTAAAAATGCCTGGAAACATGCTGGTTTACAGCCGTATGCAAAGTTGCTGGATTTTTTTTTAAAATCACTGCCAAAAGCCACAAGACATAGATGCATATGTTTCTTGCTAATCACAAAATAATAAGGTAATTGATATTCAACAATTTAAAACAACAAACAGAGTGCATACTCTAAATCTGGCCGGCTGGTTTTAATTAATGCCATTGCCCACTGTTTGAGTGGAACCACAAAGGAAGTGGTGGGAACTTAATTTTGAAAGAGGTCTTTTCCAAAATGTTGATAAAGCACTTAAATAAATAACTCTTCATGTGTCCAGGAAGGCAGCTGACAAACTGTCCTCCTTTCTGTGTTGCTCGCAATAAATTTGAAAAGCAAAAGCAAGGTTCTAGGAAGGTTAAATCCTGAGAAGGTCTGGGAAGGGTTTTGTTTCTTTCTTTCAGATTAGCTAGTGCTTCCTAAGGAACGCACTTCAGGATTTGTCCAAATTGTCGGAATGATGTTTTAAAATTAATTATAGCTGTTCTAAGGGAATAGCTGCAAAGCACATTCAGTTGTTTTTTAGACTGCTATTCATCTACATCACAAAGGAGCTGAGGGTAGAAACAGTTGTATTGTTGGTGGAAAAGTAATAGGAAAATGAATATAACTTAACTACAAGAGAGCAGGAATAAAAGACCTGTCTTTGATAGAATAGGCCCAATTAGTATTCAGAACCAGCTCGAGCTGGGGGAATTAATATGGAGCGGTTTAGTTGTAGTAATTCTGTCAGCTCTAGTAGTCAAAATTCTAGGCTATCATGAGATGTTAGGTTTCTTGGTAGCCCTCAGCCCTTCCAGTCATACTGGCAGTTAAAACAGCCAGTAAGTTTATGAAATTTGGATGACACATCTTCAATTAAGATTCACATTTCTATTAGTCGATTTTCACTTTTCTGTGCTGGACAGTAACTTTTGATAAAATTTGGTTCCTTTCTCTGTTTTGGAAGACCACTAGGAGTATCTTGAATGATTCTGCTGTGTGAAATATTAGACCATTGCCCTTGTTAGCTCAGCTAGTTTCATTTGGTTATTTATCTGTTTTGTTCCTCTCTGGGTGTTCTTCCGTTTCTTTGTATGTTTGTTTTTAAATAAAGTGGGAGAGGACAGCCATAGAACTATGATGAAGAACCTTTCTCTTTAATTCACTGTTTGCCCATCCTCCCCTATGGTAGTGATTGCCTCATAAAACCTAAAATTTTAGTATATGAAATGGTTGTTGCAAAACCCTGCGATGAATGATTTATTAACTGACTACTTCCAGGTAAATTGAGAAGGTTCTTTTTCATTGTAATAACCACCATGATAACAATTTTAAAAAGCTCTATTCAAGGAGGAGCTTGCACATTTTTCCTACTGGAAATGCTTTGGAAAGTAAGATTTTGTTCATCTGGCCAGATTAAGTGGTTATTATCAGGAGCAAAAGGCCTAAGGATCCCATAGGGGCATGGAAGGTACATTTTCTAAGCTTTTCTTGTGTTTTGACTACCTGCATGTGACAATCCAGAAAAATTCCATTATTCCTTTTTAGTTATCCTTTCTAACTAGAATGTAATATTTAAAGAATTACATGGTTTCTGAGACAACTGTCAGAAAATTATTTTTGTGTCTATTCTCTCACTCCCATTAAATGGAGAATGATGCATCATTTTGCTTAATTGAGGTATTGTTCTGGAGGAACTCTGAAGAAAATTGCTAACTTACTGAATTGGAAAATCTCAGCCTGTTTTTTTCCTTCTGGCATGATGAAATGTCTTCATTGGTGCAATATAGTAGTACAAGCTATTTCCTAAAGGAAATAAATAACTAGGAGGAATAGATCTGTCAATGGCTACTAAATATTTAAGTTAAGGCACAAATGCTTTCAAACACAGTTTCTGCCTGCTAGAAGCTGAACTCTCTGTATAAGGAAAACAATAACTCTATTAAACCTGTTACTTAAGAATCTGCAACTCACCACTAATGGGCATGTAGTACTGGGCAAAACAGACCTTGAGCCTAGTCCTGCAAGGAAATGTTTTGTGTTCTTGTGTTTTATAGGTAGAGATATTTTTGCTGCAGAGGCTAATGGAGAAACAGCAAAGAAAAATTACAGTATGTGGCTTTTTAAAAAATATTCAAGAGAGTTTAAAAAGGGACATGAACAATATAGCCTGGAGTCAAACTAAAGTGGCTTTACACAGTCTTTGAGCCTTTTAGACCCTCTGTTCCCTTGGGCTCTGTTTCATTACTTAGATAGCCTGCTGGCTCCGCTGCATGCACCAGTTTTCCCAAGGGTGCAGAATCTCAGGAACCTCAATAAAAAATTGTCAGCTACTGTAGTAAATGTAGTAGCTTCTTTTAAAAGAAAGTTTAAAAGTGGTATTTTAGAAACACGATTAAAAAGAGATGGGGTACGTTATTAAAACTAAGGAACTGATGACTTAGTAGAGACCATCTACAGGGAGAAGTGCTTAAATTCTCCCATGCTTCTGTTGTTGCTCATGAATTTGTTGTTGCTCTGGCTTTTTCTAGTAAATGCTTGATAAATTAAGCCTAACTCTTCTTTCTCATAAAAATTTGCCTTTGGGAGAACGGAAAAGAAGGGGGCAGTGTTTTGCTCCTGTGTCCTTCACTCAAATCTGTGGGTGTGGTAAATAACCCAGCTCTGGTGTTTGCCATTCTGCAGCCATCTTCTTGTGTCTGTATCTTCTGTGTGTGCTTGTACCAGTAACAGAATGAAGCAAACCTTGCTCTCTCTTGCTGCTCCTGCTACAGGGCTTGAGTACCAACATATGACATTGCCGTTAGATCCTGCCAAGGCCCACTGTGACAAAGTCATGCATGTGGGACTCTTTAACAAACAGTGTTGGTGGAGGAAGTAGAATCTAGCAGATTCTTTCCAGTTGTAAATAGTTAATTTATCTAGCCTGAGAGCTTTTTTGATACTGTATTTCTGAGAAAATAATAATACGAAGTTGTAAATATTAGGAAACCCAAGCTGGCAGAGACTGTAATCAGCAGTTCAGTGAGGATGAGTGTAAAGGCAAAAGTGTCAGCTGAAGAGCATGCTTGGCAGAATCAGGAAAAAGAAACAATTAGGTTCCAGCTCACCTTTGGAGTATTTGTTCTGTAGAAACTTTAGGAGTTAAAAATAATGACTTCCAGGAGGTTTCTGAATCATCTGCTGGTTTGAGTTAGTGGATATTTCAACGCCAGTTAAGATTATGTTTTTTTAACATAAAGTCCAGAAACTACTGGCTTTAACTAATAATACTTCGTTATACCAGTAAACATGACATTATTTTTGTATCTGCACCACTGAAGATTATTATTTGCCTTTCAATTATGTTGCAGACAGAACTCAGATTTCCATTTCTTCCCACATGTAAGCTCTTAGAGTGTCCTTCAGAGATTTTTGCTCAATGATTTTAATTTTTATAAATGTCCATGGAAAAGCTAAAAATGCAGGTCAATGCTGGACCAAAAAAAAAAAAAAATACTGAGGAGGTTGAAAATTTTCTGGAACTCAAAATATTGTACAAATTGTATATCACGCTGTTAAATATTATACAAATACATACTTTGTGTAGGAACTGTGTAACATGGGTGTAGAAAATCCATGCTTCATAAAGAAAATAAAAGTTGAGTGTAGAAATTCCCATATTTATTTCTTTCTCTGCTGAACCCAAAGCAGACAAACTTTTATGTTGCCTACCTTACAATTTAGCACTTGAATGCACCTACTGGCAGTAATGCTTTTATCAGCATAAGAGGCATAATGTTGCTGCAGAGAATTTCCTTCTCATGTGCACTACTTAGGATTTGAAAAATCAGTTTGCAGCTTCCTTAATACATGTGCTATTTTTGAGCATTTGCAATTAGATACATAGAGTTTGTAATAAGTTCTTGATACTTCTTTCCTGTGTTGCTGAGTCTGGCTGTCCAACTAAAATCATATTTAAAATAATTAAGTCATATTAGGTTCCAAAAAAAAAAAGTATTGCTGCGCTGGCTTTTTCAAATAGCTATTAGAATTTTGTTGTGGTATAGATAAGTAAGGTATTTTAACATATGGTAGACAAAAGATAGAGAGGGAAGCAGTGTAGCAAGTGCCCAGTTTGTAGCAGTTCTTTGACTCACCAGGCAGGTAAAGGGAAAAAATCTAGTTTAGTACCACCTTGATCTGTAGTATTGAGTTGGCTTTCAGAACAGCAAGGAAAACTTCATTTCCCCAGTAAAGAGCAAGACATTTCTTCTAAGTGAGGTATTGAAAATGGAAGCAAAGTAGGTCTGCCTATGTTATTTTAGATCTTATTTTATGATCATAAAAATTAAAAGAAAAAATCAACCATGCAGAAGTTGAATTTCTAAGAATAGCAGTCATCTTGAAAGAATTTCTGCTGAAAAAAGTTGTCTTCCTTCTAGTTTAGAGCTTTGGGAAAAAGGTTCCATAGCTTGCACTTTATTTGATTTTATTACCCCTCACTGACTAGTTTTGTGTCCTTGACTTTATATGTATATATACACTGTTACTAACAATTTCCTCTGTGTAAACATTTGGAGAGCAAACAGCAGTATCTTGTAAAGGGTAAGTGGAATTTGAGGTGAATACCCTATAGGTAGTGTGGACTTGAAAGAGCATTCCAGCAAAGCTCTGGCTTTTCCAAGGCTATCTCTAGTTCTCAGCTGTCCTTACCTTGCTCAGAATTGTGCCATCAATATTTATTTCAGACTATTGGAGAAGCAAATAAACCTTGC
This sequence comes from Harpia harpyja, assembly GCF_026419915.1. Classification (NCBI taxonomy): domain Eukaryota; kingdom Metazoa; phylum Chordata; class Aves; order Accipitriformes; family Accipitridae; genus Harpia; species Harpia harpyja. The sequence continues at coordinate 32,103,078 of NC_068947.1, forward strand.
CTTTACTGGGATTAATTCACTGCAGCCTGAAGCAGCAAATCTCTTCTGGCAACCATTCATAAGCTGAGTAAGCAGCACCCTCACATCTGTTGACAATGTGAGTTCATTGCAGAAGCCAGTATCTGAGAAGGCATTAGAGTGTCCGGAATGGGAGAGCGAATATTAGTCACTAACGAGTGACAGCTCTGAATTGGAACATTTTGTGTCAACTACTCACATGATGGAATATGGATATGGTATTTGTTGTCTTCTGTTTCTCCAGTACTTATGTAGTTCAGCTGGAAAACCAAAGATCATTATGCTGGGAGAAGCCTGTCCGTTCTGGCTTGGCCAGTTACTGAATATTTACTTGATTGAAGTAATATTTTTGATTTTAGCGAATTTACTGAAATTTTAATCAAAGCAAATCTTTTCAATAAAGTTAGTAGAGTCCTGATTTTTCAGAGCTACTTTAAAATCTAGCTTAAGTAATTAAATAAATTATGTTTGGGGATTTGCTTTTATTCTGGACAGCTACCTGTATCTTGCCAAATCACTTTAAAACATTATTCCTTGTAATCAGTCTTTGGTCCTCCACAGCAGTGCTAGACTAAACAAGGGATAACATTGAAAATCAAAATTAGGTTCAGTGACGTAATCATGTTGAATACCTCAACACTTACTGACTTGAGTCATTTCCTTCTTCAGCTTAATTATTGCACAACATTGATCTTCTTTATTATTAAACAGTGCTTTTAAAGGTACTTGTGCTTTATCTGGGCACTAGTAAAGACCTGATCGGTTTTGGCAATGCTACTGCACGGTCCTGGAGACCTGGCGTTCCCTCCCTGCTCAGTTCTCTTGCACAACGTTGGTATATCACTTGACTTTTTGTATGGCATTCTCCTAGCTGTAAGATTGGGGTAGCAATGCCCATTACATTTAATATTTCCATAGTCTAGAAAAATATACTACTCCCACAAAGCTATTCTGACTTAGCTTCAAACTGGAAAATGTTTTCGGAATACAAATTTTAGTCAGTGATAGGTAAGATATACACGTGTATTCAGTCAAGAAGCAGGCTAGTTGCATAATTGTGATTCATGACCAGTCTCACATTTTGATTTTTCTTTAGTCAAAGTGAACTATCAGCACCCACTACAGAAATGGTAAAAAAAAAAAAAAAAAAAAAAAAAAAATCATTAAATATGTTAAACAAATAGAACCCATCTGTTCATGAGAAAAAGAAAAAAACATTTTGAATACGTATTTCTGAGCGAGTTCATTGCTTAGCTCTACAAATTTCTGTCCAATTGTTGAATACGATATAAGCTGTTGAAACTTGTCAGAATTCGTGTTCAAAATACAAAGATCTGATTTTCTTTTAAGGGTTTTGGTTGCGTGTTGTTACTAGCATTCATAAATTATCCCGTGATTAAGAAAAATGATGTGGGAAACAGAAACAGTTTTAAATTGATGGTGGAGCATGTTAGTGACTCTGTTTTAATAGAAGATTGCTTTGTACATTTATCACTTCTATTTCTAAAATTAGGTGGTTCCAAATAGATCTTTGGTTTTGTGTGTAGTCAGACTTCTTATATATTCACTACAGCCTTTACTTATGTTTATACCTCATTTATTTTGTTTAAGAACTACTTAGGTGCTTTTATCATTTAGTTTTCTATTGTTGGTGCCAAATCCTGAAAAATTGGTCCCTGTAGTATGGTGCAGCCATTACATACCAGTCAGTTGCAGAATATCATTTGAACTTATTAAAATGTGATTCATCTGGTGCCAAGTTTATTCACAAGCCTTGTGCTGGGCCAGGCATTATACATCAAGGGGAAAAAATGCAACTCCCGTGGGTAGAGTTGGACAACTAAATTCTGTGAGGGTAGTTAACTCCTGTCTACACTGGATCCAGGAGGATGCTGCTGTCCCTTTTCTCCTCTTCTTCACAGACGTTTTTTTCTTACATGGCCAAGGGAGCAGGCGCTTGAACATGCGAGCCAGCAGAACTTCTGTGGTCCTAATCCCCTAATTAGACTATCTTGCACAGATGGTATTTAGATTCCTCTTTGTGTGTTAAGAAAGCATGTGGTAACAATATTCATGAATTTTTATAAGATCAAACATGCTATGTAGGTTTTGCTTGCATATTTCTTAACCCTGTATTTGGGCCAGACCACTGGGTGGAAACAAATGTGAAATTGAACCTAAATACACAATGAAATTCTTACCAAATCACTTTACAGCATGCAATAAATAAGTAAATGCATTGCACCACACTAGTGGTATTTGTGACAAGGCAACAAGTTTTTTCATTATCTTGGTCATTGACCCCAAAAAGTAAGATTCAGTAAAGTTTGCATTATTGCACTCATTCCAATGTTATATGCAATAGTAAATTATAAAGGAGCTATGCTTTACTTTTGTTTTTGAATAATAAATGCTGACAAAGACATACTGAATTCTCAAGTTTAAAATGTATAGTAGGTTAATCTTCTATAGAATGATTTAAGCATTTTGGACAAAGGGATTATATAATGTAGATGTCAGCGGGAGATGCATTATTGTAAAGCGCTTGTATTGGGAAGCCATTTGCAGACAATTTTTTTTTAATCTATCACATAAATATCCCCAGTATTATACATGAGAAAAAATGCATACTTGCTTTAAAAATTACTCCAATGATGATAGTGTTTTTCATTTTCTTTTGCATCACCCAAGGAACCAACAAATAACACATAAATGAGCCATCATAAAAGCTGAGATTTGCTGTGTTTAAATCTAATATTGAACTTGCCAATTATGGTGACAGTTTCTCAATCTGTCTGACTTTTATATGGTGCAATTGGATCAAATTGCAGCTTTTAAATTGTCCAAGGTGGACTTTCAGTAAGTGAAATGGGATTTTTCCACGTTGTTTTGATAAAACACTGATTTACTGTTTTTTGTTACTGTTACTGAACATATTTGAAGTGTTGAAAAGATTCTCATAAGAACTTCAAAGTAACAAATGAAAGAAAAAAAGGACTTGGAAGTAACACCCAGAGTGCAGAACCAGAAGATAAGGATAGGTAAAGAAAAGTCAAGAAACAATGGTTATAACAAAATGTTGTGTATCCAGTGCTAACAAAATTTGAGAGAATGATGTATGTTCTAGTATTTTTTTAACTGTAGAGAGTGGATATTCTAGGTGAACATCAGACTAATGGTGCTGGTGGAGAAAGGAGTAACAGTAAAAGATTTCCTGTTCTAGGTAAGAAAGATGAGTATTATCTCACATAACAGTGAGGCAGAAAGAACAGTCATGTTGTAGGGAACAGGAAAAAAGGGATGTGGACACCAGTCTTTTTTTTTTTTTTTTTTTTCCCCCTGAAAAGTTTAAATACTGTGCTAAAAATAGCAGAAAGTTGAAGGCTGGGAAGGGACCTTATTGGAGTGTGTAATACAGTGATGTTGTAAACTTTTTAAACTCTGTGTAAAACTGAAATAATAGCAAAAAGAAAATACAACCTGCATCATCTCACTGCCTGAGAACTAATGGGTGAATTAGCATATATTAAAAATAAATAAATTGCTATTTAAATGACCAGATTCACAGCTAGAGTGTTTGTGGGTGCCATTAAATTCTTCACAATCATAACAATATGTTTTAGAATCATTTAGGTTGGAGAAGACCCTTAAGATCATCATGTCCAACTGTTAGCCTAGCACTGCCAAGTCCACCACTAAACCACGTCCCTAAGTGCCACATCTACACGACTTCTACATACCTCCAGGGACGGTGGCTCAACCACTTCCCTGGGCAGCCTGGTCCAATGCTTGGCAACCCCTTCAGTGAAGAAATATTTCCTAATATCCAATCTAAACCTTCACTAACCATTTCCCCTCGGATTGTGGTGGCTTCATTCTGTTCTTCATCCCTGTCTTCCAGCTCAGAGGGCTGGACACCCCAAGAACTACTAGTCTTACTTTAAAGACTGAGGCAAAGAAGGCATTAAGTACCTCAGCCTTTTCCTCAGCCTTTGTCACTATGCTTCCCCCCGCATCCAATAAAGGATGGAGATTCTCCTTAGCCCTCCTTTTGTTGCTAAGGTATTTATAGAAACATTTTTTTATTGTCTTTTACAGCAGCAGCCAGTTTAAGTTCTAGTTGGGCTTTGGCTCTTCTAATTTTCTCCCTGCATAATCTCATGACATCCTTGTAGTCCTCCTAAGTTGCCTGCCCCTTCTTCCAAAGGTCATAAACTCTCTTTTTTTTGCTGAGTTTCAGCCAAAGCTGTCTGTTCAGCCAGGCCGGTCTTCTTCCCCACCGGCTCATCTTTCAGCACATGGGGACAGCCTGCTCCTGCACCTTGAAGACTTCCTTCCTGAAGAACATCCAGCCTTCCTGGACTCCTTTGCCCTTCAGGACTGCTTCCCAAGGGACTCTGTCAAACAGTCTCCTGAACAGGCCAAAGTCTGTCCTGCAGAAGTCCAAGGTAGCAGTTCTGCTGACCCCCCCTCCTTCTCCAAGAATTGAAAACTCTCTAATTTCATGATCTCTATGTCCAAGACAGCCTCCAACCATCAGATCACCCACAAGTCCTTCTCTGTTCACAAACAACAGGTCCAGCGGGGCGCCATCCCTAGTTGGCTCACTCACCAGCTGTGTTGGGACATTATCTTCCACACACTCCAAGAACCTCGTAGACTGTTTCCTCTCTGCTATACTGTATTTCCAGCAGACAACTGTTAAGTTGAAGTCCCCCATGAGAACAAGGGCTAGCGATTGTGAGACTTCTCCCAGCTGCTTATAGAATATTTCATCTGCCTCTTCATCCTGGTTGGGTGGTCTATAACAGACTCCCACCATGATATCTGCCTTGTTGGCCTTCCCCCCAATTCTCACCCATAAACACTCAACCCTACCATCATCATCATCATTAAGCTCTAGACAATCAAAACACTCCCTAACATGCAGGACTACCACACATTCTCTCCTTCCTTGCCTATCCCTTCTGAAGAGTTTATAGCCATCCATAGCAGCACCCCAGTTGTGCGAGTCATCCCACCGTGTTTCTGTGATGGCAACTATATCACAGTTTTCCTGCTGCACAATGGCTTCCAACTCCTCCTGTTCGTTGCCCATGCTGCGTGCATTGGTGTAGATGCACTTCAGTTGGGCTATTGATCCTGCCACCTTTTTGGGGGGAGAAGCCCTAATTCCTACATGACCATTCTCAGGCACTTCTGTGGTTTCTAACACATCAATAACCCTTGCATCTTTGCTGCTGCATCGATCTCCATCCCCTGCCTCCACTGAGATGGCAGACCAAAGGACCTCGCTAGCACACAGTACCTCAAACATTGGCCTGCCACTCCCAGGCTTATCTCTAGCAAGCCTGGTTTTATCCCTTTCCCCCTTCAAATCTAGTTTAAAGCTCTTTCAACATGCCCTGCTAACTCCTGCGCAAAGATCCTTTTCCCGCTTTGAAACAGGTGTACCCCATCTGCTGACAGCAGGCCTGGTGTCATGTAAACCGACCCATGATGAAAAAAACCAAAATTCTGCCGGTGACACCAGGCTTGGAGCCAGATATCGATCTGCTGGCTCTTCCCATTTCTTTCCTCATCATTCCCTGCAACTGGAAGGATAGAAGAGAACTCTACTTGTGCTCCTGATCCCTTAACCAGTCATCCCAAGGCCCTGAAGTCTCTCTGGATTGCCCTTGGACTTCTTGTTGCAACTTCATCGTTGCCTATCTGAAAAATCTATAATGGATAATAATCTGAGGGCCGTTCCACTGTAGGAAGCTTTCTCTTCACATCTTTAACCTGGGCCCCAGGGAGGCAGCAGACTTCCCTAAGAAGTGGGTCCAGTCTGCCTATTGGGCCTTCTGTTCCCTTTAGAAGGGAGTCTCCTATGACAGTGACCCGTCTTTTTTCTTCATGGAGGCAGTTCTGATGCAGGGCATAGGCCGACTTAACCTCAGTGACACCTCCAAGCTAGATGAACAAATGTCCTCGTTGCTGTTTGGTTCCACCTGCAGAGCCTCATACCTATTACACAAGGGCACCTGGGAAGGTGGGGTAGCCACAGAGGAGATGCACCTGCTGCATCGGGCAGGAACTTGTTGCCATTACCCCCTATTCCTTAAGTCACTGTGTTCAGTCAGGCAGAGAGGGGACAGGGAATCCTCCATATCATGCGTCCTGCCTGCCTGTTGGGCCTGTCTCAGGGAAGGTAGGGTGCGATTCCAGTAGTCTATCTCTCTCGAGCACTCCCTAATACTCCTCAACCTACTCACCTCCTCCCAGAGCTCTGTCACTAAGCAGAGGAGTTCCTCTAACTGGGCGCACCTCCCACAGCTGTGGTCATTCCTGCCATCCGGTACTGGCATAGAGTAGGGTACAGCCTGCAGCCTGGCACCTGGGTGGCAGCATGTTCCCACCAGAGCTCTGTCTGGGAAGCTGTGTCAGTCATGGTGGGTGCAGAAGTTAAAGAGGCCATGGCTTTCTACCAGGCGGATACCATTGCTCCCTGGTTGAGCTGGCAGAGCTTCAGTTGCCTCAGCGACTTTCCACAGTAAACTCAGTGACTTTCCACAGTAAAAGGACTGCTTAGCTACATAAGAAGGTATTTTTTACCCCTGCTATGCCTCAAACCATGTGCATACATTAGTTTTTCAATGTCAATATGTCTGCTTTTGAAATTACTCCCAAACATCCCTGTTTATTTTAGTTTGCATCACATAGCAGTCCTGCAGTGTGTGACCTGGATTCCCTTCAGAATTAAGGGAATTAAGACAGAAGACAGGGTCCTGGAAAGGAGCTAAAGTCATTCAGGCCAAGCATCTTGACCAGAACTACTTTAAAGTAAAACCTCTAAAGCCCATAAACAGCTGATGTTGCAGGCTTACGACAAACCTTTTCACTCTACTCGTATTGCACTGTAGTATTTGTCAACATCAATATAATCACAGTCTTGCTAAGTGTCCTTTGGCTTATGTTGGCAGAGTTTAACCAAAGACAGTTTAATCCCATATCCTGTGAAGTTGTCAGACATCAAGGAAACAACATCAGCTAGGTGCAAGAGGGCACATGGGAGGATGGAGTAACAGTGGTTCAGACGCTAATGACAGGAGGAGGCTTGGGATACTCCAAGTCAGCCCCTTCTTTTTCTTCTTAAGTCGAAGAGAAGAAATATAATGGGTCTTTTTTGGACACTGCTATTGTCTCTTCTGACACCGACTTAAGTTTCTATTCAAAGTACTTCTTTAGGAAGTGCCATGAGCTTAACACATTACAAAAAAAAACAACCCCCCACCCCACCCCCCAACCCCCCAGCCCTGTTTCATTAGATAAACCTTTTTCTGATCGTTTTCCCCGTCAAAACAATTCTCCAGAAAAGCATCCACAGTCTTTGGAACGTTGATTCCAAATGATACAGAGTGCAAAATACCAGAAGCCAGGAGATGTGAGCTGCAGTCCCAATCTCCCAAAGCAAAATCTATTCAGCACGTTGCCAGCTCTAGCATCAAACACAACCAGTGCACTTAAAATTACAAAACAGGACACATTTTGAAACTAGATGCAAGTTTAGACAGAACCACCAGGTATTTCAAAACTTCATAATTATAGCATTCCATCATGTCAAATTCACATTAAAACATAATCAGAACATTAACATTTTGATAGATAAATACAAAAGATGGATTTTTATAATGAGCACATCAATCAAATATTAATATGTCTGATCTTAGCTTTTCATTTTCTCTACTTTGAAGAAGATTTAAAGACACAGTCAAGATATCATAAGCAAAAAAACCCCAAACGCCACCCACAAGTGCAAATTCAAGCAGTTATGTAAAACATGGAGGTTTCCAAAAGCATAAAAAAAAAGTCACCAATACAGCAGATGAACACTGAAGACTAGGGAAGGCAAAAGGAATCAGAGTTTAGAGTTACAAGCTGTATTAAAATTCATTATTTTTACTGTGTCTTTTGGGGACAAAAAAATACTTATCTCTGAGAAACTTTTGCAAAGGAATACAAAGAATTCTTTCTTGTACTGAACATTCAAACAAGAGATCATGAAAGACTCCTGGATTTGGGGACAAGATGAACAGAGAGAGGAAGATGCTGCATTTTTCTGTATTCAAATTAACGTTAGGAGAATTTGGAAGATGCAAAAATTCATTAAAGAGCAAAAGGACATCCCTGAAATGATGAGAACTTTGGGATCCAGTGAAACTTTGGGTTCTAGTGAAAAGAAAACACCTTGATATTGATAATTTTTCTGGAGGTAGAGATTAAAAAAATATTCAAGTATACTCAAGACAATAAAAAAAAATACTCGAGTCAATAAATAGTAAGAAAACACACAATATTTACATCTATAATTATAGTTACCATTTCCAACAGTAATATTTTTGCCTATAAATGTGATGGGAATGCAAAAATAAACACAATTTGAGTTCTATACAAATACAGCAAGAAGTACTTTATAAGTACATCTATAGTACAAACAAGCATGAACTTTGTTGATCATAGAAAAATTACATTTCAGGCTGCAGCCACTTCTAATCAGCATATGTGTTTTTCTTAAAGATAGCTTTTTCATTATTTATTCTCCTATCATATCACTCAATTATTTCACAGTGGACTAGCAAAAGGAAGGATTTAAGCTGTTAACTGCTAAGGTGAAAAGTTTTTGTATTAAATTCTCAGCACTCTGAGGAACAGTTTTCTGTATCCCAACTATATTGTCAACTAAAAAGTTAGAGGGTAGTTGATTTTACTAGATAGTCACCAGTTTGTAGCAACCATTTTACACTGATTAAGGGACTGCCATTTTAAAGCTATTTTTACATATATTTAAATTCTACATGAAGACAATTAAAAATGAGGTAGTGGAAAGCATGGAAGAATTTTAAAAAGAGAAACAATACTCTGCCATTCTGTGTTGGCTTTGCTCCATTAATTGGCTGAATTATGCAGGATTGCTCAGAAGATTAATTGAGGCTAATGAACTGAGGTCCTCCCAAGGGCAGGAAAGGCCTTACTCTCCAAGGCTTGTCACAGGGGTTTGTTTCAAAGAAGCTGCAGTATACGAACAACCACAAGTTAGGAACAGTAAATTGTCACAAAGTGAGAGAACTACTGAACTCATGTATCCCTATTCCTTACCTCTACACCCTTTTCCAAGCCTAAAATAAAAAATGGCAAAAGAAAAGAACCCAAACCAAAACCGAACATCTCGATCTAAATTTAGTCTTAGCCTTTTAGTCATCTGCCAACTGAAGCTCACGACCCATTTTGACAAAAAAAAAAAGTCCTTAGATTATATATTAAACACAGGCAGGGGTCCCGAGCAGTAAGTGGCCTCGTGGCTGTGAGGACCATGGTGGGGACATATGCCACTGGCTTCTCCAGAGCTGAGCACCAGATTTTCCAAAGGCTCTCATTACCCCCTCAGACTGAGGCCAAACTCAGCTTGTCTGAAGTTCTGGTAATCAATTAGCTGAGGTCCAGGCCAGCCCAGGAAGAGAATCATTTAAAGGGAAGGGTGGGGAGCACATAGGAAAAAGCTATCTCTTGCACTAGAGGAGCTTTTCATGTGCATGTGCCTTGAGCATTGTTCTGCCACTGAAGAGCCACATTAATCAATGTTCAGGACGGCTTTAAATACAGAAGTACAGAGCTGACTATTCATTGGTGATTTATTACCGGGCCCAACACACAGTCGACACGAAACAAGTTGGTGCTTTGGAAGCTGCCACCAACAGACAGACGAAGGGGGATGTGGCAGTGGGTGTACAGAGGCACAGTCAAACCAGCTCCATTTAAGTGCCACAGGAGGGAAATGCGATGTTGACAATCACCTCAGCAAACGTCCACAAAGCACCCCAAGGGACTGAATGCCTCATTTTGATTAGGAGAATTGTATAATTGCTGAGACTCCAGAAAATTAAAGCTCACGCAGTCATGAATACTGCCATTATATATACATAATGTCCTAAATGGCATTTAGAAGTGCCTGGAACTGAGGTTATAAATTAAGATATCTACACCTCCCTCAGAAGGCTATGGAAGTTTTAAAGCTGTGTGTCCTTAAACAGAGAAAAATAAAACCGATTTTCCATGTTCCTATAGTTGTAGAATTCTTGAGTAAGTCCTTTTAACTTAACCCAGAGATGGAAGTTTCAAAAGATTCTTTCATTTTTGATGACTAGGGAATTTCTATTTAAAACTTTAACCACAATTATCTCTGACATCACCTCTTCTCTGGTTACATGCTTATGTCACAGAGTACATAAGACAATGCAGTATCTTCTCAACAAGTTGAGTCCTCTTAAATATTACTCAAGAAGAGAGGAAAGACAAAAAGCTCTCTGACTAAAAAAATACACATATGTAAAATATTTCTTATTTTTCCTCATGACAAATGCTAGAAAAAAACAGTTGCACTTCTCTATTATTATAGGGCAGTTAATATTTAAAATTTATCTTGAGATGTACAGATTATTTTTAAATTAAAAAATACTAATATAGCACACCTTACATTTAGGGGCTTTTTTTGCGTATGATACAAATTACTGTAATGTGAACAAAAAGAACAGAAATTACATGGTAGAATTCTTAACACGCATGCATTGCACAAAGAAGAAACAGTAGGAAATTGTTTCAGGAAGAAAAAGGAAATCACTGCAACTCAAAATACAGAGACCATGATAACAGCCAGAGGTCACAAGTTTAAAAGAGTACCCAATAAGCTCTGACACCAGACCAAAATACATATGTTGCAGTGCCATCTGTGCAACGTATGTAAATGTAAAAGTTGTTTGTGATCTGTCTGAAAACTCGAAGGAAATATAACCACAGCCTGTGGACAATTACACTTTCTCTGCTATTTCTAGGAAATTTAGATTTGTTATCTCCATTCAAGGAGTCAGTCTTCATGTTTGCCTGAGTAACCTGTTATTTTGCTTAAAAGAATAAAACCCCTCTGATAATTCTGCTTTAAATACAACACACACACACAGAGTCTTCAGTGCCTTCGCTGCCTGTTGAAAGAACACTGCAAAACCAGATGTAGCATTTGGCTGTACAGCATTAAACCTATTAATATTACACTGACTGGATTTGTCTCAGTGTCTACTGGGTGTCCTTAGAATAAAATTAAAATTCAAGAAGTACTCTTCTTCCCAAATACATCATCATCTGAGCCAATATTTTCAGCCAAGTAAAGTGCTCTGAGTTTCTGGGCTTGGTCCTCACAATACCTTTAGTTTCACAAAGCTTTATGGGAACACTTTATTATATAATCTAAACAAATATGTCTTAAAAAAATCTGAAAACTTCCTAAAGCAACAGCTTCAAATTTCAAAGCCTAAAGAAACATTTCCAACCCATGCATTCTCATCTAAAAATTCTCTTTAAAATTAAAAATATTTAAAAAAAAAAAAAAGAAATAACTTCTCTATGGTTTTCATTTCTAAGTTTCACTTGCAAAATATGCAAGTACACGCAAGTACACATAAAACACAATACATAGAATTTTTTTTTTTCATTGCACTGCAAGCCTATTAAATGGGACTGCTACAATTACAACATTAATCTGAGCACTAGGTTTCAGTGTAATATTGTACTTCAATTGACCTGAGGGTTTAAAATATTCCCCAAAGAAGAGACGTTGCTCGGAATTACAAAGACAAAGCAATTTAAAGTTTAAGGCATTCCCTAAAATTACCCAAACTCAATATAAGAAAGTGAAAAAGTACTCTTAGAATTTGGTTACAAATAGTCACATTACACATTTATTAGTAAATCTTAATATATACACACAAATACATATATGATTTTAAATACCTTAACCTACTTGACAGGGGAAGCATAAAACAAGGTATAGCGAATAAAAAATAATAATAAACATGAGTTATAGAAACTAGAAAAATTTACCTCCCTGAGGAACAGCAAATTTAGGTCTTATAAAGCCCTGGAAAAAAACAGGACTGTAATCATTATATTTGCAAATGATGTGGAATCAAGGAGAGTAAAAGCATTGAAGAAAGGAAGCAGAGAGAGGCATCACATTTAAAGAAATATACGAACAAAATCAGGCACGTGGGTGGAATATATTCTGCATTGAGGTTAAAAAAATGTATTCACTTTAACTATGAACTATAGGGGGAAAACTGGAACAAGCCTGGAAAACATTCAACATATTCACAAGAAAAACTCACATGAAGAAAAGAAGATTGGTGATTCCAGGAGGATTACAGGCTTATTAGTAAAATTATAATGTACTGTATATGAGGATTCATTAACTACAATAGTATTTACTTGGTTCAAAGAGAAACTGAAAAGGACACATCTCAGATTCTCTAATATAACTGAATATACAAATTAGAATTATAATAAGACAAAATGCAGATAGTATTATTTGGGTCGATTTGCAGTTGATGCAAATCTGGATAGAGTTATTCACTATGGTATTTATTTAAATACTCTACTTTGTTGAATGATGGCAACACAAATTAAAAGGGAAGAAAACCAGAGCAAGTCTGAGGCCTATCATGTATAAAATACATAGACTTTGAAATCAGCCATAAAACATTTATTAGTTACTCCAGTGACAACAGCTAGTGGGGGAGGGAGGGAAAAGCAAGAATGAGAAGTATTATAAAGAGCCAAGAATCCAATATTGAGCTAGCTATGGAACAATTTAAAAACACGTATCATTTTCAAAACCAGATTACAGGATGAAATGGGACAACAGAGGATAAAATTTATTAAATCTCTCGTAATGCTTAGAAATCAAAGCTCCAGCCACAGGAAATCAAGCTAATTCAATCTAAGTTCTTCAAATAAAAAGATGTTTACCTCACTTAACTACCTAAGTTAGACTTCTAGCCTTAGCTGGTTGCATCACTCCCTGTTGAAATTAAGGGAGCAGGACAGGCAACTCAAGGCTAAAACTTTGGATGCACACGCTGTTTACTGATTTACTATAGGAAGTGTCTAGAAAAGTAGTATTCACTAGATACCATTCAAATGGCCCCAGATGATACATAGCTCCTACTAACCCTACAGAGGGTAGTGTTTTGTCTCACAGTTACATCACGGGTTTTGATGGTGATTAATAAATTCAGGTAAATAAATTTTTCTAACTACTAGGCCATAACCTAGAACACAACAGGTAAACACTGTGTACCCACACAAATACGCCCTGTGTTTGCCCACTGAAGTAAATCCTAAACTTAAGGGTCCACAATTACAATTGCAACAGTAGTACACGCTGAGGTGCTCCTTGGCCTCCACTGAGTCTACTGAGAAAAGCATTTGTTATAATGACAATTTTTTTGTAATGCAGATGAGGAAGTGTCCAAATCAAAGAACTCTTGTCACTCAAGCAACAGGATTTCTGTGAAAACACTAAGTTTGAGTACTATCACTATGACTCCAATTTAAAATGGAAACCTAGGGGTTAAAGGCCCAAGATCCTCCAAGCTCAAGTTCTCAAAAGACCTTCTCTAAATTTGAGAGGTAAAATTCATGATTGTCACGATGTACATTTCCACTAGAATAGCTGTATCATGCCAGCATGAGAAGGAAAAACAGTACCAAACCATGTAGACTCAGATTTTTTTTTTCTCAGAAAAAAATAGTTGAGATATAATCTGTCATCCAGAGAGGTGAAGTATTGCAATGTCTGCTATTTTTTTCTTATTTACAGCTAGACACACATCAATGTTTTAGAGATACTTGGAAGGTGACAAAACAATGTTAATAAAACTCTAAAATACCCTTCATTGGAGAGCTGTTGAAGAAGCGGTTTATATTTAAAAATTAGAATCTCAATATGCTATGAAACAAAAATTATGTTTTAATCCCCAAAGTATCAGTTACAGAATTATGTCTCCCAAGAATATTTTTCTTGAATAATCTTATTAAAATGCAAAAAGAACCTTCTCCGATGACATTTTCTAAAGAACTGTTAAAAAACCCACCAACAACCCTGACAGTGAACTTTTTACCTTAATGTTTGAGATACAAAAATACATTTATTACAAAAGCTAGTTTCAAAGAAAATTCTCAATATAAATTAGTTATAATTCCTAAATGGGATTAAGTATGTATTTCAATTTAAACTCCTTTAATTTAATCCTGTCTCTTGATACTATAAATCCCATGCATTTGTGGAGTTGTCTGGTTAACAGGGTTGATGCCCTAGAGGAATCTTTGAAGACATGCGACCTATTGTTACTGAACGATACAAAAGATCTCTTCCAAACCTTATAAATCTCCAAGTAAGCTGTTCTTTAAAAATGAAACTGAACCATCCATACACTTAGACCATGCTTGATAAGAAGTTTCATGGGCCAACTAATATTCTCACGACACATTTTAATTGAAGGAATGTCTTAATCACAATACTGTGCTAAAATCAAATCAACGGTCATCTCTTAATCATCTAAATTTTATTTAAACTACAAGAACCCATATGCAGAACAATTCTATTCAAGCTAATGAGAACTCAGGAGAAAAAATTTACACAAATAAAATCAAATACAATTAACTTTTGGGGACAAAGGAAGAAACCTGCACAAAGCATTTACACACTAGCCTCCGTTTCAGTACTTAAATTTTTAAAGATTGTATATCAAGGATAAACACTGGAGGACTCAGGACTCTAGCATATAAGTGATGATAAACAGGACACTTCAGACTGTTACTTCAGGTGTGATCTCACATGTATGCAATAAAATCTTTATATTCAAATTGCTTCTGCTGCAGTACTTTGCACTGAACTGTTTTTAGCCAATTAATTTATTTTACTCAGATATAAATGATTTTTTTCATCTTGTTTTAAGGGATCCCTCTGGTGCCTTGCAGCCTGGTGTGGTTCAGTTTCAGATCAAGCAGACCGTTCCCACTGCATGGACCCAAATGAGAAACAGGGCAGGGAGGCAGTTGCCAGGCTGTGCAGCCTATCCACTCCAGGTCTGCAACTGGCCCACGGTCTCTCTAACAATGGTTTTAATTAAAAACTTAAATGATCAGTGTGCCCATTGGTCCTCATGAAATCTGGATGGCTCATTATTGGCCATCACTCCTAATGTTTCATTTACTGATGCAGAAGTTAAAGGGGCCACAAGGACAAGCGACCAGCACAACCTTCCCCAAAGTAACTCTGACACAGCTCCATGTATGTGCTGTTTTTTCCAGTGTTATTAAGCCCTACTCAGAAATGGGGGGAGGGGGGGGGGCACTTTAAATGAGATACTGATCTTGTCTCTTTGGCTTGCCTATTTTGTATTTGGACTGATGCAATTTTTGTGGAAGAAATGCATCATTTGAAGGGAAGACACATTGATCTGTCACTTTCTTGAAGGTGTTCAGAATTACAGAATCTTTAAATAAGACCTGATGAAACACTTCAGCAAGAAAAAAGCAAATGAGGCATTCAGATGGGCATGAAATTCTTTTTTCCCGTGCCACAACTGTTTGTCACGTAACTGAATTCTGTGAGAAGCACAGCTCGTCACAGTGCACGTACTTTACATACATAGGCATGATTTTAGCTCACTGATGGATGAAGAAATCTAAGTTCCGCCCCCCCCCTTTTTTTTTAAATGGGAGTCTGTTTACCATGCTCAAACTTTAAAGAACGGTGATGCAGCCTCTCAATTTCACAACTGTTATTAGTTCTTGAATCAATGTCAGTAATTCATAAAAGCTGCAACGTAGTCTTTATTACCTGGGCTGTCATGGGAGAAGCATTACGAAAGCACTCACCGCAGGCATACACTTTGGTCACAAAACAATTCAGATGATTTTACTGATACTACTCAGAGGAGTAAGAGTTATAGGAAGACTGCTAACCCTGCCTGTAAATCAAGACTACCATAACATTTCTATGTGTAAGAAACACAGAAATAAATTAAGTCATAAAAAATAATCTTTCAAAAACAGAAAAGTAGCTACTGGCCTTGCCTCATATCCTGCCAGTGCAAAGAATTCCTGCTCGCAAAAAAACCAGTCCATGTTGAAAGCAAGCAGAGAGGCCTGTGGGAATTTGAAAAGTGTAAGGCTATTATTTCTAGGCTTTCATAGACAGAAATGTGATCGTAGCTCCAGGAAGATGCAGAAACCAAAAGACATGGCAATTTCAATTTTAACCACAAGAACTTTGAAAGTGCAGTTATGCATAGCTGTGGCTCTTGAAATTATATCAGTATTACCACATATGCCTTCATAAAACAATTAAATTAATACTTAATTTTATTCCAAGTAAGGTCCTTTTGACAAGGCAACCTGTTCCCCAAAATGCACAAAATTAATTCAGGTATGTATCCTGAGAAAAAAAAAAAAAAAATCCATTTGCTGGTTAATGAATGGATGACTTTCTCATTTTCCTAACAACTTTAGGACAAAAATATTTTGATAGATACATATTTGAATTCATTATTTCATTCTCAGTTCTGGTACTACCAGCACAGATTTGAGGGGTGGGGAGGGAGACAAGTGGCACAGGGGGAGTTGCCCAAAGAATATCCTTTAAGAAAACTGAAGTCTGGTCCACATACAAAGTTGGACTGTTTTAATAAATCAGTTCAACTTCACATGTTGACACACTTTAATGGCTCTACCACTGACTTGTGTATTTTAACACTTGTCAGTAAATACACAGAAATAAGCCAAGCTGACATAAGCAGTTTGAAACCAGTACAAATATTCAGTGGGGACACTAAATTTACTTAGTTAAGTCAGCTTCAAAACCTACTTTGAAAAGTAAACAAAGCATAGCAAGCGCATATGCATGAATGTATAACACTTATAAACCCCCCATGAGTCTGAGTGCCAAAATTCCAGCTAGGGTGCAGCTTCTACAGAAGTGAGAAAGGTATTCTGGTTTTGTTTGAGTGTGTTACAAATTAATTTAAAGGGAAAGACAAAACACAGGTATGTGGCTTCCTTGTTTCTCTAATTTGCTGTTGGAAGACTACAAAAATAATATCAATTTCAAGTTTATCTTCAAAACCATTGCTCTAACAAACCTTTGGCAAAGTATCACTCTTAAAATACACAAAAACCAATTATGGAACACGTTATTAACATTAGGCTCCTGCACCTCCTGAACGCTGCTCTACTTTAATGAATATTCTCCTCAATCATCCATGTTACTTGTAAACACTACTCATTATTTCTCCTGACTTTACTTATAATCATCTTTCTTTTTTTTTTTTAACTGGGAAGATGCACAATGTTTCCTCCTATCAGCTAGCTTTTTTAAAAACAAGATAATTTAAAAAACAAAACAAACAAAAAAACACACTGAGAGAAGACAACACCAATTACTCAAATTTTCTTGCTTTATACAGGCGATTCCTGAGTTTGAAGATGTGACTTGAAATACCAACCAAACCCAAAACGTAGGACTGACTGGCCAAAGGAGAATTCTATTCACCTAACGTAATGAAGAGAAAAACTATTTCATTATCATTTGGTTTTCACATTTACAGAGGATACTTTTAAATTATGAAAGTCTATGAAAAACGACTTATATTAAATTAAAACAAAAGCACAAATCTATTATCTGAAAACTCAGAACAAATGTTTGTATTTTCTATGTAATATAACAAAAAAGAAGACAGAAATAAATAAAAGTAGGGACCTTCATAACTGTCTGCTTTATTGTCTTACGTTTTCTCTTTCTCTGGCAATATTCTCCCCTCTGATTATTGTTATCTAATTAGAGTGGAAATTGCTTAACATAAAAATCAATATTTAATAAATTGTAACTTCATAGATGTATCTTAGGTTTATTCCTGCTAGAAAAACCTAATATACAGCATACATATTGCAGAAAGATCTCCAGGACCCAGAGGCCATCATCTCTGTAGAAGTCAGCATGGAAACTCAGAAGTTCCCTCTGGTAAGAGCTCGTATCCAGAGTTTCATGATGACTTGACGGCCATGAGAAGTGACAGTCACCTCTGAAAGTCATGGAGAGTTGATCAACCAGCTCCTCTTCATTAAAGTATAACCTTGCAGTGGTACACATTATAAGAACATAAAAGAACTTGTGACTCATGTTAAATACAGTATTTTGAAAAAGAAGAATTTCGAGATCACAGTAAAGACGGAAACACTTTAGTTGAAGGACTGAAACTTGGAAGGAGTTTTTCAAAACTAGCATCTAGAAACAGCAGCATCTAGGAACCAATCGAAATTCAGCAGGGTAG
The DNA here is from genome assembly GCF_026419915.1 of Harpia harpyja. Taxonomy (NCBI): domain Eukaryota; kingdom Metazoa; phylum Chordata; class Aves; order Accipitriformes; family Accipitridae; genus Harpia; species Harpia harpyja. Next base: position 32,121,296 of record NC_068947.1, read on the forward strand.
CACAATACTGGTGATTTTAACGCAGTAATATTTATTGCAAAAAAATCTGCCAGCTCCCATCAACACTTTTTTAAGTGGTGGGTGGACAAAACACTATTTGACAGTGGACAAAAAATTCTTGTTAAGGTGGGAGAAAACAATCTTACACAGAAATGATTTAAATCTGTAAAATGTTAGCCTGACAGGCATGAATTGGCTCCTGTCTTCTGATATGTAGAATTCACATTAGCTATCATTTCTTCACACCCGTAGCTTTGGTAAATTAGACCACATCAAGTGTCTCCTCTAATAACTTCTGTGATAGCCCAATTTTCCCTCTGATGGTCATTTTCATGCTTGTTTTCTTTCTCTCCTTATGTCAGTTTTTCCCTTGTCTGCACCCTTCTCCCCCAGTACTGGTGTAGTAAAACAAAACAAAGAAATACAATAGTTGATGGCCATGTCCAAGGGAAGGTGAAGATGCTGTTTGATTTCTTTATCCACAATTTAAAACAGAACACAGAAAAAATTTACTTTTTTCTAGAGTCACTATAGTCCAACCTTTATAGAATGAACACTTTTTCTATTAACTAAGCTTTCACTTAAAGTTCTGTAATATTTTTACCAAGCTCAAGAAGAAAAAGCAAACCTAGTTTTCAGAAAAAGTCCAAAACATCAAAAGGAATCATTAGAAATTAAATACACCAATAACTGTACCATGTTGTAACTATTAAATTGGTTTAAAGAAAACATATTTATTGACAAGAATTTTTAGAGCTGCATTTTTTTAAATCTAGTTAGAGTGTACATACTAGAACAGGATGTACTTAGAATTAAGAAACCCTATTTCAGATCAAAGGATTTTAGAGCCATTTCTAGCCAGAGAATGGCATTATTTATACTACTGTCTCCACAGAGGATAAATCCATTTCTTGTTTGAAAAGGTTAGGCAATAAAGAGAGATTTATAAAACTAGCACAAATAATTGGTTTCCTTTTCCTCATCCTCTGTTGGCTTCAGTACACATTGGATAACCTTAAAACCTCCACCCAGTCTGGAGCAAAATATTTTTACTAAGATTTTACATTACTATTTTTCTAAGAGATCTACATAATTATTATTAGGTTTGTACTGAATCAAAACCATATTTTAAAGGGAGATCTATCTGCATGTATTTTCTCATACTGTCTTAAAATTCACATTATAAAAAGCTGACTTCTCAGAAAAACAGTTTTACTATTTCACTCACCTTTGAAAAATAATAATTACAAATACTCAGAAGACAAAAGATGGGAAGACATTTCTAGTTTATAAACAATATTAAGAATTAACTTAACAGAGATTTAAGGCAGCAAAAAATAAGAAGGTGAACAGTGGCCTTAATTATCTCTGAAATCTGTAGACTGATACCAGGTTTTATTATGGCTTACTTCTTAGTTTAGCTCTTGATTAATACCAGTGTTAAGTCACTATATCTATCCATCATTTTGTATATTGCACATGCTATTTCATTATCCCTTAAAAAACACAACAATAAAAAATATTTAATTGGTTAGCTAGAGGTAGCTCTTCTGGAAAAAAAAATGCTCTTTGATACGCTGTAACTGTCATTGAGATAATTTCCTAATAACATTTGTAAAACAAGGGTTTCAAGATTTTATTGTATTTCATACAATGTCATTGATACTATCAATAGCTACAACCTATTTTTAAAAGCATGTCAGACTTGCTGATGACTATCACTGACTATACTAGGTGAATAAAATCACTGAAAATTACTTTCAAATAAATATGAAGAGATGAGACTTAAAATGAAATCTTATGTATCTTATGTTCTATTTATCCATAACAGAGGCAGAACAATGCCAGCAAAGAAGAAGATTTCTTTTCCTGTGTAATTAAAAATGAAATCCATCTAAACCATAATTGTAAAGGAGGGATTTCTCAGCAAAATGGTTCAGTGCTAGTTTTCACACTCTAATTTAGCAATTTGATTCTGTTAAGCAAAAGATTTGGATACATACTTAGCAGTAAGTTTCACATACTTAAAACTTTTTGATTTCAAAGTGAAATAAGAATGAGCTTCAACATTTTGTAAAATTATTGCTTAAATATTTGGCATTTCTTTGATGACAGCTTGCCAATTAATGCAAATTACCACAGCACTTAATATACAACTTCAACACCTGGGTACCAGAAATTACTGAATATTCCCTTATTCATTTCACATAGGCCACTGAGCAATAAATCAGGCCTAATGGCTAGAATGCAACTTCTTACCCAAAACAGGCAAATTGAATAGAACAAAAGAATATTTAACTTGCCTATAAATAAATGCAGCTTTAGAAGCTTTATTAGTCTCTATTGGTAATACACAACGAATATCCAGCTAAAAGGAATGATGTAACATCACAGAAAGTCACGGAAGATGTTAATGGGAGACTACCCCCTTATTTTTCTCAATTAAATAAGTGAATAGCCAATTACCTACAAAACACATTTTTATCATATACAACCCCAAATATCACACGCAAAAAAATATTATCAAGAATTTATTTTAAATGTTATCTATATCCCTGTGGTCCCTTTGACCAGAGCTTCATATGCCGCTCCAGCAAAAGTAATGAATCAGATACCATTTGTGGGATTGTGTTTTCAGTAACTAGGCTAACACTTCTACCCTGCTTCCCAATGCAAACACTGAAAATAATAAATAAATAAATAAAATTATAAATTATATCACATTTCAGGAAGAATGAATTAATACAGGCTCATTTATCATCAGGTATATAGATGCTCTACTGATGAAGTGCCAAACCTAGCCCTTAGCTACCAACAGCAGCAGTGATGGAAGCTACAGGTACAAACTCATGCCAGGCAATCACCAGTGAATGCAGAGGAAAAATAAGGCTCAGCTCACAAAACTGTTCTACTATAATGATCACACTACAGAAGTAAACTCAGCTTTTTCACTGAACAGACTGAACAGCTATATTCAATGTAAATTCATTCAAATTCTGTCAATCAAAACTTCTTGTATGGTCCTCATCTAGGGACACACATCAATAAGCAATTTTGAAGTCACAGACTAAAAGCGATCTTTTCTATACAACTACAGATCTATGAGAGCCGCTCTTTTCTTCCCCCCAGTGTCCTAAACTCTTTGAATAATCTGGAATCTTAAAAAGAGTCTGGACCTGTAGAGGATAAGAGGATGAGCCAATTAATACAGTGCTGTTGTGAGACTATACACATTCTTTGCATCAGTCAGGCTTCTGCTACCATACTGTGTCCAATTTTGGGTATCACTCTTCAAGAAAAAAAAATAAAAAAAATAGAGTCAGACATCAGAAATAGTCCATGGGACTGTAACTTGAATGACTAGAAGGTATGAAAAACTCGACATAAGAGGAAAGATCAAGAGAGTTAGGATTTCTTAAGCAAAGGAAGCAAAACTTAGGTGCAACAAGTAATAATGGCCTTCAAGTAGGCAAAAAAGTTCTTGTGAAAAAGACACTTGGGCTCTCCATGTCCACAAAATACTGGACAAAATAAATTCTTGCTATTTCAATAATAATGACACAGCTAGTCAAAGCCTATGAAAATATTTGTAACACTGAAGACTGCAAAGCATTATGGACTGCCTGGGGAGTTTACAGACTTCTCACTGGAGGTCTCCAAGAACAGGTCAGGCGACCACCTGTCAGTAATGATGCAAGTATGACTGGACAGGCTGTGAGGCAGTGAGTTAGGACTGGATGGCTTCTGGGTTTTACAGAAGCACAGAAAACAAGAAAGACATTTTAAGTTAATCCATTCTAAGTCAGATATGTGATACATTGCAACAAGCTAACAACTGGTTAGCCAAATTAAGAGAGATCTTTTTACAAAGAGTCAAGCTCAGTTGATATTAGGCTCAGAATAATTTAAAAAGTGGTATTCTTCTAAAAATTGTAAAGAAATGACTGTTGACTTGGTCTCAAGCACAAGACCATCACTAATGAAGAACTACTTAATACAGTGACCATAACACACTACAATTAACATCCAAAAGGGGAAATAATGAACCAGAATAAAAAGGGAAACTACAGAAATCAGAAGCATATTTTTGTTAAAAGAACATCAGAAGGGAACTTAAAAAGATAATATGCTTGTAGCTGACATAGAACTATTCAAAGATCCCACGAGAGATTCATATTTTGTCACTTTTAACAGAATAACTGGGTACACCAACAAAAATACCAGGCAGCTTATTTGCTCCTGTCTTTTTCAAAGTAAGTTTTGTGGTTCTGTTTCTAAACACTGTACATTCTCCAAATAGCTCCAGAATGCTAATAAATATTGAGGGTGGAAGGGACCTCTTGAAATCTTCTAGTCCAACCTCCCTGCTCAAGCATGGTCAGCTTGACCTCTCCGGGCAACCTGTTCCACCTTCACAGTAAAAAAGCTTTTTCTTGCGTTCATATGGAATTTTGTGTGGTTTAATTTGTGCCCATTGTCTCTTCTCCTGTCACTGGGCACTACTGAGAAGAATTTGGCTCCCTCTTATTCATTCCTTTCTACCAGGTATTTACAGACATGGCTAAGATACCCCTGAGCCTTCTCTTCTCCAGGCTGAACAGTCCCAGCTCTCTCAGCCCTTCCTCATAGGATTGATGCTCAAGTCACCCACCTTTGTGGCTCTGCGCTGGGCTCACTCCAGTAAGTTTATCTTTCCTGTACTGTGGAGCCCAGCACTTGACCCAGCACTCCGGATGTTTCTCACCAGGGCTGAGCAGAGCGGAAGGATCACCTCACTTGACCTGCTGGCAACACTCTTCCTAACACAGCCCAGGAGGCTTGTGGCCTTCTTAGCCAAATGGGTGCACTGCTGGGTTATAGTCAAGTTGTTGTCCACAAAGACCCCAGGTCCTTCTCTGCAGAGCTGCTTCCCAGCTCGTGAGCCCCCAGCCTTTAACTGGTATAATGAGGTTATTCTTCCCCAGGTGCAGGATATTGAACTTTATAAGGTTTTTCTTTGCCTAGTTTGATTGCCTCAAAGTAATACGAAAGGCCAAAATGTGCATTCAGAAGACAGACAAATTCTAGCTACAAGCTTCTGTTCACCACCAGAAGCTGGGAAAGTGCTCCAAGAACACCTGATGTTTATTATATCTCTTTCCCCCTTAACATTTAATACAGGCTAGTAGGACTTTTGGCCTCATCCAGCACAGCCCTTTCACGTTCAGTAAGTTAGCATAAAAGGTGTGGTAAAGGAAAAGGAAAGGAAGTTAAAAAAGGAAAAAAAAAAAAGATTCTCTTGACAGGAACTCCTTTCCCATTCATCCTCTTTGTTATCAACATATGCTTGATAAGAAATACCTCCAGTCCCAGTCTTTTCTGAACTAAAACAGCTTTCACACATTTTTAGCGATAACATTCCAACCTGATCTACAGTTTCCAATTACACTAACCTATTGTTCCTCAGTAGTAATTCCTACTGATCTTACTATTTGTCTGAATTACTGATACTTCTCACTCATTCAGCTGTTAAATACTGAAAAATGTCTACAGTACCTACCCAGTACTATACAATCCTGTTCCAGTCCCCCTTCTTCACCAAAGTAATATTAATTCATCAAATCTGAACAAAAACTCTGAAACTGTAACCATGGACAACATATTACATGGTATCTCCAGTATATTACATATGGGATCTATTTCTGATATTGTATTTTACTTCAAGAACTCCACCATTTAGACGAAAGTATGCAGCACAGTTTCTAGCTATATGTTTACTTTTCCACAAATATAAATTGATGAAATGGACCATTTTAAAATTTATAATCAAAACTATCAAACCTGACAGTAAAGGATACTTTATAGAGAGATTACTAAGCAAAAAAATCAACTTTATTTCTTTTTTAATCCCATTCTAATTACCTTTTTAATCTCCCAGCTAATGGAATTCTACTCCAAATGGTATTTTATTCTATTGTGATTCCTTTCAGTTATACTGCAGTGCTCATCTTGACTAATATATGTCTGCAAATCAACTAGGCTGGCTGTCTCTCCCAGTATGTACTGACCAGAAGGCATAGCCCAAAAGCTAATGAGCTGCTAAACATTGCTGCCATTGAAGAGAGATGTATTGTGAATTTGCAATTTTGCAAAACACCATGCACATAACTGATGATTCCTGTCAGTAGCTGTAGTGCGAGATCACGATTGACTCTGAGATAACAATTAAAATGGAATACATTAAGTAACTCGTTATGGATAGGAGAAGCATAAAGCTTGTCACTGACTGTGGCTTCATTTCCCTGACGTGACACTTCATGAAACCCTTAATGATTTGTCAGGTATCATAGATGATGAGTCCATGTGTAAAACTTATTTGGAATAGTCTACAGCTTTGCTCTACTACAGGCAAATCACAAATTTTATTTACTTTGGAATATAAACCTTTTTTGTCAGGATGCCCAGACAGCAGAAAGGCTAAATGATTCAGAAGAAAAGGATTACCGTACACTCATTTCACTCATACAAAATTACAGATTTGACTGACAAAAGGACTTATTTTTCAAGAACCTTAATTCCACATTGGATTTTACTGCCCTGTGCCTTAGTTCCCATTTTACTGTAGAAAAGGAAGGGATGGCTCAGAAGTGAATTCACACAGGAGTTTGATAGTTGCACTCTTGGACTCAGTATACAAATTCTGCTTATGACTTCCTTTAAACATTGATCCCCTTTTGTGAATCTAGACTACCTATTCACTAAAACTTCCAGGACAGAAGAATTTTGCTGAAACTAGTAAATGCTAAACAGGAAGCACATGAAATCTCATCCGTTTAGAGACTTAGGCATATGTTTCATCACTGAATTCATAAACCATAATCCCCTAGATTTAGATTATAAGATTCTTCTTTTAAAAAGGGGCTATTCTTTTCAAATATAACAACATTTGGAAATGTATCTTCTTTACATTCAGTACTTCAGTGGTCAAAGTTCTCGCCCACGTATCATCACATCCTCACAGACCATCTTCCTAACCATCTGGACTGTTTTGAAGTGGGTTCAGTGATAAGTTTGTGTATTTATGTAAACATAAATAAATAAATAAATAATTGTTGTTGTTGTTATAAAAAAATCAATTAACTCTTAACTCATGACTAGCTCAAAATAAATTTCACATTTACTTTGCTCCCTTTTAGCGAACCTGCTTTTGCCACCTTTGAACTCTCCTCCAGCTTTCTGACTGATTTCTAGCATAAAATTGTTTATATTTTGTTTATTAAACCAAACACCAATATTTCTGTGACTCCCTGAACCAATGTGACTGTTGTTCTAGTTACAGCTATGTTCCTTTGTGACTAACAACAAAGTAATTTTCACTGACTGTGCTTTAAGTGGATACATATTTGTGCATACTGACCAACTGAAGTACATGAATTCAAATGAAAGTAGAAGTGACCTTACATCTTCTTATAGCAGTATTTCCAGCAGTGCATGCCAATCAATTCTGTAACAAAAAAATCTGTTGAGAAAAGCCCAGAATGTCAGGCTGCAGATTTCAATATTTTCTTCCAACTATAAGTTTTCGTGCCAATTGAATTCTGAGGTGCAGTGAATTTTGTACAATGAAAATAAAGCTACACTGATCCAAGGCTGAGGCTTTTTGGGAAGGCTGCTACTTTAAATGACAAATGAAAGCAAGACATCATTAAAATTAGACACATTTTAAATCAGAGGTAGAAAATAAAGCAATACACCAAGCCAACTTCAGAAATTTTCTATTTCTAATGTCTTATTATACTCCTCACACTACAGCTGGTAGGTGTGGAAGCCTTAAAATCGTCTTTTTATTTTTAATTTATTTTTTTACTAGTTTGCTGTGATTCATTAGATAAATTCCAAGCTTGATTTTTGCAACTAACAAAGCATAAAGGACTAAATCCATGAACCACTACTTTCATTGTACTCTCCCTTTTAAGGCCAAAACCCAGCTTTCAAGCAGCACTGAACATTATTAGTGTCTAAGTGCATTGGCTCATGAAATATTGGACATTAAAATCAATCAGAGTTTATCCTGGAAGCCTAGACACATAATGAGATGCTTCTAATATAGCTTTTAGAAATAAAAAAGGAGAAGAATTTTCATCATTGTAGCTGATCATGGCTGAAAAAATACGTGGACAGAAAAGTACCGACATTTTCATGCTTATGAAATACTTGCTAAATGTGGATCTGTAAACAGTAATCAGACAGGGGAAAAAAAAAACCAAGCTGTTCTCCAAGGACACATATGATTAACAAGCTGGAACCAATTAAAGTCAAGTGAAGTCCATTAGAACAGAAGATCTTCAAAGTTCTGCTCATGCCTCCCTGGGTGGCTACATGCTGCCTAAATACGCACGTGCAACATGGGACAAGACAACCAGGAGTAAAAAGTTACATTTGCACTGTTCATGTTGGAGAAGAGATTATGTAATATTATTTCCAAAAACTTTAGTACAACACTTAATGTAGCATATCACTAAAGCGTATTTACTAGTCAAGACAAAAATATTTCTTTGGCCATCTATTTAGGTTTGAAAAAACCTGGTCACCTGAAAAGTAATACTACAAAACAACCCCAAGTCATACTCTGTTTATGCAGGAACACTTTAATTTGAGCATGTTCAAAACCTAAAAATCTCTCTTTTGTGATATGAAAAAAACCCCTATATTTTTACTTATTCAATAAAATAAAATTTGTTGATATTCTTTTTATTCCAGGCTGATTCATGTTAAATATATACATATATATATATATATAAAAAAAAAAATCTTTCTTTGGGAATATCTTCAAAAGGTGACTTGGAAAATCTGTGATCCATTCCTAAACTTGGAAACAACATTGATATTTTCTAACTTAACTTGCTTAGGAGAAAACTCTATCTACAATGGTCTTCTACAATGAAGGTTAGTTCCAGTAGTTCTTTTAGCTGATGTTTCTTCTAATTTAAAAGAAAAAAAAACTTTACCAAATGGCAATTAGCCAGGGCAAAATGCTGGCAAAACTGTTGTTTTTCCTAAGCAATTTAGTTTTATCTCCTCTATTGTAGATTCTCTAGGTAATCCTTTCATTCTAGTAAGGCCATTAAAACATCTTTTTCAACTCTTTTGCAAGATAATACCTTCAGCTGTTAGCAAGGACTTCAAAGTAGAGAGCAGTTTCTTCATTAATAGGAAAGTTTCTAGTTCTAAAGTTAATTCATCAGAATTTCTGAAGAATTTCTGCTTTCACCTGTCTAATCTTTATTAGAAATTTAAGTCTCAACAAGCACTCTGCTCGGACTCACCGGGCTACAATTTCACAGAGCTCATGCTCCTCTTCTGGACAGAGCCCTTCCACCTTAGCTTCAGATCTAGGTTGTTTTTTCCCTCCAAGTTTATTACATTCATTTTTATTACTAAGCAAAAAAAAAAAAAAGTCCAACCATAGACATGGTTTCTAAAACAACAACCACAACCACCACCACTAACCAGTCTATTCAGATAAAGATATGAAATTCTTTGCTATCCCTGACTAAAAAGAAAGTGTCTGAACATTGGCCTCCCATGGGCTTTGCAGTCCCTGCATCCCTCTCACCCCATCCTGTCTCATCCTTCAGTAGACGCTCCTCTTTCCTATCCTTCCTCCAGGACTGGTGTTAGCTGATCTCACTGATACGGCTTTAAAGACCACTTCTGTGATGACAATTCCTAGAGCTTCCTCCCCACTCCTGACCCTTCCACGTTGGGTTCTGTAACACTGCTATCCCTTGCAGTAGCTCAACATTACCAGAGCTTGTCTGGGGCTCTAACCACATCAGGTGTGACAGAGTAACCTAACTACTGATTAATTTTATCAATTAACTGAACACAGCCACATGTAGAGATCGGCGAGTTTGGCTCCCACTTGCCAGGGCACAGAAGCAGAAGGCACACACCCACAGAAGCGGTGCCTGTCCTGCAGAAGTGGTGCCCACTGCCTTTCGTGCAATGTCAGTACCCAGTTCCCCCACAATCTGGACAATTAGTAAATATTTAAGAGAAAAATCAACTGTAATACAATATTTGTTCCTAATTTCTCCTTAGAGGGGAAAAAAAACCAGGGAGGCCAACACATCATACTCATGCTAGGAACCAAATTAGTGTTCAGAAAGGAAAAGTTACACACACATGAATATTAACCAGTATGGCTGGAAGTAAATACAAGTGAAGTTTCAAAACAATTTTATTTCTTTTCTATATGACCTTTCAAATTCCCCTAAATTAAATGAAAGGGGGTTGACTCTCAAACGTTTCTTCAGTGTGGAACTTCATCAGACATTTTAAAAAACCCCAAACAACTATGTAAATTATAAACTCTAAGATTTTATCTACTATCGTCTGATAAATGTCATCACAGTAATGCATGTAAAGAGGTCAGTAAGACAAGCTGCATGCACCTTACATTACTAGAAACATTAAATCACCTTGCTTATGTACAGGCCGTCTGATACTTCCCCTTTGGACATCACATAGAATAGATAAAAGGGTTAATATATACTTGGTATTGTTCTAACAAGCAAGATATCAGCTGGTAGGTGAGACCATACAGAAAAGCACCACTGAAGCCCAAGGAAAATACCAGCTGTCTCTGCTCAGAGAAGACAGATTACCACCTGTCCGGTTATCTTCCATACACAATACAAGGCACGTTGGTCATTTTAACAGGGATAACTGTACCCATATGCTGTTTAACTCTGCACTGCACTCTGCCTACTTGTAAATATTCGTGATGGATCATTGTAAATCGTAGATTAGCCCAGTGGTGATGTTTAGCTGGCGGCTGAACTTCACGCTTACTTTAGCTCCCTGAAGCCTTTATTCTACAGTGTGCTATGTTAGCATCACTACTTTAGGCAAACAACAGAAAGCAAATACATATGCACGCACATGCGCGCAGACACACACATAGGGAGGAAAAGAATTTTAAAAAAACAATTAAAATTTACAAAAGATTTTAGGGAAGAACTGTTTTAAGTCACAGTCTGGCAAAAGAACACTTAACAAGCTTTGTTTTATATACTGTGAGAAGTCCTGCTTACATTTTAAGCAACACACCAAATACTGGTGTTACAAGATCACAAATACTGTTGTAGCTTTAAAACTAACCAGAAAAAAAAAAAAAGTCTTCCCACATTCTATACAGCTAGGGGGAAAAAAAAAAAAAAATCTGTTCCAGTAAATTTTACAACATTAGCAGAACATGCCATTTATGATATAAATATATGATCGGCACTTTGTTTTTTTAAGAGCAAATAACTAGAAACTCAGCAACAACTTTCTGTTGTTTTGGACACTGACTCTTGCAAGCTAACTGAGTCTTTTGATTTTTGAAATGTGGCTCTAAATAACTAGTTTTATAACATAATCTGAGCTTTATAAAGAAATAAGCAAGAGAATCATCTACAGCGTAACTCTGCCACCTTCACAACCATAGCTCTGCCAAAAAAGCAGACTCAACCTGACCTCAGATCCCATAGGAGCTGCAAACTTTATTAGAATATTCTGGCTCTTCATATTATTCTTTTTCTGCCATTATTCTTTTCTCTGTGTTGAAGACAGGGCGGGGGAAAGGCCCGTGAGAGTCACTGGCATGGAATACAGCTGACTGTTCTCTGTCAGCCAGGTGTTAGTGGCTAAAAGCTGCATCATTTGCAAGGAATAGCAAGAATGTCCGAATAGGAGGCAGGAATACATCAATGAGGAGTGGGACCAAGGATCTCAAATTCTGAGCATCTCTGAAAGGCCAGAGATTTGGGGTGCTCTTTAGCCTTGCTCAATCCCTGCAAATATTTTGCCCTAGCAGCCGTTCAGATGTTTGTTTGAACAAAAGTTTGTAAAAAAAAAGTTGAAATAATTATTTTGTATGAAGCTGTTGCATCATGGTCTAAACTGCTAGTTATTGCAGGGCTCTGAGACAATGTACTGTGGTTTTGACCCAGAAACAAGTATTCATGTACGCTGCTTTCAGTTTTAGAAAAAATTAAAGACCCAGAGCCTTGAAAGATTCACACTGAAAGGAAGGATCCCAGATTCCCTGTGGAAGCTCTGCTCGCTTACTCATACAACTCACTCTATTAGGTCAGGTGCAAAATTTGTGATGGCCGAGCAGAAACTTAACACCATATCCATCCCTAAGTCTTTCGCTAAAATACCAACACAAATCACAAATCCACCATCTAGCCTTTTCAGTATTTAGAAATTCTCAATTTTTCAAACAATAAAATGTCACCACATGTTTACTCATAATATATATTTTAATTCCTTCCTTGTCTGCACTTACTTGGTATTAAGTTGCTGAGTTAGCTAAATAAATAAATAAATAAATGAATAAGTTCCCACCCCCCAAAAAAACACATCCACAGAACAACATGAAGTTCAACTGACATATGATTTCTTATCAGAAATTCCAGGCTAGAAAACATAACACTGTCATAAAATTAAGCCAAGGAAACTTCTGATTTTAAAACATGTTATAATGTAGTTCAACATGCAAGAGATGCATAATTTATCAACAAATTGCCTTAAAATAGCTAGCCATTTAATTAGCTTCCACTTCACTGAAGCTGATAAAATTTATTTTATTCTCAGCTGAAGCAAGTCAAGGCTTTTCTTGCGCTGATCTACATAGCAACTGAGATTCGCATGTTACTTTTAATAAAGACTCAAATGCTCTGACAGTAAGAGTTTTTCAGTATAAATGAATTTACCTTCTTAAAATTGTTTCCCTGTTTTGTAAAGGAGAAACACATTCCTTAAATTAGATTTTAAAATAAAACTTGTAAGTCTACTGAAATACAAAACAGTTTTTATAACTGTACTTCAGATACATTGTTCACTCATACTCTATCGCCAGGTATATGCAGAATTATGTAACTTAATTACCATATGTTTGCTCTCAGCATATTCAACTGCATGTAATAAAGGCTGTATACACATTAATCATATAGCTATCAATACTCTTAAGTTTGACCAACTGCTAAGTTAACTTCTTAGCCCCAGTAGTGTGTCACCCTGCCTGTGCTCCCACCACCTGTGCCAGAGTTAATACTTGAGTGTCAAAGATACAGCTCTGCTTCAACTTCAAAATGGCAGCTTTTGCAACTCCAACTAAGTGTAACCACAACAGCCTGTTAAACAATGGTTACAATACTTAACTGCACTCAGCAATCGGTTTTTGGTTTATTATAAATGGACAAAAAACCCCACAGATAAAAAATAAATTACTTTTTACAGCAATTTTCACAGAAATTAAGGAATGTCTCAAGCTCTTTTACACATAGGAACTTCTTTCAAGACCAGAAAAATTAAGTTGACTGTGAAAAATTTTATGTTATTTCACAGGTTTCATACATAAGAGTTTATTCCCTATAGTCTAATATTTTACCTAAAACCCTGCAGTAGGATGTGACTATATTATACCAAGCAGTAAATACCATAAACACAAATTTATTATTAGCTACAAGATTAAAAGCATAAGTTTTTTTTAAAGTTCAGTTCAAACAAACTCTCTTTCTAGAACATGGCCTTATAAATAAATTATTTTTAGTTTAGGCACTTTGAAAAAATAAATCTTCTATGCAGTCAAAATTTTATTGCTTCAGTCTGATTAGACCTTGTTTCAAGTAACCAAACACAGTTGCGTAATCCAGGTGAGAAAGAGCGGTTCCTACCAGCTATCATTACTTAAGGCTAATATATCAAGTGAAAATAAGAACATCAATAGGTGGAATTTTAAAAGTTCAGTTGATCATTAGGTTAAAGTCAACAAGAAAACACAATTATAGGCACAAATACTGTATAGGAAGAGAGAAGTCGCAAAAAGATGACAGAATCTGGAGGAATATGATTTTTTCATACCTTTACCAAATAACATAATTATAGTCTGGCAGCAATATGCCACAACCCTGCGTGCCACCCTGACAGCAAGATGAGACTGCCACCTTCGGCTGCTTATTCACGCTCCTTTACCAAAGCTATCCTCTCTGATAAAGATCTGTTTAAATAAGTTAGCCTAAATATTGGCTAAGTAACAGCTAGCATATAGCCTTTCCCTAACTTAGTTTTGTCAAACTAATTCTGTACAGTTTAAATAGTGTGATTTAATTCAGGTTTTCTCAAGACAGATTGTCTTGACAGTGGCTACACATGCAGTTATGCTACATCTGAGTGGTGCTGTAATAACGGCAGAGGAGGACAGAAGCAAACAGCTGGGACTGAAACCTCTTAACTTGGCTTAACTGCGGCCAGAAGAGCACATCTGATCTAATTTGAAAGAAAAGCAGTTAGTGTAACACCCAGCCAACTCCCCCACCTCTGTGGGGTCCCACATACGGAGGAAGGGGATGAGGTTATCCTCCCAGTCCCCACTTTCTGAGCCACACAGTAGTGAGAGCAACTGTCTGCCCAGGGTAACGCAGTCTAGCACTTCAACTGCTGCGATCTGGAGAAGTAAACTCCACAGCGCTGGAAGTTCTTTCCCCGTGCACCCAAAATAGCCTGTGCTTGCTGCTCTTCTGCATTTCTAAATGTAAGAAAACTCTTTTTCAGAAGACTTATGAAGAAAGAGTAAGCATCTGAAAAGAAGTCTTTTTTTGCTGCAGTTCTTTTTTGAGCCTATATAATCTGTCAAGTATTTGATTACCTGTTTCATTATGCAACTATTACATAGATTATGCCAGGTTTGAGTTCCTACAGTGTTGTGACTGAGATACAGCAACCCAGACCAGCAGCAGGCTAGAACCAGCCCCTTACTAGGAGGTTTTCTCTGCAGCCTTAACTCAGTGAACAGACATACAGGCTGAGCTATCTCACGTAAAACTAATACAACTCTCACCTAAAACTAATACTAAAACAAACCCTTCCAAATGATATTCAGGTTATTTATTTTAGATGGAGACAAACTCACTCGTATTAACATCTACTGTGTATTCTTCTCATTCGTGACAATGTCTGTCAACATGCTTAGTAAAGGAGTATACCACATGGCCATGGGGCTCCATTTCCCCTGTGAAACTACACAAAGAATCACTTAGCACGCCATGCACAAAATGAGTTGTGGCCCAGCATCACAAGACCTGCAACATTAGCGTGGTTTAGTCTGCATCTGAACTGAAAAATCTGGGAGACTCAAACCAGGCAAGAAAACAGCTTTGGACTGTGCCGGTGACTCAGTTCAGACTGATAGCTCAGGTGTCAAGCACCGCTCACTGCAAGCTCCTGGGAAGAAGCTTAAGGGCAAAGCCCAAGTTCAATATCCAAACAGACTCAGCTACTGGCACTTGCTACCTCTGCCCGGTAAAGTGTCTACAACAACACTTTTAAAAAGTCCAACACATCTGCTCCCTGCAGCGTATTCATCTCTTCCTACCCTCTTTCTATATGTTTACTCCTAGGCTAGGTTGTAAGCTCTTCTGATCCTGGATTTCATTCTACGGTCAATATAAAAATGGGTGAAAACCAAGCAAGTTTTCTTAATGCCTTCCTGACTTGCTGTATCTATGCCTATAAATTCTGATTTTACAAAAGGACATGTCAATAAAATACTATTCTAGGAAAAAAAAAAAAAAATATAATAATACATTAGAAGTTAGCCACACAATGATTTATATTTTCATACTGAAGAATTTCCTTACAGATAAGAAGAGAAATAACAGGGTTATGTCAGGTATCATTATATGAAAACAATAAAGTGAATAAAACAACCAACCAAAAATGTTATAACCAGGATAAAGTAGATTATTTTTCTCCTTGTAATATGTGATTTTTGGAACTCTGGGAAAGATTATAAATCATTCTTTTGCAAAACTTCATATAGGAAATTGATTAAGCATTTTTTCCCTGTTGCTTAGAATAACGCGGGCAGAACTAAAATATATTTGTAAGGGGTTTATACTTTCCTCTATTTTATTTCTTTGAAATATTCATTATAAGTTCTTGATTGAAAATGGATAGATTTATAAAGACTTTTATTTAATTAACAGAAAAGGTAAAGAAATCTCACATTGCATTTACCGGAATTTTCATTTTCTCCCACGCAACTGTGTGCACAAAAAAAATCCACTAAGAAAAGTCTGAGAGAGTACAACTTTAAAAACACCTATGCTGGATCGATATTGACTTTCCTCAGTACATCGCTTGCTTTCCCTCCCAAGTAAGAAAGTAGTGAAATAAGCTACCAGCAACAGCTAAGAGAGATGCTTTATTGCATCAGATTTATGACAACCTGAAATCTATTACTTTCCCTTATAAACTCAGACATAGTTTGGCATTGACATTATTTTGAACTCTTTCCATATAATTAAAAGCTTACACACTTTGAGTAGGTGCATTGGACTAGATGTTCTCCAGAGCAACCTTCCAACCACAGTGGTTCTGAGGCTGTTTTAGAAACAACCCTCTGCTAAATGTACATCTGTAAGTACTCATATTAGTAAAAATATTTCTAGGTTTATTTTCTATTAAAACTTTAATAATTCAACCACTATGCTTATTAAATGAACCTTGCAGCAGAAGACCTTCATGCACACTAGACAAGAGAATATTCAACTATGTTCACAAAGGCAATAAAGATGCAAGGCCACTTCACGCAGACTCTAACAAATCATCTTCTCTAGCTAGTTGTACAACCAACCTCTCTAAAAGCCTCAGTGAGAGCATTCGCTTATTTCAAATATAAAACAAAACTCAAATACTCTTTAAATTTATGATTAATTTCATTTTTATTGTAGGTTTTGTGTTTTTTAAAAGAGACTAACACGTTGCTGGCTGTATGAAAAAAAAAAACAACTCAACATTTCTCCTGTTTCTTAACTTGAAACCCCTGCTCAAACCCCTAAGTCCTAATATCACAGCATCTTGAAGAAAATAGTGTAAAACTTTACTGGATCTTTCAAGTTTAGGACCCTAACATCCATTCACTTACAAGAAATTTTTTCTATTTTAATATGATTCAGTGTCTTTATGGTGAGGAAGTAAAGGCAACCAACACAATGCTTATCTTTGTAGTCCAAGAGACTTTTTCATTTACTTTCCAAATTGCAAGCATCCAGATTACAAGAAAGTAAAACATTATTAAAATGTACCATTTCTAGAAATTGCTATATCAACACTCTACTGGGTTACAATTCAAACCTAAGTTTTGCAGGGCTTTAATTTAAAGGACAGTATTAAAATTCACAAGTAGGGGTATTTTTCCTTTTTTATCATGAGTGTATGCAACCAAATAACATTTTGGTATTTTTTCTAAAGAAAATATCGAAAAGAAGCTTGAAAATTATCTACAGGAAAATAATGCATTTCTTCATTTTTAACCAGCTACTGTGGTTTTACACATTGATCAGACTTCCTGCACTTTTGCAGATAAAGAACAAATTGTTTGCATTAATTTTTACAATCTCCCCACCCAAATATTTCCAAATTAAATCCATTTCCTACTTCAGGCTCATTTTTGTGTTGCTACTTCATAGTTATTAGAATGACAATGTTTGATCTAACAGGCAACATTAAACAATAAATGACAGAGGGAAACACTCAAAAGGCAAATCCTAACTGTACTGGCAACAAGAATATCAAAGGCTTTGTTGAACTTTTCCAGTTACCTGGGTTTCAGCACAGCTCATCTAAAACAGGAACCACTTTACTCTGTAAACTAAAACATTTTTCTATCTTCTACAGTTGTTACCAATTCCAATGTGGAAAACTTGGCAGATCTCTTTAAAAAAACCATGCACTACACATATAAATCACATAAACAGCTATTGTTCTTTAATTCTAAAACTTAGTTCTTGTTTCTACCAATTTTTTGGAAGATTTTACTTGGAATGAAACCTGAAAAGTCACTGAAAATATTTTACTCAAGTTTTCCTTAAATCCTACAACAACATTATGCTGTTAATCTGCAAATCTCAGTAAAGCTGCCGTAGCAGAATGGCTAATGTGCCTCCAATACTTGTCAATAAAGACTCAGCTGGCACTTTTTCCTCAAAGTAGTCTATAAAGTGCTGCCTTTGTTGTATAGAACTCCTATACAAGGGTATTTCTATATGGCCATAGGTCTCCTTAGGTACATATTCTACTGAGGCCAGGGCAGAAAAGCTATACTAGTTCAGGGCCACAAAGCACATTAATTCAAGTCTGGAATACAGTGTGGCTTCCTGGCCTCAGTACTCTGACATAACTCCTTTAAAAACCTGTTTTTTTTTCTTTCAGGCTAGTTCCACCGTTGCAGTACTATGATAAAACCTGAAGACATAATACAGACAGTCCCAAAAACTAAAAGCAAGTTGTTACTTTTTAAATAGGTAATAATACACTCCAATGTATATTTCGTATTATTTTTAAATACTAGTGAATTTGTCAGGTTTTAAGACAGCAAGGACAAATGGAAATTATTTTATGGTATTATTTGCTTTATAAAAAAATCTTGAAAGAAGAAAGAAGGTTTTAAATACCGTAACTTCTGCTGTACCTGCATTAGTGCATATGTTTGGCATACTGAATGGTAAGGTTGTATATACACATACAATTCTTCAAAGATGGAAAGACAATACTTCAAAGATGTGTGATAGGTAGTATAAATATTGGGGGTATGAATTTATTGATACGAATTCACATTTGTAACAGTGGTTCACAAATCAAAGAACAGGCCAGTGCTGACCACTCTGAAAACAGAACGGAAAGTAAGTAGGATGTTTTTGCTAACCATCTAAAATGAAAAATATCTCCATTACTTAGCTTGTTAAATGCTAACCGATGCTATCAAAAATTACACTGAACTTGACATAGTCAAGTAAGCAAGCTATGTAACCGAGCAATGCACTTCCAGCAGGTATATCTGCTGCTTAAGGAAACTGTCTGTCAACATGCCACGTAATAGAGATGGTTATGGGCCACCCAGAGTAACAAACAGCCCACAGATCTGATACAATACTACCTCTGTAATTAGTATTATCCTAATGATGTACGCTATGAACAAACATGCAGCAGTTTGAACTTTGCTGTAGACACAGCCTTCATTCTTAGTTCATTTATTTTTATTTTTTTGCAAATATTCCAGATCAAACACGAAGACCTCATTTGTAGCCTTTATACCTATCTATTTATACAGACTAATTTAATATAGATCGCTTCATGTAGAGATAAACCCCAGTTTGGGGGGCGGGGGGTGAATCTGTAAAGAAAGAAGAATAGCAAATGAAAGTAACTTTAAGGACAGACGAGTTTCTTGAGATAACTAGGCCTTCAGAAGACAAATGAAAAATAGCAGTAGTAATAGAGATTCACAGCTCTTTTACTGGAAGCATGCCCAAGGCTGAAGTGAAAGCTGGGTACAGTATTTCATGGATAAAAGGCAAATATTCTCCTCCTCATTAAAATAAATGAAAGTCTTTCACATTAGGGTTTCCTATTCTTAACTAAAGAGGAAAAAAATCTGTGTGTTTCTAGATCCTGCCTACCAGAAAGTGAGCAAATAATTGAAAAGTTATTGGATTTAAAAAAGAACTTTCTCTCCACTCGCTAACAGAAGAGCATGTCTGTATCACCAAAGGACTGCACACAAATCAGTTTTGTCCTCAACTACAGCCTTTTTGTACTCCAACTTGAAGTAGAATCCAGATAAGTTGAACAGCAAGATTCCTTGCCTCCTTAAAATTTTCATAAACTGAAATAGTTAAGTGACAGCCAAAGGAGACTCTTCATATTACACTCCCTCAAAATTCTTCCTATGCATTACAAACAATCTATGCAGAACTGCAGGTATTTGGCCTATGCTCCATTAATGAACAAGTTCAGGTACCTACAATCACACCAAAAAGCCAGCTTTCCCCGGGACGTACACATACTGGTACTGGTACATAAATGGCTAGAGAGGTAACGAAATGTTTCACTGATAAATAGAAAATGGAATATTTCCAAAATAAGTGCAAATCCAAGAAGAGAACAGAAGCCAGAAAAAGATGTCCCAGTCACAAGGCATCAAATAATGATGAAAAAAATTCTAATGAAAAAAATCCCTTGTAAACAAAAGCTTTTTAACTTTCACTGGAATGAAAGGCCCTTACGATCTCCACACACTACCATCATATTTATCACCAGTTTTAATTATAAGCTGTATTGCAAAGACTTTTATTGGCTAAGAAGTCTTATTTCACATCACCAGTAATCCTTACCATAGAACAAAGCTGCAAGAGAAACAATAATTCTCTACCAGGAACCTCTTATTGTGAATTAGTTCAAAATTATTGTGACTACTATTTTTCTAAACAAAATGGCAAAGCATGCTCAGAAGGCTTTTGTGTATTTTGATCATCTTAACAATCATCACTGAAATAGCACACTTAACAATATTTAGAAAAAAGTTTACTGCTTTACCAAAAGAAATCATACTACCTTATATTTTATTGGTGTCACAAAGAAACAATTACCTTCCCATCACCATAAAGCTTACCTCTCCTCACCGTAACAAAACACAACATCTGCCAGCATTAATTTTATTTCTATCCATAAAAATGGTGAGGGCATTCAGACAGTATTTTCCAATGTATTTTGGATAAAATCCTCTTTCATAAAGAGTACTACTTTCCCTTTAATTAGCCCTAGTGTAGAACTATTCCTTCCTGATTCTTGTTGTAGAAGCTCGCTCATTTCCAAGCATACCTTGAACTTCCTCTAGAAGGTGAAATCTGTACCATTTCCCAATCAGTGCCTTAAAAAAAAATATAGCTGCAAAGCCTGCCATAACTTTTTATAGTGGCCATACTACTTCCTTTATAAATGATACAGTAAATCTAAGATACAAAAATAAAATGCACAGGCTCATAAAAGATCTTTATTGCATGCAATAATTGGAAATATATTTTGGATTTTATTTTTTAAGGTAGAGTTTCTCTGTATATTAAATTAATAGAGCTTTGAACAACATGCCTGAATAAATTTGTGCAGAATTTTTATTTCAAGTGAGATATATATGAAACCTATATAATACACACATGTATGGTTAATTAAACAAACATTTTGGAAACAAAATGCTAGTATACATTTTATTTAGAAGATCAGCACAAGAAATGTAGGTTACGTTATCTAAAATCAAAATGTTTATTACGTAAAACAGTTGAATCTATATGAACACTGACGTGCCTTAATGTTCCATTCAATTGATCTGTTTCCCTTGCAATTAAAAAAATGCAATGTCAATTGTTCCAAAGTTTGACACTCTACTACACTTACAGAAAAGCCTACCTGTGATTATTTATTCCCACTATGCATACATATTTCCAATATAATTTCTACTCATCAACCAGGAAGGTCTCCAATACATCTATAGTAGGAACAATCAGACAGAAATAATCATCAGGCATTAGACACACTAAGCCATACATCTCAACAAATCACCTTAGCCAAACTAACACCCTTCAGGGGAAGTAACTTTTATTTCTCCAAATCATTTAAAGAGAAAGCCAAAAACTCAAATTATTAAGGTCATGAATAGAGGGATCGTTACTCTTAATTTACCTTCCTGTGTTTCAGTTCTCAGCCACAATACAATGCTGAACTTCGGGCCAACACCACATACCAGCAGGAATAATCCCCTGCTCGCTTTCATAGAGGAAGAAGTTACCGAATTCCAGAGAGGTTGTCAACACCGTTTAAAAAAAATATAAATCTTTGAAAATAATAGGTGGACAGAATTTTAGCTAGCTTCGACAGGTTTCAACAGCTTTCTTGGTTTGTTGTGGGTAGCGATCCTTATTTCCAGGCCAGCGCCACAGCTGCCTTTCCAAGCCAACCATGTGAGAGCCCTTGCCTCCCCAAATCCCCCCATGGCAGCACCTGCCCAAGGAGCCCGTGTCCAAGGTTAAGCCTCTGCGGCTGCAGCGCTGCTGAAGTCCCATTTCTACACTCTCAAGAGTATCAAAAGCCTGAGATCCAGAAGAGAAGACAAAGGACAGCTCATTAAGCACTAAAACCGCAGGTACAACAAACAGCATTATCAGAAGACAGATACACTTTTAAGACCCCCCCAGAAACAGGGGATGAGGGCAGGGGAGGAAAGGGAGGAGGCGTGGAGCCCAGAGAGCCTGGCACCTTCTGCCACTGGGCAGTGCGCTTCATTTTCTTGCACAAGTCCAGCTGGCAGAGCTGATGCAGTTGAGTGCCCAGAGGCAGAGGTGGCCGAGAAATAAAAAATTTCTTTGCTGTGTACTGTGCGCACATCAAGACACTTTTAAATGAAATCTGCTGAGCAAGACTAGTGCGTAACCAGCTACTTTCGAGTGTTTCCTGCTCTTTTGGTGGTCTATGGATTTACAAGATGCCATCGAGATGAATTACAGGCAGAGACAGTACCCAAAGTCTAGTGAATAGTTAATGGCTTCAGATGTAGACCACAGATCAATTCAAACTTTCTACTCTCCTCTTTAAGTATAAAGATACTGCACAGAGGCTCGTCCAGTCTTGCATATCATCAGCTCACTTCAATACAGGAATATTTCAAGGAAATGTTAAAAAAACCAAAACAAAACAAAACCAAACAAAACCAAAACCCTAAAAAACGCACTTCGCCTCATTTCAGTAAAATATGACCCAAGGAATCTACATTTCCCACAGAAGGAAAGCATATTAAAAGCTACTACTGTTTTGTGACAAGTGTGCTTCTGAAGTTTCAACTGCAATTCTCTTCTGCCCTTCCTCCTACTTCTCTTGGATTCAATAATTTGTGTACTATATGAATAACTAGGTACTTCTTCAAGACACAAATGTTATTTAGGAAGCCAAAACAGCCTGAACAGCAAATCACACACTTTCTTATCCTGTAACTTCCCTTACTGTGTTCTTAATTAAATAAATGACAGTAATGAAATAAACTCCAGTGCTGATTTGAGTTCCCAAAACAGTATGAAAGCCAAAGTGCAGCAGAATTAGCAATGTTTTACCTACTGATTTACTTCGTAGGCAAAAAAATGTTTAGACTTTCTTCAATGCCGTAACTGTGGTCAGGGTAGGATGCATATATATAGCTTCTTAGAGACAGAATCCCTGCATCTACTTTCATGTAAATATAGTACTAATTGGAACTTCTATATAGCATGACTTGACTTGTAGCCTCAAGTTACCTCTTAACATTTGCTTTAATAAAACTATTACTAGGTTGAGCAGAAGTCTGCCATGTATGAAGTTTTTCAAATTTGGAATCATTTGTGTAACTGTCTTCCGAGCCCGTTCCAAATTTCCAATGTCTTTTTTCATATGTCTGTGTGGACTAAGCATTCCAATAATGGTCTCACGAATGATTCACCTGTACTTCACCTCTCTACTCGTAGTTCACAGCATCACTTGAAAAAATCTTGTTAGACTATCTAATGTGATCCCAGGTCCTTTCCAGCATCACTCCCTTACAGACTATGGTCCCATAATGCTAAACTTCTGAACATACTACTTTCATATGTTTGGACGTATGATGTGGCATTTGAATGCAAGCATATATACTTGCCAAGCCATTCAGTTCAAATATGGAGAGTGGCCTTAGCTTTACCACTACTTGTTTATCTGGTAACATTCGTCCCATGTGCGAATTCTGCAAGTTGTGACTAATGATTATTGGGTAAATCCATTCTGAGCTATGTACTTCTACTTCAGTGACTTTCTACATATATCTATTAACTTAGCAGTTTTGTGTGTGGTTTTAGAGGAAATGGTCACTGCTCGATTCTTTCTATAAACTAGTCAGATAATTTGAAGAAAAGTAAATGAGTTTTTCACCATTAGTTTACATTGCCCTTCTATGGATAAGCTCTCCTCATGCTCATCTAATCCTCTATGAAGACTGCTTTAAATCAGGTTTCTTTTTTGTAATAATTGAAGTCAGGAAAAGATTAAACTGCTTTCTTCTTTCCAGTAACAAAATATTTAAATGATGACAGCATACTGAAGGAGCAAAGGAGCAAAACCAGGGACTGTGACTCCTAATTACTGCTCCCATTTTCTACCCTCTTAACTTTGAAGCTCTGCATCTATTCCATGATATAGAGCAGAAATATGCATGAGTTGTGATTCTCCCTCTAGAACAGGGAAAACTAATTGACAGCCTGAAGGCTGAATGGAGCTCTGCAAGATGGTTTCACTTGGCTCCCATGATGGCCTAGAGCAAGACTGCACAGCATGTGCTGTGCTAAACAATGTGCTTAGCCCACAGGAGAGCAGGAAAGAAAGAAAAGGGAGTGAGGAGAAGTAGGGGGTGAGAGGAACAAAAGACCGTGGGTGCTGGCTGATGGGCTAAAAATGGAAGTGCAACCGTTCCAGCAACTTCCCACCTTCCCAAGTTGCCCATATGGAGAGCAGCTAGCACGAAGGCGAGCTGGAGCAGACCCTCACAGGGTCTGCCCCAAACTGGGCTAAGCCAGAGGAGGGATCGCTCCCTCCCTGCTACAGTGACTTGGACAACCACACCGGGCTCTTGAGCCGAGGTGCCTTCTGTAGCGGGCTTTTAAGAGGTAGCTTTGCTAGGTGTACTAGATAATTAGGGTAGACTGGCAGTGAATCAGTGCCCCAAGAAACCCCTACAAATGGAGGGGAGGAAGGCAGCACCGTTCCTGGATGGGACCTACAGTGTCTCCAAAGGGAGGTCACGTGCTGGAGCGGAGAGATAAGTCTGGATGTTCCTGGTCTGGGCACAAAGTCCTCTTCTTTGCATCCACTACGTATTAAGGCAAAGGAGCTGAATTTGACTTTACAGGCTTTCACTGACCATGGGCGAAAGTAAAATCAATGACGCTCATCTGTTTCTGCAGGAGCAGTCCTGAGTCCAGCAGGAACACACTAAATTGAAGTCAGAAAAACAAGTGTCCCTGTATCAGGCTTTCCAGCACCTTCTATAGCACCTATATATTATTAGGATTTCTCTTTTGTAGCCTTCTCTCTCTGGACAATGGAGGGTTAAATATACAATCATCTTAATATATTCATCTGATGCATGAGCAGCTGGCAGGGAGAAAAAAAATTAAAAAAAAAAAAAAAAAAAGGTGGCCCTATAACTATAGGGAATCAGCAATCCAGGCTCTAGAGGAATAAATCCATAGAAGCAGAATCGAAAATTACAAGTTAGAGAACTCAATTTATATCCCAGCACCACCCAAAAGGGATAATTTTGGGAACATTTCAAAGGACTTCCAAAGTTATTTGCAATTAGTGCTAAAAATAGCTGCAAAACATTTCAAATAGTCCTTAAAGCAGAGTGATGAAAAGCAGTCTTGTGAGGAACAAATGTAACAGTGAGGGAGTTCCCAATCTCTCCGCAGCTGACAGACATCCTTGTGACCCTCTGAGACCAAGATTTAATTTCTTCCTGCCTCAGTTTTTCTGTCTAGAGAACAGCAATAGTAAGACCACCTTCCTTCCCAAGTACGGGCACATTTGAACATTTATAAAATGCTTTTAAAAACTTGATTTGAAATACCTACACATAAACAGAGGAGTGCAGACTTTTCAGGGTACTCTTGCAAAAAGACATGTCACAAAGCAATGCTAAGATACCAGAATCGAAGTATATGCATCAATTCTCTCTCCTCTGTACAGTGACAATATTTACTAAAATTAGCTGGCCTTTATGATTTTTTTTTTTATTTTTGGAAAATATTCTGACTATTTTTGGTTTCAAAACCTTATTACTTCAGTCAGCATTTTAAAATGAAGTAATTTGCAATGCCTACCATTATACCTTTTATTAACATCAAAGGACTGATTCAGCCCATGAATAGTGAAAAAGCTACACATTGAGGAGATTATTATTATTTTTATTCTACTAGCTAATTCTATGATGGCAGTTTTGACTATTTCATTGTCTGCTTCTTCAATTAATTATTAATATAAGTCTAGTACATCTCACTTTATAAGGAAACTTTGCTACCATATCAAGTAACCTTGCCAAAAATGCTCCTTGATGCCTATTTATGAAAGGACAAACCTTTCCACTGTATTTTAATTTATGTTTATTCAGAAAGTGGTAGATAGGTAAGTTTTCATATATTTTGAAGAAAATTTGATCAGTTAATAAACCAAAACCATAGTTTTTAGAAAGAGCAGTCCAGAAGAAGACACAGTTTTGTAATATATCTTAGTAAAGTCACACTATCAGTGGAGCCTTTCCTGTTTAAAACCTCACCACAGACTACACCAAAGAACTAATTCCACTCATAAAACTGGAGCCAAACAAATTATTCTTCAGATAAAGATGTCTACCAGAGAGACTTGCTAGTGTCTGATGAAAAATTTAAGAGCAGCATGGTATTCAAGGAATCTGCTTAATTATTGCCATCTTACTCTTGTGGCATTTTTAGTCTACATATTCTGTATACTTTAGGGTGAAAAAAAATTTATTTTTTTTTTGGCATCAGAGAAGAACCTGCAGGTTTTTACTAAATAGTCTATCCGTAGTATAAGTGGTGAGTAAGGATAAGGCATTGAGCTGAATACCAGACTTTTAACACTAATAGTTTCTGCCCATAAAGCATTTACTAATAGGAACTGAGGAACAAAAGCAACCAAGAATGCCTTTTCATCTGGGAATGGTTACAGAAACCAAAATGGTAACTGTGTATAAAGTAGCACAGTCAGGTAACCCTAAGACTTTTTTTTTTTTTTTTTTAAATAAGGGTTAGAAAAGTATTTGACACTTTGCATTCTTTTTTTCTTTTTTAATTGGAATAGTTTTAAGTTGTAGATTAATTAAAAAAAAGCTCATTTTTAGTGGTTTATTTCCACTTTATTATGAACTTTTGGAACTGAATTATAGCACACATATAGGTAAAATATTAAATTTCAGTCAAGCCAGCTCTAGCGCACAGCTCCCCTCCAAACACTTTTGATAGAATAGAAGCACAAAGAAGCCCAGTTTAGAGAGTCCACATGTGTTTAATCTTTGATTAATTGAACAAAAACTGAGCGCCTCCAGACATATTTCTTTTAATCACGGGAAAGATATCTTTTCAGTTGCTTTGCTAGTAGGAGAGAGTCAGCAGATGTCTGTCTCGTCTAAAGGGAATTTCTCTTTCTCTGGAGAAAACAGTTTAAATAGGAGAGGAACAGCCATATGCTGACTATGCACTGCTTAACAGATGACGTAGAGAAACATCTACTACCGCAGGGAGTGGAACAGGGCAGTTTTCAAATTGAATTTCTTTCAAATTCAAAGCAATCAGCTGAAATCAATTTACATACAGGATGCAAGTTAGGTCAGACAGTTCTCATCAAAACAGCTCACAGACACAAAGATGCAAATCTGTCTTTGTCAGCAGTATGATTTTTAAGAAAGTTTTTAACGTGATGACAGTAAAAAAAAAATCAATTTCTTCACAATTTTAAACACAGCTGACACTTGTTTTCTGGGGAATGATGATTCAAAATAATAACAACAATAACAACAACAATAATAATAAATATCTCATCAATATGAAGTATTTGCCAAAGGTTCTTAATTCATACACAAAATGGTATTGGCACAATGCAAATTTATGTCCAAATTTAGCTCAGGAGCAAGTCTTTCAGTACTTCAGGAAAACATGTTTTAAAATGTGGTATTGGGGAAAAAAGCATCAGAACCACCAATATATAAGGATTACTAGGCAGCATTTTATTTGTCTGACTTCATTCTTTTGCCTATATCCTTTTGCTTACATGTTTTATATCATCATCTAGGAAATGTAAACACTTAGAAAAATAGGAATGATCTCCTTCACTTCATCTAGTTCTACCAAGATGTCTGGGGGGTGGGGGGGTAGGTAGAGGAAGAAAGACGAAGAGTTTAAAGCAGAAACTGGGAAAACGGCACATAAAAACTCCCTTGGACCAGAGGAAGCTCACCAACCAGAAAAAAAGAGGAGACAGCCAATGGTCCCAATTCATTTGATAACTTCCACCATGGAGTTCCCTCTGAACTCTGTTTGAGGCTCCATCTTTCACAGCACACAGGGCATACAGGCTTGAGACGTATCAAACAGCATGTCGCCTAACACCATGGGAAGGGAAGGAGAGTACGCAGCAAAGACTGAAAACAGACAGTGGTATCAAAACCTCCATTTCCTTCTTCATATAACTAGGATGCCTGCCTTTATTGGTATTTATACTTTATGTTAACAGTCTGAATTGTCTTCCACAGACTTCTGAATAGCAACAGCAAAACTAAGGAGAGCTTTGGTATCAATTCACTGTATTGGTTGGACTCAGGAAAATGACTTGCACATCTATCTCATGCTTAGAGAGGCAGGGCCCTTTAAACCTGAACAATTCTTTCCCCCCCCCCCCCCCCCCCTCAAACTAATGACCGATGAGTCTAAATCTGCAAGGCATAGCTTCCACCTTGTTCTAACAACCAAATTCTCCAGTTTTGGTTCAAGGTTTCAGATAATCTTCTACCCAACAGAGTCGCCATTCCACAGAAAGACTGCCACCACATTCTTTGATTTATGAATTTGCTGAGCTGCACAGCAATTTCTGGCAAGACTACAAAACGCATAATTTGCTTGATCGTCCATCCCAGCATGGCCACCATAACACCCTAAATTACTCATCAGTTTAAGAATAATATGTATAGTCACAATATCATAACTGATCAATAACTCTGTTGGCTAAAGGCTACCTAAATTCCTCTGTTCTGCATAGTTTCTGGGAAGACATAAACATGTAAGAACAGCTTTCTTGGGTCAGACAAAGTGCTCATGTACCCTACTATTTTGCCCTGACCTTGGCAGGAGTAGAAAATTGTATTGAATAGGAATTTTTTTATTTACATGCTCTGTTTTTACAGTAGTTGTATGTAAGTCTGTCATGTATCAGCATCTAGAAAAAGCTTTCATTTGTTGTGTCAGTATCATTGTTATCCACTAACAATAACACTGACCGGTGAACTGCTTTGACTACAGAATTAGCTATAATGCTCCAATATGTTGACACACATCCTCAATGTAAGTCCTCAGTCTGCTTCCAAAATACGCTGAACCTTAGCACTTCAGATCTAGTATGAAAGATATAAACAGGCTCCCAAACATCTCCATGAAAAAGCCAAAATCCTAAAACACTAATCTTACAACTGTGGACTACACAACCTTCAGATACATTAAAAATTACTCTTACATATTCCCAAATACATTTAGATAATACACATACAATTTTCCTTTAAGAATAGACTTAGACAAAACTACAAAATGAAGTTCTACCATACCAAACTGTCAATTAGGAAACATATTTAAGTTATGGCATGTCCAGTCAAGCTTTGGTGTTTTGGTTTTCTGTTGGTTTTTGTGTTTTAAATCTGTACATCATTTTATTCCTCAATGCATAAATTAACCTTGTAACCCTCTCTACAGCATGAATATTCAGTAACTCTGATAAGACACACTCCTTATTTTATTCATTTATTTCATGAATGCAGGCAAAACTGAATCACCAAAACTTCACCAAGCCATACCAAAAAAAGTAACTCTCCTTTTTGTCTCCCCCACCGCCCCTGCAAGAGTGGACATTTGCTTGAAGAAACCTAGTCTTTGATCAAAACAATAAATAAAAAACTCAAAAAAGAAAGCCCTTTTGTGATAACTTAAAACTAACTGCATACTTGAAACAGAAACCATCCATAACTTTTATGAGACTTTGCCAAATAAAATTGTAACCAACCTGAACAGCACATGTTTGCCATACACAGGCTTTCATTGTATCTTGCTGCAAAGTATTACATACAGCATGCGAGTGCAGCAAGTCAGTTCCTTCTAGTAGGAACCTCTGTACCAGCATACTCTGAAACCTACCATCCATCCTCAGCAGCCTACAAATGGAGGGGAGACCCCCTCCCCAAGAGTTTACTGTGACATCTTCACTGCTGCTGACAAAAGTTCAGAAAGAAGCTCCAGAACCCACGGTGGAAATAAAAAGCAATAGAAGTATAAAATAAAATAGATAAACAAATAAGACCTGCTTCTGAGTTGGCATGAATACATATTCTGCTAAGTGAGTCCCCAGGTGACCAACTAAATCTTAGCTATCTTCACTACAGAAGTGTTTGTTTCAGATCCCATATAACAGATTTGATCTCAAACAATCAGCATGGAGGCAATGCCTTTAAAGCCAAAGGAGTCTTAATTTATGTGCACTTTGTACATAGAAATTATTTCTGTCATCACTAGAATGGAAACAATTTTAAATACATTAATACTTCTAGAAGAAATGTAGTTTGAGTTACTGTATATCAAAGTATTGATGACTAAATACGATTTCTTCTCACGTTTATCAAGCACTAAATGGAAGCTGCAGCATGCACTGTAGCACATGTCTCCTGGCCCACTGCAAAGAGAATGCAGAGCAAACAAAATAATTGTGAGTTAAAATCGAGTTAATAAACCTTTTAATAAAGTGGCGGTACGGATCATGGCTCTAGTAACAACATTCCACCAACAAGTGTCGTGGGCTGCCCTCCCCAAGTCAAAAAGATCATACTAGAACTAACAATACCATAAGAAACACTGAAAGGTAGTCAACAAAAGTTGAGGGCATTTTTTCCCTGATCTGATGAGGTATGAATTTGTAAAACAGCATGCAAATGAATAAAGTCATTAAAATCTTTTTAGCACAGCTTTTAACAACAAAATTCTTAAAGTTTTTTTACTAAGAAATGTGAAAATATAGTAAAGGAGGTAGCTGTTGGAAGCACAGAAAATATAACAGCATTATCCCATATGTACCACTGTTGAGCACAGTCACTTACATAGATCTGTGGATCACAACAGCAAATAAACAGAACTGTTCCGAGGTTCACTCAATGCTAAAATGATATGGCCTCATATGACAATATACTGCCAACACTATATTTAGTTCCTCTCTTCAATGAAGAACGCACGGTTTGGTTAAAAAGGGCATATTTCACTCTGAGGCCATGGATGCCTCAAATTATGGAAATTCTAACACATATCCAAACTGTTTTATTCACTGGCATGCAACTGACAAAGGGAGTAACCTGTTTGCCTGATTCTTTTAGCACACCAGTGATTGCACATAAGGTATAATTTAAAACACAGAACATTTATAAAAATTAAGTGGTTTGAATTTTGACAGTACTGCATAACTTGCAGCTAATAATACAAACAATAACTCAGAGAGACCCTATCTTGCCTAAAATTAAGGGAAAGTGAGAAAGAATTTTGCAGCTAATTGAACAGCTCACATTCTGCCTAATACAGGAAAATGAAGTACAGGAAAGTCATCAATGATCTTTAGATTCTGTGGCAACCTTTTCTTCATCTGCCAAAGGCATTTCGGAACATCAGGGGCTATTTTCATTTTACCAATGATAACTAACGAGACTGATGATGAAACTATCCTCTCCACAGGATGGTTAACTCTTTTTCTTGTAATTCAAAGGAACATGAAGTGTTTTTAACCACAAGACACCTACACTGACTGTATGCCATTTTTATTCCTTTTAAATCATTTTAAAACCACAACAAAGCATTTTTAGAACTAGAACGGTCATCTAGTATGTACTGAAGATTATGTTACAGTGATGACAAAGCTCAGCATGAAAGAATCATGCCAAATTCCCCAGTCATAAATATACCTCTTCTCTAAAAACTCATTACAACATGGCAAGGGGTGAGGGGAAAGAAAAGGAAATAGTCTAATTCGGTGGGAAACACCAGATTTCAGATCTTGATTTCATCAAATAAAACCATCTTAAAGTAATTCAGCCACCTTCTCTGAAACTTCACATGGGCCACATGCGGATTGCTTGCATGAAGTTAAGTTCTGTTCATAAAGAACATGAACACATAGACTGAACACATGGCCTTCACATGTCAGGACAGCCCAATCTGAAGACAATCTGAAATTATGGCTTATTTGCACCCAGAAGAGGAGATCACCCTAGCAATTTTTGCTCTCATTTGGAATCTCCTGAAATATTTTTTTCTGTTTGTACCATACTATGAGTTCAGACTGAAATTCTATTTCAGTCACTAATAGGACAGTCATGGAGGGCTGTCAGGACAGCCATGGAAGACCATTTTTTCTAAGCCTGAACTAGGAATATAATGGTAATAATAATATGATTAAACCTGAGTACTGTAGGAGCCATTAATATTTAAGCGTTTCCATTTGCTGCCCTGCTGGATTTCTGTGCAGCCTCACTTCCCTATCTCCTTCTGGGTTTGGTTGATTCATACTAGAAGTTAAGGAAGGTGTAGAGAGCAGGAATATTTATATAAAATATGAACATAAAACTTCTCTATTTTGTTATAGAGGTTTAATGGGACAAAGAAATTCCTTATCTTTCACCCTACTTTCACCCTTTTTATAGGTGAAAGTAAACACAACTGGGTAAGCCGCCTTTAAAATATGGGAGGTTTGTAAAGCATCTGCTATTCTCATTAGGTCTAACTCAGTATGTGACAACATCATTTTCATCTAATGAAAAAAATAGAAAGAAAAAAGTACAAGGTTCACTTCTCAAACTTTCAGAGATGCAATACTGCTATGCTTAAGAGAGTGCATGTGCATGCAAACACACGCACTAGCACCTAGAAATATGACAGTAAGTTTCAAAGAAATTATTTTTTAGTTTCTCCACATTTTCTCATTCATTTTTAAGTCTCACTAGGACAACTAGTTTTCCTAGCAGTGGCATTTAGTGGGATTTCCTAGTTGTACTAATAAATGACTTCAGTTCCACAGTTACCAGGGAGTTGGTAGTAAAAGAAAATGAGTATCTAAAAAGAGTAAAAATAAGGCTCTATGCACCTTCGAAAATTAGGCAGGGGACTTCAAGTACTACATTGACATTCAAACTCTCAGTGTTCTTCAACTGACTGTAATGACAGAGGAAAGTAATATACACAAACTTGTAAAAGTAGCTAAAATAATTGTTCTTGCTTTCCTCAAGCAGCGATAACTACATTATAAAAAGCAGCACATTTGCATGCAACTTCAACCTCATTGCAAAATTTTCTCCTAAATGATGTTACGTTTTTGGTAAAATATGCTTCAGAAGCAGCTTATAATAATCCAGGCTTACTACGCAGTTGCAACAAGCGTTGAAAGTGTCAGGTTCAAGGTAAACCTACCATTGATAAATGGTAAGTTTAAAGATGCATTAGCAACATTAAAATCTTCTACGCCTCAAGCAACTTCTGTTAATGCCATTGGCTGTGGTAAGCAATGGTATAGCTTCACTATTTTTTTTTTTTATATGTACGTAGGACGTTAGTGAGATTCCTGTAAAACTGAGATTTGTCTTTGTTATATATGCATATAAGTATTCGAATTAAGTCACTTGTTTATCAGCAAGACATTAACAGCTCAAGTAACAGAATCTGCATATTTGTTCATTGATTTCAGCTTGGCTTAAAACTTTGATGCTGTACAATGGCAGTTGGAAGGGCAAGTTTGCTAATGTAGCCTAACACCACACAGACTGAACATACAATGAAAACAATACATAAAGAAATACCACTTTTCATTGTGAGAAGGGTATCACTGTTTTAGAACCACAGAGCAGACAGAGCTGTTAACTCATCTTTTATATCAATCCTGTGCTATGTCAAGTTTTTTGTTTGTTTGTTTTTAAAGTCACAGTATAGCAAGTCTATAACTGGGATGTTCCTGGGATCTGATGTAGAAAGTATTTGGAGTATTATACATTATAAATGGAAAACAAATGTGTGCAAACTTTTATACACAGCAGCTTGCTTAGTGTAAAATATCCTGTTACTGAGGTTAGAGGTAACATACATGTGTGTGTACTTTACAAATCCTTTTGCAAAAGCATTGCTCTTGAGAAGCAAATCCATCTATCAATGGAAAATAGAAACATTGTGATAAAAGTTACCCTAGAACTTTCATGGCAAAACCAAGGTAAGTTTCTCTCAGAGAAACATGATTTGAAATAAAGATTCACAAAGCCACTGACCAGCAAACATAACCAACTTCATTTGCATTTGATTTTTCTTAACATTCTCAAAAACTTTAGAGAAAGACAGATTAACATACTGCTGCAGCTATTGCTGCCATTACTGACACAGGTAGGTTTCTACATAATGCTATATAACAGAGACCCCTGAGATTCAGAGATACAATTTTCCTCAAAAAGAAGTAGCTGACGGAAAACCAGAGAAAAAATTAAAAACTGAATCAAACTATCACACACCAATAACTGAATTTGGTCTTGATCAGGTGCATCCATTCAGCAGACAAACCTGAGAGATTGAAGCATACGAAGTAGCTGCAGCCACCTTCCAGTTTGCTAATGGTAACTTTGCACTTTTCCAAAACTGCTTCTATTTCTCTACTGTGAAAAATGACTTCTGTTTCCCAACTGTTTATGTGATACCCAAAATAGTATCCAGCTCTTACTCTGAGGATCAAGCATGGTTTCATTTTGTGCTCTCAGCTTTAAAAACTGACATTTAGAGAGAATTACCCAGTTTCATTCTGACAGGCACCTGCCCTTTTTCACGTTCTTTAGGACCTTTCACCACCGGAGAATGTGTCACTGGTAGGCAGTAATCCAAAACCAGTCACATTCCTCAAAAACGAAACATGGAGCTAATTTAAGTAGGTCCCCAGTGATCAAAATGGTGAGTTCAGGAAGTCAAGAAGAGGGAGGCAAATGGACTTGTAGCAGCAGTAAGTCTAAAGGATGACTACAGACTGTTATCTGATTATCCCATCACACACCCTTTCTGGGCTACCCTACTGAAACTTCATTCTGCTGCAAATTAAGTTTGAACACATACAGCAAGTCTCCATTTTAGAAATTTTGTGGGAATAACGTTTCAAACACAGATGAAACCAGTCAAAATCCCCCAATTAAACAGGAGTTACATCTTTTATTTAATTGACTTGTAGTTCAGCTTTCTACTGAGTTCCTATTTAGGCAAATTTATATCCTTCCCATTTATGAAGATCTTACAGATCTAAATTACACAGAAAATGTCATGTAATATTAAATTACAAAGCTACTTTGCACATGGCTGTGTAGCTTAGAATAGTTTTACTGGTCTCTAAAGTGTCTGAGAGATTTTAATTTTTGAAACATCAAGTGGCTAGCTATTTGACTAGGGAAGTTACAGTCCCTGAAACATAATCAAACAGAATATAGTCAGTGGGGGTTCAAGTACTCGTTTCATAGATTTAAGAAAGATACCACTCTTCACCAGCCAGAAGGATCGTCTTGTTTTTAAGGCTTTTTCTGGGGACAGAGATAGTTTCAAGGAAATAACCACAGAAACTGCAGGAAATATAGCTGCAGAAAATATTTTTATATATATAAAAAACCAGGAGACGATATAACAAATCCTCAATGCTATGAGTAGACACATGGGATCTTAAAACATTTTGGAAACGCCACAAGAGGCAGAGATTGAATAAGCAACTTAATTCAATTTGCTGATACTAAATGGTATTTAGATTGTGTTCAATGGTATTGAGGACTAACACTCTCATGACTAAGATACATATCAGTGGAAGAAAATGCAGCATCCTTTGGATAAAATGGCATGTACACCTCAGTCAAGTCACCAAAGAAATGCTGATGAACAGAAAGGGACAAAGCAGAGAGAAAACTCTGCAATTTTATGGTTTAGGATTTTACTCTCCCCCATTGTGGCAATCACATCTAAAACTATTTTTAAAGTTCTTAAAATACACAGGTATTGAAGAAGATAAAACACCTTTTAATATAGTGCACTTCTGAAATTTTTGTAGATTTGAAATTCCTCTACATTTCCTTCTTTCCAAGTGAGGAACCTATGCACAGCATACTTAAAGAAGATGCCCACCTTATTACATAGGCAACAAGTTCTCTTTGTGGACTATCTCAGAGACGAGCATTGGAACTGCTTAAAAAAAAAAAAAATTGATCTGCATGAAGCAATAACAGACTTGAAAATTTATTTTTAGTATTAACCTGAATCTTAAGTCAAATCTACACATCCATTGAACAGTGAAGGAACATCACCTAATTGAAGTTGTAACTGTAAGAGGTTGTGGATGGAAGAAAATGTTGTGATAAATTCCCTATCACGTTATGAAACAAACTGGTGCAGACAGGAGCTGCTTCTTCCAGTAAGAGCTAGCCATTACAGTGCAAATCACGCTTCCGTTTCCTATGTTTCACAAAAGTTTTTTGGTTAAAATTGCAGCATCAAAGCATATAACCAAATGAGTACTCTAAATGATCTTCTGTACTTTGTAAATGGAAACCAAATAAAGGCAATTTTACTCTGTAAACATACAAAAATTAAACTATAACAGAAGGATTTCTAAAACAGCAATTGTATATGACTACATGTATACAAATGTAAATACTGTGGTTCTCAAAACAGGTGTACTAAGAAGCTAATCAAAACAGTTTGCTGATTTGCAGCAATCTACTGTGAATGTACCTACAGTTCATAATGACAATAGTGTTACAGCTATAATGCACAGATTTTTAATTTAATGCAACTTTATTCCACCAGCCTTCAACTCTTCCCTTGTTCCTCACCTCTTCTGTGCTATTTTAAGTGTTTTGGTGCTTTTGCAATGTCACATCACTACCTTTTCTATTAAAATCATAACCTTTTCTGTTAAAATTCTTTGTCTATATTCTCCTGGTATACAATTAAAACTGTATACCATTACACCTACAAATCTTATTTCCAAATACAGATTATGATTTTTTTTTCCCCCTTATCGCATTGTTGGTGTTTATTTTCTGACACTAGCCCTCGGTACGAGGGCAACTTTGAGCTGGATTAACAGTTTAATGCTATACTATTGTTAGGTGGTATACATTTGAACCCCTTTAAGAAGATACTAATCCTTCATTTTTTTATCTAAGTGTTGGCAGAGGCTCTTAAAAAAACATTTGTGGCAATACCAATGTTTTGCATTCAGACCCTGTCAGTTAGACTCTACTAGAATCACATGAAGATGACTTGAGGCAGGGGTGACTCACATATTGAGCAACTATATACCAGTTGAATTGATGTATGCCATAGTGTACTGACCACTGAAGCCTACCTCATGTTTCTGGATTCTGATGAAAAATTATGGAAGACACAGAAACACTACATGCATGTCGAACGTTACTTCAAGGTACATCACAAACCACAAGAACATGAAATAAGCACAGCTGTCCATGCTGCTTTGACATTAAAACTCATTTTAAGAATCAATGAGCAGTGTTATAAACAGCAGAAATTAGATAAATATCAATGTCTCTTAAACATTAACACCCGCTCAAAATTACACCTACAAGATACTGGATATAACATTTGGGAGTAACCAATCAACAGATTATTTTAACAGGTTATACATTTACTGGATAAGCACACTTCCAGCTAGCCAGACACTGATTATTTTTATCACTAAAAGCGATAACAAAGAAACAGTACAGTCATAGTTCTTATTCATGTGTATTTACTGTATTACATGTGATGCTCAAGATCCTTCTGGTGTAAGAATTATGAAAGTCCTTGGGATTGTCTGTGAATGTGAGCGAGACTAAGCAAAGGGGTCAAGTAAATGCACAAATTTATAGCCTATTTCCTTTGCCTTCTGTGAGAGTTGTGAAATCTTGCCCTTCTTCTACACCTATATACCAACAGTGGCATTTAACTTATCTAAAAGTTAGAAGCCTCATCAGAGCTAGTTAACAACATGAATTGTTTAGCCAACAGAGAGATCAGTGTTTTCAGAGAGTGACTCACGCAGTTCTATGCTAGCTCTTCAACGCGACACCAGATGAATTGCTATAGATTACAAAGGAAGCTTGTAAAAGCAACTTAAAATAGATACCTAACTTTTGAATTGCAAGGTTTCCTCTCATACTTCAGTACCCAAAAATTGATATTTTTTGACCTACACTTGGCCCTACATATGAATGCTTAAAATGCTTTCATGTACGCTCTCTTCCTCTAAAATAAGTACAGTTTAAAGGGTATACAGGAAGAGATAAGCATTACAAAGTGATGTGAACATACTTGACTGCTCCTTCCGTTGGCCAAATACTTAGAAATCAAGATATAATTTGCGGGCAACTTCTTTTACAGGAAAAAAAAAAATGTGTTTCTAAATCTGCCATTATTTTTTCTAGTGTTTGTGCAACAATTTCAAATGTACCCTATTAGATCAAATCCTGGCTATCCTGCCTCCTGTTACACATTGTGTTTTGCATGGTTATCTGGAGACAAAAAAAATCTATAAATTGAAATTAAGTATACAAAATCTAACAAACAGTAAGTAATCATAATTGCATGGAAGCATAAAAGTAGTGAGAATGCACAGAAATGTCTAAATTTCTAAAGTGATATGATACCTCTTCTGACTATTTTTCTATTTTCCTATCTCTGTAATAATAATAATAATAATTAACCATATAATTCCTTCATTGCTTCTAAGTAAATGCCTCAGAGGCAGCTCACACTTTTTTTTTTTTTTTTATCTTCAGATAAGATCAAGCAAGCGGCTGTTACCAAAGAGTGAAAAAAAAAAGATACACTTACTTGCCACCTCCAGCGATGCATTATGACTTACAGCTTCCCCAAGGTAATTCCTCGCCACGCAGATGTAGACCCCTTCATCTGGCCTACTCTTGCGCCCATGGACTATGCGTAAGAAAAATAAAGATCCGCTGGGCAGCAGCATGCGGTGGGAGCGTGGATCATCCTTGTCCGTTTCTACTCTTTCCCCTCCCTTGTACCACTCAATGGTGGGGGTCGGCCTTCCTTCTGCTTTACAGTTTAAAGTTGCCGGTTCTCCTTTGGAAACAATTAGATCAGAAGGGTGTTCGACAATTCGAGGTGGGAAATCTTCTTGCCGAAGACGGGAGCCTGCAAGATAAAACGGCAAAGTTATCTTAGGAGATTGTTGCCAGGTACAGTCACTGTGTTTTGCAATAAAACTACTTAACCATTACCCCATAGAACAGGATTTAATAAGAACACCTATTAACATCACCTTAAAGTGAAAAAAAAAAAACCCTTAATGCACTTCATTGTGTGCAAGGTTCTCCCAAGTGAATACATTCAAAACCATTTTTTTAACAGGCCACGTGTATTAGTGAACTAAACTGCCATGCTCCTAAATCACATCCATTTTTATATTGATCTGTTCACGTATATAAATTTATACATACATGCATTTGTATACGTAGTTATGAAAAACTAGTCCTACAGATACTCTACAGACAGCAGACCACCTCTACCAGCAAAACTGGTACTGCTGTAATTCATAACACAAAGTCATAGTCAACATCATTCAGCCTTTTGGAAAGCCCATTAATTCATGCAATGTCTGCAGAGTAAGTCTAACATCTCCAGCACCCACAAAGCTGCTCTGTTTTACTTGCACTATCAGCTCCTCCTAGTCACTTGTTAAGCAGTACCACAGAGGCACAAATGCATGGAGTGCCTGAGTACTTCTTACACCTCTTGTGTCAGGGAAAATTAGAGTGTTTTACATCATAAAAATTTTTACTGTCTCCAGTCTAGAACACTGATACAACACGAGACAACAGTATCAGGGATAAAAGTTACAAGCAAACAAGATACTCTTCTAGAAAAGTATTCAATTTCAAACCAATCCAAACTGCAAGCTGACAATTTGCATGAAAAAACCTATAATAGTCTGGACAGATGTATACCATAGAAGAACACGGCAACCAACTGGGTGCCCAGAAATTCCAAATTAGGAATAAGCAGCTACCAAAACTTTCAGGGTTTTAAGTTGTTGACTCAATTTCAAATTACCATTTTCCTTATTTCTCTCTTTCTTGATACACAACTTTGTCATGGATAAAGTTAGTCTCTTGAGTCATTAATTCCTGATTGTTAAAATTTTAGATGCCAGGATCCTTTATTAACATTGATAACATGGGTTTTGAACAGCTATGAAGCACCAGAAAGAAATACAAGATCTATTCACTGCAGGTTAATAGACCATAAATGATATGGAAAAAGGGAAGGAGACAAGGAATAGAGTCCCAGAGACAGCTCTGTTTTCAATACATACTATATGTGTGTGTATAATATATATTTTATATGTATATATAAAATATAAATTAAAATATTCTAAAATGTAGGATTTTCATCTGAATTTTATTTCACATTTCTTTCACCTCAAGATAATCAATGCAAATTAAATGTTACACTAATCAGCTAGCACTAACCACACATTCCCAAATCTCTGGCAATATGGCTTGGCTACATTGAAATAGGTTTGTATTCTGTATGCAGTAAAAGAAAAGAGTTTTATATGAACATTACTGATCATTAAATACAAAATAACTCAAACAGCACTAAACCTACTCTTTAGTACTTTGAGGAAAGATAATATAAGTAGTATTGTACTTAGGACTATATTCCTAAATTATAAGAAATATTTTGTCATTTATCTAATTTGCGGATTTCAGTTTGGATATTCGCAATATTGCAAGATTTTGTAGTACCTAAAGCAAACAAGTAATTATATTTGACATTCACTTTTACCTTCAAGAACAACCTGAAACATGAAAACTAAAGTACGGGCAGACAGAACAGAAGCCAGGAAATTCCTGAATCCTTTTGCTGGCTACACACCACTGTGCAGCCCAGCCCTGTGTATCACTCTAAGCAAGATTTTGAGCTGCACCTCCTAGAGGCAGGACACAGGCCAAATCCAGTGAGAGGAGAGCTAAAAGTACAAGAAAAGAAAATTGTGCCAACCAGCACTGCTCTTTTGCAGTAGCTAAAATACCCTCTAATTCACTTCTGTTTGCCCTGAGAGCACATCTCAGTCATTGCAATATATATATTGCAATATATTTGTGTCTACTTATCCTGAACTTTTACACAGCTTTTGTGAAAATCCCCTCATGCAATAATGCTGCCCTCACAATTGGGGTGACCAATTTTAGATCTCTCTTTCCGAGGCAAAAATGCCTAAACAAGTATAAAAAACTTATTTTGTTTATACTTTTACTCACTTGTATAATTCACAAGGAAAGGCACAGAAACAAAGGATTAGAGAGCTAAAATCAATTGTTATAAGTCACTCCGGAAATATAAAAAGCCAAGTTCAATGTAAAACGTTTAAATAGAGCTAAGAACTGTTTTAGAAAACAAAGTTTGCGCACATGCTAGTATGCATCACGTTTGTATTTTCACAGATAATCCTAGCCAACCAGCATACAATATAGTACAAGCCTCCTATTGTTTCTCTCAGCCCGGCCCAGACCACAAATAAATGAAATACCAGGTTTGGACATACTGTAATGCACACTTTCCATACTGACATTCAAGTGACTGTACGCTAACTTCAGGTACTGTACAGAATGAAAGCTTAAAGACTGAACTCTAAACTTTCTTGAAAACTGAGACTCAAAACTCTTAGGGGGAAAAAAGTCCTCAGGAAACTCCAGGAATGCTCATATACTTTTTGAATTTCTTAGCAGGGTAACATTAGAGGTGTTAAAATAACAGAAATGTCCATTAATTTTTTTTTTTATCCTAGTATTTTATAAAGTATCATTTCTCTAGAAAATTTCTTCAAACTGCTTAAAGCAGAAAGGGACAAAAGTTGCACGAGTAGTTGACTGGCACATAGTAAGAATTAACCACAGATTTAGTGACAACTGCCTGAGGAGTATAATGGCCTTGACAACCAAGTTACAATCTTTCTATGTATCTACACATTTTTATTTTTATTTAAAATTTTTCTTTCCTTTTAGCCTAGTTATTTAAGCTGCATTTACGTTTTATTGAGAAGCAGCAGCCTCAATTATCAACATAAATCTCACAGTGGGCACCAATCCTGTAATTTTCCTGTCAAAAATCCTTCCCAAGGGGACGTTTGGTAAAAAAAAAAATAGAAGCAAAACACCTATTACACACTGGATCTGCCATTAAATATACAACAGAGCTGCTTTTTCTTTCCCCCAAAGATGACAGCACTGGGTTATAGGAATTAACCAACTTGTGTTCTCTGCTTTTATGATAATTCAAGTCTTTCATAAAAAGTCAACAGGATGCTACCAATTAAACTATGCCATACTAATTGCTTCATGCTGCTACTTAAAAGAACAATTATGTGAAATCATGTTTCCAGTTTCTTGGACTATGCCACAACTATTTTTACAAGAATTCAAACACTGAAATAAACAGATGTGAAGATTCAAAGAAAGCTAGCATTAGATGAACGTTAAACTCATAGGGGCAAGATTTGCCTTTATTCCCACCTTAAAACTTCCTGTTGGTAGCATATACAAATATAATGTCTTGAAAAATAGCAGAGAATGTCTTTAAATTAGAAAGTTGCTGGTATTAGGGGTACAAACAACGGGCTGTTCTCCTTTAGAGGGAAAACAAAAAAGTTCCGTGCTACTGGAACCAAGTGCCTCAAATTTGAACCATGCAGCTTAAGACAGTTAAAAAATCAAGACCATATCTACCGTCAATCTAAACTTCAGCTCAGATGGATATGGAAAACCTGATTTCCCAAGGTCTATATATCTAAATAGTATTTTATCCCATGTCCTATAAAAATGCTGCATGACAGACTGTGTCTTTAGCCAAGTGCCAGAAAGCCAGTATACTCTTGGCTCCATTTCTTTTCCATTTCACAAGTACAGCATTTAACACTGATTTTCAAAGCACAAGATTTCCTCTCTTTTTCTTTTACTGAAATGTTTTACATTGTAACATAAGAGCTGAGTAACAGGCCTAACTGCTATCAAAGTTATTAGTAAAATGCTAACAAAACCAAACCACAGGTTTAAAATCAGTGTTGGGTGATTCTTGCAAACAATTACATTTCATCAGAACATAAAAGCGTTCCCAATTCCCCAGTGTCTCTACTACATACAACTTAAACCCTTTCAGAAACTTTAGAGAAAGTGGGGGGTATTTTTTTGTGGTTTTGTTTATGTTGACTGGAAAGATGTTCTGTATGATGTTCTTCTTGCTCTAGTGGTTAGAAATCTTTCTTCAATCCTCAGGTTAAACATATCCCTGAATAGTAAATGCCTCATTCTTCCTGTGCTTGAGTTGCCCTTTAATTCAGAGCTCTCCACACACTTCTTGGGATTTTATCCCTTTGACATGCAGATTGCAACCTCTTCCTTTTTTACTATCCTCTTGGATTTTGTGTTCTTGTTGCTGTTAGAAGTCAACAAACTAATCTCATCTGGTTTTTCCCACGTAACATGCGCTCAACCTTTTCCTTGCCTTAAATCTAGTTTGAGTTCATCCTTTTTCAACATGGAAAACCCAAACCATACACACTTAAGAGGCAAGAAGACTTGAATACTATTTCAAACACACACTGCAAAGTAATGTCACATCAAGTTACAGGGGGAAAAATAACTAAAAGGAAAAAAAAAAATCAAAGCATTTTTCTGAAAGTGGCTTTTCTGCCCCAAGACATGCAGCTAACCTAATGTATTGGGTTTACCTGTTCTCACAGACAACAAATAATTTTCAAGGAAAAGCAGAACAAGAAAGACCCACAGAGATCTTATCCCATTCACTTACTTTCTCTCAACTTCTCCAATTTTTAAATATTCTTATTCTTCATATACTACCCTTGTTCAGCCTAAAAAAACCATCTGATTTCCTGAGCCTTGTAGCCTGCAAGAATAGTGCATATTAAAAAGCAACTATTTTGAAAATTCCTTTACAGGTGTTGCAGTCTTCCCTCCATAACCAAAGACATGAAGTAATTAATGAAGCTAATAATGCTGTGCCTATTTGGATTTTCCCAAAACAGTAAACTGCGTAAGAACAGAAATTTAATTTTTTTTAATTCTACTTTGGCATAAAGCCCAAGAGCCAAAACTAAATTTAACTGATATTTCTGAAACACTGATTTGAGAATAGCATTGGTCATTGTATCACTTTGGACTCAAAAAGTAGGTCTTTGCATAGAGAGTTTTATTTACAACAGCTGTTCACCTCTGAGCGTTGAACATATAGTGTAGAAAAAAATAAAGTTATGCTTTTTACCTAATTCTTGCCATTACTTTGCACAGTCAGAACTGTGAACATTTCCATAGCTACTTTAAAAGGATGCCACCTTTATGAACAAAAATGTCAGACGATGGAGGTGTTACAGTCCTGTAAGTGAGCCAGTATTTGTACACTAAGGAGAAAAATGAATATTTGGAACATACAGCACTGTTATATCAGTTGATTAATGCCCACCCAGGACTACAGGTTTATTGAAATGCATTTTAAGATGTGTTTAATGGTTCCAAATACTGATCTGGGAATAGGTCCAGTTCTTTCCAATAACTTAGATACCATAAAATGTGACAAGCAAGGCTCTCACTTCGGATCAATAGAACCTGCAATTCCCCTACGTGTTTCCAAAGAAGAGCAAAATCTCCATTTCTTTTTCTAAGCACACAATGGAAAACAGGCGAGCAAGATGTAACTAAAAAGAAAAGCACCAAACACTAACTGATCATTCCTACCATGAAACCACTGCAATATTCCCTGAAAAAGAAGTTGTTCTTTTTTCAGTTTACACCATTATGCCAAGGAACTTTTTTGTTTCCCTCCTTTAATTGCTGTTGGAGTTCCTGCTGCTAATGAGAGATGAAATTATTAATAAACATTCTTTTTCATTATTTCTGTTACTAAGGGGTATTTCTGGGTAAAG
Organism: Harpia harpyja; assembly: GCF_026419915.1. Lineage (NCBI taxonomy): Eukaryota > Metazoa > Chordata > Aves > Accipitriformes > Accipitridae > Harpia > Harpia harpyja. The sequence goes on from NC_068947.1 coordinate 32,165,987, forward strand.
CAAGTTGTACTTTAAATACAAAGTCTGATTATAAAATATAAAAAGAAATTTTGTGGGCCATGGCTTTTAAACTTAAGTTGTAGGCACCCACAAAACATTTTCCCCACTTCAAAAGTTAACCTTGAAGTATTTTACATTGCTAAGACACCATGAATTAGAATTACGTTTCTGTCATGGCTACCACACTACCAGGAGATGTCAGAAACCAATAATTTACTGTACACTTATGACTGGAAAAAACCTAGAATAACCACAGAGAGCCTGGAGTTTTAAGACACGTCTGCCTCTCTCTCTGAAACAAGAGATTAAATGGGACCTGTACTAAAAAATGCCTTAAATCCAGACTGATCTTGTGCCTGGCTCTTATACCAGAAGAAGATGTAACCCAAACGTTGGAAGCTATAGACATTCAATTTACACAATACTCATGTCCTGGACAACTGAACAGGAGTTAGAAGTATTATAGCAATAAGCTAAATAAACAAGGGAGAAAAATAAAAAACATTAATACATCACATTGGCTTAAACAGTTTGTTTCTGTTCCTTATTCTGCAGTAATTTTGGACATACATGATTAGGTTGGAAAAAGCCATACATTTTTAGGCAAAAAGACTTCTGGAAAGATGTACAGCATCTTATAGTTATTTAAATAGTCTGCCTGGTGGGAATGAAAAAAAACAAAAAATATTGGCAGGTACTGTACTGCACAGATATTAACACTGAGTCTTTGTTTTAATACCTAAAGATATATTTCCCAGGAGATGCTGAGAGACTAGCTCTCTGAAATAATCACTTTTAACAAAGAAGCTGAAAGCGGCAACAGTTAAGAGTCATGCTTTAGTTTCTTAACCCCAAATTAAATACAACTCTTCAAAAGTGCTCTTGAACAAACCGTTTATTTTCAAGAGACATAGCTTTACAGTCAATCTTTGTTACATGAACACATGCTACTGGTTTGTCCAGCAGTTAGCATAAATAAGTCCTGACCTGGTTATTCATTAAATTAGCTAGAATATAAATTTAAAATAATAATATTTATATTGAGCTATGTGAGATGCTGACATTTACATAAAACCTCAGGCAGTAGGTAACGTTCCCAGTGTAAGAAAGTGTTATTTTTTCTTTCCCTCAGTTCTGCTTTCTGATAAGGTATTTATCTCACCTGACTGAAGTGGATACTGGAATAGCCTGAGATAGCAGTATCCACTATTCAAACGACTTTTGAAACCAAACCTCACGTAATAAAAATTACAATATCCCACACCAAATTGCTAAGTTGGGAATAGCTTTTTCCCTTAAAGAAAACATTAATGAAATTACAGAATTTTTTCATGAATAATGCAAAACCAACTATGACCCAGTGAGCAATCACACTATATTCACGAAAAAAAAAAAAACACAATGGTAATAAAGCCTACTTCATTACTCATGTTGTCTTTGAAATGGCTGGAGTAATGCTGGCAGATATTTTCTACACTAGGATGATATCGAGAAGAAGTGCACAACAACAAGACGGAGAACGGCTGAGATGCATCTGAAGGCAAGCTCATCTTTGGCGATTTGGATGTGACAACCTGGCAATGACGAACTGCCTGGAGATGATCATGCCAAATTGCAGGATGAGTGAAGCAATGGGGTCAGGCACGTACAGGGGGAACACAGAGAAGACTGTGACATGGTGAACTCTGCACAGACCCTGGAATCGCAGTCAAGAGTGTAAAAAGCACGGCTGGGGAAAAAGAGGTGGCAAAGGATGATGAAAAGGCTGTATATATTAGGTAGAGCCAAAGTAAAGAGTGACTGGAAGACTACTAGGGAAACAGATACTTGAACTATACTAAAGTGATAGGATTTGATGATAATTGGATAATTTTGTGGATAACAGAGCTGAAAAGATACTAGAAATGATCGCTGGTTAAACAGAGGAGTTGGGACATGGTAGGAACATCTGGGACAGCTCAGAGCAATCACTGCTGCCTTTTTCTTCCCTGACAGGTCATGTTCCCTACAAAGGAAGGCCTGAGAGCTCTGATCTGTTGTCAGCAGCTTCACTGGCACACCTGAGAAGAAAAAACAGACACAGTAAATGGGAAGGTGTGGGGGCAGAGTTGGTGCGAGTCACATGAGAATTGCCATTTCCAGGGCTTGCTTTTCTATTGAGCAGTGAGGGAGGGAGAGAGGATCAGGAAACAAAGAAGAGACAGTCAGGCTCTCCTCCTCTCCATCTTCGAACCTTGTCCTCAATCATGTTTTACGCCAGACAGGAAGAGTATCTCATTGGCTGTGAACCATTGGTTTGCCATTTGGGACAGGAAAACAGAACTTGGAGAAAAACAATGATAGTGCACCAAAACCGAAGTAGGACTCAGAGCTGCACTGAAGGAACCAAAGGAACTGCCAATTTAGTGAAAATGCCTAGGACTCAAAATTATATAGATACATCATATAAAGTATTATTCTATTAATATACTGACATAATCTATAATATGTTACATAATTTATTTTAATATTTATTCTATGTTGATAATTCAGATGTCTGACATAGTGATGCAGAAAAACTGTACTTCACCTTGAGGTTTGTCTGTCATCAGTGTCAAAGATTTCACCTATTTGTGAAATGATTACAGCACACTAGGCTATTTTACTCCACAGTTTTACCTAAGCGGACAAACAAATAAAACAATGTATCCATCTGGATGATCATACTCATTCATAAAAAAATATCTAAAGACATGCCTGCTTTTTGGGTTGTTCTTTTTTAAAATCATTTAGTCATGAAAACAAATGTAATATATTCTCTTCATATTACATCAGATGGTTTGCCCCCACGTTCTTCCAGACTTTTCAAAGCCACCTCCTATTGTGCTTAGGAATACCAACTTCTAATTAATTTCCAATTCCAGATTCATTGTGAGACTGAATCTGATATTGATCAACTGCATGTTCAAATGTCTGAGAGATGCTGAGAGAAGGGAAAAAGGATCCTCGTTTCCACCAGGCTATTGGGAAGCTAGAGAAACAGCAATTCTCAATAGGGCCAAGGGTTTTCTCTTCTCAGCTGTATCAGGCAACACTCCTCAACTCTGCAACAGAAGCCCAGTACTACACCACCACAGTCAACAGCATTCCTAGGCTTATGCCTGTGCCAATTTTGGTGCATCTCACACAAGTGATATTGCCATTTATTCTTGTTTCCAAAATAGATTTGAAGAGAAATATGAGGAACCAAAACACCTATCCAAATTCCTGCTTTTTAAGACAATTATAAATTTGTTTCAGATGCAAGGGTGAATGAAATATCAAAACTGCCCTCATGAATCCGAATGTTAGGTATTAATAGGAGGGTTATGTCAGCTCAGGAATAAGTTTGAATTTAATTACTCAGAGCTCATAACTTAGAAAAGATTAACAATGGAATTAAAAGGAATTACTATTAAGTAGTTCAGTTTCCTTATTTCCATTGTTATTATTTTAATGTGTTAAAAATTTGGATTAAAACAGCTTTCTTTCACTCCATTTAAATCAATTTGACTTTTTGTACAACATTAAGTTTGGACAATTACAAAAATGCCAGGTAATTTCAGTTACAATTTATTACTGCAGTAACACAATACTCATGTTTTAGCTGCATAAGGAAGAATGGAAACTTAAATCCAAATTAAAAACTATTTTCAATGAGTTGTTTACAATTACATAAAATGTATGGATCAGTATAAATTAAAATATTTTATAATTAATAGTTTTTTAAAAAAATAAAATCAAATAACGACTTATTTAAAAGCAGTCTATCCCCACCCTCTTTCCAAAACACACTTTTATTCAAATATGAAGCTAAGTAAATGAGTATGAAAAGCATAAAAGATAACATGCTCTCAGGGGAAAGCAATAAATACCTCCTCCTGAGAGGAGGAGAAAAAGGAACTATGATCCCACTGGTTTAGAAATTAAACATCTGTTGAACTTATAAGAACACTGCTAGTGCTGGACACTGACATGTCAGTGACTCAGTGAGAGATTATTCTGTTTGCAGCAATAAGCTAGAACCAATACAGTATTTTCAGAGAACCTGTGAAATATTGTACCTTCCCATGTAAATGCAGATTAATTGCATACTCCTCAAAATATATTTCAGCTCATTTTTGTACTAAAAAGCCATGAGTTACTTGGCATAGCAATCAACATGACATTCACTGCATGATGACTGAAAGATATCTTTCTATTGCTATTTTTCACCAGTATAAAGACATGCCAAAACAGCAAACAAACTTTCACCTAAAAGAAACTTCCACCTATCAATGCCATCAAAATCATCTTTTTCTGATCAACTGTGCAATGTTTTCCCTTTGACTGTATTTGAATTTCTTGTCCCTCAACAGGCCAGAAAGTCCACTGGGTTTGTTTCTTGTTTCTTCAAAGGTTTCTTTGGTTCCAAATTCAAACTGAAAATCAGAGATCTTTCACATGCTCTTTTCTTTTACAATTGTTTCTACTTACTCCTTTGTATAAAGCATAACTTTACAACGTTAACATTGAATCCCACTGCAGATAAATGGCATTACACATAAAAAGCCAAGTCCCAGGACTTCCTTAAATGTACAACAGTATGGGCCCAGGAGAACATCACGCAGTGAGTTTTTCTCTGAGGGATGAAGAATTAATGCTGCCATTATCATCTGTGGTCTGATTTCCCATCCCAGAGCATGAATGCTGAAAATCGAGTAAAAAATCATAAAAAATTTCAGCCACCATCTCTGCCACTCCTATACCTTCCCAACTGGATTTTAGTTCTGGCTGTAGTGAAAATGGTACAACAACTTGAATACAACCATAGTGAAGATTTTGGTATCATTCAGTGGCTACCACAAAGTTTCCTAAAAACAGGGCCTAGAGAAATGCCATTAATCAGGCTTGTGTATTTACTCTTACATAAACCTTAAGTCATCTTGATCACCTACATCTTTGCATCCAGAGTTCTCACACTTTGAGCTCTGAGACACGTTATGAGGAAAGCTTTCTGGAAGATGCCAAGAAACAAAGCCACACAGGGAATTGCTCAGTTCCATATACTCCTCCTCTACCAATGCACACTGTAAAATTTCTCAGTTATCCAAATACTAAAGATCCATACAGAAGAAAAATTGGTTCACTGTAAGAGCTATGTTAAAGTGACTGTGGTAGAAAACATCCCCTTTTACACAGTGGAGAAGTACAAACAAGCAGCTCAGTGAAATTTCTCCATGATCTCACAGCTGAGCACATGATCTCATAGCTGAGCACGGGGAGATGTTTCAGCCAACAGGCTGAATGTTACCCGTAGGAAGAGCGAAGGGAAAGGCAGACCGCGGTACCTGCTATGAGCGGCACTCCCCCAGCTAGCAGTTTGACACTCTGCCAAACAAAACATATGGGTATAAATGGAACTGAGAAAAGTACAAAGGACTTTCATTTCTACTTTACAATCTCTAGAAGATTGCTGAACTATCCTCTCAATTTTCTCAACATAACAGCATGCCTTCTTGATAAAAGAAGATTCTACAGTATATACACGGCTACATATATATATATAAAAATGCAGTTAGCAATGTGGCTTTTAGTGTTTCTATCTCATTTTATACTAAAACACAATGTGTGAGTAAAAAAAACACTCAAAGGAAATAGTTACAGAAAAATCTAAGTTTCAAAGCACTCTGTAGACACTAGCTTCACTCTTCAAGCACGAAAATTATATTTAACATCTCTATATATAAAATTAAAAGGAGAAAAAGAAAAAGCATACTTTATCAAGTCAGGTTTTTACTAATAAAAGAAATGGTAAAGAGAGATGTTAACAGACTATTTTCCTGAATATTCATCGTGAATTCTTCAGAAAACCTGTAGCTAATAGCCTAAGTGTTCAGGAGCCTGAAATGTATTTAAACATTTAAAACAAAGCTTTTGAGATGTCCTATATGATAAGCTAACTCAAGGAAGATATTTAAATAGCACTGGTTTGGGGCGAGTTAACAACTTCTTCAAGAAAAAGTACTGAACCACAATTTTAAGGATAATTGTCTGAGTAATTTATACTTTACAAAACCCAAATATTTGAAATGGCCTTTTAAAGGATTAGTAACAAATCCCTAGAAGAATGCAGCCCACCTCAGTCAATTTTCAACCTTAAAAGCAAATTCTGACATATCCAGAACATTAATGAAGACAATGTTTACACCTTACATAGCATGCTAAATGTGAGAATTTTACAGATAAACAAAAATGCTGTTGACTCTGCTTACTGAAGCCCATAATGGAATGAAAAAAAGGTTCAAGACGGGCAGTACCTTATGGTTGTTGAGGATAAGATTTAAGGGAGTGAAGAATATTATTAACAGTATGAGGAAAAAGTTAGAGAAATATAATTATTTGATCAAAAGAAAAAAGTCAGGAGTGTGTTTTTATAATGGATATTTTTTAATTAATTTATAATTATTTTTTAATAGCTAGTTTAACAACTAGCTTTTGAATTACTATTATAAGGGGTTCTGGTGAAGGGATTAGAGTGCTGATACATAAACAGAGATCAATATTCAGAGGTCAAAAATGGTAAAATAAATGAGAGGGGAGTGGTAAGAGAAAGACACAGTGCTACATAACCATGAGGCTGAGTCAAAAGTAGCAGAGATGAATATAAGAAACAAGCAAGGAAAGACAAACAGATCGCAAGAGTTCTGTAGAGCTGCACAAGACATATAAGAAAAACAGTAAGTGAAAATGAGAGGAATGGAACTGTATGATCTGAGATTATAATGCATAATACAACACCACCACAGGCAAGCAGGCAGAGGTTTGTGTGGTTTACACATAGAAATGCAAATGATGACAAAGCCTGAAAATTATAAAGGAGAATAGCTCTTTGAAAACAAGAGAAAGAAATCATCATTATTATTATTATTACTTCTAGCAGCAATCAGTATGTGACAGGGGACAGGGTTCAAACAGCAAAGAAAAATAGGTTTTGCCAGAAATTAGTAAGCCTTAGAGGAGTCTGTGTGCCCAGAAATACTATCCCATCTTTTTTTGCAACTTTATCAGTAGATCTAATAAAAGAGATTACTTCTCCACACAAAGCTTGTTTCACAAGTTAAGAGTACTTTTCACAAGTACAAAGAGGCAAGTGGAAAAACAACAGCAACAACCTATAAATAATGGGCAGCTAGATTCCAAGAATTCAATTAGATATGCTCCTTCAGCAAAGGAAAGCTATTTTTCTCCAGTCTGCAAAACTCTAAGGTATGATTATTAGAGTTTTCCTTCTAACAAATTAAACTGCATTTCACAAGGATGTAGAAATGCTGAGGAAAAAAGCTACTTGTATTCATACAAAGAAACAAATTTAATCTCAAGTACCAGTATCACTCCCTACTACTCAGGATTATGGTAATACTTCCTATTACACATGGAAGCCACCTGTTCACTAAATTTGCATGTTCCTCTCATTTTTAACAAAGTGGAGTAGTTTTAATTACCACCTCCACCCCTGCCTCCCACCCTCCCCCCTTCCCCCCCCCCCCATGGTTACTCCACACAGAACTTACTCAACCCCTCCCAAGAGATGAAAGTAGGCTGGGACATTTACTGCCAACACCTAACATTAATCTCACTAGAAACTCATGCTGCTCAAGTAGCTACATCCATCTCTGTTACAGCACAGGTAGGCTAGCAAACATGACTTGAGAGGTGGATACAAGGAACTAGAGGCTTTGTTCATTTTCATCCTTGCAAAGGACTATCCATGGTTTTAAGCAGACTTTTTTTGCAATAGGGTTTTCAAGGCAATACTACCTTTTTGTATCATAAATGTAAGTAAGGCATAGTTTCTGAACACTAAAAGGCAACCAATATACAGACTTTTCCACTTTATGTAAACAGCTATTTGAAACAAACCCCCTCAACCTAAATTAAGGCTTCCTGAATAGGCTGAAAGCCTTCAGTGGGACTAATTAGACAGAACCACGAGGCCTTGAGGCTCACAGCTGCTCACCGGCACCCTCTGCAAAGGCTGAGAATTAAATGCATGGTTAGGGGTTTAAATTAACAGGTATCAGTTGTCGCTTTTCTACAGGTAGAGCCCTAATCTCAATCTTTTTATTTTCTAATATACCGTTATATGACTAATTAGTAGGCATTATGGCACATGTATCAGTTTAAAGGATTTTTTAATGACAATCTGTCCTTATTTAAAAATCTTACTTTAAATAAACAGGAAATTCTCCCTCAGTGTTCTGATCAAAAGTAAAAGCTAAGCAGTGCTAAAAAAAGGTCTATTAAAAATGAATGGGTCTTTTCTTGAGAGATTGTACCACAAATTGTCAGTCCTCTATGCGTTATGTGGGAATTCCACTCTTAATTTTTTCTATAATTTCATGATTGCTGCAAGTATTTATAAGCTGGCATATCTGCATTAGGAACACCACACTGGAAGAGCTACGGGACTTTATAAACAGAAGTGAATTATAAGTAGTCAAGCTACATAGGACAGACTCAACACTGTTTAATTCTTCATAAGGACAGTGGTAAACAGCTCACTGTCATGACTGTTAGGAAGGAAACACTGGGGAAAGACTAGGAAGTCTATTTGCATCAATTGCTTAAATCTTTCAACAGAGAACACCATCATCATTGGGAAACATTGCCATCAAAAGAGCAATTGAGTTAATTCATTAATTTTGAAAATGATAATCTAATGAGAAATAAATGAAGAAACTGGTGTATAAGACTTAGAAGGAGGGAAGAAAAAGGCCTCTAAAATATTTCAGCCCAAATCGCATGCTTTATCATCAGGGAAAAATTAATTGGGTTTCAAGGAGAGCTGAAAGCTCTCAGCAAAGATTGCGTGTCACTCAACCATATGTTCTTCTTTCTGCTTAAGAGTGATGTGGTGAGAAGCCACTCAATGTCCTCTCTGGATATACCCATAAATGAAACCACTATATGTAAACACCAAATGCTTGGCCTTTGCAGAAAAACAAATAAACAAACAAACAAAAAGATTTTCTATTAGGTACATATAAGCCCTACAGAGTGCAGAGGAAAGACAAAATGACTCAATATAAAATACTATTTTTTTTAACATTCTAAGCAGAAAATGGAGTAGAATTAGCCTACTTGGTGTGAAACTGCATAACCAAGCCAAAGTCAAATATCTTGTTTCTTCATGCCTTGCTACTTTAGTAATGGTAAATTAGTCACTTCTTTCCACCTGGAACAAGCAGTCCACAGACTTCAGGTGTCTTCAGGGTGTTTACACCCTTTCTTTCAAAAATCACACAAGAATATTTTTTCTGAGAAGAATCTGAGGAAGGTGATGAGGGGGCACATCTGTATCAGCAATTAGTGAGGTCCAGCAAATAGAGAAGTCTCCGCTCCAAGGACTAATCATGAATTTTACATAAAGCAGCTAGAACACTGATTTTAGAAGAAAGCAATTGTGACTTGTTTATGAAACCCAAACTGGTAGGTCTGAGACAGACAGTTCCATAACATATTAGTGGACTGAATTCCCTAAAGACCACAGGAAGAGTAGTAAGCACACAGAGGGCACAGAAAGTTGGGGAGGGGAAGGGGGAATTTGTCTGGCAGCATTTAGGCTTCCCTGTGATTGGGAAACAGACGATGGAGGTTTCAGAATGGCAGTTTCAGACACGGTTCCACTTCAGGTATCTAAGTCCTTTTTGGATCCTAACTCTAACCAGGGTGCTTATTTCAACTCCAGAAGAGAGGCAGGCATTTATCCACCCATTCATGGAAACTGCTAGCAGCCCAGTCCACTAACATCTGGGTAGTGCTACTGAAATACTACTATAAATAATGGAGAACTAAACCAGAAACCTGAAAACAATACGTTAGGTGCTGAATCTAATCAAAATTATCAAAACTTATTTTTCATCTTCCCTTATCTCACATGGTGGGTGGTTCCATGCTGGTTTTAGTGCCATTTAGTCAATGCTATGACACTAAAAGGATCGAGAAGCACTTCTCAGAATATCCAGAAATCACAAGTCCCAGCATGGGAAACAGTTGAGCTGACAACACAGATTCACAGAGCTTAACTGCTGAACAGTAAACATGTGGAGTTCATTTTTGGTTTTTTTTTCTTTTAATATTGGTATTTAATTATCAGTAATAATCAAACAACAGTTGTAAATTGTGCAATCAAGCAACTGTTTGTACAAGTTAACATTACAATTTCATAACTGCTTTGATACGTAGCTTTATTCCCTGTGCAAAGATATTTGGCATGTTAAACAGGCTTTCCCAAAATATCCAGACACCATACCACTTTTTAAAACAAGAATAAGACGGTTTTTGATTAAAAAAGAAAAGCTGATGAATTAGCAACAATGTTGCAGAAGTCTATTCAGGACAGATTTCTATTTAAATGGACAGAAAAGTCTGAGCCAAAGCTGAAAACTTCTTAAATATAAATCAGGATACATAGCTTTAAGAATGAAAATAAAACCTCTGCCTTTCTCTCATTTAAAGAGGACCATTTTTCATCTAGTTGCTGTATTCATTCTTAACTGACCATGCAGCATTATCAATGAGACAAGAAAGTTCAATGTTTGTACTTGTAATTCTCCAGAAAGTAATCTGTTAACTGATGAAGAAAGGCACAGGGAATTGGGTTAAAGCCCAGCTACTGCAGCTTTGACCTTGTATTATTTACATGAAGAGACACCAACTTTTGTACAAATGTTTAGCTACTAAAAACCTGTAAATGGAAGAAGACCTTTCTTCAAGATAAATTGATAGCATAGGATAAAATGTTGAATCAAACAAGAGTTCCTAAGTTACTTTGAAAAATATGTCAGAAAGAAGACTGGGTTTCAATCGGGTACAAAAAAGTAATTAAAAAAATAAAAAATCAAAGACTTTTTTCACATGTAAGACTACAGCACTCAAAACTAGAAAAAAGCCACACAGCATTTAAGTCTTTTTTTCTAATGACATAATCATATACATTTAAGCTGTCATTCTATACACTTTATATACACTGCAGAGAGTGTTTCATGTAGTACATAGCCTTCTCTAAAGGTCTCGAAATGCACTTCATATTAAAAATGCAACAGACCCTCAACATGTCTGTTCTTACTAATTAAAGTAATTGTCATCACTGTCTGGGCCTTTGTGATCACATTAAAAGTACTATTTGCTAAAGAAATACAAATAAAGGTGCTCACAGACCTATTCTGAAATCATCAATTTACAAGTTTAGGCAATAAAAAGGTTCTACAAAGTACTAAGTCCCAGTGCATTTCAATGGGATTCGAGTGCCTAAATCCTTAAAGGTGATTTGAAAGTGGGGAAACTTAATATACTGCTGAGAAAAGAGTGTAGAGGGTTTTTATTTGTTTGTTTTTTAGATCCCTTGACCATAGAACTCTAGCCCTATTAGAGTATGCCTACAAACATGCCAAATCAAATGGGTTACCTCAGCAAGCATTTACCAACATTCATACAGGTTCACTGGTCAAGTTCTAAGAACATAATATTGTGTGATGATGACTAGAAGCAATAAAGTAAATGATTAAACAGGAAGCTGTACATTTAGTGTGCTGCATACATATTATGTAAACACTGTATCTCAAGTATCATCCCATCCTTCTTATAACCTAATAATGCCCATCTTTAAACAAGACTAGCTAAACGAATCTGAGATATGAAATACAGTTTTCTATTCCCCATTTACTAAATATAAAAGATCTCTCTTCCCTTGACCTTGATAAAATATCAGCTTATAATTCTTTGAAATTCCACCTGTAAAAAAAAAAAAAGAAGAAATACAGCATTGCAGTTCTTCAGCCTCACTTAATTACACTTCTTAACTAGATTACTTCCTTCCATGAGAAGTCACAGGAGTTTGGTGGGCCAACACAGACTATAGTCTCTCTCTCTCATATCCCCAAAAATCCAACTCTAAAACAAAACACAAACTTAACCACTGTTCCAAAGCAAAATAACAGATCTAAAAAGATATCTTCCATCCTAGTTTAAGTAAACATCTGCAATGATTAATTGCAAAAGGAATACTCATATAAACATGCAGAATCAAGCCATAGTAGAGACCATCTCTGACCTTGACAAAAAGCCTTTCTTGGTATATACTTCAGGCGGAAAAATCCCCATTTTGCTGTTAATGCTGTCATAAAGCCCAGAATGAAGTGCTAAAAATCATTACTTTTATGTTAAAAGCTCTCACAATGACAAGAATGAATTAGCAGGGGACAGGAAGTAAAAAGACAAATAATGCTAAAGAGGCCATCTCCACAAAACACTGCTGTGAATGCAAGTACCTAAAGCCTTGCATGCTTATTAGTGTTGCTCATTGTAGTCTCCATTCTCTCTCCCCCCAACAATTTACCTGCTCTCTTTCACTAATGTACAATCTTCTTTCCCCCCCTCTCCCATTAAGACGACTCCCTTCCTTATGAATACCTATCACCCCCTCTACAGCACACTGGCTCTCCACTTGAGGCAGAAATCTATTAATATCTACTGGTGAAAAAAATCTGCAGGAGTAGACAAAATTGTAGTGGTAAATAGTGCATTGCTTCTGATGTAGATAAGACAGTACACTACTAGAGACAGTAAGCCAGAGGAACTGAAGTTTCAATCCTAGAAAAAAGAATCTGCTCCTAAGGATTATTTCACCAAGGCAGCGGGGCGGGTGGTGGAATTCCAGCAACTGAAAGTAGGAATTGTTAAACATTTGAAGTAATTGCTATCCCTTCTGAACTGAGTGATTAGTAAAAAAAAAAACTTCTTTAAGAAATTCCACAGACAATATGACCATACATATTCATCAGAAACTACTCTGAATCAAGTATTAACCCATACAACTTAAAAATTCTATAAATCATTAAAGGTAAACACTACTAAAATAAAACATAACTTAGTCAAAACAATAAAGCTGGCTTGCCCACTGCCTCCAAGTAAATATGTTTTTAAGTTGAGCTTTCAATCAAAATATGATAGGATGGCATTATAATTTTACAAAATGAGGTACTATTCTCAAGATGAAAGACTTCTTCACACAGCTAAATAAGAACAGATACATATTCACAACAGGGAATCTTTTAAAAAAAAACACTAACGTGTTGTTTGTACATCCTCCTCATCTATTTTTAAGGTCAATAAATTGCTGCATAGAGATGGCAGATTTTTGTCTTGCATATGAAGATATGTTCAAGGCACCATTTCATGAATGAGAAATGAAGATAAGAAGTTTGAAAGATAATGTGATTGAACTTGACAAATTACTATGCATACTTTATAAAAATCTATATAATACTGACAGAAGTCTGTTTAAGTTATATTTTAAAGTTCAAAGTTATACTGCATCCAAAGTAATACGGTGTGATGTTGAAGGTAACGTTAGTTATTATTACACTTTTAATTTATTAAATTGTCAAACATTCCTTTCCTTTCTTAGTATGGGTTTGAGGTTGTAGGCTTTTCAGTATCTTTGATGCAGTCAGTGTTGGATCACATTTGCTTGTGGTCACTTTTGCTGAAACCTGATGACTGAATACCACAAAGCCATTTTCAAATAGCAGGAATATTCTTGAAACTACTACTAAACAACAAAATTTGAGGCTAACAATAAGCACACCACCATTCTATAAACCAAAATCAGACTTTTTTCCCCACAAAGCATCAGCTCCTTTATGCTACAGATTTTTACCTGAGAAATAGATTTTTATTATACCAAATCTTTATGTTTTGAAAAAAATCCAGTTTTTCTCTTCCTCCCCAAAATACTCCCAACATAACTTTACTGCAGACCCAAATGCAGTGCCTGAGAGGTGTGACCCATACATTTTTCACAGATGTCCAAAATAAAGGTCTGCTTATACAAACAAGTAGAAAAGATGAAAGATTAAATTACGAAGACATCTATTATGCCTTCTTATTGCTCCCATTATTGTGACCAATAGCTAATTTTAGTACCATAAATGAGTAAATTTAGCAGAGTACAGTTACTTTCCCCTGTCCTTCAAATGTAACAAGAAGAAGAAATCCCATGTACCCCTGCAGAAATAGCAGGTCAACCGATTCTCCAGGACAGCAGCATGAGATTCTCGGGATATTACAGCGTCATCATAAGGAAGACCAGTGCAGGAAACCTAGAAAGGATTTATAGCTTGGTTCTTTCTCTGTGATCCCTGAAGAAACTCAATGGACGCAAACAGCAGGTATTTTCAAACAATTTACTGTAAATGACATTCATGTGGTTAGAACATACTTGCTGAATAGACTTGAGCACAGTACTATTAAATTCTTGTTACCCTTGAGTTTTTTTGTTAACACAGAAGTATAGTCTCGCAGAACTTGTAAGCAGATGATCTTAGATTTCTAAATACCATTAAATTACATGGGTCACGTGGCTCAGTTCAATCGAGAACGTCCCTACAACATTAGTATTGCCTTCATAACTTAAAGATTCAGATTGTTTAATATTAACCGAAGTTATACATTACAAAAGAAACACACAGTAGCCGAACAGAAGAAACTTGTTCACTATGAACAATTAAACCTTAAGTCATTACAGGAGAAAAGTTAGCTCCCTTTCCCAGAATCTCTAGCACTTGCAACATCAGCTCACTGCCATTGCTCACAGTTGGCCCAACTTGGATCTTTCCCTAGCTTTTTTTTTTTTTTTGCTTTTTTGTGTGTGTGTGTCCCCCTTTTTTTTTTTAAATAAAACTCCTCAGATCAACTCATGATAAAGCTATTCTCCAATCTTGACTAGGTCCTCATTTACAAACTACAAATTTTCCTTTGACTTGCTAGAACTTTCAGCAAGCACAAGCAATCACTATTGCTCTGGAGACTGACATTTATTTTCATTTCATGCATATTGGTGAATAGCTCAGTGAGGCACAAGCCAAAGCTCCACCATGCTTCAGAACGTCTTCTTTACAGAAGTCTACATTTTAATATAAAGGTATATAATTGTCCCTCTAAATCATCACCATTAGCAACATAATTTGCCTAGAGCATCATGCTGCTTCTGCCAACCACAAATGGCAAGACTGAGCAGCGTTAGTTACTACTGGAACATTGCATATCAACCTATGCATGCTTTCCTCCTCCCAAACACCCTCATACTATTCAACTAGAATAATTTTTAAAGAAATGGATATTCTAAGTATTAAGTACAATTTAACGCCCCCTTGCAGAAACAGGTATTGTTACCCCCAAACAGAAGTATTTCAGGAGACACACTATTAAATCTGGCTAATGCACCATCAGTTCAATTCTAAAAACATTATCTACATACATCAAATAGTTTCCAAAAGAACAAAACAATTTAAGGGAATTATCTGCAAAATGAGCTACTCATGTTTTATTTCTGTCCAGATTGCCCTACAGCCTCTATACTGTGATAAAACGTGCCAACATATCATATAATACTGGAGAATCAACAGAGAAATTTACTGGATGTGCAAAAGGAAATCGGTGGGGGGGAAGTTGTGGGAAATTCCAGTATGAATCACCACTGAGGATCCTTGGGAGGGGAGAGGGAGCAGAAGAGAAAGAAAAGAGGAACACAGAAATAATTCCTCCTATAGAGAATGCTTTTCTATTGAAAACTAAACCAGACTTCGAAAGAGCGGCTGTGGATTCCTTAGACAGATGGTGTCAATAGATCTGTCTATTAGTCACTTTGGCAGCAGCGGTATGGTGACGGGGTTTGTAAAATGTCGCTTAAAAACTCAATATAAACACAAGAGAAGTACATTAAGAAGTTAATTCAACTTTCCAATACATTACACTTTTTGCCACGTAACACATGAAACGAGCTACTGTTAACTTCTGAGAGTTTGCAGTTTCTGCTGCAGTTTTACAGACTGTAGTAGACATGAACTTAAATCAAAAGCAAAATCCCACATGGGACAGCTGGCCTTAACAGGTGAAAAGCTCAGACCTAACGGCTTTCCTGTCAAAGTCCTTCTGCATCTTTGCTTTTGCTTTCTTGTAGGAACTGACAACACGTAGTATTGTTGGAAGTCATGGTTGCTCATGCTCCTCCCTCCCCTATCGCAGGGTGCCTACTTCCTACTAACATGATCTAACATTTTAAGTAATACTTTAGTTTTAAATATACCTGGTTTAATTCTCTGAATTTGCATTCCAGAAATGTTTGATGCCAACAGATACAAATGAGGCATTCTTAAATGAAAACATGTGAATTTAGAATCCTTCACAAACCCTGAAACCAACTTGGTTAGCTTCTACTGAGAGGAATTCTTGCAGGGTGAAAAAAACCAACACCAAAAATAAAAAACAGATTTTGGAATTAAAATATTACCATTGTAACAAAATGTCTTTTCATAGGACCTGATAGGTTAAAGATATCTAGAATTTGATAGAATAGCTGAATGCATTAGGAACAAAGTCAACTTTGTATTTATGCAGAATTATGTATTAGCTATTAAATGGCATCCATCTGGCTAAGTTCACAAGTATATGTAAAATAATATCACTCTATTAGAAATAAAATATATTTTAAAAATACATATTCCTAGGATTATTCTCTTTATCATTGCTGGTTCACTGATTAAAATAAACTGTAGCAATAACATTAAACAGCACTTTTGGTGGGAAGAAGCTCAAAGATTCACTTTTAATTCTCGGAAATACTTAGAACATTCAGAAAGTCAGAGTCTGTCCCACTGCCCTACTTTATTTCTCCAATAAGAAATTCAAGTGAAAGAAGCAATAGTTGAATCCTGTTCTTTTAAGGTGGAGGCAGATGCTTAACATAGAACATCTATCCTCAAAGAGGACAGAGATGTAGTTCCAATAATCTTAGTTGTTACCCATGTAAAAAGGAATGCATAAGCCAAAGACAAGGTTGGTCTTATCACAGGTAATGCATACAGTGGGAAAACTCCTTGGAAAATGGTCAAGAACTGAGATTTGTAATTTAATTACCCACAACAAAGCATTCCACCTGCCTAGCACAAAATCTGAGTCATACAGTTGCTGTTTTAATTATAAAAGATTCATTGGTTATAACTGTGCCTCCACTGGCACAGCAAATATATCTTTAAGAACTTTTTCCCTCTCTTTGTTACTGTGCTAGAAGGGAAAGCATTTCTGAAAGAATCCATAGGACGCACTTGAAGACAGGCAATAGCTCCTGGATGTGAGTATGCAGCCATGTTCAGATTAAGGAAGTCAGCAAGACCTTAGCCTGGTTATAGAATCTAAATCTAACAAAACAATACATATATATGGAGAAAATACAATATGTAAAATATCAATGACACAAAGCTCCTAAACTCCTTTCCGCTACTACCTGTCATTAGAAAAGCAGCCCACCTTCGGTCTTTCCTTGAAGATAGATCCTAAACTGTAAGCTGCAAGCCACTATCGCCCCACACGAGGCTGTTTTAAGAGGTTCATAGCTTGATATGATGGAACAATACAGGTAATGTAGAACCGTCATCAGCTTTACAGTATTTTGCATTAAATTTAATTTTAATGGTGTGTATAGATAGTAATGTACAAGAATTTTTTTGCATTTACATAGTATCTTAAGCCAAAAAAGGTGGAAACCACTTGTCATACTGTATTTAAGACTACTGCTATAAACAATTTGTAAAATACTACACTGTGACTTTCATCATTCATCTTATAAAACTTAATTCTGGGGGGGGGGGGGTGGGTTTTGGGGTTTTTAGGGGTTTTTGTTTTGTTCTGTTTTTTGAGTCAACTGTCTTTACTACTGCAGCACCACAACCTGGCAGAGACACACACAAAAAAGAAGGCAGCTCCTGGCATTTCATGCTGTTTATATAAAAGGCTAAAACAATACTGCTCTGTAACCAGTATGTTATGTAAAATTTAAATTCACTCAGAGTTTCATGCTGTGGACCAGCATTTCCTTTACGGAAAGACAAGGAATAGGAGCAGTGTGGCTTTGTGTTCCCACAGCCGACCCAAGCAAGGTAGAGAGATAAGAGAAGAGGGTGTGGATGTAGGGGGAATAGTGGCATTTCCTAAGGAAACTGTAGCATTACCATAGCAATGTTCCAATTAGTGTCTCAAACAACAGATGTAGAAGGAATCAAACTAAAATTCTTAGAAATGTGGATGGAAGGGGCAATAAATTGCTAGTCATTATATATTTTTAAGGTGGCATTTTCTATTCTAATGGAACAGAAAATACATTTTATAAACAACTTTTTCCTCTCTGAAGCTTCCCAAATTATAACAAGCTGTTTAAATACACATGAAAGATTATACCTTTTTTTTCTAATTATATATAAGCTTCATTATTTTAATAACACTCTTAAGACACTTCATTTTTTGTTTAAGGATGAGTATTTTCTCACAGAAAACATTCCCCCTTTCTCTAGCATGCCTAAACTTGTATTTGTAATGATGAAGACAGGCAGTAGTAGAGGATTAAAGGCCTGTCTAAAAGGAGTTTCTGAAAATTGTCAAACCTATTGGCTATTCATGAGAAGGATGAATGTGTTAAGTGAAAAAAAAAAAGATCACGACAGACTAATATTTGTATGTTATGCAAGGACAAATCTATTTCAAACTAAATAACTAGGTATCCTGAATATAAAATATGGCAGTTTGTCATCTGGAAGAACAAGTTAATCCTTTCACCTATCTCAGAGAAGGAATGTGAAGCAAGACAAAGATTTTTGGAAGGAAGAAAGAGACACTTTTACCTTACTTAGCACAATGAACTGTCTTTGAGTTTGGGATTTAATGATCCAAGAAATAATAATTCAATGCTCCATAGCTAGAACAGAATTACACCAAAGTAGTAAGCAACATAATTACATATTAAGAAACATTCTTTGTTATCTAGTAAACTCTGCTACTTAAATGTATTAAGAGTAATATATGTTTATGTTCAGGATACACCAAAGTAATTCAGTAGGATTTATTTCCTTTGTACAAAAAGCCTTTGGAGAAAAGAAAAGACAATGTAAGTGAAGAAAGCTGTCCAAGACACAGTCATGAGCATGTGTATTCAACTATTAAAAAAAAAAAAAAATCAATGATAAAAAAAGCAATACAATTAAAAAAAAAAAGAGAGCACTAAAAAAAAAGAAAGCTAAAACTTATTAAGTACTTGAAACTGACAATCAACCAATAACTGGCTATTTATGTACCTATTCAAAAATACTATAAAACTTCAGCTACCTACCCTGAATTTTGTTGGAACTGAAGACTCATATTATACTAGATTAGTCATGTTACCTATTCCCAAATTCAGTTCTCTCTCAGTTCTGGCACTGAAATATGAGTGCACCAAACCCATATGCCACATGGAGCCTCTGACTTGACTGTTCTAAGAAGTACTTAATGATTTTTGCATGATTTTATTTATCAAATTTACAGACTTAACTTTGAAGTCTATTCCCATGACAAATTGTTTTCATTTCTTAGAAAGCAAGGAAGGAAAGAAAGAGCTTGTCTTTAGAAACTAATATAATCTCTGCCTACGAGGTTTACTTTTTAAGACTGTTCAAAGTGAAAAAAGATGAAAAAATATAAACAAAATAGTTAAGATTTTATCACTGTGGTGAGGATATCTTAATCCAGTGAGAGGAAAAATATTACTAAACATAATCTAGAGAATTCTTCTCTTCCTGCTGCTCCCAAAATTGAGAAAAACTTTTTTTTTAAATTGTTGTAGACTTCAATCACAAATACTATACTAGAAGTTATATGATTGATACTAACACATTTCAAGCAGGTTGTGACAATTCCTGTACAATTCCAAAATAATAAGGTAGTAACAAAAACTGATACATAAAAAAAAAGCAGTAATTTGTTGTTGGTAATATTTCTGCCTATTGTAACCTAACATCATGCTAGCACTCCTGTCACAGACAAACAAATCTGACTCATATTCCCAACTATACCTTGAAGTAACTAATCCTTATCATGGGAAGAGTACTTGTAACATTTTAACAGTCAAATGTCAATAGAGTTCCATATAATACACATCAGAAGGGAAGATTAAGTGAAGTGAATATACAATACTTCTCAATAATCTATGATAGGAGATAAATGCAGCAAGGATAGCTAAAGAATTCTGTCAATTTTTTTTTTTTTTTTTTTTTTTTACACTGAGTCACAGATTCAAATGTACATACATACACACAAAACCAAATGGAACTAGTGGTTCATCATTAAAGGATATATAAAATATTTAACCCTAACAACATTCCTTCAACTGTGAGACTAAAACCCCTTCCTTATGATGGCAAGATAATATTGGATACACTGTAATTTTCCCTTCATGTTGTTGAATGCAGTCTTGTTCCAAGGCTACACCCAAAAAGGTAAAATATGGTTTCAAAAGCCAATACGTAGCTATTTTAATAAATCTTGTTCTTCAGACTATCAATTTTCTTCATGCTAGAAATATTTCCTTAAAAAAGAAATACAGCTTGAGTAGCATCTACTTTTTGTTGAATGCACATAATTAAAGCTGGCCAGTGTATCAACAGCCTAATGCAGAGAGGCATTAATTAGCTCAACTGCTGAATACTTCCCTAACTTCTATTGCTTCTGATGATTGCGTGCTGTGATCCTCTTCCATGGCTTTCATGGCATCCTAATTAGTGATTTCTTAATGCCATTTAAAAAAAATAACCAAACAACAACAACACAACCACAAAAAACAACACAAAACCAATCTGAACCTTAAGTTAGACTTTGCCGTTGCATAAACAGGTGGCCATTTACACTAGGTCAAACCAAAACAGCCCATAAAAACATCTTTACTCAGTCAATGTGAAACAAAAGTGAAGAAAAATGCTTCTTGCTTAATCTTTCTAGATTCCAGCTAATTAAAACCTACAAAGTCCTTACATTACAGATCTGCTGATATCCTGCACATTAACATACTAGGAGGAAGTGGTGAATACATGAACTGAATGGCTGTGGAAATGTACAGTTTCCAAAAGAAACTACTTAAAGATTTTGATCCCCTAGTCAGGTTCCAATTCAGAAAGAAACTTCAATTTACTTCTCATTTTTCCCAGAATTTTTGCTCACTTATTTGATATTTTTAAGTCTATATGCTTACAAGCCAGATACATTAATCTCTGGAACTGAGCCATATCCATGAAAACTGAGAAGCTTTACCTGCAATCTTGCAGGTGTGTGTGCACACTAGCACACCTTCTGACACTTTTCACAACCAAATTTGGGAAACATTGTTTCTTTTAGTTTAATTCACCCCCAAATACAAATAAGCCTCTACTATTCTGACTTGGTCTGTAATGACACAGAAAAAGTTTAAGAGGAAAGAGTCCTGTCTGACACCTTCCCCCAAAACTGCGTATTAGCCCTCAAGACTGCCAAGTCATTTCACTGGGTACAAATATTAGCAATAATCGCAGTATTAACACTGACAATATTTAACCCAACTTAAATAGAAATTGCTTTTGATCCTACTTTATCCCCAAGGGTATTACTTCATATTTAAAAAATTAACTCGGTATGTAACTTAACAGTAAAATAATAGTTTCCTATACTACAATGTACGTAAAGGCATAATTTTGGGTAACAGTTGCCAGGGAACTATGCACATTCCAAAACATACCAGATACATTATATAATATCTGACTTAAAAAATACATATGTATTTTAGAGACATACCTTAACATGTTCAAAGAAAAGTTAACTCAAGCTGTAATTAAAATAAATCCCTATAAGCAGGGCAGGGCAAGCAAGACGTCTGGACAGACTGTTTAAAAAAAGAAAAAACTAAGTGAAGCATTAAATGACAGAGCAATCACACAACCAACCAAGTCAAACCAAAAAATTTTCTATTGCAATCTCCCACAACACTAGCCATACTAAGGAATCTCAAATCAGGAAGGAAGGAACTACTGAGAAAGTCCTGCATACAAGGGTTGTTTCTGAATAATTAGCAGAGATCCTATGTCACTGAGGACCTATAGGTCTCTAACCCTACATCTCCATCACCCTTACTACCATGCTTGCTGTGTTAAACACTGCTTCTCAAACTGCTGACATACAAGTGCCTTCAAATCCCCACTGACCTGGGCCTAGAAAATGGCTTCCTAATCAGCAGGCACGCAGCTCAGGGCAGAACTTTGGACCACCACTGCTGCTGTCCAGCTGATGCACAGAAGGCAAGAGAATTCCCACGCTGTGAAGGCAATGCCAAACAAAATAGGTACCTCTGCTAGAGTATGCATGCTCATCACAGACAAATGTGATAGAGACCTGACTTAGCTCTATTTGCAAACCTTGAGAATTTAAGAGGAGAAACCATGCTTAGGTTACCCTAAACACAAAACCACATATACTCCTCAGTTTTCTTACATATACGAAGCACATCACAGATCTGGTAAAAAGAAATATTGAGAAATCTTTCTTTGTATTTGGCTATGCCTTTCTTTACATCCCCTGAAGTCATACGGCTGGCAGACGAAATGTCTGATGATTCAAAGATCCTCTTATGAGTCCCAGCTACAAATGGCAACTAGTCTTACACAGTCAACCAGGATGAAACCATGCCTTCTGCCTGGGACTATCAACCATTCACAAAAAAAACCCCAATGTCATGATACTTGATACCATTTGGAAATATCCAGAACACATTCCAGGCTAAACATATCATTTGAAGTGCCTGTGGATAGGGGAAAGGAGCAAAGCTCCACATATTCTTGGTCTGATACAAGAGGTGGCATTCTGCATACAGTAATTCTTTCACTTATTGCAAATCTTCCCTGATTATGTGTTTATGAATGTTTAAAAAGTAAAACATTGCCTTACTCCTGGAGCTATTTGATCACAAAAATAGGAAATACACATTAAAGAGTAAACATTTTGCGTGGTTGCAGCTACTGTAAATGAAGAGCAATTGGTATGCAAAGCACCTCGTGTAAGAAACTTCAATACATCTGCTTACAGGAAGAACCAAAGTACTGGTCAGTAAAGAGCTGCAATTCAAACTGAACAAAATAAATTTCTCCAGTCCTGCAAACACTTAGAACAACATTAAATCTAGGTAACCAAATCATCCCATCAGTTGAAAGGGTCTAGTCTTAGAGTCTCTGGGTAGCGCTGAATTGTTAAGGACAACAACAAAATCTAAAGAGTCAGCTGGCATCTTCCTTCCTCATTTACTGCACACTCTTCCAATGGATGTGTATGTAGTATGCTATAGAAATAAGGCTTTTTTATCTTATTTGCACCTCTTTTTTAAGTAGTGCACAGTCCAGTACTAAAAGCATCTGACTCCTCTGAGACTTGCAGACAGCATTACTTGGTAACATCAGATCAGGAAACTCTAATGCCTTCGTTACTCTGACGTGGTTTTTGAAGTCACCAGCTTTGTCATCCAGCTTGCTAAAAGGGCCACGATTTCCATTTGACCTGTAAGGCTATTATTTTTTGAACAACAGAAGATTTTAAGTATTACCAGTCTTGCAATTCTCTGTAACATATATATGCATCTATAGGGACCAGGCTGACCCAAGTCTGTCTTTGATGAAGTATTTTTAAATGGACAGAGTATGCATCCTTATGAGCCTCAAACACGTAACTAGTGTATACACTATTCCCTCTGCTATGTAAGAGTGTCAGGTAAACACCAACTGCAACACAGCAAAGTAAGTTCTTTTGGGGCAAAACACAGTGTTTATTTCATTTTCACTAGACATATCAAAAACCCTGGGATATGTGATGCCTTTATGCTGTGAATGGGGCAGGGCAAGCATTAGCAGTCACCACTAAAAGCAATCTTCAGCCTCCTCCACCTACAAGCTGCTAATTATGTCAGTCATGCTGAATGATGACTGACAGTTTTGTGATCTCACCTATTCTTCAACTGAGCTCAGATCACCCACTCATTTTATTAGTAAAGAGAGGATCTGGAATGAGAAGCTGAAGTACTTATTATCCCTTTATTTCCAAAACAGCAACAGTTTACAAACTTTTCATTTGTGAATAAAACGCTACTTGCAATAAACACAATCAAGATGTAGGAATGTCAACTTCCTCCTCAGAAGAGAGGGAGAAGAAAACAAATACAAAACACCTAAGTGATCTGAACTTCTCTTGTGGGATAAGCACTTGCCTTTGAGTTTGCCAGTTGCTCATCTACTTGGGGTGATTCTCAAGTGAAGTAAATTAACACCGGCTCATTGACTTCACTAGAACTACACTCATTTACAGCAGTTAAAGCTGACCTACGTTAAAGCAGCATTTCACACCAAGGAAGAGCTGCCTAAAGACAGTTGTGGAGCCAGGAACTGCAGTGTGTTTCTACCGCATACTTAATCCTTATGCTGAACGCCCATCTCCAAGGGCCTGCAGCCCTCCTTATGCTGTGGTGATAACAAAGCGACAGCTTATACAACCTGCAGTTTCTAACTGGCCAGCCCTGGCCACCTCACAGCTGGCAGATGACTAGACAAGATTACGTGAAAGCCTGAGAAATTGCCCTTGAAACTTCTGGGAGGGAGTGGTGCCTGTGCTTGCCAGACTAAGTTACAGAACTCCATTTTCAATGGAATTCTTACGGGTTTTGCCAACCATCCTTCTTTTAACAGAGACATGTTCTGTCTGGAGCTGGTGGTTCCTTCTGACTGGCAATGTACCATAATGAAAGGAGGCTCAACACAGAGACAATCAGATGAAGCAGGGAGAAAGAAAGTAAGTTTGTGTAATTCAGAAGGGAGAACTGTTAGGATACCTCCACGCCCTTGAATTTCTTTTCCACCATGCATAAATGTAGGTCTGAATACATAATCCAAACCATTAATGAAGGGAAAAAACCAACCAAACCCCACAACCACTGGAACTAAATAAAGATTTAATATACTTGGGGAGATATACAGCACCATTCAAGAGTGCAAGAAGGATAAGCACATGAGCTCTGCAGCAAAAGAAAATATTCAATAGGTGTAACAAGAAATAAAAGTTCTAAGCATAAGTCTCATTTTGAACTTGAGGCAAAAACGAACAACCGCCTACCTGCAGATTTTAAGGAAGAGGCTCTGGGAAAGCTACAGAGATGTTATTGTACAAAGTCTGACACCCCAGAATCACTCAGCAGCAACAGGCATCCCCAACCAAGCATAAATGGAAGCCTGTACCTCTCACTTTTCTCTCTTCACTTTTCTCCATTAACTGGTTAAATGAGGATATAGAGGCTGCACTCAAATTTTAGTATCAAATGAGTGCACTTTTGTTTTTCGTGGGTTTCGGGGTTTTTTGTTTGTTTGTTTGTTTTTTTAAATTAGCTTAACCTTGTTAAATCAATTCTTACACTTACTAGGGCATGACATTGTTTACACAAGACTAAGTGCAAAACCCTGACCTCTGTATTTCCATCATGACCTCAGAGAATGGAGCCCACTCACCCTACCCCAGTTCTTGCAACTTTAATTATATTCAACAAGACTGCCGTGCTTTAAAGGTACCATTTACCGAGACCAAAAGCTGTTTATTTTTATTCCTGTTAATCACTTCCATTTTGGTTTATTCCATTTATATGTCCTAGCTTTTGCAATCAGAATTGCTATCAGACTGGATTACTTCTTCAGACGCAGCTGAACAGCTTCTTACGCTAGTATACAGCCC
The DNA here is from genome assembly GCF_026419915.1 of Harpia harpyja. Lineage (NCBI taxonomy): Eukaryota > Metazoa > Chordata > Aves > Accipitriformes > Accipitridae > Harpia > Harpia harpyja. The sequence goes on from NC_068947.1 coordinate 32,191,634, forward strand.
TATAAAAATCCACACTATTTAGCTTTTATCTGTTGTAAATGGAATCAATCACAGAAATTAAAAAAAGCTTCGAAATTGCTTGGTTCTTTAAGAAATCTTTGAATCTGGGGGGGGGCAGGGGGTGGTGCGCAGACAGGGAACAAGGACAGGTCCTACCTGTCTCATTACTTACAATTTCAACATCATGAATCAGGCTGGTATCTTTAAAAGAAATTCCAGCCTTTCTGTGTAACTTCCCTGTCACTCAAAAAACACCCATTCTCTTTCCACATACTGTTGAACTTAAATTTTCTGGAATAAAGTAAGTCAGAGAATTGAGTGAAATGCCAAGTCACCAATGCAATTTTAGAACTATCTAGAAGGAAATCTTAAACATACTAGGGGAATTTTATTAGGGTTTTATCTCAACAGGTTCTTCAAATTGTTTAATGGCATACGATCAAATCTACAAAAATACATTAATTTTAGAAGTTAAGCTATAATAAAGCCATTATCATTTAGTTTATCATTATCACTTAGTTTAAAGCCATTATCCTTTCACTTTAGATTTAGAAGATGAACAGCCTAAATAAAAGTTGTATTAGATTCAGTTTATTTAATGGGACTTCTAAATTGAAATAAAAAATATGTAGTTTGAACTTTAAGGCAAACTGCACAAACTTCACATTTTCTTTTCTGTACCACGAGCTACTTGCTCGCTAGACATAAATGGGCAGAAAACAAGAGTTTCTTTGTTTGCGTACATTAACTTAAAGCTGTAAAACTCATTCAGCCAAACTTTCACCTTTAAACCTTAACCTGACTTGTAACAACATTTGTAGCCTCTAAAATTACACTGCATGCACCCAGACGGAGTTAATCACCCTTCACTTTTGATGCATAGAATAATGATCTACCACTTAAACTTGAGCCCTTAAAAGCCTGAAGAAAAATACGTATGTATCTGTGTCTTAAATCAGTAGCAAAATAGCAAACTCTACCTAGCATCGCCCAGTTGAAAAGGAAAACAAAACAAGACATACAACTGGTAGCTCATGAAAGTTGAAAATAAGTGCATTTAAAGTCTCCTCAGAGATGAAATTCATGCTTCCCAGCACATGCTATTGATCAAACACCTGGTACTTTTAGGAAAAAAGACTATTCACAGAGGAAAAGTCTGGCTTTATTTTTTCTCTAATTTAAAACTTTGGGAGGGAAAAAAAATGAAATTAAGTAGAGGTTTGAAAATGGCATGTTCTAAAAGCTGATGAGCCTGTTATCATTTTAAATAGCTGGCACCATTCTTTCTTTAAAGAAGTGATCTGTGCTTAAGACTTTGTTTGTAATATATTATGGCTCCCTTCACACATTGTGCTAATAGGAACCAGACTGTATTCATTTTCAAACTTGAGCAACAGCAATAGTTGAGTATTTTTGCTATTTAAAAAAAATTAGCACTATGTAAAACAAACTCTTAGATTTATGTATTATACTTCTCACAATCCTGGCTAAATGCCACAGAAAAAAGGATGTTATACAGCACAAGAAAATTCAAAGCCAAAAATGCTTTGAAAAAGCTATTAGACACGCAAACAAAATTAAACAAAGCAGATAAAAATGAGAAGCTAAAACAAAACCAGTTCGGTTATTGAGGAAGCAGGGGAATGACTCACTACCATAGGAAAGACACCAACAGCACCAACACAACATGCAATAAATCCAACCTTGCAATCAATGACAAAAATGGATCCTAAATTGCAAAATTTGATTAGTCTTGAAACTTTCCTCACTTTTTAAGTTTAGAAGTGACATTATTAATCATCTCTTTTTTCCCCACTATTAAGTTTTTCTATGTAATATCACATAATGGAAAAGTGAGAGACAACTTGAGCCTTTTCAAGACAAGGTAAAAATTGAAATCAGTACTTAAACTTCCTTTGACTTTAAGGGTCTGAGGATTCATCCCAGTTTTGTTTTTCTTCCTCAGGCCACAAAAGGAATGAGTTGCTGTTTCTCTTTCATTTATGCTAATAAAGAACAGGGAGCTATTTTTATTTTCTCTTTATTACTGCTTTTAAAAAAAAGGAATCCTCATTTTAAAACAAGTTTTAACAAGTATCTTACAGTCTGCACACATAATGTGTTGGGTGGAGTAAAAGCCCTCAGAAACAGCGCAGAGAGCCAATAATGGACTTGTCGCCAACACCCTGTGATTTCATGACTGCTAGAACAAATGCCACGTTCAGTTCATTGCAAAGAAACGGATTCATTAACTTGATGTGGCTTTTTATTTGACCTGTGTAAGGTGAGTAAAATAAAATTTCATTTTATGAGATTCAAAATGACCAGCTGCAAGCCTACAGGAATTGTGATGAAGTGACCAAGTTAAATGACTAACTCTGTTTAATTCTAGTTATTACTGGACTGTAGGTCACCATGAATTTTTAGCTGTGAGGTTGTTGCTTTCCTTCCTGCAATAACGTAACAGGCAAACAAAATGTCAACGTCTTTCTGTAAATTGATGTAAAATAAAGTGTAAATTCCTGTCAAAGACAGAAACATCAATCCTGAAGACACAATAATCTTAGTGCAGACATTAAGCCAATCTTTTTGGAATAATAACAATTGACTTCGTTGACATTTAAATAGTAATTTCCTTCAAAAAAAAAAATCATAGTTATCAGTCAAAATCAAATCTCCACAGTATCAATAATCCTAATAGTCAAAGGAAAAAAAAAAAAAAAAGCTGCCTGTACAAATAACATTCACTCCTGGTCACAACGTTAAAGCACTGGGTCAACCTAAATCTGCCAAACTTCCTAGCTTGGCTCTCCCAGTAAAGGCGGGGAAAAAAAAATCCCCACCCGATATGGAGTATTGGGGGGGTGAGTGGGAGGGAATTAAGTGGTCTCATTTCACATTATGGTAATGGCTACCACATAAACATATGGATGGAAAGAAGCAATCATTTAGCTTTAAAAAGTCTTACCTCCTTGCTTTCTGCTGGAACCCCCCCCCCAAAAAAAAAACAAAAAAAAAAAAACAAAAAACCCCAAACCTTTAAAAAAAAAACCAAGACAGTCATTAAAACAGTGGGAAAACCAGCAATCCAGAAGTCAAAACTGTTGTGAGCAGAGATTTTTCAGCAATGCAGTTTACGGAACCTCAGCACCTAGCTGGTAGAGATTAAAGCTGAATTCTATTTTAGTATTTGCAGCGGTAAGCCCCAGAGCGATAATATCTTATTCTAGAAGGGCCTAGCTCCCTTTTATTTTCTACCTCTATGAAATTGCTGCAGGAAGGTCAACCATTTTAAGCAACAGCATCATAAATGATGCCACCCTTTGTTTTTTTTTACAGTTCTAAAAAAATTAACACTTGAACACATACTTCACTGGTTTCTCTATTCCCTCCACTAAAAACCCGGAAGTTAACAGAAGTGTACTTGATAAAAGTACTATAATCCTCCTATGGAATGACAGCCTTTGAACATTATTCCTGATATGATACCAAGCTATATTATCATTCAGCTCAGTAACTGCCAGAATCATGCTCAAGAAAAGTTAAAATAAGTACTCTGTATGTCTCTAACCTTGTTTTACTTTACAGGTTTCAATATTTTGCTTTCCCTACGGATAACACAGATTAACACTCATGAGTGAAAAAGAAAATAGAAATAATTCTTTTCTGGAGTTTTCTAAGAAGCAAAGTACTCACCAGCAGTAGAATTCCACCCTGCACACTCCTTCCCATTTCAAGGCTCTGACTGCTGCATACACATTTTAGAAGTCACAAAATGTTCCTCAGAACAATTGTTCAAAAGTTAATTTCTTAGTTTCTACACTTAACAGCAACACTTAACAGATTTCTGCTTGCATCAAAAGATAGGTTAGACGTTCTTCCACCTTCTGCATTTGAGAGATAAATAGTAGCAATGTTTCCTTCTTTGGAAGAGTTTTAGTTTTAAATTACTTGCTTTTAATTTTTAAGGGCTGTATAACCTAAGCAATAAGTCTCATTAATCACTACTGCATGATTTAACCCAGCCATTCAGTTCCAGATGCCACTCAGTGCTAGAGATATGCTAATTCCTCCCAAGCTTTAACCTCCTTTTGCAGTTGAAACCATAATTTTCCACGTTGGTGGAGACAGGATTTTACTCCTTGTACATGGCCTCTTGCCAATCACTTTTATGCCTGAGCAGTGGCACACTGTAAGTTCCGTTCCCCGGTTACATCAGACACCTTTTCGTTAAATTTGTTCCTTGTATACACCCTCTCTCTTACATTCTGCTGCTACAGCATTATAGTCCCAAACTCTACCCTCTCCAGTGACAATTCCTGGTTTGGATAGCAAAAAGTAAAATAATTTGTTGCCACCCTTACCTTGTTTTCTTTTCTCCTTGTTTCCTCACACTACTTTCTTTTAATTTTTTTTCCCTTTATCACCTCCTACCATTAAACACTTTGATTGTGAAGTATCTGTCAACTGCCGTACCTAGGGCATCAGCTATATTCCAAAACCAGAAAGTTGCACTGACAGAGTTGTTTTGTGAGTGGGAGGTGAGGGGGGAAACATTCAGAATTTGGAAATCCCAGTTCTCAACGTGCCTGGCATCCAAGAGATCTCCCAGCACAAAGCTAGAGCAAGCGTTGAGTTCAATACCAGGTGCCAAGAGGTTTTCGTAGAAGAAAAAGAAGAGTAGTGACATTGCTGAACATTTGATCCAAAATCTGTATTTTATGACCCTGTATTACACATTCACCAATTAAATACAGGCATAACCTATTTTTGGATTTGGGGGCTGCTACGCCTATCTTGGGTTTACATGCTTGGCCTTATTTGGCCAACAGGAGATGTCTAAGTTGAAAAGTCTGCTTTTGACTGATGTTATTAAAATGCACTACAGAAGTGACAAACTGAGAAACTTCTGAAAGAATACATACTCAAACACATTTTTTTATTGGCTTCTCACCCTACACAGAGCTATAGATGCACATGAAAATTCAAAGGTATGCAGCTTTTTTCAGTTAATTGGCTCTTAAGGAAATGTTCACCACAATCTCAGTTTTCAGATGGGCTAAGTACCCACAATGAACCATAAATGTTCGCAACTGAAGTTAAAGTCAAACACTTTATGCAATTTAATTTAAACACAAGAATCAAGAGTTTCAAAAGGCACTACTGATTTTACATGGCTCCAAACTGAGGCTGTAAGTTCCCAAATTCAACGACTCATAATGTCCTGAATTACAACAATCTGAGTTTTAATGTTTACTGAAAACAAAGCCACTCTTTAAAGCACATCCATCTGGTCACTATCAAAATCCCATTTCTTTCGCCCTTTACCTGCTTCCAAAAGAAAGGAAAGTTCATCCCACGAACATCTTTAGGCCTACATGATATCCTTGGCCATGTATTATATCCTAATTTCTAACATGAGAAACTGTTAATGTATATTATGCTACTGTAGAAGCAAATAGTAAAATTAAAGTCTTCTATATATGAACTTAAAACCATGAACTGCTTTATATGTCTAATCTTCAATGTAAAGGCAGTTAAGCAATTAGATAAGAGGCAATATAACTAACCCAGAATGTAAAATAAATATCTTGCCTGGGGACATGCAAATTTCAGAACACACAAAAATGCTAGCCAAGCAAGTTTTAATGCAATACTAGCATGAAACAGTTTAACAGTACTAAAGAAATCACAATTCTGATTTATGTACAAGACAGTTAAAGGAGCAGAAGACAAAGACTACAAAACCAAGTAACATCAAAAGTATAGACTATACAGTTCTCTCACATGGCTGTCACAGGTGACTTTGGATTTCATTGGTTGGAAACCAACCCTCACTATACCCTGCACTGCATGTCTGAGAGGATAGGTTGTTCCAAAACTGAGCTCATCCAACTGCTAATTCACTATGCAAGATGAAGAAAATAAAATATTAAGATGTTAAATCCAGACCTCAGCACAGGCTTGTCAGCTTTACAGATCTTTAATGTACAGTAAGGGGTCTTGATGTTATTTTAATCATTCACTATATTAGCATTAGACTTAAGGTAATGCAACACCATACTGAGCAAATACTTGCCAACAGAAAAGGGCAGCTTGAATAATTTTGCATATATATGACTATGCATTTCTTCAAAGAAAGTATATGTATTTCAGGACTGCAGCAGTCCAGAAAGCATGCTTGGTTTCCGATTAAAAAAATATTCATACCATTTCAATAATATTATATTCAACTAGCCATTTTGGTCTAAGCTGAATTTGTAGTAAGTTATATTTAAATGAAACACTCTATTTATTTAACTTACAGTGATTTACTTAAATGTAAATAAATATAAACATTTAACATAGTACAGAAAGCCCTGTGCCCCTCTAAAGGTGTAAAGGTTGGTGGCAGAAAACAAGAGATGAAGGGGAAGACATTGTAGAATTTACCACTACCACCAGTCAGCAAACCCATAGAGGTATTCTCCTCTTGTTTAGATATGGAATCCAATTCTTTGTTATGGAATTTCTTTGAAAACCAAGTAAGAAAGAAATCTTCAGCAACATATATACTATTTTGTGAAAGTATTTATGCTAATACAAGCATTCTATGTATCAGCATTCTGACTGAGAAGATGAAGACCTAATATGCCTTTATAAAAAAACCCTGATGTTTTTATGCACCAGATGTATAGAGTTTATATTTAAAAAAATCCCTGAAGATAAAAACCACATGTGTTAAAAATTAAGTTGAAGATGACATTAAAAAATGCTATTGCTGTTATCAAAATCCATGTATTGAACATCTACATCAAGAGGTGAAGTCCACGCCCAAGTCACACCATCAGGGCCTTCACTGCTGCAGCAACACATTGACATCATTTCACTAAAAGCTAGATGGAAAAGTGCTCAAGTTCTATGTAGTTCTTTGGATAGTGGCACTGAAAGCAACTACGAGTATGCTTGAGGACCTGAAAAGTAGTTTTCAAAGATGTAAAGCTGCTTTTTAAACTTTTAAAACATGCTGAACCTTTATTTAGATCTGTGCATACTCTGCTGATTAACGGTAGATTCTCCTTCCTAATCTTCCAAGTTTCTGTTTCTGGAAAACACAATTAACATTACTTCCCACTAAAAAAATTGAAGGCAAAAGGTTTTCTATTCCCCTTCTCAGCACGGAATTCTCCTCCTTCTGGTAAGGCCACCTTAAGGATGTACCACTCAATAAACCATTCTGTCCTCAGCAAAGGAAAAACAACTTCTCTGTCCACGGGTGTGAACATAGCATTCTGCTTATTTCCCTCAACTGCAGCTGCTCAGACGACAAGTAGACTCTAAATTAAAAGACTAGCCTGCCACCATTCACAAATTACGTTATTGTCAATTTATCTATTTTGTTTTAATCAGTCATAAACAGACACACACATACACACATCAGTCTTGGTCTGATCTTAAGCTTCAGAACAAGAGAGGCATGGAAAATATCTACAAATCTCAGAAAACCCTAAAATAGTTCTCAATATTTGACAGTATTTAACCTCAGTAGTTGTTCATATACTCCTTCACTTTCCCACTAAAAATAGTTTCCTCACTTTATTTTCAAAAGACATGCAAAGAAATAGGATATAGAGGCTTTCCTTAAGCCTCTATTCACTGTTTCATTGAAGTGCAGGACATTTCCCCTACTACTTATGCATGAAATGCATAGTCCAGGAAAGTTAAATGAGAATAAATACTCTCCTACCTCTCCCTCTAGCTGACTTTGTGCGGTTGTTTTAACATCAATTAAAACATACATTCCTGGTCTGAGAGGCCTACCCTTGTACCTCTTAAAAAATGTTCCAGAACCATATCTTATCACTTTTGTGGGTAAATCTGGGTAAATGCAGAATTGTTCTAATGAAATCATTGTGTCAACTAACAAAGAAATACTGGCATCCAGAATTAAATTCACCACCACTTTATTTCAAAACAAGCTTACCGTCATCTTCAGTGAAAGGTAACTTCCAGTACCTGGCCTAAGTCTTTAAGCATCCTAATTATTAATTTAGCTCTTTAAAAAATGAAAACCGCAAAATGTAATACAACAACAGAATAACAGAACTCTGCACATCTGACTGAAAACTGAAGTAATTATCAACTTCCCAGCTGCTCCTCTTTTTTACCTGTTGAGGTTTTCCATAGTACCAAGTCTCAAGTGTGCAAGTTCAACATAGCTGCTGCCATCTACGGCCCACGTCTGTAGACAAAAATATCTGTTCTCATAAGACATTTTCTTTCTTCACATAAAATGCCCTTCTACCCACACCAATTTAGCACTGATTTAAGGCTGATGCAGTAATGGGCCAAGAGGCATCAGCGTCTGTATGAAACAGTATTAGGACCTATGTAGGTAATCCTAAAGAAGGTATGAAGAGAAGGTATAAACTAGTAAACTATCTGCCCTTAAAAGCACCTCAAACTTTGAAGATACTTAAGAAGTAGCTCTACTCTCACCTCTTGGTTAAGCTTCTAGTCACTAACAAGAAAATACTCTTATTTCCCCTGTTTACACAATTTATTGGACCTAAAATACACCTCAGTCACTACTTTTCCAGTATTTACTTTACAATTTTATGAAGAGGCACTCAGGTAAAAAAGTTCAGGAAGGTTATCGCCACCAAATGAGATTATATAGCAGAATACACAAATAAAATGTATCAGGACCTCAGCATATAAAATTTTTAAGTGCTCTTTAGTTTGCTTGGAAAGAGCAAGGTTCCTACTAACATCCCGACCTCAAAATAACTTCAAAATATTAACAACTATTGACAACAAAAAGCCTCATTCTTAACCATTCAAGTACACAAAAAAACCAACAAATTTGCAACAATAACTTATACATTGACACCAGTGATCTTCACTATGAAAGAGAAATATTTTGAAGAAGAATCTAAAAGAGCTGCCATGACACCAAGCCAAGTGACCGTTACTCGTACAACACCTTTAACAATGACAAAAATAATAAATTGTAGAAGCTGAGCAAGTGACTGGACTTGCTAGCCCCAGCGTATTATTAAATTAATTAGAGAAAGCTATCCCCTAATGAGACATAATATTACACTTGTTTAGGATTGTGGAACAAAACTCTTCCAGTTACTTCAGAAAATTAAGTGCCAAACCAAAAACAATATTATTTGAGAGAAAGGGAATAGGTTCTCAGATTTTTAAGTACAGCAGTAGATTTCTCCATCTTGAATGTCTAAGTATTTTCTCTTTCTACTTCTTACAAAAACAAGATTGGCTTTGATCCCCCATTGGGCCTCTTTGGCCATCATTTCCAAAGCATTTTATGTTAAAACATCATTTGGCATGGATATCACATGTTAATATTTGACATTAAACAATGTTGTTACCTAAGTGTCAGTAGCTTCTGATAGTATTTGTAATGGTCCATCCATCTTTGTAGATCTAATCAGAACCATTAGCCTGTAGACTTTGGGCAGGAGATTCAGGAGTATCCTTCACATAAATTCATGGTTTCTAATAAAAACTGGGCAGTACCCAGTAATCCTCCAAAATTCAGTACCCTGAACAGTACAGATGATCCCTGCTAATGAAAATACTGTGTTGCTTCAGGACAATGGTATGGGACTACATGACATAGAAGCAAGAAAACATTTGACAACCAACACTGACAATGGTGAGCAAAAGTCATCTTGAGTGTTCTTCCGGTTTAAACAGGTATCCAAATCAGTTGCTAAGCTATATGAAAAAGTGTCTCTTTCTAGTTTAAAGGTAACAAAAAAAACCCCCACACTAATGCAAACTGAAAATAAACAAGTTTGATCTCCACAGATACTATCAGTACTCACAAGGATAAGTGGTTTTGAATCAGTCAAACACCTGGATATTTGGAGAATATTCCATCACAAGTAAGGAATTACCAATTTCATAACATGTGGTTATTTTTTTTCTAGTTTGAAGTCCTCAAACACAATGCAAGCGTGGCCAGCTTCTTCAACTGTAAGCAGCTGACTCAATCTTTCTTAAATATTCCTACAGTAAAATCACTTACAACTGCATGCCATGCATTAGGGGTAGGTGAAAAACACCTGGGGTTTATGTTTTCTTGGGTGACTTATTTGCTTTACAGATTATGCACTTCCATATTCATAATCCTTTGAATTACTGTGTATTTTTTTTTTTACATCTCTCATTTTATTACTATTAGACAGAGAATTTCGAAAAAGAGCAGAAACATTTCCTGAAATACTCTACTACTTCATGAAGGGAAGCTTCCCTCTTTAAGTACAAACTTAGGAGACAAACAAACAAAATGCGTCAAAGAAACGGCTGATTTATTTACTCCAATAGCTAGGCTAGCCAACTGGAAAGGACTCTGGGGACACTTCATGGACACCTTTAAACTACTAACTGTCAGAAGATAACTCTCCCATGAAGGAATACAAGAGACAATTTTGCCCTCCACTGGCTAGAACTATCACTGGAAACCATACCTGCCTCGCTGCTGTCAGAGCTGCCTACTTCATACAGCATGAAAAGCCCTCTTGAGCAAATGTACCAATCCAATTTGAAGTACAGTAATTAGTGCTGGATATCATGGACAGGAAAGGCGCAAAACATGTTGAGCAGGTGGGAATCAGCAATGCAATGAATCACCTTGTAGAAATATAAAGATTTCTGTGGAGGGATCAGAAAAATCAAACTAACATACTTAGCCTTGAGAACTGCTACAGCAGTGAACACACATGTGGAAAACCAGAACCCTGACACTCTTATTCCCAGCAAAAGCATTCTGCATGTTACTCTCCAGATAACTGAAAGCTTTTATTTTTCAAACATATTAATTTGATGCTGCTGTTTCTTGAGGGGTGGAGAGATGAAAACTCTATGGATTATGAAGGAAAGACTGCCTCAAAATGGAGGAAAAAGGGCAGAATGCAGATAAAATACCCAAGAAAACAAGGATACCAGAGAAGTACCCCTTTAAAGCAATTTTTATTCTTATCTCTATGCAAAGCAGGATTGAAATTACATTGGGAGAATAAGGGAGGAAAGCTGCTATATTCCAATGTTCAAAATTATTCAAATTTAAATTTATTCAACATTTATTAACCACAGGCTTAGATGAAAGAAGGTACTTCACAGGATTGCATAGAGGCAACACCATGGTAAAAATTAGGGTTCTTAAATTCTAAGTGGTTTACCAATTACTGTTTCAACAAACACTAACCCACTTACCTTTCTATATTTAAAATTTTCCTCCTCCCCATCCCCCAATTATTTCCCACCTCTCAGTAGAAGTTTCTAACATCCCATTTAGAGTGTGGCCACACAAACCGTTGATTCAGTACTGGGTCTAAGTCAGGGAAGTGAAAATCTTCAGTGGAAAAGGGAGGAAAGGATCAATCAACTTGCAAGCAGATCAGCTGTCAGCAGAACTCAAAGGATTTCAGTGTGGAAACTGCTGTAGATGACTCCTGTCCTTCCTTCTGCACTGCAGCCATCTGCCCTCAAACTTCATCCTGCCAAAGGTTTCTGGCATCTCCATTGTTCTAGACACCAAGACTGACTATTTGATCACACTCTAGCTGAGGGGAAAAAGAAACCCCTCTGGTGAGGGAGTTGGAACAAAGTTATTCTCTGGCATTTGTCTCTATCTTTGTTATTGACTTTGCTTACACGGCAAAATTAAAAACCTCCATAAAAATTCATGGCTTTTTTTCTCTTTTTTTCTGTCCAACAACTCAGCTGGAATCGACATTATTAAAGAGAACATCCCCATCCTGAGGGGAAAAGAAAAGATAAAATAAAAAAACAAACCCCCCAAAACCCTTATATTCATCTTACTATATTGAGCATTTATGTGAGAAATAGATCGATAAAATAAAAAAATAAATTAAAAAAAACAAAAACCAAAAGACCTAACTATCTCTTAACTTGGAGTTTAAGATACCCCAGAACAGAACTGAGTTACAGAATACATTGTGTATGAAGTGAACTCTTCCATGGTGGGGGCGATCGGCATGAAAGATTTACAAAGCAAATTGGTGAAAAGGCTCTTCCCCATTCCAATTGTTTCTTCCATTAGATAAAGAAGGCAATGCAGAGAAAAGCAAATTAAAGATCGCATGACTGACACGGTCAAAAGTTAACAGGGTTAGAGTTACTCTCTTCTTTTAGAAAAGAGAGATGCAAAGCTTTCCATATTCAAAGCCACAAGAAGCAAACTTAATACCTAACAGCAAAAATTTAATAGTTAAGTTTATGATATAATCTAGAAACAGACATAAGTTATTGCATTTGGTGACATAATTAAGACTTAAAGCTTCAGGCAGTGTACTTAAGTCTTTCAAAAACGTCATTCATTCATTTACTGACCAGGTGTCTCATGCTACCATAACTTTAATGACTCAAAGGGGTCCTCAGCAAACTTATAAAAATCAATTAAGGTAGAAAAGTTAGCACCCAAACTAACCTTAACTATAACGCAAGGTTTTACTGCATTTACCCTTATGACAAAAGGCGTTGTTGAGAACGGGAATACTGCAGGCAGACGAATCCGGCCTCTTAAGAACAAGAGGAAGCTTATGCAGAAACAAAACGCAAAACCCCAAGCACCTTCACGACTGCTCCGGTCCACGTTAAGACCCCCGCGGTGCCCCGGCTGAGCACTGCGACGGGCACGCCACCGCGAAGCAGGGGGGTGCACGCCCGCTCAGAAGTCACCACAGGCAGCCCTCCATCACATTCCTCGACACCACGGTTTCGTAGGGTGCTTACCCAGAGCAAAACCTGCTATCAACAACACCCTATTAGTAAGACCCTATCTTTAATCTACAGGCACGATAAGGTGCCCCAACACGCATAAACCCCGCGCAAACAGCGACTAATGACCGTTAATCCCCCCTATCTCCTCGGCCATCTCTCCTGCTCCCATTTATCACGCTGGCCCTTCACTTCACACACGTGGGTAAACTTTAACCGCCGAGGTGAAGCAAAACCTGTCCCCAAGCCCTCCCACCCCCGTGCTCCCCACGCGGGGCGAATGCGCGGGGTCAACCCCGTCACGCGTGGGCCCGCTGCCCGGGCTGCCTCCGCGGCCCCGGCGGTTGGGAAGGGGGAACGGCCGCTGACGGGCCGCCCGGGGGGGAGTGAGCCGTACCTGCGGCCTCTCCCCTGGCGCGTTATCCGTGCAGGGCCCCAGCCGAGCGGAAGGCGCAGCCCGCCTCCCGCGGGAGGACGGGGTCGCTTCCCGCCGTCCCCTCGCCGCCGCGGCTCCCCCCCAGCCCTGCTTACATCAAACGACCCTCAGGAGCCGCCGGCGCGGGAGGGGGCGCCGCGGCCGCCCGCAGCCCTGGGGCCGCACCCGGCGCCCCGCAGCCGGTCTGCGCGCCCAGCCCCGGGCAGCCCCCGCCCGCGGAAGGGCCACGGCCAGCGGCAGCTCCTGACACCGGGCCCGGGGCAAACGTCGTCTGGGAGCCCGCCGGGTGGAAATCAGGCTTCGTTTCCGAGGAAAGGAGGGGGGCGGGAGGCGCGGAGAGCCCGGCTAGCGCATCCCCCCCCGCCAAACCGGGGCGGGCGGCGGGAGCGCGGCCACCGCCGCGGCCTCCTATCTGACTCGCCTGCAAGTGGTGGTTACCTGAGGTGAGACATACGAATCCAAAGAGGTAAAAGTGAGCAAACTCCGCGATCATTGTCCTCGGGTGGCGCCTGCAAGCAGTCTCATGCCAGAAGAGCGGGGGGGAGAAACGAAGAGCCCCCAGTTGTAATTCCACAGAAGCTTAACGTAAGCGAGGTTTCCTAATCCCGCCGGACTCCCAGGGCGAGCCCCCTCCGGGGAGGACGCTGTCAGATGCGCGGGGCTCCAGCAGCACGGCAACTCCGGCCGGGTTCGCCGCTGCCGGCCCGGGCTTTCCTAAGCGGCGCCTTGACACTTCCCAGGACCATCCAAAGCGACAGGAGAAAACAAAAGATCCTCGAGTTCCCGCAGCCGACGTCCGCCGCCTCCCGATCGCAAGTTGCCGCTCCGGCCCGAGACTTTGCTCCGGGTGCCCGCGACGAGCCAGTAACGGGACGCAGCCGGGACGGGCACGGACCGGCCACCGCCGCCCTCCGCGAAGGCGAGAGGCGGGCAGGGAAGCGCTCTCCGGGAAGTGCCCCGCCAAGTCACTGGGCAGCCGGCGAAGGGCGGGCGGCGTCGCGGGGCGAGCTGCGGGCAGAGCGCGGCGGCGGAGCGGCGGCAGCCCCCGCTCCCATGACGGGGGAAGGAGGCGTGCGCGTCGGAGGGCCGCGGCGGAGCCCGGCCGCGGTCAGGCGGGGCGGCGGGCAGGGGAGCCCCGGCGGCAGCCCCTCGCCCTGCCCAGCATCGCCGCCGCCCCCTGCACGCGGGAATCCCAAACTCGCCCACTCCCCAGCGCCGGAGGAGGGCACAAGAGGGACGAAGGAAGAAAGAGAGAAAGAAAGGAGAGAGAGGGAGGGCGAGCAAAACTTCCCCGGGCCAACGCCCCCAGCCACCCACCCGCCCTCGGTGCGGCGGCAGCGGGAGGAGGAGGAGGAGTGGCTCCTCGCCTTCCCCCGCCGCCGGGGCAGGAGTGCACGAGTCAGGCGGGGCCGAGCCCGCCGCGCCTGAACTTTCTGGTATCACGTCGAGCCGCTCGCGGCCGCCGTGGGTTTCCCTTCCCCCTCCCGGCCGCCACCGCCGCGGCAGGTCTGCTGCCGCCTCGGGACACCTTAAAGGAGCCGCACCTACACGGCCCCCGCACGCCCGGCGCGGCGCGGCCCGGCCCGGCAGACCCGCCCCGCCCCGCGCGGAGCCGGCACCGCCTCCCGCCCCCTCCCCCCGCCGGCCGCCGCCGAAGGTAACGCGTGGGGCGGCTCCCGCCCCCGCCGCCCCCCCCGGCACAGACCGTGCCCCGGGGCACGGCGTACCCCCGTCCCGCCCCCGCCACCGGTCTGAGCCCGGCGCGGGGGGAAAGAGAGGCCGGTCCGAGCCGGGGGTAGCATCAGTCACAGAAGAAGTTCAGATTCCGCCCTGAGAACAGGCGAACGAACAAAAAAAACCCAACTCGGGTGTCCGGAACCCCAGGCCCCAGATGGAGAGGGGCCTGAGGCGTGTGGAGGTTACTGACGTTTTGGTTCGGTGCTGCCGGGCGATTCCGCACCGTTAGGCGCCCGCTCACCACCATCACGGCGCGGCCAGCACGGGCCCACAACAGGTAGGGCCGCAGCACGCCTTTCCCCTCACGGTTTACCTGACTATTTTCCTTTCCTTTCCTCCACTGTCACGATCAGTGGCAGTAGCAGGCGGCATTGTGGGCAGGTACGGCATTGTCTGGCATTCCTGGTGGAGCGAGGAGGCTGCGGCTTGCCAGATGGTCCCTAGTGCCTGCGGCCTGGCCGTGCTCCAGGCATGGACCAAACCTTGGACAAGCATCCTCAAATCCTCGCTCCTTCGGCTGTGCGCATGGGCAAATACTATGCAGAGCTACCTGAGCAACTCTAGCAGTCAACTCCACATGGTCATGTTAGCTTTAGCTCATGCCACGAGAGGTAGTGGTGGGGCAAGAAGACTTAACACTGTAGGTGAAAAGGGAAGGTGGACTTGGAAGAAAGACTGCTGCCTGGTAAGTCACAGAGTAGTGCTACCACCTCACAGCAAAGCTCCAGCTATTCCTAGGTTTGATTCATTAAATTACGAGGATTGAATGAGATGTAAATTTAATTTCCAAGAAGCATGTTGAATACATTAACCCCATTGACAAGTGAGCCTTTTCTTGCAGAGGGATAATAAAACGCCAGAGAAAGAACCTTCCGTTACTTCCTGTCACAGGATTTATACGCACCCCACATTGTTATCAGCCAAAGAGGTTTGGATGCTCTCATCCACCATCAGTCGAACTCCACTCATGCTGGCATGCCACTACGCTTGCCCCATTTTATCTCCCTCAGAGTCACGTAGGGCAAACTCTGACTAAAAAATCCAGCAACAGAAAGGTCCTGTGGGTTGCACTGAATCTAGTTTAGTCCACTTCTATATGAGATCTGTAAAGACAAATTTCCAATAATGTAAAGCAAAATTGGTTTACATTGGAAAAAAAAGTTCCTGGTTATATATATCCAGTATATATATATCAGCAGCAACCAAACTGGCAAGATTTTCCACTAAAACTGATCAGAATAGACCAAACATTGGAACACTCAGAAAAATAATCTACTATTTTAACACCAATCGGACATTAATTTTCAGACAGAAAAAGGAATCGGTGTCCTACTTCAAACACATTTAGAAAATAATCATAACTGTGAAATCAGTGACAGGGAATATTTTGGAAATGACCAGATTTCTTCAAGTTTTTCTATTCAGTGACCTCATGCCATTGTTCCACACTTCATGAAAGAAAAATGTATTAGCACCTCCAGAATTAAAACACACTGCAAAAACAGTGAAGAGGTCCTAGATAATCCTTGAACCCTAGTGAGAAGTTTGAGATTTCAATAAATTAGGTTTGAGGTGGTTCTTTTTTAATTAAATAAATGGGAGTCACGTGCAGGGCTGAAAATGAGCCTCAAGAGTTCATTTATTTCACCTCCCTGTTCTGAGATAGGGTCAAATATAAGTGGACTCCCACCAGCAAGTTTTTTTTAACCTGGTTACTATACATTTCTAATGACTGGAATTTCATATTCTCTTTAGGTAACCTGTTTGAGTTACTATATAGTCAGATTTTTGTTTGTTTGTTTGTTTTTTTAAGCCTAGCCTAAATAGTCTCCAGGAAGAAAACAAAACACCACCACTACCGATAAAATTTTGAAGGTGTGTTTTTTATTCCTTCTATAGTATCAATACTTGAGAGACTCACGTTGTATCAAATTACATATTTTAATTGATTGCTTCTGTTAAATAAGCAAACCCACAAATCTACAAGTATGTCAGTCTATAGAGAATAAATGGGTTTACATATTCTGTGAACATACATACATATATTTTATACATAGGTGTATTGATTTATTTGTAAAGTGTCATTTTTATGTATCCCTGGTTTTATATGAAGCTGTCAATACTCCCTATAATCTTTAATTGTAAAAACATTATTTTTAATGCATTTCTATAACATATGTATTATCTAGCAACATAAATTAATCCATTTACTTTTTAACTGGCAACAAGTATATACGATGTGGAGAGAAGGTAAATAAAGCATTTAGCTGATTCCCAGAGTGTTTTTTCTACTCAAGATAAATCTGTTTCCCGTACATTAGTGAAATAGCAGGTTTCTAGATTCATGGACTCTTTTGCTTAGGTTATTCAAAAAAAGGGCCAGTAAAATTTTATGCTGTGTTGAAGTCTTATGTATGCTGGATGTTAATTTTCTAATTTCACATTTCAGATAGAGATATTGCAATTACAGCAGTGGATTACAGCTCTGAAGCTTGGATGACCTTACCATATGATCATGAGGTGAGCAATAAGTAAAACAGTTTAAAGCTTTTGTGCCACAGTTACCCATCTTTAACAAGCATCTAAGACTGTTTCTATCACTATAAAGAAATCTTCATCCTTTAAGAAGTACAGATTCATTCTACTTTAGGTACCTATAGTGAAAGTACACTAGAGCTTCAAAGACTTGTTCAATTTGTACTGGCTTAGATACTTCATAACATAATGTTTAGCTGTCAGTGTTTTCTTACTTCAGAAAAATTACTAGGAGTGGATATATACTGCTTTAATTATGTTTTTTAAAATTCATTTAGATTATAATAATATATAGCAGCTGCACAGCTAAGTGAATCTCTTCAAATTGTAAGCCTATAGAAATTCATCAGAATATCTTATAAGTAATTGACATCATCTTTAATTCTACAGATGTTCTTACAAAATGTGTGCTATTCAAGCATCCTTATTGTCCTTGATGCTGATACATATATACGAGACGCACACACACACACACATATGTATATCTGTCAGATAACGTTTCTAGGAAAAGAAATATAGCTTTAACCTCTTCAGATCTGGGGAACACTTCTTCTACATGTCTTAAAATGCAGATGTACTTGCTGTGTTAATTCTGTAATATGTGAAGTGTGAATGCCTCAAAAATAATCAGATAAGATAAGGTAAATTTGGTGGCATCTGACAAGAAGGCAAAAATGTCGTAAAATTATATTCCACTCTAAATTATATCACTGGATAATTTTGACTCCAAAAAGTATGGAAAAAAATAGCCCACTTCCAGTGATATAAAGTCATGTTTTTAAGTGAATTTAAAACTACAGAAAATACAGTAATATATGCATTTGATTGTACAATAACATACATCTACTGCATTCATCAAAGTGAAATATTAGCTCTAATTCCCAGCGTTTATCTTTTTAATTTTCATACAGTACTGAATGCACAACACTTGAAGGACTGAATTTTTAATCTGGTATTTATCTTCTTCTAAATCTCCCCCCCGCCATTTTTAAGACTTACACAAACATGTAATTTCTGACAGACTAGGACTACTCCTATGTACAAAATTACACATGCTGCCTGTGTTTGAGACACAGGACTCTGGTTGGGAAACCTCCAAGAAAAATAAAAGGTTCTACAGAACTGATAGTTGTGATTCAGCAGATGGCACTCTTCCCTCGAAGTGACTGAAATCAGTGCTGCCTCTGATACAAGGGACAATGTGCTTTTAGAGATTATGTATTTCACGTTACCCAGAAGAACCTGAATTTTTGTAAGTACTAAAGATCCCAGGGTACTTCTCTCTAAAGGCAGAGATATGCACATAATATCTTGGATGTGTTATGGGGGCAACTGCACTCTGTCTCCACAAACCTTTTTGAACTTCAAATGACTCTTACCTTCCTGGTCTTAAAACTACTGTGTGGCCTTCCAGTTATCTCCGGGAGCTGGCTGCCAGAAATACTGCGTGCGTGCGTGTGTATATTATATGATCACATATGCACGTGCCTGCCTATGCGCACGGAGTTTATCATTCTGAGCGTTCTGAGGCTGGCAGCAAGGATGACTAAATCAGTAACATTATTCTGTATGCTACAATTAAGCTTCCATTGACATCTCAGAGAACTAGTTCAGATAAGAGTGCACCGTTATTGTTGCGAATTAGGCTATTATGAAGATGTCTGTACAATTTATTCAAACTAGGACTACTTTCACAGATTTTCGTGAAGATGGGCATGACATCCCTCCCAGGCTTGGGTCTGCTTTCATATGATCAACCATACAGATTCAAGAATCCCACAAAAACAGCCAATGCACTTGCACATTCACCCATAGTAACTCATGCAATTCCCTGTGTCCTGTCTTTTGTGTTTTGGTTTTTTTTCCCCCAGTTAATCTCTTAATCACTTCAATGTTAGTTATTTACCTACAATAGTCTAATATATGTTTAAATTACTGTATCACATTATGTTACCCTCAGAATGTAATACTCATTTTAAAAGGCAGCCTCTTAAATAGTCCACCATGTTCCTGCCATTGTTCTATCAGATATAACTAAATTTCAAAAACTGTTCCTTCCCAGACTGTTTAGGACACCACAGAAGTGATCTGTTGGATTATTTAGTAAACTGTCTTAAAAAACTATTAAAAATCTTTTTTCTAAGTGTAACCATTAATAAGCTGAAATTAAATGGAAAAATACAAGGAATTATACATCTCTCTGTATATTTGTCTCTAAGTGTATTATGGGCCTAACCCATGGTAGGAACCCTAATTGAAGTCAATAAACATACGTGACAGCAGAACAGTGTATAATTTCAGTAGGTTTCTGCACGTTTCAGTAGTAAAAAAATGGATTTTTCTACGTTAGAGCTAAACAGGCAGTGAAGTTAGAAGAAGGAGCACTGTAAAATGTAACTGAATATAAAAACTGCATGGATAGCAAAAGCCTGAAAACCTACAGTTGCCATATAATTAATTGGGATAATTATTATGAGTAAACAAAAAATGTTATGATTTCCATGGCCATATAAGTCAATTTCTGTCTTTTTCTTGACCTGGCTGGTTACTGTTTAAACATGCTATTAAAAGAAATTATTTTCTTGTGTTTGATTGTTAGGACCTTAACTTGATTTTGCTTTTATTTACATTGATTTGGGGATGTAACTCTTATTTCTTTGATGTTACTCTTAATTACACTACTAGTGAATTCAGACATCCAGTGTCTTTCACTATGTACAACATTTAGAGTAGTACTTATAGTCATTGCAGAGTAAGGAATACTAGCAATAAAATATAAGATTTTATTTGCTATGTTGAATTTATAGATAGAGACCCTAAACAAGCTCAAGCCCCATTATACTAGGTATATAAAAACAACATGACAAAAGATCCTTTCTTCAAAGGACTTATAAAGCATTGTCATCAACTAAAGAACTACAAGAAAAATTCACCACTGGCATAAACATGCAAAACTCCATTGAAGTTTATCCTTTAATACTCCTTTATATTAGGGGTGAATGTGGCTTTTCACTTCTGTTTCAGAGATGCTACAGCACATCCCCACTGGAAAAAAAAAATCACCGAAGCTATATTCATTCTGTTCCCCCAGTAAAAAATGCTAAGGGCATATTTTCTATTCAGTCTACTCAGCAGACTAGCTCAAATGCTTTTTAAAAATTATTATAATTATAGGAAATACTGCATACAACTTCTGCTCTGTGGTTTTATTCTTGTTAATGACAAAATGCTAATCTGCTGAATATATAATTTATACACAAACACCACAGTATTTATTACAAAACCAGTGTTATCTCTGATACTACTAAATGAAAAGAGACCTGTCCCTGAAATCTCAGTGTTTGCTTTAAATGTTCAACAAATGAGCCATTCAGTACTTGCTTTCTCCTTGTTTCTATACAGAGTATAGGAAGTGTATGAGGGTGTCACCTAGTGGATTGTTTGGACTGCCTATAAGAGAGCTAACAAGCAAAAACATCCAAATGGCATTGAAAGAACTAACAAAATGAAAGAGAAAGGTTTTTTTTTTCTTTATTTAATTACTCCAGGAATTGTGAAGGCTTCAACAGAGCGTTATTGTTCTGTAATATCTGCCTTTGGGTTCCCATTCATGTCACAGAATCTATTGGCACTGAAAAGGGCTGTAAGAATGATGCATCCACAATTTTGAAGAGAAAATTACCTGTGTTCCTGGCTCAGAGGAAAGGTTTAATATTACCACAGACGACCATTTTAAATGAGTTGCACAAAACTTTTGTTTAAGATTACAAATAAGTGGAAGAAATTATATACAGTGCCTGTAGGTTCCATCAATTATATTTTAAAAGAAGGAACTATTCCATGGTTTTCAACAGGCCATCAAAAAAAGGTTTTTTTACATGTATTAGTTTGAGATTGCTGTATGCATTTATAATTCATAAATAGTTAAGGTTAACGTTAGCAATCTGGAGATGAAAAGGATTACATAAACTATCCATCTTATTTCTTTGATTGAATTACTGCACATATTTAAAGCAGACGCCACTTAAGAACTGAATACCTGCAGTGAATTAACTCAGTCAAATGCAAAGCAGATACCCAAGCCAGCTCACCCAGTACAATTTCAATTGCATGTTGAAATTTAAAATAACCAGCATACAATTTTTAATTGCATGATGAAAGTCTATCTGATCCCATATATTTAACCTCTTTTAATTAAAAAAAAATGCTTACTATAGTTTTAATATTACATTCTGCCCTTGAGTGGAGGAAGGGAAAAAAGTAAGGATGGAACTACAAATGATAGAGACATCCTGTTTTAGTGCCTACAGCATACATGTTATTACACCCCCTGAAATTTTTCAGGGGGTGCTGTGTGACCAGCATGGGAAGAGGAGAAAGTCTTTGCTCCATGATGGTACGCTTATTTGCTGGTGTCAGAAGTACATACTATGTGTCAGCAAACACGGTATGCTGCTGGAAGCAGCAGCAAAAATCTTACACTAGCAGTACGCTTTGCTGGCCTTGCTGTTGGTACCCTGCTTGAAGTGGTAATATGTCTGTTTTAATGAACAAGTGGAACTGCCTTCCTCTGTGTATAAGGGCTAGCCTAGCCTTAGCCTTTTCTGCATATAAACAATACATACAGAAAATCTGAATTTCCTTGCAAAGTACCCTAGGTGAAAAGGTATAAAGACCCCAGCAATCCTTACCCATATTAAAAGCTCTCAAAACCACACTTCAAGAGAACTGTGAAAATGTGTATTACTTAGTTTAATTACCAAACCAAAAATTTGTATAAATGTATTTTGAGTGTTTGAGTAAAGCCAAACTACTACTTTTTGAGGTAGGAAATGAAGGAAAAAAGGAAAAATACTGGTTAAATCCTTCACCCTCAAAACAGAGAACAGAGTTCTGTTGATCAGAAGCATCTTATTCTGCTAAATATTAAATGTTTTCTGCTCCTTGGAAGCATTTCTGTCTTCTTTGGGACATGGAGTTACTTCGGGGGTTTCTTTTTACTTTTTTTTTTTTTTTCTCAAAACTGTTGGTCTAGGTCCTAATGGATTCTGGTGAGAAGTGCCCAGGTGATGTATATTGTGAAGTTCGGTAGTAGACGCTGATAAAGTACAAAATCTGCAGGGCAAGTAAGGATTGCTGCTGAGGGAGAGGATGCTGTCGATAAGGCTTGTATACCCATTCATACAGCAGGCTATTTTATTTTAAAATAGTTCCTTCCAGCTTTGTGCAGAAAACAGCAGTACCAGGCTCTCATACTGCATACATCTCCTTTCTCACAGAAGGTCAGGCTGCCTTCAGAATAATAATTAAAAAAAAAACCAAAACCAAACCAAAACAAAAAAACCAACACAGAAAAAAACAAACTAGAGGGAAGGCCTTGGGCCCCAGCTAAATATTTCATTAAAAAGAAAACTGGTCTTGCATGTGTTCTCCTTAAAACCTCCCAAAGGACAAATCTGTCAGGGTATGTCTACATAGTTAGGAGCATCCAGTAACACAACTATTCCTCCCACTCTCTGAGATGGCCTGACACAAGCCAGCTCCAATCCAGAAGCTGAGTAAATATGCTATCATAGTGCCAAGCCTGAGCTAACACAGGTTGTGTCTCAACAGGCCTTATTAGCTCAGGCTCATTACTATAATAACATGGCTATATGGCTGCTGCACTGCAGCTGGCTCTGTGTGCCTTGCTTGCTGTGTGGAAGGAACAGGCACTTAAGTATCTGCTCCTGACTGTGTAGACATGTCGTCAGCGTGTTCCTCCTCTTCTTCCCGGAGATTTTGTCATTTAATTTAAAGCCAGCAGCTGCTCCTCTCAAAAAACTGTACTGGCATAAAAGAAGACCATTTGAAAAATAGTATGTTTGTGAAAGGTTGCGGAGTGCTGACTGCCTCTAGCAGGTCAGAGGATCACTTCTGTTATACCGTGATGGAATTTACCCCAGTAGAAAGCATGACCTTAAGCGAGGATCACATAGGTATACAACTTCCAGTTTCCTCCTCTCACCTCTTAACAGAAAAGATTCAAGAGTAAATTACACAATGCAGGAGGCCTAAAAAATGCAGGAATCTGCTTTCTAATAAAAAGTGAAAAACTTACCCTTCTCTTTTATATAAATGGACAAGTTTTGTATTTCCCAAGTTGTTACTGAGTAGACACAATTTATCTGCATTTACCCTCAACTATACTGTTGGATAAACATCCTACTTTTAGGTGGAGGGCACAGTCTGAGCTGCATGGACTTATAGCTAACCTCAAAGAATGCAACAAGAACAGTAAAATTGTTCTTTAAATCTTAATGCTGGAAGGGGACAGCACCAGAATGGTAGTTCAGATAGTAATATCAGACTAAATAAATAATACTCAGACCAAATAATGTCTCAGGCAAATTTCTTATAGACCACAATAGGGGAGGATATTACGTGGGATTTACCCCTTCCACATAGGATCCCTGTAGCTCTAATTCTTAGGTGGGTAAGTAGAACAGCAGCAGCAAGACACAAACATTATGTGCCAAAAACCTAATTCTAAACCTACACCTACACCCACACATACAGAAAAGTATTCCCAATCATTTTGCATTATTTAATTAATAAATTATTTTTGGTTTTAGCTTTAACTGCCATTTTTAAATGTTGCTTCCTAATGATGGAGCTGGGAAACTGTCGCTTTTGTGTATTCAAAATTGATAGTTTCACATAGACATAACAACCTCAGGCCAGGGGAGATTGCCTTGGCATCGACAGGGTTTGCAATATTGAAACTTGGCATATTGCCATGAAAATGTGGCACTACCAAGGGACCTTTTCTTAATTGGTAGGGGAAACTATTCACCTGAGTAGAAGTTGGAAAGATTTCGTTCAAACATATTCAGTTGGTTCTCATTACAAACAACTTTATTTTTAATTGTAAAATTTCAAATGTGCTTCCCAACTTTTAAGAAAATATACATGCTTAATTTTTGCAACATATTTTGGTATGCAATACTACTTGTGTGGCAACATTTGCATTTTGATTTAAAGAAGCAAATGAGGTTTTGAAAACCTGATTTTTATGATTATAATGGGGAAATCCTCTCAGTCAGTTCAATGTGATCATTAAAGAGTCTACATGTCTTTCAGTAAACTACTTATCAAACCTCCAATGTACTTTGTCTGCTCTTACCTGGATTGTTTCCAAGACATAACACTGTTTTTACTTTTTAGTGAACTATGCTGTAATGCCCTCTGCTGGTTTTAAGCTGGTAAAAGCACTTTAGATTTCCATTTTAGGTGATTTAGAGGGATAAAAATGGTTTAAAGACTGAGGGCTCAAACCACTATGAACTTCTACCAGTACCTTAGGTTGGTGAGACTCTGTAAGAGGCTTTTAAGTAAAACCAGCCAAACTGATCTTAAACAATACTAAATTCGATAAAAACTTTTTACAAAGTTGTCAAGACCTGTCAAGGTTTCTCAAGAAAGAATATTTGCTAAATTCTCAAAATTCTATGAAATATTCCAGGGCTAAAGGAAGAAACTATTAAGAGCATGAACTGACATCCATTTAACTTCAAGAAGTTAATTCTGCATTAGCAAATCAAGACTTTGAAAATCTTATCAGAATGGTCATGTTATATTTTAGTATTTTGAATGGAATTTCAAAGATCCTGGCTTACATTTTAACCAGCCCACACATGACAATAAGCACAGACTGAAGCCACTGTTAAAGCAAGGAACTGAATATATGCACTAGGACTTACGTGATACTCTTGGTCAATATTTTGAATAGCTTTTAAGAAAATGGGAATGACAATTTAGACAGTTAAATATACATGTACTGAAGAATCCTGCTTCAATACTTTTATGGCATGAATACATGGAAGGAAGGGAATACTGAAAATCAACTTAAGTTTTTTCCTTCCCAACTTGCTATTGTCTTAAAGGAAGCTTAGTGAAATGCTACCCGTTCCCAAGGAGTTAATTAATACTTCCCATGAATAAATATCAAACACACAGACATCTTCTGTGCAGCAAGATTAATCAAGTAATGTTTTTTAAAGTGCCATATCATTTGAAGTATGTATTTCATAGTGGCTTGGTTAAAGTTGCCTTAATTAGATAGGGTACTGATAAAAATAAGGTCTAGGATGTTCTTGGTTTTGTCTTTCAGTTCTCTCTGAGCACAGAGTAAAAATTACAAACCTGGCCCAAATTTGGCATCTTGGAAACATGAGTGAGAGTTTCAAAAGTGCTTTGCAGAGGGGGTGTTCAACTGCCATTGAAAGAACTCCCCTTGGTATTCTTGAAAATCCCACCCTTAAACCTTTATTAAGAATCCCTTGAAAGAGATTTTTGCTTGAAGCCATAAATCTTCCCATCAGATATGCAGGGCAAATCACCAATTAACAGGAGACATGAAGGATTTTCTTGATTACAGTTTGGACATGCATTTCTCTGGAGAGCTGCTTTTGTTCAAAACCAGCCTGGCTCCTTCATGTTTGAACACACAGTATGTTTCACAATCAAAAACCAGACAATTCTAGTGCAACAGAAATACGGGTTTGAATGGTCTAAAATGTTTTCCTGAGAAAAACTGTTATACAATATGTGACATATTATTGTTTTGACACAACATTGTTTCGGGTGGCAAAAACATTCTGCTTCTGTGTGACGCAATGGCATTGGATCCAAATGATGAGTGCACGTAGATGTGGTAATAAACACGTTAAAGGCAAACATTAGCACTCAAGACTATTGTGTAGATTTAGGCTAATCCTTAGAGGATTTTAGGTTCTTGGATCTGCCGCATCCTAAGCTGGCAGTAGCTTGAGGTGACAACCCACTGCCTGAGAGCAGGTGTGGGAAGCATGCCTCCCACTTTTCAGATATGTATGAAAAGCTGGAGTCCATCTGTTTTCTTCCTCAACATTTTAATGATTTGTCCTATCTCTGATTCTCCATGTCATTTAAGCCACAGTAAAGACAACAGTGGAGACAAATTTTAAATAGCATAATGTAGTTCTCTTTGAAATCTGCTTTGCTCTGATGAGGATTGTAGTTGTTTTTATTTTGTTTGTTTTGGTTTAGGTTTTAAACTTAACATATTAACTACAGGAAACAGTTTGATGAGTGATCAGAGTTCCTATCAGTGAAATAATGTGATGCCTAGCCTTTGTGAAATTTAAATTTGCTTTATTGCTTTTCTGGAAGACATTGCCCCATGTAGTCTACCAAAGTAACATTCTTGAATTGGCTTTTATCTCTACTATTGTCTGTTAAAAAATGTATTACAGGTAATGTTAGTCCCAATTACATGTAACCATGTAACCATTTCTTACAAAAGAGGTTAGTATTGTGTCCAGTGGCTAAAACAAGACATCTTGAAGAAATAACATATTCTGTTCCTACCCATTGGATTCAGGATAACCTATTGATTTGACACTGATTTCTCACTTGAATAGTGGAGAGACTGAAGTAAGCACACAGTGATAACCCCATCTTACAGAGCGGAGAGGACTTATTTCTAGAATCTTGGTACACAAATATACATAGATTGTTGCAGCACTTTAACAATGTAATTAAAGTATAGCAATCGTGTAATATCCTTGCTCAATTGCTTCCCCGACACTTTACATAGAGCATAGGTCTCAGTTCTGAAAAAAAAGCTGTCTTGGTAAAGAGTAAACTTGAGCTGTTCCAGGGATGGCAGCTATTTCCATGGCACAGCAATCTTCCCTGGATCTCACAATCAAGCACATGCTAACAGCAACAGACGGAAAGGAAAACTGAAAGGCCTTGTCTGTTCAATGCTCTATTGCTGTGCAGGTGACAATCCTGTAAGTCTGACTGAGATTCCATAGCCATAAAGTTGGATTCAGGTCCATATACAAAATAACAACAAAATACTTATGTTCTGTCCACTCATTCTTCAAACATTTGCCATCTGAAACACTGCCATGTCCAAATAAGAGCACAACAGTTCTACCTCAGGAGGCTTGAGGTCATGACTTCTGGAGTAATGTGAAAGTGTTATTTCTGTCCTATCCTGGAAAAACTAGGAACATTGTATTTGTACCCACAGAAAAAAATAACAGATAAACAGCTTTTTGATTGCATTTATGCCAAACTGTTAACAAGTTTGGTAAGACATATGAAATAGATCTCTACTTTTGAAATCAGATACCAGCTTTTGGAACCTGTATTTACAAACAAATTATTGTTGTTGTTGTTGTTATTATTATTATTATTATTATTACAAACAACCTATAATAACATGGTACTGAAGAGTCAAGGGAAGAGGTGGAATCTTCGTTTCTTGATCCCTGCAAATTCAGATAAGGTGCTTTTCTGGAAGCCTTAAGCAAATACAAGCATGTCTTATGGAGCACAGTAGGGGGGTTAAATGGGTGAAATTTAAATGGCTTTTATAAGATTATACTTGTTAATCAAGTGGTCTTTTCTATCTTAAATGCTATAAATCATGCAACTGATACTAAACAATGTATTATCTAGGAGATGAACATCCATATTTTAAAGAATTTATATACTACAACTAATTTTAAAGGTTTTATTTGTGTCCACAACTATAACCATGCCACAGCTTGCAAAACATTCTTTTCTGTTCTGTTGACAAAAATGAACATAGATCCAAAACACAATAGTCCATACCCATGAAATGGGAATGCGTTACTCCTTTGACACCTCTTCAGTTTGTGGTTTATAGACTACAACACAAGTTGATTACGCTTATGTTCCTAATTATAAAAGTTAAGGGAATTTTCATATCTTTCAATGAAGAAATGTCTTCAGTTGATTACAAGTAAGATTGGAAAACAAATCCTTTAATGAAATATGTGACACAGTTGTACTAAATACAATCACAAATTGCTCAGCGAAGCTGCCAATAAAGTGAAACAAATACAACTCCTCAAGTGTTTCCATGAAATAAGTAATTAAAGGTTCTCTAGTATGCAGCTTCATGGAGTACAAAGAATAAATCACATAAAATAAAGGCAAGACACTAACAATCCAATTTCATGCAGAATTCCAACTCCTGAAAGGTTTGAAGCCTCAGGCACTTAGAATTTACTGTTCTCATTCAGAGAAATGATTTGCAGACCTAAATGAATATTTTAGGCTTTTTTCTTTGAGTCAAATGATCCATCTGTTTACTAAAACAATTCATTGCAAAGCCAAAGAGGTCATTTCAGGGTAAAACCTCCATCTTAGCAAAGGGTAAACCAAACAGGGTGTCAAGTTGAACTATTTGAAGTACGAAGTGACGTCGGATAATGTTTGATGATGGTCAGATTGTATGATCTTTCTGCTGCAGCATTTTTAAGACTGGGATACAAAGAATTGTTTTCTTTGAAGGTATAACATGGACAAAGGTTTATACTTCTATATCATTATCCTAGTTTATCCTAGTGTATCTGTCATTATCCTATACTGTCAAGTAGTGTTGATAACAAACTTTATATGTAAAAATGCATATACTCTCTAACTTACTAAAGAACTTACAGCCACACCATCAGACAAAGAAGCGTTTGTCAGTAGGCTATGAATTTATAAGTTAAATCAAGGCAATAGGCATATGCCAGAGAATGTTTGTCAACTTCTCCCATTTTAGAATGAGAGATTCCGTTTATTTCAAATCGCTAATTTGCAGTAAAGTTGGAATGCTTTGATGTGGGACTTGGTGGCAGGGGGAAAGAGTAAAACCAGGATAGAATATGTTCTTGTGGAATCAACACACTTAGTAGGAAAATGTTTGTCTGAAATGAAACTATACCATAATACCTAAATTTAACATTACCAAAAATTTCAGTGGTGTTAGGTTTACAATACAGCTTCTACTAAAATCAAGGGAGAACTCCCTTTAAGTGAATTATATTCTCAAAATTAGAATCTATTTTTGCTTCCTAAAATAGAAAAATAATAGAGAAGTTGCCATGATTCTTCAAATGCCATCACCGTTCCCAAAAATTAGCAGAATATATAGAGAATAAGAGCTGTTCTCAGTGAGGTGATTCCCCCCCACTTTTTTTTTTTTTTTTTTCCTATTCCATGCATGGGAAACAGGCAGGTGGAAATGCTGTATTAGTGACTCTGCAGATAGTACAGTCTAGCGGAGGAAACTGAATTAAGCAAAAAAAAAAGTGTATTGAGAGTATTGTGTATACTCTTCCAACTCAAAACCTTATCCAGTGGGTGAAAGTACAGCACTGGGTCCCAACCAGAGTTTATTGATGGATTTACAACATCACATACGGTACAGCTCTGTGGAGCCCAGGGCTCAAAAGAGAGCCTATTCTGTTGAACCCAGATTTCCTTTCCATAAACATAAATATCAGTCATTACCTCCATCAGAAAGTTCCAAGATAATTTTACTCATATGTTTTGCAAAAGTTTTCTTAAAGCCAAAGTGGAAATTTGTAGAGCATTTTCTTTTCTAATGGCTCCGTGTACCTGATTTGGAATAGTGATTCACAGAAGGTCAGCTGTCTAAAAGCAAGTTCTGTCCCTATTTCATCTACAACCAGCACAGAGAAATAGGCAACTCCAGAGGCTTTTTAATGGATGGATCTTAACTCGTCTTCTGGAAGAACTGATTAATCATCTTCTGGAAGTGCCTGTTTCTGCACTCTGACTGCATGATTGGCTTAGACTTGGCCTAATGACTTTTCATACGCCTGAGGTTAGGCAAGCTAAATCCAATCTTTACATGTAATACCAGAGGTCCGCTTGAGTGAAGGACCTTGTTCTGCCTGGAAAAGATGTTCACACAAAGGCAGCTTCAATATCTAGCTTTAGATGTATTTAACACAGGCTTTTGAGTTAGGAGTCTCTGCTGTAGACAAAGTCTGTGAAGAAGCAGTGAAACTTCTAAGAGCTCTGAATCTGAGTGGTTTGGCTGAATCATCAGTCATCTGATCGAATCATCTGAATCAAGCAGTTTCCTTGATTATTTTCGCAGAAAATTCTAAATCAGCTGTTTGCATGCATAAATTAATTAAAAACTGAAGTAGCTATTAGAAAGAGATAGACTAATTACTCTGCAGTTTCCTTTAACACCATTACCTTTCTCCTACTATTATGCAAGGGCAAACAGAGAAACACAACTATATTTCCCTGGCCAGCAGTTTTGCAGTACAAGAAGAAATTGCTCAAGCCATAGTAAAGGACTTCTATTGAGTCCTACATGTACACAACGTGTGCTTCTCTCTTTGTCCCTTTTGTCATTTACCCATTCTTGTATTTCAGGAAGAACCATAATGAACTCTCTATGCAATTAAGATCTTGTCCTAATGTCTGGATTAGAGGTCTCAACTCCCTCTTAATTTCCCTTTGAACGAAATGCTTAATTAAACTTGCTTTAAGGTGGCTGGCTCCTTGATGTTGACTATCATAGTACTCTATCAACAGAGAAAATCTTTTCATGTTTTTCTATAAACCTGCATCACTTCTTGGCTTAGAGAAATTATATTGTCAATGTGCAAAAGTTGCATCAACAGTCTAATAAAGCAAACAGGGCACATGATGGTACTATTCATTCTTCCAGTAAAAATTTCTAGGATGACTTTTTATTTCCATGACCCTAGAACTGCAGGAGATCCTTTTTCAGGGGCAATGTTGCTTCTTCGTGTTCCCCCATTTTGGAAGATGCATTTTCCTTTGAAATTTGTGAGGTTGACAGAGAAATAGCAGTGAATCTGTGTAAAATATTCAGCATCAAAATAAACTTTTGTTCTCCAAACATGCTACACATAGACACTAAGCAGGTGAAAAGAAATCTGGCTATTCTCAATGGAAATCAGTAGAGTTCCCCGTGTTCTGCCATGTGCTGTACCCTACATATGAAGTGTGATGATGATGATGACAAAAAATTGCCTGTTGCTTTACTCTGTTTTCACATCTTTCTTGAGTTTTAACACGGAAGCAAGTGTTTAAACCTTACTGCTTGTTTTCAAAGCCATGGATAAATTCTTCCAAAGCTCTTAGATAAATGATGAAAATGCTGTTATGAAAACATATGTGTAGCTGTCTTTCTGTTTCTTCTTTCAAATAAATTCCTTTGTATGCTTCTTTTCTACTACTTTTGAGATTATTAGACACACAGGCTAGAGGTAAAATACTGATAATACACAGATTTAATCTCGTAAGAAAACAGATGCCATCTTTAGAGTGATTTAAAGAGTACAGGTGCTTTATATTAATCAAATTCTTTTTTGCTTTGAGTATAACTATGTCAATTAAGGTGCTTATCTGTTCATGTTCTGTTCAGATAAATTACTGCTAATCATGTTTGAGGGCATGTTTAGGAGTTTTTAGACTGGTTATAGGTATTATACCATTTCAAAACTATCATAAATATTATACTCTAACAGGTTTAGCGTATCTGGATAACATTCAACCTGATTCATAATTATTGCCACCTACTGTGCTACAGTAACCAAGCATAAAAGCATATTGTTATTAATCTGTGCAGACTACACTTGAACTACACAGTAAATATATCTGAGGTGGGTATCACAGCCTTCCCTGCTTGACTATCACTGTATAGTCGCATATTACAATTGTTAAGGATTTACTGCAAGATTGTAGCCCATGCTATATATTCAAATCTATTCCACTTTCTTACAGGAGTAGGCTGTTAGCAGGAGAGGCAGAAGAACCAAAGATACTATTTTCATTTCTAACTGGGGAAGAGAGTTATAAACTGGGGGAGGACAACAGGAACCAAATTGATTCAGATAACAAAATCAAACCCTTCGTGACTCAAAACATATAGGTTCAGGTGAGATGTACTTCCAGTAAGTTGTAAGCCTGTTATTTTTCAGTATCACCAACAACATTACTTGTAGAATAGAAAGATGGTCAAGTTGAGACTACTAAAAACCTTTGCAAGTGGCAAAGAACACACTGGCAAAGATAAGGTGTGACTTGGCTGATGTTGCAAGGTATAGCCATACAAAGCGCTCACTGAGAGAAGGGAGTAGGAGTGGGCAAAAGGAATCAGAAAACTTGGCCATGAATTTCATATGATGATATTATGCTACTAAAAGGAGATAAGGGGAAAAGTGAGGGAGGGGAAGTGAGGGAAGTAATACTGAAGAGAGATCGCATGGAATATATTGAACGAAACCAGGGAACAGGCAGATGCAGAAGCTGAGAAAAAGTGACAGCAATGCTCTGAGAAGTGGAAGGAATTAGAATAGCTTCAGCAATTCTAGTAGCATAGCAATATCCCTGAGAAACCTAATGACATTTGGGAACTTAAACAACCCCTCATATCTAGTCTGGATGCTATCAAGGTAAATGAAAATCTTCAGGAACAGCACCACTTGAGTTTTTGTTCGTGTTATGACAGTTACTTGCTGTTCATCGAAAGACTGCACTGTTGAGAGGAGGACTGGGTTATGCATTAAATATCTGAATAGAAAAAAAAAATCATCCTCTGAGCATACTGGAGTTCCTATCCCTTTCTGAAGAAGACTCCCCTCCTTATTTTCTTTGACAGAAGTCAAAATGTTCAGTCTTTGACAGGGACTGGGCCTTAAGAATCGCCTCCTATCATCACTGTCTTTGTATTTTCCTCTTTGCTGCCTATCTCGTAAAACATGATTTCCCAAACCCAGTGTCAGCCACCACTCTTCTTCAATCAAATTCTTCCTAGAGACTCAGAAGTGTCACCTCAACCAATCCAGCACCTCATTATAAAACAGGGGGTGAAAGGGGGGGAAAAGAAAGCAAACACAAAAGAAAAACGTAAATAGCATCACTTCTTGGTTACCAGGTGCATCTTATCTTATCTCTCTCTGTCTCCCAGGCTGTAAATTCCGTAGGGGTAAGGGCTGTTTTAACAAGTGCTTTGTAGAGTATTTATCACAGCATCAAGCATGTGTTCTAGCACAGTGACAAATGTGTCACAGAGCTACTTTTCAGCTATTGTATGTTAGCTTATGCAATACTACTTCGGGATTAATGTATGTCACATGATTTGTGTTTTGCAATAGTAAAAAAAAAATCAAGGAATTTGGATTTCATTGTCACTTTTCTAGGACAAAAACCCAGAAATTAGTGCCAAACCTAACTTCCAGTTGGACTGCAACAAGACTAGATGCATGAGTAAAATGAGTATTTAATTTGTTCACGCTCAGTGTCTTTATGCTGAGATTTGCTGCTGCTTTGTTGAATTTCAACATGCTGGTCAGATTACATGAAACTTGGCAAACTGAACTGTCTTCATACTAAATTGCAATAAAAACTGTCGTGAAGTCAGGACTGGCCATAGATCCCTACATTCTGAGCAATATTATTCACCTATTAGCTGACACCAGACATTCAAAGCATGTGTACTTTCATATATGTCCATCGAATTTCTGTTTGGCTGTATTCCTGCATAATCTTTTCACTTTAAGTGTGCTAATTTCAATTGATATCAATGTAATTTATTCCCAAAATCATGGCATATTGGCTGTTTTTAACCTAGCCCTTTCAAAGATTTTCCCTTGAAGCAGAGGCGTGGGAGTTAGCACTTTCTTTGCACAGCCTATAGCATAAGCTTCAGTTTTTCTCTCCACGTAACAAGAGGTGATACTAAAAGAGGAATCAGTCATTTTTGTCTCTTCTGGTACACTGATCTTTTATACTTTCTATTCATATTCCAAAATTACAGTGGAAATACTTCTCATTTACTTCATTCTTTTCTGCAGTTTCCTAATCTGCTTTTCTGACAATCTCAGTGAAG
This sequence comes from Harpia harpyja, assembly GCF_026419915.1. Lineage (NCBI taxonomy): Eukaryota > Metazoa > Chordata > Aves > Accipitriformes > Accipitridae > Harpia > Harpia harpyja. Next base: position 32,225,827 of record NC_068947.1, read on the forward strand.
CAGCTAGGTTGCATAAATAGAAAGATTTTTGCAAAGTAGCTTAATACATTGTGTCAGACAGTAAAAAAAAGGATAGTTTCAGGTCTGGGATAAGACCTAAGAGATCACTGTTTACCTTCTCAAACTCCAATCAAATTTTACCTCATCACCTACATATATAAAGTTGAATTGCAATTTGCATACAAGCCTAATAGTCCACTTACAAAACTACATGTTTAATACATGTTTTATTCCTTCACGTAAACCAAGGCACATTCATATTAGGACCACATAACAACAGGTCGTATGGCTTGCATTCCAACAATGAATGAGAGCAGTATTTCACATTTGAACTAACAAGACACAGGAGAGCTGTTCAACAACTCTTGGCTTCTTATTTCTTGTGTATATGCACTGTGGTCATCACGGACTTAATAGTAGCTAACATGAAGAACAGAGATAAAACCAAAGTTTCAGTTAGCTAACAAGCAATGCCACTCTTGTCACTGTGTGCGCTATTGCATAACTTCTCCCCCTTTTATTAGTGCTAGAACATGTCAATACACTTTAAAGTGAAGAGATGAAAAGCATTTTGCTTCCTAAACCTCAGGTTTTAGGTTATTAGTTCTCCTAAGGCTACTTTAAATGAAAAGTGCCACTGCTACGTCCTACTGCTAGCCAAAAATAGGATGTCTGAAATTATCGATTACTTAAAAGAACTGCTTTGGCACCAGCTGCAGGCTACTGAGAAACAGTGCAAATACAACAAATGGCTTATTTTGTTGGACTTTGGTTGGAGTTATTTTCTTAAATGCTGCGTATGAAAGATTTAGGCAGCTGTAAGGAGGGAGCTGAGATCACCTCTCATCTGGTGTGGGGGAATCAAGCCAGGGCATTAGCGTGGTGAGAAACAGGCTCTCCAGTCAGGTTTTCTCCAGTAATTGCTACGGGGAAGTAAGGACTCACTAGAACGTACATTTTGCTGTACATCCCCAGTGCGGAAGGGGTAAAGCAAAGGTAACGCTTATTTAACGAGGATCCATGCCTATGAATAACATTTTCAGCCTCTGACTGAATTCCAAGTCTCAAAGTACGTGACAGAAATATATCCATTTGCTACAAGATGAAACATTACACCTAACCTATAATCACTGGAAGGCTTATTTTTTTTTAAACTCTCCATTCAGTATGGCAATAAAGACTTTTTTCCCTTTAAAATGAAAGTAGAGACATCATGCTGAGGAAATTATGCAAATTAAACACAGTCCATACAAACTAATTAGTTTCAAGATCAGAGGTGACATATTTTCTAACTAATACCAGTTTAAGCTTTTATTTATGAGCCTATAAATAAATATACCTTCACAGGAACATGTATGAAAGAAGACAGAGTATCTACAGAAGAGGACCAGGTTAATTTTCCATATCACTAATATATTAATAAACAATAACCTCTGAAGAACAGTTTATTTATAAATTCCAGAATTCCTATTATTGTCCTGTAGTCATGAGTTTACACAGGATTTACAGACTAAAAATTTGCTAAGACCATAGACATAATGGCTAGATGCCTGGGGAGTCTTATAACAGACCCTTTGATTCAGAATATACTAGAGCAAGCATTCATTTGGTGGTTTTCCTTGTGTCCACAATAACACCACCTGCCTTAAAATGGCTGCTTTGAGTCAGCTCTCCCCCAGAGCAGACAGTCGGCTAGTGCTCTCCAGTGCATTGCATGCTCTTAATAGCAATGTACTATTTTTTCCCAAATACCACAACATCTATTCATTTGGGAATCTGTAGCAAGCTGGACTGAGGCCAGAGAGTAGTCCCCCTGATCTTACTGCTTCTGGCAGAATTGCCATCCGCAAACCTGCTGCTTGTGGCAGAATTTACTAGAGGTGCGTGGAAATTGTACTCATGGCTTCATAAGGAACTTTGCAACTCTGTATTTTTTTCCTATTCAAGAACCAAATAAAAAGAATATACAAAGCCTGAAGTATGCGGTTACTGAAGAGAACATTCTCTATTTTTTTCTTTGCTACTAAAGTACATAGTAAGTTCTATGAGAAGCTTTTAAAAGGAAAAATTAAAGTGTCTCACTCAATCCTTATCTTATTTAAACACTTTATTTTTTATTTTCTCTTTTTAGCTGATTTTTTTCATTCAACTGAAATGTTTTGATTTTGATAAATCGCCATTTCAGAGGAAAAAATTGTTTTGCTAAACATTAACTCCCATTTCATACATTAACTTTCCTGCAAAGGAATTACATTTTAAGTTGATTTTGCACCAGCTATCCCTATTGGAAGGCTGTACCAGAATTTTACTCCTCTGATGCACAGATGCCTTTTTCTAATTTATAAGTTTATTTATAGCCACTTCATGCCTTTTTAGCATTGTGCCAACATCATCTTTATGTTTGATCATTACCTTCTCTTTCTCTGATGAATATCTCCTCATGACTGCTTTTGGGAGCAAACCTTCTCCTTCAGCTTTTTTTCTGGACCACTGTTTACCAGTTGTCATTTTGTGACTGATGTGTACACTCAGGTGTTTTTCCTTTATCATTTCACAATCATGAATTCTCGAATTTGTGAATCTAAGTCCCCTAGTTTAGGACCTTGTTCTTCACATACTGCACTCAGTCCCACTTCAATTTTGCTAGTCCTTATGGTCAGTACAGCTTTCCCTAAATGATGTTCTGATATTCTTCTGTATTTATACCTCCAAATCTTGCCATATATCATGTTCTCATACAAAGATGGTTAGGAAAACTAGTAATCTAAGGCAGAGCAAAGATAAATATTTGAGACACTCTAACTTTACTTCAGCTTCAGTATTTCTATAGTTCCCCCTTCAGCATCACCCATTCAGTTGCTTACTAAATTTACTGATCTTACACTATCTATCTGCAGTGTACTAATCTTCTGCAGCGTACTTTAATTTTTGCTTACATAGAATAGAAAAAATACATAACCAAGTCCAGGTGTATTGAATATTTGCTTTTCTCTCATCTCAAGGAATCAGTTATCAAGGAAAAATATGAGATCTCATAATGTGTCTCCATAGTCATCAAGTACAGAAAATCTTATTCCAATTTCCTCTTTTGCCCTCCTTTTCTCAGTCATAAATGTGAATCTCATTTAACACCACTGTGATCACAGTGTTTTTTACGGTAAAAATCAATGTGCCTGTCAACACACAGTCTTCTTCCATCCACCATACTCTAAACACAAACTATGCAAAAACACAGTTTCTCCCCAGTTTAGACCTAATACTACCAGCGCACAGCTGTGAATGTGTCAGGCAAGTGTGAGTAACTGAAGAGCAGGACATCTCACACCTTGGCTTTTTAACATTGACTTCCAGCTTCCTTCCAAACCCTTCCACACTGTCCCCGGTCTCCTATCACCATCTCCTTTCTACTATATTTTCTACCTCCCTCAGAGAACCCCAAGCCAATGCCCATTCCCTCCTGCTCCATCAGCACTTCTACCAGGCACCTCTCCTCACAGGAACCATGCCCCACACCTTCTGCATTTTGCTACCTTGGCTCTTCTTTCTGTACCCTCAGCTACCGGTGTAGCTCCTCAGATTGGCTGAGGGGCAAACAGGAAAGCAGTTGTGGGAAGGGGGAATCTCGTGCCCCTTGCCAGAACTTACTCTGCTTCTAAACATGCTTTTGCCCAGAATAAGCCTCTTCCATTTTCCAGGCATCAATACTAACATTTGTGGAGTCTGGAAAAAAAATCTGGTGAGTCTGTTTGGGATATAAAACAAGCTGAAAATGAAATATAAGATTCAGCTGAAGTATTCTTTCTAAATTTGCTATTTCCTGGAAGGCTGCTTCTCTCATACCAGGTCCTCTTTAAGTCTTAAAGGAATGGGCCTTAGCATCAGAGTAGATGTTTTTATTATTCTTTATTCAAATTAACTAAAAATGATTTTGAAAAATTTCAACACAGAAGCAAATGGAAATAAACAGGGTAGCTAATGAATCCTTCTCATGGCTGCTATAACTGGAACAGCAGCACTTTAATACTGCACCAATTTTTTTTTTCCCCCAATAGTTTGTTTTTAATATCCCCCCAAAACTCTAGAAGTATTCCAAGACGCCTTGTGGTCTTTGCGCTGGTAGCTTCTGTAGCACAGTGCAACAGTTAAAATTTCTGAAAAAGCCTGATCCTTTGGGAAACAAATAATCCATGTTTGCTTTGCCTGCTTGAATTTGTATTCTTGTGAAAGATGAGACTCCAAGAAAACTCCAGAGTAACCCCCCACACACATACACTACAACACTGCCACTGGCGTCTGCTTAAGGACCAATAGAATAGGCCAATGATTTGGGGGGCATCACATCCTTTAAAAAAGTTCCCACACTCAGATGGCTGTCAATGGTGGTGCCAGTGAACCGTTACGCAAAGTCCCCCAAACACTTTGTAAACTAGGATCGGGGAGGACAATAGTAAAGTTCAGTACTGGAAAGAGATAGTGTACTGAATGCACAATGCCAAGCTTTGTCTGCTGGGGCTTCTGTTGAGGGAGAGGGCTACTTAATCTCCCCACTTGCCCTGGGGATTCTAGCTGTTTTAATGTGTCCTTTTTGAGAGCCTGTGAACTGTAGAATATAGGCTGGTAACAACTTTCTTTAGGACTGCTTCAGCAGAACCAAAAGCTGCCAATACAGAATACCAGCACAGTGGTGCTAATGAGCACAAAGACGACCTTTAACTGTTTTTACAGCTACCATGGCTAGGGTTTCATGTCATTCCTTGGTGAAGGAACTAATTCTTTCCCTTGTTTTATATGAGTCTAGCTTCTATCATGCTGCAGAGGATGGCCTCTTCACCCATTTTTCTTTTTTTTTTTTCCTCCTCTTTTTTGAATAATAATAAAGCCTGATGCATCTTTAATGAACTGTGGGGCTTTCAGGACTTTTTTCCCCCTTCTTACTATATGGTGTAGATACACAGTGCATATGTACTGACTGATACAAAAAAATACTAAAATTATTATTGATTTGTCTAAGGATGAGTAGCAAATGCAAATCAAAATCATTGACATATATTTTAACATTCAGGGATAAACTCCCGAAGTCAGTGAAATTTGTGAAGTGAGAGCAGAATAAACTGCTAATCTTTACTTCAGGAATGTTCTAGGTTTTGTATTTTTAGAAAATGTTAATGTTTTATTTTATGTAATTTGGGCCTTTGGCCGTTTATTATATATTATGAATGAAACTGTGCTATAACTGGAAAAACAAAATGGTAAAAATGATAGTTTATATTAAAATGGATGCATGGTGCAAACACAAAAGACGTAAACCTTAAAACAATAGAAGAATATCAGAGATACCTTTTAGAGGAATGAATGACTTAGTAATTAAAGTAATTGAATGAAGTAATTAAAGGAGTCCTATGTATAAACATATGAACTCAAGGGCTTTCCACTATCCAGACAAAAATGTTTTCTTTATTAGCTACATACCACAGTACCTATATGTGGACATAAAAAGTATATATAAATCATTTTCAGCTTAGGCTTTGTGAATGTTTGTCTCTGGATCAATCTAATGACTGCACTTGTCAGTGCGCTCACAAAAGGCTATATGAACATTTGTATTTGACTGTTATCTCCTTCCCTCTAGGTATCTAGATACCGTATAAAATCTGCATGTGTGTGTATCCATATTGGTATCTGAATATCCTTTTGTTTCCTTTTTATCCTTCTTCACTTTCCTTTTCCTTTCTACCTCACTCTGAATTTTTGCATTAAATATTAAAAAGATACAGCACAACTAAGGCTGAAGTGTTAATGAGATACTCAGGGCAAGGGACATGTTCAAAAGCGGTAGTTAGTTGTTTTTTGCTACAGTAGCATAGGACAAAGCAGCACAGTTCTTTGTATGTATGTTAGTACTTCCTATCAAATAATAAATGGACCATAAGTAACGGACTCTTGCATATGCAAGCCCACAATGCAGCTGCATGTTTCAAAGCACACTAGCATGCTGTTGTCTCTTTGTGAATGAATGTACTTTATGGTTTCATGAGAAATCACAGCTATTTCCTCATATAACCAAATCAAATCCAGGCTGATCAGATTGAATCCATGAGAAATGCACATATTAGTTAATCTGGAAGCATTAAATTAAAGTCACTTCTAGTACTTTGGGGCTTTCTTTACCTTGAATCATTTGTGCACCACTGACTTTTTATGTGGAAAGCTCTGCTGTGAAGCAAACCTGCTTTAACAAATAGTGATGCCTTCTGAGATTAGCCAGCAAGGTGAGAACTCATGCTGAGACTCTAGCTTTACACCTGTATGTCATGAGCCAAATTCATGACCTATTTTAGTAAATTGTTGCACACTTTGCACGTGGTGGCACAAGATGGTTAATGAAGTCAATTAAATAACATGGTTTAAGGAGAAAAAAAAAATCAGGAATAAACAGCTGTAATAAGTTTCATTCTAAGTTATACTAGAATCATGGGATACAGATTTAGGTATTTAGCAAAAAGATAAACTGTGCATGTCATTTTACAGGCAATGGAGTTTTGCTTGGCAACAAACATTTGCTGAGAAACAAAAGTTCATACAAAACCAGTAACTCAGTCCTCCTCTAGAAAATCAGGTAAACAATTTTGCTCAAGAATTTCTAGGGAATTAAACCAAGTTCTACATGGTCAATATTCAAAGATTTCTTTACAGCTAGGCTAATAGATTAGGTTTTCCCTAGAAGTTTTGGCCTCAGTTCAAGCCTAAGCCAATTGCTCTCATTTACTTTTTCCCAATGGTATCTTGAACCAGACCTGTTCTTATGGAATGTAACTGAATTTCAAGGATGATTCCAAAACACATAGCTAAGATAACAATGGCATTAGTGATGCTGGCATTTAATTAGCCACAACCTCAAACAAAACAGAAAACAAAGGAGAACAAAACAAAACAACACAGAGATTTGGAGTATGCTGGGTTTTGAAGACAAGAGGAAACACGCAAACATGATCTAATGCAATAAACTACTAATGAAAAACATGAAATTCATTCTAAAATTTTGCAGGCAAGTGTAGGTTATACAATGCATGCAAAAGCTGTAGGATGAACCTGCAGAACAGATGGAAACACCTCTTGTTTAGCCACCATGTGGGATAAAAAGTCCCAAAGAACTACAAACCCAGTTGAGTTTGCTTTGAAGTGCTCTTATGATACTAAGTTGGCTTCTCTCTGTCTGGAGCAAACAAACACCAAAAGATGTGATAGGTGTAGAAGTCATCAAGTGGCACGATGTTTCTAAAGGCAGGTTTTACGTCACTTGTACTTGCAGGCCCTGGTGTAGTGGAGCAGAAGTAAATATTTGGTGAAAGGAGGATGAATGTGGCTGGAGCCAGATCATGTTCATTGGCTGCCAGAACAGAAAGTTGGTGGATTGATATATGACATAATGTTTGGTTACCTTGTGGAGGAGAGACCACTTTGGATAGGAAAGGCTAAGGGAAAAATCTATTTTCCTGGCTTCAGCAGAGAAAATTAATCTTTATATTAGCAGTTTAATTTCTGACCTAAAAAGAAAAGTTAGTTGGCCACCAGAGATTGGTTTTGGATTCTCATGAATCAAGCAAAAAAGTGAAGAGGCAGAGAAAGGGAAATTAATTATATGAAAGCGACATCCACATTTCCCTCTGAAGCTGAAGTCCAAACAGAAAAGCTTCCGTGGCTTTGCTGAGCGTGGAGCCAATGCCTGTGGCTCACTGTGGATACAGGGAGCCCCTAGGTGACTATAAATTGCAGATCCCTGTATGAATGCAGATATAGCTACATTCACACATCTGTGTTTTATTAGGTCAATATTGGTTGCCAAAATAAGTATTATCATTTCCACTAATAAATAAATAGTATTCTTAGGACTAGTCAAATGCAAACTTAATTTTACTGCCACAGACAGCCCTGCTTCTATAGAAGAAAGCTAAGGTCTTGTCCTTTAGGCTAGTTATTTTTGTGTACAGAGCATGAGTTATTTGATAGTGGAGTAATACAGTTTCCAGAAATTATCTTGTATAGCTGCAGCAGAATCTTACTAATTCATCCTAATAAATAACAGTCCCATTTGTGAGTTATATGTTGTCTATATGAGGAAATGAATGCACTGTGAACTAGCATGTGAATTAAAAGTATACTTGCTACTCAACACCAATTCCTTGTATGGATATGCTAAGGTCTAGATTCATCCACCTAATTTGGGGCATATAACTGAAGAATCCAAGTTAGGAGTGTAAGCGTCCTGCAGTTTTTCTATTGCCAGTGAAGAATCCATTTAAGATTTCACTTATCCTCTGGAAGAATCTCTCTTTAGCTATTCCCTGCATAGAGTAAGTTAATAGGTTGCCTCAAATTAAATACCAAAAGTTAGGTGAGATGTATCCTGGTGTAAGGGTGCTCTGAAATAGTGAACAAAATGTATGCAAGGGGGCATCTTGCATAGGTGTTAGCCTGGCTTCCTAATTGTTCCCTTTGTCCACAGATCAGCAGTGAACAGGGTTTTGGTACTGTGACTGCTTATGTTGTGCTGGCTCTCTATATAAAAAGAATTCTATCTTCAGGGCTGTCAAATCAATACTTTATTTACAAGCTTTAAAAGTTCACAGTTTTCTAGTGGAAGGAAAGAGTATAAATAAAGAAAATACAATCCTCAGGCCCTTTGCCTCTCACTCCCACCCCAAAGGACGTTAGTATGTTCTGTCTGGTCTCTTTCAGCTTTAACATTTCCTGCTACACTCAGTGAAATTTAAACAAAATCACTTTTACAAACATTTAAACGGAAAAATATGGAGTTTTGTCATTTCCCTCCTTGTGTAGCACTAATTAACAAAGCCTTTTTGTGAAAGCAAAAAGCTTTCCTTTTTTAGAACTGGCATGCTCCTCCTTACTGATTCCCAACTGTGGTGGCACAATCCAGTATTCTTGAACAATGATGAGAACAGAAATAGATGGAATTCAATAGAAGCATGAATAATGGCAAGCAGAAACGGAGTGGTGACATAATCTGTCTTCCAAACTGCCTTGAGATATAGTCAAGAAAACACTACATTGTAACTTGTATGTTGTGATCGCCTCTGATAGGTATCACCAAATAATCTTCAGGACAGATTTATCCACTCCAGTTAGCCATTTAAACATTTTTTAATGAAAGCTCTGCTTACATACTTATGTCATATATGCCTCCAGCTTGCACATCCTAATGATTGTCAGCTGGTTATTTTCCCACTTGTGCTTGAAAAAGTGGAGGTTCTACAGCATTTCCCATGTGGCGGTTTCTGAAAACACACTCGGGAAGGATATGCTATGTGAAAAACATATTGAACAAACATGTTCAAGGGGGCAAAAGAGATGTAATGCTCTGTGAGCATAAAGATGCATGAATATGCAGAGAAAGACAAGGGAACAACTTGAATGTAGTGTAAGGCTGTTAAGATTTCAAAATTGAAGGAGGTGGATGAATTCATATTCAACAGAACAAGCCCTATTTCCAGCTGATACTTTGTTTTGTTTCCAACACCAAGCTGTAAGCATGTTTTGTCAATACTATATTAGGGTATCAGAAAGACAAATACATTTTGAAAAGTGGTATGTTTTTGCAGGGTTTTTTTAAATAAAAAAAATATAATTCATTACTAGTAAAACAATCTGCACAGTGAAGATGCAAAGTATTCAAATATTGATTGAATTTACAGTCCTCAGAGGGATATGACCCGTTACAATTTGCTTATTATTATAGCTTTTGGGGGAACAAGAGATGCATGGCTGTTAAAGCTGTGCCACGATTTATCACAGTCTTCTGTTTTCATTTGTTTGTGACTTTCTGAAAGAGTCTTTTTTTGGGCTGAGACCTCTATAATTGGTCTCAGCACAATGGAACTCCTCCTCACTCATCCCTCTTCCCTTCCCATCCCCCTGCCTTCAATCTGTTCAGCATTTTTGTGTTAGTGGTGCATGGAAAAAATAGTACTTATTACAGACCTTTTTTTTTTGCTTCACCATGATTCAAAAGCTGTCTAAAAAGAAACCAGGAGAATTTTTATTTGGCACAGTGAACAGCACAAGCTGCCCAGTTTAAAGGTGCAGTCGAAGTGGTGCTTTTGAAGGGTACTGGCAAAGTGCCCTAGAAGGCATTTTAGTTATCTTTGCCACAGGCAGGTAAAATCCTTCCAATTCCTTTCTGCTCACTGACATAATGCCATGCCCACAACTCTCTAGAACATTTCCTGTTGCAATTGCCAAAAAGTAACTACTAAAAGCACGCAAAAGTCAATACAGCAGCAAGATCAAAGAGAGCACAGTGGAAGGAAAGGTGGTTTTGGGGCTACTGCAATGGTTTGCAAGCTCTTTAAGTAAAGACCTCTCCCCCTTCTTTCAGACAGAACTGTGCATCATTTTCATCTCCATTTCCTTTATATGCAGCAATGAGTGCTGCAGCTGACCTGTCCTTTCTCCATCTCTTTTCCCTCTTCCCATCATTTCTTTCTGATCTTTCTTCTCCCTTTTCCTCTACCCCTTTGTGAGATTTGCTACTTGGTGTTTCGTCTTTTTCACTTGCAAAGCCATTCCATTGTTTTTGTTCTACTGATAGTGTCAGTTCACTAGGGGTTACATGCAGCTAATAGTAACACACCCTCCGAGAACTGTGAGGGTCCATTGTATTGACAAAAAAGGCAACTGTGAAAGAGAGCTCAAACCCCTGCCAAAGCGAGAGCTACAGTCCAACTATACAGATCTAGCACAGGACTGCATACCAGCGGGCTGTCTATCAGAAGTCTATGTCCAGATCGATTGGTAAATATTTTGCACCTGTAAGCATTCCCTAACCTTTGTCTGCAATAACTGGAAACTCTTTGGAATGGTTTCTCAGTATATGCGAGTGCAAGGTTTAGGACCAGAAGACACTGCTTTTAGTTCTGATCCATAGATATTATTTCATTGCCTATAATTAATCATTGTAATGTTTGATGTGGGTTCAGACATTCAGACTTGCTCTTCTTCCTTCTCTTGAGTTTTGAGAAGTCATCTGGGCAAAGATGGGCCCTGGAGTCTCCTTGCATGCCAGGTTCACGTCAGTGGAACACCCCTGATTTCACTCACATTCCTCCTCAGCCAGATGAGGTCAAGGGGAGAAATAATCACAACCAACCAGTGGTGTGTTGCTTGCATTTGATTAAATATGCTGACACTATCGTTAATCAAAGTTATGTTTTAATGGTATATTCACAGTGAAGTATATGATTAATGCTATTGATATCAGAAGAACAACCTTCTGTTATTTTACAACTACTTTGTCTTCTTTAAAATGATTGGCAATTTGCATTTGAGGGTATACATGAGTGAATGAATGCACATGTGTATTTATTCCTGGCTTTTATGTATTTATCCACAGTATCCATAATACAGATTTGCTTCTCTACGTATAAGGCTGCCACATGTAGTATGTGCATAAGTAATTTTGTTCGTTACATATGTGAATGACCAGTGCATGCTTTTAGAGCAGCTCATCATACCATTCACTGCCACCCAGAGAAAGCCTGGGGCAGCTGAGTAACAGCACTCTGCAGCAGGAACTGGAAGACATTCTGCATTAGAGAACTCCACTTGTCTGAAGGCACAAAACATGGGCGTAAGGCAAAGAGCATATTTGGCATGACACTGATTTATGGGGTGCAATGTACTCCTCCTGCATACCAAACATAGAGTGCAGGCTGGTGTGGAGATTAGGGGAGGTGAGGCCATACTTTATTTCCTATCCCCTTGAGAGCCTGCTCACCCCATAAGGACGAGAGATAAAGAAGTGTCTGTAAACACCTGTTTCTCTATTTTTCCTTTCTCCTTCTGCACTGTTGTCATATCTAGGAAGAATCTAGGCCGTATATTAATCCAATTTCTTTCAAAAATTAAAATGCCAATCTGTAAGGAATGGGTTTAGCAAGCAAGCAAATTACATTCCTAGCCATTCTCTAATGGGCCTTTGAGTTTCAAGGCTTTGTAATTCCAATCTCTGTGTATAATACATACACTGCTTTTCCCTAAAGGAGCTGGCAGAATGTCTTGATTACTGAAAACAGATGTTTGTAGCATATGCATCATGTGTTAATAGCTATGTTGCTTGAAAAACTGTGGTGTTTCATTGCCTGCACACTTACAGGTCTCCACTAGAGGGAGATCAATAGAAAGCAGAAAAACACCCTGTATTCAGGAAGGGTGATGGCAGCATGATCCTCTTCTTCCCTAAACTGGCGTGTTTAGGTATGTTGCTGTTTAGGCATTATTAAGTAACCAGAATCCACCTATATGCTTTTCAAGGGGTTCACAAATTTATGCTAGAATTTATGGATTTCAGTTACTTCAAAATCATCTTATGTATGAAACATGATGTTTCTACATTGGAGTTGGTGATCTTATTAAGACCTCATGTTTAGCTTTTTATTTTGCAATTTTGGTTTATATGTGTCTTATCATTGAAGAATATACATAAATATTTAAGAAATACACCTACGGGATCACACTGATGTTTTGCTTTTGTCTGACTTCCCTACATTTTATTGCATGTACTGTAATTTGATATCTCCAGAAATACTTAAGCATGTAAAATACTCTGTGTTTATGGATTTTAGATTATCTCCCTCATGAAAAGAGGAAGATAATTCTCTGAAGGAGAAGAAAGCAGTTCAATCATTTTAGCATTTAGAACGTAATAACAGCAATAAGAATTTGAAATTGTTGTAATAACTTAATATTTTATAGTTGATAAAAAGAAACCAACACAATGTAGACACAGTGTGAGAAACCAGAGAATGCTGTACAATGTCATGTCCTGGAATTTACAATTTTTGCTCCTTGTTACCATTCAGTTATAATCATGTTGTTGGTACGCTGTCTTTTAGGAGCAGAATGTCTTCCTAGACTCTGTGTGTATTTACATGTTTTTCTACTGTCTATGCAAGAATAACCTTCACCCTTAAAAGCAGTGGTACAGGCCTCACTATAATGACTCATTGCTTCATGGTGTTACAATAACTCTGGTTATTCTATGCCTAGGAACTGGAAACTGAGAGTGAAATACTAACGATATAGAACTGGGATATTTAGCCAACCTAGACAAAATGGGCAACAACACAGTGTATATATATGTATCACACAACGCATATCTATATACAAACACACAGATTTCTCTTCATACATATGAGTCAAATGGATTTCATGATAATGTGCATGTAGTATAAAAGATTTTCTACCACTGTGCGGATGCTTCTTTTGCAAATGCCCCAAATGGGTCATCACAAAAGCAGTTTACTCAGTGACTGTTTGTAAAAGCCTGTAAGTTCTTTCTACTTAACAGATTTTACACACGTTACTGCAGGAGTTTAAAAAGTTACTTTTCTATAATCATTTGCCTGTTACATCTGAATACTTTAGGTAATAGTCTGAACCTTGCCCAGCTTACACCCAGAGCAGCTATAGTTTTTAAGATAAAATTCCGTAACTAGAAAAAGGAAGATTTCTTTCTTGGGCGTTTTCAAGCTAGTCCCTTTGCCACCAACAGGAAATAATTTCTGATGTTTCAAAAATGTAAGAGTTTCCGTATTCTTATCAAACATAGCTATCTACTCCAGGATCTGGCTTCTGGGATTCATCAGCAACAGAGATCAAAAAATAAAACAGTAACTGCGTATTAGAAATAACTTTTAAAAAAAAAAAAAAAAACAAAAAAAACCCCACTGTTGCCTTTTATTCAATGCTACAGAAGAAAATATGGGCAATTAGTTCAGCTTGGGAACCATGGTCTAATATTTTCAAGCAACTGTTGCTTCTAAATCTATTATCTAAAGGTATTTGTCTATTTTTACATTCCATCTTAAAATAAGCAATTTTTATATAGTCTCATGCTTGTTTAATCTTTATTTCATCCAATCTGAGTTGTTTTAGCAGAACTGAAATGATATGTTTTTCATCTTTAAATTCTAATGTCTTAATGCTAGTGTCTGTTTTATTTGAAATATGTGTATTATCACACAAATAGAAGTAATACAGCAATCTAGCAGATTTATCTATTGTTACTTGAGTTCCTGTAAGAATAAAACAGAATAGACTACTTCAGTTGGAAGGGACCTACAACGATCATCTAGTCCAACTGCCTGACCAATTCAAGGCTGACCAAAAGCTAAAGCATGTTATTAAGGGCATTATCCAAATGCCTCTTAAACACTGACAGGCTTCGGGCATTGGCCACCTCTCTAGGAAGCCTCTTCCAGTGTTTGACCACCCTCTCAGTAAAGAAATGTTTCCTAATGTCCTGAACCTCCCCTGGTGCAGCTTTCAACCGTTCCCATGCGTCCTGTCACTGGATCCCAGGGAGAAGAGATCAGCACCTCCCTCTCCACTTCCCCGCCTCAGGAAGCTGTAAAGAGTAATGAGGTCGCCCCTCAGAGTCCTTTTCTCCAAAGCCCGAAGTCCGCAGCCGCTCCTCACAGGACATTCCTTTCCAGCCCTTTCACCAGCTTTGTTGCCCTCCTCTGGACGCATTCGAGGACCTTAACATCATTCTTGAATTCTGGGCCTCAGAAATGCACACAATACTTGAGGTGAGGACGCACCAACGCTGAATCCAGTGGGATAATCACCTCTTTTGACCAGCTGGTTATACTGTGTTTGATGCACCCCAGGATGCAGTTTGGCCTCTTGGCTGCCAGGGCACACTACTGACTCATATTGAGCCTGCTGCCAACCAGCACCCCCAGACCCCTTTCTGCAGGGCTGCTCTCCAGCCACTCCTCTCCCGATTTATACTTGTGCGCGGCATTACTCCATCCTAGATGAAGAATCCAGCATTTGGACTTGTTAAATTTCATCCCATTAATCACGGCCCAATGCTCAAATCTATCTAGATCCCTCTGCAAGGCTTCTTGTCCCTCAAGGGAGTCAACAGCACCTCCCAGTTTGGTATCATCAGCAAACTGTTTTGTTCCTTACGTTTCTACAAGTTCCAGTAGAGATTAGGGACTCACTTCCCTGCACTGTGGACTACACCTCCAAACATCCCCAAACCCTTTTTACCCTCCTTCCAAGATACTTAGTAGAGGCACTATTCTTTTTCTAATACATAATATAGTACTGAGGGAAAAAAGAGTTCGTTATGTGAGGGTGTAAAATTCCAAACTTGGCAGGCACACTGCCTCAAAGTACTGTTAATCAGGTGATTAATGGCACCTCCTGTCTGTGGCACTATCAGCTTCCCCCTCAAAACAACTTTGGAACCCAATGGCTGCCCTTCTCCCTCAGAGGTGCAAGAGTCTGACTTGCTCCTGTGCAAGGCAGTGACTCCAGCCTGTCCTAGGCATCAAACATTAGTGCCGCTAATAACATTAGGGCACTAATGATGCCACAGTCAGAGGGTTCACCCCTCCTCCTGGGCCTCAGAGCAGCTATAGCTGCGTGAAGGGCGATGCACTTTATTGTAAATTCTTCAGAAGAGTACAGCAACTGAGTTAACTAGAGAAAATTCACAATTTGTATTGAAGTGTACTGGAGTTTTATCACCGGGGGCAATGTATTCTGGAAAGCAAATGGCTAAAGTTTTGTTAAACAAAGCGATGTGATATCAATTGGGTTCACTTACTGGTAAACAGATGTATTTTTCAAAAGTTGACATCTCTGGCTGTCTATCCTTGTCTCAATCAAGCAGTAACATATATTTGTCTAGCAGTAGATTTTGCTAATGTTTATGCTACTTAGATCTGAGAAATCTCATATTCAAGTGGTATCCTAGATGTTGATTTCTAAAAGCATAAGCTCTTGTTTCTTAATAGCTCTTATTAAAAAAATCTATTTTGAAACATTTTTTGTATTTTCAGTTGCAAATTTTATTTTATGGGTTCAGAATCAGAAACTTCTTAGAATTTCCTTAAAATTCAGAAATACTAAGCTGGCTGTAAGTTTAAACAAAAAATAAATCTTAAGCACAATTCCATATATCATATGAAATACTGTTTTCCAGGGTACAAAAGGCAAGCTTTAAAGAGAATGCCAAGGAGATAAATTAAATCATTTATTCATCTAAAAGGTGGCAGTTGTAGCCTGGAAAAATTAGCATGCATATATACAATGCAAATTCATTTTTACATCTATTTACGTTCACATGCATTTACATTTACATTCAGATAGATGATTCATCAAGCATTTTCCTTCTGCCAAGTATGTTGGGAAAGTTGAGATGAAAATAACCAAAGTACAGCTAAAAAAAGGTATAGTTTTTGTGCTACCTGGCTATGATGGTACACAGGTATTTTTTTTCTGTCCCTTGGGAACTGCTGTCTTTAGAAGCATGAAATGCGCATGTTCTCCACTTGGTTGATTCCTGAATGTATTTATTCATAAATATGGTGTATTGACATTACTGTACACTCACAGAGGTGTCTCATTTTGGATTACTGCATATGGTACTATACTGTAGCTTATATACTTCAGAGCACACAAAATATCTACAACAGGCCACTGCAAGATATAGGAGGATAAAGTAAAAACTTCAATAATTTGCTTTAGGAGGGGTAGTAAGTTAGCTTAACTTACATAGTGGTTTTCATCCAGCTTGCACTAGGTGTTTATTCACAAATCTTCTTTCAGCTGAAGCTGTGTCAACTGAAGAAGATCTATACACGAGTCACTGCCTAACACCTCCCTGCTGGAAGTCAGATTCCTATACAGGTGCTCTCTAACATGTTCAGTGAAAATGACTGATGTGAGCTGAAGCAGTGACTTGCATGTCTCTGTCACTCATTGATTCGGGAACGTTTGCAGGAGCAGCTGAGCCAGCAGCTCGCCAGGGGCCATACCCTCCATACCCTCCAGCAAGGTGAAGCAAGGAAAAGAGACGGAAGACCAAAGATGCTAGCTGAAGAAAATGTATGAGCAAGTCCCACCAGTTCAGGTAGAATCAGTTGTCACCACCAGCAGACTATGAGACTAGCGTAAAGGTTTAAGAATAGGTACTGTGCTGGTTTTGGTTGGGATAGAGTTACTTTTCTTTATAGTAGCTAGTATGGGGCTATGTCATTTTGTCATATTGTCAGGCATTGGAACAGGCTGCCCAGGGAAGTGGTTGAGTCACTATCCCTGGAGGTATTCAAAAAGCGTGTAGACAAGGCACTTCAGGACATGGTTTAGTGGGCATGGTTGATGGTTGGACTTGATAATCTTAAAGGTCTTTTCCAACCTAAATGATTCTATCATTTTATGTTTTGGATTTGTGACCAAAACAGTGTTGATAATGCCAAGAACTGCTGAGCAGTGCTTACACAGAGCCAAGGCCTTTTCTGCTTCTCACCCCACCCCACCAGTGAGTAGGCTGGGGGTGCACAAGAAGTTGGGAGGGGACACAGCTGGGACAGCTGACCCCAACTGACCAAAGGGATATTCCAGACCTTATGACATCATGCTCAGCATATAAAGCTGGGGGAAGAAGGAGGAAGGGGGGTATGTTCAGAGTTATGGTGTTTGTCTTCCCAAGTAACTGTTACACGTGATGGAGCCCTGCTTTCCTGGAGCTGGCTGAACACCTGCCTGCCGATGGGAAGTGGTGAACGAATTCCTTGTTTTGCTTTGCTTGCATGCACGGCTTTTGCTTGACCTATTAAACTGTCTTTATCTCAGCCCACGAGTTTTCTCACCTTTACCCTTCCGATTTCTAACCCCCATCCCACTGTGAGGGAAGTGAGTGAGTGGCTGCATGGTGCTTAGTTGCCGGCTAGGGTTAAACCACGACAGGTAACCCAATGAATATCCCTGCCTCTTCAGCAGTATGTCTGCATGACATTCTACAGGAAAGCACAAGCCAGGTGTAGGCTGGCTGTGGAACATCCTGGTACAGTCAGGGGGTCACTAAAACTTAACATGAGAACAGGAACACTGTCTGGATTTTAAGCCTGAAGACCATGAAATCATCTAAGTTACTTAAAATAAAACAGCCATGTAATTTTATGCCTTTTTCTGCAACCTGTGGTTAATAACCTGCATCACTGAATAAACCGCACTGTCATGGCCTTGTGTTACAAACATTTGAAGAAAAAGAACGATGAAGAGTTCAGTGCTTATTTGGCCATTATGTTAAAATGTGTTCCTGCTTTCTCAATCAAATGTCTGGTTTTAACTGCCATTCACTCTTCTTCTATATGCTGTCACCGTCCACATCAAGAGCCATTTAGTGAGGATGGTAACACACTGTGATCAAATTTCTCCTTGATCTTATTTTTATTAAGCTAAACAAACTAAGCTTATTAGTAATCTTCCAGTGAGAAACACAGAACAGCCTGTTTGACGCTCTCCTGCATCCATTTTTTCAATATCTTCTGATACAACAAATATTAAAAATGCAAAATATAGGACTCCTCCCATCCTGTAGGTTTGCATCTAAAATCCCAATGTACAGAAAATATATCACAGGCAGAGTGAATGGCCACAGAACAACGGTTTATCAGGCTTTCTGTCTGTTTCAGATTCTGAAATAAGCTTTTAAACTGGAGACATTTTTTCCACTCATCTACTTTCTAAAGCTATGACTGGGAGACTGGGTCATATATAAGCTATAGTGATAAGCGTTTTATGGATGTATAATTACATTGTTTAATATAAAATTATAAAAATCAAGCACATGGGGTGGATCATTCTGAAGTTGGAACACAGAAGTGCCATTTAGAATGAAGACTGGGATCATAGGCTCATTGAAATCAATAGAAAAAATCCTGTTGAATTCAGTGGACTGAATATTTAGCATTTCTGATTTCCCAGAGAAGTGTTAACAGCAAAACAATTATTTTTTTCAGGGTTTTTTTGTCCTTATTGTGCTACATAAGAATGTAAGAATGTTCACAGATTTGTCAAAAAAGATAGACATTGAATACGGACGACGGAAACTCACCATACACATACAAAACCCTATCATTTTACCTGCAGACCCTTTGTAGACAATTTGAAATTATAGGCATTACTAATATAGAATACTGGTTTTGCCACAAAGGTGCTATGCAGGCTGCAGCACTGGGAATTTTGTGTAATTTTTCCTGTTAGGACCTCTGCTTTTATGGCAAAATTAATTCAGCATAGCATTTCTCTTCTTAGCTCTTTAAAATGGACATTGTTATTCCTACCAGATTATCCTATATAAAGTGATTTGATAATATGTACTAATTTTCAAAATGAATTAGCTGAGCCATAAAGGCTGATTATAATTAAGTTGTTGCCATTCGATTCTGAACCAAGCTCCAGAAATACATCAGAATTTTTTCCAATAAGTCAATTTTTATCCCATAAGCCAATTGACCCAAATATTTTCTTTTCCTTTAATAAAGGTGTAGTCCTGTTTTAATCTCTTAACTACACACATTTCGTATGAAGGTGTGAAAATTCTAGACCACTGATAATATGATGTGTCTCTTGTTCCCCCAACAAGAAAAAAGAACACCTGTATGACTTCAGAGCCACAACACTGAATCATTTGGCAAGACATCAAACAGAACAGCATTGTTTTCATTTGCTATTCATTTATGTGCTGCCAAAACACATTCTACTGCTTTTAAAAAGTGCCGCACTGATTACCACTTCCAAAGAAGATTGCATTTCTACAGGTGATGAGCTCTGCTTCATCGCCTCTGTCAAAAATGAACACTTGCATTGTTAATACTCTCTCTCATAGGTTCTAAAACACATAAAGGGGTTTACAAAGTTTGTCAAAAATACGACTAATATTATTTAAGTGGTAGTTTTTGTTGGTATAATAAGATCTAGTAAGTTTAACCTAAATAGCACCTAGGCAGGTGTTGATGATGTAATTTTCTAGTTTTCTAAAAGACTGTGGGTCTGAGACAACTATGACTGACATCAACATATAACTTATCAGTGCATTTTCAGTCAAGCCCAGAAAAGTCTTTCCAAACAAGCAAGATTCTTATGTGTGTGAATGGATCCATTTTATTTGTATGACTGAAGTTGTACATGGGAATTGGTCATTTGGTGAACTGAGCCTTCAGCTGTCAAATTTTCTGACTAGTCACATTTTCAGAACTTTACCACAAAATCCATTTTCCTATACATAAATTAAGATTATTCAGACATTCATAGCTATGCACCTACATAACTTGCAATTACAGTATGCCGATGAATTTTTGGACTCGTTAGGGTGGAATCTGCCCATCACACTCCCAAAGTACAGGGCATCTGCCTCTTGACTAAAGGCTTAATGTTAAGAAGTATCAATTGAATAAAATTAAAATACAGCATTTCAACACTAATTTATACATTGTAGCTGTAAGTCATTTCCATGAGTAGACTTAAGTGAATCTTATTATAAAGCAGGTGTAGCTTTCATGGCTAGATTATGTCATTTGGGTCAAAGCAAAGAATATGTCAGTGAACAAACTGCTATGACATACAGAGCACCAGGAAGGATTTGTGATGAAGCATAAAATAGGTTAGTTACAAAATTTAATAAACAATTCAGTAACTGAGGTTTTCCATCTAAAACACTTTATGCAAAACAGGCAACATTGTGAAACAATGAGATATGTCTTTTCAGAACAGGCCTTCTTTTGTTTTCTTTTAAATTAAAAAAATAACTTACAAAAATGCATTGCTTCCATGGACTTATGAAAGCTTTTCCTGAATGCACATTTTGTAGTATGAAACAGGACAGAAAAACCATGTAGTTTCTCAGTCCAAGCTTGTCCAAGATTCTTAGCAAGACTTTCAAAGTGTGAGGAAGACATTATGAAATGGTGCCATAAAAAGCTGTCTTAGGTGGTTTACAAAATTAACAAAGTTATGATTCTTGCCCTACAGAGTTTCTAATCTTTGAGACAACCAAGTATGAATAGCAATGGGGGAAGAGAAGACAAAGATTACAAAGAGAATTACCATGTGGTCTCTTTGCCACAATATGTTTCCAGCTGCCTGAACTACATTGCTGTAATATGTGAAAATCTATAATGCTTTTATTTTTCAACAGGGTTTTGAATAAGAGCCAAAATTTGTACATTCATCACATAAAGCTGGTAAAGCAAAACAACTTAGCAGAGATTGATCAAATTGAAGTAATCTAATTTCTTCCTACTAGTTAGGTGGCTCTTGAATTTTAACAGAATCTCACTGCCATTTTTATGTGAATCAAAAGTTCAGAACATATGCAGAGACAAACAAAACCCACACCAAAACATGTGCTAGTGCAATTCCTGTAAATGCAAACTTTGCACAGTTGTTTTGAAATAGAAACAAGTTGGCCATTTGAATTGGGGTTTTTTTTTTCATAAAATGTTTGTTCTTCTACATAGATTTCATCAATGGCAGTGACCTGTAGTAGGCAGCATTGATCCTTCAGTTGTTGGAAAATGGGAAAATATAATAATAGAAAGAAAACAAGTTTTTACATATGCCTTTTGTATGTATCTCTGTCCTCCTGCAACCTGCCATTATACTTCAATTCCAACTGATGCCTCAGGATCCCTAATCCTAAAGATACCCAAAATAGAAAGTAATAATGGACTATAGCCATTTCTAAGTATGTTACAAATTCAACTTCATGTTCTTGTGATTACTTTGATTAGTCTACAGTTCTTCTGTAGATCTTAGTTACTATCCATTGCTTATGCTAACAGCTTTAGTCACCCCAAATAATTTGTTAAAATATTCCTTTTTATGAAGCTTCTTGGGCAATAGGTACAGTTCTCAGAATCATTCTTCATTTAGCATTATAGACTTGCAACAAATCACTGAATTAAAATAAAAGATTGGGTGGTGAAATACTGTGCTCACTAAAATTAATGACAAACTTCAGCCACTTAGAATTTTATTTAGAGTATTTGTATTGGATATGCAGATTATTTAGTAGGCTCTTTTATCTCTCTATTGTACTAGTGTAATTCTAAAATTCATGTTTTCTGTAAATACATTAATGAAAACAATGTTCTATTTGTGTACGTAGTTAAACTGCATATTTAGACCTGATTTGCTCCTATCATTTCAACATAAAACCAAGTAAAAACTACATATACTAGAGTATCATTGAAGATTAGCTTAAATACAGTCAAAATACTTTTTTTTGACTAAAATCTTCATGTTTTTATTAAAAAGTCAAAGATTTATTCAAGAGACAGATAGTTTCTATCAAAAATAGCTGAAAACACAGTCTTGTTTAAAACAACGTTGCAAGAAAATTTCAGCCAGACAACATAATAGCATAATTGTACTCATCAAAAATAGATATGCACAAATGCAAGCAGAGCATGTCCACTCAGAAAATAATCTGTTTTGGACAAATCTAACAACCAAAGTTTAACAAATGTTTTTCAGAAATTTAGGGTTATCTATTAATTTCTACAGCAAGCTCACTTACACAGAAACACTCAGATCAGTACAAGCAGAACTATTTATCCCACACATGTAATGAATGGTTTTGGGGAAACTACTTTTTATTAACTGTTATAAGCCAAAAATAGGATCACAGTCACAGTATCAGGGTTCAAATCTAATTTCCCTAAAACATAGTATGCATCTAGATGTATTCATCAGAAATGTTGAATGTCAGAGCCTACCCTAAGGATTTTTCTTCTGGGACCTACCCAAATGTGGATGCAGACTCTTCTCCTGATCTGTTTTGGCCAGCTGTTTTCACAGAGTTTCAGACTAAGATAAAAGAAAACTCAACGGAATAGATGACCTCATGAGATTTCCACTCCTCAGGGTAGAAGCCTACTAAGAGCAGTTTATGATATTTCCCAGCTGTCAAAGTCATAAGGAAAGCCTTGCATTAACTAATTTAATATAATATAAACAAGTACCCCCAGACTCCATTGACTTGGCCAACATCAAGTTTGCATTTAAAGATCTTCCAAAAAACCAAAATCTGAGTTTATTTTCCACAGATCTATGTGTGCAATGATTCTACAAAATATACACTTTACAGAAAACTTTTCACGTTTCTTTCCAGAATACATCTGGTTTTATTAGCTGAGTGTGATAATAGAACTGTGTCAGTTTTCAGGTTTCTAGCATTTAAACCAAATATTTTTGTTCACAAGGATGGGAGCTGCTCCGTCGGATATTTCTGTGGCAGGTGGCAGCCTGCTTTCTTTCAACACACACCATGCATGCATTCATTAAAAAAAAAAAAAAAAAAAGAGAAAGCACTGAATAAATTCCAATTTGGCATGATTATGTGATGTGTGGCCTTGTGTGCATGGAAACTCTCACCTATTAGCACTTGCAGTTTTAGTATCATGTAATTATATTGATTTTTTTGTCAAGTCAGTTTTAAACTATGTCTTTGAGGTAAAAGGCCAGTGCATTAATCCACTGTGGTATTTATTATTTAAATACTAATCAAGAGGTCAATTAATGTTTTCATTGCTTTTGTAAATGAGTAATGGAGTACTGCTCAGAGCTCTTGGGAGAGTCTACTGTTAAATAGGAATCTGATTTCATTCCTTTCAAATGGCTCTAAATGTATTTATTATGCAGCTCTTTTACCTTCTAGGTAGTGAGTGGAGTATTTCACTTGAACTCTAAACCCTATACTGCATATCTGAAAGCCCAAGCTTCTCAAATATGCTAGGATTTTAGTTCCGTTCTTCAAGTCTGTATCTATTTTGCAATAAAAGGGTATGATGAATATACAGCTGATTTAATTGTAAGAATGAAAGTATCTCCATGTACCAGACATGAACTAGGAAGTTTCTATTTGATTCATATTATCTACAATATTGAATAGAAGGGGAATTAAGTTGGCAAGGGATGATTAGCCACTTTGCTAAAATTAATTCATGTGTATGGAAAAACAGATTTTGATATATACATTCCTAAGTTTACTAAACACCTATATAAGCTCTGTTTTGCCCCACTCATTAGTGATAATATTATCTAATGCATTTTGTGTTAAAGCCAGACTTCCAGTTCCTTTATCCTATGGGAGTCAGGCTTGAGCAGCTACTTCGTCACATAATGAAACTCCACACTGCTCTAAAGTGATCATGGTGTAACGTACTTCTCATGGTTATCTGTTTCATTATAAACTCTAAAATTTTCCTGGCCCAAAAGCATGCTGGCTATCTCAGCTAGGAGCAGAGATGCCAGATGTCAGGATAGGAAAGGACTGGTTCAAGATCTTCATCCTAGCACAATCTTGCTCACTGTCTCTCTGGGATCTGTTACTTTTCACTCTATTTTCTTTTGTCTCTTGTGCAAAGTGGAAAAATCACATAAACAGCGAGAAAGACACTGTCATATCAGTTTCTATGAAGAATATATAGAACTGTTTTAAGAAGCAATAGTTAATTTCTTCCTGCTGCTGCTGCATTTGGGAACAAGGTTGATTCACCAGCTAAAATCTGATTTCATTACTGCCTCTAATGTTATACAAGCAAGGCAGAGCTATAGACATAGCCTAGAACCTCTTATATTGTTCAAATGCATTCTTCAGGTTTGGTCTCTAGTATTATGTAGACTGATTGGGCAGTTAGAGTGGATTTTTTTTTTTTTAATCTAAATTAATAACAATAAGTAATGGCAAGCAAAATACGTTTCACTGTGACATCTTAGTGATTAAAACTAGTTTTTAAAATGCCATAGAATACAGTTTAGAAGCCATCAGTACTATATTGATAAATAACACAAAAAGAGAAATACATACCTATGAGAGAGTTTGGGAATAATTTTAAGAATTTTAGACCCTCAGAATATAAGCTTTGCCCCAATAGAGAGGAGAGTAGGACCCAAGCATGACCATTAAAAAAGAAATGGAAAAAAACACAAACACTGAAGAATAAGAAACATGACTGAGCTCTGTACTTCTACTGAAAGAAAACAGAAAATTTTCTTCATGTACTTTGTGTAAATCAAGCTCTTTTACTTAAGTCAAGTTGCAGACTGTCTGCCTCTTCTTTGACCTTGCTCATCTAGTCCTCATCTCTGATGTACGAAGTGAGAAGCGAGGTGCTGAAATGCAAATAGGACTACAAATGAGGATCACGTATGTGCATGTGATGCTAGGACCTTCAAAGAGGCTCTAAAAGCAAATCTACTACAGAAATCCAGCATTACGGCTACTCAAGACAGGCATGCACTCAAGACAACCAAGTAGGTTGCGTATCGCTTGGTAGAGGTAGTTAACTGACAATTCTCCACATCCATTTGAAGAAGGGTGCTCAATAATAGGACTTTATATAAGGGATGCAGCTTCTTCACTGTATGGCTGACTTTTTTTTTTTTTTTTTTGCATTGGACTTTTATCTGGAACTGAAGCTTTGAAGTCTAGGGTCCTGCTGTCAGGGCTTATTTCCTTTATTGGCTCTTGCTCCGTCTCAGACTATGGCAATATAAAAATTGAAACTGGCAATTTTTCATTACTAATATATTTTTCATAGTTTTTGAACTTTATATTCAAAGGTTTCTTCTCACAGGAAAAGAAAATCACGTTTAGTTTATATTACAGTAACACCCAGAAGCTTAGTTTGAGCCAACTGCAATGATGCTCTTAAAAAGACAAGTTCTGCTTCAGAGGCCTTACAGTTTTATATTATTTCTAACAGTTCTATTTCTGAGTGTGCTGAGCACTTAGCCAAGATGCAGCCTGACGGATGAGGTTCAGAATATGACTACTGCTAATTAGCAGCTATTAACAACTGAAAAGATGCATGTAGTACCAATGCTTCAATGCCAACAGAGAGAAGGGCTTCCTACACGAGGAAAGGTTATTCATAGGGTTGCACTGGTTCCCGAAGCAAGTCTACTGTTGTTGGCACCCATGCTGTAGGGACAAAGATCTTATCGGCTGTATACAGACACTAAGCCATCCTGACAGATGGCTTCTGTTGTAGGTAGAGCATGTGTGTTGTATGCAGTATGTTAGGGCAATGATGCCCACTTCGGACAAGTGAAGTGTCTGCATTACCTTGATTTTCCACACTGCCACTACTGACTCAGCTCTGAAATCAGAGCTTTTAAAAAGTCATTTTAAAAAACCTGCTCATACAGAGGTTTTCAGTATTCTTGGACTTTGCAGAGAGCTTGAGAGGTAAGAAGGGTAACAGTAACGACAATCCCATCACCACCTTTAATCCTTCAGCTAGAAGAATCCAGTGGCATGAGCCAAAAATTTTTTGGTAGGCCTGCCAAGGTTTGTAAATATGTCAGCAAGGAGAGGAAACTCTGCGATAGTCCCTGTGTTTGAATGAAAAGCACATGTGTGGACAATTGAATCTCTAGTGCTTTCAAGTGAGAGCTTTCTGTCTAACTGCTGCTGTACCGTGGCAATGTAGTTTTATATACTGGAGGTGTTTTAGCTACATGTACTTACTTCCCAGTAAGAAACAGTACTTTACTGAAAGCATTTCTCAAATGACAGCAAACCAACTGTTTTGTCATGAGGTCGATTCTTGACATTTTGTCTATATACCTGCTTCACAGCAGAGAGTAACATAATGCTCCTGGAAAAAAAAAAAAAAAAAGTCCCTGAAATTGAGAATGGGAAAGTTATTATCCTTAGAACGATGACAATTTTAGCTTTCTTTCAAATTACAAGTAATCGCGCAGTGTCATCAATGATGAATAATACATGACTAGTACAGCACATGGCATGAGAACAAATGGTTTCCTGAACAGCCAGATCAATGAAGCCTGGTTCATTGCCTCCTCTCCCAGCATTCACACTGCCACAATTTCTTGCTCACTCTTCTCATGATCTCTACATTGTCCGCACTGTAATGCACTATGACCAGTTCTCCCACAGTCTTCCTTGCACACCGTAATATCTCAGCTTTCTCCTGCGTCTTCTATTTACCATTTTGGAGATGTTGACTGGCCAGGAGTCAGTCCATGCTTGTAGGCATTCCGCAGCTACATATCTCTTAATTTGTCAAGCCATCTAAACAGAATGGGACTTGCCATTTGGAGAAAACAATAGGATCTTTCTCCTTTGTCAAATTTAGTTGACATTCAAATGCTAAAAGCAGGGTTGCGGTCACAGACATTTTGTTCACGTAGAAGCGCAGACAAATAAAGACTGCTTTTGCCCATATATCTAAAATATTGATACTATTCTGATGTATTATCCTACCTTTGAAGCAAGTACTGCATCCACTTTTTTTGCTACTTAACATTTCATGTTAACATTTTATTGACTCCAAAATGTCTGATTATTATGGTTTATGTTCTGTACAGAAGCACTCCGTGACCCTCTTCCTTCGCTTTTCAACAGAGATTTACTAGTAAAGGCTGAAGTGCATAACAATGTTAGGGAGGCCTCATGATTTCCAGTATATCATGCTTCTGAGCATTTATTCTGTTTTCATTACTTAACTGTGCTTTCTAAAATGTCTGTCATTTATCAAAATATAATGTACCTTTAATAAATACTATCATTTTTATTATATTTAGTCCAATGCGTAGTATTTGCAACCATCATTTAAAATCGGAGTTTCCTTCAGTAGTATGAATATGAGAGGGTCTTTCCTGTTCAGTTGGAATTATATAGATCATAAATTCAAGAAAAAACAGAAACAACTGTGATCGAATTAAATTGTGAAACACAACCTTCTTATGAACCCTTGTAGTTCATTGCTTGCGGAACTCAGTGCTATTTAACTAGAACCCAAGAGATAGTATTCTAGAGACAGAATTAAAAGCTCCTTACTGTATACCTTGCTGTGGAATGTGATACTGTATAAAACTTAAAACATCATTAGGTTGCTGGTAGCTTGTTGAAGTCAATAAGGATAGAAGATGTTTTCTGATGTTTGTTTCACTTGAGAAAATTATTCTTGCTTTGTATTGATTCATTCTGATATATAGTAGCAATATCATGAAATGTTCTAGTCTCTGAGTTCCAAACATAGGTTATTTGGGAAATGTCATATATTTGTCTTACCATTTTATGTGATTATCTATGAAAAGCATATCTCGTATTTTTAATATAAATAGCCAGGCATTCTCCATCCACTGTAACAGCTTCATTGCTGAAACAAAATGTAAATCCATTTGTTCTGACATATGAAGAAACAATACTTGTTTCATCATTGATTTCTGTTTATGTTTACAGTTCATCAATGGAAATGTATTTCTGTAATGCCGTCATCTGTGAAATTCAACATGTTTTAATCCACAACTTCATTTGTTTAGTGTTTTGGACCAATAACGTGCGTACCTGTCTTGTAATGAAGAGGAAGTGTGAAAACTAGCTACTCTAAAACCTTATTCATCTTACATAAAGGTTATTTATTTAGGTATTTATAATTTGCCTTTCATATTTTTATACTTTTTCCTAACAAAAGCCTGTATTTTAGGAGGGAGAAACCTTATTTAATCTAAGACAAAAATGTTACAGTTTACTATACCAGTTAAACAGATTGCTGGGCATTCATTCCTCTCTACTTTTAGAGGTCGTTAGAGGAGTAGAGAACTGGTAGCTGCAGAGTAAATGAGATGTTCACTGCTTGAATCAGATAACTAGTTAGTCTTAATATTTGCACACCTACCTCGGTAGAATTCCTACTGATTTAAATCCAACTAGACCTATTTCCACTAGTTTCCCTACAGAATATATTTGAAGAAGAGGGGTGGAGTTCGGCAGAGGTCAGATCCACAGCTAGGTGGAATTCTAGGCATGGATCCATATAAATCTTTATAAGGCTTAATCCTTGCTTTAAGCAGTACTGAGTAAAGGACTGGTAATCAAAAGCAATACCCCTGAATTGCTGGCCACTGTGAACTGAACCACATCTTCATAAACAATTGTGAATTCATTTGTAACTCTATAGGTTAGAATAATCAATATAAACGGGACCACAGCATTTAGTAACATGCATGCAACATTTTAGTATGGAATAATTCAAGACAGCACTCAGCAAAGATCAACAGGCCAGATCTAACTAAATTTACCCATGCCAAAGGGGGTCTTTAATGAGATTTGGATCCTGTGTAATTAACTTTTGCCAAAATAATGTTTCATTTACTGGCATTTCATACAAATCATAATGATTACCCAAAGATGTAAAAAATTATATCCCTGTATTCAGTGTTCTAGTTTTTCAACTGCATGAAAAAGAAAAGAAAGCCCCAAAAATTTTCATGAGAAATCCTTGTATTCTTATTTTTAAGCGGTAGGTAATAATACAATCCCTTCAATACTCCCCTCGTTTGAATACAATTAAAATCTCTAGGGAGATCATTTAAGAAAATAAATGATATAGAGCTACCACGTAAAAATCAGAATATCCTGAATGGGTTTTTTGAAAGACCTTTTTGATACATATCAGGTGTTACAGTAAAATCTCTTTAGTGAATTAGAATTTTCCATCATATCACACCAAGAGCCATACAATGTGGAACAAGAAAATATTATACTTGATTTTGTACTCAAGAGGAATTTCTATCTATAAATCAGAAATTGACTGAATTCAATACATATACCAGGTACCTTTGGGGAACATAAAGCTGTGAAATGTAGTTAGAGCGTAGTCGTACAGTTAATTTCTACTATTTTAGTATTATATTCCCAGGCTTTCATTAGATGGTCATTCTTTAAAGGAAATTTAATTGTTTCAAATCCCTTCTGATTCTTGCCTGTACATGAAAGGATGCATTGCAAATAAAAACAATTTCAGAATGACACAAAGTCTGTGCAGGAAGCTACTGCTTACTGCTTTTATTCTGTGACACTTTTTTGGCTTCTTATTCGAATATTGTGTATTTAACCATTTAGTTTCTGTACCATTTCTTTCTTATGCCAGAGGAGGCTGAATTAAAGTCCATTTAAAATTAGTAGTTGTATCAAACATAGGTACTTTAAATTAGAAAGAATACATATAGGCAATTATTCTCAGATTATGTAAGTATTGAAGGCACACTGGCCTAATTTTTTTGCATCCTTAGGTTTTGCTGAAAGACCTTTCAGTGCTAAAGCACTGAAGGATCAGCTGCAGTGGGACTATTTTAAAGAACATTTATGTGGTATGTCCGTTTATGGTATTTAAAATGAAGACCAATAAAAATATGTTATTTTTTTATTTACTGAATGATATTAATTTAATACATTTAATGTTGTTCCATGTACATTTTTATATTTTGATAAATAGTATTTAGTCATTTCGCATAACAACCTTGATAATGAAATGTATAAAATGTTATCTTAACATCATAGATAATATACTTTACTCAGTGTTTACTCAGATTATTCTCTTAATGCTCTTAATCAAGGAATTCATTGATTTGGAAAAGAAAATAAGGTATGTTATTGTTTTCATTTAGTATCTAATGTTAATATTAGAGATTTATAGACTCCATTTTAAAGAAAAAGTATCAGCTGTGGAGAAATTTTTTTCATTAATGTCCCAGGAAAGTAGTATTTGCTGTGCTAATGGCAGCATATTTTAGGTAAGTCTATTAATCTAATATCCTTGCCAGAATAAAGAAGAAAATTTGTAAAGAAAATAGAGGAAAGGGTCTACTGCTACATGTATGACAAAAACATCAGAGTAAGATTTGATTTCCCAAAAGAAGGTAATCTTTTCTACTTCTCTGAAAAACTATTTAAATGAGGTCTCATTAGCCTCAGTGGCTGGTGCTCAAGGTGTGCTGCCAGGTTTGCTAACCTTTTGATTAAATCCCCAGAGGTCTCTGACCTAGTTCTTCTGTGCTGACCATCTAAAATATTTTCTGATGCATACTGTTGTTAAGGTAGTCCCAGAACCAGTATAATTAGTGAGCCTTAAGCTATTTAGAGCTTGAAAAGGCAAGAAACCATTCATATGGAAACTCACACGCTTGATGTCTCTTCAGACGGAATCAACAATCATCAGTACAACCCTGGGAGCCTTTAATAGACCTTATAAGACTACCTTCCTATTTAACTCTCTTGCAGGTTTGCTTAAAAAATATTGAAGTTTATCAATAAAAGAAATTGTGAAGACAAGAATGGAGCAGAGTTGGATGTTATTAATAATGGTGCAAAGGAAGGACACGAGAAGTTGTAATTGTCAGTACTTTTTCAAAGGTAGTTGTTATTTAACTCTGTCGGGAATAGAAGATACTCACACACTATTAAAATATTTGAGTTTTGGTAGGTTTTATGTATACTGTAAAGAAGTAGTCATCTCTGACTAAAAAAGTTCCTCTGCGCTTTGTTTTGAGCAGTGTGCACCGAACCTTACAAATCATGCAGGTCAAGCTGTGGCTTGTCCATCAGTCTGATTTACAGCATCATGGAATGGTTTGGGTTGGAAAAGACCTTAAAGATCCATCTAGTTCCAACCCCCCCTGCAATGGGCAGGAACACCTCCCACTAGACGAGGTTGCTCAAAGCCCCATCCAACCTGGCCTTGGAACACTTCCAGGGATGGGGCATCCACAACTCCTCTGGGCAGCCTGTTCGTTACAGAGCACTGTGTTCTGAGTACTGACCTAAGAGCCCAGGAAACAGGTAGTGACTCAGTGGCAGCTAGTGTCTGGGAGCTCTCACTTCAGCTGAGACCAGCTACCCCCTTTATCTGCTGCAGTATATTTTCTGCATGTGCTCTTCTCCTCTCTGTTGTATCTGCTACCAACAGAGCTGCTTCTGAATCTGGGTTTGATGAGTACGGCTGGGAAGAGTACAGAAGGGAAAAGAGAGGAATGAGGGATGAGGGCTGGCAGGGACCATACAGCCCAACAGCAGGAAAAGCAAGATGGTAGCTCTGTGGTGTGCCAGCCCTCCCCCATTACCTTACATTGGACAGAGACCCTTGACTGAGAGCAAGAGTACAGGCCCAGGACTTATGCACTTATGGGCAGCATTTCTGGGGCTCTACCCCAAAATACAGAATCCCTCAGCTTAGAGCAATGCATGTGTGTTAGCGGGTGCTTGAGGAGGAGAAGGAAGCAACCCTAGTGCCTTATTAGCTCATCACTCCTTCCCACTTCTTCTGCTCTATATACATGGGGACGCGTAGAGAAGACCTCTTCTATGACCAGAGTAGTATACATGGTAAGGGGGCATAGAAGAATATGAAAATGTATTATGTCCCTTTATGTCTCAGGATGTTGAGGATAGGCAGTAATCTAGCCTATGGGTTAAGAAATTCTTTAACCAAGAAATCTGCAGTGTTACTTTTAAAGAAACACATATCAATACCTGTAAATCAGAAGACTGCATACAACATGTGTCATGTCATGGCTCTCAGTAGCTTATAACCAACTTTCTCATTGGACTTCTACTTGAATACAGAAAAGTACAGGAAACATTCAAACTGTTCCAGTCCTTCTCATTTTCATCCCTAGACTCTCATTTTCCTTCTATCCATACGATTTTCTTCCTTGCCTGCTTGTAGTGGCACTAAGAAGCCAAGCTTACTAACTCAGCAGGAAATACTGCCTAAATCATTTATAAAGAGCCCTTTTGCAGGGAAAAGGCCGGCTGATCACTTAGGCTCTTGTAACTCTCCACTGTTGCTCCATTACAGTAGAAGAGACAAGTGGCCAGTGGGTATTTGCAGTGCTTCACCCACTGATTTTTATGTAACACTTATTTAAAAATATTCCACTTACATGGAATATTCCACTTTATTCCAAACTACAGGTTATTTCACAAGAGAGGCTCATTATAATCCAAGTGCCAGACCTGACTGCGTACTCTGTGTGCATATGTTGCAATCAGGTGGTTTCAGAAGAATCCAGAATAAATTATTATTCCATTGATCTAATCTAGTAAAAGGATAAACAAACCCCACTGATTCTGAGATATGGAAAAGCAAATTCAGAAGAGGCTTTTATCTATTTATTTAAAAAAATTCTTGCAAGAGAAAGACTTTAAATTTAACTTTAACCATACTGATAAATGACAGATTTAAAATCCACTCTTTCTATTATTTGGCTGCTCTAACATAGTCCTGAAAGTATGTTCTTTACCCCTGCTGGAAAAGACAAACAAATAAGCAAGCAAAGAAATATAATTAAGAAGTGCTCCATACTTCGCAGGACTGGACTCTCCACTATCTTGGCAGAAAAAAGAAGGAGACTAAATTTCAAAAGCTGCTAGAGGACTTAGGATACTATGTTGTTCTAGTTGGACTCATGGCCTTAACTTAGTTTTTAGTCATTTTTTGAAATCTTCCCATGAATAGTATTTATTGGATCCATTGCTTGCTGAAGTAAATGCACTGTAGTTGGATGGGCACTGGATCAGTCTTACCGTGAACAGATGTGTTATGGCTAGAGGGAAATTAATTGTCCTGGTTTCAGCTGGGATAGAGTTAACTGTCTTCCTAGTAGCTGGTACAGTGCTATGTTTTGAGTTCAGTATGAGAATAATGTTGATAACACTGATGTTTTCAGTTGTTGCTCAGTAGTGTTTAGACTAAAGTCAAGGATTTTTCAGCTTCTCATGCCCAGCCAGTGAGAAAGCTGGAGGGGCACAAGAAGTTGGCACAGGACACAGCCAGGGCACCTGACCCAAACTGGCCAACGGGGTATTCCATACCATGTGACGTCCCATCCAGTATAGGAACTGGGAAGTGGGGGCGGGGAATCGCCGCTCGGGGACTGGCTGGGTGTCGGTCGGCGGGTGGTGAGCACTGCGCATCATTTGTACATTCCAGTCCTTTTATTATTGCTGTTGTCATTTTATAAGTGTTATCATTATTAGTTTCTTCTTTTCTGTTCTATTAAACCGTTCTTATCTCAACCTGCGGGTTTTGCTTCTTTTCCTGATTTTCTCCCCCATCCCACTGGGTGGGGGGGAGTGAGTGAGCGGCTGCATGGTGTTTAGTTGCTGGCTGGGGTTAAACCACAACATTAATATAGGCAGCAAAAGATTGTAGCGAATCATAATGTCTCACTATATTCAGTTCAAGCTGTGTCCTGACGGATGTACAACACTTTCTAACACAGCGCTACCCTGCCAGCACCACTGCAGAGCCTATCACAGGGACACAGTTTTAGGAATGCTAACTCGGCCATTTCAAACTGCATCACTTTGATACACTTGTCTGCCTAAATACAGCCATTCCGCTTTGATCAGGCTGCCAAAATAAATGTGTCATGATGCTTTTTCTTTATCTCAGTTCAGCTTCTGGACAGCAGATTTTAAGAGCATCTGCAGCTACAAAAAGACCTTCACCTTAATACAAGGACATTTTCCAACCAAATAAGTAGAAAACTCATAAAGATGCCATCTGGGTATTACAAAAGAATTCATTATTCAGATTTTAAAACTAGCTGCATCCACTCTTCAGAGAACTTTTATAGACCTATTAAGAAAGAGATCTCACCAAGTATATTCTTTCTAGGTACTATATTTACAGTCACGTGGGTTTAAAAAAAAATAAAATCACTTCTCCTCTCTATTCTGTTCTCCCCTGAGTCCCTACTCTCTTGATAATATTTGTAGCTGTCTTGGTTTGGATCGATATTCAGCATGTTGGCAAGCACAGAAACAAAGAGACAAGCTAGCCTGACACACTTGTGTGTATACATGTAAATAAGCTTACAATTAACTTATATTGAATTTATATATAAATTAATTTGTTTATAAAGCACTTAAACAATAGAAGTATAGTCTAACACATTTGTATGGCAAAAGAACATTCCTGTCAATAACAATAGAGCTCTACAACTCTAAGTTGTGCTCCTAGAAGAAAGAGCAAACAGCTCCTAATCTCTGTGGTGTTTTCTGTCTTTTTCTGGAAAGAGAAAGCCTCTGCATTCTGGAGTTTAAAGGCAACCAAATAACCTTGTTGTTCCTCACATCATATTAGTTTTTCAAGTAACATTTTTGGCCAAGAAAATAGTTAGCTTCAGGTAGGTTAAAAGCAACAAAGCTTTTGTTGTTGTTGTTGTTAAACTTCTTACATTACAGAATCACAGACTGGTTGAGGTTGGCAGGGACCTCTGGAGGTCATCTTGTCCAGTCCCCCTGCTCAAGCAGGGCCACCTACAGCTGGTTGCCCAGGACCATGTCCAGATGGCTTTTGAGTATCTCCAAGGATGGAGACTCCACAACCTCTCTGGGCAACCTGTGCCAGTGCTCAGTCAGCCGCACAGTGAAAAAGTGTTTCCTGATGTTCAGAGGGAGCCTCCTGTGTTTCAGTTGCCTCTTGTCCTGTCACTGGGCACCACTGAAAAGAGCCTGGCTCCATCCTCTTTGCACCCTCTCTTTAGGTATTTATATACATTGATGAGATCCCCGCCTGTTATTACAAACTTTAGTGAACTTCTAGCTCAGTATTGTCTATTCTTAATAAGCTAAAAAATGGCTCACTATGCTTATGTGCTGAAGTGAAGCCTCGATTATGACTGCCCAGCTATTAGCTATATGTTACAAATAATCTTGCTTGTTAAGAAAAATGCACACCTCCTTTACCTAAACAAACATTTCCTCTGAAAGCTCTTTGCTTCATTATAAAGCCTTCCCTACGGGATGCTTATGCTGTTTATCTGGCTTGTATACCTTTACAAGACCTTGAATTTTGAAGAATTTCCATCAGGGGCTGTCTGGAATCAAAACATTGTGATTATGTAGAATTTTAATTTTTTCCTCCAAATCTTCAATACAGTTTTGCAAAGCCCCCAAATGGGGAGGGGGGCAATCAAATGTTGACTGTGATATCTATATCAGCTCTATTTTTTTTTTTTTTGAGAGGGTTTATTTAATTTCTCATTGCATACTATTTGATTGTTTTGATTATGTTATGGATATAATATTATTAAGTAATTCTTAATAAACCTGGAAGTAGAAGTATTTATATTTATGCGTATAAATTTTGCATAAAAATCCAGTTATCCAATGGGTGATATTGTACGCCCAAGAACTGAAAATCATGTTGACAATAATTTGTGTGCATATTGTGCAACAATATTCACACTATTCCCACAAATTCCTACAGTATCTTTTCCAAATAAGCTTTCTTTCTACTTTATCCATTTGATAATGGTCTCGAAGGTATAATTAAACAGCTACAATTTTGGAGGAAAAAATAACCCCCAGGCCATTTTCAGCCTCCTGTGATGTACTTACTGTTCATTAAAAATGGTCTCTAAACTCTATGTAATACCTGAACATTGCACAGTTGTTTTTTCCAGAGAAACGGGCATCTTCCTCCCCCACCAGACTTTTATGCTAAATATGCCATCTGAGATCTTGTAAGAAATCCAGAACACTAACTTTTTAATCACTTGATCACTAAGTTCATGATCCTTTCACCTTCCTTTTCCTTTCTCTTGTGCTTCCTGTCAGTTTACCTTTTCCATTGATGTGAAGACTGCAATATTATCTATTTGTTTTTAAGCAAAAAATTAAAGAAAAATAATTTACATATGAAATGATGAAAGGCCTCATTACACATCAGAGTACAAGTAAACAATCTTACTGAAAATGAAGCAAATGATACTTTGCTATCCAAAAGTTTAAATCTACTGAAAAGCAATTTGGTTTCCCTTGGACAATACTTACTCCTAACAGAAAGAGCAAAATCTTATATTTTGCTTTGCACTAATCCAGAAACAAGACAGAGAAATTTATTCTGCTAAAGGTTAGACAGAAATAAATACAGTAAATAGTTTTTCACTGGTTTTTGAGTGGGTTACGTGTGTTTGAGTGGGCTGGTTACTCTGTTGCACGTTTAGCCAAACTGCAACCGTTCTTTTCCTGTTGGATATCCAGGAATTAACCATGAAACGGGGGGGGGGGGGGGGGGACAGGACACGGGACACGGGACA
The DNA here is from genome assembly GCF_026419915.1 of Harpia harpyja. Classification (NCBI taxonomy): domain Eukaryota; kingdom Metazoa; phylum Chordata; class Aves; order Accipitriformes; family Accipitridae; genus Harpia; species Harpia harpyja. Next base: position 32,262,574 of record NC_068947.1, read on the forward strand.
CACAACACCAAAACAGGAAAATGAAGCAACTAGAGTTTATTAACTCACAAGAACCATCTGATGGGAATAAAAGGAAGAGTTGAAGAAGAGGCAGAGAATCTAGTCAAAAAGCTAATGCAGATTTGGAAGAGATTATTTCATAATATTCATAATTTGAAAAAAAATAAAATCAGGGTTCTGCCTATGTTTAGAAGTGCAAAATAATTCAGGATTTTCTGCAATAAAGAAAGCAGCAGTGAGTTTTAGTAGTAATTTATCACTGCCTTTTAGGAATTATCAGACAGAAACCCTATAAATAATATATTGTCCAGTAAATTGTAAATTGTACCACAGAAAAACATCTCCTTTCTTATACAAGGGTCACTGAAAATCAATACAGTTCCTTCTAAAAAGCACTCTACAATGTTTTAATGCTTGTAGGTGATGGTTCAGCTTGTTACGGTTTATGGATAAATAACGTACAAGAATCTCACACACACAAAGCACTAAAATAAATGTCTGGTAGTACTACCAGAAGGATCTGATAAAAATAACTCTGGATCTGGATAGACGTTGATTTTTATTTTCTTACTCAGTGTTGACGTATGAAGCTGTGATGCTGGGACAAGAGTTGCAATTATAAACAGTGCTAAAAGGAGAGATGAGTTTTGATGGGAAATCCTAATTTGATAGATTCTTTGGTTTTTTAGACTCCCATGTATTGGGTTCAACACTGTCTCCCACAATATTCCTGTATCCAAGCAGGGACATTGTGGTCTGGATGGGTGAACCACCAGATGAGTAAAAACTTGATGATGCATCATCTCAGAAAGTAACGGTTAATGGGCTGCAGCCTACCTAGAGGACAGTAACAAGAAGAGGGACCACCAGATCTGTCCTTGGACCTGGCTTGCTTAACATCTTTATCAGTGACCTGCAGGAGGTGAGGGAGGGCACGCTCCTCATGTTTGTAGGCAAAACGAAACTGGAAGAACCAGTCCACACACCCAACAGCAGGACTGCCACCTGGAGGGAGCCAGACTGGCTGGAGGAAAGGGCCAACAGGAACCTAATGTAATTTAACAAGGACAAATGCAAAGTGCTACTGTGGGAAGGAAGGAAGAACCCCCTGCATCCATACAGGCTGGGGACTGCCAGTCTGGGGAGCAGCTCAGCTGGGAAGGCCCTGGGGCTCTGGGCTGGCAGCAAGCTGAGCATGAGCCAGCAGCCTGCCCTGGCAGCAGAGATGGCCAGCAGCATCCTGGGCTGTATGAGTGCACAGGTGGTAATCAAGGAAAGGGATTATCCCTCTCAGCACTCACCTGGAGTACTGCATCCAGTTTTGGGCCTCCCAGAACAAGAAAGAAATTGGTAAACCAGGTGGAGTTCAACAGGAGCGTCACCAGGACGACCAGGGCTGGAGCACTTGCCTGGGAGTCTGAGGGACCGGGGCTTGTTCAGCCTAGGGAAGAGGCAGCTATAAGGGGGACCGAACAGCCACCTGCCCATACCAATGGAGGTCACTGAGGAGATGGAGACATGCTCTTCACAGTGGTCCGTGGCAGGGTAAGAAACAACAGGCATAAGTCAAAGCACAAGAGGTTCAGGCTGAATATAAGGAGAACTGTTTTCCCTATGAGGACAGGCAGGCAGTGGAGCGGGTTGCCCAGAGAGGCTGTGCCAGCTCCATCCTTGGAAGTTCTCAAGACCTGACTGGATCAAGCCCTGAGCAGCCTGGTCTGACCTCATAGCTGACCCTGCTTGTGCAGGAGGTTGGACTAAAGACCTCCAATGGTTGCTTCCAACCTGAATTATCCTGTAAATCCACGATCCTATATAGCAATTATTATGAAAAATTAACAACAATGCTAATATCCGCATTATAAGAAATTACCTTTAAACATTTTTCTTTTCCTATAATACTCAAGAAAGTGCATTATTTTAGACACAATAAATGAATATTGTCATCTATACAGTGCATTTCACTGCTATGCATTTAATGAGACCATGTGTGTTACTAACTTCCTACTTCTTTAAATAAAACAAATTGCCTGGCTAAAACAAAAGACTGACTTGTATAACACACCCTGATGAGGACGGAGAGTGATGTACTCTTTTCCTTTCTCATCCTGTAATAATTCATAACTCTTTTGACCTACTGGCAGAAATTTGCACTTCTGAACATCTTCACAAATTGCTTTGCATACTTAATTCACTGAACTGACAGTAGTGTCTGAGGGTAATTTGGTCTGTCTTTACTCTTGCTAGGAGGCTCTCAGCAGAAAGCCTCTCATCAACTCCAGGGGTTCCTATCTGTGACAGTCCAAATGGAAAAGAAAAAGTTTAATATGCTGTGAACGCCTTTTGTTTTGATTTTACTTGTCTCATGATTAATCAGGAACACACGAACTCAAGATTAAAGCGCTCATCCTGGGAAATCAAATTTAGTATGCATAGCCTATCGTAGCCTATCACAAATTTAAGTCTTTGGAAAGGAGATTTCGAACTCTTTGTCTGAAAATTGCTCTAGAATCTGCTGCTGTAAAACATCCTAAATTTCTATCCTAAATTAACTAGGGCTCATTTTATGCCTGCTTATTCTTTTATCAAGTAGTAGCATACGAGTAAAAGCTTAGAACCACCCATTATAAAAGCCCACATTTTGAGCACTGTTTGAAGATAGGCTATTTACCAATAACTGGATTTCTTCAAGTTGTATAGTCAGCATGCTCTGTAGCTATTTTTTTTTTTTCAATGTGTTCTCTAAGAACATAAGGCTGTCAACAAATGCCAATCACATCCCCCTTTCCTTAAGGCCTCAGTCAAAATAAACTTTCTATTGCCTGATTATTTTAATAGCCCTTTCCTGCACCTTCTCTAGCTCAAATTCATCTTCCTGAAGTATGGTTGTTTAGAACAATCCCTAGTATCTTAGCTATATAGGGGCATATGCTGCTAATAATGTCATTATTAGACAAATTCTTCACACAATGTTTTGCCTTTTTTTTTTGGGGGGGGGGGGGGGGTGTATTTTAAATTGGTCTAATGGCTACCAGAAAACTCACTAACTGGTTTAGAAACATGAGACGTCACTATTGTTTCCTGGTTTAATCAAAGCTCTGCCTTGAAGCATAACAATAACCGGAGGAGATTTTCTATAAACTTTTTCATAAAAACTGGCAGTGCAAAATTTATGTAAGTGGGAGTATCTGTGCTCCAATATTGCTACTATATGTTTTAATTAAATTATTATTATCTGAACATCGCTATCATTGAAAGGCAATTATATCAATTGATGTTATATTTACATCTATATTTTAATACATATTAAAAAAAAATCCTCAGTGTCTGCATCAGAAGAATGCTTGCAAAGAGAAGCACAAAACTGAAAGGACCCTTCTAGCATTTAGATTGACGTGGGGAACAGAGAGGTTAGGTTGCTGATAGACAAGAGCAGATTTTTTTTTTTCTTTCTTTCTTTTTTAAATAAGCATAACAGTATCCATCTGTTCCTGGATTTAGAGTGCAGATGTACTCTAAGAAGTAACTTTGTAAAATTAGTATCATGGGGCTCTGTGTTCATTCTCCCAGTGACTCAAGAGCACACTTGCTCAGTTGGCAAGTTTTAAAAAAGAGAAAGACTATGAAAAAGGTCTTAACTGCTAGCTTTGCATATATCCCAAGAAGTAAAAGTCAAGCAGAAGTCTACTATGTATTACCACTAGCAATAAGGATTCTGTAACTGCAATTAAACTAATGTTGCTGCTATCTAACCTAGTGATTCATTCAACTCTGTCAGATGTCTATTGGTTCTGCAGTGCAAACAAGTGTTTGTTTTTCTCTTCAGGTTGTTGGACATGATGAACTCAGTGCAATGTGAGACATGCCGATAGCTTACTTGGAATAATTGTATGGAGATAAGATCTTTGTTTTGTTTAGACATTGCTACCGACCTGCTTCACATCTGAAATTACAGCTTCCTCCCAACCCAAAATATCCAAATTCTACAACCTACATCTTCATTCACCACTTTTTGCATCCCATTAGCCAAACTCTGCTTTTGTTTCATGTGTTTTTTCTCAATATCGCTCATTCTTTCCAACTAATCCTTAAACTAAAAGATGGTAATTTAGAAGGAATGTCAAATCAAATGCAACTATTTCTTTACAACATTCTTATTTGTCATCCTGTTGCATATCATAGCTTTTTCTCCTCTCACCTCATCCTCTCAGCCACAAAATCTGTATATGCATGGACTACCTCTACTAATCTGTTAGAAAAAAAAATGGCTGAAAGATACTCCATTTCTCACAGGATAAGTATTACTGTAGATTTCCACCTTTGATGTCAATGAAGTCTTTTCTTGAATGTGTTTTTACAACTACCACTTTTCAAAACAAGCACTCTGTAACACATAGGATAAACTAGGTAAAATTACTGGAATAGAAGAAGAAATGTCTCAGAAATGGCCATGCAACGAAGAGGTATTTCCCCTTCATTTCTTGAAATGCTCACCAAGGCCAATCTGCCTTATTTGACACAGGACAAGTGGTGATCCACTACGAACAATTCTCCTGATCACATAACAACATAGTAGTAAAAGAGAAAGGTAATGCGAGAAAAAGGGATGGGATCCCTTGTCGTACAAAACACCACCACCACAATGATTTCATGATTAAAATCAGGGGGAAAAAGTCGAAGGCTAACTTTGGGTCACAAGTGGGAACCACAGGATTTCTTTGCATACTGGAAGAGTCTTTTGAAAAAACATTGAATAAAAAAGTTCATTAGGAAAGATTCCTTCAAAAAGCCATGAATCTACTTAATGAGGAGTGGTGATCCTTGTCTGCAAATATTTGACTATATAGTGTTAATTTAACAAGCCATCGTTCTGGTCTCTGTAACACAAGCGATACTCTGTGATCTGTTAAATGATCCCCGATATTTTTGTCACAGTTGATTTAACAGGAAATGTGCTGCTTCCTGGAATATAATGCATGCACACACTTCAATAGCACAGCACAATGCAATCTTAGAGATTACTCTGCAGCCGTTGAATATGTGGAAAATAACTGAAGCTCATACTTGACGCTTACTGCCCTTGCACTATTTTAGGGAGGAAAAAAGAAGCCCGCAAGCTAAGAGTGAACGGTTACTTTACTAATCAGGCTGGCAAACCACAGATGAAATTTGATGTGGAAATATAAATTACTTTATGCTTTTGAAAATCTGCTCTAACAGGTAAATATTAAACAGAAAAGTATGTTTAGTAGTTTTAGTCAAGACAGTTTCATCCTATGCCCTTCTTCAGGTTTCCTCACTCCCTGCTCCCTGCAGCACAGTTGCGGCTCTCAGAACACCTCAGGCACTAGGGGACATCATTCAGCACATCATCTGCTCCATTTGACCACTAACCACAAGCTCTTCTCTTGGAAATCCTGTTGTTATTTAAAGCCCTTCTCTGAGCTTTTTTCCAAATTCTCCATCTCCTGACTTCCTCCAGTATCTTATTTGGATCATTTTCCATTTTTCTCCTCTGATATACACTGGGAACTCTGCTAGATCTTCTTCCTTGCTTCCCTTCCTTTTCTGTTTGTCCCTGTACTTATCTCCAGGACTTTAATGAAAAAAATAACAATGGGCAACTTAAGGATTTCTTTCCACTCCAAAATAACTGTCCAAACAATAGTCTTTGTCTGACATCTCTGCAGCCTAAACTTGACAAAGAACTGAATTCCTGCTTGCATCTTCCATTCCTCTGCCTTCTTTTGGTAATCAGAAAAGATTTCATTATATTCCCTGCTGCACACTCCTATCACCTGGTTCTTCTTTCAGAACCTAGATCCAAACTGATGGAGAGTTGGGATTACTTGCAGTCATTTTTAGGTATCTACATCACTCCTAGTCACCTGAAGTTCCCTTCAAGTCTGTAGAAAAAGAAACAGGCGTAGTTACAGAGCATTTCAGGAAACTACTTCAGATGTCTTCCTTAGGGCAAATTAAATACAACACAAAGTATCTAAATCATATGCTTTATCCTGTTGAATGTCACTGTGATCTGGCCTGTTCTTTATGCACATAGTTAAAATACTAATTTAGATTTTTACTATTTCACATCCTAACTATGTAATTATTTTCCAATCTGGCCTTGACAGAGTAGAATTGGTCTTTTGTGAAGATGTAGACAAGGTAATCTTCCTGGCTCATTTCTTTAAACTGACAGAGTTACAGTTAAAAGTTTTTGGTTTTTTTAACTCTAAATCTTTTGCTGAATCAATCCAGATATGCCTAGCATCTTTAATGTACTACCTATGTGGTCACATCAGCTTTTAGATGTTTTTTATTCTTAGCATTTCTCTCATATCAAATATTCAAGATAAAACCTTCCTCTCAGCTCCTTCAGTCTAACATCAGTGTCACGCATACAGAACAGTCCTCAGTGACTGAACTTCCTTTCTTGATTTGTTATTTATTCAGCCCCTATTTATTTACATTACAAATACTTTCCAAAAGTGATTGTCTTTAATGTGTATAAAGCCTCTCCATTTGGGTTTACAGTTAATAACTAATAATAATTATTTTGATAATAAAAACCTGATGATTATAAAAAGTGCAACAAGCTATTGGATACCACATTACTATATTGATTAAGGAGATAAAAAATCTAGAGTTTGGTCCTGTAACATCCTAAGAATCATGAAAATTCAAATACAAGTTCATCATTTTCCCATAATAACAGTCTTGAAATTTATCAACAACTTCAATCTTTATCTGAAGTAGCTTGGGTTAGCAACTCCTCTCTCCCCCCTGAACCGATGTGTTTCCTGTTTGGTACGAGGTTACTTCTCAAAGCAAGTGCTCACATCCACAGTGAAGACAACAGAACCTAATGGGATAACCAAAAATCTCCTCATTTAAAGAGGACTTTAGGAGAACACACTGAAACACTGTCTAGGAGTCATGTACCTCCGCTTAATAACAGTACGAAACAGCTGCATATATTCATCCTGAAAAACATATCTGGAAAGAGAAATATGTAGGACAAAATTATAATCTTTAGCCCTGAAACTTCTCATACTAGTGAGTGAATGCTTTGCTTATTTACCTCACAGCCAAACTTATATGGAACTGGAAGGAAGATGTGCCCTACAGATGTATCACTGCTCTTAGTAGGAGTAAAAATTTATGATCCTACTGTATGACAGCAGTTATTAGCTTGTTTGGTTTTTGTCCATTCGGACACCACCTGAAGATAAATCCAGGATTAAAAAATAAGCTGCTGCTTTTTTTGCCCATAGGTCCAGATATCCTGGACTTTATCTGAGTGATTTTAGGAACGAGTCAGAGAATTTTCAGTACAAACAAGCTTCTGAATAGTTCTCCTTTCGGAGAATGGAATTCTGTAGGTAAGAGAGAACAAAAAATGATCTAAGAATACTTCTGTAAAATCCAGGAACTCCATATTAGGCCCGCAAAAATGGGCCCATAAATTAGAAAAAAAGGTAACTTTACCTATGAGATTGTATTACAGTTAATGTTATTTTTAAAAATCCTTACTGATTACTATAGAAACCTGTTGGACTGATTTTAATAAATGCCTCAGGGCTTTTCCATATAAACCAAGGTATATACACATAGTGCTACTGATTACTATTACATAGTGGAGAAAAAAACCACTGGATCATTAAATCTTTAAACATGAAAAACTTGGTCTTTACTTCATTCAGTGCTCATTCAAACAGAGACCCAAAACCACCAATTAAACAAAACCAGCCATCCTCTTGGTTTTAAATTTTTGTTCGGCTTGTGTTTGCTTCTAACTTGATCCTGACTTTTGTGCTTGCTTGGAAAACGCCTGTTAAAATATGGCCTAGAGTTAAGATCTGGAGCCTCTGGGGAACTACTAGACGAGGGCTTGATTTTGTCAGTCCTCCCAAATGACCCCATTAGTCTCTGAGAGGCAGGATAAACAGCTGCAATTCCCCACGGAGGCCCGTCCTCGGACAAGGCACAAAGATGCACGTGCGCACCTTGACACGGGTGAAGGATCCCCATGGGTGGACAGACACAGAAGAGTCTGCGCTCTGCTCGGGAAGTCAGTCGTCCCACGTCCCCATGCTCGACGGGGAGCTGCTGTCTTAAACATTGCCCTGCAAGGCGGGGACAAAGTCTGGTCTGGGCTGCGGAGCGGCACCGCCCGCAGCCCTCGCACCCTCTGCCGGCCATCACCCACCTGGCGCGCTTGCCACAGGGGGTCCCGTGCCAAGCCCTCAGCCCCCTCTGAAACACGCCAGTGGGAAAAGGTGATGGCGTCTCCCCCTGAATTCTTACCCCGCTACTCTTGCGGCTAAGGGGGCTTGTGGAGGGCACACGCAGGGCCCCCGCTCCCACCTCCGTGGGCAGATGTGAGGCTGTCGGGCACGGGAATCTGCCTGTCAGGCACCAGCCCCAGGCCAGGGAGGGGCGAGGGGGCTGGAGGGGAACCGAGTGCTCCTCTCTAGGTAAAACTAAGCAACCTTATTAATAATAGAGTCTGACCTGTGGTCCCAGGTAAATCAGTGGCTCTTTAAACACAAGACCCAGGGATCACCATTCCCAGCCCCGTTTTCTAAAAGCAAAAATCTAACTTACAGTAAGTTAAAAAAAGCATTCTTTAAGCTATATTAATTTCCATTTTGTCACTATGATGACCCCATATGCATCAGGGAGCGTAGATGTGCCAAACTCAGAGAGTGCGGGGGGAAATTCAGAAAAAAACTAATAGGAATATTCAGAAGGTCAAAAAGTCTAAATAATCCACAGGCAGCAGGGTTCACGCTATGTTTTTCTAAGAAGGCATCTGTCTTCTTGACTGAAGGGAAATTTGTATTGCTTTGCTTTTTTACCTTTTTAGAAAAAAAGTATTTTAAACTGGAATAAAATTATGTATCAAGGTTTTAAACCACATGCAGAGATGATCGCGAGGGGTAGGTGATAAAAGCTGTAATCATTGTAAGTGGCGTATAACAGACCTGAAGTTTTACGAATGGACAAGAAATTACTCCCTCTCTCTTATACCTACCTATTCTCTTCTTGTATCCTGTAAGACTTAGTTATGAATATCTGATTCGCACACTTTTGTTAATAACTTGACTATATGCAATTTTACACAGTGTGAGCAGTAGTAGCACTAGCAACCCACCAATAAAGTATTTAAAGATCATCTTCCAGTTAAATGCCCAACTCATTCTCCCTCCTTCCCTTTCCAAAAGTTGCTACCACCAGAAGAATGAATACTTACCTTCACAACCTAAAAGTTATTTAGATCTAGAGTCTGCCACTGTACTGGACCACCAGTAGTTCATGAAAACCCCAGAACTGGGGACTCTGTAGCTGAGCCTGGGCTGTGGTCAGTAGCATGATGCCTGGAGCTGGACATCAGTTCAGTGTGCAGAGGAGTTACAGAATTAGGCCCCTCAGAGATCAGTGCTGCAACACACCGTATGGTGCTGCTTATCAGTGGCTTTTTTTATTTGGCCTAGAGACACATTTCTCTAGTTTATGCAAAGCAGAAGTCAACGAAACAGATTCTTCTCCAATCTCATTTTCGTTTCACTTGGATTTTTTTCCTTGCTGCAATATATTTTACTTTTGTTTATAACAGAAACAAAGCAAAAAAAAAAAAAAACACCAAACCCAAAATAAACATATGGAAAAATCCCTGCCTTTGGTCTTTGGAAAAATTTCTGAGATGATATATTGCCTCATGCACTAATATACACAGTTCGAAGGCAAATAATGGGTGCATTGTTTCAACAATAGAAGATTACTTTAAACATTTAAATAATTGAAATGTACTAACACACACAAAAAGATAGTCATGTTGGTTAGTTAAAAGGCACAATAGTATTACCCAACACTACTAACAATGTTGAACTTCTAGGGTGATGGTGAAAGATAGCCAGCTAGCAAAGATGATTAAGAAACCGTGTACAGGTGGTAATGGCAGATGTAGGCGAAAAGTGTCAGAAGTAGGCAGTCAGGAATATTTTGGAAAGATGCACTCTACCTGTGTAGCCCAGCGAATTGTCGCCATTATCAGAGGTGGGGAGTGGTGTCCCGCTGTCGTTCCCCCTCTCTAGGTCGGCGGAGTCTGTCGGAAACAACACCAGAGCTGCTGATGGGGTCACAGGAGTAACAGCAGTTGCCATTTCGATCACAACACGTCCAGACACAATTAAATCCACACACGACAGCAAGAGCCACAGTGCCAGCGCACGGCACGCTTTGTCCTTCCCCCACCTGCATGGTGGTGCCCAGCGAAAGGTGTGCGGGAGCATTGCCCGGGGTCCCCAAAACGCTGCCCGCCGCCCCTCTCTGCCCACTCCGAGTCTCGCTCTGCAGCCCGCCAGGCGCAGTGGCCACCCTGCCAACCAGCCAGCGCAGGCTGTGGTGAGCATATGGGGACGGGAAGGCAGGGGAGCTGAATGCTAGCATTGCTAATTTTCCACCTTATTGTTAATCAAAGCTATTGACTGTGATCACTCCCCATCATCGCTTCATCTCCTGGCAATTACAGACTCAAGGGACTTCACCTCTTTGTGGGGAGGAGGCGGGGGACGACTGTGTCTTGGCAAGCACGGGGAGGGGGGAGCTGCTCTACCTCTTCTGGAAGATGGGGCAGGGGAAAGGGGTAGAGCCCCTCTATGAAAAGGCAACAGTTTAGCGGCATAAGGAGTAAGATGCGTTTTCTGAGTTGAAAGATGCTTGCAAGGAAACACTCAATTTTAATGTCACATTAAAAAAAAAAAGAAAAAAAAGGAAGGCAGCTGGTCAGCTAAACACATAAATGAACACGTGTTTTAAGACCCCAAGATAAATTGCTGATCAAAACACCACAAAGCACCGTGAAGATAACTCATAATAATGAACTAAATCATTCAAAGCAAAAAATAAAATAAAAATGCCAGTGGCTCTGAAAACAAAACAGCACAAGCCGAAGGAATTTGTTGTCAATATCACTAGATCTTTTTACTCTCATCTATACAGCTTAATGTAAAACTGTTTATTAAACTTAAATTCTATTTTTTATTTACTTAAAGTACGTGTGCGCTGTCCAACAAAGAACAAGTAAAAAGAAACATTCACATTTTGTTTAAAAAAAAAAGTGCAAGAACCAAATCTCTTTGCAAGAATATCACTACCACAACAATAGGCTGCTTATTTCTTTTTCCTGTTGACAGGTGTCAGGTAATTTATTAATTATTGTAAAGACCCTGAATAGGAAAAATATGTTTTGCTCTCTCAAACACAGACGTATTCTGGACCTCTGATATAATGACTGAAAGTAACTGTTCCTTTTCAATAAAACGCACATGCTGCTAAAAATGGTTATGAAGTTTCACAAAACAGCTAAAGCAACTATGTTTGAAATTAAACTAGAAAAAAACATAAGTGGATATTTTTCTGGATGCTTAGTTTTACTAGCTCAGCCTAATTTTTAAAACGTGATACCAAAGATTCATATTCTCCGTTTGTTTTTTAAACAATCTTATAGAGACAGCATCCTTACAAATCAAAATCTTTTTAATGAATTACAAAAGAAAAACAAAAAGAAAACCCAAATCCTCAAGACCAGTCCACTTAAGGGGACTTACTAGAAAGAATATTTCTTTTAAAAAGTCAATTAAAGAATTGATAGCATGACTTTTAAAATAGTGTTGTGCAAATTACGAAAATAAAAGACCAAACAACAAAAACCAACCAAACACCAAGACTGTGTTTCATCTTGGCAGATGAAAAAAGTGAAATATGTTCATTTATTGGTCCGTTCATCTTTGCTGGCTCACTAATGGCCAATGTCACGTACATCTTTAAAATCTGCTCTGAAAATGGCTGCAGAGTGACTGGATCAACATTCTGCTTCTCCAGATTGCTCACTTATTTGCATTCAAGGGTTGATTGGGTCAGAGTTTTAAATTACAGCGGTAAAGGACAGAAGGACAGGACTTTTTATTAAATTAAGTGGCAGAGGCTGTGCCTACTTTTTTTAGAGCAAATGTTTATAATTGGCTACAGAAAGCTCAGACAGAGATTTCAAGCAACAAACCTGCTGATCATCATTTTGAAAGATTGCCTTCTAGGAGATTTAACCACACACTACTCAAAATGATGAAGGAGGAAGAAGATGCGCTGAAAGCTACTGGAGCGTTCTATGTGTCAGTGTAACGTCTGGCGTCATGAGCAAAACATAATTGCAAAATGAAATTATCTTTTTTACCCAAGATACTCCCTCAGACATGGCATTCCCAGCAATGGGCCACCCTCCTCATAACACCTCACAAAACAACCGATGCTAATGCCCTTTAGCAAGGCTCACTTAGGAGTTTAAATAGGAGCAGTCTCCATTTCAGAAATGCTGTGCATTCAGTACAGCCAACAGGACACATAAGCAGAAGCTTTAAAAACTAGGCTACAACTACTTGCAGCCATTTAGGCATTAAAACCTTGGCTTCAATCCCTCCACTAACGGAAATGAGGGGATTAGTCTATTTTTAACACTACCGATATTTACATGGTATCTGTTGGTGACAATGCACTTCTTATTTATAATCCAAAACCACACAGACTTTATTCACTCTCTCATTCTTTGAGAAACGCTACTTTTCCACCTGATACCGAACATGATATTCAACTAATATTAAATTATGGTCTCTGGCCGGAAATGACTTTCACTTATGATGATTGCTGAAGTTCAGTTCTTGCTGTGGGTGAATTCTACCCATTTCACTGAATCACTGAATGATAAGTCTGCGCCCAAGTCCTACATTTCAGGCTGTGGCCCCCTGCACTGGGCTGAATTGAATTTCAGCTCTGTCACAAGATCCAGCTTTGCCTTTGCCTGGGAGTCCCTGTTAAAACTTAACAGAAATTAGTACTATTGGCTTAAATGGCACATTTCACCATAAGACTGCTGTGAAGGCACTCTGTTGAATGGGTGGTAGAGGGCCTGAATGTTAAGACGTAATGTATTTCTTATGACTACCGTGTTGTAGGATCAGGCAATTTTCCACTTAGCTTTGCTAAACGTAATGAACGGTTTTACATCATTACACTTTTTGAACTAGTCAGCGTGACAAAAAAAGTGAAGGGAATGAATTGTATAACCTGGAGCAATTCACCTGAGGTATGAAAAATTTACAGCTCAGTCTGAATCAAAGCGGAGGCTGAACTCAGTGCCTCATCCCTCAGAGAAATGCCATAATCACTCTATAACAGGTTTCATAGAAATGACAGAGAGAGATGTCCTTCAAAACAACTCTTCAGTAAGGTTGAACATCTTGGTTGAATTTTTGCATCAGACAGGAGGAATTTAAACCAAGGTCTTTGATATCCTAGCTGCTCAGAAAAGCCTATTTTCAGTGAAATAAAACTTACACTTTAAAAAATGCCTAAGCAGTAATTGGTTGATTCATTAAGTAAAACAAAGAAAAAAACTCCAAACATTTAATTTGACAGAAAATTACTGTTACCTGTAAGTATGCAAAACTTCAGGAAGAAGGTAAAAGGAGTTCACCCCCCCCCCCCTTTTTTAATTATAGTCCCAAACAGATTTATTTTGGAAGAGGAAAATGAAAAGTGAAGCCTTGACTACCAAAGAGAAAAAAGAGGAGCAAGCCACCCCTTATCAATTGCTACTACACTTTTCTTTCACAGGAGCATTTGAGAGAGGCCTTCTTTGACAGGGGGAACCCCCTCATCATCATGAAAAATATCTTGTTCCCTCTTTCCATGGCCATTTCCAGAACCACCATTCATTCAGTTGGGCAAGTACCTTAAGGCATTAAAAAACCCCAACAACATCTATTTTGACTTAATAGGAGAGTGCTACATTTACCAGCACTGAGTGGTCTAGCTTTTCAGTGGAACAGTTTCAGGTTTAGTCAGTGCAGCCCAAGTACAGATGACACCTTCCAAGCAGCAGGAGGATTTGGCTTAATCATACAAGTTCAGAACAAGTTTAAGTGGTCCAAAGGCAGTCGGATGGCACCAAAGATTTATGTGAATGTGGGGAAACTTTTCCAATGAAATTTCCACTGAAATCTATAAATTACTTCTTTTAGTTGGAGTGGAGCAGGAGCTACTAAATACCATTCATGCTTTAATTTACATGTCTTTAACTCTTCGAAATGATCAGAAAATTCAAATACTAAATATTCACTATTATTATTCATTTTCTCGGGTCCTACAACACCTCAAACCAGAAAGACACATTTATTTTTGCAGCTACTTACACTGAAGTGCTTTGTGCAATCCTAACCTAAAAAATTATATTAAACACGCTTTTGACCATGGCTCTGCTGTTCATAGAAATGTCACCAGGGATTTTTTTTTCTTCCCCTACCACTAACAAAAAGTGATGCCATCAGTTATTGCTTCTTTTGTACCATGGAGATATGTCTGTATGACACATTTTATTGACAGTGCATCCTTAAAAGTCCCCAAATGATTCAGTATTGATGCCCTGGCCCATCCTCCTGGAGGACATAAAGAAAAACTGAAAAGACCTAAACAGACACAACTTCTTACTAGTGTAGGAATCTCATGTATCTGAGTTTCTACACTGGTCATTGTTTATCTGAAATTAAAGCCATCTGCTGAAAAATGTCCAACTACAAAACCAGTAACTGTTGCCATATTTAATTCCAAAATATATAACTTCATTATTTCTTGTTACATTTCTCTAAATTTCATTATCATCATCAGCTTGGGGGTACAAAATTGGGAGGAAACAGCATGAACAGCATTTTGCAAATGAACATTAATAAAAGATTTGGGTGAAGCAAATGAATATAAACTACTATCAATAGTAGAATTGTGTTCTACAAATTGGATCAATTCCCATTGATTCCTTTCCAGTGATCTTGAGGAATTCAGGAAGAGACATCAGAAAAAAACCCAACAACTGTGACCGCATCAAACCACAGCCTAAGATGAGCAACTAAATTAGTAGCCTGTTTTTTTCAGTATTTTGATTTATTCTAGGTTTTCATTGGAGTTACAGTGGAAATACACTATAATATGTCTTAAGGGATGTTTGATGTAGTTCTATTTCTTCATTTGGTTATTCATAACGACAAAACATTTTATGCTATCAGAGTATAGGTAAGTAAGGATAGTACCTAAGGGAGAACTACTGTTAAAGTTAATATATCTGTGAGAACTAACTTTTCTAGAGGGAAGTACTATATACAATTATATATTTATTTAGAAAAATACAGAAAAGCTTTCAAGAATGTAGACCTATTCTTCAGATCTGGAACAAAAAGGAAAAACTTCGAGCTGTGTGCAGAATTGGGAATAATTAGGGCACCCTTAGACTATCACAGTTTGGTAAACACTTACAGGTCTGTATCAGAAGCCTATGTAGCATGTGGCTGACTAATCTGGATGTTTCCAGATTAGATGAAGGGAAATATTCTATTATTTTTCATAAGACTTAATAGTGCAGCTTTCTAGAAACATTCACATTCAGCCAGATAACTTGTTTAAAGTGGATAACTTTAGGGAGTTATGACCATTTTCATCAGCTAAGAGTCTCCACGAGTAACTAAGAAGTTCTTCATTAAAAGTTTACACTGCTCACCTGCCTTATCTTAAAAGTTAAGAAAGGTTTAAGCTAGGGGGGAAAGGCAAGAAGTTGTTCTCACATAATGGCTTTAACCTGAGGATCTGGCTCAAGTAAATTACAAATAAATCCATAAGGATGCTTTTTATTAATAGCCTGTACAATTATGTTCTAGCAACTCAATATGTGGTTCTAAAAATAAAGTGTACACTTATGCACAGGTAGAGAAATGTTATTCATTATGCACGAGAGAATTTTCTGATGAGAAGAGAATACTTTGTGGGGTAAAAAACCCCTTAGAAACAGATTTTTCTAAAACAAGGAAGCATACAGCTTTTATTTAATGGTTTGAGTATCTTTTTTTGGTTGTCTTCAAAGAACAGTGCATATGACTGAAATCCTGACAAAACCTCAGTAGTTGATGCTATTTAAACACATTTCCTTCCCTTCATTTTCATGATTCCTTCAATAACAGCCTTTAACTCAGTAAAAAGTAAATGAGGACTTCTAGTTATGCAAAAGCAGTAAACAACCTCTTCGCATCTTTATGCTGCTGGTAAACAACCTCTTTGCATCTTATTTATTTATTTTGGAAGTAGGTAGTAAACATAGGTGTTAGCAACTTCAACACAGATCCAGCAAATATAATTTACAGAGTAGCATAACTATGATTGTTGGGTTTGTTGGTTTGGGTTTTTTTAGATCTGCATCACTCGCTTTTGAATTCTAAAGCTGAAGTCTTATGTGGAATCAGTCATACAAGAAACCATATGAATATAATTACATAGTGACATTTCTGACTGAACACTTAAATTCTCAAAACTTGGTATATAGCAGAGAGGACTTAAACATGCACTGTAAGACTTCGATGCTCCCAAACCAGTCTATTGTCCTCTCTTCACCCCCACACCTGGACCTGCTAGCTCTTCCTTGCATTTCTTGGGCCATCCCTTCTAGCTTGCTCCTGTTTTGTATTCACTCCCATTTCTTTCCCTGCCAGATAAACCCGAAGGTAACAGTCATTCAGGCTAATTAAATGGTGCTGGAAGTGAGTTAACAGGTGGTGGCCCCAGCTGCTTTAGTTGCAGGGGTAGATAAGAGACCCATCACTAGCCCGTGTAAGTCACTATGATTAATTAGGACAAGAAGCCATTTTCTAAGGAGGGACAACCAGATTTATAACAGAATTTTCTTCTCTAAGGCAACAAGCAAACTTTCTCCAAAAAATACAGAAATAAATGACTTATTCTGAAGTGCTCACCAGTCATCCTGACTATGTTCAATATGGCATATGCATAAGACCTATTTGGCATAGGTTTCTTCATATCAATATTTTGTATTTTCTTTTTACTGCAAGCTCTGAATTTGACCTTACTTTAGGAAATTTCCTCTCCCTTATAGGCTCTCTTATTTTGTTTTCTTCCAAGTAAACTTATATGTTTCTCAAGAGAGTTCTGATTACTGTGGAAACTACTAGCAAGACATTTAAATAACAGCAACTAGTACCACGTACAGTTGAAGAACTGGTTATGCAAGCTTCCCAAACAATCCTCCAACTCCACTAGACTTCTTGCAATAATCCCCTAACCATTGTAATCAACTTTATGAAACTACACCCAGTCCTCCAGGCATTAACCCCTGGAGCTGCTGCTTCTATGACTTTAGTCCTGTAAGGTTGTTTTGAATTATGCAGCTGCTTTACAAGTAGCTGCCCCCAAAATAGTAGCAAAGAACTGGGTTCATTTTCTCTTTACTGTAGAACTGAAACACAGCAAGAAACCCATCATGCTTAATTACCCCTTATTATATTCAGCTGAGTGGTAAACTTAGGAAAGGTGATGAATTTCCCTCATTAATGACTATTTCAGACAAACAATGAAAATGCAGGAACTAATTCAACGTGCCAACCCCAACAGCCTTGCAGTCACATGATTTGAAATTAAAACTACCATAAAAATGAACATTGAAGGGGAAGTACACAATTCAAGAGCTGAGAAAGCCCTTTCCCATTCTCTTGCTTTTCTGTATATGCAAAGTCATCTTCTGAGTTGTCAAAGATACATCAGCAACACAGCTGTGTCATTTACATTTTACTAGTCTATCTGCAGAGCTCAGCATGAAGACTAATATTAAATCAATGTATGTCAATGCTTGTTTATAGAAAGAATGGACATGTTTGGACCAATACGTTGTCCAGCAAGGGAATACACTGGCATACTAAGTAAGCCTATTAAAAGTGCTATATAACAAGAAAGTCTCTCTGATATCGCAAGAATCCCAGGTCTTTTTTTTTTTCAGGAGACACTCCTAGCTGTCCTGGTTTGGCTTTCCCCCAGCTCCTTTTAGAACAGCATTTTGAACCATTTTGCTGTTGTCAACACATGTTCTCTACCTCCCAACAGCGACTTCAGCCACATTGTGATTACCGATACCCTTAGCATATACATTTCTCAGAGGAAACGTGTCCGGTTGTTGCTCTTCTGTGTTTTCCCTTCCTTTTTGCCTTCCACAATCCCAGCCCTTTGGTTATGAGAGAGAAGCCAGCAGACAGGACAGGCTCTGAAGGTCCTCTTCCTTTCATACTTAAAGCCACTCACATTCTATTTAACCTGTCTTTTGCACAAAGCAAAAAGAAGATGATGCTATATCCTATGGGGTGATTCAAGGATTAAAAAAATGAGGGTTTAACCCTATTGTCATTTACAATTAAAATCTTTGTGGCCTAACAGGGAAGTAATTTAGTAAGTAATGTACAGAGATGGTTTTGAAGGTGAACTGCAAGGTAAACAAATATTCACACTGACTTGTAAAAAGGCATAGAGTTGAAAGACATACCATGTCAATCAGTACAGCTCTACAAGAATAACTTTACAGCAAGCTACAAGCATCATCAAATCACAATTACATATCCATATAAAGTAGTAGTAAATTGAGTCTGTCCAGAATTCCCTTTCCTATTTACCTCCCAAGACAGTGAATTATCCACAGATATCAAATGATACTCACTTGCAACATAACTTTTTTTTTTTTTTAAAATCCAAAGAATGTTTTCTTTTATTCATACTAAGTAGAGGTAAGTACTTCAGGAAAGTTTTTTTCTTTTGTTATTAGATCACAGGGGTTCTTTCTGTAAAGCTCTTCCTAAGAGCTACGGCTGTTGTGCAGTGTAATGAAATGCATTCTACAAAGGAGGTTTTTAAGTTTGTACTGTCGAGAGAAGAGAAGCCATAAAACAGGTGTTCCTCCTTTCTTTGTTTACCTGAGGTGACTGCTCACTGCTCAAAATCATATCCTTAAGAAAACAAATGATGGAGCATGTAAGCATTTGCCTGGAAAATTTGATATTAGGCTGAAGTCCTTTCTTGTTAAAGCAGCAAAATGCTCCCATTGACTGTGTGCAGGGTTCTGTTAGCACAGCTGTGAATACTTCAGGGAAATGGGAGAAAGACCCACAAATAAAGACTTAGCAATTACTATCTAGCTCATAATGAAACATACACATACGTCCCAATCAGCTTAATAATTCTCAGTCTAAACTGGGAAAGATTAATAAAATAGTGGTAAGTTAATTTAATAGTTCCTAGTGGTTCTTTAGCATCTTCCAGCTGGGAATCTCATTTCTCAGTGTGATTAATGTCAGCCTCAAAAGAAAGCACAGGGTCAGAAATTACTCCCAAGTTTATGAACTCAGACTCCAGACAAAATAGAACAACGATGAAATGAAATAGCCTAGGAGGAGAGCAATCAGTAACTCTTCTATCTTGTCAGAATTCAGCTCTGCAAAATTAATACTACATAAGAAATAATACAACACAGCAAGGGGTACCTGGGTTTACAAGGACCTACAGACTTCTCTAGTTATTGTCAATTTGTAATATTGTATACATTGAGCATGGGAATTCCTAGCTAGAGGAAGTAATTCTGAAACAAAATAGGACCTTCAATAGATCCATGAGAACCCCTGAAATAATTAGACCTCTAACTGGAAGCACAGAGCCCAAAGAAATAAAGTACGAACACTGAAAAATTATATGTTTTAAACTACACAAATATGATGAGAACAATGCCAGTGTAAATAACAAAAGCAGCCACATCAAAATTTTGATGGATAAGACTATCAAGATAGCAAAGATGGACCAAATCACATATCTATGTTCAAAAACCAACCAGAACTTTGAGATAAACTGCCCGATAAGACATAACCTTATCAGAAACTTCAGCTTGTGTCATTGGTAGATACAGAACAACATCTAAATAGCAAATGGAAGGAAACAGTTATGCCACCTTCAAAAAGCAAAACCAGAAAACCCATAGTGATAGAGATCAAGAAATTAGGCTTCTTGTAGTAAGGGACTCATTTATCATCACAGCAATGAATTGAAAATGGAAGCACAGATGACTGAGAATGCATTGTGTCAGATTCACTCGTAGAAAGTTTCCCAGTGACTAGGTCACAGTTTTAATATCTCTGAACTAAAGCACAACACTGTAAGAGTGACAGCTCAAAAAAAGAAAAATTTCTTTATCAAACCCCGATTGTTTGTTTGTCCTAACTTCATTAAAAGTGTTGGTGCAGCTGCTTTGGGCAGGAAATAAAAAATACTTCTGAAGCAACATTATACATATCATATGTTTCTAGCATGATTGGTTCCATATTGTTGGGGCCCTCAAGCGCCTCTAGCAGAGTTCCTCAGCAAATTTTAACATGTCAAACTAGATAAAAGTCAGAAGTAGATGCTTTATTCCTTACGGCTAGGACGACTGCTATCCAGCACAGAAACTCCAACAGGGAAGATGATACCCTGGCTTCGATCTGAGCACTGCGTGCTCCCGTCGGCTGCTGATAACAGCACGTGGCCTGAGCCCTGAGGTGGCCGCCAGCATCCCCCTCCAAACTACTGCACGCCCTGGTGCCCTCAGGGTTCCTCTCTGACTGCTCATGGCTGAGACCTCAGCTCAGTGGCAGTGGGGCCAGCAGCCCCCAGCCCTTGCTGGGTGCCTCAAGTGGGCAACAGGCTATCAGAGCGCAGCAGATGTGTCAATAGACTACTCAAATGTCCTTCAGCAACATTTTTACTACCTAGTCGATGGGGAAGCTTAGAATCAGGTTAGGCCTCAAGCTGAAAACTTTAGCTCACCGCAATGAACCTTTAAAACTAAATGCACAGAGCAGAATATAAGCATAGCCCATAACAGAGTATATCAGAAGATCAAGCCACTGATAAACGCAGTGCTGCTGAACCAGATCTGTACGCATAACCTATCAATTGCAAACAACTGGTGGCTCACAACTCAGTGATACATCATTACTACAACTGAATTTAAAAGACTGTATGCTGTGTCTAAAGGTTTGTGAGTTTGGAACTTCATCATACTATGATATTAAATGTTTCTAGGTATGGCCAAGATTATTTCAACTAGTATACTAAACTTCTACCACACGATAGACCAAAATGGAAAAACATTAAATGTTTTAACAGACTTCAAATTTATTTTATTGATTTTGGTGGGAATATAGGTATGAAAGATTATGAAAAAGGAGACAAGAGAACAAAACAAAAAAATACAAGAATCTAGAGAAAGAAAAGCATATTTAGCATATTAAAGGCAATTAATCATCTCTCATTTTAGGAGGCCAGACTACAGAAAATTCCTGGAAAAACACTGTAATTTCAGAAGGTGCTAGATAGGACAAAAGGAGACTAACACATTGGATCAAATAACATATCCAGCTAGAGACTGATCTGACGTCGAACACTAGTTAAAAAATAAAATAATACAAAGCAGAATTGTATTGTTTTATTACACCAATTTAATATTTTAAATAGAAAAAAATTACCTCAAAAGATAGTAAGGAAATTTAAACTTTAAAACAAAAGAAAGAGTACTGAGTTTACCACATCATTCCCATTACTCAAGTATTACAGTTTATCTATCTCTACTGAAACTTGTGTTGTTGCTGTTCTACAACTGGAGATTGACCAAGGAGATATGATATGATCTTGAAAGTAAGAGATAAATAAGCTGTAAGCATATGTAAGTGCTCAAAACTGAATTCAACTGAAACATTAAGCAAGTCAGTGAAAAAGAGCTTACATCCAAGATGAAGACTGTTTCAATCGCACTTCAGCAAAAGCTTCTAAAATTGTTAAACATTTTAGAACTTTTTCTTAGCTACAAAAGACTGAACAATGAGAACAGAAACACTTGTTGCTAGAAATAATGTAATTAAAAATAATCTAAGATGTTTTCCCTATGGTTTCTATTTTTCTAAATGGCTGTATTTTTGAAAATGCATTTAGTCTCAGAAAAGAATGCACTGACGCAGACAACATAAAGAAAGTTACGTTCAGTGATGAAAGGTAAACTGGGTAATAAAATTGAAATAAATAAAGAAATAAAATGTCCCATAAGCACTGACTGGATGTTAACTAGTTTTACACTGATTAGCACTCATGCCTAAGGCGGCTCCCTAGGTAAGCTCCTATTTAAGCTTTTCTCATCAGCTTGAAACTTAAACATAATTATGTTTGACTAGATTCAGGCTGAGTGTGTTTCAGGGTCCTGGCCCCCAAGTCATCCCAGTCAGAGTCCTAGACAAAACCTTCCCTGGTTTCCTTGCAGCCTCCCACCACAGGTATCTTCCCCAGGACAACCACAAGAAAGAAGTTGTTGTATAGAGAAATCTTGTCCTAATATGCAGACAAATTATAACTACATCTCACATCCACTGGTTCAGACATAGCTTTGAGACTCCTTCCATCTTTATTTAAGATTTTGGTTAAGATTAGCAAGTGAATCCAGAAGACACTAGAGGAGGATGCCCAACAGATGCAGACTATGTTATAACAGAAACTTTATTCTGTAGAAATTAAATATTAAAATAATAAAGTAAAACACTTCCAAGACCTTCCCCATCCCACTCAGCTGAATTTATCAATATATATTTCATAATCTGAATTAGTAACGTGAATGCAAATGACGTATTTCATAAATCTGAATGACTGACTCCAATTCCACAATTTGAACAATTATAAATATTCTTACAATGGAAAATAAAGGCCATCCATAAAAAAAAAATAATTCATTTGATGAAAAATGCTATAGGCACATGAAGATTTTTCTGATGATATAGTATCAAAGAAAATTTAGTTGAATTTAAGCTGACCCCTCCTTTATCATATCCTGTGGGTGAGTCAGCTAATGACTATATTGATTCTCTTTTATGTTCATTGTTATATACATCATCCAACCAAGGTGAAAGTAACCATAAGGTATTAATTTTAGGGAAAAAATATTTCAATTATAAATGTTTGAAGTTGCAGTTAAGAATAGATTTGCTGTACTGAAATTATAGAACATATTCATATAATCACAATGGGAAATATCACATAATACACACTAGGTGATCCCTGGAAGTAGTGTATTGCTAGTAACTAAAATGGACTTCAACAGAATTGTATCAGCTGAGGATCTGATACATGTTAAGTGCCACTTTTACACTAAACTCAGGAGTACTGGATTGCTTGGGAACCTTTGATCATTCAGAGAACAATGTGAAATAGGTACCTGAGACCACGGTTTCTCTAGCCTACCAGTATCTGAAGATGAGAAGGGGGAAAAATATTCTATTTCTACACACATCTGATTTCATAGGTGTCTTACAGAGTTTGATTTTTTGCTCTCACTGAAATGTAAAGAGCAGAGCACATAACTGCCACCCTAACATTTGTCTGTTTTGAAGAATAGTTGATCAATGGAAGAAGTGGAAAAGATCTTTCTTCCACAGGGAGAAAGGATGCTCTGCACTTTGTGCAATTGGCTTCAATCTGTGAAGAAACGTGTAGAGCAGACTGAACTAGTATGTGTCTAAAATACAGCACAACATATCTAATGCTACCCTATCAACACAATATATCTTTTAAAAATACTGGAAGCAGTGTCAGTTTTTTCTTTGACCTCCCTTTCACAAAATGCAACTATTGTTCTATCTTGTACAACTAGTTTTCGTTTTCCAAATAAACAGCTCAACTAATGATCAATCCTTGATTCCTTGACCAATTCAATCAGTTATTGTTTTATTATTTGCATGTTTAGAAAGTTTAATCTTTGCAATGATCTTTTAGGTATTTTCTTCATTTAAAAACCTTTTTCTCAACATGAAACTTTTTCCCAATCAAGCCTAAAGTCTCCTGGCATTTTTTTCAATGTTTCCAGTTGTTCAGTGTTTCAGGTTTAGTTAGCAGAAAACAAAACAAAGTTGAAGATGCATCTTTGTGAAAACTTGGATTTGCACAGGCTTCCGTTATCTGCTGAAAGGTCACTGTGCTAAGGGAAGCTGCAAGGTGGTAGGTAAGTTTATCTTACGATTTTATTTAAGCTCTTTGGAGAAAAGGAGAGGAGAGAGAACACACATTTGGTCCAGTCTGTGGTTCCTTTAAAGAAACAATTGATTTCTTTTGTATTTTTATTACTAGAAAAACTGAAAACAGATATCCGAAGAAAACAGAACCAGATCTCCCATTGCAAGGACGCTCAGTAAAATCCGGCTGGTGTCTTATGCAGTGCTCAACCACAGGGAAAACCTGGGCTTGAGAAGAGCCCCCCAACTGCTGCAGCTGGGGCTGGAACCCGGTGGAGGTCAGAGAGGTGCGGCGGTGCCTCCGGGGAGAGCTTCCGAGGGGCCCGACCGAGCTGTTACAGCTGCTGCTGCTGCTGGAAGGGGAGGAGATGAAATTATAGCGTGGAGGGGGGGGGCAGGGAGGGGAGAAAAGCACAACGTCTGAAGGGATGAAAACACCACAGTTTCATCCCTCTAACATTCTCAGGAATCGCTTTAGGGGCATGAAAGCCATCCCTTGAAAGTCTGATTCCTCTGTCTTTATGCTTTGCAGGCATCTACACAGAGTAGAAATAAAGTGATCATGAACAAGCACTGAAAACAGTACAAACTGTTGCCTGAATCCCAGTGAAAAGAGTGCAGCCAGATACACGTTCTTTCAACGAACATTGTGAAGAGTTATTTTAGTCAATAGCATCAAATAATAGGCAGTTATAACATGACACCGCCCACAACCACCCAAAAAATCCTTGGAAGTAAAAAGACTTGTACAGTCTTATGGTCACAAGGACACAAACTTGAAACTTAGGAAACTGTAGAAGTGAAGCTGCATGACTGATCTTACTACAGCTTGCCCAAGGTACGTTTTAGTCATTAACTCCACGACCATATCAAAGTATTCTCCCAGTGCAGAGAACAGATGATGTTCAGTCAATAAGCGACTATGCAATGTTTGATTTCTCCTTCTTGTTAATACATACTCCAAACATTACTCTAATGATAGTTTCATTTTGCTAAGTGACTTTGCGCCATAGTAATTGAAGTCCAAAGTGTTTGAGGTATGTAGACATTGAACACTAATTAGGAATCGGACTTCTTCACAGACACCACTGCTGAATGTTCTGCAAATATGAACTTAACACATTTTCCCCAAAAGCCTGCAAGCTGGAGGAGGTACTGTTATCTCCATTTTAAAGCTAGAGATCTGGGATGCCATTGTGGTTAGAGTCAAGTTCTCTGAAGAAAGTTACTCCCTTCAGAATTCCACCACTAAGGCTTCCAGCTCCATGTTTAAAAGCCTGTAATGCTGGAGCTAGTACAGGGAGAAAAGGACACCAATGATGCCTCAATACCTTGACGATCTCTGTGTTTTGGAGCTTTTAGTCTGCTGTCTGATAGTACGAGGTTGACTAGCTTCAAAGTTTTAGCCTAGCTAGCCTGAGGGACCAAGCAAGCCGAAAATGTTATAAAGTGCAAATGGGGACATCTCCTGCCTTCATGAACATTACTAGATCAATAAATAATTAGTTGATTAACCTACAAAGGAGCATTTTCAATTCTTAGGAAAGGATTAGTAAGCACGAAATACATTTTTCACTTCCACCGTGTTTAAATGATTTAATTGTTAATCTGTGATATTCTGAATAAGACTCATTTAATGTCTACTTTTGCAAAATACATTTAAATGTTATATTCAATCTTTAAAAAGCTGGTTTTATGTTTGCATGGCTAATATGAAATCAAATATAAAATACAGACTCTGATCACTGTCTTCTATTTTTCTCTCTCTTCTTCCCAGTCCCTCTCCCAACAAAGCAAAAATGTAAGCCCTATTGCCATTTATAAGTATGCATACGGAAGAAAATTGATTGCTGAGGCAAAGTTCTGTATATGCTGCAGAAAATAAGGTCATGCTGACAAAGGTTCACTTTATTTAAAGGAAACAGTTTGTGACTGATTGCTTGGGAAGAAAACAAAGGAAAAGTTATTTTAGAGAATGTTTTGGCTCCTGGAATCAAGACAGCTTAAAGAAAAAGAAATCTTAAGGAAAGACAGACGTTTTGAAAGAAAGACTGCTAGCCTAGATACCATCTCAGCTGGTAACTTTTGAAACCAAGTATCTTAATCTGTCACTTTCTTGCTGGGTTACCATAATCAGATCAATAGTACTCAAATCCAGACAGGTACTAAGATGCCAGACACCTCTGGGGATCTATTCTCGAGTCTCTCTTTATCCAGTGTATAAAATGGGAATAAGAGATTCCTGAATTATAAAATATGCATGTCCATATCAAATTGAAATGTGTCTTAATGTCTTTGTTATTACTGTAAATTACACTATCAAAAATGTTTCAGTAATAATCTCAGAGGGTTTGACAAGTTATGAGGCATAAATTTATCTAAGATTTCTTAACCACTTAACCTTCTTAACCACTGAAAGTTTAAGAATTGTGTAAGTACAACTCTTATCTTACTAATCCTATACTTTGAAGAGAACATTGTATTTGCATTGTAAGTACATCTTCAGAAACGTCAACTGCTGCACCCTGTAAAAGAAATAGTTTTATTAAGCCTAAATTCGCCACTACTCCTGAAAGCTGACACTTTGCTGAGCATGTGTAGGTATTCGGTATCCTGTAAAATAATAATTTATCTCACGTAACACCATTCATGTTTTAGAGGCAACAACAGGGATTTTCTTCAACACAGAGAAATGCTAACATGTTAAGTATTAAAAATGTTTTTTCTGCAAGTCTCTTAAATGCTCAAGTGACAATTTAGTCTTACAAACTCAACTTTCTTAGTATGAGACTCCTAAGCTACAAAATCTAACTATGCCTACCAAATATGAGCACCACCGTCTTAACAGAAGTTTTTGTCGTTACTACAAACTAGTGTGAAAATTGTGTCTGGTATTTCTATGGTAGTACAGAAGCCTCTAGTACCATTAAACATGACATTTTGCAATACCTCTCAGTGCAATCCTGAAATGGTACAAGCTGGAAATACTTTCCTTCTTCCCAGTGTCTTGCTGAATGCAAACCCCACATTTGCAGAAACCTAATTAGCAGCTTCTAAGACTGTTTACTCAGTTTCTGCTAATTTGTATTATGAAATGAACTGCAAAATTAGTGTTTTTTTATTCTCTATTATGTAGAAGCAACCCTTGTCACCAAACAGATTTCTGAGGTCACGTCTAGGTGAAGAAGCCACAACAGCTTGCTCTTTTGTGGTTTAAGGAATTAGTGACATTTTAAACATATCAAAAAGTCTAATTTGGAAAGAGTAAACAATGATGTGGTCTAAATATTTTTGCTTCATGAAGCTCGGCTAGCTGCAGCATGCCCAGGTTATTCTCAAGACAAAGAGGTCCAGAAAGAAAAAAAAATCTTAGCCTCTACAACTGCCATACGGAGTTTCCATGTGTCATTGTTGTATGACAAAATTATCTCCCAAACTTTTTTTCCCAAGTTATTTATAATATATTGACATTTTTGCCAGTTCTTTTTCTTCCAAATCTAGGAGGAAGAGAGTTAAATTATTTTTGAGTCCAGAAGCAGAGAAAAATAATTAGCTTTAAAAACTTCAGCTATAGTCTGAAATGGCTTTTCCAGGCATAGAAACTGCATGTTATTAAGGCCTAGTGTTGTGGGACCTTCCATGGCTTGAGGCTAATGCTCTCCCCAAGCGAAGCTGAGGATCCATCTTTTCTCATGGTTTGATGTTCCTGTTTCTAACCTTCATGGTTTGTTAGCCAGGTGACCTTCAACCTTTGATCCTGGAAAGACTATTAGCAGTGACTCCAGGAGATTTGCCTCAATAGCACGGCTGTAAGGGAGCATTCCCAGGTGCATTATAAATGCAACTTATCACATCATTCTACAATTAATCAATGGGATATCACAATATACTCAGAATGTGTATATATAAATATATTATAAATAAAGACGTGCATATAAAAAAAAATTGGAATTTAGTGGAGATAAGTCAAGCTGCATCCATTATGCTGCTGTGACCCGCTTTTATGCATGTATTCCCCACTTATCCTAATCCAAAATAGGATTTATGCAGGTACTATGCTTCAAGCAAAATCTTAGTGTCATGACTGGCGAGTGTTCTTTAAACAAAGCTATGAAAATCAATGAAAAAAACTACTAAAGAAATTATCTATATGTTTCAGCAGCTTTTGTTGAATTGGGGTCTAATCTCAGCTCTTTAGACTACAAATGAACATTTCAAAACTTGAGACAGGTTTGACTACGTCAGGTAAACAATTCAACACCTGCCATGTTTGGGGCATTATTGTAATATCAATAATAAATAACAACCCAGAGCTTGGAGTGGTTTAGAGGAATTGACAGTAAGGAATAAAAACTTTTATATCCCTCTTTTTCACTGTAATGCCAATGGGTTCTTGTCTTCAAGATTCTCTGTTGCATTCCTCATTGGTGTCCTCTAAAAGATTTCAGTATAAAAGGCTAAAAGGAAGCTTTCTATGGTGAAAATGTATCACTAGTTAAATTCTGCTGTGTTTGATGTAGTTATAAAATGAAGCAGCAATGTTGTATCTAGATACAATATTTGAAAGCGATCCTTAAATAATTCTTTTTTTTTTTTAAATTTAAATCATCATTAAAATGAAAGTGTATGCCTAAGACAGGAAGAATAAGGACTATGACAATAGAAGGTCCAAAGAAGATGCCAAAATAATGTGTTCCTTAAAGCAAGTAAGACACAGCAGTATTGTTTTACTGAGTTTACGGAATTTGAAATATATATGTTTCATGCATAACACAACATGATTCAAAACAGCTGACCTTTCCTTACAAAGAGTTAAGAAATTACTTTACTGACAATTACAACTTAAAATGGCTCCATTGACATAACTGTAACATGAACCAAAAGCCTCATCTTGCAAAGACTTTCGTGCTTTCTATTATGTGCTGTGGGAAGTCCCACTGACCTCATGGCTTTGAAGGTTAAGCATGCAACTATGTCTTCTCCTCTTTACAGTTTAGTTGACTTGTGGTCTAGCAAATGAAGAACTAAGAACTGCCAAGCTTAAAACTAAGCTTTTTTATGGGGGGGGCAATAATTATGTGGACTCAAAGGAAGGGAATGATAGATAACAAGAGTAGAGTCACAAGGATGGAAGATAGAAGAAAAAAGTTTGGATGAGAAATGAGCACCAGCTGCTGACTCATAGAAACATTTCTCAATAAAGTACATGAGGATGTTGCATACGGATTCAGTATGTGTGTGTGACTGCTGAATAGTCCATGGGTTAAGAGCCATAGACACAGTTAACATCCCTCCTGAGCTTTTAAATTCTAATGACCATCAAGCCTGAAAGTTTCTCTTTTTTTTTTCTCCAGTAAAGTTTATGGGTTGTATAACACACACTTAAAGTCTCTATAGAGTTCCCATACTTGTTTTGGCTGTATGGTACCCTTTGGTGATATTACTACATAATCACTCATAAAGAAAGGGGAAAATATATTTTCCAGATTATTTCTGTAAAATTAAGTAGCTGAAAAATAAATACTGAGTCTACATAACAAATACCTTCATCAGTACTGAGGGAAAGATATAAACCCTAAACAAGCATAAAACCTGCCTCCAACTTCCTGCTCCTCTCATTCCAGTTTCCATTTAAGACAGCAATACAGGCAAAACCTTTCTTGAAATTTCTCCATCATCATTACTAATAGAGCTGCATCACTGACAACAACAGTTTAAAGCACCAAGACAGTCAATGCCCTCCTCTGTTACACAGTCTCCAAATACTTAGTAGTATCATAGGATGCATAAAATGTTCCAACTTCAGCAGAACATTGAACAGATATTTAGGTTTATCCCTTAAACAGCAGTTAAGCATGTACTTCGTTTAAGCATGTTTAAGATATATTAATTTCAATAGGACTTAAGCATGTGGTTAGCAGCAGTTATATGCCTTGCCGAATGAGGATGAAAGTGCTATGAAATGAATATCGGTTCTACATTTGAATTTCACAGTGCCTTTTTAAGACAGAATCTGAAAGTGTTTGTAAATATGTTCATTTATTATTGCATATTCACTAATAGACTTGTGCTGGGGAGTCCTATAATAGTACAGTGCACATTCCTCAGATTATACCAACAAATCAAAATACCTATTATATGCAATGTCTTTCCTGTAAAATAATATGCCAGCTTCCATCATCATTTGCTATCCTCTCTTTAGAAAAATTTTATATCTTTTAAACCTCCTAATTACAATAACAAATAAAAAGTCCTTTTTAGTAATAAGGAAGGAAACTGGCACAGGATCATAATAAAGAAAAGCCAGCTGAGGAGCCTGCTAGAAAACAATACTATGTATAATTGGTGTTTAATTATGCAGAATTAACAAATGGCAGCAGCACTGGTTGTATTACTTGACCAGGGCTCTTTGCCAAGTCAACAAGCTGGTTTTAATGTAGGAAGTAACCCATTCAGTTATCTGGCGCCTTTGAGCAGGGCCCTGACTGCTGTGTTCTCCATCTGTGTTGCCACAAACATTTAGCAGAAGAAAGAAATCTGTTGATTTGCTAAAGCAAGATAAATTTCGGTCATTGATATGGGTGAATGCACCAATAAGATCATAAAAAAGTTTCCTAACATTTTATTCATCTGGTGCCAACGATTTAGTAACACCATGAGAGCTCAAAATACTAATTAGTATGAATTTGCAGGGTTGATATATTATACAATAGAATATCGAACATGTTTATTTGAATATATTACCTCCACTAACCCCTCCCCTCTCCATACACACATATTTGAATGTATTTAAAAACATGTTTAAATATTTATGTTCTCTAGAGCCTCATTACATAATTTTTCTCCTATGGTAAGCAATTAATTTGCATTTTGAAATGAACAGAACTATGACAACACATATGAGAGGTTCCTAGAGAGCGTGTCTGCCAATGTACCCACACTCACAACTGACCCCTGCAACAAACCTGAGCACCAGTAGCTCCTCCTGCTTCCCCACTGCTGTGATCTGCCACACTCAAGAGATCTGGCCTGGCACACCTGTGACAAGGTGTGCTGATTTGGCAGAACTCGAATTCAATTTGAAAAAAGCCTTTCTGAATTAAATACAGATAACAAAAACCTGTGGGGGAAGGAGAAGGCAACAAAAACTCTTGGAGATCCGCAAAAGCATGTAGCAGTCTGCCCCTTCTGAACTTCTCTTTCATGTGTAGGTTTCTTTGAGGGTTGCCACCATGATAATGGTAACAGTAGCAGACGTACTGTCAAATGAATGAGAACCTTCAATGAGAAGTGCATTGATACATACATTTATGTTGTATATTTATGCTGTCTGCAGGAAGGCAGAAGACCTATTGAAAACCATGGAGAGAGGAGCAGAATTTGGGTTTTGATAGAACAGAATATGGATTGAATGTAAACAAACGGGGAAGGCTCTGTTAACCAAACTCCTCTACAGATTTGCATAGATTCAGGTTCACCTGACTAGCTGGAGATGGTATTGTTAAGATCCTGACTAGTTTTCTCTTAGGTCAGACCAGGATTTAGATTACTGCAAGATACAGTGAGCTAGTCTCATCCGAAATCCTGGGAGAAAGGTTAATTTTGCCCAATCTTCCTCAAGGAGAGTCATTGTCACAGGAATCTGGTTGTAGCTGAAGAGAAATTAAGAACAGAAGGATTGGTCTTTACTTTCAGCGCTTCTCAGGATGACAGGGTGCATGCAAATGAAGGACACCAATCTGTGGAGCACCAAGTGTAACACAGAACTAAATGGGGGCCTCTTTTACATCCTTAAAAATAACAGGCTTTAGAATTCAATGCTCATTTTAACCCCCACCTTTACTGGCAAAGAACAGCAGTTTTCTTTTTTGCCATACTTTTTCAATGACATTCAGCATCATAAAAAACAATTCTTAAACCCACAGCATGTTATGTTTGGAAATAGAAAGTTAAATAAAAATGCCTTTCTGTATGTGCATGTATATCAGTATGCGACTTTACAAAGTTGAGCTATTTCCAATGCAAACACAAGTAAATCTGGACATCCTCATATATTCAATACTTTATAGGCCCAGTAAAACTTGATCAAAATCCACTTATACTTGTCGGTTGTGCAACTTAACCTTTAGGGTAGATTAATTAGATTAACAGACCACATACTGTAGATTCCAGTACTTCCTCAATGGCTATTAAATTACACAGAAGGAATTATGTTTTAGAGTCCTGCTTCCTTAAATCAAATTCCAGCCCTGTCACCTTTCTTTCATTTATTAGACTGCAAAGCTCTTGTTCCTTTCGTAATAAAAACTGAACCTCTGTTAAATTCCATCCCTAGTACTTGATGTTATTCACGATTGCTGTGCTTAGGATCAGGTAACTACAGAATCTGAGTCTACACTGGGAGAATACAGTTCATGACAGGTATCCTACCAAAGGAGTGAAAAGGTGCCACTTAATTTGTGAAGAGGCAGGGGGTAGTGGAGTATTCTTACTTTTAAGAGACCTGCTACAAGCCATGCCCCATGCAGACCACAGCAGTGGAAGCGCAGAGCGGCTGCCGGCATGGCAGAAGGGAGTACCCAAGATGGGTACTGCGTGAAGGAGGCCAGTTCAGCTCTCACCGTCAGAGCAGATAATGCTAACATGCAGAATGCCTCCTGGTTAAGGCATGGAGTTGGGTATAGCGCTTAAGAAATACTGCCGCAGCTTTCCCAGCATGTTTGCATTTTCTTTCTAAAAATGTTGTCCAGACAGTGAGCAAAGATTTTGTATACGTGCCCTGTATTCCCAGACACTAGGGTGCCTGGGCATGCCCATAAAAAATGAGCGGAATATCCAGTATTTCCCAGAAAGCACCGGAGAAACTGTATATGCACAACACAACATGACTAGTAAGCTGAAGAAAAAAGACAAGGTTTTGGGCTTTCTTGCACTCGCATCTACCTATAAACTGTTCCCAGGATATTACAAACAGCACAGCAACTAAGAAACCTAGGTAAACATGTCAAGCTTAAAAAACTAAGAAGATCTGAGTTCAGATCTTTGTTCTGAAAAGGCTGTACAGCTGGGAGGAATATAATAACAAGCAGTACCAAGAGAAGGTCTGCCCTGTGCAATTCTGTGATGCAACAAGGGAGAAGAAGATGGAATCTAAGATCTGTAACACAAGAACATGACTATGGACATATCACCTACTGTATGCCTGCTGATGCACGCTCTTCCACCCAAATGCCAGCATGCTCCTGCTTTTGAAATTGCTAGAAACATCGAAAGAGTTAGCATGGAGAAGTCGGTGACAGTATATTTTTTTAAGCTATCAGGATGCCTGGACTAGCTTTGAAGCAGCGCCGCACAATCCAGCACTAACCATACCGATGTGTGCCCTGCCTTGGTCCCCATTAACGCTCCGGGCATTACAAACAGCATTCAGCACTGTCCCATTAGAACATCAGAAAAGCTTGTCATCATCAAGACTCCACAGACTCGTTCTTCTTTCTCTGCAGCTCATTTCTGGCCTGTGATATTAATTATACACTACATGCCTAGTTTTCTCACTGCATTTACTGCTGATGCGGCTCTTTCTGTGCTCCCCTTATTGCTGGAAGTATGTGCTGGCAAGTCCCATTACAGTTAGTACAGTTGCTTTAGTAGCTAGGGCAATCCATGGCTCCTAATGACAGGCCAATTATCTTTGAGGGTAGCAACTTACCCACAATTGTGTTTCTCCAAAACTATGTAGTTAAACCCCTATGGCTTTAGTAAATAGCAAAGCAGTCTTGGAGAAAAAGCTTGATGAATAAAGACAAAAAGAATCCTCCACCTTTATTTACAATGTGCTAAAAGCCACCTATTTGTATACATTTTTTAAGACAGAAATTTCATTTCAATGTGAGCAGGCAGGCAGAGCCCTTAAGCAGTCTGAGACAAAAAAGGCTTGGAACAATGGATGAAACAGCAAACCCTGACAACCCTGTACTTGTTATCAGGTAGCAGAGCCCAGGAGGGGAGCCTGGTAAGGCAATTAGGAGCAGGTGACGCTCGCCAAGAGAGGCTTCAATCTTCAGGCAATCCATGTTGGAGGGGCACCAACAGAACCTA
The DNA here is from genome assembly GCF_026419915.1 of Harpia harpyja. Taxonomy (NCBI): domain Eukaryota; kingdom Metazoa; phylum Chordata; class Aves; order Accipitriformes; family Accipitridae; genus Harpia; species Harpia harpyja. The sequence continues at coordinate 32,296,620 of NC_068947.1, forward strand.
CAAAGGAATCCAAAGCTGCCCTAACTGCTCAGAACTTCTTCAGGATATGAACTGAGCCCCACGTCTGGCACAAAGTATGACAAGCTGTGAAGACTCTTACTATAATCGTGGCAGTGCATAAAAACATTATTTATATAGTGTCATTTTTTTGTATTGGACTTTTATGTCCTGCTGATGCTGACATCTTTGTGCTTTGTGGAGCAGGAAAAGGAAAAGTGTACATATTTTACACTATCTATTCTTGCCATCCTAATTTGGATGCCATCTACACCCCTGAGGATCCCTCCATGGTGGGAAGCCCCTCTACAGTAATTTAAAGCACCTGAACTACAACTATGGCTGGAAGAGTCTGTTCTCATTCATTAAGTACTTGTCAACTAGACATAGGCAGCTAAAATTGCATGCCTAAAATAGGTGATATGATACTGCACTGTAAATAATGCTAGAGGGTTTCTGCCCCCAAATGCTTACAGTTCTAAATAGGAAAAGAAGGAAAACGGACAAAGGCTTAATTTGCTATATGCCACAGTTAGCAGCAGAGAGGTAAACAGTACGCAAGGTCTGTTCTCCATTCACTAGACTTCATTTGCACAGCCAAAGACCTTTGTATGACCACGTTTAGAAGTTAAGCAAAAAATCTCCTGCTAAAGAAAATTCTACCACGAATATTAAAAACAAACAAACAAAAAAAACCCATCCTTCTGCCTTCCTTGAACCCAAGAAAAATAAAGTTCTTTAATGCCTTCATCTTCTCACTTAAGATATAAATCTGCATTCTGAACTCTATTTTTCTCCCATTTGATTACCATACTGAATCTGGGGGGAAAAAGCACACAGTGAAAGATACATTCTTTGAATGAAAAAAAGGAAAAATTCTTAGTGTCACAGATGGCTGTCAGGATGAAATGAAGCTTGTGTCTGCTGAGGGAATCAGACCTTAGTGTGAAATCTGAATAGAAAGGAACATAGCAGAAGGCAACATTTCAAAAGGAGTTCAGCACCAACTGGCATTGTGAGGGTTAATTTACTGCCAGGAACTGCTGGGCTTTTCATTCTCAGTAGACACACAATAGACAGATCCCAAAAGTACCCATCATAATCACAGATGCTGAGGATTAATGCTAAAATGAAAGCTTCATGAATATTAAAAATATCAAAACTGCTAATGATGTAGCAGAGTTTGGAATAAGAACCAGACTGAAAATCTAAGAGTGTGCCATGCAGACATAGTGAGACACTGCCTTTTTAAAACTGATTAAACCTACTCAATTTGTAACAGAAAGAGGCTTATGCATATTAGGAGCTGAATTGACTGCCAAACTTTACAAATTGCACAGGCTAATTACCATAATTAAGCTTTGGATTGAAGAAGAAAATTCCATTTATCTCAGAATGACTCAGTGGAACTTCAACAAAGGCAGCAAAGTACATCAGATGGTTTGGTGTGTCGTCGTCCCCCCTTTCTTTTTTTTGCCCCTAAGTGGTGTTTCAAAAGCAGTTGTGAAAAAAATAATCGGAGTGATAGCATAGAAATACTTTTGCTTGAAAATCAGAAAAAATGCATAGTTTAGGGATCTGATTTTAGAATTTGTTGTAAACCCTCCCCTACAAACTAATACAGTAAATTATGTTCTATTTTTCAAATATAAAGTCCAAATCAGGGGGTAATGCAAAGCCACGTGTCTTTTATAACCTGAAGCCACACATAATTCCTGTAACTATGCTTCATCAGTTTCCTGGAGAGGACGCTGGGTAGTGTTTTATCTGCTGGACACTCCTGCTGCTATACATGTCTGCTGTTTGCCCTCTCATGCCGATGCAGAGAAGTTATCTTGAAGGATGAGATAACAGCTATCACATTTTAAGACAAAGATTACATGTTATTCTATGTCTTTGAGCTGGATCCAAAGACTTCCACTAATCTCAAAAGGGATTTGTATCTTTTCCTTAGGGAATGCTTAGTCTGCAAACAATAAAAGCACAGCTGTGAAAACTTTATTATAGGATACAGAAAAATGTCTTACTGTATTTCCTTTCCTATCCCAATTTAGAAAGAAAACATAATGTGAAGGTCTTCCTTAAACTTACCTAGGCTTTTAAATCACATATGTATGAGACCATACGTACATAGAGGCATGATGCAAAGGAGAACACTGAGATACTGGGGAAGTATTAATCCTCCCACATACAATGTGACTCTGATTTGCCCATCAGTTACTTCAGTTTTGTTTGCATTTATCTAACTTTTGCTTCTATGATGATGTCTATACATTTTCAGGTCTCTTTACAGAATGCCTTGAACAAAATGGTCCTGAAAAAATGTATGTACAGGTTCATTTTTACTAAATAAACTCTAAATGCATAAAAAATCCCAAAGTAAATTAAACAGACTTGCATTTCATTCCCTGTAGAACTCAGGACAGTTACAATAGACCTACCATTATGGGCGTGCTGTAAATACTTGTAAAAATAAATGTGAATTAAAAGCCTAGGTAAGCATATGAAAGAAAAACAGGCAAAAATAAAAATATCTTCATGTTTAAACATGATTTTATGCAGCTACTTTAGAAGAATCATGGGGCCATCAGAACAGAACTCTGCAAAGAATAATCAGGAACAATTTCAAAATGTGGGCAACTAGAAGTGAGATATGTGACACAAAAGAAGATGAAGAAGAATGTAGTGATATTTAATCTATCAGCATGGATGCTTTTAGGAACGACCTGAATTTTCTGGAGCATATCTTTATTAAAGATTCACTAACATTCTAAAAGAACTTATTCATATATAAGCACGTAAGAGAGAAGAAACTACTAGCTAATTCTAGTCCAGTATTTGCATCCATCAAGACTGATTCAAATTTTTAACGTGATACTACTCATCTCATTTATACAAACCTGCTTTGATGAAAGTCTAATCTCATGTAACAACTAACACACAGAAAGTACTACCACATTTACTCCTTGAGGAATCAACAGAAAGTATATTAAACCACCAGATCATGGGTACTTTTACAAAAACCTTCCATCTATGCAAGCCATGCCTTTCCCTCTTTTATATGGCTGCTAATACAACCAACTCCAAAATAGCCATCAGCTGAAATTCCCCGCTATGCAAACTAATCACCCTGGCAGAAACACTGCTCTGCGTTCTGAATAATCAGAAGGCATTCACTTCACATGCTCAAAATTAAGCTTGTGTTACTTTGTGTGGTGGCAGAAGAAAGAAGTACAAGTTGTGGAGACCCTCTTGTCATGAGGAATTTCTAAGATTAGGATATGTGATTATGCTGAAGATATATCTATGTGAGCAATTTTGCCTGTTACTAATTCTGTGTATGGAAATGTATCAGTCTCCTCGTGTAAGTTGGAAATACGTCCATCAGACATAGTAGAGATGCAAGTAGTAAAGGAAGGAGACAATCCCAGATTAACACTGTCACTCTCTTATGCTCATCATTAAAAAAGGCAAACACACACATTTGTTATTAACAAATATCATAAGGAAGATTATCCTTTTTCTTTTTACCTTGTTTTAAGAATCTTTTCTTGTTCTTGTACGGAGCTATCCTGGAAACACACGTAGCTGTTACTGGATAAAATAGCAATAGAATAAGCTGCACTATAAACCATCCTAATGTGATTATGTCAGATTCTTTTTATATCAATCTGTTATCACAGACTCCATTTTCTCTTTTTTCTCAACAGTCCTGTACCCAATGGAAAGCTCTGTGGCCAGAAACAGCACTGGCAGCTTGCGGCAGGCAAACCACTGAAATGTCCAAGCCCTGCATTTAAGTGTTCAGCTGGCATGAGAGCTTTCTCCACAGCAGAATAAAGAGGTAAGTGGCATCTAAAGACAAACAAAAACATATTATTTCATTATTCCTACAGTAAGACACTTGCTGACTGAACTCAAAATCACCATTCACAGTTCAACACCTGAGTGAAAAATGCCAGCACTTAAGATGTGCATGCTTCACCTGATCTTTTGCTTGGTGGATCATTACTTGACTACTTATGGCTAGAATTAACTTCATACAGGTAACATACTACTTCATAAAACAATCTCTGTGCTTTCTCAGAGAATTTTTCCTTATCCTCACTTTAAGGACATGGAAAAATCTTTTTATTCATAGGTTTGTAAACAAGCTCTTAAAACATATATTACTTGATATTTACAACCTTTCCAACAAGAATACCTGTAACCTAAAGCAGGTCAAGCACAATTGCGTAAGGTGCCATGCTATGCAAGATGCCGTACTGTTGGTACTTCCTATTGTTTATCGCTCAGTTAAGAACAGGAAAGATAAATTCTAAATATTTGAGTTTTGAGTGAATGAATGTTCAGTTAATGATTCAAGATTTCACATAGTTTGTTTCCTTTCATTTGCCTGTTTGTTTCTAGTTTCTTGCTTAAACAAACTAACAAAACCACTTAAAATACCTCAATCCAACTTAAAATCTTGAGGAAGAGGCACAGGAAAGAAAAGCTACAGGTCTGTCATTTATTACGTGCAGAAAACAAATGTCTTCAAAATATTTAAAATTAGTAAGAAGTATAAGCGTTGTATATTATTGAAACTACATTATTAAAATAATTTCATCCAAATAATTGTTCTATATTTTGCATTTCTAGATAGAAAATAAAGCAGTATGTAAATGTTTTTTAGAGACTGCAAAGTAAAAAAATACAAACAAGGTGGAGTCCTAAACCATTGACGTTTCACCAGCTTAACAAAACATTAAGGAACTTTAGAAACTAGTATATTATTGCTCAAGAATAGTTTGTATTACAGTTTATAATATGTCTGTTTTTTTCTAAAATCACTTAGAATTTCCTTAAGTTTTCTTCACATATATTCCTGTTCTATGACAGTGGGCTAAAATCTTCAAGCCTTGTTCTGGTGTTAGGAATAGAGATGCTGAAGAATCAAACCTTGACCCTTCAGAGGGCTAAAAGAACCCAAAAGATGCCTTCCTTAAAAACTCTCATTCTTGTGCTGGCCTAGAAGGAACGTGGTAATTTTACCAGCTGATGCTGATGAGGCTCTGGAAGTCTTCTGACAAGCATACTATAGAATTGCACCCTTGGCTGTTAATCTGTCAGCACAGTAGAGCAGAGACATACAGGTTTTAAAAAATCTTTCTTATTTTTAAAGTATTTCCAGATATAGAATAGGAAAAAAGTCACTCAAGTCACCTTCAGCCTTTAGTATGAAAATGTGTAGACATGACCTAAAAAGTATCTGTAATGATCTTCAGAAGGAAAAATTTGGTAAATACCCCCAAGGCTGACCTGTAGAGTTTGGAAAAGAACATTTCTTTATACTGAACTATAGACTATAACGAGGCTGAAATTTCATTTATTCTGAGTCTTGAAATATGAACAAAATAGTGGCAGGATACAAATACTCAGAGAATTAAGGAATATATTGCCTATCACCTGTAGGTTACTGGTTCAAATTCTGTCAGATGAATAGTGACAGAAAGTCAATACAAGGCAATGGCTGTTGCATGAACTACATGTGAATCAGGTAAGTAGTCCAAGAGCAGATCCTGGTACAGTATAATTCCTGATAAGGAACAGCTGGTATTTGTAGCAAAATAGCTAAACTGAACTACTAATAAAGTAGTAATAACTGTCTAATAAAGACTTATATTATGAAAGTATGCATTTGAAAGCACAGGCTGCACATCATTTGCACTGTAGATTCAAAAGATCCATTTGCCTTCAAATGTTGTTAATGTGGCATGAACACATACACAAAATCAATGTCACTGGGCACCATATTCCAGAACTCTGCAGAAACATCTCTGCAGAGATTGCTTTTGCTGCCCAGGGAAATGCATTCACTTCGTAAAAAGATGCACTTCAATAAATGGTATTCACCAATGCTCTTTCTTGCATTGCAATAAATGAAATTGATAATTTCAAAGAGGCTATATTGGTGTTAGATGACTGAGTATTATTATATTACTTAACATAAATACAATGTAAAGACAATACTATTAGAGTTTTTTATTAGATGGTACTAATAGGGTTTTTTAAAAGTTAAGTTTTTAAGATTTTTTTTTTAAAAGAAGGTTAGAAAAAGGGAGTGAAGAAAAGGCAAGATGCTAGTTGACATTCTAGCTATTTTTTAAAGAAGAGTTGATTATTAGCCGCAATTTTCTGTTTTTAATTTAAGATTTTTCATTCTAGAAGTTCATTTCCAGTGTGTTTCAATGACTGATAAGTTACAAGTTAGTTTAACTCCCAGGAACCCCAAAGTGCAACTTTTTGGTGCTAGTGTAGCCAGAGCTGCAGGGAATATGTCCAGGAAGCAAATTCACTGCTGCAGTAAATCAAGCTGCTTTCTAAATTTAATTTCCCACACTGGCCAGATTTTTTCAGAAAATAGAAAAGCCAGCTCTTTACCACCTACATTGTAGATAATGCAAAGGATTCTGCTAATACCATCTGGCAGCATAGTTAAAAAGTTAAATAATTTAAGTCATTAGAATTTAAATGACATGTTTTTGGAACAGATTTAAGTGGCTCCTAAATTAAATAAAATTAGAATTAATAGGTTACAGAATAAAAAACAATCTAGAAAATACTGGAGTGATATCATCAATGCTTTTATTCATACTGCACACATCATTGTCCTCTTCATTCAATATTTTCACTTTTAATTTCTCTCAGATTTTTATAAAATGCTGTCTATTTCAGAACCTCAGTCATATGGCTAATACAACACAACTTTCCACTAACTTTATTTAAGGCAACAACTTTCATTCTGTGCATTTTTAAAAGAACCTCAGATATCTACAGAGTGAAAATCCTTGGATTTTTACTCTAAGTTACTCAACTCATTTTCAGTAATCTAGCTGCTTCTAAAGTACGTACCTCTTCTGCAATCTTTATTTTTCATGAGTTTGAAGACAAATCTAGAAATAAATCTCTGCTGTACTTTTGTCACACATAACTTCTTCCACTGTGGCTGAGCTGCAGTTTTACCCATACAACTTTCTGTATTACAAAGAGAGGCTAAGTAGCTTTATCCTGGTTATAGTACAGGAAGAATGCTTTCAAGGAGCTGAGGAGTATTTGCAACGCATTTAAAATAATAATGCAAAATACTTGAAATATTTAAGAAAACCCTCCAAAAAAACCTGAACACCACGCCCCCTCCACGAACACTTTGCTTTGTGGAAAAGGACAACCTAATTTGTAATACCCTGTGAATTCACAGTGCACATACTTAGCAAAACTTTCAAACCATGCAAAATAGCAGACATCTGTATCAAGGCTGGCTACTATTCTCCAATATTGGACAATAATATTAAACACCTGCTTTTACAGCCTACTGGATGAATATGGCTGCTTTTGACAGACAAGTACTGGAACTAAATCATCAAATTACAAAACAAGTTAATCTAGGAAGGGATAGAAGAGATGGAGAGAGTTGAAAAGGATACAAACGTCTGTTCATGTGTAAGCAAGTGATAAATCATGGAGCACAACGTTATTTCCTGGCATATTTTTATAATGTGGCCAGAGACTGATGAAATACAGGACCAGCCATACTAAATCTGATAACTGGTTCTATCAAGCCCAGATTTCTGTCCGTGCAGGATGTTTAGAGAACTAAAATATATCTAACATATTAGACAGCGTTAGAGACGGAGGAAGACAACTTACAATCAATTCATGGTTAGAAGAATGAGTTAACTTATTTTTTTAAAGAGAAAAGACTAAAAAGAAAAGAAGTTATATAGAAACAACATATACTGCACATCAGAGAGACGCACTGAACACTTCAGCGACTGTTGCCAATAGGAGTCCCAAACAACACACTTGGAGTGGAAATCACTGCCACATGTTAAAGGTATTTAGGATGTGATGCAGAAGGGCAAGATTAGTACAAAAATTCCAAATATGTGCAGGGAAGGAGATAACCCCTAAGGAATTCCAGTTCCACACAATAAAGGTGAAACTGCTCTGCTCAGGTTTCTCCGGACTAGCTGTAGCTACATCTGTGTTGCTATTCCCACCACCGGTTTCACGTGCAGCTGCACCAAAACCTAAATACGAGGAGAACCAGAGAACCCATCTGTGTTTAGCATAATATTGCCACAGGCACCAGAGTGGCAAACATGCAAATGAGCTGATTAATCAGGAGGTAATTACACTTGGCTTACTCTTTGTGTTACAGGACTGCTTTGATAGCAAGACTAGGTATTATACATAGGAGCAGCTCATAGGGGAAAATGTTACAGTACCTTGGTGAGACAGTTTAAAGTCCTTTACAAGCACATTTCCTGTAATATTTAGATTAATTTTTCATTTATGAGAATAGGTTCGTATGTCATTAACTATGTGAATCTTGACAGTGAGAAGCAAGTCTATAAAATATTGATTTCCAAAATAAAACATTTACATGGCACTTCCCAGCTGAAGTAATTCCCTGGCATGGGGTACAATCTATTTACTAATTTCCTTCAAGGACTACTTTCTCAGATTAACTGATTCTCAGATCTTTCCATCTCTTAGGACTGTGCTGCTGCAAAACGGAGCAGGAGTCACTAAAGGAAGATTATCTTTAAAAAGAAAAAAAAAAAAAACAAGAAAAAGGGAAGATAGAGTGAGCATCTTCCCTGACTATACAAAAATTCTTGGTTTTGAATTCAGATGAGCTAACTCAAAACCCAAAAAACCTGTAGCAGTTACGTTGCAGAGTAACAAGCAAACTTTTTCCACCCAGAGTATAAGTGCAGGATCTCAACTTCGAGAGAGATTGCTCTGGAGGATGCTCAGTTATAGCAGTCAAGGAAAGCTATCCCAGCCTGTGACTCACAGATCAGCAGCTCTGGCTTACTGACTGCCGTATCTCCTCGGTGGCTCCTCTGCAAGCAGCAGGAATTGCAGTTGGGGTCTGGGTGTTACTCTGCAGCTGCACCAATCTAAGTACATTCTCAAACTGTTACTCTTATATTACTCAGTGTTCAGAACACAGCTGACATTTTAACATTCATTTCTGTTTAATTCCCCTTATGTTTACATGCATGTGTTTCCTACTTTTGAACTTCTGTAGGTTCTGGTCACAGACTGCCAGAATCAGCAGAACAAGGTGCATGCCGGAGCTAATTCACAATACAAGGACTTCACTGTTTAGTTGCACTGATGATAATAAATCTCTGTGGATTCAAGGCTATGTTATCTCTATCAGTTAAGGTTATTTTTCCCTCCTGAGAAGATTTAGTACACTTCACTGAGAGGGCAGTATGCCCAAGTAGGAAGCAGACTTTCACAGATGTCAAACACAATAGCCTGTTCACAGGTGAGAGTTACACAATGATTAGGATCACAATAGTGGAGGTTTGTATTTCTGGAGGGACCACTAAATGCACCAGTATCCATTATTTATACCAAAAATATTTATACGTGCACAGTATCCAGCTTTCACCTCCTGAAGGGCCTAGCTTAGCATAGCAAACTGAGCTGAGACACAGGGACTTCAGCACAGCCAGAGCCAGCCACAGCACGCCCATTCCTCACTGCGCCGGCACCTGCAACTGTCCATGCTTTCACTGTGAAGAAATCTTGAAAGCAAGATTTTAACCTAATATTAAATAATGCAATAAACTGAGGATGAGAGGGGTACACCTAAAATATTTTTCTCTGCAGGGAACTTCTGTCTCACATGTGTAATGAGATGTCTATGAAGCCTTTTTAAGAAGTGATGGGTGATTGCTGAACTCTAGCATTCATACAAAGGCACCCTATGCACGTTAACTACAATATTCCTCTAAAACGCGCCAGTGTGTCCCTTTTCCTGTTGCCTGGCCTTCTTGCTAATGTGGCTGGTTACACCTCTGGTGGAAAGCTCTGCCAGTGATTTTCCTCTGGGAAATCAGAGAGTGGATGGAGGTTGCAAAAATCAGTCAGTTTGGAACCTAGCTGATTCCAGCTGGGTTTTGGAACCCCATATTCATCTTGGATCAGGCTTACTTTAAAAAAAAAAAAAAAAAAAAAAAAAGAGCTAAAGTACGTAAAGCAGCAGTGACTGCTAACAGTAAATGACAGCCTGTGTTGTACACAGTCTTGTGGCAGCTGGCTGGTTTAGGAGTTGTTCAGTGCCTGGAAGAGCTGGCTGTGGCTCTGTCCCTGCTGTGCCTGGGGGAAGGCTGATGATCTGCTGGATCCTTGCACACTAAATAAGCTCTTTCCTATTCACGAACTCTGCAGTCCTTTCACCTGAGCATCTAAGCATTAGCCTGTTTGCCACAGCATGTTACATGAGTTTGGGAACTGAAGTAACACTGAAACGCAGTGTCGAATTCAGAGCCTTTGTTAGTGAAGAGGCTCCCACTGCTCACATCTGCTCTCTGGCACCTTCATCTCTCTTGAAACAATACTAACATCTGTATCAACCAACAGAAAAAGAAAAGTAGCAAAGCTAAAAATATTTCTTCTCCAAAATATCATTCAGTGCTGAGTTATTAACTGTGACATTCTAAGGTAATTGAACACTCTCATAATTCATTGCAATTCCCTAACAACCTGAACCAAATCGCAACATAAATAAACAAAAATTAACTCACTTCTGTACATGAAACCAATAATACTGGACAACGGCTTTAACATCCCTGCTGAGTAGACATTCCAGACTGTTTTACAGAAACTGAAACAGCTTCATTTTGTGGAAGGATGAAAAACCAATACACTTGAAGCTGTGGTGTTCCATCACTTGGGCTTTTTTCCACTTCTTGCATGGTGAGATGGGACATTGAATGGGCCAGATATTTAGGTGAATATGCTTACACCCATCTCTTACTCTGAGTACCCGAAGTGGACCAGAGGACCAAAAAACCCAGTTTTTATTCAAATAAAACCTTCAATACTTAACTTCTAAAAGAAAGAAAACTCCATGTACAGAAAAGAAAAAAGTAATGTAAAAAGTCACAGACAATTCCCACTGTTCTCTTTGCCTTAGCATATTTGCTTTAGCCCTTGGTTTCACTTACTGAGAGACTTTTTCATTAGAGCAACTCCGACCAGTCTGTGGTGATCCCTGGGAGGTTATTTCTATCCCCACCGTTGGTTGTAACTGAGCTTTTAAATTTTTTTTACACGAGCTCCCAGTTGCATCTTTGCTGTGACTATCTGCTGCTCTTCCTTTTCCTGCCATTCACATGCATTTGTAAAACTTCTTTTTCTTTAAGAGAATAACAATCTGTCGACAAAAGCAAGTAATTTTTGTTCATCATATCTGTATTCCTGAGACAAGAAATATTCTCTGTGAAAACACTTGTATCATTTGAAATCATAGAAGTTTCACATGAGGTGTGTTAAAAATCTACTGAAAAAATAAGATAAACTAAAGAATGAAAGACAGTTAAATGATCATGCTAAGTGAGACTCTAGAAGCATAAGTTTTACTAGGAGTGGATTATGCATAACACATATTTGTGTGGATAACACTAGTAGCACACAATATTTTATTTTGTATTATAACTTATTGAAACAGTTTTACAGAAGACAAGAATCCCACTGCATTTAGAAGTCTAAAACTAGGTGACTGTGCTAGAGCTTTACACAGGTGAAGCCAGGGTTTTTGTTTTTTCACCAACAAAACTCAGAAGGGCATTTCAAAAGATTTGGCTCAATTTGTCTGCCTATATTCAGCAAAGAACGAGTTCTTATATTTTCAAAGTGCCAAAGGATAAAAGTTATTATAGTCACGAGTCATCTCAGAAGATAAAGGCTTATAGTTTACCTTTCTCTTCACTGTGTATAAATCATACTACTTTTAAAACATGGTCCATTACATGTATTCTTTCTTATTCAGAGATTTCTTCAGATTAATTCTGAATATAGTAATTCACAGCACATACCTTAGGTTTTCAGTTCTCCTAAAGAATAATAATGATGTGATTAAAATGGCTGTAAAATAATATAATTAAACCTTTTAGGCAATCTTTAGAAGCTTCACTAAAGCACTGTGAAAGCACTCAAGCCATGAATACATTCCTGAAAAGCATACTGAAAATATATTATTTTAATTTTTTGACCTTTAAAGAAAACCTGTAAACCTCCCCCCCAATTTCTGCTGTTTTATTTTGCTTTCAACAAATGTAGCTTTCATCAGATATACATGGAGCTGATACAAATATAAAGCTGACATAGAAATATCAGGCAGTTAGCAATACTTGTTAATATTTTCCTTTGAGAGAACAGTTACAACAAAATTTGGGTAGATTTTTTTACTGAAAACAGTAAAATTTGCCAGTATTGTTAACCGAAATAGTGAAATAGCTCCCAGACTGTAAAGAGTTATTAAGGAAGTGGTAATGAGGCAGCTCCAGGAATAACAGGATGCCATAATATTTACTATTTATTCTCAACAGGCTGAAATGATGTGGAAAAGGAACTGAAACTGTACTGACATAACAGCCCAGGGAAGGCTGCCCTCAAGTGATTTTTTTATTAGCATTATGAGCAGCTTCTGATACTATGACTAAAACATGCTGTTGATTTGCCTGCGAATTTTAGCAAACCAGACAGAATGCTCTTTCAAGTTATTGATGTCAGAGGCCCCAAAGGAAAATTTGGCATTTTTTCACCTTCTTACATGGATTAGAATTTAGGTCCTCCCAGCGTAACCTGTTATGTACTGTTTACAATGTGCAAATACGCAAGTAGAAATCCATGAAACATTCGTCTGTACGATTCTCAGCTTGGGCAGCATCTGATGCTCAGCCATGTCATTCACTCAGCTTCATGCAATTCAGCTGGTAGACTTCAGCAACACAGCATTTACTGGCTAAGCAGCAGACTATATACCAAGCATCTAATATAATACATCAGTGATTATGGTTTTGTTTTCTCTCTTATGACTGGATTTTAATAATGAAAACCTGGAAGAAAATTCTTAGGTCATCAAGTGCAGTCCCTTGGTATTACAGGCAACCACATTTTGTAATCCCTTATGTAAACTGATCAAGCTCCCGCAAATCCGTAATATTTTTATGACCTTCAGAGATGGCAGCAGCAAGGTATATTTATTTTGTTTTACACTGGATGAACTCTTCCTAGATTTTGTGATAGCCAAAGGCTTAGCTCCCTGCAACAAGCACAACAGAATTTAAGAAAAAAAGTACCCTATGAATTAAAAAATAGCTGTCTCAAAGTTTGCCAAATACTTCTGTTTGATGAAAAAATCTAATACCATGCTATCCTAAAATTTCTTTTAAATTATAAAACACACACACCTGTAATCACAAAGTCATATTGAAATGTGAATTTTATTTTATGGTAAGCAACTGTGCCATATCAAGCTGCAGTTACCACTACAACTAGGGATGGGACCAATCATCCAAATTTAATTCAAAGCATTTGTGAAGCTGAAGTTGATCAAAGAATACAAGATTTGCCAAAAATCCAGTTTAATTTGATTTTATTCAATATGTGGAATCATCCCTACTGCAATCAGAAGAAAAACGATAAACAACACACATCGCATAGCAGAGCAATTCGGCATCAGAAAGAGCCTAATGAGACAGTATTATGACTTACATCTGGGCAATTCGTCTATACATGTAGATTTTAAACTTGAACATATTGATGCCATCTTTCAAGCCAAATCTAGAAATTTGTTTAAGACCTGGAAATAGGAGTGGCAGAAGATATTTCTGATCTGAGGCTAAATAAGAACATTAAAAAAAAAGACAACTGGAACAAGTCCTATCATTTTTCCATGGGCCATGAAGAGCTGATAATTATTGGCAGTAGCATATTAGACATTCTTTAAATAAAGAACGTTGAATAGAACATTTGGTTATATTTTCAGATCACACTTTTGTGTTGTTCAGAAAGCTGTCTTAAGTAAAGCAAACACTTGCTGTACTTGGGTTTGCAGAACAACAGCTTTATTTGTGGTCTCATGAAATACCTCATATCTTGCTGATGACAGACAAGTGCCTGTACTTCTTGTTCAAAGGCAAGCTGGAAATCAGGGTTTTGGACCAGAAAATGTGTAATAAAATAGTTAGGTTCAAATTATGACTGTAGCAAGCACATGCTCAGTTTTCAATATGTAGGATCTGCTAAGGCTTTCTTAGCTGTAAGGTAATTAGGTGTATATTATAGCCTTCTCCAAACAGACTGACCTGGAGGAATGAAACGGCCTCAGACCCAGCACCTGACTGTGGAGGGAAGGGGCGGTGGGGTGTGGGTAGTGACATCTGCGCTGTATTTTGTTAGCAAGACCAGCTTCAGAAACAAATTCAGAGGATCAAGCTCAACTTTTTTGCAAAGATCTTGATGCTGTGCTGGGGAGAACAAGACATTTGACCTGGTGGCTGTTACTGTCAATCTCTGGACTTGGCAAAAACACAGCTTGGCAGCAGTAGTTACAGCATCTCTTCCTTTGCTCAGTTTTTCATTGTACTTCATTTTGGATAGTCATTTATGTATCTGGGAAGTGATGGGAGGATGACAGTGTTCTAATGCAATAACATTTACAGCCACCTTTACCTCGGACCCTCAGTACATCCAAAAGCAATAGTTATGAGCGTAAAAGAGCATGCTGAACCATCTGATAGAAATTCCGTTGCTGTCACTACTATCAAGTACTCCAGACATATTTAATAAATAAGCTATAATAGCCCTACTTCTATAGTTCTAAAGCTGTGAAAACCACTTTAAAAAAAAAAAGTGGTGTGAAAACAAGGACCGACAGCCAAATTCAGGCTATTGCAGCTCTTGAAATACCAGCTCCAACTTTTCTTGAGAAACACAGATATCTCACCCAGAAATCGGGCTGTATTTGTTTTGCAATTTGAGTGAGTCAGACACATAAATATTTAAGTTTTAATTCAATTGCCTCTCCTGCGGTCGATGAGTCACTACTACTCTGATATCTGAGGAGTCTCACTAGGGGAGGTCCTGGAAATGTGTTATGACTCCCAAGTGGGTTCCAGCCGGAAAGTCTGTGAGCTGCACGTTTAAAATGTATAAACTTATTTTCCTTTCATACACTCAAAATATATGTAATGAACTAGAATGTGTTTGCTTCCTGGACAGCAAACAATCTTGCAGCCAGAAAAAATGTTTACTTTGTAAACACTATTTTCTTTTTAGAAAACTGTTTTAGCAATAGGTTCCATAATGAAAAACAGTTTAAGTCATAAAAGACCTAAAAGAAATAGAAACTGTAACACTTTTCCTTCTCTCTGAACTCCTGAAATTAACTTACAAGGAGTTACAGTCACTCTAATGTGCTAAAAATACAGAGAACATACTTTATACAAATGGATGATGCAAGATAATTTCAAAGCCTTTGATCAAATAGGGAGTATTATGAGTATTTCCATACACAAGAGAGACTAATTAAAAACTAAAATGCTACATTCCATTGGCACACACCTCACAAATCAAGTGGGGAAGTCAGTTGCAACTGTAATGTAAAAATAATTAATGTGCAGGTGTAAGAGAGGCACTCCCTTTCCTATATGACACTGTAGTATTCCTGTAACCTTCTTGAGTCATCTTACCACACTTAGCATGAAATGTGCCATCATTTACCCACTTCTTGACAGTTCCTATTTTGCTTCATACTGGATAAAACATGGGGTCAGTACCAAAGAAACTGGTTGACACCAAATTCAGTCCTGCTCTGAGTTCAGGAGAATTCATGTGTTTCATCTGTGGAGGTATAGGTGAGAGAAGAGGAAAAACAACCATGCTGAAGCTCAACAGGTCCAAAACAATGACAATGGCAAAGCAAAAGACAAATCTTCGCAACCTTCGTGCCCTTGTGAGCCTTGCAGCCCCTGAGAGACTGCTGACCTTAGCTGTGAACCAAGCCAGCTACTTTGCAGATGAAAAGTAAACCTGCTGCAGATGTCCTGACACAGACCAAAATCCCCAGGTCTCCAGCTACAAGTCATGGAGCCTGTGCAAATGAGATCCCCCTAGTCTGCATTTGACAACTCCCAGTCCTCAGAAAGATCTCCATGCATCTCATGGGGATGAAGCCCAAAGTAGCATAACTTTGCTGCACAGCTGTCAGTGTGGAAATATGAGGTGTGAGCACAGTATTATTAAAACTTCCCCCATAATAACCATCTGTTGTTATACCCTCTATCCAAATTCTGTGTTTGTACACAAAATGCAAGGGTATGTACATACACTATGCACTTCCCCCCTAAAACAGAGACAAAGCCCTTTGGTTTTGACTGCACTAGCATTTTGAAACTAGAATTGGTATTTACATAAAGTCCAGGCTTTCACAGGTTGGTTGGTAGGGTTTGTAGCAGCTCAGATAGCTGTCACAATCTAATGGCACATATTTAGGAAAACACTATTTTCACTGAATCAGTAGTGATAGCACAGAATAGACACCCAAAGGAAACCTATTTTTACAGTATGCAAAAAGCCCTTCTACTATATGTAGCAAGCCTTGCACATTCTTCTTTCTTCTTTTCTTCCTGCCAGCCTGTATTAATGAGGTGGTAGATACAGAGGGAAATGACATACTGCCTACATATGTTATTTCGGAATAAAGATTCCAAGAAGAACTTGGAATAAAATGTCCCCCACATGCTTCAGTTTAAACCCATCAGTTCTCTTCTCTAATGGTTGTTAGACTGGCTTCTCTTTCTCACTTTGCAATAAGCATATCAATTTTCTGGATGCTACAGTACTCCTAGATGGTATTTTGTTCTTAACCATTGCATCCACCTTCAATTAATTTCATTTTTCTGAGATACTGACAGGGGGCAGCCACTTTCCTACAAGTACCCTGAAAACAAGGATTTTCGGAGGGAGAAATACATGCCACAGGTAATTTCATGGACACGGAACGACATCATGCCACTGGCGCCTGAAGTTTAGTGGTTAACTGTGGGTGCTGCAGGGCTGCTTTTTATCACTGGTGTCAAATTTACAAGAAAATCACCACAGAATGCCTTTAATGTCGGCTACAGTTTTCAGTTCTGGAAAGTATCAGTGGGATGCAAAGCAATATATCCCTTCCCATGTACAGGGATTTGTCTTCCAAAGCTGGAGCCATTACCAATGATGGGCTATAGTTCACAAACAATCAAGATGTCACTGAACTACAAAGCATTTTTTTCTTTGCATGTCACATAAGTAAGATAAAATTGAATTTTAAAGAAAATAATCAGTTTATTTTTTTTTTCTTTCGCTAACTTAATCTTTAGATCTTGATGGTGACTTGTGACTCCACAGACTAAAGAAATTAACTGAAATCACATCATCACTTGGGACGTATACAGTCACAGGTAACACTTGTCCACAAAGTTCATACAAAAGAAAACACTTGATTTCAGATAATTGTAAACTGTGCTGCTATTCCCTCTAAATAATGTATTTTTATTCATTAGAAATACAGGTCTAGAGTATTATCATGTGTAAATTAGTATTTTTCCATCAATAATTGCAGGCACTATCCAATTTAAAATAACAAAGTAACTAGTTTATTAACTAAATATTCATATTAAAATGGTAGCAAAAAAGTATTTGAATATGACTTATTACCACTGTAGCAAGAGTAGGGATTTTACATGCAGTAATTTGGCAAGATTTGACATACAGTAGTTGTATTTTCCCAAAGGGAGAGCCAAAATCTGGCCAGATCTGTCATGGTTTTGTAAGTGTGCCAGATATGACACAGAATAGATGTGATTAATTATCTGAAGAATTATATGTACATGTATTTCCATGAAATAGTCACAGTCCCCCCATACAAATTATACCAACAACAGCCGTCTTGCTGGGCAGTCTGAGATGAGGGAACAGACAGAAATCTCACAGAGGCAATGTGGTTCTACCAAGTACTGAAAAGAAAAAAAAAAAAAAAAAAATCTTAACTGGCATTTATTTCTCATTCTAGAGTGATTTTTAAATCTCTTCCTTGCTCAGTTTCTCCTTATTTTGTCCATGGTATAAAACCATACCAAGGCATTCAAGATTTACAAAAGCATATGGCCGTTGGTTTTAAAACTCAATGGCAAAATTTAAAATTCTGAAACAACCTTTAAAAATATAAGTGACTTGAATATTAAAAAAGTCAAGCAACAAACGTGTCTTTCAAAAACTTATTAAGAAGGCAACATTTTAATTGGCAGCTCCTTTGTAAGATGCTCTTTTTTAAATCTTTCCTTACAAACTACAATAACAGAATATATATATATTTTTTTAATTCTTCTTGTCTCTAGACAAGGAGTACAATAGCTTTCCAAACTGAACCACAGAAATAATTGTCATAATAAATCACAAAGATTACAACTGAAATTAAATAAGTTTAAAGATCATATTTTAGTAGATTTGGCACCAAAACACTATGTACTATATATACTGTCAGATGATAATTTCCAATTAAGCTTGAGTTACAGGAAAGCAGTATTTTAGACACGTTATGGTGCAGCCTCAGTGTTCTTGCAACTATAAAGGAATTCCA
Organism: Harpia harpyja; assembly: GCF_026419915.1. NCBI lineage: Eukaryota > Metazoa > Chordata > Aves > Accipitriformes > Accipitridae > Harpia > Harpia harpyja. The sequence goes on from NC_068947.1 coordinate 32,315,092, forward strand.
GAATTCCTTAGGCACAGTTCTGATTTTTGTGCCTTGGGGAAGACATAAAACAATTGCTTTATGGTCAGTCAGTGAAGTCTTTAGAAGGCCTTGCTGGGGAAACTGCTACTGCCATCTGTAGTGAAACTGTATAGGCATAACTAAAACGGAGCACAAGATATTCTTCCCTTATAAACTCAGACCTGCTGGAGTAATTCCTGTCAACAGCCACCTGCTCCTACAAGCCATTTGTTCCATTTGTAAAATGGATGTTAGCTCCATAATAACTTCTGAATGAGAAATTCGTTAAGTTGGCCAACTATTCATGCAGCCATTCCCTTCCGAAAATTATGTATGTTTCTATGTTTCAAAATAATAAGCAATAACATGTCATTCAGATGTCATCCCTCTTAGATGGTACAATTAAAACACTCAAACTGCAAGACAGAAGTATGCAAGACAAAAGGGTATTATAAAGACAGATTTTGTAATTATTCACATTTTTTTGAACTATACATTGTATTGAACCTACATGGTCATCTCATGGCTTTTGAAGCCATGAGAATATCCAGCAGCCATGACAGTCATGAAGTTTCATGCTTTCATGCTATCTATTCTAGATGGATCAACAACTCTAAGGAAAAAGCTTGGCATTTTTTTCCCCTAGGGAATGACATCACCAAACCACCTTGAGGCACAAACAGTTGTTTCCATCAGACATTGTGAGGTCACTTTGGATCCGGACTTCAGCTGTCTCCATGCTGAACCGCATGGCTCCTCTCATAGTGCCAAAGTTGTATTCCAAAGTGGAGAGGAAAAACACACTTGAAACACGTTAATTGCATAAGTTATACCTTGAGTTTTGCCCCCATCTGGATACATTATAGATGTCAGAAATAAGCTGGGAATTTTCTGACTACTTACTACAGTTAGCATGTAGTACACATCTACATTATGGTAGGGGAAAGTATGAAGAACAAACTAGCAGGATAAGGTGTAGTCCATATCTACAATGGCAATCCTTGTTTGCTGTGGGATCCTTTTGGGGTTGTGGGCCAAAAGTGAAATCTGGCTCTCCCAACCAGTCCCAAATGCACCACAGGAGCTGGAAACATTGCTAAGTCTGAGAGTGCCAAGTCCTGGCACTTCCTCTCTGTGCTGTGGCTGTGCCAACAGCACTTCAGTGCCAGCATGTGAAAAAAGATCATGACTTTGTGTCACCAGTCGAATGAAAGTGAAATTCATAATTACATGATAGCCAAACCCAATAAAACAGAATCTTAACCAAGGCCCAACTGTAAATACAAAACTGTTCCCTCACTTCATCCAGACTCTCAAAGATATGAATGCCCCTTTTTGTCTGGTTTCTGCACATTTATACTCCTCTGATGCCCTAGAATTAACATTGTAAAATCACTGTTCACCTTGCAGTATGTTCCCAGGAGCTGATCCCAAACAAAAGGGAAGGCAAGAGAATAAAGATCTCTTAATGAAGAATGCCCAGGTATTTTGTACTCATAGGACATTGCTTTCTAAGTGGCAGAATTAAAAAAGGTGGAAAAGAAAAATCAATTTCATAGCTTTTGTTCACCAACACACACCTAGTAAATCAAAGCTATGAATTCAATAGTACATCTTTGAAAACGTGATCTGATGCAATGGATAGATTTGATGCCACATGTCATATGTTTTTCATGTCCATGATATGAAATATGCATTTGCAACTCTGCTGACTGCAGCCTTCTTGTCACCTAAACAGGAATAGACCATTTTAAATCCTTTTCCCACTTTTGTTATTTTTATTGTGTGCTCTAGGTAGTGAGGTGAACACTCAGTCCCAACTGGTTACCAAATCACATCATCTGATTATTTTTAAAGTAGTAACAATGTCACTTTTTTTTTTTTTTAAGTAGACAGTAGACAGTTTATATCTTCAGAATTAACTTTTTAAACCCTAAAATATTGTTCTTGTTTCAGTGCCTAGATGTCTGGGTTTATTTCTAGACACTAGCCTGAATACTTGAAAAAGCAACAGAGGTGAATTAGCAGACCATATTTAGCCACCAAGTAATGCCTTCTATAAAGATCTTTCTATTTTGAGCCTACTCATAGTCAATAGCCTTATCACTACTGTAAAAAGACATAAGATCACGTCACTCTGGGATTTGGTTCACTTGTAACAAACATCACATGCACTTTCATGTACAGCGGCATAACTGGGAACTTCGGTACAGCTCCTTTTGCCTTGGGAAGGGCTGGCTGGCAGCAGAGCCCTGCCAGGCTGGCCTGCAGGCAGCTGCCCACTGGAGCTGAGCACCTATAGATGCCAAGACTAAAAGGGGGTTTCCAAAGCCCAGCCCCCCTCCCCTTTTTTTTAAATGCCCCTGTTTTTCTCCGTTCAAACACTCTGCAAATGAAGGAAAAGGATTATCAGGTCACTCCTAATTAGCTACGTGGTGGTTTCCGGCACTGCTATATATTTTTTACATTTAGGACATCACCCCAGTGAATTGATCCTCCTACATGCATGCTGCAACTACCACCTTTCTATTTAAGTTATGAAAAATTTTTTTCCAGCAGGAACAGCACCCGCTCAAGTGATGTGTGATGCAGTTCAATCAGGAACACCTGTGTCACTGTTGTGCAGGAGTGTCAAAATGACGCTCCACGAAAGGAAGGCTGTAATACTGGGATCCGGCAGCAGCCCTGCTCAGCAGGTGTGTGACAGAAAGCAGGATGGCAGGAAGGTGAGGTTTGGGAAACACTGGTAACATGCCATGTCACTCCAATAAAAGCCAAGACTGTGGGGAAAGGAGGGAGATGGGAGACCTCTAGATATGCGGGAGGTGGTTTGGATAAAATTCAGTAATCACTGACAGCATCTTTAGTATGAAAAACAGAGGACGTGCTGTGTCTTCTCTTCTGAGTCTGAAGAAGCAGCACCAACCTGCTCTTCTCTCTTTGCTGTGGCGTGAACCACCAATCCTGTTTCAAGACACCTTAACCAGCCACAACACACAAACTGCAAGTTTCCAAATTATTTTGTTAGAAATCGTGTTTTCATTGACCACATCTATACTGCTGGGATAAATTAGGGATAGAACATTGAAAAGATCAGCAACACTGAGAAAAACGCTAAGGCTACCTTCTCCTCACAAGAAAAGAGTAAGACTGCCAGGATTAGGGCCTTAGCCTGATGAAATCAAGAATTAAGACACAGACTTTCTGCCTGACCTTGAAAAAAATCACTTTTCTTCTGAATCAGATCTTAAAGTGGGACTATTGACACATTCGCTTTCATTATCAATAAGGCCTGCAAGCCTGTCAGATACCCTGGGAACAGAAACCATTAAAGTGCATTAACATCGGTGCGACTGTTTTCTGATATGGATGACTTTAAATGGATCCCCACTTTACACACTGGGGCTTTACTTCTAAATACATACGTATGTACACACATCTCTATAAAAAGTACATTCCTCAGATTTATGTGTTTGTGTTTAGTTTGCGTACAATGGAAGCAAAACATTTCCACTGATTAGTGTAATAATTGCTTCTGAAACTCTCTCTGAAGTGTATTGTTGCAAAAGAAAGTATGAATTCCCTCCTGTATATTTTTTTCCTCTCTTCCTTACCTTCTTCTGAGAGATCGCATTAACTGTCACTTACATGCACAATTCTAGTTATGTTTTGTTTATGGCTTTTCAGCAGCTCTGTAATCCTAGAGGATGAAAATATTTTCCATTTGCCACAGTGACACGTGCTGCGGAGAGAAAATATGAACAGCTGCAGGCTTCCCTAATAACAGGATCAGATAACACACTGTTCAAGATTTCGGTTTATCATTTTTCCTTAAAGGAAAAAGCAGGTCGTCTGTTCAGGCATCTTGGTGCAAGACTACGTAAGGACCATCATGCTCTGGATCAGAAGCGGGTGCTTCAAAATTAAACATCTCTACACTGCCTGGCTGAGGGACTTCCACCAATACAGAATCAGCCTATTTTAACCATCTTCTGAACCAAACTTACTGCCTTTAAATTAGCCATATGTCCTCTATGTGAGTACTCAAGAGTTCAGTCCTTTGCAATCAAACAAATTCTTCAGAAGAAAAAGCAGCCTGCAGGTAAATGAAACTTAGGTGGTGAGTTGCCATTCCCTTACTGGAGAACTTTCAATATTTGTCAGTGATATATTAGGTCCATAAAAAATAAAATATCATTATTTAGGATGTTTACTTAGCTTGGCTCTGAGAGGCATTTGTGACCTTACAGAAGTACTTCATTGGAGGTCATTATTTAGACTAAATTCCAGATACAGAAAACAAAGAGCTCTATTCATAACAACTAATACAGCAAAGTATTCACAAGAGAAATGAGCAAGAATTTCAAAATGTAGACTAAATAGGACTGTGATTCAATAGAGGTCCCAATCCAGGAAAGCACCCCTGTAAAGCTAACTTTTTAAGCACATACTTCTTTTCATTCTAAACAGCAGTATATTCAACACAACTTTAAAAATGCTTTAAAATCGTTTCTTGACTTGGGGCCTGGGATTCCTCTCTAACAAACTCCTTCATTACACATAAGATAGACTTTATTAGAGAACAAAAAGAGCCACTACAGTATCAGGCACCACTGCAGCTATCAAGCACATCCTTTTCATGGTTGAGACCTACAATTGTTTTTACCGAACAGCTAGAAGCACACAGGTCAGAAAGGGAGGAAGCTTGTGGACAGGCAAGTTGAATTCATTGTGTCAACAATAAATGAGCAAGTCAAAAGTGGGAACTTTGTATTCCCAGGATACGCTGTAGAAGGATAGCCTGTAATACCTTGAGATCTGAATGAGAAGATCAGTTTTTAATGAATAGTTCATCTTTCTATCTTTTCAGCAATCAACCCTACTGAAAATATTGAACACAAAGAACAAGCAATATCAGTGCGAGGACACTATTCTGTTTTGTCATGAAGGATACATCAGTGTTTCCAACATAAGCATCACTTATGTCAGGTGATCTCAGATTCACATATTTCAACATGTCCGCTTACAGAAGCTATGAAGAATGGATCAGTAGCTAGAGAGGTCCTGAAGACTGGCAAGTCAGTGAATATCAAGTCTAAAAATAGTTGGGTATGGGGTCTTTTCTGACAATCACCTGAAGTAAATACCCACTGATCTTCATTAGCTTCCTCTTATATGAAATGAGGATCCTTATTAGGGCTGTGCTATCTTATACAAAATCATCTGGTCATGACAAAAGTGAAACTGTAAATTTCAAGTTTTCTTCTTGAAGATACAAAGGAATAGTGGAAGTTCTCACTGACACATTAAACAAGGCTAGCTTTGAAATAAACAAACTTTGTCATTAAAACATTATCATGGAAGACCTTTAACAAATAACATTGTCAGTAAATATCAGTGATTTACAAGTGTAATTTTTTGGCCTCCTCTTAAGTTGATTCCTTTTTCACTCCTTCCACATTTTTATGCCTTTATAGTGCGAAGGCTTTGTACAGAAATGGTTACTACATGTATGGCCTGTACCACAGGGCTTACAAAGCTTTGGAGATGTTTGTGGTATTGTACTAATAATTAGTGAGACATGATGCCAAGAAAGAATGACTTTCTACAGAACATCCTTGGAAAACCAATCCTCTTTCCCTATCTCTTGAATGTGGACGTTGAAAAGCATTACAAAGACAGAGGAAATACTTTTCACTTTCACAGAGATGGTAAAATAAACACTAGGTAACACTCACTTATGGGATTGACATTTCTGCATCTATATTTATTATCTGTAAGCCTTCACACTATTTAAAGACCACTGCTTTAACAATGTGACCTAGCCCTCCTACCAGATTGAAGAACAAAGTTGATTCCATTTGAATGAGGTGTTTTGGTTTTTTTTTTAAAGCATGGGAATTTTTTTCACTCACAGCAGGCTTAAAGGGAAGAAAGCCTTCTATGTTCCTATAAATTAGATGTATACATTATATTAATATATTTTATTGTATTATTTGAAGTCATTGTAGCAGATCTCCTGATTCTGCTGGATCTTTGTGTATGATCATCATTTTCACCTCCAAAAAGATGTTGATCCCATAAAGGAGGAAAGCTCTAAGTTTCTAGAAGGAATGCTAACAGGAAATTGAAAAACATCTTTTTCTTGCTTTGAAGACAGAGAGGGAAAATCTTTGCAACAGCTGGGATGTAGTCAGGAATGTACTTTGCCCTGTACATTCTTCATCTAATACATAGTTGTTTTGTTGTTACAGGCACAAGTCCATTTGCCATTGTTTTGGGGACTCTTAATGGTTCACATACTTACCAATTGGCTTACTCGCAGCTGAGGAAACTCTGACATCACTTGCAAATATTTACAAAACTGTAAACCCCAATTTTGCACAATCGTTTCAGGAAATATATATAGACAGATATATAAATTTTTAATCAGCCTCATCTTCTGATAAGAGTACTTCTACAAAAAAACCCAGATTTTGAAAAAAATCCCAACCTTGTCATTGTTTAATAGCAGTATTTTCAAACTTCTTGAAGTGACATATGTCAACCAACTTGAGGTTCTTCAGGAAAAAAAACGTATAGTCATTAATAAAATATATGCTTGGAGTACAATATGCTGGACTACAAGTAATAAGCAATATTAATACATCTGCAACAGAGTACTTATATTACAATTCAATTTGAATCTTTCTGAATAATCACTACTCTATGAACTTCCCCAAAATGAACGCTACAACTGAACTGGACCTGATCTTTGCATTACTTTACCGCCACACTAATGATGACTTCTATTTTCACTGGCTGGGGTTATGGTTAGACCTTCTATATTTCAGGGAAGGACCAAAGCCTACAAAGGATCAGATACCATTGACTATAGATTGCTTTTGCACTGACTGGACTTCTGAAGATTCAAGATTCAGCATTCTTAAACTGAAGGAATCTTTTTCAACCTTACAGAACAAATTAAAAATTTAAACCAATCCTTATCAGTCACACCATTCTGACAGAGATTTATATGGAAACATCAAATCCAAAAGGAAAACTGCACTAGAAATGTAGACTCCTACACATATGGGAGCATGGGAAGCGGAAAAGCGCAGAACTCATTCAAACACAATTTCACTGTACAGTCAAAATGTACAAAAAATAGCTGAAAAATCTTTAATCCTAGCTTGCAGTTATTCCTCTACCCTGTGAATTATGAATTATTGAAGCACATGACACTAATTTTAACCATGAATCACACTTTACTCTCATGTTCAAGAAGCCACAAAGATTTCAATTTTCTCCTACACTGGTGTGTAGGACCGCCGAATACAGATTCAGATTTCCAGATATCACTGTATCTATTACACACGCTAACAGGATTAGCTAGCATTAGACTGGCATCCACAGGAAGCGTGATACACAGTAAAACCTGAGGAATTCTCTTGGGAGGCAAAAGGTCTAAGTTGAGGCATGCATGATTTCAAAGCAATTCTTGGCACAATTAACTGCTTGACCCGCAAGATGAACAAGCATATAATTTAATTAATTGCCCAGGTTTTTCGAGCTGTGCTGCTCATTTTTCTCATAAGTGTATGATAATATATTGCTACCAGTTTCTATGGAGATGATCAAAGAAATTATACATTAAATCACCTGGTGATGAATCAGGACTGCATTTCACATTGCCCTCAATCTCCCCCCATCAACTCTGCTAATGTGATATATATTTATGCAACTTAATATTGCTGTAAAGATGAAGCAACACTAATACTTCTAGAAGTAGTTCTGGTTCTTACAGAGGGTCCATTTTTTTTTTTTTGTCTCCTTGATAATATGAGTAGAAAAATAAACTAAAAAATAGATTTTAAAATCCTTTATTAAGCAAGGCATGAAATACCCAATTAATTATGTTGTAAAAATACTTTCTGTTGCTTTTGGACTACATCAAATACACCCTATGCTAACATCTGTATAGTCTAGAGCCTGCCTGCAAGTCAGAACAAGAACCACTTCTCTTTCTCCCCACATAAGTAAATGGATGGATTTTTATCTTTTCTTTCTATAGATACACAGAAGTGTCTACTCCTTTAAGTTGGTATCTGCTTAGAAGTAAAAACATGCTTTCTTTGGATTAGTGGCAGAAAATGCATTTGAAAATTTATTCTTTAACTTGCGGTATGCACACGGAAGCACATACGCTTTAATAATTTTAAATAGTAACTTTTAAAATTTTGGCCATGGCACATAAGAAAAACCTTCTGCTTATGGAAAACAACAGTTTCTTGTCTATAACTGTTCCTTCATGCAGTGTGTTCACAAACAGAAGACCTGCTTTACTGAGCTCTTATGATTTTCATTTTGTCAACCAAGCCGGTGTATGTTTTATCAGTGTATTGGAGAATTCTTAGAGGACTTTGACCCTCTACTCCGCTCCCGTGAGACCCCACCTGGAGCACTGCATCCAGGTCTGGAGTCCTCAGTACAAGAAAGACATGGACCTGTTGGAGCGGGTCCAGAGGAGGGCCACTAAAATAATCAGAGGGATGGAGCACCTCTCCTATGAGGAAAGGCTGAGAGAGTTGGGGTTGTTCAGCCTGGAGAAAAGAAGGCTCTGGGGAGACCTTATTGCAGCCTTTCAGGGGGCTTTTAAGACAGACGGGGACAGACTTTTTAGTAGGGCCTGTAGCGATAGGAAAAGGGGTAATGGTTTTAAACGAAAAGAGAGGAGATTCAGACTAGATACAAGGCAGAAATTTTTTTATAATGAAGGTGGTGAAACACTGGAACAGGTTGCTCAGAGAGGTGGTAGATACCTCATCCCTAGAAACACTCAAGGTCAGGCTGGAAGGGGTTCTGAGCAACCTGATCTAGTTGGAGATGGCCCTGCTCATTGCAGGGGAGGGTTGGACTAGATGGCTGTTGTGGTTTAACCCCAGCCAGCAACTAAGCACCACGTAGCCTCTTACTCACTTGCCCCCCCACCCAGTGGGACGGGGGAGAGAATTGGGGAAAAGAAGTAAAACTCGGGGGTTGAGATAAGAACTGTGTAATAGAACACAAAGGAAGAAAATAATAATTATAATAATAATAATAAAATGACAATAATAATAATAAAAGAATAGGAAAATACAAAACAAATGATGCACAATGCAATTGCTCACCACCTGCTGACCAATGCCCAGTTAGCTCCTGAGCAGCGATCCACCTCCCAGGCCAACTCCCCACAGTTTATGTACTGGGCATGATGTCACGTGGTATGGAATACCCCGTTGGCCACTTTGGGTCAGCTGTTGGCTGTGTCCCCTCCCAACTTCTTGTGCCCCTCCAGCCTTCTTGCTGGCTGGGCATGAGAAGCTGAAAAATCCTTGACTTGGTCTAAACACTACTTAGCAACAACTGAAAACATCAGTGTGTTATCAACATTCTTCTCATACTATATCCAAAACATAACACTATACCAGCTACTAGGAAGAAAATTAATTCTATCCCAGCTGAAACCAGGACAATGACCTTTAAAGGTCCTTTCCAGCCCAAACCGTTCTATGACTTAAGGAAAATCATCCTGAAAATCTGGTTTACTCACATAGCTGGGAAGATCTAGGGAAATGGTTCTGTGCTATTAAGAAGCTAAAGTTTTTCTTAATCAGAATTTTGCCTTGGGTTCTCTATAGTTATGTCAAAAGTTGTAGGTGTCCCTATAGTATACATATTAACTCTTTGCCTCATATTAATTGTATGTTGGTTTTTGGTCAAATTCATTTAAAAAAGGGAGTAGAGTCACCAACAACTGCTTTTTACTTTCCCGTGTTTCTTATAATTCTTCCTGGACTATACTGTTATATCGCTGTTCTTTCTCCTCACCCCCAATCAATAAACATATAAAATTATTAGTCCATACCACCTACATGAAGCCCATTATAAAGTGAAATAGTATTTAAACAACTAAGAAAACTAATTTTTTTACATGACCAAGCTAAGAAAATAAAAAATTATGGTCGCTTGATGTTCCCTCTCCTAATTCTACCAAAAGGCAAAGCAGAGACTCATCTGTATTTTGTTTGATTTAGTCATTTAGAACAGGCTACACTTTTTTCCCCTTTTTTAAAATAACCACATCTTTGTATAATTTAGATGGTAACTGATGAAATAGTTTTTTCTTTTCTTTGTAGAAAATGTGTGTATTTACAGAACTGCATATATAATAGAACACTCACAAGAAGCCTCTAGTAATAATTTCTTCTAACACTAACTTTTTAGTCTAAATGATTTCTCTTTGATCGAACAGCATCAATGTGTTGCAAAACCTGTTGCTTTTAACAGTTTTTGAAAGCATAACAAATTTTCAGGATGGCTTAAGAGTTTACTAAGGAATATATGAGGTTAGGGCAAGTAACACAATTACTTTAAATAGAAATATAGTAGAAATTGTGCAGGGAGTTAAGCTGCAGGGATGAATAGGAGTGTATAAGTCTTTAGAGATGGAGGAAGCCAGCCTTTGTACCTCTTTTGGTCTCAGAGCTACTCTTCCTGACAGCAAAAGATTTGCTATTAAAAGCATTTCACTCAGTGCTTTTCATTTACAAAGTGATAAAGTCATAGAAAATCTTTAACAAGTCTCCACTTGCTCACATTCACCTCTGCTCTAAAAAGTACCAACAAGAGTTTTCTCTTTAATACCCTAATATAATTAAGTTAAGCTTGAATCAGCTCTTCTCTTCTGTGATTAGCTTGAAGTTTGCTGTTTCTGACTTTGGTGCCTGAGAGCCAAGGAATCTGTATTTTCCAACTGTGTCACCTACTCTAATAAAGTAATGTAAGAATCCCCAACAAGCCTTGTCCCCTGAGCCAAAACTCTCACCGATTCAAACTGATTTATAAATATACTTTATTTCTGAAAGTGGAGCCCTTAACACATTCTGATGCTTTGAAACTAGCACATTAATTACCTGGAAAAGCAGCCCTTCTACAGTTAAAATTTCATGGAAACACAGACACATCAAGATCCCAGCAACTTACTCCAGGAACATGTAAACAACACAGGGCAGCAAAAGACAGGAAGGTTCCTGTATAATAAAGCAGTTTTCAGTATAAGTAAGTATATTAGAAGGAACTAAGAGAGGCAACACCTCCAAACACAAAGCCTTTTCCTCAGAAGTCCAATTTTTTTTTCCTCCTCCATCTCTCTTTGTTCACATATACTTAACCACAGGACCTACTGATGTCAGAGCAGATTAGAAATTATCAGACTGCCACTCCCACTCCTTTTAGCATGCAAGCCTGACGGACCTGAGGCAGCCACAAAGAAGGTCTAAGACAGAGAAGCAGCCCTGGGCTGCCTCCTGTTCTCTGATCTTTGGTGTCTTGTGGTCAAGAATATTCATTAGTAACACAGACAAACTGACTAACGGCATGCAACTCATCCATACCTATCGGTCGAATATTGAAAAGATAGTCCATTGATTTGTACAGGTCACTGATCAACTGTTTTAGCAATGCAATGTCACACAAAGGACAAGGGGGAACTCTGACAAATGAGCCACATATTCTGCTGAAATTGTAGAAAAAGGAATAGTAACATTTCCTAATGCCTACCTATCCAAGCAGCTGCTTCTCGCTGTCTTTGAAATAATTGCTGGCAGGTACAAATGCCAATGTAATTGACATATATTTGGTTTATTATCAGATTTGTACATTTATTTCAAATAGGTACAAATAAGATGAAAAATGACATTTACTATTTGGAAATCCTATGTGCATATGAAATACTATATGACTATTCCTGTAGGTTTTTTACCTGCCCTAAGGCAGATCACCAAAATGCCTGCTGCAAAATTTCCGCAAAGTCCATCACTGTCCCCATCCCAAGTCACAAAAACACAAGCCAAGAAAGGCCACAGGGAATGGCGTGGCCCATCCTGAACAAAGCAGAAAACTATTTGTTTCTTACTAATGAAATAAAATAAAGCAAAATATTTTAATTTGCTGCATGCATGCTAGCTGTCTTTTGATATAAAAAATAACATCCTAACATTACTTTTAGAAAAAAAATTGATTGGTACATTTAGTCAGTTAAGGTAAGAAAATTTGCTAAATAGCACAAACTTATCTGTCTGCTACGTGATGCTCACTACATTTTCATAGAAATAGTAGTAGACCTCCATACTTTCACCCCCCCCAAAATCTGGGGAAAGGTAAACATCATCTTTTTATACAATCTTTTATGCTTTAAAATTTTCAGCAGAACTACTGACATTTTGTGCTCAGTGCAGGTGCCCAGCGGCAGAGCCGCGGGGAAAGCCTGTGTAAGAAAGGGCAAAACGCTGGACGGTCAGAGAGGAATGAGGGGGAATAGTGTGAGAAAGAGCCCTGCGGGCACCAAGGTGAGAGAAGGAGGAGAAGGAGAGGGAGGTGGTGCTCCAAGTGCTGGAGCTGGGATTGCCCTGCAGCCCCTGGAGAGAGCATGCTGGAGCAGGTAGCCACACTGCAGCCTGTGGAGGACCCCATGCTGGAGCAGGTGGACATGTCCTGAAGGAAGCTGCAGCCCGTGGAGAGCCCACTCAGGAGCAGGTTTATCCTGAAGAACTGCAGCCCATGGGAAAGACCCACACTGCAGCAGGGGAAAAGCGTAAGGAAGGAACTGCAGAGGGGAGCTGCTACGGACTGACCACAACCCCCATTCCCCTGTGCTGCTCGGGGGGAAGGAGGCAGAGGAGTCAGGAGTGAAGTTGAGTCTGGGAAAGTGGGGGGTGGTGGTGGTGTTTTAATTCTAGGGGGTTTTTTTGTTTCTTTCTACCCTGACTACCTTTTACTATAGTTTCTCCCTATATTAATTGGAATGAATTTAGTTTTCTCCAGGTTAAGTCTGTTGTGCCTGTGACAGTTATCAGTAAATGATCCCACTGCCTTTATCTTGACCCACAAGCTTTTCCATCCTATTTACTCCTCACTGTCCTGTTAAAGAGAGGGAATGAGTCAGCAGCTGGGTGGGTATTTGGCCTTTAGCCAAGGTTAACCCACCACACTTTTACTTTAGATGATGCTTCCATGAACAGCATGTCTGTCCAGACCCAAGATCTTGTATGAACCTCAACACTACAGCATTTCAACTACATATTTAGGAAAATATTTTTCTCCCAGGAGGTAAGAACCATCTTGTCATTCTTAATTAATTTATTTACAGAGAATTGATGCTTACAGATTGCTTGACTCCCCTAACATCACAGATTATTTCCATTGCAGCAGAACTTGAACCTACATATTCCAAGTCTGAATTCTGGGCTGCAAGAAGTCAAATTGAAATGATACAATGCCTCACAATGTTTTGTAACTTCCCGAGGGAAATAGCAGCTACTGTTGACATCTTTAAAACAGCTACTTCTACTACTGCATGATAACAGCATATTACCAATGTTGATGAAATAATTTCACTGAAGATAGAAAATAATTTTACAAACACTATCAAGTCCTCCTTATTCTTAGTAATGTCAGCTAAATAAACCCTTAAGTTGAACAGTAATAGTACCAAACCATTTTCATTACATGCAGACCATGACTTAAGTATGAGTACATTTGCCATAGAGACACCAGCTGTATCAGGGGATTATAGCAGACGACTTTGCCAAGACCAGCCAAACTACTGCTGATCTCTATTATTTCAATGGTCTCCCAATCAGTCTGTGCTAAAGTAGAATTTATCTGTGGAAAAACGTGCATCTCAGTTTCCAGCACAAAGAACTACCAGTATGAACAAACACTAACCCTAGGATGTAAAACAAAATGAAATGAAAACCTAAGGGATCTAAAATATAAGGAAATAGGTTCATCCAGCTGCATATTTATTTCACAGGGGAAATTACTGTAAGGACACCAAGACTGGCAAGTAAAAAGGGCAAAATTATATGATAAAAAAAAAGCTCAGGACATAGGAATGAAAGGCCTACTAGCCTTTGTCTCTAGGCTAAATTTTCTTGAGAAGCTTCAGCCCACCAAAGGCAGCTAGGCTGCTTCTCTTCAATCTTTCAACAGATCCAGCTGAAAACTAATCTCAGTCCTTTAAAAAACAAAACCAAAAAATCCCAGAAAACCATAAACCCCCATGAAACAAACAAAAAGAAATCCAGAGGTTTGGGTCTAGCTGGATCAGACACCCTATGTGGCTGACGATGTGCCCGCACAGTACTAAGTCTGGTACTGTGTAATTGGCAAGAACCAAGTTTGCGGACCAAAGGGGAAAGAAAAAAGAGTTGGATCATTTCCTCTAGTGGTCCATTCTCCCTTTAAAGAGATCCCAGCTGCCTGTGAAATCACATCCCCACAAAAAGATGCCAGGTACAATTTTTGACAAGGTACAAAGGAACATAAATCTTGTGAATCTGTGTGTGTAGCTCCCAGGCAGAACTGTTCATCTTCAAGTTTGTCACCTGAATTCAATCTACAATACCTGGGGACAGCTAAGGTCCTCACAATAACATTTACAACACCCAGCAGCAAGAACAGAATGTATTTTAAGTAATAGGAAATCCTGAAGAAGTCATCTCCATCCCTGGAGATAATCAAAACCCAACTGGACACAGCCGTGAAAAACTTGCTCTGGCAGACCGGGCTCTGAGCAGGGGGTTGGACCAGGCAATCTCCAAAGGTGCCTTCGTGCCTTGACTAGTCTGTGACTGTCAGTGAAATTCACGCCGCTAAGACACCTTTAGGAGACTGTATGGGGGTTGGAAATCCACATCCCACAGCCATAGAAGTTTGGGGTTTCCTATCACTTTCACTTTTAAAAATACCTTCTGCCCCACATAAAGTAAATGCTTTTAGAGTTCTCAGGAATTATATATTTTGTTTTCTGACGGGTATATGTATCACTATATTTCAAGTAGTAACATTTTTACTTTATTTTGAATACTGGTACGATACATTAACTGATAGATTAAGAATAAAAAACCAAAGCTATTTATACCCTAACAGATATCAAACAAACAAAAAAATCTCAGTGTGTTATCAGTAAGACTTAAAAATTTCTGGTTATACATTCTTTCTCAGAAAGGTGCAATGATTTACTGTTTTCATGAAACTTTTTAGTACAACTTCTAATCTCAAAAAAATGTTATTTTATATTCAGTACTTTTTCTGGCAGTCCTTTAAACTACTCTTTCTTTGACCTACAGAGCTATCAGTCACTGTTTAAAAGTCCTCAATAAACTAAATCGACTGCCCTGAAAGCAAGCCATCAATCATATTGACTAGTACTAAGAAAGGCCAACACCATGTTAATTGCGTGCAAAATTAACAGGAATTTGCAAGTGGTTTTCTCAAGCAGAATCCCGCCTATGCTTTGTATGTGTTGAATCACTAAGTATTCTTGCCATAGAAGTAGCTCAGGAAATCACTTAATATTACCAAAACAGGAAAAACAGCAGGAGAAGTTCTTCTTTTAAAACCTTGGTTGCATCAAATAATAGTTACCACACTCCTCTAACGTTTTAGGGCAGGGCTGCTTGCAGTGACCATGTACCTTCTAACATCTCAAAAGCTGCTGCAGCTCTTGGACATTAGGCTCACGGAAAGCCCTGGCCAGCTGAACGTCAGTGTTCAAAATGCAAGAAGTAGCCGTGTAATGTACCTAAACAAGGATGACGCATTCAAATTCACTGAACAAAAACCCCACCACTATTGCTGTATTTCTAAATTCCAGAAACGTCCACTTTGGTGATGACACGATTCCTTTTGTAGAAGTCTTAGTGTAGTTCCTTATGAACAGTGTTAAAATTGTACGCACAGCTGTATCCATTTTAGTCTGACAAGCCTTTGTTCTTAGTTTCAACCCTCTACTTTTTTCATTTTATAACTTGGGGGGATATTCTCATATTGATGAGTTCAATGTTTCTTATATAACTCACTGTGCAGGAGAAGGGAATTATCCCCTGAGTAAGGTCTGACACCTTCCCCCCCCCCGCCTTTTTTTTTAAAGAGTGGGTAGATGAAAGCATGCTTTTTGAATTTTATATCGTATGTAAAATAATCATACTCCTTTCTCATTTGATCTATATAATCTTTATCTAGCATCAGTCACATAAGCTTAAAAAACAACAGGGGCAGATCACATGAAAGCGTTCTAGAGGGGCAGATGTAGAGATTAACAGCTATGAGAAGGATACATTTTCACTGGCCTTCCAGACAGATCATAGTATCTTTTAAGACAAATTTTTAATCCTGCAAGTAACAGACTGCTGACCAAAAACATTCTCAAAGTGTAATATTAATGTATGACATCTACACACGTTGGGTGAGTTGAAACATGAAAACAAGTGTGGATTTTGGATGGTTTGGGCTTTCGTTTGTTTTAAAAACAGCCTGTCAGCACTTCATGGTCCATTAAGAGAGTCATCTTGTGTTCTCCTTCAAATACTATTCTTTCTGGAAGAAAGGCCAGATTGTGGGTCACGCTCTATCCACGTTGCATGTCTGTGTTGGCATAAAAAGGCTATAAAATTCAGAGTGATGGCAGGCAAGACATCTCAGCTAACCTAAAAGGCTACTGTAAGTGGCAGTTTACCTACTCCTTCACTGTCTCCTGATTCTACCCCTTCTCTCTTTTGCTCCCAGACGCATGCTCTTGTGCCTCTCTCGCACTGACTGTAGTACTAATCTGACTTAACAGCAAGCTGATGTGGCTCACCATGGTAGCAGAAAATCTAGTTCCTCCCCCCTCCCCGCTTTGTTACTTTTCTGTTCCCCTCTGAACTGCTTTGGTTTACCCAAGGGGTCAACCAAGCATCAGGACAGAATAAGGAACAGAGGGAGGAGAACATGGGACCATCCCTTTCAGTGACAGTGAATCCTGCAACCAGCTACGCCCTTGTTGTCCAGTTATATCCCAGTTTACCTAATTTCAATAGCTGAGAACCACCAAATGGAATATATTGGTAACAGGAGCTTGCGTACCACTCAGCTCTCTAGAGCACATTGCTGGGTGCAGTCAGAACATTACTGTGCTCTGAAGTTCCTTTTAAACTAATTCTCAGAAAAAAACAATTTAGAATAACATTCAAAACTTTGAAATTGAGTCTGAGAGTAGGCCTCAACACCTAGAGATCAAGGGATGATAAAGCTGCTCCATCCTGCATCCTACTAGCCTAGCTTGTCTGAACCCACAAGTGTGGAGCTCTGCATCCCACCCATAGCAAGACGCATTGATTATATTACTGAAAGATGCATTCATTAACCAGTACCAGGAATTTATCAGGGGGCAAGGGAAGGGGAAAGAAAAGAATCATAATCCTTAGTGGTGAAGGGCCAGAGAAGCAGGATGAGTGTTTGGAAAAATTACAACAGTCTTTGAAAGACCGAACTGAAGATGGGGTCTGTTAAAAAATCCAGCTAGGTAAAAACTCAAAGACATCCAGGAGGTCTTAGGTGTAGGCGTCACATTTATTATAAATTGACTAAGAAGTGAGCCTCCTGAGAAGCAACTCTGCTACTCTCCCAGGTAATTTGAACATTTTTCCTCTACAAAGTCACATGACTTGTGAAGATTACTCTGGTACTGGCTCTCCTGGGGAGCAGAGTGGGAACAGCTGAATGCACTGGTAATATCAAAGTATTGATTTGTTGGTCTAAACAAACTCACTATCCAGCAATATCTTTCGTGCAGCAGTTTCATGACCAGAAATTCTGCCTGATGGCTACGTTCAAACCTCAGTTTGCTGGCTGAAACAGCACCTCTCCTCCCAGCGCTGCGTGCCCTTGGTCCAGCCAGGACACCGGTGCTGACACCACAAAGAGAACCATAGTTGAGAATGGACTCAGGCTCAAAATAATTTGCTTGGGGGTTTTGTGCATGTCTTTTTTCTTTCTTCAGATCAATTTTCTTAATAAGTTACTTAATCCAATAGAACGTAATGTCTCTAATATGGCCAAATTAAACCAGATTTTTTTGACATGAATAAAAACGTGCTGGTTCAGTCCCCCTCCCAACCCCTACCCCCAGCCCTTTTTTAAAGAAAAATGCAACAATTAGGTTTCATTACTGCATTACTAACTATATGTGCCCTACTAAGAGCTCAGATAAGTAAGCTGAACCTTAATTAAGGATTTAATTAAGTATCCTCTTTAACTTGTCGTATGTGTATTTTAGCCATAGTACTGACAACATAAGACTGACATATTTTCAGCAACCCTGGAGTCTCCTTGAAAATACTGACACCTTCAGTGAAGTACTGGAAATTAAATAAATACAGTATACTACACAGACACTTTCTCTGCTTTAACCCATATATGCCTGAAATAGAGTAAGCACAGATTCAGAATAACAAAGACTACCATTTTAAGATAACTAAAAGAAAACAGGATAAAGTCCAAAAGCTGAAATCACAAGAGAAGATGAATGGAGATAGGTGTTGGGCATTAAAATTGTTCAAAAAATGCATAATGCTTTTGAATGCCATACTAAATAGAATTCAGAGTAATATTCAGTGCAAACACACATATTTGCAATAAAGAGTTAAAAAACTGAATAGTAAAGGCATGCCTATATTAAGGTGCATGCTTAATTATCAAGCAAATGTCTAGATAGTGAAACTAAGTCACAGAAACCAAAACACAAATCATAGGCACTGAGAGCCTGAGGAGGTAAAGATTGATCAATTTGCAAAAATACGGTAAGATATTCCTCTTAAGTAGTTTTTCACTGGGAAAAAAAAAAAAAAAAAGAAAAAATTGTTAAAATGTTTTTTCCCTGACACCACTGATCTACTTTCTATCAGGTATTTAAATGGCTTACTCCCCCAAAAAAGAATTAAACTTACCAGGAAGAAAAA
Organism: Harpia harpyja; assembly: GCF_026419915.1. Taxonomy (NCBI): domain Eukaryota; kingdom Metazoa; phylum Chordata; class Aves; order Accipitriformes; family Accipitridae; genus Harpia; species Harpia harpyja. The sequence goes on from NC_068947.1 coordinate 32,333,895, forward strand.
CCAAACATGTTGAAGGCAAACATACAACTTCTAGTGAAAATTGTTTATTTTTTCAGAACTTTTGATTTCTTGATGAAAAATTCTAATAAAGGCACAGGCAATATGGAAATCAGTGTTAAAAGGAAGATGTTGGCTTTGAAGAGCCTCATGCTCTTGAGCAAGCTAGACTTTATCTTTGTGCAATACACCTGACTTTTTTTTTTAACCATGGCCAGTTTAGCTATAAATTGGGTCAGGTACTCAAAATAAGGGTCAGCTCAGCAGAAATAGTGTTGTATCCAAGAGGAACTAGCAATATGTATGCAGATTAAGTACCCTTTGTAAGCTAAAACATCACTGAAAGACTCAAAATTCTTCTGGTTAAATTATCATTCTCTATTCATAAAATTAAGAAAAAGCCCACGACAGCCATTAAGACACTAAGCATGTGAACCTCTTTATGTGTGCAGTTTTACTGCAGCCACTGGAAGTGGAGCAACCCACTTTGCTGGATCAGACCTGTTCTGACTGTAGCATCTAAGTGTGCTGCCATTCTCCAGCACCCATGCTGAAGGGGAACCTCCTACTACAGACATTGTGTTAGGGCACATAAAAGGCAGAAATTCAGGTATCCCAGAGGATCCACTCCTACAGCAAACAGGGGAGCTCAATCTTGGGGGTCACAAATGCAGGACTGCTTGAATAAAAGAGGCAACTCTTTCTACCACCTCTTCCGTGTAGGAATTCAGTGAAAAATGCACTAGGTTACTTATTGAAGTTTTCCTCCTTTAGGATAACCCCCTCAAGCTTGCTTTTGCAATACCAAGAAATTTGAGCCTGATGAAGGGCAGAGCTGGCTACAGTCAAATGGAATCCACATGCTTGTGCAACATGAAAAGACAGAATAATAGAAGTTACTACATGTCATGACTGTAGAGTTTCCAGCCCAACTTACTCCCATTTTCCTTACTGTCTGTCTCATTCTCATTCACATCACAACTCTCTAAAAAATAAATAAAACCAGCTGGGCTTCTTTCTGTAGCATTATATCCAGGAAAGTATAGCTAAGCCCAGTGTTCGAGTTACACAACTTTAGTTCAGCTCAGGATGAGGTCCATAAAACTTCTGAAGTAACTCACCAGTATCATAAAAGCTCAAAACCACTGGCCAAGCCAAAAGGTCTAAAAACACTGGGAAGCAGCTGAAGCTGGCAAAATTATAAGCAATTGAAAACAGACGTGGTAACAGAAAGTGTTAAGAAACTTTAGCTATAGACATTGCTGCCAACTCTAGCTATAAATCAGACAAGTAAAATGGGAGGGGAACCTCCAACAGTCTGTTCAGAGCTTTTTAAAATAAGAGCATGTCTGTTTATATACTTTTGTACAGTGCTAGAAAAATACAGTAATTGGAATGGAAATACTACATTTTGCTTTACACTAAGAACAGATTAAACAAGTGATCTCCAGAATTTACAGAAAAATACAGAACAGTATTAAGTGTCCTCTAAGGTTTTGTTAAAGTATCAAAAATTGAAACAAACTACATCTCCCAAGCAGCTTTCCTGAAAATGTCAGCAGGGCATGCTCATCTTGATCTAGAATATCAGCATAATTCTCAATGAATTTCATTTCAATCATCAAGCACACTTCTTCAACAGCAGGAAAGTATTTTGTACAGAACTACAGGACACTTTTTGAGTATCACAGGGTTAAGAGGCTGGTGAATGAGTGAGGCCCCTCCTAATTTTGGTCTTTGAGGCTAACCTTCCTCAGATCTGTTCCAGAAGTTCCTTCCTTCCATCTTAAACCCCCAGACAAAATAATATTGCTTGCCTCTTTTACAATGTTTTATATCTGGGATATATTCACTCATCACAGAAATGCTGCCATTCCTCACCTTGCAGATGAGGAACAGAAGTGATTTACCCTGGTCCCACAGCAGTTCAACAGTTAGACTGAACTGATGAACCAAAATAACCTGAGCAAGGGAGCCACAAACCCCCTCTCCTTTCTGCTGAGCTCTGCCACTCCTCACACCTAAGATGCACCACATCTTCTTCTCAGCCCCTTCTCCATTCCCAAAGCATCCTGGCCTTCACAGGATCGCCCTCATATTATTCCTACTGTTGCTGCTCCCGCAGACCACTCTATGGATAGATTTTTATGACTTTTGATAATGTTAGTACTAGATAACCACTTGGACTGACACTTCAGCATTGACCACCTTTGTTCCATACACACAGCCTTGAGCTTCTCCAACAAGCCAGAGGCAGGCAAAGAAAAACTGTTATGAGGAAGAAATGAGAGAGTGGGAAGAAAGTTAAAAAGGAGGGCAAAAGCCTTGCAGTTTGCTTTTAAGTACTGGTGATGATGCACTGATTACAAGTTATATGCCAACTTTCTTATTCACGAAAACAAGTGGTATTTCTAAAATGAAATTTACCCTCAGCCAGGACTTGTGCTACTAAGGACATTTTTGAAAAAATATAAAGAAAGGGGCTGTAGAAAAACATATGCAGTAAGTTTTTATTAACTGTTTTATTCATTACCATTAATGACTTAGTAGTAATATTTATTCTCCCCTAGATAGCTTGACAATAAAATGTACTGCTAGTTTTAAATAATTCCAGATTATCCTAAACATTGTTTCTGTGAAAGCTAAAGTAAATCTCTTACTGATCTTGACAGGATTTTTAAGCCAACTGAGCATTTTATTCATTTTTCAAATTTTCATCTTATTTCTTCTCAACGATATCTCTGTGTTTGACTGAACAGCTAAATACAAAGTAAAGCTATGCAGTCTACCTATTGATTTCAGCCAGCTTATCAGACAGACCTGTCACTTGCGAAGTTTCTTGCCTACAGTTTTAAGAATCTAGTATTTCTTGCTCTAAAAACTACTGGAAATACAAAACAATTGAGCAGCTCTTGTTTACTGTAGTATGGAGCCAGGACAATAAATAAAACAATGGTTCAATGCTTCTTGGACATGTTTGAGTTTCTGTTGGATGCATTTCAGTATGACTTCAAGAATACATTGACCTATAGATGCTAATTTTGGGTTTGCTCAACTAACACAAGCCCCAAAATTTTCTTACATGAAAAATTTATTATAGGGGACAGTTTCACTTTGATTTAATCACGTGTTGACTCAGTTTTTTTTATATTAAGCGCTGAAGAAACTGAAATATAGGAATTTTTGGAAAATTTAGACCTGAAAAGCCTAAAATAATCTCATTCACTTTGAAATAAATCAGGTAAAATGCAGATGTCACAGTACAGAGCTCTTTTATCCAGAAAGACTAGTTAAAAAATACTTTTTTTTTGCATAAATGGGAAAATAGAGGTACATTTCTATTGCTAGATTTGAAATATATATATTAGAATACATGGTGTTATCTAGAATAGGTATAACAAGTAATGAAGTTTGAGATTAAGTTACAATAACAACAACAGAAGCATGGCAGGAAGTGCACACTGATTTATATCCAGACACAGTTTAAGAGTTTCTATTTTACAAATATATAAAATAGGAAAGTAAGGTGTGAAATACTTGTTTAAAATGCTTAAGGTTGGCGAGCTATCCTTAAGCTGTTTTTCTGGACCACATAATACTTGGCTTCTGGCAGGCCTAGTTAGTATAAACAAGACATACAACTAACTTGGATCTGAAGAATAAAGAATGCTTACTCAACCTCTAGATCTGTCCTTATATAAACCTCTACTTCTGGTGTAAAAATCCCAGAGTGATTAGTTAGGTATGAATTGAAAAGGTGAGTACGAATTGATCCACATATAATCTAATAAAGAGGTGATCAAAACCTTATTCTTGCATAAGCGTTCAAGAGTCAGGATGGCACAAAACTTTCCATGCTTTGATTCATTGCAAAAATATGTGAAGTCAGGTCTTCAGTAGTGAGAACATGCTAGAGTAAAAGGGCTTGGAGTGTGGTTTTTCTCCGCCAGCAATAAAAATTAAACAGTTAGGGTGAGGCAGGCAACAATGAAATAACGAACTGTATTGTTTTCTTTAATTTTGAGCTTGGGAATGTCTTTAATGAGCAGGTAAGGAGAACCACCAGACCAGCATGTATTTAAACAGTTGGCTGGATCAAGGTCAGCATGCTCAGCGTTTGCCAGGACCGAAAGGAATTCAGATACTAAATAACACTATTTTCCTTCCTAAATTATATTCTTCTGAAATCTACAGTCACAGTGGTGGGAGTACACAAGGCAAGTTAATACTGAACAAGAATGAATATATAATAGCTTGGCCATTTACCACTTACTACTGATTAGAGTAGCAGTTGATTCTGACTCTGGGGTGATTTACATGGTTTTTAGACAACTATACTATGGTTTCAGACACTCATGCCTGCCTTGTGTCATCCTTATACATCCTGAGCCCAGCTGTGTGTGGCAACCACCCTCACCCGGTACACTAAGCCGAGCTTGCAGGACAACCCTGTGGCAGCAGACAGCTGCAGGGCAGCGCCAGCACCAAGCACTCTGAGTGATTTCAGGAGCCATCTCGGCCCCTGGCACTGTGTGGACATAGCCTGGCTTGGCCAAACTTGGCAGGAAGGGCTGGTTTGCACTGGGGGGGACAAGGGGACACCCAGCACTGTGGTCCTGTACTGCATCAGTACAGGGCCAGGAAGGATTTGTGCCACTGTGAGTAAACCTGACACAAGGAGAAGCATAATGCAGAAGTACCCAAGTGGCTCTGCAAGATAGCTCATGACTAGCTAATTAAGTTTCCCTGTCAGACCTGAAATAACTCTCAGTAGGCTTCTGCCCAGCACTACATAGCACATACCATGGTATTCTATTATTCTGAATAATGGAACACACAAATAACATTACCTTGAATGACAGAAAACCATCTCCTGAAAAAAACCCTAGAAATATTTTCTAAACTTTAGGAAAGGGTTGAAGGTAATGCGAAAGATGAATAGAAAAAAGGTGTCTGAATACTATACAGCTTTTTTTTTTTTTTTAAAGTTAGTATATTTTATTTTTCTTTCTTGCACTAACTAGCTGCTTATACTTCTCCAGGATGCATTATCAAATGTACTTTTGAATTGGTCAAATATCCTCCTTCTGTGCTAGGATGATTATGCTAATGGGAATCACATTATATTTATTATTTACAGAGTACATGGGAATGGCTTAGCAAAAGTTCAGGTTGAACAAAGCTCAAAAGATGACTTTATTTTTGGCACTTGCCATGTTTGCAGAAGAAACAATATCTAAGGAAGTGCAGTTAATGAAAGGAGTCTGTTTAATCAGCATAAAATAAACAACTAAAAGCAGGTTGCACAGGGAGAAGCAATAAAAGAACAAGTGACTTGCTAAGGTATTGTTTTCTTTTCAAGTTCTGCTCGGAACAGACGCTTTTCAACAACTGTGCTCAAATACCTCAGTTTCAACACCAAATTCCATAAAGAAGGAAAGAAAAAACTTTCAGTCCTTTGTACTCAATGCTCACAAGCCACCCTGGATCGTCTGTAAGCCTTATGACATTCTCCTCAAGTAAAAGGTAAAAGCACAAAATCGATAAAAAAAGAACACAATTTGTACACCAGATGCAAGTAAAAACAGTAATGGGGCATAAAGACTGTATTTTAACTGGAAAGCTATGTTCACTGAATAAATAAGCTTCTCTTAACAACACATACGTACACTCAAGAGTAGACATTGAATTTGGGAATGCCCTGCTGGAAACCTTTATATGATCAGATGCTTTTACCCCAGTGGGACTTACAAAATGAAACCCTGGATTTTCTTCCGATAGTAAACAGTTATGATGATGTTATTTTGATCTTAAGCTGCTACTAGAACCGCTACTAGAGCCAGACACAAATAATGCATAAACTGTCTTTGGAATAATAATTAAAAAGAAAAAAAAAAGAATAAAAGAAAACAGACTCTTTTTCAGCAGCCTTTCTTTTTAGCAGAGATTAAAATAATCTGACATATTACTAAGTCACCAGAAACAGAGAATTCCAAAATGCCAGTTTAAAACAAAGGTGTCTTTTGCAAATTGCTTTATTAAGATAACGAGGCTTCAAACACAACTCCTCCTAGAAAATTAGATGAAATCATATTTCCATCCCTAAAAGAAGTGTGTGCTGTACAAAAACCACTTTCTTCATCTGTTGAGTTCTCTTTGGAGGCATCACACACCAGAGTCAGCAGAATCAGTTGGAGTACCCAACTGAGTTACAACAATGTAGTATACATGAGTTTGTTCTCTTATTGCTATAATTGAGTAACAATCTCAATAGCATCTGGTTCTGTGATATGGAACAAAAGTTTCATACTAGAAGACACATACTTCTACAGCATATTTTGTTCTTCAACTGTAGTTTAAGCTTTTAAGTGCAGTGAAACTGGTTTCACTGGCAAGATGTCAGATAAGTATGTAGAAAATGTAGGTAACACTCTTCCTTTAAAAACTGTCCGGCAAAGAAATTAAAGAAGAATGGCCAAGGATTAAGAGTGTGCTCATCTTCAAAAGACAGAGTAAAAGGAGTCATACAACACCACAATGAAAAACAGTAAAGGCAAAAAAGCCCAGAGTTTTTCAATTCATTGTATCTCACAATACAGGAACAAGAGAACAGTCAAAGTGCTTAAGAAGTAGGAAGCAGAGAACAATTGTAAGAGAAGAACTTACTCACTATGCAAAGAGACCATGGAAATCCCTGCCAAAAGGCACAACTGAGAGTGCACCTAGGACACTCAGAGGTAAATTTTTCTATTTTTTTCTAGTAGTTGGTGAAGATGATCACGTCCATTGCTAATATGTGATGCTGCAGCTGATTTTCCTGAGGCCCAGCTTGCAATTACATATACCTTTCATTATTCAGGCAAAAGATTTTCACACTGGATATAGCTGCAGAATGAAAGCTTCGCAGGTTCATAATGACCTCAAAGAGTGTCAATGTGATTCTACACCCTGGAATTTAAGATTTCCAGATTTTGTTTTCAGTTCCTTTCCTTAAAAGCCAAATCTTAACAAAAAGAAAACCACCCCACAACTTTCCCTCAAATCACTCATAACACTTAAACGAATCACTGATTACCAATGGCATTTTATGCTCTAAGAAAGAACCAGAATAAGGTGAAGGAAACTTCTGTCAGCTTAATTTTCACAAAAATTAAAAGCTGTACACTGAATATGTCTAGAAATGTTTATTCCTAACTTTTATTCCAAAATAAATTTTTGCAAATAGGAATGAAATGAAATGAATAATATTCTGCTCATATGAATAAGGATTCTAGGATATAATCTATAATTAGCCTGAAGAGCCTGGAAAGTAGAAAAGAGGTAAATGCCCAACAGCCATGAACACAGCACAGAAGAAATAAGAAAACTGTGGTATTAAAAGAACCACTGCTTCAAAGTGTGTATGTTCTCTGAGGAAGCTAGGGAGGGCAGTACATGATGACTTTTTTCTAGAAAATAAATACAGGAGAAATAAAACTGACTGTAATTGTAGTGCTTTGTAGACTGAACAGCTGCAGCATTCGGAGAACCTGGAAACATGGCTGTAACATGTACAGAAATGCAATGGTTCATAGAGCAGTTGCTGTGATGTGTAACATCTGAGAAGTAGCTCTGAATTTTAAGTAGAACTTGAAATAAAGCTGTGTCACAGACAAACTATGTTCAATGTTCTTCTCTAGTTAAGAATAGCCACATACCTATTATACCATACAGCATATCACTGTAGCAGCACGTTGCTGCAGTTGCACAGTGTCTTTTTTTCTTTTTTTCATTAGGAGATGGGTTTCTAATTACCATCTGGGATCTTTGATTTAGAGGTACTTTTATGTGCTGAGCTACTACAAAGTTCTTCACTTTTGTGGGACGTGAAGGGAGAAAGATAGAGGAAGGGAGAAAGAGGGATGGAATTTATCTTGTTTAAAACAAGACTTGTAAGAAGACAGCTTACTTTTGAAGAAAATTCCCATGGGAAAATGTTTCTTAATTTTAAAATTTTGCCTTAGAAAATTAAAGATTTCACAATTTTGTACTGCATTTTACCTTTTTTTACAGTTAAAAATTTATTACCTTACATTTATTTCTGATTGTGCTGGGTATGTTTACACTTGAAACGTATATACATATCTACATAAGAAAGTTCCGTGAAGTTGTTTTCAGACCAAGAGACATTTGGGAGAAAAAAGAAGGAGGGATATTTTACTTAGCAGCAGCTGTCCACAATGATTTAAATAATGTACTAAAAAAATAGAAGAGAACATTTTGTGATATTTTGACATGATAGCAATAAAAGTGTGCTTTTACTACTACTATCATGTAGTGATACATAAAGAAATAAAAATGTCACATGTAAAATGGTATTTCAAAAATCTAAGAAAATTTTTTTCAGTAACATTTTTTAACTCTCTTTTCTATAATTTCCTTTTTATGGAAAATATAAGCATCTCCTTTAATTCTGAGGGGAAATTAAAATAGTGACAAACATAGGACTTCTAAACAGCTGCAACTGCATTAGGTGTTATGAAGTCAACTTTTAAATTTATGCATATAAAATTGTATATTAAGAGGCTTACCAAAATCCTATCTGACTGTGCTGCTTTAGAAATAAAACTTTCACATATAACAATGCATCTTATCAATTCAGTAATTGATGAGATCTTAAATGATAAATAAGTAACTAAATCCTCAACAAGTACCAATAACCAAGGAGTAATGCATACCAATTTAGTAGTTACATCCTTGAAAGAGGATCTGGAGGCTGTCCCTGCTTTTGCACTCGTGTGCCAAAGAGCAATCTGATGAGCTAAAAAAAGTCCTCTTCCACACCAGTGGTTTGCCTTACCACCTAAAAACTCTGTTAAAACCACATGAGAAGGTGGCCTGCTCCCAGTGTAGGCTCCCATCTTATGCTGCTGGTACCAGAATACAAGAATTGCTCAGGTGCCTGATTGTGACATGACTTGTCATATCATACCTCTAACTTGCCAGTTAACCTGAAACCAGCCTTGACACCCAAGATGCGTTAAGGTAGAAGTAATGAAGGAATTTATTCATTATACTTAAAACAACAAGCATGAGCAGGTCTACGGAATGGTATATGCATATAAGGAAACAATCCTTATAGCTACCTGTACTTTAGTTAATTTCCAAGAAGCTTCATTCTTGCTTTATCCAACTAACCATCTACTATAACAGAAGATCAAAGACTCACAGCTGGGATCCAGGCCTACCCAACCTTTATCTGAAGAACATTTTCCATTGGAGCATATCGTTGCTAGGATACACATAACCTTTTATTTTCAAAGTCTCCCCAGGATGCTTCTCAGACGCAGACCTTTCACACACGGATTTCACAATTCATAACTTAATCAGGTCAATTTTATCACTTTTCTAACAAAACTACTAACTGTCTTAGCCTACTTTAAGAAACATGGGTGCCCATTGGAAATGGCAAGGTGGAACCAATAAATCTGTAAAATATTAAAAAAAGTGTAACCTCTTTTTTAATTGCAATCAGTATCTCATACTAACGTATATTAATATAAAATACTGTATAGTCATATGAAGAAGAAATATGCATAGGCCTCATTTTCAATACTTTTGGGAGTTAAAGGCATTAGTTAATTTAGGGTGAACAATCTCTTAACCAAATTTGTATTTATACTACTTCCCTGTAATGTTGTGGTTTAGACAGATACAATATTTGCTTTCCACAGGAAATATCCATATAATGAATTTTGTAGATTGATGCAATTTTAGGGAGTGTCAGATTTCATTGCATAATTCTTAGTAAGTTTTTCAATTCTAAAAGTTGTTAAAGAAAGAATCTGTAGAAGGAACCGAGGTTAAAAATCTCAGACTGTAATTTATGGTGTAGTAGGCTACTGTGAATGCAAAAAAGACTCATAACTTCATACCATTTTGTAGAAACAATAACTTAGGAAAGTGTTTGGGGAATTTACTAGAAATGGAAGAGTAACTTTGCCTTGTAGCCATGCTTAATGAAGGTATTAAATTTTTCTCTTCTAAGGCTGTCAACTTACCTTGCTGAGGTTCACAAATTCTCCCTTAAGAGACATTTGTATAGCATGCATTTAAAAAAAATGAGCTGAAAGATGGATATGAAGAGGGTGTCTTATGAACAGAATATGAGGAGCTGAATATAACACTAGGTTTGGCTGTTACACAGAATTGTTCTCTTCCCTTCCTTTGTTAAAGATACCACCCTTGCTCTTGCACAGACTTGAAAGAAAAGACCATATGAAAGTTAAGAAAAAGCGATGGAATGTGATGGAACTATGAAAGAAAACAAAAATGCCAAAAGATGAATATGCCAGTAGATAAAAAAAAATAGAGGATATCGGTACAAAAAACCCATAAGACACAAATGAAGAAAATGGACATGAAAAAAACAGAAGATTATGTAGTAAAGAAAAAAAATGGGAAGGGAAAGAGGGAAAGAACTAGATACAACTGGGAAAAATTAAAAGAAGGCAAAATTTTAAAGATTAAAAAAGTGAGTTTAGAACATAAATCACTTGAAGTGATTAGCTTAATGTTTAGTTCAGTGATTCTCAGAGAAAAGGCTTCTAAGTAATTATATCTTCTGAATATGGGACTTGAGCTACTTTGAAAGTTTTATTCAAGGGTAGAAATTATCTTGAGGAAAGGGAAGGGATTTTTGGAGAGAATAACAGCTTTAGACAACATGTACAGCTACAGAAAAGTTAAAAAGGAAAAAAAGGAACTTAAAAAAAGGATCAAAGAGAAATTAAGATAAAGTCAGTGAGAATAAGGGACTTTTCAAGCTTTTACCCAAATGCAGAATGAAGAAAGGAAACAGGAAATTAATAAAAATCAGGGACTTTCTTAACAGAACAAAGTTGAGCATTAAAGGCAAATCTCTCATCTCAAACCCATGTGTTTGCACTCAGTTTTGGTACTTCAATTTTAAGACATGACATTGAAATAGAGAATTCTCATTGAATTAGTAACTTTGAGCAAAATACATCTCTTAAGTCATCATGTTACAAGGGCAAAATTGTGTTTTAAATTAACCTAATACATGCGACAGCATGTAATTGCACTGCTTCAAAAAAATCAGTCCCAGAACACGAGGGTGGCTCAGCCATATAAGCCCTTCCTGTTTTCTAGTTGGCACGCAGGGCAAGGTGCTACCATTGGCTATTTAAACAAAAGAATTTTTATCAGTGCATTTTGTTTTGTAGGAGCACACACACAAAAAAAAAATCAGACAGCCTTAGCCTGCAATGGAGCCAAATAAATGCATTGCTTATTGTCCCCAGTTTTCTTCAGTAGTTTCCTCAGTACCAGGAAAAACAAGTGAGAAATGCCAGCCAGGGAAAGCCTACTCCCTCTCCTAACTTCAGGGAATGCTAAAATATGGACTTCAGAAAGGCACCTTTGTGAAGTCAGTGACTTTCCTATTTGCTCAGAGGAGACAGCCTGGGGATAGATCAGGAGAGAACTGTGAATAAGATGTAATGTAACCAGAAGGAGATGGAATAAACTTCCTGGTCATTAGACATCATCTTCTAACCTTACTTCTTCTTACTGGGCTGGTCTTATTGCAGGTACCGGTGGTCTGGAGAAGGGCCGTAGGAGCGGTGGGGCAAGGACAGACTCCTCTTCAAGCTCCTTTCCTCTCACCCCGCTCTTAGCAGCCGAGGCCTCAAATGAGCTACAACAGATCCGAGGAAACTAGAACGGGATCTGGCGTTACTGATATTATAAAACACTCTGTAGCTCTCTATGTTATATGCCCACTCCTAATACTTTGTTTCCCATTCCCACCATGAAACATTCACAATGATGTCTCATCCTTACCCTTTATGTGTATCCAGCACCCTCTACACAGTGGTATGTAGGGCATCAGCCTAATTCACTGGCCTTTGGAGATCATCTTTAACTCTCAGCTCTCAGGCCTCAGTCTGAAGCTATCTGCTCTAATGAATATATACCCATCTAAATACAGACATAATTTTCCTTTGCTTGGAATATTATATATTTCTCAGTACTGAGGACTCTGCAAGAGATGATCCCATCTCTAAACCTAGGTGGTTAAGACAAAGAAACACAAGAGAAACAGACACAGAAAGGTAAGAACAAAACCAAAAACAGCCTTAAGAAGAGACAAATAGGAGAAACCATGATCTGTGGAGGCAATGGCAACTTACAGCTTCCCAGCTCAGCAGAAGACTTCCCTGTCTCCTGAAGGTGATGCAGACTCAATAGGGGCTGTAGAGCCATGGTACATAAAAGCAATCTGTATGCATGTATTGTGATTAGATAATACACCATCAGGGCATCTGCCATCATGTCAGTCAGGGCTAGGAAATGATATAGCAGTATAGGCAAACCTTTTATGTGCAGTAAGACTTCAGTCTTCTCCCCTCCTCCCCTTATATATATTTTTTTTTTTTAAACAGCTTGCATGATTTTGATAATCATTTCCATCTGTCTCAAAACATAATGTTGCATATGAAAGCACATCTAGAATTAGTTAGAATCCTGCATCTGCAATTACATTTTCAGCATATCTGAAAGCAGAAGCAAAATCTTGATGACAGAATTCACAGAGCGAAATCTTCGTTTAACCTTGGGAAGACGAAAATACCTTAGTTTAATATTCATTGACCCACCATCTTAGTTTTGATCAATATTAATTTCTGATGCTAATAAATCTTTACACTATGCCAAGGACAGGGGAGTCAATAATTGCTTATTATAGTTAGAAATGAAAATATAATCTTGCATTTTTATTCATTTCACACACAGCAATTATCAGCCAGCATTAAAGTTTATAAAAGCATCTGCCTCAGGCTCCACCAGGTAAAAACAACTTAAAATTTTCTAGGCAGCCACGGTTGATTTGAACACTACAGAAAATTCGAGGTTTTTCTCAATGAGCCACAAAGTACTACCTCATTTAATACCTGTTATGTTGCAAGGAGATTATTCCATATGGACAACTGATAGACACATATCTCAAACAGCTTCTCATGGAGAAACTATTTAGTAGACTCAGTTCTCACAACTGAACACCATTCTTAAATTTTTCGGCTAAACATTTCATTCCCTTATGTTCACTTAGGTGTCAGGCATCGAAAGGCAGCTCCTGACTATACTTAAGGCAGTGCCAAAATTCCCATTGATTTCAACCAAGACAAGGTCTCTCCTTCGGGAAATGAAGACGACTATCAGTAATACTGGGAAAGCAGCCAAAAGGTTAAAATAGCCAATAGTTAATAACTGTATTTAATTTCAAAGTATCCTAGTTTTGCCCCTAAAAACTGTGCCTGCTCTACCAGTATCACTTCTGGCCGGCACCAGTGAACGAACATGTTTAATGGGATGGTGGTGTCATGATAACAGGTCATGCAGATGAGAAGGCAATACATAATGACTTGACATATTGATGCTTTGGTTCCTCTAATTCCAGTCCTAAAAGGAATTTTTAAGCCTATATATAGGCTGTACACAAAGCTTACAACACAATTAACTTTAACTGATGAGTCCACTTTTTAAGTTAGATTCCATAAGTTAGTGACTTTTGACTTTGATGATTATGCTTTCTAATGCAATGCCACATGCTCATGGGGGCAAACAATCAATCAGTGCAATATTCAAACCTCTTCATCAATGACTGCAGCAATTGCTCTTTATCACACAGCAATCTCCTGCTTTTAGCCATCAGCCACACAAAAGCAGCTTTAGTCCACTGCCATTTTTGCCTCTTTGACACAAGATAGTGTGCCATTTATATATATCTAAAAAGGAGGCAATCATATGTTACTAAGTTTTCTGACACCTGTCTTTTGATAGAGTCTCTGTCTTTTTGCTAAAAAAATGGAATTATCATCTGATTTTACTGAAATCTAATTTATACCTACGTTAATTATGCAGCCAACAAGCCTTAAGGGATTATGTGGGAAGCCAATGGTACATTCTTTATCATCATAAATATTGTATTACTTCAAATGCACTTTGGAAATTCCATTCTCAGCATTTCTTAATGATATTCAGAATTCCAGGACAGAGCAGACTCTTATCATCTGATGTTAGAGCAAGTTCTACTGCTTGTGTATTATTTTTTCAATTACTGCAATATCAATCTTCCTTTATATTTCAATAATCCAGTTAAAAATAGTATTTTTATGCTAGTCAAAGTGTTGTTGAAATTTCTATTTAAATGCTTTTGATCAAAAAATTTATAACAGTTGCAGAGCTTTTACCATAGTAAGAAAAAGCCTGTACACAATATTTTTGGCCATTAAGAAAACAAACCAACCAACCAGCAAAACCCCAGCATACTTTCAGATATGTGTATTAATCTGTCTTAATACACTAAAATGCTACTAGGTTTGTACATGTCGTACTTAAAACAAATCCATCGTTTGTGGAAGAAGATTTTATTTCCTGCCTGCAAAATAAGTACACAAAATAATTTAAGTGCAATAATTATTTCCATAATTTAAAAGTCTTTCTTTATGGACCTCTATTCACAATTGCCTTTAGGATCTCTCTCTAGCTGACTTGCCACAGCTCCTTCGTTTTTAAGGTTGTGCTTGCTCCTGAAACTGCTATGCTTCATAACTACTTAAATGCTTCCCTGTTAATTGCTGATTACAGACATGAAAAAAAAACAACCCCAAAACCAACACCTTGATACAAACACCTGATGTGCATTGCTTTCCCTTATGGCCCTTAGTCTGTAAAGGCACAAATGGAACTCGTTCCTACCGAAAAGCAAATCATGCAAGTGCTCCAAAAGGAAAGTATAATGATAAATGCAAATAGATTATACAAAAATGCAGATTTCTTTTTTCCAAATTCCAGAAGTAATTCCTGTTCGTTAATTTCAGATGGATCTTTTTAATGGGCCTTGTTTTTGAGAAATGTTTACAATAAAGTAATTATGATTTTTCTTCCTCTGTTTTTGAAGACAGGCATTATTAATCCAAGTTTAGAAGTTGATCAAAGCAGACTTTTTAAAAAGAGCTTTTATTTCTCTAGTTAAACAGAGAAGATGCTATTGCACATGTTTCCCCTATACTTTTGGATAGTGGATACTTCTTTACAGATTTTTATTAATCATAAGAGAACCACACTCAATATTAGTCAAATGGCGACTGCCATGACAGAGTTGAGAGACTGCATTGTAAAGAGGTGGAAAGTCTTTTTTCTTTTTCATCTTAGGCATGAGAAAACCCTTTTAAGGAATTTACCACAACTTAGATGACGATTGATCAATAGACAAAAATGTTAGTGACAGGCTAAGCTTATTAGTACCTTAAATGCAAGATGGTTTCACTTTTAGAAGGTTTTCATACTGTCCTTCATTTATTCGGAATACTATATGGTATTTCTTCACCTCCAGAAACCCTAGGTCTATTCATCCGGGGACATCATTTCACAAAGACGATCTGCACAATACTGTCATCAGTTACTTGCATGAACTAGAACAGTTTTTCAGGATTTTCCTCCCTAATTTATTATTTATTCTTTATTAGATGTGCTTTTCTAAATCAGTATGATTTTGGTGTGATAGCTATTTTGGCAGGGAACTAAGGAAGCATCTGGGGGTTATTTGACAGGTCAATTGGGATTGAAAGCCCTAAATACTGCAGAGAAAAAACCCAAACCTGAGCTACACAGTTGAAAACAGCTGAGGAGTCATCAAATACTGAGGAGTTAAAGACTGGGAAGTGTTCATTGCCTTTCAGAGTGCTTCATCCTGCCTTTGGCTTTTGTTGATATTCCACTTAGTTCCTTAGTCTCTTACTTAAAACATGAGTTTTTCTGCAGGAAGGGGGAGCTTTCCAGTTAAGCTCACACATTCAGCTTCACCTCTAGCTCCCTCCCTTCCTGTGAAAACATCAAACCAAGCACCAGATCCAGTCTACACACTGAAATGACCTGTACACACAGCACTCATAATCCCAGTGCCTAAAAAAAAAAAATCAAGTGCTTACTTCAAGGGAACTTACTCAAAGTCAAAATTCAACGGGGAGGTTTAACCAAAGGAGTAGCAATTCAGCTGTTTCCTATCTCAGTCTTCATGTGTGGTGCCTGGTGGCCACATCACACTGAGCTAACGGATAAGGCGTTGTATCCCTTTGGATTCAATGCTTTGAGTTCATGTCAAATCTCATGTCACAATACCTCTGGAGGGTCATACCTGCTTAGCTTCCATGGAAAGTGCAGCTACTAACGTTTCTGTCATGCGTCTAGGTCTCATCAGCACATGCAAGTCAGGAGCTTCATCTGTGATCACAGATAACAGTAACCTTATTCACTGCTAACCTAGTGTTAGTTTTCCTAAAAAGAAAATTAAGCTTAAATTCACTGATATAATAAGGAGAAACTTCTGCTGACTCATTCATTTTGTCCAATATTAGAACTTACTAATAAAATACTATAGATTTACATAGTCCTTGCAAACATGTGTCTTTTTAATGCCTTGTAAGAGTTGTATGACCACAGCCTGAGCTACTTAGCTGTCACAGAATTGCTGATTCCACATACTAAAGCTATCCATAGGTTTTCAGCATCTTTCTTGATTTGTGCTGACATTGCGCTTTTTAGACTACATACCTCTTCCTTTATTATATATTGATTTTATTCCTATTAACTATACAATTGTTTTCATCTTTTTTATTTTCCTTTTCAAGGTAATTATGTCACATGAATTCATCTGTCATACCAGGAGGCAATCTAATTCAATAAATTATACTTAGCTTCTAATGTATGAAAACAGCGGTTTCATACAACATTCAGGTTATATGAAACAACAATGTAAGTTAAACAAATTATAAGTGCCTTTATACAAATGTAAATAGTTTCAAACTGCATTCTTTTTTACTGCTTAAATATTCCATTGAGCTACTTTAAAATATAATGGTGAAGCTAGCCACATATAAACACCAAGTATTTTAAAAATTGTGGCTTGATAGGAACAGGATCCACAAATAAAGTCAACTTGTTTGATTGAAAGGGTAATTTCTCTCAAGGTTTCCCTCAGTGACCTCCATGGTTATCTAATAAAAAAGGCTCCTTTATGGTCTGGGCAGATGCTCTTTGCACAGTATGCATTGTGCATAAATACGACTCTAGACTATCCTAAAATCTGGGGAGCCGCAGCCTACCCTAGGTGTCCTTCTACACTCCCACAGCTGTATCAAGCACACTGTAGCCATAGTGAAATGCTGCACCCCACAGAATGCAAAACTCAAGTCCTGCTCTCTACAGACACCAAGACACAATGACCCAAATTCTGCTGTTAACACCACAACTATGTTGTGGTAAGCATAAGATAGGGCAACATTTTTGAAAAGACAAATAACTTTGGCATTTAAATCACATCACATTATTGATGCTAAGCTCTTGAACACCTAAAATATGTAATGCTATAGGGTTGTCTTTATGAGACAGAAATTGAAAGTGAGATGGGATGGGTAATTACAAAGCGCATACTATTCTGATACTAATTCCACCTTGAGAGTATTACCAGAGAGCTGTTAAGAAAGATGATTTTCAGAAGTGAATGGGCCTGTAAGGTAGCACATGAGACAGCAACAAGGAGGATGTATCAGTGAATGACCAATTCTCATCCAATGTGCTTTGCAGTATCTCCTCCCCACTGATTCTGAAATCAGCTGGGCCTTCTCAATTGCAATGGTTACAGCTTTGAACCTCAGCATAAGCAATATACGTGTCTTAAAAAATTGGACATGAGAACCTAGATAAACATTCATGAATGAGGGAACGGAATCATCTGAAACCTAAACAAAATGCTCTGTTTCTTTGCCTGCTATGTGGTAATATTGAGAAATGAGACTATAAAATTACCTTAAGTGTCTCAAATCTGATCTGATTTGGGGTGAACACGGAATATGATTTGTGATTCTTTTCTCTCTCCTCTCTGAAACCTGCACCAAACTGAAAACCATGAGGGGAAGAGCATGTCTTACTGGTCCGAGTGAGCAGGTCTTCCCTCTTCCTTTCATCCAGCACACACACTCAGCCATTTCCACACCCCTTAAAAAGCCAGGCTTGGGTCCCACTCCTTTATATGCCAGAAGACAAACCTTGTCTCTGGACAAGGGAAGCGAATGCTGTCCCCTCGCTCAGGCTCACCACACTCTGGCCTTTTAGCTTCCATCAAGACTCAACTATTCAAGACTCCACCGATCACTAAAAGAGTTGTGTCCCAGGGTGCCTACCAACCTAAGTTTTGTGGCATGAGACTCCTAATTTTACTCTAAATGAATTATCCAGTGTTTCTAGGCTAATAATAAAATCTCACAAGAAAAAAGTATAGACTTTTAAAAATGCTGAGTTGCTGACTAGATGTATTTTGTCAGCTATTTCTATCATTTAAGCAATTACAAAATCACCTAGACTAATGCAGTTTAGTTAATAATTTTGCAAGAAATTAAACTTGGGAATCTCATACTCCAGAAGAGAAGATTTTGAATAAAAGTAATATCCTTCTTGTAAAACTGTTTTGTACAGTAAATTCTATCAGATGGTTTCTCCTATCTGAGAATTTTCCTATTACAAGTGAAACCTTCACAGGAGGATATTCTAGCAGTTCTCCTAACCACCACTGTCAAGTACCTTTGAGGATATTACACCAAGAGAATGAAAACATAGGGAAGGCAAAAATCTGCTCCTCAGAAAGCCTGATAGGCAAAGACTGAAACAGCTATGGCTCCTTTCCACTTACAAGGCTAATCTAGACAGGCACTATACGAAACTGTTATTTGATACCATGAAATAAAAATTCAAAACTGACTATTTTCAAGTTTGGTGTCAGAATAAAGAAGTTGCAGAACTGGAAGGGAAGGGGACATTTTGCACAGTTGTGTTTGATTTCTTTTGTACCTCTCTTCCCCACCCCACCCCCTGCCTTGCAGAAAAGGTGCAGATTATTCAGAAACCTTGCTTTCAGTCAATCATGGATGGAAAAAGAAAAAGGCTAGAGCCTGACTAGAGCATCACTTCCCTGCTACAGCTATTTCAAATTATATATGCACACATATATATATTAAAAAAAAAAAAGATGTTTTCTATTTTTCTTTTGCAGCCTAAAGGACCACCTATGTTCTACTGATAGCTCAACTCTGACCCAACTTTAAGGTTAAGACCATTTTTGCTGGAAGCCCATCACCTTTCTCTTTACCCGTGGCCAGGAGCTCAAATCTTACCACTTTGATTTTGCCTTGGGAGCTTGGATAGTATCACATAAATATTTGGATTAAAATCTGTAGTCATGCAGTATAGCCCCAATTTAATTTACTAATTACATTCTAGATGTACATTCCTTGCAGATATTTACCGCTAATTGAAGATATTTAAAATAATTGCTTTAATGAATGCACCATTAAGAATTTCATCTAATAATTCTACTCCAGATTGTTTCAAAAAAAAAAAAAAAAACAAACCTCAGGAGATACAACCAATGATTGCATTTACATCAAAAACACTGTTTAATGTTTGGTATTTGAAAATTATCCTAAGCCTACAGTAACAAAAAAATAAATGAGTTGAATTCAACAGTATCCATCTCTAATTATGTCAATAAGATATTAACAGGAAAAAATTTGGTTCTACAGCTCTTAAGAGCTTGATTGTTAAAGTCATAATGACATGAGACCTGCCTTTCATTCGGCAGAGGAAAAAAAAACCAGCAAAAAACAGATCTGCAAAATGAATATGTATGGTTGAAGAGCCTAGTTTACCGTCACTGAGTTTTATTCTCCTTTTCATTTTCAGTAACTGCAGTAAAATAGCTGCTCTTCAGGGACATATTAGGAAAAGAATAGTAATTAAGCTTAGGAAGGTATAATCTGTATAAAAATGAATTAGAACTGACTCAGTCTAAGACTAACATATTATAGATTCAAACGAAAACCTAGCTGTACCCTGTGAACAGGTTATTCAAAAACACTTCCAGGTTTCTAGATGTCAGCTCTGTCACTTTGGGCACATTTATTATCCTCCTCAAAATGTGTAAGCCTTCAATGTGAAAAACAGCATCACTGAGGAGTCAACGCTTTCCCTTCCCTAAGGAGCCATGCCTGGGTATACAAGCAAAAATCCTAAAACCAGAAAAATAGAAACTCTTTTTGAATGAGCCTGCACAGATCATCACAACACAATCACTTAAATTGCCCGCATTTTTTTAGCAAAACACGTAGCCCATGCTCTATTTTTTTGAGCCAATCCCAGCAGTAAAGAAATCAATGTCTCAAGGGCTTTTAAAAGCTAGTTTTCCAGCATAGCTTTTTTAATTGAAGCAGTTTACTAAAAATAAATAAATTCACTGTTGAATAGTTCCTATGCTTTGTTTCCAGCTAGTGAACAGAGGAAGGAGGACTAACAATCCATAAACAATTGCTTTTTAGATGGTGTGCTTGGTGAATTAAAGCAGTGAAACCTGTAGCTGGATGTATTTTATGGGACCATCTCACACGGTCCAAAGAAACTGAACAAAAAAATGTGTGGACTACTGGAACATACATTATTTACCGAATTTTCATAAAATAGCACAGGCATCAGTGAAAGATACTGTCCTGGTTTCAGCTGGGATAGAGTTAACTGTCTTCCTAGTAGCTGGTACAGTGCTATGTTTTGAGTTCAGTATGTGAAGAATGTTGATAACACTGATGTTTTCAGTTGTTGCTCAGTAGCGTTTAGACTAATGTCAAGGATTTTTCAGCTTCTCATGCCCAGCCAGCGAGAAAGCTGGAGGGGCACAAGAAGTTGGCACAGGACACAGCCAGGGCAGCTGACCCAAACTGGCCAACGGTGTATTCTATACCATGTGACGTCCCATCCAGTATAGGAACAGGGAAGGGGGGGCAGGGATTCGCCGCTCGGGGGACTGGCTGGGTGTTGGTCGGCGGGTGGTGAGCAATTGCACTGCGCATCATTTGTACATTCCAATCCTTTCATTATTGCTGTTGTCATTTTATTAGTGTTAACATTATCATTATTAGCTTCTTCTTTTCTGTTCTATTAAACCGTTCTTATCTCAACCCACGGGTTTTGCTTCTTTTCCCGATTTTCTCCCCCATCCCACTGGGGGGGGTGGGGTGAGTGAGCGGCTGCGTGGTGTTTAGTTGCTGGCTGGGGTTAAACCACGACAGATACAATCAAGTTCACTGGACTTCACATTCCTGTGAGGTCAGAACTGGTGTACTTCCAAGTTTGTATGACATTGTTGCTTTCCTCTCTTCCACTCCCTCACTTGAGTGTTAGACCTTCCCTTATTGAAGGAATTAGAAATACACATATTTTTCCATCAAGTCTAAATACTAGATTTATTGTTAAAATTATTTTAGTCAATATTTGCACAGAAGAAAATAAAAGGGCTTTAACCAGACCTCTTAGATTTCTTGACTATAAATTATAAAACCAGAAATTAAATTAAACAGAAAATAAAATAAAGCATGACCCTCCCTAACCACTAAATCATCTGTGGCAATCTGTACAAATGGATGTATTGTGGAATGTTCCCAAAGTCAAACTGTTGAAGCTAGCTTTAAAACAAGATGTGAATCAGCTTGCCATGTTCCACAGTTGACTTAACCCTCAAGGATATGGTCAAAAATTTGCTAGACAAAGAGACAGGGAAGCAAGCCCAGTGTCACTGAGAACAATTCATACGATTTCTTTCCTGTAATTTTGCAAAGCCCTGTCCTCTGTATAGAAAATGTAAGAAACGTGGCACATGAAGTGCTCTACTACCCCCAGAATAATCTGTTGTGAGATAATAATATTACTGTTTCTTATTTGTAATTGAAAAATTATATTTTAATGATTATCACATTACACTGCATTTCTGAGCATCATTCAATATTTTCAACTTCCATCTTCCAATGACATATGAAAATCCCATATATAAAAATTTATAAACCAGTAAAGAAAACAGGTGAGAACAGCTTCTCGTAGAGTACAGCCCTAAGACTTGGAAAACACGTGACAGTTGTGTATGAAATCAATGCAAGCAAGGAGGGTTAGTAAAGACTTACTATCAAACTAGAAATACTGTTTTTAATTACTCTAAGAACATTTGCAACAATTGTATAAAAACAAGTAGATCAGAAATACCATGCAATAACATTCTGGTCTATGGATACACGCACACACAGAACAGCTCCCTGTCATGCTGTTAATGCTGATGGATAAGATGCTGGCTCAGTTCCAATCTAACACACATGGGCATGCATTACAACATGTCCTGGAAAATAGGCAGTTGGTTCTGAGTATTTAGGACTAGAGAAAAACTACCTTCTGTAGTGTGCCAGACAGGAAAAGAGGTTTAAAATCTAATAACAAGGAGTTCATAAAGTAGTCTTCATTTTATTTATTAAACACTTGACAGTGCATATCAAATGCTGGAGGATATCACAAGTGATTTACCTACATAATTTATTTTGTAGTGCACTACAAAAAGAGAAACATGCCCCAGCTCCTTATTGTATGTTAATATTAAATCATTACACATGGCAGCTGTTTTGTGTTCCGTGTGGTTTTCAGTTTCTTGCTGACAGGTGTCCAAAGCACAGAAACGATCCCCGCATGTAGTGGCAGCTGGCCACACTGTCATCTCCGAGATACCAGAAGTGGAAAAAGAGGAAGTTTGTTTACTGGAATGATTAATACAATCATTAGATAGTTCTCTGGTTTGAAAACCAAGCAGAATTTGAAACAGTGTATTTTGAAGTATTTCAGAAAAACAGTCTTTCTAAAATTGTAAGCAGGATGTTGGTTTTGTATGGAAAAAACTGGTAATTGCTTGAAATATTTGGTCAAAAAGATGAAATATCATTTGCAGAGTTTTCCTTTAATTTAGTGAGCTTTCCATAACATGGCTGTGTTCAAGTCAGGTAATCCCATCATTGTAAGAATTCAGTATAGTACACAATAGATCATGTCATTCCTACATATCTGAATTTGGATTGTCGTGTACTTTTGGATGTTGTAGTCATTTTTTTGATAGTAAGTGAAAAGAGTCAAAAGAAGACAGAAGTTTAATTTACAAGGTAACATTAGGTCAAACGTATTGTCATGTTTCTACTTCATTTAAACTGGGAACGCAAATCAACAATACTATTTCCAGCTGCCTGTTAGAGTGACAGTCCATCTAATTGTACAAAACTGCTGATATGCACTAAAAGGGTATAATGCAATAACACTTGCAACACCCCATAAGGCAGAAAGTCAACCTCCGGGGGCGGGTGGAACCCCACTGCATCCTGCTGTCCTTGCAACCAAGCGATCAAATGCCATCACAATGATAGCAGGGCAGATGGGACGGATCTCAACTGGTTTTATAAAAACATATTTCAATGAAGGAACAGTGGCTGAAGACCAAACATTGGACTACTTCAGTGAACAGCCTTTCCCAAACACCGAGTCTGCCCAACATGCCACGATCCAAGCTTTTCCAAAGTTCACAATCAGAAAAAGAGAAGTTGAAGTCCAAATGGGCTTCATCTTATACTGATGTTCCTCTGTTTTCCCAGTTAACTTCCAGGCTTTAAAGGGTTTAGCAAACTATTAACCATCCTGGTTGCAGTCTCATTCTCTTAAGAAATTCTAAACCTGATATTGCAGAAAGGCATGGATATTTCATCCTCACACCTGCTAACCCTGGAGGGAAATATCTTTAAAACAATCTTTTGGGAATGCTTAAAGAAAAAAAAAAAAAAAAAAAAAAATCCTTAGAGCACATTCCCCAGAAATTTTAGAAATCTTCAAGAAGCACTGTGCCTTTGAAAAGAAAAGCAAGCAAAAACCCCCAGCAACATACAAGGCAAGTTAATTCAAAGCATATTTTCAAGTATCAGATGTGCTCAACTATAGTAACTTTTGCTTCTATCACAAAGTTACAGTTGAGCAGTGCCATTGAAATGTATTCTATTAAAAAAAAAAAATCACAATGGAAAAAAAGAGTTTCTTTTTTATTTTAAGTGGTTACAAGAGAAATAAGTGTGTGTGTGGGGGGGGTTTAAACACCAGATCTAATCCTGCTAATAAATGTGTGTATAAGCATTAACGGATTCTGATTATCTGTAGTGCACTCTGAATGCAGTTCTCTTCCTATTTAAAATTACTTTTTAAAACATATGGCAATTTCTACAACTATAATTCTCAAAGTATTTTACCTTTTAACTAGCATTATATTTAGAAACTATATGTATCTATTATCCTGGGGAAGTTTCTAATTAAAAGGTACCTACGTTTATAATCAGCAAGGAGAAATCTCCTAAATATGCCAAGGCCCCCAAAATTACATAAATGGGGCTCAGTTGCATACTATTTACAGGCCATTCCTAGTAAGAGAAGAGAGAAGCAGGTCTTCCTTTTTTCCTCATTAGCTGCTAGGGCAGATGGACGACACATACAGGAAGCTTCTTCGTGGCATTAGCTTCCTTCCCTCAATCCAGCTCTAGCTACAGCTACATCAGGAGTTATTCCCCAATATGCCATCAGCAACTTGGTACAGAAATCAACGTTTCTGGTGCAAACGCAGTCCCACGGTGCTTTGTGTCTGTGCCTTATGAAAAGATAAGTTATCTACCTACATAAGACAGAATGAAACAAGCTCAGAGGGGAATTGTTCCTCGGTAGTGTAAGTCATATGCTGATAAGCAATCCAAAACTCTGATTTTGGATCCATGTGAAATCAAAGAGAGCAGATGCAGAGTCTACTGGTCTGGCAATAAATCTCCCCTGCCCCCCAGCACTGTGGTTTTCTTTATTGAACTGGCTCCCTTAGAAGTTCACAGCTGCCCCCCGAGCCTGACCTTCAACCTTCTGCCTGACTTGGTGTTACAAGGATTATTAACATTATATCTTTTAGTGCATATCAGCAGTTCCTGGGGTTTTGGTATTGGTTTTTGTTTTTTTGGAAGTTACTCTTTTCTCTCTCAAGCAAGAAAACAGTTGTTGAACTTACAGGGACGCAAGATATTTAAAAATATTCAACCAATTATTGCTGCACCACTCATGCATATGTCACAAAAAGGGGGTACTGATACTTGGTACTTTTTTTGTATCATTGATCAGATTAAATACAGTGAGAACAGCCTGTTATGTGATTACAGGAAGCCCATTCCTATTGGCCACCGAGAACAAGATATGCAGATGCCATTCAGAATGAAATAAATAGATCCTGTTCCTAATTTGAGGTACATAGTTATTAATTTCTTATTTTAATTAATAAAAGGATACCCAGAACAGACTGCTGACTCCCCCTTCCCCCAACAAGGAAAATAAATGTGTAGAAAACAATAGCATACTTTCTATCTTCCTTCATTGGGCTTCATGTTGACACAGATACAGAATTTGGGACAGATCACTGAGTCTTGCAATTACTAGTCCCAAACACTCTGGGCAGGTTTCAAAATCTATCTGAACACATCCCATATCTGATCATGTTTCAATTATGAGGTTGTTTTTTTTTCTTCCAGTAGTGCAAGTCTGTTTTACCTGACAAAGCTGGAGAGGCTTACAGCACAACCTAATGAAAGACTCCCTTTTTTACTATTACAAAGTCATCTTTATGCTAGTACTACTAAGTACAGGTTAAATATCATTAGTAACTATTCAAATCTATTAAGGAGAAAGACATGAGTAAATAATCTTCCTATTCTTGCATAAATTTATCTATGGTTCTGTTTATTTAAACTGATTGGTAACATAATCTGGTTATGACCTATAAATATTTTCTCCCATACTGAGCATGACACTAACTCTAATTTTGTTTGCAATATAATAATTATCCCTCTGTATCCCAGTATATGCTTTAAAGCATGTTTTCATATGGGAAAAAATAACTACTTAAATTTTCACTTTCCATAAATACGTAATTCAAATGTGTTTACTAAGTGTTTTATACTAGTGCTCTGTGACCAGGAGAAGGAAGAGGTTTAAGCAACAGTATAAGGAAATTAATCTTTAGACCCAACCTGCCACTTTAAAATATCCCAATATATCTCTATTAGGCCAAAGTCAAAAGTCAACAGAAGTGCAGTCTGCCTAACCTCCTTATTCCTACATTAATCAATCTCATCCTGCTTCATTTTGCTTTTGGAATAGGAAATAAGAGAAATAAGAGGGGGGAGATGATTACACAAACATACGCTTCAAGGAGATAGATCCACTGTAGCTAGACTGTTGAAAAATATTCAATAAAATAAGGTAAAATAATGCTTGCTTTCTGTGAAAGAAAGATCAGTCATATTAATGAAATAGCCAAATAGAACCTTCAGGCCTAATGTAGTAAATCTCCAGTAAATTCCAATTAGTGTTGAAGTAATAAGTCTGGAAATTATTTTTCTCCCTATAAGTAATGCATACACTTAAAGAAAAAAAAATGCTAATAACTTGGATGCCACCAAGGACCAGGTCATTAGATAGCTAAATTAATCATTTATACATACTATATAATTAATTGATACATAGTTTTCAAAATACATGTCTTTTTTTTTTTTTAAAAGAAAACCACCCCACACATCAGTAAATCAGAACCACGATGTTGCCCTTCAATGGAGTGCTGCCATTTGATGGCCCCTTTCAAGCTGGCAGTCCCTTCCACTGACAAATCGCCATAAGACTTTCTGTATCTGAGAGCAGAAATCTCACCGTTGTAAATGGAAGTCTCCAACAAAACAAAATAATGAAGCAGAAATCAACAGCCACATTGTACTAGTGCTTTGTGAAACAGCATATGAGTAAACCAAAGCAATCTCAACAGAGATTAAGAAGAGATTTTTACAGAAATACTTTGTGCAAAACAAAGGTATGCATTATATTAAGCTAATACTGAATTTTCCTAAACATTGTTAATTAAGGATATTTTCAAATGTCAAAATTCAAGGCCAAATAATGCTTACATTACAGTAGGTAAATGCTGTAGATTTTTGACAAATACTATCATGAATACAGTTTACCACATCTGAACGTAGGATCTGATCCCACCTGTATCGAAGTGATGGTGAAGGTGGAAGACAGAGATGCTTACCGCTCTCTCCCACCTGCTCCTTCTCCATTCTTATACGCGTAACACAAAGGTGGACAGAAATCCTAGATTTACCTGTATCAGAGACAAAATCTTACAGGCTTCATAAGAATGGAGACTTCATCCCCAGGTCTGGGCACCGAGTCTTAAACTGAGAGGTTCAACTCAAGACACAACTGATCCTTCTTAACTTGCTCTTCTCCATGATCTTGCACAACATAGCACACTCCCACACGACATACACAGCAAATAATCAAACAAATAACCTCAATACCTTTGATCAGTAAAACAGGTAATAAAGGTTCCTTCCTTTGCCTTTGCTTTCTTTCCACATGCTGGACAATAAATCAGAGCTAATGGCAGAGGAAAGGCTGCCTGGGAACATCTGTCCCCAAAAGGGACAAAGAAGAATCTATACATCCCTCCCAAGACACCCCTGTGGCAGGTTTTTGTCCTTTCCATGGATTATGCCACGAGAGCAGTCCAAATCGCAGACCAGAAGAATAAAGCAGAAGTTGTTTACCTCTTTACAGCTGCTCTAATAATTTAGTTTCTTGGATAGTATAGACTGAAAACCACGTTGCATTTGTTTATCTGCTTCTATAAATACACTTAACTGAAAAAAAAATGGGTTTAGCTCTTGCTACCACTCAGTGACTCACGTTTAAGTTCACTACTGCATACCTCCAAAGACCTGGTCACTCACAGATTGCATTTTTATGCCACTATGATTTACAGAGTGCAAGGGGGACAATTACATAACTGTTTACTTAAAGTTGTAATTTCTTGGAAGCCCTACACAATCCTTTTGTTATCATAATCTCTAATGGGCATATGTAGCCTGAATATATCATGGCATGAAACCGGATATAGCTGACTTTGCCTGTCTGACTGGTGACTTACTGAGTCCTGCATGTCTGAACTTCTGGGAAACAGCTGCTGGTCCCACACTGAAATTAGAACATTTGAGCTTGTCTGATTTATGTTAATTCCCGTGGGAACAATGACATGAAAAATGAACACCACTTGTCAATAAAGTAAAAGTTCTCTCAGCGGTGAAAAAAATTACGAACTAATCTATTTCAGAATACACTGATCTATTTACCACCTTGCTATACTGAAACATATACGGCATAATGGTATTGTAGAAAATGGAGCCTTGAGTATCCAGCTATTCAAAGGAAAAGGTTATCTGTCCCTGTCTTGCCATAATTTGAAGAATTAGTTTGCTACAGTTACTGGGTTGTTTTTAGTTGAAGAAGTAGTATTATTATGTCGTGGGGCATGAGGGAGGTGAATAAAAATGAAGTTTATATAGAAAGAGACAAGGTATAGGAGATATGTCCGAGAGATCCAATTGTCAAGGAGTTCATATTGTCCAAAATTTAGAAGCCATTACAGTTTATCTAGTTCTGATTGCTCAGCCTGACAGGTCAAACATTTGAAATCTGCTTTTTTAACATACTGGACTCTCATGGGAGACTCCACACAACATTACACTGTCCACTGATCAAGGCTGGTATTCATGAGACCAAATCCAAAGCGGCTGGAAATGACTCCTTGAGGATTTCATAGTTTTTCCTGTAGATGGGAAGAATAATCCTTCTGAATATATAGTGTAGTCACAAAAATTGATATTAAGCAAAGGAATAACTAGTTGTCTCTGAGACCAGAATACAACTGGATCATATATACTAGCATAGCTGAGATAATTCTCAGGTATGTATATGTAACAACAGTTATGTCTTACATTTGATGACCTTTTATCATTCAGGATTTATTACTTCTGAAGCTCTAGCAAAAAATCTCATCAATTGGCAGAGTGTCTAAGTTTTACCTTACGAGCACAGACAGCCTTTAAGCACATAATCGACTCTGGAGATTCTCCTGCTTAAGTTACATGAGGTAGCAGAGCACAGGCAGGATTAGTTAACAAGAAGTTACATTTTTCTAAGGAACATCTCTTTAAGATATTAAGTCTTTTGCTAGGCTAGCTTGGAAAGGCACAGTAATAGGAGGTCAGGGGAGGAAAGAGGCACGGTCAACATATTTGCAACTACAGAGAATCAACAGCTAGAGCCATTTCAAAGGACAGATCATTTCCTTATGAATCTTACATGCTAAGCTCAACTTAGGGTTAAAAAAAAAAAAAAAAAAAAAAAGAAAAGCAAAAATGCCTCCCCGAGGTTTTTGTTGTTAAGATTTCATTTCATTTACCAGCTTCTTGTTTGAAAAGGCATAAGATACACAGGTAAGTCTACATTACTACATTTAAGAAAGTTGCAGATTGCTTACCTAAGGAAGGAACTCCACAAAGTTACTTTTATGTCTAAAATTTGAAAGTGACAGACAACAACTTTATTGTGGTGTGTAAATGCCAATATGGAAATGGCCACTGAAGCCAAAAAGCAGACATCAACAGTGGTATCTTCATACAATGCACCGATAAAGTGTAATGCTTCAGAAAGCCCCAAAAGAAAACATACATGTAAGACTGACTGACTGTTTGAATACCTCCACATTCTGCAGCTCTTCAGATGAGACTTTGTTTCAGGCACAGGGTGACCTGAATTTAAATTTTGATATGTTCTTGAATGGTATAATTTGAAAACCTAGTTGACTAATCTGCAGTGGTATTAGTGCAAATAGCTCCGAAAAGGGAAGGAGGAAAGGATGGCTTTTGCCAAAGAAATAAAAAAACCTACAAATATCAAAGGACTGAAGCAAGAGCAGGAGAGCAAGATACAGCACTTCATACAGATGTTTCATTATTGAATGCCAATCCAATTGTGTCCCTCCTCAATGTGCTAAAGGAGATTAAAGACTTTACTACAGTCTTCAGGGTTCAGAGGTAAATTAATGTGGAATACAACTTATTGGAACTGTGATTTGGACTAAAGTAAAATATAAAATAAACAGATGAAAACTGCTATCAATAGAAGCTATTAGCAAGAACTGAAATTTGGATTTTTTTTTTTTTTTTAAACAGCTGCACTGACTGAGGATGATAAGGAACAGAATGTACATGCTAGACAGAAAGCTAAACTAAAAGGAAGAAGAATCTACTGTCACTTAATGTCTTAGTGCCCCAATTTTTCTCAAAAACAGGCATGGCAAGACATAACACAACTACTTGGTTATCTCAGGATGAAAACCTTGGGGATTCAGATGGGGTACAGCATTATTTTGAATTTTGAAATACATAATAGTAATCTGTAGCCTTACTTTAATATTTACATGCTTTCCTTCAGAATTTCCAGCAAAGGAGAGGCGGGGCGGGACACCCATACAAAGTCAGCTCTGTTTCATTAGCCACATTCTACTACTTCTAGTCTCTCTGAAATTACATTCCGAACTCCATGAAGTCAGCTTTCCAATCTCTAAAACTTGTATGAAAGGGTTTTGCCTCAACATTTTGAAAACTCTTAAAGGAATATTCCTTAAGCCATGGATATCAGCTGTTCTTTTCCTGCCTCCATCAATTAAAAAATGAAAAATTGCCATCTACTTATAAACTACATAAATGTCGAAGTACCTCATAGCTGTCACGATGCTGTTACCAGGCAGAGATGGCTCCCTTACTTTTATCCATGGAGGAATTCCTCAGGAAGTCCATGAGATAGAACTCTCCAGAAGCTTCTTTTTGAGCTTTTGTGTTAGCACTGATTTGGAGGGAATGCATTTTGTGCTTGGCTGTCACATGCGGTATCCTTTCATTGATGAAGCATTCTAGTCAGCAGTAAAGGAAGATATATACCTTATACATATATTACCTGTTAAGATAATAGCTATCTAGTTTTTTGGTAAGTAGTATAATAATTGTCCCTTTGGCAACTAGTCTGAAAGAATAGCAATTATGGCTTATGCTAGAGCTCTTTGTTAAGGAAGCAGGAGTCCAAGCTTTTGCTCATCAACAATGCAATAGCTACAAATCCAAGGAGTAAAGACTGGATTTGTTTTTCTGTGTCCTAGCCCTTTGTTTTCTGCAGAGGCAATGCTCAAAAAGCAAGTTTTATACAAAATATACCACCACTTCATCAACTCCTGCATGATGCGCAATAGAAACAATCGCATTGCGGAATTCTGTCAGTACATATTCTTGTTGTTTCCAGAACTGATGGATGAGTGAAATGGTTATTTTTGAGCAGAGGACAATGAGGCATTAAAATTTTAAGTCTATAAATTGATAACATGCTTGTCAAACCCAGTTCAGAAACAGGAATATTAAACTCCATCTGTTTCATAGCCAATGTATCCATTACAAGTATATTCATGCAGACAAATCCTGTTGCTGGATGCACTAGGACAAAGTCAAGCAGACCATCAGCATGTAGTATTTCTAGTTTTACTTGAACTACTGGACTAGCTAAACAGAAGAAGGAATTAGCGAAATGAAAAGAACAAGAGAAAGCAAGCCTTACGCATAGCAGATAATGCCATCGTAAGGCATTCATACTCAGAAACTGTTTAAAGATTAAAAGATTTAAAGAAACTGTTTAAAGGCTGTAAACTAACAGAGTTGAAGGTACCTTTGCAACAATGAAGATGCTGAACCAACCGTGGAATCAGAAAAGGCAAAAAAACCCCCACCCCAAAAAATCCCATCAAACAAAAAACACACGCCCCCTCCCAAACATTCAGGCCAAATTAAAGAAATAACCTTAAATATTCCTTCTTGTACAACAGGTGTTGTTACACCCTTATTATCTGGGTAATACTACACAGCGACAGTACAAAGTGCTCCCTTCTCTCTCTTTTTCCCCATTTATGCTCTACAGGACATACTTTCTACAACGCTCCTGAAAAGTAAGTTAATAGTGTATATTTGCTTATTAAGTGTTGAGGGCAAATTCTAAGATCAACACACATATCAGCAATTAGACTACTTGAGCATTTTTTAATTATAAATTGACGGGTATGTGTGCTTCCATTGTGCTTGCTTTCAGAGATTATTACTTAAGGCAGTTGAACATTTTCTCCTTCAAACTGTGAATAGTTCTCCATCTGTGAGAAGGAATGTCAGTTACTAGGAACATGACTGATTGTTTCTTGTTTTTTGTTTACCAATACATCTTGGGACTATGATTATTTTTAAAAAGTTAAGGCTAAGGTTAGTACTGAGAAGGTGAATTATTTTTTCAACTTATTTTCAAATAATTCAATTTCTTCAGCTTAGATAAGACACTTCAAGTCTTCAGTATACTGCTTTGCTTTAACAAGTAACATAATAGCTTTTACACATCCCTTTTGTGTAAGGGATGTTTTGTTTGTTAAGATGAGAGAGACTGCCACAGTGGCAGAGCACATGCCTCTATGACACACTATCTTCCTTTCTCTTCTCTCTGCTTGGAGAACCGTTGTTTCCCCAAGACGTGTGTATTGGGTCTGGCTGAGATGGAGTTAATACTCCCCATAGCAGCCCTCATAGCACTGTGCTCTGCATCAGTAGCTAGAAAGGTGTTGATAACACACCAGTGTTTTGGCTACTGCTGAGCAGTGCTGGCACAGCACCAAGGCTGTCTCTCCAACATTTTTGCCCCCCCCTCAACGGCAGGCTGGGGCAGGGTGAGATCTCGGGAGGGGACATAACCAGGACAGCTGACCTAAACTAACCAAACAGATATTCCATACCATATGACATCAGCTCAGATATAAAAGCTAAGTAAAGGGAGACGGAAGGGGGCATTTTTGTCTTCCGGAGCAACCACTACACGTACTGAAGCCCTGCTTCCCAGGAAGTGGCTAGACATCGCCTGCTAATGGGAAGTAGAGAATAATATCATTTGTTTTTCTTTGCTTTCGCACGCAACCTTGGCTTTCAGTTTATTAAACTGTCCTTATCTTGACCCACGAGCCTTTTGTTATATTTTCTCCCCCCTGTCCAGCTGAGAAGGGGGAGTGATAGAGCGGCTTTGGTGGGCACCTGGCATCCAGCCAGGGTCAACCCACTACAGTCCTTTTTGGCGCCCAACGTGGGGCAAGACAACGGCAGTTTTGCATTAAACGTGCCATAGCTAGTTATTAAGTGGCAAGCTCCTGTGCAGGTCACGGAGCTTGTTGGCTGCTTGCTTATCTCTACCTTGCTGAGTTTGGGAACATGGTAACACAAATAATGGCTGTGTGCTTTGCCCTGGCACTGATGGCTTTGTTGTGCTACGGGAGCTATCTTGTGGGGAGAATGAAGGAACTCGGGAACATGCTAATACAAATAATATCTATGTGCTTTGTCCTGGCACTGATGGCTTTGCTGTGTTGTGGGAGCTATCTTGTGGAGGAGATGAGGGAACACATCTCCCTCTCCCTACCGGGCATTGATGTGAATGGTTTTATTATGCAGGCTCCTGAGGTCCTTGTTCACCCTTATGTGAGTTGTTCAGTACTAATAATTAATACTGGTGGTATATTACGGGTATTGTGGAATCTGGTCTCGTCCTGGTATAAGAGAAGACAAGTTTTGGGTGAGGCAATACTGAAATGTGCCCTCAAGCGACCGGTCCCTGGGTGGCAGGGTATATGGAAGGATTTGGGCAGATTCCTAGGATGGTTATCACCTCCCATAATCTGGGACTTTACACCTGAACAGGCAAGTAACCCTGGCAAACTGACGCGCCACCTGATAGAAGGGTGCCTTGCCTATCCCAGTGAAAACCAGCAGCTTCTCGCACTGTACTGGGGCCTGGCCTATGCCTACCGAGCCATAGTTCAACAGTCTCAGAAGACCACGGTTGAGGCAGGGACCCAGACTGCATCTGAGGACACCATGCTCGAGGCAGGGACCCAAACAACAACAACAACTACAGTAATTGCCCCAATAGTGAAAAAGAAACAGTGGACAAGGAGATCAACAGGTCCACACCATCGATTAGTGAGGGAAGAAGAAGAAGAAGAGGAAAGGCTTAATCTAGAAGCTGGTCCTTCGATAAAGAAATTGGAGGAAGGAGTGAGGGAACTTAGACAGGAAGCAGAAACTACCCGGTCCCTGACGTCCTCAGAACTTCGGGACTTGCGGAAAGACTACAGCTGCCAGCCAGGTGAGCGGATTGCTGCCTGGCTGCTCCGATGCTGGGATAACGGGGCCAACAGTCAGCAACTGGAAGGCAAGGAAGCCCAACAGCTGGGATCCCTCGCTAGAAACTGGGGAATTGAAAGAGGAATTGGAAAAGAGGCAGCAACTTGCAGTCTCTGGAGCCGGCTCCTCTCAAGTGTGAGGGCAAGATATCCATTCAAGGAAGATCTTGTGAATTCCTCAGAAAAGTGGACTACCGCAGATGAAGGCATCCAGTACCTGAGAGAGTTAGCAGTGGTGGAAGTCATCTACAGTGATCTAGATGATGAGGAAGTCTCAAAAGATCCAGAGGATGTCCTGTGCACACGGGCCATGTGGAGAAAGGTGATTCAAGGTGCCCCAGCGTCATATTCTAACAGCTTGGCAGCAATGTATTGCCCAGATATGGAAACACCAACTGTGGAGAAAGTGTCGTCTTGGCTCCAAAACTTTGAAGAAAATCTCTGTCTCTCCTCATCCCTACAGGACAGTGCCTTGGCTCTTAGGGACGCTCCAAGAAATCAGTCCTCTCCTGCCCCGGTCAGAGGGAAAGGGAGCCCAAGGCGTATGCCACGTGGTACACTCTGGTTCTTCCTGCGTGACCAAGGGGAGGACATGAGGAAGTGGGATGGTGAACCCACCTTTAAGCTGGAAGCCCGCGTACGTGAACTGAGAGGGAAGACAGCTGTTAAGAAGGGGTCACCCAAGAAGGCGGCTGTCAGTGTCGTTGCTGTAGAGGCCCAAGAAAGCAATCAGCAAACCTCCAGGCATAGAAGAACTGAAACGACCTCCCTTGACTCTGTTGAGGGGACTTCTGGTCTGGCACCGCAAGGGTCAGACAGTGAATACTCTGATGAGGAACAGCAATAGAGGGTCCCTGCCTTCGGCCAGGAGGAGGAAAGGGATGACCGGATATACTGGACTGTGTGGATTCGATGGCCTGGCACATCAGACCCACAGAAGTATAAGGCTTTGGTAGGCACTGGTGCACAGTGTACGCTGGTACCATCAGTGTACAGGGGCACAGAACCCATCTGGATCTCTGGAGTGACAGGGGGATGCCAGGAATTGACTGTATTGGAGGCTGAAGTGAGCTTGACAGGGGACAAGTGGGAAAAGCACCGCATTGTGACTGGCCCAGAGGCCCCTTGTATCCTTGGCATAGACTACCTCAAGAAAGGGTACTTCAAGGACCCAAAGGGGTACCGATGGGCTTTTGGTGTAGCCACTGTAAACGCAGAGAAGATCAAACAGCTATCTACCCTGCCTGGCCTCTCGGAAGATCCCTTCATTGTGGGACTGCTGCAAGTTGAATCATAGAATCATAGAATCATTTCGGTTGGAAAAGACCTTCAAGATCATCAAGTCCAACCATTAACCATGCCCCCTAAACCATGCCCTGGAGTGCCCTGTCCACTCACTTTTTGAATACCTCCAGGGATGGTGACTCAACCACTTCCCTGGGCAGCCTGTTCCAATGCCTGACAACCCTTTCAGTAAAAAAATTTTTCCTAATATCTAACCTAAATCTCCCTTGCCTCAACTTGAGGCCATTTCCTCTTGTCCTATCTCCAGCCACCTGACAGAAGAGACCAACACCCACCTCACTACAACCCCCTTTCAGGTAGTTGTAGAGAGCGATAAGGTCTCCCCTCAGCCTCCTCTTTTCTAGACTGAACAACCCCAGATCCCTCAGCCGCTCCTCATAAGACTTGTGCTCCAGGCCCCTCACCAACTTGGTTGCCCTTCTCTGGACACGCTCCAGCACCTCAATGTCTTTCCTGTAGTGAGGGGCCCAAAACTGAACACAGTACTCGAGGTGCGGCCTCACCAGTGCCAAGTACAGGGGAACAACCACCTCCCTGTTCCTGCTGGCCACACTGTTCCTGATACAGGCTAGGATGCGATTGGCCTTCTTGGCCACCTGGGCACACTGCTGGCTCATATCCAGCCGGCCGTCAACCAAGAAGAACAGCAGGTGCCAATTGCTACCAGGACGGTGCACCGCCGGCAATATCGGACAAACCGAGACTCCCTGGCTCCCATCCATGAGCTGATCCATCAACTAGAGAGCCAAGGAGTCATCAGCAAGACTCATTCACCTTTTAATAGTCCTATATGGCCAGTGCAAAAGTCTGATGGAGGGTGGAGGTTAACAGTAGATTATCGCGGCCTTAATGAAGTGACACCGCCACTGAGTGCTGCTGTACCAGACATGTTAGAGCTGCAGTATGAACTGGCATCAAAGGCAGCCACGTGGTATGCTACAATTGATATTGCCAATGCGTTTTTCTCCATTCCTTTGGCAGCAGAGTGCAGGCCACAGTTTGCTTTCACATGGAGAGGTGTCCAATACACCTGGAATCGACTGCCCCAGGGGTGGAAGCACAGCCCTACCATTTGTCACGGACTAATCCAAAGAGCACTGGAACAAGGCGATGCCCCTGAACATTTACAATACATAGATGACATCATCATGTGGGGCAACGAGGCAGAAGAAGTGTTTGAGAAGGGAAAAAGAATAATTCAGATTCTTCTGAAAGCTGGTTTTGCCATAAAGAAAAGCAAGGTCAAGGGACCTGCACAGGAGATTCAGTTCTTGGGAATAAAATGGCAGGATGGACGCCGTCATGTCCCTATGGATGTGGTTAACAAGATAGCAACTATGTCTCCACCAGCTAACAAGAAAGAAACACAAGCTTTCCTAGGCCTTGTGGGGTTCTGGAGAATGCATATTCCAGGTTATAGTCAGCTTGTGAGCCCTCTCTATCGAGTAACGCGGAAAAAGAACTATTTTGAATGGGGCCCTGAACAACAACAAGCCTTTGAGCATATCAGACAGGAAATAGCTCACGCGGTAGCTCTTGGGCCTGTCCAGACAGGACCAGATGTACAAAATGTACTCTACACTGCAGCTGGGGAGCATGGTCTCAACTGGAGCCTCTGGCAGAAAACACCAGGAGAAACCCAAGGTCGACCATTAGGGTTTTGGAGCCAGGGGTACCGAGGATCAGAAGCCCACTACACCCCGACTGAAAAAGAGATACTAGCAGCATATGAGGGGGTTCGAGCCGCTTCAGAAGTTGTTGGTACAGAAGCATATCTTCTCTTGGCACCACAATTGCCCGTGCTACACTGGATGTTCAAAGGAAACATCCCCTCTACACATCATGCAACCAGCGCTACATGGAGTAAGTGGATAGCATTGATCACGCAACGGGCTCGACTGGGGAAATCTAACCGCCCAGGAATTCTGGAAGAGATCATGGACTGGCCAGAAGGCAGAGATTTTGGAGCATCGCCTGAGGAGGTGGCTCGTGCCCAAGAGGCACCACCATATAATGAGTTATCAGAAGATGAAAGGTGTTACGCTTTGTTTACTGATGGATCCTGTCGTGTGGTAGGGAACCATCGGAAGTGGAAAGCTGCTGTGTGGAGTCCCACACGACAAGTCGTTGAGGCCACTGAAGGAGAAGGCGAGTCAAGTCAGTTTGCAGAAGTGAAAGCCATCCAACTAGCCCTAGACATTGCTGAACAAGAAAAGTGGCCAGTACTCTACCTCTATACTGACTCCTGGATGGTGGCTAATGCCCTGTGGGGGTGGCTACAGCAGTGGAAGAAGACCAATTGGCAATGCAGCTGAGAAGGGGGAGTGATAGAACGGCTTTGGTGGGCACCTGGCATCCAGCCAGGGTCAACCCACTACAACGTGCCTTCCCCAAGCCCTTGGAAAGCCACACTAGCATCTAATAGTGTAAACAAAGTTCAATGTCTCACTTTTCCATCAAGAAAGATGGGAACTCCCTCTGCTGCTTTTCTTTTTTTTCTTGCGTTTCTTATTTTGCAAATCTATACTAATCTTCACTTGAGAGTTGATAAGACTTCCAAGGAAATTTGATTAACCACAATTTTTCCTGTGTTTTTCACATCTTAGGACTATTTCCTGAAGCAAAAAGAAATAGAAAGACGCATGTATATAACTAACCCATCAATATTTCTACTTTGTTCTGACCTATCAGCCTGGTATGACTACTATAATTCATGATATTTATGATGTGGTTGTAATCCAGTTGCTCCCAGCAGAATAATTTCTTTTGTTTCTACTGTACCCCCATAAACAGAGCGACTTGGATCCAATTGAAAGTAGTCCAGAAAGTACAGGCAGAGGGGAAGATGACTCAGGTCTGAAAGACCAATAATGTAATTTTCACAGAAACCAAGCCCTGGTGAAAGAAACTTCAAGGTGGAATACGTCAGATACATCCATTGTTCTGTTAGCTTCTCAAGGCCTTGAGTTTTGACCAAAACCAACTCGCTTCTCCCATGGATTAAGAACACTGAACAACTAACTGCTTGTACATCTAACAACATTCCAGGTACTGGCTTATGAGGGAAATAAATACAGTATATCCTTAACCTGATCTGTAGTTTTAGTGTACACTGCTCTTCAGCCTTTCTTTAGAGCTTTTCCCTTTCAAACAGACATTAATCTTGTATCCACTCTACAGCCACAGAGCTAACATCAAATATTTTGCCCACTGTCTTGCTTTCAGAGGGATACTTTTTGGCATGGGTGTCCTCAATAGAGAGAAGACGCTCAGGACAAACCAGGGATGGAGTCCATACTTGAACACAGTCCTACTTAAAAAACAAAAACCAAACCACTCCCCCCCCCCCCCCCCCAAAAGCCCACCCCCCCCCGTAACAAACACACCAGTGAAAAACCAAAGTTCAGAAGTCTTCCATATCAGCTGAAGTCCTCCACACATTAAATATATTTTTCACTGTAATTTGCTGAGGCAAAACAAAGTGCAGTGGAAGGAAAACAGAATAGCAAATATTATGTCCTGCCAGCCTACATGAAATATTGATAATAACTCATGTGGAAAAGAATTTAATGTTGAAGTTTATCAGCACTTGACACATGACACATTCCAAATAATTAGGAATTACTGTAGGTGATAGATAGACCAGACCTTTGTGTCAATAGGAAGGGTCAGTTTCATAGCAGCCTTAATCTGTGCAAGCATGGTCACAAAAAAAATGTTATAAATGTGAATTTCTCATTAAAAAGAAAAAAAAAATCCACACAAAAAACCACTTAAAAGAAAATCCACATTTTTTTCTCCAAGTGAGCAGTGAAACTCAATTCATATAGGATAGATACCAAAAAGAACAGGAAGACCTACAAAACTGCAAATGCCTTTACACAGAGATCAAGCTTCCAGTGGCTGCAGCTCAAAATTAATGAGAATCAATTTTAAGAAACTGTATGTGACTGGCAAAATCTCTTAAAATTAATTCAGCTGAGAAATCAAAGAGTATCTTCTTAACCTCTTCTATCTTTATCTAACCTCATTTCTAACCTCTCCTGTCTTTATAGAAGGGGTTATGAAATAGTAGCAATTCATAGACTAGCTAATAATTTTAGAATGCCGAGTTCTGCAGAAAATAAGAGTTAGAGAAAATATAGTTTTAAATCACATTAAATGTATACTTTTGAATTGTTGCACACAAAATTTAGAATGTTTTGGAAGTTGGAGAGGTGCAAAGGATGCAAGAGCTTAATTTCTGTAATTCTGAAGATGAATATTGTCAGACCAAATACTTATAAAAAATTAAATGTTCTTTATGATACTAAGTAAAATAAGCAGTTAAGCTGTTATGCAAATCTCTATAAGAGATTGTTTAAATAGAACACGGAAACATCTGCCTGAGTATATTTTTCACTGTGCTTTCACAAGGAATGTTGGCTCTACAAATAGCTTTCTGTGAAAAGTCCTATTTTTTTCTAGAAATAAGTGTTCTCAGTTAAAAGCCATTCTTTTCCATCAGTTACTATACAACATTGACTTCCATTATTATCTGTTCCCTTCTCCATATACTCTTGGAACAGTTAAATCACCAAAATACATCTGATCACTGTATGGCACTTATAATTTTGGGACAGGAGAGGGAAAG
This sequence comes from Harpia harpyja, assembly GCF_026419915.1. NCBI lineage: Eukaryota > Metazoa > Chordata > Aves > Accipitriformes > Accipitridae > Harpia > Harpia harpyja. The sequence continues at coordinate 32,373,953 of NC_068947.1, forward strand.
AATAAATTTTTGGAGATCTTTTATTCTTACAAAAGTTATTGAACGTTGTTTGGCAACAACTGAGAAGTAAGGCTGCACCCTTCATTCTAAATATGTTTATTTACAGTGTATCTTGAGTCATCAGCACAAAGGGTTACCCAAAGGGATAACAACTATCAGGGATCCTTTTCATACCTGCTGAAAAAAAAAAAAAAAAAAAAAGACTTTACTCAAGAAGACTCAGCTTGCAGTCCCTTTACTGTGATTGCTTGAAAGAGAATAAAAACAAAACAAAACAAAAAGAATTAAAAAAGACAAGACATGCACAGGACTGGCACAAAGTCCTAGCAGAGCATTAAGCAGACAGAAGCAAGCACATATCCAGCAGGTCTGCACATAGCTTCTACTTGGAAGGAGCTATGTGAAAAGCCACATGCAACTGCCTGCTGCTGGCTAACTTAGCCTTGCTCGGGTTGTCTTTGCTGGCCTCCTGTAGCCACTGTGAAGCTGACAGAAGCTGCTTGTACAGAGCAGGCAACATGGCAAATCGGAGCAAAGGGTTTACTGACTAAACCCGAACAGCTGCTGTTTCTAACGCAACTCCCTCCTGTTTTCAGCTCACACCAATTCCTGCTGTCCAGCAATCTGTGGGGGTGGCCATGCTACTGATAGTCAGCCAGAACTATAAATACCCACAGTCTCATTCTCTGGCCACACACTCAAATCTCCTCAAGCATTCAAGATCTTGAAATTCAAGCCAAAGTCTCCAGAAAGATGGATGGGAACAATACAGTTGTGCACAACTCTGGATTGGGTTTTTGTTGTTGTTGTTTTGTTTTTTGGGTTTTTTTTTTCAGGCAGCCACGGCTATTGCTAAATCAGCACAAGAGTGGTTCAACACAATTATTTGCTGTCTCCCAGGCTGGCTAATCCCCCCTGAGTGAGGAGACAAGCCTGCTTTGCAGCCCTAGGAAGATAGGGAAGAGAGAGCCTTCTGGCAGCAGATCAAAGAGTTACCCTGCTAGCTTGAAATACATACAAGGCAGAAGCAGCCTGAGCTTTCATTAAGGTAGTGAATGCTTTTCTTGTTTTGCTGCTTAACTGAGCATTTAGTTGACTATGCCGATCACCTGAGGGAGGCACAAGCCAGCAGACAAGATGTAGGGTATGAGCAAAGGAACCTGTAAAATTCTTTCTATCAACCTGAGAAAAAGCATCCAGATAGAGATGGTTTCACAAACCAGCCATTAATTGACACGAAATTTGTACAACTCTCTGTTCAGTTGGCTGCTACTAGAAGAGCAAGTCAGAGCATTTTGTGTTTCTTTTTAAAGTGTGTACCGGGTGCAGGTGCCCAGGCGCTGGCAGGGGGGGCTGCGGGGGCCTCTGTGAGGAGAGGCCGGGGCTGCCCCGAGCCGGACACAGCCGGTTCCAGCCGGCTCCGACCGACCCACCGCAGGGCACGGCTCAGCCCCGCAGCCACCACGGCGGAGCTGCAGGGAAAGCCTGAGTAAGAAAGGGCAAAACGCTGCCCGGCTGTGAGGGGTGAGGGAAAAAGCATGAGAAACAGGAGAGGCAACAAACACCAAGGTCAGTGAAGAAGGAGATACTCCATGGTGCCCAAGCAGAGATTTACTGTGGGCTGCAGAAAGCCTACACTGGTGCAGGGGAAAACCATGAGAGGGAAGAAGCGCCAGAGAGAAATTGCTATGCACTGACTCTGCCCTCCCCACAACCCACTCCCTGCTGCTCAGGGCAGGGGGTAGAGAAGTTGGGAGCGAAGGACTGATGTTGAGCCTGGGAAAAAGGGGCAGTGTGGAGAGAAGCTGTTTTAGCTTTTGTCTTTGTTTCTCAACATCTGACTCTATTTTTAATTAGCAATACATTTAATTTATTTTCCCCAAGTCAAGTCTATTTTGCCTGTGACAGTAACCGGTAAGCCATCTTCCTGTCTATCTTGACACACAACCTTTCTCATCGTATTTTCTCCCTGTCCCACTCATGATGGGGAGTGAGTGAGCAGCTGGGTGGGCATTTGGCTGTTAGCCAAGGCTAATCTACCACACAAATGTTACAGCCACATTACTTTGCAGAATGAAAAGGCTTCACAAAGCTTATGCAGGCTTTTCAAATTCGATTTGGGTAAAAAGCAGAATGAGACAACTCTTTTGGAATGTTTTTGAAAAACATCTTGGAAATCTAGAACAAAAATATTTTGTGATACTGGAATTCCCTATAGATTGAAAAAAAAAGTCAGTGATCTCCATCTCTAACACATGCTCAGCAGCACAGATTTAGGCTCAGTATCTCTCTTATTCATGCATACGTGTGCATGCTAGATGCAAGAACACACTGGCTCAAAGCAGAACTCTCTTCTTCACCATGGCAGCAATTTTCTATGCACTTAATGTGTCAATGACTTTAAAGTGGAGTGAGAACTCCTGTTTTCTAATAAAGATTTTCATTGCAGACATGGTCTTATAAAAAGAAATGAATGAATTCAAATCCATAAATTCTGGACCAGAAAAAAGGGAAATCAGAACTGTGCATGACACAATCCATGGTAAGGCATGATAATTTATAAGACCATATGTCAAGTCATACTTACAACAGAAATGAAGGCACCACAGTCTCTAGAATGAAAAAGCCACTCCACAGCACTTTGATTGCTTGATAGTGACAGATGAGAGCTAGAAAATATGGCCTCTACATTTCATATATCATACTGCAGATTGATACATGCACATGCTGCACTTTGAAAAACCTTCACTGTATTTTTGCCAGTCCAAAAGCCCTTCATGTGCTGTATATCAAGATAAGTTGTAAGGAAAAAAGTAAACATCAAACGAACAAACAAAAAGCTTATTTCTGTATATTTAGTAGATCTCCATGAATCAAATCCAAAGAGATATTGAGAATTCATATAGGTTTTCTTTGAACCATGTGCAACTGTCACATGCACTTTTTTTTCTTTAAATGCACAGCTGTCTAATTGAGCATTAACAATCTAATAAGGTACACAACAGGACCTGAAGAGCAACTTTTCTTTCAGACCCAGCAATGCACAGGTTCTGTATCACTCCCAGCTTTTCAATTAGATCATAATTATAACATGCCTCATTTAGAACTACAGGAACCCTGACCCTGTCAACAGTACTGGGCCATAACGTGTCTGTCTTAATTAGATCTGATTAGTTCTGGGCCCAGATTTCATTGTGAATCTTAGATCCGTTAAAAACTGCTCATCTGTTTGGCAGCTGTGGGTATTGCTGAGGCTTTTTCATCATACTGCATGGGTGTGCTTTGCTCCTCCCGAGTCTCCCAAGACATTAGGACTCAATGCAGTGTTTTTGTTTGGCCCTCAGAATAAGGCAGACTATGGAAAGTAAAGGAAAAAGGTAAAAGACAGTTCTTAACTGTTCTATGGACAATTTCACGCTTTATCAGACTGGTGAGTTGTAGCCTAATAAGGCTTAAAATTTGTAGTAGCAAGTCATATTTTGGGAAAAATAAAGGATTTTTGTAAAAAACCCTCACAGGTATGTTAAGATTGAAGACACATGACAATGCAAAAATCACATGTCATCTACGAGTGACAGAAAGGTGCACAATTAAGTGGTTTGGTGTTTTGGTTGGTGGTTGTTGTTGTTTGGGGGGTGCTGTTGGGGATTTTTTGGCGTTTTTTCTTTTTAACATCTAACATAGTAAAAGTTCTCAGCATTACAGTTCTGGGGGTATTTCTCCACTGCAGTATTTTCAGCATATTTTAATAATCTTAGAATGTATAAAAGCCTTTCACCTGTAATGATTTAATTTAATCTTCAGTTTTTGCAACATATAATTGATACCCCCCCCCAAAAAAATCACATCCATTTTAATACCCTTTCCCTCTTCTAAATTACAATAATTGATTTTTCTTCTGTATCATGCTTTTGGGGCGATATTAAAAGACCAGTATGATTTTTCCTCTTACTGAAATAACAATTATAACAGACATTCCTTAATAATTAATTAGCACTCTACACTAAAAGCCCTATTCCCATAGTTAACTTTCATAACTATGTGTACCACTTAAGAAAACCCCCAAACCTCAAAAAACTTAGTTTACAAAAAATACTGCTACAATTGTGCTGCTAGAATTTATTCTGTATCCAAATTATACTACTTTGACTACAACGCCCCCTTTCTTAAATCCTCCAATGATTCTTATGTACTGGCTATAATTGCAGTGAAAAGCTGAAACATACTCAGCATTATAAATACAGACTTAAAAGCTGTCATTGTATACAGTATGCCTACAAATGCATTCGCTAGAAAAGGCGTTTCCGAGAACTTCTACTATTCTCAAATATGCAGAATTTTATGTAAATAATGGGACAACTCAGGCCACTCACAGAAGGTTGTCTTTACAGAGCTATAGTTTTTAACCTCACTCTCTGCACATCTTTGGTTCTTAGCAAATGAAGAGAGAAGTCCTGTGCGCTAACAGATTGTTTTTAAATGTATTCTGTATCATAGTAATAGTAACTTGCATATATCCAAATATAGTTAATTTAGTATGAATTCCCAAGGATTATAAAAGTTAGGAGTATCTGAACAACATTACGCGTAAAAGCACAATATATCAGAAAACTTACTGTTCAAATCAAAGTTTAAGAATGATTGAGCATTTTGGCAAGACATTTCTCAGAAGTCAGAGTTAATCAATACCTACCTCCAAGTTAACATAAGAGACGATATCAGAGTAAGACTACTTTGTTTTGAAAAAACAAACAGTAGCACATGCTTTATTATCAATGCCACGCTTTGAAGTGTCTGAATTTAAAAGTTTAGTTTTATGAAGAAAACTGAATAAATGAAGAAAATACCAAGTTTCTTTTTTTTCCCCCTTCTCGTCTACGTATCACTATAAATGCTGCAGCAAATACAAAAATACTCAGTTACAAAGCTTCCATTACTGTAACTCACAGAAGCCTATTTTTTTGGATTATGAAAGTCTTAAGCAGGAGGTAACGAAGAGGTATATTTAACTGACACCATAGTATCTTTGTAGCAAAAAGAATTGAAATAAAACAGACAACCTTAGTTCAAACCATAACTCCAAACCTACTATTGTTCCTTCCTGCTTCTCAAGTTTAAATAGAGGATATCTGAAAATTACGTTATATAGAAAGCCCCCAAACCCCGAGTCTTAATAATTGGGTTTGATTAAAGTACAGAAAATCAGAAGCAAAATTCTTCTAATAAAAGAAATAACTATGTTTTTAGAAGTTTCAGGTGTCGTAGCAGATGGTACTCCAAGTATACTCAAGTATGTGATATTAGCTCTCTTTTTTTAGTATTAGTTAATAATAATGAAAAAATTCATCTATTGCATATTCCTCTTCTGAAATTTCATCTTAGAACTTCTTTTGTGTAAGCACTGTTACTGTCCATTGAAAAAAGGTTTCTGATTTTAGGAGTCTCAGTAGCATAGAGGAAGGATATCCTTTCAATCTTCCATCTCTACTTCTTAAATCTGCCAGCTGTGCTCCTTTAAATACAGCTGAGAACACCATTGACCATCTCTGTTGCCAGGGCAGGCTGCTAGCTCATGCTCAGCTTGCTGTCACCAGGAAGCAGGTCCTTTTCTGCAGAGCTGCTCCCCAGCTTGTTACGTTGCCAGGGGCTATTTCTTCCCAAGTGCAAGGCTTTGCATTTGTCCTTGCTGACCTTCCTAATGTTCTTGCTGGTCCATTCTGTGAGCCTAAGTCCATCCCATCAGTATTTTACTCATCTAGTTCTCCATCCACTCAGACTGTAATAGCTTAACTTGGACACAGGAACATTGTGGGAGACATTAGGGAAAGCTTTCCTAAAGTTGACGTGACATGCGCTGCTTTTTCCTCATCTGCAAATCCAGTTATTTTATTCTAGAAGACAACCAGGTTGGTCAGACGTGATTTACCCTTGGTAATACCATTCATTCCCAGCCACTGCCTTCATGGGCCCAAAATTACTGTTCAGCGATTTCCCCAGAGATTGAAGTGAGGTCTGTAGTTCCCCAGATTGTCCTTTTGGCATTTTCTGAAGGTGAGAGGTGTGTGACAGTTGCTGTTGATACACTCTCCAGGTCTCCCTGGCGATACTGCAGATACCCACGTAGAAGAGAAGCAGGAGAAACCATCCAAGGCCTTGGCAACCTCCATGACATCCCAGCTCTGAGCCATCAGCAAGCTTCCCTGGACAGTAGATCAAGTCAGCAGATGGGGCCCCTGTCCCCTGCAGCAGGGAGTCTCCCACTGTGATCCCTTGGCACTTCCTCTCCTGGTAGACATGAGGTTCAGACTCAGTACCTGTGATACTTCCCCAGAGGAAGCTCCCAGCCTCTTGTTTGTCACCAGGGCACCAAATGCATTCTGCAGATGCTGATCTACAGGGGCAGACAGAGCCATCCTCTTGCTGCTGGAAGCCACAAGCCGCCAGCCTTTGTCATGACGGCAGTCCCCAGTTGCACCCCATGGGGTGCAGGCACCTTTCTACAGGGTGCCTGTGAAGAATCTCGTGCTCCCTCTTTCCCCTTCCCCAGTGCCGTGTCGTCTGTTCACCTCCTCCTGCAGCACCCTAACCTGGCAGGGACAGCCCCGCTGGCAGCACGGGCCTACACAGATGGGCAAGGACCCTGCTACCATCCCAGTCCTGGAGAGCCAAGCCTGGCCAGCCACCCCCAGAGCTCTGCCGAGTCCGGACGGCGGCTGGGCTGGCACAGCTACCCCAGCCAGTGCAGGTGACTGGGCACCACAGCCTCAGCACCAGCCCTGAGCAGTCAGTCCACAGCTGTTTCTGACCCCATCCACATAAACTGCTGCCTCTGCTGGTTGCGCTCTCCACAGGCAAGAAAAACAGGTTATCTTATTGCAACAGACTTGAGGTTTGGCATCTCTCACCTAAAACTACAGTTTCAATTTATTTCCTTTGTTCATAAGCTGGAATTGACAAGCATCTTTCTTTAAAGACCAGAGAAATTTAATGCTCACACAAAAACTGTAACAATGGATGAATCCACTTTTGCTTAAAGTTTCCTCTACCACAAGTAGTGCATACTCTAGGATTCAAAACTACACTATCACTTAAGTAAGTCCAATTTATCTTCCACTTGTAACACAAGCATTTGCATTATCTTTGGCAGAATCTATACAGTTATAAGAACAAACACAACTGCTAAGATTTACTGGGCAGAGACCTTGTTTTCTGGTATGTCTGCAAAGGAACATGCAAACTACAGGGGTTGTAGACATGTTAAACAGTAACTGCAATTTGACCAGTGACCCAAGTGAGTTGCAAGTGCTAATTTAGGGAAAATTTTAATCTCATTTGCATTAAAGTCATCACCATTAAACTCTCTACAAATTCTTTTGTAAGTAATTACACAAACATATTTATTAGATATTAAACACACAGAATGGTGTGGTAATCTTTGCAGCTTTATCCCAGTGAATAAATATGAATCATTGTGCATCTGTGCAGATTTCTGCCCAATTTCTGCTCTTTATTAAAAGTGTGTTATAATGTTCGCAGAAACAGAACATTTAGCATAAAATTCCATGCATGAAACACTATAAATTAACACAAATATATTTTCAATAACGAAATCACCAATTTTGCAAAACATTGCTGTAAACGTTTAAAGTTAACTCACTATTTTAAGATACTGTGAGCTCACTACATGAAGCTTCACAAAGTGTGGGGGGGAAACAAACCCCCAAACTTTTCCCAAGTTTTTAGGCAATACTTATTGCCGTTAATCATAGAAAAAAATATTTGCATGGAAAGATTAATGTGTTTTGTATCATAAACAGTGTAAATAAAAACAAGCATTACAAATCACTGGGAATGATTTTATTGAATTTATATCAACAAAATACAGTACAAGTTTATATTCAAGTAATAAGAGACAGAACTCATGCTGTATTTTGTTAGTTGATATATTTACATTCCTTTGGGTCCTGTTGAAATTTCAATGGTACTGTTTTAGATTCATTCCTAATTTCACTGCATCAGTTGACAGTGCAATGCCCAAGCACTTCATGCTCTAATAGTAGTTAAAGGACATCAACTCATAGAGGTTAGCATATTCCTGGTTTTCAATTAGTATTAAAAAAATCCATATATTCAACATACAGAACGTAGATTTCTACAGATTAATGATTGCTATCAGTTATCCATGCACGTGCTAACTTAGAATAATCACCTTTTCAGAAGCATATAGAAAAATGAAATCTTAACTGCTGAGGACTTGCCAAACTTGCCTAATTTTGCTTTTCTTTTAAATTATTTGGGCTCCTGAAAGGAACCAGTAAGTTCTCCCTCCAATTCCAGAACTTCTTGATGTGCCATATCCTATCAGAAGTGTAAAAGCCTATCGTGGTGGTATACTCCCTGCCCCGGGCCACTCTACAATCTCAGGAATTCCCGTCAGGCCTCAGCCTTTGCGTAATGAGTTGGGCGGTTGAGCGTCCCTTGACCGTACCAGGAACTCTTGCATGGCTAAGGCGAGGAGCGGCACTGACCATACTAAGAATTCCTGTCGCTTGGCTGAGGCAGGGAGTGAGAGTTGGAATATGTATTCATCCCCTGACAGCCTTGGAACATACCCTACCTGGATCATAGGTCCAGTGAAACAGTACCAGTGTTACTGGAATTCCAGTAATTTGCTGATGACTAAAGCCAATCATCTTGCAAACCTATTAACAGCAGTCCTAAGAGAGGCCCTCTGAGCTCTCCTGGACCACAGCAGGCTGTGACCAGCATCTCCCTCTGAGGGGGATGCCTCCCAGAGCTCGCGAACTCTCCAGTTTGGGAAAATCAGAGGACCGCTGCCGAAAGCTGACAATGGGACCTGGGCTGATACCCTTCGCTCCTTGAGGCTCAACCCTTCACCCATTAAGAAAATGCCAAGTGATTTGGCATGACATGAATATTTCACTGAACTTGAGGGGAATTTAACAGGTATGCCTTTGTTTATACACATATATCTTAGTGTCTGTGTGCACGCGTATGTGCATTGACCCAGTTATCCATTAGCAACTATAGTATAACTATTGCCCTTTCAAATCTATAATTAAGTCACTGTTGCGATTGTAGCAAGTTCTATGGAATCACTTTGTAAGTGTTAAAATGATAAAGTTCTGCTAAATCTTGTGATTCACCTCAAACTGTGCATGAACCTCGGACTGCTGCTATACACATAATCCCTTTAGACATAACTGTAGATGAAGTCTTGGACTAGGAGTGGATCCAGCCACACCTAAGCTCCATCAGTGTAGAAAATAAGGGCATCTTCTCCGAGCCTCGTGCCTCAACGGGAAGCTCTCCTCTACCATTTTACATCTCCAATCTCTGTGCAAATCATGAAAAATCAATTCTAACTCTGTTTTCCTTTGTATGTTTCTCCCTTACCCTTCTGCATCTTCGGTCTCTGTATAAATCATTCTAGTTTAATTCTAACTTGATTTTTCTTTGTACACTTCATCCATGTATTAAGTAATAGAGTGAACCTTGCCATCAAGCTTTGTGAAGTCGCACTTTCGTAAATTCCTATTAAATCACTTTTGCTAATACCTTTGATGGTGATTCTTTAAGCGGTCCAAACCACTCATTTGTGACACCTATCAGGACAAGAACGGCAGTGTGGAAATATCTGCTCTGTGGTACTGACAGAAACATACTAGTTTCTGTCTTCTTAACCCAGAAGGGCTGGCAATACCAGAAAGCAGTTACATTGATAAAGAACAAGCCTGCCAGAGGTAAAAGCACCACATCTTTTCCAATAAAAACTTTCAAAACTATCTTTGAAGGCAGCACCCTGGGCACACACATGCTGAATCCAAAGCAAAAAGTTATTTTGGAACTATGAATTTCTTATTGCTAAGAGAGCAGGCGAGACTTGCTGAGGACATAATCCATTTATAGTGCTGTGTGACTTCCAATGATGAGCATCCAAGTCACTCACCACCTATTCCTTCAGTAGCTGGTCTGCAGGTTTGGCACTGCTAGGGGGTGGGCAGTGTCAGAAGCTAGGACAGCAGCAAAGAACAATTTAGTCCCGCAGAGTCCACCATCACTTTTAGCAGTGTAATGAACATCCCATTTGGATAAAGGCTTCATTGATGGAGCAAAATATTTATTATAAAAAGCGTTTTAACTCAGCAAGTGTTACAAATATTTGGCATGGCAGTAGGCAGGGGCACAGGGGAAGAAATACAGGAATCAAACATATGGAAATAGGGGTTTTTTTTTTCCCTTTTGCTCCCTTAAAGGTAAATCAAGACCACGGTGTTTAAGTCAATAAGCTATTAAAATTGCCTATGAACTACTGAAGCAAGAAAACATCTTGATGGTATAATAAATTAGAACAGTGTTGTCAATTTCTCCCTACTGTTAGGTTAAATTGTTCCAAGAATTACCAATAGCAAACTCCAAGCCTCTTTCCCTTATTACTGTCATTATCTCTTCCATTCCCAAAGCATTCCCTCACCCTTTCTTCCCTGCCCACATGAAAACACAAATGCAAAAGTAAACAAGCCAACTCCAGCCAAGAGTCCAAGAAACATACCAGCTAAATATAAATATACTTGTAAATGGAAAAAATACCTGCAGTGGCAGGGGGGTCGAAGGAAGTGGGAGCATTGGTTTTTGGTTTGTGGGTTTGTTTTGTGTTGTGTTTTTTTTTTTTTTTTAAACACAAAGGCGATTGTAGGAGATGTGGTTTAATCTGTAGTATAACGCGTGAAATAAATTCAGGCAGGCTTTTAAAGCTTAATGAGTTGTTACATTTATATATTGCCACTCTTAATATTATCCCCCCAAAATGGATGCCAAGCTTCATCTATGTAAATACATAGCCAAAATAAAAGTGATCCATCATAAGGGAAATTAAATTGTCCCTAAAATATAAGGACTTCTGGAAATGATGAGGAAGAGAGTTCTGACAGTCAGATAGATTAATAGTGTGATAATAAATTAAACATAAACCACCAATCCCAGCTGCCTCCGATCTAATGGTCACTCAGGGACATTGCAGAGCTTTAACATCTGGTGCAAAGAGGGCAAAATTACCACTACACTGGCCTTTCACCTTCTAAAGACACCAGGATTGCATATGGCACAGTTGCATGCGTACCAGATGCTCACTTAAAATGTGCAACAATCCCTCCCCAGTAAACCCAAACAGTTTAAGTGATTTTAGTCCAAGTTAAATCACAATGAACTTAAGAAAATGAAAAGAGAATACTACTTTTTCCGTATAAGATTTCCTGCTTGGGAGACCTGTACTTAGATATGAGAGGTACTTGTTTCACTCCAGGTCAAACCAGAGGGCTGGCCATTAAGTCCTGGGAAAAAGCTTTGGGAAGCATTGTATTGTTGGCTCTCTTTAGCACATTTTCAGTATATCCCCTTTCAAATGAAAATGGCTATGCTTGAAAGCACAAAGTTGTAATTTAGAAAACCAATGCCACAGCATACACAAATAATGACCTCCAAACCAATAAAAATGTAAATCCAAATTTAATGGGAGATTAAATACACAGGGAAATTAACATTAGATCGACAATTTTATTTTACATACGATATAATTTGTTTCACTCTTTCTTAATATTTGGGAAAAGAAATGCATCTAAAAGATTGACTGATGATACTACATACAATTGTGCCCAGCAGTACTGCAGCATTTAATCCTTATATAAAGGTTTATTTCTATTCACCACCAAAGGGTTTTGTTTAATTATACCTTGTATCAACATGACAGTATTACATCAGACTGGAAGTACTTGCTTTGAATAAATCTGACCTTCATCAGTAAGCAAGGGAATATTTGAGGATTTAGTCTTTTTGTGGTTTTTTTTTTCCTTCTTTTCTTAAAACAGTGCATTTTTCTGCATATCTTACTACTCAAGCTGTCATTTACTATTTAACCAACTGCTACACTTCTAACTATTAATACTAACAACTTGCTCCACTCCAGAAGTAGAAATTAGTTGGACAAAGTAGTAAATTCTTAACCATGCCTTCCCAAGGTAGACAGACAAATCCCATCCCTACAGGCCCATGACTGCTCTGTACTACAGGGCAATACGGCTTCACTTCAAACTTGCTTCTGGAGTGGCATGACTTCTTTGAAAACTTTATGCACAAGTGAGTTCACAGAAAAGGTAGTTTAAGGCTATGTAAACTTTTCCGGGAATTGCATAAAAGCTTAATCGTCTTCTCATTCAGAATTTTCTTCTCATCATTTACTAAAGTATTTGTACACCGCCTTATATAATGAAAATACATTGTGCCTAGGTAACCATTTGTAATACCAGGTCATACAAAGAAAAACAAAAATTTTCTGCTGTGTGAAAAACAGCAGACAACCATGGGAATGTTTGCTTCCATGCATCAAGCCAGGGATTGGCAGCTGGCACTAAGACAGGCATTTTGTTAATTATGTCAAATATCACAATCCTAATCTTGCAGGGTTGTGACATCACCAGAACTCAGTTGACTCCTCCAAAAGGAGAGATGGATAGCCTCATCTTTGACTCCTCCTTCTTTTTGGGGTATGATGGGAGTGGAGGAGAGGAAGGGATATGTGTTTGGGGGTGGGGGGGTGAGGGGGGAAGAGCCTAGAGAACTACAATTGTTAAATTTAAGGGAACTTTTAAGAGACAGTGCCCTACATTTTCACTCTGGTTTTCTTTTACATGATGCACAAATTTTAAGTAGGAAGTCTTTAAAGAAAAAAAAAAAAAAGAGACACAGCACAGTACACATGAAAAGTCAGCTTGTTTGACTCAGTAACTGTGAGCTGAAACCGATTTTTGTTGTATATGTATTGTAGTTAATCTCTAATGCAGCACTTGTAATCCAGTATAGTCCAAAACAGTACTTTTCTGCATTACCATCAAAAATTAATACGGGGTACAATTACCCCATACTGCTTGGTTAACTCAGATGTTTATCACTGTGGTATTATCCTTACGTTGTTGTTGTTGTAGGTTGCTCTCTTTTTTTAAATGTAGCCTTCAAGGACAAAAATTTATACTATGCCACTTCAAACCAGGAATAAAAGTCTGCTGTAATACAAGTCTTAAAAGTATAACTATGTCTTTATGCTTGACTTCCAGTTTCCTCAAAGATGTATTTTGACATTCTATTTTCTCTATTTGTTCCTTTCAGTCTTCAACATTGTCACATTTTTTTCAGATTTCACAGATGTTTGCACACACCTTATGGACCAGGTGCATTCCAAATCTAAATTATGAAGGGCTTTGGGAAGAATGGGAAATGTTCCCCCATGCCAAAACTCCAAGTCCAACTAACACTAAGTCATCAACTATTTCCACAAAATCAAAGATGGAGACTCTGCTAGTTACGAGACACAGGTGATCATTGATCAGACCATGATTTCAAAACAATTACCATGCATTGTCCTCTGATACCTTACAGCACTAAAATACATTTTGCATTTAATATTTTAAAATTCACATGTCCAAAAGACAGTGTCATACAACTGAAGGTAAAAATTTGCATAATGTATTTGTCAAATTGGAAGACACTGTTAAAATGACTCCCAAGTCAACTCCCCGTTATTCAAGATCAGCCAATTAGAGGGCCACCATACTAGTTGGGTTTCTACAGCAAGAACATATTCTGACCTGAACCGCAAAAGGAAAGAATTTTGAATTGACAATAGGAAGGGAAGGACTTATCACAGCAATTAAAAATAAATAAGTTTTTACCATCTCTTGATGAGTTTTATTTTATTCTTGTTTTATGGTTTCCTGTGGAATCATATTACTAACGGAATGTTTTGCATATGAGCTAAACTCATGAGACAACATCTGGATGTTACATTCCATCTAATAGCATTTGCAGAAACAGGCTATTGGGATGAATCTCTTGCCCTCTCTCATGGTGAGAATGTCTCTACTTTATTTGTTTTACTATTGGGCTCCCGTATAAAAATGCCTGGGTAAACAGCATCCACGTATCAGTCGAAGGACATACAAGGAGTTAACAAGTTTTCTTCTCCTATATATTTGTATTATATTAGAAAAGACAGATCTATAGCATATTTAGCATACTATAATGCATTAAGATTAATCTCAGTACAGTACCAAGCTCAAGAGAGGTGACAAATGTTAGTGAAGTTCTAATATCAAGCACTTTTGCATAGCCCTTTGACTTCCATATGCCTCACCAACTCTGCAGAACATCAGAAAACGTGAATACTTCTAGACTGCATCTCCTGAACAACATAGTCCATCAAAACAGGGGATCAAGACAGCAAAAAGAGAAAATGTTCAATTACTTACACTTTCTCACTCTGACTGCTGCAAATATGTGACCAATTTTTATGCCACTACGGTTGTACCACCAGGAAACAATGTCAACTTTATTATTTTCTCAGAATTAGCTACCCCTTGTATAACTAAGTTTTCATATACATACTGCATTTCCAAAAATAACTATTTACATCACAATTTTTAGTCCCATTTTAAAGATTTTTCAACACAAATACTAGAAGGAAGTATAATGCTTTAATGGCTTACTAACATGTTCATCTGTTTTTTTATTATTGAGTTTACCCAATATCTAAACAAAAACACAGATGTTTCATATTTCAGAGAAGTAAATCGGGAAGTGGTGAGTGCAACAGAGGTGAGGGAACCACTTCCTTTGGTATGCAGGAAACAGGTCTAACTCCCCTCCTATTAAGGAGGGGTGTGTGTGTATCTGGGGGTAGAACAAACATTTTTCTTATGGTTGTACACAACAGTCCTACTTTTGATTGTGAAAGTCTCCCCCCCCCTCTTTTTTTTTCCTTCTTCCTAATATGTAGATCGCCAGACAGATATCCAGCTGGCATCACATTAAAAAACAGACACCCCCCCCCCCCCCCAAAAAAAACCCGCAACCAAAGAGCAACAACCCATCTATGACTGGTTTCTGTGGCTTTTTATAGGAGATGAACAAGTCTTTGTCTTATGTAACTCCATTATCCATACTGGAAAACAAAAACAAGCCCCAAAACTTCAGGCACTGAAGTGCTATGCCTGCAAGACTGATTAGTCACCTAGGAAGAAGACAGGCCATCTTCAGGAGCAGATACAAAACCCCCACGTCCATCACTCTCCACTCTATGTAAGAGCTAATAGCTTTTGTCATAGGTTCCATATGTCATCAGTCTCTGTGTCACAGACTTCCACCAGGGTAGGAGTTCACAGGACCCACCACTGGCAGCTCGGACAGCTCATTAATTCTTAACGGACAGCGAGTCGGTCAGTAGTGCTGTCAGATGGTATGAGGACTGAGCGCCTCAGCCCAGTGCAGTTACCAGCAGCGACCTTTAGGAGTTCCAGGATTCCCCTCCATATATCAAGAAAAGTCTCTAAATTCATTTGCAGTCTATAAAAGCAGTTTTATCTCTTGAATTGCTAATAGCCCTTATGTTTACTCAATGGAAGAATATGCTAGTAAAATTTTGGCAATAAGAAACCAGATCTGTAGTGAAAAGAAATGAAGTTTTGAACTTTTACAAGGCGTGGATACCCCTCCTGCGTTCTTGCCTTGAGGAATAAAAAAAAAAATTTAAAAAAAGGTGACAGAAACAGTCCAGTGCATGATATTGGATACATATTAAAACTCTGAGTTGTTTTTTTGTTTGTTTTGTTTGGTTTGGGGGGGGGGGGGGGGGTTGTGTTTTGTGGGGTTTTTGTTTGTTTGTTTGTTTTTTTTTAACTGAAATGGAGAGAAGCTGGATTAGTTTAAGATGTAGCAAAGCATCTTAACACACAAGATGACTGGAATAGGAAAAACAGAAATAATGTCATTTCAGGCTTGACAGCAGCTTCCTCCTTTACAGACCTCAAAGGCAGTTTATTTTGATGCTACTGTTAGAACATATTTAAGTGACTAACTAGCACTTTTTCAGCCATAGTCTGAAGGGGGCGGCGAATCACAAAAAACCCAAACCCACAGTGCATTACAAAATTATTTCTATCAGTCATCTGACTACAGAGGGATAACATTGAAATATGGCGAGGTTAAGGATACAGCATGTGAACTAGACTGCCTATATGCCCTCATATTTAGCTACAATATGATTTTCAAAGTTATCACTTCAATCTTTCATTTGTATTGCTGCTTATATTGTCACTGGGCAGCCAGATGTTTACTACAGTCACCATACCACACCTGAACAGAAAAAGATAGCATTTGTAAAAGCTTGGGAAAAAAAATTTTAAAAAAAGGTGCTGTGCTAGGTGAGATGCATATAGGAAGCTGGATGAGAATTTTAGTTATGTGTGTGAACAGCAACTACTATACTTAGGTACGAACAGGTGATCACAAGAAAGAACTACCATGGCTTAATGAGTTACTGTTTGTTAGCTGAGCAATAATAACTAAGTATACACAAGCTCCCAGCTTGCTCCAAGTACAGAGTCTGGTATTTTCACCATTAAACATGCACCAGCAGGCCTGCACTCAGTCTGACAGAAGCCTCACTCCTGACCTCTCATATATCAATGCAATGTCATTAATGTGCAAACATCATGTTTGAGCTTGTGCGTTTAGATGGGCACACTTAAGTACAGATGCTTGATCTTTAAGGGACCTAACTGATTTCTGCAAGAAAAAAACCAGAACAAAGTCACGTCAGAAGTGTCCCAACAGCAAACGCCATTTACCACAAGCAGGTCAATCTGCCCTGAACACAGAGTACCGATACATTTCTCTCTCCCTTGGCCCCCTCAAGACAAAGAAAACAGGAACCCAACACTCAGCTATATGAATACAAAAATCACAAGGCAGAACAGAGCTGTTGAAAACAAGGTTTTTTTACTTTGGGTGCTCCTGACTTCTCGATAATCATAGGAAAGTTAGATATTCAAATCTCACCTTTACATATTGACACACTCACATCCTCACTTTTCTGTGAATCTCCTAATAAAGGTAATTTGCCTTTGTGTGATCCTTCTACTTGTGTACCCCAGCAACAGCTTGCAATAGAAATAGGCAGCAATTCAACAATTCTTCCTATTCAGCTACGTGAATTGGTTTTCATAATTGTATTTCCAGAGATTTTAACAAAAAAAAGCAACACACTATTTCAGAAGGTCAGCTTCTAAACAACACTGCACACCTGCTATAGTTTTAGTGTGCATTTTCCAATCATTTATTATGAGTAATTACTGTTTATTTATATGTTAGCCATTACAATACCAATAAAAAATGCTCACATATTAAGAGACATAGTTAAAATATTTTAAATTGACAAACGTTGTATTTGGTGATATTTGCTGATATTTGGTTGCACTGGAATTACATTGGCTGACGTTTCAAAATTAAAAATGTTTCACATGGGAAAGCTGGGTTTTATTTATTTTTTGCTTTTATTTCCATAAATAATAAAGTAATAATATACCTTTTCACCCCTACTTGTCCTCAGATTAACTGCTGGGAGTACAATTGCAAACACTGTACATGAATTTGGCAACTTCTAGCACAGATTAAGTCATTTCTTTAAAGAAATGAAGAAGCATTGAGAAAATTCACTTATACATTCCTATTGCATACAGTGATGTCATCAATAATACATGCCCAATGACTTTTGGGTTTCTATTTTACACAGTATGAATAACCAGTTCTTACTTTTCATCGCTTCATTATCAATGACATCAAAGTTACAACTGTTTTTTTTTTTTTTCCTTTTGGGGGAGTGGTGGGGTGGGAATGCCAACAACGGACAAGGCAATCATTTCACCAAAGTGAAATGAAATTAAGGTTTTCATTACTAAAAATGGCAATCAAATCCTTGTCAGATAGGACTAACATCAATCCAGGCTGTATGACAAACCATGGCTAGAGCTGGTGTATGAAAAGGAGCTATAAGAAAGGAAGGAAGAAGGAAGGGAGACAGAGGGGCCTGGGATTTGGGCCTCAGGAAGGTGGCCGATCTTGGCTGCCTGGCACCTGCAGAGAAGTGCTGGGGGCTGCAGGCATATCAGAAGCAGGCAGCAAGTCTGGCGTGCAAGTCAAGACTAAGTATTAAGACAAGTCAACTAAAACAGCTTGGTGAGCAAGTGAGCATGAAAAAAAAAAACCAAACCCAAAGCTGTGCGAGATGCTTGGATTTTGCATTACAGTGCATAATCTTTTTCATAAGGTTTTCTTTTTGCCTTTCCATTTGACCTTTTTCTAGTCCTCCTTACAAGCATTTAGCTTCTGCTGGTACAGATTCTTCCCAGGTTCCAGCCCATTTCCCCCCCTCAAACTAAAGCATCATGAAAACTTGACTTGGACTTAGTCCTCTCAAAGAAAAAGTAAGCTACATTAAGAACAACCACCTAGCCTCCTCAGAGGTGGAGCTACCTGGAGGTCTGTTTCTTCTGGCCCCGCAAGCAGGTCTTGGGCAGCGCAGACACACTCTGGCCAGTACCTTGATGCAGGCTGAGCTCCCTTTGGGCAAGAGCTCCCAGAAACATGTTTGTCTTTCATTCCAGAGCTGACAGGGTAGGAAGTTATTTACCTCCTTGACACACAGAGAAGGGAAATGCCAGCATACATCAGGAATAAATAAATGGATTTGAAATGCAAATCTGTTCACCATACACGCTGTTGGGACTGTAACGCCACCACTACCTTCTTGGCACTAAAAAAAAAACCAAACAAAAAACCCCCAAGTTATACTGGATCCTAGGCTTGGCCTTTGTAGTTTAGCATGCCTTACAGCCACCACACTGCTTCATTTGAGTTTCAAACTTCATATAGTTCATTGTTCATTAGCACTAATCTTTACTTCAAACACTTTATTGAAATCAGCTTTTCTTAAAGGTGTTTTCAGTGAAGTTTCTTTTCAACACAGGATATTAACTCTATTGTCAATTATTCAGATGTTAGTCACAAAATTTTGCATTCCTAAATCTCTTCATTCCTGGACAACTGTGAAAATTTTGAGGTAAACTGAAAATCTGAAAGCTTCAGCATGTTCTGCCTGTGGATAGAAGCCTGGAGAAATTAATGCTAGCACATAGACCATATCATATATTTAAAGCATCCATAAATAATGTTTAAATGTCTTTTAATTAGCATTTGGTATTCCTAATATTACTGACTTCCTGGTGCCTCCTTCAAACTTCTGCTTTGTAAAACAAGTACCATTTCTTCCAGTCTAAATCCTCCTTACTAGCATCAGGACAAACATTTGGCCATTAAGTTCTAAAAGATTGAAAAACGTTATATGAGTAAATTTCCCTTCAAGAAAGAAACAACACTTAATCGCTAATAAACTTTAAGGGAGTTGCATAGCATGCCTATGCTTTAACCAGAAACAGACATCAGAAGTCTTGCATCTGCTTGTATACATAGGATTACTTTATGATCAGCAGTAATTTTTATTCACAGTGGTTACTTCCCAACAGGCAAATGGATTAAGAAGGAAAATTGTATTCTATTCACCACTCTTCTTGCACTATTGAATTGAAGACATTCCATCTCTATCTGCTGGAGTACTTTCAAAACAACAACAAAAAAATCAATATTAACATCCAAACCTCAAAATTTTCCTTTTCCTAATGTCCTGACCCCATACTGAGGCTGATTTAATATAAACTAAATATGTAAGTAATAATTACAGTAAGTCTTCAACCACTAAGTCATCTTAAATTAAAAAAAAAAAAAAAATCAGGAATGAAATAATTTCATTTGATTGTTCTCACAAGTACCTCGTATCTGTTTCATGGGAAAACCAAACCACGAATGTACACTATAGGTAGTATTTCCAATGTCGGTGATAGTATAACCTAAACAACACTGCACAACTATTCAGGGCTGTCTTTGAGCCCCAAGAGTGAAGTTATTTAAAAATCATTTTTCCTCAGTGCATCTTCGGGATGTTTTACTCATAAAAGGAAAAAAAAAAAAAAAAAAAAAAAAGAATTTGTTCTTCTAACCTGTTTGTTCCTGTAACATCACTTACGCCCCTTCCAATGCATGTTTTTAGCTGTTCTTACTGTAGTATTTCTAATGCTGGTTTAGTCTGGATGTTATTTTTTTTAATTAAGAGTGTATTTTTTAAAAAAATATTCTGCTCCTCCAAAAAAAAAAAAAAAGGCAGAAGGCAAGTTTTGTAATGAAGATTTTTTACTCAAATTATGGTTTTGCCTTCAAAAGTTATATCTGATAAGAATCAAGTAATCACTTGGCATGTTACAAGAATTTTTTGTCTGTTTCATTTAGCACACACATGCAGGTGTATGTACATATTCATCTGGTTTTAGCATAACCTTTGTCCTGGAGTAACACTTTCCTACAGACATTCGAAGTATTTTATATATATTTTCGTGTTCTCATTTCCTATACAGAAAAATAAAACCCATGCCCATGTTTCTAAACAATCTCATTTTCTTAAGTTAAAAATGTCCTTCATCACAGACAGAAGACTATGACCAACAGAAGACCAGTAGAGCTAAGGATGGAGCATATCTACACTTGGCAAGCAGGAAGAATATTCAGCCTCTAGTCCTTTCGTTACTGATCTCCACAAAATTTGGGGAGACTGTGAAAGGTAGCACTGAATAAGCACAAGAAAAGCAAGACACAGGGTCTTACTACGATCACTGCTATTTTTGCTACTTTAGTACACGTTAGAAACTGCACAGGCAAACAGGTACTAGGATCTACAGAAAGGGAAACATGCTTTGAGGAATGGGTCTGTAGATGAGAGCTCTCAGCGTCTGGCTGTACAAGACACCTAAACTTGAAAGTTCCTCTGCTACTAGGGGACGTTGAAAGGCCATGATCTCCTCTGAAGCAATACATAATTGCTTAAATACATAGAGGGAGAGTTGCATCTTACATATATTTCTTCCTGAAGAACAACAACTATGGCCAACTAACATGATAACCCATTAATGTGCTCAAAACGGCCAGATACCTAAAACAATGTCCTATTTTGTCTCTTAATGGTGACTCATTCTTGAAACGCTCCAAGGGTATCTTCAGCTTCAGCCTCAGTCACAGCCCCAAAAAGCATTCGCCTCCTCATAAGCCTTTTCTAGTGACATTGGGAACATTTCCTCACAAGACAGTACAATTTCTCTTCTGATCGACTGTGCACATATAGGCTAAATGAAACAAAGATTTTTTGCATACTGCCTAACCTATAACAGATCTTCACATGAAGCCATGAGCTGGGCTCTGTGCTACCTGTACTTTCTTAAGCCAAGTTACAGCCCACTTTCTGCAGACACGTTCCATGTCATTTGGCATCAGCCTGTAGCTCAGAAGTTTTCCTAATCCTTTCCTGCAAGACATTTTAATGACCTGGTATCTCAACATCTTGCTATAAGCCTACTTTTTGTGCTTGAAAACTTGGCTTAAGTATGGTCCAGCATTGCTTTAACTTTCTGCTTAGTTTCTTTAAGACATTTCTCTGAAAAGAAATTAATAAATGAAGAAACTTAATAACGTGACAAACTTACACAAATAATACAAAAACTTCCCTTTGTGTACAGCCTCACAGAAGCAGACCTTACATAGGTATTGCTTGCAAATAACTTCAAATTGAGAAACTTCCCCCTGTAAGGGCTAATTGATTGTACCAGAGAGCAACTAATTGTACATGTGATAGATACATGCAGGAATCAGATGTGTTCTTTAAAATTAGTAGGTGCAGCCAAGTTACTTAAAATACCATTAATGTGTTTCTAAAAGAAAGCACAACAGTAGTCTTAGTTTTAAGCCCTTCCCTCATCTGTACTTAGCTGTAGTAAGCAATCATTAACAAAATGCATTGCAGAACCCATTGCTTTCTGCAGCTGTTAGAGTCCCTTTATTTTCCAGAGAGAAAAGTGAACTCTTACAGTGGGCACAAACAACACTGTCTATGAAGCACAAAGCCAGGCGCTAGGCATAGAGTTGTTCAGTAAATATCATTAAACGCAGCAGCTTATACCAAAGACCTCTCAACTGTAAGCGCAGGAAACAATCAGTTAAAGCAAAAAATCCTGAAGAATTCTGACAAGGTACGAGGAAAATTGTTTCACTCACCATACATGTTTTGAGATCAAACATGAAAAAAACCTAATTCACTTGAGATTCAAGCTGAAAGAGGGATTTTTGTGGACATGAATCAGAGTTTCTCGCAAAAGCTTACGAAGATGGTGCTCCTATGTTCCCTCCGTAATCAGAGGAGAGAAACAACCCTAATTGTCTCCCAGAGTGCTTCTCTCCAGCCGCTTTGAAAAAGATGAATCCTGCCCTTAGTGCCCATTAAGCAGGAGCACTTACTTCCTCAAGTGGAATGACCTCCTGAACCATGGAGCAGCACAGCCTCCCGTTGTGAGATGTGGGACCTACACCACCGCAGGTCATAAAGAACATACCAAACTCCTAATTTTACTCCAGAAACAAAGGCAAGCCTGGAATTAGGGATTAAAGCCAAGGGTGATGTACGAGGAGAAGCCAGGACACCTCAGGTCTCTGTTAGCAGTTTCCAAGTTTGCATATAAAATGCAGCAGCATGCAATATATACTACAGTAGTCTTGCAAATCACTTTTTGTGCTAGGAACAAGGCATTTGAGCACATTAAAGCCTATTTTGTGATATAATTAATATCATCCTTATTACACGATATTTGAATGGAAAAGTAGTATCGTAACATGCAATCACACGACATAATTTGCTGTCCTGCCATAAAAAAAAAACACCCCATTGCTAGCACTACATGGAAGACCAGAGCCATTCCTCCAAATCCTTTTTTCATTTTGTACATCACCAGTCACCATGGACTGACGGGGTCTCCAAGACAGGTTCCCAAATCCCAGTCTAGCTCTCTTTGCTGTTGGAGTTACTGCTGTGAGGGATAATGGCAGCACAGATTGCATTTTACCATCTTTTCTAATATGTGTATATATAGACTACCTCCATCTGGCACAGAAATTAGAGTACAAACGTTATTAACTGAAGTGCAGCAAGGTGACTATGAACAAGACTCCAGTGGTTTAAGTATCAAAGTCTGCCACTGCTGAATGTGATGTGACCCTATGATAAAAGAGGCCTTGGTTTCTTTTGGGGTATAGAGTTCAGCAGTTTTTCAGATCACAGTTTCTACTCTTTCTCAGAGCACTGATTTTAAACAGAGGAAACATTATATCTGATATTATGCTTATCACTCTAGCAACATCCCTTTGATAACCACATTACCCTTAGAAAGAATAACATCAAGGAAAAAATTGAGTATTACAGATCTCACAATACTGTTTGACTACAATGCAAAGATTTGCCTAATTTTATTGCATGCAGTTGCCTAAACCCCGGTGCTTGGTGACATTTGTACGGCTTATGATATTCCTCCTACTCTCCAGCTGGCTACTTCATTTGCCCTAAGGTATCCCAGACATCCCATGTATAGCTGGCACATATGAGGCAGGGCCTATGGGACATCAATGACAATTCAGAAAAGCAGTTGGAAACTAGGAAGGATACTCTAAGGTGACTTAAAGTCACAAAAAACATACACGCTTAGGCAAGCTGAATTCTGTCTTCAAAGACAGCCAAAGAGTTATCACTAGTCTGGGCAACTGCAGAGCATAAAAGGAAAGATACTCTATGTATTTGCAGCTGCTTTCAGCTCTTTCCTGAGAAGAGAGACATGCCCAAGCAAATACTATCTGAACATATGCTATATTATATTTGTCTTGTTCGTCTGAAACAAGTAATGAAAGAACTGAAGAAGCATTAAATGTTTACAGTATGGTTAAAAAATAGGAAGGAATTTTACTTGGGCAAAGATCATAACTGTTTAATTTACCTTAAAATACCATACAAAGTTCAAGTAGAATTGAATCACTGAGGTAAGAGCACTACCAATGGAAACCAGCAAGAGACAAACAGAAACAAGAAAATTACTGTACATTATTTCAGTTTGTTGTACAGATGCCCATGAAAAAACATTTTAACAACTGCAAAAACTTTTATGGCAGTTGTTATATAGCAGGAATGCTTCTTCAAGATGTCACCATTAGTTTTAATGGAGTTCACTTGCACTTTGGAAAATACACAGCAAGAGAGTTTATCATGATGTTCCCCTAGATGCCACTGTTCTAAAAAAGTCTTCAGTATACCAACTACAAAAAAAATAACAACAAAACCAATCAACCAAACACATCACTGCGCACAAACCAATAGAAAAAAAAAGATATCCAGGGTATTCAAGAGTGATTTAGACATTCAGGATCAATGGTGAAACTTTGCAGCCATCCAAGTTGGGTGTAATTGAGCTTATCCAAAACCAGCTTTAGAGAAAAACAAAAAAATCAAACAGGTGTCCCAAAAAGCCTGTTTAAAAAAGAAACGTTTACTGCATATGCCATGGTAATCCTTCACATGATGTGTGATCTTCTATTCTCCTATCATATACCAGGATGATTATTTATTCAGACAAGGATCAAAGCACAGTTGCAGAAAAGACAAATATTTAAGTTCCCAGCCCCTTCCGCATAAACCTGCCTACCAGCTTGTACCCTTGATTTAGAACAAGATCAGCTTGCTTTAGGTTCTGCTCAACCTGTGCTAAAATTACTTGATAATAAGGCAGTAATTTGTTTGCCTCTTCCGCATTTTAAGAGAGATTCGTCTGCTACCGACACTTAATGGAAATTAAATCACAAACATATTACAGGATAATTGAGAAGCATGAAAGGAGTTGCTCAACTGTGGTCATGCACATCCTGTTCTTTGAAATTACAGTACCAAAGACTTGTCAGAGTTTCTTTTAATTTCTCTGTAAGAGAATGCAGTAGAACTTAGTGCCTAAAAGTTATAACAGAAAGTGACTATCAAAGACAAAACCACAGAATACAGCTTGCAGCTGGCTGCTGCACAAAGCAGCTGAACGACTGCCAAGAGAAGCAGGCAGCAGCGTGCCCAACCATGCACTGGACTGGAGCAGAGAACATGGCCAAGACCAAGACCAGACACATGCTGCATGGACACAGCGAGAAAGGATATAGTCCTGGTTAAACCCTTTGTGTTTTTATTCTGTCTTACCTAGAACATTTGAGTTTGGTGTTATTTTGACAGTTAAATGGCCTAGTTTGTGTTCTAAAAAACTTGATCCATTAGTGTTTGAAAGCATTTTGGTCCATCTCGGGCTGCTTGACTAAAGAACCCAACACAGGCTTCCCCACAGATGTTAACTCTTTCATAACAAGAAGTATGCCTCTGCATACCAAAAGTCTACTTAGTGTACTCTACTGAGACTTTTATCTACTTCATATCTTCAGATAAACACTCTCCTTCTGAAATTTCAGTTGAAAAAGACACAAACGACCACCTCCTGATAATTATTTTCAGTCTTCTCAAAACACAGAAGCTTGATATAGCCCCAAGAGAGCAGTTTTTAGTCCTGATTAAATATTGAAACAAATCTGAGTCAAACCCTAGACAAACCTGAAAACACAGTGAAACTCAGTTACAGGAAACAGTTTCCAACAATTAATTTGGCCCCATGTTACACTGCACATCATTGTTTTAATACCTCTACATTAAAAAATGAATTATTTGGAAGTAGAACTAATTGCATCAGTCAAGACAGAATGATGATAGCTGAAGGCAGAATGAGGGTAAGCTGCATCACAAACTTTTTGATGCAAGTTTGATACTTGAGAGGAGAGAGGTGCGGCAGAAGGCACGACTCTTCTTCTGCATGTGAGAAGCCTGGCCCAGGGCCAGAAGCAGCTGCTGTTTGGGTACAGTCTCCTTTGCTGGTGGTACCCAAGCAAGCCAGACTTGTGACTCTTAGATAAGATGGATAAAACACATGTGAGTTTGCACAGCCAGGTTAGAACAGGTGGATGTGGTTTCTTGTGTTTCTTGCAAGGTGCATTGGCAATACTGCTTTCCCCTTACAGCTCAGTATCTTTACTTGTTATCTTGCTGTAAAGAACAACTTGTCCCCAGAACCTCACATCCAGGCAAAAACTGAACTGCAGCAAGAACAACAAAAAAACAACTAAGAAAATACCAACAAAAATCAATGCATTTGATTTTAAACAGAATGAAGTTTGGAAGTTGCATTCCATTCATTTGCCTTTGAGCAGTATAATACCAATTACAAGATGGAGTTAGCACAGCAAGACTTGCTTTGCCCTTACCTCAATGCAAGCAGCACAGTCCTGGATGGTCATCAGCCTGAACTCCATATGCACAAGGAGGGTAGTTACAGGTCAGGAATGCTGTGCATTGGGAAGATTGTGTGGGAAAATGCATATGGCACCTGCTGACACCCTACAGGCACTTTCCAATGCCTTACTCCTTCAAGAACACTAAATAAACAAGTTAAATTTCTCATCCTGAGATTTACAACTTACGGGTGGGCAGATTGCTGTGCCTACGTGATGCCTCACTGAAGTCAGCATGGCTCCATGCAGGTGCAGCTGTCCATATGCACACAGTAAACTGCAGGCTCAGAGCTTGTACTTACTATTATATGAAAAAATAAAAATCAAAGACATACAAAGAAGAAAAAGAACTGGTTTACGCTTTCCCTGCACTCTAAGTAAATGAATGTTTTGGAGAGAAATAACAGAACTGATCCTGGTTCAGTTTCTCTTTCTCCCTGTATAGGTGCCTGGGGAAACGTCTCCGCAGAGTAGCTTGGGGAAAGGAGCAGCACATATTTTTGCTTGCAAACTAGGGATGTCGGAGTCATGGTAATCTAGTTAGAGTAAACTATAAAGGAGTATGATTCACTACTGCCGAATTTATTTTGACTTCTTTATGTACATATGGATCCTTAAAAAGAAAAGATTTTGGCTCTAATATGCCTTGCTTTGTCAGGTCCTCAAAGTTTGGCTCAGGGAATGCGTGGGAGTGGCATAAAGCAGACAGCTGTTCCTATAATCTTCACTAACCTCCTGTTTCGTAACTGCTAGGTCATATTATAGGGAAAGCACATTGTAAGTATTACCTTTCAAAGTAACTCGGACTATACAGTTGTTGCTGGCAGAATACTATATGCTGGCATATGGGAGAGAAAGCAGTGTTTCTGCAGTGTGAAGAAGAAAGAAAATGGGTCAGAACCCCCATCTCTTCTAAAAGTGTGAGAAACAGTGTGAGAAAATACAAGTCACAGCTTAGTCACCTGAAATCCCAGTTCTGAGGCTGGAAGTCACAGACTGTGAACTCATTAAATCATAATTTTTCAGTACGCTGTTCATTTTGTATGATGCCAGTTCATCACCCTAGCATTGATTCAGAAGCCACTTCCTGTGAGCCAGCAAAGACTTGCAGAACTTACTTGATCAGTTTTCACATTTAATCACTTCATGTCATTTGCTTCTTGGTGTTTGAGAAACCTCAGGAGACAGCAAAGCTTAGTGTCATGACAGAAGCCATTTTCAAAGCAGGATTATCTCCTCCGTTTTGTTCTGATTGCATATAATTCCGAGTTTAAAAAAAAAAACAAAAAACAAACAAACCACCACAAATCAAAAAGCAACCTAATCATCAGCCAGGCACGTGCCAGGTTGACGCTCCATCCCTAATATGAGGGTGCATCTTAGTCTCACCACCTTCCTCAGCATTCTTACTTGGACTTCTGATACAGGCAGATCTTCAAGACAGTTTTCCTCAAATAACATCTACCTTATGAGAGAGATAAGGCTCTTGCATTGACATACAGCAAAGTTAATTTGCCACCTTTGCAGCCTCTTCCACATTTCATCTTTGTAGCAGATTTTATGTAACCAGACACTTCCCTGTCACATTTGAAGTTAATATACTGGGAAATTCATTCTTTTCCTGCTCCAACACATGCGTGACAGATAATGCAGGCCAGCCAGAGCAGACCACGACTCCCCTCTGTCATGGTTTCTCAGCACAAGAGCAGCTTAGAGAGACTGTATACAACCCTCCTGCCACTTTGCGTGTTCAATATGTATCACCCAAAAGAATTAGGTTTTTTTGCTTCACTAGGTTTTTAAACAGCCAGAACAACACTTTTGGATTAGGAGACAGTTAGGTCAGGCTTAACTACGACAGTACAGCAGAGCACAGACGACAGACCTGCGTGCAGCTTCAACCAGCGTTCTTTCTCCTTGTCTGAAGGATAATCCGGCATGACAGTTTGTTTGATTTCCATAATAGAAAACAGTTCAAGAATACAGCAAAATATTTTCCAGTCACTTGGTTGAAACCGAGTATTTTCTAGTTAAAAAAAAAAAGTTGTCAAAGAATTTTTTGAGAGAGTCTGTTAAGCCCATTGTTTGGGGACTACTTTTAAGCCCCTGTTCTTCAATTTCCTGAGCAGGGCCTTGCATGGCAGATTGTAATCACTTCCATCCTTTGCAATATTTTAAATATGTCTATTTCAATCTACAGTCATAAAAAAACCCCAAACTAAAACACTCAACTAAGGAAAGTTTGTCTTTCTAGCCATCTAAAAAAAAAATTATGGAAGGGGTATGACCTACAACAGCTTTTCTCATCCAACCCCTTTTAAATTGTATTATATAATAAATAAAAAACACTTGAAAGAGTACGGAGTCGCACATTTTCTTAATATTCCCCCCCCCCCCCCCCAATAATTTCTTTTTCTCCAAGTGAAGCAAAAGCCTTGCTCTTTTTTGTGCTTCTGGAATTACAGCTTTTATGATCTAAAGATGCAGAAATGTATCAAATCATCCACTAAAGTTCAGTACCCAAGAGGAAGTGAAAACAAAAGCTTTATTGTATCTTTGAGTCTTCCTTCCTCCAGACCAAATGCTTCTTAAAGAATTTTTGGTTTTTATTAAATGACCAAAATGTCAACCATAAGTTTTATCTAGTGCTGCCTTCCATAGGAAAAAAACCAAACAACCTAGATTTACACAAAACATAAGTAGGATGTCAGTGGAAAAAAGTGCAGCATTCTTATTAAGAAAATACTTGGAGTAATTTGAAGGCATAAATTTCATACAAGCAAATCTATGCATGCTCCTGTACATGCCCATCTTTGAAAATTTGGGCTTAGTTATCAACATCTTTAGGCAAGTCCAACAATACTTAAAACATTTCCAGCTCAGAGCTTTTGGATTTAGTTTTGAACACAATTTAGAGAACAAAGCAAAAGATCTTGAACATATTCTGAAGCAGAGCAAGAAACTGCTCAAGTGCTTACATTCTACAGTGACCCAGTTAAGACCTCTTTCTCCATGAAAACCTTCATAAATAAGGTGTACTATGTTGCTAATATTCAGAGAAATATGCTTCAAGCATATAGCTTATCTGTTACATTGGTCTGCCATCTGTAGGTCACTGAGAAAATTCTTTATTCCTGGCATTTCAGATGGCTTTATTCATTACTCTGCATTTTTGAGTAGATAGTAATTAGAAGTATTACCATCAGTAGTATCCTGTATGCATCATATACAGCTGATTTGCAAATCATTCCAGACATGGGATCATCACTAGAGACTTAACACTTCCCCACCCAGGAAACCCCACAGTTCACAATGCACAGTTGGTCTGTTAGCTTCAGCTCTAAGGGCATCCCAGGATTATTAAGGTGTAAACTGGAGCCTCAGCAATGGCCATTTATAGCTGGGTAATACCAGCTTCCCAGCCATGTGTCTTTAGGCATCTTATCTCTGCTGTGCTGTTTTGTAACTATATTATGTATATGTGCATGTGTACATTTATATATAAAAACATGTGCGTACACACACACATTCTTGCATCCCATGCGATTTCTCTGCAGGTTTTTTCCAAGTGTCACACAAGCAATGTTTTTCAGGGATGCTGCATGAATAAAAACAATCCAATGGCCTTGAGATGTAAAATAACCTGTTTTGAATGTCCTCAGTCAACCTCAGCTGCAATTAGCTGTGAGCACTCAGATTCTGCAGCAGACAGGAACTGCTGTTTCTGCATGTCATGCTCACAGATGTCATTTAGACTGCTCAGTAGGAACAAGTGTTCCTTTAGAGATTACTCCCTTCCTATCTGTTACCATAGAAGATAAAATAACTCCAGAGTAGGTGAGAGAAGGTACAGATAGAGGGCTCAGTGCCAGGATCTCCCAGATTTGGGCAGGTTGTCTAGCACGTTTCAGGGTGTAAATTAAGTTATGGTCCACTGGGATAGCTGTGTATCACACCAGCACAGACGCACACAAATTCTCCTTAGATCTGTATGTTCTGCATTGCGGTGACAAGCCCTTGAAGGATAAATTGCTTGGAGACACTTTCCTTTCACATTTCACAGCCTTTCTGGAATGAAAGGCAAAGGTCTCTTTAGGTTTACAAATCAGTGAATAGGTTCACGCAATACAGAGTAGGTCTTCAGTGATACTAAGCATTTGTAGTGACCAGAGTTCCTACGCTGAAGTAAGTATGGATATGAATCTGTATCTGGTTTCTATCTGTGAAATCAGAGAATTCTTAACAAGCCTTGATACTGCTGAAGTGGCAGAGATGCTCTTTTTGTTCAAGAAGTTTCAGACCACTGAAATCTACTCCACACAGTCTTGCCAAGTTTCATACAGCAAAGAACATCTGCACTGCACCATATCTTATTGATCAGAGTGCAGAAATATCTTAGCTAGTTCAGAACAAATAGCTGGAGACTTAGAAGCAGCTGAGAAGTCCCTGCTTGGACCAGTTGCAGTAGGACTAGGCTGCTTCCAGGGCTCTGGCTACTACCACTGCCTAAAGCTGTGTTGCACAGCATTGACGCATGCACATTCACTTGGAGCAGCTGATATTTTCAACAAGCATATTTTAGTTTATTTTTTTTAATATATTTTAAACACACACGGAGACAGTAAAAGCACAGCTAGTGTATGTGGTCAGCTCAGCCAGAATTTGTGCCTAAGTCTGAAAGATGTCAAGTTAATTATAACAAAGAAGCAAGGAGAGAAAAGAAAAAAAAAACCACCAACCAACAAATGCCACCCTCCTTCACAATACCCACACATATCATCCCTTTTCATATAATGAACTGGGTTTTTCTGAAACATAGCTGCATGCTGCTGAGAATATAGAACCCCATCTATTATCCCAGCCTTTCTTTTCCACAATTTAAAGGTGAAATATCTAGTCAAATCACTCAAAGCATATTATAATCTTTCCTTTCTGAAATCTGTATTGAACTCCTCATCTAGAAATGCATTTTTAAAAACATGGCATAGAAAGGATATGCCATACTAGTAAAACATACAGCTGTAAAATGGGCTTAACTCCAAATTAATTTAGAAAATCATTCTATATTGGTATAGTTTCAAAAAGAGGAATAAATATTATCAAGAGGATTAATCAGTAGATGGCAAATCAAAGAGCCAAGTATCATCTTTCAGACAGGTGTCCAAGTGTTTGCACTTCAATGCAGAACTGATACTTCCCCTGAATTATCAGTATCCTGTACATGGTGATGTGCTCTACAGACACTTACTACACCAGAGATATTTTTTATTAAGTGTGCTTAGGTTTTTAGGTTTTTTTCTTCCTTCCGTGCAGTCTTAAAGATATTTTTTCAGAACTTGTTTGGGTTCCTGCTAGTTTCCATCCTCCATGCTCTCCTCACGAGAGAACTCTACAACACAACTGCTTGTCGTCACAGAAGCATCTTCTTTCATGCATTTAAAAAAAAAAAAAAAAAAAAATCCCCTCCTCACCCCCCAAAAAAACAACAATAAGAAAAAACCCACCCACAACCCCCAAAAACCTGTCACGTGATGTCTGCTGGACCTTGAACTGGAGGATAACACTGTGCAGGCAACTGAGCACTTCGGTTCAGGCTGCCAGACAAGTTTTTTTAATCTAATCCTAAATTGCCTCAGGAACAAAGAGTTCTGTACACCACTCTGTTGTTTCAAAACACAGATGGCTATAGCCAAAGTAAAATTTAGCCTTTCTGTTGAGAAATGTTAAATCCAGAGGAGGATTTCCTATTGTGCAGTCTACAGCTGTGGGCTTAAGCATCCCACAACGAGACACAGCATGTGTGCAGTCCACAGCTCCAGCACGAACCCAGCTCATGTCCTGGCTGGTGAAAAAATTCCTAGCTATCCCATAACTACCACATGATTATATCTGTCACAAATACCGAGCCTCACAGGATAAAATCTGGGACTGGAAACTTGAACTATCATTCAGAATTTGAGACAAGGTATGTTTCTGATTATTTTACTTTTCAAATGAACTTTTTTCCTGTAGAAGCTATGGCAAATAAATTGGAAACAAATCTGAAGTTATATCATTGCACATCTGTGAGGTAAGTGGGCCACTGTAAGTCTATTCTCAGAGCTTGAAAACTGAGAGCATATAAAACTGCTGCAATTTCAGGTGAGATGAGGTGATCTCTGATGAAGGACCAATTGGATTATTATAAACAAGTTGCAGTTAAGATTAGGCCTTTTCTTGAAACACCTTTATAAATACGAGTTATTGGGTTCAATGTGGGGATATCTGGGCAACTACTCCATGGTTAGTAGCATAGTGGAACTCGGGCAGAGCTTTCCAATTACTTTTTGGAAATAACAACCCTTCTATAATTACTGCTGTACTTAAATATATATATACTTGCTGATCAATACAGGTGTCTTCTGGGCTAAATAAAAAGCACTTTGTGATTAGAAGAGCAATATTAGCCTTGTGAAGAGGACAAACAGAACTGTTTGAATCCTCATAATTTCTCTGGCCACAGAAGTGACAGACCCCAACATATTCAGATATTTGACTATTCCAGCTGTGAAAACAAACTTTTCAAAGTTCCCAACCAGCAGGCTTTCACATTTCTGGGAAATGAAACACTACTAGTTGTTTTATTTATGGTATCTTTGCTTTATGACAGTTAATGAGCTGTAATTTTATAAAAGAGAACAAAAACAATACTTCGTGCCATCACAAATAGCCATCAGCATTATTTATTACAGATGTTTTAATCTATTGTGGTAATAATGAAACATTCATTGTTTTGCTACCCTGAGCAATCTGTGAGAAATTTAAAATGACAAAAGCTCCCCGCCTTTCCCCCCTAAAGCTTTTGCTCCTTTCCAGAAGGTTCTGTTGTGGAAGGGATAATGACGCGCTTGGTAAAAAGCATAGCTGAGGAAACAGTAAACCTACAGAAATAGTTTCACAATGAAGTTTAATCAATGCCTTCTGCAGAATGCAACTGTTTTGTAGACAAACAGGACATTATAAGCGTGATTAAACATTGAATATTAAGTCCTTGACTTGATAATACTTATGTGAAAGAAAGTTTCACAGTATTTAGTCAGTGGTTTTAGTATTGCAACTTGAAGACGTACAAAAGCAAGTTGAAGACCATCAGTTCAGGTGCATCCAGCCTCTGCTCTCATTAGGAACTACCATGGCTATTCAATGATCTTATCAAAGCTAAGCAGACAGGCTCATGCACGCGAGAAAATACCTGCCAGAGGTGGCCATACATACAGAGAACAGTATACTGACCCAGTTTCCCCAAGCTTAGCCAACAGCTCTGCACTATAATCTACCTTGTATTAGCAAAGGGTAGCACCGGAACCTGCAAAAAGGCAACTCCTTCATACTGATTCTTTGGCCCCCCCATCTAGTAAGCAGCGATAGAAAGAAATCTGGGATGACTTTTCTACTTGAGCTGCATCAACTTCCACAAAAAAAATCATCAGTGGCAAACAAAACAAAACCAAACCCAACCCAATCTGTGAAGGCTCCCAGGACCAAGTTTTTAGTTCGTGTTCCAGTGAACCTTCCACATTCCTCCTTCTATTTCTCCATTAGCTCAACTATTGACTAATGCAGCCCCACTCGCCTGGTAAAACCAGTAGACAACTTAATTTATAGCAGGTTTAGCATCTGTCAGGCAAGCAACAAGACAATCATTCACAAGGCTCTATACCTAAGAGAACATGCAATTACTCAGCCATCTGGAAAAGACAAAAGAAAAACTGAAAAATTTGTAGTATGGTGAGCTCATGTTCTAGCAGTTGACTTTCTGCAATAACACTAAGGAACAGGGAGCCCAACTTCCACAGCTCTCCAGCATTTGCCAGCATTGCAGTTTCACTTAAAATCAAGTTCAATCACAGAGGAAATAGTGAACTGCAAAAAGTGGGGATGTGTTGAAGAAGATGACCTATAGCTAGCTAAAGCTGTTTTGAGCTCACCATTACAATCTTATTGTTATAATCCAGTCATAAGGAAACAAGTAATTTGTCTTTATCACAGCTAAAACTTAACTCTTCAAAGACTACTGCATGTATTGCTTATTCCAGTATGCTGACAGGATGCAATAGCTTACATTCAGCTCCTTGCTCAGGCCACTTGGAGGAGTTCCCAACAAGTACCAGCTCCTTGATGGTGTGCCCCAGACCTATGTTTTGTACATATTAATCTTAGCTAGAACAACTGAAAGCACTAGATGAAGCGCAATCCTCTGTGCCTACATTCCTACCCTAATCCTTAATTTCCACTCCTCATATCAACCAGACAGTGCAAGGGGAGCACTAAGGACCAGGGATCTTGCCCTTCATCACAGTTCATCAGAAACGGTCTTTAATACCCAAATTCACTTAGCATTCAGTACTAAAGAAAGCAAAATCAAGTCTTATGAAAGGATGCTGCAGTGACAGAAGATCATATTATCTTAAAAAGTGCTGCCTATATTCTCTTAATTGCTTCTGCAGCAACTATAGATAGAATTTAACTGTGAACCCTGTTCATAGGTAAAATGACAATTAAAACCAGCATTGGTATAGTTGAACTGCCTTGTGTTTCTTAAAGTATTTCCAAGGATATCAGGTACTATTTCACACACTTTCACCCCAGCCATAGAACAGGTAGCATCTCAGGATAGGCTAGCCTATTTCTGTAAGCGCATTAAAAGCCACAATCACCTAGGAACTTTTATTACTGCATTTCCCTCATCAAGCCAAGTCCCAGGTACGTCCTCAAACTCTTTCTGTCCTTATCTACTTCCACAATAGCCATATCTTCACAGGTCTCAGTTTCCCCTTTGAATTAGCTCAGTGATGCTGTCTGCTTCAGAAAGATATTGTCTCTCTAGTGTAAGATTTCACAAAGCTAACATAAAAACTTGGTAATGTTCATGTTACAGCAGAGATTTGGGCCTTGATATTTGATTTACAGCTTCCTAGAGTTTGTTTGCCAGAGCCAAGAGATCTGCCTTAGCTTTAAACACATTATTTGCATAGAGTTTTTTCACAGACTGTTTTCAATAGGTACGCTTTCAAATGTAAAACAAGGTAAAGGCTGCTGACAGTTGTCATCAATGGAAGGAGATTCCCTCCCCCAATCAAATGAAGCTCTCCAAGAGTTAATTACATTGCTAATGGGATCAAAGACAAAGTAGCATTCAAAAGTGACAAAGTAACCACCACGATACAGAACATGTAAACAGCCCGCGTTGCCCGTTTTACTTGTGGCAAACTGGCAGATAGGCTAGTGATATTTGCTAGTGTTATGAATCTAATGGTTTTTATTTACTTTAAGCCAAGGAACCTACGCTCCCACAGGTGAGCTAATTCCACAGAGCAAGACAGCCAAATACTTAGTTCCAATAGAGACTTTTCACATGTGTGAATACTTAACAGAAAATGTTGATACATTAAAGCTATTACGGGCATATAGATAGTCAGGAATAAGGTTCTGACAGCATTAAAGACATGTCAGAATTAAAGGGCACTGTAGCCTGTAAGCATACGGCAGTTTGCTTTGCAAGCTAGTAAGATACGTGATTTCAGAACTGTAATTTTGAACTTCAGTGCCCAAACCCTTAGCTAAACATAAGCACTGCAAAAAATCACATTGTATGCAAAAAGACCACTACAGCCCCCGCCCCCCCCCGAAGCCAGCAAGCAAGGTGGTAATGCCCACACAGGAGCCACACACCCCATAGAACAGCAGTGATTCCAAACATAAGACTGAAGTGGCCTCAGTATCATCACAAGCAAAAAGCATGGTTCCTCAGGGTGAAGGTTAGGTTACTGAGCAAGCACCCCTCAGAAGTATGTGGGGCAACTTCATGCTTCACAAGACTCCAATGACCATTTAGAGAGATGCTAGGATGCTTTCTGAGACAGCAGCTGTTGACATTAACAACAAAACATAAAAACCCAACATACAAAATACCAGCTGGTAATCCCAAATTGCTGTTACAGGAGATAATTGCTAAAGAGATCCTTAGTCATCTTTATGTAGAAACTTCATGCCCAAACCAATTATCTGCCAACATGCCTTGTTTAGCTGAAAACAACAAACCTGAAGAAACCGCAGTTTTCTGAAGCTACCTCCCTGAACTTCTTTGAAGAATGTTTTTGTAGGAAGGATAATGGAGGATTTTTCAGTACAGTAAGGATTGCTGTTCCCATAGATTCACAACATTAGCAACTTAATACACCATGCATTATTATTTAAGAACTTTTAGCACAATTATTAATTGCATTTTACAGAATGTTAAAAAATAATCAGGAATATGTTATATTTGGCAGTTCTTATTAAGTTAAATGCAATTATGATTTACCCACCTTACAGTTAATGGCAAAATAAGACTTTGACTGAACTGAATGTAGCTTATTCAGCCAACAGGCCCACAATTTTATGTTTCAGATAGAAAAAAATCTCAAGTACCCTTCAGTCCCTTGTAATCAAAAGGGTTCCTCTGCTTTTCAGCAACCTTACTCACTTCAGTAAGATCAACAAGACTCAAAACTCTGTTAGATAACCACTTCCCTAAAGCCCAGTGGGGAAAGCTTTGGAAGGAGTTTACCCACTTTGATATTCTGGACTTGATAACAAGAAAAGCTTTGACTCTAGATTGCCAACATCAGAACTAGTGATATGCCATGTGCTGTGTTAAACTGCCAGCCTCACCACACCTAGAACCATGCAACCAATCTAAGACTGCAATAAAAAGAAAAAAACCAAAAACCCAACCAAAACACAAAACCAAAAACTGTCCACAGAAACTCAAACAACACAGAGAAAGAAGATTAAAGAACAGCAATAAATTAAAAAAAAAAGTTATTTAAGCTTTGTCTTTGCATATCAATTTAAGTTACAAACTCAAGGCCAAAGCCCACAATACTACTATTTCCTCAGGGAAAATTACTTGGGCAACCTGTTCCCATCTCACCGTTTTCCTCTCCCTGCCAGGGGACACATATTAAGGTTTGCTCCTCCTCAGACTATTTCATCCATTTCCCAGGGCAGTTCAACAGTAACCTCTCCAGACCGGATTACAAGCATTTACCAGCTAAACATCACCACTGGGGCTACTGGAGTTAACAAAAAACCTTCTGAAGACCAAACCAAGCTCAGACTAGAAAGCTGATAGTGAAAGCCACCAAGCCAAAAAGCAACACACGACATTTTCATAAGTAAAATATCCTCACATTCTACAAACCAATTCTGTAACACATACCTTCAGCTCCCACATAACTCCAAAGTCTTAATTTCAGCAAGAACAGGCTGCTAATGGGCTGTTGTCTTTGATCCCACTCCTCTCTAACCTTGGGCCAGATCCACAGCTGGTACAAATCAATCTCATCACTAAATTCATTTCTGCCAGCTGAGGAAGGGGCCTCTTTCTGCCCTGTAGTTTGGAGTACACTCCACTTATTCTATCATTTCTCATCTCACATGCAGCAGAACTAGCCCAGAAATAGTTATGTTTCTGATAGACAGCTACTCTCCTTACTTTAAATGGCACCTGACTTTGCACATTTGCCTGTTGAACTCTTGACAATAAAAACAATTTAAATATCTGTGACCATATATTAAATAGTTATCGAAATCAGATGCAAGTTTTGAGTATGACAAGTAGGGGTTTATTACTTCAGTCTAAGGGTATTCTTACACTTATTTCTCTCCAGAGATGGACTCAAGATAATTGGCCAATTTAACACCAGTCTTTCATTCTCCTTCATAAATAGGTGTGCACAAACTCGCTACTCATTTAAATCCCAGAACCCGTACAGACAGGCAGCTGACTACCCCAAAGCATGAAACTTCCCAAACCGTTCCTTTCCCAATCATGTTGCTTTGGGACTTGATGATCATATGAATCCTGTTGTATACAAAACTCATCTAAAAAGTGCAAGTACTATTTTAAGATCAGTATCTACCGATACTCATCTCACTAAATATACTACTTGCATTTCCCATGAGATGAGAACACAGTGAGGTATTTTCTGCAGCAGGATTCTGGAAGGCTCTTTGTCTCTGATGTTAAAACGCAACTGTCTAAATAAATATTCTGTACAAAGTGAGATTTTTACTGTAACTTTATACTACACATAAATAACTACATTAAAAGAATTAATGCATGAATGGAGCTTTTCTACATCATTTTGATCATCCTTCTGAAATTCAAACTCATAAGCTATGCATGCATGTTTTGCAAATTAAGCAAAATTTCTTGTCACCTGTGAAGCATTAAGAGTGATTTCAAATCACCAGAATAACAATAGTTGACAGTTATGTAGCTTGAATGGCTCAGGTCCAAGTTGAAATGTTTTCTCACTTACAGTTTCAGAATTAAGAACTTTTGGGGGACTTTTATATAAGCATTTTACTATAAAGCTAAACCACTAAGGCCGAGGGCAAAAGAAAAAACAAACTTTCTTACAGTAATGAAAGTATTTTACTGAAATAAATGTGCCTTACATTCTACAGTAAATTATTCCAAGAATCTTAACGTTCTTAACAAATACTCTTTAAATACTTCACAATATTCCTTTCAGTCTCATCTCTGTACTTTCTAACTCTTAAATGAATTTGTTAGTTGTCAGAAATGTATGAATAGTATTGATAAGAACAAAAGTAGCAGTCTAGAGACAAAACTGAACAACTGTTCCCTTTTAGTGCCTTTTTTCCAAGAACCAATAACTTTTTTGAACTTTCACCACTGAGATCCTGGTATTTTTCCATGCTGCCATGCCGCATGGAAGAGCTTCATTTTAATTAAGAAAAAATGCCTCTATCCATTTTGAGTGAAAGAACTATTTTTCTGTGTTAGTAAGCACACAAGTATGTTTCCTTTGAATAACTGGAGCAGGTGTAGTCTGGAAGATAAAAACCTACCATAGGCATATGTCTCAGTAAGTAGTTGTGCCCACCTGCCTCGGGAAGGTACTGGTTCTGTTACTGTATGAATACATGGAAATTATGCACTAAATACACAAAATATGCTTCTTTCCCTGAACTTGGAAATTGTATCCTAAGAATGTGCTGTGTGAGGGTGCAGAGATAACTAAACTGCACAAGTTAAATGTTAGGTTAGATATTTGCATTTTTCTGAATGGGTAAAACCACCTGAGTTACCATAGGCATAGACACTGTAGCACAAGGCGTAAAAGGGCTGAAGAAGTGCAAAAAGTTTGCAAAAGGCTTTAAAAACACAGAAGCAATATGGAACGAGCCACAGAAATTTTGTCAGGCATTGACACTGACACAAGGGATTGAGAAAAGAGTATATTTTAAAAAAGAAATGATCTAATGATGACTTCTTCTGTGAATGCTCCCCCACTTCAGGACTACAGCCTGAGTCTGTAACTGCTGTACTGAAGTACTGTAGTAACAACACAGTGGCAAGCAAAGAGCATTAACACATCGTTACGAATATGCACAAAGCAGAAAAAGTGTTGTGTGATCAAAGGCAGTTGGATAATGCAAATGCAAACTAAATACTAGATTTTTAATGTGAATTCTGAGCATTTTCTGAGAGTGCTCATCAACGATTACATTAGTAGCATTTTGACTATTTGAGCATGAAATCACATTCAGTGTAGTTGGCTGCTTCAGTGTATTCTTTGGTAATTACTGATTTTAACCCAAATGCTAGCTTTCTGAAATAGGTATAACTCAGCTGCAAGACAATGACATCTTTATTTAAAATATCATACTTGTATGAATACAACATATCTTCCAAGAGCTCTACAAATAATCAGCAACACACTGTCAGACTGAACACAGCTGGCGTTGTTTATGTTCTCCATCTCTGTGTACACATATAGGACACTTGGGCCTTTGAGCTCTATTTTCCTTTATCTATATAAGATCAAAACTCAGGTGAGTACCTGTAACAGTTTGACTCCAAGAAAACAGTAGAATTAAGTGTCATATCAGGTAAACTTGGGGTCAGACTGGCTAAATTGGGGAGGTTAAGGAGGTGTGTTTGCTAAACAGAACCAAAGGTATTATAACAAGGTACTGCTTAAAGCAGCTGTAATGCTTCTCTGCTGAATGAGATGTTTCTATCCTGCCTTCCACTGAGGCCAGCTAATCCTGTGAGTGATACAAAACATGTCACAGAAGAACCTGGAACCTGTGTTTCATTGGTAACAGCGACAATGACCTTGCCAACTCCTAACAAAACAATTTTCTATTGCTCTGATATAATGGTGAAAACTGAGCTGTTATGCCTGTTTCCTGTTTGTAGGAAAAGTCAGTTGCTATAACATGCAACTAGATTGCTCTCATACTTAAAAATCAACAAATCACGTATACTATGGAAGCTGCTGAGAAAAAAATAGCTGCAGAGGCTGATGTCACATCTCAAAATTTCATGCAGATGTATTATTACTTTACTTATATTTGCCTAATTCTTTCTAAACAGGAGAGGTTTAATCCTAACATTTAACATAGCATGTTTTGAAATATATGTATTCAGGTTTTCTGTAACCAACTAATGAGAAGATTCTTTCTGCTTCTTTTTATTCCAGAGCCTCATTTCACCATACTAAGGGAACCTAGTTTATAGCTCGTGATTTCTTTTATCTAGAGAACTTAACAGTTATCAAAGTACCAAGTAAACGCTTCTGGTATATGTGAGAGACATATATGCTGCTGTGTGTGCTTTACAAGTACTATAAATTTCTTTTCAAGATCTGTCACAAAAGAATTCATCCATTTTGGTAATTACTCAACCATTGAGCAGGTTCTACTTGGCAGACTACTTAGCACCAGATTCTACTTTTTTAAATACTTCCTTCTCTATGTAATTGATGGAGGCAGCTGTGTGTAGTCTTAAGCCCGATTTACTCTTTGGTACCTTATTCTTGCTTAGTGAGTACTATTACTTAAATGTAAAGCAGGGCTTTTTGTAAGAGCACAGAGACTCAGATTTTCTAAGGTGGTCTCAGTACACTATTGTGTAATTGACATCTTCAATTTCACATCAGTGAGATTGATCTGATTGTAAGCATTCAGTTCCCTAAGAAACGTGCCCTATTACATGTTTTCTCTGTTGCTGAGACTCCTTTTCCTGGCTGCTTTGGAATTATGTATCCCTAGATAAGTTCTTGGCTCCTAAGACATTTTCTGTTTTATTGAGGATCCCAAGACCATAGCACAGACGTGTTGTCCAAAAATGTTGTTGCACTTTGAGTGGCCCAAAGGCAAACTTTAGCCTAATGAGGTTAATTTCCCTAGGCTCCCCTTACTGGCTTCTTCAAAGGAAACTCTCTGCTGAGAAGCTTTGGGATAGCTAGGCTAAATTTGGCTTGTATAGAAATACCACCCTTATTTAGTTACTACCTTAATTGACTTATACATCTGGTCTCTTGGACTCCAAACAAAACATTAAATCATTTGATTCACTACAGCCCACATT
Organism: Harpia harpyja; assembly: GCF_026419915.1. Classification (NCBI taxonomy): domain Eukaryota; kingdom Metazoa; phylum Chordata; class Aves; order Accipitriformes; family Accipitridae; genus Harpia; species Harpia harpyja. Next base: position 32,415,576 of record NC_068947.1, read on the forward strand.
TTCCTCCATCATGAAAAAGCTGCTGTAGATTTTTCAGAGCTGCTTAAGTCCTGAAACTGTAGCTTCAAATTTTATTCTCTTGCTTATCTTCATTGTCATGAGCTGCTGTCTCTGTGAGAACGAGGTACTGAAAAGCATTCTCGCACCACAGGAGAGAACATGCTGCTATATATATGCCCTAGATTACTTAGAAATTTTACTTTTACGTAGAACCTGTGTCAAAACAGTTTTATCAATAAAGAAATGCTTAAGCTAATCCAGAATCATATTCGCTTTCTACTTCTGCTGCAATGTCCAAAAGACCACATATGCCCAGATATTTCTGGATTGACCCTATTTCCCTAGCTGCTCATAACATATGGCAACACTGTCAGTAACCATCATAAAATATATCTAGAGCCAAAGACATGTACAAGAGCATACCCATATATAGACTTTGCACTATATACTGACATATCAATATATCATTTTTTTTTAGTAACACCATGTTCTCATAAGCTTAGAACTACAAGACAAGAATCTGCAAAACTACTAATTTTGTGTGTGGCTTTTGCAAATTCTCATACACACTTTGTCTATCATTGACTTCATCCATGAAATAAAGACAGCAAACAGTACTACTTATAGCACCTGGTAGTGATGTGAAGAAAATGGATCAATTAATGTCTTTAGATACTGCAATTGCTGCAACCTTGCTAGATTATATTTCTTGGGCTGGGGCTACTTCAGAAACAAAATGCTTTTGATAAAATACCATCCTAAAAGGTTGAATCCCAGGATGAACTAACTCTTCAAATCGCCTTTTGATGCAGCGCTGTTAGGTGACCCTCGATGATTCCTGTAGTTAAATTAAGTAGTGACAATGAGTTAGAAAGGGAAAATTGGTTCATTCTGATGATACACATTTTCACAGAGTAGAAGGTGCTGCAGCTGCAGCAAGAAAGGGGGAGAACTTCCCAAAGAATCTGTCAGAAAACAAATCAATAGTGTTTGTTGTTGTCCAGCTACAGCATGAATCTCCCAAAAGTAAGATATAGTATAGGCCAAAGAATCTACAGCAGCAGAATGATGGATAGTACTTACAAAGTATGATAATAGATTGAACATATATCAAAAGCCAGAGATGTAACCTTACCAGACTCACAGTTTAAGATTTTAATATTTAAGATTAAAAAAAAAAAAAAAGGTGTGAACTTTATAATCGGGGTGGGATAAAATACCTGTCAAAGATTTGCTTTGGCACCTGCCTCATCATTTTCGTATTTCTCTAACAGTTCATATGAAAAGGGTTTCTGAAAAACAGCAGACGCTCCTGGGAGACAATTTGACAAAACAGGCTAAAGTCTGCATCCACCAGCACAATAGCATCATTGCTTCTCAGTCTACAATTTCCACATTATCTGGGAGGTGCTTATGTACACAGACTATCAGATGTCCAATTAAAGCTTAAAGGTACTGCGTATAAAATGCAAACTAAAATGTTTACAGTCATTAAAAAGAAGACATTAATGTCATAGTGTTATATGAAACTAAGCAGGCTTTGCTAAAAAAACCAAACACTACTATTCAGGGCCATGTGATTTTTAAATCAAATATTGGATATAAAACCATTAGTAGCTGACATGTAAAACTGTAATATTCCCAAAGGTCTTTAAGAAAAAAGAAAAGCTAAGTCAGTGAAACTTTGTTTTCAAGGTAACATGCAGTTAGATTCTTTTTATGTTGCTGAACACACACAAAAAAAGAAAAAAGTATCTTTATTGGTACCTGAACATTAATAAATCACATCAACAGATGTTAAAGCAACCAGAAATTGATTGTGAGAAAAATATTATCTTTGGATATTGTTGTAAAGGGACAACTGGTGTTAAGAAAGAAATAGAGTATTTCTGTAAAATTATATTGAAAGCACTAGAAACAACAAAAAAATTGGAATATTGGAATATATAAGTATTAGTTTGTGGTTTTGTTGCTTTGTTTTGTGTTTTTTTCTTTTTAATGAAGACAAACACATAGAGTGCATAGTGGACAGAGTAAGTTAAAAAGACATTCTTTTAAGCAATATCTAAAACACCAAGTCTTAAACTAACATCTTGTTACAATGTCCTGTAACCTACTCTGGTTTTATTCCTAATGTTACGTGTTGGCTTCTCTTTACACAAAACAGTAGTCTTTCTCCATTAACAATACCCAGGCCCCATCTGTTTCTTATTAAATACCTTACTTTTTCTGTAGTGCATTGTGTTTCTGTCGCAGAAATCTCTCTGAGAAAAATGGATTTCATAACTAAGGATTTAGGTAAATTCTGGAAGCCTCCTCAGCTCTGACTCAGCACATAGGAGAAGGGTCAGCATCTGGGGGACATTTCTTCCTCACTGACTCTTTCTGCTTAGAGTGTCCACATGCCTCCTCATCCTGCGCTGGTGAAAGATACCCAAGGTAGCCCCAAAACGTGAAGGGGCTTTCTCTGCACACTGTGTGACAGCCAAGAATTGTTTGGGAAGAGCAAGAATGAAGGGACGAAAGAGAGTAAGACCTCGAAAAGTTAGCTCCCTTCAGCAAAACCTGTTAAGGAGAAAATGCAAATAAAAATGCAGGGAGCAAAAGCAAGTCCATTTTCTGGACTGCAATATGTCAGAAGAAACATTCCACAGGGGTAGTTTCCCAGCCTGACAATTCAGTCCATTGGGTAGGCTGTAACATATAAAAACCTTGATGAAAGGCAGTGTAATTGAGAGTAGCGAACTGATTGATTCTGAACATATGTAAAAGAATAGTAAATAAATGTATTTTTCTGCAGCAGCTACTTTTTTCAGCTCATTACAGACAGATTTTTCACACAAAGATTTACTGCACAGTATTACTCCAGATTTAAATTTGTGTAGATTTTTTAAATTCATGCCATTTTCACATTAATTACTCAAATACACTTTTAGTATGTTATGAGTGGTCAGTGCCTTCCTCCACTCAAGTATGTGGTTCACAAATGAAAAAGGCTTTTGTTTATTTTGCACAAATTCCTACCGAGCCCTGCAGCATGGAGTTTCTCAGAGACACTAAGATCGTACATGTCGCATGAAAACAGGAGGTTGGATAGGAGAGAAAGACCCTACGAGCACCCTTTCTACAGGAAAATTGGTGCCAAGGACAGAGGTTTGTGCTACAAATAGACAGAAAGGGAGAGGAAGGAATTAAAAATATGCATGTGTCTTTAAAGATACTAAAAATATCCAATGTGAGAAATAGGCTTCACTACTCTTGCTGTATGTGAATTCCAAAATTTTTTGTTTTGTTTTGTTTTTGTTTTATATCATATTCAATCTTGAGTAAAAACACACTGATATTCCAAGCACTCTGCAGGGCACAAATCACGTTTCATGGCATTTTGCCTTAGTTGTCTTTGTATCACAGAAAAAACATATGATGTTGTATCACAGTACCAAGGAAAACTAGTTATGGCAAAGAAATGATCTCATGCATTCTTTCATTGTCTAAGAAGTAATCCTGATTTTTATAAATATATTCCTTGTAAATATAGGCAATACACTTCTGAAGAACAAACTCGGCATATGCATTGTTAAATCTACATTCATTCATATTTGCATAAAGTTTCTTTAGGTAGTATGTGACTAGTCCCTGAACTAACATACTATAGTTTTTGGTGCCTAATTAGATTGCAAACTTTTAAAGAGGAAGAGAACAGTTGAAATACTTATCATTTATTACATGCAAGAACGCAAATATGGGTAATTATACAAAGAACAGCTATTCCCTAATCATTTGTGAACAAACCCATTTTAAATGGGTGTTTGTAAAAAGCAAGTAAATCATATCACTTACGGGGCCACTGAACAAACAGCCATTTAGAAAATAAACTCAAGCTCACAAGCTCTTCTTCAGGATTCGTACCAACCGTTGTCTTGATTTCGCTCTCTTGTGGTTTTGGAATAGAGAAAGAAAGATATGCAGCATTATAAACCTCTTCCACTTTTGGAAGAGTCTTCTCTGATTTGGCGTTTTTATAGCCCAATACAAAAATCCAAAGAACGTCCAGGAAACATAAAGTACATATTACTGTGGAGGTGCTCTATATAGAGCAAGCTTCACGTTTATTATTTTGTTTCACTATTTTTCCTACGTGCATCCTTTCACAATACAGAAATACCTTCTGGCTGACACTGAGTTCTGTTTCTAAAAAAACACATACACATTATCTTGACTTGACTGTAGTATCTTCACTCATTAATCCCTCACATAGAAATAAGTATTTCTATGAGCATTCATCACCATAAGAATTTCTTTTTCATCTGTAACAATAGGATCAGATTTATAACATCAATAGTCCAGCATCATACCATTATAAAGCAATAATTTCACTGAAGGACAGACCTGAAGCGCAACAGTGATGAATCAGGCAACCATTCATTTTTAAGGATGTACAAATAACAAACCAAACAAATGGAACATCAGAAAAATATTTATGACCTTTGTTAGAATAAATAAAAATAAAATGAACTAATAACTAAATTTATACTTGTTTTCTGGAAAACTGTTGTATAGAAAAAACATAAAGCCTTCTTTATAAGCAAAGACAAAGGACTTTTTGACTTAAGAAACTCTTGAGGGTGCCAATGGATTCCTATGTCTGGCTCTCTCTTGAAGCTTTGAGACAGGTATGCACAAGCATCATCACCTACAGTATCTGTGTAAACAAAATAGCCCCCTGTAGAACAACGTATATGCAACTCATGATACAGAAATGAAGACTTTCATAAAAAAATAAAAATTAAAAGGAAAGCTTTTTATTTTGGCTAAAACGTCTCTCTCAGCCAATACAAGTAGCCCTGAAACGCTGCTGTGTTCTAACTTGATCGTACGCAGTGGTAGCCAGATTTTCCGATGCTTCAACCTGCAACGCAAAATCTTCATCTTGCTGAAAATTCAGTAGGTACTTCAGAGAGCCACATAAAGTAACTCTGATGGTGGAAATACTAGTCAAGGCCCCAGTTCTCCAAGAAGTCAGAAATAAAATCTCAAGAATTTGAGACTCTGCAACAGCAGTAGCAGGTTGCTCATTTCCATGGGAAAGCTGGTTGCCCAGGTCTCACTGCCTGCCACATGGGTTGGCAACACTCACACAAGGTACCGGAAAAGATGCAATAGATTGGAAAAGCTTGAAAAAGCTTAAAAAATCACAACTGGGGCACCAGAAAAGTATGCGATAAAGAAGGCGGCATGAGGATAAGGCAGAAGTGAAATGAACACAGGAGACGAAGGGATTAAGATACTCCCAAGTACATGCCCAGGCAACACAGCACTGCTGTAGTCCCAATTGCTATTCCCTGGAGGGATAGGGAGGAACTGAGGGTCCTTGTCTCCTTTCCCTTTGCTGGCTGTGGGAAAGTAGCCTGACAGTGGGACTTCAGATTCACAAGAAGAGGGCAAAGCTTGTCAAAAGGAAAGCATCCCTTGAAGAGAAAAAGGAAATATATTAAGTGCCGTGATTCAGAGACGTTTTTCCCCTATTAGCAAGCAATGCATCTGTGTCTCATGTAGCTGCCCATGTCTTGCGGTTTCATTAGCAGTGGGACACAAGACAGTGTCCCAGTTACAGCTCCAGGCCCTGCAGATAAGCAATGACTATTTGAATCTTCCTTGTGTTGGGCAACAGCCTGAAAATGGAGGAGCTGAGTGCAAGTGCAAGGCTGTAAGATCACCGTAAGAAGAACGAGAGGGTTCTTTACTGTTCTTTTCTACATCTTGAGATTTTTTAATCCTGGTTTTAGACGTTTGGAGTTAGTAACGGTGCTCTTGGCAGGAAAGCAGACTTGGAGCACCATAAACTTCTTATCTAGGTACTGGGTGGTCCTCATGTTCCTGTTTGGATATTTGTGCCTAATGATTCCATATATCACCAAGCAAAGAGGCAGAGGGAGATGAATTATTGGGGAGCCTGACTACCTAAGATAAGGAGAAAAAAGAAGGGAATGCAGTCACTGAGGATTTTAGTAGACTTCATTTAGAGAATGGTGTTAACTCTTCCATTGTCCTTAGATGCTAGCTAAAATAAGGAGTTACAAATAAAAAAAAAATAAAGCTACTCTTTTAGGTGTTAGGAAATACATATAATGTTTTAAGACTTGACTACAGAGTGAATAAAAAGAAATTATCATCAAATACATTTAAAGGAGAATATACACAGGCTGGCTTTAACAGATGGTACAGGAAGGCCCACAAAGAGAAATGGGTATTTATATCTCAACATAACTAAGCTACAAAAAGAACTTTTGTTGTTGTTGTTGTTATTCAGAAATAATAAATGAAAAATAAAGTTTCTAAAAATTTATACTTAAAGAATTTTACACAAAAATAGAACAAATAGGAGCACACAAATTATGCTTTTTTCTCTTCATATAAGTACTTCAAAACCATTTAAGGGCTCTCTTGAAATTGTGGAGTGTCTTACAGAAATTGTAATCTCACAGCAGCTTCATTGACTATCGTATGGTACACTGTATATTGAAACTCAGTTCAATTCCATTCAACTTTATTAAAGGTCAAAAGTCCTGCAGCACCAAATGTTCCAAATTTTAATTACTCTGCAATCCTTATGCTTTTATGAATCAATGTCATCTCACTTCAGTTTCTGCCGTAAAATCTTACTGAGGCAATTTTAAAATAAACCAGTTCATTTTATCCTCATAACTTAGACAAATTAAAGTTCTAAGTAAATTTATTTCTCGACATTAGAGGTCATTTCCTAGATCCTACAGACAGTGTGATGAAAGTGGGACACTGAAGTTAATAGTACAGACCGAGTAGTTTGCAGGACTGCTGTGGTTTAACCCCAGCCGGCAACTAAGCACCACGCAGCCGCTCGCTCACTCGCTTGCTCCCCGTGAGGGGAGCCAAAAACAGCACAATGGGAAATTACAACTTAGTTAAATGGTAAACAGCAGAAGTAGTTTGTTTTATGCCCTTCTAGATTCTCTTCTCTTCTCCTTCTTATCTTTCTTTTCCTTTTCCTTTACTTTCCTTCAGCCTTCTGCTATTTAACTCACTTTTTTGTTTGCTTCTAATTCTCTCTTCTTTTTCTCCCTTTTAAAATCTCTCTCCTTGTCCTCTTAATCTCTCTTTCCACCATTCTTCTGCGTTCCTTATCAGCCAAATCTACTCAAGGAGAAAAAAAGTGTCCAGCATCTAAAGGCAACTACCTTTTCTGTTCATAGTTCTTTTTAGATACCAAGTTACTTGACGTTAAAATGTCTGTGATAAAACACTATCCTCTAAGACAGTATTGTGTGAAACAAGACTTCTTACAAGAAATACAACTACCTGAAAGCAGAAAAAAAACTACTTAGAAAGCGCTCTCAAGGTTAGGAAAGGCCATATTAAACCTTTCTGGTTACACTTTGACACCAAAGATCACTAAATGGTTTTGGGTTGGGATTCTGTTTAAAGCTTCCAGTGAAACTTGTAGTACAAGACAATAACATTAATAGGCAAACTTGCACATTTTGATTATTTGATAGATGTCAGGGTTAAATACTGTAACAAAAGAGCAAATTTGAACATCAAAGACTACTCTGTGGCAGTTCAAGAAGAACAAATTTTTTCTTCTTTTCTGTAAGACAAGGAACTTGCTGGTTCCTTTAAAAGAACACTTACTTTTAGCAATCTAAAGCAGGGGTACTCAACCTTACACTTTTTTACATCAAGCCAGGAGAGTTCATCTGGGTGGAGAAATTAATCTCTTGCCCATGGCGTGCTCGCAGCAGCTATTTGTCTGGAGAGCCCAGCGGTCACCGAGAGATGGGCACACGGCCAGTGACATGCCTGGGCAGTGTCGCGTTAGGGCTAATGGCTCCCCGGTAAGATGGTGACTGCAGAGCAATCCATCGGCCCAAAACCTTGCGGCCCACCTCATTCTAAAAAATCCTCCTGGAAAAAGCACGTCCGTGATCATTGCAGCACACGACGCCACTGGATCGCAGCGACTGCTGGGGCGGCAGCACGCTGCCCTTTCCTGCCCTCTGTCCCGCCGCCCCCTCACCTCCGGGCTGGGTGAGAGCCGGGCACGCCTTGGGCCGGACCCACACCTTTGGTCTCTGCACCCACCACAAAGCCAGCGCTTCTGACCTACAGGTGCCGGAGCTGCGGTGCCGGCAGAGGATGCTCCTCTCTGCCCGGTGGGGCAGGAGGTGTGGGGACGGGACGGGCAGGGACGGGCCGCTCCAGAGGGTCTCAGGGAGGGCGGGCGTTTCACCTCCTCCCAGGCGTGAGCGGCGGGTACGTACTGGGCTCGCGGTGCTAACCTATGGACCTGGCTCTGGTTTGGAGTCGGAGATGACTTTTTTGTGGAAACAGCAGATAGTCGTAACGTGTTCTTAACACTGTAAACAAAGATTTTTTTTAAAAAGCATTTCAGTCAGAAGATACTCCTCCGAACTTCTTTCAATATTGGCTTTGATCCTGTTCTTTTCAAGCATATTTGTATTTGAGGCAGCAATGTTACTGTTAAGTCCATATTTTTTTCATGGATTTGCAAAGTTAAAGCCACATACCAGATTTCTTTTTCTTCTTACAAAAACTATGTGAAGGACGTATGTATCTGATGATAGTCAAATATAAACCGTGGAATAACTTGCAATATTTAACCCCAATGCACACTTCAACTTGTCTAAATCACTACGGGTCTGAGGAAACTTGGAAGGAAACAGCTAGATTTCACATTAACAGGATTAGCACAGTGTTTCTTTATCAATGGAAGATATGTAAAAATTACGAGCATCAAATACCATAATAAATTCACAACCTATCAACTGATGAATGAACAGCAATACAACATTTTTAGCAGAAAATAAGTAAAGAATTTCAGCATGTTTACTCTACCTAGAAAACACTGGAGTAGGACTAACTGAGAAATGGCTACTACGTTGCTGATGGGCTTTTAGCACCATAACAGCAGATTGTTAAAGCTTTTACAGTAAAATAGCTCTGTATGTACCCTCATTAAATGTTAGACTGATGACTCAGCATTAGCTGAGTCATATAGAAATACCAAACTGGCTGCAGGTACCAGTGTGAACCCTGAAGAAAGCAAAATATTTTAAAATCAAAAAGTAAATTATAAGTATCATTTTAAGGAAATTCCTTAGCCACTGGAAGCTTATGTGAATAGTGAAAGTAATTAGAGGAAATTATTTCTATTACTTTTTACCACACACGTTACAGGAATCCTAAAGCTTTCTGTCCCAATAAATCCCTCAAGGGATTGAAAGTTGTAATTACTTCTAAATAAATCTGAAAAATTAAATACATTTACTGTCCAGACAAAAAAAGGTGCTTATTTTGGTAGGCTTTTTTCTGTAGGGGGACAGCAGTAGAAAATGATTTACCAATATTTTTTGCTATTTTATATATGTATATACACATTTACTTTTTAAAAGTGAAAATTTGAACATAATAAATAAATTATTTTTATACAATAATTTATGTATCACTAGATTAGATTAACAAATACACTGAAATTTTTCTTACCTTTCCTAATTCACTGTATTCTATGAATAGCTTGATAGTTCTGAAATCCAGAAGAATATCACATATATGCTGACTTTTGGGGGGGGTTGCTAGTTCTAGTTGCTAGATTTTTTGCTAAGAAAACCTTGATAACCTTATTATCTTTCTTCTCCTGAACCTGCATATTCTATGTTCAGGTTGTGTATAATTTAGGGACAAAACTCAGAAACTGTACTTTTGAACAAGACATGAAGAATATAGTAATTACAAAATAAGACCATAATAAGGATAAAATTTTTATAAGAAGCTATCATTACTATGCAAAATATTTATAATATTTACTACCTTAATATTAGCTCTATGCTCTATTCAGAGACCTTTAGTGTGGAATAAGCATTTTACTTTTACCCTCTTTTTCTATCAGTTCGAGTTGTAAAATGTTTCGAACATTGAAGTCAATGTTCACAAATACACAACACATTCTGCTCTAGAGTGACAGTCTGAATCCTGAAACTGTGTGGTTTGCCTTCTTGATCATCCTTTTGCCTACGTAAATTTCCTCCAAAGGAACGAGGCCCGCACACATGCGTACTGTTAGCCCCCAGGATGCATGCATGCCGTATATATTCTAAGCTTCAGAAGTAAAAGTTTGAAGTAAATGTCAGTCCTTTCTCAAGAGTCAGTCCTACTGCAAGGCCTTCTCTTTCAGATGTTTCCCTAGCACACAATTTCTGTTAAAAATACTAAAACTCCATTAAAATCAGTTCTTCACAAAACCCAAGTAAACTATAGGAAATTTTTACAATCATCCTGGTTCAGCAAGAGTATATTTTGTCCCTGCGTGCTCGAGTGAGAAAGCTATAGAGCTTTTAGGAAGTGTATGTGTGTGTATATTACATACACATATGTATGTATGCATATGTGTATACATACATACATACATTTCAACATACAAAGAATCAGCAAGAACAGGTATCACTCTTCTTTACTAGTGATATATTAGTGACATTCCTAATAATAACTATGGTTAAACGAAGACTACAGCATTTGATATTCCTAGTGACAACTATAGTAAATAAGACAATGATGCTGATCTCCAGCTTTTTGCCTGAAATGCAAAATTAATTGAACAATAGAAAGAATAGTTTTAACACCTTGTAAAATCTTAATACTTCATAATTCTATTTCTACCAAAAATATGAAAGACACACGTCTGCTCCAGCGATTCACTCTGTGACAACTTTAAATTCTGATCTTTACATATGACATCCAAAACTTGCCCATGAAATTACAGTTTTATTCTCTATAAAATGAGAAAATATATTTTATTCACAGAGTAAGCAAACTATTTTGATTAAAATTTCCTAAAAAAGAAAATTACATATAATGCAGCAATAAATATACAAAGTTATAAATGTCGGAAAATATGCTTGTATAGTCTTCAATGTAAACGTTGTATGCAGTATACAACAATTAATAATAACCATGGTATTACTCTATAATACAGTTTTTCTGAGGGATAGTAAGACACTCTTAATACATTGCCACTTCACTATTAAAATAACAATGAGATTTTTCTGTATTATTTCCCATGATGATAAGCCTGTGCTGTTCCTCCCCCACCCCACCCAGATACTGTTATAATGAAAAGTACAGATGCATATGGGAATAAATCCCCTTATTTTCCTTCCATACTATTTTTTATTGCAGTGGTTGTATTTGTCAGAAATTATTATTTGTCCCCACTCTCCCCAAATCTGATTTTTGCTCATTTGAGCTGTGGTAGAGCAGAACTAGGCTACAACTTTCCCAGCTCCAAGACGCTTATATGGGAAAAAAAAGAACAAAGTTTCATCCAAGGAGGTGTAAGCTCAAATAAAGCAAACACCACTCATAGAAATGAGAGTTTTGTTGTGGTCCTTGCTGGACCACTTCAGTCCTGCGCTTGAGACGCATGGCTAGAACTTGGATCACGACAGTTTTTCTGGGCAATTCATTGTGCCTTTTAATATACCATAATCAATCATGTTTGGAGAAGCATCACAAAGAATCTAAAGAAATGCAGTTATACTATCTTTTAAAAGACCACTTGGAACAAAAGTATTTTGAAATCTCTCTATATTGTAAATACAAAATACTTTTAAAGCATTGCTAAACTGCTACATCTGAATGCTTTAGTGAAAATTCCTGTTAAGAGATGCAAAAACCAGCTATGTCCCCTTTCATTTAAAGTCATATTTTTTTGCTTTGGTTATGCAATTTAAGTGTAACCCAATTAAATGAACATATATATTACACAATCAAAAGCCTTTTTGGAGTCTTTTTTATTAGTATTTTAACTATGATGTGCAAAAATAAACCAGCAAAAGAACATCTTCGAATACTATGTCAACTGTCAGGCAAATATACAATGTTAGTAGCAACCAACAAAGAATCCATCAACTACAATTACACATCATTTTGGCTTTCTCCTTTCTCAGAAAGGAGCTATCTACTTCTTACAGAATCCAACTCTGCATGATATCTGCATTCTGCTACTAGACAAATTTTGACATCATGGATAGCAAAGCCAAATAGTATACAATGTGAATGGCATTCCTGTAAAATCTCTACTGTTGCTCTTAGTTGCTAATATTTAAATAAAAGGAACATTAAAGTCTGATCCAAACACCTTATCTTAATTTCAAGGAGAGTTGATTCTGATCCACAACTTTTAACACATTCCACAGCTGATCTCTCTAAGCAATTAAGTATCACAATTTCAATATGATATAAAAACTAATTTACATCCCTGTTTTCCCTTTAACTAAATATTAGCAATTTGCTAATATGCTGGATTGACAGCCCCCCTGTCCTGAGAGAAGAAAGCAAGCAATTTGAATCCACAAGGTCTGACAGCTAATGACAGATGACATTCAATGATCTGTTATAGTTGCAAAACAATTTTCAAAAGATGTGGTGCTCTTCAACTCCTGCATCTTTTTGTAATTTACGCATCGTGGCTAAATGCCATCCCGAACTGATTAACTTCATTAATGCTTTTGTGAGACATTAATATCTATATCTCCATCTATTTCAGTTCTTTGTAGAAAAAAAATCAGAATAAATACTCAGAATCACAAACTTTCAAACACCTGAAAATCAATGAATCAAAAGTGAAAATACAGTATTTTTACTCTGGGAACTGTTTTGGTTTTTTTTTCATAAAAGATAGTACTTGAGAAGATACACAGATACATATTTTAGAAGACCTTTTTACTGCACAAGAAACATGCTGTGGAAAAGTTTCAATCAACGTATTTCAGGTTTTATTAGATTTGTGCCTCAGTTTCCATATCCATTAAATTAAAGGGCTCTTTTAGTCATAATTAGTTAATATGCTTAAATATTTATAAGCTGTAGGATGTTATTTTTGTGCATCACTTACGCACACATTAACAGCCTGCTAGTTTGGGCAGTGTATTTTTTAGATGTAAATTACTTGTGAGTGGACGAGGCAGTTCTCAGTTCCACTCAGTCCAGCGCCTCTTTCCTTAATGCTGCTGGTTTGGGGGACCAAGTGAGGTGGCAGATTTATTTATATGTATGTTCGTACTTTAGAAAAAACAAATACTACTCAAGCTGTAGATCAGCTTACAGGTAACATGACTGTCAAGATAATACCCACCCCAAGGATACCAACAGCCACCCCTCCAACTCCTGGTTATTTTAGGGACTTCCATCACATATATTTTCCAAGCAACCACATCACATTTAGCTGAATTAAACTGAAAACCTTCATTCCATTTTCAATACTCCTTCCCCTTTTTGTAAACTAGGTATTTCTAAAAAAAACACAGCAAATATTCACAGGCATAATGATAATAGTGTGTTGCCCATCATGGGCATGCTTATTTATAACTAGCTGGACAGGAGTAAAGAATAATGTCAGCAAGAACTGAGTTGCCCTTTAAATGAAAATAATCATCTGGCTATTTCAGTCAAGCAGCTGTGTATGCAGTAGGAAGTCTCACTCCCAAATGTTATCATGACTCATCTACTTTCCTTTTCTAATTTTCTGCTCTTTTCTCTTTTTAAGTACAGCATTGATAAACCCTGCACAAGCTGCAATGCTGCGTTAAGTCCTCCTTTCTAAATCTGTAGATTTTAAACTGCAGTTACCCATTTATATCCATAAAGTTACCCAGTATAATCACAGTGGTTGCAAGGTTCCTTCACACAACAGTAGACCTGTAAAATTCGCTACCTTTATGAATGCTAACATTTGAAATAGCGTGCAAAATGTTAAGACTCTAAATAGAAAAGGTGCATCTGACTGTAGCCTGGAACTCTTACAGCTCTCTGGAAACAGAGGAGTTAATCATCAGCCCAGGCAGTTCAGAAAGCTTGCAGTGAAATCCAGGACTGTACTGCAGATGTGTGGAGCATACAGAAGGTGTGGCCCGTGCTTTCTGCATGCATATTTAAATACCTAAAATTATATGGCCTTAAGGTTATTATTAAAGAATAACCTCCCAGAGAGGAAGAATTCCACAGCGAAATGAGGCCTAACATTTTTCTTTAAATAGAGAGCTGAGAAGAAGAGAAGGAAAAGCCCAGGTTACTCACGATTCTTTTCACCTCTCCACCTTGACCCCGCTTTTATTCTAGGCACGACGTCCGCAGCAGCAGTTATGTCTACTAGCCCAAGCAGCAGCAGCAGTGACAGCACGGCCATGCCAGGTAACAAAAAAAATAAATCACCTCTACCTGGAGTACTGATAAAGATGAATTAGAAGACTTTCTTTAGGAATGAATAATTGGAGCTAACAGCACTTACTCAGCAGAGGCAGAGGGAGATGTAAAATATTATTCCTACTAGAAATGTTTATTAAAAATTTCCATTGCATTGCTTATTTCCTTTATCCAGGGAATGCAAAAACAGAAGAGTTGTAAAGGCTTCCCCTAGCCAGGAGCCTCTGGCACTCAGAAGCCGAAAGAGATGTACTGGCAGCTTTCTGTGGTCCCTCAGAAGCCACCAGCTCCTCACCTGCCTCTGCCACCTCTCAGCCCTTCCCAATGTTTATCAACATTCCCCACAGCACCCTAGCAGGGGACACAGCCGGGCTGAAACTGGAGGAGTTTCTTCTCCTTCACTTGCATATTTCACTGCAGTTTCACCGAGCTGATGACAGGAACGTTTTAATGTTGACACTCAAAACTCATTACATTTATCAATGGGTGCAAACCCACAGTTTGTAAAGCTTCCTCCCTTACCCACAAAGGGGGGCAAGGGTAGAGAGGAAAAATAATGTACCTAGGATGAGAAAGAAAGGCTTAAAACCCCCTTTCTTTTAAACTGTTCAATAACGCTGTCTCTTATTCAGCATAAAGATCTTCTATTTCTAGGGAATATAACACAAACAATACCACCTCCCACCCAGGTTTCTGTCAGCAGACGCTGCATAAATGGAACAGTTCACTGACAGTAAGAGAAGCCCTGAGAATTTATGTATATAATCTGTGTTACGTAACAAACCTTCACCCTGCAGCCCAACAGCCTCTGGGCAGCCAGTGCCCAGTGCAAGCAGGCTCCAGTGCTTGCCGCATTAATAGCAGTATTGTTGGAAGCTATTTAACCCTGTGTCTATCAGTGCCCGGGAGCTAGATCACAAACTTCCCCGTGGCGATGGACACAGTCTCAAGGAAAAACTGTAACAAAAATTATCTGCTAACCTTTTCACCACAGTTATGAAATCATTCTGCACGACCTGTAGAGGCCCAGGAAAGCTTCATCCTGTGAGCTGAAAATCACTATAATAAGACCAGAGTGCTTTTCACTCATGGTGATGGAGGGCTTTAGTCTCGATGTAGTCTACATTTATAGTCAATAAAAGAAACTGCAAAATATCCAGTTCTTTAGCATCACAAGCATCAGCCTCAGGAATACTCACAATTGTTACTTACTTATACAAGAGTAAAACTTATTTTCTTAATAGAACAGCAATGAATTAGCATTCTACAAGCTGATCTTCTGCCTCTCACATTGCATATTGGCTGTTGTGTAGACACTATAGCTACAACTGAGCTGTAGAATTAAGGTTTTTTTTGAATAAAGTACCAGAATGAATTTCAATTACCAAGAAAGTAGAGACAAAGCAAACTATTTTAGTCTTAATAATGCATCTATTAAGTTATAGTGCTCACAGGCACTGCTCTTTATGAAATTTGAGCTCAAAATGATTAGTGCTATTGAAATACTCCACAGTGACCAGTTAAGGCATGACCATCTGAAGCCATTCATTTCTAGACATTCTCATGTCAGTGATGATAACTTTCCAAAAGAGGCCAGGAGCAATTTTGTCACCTAGAGCTGGCCAACTTCAGATGATCACAGAGATATTGTATCAGAAAGTTTTCCATGACTATTAAAGTAGTTATGCATGAGTCCTTTAAAAGGAACCCTCTGTTTCTTCATTTGGGCCAGTTGGAGAAAATGGGAAGGGAGATGCGCTCTTACTTCAATTTGGGCTAACTACGTTCAGTACAAAAAGTGAAGTATTTACAGCACAGGACAGAAAGAACCAGTGATCTGCCAAATCTCCCGCATGTTACACATTACAAGCGGTCTTTGGTTTTGCTCTGACCCCAGCAGTCCCTGCGCGGCTGTTCCCCCTATGCAGATGACCAGGAGAGGGTGGTTTCCTCATAGCACTGTGTCTGGGCAGGGAGAGAGTCACCACGTCCTCATCTCAGTGGAATTTCCCAATTAAGAGGTTTGGTTTCTTTGTGATCATTTTGTTCTACAGGAGTCACATTTATGGGCTGAAGAACAATGGAGCATCACTCCTATGCCTGCCATCGGGCCTTTGCCCTATAGCAAAAATAACTCCTATGGTAACATACAGCATTAAAAGAAATGGTTAGGGATTTAATGTGCCTTTTTTTAAAGCACATTCTAACAGCACATCCTTCATCATCTTAACTCATGCCAGGGAAGCGTGTCAATACTCGCTCTCTCAAGATGACTCATCGTGGTGCTGGTTATGTAAGACACCTGAATGTACCAAATTGTTCACTGCATCAAAATACGGCAAAGGAAAAAACTTCAGTTAATAAAGGTGGTCCTTTAGGAGCACATTAGCAGTAATGCGGAATGGCGTAGTTTACTCTGAATGCCGAAAAATTGTCTTTTCAAATGAAAGCTGCAATTTTGAGCACTAAAACCAAAAGGTTTTGTGATCTTGCAGTTAGCAGTGCACTGTTTGAAGGACAGAAGATAAAAGATTTTCAAGAAAAAAAAGCAATGTGTGGAATTCCAGAATGAGAGAAAACAAATCCAAGCCAAAAACTTGAGCTGCCTTATAGAAGAAACCCCTGCCTTGCAGTTAATGCTTGTTATCCTTTATTTGGTCCCAGATCCAAACTTCATTGAGCCTTGTGCTGTGCAAAAGTAAAATGGTGCATCAGATTCGTATTTCAGCAGATGCCTGCTGAACTCTTAAGCCACACAGTTGCTTTGTCTAGTAGGCAACCTTCCACAGAGTTAATGGAAAGTTTCAGAACCATAGGCCAGATGGCTTTTTATCTTACAAGATTAATGGAAGGGTACCTTCATGGACACAAAACCTGCATGGACATTTTTGCACAGCTTACATCCATTTATCCTGTCACAGGAGAAGGAGCTGTTGCCTTCAGAAAAGCTACTCTGTATCCTGATGGGTGTGAAGGGATGCCCAACGCAGCATCTTGTAAGTGACCATTTTTCTCTTCATTTACACAAAAAATGCAGTCAAATAGGGAAAACTCATCACCAAAAAAGCTTTTATATCACCTTGTCTTACAGAGTGCCTCATGCACAGCGTTGCTGGTTAGCGAGATAGCGGACAATTACTGCCATAGAAGCAATGCCAGTCCACTGCCTTCTCCACTGGAGTAACAGCAAGTAAAACTGAACTGATTATGCATTCAGAAGTGTGAAGCCCAATAAAAGGTGCCCTGCTCCTGTGTGATTCAGTGTTTTATAGCTCATTTAACTAGTTTCAGTTTCTGCTGTATAATTTCTGCTCATGTGAGTTCCTTAGCAATTTGAAAGCTTACTCAAAAGCAATGTAATTAATTCTAGAATTAGCCATGTGGACAACTTTTTCAGAGATGCAGTGGACCACTTGAAGATGTTACGCCAGGACTGGATGCCTTTCTGACTTATATGTTGCAGCTCAGTCAGAAGTTAAGGACTTGAAGATAAAATTACAAAATGAATTTATAGTCTGTGTTACGCTAGTTCTATCTAGCTTTAATATATGTAATTCTCTAAAATCTTCAGACATATTTAATTTCTTTTCTCCTCAGCTTTCATTATGCTCCAGCCTTTTAATTTTTGTTTTAGTGTGTCATAGATAAAAGTCACTAGCAATTTACTGCACAGTTCTTTCCTTGGATCAGGTGTCTTCCACAGAGCTTTTTATCCATAAAGAGCAGAACTTTTTCTAAAGTTCTCTCTCCCTTCATTAGAGACTTCACCTTTACCTTCTTCTAAAGGGTAGCAGAACTCTCTGCAGCATCTTGGCACGGCCTTTCAGGAAGGGTCTGAAACAACTTCCTTCTCTTCTGCACAGAGATACTTCATTCACTAAGACATGATGAAAGCTACAGCCTCTCTCACTGGAGGCCTGCAAGGCCGTGAGGTCAGCCCTCTTGTGCACAGAAGTCCTTCCCCACTCTCCTCAAAGCCAAAGCCACTTCCTTACAAAAGGACCTCTCCGTCGCCTCTGAAGAACACACCACTGACTGTGTTGGAAATTGATGATCTGGGAAAGCTTTTTTTTCACAGAGGTCACACACTGCTTTAGTGCTGAAAGAGGACAGACTGACAAGGAAGAGCCTGGCCACTGTAAGACAGGCTCATGAGTCATCCTCTCCTGACGGTCACGCTAGGACTGGGTCAGCTCATAAGTAAGGGCATCTATGGCTCTCTCCCTGGCTTATCGCGGAGGGTAATGAGCTGCCCTTTAGGGTCCTTGATTTTAAGGCATCTTTATCAAGTTTGCAAAACAAAGCAGGTCTCTATTTCTGCAGTACAAGCCATACTTAAACTGCTGCCACATACAGTTCTTACATTGCCTTTGATGCATTTCTGCAACAGTCTCCCATTTTAGAAGAAAGACTTTAAATCTGGTGACTATCAGAGAGCCTCTGAGGCAGCCATACAGAGACTTTAAGGTGTGACAGGACACCAGTTACAGAACTCATTAAAGCTAAAAATTAGCCAAGTTTTCTTTTGCAGCCCCTATGACTCTAACAGCTCTGGGGAGATCAACTCAGACTGAGCAATGTTTGCCATGAAAACATTGCAATTCTGTGAAGCGAAGGGCGCATACACAAAATTCAGCAGTGTGTGTGGGGACCAGACCTACCCACCATTTTACCCCTGCAAGCTTGGGGAAATGGTAGAGTTCCCAGATCGGCTTGGTGGGGGTTTTTTGTTTTGCTTGTAATATAGAACTAGTAAATACAAAACCAAACAAAGGATCCTGAGACTTTTTGTAGCTTATGGAGAGTACAAAACATGCCTTACCATTTTTTTTATCATCCAAATGCATGAAATTAAAAAAAAAAATGCAAAAATTACCATTCTAATAACATACCCTTCACTTTTTCTGTTTACTTATCGAATAGCAACAGTGCATTCGGCACTGTATAATCATATAAATTGACATCACATCTCCCCTAAAGACTTCATGGTCTAGCACAACTATGTCTTAAAAGTCATCACTTCTATGAGGGCACATGTTTGTTTGGTTCTTAATTTCCTCATTTTTGAGCTTTTAAATTCTTAACCATAACATTGTACATTTTGCTAGCACCTTTTAGGTTCTTGGTGGTACAGGAAAGCAAATTTGTACACACGTACAAATCTTTAAGTGCATGTGCATGCATCTATGTATACATGCTCCTGCTAATAAACTCACACACATAAACAGAGCAAGAGTTGCACAATCAAAAAACAAGTTTTGATACATATTATTTAATCTTGATTGAAGTTGCATTTGAGTAAACCAATCTTGGTTTGGGTCAACCAGCCTTACATATATACTCATTTATTATATACAATTAACATGGAATAAAGTTCCTCCTAATGATCTGGTTTTTGAGGGGAAAAAACATAATTTGTCTTACCCATGTGCCTTATCAATTTGCCAACTATCCTCATGCCCTCAAGGTAACACAGATTTTTATTATTTAGTCTTTCTAAGTGCAAGGGTCTGTGGCTATCAACTATAAAAGAGACTTCAAAACACATACAGAGATCAAAGAATATTACCGGACTTATTTTTTCCATCTGGCTGCAGAAGAGTAGGCATTAGACAAAGTCTGTAAAGCTATGTCAGCAACTACTGTGTCTTTTATGAGGAATTCCACATTGTTGGCTTAACTAGTACGAGGGAAGCAAGAATTATGACTTAATTTTTTTTTCTTATAACACATAACTTTTTCTTTGCAAAAGACACTTTAAATCCATCAGGAAGTAAAGCAAAGAAAAACTGACCCATAAACATGTAATAGAGAAGGGGTTTTGTTCTTGTTGTTAAGAATGCAAAGTAAGTTCCTACGAGATATCTCCAAACTTGCACTCAGGTAAAATATCAGCCTTCCTAAGCAACCTAGACATCTGAGACATTGTAACTGGCTAAAGTCTACATGAGAAAATGGCTGCTATTTGAGCTGGAGGTGGCTAATTTACCCTTCATACCATGGCATCCCAGGGGAGTTTATGCATTTACAGTCACTATTAACCCCCCCCCCCAAAAAAAAAAACCCCAACCCAACCCTACAACCAAACAGCTAAGGACCAGAAGAGCAGGGCACCCCAACCCCAGCTGAGCCAGGGTATCTGAGTGATGCTGATGCTATCGTAGGCTACCAACTCAAGTTCCTTCCTGTACCTTCTCCTTCTACAGCCACAAATAGCTTCTACACAATACAAAATTACTTCTTCTTTAAAAGCAAAAAGTACCAGCAGACTCTGAATCCCAACACACCATTAGTAAAGAAAGCATGACTTTCACATCTCAATATCCCTTCTTAGCTCTGGCACTAAATCAGCAAAAAACCTGAGTACACCTCAAGAGCTCTCGGGACCCTTACACCATGGCACTTCAGTCTTTTAAAGGCACTCTGTCTCTTACTGTTTTGACCCCAAAGCAGCAGCCATAGCATGTCTCTTGCTGTTTTGACCCCAAAGCAGCAGCCATAGCATGCCTTCTTATAATGATTATTTAGGATTTTTATGTGTGACTGTACAAGTAACAGGACTACACAGTTCTGTGTGAACTGGTATTTCAGCATAGCCAGTGTTTAAGTTAGCATAAATGAGAAGCCATATGAGACTACCGCAAGAATGCTTCCCAGATCATGTTGATAGTAAAATTTTATAAGAACGTTGATGCTTTTAACATCAAACTTATGGATTAAACATGTCCGAAACACATTTACTGTATGCAAGTCATTTATCATTATCTATTCTAACAAACTGGTAATCTTTATCCTATTAATTCAGGCAAATGTAGGAGTGTTTACTGAGTGCTGAAGAATCATAAGGATATGCTTAGGCAAAAATAAACACAAGAAAACTAAAATGAATATTTTTTAATGTAAAAATATGCCATCCTACACAGCTCTCAAAATAAACTGCTAAACTGTGGTCGGCCTTCTGTTTTTCAAAAAATGATTGTTAGGCTAATCTGTCAGGCCTAATTTGCATTTCTATATTTACTTTTTCTCACACATTTAAAATATAATGTTAGTGGGTTTCAAGAAAGCATTCAGGGAAGATCTGGACATTTTATGATTGCAAGATCAAAGACAAAGCTTGTCACATTTTTTCTTATTATTTATGCTTTTAAGATTTCTTCCCTTTTTGCTAATTGCTCTTTACTGAAATCTTATTTTCCTTTCTACCTAGCTCTGACTTCTTCATTCTCCACCTCAGTGTACTATCTTTTTTTCCAGTATACCCTCTGCTTGTCGTTCCTCACCTCCTCCTGTATCTCCAGTTAACCAACCCCTACTCAGCAATGAGGTACCACATAGAAGAGCTGCAAAGGAAAGGTAGTTGGACTGAGAACTGTGCCAACACAAATGAATAACTGATGATGAGAAACCAAGGTGAGGGTGGCATTATCTCAGCAGCTGATTTTGAGTAGGTGATATGAGATGAAAATGCAATGTACCTTGTACACTGGCCCTGTTCTACATTTCAGCTCAAAAAGCTAGAAACTGGAGCCAGCCTACCAAGTATATAAAACCCAATGAAATTCATCCCAGAAGATGGAGATATTCCTGGTATTCATTCTGTTCATTTAAGAAAAGAAATTGCTTTCTACACATGCTCGCTGAATGGGGCATGAAGCTGGAATACAAAATCAGCTAATTTTTCCTGGGGTGGGTGGTACCAGAAGCATGGGGAACTATTTTGGCAGATGAGCGGAGAAGAGGAATTGTGACAAAATGTGTAAAAGCAGGTATAAGAGTCTGGATGCACTTCTTCTGCATCTGCCAACAATATTCCAATCTAAATTGCAATGCAGTGAAGGCATTACACTATCTTTATCCAAGCAGGTGAGGGCATTTCCTCTGCCGTGCCTCCATACTGATCTTCAGAACAAGAGTGAAGGTCAATGATTCACAGCCTAATAAAAAAAAATCCCAGTTGAAAGACAAGTTTAACAGGCAATTGCATTAGTGTTAATGAATTGATTTTTTAAAAAAACCCGTTTTTTATTTTTTCCATTTTATCTGGGAAAACTTCATTCTTCAATGTTGAATTTTGTTATTAGGAGACTAAGTAACTTATAATCATTTTAGCAGTGATATGGCTTATGTCCCAAATGGTGCAAATAATTCACTGACCATAGCAGAACTATAACAAACTGTGAGCATCTGGCCTCCTCTGCTTTGATCAACATTTTCAAAGCCTACTTGAGAAAGATGAATGCTCATTCCTATTAAGAGAACAATGGGAACTGGGTTTCTGTGTATCCAGAGAGAAGGCAGTAATACCATTTTCAGCAGTCAATGGAAGTTAGTGGTCTGACTTCTATCTGTGCCTTTGAAAATCTCCCCAGTGAGATTCTTTGGGTGAATTACAGCTATGGGGTAATCTCCTAAATTGGAACAGAATCAATAAGCTAAATGAAAACATTTACCTCAAACTCTAATTTAAGCCTTGAGCTGATGGAATTAAAAATGTCGTATCCTTAATAGATGTATGGAAATAAAAAAGTCTCACCACTAGCTGATATGTCATGAAGAGCATGGGGCTAAAATTACCATCTAAAATCTCATGCCAGCTCTACGTTCAAGTGAAATATAATACAAATATGTTTCTCTATGGGTTGGGATATAGAGCTACTGAGAACATAGGCCACTGTGCCTGGATTCTGTTTATATATCCAACTAAAAAATACTTTTATAGCTGATTCAGGGCAGCATTTCACTTTAAGTTTCATGTTGTGATACCATACACAGATGCATTAATGGAAATCAGCCCAATGACAGAAGTATGTGTTTTTAATGAGTTCCGTGCTTCCTAATCCAGAAAATCACCAGTATAATATAGTTGTGTTTAGAATGATATCACAGTAACTAAGACACAGGATAATAAACATTCTGAAGCATATGAGCTACTTGAAATTAATAACTTCACTAATAAAATCAATACTTTTCTCATAGTATTTAGTAACTGCTTCCAATATAAGCTCTGACTCAATTAATGCACAGAAGCTTTTGTCATCTGTTAGATGAAATTTCTTATATGCCACTGTAAGGCTTGCTTAAGATTTGGGTTCATGTTACCATTTTTATCTATCATAAAGAGAAGCATTAACTTGGGAAATCATTGAAAATGCATGTGAAATAACTAGGAAATAACTGGAAACATCCAAGTGACTGTTTTAAAGATTATCAAATCACACTTTGGAGACATTTAATCCTGACCATTTTCCTTTTTGAAAAAAAATGAAACACCCATAAAATGAAAATGCACCTTTCATTATTGGTAGGAGTTTGTTATGGGAATAAAAAATTGTACATTTAAGTGAAAGATGTGGTTTTAACAAAACAGTGTGGCTATAATAATCAAATTCTCCATACTAATACCAGGATGAAACAGGGCTAAATTATGCTATGGAAAAGATGAATTTTTGAGAGGCAGAGCTCTGTAGTAACGTAATTTGCCAGCAGCCTTTTTTTTACAGATAAGATAGATATATTAACACAAAAACAAGTAATAATCATCAAAATAAAATGAAAAAAGGTCAACTTTAGTAAGGGAAGATGAGAGAGTGATTATCATACTTTCTCATAAGATGGGAATGATGAGTATCACCTTCTAGAGTTATCAGTATAAATCCCTGTATATGAAAATGAATGCAACCTGAATGCTGTAAAATGGTTTCGGTGCCTGCAGGTGTTGCTTCCCACAGAAAACCTAATTTTTCTCTAATTAGTAAGTCTAGTCTATTCCTCTTCTTTTCTTTTCCTCTTTTTTTTTCCTGATTGTTTGATTCTCCATGTTAGCTAAGTTAACACATTTGCTTCTCACTTACATGTGGACCTGTTGTCTGATATATTTCACAGATTTCTGCCCTGTTGACAGCTATTCTAGGTGCAGTCAGAGCTATTTTAAGGATGAAAGCTGTTAACGTGACTTTCTCAGACAGGCCAGTTAAGACAATAGTTTCAAATTTACAAGAGTCTGTAAAAAAACCCATTTTTAAAAAAATCCAAAACCACTCCCTTTTTTGTATTTTGATCAGATGTTAAAAATATTAGCAGTCATAGAAATACTGTTAGCTTTCCAGATAAAAGACTAATTTTTAAAGTATAAAAATGATATGACTATTAAGGATTACCAGAAAACCAAAGTATATTTGCATATGTTATGGTATAACATGGAAGGTTTTTGAAAAGAGTAAAAATTAACCTCTAAAATTTACTGGGTTTGCATATAGTGCATTTGCACTGCAGACTTAATAGGGAACCTGTAGTCTGTAAAAAAGAAGCCTGTAGAAGTATGCAGTATGACAGCCTCCTGTGCCTTGCAAAGAAAGTACTACAGTCTTCTCAAACTGATGACTTGACGTTAGCAAAAATAAAGACCAAGAGTGCCACGGAAGAGGTGAGTAAGTGCAAAGTGTGAGTGGCAGTCCTTGGGATGGGCAGGCACCCACGCAGGCTCCGGGCTGACAGCGTGGCAGCGGATGGTCTGATGGAAGCTCATACTGAAAACAGCCTGAATATGCTTTTTTGTGCGGCATTCCTGGCTGACTCCCACTCCTCATTTCCTTCTCTCCACTGTGGACTGCTGCAATTTGGCTCAAAATATCTAATACGAACCCAGAGGGCTGGCTCAAAAGTATTTTGGGGGGTTTTAGATACACTCAATGTACATTGTATAAATGAATCTCAGCCTGCTGTACAGGATCACCTTTAACATTCACATTGGTTTTGGAGTGAACCTCTGCCTCTAAAAGTGTTTTTTCTCCCACCATCTTCCAAGACCTACCATTAGCTTTTGCTGTGCAGTGGGATTTTATTAATTAATTTAAGTTAAAAAAAAAAAAAAATCAGTCAAAGAGAAGCCGCAGTCAACTCTGATGTAAATAAACTCCACAGAAATCAAAAGCATTTGGTTCACAAAACTCAGGGCAGATTTTGATCCCACATAAATCACTATGACATCTGGAAACAAGGAAACAGGGGAGAGAGAACCCTGTAAGAACAGCACAGAGCTCTTCCGTTTGCTCACCCTTGCTTTCATTCCCTCATCTTCCTTCTCATTTTCTCCTCCTCCTCTCCATCCTCTACACTTCTTCACATAGCACACATGTAACCGGACAACTTGGACAAGTCACATGGCATAGCTTCAGTTATGCCAGTTCAGTTTATTTAAATAATTTATTCATTTAACATAAAGTTGATTGGTTTATCAGACTACACATTTAGAGGATCTTTTTACAGAAAGAGTCGTCCTCAATTGAATTAACAAACCCGTCCCCCTCATTCTAACTTTCTAGGGATTCTTTAACAATTTGTTGTTTTTCTCTCTTTGGAGTGGTTCAAGACTTTTTCATGGCTTTCTATATATCCTTACATATGTATGTATATATGCAATATATATTAGGATATGTATTTACTATTTGTTTATAGCAAGGAAATAGATGGAGAATAAAATGAAGCAAATACCTAACGTCTTGTTTTGTAAGGTGATTGCTTCTCCTCTAACTAGCTGCTACACTTCATAGCAGGCATTGTAAGGCCACCTGTGGATCCATTACCATTTATCTGTAATTTAGCCTATTAGCCTTAACACTACATGACATAATTCTCTGCTTACAACATATGTTGGCAGTTTCACTCTGTGACGTCCATTTACTGAATCTCAAGTGTTAGCACACAGCAAAACTGTGCAGTGTATACACAGAAATCCCTAGAGTAACTTTATATTTGTAATCTGCATTGTTGCTTGATTTGTTTTGAATTAGATATATTTTAATTTCATGATTCTGAGATGTATGTAATTGCTTCATATATTACCATGCTTACTGTGCTCATTATGTAATGCAATGTAGACCAGGAATTAGGAACTGTAACTTGCTATGTCACAGTTTAGAAAATAGTACAAAAGAAAAAGAGGGGGGAAAAAAACCCCAAACAAACAAACAAACGAACAAAACACCTGAAAGAAGAAGTAGGAAGAAGGAACTCAAATTTTTCTCGAAATCAGCAGGAGTTTTAACCAAAGGACAATTTACTCAGTACTTAACAGAGTAATAAAACAGTCTATTAAATTTGCAGCTACAGGGAAATGTCTGAACTTTATTTCATGACTAACTCAAGCTCATCATATTGGCTTTTTAAAGTTAACCCCAAAGAGAGTCTGGAAAGCAATCAGTTTTGAAAACTGTTTTTTAAAACACCTTTTTATGTTTTGTTTAATAAAATTAAGACTGTAGATGTCACTGTATCAACTGCTGTTAAAGCAAATACTAGTAATTATGACTGGCACCAATATAGCCAGATTAATTTTAACCAACAGAATTCTAACATGAAGAAAAAACAATTTTCATTGGTATTGGATTTAAATAATCAAACAAATCTAAGAACATTTGGACCCAAAGTATGTAGCCAGCTGAAACAAAGGCTACGACAAGTGACTGTAGGCATTATGAAGATTATTAGTCATACTTAAAATGAAACATTTTTTCACACTACAATGCTGAGACGTGAAAGGCTTAGGGCATGCCTTCTAAATCCTTTGCTGTCAAATGCAGACTTGACTCTGTTAGTTTAAAATTCAAAGGTAAGGATTCACCAAACCTGTAAATATTCCTTTGATATATGGCAACATTTTTTTCTTGTGTACCACTGTCCTGGTTTCAGCTGGGATAGAGTTAACTGTCTTCCTAGTAGCTGGTACAGTGCTATGTTTTGAGTTCAGAGCGAAGAATGTTGATAACACTGATGTTTTCAGTTGTTGCTCAGTAGTGTTTAGACTAATGTCAAGGATTTTTCAGCTTCTCATGCCCAGCCAGTGAGAAAGCTGGAGGGGCACAAGAAGTTGGCACAGGACACAGCCAGGGCACCTGACCCAAACTGGCCAACGGTGTATTCCATACCATGTGACGTCCCATCCAGTACAGAAACGGGGAAGTGGGGGGCAGGGATTCGCCGCTCGGGGGACTGGCTGGGTGTCGGTCGGCGGGTGGTGAGCAATTGCACTGCGTATCATTTGTACATTCCAATCCTTTCATTATTGCTGTTGTCATTTTATTAGTGTTATCATTATCATTATTAGTTTCTTCTTTTCTGTTCTATTAAACCGTTCTTATCTCAACCCACGGGTTTTGCTTCTTCTCCCGATTTTCTCCCCCATCCCACTGGGTAGGGGGGAGTGAGTGAGCGGCTGCGTGGTGTTTAGTTGCTGGCTGGGGTTAAACCACGACAACCACACAACAATTGATCAATTAGTATTTGCAAAAGTATTGATTTAGACCTCTGGATAAAATTTGTTCTGGCATAGAAGCATGTGCTTTTGAACGTGAACCACCATATGTTGATGAATAAATATTTGGCCTTGAATTAACTTGTGAAGTTCTGCATCAGCATTTTATAATTGTAGCACATATTTCATTTTTATTGGCAAACCACAATTCATTAGAATAAAAGTCTAATTTATACATAGACAAATGGTACAATTTGTCAAACAGGAACATATGCACTTGGAAATAGTCAACTTTTTCCAGTAATTTCAGAATTTTTCACCAGTCTTGAAAAGGAGAGGTAATGGTTTTTAAATTTTCTAGAGTGCATATGAATAGTTTCAGGAGCCAAATCTTTTATTCTGTGTTTCTGTGCCAGCAGACAGTTCCTTCAAAACCACCCTCCCAGTTTTTACTCTTGAAATAGTACTCCATGCAAGATTTCTGGTTCTGGCAGCAGAACACCCAGATTTTCTTTTATTCTTCTTTGAATCTTATGAATTTCTCCAACTCCTCATGAAAAAAAAGCACAAGAACATGCTATTCCTTCAAGCACAGAGAAAGGAACTGTAGAGAAGAAAATCATAAGGCAGAATTTTAAAAGTAAAATGGTAAGAAGGATTAATGAAGAATGAAGAAAAGTTGTAATATTATAAATTAAAATGAAAATCAAATGGAAAAGAAAAAAAATCAGTAGAAAAAAAAGATCTATTTTTGGTCTGATTTTTCTCAGGCACTTTGCTCAAGCTGTGAAGCTGATAAACTATTCCAAATAGTCTTTGGCAAAAAAGGATAGGAAATGTGAGGTCTGAGAGCCAAGAAACTTAAAATACAGTATCACAATGACTTTCTAAACCAAGTTCCTCACATAAAAAAGTGATCTCTACTCCAGTGAGATCAGTTGCAGTGTGCTTGCCACTCCTGTCTGAACATTTTTTTTTAATTTACAAAATGGTCAAAAAAATTAAAGCTAAAATTACAAGATTTTTTTCTCTTCATGATTGAAATACCGAAGATTCATCTGCTTAAAACCTGCTTATTTTTGTCATTTAATTTGCCTGAAATCCAGAAGGTGAAATTTGTTGTTTAGTACTCTTTTTATGGGAATTCTTTGAAATAAAATTCTGTTAGACATTCTACATCAGAACTTGTTTCTGAAATAGTCTACGTGGCTATAATTATAATAGTCTATAATTAAACACAATATAAAAATGAAATAATTTACAATAGTCTATCTAATGCTTGTAGCTTTGTTTACCAAGAAACTTTTAAAAGCAGTATTATTTACTCAAAACTATAACATAATTCCTTTGTCATGGGTCTTGACAAATAAAGCAGAATACATAGGTATATATACATTACTCACTAGACAGGAGTGAGACTACATAAAATTTATTACAGCCTTTAAAATATCTCTATTGTATACTGTACAAAATGACAGTCCAATAGTTTCAACGTAAGTTTAGTAAAGTTTTTCATCACTGAAACTATGACCTCACTCTACATTTTGTTCTGAGAAATGTGTATATGGTTTGCTTGCTCAAATGTTTTTTAAAAAAATTGAATGGGATACACTGAATTTATTTTTATTCCTGATTTTGCAATCTCAGATTAACTATGAAATAGAATAATTACCAGTTAGGAATTATAACATTTGCAAAGATTGAACATTTCCTCTTTTTACTAGTGTAAAAGTATTAGGTTCTTATACTCAGTATGTATTGAATGAGGTGTGTTATTGCAGCTATCACTAATTAATACCGGTGTATGCTCTACAATGCATCTCTCCAGTCTTAATTTTATTAGAATACCATATATGCTGAATAATATCACTTTGGACTAATTCTATTAATCTTTGCTCCAGCCACACAGTGGAGGTTGGGTCATCCACCTCCTTCTGGAGAAAGGGAACACAGCAGCAAGTCTTCAATTAGCCATGGGGGCTGCTCCTAGACCCATAAACACAAAAATAAAACCAGATGTCAGAGATCTGCGGAGGAGATTTGAGGATATCTTATGGCTCTCAGGCACATAATAAAACTCCAAAGAAATTTTTAGATGAGGTAGTAGGATTTAAATATCACAAAATGCTCACATTGAGTATTTTAAGTTGTTTCTAACTCATACGGTGTCAAAACCAATTCAACCATCTTAAAAATTAATACTAATCCAAAGGTTTTTTTCCTCACTCTCTCTCCCTCATTCTCTTAAAATTAAGGAAATTGGAGAGTTATAAAGTCATAATAAAACTTGAACTTCAAAGAGAATGATCCAAAATAAAATACGTCAAACTTCCAACACTATGGAACCAGGTTCAAGTTCTTTTTCTGTTGAATGAAATTCTGTTTAGCTTCAACTAAACTTCTCTTGCTTAAAAAACACTAGACAAACATTTTGAAAGCAGAGATGGTGCAATCAAGATGGTGCAAAGCTGTGAAGCTCCCCCCACCCCGAACGAATTATGTAGCTTACAGTCACAAAAATATCCTCACAGAATACTACACCCTTAGAGGTAATTTAGCCATGTGGAGGTTGATGGAAATTTTTGCATTGGCTCATATAGAATTTAGACAAAGACTCTGAGAAAAGAATAGTCAGTGTCTCAAAAAGATCTTTAAATCAGATGACTGGGGAAAGAAACAAAGCACTGCTCTACTCAGGAATGATAAATTCCAGAAAATATGCATGTAATAAAAATCCTAGCTAATGTTGAAGTGTTAATATCAAAATATGATATAATGCTATCAAAATCCTAAAATATAGTATTTCTTCCCTCAAGGGAAAAAACCATAAACTTGTTTTGACAAACTTAAGCAATGTATAAAAATGAGAATGTAATTTA
The DNA here is from genome assembly GCF_026419915.1 of Harpia harpyja. Classification (NCBI taxonomy): domain Eukaryota; kingdom Metazoa; phylum Chordata; class Aves; order Accipitriformes; family Accipitridae; genus Harpia; species Harpia harpyja. The sequence goes on from NC_068947.1 coordinate 32,445,960, forward strand.
TTTTAAAGTTTTAGATTGTTCCAGTTTTCTTTTAATAATGACTGCTGGGGGTTAATGTAATCTCTACTCATTTTAGAAAGATCCAATAGGAATCTCAAGCACTTAAAACTTGTGTGATGAAATTTATAACATAATGTGTAGGGACTGGCGCACGGAAGATCTCGCGGTGGTACGGAAAGATAAGGTAACACCCTCCTCATGACAGAGCTACCGCGTAACGCAAGTAGGTGGAAACGAAGTAAGACCCTATATAAGATGCTGTTTGCTTTGAATAAACGCAATTTGTAGCATCCTCATATTGGTGTCTGTGCTCTTTGGCCCAGAGGTGGGATGTAGTGCCTCTGTGCCGTCTCAGCCGGACGTGGCCGTTGCCAAAACAAAGGCGACAATAATGTTTATTAATTTGGCACTTGTTAGATTAGTAATTTTCTGTATTCTATAAGAATCACAGACAGCTGCAAAATTATGGAAAGGTTTAAAGCAGATCACTAAACATGCTGAAGTAGTTTTCTCTTACTTTAAATACGACAGTCCTTTAATGCTTTTGTCTCATTAATGTGCATGCTAAGGAAACAAGATGCAGTTTTTTGAATATAATTGTAGGCATATTTCACTAGATCATCCTTCTGAAATTTTCTATATGTTCCAATTAAAGACAACATAATATAGTAGTAGTTTACAATAATGCATCTAATGTCTTTGTTTATCAAGAAAGTTTTAAAAGCAATATTGTTTACTCTAACTTCAATCTGATTTACTATTTTTTCTAAATTAATTTTTCCAGCAGAAACCTCATCCATGGCCCTTGTTACTGATATCCTCCTCCAACTAATTTAATACAGGAGAATGTGTTACAGTCCTCATTGTTCCTAAAGCAGGTGCTAATTCTAATTTAGTGAGGTTTACAATGAACAATATACTAACAAAACACATTCCTATTACAATTGTATTAAATATTGCCTTTGAATTTTAAGTTCTGCTTCATTAAGAATTCTAAAATTTAACCCTTATAAATGATGCTATTCAGATGTGAGACTTAAGTGGACTAATTCTCACAGCAAAGCTAGCAAATACATAAATAAATATGCCCCTTACCAATATTTTTAGTGTATGTTCTGTAGCAAATAATTAAAAATATTTCTCCAGAAACAAGATGGAGGATAAGCACATACATCTGCCCACAGATAGTCCTCAGCGGATTATAAGTGGAAACTTCAGGTGGATTGATACTGTCAGTCCTGAAAAAAACTCAGACCTCACAGAGTGCCTACTGTATAACTGACTTAATGTCCAAAAAATGAAATAGAAGTCTTGAAAATATCCTATAGATATAGTTCTCTTACAGAAAACAATTTCTGTTTTCAATATAAATTACAGAGTACAGAAGATAAAATGGTAAAGGTGACAGTAAAGTGATAAAAGCATAGTTGATAAAAGAGAGATGATCTCTCTCAAATTACCACATACCATAAATTCAGTCAAGACAAATGAGGTTTTGAATTGATACATCACAGAAGTCAGGAATGTCAAAACTGTACTTTCTAAGAGTTCATTATGAAATGTAACTAGCACTGAAATTAATCTTTGTGCTCTCCAGAAATTACATTACAACATATAGCTCAGGGATATAGTGAACTAGTTAATATCTGTCCATAGAAAGCAGAAGTGCCTTTTTCAAGTCATTAGTCAGTCCTGGACAAGAAAAAGCCCAAGAATTGTATTTATGAGGGAAGATGGGTTACTACAGGGAAGCTTATCAGTTTATTTCCCATGACCTTCATCCATCTCTTCTGCCTGACACCTGAGCCAAAAATTAATCAGATCATAGATGTCACAATTTACAGTCCAGTGTTTCAATAAGAAAGTGTACTGTGAGCAGTTCAGTGGCTGCTTGACATGCAGCTTATTCAGCTTCACAAGGACAGAAAGATGAGGGCAGCAACTACTTTGCCATTTGGTTGTCGTGTCTTTTGTTTCTAAGTCAACAAGGGGGAAACCTTACAGGTCACTTTGGTTAGTCAACTTCAGTCAGTCACTTCCACCAGCCAAATTCAGGTCTGAGCTCAGCCTGTCCCCACCACCCCCATGCTCATATGCACACTTGGGCCATGGATCAGGAACTTCTGGAGGAGGAATGACACTTCTTTAACACCTTCGAGGGTATTCTCCTTCCCCCAGGCTGGGTACCTCGAGCCTGGGAAGAGATCAGCACCAGATATCCCACACTGAAAACATTCACAAGTGGCCTGCACAGGCTCTGGGCCAAAGCAAACAAGCGACAGTACCGACCAACAGTTTATGCCCAGCTTCTGAGTCTGCACTTAGTCATGCTGCACAAAAAGCTCTTGACCTTTAAAATATTTCAGTGCCATAGACACCCTCCCTCTCACTCTTCCCCCTGTCCATCTCTACAGAAAGGGTAGAAACTCTAGTAATTAAGAATCCGGGTCTTTGTCAGTGAGTTATTCGGTTCCAGCTACATGACACACCATGCAAATTCTGAAAGGTCCTGATGTGATAAATCGAAACAAATTGAAAATTCTTTTAATGACCACATCCACATCTTTGTAAGTTGTGAATATAGCATGCCACAGCAAAGAGAAACCCGAACTCAACATTATATTCACTCAAAGAGAAAAAAAAATGCAATTGTAAGCCAGCAATACTATAACATATGCACCAGAGAGTTACTGCCTGTCAGTATAATCTACTAGGAATACAGTTCTTAAGCTCCATCCTTCTGGGCATGTGGGAAAAAGCAGTCATTACTGCAGTGCGAAGGGACAATATTCTTCTTTAAGGTCAAAGGGGCAACCCCTATTTGCTGGCAAATAGAGTCCTTAAAGCATGATGTGATCAAATGGACAATCCAGAACAAAGCCAAGGCACAACTGCCTGGTTTACTAACGTCACATACACTGAAGTGAATTTGATAATTAAAAGAATACAGTATTAGGCAGCACAAGACCTCCAAACCCTGTGCATGTAAAATACCTTGCTACGAATATTAAAATATTCTTGTTGCTATTGCAATGTGTGCTACTAGAAGGGCAATGTATGATTACGAAGACAAGCCTGCTTATGCACAGAGTCTTGTACACGTTGCAGACGACACATTAAAAATGGAATTCTGCAACAGCTGACAGGACAGGGAAATGAGGGGAGGAGAGGGGAAGGGGAGGGAGAGGAATGGGGACAGGCGAAAAAGAAAAGAGATGGAGTCAGAGAAATGTAGACCCCCAGGCACACAGCAACAATTTATTCAGCCTGCCTGTTAGCTGTCACGGTACTTCAAGCTCACTGGTATATGTTCCAGTGCTGATAAAAAAAAGTGTCACACAGAGGTGGAGGAAAAATAGAAGTGTGTGTTGAAATTTGTGGACAGAATCCATAATCCCTATTCAGCAATGCCTAGTAAATGAAAAAAGAACAAGCAGCAGTAAAAACTTTTTGCCTGACCTTCTGCTAGGGTTTTGTTACTATTGTTGGGATTGTTTGAGAGACTGGTGGAGATGCACCTTTGTTTAACACTTGCATCTCTTCTCCTCTGTGGCTGTCTGCATGTGTGTGAGGGTGCGCATCAGGTTTTGCCTACTGATTTTACCCATCTAAAGTTCAGTAATTTTGTGTAAACTGGTAGTGTTTATGAGCATTATTAAACAAATGCCCTTTTTCTCTGCTTTATGAACTCCTTATGTTCACAAAATATTTTTAGGTATTTAGTGTCCAAATTTTAACTGTGTCTTCAAATATTTACTATTTTTGCTTGGGATTGTTTCTGTGCCTTGGATGAACATGTAAATGGCAGAAGGGAAACAAAAAAAACCAGAAGTGCCACACAAATCCACACTTTTGGCACAAATCTTCAAAGCAATGTATGTTTGCACAAACATACCTTGAATTTTCATTTTTGAAACAATTTTTTTGGGGGGGGATTGTCTAAAGGAGCTCCAGAAAGCATTCAGCACTGCAAAAAAACACCTGTTACTTATCTATAGCTACATGCTTGTCATTTAGTAACAGACACTTAAAAATCTACGGTGACTTTTTTAGTTAGCTTACTTTCATTCCCTAGTTTATCATCCAAATATCTGCCCACAGCTAGTGTTTCCTAAAGGTGCTTCCCTGTATCGTAAGCCAACAATTTATGGCATAAGGAGTTTGTTGTTTGCTTTTTTTTTTCCCCAGTGACAAGTAATACCTTGCAACAGATGCCACTCGTTTCTTCTGGATGAGCTTGATTCTTACTGTGTTTGCAAAGTAATATAGGGAATGGATTGATGAATAGTGTAACGTAAACGAGTTGAGAAAAGTAATACTTCAGGAAAAACAGAAATGGAGTCGGGGCTTGAACACTGCGGTGGAGACAAAAGTGTTTGTGGTTAATAAAGAAAATAATGGGAAAGAGTAAGTTTTACTGTCTGCCTTGGCTGTTCCTATTAGAAGATCCAATCTTCCGTATCCACTGGATGACAACTTAAAAGGAATCTTAGAGGCTAATAAAGCCCTCAGTGTTACACTGTAATGCTACCCTTACAAAGAATTTACGAGAACATGGTAGTGAAAAACTGGAGTCCTTTCGTTCCTCTGACAGAGACCAGGAAGATTAGAAAGACAAAAGGATACAGCATCCCACACGTAAATAAGCCATATGCATAAAATTAAGGGACAGTGTTTGACACTGACGCTCTTGCAAATACCCTTGGGAACATTAGCTGCTGGTCATGGTGAGTTTGAACAGATCTGGTAAGTTTTGGCCAGTGTGGCTAAAGCATCTAAACTAGGATTTTGAGAGGCACTCAGTGTAGATCTAACTGATCTTGCCAAAAGCAACAGGAATTTTTTAATGCTGCCTTCAACAGAAAACAGAGTTGCATCATGGTTTCCTTTTGAATATATCATTCTACTAATGATTTGTCTCTGGCTGAAACTGCAAAACTTTTCTGCAATATAAAATTTGCCACACAATTAGTCATGGGTTTGGTTCCTGAGGATTTGATTGCTATAAATCCCATGTTAGGCAAGGTGTCACACCAAAGTCAAGGTAAACTTAAACCACTGCAGCATTCTGGGACCTTCTGATTTCATGGGATTTCACACCTGGAGGATGTTACATCAGCGCTCTGGGCAGATCTACATGGTTCCAGAAAATAAAGTGGTAGAATTCAACGTGTTGATTTTAATCTAAAAACCTCCAAATGGTTTAAGAATATGCTCAAATGAGAAAGTGCCTTCCTCTGCGTGATAGATACCTGCAGCTCTTTCATCATGAACAGACGGGGTCTGTTGGTTTGCATTCACTGAGCAGAACTGCACATCAGAAACGAAATATGCGTGGTGCAGCCCCTTGATCATGCCCGTATCTCTTTACTTTCCAAGGATACAGGAGAAGAGGCAGCTGACATTCAGAAAGAGCAGGGCTGTTATTTAGTTTTAGCGTGATTATGGTTTTCTTCTATGCTATTTATTTTGCACTTTTAATTGTCTCCAAGTTATGTTGGTCGTCCAGAATTTGGGATAAACATTCTCCTCATTGCTTCCACCATTACAACATTGAAATGATTCTACAAACACAGAATGACTGAAGTTAAAGCACATCATCAGAGATTTCTTCAGCAGTCAAGAACATTTCCCTGTAGAAAATTCACTTTTATTTTTTTGGACCACATTTAGTTATATAATTACAGGATAAATCTCTCTCACTTGTACTAAATTCTCAGAGGCTAAAGGCATGTGATGTGTAACATTTTACATCAATCTTTTTTATTCTTCCAGGAAATTAACAGAGTTAATTGTAGATTAGATGACCTAGGTGCTTTGTCTTTTCTTTTGTAATCATTATGAGACTAGTCTGTCAAAAAAATTAAGGTAAAATTTCAAAGATAAAAAGGAAAGCGCACCTGCCAAAATGTCTCACTAATTAGAAATAATTTTAAAAGGAGGTTATTAAATACAATTTGTTCTGTATTCCATGTCAATGAAATATACTCGAACATTTCAAGCCCTTTCTCACCATTTTTTCTAATCACAACTTCCTACGTTGTCACAACTTGGGAATCCCAATGCATTATTTTTGCAAGTGCATACATCTACATGAAAAAGTGACTATTCAATTTATATCATCACTGCTACGCCCTATCATTGTTCCTACCATGGAAGAAAATGTTCTGTCAACACGATGATAGATGGCCTGGAGTCAGAACAGTGCAATTAACCTTTCTTAAGCTTATTCTCATTTAAGTGGGATAATGGAATTTGATTTTTCTTTTCAGGGACTTTCAAGTTTTCAAAATTATTTTACAGTATGCAGAAGCTAAGCACTTTCTATGTTTCTTATGAAACAATTGTGCAAGATTTGTATTAAACGTTTGCTTGTCATTCAAAAGAAACATAACTCATTATAATTAGTACATAAAAATATAACACTAAAAACCAAGACCTCTCAAATAACAAGATTTAAAAATACAGTTCAGATCTTGTGTTCTAATTTGCTTTCTGGTTTCCTGATTATGACTAAAATGCATTCTCTTGAATTTTTAAGCTTTCCTCTGCATGCTTGCTCTCTACAAGAGAGTTGAAAACTCCTAAATGAAAAAGAAAAGAAAGAGAAAAGGTTTAAATTATGTTGTTAGTATGAGCTAGGAGCTGATGGGAATTTCAAGACTTGAAGCAAGAGCACAAGAGGTGGAGGTGTTGATTAACATACACAGATCTTTTCCTGCACACAACAAAGGGGAATGAGCGCAGCTGAGTCCACTTGTGACAGCTCCTGTTTAAAAAGGCTAAGTGACTTTTCAAAGTCATACAGGGATGACTTTGCCTTCTGATTTCGTTGCCTTGCTCCATTAGATCTCCACAGTGCTCCACACACATACTGACAGGAGGACGTGCATGAGCTAGTCCTGACTGACGGTTTGCAGCACTGTCATCACTACATAAGAAATATTAAAAGAAAAAAGGAACTACTGACTACAAAGCAGGTTGCATAAAACCTTGAAAAATCACTTCCCAACATTATAAATACCTCACAAACTCAGTCAAAGGTATAATTTTATCTCTCAGGAAACATCTTCTAGTTGCATATTTAACTTTCTATCTTTTGTCCTAGTGGGAAGAGGAAATAAATAATGGAGTACCTCCCGGCATAACAGAAGATCTCCTTGCAAATCTTTATCCATGTGAAAGGGCATGTGGTCTTGTTTGGGGTTCTTGTTTTTAAATTTTGAGTAATCCCACCGATATTACCTTTCACAAGATTGTATTTCATAGAATAAAAGCATATCTAGTAACTTCTCCAAATGAATCCTTGATTTGGCCTACATTGGTCAGAGCATTTCCTTTATGTTGGTTAGCATGCCTCAGACTCAACAGAAAACAAGGTGCTGCATTGCAGGAGAGATGTTATCTGTGATACATTATCCTATTGCTAGCATTACCTACCTGTAAAGGAGCCAGGAAGTCACAAAATAGCTGTAGAGGCTGCCACTGTGAGTAAGGGAGATTCTCATCATAGGGGCACTCAGCAATAACGCTGACTCCTTTACAGGCTCTGACATTTACACTTTCAAAGAAAACTTCCAGTGAAATAGAGCAGCCAGTCCAGAGGCAGAAATAGGCAAACTTCCTACAAGAACTGAGCAGGATGTTGGAGCAAAACAATTTAGCATCTGGCTCAAGACCCAGCAATGCTAACACAAGCATCACTCCAGGCTCAAGATGGAACAACAGTCCTGGCTGATCGAGCTATAAATGAGCACTTCTCAGAGACCAGGGTGGGCTACAGAGGTCTCTTAACTCCTTTTCAACCAGCTGGCTGAAGAAACTGAGCTCACCTGATAGGACAAGGGGTACCAGCAGGAACTACTGAGTGCATAAGGGGACTAACAGTTGGAATAAAGCAGAAAAGTGGTAAATGGATCCTTAAGAAATGATTATCAAGCCTCATATCTTTAGCCAATTAAATAGATAAATTAAAATAAATAAATAAATAAATTTAAACCCATTTACTGCTGAGATGCATCCATTTGTATCTGGTGGATGAATTCATTACAGAAATTGTTGCTGTAAACACCTTTCATTTAGGTTTTTTTTCCAGTAGTAATGTAAACAAATCTTTATCAATTCTTTCTTAAAAAAGAAGTGACAGTGCTAGTGCAGAAAAGTGCACTACTTGCAGTGACTGAGGAGGAATATGAACTAATTCCATATATCTTTGTGTATGGTAAAAATTAAGATCCATAGTTTAACGGAATTCTCCTTGCCTTACATAAATGGTAGTTTTTGTGTTCAGGATCTGAGGTTTATCTTATGACCTCTCTCCTAATTTTACATTTCCTTTTCCTTGCACTGCTGAAATGAACAATTAAAGACTGATGATGGTCCATCTAAATGCATGTATAGAAAACTATCAAATGCATTATTTGATTTTTCTCCCCTCAAAGAAGTAAAAATAAAAGCATGCTTTACATGCCTGTCATAGGGTTTGATAGCTGAGGCAGAGTTGAGAAAACTTCATGTATTGCAGCTTCCTGCACAATTTAATTAATCCTTCATACCACTATGAGTGAAGTAATGCATAATCCAATAGGACTTCATTCGTAATTTATCATCAATTATTGTCCCTCATTGTAGTGTTAAATAATACCAACCTCATTTGATGTGTGAAATGAGTCCCATTGATTCCTTTGTCTTTGTAATTGAAAGAGACAGTCCCATCAGTTTCATTAGAGGTTATCTGTCCTCTAATACATCAAACAGGATTCACGGCTTAAATATTAAAAGACCCAAACATTACAAAACACAAATAAACCCAAAGGCAAAATTTATAAGGTCAGTGAAATACTAATATTAGGTTCAGCTACCCAAGCATCCTGGGGACAGATAGCATATTAGCAGCTAGTACGTGATATCCCTGTGAAAACTGCAGTAAAAGAAATGACTGTAACTTAAAATCAATGTTCATATAGAGAAGTATGACAATACACATTGCAGGCCAGTATACATTTCTGAAATATGTACTTTCATAACTGCTGTATCAGTAGCTATGCCAGTCACACTTGTGTCACGCTCTGATTTAGGTCCTAGAGAATGCTGGGACAGCAGAAGCATCACTATTCAATCCTATTATTTCTGGCTTAGGAAGAGAACGTGCTTTTTAAGCAAGCAATCCAAGCCATAGATAAAAATCAGTCCTCCCTAATAAGTACTGGAATTGCCAAAGGAGCTTATAAATATGAAGGAACACATTTACTGGTCAGGGCAGTTAACTCTTTTTATGCTGGAATAGGCATGAAAATGTAGTGTAATAATGTCAGGATCTAGGCAGATGCTCAAGAGCCATAGTAGACTCTAAATATAGGAGCAATTATTTCTTTTCTATTTAGAGGTTTGGCCCATTATTATCCATTGTTTTTAGAATATTTTAGTTGTGTTCTTTAGCAACATGGTGTACTATCTTGACCAGGAATCACAAAGCAGAAAAAAACAGCACTTAGCTATCTTGGAGAAACCAATCACCTGAGTACTGATTGAGTTCAATATTATTATTCATGCATGAAAGTGCTACTTGTGACAAGCAGTTATGGATTAGAATTGATTCTTCATGTTAGGCTTTCAGAATGAACCTTTGCCTTTAATGTGTTACGTATTTCCCTGGCGTAAGAGTCCTGTTTCCTTCCTGCCGTTTATGGAGAGAAGCAAGGCAGAACTGTACCTATAACATCATGTTGCCTTGGGACTCACAGTCTGTACTGTGGCCCAACCCCCAGATTACCTTCACTCTTCACATGTTGGTTCACATTCTGGCTTTCTTGGCGAGAAAATTCATATACAGGGTAGGGAGTGGCTGACACCTGAGCTTTGCTTTTATGGGGAGCAAGAGCTGAAACAGTTCAAGCCTAGCTATCTCAGGCAATACAGATATATTGCCTTCAATTTGAGAAAGATGAGAAAAGAAAGTTAAAAACTATTAAGCAATTAGTATCTCACAACCAAGAAGTAAGCTGAAATTTCACAAATTCAGCAGGAGGTTAGTGAAATGCACAAGTCAGTATAGCTTAATATTTTGTAACATGTATTTCCTGCTTTCCACCTGAAAGTATGCATGCCCTTAGCAAGGTCTCTGTAGTTAACTAGAGTTCTTCCCCTTATGTAGTCTGCTCTGTCTTAAAATCCTTTCTTGGAAGATCAATATGTAGTTAACATTTATATGACCTAAGGCTTAGCTTGAAAACTTTGTACCTGAATACCATTTTCATCTTATTTATGTTTTATTTTCTCCATAAACATGTCAGACATATGTTTCTGCAAGTATTGGTTCTCCTTTCCTTAATGTTTTTTCGTATCTTCAGGATGGACCTTGTTTCCCCAAAATGGCAGTCAGGAAGTTTGCTGGACTATTTAATGACAACAGTACATATCTAAGAGTTAATTTCTTCTTTATGAAGCAACAACTCAGTTTCATTCACAGACTCAAGCAAAATTAGCAACCGTTAATGAGCATTGGCATACAGAGTAAAGCAACAAATACATGCTCATTTCCACAGCTTTATCTGAAATAATAAAGCTATCCTCTATTTCATATTCTAGGCTCTCTTAATAATAGTTTAATACAATATAAATAGAAGCACATCTCTAAAAGTAAAGGACTGACAGGAAGGAAGTATCACAGGCCAAAGATTTTCCCAGCCCTTGAATTTTGGACGAAAAAAGGGAAGCAACCCTTTCTCCTACATAGACATATACAAAACAGTATCTCAGGTTTCCCCACCTCTGTGAATACTGAATCAAGAGCTTTTTAACAGTATGGGAAGGTCAATGGTCTTAGGCTACTTGAGGAAGAATTTCAAATGGAGAAGTTGGTATGAAACCCAAGTGGTCCCTGGCACCAGCCCCCTGCATAACAGATTCCCCTGCTGCCCTGTCACAGCTCCAACATGACACTGATGGCAAGACATCAGCTGCTATAGCTGCCCCTCTGGGGTGGGGAGCAGAGAGGAAATCTCAGGTAAAGGTCTTTAGGCTTTTACACAGAGCAACTACCATAATTTCCATCTGGGAGATGATACGTTTAACAGAAAGCTGCCTCCAAAATTCAGCATGTAATCTATAAATCAAACCATGGACCCAACAGTAACATGAAAAGCAAGAGAAAGGCAACAGAAGATGATGATTGAGGACATTTAAAAAAAGGAGCTAATAAATAACAGCAGAATAGAGGACAGGAACAAAAACAAGGTAAGGAGTGGGATGAGTAAGGGAAGAGCTGAATGGAAAGTACAAACAAAGAACTTCTTCAACCTCCTCTTTGTCATTTTTGATACCACAGAAGTGTTTACAATGTTTCTATCACACTTTCTCAGTGTGCACTTTGTGAGTTTCAAATCTTTAAACATCTTTTGTAATTACGGACATTCACATTTGACAATTCCACATTCATTCCCCATTTCAAGGCACTGTCTCTAATTTTGTGCTACAACACTCTTGCACCAGCTTGAGTAATTATTTCAATATTTATTTTTTGCTTTTTTCAGAAGTGAGTCTTAAAAGAGCTCCATAGAAATTTTAAGACACAAAACTGTCTTTATGGTTGGGATTTCCACTATTCTCAAAATAAACACATCCTGCTATCTTGACTGGCTTAGAATGGTCTGTATATTCCCTTGATTAATAGTAGATGTTTTGTTTTCCTGCTCAGTTTGCTACCTTCAAAAAAATATTGAGTCTCTTCAAAAATCCTAAACATCAAATGAAAGTATAGATTTACAATATACTACATCTTTTTCACTAATTCCTTTTTTGGACAACCTAGCTGGACAAGGTAGAATGAGTAAACTATCTTGTACAAAGGTATTCTTAGTGTGTGCTAGAATTAGATAGCTTGCTACTAGTTCATATCTTACATTATTGAACAGTATTTTCCCTATGTTCCTTGGGAACAGAAAAAAATGGAGAGTGATGGGTGTGGTGTAACTGGAATCTGAAGAAGACTTTGTGTTTATGTTTGCTATTGTTCATTTTAATGTCCCAGCATGGTTTTTCTATGTTATCTGGTCAGCATTCTGAATTTCATTAAGTCTACTGGAATATACTATGAAATATGAAACAACAACAAAAAAGGCTTGGCTTCTTTCTGTCCATTTCTTTCTATTCAAAAAGACAGAGTACATTAATGCCACCTCAGTAGTAAGCTTTTATATATAACCTCTACATCTTGTATGTATTAAGTATGTTTTACTGCATCACAAGGGCAACTTGTATATCACAAAAGGTGATTCCCAAGAAAAATATTCAGCTGTGTCCATCCAGAATCTGTAAGGAAATCCTAGGGTATGGAATTTAAAGCATCACCCTAGCTAAAGCACGATGCTCCCTTGCACGTTTCATTCTGAAGGATTGTAAGTCACTACCAATTTTAGTCTTTTTTACTGTGAAAAGGTACTATATATTTCAAATTAAATAGGAATACAAAGGTCAAAATCACTAAACTCAACCATTTGCTCTCTGATATAATATAGAAACATAATAATACTACCACAATAACAACAGAAAGTTCTTGATAGACATAAGTAAAATCTCTATTTTGGTTACAGAATTTAGCCCTTTTTATGGCCCTTTGAAAGCAGTCAGCTTCCTCAATATTCTTTTAATTTGTCTCCAGATTGTTACGGTCCACTGAATAATGTCCTTGTAAATAGAACAGTAGGAATACCTTTTTTCCACTCTGCTGGTAATGACAGCAATGACAGAAAAATATCAGATGGCATGAACTTTTTCACGTGACTCAAAACAAGTAGATTCTTTTTATATTACAGAGTTTTGAGATATTTTTATATGTTTTTATTTAAGCATAATGGAATTAAATTGTGAGGCAAGTTCTTTTTACAGAAGGAAAATCAGCTTACTTGGTTTCCAAAGTATCAAAACGGTTTTAAACTTATTTTTAACCAAATTACCATGGCTTTTTTCTTCTATAAATGAAATGTATATTAAATCTTGCAACTGTGTAAGTAATATTCAAAGAAAAGATTTTCACTTCTGGTCAAAGGACACAGTGGTTTCAAGACAACCACAGACTTCATTATTATGCATTGATGTACTTATGACCACCAACTTCAATGGAGCTCCACTAATATACACCAGCTAATGATCTGCTCAAAATTTCTACAAATATTTTAAAGTTCTGTATGCTTTTTTTCAGCTTTGCAGAAAAGGACCTGGTGGTCCTGGTGGACACCAAGTTGAACACGAGCCCTGAGCAATGTGCCCTGGCTGCAAAGGCGGCCAATGGCATCCTGGGCTGCATTAGGAGGAGTGTTGCCAGGAGGTGGAGGGAGGCGATCCTTCCCCTCTGCTCTGCACTGGTGAGGCCACACCTGGAGTACTGGGTCCAGTGCTGGGCTCACCAGTACAACAGAGAGATGGAGCTACTGGAGAGAGTCCAGCAAAGGGCCACTAAAATGATTAAGGGACTGGGGCGTCTCTCCTACATGGCAAGGCTGAGAGAGCTGGGACTGTTCAGCCTAGAGTAGCGTAGGCTCAGGGGGGATCTTGTCAATGTATACAAGTATCTGAAGGGAGGTTACAAAGAGGACAGAGCCAGGCTCTTTTCAGTGGTGCCCAGTGACAGGATGAGAGGCAAAGGGCACAAACTGAAACACAGGAGGTGCTATCTGAACACCAGGAAACCCTGCTTGACTGGGAGGCTGACTGAGCACTGGCACAAGCACCTCCAACAGAGGTTATGGACTCTCCACCCTTGGAGATACTCCAAAGCTGTCTGGACATGCTCCTGGGCAGCCTGCTTTAGGTGGCCCTGCTTCAGCAGGGGGGTTGGCTGAGATGACCTCCAGAGGTCCCTGCCAACCTCAACCAGTCTGTTATTCTATGATTATATTACAGAAATAGCTAGCCATCCTAGCCAAGATTGCACATACACAGTTAAGCAGGATGAACAAAAGGAACAGAAGTGTGAAGGGAAAAACTAACTTTGCTTGCTAGAATAGAAATGAGCACACCTGCATCTTGGAGCAGTGCTGTACTGCCTGGAGCAGGGACTCTCAAGCTGTGGCATTCAGCAGCTACATGTCTGCTATACCACTGCTCCTTCAGGTATGTCACAAAATAAACTAGATCCATGACCAGAAGCTGTCATTGCTGGTAGACAGACTTGCCTTCATTGTTGCTGCTGAAGGTGCAATTTAGTCTAATGGAACAGGCACTCTGAATTTTAACATGTATACAAACAGAATATGTAAAAAAGTGTTGCGGAACTCCAGCATTTCTATGGCATTCAGAACTTCGAAATTCTCTGGTTCTTTAAACTGCTAAATAGTATCTCAACTACAGAGCATGTTCTTTGTGGTAAATACCTTATACAATCCCAAGGTTTATCTTCTTTAAATTAAGCTAGCCCTCAGAAGCTTAACATTTAAATCAGGATTACTTCTCAACCAAACCAATACAGGCTGCACTTGAATATTCCAAATCAATGCATGACTAACGGGATTTTTCCTGCCACAGACTGAATAAATTCAAATATAATCTTAGCTACTGCTTTCTTTCTACTGATTACAGTCAAGGATGCAGCAACCTTTGCTGCTTGGGTGAACTCTTTCTGATATCTTAATGCAATTTACAGTACACCCTGGGATAATCCTTTGTTCAATATTGCTGAAGTGGCTTTTTCACTGACCAGCGGTTTTGAGGAAAGCTCAAAACATTATCAGTTAGCAATCGTTAATTAAAACTGTTTACTTTGAAACTCATTTTAATACATATAGCTGAACAAATGGTTTTAAATCTTTCATGCTGTGAATATTAAATTTTTAAATTTCTTAAAATATTTCATTTTATCCAGACTATCCATTTAGTTAGATGCCAGTACCTTATTCAAAGGAAATTCAGTCAAATATGCATGCACTTTTATGTACACTCAAGCACTGTATTTGGTAATTTCAAAGACAGTATCAATATCTGATATCTCTGTTTGATATCAATGGAAACATTCTCCAGCTTTGTCATCAGATGAAAAACTTCTTCATAATGCGAATGACAAATTCTGTAGCACACTCCTCCCTCACAAAGCATCCCCCCCTTCTGATGGCTTTTCCTGTTCCCTGGCCAGTACGTGAGGGAAGGCAGCTTCCCCTAAAATGCAGAGGTTGACTCACATATTTTGACTGCAGCTGAAGTGCCTTTCCTCCACATTGTACTTTAAGGCCAACATCTGCAGGATGCTTCAGGTTTTACAGACCAACTCTGTTAAGGGAACCACAGTTGCTTAACAGTGCGTCAAAACTGACAGAGACTCAGTTAACTATTTCACCTTTCTCAGAACAGGCAGCAAAGGTAGGGAATAATTTGTACTTTTAACAGTTAATATGAATGTTGTGATTGTTCCCTTTCTGTGTGACAGCAATGCAGACAAAAGGCAAAACAAAAAATGTTACTGGTAGATCTTCTACTATTTAAAATGTTATTATATACCATTTTGTCCCTCTTACACTGAGCTGAATTCCTTTGGGAGGCTGAATAATGATCATTGTCTCCTAACCCTTGCATGAGGCAGCTAAAGTAAATTGATGAAATAGCCTACTCCCTTTTGTCTCTTTTTAGTCATCTGCATGCCTTGACCAAATAAACCCATCTTTTTCATCCTCACATACAGTGTATTTTGCATGTGTGCTTGCAGCTTTTCCCCCTGTGCTTGGGGACAATGCCTATTTATGAGAATCCTCTGGCAGCCCCTTTCTGTCCTGGGCTGCACTGAGTACCCAGGCGTGGTAAGCTACGTCTACCTCTGCATTGCTGTGTAAGAGCAGCACAAAGCGGCTGGAGGATATTCCTGGGATCATTCCTTTACCTTTTCCTCTATAATTCTCCTTACAATTTGACTTACCTATTTTCCCGACTTTTATTGCTCCCCTAACTATAGCACCATATCACTTTTTTCAATGTACTTATGACACACCTGTGAGAAGGGAAGTACTTTTATTCTCCCTGCACTGACCTGGACTTGGGTATGGAGTCTAAAGGGAGGGAAATGTACAGCTTATAGGGAATTCCCCTGTCCTTAGCCAATTCTGTAAACACATCAATGCATTTAAGAACTGAAAAGGAAATAAAATTATCTGTTGTATCTGTTTGCCTCTTCCAGAACAAATCACAAGAACACCTGAGAGAGAGCACCAACCTGCTTTTGGAATAGGGACATTAGCTGCTATCAAACTGTGTGTTTCCACAGCATTAAGGTCAACAAGTAGAGGCTTCAAGAAGAGGAGGACCATATTCAAAAACTCAAAGCTGAACAAAAGTTATTGTAAACTGAAATGCTGCAACTAGCTAATTCTATCAGCATAGAAAAATCCTTGTGTGTTTTCTGGGCAAAAAACCCCGAACATTTTAGTTATGTAAGCAAATGGTTGGATGACAATTTGGAGCAGAAGCAGTACAGTAAAATGGTCAGGAGAGTATTTACTGCATTTTCCAAAGTAACTTAGCACAAAGTCATGCTCTAACTTTTTATTTTCTGTTTTACAAGTGGGAATTCCCTTTCCATTCTCTTGCAATGCAACTGAAGAAGGTCACAAGTTCCCGGGTGGCCATCTTTTGAAGGCAACTTCCATTCTTGTTCCTCCGAGCTCCTATATCAGCACACAGCAATGTCAAATGTAATTGCTGAACATAAAAAATTTCCGAATCAATGAGAAAGCCTAAAACAAAATAAATGGGTAGAACTAAACCATTAACTGAGCATTGCTCAGCATAGGAAGTGTTCTAGAAAATATGCTGCAAGACGAATTAACTTGAGATATTAGCAAGGAGAGAATCCGAGATCATGTCTGCCAACCTATAATTTAATCTGCTCCAAAGCAGAAAAATTAGATGGAAGAGATATTTTCCATTACAGTGAAATGTTAAGCTAGTTGTAAGAGGCTTCTGTTTCTCTTGCTATTGTGGACATTTCTGTACTCTAATTTCTAATTTTAAAGCAGATCAACCTAAGGTTATTACCTATCAAACAGCCAAAGTGGGCAGACCTCTTTTCACAGCACATTTTCACTGAGGGAAAGAAAGAAACTGAAAGTTCTTTTCATTTTAGCTCTTACCCATTACTAAAATGGAGACAGCGGGATGGATTTTAGCAAGTAATGATACAGTCAATCTACAGGTGGAAACAGGTACAGAGAGCTCAGCAGCTGTGATCAATGAACGGACATATGTGCACTGCAGTGATCTGATTGCAAATAGAGAAATAATCCACAAAACACCACTTTAACTAGAGACTTCACCCAGATGGTAGGCTTTGTATCACCTGAAAGACATCCTAGTTCTGATAACCAGGACAGAAAGTTAGAATACATTAAGCAAAGATCAGCTGTAAAACTCAATTTAGCCTGCAGTGAAGTATAAAATAAGGACTCCTGCTATGCTGTGGATGTCCACCCAATCATTTTCACAGAAACTACCTTGAAAGGTGTTATAGCCAAGACTCATATGAAGAACTGATATTTAGTCAAGCCAAAAGTAGATCAGTCCTTTGTTTAGTCACCAGAATTAAAGGTAAGTTAGATAAGTGGGGAAAGAATAGTTTCAATTTTTCACTTCATGTTTTTCATTTGCTTTTAATAGACACTTTCTGTAATGTTCGTAACTATGTGATCTGTATCTGCAGGAATCATAAACTTACAGCTGATTAAGTGCTGTTCCTTTCCATAAAAGCATGACCTGCTACTGAAATAAAAGCTAGAAAATTTATTACAATGGACTTCCCACTTATGTACTAGCAAACTTTAAGAAATGTACTGTAATACACGCTCACACTTAATTTTCATCTGCTAGATAGATTGCTGTGGAACATACGCTGAAAAGTATCCCATATGTTATATTAAGGACTGATGGCATTTTCACTACTGGCAGAAGTGATGATAAACATCTGTCAGCAATAGAGGGGGACAAGACTGACTAGAGGCTATGAGAATTTGCTTAAACTGTTTATCTTTATATAAAATCAGAGCACTTGGTCAACTGCAGAGACTAAAAGGGAGAATTACTCCTATGGCAGGCGGTCAAGGTCAAAGTGACCATCCCACTGAAAAACACAGATATGATCATGCACTATTAGGTTTTACCAAACGTTTCGGTTCTTCCAGAGAACTGAAGAAACAAAGTCCCTGGGGGAAGAGCTAAGGGACCTTTCCAGGCACTGCCCTCAGAACCCTCAGCACCCTCTGAGTTAAAGGACAAAGTTGTATTTTAATACTGCTACCTCATAGCCAAGGGTAAGGACAGTTTTGCCACAGGTATTGTTAATAACCAATTAGTTATGCCTCCTGGTTGAGGCAACTCCTGCCTGAAGTTGTATAAGGGTTTTCCCAACTACAGAAAGAAAAATCTGATAAAATACAATCAGTATACGTACACATTCCCTGCTCCGACAGACAACAAACCACTTGTGGAACTTTTCAATGAAATGTGAGGGGGTGTTAGCCATGGCATCTGTTCAGCTGGGCCCCTGGTTTTGAATGTAGCTGTGCGAATCTGGGATAATCAATTAGGTAGGGTGTCAGTATGCCAGCACAGATGTCCTCAGTCAAATGCAGATAATCATCATGTTCTTTGAAATTTCCAGAGGAGATTGCATTAGTCTTGGGACACCCCTGACCTGCCATCAGGAAAGGTTTCCGAGATAAGAAAAATAAAAGGATCATATCCTTTCCTAGTGCAGCAGCATGTATTTCAGGCTATTCATAACCTTGAAAGGGTTAGAGTGATGCACTGAGCACTGCATGCATACTGCAGGACACAGGAGCAGTGCTCCACCCTCTCCCCCCCTGGTATGAAATAAAGACTACAGTATGATATAAAATACATCCAGGCACTTACTACAAGATATTTCCTCATGAACTACATATTGTGACAGTCTGTCAATAAGGAATAAATAGCGGCATCAGTGACATCAGCAGACATTTTCTCTCACATTCTTTTCCCAGGAAGACCAGCAGCTTCATGGACATGTAGGTTTTGCAAGGTCAAACAAAGGGAGATGGTTTTTAATTTCAGTGTATGCTTATTCACGATGGTACTTGGAATATAAAGAACTGTGTGTGTAAAAATGAGATGAAACTTCGTCTTACAGGGACTACAAGAAACACTTTCTCTAGCCATGGTTCAAATTTTACTAGTACTGACTTCAAAAACTTCCTAAGTAAGAATAAAACTAACCTAATAAAGTTTTTCCACATCATCCAGCTTCAAATGTGGTGTTATAAATTTTTTAGAGCCAGTCAAGGGTATCAGTGGTAAGAGCTTGGGAACAAAGTTATCTTGATTTTGTTAGAGGCACAGGACAACTTTTGAATCTGGAAGAACATCTCAGTGAGAAAACACAAATGAAGCTCATTTTGACTTAATCCATCACTACACAAAGGATAATTATCACAGACACAAAAGCAAAAAATGGCTAAAATACCAAAGAAAGGAATCTAGATCTAGAGGACTATTTAGACTTATGGTCACCATATTCCGATTCTTAGTAAACTTAGAAAGAAAAACTACACTTTTGATTTTTTTTGTTAAAGGAACTATTGATGTGCAGTGATGGGACAAGCAATAGCATCAAGAACTTGTCCACGTGGGAAAGGATGTGCAAGCAGAGGAGTCTTTTATTCAGCTGAGGTGCATCTGGAAGATCTAAGGACAGAAGAACTCCCACTTTTGCTGGAAACACAGTTTGAACATCCAGGCAATTGCTGAGTGGGCCACCAGATTGCAAAAGCAGGTATTAGCTACTTGAGACAACACCTAATGCCTCCAATTGACACTACTTCAGGAGAAAGCAAAGAAAAATAACACTTAAATAGAAAAAGAAAAAAGATTACATCAAGACTTTTAGACAACAAATACAGCAAAATAGGTATGCTAGAGTTAATCATGTCTACATTGTAGTCAGGGCTGTGTAGCTGAGAGTTAAACCAGCCAATCTTTATCTGGCTTGGGTTTCAGTAGTCAATCAGTTGTGACAGGATCAAGCTCACCACAAGCTAATTCATATATAAATAACTGCTGTGGCTGTAGTTTAAACATATATGGGTATGCATTGTGTCCTGTTTTCTAAGTGAGGGTATTCACTCTCCACTTACATTTGCTGTTTTATCACATGGTTGACTTACTTAAAGCAGTGAGTTCCTAGCATACTGAATGGCACATAGTTTATTATTTTTGTTCCATTAAGCATTGCTCAAAAATAAAACAGAAAAAGCAGTATTCTTTGTGTGCTGTTTCCAGAGACTTTGGATGGGTAGCATTAATTTTTCCTGCAAAGTTTTACCTGTTTCAGTGAGACTACTATAAAGAAGGGAGAAGCCAGTTTGAGTGCTCTGTGAAGGCAACGATGGCTATCTCAATTCCTAAGTACTGATATAAAGTGTCAGACTTCCTGTAAGCTACAGAAAAATGTTCATCATACAGTCAGGCTGAAGAGACATGTGTGTGAAAAATGAAGTATTTCACATATATTAAAGAAATTATTTTCCAGATTTTGAGCATCCTACTGTATTGGTCAGTTTTTATGACTGTACTGTATAACAATACTACCTATTTTGACACTGAAATACTGATGTATAGATTCCTCTAAAATAAAAGTTAGACTATATAGAAATGTTTGCACAAAACATTTGGAAGTTTAACTTTCTCATTCTTTGGAAGGAGAGAAATAAAAATGTCCAGTCCTTAGACGTGAGCTTTCTGAGTCTCAAGAAACCGATGAGACGGTGAGTTTTATGCCAATGCCATTGATTGGATGTCAGTGTCTCACAGGATTGATTTAATTGTTTTGGACCACCCTTATTCTATTAAGAATGTAATTGATTTCACTGTGATTACTTGCAGAGAAAAGTCCTATATAGTGTGTATAAGAAATGCAGGCTCCTGCCCTAATGAGTGAATGCAAGAGGACTATTCAGATGAAAACTGCACTTCCACCTTTACAAATTGTTTTTTTTACATACTCTGCAAAGATTATATCCTTCAGTTGTGTAACACGGTGTTGGGTTTTTTTTTCCTTCAAGAAACCTCCCAACATTGCCATTAACCTGCTCCAACATGAATATTAGCATATGCTCTGCTAACATGTGACCTTCTAACAGATACTGTACGCTTCCATTAGCCATGAGTCCAGGTGATAAATGAAATGCATATTAAGCCTTAATTGTAATTAATTACAAGTACACATAACAACGCCCATGTTCAGTACCATATAAAATAGGATTGGTTTATATTAACACCTATCAGTGTGCAAGGTTTAGATAACAGTACAAATTAATACAGAAGAACACTAAATACAAAATCAATGAACTTCATCCAAGTCTGTTGAATAATGACTGGATTTTAATAATACCGTTGTAGTTAAATGCCTAGTACATGCTGCCCTCCTGTGGAATCCGGGATAAAGTACAAGTTCCTTTGTATTTATTTTTATGATTTTGCAGTGATATTTTAATGCCTGGAATGTAATGATTTATTAAATTCACGATGTGCGTGTTCATCATAATAAACACTGAGTATGTTCTGTAAATGGCTACTTTTGACAAGCAAACCTAGATAATTAACTCTAGTAAATCAGGCTCGTGCTGCAAATTGTAGAGCCTTAGAATATTAGTCAATGTTTCATTTGTTAATTTGGAAAAAAACCCATAAATATTATATATAATTTTAGATCCTTGTAAAAGTTAAAATTTTTGCTAACCATGCAAAATGGTATTTTAGAAATTTTAGCTGTTTTTTATTGAAAAACCCAGGCTTACCTCACCTACAACTGCTACTACCGGTATCAGATACAACATAATCCCACGGATGCTTCATATTTCACTATCAAATCACTCACATTCTTTAAATGCAGAGTAATTAAAATACTAAATAAATTAAATCATATTTTTTTCAATACATATTTAAAAGAGAAATATTTTCCTTATGAACCAAGAAGAAAATCAGGAAGCCTGAATCAAACATTTAATCAAACATTAGAGAACTAGAAAATAGATTTTAATGAAGCTAAAGAGAAGAATCAAGAACTTCAAAGGCAGTTTAACACACTATCAGGATATTTTAAAAGAGCTAAAACTTGAACTGTACCTGAATTTTTCCTTGGAAAATCTGCTCATATAAGAATATGAATATTTTAATTCCTTCAGAATGTCTCCTAACAGAAGGTAAGTTATATTTAACACATTTACATAGCATTATATTTAGGGTAACTTCAGATACCTCTAAGAGGTTACTTTTATTGTTTGGGGTTTTTTTTACCATTTCAGTTTGATTTCAGACATGAGTCAGTTTAGTACAACACTTGTACCCTTGATCAAAGATTTCCATCAACTGTGGACAAAGGTCAGGCATCCATGTTAATGTTATCAGCGGCCTCTGATACTGTTGACAGCTAGGTGTCACTGATATGTCTGCAGGATCTGATGGATTTGGTGTGATTGCTTTATTCTTCACTCACTGAGGTTTTATTTAGTTTAGAAAAAGGGGCTGAAGGGAGGTTGTGATTAGCTAACACATTTCAGCTCACCCTGTCCCATGACCCTTTTCCTAGTGCTGGCACAAACTAAACATTTTACTTGATTTGCTTGGATGAAATCAATCCAGGAGGCAGGGGCTTCAAAGTTTAACTGGTTGGTATCCCTGGATTGTCTCACAAAAAAAAGTAAATTTACAGGATATTTGAACTCTTTCAATATATGGGATTGTTTATGGAGACTGTGAACAACTTGGGGCCACAATGTCATTGATAAATATTTGGATGAAGGGAAGTCCTCAAGCTTTGTTTTGCTTCTAGCAACTCCCTCTTTTCTTTTCTCCCATCTGCAGGTTTTGGCAATGGCTTCTGTCTGCTCTAGGAAAACAATGATTAATAAGCATCCTATAAGCTGAGGTTATGTTGACTGACAAGGCCCTAAAAAACTTGCTAGCATTCTCAGATGATTATTCCATGTTTCTTCTAGCCCAATTTTTTAAGAAGAGTCTTGTATTTCTTGAACTTTTACCTCAGGATTTTATATAAAACATCCCTTAAATCTGGTTCTGTGCTTTTATAGTATTAGAATGTGTATGCTTGTGTTTCTGTGTGCTTGTATACACATATATATGCCTTCTAACATATATTCATACATGCTTATTGGATCTAAATTACTTGAGTTACCCTTGCTTCACAGAAATGTGTTAAAGGCAAATAGCATCTGCAATTTTTAATGCATTATGACTTTTATATCAGCAAACGTATAACAAAATACAATCTCAATGTTATTAATATAGAAACAAAACTATTTCATGGGGCTTATGCCAATATGAGATAAGCTGATCTGACTGAAAAGTGATTTCTTTTTTTTTGTTGGGTTCATTTATCAGGGCTAGTCTGATCAATTCTTTGAGCTGACTGACCATGTAGCTTCACAAACGTAAATGCTGGCTCAAGGGAAGTAGAAGGGATGCCTGGCAGACAGCACTGGGGAGAACACAACCATCGCTTTTGTCAACAGTGTCAATTTACTTTGACTTGATTGAAATGTGAAGCAATACCACAGTTAGATGACTAGGTGAATTGAGGCTTTAGTGGTTTGAGGTCAATAATGCCCAGACTTTAAACCCCAAACCGCCTACATATATCACAAAGCATTAGGCTCACGTGTTCACAAAGAACAGCAGTACTGACATAGCCCCTGCCCTTTTGACTAGCTCCTGTAACTTTATTCATGAAGGAACATTGTGTGGCAGAACTGATCTCCACACCAGAAAGGTATGGATCATGAAACTTTAGGAGCAATTATCATAACATCCAAACTGAGGATAAATGAAAACATATATTAAGGTGACTTTTATATTCTTGCTCAAAAGCAGACATAAATATAGCACCAGTAACTCTAGAAATATCCGGGCGGCAATTGCTCTCATTTCAAATAGCAAAACATATTTTCTTCTGATTTCTCACTTAGCCATTTACACTTTCATCTTATCTATCTGTAAATCATCTTGGAAAGGTACGATTTGCCAGAGTCATGAAGGAGCAGCTAAAGTACTTGATATTTCTGTTGATTCTGGCAAATGATTCATACAGAGCAGAAAATCATCAGCGCACCAAAAACATTTTATCCATTAAAAAAAACTGGAGAAATGTGAAAAAAATGTGAAAAACTAGTCCTTCATATGCAGCACATACACAGATGCACATACAGACATGTACACAGAAAACTAAATGAAATCTCTGCAGTTGTCTAAAATAACTTTTGGGTTCTCTGCAAGCCAGATACAGGCAAATCAGTGTTAGCCTGATGGCTTGCTCAGTCAGTATGATTTTAGTGCTATTAGAACTTCCTGGCAGGGCCACCCTGTCCTTGGGTTACTTCTGCAGAGGAGAATTAGAGTTGTATCTGCAGAAAATTAGGGGTGAAGATGTTTGGTGTGAAATGCTCCAGGAAAAAATGTAGGCAATATTCAATATGGCAGTCAGTGTGGGGAGACGTCCTAACCTCCAGCATCCCTGCCATCTCCTTCACTTCCACACAGCTTTAGGTGAAAAATACTAAAGCCTGTCCACTCATAAGCTTCATAATTCATGAGTTATATGTGAAGAAAAGGCTAAATCTTAGAAAGCTTGTCTGCACTTGAATGCAAAAAAAAGAAAAAAGATGGGATTCTAAGTTCATGCTTAGCAAGTAAATGGTCAGGATTAAGCCTGTTGTAATCAAGAATTAAGACAGTCATACTAGAACTGAATTTCACCACTGCAACTTAGCGCAGAAGTAAGTCTAGTGCAGCCTGTGAAATTTTCACCAGTAACTGTGTTAGTAATTGATTAAGCAATGAAGTGATGACTGTGTCAGTTGTATAAAAACATTACCTGATTTGCTCTTACAACACTTCCTTAGCATCTTACATATTCTGAAAATCAGTTTTTCAAACATAGCAAGCAAAAGTGCTTTCTGGTTTCTGTCTGCCACTGAGTAACGCAGAAACACAAGCTGTTACTTGCAAGTCCCTTTTACTAACACAATGATCAGCCCAAGGACTATTAAAAAAGTCTGCAAACAGTCCCTTTGAGGAATAAATAAAAACCATTCTGTGTATACAAAGTACTTTCAGTTGGGTAAAACATTTCATGGGTCATGATCAATGTTTCATATCTTGATAAATTTAGATTAGCAGCTGTACTCCTTTACAAAGGTGGGTGAAAAAACCTCCTTGTTCAATAGACCTTCCAAAGGCTGGATGTCTCAAAAAGCCTCTAAAGTAGCTTTTCTTTTTTTTCCCCTCCAGAAATCGATATGTTTTAAAACATTTTACCTTCAAGAGCTATTGCACTTTTAAAAGAATGTATTAAATGCAGGACTGTTCCCCAAAATATTTTTTAATCTAGCTCCCCCATATACAATGTTATTATAACCAAAGATACTACAACCCAACATTTAATGTTCAGAACATACAGTCTTCTCTCATGGATTCATTTTTATTTTTGGTATCCAGAACTCAAATAAAATTTCTTTATTTAACACACTTCATGGGAGGTAGGAAGGGGCGAGAGGCCACAATACTAGCCCTACTGACATTCTTTGTGCTTTCCAGCTAGTAAAAGATTTATGTGGTACTTCAGTCTTCTGCTGACTTTGCTTCATAGTGAATGTGCATGTATAGCAACTTTACAACTAAAATCAACGTAAAACTTTCAGATCTTTTGTTTTGTTTGTTAGTCCGTCAACACAAAACTCTTCTTTGCAGTAACATCTTGGCAGAGCGTTACCTAATATGTTTTGTTATATTGAATGCTATTTTAATTATCTTAACACAAGGCATATATGAAGAAGACATTACTACAACATACTAAAGCATTTCATCCCATTTCTGTTCTAAAACTGAATCATAAGACTAATGATTTTTAAGCAAAGCTGATTCTGAATACAACAAGGATAATGATGTTAGCATTTGGCCCCAAATCTCCACAAAGTCATTAAAATCAGTGGGTTCTGAATTGGTGCACTAGCCTTCAGCAACAGCCAAGGATTAAAATGAGCCTAATGTTAAAGCCCAGTAACAAAAGGAGGTTACATCTCTTTAATCACGGGATTTATAGCTTCTCTGTCATTTCTCAGGGCTATCTGCAGCTTCTACATCTTCTGCTCTTCACTGTTGTCCCATTAACTCTTACACATCCACTGAACGTGATGAGTGGGAGAAGCCATGAACACAGCTTGGGGAACCCATGCAAGACCATTTACGAGGTACATGAACAATATGATAAAGAAGAGGTCCTGGGCAAAACACAATGGGATTCAACATCACTCAACAGTTATTTACACAGGCCTCAGAATGTAAATTCTAAACCAACAAAATTGTTTACATAAAGTATCATTTATTTTATTCATTTTTATCAAGACAGCATTGAAAGGGATAGCAAAAGCTTGTCTAGGCCATCCCTTCCTCTCCTCAACAGGTCTGCTGAGTTGTTAGCCTATGCCACAGTCCTGGAAAACCAGTCCAGGTGCTAGTCAAAGGGAAAGGTTAGGGCCAGTGGTGGCAGCAGACATTGCTGGCAGGACACATCTCTCATTTTCAATTTTCCACCCACAGGAGGAGGTGCTACCCTTATGCCTTTTGCCTGCCTAATGGCTATTGGCATGGCCAGCATAAAGCTAAAAAATTGCTCTTTGCTTTTCGGCCAGCACTCTGTCAAAGCTCTACTCCACAGCAGCTGGGAGAGCAAAATTTATTTTTGCCTACACTGTTGAGAAGCCCTGAGTCAGCTCTGCTAGAATGATCCCTCATGATGAAAAATTTATGTCTTTTACTCTGCCTCCCTCACTCCCTTTTAATATCCTTCCCTTTTCCCCACAGTGTTCTTCCTAATTGGGTTTGGCAACCTCCCCAATTCTTGTTTAACATTCTCCATCATCATTTTCAAACTAAGTGTATCTAGCACCATGCCTTTATTTCAAGACCTCTTTCCTTTGTTTTTAGACTGATGGCTTTCAAAGGGTGAGCCAAATCCCTAAATGTTTTAAAACAATAGCGTTCCTTAAGAGTTGCTTTAATCACTTAGACGAGACACCTATGCAATTTCTAGGAGCAAAGTCAGAGTTCATGGAAGGAGTGAGTTACACAAGATAACACCATCAGCTGTGAAGTGCCGTGAACATCTAGAGATATTGGGATGTGCAAAGTCAACTAAAAATAGTCAGCAAAGCACAGAAATTGACTCTGAAATAAGAAAGTAAATCAAGTAATACCCCTCTTTCCAGCTGCCTGCAAATTACCATTATCTCCACCCACTACAGGGCTCCAGCCCATTACGGCTGATGATGGTCAGCAGCATAGAGAAGAGAACAGAGGTTTCCATCAGTGCCATCTGTACAAGAGCTACAACAGGAGGGGAAGGGAAGGAAAGGATCAGCCAACCAACCTACTTGCTGGTACACTAAAACAGCCCTAAGTAAGTTAGGGGAAAAACTACCACTGGGTTTACTCCAGAATTTTGTGGGCTTAATTTACAAGGAAATTTTCCAACCCAGAAGAAAGTCGTAGCTTAAAGAAACACTTAAAATAGTTTGTTCCAGCACAGTATTTTAGAAACAACTTCATAAAAAAACAGATACAAACATTTTCTTCAGTTTGCCTGGAGATTTCTCTGGATTTCATTTTGATCTCTGTACTTTTCCCTTGCACTGGGTTATAAATAAATTCTTTGTCTATGATCTCTGAGAGTGTTTCTGCCACATCGACAAGCAAAAGAGAAGAAAAACTGACCTAGATACTAACACATTTTACATCTTATTATTTATTACTTATTTTTATATATGTTACTTGTTTATGAACAGCACAAAATCTGTAGGAGGTAACTGCTATTCACACTCCACCTCTCCTTGCCTTCAGAACGGGGGAATGCTGCATCTGTGCTCAGAGGATGCCAGATCGCTGCCTGTGCCTGTCTAGATTCAGCTGGCAGGCAGCCCACTGGGGTGGCACAGCAGCTGGCAGAAGTTGGAACAATGCTTCAGGTTTCTGCTTTTTTCTAAAACTGTACCAGCCATAGTCAAGATGTAGTCAAAATATCTGGATTATCCTAAGGTACATCTACTTACTAAAAGCCAGTGGGAAACAGATTCCCAAAGAATATGTCATATTCCAAAACTGTCTCTTGCGAAACTCCAAATTTCTGTGTCTGATATTAACAGATTGCCTATCTTAGCAGAAACTTACCAAATTTTGATTCATTTTTTCCTTTCTTCTTAAAAATATGTCAATAACCTTTAATGAAGAACTAGTTTCAGTTCAAGGACAGAAATTCCAAATAAGTCATAAAAAAGCAGTTACCTTCAGGTAGCAGAGCCGGGAGTTGCCTGCGCACCTTCTGGGCAGCAGGGAACAGCTTTCAGGGAACTGTGTGGACCTGGCTCCCAGTCAGAGCCACCAAGGTAACTGGAACAAAGACTGCATGCAAGGACCCTCCCGCAAAAACACTGTGAGCAGAGACAAGTTTAAAGAACCTTCTTATTTTTATTGTATTTGACTAGACCCCAAGTATTTCAAGAGAGGCATCTCGAAATACATTACATCACTTTGAGAAACCTGGTCTAGTGGGGGCTGATGGGGTCCATCTGTCAGAGAAGGAGCATCTTTGGTCATAGGCTTGCCAAGCTGGTGAAGAGGGCTTTAAAGTTCCTGGGGGAGGGAACCTCAATCCATCCCACTCCTACCAGTTTGATGCCAGTGCCAGCAATAGGTGCCCCAAGCCTGGAGAGGGATCACAGGTCAGCAGGAGAGCAGCTGAAGGCAGCACAAAGGAATTCCAGCCACTCCAGCCAGTAAGTCAGCTTCATTGGGGACCCAGCTTAAATGCCTCTATGCAAACACACGTAGCATGGGGAATAAACAAGAAGAGTTAGAGATGTGCGCACGCCTGCATGGCTACGATCTAATTGGCATTGCAGAGACATGGTGGGATGGCTCCTATAACTGGAATGTTGGAATGGCTTGCTACCCTGGACTTCAGGAGAGCAGACTTTGGCCTTTTCAGGGATCTGCTTGGTAGAGTACCATGGGATCCAGCCCTGGAGGGAAGAGGGGCCCAAGAAAGCTGGTTAAGATTCAAGGATCACCTCCTCCAAGCTCAGGAGCGATGCATGCCAACAAAGAGGAAGTCAGTCAAAAATGCCAGGAGGCCTGCATGGATGAACAAGGAGCTCCTGGACAAACTCCAACACAAAAAGGAAACCTACAGAGGGTGGAAGCAAGGACAGGTAGCCTGGGAGGAACACAGAGAAATTGTCCGAGCAGCCAGGGATCAGGTTAGGAAAGCTAAAGCCCTGATGATAGGATTAAATCTGGCCATGGATGTCAAGGGCAGCAAGAAAAGCTTCTACAGGTATGTCAGTGATAAACGGAACACTAGGGAAAATGTGGGCCCTCTCTGGAAGGAAACGGGAGACCTGCTTACCTGGGACATGGAGAAGGCTGAGCTACTCAATGACTTTTTTGCCTCAGTCTTCACCGGCAAGTGCTCCAGCCACACCGCCCAAGTCGCAGAAGGCAAAGGCAAGGGACTGGGAGAATGAAGAACTGCCCAGTGTAGGAGGAGATCAAGTTCGAGACCATCTAAGGAACCTGAAGGTGGACAAGTCCATGGGACCTGATGAGTTGCATCTGTGGGTCCTGAGGGAACTGCCTGATGAAGTGGCTAAGCCTCTATCCATCATATTTGAGAAGTCGTGGCAGTCTGGGGAAGTTGCCACTGACTGGAAAAGAGGAAACATAACCCCCATTTTTAAAAAGGGAAAAAAGGAAGATGCAGGGAACTACAGGCCTGTCAGTCTCACCTCTGTGCCTGGCGAGATCATGGAGCGGATCCTCCTGGAAACTATGCTAAGGCACCTGTAAAATAAGGAGGTGGTTGGTGACAGCCAGCATGGCTTCACTAAGGGCAAATCATTCCTGACAAATTTGGTGGCCTTCTACAATGGGGTTACAGAGTTGATGGATAAGGGAAGAGCAACTGACGTCATCTACCTGGAATTGTGCAAAGTATTTGACACTGTCCTGCACAACATCCTTGTCTCTAAATTGGGGAGGCACGGATTTGATGGATGGACCACTTGGTGGATAAGGAATTGGCTGGATGGTCGCACTGAAAGAGTTGTGGTCAACGGCTCAATGTCCAAGTGGAGAGTGGCGTTCCTTAGAGGTTGGTATTGGGACCAGTGCTGTTTAACATCTTTGTCGGCAACATGGACAGTGGGATTGAGTGCACCCTCAGCAAGTTTGCCGACAACACCAAGCTGTGTGGCGCAGTTGACACGCTGGAGGGAAGGGATGCCATCCAGAGGGACCTTGGCAGGCTTGAGAGGTGGGCCTGTGCAAGCCCCATGTAGTTCAACAAGGCCAAGTGCAAGGTCCTGCACATGGGTCTGGGCAATCCCAAGCACAAATACAGGCTGGGCGATGAGTGGGTTGAGAGCAGCCCTGAGGAGAAGGGCTTGGGGGTGTTGGTTGACGAGAAGCTCAACATGACCCAGCAATGTGCACTCGCAGCCCAGAAAGCCAATCGCATCCTGGGCCACATCCAAAGAAGCGTAACCAGCAGGTCGAGGGAGGGGATTTTCCCCCTCTACTTCCCTCTCGTGGGACCCCACCTGGAGTAATGTGTTCAGTTCTGGGCCCCCCAACATAAGAAGGACATGGAGCTGTTGGAGCGAGTCCAGAGGAGGGCCACAAAGATGATCAGGGGGCTGGAGAACTGCTCCTATGAAGACAGGCTGAGAGAGTTGAGGTGGTTCATCCTGGAGCAGAGAAGGCTCTGGGGAGACCTTATAGCAGCCGTGCAGTACCTAAAGGGGGCCTACAAGAAAGCCAGAGAGGGACTTTTTACCAGGGCATGTAGTGACAGGACAAGGGGTGATGGCTTTAAACTGAAAGAGGGTAGATTTAGATTAGATGTAAGGAAGAAGTTTTTCACTGTGAGGGTGGTGAGGCATTGGAACAGGTTGCCCAGAGAGGCTGTGGATGCCCCATCCCTGGAAGTGTTCCAGGCCAGGTTGGATGGGGCTTTGAGCAACCTGATCTAGTGAAGGATGTCCCTGCCCATGGCAGGGGCTTGGACTAGGTGATCTTTAAGGTCCCTTCCAACCCAAACCATTCTATGATTCTATGATGGTAAATTGATTTCAAAAATATATTTTTACCAATAGCCAAACAATACAGTCATAGCTATGTTTATTTACCATACAGAGTTTTGTAACTAACTTGGGATTAATGGCATATTTAAGTGGCTTGAAACAGCCAAAGAGGCACCTGAGCCTGTGAAGCTGTCAGCAAGAGCTCCTTCACAGCTTCTGCCCAATGGTTTGTAGTACATATGTACGTATCGTATGCAAGTTAAAATTGTACACCTCAGTTACGTTTGGAATATGATGATGAAATGATTGCAAGGATTGAAAAACAATAAAATCATTTACACTTTGAACTTACAGCCTTTTAATATTAACATGCTGAGGGAAAATAAGGCTCTTCAATTACTACTGACTAGAATAGGTCAAGGTACTGATACAAATTTCTTAGAAGTCTTTCCTGGTGCTCTTTCTTCTACCTTCTTAAAGAGCCATTTCTACCCAAGAATTAGAAAAAAAATTAATCATATCTTACTTGCTTTTTTTTCCTTCTCATTTTCACTTCCCACCACACACTTTAGTGTTGTGTTTGTCCACTGCTTCTCTTTGGGCAGGTCTCCCTCCTCAGCCCTTTCATGTTCACTCCTATGCCGAATAAGCATGGACAACCTCCGGTTTATGCTGCTGCTCTTCTCTTGCTACAGGATTATCAGCAGAATTTGAGGGGCAAACATTTAAGAAACAATATATATGTGTGTTACTAGAGCTATGAGGTAACTCCAGCAGTTTGTAGCAGTAAGTTGTTAATTTTGAGGGAATGAGCTAATACAAGTTGACGACAGGACCCTTTTAGTATTGTTCTTTAAATGTTCTAGCACTATGGGAGAAAGGCTGGTGCAGCACAGAAAATAAATGGATGCCTGCAAATGTCATTTGTTCCAGGCTGCACTAAAGGGACAATGAGGACAGAGAAAATATGCAAAAAAAAGTCTACATGCTTCTTCCTCTGCAGTCACTGGAAGACCTATGTGTTGGGTGAGGAGGGGGAAAGAAATCTGGGCCAGAAAGCTTTACTTGTTGGTATGGCTCCTTTTTTGTCTGCTGCTTCACAATAAACCACTCTGTTGTTCTGAACTGAGGGCAAAATATTCCCTCCCTTCTTTTTTCTTGTACCCCTTTAGAGTTAGATCATGTTTGCTTAAAGTTTCCTGCAAAATACAGACCGTACATTTGTTTAAACACACAGAGTGTTTTGCTCTAGACCACAATGCTGAATAAAGGTTAGAAGTGTGCTCTTACTGAGAGGCACTTGCTCTCTTTCATAGTGAAAATGTTTCCCTTGTCTGGACAAAAGCACAGAAGTCTATTATTTTAGCATTATTAAAATGGATATCAAAACATCTTTAAGCCTACTGTAAGATGGAAACTGAAATTATTTTTTTTCAGTGTCTTCTTCCTCCTCTCCATTAGTGGTAATTATGCAATCATTTTTTATTTCTTTTTTTTGTGAATGTGGACAATTATCAAGATACATACATTAAAGATTTTGATTCAAAATGACAAAGCAATAGGGTATACAAAAACGCAACCACAAAGGATTTGAGATTACTGCATGGCAAACACATAATCTCTTCTTTTTGAGATGCAAATTTCCATATGAAATGTAAAAATTGTCTGCAGCCAACTAGAAAAATAACAGAGCTGTGTTATGCCATCTCAATACACAGTTGAACTTACTTATCCATCAGTGTTTTTACTACTGCATAAATAATGTATACATACTTGACAGTTCTGAATAGGTATGTTGATTTTGACTTAAAAACAAATAATCCTGTTTACCCGTGAAGAATACGGATATGACTGAATGGTGAGAAGCTATTGTGAACGGAATAAAGACAAGACTGGGTGCTGAGTGTTATAAAATTCAGACTGTACAAGATACTTTTGGATGTCTGAACCCTGATAAAATCAATTTACTTTAATGGTTGCAAGAATACATTCACAAAGACCTGGCTTACAGGATAAGGACCTTCTGCACTAGCAGTTGGCAATTTTCTTAGATAACTTGTAAACACACCAAAAATTAACAATCTGTCCTTGATTTTTATGGAGTAGATCTTTTCTTTGGTCATAAGTTGCTTCATACCAGAAAATAAAAATAAAAAAAGTTGAATATGCAATGTTTTATAACATAAATAAATTTCACATTTGATAGAGCAAAAAGGAGCAAAGATCCTATTCTACAAACATAAAGTTAGCTTTTAAGATCATGAGGCACATCTGACAGAAAACAAAACAAAGCAGTGTTTTTTTGTTTCGTAAGTATACAAACTCTACAAATAGCAGCAGACAGGATCGTATTTTCCAGAAAGCAGAAAAAAAACCCCTGAAAGTCTGTGGATTACACTTCAAAGGTGAACTATTGCAGAGCTGCAGCATGCTCAATGCTGTTTAGGTTGTAGCAAAAGCAGCTCTTTGAGGACAAGCAGTCCATTTACTCAAGGAGAGGAAGGAGGGAAACTTGTGGTATGCTTGTACAAATAAAGTGTGCAAAAGATGAAATTACTACTATCTTGCATAAGTAATTAAGAAATGAAATCAATGCTGTAATTCTTATCACAAGATGCTCGAGTCATAATTTCTAACCAATGAAATAGAGAATTTATTAGAAAATTGGTTAAACACCGCAATGACTAGATGAATTCAGACCCACAGTTAAATAGTAACACTAAAAAAATGTTGTATTAACATAGTAATTTATCCCAAAGGACTCTGAACAGTCTCATATTCCAGTGGAATACAGCAATGACTGAGAAGTATTTAACAGAATATCAACCTTTTGCTAGCTACCTGAAAAAAAAAAGAAGTAAAAATAAAACATGGAAAATTGGATAAACCATGAAAATATGGGCAGTAATAAATAGAAGAACTGGAAAAACTTACCATATATTTGTCAGAGCTATCAATCTATAGTAATAATAATGTTTTCTTTATCACCTTTCAGCTTTTTTATGAGATGATGATTTTAGAGGACAACGCCCAGTGATTGATCAGAGGTAGTATTAAAATTGGATAAGGAAGATTAGGGGCACCCATCGTGCATATCAAACAACGCAGTCCTATAGGCATTTTATGGAATTCTTTTATGATTCCCACTTCATCTGTAAATTCTGAAAGGACTGCAACCTATGACGAGAGAATTTCGGATTTCAAAATAGGAAATGAGCCCACTTAAGTCTAAAGAAAAGGTTTTCCAGTAATTGCAAATTAGTGTAACTCCACCGAAGTGAAAGCGTATGGAATGGATTTCACTGTTTATGGATCTGATCCTTATTAAACATAAAATGCTGTAAATTATCTATTTTCTTTTATTAGCTTTGTACTACTTTTATTTTTTTCCCCCTGGAATTTTTCTCTGTATTTGTTTTAAACCTCCTTATTCTCCCATCATTTTCTCTGCCTCTCAGCATAGCCGGGATAATACTACTCCCAGCTATTCCCCTCATTCTTGTGGTCTAGTGTTCATCAGTGGTTCCACCATGACTTCTTGCATGTGTTTTACCAGTCCCCAAATGGTCTTCCATTCAAGTCTTACAAAGGCACGGTGCAGCTTAGTTTCCCAGATAAAACACATTCTGGCTCCCAATATGGCCAATGCCTTTCCCTCAGTTTGCCATAGCCAAATTTATTATTACTGTAAAAGTGAAGGCACCCTTCTTCTTCCCGTCTCCTTCCTTTCCTTAGACAAATATCAAAATGATACAGACTTGCTGGTCAAGAGCTCACTGTTATGCTTTAGATTTCTGAAAATGGTTTGGGTTGTTTTCTCAGTCATACCACTACTGGTCATAATTTAACACAAATTTGTAAACAAACAAACAAATGCCAAAAACCAACCGAAAAAAAAAACCAACACAGAAAAGCAACCAGCCCATTAAGTAGAACTTATTGGTGGAAAATATTGGCTCTGCAAGATTTGAAGAAATCATTAAGAATCACTTTCCTAACCAGAAGCTTTACTAACCAGAAGATGAAATTAGTTGTAAACCAAGTACAATAAAAAATTGTATTTAAGTGATAAGTTTTTTGTTCCAGAGTTTTACAGGGGTCCTATCAATACAGAAGACTGTGCTGTACTATAACTTCTAGTTAAATAAGTTTCCACACCATCCCAAGGCAGAAGTAATCTGTCTGATAACAAAGACCCCTATCCTGTAAGATCTGAAACAGAACCAATTATTTTCTAGTCTTAAAAGCCTATATAATAAACTAATTATTCAGAAGTCAAACATAGTACAAACAAAAGTGTGAAACAGTCAAAAGCAAACAGTCTGGAAAAAAAAAAGAAAAAAAATCTGAGAGCTAATTATCCAAAGTCCTTGGTGACTACTTATGGTAACAGATACACTGTACAGAACACCTAGATTCACTCTTAAAATAAATCTGCTCTTAACTAAACAAAATCCTGGGACTGTAATAAAAATTTTTACAGCTCTACCAGTGAAAAATGTTAGCCTTGATGAAAACCACTTAATTTACCGTCTACAAGAGCAGTTCTCCTTAGAATGCAAAACATGCCATTTGTATTTGAGTCTTCCCCCGTATTTGTTCCATTCGTTTCACACTAACAAAAGCTGTTTCTCCATCTCGTTCTTATTTTTAAACATTTTTGTCCTAAAGATATACTTCAAAATTCGCTTTGCCGAAGTTGAAATTTGATACGGTAAACACTAGATGGCAGAAGAAGGCTGGAGCTGAGCATCTGAAAAACGCTGCACCTAAACTCGTCTGCATTTTGCGCGGAGCATTTCAAAGGTACCAGCTGCACTGTTTTACCTGGTTTTTTTTCCTGTGAAAGCTGTCAGCAGTTACATAAAAATCATCTCCATACGTTACAAGCTTTGCATACACGCGCTGTTTCCCTTCCCTGCACAAGACAAGCAAGAGGTGTCACCCCGGCAGCCTCCTGGCACTTCCCCTCGGCGCCGGCTCCGGCCCCGCCCGGGCCAGCCGCCGCCTGGGCCGAGGGACCCAGGGCTCGGTGGGACCCAGGGGGGCTCCGTGGCACCCAGGGCTCGGTGGGACCCAGGGCTCGGTGGGACCCAGGGCTCGGTGGGAACGAGGGCTTGGTGGGAACAAGGGGGGCTCTGTGGGACCCAGGGCTCGGTGGGACCCAGGGCTCGGTGGGAACAAGGGCTCGGTGGGACCCAGGGCTCCGTGGGACCCAGGGGGGCTCAGTGGGACCCAGGGCTCAGTGGGAACAAGGGCTTGGTGGGACCCAGGGCTCCGTGGGACCCAGGGGGGCTCAGTGGGACCCAGGGGGGCTCAGTGGGACCCAGGGCTCAGTGGGAACAAGGGCTTGGTGGGACCCAGGGCTCCGTGGGACCGAGGGCTCGGTGGGACCCAGGGGGGGCTCAGTGGGCCCCTGGGGGTGGCTACGGAACCGCAAAGCCATAAGGTCCGCTCCTGAAGCCAAATCCCATTGACTTCAAAGGGCTGCATGTTTCAGTTGAAAACGACCGGGAACTGAAGGTAGAATTTAGGATTTAGGCCCAAGTACAGATCAAAGGAAGGGATTGATCTTTCAGACTTGTCAGGGAATGTAACAGTAAGACACGCAGAAACAGTACTAGGATGCTAAACACTCCAATACAGAAATGAACAGACAGATTGCAAAGACCTCTTCTAAAATTTGAAATCGCTCGTCATACACAATATCAGATGAATTAAGAGCTTAATAGAAACTAAGAGATTAACAGGTACCCTGGCTCACCTGACCAGCTTCACACATAAAAGAATACAATGAACAAATGCACCTAAACACATTATTAAAAGCAAGGTGCGATGCAGTTGTATTGCCGCTGAAAGCAATTAAGACACCATTTTGCTCACTATCAGGCTCATAGACTCCCGCGTCCCACCACGTCTTTGGCGAATCCCACTGCAACGCCTCAGTGGCGCAGCTCGCTTTTTGGCTAAGTGGAAAACAACGTGTGTTGGCAATCTGAGAAGTTATGTACAGCTGAACTTGAGCAGTGCTGCATGTGATTTGCTGTTAATAGCACTAACAATATGTTTCAGATGGGACAGCAAATTTCACCGAGGCTGCGCTGCAACTCTGCCTTTAATTCTCACAGAGTAAGCATCATCTGTGGTAGCCAAAGGCTTTCCACAAGAGCAGCGATGCATCCATTACAGCCTAGACATGTTAGGTAGCATCACAAAAAAAGCAACATGTACAGACGTTATCTCCTATCCTAAACCTTGTCCTAGCCACATTATATTACTTCATACGCCTAGAGTTATACTTCAGAAGCTTCAGTCTTTCTGCTTTTGGCAGAGCTCTCTGCCGCAGCCCCTTAGGAGGTCTCTGAACATACACTACATGAAAACAAAAGGCAGAAATGTCACAAACTGAGGCAACAAATGGTCCGGGAGGGCTGCTGAGCTGCTGCTCTGGGGAAGGCAGAGCAGCTGCTCAGAGCTCTCCCACCTCACGCAGAGCTGCTCCTGGCACTGCTGGGGAAGGAAAGCACGTCCAGGCGGCAACGGGACTCGCTCAAATGCATTTTGAAATCAATGGGAATGGCTTGGGCAACAGCATAGCTACCATTTGTAATCAAATATGTAATTCATGTTGCATTATTTCAGGCTTGTAATATTGTTTATATAATATTTCAGGCTTATTGCTGAATGATAGGCTGGAGATTGCTGCTTTGGGAGGATGAAATTGCATTGTCTCCCAAGAATCAACATACAAGCATGTAAACTACTGATAAAAGATGGGGGAGGGGGAAGGGGAGAGAGAAGACGGAGAGGAGGAGAGAGGAAAAAGTCCCACTCACTGGCTGTTCTTTTGTTCTGGTTTTGCCTCATTCTTAAATGGTACATTTAACTGGAATTAAGCAGCAATTTCAGCCTAAATGGGTAGAAATAGTGAGAATATGGCTGGCCCGTGAACGCCCCTAGCCCTTGGGCTGCTGTCACCCTTGCACTGTGGCAGCAATGCTGCCGACATTCTGCGGGGTCTGGTGTTCCTGCAGTCCTTCTTTCCCCAGCCCCCCCTCTGCAGCCGCCACGGCCAGAAACGGGAATGAATTCCAAAATGATCGAGAAAGAATTACAGGGAAAATCTGATGACTGTACCCCAAAAGATTCATGGTTGTTTTCTTTTTCCTCACAGATGCCTTGGCCCTATACAAGGGTAATTTCAGCAAAAAAGGATGCCATAGTAAGCTAATATGAATTTCCTTTCATAGTTGTTCACACCTCAGCTGTGCAAGCCATTATGTCCAGGGTTTGATACTGCTCAGGTTAACTAGGCAGTGCAAGTTTACTCCTCACATACTTTGAAAGCAGAACAAGGGGTAAACGGTGTTTTGCCATCTCTAGTCATAAATAT
This sequence comes from Harpia harpyja, assembly GCF_026419915.1. NCBI lineage: Eukaryota > Metazoa > Chordata > Aves > Accipitriformes > Accipitridae > Harpia > Harpia harpyja. Next base: position 32,484,510 of record NC_068947.1, read on the forward strand.
CAAAACCTCAAATTACAAATATATAATAGGGATTAATTTCTTCATCTTTCTCTGGGATTAATTAGCTATATATCAACTGAAATCAGTCAAACTAGTGTAGAATTACTACTAGGGGTGGAGAACCCAAATCCTCATAACCAAGTAGGTTTTGGATAGCTTGATTTTTCTATTGTTTTTGTGCTTTCCTATGCCTCATCTTATGTACAAACATCTTTATGCATACACCCAGGAATCCATCTCACTGCTCTCTTTCAACCTTTTCTTTACTAACATAGAGCATTGCACAAACACTGTGGTGAAGGTAATTTCACAGCATCTCACATTGCTCCCAGCTGTTTCAGAAACCTTATGTTCTTTTTTACCCGATGAGAACAAACCTACTCATTTTTCACAGACTCCAGTCTCTTTCAAGCAGTTGCCAAGTTGCTACTGCATCACAATTACTCAGTTGGCATTAAAAAAACCCCAAAACGATGAATATATATATTTGATAAAGAACAAGGCTACAAGTAGGTTTTCTGTTTGAGTCTGAGTATTACACATGTGAACCAAAATATGACCCTGACTACATATCACCAGAGCAAAAAGTGCTGGGAACACTTTGATGCCCACAGTTTTTACTTACGTATACAACTGCTAAGTTCAGGAGCCTTCACACTTGACTGAGCACAACAACCTCTTTCATATTCGGAAATATCAGCTCTCCAGCATGTTGACTGGATTAAAAATAGTAAAACCTAAGAAGATGTTACTCAAGGATAGGAAGAACTATTCTCCAGCTAAAACACAGGCAAAAGTAGGTGGCAGCAGGTGGCATATTTATATCCTCTGGAGTACGTACTTATTCTCAAAAGGCAAAGAAGCCATTGCATGTATTGACACAAAATAGAGAAGATGCTAAAAGTTTACATGATTTCAAAAAACATTTAAACAAATTAATGGACATCCCCCACCCCTGCTAAGGACTATTAAAGACTATTTAATGCCTTCTTTGCCTCAGTCTTTAACAGTGAATCCGGTCATCCTCAGGGTACTCCACCCCTTGAGCTGGAAGGTAAGGATGAAGAGCAGAACATACCCCCCTTAATCCAGGAGGAAATAGGGACCTACTACGCCATCTGGACTCTCACAAATCTATGGGACCTAATGGGATCCATTCAAGAGTACTGAGGGAACTGGCAGAGGTCCTTGCCAAGCCACTCTCTATCATCTATCAGCGTTCCTGGTCAACAGGGGAGGTCCCAGAGGACTGGAGGCTTGCCAGTGTGACTCCCATTTATAAGAAGGGTTGGAGGGAGGATCTGGGGAACTACAGGCCTGTCAGCCTGACCTCGGTACCGGGGAAGATTATGGAATGGTTTGTCTTGAGTGCACTCACATGGCAACTCCAGGAAAAGAGGGGGATCAGGCCCAGTCAGCATGGGTTTACGAAAGGCAGGTCCTGCTTGACCAACCTGATCTCCTTCTATGACCAGGTGACCCGCCTAGTGGATGAGGGAAAGGCTGTCGATGTTATCTTCCTTGACTTCAGCAAGGCCTTTGACACTGTCTCTCATGGCATACTCCTTGAGAAACTGGCATCTCATGGCCTGGATAAGTGCACTATTCACTGGGTGAAAAACTGGCTGGATGGCCGGGCCCAGAGGGTTGTGGTGAATGGGGTGAAATCCAGTTGGCGGCGGGTCACAAGTGGTGTTCCCCAAGGTTCGGTGTTGGGCCCTGTTCTGTTTAATATCTTTATCGATGATTTGGATGAGGGGATTGAGTGCACCCTCAGCAAGTTTGCAGACGACACCAAGTTGGGAGGCAGGGTCGATCTGCTTGAGGGTAGGAAGGCTCTACAGGGAGATCTGGACAGGCTGGATCGATGGGCTGAGGTCAATCGTATGAAGTTCAACAAGGCCAAGTGCCGGGTCCTGCACTTTGGTCACAGCAACCCCATGCAGCGCTACAGGCTTGGGGAAGAGTGGCTGGAAAGCTGCCTGGCAGAGAAAGACCTGGGGGTGCTGGTTGACAGCCGGCTGAATATGAGCCAGCAGTGTGCCCAGGTGGCCAAGAAGGCCAACAGCATCCTGGCCTGTATCAGAAATAGTGTGGCCAGCAGGAGCAGGGAGGTGATTGTTCCCCTGTACTCGGCACTGGTGAGGCCGCACCTCGAGTACTGTGTTCAGTTTTGGGCCCCTCACTACAGGAAAGACATTGAGGTGCTGGAGCGTGTCCAGAGAAGGGCAACCAAGTTGGTGAGGGGCCTGGAGCACAAGTCTTATGAGGAGCGGCTGAGGGATCTGGGGTTGTTCAGTCTAGAAAAGAGGAGGCTGAGGGGAGACCTTATCGCTCTCTACAACTATCTGAAAGGGGGCTGTAGTGCGGTGGGTGCTGGTCTCTTCTGTCAGGTGGCTGGAGATAGGACAAGAGGAAATGGCTTCAAGTTGAGGCAAGGGAGATTTAGGTTAGATATTAGGAAAAATTTTTTTACTGTGGGGGTTGTCAAACATTGGAATAGGCTTCCCAGGGAAGTGGTTGAGTCACCATCCCTGGAGGTATTCAAAAAGTGAGTAGACGGGGTACGTCAGGACATGGTTTAGTGGGCATGGTTGATGGTTGGACTCGATGATCTCGAAGGTCTTTTCCAACCTAAATGATTCTATGATTCTATGAAAGATACTATCTTGGGCTGGAAAATCCTTTAGGTTGTTTTACAGAGGTGGCTTTTCCTTGTTCTTATATTGCCTATGTATTTGCTGTTGGCAATTTTGGATTTGAGGCATCAAGATAAACAGACCATTGATGGGTCATGTGATAGCCTTTTCTACACTCTTGTTAAGTTTCAGTGTATTTTGATGAGTGACATGTTAACCTACATCAATTACTTCAATGATTGCTATAGAATTTAGCTAAAGAAATGCAACTTTACATTTGCTGATTTTAAAAAAGGGATTTCATTAATAAAGTCTGTGCATAATGCTGTCCCTGGTTAATCAGACAGTCCAGCAAAATCACTAGCTTTTCCCGCATTTCCTGCACTTTTCTGTGTATTTTCATTCAGATCAGGGCAAGTTCCCAACTAAATGGAATTACTGCTAGGCACAGTTAACACTCTAACCACGGGTAAAAACATGTCATCCTCACTAACAGTGAGCATAAACAGAAACAGCTTTTAGTTTCATTAAACTAAGTAAGGCCTCTTGGACACTAAAGTATTATTTAAACTGATTAAGCATAGCAGAATCAGTCAGAGTATGGATTAGTTAATTTTATTTTTATTTTGCCTTTCTGAACACGGAAAGAATAATGTCAGCTGTAATTTACCATTGAAAGCTGATAGCCGTTTCTGACTTAAAGAAATGATGTTGCTCGTTACTTACAGGAGCTTTGCTGTTTTATTTTGAAAGGAAACACCTTGTCGCTGGTAGTTACAGAATTGCCTACAGCCTTCAGCTTTGTGAAAAATTTCAGGCCCAATTAAACTTCTAGAACAGTCTCTAGAAATAAATGCAATAAAAATCCAAATCCCCTGGAAGACCTTGTATATTAGTCTGTGACAGGGGAATTCAAATGGTCATATTCTCCAGTGCTGCTCACGATAAAAAATGGCTTAAACCCACGAGCAATTCTGGGACTGGGGCAGGCACGCAGCACCAAAACACAACGGGTGGCAAAAGCCAAAGCTCTGCAGACAGCAATATCCACTGCGTTTTGCTCAGGCAGACATGTGAGCAATGTTAGCTGACACTAACAAGGTAGGCTGACGTGCCTGGGGTACAGGGATATGGTCCTCTCTGCGATCCCTTCTTTGAGGGGCATAATTTCTTGCAGAGATCTAAAGAACACAGTGGAGACTTACTCATTTTATATCTTAACCACCCCAGCAAGGTTTGCAAGAGAATGCCTTTTGAAACCATCTGCACACTTTAGGTTTGACAATTTTTATGTGAATTAGAAATTGCTATGAATGGCTTTATCATGAAAGTAAGGAGTACAGCATTTTTCTATCTATGTAACATTGGTAAAAGTTGGTGAAATAAGTAAAGTTTAATTTGGGAGAGGAAAATATGTGGGTCATAGGCTAAAATCACTCAGTACAGACTAGTTTCAAGATTTTTGCAGGCTATGGAAAATATATAAAATTCCCATGAATACATGTGCACTCAGTTATTTTGAACCCTGATAAGCCAATGTCTGAAATTTGATGCACTCTAGGCTGAATTAATTTTCAGTAATGAAATTCTAAATGTTATGTAACACTACTTCTGAGTACATCTCTGTCTAAATACAAAGGGATATAGTTTCATTTTAATGCACAGGGGAGTCATATACGTAATGACTATTAACAGCAGTAGGTATTATAGGGAAAATATTCTGTGTGCTAAGAACATATGCTATTTTTTTTTTGACATATTGTATCTGTTGTCATACTACAATGCATCAACAAATAAGCATGTCTAAGAAAAAAATATGACTGTGAATGACAGATAATCACAAATTCAGCCCTTCTTACAAATATAGGAAGGGGTCACAGCTATTCTGAGATACTACCAATTCTTTTTCTTATCCTCTAAGTTGAGACATGACAATGGTAGGTAGGTTCATGAGCAATGGAGTCTTGGAAGAAAACCAGCTGACAGTGGAAAGCAATTTTAGAGAATCTGAACTACTTAAAAAAAACCACATGAAAATGTGGATTCTGCTAAAATTTCTCTCACTTAGATTTTGGGTGGATTTGGGATTCTACGTAAAAAAAATAATTCAAAGAGAGAAACAAAGTGTGCACCTTGCAAGGACATGAGGAAGAATTATTACCATTAAACTCAGAGTCACGTTCCCAGAGCCAGGCACTGGGACGTCCAGCTCCGGCTGTTGTTTAAACAGAGTGCACACACCTGTTCTGCTCTGAAATGCAGACCCACCACTTCCTCACTCAATAGCATCTTATTGCTTCCATAATTTCACTAAAAATTGGTGGGAATATTCAAGTGATAGTTGAACATAAATAATTGCATTGAGTCCGTCCCTAAGCAGACAAAAGGGAGATGGAAATCTAACACTGCTATTTTGCCAATGCTGAACTTAGTACTGAGTGGTACATCCCTAACTGTTTGCAAGAAATTGATGGCAGAAGCAAGAGCTGTGTGCAGATCTCTTGAGTCTCAGTCCAACACCTGTACTACCAGGCTAATATCACTAACGTGTTGAAGGTACTCACAGCTTTGTTCTCCTGGGGAGGTCAGTGCACAGTGTCACTTCTTTCCCAATGAATGCTTCAAAAAGCAATCATCTCTCTCATTGACAGACATTTCTCTCTGCCAAACTGTTTTTTAATCGATCTCCACATATTCTGAGTTACTTACATTTTCTCTGCCTCCCTAGAAAATACCTTTAAAAGCGCATGCTGCTATCCAACAGAGATGAGGCACAACTGAGGTAAGGGAAAAGAATATTTTGCTTCTCCAGGGGAGATTATAGCCGCTAGCCTAGTCGAATCATTGTCTTGGATTGTAAACAGCATCCTGTAGCCTTCAGTTAAGACCCCTTGTAAAACAGCAAGGCATTCTGCTTTTATATTATCTTACACAAACTGGTATCAACTGGGACAAATTTACAGAAGTCAATCTACACTGATATAAAACCATGCAACAGAAAAGAGAAAAGCTCTAAATACTCTGGTATTGCACCAAATCCAAAGAATAAAAAACTACACACACATGAACACAAAAAAAGTTTCACCAAATGAGAACAAGATATTCTTACATCCACCACTAGGATGCAGTATAACCATGTTTTTAACAATTTGGAAATAATAACTATTCAAGTCAGACTTCTGGAATATTTAAAGGGTGGACCCCAAGACAAAAAAGAAGGAAAAAAAAAAAAAAAACCATTTCTGTCTGATGACTATATCGACTACTTGTGACAATGAATGCCCCTGCAGGAAAGTAAAACTAGAGAGAATTCTGAACATGATGGGAAAGCTTCATGTAAGATATTTTTCTCATGATTAAAGGAGATAAACCTTTGCAGGCCTTCTTGCATCCTTCCTGTACACAATTACCAAGCAAAATACAAGACAAAATGCACTGATGACCTGCTACTTCATTATTTTGCACCATGCAAAGTGTTCAGTTACAGTTTTTGAAAATTTCTGATGTCTTTGTAGAATGCTTTTGTAAAGGTGTGAGAGGTGTGGTGCATTTATAAGAATTTGAAAAAGATGACAATATCATCATAAAATCTAACAGAACAAAGTTTACCAGATTGGATTTTGGGCTAGGTTAATGTTTAAGAGGTGCAAATGCTTGATAACTCTTGCTACCTATATCAGATTTTGTGATAGTGAGTTGCGTGAGTGTGTCTTGAGCAAGAAGAGCAGGTGGTAAATATCTCATCTCTGTCTATAGGGTCAATGCATCCATACTCTTCCTGATCCTTAAGCCCTAAACATGTATTAATTATTTCAGTAGTAAAAGTGTGATATTCTTCACCGAGATTTCATTAAGAAGAAAAGTCTGAAGACTTCGATTCTCTTGCAATTCAAATATCACAAGATTACTTATTGTGGTAATAGCACTTAACATTTACACCCCTCATTCATCAACTACTTCACAAGCATCAGCTAATAAGGCAGACTTAAAGGTGTTTATTTTCTTTGCCTTCTAGACTAGAAACCCAACCCAGGCAAGTGATTCATTAGTCAAATGCAATAAGTGCCAAATTCGGTAATGTTACTTTCCCTAGCTTTTTTTGCTACCTGAAACCATCCTATTACACTTCTTGGTATATATCCTATTTCAGGAGATAGATAAAGTGAATACAGTGATTTAATTTCTAAGATGTTTATTACTTTCTTGAGTATTAAATGTAGCTATTTTACATCTTAACCTCCATATAAAAGGTTGGTTATTTTTGAGATATTTCTAAACAAAATTGTTTGATAAGTGTTTCATCAATTCCATCATTTGCAAATATGTTGTTGGTTTTATATTGACACACATAATGTACTTCTCTTATATAACTACATATGCTTATCTCCCTTACATCTCTTCTAGGCAGAAAGTTTCAAAAATAGATGTTTTGTACAAAATTGTGTTTCTTTTCAGTCCTTATTCATACTCTTGAAAAACCTGTACTCCAAGTGGTATTATGAACACTTCTCAGATCTTCTGAATCTTTCATATTTTTCTTTCTTGCACATTAAGACATTTTACTTGTTCTTTCTAATTTAATTTCAGTAGTTTTGAAGACTGCTGACTAAGCCCTTGGCAAAACATGCTGCTGGTATTTATTCTAGCCTTAATGTAAAAATGTCATTGAAATTCACATACACACAAAGGATGGGTATATACATCGCCTAGGAGAGTTTACATGACCTCCTAGACAGAAGGGTCATCACTAGAAGGTACATTAGGTTTAGCTGGGTAAACAGACTCACCCACTCCCATTTCATGCCTGTCTCTGCTATCACACAAAACACATACTGCCAAATTAGTAGCACTAATACACTTTTTATTACAGAAATGATTGTAGGAAAATATACATTCTTATGCAAGCATAAAGACTTTAATACTGGGTAGGTCAATGCCAAAGATTCTGTAAGTCAACCTGTTAACTGAGAGAAGAGCTAGAAACAAAATAGGACAAACATAATAAAGGAGAGGGAGAATAAAGATAATCTGGGAGTACATCCCAAGGCCTCTGTGAAGGCTATAGCAAAAATTGCTAAAACTGCAGAGTTAGGACTTCATTCAGACTTAAGACTCTTCAATTCTCCCCAAGCCTTTTGGTAAGCCTGCTGTGTGTGTTTTGGGGGTAGGAGGAGGGAAGAGTCCTTTACAAATTAATGCATTTTAAAATTTATGCTCTACAGTAATAATAAAACACATTCTCTAAAGCAGCAATACTGTGATTTCTTCCCCCTCAAAGAACTCTTTTAAATATAGGAAACAAGATTAAAAGATAGTACCATGTATCATAGCAAGCAGTATTAATGATACGGAAATAAAATATAGTCTGGCTGGCAGCATTCCAGCCTTCTTGGCTACTTGTCAACTCTCTGATGTGATGATACGCTGCATGAGACTTGCCTCCGTATCTTCTATACGTAACCCTTATCTGACAGGGGCCTAAACAATGCCCTTCAGAGGAGACAGATTATGAATGCGGCAGTTTGCATTTCAAGCTAAATTCCACAATTAAGTATAATTATGTGCCGTATGTCTTCATCCTTTCAATTTTGTGTAGTCTTGAAAACTAAGTAAATATGTAGGCCTCTAAAATAATGGAATGTGTCACTGCCATGATGCAGCACCTGTGGTATACTGCAGTAATTCTAAAATGAAAATACAATCAATGTAATTATTCTAAACTAAGTTATCTGAATTACAGGATAGTTACCATATGTATGTGGAACAGTTTTGACACATACTTTTTACTATATTCAGGTCCCACTTCAGATCTCTAAAATATTAAAGATCACAAAGGAACCAACAACAGTGCTCCCTAAAACCAGTACAATTTCCCAAGGAAAACAAAAGAAGATTCAACTTCTTCTCATATGTTTACAATGATAATATTAAGAATTATGGTTTCATTCTTTCTTATTCACTCATTCAATGACTGTATGCCTCTGCAAGCTTACTTCTAAATGAATTTCATTTTATAAAAAGAATTAAAAATCAAAAGATAATTTTTTATTGAAATGCTTTTTATATAAACCATTGATTCATTTAACTGAAGACTGTGAGAATACCTAAATGTGCCCGCCCTTGCAAAGCATGAATGCTTTTGAAGCTAATGTGATGAAAACATCTTTCCTGCAGAAGCCAAGGCAGAGTTACTCATTACAGTGGAAGTTTTTGGCCATAGTAATTGCGGCACAATTGCTAGTAATCTCAACATAAGCAAACAAACATATTCACATTGACTGAGAGACATTCCACAGGTGAACACAGGTGTACCCCCAGCTCAAAGTGTTGTCTTGTCTTCATTTTCCTCTGGGGAAGGCTCACACTCGGATTCAGTTTGAGCGGAAGCTCTAGGTAACATTATGGCTCTTTTGAAGCCAGTTCCAGGGCTGACTATAAGGGGGCTAGGATTTCATGTGCTAAATTCAAATACTTTTATTTAATTTCTTTGTTTAGACTTGGTTTTGTGGTGATTTTTGAGGCATTTTCTTGGTTTGGAGGAAATACTCACAAGTTCAATTAACTAATTCTCAGATACATCCAGGAAATTACATTTTCTTTTTTAAAACAAAGAAGTTTTAAATGCCATGCAAACACTACATTGCAGAACACACCACTGAAATCCTTAGAATTGGAAAGTGGTTTCATTTACAGAAACAAAGACTCCAAGACTGAAAACTAAGTGTTTTAAAACAGGATAACTCTAGTAGAGCAGACATATAAGCAGTTAACTTAGTTGACAATGCAGCCAAGAAATTGTCCTGCTCTTTTATCAACCTGATCCTGAGGCGTATTTGGTTTTGCATATAAAATATATACCTATGCAGTTTTAATGGAACTTGAAAAAATAACTAATGAGCCCTATATATGCACAATGTTGCCCTACTTTCAGTAGAATAAATATGAAAACAGGGCCTTTTTTGACTTTTATTTTAAGAATCGTGCAAAAAAATGGACTCATGATGGAAATGATATTGCAACCATAATTACACTATAGCATCAGCTATGACCTGGCTTTTCTGACGTGTTTCCTCACAAAAACTGCTCTAATGATTTTTATCTGGTACTTTAGATGGCATATTTAAGTCCAGCTTTAAAATAAGCAATATGTAGAGAAATACTTCATCATAAGGAATGTAGCTGAAGACTGTGTTAATTAAGTGTTCAGGGCTCTCTACAATTAGTAGCTTTATTTTTCCCCAAATAGTTTTCAACAGAAATGACAACTACATAGTTACTATTAGCTGTTGTATACTAATAACAATTAACATCCACTGTGGTAGTTTGTATACACAGCAACATGCTAAAAGATATTGCTAGTAATGGAATAAAACTACAGAACAAACCAACAATGCTCCATTTTCTAAATCAGCAATGAAAGAGAGAAAGAAATGTGGTTTTAAAGACATTTGGAAATGCTTCTTCCATAATGGATATAGTTACTGGAGCACTGGTTTTTTGATTATTAAACCTTCACCCTAGAAAAAAACATTCTAGGAAAAAAACAACAAACAATGAAGACAAATTCTGTACAATGACCTTGGAGTCCTACTGCAGTTAACACTCTTACTACAAATGAGCACCAGTTAAATAAAATTTTTAAATGAAGACTGCAAGGAAATGTACTACAACTACGATCAAAAATTATTCTTCATTCCTACTAAAGATTCATAACAGTAGCCAAAAGTCAGATAAATATAAAAAAAGCTTTTGTTTTCAGAGTTTGAACAACTAATGTTCTTGGGTCTATTGGGATGTCCAACTACTACCTGAATCCCACTAATTCTTGACCTCTACCACTACTTGACCTCAAGTTTCACAATCTGCTTATGAGCATTTTATTATGGAATAGAACAATTCAAGATTAAAACACTATGACTTTATTGAAACACTGCACTTCCATTAAGCTGATATGCTTTTCACTGAATTTTTACAGTTAGCCTAAAATGCTGCACTTGTTTTATAAAGATAACACTTCTCACTCTTCATCTTGCAACAGATTCCAAAATGAACCAAAGCTTAAGAGTGTGATACTGAACCTCCCAAATACCTTCTAGAGAAGGCTTTTCTTCTTTTCTTAGATCTTGTACAAGCTGTACCTTCAAAAAAGTAGTTAAGATAGCACGTGTGTGGGGGGAGAAAGGGGAAACAGTAAATCAGTTAAAGAGGTAAAAGCAATGAGAAAAATTTAGCAAAGTCACAAGAGCAGAGCAAGCAGAATGAGTCAAGGCAAATTTGGAGCTCAGCCAGGAATCACTGGATTCCTGTAGCGTGAATGCAGGTGTATGATACGACAGAAAGAAATAAATAGTAGGACCTTATAAAATCAGTAGAGAAGCTAATGCAAGTGATGAGCAGAGTCCAACAGATCTGTTAACTTTCTCAGCATTTTCAGACACTACGTTGTTGCACACCCTGCATCAGTCTCTGGAGTGTATTTTCTATCTCCCTCCCACTGTCACTTAATTAGAGAGTTCACGCTACCCTGAAATCCCATAGGAACATGCCTTGGTGCCCAGCAGCAGAGTTCAAGAAGCATTTCATGGCTCAGAGCCGGAACTGAGAGCTCACAGTCAGCCTGGTCTCTCTCTGGTAATTCTAAACCTCTGTTCTGTTGCATAAATCTTTAAATAGCTTAAACACTCTTTCCATTGATCACTGAGATGGTATTTAACAAGTTTTGCCCAGGAAAAGATTAACTAGCTATGATGTCTTTAGATTAGAAAGGAGACAATTAATTGATGATATGATAAACATATAAATGCATTATTACCTGGAGCAGGTTCCTCTCATTACTAGGCAGACAGGGTATATTAAGCTTCTGTACCACCTTGTTTGTTTGTTTACCAATAAAGGCAATAAAGCTTCCACTTTCCCCTTCCTTCAGTATTTCTAGCACACTAAAGCTTTAGGGTACTAGGTGGTCTGAGCTGCAAGAGAAAAGATTGTGTTAAACAAAGACAAAAGCCTATGGTCTTGGCTAGGCTATGAGGTGATGCGCATAAGCATCAGAAAGCAGAGCAAGGTATCATGAGATGCGTACAGTGACAGTTTACTGTTTTTACAGCATTGCATGAATCAGCCAGGGAGGGGATTTTGCACAGAACAGTTTGCTGGGGACCCCTCTTGTTTTTTCTCCCTCAGTTCTCACTGATAATGGAACAAAATGTAGCAGGTGGCTGGGGCTCCATGTGGGTCCAGTGCTTAGTGTTATTATGCTACAGTAGAAAACCACGGTGAGCCCACATTTGGGATACTACATACAATCAAAGGTAGTATATAGCAGAAATAGAAATAATACAGGAAAGAGCAACAAACTTGATGGGAGACAGGCAGCAGAGTTTGTATGAGGAGAGATAAGATAGTCTAGGACTCTTCAGGTGGTTTTGAATCTGAGGCTTGACCACTTTATTTGATGCTGTCTACTACTTTTGAAATAATCTTCTCCATGCCATTCTTTATTTTCATGCCTTTCAACATTTATTTCCTAACAATGAACCAAAATAAATTCTTTTTCATACAATGCATGCTTAAATTGAAGCCCTCATTGACAGAAAACCTTGTGAACATCTAAAGTAGAAATTGTGACTGATCAATGAGGCCTTGCAGTGGAAGAAGGCTCTGAGGAGACAGGCAAAGGCTTTGTGCTCATGAAGCTCGTGATGGGATGTGGGGAGTGACCGTCCACTCCTGATGCACTGAAAGTTGAACTTGCCTCAACACAGAGGGGTCCAAGGGTAGCCTTTAGGCTACATCAGCTGTCTTCCTGAGCTAGCCAGACTGGTGAGATGCAGGTTAACATGCATGGCTCAGACCAGCACAGACTAACAAACAGAACTTAGAAGAGAGCAAAGGGCTTGAGCTGGTTTGAACCCACGTACTCCCTCCCAGCAGCTAGGGACACGCAGCCATTGTACTGGGATCCAGCTGTTCATTGCAATTGTTACATGCTGTTAAGTGCACTTATATTTTGATCTCATGCACTGCTGCATCACTATGTGAAATCAAAATCCCATGTCACATCAGGTATTGTCAAGTAAGTAAATCTGATATTAAACATCAAACCCTTCATGTGTGGAATATAAAAAATAACCTGGTCAGAGAGAAGTGGACTCTTGACATTAATGCAGTCCAACAGGGTTAGATCACTTAATGTAAGAAAAAGCCTTTAAGGAGTATTAAACACCATTATTCAGTATAATCTTTCATCTGAAATTCCCAAACCTGCATGTGAGGGGAAATACCATCTTATAACAGGTCTTCTTCCCTAAGGTGCCAACCAGTAAAAAACAAGCTGGCCCTTTAGCCTGACGCGGTTCATTGTTCTTGCATGGGATAATTCAGAAGCTCTGAAGTAGGTATCTGTTCGGTTTGTTTGTTTGTTTATTGGGGGGTGCAGGGACATGGGGGGTTGACAGTGAAATCTGGTTTTTTGATCTCAATTTTCATCTTCCGTATGTAAGTCAGTTTTTGATAGGTGTCGTGGTTTAACCTCAGCCAGCAACTAAGCACCACGCAGCCGCTCACCCACTCCCCCCCACCCAGTGGGATGGGGGAGAAAATCAGGAAAAGAAGTAAAACTCGTGGGTTGAGATAAGAACAGTTTAATAGAACAGAAAAGAAAAACTAATAATGATAATGATAACACTAATAAAATGACAACAGCAATAATGAAAGGATTGGAACGTACAAATGATGCGCAGTGCAATTGCTCACCACCCGCTGATTGACACCCAGCTAGTCCCCGAGCAGTGATCCCCCACCCCCACCCCCCCAGTTCCTATACTAGATGGGACGTCACATGGTATGGAATACACCGTTGGCCAGTTTGGGTCAGCTGCCCTGGCTCTGTCCTGTGCCAACTTCTTGTGCCCCTCCAGCTTTCTTGCTGGTTGGGCATGAGGAGCTGAAAAATCCTTGACTTTAGACTAAACACTACTTAGCAACAACTGAAAACATCAGTGTGTTATCAACATTCTTCGCATACTGAACTCAAAACATAGCACCGTACCAGCTACTAGGAAGACAATTAACTCTATCCCAGCTGAAACCAGGACAACAGGATACCATACAACACTTAGAGCTTGCATCCCATGACTATTCAATATATTTGGTAAGTGTTGCAAGAGATCTCTTCAAAGTCTCAGCAGTCTAAACAAAATGTCAGTTATGATCTTCTTAATATGCTCATTTATTAATGTGTTTGTAAAATGTCAACAGATCAAGAAGGGACAGTTTTTCTTTTTCACACAGACTTTTCCGCTTAGACTTGTCATGTCATGGTCTCCCAGGTCTTCCCTTTCACTAATGGACTAGGCTGAAGTATGTGGTTTGGAGGTCAGCAGTCCCCTGGTTCAGACATCTGTAAAATATGGATGCAGTATCTGTCACTCTCCAGTTGCCTGAATAAGAAAAACCTGCATATTTTTCACAGCCTTTCATTCATTTTATACTCCAGTTCTCTTAGCAGACTTGAATTTGTCCTATTTGATCTTTTTACAAGTGTGAATAGTCTGAGAAACTCTCCAAATGCTCAGTCATTATTGCCAAAAGAGGGAGGTACTTCTTCACAACCTTCAGTGTCAGTGAGTCATGCATACAGTTCATTTAGCTGCTTATCACTGTAACTCCCTTGATTTCCTATTTCTACATAATCAACACATTTCTTACTTAAAGAAAGGTTTTTATATGAATACTCTAACAATAGCTCTTTTAATGTGTTTAAATGAATCTCAATGAGGCCTAAATGACAACATTAGGAATCTATTTTCTACTACCTTTTAGCAGTCATCCAGATTGACTTCACCTCTGGTGCATACATTGATACAAGAATTACAGCTAAAAGGAGTTTATCTGGTTTTGTGGTAGACAATTTTTATACTATCATTGCTGAAGACATATGTAAATGTCAAACACTCTCTGACATTAGAATAACTATACTTTTGATTAAAAATTGAATTTAAAATTATTAAAAAATAAACCACTCAGCGATTAAACTAGACAGAAAACAAATTAAATTCTACCTTATTTTGTGACAGTTAATAAATCAACTTTAAACAAATTAGTGCATATGCTCAGAACAATCCTGTCTGAAAAATAATCTTCTGAGTTCATGGGAAGTGACAGTTTAGCAAACAAACTTAATTTCAGTGTTTTCACAAAGAAGGAGTATGAAACAAAATACTTCCTGCATACATCTATGGACTCACACCTTCAAGTTAAATTCTGCCATAATCAACAAGCAGAACATTTGACAAATTCCATTTGCTATTTCTTCTTTTTTTTTTAATCTCTTGTCACTCTGCAATTCATCATGCTAAAAGCTTTGATCCCTAGCGTTGAGCAGACATGATTTCCTAAATGACTAAAACTTATAGGCAAGTGTTTCCTTTTAGAGCTGTATGTAAATGCAATGTTAAATTTTATTTTTGTAATCTCTTTAATCAGAAACAAGGGAATTAGCCAGCTGTTTGGAACTCATGTTAAGATGTAATTAAGCATCTGATTGAATTTCTGTGCATATCAAACAGCAAAGGCTAGTATTTGCACACAAGACAGATCGCTTTCATTAAAATAAAAATCTCACCAACTGACAACAGAAAGGGTTTACTCCAATGGTTTGTCTCTGAGATATCCCTCCACAAGAAAGCACACAACAGAATGGCAAAAAAATTTGCTTTATGTGTCAATCATACCAATAGGATCCCTTACTGAGTGACACCTAGCTTTCCCTTACATCTGTACTGCATGCTACTCCAATACGCTGAGGAATTGCCTCAGCAGGCTTCATAAAGAAAAAAAAAAAAAAATCCCACAAATTATCAATTACTCCAGTGTGGAAATAAGCTTTACTGCCACCTGTGCTTGTTTTATTTTTATTTATTTATTTGGTGGGGAGGTTTTTTTGTTTTTTAATTGCTAGTGAAAGACCTATTAAAAAGTATTACTGCTGAGGTTTATGTTTATATATCACATATAGCGAGGATTATTATATCTGGTAAAACAAAACCCAAATTTTCTCCTTTTCATGCGATATTGTCCAGAGATGAATATTAAGATAGATGAAAATGTATTTTGTTTTTTAATACTAACAGATGAGTACAATAAATAGTAAGCTAAACAAAAACCATAGTTTTACGGTGTAGGATGAAGATGGGTAAACAAATTATTAGAGAAAACTGCTTCCTTAAGTAATTTCATCTCAAGAGAAGTAGAAGCAGCTCCTTGACTATTGCAGTCAACTCTGATTTGGGTCAAAGCATCCATATTCCCTTTGTGCTAGCTAGGAACAAAGCAAAGGCAGGAAGGAGTGCCATTAAGGTAGGGTAGTTACTCTCTTTGTCTCCTCAGTTTCCAAGGGCGAAAGTAGGGTTTAATCACCCAGTTGTCCTCTTCCCACGGCATTTCTGCACTTTCTTGCTGCTCAGAGGATGGGGCAATGGTGTGATGCTGACTCTTCTAGGGACAGTCTGTACATGCCCCACTGCAGTCCCCTCTGCCAAGGACTTTCACTCGACTCAAGAGAGAACATGGAAAGCAGCTGGCCAGAAAGCCATGTCACATCAGCTTGCAGCATCAAGCGCCAGAGCCAAGAGCCACAGGACAACACAACTCTTAAGACACCAAATTGGTGCGCCCGGTGTTGCCCAGCCTTATTCAAGCCCCACATGGAGGTGAGGCTCACGGATCTAACAAATTAGTCTGGTTTTGTAGAAGTCCTCAGTGTATAATACACACAGTGTGACCCCAAAAGATCCTAATCTGGAGACCCAGGGCAGACAGGGAGGGAGAGTAGAGAGTATCCAGAAAATGAGAATATCTTAGGTAAAGGTATTTAAGGAGTTTCTGGCTTGGGGATCTGCATACTTGCTAGACATAAGCACACTGGACACACTCACTGAATCTTCCAGTTCCTATCTTCTTTTGTATGCTACACAGAAGGAATGCATTGGCTATGAGTAACTATGCAACACAAAACAAGTCCCGTATTTGGTAATTCAGAGGAAAGGAATATCACAGTGCAACAGACTACATGTGCAATTCATGTGTATTACTTTGGCTGCTTCTGATCATGACAGCTGAGAAAAAAATCCTTGTCTATGGCTGTCTTGCTATCCCTCTGCAAATTAACAAATATAAAATTTATAAAACAGCTAAAAAATCACAAGTGTTTAGAGATGTATTTGAACATGAACTTGAGAGACAGACAATTTTGATGCTGCTTATTTAATTCAGCGCTGTCTCATTCAGCTTACAAGAATGAGTTTTTGTAAATTAACTAATTTTCACTTAAGGGATTTTTTAGGAACAGTTCAGCACGAAGTTTTTAGGTTTTGAGACAAAGATAATTTTAAAAATTCAAAGGATTGTGCAAAGTTTTCCAAAGAATAGCCAAAGTGGTTCTAATTAGAAAATAGCAATTAATAACAGAAAATGGCAATTATTTTAAATCAAATTCTATCTAGTCTAGTTAATATAAGGAAGGTATATATTCCTAGAAAGGAAAAGGCTAATATTGGCTTATTATTAAGCAATTTTTGAGCAACTATCATTGCTTATACCAAATATCTACACGGCCACTGGAAAATGCCATGGATGAAAGAGCTTGTTCTACAAAACAAGCCAAACCATATGCAAGCATGAACAAAGAACATTTTGCCCACTCCAACAACACTGAATATTCTCCACCATAAAGCACTAGCAGCAAACAATATTTCTTAAGATAAAAAACATCTGGGGTAGAATATTGGGCCTTATAACAAAGCAAGCACACAACCTCCTCTAGAATAAATGATCCTGGAATAGGATATATGCAGAGAAACTATATAACCCTATGTCTACATGTATACATATAGAAGTACATTAGACACATGCACACATTTGCTCATACTGCAAAATCATTTTCAGCATTGCTTTTGTTCAAAATCCAAAGCATAATATCGACATGGTTACCTAGAAGGATGTCTCTCATAATCAAGACTCTGCCTCTTAGCACATCCAGCCATGCCAATCTGAATTCTACTCATAAAACGGCTCCACTTGCAGAGAATCCGTGGCTTAATTTATGGTTATTAGTCTACGTGTGATTGTAAGTAACAGAATAATCCTTTTTATCCATTTACTCTGTTTGCTCCATTTACATTCCCTTTTTTCCCAGCATCACAGATTTCTTTCTACTGAAGGGTTTAGAAACTAATGTTCTAGATGCTAGGCAATGACGACTGAATAGTCTTCTTCATGCTAAAATGAATCCCAAACCAATTATGACTGTTACTTATCAAGTATGGTTCTTAAACTAATGCTAGTCTGGACTTTTTCCTTCTTCTGTAGAACAAACATTAGATAAATTCTCTTGCCCCAAATAATCTACACACAAAATTAAAGTTACGCTCTCACAGCTACTCTGTAGCACTGGGTAGCAAATGCAGCTCTGCAAGTAAAACACACTGTCGTAGATAAGATTTGCTTTCCTCAAACTCTGCTCCTTTTTACAGTATTTAAACATTATTCCAAAACATCAATTACTGTCATGGGAGACACATTACTCAGTCAATCTGGAGAAGGAATTCTTCAAAAAGTAACTGCTTTTTGACATTGTTTGTAACTTTCACTAAAACATTTGTTAATGTTTGATCTGTGTGAAGAGAGTTTAAAAAAAGCTTCATGCATATAGCTCTCCATGCCTTTAATTTGATAAAACTAGATCAAAAAATTAGAGTCAGTTATTTTACATGTGTTTGTTAGCATTTTCCTGAGACTTGGTCAGGACTGCATTTAGCCTAGATCATTGTAATCTTTACTCTGAGACCGATTCCACTACTCACTCTTGCTCCTCAGGTGCTTTGTGCAACACTAATACCTGGATCTCTTGTGATGGAACAAGGTCTAGTCAAGCACTATCATCTCAGTGAACAGCAAGAAGAAAACTGACCTATTGGTATGAAGCTAGGAAGTTAGTTGATAAGGAACAGCATTGCATTTTAGCTTTAAATCCTCAGGTTCTGGAGTTGCATGATTCTGTTAAGCTCTCAACCTTTATTTACTAACCTGTCTGACGAGACTGAAAAAAATGTGAAGCTTAAATAGAAAGAACCCAAATTATTGAAAAGGAAAATAAATGGCATTTTTCTCAGTCTATCTCATGATTTTTTTAAAACTTTGGATAGACAATGTTGCCTGTATATGATATTTTCAGCTTTAATTACTTATATTAATAACTAATTTTATTACAGTTCCCAAGTGAAGAGCAAGAAACAAATCAAAGATCAACTCTGATGCAACCATGCTTCAGGTCAGATAGGGTTCCCTCAGGCAGCCCATATTGATTCTAACAATGATTCCATAAAGTATTACCAAAGCAGAAGCTCTGCACACGTTTCCTGAATTCTCAGTTCCTTTTCCCTAATTTATATCAGTGTTTGCCCCTCAATAGTTTTCCCAACCCAAAACAAAGCACAGAAACCTCCTCCCTTCCTTAGAAGATCTTAAAACTCCATTTAAGTATTCGTCCACAGATGAGTGCAAGTACTGTTAGCAAGAGTTTAATATAGTGCCTAAGTAGTAACTAAGGTTGACATGTAACCTTAGTAACATGTAACATGCTAACCAGCCTGGCTTGTTTTGTTGTTATTTTATCAGTCACTGGCAAGACAAGTGAATCTTCCAACTTTACGAACAATAACTTTTACACAGGAAGTTTTGGGACCATGCATGTGCATGGCAATGGACATGAGCATGCACAACATACTCCCATCCCTCAAAAGTACCAAGGACGCACAGCAAATCTTCTCATTTCCTGAAATGACTGTTTGGTTTGGGGTTTTTTTAGCATCCATGTGATAAGCATAATGCCAAGTCTATGACTTGCTAATGAGCACATCCTCAAGGTATGAAGATTGCAAAGGGACTTTTTGTTTCCTAGCCAACACAGAGTATAAAATGTAACACTTAAAGCTCCTTTTGTACTGGTAAAGATAACTCCAAAGAATGCACTATGAAGAATGAGCCTTTTTATGACAAAAGGCAATGGTATGTTTTACGTATATATGAATATGTAAAAGAAAAATTAGTTAACAAGTGTTTTTTAAAAGTTCTATTAAAACAGTGATGGATATTTTTTTACTGACTGAGATTATCATCAGGTCTAAAATGAAAGCATATTAAGATATGTAGCTACCCTCATTAAATTTTTCTGTAGTTTATAAAGCATATAAAGCATACAAAAAAGCATATAAAGATAATATTTTCTGCTTCCTCCTTAGCCAAGTTCTTGATTGACCTCTTCATAATCAAGGAATCAGATTTAAATTCAACACTACCCCTTTTTTTAAAAGTCTGCTAAAATCTTGGTTTTAAAGTTTAGAAAATACAAAGAAACTAATACCACACTTCATACTGCCTCACAGCTAAGCCTCAGAACTAGGGAAATACTGGAATTTACAGTTTGTCTTTGCACCTGTAATCAAGCACATGATCTGGACATAACTTTAGTACAACAGTCATCACGTGGCAGTAAGTTGTTCACAGAATCCTGAATCATTTTGTGCAGAGTCCACTTTACAGATAAGTCTGAACCATTATGAACTCAAAGAAACAGTTTTCTGTCAGGTACATTTCCCTTGTTACAGGAGTTAGAAAGCATGAATAAGGTACACAGGTGAGCGCAGAAAGAGCAGTTCTGGGGTTGAACTTGCCAAAAGAAATGGATTGGAACTCTGTCTTACGTGGTGATAGCCAAGTCATTTAAAGCTGAGTTCTCGCTAGTGATCTCTGTCCATTGCTCATACGCAGGTCTACACACAGCTCTGTAACACCTGATGGCCAAAACTGCCCAGCACTCGGGGCTGCAACTGAAGACAGTGAGATCTGTGCTCTGAATGCTTAAAAAGCTACAAAAACTAGGTCCAGGGTGTCCCTAGTGGAAGATATGAAGTAGGTACTTCTGATCTAATCCTCTCTGCATTTCAGGTCTTCATTTATAAATGAGGATAACAACATCCCTTTTACCTTGCTGGAGTCATGTGAACATAAGTTCAAAGGTATTTCTAAATCACTCAGATACTTTTGGAATGAGCAAACTGGAAAAGACCATTAGAAAATTAATAGCTGTCTTCAAAGCTAAGCAGTAAATTCAGCCTATATCCATACATCCAAGAACATTAAATGAGCACTACCGATTGTTTTAATCGCCCTTCAATTTGTCACATTTCTATTGCAATAGCTATTCAATAATAGCTATTGGGTTTATAGGAGTATTTCAGAAAGAGTGGTTGATGACATGGTTTGGCACACAGATTTTATGGGTGGGCATTTGGGATTGTCACTCACTTTGACACTAAGTCAAAAATTAATTGTACAGATTATTCTGAACAAATGAAAACAAAGTGTTTCTGTTGCAGTGTTATGTGTTTCATATATAATGAACAGACCAATAAAACTACTTGACAAGCACCTAGGAGGTTTTAGTAATTTTTAATTTTAGCTGTTATACTTATCTTGCTATATGCAACATAATTTAGTTCTGCAATATACGCACAATACTTCCTTGAGTCTACTTGACTTAGCCTGGGCGAAAGAAAAAGATCTAAATGATAAGGGGTTTTTCCTCTATTTAAAACTTAGAAGAGATATAATGTTATTACTTTAACACAATTAATGTGTTATGGGGAGACCCTCCAGGCTGCAGCATTTCCCAGCTACCGCTACAGTGAATGCTGTGTATGCTCTGTTGGAAATTGAGATCTCCTTTTTTTAACATTCAAAACATCATCCAGTTCACATAATCCTTATTAAAAATAATGATAAATTATTCCTTCCCCTGTAACAAAACATATTTTTTCCTATTTCTGTTTCTTTGGTTTTATCTTACAGTTACAAAAGCAATATTAAGTTCAATACAAACTTAACAAAGCCAGAGCTGTATCTATTGTTCCTGCTCATGCATGTTTTCCTTTGGGGTTGACAACTCTATTGCTCTTTGAAAGAGTTCTTACAATTAAAGACTGTGCTTGCCACCATACTCTCTTCTCCCTCTCATGCACACAGGTATACACACGTGCACACTCAAAGGTGGAAAATTTCTAGCAGCAAGCAAAAGGACTAACTTTTTTAAAAAGGAACATGACATTTTAGCTCTGCAAAGTTACATATATTTTTCAACCAATTGGAGCCAAATGTAAGTTCGTATACCCAATATTGCCCCCCTCCTAGCAATTAATAAAGTAGTGCTGATCTTTAACTGCAAAGTTGATCATCCATTTACATCTTCACCATAAACCAGTAGAAACTGACACAAAATGAAGTTTTTAGGTTTTATTCGCTATATACAGTTTGCTGGTAGTTTCTGGCCATGTAGCCAACAACAACAGCTTTCTTCCATCAGCAAATTATCTAGCAGTAAACTGGACATATAGCATCTTTAATGTTGACTTATGAGGACTGACAGTTAAACATCCTATTACTCGGGGTTGACCATATATCCTTAAATGCATAAAATAAAAGGAAGGTAGAAGATACAGAACAGCACATTTTCCAGAAAGCATCACACTAAAACATTTCATCTCTGCTATTAAAGCCATGATACAAGTGTCATAAAAAAAGTTGCTTATACGTTTAAGCTGTCACTAAATTGATTAATGATTAAGAGGAGGTGAACAGTTCAGCAGAGTTGAGTCTGAATCTAATACATACCAAGGCACTAGCATTTGCTGAACAAAAATGATCTTGTTTTTATTAGCTAGGTTCAGATTTGATAGGATGAACCATTCACCCAGACATAGTCATAATTCAAGAGAACTATAAGCAACAACAAAATGTCTTTTCTACTTTGGCATTGTATATATAAATGGACAAACATAATACGGGTCAAATCCTCCTCTTTGTATTTAGAATTAAAATGCTTGAAAACAGAATACCAAAAAAAATTATTAAATTACTATATTCTCATCAGAGTAGCAGTAGTTGTCTGCCATAATGCTGCACAGCTTCCCCATTAAATCATCTTAGGAAAAGAAATAATTCAAATAAGGAGCCTTTTTGAAGATAACTAGTGAAATGGGGAATATTCAAATCTACCAGAACCCTATCCACAGAGCTCTATGCTTAATTTCAAAATACCCTTAGGTTTCCTTACCTATGGAGCACTGCGCTGTCAACAGTTTCCCTCCTGGCATATTTCTGGGTATGAAACATGAAGCCTAAGGATGGAATTTGCCCACCTCTCTCCTTGTCTCTCGTCTCTCTCTCTAACTGAAGCACACGAAACATGCAGGATCTAACAAATGAATGTTTAAAGGGCATTGAAAGAACAATTTAGAAGTGTATTTGCAGTTTCTAGAAAGATGTTTTTAATCACTCATTAACTACAGTTATCACATTAATCTGTAATAGTGTGAACCAGCAAGGATATGTATGGACCATGGCCAAGTATATTGGTAGTGGAAAAAGGGACTAATGAAAATTTAGAAGGAATATGTTAGATAGAAAACAACAGGACTATATTATATGATAAAAAGCAACAGAGGTAAAATCTGACAATTAAATTGCTTAAATATTCTCAAAATAAATTCTGAAAATGTTCAATACAAAAAGTATGAAAAGTGAAAATATATTTCAAGGCACACTATCTCAAAACTTGTTAATAAATTTTCAGTTGTTACCAATTCCATGGGTATCGTGAATTTGTAATAATTAATACTGTGCAATAATTAACAATTAAAATGTTTAATAATTAATTAGCTTATTGGGAAAGGATCAGTGCCTATTAGCATGTATTTGAAGCAGCAGTAGTTGTCAGGATACTCTTGTTTCCTAAGACTGGTAAAGTGTATCCATTTCCTTGGGTGATTATAATTATTTGTTTAAAGGCAGGCATCGCAGGCATTAATTAGAATTGTTATGATAGATACTATACAAGTGTATGTATATCTTATGCTATCCGTGCCTGAAAACCTTGACATTCCAACTGAAAAGAACAACAAAATGATTATAAAACAAACAAGGGGGAAATGAAGACAGTCAGAGTTCAATAACAAATCCTTTTGCTTATGAAAAAAACTCATATGCATAAATAATATATTCTCTACCCTTTAATATATTTTGTTTTCAAATGCCAGCTTCTATTTGATCTGCTTTTCATTGGTTTCTCACTAATATCACCACTGAAATAGATTCTGATGCAAACAATGTTCACAGTAAAAAGTGAACGGCCTCTATCTGCTGTTACTTTGGAACCTTTCAGAAGTACAGGTTTCAGTAGACCTGTCTTATGAAGGAAGTGTACGCACTGCAGTTATAATGCAAAACATTGCCAAAAGTGGCTCTCTGGTCATTACAGCTAAGCCTTATACAAATATAAGTGTACTTAAAATTTGAGAATCGGATCAGTCTATTAACCAGGACACATATTTATATATTTAAGGATATTTAAGGACATTAAATAAATTCCAGTAATGAAGTTAAATTAACATGCAGAATTTATGCATGAATATATGAAAGTACTTTAAACATGATTAATGAAGCCTGGAAGATAATTACATTAGGAACCAGTAGCATTAAACAAAGATAATTCTGTGTAAAAGAACAAAATTCATCAAAAATTTTAACAAATGGATGAAGGATTAAAGATAAAAATCCAACTCAATTACAGTCTATGGCCCCAATCCAGCAAACCACTTAGAGCCTAAGTTTAGTTTTATCAAAGTTAACAGACCTCATCAGTCTAAAGATAAGCATCTGCCTAAGGCACTTTCTAGACTGGGGCCTATAGATTCTGTGCAACTACACTGAAACACAACACATTTGCCTTGCAATAATTACATATTTAACTAATAATTAAAATACTATCTGTTAAAACAAAGTGTACTCTAAAAGGCTTTGGTGAAATGCAAATGCTTATCTTTCTATCACTGTTACATGCAGTGTGATCTGGAAAATTTTCCAGGAAGCTAAATAAGAGATCTCTGATCTCTAATCACAGAAAGACAGGATGCATTCTGCAACCTTTTTTTCATAATTTGTGCCTCTTAGGAGCATATATAACTATTGGAAAAATCTTTCCATGATGGTTGAATCAAATTAAAACATAGCCACTCTGCCAGCATTTAATTTCTGCTTCAACTTTTTAGAACAGAAGAAATATCCAAACCAAATACCAAAATTAAGTCTTTTGGGATAGTAGTAAGACCACTAGCATTGGCTCTGGATATCAGTAGAGACCTCTGCTGAAAATTAGGGAGTAAATCATATTGGTAATTGTGTTTTACACTGAAGATACAGCTTAGAGAACAAATATTGCCTTTAGGAGTAGGCATATCTGGATGTGACAACTGACAATCTCTTTACCACTGAATCACCAGCTGGTGACACTTTTTTAGACATGGCTTCATTAAGAAGAACAAACAAACAGAACAAGGTATTGCAAAAATAACCTTGATCAATTGTATGTTGATTAACCGTAGAGATATGCACCTAATAGAAAATGCACCTGTAAACAAACGCTTAAGAAAAGCAAACTCATTACAGAAAAAAGTGCAATAGAAAAACCCGAAGACCAGACTGTGCTATTGCTCTGGAATGTTGAAGACAAAGATGAAAAAGAAAAACAGAAATTGTTTTCCAGCTAAGAGGTAACCCTATCAGAGAATGAACCAGCTAGGCAGGACTAGCTGAACAATAGCAGGCATATGTTCATATAATTCCTTTTTTTAGGGCATAAAAATTGAGAAAACCTGAGAAATTGCAAATGCATTAAAATGTATTTTTGTGTTTTCTAATAGTATTTGATAATACAAGGTAATATTACATTGAAATTTCACTTGAAGTATTTTTCTTCCCCCTTTGGCAACTGTAATAGAAACAAGTAAGAGTTGACTTCACCCAATGGCTTGGTGACTCAGCGTTTGATTCATTAAGGAGAAGGCTGTGGTTGTAGTTGTCTCCTCTTCTTATAACAGTCCAGTATCTTGAGTAGGAAAGTCCCTAGAAATGTTTCAGTTCCTTCACTGAGCAGTTTCAACCCATGAGATTTTATCTCAGAGAAGTGACAAATGTTTGAAGCACTAATGGTGGTAGGAACAGATATGGACTGGACATGTTCTCAATTCAACCCTTTTAAAAAGGAGCAGGGCTAAAGTCCGAAGATTGGAAAGATGTCCTAACCACCACATTAGACAAAAGGGGTCTTCTAAAACACAGGTATTGTTACCTCAACTCCAGAGGATAGACATTTTCACTCTATTGCATACAGGGAGACATTCCTGGATGTAATGGAGATTCTTCTTTGCATGGTATTGTGTAGAGTTTTTACATAGCCATAAGTTGAAAATATATAGAAACATTTGGTTTTTTGTTGTTTTTCATGTCATTAAAAGTGTTTGAACAATAAAATGTGTTCACAGAAAATACACAAAATATTACTCACCAGAAACAACTATCCATATGGAAGAAAACTGTACACATGACTTAGGTTAATTTGTTGGACACAGTTTAAGTAGCTAACTTAAATCTTTTTAAAAAGAATATGCACCCTATTACAAATTATTCCACTTTTCAGTTAAATTTTTGATAATTCACAATTTGTGTGCATATTAATTTAGTTAACTTGTAAAAATACTTGATGGGTAGGACCTAGGCAATGTGCTCATCGGAACTTGCATGTAAGAGCTCTCTTTTTCCAGATGGTGGCCAAGACAGGAAATAACAGTCATGATGCAATTCCAGAGGATGTATATAATCAGAAACTGCCAATCCTGCCTCACAAAAAACCCCTTTGTAATATGCAATTCTGTTTGAGATTCCCTGCTGTGAAAGCACTGTTTGTCTACACCAACAATATTCAACTGATTACTTTGGTAAGTGCTTGGGTTAGGATGTGATTGGCACTATACCACTCTTCAATTAATGCATATTCCATTCCACTCTAAAAAACATTCTCTCTACAGCAAGGTCAACAAATAAATAAGCAGGCTTACCTATGAAATCAAGTATATATCTATTATTCTCAACTTTAGTAATTCTAACAATTCTATTATTTTAAAGTATCAGATACACTGTGTGGAATTTACTTCCTTTTTAAGAACCAGAACACTTTTGGTGTTTCAGTAAGTTCTTATTTCTACAGCATCTACAAAGACTGCAATATTTGTTTCAACAGTGAAAAATGTTTTAAAAATAGAGTGAGCATAGCTTTCAAATAAAATCCACAACAGTCACTTTGTCTCAGGTTCCCCCAGCTGGGTTTTAAAATTATTTTTAGCCTATCTAGTCAGAACTGTGAAAAAAGAAATTATTTCAAATAAACAAATGGAAACATGGCTTTGTAAAAGGTTTCTTTCCTTCCTGTTGTAAGTCAGAAAGAGACTGCTAGTTCAGCAGGTGTGAAATTCCAGTTTAAGTACAAGCTACTCTAATTTCACAGTTGAATCGCAGAGTTGCCACAGAGTCCCCATTGAGCAAATTTCACATTTGCATTCATTCAAGGTCATTACTGAAGGTGATCAAAATGAGACTCGACACCTCCATTTATTTATTGTCAGAGAGTGGGTCTGAAATTTGCAATGACTCTAATCATTCTGATTCCATTTCTAAGTCAAGGTTATTGCAGTCTTGTCTTGCCTTGTCAAAGAAAAATTTCCACTTCTAAAATGCTAGCTTTCAATAATTCCCATCTTTGATCAGATTTCAAGCTCAATAATTCTGACACAGATACTACACAATCTGCTTGTACATCGCTTCATCAATTCATATTATTACCTCTCATTGGATTAAAACAGCATCTTTTTCTTTACCATATTCCTGAACGTTTCATTCAATGATGCACCTCAACATCTTAGAAAACACAGAAGACAATTTAAAATACATACATACGTGTGTCTGTGTTTAAAAATACAACCCCCTATTTGTATGCATATATTTACACATATATGCACGTGGTATATATAATACATATTCATAAAAATGTAAACATGCATATATAGACACTCATATAACAAGAGAGAATTTAGACTCTATATCCAGATAGAAAGACAGGCTATGTGTCATGACTAATAGAAATTTGAATAATGGTTACAGTAGACACTATAATGAGAATGAATATCACCCAAATATTGAAGTGTGCTGAAAATCTTACTGATTCATTACTTATAATGAAAAATAATTCTGCTCAATAACTGTTTTTGAAAGTAAAGTCTTGAACTTCTGAAAAATATGTTCTTGGAAAAAATCAGTATATTTAGTCTCCGTTTGATTAGTATCAAAATAAGAAAATTTCACAGGTCTATGGGCAGCTCATATGAATGGGAATGTTTTACCTCCATTACATAGATGGAAAAATTTGTGCACAGAAAAATTACAATACTTGTCCAAAATGACACATTGATCCAGAAGTGTTGAGAAGCCACCACAGACTTCTTTGTGCAATTCCTTACTCTAAACATTATGTGATTATATCTATTCTTCCTTTCAGAGCTTGGTCAAGTGCCAGGAATCATTAATTTCATTTCTTTAGTATCCTGATGCAGCTCCTTAAGTCTACAGGTTTGTTGGTTTGCTTTAATTGCATATTTTGCAGGCTTTGAGCCTGAACTTGGAACATGCTTAATGTAGTCTACTATCACGTGTAGCTATTATGAAATAAATTTATGATGTCAGACTAATTCATGAAGTCAAACCACCCTAATTTTTAAGGTCCAGCTATATTTTCTTGGATTAGCTTCCATAGTTAGATAATCTCTAAACAGACTAGAGAAGCAACTGCTATCAATTGATTTCCTTTCACTCATTAAAAAGCTTTCTGTTGAGCTGAAAAATAAGCAGTGGATTGGTAAGTGTGAAATCAATTCTTTTTTACTCTTCACAGGCCAAAGATAAATACTTGTAATAGACTTGGAAGTTACAGCATATGGCTAACTTTTGATCCTTGTACTCTCTATACTGCACTGTATGTCAAAGTTATCAATGAGAGTTTGTCTAATTCACAGATCCATTTCTCTTCCCTAAGAAAATTAAATTTAAGTGCCACTACCAGGAAGCATAAGGAAGAACATCAATAAATAGTCATTTGGTCGCTGCATTTATATAAAATTATTTTCCACTGAGCATTTTGCTGAGCTTGATATAGCGTATTCTTCATGTTACATATTTAAGATCTTTTCTAGGTATGCAGAAATATATAATCACTGTAGTATCTGACTTTTTCAATTACTAAGTTTATTCTCACATATACCTATGATTCAGGACATATTACTATCTAACTTCACAGAATAACTGAAAATAACATTGCAGTATTAAATGAACTGAATTAAGCTGCACAAGCAGACTACACAAAGGCCAAGAAAAGAATATTCATCTCATCACCGAGTGCTTTACCCATGAGCATTTACTAATACTTCCTCTGGGAGACATTATCTATGCATCAAGGAAGTGTTCAGTTATACTTGCCAGTAATAGGGGAAACGTTTCTTCAGTACAACACAGTTTTTAAACTTGTTTCCAAATAAATATTTTTATTGCTGTTTAAAACTAATTAATCATTTCACCCCTGAAAAAATTAAAATAATGACTTAATAAAATAGACTTAGATACAATTTCCCAATCTCTTCTGCTTTCAGTCTATTCAGAAGTAAAGATCTGATTTCTTAGCCTTCTTTTAACTATTCTAAGAAAAACTATTTCTCCTGACTGTAGGGCTGCACAAATATTTTGCAGAAAGGGAGTTCTGGCTACAAAGGGCAGGGGAACATCCCAACTATCTTCTGGTCCCTTTCCAGATCTCCTTCAGCAATACCACTTCAAAAAAAGGGTTCAGAAACTTTAAACATGGTGCTCTTTACTTTAGGGCCTCTAGGAAAACTTTTATCAGATGCAACATCATCTGTTAACATGACATATCATATTGATAGCACTGATATGCTAATACTAAAATATTTAATTGTTTAATTTTATTATCAATAAAACATTTTTATTAAATCAATTTTATTTTATTAAAATTAATATAAAATATAAAATACAATAAAATGAAATAAAAATGTAAAGTCACTAGCATTATTGACATGTTAGAATGAATCATACTGAAACTGTATGAAATACATTTGAAATCTACAATGTTTATTTGAAACTTTTTAAAATCAGAAAACTACTCAGTTGAGTTTTTTCTTTTCTTTTTAGCAACACCAAAAGAAAAAGAAATAATAGTTTCATAATTAAACATTGGCTGATGGTTTTGCTGCCTCTAGGTATTATGGGACTAATTTACTTAAGAAGGCAGTGCAATTTTTTCTGGGGCAATGTTGTCTTTCCCTGGCTATCTCATTGTTGACAGCATGGTAGTTGACACAGACACAGAACTCTCTTAAATCCCATCTTTAATAAGAAATCTAAGATGTTACAAATTAGCATTTTGCACCTATGGAGATTAGCAAACATGTAAGTGGTTCACCACTTGCCACAATAAATGACTTTTTGATCAGAAAACACTGCCAGAAAACTATGGTGCACCTATGCACATGAGCACAGAGCCGGTGCTCATGCCTGGTATCAGCTTCAAGAGATTATGTAGCTAACATTAACGTTGATCTCTAAAAGGTGCTATCTAGTTTCTTGATGAACTTTAGATATTTCTAAGGTTCAGATTTCTTCTTTTAAGAATCAGGTAATTATAAAAACATTTACAGAATCTTTCCAGGATTCATGATTCTTGTGTGGCTACGATAGTGAATTAAACACACCACTGAGGTCCTTCAACATGGTGCAACCCCTGTCTGTGCTAGCAAACGGTTTTACTCTCCAAAGGATGGAGAGCTGCAGGGACTGTTCTCTGCCAATGTTAACCGCTCAGCCATGCCTGGGGACCGCCTGGGCTTCTGGCTGTCCTGGGCCAACACCCATGCTAGGGGCCAGTCCAGGTATTCATCAGCACAAACTGCCACGTTTCGGTGGCCAGGAATGTTCTCATGAGAATCTTGAATTTAGCAGGATAGGCACAACCTTACATGGGTAATTTCCAGTAATAACGTTAAGCCAAAATTTTCAGATGTGACAAGTGTTTTGTACCTCCATTTCATGATATCTGGTTTGTAAAACCCTGAACTAAGCTTTGACTTTCGGAAACTCAGAGCATTCTCCCATTGAAATATAATGTACTAAATCATTTCTCAGAGTAGCATTCTCCTATCAGGCCTGAATATCATTCTTGAAACTGTTATGCAGCTAGTCTATGCTAAAAAAATGATAAGAGTTGTGGGGAGTGTCTTCAATTTTACTTTAAAATGCAATAAGGCTTTTAAACTCCTACTTAAAGAGATGTTCAGTTTTATAAAAGGTCTAAGCACTCAACAGGTTGCAAGAACTTCAGTAGACTTTTGTCCTGGTTTCAGCTGGGATAGAGTTAACTGTCTTCCTAGTAGCTGGTACAGTGCTATGTTTTGAGTTCAGTATGTGAAGAATGTTGATAACACTGATGTTTTCAGTTGTTGCTCAGTAGTGTTTAGACTAATGTCAAGGATTTTTCAGCTTCTCATGCCCAGCCAGTGAGAAAGCTGGAGGGGCACAAGAAGTTGGCACAGGACACAGCCAGGGCACCTGACCCAAACTGGCCAACGGTGTATTCCATACCATGTGACGTCCCATCCAGTTTAGGAACGGGGAAGTGGGGGGGGGGCAGGGATTCACCACTCAGGGACTGGCTGGGTGTCGGTCGGCGGGTGGTGAGCAATTGCACTGTGCATCATTTGTACATTCCAATCCTTTCATTATTGCTGTTGTCATTTTATTAGTGTTATCATTATCATTATTAGTTTCTTCTTTTCTGTTCTATTAAACCGTTCTTATCTCAACCCACGGGTTTTGCTTCTTTTCCCGATTTTCTCCCCCATCCCACTGAGTGGGGGGGAGTGAGTGAGCGGCTGCGTGGTGTTTATTTTAGTTGCTGGCTGGGGTTAAACCACGACAACTTTAGATTACAACCCCCAGGCAATTATTAGATTATATTAACATCTGATAGTAGTGCAGTTAATAACTATGTAATATGATATTTTGTAAGTCTTTTTCTATAATACAAAACCTGAAAAAAGTAAAAGAAAGAACTAAATCAAACACAAGCCACACAAAACCCTAAAATGCCCAGATGTATTAAAATTGCCTTTCATAAAATACCAGCTGAGAACTTGCTCCTGAATGATATGTGACATTCTGAGTGACACTATATCCCTTTTTAAAAAGATACAAAACATAAAACTGTGGGTCACAAACACTGTTCTTCTTTCTAAAATACACTGCAGATAATGATAAACTAATTCCTGAAGTCCTGACAACTTATTTTCTGAGACTGAAATTGATTTGTGTTCCTTTCCCATTGATTTTATGACAGAAAGGTGAGAAATATATCTGAGATGCATTGATATTTAATGTTTAGAAGGAAAATATATCTTTTGAATACAAACATCAGTTTTATCTTGTCTACCAGTTGCTCCGAGGGTTTTTTGTTAGTTTGCTTTTGTAGAAGGAATAATTTTAACTTGACTTCTAGGCTACATTTTTGAAAAGTAAAATGCAATATATAGAAGTCTATCAAGGAAACACTTCTTTAAAAAAACCCACAAAAATAAATTCAAGCTGTCTCAGCAAGCCAGTGAGCAAATGGTACCTTTGCAACTGGATTTACAGAATTCTGCCTTGATATAGGCATTTTCTTACAGATGTATAAAGCCAATGTCTACTTGCTTATCTTTCGTCCTTTGCCTTGAAGAAGATGCTACCCAGACTTTGCCCAAGAAGCTACCTCAGGGTAATGTAGTGCAGCTATAGCCCAGGATAAGCACAGTACCGAAGGTATCTCACTACTGCTTTATGTATTTATCTTCACAACACGCCTGTCAGGAAGTACCGTACAGCCCTACTTTTCTGATATGAAAGTCAGGCAAAGGTATCTGTCCAATAAAAATTTTAGGAACCTATACTAAGATAAGTAGAACTGAGGTGACTGAAATTTGTTCTTCTTTTCTTCCAAGAAATTTTGAAGTTCCCTTGGTGTCTGGAACCACACTTCCAAAAATGCCCAGAACTGCCTCCGGTCAAGAAGCCCATGCAGTTCAGTTCAACAACCTGAGACTACTCAGTCAGGATCAAGAAGACATGGGTTTGTTTCATGACAGAATATTTCCTAGACAGAGACTGGTACCTCCAAGCTGTGTGAGCACCCTCCCTGCAAGCTCTGTGGCCACCGGCTTGAGCATCTCATCTGGGCAGGAACTACCTACAGAGCCACCACCGTGGCATCAGCCCACCCAGAGAGGATTCAATGCACAAATATCTTCCAAGAACAGAGTAATATTAAAAGATGTACATTAATATGTTCATTAAATGAATGAAATAGCAACAAGAGAATGTACGCCATATTATATAACATTGTGTAAAGGACTGTTCAGGTACATCCTGGTCAACTGCAGTGAGCGACCAACAAAGGCGGCTCATGCTGCTGCTGGGCTACACTATGCAGCTGAGCAAAACCAGTCTAGTCCTGTGTGACTAGAATGAATACCTCTGATGTGAAAAGGGCCCTTACTATGCATCTTTCAGGTGTCAGAAGCTCTATACAGGTGCTATAGAGATAAAGATACCAATTCATGTTATTGCTCATATTTTCCTGCTTGTCTTAGTATGTGCAATGTGAAGAAAACAAAATTATTTTTGTTATCCTGTGATCTCATGAACAACTTTTTAGTTCACCTGCTCCAACCTCACTATTTTTTTCCCATAAAGACGACACTACACTCTAACACATACATTTACTTGTCATTTGGTTATATACACTGTAAAATTACTAAGGCACATTCTTGGTGTATCTAAAAAGCATATTGCTTAATTTTTTTTTTAAATCAGTAAAATAAATCTTGCTTAAAACAAATTAAGTACAATTAAAAATAGAAGAGAAGAAACAGTTTAACTGAAGAGCTTTCTTTTTTTGTTGTTTTTAAGTTTTGGGCAGGGAAAAATACAAACGTGAAATAAATGTACTGGCTTTATAATTCTATTCTTAGCAGTCTGTATTAACTCAGAAGACTTCTTAAACTATTAAGTTATAAACTACGGGCCTGCAGATCCCACATTAGCAGTTACAGCCTATGTAGTAGATGAAGAAAATAGTTGATTCCCAAGTTGAAAAGCAGGTATTGTTGTGTTTGTTTCTTGTGGCTTGTTTCTGCTTCGACTGAAGTCAAAAGTGAAATACCTATTGACTTCAGTTGAACAGAATCAAGTGCAAGTGCATGTGTTAATATAAATGCAAAATAGAATTAGTATGGGAATGGGTGACATGAACACAATGAAGGGAAAACTCAAAGGAATCTGTAGAGTGAGCCCTGCAAATGTTAAACTTTTATAACTTCATGAGCAAGTCTGAGCTCTCTGAAATATTCAGGAAGGCTGTGCTTCTGAAGAGCAATGAAATTATTTTGGTGCCTTGGTTATGATAAGAGCTAACATTTAAGCAAGTATCTTCTAATAATTGTTTTAATGAATTTTGTTTTTCTAAGCATTCAATTTGGCATAGAAAAAAAGGGAAAAAAAATCAGGTAATCAGTTAGCTAGATACCACCAGCAAAGGTAGACTTGGCAATTTGGAGAACTGGTGTTTTAGAGATATCACTGTAAATACAGAGCCTCTGACAAACTTTATATATATTACTTCCTAGCATCATAAAACCAAAAATCATTATTATCATAAAACTGGTGCTTTTTAAAGTCTAAGCCCAGAACTTTGCATTTAGTTGTGCAGCTGGTGAAAGAAATAGCTGTACCATAAATAAATAGGGAGGTGGTTTTATATAGGTCTTGCCTAAAATCCTATCTTGTATATGAATGGCTCTGCCAAGTTCTGTCTAGCTCCTGCCTCCAACAGCAGCCAATGGCCAGTGCCAGTCAGAGAGTGCACTATTGGGCAGAGGTATAGTGCTCCTTCCTTAATGTACTTTTCCTATATCCAGCAATTATCAGGTCATGGACTTTCAGTGCTAAAAGCGTTATTTGGTATGGAATAGCAGTTTTTATTCCATTAATTTTTCCAGTCAATTTTTGACATGACATCTTGTGGTAAGGAGTCCCCCAGGCTGACTAAATGTTACATAAAAGAAGAACAAGCTGACTTCTTGGTTTGTTTGTTTGGGTTATTTTTCTCCACAAATTTTTCTCCTGTAAATATTACTGAATGTTTCCAGTTCTTGAATCTGAAAAGCTAGTGGGCCATCATTCCAAACTCAGTTTCTCCATTACAACCGTAGTTTCTAAATCTCCATCCTATCTACCTTTACTCACCTCTCTCAAGGCCTGAAGAGTCCTAATCTGATCGGTCAGTCTTTCTGTTCAGTCATACCCACTGTTTTTCTCCAGAGTTTTTCCAGCTCCACTACATGCTTTAGAGATGGTAGAACTAGAACTAACTTCAGACAGTATTCAACTATTAGTACACTAGAGATTTTTATATAAGCTTATTAATGTTATTTGCCTTATTCTGTATGCCTTTCCTAGTAACAGCTAAACATTTGATTTACCTTTTTTTTTTTGACTGTTATTGAGCACTGAGCTGACATGTTCACAGAACTATCAATCATAACTCCAAGATCTCATTTTCTCATTGCCATGTGATAATAGTCAGCTAGGAATCCATCATTACATATGTAAAGTTGGAATTGTTTATTTCCCATGTGCATCACTTCAAATTTATCTAGATTGCATTTCATCTGCTGTTTTACTGCAGTTACGAATATGGCAATATCTTTCCTCGGTTCATCGTAGTCAGCCTTTGTTTTTATTACCTTGAAAAACTTGGTGTCATCAGTAAATTCTGTCTACTTGTACACACCTCCTTTCTCAGTACTAATGAAAATGTTGAACAACCCAGACACATGTGACTCTGCTGGTGACCTCCCTCCTCTCTCAAGAGCAACCTTTTATTCCTACCTTCTGTTTCTTGACTGACTTGTCTCTGCTTGAAGGCTAGAATTCTGCCTTTATTTTTCAGCTCTTTCCCTTCCCCTTTTTTTCATTCTTTTGCTCAAATCTCTTCCACATCATCATATAGAATTCTACACTGCTGTCCAGATGCCTTCTACAACAAAAACAACAGCTGAAATAGATAACTTCTGGACAGAAGGAGGGTTGGTACTGCTCACACAGGAATATATAACAAACCTAACCTTCGAATGCAAATAAGCAGGTTTTATTGTATATATCTTCTCATAACTATTATGGGGGGAAAAACCCAACAAACCCTCACATAAAAACCCAAAACATCTTATATCCATCAGTTATATACAAAGGAAATCTCCATGTCAGAAATAATGAGCCTAGAAATAACTGGCACAAGCTGCAATCCATCACTACGTTAAAGATTTGGGATACTTATTCTGTGAAGAGCCATGTGTTGTGTCAATGCAGATCACACTTCTTTTCCCTCCCTTAATGCCTTGCCAATTCCTTAAAAAGAGCTACACTCAATGTCAATAATATACCATCTGTACACCTTTAGAATGTGACTAACGCCAGCTTTAATATATGGTTATTAAAACCATTTTGAATCATTCCACAGCAGAATTCAAGTGTATGTAAATACTTATATATAATATGATTGACCCTTTCATCATAATATGTTGACAATATTAATCTCCTACAAAATTGATTTCCCCCCTTTGGCTTTTACTTGGATAGCCATGAGACTTTCTATTGATATCTATTTACAGTAGGTGCTATGGGATAAAAAATGAGATTATTTTTCCTATTCCCCTGGTCAGATACTGACTCTAACACTATAATGAAGGTACCTGGGGCTTCCCAGCCAATAATTGCTACCTGCAAGCAAATACATAGGCAGTAAGCAAGGGAGTTTGCTTCCTTACAAAGTAGTCCATTTAATTAGCTTAGATGTACTGCAGGTATTAAATTGTTTCATGGGAAGGTGTAAAGTTCTATACTGCTACTCCCATCTTTGCTCCTTTCTTGTGCTCTCCTTCCCCTCCTTCTCAACTCTCTTGCAAGAAGAATCAGGAGAAAGGGTACTTTTTAGCTGCAGTGTTATTCTCTTTTTTCACTCTGAGACCAGTAAAGCTCAAGACCTGTACAATCTGCCCTACTGCC
This sequence comes from Harpia harpyja, assembly GCF_026419915.1. NCBI lineage: Eukaryota > Metazoa > Chordata > Aves > Accipitriformes > Accipitridae > Harpia > Harpia harpyja. The sequence goes on from NC_068947.1 coordinate 32,521,310, forward strand.
TCCATATGTTAACTCTAATACTAGCATACTACATGGTATACCAGTCCACTGATATAAATAAGCCTTGGACCAGGATGACATATACATTCCCTGTTCAGTGAGGTGACTTTAAAAAAACACCACCACACAAAACCAAACAAACAAAAATCCCACCTCCCTCTGAATGTAAGAATACTAATTTTTAATTTTTTTTTAATAAATATAATATATATTTCCAAAATACATTAAATCCATTGGGTTTTTTCGCCCCACTGAGCACTTGAGGTTCTTAGTTGTCATAGGTATTTCTGTGTATATATATATGAACAGGCTTTGGATGTCATTTGTGAAGTACTTTCTATAATTTTTCCTTATTCCACTATTACACTCTCCTTTGCTTGCTATTCAAAAGTCATGAAAAACAGAAAGTCCTGAACTAACTTGCATTTGACAGTTCATTTCAAATAATCTAATGACATCTTATATATACATCTCATATTTGTAGAGAGCAGCACAAATTATTAATCCCAGCAATTATATTAATTTTTCTAGGTGCTTTATCCACACCAGTAATTTTGAACATCTGAATGCATCTCCAAAAGAATATGTAAAAACATTTCAACTTCTCAGCTGTTTCCTTGCTAATCTCTTAAATAGATTTTGCTAGCAGTCTTTCCTTGCTCCCTAACTATACAGGCATAAAACTAGAGTCTGAATCCCTACATGCACTAAGTAAGAGCACAGACAATGCAGATATGTAGCACAAATACTCATATGACTCTCTCTGTTCATAAACTCTCACAGGAAATAGAACCAGTAGCAACATAATATGTATTAAACATATCTACATGGAATCTGAAATAATTATTTAAAGATTAACTTTAAAAAAGACATTAAAATTACTATAATAAAATTTGCAACATGATGTACAAGCACCTGACATCATGGCAGAAAAACCATAAAAGAAATTTCCTTTTCCATTCAGACACAGCCTCAATCCTGTGAGTGAGCACATTCATCTTTCACTTGAAATCCACTTTTAAGTCCTAGAATTAAAAGGAACAGATGAAAGTGCCTATCCCATCAGCCTTTCTCCACCCTGTACATTAGAGTGGCCACAGTAGGTAAACTGAAAAAGGTAGTATTTCACCCAATTAATTTCACAGCATGATTAGTAATTCTGCATTCTCTTGATTTATTTTAATGAAAAAATAATATGGATTGAGATAGTTCAGTATTTCACAATATGACCAGAATCCAAACATATGGTACATGTCTTCTGTTAATAAAAATATGGATTAATCACTAACAAAGCATCATTATCTTTCTGATATATGACATCCCACTTTGGAAAGACTGTGTGTGATCACTAATTATTTTTTGATAAGCCAGGTAAGTTTCTGTTTAAACATTGAAAAGAATTATCAGTAAAGATATTCAGTTGATTCTTCTTGCTATTGTAAATGCTACAGAACATTTTTTCTGACACTACAGATGAACCTACATTATCAAGCTGGTATACAAAATACGTCAGGATCCATTAAGAAGGAGGCGAGCCCTTTACAGTGGTGGGAAAATGAGAGACCAGACACAAATTGAAAGAAAAGAGGTTCGGACTGGATATAAGAAAAAGCTTTTCCCCCATGAGGACAGTCAAGCATTGGAAAGGTTGCCCAGACAGATTGTGCAAACTCAGTCTTTGGAGATTTCCAAGAAGTGGCTGGACACAGACATGAACAACCTAGTCTGACCTGCTGGCTGACCCTGTTTTGAACATGAGGCTGCACTAATGACCTCCCAAGGCTGTTCAAGCCTGAACTATCCTGGAGTCCTGTGACCGTCCACACTGTCTACAAGCTGGTTATATCATCAGGCTCCATCTAGAAAATAATCTTGGTTTCCTTGCAAAAAACAACCCAGCTCTTTGGTGCCCAGGAGTGCTGGCACACACGTATGTGTGTGTGTGTGTGTGTATCCATATACATACACACAATGCACGCTCTCTACTTTAATGATACCTGATGCCACCATAATTTCCTCAAAAACATATACTGGGAACTGTGTTCTGGTTTATGTTACACACGTATTGAAGTATACATGATTTAACTTGAACAGAAAGACTGCCTATAAATGTCTTGTCATTGTACTGTGTTTTGATATCTTCTGGGGGAAAAATGTGAATATTAAGATAACATGAATAATGCATTAATATATTTTGGAAAGAGATTTCCTTTCATATGGTAACTTCACACTGATTCAGTGGACTGAAAGAATACAAGGATAAGACTTTTAAGCTGTAGGACAGATAAAACTTACAAATATGCCAGTTCTCCCCCACCATTAACCAAAATAATTAGGTAGCTTAGTCTACAGACTGGAATCAGTTTTCTGACTGTGAGAAATGCATGTCAGGATAGCATTAACAGGAATCATAATGGAACACATTCTGAATCCTCAGATTGGCGATAAAATATATTATTAAAACAACTATATAGATTATATATCAGTGAAACTTTTAGAAACAGATATATAAAAGTAATTGATGGTATGTTCTCACATTTTTCACAGATCTCCTTTCCATATCCAAGTCTTTCCTGCTTTTAGCTAGAGTGATCAATATTACTGTGTTACTACCTAGCACTTCACTGCTACCTTCTCTGAATAATTTTTTTATACATTTCCACTGTATTGTACTTCCTCCACAGTTGGCAAGTGCCCAGATAAAAGACCTGTCTTCATTCTTTCCTGCCTCTTCTTTATCCCTCACTGCATTTATGAGGAAGCAATGGCAGACAGCACTTTCCCCATTGAGAGATACAATTCCATCTGGCAATGCCCCAATCCAAACTCATTTCATTTTGCTACTGTGTTCTATAAAACCAAAAAGCACTCACCCCATAGTTCGGTATGTTTTACAGTGAGCTCTTATCTGAAGTTTGTCTTGGTTTCAGCATCTATCATGAAATTTCGGCTTGTATAATTGTGATTTATGTGAAAAGCTCAGGAAACACTTTTCTCAAATTCAACCTCACAACAGTGTCCTGCTGACTCATGCTGTAAACTCCTGAGCTATCTTGGAAGTCATAGAATCATAGAATGGTTTGGGTTGGAAGGGACCTTAAAGATCACCTAGTCCAAGCCCCTGCCATGGGCAGGGACATCCTTCACTAGATCAGGCTGCTCAAAGCCCCATCCAACCTGGCCTGGAACACTTCCAGGGATGGGGCATCCACAGCCTCTCTGGGCAACCTGTTCCAATGCCTCACCACCCTCACAGTGAAAAACTTCTTCCTTACATCTAATCTAAATCTACCCTCTTTCAGTTTAAAGCCATCACCCCTTGTCCTGTCACTACATGCCCTGGTAAAAAGTCCCTCTCTGGCTTTCTTGTAGGCCCCCTTTAGGTACTGCACGGCTGCTATAAGGTCTCCCCAGAGCCTTCTCTGCTCCAGGATGAACCACCTCAACTCTCTCAGCCTGTCTTCATAGGAGCAGTTCTCCAGCCCCCTGATCATCTTTGTGGCCCTCCTCTGGACTCGCTCCAACAGCTCCATGTCCTTCTTATGTTGGGGGGCCCAGAACTGAACACATTACTCCAGGTGGGGTCCCACGAGAGGGAAGTAGAGGGGGAAAATCCCCTCCCTCGACCTGCTGGTTACGCTTCTTTGGATGTGGCCCAGGATGCGATTGGCTTTCTGGGCTGCGAGTGCACATTGCTGGGTCATGTTGAGCTTCTCGTCAACCAACACCCCCAAGCCCTTCTCCTCAGGGCTGCTCTCAACCCACTCATCGCCCAGCCTGTATTTGTGCTTGGGATTGCCCAGACCCATGTGCAGGACCTTGCACTTGGCCTTGTTGAACTACATGGGGCTTGCACAGGCCCACCTCTCAAGCCTGCCAAGGTCCCTCTGGATGGCATCCCTTCCCTCCAGCGTGTCAACTGCGCCACACAGCTTGGTGTTGTCGGCAAACTTGCTGAGGGTGCACTCAATCCCACTGTCCATGTTGCCGACAAAGATGTTAAACAGCACTGGTCCCAATACCAACCTCTAAGGAACGCCACTCTCCACTTGGACATTGAGCCGTTGACCACAACTCTTTCAGTGCGACCATCCAGCCAATTCCTTATCCACCAAGTGGTCCATCCATCAAATCCGTGCCTCCCCAATTTAGAGACAAGGATGTTGTGCAGGACAGTGTCAAATACTTTGCACAATTCCAGGTAGATGACGTCAGTTGCTCTTCCCTTATCCATCAACTCTGTAACCCCATTGTAGAAGGCCACCAAATTTGTCAGGAATGATTTGCCCTTAGTGAAGCCATGCTGGCTGTCACCAACCACCTCCTTATTTTACAGGTGCCTTAGCATAGTTTCCAGGAGGATCCGCTCCATGATCTCGCCAGGCACAGAGGTGAGACTGACAGGCCTGTAGTTCCCTGCATCTTCCTTTTTTCCCTTTTTAAAAATGGGGGTTATGTTTCCTCTTTTCCAGTCAGTGGCAACTTCCCCAGACTGCCACGACTTCTCAAATATGATGGATAGAGGCTTAGCCACTTCATCAGGCAGTTCCCTCAGGACCCACAGATGCAACTCATCAGGTCCCATGGACTTGTCCACCTTCAGGTTCCTTAGATGGTCTCGAACTTGATCTCCTCCTACACTGGGCAGTTCTTCATTCTCCCAGTCCCTTGCCTTTGCCTTCTGCGACTTGGGCGGTGTGGCTGGAGCACTTGCCGGTGAAGACTGAGGCAAAAAAGTCATTGAGTAGCTCAGCCTTCTCCATGTCCCAGGTAAGCAGGTCTCCCGTTTCCTTCCAGAGAGGGCCCACATTTTCCCTAGTGTTCCGTTTATCACTGACATACCTGTAGAAGCTTTTCTTGCTGCCCTTGACATCCATGGCCAGATTTAATCCTATCATCAGGGCTTTAGCTTTCCTAACCTGATCCCTGGCTGCTCGGACAATTTCTCTGTGTTCCTCCCAGGCTACCTGTCCTTGCTTCCACCCTCTGTAGGTTTCCTTTTTGTGTTGGAGTTTGTCCAGGAGCTCCTTGTTCATCCATGCAGGCCTCCTGGCATTTTTGACTGACTTCCTCTTTGTTGGCATGCATCGCTCCTGAGCTTGGAGGAGGTGATCCTTGAATCTTAACCAGCTTTCTTGGGCCCCTCTTCCCTCCAGGGCTGGATCCCATGGTACTCTACCAAGCAGATCCCTGAAGAGGCCAAAGTCTGCTCTCCTGAAGTCCAGGGTAGCAAGCTTGCTGTGTGCCCTCCTCGCTGCCCTAAGATTATTGAACTCCACCATTTCATGGTCCCTGCAGCCAAGGCTGCCCTTGAGCTTCACATTCCCTACCAGCCCCTCCTTGTTGGTGAGAACAAGGTCCAGTGTAGCACCTCTCCTTGTTGGCTCCTCCATCACTTGGAGGAGGAAGTTATCTATGCATTCTTATGCCCTGCTGTGTTGTCCCTCCAGCAGATATTGGGGTGGTTGAACTCCCCCATGACAACCAGGGTTTGTGAATGTGAGTCTGCTCCTATCTGTCTATAGAAGGCCTCATCTGCTCGGTCTTCCTGGCTGGGTGGCCTGTAGCAGAGCCCCACTATAATGTCACCTGTCCCTGCCCTCCCTTTAATCCTGACCCATAAGCTCTCGGTCGGCTCCATCCATCCCCAGCTGGAGCTCCATGTGCTCCAGCTGGTCACTGACATAGAGGGTGACACCCCCTCCTCATCCCCCCTGCCTCTCCTTCCTAAACAGCCTGTGTCCTTCCATTACAACACTCCAGTTATAGGAGCCATCCCACCATGTCTCTGCAATGCCAATTAGATCGTAGCCATGCAGGCGTGTGCACATCTCTAACTCTTCTTGTTTATTCCCCATGCTACGTGCATTTGCATAGAGGCATTTAAGCTGGGTCCCCAATGAAGCTGACTTACTGGCTGGAGTGGCTGGAATTCCTTTGTGCAGATTCAACTGGCCCTTTCAAACCCCCTCCCTTTGACCGGGAGGACTGATCAATAAAACCCAACAAAAAACCTTGGTATAGTCTGATAGAAGCTTGGCTGGGGGAAATAGAATCTCATGTTTAGCGAGGCTCTTCATTGCAGATGGTGGATTTCAACATGCATGACTTTGTATACAAAGAGTTGTACTTATGCTGAGTTCTTATTTTACTCATTTTCTGACCCATAAGTGTTCCTCATTGCTTATCTGGTTCCTTCAGAAATATAGCCATATGAGGGCTAGGAGAATATTTATTTGTTACGTAGCATAGATTAGAAGAAGCTGGTTTGTTTATGAACTTCCAACACTTCTCTACCACATTGCTGACTTTCAGAAGATTAACCCAGCATGAAATTATTTTAATTCCAACATAATTCAACCCCTAGATGTGGAAAATCCTAGAAGACATCTATGGTGCTGTATACTAGTGATTCTTTCAATGATCTGAGAAGAGTAGATCAGAACACAGTAATCAGAACAGTGATCTTGTGCATCTCTGACTGGTGTACTGGATCAACTCATTTTGTATTATTTCTGAGACCTGTATTAAGAAATTATGTACACTTTTCTCTGACCTCTCTGTCAGAAGTTATTTTTATGTGGTTAAAAAAAGACAATTTTTAATATAGTCAACATGAGTTTTGTGTTATGCCTACATCTCGTGTTAAATTTTTCAAATACAATTTAATCTAAGCAAGGAACTCCTCAAAGAACAGAAAATGTATAAACCAGAAAAATTGAATATAAAGGTAGTATCACTACATGTGAAAGAAAGATCCATAAATTAAGGAGAAGCAAAGAAATGGGGGGGGGTGTGAGAAGATAATATAAAAGGTATCATTTTAAACTATGATGGATGGAACATTTCAAATATTTGGGTACTCTCCTCCAATCAACATCTATTCTCCAAATGGAAAACTGTGTGCATATATTGTTTCATTACCAATACAAATGTGTGGTAATACATAGACAAGGTACTTTGGCAATATTATCTGTTATACATTCATGTGCAGAGACCACTTATTCTTCCTCTTAATCTGCCAAGGATTCCTCTTAAACTGCTTGTGAACTGCATGAAGAAAAGTAATTGTAGTTCAATATTATAAAAATTGGTTTCAAATTAAAAGAAATCCCCTAAAATTCAAATTTCCAAGCAAAACGAGACTTATTCATTATCTTGTAGCATTCTACATTAGAAGCACCCTAACTTGTATTTTTCTGCAAGGCTAGTAACTACCAGACCATTGTCTATCTTCCTCTAGAATTTATCTGAAACTGTACTATACAGTCATCACCATCTGTCATCTGAGAAATAAAATAACTTAAAAAAGGAAGTATTTTGACCTTCTTGCAACCAATCAGTTTATCTGTTTGTCCTAAGTAATAATCCTTCGATTATGGGATAACTTCTTTATGCCAGACCCTGGTGCAAAATTCACAGGACTTCTTTTACAGGGATAAAGTACAGTAATAACCATTAATCATCTTGTTTCTCTTCAAGCTGGCCTTATGTTACAGCTGTGTAGGTTCAACAGTAAATATTAACCCCTAGTTCTTTATAATATTTTTTTTAAACTTCTCTACTCCTTATCACTGCAATAATTGAGACAGTACACAACTTATTCTGAATTCATATAAATTCAGATAAACTCACTAATAAAACTGTTTCCTGAGGAATCCATTTAGAATTACATTTTCTTGCACACTTATCTGAATGTACAGTAGTTGCCCGAGCTACTGATGCATTGCGATATAAAAGTATTAAAAAGATACAGTGACTTTAGAGACTTCTGAGAAAGACTCAATGGCTGTCTGACATGTTTGAATTCACTGTGAGCACTAAAAAGTCTCCCTGAGTGGTATGTGGGAGGTTAATTCATGTCAGCAGACAAGTCACCACACAGAGCTGAATCCTTTAGTTAATGTTCTTTTTACTTCACTTTTCTCTTAGAAAGTAAATGTATTATACCTGGGGCTCCTTCCTCCTTTTCTCTCACCTTTGGGCTACAGCTCTAATTCTCATAAAGGAGCTGCTCACTGGCCTCTACATTTCCTCTTTAACAGCTAGTGAGCATGTGCCACAAATGCTGCTATAAGGATACAAGTTGTAGGACTTCCATCACTTATTCTCTCTCCTCTCTGTTATTGCATTTCTTTTATTACTTTCACAGATGTGTTTAGTAAACACCTCTCAGCTATTTATCTAGCAATTTTCCTCTCCCCTAACTAGTAATCCCCAAAATGCATGTATTTTGTGCTCTCTTTGTCCCTGCTAATTTCAGAGAGTAGGGCTACACCGCACAAGTAACCTGCTCTTCCTTTCAATGCATGCTACATCAAAAACTTGGACACAGCTATTTCACAGAACAGAAACTCTTCTCTTTCAAAATTCACTCAGCCCGTAATAAAAATTAGATATTACTCGATGGACTTTCTGCAGCTGTATAAATTTCAGTCTTGCGCAGCTCCATTAATAACAGCTCAGCAGAAGCAGCATTCGGTACCCCAAAACCAAAACTCAAAAATCCAAACCATTACAGAAAGATACCAATTGAAAGATAAAAAATGGCAGGTTATCTGTAGTGAAAACTATGCATCTCCTTTTCATTACCAGCATGTAAGCTAGGATCATTGCTCCCTTACTGAAATGAGAGTTTAAAATCTGCTGACTCAATTGTGCAATATAATTTTCAGAAATCAGTAAGTAATTTGGCATTTCTTATGCTTAGGTACAGATGCTCACTGTACAGCAAACAACTACACTGAATTGCAGCCCTAACATGGAGATTACAACTGAACCATGCTGGGGCAATGACTCCTGCATGTGCAAATTAAAGAGGCTTTTAATAATAAAGAAATAAAATCATTTATGCAGAAGTCTGTGTAATAAACAGTTCAAAAGCAGAGCAATAATAATATGTATATTTTTACTATGCTTGCAACATTGAGTGGTAACTACATCTATAATTTACAAAGTATGTAAAAATGCAGGAGCAATAAAACACTAACATCAACATGTTAAGTCATTAATCAGAAGATAAGATCAATTTATGAGTAGCAATTAATCGTAAAGGATTGTGACCTCTGTTGGTCCCACAATAATTCCAGGGGTAAGTCCCTGAATAATTTTAGACTCCAAAGGACACCAAATATTTATAAGAACAAGTATGGAAAATATCAGCTTTCTAAATTCCATTTCACTTCAGTGAGCCACTCTGGATTTTATAAATATCACGTCTTTGATAATTCATGTAAGAAATTATGAGTAATCTTGAGAAGGTCTAAACATTTTCAAGTTTGGTTGGGAGTGTAGAAGAAAGATCAAAAAAGCATGGCATCAAGAAATGAAACAATGTTGTGGGAGTACAATATCTATATGTAAAATTAAGCAAATGCTATCTGCATGCCCTATAAATTAGAGAATTGAGATATGCTTGTAAAGTTGGACTATGAAGGTTTACTTTCATGCTTATGAAATTAATAGATTGACATTTGAATTTCAAGCAGCATGCAAAATTAAGTACTCCTATGTATTCTTTCTCAGTTTAAATATAAATTAGTTCAATTAAACAGTTTTAAATTAGTTATGTTACTTCTAATTATTATAAAACCCATTTTTTCCATACCTTTTTTTGAAGTCCTTCCCTGAAGCAACAGTCCTGATATGACCAGGCATACCCAAATGTATTTTTTTGGATATTTTTTACAAGCTTAAAACACCAGCGTGATTTAAAAAAAAGCAGCACAAAACAGAATTTAAAATGCCATTTGAAAATTAAAGATTCTGGTTATGTTTTCTAACTACAGAAAAACATCCCACCAAATTGTTACATTTGCAAATGCACATAATCTAACAGCAAAGATTGGTTCTTACTTCTGCAGTGTCCTGTTCCCCTGTCCTCTGTCAAGGAAGCTCTAACGAGCTGTGTATCTTACATAGACCATGTTCAAACAGTTTCTTACAACAACACTGCTTCTGAGAAAAGCTATCATATCCTGCTCTCCAATCTGTCCTTCTGAAGCCACTACCTTAGTCATAAAGATGCAACCTGTTGCAGGGCTGCCATGTAAACTAATCATATTACTGATCTGGTTTACTCTGTAACACCACAAATAGTTATGCTGGCACAATTGAAGTTCATGCAGAAACAAGTATGTGGGGTAAAAACTTGTTAAAATATATGGAACCATACCCTCAGGAAGAGCTTAACTGTTTTGGTAGAAGCAATCAAAGTATGCAAACTTAACCTGAAGAAAGTTGAGCTTTCATACACATTTTTGTTATTGCTTACCTACTATTTTACTATTTTATTATTATAGTATTTTGTAACAGAAAATGCCAAGCAACTTTCAAAATAGATGTTGATTTCAACCTCAAAACTAAACTGATTATTTTGTTGGCTTTCTGCAAACTAGGATATTGTGCATGGGTTTGTGGTGGTTTGGTTTTGGTTTTGTTTTTTTAAAGAGCAAATTATAAAGTGAAACTCAACTTTTGGGAAATGTCAGTAAAATAATTCTATGTAAAACCTTAATTTCTTCCTATTCTTTTCTTTTCTATACGTAATGCTGTAAAGTTTATTCACATGGTAGAACACCTTTTTCAGGACATAGGCTGAACATTGGTCACAATACTTAGCTGCAATTTTTCATTTTGTTATCATCTTTAAAACTGTGAACCAATGTTTTATTTATTATTCTAGGCAAAGCCTGGTAATAAATTACTTCCTCTGGTGGTTCCTACATTGTTCCCTTAAACTACATTCTTAAGCTTCTTTCTTTTTTTTTTTTTTTAAATCCCAAGAAGAGAAGAAAAGTAGTCTCAAAAAGAAATAGTTTACAATTTAATCAAGCACTCTTTCACTACATACACATTCTGGGACAAAAATAGAATAAGGAAGTTCAGAATTGTCCTCAGAGCCTGACAGCTGAAGAAGCTCAGGAATCTGAGGAGTGTGGAAAAAACTGCTGTATCCATACTAGAGCAAGTTATGTCAAGGCTGCTTCACAACGTTGGTACTATTTCTTACATAGCATACATATTTCCTGTCTCAATAGAAAATGAGAATGCAGTTATTAGCCTGGAGAGTGTAGCTGGATTATTTGCTAAGAAGGCTCATCAGTATCTAGATGAGAAAAAAGGACTCAATACATTTGATCCAACAACAGACACTCACCAGGTATCATTATTCGTTCCTTCTTTAGTCAATGGCGAGACATAGGTAGTCAAGGAATAATTCAGTCCAACCTTGGCTGCAGTGGGGCCCTACTGCAGGTGTCTCCACTTAATGTAAGCTGGAATGAATTCAGACCCTCATAACTACTCCCTAATTTATTTTCTTGGGCTTTACATGGTTGAGCTTTTATGTTTCCTGAGACTGGTTAGCTTTCAGGCACGGTGCCTGGAGTTAAAGCTCTAGGCATTACAATTTTTCCCCTTCTGAGACCTGAGATGCTCTGGCCCAGCTGCTGAAGCTTGTGACTCATGCTTCAAGGTTTTCAGCAGGCTCACTCCAGAGTCCCTTCCAACAGCATGCGAGGATGCTGAAGACTTCACAAAGGCTTTCAAAATTCCTCACTTCTGGCAGCACAATGTCTGAACAATGCCATGAAATATACCACGTGTTCCCATAGCCTCGCTTACTTTTGAAAATACCAATGAATCCCAAATACTTCCCCTCTGTGCACTAGAGCTACAAGCCTTCTGCATAATTTGGAGCTGCTGTCAGAATAGGTTGGGAAAAGTGCTTTTCCTGTAATGTATCATCCTTAGGCCTCTCAGCAGCTTGACAACGGAAAAGGTCTCACATTTAAAATCTGATGAAGACTTCTATGCTACACCTAAATTTGTGGGCCTAGCAGTATATCCTCAGTCTGGCCCGTACTTCAGGGCCTTTAGCCTAAGCTTTGGTTTTCCTGGAAAGAGAACAGGAACATGTGGACTACAGACAGCCACAGTACACTTTGCCTTGATCCCCAATTTGGATAGTTACAGGATGAACAGGTGCACAATAATCAACAGCATACCCACTGTTCAGTCTAGAGGCAGCCCATTTGTCAGAAGAGAATTAACAGACACCAATGATGGGAATTATCTGACCAAATGTAAATGCATACTCTTTCTTTAGTAAAGAAAGAGAACAGGCAACTACAGAGGGCAACCCCCAGAATGCACCTAGGACACATCAACTATACTCTGAATTGCCTCTATTGAGTATAAAGTATTCAGAGCCTAAGTGATCAGCTCAGATGCAAGTATCTACAAGATTAGGTATATGCATCTGTGATGCTAGTTGGATGGATGAAGAACACCGAGTGTTCACACAGAGATGAAAAATCTGCCTATTTGACAGGTCCGGGCAATGTGTTGCAACCTTGCACTGTGCTAGAAAACACGGTATAAGTCGGTATAAAGAAAACTAGGACTTCTTGTCTCAAGATATTGTTCAAAAATATTAGTTCTTTTGTTGGAAATATTTGGGTATTTCTTAAGCTTGTTGATAAAAGTTACAGTGCTGTTAGGCTGCTGTTTCTGAACAGTAACATTCAGAGTTCTGCATACAGCTGTACTGAAACTTAATTGTTGGTAAACCCCTATTGATTTTTTTCCCCCAAATCCTGTAAACAAAAGAATCAGGCCTATGAATCAGTAGATATGCTAGAATATAAAACAGTGTAAGAGAATTTCCTATTGTATTATCTTAACAACACTGCATCACACTATACTCTCAAAGTATCTGAACTACATAACTACAAATTATAATTTTCCCCATGTAAGGTAGTATTTCTTCCCTTAAACAGATGGAAAGAATTGGGGACTACCATCCATAATACCTAGAGTTTCCACCAATACTGTACAGGTAAACTGAGACATGGTAAATCTCATTTTTTAAGAATATTTCACACCTTAATAATCTTCTTCTGTGGTGAAAAATGTGATTATGTTTAATTCTAATGGTGACTCCTCAGACCTACTGGCAAATGTGGCCTTGGGAGTCAAATTAGACAACTCATGAAATGAGGTGTTGACTATTAATGTCCACATGTTGGCAGTTTGTTTGAAGACTCTTGTGCAGCAGCACTTAAGAAACCAGTGGCAGATGCATGGATGGACTCCTGTTCTCTGTGGCTGCACAGTAAACAAGACAGACAACATAAAACCAGCAGTTCTTTATGATATTACCCTGACCGCAGTTCAAAAACACTATGCACTCAAAGACAGGAGGATATTAGAGAAAAATATATTGTTCCATAAGCAATAAATCTAACAAAGCACAGCCCTCTCTTCTCTTACATTCTCCCACCATGATAATCCCAGATCTTTATGAAATACCCTAATTTCTCCGCCAGTCCCTCTACACCCTTCTGCATTTCTTTTCCTTCCTTCCTTCCTTCCTTCCTTCTCTGCCTTCCATGCCCCCTAGCTGTATACGCCGAAACCCCAATATCTACTGGGTTCATTGTGAGCTACAACATGTGCTGATGGGCAATAGATGTCTGGGGGTACTAATCTGGGTCTTTCTCTACATAGCCCAATTCTCATATGAATTTCACATCTCTCTGAATTCTCCTCTTCTGTTACATCCAAAAAAACTGGGCAATGGGTTCCAAGACTAGTGAAGGAAGGAGGAGTAAAAAAAAAAAGAGAGCAGAGTGCTGAATTAATTAACACGCAGACAAACAATACTATCAGATAAGCTAAATCATGTTAAAAAGACGACAATACGATATGTGCAAAACCAGTTCTAGTATACACACACAATATTACAGTACACAGTAGCATGTCTGCCAAAGGAGTTTTGACAGTATGGACATAGAGCTGCTAGCACAAATGCTATCTCGTGTTATACTAAACAGGATAATAATATGCAGTAAACAGGCTATGAGAGTGGATGTACTCAACTGACACAGAAAATGTTCATTCATTTATCTTAACTTAAATACTGGTGATGAATTCCTGATAATGTAAACAATTAATTTTGTGACTCTAATGTTCTTTTATTGTAATTCATCGTGTAGCATTTCCTTGGCTAACCCTCTTTCTGCCCTTCATCATGAGGAACTACATAGCCTCAGAATCAAAGTATGCAGTCCAGGAGTCCTTCCTAACTCCTGAACAGCATCTGGTAGGTCCCCAGGGTCATCCCAATATGAACGGCAACACAGCAACTCCTTCTTTTTTAGGAGTTTCTCTCTACTTTACCTTCTAGTTGGAAGGAGGCAGAGATCTCTTCATATAACCTAACAGAGAAAAGCACAAGGTAGTGAAGGATGAGACCCAGACATCCCATTTGTTTTCAGGCTCTTAGGACTGCTGTGCCTACAGTAACAGTCATTCTGCACCAATCCCTCTCTGTTCTCCTTCCTCTTCTTCCTGTACTTGTCCCACTCTGTTTTTTTCCCCTATCAGGTCAAATTCCACAGCAGAATCTCTTTATTTTCCTAATTCCTTAATACAAACATCCTCTGATTCTTTTTCCACATCGTTTTCACCAGTCTGGCTCTTTTTTGTTCAGCAGCTCCCTCTTGGAAATTCATTTGGCATCACCTTAAGGGAACAAAGGATTGGGTAATCTTCCTGACCGCTTTACCAAAGTCCAACTCCTATTCTTCAGGAGCAATGATCACAGGGAAAGTCTTGCTCATCCTTTCCAATCTAAGAAAATTGAAAGATTTTTTTGTAAATTCCATCAATATGTCAAATACGACATCAGCCACTGAATATGAGATTTCATGGGCTTGTACAACTGAAGCACATTTGAACTAACTTTTCAGAGACCTCACGAAAAGATGCCCGGCTAGTCCCATTGCCAGTTTCAAGTTCTTGCTCCAAAATGTTAAACATGTACTAAGAAGGGCGAAAGAAGGTCCTTTTATCTGACCTTTTCTTTGAAAAAGCCAACCCTGATCCATTTATTTTACATTAAACAAACATATGCATTTGGTTCACCTGGAAACATAGAAAATTGCAATCCAAATGATTAAGCTAGTCAAAAGGTGGGTCCTAATAATGGGAACTATTAATCGTATAGTCAAATTCATTGTTTTATCACTACTGAAGATTGAAGTAAACTCTCCAAGTGATGGAGAACTTTGCTGTATGGTTGAAACTGAACTGAACAGGAAAAAAAGAAATGAAAAGATAATTCCAGAAGTATAAAAATTTCATGCTACTCCTGCATATTTAACTGGCTTACATAAACACGCTAAAAAAAGTAATAAATCTTTCTGTAGACAAAAGTAAGATAAAGCAAACATACAGAAATATTCAGGAGGCAGGAATGAAGAATTCTGCAGAGAAAAGGCTGCAAACCAGTCTTTTACAGCTGGGGAATGAAACGTGATGTACCTCTATAAGACTGAATGAAGACACATATTAAAGATTAAAATAGGAAGTAAGACAAAGGCTTCAATAGAAGACTCAAATCACTTAACTTTTCACTTTGACAGAAGTCAATTCATTAACAAATTTTAATGGTGACTGCAACTGTCCTGTGGCCCTTTAATGGAATTTGTTACTTTGGCACTGTAATATTAAAATATTGCTTATGCTATGTTATTTACCTGAATGCTTATGTCATCAACTATCAGAATAAGGATTTTATACAATTGGCCTACAATGGAGCAGTTTTACTCTAGATCTTCCTTCAGTTTCAAAAAATGTGGAAAAATGTGCTTTTATGAATTTTAAACATGTTATTACTGTGGCCATATATATCATACATGCTTTTAGTCTTTTTTTGAACAGCAGATAGACTAGTTGGTTTATTTCTAGTATCAACATTCTTTCAGTCTTTCTGAATTAGCAAAATGGATTGTTCAGCAAATGCTGACCAAGGAATTTCACTTATTTCTTGCAAGGTGACTGTAACATAGATTGATTGGAATTTCTGCAGTAATAGAAAGGTTAAATATTTCGAACTAGAGCTCAAAGCCAGACTTGACACTGACTGAATACCTTCATAAGCTACGACTGACCTCAGACCATCCTTTTTCTCACTGTACTTAATTCCTTTGAAATACTAGATGATTCAGACTTTCCTGCTAAAGCACGCACAACTTTTTCTTATAATGTTTAAAAAACCTTCTGCACAGCCTTTCAAAAACCACAGGAGACAAAAACCCTTAACAATTCCTGAAGAAACAGACATTAGAATCCAATTGCATTTACAAGCTATAACTTTTAAAATGTCTACAATAGGATAAAACACCATGAAGTCTTGCAAGAAAAGCAGCACTATGAAATAAAGACAGCAGACAGTGAAAGAACAGCAGACCACAATGTAAAGTCAAAGTCCCAGGCTAGCCTTAAATAAGGTAGCTCAGGTCCCAGAAGTAATCTAGCCATGACAGCAGGGAGCTCAATTCGGGTAAGCTGTATGAACGCTAGAAAGAGCCGAACTTAAGTTAACATTTTGACCAGTCCATGTAGCAAGCACCTTCAGGGACGGCAAAGTTTTGAAAAAGATATGTTTTAAAGGAACAGAAAATAAACTAGGTAGGCAGTAATCATTGTCCTCTTCCCAGTTCTAGGTTTCATGCATTTTAGTTCAAATTCAGAATTGTCTGTATATTTTGAAAATTTAGGAGAGAGTACCATCAAATTCAAACAGCAGTTGTGATCTGTGTATCTGATTGCCCTGATTAACTTATGAGACCAATCCAAACTACCTTGTTCAACCCAAATGCTAAAACAAAGTTAATGCGTAAGAAGTTTTTTTCTCCTGCAACAGCTCCAACTTAAAAACAGAAACCCTCCATGAGTGCTATATCAGAAGCAGGCCACTGAAGTGCTGCAATTTAAAAGCAGGTGGTAGCTTTGTGCGAAGGTGGCTGAAGGAAACCTCAAGTCTGTAGTAAAACTAATCACAGGTATTTCAGACTGTAAACAAATTAAAAACTTAAAGATAAAATTCTGAGATGCTATAAACAACTGATAAAAGCAAATGAAATCATAAAATACAGGAAATAAACCAATGGGAATGGAAAATAATTAATCCATGTATAAATTAGGAGAAACCAGATTAAAGATGCATCTGAACATATGCAACCAAGAGGTGATCTAGCTCTTACTTAACCAGCTCTAAACTTTTTCCCAGTCTTCCTCACTGGAAGATGTAGTTGTGAACTAACAGACTCTAACCTCTCTACTAACTCCAATTCTGAATTAGCACAGTGCTTAATCCTGATTTAATAGCCAGACAAAATCCAGCTTATCAACTACCAGCCATAAGCAAACATGTACTTAAGAGACATGGCAAAAGGAGATGGTGGAAAGTGGTGAATAGAAGTGATCATGGGCACCGCATCTTTGAAAATTGTGATGCTTGTTTATGTGTTACAGGCCAAATCAGCAAACAAGTCTAAGTGTGCGCCAAATTTCAAGTATTAAGATATCCTAGACATTTTAGAGTAACGTATGTTTAAAGGAAGACATGCTTAGATGCTAAATAATTTTAAAAAATTCAAGTGATCAATTCTATGCTAGCTTGGTGCCATGTTTTTAGATGAGTGTTAGTGAATGTAACAAAGCATGTTTTCTGAAATGGTACTGTACATAACAGAACCTTTAATTTTACACTTATACTTTTAAGTGCCAGATGGATGTAAAGTAAACTGAAAAGTGTTTAATCTTACTGTGAGTAGGGAGTACTGTAAGTGAATATAATCCTGAAGGGCATAACTGATCCACTTTGCAAGGACAGGAGAGAGAAAGGAAGAAAAAAAGCATTCTTTTGTTGCGTACCATTAACT
Organism: Harpia harpyja; assembly: GCF_026419915.1. Lineage (NCBI taxonomy): Eukaryota > Metazoa > Chordata > Aves > Accipitriformes > Accipitridae > Harpia > Harpia harpyja. The sequence goes on from NC_068947.1 coordinate 32,539,045, forward strand.
GTCTTTTTATTTTCATATATTAAAAGTGTGACCTTGGAGGTCGCCTCAGCTGTGTGTCAAAATGAAGTAGGCTTAAAACCTCAGTCGTTTACGATCTGATTTTAAAAAAAAGTTCTAAATAATATCATTAAGTTTTACCCTTAGGTTAATGTGGAGGAAAAAAAAAGACAAAGAAAAAACACACCCAAAATGTAATTAAAGAAACGTTTAAACATGGAAACTTAACAGTAAATGGCTAACCAGATGTGCTTCGCAGCACTTTTGAGGGTTCCTTTATCTTCATGGTAGCCTGTAACAACGCCTTGAGCAAAAACCATTTGTAAAGGATAGGTGTTTCTTTGTTTTCATACAACAGAGGAATGAGAGTTGACTGGTTTTGTAGTAACATACATAGAATATTTGACATGTTATTTTCACAATTATTGTACAATAATTAAATTAATGTAGGAAAAATATTTAAGCTGCATTAACAAAAATAGAAACTCACTGAAAGTCATGGTAGCTGCAGCCTTATACTATTTAATTTATCAAATATAAAATAACGACTCCTCTGAATATGGGCCATATATAAGTTTCTCTCTGAATCAAAATAATAGGTGGTGATTTTTAAACCATAGAAAAAAGTAAAGTATTTTTCTAAACATTTATAAAAAGCTATAAAAAAAGCTCAGAATAAAGAAGACACAGCAACTAGTCAGTTACATGTTGGTGTACTGATAATGCCATCATGGATATAGTATAAATAGAATAATGTTACTGTCAATCTAACTCAACACTTAAGGTTGAGAAAAATCTTAAAATATAAGACTTGTTTGCTTTCACCAGTTCTACTTTGATTTAAAATTCCAATTAAACAAAAGGCAGTAATTTCCTGTTTAGTTTGTGCAAAAATAAGGTGGCAGTCTCTGACAAAAGATATTTTTTCTGCATATGTAGATACAGGTGCACATAAATCACCCTTTGTCAAGGCAGAAATTGTGCAAATATGTTCGACACTTATTAAAATATTTAATAAAGCATCTCTAGACACTCTATTTTACAGCATTAAAAATAAATTAGCAAATGTAGATATGCCTACAGTAACCCCTTGAGTAGTCATAAGTGTGAGAACACCTTTGCAAATTGTTGCATTCTTTCACTGATATGACTGAAATTAGTTTTATAATTGATGTTAAAGACATTAAATTGCTTTGAAGCTCTAACAGATTCATCATCTAAATAAATATTAGATTCAATAGAGACTCTATGTCATTTTGTGCTCTACTTCTGTAACTGAAGATTGTTCTCAGGATAATTGATGAATTACATAAAGAAACATTTATTCTTGTTAATTTTAATATAGGTAGAACAACTTCTGGTGAAAATTCTATTTATATTCTCTACAAATATATACATAGCATTTATGCCAGTTTCTCCATTAATCATATGAAACATGATCTTTACAGAAGAATTCAAGCAAATGGTTTCTTAGATTATTGTATGCAAATGCCTGTACAGTAACCTTGCTATCAACTTTGGAGTGTCACCAAACTATGTAAGCTAGGAAAACTTTTCAACATAAGTTTATAATGCCTATGATAGATACTCAAGAACTGATTATGCCATTCTCATAATCAGCATATTTTTTTCTCCAAGAAGCTTAAAGCTCCAAGTAAGACTATTTGTAAAGCAAGAAATGAGTATTTACCAACAATTTTACCAATAAAAGCTTAGAATCCGGTCTACACATTTACGACATCTTTAGCTGTGGCCAATCAAGCCCATATCAGAAAACCTGATTCCCTCCTCATTATATATACTCAAACTTTTTTATATGACCATGATTGTAATTGTTGAATTTTTTCCTTCTTATTTATCTTTTTATTTATTTTAGTGGGCAGCCTTCCCAAAACCTTACTTTTGAGATCAGTTTTGGCGAATGCTCTGTTAGTGCATCCAAAACAAGCAGAATATCTGTATGTTTTGAGGAATATCACTGGCAGGTGCTTCTAGAGGAAAAAAAAAATGGAGGAAATGCCTCTGGGATTACATCCTCGAAAAGTAAGAGAAAAGAAAGGGAAACAAAGAAAAGTGTGCCTTCCTACACATGCACAAAAATGGCTTATAAAGGCGCCTACCTGCAGGCACAATAATAGCAGCTGTAGCATCTAACCTCTATCAGTCATAATCTAGAACAGTGCCACTTTCTATTAACCAAGCAACAGAGGAACTAAAATTACTTATACTGGTCTACGCAAGTCACTCAGTTTGCTCCAGTGCATTTTGATGACTTAATTAGGAAGACAGTGCAGCACATGTGGTTTTCCAGCTAGGTTCATCACAAAGGCCACATCATCAAAGCAGAAGAGTTGTGTCTTCTACAGCTAGATTAAAAATAGGGATTTCTTCATTAAGTGTCTTGCAGCTGACTGTGCCTCTTGGTTTGTCTCTGTCTATTCAGACAATTAAATAAAGCGTCATGCTTTATTTATTTCTTTTTAAAGGCTAATAAAGAAGCCATGAATTGAAGTACAGCTGGCAATCTTTTTATTTATTAAGACCTCAGTGTACACAGTGACAATCTCTGGAAGGCGAGGCACATGCTGGGATAATTTTTTCCCCTTTTAATATATGTCCTCTTTCCAGGCACAACAGTTCTACTAATAGGAATTACAAACCTTTGTCATCCTCCCAAGCAGAGAGAGGAGTTGGGGTAGGGGGGTGATCACAAAAAAATCAAACCAGAAAAACAACAGGGAAAACCTAAGGTTACACCATAAAGCCAATAAATGTGAAACAATCTGAGTACTTTGAAAATGTGTTGATGTCAAAATAAATCTGACAGAGTCAGAACAAATTTAGTCACAATATTCCAAATTAAGAAAAAAACAGCCATGTATTTTTACTTCTATCAGCAGGGATGGATGACTAGATAAATTACATGATCATTATGTAGGTAAATTAACTGAAAACAGCATACAAGATTTACTATACAGTTTCCATTTTCTGATAACAAGAAATTATTATCTCTTGTGTTATTAAGTAATCTGGTTTGTACAGTCATAATGGAAATTCTACATGGTACTATCATACCATGGAAACTTCATAATGTTTCCTTGATAACAAATACATTGTATCATAACATAATGTGATGTAGCATTAATTCATTAATATTAGGATCTAGGAATATAAATTAGTGAAAAATATTTTCAAAATATTTTGCAAGGAACACATATTACCCTGCACTTCAAAGCAAACTGAATACTCCATGAGGCAAGATGACTTTTCAGTCTTAAGAGTTAGTAACTGGTAATTGTATGTTGTTATGTATACTTACAAATGCATATACACATGCATACAAATATAGAGTGGTCAGATTGGATGATCTCAGTTGGTACTGCTTCTTCTCTAGAAGAGGTTACAGTATTGCCTATGCACATTGCAGGGATAGGAGAGAAGGAAAAGGCAGACATGAACAGAAACACGGTCTTTACAAGAGCACAAATGCCAGTTTTTCTCTTTTTTAATTTTTATTTTATTTAGTCTGTCTAAATAGAGCCCCTTCTTCGTAGGGGCTAGCCAAAATGTGAGTAGTGTTTGGGGTTTTTTTTCCTTTTTTCTTTTTTTAGATCTTAATTGAATAATATTTTGTCTGCTTCAAGTTAATTGTATGTGGATGACAAAAGCACATCTTTCCACATGTTCCTTGACCCTAGCAAGGCCTAAACTGCCTGTCTACTCTCTCTGAATTTGACCTTGAATACCACAATCTTCAAACCTGATGGCACTCACAACTGGAAACATTACATTAAATCATCATCCCTTGCTACACATCACTTACAGATGCATTTGTCACAGTTATATTAAATTAGGATCACAAAGATGTACTTTATGGCCAAGAGTGACATTTCATAAAGCCTGTGAAAACAAAATTACCGGACAACGTGCACCAAAACATGGTATTTCTTGCCACTACATTTTGTCAACAGAACAGTTCCTCCAAGATGATCTTTTCTAGGATAGAAGTTATATGATGGAAAGTTAAGACCATGACAGAGATGAATCTGTGGTCCAGGTTGGTAAGGTGGATTTGAGCTGGCAGTACGCCCTTGACCCAGGGAAGGACACCAACATACTGGGATGCTTTAGTGAGAGCATAAGCAGCAGGTCAAGGGGTGATTAGTCCCCTCCAGTTGTCATTCATGAGTCTGCACATGGAAGAGTGCATCTAGTTTTGGGCCGCTCACTCCAAAAGAAAAACAGAAAAATGGGAGAGAGCTCAGAGGAGAGCCTCTAAGATGGTCAGGGCACTGCAGCATATGATACTGGGAAAGGCTAAAGAAGTCTAAGGTAGTGGTCTAATCACAGTCTTCAGTTGCCTTAAAGAAAGTTTTGCAGAAGTGAGAGCCAGATTCTCCTCAGAAGTGCACAGTGAAAGGACAAGATGCAAGGGTCACAAATGGCAATACAGAAAGTTCCAGCTGGCTCTAAATGGAGTAAAAATTCACCTTGAGAGTGGTCCAAAGAGGTTATGAAATTTCCATCCCTGGAGGTGCTCAGAGCACAGCTGGACACGGCCCTGTGCAACCTGGTTTAACTCTGAAGATAGCACTGTTTCGAGCAAAAAAAAAAAAAAAAAATCAGACTAAATGACCTCCATGTGCCTTCTAACCTATTTTTTTCCATGATTCTGAGTGTTCCTACATCAGAGCTACACACTTTCAGTCTTATATTTATACGTATGTCTTTAATCAAAAATAGCTAAAGGTTATCTTTATTTGGGCTCAGATTCAATGAAAGAATAAGTGGAATCTGCATGGAATTTGGGGTCTTATATTTAAAAATTTGACCCTGTTAAATCATGTCCTTCAGTCTTTAGAGTTAACAGTCCTCTGGGACTTAAAACTCTTTTCCTGAGAAGGCGTAGCTTTACATAGGTTTTGAATTTTCTGGCTTCTATCCTTTGCCTTATTTCCCCTGTGACCTACAAACTAGGCTTTCCTGTTCAGGTGCTCTGAAATGCTTACTGGCTCATCACAAAATAGTTATGAACATCACTTTACTTTAAAACAATACAAAATTATAACCAACAAAACTGCCATCTTTGTAAAATATGAGATCAGCTGTTGGATCACTTGCTCAGAAAGGATGAAAACTATCCTCAAGTACCTCCCAGTTGAAGGAATTTAAATCTATATCCCCTACTCTTTGAGAAGTGTCAAGGGAGTACTGGTCACTTAATTTCCTTAGCTGAATGAGCCTTTACTCTTCCTTTACAGCTTCACAATCAGGCACTTGCACAGAATTTGAGCATCCAATTCCCTTTGCCTCTGAGCCTCTGCCAAGACATTCAAGAGTTAAACTAGGGGTTGGGTTTGGCTGAACATTTCTTTTTTAAACATTATTCTCAGAAAAAACCTGCACAACAGTAAAACTAGCTAAATTCTTCACCTGAGCTATTCAATGCCCTATTCAGATCATTGAGAGATTTATTTTTGATATTTGATTGAAAATTCATTCAGGCACTTAAAAAGTACAGAAGAATGAGTGAGTACACATTACATTATACAAGACACTGATCATCTTTATGAAGCAGCAAATGAAGATCTTTCAGTACTAGGAAGGTACCTTTACAGGTTGCCGGGAAACCAGGGGAATATAGAATTTCTTGTCAAAATGTATCAATCATACATATAAACCCAAAGAATCACATTCAGACAACAAATTCAGTAGTTTGACAAGCAGGTAACGGGAAAACTACAAATCTTGTTTTCACTAGGCAGATCACAAAGTCTTAAGTACTGAAAAGTTAACAGTGATTTTAAAAAAAAAAAAATCACACCAATTTAGTTAGTTATGTTACTGAATTATGATTAACTTGACAAAAGCTCTGACGTAAGAGTTTTCAGATTCCAAAAATGACTGCTTACACCTTAGCACGTTAGATGCAGTGAAAAAAGACAATTTGAATTTCTGAAAGTTTCATTACAAATAATAACTGTCTCATGTTGAAAGAGGCAAACAAGCTAGGATAGTGTTTTTCCTGTAGTGTTTCATTAGTAAGGCAAGAAGTATTAGAGAAAAGGAAATTTAAGTATTCTCGTCTACCCCAGAGGAGGTCAAATCCTGGGCTGGTTCTCTTCAGGATTTCAGTAAGCTTCTATGATTATCAGAGAAGGTTGTTTTGTGGTTGTTTGGTTTTTTTTTAAACTTACACTAGCAAAACATATTTCTCAAATTTACATTTTATTATGTATGTTTTATATGTCTTATGCTTTGTTATATAACTGCATCTCCTAAAGGAAACCTATTTCCTGGAGAAATAATGCACTTCACAGATTTAAACATCAAAAAAAGTATCAGAAAAGCAATCCTTGTTTACTTGAAAATGATGGAAATATATCAGGCGTTCTAGTGCAACATCAGTCTTTACTCAAGTACTGAGAGACAGTACTTGTAGACCACAGAGGTCTACAAGCTTCTATCAAAATTTCTCAAAAATCTGGGTTCAAAAGAGGTTTTCTCCTCCTCCTCCTCTCCCCAAGATCTACAGAGAACTCTGTTACAAAAAATTATTAATAATCTATCAGGAGCATTCAAAACTTGTCATTCAATGGTTTTACAAGGCTTTTTTTGTCCAGGTGTCTCTGTAAAGCTCAAGGATTGACTAGATCCCACATATCTGGCATCTGTTCCAGTTCAGATGGAGGGCACTTCCACAGTACTCCCTGCTAAAGGACCTGATCCCAAGCCCAACCAAATCCATGAGGAATGCTCGTACAGTCTTTTTATTAACAGACCAAAAATCTGAAAGCTTGCACTCACTTCTACTGATGTAAAAATATATTAAAAAATCCCAGTTTAAATTACTGAAATCTTCTGCTGCATGTCAGACTTATAGTTCTATGGTTTTTTGACAATGTAGTAACTGGTAACTTTAAAACACTTCAGTGACTTAACTGAAAACATAGAGCTCAACGTATGCATCTGAACATAATATAACATTAGTTAATGCTATGTTTTCTTAGATCAGTGCACTTTAAAATCAACTATCAAGTTTTCCAGCTTTTAAATATGCAGAGCAACTGGAAAGAAAAATCACATCTTTCCCAGATAATGTTCAACCCCTGATTAAATAAAGATGTGCCAAGGCAGAGATACTTTATGCCTCAGGAGACAGCCATAGTGGAATTGCGAGTGTATTTTATATGTGAATTAGAGGTAAGATGTAATGACATGAGATGAAAGGCTCAGCCGTGATTTTAATAAAGGGGAGAGACAGTACTTCCCTGTGGACCCCATATGCAAAAGAGTGAGACTCAACAAGAATATATGAAAAGATTCAGCAAAAACTACAGTAAATGTTTCAAAGTTGTAAGATCACCATTAAAATTCATTAGATTTTACTGAAGTTGAGAATTCCAGTTGTGAGGGCAAGCTTTAACACATTTCTGATAATTTGTCATATGAAATTAAAGCTATGTCATCAATAAGGTGGAACAATTTTCAATTTTTAGATAAGACAGGATTGGAGAGTTTGAAAACACAAAACTGCATTTTTAAAGGTTTCTAATAATATGATCAAAAAATAATTTCATTGAATCTGTTATTTTGAAAGCATGGTTTTTATTGAAACAAAATAACACACCTAATTTAGTAGTACTATGATGACAGACGTTTTAGCTGCTTAATGCTTTTAGCAATCCTCAGAAAAAGCTGTTACCTATAGCTCAATTGCTATTTTTTATGGCTAGAACAGAATTCCAAAGAACCATTATTTCTTTTTTTCCCCATTAAATGGAGGAAAAAGTTCGACATTTTGCACAGGTCTCTCTCTTTCTGTGCATTTAAAAAAAAAAATTGAGACACATGCCTTTGTAAGGAAAAGACATGAAAAGAGCAAAATGAATGGGATGAACTGCTTAAAGGAAAAAAAATAAATCCTGCTTTATTTGATCTTTTGTGATAATCACACTCCTGGCACCCTGCCAGTGAGGCTGAGCATGCTGGTGTCTGGCCAAGTACAGTGATCTCTTGGTTCAAGTCTGAGGTCTGTGATGAAAATTACAAAGCAGGGACAAAAATCAAAATGCCACCTGTGATTTTATTCTGAAACTAATTTGATGGAAAAAGTAATACAATGCAAACAGACTTTTTAGTAGAGTCCATAAAACTGTGACTAAATTGAAACCAATGCAAGTGGATGGAGGTAGCTATCATGGAAATACATTAGGATCTGCAGGCGTCCCTTTTAAAAAGAACGGTAGATGTCTTTGTGACAGGTAGATCGCTTTGAAATTATGTTTGAAGTCCCAGGTCAAACTTTTAAAATTATAATTTCAACTTACATCTTCCTTTATTCTGGAGTCTTTTTGCATCTCCTACATAACGCATTTAAAACCAACAAAACCAGAAAAAAAAGTCAATTCATTTCCTTAATTTACTTTCCATGAATGACCATTCATTATAGGTCAACAAACCCTTGAAGGAAAAAACCTCTTCCTTTCTCTTTTCATTCAGAAGTCTATATTTGAACTAGTTGCCCACAGATATAAGGGGAATTGTATAGCCACAAAATTCTGCATGCACAATGCACAATTCAACTTAGAAATCCAGCCAGTAGTCTTCTATGTTATTATTCAGATGCAAAGCAGAAAAAAACACCACCAAAAATCAGCATGTCACCTTCTTTTTTATGTCTATTGTGTTTTCCTACATTTTACTGAAGTTTTACATTATTAGCAGTACTGATCAAAGTTTGTTTGGGTTTTTCCTAACAAATATTGAAGATGATTCAGAATGACTCAGAAGCTGTTCTTAAAGATTCATTCTTAAAAAAAAAACCAACCCAACAAAACAGATTTTGTTTCCTGTATGTTACTTCAATAAAAATCCACTGTTCACTGAAGTGATACAGGTTACCAATTTTACCACTACCTTCCCTTTAAAGTTGGATAGTATCTTGCCATTTTTACACAGGCTTACTACTCCTCTCTGCACTAGTAAGACCTGCCATACACAAGCACCAGGATGATCCCTGATCTCCAGGACTTCACTGAAAACACTGCGTTTCAGCTATTTCACAGTTGCTGCTGTTTTCCTTCTTCTTCAGGAAGGTTCTCCATAGATTTCCTATTCTCTTTGATATTCAAGTCTGTTTCTGCACTCTGTATTTCTTCCCTCCACCAACAGTGCTAATCAAAGGAATGCTTTAATAGCCACCTTAACCTTCTCGTACTTATATTTTCAGGCCACTCCTTTTCTATATTTTCTTTTGCAGTTCAAAAAAGCAACTCATTACAGCACAGACAATACAATACTCACTGAATTCCGTGTTTTAAATACGCAGATATGCTCATAAATTTCTTAACTACGCACACTAAAACATGGAGAGAGAAAATCAGATATATACATGCACATATTCACATGGACAGCATAAAAATGATCCATAAAAACATGAACGCTTACTTTTAAATAGAAGGTACCTACCTGGAATGAGCTGACCCAGTAACTGATGGCATCTGGAAAGGCTGAATACAGCTACTATGACCAAAAAAGGATAATGTTTCCATTTCATGATGTGTCCTTCCTTGCATTACACCAGCTCAGCAGCGCTAACGTAAATGTTACCTGCAACACACAATGGAAATAAGAACAAACAAATTAATGATAAATTTAAGGTACTTACAAATATTTTTGCCCAATGTAACTCTATGAAGTATGCTATTTTATGCAGTTTTAGCTATTAAAATAACGCTAAATTTTCTCAGGAAGTTGTAAACCACAACCAGAATATTAACTATCCCTGCAGAGCACACAACCCCAAAACAGATGTTTTAAAGGGAGCCTCATAGTGCACATGTGTATTTTAAAGTGCTGCATGTTGTTTGGTCATGTAACCCAAGTTATTAAAGAAATTGCTCAGTTCAGCAGGATAATTCAATATAGGTTTAATCCATCCCAGTTCAAGGAAATACTTAAACACTTGCCTAAGTTGAAAATGCTTCAACGCTATTCAGCTTTCTATACAAGCACGGTTAAAACTTTACATTAGTCCTCTTATGGCACAGTGTTTTGCTGAAAGAGGATTAGGGATAATTTTACCCAGTAATAACTTGAATAGTTAAGGTAACTTTCTGCTGAGTTTCTGTGTTCTTAAGGGCAGATAGTTTTCATGCAACTGGCAGGAAAATGGAATCTTATGAAGGAAGAAAATATTTTGAATGAAAATGTGACTCTTAGACTCAATTTTCTGACCACCACAACTGTAGGTTGAAAAGTATTCACAACTCCACCACTACTGAAAAATAATCTCTGCTCATCCTACTCGTTTCTTATGCTTCAGCTACATTAGTGCTTAACACTGACTTTGCCAGAACTCCTCAGGCCTTGTTTACAGCATACCAACCTGTTCAAAATGCCTTTCCTCTATAGGTTCCTAAAGAACATACGGTGTTTTTCAGATGATCATAGAGATTTCTGAAAGCAGTAAGATTTTTTTAGACAATCTCTTTGATTAAATACACACAATCTGTAAATAAATGGATTTAGTGTTTTGGTTTGGAGTTTTTGTTTGTTTTTTGTTGTGTTTTTTTTGTTTTGTTTTAAATAAGAGCCTTTATCTAAATACAAACTGAAATGTGTGTGACTGCAATGTCCCATATATTGCATAGTATCTGGGGTTCATGTCAAGTTCTTGACAACAGAAGAGATGCTATTTTAATTGTCTGTCCAGTTACTAGATGCACGCAATTGTCTGACCCTAACCAACAATTAGAGACCACCAAACACAACTGTAAGCATGAAGCAGGCTGATGCATGGAGCTCTACTCTGACAATAAATAACTATGTTAGACCTTGATAACATTACAACTGCACCTCTCACTTCTCTCTCCTAATACTTGTTCCCCTTGTAGTTAAGAACGTATATTCAGAGATGAACTGTTTGGATTATGACTCCCGTATCACCTAAATGCCAGCAGACAGAATCGTAACAGTGAGAAAACCTGTGGTACCGTCAGTCACTTCTTCAGTTTGCTGGGACAGAGAATTTTCAGCTGTAAGCCTAATATATATTTAACAACAGCAAACAGAAGAGTTGCATCATTACTGGGGGTATTCAGTGTCATCTGATACTTTTGGATGTTCAAAAATGCCTAAGTAAGTTAAATAAGAATAGATTCAACCACCTACACATGCTGGATTTTACATTTGCTTCTTGTGTTATACCTGTACTTCTACTATCTTAGCAATCAGAAATAATAATACTCCGTTTCCTACTACTGCTATTACCTGAATCCTACAAAATATTTTTTCTTCATTTTTATCACTTCATCTGCACTGCACACAAAAACCCAGTTCCTTCCATTCCCATTCTTTTGATATCCCCTATCACTTGTATGACTGCTCTTCTGTTGCAAACAGCTTGACAGCTCTTAATGGCAAAGTTAACGGTAATTAATGGCCAAGGTGTTACATGCTGCTCTAAATGCTATTCATGATATGACTCCAAGACTGAAATGAGGATCTGCAACTTCAGGCCTTCAGAATGTCAATCTCTTTCTCTGTACAGTAATACAGGCTTGCTTTATAAAACTATTTATCACATTGGTTTCGGATTCCCACAGTTTCTTCATCTGTACTTTCTGCCTGCAAACACAAGATTGAATATTGTTTCTAATGCAAAGCTGGTGAGGCAGCCCATTGAATTGGTTCACGAAACAAAAAAAGTAACACTTTCAGTTAAGGATTTACTTTGTCATTATAATGTGAGGTGCTCACACATTGTACATCAATGTGAAAGAATCATTTCATTAATACATGCTGCAAAATTGTTCAAGCACTTAGAGATTTAATAAGAGTCTAAGTGTTCCCATCCACTGGCAGGACACAACTCCTACTGATCTCAACAGGAGTTAAGATCACACATTCTGAAGGCAAAATTTGTTTTGTGGACCATATTGTATTGGGTTGTTGTGGGAAGGTGCTTGGTAGAGGGGGTGCTGCAGGGTGACCTCTCTGAGGAGAGGTGAGGGGCTACCTGGTGCCAGCCACAGCCCACTCCAACAGACCCACTGCAGGGCACAGCTGAGTCTGTCAGCCAAGCTGATGGTGCTTCTGGGAAAGCTTGTGTAAGAAAGGGCAAAATGCCAGATAGGCTGACCTGCTTTTGGCTGGGATAGAGTTAATTTTCTTTCTAGTAGCTGGTATAGTGCTATGTTTTGGGTTCAGTATGAGAAGAATGTTGATAACACACTGATGTTTTCAGTTGTTGCTAAGTAGTGTTTAGACAAAGCCAAGGACTTTTCAGCTTCTCATGCCCAGCCAGCAAGAAGGCTGGAGGGACACAAGAAGTTGGGAAGGGACACAGCCAGGACAGCTGACCCAAAGTGGCCAACAGGGTATTCCATACCATGTGACATCATGTCCAGTATATAAACTGGGGCGAGTTGGCTGGAGGGGATGGATCGCTGCTCGGGAACTAACTGGGCATCAGTTGGTGAGTGGTGAGCAATTGCATTGTGCATCACTTGTTTTGTATATTCCAATTCTTTTATTATTATTATTGTCATTTTATTATTGTTATTATTATTATAATCCTTATTTTCTTCTTACCTGTCCTATTAAACTGTTCTTATCTTAACCCATGAATTTTACTTTTTTTTTCTGGATTCTCTCCCCCATCCCACTGGGTGGCAGGGAAATGAGTGAGTGGCTGCATGGTGCTTAGTTGCTGACTGGAGTTGAACCATGACATAGGCAGAGGAATAGGAAAAAAAAAGGGTTATACACAGGAGAGGGAACACCAAGGTGCGAGCAGGAGGAGAGGGAGGCGGTGCTCCAGGCACCAGAGCAGATTCCTCTGCAGCCCATGGAGAGGACCATGCTGGAGCAGAGGTCCACACTGCAGCCCGTGGAGGACGCCAGATTGGAGCAGGTGGACATGTCCTGAAGGAAGCTGTAGCCCGTAGAGAGCCCATGCAGGAGCAGGTTTATCCTGAAGGACTGCAGCCCATGGGAAGGACCCATGCTGGAGCAGGGGAAAAGTATAAGGAAGAAGGAACTGCAGAGAGGAGCTGTTATGGACTGACAGCAACCCCTCATTCCCCACCCCCCTGCACCACTCCAGGGAAAGGATGTGGGGGGGGCAGAGGTAGAGGAGTGGGGGATGAAGGGGTGAAGTTGAGCCTAGCAAAAATGGGGGGGTAGGGTTGTTTTAGTTTTCATCTTTCTCGCCATCCAACTCTATTTTAATCAGCAATAAATTTTGCTCTTTAGCCAAAGTTAATCCACCACAATCATAAAGCTGGGGGGGGAGATGAATCCCAGCAACATACTTTATGGCACTTGCCCTATCTATGAAGGCATCCCATGCATGAATCCAAAGTTTTTTCTCTTTCATACCTCTCTCTTCCATTTACTGAATCTGTAGACTATGACTTCTTTTTAATCCCTTTGTATGTGACAGAGCTCCGCAGGGAGCTCAGACGTTAACTGCCTAGCTTGTTTGTTAAAACCTTTTCTTCCCTCTAATTCTGCTTGTGTTTTATGTTTGAAATATAATATTTAATTCTAAACCTTGAAATTACTTCAGTGTTATTAAAAACGTTATTCTTACAGAAAATTTCAGTGAAGATGGCTTTAATGAAGCCAAGTAATTTTAATATGAAAACAAAACTTGGTAGTCTACAGTTTAAAAACAATTCTTGTAGATATTCCTTGAAAAGAATCCTGAATATGAGGCTAATTCTCTATATTCAGAGTATAGTGCTTTCTTCTGAAATAGTAGCCCTGATCACAGGGAAGATAAAGTAGAAAAAGATGTCATCAGTATGGAAAATGGTTTTCAGATAGAAACCGAGTTCAGTAAAAGAGAAACAAGGTCTTTCTTATCATCATCTACTGCCACAGTCCACAATTCAAGCACTACACTACAGTGGAAGAAACCCACAGAAGTGTGTCACAACCAAAGGGATTCAGCTGGCAACTTAAAACTGTTTCCCTTAGTATATACTAAAAGCCCATGAAGTATCTGCCACGTGCATTTAGAACTTCATATACAAACTTCTCAGTGTCATTACATTTAACTTTTTGATTATAATAACTGAACTAAATGTTTCTGTGTTTGGTCCTTCTCTGCAATTAGTCTTTCAGTGTCTGAAATACAAAACTAACGTCACAGAATAAGGACTGGCACTAATTAGGTATTGCCAGTGACAGAAGAAGGACGCACTAACTATATAAACTTCAGCTGGCCTGAGACCTCGCTTAACTCCGTATCAAATGACTGCAGATCTACATCAGACTGTGCAAGAAAAGATTCAGGTCCAATGTGTTGTCCAGAGAGCACAATGAAGATAAACACTGTCTCCTCTATGACATTATGATCATTAAAGAATCAATGGCAAATTAAACTGCACAAACCCAGAGGGGAAAGAGGCACTATGGTAAATGCAGGGAAAGGGTGTAATCAATTATTTTCTCCCACTTCCCAAGTATAGTACTATTTATCACTATAGCCAGTGCAGCATTCAGCAGCAGAAGGAAAGACACTGAGACAAGACCAAAACCAATGCTGGTTTTCTTTTCATTTTCCCCTTTTTTTTTTTTTTCAGTTTGATTATTATTGTTGCTTCTCTCAGAAATGGTAACCAGCTTGGTAAGACTAGATTTTGACAGTATGTTGAACAAAAAAAAAGGACACAAAGGTCAGGTAATTAAAATTCTAACTTGTAAAAGTAACTTCCCTTTATAAAATCTTTTGGTAAATATTATGCTAAAGAGATTGTTTACCTACAGGATGAGACAGAATTTTGATTTGCTCTGTACTGAAAGACCATTTTGGAGTGGACTGGCAAGATTTCACTGAAAGCAGAAAAAATACAAAATCTTCCTTTTGAAGCAATATTAATTCATTTTGAATGCAGAAAATTTTTAAAGCTTGTCATGCATTGTTAGGCCTGCTGATATTAGATGGACTTTCCTGTATTTTCAATCCTTTCGTTATAAAGTCCTAAAGTCTATTAGTCGGACACCCAGTTATCTGGTCACCTCTGTTTAGACTGACACTACTTCTGAACTTACTCCTCCTGTGCATTATCATCAGTAAAGTTATATATCACTGAAATTAAGAACTTCCCTCTACTATTTCAAACATCCTGTCTTTGTTAAACTAAATTTATTTGGAGTTCCAGGAGGATGAGAAGGAAGCACAGCCATACATTGTCTCAACTGTTTCCATATAGGAGCAAGAATGACAGAGGGTTGATGAACTAGTGGGAAAAAGTCTGGCCAGCTCCTTTTCTGTTCTGAAGTAAATCAACTCTACTAAGATCAAAGCAGCTAAAAAAATATAAATCTATTTAAACCAGAGTAGTTATCAGTATAGAGCATTTATGGATCTGGACTGTGATCCTTTCAGTGACAGTTTCAGCAGACATTCAGGTAGCTCACCTTATTTAATCTTTTAGTATTCCAAAACATTTGCTTTTTTAGAACCAATTGTTAGGTCAGTTTTAACAATTATGACACAAAATTTATATTTTACTTATTTTAAGCTGTGCTTTGGTTTTTTTTAAATGCAGTGAGAAAACCAAGAATAAAATTAATAGTAACAACAACAACAACAACAACAATAATAATGGATTGAATGTTCTCAAATTTATATTTCTAAGCTGGCAGGTGACAAACCTATATGTAAAACAGTCTTTCTTACCTAGATTTTAACTGACTTGATTCTCTGTATGATATATTTACTGCCTAAGCAGTACCATAGGAATAGTTCACCTGGTATAAATCAAAGAAAAACAAACAAACAAAGCTGCGTCCATGTTCATCCACTCATACTGAAAGACTGCAGCAGAAACCCAAAAAGCAGTATCAGCCTGACAAACTGTGGTATGTGACATAAGCTATAGCCTAAACCCTAAATACCCTCTACTATGCTGCCTACACACAAAAGCTCAGTGTGACGAGCCAAACTTATAACAAAAGAGACATCTTTTCTCCCACCAGTCTCAGTGTCATAAACAATCTCTCTACCAGAAGCTCTGCTAATCTCTAATATCTCCTTCATGTGTCTGGCTATATAAGCGGAGACTAATTTTGAATAAGGAACAACTTTAACAGGAAGGTTTCCTCAGGGAGGAGTACATAAATGAGACAGCGAGCAACAGAACATGATTTCTGCGTAAGGAAGCAATATACTTATAATGCAATAAATGTGCAATGCAATGAATGAAGCATGAAGTGGAGTGTTAAGAAGTGTAAAGAGAAAGCAAAAAAACCCCCCCAAACCCCAATCCTGTAGAACTGTAAAACAATGATTTCCACTTGTTCTGTGATTTGGGGCTGCTTGAGAAAACTGACAGTGCTCTGCTCTGCAGGCTCCTGCCCCTGCCTGACCACCAGACTGTTGGTCTCTCTCAAGGAGCCAAATTAGGTTACTGACTGCTTACTGCTCTCTGCCTTTTCTGTCTGCTGTGCCAGGAGCAATATAGAGACACTGTCTCAGCGTGCAGGGCTGGGGTTAGGAAAACCAAAGCCTACCCGGAGGTCAGTCTGGCGAGGTATGTGAAGGGCAACAAGAGGGACTTCTACAAGTACATAAGCAGCAAAAGGAAGACCAGCGAAAATGAGGTGCGGGACCTGGGGACAAAAGACATGGAAAAGGCTGAGGTATTTGATGCCTTCTTTTATCTCAGTTTCTGTTAGAAAGACCAGCCTTCAGGAGTCCCAGGCCCCTGAAACCAGAGAAGAAGTCTGGACTAAAGAATTCTTGCTCTCAGTGGAGGAGATCAGGTTAGGGAGCACTTAAACTACCTGGACACACACACCAGTCCTGGGACCTGGCAGGATGCACCCACGAGAGCTGAGGGAGCTAGCTAATGTCACTGCAAGGCCACTCTTGACTAGCTTTGAAAGGTTGTAACGATCAGGAGAGGTTCCTGAGGACTGGAAGAAAGCAAATGTCATCCCTATCTTCAGGATGAAGGATCCAGGGAAAAGCAGGCCTGTCAGCCTCATCTCAATCCCTGAGAAGGTGATGGATGAACCTATTCTGAAGAGCATCTTCATACGCATGGAAGGACAAGAAGGTGATCGGGAGTAGTCAACATGGTTTTATGAAGAGGAAATCATGTTTAACCAACCTGAAAGCTTTCTACAATGAAATGACTGGCTTGGTAGATAAGGGGAGACCAGCAGATGTTGTTTATCTAGACTTTAAGGCGGCCTTTGACACTGTCTTCCATAAGATCCTCATAAAGAAGCTGATGAAGTACAAGCTAGATAAGCAGAGGGTGAAGTGGACTGAAAACTGGCTGAACTGCCAGGCTTCAAGGATTGTTATCAGTGTCACAAAGTCCAGCTGGAGACCAGTCCCTTGTGGTATACCCCAGGGGTTGCTACTGGGTCCAATACTGTTTAAAATCTTTACTAGTGACCTGAACAGTGAGACTGGGTACACCCTCAGCAAGTTTGCAGATGACATAAAACTGGGAGGAATGACTGATACACCAGATGGTGTGCCACTATCCAGAGGGACCTTTGCAGGCCGGACAATCTCATGAAGTTAAACAAAGGAAAATCTGAAGTCCTGCACCTGGTGAGGAATAACCCAAGGCACCAGTACACACTAGAGGCCTGGAAAGCACCTTTGCCAATAAGGACGCGGGGCTCCTGCTGGACAAAAAGTTGAGTCAGCAATGTGTCCTTGCAGCAAAGACGGCCAAAGGTATCCTGGGCTACTCTGGGAAGAGTGCTGACGGCAAGTTGAGGGAGGTAATCCTTCCCCTCTCCTCAGCACTGGTGAAGCCACATCTGGAGTGCTGGGTCCAGTGTTGGGCTACCCAGTAAAAAAACTGATAGTGGAGCAAAATCAGCAAAGGGGCACAAAAGTGATTAAGCGGTGGGAACATCTGTCATATGGGGAGAGGCTGGGACTGTTCAGTCAGGAGAAGAGAAGGCTCAAGGGGATCTGATCCATATAGATGAATACCTGCTGGGAGGGAATGAAAAAGAGGTAGCCAGACTCTTGTCAGTGGCGCTCAGTGATAGGACAAAAGGCACAAATTGAAACACAGGAAATTCCACTTAAACATAAGAAAAAAACTTTTCTACTGTGAGGGTGACTGGACAGTGGAATAGGTAGCCCAGAAAAATGTCGAGACTCCATGTTATATGCAAAACCTGGTAAGACACAGTCCTGGGCAACCTGCCCTGGCTGACCCTGCTCTGAGCAGGGCATTGGACTAAATGATCTTCCTCCCTGCCTCAGCTGTGATTATCCTGCTTCACTGTTTGGGAACCACAGCACCAAAATCAGCAATCCATATACTGCTTCAAGAAATGCAGTATTATGAAGTGTCTAGCACAGAATGAGGGAAGGCTACCTCTCACAGAAAACTAGTCACAAAATGCTCAGAAGCTGTAGTGTAGAGCGACCAAAAAGCTAGCAGCATCAAATGGTCCTGGAACAGAAGCTGACTGGATGGAGCTAGTATGCTGTACATGTCTTTTAGGGCTTAAAAGAAAAAAGATTTTTTTTTTTTTAAAACATATTAATACTAGAAAAATCACTTATCCTGTGAACGTTCCTCGAAGCATGGTCAAAAATGGACAGTTGAGGAAGTTTGTGACGACATTTTGGGGGGAATGACCTTATGATCCCACAGGTAAACAGAACGTACAGACAGACTAATGCTTAAATGTGCTATGCGGCATCGTAAGTCATTGCCTGTCATTGCAGGGCTTGTTGTGTTCAGGCTGATTATTCCCCTGGAATGCAAAAATCAATTCTAACTTGCAAACTATTATTTTGCACAGACCCACAGTATTGCAGGTTTTGTTCTCTATTTTATATTCATTCACTCTCAGGGGAGCAATCAGAGGCCAAAGATAATTGGTAACAGTCACCAGTGAATTCATTGGACAAAACTTTCCTCAACTCCAGAAGATGATTTCATTCTGTTAATTAGCCTTTTTTGTTGAAACTGCTGATATAGCTAAAAGCTGTGGGAAGAGAGGGGAGAAATGAAGATATTTGTATCATCACTCTCAAGAAGCCATACGAGAGAGTGAGAGGGAAAGACCTTAAGGTCTTAGCTAAAAGCTTTACAGTGCAGGATACTCTCTGCATGTGTGCACATGCACAAGCGCTTGTGTGAGAGGAAGAGGCAATGTAGCTTTAGAGACATTTCTATCTACTAAAATTTACCTGTGCTTCAAACCTAGAGGAAAATGACACTTTGGGTTGTTCTTCCCAATTGTAGCCAGGCTGCCTGGCATAATTCTCACTCGTAGAACACCAAATTTCTCTATAATTAAAGAAGTCTGCCAAAGGAGCAGAACTACAGTCTCCAGGAGCTTCAACTGACTCACTCCATGCAACTCTAAGACACAAGACATTTGAAACAGCTGTTTGGGTTTGTTTCTTTCTTTCTTTTTTAAATGCAGTTTCATATTTTTCAAAATTATATCCCCTTTAATCAACCTGGGCCTCCCTTTTTTGCGTAATAAGGCACCATCTCTTAATAAGGGCAAGCAAGCAAATGTGAAGCAAATCCTGTAGTAACAGCACTACGGAAAACCCTATGGGAAAATTAACTGAATTCAGAGTGTGCTTTTGGAAAATACAACCAAGGAATGATCTCAATAAAACAAGAACTTTCTCATATTTTATATTACCAATGCATTACCTCTTTTTGCCCTTTGGCATATTAAATCAACAACCCATGTCTCAACTACCATGACTTCCAAGTGAGTATTTGGAAAAAAACTGGTTACTGTATCTGTTAAAGATTTCCCAATATGAAATACCATGTTGACAAATTGCTTTTCTAGAACTCCATACTCATTGTTTTTTGAACAGGCAAAAGAATATCATTAGTAATGCCTTGATGCAATCAGTAATTTCATAAGAAATACTGTCAGTGTTCAAACATCATTAAGTAGTGGATGTCTGAAGAAGCAAAGTGGTTGTTGTCAAATGTACTTCCAAACAGTCACATGGAAAACAAACAGCATTTGATAGAAAGAAAATCCAGTGCCTGAAAGGTTAAAAAAAAAAAAAAAAAAATTCCTTTGACTGCATTTTGACTTCTGTTATACCTGATCTCAAAAAGCAAGGGTTTTTCAAAGGCATTTAGCTTTAAACATTCACAGTACCTTTGAATGTCCTCAGCAGGGCCAGAAAAGAGGGATTCAATTTTCAAAGATAATTGTGTCAGATAACTGTCTCATCCCTTTTCAGAAACAATCTGATAAATACCTAATTACCAGCCAAGTGATTTCAGAGCCACACAGCTGGGCCTGAGAAAAGGCTACAGGGAATGACAAGGTCCCCAAAAGCCATCAAGAGCAAGAGGCAGTTGGTTTGTGAATTACTTCATTTATTCAGCTGATAAAATGCATAGAAAGTCCCCAGAGAAAACAAAATATTCATAAAATGTTGAAATAGTAAACAGAATCAATATTTAACCAGAGAAGTAAAATATTAATTTTCAAATAAAACAGGACTGTGTACTACAGAACAATTACATTCCAAAATCCACGATGGTAAATATTCGAGTCCTTAAAACCACTCATTTTTCCAGAAAGCGTTTGTATGCTACTCAGTCTAACCTTGCCTTGTGTTGATATATAATGCTGTGTAATAAGAAATTGGCTTTACAGTAATTTATACTGCAATCTTGTGGCAGACTTAAAAAGCATTCTGATCATAAACAATTATAGTCTTAACTGTCAAACAGGAAAGAATTTATAAAATGTCACCAGTGTTAAAGAACTACCTCATCCTTCTTGAAAAAAACTGGTAATCCAGCAATCCTTTCTAAAAATAGAGAGTACCTTCACTTTTAAATTATCTTCACCAATTAAAAAACCCCACAGGTATATGTAGCATCTCAGATTTCAGTGAATCTTTTTACAATGTACATTGTAAAAGCCAATCCTGTAATCCTGCTGAATTCCTTGTGCTTGGAGAAGTGTTGGCCCCTGCTACACAACCTAAGTGTTAATGGAGTAAAGAGCATGAAATATCAACATAATGATGCAGAGTTCAGAATCACAGATGGGAAGTAGAATATTACTAATAATGCTTCAACAATATTAAAATGACCAAGTTATATATTCCTCCGGCTTTATGAAATACATGTTTGCTTTGTGAAAAATGCAACAGATCTGGGATGGTAATGTCAAAAGTACACATTTCTGACCTAACTCTGCTCCCAGATTGGAGCAAATTGATTGGAATCTTGCAAATGCAATGAAATAGGATGGATCTATGCACTTCTGTAAATTCCGCTCATATAATTTAAAAATAAGGACACAAAAAAATGTTACGTATATGCAGGAGAGAGGTGAGTCAATGGCTGTTGAGTACACAGTGCGGGGACAAAGATTTAAACTAAGCTGATTGCCTTTACTCTGGAGTGGAACAGTAGTGATCACACAGTCAAGAACAGAGGGACAGTTTTAAAACCTGTTCCTTTCAGACTCTCAGCTATTAAGTGATGGCATTTCTGCATGCGTCACTATTCACCTTGCACATAAAAATAAACTAAAGCTGGCCAAGAAGAGCTGACACTCTGCTAGCATTTAAGTTACGGAAGTCAGGCATGCATATTCAGTGGGGCAGGCAGGAAAGTCCTGGGGTTTTGCTTATCTGAAAATTCAGATTTGACCTGAGATCACAGCTTTGGCGTAACTGGTGTTGTGAAAGTGTGTTTAAATACGGAAGTAAAATTCCCAGATAACTCTCTCCCCAGCTACAATTTAGCAAAAAGAGACCTATGTGCTAGTCACTCAATGCAAAGAAAAGCCCAAACTCCACTTCAGTGCATGGTGAAAGTTTTGTGTTCATCTAGCCTACAAGCTTCTTAGGCTTCTATCTATCATGACAGACTGAGGCAGTAAATGCCCCCTCATAAATTTAAAACTCTGTGAAATATAAAAAGGAAATACTAGACAAAGTCTCTGTGCACAAAGCAAAAAAAGGAAATACTAGACAAAGTCTCTGTGCACAAAGCAAAACAGGGATGCTCTCTACTGCAAAGCTATGAAACAATAAGCATTTGGGGACCACAGACTGCAGCCTCTGGAGGTAAAAAGGCTTGCCATAATTCTTTTCCTCTTGAGATTCAGCTTTGAGGGAAAGAAAAATAGCTTGGCTTTTGCCCTTAATAAGAATGGGAGCAATTGGAACGGATTTGCAGATCCTGCCCCACCAACAAGTCTTCTCAGAGACAGAAATTTACATCAGGATTTAAAGAATATTCAGCTCTCCCCCAGAGCGCATTATTCCTTCTGGAGTCACCAGTAAAGGTGAAGCTTGAACAATATAAGTACTTTCAACCTTGTCTGCTTCTTGGTTAAATAGACTTGTGTGAAATGCTAACTCCTTGGGGGAAAGGAAGAAGACACCAGCATTCATGAAGATACTGGAAGAGTGGCAGAATCCCTTTGAAATTGAGACTTATCTGATAAGGTCGTTATGGTTGTTAATAGCAACTCTTTCCTCTGCTTCCTTGGATGAGGCCGTGGCATTTAGCTGCAGTTTGGGGCAGCGAGCAGCCAAGCTGCCATTGCAGGGGGACGTTAGGGACTGGCTGTGCCTCTGGAAAGCCTCAGCCTGTCCATATCCCAGCAGACATAAGAGCTTCTCCCTGTAAGTGAGAGGAGTACTATTGCCTCCTAGCCTTTCTGGGACCAAAGCTAGTAGCTTTTTGCTATGTTTCATACTTAAAGCAGACTTTGACGCCTCACTGTTGATTTTGCTCCCACTAGCTTTTAAACCAGGAGTCCAACCTGAAGAGAAACACAAAGATTTAAAGTAATAGCATTTCTACAGCTCCTGGGACTGTAAATCTTTGGGTTAAAGGAAAAAATCACAGTTTCACCACTCCCAGCCTCAAAAGGAACGCAGGGAGGACGTAACCCTTACCTCTTCTGTCTGGTTAATGGGCCCATGCAGAACTCCACACCAGCTCCAGGGGAGTCAGATGCAGGGCTGCGCAGTGGTGGGCCTTAAAGTATATGGAGGGAACAAAAAAGGAGATCTGGCATTATTTCAGAGAGAAAGTTTAGTGGATGCAGGATGTGAATCTTTCAAAACCCAAGTCCTCCTGGTCCTGCTATTTCTGTTTCAGCCTCCTATGAGGAGAATAGCCAACAGGGGTGAGGGGACCACAGACTACATGCAAGAAAGTGCTATTCTGTAAACCCTGATAATCCCTCCTGACCATGCTTTATGAAAGGGATTTAGTTAGTCTATGTGGTATCAACAGCCTATGAAAAATTAAGGTATCACCAGCAAGCTCCTCCCAGACCGTGATGGGCTCCCTGCTCCTACAAGGAGGAGGGAAGAGAGAATCTGAGGCAAGACCTGAAATCTCATTTTTAATATTTCTATGGAATTGAAGTCTCAGACAAAATATATTTAAAAACTGCACTAAATTTTATCAAGAGCAGGATGTGCAAAAAAAGTTTCCCTCATAATCCAAACATTAGTTTGAAAATGCAGATCACTCCCAAAAAGACTATCATCCCCCCCCCCCCCCCCCCCGCTTCTTCCTTGGTTTCTCCTTTTAAGAAAATCCCTTACAGCATATCTTTAATCATCTCATCAGTTCTGGAACATAATTTAAGGTCTGAAGTTATCTTTTCTACAGCTAACAGTAGAAGAGAACTCAAATTGATAGATCGAATATTTTGAGCCTGGAATACTTCCCTTGTGATAGTGATCCCAGACCATTACTCTCATCTATTAGAAACAGAGAAGCTGTTAGCGTCCATTAATATATGAAGTACAGCAAACAAGAGTGTGCATTTTAAAGTTTTGTTTCTAAGTATTATTGCAGAAAAATAAATAAAAAGGATAAAGCTCCTAAAAATGTCCTGACCAGGAAAGCGAAACAGGTATGGAAAAGAGAATGAAGGTTTTATGTCTCAGAAAGGCTACCCAAACTTAGAAATTCTGATGCAAAACTTGAAATAACATTTACATACAAGAGCAAATATAAAAAAACCCCACGTGTCTCAATAACAAATGCTGGAGTTTCAGCTACCCAGATAGCACAGTAAACCAAAGCCTGGCAATAATTTTCATTCATATTTTCTCCTATCAATGCAATGAACTGTCCTGAGAGAAAACATTCAGCTCAAACAAAAGGGATTTTGTTTTGTCAGAATATCTAATACAGTAAAAGTTCAGATTAACTGGCTAGTATTTTGACAGGTCCCCAGTTTCTAGCGTGGATCCTCATGCATTTTGTATCTGCCAGATGCACAATAAGATACTCACACATGTTATCATGCTCCCTGTAACTACAACGGACACCAGCTAGAAACATATTTTAAAAGTTATGGATGTGCCTGACATAACTGGTGTGACCTTTCTTAATAGAGGAACTGCTGTATAATCACTCTCAGGTGGGCAAGAAAATAAAACATCTTGAATCACTGAATTCAGTCACATCAGCAGGAATTTGAAAACGTGGACCAAATAACTAAACTGCTAGCTCCTAAACCTTCAGAGACTAAAGCTTAAATATTCCTGAGCTGGACAGAAACAGGTAATTGGAAATTTATAGAGGTGGACAACTGATTTCCTAGCAGTAAACCATAATGACCAAACTAACTTGTAATGGATGAATAATTAGGTAGGGGTAGAAAAAAAGGCTGAATCCACAGGTATTGTTTATTCATGACTTAATAATCAGCTGTATTTCTGCATATTTCATTTAAACAGTTCTCAATCTGGGACTACTTGAGGAGTGACTACCATGCAGGCATTAGAACAGTATAATTTTAAAAAGGCTAAGAATGATTCAAGAGAAACATTTCTGTCTTTCACTTTAGAAAAAGTTTTTATTTTCTTTCATTGAAAGAAAAAGCTGTCTCTTTGGAAATACCTGAAATAAAGTGGCATTAATTTTCTAACAAGCTCTGTGCTATCAGAAATAAGATACCAGTGGAGCAAGACAACAATATCATATGCTTTCTTTCTGAGCTGGAAACTGAAATGAAGAATGTGAATTAGATGTTAGGGAAAATTATGCATGTGCTGGCTTCCGCTACTGGCACTTTTGGAAGGCAAAATTGCTTTTCTAGGACTCCAATAAAGACAACATTAACTTAACTTAGTGAAAGGAAGACACTGTAAAAAACTGACTCAAGACACTTTTACCCCATTTACCCCTTTTTAAAATAATAATTTTGTTCCAATATTTCCATTACCTTGCCTTTCCACCCCCACTCTTTCCCCTCCTTTCCTTTCAGATAAGTCTGGAGACCTGGATCCACATAGATGGGTTCTTTGCAGCACTCTAACGCTACAACAAGTGAGAAGGCAGCAGTGCATTAGACATTCATATGGCTACAATGTAAATTTACTCACATTTTGAGCATATGATTTATCATACAGTCAGGTGAACTAATCAGTATTAATGAAGAGGTTCATAACATGCCTTAAAGTCACATTCCTTGCACACATTAAACTGATTCAGAGTTACTCTTTTCCAGGTCTTTTCCTGTTAGTGAGAGGCAAATAAATTTATTTTAAATCCTTGGTCTCATCTGCGCCAACCCATATCACAACTCACTTTCCATTCATTTCCTGAAAAATGAATACTTAATTTGTTTTCAATCTACCTTGGAGATCTTCAGTATGTATTGGCAGACAAAAGGTAAATTTGTTGAGTATCACAAAAAGCATGCTCTACAGAGTACAAAATATCCCTAAACTTTTTAACTGGAAAAAAGTAACAGCTAATAATATTTTCCCAGGGAAATGAGTATGCGCTAGCACACTTGTATGTGCTTATAGTATAAGACTGTACCTTGCACAGCAAGCACTAAAATTGAAACCTCTGACAATATATGATCATAATTAAAAAATTAATAATTAATATCAACAAAGCTTTTTTTGCATAACCACAAAGCAATTCAAGAATTTTGGTATGTGAAACAAAATATTTTAATTATTCCCTGGTACTCTTCCCATTTCTTTTATGTCAGCCCGTACGCATACTTTTACTAGTATCTCTCTCACAGATACCAGCATCCTAACACTTGGTCAAACTTTCCTAACTGAGTCTTTACTAAAGTCATTACTATGGGATGATCTGTTCATAAGCATGAAATCTACAACTATCCTGGTCTTTGCACAATGGTTTATACCGTTTGTTTATAAATAGTTCCTTCCAAGTACATGTGCAACAATTACAATAATGGTTTTCCCTCTCGGCTGAGGTGTTGCTGCCACGGCAAACTGCTTCTCAATTCCTCAGGGTGTCTCCTAGTTCCACAAAGACTCTGCTTATGCAGAGCATTCAAATAGCTCAAAAGCCATGAACTGAAGTGCTGGCAGATGACAAATCAAAATCTCATTTTCATAAAATGAACACTGTCTCTCCCGGCATTTAAAGTTCTTGTCTAAAATTGCCTTTGATGAAACAAAGTTAAATTGAAGTCAGGGAGAAAGAGCATGCTATAATATGCTACTATGCTTGGCAGTGGACCAACAAAGATACACACTGGGGCACACTCTAATGTATGTTTTGGAAGACAGCACCTTCATCAGTACACTGGGAAAAATTTTACCCCTACGAATGCCTACAGAAAGTAACTCTCTGCTCCCCTCCCCCAGTAAAATCCGCTTAAAAATACTCTCACAGATAAAACATAACCAAATACAAAATAATTCATGACTGACAAGTTGTTGACATTCTTCAAAGCAATAGATGCTGCTCTACCACTGCAGGCAAGGACAACTAAGACAAATATAAAAAATGTAGTGCATGAATAGAAATTACAGCAGGTTTGATTACAGTGAAAAATAAGAAAATCCAAAGCTCCTGAGAAGCAGTTTGAAAAGTAACAGTCCTTGGTAAGAAAAAAATAACTGTTTTTCAAATGGCATTCAGAAAATCAAATTTCCCTGCAAAAAACTTTTCATGTTTAAATATTCAGACTCCAGTCTTCAAAAGCTGATATTTATGAGACTCTTCTTTTAGCAATTTGCTGCACTAATCTAGAATAGCATTGCTCACATTTACATACAAATTAAGCCAACTGTAGCATCACATTCTTCAAGCAGTTTATTTACTCTGTACTTGGCAAAGCATCTGTTTTAGTTTTCCATAATATAGAATATATCATATAGAAAATATAAGTCTTTTCTGAACATCTGAAATGGAATAAACTGAATTGTATGCTCAGTGTGACACAGCAGATTCAGAATATATTAGAAGAAGGGAAGTAAGACAACAGTGCAGGAATGACACAATATAGTTTTACTGCTCTTCCATTTAGTGCAACCTGTCAGTCTAACTGTAAGTCTAAACCACTAAATATCACATATGAAAGTCAATCTGATCTGCTGTGCAAACACTCAGGCAGTTTATTTTAATGGATCACTGTCTCCATTCAAACATAAATCAAACCCAGTGTTATAATAATAGAAGATATGAGAAGAACTTCTTGTGGTAGCAGATCTATCTTCAAGTCATGAAACCTGCAATAAATGCACCCTTTATTAAAAATATCTAGTCACTGTCAACGGCTTTGGGGTTTTTTTTATGATTCTGATATAGGCTTAATAAAACTATTTACTAAACAGAATATATAAGCAGGTTTATTGACAAATCACAGATTAACCTCTCCACTCCTGACCTTTCTTCTTCCACCTCATCTCCTACCTCAGCCGTCTCACTGACACCTCAACCTAGCTGGCATGCCATCGGCTTAACATGGCCAAAATTGATCTCTTTGTCTTCTCACCCAAGCACTGCATCACCAGCATCCCCACCGTCACTCAAGCCTGTAATAAAAATGCCATTTTTGTTTCACCTTTCCCTAGCCTTCCTAATCCAGATCATAAATAAATCTTTCTGCTGCTGCTTATACACATTAAAGATAATTTTCTTCCTTTTTGCCTGCACAGCTAAATGCTCACTTAAGCTCTTGGTTCTCATTTTGATTCATTTATTCTCAAGCTCCATTACATCGTATCAACCATTCCCTTTCAGCCCATTCTAAATGCAGTTTTTAGTTTTATCTCCATTTAGGTTTCATCACAATGGGTAAAAAATTCCAAAAGCATAAAACAGCCTAAATACCCAAGATCCTTGAATCCATTTAGGATTCTAAATGGATATGGGTCATTTTTGTAAGCACTCATGCAGCTAAAGATGCAGATTATTATTAGACACATGAACATCTACAAAAGCTTCTCTCTCTGACAATGGCACATCAGCCCCTAAGTATCTTGGAAATTGGACAATTTTACACACTCATCCACTCTTGTAATCCTTCTGCCACCTTCTTGTGTTTCATGCACGAATTTTTTTGTATCATTTCTTAACTTTGTCCTTTTTTGCCTCCTCTTCTCTCCTGGCATTTTAAATTCTACTTCTTTTGCTACCATCTATTTTAAATACAGCTTTGCCACTTTCTCCCATAAATGTCTAGAATTCCATTTCACTTCATGCCTTTGGCATAAAATATCCTCTGTGAACTTCCTTCTTAATGGTACACCTAACTCTAAGAAGCAGCTCACTAATGCCAGCTAAGTTTAAGATGCTTAATGCTACAATAGTAACAAAGCAAGTAACTAGTCATATAAAGTGTGTATATGTATGTGTACATAATATATATCTGATTGTGTATTGTCACTCTTCTTACAAAGACTTTACATTCCAGTCTATGTCATTTGTGTGTCTTACAATGAGATTGAGTTTTCACTGGGAACAATAAATCATCTATCAATATATATACTAAAACCATAACTTTTAATAATTCATGCACAGAGACTATGTAGAAAATTATCAAACACTCGACACCACAATTTCAAAGCCAACCATAAATGTATATAAATAATATACATAAATGTAAATAAACAATGTTTCATTCTTTCCTGATGGTTTCTGCCTAGGACTCCCTTCTCTCATATATCACAGTATAATTTTGCTGAATTAACTATTAGAAATCTAAGTTTTCAAGAGTAAATGAACAAAAAAGAAAGTGCTAAAGTAGAGAAAAATATTTTTACATTGTTAGCCAGAAACAATGCACATGGTTCATGCGGTGTACCCCGAGACAGCAGTAAATTAACAACAGTGGTTCACAACTGACTCAAAGAACAAAGTGAACTACCTGTTGATCCTCCGTCAGCCTGTTCTGAGGTAAACTTAATGTGCTTATTGTCACAGAGGGTCTTTTATGGACTGGGAAAAACACTTGGCCCTGTGTCATTCTGAAATGGCAAGTGGTGACGGGAAGAGTGGTCAGTGGGCCATGGCCCTCAGCCAGTGTTTGTCCACTTCCAACCCAGGGCAGGTAGAAGGGTGAGAGGATTGCCTCCCTAGAAACAGTGTGGTTTAGAGGCTTTCTTAAATAGGAAGTTTTGTCCTTGGAGTCCAAATTAACACAACCCACCCATGATGCTTGTGCCAAACTAAGTGACCATGGCTTTAGACCACGACCAAATCACAACTCTAACTTGTCAGAGATTCTTAATAATAAATCTCTACCTTCTGGATGGATTTTTAAGGTATACATATGTGAAGGAGCACAGCACAACAAAACAAAACCCCAGGGAGAAGGTATTCAACAGTCTTCACAGGTAAGCTTTATATATAATGAAATTACTTAAAAAAAATTACAGAGTTCTTTCCTATCCACAACAGAAAATACATATGTTCTTTCATTTACGTATTCATTTCACAGCTATAAAATAAAGCAATATTTAATTATTCTAATCAAAATATCAGAGCCTGTTATTTAGTAAACCCTGTTGCCTAGTTATTTTGCTATTACTGTGACAGCAAAAACTATCGTATCTATTCTATAAAAAGAACCTTACATTAAAGCCTATATAAATGCATGCCATAAAATACTTGGAATTTTTCCTTAAAAGAGGTACTAAAACTTCCCCCTTTAATTCATTAGCTTTCATTCAACTTTGATTGCTGCTATAAAATGCTATTTCTTTTTTACGATACCATGATCAGGTTTTTTGGCTTACCGTAAAGGAAGAGAACATCAATCATTTGTATTATTCTATCAAGATCAGTGCTCAGAAGGGAATGCTCAAGTAATTTTATTAAATCATGCATTACCTACATCCTGCAGTTAAAGAAAAACAAACCACTGAATCTAAAGCTCTAGTTATCAAAGAAATATGAATTGCCCTTTTCAATATGTATTATTAAGCATCCTGTACAAAAAACTCTAGTACTGAAGCCAAAAATGATTCACATGAGATATGTTTAGGGATGAAGCACTAAGAAATTTCTGGCAGAAGTGTTAATTCAGCACATTTTCAATGATGGAATAAAATGGCCAGCACATGTATTAATCATCTGATATTATCTTTAGTATAACGGCATGTACTCCTCTCCCTTTAATTGTTGCTAGCTGAAATGGCATTTGAGCTGAGTAGAGACTTGAGGATTAAGGTTGTAACAATATACAATCAGAACTGCTTTGCCAGGTCTTCTGCTGAGTACATCTTGGCCACAACTCTCAAGGCTCCACTTCTGCTAAAAGTTGCAATCAAGAGACTCAGACAGTAAAGGATACTAAAATGACCCACACTCTAAGATGCATATCCTAGTTTCTTATGAAAGAGCGTTTGTGACCAACAAAATGCGTTTTCCTTACATCTCGTGGCAGAAGGAGTAACCATGAGCACAATGCACTTTTCCACATGGGAGTATCGCTACTGACAACTCACTTATAAAGATGGTTCCTCATGCTAGACTTCGTACTTTCTTACATCTGCCCAGAAGTTTGGAGAGGACTTCCTTCACATTCCTCCCTCTATGTTTTAGTGACCATAGTTCCCACAAATGCTGCTGGATACCCAGCCCTGGATATGACTTAGTTACTTTGTGCTGTATCATAACAAAGAGCATGATAAATACTGCCAGTAACAACGCTAGCTTATTTCCACTGGATCCCAAACTTTGGCTGCAAGTCTGTGGGAGTAATAGTATGGACTTTTCTGGGCATTCCTTTGATGTGCATTTCTGTTAAATTTAATTATCTTCCAGCTGTCAGAATTAAAATGGAGATATGCACGCATGCCTGCACATTCAAAATGTGTTACTGAAGAGACAGAAGGGGTTAAAACCAGGGAAAATAAATGATTTAGGCTATATCTCTAGACACGTCAAACCAGTATAATTCAATACATTTATCCTCTTGCCTTCAAAGAGATACCGTGCTAACAAATTTATGAAAATGCAAGAAACTCCCGAGTAGAGCAAAATGGCCAATTAACTGCTTGCATATTTAAAAGAAGATGGGGGAAACAACCTAACTTCAACCCCTGGAGACATACAAAGAATCTCTGCCTCTAAAAGAGTATGATTGCCTGGAGATAAGGGCTGGGAAAGAGCCAGTCATGTTAGAAATGGAGAAATACAGGCCAAACTCATACTACAGAACACTGCCTCTAAGAAGAATCTTCTTATGGGAAACCCATGGCAGTATTCAGTTTCTGTGATACCTAGTTTGATGCTCCAGGAAGATTTGCAACAGTAGCAGTCTTCCCAAATTTTTCATGAGCCACATGCATCCGTACTGTCTTTTTGAGCTGCTTCAGGTCAACCTCCATTTCCTATGCCAGTTGGCTCAGAGTGGCTCACATCCACGCTGTTCTTTGCAACTTCTGCTTAGAGTTGCCTGGTCGCACTCAGACCACATGGCATTCAAAGTATTCTGTGGCTTGGTACCTACACCACACATACTCACCCATAGGCATCTTTAGCATATTTGTATATAGCACACCTATAACTGCTCAACAACCTCTGGGTTTTGTCTAGGGATGCTTGTCCCATATCACACAGGGGCTGGGGAGCGATATGGTACCATGGAGTGAAGATGATCCAGGGCACAGGTGCCCAAAACAAAACAGGAGATGATGCAACCTGAACCACAAAGGCAGTAAGAGTAGTTAGGCATGTACTGAATCCATGTATCAGACCTATACAGATCTGTAATAGTAAACTACTACAGTACAGTGCAATGCAATTGACATATGTTGTCCCATCTTACAAGACCTACTTGTTTTCCAAAAGATATGCCAAATACTGAATCAACCTCTAAAATACATTATTCTTGTTCTAGACATCCTGAATTGAAAAGGAAACAAAGATGGTGTGGAGTTTTGTTTTAATATAGGTATTTTGGCAATAAAATGAAGACCTACATGCAACATTTATCTTCTGAGAAGATTTTAAATGCTTTCCACATGATTTGGGCCAAAATTCAAGTCACAAGGATACACTCCTGGTCAGCATTGAAACATCAGTGACCTGCAAGGCTAACCGAAGGCGACATGGTCCCTGAAGCATTAAGAGTAGAATTGGGAACACAAAATCCAGCCCCTACAAAAGATGCTTTTTGGGTTTGTGGTTTTTGGGGGTTCTTTTGTTTGTGGGTTGGTTGGTTTTGGTTTGTTGGGGTTTTGGGGGGGGGGGGGGGGGGGCAGGAGGAGCCACAGCAATTGACTCTGGGAAAAAGTTTTAAAAATTCCCTAGAAAAAGTAAGCCTGTTTTCCAGTTATGGTTGGCATTGACAATACTAAATTATTTGCAAATTCTATCAGGAATTAATCATTTTTTTCCTTCAGCATGTTCATATACTTATCTCTCTTCCCCTGGTGAAATGCTTAATCCTTAATGAGACTGTTTAGTAGTAAGGGTAGCAAAAGAAAACAAAATTAACAAAATATCTCAAGATATTTTATAAGAGTCTATGACTAGTTGCAGAGTAAGCAAAGCAGCATTTTGAAGATGGAACTCAAAAGCTAGTATTGGTAAGAGTTTCTCTTATTTATTTATATATTTATATGTCAACTCTACATACTTCAGTGAAAAATAAATAAATAAATAAATAAAAGAATATCATAAGCATAAATAACTGGAAATTATTAAATACTTAATTTTTTGTAATGCCACCTATTGGACATCTGAAGGGAAAGGTTCCAAGGCACACCTCACACCACCACCGGTCCCCATGTTTATGATCAGTTGTAGAAAAAACTGCTGTTGTTCCATGCCTGTACAGTGTTCCCTCTCTCTTTTATTTACTTGTGCAGAGTTTACAGTGCATAGGGAAAAGATTGCCAGGTAGCTAAGAGCTGAGACAGTTAAGGGACAAAAGTTCATGCATGCAGCCACAACCATGCTGTACTTTAGGGCTGGTGCCATTGTCCCTGCCCAAGGACTCCAGCCCAGGCGGTTGCATTTCCTCTTCCAGGGAGCAACACCCACTCCCCTCTGCTGGGCTTTGTGTCAGTATGTACATTGCTGTGCTTAGCACAGGAGGGAAATAAGACTCAAAGAAATAGTTATAAAGATCTGGACCTCATCATCCCCACAGAAAGTCTTGCCCCATCCACAACTGTTGGACCCATCCCTCTCATGTTTTTCTTGAAGGAGTTTGAGACAGATGGACCTTCTCTCTCCCTTCCTCTGCCCTCCCCCAGTTTATTATGTAGGTACGGCATATTTTGGCAAAACAGGTAGAGTCTTGCTAGTACAGTACTGGGCATCAGATATAAGCAAACCTTTCTCTCCTGAATTCTGAAAACTTGCCTCAGGATTAAGTCAAGATCTTTATTTTAATATCCATGAAGTAGAACAAAATATCAAGAATGTGAACTTTGAAGTTAGCCCTGCCTTCAGCAGGAGGTTGAACTAGCTGCCAAATACTCAAGTTTGAACATACTTAATCTTATAGGCATATGTTCCAACCACAAAGACATGGGTAAACAATCTCCCTTTTCCCCACAGTTGCAGCTCATTAATCCCAATTCTCTGCTTGTCACCTGGCAAAAAGAAGACATTCGCTAGCTTTCATGTTTCAAGCTCTAGTATCTGAGAAACAAAAGACAATATCCATATACTTTACCCTGTTTAAAGTAAGGAAGATCATTTTCCTTGATAGGCATTCTACACTATAGCATTAGTAAACATAATTCTGCTGAGACCACTTATATCACTTCATAATGCTCCATCTGAGTCTACCTAAAGTTCAGGTACTGTACATGCAATTCTTAAGTGAGCTTGGATTTATACCCTATCATATAAATTTCAGCATTTTAATAGGAATAGTCAGAATTTGAAATAACTTGCAGTTAATTTGAAAGTACACAGCCTATTGAACTAAGAAACTACTTGAAATGCTTTTAGGAAATATGGTAATCTTATTTTTGCCTTCCTTATTTTGACTTCATTTAAATATGCAGTAGTGAATTCCTATTCTAGAGCTAGGATTATAGCCTGTATATATGTAGAGTTATGGCTACTTACCTCATGGGAAAATAGCTAGGGAGTATAAAGATTGTTTCATATTTGCTCCTGAAATAATAAGAATATAAGGAGTTGAAAAATTAGTATCTTAAATACAGGAAAGAGATAGCCTCCACAAAGGGTCTGAAATGCTAGGAAGCAGTAGTCAGATTAACTGTAGTCTCACCACTTGTCGTGTTTCTAAAAATAACTACTGTCAGATAGAAATTAATTATTTTTACTCTAAGATCAGTGGATCTTGCGTTACAGTACTGCTCTCTTGCTAGATGGTCAATAGGTCACACACATCTAGGAATGTCCTTGCATCCATTTAGAATAACTGTACATAAAGCTCATTTAATCATGCCTTAGTAAAAGGCAGGTCTTCCAGCCTGCTTATTCCTCTTTTTAATCATGTTTGAAAACAAAAAAAAACCAAACACAAAAACCACCACCACAAAAAACTGTCACAAAATGGACTACATGATACAAATATATATAGAATTTGCTGAATCCCCCTCTTTATCAAGCTGTATAAATGCAGTCATCTATGCTTTCATTTGCATATCTCTGTTCCCAATAGTAACTTCAGCACTAGAGAGTTTTCTATTAAAGGCAAGCAGCACTGATTGATTGTTGTCTGGCTTCCCCCACTGCTCCCCATTCCAAGTGGTTCACAATGGGCTCATTGCTTCTTTCCATCACCTTAGCCTGAATGCCTGAAGCAATGTATCCGTATCTAAGCTTCAGATCAGATTTTCAAGGAGCAAAGGACCTAATTAAATAAACTGGAAAAGGAGTTTAATCAATACCAAGCTATAAACTCACATCTTTGTTTTATCTGTAAGTACATAAATTACAAAAGAAAAGTTGAATGCAGGAAAAGAGATTGAGAGAAGCACTATCCAATCTACACTATCCAATGCTTCCACTAAATTAAGCCTCAAACTATTAAAAAGAATAGCTTGAATTTCAATCAGAAAATGCAATATTCATTGTATGCTTTAATTGAGCAGGTGAAAACCATATAATTTTTTTCCTGCCTTCAGCTTTTCTTTTCAGCCTGCAATTTCTGCTCTTTTACAAACCTTTCCTTTGACTATTCAATGTACAAAATTCTTTTCAATTTCCAGTATATCCTAGATGGTAGTTTTAACAGTATACTGCAATCTCTGCCTTTGCCCATTCAGTTTTGAATGCAACATAATAGATACACATTCTTCTCAAATATGCCTTCATTATTCGGTTTTCACCATAATTTTTTTTTTTAAATACCGTGTGTGCTGTGTTATCCCAACGATCTCCACAGCACATGGGCTTTTCTGTACTATTAAGAGGGGCTTTGGCAATCCAAATGGCATTAATAACTAGAAGTACCGCTTTCATTTCCTCTTTGCATGAGTAGTCTGTTCTTCTCCTCTGTTCACATTGTTCTTGCTGTCTAAGCCTTTATAAACCATAGGTTGTGTTAATACTTTGCATAATGTTATCTTTGCGAGCTTCTGTTCCAGACTACACAAGGCTGAACTGGTGAGCACCCCTTCCAACGCCACACCTATGTACACACATGTTCAACACCATGTGCCATACTGCACCTCAGAAATGTTTGGTCTCAAGCAATTTCTTACAGAGTGCATTTTAAAAAGTACTGAGTCCACTTTGCTTATAGGTTTATATAGAGGGCATAACACAATACTGAATTTCCAGGTCATCCCGCTGTGCCTGCTTTGCTGATTTTACTTTGATTGCAAAGTACAAGACATACAGTCTTCCTAAACTTACCTTCTTTTATCTGCACCCTGATACCATCATATGCCAAATAAAAAGAGAGGATTCCATATTTCTGAAATGACACACAGCATTTATCAAAAGAACTCTCTATCCTGGATTTGCACCTGGCATGTATATGCAGATTAACTTCTTGGTGTCTCTCCTATCTTTCTATGCGTAACCAGAATTCTCCTCAAATCCAGTGGAAGCAGATACCTCTGAACACAGATTTTGCTTTTGTTTAAACCAAACATTAAACTGGCATGGAGTAAAAATAAACCTTAATAGGTTTGGGTTGGAAGGGACCATAAAGATCACGTTGTTCCAACCCCCCCCCCACCATGGGCAGGGACACCTTCCACTAGACCAGGTTGCTCAGAGCCCCATCCAACCTGGCCTTGAACACTTCCAGGGATGGGGCATTGTCGTGGTTTAACCCCAGCCAGCAACTAAGCACCACGCAGCCGCTCACTCACTCCCCCCCACCCAGTGGGATGGGGGAGAAAATCGGGAAAGGAAGTAAAACCTGTGGGTTGAGATAAGAACGGTTTAATAGAACAGAAAAGAAGAAACTAATCATGATAATGATAACACTAATAAAATGACAACAGCAATAATAAAAGGATTGGAATGTACAAATGATGCGCAGTGCAACTGCTCACCACCCACCGATCGACACCCAGCTAGTCCCCAAGCAGCAATTCCCCGCCCCCACTCCCCAATTCCTAAACTAGACATGACGTCCCATGGTATGGAATACACCGTTGGCCAGTTTGGGTCAGCTGCCCTGGCTGTATCCTGTGCCAACTTCTTGTGCCCCTCCAGCTTTCTCGCTGGCTGAACATGAGAAGCTGAAAAATCCTTGACTTTAGTCTAAACACTACTGAGCAACAACTGAAAACATCAGTGTGTTATCAACATTCTTCGCATACTGAATTCAAAACATAGCACCGTACCAGCTACTAGGAAGACAGTTAGCTCTATCCCAGCTGAAACCAGGACAGGCATCCACAGCCTCTCTGGGCAACCTGTTCCAATGCCTCACCACCCTCACAGTGAAAAACTTCTTCCTTACATCTAATCTAAATCTACCTTCTTTCAGTTTAAAGCCATCACCCCTTGTCCTGTCACTACATGCCCTGGTAAAAAGTCCCTCTCTGGCTTTCTTGTAGGCCCCCTTTAGGTACTGCACGGCTGCTATAAGGTCTCCCCAGAGCCTCCTCTGCTCCAGGATGAACCACCCCAACTCTCTCAGCCTGTCTTCATAGGAGCAGTTCTCCAGCCCCCTGATCATCTTTGTGGCCCTCCTCTGGACTCGCTCCAACAGCTCCATGTCCTTCTTATGTTGGGGGGCCCAGAACTGAACACATTACTCCAGGTGGGGTCCCACGAGAGGGAAGTAGAGGGGGAAAATCCCCTCCCTCGACCTGCTGGTTACGCTTCTTTGGATGTGGCCCAGGATGCGATTGGCTTTCTGGGCTGCGAGTGCACATTGCTGGGTCATGTTGAGCTTCTCGTCAACCAACACCCCCAAGCCCTTCTCCTCAGGGCTGCTCTCAACCCACTCATCGCCCAGCCTGTATTTGTGCTTGGGATTGCCCAGACCCATGTGCAGGACCTTGCACTTGGCCTTGTTGAACTACATGGGGCTTGCACAGGCCCACCTCTCAAGCCTGCCAAGGTCCCTCTGGATGGCATCCCTTCCCTCCAGCGTGTCAACTGCACCACACAGCTTGGTGTTGTTGGCAAACTTGCTGAGGGTGCACTCAATCCCACTGTCCATGTTGCCGACAAAGATGTTAAACAGCACTGGTCCCAATACCAACCTCTACGGAACATCGCTCATCACTGCTCTCCACTTGGACATTGAGCCATTGACCGCAACTCTTTCAGTGCGACCATCCAGCCAATTCCTTATCCACCAAGTGGTCCATCCATCAAATCCGTGCCTCCCCAATTTAGAGACAAGGATGTTGTGCAGGACAGTGTCAAATACTTTGCACAATTCCAGGTAGATGACGTCAGTTGCTCTTCCCTTATCCATCAACGCTGTAACCCCATTGTAGAAGGCCACCAAATTTGTCAGGAATGATTTGCCCTTAGTGAAGCCATGTTGGCTGTCACCAACCACCTCCTTATTTTACAGGTGCCTTAGCATAGTTTCCAGGAGGATCCGCTCCATGATCTCACCGAGCACAGAGGTGACACTGACTGGCCTGTAGTTCCCTGCGTCTTCCTTTTTTCCCTTTTTAAAAATGGGGGTTATGTTTCCTCTTTTCCAGTCAGTGGCAACTTCCTCAGACTGCCACAACTTCTCAAATATGAGGAGGAATGAGGCTACATTCGGAGGTGGAGCTGTCACGACTAAGCTGCGACAGAAGAAACAGAAACCTGAAAGAACATGCTTGATTTCCCTACAAAAACCCTAAAGAACACGTTTACCAAGGAAAAAAGGCAAATAATGTTCTCAAAGGAACATTATTATACTACTGACAGCCACCAATTCACCTTTCCCACCATCCTTAATTCAGCAAAGAAGCTGCAATGAGACACAAATCAAAATCTGTAACCATCTATCACTACAGTAATCAAGTTTTTTACAATAAAAACTTCAAGAAATCTCAGATATGCAATGGATGCCAGATATTGCTTTTATTAAAACAGTTTATTCAAAAAAACCCATTCGCTGCATAGCTGTGCTGGTTTTGGCTGGGGTAGAGTTAATGTTCTTCATAGTAGCTAGTATGGGGCTATGTTTTAGATTTGTGCTGAAAACAGTGTTGACAATACAGAGATGTTTTCGTTATTGCCAAGCAGTGCTTACACAGAGTCAAGGCCTTTTCTGCTCCTCATACCACCCCACCAGCGAGTAGGCTGGGGGTGCACAAGAAGTTGGGAGGGGACACAGCTGGGACAGCTGATCCCAACTGACCCAAGGGATATTCCAGACCATATGACATCATGCTCAGCATATAAAACTGGGGGAAGAAGAAGGAAGGGGGGGACATTCAGAGTTACAGCATTTGTCTTTCCAAGTAACCGTTACACGTGATGGAGCCCTGCTTTCCTGGAGATGGCTGAACACCTGCCTGCCGATGGGAAGTGGTGAACAAATTCCTTGTTTTGCTTTGCTTGCATGCACGGCTTTTGCTTGACCTATTAAATTGTCTTTATCTCAGCCCACGAGTTTTCTGAATTTTACCCTTCTGATTCTCTCCCCCATCCCACCGGAGAGGGAGTGAGCGAGCAGCTGTGTGGTGCTTAGCTGCTGGCTGGGGCTAAACCACAACAATAGCATTGAATCAACATTCTTTTCAAGCTGTTATTCATCTTCAAAAAAACTTTGGTACCCCATTGCTCTATTTGCCCTACAAATCACTGACTTATATTAAGCCTGCGGTAGTATTTTTTTCCTCTTTCCACATTGCACTACTCGTTTTATGAGTGTCCATATTAAAAAAATTCTGTGGAGAAACATAGGTTACATTTTAAGCCTTGATTACTTATTAAAAACAGAGGACCCTACGTATTTCTACAAAAGCTACATTTATTTATGGTTATATCCATGCCATTTGGATACACATTTTCAGAAAGAGAATGAAGACGAGACTTGCCCTTAGTTTCTAGGGTTTTTTTAACATCAGGAAAAAAATTTTGTTCAGAAAACAGTAAGAAAAAGAGTGAATAATTCTAGTGAAAGTTATTTAAAGTTTATTTAAAAATCAGGTTTACTTGGTATCCTCAATTCACAAGTATTTTAAAGTCATCACTTGCTTCAACTTTGCATTATGTTAGTGATAGATAATTAATACTCCAGAATGTTTAACTAATGCCTCTTCCCAAAATTTACCCTATATATTAGTATATACATGTATACACAAGGCTGTATATATATCAGATGATGCTGAACAGTATAATCCCTTACTAATGTTTTTAAGCAAAATATAAGAACGAAGCATAAAATTAAGTCAGACTTAAAACTGATAAAGAAATAATTTAGGGAAACATTATCATCTTCAGTACATCACCTGTGAGTTCTGAAACATTGAAACATTAGACCCATGCCAAAAGTTTTTCTCTTCTGCAAAACAAATTGGAAAGTAGCACACCTGAAACACACGCCTGACCCGCCCTGCTGCCCCCCCCCACCTGGTAGCTATTGGAAATAATTGATGTACCTGTAAACTGCTTCACTTTGCAAGTAAAGAGTTGAAATTAACTCTTGCTATTTTCTTTCTTTGACAAGTTTGAGCTAAAAAGAAAAGTTGCACTGGCAATAAAAATGGGAAAAAAGAGAATAAATTAAAAATTACATAGCATGCAGTAACTTGTGCTGTTTTCGAGTTACAGTAAACAACAATTCAGTAATTCCATCAGTTGGCTATATATCACAGACTATGTGATCACATCAGAAAGAACTGAGCTTGCATCTCAAAAATTTAATCAACAGTAAAAACAGAGAGCAGTTTTAATATTGGGTTTTGTTTGTCAGCTTGGTCTCTCATCTTCAGGTAGAAATGCCTGTGGAAAGGAGACTCTCTTCTACTTACTGATCATCAGCTGTTTTCATTTTGGGTCCTGTTGCAAGTAAGCCTTGGGGCACTAAAATTGTAAGAAACTAATTCTTGCATACCTACACTGAAAATCTAGCTTGTATATTCAGTGTGAAAGCTGCAATCATTTTTAAGGTAAGTAATTCTCTAGTCTTTTGATTCAGAGACGTAACAGGGAGAACCTTCCAAGCATGTGTCCCTAAAAAAAAGTTAACTAAATAGCAAAAGTGTTAAATCCAGAGAAAAAGGTGATTAAGGAGCAGACACAGTCTAAAATTCTCACTATATTCAGAAAAACATACTACTTTGAAACGAATATTTCATGGGTAGTTCAAAAAATGCCAAAATGGACTATAACT
Organism: Harpia harpyja; assembly: GCF_026419915.1. NCBI lineage: Eukaryota > Metazoa > Chordata > Aves > Accipitriformes > Accipitridae > Harpia > Harpia harpyja. The sequence goes on from NC_068947.1 coordinate 32,580,007, forward strand.
GTTTATATAAATGTAGTAGCTAATTTAGAAATGTGGTTAGCAAAGGTCAGTGTAGCTAAATCAAATCTGGTTTATGCTCACTAATTTCCATGTTCTGTTAATGTATTGGCTGCATTTTTTTATTTTAGTGAAGTAAGTTTTTAATGTCTATTATTAACTACTGTTAAATGACCAGCTTTCTACCACGTCTGGCTTCTAATTACATATAAAAAGCAGCTGCTCAGATGTTCTCTTCCCTTACAAACATATCAGTACTATGCATCATTTATGTTTTATAACAGCCAAAAACCTCTTCAAAATTATGTTTCCTTACTCCTAGCAGCTGAGTTCAGTTTGCATTAACCTGATGAGCCTTTACAAGATGCACCAAAGAGCAAAAGGAATCTATGCAGATGAAAATGAAACTCCTTCTGGAATGCCAGTCTGAACCTGACAAGCACTGAATGCTTACAAAGCCTGTTGAAGTCAAAAGGATGTACAGATGCTTGGCAGTGCTTGTGGCCTTGGGTCATTAAGAAGCTGATAAAGTAGACTAATTTAAAACAAATCTGAAGCCTTAAAATAAATCTTAACCCATTTAATAGCTATGATTGCTGTGGTTTGAGAAATGGAAGAGAGACACTCAAGTTCCCAAATCCTTCAAGTAAGACAGATTACAAAGACGACATGAACAGATGACAGTATTTTTCACTTTGTATTTTAAAAATGAAACCTGCCCAAAGAAGTCTTAGTTTTATATTTCAAATCAAAGATCAAAAAATGGACCAGAACTGCAACACTGATGACACACATGTAATTAGTTCCTTGGTTTGCTTTTCCCCATTTGGAGTAATATTTGACTTTGATATTTATGCAGAACTTTGTTGGATGGAAAAATGAGGGGGGCGGGGGAGGGAGAAGATTATCTATGCAGCATACTAGTGTTTTCTCACTTACAGCCCAGACTTATCTTTCTATTTTGTTTTGGGGTTTTTTTAAGTATTCCAGAATCAAGTCCAAGAATTTTGGTGCCTTCAAATAAGTACTGAAATTTTCTGCCTATTAAAATCTAAGCCTATAAATCCTTATGTAATTGTTCTTCTATGGTCAACTGATACATATATATAATATAGACACACATTTATTTTACTATTTGAAGCATTGCAAAGTAAAAATGCAGTAATTTGTTACTGTGATCACAGTATTTATATAAATACTACACCTATTTAAGTGTGTTGTTCTTAACTTTCATTAGTACACACAGTAGTGTAACCTAAGAATTCTAGAAGCTACAGCTTGGAATAGTTTCCATCATCTCAGGGTTATGAATTCAAAGGAAACATATTAATGCTGTTTGGTTTTAAAATTTTAATTTTTTTAAATGTTTGTTTTTCAAAATCAGTTTGGAATTCTTGCTCTGTATTTACTCATTAAAAACTTCCTTATTTAAAGTAAGGGTCTGTGTTGCTTGATGCTGAGCATCTTTGCTATTCTCAATCAATTATACAAGGAACTCAGCACTGCAAATGGCAGGGCTAGGTGGTACCTCTCCCTTTCTCACAGTGGCTGTCAAGTATCCTTCAACTTTGTCCCACAGAGTGAAATGTTAAGAATGAGAAAATTCAAGTGTTATTTACATTCAGTATTGTAATATTCCACTTCAGTGTCTGCAAAGGTAAAACAAATTACTAATATCCCTATGTAAATTATGACTGTCGGTAGGATGTCGACATTTAGAGATCTAGATGCCAGAGAAACTAGATTGTGATGATTTTCCCATTTCTCATGGATTATGGAACAGCTGTCAGATGGTAACAACTTACACTAACTATTAAGCTAGTCTGCATTTGAACTGGTGACCTAGGAATGAAATATTCTCCCTCTCATGATCTTTCATTCTTTCATTAAGACAACCCCTGAGCCTTTTGCTTCCCACCAAATAGATCTACTTTTTTTTTTTTTTTTTTAGTCAAAAGCACGTGTTTTCTTGATTATCCAGTAAGATAGCTCTGACTGGTGCATCTCTTTCCGACACCCATGACCAGGGACAGAACAATTGCTGGCTACCTAGAGACTTAATTACAACATGAAAAATGTAAAAGGCAATAACGAATATGTATATTCTACCACATAGCTGAGATACAGATTGTAAATAATTTGAAGACTAAAAGTCAAAATGAAGACAAGAATGTAAAGCATAATGCTACATTTTTGTAAGTGTACAGATACACACACACACACACACTTGCACCACATACACCTAGATTTTGCTAGCGCTGAGACTGAACAAGAAAAAGTAGGGAGTTCATTCTGACAGAAAAGCACTAAGTTCAAAGAAACTATATATCAATATATCTGCCAAAATGTCACAGTGAATGAACTCCTCCTACTACAAACCACTTTTTTTCTTGCTTTCCAAGTCCTGTAACGTTATTAACAAACTGATACCTCTTAGAGACTCAACAACCTCCTGCAGGATTTTACTGAACATACCCTGAAGCAATGGATGTTGTAGAACTATAAAAAAATCACAGAAGGATATACTAGAGAGTGAAAAAAGAAAAAAAACCAACCCCCCACACCATAAAAGGCAGAAAATTGTCAAAGTGACTATATACACTAGAGATGCAGAAAACTGGAAAAAACATAAAAGAGGAATAGATAGCATCCTCAATGCAATGAAGAGTGGATGACAACCCAGCACTGAGGAGCAAGAAACATAAAAATAAACAATCATTAAGAAAGGATACAAAAGATATCAAACATTTAGCAGCCTCAAATCACAACTACATTTTCATGCCATCTTTCCTAACATAATGGACAAGTAGGAAAGTGGAAAGGTGAAAAGGGAAAGAAAATTCACAGCAGTTAGCTATATTTAAAAGACTTGGCATAGCTAATTCCATGGATATGCAAGACTAAATAGGAGTTAGCAGTAGAACAGTAGCACAATAGTAAGTTAGAAGTTCTAAAATGTACTTTTCTAAATTTTTTTTACGAAAACAACTGAAATAAAGAACCAGTTAGTGCCATCTGTTATTTTTATAATCACATCTTTTTTTAAAGAAGACTAAAAAGAAGTTCACAACCAGTATATAACAACTACATATATAAATATATACTTACATGACTCAGCAAAGGGTCTGACCTGAGGCACACAAACCAGTCATGTTTTTCAGTCAACTAGGCAATGAAAATTAAATCTGGTTTCTCTTACAAGTGAAGGTGCTACCTTATGTTTTAATGTTTAATTTAAATGGCAATTCAAAGTGCTTGGATGTTTCTGCAAGCTAGGGGTTAAATTACTCTCTCCTCAGTTTGAACCATAACCAAAAAGCATTTTATGAGTGCAATAATGCACTTCAACAAATGAGATCACAATGGATACTCACTTTTCTCTGGGGAATGAAGAAAACTTGTATTCTCTTTCTGCCTCACAACACACTGGCAGTCTAAGGTATCCTTTGTTGTCACACAGCTTGTCGTATATTACTGGATATATTTCACTTATATAGATGTAGGAAGTAGTTAAGTATAGCCCCTTACCTAAGGTATAACTATTTTAATCTCTTGAACTGTTACCTTCCTTACTCGTGCAGAAACTAAGTTACGCTATTTCTTAACTCCATCTGAGTTTCCATTTCAGTTTTGGGAAAAAATGGTGAAGTAATCATAGAAAAGGACCATAAAGTTACACCCCATATATTTAAATTCTTATATTGATATTACAATAGCAATTCTATTACCATAATAACAGGTATATGAATATAAATAAATGCTTCACTTCATTTGTGTCAGCATTTGCAGAAAATAATATGACAGAGAGCAGGGCTCCAGGGATTCATTTGACATTATTGAACAACCTCTTAGCCTAGGATATGCCTTTAGCTGCCCTGCTACAGACAGATTACACAAAGGAAGATCTACTGTTGGCTTTTGAATGAAAGTCTCAGAGAATGATCTGTGCCACACAAAGAATTTGCTAATGGGAGCGCAAGTAGTGTCACCTTTATAAAACAAAACAAAAAAACAAAGCAAGGAAATCCTAACAATTTAGCACTCAGATAAATAGTTTCTTAAGAACATTTCTCTGAAAGGGCCCTTGTGAAGACTCCTCCTGCATGCCCCTCAAGCCCTGGACCAATGGCTGAGATGTCTGATATAAAATTTAGATTAAAATTTTATCATCCCATTTCAAAAGCAATGAAATACGAGAGAGGTTTTTAGCTTCAGAGGACATAAAACTTAACAATAACGAAATGTACACTAAAATATAAGAGTTTAGTATTGAGTACTACATTACTAGATACAACTCACAGAACTCATTTCCAAAAACTTAATAGCAACCTGCATCTGGTAAGACTACCAAACTAATTTCAAACAATAATTTTTAATGGAAGTGCACCACATACTATAGACTCAGTTTAAAACCTCAAGAAATTTGGGCTACTCTGCCACATAAGGATTTTGGGGAATATCCTACACCTGGATATCCTGCACGAGGAATGATGCTTCAGAAAAGAGCTTGTTACCACTTTAAACTGCAGAAGGAAAAGAAGGCGTGTGGGGGTAAATAAAGCATCTCGCTGGGGCTCCTTTAAGGATAGACTCCTGCTGGTCCTGTGCATATTGGATAGCACCTCATACCATGAGAAAAGTCAGGAAGGTCAGAGCCGTTATTCATAGCAGAAGGCTACTAAAGTAAAGATTTAAAAGGGCATTAAAGATCATTTAAACAATAGACTTTAGTTTATTCAGCAAAATAAGGGGCAGTCTTATTTCCACATATAATCACTTGGAGACAGATTCAGCCCTGCAGTTCACAGGTTATTTTGTTTCGTTTTGTTTTTTTAAATTAAATGTGGCCAATTACCTGCTTTCTGTGTTTTGTATTTCATGCACATCTGAATGTAGAAAATCTGCAACTTTCCAATTCTTATAATGTCACATGGGGGGGGGAGAAATTTTGATTTCTACAGTATTAACAGCTTCGCCCATAAATTTGTTTAAAATGAACATGGGAGAAGCCATCCCAAAAAACCTATGGATCACATGGCATGCCTGTGGCCTTCTAGCTAGAACTGTAACACAAAGGTTCTGTGCAAACTTTCCCTGAGTGAATGAAGTTAAGGTAGAATCACAGCTCTGAAGGGATTACTTTTTTGACTTTTTTTTTTTAAATTATTAATAACTTGATATGAAGAATTCATTTCAAGTCATAATGTAAGAGCTGAGCTTTTATATTGTTCTACTGCTGATCTTTAATAGATTTTTAGATGTGCATCAGTTGAGAATGAATTTGAAAGGAATAAAAAGCAGACTAGAAAGTTATATGGCTGTATAAAATAGCAATATAGGATGGCCATTTCTGAATATATTAGGCCCGACCTTAAACAGGTGGAAATGTACGATGCTTCATTTTACACCAGCTGAGAATCTGACCTATTGAATTGAATCTATTAGCTCCTGTATTCAAGAGTCAGCATGATGACATTAAAAATAAAAAGGATAAAGTTCCGCTTTTTCTTCCCTTTTTTCCTCCTTTCTGTATGATTCACGATTCTCTTTCAGACCTTGGTAATTCTTCTTCCTGGCATCATTCAGGCAACCTTATCTTATTTCAGTAAATAAAACAATCTGATAATTAATGTGGAGAGTGCAGAAAGAAAGTTAGAGATTAAAGATAAATTGAAGATGATCTAAAGCAGTGAAAAGAAATTGATTTGTATTACAATGAAACCACTTGTAATGGGTTTCTTCAGTAACCTCGTACCATGTGATAGAAGCCTGACCTGCCCTACACATCAAAGCAGAGGGGGTGAGACACACCGCAAGGCCAGTTCTCAGCTGAGGTCCATCCTTTGCACAGGTGGTAGGAGAATGGTGGGAGGCTCAGCCCCTTCCTGCAGCATCCCTACTCATGCAGTCAGGCTGGTATAGAGTTTGTACTCCCTTGGAAAAGCAAAAGACAAGCAGGAAATGAACTGTATGTAGTTTTTACTTTTATTACCCAGGAGCATTGCAAATGCTGCCTTTTATTTGGGGTAAATAATGACATGACTATCTCATATGCAGAGAGATCTCATATGTGGAATACAGCAGCATGGAAAGAAGAAAGTAACAAGGAAAAGAACACAGAACAAGAAAATTAAATAGGAACTGCTGATGAAGAGAAGAATTAACATAGTAAGAGAAACAGCCACCTTCTGCAACAGGTACAATCAGTACCCATTTATTCTACAAAAAGTTCAACCTAAAATGATTGGGCAGCACATGGCTTTGCAGTGGTAGAGTACTGCATACTGGGAAGTTGAAGCTGATGTCTTACACAGATGTTTGAAACTCAAAGCATCCTTACTAACTAACAAACTGGAGTAGAAGAACCAGTAGGTAATCCTTGCATTATGCCACTGGAGATTACTACACGCAGTTAATTTGACAGTGCATCTACATTTTGGATGCACTCAAAGCTGCAGAATACCGTACTTCAAAAATATCGCAGAATATGGGGGAGGGAAGTAGGACATTTTGGCAGCTGTGAAGGAAGCAGTTTGGATATAGCATTTGGGAGGCAGTAACTAATAATACAAAGTAGCTGACTGATTGCTGAGAACACATTCTCATGTCTTGGCTAGTAAGCAAAGCTGATCAGAGTATAAAACCAATCTCATTTTTGCTATATAGCTCTTGGGCTTCCAACATCTGTTAGAAATAAATCAACCCCGCTTTTTGTTGAAGTTTATCCTCTTGCCCTCAATAGCATGCAAAAATGTTCTTGGGATATATGAAAATAAAGTACAAGTTCTTGCATCTTCCACATCCCAGCCCCAGTCTGTGAGCTCCAGCCACAACTTTTCAGATTGCTGAGATATTATGAACTTGTCATTCAAATTCAATCTATGCATACCCTCAGTAAACACTTTAATTTCTATAAAACATCATGCTTATTGTACAAGTATTTTTGTTGAAGCAAATTCCTCTTCCTAAAAGCGTTAATCAATTAGAGTCACAGCTGTATTTACCCATTCTTGAAAACGCTGTTTTCTCTCTACAAAAAACAAACAGTAACAGAAAACACAAGAAAAACAACTCAAATGCATATCAGTGCCTGCATCTTGGAAAAATAATTCCACAGGCATTAAATTTTCAGATAAGGCTACAAAGCTTGAAACCCCATCTTCTGCATTTCTTTGAGCACAAGTAAGAGTGGCTTTTAACTAACTTTAATGTAACTGTCTATAACCAATATAGAAATACAGGTACCTTCAGGTACATGACTCACCTTAAATACCTATTTTAGGAGGAAGTCACCTTCTGGAGATGGTCATTGCTACCCATTGACTATTTGGTCAAGCTGTTAGAGCTTATAGTGCAAGTCTAACCTGAAGATGACTAATTTAGGATGGCAGAAACCTTCCCACTATGGGTAATTGGTTAACATTTTAGTATAATTAAAAACTGGAAGGAAATAAAACCATTCTTCTCAACACTTCTAGAAAGGCATTTCTGATATGCAGCCTGCAAGGGAGTCCATCAGAAAACTGTTAAACCAGATTGTTTTCTCCTTCCTTCTCTGCATATTGAAGGCTTTGCTCATTCCCAGTCTTTTCCTCATTGTTACTCATCTGCGACTTCACTCTCCATCTGTATTGCCGTATGCCAAGTGATAAGGTCGTATCAAAATCCTACCCATAAATTAAAAAAAACAACTTTTATGTAGCAGCTTAGGCAAAAGAGCTAAGATTTAACAGCAGTATATAAAAAAAAAATCTCCTAACACTCCCCCCCCCAATATAAACATAACCACTCTAAAAGTACATGAGTATAAAACCAGTGTTACATAAAAATTCTGCTTGTTTCCAAGCTCTTGGTTCTCAAACATCAAGACTGGATTGTTTTAAGGTGTATTCATCAAATCTGATGAAGAACCTTTTCTCTTTATTACATATTGCTATACAAAGAAATAATAGGCTATAAGATATTCTTTATAGTAGCTAAATCCAGACAGACAAAGAAACCTGCAAAGTGGCTGAAGTAAACTATTTCACAACAAAAGGGTTTTCCCTCTCTGTCTCTTGTTACTGCCTCACTTACCCAGGCATCCTAAATTAGCCAACAAAATAGTGGCAAAATTTATGTTGATACTAAGACTTCCAATGCCCTTAAAATTGCTGAGTCAATATCCTTTGCTCAGGATGCTACTTCTCATGGGTGATGAAGCAAAGAACACCTTAATCTGCACATGTCAAGATAAGTAAAATTCATGTCAGCCCTTGCAAAACAAAACTACTGGTGCAGAAGGTCACTAAATACTTCAGGCCAAATGCTGAACTAAGGACCTGATCCTGCAAACTTTTCCTTGACAACACAAAGTCAATGGAGAACATTCAGAATATATGAAAACAAGTGAGGATAAGCCCTTGTTCACGGTCTTTTGCATGAACAGGGAGTATTACCCTGCAAATTTACTGTTGCTCTGGAATTCTGAAATTGGGTTACGTATTAAAAACTGTTAGTTATAGCTCTAATAATCTAGGAAGAATTGTGTGTGTATATAGACAGAAAAACACCAGTTCAGCAAAGCATTTAACCTTGTGCTCTACAACTATTTCTACTCAGCAAACTCCTTTGCCTCAGATTAAAACTTTAAATCCTCTAGGTAATAGACAGCAATGGAGAAAGCCACCAGATATTGAAATGATGAGCTCAGGAGGATAGTTTCGATGCCTACACAAACTAATGGTAATACTTGAAATTGTATTGGCCCCCATAGTCAAGCAACAGTTATATAATTGCAAAATAAAAGGGGAGAAACAGCTAGAGTAAAAAATGTGCATAAAAACCATAAACCAGCTAGAATGTGTCAAGCCAGTGGTTTCTCTAGCTTAGTACCCCCTCTGAGCACATCAGTCAATAAGGACAATGAGGGACAAGAATGGTGCAGGTACAAAGAGCTGCTTCTCTAGTGGGACTGCCCAGCTCCTACACGTTCCTGGCTGAGGAGGTTCCTAAGTCTGAGGTCAAACCTGCATCTTTACTCTTCATTTTTGGTATAGGTTTTTCTTTTCCTGAACTTATTTAATCGACATTTTAATCCATTTTGGCCACTGCAGCATTTGCATTTACCAGTGTGGTCCGCGTACTACAAGAAGCAATTCCTTTGCACTTCATAAATGAAGTGCTTAAACAGAAATATCAGATTCCATGAATCAAAACCATATTTGGTTATTTTGGTGCTCCTTATAGACAGAAGAACCTTTAGTTGCTGACTCCTGATGCCTGAAGGCTGATATGGATGGTGCAGGGAGGAGCTGGTATGCTAGCACAGGCTGGCCGGGGGGCTGCTTGGTGCGACCAGAGGCATTACGATGCTGTTCCTGGCATTTTGTAAAGCTTCATATGAGAAGCATGAAACGTCTACACTTTGGATCTTTTCAAATGCTTTGTTCATCCACTTCTAACACAAATCTAAAGTCTATTCCCTTAGCAGGTGGATCTAAAGGACAGTATGGTCAGTTTTTGTTAATCACCCTCCTGCTGCTTTCAATGTAAAGAGAAAGCTAAAGCACTTTACACTGATGTCGCCTCAGATCTATAAATGGAGATAGTAAAGCAGGTGTCCCTGCGCCACTCTGTCTCCACAGCTGCAGACTAGGAAGCAAGAAAGAATTGATATTGATTACATTATTTCTGATTTTCCCATGGGAAAAAACTTCTTCTAAAAAATACTTGGTTTGCATTTGTTATCACAAGCTATAGCCCTCCAGATAGCTGAAATATTCTAGAAATTAAAAACAAAAAAGTAATTTTGCCTTCAGTCTGTTTCTTCTTAGTATCCCTTGTGAGTTGCAGTTTAGCCGCAATAAGAGAGACAACCTAAAATGACCATAAAATTGGAGAAGAGGAAAAAACCCTGAAACTTCTCTGTATTAAATAAGTTTAGCATAAAGAAATGAAAAAAAAAGTACAGCAAAGGAAAGAAACTAAAACCACAAATGCAAATTTAAAATTAAGAAGCCACTTCCAAGTCTTCATCTGCAGAGTCCAATAGTCACCAAAAAGCTAGCTATAGGCTGCTCTACAGTGGATATATTTCCTTGTATTTCTATGGCAGGGGTTTCACTTTCTTGTTTTTTTATATGATTTCAAACATCAGGGCTGGCTAATACAAAACAAAAAGTTAAGGTAAAAAAAAAAACCACCACATAGATAGTACAAAACAACAGGTTGCGGAGTTTTGTAGTCATAAAATGCCACATAACTTTGTGAAAAGTTTGTGTCCATATAATCAGGGCTGACCTGAATTTGGAAAGAAAAAAGCCTAAAAGCTGTTCTCGGTGTTAATACTTAAATTGAGTAACTTACATTGAAGTCTTAAATTACTATGAAGCATGCTATTACACTCTAAGTTCCTGTATAAAATTTTTCAGAAATGGTAAGCACAGATTTGTGAACGAGCCTTATTTAGCTTCATGAATAGCAAGTAATGAACAACAAGCCTGATTGTGTCTTAAGACTCGATTCATAGAAGTTAGTTTCTTTAATTAGAGCCCTATACATCCTGTGATGTCAGAGTAATCAGGTAGAACTCCAATTTGAGATTTTCACTGAATTTTACCTTTTGTTTGCTTGAGAAGTACCGTATTTGTAGAGGACACAGGGCAGATTTCAAAGGTAGTGGAAGAGGGTAGGACTCCTCTCCTCTCACAGGGATTTTCAGCAGTTGGTCCAAATTCGCTCCAAAATCCCTTTGTATGCAGATTATCACTCTTTCATTTGCATAAGGAAATCTTTCCCTCAAATCTCACAGTTGTCATGCACAGTAGCAACTCTGGGCTATACCTTTGATTGCATTATAAATTAATATTTGTCCTCAGCTTCCAATCAATAGGAAAGAGTATTTTGTCAAAAGGCGGGCTGTTGGCAACACTTGAGCATATTCATGAGGGCTTAGCGGTGATTACTGTGCTCAGGCACACGCAGCAGCAGAGCTTCTCTCACCCGTGCTTTGTGCACGCTGCACCTCGCATCTTTCCCGGAGATTTTCCATAGGCTCCAATAGCTCCCAGCAGGCCTCCCCACGGCAGACCTCCTCACAGCTGCAAAGCTGATGTTGCTATGGAGCACCACCACCATTACTGAATAAAGGTGCAAAACAGTGCATTACGGCTGACATGCAGCTATGGAAGGCATTAAGTGTCTTTACCGAGCTGTCACTTACAGCCCTGTGGGAGATCAGAGGCAAGTCATGGGTCCGGGAAAATAATACAGTGCATTAGCAATAACTGTGACAGAAAGCTGAAGGGGTTACACAGAATTAGTTATACCACATATGGTTGTACTTGGCAAAGGATGACTGAACTAATATTGACTGTATTACAGCATACAACTCTGCTCCGGCCTTTCAGAAACTTCAAGGTATTGCTAGAGTGACAATCTGACGAGGAGCTATTACCTCTATTAAAAAAATATATACATATATTAGACATTATATGTATATATAAGATAGACATATGCATATATGTCTATTAACTTTATTTATTTATATGGGAGTTGAGCCAAACTCTCTTTTCAGACTTACACATGCCAGTCTCATTCGCTGCCTTACAAGTTATGAATGCATATCCCAATAGCACAGCTTATGCCTTGTAAGCGTATGTAAGTAGGCTAAGTAGTGCTCTTCATTATTTTGTATTTCTGACACTCACTTCTACAACTTGGAAAGATATCCATAAAGTCAGATACAATAAATTAGGCATCACTGTAATTCATCAGGTGTCCCTGATGCTGTCAACACCTTCAGTTCTTAGAGTCGCTCATTATAAAATACGCTTATTTGTACATATTTTTAACAGCAGATTTATGTGAGTCAGGAAATACAGACTTTGTTCTTTCTCCTCCAGATTTTTCAGAGGAACATTATATCAACAGGCAGGTGGCCATACAATATCCATCAGTTGTTGCCTGGTATAAAAGCAAAGTCTGCTCTGGTATTAAAATATAATTTACAGCCTTTGTGTAACTCCTTCCAGTTAAGCTCTCATATTCCTTTTACATAAGTTTGCAAGTCTCTCACTAAATAAAATGCTCCACTGGGATGCAAGTTAATATGCATCATACACATGAAATCCTGATCTTCATATGACATTCTGTGAATTTACTGACTATAAATACCTCAGGGTCAGACAATGAGCAATTTTGGAGTTACAATTACAGCTGTAGCACAGGTTATATTTACTTAACATATTAGATCCAGAGTTTTATCAGGTATGAATTCAACTGACTAACGATAATCTGTTACAGTGGAAAACACACACCTTTGGGTACACTGCTTCTGATCAAACCAAGATACTGCCCATCTCCTATCATTTCTGAGAGCAACACTGTCCATATCAATCCACTAATGATTACTGCTATAGATCACAACACAGTACAATATTACCTTACCCATTAAGGATTTTATTCTATTCTGGTAATATTTAGATGTTTCTCCTGGATCGAGACCTTTTCCACTGCAACACATGCAGTGGAAGCAAGAGTTTTTATCTCCTAAGGATCCCAAGACCTTTGCTTTTTTTAAAAAGACTTCTTGTTTTCTTTCATTATGGCTGGATATTATTTTATGTCATTACTCCAGAGTGCATTTTTTGAAAATGCAATGCAAATCTTTGCTACAGCTTTTCACAAGAATCAAGGAATTGAGGGGCTTATTTTAAACCTCAGTAAAGTGGGGGCATTTGCTTTTACAAGGAATCACTTCCATTTTATGGGTCAACTCTGCAGATCTATGGAAACGTAGCCCAGTTCCATGTTTCTCAGCTATCAAATCACACAACATAGAATTAAATTATATCATCTCCACTATGAAAACAGCAAGTTAAATCAGACTGATTTAAAGCTATGATGAGCTTAATTTGATCTTCAGCTAAGCTATTGTAAGGACAAGCGTATGTGGAAGTTTTAAAAGAAAAAGTAGTGCTAAGTAAACAAACTCAAACACGTAAGTTATGCTTAACCAGTAACGCCTGGTCCAAACAGAGTGGTCAAATTTATTTAAAAAGGGATTCCCAAGTTTAAATAAAAATACAATAGAGAAGAAATCATAAGGTATTACATATTTAATGGAAGATGAAGAAAGCAAGCTCTTCTCCAAGAAAATGCACTGTTCCTTTCAGTGTCCTTACTGGAAAGGTTTAGGCATTATTTCACATCTATAGCTGCCTGCACATTAAAAAACACTTCGATGCATCCTGGCCAAGCTTTCCTCTGCTATTTATATTTTGCCCATTGTTTGACTCTATCCTCCTCTATAAAAAGACCTGTTCATGAAACTGTATGCGTATAATTCATGGAGTGCTGTGTTCCAAACAATGTAGAGAGTGACCTTGTCAACTGTTACCTAAAATCAGTTAACTTTGACTGTTCAAACATGTAACGGAACAGCGTTTCTGTCATACAAATGTTTGATACTAAACACATCAAATTTGCTTACAAAAAAGGAGAGTCTGGATTAATACTAGTTGTGAAGGTGGTGTTGGTTTGACATCATGATATTGATTCAGTCTTCTCCAGTGGAGTAAGACAGTAGCATTGGTGTAGTGAATAGGAATACTACTTCCATAAAAACAATTTTTGATAATTCAGTAATTTCAGTACATGCTTTGAAGTTGGTATGAATAATATTTTATATCCATTTTTAAAGGAACTTTTTATTTCATATGGGTTTGGCATGAAACAAAAAGAACACGTCTTTCAAGAATTTTAAACTGAGACTTTCTAAAACTTTTAGAGGAAGGAAGCAGAAGTTATACAGTTGTGAGGTTTTCTCCTAAAGCAACATTGCCTTTCTCTTACAAAATCGTTTAAGTCCACTGCTACTAGCCAAATGTAGATTTTTGTTAAATTTTGTTTTTTAATTGCAACATACCTTTATTTTAGGATTTTCCCAAATAACTCAAACGCTGGTGAAAAAATGACAGATGCCCATTAGCATAACTGACTGCTCGAAAAATAACATTAATGCCTTATTACTTATAACATATTCATCCAAATGTTTCATTAACTTCGTAATGTAATATTAATGAGAAAGATAACTAAAATTTTCTGGACCCAGCAACTGCAAACTGCCAGCTAATCATTAAATCCCAGCTCTCCTTTCACTTAGTTTCATCTGCACAGGTTCCTCACAAATTCCCATTCACAGATCACAAAAGAACAATTTGGGTTACTTCAAGAATTAATTAGACATTTGTATGAAAGCCACTAGAACAACTGCTCCTCCTGCGAGTTCATAAAGCTGTTTAATTTGCTCTTGTATTTTCATTCAGAGAAGCTGGCAACACCACAATAAAACACAGCATGCAGAGATAGAAAGCCAAATTTCTTACTTAATTGTTCACTTTCATTTACTATGCTCATTTAAAAGATGCAAGCACTAACACCTTTTAACCTCAGCAGTGACACAGCTGGGGCACTCTTCACACATAATACAGAGTGACTTGGAATAATGCACCCCTTGTCAATCTGTAAAGAGTATTCAGGTTGAGATTTAAAGTCTGTACTTGCATTAGCAAAAGGATGAAAACCCCTCTCTTGTACAGTTTAGCTTTTATTATGTTTATATCTTAGCAGCTAATTGCCTGAAGAAAGGAAAAGAAACGCTGAACAGGAAGCATTGAAATGTGTATTAAATGCTGCAGAATAATAAGACAGCATATTTACTGATTTCTTTTCTTTTTCTTTTTCTTAACATCTTAGCTTCTTCACTGAGGAGTTAAATAGCCATTTGAATGACACTCTTTCGCCAAAGCTGTCTTTATAAAGCTTCTGTTGAGCAGAACTAATAGGCAGACTCCTATATGGGACGCAGGACAGATCAGATTTCTGTATTCAGCAGAGGTATTCTGCGAGAAACTTGGCTTGGCCATGGAAATAATGTCAGCAAAAAGTCAGTGTGTGCCCTGCGGAGAGCTAATCGAGGGTGGAGATGAAGATAATCCTCCCTCTGAACAGCAGTCCTGGCTAACCATAGCTAAACATCTGTTTCATACTACCGCAGTGTTTTTTCCTACTCTCCAGCTGTGGAGTTGGAAAGCACTGGTGCATCCTTTTCACCTTAAACATGAAAGCCCTGTTAAGATTTTCATATTCACTATCTGCAAAAGAAAGTGTAGCCACACTGTAGACTTAGGTGCAATGCAAAAACTGGCTCTCTAGCATACCAGCACTGATGTCCATCTGTCAGCATGGCACTCAGCCCACACACAAGGTGGAATGCCAGTTTCAATAGGGCGTAGGTGCCAATTAAATACAAATTTAGAGTGATAGCCTACAGAAGGCAGAAAATAGCATATATTCTGCAAAGAGGCATTTCTGATGGTAAATACTGCCAAATGTTTTATTATAAGGGATCATTTATGTTTATGATAGCAGGCATTATGAGTCAGATCTAAATCCCATGAAAGTCAAAGTAGCCTTCCAAACACTGCAGAAACTATACATATGTAATATGTGTCAAAGCCTGGTCTTACTAACTTGAATAGCAAGACTATTTAATTCATCAGAACTGAGGCCTTAGAGAACATGCCTTTTTCCAATCAATCTACATGACAGTGAAAACTCTCTGTGCACAGTAAGTACTAATTACGTGTGATTGACAAGGTAAAAAAAGACTACAGTGCTTACCCTTAGGAAAAAAAAAAAACCAACACAAAACACACACAAAAAAGCTTGGCTAGTCATAACTCTGTCTTCCTCCTCCCCCATGGCAAACAGGTTGTAATTAAATAATATTCATTCCAGCTACCTCCAAAATTATTTCTGAAATAAATGTACTACCAAAATAAACAAAATCTGTAAATTGGCATTTATTCTTCAGAGAATAGTGCTCAAGGAATTAAAAAAAAAAATTGTTAAGGCATTACTGTTTATTGACAAAAAGGACTGTTAAATTTCCTTCGCATTTCCCTCCTTCATTCCACTACCTACCTTCCAACCTCTGCTACTCCAGCCTTTCAGAATACTTTCCCTCCTACAGAACATATTTCCCCAAGATAAAGCAAGATGGAAAACAGCACAACATAAAACCCGATGATTTCTGTGAACTGCAAGAGGTGAGAAGGGAAGAGCTGCAAAGGCAGGAGAAAGACGGGCAGCAGCAGAGGACCAGCTGATATCACAGAGGTCACACCTCATAGGTGTGAAATCCAAATTAAATACTATTGGAAACTGCCAAATGTGGGAAGAACGGAGATGGCAAGGGGGCAGATAGGTCAAAACCGGAGGAATTACGGATTGTCAGTTACAGACTGCCATGCTGTACAGTGCCTGCCTTCAGCCAGGCTTTCGGAGCTCTGCAGAGCCAGAGTTGGAAGAGAAGCAGAGGGAGCATGTAACAAGGTTTCCCCTTCCCGAGAACGTGGACAACATCACACCAGGCTTTCAGAGACACAACAACCCCTCCAAATGCAACCAGCTCTTCCTCAGTCTTACTTTTTCTTTTTCCCCCCTTACAACTTCATACATAACGCCCGGTGTACCTGATCCATTTCTGTCATCCTCAGATGTTTACAAATGCTGCCAAATGTACAGATAAGCTATTCTGAAACTTTGCAAGAGATACTACTGTGTTTTATGCAGCACATAAACAGATCCTGCCACTTTAAATGGAAATATGTTGCACAGGCACACTGTTACAGTATGGGAGTTGAACATCTTGGTATTAATATAGTTCTTATCATTTGTTTCTGTGAGGTATGCCACACAACCAACCTTCCCCTTCGCAAGCTTTACTTAAAGCTGTGTCTGAATAGGGAAATAACACCTCATTTCCAAGGCCTGTCTTTGCTCTTCTCTCGAAATTACAGTGTTTCAAAGGGTCAAATTCAGCTATCAGGCAGATTTCTGCCACTACAACAGAGTATGTTCTTCTTTTCCTTTTTTTTTTTAAATAAGGAGGTTCAAGTAGAGCTGTTATTGTTCAGAGACAGAAAATAAATTTTAAAAACCCCAATCAAAATCAAAATAATATATACAATGTCGTCACAGCACATTTGATAAAATGCTCAACACTAATTTTCATTAATTCATGCTGGAGATGTAGCTGGTGTCTGTGGTACAAGGAACTGAACTTTACAAGTGAGTGTAAGCATCTGCCCTGCGTTAGAAAGACACATGGATTTTCCAGAATCCTTGGCATCAAGTACTTGTAATACGTAGTATCTGTAGGTGCAACCTTGGATTGGGGTGCTTTTTCTATTCAAAACTTCTCTTAGAGAAGCCTTGAAGCATAAATTTCATATTTGGGGAAAAAAAAAATAGGACCATTCAGTAACTCTGCATTTGTTTTCCATTTTCTTTCTCTCCTAGAACAACCTTATTATCCTCCTACCCACCCTGAAAAATGTTAACTGTGGCACACTTTCTATGTGTTTCTATAATACAATCTCATTTACTGAAAATAGTTTGAGGGAGAGGAGCTTCTGAAAGGTTTAGGGGTGGAAGAATTGCAAGCTCACTGCCAATTCCTGCAAAAGACCTTGGTAAAGTCACTTTAGCTGAATTAATCACTGAAAAGCACAGAACAAGATTTCTCTAACAACAATACAGAACCTAAGGTAATATTCCAAGTAATTTTGAGCACAGAATAAAATTAATCATGCTGTAGACCACACAAGAGCTTCACAAAAGAGAAACAAGAAGAGAAGCTGTCAAACACTGGAGTACAAACCAATGACGGGTACCAGAAACAGCAACCAGTTAGTAACAAAGAACTAGAAAGATACAATGCAGTCCTTCAGTGTGGCCTGAAGAGTGTATGTCTTCAAATTTGTCAGTGAATTGTAAAACCAATGGCCCACTATTGAAATTATCTTGCACGTGGGGCTATCCTTGCATTCCTTGTAATATATAACAGACATGACTTAATAGATCTAAACTGCTATGACCTGAGACGGGAGGAAAACTGTGTTCCAATTTAATAGGATCCTAAATCATTAAAGCTAGTTGAACTATAATGAAATAAAATTTTAGTTGAATCCACAGTATTAATACACAGTGCAGAGTACAGAATCTTATTAAAGGATACGTTTCTGTCTTTACCTTGCCTAAATGCAAGTAACAAATTTGGAGAATATACATAAATTTTAGCATTCCCATGTTTATAAATCCCCCCCTTTTTTATCTCACCAAAATCAAGACCTGAAATTGTGGGAAAGTCTATTTTCTTATGTCAAGAACCCTTGGCATTGTGTATGCTGTCTTCAGGAGAGCTCCAGCAAAAAGACCCCTTTCCTGCTGTGTGACAGGGTGTGAGTGCAAATTTCCTGGTAAAGGCTCACAGAGCCTTCCCTAGAGTTTAAAGAACATCTGCCACGCTTTTCTATAAGTAGATGAGTTGAGAGGGGAATATTAAATGGTATCAAATCAGAGTGCCCTAATTTGGCTGCCTTGAAAACAGACAATGTGCGATCTCTCAAAGAACACCTAAAGCTTGGAGACAGATTATTAATAATAATAATAATGGTTAATGATTATAATAATATTATTCTTTTTATGTATTAAGGTAATACAGCCTCTCTTTGTCACAAATGAGTAAACTAGGTTCTCTAAAAACTAATTTGGCCAGAAAACTACATGTACTGAGATGATCACCAACCAGAGTTTCCTATCTCGGTGTTTGAACTAAAATGGAGCCTTGTTACCTTGAAGGGCTGCAATCAGAGAAAGATGTTATTGAAGCAATAGACAAATCCATGGATTGTAAGACAAATTTCATGATCTCTCTGGATGTTAAGACTCTTAGATGAAGGGTGTTTCACAAATTGACTTCAGGTGGTCTAACCCCATAGCCTTACCCCTAGCTTTACAGACTACACTGGATCATTCTCTTGCCATCCTCATTTCTGACTGCACAGCAGCTTGACAATCCTATCGCCATAGGAATGGTCTGCAGAAGTGTCAGATAGCTACAAAATGAATGCATTAACACTAGCATAATGACTTGCTTGTGCCTGTATGTCACAAAAAGAAGAAAATCACTAGGAATTTGGAAGGAGCTGCTGTGCACTACCAGGGCATTTCTGAATGCCAGCTGCGATGCAAGCCCTTAAAACCAAGTCCTGCACAGACAAAAATAAACATAGTTTTTGACTGCTTAAACCTCCGCCTATGGCATTTGCTCAGAGAAACCTAAAAGAAGTACAATCTTTCCAAAATCTCAGCCTTATCACCACTGCTTGTGGCCCCTGCTACACAGCCCAGTACTGTAGTATGAAGACAGGACTTTTATTTACATAAAGTCTCCCTAGTATTGAACTACCATCTAAAGAGTCTTTTATCTGCCCGTTTAACAATCCCTTAGAGAAAACTGCCTAAGCAGAGACCCTTCCTGACTAAGACGGGGCTGGCGCAATGGGTTCACAGTTCTTTTGCTCCCCTCCCCTGCTCTGGGCAGAAGGAGCCGTACCAGCAGTGCACCCAGCTGGGGCTATTTCCTGCATCCTGCCTGCTCTTCAATTCCTAACCACAGACACACTCCTTCACAGCTCTAAAAACCAAACGACTCTAGTCATGCCTGTGGTCATTGACCTCATCCTACGTTGTTGTGGATCTACGCCAAAGAAAAGTTAACTAAGGATCAAGCACTTCACCTTTTGAAGGAAAACAGATGTCCTTCAAGCTGTAACTCCAGAAACTCATTCTTGGTATCAGAGATCAGGAAGGAGTAAATTAATCAGCCGTTTCCTACTTTGTGAGTCGTTGCATCATTTTAGAAGCACACAGTGAATACGAGCGACTGTCAGAAAGAAGGCGCTAGCCTGACTGAACCAGATCCAAACCGTGCCAGGGAAATTCCTATTGTTCCTTAGGCTATAAAAAGGAAACATTCAGTCTGGTTATGCATGCTACTGAAAAGAAAAAAAGGGGGGAAAAGAATACATATAATGTTTTGCAATTAGAAGGAAAGAAGTTTTACCAACAGGCCGCATAATGGATCATTAACCAAAACATCCATATTCAGAAGCCCAGCAGATTTAGTGAGGCACCATACAGATCATTAGCACTAGAGATAATAGCCATTGATTAAAAACTGACACATTGATCATTTGTTCTGGCTTTTGATTTGCCTGAGGCTTCCACCCAATTTCTTACAGCCTCCTACAGCATTTTATCCCCTAGATCATGAAAACCGTAGTTTCAGCTTCATGAACACGCATCCTTAGTCCATCTATTTATGGTATTTATGCAGCATGTCCGTTGATAGGTTCCTGCCCATATAATTTAGTCATAAAATCTTGCCAGGTCCATGACATGATTTGCTTCAAATTATTAAACCACTTTGTTCATTATTTATTATTGCAATATTGTTTGCCCTGTAACAGCTAAGGTTATGTTAGCATTTCCATTACAAACACAGATACATCAAGGGATTTAAAACTTGACTGTAAAAATCTTGCTTTAGGCTGGGACTCTGCAGACAAGGTTTCAGCTGACAAGAGATTTTTTTTTTTTTTTTAAAAAAAACCACTTTCTACTAGGAATAAAACCAAAATCCATCTCCTACCAATTTGGCTATAGCAATACAGAAAAAAATAATTACCATTTGCTATCAAATCACTTTCACATACACATTTTCCTAAATTAAGATTTTTATAGCATGCCCTGGGTCATTTTGTTGTATTTCAAAATTATAAGGCAATTCAACTCCATAAAGCTGGCCACTATATCTTCGTAATAGTTTCACATTTTATGTATGGAACTCAGAATTTGTATAAAAGCATCATTCCCAGCACATGTAAATGTAACAATCTGCTATTTAAGGACACATCATGGGCATTTCTCGACCTCGATACCCATACAGAGGGTTTGAATATAGCTTTATAATCAAATTGAAAAACCCAAATTAATATTAACATTTTTCTATACTGAATAATGCATTGCTTCTCCATAAAGGCCTGATCCTATTGCCTGTGCCTACCTCATCAGTGTTTATTGGACTAGTGTATATTTTTTAAAAGTGTGACTACTATTTCTTCTGGGAGTGTATGTAGATGAAAAACCCCGATACAAGTATGAAATTATAGTTCTTACCAGCATTAGGATTTAAAAGATTACTTTTGCAAATAAAGACTTCAATTTTGACAGTGCATTTGCTAATAATTCAGATGCAGAGAGCATCCTATTCTGATGGATTAGAGAGACAGACAATTCACCTTCAAAGAAGGTGGAAGTAATCTTTGCTTGAGGCACAGCAAATTCCAATACAGTTCACTTTCTCTATTAATACATAAGCAGATATATGATAAGGATTAATAATAAGGCTATATGGAGTCCTGTACTAGGTTGTCTCAGAAATCTTAAGCAGAATGTCTCCATTTGCTTGTTTATACAGATCTATCCATAGGTAGCTCATGGGTTACCTAAATTTAATATTTCAGTATGTCAAATATTTTCAGTTGTAATGATTTAATGGACCTATCCCTGAGATGGGAAGTTGGAAATTTAAGTAATCCTTTGTTTTAGACTTCCAAATACTGCTCTTTTATAATCAAAAGGATTCTGTATTGCACCTGATTGCAGTTCGTAGAGTGTGAATTTGAGATGGACATGGAGAAAGAGGAATAGGTTCAGGCTCACATTTGGTCATGCTTTGATGTTGAATTTCATTTCTGTGACAGCTATATGATGTAACCATAAGACCACTATTTTTACTTATGGAAAAATTACAGCAAAATTGTAAGTAAAATTTTTGAACTCCATCCTTTAAAAAAAAATTATGCTTTTTAGATATACTGTTGCGGAGATTTCTAGAACAATACAACACTTTGATCTTGCAACAGCAAAAATAAACATGAAGACTCTACATATTTAAGAAAAAAAATCATGAGTCACACCTCAGAATTCTTGTTTCTCAAAGTTAAATCTGTATATCCTAGTATGAGTTAACGTATTATGTACTTTATCGTATAGAGTCAATTATTCTTTCATGTGAATAGATTTATCTACACTTTGAATTGACTGTTTTTACAGTTAGGTATAGACATTTTACAGTCACTGCAGATATATTTGTGAACATATCCTTTCTCTGTTTTCCATGGAACCTTTATCTAAATTGGTATTTTCAATTAAAATGCTATCTTTTGACTCTGATGCACTTCTTTCCAAATCTTTTCTGCACCCCCTCCACTCTGACCTTCCTTTAGCCTTCACAGTCACACACAAAAGAAGCAGTGGATAAGACACTGGGAAATGATCCAGTATAGCCCTCTGATCAAAGGCTGCATCAAATATACCTCAAGGCATTCCTGACAGATGTGTTCCCAAGCTATTCTTGAGGCGATCGTACCATGGATATCCCACAGTTTCCCCAACTGATCTATTTCACTGCTTTGCCATCTCTATCATTGGAAAGACTTGCCAGACACATACAGAGGTCTTCCATGTTGTCATGGAGAAGAGTTCTTTCACATCTGTCTGCATATGCAAACACTGATGGCATGACTGAGTTTTCTCACCTCGGGAGTTAACAGTCTAGTTACCTTCCTCTTTACTTCAAAATCCTGTTTCTGAGATCATCTTATTGCTTTCCTCTGCACAATTCCTCTTCCTTGGAAATGTGTTTTCATATGCATCTGGCCCAGCAGATTCTCAGGCTCATTATGAACAGTTTAATTTCATCCTAATGTGCTGAAAAGCCTTACCCTCCTCCTACAAACCTCTCTCCCCTATCCTGTCTAAGGCAATCGAATACCAGTCAAGTCCCAAAGAAGATAACTTTCTGGCTGCCACCTGCACAACTGTATTAAAGTTCCTACTAACCTTCTCCTTATCACACAGGCCATAAACATGAGAAGGCGTGTATTTAGCTTTTCAAGACGGGGGGGGGGGGGGGGGGAAGTCTGAGTTTCTCTCCCATGAAGCACAAGTCTGTCCAAAAAGCTTTTTAGAAATATTTAACACAGTTAAAAGTGAATGCTTTACCAAACTATGCAGTTCAATGAAAGACATTTACCTATTAGCTTGCCTCATGGTCCAGCAGAGTTGATGTGATGTCAATCTGTGACTAGAGTGCAGTGGTCCAGGCAAGGCTGGAGAGTAACGTGCTGAAAGCATGGTTATTACTGAGGGCACTAAGCACGTATCATCAAATAACGCCAAATTGATTTGCAGGTCACCTGTAAGTAACCAATATACCTCTCACTGTCCTCCTACCTTTCCTACTGAACTTCCTCTTGCAAAGACTCCCATTGAGTGGGAAGAGGCAGCGAATATCAGAGACATCCTCAGTTTGTGTTAATCATGTAGCTCCACAAAAGACCGTGAATGGTATCTGTTTACTTCAGATGAGAAATGTGTTCTTACTCTACAGAAAAGACCTACAGTTTTCCAGACCTTCCAATTTTACTTTTTATCGTCCTTCTTTTCCCCCACAATGGCTTTTAATTGGTTTAAGTATTCTACCACTCAAAAGCTGTTAGATGGGCATACAGTGACATGCAAGAGCAGCACAAATCACAGATATGGTTAAAAAAGAATCCAGCCCCGTTAGGTAACTTCAATAATGAGAGATTCTTTCATCCTCTCCCCTGGTTTCTACCCCTTCCCTGCCGTATTTCAGAGTCAGCACAACACTGCCTGCGCTCAGCTGCTTCATATGGATGGGGCTCTTCCCTTGGAAGAGAGGAAAGGTAAACTGGTGCTCAGGGCACTTGCTTGCAGCTCTAGAAACAACCGCACCCATGACCTTCGTGTGCTGCCTTATGTAAGTCAATTCAGTTCCTTTGGAGAAATCAGTCCGTGGACATACACAGGGGAAAAAAAACAAAATCCAAGAGCTATTGTGACTTTCAAAGTGCATCATTAAAGCCAGAGCCACTAATCAGGTGCTCTGAAAATTCTCATTAAGTATGTGCAAGTAAATGAACATGTGAAATTTGAAAATGTATCAATAACTATTTCTGTTTCAACCACACTTCCTGCCACACAGTGGAGGTGATGGATACACTACAGTAGCTATTGACCTGGGGGGATTTAGCTTCCATTCCTTCTCTGGGCTTATCCCCTTTGACTGATTTAGACAAAGACATTTCCACTACGTTTCCTGTCAACAGGTTACTATGTTATTAAAGGAGTGGTTATTGATTGACAGCCACGAAAACCTGGGCATCCCAGTAAATTTTTATTGAGAAGACTTTAAATCACTTTGTGACTGTATTTCAAGCTGGAAATCAAAAATTAGTGTCTGAGATCATTAGGCAGATTTAAAGTTAAGATTCTGAAAAGTTTTTTGCCAGCAACAGAAATCCCGTTCCTACTAAGTTCTTTTCATATTTGTTCGTTTTAAGTTGTTTTTTAATGTGTTGTCTGTGCCTGTTAGCTAAGCTACGAAGGAACTGCCTGGAGACTTTGGGAGTAAAATTCAAACTTGTTTTGTGAGGCAGCATCTATTTCCCTGTCAGAAGGAACTACCACGGGACCTCCTTCATGCCTCTCAGCACAGCCATGAGATTAAAGTTTTCTCTACAACACCCAGGGGAACACTACAGAAACCAGTTTAAAATTTAAACAGATAGTTCAAAAGGAAGTCGCATTGCAATGGCAGGGTCCACTCATATGCTGAAGGGGAAGTGGGTTAACCAGGGGCTAGACAACTCCCCCTTTAGAGTACAGCCCATGGACCTTCCTGTGCCATTCTGAAGACATACAGATGTGATTCAGGGAAGACCCTAATTTATCCCAGAACTGGATGGCCTCTTGGCCCAGAGGAGATAAGAAGTGGACTACTAGAGAGAGGCATAGATAGGCAGAGCATCAAAAACCATTAGGTTTTAAGAATGGCCGAAGTTGGGATCACTTACTCATATTGATTACCTGTAAAGCTAGAGGCAGCTATGAAAATGAAAAATTTTCCATTTTTCAAAACCACTTTAGAAAGTCACTTCTAAAAGTTTTAATTATCTTCATAGCCTGGAACACAGTGACCTGAGAAATGGTTGCGTTGGCAGGACAGAGAGTGGGCAGGTAGGTGGGAACTCTTTAGCTTGTATTGCCGCTGAGATTTGCCTTTCATCCAACCACAGCTTGGGTAGTCACTCCTGATACCACACAAACACTAACACAATCAAGTACAAGCACTGCCTTTTGGATAGTTTAAAAGTAAACTCCAAATAAATGACTATACTTTTCTTCCTTACCACCCGTTGTTAGGCCTGCACAGATCCAAACCAGAAAGGGTCTAATCTATACAAATGTCATCAGCTCATCTACAATCATATAGTTAAACCAATACAAGCCTCTAGATGATACCCTTAATTTCATTCAGAGGAAGGTCATATTGATTTACCTTGTATTGGTAAATTGACAGTCATAAACTATAACCGTTCAAAACCTGACACTTTATTCATTCAACTAAACTGGTATTTCAATCCATTTTAGGTCAATTGGTGAAAGTTATGGTGTTAGATAAACCAGATTCCTAATTAGAAACAAAAGGAATTGCTATATTTATGCCAGAATCGTATCTTTTCTTGAAACCCATTTGTCTGTCCTTGATTCCCTTTCTATCTTTTCATTTCTTATACAATACTGTTTTATGTATTCCTCCCAAAGGAATATAAACATAACATATGCCATGTGTGAGCTTGTAAACTCTTTTGAGATACAAGGATAGTAAATTCTGAACAGTATCATTTCTAATGTCTGAATAACTCTACTGAACAAACCATCTATCAAACACTCAAGAAAAAGTCCTCCACAACATAAGAATCAGAGGAAGAAATAACAGTATAAAACTTGCCTTATTTACCTACAATCAGATCTTACAAGAAATATACCTATTCACTCATAGTAACGTGTAAATAAGTTTTTACATTTATATTTAATATAGTGTCATAGTAGTCATGGTATATACATTTGTAGAGGGTTGCAGTACTGATTACTGCACCAAGAGCTACACCACAAAAAACAAACCCCACACGCTTACAGAAAACAAGTCTAAATCTTTATCTCTCAGTGTTATCCTTAAATCCAAGAACAGCACTCTTACAAACTAAAATTATTTCTATTGAAGATAAGCATTGCTTCTCAATTACGCTGTGATGAGAAAATTTCAATTTGATTACTTTGATGTTTGATGCAGTCAGAAAAGCATATTCAAACTACTCATAGTGAAAGATGGACAATACTTACAAAGAACTTAAAAGTAACTAATTTTTAATTCATAATTGGCAGGCCTAACTTATCACAAACTTACAAAGAAGCATCTTCAAACCACGAGTGTTTTATCCCATTTTACATCACTAAGGATATCCTGTACAGCCATCATTTTGGTTGGTAAATCAGCACACCAATAATTTCCGTTACTTTCATTACTGCATGTGAAAGTTGGATAGTAGTATCTTTACAGCTCATTACTTTCTAGATGTTTATTCAACTAATTATGGTCATGCTTTAAGTAGATGCAATCCATCATTTTAATAGGTCAAAATCCCATTTTTTTTTCCCTGCACTGCAAACAAGTTGGATGAAACATTAAGTTCCGATCTCACGCAGAGATCTTTGCTTTAAAATAAATGCAGTGATGGCAGAGGCGCTTGCCTATAAATACTTACTAGCTGGCAAGCACAGAGGAGTCTGTGACCCACTGCCCGCTGTGACTACTTTGCCCCTGGGTGCCTTGGCAGGCTTGAAAGCCGGGTGGACTCGGCGGGCTGGGTGACCTCAGCCCCTGACAGCAAGGCTTCGAGCGGACTCTGAAGCTGCTCTTCCTCCTTGCTTGCTCGGATGAGGGGTGGTGGGCTCGCACCGCGCTCCCCACACCAGTAACACCTGCCAGGAACGCTTCTCCCTAGCAAAACCGTTTTGCACGTACTCGATCACGCTCACCTCAACTCACAGCTGAAGAGGCAGAGAAGGAAAGCTGCTCACGCTCGCCAGCCAGTGGGGGGGGGGTGGAAGGAAGTCTCCCCACTCTGCTCCCACACGGGTGCCGGGGCGCAGGGAGGCCCCGGGCCCGGGCCCGCGGGCGGAGAGGCTGGGGGGAGCCCGCGGGGCCCCGGGGCCGGCCCGGGCCCCGAGCCCCTGGGTCTGCGCCAGCTGCGGCTGCCCTGCCGGGGCAGGAGGGGCTGGGGAGGGGAGAAGAGGAGAGGAGAGGAAAGGGAGGGGAGAGGGAGGGGAGGGGAGAGGAGAGGGATAGGAGAGGAGAGGGAGAGGAGAGGGAGGGGAGAGGGAAGGGAGAGGGAAGGGAGAGGGAAGGGAGAGGGAGGGGAGAGGGAGGGGAGGGGAGAGGGAAGGGAGAGGGAGGGGAGAGGGAAGGGAGAGGGAAGGGAGAGGGAGGGGAGAGGGAGGGGAGGGGAGAGGAGAGGGAGAGGAGAGAAGAGGGAGAGGAGAGGGAGAGGAGAGGGAGGGGAGGGGAGGGGAGAGGAGAGGGAGAGGAGATGGGTCCGGCTTCAGCTGCGGCTGGGTGAGGGAGGGGAGAGGCACTTGCTTCCGTGCTTAATTGCTTATGCTCGCTTTTCTCCCCTCAATACCCAAATCGGTCATTAGAAGTTTGTGTTAATTGGCAACAAATTAAGTAAAATATCCCCGGGCTGAGACCGCTTTGCCCTCGCCAATATGTTGGATAGATACTTCTATAGCTAGTTTGGAAATAAGCACTGAAGGAGGGAACCGTGTCGTAAGAGACTCCTTCTTTCTAGACTTCAGCTTGTTATCGTTGGCCCTGTTCCTAGCCAACAACCTAAAAGGATGAGTGAATTATAGTCTGAGGATTGATACCTTTCTGCAAATTTTACAACAAAAACATACAGAAACAAACACGAATAACTGTAAACGTTCACGCCAAACATACCAGTCAGACCCCCTCCCTCAGCTCTTCTCCCAGGGAATGGAGTGTGGAATTTGCCCTCACACCAGCTGAAGAATTAAGAGTGATGAAAGTGGTAACGTAGTAAAATTTTAAAAGGCAAATGGCTAAAAGAAAAAGACAAAACTGATTCTAGAAGTCTTTCATTTTGTTTTCCTTCTGTTTGATTACTTTTCCAGTGCTCAGCTAAAATCTGGGTTCCGTTGAACACGGCAATTTTACAAGTAGGGATTCAAAAGTATTTCCGTTCTGTTTACTCACATAAATTAACAAGAAGTGCTCTTCCAATTCCAGATGGCTCTGTCAGGTTGGTTAAAGTCACATTTAGTGCAATTGATGTTAAAAGCAAAGACCAAAATACCCACAACATCTTCACAAAATAGCGAAAATGTTCAATGAATCATATGGTTCCAAAGCACCAAAACCAAAAAGCTCTCTATAACGAATGATACCTCTTCAAATACCTTTAGCAGAGATTATATAGCCAGAACATAATTTTTTGTCAGTACGTCCTTCACTGAGGCCACCTGAACTTTCAAGGATCTTAACGTGGCATAAAAGTTAGTCAAAGAATCATAAGAAAGGACAAAGAACTAACATGTTAACCTTACCACAAACACACATCCTTAATATTTCATTGAGTCATAGACGATCACAAAATACAACAGTGGTAGTTCCCAAATCCCATTGAAAGTTGACTATCCTGCAAATATTTTATGTTCTTAACTACAAATTATATAATTTTCAGTTCTCATTAGCCCTACTGAGATCAACAGGATAACTCCTGTGCTTTCAAGTCAGGGTCTTGCACAACTTTGTCAAAAAGCAGGAATAGGAATTTAGGGCCAAAAGAAAAATCACACCAGTGTGTGATAAAACTGAGCGTGGTTAATCCACGAAAAGACTTTAGGTACTGCATCAAAAAACAGATTGCTGAAACACCAGCACAACTAAATCTTGACATCTCTTGTTCATTGACACTTGAATTTTTTGAGTTTTAGGTACTCAAGGTACCTAAATGTTGGTATGTGAGAATGCTCAGCAGCACCAAAACGTGGCTGCTTACTACCTATCCCACCTGCAGTAACCCAGGACTCACAGAAGAGATGTTCCAGCACACAAGTTGCCCAAGGTGCTCGCCCCAGGGAGCTCACCTGAAAGCAAGTTTACAGGTCAGGTGTTCACATACAAACAAAAGTTGCCACTGTCTACTGTTGAGGTTCTAGCAGAGGTGGGGGCAGTGGTGCTCCTGGTTTTGCAGCTAATAGCTCCTTGTTGGGGACAGATAGGACCACTGACAAAAGTTTCTTTTTCACTTTTTGAAGAAATTATCACACCTCTCATGAGCCTGGTTTGCAACAGGATGGTTTGCCGTAAGGACACTCACAGTCTCATCAGTTGAAAGAATTCAGTGTACACTTCCACAGGAGCAGCAGAAAGACAAGCAGAAAGGGAAGGAGAGAGATGGGACAGGCCCCTATACCTTGCTATACAGGTGCTCATTCTGGAATAGAGAGGGGACTGTGAAACACCTCTACAAGTAAGGGCTGTTTCCCACAGCTGCCCGTACCACTAAATACCTGAACCACTAGAGAGAAACTCGACCGCCTGCTGCTCCTCATCAGCTGCAGAAGCCTCCTCAGCTAAACAGAGCAGCTTCCATGGACAGTGCTATAGCTGAGCTCCCAGCCACAGCAGAAACCCACCAGGGAAGCCAGGTACTGTCTGACAACTAGCCCATGGTGACCTCCACACTGCCAGAGCTGCAGCGATAACAGAGCCCAAACCAGGCAGCTGAAAGCTAGGTAGCATATCTCAACTAGCTACATTTTTGTCTTTTCGTGCAATGTAACTCTCCCCCTCCCCCCAAAATCAGCGCAGACACAAATTCTATCCACAGTGCTGCTGAAAAGTTTCAGATACGAATCATTAGGAAGAAGAACTGCTGGCAGATTACTTGTTTTGGGTTATTCTGGCTATTACCCGTGCTCATAGCAACTGAGATCAATGGAAATGTCTCCCAAGTCCCAAATCTTACAAAGGTTTCAGTCAAAGAAAAGGAGGATTTGATAGGTTTGTGATTCTCTTTCATGTAGAAAATAACAAAAAAGAACCACCCTAAGTTTGCTGTGTATGCAAGATTAATATGAATGATAAAATAAGACAAGCTCCCCCGCCAGCTTTTAATATTAAAACTAGAAGAGTAAGCATAGTATGTTTAAAGCATTTGTTTAAATGTCAATATCCTGTCTGCTTCAGCAGCGATGCAGGTTTTTGTGTCACTTCTCCTGCCCGCTATCGATTAAACAATCATGATTGCTAATGAGGAAGCAAAACGTGCTATTTTTAATTCCACACTGATTTTTAACTCTGTTATTTCAAACGTGAAATTACCTTTGTTGTTTTAAAAATCACTATGTTATTATACACTCTGAAAATTATAAGCATGTACATTACGCTATTTCTCAATAATTCACACTCATGTCCAAAGATATATTTTTGACTCCTTTCAGAATTCAATTAACCTTAATGAATTGCCCTACCACAAACTGTCAATCAAGCAGAACATATAATCATTATGAAATAAGTTCTCAGAAAAGGCGAGGCCTAAACATTCAAGTGCAGACTGTTCAGCTTCATGTAAGCAGGGGTAAGGAAAAGAACATGTATCTGAAACCCATAGAAATCATGTTCTGGAAGCACTGGCAAATGTCAGTACAGAGTTCTTACTGCATATTTCTGGAAGGAAGAGTTGCATTCATCCTTCAATACACATAATAAATACATTTAGCCATTTTGCCCTGCAACAGAAGTATGGTACATGAAAAGATTACACCAAACTAATGTCCTGGGGTATGGAAGGATAGCAACTTCTCTTTGTATTCAAGCGTTACCTGTATACCCCAATGGTGTCTGATTCTAACGAATATTAGCAAAAAGATCCAAGCTATGACTCCTGTATGATTAATCTAGCAAGGCAGTGTTTTCTAGAAACTTCCTAATAATAACCGAAGTGGGCATGTAAGAAGTAAAACATTTCCCTTTACTTTAAATATGGGAGTTGGGTTTATTGGAGTTTATTATGTTGATACATATAAGTGATTAATTTTCAAATAAATGTGACTATTGCAAAGGATTTTATTGGGGGGGGGGGGCAGTATTTTCTAGATTCCACTGTAGGATCTTGCTTCTTGATTATTTTCTCCATTTTGGGAACTCACTTCCCAATGATTCAAGAGGCTTTTATATGGAATACATCAAGCAGTTTGTTTTCTGATGTCAGGAGGATGATCTCTTAATGGTTTATCTCAAGTACTGGTGTTAGTACACCCATACTTGGGTCCCAGGTGCCTTAAAAAGACTTTGTAGTACATGAAAAGCATATTTTGTAGGATGAATTGACATGGATGCTCAATAAAGTCAGCCAGGCAGTGATCATTTGCTGCAGAGCCCACATGCTTTGGCCTGTAGAGGATAAATAAATGCAGTTCAGCTTTTCTTCCAAGCTTCTGACAGCATGTTCACGAAAGAAGTTGGAGGAAGAACAGTTACAAAGTGGAATTATCTGACTTCTTACCAGAAACTTCAGTCTCTATCCACTAATATAATCTATAAAAATATTAGAGACACAAAAAGTAAAACATACTCATCTTGAGCAGGACTAACATGTTCAATGAGAAAAAAATGAAGATTAACTGGGTAGTAAACGATTCCCTCCAACCATAAACAACCATCTTGCACAAGAGCTCTGAAGGTGGCATTGGTAATTCAAAGGTGACACCTTCTACAGAGCAGAAGTCCACACAGATGGATTAAATGCTCATTCTGAAGCTAGATCTAGTCTCTGACATTTCTTTTGGTCAAAATCTGCTTCAAGACATTGGCATAAAATACACACAGGAGTGTAGTACAAGACACAGTATAACAGTTCCTGATGTGTTTTACCACACACCACTTAACTGTATTCTGTCTCACATTTATTTCCTAGTGTCTTGAATGCTGTCAAGTCACTAACAGTGAGGTTCAGGTGTGTACAGGAGCACCACACCTGTAGGGTGTTATTTCCACCTTTGGTACAGGGCATTGGTTACCAAAGCCAAGGGCTCAGCCCCTCGTCTCTTAGTGGGGGATCTTTCAGATGGGGTCAGACAGCACGGTGTTGAAGAGCTGCTGGAAGGAGAGTAAGAGATTGCCACTAGTGCAGGGATACCAACACCACCATGGAGCTACATCGAAAAGCTTCCTGGTGCAGCAAGCGGGATGAGAAGGAGCTATGCCACAGTTTCTCAGCTTCTTACCAGAATGCTTGTCCCCCAGTCTGTCCTGACATAGTGGATTGGCTCCCGGCATCTACACCTGCCCTCTGCTAGACGTACTTCCCATCCAGAGCCATACCTTTTATTGATCTGTTCTCCAAGTCTCTTCCTGCTGCAGATGAGAATTCATGGGACATTCGACCACTCCCTGCAACTCCCTGGTCCCCCACAGGCTATCTTCTGAAGAACGTAGCTCCCAAAATGATTTAATATGGCATGTGGTATATCACTGAAAGCTGTAACTAGAAGCACTTCGTATTATGAAAATGTTCCTCTTCAAGCAAAAAATCTTAATATAGTAAAAGAAAATGCAGTGTCATGAACACCAGAGAAACAGCTGGAAGACTGTTCATCGAGAGGTACACAATTCCTTTCTCCAGTTTTGCTGCTTTTCCCTGAAAATACCTTAAGTCATTGGCAAAGACTCTTCGCCATTACCACCTCCAGAGGTTTGACAGAGGGCAGGTAAACCAAAGATCCGTAAACATCCAGTCAGACTGATTATATTTCACTGAGGGCCAGATCATTTAAAAAAAACCTGTATTTATGCCATGTACATAAAAGATGAATTAATACCAGAGCATTTTAAAGAGCTTAACATTACTACCATAAATTCTTACCAGGAATGCAGAAGCTTTTAGTTGTTCACCTAGTGGAGCTTGGTCAATTTTCCCACCTGTCATAGCCTGTGCTTTGTTAAACTTCCTACAGTTATAGTTTTAGCTTTGGAAAAGTAATAATTTATGAAAACAATTTTCTCAGAATTGCTCAAGAGAAAACAGTGCAAAAGGTCTTCACTAGAGTTTCATGATTTTAACAATTCTAATGCTTCAAAGCAAATCTGCTCTACTAAAGCTGCTTGACAGAGTTAGTTTGCCTTATCTGTAAAACTATGCACCATATTTCATATAGAGATATATACATTCATATCATATTTGTGATGAACAAATCTGCCTGTGCTCTCTGCTTGACTGAGTTACCTGTTACTCATACTGATAATGCATTTTACGACATCATTCTATTTGGTAATCAGTTAACATTGGCCACTAAATCACTTTCAATTACTTATGCTATGGCATTTGTGGTACAACACAGCTTAAAAATATATTTCTACATTTGTAGATTCTCATCTAGAAATTTTTATCAAGAATATCAGCTATGATTAAAATTACCAAAAGCTGATAGGGCTGAGGGCTTGATACTGCATTCAGATGTATCAGCAATAGATATAAAAATTATATACATAAAATTATGTAGAAAAAAGGATGAAAATAATATTTTTTATTTCCTAATGATCCCACATTATACTACCATATTAATTAAAGAGCTCCTAAAATCTTGAAAGGCTTCAACTCTGAGGAAAAAAATAAACTATATATGCATTTGATTGCATAATAATCAGCTACAAGTTATTCTGACCCAAGCAAGAAACAATGTCAGTTCTAAATTTATGTTTTAATCCTTCAGGAAGCAAGCGACAATAGAAAAATAAATACCCCAAATTTGAGAAGATTTCCTGTTTGCTTACGATTTAGAATTTAAGCTTAGTGATTTCAGTGGATCTAAAGTTGCCTGAAACTGAAACTCTGAATATATGAACATGTTGGGGTGTGGTGGGTTGACCGTGGCTGGATGCCAGGTGCCCACCAAAGCCACTCTGTCACTCCCCTCCTAAGGTGGACAGAGGACAGAAAATATAACAAAAGGCTTGTGGGTCGAGATAAGGACAGGGATGGATCACTCACCAATTACCTTCACGGGCAAACCAGACTCAGCTCGGGGAAAACAGTTTAATTATCAATCAAATCAGAGTAGGGTAAGGAGAAATAAAACCAAATCTTAAAAACACTTTCCTCCCACCCCTCCCTTCTTCCCAGACTTAACTCCACTCCTGAATTCTCTACCTCCTCCCCACCAGTGGTGCAGGGGGACGGGGAATGGGGGTTGAGGTCAGTTCATCACACCTTGTCTCTGCTGCTCCTTCCTCCACAGGGACAGGACTCCTCACTTGTCCCCTGCTCCAGCGTGTGGTCCCTCCAACAGGAGACAGTCCTCCATGAACTTCTCCAACGTGGGTCCTTCCCATGGGCTGCAGTTCTTCACAAACTGCTCCAGCATGGGTCCCTTCCACGGTGTGCAGTCCTTCAGGAGCACACTGCTCCAGCGTGGGTCCCCCATGGGGTCACAAGTCCTGCCAGCAAACCTGCTTCAGCGTGGGCTCCTCTCTCCATGGGGCCACAGGTCCTGCCAGGAGCCTGCTCCAGCCCGGGCTTCCCACGGGGTCACAGCCTCCTTTGGGCACTCGCCTGCTCCGGCGTGGGGTCCTCCACAGGCTGCAGGTGGATATCTGCTCCACTGTGGACCTCCACGGGCTGCAGAGGGACAGCCTGCCTCACCATGGTCTTCCCCACGGGCTGCAGGGGAATCTCTGCTCCGGTGCCTGGAGCACCTCCTCCCTCTCCTTCTTCTGCAGGGTTGGTTCTCTTACATGTTCTCACTACTCTCTCTGCCTGAAGTTTCTGTGCCACAGCAATTTTTTTTTCCCTTCCTAAATCTGTTCTCCCAGAGGTGCTACCACCATCACTGACTGGCTCGGCCTTGGCCAGCAGTGGGTCTGTCTTAGAGCCGGCTGGCGTTGGCTCTATCAGACACAGGGGAAGCTTCCAGCAGCTTCTCACAGAAGCCACCCCTGAAGCCTCCCCTCTCCTCCCCCAAAACCTTGCCACGAAAACCCAATACACAAGGTCCAAATCTGCACACAAAAGCCCAACTTTGCATTCACAATGAGCTATGTGGAGGTATGAGATGGTGTTACAAGTTCTAAACTTGTATTTTTTTTCCTCAAGTGACATTTCAAAGGTAGGCGCTTCTGGTTCTTCTATCTTTTGCTATGCTGATTAAAAGGTACTGTAGGAGGGGTGACAGGTAGACAACAGCACCAGTGAAAATCTGGTACAGCTCAGTTCTGAATAATGATTAGAATCTGCTCATGTGTTGTTAACAGGAATTTAATCTGAGGAAGAGAGACAGGCTGGCAACCATGCCAGTTGTTAATCTGCAAGGAGATGGGGTGGAACAGAGGAATCCTAACAAACTCCCCAACCTTGATAAATATTATTAAATAAAAATGGAAAGCTGGTCTATCAATAGTGCCTGCAAGCTAGAGCTGGTCTTCAGGAGTGCTGTCTCATGCCTTAAGTGCATTAAAACATCATTACCCATACTCACCAAAGTACCTTTCTCACTTCCTTTCTTTAAGCTTTTTTGTAAGCTATAATTACAATTAAGCAAAGACATGTTTATTGTCACGAAATGTATGCCAACGGCTCACACTAATGCAATCCAAACATTAGTATGAAACATTTTTCCAATTACTGCACAGACTCCCTATAGTGTTTCAAGCTGCTTTATGACATTTTAAACTCCGTATATAACACAGTCCTTTAGAAAGCTACAAAATCTTTCTATTTCTTTCTTATGACCCGAGAAAACCTAAATCTATTAAAAGCACATTTTCATAGCAGCAGGATAAAAATGCTTTTACTACATTTATCTTCAAAATTGGTGGTGTTAAATAGTGCCAGGGGATAAATAACCATAAAATATAACATTAGTGTACAGGGTACTGTTCTAACTAGGCATGATGGGATGTCTTTCTACCCTGTCATTTCTTCTTTCTATTTGTCCCATTAGAGCTATGCAATCATTCATCAGTCACTGTGGCAAGCAGTGTTGCTCCATCCTCATTGCTGCCTAAAATGAGACCTAAGAAATAAAGCCATAGAGAGAAGATACTGTCCACAGCAGTCCAGAGATGTCCACACATACACTCCTGACTGATTGGCTACCAAAACACTTTTGCAATTTATGGAAAGAATATTTTAATAGCTTCACATGTAAGTTTTTAAATTCTGTAAGAGAAACATTCATTTAGCACATTAGAAGGAACTAGCAAAAAAGTCTGAATAATTAATAACCACGCCAAAAAAACAAGTTTCAGCTTTGATTTAAAACCCAGATGTTACAATCAGCTTCCATTAATCTAACCCTGCTACTGCTTCCTGGCACTTCGAGAAAACTTACGAGAACTTACTACACCTGATCTGTCAAAGCGTTTGAGCTTTAAGCAGATTATATTTTTCCAATCAAAATACTAATAATACTAGCATTGAAGCAATCCTAAAATAAACTTAATGTAACAAAAAAAATTAACAAAACAGAATACTTATCAATGGTAAAGCCACAATTTTTTTTTTACTAAGAAAATTGAGAAGAACAATATGGCTTGTGGAAAAGACAGAAGATGGCTTCTTCACATAGATTTTGATAAAAATGCATCTAGCAGTTCCTTCACTATTATGTAACATCCACCAACTAAGCAGAGAGGAGTAACTCACAAGAAAATGTGATGCTTTTTTGTATATATAATTTTGCAGAAATCAACAAGAATGTTTAACTTCTTACTACAGAGTATTTTTCAGCAAAAAATATGAAAGATAACTGCCTGAATTTTGGGGAAAAACTAGAATATTTGCTACGTGCCTTACAGAAATCAATACATAAAACCACCACATTATAGTTCAAACATTGTCCCTTTTTTGTTCAAAGGATAACATGGATACTTTAAATAACTTTTAAGTACTGAAATTAATGTTCAGAAAATTAAGCTTCTTCAGGAAATCTTGTAATGAATTTCCTTCTTGAAAGGACTGAAAATTGCATCTTCATGTTGTGAATTCCATCAGACATCCATTAAGCACATTCTCATTACTTCCAGGTATGCCCTCTCACTGATGTCTTAAAGAAAACTGACTTTTTTTAAAAGAACTAAACAAAACCCCTAAACTGTTAAGCGCTGAATAAAATGCAAGAACTGAAAAGGTATGGAGTCTTCCTTTCAAAGGATAAATAATTTCTTGAACTCGTAGCTACTGAGAGTGCTAAACCATCTGGATTTTGTCAATCTAAATTATTTATGAAGCCAAGAAAAAGAAATATCATACTTCAAACCCATGATGTCTGAAGCATAGAGATCAGTAGACGTGCATTTCTAAATCACTCTGGCAAGAATGTGAGCCCTTTACTCATAAAATTAGCATTTTATTTCACTGAAATCAATGAGTGATCTTGTGAGCAAACTCCCACCAAAATAAACAGCAGAAGGCCTATGTTGATGATGTACCCCATTTTCATGTTAAGGCCAGGACTCAACATAGCTGTGGCTTTGATGGCTTCACTGGACACAATACATGCTTTAAATTTTTTACTTGTTAACTACTTCTGAGTCAAAGCCTAAATCCACAAACACAATGAGCCTAACAAGGTCAGGGATTTATTTTAAATTCAAAGTGATTTTTTTTTTAACTAGCATGGGCCAGAAACCTTAATTTGTTATAGAGACAAATGGATTAGTCATAATGGGAACTCACCAGCATGCAGATCAGTGGCAGTAAGGAATAAAGGAAATTCAAGAACAAAGCAGAAATTACTCTAATCTGAAGTATCGTTAGCATCCACAAATTCATCCAGGCATCTTGTATTGACACCACATCTGGTGCTGCAGTGGATTTTGTGAAGTATCTCAAAGCAACTTGGAGATGGCCCTTTGCCATAGGAAGTGCCAGATAAAACTAAGAGAGCTGAAGTTACGGACAGTCACTTTGCAGCACAGAACAACATACCTTCATCATTTTCTCTCCAAGCCTGACACCCGGACTTCACTGAAATTTCTAGCTGCACAGCTGTAGGAGTTTACCCCATTCCACAGTTCAAATGTTTGGATGGAAAGAAAGGCAAAATATATAAACAAAACTTGTTTAAAAGAGCAACAGATCTCTAGGAAGCTATGAAACTTACGGTGTGTCAAACATGTAGAATATAATACGCTACAATCTTTAAGTACTCCATCCTAAAATAAGTGACAGAACAAAAATAAAAGTTCACATCAGCCTTACAGAAGGAACATTTCATTAGTATCATTGGGAGACAAAGACTGTTTCACAAACTTGAGAAAGACTGTTTCACAAACTTATTTTGAAAGCAGTTATGCCAGTTGTTATGCTATCAAATACAGCCACAACAAAACAAAAAAGTAGAAGCATTTGCTCCAGTTGTGAACAACCATCCTCTCAGTCCAGAATTCAGCCAATACATTGACTTTGAATACATATGTTGAATGCTTCCAGCAGCAAAGCTAAATTAGAAATACAAATAGACCTACATTTTTTACCTTCATGTTTCAATTCATAATTAAGCAACCCACTGCACTACTTGCTTCCAGCATGCCTGAAGGCGGAGACATCCCATCAGCCACAGCAGTACGGGAAACCAGGACACCAACCTTTTGGCAATGTCTAAGAAGCATATGAGTTGCATGTATTTGAAAAGGTTGCTTTAAAATTACAGTAACACAGTATGCTTAACATAAATAAACTCTCTTAGGGAAAGAAATTTCAGCACTAGTTGGCTCGGATGGCTGTAGTTGGTAAATTGCCATTCGAACTGGTTTCACTGTATCTTTATTTTATCTTCTCCAGATCTAAGTCCTATATGGCTCACAAAGAAAAAATACTGCTACAGGG
Organism: Harpia harpyja; assembly: GCF_026419915.1. Classification (NCBI taxonomy): domain Eukaryota; kingdom Metazoa; phylum Chordata; class Aves; order Accipitriformes; family Accipitridae; genus Harpia; species Harpia harpyja. The sequence continues at coordinate 32,618,745 of NC_068947.1, forward strand.
TGTTCAAATCTTTGGCATATCTCCACAAGGTCTGCTGGTTTAAAGTCTAGGCACCCAGGAGGAACTATTCCTGACTTTAATTGTGCCTCAGACATTTCTGTTAGCGCTGTAAATATTCTGTACTGGAGGAAAAATGTCAGGACTCTTCCCAGAAAACTATTCCACAGTTTCATAGTCAAAAAGGACATCTCTGCTAGTAGCTTTTCCACATTACTTATTTTTTTTTATGAATGACAATGAGGACATAAAATAACATCTCCACATAAATATTCTGTAATGCATTTTTGACCAGCTGAACTAAGACACAGCAGGTTTATTCCTTAATCAGAGCCCCATAATGATGGTAACCTTTCATCCTGGGGGGAGTCACAGAACAACAAATGCTCTGCTGAGAAGAGAAAGCCTTTCAACTGACTTCAGTGAGGATTCAGAGATGGGGCCAACTGATTTAAGGGAAACTATTATCCACACTAGTATCAGATTTTGGTAGGGGGTAGGGGAGTTGTTTGGGCTTTTTGTTTGTTGGTATTGAGAAGAGTAAATGAAATATACTGAAGTCTTTGCAGAACCTTTGCAACCTGAAGAGAGTCCACGTTTTAAAAAAATTTCTATCATCTGACATTACAGCACCTGAATAAAGGCAAGACCAATCCAATTTGTACACAGAAGTTGAAATCCTGTATATTTCATGTGCCTGTCATGACCATAGCCTCTAACAATGTATCAAATATAGTAGTAAACAAAGTCTTCCCCTACATTTAGCAAAAACGTGAAAAGTTGCTGCAACGCAGTTCTTACTATAAAGAATCCCAAGGGAACTCTTGGTGTTGAATTTTCTTTCATATGGTTTGAGGTTATGAAGACACTATGATTCCCATGATACACATACAAGTTATGGTCTGTCACAGGAATCTTATGATTTTAGTTGTTGGATAAGAAATATTTAATGTGAAGAGCAAAAGATGACATCAACAAGCATATTGCTTATAAAACCCTTGAGGACTTATAACCTCCATGAGACAAGGTGGTTGAAACTTCATCTTGCTAATGCAAACCAAAATAACTTCAAGTTCTGAATGTTAAAATAATTTTTAAAAGACTTAACCATTTTTGTTATATACTTTTTTCTGTAAAGAATTAAGACACTGACTTTACAGATTTATGATGAAAACCAGTAGAAATTACAATATTTTAACTGAACTCTAATCAACATCTATGTTTGTAGGACCCTCTTCTGTCCTCATTTAACCTGCAGCAATTTTCAGTTCCATGAACATGCTAAAGAAAAATTAGGTCTATCTACCAAACATTTAGATCAGGATCAGAGGTCACTGTCAGGTGCTGCCTTGTGTTTTCAAATAGTATATAACACCTAATGTAGTTATAAAATGATCTCTTTTACTTTGCTCATAGCTAATTCATGATCAGGAAGAGCAGTATCACAGTCTTGCTACTTACTCTTCAGATCAATTACATACTGAATGTAAAAGAAATCAATTTCATGGACAAATTACGTATCTACTTTGAAAGTTTCCTAATGCTTATTGTCTCAGTCAACAGAATTTTATATTTGTGTACTCTCAAAATTAAGGCTTCTTTTTCTTCTTACATAGATGACTCCTCTGGAAGCATCGAGCTCATCTTAAAACAAGTTTAAAAAAAGACAAAAAGAATGTTTAGTTATTTTTCTATAAATTACAGCCACTAAAGATCAAAGTTTTTCTTTCTGGAGAAACATTATTATTTTGTATAACTGTTATACAAATACACAAGTTCTACATGCAGAAGGATGTTAATTAAAAAATTAATTTTCTCGCTTTCCCTCATTCCCTTATTGCTTCCTCTCTCCCCCTTCTTCCCTCTTTAAGACATTCGTGAAACTGTCAATGTGTTTCTATCAAATTGTCTTTGACAATGTTTAGGTTTTTGCAGTCAGCTGAAGCTCAAATTAAGAGAGAATGGATTTACTCTTAAATTACTTCTGGCTTATGCAAGCCAGAAACAGTATCTGCACTATTTGACGTCATACAGGTGTGGGTTATCCAGACTGCAACGCGGTGTTATAGGATATGATTGCAATACATCCTCCTTGCCAAAACTCAGGGGAAGGTGCAAGAAATGCAAGTCCTCTTCATAACTTTTATTATTATTTTTTAAATCTTAACCAGAATTCAACTTAGAACAATAATTTTTTAGTTTCTGTGACTCATGCGTCTTCTATCTTCAATAGATTAGCTTCCCTATCTGGGATATATTTTTTCCATTATGTAAGTTTTTGTCTAGACACAGTGGTTCATAGAACAACATCCTAGTAAGGATGATTTATGAAATATGCAAGTTAGCAGAACAATCTGAATACTACATGGCCCCAAATGGTATCATCTATTAGGCAAATTAGCGATTTAGCTGAATAAGAAAAATAAGGAAAAAAGAGCAAAAAAAATTCGTATGTTATTATTTTTCAAAACAAAACAAAACAAAAGGCTAGATCCTGTAAGTAAGGTAGTCATTTTCTATTTAGTTAAAAACCCCTGCAAGATAGTCAAAGTTGAAGGAATTTTTGAAGGAATTTTTCCCCAGCTTCACCTTAGTTGCATACTTACTGGTAAGTTTCCCTATTTAGATGAAAAATTCTCTTTGTCAGGAATACAAACACTGGTCTTCATTTTCATGGTCTAGTATAAATAAGCCAGTTCTTAATATCTTTTGCTGTAGTTTGTGATTTTTTTCTTTTCCAAAGTGAGTATTATCCAATGTTTAACTGATTTTCTGATGGAAGTTACTGTCTAAACCAAAAATATTTCCTGGTTTGTTTCAAAAATTTAGTGAGAATAGGTATTGCACTAACTGCAGTGAATACTTATTACAGTTACTCAGCTACTTATTTGTTTAGTTTACTTCCATAAAAGTACAGGTTTTGTAATCCTTGTGAATGTCAAAAAGACACACAAATACACTTAAGTTATGGATGCAAGTTAGAAATGCTAAACACTTAGAAAACAGAGTATACTATGGAATAGTTCCTGTCATATATGTGGCCATCAAGTGGACTTCAAAAATAACCATTTCGCCAAATTATCTTTTATACCTCACCTGGGGGTTTTTTTGTTTGTTTTGTGGTTGCGTTTTCTTAATCTTATAGTGATCCTAGCAACCTAATCATCCAAGATTTGGTGGATGGATGGATGGATGGATGGATGGGTGGATGTTAAAAGAGTTTCACAAATCATGATCAGATTTCATGTACTATTTTGTTAGGAAAACTATTCTTTTTCTCAATAAACATTAAGCAACCAACTAAATGACAAGTTATTGGGAGATACAATGACATATATGCACTATCAATTCTAGAAACTTCTCTGACAAAAACTAGTGTATTTTTGTCTTATATTACAACTATTTAACATCTTGATTAAATTAAACATGAAATACAACACACGTGTCCTTAATATACATAGTCTGGTTCTGAGGCTCTGTTTCATAAACTAGCTTTCTCCTGAGATGTATCCATTTAGGTCATGAATAGATAGAGATTAACTGGGGATTTTTCTGAGGTTAATTCATTCAGTAGAAACCCCCAGATATTCAGCTTCATGATTCTGGCATGCTTTGTAGCCAAAGTTTTCCTTTCTAAGTGGTCTTATGAAAGGCTGAGAGCCAGAATTTATCATGGCTCCATTTAAACAATTCAAAATCACAAAATGAAGTTTGTAAGCAGAATACACACTAGAAAGCTGCAATGAAGGAAAGTGAATTCACATCATTCAGAGATCTATGATTTGGACAAGAGAGAGAAAAAAAAATACAGCAGGAAAAATATCTTTCCTTCTATTGTTTCAGAGCAGTTTTTTCTCCTTAGGCTGCCTCAGGCTACCAATTCTGCCTGCCAATACATTGCTGGTTTATCCCATATTCTTTTTTAAGAGCAGTTTCGTCCTTCTTGTCTGGTTTTCACTTTCCTATTAGCAGGAACAGGAGAAGCAAAACCAAGCAAAAACCAAACCCTAAAGAAGTATACATATAAATTGGCTCAGAAAATAAAATAAAACAAAATAAAACCCATGTAGAAAGTCATAACATTAAAACCCCAAAACACTGCTTACAAAATGAGACAACATGACAAACAGAAGTCACTGAACTTAAATATATTTATCATCCCTGGGAAAGCAAAGTTGTACAGCAGCAGTGCCTTTTGGAAATTCTTATTTTTGGAAAACATAGTGATATTTTCATTTTAAATGGTTACCTTATCCTGAACTGGACATCCAAGACTAGAGAAGTACATGCTCCTACAATTTTAACTAGAGAATCAGACAAAGTCATAAGAAATCATTTTTCCTACTGCTGAGGCCCACTAAGTTACCCTTTACATAGGTCAAGTTAAGCATGCAATTGGATTTTTCAGAATATGGGAGTAGCTGAATAATTCCATTTTAAGGATATAAGCAATAGTATAATTTATTATACATTTCTGAAAAGCTCAGATTTCAATGCTCTTGTGGCAGGCATTTGAATGTTTAGTGTTGGAGCAGATGGAACATTTTACATCAAGGCTTTAATTCTCAATCCAAAAAGCATTGCTTTTGCTCCTGGTCAAAGGTGAATTTATTCCCTCTGCTAGCTCTGTCCTAAGGCTTTCCTTAGGCAGGCTCTGTCAACTGTGCTATGCTTCTGCCAAATTACGTGATGATTTTGTCATGTGGGCTAATATTCCCCAGTGATTCAGTTTTAATCAAATGCATAAAAGCGAAGCATTGTTGAACAGCACAGTAACAAAAACAACTGCTTTAGAGAGATATGAAAGAAGTATGTTTGGGTTTTAAAACTTGTGCACACACAAATGTCAAAACCCTGCCACACCTCAGAAAGGCTCTGCAAAGCAGTTACTACAGACAGTAATTCACACTCATAACTAACTTTAAATCTGTAACATTTCTCGTTGTAATGATAGGAAATATTCTTCATATTGGAATTTATACTTTGGAGCAAGGGATTCAGTTCAGTATGAGTAAATTTTAGGGGTGTTATGTCATACATACTCCAACAGTGTCCAACTATCTTAGCAGAACTCTACAGTAACTAGATTAATAACCTATACAAATTTCAGGATAAGCTTTTAAAAGTCAGTGACAGTGGCAAGAGATGGCTCAGGCCACAGATGTAAGCTTCTGCTGAGGGATCCAGATCCTGAAGGTTTTGCAATATATTAATATTATACAGTAATGAAGATGTTATAACCAGCTATCTCACTGACCACATGTATATACTTATTTTGTGCTGTACTATAGAAGTGCCTGTGACAGTTGTGTAGGAATAGTGTCTTTTCCTTTATAGAGAATCAGAACAGAACAGAACAGAACAGAACAGAACAGAACAGAAAAGAGAAAAGAAAAGAAAAGAAAAGAGAAAAGAAAAGAAAAGAAAAGAAAAGAAAAGAAAAGAAAAGAAAAGAAAAGAAAAGAAAAGAAAAGAAAAGAAAAGAAAAGAAAAGAAAAGAAAAGAAAAAAGAAAAGAATTAACATACAAGAATTCAAAGACTATGTCTAGGTTAGCAGATGGTTTATGGATGGATAGTGGCAACCCTGTAGAGAGAAACAGTCGATGCTGACAACACGTGTCCATAATATACACCTTTCAAGGCTTTTCATTTCAGATTAGCTCGAGTCTGGCCCTATGGACTGAATGCCCATTTGCAGCTGGAGTACATTAGTTACACTCCTGGAGTGTGCTAAATCTTCCAAATCTGAATCTTAGTTTCATCTGAAAGGAATCAAGTTGAGGCACTGCAAAAGCTCCACATGATGTGAACCAAAGCACAATAAGAAAGAAAGAAAAATATGAACTTTAAAAGCATGGTCTTGATTCAAACTAACACACTAACAAAGATGCACCCTGAAAATATGCATACATACCTCAGCCCACACGTATATGCACATAAAAAACATATATGTATTACTAACATAAATAAAAAAGTGTTTCTAGCACAAACTGGTGGATATCATTTATCTGTTTTCTTCATGAGTTCATTTTCTTTGCTTACTACAAACCAGGATAGCTCTATCATCAGGATTAATTTGCCCTCTATTTTTTCTAAACTTCAGTCTAATTAAATTTTAAAATCTTTCAATGAGCCTTAACATACAATTTTTTCCTCCATAGAAATTTGACCTCAGAATAGTGATTCAATAATTTGAAACTAGTTAAAATTGTTCACTAGCATGAAATTCTGAATACTGAATTAGATGTCGCACATACTTGTAAAATGAATGTTGCATATTAAACACGTTGGTGTTCTGTAATACCACATAGCTTATCAGGGAAACTGTGTACATTTAGCTTACAGTCTTGCCAAATACACCAGTTGATTTGCCTTGACAAAACTTTCTCCATGTAAATAACAAGTGTGTTTTATTTCTCAGCAAAATTAACTTTAACTCATGACTCTTTGATGCTACAAGAACAAACTCAAAGATGAACATGTGAAAATACTGGTTTAGAAACAAGAAAGTACTGACCCACAAAACATTTTAGTATGACTGAAAAGACTGAGAAGCATAATTTTTCTTGTATAAGGATAAGGGAAAAAAAAGGCCTTGTCTATTCAGTCATTCATGCTCACTACAGCAAAGTTAGAAGACAGAATTTAGAGAGACTTAATGCTCAGTATTCAAGATTTCTATGTTAGTTTAGAACACCCTATGCTCAATTACAACCAGCAGATATTTGGATTCTTTTTTTAAACTCTGGTTTGTTACTCATTTCCCAAAAGACAGTTTCAATATGCACCTATAGCACTTCCTAACTAAAAAGTACTATATTCCTAAGTGTGCACTATTGCTTAGGGTTTTACATAGCACAACTGTGAACACATCTCCTTTGCTTTACATTTATGCACACTGAACAGTGTATGCTCAGTACATACAGGACTGTACACTGAAGAATAATGTAATTGCACTGTGCTACAGTAGGTACTCCAGAAAATACCTTCTTCCCAAAACCTGCAGCATGTAACCACTTTTTATAGAAAGCAATGTGGTTTATCCCTAAGGAGTTCAGTTGGCCGATGCAGAATAAGACCATGCCATGTTAGGATGTCTTCATTGTGTAAGTATCCCAGAAAAATCAGGACCTGGCTTTAAATTCTCTGCTACACTGCTACTTTAAAAAAACCCTCCTATTTCTGTCTGTATGTATAGATTGTGTCTACCACAGTAGTACTTATGTATGTATCCCATTTATATTGCAGTAGCTGAATATTTTAGACACTTAGATGCTCTGATATTTCAGATGCTCAGAATCATCTGATGTTTACAGTAATTAATGACATGTGGGATATGGTGATAGGGTAACCACCAGCTTCAAAAAGCTCCTGTCCACGGTACAAGTTCACAAGTCTTTTCAGCTGACAGCACTGTTGGGAATGAAGGCAGTTGGTTTTAACATGGAAAATGTTTTCCATGGAGTTCTGAATGAAGAATTGCACTGAAAATGCATTTTTTATGTATATCAAAGAAGTATAACAATGACAAAAGCTAACATTTAAAATGCAAAACAGCTAGTGTTGTGTGACACCATGTGAGATATATCTCAAAGTCTTAAGGTTGACTAATTGAATTGCCATTGATAAGATGTCACTTAAAGAGACATCTCTGCAGTGAAACGTGGGTTTGCTGTAAATGACCTGTCATTAGAGCCATGGGTAATGTCCGTGTCCAGACTGAAAAATATTGTAGCTCCCAGCAATATGCTCAGTAGGAGTTAAAACAGCAAGAATGGTAAGAAGTCGGTGTATGTGAACCACCAGAGAATTATGCCTCGGGTGCTACGTTAATTTACTTGTTGGCATACATTAATTGAAACCAATCAATAAAGCTGGTGGTACAACAGAGGAAATGCAAAAGAAGTAATCGATTGCCACACTTACTCATTTTAAACTTGGAAAACAGGAATAATTTAGTCCAAGATTTTTCATTTCTGTCAATACAGATAATGGGATTATTTACTTATTTTCTATTCTTTCAGCACTAATTATAATAACTATGATGTCTTTCAACAGCCCTCATGTAGACCCCAGTATTCTGATTAGCAGCTGTTACCTTGCATATAATGGGAGTGACTTCTTTCAACTGAGAAGTTAGAAAATATAGCGGTTTACTACTACAAATAGTGCTAATCATTTTGTCGCACTGAAATCAATTAGATATTTTAATAATCATAAATTTGCGGTCAATTTTTTTTTCCATTTATGGTATAGTAGCTTTTAAAATTTTTCATTCTCAAAGGTAAACAGTTCAAAGTAATTGTCTAAGAAGCACATAAAGAGCTGATACTGTTCTTTTGAATTTTTTGCATTGAATTTGCTTAATATGTTCATTCTGTATGTCCAGTGTTGACTGGTACGGCTTTTAATTTTTAGTCTAGGTTGTTGGGGTTTTTCTCTTTTTTTGGGGCCTTTTTTTAAAACATCTACCAGAGAGCTTTTGCATCTTCATTAGCTGTTGTCTTATTTATTACAACTGTTTCTGTGAGCTCCACCAGTCAGTTCTCAAGACCACACCACCTGAAAAAAAAAAAAAAAAAGATCCACTTCTTCACATGTGGAGAAATGCACTCACAATTATCACCCTCATTTCATGAAAACTGTTCGTCCTTACTGATCTTCTGTTCCCAGAGAGATCAATTAAAATCAGCTCACTGTTATTCATAACTGCTTTGCACAAGGAATGGGCATTTACATCACGGTAAACATGGTGCCATACACACTATCATTATGTCTTTGGTGGCATTGAGTTTTCTCAAAATTCATCCAGAAATGAACGAAATCTAAAAATTTAGCCTCTGTCAAATAAGGAACATTTCCTTCTACATTTGTAGTAGTATTACTTTCCTACTGATCATGCTTAAAGGCATATTTTTTCTCACTAGTATGTCTTCTTTTTTCATGGTCTGTTAAACTCCGTGTAATAGTGCTAAATTCAACCTCAAGACAAAGAACTGGATCTGCAACTGCTGTCCTTTGGTGCAGCTTCCTTAAAACCATGTACTTCTACAGATTCGTATCAGGTGTGATGCTGGCAAGCTGACTGTAACATTGTTTTCCTGGTTTTGGGGAGGTGTGGGCGAGGCAAAAGATGCTATATTAAAAAAAAGGACAAACTTGCAGATACTGATTACTGGGCAGGATGCTCATTAGGAGGTTGTCCACACCTGGCAGATTTTTCCCACACTGATGATGTGTTTTGCTTGTAAGTAAAGCGAACCATCCAGTTACAATTTCAGTGTACGTATACTCGTCTTCAGGCTGTGGTTCTAAAACATCAGTTCTAAAGGATTATTTTCTACTGCAGTCTAACTACTTTTGATTCTTAGAAAAAAAATTTAAAAGATTAAACCAACTATTATCTTTTTGTTAAAGATACCATAACCATGGAGATGTTACTTTTACCAAAGATTGGTAGTATAGGTGAGTACTAGAAGTGTATACAGTGAGGGTTTGCTAATGGTGGTGCTGTTACTTGACAAGCCTGAAAGCGAAATAGTAATTTACAACTAATGGGAAAGCCAATTTTCTGTGAACTCAAGTAAGTTTAATGCAGGCCTTTTGAATTACCTCTCAGTTGCTAATGTGGCAGAGAAGAGTTGTGAAACACTGAGCAACACTATCAAACTCGCTTAGGCCCTTTTCCATGACAATGCTGTACAACAATATGGTATTATGGATTATACATTTTTCAACAGGAGTTCTCCAGCCAAAGATTAATGCAGTTCCCAGAAAGGAGAAAGTCCTGGGTGCCAATTACTATGCAATGTGTGAGACTGAATCCAAGGACTGAATCCCAGGTAGCTGCTACAGGAATTAAACCGAAGAGTTAGGTTGAAGCTCATTTACCATCTCTCATATTCTCTAAATCTTATTCACAATTAACAATTTCAATTGTTTGAAGTAGTTTGAGCCTTTCAGTTTGAAGCCTGGAAGGAACAATACTGAAATCTTCAGTCATAAGATAGTTAGAATTGAAATATATGAATATATGGACCATAATTATAGAAGTGGAAGTGTATACTTCCAACACAAAGTTTACCAATCTTTTTTTTGTTTTAAACACTGGTAAAAGAAAAGGCTCTATGGCAGGCAAAAGAAATGTAATATTCTACATCAGACTGCTCCAAGTTTCTGCCATTTTTTTTGCATTTACAAAGCAGAATTCAGAGCCAGCTATTAAATATACCTATTAAAGTGAAAAATCACCTTTATGCATTTTGCACTACTCATTTAAGATACTAACAATGAATGATAACAGCTAAAGACATTCTAATTCTCCTTTTTTGCAGTGATAAAGGCTAAATACTTCACATTTTATTCAGTCCCACATAGCTGATCAACTTCCAAAGTAAAATTGTTTCATATAATTTCTTTTCTTGGAATAGAGGGGTTTAGTAGTTGAATTCGTCAGGGACAGAGCAAGAGCCAACTTAAGGATTTGTTTCATGACAGTAAATCTAGGGAATGCTCTCACATTTTCAGGAACTACTATTGATAGTGACTACACCCTATTTTATTTTTTTTTTTCTCTCTCCTTTGAAAATTACACAGCTCAGCTTCTTCTGGAAAGTGTTATAGGTGGACCCTGTGGGTGACTGCAATGAATAACTTGTGCTGTGAAGCCTCCCTTCCTACAGATTTCGGTCCTAAATCCCTTCTCCAGTTCTATTACAATAAACCATTACAATTCATTCCTCTTCCTTCCAGTCACAGTGGAAAACAGTGCACATCATCACATCAACTCCACATTTCCCAATTTCCCACCAAGCGCATGCCAAAGTCACTCAGAGGGACAAACTAGGAAAGGATCTGGGACTGATCTGGAGCAGCTCGTTTCTCATTAGCCAGCCAAGTACACACTGATCAATCATTCAGCCAGACTAACAGAATAGATAAATATTGTAGTAATGTGGACATTAATTTGGGTCTCTCCTCCTCCTCTACTTGTAGGAACTTGGACATCTTTGAGACCTCAATCTCTCTAGCAAATTTAACTGAATAGTTGGATAGCAGATTCCAAGATTAGCTATAAACAGAGAATGACTGTCATTGTACTTGATCAAGTTTTTCTTCTTCACTTGTTTGAAGCATGTGAAAAGAGGACAATGTAAAATTATTCCAATTACAGGCACTTGACCCCCCGTATGTTGGCCAACACCACTGTGAAATCTAGCATGAGTAACAGTGTGACTGAGAGTCATTTGTATTGTATTGCCCTCCTCTCAAACAAGTTTTATCTTAAAGAATATGGCTTTATGAAATATGCATTCAATAAAATAACTTTGCAAAGAAGCAAGCAAAATCTATCCGACTCTGAGCTGTTAAGTGTCCTAAGATAAACAACAATGAAAGAACAGATTTCTTATCAAATAAGAGACAGAATGGACAGGCAAGGGACTAAGGAATAATAATATTATTAAAGGCTTACTGCAGCAGCACTTGTCCAAGCTACCCCTGCTAAAAAAAAAAAAATCCATTAGCAGCTTTGCAAAGAAATTAAGGCAGCCAGAATTTATCCAGAGTACTTCAGCTGTATTATTAATTTGTCTTTTAATATACAATAATGATTGAAATCTCACTTGGGAGGGAAAAAAAACCACCTATAAGAAAGTATGCTGTCTCTGTAGGACATATAGTACTTGAATATCCTCAGCGTAATGTTTGAAGTTTACATTCAAAGATTCACTTTTAAAGCATCGTATAAATGACTTCACAGTTTAATTAAAGGCTTATAAGCTTTATTGAATGGACTCTTCAGCATGTTCTGTTTACCAGCTTATGACTACAAAGACATTATTTAGGGAATATTAACCTCAATCTTTCATTTGAATCAAAACTTACAATTTTTAACTTTTAAAAGTAAGTTATCTTCCACATAAAATTACAAACAAAAAGTAGATTTCAAACACAATGTAAAATAACTGCCTATCAATCTTCCCTACCAGACCTTCCATGTTCATACTATCTTAGCCTGCAGATCCAATTATCCTCCAACATTTGCTGCTCAACCATGCTGAGATTATTCACCAGCCCTCCAGTTAGACTGTAATAAAAGGTCTGTAGGTGCATTTACACTCAGAGAAATAAGGTATAAATGCTAGCATTGCAGTCATCTCTTTTTCAGTTACATGCACAGCCATAAACAGTGCAGTAATGAATCAGACTATTTCCAGCTACTTTATCCATTCATTTGCATGATATTTGGATTTGCAATTTTCAAAAAAATCTAGGTGCAGCATACCTTGAAGATGACACAATTCTTGACCCAAAGGCCTTACAAATCAAAGTACTAATATCACATGGAATATATTTCCTCCTGTGCCCAGATAGCCAAAGTGTGGCTCCAATGTGAATATGTGATTATCCCCTGTAAAGGCAATCTCAGCTCCCTCTCACTATTTTTTTTAAGCTTGACATTTTAAGAAAGTAATCATACATACTGAAACTGCATTGACCTCTAAGATTACGTTCTGCACAAAATTTGGCAGACTTTCTGCTTCTCAGCAAAAAAATTAACAGCAGATTAAAGATAAAATGATTTCTGATATTCAAGTCTTTATGGTCTTTGCTCACTGCAGTTGTTGTACATCACGACAAAACAAAACCTTTCTGCCACAGGACATTGGTATATGTTGCCAAAAATGTCAGAAGCACAGTTTTCATCCCAAAGCTGCAAGTACTTGAACTGCAGGAGTCATTTCATTAGGTGACAGCTGCAATAAACTGTTCTTTCTCTATGTGGAGAAGCTACTGGTGGGAGGTACAATTCACACAGGCATACTCCATAAATCTCATACCACTTAAAGAAAAATATACTTAAGAAAACATTTACAAAGTACTGTGCAATATCTTTTCATTTATCACCCTTACTTTCTTAGTGTATTCATGCCTTAACATTTTGTAATTCAAAAGCTCACAATAGACTTTAAAGACATGGGCAAAATTCATAAAAATTCAAAGTTTTTCTTCCCCTTTGTACTTTTTCTGCTGATCTAGAGAATCTAGGTCCTTGGTGTTCCTTGATGATCTATTTCTAGTGAATATATTCCTATTGACCTAGAGAAAACAAAATTAGGTTCTTTAGCTACAGGTTGAAACCATGATGATGGTGTTTATTTACTCTGTTACTGCTGTGTAAGGTAATATAAAATTGTAACTTGATATGTAACTAGCTGAAAAAGACACCAATACACTTCAAAACCATATGGTATTAGTAAAATACAGTGTATCATTGAACTGCATTAACATACATACACATTTTTGAGCCTTCAATGCTGTGATAACCTTTAGTTTCCAATGAAGGTGGTGGGAGTAGACTTCAGTGTCACAAATGAGCGTTTGGCAGCCATCACTGAGCCATGCAAGTAATAGGCCTTCAGCTTTACCTTTTCAAATTGTTTCTGTATTATTAAAACATTTTTCATGGAAAACATTGAAAATCGTTGCTGGGTAATAATGCAACTGTACACCCAGCTTTGTTTTTTTCTTTAAATGCATATCACATTCTATACCTGAACCCAAGACAGGTGTATAATCTCCATTCTCATAGCAAACCTCCTCTATTCTTCATCAGTAGCCTATTGCTATACAAACAGAAATGTTATGTTTGAACAAAAATTACATTAATAGAAAGATGGATTATGTAATGTTTGATATTGCATTTCCTGGACTATTTTTTAATTTGTGGTTTGGCTTTTTTTTTTTTAATTACACAGCATTTTCTCCCTAAGAGTCCTTCTCTAGCTTCATTTCACATTTCAGTAGCACAAAGTTTTTAGCTTCACTTCAAAAGCACAAAATTTTTATTTGCCTTTTTTTTTTTTTTAATCTGGAACAGACCACGCTGAAGAGGATTGGTATGGGCATTTCATTTCTGAACTACAGTCATTACACCTTAGATGATTAGTACAAACCAATTAAAAAACTACTACTGTTTGAAGCAAAGTTTTGGAGAAGGGTGCCACATCTCTGCTAGAGACACATAATTAGCTGTCACACACCCAGAACACTCCCTAGCACCAAGGACTCTCAAAGGCAAAGCAGGGCGAAACAGGCACCTTAGTCCTGCACTCCAGCAATGGCTCCAGCCAGTGGGTGGTCCAGATGGAGCAGCATTCAAGTGGTTTTAGCTGCCTGTAGAAGCAGTCTTTATCCATTCAGTTTTCTGAGCCATTTTAAGAAGTTATGGAGAAGAAGAAACATACATTGCCAAGCTTCCATTTTTCCATTACTTTTCTCCAGAATTACTCATGAGAAGAGTATCTGTTCCACTAGAGGGAGGAGCAGACTCAGGAACTGAATTTCCAACTAGTATTCCAGTGCCACCTGCAATAACAGCCTTATTCCTATGTGAAGGATGGTCTGTTGTCACAAAGAGCTGAAAAGGCAAAATGGAACATGAAGGTCCACTTATGCAGAAAAATTTTATAACAACAACAAAACCATCAAAAAAGAAAAGGAAGAATCTCACCTGAGGTACCTTTAAATTTCTGGGTTTGTTTCTGTTTTTCCTGAAAATGGGATGTGGTTTTAGTTACAAATCATGTCTTTCATATTATATTTAGATTTCTAGATCATGCTTTCCTTTGACTTTGGGATAAAACTACCTGGAACAGAGCAGCAATTTGTAGCTTATTGCCTCTCTTGTAAAGGGCTTCACATAGATGTGTTTTTTCATGTACTCTGTCTTAATGCTTCTTATTGCTAAGATTTCATAACATGATACTATCTTCATCTGAAAACAGGTATATTTAAGAACTCACAGATTATGAATACCTTGTAAAGTACGAAGATATTCATATTTCTAATTCCAGTATTTTTCCCTGAAATATATTTGAGATAGAACAGACCTAGAGATTGCAAAGGTTCAATTTTTCCCTAGGAAAACTCAAGAACTACAAAGCCCCCACGTCAGAGTTTCTCTATGTGCACCTGCATATAACTATATGGCAACTCACTATAATGGAAAGATTAAGGCCATTCACTACTGAAACTATTTTCAGTGACTTTGGTTGGGACAAGTCCCATGATTAGTTATTGCAGCGCAAAGGAAACAGGCTCATTAGAACAGCTGTTACCTTATGCAGACGAGCAAGGCTACAAGGAGACATGGCTTTAGTCTAGCCTATCCATCTCACCTGCCAGAGAAAAGCTGTACCAGAAAAGGAGGACTTTTATGGAAGAGCTGGAGCCTGGCATGCGTTCCTCTTCCCTTCACCCTCTGAAACAGTGGGCAGATTGATGTACAATCTCCCCTTTAGGGCACTCTGTGATGGCGTCCATGCAAGTGAGTTCTATACTGTGCTAAGCACAGTAGCACATTACTGCCTTCTGGTTGGGTTTGACTAGCAGCTATCACATTTGAATCTTCTCCCTGATGACTGAGACAGTCTTAAAACAAACAAACTCCCTCTGTGTTGTAATCAGTCTAGACAAGACTCCCTCAAAGAGGAGTGCTGTATTTGGAGAGGAAGGTACAGTTAAATGTTAGTTCCTAACTCCTTCAGCAATTGGTTTCATAATGCTTTAGCATATACCCCAAGAAAGTCCTGTTTTTTACAGAGGTTGCACTTTAATTTTTACTGTAGCACATTCCATCAGGCCAGAAAGACTGAGACATTATAAAGAGAGCTTGAAAAACTTCTGGCCGTCCTAGGCCAAAGATATTAACCTCCCTGGATATTAAGAGAGAAGCCTTGAACTTGATGGGATGCAGGGAGTAGGGTCAATATGGTTATGGTAGCCCCAGCAGGAAATGTGCTGCATGATTTTATATTGCCTAGTGTTTTCTAAATATTTAGGCTTTCATGTTTCTCATTACTGTAGCTCAGCCAAGAATCAATGAAAAGCTGAGTACCTGCGGTCAGCTGAAATTTTCCTGCCTTCCCAGAGGTGTGTGAGGGTTTGAACCATTCTCTCAAGCAACATGTTATCTTTTAGTCAGAATAAGACCAGAAAGAGTTTTACTGTCATCCATGATAATCTTAGCAGAACAGGGCAGTACCATCTTGTACCAAACTGCAAGAAATATTTAGTGGTTGCCTTTATTACAGGTTATTCCTGACATCAGGATAAGAAGACGTGTAGTCTGAGATTAGAAATGCACCATACATTCATATAGAGGTGTGTGAGAAGAAATCTGAATTATTCCTCTATTCCTAAAGTATACCAATTCCCCTTTGGAATGTCTTGATCTGCGATGATAAGCAGATGAGCAGAAAAGCTGTAGGATCCACAATTGGTTCCTGTTGTCAGAGAAAAAACATTCTGAATAATATCATCCACCTACGGCTGGGCTCTCTCTGGATCAATGCAAGGTTAAGGCCACTGCCTCTTTTGATCTCTGCTGATTAGCACAGAACTTGCGGTCTCATTAGTCAAAGCTGGGTGATGCTAGGCATATAGGGTACTTTAGCAACAGTAGATTATGAACTACGTAGCCTTCCCAAAAGTATCACACACTGAAATTGATGTATTTTGCTTTACAGTATTCTGCATACCTTGGCATAGATCAAGATCAGTTTCACCTGGTTTCATTTTTACAGTGCTGCTTATTGCTGCAAGTTGCATAAAGGGAAATCATTTCATTGCCATGAAATCAATGGGAATAGGTACAAAAGAATTATTGTATTTGCACTTAAAGCTATTTATTGAGTGAAACAAATACACACGCATTATGACTTGTCCTAAAATAACTAAGGAGGGGCTGCTAAGGTTTTCCATCAGGGAAAAATCAGGGACCTGCTTTGAGCCCACAGGCAAATTAGGCACTTTTCCCATACAAATATATGTCTGTGACCTCAGGTAATAAACAAGGCATTTACTGTAATGACAGTAGAAATCTAGTCTAGCAGATTTAGGATAACCATTCTTGAAAAACAGGTTGCAGTATTTAAAGTAACAATATTTAAAATAATTTTTTTACAGAAATACATTAACTGCGAACTATGTTGTCAATGTGAATGGACAGTTGCATAGTTGCACATTGACTCTTTCACACATGACATCAAGGAATGATATTGAGAAAGGAGTTATGGGCCCCAGAAAAAATCATTCAGACCACCTACTTCAAACTTCTCCTACCAAAGATTTTGGGAGAATTATTACTTATTGGGAAAAGCTCACAATCAGGATGGTTGCTCATATTACGGACATAATGTGATAATAATAATAAAAAAATAAATAATAAAAAAAAGAAATCACAGATTGGCAATTTACATGCAAACACAAGCAAAAATATTTTAATTACATAAGCTACTGACAGAAACACAATACTCCCCTCCAATCAAGTAAGGCTGAATGTAGATGATGTGTAGGTATGGCAAGGCATGAAAATGCCTGTCCTTCTCTTAGCCTTTTATGCTTAGTACATTTTAGTATTTGTTACCAGAACTTTTAAGATGAAAACACCTGCTATATCAAAACACTCAGAGCTAATCTTGTACCTTATACCTTACACATACATTTCAGGATTGAAAGTTTTGTATTTCTCAAGCTAAAATGTTATGGACAGAGCTCTGTTCATTTGATTAAAGTATTTTTTTTTTTAACTTTTTCAACTGAGAGAATGCTTCAAGGTATAGAAATACCACTTATTCTACACATTGTTCAGGAGCTAGGAAAGTAAAATCCTGGTTTGGGTAATGCATCAAAGACAACTCAAATGATGTAATAATCTTCATTCCACCACAACAGACCATGACCATAAAATTTTGGAAATTGTACTTTTTTCCCCCTCAGAACAGAAGAGGAATGCTTCTTGGTTTTGCTTGCCATCTAGTCGTTATCGTTATTTAAATATATATTTTTCATCTGTTGATCCTCTCCTTACTATGATTGCTTTCTGTAGTGAGATTTACTAATGCACAGAGGCAGTAAGCTGTGGGTTACTCCAAAATATATTTCAACAAACAAAGATAAAATTAACTTGCAGTGTCAAATCTACATGCAAGATGAAGCATATTTGGACCCTGTAATTCCTTCTGCCATACTTTCCATTCTCTCATTCCTCTCCTGTTTCACTCAGAGGAAGTGTTCCTATCTTTCCATAACAGAGCGTAGATAGTTCAAAAGTGTGCCTTGCTTTCATCCATATACAGCACACCCAATCTAAAAGAAATTATTGGAAACAGTTTTTTCAGTGCTTCATTTCAATACCATAGGCAGTCAGACTTGATTACAATACCATGATATAAGAAATAGCGATACACTTTAACTTTCTTTAGACCTTATGCGTGCAATATTTTCAATAGCAGCTTTTTTTCTTAATTTTAAAAACATTCAGAAGTGCTATTAGCCAAAAATACTTAGCTGCATCAGGGGCTTATCTGGGGACTGAAGTTGGCTTTATTTTATTCAAATACTTCAGTTAGAATTGTCTGCAGTCCCGTCTGCCTGTAGACAATTTGCTTAATCTTCGTGTTTAGTTTTTAACACAGAAAGGATTTTTTTTTTCAGTTGTCAGTTATGAAAATTTAAACATGGGTTCAAAGAGTCAAGTCATATCCCTAAATGCATTTATCACTAATAAAATTCTTGACACAACTGGGGTGGATTTGAGGCATAAACTTGCAGAATAATTTATCTGAGTCACAACTACCACTGGTGATAAATAAGAGTGAAAGAAAAGCATTTGACTTTCAGATATTGAGTTGGGTGTGGCAGGACTTGCAGTTAGAAAAAGTTCAGTAAATTTGGAAAGTTTTATAAGGAAATCAAAATGAGTTTACAACTCTTTTGTCCAGCTGTTCTTAGTAGAATGCTACTCTAAAATCTTTGTGTTCCTGGAAAAAGGGCAAGTTACAAACACTACCGCCATTTATTTAGATTTCCATATTAGCCAAGGGCAGCACCATATGCAGTGGATCTCCTCCTGTAGTTAGGTGAGCTGTTCTTAGATGTGTATTGTTTTGGAGGATCACTTTACCTCTCATGTTTAGTTTTTTGGTGCTTTCTAACACTAAATTCTTTTGAGTGTGGAAGTCTTAATGAAGACTGTAATGAAGTTCCTCAAGTCTTGTTTTTTCTAGAATGTACTGCAAGACACTAAAAAGTGTGATTACAGCAACTTAGCGCATGTATGCTCACAGCCAGTGTCTTGCATTAATAAAGTTTTTTCCGTTACCTTTCTACAGTTCCCTTTTAGAAAGAAAAGAGCTAGAAGAACAAAACAATAAAATAAACTGAGAATTTAATTGACTATTGTGTCTGAGGACAAACAGGGACATAAAATACTAGAAGCATCAAAGCATGATATATTAGATTGCGTATTCAAATACAGTTGGTTTTGAATATATATTCACCACTAGAGCAAAATTGTTAGTGTGACAAGTCACCATTGTTGGCAACTGAATCCTAGTTTACCGGATGAGTCAAATTCTTTCTTGCGCTATTTTTAGGAGTGGAACAGACTTATTGTCATGGGGAGTAACAAAGATACACACTGAAGTTCGTTCTTTGTGCCTCCCATGCAACTGTTTCTTCTCCCAAGCAGGGGCTCTGAGAGGGAAATCCAGAGCATGCAACAGAATTTATGCAGAATCATTTCCCCCAAGTTGAAGAAAATGATATAGAAAAAGCCACATTCTAATAGCTACTTAAGGTGTTTCTCTATTCAGCCTGAAAATTTCTCTGGAGAGATGGGGATGATGCAGAACTTCCTCAACTAGGGAACTTAGATTCACCCCACAGCAATACAAGAACAACATGAAAGGACTTTTGAACTCAGTGCCACTCCTTGGTTGGAAGGAAACCCTGTGCCCTGAGCAAGGTGAAGATCCAGGCAGCATGAACTACATTGCAAACCATGGCTACTTTACTTCAAAAGACTGAGGAGAAAGAGAAGGTATGATATACTGTGCAGGAATTGCTTCATGCAGCAGTAAGAGACCTCAATTCCAGCCACACTCTTGCCAGAAATTCAGGTCTCACCGCTCTTGTCTTCCCAGAATAGACACCGCCTCAGCCCTAGCTTAAATTATTCTATGTTGTGGTTCAAGGAAGCTTCAAGGAAGATGGGCAAGTGGCATCTTCCATCCCTACTGTGCCAGGCTGCAAGGAGAAAGGGATGACCCTTGGGCCCAAAACAGCATGTAAGAAAAGTCTGGCCTAGAAACTCGAGCACTTGGCTGAATATAAGACTCTCTGGGCTCTGGATGCTACTCCTTAGACCAACTTTGAATATTATAACCACATGGCATTTGTCTGAAGCCAGTTGTATTATAGAGAAGTCAGACCAGAATTAGCAGTATCTCCCCTAGGTTGGGGACAACCAGTAGGCTACCAAGTCACACTGCTGTTTCCTGCCAACTCATTTTCTCTCTCCTGCCACACTCATTGTGTTGGTATAAGGATCAACTTATGTGAACTCTGAGGAGCAAGAGAAGAGTTAAGTATGGAAAGAGGACAAATACACTCAATGTGTTCGCTACTGACAGAGGAGAAAGCTAAAGGACACTTGGCGAAATCAATTTACCATATGAAAACGTGAGAAATTCTCATGACTTGGCAGACCTAGAGCACAGGCCTAGAAATGGCTAAGGAAAGATGGATGATACAGGACTGGAAACAAACAAAGAAACAAAAATGCCCTTATGGAAGTTACACAGAGATGACCAGGGAAGGCAGGAGGACGGTACACACTTGGACCTCAAGATGGACAAGGACAGATTAATGACTGGAGAAGTTTGGAGGTCAGAGAGAGTTAATTGAGGCAAAGGATTGATGTGTTTGGCAGACTATAAATTGATGGTGGTAAGAGAGAACTGATGGGACTGATGATTAGAAGATGGATAGGGAATGAAAGATTTATGGACTGCGCAGTTTAGACAGATAGAATATTACAGGTGAAACACGGGATATCTGTTAAATCTCTTGTACGTTGGAGGAAATATTTCATTATGCCCCCCTGTGTGCTGGGTAAGGATTACTTGAGTTTTCTGAAACCTTATGGTGCTGCTACATGTTTAACTTACACACTCAAGGTATGTATACTTGCCTTACAATTCTTTCATGGGTTATAGGGGTTTTCATTTTCTCTGTCCTTTCTAGAGCTTTTTTTTTTTTTTTTTAAAGACTATCATATTATAATTGCAGAGAAGGACACACAAGGTTTCTCTTCATATTTCTATTGTGTGATGTATCACTTTGATAAGCCTAGAAATTTGAAATTGTCTAAGCTTTTCTTGAAGAGGCCATTTTCCCTATAATACAGGCAAATATGTGTGCAAATCCAGTCAAATTGGTTGAGTTATAGTATTATGGAACACAGAAAGAGATGGAAAAACCATGAGACCAAAGTCCTCCTGAACCTAGAACCAAGTGCTGAACCTGTAATTCCATAGGGCTTGACTAATACATGTAAAAATAAAGCGTTCACAAATATTGTTACCAAGAAACTTTAGTCTTGAGCTGCAATTATTCTAGTATTTTCCTCAATAGAAGGGTTCAACATATTTAAAGTTCCTGATCTTGTATGTTAACAAAGATGTAGCTAGGAAAGTAACAAGGACATACAGAAACATATTAGTACAAGGCCATATACTATGTATGTTAAAAAAACATGATAATTTGCATTTTAAGCCACAGAACAGGCTACCTGGAGAAGATATACAGGTGGACAAAGTAAAATTCAATCCCACTTTATTTAATTCCTCATCTCTTTCTTTCACAAACGCATGTTTGTAACCCCCGATGGATTAACACATTACACATATAACTTCTGTCACCTGTTACCTGGGAGTCCAGGTCAGCTCTAAGCAAAGCAACATTGCTAGATGTTTCTGATGGCACAGAACACACTTAAAAGGGCAAGTGCAAAATCTGGGCAAACAAAATCAGTTTCCCAATCATTTTCCTGTTTTGGCCTAAGGACTCCTTTGCTTGACAGGTGATTCCACCCCAGGAAGATCACAGCCCACGGAATTCTTCTCATGTAAAAGGTCTATAAATCCCTTCCTTCCCTCCACCTTCCTCCCTACCCCCCACTCACCCCCCCTTTTTTTTTTTTAAACACACCTACTGTTGAACTATACAAGTTTGCTAAATTTATACCTAGCCATATGCCACAACAAAGAAGTCAGTGAAATCCAGATGGAAGAAGAAAGACCTCTCTACTCTACTTTACACATGAGGAAAGTATATTGCATTTGCTCATCTGTATACATTAACATTTCCTATGGTTTCCTTAAAAAAAAAAATCTGAGTCTCCTGTGGCTAATACACTTTCCTCTATTGCTTAGGCTGAAGTTTAGATGCCCACATAGGCCTTGAAAAGTTACTTGAAGGAAATACTTTGTATATATAATGTCCATGTGCATTATGTTGCTTTTTGTGGTCCAAATCCAGTTACAGCAGAAGACAATATGAAAAGTCCATAAAGTGAAGAAAAAAAAAAAAATGTAAAACACAGGAATAGATGAAATAACATTAACAAAGGAAGGCCATAGAAGTCAAATATCCTTCCCTCTTGTTAAGAATTTAGTTCTCTTTAAAAACCTATTGGGACACTATGTCTAATAAACCTTTTGTTTACGCCTTGGTGAAGACACTTGCAGATACCTTGTCACAGAATTGGTAGAGTCTGCCTCATTTCTCCAACATTCAGCTGGTCAATATTCAATATTGAGGGTTCAATATTACCAAGGAAAGCAAAAGATAAGGATTGAAATTTCCTCTCACTGACTAAGAAATCAGTCAACAACCACCAAGCTGTTTCACATTGGCACAATGGCATCCTTTGTTTTTATGAGGATTCTTATGGAAATCAGTGCAGCTTCTGGACAAGTGTCTGTCATGGTACCAAAAATGCTTGCAGGAACCTGTTATTGTAGGGTCTTGGGACACAACCGCTATACAATTTGCAGAAGTTTGGCTGTGTTTGCTGAAAGACTGAAAAGCAACGAACTACTCTGAGAAGCACTAGAATCATTTTATTAGCTTTCTGCCTTCCTTCCTCGTCCCTAATCACCAAAACTTAGATATCTTTCCACACTCTTACAGCCTGTTTACACGCCCCTGGAATTTACAGCAGTGTAAGACGTAAGTAGAAAATACGCACGCGGACAAATGAAAAATGAATGAAGAAGCACACAGAAAAAAAGTCAGACGTGATGTTTGGAGATTAGCCTTATTACTCCATAATACAATAGGTCATTCTTAACCTGTTTTGTCTACAAGCTGCATCCAACAAAGGCTTTTTTTTCCTTTAATGAAGAAGAGTACGAACTTCAGTTTAATAAGAAGCCTTCTCAAATGCCAGTTATTGCCTATCAGTTGAACCTCAACACGTATCTTAGGCACAATGGTCTAGGATTAGACAACTGTCCCTTCTATCCGCACATCTGTGAAACACAGGTATGTCACAAAACATGCTTCCTCCCGCAAAAAATGCCTCTAGGGTTCTTCAGTGTACTCAGAATAATCAGCAACTTTAAAGATTTCCTTTTTCTAACTAAAATGTGAAAGACGAGCAAGGGAAATTAAAATGAAAACCACCTTAAGCCCATTTAAATCCATTTTTGAGTCATCGATCATTAATTAACCTTAACACATCCCAGAGAACACGAGGAAAAAAAAATAACCTACAACACTTTACAAAAAACACGGGTACTGATCGTGTTAAAGGTAAACTTCATTGCAGCCTAATTTTCGCATACGTAAGTGCTGTGCATTTCTCCCCCGTTTCTGTTTCTTTTTTTTTTTTTTCTTCCCCCCCCTTGAATAGCTTCACACTCAGGTGCGGCAACACTTCTGCTACCGGCCCTGCACAGAAAGAGCCGCTTGCGGCTGACCCTCCGCCGCGGCCGAAACGCGCGGGGAATTACCGAGGGGGCCGAGCGGAGCCTCCCGCCCCGCCCCGCGGCCGCGCACCCCCAGCGCCGCCCGCGACCCCGCGGCGGGGGGGGGCCGGGTCCCCTCCGCCGCCGCCGCCGTCGGGCCGTGCCCAGCGCGGGGTGCGCTGCCCGCGCTGGGCCGGCCAGGGCGACGCGCCGGCCGCGCAGCGCCGAGCATCCTCCGCGGGGGCGCTGCCCCGCGGTGCGGGGGCGGTGCGGGTTTGCGGCACTGCAGCAGCAGGAGCAGCTGCTGCAGCGGAGCCGGAGACCTCCCTTCCTCCCCCTCCTCCCTCCTCCTCCTCCTCCTCCGCCGCGCAGGGGACCCTCCATTGTGCGGGGAGGCGGCCGCACACCCGCGGACTGCGGCCCCCCCCCCGGCGCCCCTGCGTAGAGGGCCGCTCCCCCCCGGCCAAGTGCTGGCGGGTGCGCTATCACAGCCCCCCGCCCGTGCTGCCGCTTTCCGTTTCTAAAGCTATTTATACACCTATAGACATATATACACACACATATATCCACGCATTGCCCCCCTGCCGCTGAATTTCGGTCTGCGCCGGCGGGGGAGAGGGGGGCTCTTCCCCCGGCAGAGCAGCTCCCCGGTGGCGGCATCCCCCCCCGCCTTGCCCCCCGCGAGAAGGGACAAGGTTATTGCAAGCGCGGCGAAAACAAAGCCGGCGCTTCGCGCCCCGGCCGGGGCCGGCGGGCTGCGGGGACCGACCCGCCAGAAGTTGCGGCGTGGATTCCCCCCCCCCGCCGCCCGCCCCTCCGCGGCCGCAGGCCCGCCCGACAGGCGCCCCGGGATCGGCCCGGTAAAGGGACGGGGTGCCGGCTGCGCGGCAGTAAAACTTCTTTGTTAATAACGAGCCAGCCGAAGAGTGGCAACGAAGAGGGGGGACGCCGTCCCGCGGAAACCCGGGCAACTTCGGGGACAATGAGCGCGCCGCCGGTACCCGCCGAGAAACTTGTCGCCCCGCTCCCCCCGCCCGCCCTCCGCCCCAGCTACTTTCGCGTCCCCCTCTCCCGCCGTGACCTCTCCCGGCGCCGCCGGGAAACTGTTGCCTCGCCCGGCGCCGGTGCCCGAGCGCGGCGGAGCGGGGAGCGGCCCCCCCCTCCCCGCGGCTGCCGGCCAGACGCTTGCACCGGCCGCTACTTCGGTAGTCGGGGGACTTGCTTACCCTCCGAGATCAGAAGGCTCTCAGAAAACTAGCGCTTCCATCATCCAGACGGTCCTTTGCAACTTTCCTTGCATGGAGCGAGAAGGTATCTAGACGTATTTGGGGGGGGGGGGGGCGCGCTTAAGACGACAAGCCGTTCAGGAGACTTTTGAATAGAAGGGGGATGAAACCGGATTTCTTCCCAGTATCAGGACCCTGGAAAATCAAATCCTTCTTCAGAAGAGAATTCTTTCAGAGCCGTTATCGGTATTACTATTAATGCGCAGCGCAGGAGGCATCGCATACAAATAGATCCGAGTAGCAGCGTCTATTGGTGGCGGCGGAGGGCCCCTGGGTCCTACTGCTCCGGCGCCGGGAAACTACAAAGCCGAGCAGCAGCGAGCGGCTCCGGAGAGGGCACGGTCTGGGGGGGCGAGGGGCCGAGGGGGGGCGGCTGCAGGGGCCCGCTCCCGGTTAATTGATTCGTTACCTCGGGTATTGTAATACGTGTTGCAACGTTTAAGCGAGAGAAAGCCACATTATAAACGGATGTCATGCAATCTCCCCTTTCATAGCTGCTCTTGCAGGGCTATTGTGCAGTCTGGTATGAGAAATGTGTCTGGTTTTTAAAAACAGGGCTTTATTTGTCTGCAGCTTTTTCTTCTTCTTTTCCTGCGCCGTCAAAATTATCCGTCACGTTCCCTAACAATTACGTAGTCACTTCGGTGATCAATTATTCATTGAATTTCACTTACCTATGCTTTTTCTTTCTCAACTTATGGATTTCCAAGGGCACATCTGCTCCTCTGTGCAAAGAGGGTAAACAAACATTCTTAAAAATTAAGCAACTTATTCCTAATTAAAAGAGAAAAAGTACAAAAGAAGTATCAGGGTAAGGTTTCTCCATTACGGAATACAAAGACGGCCGGTTTGCAATATTTAATATTATGGTCGGTATTGGATTTACGAAATCATTGGGCTGAAAGAAAATATCCCATTTGAAAATTCAGGCAGTGAAAAGAACAAAACACAGATGCAACATTTGTGTATTGACTGCTAAATGGAGAGTAAGCATGAGATAATGACGACATAGGTCAGCATAACTGAGAACTGAAAACAGTGTAAGCGTTTACATCTATATGCAAGAATATCACATGGAGCTAAACTTCCATTACTGTCTTGTGGATAATATACATTATATACTAAGCATACATCTAGATAATAAACATTAATAGGCTTAAAGCTGTAAGTATTTAATGAAGTCTTTTAAATAGTGTATGAAGATTATCTAGAAATAAAGCCTGCAATATACTGCAATGCATGATGCAGCTAAAGGTCTAAATGTGCCCACTTGTACTACATAGGAGAATGGAAATCAGTGACGAGGGGACGTTGTTCATAAGGTCCTGTGTTAGTGTGGCAAGGTCCCTACACTCTTGTTGGGAGCTACCAACGTAAATACAAATGTTATTACAAATTTTACAAATATTATTGAAAAGTCATGCGTACAGCATGAGGTTATTTGCCACTACCCCATTATTTCACCAGGTATATAGGTAGAAAGAGACAAAGTAAGTTTAAAACAAAACATGGAGGAAAAATAGTGTTTAAACAACTCTTGCACTCTCAGAACCAACTAGTAGCTGAATCATTCTTTGAATGAAATACTCTGCACACCTTGGAGGAGAGCAACAGAGAGAAGGGAATCAGCATTTTTGTGCATCAGTAGCCCCTGATGAGAAAGATACTACAGTATGAGTTCAAAATTGGGCCTTCAGTGCTGCATTTCAGACGTACCTTACAGCTTGCATCTTTAAGACTTTGCATCTTGTTGGAAGAAGATTCTAACTCTTTCTTCCTTGAATTCTGCTGCTGCTTTGGTTTGGGTATTTTATCCCTTAGATAACAAGTATCTCCCAAAACAGTAGCATTTCTGTTGTCAGAGGAGGTATACTAGAACAACTAATACAATTCTTCTATGAACACACTCTTCAGCTATCGCTGTAGTTACACATACACTTTTTTTCTTTTTAAATAGAAGAAATTTAAGTTTCAGTTATGTTACTTTGAAAACAGGTGACTATTGCCCTAGTAAATACAAGTCGTAAAGGAAGGTACTGTAGTTGTTCGCATTTTAGACCAAATTTTGTTTCACTGTTTTGTTTTTCTTTAGGTCTACTTAGGACAAAATATGCTTACCTGAGAGTTCAGGATATACCTCTCACCTCTTATAGCTTGTTACTTCCACGGACCTTACACTTGTTATCATAACCTTAAGGAGATTCCTGACAAACATCAGTTTAAAAGAGAACAGGCTCAGGCCTATTGTATTGAACAAAATAATGTAAAATCATTGGCATCATCTTCAAATTTAACAAAAATAGTAGATTAGTATAAGTGCAAATTAAGGAGGCAATAACCAACACCATTGCAATTAAGAAATTACCTTGTGAAGGAGTGAAATTGCCATGCCCATTGTAGACCCTACAGAGATCAATGAAATATGGCTGTCAAAGTGTTTTAATAGATAAATTGGGTGGGTGGTTAAACATCTGAGCGAAGATGATTACTTTGTAGTGAAACAAAACAAAGAGGAATAAATCACAAAGCTGCTCTATTACCACAATTAAAATGCAATTGCTTGATCAATTATCACTCTAGCTAATAGCTTGATGGAGGACAAGCAAATAAATAAAACATTACGCTAACCAAAGTTCTTTGAAGTATAATAATATCTGTATACATATATGTTCCTTATTTGTATGCATTTATGCCTAATACATATATAATGCATTGCGTAACATAAGCAAGGCTGTATATAATGTGTTTAGCTATTTATTTGTAGTATACAAGCAAATATCGATACATAATCACGATAATGCATGCAGTGGGTGAATGGCTAATGCATGTTTAGATTACTGGTATAATACATTTCAATGTTTTCTAGATCTCTGAGAACCTCCTTGTTTTACATACTTAGCAGTCAAAGGTGTTGTGGAATTGTTTCCCCTTAGAATAGTTTCCAAGGTCAGTACATGTGATGACACGTGTCTGTTTCCAACTTGCCCATGGAAAATGATGGCCACTTACTGGAGTTCATGTGGACATGGGGCATTTTAGGGCAGTAGTAAAGCAAACTGCGACTGTTGTATATCAGCATTACATTTGTATACCTAGTAATCAGCAAAGCGTGCATTCCTATATAGGAAGGTAAGTGGTAACATGTATGTTTGTATGAAATAAAATCTAGTGTATAATGGCAAATAACTTGTTCTCTGTTGTATGAGCACCCTGTGATAACCTGACCCAAAGTCAATAGCAATGAGCAGACTTGTCCCCTTGATCCAAAGTCCTGGTCAAATATAATACTTATTTCATCTATGGAAATATTCACATAGGATAGTTTGAATATGTAGGGAACAAACACTTTGTAATGATTAATCAGTCTGGAAAAAATTACATGTATTTATGTTCCCTAAGAGCAACACAGATTCTGTTAAAAGTTGAGTAACCTTTGAAAAAGGCTCGTGGTGAGCTTCAGTGAGCTTCTCAGGTACCAAAATGCAAATAAAGGGCAAGTAGTGCATTCACCCAGTTGTAGAGAGGTATGTCTAGAATTTCTTTTTAACATTTTAATGCTTTGTCTTATGCAAAAACATTACATGCATTTGGCAAACTTGTTTTGCCTTTCCCAGGGCAAGAGTAATTAGAAAACATATATAAAAGTTTGAACATATTTAAAGGCAGCAATGTATATGTTGTAAATATGTGGGCATTGCTGGAGTGTACTGATGAAACAGCAGAATTTGTGCTCTCACAAAAGTAGTATGAAGTCTCGCCAGATCTCTTGTGTCCTGTTATTCCCCCAACTGCAGGTAGCATCCAGATTAAATCACTTACGTACTTGCAGTTAATTTTCATCCTTGCTTATCTGTGTTTGGTAGTCTATTTGAAGAAAACTCTGAGAGACTACTGCCACTTCATCACTTCTGGATGGAAAGATTTAAAAAATGGGGACTCTTCCCTCTCTGCCATTCCCATTTATAAAAGCAAGAGATGCCTGCTGACTATCAGAAAGAACATACTGATGAAGGCAGAAATTCAATGTAGGGAACTTTTGCAAGGAAAACAGCAGTATGGTCTCTGAAGAACAACATCTGAGTGTGAAACTGGATTTTAAAGTTCTGCTAGAATGATGGGCTGGACCTTTCTCAAGTACCCTGTACTACCCAACATCCAGTACACCTAGTGATGAGTTGTCAGAAAATATAGCAAGGAAATAAAGGGAACGGAGAAAGGAAAATTAAGAAAGACTAAAATGAGACTTCAAAAAGGACTTGAAGAGAAACAGTACAAAACTACATACATACAAAAATTATACTATATTGAACAGAAACATTGCTCTGTAACTATGAGTAGACAATAGTAAAGAATATCAAGCTTTCTTATAATAGAAGTATAAGACAAAGGTAGGATTAAGTACTGATTTCATGCAACTCAAGCTGGCAGTTATCTTTGTTGCACTACATGAAGGAGTATAATTGAAGAGGAACAGTCATTCAGGACCCCATTCCTTTATGCAGTCATGTACCTAGTCCTCCATGCAATCATGTTATTCCAAAGCCCAAGATACTTTCAGTCTGATTGACAGCTGTTGTCAACAGGCAGGAATGGTTGCAGATCACAACTCAGGCTCTCAGCTGTTACCATTTTTTTCAGATACAGCTATTGGGCTTGCAGTTAGTACAGAGATGGGGTACTTTCAGTAGGCTGTTAACATTGCTTTGCCCATCCATATAGTCACAGTCATGGCTAAGAATATCTGAGACGAGAGACAGAGGAAAGCATTTTGGCTGAAACTCGGTTGTGAGAAGGCTGAGGAAATTCAGTTAACTAGAGGGGAACCTTTAGCTCTGTAAACATCCTCTGTAACCACAGCAGTGGTATCTGAAGGAGATTTGGGCCCCTGTGTGGTATGTATGCCTGGCCTCACTGCACAGGTAACATGAAGTCACTTTGTATATGCATAGCAGTGTGACTGCAAACCCGCTGCGCGTGTGCCACAGGTCTGATGCATCTGTCTGTGGGGCTTGTGTGTTCATGCTTTGAGATGGCCCTGGACCAAAGTCCACAATTTCAGGATCTGTGTTCTACTTTTTGCTCCTTGATTAACAAATTGCAGCAGGCCCGAAGAGTGCACTCTCATTTTGTTTTATGTGAAGACATGCAGACTTGAAGCACAGGAAAATGGGATTCCTACATTTTGGCAGAATGAGGGCTCTCTGTTCCTGCTTTTTGAATGTGGAGAAGAAATTCACTATTTGGATGTTTTCTACTGTAGTTCTGTAGTATTATCTTTTGAAATGTATTGTGCAATTAGAGACCTGACCATTGGATGGCCATTCTATATGCTGTATGCTTAGGTTTTTTTCAGAGCTTAATAATAAACAAGCAAACATATAAATAAATATATAAAACCCAAAGACTAACCCAGGTGCTATAGTGATGCATGCACAAAGACTGAAGGTTAAAGTGAGCTTGAAGAAATTGTGAAAAATGGGAAAGCAACGTATATCCACTTAGTGAGGGCTGCAGGAAAAAGATAATGTCAGGAAAAAGCTGAACGAGTTAGTGCTAGCCAAAGAGTGTAGAAGAGAATAAGAACTTCAGAAGTGTTTATCAGGGGAAGGTGAAGTGCCAGAGAGAAACTTTTCCTATTAGCAAATGAAGAAGAAAATGAAGATTGAAGAAAATTGATTCAGACACTGAAGTCTTTAATTTTCTGTATTCTTTTTCCTTCTGTTAAAGAAAACTAAAAGGTCATTCTGAAAATATTTCTGATGGAGCTTCTACCAAAAAGTAAAAAAGCATGCCTAAAAAAATTAAATCTATGGAAGATATCAGTTCTAGATTATATCACATTTGGTCTTAAGTGAGTCAACATAGGAAGATACAGTATCTTGAACTAGACCCACTGATGCAGCTGGGGAGCGGGAAGCTGAGCCTGGTGACCATACAAGCTCTTCAAGGCAGTTTGTCTCACATCCTTGGACCATAACAGCTACACCAACTTGACAACTTGCATTTTTGTTAGAAACGTGAACTTGGAAAACTGCTTTCTTGGTCATCAAGTCCAGCTTCCAATATTAGAGGAAACCCTGACAATTGTTCTCCAATTTAAAATATACTAAGGCAAGTTGAAATATGGAACTCTAATGGTGCAATTTTTTTTTACGGGATATAGATAATGCTGGTTTCAATATAAGCTGAAACAACAGCACAGAAAGCACATACAATATTCACTATAATGGTACAGGGCTTCAGGTGTACATAAGATTTTGAACTGCTGCAGACCTCTGAACCTCGGCACTAGGTTCTGCTGAGGGCAGGGAGTGCGTACCACAGCTAGGCATGGAGCAGCTGATACCTAATTTCTAGTCACTCAATCCTCTACAGGAGTATATGAATCTCCTGCTGCCACTGCTATCAAGCGAACGTGGTCCATCAGCAAAACTTGTACTCTTGCTGGAGCAGTAAGGGATACAAAAAGGGCTGCAACTCTAGCTATTCTCTCTCTGTTATTTGTATACTTACTAAGATGTGGTTACCTACGTGAGACACAGTTAACACAGAGTGAGCAGGCTGCATTGTTTGCACTGGTACACCTGTTAATCAATGATTTGTAAAGGATGACTCAGCCACACTTGATCGTATTTGAAAGGCCTCTAAGTGTGCATGGCAGAAGAGATTTTGTCAGGAACTCAATACAATGCTTCAAAAAGTTGGTGAAGTGAGTATTGTGTGGATGAACCAAGGAGCTAGAATACAAAGTAATTATGTCAGTAAGTTTACTGCAGGGTATAAAATAAAGTCCTATCTCATTTTGTACCTCTGTTGTTCAGAAGTAGAAAAAGAACAGGAAGTTTTTCATTAAAACTATGATAAATTTAGAAGCCAATTCTTTTTCCATCGATGTATGTATTTAGCTGTTGGTCAATAACATTTTGTTAAGGCAATATTTTGGGGAGGGAATTGAGTATTTAACTAAAAAAAAATAGATCTTTTTTAGGGAAATTCTGACTTCTTATTGAGCAGTTGAGCTCTAGAAAAGCAAAAGATTTAACTGAACAATTAAATTCGTAAATACGACCTTTGTATCTCCCTAGCGCAGCTGTAATGCTTCTGCATCATTTTGGTCTTCATTTCTCAGCCGTGCTTCATCATGGCTTCCACATTTCTTATGTACAGAAAACATTTTTTGAATGGAAAGTAATTTATTAGCTCCAGGATCTGTATACATCAGAGAGGAGAAAGGTGGGTTTTTTTAAAGAGCAAAATACTCCCCTATGCTTTAACTGGTAGGAGGAAATTATCATAGGCAATAGGGAAGACAGGTGTGATGGGAGGTTGTTTGTGGGGAGCTAGCTTTAAGGGACACTATCTTTCTTTCACCTGGAATTTATTTTTAGCTGCACAATGTGGTATATAAGAAGAATAACGCCAGAGCTAGAAGATAATAAAGGGTCTGCCTTTCTTAGCCAAACTCCTGAGATGAGTCACTGATAGAAAATGGTGATTTAGTCACTGCCCATGTGTGCAGGTGTTTCCTTTTTGTTTGGGAAAGCTTGAGAGAGACCCATGAGAGGGAAGAGACAGGAGGGATGGGCTGAGGAAGGTGGGGGAGTTCTTGTGGAAGGAGTGCTGTAGCTGAGAATATGTACAGGTAAGTACATGAATAACAGAGGCTGTTTGCAAGCCTTTTTTTCTTTACCGTTATTCTGGTACATGAGAGTTTGCTGAATCTGGAAACCTTGAAAAGACAATCCTTTGCTACTTTGTGCAGGAAAGGAAAAGCTCATTCTGGTTAGAAGGTGAAGTTAACTTAGCTAAACTAGTTCAATTTAGTTTATGTTAAGAGTTCCATTAAACTGGTAAATGGGTATCATTGTCTAAGGTGTTTCTGAGGCATATCAACCCTGCATAAATAGTGGGAGGCAAGGATATAAACTGGAAACAAAAAGGATGAGGAAAGAAACTAAGATGTTCAGCTGGACTATGAATATGTTTTAAAGGATCAACATGAACAATATAATATCTGGAAGGATTTCCCAGGAGCTAGGCTTGTTAGGTGATAAAATAGGAACTAAAAAAGAACTGAAAGAGGTTTCTTAATTTGAAGTATTTATGACTATTCTGCAAAAATCATTTAACAAATGTTTTGCAGGGAGCAATTTACATTTGTACAATGTTTTTATAAAATGACTACTTGTAAGTTATACCACGTGTGAATCTAAGAATTCTTCCCTTTGCTTTTGATATATGTGTTTTTTCTATAACGTTGTCTGATTGTTATACTGATCACTTAGATTTTTAGATTTAACTTTTTTTGTGAAGAAATTGGTGGGGACCTTCCAATTTATTTTGTAATGCTTCCTGGATTTTCATCCCTGACTTGTACCCATGAAGAACCTTGGAGAAGGTGATGTTTTCTAGAAAGCATTAAATCCACTTTACACTATACTGATGAGGAAATATCAAAGCCAAGAATTACATTGTTTTACTTCTAAAAAAAATTGTGAGTTGGAATTTTTCTGAAGGTGATCTGAAGTGTGGTGCTGGGGGAAAAAACTCCCTCTCAAAATGTCTCACTGAAACACCTTTAAAGCAAACTGGCATGGTTTGGGCATCAGCCAAACCATTCCTAAACCATAACCTTAAATTTAATCCAAAGAGTCTTACACTGAAACACTGAAATGCATTTTTTTCCTTTTTTTTCTTTCTTTCTCTCCCCCCCCCCCCCCAAAAAAAATACATTTGCAGTGCTGTGGTTACAAAGTCCTCCAGGGAGTATCACAAACTCACATGATGTTTATTCAAAGCTCAGTATTGTATTTTTTGCAATGTTTTCTACATTAGCCAAATGATTTTAAAATTTCATCTGGCAGGTTAACTCCATATCAGCTTCTTATTAAAGGAGTCTCAAGAACATACATTTTTTTCAGTTAAGGTTATCAGAACCTGAAATCAGTAAACAGGCTCTATATCTATTTCAGCTGACTGCATTAGAAGAATTTGTGTTCTCCTTTCCACATCTGTTTCACTCCTCTTTTGATCCTGATAATTACAAATGTGAATGAATGTTTGGACTGTGCTTGGTGCATGAGTGCTGCTGAAGTATTAAATATTATTATTTGGTGTTGTATTTGGTGTATTGGACACTAATGAATACTTCTGGAAAGCCAGCCCAGACTTCATTTGGGCTACATGGAGAAGTACATATTTGTATGGGGGTTGTAGAGTGTGTTCCCAAAGGATCCTCCAATTTTAGGAAGAAGTGTAAAAGAAGAAGAAAGGCTTCTTGTGTACCTTTTCTGCAAAATTTTTGGGGGTGGAAACATGGAGCAAAAGGCATTTATTTCAGTGATATACCAAACAGAAATAAACCCCCAAACTTATGCATGCAAATATGATTTAAGATTACTTAAAAAAAAAAAAAAATCTGTATTTGTTGTGTACTTGATCGTTATTTCCTAATAGGTATTTGCAAGATGAAAACTACAGAGGGGGGGGAAAAAAAGCATTATTTTGACATCTGGAAAGAAAGAAATATGAATGACAGGGTTGAAATATTTAATTTCCATTTCATGTCTTTTTCATATATGTGCTCTAATAATGTATTCTTTTAAAAAAAGTTCTTTGTATGGAGAAAACCATGTAAGTATAATCATGCCTGGGCCACCTAGCTGTATCTAAGTGGTATAGTTAGTTGTAAATAATCAGAGGCAGTGGCATGCAGATCTGTGCCATGCACAGGCCATGGAAGAGAACCAAAAAGACTGTCGGAGATATCTTTGGAGTCAGGAGACTCATATATGTGCTCTTGATGGGGAACGCAAGCTCTGGCAGAGCTGCAGCCATTAACCAGAGCAAATGGCGTAAAAAGAGCATCTAATTGTAGCAGGCGGGTGAAGCAGGGAGGGCTAAGGGAAGAGGAACTTCACCTGGAGTAGCATGGAAGGCAGCTCAGCTCTCCCAACAGGTCAGCAGCAGTTCCGTGGGGATGGACTCACCAAGGCAAGAGAGTTTCTTCTGTTGCCTGCTCTGAGGATTGTGTTAGTGTGGCAGGAGGGGAGCAGCTTGCTGCTTTTTTCTTTTCATATGTCTTAGTGAGGCAACTGATTTTTGAAATAGAGCCAGCTTTCAGGAAAGAAGTGTTCAATTATTCTACATTACTCTGTTTGTTCTCCTACCACTGTTTTCTCTTCTTTCTTGAATTAAATACTACTTGTTAAGCTTCCCCATTTTCCGGTTATGTGAAGATATTAGCCCATCGACTCCAGGAGATGTATTTTATCAGCTTGCTAAAATTGGAAGCTATTGCTACCAGTCAGTTTTTGGTAGAAGAATGATGATTGGTTTTGCTAATTCTTCTTCATAATTAGAGTTGGTTGGTTGGTTGTTTTTGAGGCTGGGCAGAACATGAATAACAAGCCTTAGTGATTTTATAAAAGAGAAAAAAAAAGTGCACTTTTCTAAATGATACCACTAGATAGTCTCTGTCTTTTCTTCCTTCATCTTGTGGTAGTCTCTAGAAAATGAGTAAAATTTCTCATTGCTGCATTTTGCTCAGTTTGAACCTGACATTTTTTGCTTCTAGTAGGAATAGAAGAGAAATAGCATGAAAATGAGATACAACTGAATCTGAGTGAATAATCAGTGATTAATTTTCTGTTGTCTTTCATTTACTGCCACTCTTAGTCTTTTTGAAATTTAAAACCAGTCACCTAGTGTAGTAAGGAGATCCAGAGGCAGAGGGATGTATTGCCTAGAAGGCTTCTGGAAAACGGTATAAGCTAAGCTTGTATGAAAATGACAGCCACGCAGATTTTGTAACTGTGAAAATACCTTCCATTCTCTGTTTCTGTGAAGTGCATATCACCCATGTAGACCTTTCAGTAGTAAGGATGCAGTCTGGCCCATCTGCTCATGAGCCAGATAAATACACAACTCTTTCTGCAGTGAAGACTTACAAGAAAACTGTCTGAGCCCTGAGACTATAGAAAACTGATGCCTGCTTTTCCCACTGGCAGCTAATACTGACGATAGCTACTCTGTGTTAGGAGAGAGACTTGACAACTTGGGAA
This sequence comes from Harpia harpyja, assembly GCF_026419915.1. NCBI lineage: Eukaryota > Metazoa > Chordata > Aves > Accipitriformes > Accipitridae > Harpia > Harpia harpyja. Next base: position 32,654,914 of record NC_068947.1, read on the forward strand.
GATGAAGGAAGCTCTTTGGAAGTCAAGAAATGAAACTCCAGCTTGCGTATGAGGAGATTTTAACAGGGTTTTTAAAAGTAACTAAAAGCAGCGCATGGTTTTGGGGAAAGAAATGGAGGTGTCCTAAGCAGTGAGTAATAGAGAGGAGGTTAAAAAAAAAAAAAAGGAGAGAGAGAAAAGAAAAAAGGCAAACGTCAGTCTAAGGGAGCGAGAGCGCTTTGGCAGCCAGGCAGGCCGTTGGACTGACTGCTCTCAGAGGTCAAACTAAAGTAGAGAAAGAGCACGGACTGAAGAGATGAATAATGACTAGTGAGAGTCAAACATGATCTCTCTGGGCCTCAGCAGGAAATACTGAACAGTGAGGAACACTGACAAGCTGAATCCCAGAGGCTGAGATGGTAAGAAATGATAATGTCCAGACCAAGGAAGAAAATAGAGCGTGATGTGAAGCCCATGGTAATATCTGAAATACATATAAGGTTCCTTTTTAAAACCACAGACACAACAAATGATGAAAATGCTGATCCTAGTGATGGCTTCTGCAGTGAATATTATGTATGTGAGGGGAAAAGTAATAATTTTCTGTGTCTTGAGACAGAGCTTCAAGTTTGTAAATGGGGAATAAGCACAGCACTGCAATGCCTGAGGAGTAGGTTATTTTCAAGAACTGTGTTGTGCTATAGGAGGACCATGACTTAAGACTTGAATTAGCGGAGTCTCCTCAGAGAAAAAATGTCAGTAGCAATATTTTGATCAATAAGGTTTATATTTTTTTTTTAAGTAATGAAAATATAGTCCTGCACAATTGCTGAATTTAAAGCTTCTGTCCATATAAATATGTCAAAAGAAGATTTTACTATTTACTTATTGAGTAGTCTGGGAAAAGTTGCTTTTAGCTCACTTGAGCTCTTCTGCATGAAAACAGGGAGGTCAGGTCAGCTAAAACAAAGTATATGTAACTGATACTGTTCCTGATACAATAGCGCTTATGCTTGAAGTTAAACCTGTATGCAAGAATTGGCAGGTAAACTAAAACACTTTAAAAAAAAAAAAAGAAGAAAGAAAGAAATCTGACATTAAATGATTGACATATCCACTATTACAAAAGAACAGTAGGAATACCTAAGTTTTTTCAGAACTTCTCGAATTTGAATTTTAACAGTGCTTTCAGCATTGAGGTAAATGTCTTTTAATGAAAACCGTAACTGCCTATTTTACAAGCTTCAGATTGACCTTACCTAATCTGTCTGTGTTGCTGGAGGTGATGAAATGACTGATGAATAAAGCAATTGGGAGATCCCTGAATTAACTGCTAAATGAAGACCCACAGTAGAACTTTTAGCCTCGATATGTGTTGAAACTATCTCAAAGGATTTGAAATTTCCATTTGAATAGAGATTTTGGCAGAAGAGGGAAAACCCTTATGGAAAGTCAAGTGTTCACAGTTTTTAAGCAAATTCCATCAGAGCAGGTGTCCCCTTTTGATGCATAACTGGAGACCACTGTTATCACTGCTGATACTTCATTCCTTGGTGGAACAGCACTGAAACCTGTTTGGCTGACTTTAAGTCAGTTCTCAAATCCTTGGAAGGTGCATTTTCTTCATGCTATTGGCAATCTGAAACTTCATTTTATTCTGTAAAAGGAAATGTTTAATGGATCTAAGGAAAAAAAAAATGGCCTCAGTTTTGAGTGAGGAGGTTAATACTGTGCACCACTTCTCAGCAATGGCATTTGCTCTAGAATGAGAAAGCAGCGATGCTGAACATGCTGTAACAGAGCTGCTGTAAAGTGAGTCGAATCGCAGCTAAAGTATATCATCCTCTATACCCGCCATTTCATGAGAGCTCCCTGGAGAGCTCTACAGCTATTTTTGATGTGGATTGTAGGTATTATTATTTACGTAGCATTGCACAATATCTGGATATGGATAAAAGTATCTCTTGAAGAGCCAGACATTTTGAAAAGCTAGATTCACAAAGAAGATATAGAAGCATATTCGGTACAATGACTTTACATTTAATCTTGCCTCAAACAGATTAATCTTTGTCACTCACAAGCTTCAGTTGTTGAGTTTACAGACACTAGAAATAAACTTGTGAAGACTGGAAGTTATGAAAGCTTTGATAGGTACTTGTGTATCCTTTAAGTAAATAGAGTGGAACCCTTTTTAGCTGTGTTTTTTGTTGGTTTTTTTGTTTGGCTGGTTTTTTGGTAAAGGTTTATAGCAGGTGATTCAATTCAAACTGAATTTCAACCTTAAACATAGCAGGACTTGCTCGCTTCAGCAATTTTAACAATTTTCAATAAACAACTATAAAAAGAAATGTAACTGAGGTATCTGGTAGTTATCCAAGATCTGCAGGCTTTGGGACTTTTAAACGTTTTGGTTAAATCCATTAAAATGCTTAATCACATAGTTTACTTGTGAACACTGAGTAGTTTCAATTAATAGGCATTAATGGACTACCTGCATACCTTAGTAACTTGTGTGGGTCATGAATCCACAGCACATACTAACCTCTAATCACCTAGGAATTTCTGGAACATGAAAGAACAACTGAAACAAAGCAACGTAATGAGTTGGGCTTTGTTTTCTTCAGTTCATTGATAGGACCAAACTTCTATTGGGTTTTCATGTAAATTGCCTCAGTCAGCATTTGCATTACAAATTTTTGTTCTTATTGGTGTTAAATGGATATGTAATACGTGGCTGTAACAATGAACTTACAGGCTGACTTATTTTGTTTTATAATTCAGTATTGTAGTGGAATGAAAAGCAAATATTTTGCTATAATTGTTATGCTAATTGACTTTTAATGTTGTTTTATTTTCCAGCTACTCCAGCAGTCTCCAAAGTTTAATAAAGCTCAAAACATTTAATTTTATTGCCTTGGACTATTGATTATCTGTTTAAAACTAAGAACAATGTGATCTGTTGTCTTTGTCTTGCTGATTGTCTGAATTATCTTGAAGAAATAAGAGATGTGCATGAAAAGAATCTCGTGCAATAAAAAAAATGTCACTTGTATGCATTACTCATGGCTATTGTACAAAACCCACAAGCCTTTAATCTCAGACTTGCAAAGGAAAGAAATTTCACTGTTTCACAACTGAACTCAATATTCCCTCAGGCATTACACCACCATTTACATTTCTCTTTCTTGATTTTTATTGCCAACATAAGCTTATTTAAAGGAATGAATAGCATGCTGTCTACTTTGAGACAAATATTAAAATAATACTTCAAAAACCCTACTAGATATATTAGAGAGGGTTTGTTTCAATCTTAGAAGTTAAATTATTAAGGAAAACCATGTCAGTTTCAAAGAAATAACAAAGAAAGAAAAATAAGAAAAAAATAAAGCTACATCCATTCCAACATTATGAAATATTTTTCACTTATTATAATGTGGCTATGAAAACTTGGAGAGTGGGAAGACTGAAACAAGCTATTCACAAGAAATAATGGGTGACTTTTTAATTTATCAAAGCAAAACCATATTTTTGCAGCAGTTTGTCAGAGTACAGTGTTTCATTACAATTATCAAAGTTTTTTGATAACAGAAGTATGTTTTCACTAGCCACTAATCACATGGTTAGAAAGAACTAGTAACTTCTGTCAAATGTATGGAGCTCCTGTCTTATTGTACCATTAATTCTTTTGAAAGCTGCTATGTATTGGCTGTGCTGCATCAGTTTTCTGTTTGCAAAGTAGAACAAATTCCAGGTGTTGTGGCAGCAGATGTTTTACTATCAATGAGCTCATAGAAAAGAAACTATCATTCTAGTGAATTGATAAGTGAATCTTGTGCTTAGTGAGCTGGAAGAAATCACAAGTCTTTCGTGCTAACTGTATTTTTAAGTATATCGCATCCTGTGTCTCCAGGTTTTTGGAGAAGTGTGTAACACGCTTAACAGGGACCCCTCATTTTTCTGCGTATCTGTAACTTCAGTGCTTGTGCTAGGAATATCAGTTGTGTTCATTGGAGAGAGGAAAACAAATGAGATAACAAATCATCCAGGAGTATTAATTCTGAGGAAGTACATGGAAGTAGATGTGTACAGAGTGTGTTGGTTGTTGTCATTAGGTTCTCTATCTTTTTAAGAAAATCTCTGGTTTTTTTCCATATATTCTGGAAATGAATGTTTGCTTGTGACTTGCTTCATTAATATGTACTGTTTAGCCTGAAGAAAGTTGAAGAGTGACTGAAAGGTGGTTTTAGCACCTCCTATTTCTTAACTCTAGAAACTTCACAGTTGCTATCAATTCCATTTTAAATATCCTCTCCTCCCCCTCAGTTAAATTTTACCTTTAAAATTATACTGTCAGGAAAACTGAACATAGAATCACAGAATGATTTGGGTTGGAAGGGACCTTTAAAGGTCACCTGGTCCACTGCCCCCGCAATGAGCAGGGACATCTCCAACTAGATCAGGTTGTTCAGAGCCCCGTCTAACCTGACCTTGAATTTTTCCAGGAATGGGGCATCTACCACCTCTCTGGGCAATCTGTTTCAGTGTTTCATCAGATATAACATGTAAGGTTATATATGAAAGTAACAATGTGCTCAGGATTTGGTCTACTCTTGTCCTGGCTATGATTTTTTTCATATGAAGAAAAAAAATTCTCAAAGAAAAGCCTTAGTAGAGACCATACTATTTTGTAGGTCCAAAATAAGCTGCATGCTTTCATTTTGTGATAACCTTCTGACCAATTCTAGTAAAGGCTTTCAGTTTCTGAACAAGATAGGTTTAAAATTGAGGTTTGGGACCCTCCTTGTTGGTAATTTGGTGTATCTTTTGTCTCTTATATTTGTGGAGAAATTACAAAAAGACATACAACTGCATTTCCTAGGGTTTAAATTCAGGGGGATTGAACTAACATTCTTCCTCAGTAAAGCTTATTTTTGGCTCCACCTCTCCAGTTCTCTCTGGTATTAAGCAAAGTAGAAAGGTTATTTCTTCTTTTTCTGCTTTTACAACTGTTAGTTTTCAGCCATACACCTTCCTTGGTCTGGATCACCAGTGTCACTGCCAGCATGGGGGACTTAGGAGAAATGAGCAATGAAATGGAGAAACAAAATGTCCTGGGCTTGCACTCAAATAACATGTAACCATGGTACAAAATCTTTCAGCTAAGCAATTTTCCTTGAGCTAAACTGCCTTGGGACAGACAAATTAGCCCCAGAGAACGGACCTTCTGGCCAGTGCGGATCCAAAGCATCAGGTAATCTATGGTGGACACCCTGTCAGCTTCTGTCCCAGGCAGCAGTTGAAACATGTTACCTCCGTGAACTCCCACCAGAAATCATTCTTACTAAATCTTTTGTGAGCCAGGGTTTTGAATGTGCATGACATATTAGGCAGTTGTTATAAAGGGACATTAGAACGTTCAATTATTTTAGAAAATTATCAGGAGTCTTTGCATAAGCTTTTGACCTATGTGCAAATATTTTCAACATTGCTTAAGCTCCTCTTCTTTTAAAATAAAATTTCAATCTAAAAGTGATTAATAAATCACTGCACTATTTTGGAGTTTGATATAAACTCTTCTTTTAAAGGTGATATTTAAACATGGACATGGTGACTTTTTTTCTGGAGAAAAATGTTTTATCAGCTCTTATAAAAAAATCTTTTTCTGTTGCATATAAGTTTGGAACTGGTTGAATTGAGAACCTATTGATAACATCAGTTCTTGATATCTAGATTCTCTCTGCAAGTTTGTAAGTTCTACCATTCTTGGTGAAAACTGTTAAAAGTTTTTTCAGAAATGTTGTTTTCAATATACATAAAACATGCAGGTTCAGTAGGAGCCAAAATGTACCGAAGTGCTTGGTTTCCTTCTTTGGACAGCAGGCAAATCAATAAGGCACTGATTGCAATTATTAGTTTGAAGTGCTTTCACTGTGTTATTTTACTGTAATACTTTTTAATATATATGTCGTAAATACACAAAAGAAAATTGCAGATTTCAGTCAGATACAATTGCTTTTGCAACAAAAATTGTTTGGAAACTTTAGTAAAAATATTCTGTTGATATAAAATATATATAACATGAGAATTTCAAGATACATTTTGTTGTAGCTGAGTATTGATTATTATTTTTCCCTTGTATGTAGAATATCATTATTATATATTTTACATTAATTTTACATTTTTATTTTTTATTATTATTAAATTATGATAAGCACACAGAGAAAAAGGATAATCCGTGCTCTGGGGAAAAAAAAAAAAGCCCTAAAACCTAGCGTGCAAGACTTTTTTTGCATTTATTAAGGCAAGATAGATACAAATATGAAAGGATTTGTGAAGGAAGGAGGAAAGATTTCAATGTAAAAGTACTTAGGCTGCTTTAGAATTTAGGACTTTTAAATTTTAATGGATTATCTAATGGACTACCAAATGTATCTGTATATTTTCTTTTTGTCGACTGCACTAATGACTTAAGGTTTTGTAACTAATGTGTATAAATTATTTTAATGTAGCCCGTAAGATTGAAACAGAACAAGATATAGCACTGTGTGACAAAACTGTCTGTAAAACACCTGCAAAAACAGGAGATTGGATCTAAAAAAAAAAATTGCATTTTTTTACCCTGTGAGATTTGGGTAAGGATAATTATCTCTTGGTGGCTCTGCTTCCCTATTTGTAAAATAGAGGAAATTATGCTTTTAAGAAAGCATTCTGCCTGCCTGTTATGTTAGCTTAATTGTCGATGTGAATCTGCGTTACTCCTGTAATACCCCCATCCATCCCTGTGGTAACTGTTCTCTCACATTTGTGTGACGCTGTGAAGTGTTTGAGAGGAAGGTGCTATATAAATACAGAGCAGAACTGCCAAGTATCATTTTTGTGGTAGGAGCGTGTGTGTCCCAGCACCCACCCATGCGAGGGTGTTGTGGCTGGTGTTTGGTTTCTCTGTCTTTTTTAATCGGACACTGCAAAGAGGTGAAAGGTGAAGGTGTGGGTAGGAAGAAGAGCAAAGTGAGGTCCGGATCGCCTCTTCTTGTTGCGCCAAGGCAGAGGGCTAGAGAAATGCATGGCTGTGATAAGAAAAGGGCGTGGATTAGGTGTAAAAATGGCTGGTGGCTGACGAGGCAAACAAGGTCTCCCTGAACGAGCAGCACAGCGACCAGAGTGCGCTGGCAGCCACGATGGGTGAACTCTGGTTGCTCGCTCTGCGCGCTTGGGGCAAGGCCGGCACGGGGAGCTTTGGGGACATGGAGGCTGGGGCTGGGTGACCTTTGGGCCTGGGAGTCCAGGATAAAGGAGTGGTGAGCCCATGCTTTGAAGAAGCTTTGATGTCATCTCCTTGCTTTGGGATCATCAGCGTTTCAGAGCATTTCTGAGACTCATGTCTGCGTTGGCTTCTGGCTGGGGCCTACGTACTTCAAGGAGCTCAGGAATAGAAGTCACCCCGTATGTTGAGCTGGAAATAAGCAATTGCAAGTGTAAAGAAGGTGAAAACATGAAAAGTTATACTCGTCAAATTCATTTAATGCAACTATTATCATTTCTGTGAGTGCAGTACTAATTAATAACACTAGCTTTTATCAGAAGTCTCAAAAAACTTTAGAAAGGATATTATTTTCTTCCACTGGGAGACTGAATTGAAGGGTGATTAAATGATTTTTCTGAGTTCATCAAAGGTAGAGCCAGGGATAAAGCTTGCGTTTATGAGACCCTGACCTCTACTCACTAGCTCACAGTACTATCAGAAATATGATAAAATTCTGAAATACAGTTCCCATTACAATGTTAATTCTAACACCCCTGTGAACTCTCTCCTTTACAGGTGCGCTAGGAAAAGGATATTAGTAAGGTTTGTATGGTATTCTCGAACAAATGTGTCCTATAGCAGCTTTAGTCCTTCTTTTGTCTAAAATAGTTTTACCATCAATTAAAACAATTGTTATAGGGAATGCTTAACACGGTGAGATTTATCTATCCGTTGGTATAATCTTTTTTTAAGATTTAGTTTTGTAATGGCTTTAAATTATAAATAATGTCTTAAACAGGTATAGCATCAAACTTTCAGGCTTGACTTGCTCTGTTTGAGTCGATTCACAGCTTAAATTCAGGGCTTCTTTTCTCCTTTCTCTCGTGCACATTTTTGCTCTTTCTTTGTGTGATTCTTAAATCTGAAAGAACAAATGTGATTGCTTTGCAGATTAAAACTGAAAATCGGTTATCTCATGAAATAAATAGACAACCAAGCTTGACATTTTTATTCTTGGAAAGATGACATTTAAATTGCTATTGATCAGAAAAAAAGTTCAGTTTGAGCAAAAGAATAAGGATAAACTCAAACTTATTTGCTGAGGCTTTGCAAATGATTCAGATATATAACAGACTCTTAACAGAGAAATCTACTTCTGCTGAAAGTCATCAGGTTTTGTTAACTCTGTAATGCTCTCAACATTTTAAATGTCTATTGTTAAAGAATAATTTTGAATCCTACTTAATTAGAAGTTAAAAACACAGAAGAGAGAATTAAGGCCTTAAAGTTAAATTTCAAAATACTTATTTCTAAAGTTAGGAATATTCAGTTGGGTGGTGGGGTTTTGGTGGTGGTTTTGTGATGGTTTGGGGGATTTTTTTTTTCCTTGTGGTTTTTTTTGTTTGTTTGTTTGCAGTTTTGTTTTGTCGGTTTGGGTTTTTTTTCAAAGGCTAAAACCTGAAGAACTTTGTGATATGCATGATCTTCCTGGAAGGTGAATGTTCCTCCCTATTCTGTGGGATAGCTGGGTTTATTTCTGTTCTGGAGCCTCTTGCCCTACTGGAGAGAAGGTGATCAGAATGCTCTGAAGCAACTGCTAGCACCTTTGGAAGGTGTTAATGTCCTTTGCTGCTGAGACATGACATGTTAGTGACACTTTCAGATGGTTAAAGAGTAGTTCTTAAAATACGTTTATCCTGGAGGCTTATCGTGGTGTTGACCTTGCTGCATGTAAAAAAATCAAGGCTAACAAACAAACAAAAAATCTCTCTCTTTTAGAAGTGATCTGAAAGGTCTGATGTTTGCTTAGCATCATTTTTGATTCAAAAAACCCATCCCCTGCTTTTTGATGTCTAGAATGTTTTCCTCATGGTAACTACAGTTTTCCTTTCTCATTTTAATCTGCGTGGTTTATTTAGATAGGATCTGAATACCTTTCAATAATTTTAAAACATCAATAATAATGCTCTTTTAGTTCTAGCGTGTATAAAAAGCAATCTTAAAATTCTGTTGTTTTGGTTGTAGCATATATTTCTGTGCTAGGTTGTCTTTCTGAAGTACTTGCAGAAAGGTATGAAGAAGCTCCCAGAAGTGACCTTTTAGTTCTAAGAAGGGTAGGGATTTCAGTGTACTTATCTTCATTTTTAAAACACGCCTCTCCATTTTTGTTTTTTCACTTTAAATTTTTCTCAGCATGGTTCACCTTACTGTTTATTTTTTCATCCCACCTCTACTTTACCTTTTCCGTTGAGCCACTAATCCACTGTACGTATGTGTTACGACTCCCTTGTTCCTTCCTCTGAAGCATCTGGAGTGGATTAGCACTAAGGTCAGGCTGTTAGAGTGGGTGAATTTGCTCTGCCAAAATTACAGGCAGAGAACTAATGTTCATCAGTGATTCTATTTGAAATAGATAAAACTCAGCCCTTTTCAACATGTCATTGCTCTACTAGTGTGCAAGTCATTAGGTATATACACCCTATAAAAAAAGAACAGCATTCAAGGTGTAAGATATAGTGTGGTCTTTGCTTGAGGCTGAACTTTTTTGCTATAAAACTTAGAATTTTCCTCAAATAGGGAAGAAATAAGGGAAGAAGGAAAGGAGAAGTAAAAAAATATGCTAGATTTGTTTGTGATTTGTGAGGTTTTGGGGGCTTAGGTCAGTTCTTTAAGACTAGTCATGGTCAGTGGTATGGAGGGATCTGGACTGAACCTGCTCTATGCTTTATTTATGCATAAGGATAGGTTGCTGGGGTTTGAAGAGACATTTTGCTCTTTGTCTTTCTTTTAAATGCTTCTGTTTCCTTGGGTACAGATAGCTACCCAAAAGGACCTGAAATATTATATAATTCAATGTGATGGACACCAAAGTTACAATTTCAAACCAAAATGACCTCATTTTAATGGAGTTCTCCACATGTACAGTGAAGTTTGAGCTGTTATTCATCAGAGGGTATGAAGTATACTACTGCAAAGATACACAAATGAACGGTTATGAGGATTTTATGACCCACTCATTTCTTTAATATCTTAAGTAGGATGAGGCAATTGGCTGACTAATGAGATCTTAATGGGAGTAGTGGTCTGAGTGAGGGGAGTATAACTGTCTTCATTTAGTCTAAATCTGTCCTGCTTAGAAATTTACTGTCCTGAGAATTTTGCTTTTAATTCTGCAGAACTGGCACTGACAACATTACCAGTATATAGAATGGTTTTGAAAGGGCAATGACAGCAACAGAGAAAGTAATCTTAGCAAATGTGAGCATTGCTGATGAGTGTTTTGAGGGGACCAGCATGTTTTCAGGAACCAACTAGAATTTTCTTTTATTAAACCCCAGGACTTTAAATCTCTGTGGTCCAAAAGACAAAACTCGTAAATAATTTCCAGCGGTTAGGGTACATAGCTTTCATTTTAATTTCCTACCAGAGATAGGTAACATAACATAGGAACGTAGTGAAAAAAATCTTAGTTGCACAGGCTTTTGTTTGTTTGTGTTCTCTAGTTTTATCTTTTAATTCACTCCTATTTCTTCCTATGATTTATTTTTTTCCTTCCTTCTGATAGTAAGAGCTCCTCACTTGAAGAGTTTACTTTTAGCTGATGTATCTTTTCTAGTTTAAGACATTTTTTTGCTCTCCCTTTTTCCTTCTTACCCGTTTCCTTCTCATCTGTTAGCAGACTAGCATAGTAACTATGAGTCTCACAGTTTGTATTTACTTATGTTCCCTTTTTGGTCGAAAATTGCTTGCACAGATGTCTGTCTTACTGCTGTGTGTTTTGAAGTTTAACATCTTGAGGTCAATCAGGTCTCTTAAATTTATGTAGCACTTTGTTACAGTAGCAGTACTACTGTAGCTGTTATAGTCTACAATATTTTGGCTGGAAGTAGCATCTGCAACCAACCAATATAGTCTGGAAGAAAACCTGCAGCTTGCAGGGATATATGCTCTTCCTGTCTGAAAGAGAAACAGCAATCTTTAAAACTAACTACCAGTTGAAAACAATTATTCTAACTTAATTAGCTGTGTTACTTAGACCATGGGATAATAGATAATTGGCATCTGTGTCTGTATGGAGGTGTTAACCATGTCTTTACCTTTTTTCCCCGACTTACAAGAAAGGGAGAGAGTGAATTTATCATCTGTGGGATGTTGTTGGTTAACAGAGGGAAATTGCAATGTTCCATAAAAGCAGTGCCCCTATTGAGTACATAATTGTGAGTATCCTCTAGTGTTATGAATTCCAGTTTCCAGTTCATATGGGAATTAGTTCATCTTTTACAGTCTTTTGGGGAGCCTCCCTGGGAGGGGAGGAGATGGGGGTTAGAGCTGACTCGTGATAAATGCCCTTCCCCGGGTGCCTGTGCCCATTGTTGACTGTCTCTGCAAGGTCACTGTGAGGCTGTTGTTTCACCCAAGCAATTTGGGGAGCACCCTTTGGTGCCTTGGATGATGTACCCTGCATTTTGGAAAGGGTGTGGACTGGGTATGGGATGTTTTTTTTCTGCTGTGGGAGGCATCTCCTGGGGTTGTCCAGATCTGTGCTTTTTTCCTGGGTGTGGGCAGGTCACATTTGATACATGCCATGTATTGGGGAGTTTCATGATAAACGGGCTGTTTGAAAAGTAGGAGTTACTGGGAAATATCTTTTAAGATTGAAACTTCTAGCACAGGTTGTAACTTCTCAGGAGTTTTGTTTTTGTAAAAAATTTGTCCATAGGAGGTATATTCCCAGAACACTGTTCTAGTCAGGTAAAAATCCTTTTTATGTAGCTGAGTGGTATCACAGCAGTTGTCCTCAGAAAACATGGTGGTATTTAAAGGGATGTCTCATATTGTTGTGTATAGAAAAATGAATTTATAATGACTAATTAGTACAACTACTACTGCTACTTTTATAGTAATAGTATCAATAAGTAATAATTCTTGGTTCATAAGACATGTATTGAACTCTTTTTCACCTGTTTGGAAAGATTGCTGGGTTTTTGAAGGTAGAAATTAGTCCAGGCAAACTCTTGAATGTTTTCTGCTAAAGCTTGTCATTTAGAGAGACAAGAGAGCCCTATAGGAGGTTCAGGGCTTCTCAGCCTGAACTGGGGTTTTTTCTGTCTTTAGAATGACAGTTTGAGTATAGACCACTAGTACCACAGGAGAGAGAGAGAGATAACATCTTTTTTAAGTTTGTTGTAGAGCGTAGTCTCAGAGCTGCTTGTCAGCCTCATTGATGTAGTCTTGCCATTTCAGGATTACTATCTCCTCTCTATTGTCTGCTACTTTAATTACTGTTTGATGGTTATGGACAGTATGGATTGTCTCTGAAAGATAACAACCTTTTTCTTTTCTGCAACGCTTTCTGCTCTGTAGTCAGAAAACATCTTTCTTTCAGATGGTCTGACTAATATATGCAGTTAAACTTAATTGTTTGCAACTTGTATGCAGCTTTGAAATTTTCTCTGTTTCAAACCTGAAGAGCTTGTGTACCTGAAAGTGTATTTTCTTTTCCTGCTAAAGGATCTTTTTCTGTAAATCTTGTCTTAGCTTGGGTGGGAATCTGTTTTTAACATGGATCATTATCCTAAATAAGATATTAAAGTGTGATTGAAATAGATTCCAGGTACAGCTGATCATCATGAGTCTCCTACGTTTTTGGGCACACCTTTAGGCCCACCCCATTCAAAACAAGATAACAAAAATTCAGTACAACTAAGATAGCTTTGCTTTAAAAACAGTGAATTTAGGACACCGTTTTATTAGCATGTTATAGAATATAAAATTTTCTTAAAACTTGCAACTGTGCATAGGTAGCTAAAATCTTATCATCATTTAGTAAGCTTAGTCAGATAAAGGCAGTGAAACCCAAAACGCCTACCCACATTTAGGAAATTCAAATTTCCTAAACAATCCTAAAGAAGGACACAGTTGCCTGAAATTGTACAGAGGCAAAATTTAGGGCTTAATCTTGGTATTGTGATTTTTAGAATTCCCAGTCCCCTAGATCCTGAAATCTTGAAGAACATAAAATTTATTAAGTGAATATCCCTAAGAATCTAATATTTTTCTTTATGTGTTTCTTTAAACCAATGCTGCTTTGGCTGAACTGAATAGTTCAGCATGTTTCACGGGCGCTGAGCTCAGCTACCTGGGTAGCACCAGAGCAATGCTCTTAGCAGTGTACGTTATATTCAGTTGTTTTTTTTTTTATTTTTTGTTTTGTGAATAAGGGCCAAGAGACAGAACAGCTCTGTGTAAGACGGGGAAAACGGAGGGGGAAGGCATGAGTGTGGACTGTGCTGGCCTGCTGTTCCTGTGGACGTGCTGACAAGGAGGGTGAAGGTTGCAGTGGCTGCAGGGGGAGCAGCCTGACCCGGTTCCTACAGCAAGTCCCAAGGCTCTGGGGCTGCCCAGGGCTTGGGCGCAGTGAGAGCAGGCTGTGGGCCAGGGCCAGTATGCTTGAACCCAGGGAAACTTTCTGCTATAGGCCAGCACACACTTTTCCTCTATGCAAAACTCCCAGCTCAGCCCAAAATACACCTTTCGGGCAGCAGCTGGATGGAGATGGAGCTGCTGGTGGTATACCTTCTGTGTGATTACGTATTAGCTAAAGTATGTAAACCAGTTGTCCTGGTTTCAGCTGGGAAAGAGTTAATTGTCTTCCTAGTAGCTGGTACAGTGCTATGTTTTTGAGTTGGGTATGAGAAGAATGTTGATAACACACTGATGTCTTCAGTTGTTGCTAAGTAATGTTTAGTCTAAAGTCAAGGATTTTTCAGCTTCTGATGCCCAGCCAGGGAGAAGGCTGGAAAGGCACAAGAAGTTGGCACAGGACACAGCCAGGGTAGCTGACCCAAACTGGCCAACTGGGTATTCCATACCATGGGACGTCACGTCTAGTATAGGAACTGGGGGGAGTGGGGGCGGGGGATCACCGCTCAGGGACTAGCTGGGTGTCAATCGGCGGGTGGTGAGCAATTGCATTGTCCATCACTTGTATATTCCAATCCTTTTATTATTGCTGTTGTCATTTTATTAGTGTTATAATTATCATGATTACTTTCTTCTTTTCTGTTTTATTAAACTGTTCTTATCTCAACCCACGAGTTTTACTTCCTTTCCCGATTTTCTCCCCCATCCCACTGGGGTGGGGGGGGAGTGGGTGAGCGGCTGCGTGGTGCTTAGTTGCTGACTGGGGTTAAACCAAGACACCAGTCCTTGGAGTAGGTTTGCAATTACAGTCTTCCTCTCTCAATAAGATGAATATCCTAATCATGGAAACAAACGGTTATGGGCTGTTTCCTCTACAGTAAGATCAGGGCTTTACATTGCCACTGGGGCATGATCACTGTAATGGAGCAGAAGTCCAGGAGATACAGAGTAAGAGAGTAAGGACCACAAAGTCTCTAGCTCTGTGTTTTAATAGTTTCTTTTCCTATGCTAAATTAACAAGTTTTACATAGTAAGTGCAAACACGCAAACAAAACACCTCAGACCATCTGGAGGAACAGCAAACATTTGAAGAAAACCAAGATAGATATCAACACTTGCTTTCCTGGAGATGGTTACAGATATTACTGATGATAGTATTTTGCAACAGAAGTAGCATGTCCCTCTCTGTTATTGGCAGTGGGGAAAAACCCAACAGTATCAACAAAAAAAAATGAAAGGAAACTGATTTACTACAGTTGCTAAACAGGTGAGAATAGAAGAGTTTGACAACATTTTGCCTTCATGTGGTCAGAAAGGCATTAATGTGCAGAGCCAGCAGTTATGGACAGGTGTCTACCAGGAGAGAGTTCTCTTATTTTTCAGGAACTTTAGGCCACTTACAATAACCTCTTGTGTTTGTGTGGTGTTTTATTTGCCTTCAACCTTCCCTTCCCACTCAAAGCAGGAGAACTCACAACAGAACCTCCTTGGGTGACACTTTAGGTTCTTCTTCTTGATGATTAAGTTCAAAACTGTAAGATGTGTTCCTTTTTTTCTGGAATGATAGATTAAGAGCTAGAAAGTAGTTTAAAAAAAATTGGGATTTATATTGTTTATAGTTTTACCTCTAATTACCTGTTTTAAATTAATTTTAGTTTATGTAATGTATCTCTAGGATATATGACTAGTGTGATCCCACTCTTGTTAGTGGAATCGCTGTAAACTTCCAATCCATTTTTGTTTTGGCACTCAGTTCGTAGCTTTGTTAAGTCTGTCAAACCTTTTGACAGCCAACCCGCAGCATTTGCCAAGCTGGCTATCTTTAATTTGAGGAAGGAAACACTGATAGAGATGGTTTTCTCTACAAGTATCAATGATTTTCTTCAAAAGGATGAGTTCCAGACAGTGACTCATGCATGTCTTTGGGAAGCAGTCCATACATCATGTTAGCTGACGTGAGTTCCTACTTTATCAGGAGTAGGATGAAATCTAATCCTGCAAAACACTGTTTCTAGAATTTTTTCTTTTACTCAAGTGAAGTAGTCTTAATTGTATGTGATAATACACATACAATTGTACTATGGCTAATTAAATATGTCATCTTGCTTTAGGTACATTTGTTTCATGTTAGACTTTTGATGTAGTTGATGTAAACTGGTTTTGATTCAATGGAGCTAATTGATATTGGTTAAGGATCCGGTCAATTATATTCTACTTATGTCATCTTGTAAGAAGAAAATAACAAGGAGTAAATTCATAACCTCAAGTCCATTAAGTACACCATCAAACAAAAAAAAGTTCATTAAATAATAATTCTATATAACTAAGCAAGCTTGGCTGTGGTTGAAGATACAGATAGAATGCATGCATAATTGACAAGATAGGAAAACAAATTACAAAAAGGGCAAGATCAGCATAATCTCAAGTATGTGTTAAAATTCATTCAAACTCACTGCTGGGAGTTTTGGGGGAATGCCTTAATTTTTATCTCGGAAATAAATATAGTTTGAGGAAATGAAGAATACACTAAGATAACTAAGCCAATACAAAAGTTCTCATATTGACAAATGGACCTTTAAATAACCATGTACAACAACTTCTATAAATGTTTGCTAATGTGGTTCCACTTGTCACTCAATATTTCCATATTGATAGACTGCTTAATATCTGATAAAATGAACTTTTTGACTAGAATGTGCCTTTTTTTAACCACAGATGATGAGAAAGTAATATTTTATTGGAGAGGCACCAACATGTACTTGTGATTATTTTGGGTGTTTGGGATGCTAAATTTAAATGCTTTTGTGGATAAGACTAGGATTAGTTAAGGGCTTAAAATCAAGTATATTATCAGACTTTACTGAACTGTTGTCTAGAACTAGACAAATATATAACTGATACAATTTTTTCCTGTACTTTGTAGAAAGACACAGTTCTATATCCTTGGGCCTCATTTTTTTTGATTGAGTTTTATTGTTCTATTTCTGTTCTCTGCCTAATGTCTGAAAATATTTTAGTATGTTATTGTTACTTTAAAAAAAAAAGTTTTAATTAGAAGTAGTTATTGGAAAAAGCAAATTAATTCTTAGAATCTAGCTATTTTATGGCTAGTATTCTCCCTTGTTAGGTGTAAATTATAATGTCTTCCCCGTTATAAAGTTTGCCAACATGACATTCTGTTCTATGTACAATGCTATTTCTTCAGTACACTGCTTACCGTGCTGCCATAGATGGAGCTTTGTTTGGGTTGACAGGTCTGCTCTAAATTAGCCTGTAATATTCTAAACTTTGCCTTTTGTCTGCTTGATTATACATGCAGGAAACAACATAGTAGAGAATTCTATACATTTCCTTGTCATTTAAGAGTGTGAGATTTGGCCTAATAAAATGGCTAAGGTTTTGAAGACCGTTTTTCTTGTGGCACAGATGTGCCTATGTTCTGTATCTGTCACAAAGGACAGATCTGTGTATCTGTCACAAAGTATCTGTTTGCTAATTATAAAGTTAATTTATATTTCAGCTGCAATGATTCATCTTTTTATCTGAATAGATACAGGGGTGCACACTGCCCAAGGTAGTGTCCTCCTGAGGTGGAGCCCAAATCCTCTCTACCTGCTACTGCTCTAGTCTAAATAACAGGTGCATTTATTCCTTCCTGGACCTACTTTGCTCACTAGTATGTCTCTTTCATAGTCTTTTTTTTCTCCCTTCTTTCTCAATTAAATGGATACTTTTTACCACTACAGATGAAATTATCCAATAATACCTGGCTGTAGTGATCAAAATAATGAGCAAATGTTATTTTTAATACAGATAACTGCTTTTGAGTTTTTAAGTTAAGAATTAAATTAAACAATCATTGAATTTTGGGGAAAGCATTGTACCAGCTAAATTTTAAACTGGCTTTTAATAATGTATTTCTAATAGCACTTTCTAAAGTCTAACGTTATTCAGGCATGTTGGGATTTTCTGAATCACCATAGACACATGAAATGTCATTTTAGGTTATTTAGAGCAGTGAACTTTTCAATATCGCTTCTTAAGTAAACTGTGTGCCCTTGATTTGCGTTTACTTTGTAGTTTTTGTACCATAATCTCTGCTGGAATATGAATAACAGAAGCCATGAATTTTTAGATAAAACTTAAAACCTACTGGCCTGTGCATAAGATTGCAGTTTGGAAAATCCTGACTTCATGTTTGTCTTTGGTTTTGACATTTTTCCTGTAGCCTCGCTTAAAGATGGAGGAGCATTTTTCTGCTTATATATGCTGAAACTTTTCTTCTTGGACTTTGTATTTATATGTATTTCTATTTGACTAGCTGCACTGATTTAACTAACTGTTCTCTAAATAAATTAAAATGGATCTCTGGTTAAAAGATCTCGCAGCTTAAAGAAAAGGGAAGTTGTCTAAGGACACAGGTCGTGTGCCAGAACTTCGTATGGAAGCTGTTGGGGGGGGGGGGGTGGTTTGGTGTTCTGTTTTTTTTTCTAAGTAGTGACTGAAAAAATGCAAAGCAGGAATTCAGAGTCATTATCTTTCCCATTTGCAGATGGGAAAACTGAGGCATAAGGAAGCCTGGTGACTGGCCCACTGCCACCAGCCATGTCAGTCACTGGTATAACAACGTTGACAGAGGTGGTGTACTTACGAGCCAGACAAGGTATCTGCTTGGCCAGAATGCCATTGAGCTGAATGACGTTTGCAGCTTGAATGAAGGTTGACTCCTTTTTTTTTTTCTTTGTTCAATCCCACAGACAAATTCTTAATGATCTTATCCAGCCTACTGTCTTGCTGATATCAATGAACAATAAAAATATGTAACCTTATACACTCATCATCCTTCTTGAGAAAGAGTCTACGTGCGGTAAAAGCAAGAAGGTTTGCAGACAGCTGGAGTTTGCCAACTTTGGGAACTGGGGACAGTGTGCAATTCGGATGGATGTAGGAAAAAGACATGTAAAGGGTTAATAAGGGCTTGCTGAAACACAGCAGCAGCATAGGATGAAAGCAGGTGGGAGTACTACGTTCACCTGGAGTCAAATCTCCAAAACCTTTAACTATGAACTGTTAAGATAGCTGTTAATCCTATTGATAAACCAAAGTAGAATACTGGTAATCAGGATCCTGAAAATGTGAGAAGATAAATCACCAGAATGTAAAAGTAAGCAACATCCTTCTAAATTAAAAAAAAAAATTTTGTGTCATATTTGTCATTAAAGAATGACACATACTATTTTCACTCCCACTTGCAAGGCCCAGTGGATAGAAGAGATTAGCAGTAAACAGCAAATGTGTGTGGCGGGGGGGAAATGACCAATGTCACCTTTCAAGCCACAAAAGCTGCAGCAACTGAATTTTTATGTTGCTTCCCAGCTCACCACAATGACTTACAGTTAACATTTGCAGCACTGTGCTGCTGAGAACTAAAGGCTTACTCAGCAGAACTAACGTAAGGTGAATACATGGTGCTTGTTCATATGGGGTCAGTGTGAGCTGAAAGTGCTTCATACTATACCATCATCAATATTACTAGATAGGGAATGCAACCAAATGATAACAGGGCTAGCTATGACCTTGGTGTACGTGACAAACACCTTACATTATAGCAGTTCACAAGTGGCAATAAGTAATAGAGCTCGCAGAGGTGGCCATCAAATATAAGTAATTAACTGAAGCAATGTAGAGAGAATACATGAGCCTGGGAAATGGTCCAAGAAAGAAGTATAAAAAACCAGACAAACTGGAGGAAAAAGATATTTTTGTTTTAAGATGGGAGACAAGAAGGTTGCTGATAGCATCATGGACTGGCTGGGAAGTGGAGATAAGTTGGATGAATGCTATATAAAAAAATAAATATCTTGCATGGCTTGAATAATATCACATTAGCAGAACTGGTATTTTCTTTCCTGCTCACAAGCGAAACATATAACAAACTAATACATATATCATGGGAGGGGGTAGGGAAGGGCACATCCGGACTAAGGCTTAAAACATAAATATATCCAGGGCCAAGATCCTGGACTTACAGTAAAAAATGATAACCTTAGCTTCTATTTTTAATAGTTTTTTTTCTTATCCTCACCACTGTGGAGGGAAGGGGATGAGGCTTGAAAACATCTCCAGCATGTAATTGAAGTAGTGATGTCTTCCTGAGTCAGCAGTCGGGGGGTGGGGGGAAATAAAATTAAAAGAAAGACTGTTCCAATGCAGAGGTGTGCCAGAACTACAGGTCATGTAGAAAGCATTAGTCCTGAAGAGGCATTTCTAGCAATGGAGTGTGTCTTGTAGACTTTGCAAGCATGTACACCCTTATTAAAAGTATAAATTCAGAAGAAAGATGTTTGTGCTAGCTTTATCTCTATTTATTACTTTCAAAAGTTTTGAAATCTGTGCTGTGATGGAAGCTCAGCCTCCAAACTGCTTCAGTCTCTCACCTTTTCTGAAAGCTGGGTGTTACAAAGTGAACAAAGAACATTTGCAGCTTGCAATGAGACTGGTCAGCTGTTAAACCCAAGACTTTATACCTCCATTTTGTGTAACCTCTGGAAAAGGCTGATGTTGAAAAATGGAAGAAAAATACAACATAACATTTTTTCCCCTTTGTGCTTTCCAGGGATGGTTGCAAAGTAAAACACATTACTCCAGCCCTTTGGGTAATCAAGGGCTGGGGCAAATGATCAGAAAGTTGTAAGTGGGTCATTCGTTTGCAATTCTTTTTTTTGTTTTTTTTTTCTTCCTTTCTTTGGTTGAAGAATCTCATTTTTTATAGAGGGCAGTACATACTTCTGTATGCAGAGGGAGATTTCACTGAACCCTTACTCTGCTCTTCTGGGAATCCCATAACTGGACAAGGAAGCAGGCAATATTCTCCTTTTTTTTATGCTTTCCCCTTTCAATTTAGTAAGCAGGGGCAGCCTTGAGCAGGTGCTATGGAAAAGAAACAACAATTGCTTAAGATTGTTCTGTGGCTTATATCAAAGGTGCTTCTGAAACTACATGACAAGCAGGGAGATTTGAGGGGGAGACAGAAATAGAACTTCTTCAGAGGCTACGGTTGGAGAGTGGTGACCTAGGGAACATGTTATCAGTTCATGGTCACACAAAAACTGGTTTCCTTAACTTGAGCTGTGGACTTTTTCATCTACACCAGGAAATCAGATTTTCTTTTAAACCTGCACATGCAGGTTTGCAAGTGTTCAATGTTTGCAAATTGGCCAGAATTTCATAAGTGCTCAGCATTCAATGTGCCAAGTCTGTTTACAAGTAGCTGCTTTTCCTGAAGCCAAAATAGCTGAGCTGTATTGAAAATCAAGCCCAGATGCTTTCAAAAAGTAAAGACAATTTTAGCTTATATGCACTAGCAGCACAATGACTTCAAATCCTACAAACAAGTGGAGCTTGGTGGTCTTCAGCCTGGTGATTTCCAGTGTGTCTTGAAGAAAATAGAGAACAGTAGTAGGGAGGTTGCTGGAAATCTTAGGTCTACATGGGAAGGTATTTAAGTCCTTTGTTTGCTCATGAATAGGTCTGACAGTATTTGAGAAGTGGGAATAATTATATTATTGCCTTGAAAATCTTCAGGTTTGGTTATTATATATTTTTAGCAGTCTATTCTAAAAATGAATACACACTCATTAGTAACTTCAAATAATGATTGTTCAAAGATGCTTTATCAATGAGTCAGACACTTTTTGATATTTGAATTCTGCAGTGAAGGATAAATATTCAAAATCACTGAAGGATTTAAATAACACATGTCCAATGGACTCCAGAAAATGGGATGTTTATAGGTATTTCTATGCTTTTGAAAATCTGCTCCTGAATACCACTGTTTAGTGATGTATAAAACACCTAAAGAAATAAATTATATGCAGTGTACCACATGCAATTTTAACTTAAAGTCCCTGAACAATTCTTGAGTGTTATCTAGGTACAGAATTATAAATAATCAAATAATTATTGCTGTATATCTTTCTTTTTATTGAGTACTCTTCAGTAGTTACAAACTTTTATTCCCATGTTTTTCCAGGAATGTACCATATTTGAAAATGGTATGTAATCTTCTTTTTTGTTGAACACAATCCTAGCTGGAAACCACATTGAACACAGTATAGTTGTCCTTGTTCATATCGTATGTGGAATCAATCGTCTTTGCTTAGGTTTAAAAATTGGCTCATCATGTTGAATATTATTCCAGTAAAATTCTGTGGGAAACTTTGGAAAGTCCCCAGAAACCCTCTAAGTGAGAGCTGGTAATTTTGCTACAAGCACGTATGTCATGGTTTAAGCCCAGACTGCTCACTCACTCCTCCCTGGCCCCGGTAGGGTGAGGAGGAGAAAATATAAAGAAACGTTCATGGGTCGAGACAAGGACAGGGAGGGGTCACTCACCACTTATGGTCACGGGCAAAAGACAGGCTCGACTTGGGGAAGAAACTAAATCAATTTAATTTGCTACCAATCAAATCAAAACAAGGGTATTAGGAAGTAAACCCCAACCTCAGAACACCTTCCCCCCAGCCCTCCCTCCTTCCCGCCTCAAGCCCACTCCCGGCTCTCTCTGCCTCCTCCCCCCGGCGGCGCAGGGGAACAGGGGATGGGGGTTGGGGTCAGCTCCCCACACCTTGCCTCTGCCGCTCCTTCCTCCTCGGGGGGGAGGACTCCTCACCCGTCCCCTGCTCCAGCGTGGGGTCCCTCCCACGGGAGACAGTCCTTCACCAACTTCTCCAACGTGAGTCCTTTCCGTGGGCTTCAGCTCTTCCCGAACTTCCCTGGCGTGGGTCCTTTCCGCAGGTTGCAGTCCTTCAGGCACAGACTACTCCAGCGTGGGTTTTCCCATGGAGTCACGGCCATCTTTGGGGCATCCACCTGCTCCAGCGTGGGCTCCTCCACAGGCTGCAGGTGGGCATCTGCTCCCCTGCTCCCCTCCATGGGCTGGGGGGGGACAGCCTGCCGTCCCACCACGGGCTGCAGGGGCATCCCCTCCTCCCCCTCCCTCCTCACTGACCTCGGTACCTGCAGAGGGGTTCCTCTCACATTCCAATCCCCCACTCACTGCAGGTTCCCCTTCTTAAACCTGTTCTCCCAGAGGCGCGACCACCGTCACTGATGGGCTTGGCCTGGGCCAGAGGCAGGTCCGGCTTGGAGCCGGGGAAGCTTCTGGCAGCTTCTCACGGGAGCCACTCCTGCGACCCCTCCCCCACTACCAAAACCCATGCCACACAACCCCAAAATGACATAGTTTTCACTGGCTGCCTGAAATTTCCTGAATTCATGATGCTTTTTCCATTTTATCCAGTCTTCCTAAAATGTAAGTTTCCCTAAAATGGATAGATTTTTGTGGATGTGTACATATGGTTCTTCCTAAGATGGGCATGTTTTTAGAAGAGAGAAGAAACTGTTTCACTATGAAACCACCCAGAACTGTTGTAGAACATATTTCCATCTACAGCTGACAGCCAGCTGGCAATGTCTCCTCGCTGACTGCAGATATTTGCTAGAACTAAATGTAGTTTTGTTCTCCCTACTTTCCAGTTTTGCTCTATCTATTTTAATATTTTCTTTGTTTCTAATATTTCAGAATCATCTACCTTGTGGCCTCAAATTATTTTCCATTGACTTTTTTTTCTTTTCAATATTTACCAGTGACCGATGGTAAGAATTTTCGTACTAGAGAATTTCCTCTGCATCTGCATTTGATTTACCCTTTCAAAGACATGATGTCTTCATTGAATGACCATTTGTAAGGCAGCTGTAAGGTCACCCCACTCTTTCCTTTAAGACGCATTATTGGGGCCAAACAAGTATTCTTCAGCTAGATTGGAACACACGAAATCAAAATTTGATGCTTCATGTTGCACTTCCTGTATATTCAATTCAGGCACACTGCATGGAGAAGCTTCTATTGAAATGTTTATCAACTATTTCCCTAAATAATATCCTATTTATTTCAATAATATTGTTTAGAATGTATTATTTATCTATTACCAATGCTTTGGGGCATAATATGTATATAACTTACAGAAATTGTGGTATCTTTCAGGATGCTGGACATTGCCATTAGCACTCGTTAGAGCAAGAAGCATGAAAGAGTTTAGTAGACAATTAAAACAGATCCCCCCCCCCCCCCCTTAAAAAAAAACAGGAATCTGGCTGCTGGTAGAAACTACAATTTTACAGCTTTTGTAGGGAAGTAAGAGTTAATGTATGCTGACACTGGAATAACTGTGAGTGTTGGGTTTTTTCCCTGACTATTTTAATGTAAAAACACTAAATATCACTGCTGTACTAAATATAAATTCCATGTAATGCAAAAAGTTGCAGTTGTACTTCATACATATATTTTTTTTTAATTAAAAACAAAAATAGTCAATGTATTATGCAAATTATTTAGGTAAATTACAGCTTTTGTTTTTGCAGTGTGCTAACTGAAGAAAATTTGAGTGAAATTTTTCCATATGTTGGATATTATTTCACTTGATAACAATTTTATTAATTTATTAAAATTTGTCTTTTCAATCTGATGCCCAATTATCATAACAGTCACTTGTAAATGTTTATATACAGTAGGAATCAAAAAAACCTTATGAAGAGCATCTCTAAAAAATGGTTATCATCCATTTGCTTTATATAGAGTTCTGGATTCTAACAGGTACTCCTTGTACCTGCTTGTTTTGTTTTTTTTCTTGGCTAGACTTTACCTTTCCTATGCATTCTCAAATGTATTTGGTGGAAAATAACAGAAAATTAGAAAACTGCTTTTATTAAAAATCTCACTGTATTCTCTATAGTGCCTCTTCCCATGGCTACAAAGTGGTGCAGCTGCACTGCATCATGGGCAGCACAAGGAAAGTATCCACTTTACAGTACACCTGATATTAAATTGTCAGGAGTTATTTCTGATTCGTTTTCTGTTAACATTCAATTCAATTTTGAAATTGCTGTATTTCTACTGTCCTTCATGGAGTTCTTAAAAATAAAATTAATGAATCGAGAACCTTCCCTTTCCCTGCTCTGCTTTCTTGCATTATAGTGCTTTTAAAAATGGCAACTCTCTATAGATATTATGAAGAACTAGCAAATACTGCAGCGTGCCAAACCTTGTCTTTGAATCATGTTTCTTGTTACTTTTCAAATCAGTAGAAACATCTTACTTCAGATTAATCTACTGAAATTTGTTGCAGAAAACCAAACAGAAAATACCAGTAAAGAACTGTCTTATGGAAAGTAGCAGTAGGGAAACTGTAGTCTAAAAAATGTTTTCAGTTACATATTAATTCCTTAGAAATAATCATAAAATCAATGCAGTAGTAGGTCAGGAAATTGCCATAGCTGATCACTGTTTATTATTTTTTAAACATTTTAAACAGGGTTTTGTCCTGAGTGCACAGAGCATTCAAATCCCTTTCCATGTGCTCTAATCCTTTACACACATCAAATGTTATCTAGATTATTATTAGAGATATCAGGTATGGTGTGACTTACCTTGAGTAACATTCACTGTCTAAATATAAATCTGCATAGTAGTTTTGCAATAGAAATAGAAATTTAAAAGGTTTTTTTGCTTGCATGTGATTAAGTCTGAGACATTAAAGCTGCAAGTTTTAGAGCCTGTCATAATACATACAAGAACTTATCCATGGTTCTCTGGATGAATTTTGAGATGTTGCACATACAGAGAAGCTACAAGGCTGTTAGCCCTTTTTTGACCCCTGAAGTGAAAATAAAATAGAGGTAAAAAAAGGAATATTGAATCTGAAACTTGTGTGCAGCAGGGCAATGGAATTTCTTTTGAATGGAAGCAGGGTGGTAATGATCTTACAAATTTGCTATCTGCATGAATAAAGAGGTATGAAAAAGCAGTAATGACAAGTGAGGAGGAAGAAGGGTTATTACAAAGCTAATCATAAATGAGCAGTGAAGATTGATAATGACATGCAACAACAATAGAGAGAAAACAACTCCAAGTATGATGGTGAAGGAGGAAAGAAAGAAAAGGCTGGGACAACTTCTTCATTAATGGAAACCTAACCCAACCCAGGCTACAAGTGAGAGTTTGGACAAATAATGGGGGTATTTCCATATTTTGCACAGAATTAGTTTTACCTGTCTTTAAACATCTGACAGCTTTTGCCCAGGAGTATGTTTGCAGTGTGCTTGGACTGCCAACAGTGAGCTCTGATCAATGTGATTCGCCATTAAACATCTTAAGAAACAAGTACGAGAAATCCTTGCTGAGTAAGTTGACCAGCTTGACCTTTGTCTGTGCTCACTCAGATGAAGACCTCTGTACTGTGACCCATGAACATGCACCACAAGCTCAGCACTCACTGCATTGTCTGGCAACTGAGCCAGGGATGGTCAAGGCTTCCTACCCTCCCACAGTGCATGTCCCATAAGCCTTGGCTTCTTTTCTCTCCTCTCCGAGTACATTGGGAAGTGCAGCCTTTATCAGAACTATGCATTTGTCCTGGTCTGGAGGCTTCAGCTGGAGCTCCTTTCTGTCCTCTCTTCATGTACGCATCCTTCTTTGCCCCACATTTGCAGAGGTCTGGCACCGTGAGGCATAATATGCACCTAACTGGCTAAAATTACACCATTTATTGGGCTGACGTCCCTGGTCTCTGAACAGGCTGATTTAATCTTTTCAAAATGAAATGGCTATGCAGTATCATGCTACCACAATATTTGAAAACTTGATCCAAGACAAATTCTTTGAGCTGTGGCTGACTTCATGGAGATGTCTTAGTTGCCCAGGACAGCGTTTTTCAGTAGTTTTCTTGTTGATACTGCCATATACCTTGAATAAGGAGAGGGCTGCTTCACAAACCCACAATTACTTCCTTATAACGTGACACCAAATATGTAGTGTTCTTGTGCGGTGGCATGGAGCCATGACATGCAAGACAGGCAGAGAGAGAGAGAGAGTATCAAACTTGGTATAGTCAGCCTCTGGACAATTTGAAAGTGGCAGGTTAGAGCAAAACAGGGACCAAATCAAATTTGTGATGTAAACGCATATGGGAACATTCACCCACGTTCCCTCTGTAGTCCAACATAATGTCTAGCTCCAAACATTTAACCTGTTTTTTGTTACAGGCTTGTGGAGCTTTGGTGCTCACCAATGAGGGTATGGAACAGGTATGTGCTCAGAAAGATGAAAATAATGATAAATATTTGAAATCTGCTTGAAAAAAATGAAAGAAAGAGGAAAGCGTGTTCACTACAAAGACTTCATACTGTGTTATTACCATTAAAGCTAAGGTTTACTCAGCTTTCATCCATTATGTTTGGCTTGTGTTGAGTAGTGATGATTACATGACACTGATGCATGGACTAATATTATAATAGATTTTTAATTGAACTGAGGAAAATACTTGTAGGGTCAAAGTTTTTAATAAATGAACAGATTAAATGTCCCATGAAAGGTACCATATGGTTTTTTAAAATCTGAAAATTAGTTGCAAAGTCACAGTTAATTTAATTATATGGTCTCTCTGTCTTGGGATAATAAAGCAGACTGAGTATTATAATAGTCAGAGAATGAAACCTTTGCTGTTGAGAGGCATTTTGAAACTGAAATGTTTGTCTAACTGCTTTTAAATTACTCTACTCATGTTCATAAGGATATTGTTTTAAAGATAATGTACTTAGGCCATAATGCAATAATGATTGGTGGTGTGTCATTTTCTGAGTTGTACTTTCTTGTTATGCTGGGTATCTCAATCTTTATGCATGCACATTTTGCTCACAGTAAAGCGAAGATATTGTTGTAAACACATGGGAAGCAAATGTCTTGGGCCACTGATAGGGTTTCCTGTTTATAAGTACACTGACCAACCTTTATGACTAGTACAATGAATATGACTATTGCAGAACATCTTTGTAAGAAAGCAGTTGCCTTCCAATGTACCTGCAGCTGTCATTAAAATGATTTTAAAAAAAAGCTTATGTATAATAAAAAACAGAATCTGTCATATTCTCTCCTTGATCAATAATGTATTCTGATAATACTTCTGCATCTCTCTGAAATTTGTGCTCATAATTTTTGAAATTTTCAAATGTCTATTTTCTTTCCAATACAGTGCTCTCTACCAGCTGTGATCACCACCAACATATCTCTTATTTTCTTTTTTTTGTGTGCAAATCCTATACCTGCATTGACTTTCTTCTTTCCAGATAAATGATAAAGTCAAGTCTTTGATTCATTAATTTGGATACCTATGAACATCATGGACTAAAGTTTATCTTGTTGTTAACATACAAGATAGAACTTGTGTAAGGAATTAAACAAGATTATTCACAGAAACAAATGCTCTCTACACCAGTGAATATTCTGCTTTAATGATGCAATGAAATCAGATGCCTGTTCAGCAGCAAAGTCAGTCACTGGTAAAAAATAAGGCTGGTTTTGATTGCATTTTTTTCAAATGTAGTATAAAAAAAAATTCTTTCAGAATTAGGTTGGGTTTTTTTTCATTCTGGTCAAGTAACTTTCTTGAAGATGTACACTTGATGAAATGTTTTATATTCTCCTGAAAATAGTTAATATATATTTATGGTGTCTGGAGCAAAGTAAATTTGGAAATCCTATTAATAATTGTAAAGAAATGAACATAATAATAACAAATTAACTAATTAGAAGTTTTTAATGAAAAATATATTTTAAAAATGCATTTCATAAATGTAGATGGAGAAAATGTAAAGTAAAAACAAAATTCACTGATCAGCAAAATCTAAGATCTTATTGCTCATTCTTTTCTTCATTAACAACTTGATGAAGTCAGTATCTTTGCGAATAGAATGATTATGAGAATCTTTAATAAGTATCCACTCTGACTTCTTATAACAAAATGAAATGATAGGGAAAGGCAAGAAGTTATGTCATGCTTCAACATTTACTGAATAGAAGAAGAACTGTTTTGAAATAGTGAATACCCAGAGAAAAGTATGGTGGATAACCTGAATCATTAAACCACGTTATTGAGAGACTTTTTTTTTTTTTTTTAAATCTTGTATTTTTGGGGACAGAGATGTTTCTATAGACTTGTGATGCTGTCTTGTATTAGGCAATTTCTGCCTCAAATGTATTAACCTTTCTTTTTCAGATGAACAGTTTTGAATACTTTCAATCACAAGTGTACATAGGCTAATATAGTTAATCTTATTGATTATAATTATGGTGAAATATTTCCTATTTCTTGTAATAGTATTATATTATACAACATAGTTCCCTTTATGTCATGAAAGTTTCTATGTACACAAACAATTCTTGCTGATCTAAATGACTGTACTACTAAGGATTTAAAAAGTATCGTATAGGAGGTAAAGGAATTGGAATGCTCCTCTGTGGAAAATGGTTTCATTACATACGTAATGTTTCGTTTTTCCTCCTCCAAAAATTTCTCACTTGCAGGAAGATTGATTAGTATAGGAAAACAGTTTGGTTTTCACTTCTACACCCTAGGACAGAAATTAATCTCACCTACCATTTGCTTGAATCTCAGTTCTCTGAAACCTATAGTCTGAAAAACATTAATACTAAGCACATGAAAATCAAAAGATGAGGTTGAAAATTTCAAAACCATTTTGCATGAAGCTGGTTGGATAGAAACCTAGGGAAAATACTTTAAAAGGTTATAGCTCTAAAGGAGTATTTTGACATGATTGGTACAGCATTGTGTTCAGAGTTAGGCAGAAAACCATAATAGTAGACTTGTGTCCAAGTGCTCTGAAGCATAGGTGTATCCAGCCCAGTTATGTCATATAAGTGGAAGGCCCAAGTTTCCTGTGGCTTGTAAAGGCTGGAGAGTTGTCGTGGTTTAACCCCAGTCAGCAACTAAGCACCACGCAGCCGCTCACTCACCCCCCCCCGCCCCAGTGGGATGGGGGAGAAAATCGGGAAAATAAGTAAAACTTGTGGGTTGAATAAGAACGGTTTAATAGAACAGAGGAAACTAATAATGATAATGATAACACTAATAAAATGACAATAGTAATAATAAAAGGATTAGAATATACAAGTGATGCACAATGTAATTGCTCACCACCCGCCAACCTACAGTCCCTGAGCGGCGATTCCCCCCACCCCCACTCCTCCCAGTTCCTATACTAGATGTGATGTCACATGGTATGGAATACCCCATTGGCCAGTTTGGGTCAGCTGCCCTGGCTGTGTCCTGTGCCAACTTCTTGTGCCTTTCCAGCCTTCTCGCTGGCTGGGCATGAGAAGCTGAAAAATCCTTGACTTTAGACTAAACACTACTTAGCAACAACTGAAAACATCAGTGTGTTATCAACATTCTTCTCATACCCAACTCAAAAACATAGCACTGTACCAGCTACTAGGAAGACAATTAACTCTATCCCAGCTGAAACCAGGACAAGAGTATAAAAATCTGACCTCACTTACTGAGCTGACTTTGACCATAGTCTTGCGTTGGGGAACCTGGCTTCGTGACTGCAATGCTTGGTTTCACTCAGAGTGGGTAGTACATGTTATATGCATTTGCTTTGTAAACACCTTTAACTTTTAATTCTTTTTTTCAACCATAAAACTGAAATAAAAGTAATTTTTAGGCAGTGGCTCTTCGGTTCTGCACATCTTTTAATGTTGTGGGTAATGACTGTCACCATTCTTACATTAAATACAGTCTTTGGTTTGATGCATGCCATTTGCAGTGGCTAGAAGGCTGAAAAGAGGTTTTAATTGACCAAAAATAGCCAATTGAGTTTTTCCCTGTGAAATACTATTTTTTATAATAACTGAAATCAGAGAGAAGTGTGGGCACTTGTTTCTACCCCTGGGAGGTCCCTGACTTGCAATAAGAAGGAAAGAGAAGAATGTTCAAATTCTGATTAGAAGCAGGTAAAATGTGATGAAAAAATTAGGAAGTTGGTAGAAGTGGAAAAAATTCTTTGTTGTTGTTTTTTAAGATACCATGTGTCAATAATGTCAAAATGTTTGATACTACATCATTATGAGAAACAAAATGTTTGTTTGGATTACTAATGCTATAATAATTTTATGGTAAATCTAATGTAAATCATATCTAAATCCTGGTTTTAAAATTAAACAAAATGATCCAACAATCAAAACGTAATACTTTTAGCATTATCAAAAAGGAAAAAAAAAAAAAGCTGTCTTTCATTCCATGTTAATTTTGGTATTTTTTATATCTGACTGTAACTACTGGTAGCAGTACAGAAGATCACCCTTTCTGATATTATGTTATTATAGTTATTGCTTCTTTATACTGTGGGTTTTTGCTGTGCTTAAATTAGACTTTGTGATAATTCAGACTATAGGTCTCCACAACTGAATAATTCTGATAGAGTCTGTGGGGTTCATGTGTGTTTCTTAACGAGTCGTACATGATAGCAAGTGCTCTGCCTATCACACAACGTAACTAGTCAGAATAACCTACTGAGCAAAAAACCCAAACCGGACAACAATAAAAAAAAGAGGCAATTGGTATTATAAATAATTGCAGAAGAAGGAACGTGCACTGGGGAAATTATTAGGGCTGGAACAGTTCAGTTATCAGAAATAGTGAGGAAAGAGGAGGGAAGTTTGTTCAAGTAGAAGTTTCTCAGCTGAAGAACAAAATAAAACAAGCTGATGAGAGAAAGAACAAGGGGGCAAGTCTTTATCCCTTGATAAAGACATGTGGTCTTGACTTGAAGAACAAGTAATGGTGAAAGAAACTTACCATAAAAGTCAGAGATTCTGATTTCTGGACTTTTCATGTACAGAAACTGAGGGATCTGGTCTCTGACCAGTTACATGTATGAAAGCAGATTGGGAGTGAGTGGCTGACAGGGATGGTACTGTTCTCATCTACGCTGTTGTCCTCTCCAAGCTGCGGGGAGACTTTGTTAGACTTCTCATGCAACAGGTCTGTTTGCTAGCTTTAACTCTTCTGTTATTAGAGTGAGAATTTAGTCAGAAGCATGGGCTTTTTTAGTGTCTGATCCTGAAAATATGAACACAAGAGTAACTTTCTGCATGAGACCTGTCCCACTGGAGTAGTATGCTTGAAATTAATTACATGCCTAGAATTGTTCTTGTGAACAAGAATTTGTGAGTAGAAAGGAGCTATTATTTTCCTGTAATTCCAAGATGAAAGCCCATCAGTCTGGATGAGGTAAAAATTCTTCCATTTCCCTTTGGGTTCATATGTAGATACACCCTCCAACCATAAATGTCCCAATCCTAAGAAAGGTGCAAAGTCTTCTATTTTTGCTGCTGCTTCTCTAGACCTCTTGGTTCAAATATTCCCATTTTTGATAGCAAGACAGGAAGATAATGACAGACTACCAAAAAAAAAAGGTATCTAAACTATATATAGCATTTGCATTAAATGTATTTGTAAAAACTTGCTCTGATTAGTTAAGCACTCTTGTGATTAAGCACCCTATGTTTTGTGATTATTTTTTTTTTCTTTAGTTTGTTATGACTTTCCCTTTAAATCCTCTCTGTTTTCATTCATTGTCAGTTCCTAATTGGTGGATCATGATGATGAGTGGCCACTTAATATATTAACCATTAAGTACACTTAGCATTTAGTGTACACCATTCAGTCCTTTAAATGCAGAATAATGGAGAACTTCACGCAGATTTCTGTGGTACTTCAAAAAATTTTTATATTGACTTTATATCACTTAGAGGTGTAGTGTTTTTATTAGGCATGTGGTTAGCTGTGGATGTAGGATTTCCTATTTTTTTTTTTTTTTATATAACTAAATTTTATGGAGAGATTTCAATTTCATGGGTCTATTCAAAAAGCAAATGAAAAACAAGAAATGACATCTCATAGGTTACCTGCATGGCTGGAACATACTAAAGCCATTATACGGATGTTTGCTACCGGACCTAACAGGGTAACAAATAACAGTAGCAGTTCACCATTTTGTGTATAAACTGTTACTGGTACACTTGGACATACTCAGCTGGTGCATTTCATAAATATTTGCTGATAGCTTTAGGCAAATGCTACAGTAAGCATCACTGAAGCACTTCAAGCAGATGTTCTGGTGGTAGCACATTTCAAATCTTGTAATAAAGCTAAAATGTATTGCATAGGTAATTGCATGGTTAAGTGTATTTGTAATTTTTACACTCCTCTTTCCTTTTATGTAACTCTTCTTTCATGAATGCTCTACACTGATTTTTGCACAGGATCCTGTATTCACTTAGGCTCTCTATGCCAAGGAGCTGAGGTAGGACTGCTGCTTTCCTTGGTGCACCCCGTGGTAGTGCTCCCTATGCTGCCCGGTACTGACTGAGTTGTGCATGCTAGGGCTTCCACCATATCCGTACGCACCGGTTTTCTTCTGCATGCCAGTTTTGTCCAGTGGCTGGCTGGGATGCATCTGGATTACACACATGAACCTAGAAACTAGAAACAGGTCCTGGGTACAGCAGTTTAGATGTACGTGGGAAGTTCAGGATTTCATTCCAAGCACTTGAATGGACTATGCTGTTGTGATCACCTGTTTCTGTCGTCCTCGCTAAATGAGACTTGTTATGTCTCTGCCTATTCCAGCCACCTTCTGTTTCCACCACTTTTCTGCTGGCTTCACAGGACAGCCAACTCTCCCCTCCACTACAAATTCTTCTGCAGCCCAATGTTCACAAGTTGCAATTCAAAAGGCCCCTTTTTGTGCTCTTCAGCTTGCACTCTTCCTTCTAAGGTTATCTCAGTCCTTTATTCAAGATTTTTGCACCTAGTCTTGTCTTGATAGAGCCACTTTTTTTCCCCCTTCTATCCTGGCCTAGGTCCTTGTTCAAGTATTTGAATGTCCTTCACACATGAACATAATTTTATGCTTTCTCAATTACTACCTCCCCCCCCATCCCGTTTTCTGTATTTATGAGATCCATGGATCTTTTCTGAGTTAGCTCCCATTTTTTCACACCAGCTACTAATCCTATTTTTTTCTAATAGTTCCTTTCCTAATCCCATGTTGTTGTTTGTTTACTTTAAATTATGGACAACCACTTTGCCCTCTTTTTACCCAAAAGACTGTGGAGCATTTTGCTAAAAATTAACCTAAAGGCAACTTTTGCAAATGAGGCTGTTAGTCTATCTTGCATTAGGATATTAATTTCTCAAATGCTTTGGAGGTGCAGATAACTTAAGAAAATCCCCAGTGAATATCATGTTGTTTCCTTTTTATCCCATTTATCATGTTTGAGTTACGTAAAATGGTATTACATGTGAAGAAAGTAACAACTTCACAAGTTTGAAGCAACTGGTATAAGTGTATTGCTTGTTTCTACTATTTCTGTTTCATATTGTGGTATGTGAGCACCCAAAGTGTATCCTTTTTTCTTTCTAAGTGTGGAGGATTGATGGTAGCAGCTCCAGATTTGCTGGCATTAGGATGACAGGCTCAGCAGTGCTGGGAGGCTGAGGCAGCTTTCCTATGCATTTCCAATTATTCCCAGCAGGTTGTCTCTTTGTGGCAGGATCACATATAAAGTGCACCATAAGATTGTGGCACTTTTCCATCTGTAGAAGAAAATACTTGTGTCTGCATTTCAGATACATAGCTAGACAGAGCTTACCTGTAGTCTTTTATACATGCATGTGTTTTGAATATTCTGGAGTGTACAATGCAGTGAAACAGGTGCTCTTTCTTAGCTGAAGATCCCATTATTTTGAAAATCAGAAAGAAAACCTGTGTACATGCTGGCAAAGTAGTGAGATCCTAAGAGTCAAAGCAGACTAAGTGATTACTCCTAAAGTTACTATAGCAGACTGGCTTCTTTTTTGTTTAGCACATCTATTATTGATATGCTTGTTGTGCAGGATGTCATTCATATAGATACATGAATGAATTGTACTAAGGTACCAGGATTGCTGGTACATGTCCTACCCCTGATGATGAGCAAACGGAAACATTGATTCCTGTTACTGCTAAAGAAGGGCTAGAAGATGTGCTCACACACACAGTCTCTCTTCTAGTTTCTATAAATGATTAATTATCACACTTTGATTTATTTTTTTTTTTAGACTGAAGCCTTCATTAATCAACACTCCTAAACTATCAAAGTCATTACTGAATGATAGTTTATTGTAATATATTGTATTTCTTATAGAGTGATACTGTTATGCAGACATTTTGAATTGCAAATGAATAGCTGCACATCTTTCGGATCTGTTAATGCATGCCAGATCAGAGCCAAATAGCCACTAGCTACACAGATATAGTGTGACATTTCTGAATTCTCTTGTTTTCTTCTAGAATCATATTTGCAGAAGTGGAAGCAGTGAAAACAGCGAACATTTTTCTTAATGATTTTGTCAGGTGTACAGAAACCCTTTTTACATAAAGGCATAAATATTTTCCTTAACTTTCAATTGATGTTTAGAAAAATGTATACATTACACCTGTTTAATGATCCAAAATTAAGTTTTTCTTATATGTTTATGTGTTCTGTATATTCTTTCATATATGATTCAACCCTTTTCTTAGCATTTACTTGCCTGAGATTTAGATAAAAAAATTCATGTCTGCCCCCCCCCCCCCCAAATCTGCTTATTTGCATAAAATATATATTGTATCTCCTGGGATAAAATAGGTAGCTACTTAATGTTTAACATATTGGTGTTCTGACAGATTTTTAAAAAAGCCCTCCACATGAAAATGTTACTTTTGGTCATATTTAAAAATAATTTAAACCTTTCTCTGCTACTAACAAGTAAGTACTTACTGCACATGGTTAGAAAAAAAAATAATTTCTATGAAGCACTGCATATTCATTAGTGAAAGATGAGCCTAAGGTCTCATTTTGCAGTGAAAGTGTATAGTAGGTGATTAAGCTTTAAATGTGAAACAAGATATTCCATTTCATAGGTGAACTCCAGGCTTCAGTACGGTGGTAAGATAGATATTCTTGCTGGTAACAGCAGGAAACATTCTTTGATGTGTTCTGTGCCAGTTCAGTACAAATGGTCCTTACATGAACGCTGATAGAACTGAAAACTAACTAGAGAAGTCAGCCTCTAAAACATATCTCCTTACAATTCTGTTTTGGCAACTGAAGTATAGGATTTTATAAATAAGGAAATAAGTCAAACCAGCCAATTTTACATTACCAGTGTATAAAATGAATACTTTTTCAGAAAATATTATTAAGATCTTTTTGGAAGAAGTGTTTATATTTGAAGGTAAAAATCATTAAGGCTTTTGAATAGCAAAATTATAATCTATCTAGAAACTAGTTTTTCAAAAGGTGTTTTGTTTTCAGAGGGGACAAGAAATTAAGATTCACATTTCTCACAAAATCTAAAGATTTCTTAAAGTTGTGTTCATAATATTTTATTTATATAGTTCTTAAGAAAAAAAAATTTCAAATAAACACAAACCCTTTTTTTTTTGGTGTCAACTTTCTAAAATGAATTGAAAGATTTTGGTTTTCTCTATTATAATGTTAACCTGTGTCTCCATGTACTTCCCTGGTATTTCACAACACATACTGAGCATCTCTTGTGCTTGTCACTCTCTGTATGCCATGCTCAATCCAAGTAGGTTTCCCAATATATGTGATGGCCAACTTCCTCCCCTCATGTAGACCAAGGAAAAGTCTCCCAGGCACCATGATATATGTACTTCAGCCAAGGAGAAGCCAAACAATACTTTCTAAAAAGTGCTATGGTAGATTAATGAAAAACTAGGTACCTGGCTGTAGCTGAAATTTTTCTTCAACCTACAAAATATTTTTTTAGTCTTTTCTAACAGAAAAGCTGCATGTGTGATCATGCTTACTTTGGTACCCGATTCCCTGGCCCCAAAAGCTGATGGGATGACTCAGGCTGACAAATGGGATTTGGGGCTGGATTGAAAGCAGGGCAAGGAGGGAGGCGAGTGCCTGGTTTCCAGAGATCTCAACTGCGGTGCATGGATAAACTGGTAATCTGGATCCCTGCAGAGCCTCACTCTCGTGGTGTGTTTAGCTGTGCATGCACAAGCAGGGCCTGGGCAAGCAGCGGCACGAGCTGGGCTTCTTATCCCAAAGACAGGGTGGAAGGAGGGAGATAGCGGGAGCCTCCGGTCTGTTGCCTGCTGAGCCAGAGAAGGTAACAGCACTGGGGAGCTGCCGGATCCCTGCAGCGTGAGGGTTCTCTAGGGGAAGCATCCCTGATGGCAGGAGGCCAGGGCAGATGAGAAGCTCCCAGGTGGAGATGGGGTTGTGGGATTGTAACACTTTTGTTTGCCATTATGCAAGTTGATTAATGTAGGGGTGAAAGACAGCTCTCTGTCTTCAGCTGTATCCTGGGCTGCATCAAAAGAAGCGTGGCCAGCAGTTTGAGGGAGGTGATTCTGCCCCTCTACCCTGGTAAGACCCCACCTGGAGCACTGCGTCCAGCTCTGGAGTCCTCAGCACAGGAAAGACATGGACCTGTTGGAGCGGGTCCAGAGGAGGGCCACAGAAATGGTCAGAGGGATGGAATACCTCTCCTATGAAGAAAGGCTGAGAGACTTGGGGTTGTTCAGCCTGGAGAAGAGAAGGCTCCAGGGAGACCTTATTGTGGCTTTTCAATACTAAAAGGGGCTTACAAGAAAGAAGAGGACAAACTTTTTAGCAGGGCCTGTTGCAATAGGACAAGGGGTAATGGTTTTAAACTAAAAGAGGGTAGATTTAGACTAGATATAAGGAAGAAATTTATTGATGAGGATGGTGAAACACTGGAACAGATTGCCCCGAGAAGTTATAGAGGCCCCATCCCTGGAAACATTCAAGGTCAGGTTGGATGAGGCTCTGAGCAATCTGATATAGTTGGAGACGTCCCTGATCATTGCAGGGGGGGTTGGATGAGATGACCTTTAAAGGTTCCTTCTAACCCAACCTATTCTATGATTCCATCCAAATACAAATGCAAGCTTGAGTCAGAGAATATACTTTACATCCTGTGCAGAATACATTATTTCTATTTATGCATTTTCCTGGCTGCATAACCATACAAATAGAATGGCTTGGAATAATTTATTTGAAGGATAACATATATACACTATTTCTAATTTATAAATGATTACACCGTACAGATAGCAAAAAGAGGGCATAACCTAGCTGCTTGCAATGAAAATTGAACCTGGAAATAAAATACAGATAGACTCTTATCCTCAGGGAAAGCTTTGGGTCCCATGAATACTATAATGCTCAAGAATGTTTTACTGAGAAAAATAGAAATTATCCTTTCCAGGGAAGACCACAAGATTCCATTCTTTCCATTTTATAAAATTCTATATTGAAGGGAGGGAACAAGAAGATGTTGATGTGAATTCCACTAATTCTTGAAATAACCACTATATCTAAATTGAAGTGTTTCAAAGAAGCATGAGAGACTGCTCCTGATTGCCAGAGGTGAGGAATTCTCAATTACCTCAAGTGCTAGTGACCTACACAGCAAGGATAGGAAGCCTTGGTTTTGATGACTACTTGGGAAAGAGGTTTATCGTAGATGGGGAATGATCCTGCCTTTGAAATTTACAGATATTGAAGACAAATTGCCTCCATCAGATGCAGGAGTAATATTGGTTGATTTTTTTTTTTTTTATGGTTATATGCATCATGTTTGAATTATAATGGCTGGAAGGATAATGGTTAATAGACAGCAGAATCTGTTTTGCTTAACTGTAGGATTTTTTTGATTTTGTATTTTGGCTCTGAAATGATTCAGGCAACCTGCAACATCTATTCTGAAGAAAAATTATTGAAATGTGAGAACCAGTGATAGTAAAGAGGAAGAGCTTTAGCTATTCTTTTTACTTTGGTAAGGATTTGACAACTGGTTACTAAATTTGTTCATGAAATGATTATTTCTTAGACAGAGCTAGAGAGGAGAATGAGCAAATACAACATGCATCTAAAAGTTTGGAGTCTTATCTAATAGCAAACTCATGTGTCAGCAGTTCTGAATGATGAAAAATTTTTTACAGCTAGATATTTTAGTGTAGCACTATTAATACAGTTAATGTTCTCCTGAGTATGGAGAAGTTAGAGCAAAAAGCTCTCCTCTATTAATTTGTCGCAGTGCTTTGCCAGCAGGAATCTACTTAATTATATCTTAATTTGTGGTTTTAATGAATGCCATGAAGTTGCTTTTTTTTTTAATACAGTACTCAGTATTCCAAGAAATGGAGTTATAATATGCATGATATTAAATTTATATTTTTTAAAAAAAGACTATTATATTGACGAATGGTGTATGATCACAAAGCTATGCTTTAAACAACTGCTCTAAGAAACTTTAAAGAGCTTTTGGTCTAAAGACTGGATTTCCTATACAGATTAAGTTTTGGTCCTATCAAAATTGAGAATAAAATTCAGATTTTCTTCAGACAGTCATGCAGAATTAAAAAAAATTGTTACATTAAAAGAAATAGTACATTAAAAGAAATAGAGAAAAGAAAATCAATACATTTTGTATATCTCTAATAATTTTAAAGGCATATAGGTATATAACTGCACATCTTTGTAAAAAAGGGGTTTATATAGATATGTAATTATGCATCTGATATGGTTTTATAAGACATAAGTTGTTTTATCAATGAATTCTTTTTTTATACCTATTGATTCAGCAAATATTTCTCTTTTACTGTTTTCTTACACTCTCTTTAGGGGGAAGGAATAGCAGCAAGGTTATGTAGTTCTTATCAGATGCACTTACCTCTCTGATTAATGTCACTGAAATCAGTCCATGATAAGAATCTTCTCAGTATAAGAAAAATAGGCAGCATAAACAAGACTATGCTAGACCAGTCTGTTATTTTCATCTAGTAACGTATACTCCAGAAAAAAGTATCGAGGCACGAGAATTTAGTTGCAGGGAAACGGAAATTATTCTTCTGATTGATGTTTGCTATTTCCTGTTACTCTGTAATGAAAGAAAATATAGTTCCTTACTATACAAAATCTGTAATATTCATTCACAGTGTAAATGGCTCCCAAGTGATTATTTAAGCCAAACAAGATTTCATTGTCACTGGGGAGTGGCAAGCAAGAAGATCTTGGGATTTGCATAATAATTGGTTTGAAACAAGTGATATTCTATACAGTACTATGTATACAGAGAGTAATGAATATGGTAGCCACAGTCTGTGAGATCACTATCGGGACTATAATGAAAGCTGAATATTTTTCAGTCTTTGGAGGTTTTCAAACATCCATACAAGCTAATGAGCTAATTTAGATAAGCATTAAACATGAATTTAATCACATTACTGGTAATTATTAGCAGACACACAATATGCAGGCCTTTTAGTTTCCTTCAAAAGTTGTAATTAACCATAAAAAAAGTAAATTGTTTGACCTCATGCACTGCATATAAATGACTCAACTAAAGATTTTTAGCTTTAATAGGATGCTTAGCTTAGAGTGATTTTTCCTTATATATTATTTAGCTGAAAGTAAAGGTGTATTTTTTGCCACACGTTAACTTAAGAGCAAAATCAGACTGTATTTCTGAAAATGTTACTCACTGAAATGAACCTGAAAAATATATGCTGTATACTCTTAGGAAATGGGTTTGGTTATCTGATATGTGGCCTCATTCCCACACCATCTCCTATGCTGGTCATGAGTTAGTAGGTAAGCATATACTTCCAGTAACCTCCCCAGCTCCTCTGAAATGTTTAAGGTTAAGCATGTGAGCGAGCGTCTTGTGGATAAGAATAAAAACTGTGCTCAAATAAAACTCGATGTTTTGCTTGGCAAACATCATGCGGACAGGCATACCTGGCCCAAAAATCTTGAGAGAGCAAGATTTCATCCCTGACTGCCTACACCAGGCAGGGGGCTATGTTCCCCATGCATTTCAGTGAAAAAAATAATGACTGGAGTATAAAAAGAAGTATATAAAAAATTTTATACAAGGATTTTGAGATAAAGTTTCCAGTCCTAGAAACATGTGACCAAATAAATATTTTTAGTTTGTTTGTTTTAAAGGAAAAGTAGCTGTTACACAAAGTCTTAAAGCTGATGTATATAGAGATTGGTCCCCGAAGTTATGATTCTGGAAAGAAGCGCTTAATCTAATTTCAAATAACGGAAGTGAACTGTTTTTTAAAAGTTGACAAATGACTGTGACTGTTCAGTTTCTCTCAGGCAGTGAGGGAGAGTGCTTTCTTATTTAACAGAGTAGTGAGCTCATCTACTTTTTCATTTTTCAATGGACCATTGCTCAAGAGCACATCTTCCATGCCTTTACTCATGTTACTCAGAAGTTACACTTTTTCAGCGATATTGAAAAATGAAGATTTATATGAAAATAGATAAAACGCCTTTTTTTCCAATGGATTATCACTGATATAAAATTATTATCTTTTAGGAGGCTTGTTGAAAGCAATTTTTTCACTGTAAAAATTGGTGGAGAAGCCATTTTCTGTACAATTAATTTTTCAGTAAAAAATGTTCAGCCAGCTGTCTGACCAGCCGTGTTATCTGTGCCTGTGATTAAGCTGAAGACTGTCTTTGGGCTCTAGCAGGACAGCTGTCAACCTAAACTAGAATGTGCTTTTGCCCACAACAAAGTGGATGAGGGGAATCAAGCTAAAGCTGCGTTTTTCCTATCTCAGAAGTGGCTAATGAAATGGGCCACGTGTTAAGACCTTCCCTCCAGCACACTTAAATCTCATGTGGACTTGCTATGAAAACTCACTTCCAGCTCCCACACCCCACAATATTTGGGATAGGAACAAGCAGAATTCATCAGACAGAAGCGTAGTTAATCAGCTATAGCGATGTAGGTGTCAGCTAGAAGATTGAGTAATCAACAGGTTTGGGGCACTTTCTTTTGTTTTTTTTTCTGCTTCTTGCAACTGTTTCTCTTTCCTGTCTTTCACCTGACTTTGTTTTTCAGCTCTACTTTAAAACATTTTGCTCTCCTCCCTCCTCTCTCTTCCTCTGATATAGTCACCCTTTCTTCTTTTGTTGCTTTTCCAGCTGGGTAATCCTTGCTAAACAGAGCATTCCTGAAATATTGTGGGGCTGTGATGGCTCCTGCAATTGCATGCTTCAGTTTATTTACATTATACATCTTTCTCTTATGCTGTGTTTATATAAGCAGTTACAACAGTGGAGCACACTATCTATAGACTAATTAGAATTTACCATAATAAACACAACTATTAATCATGACTTTCATTATTTTTTGCTATAATAAACACTTGATATAATCCAGGGCAATGACAAGAGAATGATCATTAATAACAAACACTTAGTATTTACTAATTAATTGAAGCTGCTCATTAATTTATTTGAAGGATAAAGATTAAAGGAACATGCCATTCATGTAATTTACAGTAAAAGATGAATAAAAATATCTTCCCTTGGAATTAAAATTTTCATGAAACTTTGTGGAGTGCATTAAGGACCTTGTGAGTGGAAAGCTACGCCTGTTTAATGAATAAAGTTCATCGTTTAATTCTCAGTCAGAGCACTCACAAGCTGTATGGTGTATGTGTGAAATTACATTAGGTAAGTAAGAAAAAGTATTCTGTTTTGCACACTCTAAATGAAAGAATATGTCTTGCTATGCTTTTTGTGCTCTGTCTACAGCAAATAGAGATGTGACCTTATGCCCGTGTCTCATGTTGATGTTTCTTAGTTCCGTTGTGTTTAGATAATATAATACAAAAGTAGGAAATATCAACTTCTTGCAAGAATATAAAATTTGACTGAGAAAGGGAATTTAACTTTTTTTGTTGTTGCCTCAGGCACATCTCGAATTAAGTTACACCCATCTCTATGAAACTGATTTTTTCCAACCTATCTACTGGAGTTACCTTACACAACTGTCTTCTTTTGCTTATGCCTTTCACAGTCTGTTTTTATAATACTTTAACTATACTTAGATGTACTCCTGGTTTTTCACTCTGTCAAATTTGAGTATATTTTCTAGCTGTTAAGTGCTCAGTTTTGGTTAACAAACATGATTTTGTCTTACCTCTTTTAGAGTCTTCATCAAGAGCCTAAAGTATTTTATTTCCTGTGTTGATGAGCAAACTTTTCCCCTAATTTTGCTGTTAAATAGTAATACTGGAAAAACATGAAATGGAATGTGTTCATGTGGTGATAACTCAAGAAATAGAAAGGCTATTAGAAAAACTACATATAGTAAGAAGCCTGTAGTCTTTCCTGGTTTTAACAATGACCATCCATCATGGTGCTGAAGGGCTGCTTGTTACTGTTGGGGTGCTGAGGTGGCTGTGCAAATACAAAGCCACTTTCCAGCAACGTGGTGGAAAATGTACCCAGTACAGAGCAGTATTAAGTTGGCCACTTTGGCTCCACTGCCCGTGAGGTGGGAATCCATGTCTGGGCTGTTGAATCATGAAAACTAATTTACTTGAGATGTGTTGAATGTACCGGTGCACTGAGTGACTTCTGTATAGTTTATTAAAGGCAATATTCTTTAGCAAACTTCAGGAATATTGTTCCAAACTATGAAAGCAGTTTTTGAAATCAAAATAATCAAAACATAAATCTAATGGGTGTCAGCTGAAGAAATACCCAGTTTTGTTTCTGTTTCTTTTTGTTATAAATTATTTCATGCCTACTGTGTCCCCTGTTCCCAAATTTACAGAACGAAGAGTCTGACCTCTGTAAAATATGTTCTGAAACTCATTGGTATTTGCTCTCTCTGAACTCAAAATTATCTTTTCAAGTTGTAAAATTTGGGTGTGGACTCATTCAAGTAGTAAAATATGTGGTAAAACTTTAAATATTGCATTCCAAAAGCATTTTTTTTCAAGTCCTTCATGGTGGGACTAGATCATTCGCCTAGATCATGGCAGAGGAAGCAGTGCACTTTCAACAGCATTTGAAATTTGTTGTAGAAATTACTTATTCAATTGTACGGCTTATAACTGGCATTTTGAAATTTTGTCTTTTATAAGCACAGGGGGACAGGTATTCAGTGTTAACCTGTGACAGAGCTATGTTAATTTATATGATGTGATGATCCAAAATGCTTGAGGCAGCTTTTTTTTTGCTTTTTAATTTTTTTTTCATAGGAAAGGCACTATGAAAATGATAGTTTTTCTTGTCTCAGTGAATCACCATATGCTGTAAAAGGTAGAAGAAATATTCCTATGCCATGCTTGCCATCCTTCTCCTCCTTATCTTTGCATCATCAAATTAAAAAAAAACCACAACAAAATCCAGAGTCATTTTGACCCATGTATGTCCTTCAGTCAGTCAAATTAAAAAAAAAAAAAAAAAAAAAAAAGTCTGCATGTCTATGGAAGTAGAGGGTTCCAGTGGGATCTTGTTCATTCTGTGAATTTTTGTGACCTCTGGATGAGCAGAATAGTTGTGCATGAATATGTAGGCAAGCACCAGCAAGGCAGATGTTACACTTCCTGACCTTCACTCACTGAAACTGATAATCAGTTTGGCTGTCATTCATTGTCCTTTTGAGGCTTTCTTGCAGCAAATGAATGCCAAGGAGACATATTTGATCCTGCAGGTCCTGCCAGAAATTAGGTTTGGACTTGGATATTTTGGAATGAATCCGAGTCGGGTTTGACAACAAAGGGAAGGCTGCTGCAGTAACATGTGCAGATGATGCACTTCTCAATCTGTTTGTACGCTCCGGAGCAGGGAGACATCAGGGCCCTTTCCTGCCTTTCATTCAGCTGTGGGAATGAAGGCTAAATATGCAACACTGTCAAAACACATAATTCATTTATACAGAAAAACTGGCCACAGAAGTTGCACCTATGTAACCTAATGAATGGGACATTTAATAACAGGTAAATCATTAGTGACCAGCAGCAAAAGTCTTCTGCTTTGTAATTTGGAAATTAGAGTAGGATGAGAACACACATATTAGATAGTATGATAAACATTTTCTCACACAGCTAATAATATCTTACATACTTTAATCACCCACTAGCTAAACTATGTTTGATAAAAAGCAAATTTTCTATATTTCTGTTATGGATTTGTGTGGTGCAGGTTTTCTTGGTAGCGGGGCAGTGGTTGCAGGGACGGCTCCCGTGAGAAGCTGCCAGAAGCTTCCCCGGCTCCAAGCCGGACCCGCCTCTGGC
This sequence comes from Harpia harpyja, assembly GCF_026419915.1. Taxonomy (NCBI): domain Eukaryota; kingdom Metazoa; phylum Chordata; class Aves; order Accipitriformes; family Accipitridae; genus Harpia; species Harpia harpyja. The sequence goes on from NC_068947.1 coordinate 32,699,624, forward strand.
CCAGGCCGAGCCCATCAGTGACGGTGGTCGCGCCTCTGGGAGAACAGGTTTAAGAAGGGGAACCTGCAGTGAGTGGGGGATTGGAATGTGAGAGGAACCCCTCTGCAGGTACCGAGGTCAGTGAGGAGGGAGGGGGAGGAGGGGATGCCCCTGCAGCCCGTGGTGGGACGGCAGGCTGTCCCCCCCCAGCCCATGGAGGGGAGCAGGGGAGCAGATGCCCACCTGCAGCCTGTGGAGGAGCCCACGCTGGAGCAGGTGGATGCCCCAAAGATGGCCGTGACTCCATGGGAAAACCCACGCTGGAGTAGTCTGTGCCTGAAGGACTGCAACCTGCGGAAAGGACCCACGCCAGGGAAGTTCGGGAAGAGCTGAAGCCCACGGAAAGGACTCACGTTGGAGAAGTTGGTGAAGGACTGTCTCCCGTGGGAGGGACCCCACGCTGGAGCAGGGGACGGGTGAGGAGTCCTCCCCCCCGAGGAGGAAGGAGCGGCAGAGGCAAGGTGTGGGGAGCTGACCCCAACCCCCATCCCCTGTTCCCCTGCGCCGCCGGGGGGAGGAGGCAGAGAGAGCCGGGAGTGGGCTTGAGGCGGGAAGGAGGGAGGGCTGGGGGGAAGGTGTTCTGAGGTTGGGGTTTACTTCCTAATACCCTTGTTTTGATTTGATTGGTAGCAAATTAAATTGATTTAGTTTCTTCCCCAAGTCGAGCCTGTCTTTTGCCCGTGACCATAAGTGGTGAGTGACCCCTCCCTGTCCTTGTCTCGACCCATGAACGTTTCTTTATATTTTCTCCTCCTCACCCTACCGGGGCCAGGGAGGAGTGAGTGAGCAGTCTGGGCTTAAACCATGACATATGTGCTTGTAGCAAAATTACCAGCTCTCACTTAGAGGGTTTCTGGGGACTTTCCAAAGTTTCCCACAGAATTTTACTGGAATAATATTCAACATGCCACGAGCCTGCCTTTCTATTTTCTCCTCATCCCGCCATGGCTGGGGCGGAGCGAGTGAGCGAGCGGCTGCGTGGTGCTTTGTTACCAGCTGGGCTGAAACCCTGAAAATTTCTTAATTAAATTTTTTTTCCTAACATTTCATTAATGGTTTTCAGATGTGCTGCAGTGATACATGAGGATGAACAACACTGCACCTGCACGTACTGGGTAGAAGGAATGTGGCAACAGAAGTATAATAATATTAAAGGACCAGAGCATATGAGGATTTGTAAGACTTTAGAAGCTGCAGTGGGATAGTAATAGAAGGTAGGTTCCTAGAGAAGCAAAGGCTGGAGCCAACAAAAAAAGGTAGAAATACTGATGAAAAAGTTGCAATCAATATTATTCGGAAAGATGCGACCTCTTGCATATGACATGGAAACACATTCTTTGTTCCCTTCCTGAAGAAAGAGGAGGTAGATACTCCTTAATTATTGCCTCTTTGTCAACCAATTATAGTTTTCCAGCTTTTGGGTCAGTCAGTCACCTTATCAGCATATAAAGCAGGAGAAATAATGTGAAGCCCAGTTTACTGGTAGCCTGGTTTCTGTACCCCTTCAGCATCCCTCATGTGCTACCTGCTCCCTCCTTTTTATTTCTTTTGTGTTTACCATCTTCCTCTAGGTTTTAATCAAATTTGTAAGAGTACTTAAAGTGGTAATGACAAACTGTATGGTGTTTTACAAATGCAGGATAAAAACATAAGGTTAATACCATAATGAAGCAAGAATCTGCCATGAATGCTGCAACATTCACAAGCACATTTGGTCATTGCATGTGTAATGTTAAACCTATTTTGTGCACACTGTATGAAATACAGTTCTTGGTGTTTCCTATTAATTTTAGTACAACTAATATTTCATACAACTATATGTTTACATTCCAAGTACAAATTGCATCTTAGTATTTTTTTCTGTGTTGCAGTAGAATTTATTAGAGTGATACTGAGATATAAAAATGCCTCACTAGACCTCTTTCTTTTTTTCCCCCTTTTTTATTGTAATCTGTTGATTTCAAATTATTTCTTCTGTTTCTGTTTGCTATACTTATCCTTAAGTGTATTGATAACCATAGCACATTACCTTCAATTATCTGTTTTCTGAGAAGCCATTCATCAGCCTGCCTCTGCCTCCAGTGCAAAGTCCTTTCCTATGCCTTTTGTTGCTGTTGGTACTTTTCCCTGAAGCAGCTTGGATTTAGGTGGCGTTACAGTTAACGCTCTTCTATAAAAAGATGCTGGGATGGCAGCAACCAGGACTTTTTGATGTTCAAAAATGAGGGAGCAGTGGCCTTGAGGCTCGTGTAGGCAGATGCTGTATTCTGGTACTGCTCCTTGACTGAGCTCTCCCGTAGCTGCTCTATACTTTTCCAGTGCTTGGCGTCACATAGGCCTGTGCCTCATAGCCATCCAGAAACTCAGTAAAGTGAAATATGCTGAGTGTAACTTGAAAGTGGAATGACAAAAAGTATGCATGAAAAAAAAAGATAGAAAGTTAGTGGTGTACAACAAAGATAACGTTGGCACGTACTGGAATTTAGAATACAGGGCTGTAATTGCAACTTGCAGCTGAGGAGCATAAAGGACAGCTCATCAGGGAAGTCAGCTTGGCCCTTTTTCTGTCTGCAGTTTTGTATGTGCTGATCTGTTCCTCCAGCATAACTGTACTTGGCCAGGAGGGCCATCATGTGCTTTGCAAGCAGTTACTCCCCTATCGGGACTGTATTGGACAGCAAGTTTGGCAAAGTTAGCCTGGGCAAGAAACCCCCCTCCCTCTGCCCCCATATTTGCTCAAAGGAGAGTAACTGGAAACAGTGATATTACCTCAAGAATGTTAGCGTGATCCCCTGATTATTTTGGCCTTCAGTTGCCTTTCTATTACCAGCAGTGGACCAGTAAAATACAGGATTGAGGAAAAGTTGCACAATCCTGTTTCTAAAATACTGCAGTGCATTTCTAAGTTACTGGATGTCCTTTGTCGCTGTGCTGACCAGTTGACCTCTCAGTGTTACAAAGTCTTCAGGGTGTTGTTTGCCTTGCCACATGAGGTTTACACCTCAGAGCAGAGCCACAGTTGGCAACGACCTGGGCTGTTAATAGTGCAGCACGCAATTTTGATGTCATAGTTTGAGTTTGGGAGCGCTCTCCAGTCATATGAGTTTCAGCGCCATTTGCTAACCCAGGCTATTTCTTATTCCAGAGCTTTTAGCCTCTGTTTCCATGTCACTGCTGAGTACAGACATAATCCGTGCTGGTTAAAAAGGTATTCAGGAAGATGAATGGAAATAGCTTTTAGACAAGGGTGAAATAGTATCTCACTTACTTGTATCCATGAATACGTTTTTGACTTTGAGATTTTATGCAAGGATTATCTTTTTTTTGAAAGAAAACTCGCTGAAGACTTTTAAGACTTCTAAAAATGAACCTTGAGAGCATTATTAATAATAAATGTATTTACATTATTGTCGTGGTTTAACCCCAGCCAGCAACTAAACACCACGCAGCCGCTCACTCACTCCCCCCCACCCAGTGGGATGGGGGAGAAAATCGGGAAAAGAAGCAAAACCCGTGGGTTGAGATAAGAACGGTTTAATAGAACAGAAAAGAAGAAACTAATCATGATAATTATAACACTCATAAAATGACAACAGCAATAATGAAAGGATTGGAATGTACAAATGATGCGCAGTGCAATTGCTCACCACCCGCCGACCGACACCCAGCCAGTCCCTGAGTGGCGAATCCCTGCCCCCCACTTCCCCATTCCTATACTGGATGGGACGTCACATGGTATGGGAATACACCATTGGCCAGTTTGGGTCAGGTGCCCTGGCTGTGTCCTGTGCCAACTTCTTGTGCCCCTCCAGCTTTCTCACTGGCTGAGCATGAGAAGCTGAAAAATCCTTGACATTAGTCTAATCACTACTGAGCAACAACTGAAAACATCAGTGTTATCAACATTCTTCGCTCTGAACTCAAAACATAGCACTGTACCAGCTACTAGGAAGACAGTTAACTCTATCCCAGCTGAAACCAGGACAATTATAAATACACTATGCATAATATCATATGGGTGTAAACAAGTCAATTTTCTTTTTAACCTAGTAATCCCATTTAAGAAGTTCAACTTCCCCCATTCTCTTTTCTCTTTTTCCAGTTGTGTGTTCTGACTAGAAAAACCTGCTGTCTTCATGGCAACAAAAATCTTAGCAGCAGCAGCACAAAACCAGCCCAGTGATACGCAGCCACTGAATCCTCCGAATCCTGCCCTGCCTGAAACCTTAATCTTGGCTTCAAAATGAACACTTTTTAAAATACAGAAGACAATTCAGTCTCTGAAAAATTGTGATCCTAGGGCTTTCTGTCACACAGGCTCTCAGTTCTGAAGAAAACAGGAAAAAACAGGAAAACACTTCTGTCTGTGTGCAACTGAAAATTAGAAATGAGGTAGGGTGATACCAGAAGAGTCTAAGATTGCAGTTTAGAGAATTCAAGAAAAAGAGGCCAATGTTACTTTTCCAGGCTCTTTGGCTCAGAAAAAAAATCCCTCGTTGTTTGTTTATTCGCCATATATTATGCTTTTGAGAGTGACATTTACTGTTAGTCACAAATGTGTGCAGGAGTTTGCTTTGTTTATTTTGTCTGGGGAAAAAGCATTAGTCATCTTGTACTTTACACAAGAAATGTTATTGTTGGGCTTACACATGCAATTAGAAAAAGAAATCAGTTAAGAATTGTTTATTGCTTCCAGTATTAAATAGAACAATATGGAGTAAGTAAGGTATAAAGTGTTATAATAGCATCTATCAGCCAATTCCAGACTATTTGTTGAACCAAGTATCATTAGTGGCTGTGAATGGATCTCATTCTGCTGGTGTCAATGATGTCATGCTTAGTCCTGTGAGTTTGAGAGCCGTTGGTTATGGCTGAGAAAAATGCTAAATGATAGTATTTGAAACACTGTTCCACAATTGCCAAAGCTCTGGTACTGAAATTTGTTTTACTCTGGAGAGGGGGACTTTGTGGCCAAGCAGTCATGGCAGAGAAACCTCAACCATCCTCAAAACTGAATGTGCAGGACTGTTTCTGTATGAGATAGGTTGAGTCTGGGAGTTGCGTAGCTAATTCTGTGGTGGTGTATGACGTGCTATTTCCAAATTCATGCTTCTGAGTCTTCAGTGAACTGTGTGGTTTTAATATACTTGGGCCTCCTCCAATCTGAGTACCTGCTTTATTTGTGCTCCCCCATTGCACAGACCCTATATACCTTTAGGCATGCCAAAAGGGGTATGAATGTAGTCAAGCAGAGGAAGTCTCGGGTCCTCTGCTGAAGAATTATTATTAAATAGTTGGTATTTATATTTTAATTATTATTAAATAGATGGACACAGAAATCACTCTCTGATAAACACATTGCATTAATGCAGTGGCACTGTACAGGCCATTGGTGGATCAAAAGCCGTTGTCATGCTGGGGCCTTAGTAAGTGATGGGAAGGAGAAATTGATTCACTCAAGTCGCTGGAGATGAGAGTCTTAGAAGTGCAAGTCATTCGTCCTGCCTAAGCAGAAGGTGATCCTGGCCTTGGGACTGTTGTCGCTTGTTTGGTTTTCCCATGGCCTGGCTGTTCCTTTGGGGTGGAACACTGTGTGGGAGGAGTTCAGAGTCTGCAGTTTGTGTCAGGTACTGCGCGGATGATGTAAACAACTGCATTGCAGTCAAAAGGGATCATAAGGTAGGGAAACTCACCCTGGAGTGCCTCTTTCTCTCTTTACCAGGTTAGAGAACATCAGTGGGATGTATGTTTTCCTTTGTTATTGACAGTATGTTGTTTATACTTGAGCTACTTACAATGTACTGAAATAAGTTATTGGGTTTTTCATTGCCATCATGGGTGGTGAGGAAGCAAAGGACTCTAAGAGGGAATCTGGAAGGGATATCACTTTGAAAGGACAGGAGGAAGGCTACAGAAGGAAATGTAAACAGGACTGGGATAATTTGAGTTACAGAATACTTCACTTGGTGTTACTACCAAGAAGTATCAATACACCAGGAGCAGTAATTTGGTACACTGGTATTGGAAGCAACATCTTTTGTTTCAGCACAAAGTGTGTTCTGGACACAACAGAAACATATGGGAAGGTGAAAAAGCTCTTATTTCCTGGCAGCTTTAGGAATCTCATAGAAAAATAGTGTCAAGGGCACACAGGAGCATAGTCACCACAACAGACCAATACCTTAACAACCTAGAAAAAGGCTAATCTTAGTACCTGTAGTGGAGCCTGCTACAAAAGACAGCACTGCTTAAAAAGAAGATTGGAGTCATGTGAACTCAAAGGGACCAATTATTTTTTTTCAGCTGTGCTGGTCTTTCAGCCTAAAGGCACCTGCTGAACTATTACTACTCTCATTACAGTCCAGAAAATTCACAGGTGGTTCATGTTAGATTATGGGGACCTTCATAATCATCATGTTTGATGTTACTACTTCTCTGCTCACTGTATTTCAGTGCTTTGATCAGGGGATTGGTTTTCCTTATAGTCACAGATGGTTGCTGTTTGACAGGCTGACAGGCAGACAAAGTAAATAAGCATGAAAATAAAATATTCCTTTGTTTTGGTGAGTCAGGCCAGTGTCATGTGGATAGACACTGCTCTGTAATCCTTCTAGCTGTGTTAGGATGGGGAGAGGGTATTGTGTGTAACGGTACACAGGAATCTTGCATCGTTCTCTTCTGGACTGTCCTGTTGAGGATTTGATCAACAAATCTGAGCTTACAACGAAATTTCACTGTTACTTTTTCAATTAAGGTTGTAAGTGTTGCCATTACATAGCACTGTGAAATTTCAAGGGGTTAGTCTGGAAAAATTCCCATCTGGCAAAGATGTGTCTGATCCTGCATATCAATGGGAGTTTTGAGCACAGATCAATAGCAGGATGAAATGCTACATAATTATTGCTTGTCTGTGCCTGTATCTACTTGCCTGCATTCACAATGCAAAAAAAAATCTCCAACAAAAAAAACCAAACACCCCCCCTCCCCCCAAACCCTCACAAACAAAATCCTGGGGTCACCAAAAATATGGATCCTAATACACCAATAAGCTAGTTACCTAGGCAGTATAAATGTTTTTGTGACAAATTTCATTATGAAAAGAGAAATCTCATAAATCAATAGTGATTTTGAAATTGATGAAAGACTTTGGATTAAGGACTCACCGTGATGTTTGTGGCAATGCTTGAAGAAAAGCAACATCTGATCGGTGAACTCTCCTGGGGTAATATTGTGGGATTGCAAATCTGCTTTTCCATAAAGAAATTGTTACTGACCTACTGATGTGATTTGACATTGTTTCCTTCTTGGCAGGTTAGTCAGTAATACAGAAAGTTAGTTCTGCCAGTCCTTAGACTGATCTTTTGCCAGGTAAACGAGAAAAAGAATCAAATAGGGAACTGGCTGACTGGCTGCAGAAAAGGATGACAGCATGATGAATTTCTCTTTCTCATTGTGTATCAGTTGAAGTGAGCTTAAAGCTATGCTTTTTGTCATTAACTTTATTTTAATTTAAAATAATGAAGCTACTGAGAAAATAGATTTTGTTTTATTGATACATTATCTAGCTGAAGACCAGCTCTTTATATTCAGTACTGGAAATAAGTGATTTGGTTAATGTAAATAGTTGCAAAGAAGCTCCGTTACCAGGGAACTTTTGCATACAGTTCTCTCTTTTCTGTTTCCTGAAAGGTTTTACTGCATCGGGTTTAGCTGGTCAATGAAGCTAAATAGTTTGTCAAGTACTTTTGTTGAAAAGGAGAATCAAGGCTGTTATTCCTAAAGGCGCTGGGGGGGGGGGGAAGGTGTTAATTTTTATTTAGGATTTAATCCTTTTTGGAACCTGGTGGTGCATGAATAGCTGTGGCTCTCAGGCCATAGTTCCAGATTAGGACCTTTGAGTGAGCTCTCACTACAAAGACCGCGCCTCCCATCAATCCATTATTAATAGAATAGAACGTACTTTGGGGGTGGCTTCAGGCGCTCATCTTTTGCCCAGTGCGCCCTGTGGCGATTTCGAAGCCCGGCCCCTGAAATTCTCAAGCAAGGGCTGATGAGCAGCTGGGAGACGTGACAAGACGGGGCGGGGGCCGGGGCGGCGGCGGCAGCGGCGTTCGCAGGGGGCTGACCGCCCCTTACCGCTGGTGGCGGCTGCCCCGGTGCGGCGGAGCTCTGCCGGCAGGGGCAGGGGGCTACCGGGGCGGGGGGGAGGCAGCCGGGCCGGCCGGCGCTGCGGCAGGTCGGCCCGCAGCTCGGGCGGCACTTGGCTGCTGCAGCAGCAGCAGCAGCAGCAGCAGCAGCAGCCCGGGGCCGACGGCCTTGCGCCCTGCCCGGCAGAGCTGTGCGCTGCGGGACGCGCTCTTCTCCGCCTCGGGGCAAAGGCGGCAGCAGAAGGCAGCTTGCTCAAAGTTGCTAAACTTAATCCGGAAAGCTTTCGGGGTGGGGCGGGCACCCAAACATTTTCAAAACTCTGGTGGCGTACGAGGAATCCTGGAGGGGCCTCGAATTCTGCCACCGGTTTTGGAAAGGTTCGTCTCTAGGTTTTGGCTTGGTGTGGTAGTTCGGATTTGTTGATCCTCATTTCCAAAGAGGGTTTGCAATAATGGCGATCTCTCCAGCTACTGAAAACAATGGGCTTATTTTTAAGGAAACTATTTTAAACCGTTCAATTTCTTAAAAATGGTAGACATAGTAATTTTTTAATTGAATTTGCTTTGCTTGATAAGCATAAAATTCCAACAGACTGTATTTCATTAAGAAAAAGACTAGGTAGAAATTGCAAACCATTGTTTTCAAATACTTTGCTGATGCCAGTGCAATCTGGAAATTAACACTGTAAATTTGTATCGGTAACTTATCTTCGGCTGGGTAAATGCATACCTCTGGATTAGTAAAATTATGTGTCTATCAGTGGAAACAACCATAAATACAGACAGAAAAAAAGTGTTTTCACAGAAGAAATTGCTTGGTGGTTGTTTGCAAATGCTTTCCCAGAGTGAGATAAAGTAAGGTCAGGGAAGACTGTAACTTAAAAAAAGGGCAAGAAGAGAACATAGAAGAACTCATGAAGAAATAACCAGCAATTATATTGTAAAAGCATACAGAAATACATATGAAATGCATATATTGAGATTTATGGATTATTTCCTAGATGTTTGAAGTAGATGTTAATGCTCAAATTCTTTTTGATCTCAAGTATTAAAAAAGTTAGACATCTCTGTGTAGCAATGAGTATCTGAAGTAAGGATTGAACATAACTAAGTCAATCTGCATTGGAAACATTTTTCATTTTATTTATACCTGTCTTAGATTCTGTTATTCTTTCCATCAAGTTCTGTTGCTTCTCCCAGAATCTGCAAGAGGCTGATTTTTCTCATTTTTCCAGCCCTATGTTATGAACCAAAAGATATATGAGAAAATAGTTGAAAATGTTAATGGCTTTATTATTGAATTGTGCTACAAAATATGAGACTTGAGGCTTTTCTGTGACATATGTGAAGGTGGAAACAGATACACAATCATTCATGTAGGCTCAGGCTCTGTTTCTGAGTAAACCCAAAGCTTTAATTGTTTGCCACAGCATAGTTGTCATCTTTCTCTTATGTTGATGACAGTTTCTCAGTCTGCCTTCTGAAAAATCCTGCAGGCCCTCTACACTGCAAATCTCATTTAGGTCTGTGAGATAAACTTGCTGATAGAAATATTTGTTGGATGTGTCCCATGGTATCATTTTTTCATTGTTTTCAGCACTGGAACTACTTCAGTTAATTTTCTCTCCCTCACCCTCCATAAAATTTATATCTTGCTTTTTGTAAAATGAAAATAAACCCAAATGACTAAAGCACTCTTATTATTTAAGTTTAAATATTATGACTAAGCTGTTAACTTTGGTTACTACTGGCAAGAGTAACATCATCCATCTACAGTTCCTCTATATTGAAATAGATTTTTAAATTTTTTTTAATTAATCTTAGCTGATTTTTTTTCACTTTCCTCCATGTGTCTATCACTTCAGGAAAATTCATGAATCAACATTGTCCCTCATTTTAGAGAACCGAAAATGAGAAAAATCATTCAGCTTGTTCAGCTTGTGTCTTGCATTAAATCGATCTTGAAATAATTTATCCTTCCCATGAGCCTTTCAGATACACAGATCTCATTTATGCAGCTTCTGTGCAACTTTCTTCACAGCTTTCATTTGATTTGCTTATCCATGTGCTTCTGCATGCTCACGTTGGATCCTGGGCTTAATAGGATGCATGGCAAGTCTTCATGGTGTTTCAGATACTCTGAGTAAATCAGTTCATTAAAATACAGCTTCACCTAGTAGATCGCCCTGGAGTGTAAAAAAAATCCTTCCCCATAATAAAATGAACAAAACTGTTTTCTTCAACAACTTCCACTGCACTGGAGAATAATCATTAAAGTGTATGTGGAAAAACAGTATGAAACACTATGTTTGACTCATTATTCCCTAAAGCTCACACTTTTGACTCCTCTGTCTACTTCTTCATTTGGGATTTCATTTGAGAGGGGCCATCTTCTTGTATTTTGTTTCCACAGTGTCCTGATGCATGGTTGCAGGCTCCTTGTTGCTATTGTTGCATGAATAGGCTTGGTTTGTAATCAGAAACATCATTAAGAAATGATTTATTATGCAGTATTCCAGTCTAATCAGGTTTATATATGCTAAGACCTTGGTCATGGATCTAAATGTACTAAAGAATGAAACAGAAATTTGTGTGCTTGATAAAGCACATTTGAATATATTTACTTTGTCTGACAAATGAAATCATCTTGTAATTCCTTTGAGCCTAGACTGCAATGCTAAAGCATCTCTCTGGGCCAGAGGCACTGCAGAACCACACTGGCCCCAGGTCCAGAGCCCCCCAGCACCTCCCATGCCTTGTGGGAAGCTTTCTGTTAAGACACCTAACCGGCTTGCTTGTGTGGCTGGTGAGCTCCCCTGCCAGCCAGAGAGGACATAGGTATCTCCTTTCCAGAGCAAAGGCAATGCACAATTTCCTAATTTCTGCTGGAAAGAAGGGCTGCTGTTTACCTGCCTTACCCCAGCAGGGCAGGCTGCTCCCTCCCTGTGTGGTGCAGTGGGGAAGGCTCGCTCCTGGCTGCCAAGGGCATGTCTGAGTCTGAACTTGGATGCCAGAGCTCACAAGGGCATGTATTAGGGTCCTGATTCCTCACTCTCTGGACCAGGGCCTAGTCTCCCATTCAGCCTGTGCATGTTTTATTGGCTTATCTCTTTATTTTGTAGGAATTGGCGTGACTGGTGCCAGACTGGCTCTTGCCCTGGCAGGACGCTGGGATGCAGCAGGGGCAGGTCTCCAAACTTGTGAATTAAGTTCTTACAGGCTAAATTAAATGGAAGGGAGACTTGATCTGAGGAGGACTGACTGGAAAGACAGAGGTAAGAAAGTGTTCTGCTAATTCTTCACCACATCAGAGAAATTACATTGTAATTCTAGGAAAAAATGCCATCGTGGAGGATTAGGACACTGCTGAATGTCCATTTCAAGCACAAAATGAATGAACCCTTCCAAAGGCCTTAAAGATTCTTTATAAATTAACACCAGCACTACGTATTTCTTAATTGAGGTACTAGTTTTCAGTAAGCTGAAAACCAATTCAATTTCCTGTTCTACTGCCATTTGCCATTTGGTGCAGCTCATGTTTGACCTTGCTCTGTTGCTGTGTTTGGTTGATCACTGGTCAAGACTTTAATCCCCTAATAGCAAACTGAAGTCATATCAGCACTCAAATGCTGCTGTGATCTGTTGCTACCTCATCAATGTGAACCATGTCTTGCCCCCTGACCCTTAGGCCAGCCTGTGAAGATGTACTACATGGATGTACATGTACCGCTTACACGCAGTTCATGGAGAATAGCAAGCTCTAGACACTACCCTTGAGATTGCTAGCGGAGCAAATACAAGTGTCCATGTGAAGGAACAAGGACTGGAACTGCTGCTTCACAGGGTCTGGCATTAGTACTTCTGGTTTAAAGATAAACACATATCCTGTGTACATTAAATGATTGGGCCAACCCAGTAATGGAGAGGAATTTTAGCACAGAAAGAAAGAACAGTTTAAAAAAAAAAATAAAAAGACAAACAGAAAAGGTGATTGCTCACAGCGTTGTTATGCCTCCAACAAATAAATGTAAACATAATCATGAAGAATTAAGATAAAACATAAAATAAAGCAGACAGATATAAAGTCTGTACTTTGTCTATTACCATGACTTCCTCCAGGTCTACCAGCCTGACTTTAAACCAACATCAGGCCTCAAAAGGATTCATGAATCTAGGATTTAAAGTGCTGCTTTCTCTAAAAGCTCAAGAAAATATAAAATCAGAATAGAAGTCAGACACTTAAACAGTAAATTCATTAGGAGGGAGATAGGAAAAAAATAAACCTGAAAACCTGCTCAGGACAAATACTTGATTTGTTTTGTTTTGTTTTTTTTTTAAATTATGTATCAGAAAATACACAGTCAGTTTTCAAAACTATAGAAATGGTGTGGAAGCCTCATTGGCAATACCTTTCTCAAAGATAAAAAGGTCAGATTTTAAATATTTTCCATCTATTGGTTTAATGCTAAAGGTAGTTTTTCTGGATCTCAGACTTTGCATACCTATACAGAACATGATAGGAAGGCTCACAAGATTCCCTTCAGAAAGAATATTTTCAAGAAGAATTTTGTGGTGCAATCCAATTAGCCTTTTTGTAGCTGCAAAACTCTTCACAAAAATAGCTCACTGAGTTCATGTGCATTGAGCAGTTCAAGTGAAAAGCCATCAGTGGAACTGAATTAAAACCATAGAGCCAAGGTCCCTCCTGGTATAAATCATGTGCATTGCTATAATAAAACAACATGTAACAGAAGCAATTCTTCACACCACTGAGTTTTTGGCACGGGAGCTGGTCCCAGAATCCAAATCTTACTGCTTCAGCTTCCATATTTCTTAGTGTGTGGGAAAACCTAAAGTACAATATGCTGTAATAATTTTGTGACATTTGAGAATAGAATATATGTGACCTAGGATCTAAAAAAACCTAAACTAAGTTGGGATTTATCTTATTTTTCTTTTTTAATGGTCTTGGTCATGCTAGTAAATGGCATTTTCTTATCTGTAAAATGTAGTGGAGGTATTGTACCATGTCCTGATGCTACCAGTTGAAGCCTCTTTCTTTTTTCATGGTCATAAAATATTTGTCAAGCACTATGAGCAACTCCTTTATGCCTTGCTTGCAGTGCTGCAATTAGGATCATACTGTGTCATATTCGAAGCTCAGTGACTGTTAAATGTGCTACGCCTGCATCACACTAACTACTATATCAGTCATTTTAGATGACCCCCTTGAAAATTGCTGCCAAAAGTTTATATGTCAGAAATCACTTTCAAAATGCTTATGAAGTGAAGAATTTTCACGCTCTTTACCTATTCAAATACTAAAAACTGTCAGTCAACGAAATCAGGCTCGACAGTTTATATTCCAAGACTTACTATTCAAAGATTTGCTTGAAAAATTATTCCTATCATCTGTCAGCAATTGGGTTCTGTGTTTAGTCAGTTGCTCGCTTTTATATTGTAATAACCACTGGAAGTTGCTACAAAAGATCTGCCAGAACCCTTGGTGTTATTTTTAAATGGGATGAATCAGCGACATGTACATCAGCACTGCAGTACTTGAACATTGCCTGTCATGTGAGCTGGAGGTTCAGTCCTCTTGCCCAGGTGTATGGCTGTTTTCATTCAGAGCTCTGTACTGTTTCATAGGCATCTTCAGTCCCAAGTGACAGCAAAAATATGACCCAGGTACTGAACACAGGAGATTTATTTACGAAGTAGTTAACAATTGATAATAATTTTAGAGAAGGGATTTTAAGAGTTTTTGAGGGTTTAAAAATTTGAACTGTAAACTTATCCTATAGGTCCATTACCAAGGATGAGATTTGATTTATGACTGAAACTCTATTTTATCTTTTTAATTTTCTGGAAAAATACACTAATCAGCTCTGCTATAGGTGGGACTTCAGTAATATGGCTTAGGTCCAAGCCTAAGCCTACAGAATCTATAGTGTTTCAGTGTTTGCTTATTTGATAATAGCTGTATAGCCATCAATATAGTGCTGAGTCAATATCTACAATTAGCTGCTATTAATTAAACGTGAGTCACTCTTTTATTCATAAGTTCAAGATTGGATCATCCTGTTACAATGAATGGCAAAAGTGCTATAGGACTTCATGTGCCCTGTTGCCAACCTGTACCAAACCTTTCCACTTCCTCGCTTTGCAACACAATCTCAGTTTCACTGAGGAGTTTCCTCAGTGCCATTGGTCCTTTTGCTCAGCCTCAGCAGGTAGGGGATCTGGGTCCTGGGGATCCAGAAAGTAAGCTTATTGGTGCCAAAGGCTGTCAACAGGACCTATCTGACAGACCTGCTCAGAGCATAATAAATTTATGTCTCTATGACTGGGTTCTTCACAAAGCAAAATCATAGAAAAATTCTACTGCAGTCATCTGTCTTTTCCATAGTAAAAGACAGGTTCAGTGCTCTCCTCATTCTCAAAGGATTTAATTTCCTTTTTTTGGCTTTCCAGGAGATGACCCAAGCTCTAGGCCAAGGGCAAGAATTTGCATCCTGTCCTAGGACGAGGGAAATTCAAACAGAAAAGGGGGAGATCTGTGTTCTTGTCTTTTGATTGCTGCTGCCTTTTGCATTAAACTCTCACTGGATAAACAAAAATAATGACGGGACCGGGACATGGCTGCAACCTAGGCACTATGTGTTAACCATGGAGATTTTTATAGCTCTTGTAAGGGTGCAGCTTAATTTTCCTACTGGGCCAACTGTCACTGAAAGAGAACTAAAAGAGGTTTCTTCCTCGTTTAAAGCTGTCTTTTTCTCCTGTGAAACCGGCTCTGTAGCCCCAGGAGGAGTAGTCATCCACCAGGTCATTCAGCACAGTGCTGCCTTGCCTCCTGCAGGAAGGAGCTGCAACTTCCAGAGATCTGTCCCTGCCAAACGCCCAGTAGCAATCGAGTCTTTGCATGCAAAGGATAAGCTATATCACAGAGCTTCCTCTTAATATGGTACGTCTATATGGCAGCTATAAGCATGTGTATACATTTCTAAATACATTTAGGGGTATAAATATTTATGGCTATAACAATATAGGTATAAATAAATGCATAAACTACGCATAGGAGTGTCAGTGGGAACATCTTCACTGACTTTCATGGGCATTCAACCAGGCTCTCCCCAGAATAAGATATTTTTGAGATTCTCTGCTGGGTACAGAGAGTTCTGGGAATCAGATTGCCCTTGGACGGGAGGAGAGACAAAAGCGTTTCTAGCAGTCTGCTCTTGTTTTTCTGTAGTCTGGTGAGGAGCCTTTTTGCTGTCTGGCCTAGCCATTTTCCACACCAAGCCTTTGGATGGTATTTCTTTAACTTTGTCCTCATTTCCCTGGCCTGTCACAGTGTGTTAGTTCTCAGAAATACTCTAAAACACAGGCACGTACCAGAGAAATTTCTCCAAGAATGGAGCCAGTATATTTTTAATTACATGATCTGAAAATCTATTGTATCTAATGTTCAACTTAGACACTCTTTCCTTGGCACCATAAATGTGTGTAGATCTTTTATTACAGGCAAGGGAAAGCATGATTTAGTTGGAAACAAATACGTTGCAAGGGAGTGGCTGCTTTCCGATCTGTGTTCCCTATATCAAAACAATCTAAAATAGATAACTGCTAAATTGAGACTCTAAAGGAGATGAGAGTAGGATTTCTTATTGGTCAATAGTGACAATAGCGCTTGGGATTTGGTCAAATATATTGCTGAATCCAATACCTTAGTTTGACTGTTATGGTCTTTTTTTTTTTTTTTTTTTTCTGCAGAAGAACACTAGAAACCACCACAGGAGGCCTGCGACCGTGGAATTTACTGCAAAGCTTTTGAGGGTTCCTGACTACCTCTGCTGGAGCTGCCTGTTAAGAAAACAAAGCAAGTCAGATTAGAAGGTTGAATCTAAGTAAAATTGGACTCCTTAACAACTTGTTGTGTTATCTACCATTGCTGGAGTGATAAATCTGCTTGAGAACACAGGAATCATTTTACACTTTTTAGATGATTTTTCAAAGGGTTTGATACTGAAAAGCCAGTCGAAGAAACTCTCTAAGACTCGTTTTGGAGTTTTAGAAAGGAGGCATTCTTTATTGCAGCGCTGGATGCACGGGGGATAATTCCACCTAGCGTGCATGCCACAGCTTCAACACAAACAGGTTATATGGAGTAACAATTACATATTAATCAGGTTAATATACATATACATAAAAATTATTGTAACTGGTTGTCATAGTACTGCCTACATCCGATCACGTGCAATGAAGAATTCATTTGAGTCGAAGTGCTGCTTTTACGACCACCGACCCATTTGAGATTCTGTTGGCTGTCCTTGAATTCTTTGTTGTCCTTGTTCTTTGATCTTGAAGCTTAACGCAGTTTCAATCACATGTGGTCAGTTTCAACATTGTTCTCATCTAGCGTACAGGAACATCTAGTCATAAGAGCAAAGAACTGCAAAACTTATGCGTAACTACCTCTACTAGTTAATTGCTTGGCTATACTTTTGTCTATTGTTTCAATCATAGTGTTAGTGTAAGATTTCTAATAATTATTTACCAAATCTCACTCTTACAGTCATCTAGCAGCAAACCAGTTTCCACAGCTGGTACAAAATAATAAAACCATCAAAATATTTAGACATACCATGCAGAATGTATGGACATATGCTATCAGGTTATGTGCCAAGTGCATAACGGAAATACGTGATACTCTGTGTATCCCCCAAAGTTTACAAAATTATGATAATTCCAGTATGAGGACTATCACCAGCCCTACTTTTAAGGCTAAAGCAGACTTGCTTGAGAACATGTCTTACTAGGATGACAAAAGAAGGTTAGTGGTGTTGATAAGGAATTTTACCATGAGTAGGGTAGGCTGTTCTGACAAGTAATTTTTTCTAGATTAAATTGTATAAGGTAAAAAAGCGAGGCTTAAATAAGCAGGGCTAATTTAAGAATAGGATCTGTAGTATCGTTAAAGGTGGTCCTCCAGGAAGAAAGGTACTATCAAAACAATATTTACTGCGTTGCATTTCTGGCTATAGGGCTATTTTAATTTTGTTCCTTTTGTGCTTGTACCTCAGTGGGGACCAGGTCTGGGCTGTCAGTGATCCTGGCAGACAATGCAATTCCACTTGTAATTCCTATGGCCATTTGGCATGTGAAATCCCTGGATCAGTTTAAACTCCCACTGCTGCTTTTGGAGTTCATGACCAGTGATGAAAATGGTGACTGGACAGGTGTCTCAAAGTATTGTTTAATGGTGGGACCACAATACACTAACAAAGGGTAGTTTGCAACCACTGAAATATCTACATTCATTATTATTTTACTTGAGTCTGTCCCCACCCTGCCTTGGATCCTAGGAATTTGGGTTTCTTTATAAACTGTAGGAGCGGTCTTTATCTGAGTGCAATTTCTTGAGAGTAACTGCTTTTGTTCTCTGAAGAAGGGTCGACTTTTCAAACCAGTTTGAAATCCTTTGCCTTCTCATCTTCTCTGTGCCTTTCCTCTTTGACAACCTGGTTGGGTGAGTTCAACAAGGGGTCAGCCCTTGTGTTGCCTCTCCAGTGTTGCTAGATGGGTAGTTATCTGAAGGTGTTGCATTCTTTTCTACTTGTGGGAACTAGCCCTTTGTTAAGTTAATGCTGTACCTTTGGACTAGCATTTAATATATATAATACTTTCACATTATTGCAAAATGACTCTTGAACCAATGTGTTTACCAACTGCTATTTACAAGAACTGGCAAACCTTGCTATTGTAGTTTAGGGTTTTTAACCCCAGATTTGCATTCTGTCCCAAGAGTTTACTGCCTCTCAGCAATGTTAGCAGGAGAAAATGTGTATATTGTCTTAGCTCAAATACTCTGTCACTGATAGTTTCTCCTGACTCTCTTGTGATAATGGTAAGCTCTGGCAAAGAAGAGTGGGAGGGTGTTAATTTCTACAGCACAGTTTGCTAGAATTTATCTGTTAATCCCAAAACATCAGAAGTCTTGTACAGGATAAAAGAAATATTTCTGTGGTCTGTTTCAGATCTAACAGTCAGGCTGGTCTCTCGATTAAGAGTGCTGTGTTATTCTTTCTTGTTAAGAGCCCTGGATACTATTTAAAAATAAGCAAACCAGCTTCCCTCTAAAGTTTGCCAACCTATAGTTTATTTAGAATCCTCTTCTTTTGGCCAGATCCTGTAACTGAGGCAACATTCAGGATCTTTTTCCATGGGAAAACACATCCTTTTTCAAAATAGTGAATGAAGATACAAAATATAAAACAATTTATTTTTCCTTCAAATTATTAGCTGAAGAACAACAGATGGCTGTTGGCAAAAATGTGCACAAGAATGGCGTTATCCAGGGAAGAAAGAGACCATGATTAGGTAAAAGTACATATGGCAGTGATCCTTTAATGGCATAAGCGTTGCAAGGTACAACTGCAATTGCTCAAGCGCAGTAATGTCACATACAGTACGATGGATATGTCTGCCAGCATATAGCTCTGGTAAACTTTAGCATCACAGTAACATAAACTATGACAGGCACCCTCAAATTGCTAAATTCTCCCAGCTTGCTAAGGTCTGCAGGACCCCTCTGTAGGCCCTGCAAGCCCACGCTCCCACTGTGGGGGCTCCCAGGCTGCCCCAGCTGGGGTGTCGGGGTAGCCTGGAGGAGAAGGGGGGGCACCCTCCTAGAAATCAGTTCTAGTCCCCCAGTTGCTGGGGTCTCCAACGCTGCTTACCTCTGCCTGGTCCCACCTCTTAGTCACAGAGTTACCTTCTTGTCCCCTCAAATCTGCATGATTGGGGGTCTTCTGTACTCCCTCATTTCTCACAGCCCGATTTTTTGTTGCCTTTGGGGATTTTGCTCCAGAACAGCTCCAGCTCCAGCACTGTTAATCTATTTACCTTATGTCTTGATAAATGGTAGATCAGTGTTTTGCTAAATATGTTTAAACTAAGCCAACTGTTTGGTTATTGCCTGATTACTTCAGTCAGCAATTTGCTTAGTTCCTGCCTTGGCACAAGAAGTGTTAAATATGTTTGTGTGGGGCTGGCAATTTGGTTGCTGACTTATCTTGGCGCAACATTTCCATTTCTCCTACCACTGGTTCATGATCTTCTGATGCCCTGAGGAGAAAAAAACATTGTGTGGGTTTTTGTTTTTTTTCTTTTTTTTCCCCTTTTTTCGCCCAGTTCTTCTGGGGTTTCTGGTTGTTTGGTTTATTTTTTTTTCCTCCCCCCCCCCCCATTCCCCCCCCCGCCCCTTTTTTCCTTTTTTCCTCTCATTATTTTCTATTATTATTAATAATAATTTTTCTGCTCTAGAACTTGAAGGATGTTAGATTTTGTCACAGCAAAAGATGGAATGCTCTGGACTTGCCGGAGAAAAGTACTTTTTTACACTGTCTGCCTCTGCAACAGGCAGAGCAATTCCTGAATTGCTTTTTGGAGCTCCCTTAACATCCAGCCATATCAGCACAGTGCTTGGTCCTCTGCGTGCTTCCTGTGGAAACTAGCTTTTTGCTGGATCTTCTCTCTTTTGTCTTGACTGGGGGATTTCTTGAGAAGCAAAAGGCAAGCAGTGAAGCAAATGTTTTCCTCTCTTTGCACCTTCTCTTCTCTTTCCAGATTACCCACAATTTTTATTTGCAGGCAAAACCAAGGAAGGCTCTCCTCCTCTGTGGCCAAAGGAAACAAGGTTATATTGCTTGCTAAAGTAATTGTGAATTGAAACAATCAGTAGTTGAGAACTGACTAGAATCAAATCCCTTAACACAGAACCAGGTTAAGTGATTTATGTGATAGCATTGCTTCAAGTAACCTCGTAAAGCAATTTGGTTGTGTCCCCCCCTAATGGAATGTTAAAGAAAATATTTAAATTGGTCATAAAACTGAGAAAGTTAGAGTTTTACTAAGTGCTTAGCCAGCTCAGCTATTGCTTGTGATCTTTTCTTCATGCTATAGCTCAAATTTCATTAGAAGCTGCTTTTCCTTCAACTTAAATAATCCTTTAAAATCCTTATAAAAATGGAAGACACACATGCTTGAACTGTTTTTCTTCTACTAAAGCACACATTGCACACATGAAACTGACTTCCAGATTATGATTTGCACAGTACTATATAATATAAATGCATCTGAAATTTATAGCGCACCACGAACTGTTTAATACTCAGCACTTAAACTGCTGTGTTTCCACAGCAAGCTGTAATAACTGAAGATTTAATACAGAACCTGATATCTGGACAGTTATTAACATTGTTTTCTTAGTATTTTACTGCCTGCTTGTAAACACTAGTTTATTGAAATGTAATAGTATGTACATGGTCATATAAACTGTGAAAAAGAACAGGTTGTTTTCTTTGCCAGAGGTACTGCAGATGTAAATGAAAAAGTCTAGACCTTGAACTTAAACATCCAATCCTATATACAGAAAAAGTAAATCCCTTCCTACCACACTATTTTGACCTTGTGTAGCTGTTCAGGCTTTTTAACAAACAGCCAGAGGAAGTTGCTGCTCTGGAGATCTGGTTTGTTTGGGTTTGGTTTTTAAACTCTGCTGTTCCCTTTAAAGAATTAGAGTTCCCTCCCTTCCCCCTTTATAATCTGTAAAAAGGAGGAAGGTCACTTCAATATATAGTGTTATTTTTACCACTGGGTCTTGTGCCAACAGAAATGTAGGGTTTAATTCTGTTAGATTGCAGAAGTTAAAAATACCCAAAGAATCTCAGTAAATGGTTGAGTTGATATGTTCATGTTGCAAGGTAAGTGTCTTCTCTGATTTTATTTAAGTATATTTTAAGATTTTCTGTTTTCACTCTTTGTCACCTTTGATAATTATTTTAGGGCAAGACCTTAGCAACTGTACAAAACAAAACCAACCAAACAAAAAAGGAACCTTTATGCATAGATAGGAAAACTGTTGCCCAGTTGTTGAAGCCAATGAAGTGTAATATTAACTGACAGAAGAAACTACAGGTCGTCCAATAGATTTGAAAATTAGGGTAGAGCGTTAAGGACCTACCTTTATTCATGTAATTGAGAAAATCCTAGCTGAATTGTCAGAGATAATCCAGATCAGTCTCCATAATGATTTTTGTGAAAGAAGTTTATCTTGTTCATCAGGAAGGGGAAAAGCAAAGAAAATTAGCAGTTGTTTTGGGAAGGAGGATGTCATACATTAAACTGGCACCTCAGCAGAATTAAGTCCAGAATCAGTATAAATAAAACCAGCTTTCATGTGCTTTTTGTCCAGACCTTCACTTTCTAAAGTTGGTCCTATATTTTGAGACTTAAAGTCTTCAAGTGTTTCCTCTGTAATCCATGACATGTGATTTCCAGCTCTCCAGCTACTGTTCTTTGGCTAGATCCTATGTTTCAGACCCCCTTTATGGATGCTTTTCTTGCTTTGTCCGCAAAGATAAGTAGCTGAGAAATGGAGCCAGACTCTAACTTCATGAAGGATCCTTCCCAATTGTTTAGTCTGTATCAATTTTGCTCTAAAAAGAGAAATTTCTAATTAGATTTGGTCTACAGCTAACTTCAAACACTGCACAGCTGCTTCATATATATAGTTATGTTGGAATTTTAGACACCTGCCTAATACAATTTATTTGATGGGGCTTTAGATCTAGACATTAGCATATCACAGATATGGCCGAGAAGGTGTCTTGCATCTCTGATACCTTCTGAAAAGTTTAGATACACAGAGGCACTACCAGTGCTTTCGATGTATTGAACCTTGGAGAAAAAAAGAAACAAAACAAAGGAGTAAAAAGCAGAACATTACCTTCATAAGAGAGAAAGTGAGAAGACTTACTGAGTTAGTCACTACTTTCACAGAATTCCCAGACCAACAATGAAGCATTTTGTGTGTGTGTTAATGTCTTGTAGATGGAAAAGAAATTCCAAAGAATTCTTACTGGTCCTATTTTTTAAAAATTTTAGCCTATAGTACTAAAAATACACATTCCAGTATTAGAAAACAAATCTAAAAAAATGACAAACAGAATTTCCCGTGAAAGAACAGTGATTTATTTTTAGCATTATGGAACTGAACTATTCTTTAAAATGGCCACTGGTTTTTTTTAGTATGAGCAGGTATTTTCTACATTTACAGGTAGAATAGACATGCAACAAAGAAAATATCTGCTACCAGTCTATTTTACTACTAGGTTTGGATTTATTCATTCATACACAAAAAGAGTAAGCAGAATGGTTCTCTGATTCAAGCTGTAGCTATTTTTAGCTACAGTGAGTGTATCTATCACATACGATGAGTTTATACTGAATGCAGATACCAGAGGAACTGTAACTAAAAGGCTATAGATTATGCAACAAAGACACAGAGCACTATATTCACTAGTCAACATCATTGCTAGCCTTTTACCCTTTAGAATGACATTTTAAAAATCCTAACAAGATCTGAAAGGGCTTTAGTAATTATGTTTCTTTTTTTCCAAGTAGAGAATAGAAGTGTCAGATAACAAAGTTTAAATGAAATATGAAATGACAGGATGTGATTTTTTTAATGAAGTTTTCTTCTTCAGATTTCCCCTCCTTGGCTAAATTAATCAGCTGATATTCTATTAATATGGTGGGAGATATGTTTCGCAAACAGACGTTTATTCACTATATTCTAGCATGACATGGGGTCTCCTATGTGCATATAGTGTATAAAAGAATGTAGAGGGGGTTTGAGCATTATCCAAATATTTTAATATTCCTCAGTTGCTCTCCAGCACTGCAGCTCATTTCCTTTCACTCTCAGATTCCCAGCCTGGGAATGTACAGCCAATGCCATATTGTTTTTCGCAAAGACTGCTTTTGCTCCAACAGCATTAGGAGAACCGTGGCCAAAGGTCTGCTAATTCCAGCACATCTTTTAACATGGGGGTGAGTTTTGCAAACCTTGGTTTTGCCAGCTTAAGGCATTATGAAATCCTAATCCTGACTGTGCCATTTTAAAATTACTGAAGGAGCTAGGACTTTAAGGAATATACCGTAAAGTCCAAGATATGTTTTCTGGCATTCTTGACTTAGGATAAATAAAGCTTGTGCTTTTGGTAGGCTGGCTTGATGTCATCATGTGGCACAAATGAGCTAATCTGTATCACTAAATTAAAGTTGCATGTATGTTGGTGGTTTCTTCAGCATGTATATATTTAAGGCAGAAAAGTGCAGGAAGAGATTTCATTAACATAAATGACAACAGCACATGACAGCTTAGGGCCTGCTCTCTAGGTAAAGACAATACTGTGGAGAGAAATCTTCTTCGAATCTGTCTGTATAGGATTAAAGTTTAAAAACCTTTCATAATTACTTTCAATGTGAACTTGTTTTTCATATCAACATCTTATTTTAAAATATACAGGCATGCATAAGAAATAAATCCAATTAAAGCATGCAAAATATGTATTATTATGGCTCATTAGTGCTCGATGCACATCCAAGCACAGAAGATGCCATCATCCTGCTCTTGAACTCCTAGGGGAGTTTGGGCAGGGAAGAGAGAGAGAAGTGATGTAGAAACACAGTAGTCTGTGAAAGAGTCAGTATCTCCTAGACTGCTGCCATGTACCATCATTTACACTTCAAACCTGAGAGCTTAAAGACTTATTAAGCAAGAAAAGCTGTGTTTCATGCTGCTTTACCACAACTGTAAAATTTGCACAAACTGCAAGACAGTAAGGATCAGCTCGCACTTGTTCCTGAGCAGTCCATGTGAAACATTCAAATCCTGGAATGAAAATGGTATATACCTGCTCTGTGTATAGATGATTACTCGGGCTGACAAGCAATGGTAAGCTGGCCACAGCAGATTCCCCTTTGTTCAAAGTCCAGCCCTTGTATCTCTTCCCATTGCTAATTCTCAGCTTCAGCCTTAAGCCTTGTCATCAAGCACATAAACAACCAGCACATTTCTTGGCTGACAAATTCATCTGTGTCTGAGAGTAAAATGACAGTAACCAGCAAAAGATGAGATTTAACACTACAGTAGCATGTATGCTGATATAAAAAAGTTACTTGCTTTACAGATTTCAGTTTTCCCTTTCTAGCCTTATTATTATTGTTTTGAAAACTGTTGTAATTATTAAAAATGGTACTACTCCACTAAGAGTATGCTATTTTTTAAGTTTTAAGACTAGGACTTCTCTTGACCTTGCTATTATGTCTTAAAAGAAGTTGGAGCTCGCTAGCTGATGATTCCTCCAATGTCAAGAAAGTGTGACTTGGAAGTGAGTAGGTTAAACTTAGCCCAGATGTATATATCTCGAGGTTGGGTGAGGGAATATAACCTTGAACAGAGTACTCCTCAGGCCACTAAGGAACAAATGCTGTGTGCAAACAGACCCCAAAAAATCATAAAGTCCTCATTCACTTACGCTAGCATGGATTGCTGAGTTATCTTGAAAGCATAAGACAGGATAAGGGTCTTAAATTCCGATTGTATTTGCATTGAGCATCACCACAGGAACTAATGTATTAAAGTACAAAAGATATGTATGTCAAGCTCAGTAGAGCTGCAGAAGTAGACCTGAGCTTTATCCATCTGTACTTCTTATTTTATCTTTCATGTTGCTATTTTCAAGATGGAACAAAGTTGCACAACATAAAATTAATTATCCCTCTTATACTTAGCTGCAATAGCGCTCTTAAAAGATGTCTGTCTGAATAGAAATATAACAACTTACCAAGGCATCACTGTGTGTTTGCTCTACCTATTTATCTATCTAATAAGCTACAAAATCATTCAGTAAAATCAACGTTAGAAAATATTTGGATATCTCTAATATACTTACTATGTTATACATTTTTTTTCAGACTGTTCTTATTGTCTTCGTACCTAATATTTTCTTGAAGGCTGAAAGGACAAGAGAAAACATACTGTAAATCTGTTGGCTCTTACTAGATAGATTATAAAAAACTTTTGATCTTGAAACAACCTAAAAGCTTTTTCTCTTTGGCTGGAATCCCAGACTCCAAATGTCATTCAAAGGACACATTTTCATGATATACTGTTTGATACTCTACATTCTTGTACAAGTTTGTATTTTTTGCATTTTGTTTGTTATACATTGGTGCTTCCCATGTGTTCTCTCATATTCAACCATTTCATCTGGGGTATAAAAGTTTGGACATTTAAAATAGCATTTTAAAGAAGTCTTTCAGCATAGAAATATCAGAACTTGCAGAAGCAGAAATTTAAAGTAGAGCAAAAGTAATCTTTCTCCATTGCTAGATGAAACCAAAGAATTTTATACTAAACAAACTGGTATCGTACTATAATCAAGAAGAGAGTTGAATATTTGAGACTGGCAGCAAGAACTGTTAGGAATTAGTATTAGAAAAACTGTTTTGCTCAAGTTTACTTGAGTACAGCTACCTAACCAACACATGGATTTTAATTTTCTTTTCTCTTTGTGGCTTACTGTCAGTGTCTAATTCTCTGTTTTTTAAAATATGGCTTACAGTTGAAGGCAAATTCCTTTGGCAATAGTGAAACACACACTGTGGATAAATAGTGAATATATATGGTGGCATATGTATAAAAAAATAGAAAATCCTTATGATCCAGTATTTCAGTAAGTGCAAGTCAAAAAAATATTTGGCTGCAACCAACTTTAATTTAATGGGAAGAGTAGGAAATTGATTTACTGCAAATTGTTTTAATATTACTGCATAATACAGCCTTGCAAAATTGTCATGAAAATTTACCAGCACAAGTGCAAATGTCTATTTGTCTGCCTTTTTTCACAGTGATCAATCATCACGGTGAATTAATAATTTTTATTCACTGCATTGCAAAATAGTATTAATTTCAGCAAGTTGAATGAGCAAAAATTTGCCAAACTGCTATACTATAAATACATATTTCTATATACTTGTCTTTTGTAAATAAATAATATGTTGTAGCTCTGTAGCTTGCTCATGTGTTGGGGATATAATCAACGCTGAAACTGAAATAGAGGGCATGAGGATTACATAAAAATGACAATTGTAAATTGCACACTTTTTGTTTATTTTTTAATTTTAGGAATGTCACAGGCATGAATAATAGTAATGTTAGCTACATGATAGGCCTAATTTCTAGGTTTTAGATCATAAAGAAATATCTTTAGAGCTTTAATAACAGATTTGTAGTATTTTTCTCATAAATCAGAATTACCATATTTAAGCTCCAGGTTATGTTATATCAGTGGTGCAGTGCTAATGATTTGCTACATCTCTCTGTATGTATGCTTGCACAGGAGGTATGGGACTAATAGATAGGTCTGGCTGGATTTCATAGACAAGATGACTGATCATGATTTCAGTTGTCTAACAATATACCTGGAGTGCAGAGCATAGAGCAATACAATGAATATATCATATTCCAGCAGGCATAGTGAGCTGGCTCTGAGAAGGCTGAAACACCTCCATAGCTCCCCATATTACTTTGGGTCCCAGGAACAGACCAGGTATCTCTAAATCTAACCCATCTCTGGGATTCTTATGTTTCTGTTGCAGACTTGCATCATAACTTCCATACAATCTATATATGTTGATATTTAATGGAAATGATCCAAAAACCTTGCTGGAATTTTTGGAACCAAATCACATCTAGAGATTTCTTAAGATACTGTAAAACCCTAAAATTAATTTGAATTAAGAACATTAACCTATTTTTTTATTTATTTGGATATCGGCCTGATGATTCAAGCTGAGTATAGAAGCAGTGGTGTTTTGTGGAAGATTTTGGTTTCAATACCGAGTTTTGCACAATTTGAAATGGAGCAAATTTCTGGTTATGAAGCCCAGTCCTCCATCATATACTTCTGTTCACTTGGATGGTTCAACTCTGTGGTGTCCTGGACCTGGGGAGGCACGTGGCTGGTAAGACTGAGAAATTCCAAGTTGTCCTAAAATTTCAAGACTCATTTTACACTGTAAAGAATCAGAAGCATAGAAAATTAGGTCTCTGTTCATATCCTCTTTGTCTTTATTCTGTAATGATGGTATTAGCTTTGACAAAACCAAACAGGTTTCAGCATGAGCCAGTGTTCCATTTGAACCTTCCTTGCATCTGGAAAAACTTTTCCCAAGTCAAACTGTGCTCAGTCAAGACTGTAGCTATATAGAAAAAAGACAATTTTAAAGGAAAAAGAAAAAAAATCTACATTTTCTTCAGCTAGATGTAATAGCTATCTATATGCTAGTAAACAGCTACTTTGGCACTGAAGATAATCAGTTTCAACCACATTATTGAAAGCATTCTGTGTATCGCCAAAATTAACATGAAAAATCTGTTTTGAAGCCAAACAAAAATTTTTGATGAATTTGTCATTTAACAGTGTAGAGCTGGTTGAGATGCTGGAGAGGAATTCTATTGCAGGAACATCCCTGTCAGTGATGTGGCATTAAGGTAGGTGAGAAACTAGTTTTTAGGAGAGAGAAGACTGACAGTAAGAAAACTGAGCTGGAAGCAACAGAGGGGCAAGTTTCAACAAATACCTAGTGGTCCCAGAGTTCATGAGAAGGTT
The DNA here is from genome assembly GCF_026419915.1 of Harpia harpyja. Lineage (NCBI taxonomy): Eukaryota > Metazoa > Chordata > Aves > Accipitriformes > Accipitridae > Harpia > Harpia harpyja. The sequence goes on from NC_068947.1 coordinate 32,727,336, forward strand.
CAGAGTTGTTTGAATTACTAACGAAAGTCAAATTACTGTAAGTAATATACTATGTAAGGCAATAAGCTAGTTTTACCATTCAAGAAGAGGGCAAAGAAAAGCAACAAAACCAACCACTTATTTGCACAAACATTTTTTGTTGAAGAGTAAAAGTTAATGACTGAGGAGATAACGAAGGCACCTATATGAGTGTTTATGACAGCAATTTCATCTGCCAAAGGGTGGGATATTTTTCTACATTCAGGTGGGTGATGCCAGAACTGAAGATTAACTTCAGATCTGGGATGTATTGTATAATTTTCTTTTTGGCATCACTGATTTAAATATAGGGATTGAGCTATGCAAGAGTGGGAAGCAGATAAACTATCATTAGCATCATTCTAGTAACACCAGCTGCAGTGAATACCAAACACATTCATACTTAGCAGGGGAAAGTAAATGTAGCTGTACTGAGATCTGAACATCTATTAACAGCTTGTCCAGTGGCTGAGATTAGAGTAGTCTCACATCAGTTGATATGTTTCACTCACAAAGTGTTCTGTTTAACATTTAGCTAATCACTGTTTATGAAAAAAAAGAAAATCATAAGTATCTACAATCAATCAGACTGACCTATAGCATACTAGGTCCATGCCTGATCATAGATAGAATTTATTATTTCCTTCTTTGTAACATCAATACACAGAATAAACTTTCAACAGTTCTGGCATTTAAACCTAAAATTTAGAGTGTGCTTTTGTTATAGGCTTCTCAATGTGGTTTTTTTTTAACATAAATCTGTAATTTGTCTGCATTTTTCTTGTAGGAAAACAAATGCCAAAGAGTCTTTTGCTGCTGTAGAAAGTATTTCAGTCCATACTATAAAATATTAACCTCTTCTGAATTTCCCACCAAAAATATAAAAAGGTAAATTTTTCAGATTTTTCAACCAAAGAAGGTCACCCATGTATTTTTCAGTGTGAATCAATGTACAGTAACACAGGAGTTACTAACGTAATTTCAGCCGCAGTAGTACCATCTTGTGTTGCATTGTGAAGCTATTTGGACTGGTTTCTTTTAGGCTTTAGTCAGTACTTGTGGCATTGCCTTTAAAAATCAATGGTAACAAACAAGACATTTTTGCATAGGTGGGGTGCACCAGAAAGGCTGTTTGGGGCTTCAGTGGTTAGGATTCTGGAGAGCCTCTCTCTGCTTTACTGCTACCATCTAATGTGTGGCTGCAGGACAGCGTCACTGTCCATTCACTTATGATCAATTATGTTAACTCAGAGTGGAGCATGGCCTGGTTTTTATCCCACTTTTACAAGTGTAAGTCACTGGACTAGAATATAGGTGAGCGCCACCTATTAGGAGCCTTGCTGAGTAGTGCAAAACTGCCTACAAAATTCTTGCAGGTCCTGACCCAACTAATATCTGAAGCTAAGACATTCAGAAATCAAGCCTTCAGAAAAGCCTTGAAAGCATATGCTTAAGCGCAACTTATTTCTTTATGATTTAAATTAAGTGTATGCTTAACATGCCTCTCTCAGTATTGGCTTTGAGTTGCACTGAGATAGAAAGAAGCTGAGGGTGTTAATTGCCTTGTATGATTTTGCCAGTGGTTTAGTAATTATAGTATTGGAGAATTTATGGAGATTTTTGTCAGGAAAGCAAAAAAATCCTTCCTGGATGTTTATTCAGCTGCAATAGTAATAGACTGAATTCGAGCATTTCAGGGGCAGTGGTAAAATTGCTATTGACTTCTCTGATTCAGAAACTGGTATTTATATATCTGATGAAAAAAGATATTTACAGCTTTGACTGGATGGGTAGTGGAGTCAGAGGTGAGATACAGTCACAGTGATAAAGAAATGCAAGTAACTCTCAAAGTTTGCTCAGGTATTAGTCAATGCATGGTAATTCATTAGGAATCTGCTCCAAGAAATGTGTCCTGTACCCTTATTTCACATGGGTCAGATGCAGTGCTACTGCTGAATGCTGTGTGAATTAAGTCAGTTTTAAGAATTCTAATTGTCAAGCAAAATACATTTTAAACACGTAACAGAGAATGACTTAAAGCAAATATTAATCTCAGCTACTTTATCAAACTAGGATAATACATACTGATTTTAAACATATTTATTTCCATAAAGAAAACAATTGGATGCTTCTGTCGCATAACCTTAGTATCTTTCTAGACCACTGTCCTTTTCTTAGTTGACTGACTGCTATTATTAGGACATCATGCTAAATACACCATGTAGTATTTTTCTATTTTGCTTTTCAACAGTGTTATGGAAATTAAAACTTCAAAATGATCTAGCACAAAAATGTCACTATTTCTGAAAAGAACAAAGAATAATGTATTTAAAAGTGAGTCTTCTCTTTACATGTGTTCTGGGTATACTTTGGAGAAATTTTGTGTAGTACGAAGAAGAAAGCGGGCAAGTTAGACATTGAGAAGGCAATATAATTCAGACTAAACTGATTTGGCTTCCTGTGTACATTACACAGATGAAATGGGAAAAGAGAAAGCTTTGCTCTATTCCTTTTTCCATTTCAGGATATAAATAAAATTGCTTGTCCCCTGGCTTTTCTGAATCTGAGGGGTTGTAGACTACAAGCTCCATTCCTAAGCATCATGGAAACTCTGTCAGCTGCTCCAGCACATATACACCATCACGCACACATCTGGGCTGGCAGGATATTTTTGAGAAGAGTTTGTGCTTAAGTGGAGATGTTATGCAACTGTTGAATCTTTGGATCACCAAAAAATATTTCCTCTAAAACAGAGCAGGAATTTTTCATAGGAAGATGTTGCTCTTACAAGAGCAATAGCTATAATCATTCTTCTTGTATCTCTGAAAGCCCACAAAGGTTGCCTTCATGAAACCTCACACTCTTGACTAATAAAAGTGGTAGTAATAAGAAGTATGTATAATAACATATAAATCAGGTATTTCATGCCAGGTCATGTATTTCCCACCCTTCCAGGAAAACCTGGTACAGAGGAATAACAAGAGATAAAAAAAATGTGCCGTGTTCAGTCTCTGATGGAGATAGGAACAAAAAAATCTTCTGTCATCTTTATAAAAATGAGTGGAGCTACTTGTCCTCCAGTGTTGAATTTAACATTGGAAACACTGCTAAAATTAGTGCATCATGCCTTGAAAAATGACTCAGCCTTACTTTGCTTCAAGTAAGTTTCCGTCTACTTCATTCACCAGTTCACTTGTGTTTGGACATAGGATTAAAGCAGGAATATAACAGTAAAATTGTTGCTCTGATAATTCTTCAGCTATTTTTTGTTCATTATCTCTCATTTTGGGCACAGTGATGGAGCACTGCCTAGAGATGGGTCAAAAATAACACTGAGACTTGTTGCCTGCAAGTGAACTGTGGAGGCTGGAGAAGTCAGATGCTGAAACAGCAGTGATTAGCTTAATGTTAAGGAGAACACTTTGTGAGTGAAACATATCAACTGACGTGATGCTAAGCTGCCACAATTCCATGTCCCCAGCCGTGGCCAGTGGCGAGACTGAGCGCGTATTGCTGTGTACATGTTTAGTATAAACTGCAGCTGACCATCTGGATTGGAGGTGGTGCACCACAACAGTGAGTACTCACATAATTTAAAAAACCATTTACCTGTGCTTCACAGAGTTAATTTTGGCAAAATTAATGGGGGCACTAGGTGTTAGCACATAGGTTATTTGGGCCATAACTACAGGACCCAGTACTTTTCTGTTGCACCACTGAATCTGCAGAAGGACAGCAAACAAAAGTCAGTGGGAGGAGATGTTCCAGAGCTGACCTTTATCATGCTGCTAAGTTACAGGCTTCACCCCCGTCTCTCCTCAGAGTAGTCCCTTCTTGTCATGATCATCTATATAGATGGGAAGACATTGACATTCGGGAAGATAAATGTAATGAGATTGACTTTAATGTGATGATTGTCTGTATTGTTAATGTTTTGGGTTTTTTTTGTCTCAGCGCCTGAGGACTGTCTGCGCTGTATGGGCTTATGCTGCAGAAACAGAAAGTAGAAAGACTCTTAAGATTGCCAGTTGTAAAATAAAATCCCTCTAAAAATGTTATTGAAAATAGCTAAACTGTATGATATAAAAGCTAAACTGTTTCTCCATTAGAAAAGGATATACAGTTGCCTAGAACGGTCTAACAGGCAAGGTGAGACCGTAGCCATGCAGGCTTTCTACATTAAAATAAAACAACAACAACAAACCCAAAATAAAACACTCAGCATAAATTATTTCTGGAATCTATTTTCTCTGCTGGCAGATGACAGTGATTATACTAATTATAGTTATATTTTCTGCAGAAGTTTATGGGTAATGTATGAAATTAAAATACTGCTTCAGATTTTGTTTGTCAGATGTTAAAACTACAGAGAGAAAAACTTTATATGAACTTTTTGAGAGCAGTAATCTCAGGAAATGGGCAATCCAAGTTTAGCATTGTTTTGGCATTACATTCTCTTTGCAGTAAAATGCTGAACAGATGTATCTGTTAGCAGTTGTAACCTATTCAGAAGGAAGACTGCCAGTGCTAACCTACCACTGGTAGAAAGCAATAAAGTGTCTCTGGAACCTGTTCACTACATATGGTTTGCCTGAGGTTACTGTCTTGCCTTTCTTACAATGTTACCCAATAAATCACAGAAAATATGGATTCATTTTGAACTTAAATGAAATAAGACAAAAATAAAAAAAAACCCAAAGAGCAGATTGTGAGGACTGCTGAATATTTTCATTTCAGGCATGAAATAAGCCATTTATAAGGCTAAACTGTTTAAAAGAACCCAAAATAATGCCACTAAAATGTCTTTATTGTTGCTTAATATACTTATTTTCTTTTCAGAAAGAAATGCTATTGCAGCCAAGACTTACACAACATCTGCTGTGTTAATTATCAATATATTAGTAAACCCTCAATTTCCTTACTCGAACATAATTCTTTAAAACATTATGAGAAACAATGGATTTAGGAGTATATCACTTGGGGATTTGATGTACTGTTCAACTTAGATTCTTTCATTCTGGCCAGATGGAGTTCATAAGAATCTGTGGGGGAGGAAGCCTCTAAACTATTGCCAAAAAATCTTCACTGCACATGCAAGATTTGAAAAAATGGTGAAAGAACAGGTTATCCAATGGTGGCCTATAGGGAGAAAAAGCATAGATTTTACATATAAATCAGTTATGTCCTTAATGTAAATTCAAAGGTAATTCTGCTTCAGACTGGAGAAAGTATGTTTCACATACACTGCAGCTTCTATTTGAAATGAACCATTTGCTTAATCCATTCCATATCTGTTTCTACAATGGTAGTACTTAAAACGCCATGGAGCAACAGGTAAGGAGTCAGAGTCTTCCTATGGTATGTATCAAAGACTAGGACTTTGGAAGATAAAACACAGGAACGAGATAAATGGTCAAAAAAGTCCGCATATTTGATTTTAAATTACTTACATTTAGAAAAAAAAAAGTATAGTTTCAGTTCCCTACAGTGGGATTTGCATCACCTGCATCTGAGCTTAGCACCTTGACCTGCGTTTAAGTCAAGGGATGAGCTGCCACTTTTAGTAAGCCAGCTAGCTTGTTTTTGATGATTGTTGTGCATGAGGAGGACTGTTAATGTTTATATTTTTCCATTGATGCTACAGGCAGTCTAGAGGGGCAAGCTCAGATTTTGGTGTTTATATTGGTCAGGTGAATCCTTCCCCTATGGTCACTGGTATGTCACACTGCTGAGTTTGTGCTGTGAGCACAAATGAGCTGAGTGACAGTACAGCTTAAATTTTTTCTTAATTTATTTCTTCATTTACTATACACATGATCCTCTTCAGAGAGTGTAAATTGTCCTGGAGTTCAGCAGACAGGAGTCAAGCCTAGGCCAAAGGGCATGTATGTTCATTTGGGTAATGGGGTGACATGCAGAGACACTCATCTTTGGGTCTAGGTGTGCTCTTGGACCATCTTATTAGACTTGCCTGCTTACTAGACACACCTTGTGTGGATGGGTCCTTTGGACTATGAAGAGATTTGACGTGAATGAGTTTGCTTTAAGGTCACAGAGATTTTTTTCCTCAGGAAATATATTAATTTATTACACTATATTGTATCTAGTAGGCTGTATTTTAAAATATGTATAACATTCTTTAGGCCTTCAGAGAATGTTTATTTAAAAAGGATTGACTATATAAATAAATTTAGAGAAAATTTCTATTTATCAAGTGCTACAATTAAGATTCCTTTACTTTTCATCTTGGCAGTTCTTCCTGAGGAAAAAAAAATTTTGCTCTTTAGGAACCATGGGCCTCATTCTTAGTGGTCATAAATCAAGTCAAAGTAACCTGGGGGATTTATACCAGAGAAAGATCTGCACCACCAGGTAAAATTATTCCCAAAGGAAGATTCTTGGTGTAATTCCAATGAATTCACTGAATAAATGTGTCCCTTTAATCACATATGAAATAATCTAGCTTCCTCATGTGTGAAGTTACTGGATTGCAGGAGGAGATTGCTAATACACTGTTTCCTATCTACTCACTGGCTGAATTAGAACTAATAAGATGCCTTCAGCTGGTTTTCTTCTCTTACACAGCCAATATTATTACTTTGTTGCTTTACACTACTTTTAAAAGGGTGAAATATTTTGCCAGTAAATAAAGATTAGGTTGTCTCAGTAAACTTAAAATCTTTATGAGTTTTTATTAGAAAATATATATATCTGTACCAAACAATTTTAAATGCAGTCTGTAGTGTAGCTCAAAAAAGCTATATTCTTTATCTTTTAAATTATCATCTCTGTGTGTTAACCTACTATCTATAAAAAGATGGGAAAACTGTAAACTTTTGGAATAAAATAGTAAGTTATGAGCAGCAAGATATATGTTAGGAATTAATTTGGTCTTGCTTTTTCTGTTATTTTAACAGAATAGAATATATTGTAAATTTTCTTGAGTCTTTGTAGTACTTTGAAAATGCTGATGTTATTTAGAGGCACACTTCCTCTATTTTTGCAACTTTGAAATGATGCCATAGTAATATTTTTTGCTTGAAAGTTAGTATTTTATTTATACAAGAATTCTGAGGCCCATGCAGAGCATTTACAGTCATATGTTAAACGCTATGGAGACAGTTACTATCACCTTTTTGCCATACCCTAGAAAATAAAATTATTAATATGAGATGGATCTACGGATGCAATAAATAACAATTATGATAAAGAAAAATGGTTTCTCCACTGAAAATAGATTTTGCTATTTTCTCCTAGAGATTTATTTTGATCACATGTAGTTTTTAAATGAAATAGCTGGTTTTGAGAATAGAAAATGTTTGTTTTCACAATTTAGTGGAAAATTAAGATTTGCTGCTAACGTTCACTTTTCACTTGAAAACATGTAGTGAAGGTCAAATGCAAGACTTGGACAACTTCAAACTCATACAGTTGGGTTTTTTTTTCAAAACTATTTTTAAAAAGTTCTGATTTATTGAAATGTGAATCAGCAGTAAAAAGGGTAATATACAATTAAATGCACAAAACCTGTGTTTAAATAACATGAGGGTTGTGACACTAACTGACAAAAGACAGGAAATTTAAAGTTAAGGCTGTAACTCTGGCTTTAAGTCATGTCATGGAAAAAACAGAGAGCATTATAGATAGAGTGTCAGCCTTAGCTTTCAATTTCCTGGCTTTTGTCAGTTTATGTCACAACATTAATTATGTTTAACATAACTTGGATTTAATTTCCTTGTCTATGTTCCTGTAAATTCTTATTGTTGCTGCTGTTGTTACAAGGGAAAATAAATTTCATTACAGTTAAGAAGGTACATGTTATTTAGTAGAATTATTAATTTTTTTTAAAGTTGTACTGGTTTTGGCTGGGATAGAGTTAAATTTCTTTGTAGTAGTTTGTATGGGGCTATGTTCTGGATTTGTGTTGAAAACAGTGTTGATAACACAGGGATGTTTTCATTACTGCTGTGCAGTGCTTACACAGAGCCAAGGCCTTTTCTGCTTCTCACCCCACCCCACCAGCGAGTAGGCTGGGGGGGCACAAGAGGTTTGGGAGGGGACACAGCTGGGACAGCTGACCCCAACTGACCAAAGGGATATTCCATAACATATGATGTCATGTTCAGCAATAAAAGCTGGGGAAGAAGTTGGGAGAGGGGACACTGGGAGTGCTGGCATTTGTCTTCCCGAGTTACTATTACGCATGATGGAGCCCTGCTTTCCTGGGAATGGCTGAATACCTGCCTGCTGGTGGGAAGCAGTGAATGAATGCCTTGTTTGGCTTCACTTGAGTGTGCAGCTTTTGCTTTACATTTTAAACTGTCTTTATCTCAACTCATGAGTTTCCTCACTTTTACCCTCCCAATTCTCTCCCCATCCCACTGAAGGAGGAGTGAGCAAGCGGCTGGGTGGGGCCGAGATGCCGGCCAGGGTTAAACCACAACAAAAGTGTATCAGGTATTTCTCAAAGCCATAACACATAACTTGGAAAGCCTATCTTTAAATATCCCATTATTGTTAATGAATGAATTCTTTTTACCTACTTATTGAAGATTGTGGCCTATGTATTTTTGCAAAAGCTTTTTGCATTTAAAAAAAAAAAAAAGGCACTAAGACTATGTATACCAATTCTCAACGTACCACAATTTTAAGGCCAGAATAGATACCCTAGATAAACCAGAACTATGGTTTCTTAGGTGTTATAACACTTTATAATCAGCAAGTCATGTTCTGCAACATAGAGTTTAGCAATTCCAGGCAGCACAGTCTCATTGCACAAGGTAGAAATCTTAACTTGGAGAGGAGCAGTCTGACCTTGCTGTCCCTGCTGCAGCCCCTGTAGCACTTGGTGGGGATGTTGAGTGTACAGGAGCTCTGCTCTGAGTGAAAACTGCAGAACCAAGGCTGCAGTTTCACTATTTTAATCTGTGTTAAAATGAATGTATTGCAGTCTCTTCAACAATATTGCTATGGTGGTTATATGTTGAAATATTACCTGGACTGGTCATCACTTCTAAAAGATTGAAGTATGCATGGGATGGTTTACTTATGCCTCCTTAAAGTACAAACTTCATAATATCAAAGGCACTTGGGGCACTGCCTTGTTACCAGAAATGTCACTGTATGTTGGAGTAAGAACAGATTTTACAGGCATTTATGAGGGGAGTAGAGCAAGGGCAGGGATCTGTATCAGTTGCCCGATGAATTTGACAATATGACATTTTGCATGGATTAGTAATTCTTTTAAATATTAGAAACTTGTAAGCTGCCCAGAGAATGGAAGTCAAAATAATTTCATACCGTTTCAGCTGCTTCCCCTGGAAGTTCTTGGTCTCCATAAGCACTGATGATGAAATTATTGCCTTGCAAGTTGGTACTAGTAGGAGGAAATACTTCAACACTTCGCTGACATAATTCTGCCCTCTACTCTTGTGTTTAATTCCCTGTTGGTTCCCATATTTCAGTGGAAAACAGAATCATTAATTTTAGAGTATTTTTCATTACCAAAAAATAGATGTACTTATTTATGTATTTATTTAATTTATGCAAGACATAAGGACATTTGTTTTAAGGACAATTGATTTTTACCTAAAGCAGGAGCCCCTAAGTACTGGCCATAAATCTGATCTCACTTGGTGCACTCTTTGAAGTATTATATCTACTTTAGAGTTGAAGTCTTGTATCATGCTATCCTTAGAAACCCAGATGCAACACAGTGACTTTCAAAGCACTTATTCCCCAGCTTGCTGGCTCTTCAGGAGCTTATGTTTTGTGGGTCTTTACACCCAAATTCAAACTGTGAATTTAGAATAGGAATCTTTTAGGTGTGTAAATAAATAAATTTCCAAACAGTAAAAATTAACAACAGACTTCTATCTTTTCTAGTTTGATGTTTCATTACAACTAAATAGGACAACTTTTCTACTTCAGTTACTGGAACTGGACAGACCAAATTAGCATTCCTTGAGGAATGCCAGACCTTGGATCCTTGGTCTTGGTTGGAGATTTTGCCTTCTGATGATTGCTTATGCTGGTTTTGCTCCCCCTGTTCAGCAGGAAAATTCATCAAGTCTCAGTGACTTGTAAATAAGTCAAACTTGTGTGGCCAGCTCTTTGTCTGCCTAATACAGATTTTGAAAATAACAGATAAGTTTCAAATTTAACCTGTAGGCACTTCAAAGCTGTATTTTTTGTGGCTTGCAATTCCTGAAACAGGCAAAACCCCCTCCAACTGTGGACATAGGTTTCGTAGTAAATCAGGAACAAATATGTAAAAACAGTAAAAGTAGATGACTTAAATGACTTCACTTGGTCCAAGTTGGAATTTTTCCTCTCATTCACTACTGGCAAAAATCCATGGAATAGACTGTACTTGCAGAACTTGGAAACAATCTGTTTTCTATAAGAGGCCAGGCAGCTTAACTGGTCTCTCTACTATTAAATACCTTTCAGTGTATATTTTTTAATAGCTAAAGTATTTGTGAGTTTAAGAAAAGTTTTGTCTATCTTAAATACAATAGAATTTTCTTTTGGATAATGCCTTGTGATTTTGCTCAATTTCAATTTAGTGAAATAGTTCTGAATAATACATCCAGAATAAGATTCCCACTATTCTCACTATTAGGTATGTGAGTAAGTGACCATTGAAGTCAAAGGAAGTCTTTCTATAGACTGCAGTGTGCTTTAGCCTCTGTCCCAGATTAACTTTTTGTCTGCTGTTTGTTTCTCTGCTTTTTGCACACACTAATCTGATGTCACAGTTTTTTGTTGTGGTTTGGTTTGGTTTGGTTTTGTTTTGTTTTATATACTGCCATTTAGATTCATTTCCTTGCATCTCTAGCATTTATATTTCTGATTGCCCTTTAAATGGTCCCAGGAATCTGAGGTACTAATAAGAAAAGGCATGACTTTTATAGAGAATAAAAATTTCACTGGTAAGTTTATGTGAATGTATCATTACATAAAAAAACCAGGTTTGGGTTGTTGGGTTGTTTTTTGTTTTTGGGGTTTTTTTTATAACTGATAATAATAAAGCTCTCTGATGAGCTGTAAAGTACTGGTATGGAAAGCTACTTCTTAGTCACCACTGTATGCTATTTTCTAGAGAGCCATTCACTGTAACAGTCATTTTTATACCTTATCTGTTAATTTTGTATGTTGCCATATTTTTTTTCAGTAACCTAAGACCTATATGTTTAAAAATTAAAATTCATCTATAAATGTTTTAGGGTGTGATCTCACACATTCTAGACTACAATTCTTGTTTTATTTTACAGTTTCATGTTATTGTCAAGATAGAGCCATGGTTAAAAAGAGGAAGCTGTGCTGATAAACTGTTCTTTTTTATGTCACCAGCCTTTCTGCTTATTAGTCTTTCTTTTAAAATTCCTTATTTACCACATTCAGCAGGACTGTGAACTGCTGCAATAAAAGCTACAGCTGTTTCTCCTTTTTTTCTCCTTTTGCCTTCTGCTAAATATGCCCCAAATATGGTAAACAATGGTCTCTCTACCTAGGAAACAAGCATCAAAAGTCTCTCTTGTTTTGTTGCATTCCTCCTTTGCTGCCCTGAAAGGAGTGGGTTTTATAGCACTTACAGCACATCAGGAGCAGCAGCAGTCGTGAGGAAGACTGTGGGTCGTAATCTCCCATTAATGCTTCTAACCAGAAACTCTCTGCAGGGGCTCCAGACTCCAGTGCCAGCAGCACCAGCTGGCCCAGCATCCATGTAGGCTGGTGTCTGCCCTTTTTCCACTTTTATTAGGGAGTTGCTCGCTGTTGGGCCAAGAGGTCCTGAGGTGCCCCCAAGCTGCCCTGGTGCATCGCCCCCAGAAAGAGAAAGGGGTGATGGCTCTCGTTGGGCATCTGATGGTGCAGATCCTACCAGCAGTTCATGGCTACGGGTGCGATCTCCCACCTGTGATGTGACACACCAGCCGCTTAGGTCCGTTTGCAAGTATGCTGTTGTTCATCTGGTTCTGCCTTGCTGGCCTCCAGGTATATTTCTGATATAAACAAGAAAAAGGCCTGGTTTTGGTACTCAGGAGATCCCACCCAACAGTTGTTGTTCTTCCTTTGTAATGTTACCTGTTTTATACTGACAACAGTGCAGGAAAAGGAATTTTTAAAGCATGGCTTCCCTTTGAGCACCCAAGAATGAATTATTAAAATAACACTTTGTGAACTATATATTCTGTCTCACACATATATTGTCTCAAGATGATCAGCCTTTTTGTATTGTGACATGAGAGGAAAAAGTTGCTTTGATTCTGAAGAAAATGCAAATTACCTAAAAAAAAAAAAAAAAAGAACAAGCTAGCACTCTCTTTGTTGTGTAGACAGGAGTTCAAAGAGACAAATTAATCTGTTTTCTACTCATGCAACCTTGGTGGCCAATAGATTGTTTTTCCATCACTCCTTCCAGCACGGAGCCTGACAGAGATGTGTTTGTTCCCGTGGGTGCCTGAGACTGCAGTCCCGTCCCTAGTGTTTAGTAGCCAAAGCGTGTGGTATAATTGAAGGTGAATGCACATTTCTTCTGGTTTTGTTTATGCATAATGAACTGGGGCAAAGAACTAATGACTTCTTAAAATAAAAAAAAAAGTTTTCATCCAGGCTAGTCTCCCATGTAAGTGCCAAGACTATTGAAGAATTTGGGGATGCATAGCTGAGGTGAAAAGGAGAACACAAGGAAAAATTGAAGCACTCATTTTAGAGGCAGCTTTTTTTTTTCATTTAATGTAATCTTGGGATTGTATTTTTGGTTCCAGTTGACCCAAATAGAATGTGAGATGAGCCGTAGTTTATCATACCAAGTCTTCTAAGGAGCTCCCATGCTGGAACCTTTTCAAGGTAAGTCACTACCTTGGCACCTAGAAAGCAGGCATCACTGGGCACTTCTTACATAAATTATGAATTATTAGCAGTTAAATTTCATTTACACATTTTAATATGTACATAAAATCAATATAGGGCAGCATCAAGCATGGTCCTTTTAGTGTCTGAAGTTCCACAATAACAAAGTAAGGCGGTGGAAAATGCACATGGGGGCCCAGTTTAAAGAAAGCAAGCCATATCAGTGGGATACCTGTCAACTGTATGTGGATTTTCATGTGATTTGTAACTGGGGCTGTCCAGACTACCATTTCCTAACTAGCTCCTTCTTTAGATTTATTTACTCGTCCTTGTGCAAAGAGACAGTACTGACTAGTGAAGGTATTCTCTGTGTGTGGATTTGGGATGAGTGAACAGGTAATAGGGTAATCATGTTTGCTGTGTTTCCATTGGTATATAATCCTATGTACTGCCGTGAAAGTTTCCTGAGACTCCCAGGTAAGACCACAGAACCTGACCTGCAACTTGTGTATGTGTCCTGGTTTCAGCTGGGATAGAGGTAACTGTCTTCCTAGTAGCTGGTACAGTGCTATGTTTTGAGTTCAGTATGCGAAGAATGTTGATAACACTGATGTTTCCAGTTGTTGCTCAGTAGTGTTTAGACTAAAGTCAAGGATTTTTCAGCTTCTCATGCCCAGCCAGCGAGAAAGCTGGAGGGGCACAACAAGTTGGCACAGGACAGAGCCAGGGCAGCTGACCCAAAGTGGCCAACAGTGTATTCCATACCATGTGACGTCCCATCTAGTATAGGAACTGGGAAGTGGGGGCGGGGAATCGCGACTCGGGGGACTGGCTGGGTGTTGGTCGGCAGGTGGTGAGCAATTGCACTGCGCATCATTTGTACATTCCAATCCTTTCATTATTACTGTTGTCATTTTATTAGTGTTATCATTATCATTATTAGTTTCTTCTTTTCTGTTCTATTAAACCGTTCTTATCTCAACCCACGAGTTTTGCTTCTTTTCCTGATTTTCTCCCCCATCCCACTGGGTGGGGGGGAGTGAGTGAGCGGCTGCTTGGTGTTTAGTTGCTGGCTGGGGTTAAACCACGACAGTATGCTTGTTTTGAGATGCAGTTACCACATATGTCTTCTGTACTAAAAACTTTTAAAAGTTACAAAATAATTAGTATTTTTCAAGATGAGCCTATTTGGTGATATAATAAAATGAACTTAATCTACTGAAATGTCCTATTCTAGATGGTAAGTGAAACTGAGGAAAGATTTCGTTCTTGGTTTGGGGAGAAATCAAATGAAAACAAACTTCTGTTGACTTCAAAAATATTATGATTCCCCATTGGGACAATTCACCACTAAAAGATGTCATCTTGGTTACTCTTAAGCACAGTGACCTACTCCAGGCCGAGTATTTAAATGTATATTTTAACAAATAGCTATTAAACAAAACCAAAGGTATGATAATTTTTATGAGTTAAAAATGATGAAAACACCTTGTGTACTTTTCATTCTATTTCTCGTTTTGGTTGTGTTAGTAAAAATATTACTTGTACTACTACAAAAGTATTACTACAGTACTCTTCCAATGGAAAATGCTAAGTATTTGCCTTAATTAAGAAGTTCTGTGCTGTATTACTGTTTTTCTTAACATAACCTTGAATTTAGGAAATGTAGCAATGATGATACATTCTTTTATCTATTCCACGCTTCAGAATTTGCCAGTACCTGTGAGGCATCTGTTATCTCATAGTAACATATCTCTTATCTGTCTTACTGGTTAATTGCACCATTGCCCAGCACTATCAGCTGTATAACCTTGATTAATCTAAAACTATTGTTTGTGAAATTTCCCATATTCCTGATGGAGAGAGCTGCATGCCCTAAAAATTGAGAGATTTTTAGGCGTTGCATTTTTTATTTTGCAGTCTCTATCAGAAGATTGGTACTTAGAAACCAGTCATATATGGTGGTTAATAAGCTGGTAAACAACTAATTAGGTTCATAACCATTATTAAATACAATATTGTATGTACAGCATACGTAATAAACTTACACCTAAATGCAGGTGTCAATCAGTTCATAAAGAAACACCTGTAAGAATTTATGTACTATTTTCAGTTCATGGAGTTCTTTATAAAATGGATAATTTCTTTGCAGGTGTTCTTAGATATGTATGTAATTTTAACATGAGGAGCACAATGGATTAATTTAGTGTATTTTAAGAAAAAAGAGTATGGATAATATTTAGTTATAAACATGTATTTTACTTTGTAAGCTGCTTTTGTAATTTTATGACACAGTTGGGAAAAAAAAATCTAAACTCTTTGCCAAAGGAAAACAGCCAATCTTTGATTTCACTGAATCCGTTCCATTTCAGAGTGCTCAGCGCACTGCCTGTAGGAGTAAAACATCACAAAATCTCATTCACCACCTAGACTTGTGCTGTGATAAATTTATAAGTGGCTTATTATTCTGCCTGCTAATTTTTACCACCAATCAGATGTAAAGTAATGAGTCAAATTCTGGTTTGACTGTAGAACTGGGTTACTTATCTTTGATTTGCGGTGGTGGGGTTTTTTTGCTGGTAAGCATCTTAAGCATTGCAAATAAGTTGAAAACCAGCTCTTTCCTTCCTGCAACCTTTAGCTTTCAGGATTAGCACATTTGATATCCTTTTCTTTGTTTATAAAATAGGTGTCACTACAGTGAATCTTTCAGTAAATTTCTCTTAAATCTTTATGCCTTTCCCTATGACATGGGGTTCACAGTATGGGCCCACTTTTTCCTTTTAAAAATGTAAAATCAAAACCAAAGACCTTGGAAACAGTTACATCATTGTAAAAGCATGTAATAATGCTACCTTTTACGATTTTTTTAAACTTACCTCCAGCGACTCCTATTTTCATAAGCACTAATAAGACAATTGTCTTGTATGAGCTGATAGAGGAGAATTGCTTTCTTAGTCTTCTAAGCAGAAATGGCAATTGACATTTGCAAAAGGAATGGGGGGGCAGAGCAGTACGATAGTAAAGGATGGTGAATAGCCCTGCCATGTAAAACTGAAAAGTGAGAAAGGATGTTATATTAAGAATCTTGCTATAGCACAAGAGAACGCTCTTTATAAGTGGAGGTAAGAATTTATTATAAGCGTAATTAAAATCTTAACAGCTTGATCAGAAAAATCCAGTTACTTTCAGGCCAGTTGCAATGGTACTAATGCCTGCAGACAAATTATTTAATTAATGAAGAAAAACCTCTTTGATAATACAATTTAAATCTTTATGCAAAAACTTTCTAATACCCGATCCTTTTCTTCTGGTGCTATGATCACCCTTGAACTCCCCTCCTGGCCGCAAAGGTTCAGCAGGACAGGGGACAAGGGGTTTCAGCAAGTCACCAGCCTCCGGAGTCCTTTACTGCCAGGAGCAAATGCCACGGCAGCCTACCACTGTGCCTCATGCACACCGAGGTGAGCCCACACGAGTCCTGTGGCCCCGTGCTGTCAGGTGAATAAAAAGTCTGGGACCTTTCGTTAGGAAGTGCAAAAATTTGCATCTACTGGGCTACAAGAAGCCTGCAAAATCTCCAGGCTTTGGCTTAATATCTAAATGTTTTAGTATTGACAGATAGGGTGGAGGTCAAATGGCAGGGGCCTTTGGTGTGCTGTTTGTAGAAGAGTTTCAATTTAGAGAAAAAGGGGATTGTAATGATTTTTTGCTGATCTCTAGCTGATATCCTTTCCCTCTATTGAAAGCTCCCGTTTCATTCATGTATTTGGCACAAAAATCAATCTAGTATGAGATGCAGCAAGGCTTCATAATGAGCTATTGCAAAACAGGAAGATTGAGCCCGATATCAGAGAAAAAGAGGAATTTCATTGTTGTCTGCAATTTAACTGGATACTCCAAGATGCTCCTCAAATATTACTTGTCCGGCTATGATGCCCCTTTACTCTCACCCTTCCTGTGTTACACTCTAGCAGCCAATATGAAGTCACACAATGGAAAAAATATGAACCTCCATTATTTAACTGTCTTGTTTCTCTCTGCTTTTTGTACATTTGAAAGTCCTTTCTGATAAAAAAAATCACAATAACAAGCAGGAAAATACTACAGATCAGTGAAATTCTGCAGTTTAGGTTGATAGTAAAAAAAAATTAAAAAATTCAAGGAAGCTATCCTCTTTCCTCTACCTATAATGAATTTTGTTGTAGGCATAAGTGCCTGGTTTATACCTTAGTGAAGTCAACATCCATTTGTTTGAATAAATCTTAAGTGAAACTGAAACTTAACCCAGACTGACTTTTTTTTCCTTCCAGACTTTGGTTAAACCAATGCATAATTTAACAAAGACACAGGTGCTAACCATGTTTGCTTTTTTCCTCCCTCACGTTAATGGTAACCTATGTACACTTTAAATTTCATTAGCAGTGAGTAGGTTTGATCTGTAATGTGGTAAAAATTTTTAGATACCGCAAGGTGAATTCAAAATCTGTGTTTGGTGTGAAATGGTGGTTGTGTGTCACTGTTTGTGGCGCTGATAGCTTGACTACTGTAGCTGGAATTTCACAGTAAGTGCAGATCTTCCGAGCAGCAATGAGCACCAGCAATAATCCTAGACTGAAATTGTTTCTATTTATTGGTTCTTTATGTAAAGATATAAAGATGAGAACTGGTGACCGTGTTATAACAATGTGTGGTTATGGAACTCTCAACAGAGTTTTGTATAACTGAGATCAGTATCTAAGGGAGGGAGTAATGTCCAAGTATTCTCATGTATAACTTTGTAGCTGGAAAAACACACTGGCTCATCTAATTCACCAGCTGATGATCACATCCAGAAAAATCAGCCGCAGCTTTTTGTTAGAGGGCAGATTCACAGATAGTGGGTAATATTGCTTGCTGGAAAACCTGATGATGTTGAAAGGCTGAAATCTTTTAAGTGCATAAGTTATTTTAAGATCTAAGTACAATTTGAGAACAATGACATGCATCTAATTTAAATATGCTACTCAGACAGTATGAGAAACAGGCCCATGGACTAAACTGTGACAGCCACAAGGAGTAAGGTGATGGCCTTAGTGGGGCAATACTTACGGTATACTTACTACTGAGGAGTCGGGAAGGCTGATATTTGGAAAAAATTATAATCTGATATAAACCCATTATGTAATGCAATAATTGTGTAATATTTAACAAAACTTCTAATGAAGCTAACGAAACAAAAGGTATCTTCTGAAGATATTTTGAAAGTTTTTCCTGACATTCAAGGCTCCAGAAAATACAAGACAGTGTAATCACTGGACTACATAATCGGTGAAATAAAAGTGAGATTGGTGTTAACCTGATCTTGAAATATTTCGTGTCAGAAGAACATTTGGAGAAGAGAGCCGAGGTGTAAATTATTATTTTATCCCTCAGTTTTGTTTGCTACAAGTGAAAATTTTTGAAACATTAGGAAACTTAAAGACTTGCAAAATTTCTGTTGTATACAAACATTTTCACAACCACTGTGTTCCTTTTCTCTTTTCTTTTCTTTTCTTTTCTTTTCTTTTCTTTTCTTTTCTTTTCTTTTCTTTTCTTTTCTTTTCTTTTCTTTTCTTTTCTTTTCTTTTCTTTTCTTTTCTTTTCTTTTCTTTTCTTTTCTTTTCTTTTCTTTTCTTTTCTTTTCTTTTCTTTTCTTTTCTTTTCTTTTCTTTTCTTTTCTTTTCTTTTCTTTTCTTTTTGTTTTAAAGTGAGTCATCATAGATTCCTGAAGTATTTCATTCAAAACAGCCCTTGAGCTGGGGATACCAGTGTCACGTTGTAGAACACTGCTCATTTCCATGTCAGTAAGAGTCAGCGTATGTATGAATGACCAAATGTCTACACCATAGCAAATTTCTGCAACATATAATAGTCAAAGGCTTTCAGGAGTCACAAAGGAAAAAATAATAACAGCAAATGAATCTTTGTAATGAATCTAGTTCTTCTGCTTTGAGCGTGTGCTCTCCTTCTCAAAAAGAAGCTAAATGGCTTTTTCAGTGACTGTTTGGGCACTATTACATCTTCTCTTCACCCCTTAGGAGAGCTTTTACCTTTAATTTTGGCGTACCCTGCTGTGGCCATGCTATTACTTAGCTATGACAAGAGTTTTAAAATTACAAACATGTGGGGCTAGGGTTGCTGCATTTTGCTTTAGCCTTTCAAAGTGGCTTGTTGATGTTAATATACAGCACCCCTGCTGTGCTTTTTTTTCTTATTCTGACTTTGGTTTTTGTTACATTTTGCATGTGGAGCCTGAGTGATTAATATTTCATCAGTTCTTCAGTGCAGCATGACACAAGGATGTGTTGCATTTGGCTTTTCTGGAGCTCTGTTGCCACTGAATTGTGACTAATAGCTGGAGCTGGACCTCTAATGGTTTCGTGAGATCACCATCAAATAGAAACAACTGTTTGCCACATCATTAATCTATAAGAAGTTAATTAAATACTTTCCTCTGCATTTTAAATATGTTACCTTCTCTATACTATGTTACAGTATGTCAGAAGTTAGCAAGTACTATTCTGATCTTGTATACTACTGACTTGTCTTAATTTAATGTTTAATGTAAAATTCAATATACAATAGCATAGTTTCATTAGTAAAATGATGTGTCGCAAAAATGGAAGTGTTACAAAATTTTATGAAAAAAACCTTTCATTTGAGTATTTTGACTAGAGATGACATAATGCAATGCATTTTAAAACTTAAAATTTTTACAATTTTAAAACTCCTAAATAAAAAAGTATATATATGTATGTGTGTACACAAACATATATATATAAATACCAGACGCTGGTAACACAATGACTTCATTTATAATATATATTTGTTTTCATAAATTAGATTGGGTGGAATTTTTCATTGTAATTTCATTTTTTTTTTTTAATTAATGCATGTTTTATGGGTGCATGTATTGGTGTGTGATTCTTAAAATCAGTTTTTCACATGCACATCAGATTGCATGCTTGGGTTAGCCTTGCAAGCTAGTGACTGTGGTGATGGTGGGTGGCAATCCAGAGGAAGACCAGAATGCTAAGATTACATCAGAAAAAATAGGAGTTAAAAGTGGGGGAAAAAAAATGAGCTTAGCTAAATCTGCAAGAAGCTCAGGCTGGAGGGCTCTTTGATTATATTTCTACTAGATAACCTATTTGAGCTACAGTATAAATGGATAATCCACATAAGTGCTCTTATCAGAAGCCTTTGGCTCTTTGTAGTGATCTCAGTAGGCTACCAATTCATCTACCAAAAACTCAGTGATCACATTAACAATAAGAAAACCAGTTAACATTGGCTTGTTAAGTTATATGTACAAATATATAATTTTCTGTGGTCAGTTTGCCAGTGTTATGGTTACTTTTGTGAATAGTTTTCTGGATCCTTCTGTTTGTTATTTTCAAAACCTAAGGGACTGTTTAACAGGAGACTTATACCCAGGCTTAGCTGTGGAAGAAAGACTTAAACAAACAAACCGAACTGTTCTCATACAAAGTATTGAGCACAAATATATGAAAGTGATAGAGTGTAGATGAATCTTTTAGAAAAATAAAGAACATTGGAAAATGAAGAGTAAAATATGAGAGTCTCATCTAAGAACTGTAACGAAACTTAACACTGATACAATGAACTACCTTAAAGATTCATTATATTTTATTTATTTTCTATGGTCTATCAAAACAGAATGAAGAATATTCCTTTGACTGTTGTTCAACTGAAGCCATTTCTAGTGTTATAAATTTTTCCTCCAAAATTAACAAAGAAAAATGTATTGCAGTGAATGAATGAGAAAATTGTATTGTATCATCGGCGTCTTGGATTTGAATGCAAGCAGAGCCACATCCCTGATGATTTGGGTGCTCCCTAGTGTTTATTGCACGGCTGCCTCTTAGTAAGATTGTTTCTACTTCCTACTGCCTCCAACCTCTCACCATGTAGTGTGCTACTGGAGGAGAAACTCTGCATTCAGTGTTGCCAGTTCACATTTGTGTCATTATTTTCTTTACAGGCTCTACAACATTTGGGATTTTTTGAAAAATCTATCAAGGAAAATCAAGAAATTGCTTGACAGGTTTAGCTGACGAATGCAGAAATTCCCAAATCTTCCACTCTTCGTGGGTGTGGTGAAAGTTTTGAAAATGTAACCTTAAAAGAAGAAACCAGAAAACCAGGAGAGCTAACATGAGAACTGCTAAGATGCTTAGGCAGAGTGGAACAGCTTGTTATATTTGAATGCTTAAGAGCTGTATTACTATGCATCGTAACTTGGTGGTGTTTCCATATTATCAGTGTACATCAGCTGCCAAAAAGCACATGCTGAAGGAGCACAGTAACTTAAACCAGTCTTCTGTAGCCCAGGGGAGAGCTCCAGCTGTCAGGCTCTTGGGTGTTCAGCAGTGTAGATGTCTCAGCCTGTCCCACAGGAATAATCCCACCCCGCAGCCGCAATGACTTCAGCCTTAGTCTCTTATGCATTGTTGTGTTATAGGGCTACAGAGCCATGATGATGAAAAATGTTTTATTGTTGAAAAAAAAAAAAAAAAGAGCTTCAAAGAGGAAATCTCCAAAGTGTTCATGCTGGAATAAACAAACCCTGTTGGCTAGGAGATGCCTCCATGAGGTATAAGATTAATGTTTAATTCCTCTCTCTGGATCATATACAGAGCAGTAATTGTTTTGGAAAGCAGATAGCCTCTTATCTTCCTTTTCAATAGTCTTGGTTTACTTCAGTGGAACAAAGAATATATGAATTCTTGAAACTTTTTGTGGGATGCAGGGAAAAATCAAAAAATGAGCTAGGCGTGGAAGGCAAAGCAATCTCTTTCCTGGAACTGTTTTTCCTCTTGGAGAGGTAAAGCTTTATGAAGCTGAGCAAACACAGCCAGCTTATATCCCCTTTCGTTGGTGAGGCTTGCTGCGAATAGGCGGATAATGCATTTCCCTGTGGAGCTCTTTACCTGATAACTCTGCCCCCTAACATGGATTTGAGCATGCCAGAGGCCTGCCTCTAGCTCTTGGCAATTTCGTTTTGTGTAAAGGAATGCAGTGCTGATGAAACAGGCATTGGGACTGATATCCAGAGACACAGCAATGGCAGTTGCAAGCTTCCCTTTACTGTTTCAACTGCATGCCTTACCCTTTTTCTGGCACAGCCACAGTCATAAAATTCTTACGCAGGCTCTATTTCCATTCAGTATTTGGCCTGCTGAGAGCATCAATTGAAGTTGATTGCAGTGGAGTTTTTAGTTTGGGGAGCTACATGCAAGAAATGTGTTGAAACAACTAATGCATTGTATTAGAGTAAGAAAAATCTAATCTCATGTAATGTACTCTGCCATCACTTAGCTGTGCTATGACTGCAAGATGAAGTTTCAAATCTGTCTTGCTCCTGACCTGGGCTTAATCTGAACATTCAATATAAATGTGTGTAAAACTCCATATCTCATTACTAGTCTCCTGGGTTTTCCCTAAACAAATACAGTGGATTAAAATGCAAGTTCATTAGGTTAAAGTGCTTAATTATCTTAAAACTCTTAGTGTTAGAGTCAGATGTCAGGATTTGATTAGCACTGCAGGGAGGCTCTGTAAGGAGCAAAATGGAAATAGCCGTTGTCCTAGTACAGTTAAAATGCTATAAATATGTAAATAAGGACACAAATATGGGTCTAGATACATATGCAATATTTCTTAACTCTCAAATGAAATAATTAGCATAAGTTATTTTGATGTATCCCTATCTCCGATCCTTAATTATATCAAAGCTACATTATTTAATATGTCATGACAAGTTGTCATAATCACATTCCTTTCAGTCTTGTTTATTGCCTTCTCTACTTATTAAAGTGCCTTTTATTTGTGTGTAGAGGAAAAATTAATATCATTTATTATTGACCTTTAATACACCAAGTTATAGAGTTGTGGGACTCTCCCACAAGGTGTGATACAATGATGAATTTTAACTTACAAAGATTACTCTAAAATGATTAATGAGCTACCACCCAGGGAAGAAATGGAAATGCTGTGCCTTACCGTAAGACAGCATAATTGTGTTAAAGCAGTCAAGGGATCTGTATTTTCACTTTCCTTGTTTCATTGGCTTGCTTTATTACTCAAGAAGAGTTGGTATATAGGAAAGAGAGCAGAAGCTGATTTCCACATGAGAAAGACCTATGATCAGTGTACTGTAAAGGTTTCTTTACCAAGTGCGTATGGGAGGAAATGGAGCTTGATGGGTTTTAGTGCACTGTTTCCAATTCAGTCCCTCCAGTAAGGGGAAAGGGTTGTGCAAACTACCAAAATTCACATTCACTTTCACTATTCTCTTCACATTCTTGAAAAAGAACAAGAATCCAACTGCTTATTAGCAGTAAACAGGAAATGAAATTGAAAATGATCATTAGTTTAATCTGGAGCTTGCGTGTCCATGAAGTTCTTCTATCTGGCTATTCTTAGCTTCAAGGGGCAGCCAAGTGAGCCAGTAGCTATATTTCTTCTGTGTTAGGGCTCTTTTTTTTCCAGGTTGTTGTTTGGGGTTTTCTTTCACATAAGGATTTTATTCTTAAGGTATGGTTATTTTCTCTTAAAAGCTTGAAATATTATTTTTTCTAACCTAATATGAAACCTGCCACATAGTACTGCATTGAAAGGTTCCTAACAAATGCAGTTCCAGCTGTGTAAGTGGTTGTGGTTTACAAAGGCAGAGGAAAAGGGAACTAAGCATGCCTTTGGTAGACATGGCAGTGCCTATTGCAAACTTTAGTTTGTGCCAGGCAGTGCTGCATAAGAATTTGATGCATTTCTGAGATGAAGCATCTTGTCTCTTCCCTTTGGATGCCCAGTGTGTTACACAATATTCATGATGGGTCTGCTCCACTGACGCTGAGGTATTTAATCTACAGCTTGCTGCAGGGTTTTGAGACCTGTTAACAGGGTGAGGTTCAGGGAGCAGCCTTTCAGCCTAATTCAGTCCCAAGTGTGATAGCTTTGCTGTAGGAATATTTCACTTGCATGTCTCTTTCTCTCTTAAATGACACTGTAATCAGATTTTTTTACATGGCATCAAAATGGTTCTGTAAATAGCTAGGGCAAAATCCTGCCCCAGGGAAGGAAGTGGCAATGCTGTTGAATGCTGTTGGAGGGAATGACAGTTGAATGCAAGTATTTGGGCAGGTGGTCTCCAAGGCAGAATTCAGAAGGCAGAGCTGAACCTGATCATGCTCCCTTATACAAGTCACCTGCATCCACACATGAGTTCCTCCAGAAAGAGGAGAGTCATCCATTGAACAATGGTTGTAGCAGTGGGCATTTAATCCTTTAGATAATAATGACTCTGTATAGAAATATATTGAAAGTAAAAAATATTCCTGGTAAGAAGACCTTTTCTTTTTTTTTTTCTTTTTTTTTTTTTTCTCCTACAATATTAATATCTCTATGTCTAGAAAAAAAGAACAACAAAACCTCTGTTTGGAAGAAAATCTAACTGAAGGCAGAGATTGCATGTTAAATTCTATCATCAACATCTTGTAGTTAGTACTTCCTAAAAGCATATTTGAAATATTTTAAAAGGTAAATTTGAAGATGTGAAATGATATCCCATGTTGCTCTTTTCCCATTTATCCTCAGCATTTTTGATTGCTTCTAACTTTTTTCAGGCTTCAGTTTCTGCTTTGAGACCCTATATCCTCAAGTTCTATCTTGCACTGATGACTGCCTGAATTTTCTATCACTGATCCTAAAGTGAGCTCATACAGACATACCACTGTAAATGTATTAACCTTTGGGTTTCTGTGGATGTTTATAATTTTACTCTCCTCCTCTTATGGGAGGAAAGGGAAAACGAGAAAAGTACAAGCAGTGAGATGGTTAACTGGCTCCAAGACAGATGTTCATGTTGCTCTAATTTTGACAAAAGTACATTGGCTTCCTGTGAAGCAAAGGATTGATTTTTAAACATAGTATTTGCAGACCAAGCACTATGTGGCTCAAGTCCAGCTCTCTTGAAAGACTTATTAACAGCCCCTCACATTCTCTTTGTTCTTTTGAAAATCATCAACTGCTTCAGACACCTACTGTAGCTTCCTGCGGTTCATATACTAGCATTCTTTTAATGGTCGCTTCTCTTATCTGTTGAACATTGATGCTTTATTTTTATATGGTTTTAGAACATTTTTTAATGTTCTTCATTATTTAATTGCAAGAAGTCATCATACTTTTTCTGTAAACAAGAATTTGCTTACAATTTCTTAGATTATGCTTTTCTATTATACAGTCATTAGATTTTGTCTTCTCGCTCCAAAACACAGTTTTAAAAAATCTTTTCCAGATCAGGTTTTTAAAATAGTTATGAATACTATTATTAGTATTTTTATTTTGTTATCAATTTTATTTTAGTTATTTATATTTTGTTTATTATTACTAGTTTATTTGTGAACAGGTTTATATAATTATCAGGCATTTTAGTGTTAATATTTACCATCTTGCTCTGATACATGCCGTAGCTTTATGACTAATAATAAAGGAAAAACATCAGGAACAGGTTTTTATGGGCTACAGCAGGCCCTTGCAAAGTGAGGCGTGGACTAGCCTTCCAGTACAGAGAGTGGCTGATGCTTTCTCCGGTCACAGTGCAGGTTGTCAGGTTGCACACCTGAGACAGTAGGATCAGGCCTGTTAAGAAGCTATTCTAGAGATAATACTTAAACCAGCCTCGTTTTTAACAGGATGTTGAATGCCATAGGAGTATGTGTGTCTATTGATAGACACATTTGTATATATTTGTGTATATACAGATGTATGTAAAAGGACCTAGAAGTCTATCTATTTTCACTATGAATGTTACTGTATGTTTGCCTTCAAACACTCAATAGTTTGTGAGCAAACTTTATGATAATGATGATATTACAGACATGCGAGAATAGGCCTAAGACTTACAATAAGAAATTTCTATATATTTGCACATATATTTGGTTATAAATCTATTGCCTATTTATTTATGTATTTACAAATTTATTTATGTATTATATGTAAAATAAATTATCTTCTTCCTTTAATCTTTGTGTGCAGTTGTCATCAGCTGCAACAGTGTAAACACAGAGTAAGTTCATTTAGCTTTCTATTGCCATTTCCAAAATACACATATTATTCTAGTAAATGTTTTATTTAATATTTTGCAAAGTTAAATCTGTAACTGAGTAAATATATATTTAAAGGGGTGTTTGGCCTCAGATAAAAATTGAGGCAAAACCTAATAACAAAACAAAATATTAGGCTTTCTATCACTAATTTCCTGACCTCCTTGTATTGCATAAAAGGATTCTAAAAATAATATAACATTTCAATTGCATTCACTTCTTATTTATTCCCCTATACAGGGTTCCTTACGTTACCATTTGTAACACATTTTAAGCAAATTGACTGTAGTTTACAGATGCTGAGAATCAGTCTTGGGGAATGGGTCACCTACAGGAAAACGTAAGGAGTGTCATGTTGCCATTCTCTTTCAAATCCATTCTTACTAGCTAATGTCTTATTAAAATGTCCTCCAAAATACAATTGTCCTTATCCTGAAGAAAGAAGTGATGCTAAAATTTCAGAGCAATTTACCATGTTTTACTAAATAGTTTTCCTAGGATATATGCAGCTGTACAATATTTTTATCTCATTCTTTTTTTTTTCTTCTTTAATTTCCATACATAGCATTGTAGAACATGAAGAAAAAGTGTCTGTGAAACTGAAAACTGTCATGGACTATCCTTTGGATAGAGCTGCTAGCCTTTATCCAAGACTCCAGTGATGGTTTCGGAAAGAAAGTAGTTCTCAGGGTGATTTCTTCTCTTTCTCTCTCTTTTTTTTTTTCTTCCCATTTTTGTTTCAGAAAGTAACTTTTCTTCTTTATAACCAGTGAAATTGATCGCATTTTATCACAATTTAGATCAAATTCCCCACAGCAGACTCAGTCTGCAGTGTGTTATGTTTGACATACTTGAGTCAGACCTTAAATTCAAACTTCCGCCCCTGTTTAAGAAGGCAGAAAAATCTTCTGGCAGAAATTGACTGAACC
Source organism: Harpia harpyja (assembly GCF_026419915.1). Taxonomy (NCBI): domain Eukaryota; kingdom Metazoa; phylum Chordata; class Aves; order Accipitriformes; family Accipitridae; genus Harpia; species Harpia harpyja. The sequence goes on from NC_068947.1 coordinate 32,754,286, forward strand.
TTACTGCCCGGATAAAAATGTCACTCCTTTAAAACTCAGTAACATCAATGTGCAAAATACCACCGTGATGGACTGTAATAGAACAAAATGTTCCTAGAGTTCCTAGCTTTCTTATCAGTTTTATTGCTTTTCATCTCTTACTGAATTGCAAAATGCTGCATGTGATTCAGATTATTTATGCAGAATGCTGTGAGAATGGTGTTTCAAAGCAGGGTTTAGTATATTTAATTTTATTATTTTACAGTAAACGTATAAAGGCTCAAAAATAAACAGCAGGAGAGGCATGGACAAAAGCCACAGATGTTTTACAAATCAGAACCATTATGCTTACACTTATGTTGAAATGGGAATAGAGTAGGGAAAGACCAGTTACGATTCGGCCTGTAAACAATTTTTTGTGGTGACTAATCATTACAAAAAATAGATAGGCATTATTTTCACACCAGTGCTGTTAACCATCCTTCTCTCAGGAAAAATGATAAAGGAAATTTAAGTCTTCTTTAAAGTAAGATGGGATGTATGGCATCCTTTTTTCTACCGTCTGATGAGGCTCTCCAAAGATCATAATGTTGGGGAATATTAGAGGTATGGATAAAGTACATTTAAGCATATATTTACAGTAAAGGATAAAGAAGGCAAAACAGAGGTTGATTCACACATTAAAAAGGTGAGCTTTGGCTAGGGAGGTATTTCTGCAGCGTATGCAGTGGCTACAGCTCTGCCAAAAATTACCACCTGCAGAAAATCATACTTCGTAAGTTCTCAAAGAAGTAGAACATTTTTTGCCCTGCAGCTTTTTTCTTTCATGAGGAAGAGACCGTTTGATGAAGCACAGATCATTTTTGTATGTGAATACTTGTTAAAGGTAAAATATCCCCCAATGCTTACATCCCAGGGCTAGGCAATTAAAGATTCAGGCATCTGCTAGCTCAGTACTGCAACATCTACGGTTTAGGTACTTGGTCTTAATGGTACCTGAAGTTGAGGATTAAGCAACTAAGCCGTGTAGCCCACACAGATTCATGACGGGTAGGTCTATCTGCAGGTTTTGGGCACCACAGTCAGATGGCACCTTCAGTAACATCTGCTGCTCACTGCTGTTTGCAGGATCCTAGAGAAAGTAAATCCTTGGCCAGAGTCACTATTCATGGTCAGAGCTGTTATTTTGCTCATGTGGCCTAGCCCTGCCATCCCCATAAGCTGAAGAAGACAGAAAAAAAAAAAAAAAAAATTTAAGTATACTTTACCCTCTCTACTGGGCACCTGAGCCAAGACTGATCCTAGCCCTCTCCATGTGATATCCACAGCTATAAACATGTATCACATTTCCCTTTAAAATGAGACCACTGTTATTTCACTGAATGAAAATTGAAGGGTCAAATATTCCAAGTATTTATATGTATAAGTACAGTTGTATACTCAGAAGTATATATATGGAGGAAAATATGGATTCTTTTGCTCATAACATTTTATATTACCTCATATGAATTTTGTGGTGCAAGGTGTTGAGCTCAGAGTTCTTAAAAGTCTGCGTCCACGAGGCAGGAGAAGTGTTTGGAGAAACAACAGTTCTTCAATGTAATTCTTTACAAACAGAGTTCTTGTGGGTAACATCATCTTCCCTCATGTAAAAATAGAAAGCTTGCAAGATGAATAGATGTTGCAAAAATTACTCCAGACTAGAAGATAATAAAATACACACTAATGTCCCATCAGATTTGTTGGTTTTGTACTAAAGTAGGAAGACTTTCAGTGGCATCAGAGTGCAGAAATAGATGAGAAATAAGGAAATAAGGCAAACACAATATTTAGCTAACTTCTGGAAAACTAATTTTAATTTGAATCTCAAGAGCCAAATAGATAGGAAGTCATATAATCATAGGAATCAGCCTGATATGGGACTTATAGAATGAATGAAGCATAGACATTTTCCAAGCTCAGGGGAGCTGCACCAGCAGCAAAGTACTGGGTGATAGGAAAAAAACCCTGTACATAAGAGAATGAGATGAATGCTTCTCACAATAATTTCAGAAGACAGAAAACAACCAGAGAGGAAGAAAACAGCACAGGATTCAGAGGTTTGTCCCAAAACCCTTCTGAGGTCACTGGTATTGTTTTGCCCAGCATTTTGAGATCTTCGTCAGAGATCCCTATCTCTGAATTGAAGCCACTGGCAGTAAGGGGATGTTCTTTCCCCTGATATGATTGACATTATGGAAGTTGTACTGAGTGAGCTATTTCCAGTATATATAGAGCATTCTTGCTCTTTCATACAGGAGACAGGAGAGATATCCCTTGCAGCACTGTGTGCAATTCTTGTTGTCTGTGTTCGCGAAGATTAAGTGAAAGTGTAATGCAATGATTAAGGAAGTGGGAGCCTTGCTTATAGAGGCAATGAAAGGACCTAGAAAAATAAAGCAATGTTTAAATGTATAAAAGACAAGCATGGAGCAGGGTGAAGTTCTTCTCAGCTAAAAGATAATATTTGTCAAAGGACAAACAGAGATAACCTCAACGTATATGAATTTATGCAGAAAATTAAAAGCAGCTTTCAAACCCTCACAGCAATGAGACAGGAAAAAATAGGTCCTGGGAATTTACCCGGCTGCAATATTAATTCTGCTGCAGGACTGCAGAAGGCACTGTTTGATGTGCTCACCTAAAACAGGAGCAGGTACTTTTCAGCCTGTTTCCCATTTTCTTGAGAGTCTGAACTTGCAGCAGAGTATTTCAGCTAAATACTTCTGAAGTCAGTGTTTCATCCTTCAGTAAAAGTGTCTGTGTTTGCCTTCCCAAAAGCTGAAATGTATACGTTTATGAGTGTGTAGGCTTTAACCACTTTCATGTAAATAGATCGGTGCCCTAAACATAGTTTATGTGACATTAATAAACATATTTTCTTTGCATGGATTACAAACATGTTCTATAAGCAGATTTTTGAAATATTCAATGGGTGTTTAGAATTTTAAAAGCTATTTTCAGTAGAATTTGCATTCTCTAAAATAACCTGTTATTCAAACGTAAACTTTGAGTAAATCCTATTCTTATAGGTTGCTAGTAGTAAAACTTGAGGTCATTAAGGGTTTTTTAAATATTCATATCGTTTCTTTCTACTGACATGTTAATTGAATAACAAGGCTACTGACATAACTGCTATGTCTTCCAAAGTTGTTAATTTTGCCCCATATATTTATGATTTCATTGGGATGTTGTTGATTACAATGGTTACAAATTAATTTATGATTGCAGTGAATTTCATTCACAGGGAGTTGCAGTGACAACTATATTACTGATGCACTGTCTTTCTATAAGGCATTTCATTCAACCTTTAATAGTGTAACCACATTCTTTAAATAAACAAATGTATTTTCAATTATAAACATTAAAGTGATAAGTATGGGAGAAAAGGAATATTGCCATTGCATATTTGGTTATACAAGCAGAAGGTCAAACCTTCATTATCACTATATTCTCTTTGGGAATTTGAGAAAGGCTATATTACTAGTAAGATAATTAACATTACAAAGAGATGCATGTATTTTTAGACTGATTTTTCTTCTGACAATTTATTTTCATACCTGACACTATGGAAAATGACTTGTCACTTATGCTTAATGTTTTAACAAATTTTTATTATATGTATTTTTGTTTTCATAACGAGACTATAACAAGATAAAAATGGAACAATAATCAATTCATGCTTTTGAGTATTAAGACTGGACTGCAAATGAATTCAGTTTTCTGAAAACTGTATAAAAACTTTAAAGTTATTGCTGCAACTCTGTTTTTGAAAGTCTCAGGAGCATAGTGGAAACAGAAAATCAATTTCTCCCTACAGCAACCTTAATTCTCCAGACTTATGGACTTCTCCAGGTGTTGTTTTTCTTGCACAGCTTTATGTCTCTGTTTACTCTGCATTTTTAGCCTGTATTTACATGGCCTTTGTTGTTTAAGTGTTCAAGTTAACAAACACCTGACAGCTGTACAGTAGGTATTGCAGCCCCCTTCAGTACCCAGGAACACATCGTGTAGTGCACATCCATCAAACTGGCACCTGAAGAACCCTGGGAAGGATTCTGTGTCTTAATGAAACTTTGACAACAGTGGAAGTGTCTTCAGAGATTTGTCTCCGAGTGTAACATGGGAAAAGTTAACAGACTGATTCCTTTTCTAATTTATCATTTGTCAGGCCTTCAGGTATGTATACGTTAATCCTGAATTTTTCATTGTCTGATATTCTGGAGTTAATTTCCACACTGTGTTATGTCAAAACAAGAATAAATCATTATAAGGGAACAGAAATATCTTTTTGTAGGAATAACATAAGAGAGTGTGGGGTTTTATTTTTTTTTTAATTCGGGCAGCTACGGCTATTTAATTTCAGGCATTTTTTAGTTTTCTAAGTAAATAAATTGGATTAAGTAAAACGACATAAATCAATTGCTAATTATGTTTTTGCTACTGTTTTGTAAAATGTTTGTAAATTTATGCAGCCTACAATTTCAGATTATTTTAATTCTTTTAAAAAGTTGTCTTATGACACTGTATTTCATCATAACACACATTTAAAAGGTACAAAAGTCCTGAAAAGGACTGAAAAAATCTCCAATCTGGCAAAAAACCTGAGAGTCTTGTCAAACTAAAAAGTAAAATAATCATAGAATCATAGAATGGTTTGGGTTGGAAGGGGCCTTAAAGATCATCTGGTTCCAACCCCCCTGTCATGGGCAGGGACACCTTCCACTAGACCAGGTTGCGCAAAGCCCCATCCAACCTGGCCTTGAACACTTCCAGGGATGGGGCATCCACAACCTGTTCCAGTGCCTCACCACCCTCAGAGTGAAGAACTTCTTCCTTACATCTAATCTAAATCTACCCTCTTTCAGTTTAAAACCATTACCCTTTGTCCTATCGCTACCTGCCCGTGTAAAAAGTCCCTCTCTGGCTTTCTTGTAGGCTCCCTTTAGGTACTGCAAGGCTGCTATAAGGTCTCCCTGGAGCCTTTTCTTCTCCAGGCTGAACAACCCCAACTCTCTCAGCCTGTCTTCATAGGAGAGGAGCTCCAGCCCCCTGATCATCTTCATGGCCCTCCCCCAGACTTGCTTCAACAGGTCCATGTCCTTCTTATGTTGGGGGCCCAGAGCTGAATGCAGTACTCCAGGTGGGGTATCACGAGAGGGGAGTAGAGGGGGAGAATCCCCTCTCTCGACCTGCTGGTTACGCTTCTTTGGATGTGGCCCAGGATGCGATTGGCTTTCTGGGCTGCGAGTGCACATTGCTGGCTCATATTCAGTTTTTCATCCACTTACACCCCCAAGTCCTCTGCAGGGCTGCTCTCAACCCACTCATCACCCAGCCTGTATTTGTGCTTGGGATTGCCCCGACTCATAACTGTAATGTTTTCTTTTCCCCAAAAAACTATAGACAACTTCTAAAAGAAAAGCTAAAAAATCTTCCCATTATCACATCATTTCCCAAAGTGTAAGAGTAGATGATGTTAAGATAAAAATTCTAAAGATGTTAAACTTTAATAATAACAAAAAGCTAAGCTAGGATATTTATTTACTTATGTAAAAATTGTCTTATTTACTTATGTAAAAATATGTAAAAAATGTGCTCTTTTATCCTAAGAACTGTCCATGTAAGATTTAGATCTGAACTTAAGAAAAAAGGAAACAGAAAACCCCAGAGAGTCTGTATCCTTTATTTAGACATGCAAATATACAAACAGAATTTCAGAAATGCTGTTCTTGCTGTCAATTCCTATTAGGGTCCTTCAAAAGTCTGAAAAGCTAGCCAAGTACCTAGGATCTGAATATGGGTTTAGAGTTTTAATCTCAGGCTTCTGTTTCATTTGTTTGTTTTTCAAATGATGGAACATCCATAGGCAAATTTAATAGAATTGAGGGATGTGAGTAATTATTATATAAAACATGGATGATCATTTTCCAGAAATAAAAAGTGTGGTTAAATTTTGTAAACGTGGCTTATTGTGTTTTTAACATTAGCGACCTTTGAAAAAAATTATACTGTGAGATAAAATATTTCTTTGTTATTAATATTTAAAAAAAAGCAAATATATCTGGGGTTTATGTCTTCAAAGTACGGGATATGTAGCTTCTTTAGCAAGTCAGATGGAGCTACAGTTTCTCTTAAATCTTGGCATTTCCTCGCACTGTTTTTCTTCTCACTACTTCATTTTCCATCATTTTCTCCTAGGGATTTTCTCCTTGTTATTCTCATCTCTGCTTTTCCTCTTTCTGTTCACTTTCCTGCACTGCCTCTCATTTTTCTGTTTCCCATTCAAGTCTGTTTTCTCTACATTTTCTGTTGCTGTTAAGTTTCTCATCCTCTACTCTCCCTTCAGTTCTTCCTTGTATTCCCTTTTACTTCACTCTTACAGTGCCTTCACTTTCTCATTCTTTAAATTAGTCTCTTTTTTCTTCTTCTACTCTTGTCATTTGCTACTGTGAGAGACTGAAAGAGTTAATGTCTCAAACATTGTGGTGGGGCAAGTTCTACTTAATGACTAATTCTGCATAACAAGGAACCCTGCCTAGCAAGGAACCCCAGGTGAAGAGAAGCCCATCAGCACCAGGAGGGGGAGGGTGTGCAGGAGGGTGCACAGCTCCCTGTTCTGATGTGCTGAGCAGGGCAGCTCACCGTGCGGGGAAGGGGAAGTTACTCCCCAAGCGACCCCCAAGCCCAAAGGCTCACAAACCGCACACGACACCTAATTAGCCTAATGCCCGCACGAAGGAGGGGCAAGGATGATAAAAGGACACAAACTGAAGCCCCAGGTGCGCAAGCCCACCGGAACCGGACCCCTCGGCTGACTGGACCAACGCTGGACCCAGGACCGGTGACATCTTTCTCTTCTCTCTTTCTCTCTTTCCCTTTTCCTTTTCTGTAATCCCTACACCTCATCCCTTTAGACGTAAGCCGTTGACCAAGTCTGGGACTAGGAGCGGATCCAGCCGCCCCCGGGCTCCTTGCTGAGAAGGAGTCTGGAAAGCAGCGGGGCCTGCTCTGAACCTCCTGACCCAACGGGAGGGCTCTCCTTATTGTCTGCCCTGAACTGATTCCCAGATAAGCAAGGCCTGTAGTATATGTTTGGTGATGCATGGTTAGCACACGTTACACAGTTTACTGACATAGTTTCATGCCAATTTTTGTTGTGAGCGTACTAGTTTTGGTGGTGAGCATGCCAATTCTTGTCGCGAGCGAGTAAAAGTTGAGTTTTGTGAGTTAAAGGATCCCTGGTGTAGTTTCACGTTAATCCTGACCTGGGAATCAGCAAACCTGAGTCATAGTCCTGAGAAACTGGGATGTGAGAGCTACATTTACATATACTGTGTTTTCCTACCTTATCCATATATATTCTCTGTATGGAGTCTCAGTGAAGGCTTTCTTTTGTTTTCCCTTTGTTCTCTGCTTTGGAGTCAGTCACTGCAAACACTACAGATATCATGAACAGCAATGTTAGAGGCAATCCCATCATTGTTTTAGGAAGTAATCCCAGCATGGCAGTTTCCCATGCATAGTTATGTGTGTCCTCATTCAAGATACACACATGATTATATGTCTCTTTCTGTGGTGCTGTCCCATTTCTATGGTAACACTGCATATCTGCCATTTGTGTGTGATGGAGATTCTGGGAAGTGGGCCCTTTTAGCAGATCAAGGTACCTATAATATATAGAATGTTTTGAAGAAACTTAACAGCAGTAAGTCCTCCATTTAGTCCATAAACTAAATGGAATTAAAACAGCATTTTTGTTGCCTTTTTTTTGTTGCCTTCCCCCCCCCTTTTTTGTTGCCTTTTTTTTTTTTAAAAATCTGCTTGAATATGGTCAACAAAATAAACAAATTTTATATTCTTTCTTTCTATTTTAAATAATAATTTTTTTCCTCTGGAAAATTCTTGGATGACAGCACTTCTATTCTGTACTTACTGGTGAAATCTTTTCTAATGCCTGACTAACTGGTAATGCAAGACTTCCCCTTGGATGGGAGACTGTGATGCTATAAGTAATGCCACAACTACAATTAGAGTCTGTGTTCCAGACTCTAAGCCAGATTTTAAAAGGTTTTAAAAGTTCAGCCATAAATACTGACAAATATGTCAGAATATTGCACTGAGGAAAGGGAGAAAGTTCTTGGCTTTCTTGGATTGTAGCAAACTCTTTCAGTGGTGCACAGCATAAAAAAATTAGTTATTCCGAACTGTTGAGGCTGAATGCAACTTGCTGCAAAAACCATCAAAAGGTCATGAACTACCTGGTTGGCTAATGAGTAAAAGCTCATCTGTGTTAGGAAGATCTTGGGCCAGTAGCAATGCTAAAATTTTGTCCAAGGTACACAGTAAAATTGAGGACTCTTAGAAAACTAGTCTTCCTTTAAAAAATTATTAGGAATAGAATACGAGTAGGTTTGTGTGACAAGCTTTTCCTGGTACAGATATGACGATTATTATAATTTTACTAGGAAAATGCTCGAGTGTGTACCACATAGCTGTATGTGTACTATTTCACTCTGCAGGAGCAAAATCCATTAGGCTAACAATGTTTATTTTGGTTCTTACATTTTATAAGTGCTTTTTTTCCCAACATATGTTAAGACAGCAAATTACTCTTGGTATAGAGGAATCTCAAGTTAGATGTAAGATTTAGATATCCCTTTTGGGATTTAGGAAGAATGTAGGTATATGACTCTCAAGTGCAGTGCTGGAGAGGCTTACATGGGGGGGAGAAGTCCTGACTTTCTCCCCCCACTTCGCTCTCTTTTAATGATAAGCTATGTAGTATCAAAAGACACTCTGATGTTAAATGCATAGGGCAGCCCAGGGGACCAGTGTCTCCTAGGTCACACAAAAGCATAACGCCTGTATTTGGCCCAATTAGCCTTCCTCACTTTGTCTCAAAAAAGAGCTTTAATGGAAAAGAAGGAAACTCCTCCTTTCTAGACTGCCCTTTAAATTTGGGATGAGGTGCTGCCAGTAGGAACTAATGAGTTCCTACAGTCTGAGGAGTGTAACAAGTCCAGGTTTTTCATTTCCTGGGTGTCCTGGTTTCAGCTGGGACAGAGTTAATTTTCTTCCTAGTATCTGGTACAGTGCTGTATGTTGGATTTAGTGTGAGAATAATGTTGATGACTCACTGATGTTTTAGTTGTTGCTAAGTAGCACTTATCCTAAGTTAAGGATTTTTCAGTTTCCCATGCTCTGCCAGCAAGCAGGGGCACAAGAAGCTGGGAGGGAGTATAGTCAGGACAGCTGATGCGAACTAGCCAAAGGGATATTCCATACCATAGAATGTCATGCTCAGTATAGAAACTGGGGGGAATTGGCCGGGGGGGGCAGATCACTGCTCGGGCATCGGTCAGTGGGTGGTGAGCAATTGCATTGTGCATCACTTGTTTTTCTCGGGTTTTATTTCTTTTTTCTTTCTGATTCTCCTCCCCATCCCACTGGGGATGGGGGGAGAAGTAAGCAAGCAGCTGTTTGGTGCTTAGTTGCCAGTTGGGGTTAAACCATGACACAAAACAAACAACCCCCCCCCAAACCACCCCACCTATTCCATGAACTTCTGTGTCTAGTGGCTGGATTGTTAGGCTTGGTTATTATGGTACATTGAGATCTTTGATACCAAAGATGCATACATCCTTGCTTAACACTTTTAGTGGGTGTGTGTGTGAAGTGCTCTGATTCACTCAGAGGTGGCTTTCTGAGAAGACTCAGCTTCTGAGGACCTGCTGCATTTCTGGATCTGGGTTGGGAGCAACAGACACTGGACTGTTCAGGTTGAGGTGGTGCAGGGAATGTCACCCCACACCGTGAATGCCTGCTCAGTTTCAGGTAGTTTCCATGCTTGCTAAACACTGACTTTGGGCTCCAAGTCGCTAACTTGATGCCTGCAGTCTGCCTCACATGTTTTTTGGTTGCTAGTGCTGTTTGACATCTGATTCTGGGGCTCTCTTAGATTGGACAGCTCATTAACTTACATGAATAAATGTTAAAATCACAGAAAAAAAAAAAAATAAAAAAAGGTCAGCACTTAATTTCTTCTACCTAAACCAATAGTGTTAAAAAGCAAACATTTGGTTTAGTTTTGAATGTTATGAATAGATGTCATAAAGTTATAATGTCTTTGACTATTTTTTCCTTTCACATTCATCTTCATTAAGATCATTGGAAATATTTAAACTGATGATGGGGGTTCAATAACACTGTCTCAGGTACTTCACCTCCCTAAGTCCAAATCAAAGTTGACCATCTTTCTGTGGGCTAGGAAAGAACCTAAGAACAATATTCTAAAATGTAGGTTCAAAGGCTACTAATTTTAGCTTTTCAGCTGATAATCCTCCCAGACCTCAGAACCTGATGTAACTGCTCTGCATTGGGGGTAAAATGCCTGCAGGTTCTTGCAATAAATAGGTTTCTTCAAGTTCAGAAGATACATTTTTATCTGACCTTCTCCCTGTCTGGACTAGGTGTTGGCTGCTTCCTTACGTAAAACCTATCAGGCAGTTCAGGAAGGCAATCAGGGGAATAAAATCCTGTATTTAAAAAGTAATCATTAAAAAAACAGACACATGATTTGCACCTGTCATTATCTTCAATATTTATTTGTGTCCCAAAAAAGAGGAGAGGAATGACTACAGAATATTTTGCAACCGAACTAGGCAGAAAACTGTAGAAGAAAGAACCAATGTTATCTTTTACTTTTCATTTTACTGGTTATTGCTACTACCATACTTACTACTATCATTCTGGAAAGCATAAAAGCTTTTAAAATTAAGACATTTCTAGAAAAGCATTCCTTCTACCTTACAAAGTAGTACTGATAGTAAATATTTTGAGAGAGCATAGAATTTCCATATAGGGTAGTAGAATGAGCAGAATCACCCCATAGTGTCTTTTTTTTTACCCTCTCTCCTTACCTTCCTCTGTTTTGTTTTTTTTTTTATTCTGTTGAAAATGTCAATGTTATTTGAGCCATACTATTTTTATAGATGCGGATAACATGGTTCTTGTATTTCTTTTCTCCATTGTCCTATACTCCTTTTTTAAATTATTGTTTTTAAGGTACTCTTGTTCTTTTTTGGAAACTTTTCTCTCTCTTATGCTTTCTTTATAACTTAATTTTTTCTCTGCCTACTATAATCTCCTCATCTAGAAGTTTAAGCCAATCTTCCTGATGAGACAGAAAAGTGTTTCTTTTTTTTTTTCAGAGTGGAATATTTTTGCATGATGGTGGATAAATTCAAGAATGGGGTGGACCTAACCATAATGTAATATACATCTGGGTGGCCGGTCTTTGAACAGCTGTGCTATATCCTTCCAGATGTCCTACTCACAGTGCAGTTCTAAAATTAACAGGCTCTTCTAAGTCAAAGCTAAATGAAAGAATGTCTTTCACAGGGACTCAAGCTAACCTACAGGTAATAGATATTGAATTGTGTCAGACTGTAGTCTCTTAAGAAACATGGGTGAAAAGTCAAACAATTCAGTAGAGTGTACCAGAATACTCGTGAGAGTCTATTCAATATCCACAGAGATATCAAATAAAGCAACAGTAATGAAAATGGAGCTATGTGTGGAACCTTTGATGACAGAATTAATGAATAACTGAGATTTACTGGCTTCTGTTGCATTGCATTCAGGTTAGTATAGAGGAACTACTGAAACAGTATTGATTGTGAAAAAGGTTTACCACCACAATTAATGTATTTGTGGCTATATCCAAATTCCCTGTGTATTAGTTGTACTGGCATTGTGCAGATGGCAGAATAATTGTGTAGTGCACTGAAGCATATTTCAGCTGAAACAGCAGTGCACTCAGGTGACTGGAATACAACTGCATTTCCACTTAAGGTGAAGAAATAGTTAGCTTCATCAAATTCTTGTGCAGTACCTACACCAGCCCTGTGCTTTCTGGACCGACATATCATCCTGTCATTAGGTATGTGTCTATTCAGGTTGGCTGATTTGGGTTAAAATAGCAATGAGGACAAGATAAGCTTGGCTTAAACTCTGTGGTAAGTGGATTTCTTCCAACATGAAAGCATCAATCAAAACAGAAAATGATGATTCTAGGCATACTTACTAGTCAAAGGTAAGGAATTAATCTTAACCTGTGTTATGACCTTAATCAAAGCAAGCGCCTGCAAGACATATGCCACACAACCAAAATTTGAACAATTATAGATGCTTTATCTCATCTATCAGACCTGCTGGGAAGGCTTCCATAAATCTTTTGGTGCTTGTCCATTAACGTGATAAATTGTCATTTTTCTAAGTACTGTTTCCTTGCATATGTGTTTTGATATGCCCCAAAAATTCAGGCCTAATGTCTTGCTGAGATAAACTCAGTGAAGTCACTGGCATTTCATCAAATTATATGTTAATCTGCTGTTATGTCTAGTAGGTTTTATGGCATAACAACAAATAGAACATTCAAGAGAAAAAGATGAGGGCTCATCAGTTTGAAACTAGATGGTCGCAGCCATACTTTTAGGCCAGTTTTTATACAAGCATAATGCCATTTATAACAAAGGTTTTAACCTATCAAATAATGGCTTAATATGCATAAAATTTTGGTCCTCTAGAAATCAAGGGGGACTTTGCCATGAAATCTGAGAGGGCCAGGATTTCATAAGTGTGAGGAAAAGTACAATAACAGTTTCTAAGTGTTAACCTGTGACGTGAGCCTCAGTAAATACAGATGCTCCTTCTTTATTTTCCTGTTTTCTGTTGCAGACTGAATTATATTGTGTTTGACCTCCAAGCATCAATTATAACTTCCTTCACAAGGTCAAACACTAAGACAATCCCTTGTTAAAGTAAAATTTGCAGAACAAATCTGTTTTGCTATTATTGTCTGCCTAGTTTTCACACAGTTCCCCTGCTATACAAAAACAGTCATACAGAGGAGGAGGTGTTTCTGAGTGCATTAGCAAATATTTCTGTATAGTATTCTGTATCACTGAATGCAAAAAAATGATTAATCAATGAATCATACAGTAAATAAATTAGATGGCAATATTCTGGCTTTCACGCCACAGGCATTGTTGCACACAAAGAGCAGGATCCTTCTTCCGGAAGGGATATGGAACTGTACAAGCTCATCTCAATTCAGCCCCAGGCATTCACGTTCCCCACTGACAGCTGAGTATTTAATTTCTTGGAGCATTTCTATTATTAATTTTTTCTAACAGAAACAATCATCATAGAATTATTAGCTCTGCTCTCGTAATCAGCGTTGCATTATTAAAATCTACAAAATCAATCAGATCGACACTGATTTGTGCTAGGTGAGAATTTTGCCCTGCCAGTAGGCAGAATAAAGGAAATACATTTCTTTCAGGGCATGCATATGATGACTACTTCTACCTGGAGGTACACATTTGAATAGAAAAGGTTATAACTGGCTATAGTCTTGCTATGAGCTTTGTATGAACGTGCTGCAGAAAAGGTATATTCTGTTACATCAGGCTAAAAAACTTGTTGCTGAAATCAGCTATAAAATGAGAAGGGATTTTTTTAATGATAAGAAAACATAGATTAAAATCTCTGGGGATACACAGCAGAATCTACAATAGCAGCAACCCCCCCCCTTAAGCCAGATAAGAAAGCCTATTAGGCAGATGGTATCACACATGAAAAAAGTGATCAAGCTGTGAGCAAGAAAGCTAGATCTACTTAGTGTGATAATTAGAAAAGAAAGAGCCCCAAAGGAAGTGCAGAATAGTAAAATGTAAAATCACAGCTGGAAAATGTGGTGGAGAATGCATTTTGGACCCAGGAATAGGTCAAATCAAGACAAAAAGAAGGAAGGACTATGAAATTAAGGGGTAGAATTTGGAGAGGATGTGCCTATCAGATTATGAGATGGCAGTTCACTATCTCATTGAAAATAGGATTGATCTGATTCCTGTCTGGTGCCTGTAGTGGTTCAGGAATTTGAACTACAACACCCCTACTCAAGTTTTTTTAATTCTGTGCTCTGTCCAGCAAGTCAAATTCTGTATGTGTTTGTTCTATGTGTATGTGTAAGCAATGTGAAGACAGCCATTTACTGCAATGAGCTTTAACTCAGTTCATAACCATAGTGTAAAGTGGTTCTGTAGATACAAATTTACATGTCTTAGTATTAAAAAGATAGCTGCTAAGTTAGATCCATGCTCTTGTCTCATAGAATAATTGTATTTCAGGGTATCAAGTCTTAAAAAAAAAAAATATCTTCCCATCTTTGTAAGTTGCTTGGTAATAAACAGTGAAAAATAAGAAACATGAGGGTATTTTCCCCCCCTCTTCTCAGTGCCTCAAATTCTCTTTTCAATTACTATAAAGAAGGAATTTTCTCCTTGCTGTGGTAAAGCATTCTCTTTTTTTCCTCCCTGCTGCCCAGGATTTTAAAATTCATAAAGTATTAAAAAAACCCCACTTCAGTATTTAACAGGTATCAAAAGCAAGCACTAGACTGCAGTGCACAAGGCAGCTTCAACAAAATGTACACAGGGATCAGCTCCCCCAGAACCTAAGGCATATGGACCCATGCAGGCATTTTATTCCTTTGAACTGTTCTGTAGAAGATTTAAATAACAAGCACCCTGCCTCCTCCACATTTTGTCAGGAAGTTAAGTTTTTATTATAATTAAAAATATTATTTTAAGTCTCTAGACAGCTTAATTTTTAAAAAATTGTTAGTTTGGTAGATTGACCTTTAGCTTCACTAAAATTGATGTTCAAATTAATCTTATTTCAAAGTTGTATTTCCAGATAATCCTAACTTCAGCCTTTAAAACAAGTAACCCTACTGACTCAACTTTACAACATACTACTTATGAAACTCATGTAGCTCAAGAATGAACAGTCATGGTCATTAAGAAAATCCATATTTAAACTATTCAGCTCTAAACGAACTCAATGGTAATGTTTCCATCGGTTTAGGGAGGGAAGAACCAGAAGATTTTAAATTTTTTTTCACGATGCTGCATTTAGAATGGAGACTTTTTTTGGCCAATTCACACCAGTTCAGGCCTATATTTTCATGGGTAGAGAGCTGCATCACTGGTTTCCAAGGTTACTAGAGAAAAACTCATAGTGGACAATGATGATTCTTCCCCATGGGATCTCCTTTCAGTCACTGTAATCTTTTTTTTCTCTAATAGAGGAGACTTATGTTCATTCATAAAAGAAATAGTAATCCCTCAGCCTCTTTGTATGGTGTGGTTTGACATTATTTATTATTTTTGTGGAAAAAGATAAAATCAGATATAATGAATGAAGGCTAATTATGTATTGTATAAAAGGACAATTGTTAATTGTTTTAAATTCTTCCTTTTGGTTTAATTTAATTTACTGTTCCTTCTGTGGATATTAGCAGAAGAGGTAAACAGTCTCTTTGTACTTAGCTTGGCACCACATACTTGTAGGAGTACTTCTGGTATCATTTCTTATTTAACCCTTCTTACACCAAACAATTTTATTTTATTTTATTTTATATTGAAGGTCTTTTTTCATATATGCTTTTGTTTCCCTCATCTTTGAATGTCCTGTGTTTCTGCTTTATCTCATTATTGTCTCCTTGTATGGGGGGGGGGGGAGGGGGAAGAATATTAAAGATAAGGTCTAGTGGAATTCTGTTGCTTATTTTTCTCTTTACTTTGTTTTGGTTGGTTGTTTATAAAGGAGGGGGATTTTCGGGCAATTCTTAATACAGTTATTCCTTTTGCATGTTTTGTTTTACTTTGTGTTTTGTTTTTTTTTTTTTTTTAAACAAATTTCTACTTGCTCCCAGCAGAATGTTGTGCAGATTCGTATTCCAGACTGAATGGGAGAGCCTTGAAGTGCCTTTCCAGGGGTTACATAGGAAAGCTGATGAAAAAACTTTGAATTTGCATCCACATCTCATCTACAAATCTTCAGGCTTTGTCACAGACACATTTGTATGCTGTAATGTCAACACTAAAACTGGACAGATAATATTTATTCATAGTCGTGAGGTCCTCTGAGTTCTAGAGTGGAGGAAAAGAATGGGGAGGACTTGTCAGTACTTCTAAATATAATATCCAGGCCCTGCTCCTTATCCAAAGACTAACGTGCGCTTTAATTTTATGTTGGCTTGGGCATTTTGCTTAATCAGTTCATAGTTGTTGGATTTTTGAAGCCTCTGAGGCACTGAAGTCTCATTTATTTCACTAGAATGCAGACACCTAGATAGTCTTTAAAACATTATTCTGGATTCACAAATCCATTTGAGTGCTTTTTACTTTTGATATCAAGTCTGAAGTGCAGATTCTTAAAAGAGCTGGTTGGTGAGGCATCGAGCTAACGATGCTTCAACTCATACACACACCAAATTCATTCAGTCATCGGACTCCTGAAAGTGCCGAGTTGCTAAGGCATGTGGTCCACTCAGGGTCAGAGCTGGAATCATGCCCCAGGGAGTTGGTGCACCTTCCTTCTTCTGTGGACCACAGTAACATGGGGTAGAGAGGGGAAATAGCATCAGTTTACTCTCATGGCAAAACCACAGTGACTAGAATGTCCCCTGTCACTTGGGCAACTGAGGTTCAGGTTCTCCTCATGCTTAGCGGGAGCAAAGATTTAAATCCATGGTTTTCCCAGCCCACAGAATACACTGTGGCACTTTGAGGCAAGTCTTTAAGTCCTCTTTCCAATGATTATTTGAATGCTTATTGGGCCAGACTGAAACAAAGTTGCTTGGTTGTCTAGAAATTAGAGCAATTACATGGGAAGCCTGAAACAGAGAAATTGGCTGTCTTTCACATCTTTGATTCCTCACTATTTATTTTATCTAACAACCATGAAAGAAGTAGACCCCAGTAGAGCTGCTGGTTGATGCTGTTTCTTCTACTTGCTTCAGAGCAGGTGATTCTTTTTTTAGTGGTCTTGCTGTTTATGCAGGCTTTATGAATAAACATACATTGTGCTCACAGAAGGTAATGATTTAAAATACAGCCATCTAAAAAATGGTGAAATATCAAAAGCTGTGAGACTGTACTAAAATTACATTAAATGATAGCATAATAATGTTCAGATAAATAATTTTTCAGTTATCAGAGATTACAAAAGCACTTAAAAGGTTATTCTTAATTAGGTTTTTTGGAAAAAAAGTCACATGTAGCGTAACTAGTAACAACTCCTTAAAAATTATGTACCATATCCATTTAAATTGTTGTCTTGTGACATTCAAATGTTCTGGTTTTGCTGACACATGGACAAATAGGGAAAACTCATTCTTGGATTATTCTTTTTTTCACCCTAGAGAAGTCTCCAAAAATTCCACTGTGTTCTTCTTGCAACATTTAACACCTGTTTCCATCTTTCCTTTTTTTTTTTAAACTTAATTTAATGGAGGTATGAAATCAGCATGAAAATAAACATTTATTTATATTGGAACAGTTACAGTTTTATTTCATGCTCTTTAAGGAAGGCCAGACACACACACTTCTACTGCAGTGGAATAGGACTTTAGGAATGGTTTCTCTGAAGGCTGTGGCATCAGTTATTTGTATTATTCTGTAGGAACACAGAGTTCTTTGCATCACAGAGGAATCATTTTTCAAGTGATCATTTTGATAGTTACTTAATAATAAATAATAAAAAAACCTTAGCAATAATTTAGTAATAACAGTAGCAGGAAAAGAAGCCTTTACATCTCATTCTTTACTAGTGAAGTAAGTGAATCATTCACATCTGAAAGGCACTGTCTTTATTGCAGCCTTTGATCATACATCATATTTTTAGTCTACTGTAAAAATAAGCAAATTAATTGTCATTACCTTAAACGGGACTTGTGTTAGATTTTTGAATGTTGACCAAATAGAGTTCTAAATTCCACAGAAAATCCAAAGGAAATCACCCATTTGTGTGTTTATTCACATGATACTTGAAGGGCACTGAACAGGGAGGGAGAACCGAGCTGAGACTGCCTCATTGTCCCGAGGGAGGTGGTGGTGCCTGTCTGGAGATACAACATGAAATAGGTTTGTCTGCACCTGTTGGTAAGTTGTGTTGTAAGTGTAAAAGATTTTTATGTTACAAGTAAATTCTCTTCCTGTAACCTACAATACATAAAATATTTCCCTTTAATGCTCCTCCTCTAATGGGAAAAGTTTCTGTATCTCATTCATATGAGGGTGGTAATGCTACTCCAAGCTATAGACAGTAAGGCTGCGTCCCTCAGCTTTAGCCAAAATACAGTTTATATGCTTCTATTGGAATTAACATTGGCCTGATATTTGTCCCCTTGCTAGTGTCTTCTAGAGTAATGATAGCTTTCTACTTTGTCATATTTTTACTCTGTGCATTCTCCATGGTTCACCTCTCTGACTGTTTATTCTGGAAGCTCTAGTTTTCTCAATTTATGATGCTTTTACATCATTTTATTCATTTTTATTCACTACATATTACTTTTGGCTAAGAGTCCTGTCTGTTAAAGACTTGTCAAAGTTGTCTTGCGAAGCTGAGATATTTCTTTTAGGAATCACCCACTGCTGATGTATGTTTCCAGCCTCGTGCTTGTTGATGAGAGACTCACACGTACACACCCTTGCTTCAGTTTGCTCTTTTCCTTCTCATTTCTCATATTGCATGATGTGTGAAGACCTGTGATAAAGGCTCATCAAAGTCGTCAGAACTCTTTGTTTATCTGAACTAGATTGCTTTTGTCATCCATTAGTCCTGAAGAAGCCTATTTTTCAAAGCATGCCACAAAACGTTCTGTGAATGTTATAGATGTGCTGCCGCACACGGGCCATTATTGCCTCAATAGGAAAACATTAGGAATTACCTTTTCAACAGGCAGAATTAATCCATGTTCTGTTTTTTTTTAACTGCCTATGTTTTTAACAAAGAAAAAGGGTTGGATTTTTGTTTGTTTGTGGTGTTGGTTTTTTTTAGCAACAGCTGCCACCTCCCACATTTCACTGGAAACTTTTTTTTTCTTTTAATACTCAAATTTAGCCTCTGGCTCTTTCTATTAATATGAAATAAGTATTTATGCTCCTCATTGCTAAGTTTCAGGCTTGATGTCATGTGTGCTAATTGTTTTTAATGCTTTTTAAACCTTCAATGGATTACTCATTTAACGTCTACTCCTGCCCACAACCACTACAGAATCTGGACTCTACTTTTTGCTGGTGATTTTTTGTTATCTGTACCAATCAAACCATGTTCCAATTTTCTTTGTCAAGTCACTAAATCTTTATTTATGATCTATCTGTACATTTTCCCTGATGGTTTGCTTCTACAAGGTGTTGATATCCATCCTGTCAGTGGTGTAAGCCTAAAAAGTTCAGAGCATTTGGAACTTGATAGAAATATACGGTACCTTGCAGTATTAATTTCCAGGTTAAACCACGGTAAATATATTGCTTTTCTATCACCATTTTGTGGTTAGAATGCCTTCCCTTTCTTTATTGAATTTTTATTTTTAAATAAGTTTTTCTTCACATTACTTTTCTTTATTCCACAAGTCCTAGTAAATTTGAGTGTAGAGCTGTTGCCGAAATCCGGAATAAAACTCCTTAACAGCAATGAGAAGTTAAGAAGCAGGCACTCCTTTATTGCAGTGCTGGGCACACGGGGGATCGCTCCACCTATCGTGTGCACCTGTCTGGTTTAACTATACAGTTAAATACACACCTGTTATACATATTCACTAGATTTCCAAACAAAATGTTAATTCCTTTTCAATGATTGGTCTTTTAATCATACCACCTTATTAATATTCTTATGTTAAAACAGTCATTGGTCAATTTCACTTAACTCTACTGATTGGAATCCTCGATAAGGGGGTTTCCAAGCAGCAAACTGGTGTCCATGACGGTTTCCTTAGTTTTTGAAACAAAACATAGAAAGACCAGTATCTTCCTGGTGAGGTTTCTATGGTTTGCTTATTTCAAACTTAACAATACTAAGGTTCCTATGGTCACACATAACACAGTTCCTAAAGTTTCTATGACTACATTTCAAACTTAACACTGCTATACATTATGCTTCACAATTTTCTACTTCTTAATCAAACCAAACTCTTATATATATATAATTGGATTTTAATTTCTTTATCAAAATATTTTCAACAGAGCTGTGCCAAAATATCACTGGAAGTAATTTGGCTATGTTAGATCATTTAAACTGGGCGATACTAAAATCTATTAAAACCTCTCAAATGTATCTTTTTTATATGTGTCTGTGTCTGTCTGTCATTTCTATCACTCTGCTTATCCATATGGAGTCAGAGAAACCAGGTGCTTCAAGTTTTTGTGCCTACAGTACATAAGCAGTCTTCAAAAAATATTTTTTTAGGCTTTTAGAATTGGTGACCCCAGTGATAAGACCTGTGATGAGTTCTTTGGGTTTGTATCCACTTCTGATTACAGCAGGATAAATGAAGATCAGGTCCCTGCCAGTTAGAGAAATATCACTGTTGCAAAAGTGTGCTGAGATCAGAAGCGTCCTTACCTTTCCCAGATCCTTTTTCTACTTAGTATCCATGTGCGGGATTACTTGTTCATATCATTGTACATCTGGAAGAAAATGGGACTGAACACTGTTTTGCTAACTCTAGGACAATTAGGAGCCAAACCAATTCTCAGCATCTTATGGGCTGCTCCCAGGAGAACCAGCTGGCCTAGACACATGTTGGCATTAATTGCTCCTAAACTGCTCCTGTTTCCAATAGTCTTGCTGCATAGAGATGGAAAAGAGGTGGGAGAAAGACTTCTGCGGTAGATTTACACTAAGAACTATATGCTTTTGAGAAATTCCCTGAGTGCACTTTTAGCATTTCTGAGGATTTCCTTTATCCTTAATCTCATTCCATTCATATGTCTTGTGGGCAACATGCAATAACAGCTTTCAGGTTCAGCCCTTAGAAGTCTCCATATATGAGGGCAAAAGAAAAGTTATACTTTCACTTATACACTTTCATCTACCAAAAATGGAAGAAACTTTTCATCTTAATCTTGCCTTCTTTTGCATCTAGTAGAAATGTTTTTAATTTCCTGGTCTGACCAACTCCAGGAGTAGTTTAATTTTATTTGGTGTGTGCTATAATGAAAAACAAAAGGAATGTATCTGTAAAGCTATTCACAAGTACATTTGGACACTAATTCCACCGCTCAGAGAGGTTTCTGCTGCGGATTTGGTGCAGTAAAGCAACCTTTCCTCTCTGTCCCCTGCTGTTTCTGACTTTGTGGTAGGATTGTATATCATGGCTCAATCTCATAAATCCCTTCTTCTGAGTGTTGAATTTAGTGCTATGAATAAAGCCATTGAAGATGGTAAATACACGGTATTTCTTTCCACATAGTAGATGATGAACAAAGTGTTCTGGTACAGTAAGTGAAGCTGTTGTAGCTAAATAATTTATATTCTGTTACAAAGCCAGACATTAACAACTGATTTGCAAGCCTTTTTTTTTTCTAAGTCCTCAAAATAAACCGTCAACTGCCTCGCATTAACATTTGCTTGTTAAAACAGTTGAGTCATAAAGTCTAAAATTTCAATTAATGTCAACCTTATCAGAGATAATGATGTGTAGATATTAATACACTCTCCATCTGTTCCTGCTTCCTTTCATTTTGTGAAAAAGGATTCATTCAAGTAAGTAACTTAACCCATAGACTAACTAAAATGATATTTGCAAATTAATTTCACACAAGGTTCATAATATATAAAAAAGAGGAAGGTGGTGTTCATTATATACAAAAAAGAGGAAGGTGGAAAAGGAAAGAAAGAAAGGCCTACTCCCACCCTTCCACTCCCACCCAAACCTTGCCTTTCATCACTGAAAGTGTTCTGCCATGCACATACTCCCTACACGTAATGGGCAAAAACTCCACAGTACATTACTCTAGGTTTATGATGGTGCAAATCTGGAGTTTTTCACTGGCTATTACTCCATGGAAATTCATTAATGTAATCCTGGAGTGATGAACTGAGGAATTAGGCCCTTTATTTTTAATAAACCTCATATTATTACCAGAGTACTTTTCTCTGTTGAAATCTCATTTGCAAATACAAAGCTTGATCTTGAAAACCTATGCAAGCATATCCACCACCGGGACTAGATCTTCTGAAGTTATTGATTTTGTTGTGATTAGCTGGAACCCTACATTTTGATATGCTGGGACAATGACACTGGGAACTCAGGCTTTGCCTCGTTTGCTGGGAGAAGGCAGTGTGCCCAAGCCTTCCCACAGGTGCAGGGGATGCCCTTTTGGGTGAGCAGCACCTCTGCAGCTGTCTGCCAGCTTCTGCAGTCCTAGGCAGAATCAGACCTGCTCAGGTCTGACGGCTTGGCTGGTTGCTGCCGAGGAACATTTACATCTCGCCCTTCTGCTGCCGCTCAGAGACAAAGATGACATTTTGTCAACCCGTTAATGGGAACTGCCTCCTAACTCAGGCAGCTTCAAGGTCATGTGATCGGTTCATAATTCAGGATTGCAAAATTGCTTCTTCAGAGTGTGAATCTCAGTATGCTTCAAGGAGAAATACATTCTCTGTTTCTTCTCCTACAACTAATTGCCTGGCAGCAAAGTAACAGAAAAGAAAGAAGGCCCTTCAGATTTCCACAGCGCTGTCCTTGAAAATGTGAACTGTTCCTCTTATAAATAGATAGGGTACTATATTTAGTAAGAGAATCTAAAATAACAAAGGTGTAATACATACAGCATAGCATCCTTTGTTTGCAATTGTCCAAGTTATTTTAGACCAACAGTTTTATTTACTACATGTGTTTTACATTTTTTTTCTAATACTATTAAGAAAGACAACTTTGGATCAATTTACTTGGAAAACATTAACTTAACCAAGGTGCAATGTATAAAACACTCATTATTGCAGATCTGCTTGGCCTCTTTCCATGTGTTTGTGTATTTCACCCTTCAGGCTATTTTTATTAGTTCTGTTTGTATTTTTTTCAGTGTGTCCTTTCCCTATAAATGTAAGTTGCTAATAAGTGAGAAAAAGCTCACAGAAAGTAGAACAAATGACAAAAGCAGAATGCTTGAAGAACCAAGAATATCACTTCAGGAGGTTCTTTTTACTATTTCTTCATGTCTTTGTCACATATTGGATCCTTCAATCTTTTGCCCTTTAAACTCTTACGTATTTCTTACAAGCAGACTCTGATTAGCCTCTGCAATTACTTGATGCTATCCAAGAAATGTACATGAATGTTGACCAGCTAATATTGAATTTTCTTTCTTCTGTTCTTAATCTAGTTTATTTTCTTGTCTCATTAAACATTTTATAATCCAGCATGGTTTGTAACACGGAAGGGCCATTAACTGCTGCCTGTGCTGCGGGCAGAAAAAACTTAGAAGGCATGAAAGACCTTTGTCATCTAGTACATTATGGGGAAAAAATAGCCTTTAAATCAGAAGCACTTACATGCAGCCCTTCTTACTTTTTGGCTGCATTTCATAAGTATTGGACAGGTAATTTCAAAGTTAATAGATCTGCAGATTTGTGTAATCCACAGCTGTTCAGACATTGTCTTTCCTGAACATTTCATACACTGCAGATTACTTTCATATATTTGTGTTTGTATAAACCAAATATATGATGCATTATGTTACATAGTGGTATATATGGAAATCTAAAATGCGGGCATTTTTTTTACATATATCATTTGAAACATGTGAACACAAAACTGAAGACTGAACCCTACTTTTCTTGAGAGTGGAAGGAGGAATAGGTGAAATAATGTCTAGTTCTGCGTTGGTTCAAATCTTGTGCAAGGTCTATCCAAAAAAATAGAATATGATGTCTCATATCCCCATTTCCCACTGGTAAAATGGTAGACAAAAGACTGTTAAAAAACAGATGCCCTTCCAGGACACTGAAAATTAATCAGTACGTGACAACAGATTACAATTGCCATCTGGAACTATTTCAATAGATATTTTAGACAGTGTCCTACAAGATTGTGTAGATCCACTGTGTTGGATCAGACTGGGAATCCAGGCTCTAAGTGAACACACAGGTCCTTTTAATCTCTGAGCATTGAAAATGTTTGTGGGCTGAGGGATTAAGCCACAAATATCACCTTTGGACAATCTTTTTTGTTACATTATTTAAATGTAAAGTTGGCCAAAAAGAAACACTTTTCAGGCAAAGGTAATTTCCATGTTGACTATTTTTTTCACAAATCACTATGAAAATTCTAGATGTCAGTAACAAGAAAATGTATATTTTTGAAACGTTTTAATTTTTCTGCTGAAAATTATTTAAGTTTTTTTCCTGTCAGTTTGATGCAAAGCTGAATCAGAAACACAAGGTTTGGTTTCAAAATGTCACTTCAGGTAATACCAAAAAAATTAAATTTCCAGCAAAGGACATTTTCCTTTGCAGTAGATGCTGATAATATATCTTGTAATGTAACAGCCATCCAACTACAGTGATCAAAACCTGATCTTGTCTTATGAGGGCAAGTCATCTCACTGATACAAGTAGTCTCACTGTTAGGATTAGAGTTCCCCATGTATAGCATTGTTTGTAGATGGAGGGAGTAAAGAGAAATTTTTAAAAACATTTTGCACATGGCCACATGAAGAGTTTAAAAAGGCATAATTCACACCAGACTGTTTCTCTTGGAAAAGAGAAAGGTCTGCCTTTTCTTTCATGTTTTTCCAAACTCATCAAGGTCTCTAGATCACATGAGACATTAGAAGTAAGTTCACTAGTCCAATATAACGGTGTCTGTGGTTTAACTGAGGCTTGAAAGCTGTATTGTCTATAAATTATTGTGGTTGCATCCATTGCAATGAGAATCGGGATCGGTTTTAAATTAAAATATTGCATTTGGTTTAAGGCAACCATAAACATCTTCATTAGTATCTCACCAGAGTCCGTGATTATTTGAAATAACACAAAAGTACAGAGAGATTTCTAAAGGGCAAGACTGGTAGTGGGAATATTGTTTTCACACATCCATCAGTCATTGTCTTACTTTAAGCTTGAGAACAAATAAAGATGAAAAAGCTCACACATAATGACATTCATATTTGTTACTGAATTGTTTTTATGTATGATTGTTTGAGCAATAGTATAGAAAAGTTCTCTTTTGTGTAAGTGCTGCCCTTTATGAAACACAAAATAGAGACTTCTTTTTGTATATAAGCTGAAGCGATTTGCTAGAATTCTCATTTTGAGCACACAAACAAAAATATGCAAGACAATTTAACTTTATAATGTCATTAACACAAGTATCTCACAATTCACAGCCACTGCAGCCATAACTATCATTTGAAATGTCACATTCAGAATTTCAAATTAACAGGCACAATTATTTTGCGGGTTGTATTCTGCCTCCTACCTTTTATTGAAATGGTCTTTTATCTGCACGGTAATTAATGGAGCTACTTGTTAAGCAAAGTACTTAAATGATTAAATGTGAAATATTTCAAAGACTGTTATTAGCCTGGTCACCTGTAATGTATTTGGGTGAGTGGGGGGGTAATAACAACCGTTGCTAAATTATTTTGGGCAATGAACAGAAACACTTTTGACGCAGAACTTAAATTAGACTGGAGAGCCTTTTAGGAGAGCCAGATGACTTCTGCCGGTCATAAGTAAAGAAGGGACTGAAAAAGGCTGGAAAAGTGAAGGCTGAATGACTAGAGGAGGAAGGGATCTGCAGCATATATGGAATTCTTACACTGGAATTAGAAACTCCAGTTCAGCCAAAAGGAAAAGTTTTAAGTGGATGATGCTTAGTTTGGGGTTGGCTAAAATGGCTTCTATTTGGAGCCAGGTGTTTCTTTGCGATGTTGAGAACTAGTGGTAGAGATATTTGCACCAACTGGGGTAACATTCAGCTCATTTGGTCCTGGTGACTCAGCTAGGGAGGGCTAAGTATAATGGCATGTGAGACCTGTAATACTGAGATTATAGCAGATTTGCAGACTATTAGTGTTGTGAAGGATTAAAAGTTAAGTGAAAGCAATTAAAATTAAGTGAATGAAAAGGAAGCTGGAGCTCAAAAGAAAGGCACGTGACTTGAGGATGTATTTCAAAGTGAAGTTTTTCCAAACAGATGTATGTATCTAGCATTTTTTTAGTATGGCTGGAGCCCTTAGTCCACATAAAATGCCAATGCAACTTGCGTTTATGTGAGGTTTTATGAGATTTGCAGAAGCTAAACAATTTTTTTTTAAATATATACACATATATATATTTATGTCAGTAAGACATTATGCCAAAAGATAGCTGACTTTAACTAGTCTATGGGGTGGGTAGTGTTTTCCTACTACTAGGGAATGTTTCTGATGACTAGGATTGATCACAGCCTCTTGGGTTACTTTCTGTGTATTGTACTTACATGATTTTTTTGAAGCCATTGAAGATGTTAAGCTACCCTAGAAAAAAGTTGCAGTGAAATTATAATAAACGTTGCCCTTGATTTTTCAGATGTTTTTTCAGTGCCTTTGGTTATTCCTCATTGAAAGCCTGTAGGCCGTTGAGCTCTCCTTCCCTCATTTGCTCTAGCATGATTATGACCTTAAGCAGGCAGAAATCCCCTTGAATGCTTACTAAAAAGAACCAGCCCCTCAGTAGTTACTGGGCATTATGTAAAGAGCTTGGGAAAGATAGACTCTTGTAACTCTGAAGTTGAACAAGAAAAAACTTCCATAGGATGCAGGAATACAGAGGCATCTGATTAATGCTCCATGCATAGAAATATCGAGACCTGCTCCTTGTGTTCTTCTCTCCCCATTGGCCTCCCCATTTGAGGAAGCCAGAAACATCAACAGGAAGACTGTGTTGATCATGCCACAATATAGTCCAGCTATAAATAGCACTAGGAAAACTGAGACTTTGCCTGGCTCTAGTATAGATCACTTTGACAGAGAGATATACCAATTATCTGGTGAAAATTCAGAGTGGGTTTAAGAACTGTCTGAAAGTTCATTGGATTCTTGGTTGGTTTTGTATCTATCTTCTGTGTGTGCAGGAGGAAAGGAAAGACAAATCTGCAGTCAGAAGCAGTGAACAGCCAGTCTCTTCACCTCTTGCCTGTATTTTCTATGTGGTAATGACTACTCTTTCCTTCTAACTTGCTAATATCACTGTTTATGTGTTTGATCTTCTTGTTGCAATAACATAACTGTAGTTGCTGTCTGATTATTTCATGTTCATACTTTTCTTTATAAGGCACCTAAAAATCCAAGCTCAGGTTTTTCTGCTTCCATATGCACCAATGGAATCAAAAGTTATTTCCTTTTCTAATATCAGCCATTCATCCTTTGTGTAGATGATTTGGCAGCCTAGCTGATATTGGCCTATTGTTGTCGTTTATGCTTTTTAAAGTCACTAAATTCAGTTTTTGCATTTCAGAATAGTTAGTGATATGCAGTAAAAACAAAATGCAGAAGTGTAACATAACTTCAATGGTAATTTTGAGAAAGCCCTCCAAATTACATCCTCCATATAACCTGGCAGGGTGATAAGATTGCTCAGCTTCAAAGTGTATTAGTTCATTTGAGTAGGGCAAAGGTTGCTCATGTTTTCAGGGAGGGTAGCAAACAATTTGGAAAGATTTAATGAGCAGAAACAAAAGCAAAAATCCAACCTATTAAATGTAGAAGCTATTAAGGAGACAGATGGATAAACAAAGCTGGTTTTCTCTTTGGCTTTGGGTTCAGTTATTAAGGGTGGAAAAATCAGCATAATCCTTTCATTTGCTCCAAATTCTAGGTCAATATTCAAAGCTGTGTGTGGGCAGTGCAAGAGTTTTGAAAGTTTAGCTTTTGCTTTGGATACTCACACCATCTGGATTCTTGATTATAGCTGCATACACAGGCCACCAGGACAGCTGCCAGAATAGGTAATGGGTTGTGACTCCTTCTGCATGCCTCTCTCTTCACCATGTCTTCCTTCTTCCTGTCCCTTCCACACTGCACACCCTCAGCTCTAGAACAGAAGCAGAAAAAACCTCCAATGTCTGTTTGGTCACTAGACATTACATCAGCAGGTTACGCCCACTGGTAATTAGCCAGTGATCCCCAGGTTAAACACTGCTTGCCTGAATGGGGAGAATTAAACATGGAAAACCAGCATTGGAACAATACTACAGAAAAAAATACAAAGTTTGGTGTTCTCTGTGGTTCCCTGGTCTACATAAGCCATTGTAACAGCAAATTACCATCCACTTACACAGTCTCCTGGGAAGGAAAGTCTACTATGTGAATTGATCACCGTGGTCTCATTTTTCCCTTTTGTCACCCAGTTTGTCTCAACACATGCTATTTGGACACAGCCAGGTCTTATGCTGGTTTTCTGTTGTTCCTTGCATCTCCATCCAGAAACACATCTCTGTTCCTGTCATTCACCTTGAACTGCACTTCTTTGGAAATCCCTTCGTATTGCAAGAATACACTAATATCCAGCTAGAGCAAGCAAACATCTATTATGCAAGTCTTTAGAAAGTGTAAGTGTGCAGTATGTTGGTGGAATAGCTAGAAAAGGACATTTCAAACTTAGTCATGTACCTCAACAGAAGAACATACTCTCTACTTCCTAACCTTATGTGTAAAACTGAAAGGCTGGAAAAATTAATTGTTCTGTTGCTTTTGTGGCACTGTGGAAAAGCTCTTTATATTTTTTAGATTAAATTAATCCCAGAGCAGTAACTAAAGACATTATATGTTCAAAATTCCAAAAATGTTCCCTGTGCCTCATACACAGAATTCTAGATTGATTTATGTATACATGAAATACTCAGCTTTGATATTACTAGCTAGCTGTACATTTTATGCATGCTCAATGTTTCCTTAATTTCTTCAAAATTTATATGAAATATTAGTATGTGGATTGGGAGAGTTTAGTTCGTTAACTATAAATTAAGAGTTGGCATTCATTATTTAGTAGTTAAATTCTGGCTTCCCGTTTTTGTGCTCTTTGCTGTTCTAAATATTCTTTTCCTAATGGAAGTAATTATACAGTGATAAAACACCAAGTCAAAAAATATCTCCCCAGTATTTAAAAAGAAGCTTACGTATCTTTATTTAGAAGTCAGAAGGTGATCCCAGTGTACAATGGTTGCTTAACCCTGTGGAGGTGGGAAGGAAACAATAAGCTTTTTAAAATTTTACATCTTTCCTTGTCTAATTTTTAATTAGGTTGGATATTGATGGTGACAATTGCAGTAATACATACTTGTAGTATTTAGTTCACCTGAATTAAGTACGTAAACAAGCTATTTCCTTAACTATGACCCAGTCTTGCTATTCTTGCTTGCGCTGTAAAGTCATGTATTTCTAGACTAATTCTTCCAAAGCTTGTAGGAGTACTTATGGATGAAGATTGTGCTTAATGGATCGCATAAATTACTGCAGCTCCAATGAAGCCAAGAGAATCACAAGGAATATATTGGCCTATCTAATATAAAATAAGACCTATTGGAAAAAAAATGAACTAATTTTCAGGATGAAGGACCTGATCCTAGAGAAATTTGTTATTTCCTTTAAAAAGATAGTTTAGATATTTACAATGCAGCACCTACACCTGAGCCAGTCATATCAGACTTTCCTCATATTCAAGGGAGAAACGAACAATTTTAGAGCATACTTCTTATCCTAAGATTGTTATCTAATTAGAGGTGCAAGGAATCACACCTTAAAGTAGCAGTTTTTATCTGGTGAGGAAAACTGAAGTGACTAACTCAGGTACACATGGCTACATTAGGGAATCCTAATCCCTTTGTTTTGGTGGATCCCATCCTAGCTCCTGAAATTTTCACTGTACAAAAGGAGAAACCAACCAAAATAATAAAACAAATATATCAAAGGCCCAAATGCAGCAAGCTACTTCTAGATCTTCTATTATCTGTGCAATATAGTCGACACATAATGAATGTAAAAGTAGCAGAAACAAAAGCGAAATAGCCACCAGAGCACTTGTTGAAAGACATATCTTTTTTTTTTTTTTCCCCTCTACTGCTTGTGCTATCAGAAAGTAAAGTATGAGGGAAATGACCAAAACTTAATGGAAAATGTCTTAAACAGTGATTTGGAAATTTCCAAAAGATTTTTAAATACAAGCTTTTTTTTTTTTTTTTTGGCTCCCCCCCCCCCCCCCTTTTAGGTAGTGTTTGATTTGTACTTATCTTCTGTATCTGATCTGCTACTCATTAAATTGTCATTGCTTCTTCTGAAACTTCCAGGCTTTGGAGTTGGGCTGGGAATTTAGTCACAAGACAATGCAGAAGCAGAATGAGGTTGGTTGTGTCCTGACTCTCCCACTACCTTGCCTATCCTCCCTGTATTAAAGAACTAATTTTTCAGGTATAGGCTTTTTTCCATGAGGACCCTTCTTTAGGTTTAATTTACTATTCAAAATTCTCCTTCTCGTTCTTCATTCTGTGAACATATTGATAAAATGTAAGGGAATGTGCTGATGGCAACACAAAAGGTGAGATTTATCATTCATGCTTCACTCTTTAGCATCTTTACTAACACAGAATTCTTGGTATGCTCCCAAAGATGAAAAAGGGGAAAAAATACAGTAACTGCCTTAAAGAGACGAGGGGAGAGAAATGAAGGTTGATGGCAGCTGTTCTTCCAGACACTGACACGGGAGCTCAGAGGACAAGAGCAGACATTGCAGAATGTTCCTGGGGAAGCATCACGCCATCTCATATCACCTAATTGTCTCTTTTATTTGCTACTAATAACACTATGCTATGGTCAACTATGTAATAAAAATCCCATCAGTAGCAGCAGAGTTACTCATGCATGACTGACTAATACCTCCAGTGTCAACAGATAGAGTTTAAAATACCCTGTGGCATAAAAGGTTAGTTCTGCTGTCACTTCATCAGTGGAAAGAAGTGCATCTTGTTTTTCTTGGGTCAGCATGATCCCGCACCCGATTACTTATATAAATCATAAACTGCAGATGTGTTATTATGTCAGTGATAAATAGTATAAAAATCTTTCCATTTTCAACAGGCTATTGGCTAACTCCAACTTCTTCACAAAAATTAGCAGAAGTATTAAACTCAGTCTTACATTTATTGAAGCAATATACTACCATGTGATTCAAAAACTTATTACTGAATTAGCCACAATTTCACAAACCTCAAATGCAACAAACTACTCAGATTTCTACACAGGTCTACAGTCACCATCAGATCTGTGGTGCACAACAAAACTGAAAAGCTCTTCAGCTAAATGATTGTTAGGCTTTTTCTACACTTAAACCTCCTCATTTAAAATAATTATAAATTAGCAACATTTTATGATTTGAAAGATGATGGTAGTGATACGTCTTTCAATTATGCCTTTATGACCATAGCAAGTGGGCTGTGTGATTCACACCTACAGCTATTAAGGTGTCTTTGTTATAACCTCAGGCCTTTATTTTATCCTAGATGGACTTCATAAAATGATGGTTCCCACCTTTGGGATTTATTAAGCAGATATGTTGTCCTTCACAGTTCTGACAAAGGTCAACTTCAGAACATTGCTGTTCCCTACAAGCAATTACCAGAAAATACTAGTATTGGAAATGGTTGATATCTTAAACCTCAAGATAATGGTGCTGGGACATTCCAGCTCCAGAGCAGGCTTAATCTAAATTCTATACGGTTGACTCCAGAAATGTGTCGAGCGTCTGCCATCTCTTTTAATACAGTCAAAGTGTTCTATTTTTAACAATGGGCTTAATTTAATCAGCATAGTTGGAATTTTGGCTATGAAGGGGGAAAAGACTGTCGTTATCTCATTTATTTAAGTTGCCCCAATTTTCCAATGTGAATGCAGTTGCTGAGCAGAAAAAAACTCATAAAAATTGTCAAATCTTGTTACTGTTTTGGGTCTAGTCAGAAATCTGCTGCATGACACTTAATTTGAAATATAAAGAAGAACGGGCAATGTGCTCCAGTGACATAACAATAGCAACTTTAGAATAATTGAATTGCAACATATTATATGCCACCTTGTGACCTTGGGATCTGTGAATATCTGCATAAAGATGCAACAAAGTGAAGAGGAATAACAACACTGCTTCTAATAATGGAGAAAGAAAAATACTAATCCACCAAAGTACTGATACCAGAGTTGCATAGCTGTTAATAAATTATAATGAATATTCTAGCCCTTGGGAACATTCAGAGATGTGAAAGCCTGGCTTATCTGAGTTAATGTGCTTAAGAATACATGCACAGGGAAAGGAAGGAATCCTCCCCTCTTCTGAACTACATTAAAACAAATAAACCAACCAACCCCAAAGCCTTAACCATTTTCTAACCTATTTTTTTTCAATTATTTCTACCTGGAATTAGTTGTCTTCCCTAAACTAAAGTAGCAGTTGACAAGTCCATATATTTCTTTTAAGGCTAAGGATTACTGAAGGATATCTGAACCTCCTTCTCAGTCTCTCACAGTCCAGTCCAACTTTAGCCTTTTTCACTCCAGATACAATTGACTTAGCAAACTTACCTGTAATAGATCTAAGTGTTGATCAGAGAGATGAAAAAAATCCAGGCATGGGAATTTTATTCTTTATTCTACCATATTCTCCAACAGAGTTTTGGGAACCACAGTGTACTCATAACAGCCATTGAGCAAATTACTAAATTTGGGTCTTTATATCGCTTCTTGCAAAGGCAATAATTTTGAACTGAAATCAGAAAATAAGCTTAGTTTGCTTCTGAACTAAGAACAAATTTGATGTATCACCACTGATTTAGCTACAGCTAGGCTGATGCAAAACTGGTGTGCAAGTAGTAAGAAAATTATAAGAATAATCTGAAAACATCAGTGCAATATGTGCTGTATGGATAGGCAGGAGCTTGCTGCAGAATGCAGCACATAGAATTCTACCTTTATGTTTCATGTAGAATTTTCTGTGAGCATTTATCACACGAGTGCTCCCCTTCCACTAATGACAATTGGAAACTGTAGTGCATTAGAAATCTGATAAGCATCAATTCCAAATTGCTTCTAGGGTGTGGTGTAAATCAATTAATATCTTCTGTTCTGACATAAATTCAAAGGCTACAGTTGTCAGAAGCATATACTGGTATAATTGTAGAATATGCAATATGTATTGATGAGTATTCTAAGAGGAATTTAGAGATAATTATATACAACTGTACTTATAATGAAACAAAATCAATGTTGTTTTCTACTCATCTTCACAGAGGCATAAAATAGATTCAATGCTAATAGTTCTGCTAATTGCACATATCCTTACAGATATTTATGAATACAAGATAGCCAGACCACCTCAGAATAAAAAGAAGCACAGCTCTTAGTAGGACATTTCCTAGCTAAAGCCATAAGAAAAATAAAAGTTAGTTTATAAAGAAAACAAGAAAAGAACACCACAGAAAGCTGTAGGTGAAAAAATGGGTCTCAATTTTGAGAACAGATTTTTGTAATAATTCAAATGCTTTCTTTTAATGGGTCTAAAACACATATTGTCTTATTTTACTTTGAATATTATGAAAAAGAAAGACAATATGAAATTATTTATTTCAATATCTTCAATTGCATGAACTCCTTGTTTCATGTAGCAGGCAGGTCTTTATAAAATGGAGAAATCCAATGATGTCCAAACATGATTTGAAAGATTTTAGAAAGAATTAATATTTTCTGAATGTCGAAGGTGGCAAATTTTGCTTGGAAAATTCCCTTAGAAACAGTTATTTTAATTTAAATATTTAATCATTTCCCCTTCTTCTATTTCCTCTCCCTCCTTCCCATAGCTGCTTTTTTGTCAGGTCATGGGGTTTCTTCTCTGTCGCTTTTCCTCCCCTAACTTTGTGAGTCTACCTTCTTCCTCCTCCTCACTACCCTTTCCTGCCTCGGGAAGCATACTGAGCACAAGACTCCTACCTTCAGTGTTTCCTCCAGCTCTTGCTTTGGGACCTGCAGCTCTGTTTCCTCTCCTGAGATGAAATGCCAGCCCACGCTCTCTCTTGCCTCCAGGGGTGCGAGGGGGAGGCTGCTGTGCTGGCGGAGCAGCCTGCTGTTGGTCTCACCATGGGATGGGGCTGGTGAGCGGCAGTCATGGAGTCTGCTGGGAAGAGGTGGTACCCGGCCACAGCTGCCCTGGTGTCTGTGTCAGAGACGGCGGCCACCAAACCTGCAGTCCAAGCTCTCCAGATCTTGTACATATGCAAAGTAGTAACAGGGACAGCTTACAGGGACAGCTCCCCTGTCTGAACTGTTTCACAGGGCAATCAAGTCCTGGTGCCAGGTAACAGCCCTCGCTGTATCACCTTATATCTACAGCTGCCCATGGGGTTCCCATGCTTCTAGCTCTAAGCTTGCATGAAGGTCCTTGCAGCTCTTGGACATGAGGAGACTTCATCATGTCACTCACACGCAGCATCTCTAAAACAGTAGCAAGTGTCATCTTACTTTAATTTTTGATATAAAATGTTACTGCTATTATTGCTTCAAACATAAATATGGCTTCTTGAATTCTTTTGTGATAAATTATAAAGCTGAAGAGAACATCTCCAGGGTGAATGTTGCAGAACCAAATAGTAAAACCGGAAGGCCCCTTTTGTAGGTGTTGGGAAGACAAACATCTGAGAGCTGATCCACAAGGGCACTCTGCTTATAGCAGCCTCACCAGAAAAACAGGAAGGAAAACCATTTTTAGAATAAGTGTACCTGTGAACTGAAACATCTAAAGTAAAAGAAAGTAGCCAGTTTGAGAGTGAGACACAGTGGAGGGGGTTGTTAGAAAGGAGCCAGAGCTCTTTACAGTGCCAGCTGAGACCTTGAGAAGAGGACAGTAAGGGTGACTTATATTGCTTAAGAGTTAACATAGCTTCTGTAAAGGGAAGCCATGACTCACAAATTTGAGTTCTTTGAAGGAGTCAGCCAGCGCTAGGATAGCATGTCAGTAGTCAACACAGTGCCCTGAATTTAATTAAATTAAAATGAAGTTAAATGATGCCTTTTATATTTTAAAAAATATTCTATCATGGATAAGAAGTGAGTTCTTTTTTCTAGATTAATTAGTGGTTGAAAGAAAAATAGAAACTTCATTACAAACACTGAGCTGAATCAGAGAAAGCCCAAGTGAATATTTATGTGACTGGAAATTATTGAGTGAAAACTAAAAATTGCCATAGCTTACTCATGACTACCTCAATGTTTATAGAGAATGCATAGCTGTTGGCAGAGTGGATGAAGAGGAAAATCAAAGCTGTGTGAAAAAGTGGCTTATCTTTGGCTGGGGAGAATGTACTCAGACCAATTAATGTAGACATATCATATAGCTACAAAGTGCCAATGATTAGGAATAGTCTGAGTAGCCAAGCTTTGGTCACTTGGAAAGTATTCTCAAAGATTTTACTTTTTGTCTCTACTGAGTTATCTAAGTCTTCATTGCATAAATTATCTCTTGAAGACTTCCGGTGAGTTAAATTTCACTGCTTTTATGGTAATGTAGGAGTTCCTACACATTTGCTCTGTCAAATTGTGTAGCCTTGGGATTGTTCTTGACTTAATTTTGTACATTTCATCATATATTTCCTGCATTGCAGAACACTATTAACACTTAAATATAGTATATTTGGAGAAAGAAAAGAAAGGAATGAATATCACAGCTGAAAGGAAGCAAGAAAAGCAGTTTTGCCTGGGAGGAATCTGGTAATGTATTCTCCTCCTTGGGAGCTCAACATATCTGTGTAAGTATTGCTGCTGCCCATTGTAGCTGGAGCCTCAGGAATTTGAGGACTTAAAGCTTTAATCTGCTATTTGCTGAGAATTTCCTGATTTCTTCTTTCTTCCACTCTGATTTCCATTGCTTGGGATGAAGAAGTATGAGCACTTTGTGGGATTTGGCTTTGTTCTGTTTCAATAGTACAACAACCATATTTCAAGAGCTATTGGCTTTGTACCCTGCTTCCCTGGCTTTGGCAACCCAGCAAAATGAGACATTTCCTTAATTACTTCCTTAATGCACACTGTTGCGAACAGCCTGCACCTGTAGAATATATGGTTGATGTTGTCAGGCTTCATTCTGACTGCACAGAAGAAAAATTTATATCCCATCCAATTTGGTATTACCATGGATTGGAGTACACGATGCAGACCTTTTAAGGTACTGACAATTTTCAATGTGATATTTCAGCAGATTTCCAGCACTAATGATTTATGTAGCTAACTTTACAAACCGCCATTTTATAGAAGTGTTAAGTTAAGGCTTCATCACATAAATTGGTGGCTTGCTTTCTGCCCTTATACATGAAAAATTTGAAACGAATACTGCAACTAAACGAAATTGTCATTTTATTAAATCTAGCTTATGATTCAATAATTCAGTTGAACTGCTATTCTCATTTAGATATCAATCCTCTGCATGTCTTTTAAGAAGCATACAGAGTCCCAGAATGTGGAAATGAGGAAGAAAGGCTTATAAAGCTCCAACTTGCATACAGCCAGGGCAGTGATTTAACCTAGTGAAAGACATATTCAAAACTTGCAGAAATAGCCTATTTTAGAAAACAGTCATGCAATGAAAGTTGGCCCATAATACTACTATCCAAACAGCTATGGTGCTGTGGTGGGTTGACCATGGCTGGCCGCCAGATGCCTGCCCAGCTGCTCTCTCACTCTTACTCAACAGGGCAGGGGGAGAAAGTAAGAAGAAAAAGCTCAAATTGAGATAAAGACAAGGAGATCACTTAACCAATTATCATCATGGGCAAAACAGACTTAACTTGGGAAAATGAATTTAATTTATTGTCAATTAAAATAGAATTGGATAGTGAGAAACAAATGAAAATTAAAACAACACCTTCCCCCGCTCCCCCTTTTTTCCCAGGGTCAACTTCACGACTTCATTCCAAATTCCTCTTCCTCCTCCCCCAACCCAAGCGGCACAGGGCAGGGGGACAGGTAATGGGATTGTGGTCAGTCCATAAGAGTATCTCTCTGCTGCTCCTTCCTCCTCACACTTTTCCCCTGCTCCAGCATGGGCTGGACTTCCCACGGGCTGCACTCCTTCAGGATAAACCTGCTCCTGTGTGGGCTCTCCACAGACCACAGTTCATTCAGGGCACATCCACCTGCTCCAGCAGGTAGGAAAATACAATGTATTTTATTAGGAAAAAAAAAAATATTTGGAAACATGGATTCATACTCTTTTTCATGTCACTGATATCACAAGTAGCATTTGACCTTTAGGGACAGGGAAAAGTTTTCAGCTTCTTTGGAGTAACCAGATCTGACCCTTTTATAACCTCATTTTTCTGTTCATATTGTTCTGGAAGATGAAGTATCTGTTTGGAATTATGTTGGGAAAAAATATGTCTTTCCTTGATGCTAGGATTAATTTTTTGTCAAGATGAGTCTTATGACAGCTTTCTGTAACATTCCTCTGCTCACCTTTTTCACACCCGTGGATATTTTGCAGCTTTATTTTTTTCTTGGAGATGCACAAGGAACTAAACTACACAGAGGATTATCTCAGTTTAAGCTTTACAGATTTGGATCTCTGTAATGAACCTTTTCACCATGAGCCACTTACAGAAGGAAATGGCAGTTTATATAGAAGTGTAAAATCATAAGGCAAAATGACTACCTTAGAAGATCAAGAATTTTTTCATTAAGACTGGAAAAATAAACTGTATATAAAGAAAATTTTACTACAGCTTTAGGAATATTGTTATTTTAATTTCATGTTGATTTCTTGAAACTGTGCATTTGAAATATGACAAGAACACCACCAAACACCATCTCATCAAGACAAGTCCCACTAACACTTCATTAGGAGTACCTGTTGTAGCTAGTGTTCCTAATCATGTAGTGGGAAACAGCTGGGACCTGTTATCTTTCCCTATTTACTTTCCATCTGCTTCCAGCTCTAACTATAAGTCTAGTGAAACACAAGGAATTACAAGCTAAGAGAAAACATAATGCTTACAAAGACAATTGCAGAAGGGAAAGTAACCTGTTGTTAAGACTTACCTTCTCCAGCTGAACTGTAAGAACTTTTATGAACTAATTTTGTGGGCATTTGACTATATATTTTTAAGCTTGTGGGTTGTTTTTTCTTTTACTAAAGCCCATAGTTTTATGCTGTCTTGTTAATGCCTGTGAGTTAGCAGCACTGAATCACATGTTTCATACTACACTGAACCTACTAGTGTCTAATGTTTTAATAATATCTAGATTCATGAGATGATAGAACTTTTCAGTGGTCTGCTAATAAACACTGAAACAAGCAAACAAGTCTTTTCAGTGCAATTTTGTTGATATAGGGATGCAGAGGCAGGAAGAGACTTTTAACCAGGAGAAAAGCTTTTTCCTGTGGGGAGAAAAACCTCTAACACCAACCAAAAAAGAAAACCCCAAGATACAGCACCTTTAAGGAAGAAGAAGAAGAATTAGAATTGATTGTGATTACAAACCTGAGAAAAAGGAATGAAAAAGCAAAAGAGCAGCTAGAGAGAAATCATACAAAAGCTATTCTTTTTAGGGAAAGAAAAAAACCCAAACAAACAAACCCCAAACCAAACAAACCACCTTCCTAGTAATATTCAGGAGAGGAAGACCACTTTCCATTCATGTGATCAAGCCTCTGGAGTAAAAACTTGATGGAAAAACTTTCACCTGATGACATTTCACCAGTCTCCTCCTAATCCAGTGGGTAGGATAGTAAACGTATTATACAGATTGCACAGGTGCATGGAGTTCAAGATTAGGTTTTACAAACCTTATTCCTTGAAGGTACAGTAGTTAAAATGAGCCTTTTCTTGCTTCCTTAGAAAGCCTATGAAAGAGAAATATAGAGTTTTCTACTGACAATCCAACATTCAGACTGCTTTTTCTTGAAAGGCAAATGGATATTTGCCCAATAGCAGAAAACAAAACCCAATTCTGGAGTCTATTTGTAAGTGAGATTTCCAGTGCAGTAAACATACTTAACTGCTTACTATTTCACTCACATTTTAAAAGACCACTAAAAATCTTAAACAATTCAATTTTTGGAAGAATTGACAAGTTGGCAGAACTGGTCCATAGGAAAAAAATATTATTTTAGAAAGCAAAAATATGATTAACTTAAAGGGGAGTTTTGCTTAGATGAGATCTTCAAGGCTGGTACCCTTGCATGCAATATACATCAACAGAATAAATTAAGAGAAGTCAGCAGTCAATTTGGCTAACTAAAATAGGTCTCGCATAGAAGCCCAAAAAGCAACTATTCTAGCTACTTAAATTACAATTTCATATATGTATTATGGAGGTAGTTTTTGAAATGGAGGGAAAATCTGATTAAGTCTAATTTCAAAACCAAAAAATCCACTGCCAATTTTATGCTGGATTTCTGAGGTATGTAGCTAATAAGCAAAGCCCTTATTTATTTCCTACTGAAGTTCTCAATTTCTGTTTGAGAATCATTCTTGTTTTCCCATGTCTGGTTTCAGAAGACTTAATATTTAATCTGGGACTCCCAGCTAAAATTCAGTCACTACCCACCAAAATAATCCATGTAATTTTTTGAGTGTGGAAGATAACATTCACTTTTACAATTAAAAGTGTTTTGGAGCAATAATGCCTGGTGTTAAGTGGTTGCTGTATTCCATTCTAGAAGTGATTGCTTTTACAGTTAATTGAAGTGATTCCTGTACATGCATCACTTAAAATTATGTAAAATGCTTTGAAGGTACATAAGACAATATTCAGGCAGTGATGGAACAAACAGGCAGTGTCCTTTATTTCTTTACTGAATCTGAACATTAGAAGTTTGAGCTATTTCAGGATTTTGGGCCAATTTTAGTAGCAGTTCTCTTAAGATCGGCCCTCCTGAGCTGTGGTATAGAGCTGGGGCCCTACTGTGTCCACTGTTACTACAAACCCAACTCAGCTCAGAAAGATCCTATACTTCATTAAAAACTAGTCAAGATATGCAAGTCCACTGTCTCTTCTCCATCTTCCCCC
Organism: Harpia harpyja; assembly: GCF_026419915.1. Lineage (NCBI taxonomy): Eukaryota > Metazoa > Chordata > Aves > Accipitriformes > Accipitridae > Harpia > Harpia harpyja. The sequence continues at coordinate 32,794,236 of NC_068947.1, forward strand.
AAAGTCTAGAATATTTGCTTTTAACACTGATATTGCATGCCAGTTTTCAGCTGGCACAGTTGTATTAGGTTTGTATCTATTTGTGCTGAGTTAAATAATTTAGATTTTTCTTTTTAAAATAAGCAATTAAAAGATAAACACTATTAGCCTTGTACTTACAATGTCTTTAAAGCTTGGTCTTAATCTGGGCACCAATTTTACTTCAGCATTTGAGATGCTGGCTTTGTTATAGGAGTTCAGTGAAAGGAAGAACAACAGTTACGTTTTTAAAGAGCAATTCAGATGAATAGCAGCACCTAAGCCATTTCTAAAATGATTTTACTTATGCAATTTTGATTTTTGTGGATGTTTAGTACTGATGTCTTTAGCACAAAAATTACTTATCTTGCAAGGTTTGAAAATCATACTGTTTCACTGACACAGAGAAATAGACAGCGGGGGAAAAGAAGTGTATTATGACAGCCTTTTTGGCTGTAGGGTAGAGGGTAAAATAGGGAATTGAAAATCAGAATCCCCCCCCCAAAACCAAAGAAAAACACAGACAGGTGGGTGGAAAAAATGCTAGAGGGAACAGAAACCGCTGCAAGCAAGATTTACCATAATCATTCATGGAAGGTTTACAAAAGGATATTACAGCTACCTGGGAGACCAGAGCCCAGGGCCGTTTTGGCACATGAACCAGAGAGAAACTCTAATGCAGTAATACGCTGTTTCAGGATCCAATCATAGACAAGTTTGGAAGGCAGAAGGTGGCAAAAATGGTTGAAAAGTGAAAGTTGACTAAGTTTCTTTAAGTAAATAATATTGATGCAATGACACTGTTGGAGGTTTTTGTCTTCCACAGACAGTGTGAGGACTGTCATATCCACCCAAAAATGCAAATATTCTGCAGGCTGAGGGTGGGCATTCTTTATGTTAGTTTGCACTGGCTGAAAAAAAGCAAACATTGGCATCATGAACAATTCCTGTCACAGTAAGGAGGTCCCACTCTGTGGGCTCTGACAATAAAACAACTTTGTGTAGATAAATCTCCTGGATTTTGACAACTCTTCACAACTGTGGGTTAGTAATGCAATACATATCTTCACTGTTTTGATAGTAGGAAGTGTATTTTTTTTCTCATCTGTTAACGTCAGCTTCACTGTGGCTATTATTAATGGCTGTTGGTGTGTCTTGTAAATTTTGTGACTTTGCTCATGAGATTTTCCATGTTTGCATCTTGTCTCCTTTTCTATTCTGTTTTGTGGTTTGTTTTTTTTTTTATTATTGGAAGGAACTGGGGAAATATGTTTTAATGGTTACACATTCTTTTTATACTGGCTTTAGTGTTGAAAAACTGTATAACAAGAGGGAATGTAGAAGTGCTGGCCACTCTGTCACCTGAAATGATTTTATTTAAAAGGGGTCGGTCCCAACTGCTGATATGGCAGATCTGTAATAGCAAGCACCTAAGAGCTAGGCATTGCAGCTCTCAGGGTACCAGGTCTCCTCTGTAGAGCTACAGCTTCATAACCTGCTTAAGCTATGAAACTGGGCTGATATGGAAAGGGGTGGACCTGCCTGCCTTCTCCTTCCCTTCCTATGAGGCATTCCAGCCTCACCTCTGTGTCAGTATTAATTACGCAGTGAATTAGATCACCTTGCCAACCAGACAATGTATTTGCCTTCTCTTGCTGTAGGTGCCTACAAGATCAGTTCCCTGAAGCAGTTTACCACACAGCCACCTGGTTGCAAGGGATGGGGAAGGGAACATGCCTTCCACCAGAACAAAGGAGGGGGGAGCAGCCTGGGCTAAAACCATCTTACAGTGTCCTGGAGCCACAGCTGATGTAGAGGGGGTGCTGATCTGCATGACCCCGGCTATAGTACGTGACCCAGGAACATATTATGGGTTGCCTCTAACAGTGAGAACTGGAACTATGAAGCTTCCTAAACCACCTGTTAAATTTGTGTCCGAAAGCACCTGATTCCTGGTCCCTCAGCTCTCTTTGCTTGGTTTCCCCCTTTGTGAGCTGGGGAGGACAACACTCTCCTTTTCCTGGGCTTTGTATGGCTTCTGTATTTCTATAGCCAGGTTGTCAGGTGATGTGCTGTCCTTCTGCACATCTGTGTGCAGTGCCTGGTACAACAGCACCATGACCTCAGGGGAGGAGGGGAGAGGAAGAAGTCAAGGATGTCTCTCACTATTACAGTGATACAAATAAAAAATAGCAGTGTGTTTACTGGGATTGAAATCTGTAACCCTGGCCAACGGTAACTATAATTCATTCTGATTTCTAGTGGCTGTCTATAAATCAAGTGTGGATCTTGGTTGCTGTCATCAATTAACCCTTTCTTTTTATTGAGTAGTTCTATAAATAATTATATAAAAACCATGTAAATCATCACAAATGTGTTACAGAATAATTGTCAAGATAATTATATCTCAGTAGGTACGTGGGAGAATGAAACCTGTTCCTAGAGCATTTCTGGTTGCTAAGAAACAGTTACTTCAGTCGTAGAAATTGTCTCTCACACCAGATACGTTATTCTGGCAAATTGGACTTTCAGATTGAGTACCAAGGGAAAGGGGAACAATCAGAAACAGAGACAATTGCTATTACAGAGCTGCATGGGGTCTAGTATATATGTGTCAAAGATTCTGGTTTTATATCTGCCTCTGTTTCTATTGTCATGAACTCTTTTTTCTTTCCTTTTTTTTTTTCTGTATTTCTTTCACACACACACCCCCCGCCCCCCGCCCCCCTTGCCCCTCAAGCATTTGATAAGGCAGCATACCATAAAGTCTGGTTTCTTCTTGGTGGGGGAGGGATAGTAAATACGATGCTCACCAGTAGCTATTGCCCTCATCTTTTCAAAAAATAAAAACCGTGTTATGGGATTTAGGGCAGGTTTCAGCAAAAGCACGTGGGGCAAGGGGTGCTGCTTTTTTACAATACGTGAAGCAGATGGGAAAGGTAACAAAGTCCATTCTGTGTCTGTTGCTCTGTTAGGTGACACAAACTCTTTTTCCTTGCCAAGCCAGTGCTGTGTCGCAGCCTGGTTTTGGGGTCCCTGGGGAAGGCAGGGTGTTTGCCTGCACGTGACCTTGTGGGGCTCCAGGGGCTGCTGAGCCCCAGATGGGACGGACAGACCCCCCTGTCCCTGCACAGGACGGACCAGGGGACAACACCTGCATGAGTCAGGGGCTGCAGTGTCAGTCAAGACTTGAGCTCAGATTTTAGTAAATTTGTTGGACTGTGAGAAATGATACCCATGCTGTGAGAATGAAAACATGGAAAGTTTCGGAAGAGGCAGTACAGCAAGAAATCACTGACTTCATTCATTAGACCTGGGAGTAGTTAGTGTGTGTGTTTACAGCTCATTTACTCTTTACATAAATTATAAATTGGCCTGGGTCCTCTTCAGACTGATCTATGTTTAATTCTCCTTTGTTACAGCTTCGTATTTTGTTGACTTTGAAATGCCTTTTTTTAATATTGCAATTATATTATGTTACTATTGAATAAAATAAACAACAAAACCCCAGCTAGTTTTCTGACAAAAGCAATGAAAACAAAGAATCAATCTTTGCTGAACTCCATGTTTTAAATTTGAAGCTGTTACAAATTCTGAACTATGTTACTGTATTTTGTGTTTAAACATCTTGGCTAATTAAATTTCTGGTCGAGTTTCTTCTGTAGCTTGCTCAAAGATTTATAACACTAAAGATCAGAAGGTTGAATCAAGGATTTAATAAAATGTGTTGTACGAAGACAGAAGTTGTGTAGGTGCACAGAATAATAAATGCTCATTTTAGCACTCCTCATGTGGTTGTAATGATAATTACTGCATGTCTATTGAAATTAATTTAAATTTCAGTCTTACTTAGAAGTTTAAACATGTCATTAATTAATTACTTTAGATAAACAGATTTGAGGTATTGCTGAAAACCTTCTAGGAAAAAAAAGGGTTGCTATTGTCATGTATAGCTTTCCCATTACATTTCTGTATGTTTGCAAGGTAGTGTGTCCATGTATACATATAAGCTGCCATAGTAATGTGTTGCAGTCATCTGTAGATCTTACCAGAAATGTGCAAAGTATTATCCTACTGTGTGCTACTCACAAATCCATTAACTATAACATGATTTATTTTCTATGTTTGAGATAACAAAACTTCAAGAAATGTTTCCCAGGGTTTTTCTTCCCTACGAGTGATGGGATAACACTTGTAAGAGCTATCTGTCTGCTACTGTAACAGATAAATAAGGAAGCTTTAAAAAAGAGGCAAGAGAAAAATGTGTCCAAATTAAAAATAAATTGCTGGTTCTCTAAATGTTATGTAGCATGGCAAAATATTCAAAAGTTGTTTCTGCCTGATATCAATCAAAGGGTTGTGTGGGGTGTTTGGTTTTTTTTGTTTGTTTGGGTTTTTTTTAAATTATGTCTTTCTGAAGTGTACTGTGCTCCTTTGCATTGTTTGAAAATCAGAGTTATAAGCTGACCTTTGAGGGAAACTAGAGTTTGACTGCTTTGTAATTCAAGGCCAAAAAAGTGTAAACTGGTTTGGATTCAAGTTTTTGTGTTTAGAACAGATACTTTGAAAAGTAACCCAAACAATGGGGGAATTAGCTTTCTGAACTCTAATTTATTTTGCATCAGAGGATGATTGAAGTGTTCCCACATGATCTTTAAATAAGCTTTCTTGGGCATACATTCCTCAAGGGAAGGATCAAGCCATGTTTTCATAAATCCATGCTCAAAACTGGCATTAGTCATACCTTTGAAACATGAGTGATTATTGTTGAACATTTCTAAGGAACCGTGGCTGAATGGACTGGGATACACAGCTTCTGTCTTTATATATTCTCTTCAGTCCACCTACAGCTATACCTGGGTGGCCTTTATCAGAAGGCTTGAAAGTATTCTGTAAGACATTTTTTATATTTTTGTATCTGCTTTCTTCATAAAGTAGTGACATTTTAGTGGGTCTCATTTGGGGGGTCACAGCTTCCTTTTGAAGACAGTAGGATGCTAAAAGAGCCCCTAGAAATCCAACCGATGCTGCACATTGGCATTAACCTGCAACTCCCTAATCTCCATAGCAAGAATGTCAGCTTTGGATCTGAACTTTGAATTTGGTGCCACTGAGAAACGCTGGGCTGGGGTGAATCTCTGGAGCTCTGTCCTCTTCCACATGTGCTTTGTTCTTGGCTAAAAAAAAAAAAAACAAACCCAACAGTCTTTCATCTGGCCTGTCAAAGCCAGGGAAAATTGCCATTTTGACCTGCAGGTCTCTTCATGGTGAAGGGCCAGCATTTAGCATCCTCCGGCATCCTAGTTGCTGTAGAAGAGATGTAGATGAAAGCCCCCTGCCTTGTGGTTCTGCCCCTCTGGGCTGTTGGCAGCTGTTAGGAGCTAAAGTGGGGCTTGGGAGGTTGCTCCAAGGTGGGGCAATAGGGCGTTTCTCTGTCTTTGTGCTGCACAAGGTTCAGCTGTGTGGTGGATTGAACTTTGTGGCTCTACTGAGCAGAGTGATAGTACGTGAAGTTAATAAAGCATTCAGCAATAAATATTGTTGGCTGGAATTATTTCTCCCTAGTCAGATTCTAAAGCAAAAATAGATAATCCAGCATAAGATTCCCTTTATAAGTGCAAGTGCCATTGTTACACAAGGAATTGCGTGTATTGATTAAAATCTCTTAACAGAAGAGAAGGGAAATGAGCTGATGACAGTTCAAAAATTATCTTTTGCAATAGAGTATAGCTTAAGGCCATCCAAGGAGGAGAAGAAAAAACTAAATTGATGTGAAGGTGAAAATGGAATATGTTATCATCTGTTTGAAGAGAGATAAGGCAAAAAAGGAAAAAAAAAATAATTGTTTGAAATAAACTTTACTAATACATTTGAAATATTACAAATAATACATTTGAAAATTAGGGATTCGGAACTGGAAAACTCAAAGATACATTTCTTAGGGTATAAATTTTTGTTTTCCAGAAGGAACTTCTTTGTCCATTTCTTTTAGTCACTCACGTCTTTTACAGAGATTGAAGGAATATAAAATAATAAAATGGCAACAAAGCAAATACATAAGTAAAATACAAAATTTTACACCTAAGAGCTATGTTATTTTTGAAATAAGTACTTGAAATATGATGGTGTATTCCCATAAACATAATGGTTTTCCTTTCCTTTCCCCCCCCCCTTTTGTGATACTACTATCCTTTTTCACTGGGTGAAAATTCAGAAAATGCAATAATAGTTACTTAGTTAATAGTTGATAAATTACTTCTGTAGTATCATGAGAAGTAAACTCTTCAGAGAAGGCAAGTAGAACAGTAGACAATGTGCCCCATTGCAGAGTGCAAAGCAAGTCACTACAGTCATGCTAACGTAAAGTATTTTAAGTTGGGTAGTATCTTTGTTCCATTTAGATTCTATTTAGATAACAGGTAGCCTAAGAAGGTATCAAAAATAGTATATATCCTTTCCATGGGGCTGATTCTTTACCAAGTCCCAAGTTAAAAGCAACTTCAGAAGGCACTACAGTGTGAAAAAGGAAGACCAGATATGTCTTTCAGTTGATTCTGTTCTGATATAAACAATTATTTTGATATAGTGTAAGTATTTTACTGTGATAAATAGGTGCTCCATATGTAGGAATAAACCAGCACAGTCAATATCTCATTGTTAACATGTAAATAGCACCTTGGGAACATCTATAAATGTATTGGCCTTTATTAACATTTCCAAAGTTTTATAAAGATGAATGCAGAAAGTATGCAGCAATACTGAACAAATCAATTTAAGCATATTGTCATAATGGAGCTTCAGTAATAAATCAAATTCCAAAATAATTATGCAAAGGTAACACCAACCAACCTGTTAATATCTTGTCTTCTTTCCAAAAAAATTATAGTAGGCAAACCAAAGATAAATAATTAATACCTATCATAATTCAGAAGATGATGATGGGGGAAACCCATGTCCTACTTCCAACAGAAATGCTAAATGGTATGAAAAGCTAAATATGATTCTCCAGGCAAATGCTAGGTCATCATGTGCAAAATTTGGAGCAGATATTAAAATCCTAACCTGAATCTAGATTTTATGTCCAGTCTTTTATGGAAGAAACTAACTTAATTTCTTACATTTTAATATCTCTGTACCTTGGAATTTGGAAGTTGACTCTTGCAGATACTTGTATTTAAGAGACTTATTTTTTTCCCTCCTTCCTCAGCATTAACCTCTAGATTCCAAAATCATACTTGAAGTCTTTTTCTTTATATTTATGGACAAAATTAGCCATTCCAGCTCACCTAAAGAAGAAGAAAGTCTGGCAAAAGGAGCCAGCACAGTGAAGCAACGGGGAGAGGGGAAACAAACCCAAACCAACCAAACATCTGTAAAGCTCTTTGGTATAGGCTGTTACTCTTAAGAGAAGTCTTGGTAACAGATTTCTTGTAACAAAACCTAAAATATTTTACACAAAGAAAATTTGATGTAGACGTTAGAGCTGGAAAAATATCAATCTTCACAAATATTCTAGATTGTAACCTCACAACTATACATTTCCTTTTTGACTGTGCTGTCCCCCTCTTATGTTAATTTCCCACAGATCCATAAATAACGGAGATTTAATTTAGTGTTTCAGGCATCTGTAGAGAGGAAATGATCAGTGATGTTTCTGAAGGAAATATTATATTTTATATAGAAGAAAGACACTGTTCCACAAAGAGAGGTATCTAGGGGAGAAAGGAAAAGAAATGAGCTATTTCTAGTGGTACAGTGATAATACAACATCATTGTGCAAAGTTTGGTTGGAATGAACAATAACACATAATATGACACCTACGTGACATAGGAAGTCACATCACTTTCAAAAAAGACTTGAGCACTTGAACCCTATTGCTAGAAGTCAATGGCATTTAAGCTTCTAAGTGCCACAGATGTTGAAAATTGGACTTAATCTGTTTTGTTATTTGCTTTTTTTCAGTTTCTCTTTTACATTTCAGGATTTTTTTTTTTATTATGCTGGGTTTTGGAGATTTTTTTTTTTTTAATGCACGCCAGGAAAGAAATTTGATAGTCATTTCAGGGCAGTCCTCCTTTTTATGAAGAAAAGACAAGGCTCTTGGGTGAAAAATTGGTCCATATACATGTGAACTATCTACTGTGCCCTCAGCAAGATCGTTACAGTCTATCTGGAGTGCTATGGACATGCCACAGAACAAATATTGGATTACATTATGCCTATAAACCTCAGGCATTGTGCACTTTTCTAAATTATTCACACATAATCACTCCAGGGGATTACACTTTAGGATGATGGGAGGATGCCTAAAATCAGACAGCCATGAAGTACCTTTATTCTTCAGTGTGTTCTTGGAATACATTAATCTTGAAGCTTAAAATGCACAGTGATGAGTTTACCTATTGGAAAAGATGATGATGATTGCAGATCTGCCAGATAACAAGTTAATTGCTATATTTAACTTAGTTATTGGGAATGAAAGGCAGGCTTTTTTTTTTTTTTTTTTTCTCCAAAGGACACTTCTAATGACAATTCTTTCTTATGTGTGGCATGGCTAGTCATTTGCAGTGGATAGGGTTGCTGCTCAAAAGTCTTGCTGTCAGAAATAAAAAGTATGTTAAATTGGGTCTCTTGAACTGGTAATAGAAGATTACTGTTATTAATAAAACTATTTGCTTTGTGAAAAATGTAGTATGCCTAAGGAATTTTTAAAGTATAAAACTAGCAAAGGTGATGGTGCATCTGCTTTTTCTACTCAACTTGAATTTTTTCCTATTGTGAATAGAATATAGAATAATATTGGGTACAGACATGAATTTTGGAAATTCATAACATCTAACGAAACCTCCTCATGTAATCATTCATGCTTTACATGGACATTTTAAGAAATTAACAGCTGTGAATAATGCATAGAATAGAAGTAGAATATACTTGTCAGCCTGACCAGGGCATCTCAGTAGAAAGTGTTCACTATGGTGAACTCTGGGGCAATAGCATCGGAGAATATTCTTCATTTTTAAAGATGAAGTGGAATTTATTTTGATGTTAGCTGACTTCAACATATGCATCTGCTGTAAAACCTCACTTTAAAAGTAAATGAAAATATCCTGCAGAAACTATTGCAATGGTAGACAATTTTGAGATCAAAATGCAGTGTTTTCAAGCATATATATTACCTCATCAGAGACTTGTAAGTGTTACCCTAGCTGTGACTGCTCCTGTTTTCTTTTGTAAAATGAAATGGAGAAAATGTTTTTGGTTTTCTTCCCTCATTTTGCAGTAATTACAAAATCACAGAATAGCTGAATTTGGAAGGTACCTCTGGAGATCATCTGGTCCAACCCTCTGCTCAAGCAGGGTCAGCCAGAGCAGATTGCTCAGGTTGTGTCCAGTTGGGTTTTGAATACCTCCACAGGGATCTCCATAGATCCCACAACCTTCCTGGGCAACCTGTTCCAGAGTTCAACAACCCTCACAACAGAAAAGTGTTTTCTTATGTTTAAGTTGGGTTCCTTGTATTTCAGTTTGTGCCCATTGCCTTGTCATCCTGTCGCTGGGCACCACTGAAAAGAGCCTGGCTCCCTCTATTTTACTCCCCCCATCACATATTTGCACACATGGATCAGATCCCCTGAGCCTTCTCTGCTCCAAGCTGGAGTCTCAGCTCTCTCAGCCTCTCCTTGTAAGACAGATGCTCCAGTCCCTTAATCACCTTTGTGGCCCTTCCCTGGACTCTCACCAGTATGTCCCTGTCTCTTTTGTGCTGGGGAGCCCAGCACTGGACCCCGCACTCCAGTTGTGTTTCACCAGGGCTGAGGAGAGGACAAGCGTCACCTCCATTGATCTGCTGTCAACACTCCTTCTAATGAAGCCCAGGAGGCTGTTGGGTTCTCTCTCCATGAGGCCAAAATCTGCCAATAATACATTTTGCAGTTCCCTCAGTTTGTGTACTTGATGGACTTTTGCGTAGAGGCATGGTCAGGAAGGCAAGAGAAGAAAATATGTAGCCAAGAAAAAGTGACAGTAAAATATGACTGTCTTTAAAGTAAGAGCGGCTAGCACTTCAATGTAAAGAGATTTCAAACCAATGATGGTGCTTTCACATTTAAATAGGGTTTTTTTCCTATATTTGATGTCAAATCCTTTTTTTCCTATAGGAAATAAATTTGTCTTGAATAAGAAACACAAGAAAGAAAGCTCCCGCATTATTCCCACACGGAATTTTAAATATAGTTAGAAAGATCCCCAGACTAAGCAACCTTAGTTCTATGGACCTCGTTTGCATACAGATAATCAAATATAGCTACTGGGAGTTGTGTCTAAGTTTGAACAAGATTGAACAACAAAATGTTTGAAACCAGAGCAGCAATTCAGACTAGAATGAGAGCTAGACACTGGAGAACAGGCCCACTGAAGAAGCTCCATAAGCAATGTGAAAGTGTTTAAAAATGCTGCCATTTTATTAGAGAACATGCTCCAAAAGTATGAAAAACTATCCATGTTCAGAATTTTTTTGAAGTGAGGATTCGTTCATGTTTCTAAAGTAATGATACATAAAGGTCTGTGTATGACTTTTTTTTTTTTTTAAATAGAGGTGCCACAAAACAATGCAATTTGAGCTCGAGACACTTATAGCTGATGTTAGTATTGCATATATTGGAGCAAAACTTAGGCTAGGAAAATGAGGTTCTGTATACTGAAACCTCTCAAATGGCATACCAGTGCTTGAAAGACAGGGAAAAAGTTCCTCTGTGCTTTTTAGTTTATGATTCAAACATACAAAGTTGAAAAGAAAGTGTTGTTACTAGAGTAAAAGTAATGAATCTGTTCTAAGTAGTTAAAAATAGCTCTTGATAAAATCTCCATGAGAAAGGAAATTCAGAATTAAAGGAAATTGTTAATTAGATTAAATGTTTTCGTCCTGATGTGGTTCATGAGTGTAATCAATCTTCCTCCAAAACTGATGTAAAAGAACATTCTATCTGGGTCAACTGTGCAAATTATCTAGGAAGTTACTGACTGAGGTTGTATAAATATTTTTATTCCTAAACTTGTACGTGAGGGATAAGTATGATAGTGGATGTTATGACTCTCACAAAAGGAGAAAAACAAACCAACCCTTGAGGTCTTTAACTCCAGATGCCGCATCCCTACAAAAGTTTTGTAAGGGTTTCATAGTGTTTCACTTTTACAGTGAAGTTTCACCACTTCACTGGGAGATCTCGTATATGCAAGAAAAGGAAACCTGGTTCATGTTCTTTGAAGTCATAATCTGAGGGAAAAAAATCAAGGTGGAGCAGCTTTTTGTGGAACAGAACTCAAGAAGCAGTACAACTTAGAGCTTTTAGGATGTTTCTAATACCTTACTTCAAATTGTGTTAAATAGGAATTTTGCCACTGACCTTTCAGAAAGTGAGACTCACAGGGCAGCATAAAATAAGTTTGTTATGTAGATAAGGATTGCATTGCATGGCAAATTACTAATGTCTCTTCTTACGATTCTTGCTAATAATACATAATTTTCACCAATAAGCTTTTCCTTCTTTGATTAGTTTCTGTGTCAAAGTCTTCTTTATCCTTCCACCACTGCAGTCCAGTATTGGTTTTGCCCTTTTTCCACACTGTGAATATGAACACACCTACCAAGTTGCATATCTTCATTAGGCTTTTCTATTAGATGTCACGGCAGATTAGACATGATCAATTGCCTGAAAAGACAGCAAAGCCTACTGTACATGTAGGATTTAAAAAAAATAAAAAATAACCAAACAAGAAGATATGCCAGTGCATGCATGCAAATGTGTGCATGCTCATATATTTAAATTCAGATTTAAAAGGAATATATCCATTAGACATTCAAATAATAATAAAAATAAGACAACTAATTGAAAGCTCATTACAGACTAAAGTTTTGAAGTTATATTTATACACATAGTAAATTAATTTTACAACTTTTTTTTTTTTGTTAAATCTGACCACATCAGTTACTTTCTATGTCTGAAAAAGGACCCAGGCTCCATACTGGAACATGGAACAAGTCCTGATTTGTAAATATTCTTGCATGAAGTCCAGTGTCATGCCACATACTGGGGATTTTATTTAACATTTACTTAACCAAAATGGGAAAAGTTCCGATCAGAGTCTGTGTCATTTCTGATGGTCACGTCAAACAAGACACAAATCAATGAAATCAGGTTTTGTTTGTTATAGTACTTGCAGAACTATTTGCAAAAGTCAACTTAGCTGTGAATTTTAAAAAGTTACTGAGTTGCCAGCTGCTGTAATTCAGCAGGGCTGGCTAAATATTAACAAAAGTATGACTTATTGCAAAGGTAAATATTAGTAGGTCATTGATGCACCTGCGTAATTTTAGGAAGATACTGTAAAATTATAGCTAGAGTAAAATGTAACTGCAGCAAATACTGGAGGGATTAAGAGGGGGAAAAAAGCAATAATTTTATGTAGAAATTATTTATGTAGAAATATTATGTAGAAATATGTAGAAAAGTTTTGAGAGAATTTCAGTGAAAGTACAAGGCATAGAAAACAAGCTAAATAAATAAATAAAGAGTCCTAAAATGAAACAAGTATTACATCTACTATGTGTCTGACTATGTATTTATATGTTTGCTCATTTGCTTTGGAAGGTACCTTTCTCTAATTATATACTATATATAATATTTTACATTAATTCTCATAAGCAGCACAACTTTCTGTTCGTAGTCTTATAACCCTCTTGCAAAACACTTAAAGCATATATACTACTCCTGGAGGAAGAAAAAGCTTCTGGTTTTACTCAGTGTTGATGAATACCAACAAAATATGTCATTATCATGGTAACAATAGAGAGGCTAGTAAGTTAAGAATATATTTTCAGAACGATAAATATTTTCACAGGAGATCTTGGTCTTCATATTGAGTTTTTGTTTTGGTGGTTTTGGGTTTTTTTTTGTCATCTAGAGAATGGAACTTCTTTTCAAACGAGACTGTCTCAGTTCTTCTGGTGACAACTTTTGATGGAACACAGAGACAAAAGGTTAGTCTTATAGGAGACTATAATTTTCCAAGAATTTCAGATAAAAGGTAATTTGAAAGTTGTTTTATACAGGACCTTTCTTTAAATCATCATGTTTAGCAATAGTCTATTACAAATACTACTACAAAAACAGCATAAAAATTGTACCTCAGAAGTAACTGAGACTACTTAGATTTTCAAAATAGAGGTTTTGGGGTTTTTTTTGAGTTCTGGTGACAGAGTATATGGAAAGAATTTAAAAATAAATTGTTCAATGCACTTGAGTGAGTACCAGTTGCTGACTATCAGCACATGTTACAAGGTGTTACAATTTGTTATAAATTTGGCCCATTCTGTAAGTGACTGTCATATATCAGGTTATAATGAAACCTGCTGGTAGAGTGCTGGAGACATCGATATTAGATTTAAAATTGACTTGTGGAAAACACATGAATTCTCAGATCCAATTGATCAGGGTTTCATACTGTCACTGCCCTTTTGGCACCATGATGCTTGTGGTTTTGGTGGAAGTGTATCATCGGTCAGCTTTAAATGGCTTTTGCTGCAGCTTCCTTTTTTTTTTTTTTTTTTTTCATAATTTTTCATAAATAATCCAGCTTTGAATTCTCTCAAAGGAAGGATTTGCTTAAGTGGGTAAGAAAAGGTGACAGGAAACTGAACAAAATGTAGTCAATGTTTCTTCAGCTCTTTTTGTAATTGTGGCTTATGAAAGGCTTATTCCTTTAAATTGTCTATATTTACCACCCCTCAGAGTGCATGGTGAATGGTCCTATGAGGTGGCTGTGCCTAAGAATAGATGAACTCTTCCGGATTGTATCAAAGGTCCTTCAAGCCCAATATTTTGTCTCTAGTGGTGGACAGTTCCTGAAGTATAAGAATCAGGATTTAGACACATGGATTCACACTTTTGGCACAGGTATATATTTAATGATTTCACTGCATAGTTTACAAGACAGTTAGTGCTTATGAGCAGTTCATCTTGCATATGAATACATTACCATTTGATGGTAATATGCAACAATCTTGGATCAAAGGCACCCTGAAAACAGGAGGTAACATATTCTGTACTTTATTCAATCTGCAGCATAGATATCTATGACACATCATTTGACAACTGCTGCAATCTGAACACAAGCAATAAAAAGTGATTCCAGGATAAAGGTTCTAACTGTCCATGTAATATTACATTAGTTTTCAGGCTACTGGAAAGCTCTCTTTTGCAAGATGCTTTTTTTAATATATATATATATGTATATACACACACACACATATGCAAAGTTATATAAAGTGCTTTTAGTTTTCTTTTCTGTATTTTCTTGGAAGGTTCACTTACATTTGATGGAAAGTGTGTATACACATTTAGCTATTAGATTTATTTACTGATCAATGTAGAGGCAGCATCAGAAGGTTGTGTTTTAAGTCATGCTTCAAAATGATGTTCTCATTTTCTCTCAGTGAAGTAAATGGATTTTATTACTGATTTTAATGAAATATGACAATGTTGAGAGTTCTGAAAACATCCATATATGTGTATATCTATATACACACACATATATAGATGCACATACTTACACTCACTTTTGTTTCTCTGTGGGGCAAAATACTGTATTTCAAATGGAGTTATGAGTGTCCTCATCAGATGATAGCATATTGAAGGTTTCTGAAGGGTCCTTATGTGTCTTATCCTCTTCTGGTTGCTTAGCTTTGTTGCTGAAAATGTCAATTTAAAACGGAAGCTTATGTATTCTTTGTGGAAATCAACTATGTATAATACAGCAATGCTTAGAATCATAAACCACACACTTCATATCACACTGATTTATAACAATACCTAACCATAGTTACCTCTAACCTAAAGGAAACATATAGTTCTGAAGCTGATTTTAGCATTGTTTCTTTCAAGAAACAGGTCAAGACCAAGATTTTCAAAAGACTAGTAAGATTTCAAGTGGCTTGTTTTTACTGATTGTTTTTAAGGGCTTAAACAACATTGAACTAATTTATATGTCCTTTTCAAACTCTTGCTTCACTGTTTGTTTACAAAAAGTGAGGGGAAAAAATTGTGGTGATAGTTCTACCTGCTGCTTGTATTTTTGGAGAGCAATTTATCCTGTTTTCTATGTCAAAGAATAAGGACTACAAAAGCTCTCAAATCTGGCAGTTTTTAATGATAGAAAGAGTGGAATGTAAGATTAGGGGTGAGAAGAAATGATGGTATCATAGAAGTCTTGGGATCTTTAACACTCTTATAATTCTGAGAAGGGTAAGACCTTTATGGATGGTCATGTGAGGGGTAGGGAGGATCCTTTGTAAGCTTACTTTGTGTTCCGTAACTGAATTCTTTGTAACAATGCTCTATTTTCTTCCTTTCCTTCTCCCACACTTCAGAGTTTTGCTTGCTGTTCATCAGGGATATCTTTCATAAGCTTAAACACCCAACCTTCTAATTGGTATGTTAAGGTTGTATGTATGAGGTTGTATGCTGACACCTGTGAGGAGAGATGAAGAGGTTTCAGGCATATCTTCATAAATCCAAGAACAGACAATATGTGTGGGAATTATCTAACTTTGTGCATCTAACACTTAGATCTACAGCTGACTAGTCACCTACTGTTTTTCGTCAATGAAAAGGAGCTGGCACTGCTACCTACTTCTGCTTACATCCTACAGTAAATATCTTAAGTAGACCAAAACTACCATGTCTTGAAAGTGTCTGCTTTTCTCTACTGGCTTTAAAAGGGATCCAGTTCCTCAGCCCAGATGGAGATGTCTCTACAAAGATGCCTGAAGATGGGTGGGATAAATCCCATTCATCGGGCATTAACAAATTCTACAGGCTCCTGTCCAAGTAATTTCCCCGTCCATCCAGTATGGGATTGTCTCTGACTACAGGCAGAAATCTTACTTCAGTGCTTTTAAGTGTATTTTAGCTACCTCTACTGCATCCCCTTTCAGGTGGCAGGACATCCCTGAATTGGGGTATGTACACAACCCCATTTGGTATTTATAAAATAAGATCCTATTTCAGTCTAGATATACAGTGAAACAGTCCTTCACTCAAGAAATGCTGAATCAATGTATCATTCTGTCTAATTGTAGGGGGTGGGGGGGAAGGTGTTTTGCTTTTCTGTACACTGATCATATATATAACCAGGCTCCCTGTAAGACCTCTCCTATTCATATCTGTGTTCTTTGTTATGAAAATGGGGATGTTTTTCCATAAAACTGACAGTTTTATGTTAAATGGAGATCAGTATATGTTATGGTCAAGTCTACCCCAGATACTTATAGCTTATGTCTAGACATATTTAGATACCAGGATCAGTTAAATGTTTGACTGAGGTGTAAGAAAGACTCCTGGAAATGCTCTAAAATGCATTTTACAGTGATTGAGAAGCAGTTGTACCTCTAGCAAGTGCAGTCTTTTGATCACAGGAGTAATATTCACAGAGAGTTGTAAGCACACCTGCTTTTCCTCTGAAATTTCTTGTTATGTGAAATTATGTATTGTGTGTATCGTAAATCAGCTTTGAGAAAATTCTACAGCAAATATTTTGGGATTTGGAAGTGCTAAGAAAATGGCAAATGGCTTGGTGACACCTGCTGCAGCAGTAACATTAAGAATGCTGTCAAGCAGAAACCATTTGTCACCTACCCATATTGAGGATGTAAAGTCAAGGCAAACTTAATCTACACTGCTTCTATATTAGTGAAATAGCCATTTGATAAAAAAGGTTGGCCCAACAAGGGAAAGCCTTTCAGTGTAGTGTAAAGTGAAACAGCTAGCTCTGAGAATTAATGTTATCTGGGTTGCCCAACCCTTTTTAAATTTACTATGTATAGTATGCCTATGGAAAATTACTACATTTGACTTCTAAAATTAGTGAGTGGCATATCTGACCGAAATCAATTTGTAAAAATTTGGTTTATTTGTATGCCGGTTTAAGTGAGGAATATGTAGAATTGCACTCTGAAAATGTGTATATTAGTTTAACATCAGTTCTGCTGTGCTAAGTAACACAGCTGGGGTCATGAAATAAAATCTGAAATTTACCTCTGATAAGTAGGGTTTTTTAAATTATTATTATGTTGCATGCAAATTCCAAGGAAACTACTTAGATCTTTCTTGCGCTATCTGGTTTCCCAACCCTCCCTGAATTAGCTTGTAGCTGCCATCCCGTTAGCCTTATTCTAGTTCCGCCAATGTGACAGCTATTGTGTTATCTGTCAGGAAGAAAAGGATTACTTTTAGTCTCTCTTTTTTACATTCCTAAACTGTTCTTTTTAAAACATGAAGATGTAAATGTGATTATATAAAAGGCATTATTTCTCATTTGTCTGTTTGCTACCCAATGGATTTCTGATTAGGTGAAATAAAGGAACTTTATGTTATCAGCTGATTAATACAGTGTTAAGCTCCATATTGTATCAGTTTTGATAAGCTGCTGTGCTTGGATGAGCGGGTACTGGGGAAGTTACTCCAATGAGCCTGAAAGCAAACTGAGTGGTCCGACTTTGTCAGTTTCTGGCCTGTGAGCCTTAATCTGAAAATCACGTCTGTCTGCGCAAAGCTCAGTTTGCCACAGGAGCTTTTGAGGTTTGGAATTCAAATGATTCAGCTATAGGTGACCCAAAGAGATGGTACCAGGTGTCTGCAAAGTAGATGGTTTAGATCTAAGTCATAGAAGGCTCATTCTCTTTTGCTCAAGTCTTATGTTTTTCAGTGTTGTTATTAATCTTTGGTGGTGATGCTGTTTTGCTGAGATGATGTCATAGTTTATTACCTGATGGAAAATTGGGACTCAACCTTTCTTTTGCTTCAGTAGCACAATCTAATTCAATCAGAACAGCATAAAAGGAATAGAAATTTTAAATGCCACTTGCAAAATCCTTCAACGTTGATGTTTTATAAATACACTAATGCAGCTGAACTAATTTAAGCCTGTGTTAACATTGCTCATGAAGCATATCGAGTGTTTAATTGCAATGCAAAAAGAACAAATAATGAGAATAAGTTACCCAAATTATTTCATTATAAAAGAATTAATGTGATGGGCAATTAAAGTATGCATTTAAGTGTACTCATTACATTGTCATTCAAAATTACCTAAGCTAAGGTTAAAGGTGTTATTA
This sequence comes from Harpia harpyja, assembly GCF_026419915.1. Taxonomy (NCBI): domain Eukaryota; kingdom Metazoa; phylum Chordata; class Aves; order Accipitriformes; family Accipitridae; genus Harpia; species Harpia harpyja. Next base: position 32,812,424 of record NC_068947.1, read on the forward strand.
AAAACATTAATTTAATTTGTTATATGAAAGGCAGATAATTATCATAAAATATTGCAAATGATAATGAGAAACACTTTAATGAAGTCTTGGTTTAATTAGCAAGGGTATCATTATGATTCGCCTGTGGGTAAAATGGCACACTGTTAATATATTTTCTTTTCATTATGATTAGAGTCTTAGAGAGTTATTTAACAACTTATATGAAGAAATATAGGCTTACATTTATATCTTCGGGTTGGTATCTCATTTTGCTCGATACAGATTTAGGATATTATAAAGATTTGGTAAATCAAATTTCTGAAGATAGTGTTCAGAGTGTTGTCTATCCTGCTTAACCTCTCAATTGCATGTAATATCCACTGTTGAGAGCACCTTACAAAAAAAAAAAAAAAGTCTCATGGAACTTGAAAGAACCTCAGAACCTTTCCTTGGTGGCTTTTGGCCTTTTCAGACCATGATGCAAAAAATATTTGAAAAATACCTTAAAATTGTATTTATGTTATACTAGGCTGTATCTCTAACTCAAGCCAAGAGTTCTACAACACAAGCTAACTTAAGCTAGCTTTCTTGGTATAAAATTCTGAGAGAAGCACCCCCTTTTTAACTTTAAGAAGTTTGTGAGTGAGCCAAAACATTAAAGAAAAAAGTATGTTCAACTCACTGAGTTTTCATTTTTACTGAGTTTTAAAAATTATTTTAAAAGTAACTTCTGCATCCTTTGCGTGAGAAAAATGCTAGGAATAGACATTCAACTGGAGATTGTTCTGACAGGGAGAAATGGTTGTGCTTGAGAACTTGTTATCGTTGTGATGATGGTCTTTGTTTTCTTTCTGCCATTCCTTCATCCACTGCTTCTTTAGAGCTGATAAGTGCAATCAGAAGCTACCAGATTGTTGTTTAGAGCAATCAAAATAATGTGGAATAATCCCTGTTGGCTGAGGCAGTTCTAGCTTCCTCATCTTTTCTAGTTACAGTAACAGCAGTGAGGTTTTTTTCTTAATAGCAAAAGCGCTGTATTTCAGGGACAACATCTCACTATGATGAATTTGGCTTAACTGCCTATTTTATCCAATAATGTACAGAAACTAGAAAAGATTAAAACAGCTACTCTCATTTACCATCTTCTATTTTCTCTCTCTCTTTCTTTTTCTGTTTCTTTTCCTTTTTATTTCTAACTTTCATATTTAACTCATAGCTATCATAGTAGCAAGGTAATGAATTCAATCCTCACTATTTACTGACTAGTGCTTGCAGTCCAGTAAGCACATTTCATTTGGCATAATCTTTTGTATGCATTATTATACACATGAATTCAGGTTTGGGTACATTTAGAGGCTAAAACCTCTTTTTATCAAAAAAAAGTGAACTGTGACATGCAAGCTGTTTCATGTACCCCTACAAGATGCATTATAGCATGTTTAGGTGATGAGAAAGACCATAGAGTTTTTCAGGAAGTCAGGCTATTTGCTTAGAGAAATGAAACTGACATGGGTGTCTCTTCTGATTTTTGGTAATAGCCAAGCTTTTCCACCAAGAACTGTCCATAAGTCAATTTTAATTGCAATCTCATATGTAAAATACCACTGGAGTTAAACTCTTTAGGAATTCAATTATTTGATTTCAGTGAAATAGAACTGTAATAGAGTACATACACTAACTGTACCTCAAGCAGTAATATTTGTTTGATTTCTCAAATCAGTTTCATAGATTTTACTAGGTTAACAAGAGAAGACATCCTCATGGTAGCCTGATAACTCTGCCATGCTCTACTTCACAAGTGGCAGCCACTTTAAAAGTTGCTGAGCTGTAGCTTTAGATACACCTGTCCCAATTGTCAATGTGATTATTTAAACCTAACAAAAGTAATTTAGATAACCCATTTTATCTCACAACTAGCTAGGTTACATACAGTCATGCCAAAGCAAACATCCACATCTGTCTGATGAGAAAGTGGGACTTGAGGGTACCCTTTCAGGCTTAAAATTATAATATTAGATGCAACTGGATAGGTCAGAAAGTAGATGGAAAACCACATAGTGACACAACCACAGTCACTAAACTTACTCTAATTTTAATAATTAAAATTGGTATGTTTTACAGATATTTTCCATGCAGTGGAAAGAATATGTTCAATCAAGATACTATTTTCTGAAGGAGTAACACTTTATTTCTTTCTAAAGATGAATTGATAAATAGATGCATATAAGTCACAAGACATACTATGTAGTGCTTATAGTATATTTTCATCATTAACACCAGTATTGCATGAGTTCTTTGATCAGATATTCTCTGATGCTGAGGCAAGGCAAGCAGCTCACTTTACTTTCTAAAATCAGTCTGTTCAGGCATAGTAACAGGTGCCTGAAGAAGGGCAAATAAAAGTATGTTTTCCATTAATCAATTCATTCATCATGAGTTCTACTTAAATGCTGAATATGACTGGTTTTTCTTATGCTTTTCTGCAAAATCTTCCCTGCCTAAATTTCCCTCATGAGTCAACAAGACTGTTGGCAATTCCTGCTGAACATAGCAAAGCTCTGCAACAGTTTATAACTTTTTCCTATTTTCTTCACACATAAGGAGAAGTTATATTTATTTTGCTGTACTGGATGGACTTTTTGCAAAGGCTTCTGCTAGTGGTTTCTAATTTGGTTGCAAATTTGTTAGACTCCATTTTCTCCCCAAAGAGCTTGACTGTATTTTAAATAGAATTAATGAAGAAAAAATACCCATTGAGAATAATTTTTTTCATTGGATGGCTCAGTTATGACAGTTGTTTGAGGCACCTGGCTCATCAAGGAACATGGAGAGATGAGGTCACTCAGTATCCAGACCAAAATGTCTGCACTTCATCTTCAAGATTTTAGAATTTTAAGATGCATATCCTGATAATCACTGTGCTCCTAAAGACGAAGTCATGTGCAGTTTAGGAGGATTTGTGGAAAGGAGACTGGAGACAGCTAGCATTAGATTATATGATTTTTGACACCTCAGTAATACCTGAGCTGCGTGTATGCATGCACTAACAGCCAACTTAAGCCCTTTGACCCATAATGCAAGATCCCTCTTTCCCTTCCTTTGTGCCATTAGCATCTGAGTAGGGTCTGAATAAGCTGCTTATTAGCCTGGATGTCTCCCAGCAGCATTATTGTATGCATCAAAAGTGTAATTTGGAAGCTATCTCATGCTCATACCTAATGTATGAGCCGTTCAGTCAGCGGCGAGGCCAGCAGAGGCCACGGTAAGTGGGCGGCTAAGCGCTAGACTGGGGTGGACCGGGAGGTTCCCGAGGCCCAGGAGCCCCGGGGAAGGGCGGAGGGACCCGGCCGGAGCCGGCGGCTCTCGCGGGAGAGGCTGGCGTGGCGTGGGCGTTGCCGGGGGGCAACCGCGGGAGATTGGAACGGCCCCGAGGAGCGCCGGCCACCAGGGCATGGCGGGCAGTTCGCGCGGGTAGGGCGCAGCCCACCCCCTCTTCCCAGCTCGAGAAAGCTACTCAAGCGGTGGGCATCAGCCCAGAGGGAGACCCCGGGTTGGTTGCCACTCGGGTGAAAGACATTGCTAGGAAAAACGTGGCGACACAGACAGAGCTCCCATGTAAGTGTGCAGCTGTCCAGGTCTCTGGTTGCGGGGAGGGCCTGAGTCTATCACTGATGACAGAGGGCAGCGGGGACACCCCTTGCGTGAGGTGTGACCAGGTAGATGATCTGCTCAGCCTGGTGGCAGAGCTGAAGGAGAAAGTGGAAAGGTTGAGGAGTATCAGGGAGTGTGAGAGGGAGACAGATTGGTGGGCCCACACCCTACGTACCACACACACACACCACACCCTGCCATCCCTGAGGCAGAGGCAGCAGATGGCGGCTCCGCAAGAAGCAGAGGTTCCCCTGCCCTCCTGCCACCAGGCAGGAGGGCACCTAAGAGATAGAAGGGAATGGATACAGGTCCCTGCTCGGGGAGGCAGGCGAATCCGCTCCCGGTCTCCCTCACCTTCCCAGTTGCCCCTACGCAACAGGTATGGGGCTCTGGAACTTGAGGACCAAGTCAATGAAGATGAGGGTGTAGATGAAGCCCTATCTAGGGAGGTGCCTAAGCCCAGTTGGGCAGCCCCACGCATTCTCACATCCTCTGAAAAAAGAAAAAGGAGGGTAATTGCTGTAGGTGACTCCCTTCTGAGGGGGACAGAGGGCCCAATATGCAGACCTGACCCATTCCACAGGGAAGTCTGCTGCCTCCCTGGGACCTGGGTAAAAGACATTACCAGGGAATTCCCTGGTCTGGTTCGGACCTCTGATTATTACCCATTGCTGGTTGTGCAGGTTGGCAGTGATAAGATTGCAGAGAGAAATCCAAAGGCAATCAAAAGGGACTTCAGGGCCTTGGGGCGACTAGTGGAAGGATCGGGAGCACAGGTAGTGTTTTCTTCAATCGATTCAGTGGCAGGGAAATACACTGAAAGGAACAGGAATACACATCTGGTTAATACGTGGCTCAGAGGCTGGTGCCATCAGTGGAATTTTGGGTTTTTTGGTCATGGGGAGGTTTACACAGCACCGGGCTTGCTAGCGACAGATGGCATCCAGCTATCTCAAAGGGGTAAAAGAATCCTCACTCGTGAGATCGCAGGGGCTCATAGAGAGAGCTTTAAACTAGGTTTGAAGGGGGTAAGGGAAAAAACTAGGTGCACCAGAGGTGAGCCTGGGGGCAGCATGCCAATGTTAGGGGTGGATTCGATAGGCCAGCTCAAATGCATCTATGCCAATATACACAGCATGGGCAATAAACAGGAGGAGCTGGAAGCCATCGTGCAGCAAGATAGATATGACTTAGTCGCTATCACAGAAACATGGTGGGATGACTCCCATGACCGGAGTGCTGCAATGGATGGCTGTAAGCTCTTCAGAAGGTATAGGCAAGGTAGAAGAGGTGGTGGGGTGGCTCTCTATGTTAGGGAGTGTTTTGACTGTACAGAGCTACACGATTGTGACGACAAGGTGGAGTGGTTATGGGTAAGGATGAGAGGGAAGGCCAATAAGGCAGATATTGTGCTGGGAGTCTGCTATAGACCGCCCGACCAGGTTGAAGAGATGGATGAATCATTCTACGAGCAGCTGGCAGTAGTCTCAGAATTGTGTGCCCTTGTTCTCGTGGGGGACTTTAACTTTCCAGATGTCTGCTGGAAATACAACACAGCAGAGAGTAAACAATCTAGGAGGTTCCTGGAGTGTGTGAAGATAACATCCTGACACAGCTGGTGGGTGAGCCAACCAGGGGAGAGCCTTGCTAGATCCACTGTTTACAAACAGGGAAGGACTGCTGGGAGGTGTGATGGTTGGAGGCCGTCTTGGGCTTAGCGATCATGAAATGATAGAATTCTCAATTCTTGGTGAGGCAAGGAAGGGGGTTAGCAAAACCACTGCTATGGACTTCCGGAGGGCAAACTTTGGCCTCTTTGAGGCACTGGTTGACAGAGTCCCTTGGGAGACGGTCCTGAAGGGCAAAAGGGTCCAGGAGGGATGGACATTCTTTAAGAAGAAAATCTTAATGGCGCAGGACCACGCTATTCCCATGTGCTGCAAGTCAAACTGCCGAGGAAAACAACCAGCCTGGCTGAACAGGGAACTTTTGCTAAGACTCAAGAAAAAAAGGAGAGTTTATTGTCTGTGGAAGAAAGGGCAAACAACTTGGGAGAAGTACAGGGATCTTGTTAGGTCATACAGAAAGGAAATTAGAAAGGCAAAAGCTCAGCTAGAACTCAATCTGGCCACTATTTTAAGGGACAACAAAAAATGTTTTTACAAATATGGTAACAATAAAAAGAATCCCAAGGAGAATATCTATCCTTTAATGGATACAGAAGGGAATGTTGCCACCAGAGATGAGGAAAAGGCTGAGTTACTTAATGCCTTCTTTGCCTCAGCCTTTAATAGAGAGACCAGTTATCCTCAGGGTACTCTGCCCTCTGAGCTGGAAGGCAAGGACAAAGAGCAGAATATACCCCCCTTAATCCAGGAGGAAATAGTTAGGGACCTACTACGCCATCTGGACTCTCACAAATCTATGGGACCAGACAGGATCCATCCAAGAGTACTGAGGGAACTGGTGGAGGTGCTTGCCAAGCTACTCTCTATCATCTATCAGCAATCCTGGTCAACAGGGGAGGTCCCAGAGGACTGGAGGCTTGCCAATGTGACGCCCATTTACAAGTAGGGTTGGAGGGAGGATCCAGGGAACTGCAGGCCTGTCAGCCTGACCTCGGTACCAGGGAAGATTATGGAACGGTTTGTCTTGAGAGCACTCACATGGCGAGTCCAGGACAAGTAGGGGATCGGGCCCGGTCAGCATGGGTTTACGAAAGGCAGGTCCTGCTTGACCAACCTGATCTTCTATGCCCAGGTGACCCCCCTAGTGGATGAGGGAAAGGCTGTGGATGTTATCTACCTGGACTTCAGCAAGGCCTTTGACACTGTCTCTCATGGCATACTCCTTGAGAAGCTGGTCATGTGTATTCAAGCTCATGGCTTGGTCAAGTGTATTCTTCGCTGGGTGAAAAACTGGCTGGATGGACGAGCCCAGAGGGTTGTGGTGAATGGAGTTAAATCCAGTTGGCAGCGGGTCACAAGTGGTGTTCCCCAAGGTTCGGTGTTGGGCCCTGTTCTGTTTAATATCTTTATCGATGATTTGGATGAAGGGATTGAGTGCACCCTCAGCAAGTTTGCAGACGACACCAAGTTGGGAGGCAGGGTCGATCTGCTTGAGGGTAGGAAGGCTCTACAAAGAGATCTGGACAGGCTGGATCGATGGGCTGAGGCCAATTGTATGAAGTTCAACAAGGCCAAGTGCCGGCTCCTGCACTTGGGTCATAGCAACCCCATGCAGCGCTACAGGCTTGGGGAAGAGTGGCTGGAAAGCTGCCCGGCAGAGAAAGACCTGGGGGTGCTGGTTGACAGCCGGCTGAATATGAGCCAGCAGTGTGCCCAGGTGGCCAAGAAGGCCAATCGCATCCTGGCCTGTATCAGAAATAGTGTGTCCAGCAGGAGCAGGGAGGTGATTGTTCCCCTGTACTTGGCACTGGTGAGGCCGCACCTCGAGTACTGTGTTCAGTTTTGGGCCCCTCACTACAGGAAAGACATTGAGGTGCTGGAGCGTGTTCAGAGCAGGCCAACCAAGTTGGTGAGGGGCCTGGAGCACAAGTCTTATGAGGAGCGGCTGAGGGAGCTGGGGCTGTTTAGTCTGGAGAAAAGGAGGCTGAGGGGAGACCTTATCGCTCTCTACAACTATCTGAAAGGGGTTTGTAGTGCGGTGGGTGCTGGTCTCTTCTGTCAGATGGCTGGATATAGGATGAGAGGAAATGGCCTCAAGTTGAGGCAAGGGAGAATTAGGTTGGATATTAGGAAAAATTTCTTTACTGAAAGGGTTGTCAGACATTGGAATAGGCTTCCCAGGGAAGTGGTTGAGTCACCATCCCTGGAGGTATTCAAAAAGCACGTAGACAAGGTACTCCAGAACATGGTTTAGTGGGCATGGATGATGGTTGGACTTGATGATCTTGAGGGTCTTTTCCAACCTAAATGATTCTATGATTCTAGGATTCTAATGTCTGTGCTTTAGTTTGCATCGATACTTTGGTGAGTATAAATAGCCCTCCTTTATGATGAAACCAACCTGAAAGATGCACTACAAGTGGTTGCCATACTCGAATAAGTGTAAAGTCCACAGGACCAGACCAGGATCAGTCCAAAGTAAACCCCTTAAAGCATGGACAGTGTAGATACCAGCTCCTTAACACAGAAGTTTTCACTCTGTGCGGGTCATCCGTGCTCCTAGCTCCACACTACTTGTTCATGTAGAGACAGCCTATGCTTCAGTAGTACATGTGGTTCAGATATTTATTTGGGCAGAGATCTTCACATCACTGTCTGCCAAACAGCACAGAAGTGCTCTGTTCTTGCACACGGCTGGGTACCTTCCAGCTGGAGTTGAAGTGCAGCGTAAACTCTGATGCCGCCTCCTTAGGTGAGTAAACTAACCTACACTTACAGTGCCTCAAAGCCTGTAAGAAGGTTAGTGAAAAACCTTGAGTCTGGACTGGCTTTGTAGTGGTAGCACTTTTCACTTTCTGATACAGCAAAAGTATTTTACCTGGCATGCATCGTGCAGTTAATGAGCTACTTCTATTGATGTGGTCCTCTCAGGGCAGCAGGTTCTCATTTTTTTTAGTTGTAGACAGAAAAATTTTCCTAGACTGTTAAAAATTGTTTCATGTCAAAGACTAGAACTAGATAAAGTGCATGACCTGTTGCATGAGATATAATTAACTTAGGAGCAGCTTGGCCATATCTGAAGCAATAGAAAGCAATTTTCTTAAGAAAGGTTGAAAAAATCCATATTGATCAGTACTAAGTAGTAAAAATTTATTGCAATGTTGTCAGTTGCCTTATTCCAAATCAATACAAATCTCACCAAAAGCTTCTTAAATGCAATAAGAATCTGACAAGGCTTTTTTGTCACAGATTAGTGTTAAAGCAATGAAAAGGGCCCCAAGGAAAACTGTCTCTGACCAGAATGCCAGCTGTATCCTGTTTCAGCAGTACTCCTTTTGGTATAGGACATCTTTATTGGCATTTTGGAACCCTGAAGAAAAGCTTAATGTTTTATCAGTTAACTAATGCAAATGTTAAGAAATGCCTAAAGACCTTGCATTTCTGACTGTTCTTATCAAATCGTAAAAGTTGTTAGTTTTCAGAAGAAAAAATATCAATTAGCTACCTGAATAAGAATGAAAGATTGGATATAGAAAGAACATTCTTTCTGCTTACAATTTAAAGAAAAAAACCTTCATAAAAAACTATTTTAGTCAGAGGACTAAGATCCCATGATAGGATTTTAGATCCTGAAATTAGCACACACTGATATGAGAGTAATGCTTTTCTTAGAAAAGCATTCAGAACAATTTCAACTCAGCTATAACACAGATTTAGATCCCAAAGCAGCACAATCTAATTTCAGGTAGCAAAGAACTAAGACAACATCCCCTGTACTTTTAGAACAAACGTTTTTCAGGAATTCTGGTTGTACTAGCATTTGACAGATTAAATGGCATTACCATAGTAGTTTGCATGAAAAGAGCTATTTTAGTTATTAAGCTGTCATGTCCTTCATTATTTCTGCAGAAAATGTACACACACATTCATTAAAAATTAACAAATCTAGAATTAGTGATAAATATCTACTTAACATGTTTTGAATCATGTATTTTTCAAAGCTTGAAATGATCTCTTGATTTCACTGGGGATGGGGGACCTGAATGCCTGCAAATGTGTGGCCACAAATAATGCAAATCCTGTTGAAAGACAATGGTATTTGTGATCCTAAATCACTCAGAACCTGTTAAAAAATCACACTATTTTTGTCCTTTGTGTAAGATAGTGTCTGTCCAGTAATGTGATTTAGCTCTTTAACCCTAGCTCTTTCAAAATACACTTGTCAACATCTTGAGTGTGCACTACATTGGTGCATTCACTTATGCTAAGTCAATCCACACTTTTAGAACCAGACATTCATCTCACTTAAAAGACAGCAAATAATAGGAGGAAATCGCTTCCTAAAACTTTCTTGGGTGTTTCTGATTATGCAAGTACTGCTTCTGTGCTGCTGTGTTCCACCTGAACCTGAACAGTTTGTCTTGAATGATTGCTCTCAACCAAGACAGCAAGGCTACTCCATTTCATAGGCAGAGTCTGATGGAGGCCATCCACCAATTAATAAAAGAGAAATAGCTATTTAGAAGGCAAGGGCTATTTTCTGGTTGAACCCCTTTATATTATTTTGTCAAATATTTAGTAATTTTCTGCTTATATGCAAGGTTTCCCATGAATCACTACTTAAAAATATGAGTAAGAAAAAAACCAGGTGGAGCAGTGTGTCTATAAATGAAAATACTGGAGAATATGGAAGGAAGGCCTGCAGAATAGAGGACAAACTCTCCAGAATACAGAGTTCCAGAGTAACTGGGGGGGGGGGGGGGGGGGAGACACCACCCCTACCCCCCCCTTCAAAAAAACCCCCAAACCTCACAAAAGCAAGTGGAAATCTTATTAAGAAGAATAGATAGAAATTAGATTTTCTTTATCTTGGTGCTGATATGTTGAGCTGTTTGATAAGCCACAGCTGAAAGACAGCAAATTTTTGGAAGAGTGCTGCATACCTGTAAGGAATGCAACCACTGTGTGTTATCTGTTCCACACAAGAACTCAAACCTCAAAACTGCTAATTATGAAGCTTTAGAGTGACTAACAACAGAGCTGGAGTTGCCTTTCCCACATATGCAAGTTTGGAAGCTTTCTGGAACCTTTCATTTTTTATGAGATTGCAGTCAGGAAGGAACCAAAGCTGAGAATCACACTTCCAATGTGGACACGGAAAAAAGACAGTTTCTGCTTATCAAGTTGCAAAATGCAACTACATCAGAGCCTACATATTCATTGCTGAGGAAGACCATGGTAGAGAGGATCAGTAATCCACAGAACACAGAGGAACAAGCCCAGCCCTGAAACCAACTGAAAAGGAGGAATCAGAAAGATGAAAATGGAAGTGTATGGAAGATGTGGAAGCAAACCAGATTGTAGCAATGGCTGGCACTTGGAAAGAGATGCTGCATTTACAGGAGCAAAATTAATTATCAAAAGCTCACAGGGAAAAAACCAACTAATCAAACAACAACAAAAAACCCACAAAAAACACAAATCAGAAAGTATCTTCCTATTGCAAGCAAGTGCCACTAGTGTCTGGTTGTATGAGGACTCTTTTTCTGTTTGGCTGCAGAGCTACTTTAAACACGTTAGCCGAAATCCTGTGCAGTTCTCCACAGAGTTCTTGGCTGCAGAAACCATGCTGTCGGCTACCTTCTGTTGGTGCCTGATTCCTTGTGGTGGGAGTCATCCTGCCCTGACCTCTTCTGTGCAAACTGCAAGTGGTTTAAACTACTCAGTCCAACTTAGCATTAGAAGTCAGCGGTTGCCAGTCTTATATCAGAGACAACACCACTTCCATATTGTCACTATTTTGCAGTTTTTCAGTGCTTTTCATCTTCTGCTTAAGATGACAGGCTAACCTATTTATTTAATTTTACACTGGGACTTAGCAGGAGAGGAATAGTCACCTGGTCAGACAATAGTTTAGATGGATGAAGGAAGTACAGTAGCAGCAAATTCAAAGTCTGGTGCTAAATCAGCTCAGCTTAGGTTAGTGATAGACACATTAAACATATCTTGGCCAGTTTTAGCTGAAAAGCAATGTAGAAAGCTGTTAAGAAACTGACAGCAAGAATTTAACATCTGAGATGCTGAAAATTCATCAGTGGCTTATAGGCCTTTGAATGTCTACATATTCACATTAAAAGAGTCAGAACTAATTTTCATTCTAAATTATATGAACAATTTACAAAGAGAAAAGAGGCTGAAAGCAATTGCTAACATTCAAGCTGATTGTCATGCTTTTTTCATCTTTTGTCATCTTTTTTTTCATAAGCGTGTAATGTGTGTATCTTTGTACTAAACAAAATCACTTCCAGACTCAGTTCTTAAGTGCTTAGGGAAGTGTAATGCAAATGAAGCAAAAGATACTGTAGCTTTATTTCATGTAATATTTTTCTTCAGCCTGCTGAAAACAGAATTCTTACACTGTAGTCAATGGCAAAACTCTCTGCAGAGCAACATAACTACTTAGCTGTGTTTTAAAATTTTTGTTCTTAGTGGGTGTGATGAAGTCAATGGAGGAGGGAGTGAGACCTTGGTGGGACTTCAGGGCAATGGAAGGATGCCTCAGAGGACATGGATTGGTGAGAACAGGTCTTTCCCTGCTCCCAGACATGATTTGGGATCTGGTTTCCAGTACATTTTTTTTATGCTTCCAGTACATTTATGGGATGCTGCAGATGGTTTGTAATGTTTTCAACTGTGTCCCTGTCACCATAAAAGCAATACTTCATTTTAGTAGGTAAGGTAGGGAGATACAGAGTACAAATGAGTCTGAATAATAGTAATTTTAACATAAATCACAACATGGGAAGAAGTTACAGCTAAGATGTAGTTTAGGAGGCTGCTTCCTATTACCTCTCACCTTTCTGTTGGTAGTTACCAGTCCTCTGAAAAGACCCAGAAAGTGACTACAGGAGTGTTTATTTAACCTTTTTGGGCCAGTGTAAGACTTGAAATCTTTTCCTGGATTTCCTAATGAAACCCAGGGATTTCATTAACTGAATGTACATTTTGGTTTCCCTTGCAAAATCAGCATACGATGGCAGAATTTATCAATGACAATGTCAGCTTCTCGTTCTATCTTCTGTTGAGAATATAGATCACAGCAAACCAGAGTAAACACAGCTCTTACATAGGCAATGCAGACAAAAATGCATTCAAAGTGTTAATCCAGCCAATTTCATTATAGTCAATAGTAGATATGCAGAAATGGGCTTGAGAGAGTTATTTAGGGGGAGGATTGCAGAGACAGCTCTTTTATTGACTGCTGCTCTTATGGAACAAAACACAGAAAAAAGGATTTTTGTAAGGCATTTGTAAGCCATAACTGTCTCTTTAGATGGTTGTGTTAAAGGCTGGATTATGGAAGCATCCTTATGTTCTGTGATGAATTAAAAAAAGATTTGCTGCCTTGGACAATAGAAAGTCATGCAGTCCAATACTAAGTAACATCTGCTATGTGCTTTTATGCCACTTGCAGACTGTAAAACACGTAGCGGGGATCTATTGAAAAGGAAGCAGTTTTCAAGGTCCAAAATATAACAACAGGTAACAGATGTTTTGGTCAGATGGTTAAATGAAAATATACATTTTGTTACTGGTGTCTGAGACAGCAAATAAGACCAGAATTTATGACTTAAAGAATTTCTTACACAGTAATTTTCTTAAAAAACCTCCTCAGGATACAAAGCAACATTACAAATAAACTCCATATTCCTATCATCAAGTAATTCTATTTTAGGTGTTTGTGAATGTATCCTCAATTTTAATTTGACTGACCCAAGCACTTCCGTCAGATTTCCTGATTTTCTATGTATCCAGCAAACTAATTAAAATTGGGCACTTACAGATGGTTTGTATGATTTTAATATGCATGTTGTGTATTTATAAGCATCTTCTGCTATGTCTAGTACTTCAGTAGGGAAATGGGAACATAGCCTGATTGAATGCTTTTCATATTGCTAGGATATTTTTACTACTTCTTCGTATTAAGCTATGACACTCCTTTTAGCAGTCTGGTAAGACTTCATTTGACCATTCTAATTTAAGCTGCTTGTCTTTAATTGACAAAGCATTTGTAGAAAGCCATGAATGTGTTCTTCAGGGTTCTCTGAAATTTCAGAGAAGCCGGAACCTGAATATTTCACAGCGAGGATGTTGGAGAAAGCAGATGAGTTCCGTTGTTTCTAAGGCACTGTCATGGCTCATGAAGGCCCTCAAAAGGGTAGCCTCAGTACTTTTGGCACTGCTATGGGAGTGCGAAAGGCCACCATGCAGTCTATGAAGTGGCTACTGACTGATGAGATACACTGAGACTTTCCAAATGTCCTGGATCCATGGAAAGCTTGAAGAGTGGTTGCTTCCCACCACGCAGTTTACCAATGATCTGTACTGGTAATCTGTGACTATAAAGGGCAGAAGATCCCAGAACTGAAAGAAAACGTGGATATTCGCATAGCACCATTGCTAATTTATCCCATTACAATTCATGAAATGTGATTCAGTTGCTACAGTATTGCTGCACCTTTAAAACATGAGTCTCTTGCCACATGTTATCCATGTTGCGTTTGCCTATCATTGCTACTTTATTTCAATTGATGCACTCAAGTTCTCCACCCTTGGCAGTGGGGAACCTGATCTCTCTCCAGCTTCCCTACAGTGCATCCCAGAACTCCTCAACTTAAACTATCTTACATGGTCATATCTTCTTTCTTGGAAACAGAATGAGGCAGGTTTTTTTATTATTATTTTTTATTTCAAGATATGCTATTTATTAATCTGAACTGGGTGAGACAAAAATAATTATTTTTTTTTTTAATTCCAATTGGTTTGATTCATGTATTTTAACATGTCAGGTTCCTAAACTGACAGGATACATAGAATTTTCAAAAATAAACATAAGGAATTGCTTATCGGAGCCCTGCAGGTTGATCTCTGTCCTTCCCCATGGTAACACTTTTTCAGCACAGTAGCAGCCAGCAGAGTAGATAATGGGGCACTTCTGAACCTGAAAATTAGATGCTGTCTGCCATGACTAAAAAGAACAATCTCACAGTGGAGGGATATGAAGAAAAGGGAATGAAATTAATTTTTGTTTGTATTAAAAAAAAAAAAAAAGGCAGGTGGAAAAATACAGGAAGCACTAAGAAGAGAGAGGCGTGCATATGAAGTTAGGGAGATCACCAAACAGACCACCCTATGCAATTGTCTGATAAGAGTAACACAGACTTTTTTCACTCATTTAATAGGTACAAAGTTTGTTTGGTTTTATTTATTGGAAATTTTAGTGATTGGCTAAAAGAGACAGAGTCTCTTGTTTTCTTTCATATAATTCCCTACCCAGGTTATCGGGGTATGTAAGAAATTATTTTGTATATATGTTGACGATGGTACTGCAGTGCCTGTATTGCCATTTCCTTTTTACAGTGACAATATTTACGAGTAACAATGTGAAATGAATAGGTGAATTTTTCTAAGCAGACAGCAAAAAAAAGCTTGTGGACAATTATATGATGCAGATGAATTAGAGTTATTTTCTAAAAAAAAAAAAAAAGGCAGATCCAATTTTTTTGACTTCTTTAAATTGTTGTGTGTATGTACCTATTAATGAATCAACTGATATAAGGCAGAGAAGAGAGGAGAAAGATTAAAGCCTATATTTTTTAATGTAAACAGCCCTTTGACTTTTCTATCAATTCAAGGATGTTTTATGCTTATAAAGTAAAAAGATAAATGAACTTCCTCAAAAATTTCTCAGTAGTGGTTGCTGATGCTGGGCAACAATACCCCTTTTCTGATTGACAGCTACAGCACTCTAACTCTGTCTCTTATAATACAAACATCACACTGAATCTTTCACAAATAGATGTAGTCTCCTTCCCTTTATTAGCTTTCTCATCCCATAGAGTGCAGTCAGTATAGGCATCATTCCTGTCCTTTAGAAAGAAGTAGATTAGTCCATTTCCTCATGGGGGTTTGCAAAGTCCTTCAATAGACGTGACTGGAAGAGGAAGAGGCTGAAGATGGTGGCCTAAGGGAATAAACTGCTGACTTGATAAATCTTTGGGTCTTAAGAGGTCATCTCTTGATGTCTGAAAGAAAGATTGACTTACCAGCAAATATGAGCACTAGTCTTTATGGCTTTGTGAGGGTTTTTTTAAGTAACATAGAAAACATTTGTATATGAGATACTTATAAATTTTCTACAACTACAGAAACAGTGTTTTCCTTTCTCAGGTCTTATGAAATTCTCACAGAATTATTTACTCTTTTTTACACTGTGTGCACACTGTCCATGAGATGTGCAGGGAATTTTAATGAGTTTTTACATTAACAAATGCACCTATGAAATACAGCATGGAAAAATCTGAAACCCTGTGAACTTTTGTTACACGTGACACCTCATAGACCCTAAAGAGAGTAAGAGCAATGAACAACACATCGTTAATGAAAATTCTGATTTTTCATATCTGTTGTCCTGAGATGAAGAATCAACTGCAGCTAGGAGCAGATTAAATTTACTTAATTTTCTTTTTCCTTGAGTATTTCATAACTTGTTAAGTTTTATTCTGTCACAGGAAAACCTATGTATTTTTGGCAGGGGATTGTCCACAAACATTTAATTTTTATCACTACTTGCTAGGGTAGATTCTAAAAACTCATAGCCAGGCACTTGGTTATGGAAATCAAGGAGGTGCATCAGGAGTCAAAGGAACAGTCTGTGTTTGAAAACAATTTATTTTATTTTATTTTATTTTTTAATAACTGTATTATGTAGATAGGGGCTGCAGGCAGAGAAGTGTAATCTGCATACCTTCGGAAGTGATTTACGAAGGATTCACTTCCAAGACAGCCAGACCACCCTGTTATGCCACTGTCTGTGGAGGGTTAAGAGTCTGGGTTAGGACACAGAGTTTCAAACAAGGCCCACTTAGTAGATGGCCTGTGCTCATTTTTGGCTGACATGAAATCTATTGGTAGATTATGCTTTCTAGATATCTTTTGTTTCTGTAACTTGCTCTTGGCAAATTTCCTGCTGCTGCTTATTACCCAGAGTCCACAAAAGCACTGGGTACTTCTGGGTGCTTTTGTGAGGGCAGAAGGCTGTCTAGACTGCAGAAGGAGTCTAAAAGTACCTTTGTTACTTGAGGGAAACAGCAAAGTGCTACTCTTCCATGTGATGTGCTCAAACTCTCATAATTTGTTGTTGAGCAGGGAGTTAGATTCCGATGTAAATTTCAGGTGGTTTTTGGAGCTGATCTTGATTTCAGTTTGACACTTGGGGCAAATGCAAATGTTGCACATGTAGACCATAGTTTTCTGGAAGCACAACAAATCTGTGAACAGAATTTGTGACCTACCTCCATTAAAAGATTTTTCTTAATTCCTGATTGTTAGGGTCTTACGTTGTGAAGTGGATTGGTACTTTTAAATAACAGCTGTCAGGACAAGCAGTTGTATACTGTTCTGTTTTGGTTTTTTGAAACATCTCTCTCCTGAGAGGTCTATAATCTAAGTCCAGATTGCTGCTGTCCTCCCTTGACAGGCTGGCAGAGAAGTATTGATCCATCATGGGAGAATGTGATGAAGTGACAACAGCAGGGACTTTTATTTGCTCATCTCAGGAAAAAAAAGTACCAGAAGGCAGTGTTAGCTAATCTCCCATGCTTAAGGAGGAAGATGATGTGCTAAGAAAAATGGGAATAATGTGCTTGATTATCACTTGATTATTGGGCAAGGGTGTGTTGGCATTAAAGTTGCCTTGCTGAGAATAAAACCACGGTAATTTGTTGCAGGCTTATGATCGTACGCAATAGGGTTGAGAGAAGCACTTGGGGCCTACCCCCACAATCAAAACCAACTGCAAAAGACGTGTTCTGTCCAAAGGGTCCACAGAACGTCTTGCCCACCACCTGACAGAGGCCACAAAACATTGCAAACACTTAGGAAAAATGTACACTGTAAAAGAAGGAAAAAAAAAATCACAACTATCAACAGGAAGGTGTTGCTTTTTGTCATAGGAAAAGGTACAGGTTGATATAAAAAGGAAGAGAGTGGAGTGTTCGGGGGCATTAGCAAAAGTCAGCATTGAACAAAAACACTTGCTTCTACAAAACCTTTGGCAGAACACAGATTCATGCCATTTTTTTTAGAAGAAAAGAAGAACAGCAAAATTAATTTGTAATAGGAATGTATATGATTCGCAAGTGCAATCTGTATTTTTTGCTTAATAGTTCATTGTGTTCTGCATATGCTGCCAAAGAAATCAAGCAAGTATAATGTCTCCAAAGAACAAACTGTTAGGTTTAGGAGAGCAGAGGTGCAGGGGGGAAAAAAAAAAATCTATTAGTATTCAGCATTGTATCTGAATGTGTCCATACATATGAAGAGCAATTGTTCTGATGCCTAGACGTTGACTTTCACATTTTATTTTGCACTGTGTTATGCCATGCCATGTTAGGCTCCAGTTCGGTGATGCTCTGCTTATGGCTGAATTGCTGCATTCAGACAGACTGCAGTGAAGTCAGCCAGCTCACAACAAATTCTAAAATTTGGGCAAAAGTGAAGAATATTAAATTGGAGAATAAGCATGATAATGTGTTTATTTTTGCAAAAGTAAATCCACAAAATGTTGCTGGCTGGGGTAGCATAGACTGGGATCAGGACATAAAAGTACACTATGGCACAAGAGCACTGCATGTGCTGCACAGTTTTCTAGATTTTTGTTCTGCTTTCTCTGCAAAAACATTTTTGGCTGTAAAACATCTTGTGCTCTCTTTCCTGGGGAGTACTTCTGAAATGCAACAAGAGATACTTATCACAGCTGGATATTGTTTTGTACACAGAAGTAAAAAAAATCCATTTTATTAGGCAATATAAAGCACCTTAACTATCAGCTGTCACCAAAAAACAATATACCCTCTGTGATATGTTTAATATCTTGTGAAAATTAGGGAAGTTTTGTGACTTTGTTCTGCTTAATCCCAGTTAAGTCCCTTAACTATTGATTATACCTTATTTGTAGGCTAGTTGCCATCTCCATGACTCTAGTATTTCAGTTGCTGGTCTTCACTGAGCATTCTCTGATTTTTTAAGAAAATTGAACTAAGCTGTTGTTCATATAGGGGCACAGCAAAGAAAGAGGAGAAAGGCAAGTAGGTAATTCTCCAGAAACACTCTTGACTAGTCACCTCAGCTTTGTACCTCTGAAACTTATTCTCCATATCTAACATTTCTCAGCTGTGGTATAATATTTTTTTTTTTGGTAATAGAGTAGCTGTGCCATAAAAATGGGTCAGAAAGATTGCATTAGGTAGATACATAAAATGGCACACTAGGAATATTCTCAAATTGAAGAATATAATTTGAAAATTATAGTCTGAATTAAACAAAGCATGATTAGTCATCCACTTGCCTACTGACCTTTTAATGACTGTGCTGCTAGCTATCAGTGTGGAGAGTCACTCCCTTCCTTGCAGCCTCTGACTTTGACAAGAAAATGTTTTCCTTGTTGGCAGCATGGATGCTTTTAATTGACACACACAGGGGAGAGAAAAAAAAAAAAAGAAAGAAAAAAAAAGAGAGAAAAGGAATCGTAAAAATGTGGTAACAACAAAGCAAATAGTAGTGTCTATATCAGAGTAATAGTAGTGTCTAATAATTCTAGTTACTAATTTCCTAACATAGATTTACACTAAAGAGTAAGTGGTAAATCCTAACATATCCACCAACGGTTTTTAGTTAGTATGATTTATGACACACTACAAAAAATGAGAAGCCATAAAGAAGTTCTTTTTTAAAAATCCTAATCTTTGCTTAGTTCTCTGGATAGCGGGAAAGTATAATGTCAGCTTAAAAAAGCCTGAAACAAGAAGTGAGAAAGGGATGAAAAATAGTAGCAGTATTCAGCATCCTCAATTGAAGAATGGTTTTGTATATGACTGTTTTACATCCTGTATTTGAAAGGTAAGGGAGTTTAATTCTGTTCCTTCTGTGGAAAGCGTATGAAGAATATATTTTAAGGGAGACCTTTAGGAAGCTCCATTTTAATGCTGTTAAAACTTTAAGTTTGTATGAAACAGCCTGGAATGTTGATCTTGAAATTTGCTTTAGGAAAGTGCAGCATTTTCTGAGAAAACTAGCCTCAAAGTAGGAAGAAATTGATTCTGTAATGATGCCCTTTTACAACTACTTTGTTTCTGTTATACTAAATGGTTGATGTAGATACAATCATTCAATCTGATGTTGTTGCAGCAGAATGAAAATTGATCAATATATCATTATTGATCAGTTTCTTTCTGATTGGCTTAGCAAATCTGTGTGTTATTTCTAGCCTCACACAGCCAATCTAGCCTATCCAGAGTTAATCTAAATAAATGTTTGTGTCTACTAACACACAAGGTCGCAAAACAAGTAGATTATATAAAAACGAGCTGAACAGTAACATAATTGCATGTATACATATATCATAGCATTTAATATGTGCCTAAAATTAGGCATGAAATTAAAATCACACTTAAATCTAGACATTAAATAAAAGTACTTTGCTTAGTCACAGTCATAGTAGTCCAATAAGCTCTCTGTTCAGCTTAATTTATGCAAAGCCTTTAAAAATTATAGTTTCTAGGAACCATACACTATTACTCTGAGTATTTCAGTATTTTCCAATTGAATTCATGTTGATGCTTTATTAATAAAGCTCTTAAAATAGATTGAAATATTTTACAGCATTATAAAAAGGCATGTTGCAACCAGTGCATTTAGCACAATCCAATGAAATAATATTAGATCCATGCTTTTACCTACTTTGTATGTATTCTTTACATACTTTGTGAGTCACGTTCAATAAATGTTTATGATTTTGTGACTGCATACTTGGTTACCTCAGGAGACTTATTTGGCTCCTGTACATGAAGTAGTCTGTTTTGTTGGTTCAACCCCCCCCCCCCCCCCGCCAAGTTTAGTAAAATGATTTTTAATACCCAGTTAATCAAGATGCTAACCAGCAAACGGTTCATCAAAAAGTTCATCAGTGCAGAGTGCTTTTAACATCCAATTCCAAATCTCCAGTGGATAACGTGCTGAAAATCTAGTTATTTTATCAATTGCATGTCTGTCTTGGCCTGGTTTCTGTGTGGAATGACATCTGATTAAGAAATTGTGTCACAGCACATCTCTTTTTCTCTTTGGTTCTTTTTAGCATATACCCAGGGGTATAGAAATGCATGGGAGGAAGGGTCAGGTAACATTTGTGTAGCTCAACCTGAGAGGTCAGATTACGCTTCCACTACTCAGGTATCATGTGTTTGAACTAATGTAATTACAACATTATCCCATTGTATCAACAAAAAGAGGTGTCTGAAGCTGATTATCTTGCTGCTCCATTGTTATCCTCCTTCATCTCATGTACTTTTCCTCAGTAAAAGGTTTTAAAGAGAAATAAATGTATTATCAAATTTTTACTTGCATACATCTTAGATTTTAGCCAGTGTATGCTGATTTTACGTTAGAAATTATTTCAGAATAAGAATGGAGAATTAAAGACCGTACCCTAAGGAATGATCCATTTGGCTTCAGGCACAGCTGAGAATTGTTCTCTGTAAAGAAGGTTATAGCAAAACCAGATTCTTTCAGCCAATGCCAAAAAGCAATTCACAGCCACTTTGTTAGTGCTTGGTCTCTTGGACACAGACATCATAACCTGCTGAGACACTCCAGTCATTCTCCTTTAAGAAAGGCCAATGAAAGCCAAGGTTATGCTTCAATATATGCACCAGGAACTTCCCAACCCCCGGTTTCCTCAGTCAGATGGATAACTGCTCTTGCAAACCTGACGGCCTGATTCACACACATTTTTCAAAGAGGGGAGATGAAATCATTGAATCTATCAGTGTTCAATAGTCAATATTAAAAAATTGTACATGATAAGCAGCATTGCCAAGGAGCAGACAAAGGTACTGTTTCCCTTGAGGACTGATTCCTCTCCTAGATTCTTCTTTGTCTCCAAATCATCCCAACAGCGTTTCACCTCATCTTCCTGCTAATGAGTGTTTCTTTAGCCTATTCATTGACTCATTTTATAGCACATAAAGTGATTTTAATTTCTTATGAGTGGTCTGCCTTCTGACACCAGATGTTGTCCCAGGTTGAGGACCTTTGTAGCCCTTGTTGGCTTGTGCAAATGTGGCCAGATGTTACCTGAAGCCACTTCCATCTTTTCAGTATATATGTTCATGAGATGAGAGAACTTGCCCAATATTACTTTTTCTCCTGCTAGTTCATCATCATGTGTTCGGAGAGGGGTAAAATACATTGTCCTACCCCCTATTTAGGCTATGGATTTTCTGGACTCTGTCAAATTAAACTCTGTCTTGACTAGTCTGGGTGGGTTCAGTAAGGTACATCCTCTACAGCCTCTTTTCTAGCAGAGTTGAGGGCTAAGATTTAAACTCTGAACAGTCAGCCTGGCCAAATAGTGCTGGGAAGAGAAGAAAAATTTTCATAGTAAGTGAACACCTACCTCCTTGTTAACATAAAATCTCCCTTCCTCTCACTCTCTCTCTTTTAAATTTAGGGTTCCATGTGCTACTGTGAGTGACAAGAATAAAAGAGAATAAAACTCACTGTAAATCAGGTTGATTATACCATAAAATATGGTTAGAGAAAACCTAGCTAGGAGGAAAGGGAGGTGCATCTTTAAGAAAATATTCCAGCTAGTTGAATAAAGGTAAATCTCAGGAAATTATGAAGAGCCTGGGATACATCTGTGCTTTGTGAACTAACAAAAATGACAGTCAGCCTGTGCCCAGCTATTGTCTGCTTATTACTGGGCCTGAGGGTAAAAAGAGGTTGCAACTTTCTAATCTTATATTTCCAGTCTCAAGAATTCAGAAGTCAGGACTTGAGCAGTATAGCCTAATGAGACTGCTCTGAAAGCTCAAATTATTCTTAAGATGGATTTTGTTGCTTTTTGATTTTCTTTCTGGCTCCTGAGCTTTTAGGGTCTATCTAACTCATTTTTACAAAAGGAAAAGCATTTAAAACAAAATCCAAGACTTTTGCGAATTACAACATACAAACTTGTGAATCTTCATAAATAGTATAAAAAACCCCTGTGAGATTCATAGTAAAACCAGAGAAGATTCTTCATTATCCTTTATATACAGTTGTGAGGAAGACACGTCAGCCATAATAAAAACAAAAAGATGACCAGGTGAATTTAGAGCTAAACAGCTTTTTGCCAACAAAGTAGAATTGAGAATTCCCCAAGGGACCATTGAGAACACAACTGGCCACCAGCTTCTAGGCACCAGTATGTTGGAGGTCATGACAGTTTCCCATGCAGTATTTATTACCTTCTTTGCTCATGCAAAGTGTCTGCTGAAATCACTAAGAGCCTTAAGCATGAATTGTGGGATTGATATCTGTTATAATTGTCATATACGATAAGCTAGTCGTGTTTTATATTGGACCATCTCTCTGAAGAAATACATTCTTGGACATTCCCAGTTACTGCCTGAGAGCTGCGTAATTTTATCTATTTCTTCTGTCTTACCGCTTCTTCTTCAGCAGCTGTTCCTTACCATGTGTAAAAGGCCAGGTGAAACAGCAACAACGGAACTGTGAAACGTGTACCTTTTTAAAGGGCTATAGCTGGAGGCAGCTGGTCCCTGTCAGTTGCTCCCATATACAGGGAACTTCCTTGGTGCAGGCTGTCTTGCAAAATGACACAACTCTGTTGTGAGCTGTTGTTTAAATTGCAATTTACAGAAGCGATGATTAATCAGAATAAAGTAGAAGTAATGGAGCTAAAGTAGCCAGGGAGCTGGGTTGGATTCAGACTGGGTGATTTTGCTTGCCACCAGGCGTTGCTACAGGTGTCTAATCAGCGACAACAATAATGCTGAGAGATAATGTGGGGCTTCCCTGGGAGCAGGGGGAGGAAGCCTTCCAGCCTCAACATTTTGCAGTAGGAAATACTAGGTACTAGGCATGATCAGACCTGTAGCACAGCATCTTCTTTGTAATTGTCACTTTAGTAAAAATAAAGTCTTTTCCTTAGAAAATACAGAACAGGGCTATTTTATATAGTAATCAGTAATGAATAATTTTATGTTGAATTCAAGACCAGTTCTTCTCCAACTTGTATTGTCGTAGCTACTCCAGCAAGGTGGAATTCACTTGTTTAAAGATGTGATGTTACAGTGAGAGTTATGTGAGTAATGGATTTCTAATGTGATGACTGAAGAGCAAAAATTGTCAGGAAAAAAGTAATTTTAAGTTGAATGAAAAAAAAAAAATCTATCTTCCTGCTTCCACTTTGGGTCAGATGAAACTTTGGAGTTTGAGATTGTTTATACAAAATTTTGCTAAATTTGATTTCAGTATATGAAATTAATTTCTTTCCTACATAGCTAAAATATTTTGATTTTTGTATTGATTTTCTTTTTTTATTTTTGCAAAAGCTGCTTTCTAAATTAACCCTTATTTGTGTGTTAATTGTTTTTACTTAAATTTCAAATGAGAACTAAAACACCTCCTAAATTTCAGCTAGATGTTAATTTTTAATTGCACAAATTCAAATTACTCTGAATCTGGGTGAAGCTGAGCAGATTGTGGAAGCTTGTCAACCACATCCTAAAAGGATTCTACAGAGTTTGGAAGTAGGTAGTGAATATAAGAAGTTCATACTAGAAACCCACTTAAATGTATGTGTGTCTATGCGTCTCTTTCCCCGAGTGCCCAGACTGAACAAGATATTATCACTGAAGCAATGCAAATCCATGAATACACATCCATCACAGCAAACGCTGGAAATAACTGCTGAAATCCAGCTCACAATCTGGCTTTTTTTTCATTTATTCCCTAAATGAATTTGTAAATCGATGTTTAGCTAATAACCCATCATTACATCTACAAGCTTATCATTTCAGTTTGTAAATGCTGTTTCATGATAAATAAAGCTATTTTTTTCCGATATTATAACAGCGTAGTAGAATAGCCATTTACTCAGTAGCATTCGGCAGAAATAGAATTCTACAGTTTTTGCAATATATTTTTTAATGCATGTTTTCTTGAAATCCTTACTCCTGATGGTGAAAGCTGACTTACAGCAGAAAAACTCATCCTCTTCAGGATTATTGTCAATAAACGTGAAGATGTAATTTGAGTGATAATGAAAGAACATTTTATTGAAAATCTCCAGAGAGTCTGTTTCACAAGATATAATTGGAGAGGGGCTAAGAGTCTCCTGCAACAATTTCCAAATTAAGCATCTCAACCATCAAGATGTGTATATTTTAAAACTGTCTAGGGAAAAAAAAGTAATATAATCAATAACAATATAAGATTAGAATACAGCTATGCTGAAATGGGGACATGGAGGGGCCTGGAGAAGAAGTCTAAATTTGATGCAATTTGTACATTGAAATGTTGTTCCTCAATGTATTCTTACCCTTCCTTTTCATCTATACCTTTGAAACTGCTGGGACAGATCATGTGTTGCAAATTGTGCAGCTGCACTGACTAGCTTGGTTTACAGAGATAGGAGACACTGCAATTTTTATTTTTTTAGGGTTTCTTTAGATAAATAAAGCTCCAAACAGTTTGTTGGTAGAGTGTGAGCTTTGCTTTCTGACACTTCTGTTTCAGGGCATACTGGGAACCCCCCAAGTCCCCCTCCCTCTTCTGTGGCTCTAAAATCACATCTGGAAATCAAAATGTATGTTTGGAAAAACTACCATACCTTGCCAGTGTATTTTCAAAGAGTTTATGATACCAGAGTTGCAAGATTTTCTTTGGTTGTATGTTTGTTTCCTGGTAGCATTTAATTCCTTAACATTTTAGGCCTAAATGATTTGAGACTTATTTGTTTCAGAGGTGGCCTCATTTCCTTCTTGATTAGTGCTTTGGTCACAAAAGCTGAAGCTGGAGCTCATCATTAAAGAAGACAACAGATTACTGGCTCTTCACGGCAGGGGAATTTTGTGGATGGAATCTGCTTTTCTCTCTGGCCCAAAATAATTCAAATCAATTCACCCTTAGTCCCATTCCTTTCTTTTACTCTAAGCTTTTGTGAAGGAGTAGAAAGAATGGTATTTGAGAGTAAAGGACTCATTTGAATGCCATTTAACAGTTGATTTGTCATCTTTTTTTTGGTGCTGATGAAAAGCTCTTGTTTATTTTAAAAAATCATTTCAAAGGTACTGAGAGATGTTTTTTATCCAGTATCTGAATTTAATATATTAATAATAATTAAATTTTGTATTTTATGCTTGATCTTTACTTTACAAAAACAGTGTTCCTTAAAAATCTTCCTCTACTATAGATTGAAAATAAATGAATACTCACATTTCAAGCTTAGTGCAATTTAGAAACATCAGCAACTTTCTAAATGCTGAGAAGAATATTGTATTATTTTTCTTGGATACACAAACCAGATTTTCTATAGTTAGAAATGTGTTCTGTTAGAACATGAATTACCTATGATTTTCTTTTGGGTCGATTAGTATCATTAGCAGGGCCACTGTTTCCATAATTTTAAAAGGGTGCAAGAACCAGTGAGGAACAGTTTGCCTGTGCGCTACAAAAATAATTTTTGTACTCATGCAATTTTCTTTCTCATGGCTTTCCTGCTCCCCTCTGTCCTGTTATATTTTTTTCTAAAAAAAAAATTTAAAATATTTTCTTCTGGTTTCAGATATACTATCTTTGGGGTTCTGGGCTTAAAATAAATATTTTACCTGTAAGTACAAACTTTCCTGTAAGCAAAAAAAACCCATTCTAAATTATTGTAGCTGATAACATGGGAAGGATTTTGGTGTGCATTGTTACAAAATAGGCTTACAATCTCCTTTGCTTCAAAGACTGAAAACACAGAAAATTATTTGTTTTAAAAACCTTCAATCAGTTTCTTACCATATGAAACTTGTCTGTCTTTTCTTCATTCTGCTTACCTATAGAAGGAGGTGAGTGGTTAAAACTGATATTCCTAAATTGTACTAGGACAACCTGAGCACTAAATCCAAATGTAATGGTGGTGATATTTCTGAATTTTTGTTCAGACACTGAGAAATACTTTATAGCATAGGTGTTTGACACTTAACAGCTTGAGAACCCCTCTGCTGCTGAGCAAAGCTGCACGAAATACACACGGTCCTAATAACCTCACTTCATGCTGCCATTTTTACATAATACGTAAAGCCACCCTTGTGAATTTCCATAAGAAATTGTTTTTCTTAGTTGCCTTTTTAGAGTTATTTAGTCATGAGTCATATAGAAGAAATTTTTCTTTCCTTTGTGGATTCCCAGCAGTGCCTTGTAGTTACAGGTTGGTGGCCGAGCTGTCGGGCATCCCTCCAGTAACCTTTGCAAGCATCACGTTAGGGCAGTTCATTTTAATCTTATCTATTATATGGTGTTATGTTATTCTTGTAATGCCATTCACTATTGAAAATGTATGCATGGCATGAAGTTGTGCATTTCATTTAGCACTGGCGGGGGGGAGTTGTTGTTGGATTTTTTTCTCTTTTTTTCTTTTTTAACCAAAATGTTTAATGACTATGGAATATTAACATTGGCATAAAAATAACCAAAAGCACTTTGCCAGCTGGGAAGCTGGATGGAGAATTAGTGTGTGTTGGCTTGATGAAATAGTGAAAAGTTGACTGGACAGACCATCTGAGTTAATGGGAAAAGAAGGATAATGCAAAAATATGGATTGTAAAGGACACCACTGTAGCGAGACATACAATATTAGCCAAATACTTCAAACAGAGCCTGCTTGGCTTCAGCAGGGCTTGTTCACTTTAGCGCACCCCTGATCTTACTAGACCTTAACTGGTTCTGTAATGAGCCACAATCCAGATAAATCAACTGCAGATTACTTGGCAGTGATTGTAATTTGAGAATCATTGGTTTAAATCCTTATAAAATGGAAAATGTTACATTAATGTGAAACATCAATGACCAAAGTTTAGTATGGGGAGAAAGGAAAGGAAGAAAAAAATTGTACTTGTCTTATCATTTCCCTTACATATGCCATGCTAAACCGTATCTGGAAGTGTCTGAACGTCCTTCCTATTCTGTTGTGACAGATATGTGAAAACTGACAAATATAAAAGTAATGGTGGTGTTTCTACAAAGAGTTTATTTTTTAACAGGGCCAAGTTTCAGCAAAATGCTAGGTAATATGGGAGAGTTTTTGTTTTTCTTTTGGTTCAAAATGTTAAGTTATTCTGGAACAAAATGATCGGTCATATATTGTGCTCTGAAAGCACACAAATGCTCGCCTACATGAGCTGCTAAATGGAGAATTGACAGACATGACCCTGACAAAGCTTCATACATGAGAAAATTCTGGAATAATAATACTACTCTTTAGAGGGGTAACATCCTCCATGATTCAGTCTTCCTACATTATACACAGATGATCTGTGCACCCTTTGCGTCTTAAGATACTTAAATCTAAGAGCTGCTCACTGTTTTCCTCTCCTGCTTTGTGGAAAAGAATGAATAAGGGTATCCTAGACCTCCACAGCCCATTTTTATAAGGTAGATATCATAGATAGGCATGTATTTTATACCAGTAGGTGTACGACAGGACTGCTAAAGCTGAGTGGCCAGCACAGCTGAAGGAATTTACAATGTTATTTTCCTATTAAGATATAAACCAGAAACATGTTATGGGAGAAAGCTGTGATTGAGGCAGCCATATCAAGTTCTCCTACCTTTGCATATACACATACATTTTTATACACACACACACATATATTCATATGGTTTAGGCATGAAGCTGTGTGACAAGTAACCGTCATCACAGAGAAAGATCCATTATGATCTTAACTAACTTTTCTTTTTGACAATTGATTTTTTTTTTTCAGAATAGTTGGATTGCATGAAAAATGCTTTGCTGTTTGCTTCTATAGTATGCCCATCACCATAGCATAAGAGCACTTGCTGAAATGAGTGAATGAACGCATTTTGAATTTTTGTCATTTCAGAGGGAATGCTTAAATCGTGTCACCAGGTACATGAACTAGCTGTCCAGTTTCCTCAGGCTTTCCATGAACGGGAAAAAGTAAGTCAAAGTCTTCTCTGAATTGTCCTGCAGAGGAAGTTGTGGATTGGGTTTTTTTCCCCTCTTTTGATTAGGATTTTATGGAGACTAAATAATTGATGCAGTAAGCTGAAAACATAACTAATAGTCATGGGAAGATTACCCCTTTTTTCATCCCCTCCACTGAAGAATTCCTCTGTAAGGTCAAATAACCTTTTAAATGTTTGGTTTATTTTCATATCTTATTCTTTCACCACCACCATCCCCCCCCCCGGTTCTTTCATTGTTAATTTCTTCAAATATTTAAATATTTGACTTATCTTCTGAATGCCAGTATTTATTACTACAGAGACACTTTATTTCCCTGCTATCCCACTCCTTACTTGGTCACAAAGCTCTTCAGCACAGTGAGACATTGCTGGGACATTGTGACAGACTATACCATGAGGAGGTAGGGAAAATCTCAACTCCTAAGTAAGCATGTTATGATTGACAAAAGAAACACAGAAAGAACTTTAAACTGAAATAAACCAAAAAAATCCAAACTTGAATGGGGTAGAAGAAAGACGAGATGCAATTGCTATAGCTTTTTATTTCCGTGTAAATTTCAGTGATCAGTGGTACTGTTCAAAAGACATCATTGCGGGGTTTTTTTCTGTTTTCCCACAAGAAATGATTGATAAATAAGTTGAAGATGTTCTCAGAATGAAATGTCATTGCCACTCTTCTTTTAATTATTACAAACTGATACCATTATGCAATAAAGTGCTTCCACATTGTATAGTGAATATTTTCTCTCTTAAGAGTCTCTCTGAGAGATGTGGCAAGTAAGGTCAGATGCCTCTTAACGGAAATAGAAATGAAAAGCACTACCTCATTGATTTCTTCTCCACTTCCAAAAATGAGATCGTTTTTTCCCTCTCTGCCTCATCATGATGATTCCACATAAGCACCTCCATAATAACAGACTAGTATGGAGAGCTATAATGCTTCATTTCAGTGATATTCTAGAAGAAGTTTATCATAGATTCAATTCGCTGCCATGAGACTGTGGCTACAGTTGCTAAGAGGAGCTCTCAATGAAAGAATTGATCTATGCATGGAAGACAGTGAACCAAATTCATCTCTGCTGTAAATCATCCAACTTTATTGGAACTGCCTTAGAAAAAAAATTTGTCCCACTCCATTTATCTGTCACTCTACAGAAGGATGCCTTTCATAAAAGTTATTTTCCTCTTTGTTGCTCTGCTACTTACATATTTCAGTCTCTGAGTAGCAAAAGTGAATGATAAAGATGAAGATGAATATTTGGCACCCTACTTCTTTTACAAAGAATTTCTTATGCGAAGAAATATAACTCTGAACCTTTCACTCTAATTGACTTGTGAGACAAAGTATAAGCTTTCCTGCAGAGACTGTAAGCTAAGGGACGAAAAGGAAAACTTTACAAGAATATTAGTTTAGGAAAGTGCTTCCACCAATTTAATAGAAACTATGTTTACATAGTAGTTCTGTTATTCAAGTTGCCAAAGTGTTCACAAGTAACTGTTCCTCACAACATCACTGTCAATGAGGAAAAGTTATTGTTCCCATACTCGTGATACGTGAACAGATTTAATGAACACTACAAACTGAGATAGACAGCTAATCATCTGCTGAAAGGGTAGCTCTCTGATTTAAAGTAAAAATTACATCCTACTAAAAAGAGAAGTCTTTTTGCCAATAGATCAGAGGCATTTCTCGAATTATGTTTCTGATAATTCACTGACCATCTTGGAAAGGCCAAGTTATAAGAGGATTTTTCATTCCTTACCCAAACCAAGTTAGCTAGGAGCTAAACTTGCAGAGCAGTATTTGGTGGAGAGTAAGAAAAAGGTAACTGGTTGCTTTTTACTGTGTTCTTAATAGTAACACTGAAAAATAGCACGGACAGAGAGGCCAGGACTGTGCTGAAGTGTAAGACAAAGTGCTAAAAATCAAATTACCCCTTCAGAAGTCTTAATATAAGTCTATCACATTTTGACATATCATAAAATTGTGTGCATCTCTAAACTGAGCCTCCTTGTATTGATTATAAATACTTATTTTGCATAAGAAAGTCTAAAAATTCAGAACTGGGGTTGTGTTGCCTTGTTCCCTAAACTAATGGCAGTTAAGAACATTTTATTCACTTTGAAGTTCTACCTTTACATACTAATCCCCTCTGATACACAATTTTATACTTACAGAAATCTATAAGTCATGAAGCACTTAAAAACTGTCAGAATAAAATAAAAAGATAGCAAGTGGCATTTAAAATATACTTATTGCTTGCATGCTATGTAAGGTGAAAGTTTAATTAGTATTGTGTGGTCTGGATTAGTGATATATTGACAGCACACTGATTACATACTGAGAAAGCTCTCTCAGTTTTGCTTCAGCATCCAGCCAGCCTGACTCCTGCTTATTGCATAGCATAAAGCACAAATCCATTCATTAGCAATATTTCAATCTGACATTTTCTGTTCTAATGGATTGAACCTATCCTATTGTTTAAAAAACACAGAATTTAAAATTAACAGCCTAAATCAGCAATTAGATTTTCAACTGCAGTTAATAATCTCTAATGTCCAGATAAGATGTCCTTTTTCTTCCCCTTCCCTCTGTCATGGTGTGTATTTTATCCTGTAGAGGGTGCAGTACACAAGAGTTTAGGTATGTATTCAAGGAAAAAGTGGACATTACATCTGAGAAATCTGTGTGGGCTGTTATATAATCAAATGTGATTGATATGGCAGTGACCTTTTTCATGTACAGCTCTGGTACTAAACACGTTTGCTCTTTCTGTGAATCTGAATTCGGTTAAAGCCGCACCAGCTGCCAGAAAAGCTACTGGAAAATCTATTACACAGGAGATGAAGGTGAAGGAACTAGGACCACATAAGGCAAAGTCTTTGTGAATAAGCTCACCTTAAGGTGAATAACTCCAAGTTAAATGGGACTTTCTGGCTATTTTATGTAAAATATGTATTAAAATGCTTTGCTGAAACATAGCCTATATTGCTTGCTTCTTGTGAAGGTAGGGTCTACTGAAGACATAAAAATCTGATCTGGCGTTGGAGTTTCAGATGATCATGTGATTCATAAATGTGTTTCTCTATTTTTGACTCCAAGTTAAAAAAAAAAAAGAAAATGCCATATAAGTTAAAATAATCAGAGAAACTTTGAGTTCTATGACAAGTGAACTCTGTCCTGCAAGCTTAAGAGAATAGAGGCAGTTATTCCACCTTTAGAAGGTCTGAATCATTGTATCATCCAGCTGGAGAGCAAAAGAAATATAGGAAATTTGGCTGAGGTGAACATGATGCCATCTAAATGACAATATATACTTTAGCTAAAGAAATAGTTTCATCCAAAACCCTCTCAGGACAATTAGAAATCTCATGGTGATTAAAATAAACTTTAGATCAGACCATGTCTGTGACTTGTTTTTATATGATAAGAGAAAATGTAAACAGTCCTACTGCAAATACTTTAACTGGTAGTAGTGCAGAAGTGACAGAAGTGATTAAAAAGAAAATTCTAGTACCATAATGTTTGCTGGAATACTTAGTGGTGTTTTAGTGCTCTATCAAAGAGTGAACATATCGCATCAGCTCATCCAAGGTATCATTGGATGAGTGGGGTGGAATATATTGAAATGTTGATCATGTCACACATTAGCGAGCTGTGTATTGACAAGGAGCTTCCATACTCAAGGTGTTGATTTTGATTTCTTGTTAAGCTCTCTCAGTGATTTGTGACTAATCTATATCTAATTTAAAGCATTCAATAGAATCTCCCACATCTCTATTTTAAAGGCCCTCTTCTTTGATAGAAATTTTTCTGAACTTTATTACCCCCTGATTACAGTTAAACATTGTGCATAAGCCTTGAGAGAGCTTGTATAATGACTCATAATTAGTTTGATAGCCAGTTCTATTAGACAATCCACAGAATTTTCTTCCCCACCTATTAGTTTGATGATCTGTGACCGCTTCCTGAGAATTACAACATGAGATATTGCAAAAAACACATTAAGATGAAATTGAATAATGTTATTTACTTAATTGTTTAAGTGTCGGCATCATGTTCTCAGCAGAAGCCTGACCCTTGGCTGCCTGTTCTGTTCAATGTAGTGCTTGCCTCACCTTGGGAGTGTGGTACCAATTTTAGCAGTTCTGTTTTCCTCATTATTGAATGTGACTTTGATTAATGTGAATGGTATTGGCCAGCACACAGGAGCACTCAGTATTTCTTTGAAAAGCTGAAAATTTACCCCTAAAATCTTATACAAGCTTTTGTTTCTTAAAAAATTAAAAACTGGCATTTAAAGCAGACTTTTTCCACACACAAGGCCAAAGGTTATATAAACCATCATTAAATGGAAAAAATAATACCTACAGCAATAACAAAAAAGGTTGAGAGGTAGTTCATAAGCTTTTTCCAACAATTCTTGGCCAGATGAGGAAAATATGTGAAAGAGAACAAGTAGCTTCCCCCCCCTCCCCCCCATTTGGAATAAAGATATGCATGGCAGAAATAAGGGAAAAATGTGGAAATTAAATAACTGTGGCCCCTAATGCTTAATGGCATGGACACTTTGATCACTATGTGAAGGTCTGGGAGAGCCTTGATTCAGAGTACATATCTGAATTTATATTCAGATGGTGAATCTGTCCATTCAGCACTATGCAGGTTGCAAAAATGTGGGTGAGAGCAAGGGCTTGGGATTCCTTACTCTCTCACTTCCACCTGCTGAGAACTACCAGATCAGAGTCTCTCTTCCCCCAGTGAATAATAATTGTTTTATACAAAGTGAAACAGATTCACAGAGGAACACTGGCAGAGACCTGTCTGCTGGTTGGCATGCACTTCTGCGAGGGAGCCTCAAGTCTCTCCTCCTTAATAGAAAAGGGAAGAAAGAAATCAAAGCAGTCCCTTGAATCTCTAAGCTTGAATGTCTTTTTCTTTTTTGTTTTGTTTTGCTTTGACCATGTGGCCTGATAAGGAATTGGTTTGGAAGCAAACCTTTATGGCTTGCTGAGGCTTAGGCTTAAAAACAGTACCATGACTTACCTAAGCAAATGTTAAGTAACAAAAACATTGGATGCTTAAACGACTTAATACTGACTTCTCCAAGGTAGAGCTATAGATGGATTACAATTTAAGCACATACACTTTATAGTTAGGCAGCTGTAGGCAGCAATCTCTGCAAATCTTACACAGAGCATCTCTGAGCAAATTATGATATACTAGATCTTGATGATTTTTGAACGGAAGGATACAGAAGGTGGATTGCTTCATACTTGCAAAGCCAAGACAGAAAAACTTATCTCAAAACATTACTACCCATTATGTTCCTGAGAAGTAAAACAATGAAAAAAAACCAAACCCCACCATCCATTGCCATTTATGCATAGCTTTTTCTTCATTTAAAAATACCTTAACTATTCATATAGAGTGGTGGTTTTAATAAGGTACTAGAATACTGACTAGAGTAAAGCAAAATATTTGTTAAAATGGTAATTAATTCATTTGAGAAAAGGAAAAAAAGAACCACAACCAAGCAGCAAATATCTCTTAGGAGTATGTTCAGTATTTCTGTGTATGACTCGCGACAAGAGCACTCATAGGAATTTGCAGAGGAAGCTTTGAAGCCCTGTGTTGCAGGTGACATTTCCACAGGGGGGACTGCCAGTTCCTGCTGGAGAAGTGAGCATATATGAGAATCAGCTCTATAATACTCTTAATAGCAGTCTTAAAATAACTGTGTGCAATATTTTTCATAATGTATTTTGCAAACTGTTGCCAAAAGTAAGCAGAGCTTTTTTCTTTTGCTGAATAAAATTACATACTTTATTTACATAATTATTGTATATAGTTTCCCGTATTGTTTCATGAGTAAAGATTTTTAACATAAATACCCGTGATGCCTTAGAGAAGGTAACACTCATTTCTGTGTAGAGAGGAAGCAGAGAGCTCCCAAACTCTGCAAAGAGCATATTAAATGTTGCAGTTAAACCCATTCGATGCAAAGAAATAAGGGGAAGACAATTAATTCAGCAATTTCCTATACCACTGTATTGTCTTCTTTCTTCTAGTGTTTCCTTCCACTTACCGATCTACTGGGTAAGCAGTTGCCCATGGGGTTAAAAAAAAAAAAGGTAAACAAAAGGAAAAATAAAATGATTTTACACTTTGGACAAGCAGTGATTTCAGTACTCCTAGGCCATAGAAGTTGCTTAATTCTAAACCACAAAGTCTCAGGGGTATATCTCTTGGTGCAAAACATGTAAAGAATCATCACAAGGCAAAGATTTAGTATTACAGACATGCAAGGGGACCTGCCACCATCCAGGAGACCCACTGTCCTTCGCTCCCAGTGCCTACTGCTATGAGGCCTTCTCCTTTCTTAAGGTTTGTCCAGGCACATGAACGCTGACTTTCTTGTCCCAGGAGTCAGTGCCTTCTGTGAAAGTGCTGATGTCCTCTGATAACCAAAGCCAGTTCGCCCACCTTCAGGCACATCAAGGAGATAGTCCTTGCTGTCTAGCCGGACTGTGTCCTGAGCACTGTGTGGCTCCAGTGAGGGGAACTGCTGGGAGTGTAAGAACATCAGGGTATATAATGGTTTTATTCTCACAAAGTGTGAAAGCAGAAGATACCAGGAGAAATAAGGTTGTGTATCCTCTTCTGGATCTAGGTGTGTCAGCTAAAGATTGGCTGCACATAGTGGTTCTGAATTTTCAGAAAGTGCTACTATTCTCCACAGCTCTGACATTTATACGACAGCTTCATAATTGAATTCAAAGTCAGGCCGATTAGGCCATGTCTGGTTTTGCCAGTGTTTTAACCTAACCCCATTGTTCTATCTGAAGGGAGAGGTAAGACACTCCATTCTCTTAGCAGGTATGTAGAGTTGGGTATCTTATGCATAGCCACCCATGCAAAAATCCTTCAGTTTACTATCCTCTTCGCAGAGGATGCTGTTGGCAAAAAAGCAGACCAGTCTATAATTTAAAATATAACATTGTGTAGACAGTTTGGCAGAGGAATTGCATTGAGGAGTGTGTCATGAGGCAGAGCACAGCATAGGTTTGCCATTTAATTTGGTCTCCTAGTACACGTCATCCTTTGCCACCTACAAATTTATTTGCCTAGGCATAAAAAGAAAAAAAAGAATTTCTCAATTTTTTCAGGATTTCTAGGTGCCATGTGGCCCTGTTGCAGCTGAGCTGCCTGATGCATGGAATTTCTCCTCTGCTGAGATGCAGAAGTCCTGGACAAAAGGCTTCTGCCTTCTGCATGCCTCAGACTTACTATTCACAAGCTGCACAACTACGTTGTGTATCCATCCATCCACATAACTATCTGAAATTTCACAGATAGACGTACAAAAGTTGAAACTTTGACTGTACTCCGGGAAGCTAGAATATTACAAAGATTTTCCTTAATATATATCTGGTATAAAAAAATAAGAGGGGTTGTTGTAATATATTTTCTTTCTCTAAGAATTGTATTAGCAAAGAGTGAGGTTGCTGGTATCTCCCTTGGTATTCTCCCTGTTTTGTAGCATGTTCATGGCATTGTGATGAGCGTGTGTTTTGTCGATCATCTGGGGAATTGTGAGAGACAGAGTGGCTGAGACGTTTGGGAACTAGAAAATTTCAAATGCTAACAAGAATGGATTATGCAGTAACTGCAGAGATTTAACCATTTCACTTCTTTTTCACCAGTCACCTTCCTCCTCCCCTCCATCTCTCTACAAACAGATGCTTATAAAAATGGAAGTAGGTTTTGCTGCTTTGCATGGCTTTGCTCGGATTTTACTGACAGATAGAGAGCATTGTTCTTTGGTCTGGCTCACTGCCAGAGCAATAGTCATATCCAATGCCAAATTGCAGCACAAGACTATTTTGAATGACAGACTAAAGTGTGTGTAAGGATGTGAAAACAGGTGGTCTGGGATGTCTGATATCAACAGAGCATCTGGTCACTGGAGTGTGACTGCATTATACTTTGTACTCCTAACCTAGAGTGGTATTAGCAATGAGTGAAGAAGCTGGCATCTTTTCCAGACCTATCATTTTGTAACCTGTCCTGAGTACCCAAATGCGGACAAATGTGTGTTTTATGGCTAAAAATACTTCAGCCAATCTATAATTTCTCTACATAATCTGTATTTCTTAAATGACTGGAAGTCAGATTATCTTCACATACACCAGACTGTTTGCAACATGGCTTTGCTTTCTTTTGTGAAGACACACAGCTGTTGCAAAACACTTCAATGATTTTTGACCTCTTTGTTCAGTTACAACTGACTAGATAAAGTAAACATACTTTTATGTCTGCTTAACATTACCAGTTATATTAATATTAGGCAGATTAAATCGATGAAAGGACTTAAAATATCCCTTGAGGGTGAGCATCCTTTCTCTCTTTGCAGTTAAATGCTTGTTAATAACAATTTATGAGCAGTTTTAAGTAGGTAGATAAGCAAAGGCCTGGAACACTTTCTGTTAGGTAACAACAGAAGGTGCTTGGGACCGAGCCTGCAGGGAATGTGCAGGTTTTGTGTTCTTTGATACAAGGAGCACAACATTTTTCTTTAGCATGCAAATGAAGTTTTAGATATAGAATTGTAAATAAAAATAAAAAAAATAGCAGGTATGACAGTATATGATGACATTAAATACATGAAATGTTCAATTTCATAGCATGTCAGCTCTTCCATGGTAACTCCTTATGTGCACATACTTTCCTGCAGTAAATAACAAGTGATTCATGAGAGTTTATCACACGCTGCAAGATGAAATGTAGGCCATTCAGGTAGCAACATTTTTCAGTTAGGTTCCTGTTAATGACTGGTTTTCTCTATAGTGTGACTCTTTTTTACTGAAATCTGTATAAGAAAGATTTCTGTTTTATTATGAAGTTAAGAAGGGCTGATGAGGAAGTCTCTAATGTTCTCTTTGTATAAGATGCTTACTAACACATTTCTCAGCTTCTGTTGAGGAGAATACAGACCTTTATGACTCCAGGAATTACCTGGAATATCCCTACACACATTTAAACTCAGACTTAAAAAGAAAAGATTTTTTAAAAAAACAACTCTCAAGGCATTGATGAAACAAGTCCTTTTTTACATTCTTGCAACTCTTTTGTTACTCTGGTGACAAAGTTAGCTTTATTGTTTCAAATCAGGATTCTCACAAGAATACAGCACCACTGAGGATCATCCAGAAAGGACTTACGGTGCCAGCACTATTCATTTGCCCTTGTGAGCAAATGATAGTAATACCAGGGTGATACTTGATGAATATGTATCTTGCAAAAAAAAAAAAAAAAAAAAGAGAAAAAGAAAAAAAAAGAAATGCGTAGAGACACCAGCATCAGGAACTCCTCTCTCTTCATGAAAAGGAAAATTATTCTGTAGAATACAGCCATTGATGCTAACCATGATTGTATAACCTCTGATTGCAGAGATCGTAGCTTTTCATTATGCAAAGCTGATGACCTTTCCCTTAAATTTCAGAGGTTATTAAAGGAGATCCTCTACAATTGTTTGTCTAACCAGATAAGCCGTACAACCAGTGGACTGAATTCTCTAGTCTAAACATACATTATAATTCCCAAGGCACCGGTCCAACACGTTTAATTACAAAAAACAAACAAAAGAAAATAAACAAACCCCACAAATCATTATTTTTTAGTATCTGTTTACAGTATTGTAAGTTCATATTGCTAGGTGTTATAAAGGACCTAAGTGGAATAAGAAATTAAATGCTAAGGATCTCCTCAATAATAGGCAGGATAGAGATGGTAGTCCAACTCTGGTCAGCTCACAATATTATAAAGAAACACCCAATATTTGCTTTCTATTATGTTTTGTGTTCCTATGAACACTGAAGCAAAGCAGAGCATGAGAAACAAAGAGTTTTCTGGCAGGCAGAAACCACATTTCTGCCTTTTATTCCAAAACCTTCTTTGGCCAGATTTTAAACTACTGTGACTTGTTTTGTGAGATTTCACCAAGGAATAGCTGTCAACATTCAAAAGTCAGCCTTTTAAGATGGTACAGCATGTATATGTATGCTCTCACTCCACCAAATAGCTTTGAAATACCAAAGGTCATTACCTGCTCTAGTACCAGAACTCTTGTAACATGCTGTGGTCTCAGGTACATCTGTGTGTTCATGTTAACTTTTTAATGGTGACAGCTTCATGGAGAAATGACTGTTGGTCTGAGGCGTTTCAGGCATTGTTCTTTCTCTGGGAAAGAATTTCAGGCTTTGCATTCTGAAATATCAGTTATTTTTAAAATTAATATATTTGTTCTCACTAATGCAGTGCTATTAATATCACAATTATAAAGCATGCAGGAGGTGCACCATTGAGACAGTGTACCTATGGCGAAAATAAAGACAAATGTTAAGTCAATTTATGAAGCACGTCTCCATCTCTGCAAATCCACTGAAATGCAGTGGCATGCAGTAGTTTTTAACGAAGATCCTTATTTCTGTTCTGCTAGAACTCTAAAAAAATAGTTATTTTAGGTCAGATTTTAAGACACTTTTTCCCTTTTGGACTGTTGGAATGACAGAAGAAAGCAAGAGTCACGGGCTAGCAAGGGAGAGCTCTTTGCGCGCCGTGTCTGGTGAGCTCCTTGCCGCAGCCGTGTGCATTACCTTACGTGCTGTGGGCAGCTTTGGGTGCAGCAGCGGTGTGCCATGCATCTCTTATCCCCAGTGAGTCAAATGACCTTTGGATCCATCAAAACGCAGGCAAAACCAGCGCAGACACTGCTGCAGGCCACCTCTCCGTCCCCTGGCAGTCTAGAGGTTGTCAGGGAGAGAAGCCAAAACGTGGCGGGTGTGCTCACCTCCAGGCAGAACTCTGGCACATGTGGGGAAATGCACTTATGGCTCTTGTGGGGTGGGTAGTCTTGGGGTGCCTCAGACTGCACACCATTATTGCTGCCCCCTGGTTTATGCTTTTCCTCTTCTTATTTATGAAGAGTAATTTTCAGAACGTTGCAAAAAGTTTTTTGCAGAAGGATAGAATAAAGGTCTCAAAGCATAGAGTAAAAATAACGTTAAGGACTCACCTATTTTACAGTTTGTTCACCTCCAGCTGTTTGGCCAAAACCACATTTCTCACCAATTAATTTGGTGAAGCTTACTACAGTGACCCAGTGACTTCACCAAATCAGGCCTGTGCTTGACGACCTTTTAAAAACTACATGCCTTTGGATGGTTCTGATCAAAATCTTCTTCTTCAGTTCATGCAGGAAAAAGGCTACTTGAAAATGTCACCTCTTTTCCATCCCACCTCCACCCTCATATGTAAGACTGACTAATAAAAAAGGATGCTAGAAAGAGGGAAAGGGGTGTTTTCAAGCTGGTAATAGTAATAATAATAATTTTTAAATGAAAATGATTACTCATTAAGTTTTCTCCAAAATTTAATTTAAATTTTATTTTCCCTCTGGGGATTAAAAATTAGGTTACTTCCTAATACTTAATGAACTAGAAATAGCCTTTCATAGAAGGAACGAGGGAACCAAATTGTCAGCAGTTACTGTAACACTTCACTGAAATATTATGAAGTTTTGAAAGGCTTGTAGGAGCAAAACAAGACTGATAGGAGATGTATTTTAAATATCAGAAGTGCTCTGTATCCTTTATGTATAAATGTATTGCCTTACCTTTTTAATCAAGGGTATGATCTCTAATATACTTCAGTGCTGAAACCAAGATCTTAAATTATTTTAAAATATTCTTTGTTAATTTTGCTGGAGCTGTGTTATGAATTAAAACTTGCATAGAAATGTAACAGCCAGAGTAATAAGACTGGAACCAGAATTCATTTTACCTTCCAAATTAGACTTTTATAATAAATGGTAAATTGAAATGCTATTACAAAAAGGTTACCATCTTTTATTATACGAAGTTAAGAACTTAAATTTTACTAATGGTGCAATTTTCTCTGTAATTCATCTTTTACTTAATAGCATATAATTGTTTAAATAACGTTTTAGTCCCTGTAAAAAGAAGGTATTGTTAGCAAGGAAAGCCTGACTATTAGATAGCTCAGGAAAACCACAGAGAGTCCTCTTTTTCAGATGTTCAGATATATTACTTTGTATTTCACTAAGCCACAGGAGCATATCATTTTCTACACTGCCAATTGATTTGTATTCTGGCTGATGACCTCAATCTCTTTCCCCTTTTTTCTAGCAAAACACTTGGGGGGGTTGTTTAAAATTCATTTTTTGGTGTGCAGGTTTTTTTTTACTAATCTTAATAAGGTGCTATGAATGCAATTTACTGAAATAGATTTGTAAGTGAAAGAAAAATGTGCTCAGAATTGCAATTAAGCCTGATAAGTGCCTATAGACAAGAACGTGCAATTTTAAGCTTAAAACTTTCAAACCCTGAGGTCTACTCTGCCCTCAAGGGATTCAGTCTCTCAGAATGCATAAACTTTATAGGTCTGGATGCTTTTAAAAATGCGGGGAAGAAGATCTTACCTAAATGCTAATCCACTTTAGCATCCACAAAATACATTTGGTCAGCTGCGTTTCTTTTAGCGTACACAGTCAAAGACTGTGTGGCTTTAGTAGGGTTGCATACCTTGCAGTCTAAAGCTGTTTTGGGACCCATAACCTGCACATAGCACTTCTAAGTCTCCTGAAGCATGGTTAACATGCTCCAACACAACCAAATTCACCACAAACCCAATGCTTTTCATTCAGTTTGACGATGACGGTGGTGTCCATCTCCTGTACAGGGGTTCAGTGGCTGGAGTCAGGGGGTAGGGAGTAAGAATAGCAGGTCTTGCTCCGTCTGATTGCCTAGCTCACACCAATGAGGGAGCTCATGTCTGTCAGGGAGCACTGAGCAGGAGTTCTGTCCTGGGCCGAGGTGCTCCCACCACCCATCAGGGCAAAACAACTGCAGCACCCTGCTCCCCTTGGAGCCGGCTTGGGGAGCACCACATGGGAGGGAATGCAAGGACCACGGGGACAGGAAGAAAACAAGCAAGACACTCTCCTGCAAGAAGAAAAGCTGCGTTTCTCTGCTCTGCATGCCGTTATGTATCATATCCAAAGACTTAATGCAAATATATAAGCTGTCCCTGGAGCTGGAAAAAATCTATAATATTTCTATTGCTGTAATATCTATGTGCCAAGTGCAGACATTTGTTTGATTTGGCCTCTGGCATTTTTATCTGGCATGCTCTCCATTTCATTTCTCCTACCCTGTATCAATTTTAAGGCTCCTTTGATTAAAAATAAAAAAAAAAAAAACCAAACCTGACAGCCTCCCCTGTATTGTTTTTCAGTTGAGATGCAAATGAAAAAAAGCCTTCTCTTCTGAAATGTTAGTACTATTATGGTAGCAACCCTACTGAAAAGCTGGAGGAAAGGTTTTGCCTATTGTCGTTGCCTGTGAAATACCCCCTTCTCTCCCAAGCTTGCTGTCATTCACCTCCTAAATAGTGGATGTTCCAGCTGACACATGCTTCACTGAGCAGTGTAGCTCAGTGGCATCCCAATCCTGCCTTGTAATGTCAGTTGAAATTGCTACGTTGGAATGTAAATTAACCCCAGAAATTACGGGTACACTTTTGATAACTGTATATATTTTTTCTTTTTCTGTATACACATTTCTTCTCATTGAAGGGAGGGGTCCTGCATGAGACCGTGTTGGACAGCAGAGTTGGGGCTAACTAGCATCTCAATTTACCACCGTATTAACTTGGATTTGTACATTTTAAGTGGAAAAACCAAAAGCACATTAGGCTTTCAGGCAACAACTAAGTGGTGCTT
Source organism: Harpia harpyja (assembly GCF_026419915.1). Classification (NCBI taxonomy): domain Eukaryota; kingdom Metazoa; phylum Chordata; class Aves; order Accipitriformes; family Accipitridae; genus Harpia; species Harpia harpyja. The sequence continues at coordinate 32,854,587 of NC_068947.1, forward strand.
TTTGTTATATGAGCAAAAAGGCTCTAGTTTGCAGTTAGATTAAATTACTAATAAATTTTGCCAGGCAATGTTCCAGTGAGAGTTTACCACAAGTAGCCATGAAGTGTTGCAAAAACGTCTTAACCAATTGTGGGGAACAGAGAGGCTCTCGAGGTGTAAGAAAAGGGAATTTAGTATCGCAGGTTGTCACTGTATCAGCATGTCAAAAGGTTTACTGCAAGGTTATAAAATAGCTTTAACTGTTGACCCAAATTCATTCAGTTCAAAGAAGAGCTTTCCCTGTTATTCAGTGAGCATCGGTTTGGCCACGTGATAGATTTGGCACAGACTCTATATTCTCCCCAAATTCCTGTCCATTTAAAGTTGGAGAAACCCTGAAATTAACACTTATGCTACAGTGAAAGAAGAATTGGGATTATTGGTGTTGGTTTAATAGTTTTCTCTTTTAGTATGTAAACTCTCCCTCAGGTTATGGAAATCTAATACGTTATTTCAGGATCATTTTTCTCTACTTTATGTATTTTTTCATATTACCAGCTTTATATTTTATGGCAAGCATCTGAGAGTCATTAATTTCACATGGCTGAATAAACATTGCTTACTTGACAGGCACGCACTTAAATGCATTATTTTTGGCATAAGATCTAAAACTATGTTTGCAAGAGATGGCAGCATTTTTGGGCTCTTTTTTCCCCTCATCTCATTGCAATCTGGCATAATTTTCCCAGTCTATCTTGTTTTACCTTGCCATAGCTTAATAGTCAAACTTAAAAGGATGAAAAGTACCCACACCTAGAAATATGCGGTAGTGGTTTGCTTAGAGGTCTTTGTTAAGCTATCCTCTGATATTTAGCTGTGGCACTTTGTCTGCAGTCTCCACAGAGTAGACTGCGCCAGTAAGTGAACATTTTTTAACTCCCCATGTCAACAGCCTAAATAGTGAAGAATGGTAATTTCAACAATGGAGACCTGCACAGTTTAATTTTCAATAATAGATGTTAAATGAACAGTAGAAAACTGTTTTAATGAATTTGTAGTTCTTTCATGCAGCTGTTCATTGCTCCTTAGTTTAACTCTCTAATTATGCTCCTTTGTACAAGTATTTCTGCAGCTCTGTTGGCTCTCTTTCCCTTCTATTGTCTGAGATCTAATTACAGGACTTGTCAATATAGTTAGACTGTTTTGAGGAATTGAAAAAAATATTCACTGTGGGAAGAGTGTATTCTGAAGAGTGGAAAGTAATTTATTGTGGAACACTCTTTTCTGGTACTCCCTGAATCAGTTTGTTCTCTGTTCTAAGTGCCACCAGAAAGTCATCTAAAAAAAGGAGAGAAGATCCTCCCTGCACGCATATCCTTGCAGTTGCCAGATATGTGTTAGCACTTGCTGACAGATGTACTCACAGACTGTCTGCTGTCTTCTGCCAGTACCTGCAAGCAGACAGTGCTTGCAGGCAGGGTTCATACGATATTTCATATATCAATTGAAATAAATATTTTAAATATTTAAATGAAAAGTTAACGTTTGTGATAGTAAATATTTTTTCTATAAAAAGTCTTGGTTAATTATATTTAAAGACATTGAAATATTATTGGGAAGACAGTATCTTGATCTGGAGCTGATGTCTCCATTTTGATATCCTTAAAAAAAAAGTTATTCAATCTGTGGTCATGAATTACCACCATTAAGCTGCTTCCTAAGCAAATAGAAAGTGCAAGCTGACAAACAATACTGGACAGAAGACAGTCCAAGGATTACAAAACATTGGAAGGTTTATTGAAATGGATTTTTTTAATAGAATGAATGGATGCTGGAACAATATACCACACGTTACAAGACATTAATGTATGAGTGTGTATAGTTTTCCTATACATTCAGTTATCATATATCACTTGTGGCTTCTATAGAGCAAGAGCTACCAACTTGATATTTTAGAGACTTTTGATAACATGCAATCTGATTGGACATGCAGGGTTACACAGGCTTACACTGATGATGCTCCTATCTTAGGCACCTTGATTAAGTGCCTAAAGATCGGTAAAATGAATTTGGGTGATATTTCAGCCGGCTGACAGGTCTATCCCGGAAACATAGAACATTTGTCAAGTTTTTGGCTATACTACTTCAGGTCCTTCCATTTCAGTGGAAGAACCCTGTTTTCCTGCTATTACCTTGAATGTTATGTAGTCATTTGTGCCATGAGAAAGTGAGTAAAATACCTGCTCTCTTATAGTCTCTTCATTCTTGAAGGGATTTGGGCCCAAATGTGTCTTTTTAAGTGGAATTATAACATAAAGTTAACTTGAGAGCAAGCTACTACTTTTTGTTATTTTGGTGGTTATCTATTTATAGATGTACAGATGTGAAATGGGCTTTATCACGAACAATTATGAATCACACCTCCTGAAGTGATTTTATTTCATGAAGTTCATTGGTCCTTTTGGCTGCAATTACTTCTCAAGTTGAGATCTGATCTGGGAAGGAAACTGACACTTGAGTTTCCTATTTCTACAGATCTTCATGTCATGAAAGTGCACCATGGATTTCTTTCTTTTTTTTTTTTCTTTTCTTTTTTTTTTTTTTTTTCCATTTGGATTTGGAAAAAAACCCTGGAATATACCTTGAAGTAAAAAAAGAGGGGACGAAGAAGGAAGAAGAAAAAAAGAATAAGCTGTGATGGGATGTGGAAGGTGAGACATGCACATTTCCTGCTTTTTGTATAAAAACCATTTGGAAAGTTATAAAATTAAAGTTATAAAATTATGCACAATATTTTGCAAAAGCTAATAGAAATCTTTAAGACTGTTGGAGCTGATGAACTGCATAATACATAAATTTATAATACATTAAAACCTACGAATGAGATGGATAGAGAGTGGGAAAAACAAGGAATTGTAGAGCAAGCAATCCTGATAAAAACAGGAAATCTTCATCCTGACCCAAATCGAGTCAGTAAGGAAGCAAAGCCAGGCCAGGGCAAAGGTAGGTCCAGAAATAAAGCTAAGATAAGTTGATTATCTGTTTCTGATGTCACAGGCAGACTGTGTGCTGTAGTAGTGTTTATGATGGTTGCTACCACCATAGTTTAAAAGGCCTTATGCCTTACAAGTTAAAGAGAAATGATTTTCTAAAGACTGCTGAAAGGTAATAAAATATTCTAGCAGAGTTTCAAGTAATATGTATAAATTAGCAGACTAGCTGTAGTTCCACAATAAATGACACCCCCCCCTACTCCAGAAGCTTTCATAAAATAAAAGATTTTATTAAATTATCTGCATTTGATCTTAAATGCCTGAGTTCTTGTTGTTCAGGAGACCTGAAACTAAAACTTCCTTTCAAGATATGAAATTCATACTTAATGAATATTTACAGAAACATCTCCATTCCAACCCAAGAGATATTTTTAACCAGGAAAGTTTTGAGCATTAGTAACATTTTCTCTCACTGGATGAGAAGAATGAAACATCAACCCCCATTTCAACACTTCAGAGATATTCACTGATTTTGGACCTATCCCTTTTTATTCGACTAAGTAGAACTCAGTATGAGACATTTGAGACAGAATGGAGCAAACGAGCGCGGGAAAGTCGTCAGAAGTGGGTGATCTTCCTGCTTCCATCCGGAGCATCCACCAGCCCTTGAAACTGTTCCTCTTATGTCCTCTTACATCCAAACATGGGTCTGCAAAGGAAGCTCCCCAGAAGAGTAGACTTTGTCTCTATGATGGTACTATGCCAGGACAATTTCATGAAGACTGCATCTTACAGAGCAACTTTAAAGAGATCCACAAATGATTAGGTATCTGTCAGCATCCACCATTGCATCTGCAACTGAAGTTTGTTCTCAAGAGGAGGACTGCGGTAACACTGATGCTATGTTCTAAATGCACTTTATTTATGCTGGTTGACCATGCATATAGATTATTTTTAAACTGAAAAAGAGACCAGAAGCAAACAGAAATTCCAGCAATGGGTGTTTTGGGACCATGATTTCCTATCACATCTGAGAAACCTGAAGTGCTAGTAACTGATCTGCTTTATGTGTATGAGCATAGAGCTTCTACTTTTTATTGTAGAAGAGTGCTTTCAATTTAGAAAAAAAATCAATCAACAGGAACAGTAAATGGCACTGAGCTCCACATTTCTCTTTGGGAGCAGCATTATAGCATTTAGCCCTGCTCAACACAAAGTTTTATCTCGCTTTTGTTTATATATAGGATAATATAAGGGGAATACAGGGCTTCCATTTAGAAAGGTTATTGACACTCTTGGTGCTGTGTTGGCATTTATTCTTTAGATTTTTATTGCTTCTGATCTGTGGTATTTATGTCTCTAAGATGAGGACTTTCATCTGTGATACATGCTCATAATTTACAGACTGCATGATGCCCCAATGTTGTCTGCAGGAACAGGAAATTAAACAATTAAACGGGAGGCAGATATGAAGAGTAAAACAAGCTATTTACCTCAGTATATTTATTTTTTAATATTATTGTCTGTTGGTCAGAGAAGGCTGAAAACCGTTGCTGTACCCAACAACTTTGGGGGAAGAAAGATGGGTATCAATAGATGGACATCAGAAAATGGCAAAGCACTTCAGGAAGGGGAATTAACCAGGCAGAATATGAATTCAGCCTTTAATGGCAGTTTGAGCTTCGTGTTTCTCCTGTGATCCAGCTCCCCCAAACCTGTATGGCATGGCTGAAGCCATTTTTGCTGGCTTTTGATGCAGACATGCACTTCCCCCCACTCCAGCTGTCTGAAGTGACCATTGCCAAGCTCCCTAGTGATTACTTTAACTGTAATAGCAATGACAGATCACTTTATTAATTGCAAATTGCACTATCTGAAGATGGTGACAACAGATATTGGGAAAGGTACAGAATATCCTAATTTTTCATAGCATAATCAGCCTGTTTGGAGCCTCAGATAAAAATAAATTACCTCAACCTTACAATACACTTGACACATATTTATTGCAGCATTCTCTATCAGCAATTGCCATACCTACATGAGCTAACTTCTCACACATTACCCTAAAACGTGAAGGGTGGCGTTAATGAGAAAGGGCGGTCAAAGCTGGGCCCCAGGAGCTGGATCTGCATTCTAGTTGTTGCATGCCACTGGTGCTGGACATTGCTTTGTGCAAGCCCCTTACCTTACAACCCCCTCTGCTGCAATTTGCCCACCTAGCTAGTAGGCCCAGTGGGAAGTTTGTGCTAGACATTTTGAGGGTAAATGCATAACAGAAAAGGACTTCACAATCCTTCAGTGGCAGAAAACAATTCAATAGGTAATGTTACCCAAGAACACCAAATACTGAAAAAAAATTTTATCTTGACTTGGAGAAAGAGGGAGAACAATTCCAGTGACTTGAGAGGGAAAGCTGGCAACATTAGCTCAAATTTGAAAAACTGAAGAACATGACTATAGACCTACTACTTATCCATTATTAGAGCCAAAGTTTACAACACTTCATAATTGAAGCCGACAATTTTTCAGTTCCTGTTTGCTGCAGCTGTTTTCACGATGTCCCAAGTTGTTTGATGCAAAGTCTAAATTAGTCTTGAGAAACAGGATTAACCTTTCCAATCACATTTAAGGTGAAATTGCTTAACTACAGCACACAATGTCATGCTGCAGATAATCCATGTCCTTGATTAATGCTTTTATAATCAATTGCTGTCTGGAAGTGACTCCTTCCCATCACACTCTTCACAAAAAGAGCAGATGGTATTTAAAAGGTTATGGCAAGAGGGCATTTCAGAGGTCAAATAGAACATCGATCAAGTGGGCAGAAAAATTGCTTTTTTCCTTCCCCTTCTCCTTATCCTCACAATCCATGAGGGAATGTGGCCTATGAATTATAGTTTGATCTATAGTTCAAGCACTAAAATGTTTTCTTGTTTCAAATTTCTATGTTGTTTTGGGTAATGAACCTGGAAATTGGATTCCTTTTGTGCCAATAAAAAATTGTGCCCAATACACGTATCTCAGCAACATAATTCTTAGACCCATAGAGATTTGCTTGCTACTACCTTGAATGCAGTCAGAATGCTGGCACTTACTTAATAAAGGCTGTAGTAATATCCACAATGTCCTTCGATCTATTTGTAGCAATGATAATGACTCTGTGAAAAAAAGTACCTTCATTTCCATGCTTTTATAAAAAACAATTAAAAAATGAGGATATTTTGTGACTTACTCCCTTTCACTGTTTTCCCTGTACATAGTTGGTTGCCATTCTGTATTAGAGTCCAAGGAGAGCTATTCTTACGTGGAGTGAAGGGGACAGAGAAACTACACCTACTAATGCAGTCTCCAAAACCAGAAATCAGGGGTTTGCCATTGTGCAATACATAAAATATATCAGTACCCTTTTTCCTCCCCTTTCCATTTCCTGACATGCTAATAATTTTTGAAGTTTTACTAATGAAAATGTAATTTTTTTTCCTATTGGTTTGGACATGAATATTGTCATCTTTGTTGCCTAATAAAAATGTATTTTTGTCAGTTGTCATATCTTACTGGCCGTTCATTTTTTATGATTTTTTTTTTGTTATATAAGTTATTGTGACAAGTGAAGTGCTCATCCTGAGTAGATCTCTAAAGTAGGCTTTCATCTGGGAAGTAAAAAGTGAAAATACTATAATCCTGCTTTGTGATCAAAATGAGGATTGATTGGCTAAGATATTTTTCAGCACTGTAACTTACATTTAAGGGCCTGAGCCCACCAAGTCTTTCTTATCTGAACAGTTCTCCCTCACATCATGTAAGTAGCCACACAGGAGCTTGAGGAGCTATTAATGAGGCAGGGGTTTATCTTTATTCAAGAACGATTAATACCCACCGTATATTGCATAACTAAAGCTGTTAAGCATGAACCTTTGAAAGATGGACAAAAGCAGAACTTGATGAAACTATGCTAACTAATCCTATTAAAGTGACATCTGGGTGTCTTGCCATCCAGCAGTGCTAGAAAAGCTATCACTGGAACTGGCAGTGCATTTTAAATAGTTCTAATATACACAGCTATTTATAACACACTGATAGACCTTTCAATATCAGTTCTGTAGTTTAATTTCCTTGGATTTTTTTTTAAGAGTGGATGTAAATTTTAAAAAAGTTGAAGTCTATGAGATACTTCAACTAAGTCATGTCTGTCAGCACTGTCTATGGAAAACAAACACGAGTACAAATGTGTATTGCACGACTTTTTCCATGATTTACTGGCCAACACAGAGAGATCTTTCCATATGGGTGAGGTACTGCTGTTTTACTGCTTAACTACAGATTCTTAAAAGGCGGCGTCTGATAAAAAGATGTTAATGTGGGCATTTGCATAGTTATGAACGAGGAGTTAGGAGAGGTTTAATTCTACCATTAACTTAAAACACACAGATTTGCCAGAAAGAGCAACTCCTGGGAACTAGCTGCACTCAAGGCATTCTTCATGGGGATTCCTGAGCCAGGAGACAGTACTGGCCCTTAGCAGACAGTTAGTGTCAATTGCCTTGTTATGACTAGGGCCCAAGTGGTCAGAACTGCCATATTAAATGCAAATTGATAAATGAAAGTCTTTGTTACTAGTCTGAAGGCAAAAAAAGCTGTGAAAATAAAGCTAGATATATTGACAGCATCCTAGCATTTTTCATAGTGTTTAATGTATGTACTTCATGACTAATCCTTTAGAAATTTTTAAACTAAATCTTCTGTCTTCTATTGTGTCTCCATATTGATCTGCTGTTGAAGCATTGCTTCTAACTGAGAGATATTATTCATTATATTTGGAAGCTGTTTGATCAGAGAAGAAAACAATACCGCATGGTTTCAAGAGAGAGAAAATCAAATGCACTTATATTGAGGAAAAATAAATATTTAAGATGTGCTTCTCCAACTTTCTTTTATTTATTTTTCAGGGCTTTTTTTCCCTGAAGAGACTAAGAAACCTTCAGATAAATTGTCAGTCTCTTAACTAACCTAATAAATAGCCAAAGCCATCAGCTAGCTTTTAAAAATAGAGATGTCTCTAAATATAAATGTGTCATTTCAGCTCTTTCTTTCCATGCTTAATTTCACACCTTTTTTCCACGATTTTTTAGAGACTTAAATAATGTTCTGAATCAAGTAATACAATCATATGTATGACTGTGACCTGATTTTTTAAAATCTATTGTAGATTAATATTGACTAGGCCTCTGAATGCTAAATGTGGAACAAGAACTTCATATATACCATCAATCATAAAAAGGGAGGAACTTATAGAAACCATTAAAAGAAATTTTCTTAACCATCTTTCCTCTAACTAAACCTAAACCTATTATACCTACACACACTTCCCATCACTCTCCCTGCTCTTTCACTTTCCAACCCATAGCTCCCTCTTACCTTTCATAACCATTCACAATCAATCCTACATATATTTTTTTTTTCTTTATAGTATGAGAGTACACAAAGGTTTTCTTTTCCAATGTCTCCTATTCCTGATCTTACACACGGTATCAATCATCGGGGCCATAGCATATATCTGCCAGGTGATCACTCTTCTGCACCCTCCGAGTATTTCCTTGGCCCAATTATATTCCTGCCTGGGTTGTTTGTTTCTTTCTCAGAAATCTATAATACACTATCCATTGGAGGGGGGAGGGGGGAAATGCCCTAGGCTTTCTGGTAGTTGTTGAGTTTGTGTAGTTTACATTGCTACTCAGTCCATAAATGTAACACTAAAACGAATGTGCAGTATCTGTGTTTGGATGACTATTAAATGACAAAAGCTGTGCGGTATTCTTGTACAATCAATATCTTACACGTGAGACCTAAGACAGCACTTTAAATTACAAAAAAAAAAGGGTAATACAATACTAACAAAGTGATGTCTATATCCACTTTTGCTTGTGCGTTGCTGCCTTTTCACGGTGAAGTACTCTATCTCAGATTCCTTCTGCAGCCACTGGCACATGCTAAAGAGTGACACTGATAAAGCATGTGCTATACACCCTCCACATTTGTCAGATATGCTTCCTTGTGCCTACCTGATATAAGTGTTCTGCTTGTTCCTTTGTTTCTTTGAAAGGTTTTCTTGAATGTCTTCTGATTTTTAGGTGTTGCAGTTTTAAGCAAGCCTGCTCTGTTATACTTTGGGCTTCATCTGAAAAGGTGGGAGAGTAGCTGCTTAATTACATGGGGAAAAAAGGTAGAAAAACAAGAAAGAAAAAGTGATTAGCAAAATAGGGCTTTTTAGGTTCTGGTGGTAAATTTAAAATATGAATGTGAAACTGTTTCCACAGAGGAACAAAGCTAATAATACCTGAAATTGTTCCACATGTTCCAGGATGTAATAACAGCAATGTGCTATGACTACAATTCTTCAGTCATTTAGGTTCAAAAATTCTACACCTATCTGCCTATTGGCAATTTGAGGCACCTGAATTCCTCCATTAATTTGGTTTCCTGTTCCTAGAATCTCAGAGAGAGGGACGGTAAATCTGCAGTAAAATATGCAGTAAACAGATGAGCTCTGCTCAAAGAGATTACAGATTCAGATTTCTTTTGGAAACATGTTTCTCATGGACAGTCAAAGAGCTTCATCTGTGTACCTTGCCTGAGGGCACTGCAATCACCTGGATGTCAGACACCCAGGACAGGATACCCATACCTCCTCCTAGTTTGGACAGACAAATGCATATGTGTGTGCCGCACAGAGAGTTGGCACAGGCACACGGTGCAAGGTGCTGAGTTATGGCACACCTTGCAGGTCATTGCTCCTGCACTGCAAACATGTTACATCAGAGATGTTCCAAAATGTGCCAACCAGCTGTACAGGCCATGGACTTTGTGTACACAGGTCCAGCTCTCCCCTAAGTCCTGCTTTGCTGACCGCCTAATGATGTAATCGTTGTGACAGGTCTAATTGGACTGTGAGGTATTCAGACGTCCTGCGTATAGGCTCTATTTCTTTTTTTCTATCTGGATCTAGTTTCATGAGAGCAAGAAAGCATCTCTAAGATGACTAGGATATGAGCCATCTTTAGCTTTCATCCAACAGTGTCTTTACCATATCACAATTAAGAATCAGCTGTGAGCTGGAGTTAACTGATCTAACAATCGGGAAAAAAAACGGGCACTTCACTAGCAACCTGAGCACATATTATGTGGAATTTTTTCCAGGATAATACACATAGAATTCTTTTGTCAGAAATTTTTATATTATTTTAAAGCAGTACTGGACTTTAATCATAAAATAGGCAACTGATAAGAAATTCTAAATATTTCTGTGTAAATGAGAATTGTCTTCAAATATGTATGGCATCCCTGAGCTATTTGCTAAGGAAAAGCTACCTTTCAAATTAAAGGAAATTTCAGGTTTTCTAAAGGAGGGGCAGGGATATGTTGAAATGGGGAATTTTGAGTGTCCTGACTGACAGTGAGGTGAATTTCTTACCCTGAAGAGAAAGGCTGGGGGAGGGGGGAAGGTGTTGACTTTTATTTAGTGAATGGGAGCTGTAGTGGAGATTTGCATGAGCCAGAATGTGCCTGTTCCGTATCAGACTCCTTTCAGGCTGTCCTGCTCAGGGCAGGAAAAAACAGTGGGAGATTGAGCATCCATACATGTCATTACAGTTTGACAAAAGGCTAGGTGCTCTTCTTATTTACTAGAGAATAAATGTGGAATGATTGCATTAAAACCAGTGGAGCTCCCGCTGACTTACAGCTGAACAGAGAAGAACATTTTACCTCCAAAACGTGAAACTTTTTTTTTTGTTCAGATACACAGCCATCAAATCTGAGCACATTTAATATTTTTCTTTTAACTTCATTTTGGTTCCAGTGCATTTCCTACTTAAAGTGGATAACTCAGTATGTCAGGTCAGATTTACAAGGATGATCAGGTTTCTTTTTGTCCCTGAGGAAAAAATATTATTGAACTACCCACCTGAGGAAACAAAATGTATTAAAACATCTAACACTTACGATGTTGTGGTAAAAAAAATAATCCTGTAAAACACTCAATCACTGTATTGCAGTTGAAACAATATGTATTTGTTTGATGATTATGTGATTGAAACAAAGTTAACACATCATGCTGACCACTTTTCTTTAGTCTCATTCTCACTCTCACTCATTAAAGATTGACATGGGCTGGTGGACTCTGAAAGCAAATTGGCCACAGAGATGTACACGCTTTAAGGCAGTTGCTATCTACAGACAAAAAGTGTAACGTGCCTGACCCAAAAGGTGTGCTGAAAGCTACTGGTGGAAACAAAGGCTTCATACTGAGTCAGATAAAAAACAAAAGAAATAAAACCAGAAATAGTATGAGCTGGACTAGGTAATGAGAATTTTAAGATGGTCTCTGTGTGACAGAGATGATAATATAAAAATTTTAGGATGTCTTTTAAGAAGCAAATGCTTCAAGTATAAAGACAGTATGAAAACATTTAGCCTAGAATTATGCACCATGTAATTCAGCTCTTTATTTTGTTTTTACTCTATAAACTTTGGGGATTATCTCACAGCGAGGAAGTCTACACAATTAAGAAAGTAGTTTATGAATGTTTAAAATGTTAACATTCAATTAATTTTAACTGTGTTAAATGAGTTTTGTTATGTATAAATGTGGCTATCAGGAACTGTTCTTAGATGACCAAAATATTTTCATATTGAAAAAGCAAGCAAACAAACCTAATTGAAGCAAGAGAAAATACTGGTAGCAAACTAGGAATTAATGAGGCATAGAGAACACTACAAAAAAGGAAAGAAAGAGGCACAGACTTGAGGAATTTTAGACTTGAGGAGATTTTAAAAGAAAGCCTTGTCTCCAGAGACAAAAAATAATGTATTATTAAACCTTTATATTCTGGTACCATCTAGAGGCTGAATGGCACTGCATCCCATTTTGCTAGGAGCTGTACAAAGACATAAAATGATGGATATTCCCTCTTCAGCCCAAGGAATGGGTATGGCAAACTCACAGCTACTGAATGTTTATGTTATTTCTTCTTTGTGGAATATTTTCTGTCTGTCTCTATTCTTTACAAGATGTCTGGATCATCTTTGTGCAAACCCTGAATGCACAGTACTTCCAGTCTGCCAACAGCTGTGTCATGTACACAAATCACAAGTACAGAAGACAGAATGTGCCTGTCTGCTGCAAGAACTTCAACAATTGCACCCATCAAAAATGTTATAATGACAAGAAATACAGCTAGCGTCAGGAACGAATTGTTATTACTACCATGGTGCCTTGGGATTACAGTTTTCTCTCTAAGACTTCCAAAACAGTCTTTTGCTAGCATTTGTGGTGGAATATGGAAGGTCAAAAAATATACCTAACAGCTGCAAATCCTCCTACTTTTCAGTTGCAGGTGTTTGTAAATGATGCCTAAGGATATATGTATGTATGTTTTCTGCTACTGTTATTTTGATGCTGAATTGTTGTGAATGAGCCAGTGAAAGAATTTTTGAGCTACTGCTCCAAGAAAGAAGCATTAAAATGGCAGGTTTTCATGCAATCCAGGGTTACTGAAGTGACCTGTGAATAAGCTAGCCCAAAGGCTGGAAGTCATCAAGACAGGGTTACTTGAAGCTCTGTCTGAGAAGACAGAATTAGGTAGCCAGGGCAAATAGATGCAGTTATCTGGGGTAGAGCACTGCCAATAATGAAGCTGTGCTGCTTCCAGCCACCTGAGGACAGCTCTGGTCCCACTCTGGTCCACTGGCTAAGGGGACTGTCTGTTTCTCCAACAGGTCTGTTTATTATTTGCAACTGGGTAATATATCAGTAAGGGTCTGATTCCACACTCAGTGATTCCTAAAAGGGGTTTTCAGTGATTTCTAAAAGGGGTTTTCACTGATTTCAATGGGATTTGGACTGAGCTTTCTAACTGTAAGGTTCACTTTATGTTTGGGCTTGGGGACTTTGAACTTCCAGTTAAATTTTGCTTTACTGGTAAAATTCATGGAGTGAAATATAAAATACAGTGATACAGACTTGACCACATGTTTCAGTAAGGGTGTTCCATAGGTTGGCTGCAGCATGCACAGTGATCATCCATTTTACTTAAATAGCCTTATTAATTTTCCACATATTTAACACACAGAAAATATGACATTTTTTGCAGTGGAACTATAGGGATCTTTAAGCTTTCCTACGTATATCACAGGACAGTCACAGAAGCCAATAAATAAATAAATTAGGGAATTTACTAATATAAAGTAGATAACCTTCTATCCTTGGAACCCTAATATTGCACTGGAATTAACTGAAAGAATTGGAATTATTTTATGATCTTTTCAACTTCATATTTTAATTTTTTATTTTACTCATTAGCAGATAGGTATAAAGAATGTCTACCTCATTCAAATATCTTTAGACATAGCTGAAAGCAATAGTCCACCTCCAAAAAGTGAATTACAACATTCCTTGTAACTTCAGTAGGAGTAAGAACAGGTGCTAGATACCAGCAAACATTTTGACTCTACTTGGCTCTGTAGGAGGAAACATCTCTGGGTTCGGTGGTTTGGCTGTTTGGTTTTTTTTTTTCCTAAAAGTATTTCAAAAGATAAAGTGGTATTTTAATTAGAATACTTGAGGAAATCGAAGATGGTGCAAGGTTTACCTGGGACAATATGCAGTACTTTAATAGTAGAGTATTCAGACCTCTGTTATATAAATCAGGAAAAAGAGCAGCTCTGTTTTGTTTAACATGTTATATTTGCCAGTGCTTATATGCGGACACCATTCTAGCTTCCACAAAAATATATCAGGATGTTTAGACACTTCCACCTAGATCTGGTGCTGCAATGCCATTGCCCTGATCTTGCTGCTGTGTGCTCCAGTGCCAATATCACTGTGGTAGTCAGTGAGTATTATTAGTATATAAGGCTCATGGTAAATTTAGATGTCATCTAGACCCTTTGGGGCCTGTTAATTGTTTTAATCTGTCATTTTAAAAGCACGATCAGTGCTTCATTGTTATTTTTTCTGCTGTGGAAAGATTTATACCCTTTACCACATCTCAAGAATTTACCAGGAGAGCTGGTAAAATTTGCACATTGTTGTCCAGGGAGTTCTGTGTACTTTTGGCTAAACTTTGCAAATGTGAAAGGTAAGAAGCAAAGGTTTGCCTTAAGCTTTCCATTCTTCACAAGCTAATCCCAACAGCTGAACAGAAGAGGAATCACAGGGGTCACAACTTTAGTAGGGGGACACTAGAGAGGGAAATCCTACTCATTTGAGGTCAGTCATAACTCAGCCAACTGATTCCTGCCCTGGAAGTTGATATAGTATTGCTAAAATAAATAATAAATCGGCCTTCAGTACAGCTTTATTGTTTTGACTGGGAGCACATATGAAACAAATAAGTATGCAGGGCATGATGGGAGTGAGGGGGTGGGTAAGGAGAAGCCCTAGCACACCCCTAACTCCAGGCAGCTGTGGCAGCTGGTGGGGAATAAACCGCAGACCCTTGGGGGGACCTATTAGGCATTTTAGGTTGTGCTCCATTATAGCTGTTCCTGGTTTCAGTTGGGATAGAGTTAATTTTCTTCTTAGTAGCTGGAGAGGGTGTTTTGGATTTAGTGTTTTAATTGTTGCTACATAGTGCTTATCCTAAGGATTTTCAGTTTCCCGTGCTCTGCCAGCAAGCAGGTGTACAAGAAGCTGGGAGGGAGCATGGCCAGGACAGCTGACCCAAACTAGCCAGAGGGATATTCCATACCATGCTCAGTATATAACCTCGTGGGAGTTGGCCAGGAGGGGCAGATTGCTGCTCAGGCATCGGCCAGTGGGTGGTGAGCAATTGCATTGTACGTCACTTGTCTTTTCTTGGGTCTAATTTCTCCTTTTTTGTTATATTCCTTTTCACAATTATTATGTTTTATTATTATTATTATGTTTTATTATTATTATTATGTTTTATTATTATTATTATGTTTTATTATTATGTTTTATTTTGCTTTAGTTATGAAACCATTTTTATCTCAACCTATGAGTTTTACTTCTTTTTTTTGATTCTCCTCCCCATCCCACTGGGAGGGAGGAGGAATGAGCGAGTGGCTGCGTTGTGCTTAGTTGTTGGCTGGGGTTAAACCACAAGAGGCTGTTTGGCATTTTTCTCTTTTTTTTTTTTTTTTCCACTGGCTGAATTTTTTTCACTTGTTTGTGTATATGACCTGCAAAGTATGCCCGTGTTTATGTTTAACTAATTGTGATATTATGGTTGGAGAAGGAGATAGGTTAAGTATTGCGTTTAGCAATACTTGGTCAGGGACCATAATTTAAAAGGAACAGAAGTGCTGTAATATATTTTTGTATCTTTGTGATATTTCTAACACATCACACCGATGCACTAGTTATCATCCTTGTTTATACCCAGCTTAGAATTATCACATTTTTATGCTTAAGTAGACAAAACTAGATGCAATTTTTAACTGTTAGGGCTATACCATCAATCCATGTTTTAATTCTCACCTTCCTTAAGAATTAACTAAAAGAATAGGAAATTGTTACCTCTTTGCCTGCTTTCCAAGTAAACAAAGCTTGAGAAAGCAAACACTGCATGTAAACATATTTGCATGCATCTGTGAACATGCATAGAGATCTTCTACTTACAGTATCTCTCACACCAGTGTAAAAGAAATTTGGTAGTGGCAAATGTCAAAAAGATAGTAGTTTTTTATAACTTCCAGAACAATAAACAGATGGAGAAAGGTGAGAGGCTCTATCTTTACCCTTAGTGAAAGAAAGGCTCAGCTCCAGGCTTACCTTCCTATGTGAAAGAACCCACAAGAACATGACCCTGAATCCATAGGAAACCAGTCCTCACATATTTTGGTGCTCCTGGAATTATTTCCTTTCTAATAAAGTAGCATAACCTAATAAGAGAGAGTAATTTTCTCTTGGGCTATAATGCTACTGAATTTAATATTTCTCTTCCTTCATAAGATTATGTTGTATAAATTGAACAATTTTCAATTCTGGCATCTGTATACAATATTTAAAAAGGACTTACAAGTAATATAGGACCCCCCCCCCATATTTCTTGATGTCGCAGATGATGATAAATCATTTGAGAATATCCAATAATAGTCTGCCTAAACAAACATTTCTTAGTCAGCAGCACTGTTATAGTAAAAATGTCAGAAGCAACAACCTTTTAACTGAAAACAAAAGAACTAGAAAAACAAATCAGGGTAAGGGTGATTGACATAATTTGAGTTCTGCCATGTGTACTTGATGGAACAGAAAGAGTGATGATGCTCATGCTGACTCAAATATTTGATTCTTCAGTCTCTGTTTCATCAAAAGGCATTACTACCTTTGCTTTCTTATTATGGCTCACTGCTTCTTATCTGATCCAATTCCTTCCTCTTAAATTGGTAACAGATACCGAGCATACCATTACTAGTGTTGCTACTACGGATGTAATGTTTGCTCTCTCTTTTGACTTTCAAACTTGTGCGTCTGCAAGAAATATAACCCTGATAAATTTCAGGTTTTACCTGAATAAAAAGCCAATGATTGTAATTATTTCAGATGAAAACATATTTTCAATATTTCTTAGGCTTAGTCTTTTCATATTGTCAAAATGGATTTATGTGAAATTACTGCCTGTTCATTTTGCATGTTAAGTCTTCTATTTTTGAATGCCCATGAACTTCACATACAATTTTTTTTTTAAATATTGGTTCTGAAGTAATGCTCTTGGAGTTCAACATCAACTGTTCAAGCTCTAAGAGTGGTCTTAAAGCCTGCTTCCAGTCCAGGGATTTAATTAGTAGACCAGATACTCAGATTATGAAATCAGCATACTTTCACTGGCTTTAATCCTTCTGTAAGGAATAATTTGAGCTGGATGATTTGATTCAACAGTTTTTACAAAATAGAGTCAGTTTCTCATGGAGAGAAGTTCAGAGTGACTTAATTGCTTTAGAGAAAAAAGATTTCTGGGACTCTTATTCAGCCAGTATTTGATCTCAGGGTGACCGCTGATGATCACAGCCATCCAAGCTGTCGCAGATGTTGTGTTAAGAAAGCTATTGACCGTCAGTGGGTAGTAAAATTTTTCTGCTCTCACTTTATTGTTGCCCCCATTAAACCATCCTCTCAGGTCCTATATTTGTGTAACTGGTTCTGTCCCCTATGGTCTAGAGTCATTAGCCCATTCCTCAATAGTGGACTATATAATGCTTTCTTAATTAACCCTGTGGATCTTGTTGCCCCAAATAACATTTAAATGGGAGTTTCTAGCTGTAATATCTTGATATAGATTTCCGCTGGAAGTGCTTGAATAGAATACATAATTTCAGGGAGAAATCCTAAAACCCCACAAGATGCTTTTGAGATAATTAAAACATTGCTTGTCACTTCAAAACAGAAGGCCTAGATTTATTGTCAAGACAGCATTCCTCTTTTGAATGCCATCCTTGTTCAGCTGCAAGTCATTTAAGTTTTCAGTTTATTTAGATTAGCAGAAAGAGTAACACAGTATTTAACAAAATATTATCACATGTATTATATACCCTAAAATATTACATTGCAAAACCTCATCAGAATTAATACTAGCTACTTAACTCACAATTGTACCCCAACCAGCACCTTTAATTGGTCAGTACTTACTGTTTCTTGAATTAGAAATTAATTTATGGGATATTTAATTTCTGTGCCTTTTGAGCCATTTGTGTCCAACACTTCTTTCTGCATGGATCTTCAGATTCTGTCCCAGCTATTTGATCATAGAATGAAGCACTCTTTTGCTGAGCATGTCAACCATGTTCAGCATTAGATAAGTCTATCCGTGTGAATTTACTTGTGTTCTACTTTCATTTCAATAAAAACATCACTAGTCTCAGTGCTTTGGATCAATTACTTTTTTTGTGTTGAGTTTTGACATTTTTCTGTGTCCTGCAAGTATCCTTGCTTTCATCAAGAGAAGTGGTCGTCTTCAGGCTGAGACTTGCTGGGGATCCATCCTTGTGGATCTTCTCTTCTAAATGAAAGTCTAGACCATAGATCTCAGAAGAAATAGTGCACCACGTTGTGCAGACAAGGTTTTAATCACTATAGATGGCACAGAAGATATCCTAACCATTTTATTTCTTTGTCATGTTATTTGTATTTCTTTCTCGCCTCCAAAGTAGCCTGGTTTCAATGAATCATTGAAGGTTTGGTGTTTACCGAGAACTGCCAAGCGCAATGTTTGCAATCATGGAAACTATCACACTAAAAGACAAAGTGCCACCAAAGTAGAAACTGCAAGTCTATATATGCAGGGTAATGAGACATAGTAGAAAAAATTTGTTTGAACTACCAATGAATGTGGCTAATACAGCCTGTAACAGCAGAAATTCCAGAAATAATTGAACAGATATGCATATTTTGGGTCTCGGACACACAGCTGGCAATTCTCTATATGACCCTATCTGTAGGGACAGTTAACATCTATCTAAATGCCATTAATTTCTCTGGAATAATGATTCCCTGACAACACTTTTCCATACGCTTTGTCCACTGCATCATGATCCTTCTACCTCACACACAAGTTACTGCTAAAATGACCAGTAACTTAAAACTCCAGAACTAGTGTCTGTTCCGCAGAGCCTCCCAGGAGTCAAATCACACAAATGCTCAGTGGTGAAGTTGGCTTACTGGGGAAGCATATGGGCCATTGTCTGTATTTGAATAGGAATTGAGAGAAGATAGTTGAAACTTTACATTCTATTCAGTTTTTATTCTTTAAGGTTAATAGATTGAGATTTTTTCTTAAATAGAAAACAGGTATGACTTTTAAAAAGTATTAATTTAGTAGTTAGGATGAAAAGTTAATCTGCTTCCCATTTTGTAAAAGGATTATTACATGCTGTTTCATTTACAGGTGCATTATGATTGTATATGTTGATCAAATGAGATCTTCAGATGAAAAATAATTAATTACAAAGTATTCACCCTTTTTCCTGGACTGGGCAAGCCATCTTATTTGTAAATAAATTTTTTATTGGAATTATTGAGAGATTTCCACTTGCTAACTAATTGTTCAATATGCCTCATTATTTTTATTTGAGAAAATCTGTTAATGAGAAATATGAACCAAATGTTTGTTGTTACTATCTCTTGAACAAATGAGTTACTGAACAAAATTTTTGGCTTCTATTTATTGGAATAGATCCCTTATGAAGGCATCTCTTACAGAATGGAGAGCTTTGCTTATTCTCTGTCTTTGACAAGCCATACTTGTATCTTTTCAGGAATAAGGAAATTATACCTTTCTTAAGTAAGGAGAAATAACCAGAGAAAATTAGACACCTTTAACAGAGTCATATCTCACTGAAATTTTTAGCTAAACTGATTGCTCTTCTCAGTTAATAAACAATGTGCCCCTTGTGTGTCCTTTCTATCACCTCTATCCTCCAGCTTTTCTCAAAAATGTTGAGAGAAAGATTAAGCACCTTGCCACTACTCATTATCTGTCTTAGCTATTACATGCTAAAAACCAAAGTTATTATAATTCTTTTTTTTTTTTCCGATTAAAATGGCAAGTAGTAAGGATCAAGGTGACAGTGTGCACCCCTTCTCTGTGTGTTCCATCTACAATTTCTAAAAATGCAATGAACTTACACATTGAACACACAGGCTGAGCAAGAGATTAATGTTCCCACTGGATGTGATGGGGCTCTGTAAAGCCTGAGTTTCTTTTTTTATTAGTCCAAGATGTTATCATGGAACCAAACACTTGCTGTACTACATTTTTCACTGTCCTTGAGAAAATGGATGGATAACTTATAACCATAATTATGCCCGCTCACTGGTCTAATGAAGAGAATTAGAGAATGCGTAAACAATAGCTGTGCAGGGGAGAGTATGCATAATTGGCAACTATTAATCTAATAGTGAGAGATGGAGAAGGGTGAGAATGATTAACATAGGCCACACAGAACAATCTTTTGTGATAAGGATGACTGAGAAGACATTGACATTATTTAGCCTTCCCCACTGGCAAGGAGAGCTTGAGTAGAAACAAAATTAAACACAGGATGGATCAGCAGGTGGAGTATAGCAGATTTTCAGCTCCCACATACTTCTCTTGGTGTAGAAAGATTGCGTACGTTTTCCTTTCTATGCTATTGGTATCATGAGAAGTGCTGAAAGGTGATGCAGAAGAGCAAACATTTTCCACTGTCTCATACAGAGTTTCATTGTCCAAATTGTCATTTTCTGGGACGGTCAAGCGCGTTGCGAGTTATGGGAGGCAGATGTTTAGGTTCTCATTTGTATCTTTTGTCCTCTGAATGCTCCTTTCCTTGTTGCAGGCAGGGTAGTGTCTGCAAGATGATGGAGAGTGATTATACAAAAAGAAAAAGAGAGAGGAGATAGGTAGTTCATGGAAAGGAAGAAAATAGTACTTCACTAGAAGCAAGAACAGAAAAGGCTGTAGGGTTTGTGAAAGAAAGGTGAGAGGATGATAATAAAAGATCACTGGGACAGTGACAACCTGGCATTTATGGGGTGAGGAATTAAAAAAAGTGTATTGGAGATTTTTCAGTTGTGAGGATGAAGTCCCCCAGCAGGGGAGGAGTTGAATGGAGGAATAAGAAGTAGAAGGGCAGGCAAATCTGGCAACAGACTAGGATGTGGAGATAGGGGGTTGGAAAGAATGGAGCTAGACCAGGTGAAAGTGAGATACCCTGGCTGCAACATTGAGAGAAACGCCTTGATGTAGATAACTGAGACCTTGAGACTATAGCCAGCTGATTGAGAAAGAGCATTAGAAATATTTGAGAAACAAGGGACTAAAGAGTGAGATCGGACAAAAAAAAGTAGAGCTTGAAATGAGGGCGGGTGGATAGATATAAGACAAGGCTAAATAAGCAGAATATGCGTACACTGTAGGACACCTTCCTCCAGCACATGGAATGGCAGCCAAGACTCGTAAGTGTATTCTCCTGTCAGCAAGGAACCAGACCACAGCTTCATCATGCACACCCTCCCTAATCACCAGCACAGGTTCATCTTGTGTGCAGAGGTGGGGAACCTCAGGGAAAAATACACAAGGTTGTCATCTAATTAAAAATTGCCTCCTAAGGCTCACACAAATGACTTAATGTAAGTTTGCACTGGAAAACTGAAATCTAGTATTTTCTCAATTCTGAATTTGATTTTCCTTTACTTACGCCTGGCAGGTGTTTTTATGTGTGTCTCTACACAGCTGCTATTGAGAAGGTATGCAGACTGCTCAAATTAGAGGAAGGGACACCAAGAGAATAAACTCTAGCTATCTTACCATCTTGTGTGAAAGTCCTTGGTTCCTCTCAATAATTGCTGCACAGAGTGGAGGGTCTTTCTGCTAAAAAGGCTGCTCCAAAGACAGGGTTGTTACCATTAAATTCTAAATTTTTTTTTTTTTTTTTTTTTTTTGTATTGCTGGAGGCCTCCTAAGTATAGCTAGGAGAAAACCTGAAGACGATAACAGAGAAGGAAGCATTGGGAAAGCATAATCTTAATCGCCACAGTCTCGCTCTCAATTTGTATTTCTCGGAAGGACTGTCTCAGAATTGCATCCACACACGTAAAAGAAATACCGAAGTTATGAGATAGTCCTGTAATTTCCCAATCACATATAGCTCCTTCTTCTGCTTCCAGAAAATACAAAGAAAATCTTTCCATTGGATTCATGAGGATAGAACTAGAGAAAAGTACTGCACTTCAAAATATCTTATGAAAAAAATGCCAATTATTGCTTCTGTAAAACAAAAACCAGGCCAAAATCCCACCCAAAGACAAAACTAGAAAAAACATAAGAAAGGGACAACTTGAAATTCCCTGAAAGCTAATAATTGTCTAAATCAAGTTGAATCAGAGACTGCCCATCTGTTCTGTGGATGCTGCAAATGCATTCTGCCTTCCCATGTGCTCCAGAGACAGAAAGCTTCCAAAAACTGTCAGTGGAATGAAGTGTCCCCTCCTTTCCTCTGCTGTGGTTATGATTTCTTGAATCAGATTCGAGTCCTCAGCTGTTATTATAGAAATTGTCTTCCTTTTACTGAAGCATCATGACTTATTTAAAGAATATATATTTACTTTACTAATGAATCACAGACTGCGTCTATCCACTGTAGACTATGGAATTAAGAACAAGACTGTAGGCATGCTTTTCTTTCCTCGTGACAGTCTACCATCGGCTTAAAATTTAAATGCACATGGGCTCAAAAACATTTGTATCTTTTTTATTTTACACAGTGATGGAAATCAAAGGAAAAAGGCTATGCTAGCATTTTTTTTCCCTTTCAAAGTCATCATTTGTAGGCTGCTTACCACTGAAATCCTACTCTGTCTTATTTGTCATCTTGTGCTAGGTTATTTCAAAGATCATTGAGAATAGCTGGAAACTAGTTTGAAAACTGAAACATTAGGCAAGGGGTGTTCTTTTAAATAGCGACTTCTGAACAAGACACAATACTAAACTCTTGAAATACCACTTTAAAATTAAAAAGCTTTCAGAAAATTCTAAGAAATTCCCATAAGCATAGAAATATAAATAAATGATTAGTATACGGTGAGTATCTGATCTCTAACTACTAACCAATCTTCATCCTCCGGTTCCTATCGCACAGATTAATGCTTTAGTGATTTCCTTCCCGTGTGGCATAAGCCAATATCCCGATCCTTGATAATGTCAATTTCAAACCATTCCAACTAGTTTGGAAAGACCATGAACTTCCAGCCACACGTGTATTTTTTCAGCGTTCATGATAGTGGAGAGCTCTGCAGCTGTTAACCCACAGTTAACCTGCAGGTCAGCAGGTACTGGTTAAGGGCTGTCACAACCTTCTCTGGGATGCTGGGGAGCTGTCATGCTCTTTATTACTCTGAAGCAGGCAGGAGAACTTTTTCTTGGTTAAATGAAGTAATGAAAAGAAAATTGTGCCTACAATACTTCCAGCAGGATCAAAAGAAGAACCCTCTTCTTCTCCCTGTGTTTTTGGTCTTCTGCAGTAGAATAGAATAGAATATTTCAGTGGGAAGGGACCTACAATAATCATCTAGTCCAACTGCCTGACCAATTCAAGGCTGACCAAAAGCTAAAGCATGCTATTAAGGGCATTGTCCAAATGCCTCTTAAACACTGACAGACTTGGGGCATCCTGTTTCGATGCAAAGGATTTTTTCTTCCCATATATCCTGTCCCTGAACCTATATCATACTACTCAGATACAGTCCCTTCCTGACGAAACTCCTTAAATTTTACAAATGCTTCTCTGAGTTTTCCTCGTAGTCTTACCATTGAATTTCTCCTCCCAAAGCTTATCCGCCTCTAATGTATCCAGGAGAAATCCTTGCAAAACAACTTTGCAATGCCAAAATTTATGTGTGTTTTAAAAAAAATAATTGAATGATTTTATAGAACTCCATCCAGGGCCACTCGGTGCAAAGAAACAACCTCAGACTCAAGAAGTCATTAAACCATTCATGCCTGGATACTGGGATACTTACCTGCTCCCAAAGTCCTTCCTGGCAAGCTGTCCGTGGGGTTTTGGTGTGGCTGAGCCCAATTTTTTAACTCTGAGAGATACCACTGGAGTGGCCCGTAAGCTCCACACATCTTTAACAAAGCTCAGAATAGAGAGGGCTGCTTTTTGTTGCTCTGAAGGCATCCTTTATGGCATCCTACAATTACTCCACAGTGTGTACAGAAAACTCTTTCAAAACTTGGTGAGATGCCATATACTTAGTCAACAGCAATATGCTACTAACACCTTCTAACTTACTCATTTTCAGCTGATGCAGTAGCCACTATACCAAATCCTCTACTTGATTGGAAACAACTGTTTCAAACCGCACTGAAAGAAGATGTAAGGCATGCTAATTAGAAAGGTGGAAAATTTTCAAAACCAGATGAGACATTAGCCTCACCTTCTATTAAAAAGATAGAGCTTCTGTTTATCTAAATGATGCAAAACCTTGTAGTCTCTTTTAACCCCATCTGCTTTTTAAATGACTACAATAAGCTTTTAACAATAACCTTGAAATTTAATCTTTGCTAGAAAATGTGGCAATTCCTCACAAATACAGATTTGTCAAGTCAGTAGTAATGCATGTATTTTTCAGTTGCCTGGTGAATTTTAACTCACTATACCTGTGAATTAAATGTTAAATAAATGCCTAGGAAGACTGTAGTTAAGAATACCTCTGACTTCTTTCCCATGGCTTTGGCTGCCAGGAGTTCAACCAAAACCTAGCAAGGTTTTATCCAAGTTCCTCCAATAGCTTCCCAAGCCAGTTGAAGCCAAGGGTTTCAATTTTCAAAGCAATACATTTTTCAAGTGTATCTCTGTTAAAAATCAAACTACAGTCTCTGAACCCCTGTCATATTTCAGTGCTAATGGGAGAAAGCCTAATTAGAGCCTTTCATCTCAGGTGCAACACATTTCTTGAAGAAAAAGCAGCAGCTAGAATCTCATTTTCTTGATTCCTAGAAAATTTTACTCTTAAAAAGCTATTTCCTAATAAGGTTACACACAGCATAAGCAGGGTCTTCCTTCAAATAATCTCAGAAACAACAGTAAAAAAAAAAAGAAAAATTAATGCGATGTTAAAGGAAAATAAAAATAGC
Organism: Harpia harpyja; assembly: GCF_026419915.1. Classification (NCBI taxonomy): domain Eukaryota; kingdom Metazoa; phylum Chordata; class Aves; order Accipitriformes; family Accipitridae; genus Harpia; species Harpia harpyja. The sequence continues at coordinate 32,879,194 of NC_068947.1, forward strand.
TAGCATAAAATAGATATTTTACACCAGAAAGGATGTTGCAAATGAGCTCCGTGCTGGCCTCTGTGGGTTTCCAAGTCACTGCTGATTTATGGAAATGAACAGTTTCAGTGGCAGGAGGCAACCCACTGGCAGTCAGATGCCTACAGGATTTGAAACAGGGTTTGGATTGCTCATGAAGCAAAGCTGGATAGAAGACAAGTAAGGGAACAAGTTTTAAGGTATGACTGTATTAATTTGACACATAATGAGGTTAATATAAAACCATCATCTCACTCACTGGTCATTTAACAGGAACTTTTATGGGCATAAGGGCAATAACCTATAGCCAGGCATCATCTGTGCCGTCCCAGGGCACTGTTCAGGCAATAGTGTGGGAGACCTCCCTCTGAGAGGAAAAGGTCTACCAGGTAATCTCCCAAGGTTTTTTTTTACCTCTAGGGGTCTGCAACTTTACTCTTAATTTGCACTGGAAGTATGCCACCTCCTACATTTCATTCTAATGTCAAAACACTAAACTTTGGTTTTCTTTACTTCAGCAGGGCCTCGCAATATTTTAAAGAGGAAAAAGCTTTACTGCAGCCAGTTCGACCTAGTGGGAATAATTTGCTTTTAGTCCTTCAGAGCAGGCAATCAGTCAGACTCCCAGTATCCAGGAAATATATCTCACTTGAACATACACAGGAGCTGGGGGTGAGGGGCTTGACAGCTGTAAAGACAAGAAGCTGCAGTGGTCTGGGGAGAGTTTCCATTCAAGCAGGGACAGAGGAGAGAGCAAGAAAAGCCCAGTGCTACCAGTTACATTTTGGTGCTGCTGCTGCAGGTTGCAGCACAAGGATAGAGGTTCAGCCTCTCTCATCATTGTGCATTTAGTTGGCAGAGTCCTTACTGGGTTTTGAAGGATTGCAGCTTGGGCTAAGCTTTGCTTACTTTCACTATTAAAACAACGCACAAAACCCCAAACACTGCCCTACTCAAATGTGGTGGTAAAGTTGTAACTTTAAAAAGTTACAAAGTTTTGTAGTTTCAGAGACTTCCCAGTACAATGAAGGAAGAGGGAAGAACCTAAATTAAACTCAGGTCGTACTGACAAATATTAGAAGAGTTGATAAAATATATTTAGCATTCTTGTAAAAACTAAATTTTGGCCTGTGTTGAAAGAAAGAAAATTCCAAAGACACATTTTTACAGAAGAGGCCCTGCAGCCATTCCAATTCTTCCCATGTTTTACTTTACTGACACAATTCTTTTAAAAAGCACAGAAGAAACCTTCTTTTCCACTTTGATGAGACCAGAAATGTAAAGAGAATTATAAAATAGATGTCTTTTTTTTTTTTTTCTTCCCCACAAGAAAAGAAGGGAGTGCATTGAGGGATTTAGCAGTCTTTCTTCATCAATATTATAAGAAAATGAAATTACTCCTCAAATTCCTATTATATTAAAAAAGGAAGTGTACAAGAACAATGTGTGGCTGAGGCAGGGAATGGTATAATGCTGTTAAATTAAAATTTATGTCAAAGAATTAAATGCATACAATGTGTACATGGCATATGCCTTAGGCATCTTACATTTGAGGCCATATTAAAATAATAATTTTTATAATAATGAAACTCTTTAAGGTAATGAGACAGTCATCAGGATACCTTTTGGTATTTATTAGAACATGAATCATGCTGAACTCAGGTGGCATTAAAATAAATCCTTCCCCTTAAACAATTGTAAATATATCAGGGACAGAAACAGATTTTCAAGGTGAAAATGCAAGTAAGAAAGGCAGTAACTTTTGAGCTTTCAATCCAGAATAAAACAAACACTCAAATTCCCCAAGTCAACTAAGTAAATTTGAATTTCCTGGAATGTAAAATATTTTCCAAAGAAAGGTATCAGGTCAGGCCAAGTAAAAACTGCCATATGGCATGTCTCACATGTCCTTTGGATACTAGTGCTCTGAAGATGTAAACAAGAACCTCACAAGTCTTGTACTTCTGCGAAGACGTAGCTTTGAAACTGGTATATGTCAGGCCCTTTGGACCAAAAGTTTATTTTTCTGTAGAGCCTAAAGCCAGAGGGGTCTTCAGAGTAGTCAGAAACTTCCCTTCTCCCTCCAGAGAACCGTTCTCCAGCCCCCCCCCCCCCCCCAAAAAAAAACCCAACCAGGACTAGATCTTTAAATTAAAATACATAGGTCCGATGTAGCAGGATGCAGATGAGGCATCCCAATTACTGTTGACGAGGGCAAACTTAGCTAACTTTGACAGTTAATTATTATATGACAGTACTATAATATCTCTGTGCAGACCCTGGAGAAAGAATTTGCTAGTTAAAACTGTTTTCACAACCTCCAACAAGCCCAGGGCTGTACCAGAGCCCCAGCTTTGTCAGGCTTGGGGGATTTTCCTGACTCCTTGCTGCAGAGGCTGGCTATGCTGCTTCCACTTTCAGTCAGTGCTCAGTTAAAAAAAAAAAAAAAAATCAGCTCCTGAAATACAAACAAAATGTGCCTGTAAAGGTAGAGTTATAAGTTATTTCTGTAATTTATGGCTTTCAGAGATCACTGGTTAGTTTTTTTCAAATTTAATTATTCCTCGATTACAATCATATTCTGTTCAAGATGTCATGAACTGTGCTTTTTGTTCAGATAACACAAAATAAAGTTATGCTTGAGCATGTTCTGGCTTTGCTTTCTTTCCTCAGCTGTCATGGAAGTGACAAACACTGTGAATTTAGTAATGACTTAAGTTTGTCTTTTTCATTGAAATCTGGCCATTTCCTGAGAAAGTTCTCATAGATCGGCACCATGGCGCATGATTTAAAGATGACAGCAACTTCACTATGCTAACATCTCATTTGCATATTTTAACATACAGTATTCCTCCTTGATTGGCATTCTCATTAACTTGACATTATAAAAGACTGCCTGTTAAACAATGTAAGCAGTATTTAAATGTAACTGCTATTAATTGCTCTGCTTTACAGGAAGGAACATTTAATGGCTTCTTTTTTCAAGGGTGCACTGGAGATGAATGTTGAAAGTTAGGCTGTTCTTGCTTTTTTCCTTTTTTTTCTCCGTTCAGTGTCATTCAGGTCAGGTATTGACTTCATGTGAAAAATGATAACACAGACATGAAGAGTACATGTGCACTTTCAAAACTATAGAGGCTACCAGATTTTCAGCATTTGTATATAAATGTGTGGAGATAACAGCTTTTTCTAATTTCAATTGGGAAAAGGTCAACCCCTTAATGAGAAGGACTGATCTGAGGTATTATTTGGAAATTAGCCTTGCCTTCCTGATTAAAAACAGATCTTCTCTAGGTGCACAAAACTACAGGTTACTCTCTTAAATTTTAAAAGCCAGTCTTGAGCCTTTATTTGTGTCTTCTGTTCTGAAGCAGAGGCTTGATACAAGCTTGCATTCTTCCTTTTTGAAACCTTCAATAACTTTGATACCTCTAGTACCAATACATTATGAGATTCCTATCTCAAGTACCTTTTTTTGCAAAAAGCTAAGGACAAAATAACTGGTTCATTGCAGCATTTGTGGTTTGGTTCCTCAATTAATTATCAAATCATCATCAAATGCAATATATGCCCTCGAGGCTCCCTGCTCCTATAGAATCCTGTTGATAATATGATGGCATGAATCAGCTGAAGCCAGTAATATTGTACCAGTCAATAACATCTGTAGATATGACTTGCTGTGACTCTTTCAGAAGTCTGAAAGCTGCTGGGTTCTTAAAAAGCTCGAGTTCTGTTAAATCCTAACGGAGTGGTGGTATTCCACATGCTTGATGTTGTTGTATCTGGCATTTCTAGCCCAGGTCTAATTTGTCCCATTGAAAGTGAAAAAGTTTAGTGGTGTTTTTTTTCTTTTTCTTCACTCTGTCCTGAAGGTTTTATTTCACAGGAAAGAAAACTTCCAAGTTTTTTTGGCTTAAAGCCATTTCTTGTATAAATACATTTCTCAGCTACCTGTCCAACACAGAGATACCTTTTCAGGGTGGTAGATATGGAGAGAAAAAGCTGAAAACCATGATCGCTTGGAAAGCAGTCTTAAGTGCTTTTGATTTTCAGTTTTTTGAATGAATTTCTGGGTTCCTCTGGGCCCAATTAATGGCTCCTTTGCTGTGAGGTTAAATCAGTAATTTAGACCACCTGAATATTCTTTTCAGGTGATGACTGCTTCTTGAAATCTCAAAACTTCCAAATACCTTTTTTACCAAATCAGAGGTGAAGATTGTTTTGCAAAAGGACATTTCCCCCCATCCATGTGTTTGATGCGTTTTCTTTAAATTCAATTTGAATTTACCGTTGACCTTACTGTGAACAATTCTGCATATTCTGCTGAAAAGTGGTGCTTATGCACACCATGTTTACCTTGTCAGGCTCTGTGCTTCCTGAAATTACTAACAATTAGTTCATGGGATATAGATAGATATCCTGATATAAGAGAAAGGAAGGCCTGTGGAGGTTTAGGCACTCACCTGCCTGCTCTTCTCTCCCCAGCAGTTGGCTTGGTTTCCCAATCTAGATCAATCCTATCTACACAGTCTCTATGTTAATTTTCACCCATCACTTCTGCCTTTTCCACAGCATTCCACTTTGTTCCTACTGTGTACCCTTTCAAAGAGACCACCAGTTTTGTAGCTCCATCTGCTTTATCTGCATTCCTACTAGAAAATTCAGTTTTACTCTTGCAGACTGAGGACTACCAACCTTTCCTTCCTTGCAAGCTCAATTAGGGCACCTCTAGCCCTGCACTTTGCCTAGATGTGACACTGCAAGCCAGAGAAAGGAGAGGGAGAAGACCAGCTGGGAAACTGCTTGCATTTTGGTAGTGAAAGGGATGAAGCAAAGCTGCTTGGGTCTTAATGTTTCCTTCTGGGAAAGTTGTCAGGCTCTTGATGTGACAGAAAGAGAGCAGTCCCTGCTTATTAGGTGGCTGCCTATAACCCAAGAGCTGGAAAAGCAGGATGGACAGACAGACAGTCATAGGGGTTTTTTCCTAGGCTATTCCAGCTAGGCAAATGTTTCTGGGAGACTGTTGTTTCCCACTGAAGCGTCCTGGCTTTTACCCCACTGGGTTATTGAGTAATATGGTATAATATTTCTTTATACAATGCTTTCTTATTGAAGAAATGTTGAATAAGGTCTGGGAAACAAATTGCTTAATGTTGGTCAAACCTATAAAAGTCTTCCAAGCCCACAAAACTTTATGTGCAAATTGACAATCTGCAAGCAGCCACCTTGACTTTAGAAGAAGCAAAGTCAAGCTTAAATCTTTCTGATCACTGAATCTTAGGAGCAGGTTATGCAACAGCCAGAAGAAGAGGAGAAATTGAATGCCCATGCATGGGCAACCTAACCTATAAGCTAATAAATGAGCAGCATATTTTTTTTATCTGTTGACTGAAGTGAGAGATGGAAAGTGAGTGCCAAGTAGCAGCTATTATAGCATTGTGCACATGACATTGAAGTTCAGGGTCAGTTCTTTCCATTATAAACCCCATTTATCAGGGTTTATAACTTGGCTACCTTAAATCATATCTAGCTGAAACTGGCATGCAACTTGTCAGGACAGTTATAGATTTTTTCCCATTCCTTTCATAAAAAAAAAAAAATCCTTACATCAGTTAACCCATTTGCCTTTTTAATGCAGTTAAAAGCTTTTTAGTCATTACAGACACTTCAGGGGAACAGAAATGTTCTAAGACATAGGGAAATACCAAATTTTTTTATGCAGTGTATCTTGGACTCTAGGAAAACTGAAGCTATGAATTCAAAATTTGCAGCTCAAAAACTCTGTGCTTGTTAAGGTGGTGTCAAGCTGTGTCTTCAGCCATACAGACAGATGAAAACACATTTCTCAGAACTGTTTTTTCTCTCCGTTTATTTGTCTATAATGTAAAATCCAGTTAGTGAGCTACCCGACTCAAGAAGCATAATGATGTCTTTAGTGCTGAGATCAGTAGAACTCAGATCCCTGCATTGCTGTGCCACAGAGAAAACAAGAGATGAGTATATTCTTTTCTTAGGTCTATGAGAATGTAGATGCAACACCTAGCAAGAGAAGAGCGTGGGGGGGAAATAAAGAAAAAAAAAAAAAGAGACACAGTTTTCATGAAATGTGGCATACAAACCCAGATCATTTATTCCAGGCCTGTGCGAAGGAGGAAGGACAGGGAAACTGCAATTATAGTCGTAACTCCCAGATACAGGTACTGTTGAGAGTGAATACCTCTTCCTCTGCTCCTTCCTGATGGTTCTGCTGCAAATATCAGCTCACTTAAGTGTATTTCAGGTACTCTTCTGAGGTCTCGTGAAGGTGCCACAGCTTCTTCCACACATGGCAGCCCTTCCAGGCAAACAGGTACATTATGGACACCAAGGTGGGGACTGTCTCCTCACACCCACCTTTACACAGCCTCCACTTTTCCATGTATGTGATGAATGAGGACTCCTTTGGTACATCAGAGACAAAGTCAGAAAGTATTTACAAAATCTGGACTATCTAGCTGATCTTTCACCTCTTGGAAGAAATTTGTGGAGAATATAGTGGTAAGACACATACTATGACCTACAGGAAACTTACTTAGGTTTTGAGTGAGTGTCACAGCACTGCATTTCCTGGCACATTAAAAAACGTCTTGTGAAATACCAATTGCCTAAAGTCATCTGAATCTCCAGCTGCTGTGAGAATGTGATACTATTAAGTGGGGTGGAAAAGGGTCTCATTTCTCTGTTGTTGCTACTCTTCTGATTTTGCCTTTCCAGGAGGGAAGATTAGACTCTTGCTGGCTAATCTGCACAGAGAGTGTACCAGCCATTGACTCGAGTCATCCTCAAGCTGCTTCTCCAGCTCAATGCATACTGAACATATTTTCCAGCTCCAACAAGAAGCAATAGGGAAGCTTCTTCTCAGACTGTGCAACAGAAGCAAGTCTCTGAAAAAGCCCGTGCAAGGGGAGACAAGCGATATCTTATTCAGAACAGGGATTTGACCCAAGATCTCTTGCCCTCAGATAACTATCATAAGAAACAGACTTCAGAGTATTTAGAATTAGGACAGCTGCAACATTTCCTGCTGGAGATGGGTCATAATACACAATATACCTATGTGTTAATTGAACCCATGAGCAAATAGGTTAGCATGCCTCCTTAACCTTGTAACTGAGATCCTCATCTGGGAGTTTAACTATTTATGTTGAATTATCATGTCAGCAGGAAAGGTTGAGAGCAGCTGACCTAGGATATGATGTGACTAGAGGGTAAGAACATGTTTTTGGAAAGTCTGAGAATGATACTTTTGGTTTCGTATCCTCAAAATTAAAATCCTTCTAGTGGAACAAACATTCTGATTGTCCTACACTGGATAGTAATGTGATGCCCCATTGTTTTTCCTCCTTTTTGTGACTCCTTTGTTTTATTCACTTTTTTAAAAATTGCATGGGGATGAAAAGTTTCATTTTTAGTCAGAGGAGATATGTTTTCAGTACAGCGTTGGTTTTTTGTTTGTTTGTTTTTGTGGATTTTTTTGGTTGGTTGATTTGTTTTTTTCTGAGAAAGGGGAAAAAAAAGAAAGAGGAAAATGTATCAGTCCAGTTACTGATTTTATTCAATGAAACATACTTTAATATACTTAGGAATATTTTCACACTTCCCCTTGGAAGGTAAAATCTGTTCTCCAGCTTCAGGCATCATGCAAGCATTTTGCCTGTGTTGGTTAGAATGATAATTGCAGTGACTTGGGTTAGGTTTCTGCTGAGCTTTAAGTGATTTCATTGGGGTTTACTAGACCATCAGCCATTTTGATTCTTTTACAAAGGAAGATTGTAATTTCTGTCAGGACAGATACATTTTATTTTTTATGAAAGAACAAAACAAAACAAAACAAAACAACCCTGACAACTTTTGAGGGAGAGGAAATGATGGTAGTTGGCAATTATTCTGTATGTGTGTAAAAACTTGCATATAAGCAACTTATCCTAGGTAGAAGTACAATACAGAATAGACCTGTAATCTTAGTTTATAAAGCTAGACACGTGTTGTATAAGAGAGCCCACTCAAGCTCCCTGGGGGAATCTAGACACACAATTAGAGGTAAACACAGAAGACATCCCCAAGGAAAAACATAATAATAAAAAAGTATTTTTTTATAATGAAGAACTTTATTAAAAAAAAGGAAGTTGAGCATTGTATAATAAAAGCACAGAACCCAAGGCAAAAAAGATGCAGTCAGTCTTCCAAATGATCTTTATAAGGGTTAAAGGGAGAGTTGGTGATTTCATGAGAGATCTTGCAGAGCGAGGTACATATAGTCTCATTATACAGCACTGTCTGGGCAATAATGTCAGGGGTAGGGAGAGGGTAGATACAAAGATGATCATTTGGCTTGTCATACATAACTAATAAAGCAGAACTGGAGACTAGTTGTCACTGCTTGTTCATACAGGGCCAATTTCTGGCAACCGCTGACTATGGGCACCTGCCAATAACCCCAGGCAGAGGAGTGAGAGCAGGCATCTTCTCCTGGCTCTCCCAGCTGGAGCGCCTGTGATGTTAACCCACTGCAACACGCCAAAGAGGAACATCCCAAGATGTTGCTGAGACCTGCCAAGTTTCTCTCCCCATCTCTAACGTATGTGTAAGTAGCTCAGCAAACAGCAGCCTCAGTCCACTTTTCAGGCTTTCACTGAAGGCATTTGCTGCCTCCTCTGTATGAAATGATCTGAGTGAATCACGGCAAGCATGCATCCAAGGGAAATTTCAGAATCAGAAAGCTTGATAGAGAACTGCATTCTCTTCATGTTAATTTTAATAATTAGAGCAACCATCAATATCACTAGACCAGTCTAAGCAGAATTTAACCAGTAACTTTTTCTTATACTAGTCAATCAAAAGAAGAGGGCAGCTGCAAAAAAGGCTTCACAATTCAAAGTTCTTGTTTTATAGCTGTGTGTGACACTGTAGTCCTTATAAACAAAACACCCTTTGAGATTGATGGGGTATGCCTGCCCTAGGAGTGTAGAAACAAACCCAGTGAATTTCATATTTAGTAGGCTTCAAGTCTGACACATTTTGTAATTGCAGGGGAAATGGATCCATCAGATAACTCTCTAAATTACATAGCCAACAAACCATAATTTCAGGACTCCAGTATTTTTAATCATAATAAAAAGTATACCGTGTGGCCATGTATATTATTAATTTACAGATTGAACTAGATGGAAGATACAACATTCAGTTATAATCTGTTTATGGAGACAGTCAGGCAATTATATCAGACAAGGGAACTCATTTTGCAGAGTAAGATTTAGTGATTAGCCATGGTGTCCTCATTTTATCTTTAAGTCTATAAAATTCAGTGGTCTGAAATCTATCTAGCATATTGAACAAACCATTCAGATACCTGTGGCACTATTTTGGGATCCAATTCCTGCAGCCATGAGCTACTGAAGTATTGTGTGATTGAATAACATCATATAGCACTGGTCCCTAAAGTAGGCTGAGCAAAACTATTAATATTTTTAGTTCACCACTTTCCTCTCTAAAGACAATTTCTGAAAGTTATTCAGGCTGATTCTTGCCTAACTGGTTATCTATTCCACCCCACACAGATATTTTTCAGAAATGTTGTTGCATCCCATGATGATAAAATATACAGTATGCATAGCATATATATACACTGTAATTAAAAAGAGACACTTGTGTTGATAAAAAGACAGTTGTTCCCACATATGTGTAAGGACTGTCTTCTCTACCAATTAAGCATCAGTAGAATATGGGCTTTAACAGTCCTCTTGGGGAACTTGTCTTTTGTATCTATGATAAATACATGATTATAAGGACAAATTATATGAGCAGCAATAATTTCCTAGTAATGTGATCATTAAAAGCCTTCACAACTGCAATACATCAATATTAATTGGGGACAGATGATCATTTTACTGACACGTTCAAGTCATTATCCATATTTCAGTACTTCATGAATACCTGAATAGTCTTAATGATGTGATTTTTTTTAAAATTCTTTCTTCAGTGGTCCTAACATGATTGTTTATCTAAAAATTATGAAAAAAAGGAGAAGAGAGAATCAACTACAAGTAGTGCAGGTAGTTGTGGGCTAAAGGTAGGTAAGATTCAGCAAAATTTTGGTTTCTCTTCAGATATGACAACAATTTATCACAACTTTTGTGGAGAAACAACAGAATAAAACCTGCCTGTTGGGCCTGGGTCACATTAAGTCTGTGGTAAACATTTGCCGATGTGGAGGACACCGTCACTCAGCTGTTGAGGGTAAGTAGTATACTACAGCAACCTGCTGAATCTATTCCTTAATAGGATTCATCACCCTGCCACTCTGCTTCAAAGACCATTTCTCATGTGGGCAATGAACACTGATTCTCTGTTTGCATAGGTCTGTCCTTTTATTTCCATCCCCTGTGACAGTGGACTGGTAAATAATTTTGTTACCTACCATGGATAGGCTGTTGAAAAAGCCACACAAACTTGCAGATAACATGTTTGCAAGAAGAATGATAAACCTTATGTGATAGTCTCCCGAAAGCTGAAGTGAAATGACAGAATATAACTGCAGATTACATTTTGAGTCTGAAAGGATATTATAAACCCATGACTCCCACTCAGAGATGTGAATGTTAGGTGTTAGTCAGTAAAGTATTTGATCTGTTTCATGATATCATACCTGCTGATTTCTCTTCCACTACAGAAGTGGACTATGTCATGATTTGATACAAACCAAAGATTGTCCTGATTCTGTGCAGTTATTTATAACTATTGAAGAAAAACATAAATACTATAGCTAAGGCCTATGAATAAACATATAAATTATGTTTTGCATAAGGTTAACTGGACACATTAATCACATTTATACACTCATCAAAAAGGCTTGAAGAGTTAATTTTCACTGCAGTTGTTTAATAAGACAGCAGGTGTCATCATTAGGGCTGCTATCAAGAACATTTGTCTTGCCTAAGCAGAAGTTAGTAGCTATAAAAAAGTAACTTTTGCAATCTAGACTGCACTGTGATCATACTGTTTCTTAGTGCTCTCCTTCCAGTAGCCATGACTGCCAAGGTTACCCTGACATAAAAATAACCACCAAAGCTAACAAAAAACATACCTACAAGCTCATGCACATAATTATATACATATTAACTTGTGATATTAGAAAAAAATGTACATTAATGTGCTGCTACAGTAATGAAATTGAACATTCAACTGTAGAACACGTGTAATGTGGCTGTTTGTTTAACTCTGAATTGCAAAATAGTGTATCTTCAGAATGGGACATTTATAGACATAAACCAGGTATTATTTTAACATTAAGATTTTACAGTTAAATTTTAATTAACTTTCTTTACAGTTAAATATAAGTCTAGAATTCACACAGCAAAACTAAAAATCTTTTTCCTACTGTGCTATATTGATTCACAGATGACATCACAGGGTGACACTGTAGGATCATGCTTAAATCTGTGGAGCTAGCTATTGGGTGTGGGCAAGAGGAAAGCTGTCTAAATAGTATAGAAAAGAAAATCAGTTGAGATTAGCACTAAGTTAAAATCGTGTTTTTTTCTATAAATTAAAGATTGGTTTTGGTTTTGAGAGTAAGTATTTTGGTGTTATTTTCAACTTTGACATAAAATGCAGGCAAAGGGATTTCTGAAATCTATTTAATTTACTCATCTTGGGCCTGGAATACCTTGGTTCAGTTTCTTCTCCTACTTGAGGATTCTTGAATCCGCTGCTCTCATCAAAGTCTTTTAATGCTCAGGTTATTAGGCATTGCAAAATCCCATCCTTTATCTTTCCTTTTGATGCTATTCCATTTTTTATAAAATATTTTTATAGAAAAAAATGATTCCTTTGTTTAGTGATTGGGACATTTCCTTATGATTTAAATAGGTCAGGTGAAGTAGAAAAGCTCCAGGAAAGCCAGAGAGAGATACATGTCTCCAGAGTCTGTGATAAGACACTCACGTGGGAAAAAAGAATTCTTGGTCCAACAGCAACAGCTGCACAATTTATTTTATCTGCCTCTTTTAACTGATTTTCTCACAGCTTTGGTAGGACTTTGAACATATGAATTATCTGGGTTTGAAAATTATGCTCTTTTTGTATGTGGGAAACGTAGTAAGTGCTTTTTGTTATCTTTTGTATACAGTTCACTAACTGGATAATCACTTGCGGTCAAAATTTGCAAATGGTATATTACAGGTCTAAACTGATGCTCTTTAGAGTCATGGAACTATTATATTAAAAAAGAATATGTGATTTCTCCACTATTAGGAACATTAGTGTATTGGGTATTTACTATGGAAGAATATCTCTACTTTTTTTATTCAATTAATTAAGAAGATGCCAAGAGCTACAAAAGTATGAATGTAGCCTGGTATTATTCATACAGGATGCAATTATATTAAACCATTCAATTAATTGCACTTATGCTCTGAAGAAAGAACAAAAATGCCAGATAGAAAACACTGCCTCCAAGATCTTAATACATCTATAACATAATTTGGTGTAAAACTAGAACTTCAAAATAAAGTCTCATGGTACATTCAGCAAGATGGCAAAACTTAATTACTAATTTGTTCAGTTGTTATCAAGTGGTATTAGCAAGGGTTGAGTCTTTCACGTGTAATAAAATACAACATTCAGCTTTGCCATCTGATCTTTTCTTTGTGAAAGCAGAGGACATGAATTGTGTGCTTGATTTTTTTTTATCTATGGGAAATACAAGTGAGAACATGAAGAAAATAATTTTGCAAGTAATGAAAACCTTGCTTGATTTAATCTTCAGACTGGAAAATGTAACTGTGGCATCAAATTTCTCTTTTTCTTTATTCTCCAATTTCCGTGACATAAATGTAGTTCATTTCCCAGGAAATCAATAATAGACTGACTTTGCTGGGCTAAATTGGATACCTCTAGGATATCCTATCCTCTCCTTCCCTCTCTTATGTTCCAGTTTGGTGGTAGGAGATGTACACTCACCATCATAGAGACTGCTCGATACTGGGAGCTCACAGGTTGTGGTCTGTTAATGGACACTAAGCCAAGCCTGTTAGCTGCTAAACCAAGTAACTTTGTAGGCAGTAGATTGTTACTGTTATTTTACCAAAAATAAAATTGAGAGAAAGAAAGCATGATCAAACTAAACATATTTCAAATAGTTCTGATGACTTGGTATCGCTTCCGGTGCTGGCTGTGACTTGCCATTGTTCAAACTTCTCAGCTTCTATGCCTCCTATTAGACTCTCATTGAAGTGAAATTTGGAGAGACTGAGGCTTTTTAGGTATCTATCTTGTCATACTGTGATCCAAGACATTAAAAAACCCAACCCTACTAAAAAATGTAGGTTTTATTAATCTTTTATTGCAAGAAGTAAACAAAGCTAGTTTTGCAGTATTTTGGAGATATTGTTTTCCTAATTAAAACTACCATCCAATACCATTAATGTAGTGTCTATCACTGACCTACTTTTTCCAGCTTCTAAATCTGTATGGGCGTAAACAATTCATAAATAAAATACCTTTAGGGATCCGAAAGGATGTCACTTCTATAGGAGTTCTTATACGGAGCACACATAATGCATGTTGCTAGGATTATTTTAAAACTGCACGTGTCCTCCTCTCAATCTGAAAGTATGAAACACTGTCAAAAAAGGAGCTCTTCCACCATGGATGTCTCCATGGGATACAGCCATAGATAACTAGTTCCTGGTAAGAGGAATAGCCACCTCCTGTGTCAATCAAAATGTAATTATATTCAATACTATTGAAATCTGTTTCTCCCAGGATAGTGCCATGATTGGCTGGTATTGCGCACACATCACTCATTAATAATAATAAGTTTATGTGGAGTGTGCCATCGATGATTTGATCTTGAATATCTAAAGTGGGAGCTGAAAGCGGTGAGTATCAGTTAACGTTGGAGGGGCTTGGGTATTGGCTTCACTCTGCAATTCATGTGCTATATCTAGAGTGACCCCAGATGCAGAGCCAGCCTGCTCAGCTATGCGGAAATCTCTGGAAGGAATCTACTGTTAATTCGAGGTAGCCAAATCTGCTGAAAATCGCACTGTGCTGTTTAGATGCTGTCCCAACTTCTCTTTATGACTTCACTCCCTTTTTAGCCTCGCCTCTTCTTTCTGGTCCTGGCTATGTAGGAGTCTTCCAGTTTTCTAGTCTGAAAGAGTGACAAAAAACATTTTTATAACAGCGTGTTCAAAACACTGCTAGAGAAAGCCTCTTCTAAGTTCCTGAGAAAGCAGTACTCATCTAGTTTACTGCTTAGTGCCTGTTAAGTCTGTTCTGAAAGATGACCTGGATACTCCATTTCAGTGCCTTCATGAGTAAAATGGGAATAATGCACAATTTGACAGAAAGAGTGAAGTCTGTGAGAATACCCTTCTTACAGCTTCTACACTTCATGCTACAACATTGATTCTCCCCCTGCCCCCCCCCCCCCCCCCCCCCCCCCGCGTGGTGGCCTTACACTGAGATCTGGTCTCATTAGTCACACTATTTTTTTCATGATTCAACACAAGGCCTTATGAAGATAAGATTCAAAATGAACACTTAGTGATTTATTTATTTATTTAACTAATGTGAAAGGTGATATAAGGAGCTTCCTATTTTATGGTTAGCATGCAGAAAAATCCCTGTTATCCTCAGAATCGTAGGTATGCCTAACTTCATCACAGCTGCGAATCACTTTTGCAATGGTACAGAAATTGGCAAGTGCATAGACAGGATGCCCACAGTCTTTCTCAATGATAACTTATCAGTTGACAAAACTACCTCACCTTTTTTGGAGGATGTGCTGAATATCTATCAAAATTTTAATTATATTTGAAAAGTTTAATTATATAATCTAGAACTTTGTCACAATAACTTTTTTAAAAACATCCATATTGATAAAAATTCAGTTCTGCAGTAGGGCCATGCTTTCATTCTTAGTATTATCTTCTGCTGTCCTACTGTTCTCCTAAATACTTTGATTTTTTTCTTTTTACATAGGGTATGCCTCCACTGTCCTGAACCATTGATTATGTACACCTACAATTCAAAGCTCAGAAGTAACAGGTCTGCTGGAAGCTGGAAGTATTTGTCTTTATGTAACCAGTTCAGTAGACTTTTTTCACCTGATTTTCAAGAAATGTATTCATATATATATATATATATACACACACACGGACTTAACACACACACACATAAATATAAATATACCTTTATACATACCCATACCTGCTTAAGACAGTTAGCCTATCTGAAAAAAAATGACATTCACAGGACATATATTTTGTCCCATCAACTAAATAGAAGATACCGAGTTGTTGGATTTTTTAAAAATGTTATCTTCCACACTACACAATTTCTGAGTGACTATGCCAGTGAAGCCTATGTTCTTTCAATACTGGTATCTTCTGTCTTTAAAGCTGTGGGTAGCTGGAAACTTCTGCACATCACTAGTCATTTCTACAAAGAGGAACATGCTCCTGGTCAACTATTGTCCTAGGGCTTTTCCTTAGTTTTCACCTACAGACCACTTGACCTCTACTGTAGAACAGTAAAGCATTATTATTAACATTTTAGTTAGCCTGGTCAGTAGCTCTGCTTCTTCATTTTGCTGCTTTTTCTTGAGTTCTCCAGAGAGGCTTTGATCACTGGCAAAACTGCTTTTTCATGACCTCATTTAATATGCAGAATAAGCTTCACTACCAGGTGCAATGGTTTTCCTTCATTGAGATTTCCCAAAGGACATCCCAGCCTTTGTGTAAATCTCCTTGTGACTCCTTTGTTCTTCAAAATGTAGGCAGTGCTGAAACTCCTAATTCTGCATTTGGAAATGTTATTTCTGTGATTTTTTTCTTTCTTTTTCTTTTTTTTTTTTTTTTTTTTCAGTGAGACCCAGGCCAATCCCTTTCCTGTATCTGCATATATTTGAAATAAGGTTTCACTGGCTGTCTTCCACAGCTATATTCTGAACCCCGGGGCTTCCCTGAACAATTTTTTTCCACTCAGATTTTGCCTCTCACTTTTTATTCTGGGTCTTTTAATTGCATACATCTAAATGAAAAGCTGTTTTTGTACTGTATTGCATGTTGTCTCTTTCTCTCTTGGACCTATTGCACATTGTGTTATAGTTATACATATATATTACAGTTTATTCTGTGTGACTGAACGTTTCTGAAGTAAATTGCAATCTTCTTCAAAGTTATAACCAGTCTTTTGTCTCTCATGTACTCTACTGAAGCTGTCTGTCATAACATGGAGCGCAGCACTAGCCACACGGAGCACTACACAGTTCTGCGAAGCTACTGGCTCAAGCCTCCAAAGCCCCAAAGTCATGGTTAGGCTACCAAGCAAGGCTGAACCGCTGGGGTTCAGTACCCAGGGACACCGGTGTTGTCTCAGGCACCTGTATTGTGTGTACCCATTGCTCTAGGCAGGCACGCCCCATGGCTCAGATTTACTTAACTAACAATTTAGTAATATTTTTCTCTCATAAGGCAGAAAATATATGTCCCCAAATATATATACTCATATCTGAGACATTAAGCAAAAGTGTTTTCTTTTCACACACAATGCTTAGCCTGTGCTACTTAAAATACCATAGCTGGCAATGTAATCCACAGGTGAGGTATGGATTTTGTACTTGTCTTACAACACCACCCTGGCCCCCAATAACTTAATTATGTAAGATGGGAAGTAAAATTTTGAAAACTTAAATGAAGGATTTGCCTTTATGTGTTAATTCACTTTGAATCAGCAAGTCTTATATTGCCAGTTATATTAAATCTGTTGATTCCATCTGTTTCAATTCAGCGGACCGCTGTCTGCACAATTGTAGCTTCATTAACAAATGAATTATGTTCAGTAAGTTTGCATTCCAAAAGCAAATGGATTAAAGCATTTATACATTATCCTAAAAATAGATACTCTTAGGTACATGGAGTGAATAAACCTCTCTCTCTAAAACAACTATTCTAATGAAAAAATTGGTGTTACACAAGTAGAATGTTACGTTATCAAAATCATCCTCCTGACCTACCCAATCTACAGAAACTCTAGGAAATGGTAAGTGCATTTTACAAAGTAAAGTCTTGATGGTTTTAGGACAAGACAGATAGGAAACCATAACGTAACAATTTATGGGTCATGTAACATGGAATGAACTTTCCCAGAGACTCCTACAGGCATTAGCACAATACAATGTACAGGATGCAGCCAGATCCTCAGCAAAGTATAAGCCCGCTGATGACTGTCCAGGTCAGGCTTTGGTCCATGAAAGGGTTCTGCCTGTCAGCCCTACAGAAAACGGCAGAGCTCACAGCATGAAGAGCTTGAGTCTCAGTAATCCTCAGCATTTTTAGGTGATCCAGAATTTTTCTGAGGGTAGAAAGAAAGCAGCAAGTACCACAGCAGCGCTTTGGTGTAGAGTAATATTTAGGCTACAACCCACAAGGTTTGCATGGTGATCATTAGGCTAGCTGGGATGTGGGCTGTGGGTCTCCAGAGTTAAGATCCTGCAAGGCTGCAGTTTGAACTAAAACAGCTCCGTGGGCTTAGTTGCAATCTCCGTATTCTGGTAGCATGGTCCCAGGGGAGCCATGTAATACCTGTGAGTTACATGTTTGCACCTTTGAAGGTTACTCCTAGGGACTCTCTGTCAAAAGCAGAATACTAACGCTTTTCATTATGCATCCTTCAGGTTCAGCACATGTCAGGGAAAGAACTGCCTTGTACTTGTGAATATATCTGCCTGCAGGTGCAAGAGATTTCCAACAAGAACAGCAAGCAAAGGAAAAAATGTGTTTTGACCTAGTGCAGTTACACTAGAAGGGCATAACACTGAGGTGGGAAAATAAGGGCAGGCTGATTCTCCATCACAGCAGTGAGAAGGAGAACAGCATAGGAAAAAAAAAAAAAAAGAAAAAAAAAAAAGATTAACTGAGCTGGCTCCTAAAAAATACTATGCAATTTATAGTTCACAATCTGTCAAATAGAAAGGATCTTCCTAGATAATAGCTCTGTGGGTCGTTTTTTTTTTTTCTTTCTTTCTTTGAGATGCTACATCTTCCAGGCTTCTACATTATTTCATTAAGGTTCAGAAAACCAACACATAGCAAGTCCTGAGCTAATCTTTAGGGGTTTAAAAAGAGAGAATAGGCCCATTTCTTTAAAGCAGGCTTTTTTCTTTTTTTTTTTTTCCCCCAAAAGCTACTTCCATTACTATCTTATTCTTAAAAGCAATCCCTGAGGCTGTGGAAAGCCAATCCCACATCAGGAAAAGCAGGTGAATATACATAAATATTGTTTTCATTTCATAAAAAGAATCATGGAATGCTCTGGGTCTTCAGTAGTTCCACACCCTTGCCTTCTCACTACACATTTGCCTCCTACATCTTAAGGTGCATGAAGTGTAGGGGTAGGGAATCTGATGAATCGGGGAGATCTTCTGCATAGACTGTCCTGCGCTGTCCACAGTCAACAGATCCACAGTAAATCTTCAATGGTCAGGAACATCTACAGGTGTGGAAGAAAAGAATGGTGAGGGACTCAGGAACACTGAGCAGCCACGATTTTTGTACAGGTAAAAGAATATATGTGTGTATATATATTGAAATTGTCATACATTTGCATTTTTAGATAAAGGATAAATTCAAACCTGGAAAAAAAAATATTAAAAAATGTCATTTTACTTTTCCTTGTTCCAACTAGTGAAAGAAACTGATTCTAAATCAGTCTGGAAAAATAATCAGGTAAAATGTGAAAAGAGGTCATCATCTCTGCAAACCAAAATTAAGCTGTCACAATCAAAGTTAAAACCAATGTGATATCTCTGTAAGATGACTGATGAATTTTTCAGCTTGTAGTGCAAATCAAGCTAGCAGAACAATAGTATGTGCCAGGTGTCGACTGAATGAATAGTGCCACATACTTTTTTTTTTCCTCTTTTTTTTCTTTTTTTTTTTTCCCAAAAGATGCTGGCTAAAAACATTCTTGTTTTCCATGTCTCCAGTAGCTCTTTTCTAACTGTGTAATATCTTCACAGTTCAGCTATCATGGAGGGTTGTTTAAAACCGGAGCATTTCGCTGGTCTGATTCACATTCCACTCCCACAGCCTGTAATGCGTACATGTCCTCACCTTTGTCACCATGAAGGAGGATTTGACCAGAAGGCAGCCAGAGGCTCCCTGCAACCTAAATTATTCTGTGGTTCTATAGAATTCTGGAGAACTTCTACAATATACTCAATTCTTCTTCCTGGATTCATCCAGTCACACTGGATTGAATGTAGCTAAAGTAATTCTGCTTTGCACCCATGAAATTCTAGTGGGGGAGGGGGTGACCTATGAAAAGCAAGGTGATATACAAACAACATGGCTATTTGGAGTTTAGTACTATGCTAAGAATAAACCTAAAAATATACCTTAGCCTGTATTTTCTCCAAGTTTGCTTAATTTCTCTTTAACTGAACTTTTAATCTGTAGTAATGATGCAGTGCTGCTATTGCTACCAAAGATGGCATAGGGTATATCATGAAAATTTCATTTTCTGCAAATTCCTTTGTGACAGTTTTATAAAAAGTAAGTCAGTGAAAAGTCTGCTTCAGAAATTTCAAGATGCTTGGGATATTATACGAACAGGCATAGAAAAAACAACAACAAAATGTTGTAATAATCCTGTAGAAATATCAGATAATACTTTACTAATGTGCAATTTTTCTTGCAATTGGCTACCTTTGGCTTTTCCATGTAATATAGGCATATGAATATATTTCAGTTAATCTAAATCCTGTTTCTGTTTCTTCCAGTTTTAATTTAGACAGCTTTAGTGACACCTTTATTAAATCTCATGTACATTGTAGTGCTGCTGTCATTTATATATATTTATAAAGTCACTGACAGGAATGATATCATGTATCAGAAATGCATTTATATATTTCTTGTCCATTAACAGTAGACAATGACAACAGACAAATGTCATCATTAATTAATAAAAGTCAAAGCAGACCCCATACAAATCTGTGTCAGCACATTTACTTGGAAACAAGTGTATTTTTTCAGAGTTGCACATAATAATTTTAATGTAGGATTTTCTGATCTTGTTCAGCTGACATGGTTTCAAGAACCAGTATTGACAGTAGCAGTGCATGAGGTTATCAGAAAGCAGTTGATAATGAGCTCTGACACAGTGAAGATGGAATTTTTGCTTTAAGGTGTGCGATTAAGGTGTGTGAAATTACAAGTGCTGGGATAATGTGTGACATATGATGAAGGAGAAATACTTTTAGCTTTGAATGACCTGCTGGTCTTTGTAAAATACATGTTTAAATGACAGCGATTTTTTAAAAATAGAAGTTTTGTTTAAAAAAATTTAGAACTATGAAAATACAGTTCATTCTTCAACACCAATGATATGAATAGTTTAGGGAATATTCTATTAGTGTACCGCCCAGGTGTGTAGGACGTATGATGCACTTTACCCCGAGGAGCTGAGTTTATTATTACTGACACTGCATACATTTTTCACATTTTCATCTACATCACATGGACAAAAAGTGAGATATATGTAGTACATATAAGATAGATAAGTGAGATAAAAATGCCACTCAAAAAAACCCCCACAACATGTGTTATAGTCCTTTGCAGTGACATACAGATGTATCTGAGTGCATAACAGCTATGCTAAAAGGGGAAAGCACTGAAAGAAATTATTTAAATACCCTTCTTTTTCAAAAGTAACAGCCCAAAAAAGGAGGTTAGCAATCTGTCAGTGCCTACAGGATTATGTGTGTGTACACAGTGATTTAGAATACTGACAAGACATAACTGTGAGGCACTGAGAAGATAAAAATGTAATTAAAAATATAAAACTACATAGAAAAGCAATTAAAAAAAGAGACATCAGTTCCAAGAGAAGTTGAAGGGACTACACTAGTATGGAGAGTGATTTTATGAAATAAGGGCTTTGCGAATGCATGATTTTAAGGAATAAGGAACTGAGTGACAGACAATTTGCAAGCCAAGACGACTGCATTTGTTTTATGAAAAGAATGAAGGCATGGAGTTGTAATTAAAGACTAGAAGTTGGGGGGGTGGGGGACGCAGAGAGAAAGGTTTCAGGAAAAATTTCAGATCATTCTGAATGCATGAATGAACCCAACAAAATCCTTGGAGGTGATACATGGGAATTTGAGTTTGAAGTGCTAAAAGACTGGAACAAAAGAAATGTATAGCTTAAAGCTGTGATCCTCAGACTAAAAGTCCCTTTTAAGGCAAACAGGCTGCTGAAGAAGGAAGGTGCGACTTCACTGCACACTGTGTAGCCCCCTCTCCATGGTAAGCTGGAGCCTGCAAGCCCTTAACAATCCGAAGAGACTTACTCCATCTGTTGTCACTCCAAGAGCCTAAACAACAGGGAACACTCAACTCCAGTGATGGGATCATGACTTGGAAAGGGCTTCTGACCCTTAGCTTTTGGGGCCTCCTAGAAGAGCACTATGGAGCATCTTGACTGCACTAGCTTTGCAGTGTGACTCAGTAAATGAGCACAATAGAAAGTGGAGAAAGAAGCAAGAAGGGAAAAAAATAATAAAAACTGTACTGGGAGACAACAGGTCAAGGATACAGTTACAGGAAATGTTTGTGTCTTCTTAATTCTGATGTGTAACAATGTCACTAGCAAGGGTATTTCTGCCCTACAAGGTAACTGAAATTCAGATTTTTGGTGCAAGATGTACTGAATGTGATAGTGAATTCGCACAGCTCCTGCAAGAAGGTTAATAGAATTATTGGCACCATGTCTGAAGAGAAATAAAAGGATGTGAGGGAGCTTAAAATGGCCTGGGATTGATTCTGATATTGATTCGTGGTGAAGGAATTCACATGAGTGATGAGAATTGTTTAGAAATATTTGGCTTGATGTATCTGTTATAAAGTTATGCTATAAATGAAGCAGATGTTAAATAACGTGTAAGGGCACAAGTAGAAAAGACAGCATGCTGCTAAATATAACACAGAGGCATGCGTTCATTAGGCACGGGAAAAGGGAAAAATGGAATACTGTGGAGGCAGATGATTGCTATGTATGCATTGGGACTAGAATGGTAGTACATGCTCCTGTTGAGTCCTGGGATGCATTTGTCTTAGAATTACCTGGTAAAAATACAGAATAGGACCATGCTAATTTAATTTCTGTTTAGCTTCTTTTTCAAAGAACTAGTGGTGATAGATTTTAAGCAGTATTGCTGTATAACATCATATCACAGGTATCAAATAAACATTCTCTAGATAATGAGTGTGGTGATAGAAAGACAATGTGAGAGGTTTCCAGTGGATTTTAATTACCTCTACCAAGGGCTATGTAACAGATAACTGGTTCGGTTGGGACCAGATTGTAGATGCACGTCCTACCCACCAAACAGGGTGTGCTCCCATGTCACTGGAGGAAACTGTCCCAGTTCATACAAATGACTTGACGAGACCTTGTGAAAGGAAGCACAAGGAGACGCTTGAGATTGGGCCTAGGTCATTCCTTTGAGATACTTAACACACTTGACTGTTAGTCCCATTCCAGCAAATGTTTAAATATTTCATGGAAAAGCACCTCGAATTTGTTAGGGAATGTTAGTCAAGGTTGAGCCTTATAGTAGAAGCATTGACAAAGAGTTTCAAGGCAGGAGTTGGTTTCCTGAGAACAGCTGAAGAAGGCACACATCTGTCCATGCCTGTCTGTATTGACATGACATTGTCAATAGTTTAATAGAACATTTTTTTTGGGGGGGGGGGGGTGAAGAGGGTATACATTTGGCAAAATTACCACTCCCAGATTATATTTCATCTTTCTTTGTTTCTACCTATCATACAGAGGGAAGATAAGGTTGGGTCTGGAGCAGAACTGTTATCAGCAGAGAATGGTGGTATGGTAAATATTGAGATTTCTTCTTATGTACTTACATATTGGCAGTCTATGTACTAGTTGGTGCACAGTTACTCAGGACTCATTTGCCCAGTGCTCCCACGGGATATGAAGGACACCCACAGTAGAGGGGAAGCAACATCCTATATAAAACAGACCTACAAAAGCAACCCAGAACTGGACTGTGAAGGCATCTGTAACCATCACTGGGTATGTAAGCAGCATGCCTTTGGGAGAATAATTTTGCTGTGGATTTTCATGTAGTGCTAAGAAAAAAACAACAAATATCCTCTCTTTTACTAATTTGGCACTGTTGGTTTTGCAAGAAGTTGTTTGTTTTTCTTTTCCGTGACTGCTACTTTTAAAAACATCTTGTACATGTCCAACAAAAGATGACATAGTAGTTTCTTTGTTTAAAAATTTCATTACTGTGTCTTTTTCAACCTGCTCTTTCAAAGAAAGAACATAACAAAAAACCCCAAACCAAATATAAGGAAAAAGAGTGAAGAGAAAAATGTAATAATTGATCTATTTCTTCTCTTTTATTGATCATTTCTTTAATCTTCTCTCAGAGTGACTAGCTCACATGAGTCAGGAACTTCATTTAAGAGAAAGCCTTTGTGAGGCAATTTTTACCTTTCCCTCAAGTTAGTCTTCATCCTACTCTTATATGGCCAGGGCGCTGCAAAAATCATACAATTAGCAGTCAAATATGTTCTGCATATGTAGGAGAGAAATGTTTCACATTTTTTTCCTAGACTTGAGGCTTCCATTTCCAGCCTGTGTACTGCTATGATATCTGTCCTTTCCCTATTCATAGCTGTTGACTCCAGCACCAGAGAAAGGGCACATCATCAGGCTTTGCTTGTAGGAAATGTATTTAAAAAACCCCCGTGGTTTGGACTAGCAGTAGTATCTCTTCCTCAGTGAAGATAGGCAGCTAACAGTGAAATGCTAGTAAGGAATACACAAGAAAACGTGCACCATTTATCTGTCATGGTTTAACCCCAGCCAGCAACTAAGCACCACGCAGCCTCTAACTCACTTCCCCCCCACCCAGTGGGATGGGGGAGAGAATTGGGAAAAAAAAGCAAAACTCGTGGATTGAGATAACCACAGTTCAATAGGACAGGAAGGAAGAAAACAATAACTATGATGATAACACTAATAAAATGACAATACTACTAATAAAAGGATTGGAATATACAAGTGATGCACAATGCAATTGCTCACCACTCACCAACCGACGTCCAGCTAGTTCCCAAGCGGCGATTCCTCCCAGCCCCGCTCCCCCCCAGTTTATATACTGGGCATGACATCACATGGTATGGAATACCCCGTTGGCCACTTTGGGTCAGCTGTCCTGGCTGTGTCCCCTCCCAACTTCTTGTGCCCCTCCAGCCTTCTTGCTGGCTGGGCATGAGAAGCTGAAAAATCCTTGACTTAGTCTAAACACTACTTAGCAACTACTGAAAACATCAGTGTGTTATCAACATTCTTCTCATACTGAACTCAAAACATAACGCTATACCAGCTACTAGGAAGACAATTAACTCTATCCCAGCCAAAACCAGGACACTGAAATGCCATGAAATTTTTGTGTGTGAGAACCCGTCTTTAAATTGCTAAAACACGATCTTACTTTGCTCCCATTGCTCTCCTGATCTGTAAAGACTCATACTCTGATTCGGGGGTTTGCTCAGCTGGCCCTAGTTACATAGCCTCTTGCCATGGCCTGTGTCTCTCATGCTTTTGACAAGGAGTCTGGGCTGCTTTATATAGGCTCATGGGGCAGTAACAGCACAGTGGCACTGTATAGCATCATAGCCTGTGATGCCCTGTGCCACGTAGCGCCTTCTGGAACGGAGAGCCAGCAAGCAGCCAGCTTGTGCATCGGCATTCAGACAGGTCAGGCAGGTTTCATGTAACATCCTGTGCATCTCATTTCTTCCAAAATGATCCCAATTTTATGTAAAAGAAAATGCCTCCCTGCTGCGTGGAAAGGTCCCTAAGTTGGTTACATGTTCAAAATTTGCACAGCTATTCCTCTCAAATGCACCAGATGTCAAAGTGGCATGAGCTTAGCCAGCAACACAAGTTGAGTGGGATAACTGGGGTTTTATGACAGGATGGTAAGTGATAAATTAGTTAGCAGTGTTACAGTGTAAACGGTAATGGGAATAATTGGGCTTCACAAATGACATCATATTTAAATGAGTGGGTGAAGTTCATGTTTTTCTTACGACTGTTGCTGAAATATATGTGACTTCTAAAGGACATGGCACATCGTTTATGTGTATAAAGGAAAAATTACTTTAAAACAGCTAATGAAAATATAGGGGTTTTTTAAATACAAAGGCTGGGGTTTTCCTTTATATGTATAGGAAGATCTTCAGTAAATATAGATCTAGGCTTCATGGCTAATAATGACATAACTTCCCATAGACTTCAAAGGAGTCAGAAGGATTCTACAAGCTGAGGAGCTAGTGTCCTTGATTTCTGTATTTTCTATCTCTTATATGTTTATTTTCTCCAGTCTATCTTCTTTTTAGGAACAGAAGCCTTAGACAGCTAGACAGTCCCTTCTACAGGTCCTTATTTATGTGGATACTCCTGGCTTTATGGTACTTGTTCATTCCCAAGCAGAGTATAACTGAGGACTCCTACTGAAAGCAAATTCTGTGGCTGTTACGCATGGTTTACCATTGGCAATAATGAGAAAATACGACTTGCTTTAATTAAACAACAATAAATTAGAAGTGATGATTTACTGAGGATAATTATTCTTTATTAAAAAATGGAGCTTGATATGTGTTGTTCTTTTCATGCATCATCAACTTCTTTCTAAGTAGTCAGCCTTACACTTGCATGGTTAGTATTTGCATAGTGTTTGCTGTAAGGCTGAAAACAACCAGTGCTGTTTTTGAAGGAGCTAATGGCCCCCTTTAGAGTTGCTAATTGGCAAGTTCTGCAACTCCAGGCTTTTGAGGTATGGTTGCCATGGAAAAATTGCTTTGAAGTTGGCAGTTGTGAATATTTGACCACAATTTTTCCTAGTTTGGAGACTGGATGAAAAGCACTGTCATCTCTCCCACAGGGCAAAATATATCTGAAGAAACCAAGCAAAATGATTATCCATCAGAGTGGGCAGAACAGTGGCAGATGATGACAAACAAGGTTTTCCCAACGGATTTCATTTCCCTGTCTGTTGTGTGTTTGTTTGGAGCTTTTCCTGTTTCTGTTTTGGTTGGTTTTGGGTGGGTTTTTTGGTCTTTGACCTGATTAGAAGATTTGTGGATGAATAAAGGTTAATAACTTCCGTTTAACCTAAGCATTTGTAAAAGAAATGCAGTGTCCGTCACCAAGAGATAAGTTGATGTTCCTGCAATACAGTACATAAATACATATAAAACAACCTTCTGAAAAGCCATTTTGAGCATTCACATCTTCTATATTGGAAAAGATGCAGACCAGCTTGTTCCAGTACCACTAAAATGACTGAGAGGTATTTTTGTAAATTATTATATTATACTGCAACATCAAGGAAAACGATACATGGCTTACCCCTTCATGCAATCTTGTGTAACAATTTGTGATGTTCTCCAATGATGCATTAGGTTGTCTACTGTCTGTCTGTCAGATTTTAATCTTTTTTTTAAATCAGTTTCCCAGGTTGCACAAAATTTAAACTGACAGTCTTTGACCTTAACCAATATATGCACTGAATGCAATAAAAACAAAAAGACAGATGTTACATATGAAAAAGCAGCTGCTTCTTGTTTTTCTGACTTATTATTTTTTCCCTATTACCCTCATAAAACTAAGAAAGATGTGTTGGAATCACTGGACACTGGTGAATTATCGTTGAACATCTTTGCTGGTATACCTCAGCTATATACTTCAGTTTCCTCTAAACAAAGACTACCTATCATGTTAAATTGTGTGTTGATGTGGATACTGGGTATCAATCTGAGCAAAACAAACCTATTTTGTGTTTTGATTTAAAGTTAATTTGGAGAAGCTGTTTCAAGAGGGATGAATAGTTTATTATCTGGAGAGACATTTATCTATACATCATAAAAAGATCTTTTCACGGCACACTGACAGAGCAGTTATGATTCTTGTACATGTAGAAGATGATTTTTTTAAGAAATCTTTACCTTATAATAGTCCCTAAAATACTAACAATGAAAGAAGGATAAAAAAATAAGCATGGTTGGATGACATAAATACGATGTGATGATACAGAGGAAGAGCAAGATTATTTTTTCAGCTATGTAGTCTGACCTGAGGCAAGTCAGACTTTCCTAACACCTCTTGCAAAATGAGAGGTTTTGAGTCTAGGAGGACTATGCTGAAAATTTGGAGTTAGAAGTAATAAAACTGTGTTCATAAACGGCGAAATTTTTATGTAAAGTTTGAGAAGTGTCTCTTCTTTTCTTGTTTGACATACACAAGGTTTACTTCTGGGATGAAAACCTAAGTCTTTTTGATATCAAAAGAAAGTATCCAAATAACTACAGTGGGGCATGGATTTTAAGCATATACTGGGATTTTGATATCTAAAGAAATTAGTTTGTCTCTGATAGATTTCATTGTCTTCATTGGTCACAGTGAACTATGGTTTAAGATATCGCAATCCACTTTATTTTTTAATGTATCATTCTCTCCCCAAAGTGCTGCTTTATATACTAAATAAAATATTTTTTTTTCTTTTCTTGTAAGTCACAGGAATAACCCTTAGATGAATTTGTGGCTATTGAATACCAGTGATTAAAGCCAGGCCTTCCCTGGTCTCTGGTTCTGTCCTGCTAGCTGAGTGGTTACATTTATTTTACAGGCTCAGAAATGTTAACATGTTTATATTCTGTCACAGAACAGATTTATCTAGAGTACCTACAATTCAAATAACTCTATAAAGAAGAACAAGACAACTTTTTTTTTTTTTTTAAGGTACTGTCGTAAAACAATCTGAAATTGAATCTGAGATGGTCAGGAATGTCACAGACCAGTGTGACATACTGGAGCAACGAAAAAGAACAGTGTGGGCACGTGTGCTTCAGAAGGTAGTATGGAATAGATGAAAATTAACACTGAGGTGATATAGTTATATATTACATAGGAAAGAATGAGATGACATAGGAAAAGACTGATCCTAAAGCTACTGAAGTCAAAGCAAAGTTTTCTTGTCTGTAGGGCAGCAAAGGTGACTGGAAAGGGAAAGATCACACTCCTTGTAGTTACAAGCCCAGAACTCTCTTAGGCACGCTTCACATTATACTCTTCGGCATAGGAAATGCCAAAACCCACTGGTTTTGCAGAGTAGGTGTGAAATGCCACTCATTTCTGTGTTTAAGAAAGGGTAAAAGATTACCAGTGTTGATGCTAAAAGTAGAATGAGCCAGAGAAAAAATATGTTGCTCCACAGGAAGCAGATTCAGAGGGAAAACTCACCCTATATTTTAGTCTGACAGTAAATATGCTAGATTTACGCTATAAATAAACTGAAGGTGTCATTCCACTTTACAGCTTCTTCATTTGTGAAGCCTGCTCAATATGTCTTTTCTCTACCATACAGAGGGCCATTTCCTCAAATTTCTCACTTATGCCAATGTAAATATTTGTAATCTGTTTTAAAGGACTTTTTTTTCCACTTTTTTTTTTTTTCATGTCACACAACATCTCTTGCAGCAACATGACTAATAAAGTTATGAAGTGCAATCGCTCTGTAGGTACTGACAGGGCACAGCAGGACTCTCAATGTACTTTTGCTGTATATATTGCCTAGTGCTGCAAGTAAAAGACTAATACGGATCAGAAAACTAGGCTTTCCTTTCCTTGTCTCCTCTGAAGATATGTGTGTACTCCAACAGGTGTTTTTATTAAAATAGGGCCTCATACAAACGCTTTCATTTAAAACTCAATAGAGACAGACTGGCCCCTCCACTACTATGTGAGGACAGAGAACGCACCTTGCAGGAGCCTTGCATTTGTGCCCAGTGAATCTTAACCTTCCCCCATTCATATTGGCAAAACATGATCTGAGCACCAAACTGCTTTGGGAAGGACAACTCCTATCTTACTAAGCAGAAAAATAAATATATATTAAAAAAATCAAGATTCATTAAGTGATTGCATCTCTTCAGTGTGATGTACAGGGCTAACTCTGGAAGAAGATGCGGGCTCAGCTTACAGGCTCATCTGGAAGGACTGTTCAATCGTTGTGGATCACCACAAACATTCAGAAATGTTGCATGACCAGTACCTGGCCCTTTCCACGAAATGTCATCATCACTAGACTACAGAATCATACATACGCCTGCACTCTCATTCTGGAACAAAAACTTCTGTAATATTTTTGTTTTAAGGAAAAAACCTTTTGCCATGCAGAATGGGAAATTCCCCACTGTCCCTTAATAGGTGTATGAGCACTGCTGAAGTAGCAGGTTTCTGTGGTGACGAACATTTGAGGCTATTAAGCAAATAAGGGGATTGAAACTGGGATCCATATACTCCACACTGCTGTTCTAAACACTGGGACACTACATTAAGGAAAAAAAAAAAAAAGAAAAAAGAAAAAAAAGAAGAAAAAAAAGACCATCCTTTTTCCTATTTTTTAAAAAAACCTATCATGATTATAATCCATATAGAAATGCAAAGGATGTGCATGACAAACAAGTAAAGACTCTGAATAGCAGGTAAACCTACTCACCATCCTGATGTAGGATCCTCTGCTTTTAATTCCTGTCATGAGGAACATGGTCCAAATTAAATTCTTCTAGGTCCCTTTCCAAGACAAAGTAACTCTCCACAGGCCTAGGAATGATAAGATAACACCTGGGGACTAGATGTTTGAAACTTAGGTGTTTCTGCATTCAGTGGTTTTGTTTGCTAAATACCTTTCTTAGTGTAGGTCAGTTGTGTAATTTTTTCTTCAGTTTTTCACTGCCCTTTTTTATCTCTACATTTTCTTTCCTGCAATAAATCACAGGTTAATCTTGCAGGGTTGTGGGGGTTCTTTTTTTTTTTTTTTTTTTAATTTAAAGTATATTTGGAGAAAAATATAGTTTACCTGCATGACCATTTATATTTTAGAGAGTTATTTAAAATATCAATGTTTCTATGGGTTCATTTTATTTCAATGAACATCATAGTGGATTTGTATATAATAGATATACTTGGCTCTGTGCCTGCAATGCATTTTGCACAGCTCTTCTTTCTCTTTCTAAATATACCAACAACACAGTTCCACTAAATTCATTAAGAAACGATATACAACGTTATTCAAGTGCAATGCCACATGAGTGCTTTTAAGATGCAATGTTTACTTTTTTTTTCCAACAGTAACTCAAGGCAAGCTAATAATGGGCTGACGACAATTTAGCGTGCAGGAGAGGGGAGGCTTGCAAGACTTCATAAGCGCTATTGATTTTTCTTAAGTGCTAAAGCTTTTAAAGGGATTCCTACAAAGATGCATGCTATATGGAACAGGACTCTCTGCTCTGTCAATTTAGCCGGACTGTGAAAGGAAGATACAGACTGCAAAAGCCAAACAAATGGAGAGACCTCTGGGGTTAATAAAAGTGAGGCTAGGTTCTTTCCAAATTGCTTTCTGGGCAATTGGAAAGGCATCGCAACCGTTCAGCTTCACTTCAGTGGAGCACCTTATGTGGGAGATGTTATCAGTCCCAGTCTTAAAAGGTTGCAGAGAGAGGCCGAGATAACTCCAGGTTAAGTTATGCTTCAAAACTCTTCAGACACTGGGGACACAGCCAGTCACGTTCATAACCTCAGATAAACATGAACCATATGCATGACAAAAATCTCTCTGTAGTGCCAAATTCACAAATACTGTCACAATGCTAAATGATCTGTTTCAACCTTCCATTACATTTGCTGTTCACTTTCTGACAGATTACTGCATGTGGCACTCGGCTTACCATAAAGAGTATACTTTCCCAAGGCCAACTGCTGAGCAAGAGATCCATCAAGGCTCCTGAAATGCATTTTCAAAGAGGTTAAAGTGATCTGGTGATGTGCTGAACGTGAAGTGTTCTTCTAGTTAGAAAACCAAAGTCCAGAAGACAGGAATTTAAAATGAGGTTAGAAAGTTATTTACAATATATTTATTCTTCCCATACAGCCAAAGGCATGTTTTGAGGCTTTTTGTGAATGTTTAGACAATTTGAAATGAAGTATCAATAAATTAAGCTGAATCAGCTCAAAACACTTACTGACCTTTTAACTTCTCATGGGGAAAATACCAATCGGATATCAAAGCTGAAAATCTGAGTATTTTGTTCTGAACAATTTACAGGGAGGTTAAAGAGATGCAGCAGCAGCCCAGAAACATGGTGCTTATGTAGCTTACAAACAAATTCTTCATCAGCTGAGAAGAAGCCCAGATTTTTGCCTCAAGCATGCTTTAATCTGTGTAAGAAAAACAATTTCTGTTTTGGTTTTGCATAGGATTACAGAACGAGATATTGGCTGTGTATAAATACACCTTTCTGTGGATGCATATTTAGCTAACGGTCGCAAGAGCATTTCAGACGCCTTTAGAAGACCTTGAACAGAATAAACAAGATGACAAAAAAAGAAAGATGCCAATTAGAAGAACACAGGTGTGCATTCCACGATAAAGGGAACTTGGCACAAAGAACCTCAATTCGGCAGTTTATCTTGACCAATTAGACTGAGACAAGTTTCACATGTTTTAGTTGGTATAACCAATTATGTCCTATGTTTATGCACATGTACAGAGTTGATGTAACCAATCATATTTTATGCTTGTGCACGTGTACAGTGACTTTGCAGAATATGTGATTATAAATATGTGTGTGTTTTAGCAATAAACGTCGTCTGCTTTCAACTTTACAGGCGTCCGTTTATTTCTACCTCCTGCACCTTTCCTAAGCTCTGAGGGTTTAGGGAAGATTTGCATGTAAAGTGAAATTGGGTATATTCAATAAACCGGTAAACATCGGGAACTCTCACATTACTGGCTTTCATTTTGTTTTCATTTAACAAGACCAAAATTGAAAATTTTTCAGCAGTAAAGTTTTCCAGTAAAAGCTAAATAAGAGAAGCAGTACGTAGGCTAAAGAGATAGTTTGCCCCCTGGATTTTTTCCCTGAGCAGCTATGGCATATTGTGGGAGCTATTCCTGAAGTCTTCAGACTGTAGCAAGGCTACATAAACTTCTAAGGGAGAAAGAGCTAACTCTCCTAGGATGACGAAGGGCTGTTTACCTAACTTTTGATATGTAATGCACATAACAATGAGGAGCAAGAAACCCCAAACCATCAAGGCACTGTGGAACGAGTAACATATAAATGCAGAGTCATGGAGCTGGACAGGCTGCACACAATGAAATGCAAGACAAGAACAGGAACAACACCTACTCAGTAATGAAGGTGAAGGAGGAGGCAGAAGAAAAGTTTATATCCTGGGGTAAATATTTGACATGTGAAATTCCTGCTTTTCTGAGAAAATTGATTAAATCTTATAGATTTAAAAATGTTCTAAGGGAAAAAAATTTAAAAGGTACTTCCACCTTTCAGACAGATCTATTAACAAATAACCTGAATGACATTACGAATGTTTTTTATTCTCATATATATATAGCAGGGAACAGTCTTTATCAGAGAAAAAACCCTGTGAAGAAAGGCCTCTCTAAGATTCCGCAAACCAAAATAAGCCTGAAATTAGCATTTTAATATGACAAATTAGGTTTAACTTTAGCTTTTTCGTTTTGCTAAAAGCTTTGCCAACAAAATGAAACCCCCATTGCTAATGCCCTCTGAATTATGGAAGAGTGTGTACACATATACTTGCACACTTCCCATCTTGGATCGTTCCAATTATCTCAGCTGTACTTTGGCTTTTTGACACACCTACCTTATTTTTCATGGGGAAAAAATAAAGAAATTATTATTAAGAGAGCTCCAATAAAAAGGAGTGCCAATCAAAATGTAACATACTGAAAAGGTCAAATATTTCCCGTTAATACATTCAGAGTCAGAGCTCTCTTTGTTCTTCAGTTTCTTCGATGCTACAATTAATTCAATTAAACTAACTTTAAAGCTAAGAAGTGTTGTCATGGACCATAACCTTTAGAAATGTCTGCGTTCTCTCGTACACATTTACCTTAGTTAGCATATTTTAATGATATCTCAAGGAAGAACTGTGTTAAGTGCTCCTGACTTCTAAAACCAGTAAAATTAATAAATAAGGCAGCTGTCAAAAGCATGCAGAAAGATTTACAGGTATTGTATTTAAAGATCAATACCCATCCATACAGTGAACTGGACACAGAAAGAGAGAGTGATAGGAAAAAAATAGAGTAATGGAAAAAAAATACTTACAGTGAAATTCTTAAATATGTCTCACATCAGCACCCCTCTGCACTCTCTCTCTCTGGAAAGGATGATGACCGTATGATGGGTTAAAGGAGATAATAGTACAAAAAAAAAGAAGGATGAAACATATACTTGAGACTTTGGGTGGCTTGTATCTGACAAGCTGACCAGCTAACTTCCTAACATTAGGCTGGGTGATCTTCTTTCAAATCATCTGAGGTAAATAAAGTTGGGTCATTCTATCATTTTGAACAATACTGGCACGGAAGGGTTGTATGACAACTGGCACCTAAAAGATGGTATAACACACTGTTACACAGGCAACACACCTCTTCTTTTAGTCCTTTTACCCTTATCTAGGTATCTCAGAAAATGTTAATGTCACTGCCATCTACTCTGTGCTGTGCTATTTACTAAGCTGTGATCCTTAAGACTAGCTTCGTAGTCTTTGCCCTTCCTGGTCTTATAGAAGGTAACTACTTCAGGTACTGGTCTCTTGCCTTGTCCGTAGATGGACTTTTGTACTTCTTACGTGCCTAGAGTGGTCGCTGGGCAAACTCCTCCGAATATACCACTGGTCTTAAAACAAATGTTTTACATTTAGGTGTTTGAACTCAAGAGAAAAACAAACCAATCGCTAACAACCAACTTTTGGAGAGAGTCTTGTCCTGTACTTCTGTATGCACTACATTTGAAGGGTCTTCCTTTTCATTTGCAAGACAAGAACCAAAGCCAGTAACATTTTTACAACCCACCCCCATTTTCCTGCAACCATGAGTCTCTAAAACTAGAAATACACCATACAAACATTGTATAGAAACAGAGGATAAATAAACTTTCACAGCTAATGCCATGTTACTGCTACTGATGCTCAGCCTAGCTACTTAGAAATAGTTCAGATATTTCTGCTCACGACTGACTTGTATTACACAGGTATAAACTAAAACCTTTTCTTTTCCAGTAACTTGTCCTGTTCAAACAGGTCTAGATGTTGACATGATGGAGTTTGGGCTCTAAACTGTACTTATTATACAGGCTTTTGTTTTTCAGTGTATGAAGAAGAGGCTAAATTTGGGGCTAAACAAACAAACAAAAAATATAAAAAAATCATACTATAATGCAAGTCAAGCATAAATGAGGGAAAAAAAAGATTATGGCCTTCATCTCTGCAGTTTCCCAGCATGAATCTCAAGACAGAGTCAGTGATACTTCAAAGGAGCAGGTGAAAGGAAACAGCGTGGCGTGGCATGGCAGAACTGCATTTCCAGTAGTCCCTTCCCTTAATCCACACCTGGAAATTCCCATTTGAAAATAATTGCAAAATAATGCTGAGTAACCTATGAGTAGGGGCATTTGGCTTTGCTAGATCAGGTTTCAAAAAACAACCCACAGCTCATAAGTTATTGCTAGAGAATTACAAATACAGAAGGGACAAGAAGAAAATGAAACAAACCTCAATTTAAACCCTTGTTGCAGTTCATATTCTACTTAAAAAATACCTCTGTCAGTGAAGTTCTCAATTTTGCTTCTTGGTCAGGACAATCTCTTTGGATATTAAAGCTTCTGAAAAAGTTAAATGACTGCTAGGCGTTTTTATCATGTACATCCAAGTGATTATGAGTTATGAATTTATCACACTGACCTGATGACTTAGCGACCTCCAAATCTGGCAGAAAAAAAAAAAAATGCAAACCCTTTCTTTCCCCTGTCATAAAGAGGCTGAGCTATTGCCAGTAACTATAGGTGGTTACCGGTTCCCTGGCTGGTGCAAGCATTTTCAGCCAGCAAATGCAGTTGCTGCTTTCCTCAGCTCCCTTGAAGGAACTGAACAATTGGCAACTGACCTGACTTTTTCCAGCATTTTATAATCCCTTTCATCCCTCAAAGGGGATGATAATTTTCAGATTGAAAAACATAGCTCAAAGGAAAATTCTTTCAGATTATTTGCAAGAGGAACTTGAGAATGACAGTCAAATATTTTATAAATCAGGGCTCTCCTCCCTCTTTCTTGACTGCACGCATTACTGGCTTGTGCTAAACAAGAAGGGACAAATTAAAAACACCCTCCTCCCATCCCTGTACCACCCCCTAAAGTGTTAGGTTATGTTCAGTTAGGAAGTGCAGGTTTAAAACAACGCGGATTTTTAAGCTCCCTGTATCAGTCTGAGCCAGACTTACCCGGTATGTTGAAATGTATGGAAAAGAAACCTTCAAAAAGCAGTCATTCCTTTCATGAAAGTATGTTTCATTTTTTAGGCAAGAATTATACCCAGTTGTATTTAGATATATTAATAGCTTTTTCCTTCCCTCCTCTATGTCAAAGCCCATAAAACCCCTGAATACCAAATCAAAACAAAACAAAATCTGGATTTTATTCATGCTCTGTATTGTTTAGAAGCTAAGTTTTTTTCCTGAGCACTTTTTTTTTGTGCAATTACCAATAAAATTTGTAATTTACACAAAAATACCACTGTTTGTTCAAACATGGCATCTCTGAAAGGCATTAGTTCAAAGATACTGTATTGATTTAAATTGAAATGAATTACCTTTCAGGGAAAATGCATTAACTTCAGTGGAGAGACATGGCAGTGAATATAAATGAAAAAAACATTATTTCACTAGACTATTTTGGCCTCAGTTCACATGAATTGTTTTTTTTATTTTTTTGTAAAATAAATTGAATCCAAAACGACACTAGCTTATGACATTGTGTATGTATGAATTTCAACAAGGATGAAAAAAAAGATGGAGAAATGGAAGAGGTATGAAATATGAATCAGATGGCCTTAAGGTCCTTCCTTTCCCCAAGGATTTTACCTACCTACCTTTATTTATTGTCTGATTTAATAGACACTTGAGGAATTTTATTTTATTATTTTGGGGGAGGGAAGAGTAAATCAATTTAAGCACTTAATGGGATTTCTGGTTTAAATAGTCCTGTGAGCAGACTGATTAATGCTTTTTATTTTGTATCTCTTCCAAAGCAATGCAGCCATGTGATTTTTGTCCCATAATGCTTCTCATACGTAATATTTTTATGAGAGTCTGTACTAAAGAATATACAGTTCATGTCAGAATTTTTCTTTATTTACTAAAATTGTATTTGCATCTTAAACTTGCAAATAAAGTTTGGTGTACCAGAGCTAATAATTTGTATTCTATCACACGACAACAAGAACAACAACAACTATACATACATATATATAAATCCTTCCAGGGAAATATGATTCACCCACAAAGATGAAGTCATTAGAATATACAAATGTGGACTAGTCATGCAAGATGTTCAATACTAAAGGTTTTCATCAAATTGAAGAAATCAGCTGACATCTTTTCTGTAACTTAGGTCAGTATTATACAACCACTGTATTATACTGCCCCTGTATTAAACTAAGTTAACTTGCAATTTTTGTACCATCGGTACATATAAATTTAAACAAACTCCATTGAATATTCCCCCTGTGTTTCTCAGCTACCATTTTGGCAATATTCTTATGAGTCTGAATTCTGTAGTTCCTCTTTGGTCCACAGAAATCATATCTTTTATTGATTTCATATTGAGTCTTTATTCTCCAGCTAACCTCTCCTGGAGACGATCCAAACAAGTGGGCTCAAGCAAATCTTGAAGCAAGAAACTCTGATGTGACATTGAAGGAGGATGGTGAGTGATCAAAGTCATTGCACTGGTTTTGAGGGGCTGAGGGTAGCAAATATAGAAGAAAGTTCTGACTGTAGGAGATGCAATGGAGAGGTAATCTCATTAAGAAACTGAGTGAAAAACAAGCTGGTGAAGAACATGCCCTCACTGAAAACTCTTAAAATGTATACCTTCATGGTCTGGAAAGTGTTGGAAGTATAAATTTTGACAGCAGAGAATTTTAAAGTAATCAGCCTACTGTACAACAAATTGAACTTTATTTGTTACCTTTATGAAGCTGTGTTGTCACTGAACCAGAACATGCAATTGAAGTTGTAGATACTAACTTGTTAACTCAATCACAAAAATCCTATCAGAAGATAATTATCACTCTCTCCATTTTTCTAATGACTGCACAACAGCTGACTGAGTAACCCAGGTATGTTTTAGTACAAGGTAAAAGAGAATAGTTCAGATCATTTGGTATTGAGCACCGTCTTTCATGTCAGTGTCAGTCCCTTGCATTTGAACTCTACCTCAAGAATGAAATATGATGGTTTGGTTTTCCTTAATGGCATTTAATGACACACACCCTGATGATACATCTAAAATTTGGATTTTTAACCCATCATATGGAACTGGAAGTTCATTAATATGTCAAAGAGGTAAGATATTCTTAATATTACCTGTTGGTACTTATACTGGCTTCTACTCCAACATCTAGAGTATATATTGATATTACTATATTTGCAGGGATCATTTAGCTAGCCGCTTGATGTCACCATAACTCCACAGAAATATTGCTCTTCATGCACTAACAGGGTGCAAATAAGTGGCTAAAATAGAAATATGCTTGGAATTAATGTTTCTGTCACTAGTCATATGAGCTAGACAGACGACATACATCATTACATTTATTCTCTTCTGCAGAAAGGCAAAGGGTAGCTATAGAAAAGCTCCTTTTCATGTTTGCACTAAAGATTACTTTTAATTAGGCAACTTGTCTAGGAGGAATTAGATTTTGTAACAAAGAATGAAAAATATTGGTGAGGAAAGAATACTGGCAAAAGCAGTAACGCTGCAAGAAACTTGAAAAGCTAAGAGTCTTCTTTGGGTCAGAAATATTTGTCATTGCTGAGTAAAATTTTTCTTTGTTGTTATTAGAGACTGCCAAAGTATATTTTGGACTTGTCTGGAAAGCTTTTTGTATATGTGGGAAAAAACCCAAGATTTTGTGTCCAATGCCATGATTCAGTTCATCAAAAGGATTAAAGTCTTTTAATATTGCAACAAAGGCCAGAACCATACCTTGCCTGGAAATTGCACTTGTTAAAAATGTGTGAGATTTTTATCTGAATAATAGTTGTGCACATTTCAATAGCACTAATGGGAGGGTCTATTTTTATATATACTTAAGACCAGATATAATTTTAATGTATGGCAATAAACCCTGAATTAGCAAATATCTCCGGAATAAAATATCTTTACTGAGAAAAAAAATCTGACAGAATATGGTTATTTTTTAAACCAAAGCAAAGCTGAGAAACAGTTTTCATAGAACAGAATTTTGGTTTAAAAAAATGACATACTTTTAAAATAAAGATCCAGTAATAAACATTTTTTTTTCTGTGTTGGACTGAATGGAAGAATTACTGGGGATCGACTTGAGCTGTGTTTTTTGACAATGTCATTTTGCAGAGGGAGAAAAAAAAGGAAAAGAAATCAGTCCTATTCCACTCAGATCTGCTTTTTTTTCCTACCTCATTTGACTGCACTTATGAACTATTTCTTCCTCTGAAAATCCCCCAAACAGCTCCCTAATAAGAACCCCTCAAACAACATTACCCAGGTCTACTAAAGTCTCAGAGGTATAGAACATATTGGGGGTGGGGGTAGAATGAAGACCTTAAACTTAGCTGAAGAAAAGATGGTGGTACCTTAATCTTAAGGTGTATCTTAAATAGTGAAAATTGTGTCCTTAAGCTCCATATAGAGAGAGAATGAGAATTTGAGAAGGGAAAGTGAAGATGTATCTGTAATTTTTTCCCTCAAGTCATCTTCTGAGTCTAAGTCTTGAAAACTTTCTTCAAAAATTGCCCAGAACACTCATTCCTGTTATTTAAAATACAGAGTAGGGAACAGATAACCATTGTCTTCACCCTTCTTACCCAAAAGCAGATTTAACCATCAGGCTATGCAGCTAGGGTTGCTTTAGCCAAAACATCTCATTCAGTAATTAAAGAGGTGCCAGCTTCAAAAGGAGGAGCTGTGAACCTTTTCCAAAGTTGAAATCTCACCTGCTAGCCTGAGCAGTTTTCCAGAAATGAGTTTTCTGGATATTGTCATACAGAGAATGAAAATGGACCTAGGAGTTCACACACTTTAAGTGAGAAATTGAACCACTAAGCTACTGTTAGTGAGGGAGGTGGCCTGCCATGGTTCTAATTAAGTAAATTATCATTACAAATTATTGGGCCTCAAATCTGTCAGATATACTTTCAGAAAGTCTATAGGATTGAGCATTTTGAGAGAAGCAGAAGGGGGAACCTTGCTTAGGTTCCTCAATAGGGCTTAGACATTTAGCTGGTTGGAGGACTTGGAGTTTAGGAAGTCTCACGTGCACCCAGAAGCAGAACATCAAGGCAGCTGAACAGCTTGTGCTTCTAAGGTCTCCAGACATGCCCAGGTCAGACACAAGCTGCTTTAAGGTTTTGCATGAAATCAATCTAGCTACACGCTACTTAAGCATGTAACCAATTGTTTGATAGGATATGAACACACATATGATAGGATATGAACATTTGATTACGTGTGGCATAATGCTGCATATCTCATGACCACCAGGAAAAAGTTTTGGTTTTTTTTTTTACTGTTATGTATTTTCAGAACCGATTCTTTATCTGGTCTAACTTAGCATTGCTCAATATCTTCAGTGTAGTTCATAATCATTTGTGGAAGCGTGGAATAGTAATTTATGTGGAATACCCAGCTCTGGGGGCTTCATATACGTCTTCACTGTGTAACTGAGCAATCCACTTTTAGCTTTCAAAAGCAATTCTGGTTGGTTACTCAGCTGCCAAAGGACTACAATAGCTTACATCTAGATTACTGACTTGGCTGTCTGCATGTATTATCTTTCTCTAGCAGGTGAATCAACAGTCGGTCAAACTGATCAAAATTTAGCATAGAACATGCTAATCTAGATGAAAATAAATTACTGTAACCTTTCACTTGGCATTCTGGCTTCCAGTAAGATCTAATTTCAGCTCCTTCACTTTTTATAAAACTTTAAGTAAGAGCTCGTATCCAAGCTAAAGAAAACATGAGAGGACAAAAGCTAGCCAAACACAGCTGAACTTACAATAGCAAAACCTAAAAGGAACAAAAAGTAATTGATAAAATTGCTTTTCCTGCCCATACCTTCAATTCTGACTACAGAGCTCTATAAGGTATGCCAGAATTTTGATATAGGAAAGAATGGGGTTTGGCACCTTTGAAAGTGTAATGATGCTGATCTCTTACTTTCCCTGAATTCTGCATGTTGTTTCATGAGCTGTACGTTAATGACTTGGTGATCTATACAGCAAAGACACTGATGCACTTTCTCAATATTTTTTTATCATTGCAAAAGCAACTCAGAAGAAAGGAGAAATTAACAGCCAGTTAGATTTAAACTGGAAAAAAAAAAAAAAAAGTGGTCTCTCCAAAAGAAATACATAAAAGAAAAAACTAATGGGGTTGCTATTATTAGTTTCTCTTTATATATTTATTTTATCTGTAGGAGTCTACCTGAGCCTATTTTACTACTGTGCTTCACTTGTTAATTAAATGTTGCACATTGAACACCAAACCCAGTTCAGGCCATAAAAAATGCAATGGTTTAATTCTGTCTGTCCTACTCCAAAACATGAGACTGATAGAGAGAGATGCCTACAAATTAAAAGGAAAGAAAAATACACCATCTTAAAACCAAACAACCCCCCCCCCCAATAATACGTTTTAGATCTTGCTCTTATTAGGCACTATACTTAATGGTCTGTCTGTATTTTTGTTATAAACACTGTTATTGAGGCGTTAATAACTCAATTTAATCAGTGCCTAGTTGAAACTGTAGATCTACTTTCAGTCCAAAGTGCCAAAATGCAATTTTTTGGGAGGTTCAAATTCAAAGAATCATTATATGTAAGTTGTTAGGCTTTATTTATTTTATGATTCAAAAGTGCAACTGATGCTCTCAAGACAATTCATCTTCAGGTCCTTTATAAAGGAAAAGTAAATGGCAGTCTTTTAGCCCGAAATTTTTATTAAAATAAAGATGAGCAGTGGATGCGCTTGCTAATATCCAACTGCCATCTAATATAAGATAAAGTCAATATTAGCCATATCAGTTTCTCCTCAGCTGGGAACTTGCCTTATTTTTTTTTCTCTCCAGTATTTATATTATATGGCAGTGAGCAATTCTACACACAATATATTTAAGCAATAAAAGCAGAGGAACAGGCCTTTTTCTGAGAATTAACAACCTCCTGGGAGCCAATGACCCACAACCCTGGAAAGGGTCATTAACCCCAAAGAAATGTCCAGTGCTGAAGCTGTTATTGATATGCGCTGAAAGTGTGTGTATTTATCTGTGGAAAAAAAGGGGGAAGGCAGAATGTTTGGAATTTATATTTTTACATGTGACAATATCTTTAGCAAACCCAATAAATGATGCTCCTAGAATAAGAAAAATGGCCTTTGCAACTGTTCATCATATTCCAGAAATTTCAGTCAGTGGTATAACATGATGAAATGTATTTGATTATATGGTTCTTGAAGATTCTAGTAACATGACACTCAGAGAGAAAAGACTGATGATAAATAGTTGTGAGGGCAGAGAATAGACAAGCAAAACTAAATAGATGATGAAGCTACCTGATAAACTGAGAAGGCAAAGGCAGAAGAAAAAACAATTTCAGGGAGAAGAATAAAATTAGAGGCAGTAAAGAAGTTGGAGAGCAAGAAAAAATTAACAACTGACTGCAACTGTTTTCACATTTTGATACTTTTCTCTATGGACTCGTGTGCAAAAACAGGTACTCTGGACACTAAGATACAGAAGTGCCTAATGGACATATTTCAGATGAGGTTTCTTTTTGGATGACCGAGTCTATTCCAACATTATCCATGTGGATAAGTTGAATATGTTATTTATTCTCCCCCCCCCCCCCCCCCCGCAGTGTTTTGTCATGGACAAGTAGAAATTCAGCAATTTCTACGAGAAATTGGAAATTACATTAGACTTCACAGACCATTGAGTTGAAGAGGCTAAGCAGAATAACAATAGCTTTGTTAAGGGCAGAACACCGAACAGGTATGATTTTCTTTCTTTCTCTGATTTACACCTCCCAGCATCGGAGAGGGTTTTTAGGCATTCAGCTGCTACTTTCTCTCTACATTGGATAACTGGGTTTTAAATTCCCAAAGTACCAAAACTGGTTTTCTAAACAGAAGTTGTCTTGAATAAAGGATTTAATTTGAATTATTGTTGTTAAATTTCTTGAAAGACATCATGAGAGGACATTCTGGTGCAGAACAACAGGAAGCTAACATGTTTTTATTAATGAAATCTCCCTTGGTAGCTATGGGATATTGCTTCACCTATCCAGAACAGATTTAACTTCTTTGACTCTGGTATTTGCCTTAGGGCTTTCTTTCAAGTATCACAGAACTTCAAAGCCTAGGACCCTGGGTCTTCTCTAGTGTTGAAGTATATCAGATCTTGGATGCAAAGTCAAGCTACCCAATCTGAGAGAAAAGCCCGACCCTAGATTTTCCATTCAGCCTAGGGCTATCTGAAAGTGAAAAAGAAAGCTTTGAGACTAGATGGAGCTGCAACAAAAGCTATTTAAAAAACTGGTAAAATATTATGTTTGATATTCTAAAGTCCAAG
Organism: Harpia harpyja; assembly: GCF_026419915.1. Lineage (NCBI taxonomy): Eukaryota > Metazoa > Chordata > Aves > Accipitriformes > Accipitridae > Harpia > Harpia harpyja. The sequence goes on from NC_068947.1 coordinate 32,922,077, forward strand.
TTCTTAACACAAAACTTGTAAAAGATGCAGTAAGAAAAAAGTTATACAGATGGAAAATGTATTCCTCTCTATATTAGATATATTGTGGGCGTTGGAGGCGACTTTTTTATGCATTCCATGCAGTACTGTAGCAAACCATATGATATCAGGTATAACATATTTTACAGTCAAATCATTTTCGTTCAGCCTCATACAGGGTTATGACCAGCAGTACACATATATATGGCTATAAAAATGTCCTGTAAATAAATTGTAGTTTTAATTTCTATTCATGGTAAGAGTAGCATATATTTTACCTAATATATAAAATACCACGCCTTGGAGACACAATAAAGGACGTTAGAAAAAGATAAGCTGTTCAAAAACCTAGTGTTTTTTACGGTTAATCATAAACCACGAATAAGAGCATTCATGTATATTTCACATTGCTTATTGCTGCCTCACTAGTGTTATCAGTTAAAGTTTCATATCAGTAAAACCATAAACATAATTCAAAAAGAATCAGCATGAATTTATTGCCACCAATAAAAAAAAAATAAAAAAGCAAAACAGAAAATGCAATTTTCTATGATGTCTCATAGGGCTTATAATTAATTTCAGATAGAAATTGAAATTAAATTACACATTATAGTCAGTAGAGGCTTTTTGGGAACCCATCAATAGGTCATTTTTCTGAAGGGTATATTTACAATTGCACGTTGATGAAATACATGCATTATAATGCAAATGCAAGGAAGAGAGTCCGGAAAAACATGCAAGAGCCATGCTCCCCTCACAGTAAGAGTACTCTGACTTTTCTGTATATTCTTAATCTTTTAGGCATCTCCTTCCTGAAAACATAATTCCAGGTGTGCTAAAGCTCTTGGGAAGATTTTAATTACCTTCAATGGTTTTCAAGAAGGCCCTGAGATAACAGAGAATTCTTCTATTAGCAGGTGCAAAAGACTGTTCCCATCTTATTTACTCTCATTTTACAGAAGAGATAATAACTTGGGGCATAATCAAACATAATTTTTCCTGATTTTACACTTGAATCTAATTCCACTGTTTGAGTAGAGCAGATCCTTTTCTACACTGCTGTGAAGGAAGTTATCAGAAGTTTCCAAAATTTTTTACAAGGTTTTTGCTTATGTCTCTACTGCTAATTTTCTTCTAGTTATTCTTACCATATTTTTTTTTCATTTTGAAGTTGTAATATAAGTATCTAGTAAAGTATTTAAGTTTGTAAGAACATTAAATATGTACTTCTACCTTATTGTTTTTAGAAGATGTAAACATGCTTAAAATAAGGTTTAAGTTTTCTTTCTAATTAGGAGTGCTTTCTAAATATGATTCTTCGAGAAGTCCTTAAATTAGGTTAGCCAAAAGGTTTAAAAAAGTGTTCAGAACTACGCGTTGCTGAATTATAACTTAGGGTCCAAGCATTACAAGTAACCGAGACACTATCAATTTCAGTAGGTCTCTATGCTTTCTGTGCTGCAGTTACTGCTGGGGGAACAGTGTACAGCATACTCATCCAGGAAATTCTTACTTGGCCACATCTCCACTGACTTTAGGGAAGGGGACTGTGTGTGCATCATCTGTCTGCAGAACTTGGTCTGTTTTGAGAAACGGCAGATCTACCTGTCTATCTATGTGTGTGTTTGTGTACTTTTATCTTTTGCAGGAGTAGATGTCTTGAGTCCCACATAATCCCAGAAAAGTGAATTTTATGGTTCAAAGGATTCTTGGGCCACATTCTTCCAGCTCTGCAAATAGAGGCTTGCCTGCTTGCTTGAGCAGGAAGAATAATGCTTTCTAGAAAGGAAGTGGGGTTTTGATGACTAGTTTAATCCCTGTTTGGAAGAAGATGGGCCAAATTCACATCTCTCCAAGTTTCTGAAGAGTTACAGAACCACTGGTTACTGCAGAGCAAGTATCTTTATTTAGCAGAGAAACCTGAATGGCCCATTCTGCCCCTATAATTTCCTCCTAGTATTCTTTACTACCCATTGTCTTCTGCTCTGCATCACTTCTTTATTTTTACAGTTAATTTTCATTTTCTCCTCACAAGAATAACATCTTCCCTTTTTCTGCTTAGTACCATTTTTTGCTATTAAACTAGCCTCCTGGTTTGGGGGTTTTGCTCATGATTAGATTTTGCAAGCAGACACTTTACTAAACTGTTGTCCAAGTTCAGATGGCAAGAATCTCTTAGAATGGAATAGTGTGACAAGCATGCACTTGTACTCATTAATACAACTTTATTCCAGCAGAAAAACTCTAAATAATAATTTTCTTAGGTTGTGTTGATTTGTATAGTTTCAACAAATCTAATTCAATTTACACCTTGTGAGTATTTGACAGCATCTATTTTTCTAACTTTTTTTTACATGCCCCTCATTACTAGAGGTGCTAAAAAGAGGAACATTTGAAGTTAATTTTTTTAAGATTTCCAAGAATGGGCAAGTACTTATTATGTATAGTGCATACTACATTTTCAACATAGACATCTTTTAGGACCTTTGCAGTGACAAATGCCACTTTCTGACAAATGTCAGAAATAGGACTAACAGCACTGGGACTATTACCAATTCATACATGTAATATTAACATGTAGATAGGCCTACAGAACAGCTTTTTCCTTCCTTCTAACATTTACATAAAGGAAGACTGACTCCTTTCCTCAGGTCTCCTTTTTCTAACAACTCCAAAACTTTCAGCATTTCATTTTAAGCCATATTTTCTTGATCACTGATCAGTCTTTTTGCTATTCTTCTACCATTGTCTGACAGGTCCAAATTTTTATTCAAATGTAGCCCAAATGCTGGGCAGACTACTTGTGATTTCTGCAGTGGAAAGGTTGTGCCACAAACAACTCACATTTTACATCCCAGTAGCATGTCAGTCTTTCTGAAAGCAACATGACATGGTCACACTGAGTTTTCAATACATTCCCTTCTTCTAGGTCTTTTCTGCGCAGCCAGTAATTTTGAGGTGGTGCCCATTCACAATGTAAGAATTCATTATATGCCTATGCAAGGGGAGACTTTTTAAAATTGAACCATGTGTTATTTTTTCTTGACTGATTTTTCCAGTCTGTTAGGATTGCTTTACATTTGAACCCATCTCCTAGAGGGCCACCACCTTTCCAGAATGGTGGCATCTGTAACGTGAATATGCCTATTCTCTTCTATAGGTCAGCTCATTAAAAAAAAATTGAATAGTACAGACTTTTTAAGAACTACTGATATATTATTCCAGTTTGATAATGCACAATATTAAGTGCCCCTTGAGTATGCTTTTTCAGCTGTTGTTTTAGTACTTTCAGTTTGGTTGTATTTTATCTTGCTAATGAATGCAATCTACAACAGCACCAAAAGTGTTACTGAAGTCAAGATACATAGCACGCACTCCTCTTCTCCACTCTTATAAGCTACCACAGAAAGAAATTAGATTTAACATAATTTGCTCTCGATAAATCAGTGTTGGTGCATATTCATGTCCTAGTATTATCTATGAGATTAGTTTACTTGAGTATTTGTCCAATGTTTTACTGGAAATTGAAGATGAGCAAAATATAATTCTGATGATCTTACTTTCTTCCTCTAAAATAAAACAGCCTACAGTTGCAATTTTCCAGTCTTTTAGAATTACTAAGAGCTCTTAACATATTCCTGCTTTAGATAATTTTACCATTTCTCTTAAGTATGTCACATTAAATAGTACCATTTGAAAATATTCAGAATATCTGAGTACATTCTACCTATGCTTTTTCCTACATATTTCCACATCTTGTTCTTCCCCCCCCTCTCTTTTTGGTGTTGATAGGGTGAACTATTCAGTAAGAGGTGACCTCTGAAGAAGTGTGGTTTATGTTTGATTGATAGTCTAATTTGTTATTCATATTTCTAGTCAAAACTAATACTTTTATCCTTGATTAGAACTTTGATCCACGAATTGTACCAATTAAATAAATAGGATCATTGTGCATATGGCAGTATTTAATGTCAACTTTTGCTACTTCAACTATCAGAACATTCTCCTAATTTAAACTTACTGAATGTGGAAAAAATCATAATTTTTGGACAAATGCAATTACGTACTTACTTTGGTATGGATCACTTTTGAAACTAGCTTTTGGATATATTCTTTGGGCACTTAGCAGTTTGAAAAAAAATTCCAATCATCTTTCTGAGTTCCAGGAGACATAGAAAGATATTCTCCACTTATCTGCATTTAACACAGTCTTTATACATTTTATTAAACCACCAGAAAGAAGAATCTCACTGGTCCTCTTATCTGCTTAAAATATTCTGCGCCTGCTTTGGCTGGTACTGCCAACCAAGATTCAGTGGAGAATTTTCCATCATTTTTATTCAAGCAGCACGTGAAATTTATAAATAATAAAAAGTGATTTAAACCTGAACTTTTTCACCAGTTCTGCAATTCCACCAGAAAATATTTTATTAATCAATTTGCCCTTTATCTTTGAGCTTCTAGTGAGCCTTCTCTTATCCTCTCATTTCTTCTATGTCAATGTACTGCACCCTTGATAATAACATTTTTGAAAAATACTGGTAACTTGTAGTGAACTCACTGGTCCCACATGTATTTAAGAAGCAGTCCTTCAAAAGAAACCACGGTCTGGTTTTGGTAAAAATAATTACTTGTCTAATAAAGGCTGTTTGATATCTTTTACTGATTTTTCTCTGTAATTTATCGTATGTCTTTTGAAAATTTTAGTATGGTAAATTGCATTCTTTTTCTTCCTACAACAATCAAATTTTCTCTGCAAGCTATTCTAGGGAAGCAGCGAAGCATGATTTCTTCTGAAACTATACCGACTATTCATTCAGCTCACTGAATGAAAAGACACACCTAGACTGTACATGCTACAAAGCTGCTACAGAGCAGGGGTGGCCCTCTGAGAAGTAGCAGTCATGTAAATATAACTGTTCGGTTTTGGGTTGGATTTCTGAAAACTTTCCCAGATTCTGATAAATCTTCTTCAAGCAACTCTTCAGAGAACAGAATGGAAAAAATGAAAAAAGGGCTTATAAAATATTTTCACATAAACTGAAAAAGGAAAGTAACCTTTAATCCAGCAAAGGCCTGAGCAACCTCATCACTGAGCCACCACAGAGTAAACCATGAGAAGTCTGCCACTCCCTCCCTCTGGTGCAGCCCAAATTCAAACCTGATAAAACTCTACTGAGGGTAGTGACATTAGAGCAGAAATTTGAGAGAGTGAAACATTTCTCCAGTGGCTAATCTATTTGAATTAAAATAGGTGAACCTAACATTCATTTCAAAATCTTTTGTTCCTCCTCCTGTCAGCCTTGCAATGCAGGGAGCATAACTCTTTTCTTCTGGGAGTTGTTGCTATCAATGTAATTTAGATCAGCCTAGGTGACTGTTGTTAAAATGCATAAATGAAGCTCAGCTAGCCTCTGGATTAAGGAATCAGAGTGCTCCTTTTATCAGTTTGCCTCTTTTTCCTTCCCTATTATCTTGTAAAATCTAATTTTAAAGCACCAAATGCAGTAGCTTTTATCATTTCTTTTTTATGACTATTCCACAACCTCCATAGCCTCTCACTCTAAATTTTATGTATTTTCATAAATTCTCCTTTCCTCTGCTGTTTATGCTTACAAGTCACGCACAAAACAGTCTCTCTTCTTCCATTTTGTGTTAAGTCCCTTCAAACACTGAACTTAAAGATTTCTTCATAACCCTAGCCCCATTTTTTCACTCGGAAGGCTGTACGTACTTTGCAGTTATGACAAGTGGCTCGCTGTGTGCATCATCATTTACTGTAACTTGTTTATATTGGATTTCAGAGTATTATAATAGCATCAGTTACAGCAGGTTCACAGACTGCTCACAGAAGCAGGTGAGCCATGGGCAGAAGGTCTCTCCTACTGGTTCTGCCACCAGCATGGTAATCTCCAGCAGAGCAGACTGCTATGTATTCACCCTAAGCTGCTGGAGCAAGATGCCCTGGAATTAATTTCTCAAAGTCCATTTCTAGACAATAAGCACAAGATTAATACTTTGGGCTTCTGCATATAACAAGTGGGAGGACAGTTTCTGCAGTGCTCTGGAGAACCGGTTAATGATGACAAACAAAATACTAAATGTCACCAAAGCACTATACAAAGGATTTTTCAAATAAAGTAGAAATGGTTCCGAGTCGGAAACTATTTGGAATTAAACAAACTCTTTAATTTACCTGAGCAATTAATTTAAGCTGCCATAATTAAAACCTATTGTGTTTGAGAAATTACTTTGCTCAGATGGTCATATTTAAAAGTGCTTACACAGCACAAGTTTAAGAGTGGAAAATTTGCTTGAAACGATTTAGAGCTGGCTCTTTAGCTGTGACAGACTGGAACAGTCCATTATTGCCTGTGGAGTTAGCTGGATTTATACCTGGTGAGGCTAGGACCAACAGTGTCTAACACATAATTTTCCAACACAAAATTGAGAATTGTGGTCTCTGTCTTCTCCCACATTCCTTTTTTTCCATATCTGTACCTTATGATTTCAAAATATTATTTATTTAAATTGGGTTACGTATTGCTTTTTTCTAAATCAATGCATTCTTGTTACATGCTTTTAAAAAATCTTTTCAGAAAAATTGTCATATGCAATTGCTTATCAAATCCATCCAAGTGCTAGAAAGCCAAATCAACATGGTGACTTGTATGAGTAGAACTATTGTGAATCCTTTCTATGCCTACAAAACTAGCATTTGAGAAAACTAATATTTGAAATATAATTTATATCCATATAGATTTTAATTACAAATATTTTAGACAGAATATCTGGATGTGTGTTTGCATGTACATATAGGTACACTTCTATGTAACAGACGGGGAGAGGAATTTCATTGGCTCATTGATTTTAGCTCCATAGGACTATGTTTACTAAATGGATAGTTCTAATTAACTCATTTTATCTATTGCATGCAAACGTTACTTATGGTTGCTAACAAAAATTTATAGGTAAATTAAAATACACATTGATAATTAATCTTTATAGTCTCACATTTTATGCCATACCATAGATCCTGTTTGTTATATGGAAAACATCCATGAAGTAAAGGACAACACCTTTACTTCAGCTCAAAGTTCAAAATCGTTCAGTAGAAATTCTTCATATTCATCTGATGTACCTATCTACAGAGAAGTCCAAAGAATGGGTGAATACAAACTTTAGGAAAATCTTCATGCGAAGAGATAACTCTTTAAAAAAACCATGTAAATCCATATTTTTCTTACAATAACAAAAAGGTTTTATGTGTTTTTAACTAGCATTGACCCATTTTTCATCTTTATTCATTAAAGTGTAATGTCTTAATTACACTTTCTCCAATATAACAAAAAATTGCCTCTTGGGCCACAAGACACTAAAATATTTTTAACATTAAAAACATTAGGATATCTTCAAAGTTGGTAAAGTGTTTTGCTAGAAAAACAAAGCATTTTAAGGACAGTGTAGAATTAGTATGTGCTGTGCTGCCATATCTAAAATGTTCATTGTCATTGTCTCATCTATAGAAACGGTAAATGATTATCAAAATAATTTCCCCTCCACAAGCTGCTAGGTCTACACCTCTACCAGTTCAGCTGGAACAGAGAAAATTAGGCTGAAGACATACCCAAATTTTATTTGAAACACTACTGGTGTTTATCTCTTTCCCATATTTTAAGAAATGCAAACAAGAGACCAGTAATTGTAAAAAACCAAAAAAATTAAACACCTCTTGTCTGCTGTTATATGCAAGAAATATCATGAAGCATTTTTTTTAATGCAAGATCATTTTATGCCATTGAACTGAGTTTAGGTTCTTCACTGAAAATCAGTATCATCATATTGCTCATAATTTTTAGCTGGTCAGATTCCTGTCATTTTAGAGAGAGAACTTTGTAATGATAAAAAGCTGTTTCGGGTAGTGCAGCATTTCAGGGTGAGATTAGGCTATTAAATGAATAGTTTATTTATACTTAAAAAAGAAAAAGCCCATATCTTGCATAAATATTTAAACATATGAAATAAAAAGCTTTTTGCTTATAATATATTTAAGTGCATGCATTGCATATAGATATAGTTTGAGGTAAACATAATTTAATTTGTATTTTTAATGTCTGAAGTATTCTGTGGTGGGCAATTTCAATATTGGAAATAATGTTTTACCTTAAGCGGTTTCTTCCAATACTGAAAAACAAAGAACATCTTACTGATATGAACATTACTTTTATAAACAAAACAAGACAAAGAAATAAAAGGCAAGCTGTTTTGCCAGCACTGGAATGATACTGCCATACCATTTACTTTACAAAGATTTGCAATCCAAAACAGTGTGTGTATGAGAAAGAATGGAAAAGAAACAAAGTTAGATGCAAATAAATATACATGCTATTTAATTAAAATAACTATATAATAAAAAAAATTAATGCCTAGCACATAAATGCATATCTTGGGAATGTATCAGGTTTCTTCTTTCTTTCCTACAACTATCAAGCTGAATTTTATTATCTTAAGTATATTGATCAACTACTTTTAATGATGTAGCTCTGTCTGAGAATATTGAAATATATGGATAAAAAGATTGTCCTCTAGTCCCTAAAAACCTGACATAAACTAACTTCAGGAATGAAAATCATGTCTGCTTATAGCAGCCAGCAGGAGATAGAAAATTGATTAAATACATTTCAGGGCTTCAGTGATTCTTAATCCCTCTCAGCTGAGTTTTAAATGTGTCTGTTTATAGAGAGCAGTCTTTTAAGTGGCTATTTTTCTGTTTTCTTTTGTTTTGTTTCTCTTTAACAGACCAATTATCTGAGAGATAATTATGTAATTTACAATCTGTGTGTTGTCTGTTTTTCCCCATAGAAAAATCTGCTTCATTGAATTCTATTGTTCAAACAGCAATTTAATACTTATTCCACTGCTTCATAATCAAACATATCTATTGTCATATTCAAGTCCAGAGAAATGTTAGGCATTCATCCTTCTTGTCTCCAGTTCATTAGTAATAAGTCTTGGTCTTACAGCTATTTCTGTTAATGGTACTCATTTCTTTAAAGTCTCCAGGTATGCTTTGCTATTAAAACCTCCTTATCACTGGCAAGTCTTGGAGTTGCTTATTTTTTGAATACACATGTCAAATTGGATTTCTGACCTTGGGAGAAGTCTTCTCTAGCAGAGATGATCCATTATGTGCTGTGAAAAAGAAAGATGTGACCCTGGTCCTCTCCTCACTTACAGGGTAAATTTCTAACAAGCACTTCCAGCAAGTCCCTGGGACCACCTTAGCACATAACTGCCAGGTGGGCCAGCTGGCTGGAGGTAGGAAAGATGCATCCACTTGGCTACCAGCAAGATCTCGGGAGAAAAGTGCTGGCCAATTTTTCCACATGAAAATTCAGGCAAGTTTTGTGGGTCATCCCTGGATATCAAACCAGAAAGTGGAAACCGTACAGCACTGCTAGCAAGTCAGTGAGTTATGCCAGATTTTAACTGACTTTAGGGGTGATTTTTGGATTGAGAATCTGAAACAAAGCTCAAAGAGGAGCTATTCCACGTTGACCAATTTCTGGGGTTTCACTTTCCTCAGAGTGACAGTTTATACACAATTCCATGCAAATGAGTTAAAAAAAAAATCTTATTTCTTTACTAATTTCCTTTATTACTGTTCAGCCAATAAATGGATAACATGACATACACAGATTTTACCCATCCCTTCCCACATACAGTATGGACTATGGCAGAATCCGACGAAGAAGAACTTGTCCTTTAGGTTTAGTATTACAGTTTCTGACCCTGCTCTCAGGTATATTGCAGTATTTAATCAAATATCAACCTTTGAGTGATCAGGGAAAAAATCTGCAATATGTAATTTGAAGAAACTGATACAAGACCTCCTGAAGTTGTAAGCATTCTACTGAAATTTCTGTAATGTAGCGTTGTTTGATTTACTTAAACATTCTAGCTGGATTTGATAACAGAAACAGACACTTTTTATTAAATTCTAACTGGTTAAAATCCTTTAAAGAATACCAAACTCCTGACAATTCAGAGGAACTTTCAAAAGGTCAGAAGGATAAGAGTAATTAGATCTGTAACTGATCTACTAAATTCCAGAAGATGCTGCTCGAAAAGGTGCTTGCAATCCCATTCTCTATATTCCTGACTATAGAATCATCCAAGAAAACAGATTTGGAAAAAAAGAAACAAAACCCCTTTATATTGCAAGTGTAAAAAATTAATTGAGTTTTAAAAAAACTGTAATAACTTCATAGATTCAATACCTAGACTTTTCAAATAATTTTTAGCTTTGATGGGCAACTTGAATGAAGTTGTTGACTCCTTATCTTTTAGTGAGATAGTTCATATTATAAACAGTTCATACAGGTCAGGAAATGTGGGCTCAGGCTCTTATTACACCCGATGTCAGGCTATCATTGTTCCACCCGGCATTTTTTTAGCCATACCCTTCCGTTATGGATCATCTGTGGTATGGATATACCGAGCCACCTCCTGGTTGAGCCTGGATTGCAGTCAAGATTTCCTTTCTTATCCCTCTATCCTGACTTCTTTCACTATTGTGTAAATTTTCCACGTTCCCCAAGATGTAGACTGAAAATACTTTACAGTCAAAGGGCCCATTACAGGCCTGAGATGTTTGAGCCCATCAGTACTAAGTATTACAGATATATGGGGCTCACTCAGTATCATACAAAAGAAGATTTGAAATCACTGGACATGTTTCTTTAAAGTATTTAGATAGGAATGCAACAGAATATTATCAGAAATCAGCATCATTCTGTAGACTTGGAGGATGTTAAGTGAGAAAAGGAAAAGGAAACTGAACATTTGGACCTATCCATAGCCTTGAAAAATTTCTGCTACTGAATATAGATCCCTATTTTCTGGGGATTTTTCTAAGGAATTTCTAAGGTCAGGTTATCCATGAAAAAAAATTGAATCCTTTTAGTTTCAACTGAGGATTTTATTCAGAGGATTTGGTCTCTTCATGCATCTTATCAGGAAATACTGAGATGTAATGCCTCATAAATTATAGAACAAGCATGAGTTTTGAAGTGACATGACTTTTGAAATGCTTGTAAGCCGTCAAAAAAAATCCCTTATTCTATTCATCTACAAGCAAAAAAAAGAAAAAAAAAATTATCTCATACTTCAGGAATCATTTATGAATAGCGCATTTTGAGCCTGTGTGGCGGCACAGAATTTTGCAGATTGAGGCAAAAACTGAGAGTCCTGTAGTTCCTAGCTATTAACATCATCCACTTTAGCCCTTTAGTCCAAAATTTCCAGATGTTCAGAAACCCTGTCAGACTGCTCAACGCCCTTATGTCCTGAACAGATGGCAGAGTTTACATGTCTAGTGTGTGCACAGAAATGTGCACGCCTGTGCAGCGGGGAGCTACCTCTGTGTGCAAATGTGTTGGAGCCCCTTGAGCGCTTTCAGTTTCACAGAAGATTATTTGCAGAGTCAATCTATGATCAGGATGTGTCAGATTCACTGTGTACATGCTGGCTATTTGCCCTGTACAGGTGCAGCAGTTCTGGTATGTCTCTACAAGTCATTATGCGCAGGATTTCCCAGACGTGCAGGGTAAAAGCTGTCAGCACACAGCCTCCCATCACATCACGTGGCACTGGGGTTTTATGCCACTGTTCAGGGCAGGGACTGTCTGTGCCTTGGTATTTCCACTTTCATCTCTTCTGTCTCTGAAAATACAGTGCTGAGGACTTTATCCATGTAGAGACAAGTGGATATTTTATTGCCACTATCTCTTGACAGAGTTGTGCTAATTATGAGAACATGTCGAGCTCAGAAAAACTGAAAGAAAATGCAAAAGCAACCTGATAAATTAATATGGAAGTGAGGGTCATGGAGTTTATTTAACTTTTACGGACAGTTAAGAATAAATTGTCCTGAGCAGAGGTCTGAGTAGAAAGCCAAACTTTCAGCCAGGGTAACAAAAAGAGCCCAGTCAGCTTAAAGAGGCCATGCTGCAACCAAAGCTGAAATGTGAGGACCACTCTGAGTAGTTTTAAAACTGGAGCCAGTGATAATGGCTTAAGAGCCTACTGATACCTGGAAAGATAAATATTGGCTTAGGTCAGTTGTGTTTTGACTGTCCTGTTAAAGTGCTTTCAAGTGAAATACTGGTGTTCGTGTCTTGAATAAATGGATGCATCACACACTGCTCAGAGTTACCAGTCAATTTCCCTACCCTGGAAAGCTTCATGTTTTGTCCAGGTTTCAGCTGATGAAAAATGGTAATTTTTGTGGCTATAGTGGAGCACACGGCCATGATGATGGGTGAATTTTCCAGGTATGGCACACACAGACAGCAAGGATACATGGAATAGACACAATATGCCTGCTTCTTTGTATAGCAGTGCTTACGAAAAAAAACCCCAACAATTAACGTGTACACTACTTACTTAAAACAACAGAGGCCTACAATGCCAACTCTGGAAGGTGAAGACAGGCTAAGACGAAAAGACCTAGCAGTTCAACAGGAGATTAGATTGTCTAAGGCTGAGCTGCTCTTTGAATTGTGGTCTCCAGATCTACAGAAACAATCTTTGTGTGCCTATTTTGTCTAAGTAAATTAAGAAATTATTTTTTCAGGGACTCTTTACCAGGATCTACATGAGAAGGCTGAAGAAAAGGCCAAAGCATGTGGTATTACATGTATATTTATTATACTGACAGAAAAACTTGGCTACTCATTTCTTACTGCAAAACTGCTAAATTTGTTTCCATAGTTTCTCAGTATAGAAATTCTAATGTTAGCTTGATGTTTGTTTTAAGTAAGACCATTTCCTTTAGAAAGAAACTCTACATGAAACTGTGTTCCTTTTTCAGGTTAATTTCAAGCTACAGTTCAACAGACTATTCAGAACAATACAGCCCATGCTACTAAAATTTCTTGATTAATTATATCTGTATCAATTTTAAGCTTACAGTCAGTTATCTGGTTTAACAGATTCTCTTTTCTGTGCCAACTCAAGAAACACTAGGAAAAATGCCACTTCTAGGCTGTGTGGATCTCTGTGAAAGAGTGGGGTTTAATTTGGCAGAAATCAAATGTATGTAATATTATCATCTACAAGTTCAGAAATAATAGCAGGCCCATACATAGTGAAGAGTCACTCAAGTCCTATAGAGCGGCAAATATTCATAACTCTGAAGAAGTAAATGGCCTTGAAAAGGTTTCTGACAGTGAGGTATGTCGTTCCCTTGAACGGTACAATCATGTCACTGTTTTCTTCTTGCTACTGTTTGTTCTGCATGTAAATCATACTTGCTTTTCTGCGCTCACTAGATGCTCAGCTGGTGTAGGTTCGCTACCTTACTAGCATATTTGCATATTACTTGCCCTCACTCTTCTGGGCTGCTTTTACTGCAGTGAAACTGCTCCTGATTTATACTATATGAGAGAAGGCAAAACAAGCTCATCGCATGCAACTTACTGTTTTACTAAATCATCCATAATCACATGGCAGGGTTTTTTGTGTATTTTGTATTACCCTCTTTCAGAATGTTCCTTTTCACCATACAGTACGAAAAAAAGAAACACGCAATTACCAAAAATATCTTCAGAAAGATACTCGATAGAACATGGCTTGCTTATCTGCTAGCAAGACTCTGGGCTGATCCTGCAGATGGACTTTCAAGTAATTTAACAGGAAGAGGAAAGACCTAGTACATGCCTTTTCCCCTTTGATTTCAGAAGTAGTTCAAGCAATATCTAAATCAAGATTTGCTTTAGCAAGCTCCTGTTTGCTTTCTATTCTCTATCTGAAAAATACTATTTAGCTGTACATGTCCCTTTGGGTTCTGTTGTCAAAGTATGCCATTACAAAGGAAGAAATACATGCAAGCCAATGGAAGGAAATACTCAGATGACAAAATTATTTTAAAAGCACAGATTCAATATATGTAAACACAAATAGAAAATATTCCCCTGAAAACCTCCTGGAATTGGAGGCCAGTCAGCTCCTGGACCTGGAGTCTTGCAATACTGTCATATCATAGAAAACAAACAAATGAATAACCCACCCCCCGGCCCCTGAAACAAAATACAACTTAATAGAAAGTTGTGTGAATATGTAGTGTACACTGGACACCTTATGATTTTTAATGTAGGATTTAGAGGAAGGAGATTAAGTAAAACGTTAAACACATTTTAAGCATTAGGATGCATTCTGTGAATATAATGAAATGACACAGAGTATGTGTGGAAGAATCATTAGTATGACCAGTTTCAAATATGCCAATGCAATTAATCAACCCTTCTTCTTAATAGTAATTCCCTCTCTCAAGCAAAGATGTGGAACTTTTTTCTTTAAAATAAAGTCTACCCTAAATTTGGTATCTAGTGCTTTCATACATGTGTACGTGCGTGTGTGTGTGTGTGTATATATGTATATACACATGCACCTATATAGTTTATATATATATTTATATATAATTTATATATATTATAGTTAATTTTGCCACCTATTGTGTTCTCACTGATCTACCATGCCCATCCAATACTACATAAATAGAAAGTGAACTCCACACTGAAATAAGCTGTAATGTTTTGTTGTTCTCTTTAACTTAAGTATCTGATTCTAATAAGAAACTGCAATGCTACAGAGGAAGAACAATGTATCAATATTGTGATTAAAATACCTGCTACAGTAATAGTCTATTTTATGCAAACCTTGTAACACAGAAAAATGCAGCACAGGAAAGCTATTTAAAGATTTAATATTTCTCAGGAGGACCTGACAGCCAGTGAAACTTTGTAGTCATATTCTGAATTGTGTATAAAGCTTCTGCTTCTTAACCCGCTAAGCCCAGCTATGGGATGCAGTGCCTAACTGAATAAGGACAGAAGAAAATGGTTCACAAAGGAAATTAGAAGTGTTGTAGAATTCAGCATATTACTGTAAATGGCTCACACTGTAACCTCAGATTAAGAATTCTTTCATTGTGATATCTGCCATTTTCAACACTGTGTCTGGAGAAGAAGTGCTATATTTTTTTAAAGAAATGCCAGTAAATTTGAGTCAGACAGAGGCTTCCTTTCCTGAAACAAAGGCTGCTTGGGTGCTATGGATTACCTGCTAAACTGAGGGTGCAACCAAGAGTGCTCAGGACCTCCTGGGTGCATTCAGCATGGCACCTCTAGTTGCAGATTCCCACATCCCTGGACTCTGGGATGCCATCAAAGGCTGTTCCCTGTACACTGCCCCTGGGGTCCCTCCAGTGTCCCCGCAGAAAACCTCCAACACTTTAACTCAGAAACGCCAAACTGCCAAGGGACTAATGAAAGAAAAAACTCATATGCCAAGAGGTAGAATCATTTTTTCCATTGTGGTTTTTTGGAGCTAGGTATATCCCACATTAAAGATTGCTCTTTGCCACTAACCAAAAGAACAGTCCTCTGATATTGCCTTAATTAGAAAAAGCCACTGTGTCACTGTATGTGCATCAAATAACATACTGTTCTCATCACTCAATTGCCATTAAATGGCTGTAACATAGCATAATCGTTCATAACCACAGACTGGTACTCTGTGTGGCAGCTTGCATTGCAGCTACTCAATTTATACTTGGCTCCAGACAATGCTATCATCAGTCACTTGCTCCCACAATCACAACAGCTGACTTCCCTCTCACTATTACAGGCTGGGAAGAATAAAATTTTCCTCTCTGGAGGTTCAAAATTGGAAGTATAAGTGGTGGTGCACAAGTGCCAGGAGAAAGCCTGACATTTGTTTATTCTATTTTATATTACTATTACATATCACTAGTTATTTTTATTATTGTTCTACTGTATATTAATTATATATGATTATTATGTACTACATCTATTTTTATTACATACTTTAGATTCCAATACATGTTCAGAGACACAGGTGAGTACTGCTAAGATGAAATAGGAAACAACCCTTCAATTACTAAAACAGGTACTATTACCTTAAAAAGATCTTTACTTCATTACAAAAATAACTTCACAGGTACATGTCAAGGCCACAGGGTGCACTAAGCTTTCAGGCTCCACCTGCTGCACCTGAGATTAATTTCTGAATGGTCTTGACACTTGGTACTGCGTAGCATATCTGTGCAAAAAATGACAAACATCATAGAGGAACCATCTATGTAGGGCTACAAAATACAAAAATACCACTGGCCCTGGAAGTTTCTGAACTGCAGTTTACTGAAGACTGCAAAGAGTATTCATGGAAGGTATTGTAACATCCTGGTCCTCTTATACTCTTTGTTAGTTGTCTCCATTGCCTACTGCTGGAGATAGGGCAGTCTTTAGCATACCTCGCTCAGCTAACCCAGTGTGGCCACCCTTAAGTTCTTCTGGCCTTATGATGATGATCAGTGATGGCAACTGTCAAGCCAGGTGGTATTACAAACTGAGGATGAGAGACTGCTTCCCAAAGAATCAAACAAGAAAGCCATGAGTGAACAGCTAATTTTGTTTCCTGACATTGTCAACAGATGCTGGGTTTCCTTCCACTTCTGCTTTGTATTTGACAGTTTTGTTGAAAGAAGCAAAGACTAGGCATCACAGCTGATTTTTAAAGATTAAAGCAAAAAAATGTGTCCCCTTGCTTTGCCACCAAAGTTCTCTTCTGTAGTAACACCAGCATAATGAATTCCTTTCCTTTACCTGATGCTTCTCATTCCTGTCTCTACATCTCAAACTGCCAGCCATTTAGCTATGCTGAGAACACTATGTGGCCAAGCTAATAAATCTGATCAGAATAAAAGGTTGAGGTTGGAATCTGCACACCAATCTGGTCTAATCTGTGGTTTTGCAAACAACTCTGTTAACCACTGTGGGGTAGAAAAAAAACAACCAGAGGCTGTAATTTCGTGAGTCAGTATTGCTGCTAAAGCCAGCAGGTCATGAAACAGTCACCTAAAAAAGACCACTTTACAGACCGATATGTCTCTCTGAAAAAAAATTCAAAGGGTTTTGATAGAGTTTGTCCTGTACAATCACCCCATGGTTTATATTTGCTGGTTCTCCCCCACCCCTTTTTTTTTTTAAAATCTGCATTAGTGGTTATATTATCAAAGTCCGTCATGAATTCTATTTTTCCATGGGCTTCTGATGGCCCAGATCAGTATTTCAAACATCAAACCTGGTTAGATTCCTTAGTAGGGCCTAATGAAAGGGTTATGTTAAGGACATTGAGCCATTCATTCCATCACAATTAGGAAAACATTGCATATTTATGTATATTCCTGAACCAGAGGCTGTTAGCATGCGTTGAAGTGCAACTGGCTAATGAGATAATCCAGTGCTATGCTGAACTGAGACTTTGTCAAGATGAATGATCAAAGTAGAAATGAAAAACAGAAAAAAGGTAATGGGATGAAAACAGTGAATGATAACAATTATATTGGGAATGCACCATTAAGGAACTTGGTGTTATGCTCATCACAGAATATAATATTTCCTATGAGAGTTAATTAGAGGCTGGTTTGTAATTCTTTAAATCTCTCAAAATGTAAATATAAGGTCTTTTCCTACTGAAATGCCACAAACCATAGTTCACTATTAAGTAAGTGAAGAATATACAGATCTCCAAAAAGGAGGCAGCTTACTGACTTTCATTCTGTGATTCTGTGTGGAAAAAAACCCAAAGAATTGTGTTGTGTAGTTTGGAAAAGAAGGTAAGCAAAGAATCATGCAAAGAAACAACAAAAAAACTACCTCTGGATACTAAATAAATCCTCTTAACACAGGCTACATTTATCACTTAGTGAAAAAAGTAACAGACTTAAACATTGTCCCAAATGCAAGATGCACCTAATTTCTGCAAACAGCTAACAGCTAATATGTTTCAGATGAACATGCTTATAAAGTACATACACAACAAACAAAATTCAGATCCATATTCACAAGCTACTGCTAAATTACAACAGTTACTTGACTACAAATTTCACTGAGGTCTTTGAAGTTTTACCCCTGCACAGGCAAGAGCTGGAGTCCCATCATATAAATGATGATGGGTTTAATCATACTTGCCTCGGTCTTCCTCTCATTGTGTGTCCCCCTTCCACTCCCAGGACTGCCACTGCCTACTTAACAGCTTTCTGGGGCTGAAGAGCAAAATCGTTGCTTTCCTGCTGTGCACAAGACCTGACTCCAGCCAGCCTTCTAACTGCTATCCAAATAACTATGCAGTACATGGCAGAAGGATACAGCTTCTAGCAAACCTACATACCCACAGAGAAAAGATCAGAGATTTCCTTTTGCTGTGGTTTAACCCTAGCCAGCAACTAAGCACCAGGCAGCTGCTCACTCACTCCCGGCCCCCCAGAGGGATGGGGGAGAGAATCGGGGAAAAAAAAAGTAAAACTCGTGGGTTGAGATAAACACAGTTCAATAGGACAAGAAAGAAGAAAATAATAACGATGATGATAATAATAAAATGACAATAATAAAAGAATTGGAATATACAAAACAAGTGATGCACAATGCAATTGCTCACCACTCACTGACTGATGCCCAGTTAGTTCCCGAGTAGCAATCTCTCCGCCAACCCCCAGTTTATATACTAGACATGACATCACATGGTATGGAATACCCCGTTGGCCACTTTGGGTCAGCTGCCCTGGCTGTGTCCCCTCCCAACTTCTTATGCCCCTCCAGCCTTCTTGCTGGCTGGGCATGAGAAGCTGAAAAATCCTTGACTTAGTCTAAACACTACTTAGCAACTACTGAAAACATCAGTGTGTTATCAACATTATACTCATACTAAATCCAAAACATAACACTATACCAGCTACTAGAAAGAAAACTAACTCTATCCCAGCTACAACCAGGACACCCTTGTACTGAGGACCTGACAATGCTTTTAGTACTACTTAGCATACATCTTTGCACTACAGAATCACTCACCTCTATGCACAGGTGATTTATTAAGTCTGTTTCTTTCACTGATAAGCTCCTTCTGCATTTGCTAATAACGGTATAAAAATTTAAGTTATTTGAAAAACAAAAAATATATATTAAATACTGGTGGTGACATAATGCACTGTGGAATAATTTAAAAGACCTCTTACCTATAATGTGCAGGTGACAATGCTTGAATCACAGACAGAACCAGTATGGATATTCTTGTATGCACAGGACATCGATCCTGATACAGCAAATTACTTTAGTACATGCAGAACTTAAGCCATATGAATAAACCCTCTATGAAACTAATCATACCTTCAAAATTAGACATGTACTTAAACTCCTAGTTGAGTCATTCCCTACAGAATTTTAAAAAAAAAAGAGCTTCTTTTTGTCAAGAAGATTTTTCTTGTTTAAGTATTCCAGTTACAGGAAAGGATACAATCCTTCTAGAATGATAATATTTTTAAAAATCTGTCTCATTGTTTCATGACTGTACCGTAGAGATGCCAATATATTTAGTAAATCAAGGTTAAAACTCCTGGTGTTCACAGAACTACTTCTACCTGTATTTACCGGGATTTCTGTGCCTTTGCTAATGTTATTGAGTAAGCTAACAGACGAGTATGTGGAATCAAGTTTTCTCTGAGCTGCAGCAGTGTGTATATACTGAATAATTTGTTTAGGCCAGCTTTACTGCAAGTCCTTCTCATTCTGATCTTCATCCCTAAGGAAAATGAAACTGCTTCCACTTCATAAAAAACTATGTAAGTTACTCCTGGGTTTGTAATTCTTTTCTGTTTTTGTTACAGGAATTCCAAACTTATTATGAGCTTTTTAAAAGCCAGATGTTCCTGGCAAAGCAGCATGTTCTCTGAGCCCACAGAGAGCGCACTGCAGCTGATCGAAGGCATGCTGGGATGTTACAATTTTGTTTTGGCTTGCTTTCCTAGCCAAAAGAACCCTAGGGTCACTAATTGTCCTGAAAAACATCTCTTCCGAACCCTTTATTATGAAAGCGAATAATAAATAAAAAATGACCTACCGTCCTAAAGCATAAACCAACATGTAACAGTGCTATTGCTCATTAAAAAAATCACTTTGGCTCGTATCAAATGATTAATCATTAAATACAATTATATGACGGCACGTAGATAAACAACAAAGGAAGGTATGGAAAAGATAGGGAAAAAATCTTTGTTGTTCACTGTAAGTAAGTCTTAAAATCTAAAAATGCAAGACTAAACCATTTCCCAAGTAATCCAGTAACTATAAGCTTGTTTACTATACCTCTTTTCTGAAGGCTTGTATCTACAAAATATTTTTAATAGATACAGATACATTTACCCTCTAAAACAGGAATAGCAAATAATAATTACCTGCTCTCAAAAAGAAATGTATCTTTTATAAAAACTAGAAGCACATCTACTATCTAACCAGGGATATATGTCAGGTGTGTTTATGTTATGCGCACCTACTCAATTTATAATTATAATCCATGGGTCTGCTTTCACATTCATTTTGTATTGCTGCAGCTAAAGGTTCAGTCAGGCTAAATATAAGTAAATAGAATTTATGCATGTCCAATCTGGGCGATAACAGATTTTTCACTACTGTGAATATCAAGCAGGCAAGTGTACCCACTTTTTTGTTTACTGCTGTATCAGTGGATATGACTCTACCAATTCAAATATTAATGAAAGGAAAAAATAAATTATATCTCGTTAATGATGTCACTCTTTTAACAGTCTAATAGATCTGTGAAACTACTACTGTTCCTAGACCACACGTAGGTGCCTTAAAGACATGTAGATGTCCTAAAATGAGAAGTCCTGCAGGGAAGCTTGAGAAAGTCATCGCATATCAAGTTAGTCATGTCATGTCCTTGGCACTTCAAAAATCTTAGGGTGGAACTGCTGTCCTACAAATGCCAATGCATAAAGGTAACACTGACCTTCTTCATAAAACACAGCAGCAGATGTGTGTCGGTGTTGAGAACGTACCCTGATGGTGCTCTCCAGTAGTGATTAATACTAAGTCAGGAGCCATAACTCTGATGAGCCTTTAATACAGTAAACCAACAGAAGCAGTTAAGGGCATTGTCTGAGAGAAACGGAGAGGAATTTAATCAAGTTGCTAATATACTTTGACCAGGACTCTCAGGTACTCTTAACAGAAAACATAGCCTTAAAGGGACTGTGACATTTCAGCTCATGGCTCTTAAGGGGCCAGTTACTCTCACAATCCTACTGAAAACAGAGCGCAGTACCTTGGTAAGCATCCATCACTTCTGGAAGGAAAAATAATATTTTGCATTCACTTGAGTATTCAGTTTGGGTTACATGTAAGCTATGGTTGTGATCTGATGAAGGACGGAGGACAGGAAGGCTGTATTCATGAAGACTAATTTAGCTTAGCAAGGTTAATTTCCCTTCCTAGTCAGTAGTCCATGGAGGATTCTGCACAGGCAATATTCAAGCTACAGCCTCTTCCCTGTTGTTAAAAACCATTTCGCAACTGAACCAAAAACACTAATAGGGATTGTGCAGACAATGCATTGCCTCTAATACTGAAAGCATTGCAATCCTGAAATGTGACAACACTGCAAATCCAGAGCCCTGGCACTCATCCAGATTGCCAACAGCTTATGGACTAAAGTAATAACTGTACTCATTTATACTTATTAACTGATTGTGCTTGGATCTTAATGCCCAAAGATGAAATATTCACATATTACTCCATGCTGGCCACTGCAAAACAGCAAAGTGGCAAAGAAAAGAATTCAGATCTGTCAGGAGCATTGAACTACATTAAAATAGATATATATTGTAAATCCAGTTCTTAACATCTCTTCACTAATTCCATGAGAAAATATACTCAGACCCATGGAAAAATAGCCAGCATTCACTGATACTGACAATATACAAACAACAGGCAGAGTTAGAGACACTTTCTAGAGTAGTCCATACCTTTTGTTAGAAGATGTTATCGATCCCCCTCAGACTGTTAATCAGAAGGGGATTTTAAAACAGTTCTATTTCTGTTCTTGGGACATTTTGCAAATTAAAGTGGTACATCTTAATCAAATTCTTTCATCCTCTTCTCCACTAAACACACTGTTGGTCTATGTAGAGTACAAATGACTCACTTCTTACTAAATACAGCACTGTCTCAAAAATAATTTTGCATATTAAACTAAAAGAAGTACTGAAGTTAGCAAGTCTCAGTCATTGGCAAAATTTTCAGCTAGAATCTATAGTAAGTGGTCTCTATGCAAGCAGTCTCTATGTGACTTCTACAATATTCCAATAACATTATAGAAAGAGCTATTCTCAATGGATTTTAGAAAATGAGATTAAGTTTGTATGAGTTTTTGCACAGAAAATCTGATCTATTTAATAACTAAATCAATCTATATGTCTCTACTTTCAGTGAGCCAGGAAAAGACTTCTTGTATTGCTGAAATTTTGCATGTTAACCATATGCCAGGGTCCAGTACCTCTGACCAGCTTCTTTTAGATATTCTGCACATGGATGCTGTAATGTTTAATATCAAATATACTTACTTCAAGATATTTGATGTTACACCATAACAATCACCATACCAATGCAATCCACATACTGGTCTCTATAACCGTGACACTGGGAAGGTATACATGAGTTGAAGCCAGCTCAAGCCTGATGCTCTCTTCCAAATTCTTTTGTTAGTTGTCTGATTTCCATACTCTGTGTTGGGCTGAGCCATGCATACACTGCCTCCGTGGTGGCCTGGCTGACTCAAGGAGATATCCACACTCTTTTAATGAACTCAGGGAGAAACATTTCCAGTCACCAGCTGATCCACTCAGCTGACAGAGCTGTTGATCTCAAGCAAAGGCCGCCCCTGGTTCCTCCCCTTTCTGTTGAGACACAGTCAGCTGCTTTGCACCAGCTGTGGTCACTCACACCCTGCATCTGTCCCCAAGGTCCAGGGGCACATCACCCTTACCCAGCTCCTCTGAGCCTTCTTCCATGGCAGGGACTTATCAGTCAGTCACACCAGAACGTGAGATATGCCAGAATTAGTTGCTGATCTAAATAGCAATCTAGTGAAAAAATAATAATAAAAAAAGAGTAAGCTATTGCAAAACACAACTTGTTTTTTACTCCCACTTCTTCCTATTAACATGGAAGATTTTTCTCACGATTTTGAGCAGTTCTTTACCAATGCTATGATTCTATGATTCTATAATGTTTAGTAAGTGAAGGTAACGGCACTTGTTCAAGGGACTTAATTATTGTCAGAAAGCAGGGAGAGCAGCCTGCCTTACCAGAGGGACAAGCAGGAGCTAAGGTGACCCCAGCACTGGCAGCATCTTACTGAGGGGGCACAGCCCTGCAGGGCAGAGCCAGTGCTGGTAGGGTGGCCATTTTGGCCCAGGCAGACCGAGGGGATGAACCATGTCACCTGGGGAGGGCAGCCAGGAGCAAATGGGGCCAGGGCCAGGGCTGGAGACTCGCACTCCTACTGGCACTCAGGGCAGGACCGACAGCCCAGGGCTCAGCTGAAATGGGGTCCTATGTGCGTGGGCAGGGGAGACCCCAGGGGAGGCTGGGCAGTAAGGTCTGCCGGTACCCTCAGGGCCCCGACAGGTATTATCACAGAACCACAGAATGGTTTGGGTGAGAAGGGACCTTTAAAGATCTGGTCCAACCCCCCTGCCATGGGCAAGGACACCTTTCACTAGATCAGGTTGCTCAAAGCACCGTCTAGCCTGACCTTGAACACTTCCAATGATGGGGCATCCACAACTTCTCCGGGCAACCTGTGCCACTGTCTCACCATCCTCACAGTAAAAAAATTCTTCCTTTTGTCCAACCTAAACCTACCCTCCTTCAGTTTAAAATTGTTACCCCTTGTCCTATCACTGCAGGCCTTGGCAAAAAGTCTCTCTCCATCTTTCTTATAAGCTCCCTTTATACAGACAGGCTGCAATAATTTCTCCCTGGACGCTTCTGCTCTCCAGGCTGAACACCCACAAGTCTCTCAGCCTTTTTCAAAGGAGAGGGGCTCCAGCCCTCTGATAATTTTTGTGGTCCTCCTCTGGACCCACTCTAGCAGGTCCATGTCTGTCTTGTGTTTGGGACCCCAGAACTGGATGCAGTACTCTAGGTGGAGTTTGACAAGAATGGAGTACAGATGGAGAATCACTTCCTTTGACCTGCTGGCCACATAATCAGACACTTCTATTACTTAGATGGTTACAGCTCCAAAGCAGTTCATTTGCCTGGCATGGAATAACGACATATACATTTTTTTAACTAAGGGCCTAACACAGCTAAATCCACAAGATTTTTAATCTCACGCTCTTGAGTAATTTTATCTCAGTCTGGCAAAATTTAGGATTATTCAGGTGTCTAACCACACTGAGGACAAAAATGTTCAGAGTGTTTTTTATTTAGTATTTAAAAGCCTAAATAACCCACTAGCCAGGCACAGGTCTCACTCTGCATGAGATGTACTTCATGTTTCTTTCACTGAAGTGTCAGGGACCAAGTGTCAGGGATCAAATGTGAAGAGGTAAAGTCACAAACAAAAATGGAAAGGGTCAGCCAAGCAGAAAATATCTGTAAAGGTTATTGACCTGGTTAGCACGTCACCTTGTCTTGTAGAAGGTAAGTGGGCTAAACTACTGTACTATGCAAATTCAGCTTTGTAATGTCAGCTTAGCTCTTCAGAATGCCTACCAGTATTTGTGGGGCAAGCTGGCCACTTAGCTCCCAGTGCCTTGCACAAATTAAATGGGACTTCTAAGAAAACTCTAAAATACTTCATATTTACACTGATATGTGTCTCCCACATTCATTCTTTCATCTGTCAATCTGGCCAGCAACATTGTATGATGTTTCCTCCTCCCCGCCACACACACCCCTGACTCATTGCCCCAGTTTCCATTATATGCACAAAGTAACCTCTTGTTTCTTGTCACAAAATGTAAGAGTTCGATTTTACATCTTAGTTAAGGTACTTTAAAGCTGAGCAGGGTACCTTGGTTCAACCAGTTCCCATAATTTTGTTCCTGAAGAATTATTTATCGTAGCGCTATCACTTATAGATCTGGTCTAGGAAAACTTAACTTTCTTGTGTTTTGGTGTCCGGACTTCTGTTTCAGAAAAGATAATTCAATGGGCAGTTGGAATTCCAAAAATTAATTATTACAGTATGTATCTAATAATCTGTGGTAAAAACAATCTCATCCCAAGTCTGTAAACACTAGAATTAATCTAGAACTAATGCACTACTGTTTGCAGAATCAGACATACAATGGTCAGCAACAGAACTGACCTAAACCCTCTGAAATTCAAAAAGATATCAACAGTTTAGTTTTTTTCTGTTAAATTTGCTCACAAAATGCTAAAAGTTTAACCTGGAATAAATTCTCCTTTTTCCTCAAAACAGTGTTTCTCATTCTGCACTTTTAAACTCGTGTGATACACACACACACACACCCCCCCCTTGCCCCTTAAGTATCTTATCCCTTCCTAGGAAGTCCTTGCTTGTTGAAGAAAAGGAAGGATTTTATGTTTTTCTCATCCTTCTTTCTGAAAAATAAATACCTGAAAAAAACCCCAAATAAATCTTTCACATTATTTTGTTCTTTATTGAAGGAACTCATTAAAAGAAATATTAAGACCCTTCAATCTTTAAAAATACTTATTGGGTTGGCATAAACTGAATCCAGATTACAATAGTTTAGCTAGTGTAACTACTAGCAAGTTACAAGCATAGGCTGTATCTATAGTGCAGCAAAGGCGGCCAATGGCATCCTGGGCTGCATTAGGAGGAGTGTTGCCAGGAGGTGGAGGGAGGCGATCCTTCCCCTCTGCTCTGCACTGGTGAGGCCACACCTGGAGTACTGGGTCCAGTGCTGGGCTCACCAGTACAAGAAAGACATAGACACACTGGACAGAGGCCAGCTAAAGGCTGCTAAGAAGATTACAGGACTGAAGCATCTCTCCTATGAGGAAAGGCTGAGAGAGATGGGGCTGTTCAGCCATCAGAACAGAAGGTTCAGGGGGGATCTTATCAATGTATGTAAGTATCTGAACAGAGGATGCAAAGAGGATAGAGCCAGGCTCTTTTCAGTGGTGCCCAGAGACAGGACGAGAGGAAAAGAAGTGCAGAACAGTTCTTTTCCATTATGAAATTTGTACTATTTGCTGTTTTATTTATTTGTCGACAAACTGACGGTAGCAGCCCATTCTAGTGTAACTGGAATCTGATTGCTATAATTTGACTTTGTAGGTGTCATTTCCTTGTTTGCTGGTAGACTTGAAAGTGCTGTCAACTGAAATAGGCCTTATACAACTGAGTGACCCCATAAAAAGAAAAGATATTTTTTACATTGAGTCTGTAAATCCTGACCCACTAAGCTAGTCTTGCCAACACTGAGACCTTTCATTGATGTACACACTGACAGAGAACCTTCTTTAAGCTTCCTTCAATGACTGATACTACCATCAGAAAATATTTAGAAACAATTCATAAAGCTATGAGATTTGCCATCACAAAAAATCATTCTAATACGTGCCCTCTCTCATTAAGACAACATCAAAATTTATTCCACATTAAAAGTTAAATTTACTTCTGCTTATCATAACTGGATCTGCACTTCTTTACACTGACCTTTTATCTTTAAACTGAAGCCCAGGCTTTATTTTATTCTCTGTAATACTGATGTTCTATGAATTCTGTATTGTATGTGTGGTCGGATTTGAACCAGTCTGATTTAAAGGCTTCTGGAGAGGCTTTAAAAAAAAAAAAACAAACAAAAACACCTTCAAAGGTTTTGATAGGAAAAGTAGACACACTTTTGCTCATTTGAGGTCCACAACTGAGAAGCCATTTTATTTAAAGATTGATCAGCAATAAGATTTGTTTTTATTTTGGCTGATGTGTTTCTACTTTGCAATAGACCAGTCATCCTTCTGACTGAAAGCTGAAGAGTGGATTAATACCCATCAGTCTTATTTTCCTAGACATAACTGATTGTGGGCTAAATCCACAGGTGGGAGAACTCTCCATCTTTGCTAAAGCATAGCAGAGAAGCAAAGTCCAGAACCAGCCAGAATCTGGCAGTGACTCTAATTCAGAGGTGGAAGTTCTCTCATCCAAGGAAGAAAAGACCTAGGTTTGGTCTTCTCTGCTAAAACAGCTCCTGTATTTTATATTCAACACTTCTGAAATAAACACAGCAGCTGGTCTAGGAGTTTAGGTATCACAGTACAAATCTTAAGCACCATTTTAGGCCTGAAAGTCCCTTCTTGTTCTAGCTCATAGTATTTTTCTCTGGGCAGGAGTAATGACCTGAGAAACAGTTGCTGCTGCAGCAGCAGCACTTTTCTCTAAGCTGCAATTGTGGCTTTGTATCCAGCTTTTCAACATGCAACTGATGGTGAAGAAACAACATTTGTAGTATTTTCCTAATGAAATATACTGGATTCTGCAGTATTCAATGGGAAATTTCTGGTCTTTCCTGAGAAAGGAGGATTTTCAGTTCACACATTTACAGCTGAAGGGAGATGAAGCTTAGCATGACAAGAAGGAATAGTCTGGGACCGTGATGTACAGCCTATTGAAGAATTGGAAGATAATGGTTTTGTTAACCATGTAAGTATGTCCAAATTGTGCAAGCACTATATGAGTATACAGCTTCTCTAACACAGGTAGTCTCACTTGCTGTAAAACAGGTGTTCACTGAAGTAAATCTAGACAGAGATATAAATACTTGAGTGATTACACTCCAGTAAGACATTCTAAGTTTTGATTAATGTTCTCTATAAACATGCCAGTGAGATAGATACCTGTGTTGGCTCTAGTATATGCTGAATTTTCAGTTTCAAATAGTTTTTAATGATTTTTTTTTTATGTCAAGCAATATGACACATAAAATCAAAGTACCTGTGAGTGATTTCCTCTCATTTTGCAGTAGGAAAAAGAGAGAAAGTATAGATCAGGTTGGTAGGACCAGTAGTTTTGTGTTCTGCAAAAAATGAAAATACATATAAATAATTGTGGAAATGAATTTCAGATTAAGTTCAGTGACTTCATAAACCATTAAACTGCATGTTGCATCAGCAAGAATAATTTCTGCTGAGTAGACTGCTAAGAAAATAGTAGAGATTCTAGAAACATTTCTTTTAAAATATACCAAGACCAAAATGAAATCTGGTTCTTGCTACCTGTGTAAACCCCTGCAGTCTGTGCAGAAACAAAAGAGCTTCTGTTTTCAACTACATTGAATGAATAAGGCCATGAAAATATTTTAGTTATTAACACTTATATTCCCACTGTCCACATATTTATTAATTTATAGTATTTCAGTATTGATTTTGCTTCTTTAGAGATAACAGACTATCACATTGTGTTTAAAGTGTATAATTTCTGCAGGAAAAGTTAGACTGCAGCCACAATGAATGGTATAGACATCATCTCTTAATCATGCCTACCCACAGGTATACAAATCATTTGCAGATAGGATCCTTATTCTCAACACTGGAACCTGAGTAACATTATACATAACGGTATACATCATATCTCTATATAGGATTTAAGTTTCCTGAATTACGTGGCCACTTACAAATTTTGGTCCTGCATCTGACTATCACCATTAGGAACAAAGACTCACAACAATAATAATTGTTACTGAAAGCTGTCTCCAATTACACAGTCTGGTCCAATTCAGATGTTTATCCATTCAAAATCAACTTCTACTTCTGCAGTGTATCAAAGTGATTAATTGTGTATCTTCAATTATTTACTTGTACTAAAGGTGTATCCAAAATCATTCAGAGGTCATTCCAAAAAATTTTAGTGAAAAAAGCTTCATCAATATGTTAAGGCATGAAGGTTTTTAAGCAGCATAGACAACTGAGCCATTAAAGGCAATATTTCACTAATTTTTTTTTTTTTTTACAAAAGTAGATATATATTCCTAAGTTCTGGAGTCTTTTAAAAAATAATGTTTTTCTCTAAAATTTTCACATGTGCTCTAGACTGTGATCACTTGCAGTGACTGTACATGATTCTCAAAGTGTGCTTTTATCCGTGTCTGATGCCATTAAATCCTTCATATTTCCTTCCACCACAGAAATGCATCAGCATGCCCTATCTGCAGACGCCCTGTTTATCAAAGGCAAATGGGTAAGCCTGTGGAAGGATTCTGGTCTGGCAAGCGAGGAAGTCTAAAGACTCAGCAATCACTGGTTTTGAAGTGGAGAAATCCTAGGAGTGTCTGTTAGTGTTACGTGGTATTATACATCCTAAACTTTGCAAAGACATGAGCTTAAATGCTGTGGGACTCTCAAGTTGCTGGAGATACATCTGTAATCACTGGCATCATCTGGAATGATTTAATGTGCTGCTTGGCCAGTGACTGTGGATCCTGCTGTGGCAGCAGCTGCTCTCTCTTGTTGAACAGATTCCACAGCCATGTCTAGGGAAACGTTGATGACGACAGCTCTGTCCCTGCTGCCTGCCTGACCTCGTATCTCTGGATTTCCGCTGCCTGATCAATACCAGCACACCTTTACCTCTCCACATCCGTGCAGATCTCTTTCCCATTTGCCACCTGTGGCCCATGAGGTCCTGGGCTAATGCCTAAGTCATTCAGAAGACTGATCGGAGGCAATCGAATGGGAGACTTCAATCATCTTTGATTATTCGAAAGCAACTGATGTTACCCAGTAGTGCTGGCATGGATTAGGTTGCTGGTGTGGTCAGGTAGAGGAACACCAAGTTCACCACCACGTCAGTCTGATAAAATTGACAGGACTGTCATTTCAGCTCTTCCTTTGTACAGTCTGTGCATGCTCTGGAAAAGGAAATTGGTAGCCCCAAGACCAGAAGAATAAAGGAAGAAAACAGATTAAAATGGGGGGGGGGGGGGGGGGCAGAACTTCAAAGAATATGGCTCATCATGAGGGTGTAGATTCACAAGCACTAGCATGCTAGCAATGCTCTTAGCATGCTCTAGAGCACTGACCTACAACTTGCCTTTCCTCCAGGATTTTTTACCTAGCGATTCAAAAGGATATCGAAGTCTGGAAGCAAAAAATCCATGAACTTGAGGAAAGCTATAGTCTCCTGATTAGTATGGCATTCTTTGTGTTGCGTATCTCCTCATCAGTTTTATTAGTCCCTTCAGAGATGACTTGTGTGAGAAATCTACTGAAAATCAAACAGAACATTGCCATTTTTTCAGCTGGCTGTGGTTAAGGATTAATTAAAAAAATCACTAAAGACTTAATTTTGACAAGTAATAGGTGGGCCTAATGGGCCACACTGAAATAACAAAGGGATGGAGCAGTTCAGCCCAAGATTTATTTTTGAAGTGGACCATCAGACCCGCCTATGACTTTCAGAGCTTTGTGAGACTGCTGTGGGTTCCAGTTCTGGGGTCGCAAGTGGACTTGCCAACCCTTACCTCCCCTGGGACCCTTAGGAAGGTATCTGGTGGGAAAACCTTGCCTACAATAGAAAGTTAAGTAGCGGGGGAGCTGTTTAGCATTACCAAAGGTGAGGTACCACTGGGTATGTCCAGAATCAGGCTTTTAACATGACGACTTGGCTGAGGAAAATTTATGGCTTGGGAACTTCAGGTGCCTCCAGGGAAGGTAATATACAGGAGAAGTAGAATGGACTTACCTTGTAAATGCAAGCATGCTATGCGAGCCTTTCTATACACATCAGGGTGAATCCATGTTCCACTGAGATCTTGATAAATGCCAAATTTCTGCTGCTGTTTTCCATCAATGAATTATCTTACAGTAGTCAAAGGAGAACTAAGATGGACCAGTGTGAATGCTTAGCATTCCCTGTATGAACGTTTTATCCCAGTATATTCCTATTCCATCCTATTTCCTGCTTATAAGAACTACCAATATACCTCCGAGAAGTTCTTAATTTATATTGATACCACCTGCTTAGTACTTTAAAAAAAACCAAACACAATCTTTGACTCCAGTGTTTGGCCCATAAAATTTCATTTTGCGTGCAAACTTGCCAACTGGAACATGAGCAACTGAGAAAAGACTAAATGTGTAATTTATCAAAACTTCTCTGATGTAGGGTTTTTGGTTTTTATTTCAATTTCTTAGTAAATTGAGCTAGCCTCTCAGATGTTGCCTCACTTTTTGTTTCTGAGTTCTTTGGTTTGGGTCTCAAAATTCAGAGCAGAATCAATGGTTCAATTTTCATGACAAAAGGCCAAAACTAAAAGGCATAGAAAGCTGTATTTAGCAGACCAAGGCAAAAAAAAAGCAGAAGGATCACTTCAAGAACAGTTCTTCCTTGGACAAATAAGTCCCTCACTCTTCCTACCTGCAGGGAAAGATGAGGTGTTAGGCAGCAAGGCCAGAGCTTCCCAGATGAGGAAGGAGGGCACAGAGCAGATGTGCAGAGCTGTGGGGTTGCAGGTGGCAGGGGGAGGCAGCACAGCAGGGGATGAGCATGGCTATAGGTGCCTGAGCAGGGTCTCCCTTGGCAGCCACACGGTGTGGGTGCGCGGGCTGGGGAGAGAGGAGCTAGGGGTTCCCCTGCAGCTCTCAGGGACTGCAGTGGTTCAAAGCCATCACCTCTGCCAGAAAGCCAGACAACACTTCAGTTTCCCCACAGCTTCAAAATGGGCTCCATAAGACTAAAGAAAGCTATACAAACTTAGCTAAGGCCAAGCTCACCTGGACTGGGTTTTTAGCAGGGTAGTGGGCCTGCGGTCAGTCAGCCAAAGAGTCAAGCAATGGCTCAATTTTAAATCCACTACCTGCAAAAGCTACCTCTACCTTATGTGCAGATGATCAGCAACCAGTGCCTGCACCCAAAAAAAGCTATGTGCTAACTCTGTCACAGCAAACCGTCAGCAACAACAGGCAGCAGTAATGGAGATGAGACTAATGCTATTTGATATGGCCAATTCTGGTTATTTCACCTGGCAGCCATTAGTTATGATATTTCATTATGGTTATTTAGCTATTGCAGCTACAGATGGTCCAGTGACTGCAACCCTGGCTTGATAACAAGATCAAAAAACGCTTCTTTGCCTATAGCCTTTCCTCTGTGCAAGCACCTTTAGGAAGTGCTCACCACAGTTAAACACAT
The DNA here is from genome assembly GCF_026419915.1 of Harpia harpyja. NCBI lineage: Eukaryota > Metazoa > Chordata > Aves > Accipitriformes > Accipitridae > Harpia > Harpia harpyja. Next base: position 32,954,162 of record NC_068947.1, read on the forward strand.
CTAAGACAATTAAGGCTCCCTGTTGTCAGGAGAACAGCCCTCCAGGCCCACGTCTGAGCAGGGCACCCTACGTGTACCTTAAGTCAGACCTTAAAGAGTCTCCTTTCCATTGACTACTGAGATAACCTAAGGATATTTTCTCCCTCACAATCAACTTTTTTTACCATTTCTTAAAACTGATATTACGGCTTTCCTATTTCCCTGCTTCTCAAGGGCATTATAAGAACAAATATTTTAATAATTTCAACATACTGATATATTAATGTAAAAAGTATGTAAGTGTAGCTATGAAAAATGAATTTACATCCACCTACATATTTATATGTATCCATACTTATGTGTATGGTTATATATACAAAACCATGTACATGAAACTGCATTTAAAATAACTATTTTCTCAGGCTACTGGAATTTGTAGCAATTAATTAGCTATAAAGCTCTCTCATCTTTCACAGAACATGAGAAATTATGAGCCAGGATGGTCTAGATGTCTGAGCCAAAAAAGACAGAGAGAAGAGAAATACCACTGGCAGGAACTACATTTTAATTTACTTGATACCAGGAGTGAAATCTCTGCTCTAAAAAAAGAAAATAATTTTTCACATGAGCTATTTACATTAAATCATGGCTTGGTCAAGTATCAGCAACTAAATGAAAAATTAAGTGTGGGAGATCTGAGGATGAGGCATTTTCAAGTGATGAGATCTAGCTACCTTATCACTTTTCTGGAGTGATAAAGCCACTCAGCACCTGAAGCTCTCTCAGGCATTACAGAACTTTTCCTTTTGGTGAAGGTTTTGGGCACAGCTGTTGTCACTTGCTATCTTCTTTACCCTCCAAACCTAAAATACAAAATAATTAAGTAAGGATCCAAATGAATTTCTGTCTTAAGTGCAAGTTTCTGTAGAATACTAAGCTCAGTTAGATCCTCATTGACCACGTACACAAACCACAAGAACATAAGTAGTACAGCGACTGATAACTATAAACAATATAGTGCGTGGTGGGATAGCTGTGGTTTGGATTTTTACTTTCCTAAACCCACCACTCATGCATGCAAGTACCGACTTTTTTCATGAAGCAGCATTTGAATGTCTGAAAAGTCTAAATACAGATATATACAATTCATAAGGTATTTACATTTTAAAAATTGCTCTCAAATTAACACTATTTGTATTTAACTTCCACATATACACCTACTCATTTTGTAACTTGGCTGTTTTTCTGACAATTGTGTATGTACACACATTAACACTTCACAGTTTTGGTTTGGTTTTTTTTCTGTCTGAACATGTAAATTGAATACAAATGTTACCTTCTCTTAAAGGAAGCAAGGGTATTGTTCTGAAACTTTGATCACAGTATTTCTCAGATCAAAGACACGTAGCTTTCCATATGTTTAAAGATACACGGACAAGATTTATTTAAATGTTATAACTCATTAGGTTAGCATCAGGATAATAGTTAAATCTGATTTCAATGAGTTAATATAAAGATATGGGAACATGACATAAAACCTTTTTCAGGAAGAGTTTTTCTCAGCAATACTATATAATACACCATTTTAATGTGTACAGTTCAGTGTATATACCTATCCAGTAAGTACTTGATACTGCAGGTAACTTATTACAATTAAATCTATTTGTTGTTGGAATGATCGTTAATTAATTTGTAATTATCAGCTACTCAAATCTATTTTTATGTAACTCTGGTTACAGTATGAATAACAAATTAAGCTGAATAAATGTGAAAATTTGCATAGAAAAGAGGAGCAAAATGAGTCTCTACTTAAGGTGGACTTCTGAAGGAAGGAATGTCAAAATTTATATTTTAATTTACTCTGAAGTCTTAGTCTGTGCTCTGAGGCTGCATTTGAGGTCAGTAAATATACTCCACTATGTGTCCTGCTACCTGAATCCCCAATTGTTCAGATTGGTGATACATGGTGAGCTGTGGTTGTTTCCTTTTCAAAAAAAATGGGGTGCTCCTGCATCAGCTAGGTTGGACATGGTCTAAACAGTGTCAGAGACCAGGCTGGCACTGCTCAGTCAGAAGAAAGAAATGTTTTATCGCTGTAGAAAATAAATAAATAAGTATTTCCCCCCCACACTCCTTTGGCTGCATTTCCTATTTTTATAGTTGCTTTACCTAGCTATTCAAGTGATAGTATTTGCAATCTGTATTTGTACAGTGCCTGCTTACACAATGAAATATTGCCCTCAGTTCTTCTGTCAGCAAAAACCCCCATGTTAATGATTAACAGTAATAAGGTAATTAATGGGTGTCTTGAATTGCAACTTAAAATACAGATGGGCCTGACTTATTTGGTAGGGACAAAGTTCAGGAAGGACTTTTGGGAAAAGTTCAGAATGAAGTTTGAAGTAAAAAGGATCCAAGTTCTTCATCATGTCTGCCTGAATATTGAGGCAGCAATGTGAGAAGCTTCTCCAGGGATCCTTCACTGAGGAAGAGACTGCCCTTTCCCCTTCTCCTCCACTCCCCATCTTCTCCCTAGGTACGAGCTGGATAAAAATTATATTAACACAGAAATTTAAAAGTCCACTTTCACTTTGATACAGGTGACTGGAAAGAGTTATCCTAACCAGCAGAGCTGTGACAATGTGCTGTGCAGAGAGCATCTTCACAGAAGTGAAAAATTGTGCATTTACTGTTGAGATAACTTAACGCATATATGAAAACATACATATGTGACTGAACCTTGCTTTTAGGTCCATGGTTGTTCTAAAAAGGGATAATGCATGAAAATAATATGATGAAAATGAAGAATGTGAAGGAATGGGAAAAATGACAAAAGTGTATCTGCCTACCCTCCCCCCACCATAAAAAAATGATTTTAAGTAAATGGTATGGCGACACTTGCAGAAATGTGATTTAAGCACAACTCATACTCTGTCATGAACTAGAAACTCTAGCTATCACCCCTGACTCACACAGAGAAGGGGTTATGATGACTGGCTTTATGTTTTGTTTTCAGATTGGTTATTTCAGGTCCATCTGCCTTTTCCCTCTATCTATGCAAAGCAGAGAAGATTTTGCTATGGTTCACAATTTATTTAGTATACAACATTTGTAATGGTAGTGAGGGACTTCTCTATGGCCTGCCACTAGATACCACTAACTTGTATTAGTCCTACTTCTATATAGTGTTCCTGAAACCATAAGCTCATTATCAGCTTTGACATTTTATTTTTTCATAAAATTGAGACTTCTCTGCAGCACAGTTCAAAGCTAATCTGCAGTTGTTTCTCATTTACTCCAAAATTTCCAGATTTTCTTTCTAGGGCAGGATCAAGCTATCCAAGTACTACTGCATTTCACTTTTGCTCCTCAGACCAGCTGGGCTTCTAATTAGAGGTCAGTAATTGCATTTTACCTATTTGTCCTATTCAAGTACCCCAGAAAAAAACAGACAAGATCAGGCCTGAATATCATCCTTTTCAGTATCCTGGCTTTGTCAGTGTCTTTTACCAAACTGTACCAGAAGAAATAGATGTTGAATACATAAAATACTTAGACCTTCTCCCACTTTCCAGCCACCACATCATCATGATTAACTAGTAGTTAGACTGTCTTCAAACTTCAAATTACATGCCTAAACTTGCATCATAAGCCCTTTAAAGACTATTTGAAAAGGTTTAAGCAAATAAGGAGGAATTTGCAAAAAACAACCTATAGTGAGTTAAATCAGCCTCCTGATTTCCAACAAAAAATTTAAAATGGGGAAGTTCACTTCATTTTTTTCCCCACTCTGTGGACGTCTAATTTAATTGTAGCAAGGCATTTCCCTCTATTCCCAACCCCCCAACCCTGTTGTAGTATTATGTTCCCAACCAGTCCTTCACTTCAAATGACAAATAGCTTATTTACTCACATCAGGAGGTAAGGTATCTCAGTCATCATTTCTCCTTGCTTGAGGATAATCTTTGTATCCAGGAAAGTACCCTTAACATTTATTATGGATGTTCCAGTTTGAGGAGACTGTCTACGTCCTGCTGAAGCTGTCACACACTGAATGATGAATTTAATAGCTGCAGAAAAAGACAGAAAAACGACTATTACTCTAAACTCTAGCAGTTACCTTCTCTTTCTTGGATAGGATAATCTTTTTCAATGAACATTTTGCTCTTTCATAGCAAATATTCAGGATTTTTTAATGGAAGTAATGCTGTCTTTATACAGACAAGGAAACTGAAAGGCAGAGAGATTAGAAGCATGCTGTAGATCCAAAGCTTAGATGCAGATAGTTGAACTACCTTTGTCCATTCTCTGAACTAGCTGAAGTTGAGCCAGCTTTGATCCAAACACAATCTACACACATTAGTGTGTGGTGCTGCCCCAGCAGTAAGTTGCCTATCAGCTTTTCAGAAGGTGGGGTGCATATCTCATGTTCTTAATCTCTGTGTCTCTCTCAAACCTTAACAACTTTTTGTTCTTAGTATTTAAAACCTTAATTTCCAGTGCTCTATATACAATATGTACGCAGCAGAGACAGACATCTAAGGGCTGCATGTGCCTGCTCTGACAGATGAAGATTATCAGTTAATCTGAAAGTTTGCTCCATGTTTAAGTATCATAAAGTTGCACAGTAAGTATAATAGAGAAAGGAAATGAAAAACCATCAGCACGTGGAGAAAGATTGTGTTTAGCTGAAGCGTCCCGTTTCCTGAAATGTCTTTTATTATGTTTCATATATAGTCTCTTTGAGAAGACAAGCCAAAAGACAATTGAAAATGTTGCACAATGGACTCAATTTCTGACATGTGATTTGTTACAGGTTGCAAAGCCAAAAGATTTTGATAGTGTAGCTTTTGACATCTATGAAGGTAGTTATAGTTGAAATCCAGCTGTAGTGAAAAAGAAAATAGAGAAGTAACATCCCAAAGAAACTTCACTATCAAAGCAGAGAGATCTGACAGGTTTGGGGAGGTCCTACTAACATTCTCACAGTATTTCAAAACCAGATAGAAATGTAAGTACAAGGACTTGTGAGTTAAAAGTGAAGCTTTGAGACCTTCCCAAAAATTTTGTTGCTTTATTTGCATTCAAAAACCCCCACATACCTTCTGGGTAAAATGTAAAAGATGGGTTCCTAGAAGATACATCCTAGTCTCATCAGTAACTTCTCATGTCCAAGGTACTGCCAGCTGAGTCATTTCTTCTGCATATTCAACCAAAGCTGCACCGAGGTTACTGCTCAGAAGTACAGGAGGAAATCAGAGCCTCTCAGAGATTGCATCTTGTCAATTCTTCAACATTTTTCCAACTTTGTAACCACTTCATCTTCTCCTTTGTTCAAATCATATTTATATATTCTCTTTTAAGACTGGAGTAACGCTGACAAGTACACAGTACATTATTCCTCTAGGAATAATAGATATATTTAAAGCACAATATCAAACTGGTCCTCCTCCCTATTCTCCTCTTCCAGAGGGGCTTGCAGCCTTGACCCAGACACCTCAGGTGCCTGGAGACACTTCAACCAACAGTGAACTCCAAAGCTCAAGGTTCACAAGTCGCAGTTAACAGGCAAGACAAGCCTAGTTTCAGTCTAACAAGAGGACACTGACTACACTGGCCATAATTTCAGACACCTCTCAAATCATCACAGTGTGTCTGTATAGTCTTTGCAGGCAGTTCCTTCAGTGGCCTCCCTCTGCCTGTACTCTGAAGAAATGCAGGTGTTTGTTTCTATTTTCTGGGTCAGCCAGAAGCTCCACTCACATAAAAATGAGTCTGAGATAATATCCTATGCATGCTAGTATGTCTTGTAATTTTGGATTAATAAAGCTGTTCTGTCTTCTAGAGAAGAAAAGGCTCAAGTCTGATCAGCTTCAAGTCTGAACAGGGTGAGACTGTGTCCACCATACAAATGAAGATCTTTCAGCGTCATGATATGCCCTTGACAGGGTCAAAGGAGATGTAGTTCTGGGTAGCCTGTGCAAAAAGGAAGCAGAATGGGCTGCAGAATTGTGTGGCAGTCAGCAAAGAAACATGTCACAGCCCTGCTTTGCCAGCATGACATGTTACATGGCCAAAGTCATGCTACTCCTCACCTATACAATGCACAGCTCAAAGTCTGTAATAACTGTAATGATTACTGGATGTTAAGAGTGAAAAGCACCATTACAAACTCACAATGTGACATCCCATAACAGCACCGGCTGTCAAACACTCTACAGTGACTCCTGCACTATGCTTCCACTAGAAAGTCTTTTGGGAAAAAACAGTTTTTATGTGAAAATTGAGGGAGATGTTCTTTCCCTGTTGAAGCCCTTAAAAATTAGCCATTAGCTTCAATGAAGCCAGAAATTCTCCTTTTTTCCCCATTTTACTTTTGCCCCTCACAAAATTACATTGCCTCACATTGTAGAATTTTTCTATAGAATATTCTATCTAATACGTTCACTGTTAAGAATGTGTTTACATGAGAGCAAGAAAAGCAACTGCCCTATTTTGGCACTCCAGGATGCCACAATTTCAAGAGCAGATTTAAAATGAATGACTACGCCGTGCTGACCAAAACTGAGGGGAGCCAAGAAACAGACACTGAACAGGAAAACACCTTCGCTTACAGTGATATTGTTGGCACATTTGCATTAACTTCCAGGAAGAAAAAGTTGGTGTTTTACACAATCTCATTCATTATGCTTATAAACCTGTAATTTTACTTGAAAAGTCAAAAGTGATGTCTCTGCTTTTTGTTTTCTTTTTCTTATGTTTACTTGGCAATGTATGAGCTACTCTGGGGTCCAGTTAAAAAGCAAACAATGCCCACCCCAAACAACACCTCTCCAAATCTCCAAATTCATTTGGTCTGGTATTTCACACTGAGAGATGGATGACTTAATAGACTACCTGGATACTGATATTATGCAATACCAGAATTACAGATTTCTATCCTGATTGTTCCCTGATTTCACACCAATCTAACTGACAAAAGAATCACTTTCACAAACACAGCAGCTGATCTACGGCAACTGTCCACTGTGAATTCTTTTAGCCCATGGCAAATGCAAAATAAATTGAGTTTGCTTAGCCTTCTTTCATGCTAACTTAAATTAAGTTGTGCTTGCCACAGGCTAAAAGCACTCAAATAGATATTTATTGTGGATCTGCCAGCACATGGTAACTTCTCACCCCACAGTAATGTGTTTGTTTGGGGTGTTGGGCACAGAAGTTTTAATGTTGCAAGTTCTCACATTAAGCAGTAAAATTAATAAACACTTTACAACTTAGTGCCAGATCCCATGAAGCAAGGTGGAGAAGGGGAGGCTGGGTAGATCTGAATGTGAAACTCCAACATCCTTCTGTGGAAAGGGGATACAGAAGCTAAGCTGGCAACCTGCGGTTAAATACAAGTCCATTCAATTCACAAATAAAGGGAAAGCAGAGAAAAAGTAGGTCTTGATTTAGAAATCTTTTCAAAGATGGAGTTTCCTCATTTGGATGCTGTCGTGGTTTAAACCCAGCCAGTAACAAAGCACCACGCAGCTGCTCACTCACTCCTCCCCCCAGGCCATGGTGGGATGAGAAGAAAATACAAAGGCAGGCTTGTGGGTCGAGACAAGGACAGGGAGGGATCACTCACAGTTATGGTCATGGGCAAAAGACAGGCTCGACTTGGGGAAGAAATAAAATCAATTTAATTTACTACAAATCAAATCAAAACAAGGATACTGAGAAGTAAACCCAAACCTTAGAACACCTTTCCCCCACCCCTCCCTCCTTCCCACCTCAACTCCACTCCCAGTTCTCTACCTCCTCCCCACCAGCAGCGCAGGTGGACAGAGAATGGGGGTTGGGGTCAGTTCATCACACCTTGTCTGTGTCGCTCCTTCCTCCTCAAGGGGAGGACTCCTCCCTCTTCCCCTGCTCCAGTGTGGGGTCTCTCCCATAGGAGACAGTCCTTCACAAATTTCTCCAAAGTGACTCCTTCCCATGGGCTGCAGTTCTTCACAAACTGCTCTAGTGTGGGTCGTTTCCATGGGCTGATCTTCAGGTGCAGACTGCTGCAGCGTGGGCTTTCCCATGGGGTCATGGCCATCTTCGGGGGCATCCACCTGCTCTGGCGTGGCATCCTCCCTGGGCTGCAGGTGGGCATCTGCTTCCCCGCTCCCCTCCATGGGCTGGGGGGGGACAGCCTGCTGTTCCACCACGGGCTGCAGGGGCATCCCCTCCTGCGACGCACCTCCTCCCCCTCCTTCCTCACTGACCTCGGTACCTGCAGAGGGGTTCCTCTCACATTCCAATCCCACCACTCACTGCAGGTTCCCCTTCTTAAATCTGTTCTCCCAGAGGTGCTACCGCCATTGCTGATGGGCTCAGCCTGGGCCAGAGGTGGGTCCAACTTGGAGCCAGGGAAGCTTCTAGCAGCTTCTCACAGGAGCCACCCCTGCAGCCCCTCCCCCACTACCAAAAAAACCCATAACAGATGCTCCAAGTAAGTTTTAGATGATTATTCAAAACTCTTAAAGATATGCTTTCTGAAAGTTTGGTTGTATCGTCCTTACAGAGAGTACAAATGCAGTGACTTTTTTCTGACCACAGAAGTAGTCTGACAACTTACAGCATATCTTCATATATTACCCTACTAGAGTTCTCTAAAGCCATTAGATAATGACTGACCTCCATACATCTGAGAACACAACAGCCTTCATTTTACAGTTGTGATGGGTTAACCCTGGCTGGATGCCAGGTGCCCACCAGAGCCGTTCTATCACTCCCCCTCCTTCTCAACTGGACAGGGGAGAGAAAATATAACAAAGAGCTTGTGGGTCGAGATAAGGATAGGAGAGATCACTCACCAATTACCGTCACGGGCAAAACAGACTCAGTTTGGGGAAAATTAACTTGATTTATTACAAATCAACCGGAGTAGGGTAATGAGAAATAAAACCAAATCTCAGAACACCTTCCCTCCACCCCTCCCTTCTTCCCAGGTACAACTTCACTCACGGATTCTCTACCAACCCCCCAGCAGCACAGGGGGATGGGGATGGGGTTTACGGTCAGTTCATCACACGTTATTTTCTGCCGCTTCATCCTCTTCAGAGGCAGGACTCATCACACTCTTCCCCTGCTCCAGCGTGGGGTCCCACCCACGGGAGACAGTCCTCCACGAACTTCTCCAACATGGGTCCTTCCCACGGGCTGCAGTTCTTCACGAACTGCTCCAGCATGGGTCCTTTCCACGGTGTGCAGTCCTTCAGGCACAGACTGCTCCAGCGTGGGCCCCCCACGGGGTCACAAGTCCTGCCAGAAAACCTGCTCCGTGGGCTCCTCTCTCCACAGATCCGCAAGTCCTGCCAGGAGCCTGCTCCAGCGCGGGGTTCCCACGGGGTCACAGCCTCCTTCGGGAATGCACCTGCTCCGGCGTGGGGTCCTCCACGGGCTGCAAGTGGATATCTGCTCCACCGTGGACCTCCATGGACTGCAGGGGGACAGCCTGCCTCACCATGGTCTTCACCATGGGCTGCAGGGGAATCTCTGCTCCGGCGCCTGGAGCATCTCCTCCCCCTCCTTCTTCACTGACCTTGGTGTCCGCAGGGTTGTTTCTCTCACATGTTCTCACTCCTCTCTCCGGCTGCCGAATACCGCCGTCCCAACTTTTTTCCTTCTTAAAAATGTTATCACAGAGGCGTTACCACTATTGCTGATTGGCTCGGCCTTGGCCGGCGGCGGGTCCGTCTTAGAGCCGGCTGGTATAGGCTTTTCTCGAACACAGGGGAAGCTTCCAGCAGCTTCTTACAGAAGCCACCCCTGTAACCCCCCCCGCTACCAAAACCTTGCCACACAAAACCAATACAACAGTTTAAAATCCAGTAGTACAATTGCAAGCTGTAACAGCAATTTACTAATATTGCAAATATCTCCTAAAAAGTATTTTTAATTAGGAGATTTTTATGTAGACTTGTCAAAATCTACCATACTTTTTAAACGGGATAGGATAGGACAGGATAGGATAGTACAGTTGGAAGGGACCTACAACTATCATCTAGTCCGACTGCCTGACCAATTCAAGGCTGACCAAAAGCTAAAGCATGTTATTAAGGGCATTGTCCAAATGCCTCTTAAACACTGACAGGCTTCGGGCATCAGCCACCTCTCTAGGAAGCCTCTTCCAGTGTTTGACCACCCTCTCAGTAAAGAAATGTTTCCTAATGTCCAGTCTGAACCTCCCCTGTTGCAGCTTTGAACCACTCCTACATGTCCTATCACTGGATCCCAGGGAGAAGAGATCAGCACCTCCCTCTCCACTTCCCCTCTTCAGGAAACTGCAGAGAGTAATGAGGTCGCCCCTCAGCCTCCTTTTCTCCAAACTAGACAAGCCCAAAGTCCTCAGCCTCTCTTCACTGGACATTCCTTCCAGCCCTTTCACCAGCTTTGTTGCCCTCCTCTGGACGCATTCGAGGACCTTAACATCCTTCTTAAATTGTGGGGCCTGGAACTGCACACAGTACTCAACATGAGGCTGGCTATACTGTGTTTAATGCACCCCAAAATTATTATTGCTTCCTGAGCAACTTTGAGCTCTGTTCCCTGCCAGTAATTTAGCACATGGGCATGCTTACTCAATACACAGAAGAACCAGGAGGATGGTGAATGATCTTAGCTCCCTCCACTCTCATGAAAAGAGCTCAAAGAACGATAGACTTTTTTGTTTGTTTCTTATTACCAGGCAACCTTCATATGCCACTGGAGTCCCCGAATCTGTGGGTTTTTAATAGCAGTTGCCTACATGCTGTGAATTCATGAATTTTCATTCCCAGTTCTAAAGCCAAAAGCCCAAGGGAATAACCGAGTTATTCACCAAGGTAAACCAGCAGGAAAAGAATGCACAATGAAAACTACTTCTGCTTTAACAGCATTGCAGCTTTTGTGCAGCAACATTTCCCACAGCAAAATTTTACATTCTAAGGGGTCCAGTCTAGTAATAGATAATGTCGTGGTTTAACCCCAGCCAGCAACTAAACACCACGCAGCCGCTCACTCACTCCCCCCCACCCAGTGGGATGGGGGAGAAAATCAGGAAAAGAAGCAAAACCCGTGGGTTGAGATAAGAACGGTTTAATAGAACAGAAAAAGAAGAAACTAATAATGATAATGATAACACTAATAAAATGACAACAGAAATAAGGAAAGGATTGGAATGTACAAATGATGCGCAGTGCAATTGCTCACCACCCGCCGACCGACACCCCGCCAGTCCCCGAGCGGCCAATCCCTGCCCCCACTTCCCCGTTCCTATACTAGATGGGACGTCACATGGTATGGAATACACCGTTGGCCAGTTTGGGTCAGGTGCCCTGGCTGTGTCCTGTGCCAACTTCTTGTGCCCCTCCAGCTTTCTCACTGGCTGGGCATGAGAAGCTGAAAAATCCTTGACATTAGTCTAAACACTACTGAGCAACAAGTGAAAACATCAGTGTTATCAACATTCTTCACATACTGAACTCAAAACACAGCACTGTACCAGCTACTAGGAAGACAGTTAACTCTATCCCAGCTGAAACCAGGACAGTATCCACCCCTTATTCTATACCATTGACGTCATGCACAGTTCCCATACCTTTAGTTACATCCTGATCAATCATCACCTTTCCATCCCTTTAAGACATATGAGCAATGATATATATATATATGTATACACACACAGAGATATCATTCCTTTAGTTCATGGGTCATGTTCATAAAATGTTCATTGAGTTAATTTAGTTTCCGACTCTGGGCTCCATCTGTCATACCAGTCTTTCTGGGCAGGAGGGATGGGGCAAAGTCCTCTCAGTCGGTAGAGCAGAATTGGGTTTCAGTGCAGTGTGACAAGCAGGTGACATTTGGCGCAGCAGGAGGATGGTGTGCACCGTTGGATTGTTGCATGCTGGAGTCAGTTCTGGTTCCATCACTACTGCGCTTTGCTCAGTTTTATCACAGTTCTTTTCTTGCTTGATCTAAGTGATTCTTACTATAGTACTATGGATATAGCACATAATTATAGTAAGGATAACATACAGTAGCAGGGTTATATAGCAACTAATATACAGTTTAATTCTGGCTGTTCTCACCTAAAATTAAATCCCCTTGAGGCACACATCGGACTTCCCCATCTTTTCGCATCACCCACCAAGTGCACCCAGGCCCTTGAGCAAAAGCAATCCCACGAATGGGTTTACCTTTGCCTGAGGCAGGAGTAACCCAGACTGTCTTCCCTAACATATTTTTTATGTGCACTACAGGGACTTTATCCCCTTCTACAGTATGTAAAAATTCTGACTGGGCAGGGCCACCCCGATTGGCAGATCCTCTGGTGTTGACTAACCAGGTGGCTTTTGCTAAATGTGTATCCCAATGTTTGAAAGTTCCACCCCCCATTGCTCTCAATGTAGTCTTTAACAGTCCATTGTATCGCTCAATTTTCCCAGAGGCTGGTGCATGATAGGGGATATGATACACCCACTCAATGCCATGCTCTTTGGCCCAGGTGTCTATGAGGTTGTTTCGGAAATGAGTCCCGTTGTCTGACTCAATTCGTTCTGGGGTGCCATGTCGCCACAAGACTTGCTTTTCTAGGCCCAGGATAGTGTTCCGGGTGGTGGCATGGGGCACAGAATATGTTTCCAGCCACCCAGTGGTTGCTTCCACCATCGTGAGCACATAGCGCTTGCCTTGGCGAGTTTGTGGGAGTGTGATATAGTCAATCTGCCAGGCTTCTCCATATTTATATTTCAGCCATCGCCCTCCATACCACAGGGGCTTTAACCGCTTGGCTTGCTTAATTGCAGCACATGTTTCACATTCATGGATAACCTGTGCAATAGTGTCCATGGTCAAGTCCACCCCTCGGTCACGAGCCCATCTATATGTTGCATCTCTTCCCTGATGGCCTGAAGCATCATGGGCCCACCGAGCCATAAATAGCTCACCCTTATGTTGCCAGTCCAGGTCCACCTGAGCCACTTCAATCTTGGCAGCCTGATCCACCTGTTGGTTGTTTTGATGTTCTTCAGTGGCCCGACTCTTGGGTATGTGAGCATCTACATGACGTATTTTTACAACCAGATTCTCTAGCCGGGATGCAATATCTTGCCACAGTGCGGCAGCCCAGATGGGTTTACCTCTGCGCTGCCAGTTGCTCTGCTTCCATTGCTGTAGCCACCCCCACAGGGCATTTGCCACCATCCATGAGTCAGTATAGAGATAGAGCACTGGCCACTTCTCTCTTTCAGCAATATCTAATGCTAGCTGGATGGCTTTCACCTCTGCAAACTGACTCGATTCACCTTCTCCTTCAGCAGTTTCTGCAACTTGTCGTGTAGGACTCCATACGGCAGCTTTCCACCTCCGATGCTTTCCCACGATGCGACAGGATCCGTCAGTGAACAGGGCATATTGCCTCTCATTTTCTGGCAGTTTATTATACAGCGGGGCCTCTTCAGCACGTGCCACCTCCTCCTCTGGCGACATTCCAAAATCTTTGCCTTCTGGCCAGTCCGTGATCACTTCCAAAATTCCTGGGCGACTGGGGTTTCCTATGCGAGCCCGTTGTGTGATCAGTGCAATCCACTTACTCCACGTGGCATCAGTCACGTGATGTGTAGAGGAGACCCTCCCTTTGAACATCCAGCCCAGCACTGGCAGTCGGGGTGCTAAGAGGAGCTGTGTTTCAGTACGAACCACTTCTGAGGCAGCTTGAACTCCTTCATATGCTGCCAATATCTCTTTTTCAGTTGGAGTATAGCGAGCTTCAGATCCCCGATATCCTTGACTCCAAAACCCCAGGGGTCAGCCTCGGGTCTCCCCAGGTGCTTTCTGCCAGAGGCTCCAGGTAGGGCCATTCTCCCCAGCTGCAGTATAGAGCACATTTTTAACATCTTGTCCTGTCCGGACTGGTCCAAGGGCTACTGCGTGAACAATCTCCCGTTTAATTTGTTCAAAGGCTTGTTGTTGCTCAGGGCCCCATTGAAAATCATTCTTCTTTCGGGTCACTTGATAGAGAGGGCTTACAATTAGACTGTAATTTGGAATATGCATTCTCCAAAACCCCACGACACCTAAGAAGGCCTGTGTTTCCTTTTTATTAGTTGGTGGAGACATAGCTGCTATTTTGTTAATCACATCCATTGGGATTTGACGACGCCCATCTTGCCATTTTATTCCTAAAAACTGGATCTCCCGTGCAGGTCCCTTGACCTTACTTTCTTTTATGGCAAAACCGGCTTTCAGAAGGATTTGGATTATTTTCTTCCCTTTCTCAAAGACTTCTTCTGCCGTGTTGCCCCATACGATGATGTCATCAATGTATTGCAGGTGTTCCGGAGCTTCACCTTTTTCCAGTGCAGTCTGGATTAGTCCATGGCAAATGGTGGGGCTGTGTTTCCACCCCTGGGGCAATCGATTCCAAGTGTACTGGACACCCCTCCAAGTAAAGGCAAATTGTGGACGACACTCTGCTGCCAGAGGGATTGAGAAAAACACATTAGCAATGTCAATTGTAGCATACCACTTGGCTGCCTTTGACTCTAGTTCGTATTGAAGTTCTAGCATATCTGGAACGGCAGCACTCAGCGGTGGCGTAACTTCATTCAGGCCGCGATAGTCAACTGTTAGTCTCCACTCCCCATTAGACTTTCGCACGGGCCATATGGGACTATTAAAAGGTGAGCGAGTTTTGCTGATCACTCCTTGGCTCTCCAGTTGGCGAATCAACTTGTGGATGGGAATCAGAGAGTCTCGGTTGGTGCGATATTGGCGCCGGTGCACCGTCGTGGTAGCAATTGGTACTTGTTGTTCTTCAACCCTCAGCAACCCCACAATCGAAGGGTCTTGAGAGAGACCAGGCAGGGTAGACAGCTGTTCCGTGCCCTCCGTCTCCAAGGCAGCTATACCAAAAGCCCATCGATACCCCTTTGGGTCCTTAAAATACCCTCTCCTGAGATAGTCTATGCCAAGGATGCACGGAGCCTCTGGACCAGTCACAATGGGGTGTTTCTGCCATTCATTCCCAGTTAGGCTTACTTCAGCTTCCAATACAGTTAAGTCTTGGGATCCCCCTGTCACACCAGAAATAGAAATGGGTTCTGCCCCTTCATAACTTGATGGCATTAAAGTACACTGTGCGCCGGTGTCTACTAGAGCCTTATACTCCTGTGGGTCTAACGTGCCAGGCCATCGAATCCACACAGTCCAATAGACCCGGTTATCCCTTTCCTCCACCTGGCTGGAGGCAGGGCCCCTCTAATTCTGGTCAGAGTATCCAGTATTCACTTCTCGTAAAATTGGCTCAGAAGTCCCTTCAAGAGGATCAGAAATAAGATCAGCCCTTCTACTCTGTTTGGAAACCGGAGCGGCATTTTTCCTGGTAGAATCCCCTTTTGTGGTGGTTTTTCCTCGCAGCTCACGAACCCGTGCATTTAGGACCGAGGTAGGTTTTCCATCCCATTTCCTCATGTCCTCTCCATGATCACATAAGTAAAACCACAGGGCACCTCGCGGTGTGTACCTTCTATATTCTCTCTCTTGGGCAGAGGAGCGCTCACTCCTAATAGCTGAGACATTGGTCCTTACAGGTGGGCAACAGGACATCTCCTCTTTGAATTGCTGGAAATCCTCGGACAGCTTCTCCACAGCCGAAATGCAGGCTTGTAGGGAGGAGGAGAGATTTTCTTCATATTGACGGAGTTGGCGAGCCACTTCATCCACTGTCGGTGCCTCTTCGTCTTTCCAGGTCATTATTGCCAGTGAGTTGGCATAGGACGATGGTGCGCTCCGTACAAACTTCCGCCACATGGGTCGTGTGCATTGGACTTCGTCTGGATCTTTGGGTAATTGTGGGTTGTCCGGATCATGATGAATTGTCTCTAGCACAGCTAATTCCCTCAGATATTGGATACCTTTTTCCATGGTTGTCCACTTGCTTGATTGACATATAACATCTTCCTTAAAGGGGTACCTTTCCTTCACACTTGACAGGAGTCGCCTCCAGAGGCTGATGGCTTGTGTCCCTCTTCCAATTGCCTTGTCAATGCCACCTTCCCTGGCAAACGATCCCAGCTGCTTGGCTTCCCTACCTTCTAATTCCAAGCTATTAATTAGCCCCATTGTCCCAGCATCGGAGGAGCCAGGTGATAATATGCTCACCTATACGGCGGCCAAAATCTTTTCGCATATCCCGCAGCTCACTCAAGGATAGGGACCGGGTTATTACCTCTGGTTCTGCCTCTTCCTCCTGTTCCCGTGATGACCCTGGTTCGCCTTCATCCTTCGCTAAGCGAACTGATTTTTTTGTATATTTCTTTTTATGTACAGGGGCAACTGATACTGGTGCAGGTTGGTCAGCTGGTTCAGTTGCAGTACCGCTCGCCGGGTCTTGGATAACCGCAGTGTCTGTTGCCGAGGTTTGGGTAGCTGCCGTGCTCGTCACCGGGGCTGGAGGGGCCGCAGTGCCTGTTGCCGAGGTTTCAGTGACCACAGTGCTCATCGTTTTGTTGTTAGGTCCAGAGACCTTCTCTTCCCCTTGAGGGTACTGTGTGGTGTCGAACAGGGCTCGATAGGCATGGGCCAGGCCCCAGCACGTTGCAGTAATTTGTATCTCTCTGGAGCTGCCGGGGTGACAGCATACCTTTTCCAAATATTTTACTAGTTCTTCTGGATTCTGCACTTGTTTGGGGGTGAATTTCCAAAACACTGGAGGTGCCCACTTTTCTAGGTACTTGCCCATACTACCCCACACACCCTGCCACTCATAATTATCCAGCCTTGGGGCAGATCTCTGGGTGATTTTCTTAAATAGTTGTTTAACCTTAAACAAGAGCTGAACCACATTCAGAAGCATGCTAATTCCTAGCAGTAGGGCTAGGACCATGCTGGTCCCAACATCCCAAGAGTATTCAAATTTTTCAAAATTCTCAAACACCATTGTAACTGGACTGAAGGAGAAAGGAGAGGGGAAGAAAGGTATCCCACCCATAGACTGGTTTTCCAAGGAGGAAAGGTAAATGGTATAATTATTAACAGTTTCCCACAGATGGCTTCCACAGTATAAAGGTGACAATGCTGAGTGCAAGTACCAGATTAATCCCACAGCCGACGACTTTATCATACCATAAACCAGTGTTGTACAATACATCAAAGCGAAAACCTTAATCCACCTCCCACGGATGATAAGCAGCAGAAGAGGGACTACATACAGCAAGCGAGGTGATACATAACAGAACTTTAAAAACCAGAGCAACAACTCTAAGAACACATAAATCAACATAATGACCAGCGACTATTAGACCGATATAATGAATGCTTATAACAAATTTGTTTTAACAAGCTCTGGTCAGGTTTGTCGTTATCTCAGCCCTTTGAGCCCCACGTTGGGCGCCAAAAAGGACTGTCGTGGTTTAACCCCAGCCAGCAACTAAACACCACGCAGCCGCTCACTCACTCCCCCCCACCCAGTGGGATGGGGGAGAAAATCAGGAAAAGAAGCAAAACCCGTGGGTTGAGATAAGAACGGTTTAATAGAACAGAAAAAGAAGAAACTAATAATGATAATGATAACACTAATAAAATGACAACAGAAATAAGGAAAGGATTGGAATGTACAAATGATGCGCAGTGCAATTGCTCACCACCCGCCGACCGACACCCCGCCAGTCCCCGAGCGGCCAATCCCTGCCCCCACTTCCCCGTTCCTATACTAGATGGGACGTCACATGGTATGGAATACACCGTTGGCCAGTTTGGGTCAGGTGCCCTGGCTGTGTCCTGTGCCAACTTCTTGTGCCCCTCCAGCTTTCTCACTGGCTGGGCATGAGAAGCTGAAAAATCCTTGACATTAGTCTAAACACTACTGAGCAACAAGTGAAAACATCAGTGTTATCAACATTCTTCACATACTGAACTCAAAACACAGCACTGTACCAGCTACTAGGAAGACAGTTAACTCTATCCCAGCTGAAACCAGGACAGATAAGTACTAGAACTGATCACAAAAAGAAACAAAAATATTTCAAAAGAAATTTTTTTATTTGAAATTGTACGCTTGCATTTTGCTGGTTTTCCTGTGTATGTGTAGCATGAATACATTTTTCCTCTTTTTTGAGGAAAATCTGCATTTTGGAGAGTGAATAAAGTGTTTACTATTTCTTATAATTTTCAATAAATATTGGGAGAACAAGTGTGAAGAAAACAGCTTCCCCCCTCCCTTTGCACTTTAATAACATTAATTTTGAGCATGCAGTTTTATTAAATTTAAACATGATCCAATACCTAGAGATCTATACTTAAATTCTTGCTTAGTTAACCAGTGTTTAAAAAATAGTTTACAGAAATTTGGAGAGTTCTAAAGTAGGACAGTTAACCTTTCTCAATATTGCTATTCTAAAATGTTACCCCCTTTGGCTAATTTCTTTTAAATTGGGTAAGTGAGAGTAGCTAAGGAGAAAGAAAACAGATCTCACAGTTTCCCCCATATGCCTAGTAAAATTGTGTGGAGAAATTCAAGCCCGTTAACAGGTTCTTTGCTGTGAGTGCTCACAGTTGTATATTCTGAGTTATGGCAGACCAAAGACTTATGTTCACTTACAGAGAAATGGAGGCTTTTACATGGTGCTTCCTGGGCTATTCCTGGATTTAACCAGTAGCATGTCTGTTGGTGAAACAAGCAGTGTATCTGCTTATGTTTTTTGAAGAGTAAAATGATGAGACTTAAAGCCTAATAGATGTGCCTCCAAGATTTCTCTTTTTACTACCGAAAATTTGGTGTTGCCTTAGCAATACTTAATTTTGAGTTCCTGTTTTGATAAATCCTAAAGCAGGATAATAGAGGTAAGATCTTTTCAGTGTGGTTTCATCATACTAAATAGCACAGCTTATCTGCAATACAGAAGACTCATTTTGCAGCAACTTTTACTGTTTTACTTAATGGTTTTTTTGCCAGTAAAGTTTTGAATGTTGGGTTCAAGAGAAGGACCACCACCTTTAACTCTCACAGAAGTCAGTGGGGACTCAGGGTCAATCAGCTCATTTCCCCATCAGGCCTGTTATAATACAGATTTGTTTTCTCATAAAATACAAAATTGAAGCTATCCTCTTCCACCCATGCAAAGTGACCTTATTAGGCTTGAGGTTATAGTTCCCTATATCTTCAATTGAGCTGTATAAAATGGTTCAAGAACCATCAAAACCAATATCATTCTTAATCTGTAGGTCCTTGGTCCGGTTTCTAAAAAAATTTGTGATGTTCTATACAAGTAAAGTCCTGTTCACTTTTAAGGGACACTGTCAAGTTGCAAATTTAGTGTCTTCACAATTTAAAACTTGTATGCGAGATGGTCATGGCCATCTGTGGGACGTTCACAAGTGTCATGTTTATTTCTTTTAGGCTTTAAAATCTTGTGATATTCAGAACTGATCTAGGATTTTGCTTAAAAAGCAACAAAAAAATCATCATTTACATGTGGCATAGATCAGCACATATCAAGTGACATGATCTGACCCTGCATCTATGCCAAAGAAACATGTGTTTTCTTTCCTGAAAATATTCTATTGCACCGGTTACAACAGCCTCTGCCACCAGTCAGGAGCTCTCCCCGCAACTGGTCAGTCAGAGCCTTATTTCACCAGCCAGCCAGCAACAACTTTTTTACTCCAGCCAACCAGCCAGGGCCTTAATTCCCCACATTCTTAATTCAATTAAGAATTCTTAATTCTCCAGAGAGAGTCTTATTTCCACTGGCCAGACAACCACAGCCTTAGTGAACCTAGCTAGACAACCAGAGCCTACTTTGACCCCTCTTTGAGCCAAGCTGGCCACCCAGAGCCCTACTTCCCTAGCCAGCCAACTGGGGCCTACTCAGAGCCCTCTTGGACCCTGGCCAATGAGCCAGAGCCTACTTAAAGCTCTGTTTGACACCAGCTGGCCAGCCAGAGCCTACATAGAGCCATCTTTGACCCCAGCATGCCAGCCAAAGCCCTACTTCCCCATCACGACAGCCAGAGCCTACTTATAGCCCTCTTGGACCCCAGCTGGCCAGCCAGTACCTACTCAGAGGCCTCTTAGACCCCAACTGGCCAGCCAGACCCTACTCAGAGCCCTCTTAGACCCTAGCCGGCCAGCCCAAGCCTACTTAAAGCCCTCTTGGACCCCTGTTGGCCAGCCAGAGCCCCATCCAAGAGACCTCTTTCACCCTGACTGGCCAGCCAGGGCCCGCTTAGAGACCTCTTTTACTCCAGCTCACCAGCCTGAGCCCTCTTGGACCCTGGCTAGCCAGAGCCTTGCTCTGTTTTAGCACAAGAATTGTCTTGAAGAATTAACTTATTTACCCCTACTCTTACCTTCTTGAAGAATTAACTTATTTATCAGCAAAGCCAATCAGATTGGTTAGCATCATTTAACCTTAATGAATTCATACTGAGTATTGTTGCTCACCTTGTTCTCACTCATGTTTCCAGAAATGGCTTCCAAGAAGATCTGTTTCCTCATTTTCCTAGCAACTGAAGTGGAGCTGACAGGTCAGTAGGTCCTCGAATTGTTCTTCCATTTTTATCTGCAGGTGTAACACGTATCATTCTCCTGGAATGCAGACTTCCCCCACCTCTGGTATGAGGAGGAAGCCTGCACACCTGAACCCCAGGGTCTGTACTCTGCTTTTGCCTTCCCCATGCCCCTCAGGAGCTTGAGCCCCTACTACAGCATGGTCTATACAGCCATCGTTTCCATTAATATCCCTGACCTGTTCTTCCAGAAATTTTCTCTCCCCATTTGCTGCCTCTAGTACTTGTTCTGCACTCTTATTTGGGTACCTTAGAGATGCAAATAACAAACACTTAGCATTGCTATAACCTTTCTCTGAAGCTGCTGAGGCAGTATTTCCCAAAGCCTCTGCAATACTTCTTTAGTTTTCTAATGACATTATTTTTATACTGTTCTTCTCATGGCCTTGTACCTGTAAACCCCAACGGTGCTGTTATGGGAAGTTTTCGTGGGAAGCAACAACTGTTGCGGTAAGGGGGTGGACAACAGGGACAAACCCTCCCCTTCAGTGCCCCGGTTTGTACATCTGAGTTTATGTTGGCAAAACTCAACCATACTGTTGTAGTTATGAGTAGTTATTTAATCATCATGTATTTCATCATTATTTCATTATCACTTATGTTTATTTAATTCATTGTTTTACCAGTATTTAATTCATTAAGCAAATTGTAATTTAATGAATTATAATTTAATTCATAACAAATTTTGTTCTTTATCATAATCATTATTTAATAATTTTTCATTAGTGTGTGTTATTGGAGCTTAACAACCAGCATACAGCATTTGCACCTGATCACCAGTCAGCACTAATAGCATCGTGAACAGCCGAAAGGGACATTAAGTGAGTACTTATAAAAAAGATACAGTACGCAAAGGATACAGTACAGCCACATCATCCCACCAGACCCCCTTCGGGGGGGGTGGGGTGGTGGTGGTGTGTGTGTGTGTGTCTCAGGGTCCCTGAGGTCTGAGGCCTACAGCAGGCTGCCGTGGCACCATGCTGTCTCAGGAGTCCTGCACAGAGGGAGGGAGACAGAGCTTTGAGGCCCCTTTGCGTCCCCTGCTCCCCCAGCAGGGGCCACCCTACCTCAGACACCACCCCCCCAGCTCCCGCCCCGCTCCCCTCCCCTCCCCAGGCTGCACTGAGCCTGGGCCACTGCAGGAGGCCCTTGAGTAGGTGGGGGCAGCCCCACCCATGTTCCAGAACCTGCCAGTCACAAGGCAGCTAACAGTCTCTAGCCAGCCAATCGGGAGGCAGCTGACAGAGGCCCCAGAAGCTTCTGGAACTGGCTGTGCAGAGAAGCCATTCCATGGGGGTTAACAGGTAAATAAACGCCAGAACTGCCAGAGAGCGCGATGGGGTGGAAGAAACAGCAAAGAAAGCCTATGTGGGGAAACAAAACACCCCCAGCAGCCAGCCACTGGCACGCGCCAGGCCCGTGGCGGCTCCTCGCGGCCAGCGCTGGGCTGGAGAGCCAGGGTGGTGCTTTGCCCCCGCCAGCGGCACAGTGCGGGGTGTCAGCAGGCAGCTCTGGCAATGTTCGAGGGTAACCTCCTGCCAAACCAGACGTGGCTCTGCTGCCCCTCACTGTGCAGGTCTTTGGGACAGGCTCCTCCTCCACACTGGGGAGAAGCAACATGAAACCCTGAGGATACCTGCACATTTCTTGCTGAGTTAACTGCAAATTACTCTTTTGACTTGTAGTGTAAAAAGAAATCCTTTGCAAACCCAAAATACAGATGATTGTACTGTTAAACATGTAAAGCTTGTATTTTAAAAACGGTAATGACGCACGTGCGAAGTTGAGGAATTTCAGCCATTAAAACGTACAATCACTCCTTCATTCAGAGATGTGGTATGCTTACAGCTGCTGCACTTATACCCCCTTAACTGAATGACAGATGCCTGTAAGCTTTCCTTTTCAATTAAAAGTCACCTAGCTAGTGCAGGAGACATGCAAACCTTGCACAGTTAAAACACTCTGCAAGTTGAAGTAGTCAGGGAATTTGCAATACTTACTTAGTTTTCTGCTTGCAAGCTGGAAGAATATTTGTGAAATAGGTTTGGGTCTACATTTGCAAATAGATTTATACTGGAGATAATATAAAGATGGATTCCTCCCTTTGTAGTAACAGGGAATAGCACTTTGCTGCAAGAGAAATACCACTTAAACCAATGTGACTTTGTTTTAAGATGAATAAAAGCAATGAAATGTGGTCCTGTATAAATTGAACAATTCTCTCGGATAGATGTGTAAAAATATTCTAGGGACAAATCAGAAAACTCGTCACTTCTTTCATCTTCCCTCACTTCAATGCAGAAACCTGCTGTCTGCATTTGGTGATGCTGAAGTATTTATTGCAGCTGATAGTAGTTCTCTAAAATGCGTATGATCATCTCTTTGGGACACATGCCAGATTAGCAATATCACAAAACTTTAGTACATAAGCCTTATGAAGTGTTGTTGGCACTGGTGGCTAAGGCACTTAATTTAATGAGACGGGCCTGCCATTGCTGAAACTGCTGAATGTAGTATTTTCAACAGAGCCAAGGAAAAATCTAATTCATTAGACCACTGAAACTGTGTTCAGCTATTGTTATTGTGCTGCAACATTTTGAATATAAATAGAAAAGGCCCACAGAAAGTAGTATTTCACTCTTTGAATTTGTACCTATTGCTGAAGACCATTTTCATTCTCTTGCTGATGTGTTGTATTGTCTTCCTGGCTGCCACCACATAGCTTATGATTACATACCTGATGCCAATCAACCAAGAGCAAAACACACAGTTGTTATGGTATGTAACTATTGTTCTCTGTAATGATAAATGACAGCATGCTTTCGCAGTGTGATGACTTGTCTCTGCTATTATGGAGACTAACACATTTCTAAGGAAAAGAAAAACAAAAATATAGTGCCATCATTAATAATTGAGTCTGAAATGGGAAGAAAATTAGATTAGAGCCTTTACGAAAAATTATCAATCCCCTGGCACATGCTTTGACTTCATTTATTTCGTATGAGAAAACAGATGTAAAAGAAAATTACGACTAACACAACGAGGAATTAAAATCTGAAAAATTCTGCTGTTGAATATTGGCCTATTACACTTCTGGTTTAAGATACAGCATTTCTTCACAAAGCTGTATAGTATTTCTCAGATAATGTGAAATAAAAATATGTAGCTAGACTGAATTTCAGTAAAACCTGAAATTTCTTGTACAGAATCCTGTACCCCATCCAGTCTTAGCTGCCTTGGTTATGACCATACCAGGAGCAGCTTTACAGTAGTGTAACTCTACCAGAACAGAGGATAAATTACGTGACCTGTACCTGCAGCTTTTTCAGTTCATCTCACGTTCCAGTTGGTTATTACTGCATCTGCATTTTATCTTTAGAAAACCGAAGGCCAGAAGTTCAACATCTTTTGTAAGGGGATGAAAGAAGTGTGTACCTAGACTGCAGTCAAGTCCATCCTGGAGGGCAGCCTCCTCTCTCTTTAACATTGGCAAACCTCCCATTCCTGCCCCTCCAATCTCTCTGATGTTGGTTCTTTGCCTCCCTTGCACAAATGTTCCTTATCCTGCCAGACACTGACAGGTCTCTGGAAAGCGGTATCTCAGGAGTGAGGTGCCTCCCAGAAGGTGCCACAAAACTTCAGTTTACTGTACAGCACCAAAATGTTTTCATTATTAAAGGTGATTTCATTATTAACTGTGAAGAGGAATTTGTTGGGTTTTTTTTTAAAGTCTTCATAAATGACTCGTTTTCAAAATTGCATCTGTGCAAGTATTACAAGGTTTTATCTATAAGCTAGATTCTCACTTCTGGCTCAGACTATATGCAGGCTATGGTATATGTATATTGTAGAAAGAATACTGTATTCTCTTTATTTCCTGTCCAGCTAAAATTTTTGGAACAAGAATACAGAAAAATCAAATAAATAATTCATTTCCATGTTTCTGAGATCTTGTTAATGTCACACAACTTCATTACTCTAGGCTTGGAGATCTTTTTCAGACCAGGAAGTTTAACTTAACAAAGGGTATGGGATTGACTACGGCTGCTAGAAGTGGGACCCTGTAATGTCTTTATGTGCTAGAGTGAATGGCCTTTTTAAAGAGTCTTATCAGTAACAGCCTTATGAATTTACCAGTGCATTATTTGCAAAAGGGCCTAAAGCTGATCCCCCAAATGAGGTGCAGCAATCTCTAAGAGTTCCTGCCATGTAAGTGGCTTCAGTTACTGCTTAGCTGCTTAGAAGCAGGGTCATACCTGGAAAGACCATTCTTTTCCCATTGTCACTGAAATCAGAGGCCTCCCACAGATGCCACAGAGCGCTGTGAATTCTCTTATGACACCACTAGTGAATAACTCTATGGAAACCATTGCATGGCAAGTTATATGCTTTTTCTCCCTTTTTTAACATTTCCATTATATTGTCTGTTATATTGCCTTGAAAACTTATAATTGTCCTGATAGTTTTACTTTTCAAAGCACTCAAGCCAAAAATGTGTGTGTGTATGTACATGCATGTCTAAAAATACACAGAAAGACTTTCAAATTTGGTTAGATGACGAAACCCCTGACACTCCAGTAATATCAAAATGCTAACATTCTCAATACCATACCATAATGTTTTGTAGCTATTAAGTATCATCCTTGAAATGACCCTTTGCGGTTCATACTCTGTCTCAACTCCTGATTTAAAATATTATTGAGTTTCGCTGTAGTTTTTGAGATACACTAAAATGTTCTGCAGCAATTATGAGGGGTCAGAGTTGAACAAACCTACAGAATTTTAATGAGTTTGCAGTGGTAATTATTTTTAATTGCTTTCCATCTCATTAGAGTACCAGGTGGCAGCTATGTAACTTCACCATGGATGCCGATTGTCTATATGGCCACATATTTCTCTGCAGACACTAATGAACAGGCATTCAATGTCCAAAGTCTCTGTAGTGGTCTACTAACAGCAACTTGTTAGTTCCTTTGAACAAGGAGTCTGACTCTGACCTCACTCACCTAAAATTAACTGCAAAGATATCACTGTGTCATACCGCTTTCAGTGTACCTTTTTAAACAACTAAAAAAAAAGAACATATACATGTGTGAATATATTTTCTACTATAAACTGTTTAAAGGCTTTTACTTACCACTTTAGAAACAAAAAGAATCGTGTCAATTCCTGGTTCACACAGCAATATAGCAAAAAAAGGAATGGTCATCTATACTTCCTTCCCTTCTGCAATAATTTTGTCTTAAAATATTATTATTCATAAAAAGAGTTAATTTCTCATGTGATTGGAAGAGAGAAATTCAAATGGACAGAAAAAAGCAATAACAACAGAGGTTTGCCCTATGTATATGTTGACTGCTGGAGGAATTCATATGCCGTTCTTTACTGAGAAAAACAAAAACAAAACAACCAACCTAGCTTTGGTTTAAGAAAGAAACAACATTGTGAATTTAATTTCATAGTTATGCAAAACTCCGTAGGATCAGTACTTTTTAATATATGCAGATTAGAGACTTGCTAATAAAAACAAACACGACAGAAAATAATCTATAAAAAAACCCCCTTCTTTTTACTACTGGAATAATATGGTTGTTACATCCTGTTATTAGGACTGCTTAAGAGTTCTGGCTTCCAGATGCCTGAAATCAAAATGATCCCTATTTAAATTACACAGCATCAATGACAAAATTCTAGCTTTATGCTAAGCACAGCTTTGCAATATATAACAACCTGTGATGAGCTACCTGTAGAGTTTAGACATTTCCTCTGCTATTTTATAATAGGATGAAGCTCTAGGACATAAAACCTGTAATGCTGTATCATGAGATTCTCTTCTTTCTGTCCAGATAGAAGTTGACTTCTTTATACTTTCTTTTTTTTTTTTTTAAGAAATAAATTCTATAGAACAATTGATCAATTTATTTCATGTGTCCTTTTTTTCTTACCTGCATGTTGTACTTTCTTCACAGGTATTTATTTCAGACACCTCAACTACAGAGTTAGAAAAGGTATGCATTTTACCCGTTTTATATTAATAATAAACATATATCTGATGTCAGTTATCTCCTCACAACTGAGGCTGAAAGCCACTGTTTCTTTTAATTAAAATACTTTCTTCCCTTGGCACAAGGCAGTGGATAGCCCAAGACAACGACATCTCAGAAAACATCTCTCTCCTTAGATAACATTTAGAAAAAATGTATTTTATCATGACCTGGAGGATTTTCTCAGGCTCTAAACTGATTATCTAAAACTGGATTCTTTAGTCAAAAATGCCTCCTGCCCCTGAGTTTCTACACTACGACATGACAAAATAACCAACAGTCTTAAAAAACCTGTAAACTAAGTTTCTGGAAATCAGGGTGTTGCAAGTTGGGCCTGTTATCAGTATTTGAAAACCTTGGCTTAGAATTTTCTTTTTTTCATATTGAAATTGTACACTTCATTTTGATACTTAAGAAACTTTTCCTTTTCTGTATATGGTGTTTTTTTCACATCAGTACTATTAGAAAACTAATCATAATAAAATTTCTTGTTACTTGACAATGGTATATGGGATAGAACAGTTACATATGTTCCTTTTTATCTAAAAGGCTAAATTAAGTAAATTCTGCAGATTAGATTATCTTTTATAGCAACAATTTTTCCACTAATTTCAGTGGAGTTGGAGTAATTAAGAGAAAAGAAGAGCAATAGGTGTGTGAACTGTTGGAGTCAAAGACAGATTAAAGCAAGAAATAGTCAAAATGGATGTTACGTAAAAAATGCAAACAAATTAAGCATACTGTTATCTGTCCATGATGTAACATGAGAGTGGATGACATTTAGTAGGTGTCTTCATGGTCTAGGAGGACAGCCTACATACTCTGGTCTATTCTAATGACCTACATGATAATATAAAAATAATTATCAAAATCATAAATTCACAAACACAGATCAGGGCTAACTCCAGACTCAAAGAAATGTTGCAACACTCTTAAAGTCAATCAAAAAAAGTAAATTTAGCTAAAAATTATCACACTGTACATAATATTGATTTTGATATGCATAAGGAGGCTTAAAGCCTGCCCCGGAATAGCCTGTGAAAGAAGTGTGGAAAATGCAGTAAAGCTTGTATGTAAAAGGCTGTAGGTGAGTTTGCATTAATCATGGAAGGTTTCACAGTTCAAGCAGTATTCTCTCCTTTGCATACATGTACTTTTTCTGTTGTTACAATTGTGTCAGGACTTTCTGTATCAGCACAGCTTGAACTCATCAGTAGCTAAGCTTGTTATGGATAATCTTATTTATTCTACCACCTCTCTGCAAGATAATCACATTATGGTTTTCTCAAGGGCTTATCACCTTGAATCCACCCAGGACCTGCAACATGCACAGCGAGGAAGGAGGAGATGTACAGATGTATGAAAAACTTAGCTAAAGTTCTTTTTTCTTTATGCTTAGAATGATTGCATCAAGACTCAAAATTATTACTGCATATATTAAAACTTTCAGAAGAACAGAATTAATTGGCATAAAAATTAAATATAAATGTTATGAATGACACTTTTGATAAGGAATGAGCATCTGAATTTTCTATTAGAAAGTATAAAATAGAGAGTATAGTACATTAAAAAATGCTCTGATCTGTAATGACTTAACAATAATCCCAAAAAGTACAGATACGATTTCTGTAGGAAGAGCAAGATAATACTTGCCTTTCAATAAGGCACAGTATATAAGGGATACTTTCCTCCAACCTTTTAATAAGCATATGAAAAAATGCAATTCATCTGTTGAATTACTGAAAACTAGACATTGAAAGGAACTTAACAAAGCCCCAGCAGACATTTTGGACAATGCCCAGATATTTGAAGAGGCAGAATTATCTATTATTTCACCACTTGGACTTCTAACCTAGATTGGATTAAATACTATTAAGCACTGCACATAAAACAATCTTCCACTGGCAAAGAAATGTATTAATGTGTTCCTATTTACAGAATCTAATATTATGCACAAAAGTATATGGATAATTGTTATGAACTTATCAAAATTTTTTCAAATGCATACCATATAATGGTGTCTGTCAGAGCCTGTCCCTTAGTATGTTCAGGCAATACTTACTTCACAAACCTAGTCCAAATTAATTTTCATCAGGGGATCCATAGTATCCGTTAGGGCTTACCTTTGAAGATGGACTTTGACCCTTTCAGTTACTTGATCCAATACGATGACTACATCAATAAAATTAAGCAACGGCTCTATCTCTTCATTGTGTTTAGTCTAATTTTCCTCTCACTCATGTCTATTAAGACTATCTTAAATACATCAATCTAGCTGCACATAGTTCAACATGTCCACATTTTTGTATGTTGCCAGTCAGCAGAAGTTCTGTGAAATGGGGGACCAAGTTCTGTCTTCAGCAACACTCACTCATTAGTAGGAATTTGGTGTCCCTGTAGGCAGAACATGATCCTAAATGCTAGAAGCTTTTTATTTGGCTGTAGTCTTGTGTGACACACATGGGTATTAGTTTGTATTAATAAGCGTCAAATAATTCTTCTTTCCCGTGTATATAACAGCTCCTTAGATAAGCACAAATGTTAGCACAGGGTAGCACACCCTGTGCAGTATGGAAGGTGATTAACTATGAAGTGCTATTTTGAATTTCAAGTGGATCCTTCTGCATGAAGTGCAACATGCTGTGCAAACTAAAAAGATTGAGTGTTTGATTTGGTCTTCATTTCTTTTCTCCACAGAGAAGAGTTTTCACTGTTGGGAAAAGAAGGTACTCACATGTCTTAAATCAGAAATAAAATTAAGTTACAGAATTTTTCAAAACGTATTTTGTGCTTTAGACATAAGCCTTTTAGATGTTTATTTTCAGAGTATTCTCTTGTGACATAATTTTGCTGTGATATACGGCAGACAAAATGTACAATAATGAATGAGATTGTTAGGATTTACTTCTTTTTCTAAACATTTGCCAGACATAGAAAAAAGTATCTAAAAATTCACATACACACAAAAAAAGATTTATAAAGGAAGATGTGGAATATTTATTCGATTAAGCTAACATGAATGGGACCAGCAAAACTGTATGCTAAGAGTCAAAGAGTGGAAAGTTATGACATACCAGTATAGCTTTAATTCACCCTCCTCCTGCACATGCATTATTAGGCTTTAATTTCATATTTAAATTTGCATGTTGCATTTTCCACAGAACCCATCACTCATTTACAATTTGTTGGAAGGATGTGTAACCACTGGCTAAAGGGGTGGTCTAGAAACCAGGTCCTCTTCATGATGCAATTTAATACATCTCCCTGGAAATTCCTAAAACAGAATTACACATTTAGTTCTCTACATAATTATTCTGGATCAGAAAGCACGGTAGAACAAATCATGGCTAACTGGACAGCCAAGGACCAAGCAAATTGTTTTGTGTGTTAACATTGTGTAACCTCATTTTAAACACCTGGGGAAGTGGTGGATGATGATAAAGTTGTAGACACTGGGGAGAATACAGAAAGTGGAGGTGAGGGAAAATGAAGTTGCTTGGTAGAGACCAGGACAACGTGGAAAGCTAGGATGTCTGAGGGGTTCACAGCAGGGGAAACTACCTGGTGTAATGAAATTAGTATTACTGGATTGAGAACTGGGAGTTATGAGGAAATTGGTAAAGAATATTTTGATTTCTGCTCTGGACCTGAGGTGGCTGGCTCAAGCACACCATGGAGCAGTATTTCTTAACAGAAGGTTCCTAATTAATTCTTTATGGTCTCTGTGCATCTCACCTTACTTAAATTATCAAGTTTTTTTCATTTATTTGGGGGACCCCTGCCCCTTATTAGCCCAAGCAGAGAAGAGCTGACTCACCATCAAAATCAAACCTTTACATTTACAATCAGATGCTGAACAGCTTATTGGAGAAAAGTGTCACTGAGCCCTCTGTCCATCCCCTGTGTACAGAAATCTGTGATCCCACATCCAGGTTACTGAGCTTTTAAAATGAGGCTGATGACTTTCATATAGTACACTCTCTGAAGAGAGGAAAAGTTAGCATCTTTGAGAAGACGGATCTTGGCTTTTCATGACAAAAGAGACATTTCCTTTCTAGACCTCACTACTGAGAAATGAAAATGTGGTAAAAAGAGCTAACCTGCTTCTCCAGATTCTCTTCCTGTCACAGTACCTCACCAATTTTCCTTTATGAACTAGAAAGTCTCAAGTGACTTGGATTTTTAAAGAATCTTCCATATTCTCTGCAGTGTAGTTACCTTCTCCTTTTCTTTGTTGAAAGCTCTTTTTTCCAGGTCTCAACTTTATGCTCAGAAGTAAGAATCCCAGACATAATTCCAGGAAATAAAGGCTATGTTATTATTTTCACTTGGTAACAGTCATAAATCCTGTAGTACTCTCCGTCATGCATCAAACCTTACTGTGACCTCCTGCTGGTCTGTTACCACTTGGTGCTATAAGGGGAAACAACCATTAGTATGGCTGAGACCTAAATTAACACAATGGTTTCCTTTACTAGCTCCATGTCTGCTTACTATGATTTAAACAGACCAGTTAAAACCAAGCGGTGTTTCAGGCCCTTGGTTATTCATCAGTATTTAAGAATGTTGCTTCCTCTAATCAGTGTATCTAGTACTTAAATAGCTTCCTTTAACTACTGATCTGCTGTCTCTGCAGCAAATGTAGAAGTTAGTAATATATTACAGGCAGTTTGGCCATGTACCGAAGTCTGGATTGTTTATTTTGAATCCAACATTCTCTCAGCTCCCTTTTAGTTAGAGGCCATTTGTCATTTTTTCCATACTGTAATCTGAATTAACACAAATCTCAAATACTACCACTCACTATACATTGCTTACTTGCTGATACATGATTCTGAAGGTAATACAGAAGGACCAATATAATAAAAAATTAAATGGTCTATTGTCACTTACAACACCTACGCTAAAAAGAAATTTATAAAATACGAAGGGTAACTTTTACACAGATTTTAATGTATGGCATTCTAGCATTTCAGATTTTTTACTTCAATATACACTTTTGTATTACAAAGGCCAGAACTTCTGCCAGTGTGAATAATGTTAATTCCCATACTGTGGGCATATGATTTATTGGAACTAAGAGTCTATGCTTAAGAATTCAGATGATTCTTTAGTGAAATTCAAAAGGCTTCATTTTTCTTGTTTCCAGAAATAGATGTAGATTTTTTTTTAATTTGGGTATGCATGTGGCTGAAATGTCTTCTCTGCAAATATACATACACATCATGTTTACAGGAAGTCTTCTCAGGGAAGACCAGTTAGAAAAATATCACTATGTTAAACTCTAATTTCTGGCACCCACTACTGAAAGTATCCATGGAGTAGCTCTCTGGCAATCACAGGAAACAACTGTAGTTGCTGTGCAAGAATACATTGAAGTAAAATCAGTTAGAAGCTTCAAATATTCCTATCCTGTCCTACAGAAAGGAGAGCCTCCTGGCTCCTTTATGTAAATAGTCACATAAAAACAAGTGATATGGGTCATAGTTTAGTCTAGAAGCTGTGAATTTCTAATGGATTCTGTCTAATAGAGAGAAAATTCTCCTTTGCTTCTCTCCTCCCTTCAGACACCTTTGCATATCAGCTCTAACGCATGTCTCATCCAACCTTGTAAGGTTACATATCCAGGTTTCAACATGATCAATCATCCCCGGGTACTCTTGCAAATTCTTTGTCACCAGAACACCT
The DNA here is from genome assembly GCF_026419915.1 of Harpia harpyja. Taxonomy (NCBI): domain Eukaryota; kingdom Metazoa; phylum Chordata; class Aves; order Accipitriformes; family Accipitridae; genus Harpia; species Harpia harpyja. The sequence continues at coordinate 32,986,456 of NC_068947.1, forward strand.
ACTACATAAATAAAACAAATTAAATTCCCAGATTGCTGTTAAGGTGGACCTTCTTTTGGGACCGCCCCTATGTACTGGTGGAGTCTGTGTGCCTCAGTTAAGACTGTGTGCTCTTAAGGAAGGAATTGTGTCTTTCCTTTGCATCTTTATACAGTATGTAGTACACTATCAAGGCTTGCTACATAATTAATAGCAACATTAACTAATTAAATAGCTTGACTCTTTAATTTTGGTATGCTAAATAGATGGGTAGAATGCTTTAATAGGTCACCTCGCACAGATGATGAGCGAGTGATGTTTCTACTCTGCATGTTTCCACTTTCTGTCAAGACTGCCAACAGTTTTTCTCATCTTCAGAATTGGAAGTGCTTAGAGAAGACGTGCATTTAAGGCTCATCTAATCAATTCATTATTAAACAAACAGCAGAAAGTATTCCTGTACTAGCATACAAATGAAAAATGTATCTTTTTCAGATTTTTAGTCTTAACTGTGCCACTCTTTTTCTCACTAATGAAAATTTTGCTTGGTACAAAATCCCATTGTTTCTATGTGTCTCTACTGGCTTTGTGTGGCAAGCAGGGGGGGAGGGGTTACAGGAGTGGCTTCTGTAAGAAGCTGCTGGAAGCTTCCCCTGTGTCCAACAGAGCCAATACCAGCCGGCTTTAAGACGGACCCGCCGCCGGCCAAGGCCGAGCCAATCAGCGATAGTGGTAACACCTCTGTGATAACATTTCTAAGAAGGAAAAAAGTTGCGGGACAGAGAAAAATGGCAGCCGGAGAGAGGAGTGAGAACATGTAAGAGAACCAACCCTGCAGACCCCAGGGTCAGTGAAGAAGGAGGGGGAGGAGGTGCTCCAGGCACCAGAGCAGATTCCCTTGCAGCCCGTGGGGAAGACCATGGTGAGGCAGGCTGTCCCCCTGCAGCCCATGGAGGTCCACGGTGGAGCAGATATCCACCTGCAGCCTGTGGAGGGCCCCACGCCAGAGCAGGTGGGTGCCCGAAGGAGGCTGTGACTCCATGGGAAGCCCATGCTGGAGCAGGCTCCTGGCAGGACCTGCCGATCTGTGGAGAGAAGAGCCCACGGAGCAGGTTTTCTGGCAGGACTTGTGACCCCGTGGGGGACCCACGCTGGAGCAGTTCGTGAAGAACTGCAGCCCGTGGGAAGGACCCACATTGGAGAAGTTCGTGGAGGACTGTCTCCCGTGGGAGGGACCCCACGCTGGAGCAGGGGAAGAGTGTGATGAGTCCTGCCTCTGAGGAGGATGAAGCGGCAGAAAATAACGTGTGATGAACTGACCGTAAACCCCATCCCCATCCCCCTGTGCTGCTGGGGGGTTGGTAGAGAATCCGTGAGTGAAGTTGTGCCTGGAAAGAAGGGAGGGGTGGAGGGAAGGTGTTCTGAGATTTGGTTTTATTTCTCATTACCCTACTCTGGTTGATTGGTAATAAATTGAGTTAATTTTCCCCAAGCTGAGTCTGTTTTGCCCGTGACGGTAACTGGTGAGTGATCTCTCCTGTCCTTATCTCGACCCACAAGCCCTTTGTTATATTTTCTCTCCCCTGTCCAGCTGAGGAGGGGAGAGTGATAGAACGGCTTTGGTGGGCACCTGGCGTCCAGCCAGGGTCAACCCACCACAGTGTCTCTCATGACATTATTTACAAATACTGCACAGTTTGAATAAGAAAGGCAAAAATCAAACCCTATGAAAAAAATCCAAGACAAGAGACCAAACTTTAAAATAAGAGATCTCAATAGCTTTCAATATCCCTTAAATTTCCACTCAGTAGAAGGCTGAAATTTTCACCTAGCACCTAGGTTTTAAGAAACATGACTACATGTGTCAAAGCAAAGGAGTGTGTGAATTGGTAGCCCACTCAGTGGTGTTATTAAAGGTATGTTACAAGACAAATTTTTAAATATTGTCTGTTTTGCAGTTTCTCTCTTTAAATATTTTTTAATGCTATAGACAACCATATAAAGGGAGGTGAAAGCACATTAAAACCAAAATCTATCATTAGGCTTTTTTTTTAATGATAACGTCATGTTTCACTAGAAACGAGGTGCTCAGAGATGTGTTTTATTCTGTGAAGTTTTTACCTTTTTGACAACCAAGTGCTCTAAACTACCTGGGGAGTTACAGCAAGTTTTTTAGGCTTCATTTCAAAAAAGGACGATACGATATAACTAGGACATAATACATGTTGCTTTTAAAGGCTGAGCGTTTATTTCACCAGACTACAGTTATTTCTTTATATTATCAAGGAGAGAAAACTTGAACCCTGAAGAGGATCTGCAAACAAACAAACTAATAACAAATTACAACTCAGGCTAAGCCAGAAAGATTTGCAATGTTTCAGTAACCTTTTTTCAAAAAACCCCAGCAAGTCACAACCACCCACTCAAATCATTAAAAATCTGTTACTATAGTATAAGAATATACCAATCAAAATTTTCTTGCTGTCTATTACAGTGGTTTACAGATTGAAGTGGTATCAATGAAAACTAAAACCAAAGTGATCATTTGCACAGCCTGCTAGACTAGATCTTTAACTAGTAGAAGCTGACATAATACTGCTTACCAAAATGGGCATAGGCCAGTTTATAGCTGCTAGAGACCAGGCCACTGTGTTTAAAAGATTAAGGATTTTCTTTATATTTCTGTGATTTTTTGTATTGTTTACAAGCAAGCCTAGTGCTTGTGAAGAAGGTCTTAGTTTGTTCTGTAACTTAGTGTTTATTATTACTTCTGCCAGCATGTAAATTTTATATTAGAATTCTTTTGTACAGAGCCCTAATAGCAAAAATCCATGTATCATTTAACATGCCTCATTCATAGAGGTAAGTGCATTTACTATATTAAGATAACCTTTTAAGGAATGACCCAATTAAAAAAATTGAATGAAGGAAAAACAAATCTCTGGCACTTTAATCTAATTGTAACAGAAAACGCTATGTTAACTGCTGATCCTCAGAGAAATCCAAAACCAGCAAGAGGAAAATATTACCACTCAATAGAAGTCTTGGCAACTTCCCACTGAGACCTGAAACACAATATGTACACATCAAACAATCACTAACTTATTGGATCATTAGGTAAAAGCTAGAGTCATTTTGAAGAGAGTGCTGCTCTCCTTAAAGCTGAAACATTTCCTGGTGCAATAAATAAAGCAGGCACAAATAATTCCACATAGTAAGAATCATTAGGAATAACAAATATTAGGAATGAATATGCTAAATTGTCTCTCTTTGCAGAGATTTACTGTGAAGTTAACTTTTCTTTTTCATTATGCTCAAGAAATTTTACCAGTCCAAACAATGTTACTTTTCTAGTTTTGCAAAAACAGAAACCAGAATGCCAAGGACATGAAATTCAAATGTTTCCCAGTGGAAGTGGGAGAATGCAGACGGAAAGTAAAACGGCATCTGAAAATGTTCTTGCAAAAAACTCCCATTGCATAAATGTACAAATAATTGCAATATTTTTCTCTTTTTTCCCCTCTCTGTTCTTTGAATAATATTTTTTAATCCTTCTCACTCCTCTTAAACGACTACTACTATTGATCTATCTATCTTCCAGGAAGCCTTCTGATTTTACTCCATCCATACCTTCTGGAGTCCCTTGTCCTTACTTCCAGTCCCTTTTATAACAACTTATTACATCGCACAACAATTCTGTTTCTGACTCCTTATATGGCTCCTCTCTTCCCACTATTTGCCATCAGATCTCCCTTCCCGACTAATCCCTCAGCTCAGTTTCACGACCCTCTTCTCCTGCCTCTTCTTGCAAGTTTCCTTTCCCCTCTCTTCTACCTCCACCCTTTTCTCCTTGCTGCTCATGACTGGGAGGTGACGATAACCTCTGCACTGACCTAAGGAAAATAATCCCTAAAGATCCTCTCCAGGAAAACAGGCATATTCCAACAAACCAAATAGTATCTCAATGGAGAGAAAAGTGCCCCTTTCCCTTACACTTAGATTTTTTTTCCTTAAAATTCTTTTAATGTTCCTGCTGGATAATTGCATTTAAAAAAATCATGCTGGAAAAGTTATAAGAACTAGATTAATCAGGGATCAGTAACTGAAAGTGAGTGAGTAAGTATAAAATTTCCCTGGCTTCTACAATACACTGTCTAGGTCAGCTGTTATAAACAGTTGTAGACCTATTGACAGCAGGGAACCTATGACAATTTATGTCAGCTAAAGAACTACTCATGTATTTGGAATGAAAAAAAAATTGTGAGGCGAGCCAAGTCCTGTTTGAAGCCAAGGTCAAATAAAGAACTTATTTTCAACAGCTTTCATTCATGCAGAGCCAGGAATAGAGACATTTTAGCTGCAAGCAATTAACATTTTATATATTTTTAATTCTCAGAGAACAACTGAATGTGGTGCTGTTACATAGCTCTCATTTAACTGTTGTTTTTAATACGTATTTGAATAGTTTCTGACTTACAGAAGAAAGGATATGGAATGAAAATACTACCTCGCATATATTTACTTTCCTTTGATAACAAAATCTATTTGCTGTTCACTCCTCTAGCACTGGTAAACTCTTTGAAAGCCGTAAGGCACAAGTGACACATAAGCTGTAACATTATAGCATTTAAAATTAATTAGATTTGCAGGACTTGGACATAGAAATAACAAGGAAATGTGCAATATTTTACTTAGCTATTAACTGGACTTTCATTATGCATAACTGTGGGTATAATTCTTTGCTGCTTTATGTTTTGTCTTTTGCATGATGCCCGCTTCAACAGAAACACTGTCACATTAAAATGATGACATAATCTCAATTTTCTTTCCCTTAATGTTGAGGCAAATGTGTTCATCATCTCATCCTGTATGAAGAAGTTGATGGGACACGGGGGAGATGACAGATTACTTGCATAGTAATCTTTTTGTGGGATAATTTTCTTGATCTAAGGTACAGTGGTTGCATTCATGTGCTCAAGAGGAGGTGGGTTTCAGAGAACAGGAAAAGGGATTTGAGCAACGTTTCTTTCGGTATCTGAATCTTGTGGCATGCACAGCTCAGACTCAGAGGGCTTGACTCAAAGACGGATGGACAACAATGTAATCTGGATGGGAAATTTTCATTTTTTACTTATTTTGTTGTTGTTTGGGTCAAGAAATCAAAGAGATCACCCACTTGAAATAACCCGAGGAAATACTGGTTTAACATCTCTACAGAATAAGCTAAAAAAAAAACCCCAAAACCAAACAGAAAAACTCCCAAATGAAAAATGTTTTGAGAAAGTATTTGATGAGATGTTAAGTATACTTGGAGATGCCAGATATTGAGGATTTTAAGAAAAAACTGTTTAAAAAAAATATGTTTTCCCACAAATTTTTTTTTGTGCCACTTACTGTTCCCAACATAAAGTTTAAGGGTTTTAACCTGAAATGCCATTGTCAGAGAACTTTGTAATATCATCATCATCATCATTGCAATTTCACTCACTGTTTCAAACAGCTTTTTTGTTGTTACTTAGCAAAATCAATGCTGTCTCCTACATGTCAAAGGCTGAGCAAGGGTGGAAAGGTCAGAGCTTGAAGGTACCTTTTCTTAATAGACAAGGTGTAGTTTTCTGTCCCATTTCTGCCTGTTTTCATGTCCTTGTTGGGCAGTATTGTCTTTGTAACACACTCAGTTACAGTGTATGGGCATTCTCTAGGTGTTTCAGCCTAAAGCCTAGTGGCTTTTGTTTAAAATGCAATAGAAGGTCTCAGCCTCCCACCACCTTCTGTAGGTGTTCAGGGGTGGCGAGGATGCTCAGCATCCAGCAGAGCTACATATCAAAAAATTTCTCTGGCATGCTGTGGTTGTGGGTCTCCAGCAAGGAGATCAATAGACATGAACATTGCAGGCTCTTTGCCTTGGGGAAAAGAAAAAAACCCCACCCACATAAGCAGAATCAATGGCAATGTAATATGGATGACATTTTATGTGACCAGGGACAGGAAGAAGAACAGTTATGTTTATTAAGCACACAGCCAGCTGGATTTTGTTTATTCCTCACACAATGCAACATCATTCCTATTTTTACTGTGTAAAGCTATGGTTTTGATAAAATTTCCTTTTTTTATTCCCAGACAATCCAAAGAAAATTTATATTCCTTATCGAACACTGGCACGTCAAAATCCCTAAAAATTTATGGGATATAAAACATGGATGTAAATTTGTAGTTTAGAAACATCTCACATTCCCAGTACTCTTTCTAGTTCCTCATCTGCTATATAAAGTCAGACTGCTCTTTCTAAATCAAAATTGCATTTTTCTCACACTTCATCTCTTTGTCATGTTGTCTCCTTGCAATATCTGTGCTACAAAACTCTGTTTCTTTATCCATTTATAGCATCATAGGACACACATCAATTTTACAGGTAACAAGACTAATATATATAGAAAAAAATCTTATAAATCACGTTTGCGGAGAAGAAAACTGTGTTAAACACCACAGTCATTTAAAGAAAACCAATTTGTTTTGCAGTTTTTTCAGCTGATGTGTAATATTTTGAAATCAGGCTATGTCAGACATATTTATTGTGATGGTGTATGATGTACAATGTGTGCTAACATAGAGCTGTGATAGCGCATCTTCTTCCCTTGAAAGGAAAACAGCCTGGCTATCCTCACATGCTGAAATACCTCTAATTACTGTCCTTTTTTCTCTCATTACAAACTTCCTTACATGTTTTGCACCTTATTTGTTCCCTCTTTGCCAACAGACAAAGGGTAAGTATCCTATAATTCTGACAACTGCTTTCCTCCTCCGGTTACCTGCTATGAATTTGTATCCCAACATCCTTCTTAACCGGGTATAACACTGTAAGTGAATTGGTCTCTCCATACGCACAGTGATCTCTTCCTGCTTTCTGCTATACAAAGATGAGACAAAGAGTATCAGTGTTATTTATCTCTAGTTATCTCGAATTAGTGAAGTTTAATAATCCAAAAGACACAACAGTACCAAACAATTCTTTTGAGACCGGCTCATTCGGAAAAGTTTTCACCCCTCAAGTATATTCACTTTTGCCTTTATCATAAAGAAACATATAAACCGGATGAAAATGTGCACTCTATCTCCATCACCTGTATGCTAATGACTTAGCTAAGTCTGCAGAGATGACTGCAAGTTGGGAGTTAGCACATAAAACAAACCATCCTTATTTTCAGAATATTTCAATTAGCTAAATTGTTTCATGTACCCATGTACCATGATGGTATTTCCATCTGGATAATGATTCCACAGAAATAAGCATATTTTTAGAGAAGTCCCTGGACTAATGAGAATGGGAAAAAAACCCTCTTTACTTTCAGCAGCCTATCCCAGAAGAGAAAACACAGTTCTGTCTCCTTACATTTCAGCGAAACCCGATAGACTTGCATCTTGAAACACTTCATTATTCTTTTCAGAAGAAGACGTATTTTTGATTCCATATTCATTTTGACACCCGGCCTTTCATCCACTATTCCCCTAGGCTTGCCTGCTGAACTACCATAGAAAGACTAAGAGAATATCTTCCCATTCTAGTAATGGCTGTCATAGTATTAGACATAATTCTCAGCAAATACTAAAGGAATATCAGGCTGGGTTTTGGGGTCTAGTAAATTCATCTGTTTCATTTCATTGTTTATATGACCTAAGGTACCTGCTGTTTCTACTCCTGTTTCTTTAACAACATTGCTTTACATGAATGTATATACATCTTTTAATTCCTTTTGTATTGCACCTCTGGAAATCCTAGGCTGATGTCAATCAGTAAAATTTGCATTTAAATTCAGTTACTAAGTCCTTTCAGAAGGCGAGGATCCAGCTTTCTGAAATGAGGGTGCTGCTGGACTGAAGGCTTAACAAGAGGTTGTTCTAACACACAAAAAATATGCCACAACATTAATTTTTAAGAGATGAAAAACCATAAAGGCTATTAAAAATGAAAATTTTATTCACACTCAAAATCGGTTTGTTCTCTGAGTTAATAATGAAATCCCAAATCTGAAGAGCCTTCTGATGTTATAATTACGCTTTAAATCTTTTTGGATAGCTGTTATATCCTGCGGAGCGGGAATCTGTTTGTTTTAATACAGATGCACAGCAAAATAACACATTTAAATAACACACAGTGCTACAGTGTCATAGGGCCTTCTAAGTGATTCTCTACTCTTCATACTAGTCTAACTCTATTGACATGCAGGTCATTAAAAGCGAAATCCACACCAGTGCTCTTGGACTGCACAGGGCCTATGCATCACTTAAATCCTACTTAAACTCTCTGAATAGGGCTTTAACAGGATTTATGAGGTGTGCAGCCTTATGAGCCTTCTAGGCTGGGAGGTGAATGTCACCATTAATTTGCTTCACCTCTGCAATTCCTTACAGCAAAGTTACAGTAACTACAGTTGTCTTTCTTGAAATAGGTTCAGCAAAGATTGGCAGGACTCTTGTGCTCCTGTCTGTAGAACTGTGCTTGATCTTATTTCTGGAGCCTGGCATGAAGCAACAGTTCAGGCTTTATGAAAATTGCTAAAAATTAAGACCTAAAAGAGCTACTGGTAATTTTTAAACTTAGTTAAACAGAATATGAGTAAAAAGACATTTGTGGGTACTTATTTTACTACCACATCCTTCAGCTTGTGAAGAAAAATTCTTACAAATATTCTTGATAACTAATTAGATTATACAGTATTATGCTTCTGTATTGTTTAATCAGAATTTGTGTGACATAGTACCTTATGTAGTCTTTGCCAATGGATGATCATTTGACCCTTTCTTTTCATTTGCAAAGCGTGAGATCTTTCAAACTCATCTTATTGTGCTTTTCATATTTTACAATGCTCTAAGTTGTTTTGTTCAAATACATCATTATCCTTGGATTCTGTATTAGTTAACTCATACAAGACATGAACAGTCTGATGGGCAGTCATATCCTGTTTTGCAAGGGTAAGGTAGACAAGTATTTTTGAAATCTGTCTTGCGTAATTTAATTTGTCTCATCTTGAACGTGGCCTGACCAAATCTTCCCTATGCAACTAAATAGCAATATTTAACACCTGTTTGGATCATGTAAGTTTGAAGTTGAGATACAGGCTGATCTGGCAAACTGTGTACTTTTTATCCTTGAGATTGTCTATCGACTTTTCCCATTAGCAAATGACAAATTAAAAAAACCCAAACAGTTCTTTCATACGAGAACTTTAAAAAAAAGAATCCCATCACTGGAATTTAGGGTCAGATTATGACCCTTTATGCTGAGGAGCTGTTACTCACCTGAGGTAATTCTTGGTGCCATTAGATCAATCTGTCAATGCAGCGCATTATCAGTAAAATGAATCAGGACTGGGCACTTTCTACATGTGTGTATCTTTCTATATGGTATTTCATGTGGAATTCTCTACAGAAAATAAACATCCATTGATAACTGAGTTTCCACTCTTCTTCAATATTCACTGTCCTTTAAGAGAATGTGTGATGCCTCTAATCACCGGTTTCTATACACACTTAATGTCAAACCATGCTACTATTTATTTTCACCTCTTTTTAATGGAATGGCAGCTACAACAGGAAAGAGAAAATTTCAGAGCTTTTTCTCTGAAAATAGGATATTTATCAAGAGAGAGATTAAAAAAGCTGATTTAATTCCTTCTTTTTTAATCACTGCTACTGAGGCTCTGCACCATATCAAGAGGGATTCTGACAGCTTAGCGTTAGCGGGAGAAGCAAGGAGAAAAACCTATCAGCAGTGAATGATTGTATTTAAGGTTGACAATGATGAAATAGTAGAGGCCATGCTACAATTTCTGCTCCTTCATTTGTCTTTGTTGATAAAATGAGTACTGTCAGAGGCTCGAGCTCACAGCAAATTTAACGTGACTCTGTTTATCCCTGCACTGAACAAGGTTTGCACATGATCAGATGATAAATGCACAAAGTTCTGGGATAACCCTTCCTTCTGTTTAACAGAAACATGCAATTTTCCTACTTTTTTTTTTCCTTAAAGGAGTGAAGATGGAAAATAACTAAATAGATTTTTTGCAAGAAAATATTACATAAAATAGCATGACTTATCCAAAAGTTATACAAATGTACAATATAACCAGTCTTTGAACACCATTTTTCTAAAATAGTCTTTTGCCCTTGTTAAAAAAAGCCATATTCATCATTCAGTCCTACCTTTTGATAGACTTCCTCTCCACAAGATCACCTTCTCACCTTGTATTTCAAAGGTCCCTCTTCAAACTACAGACTAAAAGAAGTTTGCTGAGAAAACTGAAAATGATAATTTGAAATTTAGCTAAAATTAGGCAGCCCTGTTGAAACCACACATATGATTGAACTCAGGATGGTTTCCTCATTATACAACTAGATTTTTCTTTGTGCAAAACCAATTTGCCAAATACCATTCTACACAAAAACGTCACAGCTAAAAGATAGACACAGAAAGGGTTGAGCACCAACCTATATTCTATAAAACACATATATAAGAGCACATAGGGAATGCTTTCATGACAAAATCCGTGTTGGGCATCATCTACCCTTTGTGGGAAGCTAGACTTTTAAACAAGGAACACTGTCCATTCTAGGCTGCCATTGAAAACATGACATTTCTAGTTTTTATATCTGATATCTGTTTCCTATAAAGACTTTCAATTGTCTTGTTAAAGGATTAAACATTCTCATAAGTAGGAAGATAAAGTCCCTTTTGAGTAGTAGTTCCCAAGCTGTGTTTTCTAGCGTCATAACAATACTTACATACAACACTTCAGGATAAATTTATCTGTCATTACCTTTGTTTTTAGTGGATATGTGGGCCAATTTCTTTATCCACTTGCATTCCTTGCTATAACATCCACCCAATTCATTGTAGAGGTATTAAATTAGATAACAAATGTGACTGATGTGTACCCTTTAAAAAAAATCCAGTGCAAGTAGTTCATAAAGCAGTCTTCATAACTCTGTCTAAAAAACTAATATTAAGTCAAACGAAATCAGGTAAGTAGTGTTTTCATGTTGAGAGAAATAAGTATTTCCTAATCCTTAAACAGGAGGGGGAAACAAACAAACCAACCACCACCAAAACCTAAATTATTACTCTTATTACTTCCAGTACCCTCTCAGCAATAATATTCCTCGTAATGTAACAAATAGAATTCTGGTACTGCTTACCTACACAAGTCTATCAGGAGATGAAAGTCTGGGCAGAATAAAAAAGTATACCCAACTACTTTGCTTCAGTGACATTTTATCTACCAGTACTGGCAGCAGGAGCCTTCCTCTAGGACCCTCCCCAGCTGACCAGTCCTTTCATTGTGGGTGGGGTCTAAACTAAGCCAGGTTTACTCCAACATTTTCTTTCCACTAAGCTGAAATTTATCAATGATGAAGTTTGCCCATATTCTCCAAGAGCCAGAACCTATCTCATGTCTCCTTCACCATTTAATTTGTGGAAAAAACCACAATTCATTAAAACAATTGCTTTGTTTTGTGTTGTTTTGTTTTGTTTTTAAATATAATTACATGTAGCAATAATCCATTGATCTATACAGGCACACCGGCAGATGCAGAAGAATAAAAGGACATATATGAACTTAACTGGCTTTGTAAGAGAAAGCTATAACTTGACCTGTCATTTAGAAATTTACTTCCTAAGATGATACATTGAGGGTCTTCAACATGACACAAAAAAACTAAAGAAAAAAAAGAGGAAGTGTAGGACAGCTTAAACAGATGAAATTAAAGGAGGAAATTCATGCACGTCGACATTCCAGCTAGGTAGATATTACGACTACAAAGAGCACCCAAGGACCCCGAGAGACGGAGTCCGTCCGTCCGTCCGTCCCCGCCTTTCTACCCGCAGGCAAAGGGCGCCGCAGCCGCCGCCGCCGCCGCCTCGAGGGAACAGCGCCACCTGCTGGGCCGCTGCCCGCCGCCGGCAGCCTGACCCGGCTTAGCTGGGCGGAGCAGAGAGATCGCAGTCGCGGCTGCAACGTTTTATTTCGCCTTGTCCTTCCAGCCTTAGGTAAATTTTTCTCGGGATAATTCTTCTCTTTAAAATATTAATCATCAGATTCAGGAATATTTTTACATTTAGAGATGCTGTCATTTTCCTACTTTTAATCAATGACACACGCCTCCGCCAGCAAAGCTGATGAAGGGAGTAAATTTACTACTTAAAGTTTTATCCACGTAACGTCGAAGGTGCATTATCTGTCTCTTCTATTCTCCTAGAAGAATTTAAAGAAATCTCTGACAGCTAGTCAAAAGGACTGAAAGTTCACATAAAATCATTTTGTGCTCATAAAAGCTCTTAGCACCATAAATTGATGTGACTTTTAAAAATTATCCCACAGCACTACCCGTTGCACTTCTCAGAGATTTAACGCTGGAAAGTCAGGAGCAACGGGTCAGACGGAGGTTGTAGCAGCCAGTTGAGGTGTGAGTTTCAGCGACACGGCTCCCGCATTTGTTTGCACAGAGGGCGCTCGGTAGCTCACAGGTAAGAGGTAGCTGGTTCCTCCTAGTGTCATTGCCTTCCTGTGGGCTGGGAAAGGGCTTGCCACACAGCTCAGTCCCAGGGAAAATGAGCAGGTTTTGCCCCTTCAGGTCCTGCTAGCTCACCTCCTACTGTACTTGGGATTAAGCGCAACCCTCCAGCCCCCACCCGTGTGCAGCCCTGCCAGAAATCTCCTCGGGGCCCCGCAGGGCAGGAAGCTGCGCCTCAGCTCTTCTCCGGCTGCATTTCATGCAATAGCCACAGGCTGGACATCCCCAGTGTAAAGGAACGGGTAAGCGCTCCTTTAACATTTGCAGCTATACATATGTAAAAAACCAGTGATACGATCTATGCTTTCGAGTAAACAATACTTGAAAAATACTAATGGAAATACCACATTCCGTTTGCCAGATTCTGCCTTACCTATACGTTAATACTGCTTAAAGGGAACACAGGCAAATATTCAGCATAATTAAAGCTCACCTGTCAGGTTTAAACTCCACAAGCTATGGCATTTCATTTCCAGCATAATCAAAGGGGTTTTGGTTTTTTTTTTTTCAGGATGAATTGTCTGAATTTTTGGTACTGCAGACAACTTTTGACTATAAGAGTAGCATGGTGTTTGAATTTAAAAAGCAAACACAAGATACAATCTGTGTTAAGCAACATCCTCTAAAGCAAATACAAACCAACCAGAACAAACAGCTTCAGGCAAACTAGCAGAGTAAACAACAGAAAGCAAAGAGAACAAGACAAGACCAGAGAGAGGCTATATTGCATTTTCTTTGGAGCTAGAGGTTTTAGAGGGTTTCAGTGACTCCCAGCTCCATCTCTCTACAGGAAATAATTTTTTTGCCACTGCCATGAGAATTAAAATTCTGCTGTGGGACTGGGAGAGATGATGTTCACGGTGCTTTATAACTCCCTAATTAATTTCTCTCCTGCCAAAGAACACAGCATCAAAATATTTTAGCACATTAACTAATCTCAGACAATTTCTCAATCACTTCTTAGGATGTGATTCTCCTATTTAATCTACTGATACCAGCTTCTGCACTGCTGACTTCACTAGAGCTCCACGGGTACAAGAATCATCTATTGATCACTCTGCACAGCTAGGGCTTTCTTCCATCTAGACTTCGCCGGTGGAGGCTTAATATTCTGCGAAGTAATTTAAGTCCTTCCACAGATATGTTAGGTTTTGTCTTTTGTTCATATGTGCTTATCTAGTACATTATCTGCTAGTTAGATTTTGTCCTGAGGCTCTGAACCATCAACCAGTACTTATTATTTTCTTGTCCAAATAAAATCTCAGCTGAGATGAAAATCTTTTTCAAAAGGTGGACTACATTGCAAACTACTTGGAAACACATATTGTTAAAACACAGTTGTGAGTCAAACTGGATAATTCATGTTTTTCCATTTGTCTCTGAACACACAGTAAGATACACTACCTCAATTCCCGTGAAATTTTGATGTAGAACTATTAGCTTTTTAAAAACAAATCTGGGAACACTACTGAAGAAATCTCAATTGACTATACAAATAATATTTTAACAGAAGTAACGCTACAGTAACATGTACTTTTGTATTTGTGTTTATCTGTGTAATACTACAGAAGAGGATGCAATGTTCTTTAGTTTCAAAAGACATTCGGCATCTTTTAGAAACACAATCAATCCTGTAACAAAAGGTTCCATTATTTGCTACTTCATGTATTTTCCTTTCAGATCTAATGATTTTCAGAAGTTGTTAGGGTTACTGGGGTCAATAGAGAGCGTAAGAGGCCATTAGGTGTACAAGAAAGCAGAGCTATGAAAAGCAGTCAAGATGAGGAACATAAAAACCAATTATCCAACAAATGTTGGATGTATTATTAAGTACCCGTTGTTTTATAAAGCAAGGCATCTGATACAAGGAGAAACATCCTCAGGCTCTGCAATGGCCAGTCAGGACTTTGTCCCTTTTAGGGCTATGGAAGAAAACTCAGTGTATGAAGACCAAAGACATCTATTTACAATCAAAATTCAGAAGGTTTGTGAGAGCAGAAGTAGACTATACCCACTACTTCATCTTACTATCTTCCCCAGACTCTGCAGTCTGGCTTTAGAGCTTGCCTATGTGATGGTGGTGCCTGGTATTCTTCCTTACATCTGTAAATTGTTCTGGCTATTTCCTATAGCTAGGCTCTATTTTTTATAACTAGACTTACAAATTACTTCCCCAGTTGTGGTGGGTTGACCTTGGCTGGCTGCCAGATGCCCACTCACTCACTCATCCCCCTCCTCAACAGGACGGGGGGAATAAGATTGACAAGCTTGTGGGTCAAGATAAAGACAGGGAGATCACTTACCTTTTACTGTCACAGGCAAAGCAGACTTGGCTTGGGGAAAATTCATTTAATTTCTTGCCATTAAAATAGATTTGGATGGTGAGAAACAAAGACAAAACCTAAAACTACTTCCCCCCCCCCCCCTTCTCCCAGGTTCACCTTCGTTCCTTCATCGCCGCCTCCTCTGCCTCTCTCCACGCCGAGTGGCACAGGAGGATGGGGAATGGCGGCTGTCGTCAGTCCACAACAGCTCCTCTCTGCCACTCCTTCCTCCTCACACTTTTCCCCTGCAACAGCGTGGGGACCTCCATGGGTGCAGCATGGATACCCGATCCACCATGGTCTCTCCAGGGGTTGCAGGGGAACCCCTGCTCAGGTGCCTGGATCACTTCCCCCTCCTCCCGCTCCCCTCCCCTCGGGGCTCACAGGGCTTTCTCACACTTTTCCCCCTCATTCCTCTCTGACCGTCCAGCGTTTTGTCCTTTCTTACTCAGGCTTTCCCCGCGGCTCCGCCGTGGTGGCTGCAGGGCTGAGCCGTGCCCTGCGGTGGGTCGGTCGGAGCCGGCTGGAACCGGCTGCGTCCGGCTCGGGGCAGCCCAGGCCTCTCCTCACAGAGGATCCTGCAGCCCCCCCTGCCAGCGCCTGGGCACCTGCACTCGGTATGTAAGTTCTTAAAGTTTTTCCAGTATTTGTCAACTGAAAGAGGTCCCAAGCATTTCAGAGAAGGTAAATCAAAATCGAAAAAGCCTCCTTCTCTAGTATGCTTTTCAGCACGATCAACTGCATCAGTAGGATCACTTTTTTAAGGACCAGCTTTAAACATTTCCAAACGCAGACACTGGCTGTTTTCCACACACCACACTGTTATGCCTCTGGTGGCTACTAGAGCTGCCTGCAAGCTGAACCGAGGAGCTGGATCACTGGCATTTGTGCAGGTGAACTGCTTTCCTCCTTCCTCTGAGAGAGAAGCAGCAGCCGTGGCCCTGTTAGTGTCTGCGGTTCGATATACAGCACAGCCACACTGGGCTTCAGGGCAGCAAAAGGGAGTAGCGAGGGGCTGCAAGGTGTGCCAGGCAGGAGATGGGGATGGAGAGGAGAAATGTGCTTGCTGCCTTTTGGAGGCAGCAGGGCTTTCTTGAGCTGGTTTTGCTGTGAAAGCCACTGACCTCTGAAACTCCCAAGGAATTTCAAGAACAGTTTCCTAAAACTCTCCTGGCCTAATGGGATAGGCCATAGGGTGATGGGAAGCCATTTGACCGCTCACTGCTGCTACTAGACCCTGACTACCCCTCGTCAGAGTTTTCTATGAGCTAATTTGACTCACTGAAGCTTGCAAGGAATACCTGCAAATTAGACTGCCTTAATTCACTAATACTGAAGAAACAGAACAGTTCATGTAAGGGTCAAGGGAACATCAGATGTGGAGAAAAAGTGGGGACAGGACTGCAGTCAGGAATTGAGAGAGGTGTGAAATGAAGGGAGAGAGCCTGTTCCAGGGATGAGGAGCCATTAGGTTCCCCATGCTGTCCTGAGACTATGCTCCTTCATCATCCTCACTCTCCCACCCTTTCTTGAGGTGGCAGCTGGATTTTAAAAATGCTTACTCCTTGCCAACTTTGCAAACATATCACTTCATCGCTTTGTATGTTAGACAAAAATAACTTCCCTGTGTACAGCTATATAAAGAGACATTGAGACCTATCCCCATTCACCAAGTGAGATACCACGAGCTGAAAGACACAAGTTTTGCTTGGCTCTATTTGGGGAACCTAGTTTCTCTTTCTTCTGCTTCAGGAAGTGCTGTTTTCTATTGATTTTGTGAAAAATGAGGTAGCATTCATTCACAAAAGCTGACTTGTCGGATAAATCTGAAATCAGAGCCACACACTTCCCAGACTGCCCTCTTCAGATTTCTACTCACACATTTGTGAACATTGGTCATCCTGGAAATGTTGCCTGTGCATTCAGAGAAGTCAAACCCAAGATGCATTGCATCTCCTGCTTGTGGACCTGCTATCATTAGCACTTCTGCACACATGGTATACTACTGTGTGTCAGGAGACAAGGGACATAAAAAGACAACAAATAAACAAGATTTTCAGCTTAACAGATGTCCAATCTGTGTAAAAAAAAAATTAGAAAAATAAAAATAAAAGCCAAATTCCAAATTTCTCCTTTATTTCTTTGACCATTTGTGATAATTCAAGTGAGAACTTTATTTTTGCGAACTGATTGCTGCTTTCCCATATGATCCTCCCATACCAAAATGACAATCAAGGGTGGATGAATCCAAAGCTGTCATATTTTTCACATGCTTTAACTTCAACAAGGCCAGATTTCTCAACATTAGGAATTAAAAATGAGGAGAAAGAAATAGACTTTGTAATTTTTTAAAAACTATCAAAATGTAAGTCTGAGACAGTCCATCCGTTCTAAAAATTATTTACTACTAGATTAATTCTCAGTTAAACTGAGAAAACCAATGCACACCAAACTCACCTGAAATTCAAGCTTAATTTTTATTTTTTTAAATGTTCATCCATTATTCTTCATTTCACTCATGCTAGTTTTGCAGTGTTCTGTAGCTTAAAGTTCCTGATAGCTCTGGGTGTAGGATGAGCACTGGGTGTAGGATGCACCTGAACAAATTCCTATAAAATACTGTACATCCCAGGAGATTTACATAGATTGGATAAGCTTCAGGTAAACTTTTGAACCAAATTCTAAATCTTTTGAGGATTACCTGTAAGCTGTTATTAATGATTCCAGTGACATTATTATTAATGCATTTCATTACACAGTTAAATTCTTTTGTGCTTTTACAATGGAAAACTCCACAATTCAATTTTGGGGAATGTCGTGATTAACACTCCAGTATATATAAAAGAAAAGGCAGCATGCATTGTTATTTAAAGCTAGCATAACTGTCAAACAGTGGTATTTCAGACCACAAAATTAGGCTTTTCCCAAGTTTGGAAAATTTAAAATCTCAAATATTGACATTAAATACTCAGATGCTCTCAAAAAATAAATAATAGATTTCTATTTCATTCCACTTTACTACATTTCTGCAAATCAGTGGTATTGCAGGTAACTTCCCTCACGTGAAAGGTAATGAGACTTCATGTATGCACGTTGTTGTGCCGAAACTGATTTGAGCAAGAGATGTCTTCAATACTTATGGTAAGGGTGGCTATTACATTTTAAATGCTTTGTATACCAACAAAGACTACACCAGCCTGAGGAATGAAGATGTGTGTAAGACACTGTAGTAATTCCATATTAACCCCTGCATATTTACTGTGTAATTTTTGTAACTTGAACAAGCACAGTTATTTTATCTGAAAATCTCTCCAGTTATTCTGTTTTGTGATCTACAAAGGAATAAGCACTTTCTGACTAGGGGGGTTTTGCACTTGTGTCTCACACAGGATCTGTACCATGTTAGTATGTCCATGAGCAGTGAGACAAACAGGAAAAAGCATCAGTGACAACCTTATTTTTAGGGAATCTTGCCAAGGGTATAGAGTGATTTCAATCATAACTTTCAATATCTGAAGCACAACAGGAGAAGCTATGCAATATACCAAAACACCTGGATATTGATCATGTCAAACACTTGAAAACCACTATGTTTTAACAATTCTCACCCATACAGCTAGTTAATTAGGTCAAGAGTTTACTCTATTTTCAAGTTAAGCAACTTCATAACTAGAGAAAAAGGTAGCTTTGGCTGCAGGTTATCTTAGTTCCTGTTGCTATTCTTGAAAAGATTTGGATCTGAAAGTTGAATGCTTATCAGGCAGATGAGTACAGGATGCAACATGGCCAGTTCAGCTTAGCTCCCAAAGTATCAAGACTGCATTTGTTCAGTGTTTTTCCTCTGACAGCTTGCAGCAGCAAAAGGCAAGCAGCAAGTTAATGTCATCCTCCCACAGCAGCAAATATTTTCAACAACTTTTGTTCTAATCTCAATGACAAAACCTCTTGGGAAGCTCTTTCCAACAGTAGGTGCACTGAAGTAGGGTGATTTTTTTTCTCCTCGGAGCCAACAATCAAAATACACAATATAAAAACGTTTGTCCAGATCTATTAAACATGTTATTAGTGTGTTACACCTGCACAAAGAATTAAAGGAAGGTGCTATTGTACTGTAAAAGAACTAGAGGGTAGCATTGTATAGTCTAGTGGAAGCAATCTTAACTAGAATGCTTCACATCTACTTATATAGCTTCAAAGAAATCCATTACAAGTCAATGATTTCCAAGATTTCCATGGCAACCTAATGAAAACAAACACAAGATACAACAGAAAATTATGCTCGGATGCATCAAAAGAATAGCACTAATTATAGAAGCAACACATCCTTGGAGGGAAATGTTAAACTTTATAAGGAATAAGCATCCGTCTAGCATGTCTTATAAATGCTACATTGTAAGGGGGAAATTCAACAGTCAAACCTGCAGATGTGTATCTCTGACAAGTAATTTAAGTAAAGCTCATTGTGGTCTCTGAAACGTTAAATGGATTCTCTTTGGGAATCTCTTAGGCTCCCAAATGTACTTACCTCCAGATGCAATATTCCACTGGTGTCTCCTGGAGAGAGTGCAATTTGAGTAAAAAGGGTTGTTTTTAGCACAATTCTTTTTATTTTTACCATCTGATCTCTTCCTTCCTTCATCTCTCTGAGGCTAGCTGTTCTTGCAGGAATAGGAGAAGGAATTGCAATAAACCAGGCTACTTTCTGGGGTAGCAATCCTATTTTACTTAGGTTTTTAAGCAGTTATACCCTGATATGTTACAGGAGAACTAGAGGGGTACCAGAAGGTGGAGTATGTCATTTTAATGCAGAGTGAACCAAGAAAGTACATGAGTTTACCAGAGAATTTGAATCCCAAGGACTGTGTCATTATATGTATCAGTATACTTCATGAAAGGATTGATATTAAAAACAGTTCCAAAGGGTGAAATATATTTTGGAACATTTGGAAGCAGGTAAAGACCTGCATCAAAAATTTTGAATCATCCCATTATTCATCGTAAAGGAAAGAAAAAAGTACAAAACTAAAGAAACTTTTGTCATAAGTGAATAAGGTATTGGTTTTTTCTGCCTTGCAGAGAGATGGACTAGAAAATTTTGAGGCCCCGCAAAGGTTATGATAACCAAGAGTCACTAACTTCATCTTTATCGCAGAACATATCTCATTACACAACAGTGGTTTAAATGCCAGTCTAATATGGATAGCTTTCAGGAATAACTCAGTCTCACATGGATATAGCAATTTCTTAATCTGTTCCTCTCCAGTATATGGCATTTTGATAGCATCTGAGAAACAAGCTGGATCAGCAAACTATGTCAGATTAACAGCATGCATTAGAGTTAGAATGAAGTTCAGAATATTAAACCCCTATTCATAGCATCTTCCTTGTCATAAATTAGTAAATAATAAATAGATTAAAAAGTCAATGCACTTTTGCTCACAAGTAAGGTTTTAAGGCAACTCATACAGACTCGGATGAATTGTCGCAATTTCTGTGCCAAACCAGAAACATTATTTATTCTTGTAGCTAACATGCAAAACACATTTATGATAAATTTTTTGGAAAACATATGTGTTGATGTTTTCTGTGCTTTCTATATGCCCAGCGTCAGTTTAAACAGGTAAAATGATAAACTGCTCATTGCTATTCCAAAGCTCTTCTGTGAAGTATATACAGGAAATAAGATCTGTAATTCAAGAAGCAAGACACACGTTAATTCTTGTACAATAGAGAAATCAATATTAAAATCAGGACTGCACTGCTTCTGAGGCTGTACTCCAGTGATAACAAAATATTGACTTACTATTCTCAGCCCGGAGCAAAAAACTAAGAGAACATTTGAATTTTAATTAATACACATGTAACGTAGTTGCAGTTTACAGTCACTGACCCCCTAAGAATGCATAAAGTTATGCCATACGTTGACCTTTATTCAGACTTTGAGGGAATATTAAATTGAGTTGCAAGCTTGCTAGGGCCAGGACCCTGCCTTACTGTCTGCCTATAAAATGTCTGGCATGCCTGTGGCACCATATAAATAATCATATCAGTGCCACAGTAAATGAAGAGGATCAAAAAAACAACCAAACACACCCCTCCTCTAATAAATCAAATCCAATTTGTTATCAGATTTTTTTAATAGTTTAGCTGCTAACTCTCTCTGAGCCTCTACTGCTACTTTTATCCAACTGAGTTTCAAGTTTTACTAATCTATATAAAGAAAGGGTGTACTGTTGGTGCTTATAGACAGCTTGCTTCCATTATCCATCAAAGGGTATGAACCAAAGAACATCTCATTGGTCTTTTTCAGTGACAGACAAATGCTCTGGGCCATGTTTACAACCACAAAATTTACATGCACAAAACTGTAGACCAAAATGCTAAAGCTGTAGTACTTCAAGCTTCTGATCACACAATGGGATTACAGTTGTTTCTGAAGATACTGGTGTTGGTATCACACAGTTTCATAAATACATGACACTGCATAATCCTGTATGTGCTACAAAGGCATTAATCAAAATTCTTTTTTTTAATTATTTTTATTTCTATCTGTCCTAAGTCACACCTAGTCAAAGAAAATTACAAATATAGGCCCAAGTCACTAAAACCTAGCACTACAGCAGATTTCTGTGTGCTACAGTAGCAACTACAATTTGTCCATAAAATAAAAATACTGTCGTGGTTTAACCCCAGCCAGCAACTAAGCATCACGCAGCTGCTCACTCACTTCCCCCCGGCCGCCCAGTGAGGTGGGGGAGAGAATCAGGAAAAGAAGTAAAACTCGTGGGTTGAGGTAAGAACGGTTCAATAGAACAGAAAAGAAGAAACTAATAATGATAACACTAATAAAATGACAATACTACTAATAAAAGGATTAGAATATACAAGTGATGCACAATGCAATTGCTCACCACCCGCCAACTGATGATCCCCCCAACCCCCACTCCCCCCAGTTTATATACTGGATGTGACGTCACATGGCATGGAATACCCCTTTGGCCGGTTTGGGTCAGGTGCCCTCGCTGTGTCCCCTCCCAGCTTCTTGTGCCCCTCCAGCCTTCTTGCTGGCTGAGCATGAGAAGCTGAAAAATCCTTGACTTAGTCTAAACACTACTTAGCAACAACTGAAAGCATCAGTGTGTTATCAACATTCTTGTCATACTGAACTCAAAAACATAGCACTATACCAGCTACTAGGAAGACGATTAACTCTATACCAGCTGAAATCAGGACAATAACAAACCCATTTACTGCTAAGAATAAGCCAAGTAAGATGAATAACAAACTTGTACGAATCACGATTTGATTGCAGTTACGTTAATAGTAGAGAAAAAAAAAGGATAAAAATTCTTTGAGTGTATTATTCACCACATATTATTCACTCAGTTTCACTTAATCATCCAGCCTCTGTAGGTGACCGAGGCAACCCTTCAAACCTTTGATTTATTTTTGGTCTCATTTAGAAGCTGTCATACAGTTGCAATGCATTAGTTCCAAACAGCAACAATTCCAGAAATGCACAGAACAGAACTGATCGATTCAGTTACTCTCTACTGGAAAAAGAAAATACCCTAAAATCTGTGAAATGTTTGAAACATGAAAGATTGAATACGCCAGAAATAAATTAAATTCAGATTGAATTTTTTTAAATATTCCTACTGTTCTAGCTCTCCAGTTCTTTTCTGATTCCCTGTGTTTAGGCTTGCTAGGCATGAATGAGAATTCTTAAAATGCAATAAAATTTTAGTTCACTGAATAAAGAGATGTTTTTGCCCTTCAGTGCTAAGGCTCTGCCCAAAATTTTCCTCAAATGCAATAGCAACCCCCTTACTATAATATGTACCATTTTTTCAGTTTCTTCTCCCCTCTAAAATCTCCACAACCTAGTACCTATCTTTTGTGGTACGCTCATGTTGTGGTTTAACCCCAGCAGGCAACTAAGCACTACCCAGCCGCTCACTCACCCCCCCCCCCCCAGGTGGGGTGGGGGAGAGAATGAGAAGAGTAAAAGTGCGAAAACTCTTGGGCTGAGATAAAGACAGTTTAGTAAGTAAAGCAAAAGCCATGCACACAAGCAAAGCTAAACAAGGAATTCATTCACCACTTCCTGATACCGAAAAGCCGGTTGAAGAAACTCTCTAAGACTCGTTTTGGAGTTTTAGAAAGCAGGCATTCTTTATTGCAGCACTGGATGCACGGGGGATAGTTCCACCTAGCGTGCATACCACAGCTTTAGCACTAACAGGTTATATAGAATAACTAATTGCATATTAATCAGATTAGTATACATATACATAAAAATGATTGCAACTGATTATCTTAGTACTGCCTACATCCGATCATGCGCAATGAAGGATCCATTTGAGTCGAAGGGCTGCTTTTGCGACCACCGACCCATTTGAAGTTCTTGTTGGCTGTCCTTGAAGTCTTTATTCTTGTCCTTGTTCTTTGATCTTGAAGCTTAACGCAGCTTCAGTCACATGTGGTCAGTTTCAACATTGTTCTCATCTAGCATACAGAAACATCTAGTCATAAGAGCAAAGAACTGCAAAACTTATGAGTAACTACCTCTACTAGTTAATTGCTTGGCTATACTTTTGTCTATTGTTTCAGTCATAGTGTTAGTACAAGATTTCTAATAATTATTTATCAAATCTCACTTTTACAGTCACCTAGCAGCAAACCAGTTTCCACAGCTGGTACAAAATATTAAAACCATCAAAATATTTAGACATACCATACAGAATGTATGGACATATGCTATGATTCCCATCAGCAGGCAGGTGTTCAGCCATCTCCAGGAAAGCAGGACTCCATCACGTGTAACGGTTACTTGGGAAAACAAATGCTGTAATTCTGAATGTCCCCCTCTTCCTTCTTCTTCCCCCAGCTTTATATGCTGAGCATGATGTCATATGGCCTGGAATATCCCTTTGGTCAGTTGGGGTCAGCTGTCCCAGCTGTGCCCCCTCCCAACTCCTTGTGCACCCCCAGCCTACTCGCTGGTGGGGTGGTATGAGGAGCAGAAGAGGCCTTGTCTCTGGGTAAGCACTGCTTGGCAATAACAAAAACATCTCTGTATTGTCAACACTGTTTTCAGCACAAATCTAAAACATAGACCCATACTAGCTACTGTGAAGAACATTAACTCTACCCCAGCCAAAACCAGCACGACTCATTAGATGGAATCACAGACCTGACCCAAGTCATTTAAGAAATGTAGAGGGTCAGGGTGTACCAACTGGGGTCTGAGAAGCCAGGCTACTAGGTGCAAATTTGCTCAAGCAACAAGGTCAGCAAATTTGGTTCTTTGTTTTTCTGGGCTTTTTTTGCTTGGGGATTTTATCTTTGAAAAGTTTTATCTGAGTTCCAGCCTTTGTCTTTTCCTCTGAGATTCTATACAGGCTGTACCCCAATTGAAGTAATTCCAGAAATCTCAGTCAAATACTCAACAGGCATGTAAAGATTATATGGATGTGCAAGTGCAGATCTGTTCCCTAGGCTTCGGCTCTTGTGCAGTGGCTCTAATACATCTGGGAAACTATGAACAAATTGCACATGTATCACACAGATGGCTTACACATGGGCTATAACCCTGGTGTATTTGGAATGGAGCAGATAATGCATTAGCACATTGAAATTCAGTAGAGAAACATGTAAAATATCAATTCCATTCCTTCTTTTCCCTCAGTAAATTAAACTCATGTATTCAGTTTCCAGGAAAATACCTTTACCCTGTATTCTTGTATTGGAAAGGAGGGCAGAGAGCAACCCTTTCATCTAGTATGCTAGCTTTCTTAATTGTCCTTTTCTAATGTATTATGTGCAGGATATAGAGCTGCAGAGAGATGAAGCTTGCCTAAAATGGGTATCCTTCCCCAAAAGACAGTGGAATAATACCATTAATGTAAGGGCATGAAATCTATACCCAAGGAAAAGGGGTTTACCTTTAAACAGAAGGCTGAAACTGGCACCCTGCACAGTCCCCAGCTGGAACTGTTTCATGCTGTGTAATTTACTCCATCACTCACTTCAGTGAGTAGGATATTCACTTGAGAAGCAAGTTACAAGTACAAGTTACAGGGAATTCTAGTTTACATTCCCTGTGAACATTTGTGCTACAGAACAAACCAGTGTCAGCTAGAGAAATTTATGATGGCTGGAGGAGAGTAGCTGGAATGTCAGCCACCAGGGGAGCCAGGGGAGCACCCTCAGGAGGGTGTGGGAGAAGAGGCTGGTTTAAAACCCGTCGGGCAGAGGGTGGAAACTAGTTTCACTTCCAGGGCTGGATGCCAGAGGGCAATCCCAAAGCAATGGGGAGAGGCCACAGGCCTTTTTGTCTCTTTCTGGAGCATTAGATTTCAGCAGGAGGAAAGGGAACGGAAAATAATAAGGGTTTCCCCCCCCTAAAGTCTAAAATTACTCTTTTCTACACAGAAGAAAAATTTTTCAGGCCCTCAGGGAATTGAGGAGGAGAGGTAAATTCTACTTGTATTAAACTGTGCTGGAATTATTTTTCCAATGTCTGAGTTCAGCTGCCACCGAATGGCTTATTCGCCTAGTCCTGGGGTTTCCTGACTTAGGGCTGAAGAAACTGTGAAAATAGATACATAAAATTTAGTTCAGCAGCATGGAATATTGCAGCTTTGACTTCTTTTATGGCCTAGCCCCAACTGTTTCACAACAGCTACTGGTATTTGATGAGAACAGAACATACAACTAACTAAATAACGAAAAAGGGTGTAAAATCTGACAAACTGTAAGCTATAGTTATTAGTACGACAAACAGAGCTATAAAGTAGTGGGAGACCAAATGCAATAAACCAAAAAGCTGTTCTTATTGGTGCTGAATGTGACATGCATAAGGTCCCTGAGGAAGTTGTGTATGTTTCTAAAAATCTCAAATTAGCGACTGTAAGTATTGAAAATCACCTTCTGTGAACCACCCTCATCCGGCTGTGCAGAAAGGGGATTAAAATAACTTCTATTATTCATGAAAGAGGCCAGCATTGCTGGTAAGGTAAAGGCAGACACCTGGTAACTCAGCCCAGTCCTACTGCCTCAAACCAGGAATCTGATTCACTGGCAAACTTTCTGTCCTTATTTATGCCAGTTCAAACTTGTATAAGTAATTTTACACTCAGTTTGTATCATCATCAATAACTAAACAAATTTTCCCCATGACAAATCTCACATGCATCAGCTCATTATGTGATGCATCAAAAAAAAGAAAAAATACAAGTAAGTGAAATGTTTTTACATGCTGGTCAGAAAGAGCTCACTTCAGAGGTGAATTTCATGCCACTTCAGACAAGGAGAAAGTAAATTGTGGTTGGCAAACCACATGTTGGCCTAGCCAAGCCCCTTTTGAAGCTTGACCATCTGCAGCCAGCATGGAGATCTGGAGCAAAGCACATTTTAGAACATGGAAAAAAGCCCATAACGCATCAAGTAGACAGCCTGGCCCATAACGTGCTTACTTTAAATTAATTTTTTAGTAAGTAGCATGTGTGATTTTGACAGTAGAATTTTGCCCATATGGTTTAACATTTGGGTGTCTCTAAAGCAGCTTGGAAAGTTTAAACTATTTGCTAATACTTCAGCAACTTTCTCCCTCTCACTGGACCTTTATTTTTGAAATGTAAAATTTAAGAAGTTCCACATTTAGTCAATTTGGGAAGATGCATGACACTTGGTTTCCAGATATGGAAACGTATCTGAAAAAATATGACTGCTGTAACAATGTGATTTCATGTCATTTCAATTGTTTCTTAACAAAGAAAATATCTTTTTTTTGGGGGGGAGCCGAGAAAGAGTCTAAAAGGAAACTCATCCTTCTGACCCCAGTATCTATGAATTTTTGCCCTTTTCAATTTTTGGGTGGTTCAGATGGGAAATATCCCCAACTGGACCTACCACAGTAAATTTTCTAAAACTGTTAAGTTAAAACCAAGCCTGCTACACCCATTTTTATTCTGTAATGTTGTGCCTATAGGGACACTGGCACACAATTTTATCTGCAACATTATTTTTCTGGCATTTGTGACAAACTATAAACTACAGGACTGAATTTTTAAATTGAGTCTTTTCTCATTATGAATCAAGTGAAAGTAGGATTCTGCTATTGTAAACTAGCAGCAAACTTGCTCTTAAACCATATTTCTAGTGGCTCTCATTTTGTTGCAAACGTAAATTCAAAGAGATATATGTTTCCATCATCCCAATGCTACCACTGAATTAAAATATCAGCAATATCCATGAATTAAATGGGCCTCATCAACACGTTTTACAGCAGTTGAGATGTCATTTTATATTTTTGTTTACAAACAGCAATAAATATACTCATGTGTATTGATCTTTATTATCATTAAGATTTATCAAGCAGCACTTATGCTCCTGGCCTTGCACAAAAGTAAAAAAAAAAAAACCAACAAAAAACAACCAACCAAAAACCCATGAATCCTCCACATGCAGTTTCTACAATACCACCAATATATTTAAGATGTTGGAGTCCTGCATTTTTGCAAGGCATGTATCCAACTATGAATTCTTAGATGGGCATGAGTATGTCTGAGAACAAATTCAGCATTAAGGTACCACAGTATTGCTAGTGCCAAAGCTCCTGAAAGATACTATCTACCCAGCTACATGTATACACCTTTAAAGATTAGACATCAGACTACTGTAAAATGGCCTATCCTTAGGCAGGAGCAAGAAAATAAGGTTGCCCTTTACTCTTCTGTGGCTAGAAAGAAATAACAGAGAGAATTTGAAGGACTCAGTTCTAAGCTAGGACATGCTTAGACCATAGGTCTCTTTTCTGAAGGAAATTGGGACCAAGCGTCAGTGAACGCATCCCAGGAGGGAGATGCTCACTGAATGTTACAACACACAGTACTGACTTGTTACCTCAGAGCTGCATCAAATCGATGAGACAGCACACAAGCTGGACCTGAAGTAGAGGTTGTATAAGAACTGTCTGTGCAGGTACGTGTTCTTCAGAAGAGATGATAGAAGCAAGGCAGATTCAGGATTACTGTAGTACTTTCGAGAAACAAAATAGATTCTCTACCTAAAGATTAAAAGAAGAGCCAAGAAGCAGCCCAAATTGGAATGTAAACACATAGTCTGTTACTATATTTTATTTTTAATTCCTGTGGAACTTACTGATACCCACCTAGAAGTCTGGGAGCATTAAATTGAAGATCTATCTACATGTAAGAAAACTAAAGCCTTCACTCATCACCTGTCATCTGGATGAAGTTACACCTCAGAAAAGCAGTGGTTTTCAATAAGGCAAAGCTTTGGCTGAAGTTTGTTTTCCCAGATGTAGTGTAATCCTACTAATTTTAATGAGGCATGACATTCAAGTAACTAGAGGCAGAGTCTCATCATTAATTTCCGATTAGAACCACTTTATTCTTACTTTTAAGTATTTTATGTGGTGTTTCCTGTCCAAAACATTATACCAGCCCAAATTAAATTGGTTCAAGATTAATTTAGTTGAAGCGGTGCAAAACTCCTGTGTAGACATTCTTAAATTGTTTTAAACCTGAAACATCAACCTAGGTTAAATTGATTCCTCACAAGATTAAGCAAAATCAATATATCATCCATTTTTAACCTGTTTAAGACTATCCACTAAGTAAATTAGTTTTAAAAACCTAATAATTTAA
This sequence comes from Harpia harpyja, assembly GCF_026419915.1. Taxonomy (NCBI): domain Eukaryota; kingdom Metazoa; phylum Chordata; class Aves; order Accipitriformes; family Accipitridae; genus Harpia; species Harpia harpyja. The sequence continues at coordinate 33,015,005 of NC_068947.1, forward strand.
CAACATGTGCTGAGACTAGCGTTTATCATAATGATCACTATTGTCTTCTTGTTTCCTGGTAGTTGCCTGTGTGTCACCCCATGTCCATCTGCCACATTTCTTGTACGAACTGCCATCTCCTTTGAAACTTGTAACTCGGATCTTGTACACAATCTGGCATAATGGGGGTTCTGTCATTGAGAGGAACTCCCAGGTACAATCACGGTAATTGTAACATTAAAACAGTGCAAGTCTGGTTGCAAGTGTGGCCTTACTTTAAAACTACAGTCCTAAATACTGGATTTCCTGCATTTCACATTTTCTGTGCAGAAACATTAAACTTTCTTTCTACATTAAAAAAGGCCTGTTTAGACCAAAGAACATTTTGAATTGGTGGGAAGAGTAAAGTAAATTGCAATCTTCTTGTCAGGGTTTTTAAATTGCTGTCTCTAAACTACAAATCCATATATGGTGAAATTAAAAAGAAAAAAAAAAAGCGTGACAAGAATCAACATGAAGACTTAAGCTCCTAATGGATTAAAACAAATTACAAAAATAGGAGAAGCAAAAGTATCACCATTACCAAGTGCCTTATGTCCAGAGACAGTAAAATTACAAGTAACTAGCTGATTTGCAACTTCAAACAGAACAACATTTTCCCAAATAGGTGCAAGAAAGCATACTGTTTCTTTTAGTTGATTCTCAAGGTCTCATTCCTTGGCAAGTGAAAAACCACACCAGACAGCATGAACTGTGAAAAGGAATCATGTGAGTTTAACAGCTCCACTAAAGAAATATAAAATTGCTTTCTGGTTGCCACATTGTAGGTAATACATGGCACAAGCTTGAGAGGGGGAAAAAAATAATTAAATTCTTATGATAAAATCTAAATTTGATTTTACTATGGAATAAGCTGTGATTCAATTGCTCTACTCTTTAAAATACCACTGTAAGCAATGAGTTGTATCTTATTTATTTCATATTTTTGCAATCAAGAAGCGTTTTGAAGATATGCACCAGTAATTTTCAATATTGAATTAAGAAGCTCTTGTCTTTGATAGCCACATAATATGTGAAGGATACTGAATCCTTTTACAAGATTTATTCCAGTAAAACTTATCAGTCACCAAGAAATTCATACCATCAAAGATTTCTTTCGTGTTAAGATTTAAAGGCAACCAGCAACTTAAGGAAAAATGGCAGGACAGAAAAATATTAAACTACCATTTGAAATAGAAAGGTAGCAGGAAATGTTTTAGCAACTTGGTAAATGATGAGAAGAAGAGGAAAGCAGAATTTCCCAGTTAGGCAAATCTGTACTTCTTGTAAACATTATACAGACATTGCATTAAGATGTCTCCTGTCATAGCACAGAATGATTGATAACAGTTATTCAGGGTCCAGACAGCAATAGTATAGAGCAAAAAACATGGAGGGCGGGGGACGGGCAGAGGGCAGAAATCCTTTTAGATTGACCTTTAACTGATAAATTGATGATGTCCTCATTAGCAGCAACCCTGCTGCTTGCCCTCAATAAAAGATAATGTCCTGCTGTTAACACTATTCCCGTTTCTGTGATTTAACGCTACTATTACAGTGCAGATTCTATTTAAATGGATTAAGGTTTAAATTAAGATAAAATATTGTTGGGTCTGCAGTGTTTGTCTCTGAATCAAGCAGTGCGCTTTCATTGCCTGTGACTGGAAATGGGCAAGCTACAGGGGCATTTATCAGATGACATTAGCACCAAGGTTTTCACAAGGTAGTACCTATACAATACCCAATTTGTTTAGTATGCGCTCAGTAATATTTCACAGGCAGTTAGTCTGCTTATGATAAACTTTTTAATGCATAGTTACCTACAGTATCATCTTCCCTGAGGAAAAAACCTTTACTAGAATTCCAGTTTAGAATTCCAATTAGTATGCAATATTTGTGGGGTTCACAATGTAGCGAGATAACGAATCAGATTAACTGTTACATGCGACGGATGCACCATGCAATTTCACGTTTTGCATGGTTATCAGTGCCATCTACAATGCTAAAAATACAGAAGGAGTTATCATTACCTATCTATGACTTGATTTAGCAATGCTTTTCTTGGTTTCTGAAGAATCATTTTAAACAAAGAAGCCTAAGTCTTTCAGTTTGATCTCCAGATGTACTTACCTTTCAACACTGTATCCTGGGAGTCAATTTATATTTTCAAGATAAATGACAAAAGTTCTACAGAACAAATGTTTAGTGATCTCTCTCATTAAACGTAATTATAGAGTTATTTTAATTATTTAAATACAAGCTGACCCAGCTTCTAGGATCCTGTATTAACAGTATCTCTTAACATTCAGAAATTCTCTACATTAGTTTAAGTCTTCTAATACTGAAATAACGTAGAAACTATCAGTACAGAACAGAAAGCATTATTGTCACAGGAAACAGCAGCATGATTTTAAAAATCCAGTCTTCTATTTTTTCAATGCTCTTTGCTGTTTTCACTGGTTTATATGATCTACCACACAATCTACTACTCAGCTTTGATCACATGCACACCAACTAACTTGATGGATATAATCTCTTTCCACAAGACCTATGGTAAATATGGTTTAGAAGTTGAAACCCTCCCAACGGCAACCTTCCATCGCAGTGGCGTTTTTGAATATAAAAATCTGTTTCTAATTCAAGAAAATAAATATAAATTATTTTTGTTTTCAGCTAGGTGAAAGCAAGTGGACATTGTCCAGATCTCATGAAGACACAGTAGTATGGTCCCTGTGGGCACTAATCATCAGTGTGATCCTTTGTTGCTGCTGGGACCACCTGTGGAAATCACACCAGAGGCAGGTTTCCCCCTCGCCCTGCCCCACTCACTGGGTGGGGTGGGAGGTGGGAGCCAGGGGAGGGGGCTGGAGCAGCACAGCTCCAGCATCTTCCATCCTTAGAGCAGGGCTGCATGCAGGCACCAGCACACCCCTGCTCATGACCATACAGTGCTGACAGAGACCAGGCCAGCCACCCCCAGGCTTGGGTTGTGCGTGGGCTCCTCAGGTCCTGAGTCTCTCCAAATGGGGGACTCTCATTCCCCTCGGCTTTCTGCACGTACTGGAGGAAAGAGCAAGTGATTTCCACTCTGTGCCCAGGCTTGTTTTCTATAGCTTTATCAGCCCTCAGTCCCTCTGGTAATTAGCTCTCACATGTGCCCTTTCTCTTTCACTATGCTAAACAGGGCTTTAATCAAAAGGTTTGCTGTTTCATCCTGGATTCTTTTCAGGGAAAAAAAAAAAAAAATATTCACACACACAATTGCAAGAAGCAGCTGTCACTCTAGAGAGGTATGCAAGCAACATAAGGAGTGACTTGAATAACAATATCCAAAAGACTTGAATAATGTGCAATTATTCAAAGCAAACTTACAAATGGAAGTGATTTCATTTGAAAAATTCGGGGGGGTTACCTCTTACTGTAAATTAGTTTAAATAGTATCTGTGCTTTCTTCTAGTGGTTTGTATCTGACAGTAGAAAAGATTCCATGTCTGTTATCCTGGCAAAAAGCAGAGCTTGGATATGCTAGAATCACTTTGACAAGATTTTACAGGCTTCATAAACCCCATATCCAAAGTTTCTGAAACTTTGTTAAACTCCATTTTGCCGCTTTCTCAGGAGTGTCATATCCACATTAAATGGTCCAGTACTGCTACTAGAAGTGGAATAACTTTGTCAGGAGAAATGGCAACAACCTGTCCTTTGGTGCTGAAAACCTGAAACTCAGAATCTGCAAAACTTTAATTATCCAAAGTTATCATTAAATAGTCCTGGTTTAGTTTTGCAGTTGTTTTTATGAACTTTAAGTACACTTAGATGGGGACAGAATTATGTAAAATACTTTATTTTCATGTAATTCCATAGAAATGAGATTTTTAAAAAAATACTTCATGCTGATCACAGCTCTTAAAACTGCATATTCCATGTCATGTGTGTTCACGTTTAAAAAGACAAAAATATTTCTACTCAACATGCAGAACTTTGACTAACATATACCTTATTTTCCTTAAAATGCCTATTGTTTATATGTATAATTTTTTTGAAAAAAAATTTAAAATAAAGATGATTGTTTAATAAGCTATCCTTCGAAAAGATAATTCAGTGGATTATAAATGTACCTACAATTATTCAGTTATATACACGTGATTTCTTTCACACTATTTAACAGTAGGAGGTTATTTTGTAATTTTATGAACTTAGCAGGAATGAGAAAAAAATCTCTTTAATAATGTAGTTACTACCTCTGTCCTATTTCTGTAGGTATCCTTGTTATTTTTGTTCACAAAAAAACCCCTTAATATTTTGAAGTTACATCTTTATAGGAGCAACAGAACTGCATGGACAGAAGAACTGAAATGGAATATAAATGTCAAATACTATTACAAGTTAGAAATATAAAAGGTTGTGTAAAACAACTTTTCAGTGTTAACGTGAAGCCCAAGAGATATTTTAGGGTTGGTTTTTTTGTTTAAAGTTGATGAATATTGTCATTAGTGATAATTTTGGAATACTGCATTGAAAAATAACTAGTCTCCATTAAATTAATATTAATTTGTATCACTAGTCTTTTCAGGAAACATTACCGAGTTCAGCATGTGTTAGGGGGAATTAAAGAATATCTAAGCTGTTTTTATGATCATCAGAGCATGCCTTACATTAGATGTACCTCCTGGCTCTACAGAAATCACTGGCAAAACTCCCACCAACTCCAGTTGTGTTCATACCGTACAGTGCTTTATTTCCCTTACTGTTCTGATGTTGGCAGTCTCTCACTGAAAGTGTTACTCTTGTCCTTTCAAGCAGAGCTGGATGTAATCAGGATTTTCCTTAATATTTTGGTATTATTTTTTAACCCCATCAGCATGGGATGGGTTTCCAGTCTGTGGTTCACAATGTCATCTACCCACACTGAAACTCTAGAAGGCTTTTATCAGCACTTGAGTGTGATGCAGAATTATGGGTTGGGAGCATAGCATCAGAGCTACTAAAGGTCTTCAGATACTGTGATGCACTTTTTGTCAGGTATTTCACTGTTTTATGTTGTAAAGCAACAACATCCTCTACCAAGAACCCCACCGGATCATACCAGAAACCATGTAGCCATACATATATTTCTACCAGATTTGAAAATCCACGCTTCTAGTAAGGTGGGGTGATGCTGTATTAGCTTCGGGACATTACTCATTCATCAGCCCCAAGGCAGTGCCATCGTGGCAATGTCTTCAAGAAGACCTGTGGGCAGAGGAAGTGCAACGCCGCAAAACCATTCTTGCTCAGTTAAGGAGCTAATGTGCTGACAGCTGAAAAGAGAAGAGATGATCCAGTCACCATCTCTAGGAAAGGCAAAATTTTACAGGATTTGCTACAGGACAAGGAGCAGGCAGAAGTAGCTTACCTACATTTAGAGGGCTTTGTGGGGATGGAGGGGTTGGGATGTGGCAACATGCAAAAAAGGACAAACTTGTATCTCTGTGTCCATGTAAATTAAATATGCAAGAGCGAGGGAAGACAGGAAGATATATGACTTTTCAGTTCTTATACCTACATTCTGTGAAGATATTGTCCAGGAGCTCTTTGGCTTAAATATCAAACATACAGATGACAATAGCTCCCCTTTAAAATATTTTGGAGAAGAGCTCAAGAGGAATAAGAAGTTAAAATAACTTCTCAAACATCACAAAGCCGAATCTCCTGACAAAGAATGAAATTGCTCAAGTTTATAAGCCAATCCGTTTCTTAACAATAGTGTCAGATAATTTGGAGACTGAGAGCACACTGCTACGTTACAGAAAAGTAGCAAGATAAGGCAAACACGTTCTTACTGACATCCAGCAGCATGCGCCCAAATCATTACTGCATGCCCTTTGCACTGCCTGCAGACAGAATAAAACAGAAGAACACTGCAAAGCCATCTCAACAGAGAAAAACTTCACCCACACCCCCAAAATAGATCTCTTGGATCTCTTTTTCTCCCTGTTCAGATTTTTGTCCTGTTACAAACCACTTTGCCAATAAAAGGCCATATAACTACTATCTTAACTTCAACAAACCATGTTGATTACAGTGAGTAAAGAGTTAATCATAGATGTTTTCAGGCAATCAATCTCATTTTAGACCACAGGTTGGGGTTTTGGTTTTTTTTTTTTGTCTCCAAGTATTTGTTGCCAATAATGCAAAGGGAGTTGTGTGGCTTGGTTTTGTTGGGGTTTTGTTTCTTTTCACCTTCCTCTGCAAATAAGTGTCTTGAATCCTTTCTGGATTGCTCCAGTGGCATTAGTCATCTAATTCAGCTGTAGCACTTGAACTTCTAGTATGATGAATCCTTAAAAAACCCAACTTCATGCATATGCATGTATTTTGTATACAATACGTGGAAAACCAGCGGTATAATAATGCTGAAAAACAGGAATCAGTAGTTTATTCTTTGGACACAGAGTTCCACCTTCTAGTGAAAAAAAAATCACCTTATCTTTAGTTTTGGGGGTTTTGTTTTGCTTTTTTGTTTTGTTTTTTAAAACCACCAAAAAAAATGTCCTCAACTTGAGCAGGATCATGAGAGAGACATAGGGTCTTCTGAGAGGTAGTGTTACACAGGTGCAAGTAGGAGCTGAACAAGAAAGAGCAAGCATTTTTGGAGATGTAAAGGCGTTTGATTCTTTCTTTCAAGTTAGTCTTGAAGGTTTAATTCTGATACTGCATGAAGTGTTTCAAAGGTCACAACACTAAAAGCAAAACCAACAATCCATACGCAGCTTTTTCCTAATGCAGCAAAAGTCTCACCTATGATTCACACAGGCTTGTGAACACTTATGGAAAACCCCATGCCTCGTATATGAACACCTCCTGAGGGAAAATTAGTCATTTCACACAGCACTAATGATAGCTTGCCGGTGTTAAATTAATGGCATCCTTGGGGAAAAAGGTAATAACATTTTTTCTGATTAACCTAACTGGCTGCAGGACTCTGCTGTAGTTCTGTTCAAATTCATCAGCAAAACCATTTTTTGTACAGTGCCTTGAGTTGGAAATTTTGATTCTCAGAGCTGAGAGGGCAAATGGCAGTTTCTGGTGTTCTGCTGGTTTCTGTAATTACCTGTGATCACAAACTACATTTATTCTCATAAGATTTAGCTAAGATGTAAAATCCAATGATATTCCATAAATCCTCACAATAACTTTTTCCATCAATGAATCATTCACTTGGCCTTTTTAAGTCAATCATTCATCTCCAGTAGGAAAGACACTGTAGAAACCAAAGCTGAATTAGGAAACTGAAACATAAAGCAGTATGCGCAGGTTAGAACAATGCAGTTCTCCAGATAAAGACTTTATATGCTTATTCATTTAATATGCACTGCCTTACTGGCTACAGAGCATAACTTTACTTTGCCTCAAAAGATTTTGAGAGTCCTATAAGAAGAAACTGAATAAAAAAGAAAATCAGAGTGTGAACATTTTCTTTCAGAAAACTTTCTTCATTATACAGTAATAAGCTATTTATTGTGCACACTCTTTGAAAGGAGTAGGAAAAATATTCCTAAGGAATTCTGTGCAATATGATGCCAAAATTCAGTGGAAATGAAAGGAGAATATGCTACCAAAAAAGCCTAGGTTTTCAGAATACGGTAAGGACACATTTGTTCATTCTTGCGCTAAAGCATCTCTGTAGTACAGTTCTTTAACACTATGAACTAAATTTTGCATTGACTTATCAAGTGCTGTAATCTCTTAACTATAACATTCTGAAATTGTTGCATCACATGTTATCAAGAAACAGCAATGCTACCTTCCAGAAAAGAGAAGTGAAGATGAATCTTACAGCAAGGGTTAAATCCTGCTCATTTTTCTCCTGAGGACAGAGCCTCTGGGCCGCATCCTGATTCTTTTAGTTTGTGCTTGAGACTTCTTTAAGACTTTGCATATGCAAAGGTGAAATTAGAAGCCTCAGCAGTCAGCCCACTATATTTCAGTAATTGCTGTGATGGAACTAAGATGAGCAATGCTTAGTCTTCACTTGAAAGTTGAGGGGAAATTTACTTCCGTGAAATGCAGCACCACTGCCCAGGCTGGAACTTGTTGATAAGAGTCTCATGATGGTAAGAGTATCAGCTTTGTAGAGCAACATCAACTGTGGGAACAGAAATTAAACTAGAATGCTAATGCAAACTAACTCTGGAGAGGTGTACAAATTTAATTTTTTTATTAAGCTAATTCTCTACTAAAGCACCTTGCATTTTTCTTGGTAAGTCAATACAAGTCACTTCACATCCTATTACCCATGAGAACTTCAGAGAACTCCATTTAAAATTCATGGGAGACTACTATCTAATGATTCATTTCATTAATAACTCGTCTCCCTGGTTTCTAGGCCACAAATGCTCCAGACCCTGAAAGCTTATCCCTGTTGTTTGTAAGAACATTTTAATTGCCTCATTTTTGCAAACGTGGAAGGCTGGATTAGTCAATGAAATTCATGACAATAGTGGCAGAGAAAGCATTAAGCATATTCAAAGAGAATCCGCATGTACTGACAATACAGGATTGCTCCTGCAGCCATTGACAGGAAAGCAACCTCTATTTTAAACTATCATTTCACTTTTAAAATATATAGTAAGAAAGTTAGCAACAAAGATTTTACAGCTACTACTGTAAGAAAATGAGAACTGATAACTATTTAAAGCATGACAGAAAAAGAGGCTAGAGACAAAACCAACAAAACCAACAAAACCTTAACCATGAATTCTCAAAAGAACTTTTATTTCCTCTTTGTTATGTACTTCTAAAAGCAGAGCTTATGGTTAGCATGGAGACTATCTCAATTAATACCCAGTTCCTGATATACTTAAGACTGTTCCAAGTCACACCTTTCCATGTAAGAAGTTGATAGATCACAGTCACTGCACATACTTAATACCTTCAACAAGAAAGCCCCAAGTGCTTAACAGTGGGTCCTCCTGCCGACAGTCTCAGGAGGACCCCATGAAACACACTGTGTTCTTCAGACCCCCTCTGCAGGGAGTTCTGCATGTGGCCGCAGGAGTGACTCCTAACTGCAGAACTGGTTGGGGTTTGCAAGTACTTCCCACATGGCTCAGGCCAAGGTAAGGACATCCTTTTACTGGTGAATGTTTTAATTAACAAGTCAGACTTAACTACATGTTTAAAAACAGAATTACCACTAAAACTTGGCTTAGTGGAACATCTCCCATGTACATAGTCATTTCTATATGGAAGGTAGTTCTCCTGCTTTCTCTACCAGGAGGGACAGCACTCATTCAGTCTCAGTTTTTAAAAAAAACAGAGGTACAGAAAGCAAAGTTCAGTCATATTACTTCTGAGACAAGCTCATATCTGAGTTTCCACTGGAAGCCGGACACAGAATTGCTTTCTTTCCCCACTTAGTGGGACCCAAATCTCATGAGCTCATCTAGAGACTGCACATTTAGTATTTGTTAAGTCACAGTTTGCCAAGCTGCCAGAAGAACAGACAGATCTACCAGTGGCACCCAATGGAAATTTGGACACTGGCAAGGAGCCGCTCAGAGGTGGTATACCAAACATCCCTTCTATCCTTGTATTCATCTTAAAGAGGTGACAAGATCCATTTGAGGATACGGATAGCTTTATTGTCTTAGAAATTGAGTGAATAAGCAATGCTGTAAACTTTTCAAGTGGATGTTGTCTCAGGACGATGACTCCCAGGTCAGGATTAAGGTGAAACTACACCAGGGATCCTTTAACTCACAAAACTCAACTTTTACTTGCTCGCAACAAGAATTGGCATGCTCACCACCAAAACTAGTACGCTCACAACAAAAATTGGCATGAAACTATGTCAGTAAACTGTGTAACGTGTGCTAACCATGCATCACCAAACATATACTACAGGCCTTGCTTATCTGGGAATCAGTTCAGGGCAGACAATAAGGAGAGCCCTCCCGTTGGGTCAGGAGGTTCAGAGCAGGCCCCGCTGCTTTCCAGACTCCTTCTCAGCAAGGAGCCCGGGGGCAGCTGGGTCCACTCCTAGTCCCAGACTTGGTCAACGGCTTACGTCTAAAGGGATGAGGTGTAGGGATTATGGAAAAGGAAAAGGGAAAGAAGGAAAGAGAGAAGAGAAAGATGTCACCGGTCCTGGGTCCAGCGTTGGTCCAGTCAGCCGAGGGGTCCGGTTCCGGTGGGCTTGCGCACCTGGGGCTTCAGTTTGTGTCCTTTTATCATCCTTGCCCCTCCTTCGTGCGGGCATTAGGCTAATTAGGTGTCCTGAGCGGTTTGTGAGCCTTTGGGCTTGGGGGTCGCTTGGGGAGTAACTTCCCCTTCCCCGCACGGTGAGCTGCCCTGCTCAGCACATCAGAACAGGGAGCTGTGCACCCTCCTGCACACCCTCCCCCTCCTGGTGCTGATGGGCTTCTCTTCACCTGGGGTTCCTTGCTAGGCAGGGTTCCTTGTTATGCAGAATTAGTCATTAAGTAGAACTTGCCCCACCACAATGTTTGAGACATTAACTCTTTTAGTCTCTCACAGATGTAATTTAGATTTTCATTGGTGCTGAGCTGAGCTCCAGTACTTTGTATTTGGTCAGGAGTTAGATACGTTCTGCAGACTCTTTCTTCTCTCTCATTTCACAGAAGTTTCTGCAGAAGGTTATCTAACTGAGCATGTAAATTGTTGTTCAAGGAAAAGAAGCTGTAACATGTTACAGTTACATTTATGTTGTGAAAATAACCTGAATAAAAAGCCTTCCATAGTAAACATATTTGAATAACATGGAAACAGCATGAGGAGTATTCAGCTTCATCTTACATATTTAATTGAAGCTTCTCGTGATGCTTCTGTCCCCTATAGTAACTGAGCTAAAACTGAAGGAATTACTATGTTTCTAAACAAATCATTTTTGAAATAGGCAGTCTCATAACCAGAGGAGAGTCATTAAGTTGAAAATCCATGCTGAGCCGTAAAGTGCACTATATATTCCTTGATGTATTACCTGCAAAGTACTTATTAAAGCAAAGTATGGTAGAATATTCAATAAACTCTACATCCATAAAAATTACATTTTTCCACTAGTATTGAATGTTTAGAGACTTTTTCAAATGCGTTTAAAGAGTTTAATCTTAAAAAAAACAAAAACAAACCAGAAACCCAACCCAACCAACCAAAAAAACCCAACCACAGAATGTAACTATTTTTTAAAGGCAATACAAGTTTTGTGTTTTGGTTTTTTTCCCTCATGAAGAAAATAGAAAGCAGTGCTTTCCAGTACTACTTCACAGGAGCTGTTGTACTGTTTAACAGCAGGATCTTTATTATTAATTGATTTTTCATTTAATTAAGAAATATTGTTAAAGGACAATTGGTTTAGGTAAAATAAAGTAAGGTATAACATAAAGAGAATAAAGGAAAACAAAAAAACCCCTAAATTTTATTCTGGTTTCCATAGTTTGCACATCAAATATATTCTTCTAATTCATGAATCAAAAGAATCCCAAAACAATGTTACCTCACCTGGGATTGTTGAAAATATCAACAGAAACCTTTCCATTGTTATCTGCCACAAAGAAGAAAGTTTCTTTATTTTTCCCCCACCTTTGAGATGTGTCCACCTACTAATTGGAAAGTAACACTAATAAAGTTACAAGTCTTAGGTGTGCATTTCTCTTAAAACAAATAGAAATAGCAAAATTAATACATAACTGTAATACTTTCCCTAAACAAAAGATGCATTGTTCACTAACGCCTTTCAGGTAGGAAGAAACCAGTGGCTGTTATAATTCCCCCAAGTCCCAATACCTATTTGAGACTTCAAAGATTCTAAGTGATAGCTTGGAAACCACCTACTGTGCAAAGCATAAAACTATGTTTGTTTGTTTGTTGGGTTTTTTTTTTCCAAGTGTTAAAAACTTGTCTTAATCAAGAACTAAATATTTATTTTGTTAGAATCAATCTTTCTTATTTAATATGCTGTTGAAACATTCATCAGATCAGGCTAATAAATCCAAAGCTCAGTTTTGTGGAGGTTACAAATTCAGTTACTGTACTGGATGGAAGTAACCTTCCATCAGGCTAACAAGCACCAGGAATCGCTGCAAAATCTGATATCTGCAAGGGCTGAGTTCTGCGAGGAAGTTCTTCAAGAAGAAAGCAAGGAGGAATGGTAAAAAGAAAAAAAAAGTACAGTTTTTAATTTCTGTGTAACCTGTTCGATCACCAGAGATTATGATACCAACATGCTCTTCAAATCTTCAGAATACATGCAATACCCGGTAGTGATGCTTACTGCTTGACATAGTACTAGGAGTCCTAGGTGAATTTAGCCCTGCACTTTTTGAGTACTCCTACATGTAAATAAGACTATGAAGGTAACCTTTTAATTTTTAAAATTCTTTTTTCTTTAAGCTTATATCATAATTTTGTAATTATAGTCTTAATTTTCTCAATAAGCAAGAGACATGCTTAAATGCACCAGCTGATATAGCATTCATTACTTGTAATATTCTAAAAAGAAGAAAAAGCCCACCTATCTCTGTACAAGAGTTAAGATAAAAATACATATATTTATATATATAGGGATACAATGAATTAAGAAAGTGAAGTGTTAGAAACCCAAACCCAAGAGTTTAAATCTTGATTTGTCTTTAAAGTGGTTACATTTGAGTTATTTTACTTTTCTGCTTTAAGAAAACCCGTAAGACTGTCATCAAAGCTGGAGAGATAACTACATAAGATAATTTGAATGGTATCTTAGAAACATTCAATTATTTAATGAATTTAAATTTAATAAACAAAATTATTGTAGCCAATCTGTGCAGAACCTAAAACTGACCTTTTACTTGCAGCAGCAGACAGCACACAAAGAGCCACCTCTACACAAATAGCAGCAGCAAAAAGGCTTATGAGCCATTCCTCTTTATCCCCTTGTACCGGGGTCAGGAGCAGAGCATCAGTGCAGAAGCTCCTCCCTTTCACAGGTGTTCACTTTCACCTGAAATTTGCAGGGCACTTAATTTTGACTAACTTGCAGCCTTTTCCTTGACTCATTTTGTACTTTTGCCTGAGGTGAGGTGTCTAAACATGACTGTAATTTAGAATCTTTTATCTCCCAGAATTTAAGATGTATCAAGAGATACTAAAAAACAGTCAAATACACCATGCAAATAAAAGAAGTTGGGGGAGGAAGCAAAGAGACCAACTTGGCATTTCAGAGAATAGTTCTGATTTAGAGTATGGTGAAAAAACTAAGAACATTTTGTACCTAAATGTGTGCCTTTGTTTTGGAAAGGTGATATGGACTCGTAGAATTGACTTTTGCAAGCAATCCCTGGCTCAATCCTTAGTCTCCGTTGGTAGTCACCTTTTCCATGAACCCTATCTCTAAGCACAGAGGCCTGGGACACCGTGCTAGTGAAAGCTGATGCAAAGAAGGCCTGAGTACCTCAGCTTTTTCTGTGACCTCAGCCTTATCTGCGTCCCTTGCTACTAAATTACCTTCCACCCCCTCTCATTCAGCAATGGCCACACGTTTTTCTTGTTCAGCCTGTTACTATTAACGTGGCAGTAGGAGTTCTTTTTGTTGCCTTTAAGTCCCTTGACAAGTCTTAAGGTTAGCTGAGCTCTGGTTTTCCTAACACCATTTCTACACCCCCAGGCAATATTTTTAAATTCCTCCTCTGTAACCCAACCCTGTATCCACTTCAGTGTCTATGATTTTATTTTTTTTTTTTTTTTAACATCAGAGTTCTGTCACAAGCTTTAAAATGTGGATGTAGGAATATAGGGTTTTGCCTTCTAAAGAATCTTAGCCATGCTATTCACACAAATTAATATTTCAGTAAGCTTTTTGAAGTGTTATTCAGAAGTAACCAAATAATGCAAGCTCATGGAACTCAAAATAATTCTATCTTTACAGGAGTCTGGCTCTTATTCTTTGACACTTCATTGTGGGAAATGCCAATACTATAAAAGAGAAGAACAGTCTTTTGTATCTGCATCCTGGCTTTTGTTAGGAGGTCAAATCTATTTTAAGATAACTTGAATATTCAACAAAAACAAATACACCTTAAAAATAACTAACTAAATAAAATGAGCAGAAACACTCAAAATTATGTTAAGCTCATCTATACACGCTGGAATTCTTTTGCTGACGAAAGTTAATGCTAATTAAATAACAGTGAAGTAGCATTTATGAAGCCTAGAATATAATTTCCTTTGATTTGTACCAGCATCTTCAAATGATTACTACATCATAGCATTTTCAGAATAAATATCCACCTGTCTGTGGCTCCTGGTGCAACTTCCTGTACAAATTCTGATTACGTACAGTATAACAGTAGAGCTTTCTGGAGAGATGGCTCTGACCTATAAAATCTCCATATAAGATTTCAGTGGCAAGATTCGCATTGCCATGACTTTTACACCTGTGGTGATCATATTCATCTCACATGGCAGTAGTTCAGCATTTAAGAACTTTTGAGCAAACATCTGAGTAAAAGACCATGTAGCTCAAATCTCTTGAGAACATTGTCAAATAGAGGCAGATTAATTACGTAAAACCTTGTTGCAAGCCAAGCACTCTTTTTCAGTGAGCAGATCATGCACAAACCAGTAATGTAGCCAATACTTTTCAGACTGAAGGAGGTTGTTCAGAAATTTATTCTAATTATTCACTCTGTGCATTTTACATAAGATACTTGAAATATATGAATTTGCACATCTGACAAGATATTTGTTTAGTATTTTTTAAACAAGGTATTAGCAAATGATGAAGCAAATTAAATAACCCTCTAGTACACATTGTAATAAATATTTATTTCGGTTAAAATTATGAGGGGAATGACCATTTGTAAATGTTTTCAGAAATACCTGACTAGGTATTGTTATTCATAAACAGTAGTCATAAACAATAAATTCTCTGAACCGCAAACCACAGCAATTAGTGAAAATATTTATAAAAGACACTAAATTTTTGTTTTTCTAAGAGTAGAAGGAGAAGTATTAATTTGTTTTGAATACAGGATTATAAGCATGAGTGGTAAATAGACATGCAGACTGTCTCACACAAAATTCACCAAGCAATTTCAAAAATCATCTAATCTCTTCAGAATAAGTTTTACCTGGTGAAATTGTTCCTTGTTTAATAAAGTAAAACCTCCCTCATCATTTTAGCATGACCTAGTCATGTGTTATGGTAGAATTTGTGCTGAGATGCTCTCTGGATATTATCTGAGGGAGGAAAAGTCAAGGTCTACTTTTCAAGCTTCAGCAGCCAACAGAATTGTAAAAGTTGCAACTTTTACCTGTATCTCACCTACCCTGGTTCACTTACTGTATCACATTTCTTCAGTGCTCAGCTCTGAAGCTGATAAGGATTAAGCAATAAAGGAAAAATCTTTGGCCTCAGATAAAAAATGTTTAGTAATACACTGAGCAGACCTCATCTGTTAAGTCTGTATAAGTCAAACAACATCTATTTTTCCATCCATGCTCACTTCTAATTAAAGAAAGTCTCACCTTGTTCAAGTGTAGTGAATAAGAACTCAGAGCTGTTTGCTTCTTTGAAATCCCAGGTTACCACAGGTAAGGGACAAATCACACGATTAAAGTGTGTTAGATTGCAAAAACTAATTGGAAGATTCTGCCTTCTTTTATTGTGAATGTTAACAAGGGCAGAAGGAGAAGCGAACTAGAGAAAAATAGGTAAGAAGAACAGAGAAAACATAATGGCTTGTGTACAGCTCTTGTTTACTATTTGCAGTAACCCTGCAAATAACGGTGCTATGCAGGAGGAGACTTCAAAAATGCTAAGAATGAGACAGATGAAAAAGCAAAAAATCTTAACACAGTGGAATTAAATATTGTATTTTTGGGTGCATGTGTTTATGTGTTGTAAATAGCTCTTGCTTGGAGAATATCTTACACAGTCTGCAGAAAGACTGGCTTCTACTGAGAAATAGGTACACCTGTTCCCCATCAAATGTAACACTTAAAAGTTATTCACATTGTTTGCCTGTAGAAGGTGTAGGTAAGAGTTTATAGGGTTAAGGGAGACAGAGTGATTCAGAACACCTAAGGGAATTATCTTCACATCTCTGAACTGGTTGTATTAAAAGTAAAATTTAATTCCATACAGATAGGTGGTACAGCTCTGTCTGTGTCCCACAGTTGCACAAAACACGCTAATGGTTCATTTGGACTGGAGAGTCTTCAGATTGCTAGATGCTTTAAAAGATGCTTGTATCAGGTTCGCATGGCAAGGTTTTGGTAATGGGGGGGCTGCAGGGGTGACTTCTGAGAGAAGCTGCTGGAAGCTTCTCCTGTGTCTGATAGAGCCAATGCCAGCCAGCTCCAAGGTGGACCTGCCACTGGCCAAGGCCAAGCCCATCAGTGATGGTGGTGATAACACCTCTGGGATAACATATTTAAGGGGAAAAAGTTGTGGCAGCACAGAAACTGCAGCCGGAGAGAGGAGTGAGAACATGTGAGAGAACCAACCCTGCAGACCCCAAGGTCAGTGAAGAAGGAGGGGGAGGAGGTGCTCCAGGTGCCAGAGCAGAGATTCCCCTGCAGCCCGTGGGGAAGACCATGGTGAGGCAGGCTGTCCCCCTGCAGCCCATGGAGGACCCCACGCCAGAGCAGGTGGGCTCCCAAAGGAGGCTGTGACCCTGTGGGAAGCCCAGGCTGGAGCAGGCTCCTGGCAGGACCTGTGGCCCTGTGGAGAGAGAAGCCCACGCTGGAGCAGGTTTGCTGGCAGGACTTGTGACCCCGTGGGGGACCCACGCTGGAGCAGTGTGCTCCTGAAGGACTGCACCCTGTGGAAGGGACCCACGCTGGAGCAGTTTGTGAAGAACTGCAGCCCACAGGAAGGACTCACGTTGGAGAAGTTCGTGAAGGACTGTCTCCCATGTGAGGGACCCCACGCTGGAGCAGGGAAGAGTGTGAGAAGTCCTGCCCCTGAGGAGGAAGGAGCAGCAGAGGCAATGTGTGGTCAACAGACTGCAACCCCCATTCCCCTGGAGCGAGGTAGAGAAAATCAGGAGTAAAGATGAGCCCAGGAAGAAGGGAGGGGTCGGGTGAGCACCTGGTGTTGAGCCTGGGTCAACCCACCACAATGCTGTAACAGCTGCCTGTGAAAAAACTTTTATCTCCAGTTTCTCAAGCTACAGAATAAGTAACCAGCAAAGGTTTCAACAGAAGAAAAAATAAACATGCTTTTCTTTTAATTGTGGGTTGTGAA
Source organism: Harpia harpyja (assembly GCF_026419915.1). Lineage (NCBI taxonomy): Eukaryota > Metazoa > Chordata > Aves > Accipitriformes > Accipitridae > Harpia > Harpia harpyja. The sequence continues at coordinate 33,032,250 of NC_068947.1, forward strand.
AAGAATATAAAGAATATAAAAAAATGAAAGAATGTAATCATTGTAGGCATGCCACTAGCAAAAAAATAATTCCTGTGCTAGGAATGGCATAAGGGTGTTCGGTGTTGTCAGTACCTGTGCAAATGCACAGCAGATTCAGGAACAGACCCAGTGGGGGTACGTGGGTCTCACTCTAGTGAAAACAAATTCACTACACATGTAAGAGAGCTTGTGTTCAACTTTTCAGCATTTACATTTACAATTACAGTGGCGTGGACATCACAGATACTGCATCTCTTGCACAGTAACTTTGGGAATCCTTTCAGACTGGCAGTTCAGTTTCCATCACTGAGAAGCAGATGCCTTAAAAAATGTTATTTCTCAATAAGTAAGAGGGACATAAATAAACCTTTACTCTTTCCATAGGAAACAAATAGTAATGTTATAGAACACCATAGTTACAGAAAAGATAATAAACTGAATGAAAATGAATTATTATAAGATGTATCTGAATTCTAGCAAATTCATAATTAGCACTTTCTCTGCCAAACCTAGAAAAAAATATGTATTTATTTTCAGATTGTGGAGCTGATGTGGAAAATTTCAAATGTACTTGTTTATTTATCAGTAATTTATAAGATCAAGGAACTGGAACTCCATCTGGGTTTGGAAAAAAAATCTGCCTTCATTATCAGAAGTTTCTTTTCTTAAATTATGGGTTAATTTTATAACATACTGTACATTAGAATGTATTGTATGTTAAGCAGAAAATTTTCTATCATCGTGCATATTTATATTCATTGTGTTTGTATTGGTGTGTTTATTTGTAATAGGGAGAAAGAATAATGGAATTATTTTAAATGCATTTTTGTCCCATATATTGAATGCAAAATATTTCATTGTTGTGCTTCAAGAGAATAACTTATTGTACACATTAATTTCAGTAGAGTCTGTCTTCATGCAAAACCACTTAAATATATCATAAATTAAAAAATAACAAAACTTATTTAAAGGTAAAAAGCTTAGAGCTGTTCTTGAAAGAGCAATGATTCTAAATTACTACTGTCAATCAAATGTGATTTCCATCACAAGATTAAATCTATACAAAAGATCCGAAAACATACTTCAGCTGCCAGTAAATGACCAATGAAAAGACAATATAAATGAGTCATCGAATTGTAAGAAAAAAACCAACGCACTGTGGGTGGCACTTTGTCTAACTCATAGATTCTTTTTTATTTTCTTTTTTTTTTCTTAATTAATTTCTTAAATGGAGGAGCTGACCATTCATTTAATCTACTTTTGCTGTAATGGGAAAGGTTTGGCTATTAGAACCCTTTGTCAAATAACAACCTTGAGATGAGACAGAGAGCTTTAATACTCTCAATATATTTGCTTAAGAGAAACACCATAATGGGATATGGGATAATCAGTGTAAAAAAAAAAAACAACAAACCAACCATAATTTTAGGTAAACACAAACCTAACTGTCCAAGAATATATTTTATGAGGCTAAAAGGCCATGTCCACATTAAAATCTCCTAAAGAACGTGAAGGTGTATTGTGATGTGTGAGGAAGAATTGATTTTCTTTTTGTAGTTGTATAACACAGAAGGCCAGTCAGATTATTCTCATTACCATAAAGTCAATAGGTCCTAGTTTTGGTCCAAGGCTAGTGCTAGAGAATACACAAATAGCTGCAGAGGGATGAGAAAGCAGGGGAGAATATTTCTGCTGAATAAGGTTTGCTTTAAATGAAATTGATATCTTCATTTTTCAAATTTATTTTTTGGATAAAGGTTCTTGGTGGTGGTGGTGGTAGTAGTACTAGTAGTAGTGTTAGATGGTTCCATCAAGACCTTGCCATGCTGTATTATGATTTCATGCAAAAAGAACAGGAACATTCATGGAAACTTGCTGATTAAGCACTTGATTATAAATTCCTGTTCCTACTAAAGTCATGAGATTTTTAGATCAACAGAGAACTGTTGAAGGTAGTGCATGCAATCGCTGAAGTGGAGAAGGAGGAGAGAGGAACAGGAAGAGGTTAGTCCCCATCTTAAGACTGTGGTGACTGAAAGGCAGAATTCCTGGGCAAAACTAGTCAAAATGAGAAAAGTAAACTGCAGAAATTTTGTGTATTTTTATTGTATTTAAAAAGCAAGAAGTAAAACAAAATTAGAGGGGGTTTATTTACATTTTAATAAGACAACATTGTCAAAAGCATTAATGTAAAAAAAGTAATTTTTTAAAATTCCGTTTGTGGGTTACTTAAGTAAAACCTGAAGTAATATGAATCACTTATTAAATAATCAGCAATAGTCCACCTTTTAAAATAGTCTCTTTGCAAATTTCTTGTAGATGGAACATTTAAAATTTGACCTCAGAAATTTGAGGTCAAGACACAATCTTGCTATTAATGCACTACACCCTGAAGACACCAGCATTGACTAAACTGTCACTGTGTTGGAGCCTGTCACTGTATTCTTGAAACTATCTTCCTCATGCTGACTTTCATAAGTTTTTGAGAGCACTCCTTTTATATGTAAAGTCAAGAAAAGCTATATATTCTTTATGTTACTGAAAAATCACAGCTGGTGAACCTCATGTTGGAGACCCAAATCGGAGGCAAGCAAAATGTGTTATAAGTTTTCAAAAAAATTTAATGAAATGTGTTTCACTTTACTCCTCTGTGAAAGACATACACTACCTAGCTCAAAGACATTACAAAACTTCATGTTATAAATATATACTACCATATATTTACATATATAGATGTAAAATATATACTATAGATATATATTTTACATAGGTGTGTTTTTTGTGTGTGCCTGTGTGTCTTCATGTGTATGCTTTGAAATACTCAACCCAAACTTCCCAACTGAATACAAAGTGCAGCTGGGCAACCAAACATTCCCTAACTATCAAAAAAATTTAAAATTGAGTAGAAAAAAATTTATTATGTGTTTAAGGCTTGAGCTTATCAATGTTATCAGTAAGTTAGAGCAAGATCATTCATGTTACAGTCTAATGTGTCTAGTGGAAGTCTAGCCATATGAAGCTATTTTTTGCTTGGGGTAAAATACCACCTATAGTTATAAAATCCAGGTTTTGAACCCTCTGTTGATTTCTGTCATCAGGTGGCCCTACTGAAATTAACCAGTCTGATCAGAAAGAATGCTACTGAACATCAGTCAAGGCTCACATGGTCTCAAAATACCTTTTAAAGAAGAACAAAGTAAGCTTTATATTTTCATGCATGAGTTAATAGTCAATGCTATTACATGTTGTTTTGCAATAGCATAATGATAACCTCAACCACTGAAAAAATATGAACAAAAAGAATATAATACAATTCTATTACAGAAAGGACAGGAGAAGATTATAATTGAACAGTAAAATAAAAAAAAATCAACAAACCCTGCTATAAGCATTTGAAAAGCTGCTAAACTGATAGGGATAACATTCTCAACAGTCTCCAAGGACGCAGAGATTGCAAGAGAGCTGCATTTTTTTTTTCAAAGAATGAAAAATCCCCAGACTTGCCCTAATGCCACAAATTATCTAATTAGTAAATCTCTTTTAAAACTGGGGGGGGGGGGGGGGAGGAGGGCAGAACCAAGAGTGCTTTGTATTGTTTATACAATAGCTATGGAAAGACAAATGAAAAATCCAATATATAGCCTTGTGACAAAAAAATTTAATGATTAGCAGCATTTACTATTGATGATACCCACTGCTTGCCTGGGCAATGGAAGTTGCAATTATATGACTAATTAGTTTTATAATACTGTCTTCACTGTCTCTTTCTCCTCATAGACCTTTTTCTCCAGAGTCAAAGAGCAGAAAATATTGTATATAATGTTTTAGCTATTGTATATAGTGCTATCGGCTAAAAAAATACAGGTTATGAGAGGTTTTTCATTGCTCCTCAGACAACAGAGATTAACTACAAGGTTCGCAGGTCACACACAATGCCTTCCAAATGTGTTATGGCTTTAATCCTTTCCCCCAGTGTCCCAAGGAGGAGGGTAAGAGATGTATAATGATACAGCTTGTTGCTCAGTTTATGTTTGAAAGTGTCTGATTGAATTCATAGTGTCACAGACTAGGTCAGCAATAATTAGCAGTATTTTCATAGAGCTCAGTACCAAACATGAAGAAATGGTCCTTGGAGCATCTCTGTTACGGGGGCACAAAGGGCATATACTGTGGTTATGCTTTCAGTGACATGTCATACGTACTGCAGACAGCAGAGATGTTTTTTGTTTTAGGGAAAACAAGGTAACAATTTACCAGGCAAGAAGATATTAACTACCATATAACAAGAAAATTATTTTTTTTTCCTCCATTATATTTAATTAAGCTAATTTAAAACCTATGCTGTAAGGGCATTGAATATGTTGTTATACTAAAAAAAAAAAAAAAGTAAAAAATCAAACCTGGATTGTGCTAGCTATATAATCTACAGAAACAAGTTAAATTAAATCTACACAAATGACAAACAGCAAATCTAAATGAGACTTTTAGGTCTGTAAGAAGTTCCATAGAAATAGAAGGCAATTACAGGCATCACAAACTACTTCAGAACAGCAGGAAATTAAATTTTACTTTGCTATTGGATTTTTGTATAAAAAGTGTCAGAATGTTCAAGCCTACTAGAAATGTTACATGGAAAGTAGATCTAGCAATGCAAAGTGAGATTCACGCAGCTTAACTGCACAGCATGGACCTGCTTACCTGCTATATTCTGAGGTCTGCTCTCATCATTCAAGATAAACAAAGGTTCATGTGTATATTTGATCCTCAGCTGATGCAAAGTGGAATAGCTCTGCTAGCTTCTGTGACACTATGATGATGTTTATAATCAAAGAATTATGACTCTATGCTTTTTACAACCTAGCATTTTTAAATACTAAATATGCTAGAAATCTCTTTAAAAAAGAAACTGCTTAGGTAAACCCACAGGCAATCAAAATACAAGAGCAACAAAAGTGATCTTGCAATAAGAATTTTCACAGATTTCCGTATCAATAAAATACTCATTCTGTAGTTGTTTCAGTTTTGTAATTGTTTTACATGAATACTCAAGCAAATTAGTTTATTCACAGGAATTCCAAGGAAACTTTATTACATTCGTCAAATACTAGGCAATTTTCACAGGCTGTTTTAAACATCTAAACGTGAGTATTTTTATCAGAAAGCTGAGATATCTGCTTATATGATAAGAAAAAAAGAGTTCCTTGCGCTAAATTCATTCAGCAGCACATCTCAGACACTGATTTTCAAACAAGGAGCTTGAAAGGCAGACATTGTCATACCAATTACTCACATAGAAAATTAAGCATAAAAGACATTGAAAAGCAAGAATTCTGCTTAACTTTCTCAGTTTTGAGTCACTGTCTTGACTTTGTCTCCACCACACCAAAGTAACTCCTGCTCCTCTCCTTGCTACTACATACCTCAGTCTCCCCTGGGAGCTCTCTGGGCAGGAGCCATTCGCCCCTTGCACAGCTACAGCACAGGGCTCTTTCCACTTCTGGCCTTTGCATTTGCACAGCAGGACCCTGAAGCCTTCTGGAAGCTAATGTAGTCAAGAAAAACAACAAAAACAATCACAGAAAAAGCACACAAACAAACAGAAACCCAAGGTCTACTTGGGAAATATTTAGTGGGATATTTTAGATTTAGCTCATCTTTCAAATTTGCAGTAGGGTAAGCAAACATTTCTTCCTGATTCCATGTGTTTTGTCCAGCTAGCTTGAATCACTTTTTTTGTGAATCATTTCAGTAAAACTTGAATTTGCAGCAAACCACCTTATGGACACTCTGGATTTTCACTTTGTAGATTTGGAGATTTTATCTTACCTGGGATGGTGTATTGTTGGCAAATTGAAACCGGGAATATAGTCTGTGTTCCTTCCAGACCTCCTCACCTTCTTTCTCCCAGCCAATCTCAGGTAACACTGTGTCCCAGTGAAAAAAAACCACAGTCTGTGTGCGTGGTGGCTCAATATAGAAACTTTCAGGACATCTGAACAGAAGAAAAAGGAAAGATCATGCTTTGGGCACTTTCAAAACATTCAAGTAAGCAAACATCACAACTTTCCGTTCCTCAAATATCAAAGTGAGCAAAATACTGAATTATATGCACTCCTGTTTTCCCAGAACTTTTAAAACACATTTATTGCTATTTCGTAATAGGAATAAAATTTTCCAAACAAAATTAAGGATTGAAACTCCGTGCTATGAATGACAGAAATGAATGACAGGCATCTTTCAACAATGACAGATAATCTGTGCTATAATTTAGAACAACAAATATGCCAAGAAAATCATGATCTGCTCAACTGACATTGATAATCAGGAAGAGAAGGAAAGATTGGAAAATGCATTATTTTCCATAAATTATTTGCTTAGCTCATGAGGAGAGAGACGTAACCATCACAGTGACCCTCTTGCATTGTAGTTCATGGATGACAGTTGCCATCATGCAGTATGCCAGAGTAGTAAAGAATTTGCCTAAAGTTCGTGTTACACTATTAAAAGAGTAAGACTAATAAATATTTATTATAATAAGTATTATCTAGTAATATTATTATAATAAATACAACACAATGACATTATCGGCTCGGCCACTTAAAAAAGTTCAGTTCACAATGGAAAATCATCCATGCCACAAAGTTTCTCTCTCCCTTGCTTTTGTAGCAGATTTTTAATAGTATTCTCTCAAGGATATACAAAATTTTCAGTTCATATAGTTGCATGTACCTGAACTGAAGAATATTAGTTGGATATAACAGAGCAATTTGGAGTCCTGCTGCCTTTTTACTTCCCAACATCTTCTGGTAAAAAGTCTTTATTCACTGGGCTTATTTACTCAGCACTTTTCAATTGCTTTGAAACAATGAAGTTTCTTTACATTTTGGTTTCAATTCTAGCAACATGAAAAACACTGAGATGATCATAAACTTTGAATTAAGTATTGATTACTATTGACATAAGGGAAGAAAGGCTAAATTTCATTTGCTGTAGCAAAAATTATCGAGGGAAAAAAAAGAAAAACAAAAAAGGAAAAAAAGATGATTTCCCAAAAGCCAAAAATTATTTAAGCTGCTGTTGATCTTATTGTCAAAGATTAATGAACAATGACAGTCTAAGAAAGCAAAAAAGCTAACATTAGCAAAAATCAGATTATTCTGTGGACTCTCTTTCACCCTCAATTGCTAATGGCTGTTGTGGGTGATGAAGGTCACTCTAACCTTATGTAAAAATGTTTTATTAACTTTAGCCTAGGACTATGGTATATTTTCTGCAGTCCTTTTTGTAACTGGATTATGTCTTTTTTTATATTTTTGAAAACAAGGCAAGGAACTGGTATTAGAGAATAGCTGTGACAAAGTGATCAGCTGTTGATAGGAGGAACAATAGAAAAAAAAAAAGTACTATTAATACACACAAAAGACCATTGAGATCTCTCCGTACAGGAACATTTCATATACCAACTGTGAATAAAGTATTCTGGATAAAGGACAGAATTTTTCTGCACTTGAATCTCTGTGGGATTTACAGCAGGACTTGCATTTTAAAATAACAATAGTAGAAAAGCCTTCTGTAAAGACAGAGTTTCCTTGATAACAAGTTGCTGCTCATCTGCCTTTTTGCATTAATGGTCAGCTACACCTACTTTCTTTAATAGTAATTTTAAATGGAAACTAGTGCCCTAATTGCTCCTGTGTTATTGTCTGCCTGAGAATGAAGGGTAAAGCGGCTGCAACTTTGATACTATGTTTTTCGCCAATGACATTTCCGTAACTCTTTACAAATTATTATTCAGGGATATCTGGTCTAATTTCTAATCTTTTCCTTTCTCCTCAAGGCTACCCTTGAATTATTTAAGTCCCAACGATAATTTCAAACTAGAGCATGATGCTATGTCATACCTCTAGTGCGAAGCAGGGAGCTTTACAAGAGTGCTGCTTCTGACAGTGCTAAATCTCACAGTTCACCCTCACTGCACCAACTGCTACCCTTTCCTACTGCGTTTCCCATTCTCCTTTTCTACTGCATCCCATGAGTTACTTCAAAGTAACTTAGAAGCTGCCTTCAAAATGAGATACTGAATGGTATCTTGATGTGCCTCCATGGTGGAATGGGACGTTACCATGCCTTTTTTCCACTAAGCTTCTCCTCAAAAATTGAAACATCTCCTTGAGCTTCTTCTCAAAGCAGATCTTACAAGGCATAAAGACTGTATATACTTTGACAGGACCAGCAATGGGTGAACATACATTAAGGGAGAGAAACTCAGGTGAAGACTGTAAAATTTAGGCTGCAATTCTTTGTACTTCTGGTCTACAGTGAAGTAAAAAAAAAAAAAATAAATTTTTTTTTGCACACAGAGTTTTCTGAATTCTACCCCAGAATATGATATGCAAAACTATTTTTCTATTTTAGTGTACCCTGTTTCACAAATTCTATATTCCAGTGTTTGGTCTTCCAGTATACTCTAAAGAAAAGTAAAATGGATATGGCTTACTTTTCTTTTTCCTTTTTGTAAAAACACAATTACCCATGCAAAATTCAACAAAATAAATAATATGAATTGAAGACAGGTAATGGAAGTTCTGCTTCATTATACTTGTGATAAATCATTACACTATAAAAATGAGGAAAAGTAAATTACATTTAAAAAATCAGGAGAATGAAGACACCAGTGATTTTAATCAATTTTTCAACTTTGCATGTCACTTTTAGACAATTCAAACTGTCAAGAATATCCCAATAAAGAAAACCTAAAATGGCAAATTACCTTCTAAGATGAAATTTTATTACTAAGAAACCATCATCACAAAATATTACTATCTGTTGTATTAAAAATTAATTAAGAAATGATTCATTTGTCGCAAGAGTAACACATGGTCAAAATCCACAATAAAATATAGCTTTAATTTATTACAGTTGAAATTAAAGATTTAGATTATACGATGGAATAAATAATGCTGGTGAATTAACTGTATGCAATTATCTGTTCAATTCTACATTGAAAGAGCTAAGAGGAATCAAGATCTTCAATATTAATCCAATTAAAAGCTTTTTATAAAATGATTAGCTGACCACAGATTTTAGCTTCAATTCCTCTGTCTTTAAAAAAAAAATATATATGCACAGTTCAAACTTGTGTGTGAGTATATAAACACACAGATATTCATATCTGTTTTCTTTTGCCTGTTTTGAGCTCTCCTTGGTGAAGGGAAGTTAACCTCAGAGTAAGCTGATTTTGATTATTCTTCAATGTATTTCATACAGTAGTGTTGCACAGTTCAAAACATCATTTGCTCTTCCAACGTTCTCTGTGCTACACATATCCATGAGAAGTAGAAACTCCAATAATGCTCAATATCACAGCTCCATTTAATGACTACCCTTTTTTGACATCTCACCAGTAGAGATTTATTTGACATGGGTCTAAAAACCTATGTTCATTAATTCCCAACACAACGGGAGGATTAACTTCTATTTGCTGATTTGTATGGATATATAACAGAAGACTGTAGAGGTAATGTAGATGTTGACCTGATTATATCTTCAGCTATTACAGCTCAGACATGAACTGTAACAAAAAAAAAACCCCAAACAAACAAACAAAAAGATCTGAAGCATTACTTAGACTGAGCTGCATAAAATGGAGTTGTATTTTATAAGCAAATACATAAATAAGTATTTAGTAAGAGTTTTCAGTCAACAAATAATTGTTAAAATGTTTAGCCCTTGAAATTGTCTAGGCTCTCCACAAATGATATGTCCTTCCTATTCTACACACAAGGGAAAAGAAAATTAATGGAAAGCTTTTATAACTATATAAGCTAGTTTGCAGATTAAAGACTTTTTAAATAATGGATACCTAAAACAAGGCATGAGGAGGTCAGCAGCTCTGTAATTGATTCAGTAACTTGGTATGGTGAAATAGAAGTATTTTAAAAACATTTGGCTAAATTTAGATATTAAAACAGCCACAGGGTAAACCAAACTATTCAGAGTTGAAATAAAGTACCAATTCTGAAAGGTACTTTTTCTTATTAACAGCACTCTATTAAGGCTAGTTTCCTGTACATTATACAAGAGGATTGAAATCAAGAGAAGCAGTCCCTGACACCTCTCAGCTGCTGCCACTTGCTCTTATGACCTTTCTACCCCACCCTTCTCATTTCAGCAAAAGTGTCTGGGTGGCCATGTGCCAATGTAAAGTGTATGCAAGTTAAAACTAGCCTGGGAATAAATAAATAGAAGAAATAAAAATCCAGATTGCTCTTTTCAGTAGCAACTAGTACTAGCTGAAGGTGCATGAAAGCATCCTGCATCCTTTACATCTTCTTTTTAAAATTATTTTTATTTGTTTGTTTTGGTATGTTCTTCTCATTGTTCATCTAAATGCTTAAATCCCAATTTAAGCAGATATGTAGCTGACAATTTATGAAATCACTTGTTCGTAAAAGCCACACTGAAATCACACACTATGATTCCAAATTTAAGTACTACTAAAAAAACAAACAAAACTTAACAAGGAAGTTTCTCACACAATTTTGATGTCTGCACAAAATGACTGGTAAATTTTTCTATTACCTAAGCAGGAAGAGAGCAGAATATAAATTAGGACTTAACTACAAAGCTGCAGCTGATCAGTACTTCTTCAAACCTAACCGAACAGTGCAAACTAAACAAACCACCTATTCCTGTTACTCAGCCCTTTCTTACCTTCTGAGTCAGAGAACAGTTGAAGATGTGTATTTCAATCTAAAAAACCAAAAAACAACAGCAAAAAAAATCAAAATATTCAACTAAATACAGAGTGGCACCTGCATAAAAATTAAAATGCAAGTTTCTGATTATTTATTTTAAAGCAGTAGTAGTTTTCAGACATACAGGTGAACTGATGTGGGGACTACACAGGTAGAAATATCTGGCATGTGAATGTGTATCTAAAGATCTTAAGAAAAACCTAGAAATCATTTATCATAAATGTAATAGTTGCAGTGCCAATTTTGATTACATAACATTAAGCAGAATTACGTGCATGAAAGGATGATTTTCTTTGTATACATTAAGATGAGATGTCTTCAGTGATCTTTTAAACTAATTGATGGGATAATTCTTTGTCCCTTGGGAAATAAGGTTTCATTTTTTAGTCATCTAATTGATCCTTCTCTTAGTCTGTCTAGAATAAAATTACCTAAAACTTGAATCCATTGAAGATACACCAGTGTGAGAATGGTGGAAATGAGAACAGCTTCATTCCTTTTAGCAACTATGCAGCCAGGTAGAAGTTTATGAATAAACATGGCTGCAGAAATGTTCAGATTATGCTAACACTACAGATGTGAATTTTTTAAAACCCAGTGGCACAAATTATAATAAAGAGGCACACCTGCCATTGATAGCATATTAGAGGGTCTTTTTTCTGTCTGTGCAGCAATTAAATCTCCAACTATTTAACACTTCTTCAGCAATAAGACCCCAAAGACATCAACTTGTATAGCTGTTCTCTGCATATAATGGCAACTTGGTTTAAGTACCTCTTGTTCATCTTGTAAAGAAGGTAGTGCACTTCACTTTAGTCTTTCTATAACCTCTTCCTAAAACTGTGGGCTCCCAGGAAGGAAAGTGAGGATTTTGCAGAATAATCTTACCTTGAGAAAATGGTTTCTTTTTAATTTAGATTAGAAACTCCTTCTCTTTTTGAACATGAAGGACACTAAATAAGCCTATAACATGTAATGTTTCAAAGCAAAACAATTATAGTATATGGGTTTAATGCTTTCTGAATTATTTTAAATTATCTCAGAAACTTAGGATATGATAACACTACTATAATCACTAGCTACTGAAAATTCAGTCAACATCAGGTTGTCCTCAAACAGACCAATGTTTTGTACCCAGAATAAATATTTCTTCTTAATGTTTAAATTATCTTCTGCGACTAAGTAAAGTACAAAACTATATCTTTGGTAAAACATTACAATATAGTTCCTAGGAATTTAAGTCACAATTATATACTATATTAACTTAGAAAATATGTTCTAAAATAAAGTAATTAATATTCAACTTTTTGTTTGTATTTAACTAAATTCATAACTCCAGTGTTTAATGGTGAACATACTCTGTGGAATAGCCATGAGATGAGACTCTGCTGATCCCATGCAATATTGCATTTATCTTTTTTTTGACCTTTGCAACTAAAGTCTTCCCCAATGGAGGTGTTGCTAGACTGGTGAAATGGCAGTTCATATACAGTTTTCCTCCTTTAAAACTGAATTACTACAGAACTTTAATTATATTGTAATAATGGGAGGGGGGGGATTATTAGTCCTCGAAGATGATCTGCTTTATCTTTCAATACAAGTACAAATACATATCTTCTTGGAGACAAGAGAGAATAGATGGATTTGAGAAACACTTCTCTGATCTGGCCATAGTGGATCAGAAATTGCATCCAAGCAGGAGCGAACAGTTTGAAACTAGAGTCCTCTGTGCACAGGTGTTCTGGAGAAAAGAGGAAACAACGTGCTGTGAAAGACTGTCTGAATGAGGGTGCTGAGGAGAGACTTACAGCTCTAGATTGGCAGTTCAAAACCATCCCCCACAAAACCTGTTACCTTGAATGACTTGATTCTGTAGCTTTGGTGGAACTCTTTCAGAGGACCTCACCATGGCAGAAAAAGCTGGTCTCCGTTCTTGTCCCTGTGGGAAGTAGGCTACAGAGGACAGGACTTGACTGTTCAGGGAAGGAGAAGGAAAAGAGGTTGATGATACATGTAGCAGAACACAGATGCTCTGGGATAGTGCTACCATGGTCCTACTTTTGTTTCCTCTTATTTTGACCCCAGTCAGGTAATTTTTTTCTTCCCCCTCTCCCCGGCCCAGTCAAGGGTTATACCTGAGAATTGGAAACAGGGGTGGTTCTGAGGGAGGACGGTGAACTGTACTGTCCGTGGCAAATGCGAGGATCACACGGATGTTGGCAGTTCAGTATTGGGTTCTGGCACCAAACGTCTGAGCAGATAACTTTGAGCTCAGCAGCGCGTGGATGGCCTAGCTCTGACACGAGAGCTGAAGGCTCTGAGGTGGGAAGAGATTTGGAGTGGATAGTTAGAAAGCGAATTACTCACAGGAAACATGTCTTGATTAGAACCAGACTGTAGTCAAGCCTTGGAGTGGGTGAGAGGAGGGCTGGGAGGGTCTCTGACTAGAACCTGGAAGGGTGAAAAGGAGTTTTTGAAAAGTATGACAGGGGATTGTGAGGATTAAGTAATTCTGCAGAGCTGTTAAGAGGGGCTTGAGCCTTTTTGGAGTGGCTAGAAAGCTCAGGGAGCTGCTATCAGGAAGGACAGGGGCAGCTGTTAGGAGTTACTGACCAACCCAGGAACCTTCATCCAGAACCTTGCTTGGGCTACATGCTGTCCCCTTCCACATCCTCATTTGCTGTCAGAAATGCAGTAACTGCCACATGATGAAGCCCTCACTGCTATTCCTTTAAAATTTGGTTTCTTAAACATTTATGCAATGACTAGGAAGTAGATTCACTATACCACTTTAAAAACTCGTCTCCAAACAAATATAGACTTAGTGTCACAAATCCAATGTTTTCTAAAATCACCATCCTCTTAATTGTCAAGGGCAGGAAGTAATTGTCACAATGATTCATCAAACTCATTTCATTTCAGGAATATTTTTAGGTGCTAGTGAGTTAAGTGATAAGGAATATATGTTGATATTATAGAAAGGTGAGATGTGAAGATTTGAGGCAGCTATTTAAAATCTGTGAGCTGGCCAGCACCTGTGTCATAGGCATATCTCCAAGCAAAAATAAGTGAAATAAGATTTACCAGATTTTGTTGTCAGTGGTGTTAGGTTTAGGGTTTACGTATGTGTGTCCATGTAAGACAGAAAGAGTCCTTGCCATTAATGGGCCGGGAACTGGCACTGGTCTGCCAATACAGACTACAGCTAGCTTTTTAAGGGTATAGTAGCCTGCAAATCCAAGAGTGACATTTTAGCCTCAGAAGCAAAATTTCACACTTTCATATATACATATGTAATCACACAAACAAGAATGTTTTATCTACTTGCTACTGTCCTCCCATTGACTTAATTTCATTTACAGTTGAAAATTGAAAAATATGCCAAGAAAAAAAACATACCTGCATTTTTAGTGTGTTTCTATCATACTTAGCAGAAGGCTCATAGAGGCATATTTTGCTCAAAGAAAGATAAGACTGTGGACATTTAAGCTAACCCAACTGTGTTTAATATTATTCAGGATCTAGTATGTAGTGTATAAATATTGGCTATCCATTGGATATGCATATTGAATGATCAAATTATCATAGAACTTGATTTTTTAAAAGGAAGGGAAAAATATGAATACAAGAAAGAAGGAAAACAGACACTGAAACAAAAGAAGTGAAAGAAGAAAGTGAAAAAACTGATGGGAAAGATTAGGAGAACCTTAAGGTGTGAGAAAAAAAATCTGCTTCCAATAAGGAAATCATGCTTCGTACTTTTGTGGTGTATTGATTTTCAAACCTCATTCCCAACAGAAAATTATTCTGATAAAGATTCTCTGTTCTACTCTTTGCATATGCTGTTACTGCTCCTTCTTAAAATAAACAGAAAACATGAAGTCATGTTACTGACTGTGAAAATATACTCTTCAAAAGATTAACCAAGCTGGTGGTTTTAGCAATCTAGTTGCATCATTTCTCCCATCCATATTTCTAGTCTTTTCTCTTGAACTATTTCAATGAACTGTTTCTCTTGTCTGCCTCCCTTTTCCCCCCCAAAAACCTGAAGCAATGGAAAACAAAAAATAAACAATTTTATCATCATCTTCTTCCTTTCACTTCATAAACATGACTTACACAGTTCCTCTGGGTTTTTTTCCTCATTAATGAATTGCCCAAAGTTAGGGGTTTTTTTCACTTTCCTGTAAAGAGAAAAATAAGTACACTTGTGTTACTGCAAGACAACATCACTGCTGAAGTGTTTCTGGAAGCACAGCCTGCACTAAGTTAAACCTGCAGCAGAATTCCCCTGGGAACAGGCTGCTCTCTAGAATTAATAAAAGCTCAGCCCCTGTTCTGTGGTCTACTACAGCCTTATTCAGAAGTAACATTTTGAATTCCTATTCACCATTTTGAAGCCTCAATCCAAGTCCACTTGAGCCAAATGGAATATTTCCTTTTATTCACTGGGCTTTAGCTCAGAAGCAAAAAGTTCCTTTTCAACACTGAATTTCCAGCTCTCTTAATACATTTTTCCAATACCAACAGCTTTTATACTTTCAGTAGAGATACAGCAGTTTCTTCTACTAATGCTGCTCCAGTAGAATTGCCTTTGACATGTCATCGTAAGGTACATATTGTAAATAGAAGAATTGGTAAACAAAGCCACGGCAAAGCTGTTTGATAGCATAAAATTTGCGCTAAGCTGTACATTTTGTACCAAGAAGCTTTACTATGGGAGTTGCAGCGCTCTAATTCAATTTGTGAGCATAATATTGAATATTAACATGAAGCTAAAGCATTGTTCTGGTGCATACTATAGTTTTACCATTCAAAAAGCTTCAAAACATGCAAGTTAAACCAAATCGAACTGTCATTTTAGAACATATAGCTGACTAATATCTATAATGAAATAAACTATATTAAATAAAAAGCACCCTTATTTCTCTATTGTCAACATTGAAATTAACTTGAGGGAAGCGAGCAATAGTATTTATATGCAGCTGTAGTAGGAATTTTACTTTACATTTGCATATTAAAAACTTGCATTCCAGCAAAGCAAATGGCTGATAAATTGCCTTACATGTAATTATTGAATATGCTTATGCATCTTAAAAGAATTCAGACAACTTTTAACATAAATCTGAAATTTCACCCAAGGATAATTTTTATACCCTTTAATTTTTTTAAGCATTTTTCTCAGAGAGATTTGTTAATGAATCTTGTCAAATGCTTTTAAATTAAAAAGTGTATGAAATTAAAATTTAACTTTTTTTCAGTCTGTTGCTCTTTTTCATTATTGACTGATATGACTTCAAAAATTGTTTAATTTTACACATTTTCAAGAATAGTGTTTCCTGAAAAGATCTGAAGTAGCAATATTTTTCCACCCAAGATTTCTAGTACTTTTCCTTGCCTTGTACACTGAAAGTTTGTGTTCTATACTATTTTTCAGCCTAGCCATGTACAGAGCTATGTTAGGACAGTATTTCTGGTATTACCAAGCAAACTTTACTACATATTATTTGCTATTTCTGAGAATCCAAACTGAAAACTTGATCTATCTGCTTGACTTCTCCTGCTAGATGAGAAAAAAGAAATACAGCAATGGCCATTTATAAGTTCAAACCAAAGATATACTTGGTGCCACAGCCTGTCTCCACATACTCACAACAGAGGCTCCTTTCCAGACATACTCCTCCAGACTGCATCTTCTTGCTTCAGAGTCCTCAGCTCAGCATTTTTGTTGCATTTTCCTTGATGGTCCCAAGGTCTTGCTTTGAAATTGACAGTGAATAATTTCCCTCCATTCACCTTCACCATCCCTCTCATGATTTTATAAACCAAGATGTCATATATCTGCCTTCATATGATTTATATGGAATTTTTATCACATTTTCTGTCATTTCCTTTTTTACAGCCAACAACATCCTAGTCAAAGTAGTCATGCCTCCTAGAGAAGCTGCTCCCTATCATTTGCCCTTACTAATGTAGCAGCTCAGAATGGGGAAATCAGAACTATGCAGAATGGCCAAAAGGTGGATGCACCATGGATTTATGTAGTACCCTAATGATGTCCTCATTTTTCCTCTATTCCTTTAAATCCTAGAAACCTGTGGTGGGTTGACCCTGGCTGGATGCCAGCTGCCCACCAAAGCCACTCTATCACTCCCCTCCTCAGCTGGACAGGGGAGAGAAAATATAACAAAGGGCTCATGGGTTGAGATAAGGACAGGGAGAGATCACTCACCAATTACCATCACGGGCAAAACAGACTCGACTTGGGGAAAATTCAGTTAATTTATTACCAATCATATCAGAGTAGGGTAAGGAGAAATAAAACCAAATCTTAAAAACAATTCCCCCCGCCCACCCCAGCTTAACGTTACTCCCTATTTCCTCTACCTCCCTCCAGGTAATGGGGGTTGGGGTTAGTTCATCACACGTCTCTGCTGCTCCTTCCTCCTCAGGGGCAGGACTCCTCACACTCTTCCCCTGCTCCAGCGTGGGGTCCCTCCCACAGGAGACAGTCCTTCATGAACTTCTCCAATGTGAGTCCTTCCCGCAGGCTGCAGTTCCTCGCAAACTTCCCTGGCATGGGTCCCCCACAGGGTCACAAGTCCTGCCAGCAAACCTGCTCCAGCGTGGGCTTCTGTCTCCACGGGGCCACAGGTCCTGCCAGGAGCCTGCTCCAGCATGGGCTGCCCACAGGGTCACAGCCTCCTTTGGGCACCCACCTGCTCTGGCGTGGGGTCCTCCATGAGCTGCAGGTGGATGTCTGCTCCACTATGGACCTCCGTGGGCTGCAAGGGGACAGCCTGCCTCACCATGGTCTTCCCCACGGGCTGCAGGGGAATCTCTGCTCCGGCGCCTGGAGCACCTCCTCTCCCTCTTTCTTCACTGACCTTGGGGTCTGCAGGGTTGGTTTTCTTACATGTTCTCACTCCTCTCTCCGGCTGCAGTTTCTGTGCTGCTGCAACTTTTTTCCCCTTCTTAAATGTGTTATCCCAGAGGCGTTATCACCACCATCACTGATGGGCTTGGCCTTGGCCAGCAGTGGGTCCATCTTGGAGCTGGTTGGCATTGGCTGTATTGGTCATGGGGGAAGTTTCTAGCAGCTTCTCACAGAAGCCACCCCTGTAGCCCCCTCCTGCTACCAAAACCTTGCTACGCAAACCCAATACAAAACTCCTAGCACTTAAGTGCGCTTTCTTGACGCTTACTGAGGGTACACATTCATCCTCTGGCTTACCTGAGCATTACTAAAGCTGCTACACATCTTCTTCATTATCACCTTTCCTTGTCCCAATCTCATTTAGTAAGTAGGTGGCAGCAGAACAAATAGTAGCTAGGTCTAGTACACAAAAACTAGATGTTGTTCTGATGTTGCTGAATAATGACTTGCCTTATGGGCAAAAATGTATACCAAAATGCACAATTCTTCGTATAAAGAACAACCTTTGAAAAACTGCCTCTGCTGTACTTACACAAGGCACACTTCATCTACCTCCATGAAGCTCAGCCAAAAATTCCTCACCAGAAATGATTTGCTCTTTCATGTATCCTCTCTACATGATGGAAATGCATGAGCTGTGAAAATTTTGCAACAGTTGACAAGCCTGGATGTGTCTTATTTTGATATTCATCCCAACAGAGTGACAGTATCTCAAAGCTGAGCCGATACCCTACACCTGGTATTAATCTCCACTGTAAAAAAATGAAACATTTATTCAGTTAGGAATTTAAGTAACTGGCCTATGTCATACCTAAGGAGACTGTACTGTTCTACATGTCTAAAATGGGGAAGGGAAAAAAATACAATAATCAAATTTGTCCCCTGAATTTTCTGAAATGGTGATTGAGGTTTTGCACGTACAGGCATTGCTTCTGATGAAAAGTTTTTAGGATGAAGTTCCTGTTGTATATCGTTGGTTTTTTTTTTTTCAATCCCTCACACTTCTGTGTCTCAGCTGATATTTTTTTCTGTGGCCTAAGGATGTCAAGAACTAATTTTTTTCACTTTCAGCATGACTACAAATCCTGTGACTTAAATACACAAAGCATGAATGGATTCTATTGACAGGGTCTAAACACAATGAGACAAATACAGACAGGCATATAAATTAATAAATACAGGGGAGGGACATTTTCAGGGACCTTATTAAATACTGAATAATGTTTTTAACTAAATGTCTCATACAACAGAATTATTTTGCTCTGAATGCAAACTAATCTTCAGAGGTATTTGTCAGGGTTTTTTTCTCTTTTTTTTTTTTTTTAACTTGTTAACTTGATATTTATTTAAGCTTTGATTCTTTTAGTTTTTGATTACATAGTCAAAACTGCTGGTGGTAGTAATTGCACATCCTTCCTTAGAGATCCCCAAGAAATCTCTAACCTCTTCTCTCTTTATTGAATGTTAAAAAGTTGTTGTCGGTATGGTAACTGATTTGCATTTCAGACATCTGTTTAAACCAGTGTCAAAATTACAAAATTTTATGATGTTGAAAACACACTCTTTTGGCTCCTTTGTTTGTGAGAAGCTGAAACTCAGCCACTTTAGGGTGGTAGCGTTTTCCATTGGTCACACATAAATTCATCTTCTAAAGGATGACTTTTACATCTTGATTGTTGAAAAGGATTTTTTTTTTTAATTTAGGTTCTTTCATAGGCTTTGTCTAGCCCAATCTGGTAAATGTGTCCAATACTCTATGCAAAAGCTAGTACATTCTCACACAAACAAATGCTTAGGTCATGGTTCATCTTGCAACCAAAAGCATAAAAGAAGTTTTTTTCCAATAATAAATAGTAATTCTAAGGCATAATTTTTCATGAATAGCTGCTCTCTGTAGAAGCTTTTGTGCTTGCAGAATCATTTTTAAAGAAAATAAAAGTGAACTAGATGGTGATTTGTTAACTTTGCTCATTTATTTCTTCTATTTTTCTGAGAAACTGGTTTTCATTCTTCTTGCAAACTGTCCCATGAACAGCAATAAGCTATCCTGTATTGCTCATCAGATTTAGTAACTTTCCCGACAGATAACTGGGAAAGTCCCCTCCCTTTTTAGAAGACCCCTCTACTCTCTAACAAAACCAGTCAATGCAACAACCATTCTCCTCTCCCCTATCATCAGAATATAGGGATGGCCATTCTGCTTCAGAACATCCTGCCCAGGACTCTTTTTTTCAATAATGGCAATAAATGTATGCTTAGCAAAAAGCAAATTAGGCTATTCTTTAGGTATTATTAATTATTATTATTAATTATTATCATCATCAATAATCAGTATTAGTATTAGGTATTTTTTTCTTGCCTCCAACTACTTTCAGGTCAGGAGCCTTATTAAAACTGTGTGAGAGACTGAAAGAGTTAGTGTCTCAAACTTTGTGGTGGGACAAGTTCTGCTTAAAGACAAACCCTGCACAGCAAGGAACCAAGGTGAAAAGCCCATCAGCTCAGACCTCAGCAACAGGAGGGGGAGGGCGTGCTGGAGGGCGCGCAGCTCCCTGTTCTGATAAGCTGTGCTGATACAAAGATCAAACAATGGCCACGTCTGCAGGGAAGGACAAGTTACTCCCCAAACGACCCCCAAGCCCAAAGGCTCACAAACTGCCTGACGAGTTTGGGTGCCCACCCGAAGGAGGGGCAAGGATGATAAAAGGACACAAACTGAAGCCCCGGGTGTGCAAGCCCACTGGGACTGGACCCCTCAGCTGACTGGACCAACGCTGGACCCCGGAACAGTGAAATCTTTCTTCCTTTTTCTCTCTCTGTCTTCTTCTCTCTTTCCTTTTCCTTTTCCACAATCCCTACACCTCATCCGTTTCAAGATATGAACTGTTGACCAAGTCTGAGACTAAGCGTAGATCCAGCCGCCCCTGTGCCCTTCTCTGAGGAGGAGTCTAGAAAGCAAGGGGGTCTGCTCTGAACCTCATGACTCAATGGGAGGGATCTCCTTATTCCCTGAATTGATGTATATGGTTACGCGGTTTACAGAAGTAGTCTTATGCCAATTCCTGTTGT
Organism: Harpia harpyja; assembly: GCF_026419915.1. Classification (NCBI taxonomy): domain Eukaryota; kingdom Metazoa; phylum Chordata; class Aves; order Accipitriformes; family Accipitridae; genus Harpia; species Harpia harpyja. Next base: position 33,053,034 of record NC_068947.1, read on the forward strand.
GAGAAACCCTGTCACCTACTACGACACCTCCCCAGTTCAGTTTGCTTTTGTCATGAATAAAATCTTTAACTGCTTTTGTCATGAATAAAATCTTTAACTGATCGTTTGGTGTCATTTCACCTTAGTTTAGCTCGAGGGAATTTCAAATTAAAACACGACTCCCTGATCTGTCCAGTCTGGGTCGTGACAAACTGGCAAAGTTTATCTGTTTAGTTACTTGGGTAATGCCAGGTATTCTTTTCCTTTAATTCTAGTGGAAATCTGCCATACCAGTATTGTGTAATATTATCAAGTGTATTAATACAGCATTTGCATAAACTAGAAAGTTGCAGAACATAAGAAAGGTGCATTGCAGAGGAACAGCATGGACAAGGCACTGGTAATATGCTAAACTGGTCAAATATGTCTAACTATATTATTGTACATAGTCTAATAGCACATATTTCGTCTTAATTTTGGCAAACAAATCAGTTCTGTGTAGAACAACAGTGACAAGAATAAAAAAAAATGCAGTGGATGTTGACCTCTGGCTTATAATAGTTGTTTTGAATTAGTTAAGGTTCCTGTGGACAAAAACAGCACAGGCATGGATGTCATAACTCTTCCATGAAGCAATTTAGAGAAGTCTACAAATTATTGTAAGCAATATTAATTTTTTTCCATAAAAGGTGGAAATATTTATTTTACCTCATAACAAATCATTGTGTTTTCTTCAGCTGCAGCATCATAGAAATTATAATTCAAGATTTAATGCTCTGGCTAAACAGTGTATTCCTCACAAAGTCTGCCAAACGTTGGTGTTTCAATGATGTGAGAAATGTTTAAATTTCTGAATATGAAAACCAGTCCTAAATTTTGACATAAGAATTTTCAGTGTTTCTACATCTTGTTTCTTTAGAAATGAACAGTTTTTACATTCTGAATAGAGGTGACAAAAAGTAGCAACTGTACGCAGGACAGGTACAGCTTTGATTGGAAACGATGTCCAAATTAAACAGAACCAGTTTTTTAAGCTTCATTATAATCTCAATTAGGAACTGAATTTCTTTGTTTGTTTTGTGTCACCTAGAACTCATTCTAAGAGCTACAGCATTCTCAAAAAGCTGAAGACTATGCATTTCAAACATGATACTCAACAAAATAACAACCCCCCAAAATAACCCTCATTAAACCTTCCACTGTCACTGTTTTTTCATAAAATTAGATTCTTACTGACCTTACCATTCTTTCAAACAAATTATAAAATGTTGGCAAATTAATATCACTGAAGCTGAGCACTCTTTTTTCAGATAACAGGTATTCACAAGCAGGTTTTCCCCACAGTGGCCTGCTTGTCATGGATGAACACTGTCTCTGGAGGGAAAATTCAAGCCTCACGTTGGTTCAGATCTTGTTCCCTCTACTGAACTTTCCAAGAACAGTGCTCATAGGACATGGTTGTCATAGGACATGTATTCTGAATAGCTACCCACTGGGAAATACATCGTTGTCTTCTACTAACGCAGGGAATTTTCCTGTGCAAAGAACTTAATCACTAATTTATTGTAAATGCCCTAGAAATTATAGGCTTTCACACAAATGCTAATGAAAGTATGTGTCATAAGAATGAAAAGAAAACTGAGTCTCCTTATAAAAGAATGACATCATGTGCCATCCTCATCTCAGACAGTCAAGCACTGCTCCTGCAAAGTAACTCTATTAAAGACTAAGCTGTGCATGAGCTGTGTCACCACAGGGCAAGGTTTACATGGGCTTGTAATTCTGTAGAAAGATTTTTCTTAAACAGGATGAAAACATATTTGGAATCAACACCCACAAAACAGCAGTGTGATGCAGGAAGTACAGCAGAGAGGTGGTTTGCTGTCATTGCTTTCACAATTTCTTGCGGAGGAAGGACAGGACTGCTAACAAGCCCCCGTGTTTCTGGGGCAGGCATCAAACCCATGGGGAGGAGGGCATAGCACTGGAGTAGGGGATTGCCCCCTCTCTACAGCTGAGGAAATACAATTACCTCAGAATAGGGAAGAAGACACAATTACTGTATCAGCACTACCTCCAAAAAAGGGGCACCTTTTTGCCTAATGTAATGACATTTCTCAACATCTTGGGTACCATTTCTCATGGTTATTTTCACAGGCGACACTAACCTACAAACTCAAACTGAAGTTTTTTAGCAAACATTTTAGAGAACCTTTCAGCAAACTTCCCCTTCAAGAGATATAATACACCTTACCAATTAATTTATTGCTTTGAATATGTATAATTGCTTGCCTCCTTTATGCTGACTCCTCATAGTGAACGCTATTTATACAATGTATTTGTTTATGCAAATGAGAAGAAAGTGAACTTAATTAAATGTAAATCAAAACCACAAAGATAAAGCACAGTTCAGGTCTTTTTACAGAAATACGGAGGGCAGAAGCATAATGATGGCAGGGTTTATTGCTGTTTTTTTCTCTATAACTAATACCTTATTTCTGTAACATGAGTACGGGCTAGGGCAGTGCAAAGAAGTCAACATCCAGTGTCTGCATTTAGAGTACAATATTAAAATGAGAAAAAAAAATCAAGTAGTTCATGATTAGGATGAAGATGCAAGGTGTTTTTTCAGCTCTACTTTTGATTAAGAAAGATGATACCTATGTGACCAGAGGAAGGGGGGTGGGGGGTGGGTGGCGGGAGGGGCTGGAGCAAAAAGCTTATATTTACAGACTATATGTGACAACCAGATAATCATAGAATCATTTAGGTTGGAAAAAACCTTTCAGATCATCAAGTTCAACCATTAACCTAGCACTGCCAAGTCGACCACTAAACCATGTCCCTAAGCACCACATCTACACACCTTTTAAATACCTCCAGGGATGGTGACTCAACCACTTCCGCTGGGCAGCCTGTTCCAATGCTTGACAACCCTTTTGATGAAGAAATTTTTGCAAATATCCAATCTAAACCTTCCCTGGTGCAACTTGAGGCCGTTTCCTCCCATCCTCAAGTCTTTTTTTTTTTTTTTTTCCTCTGAGAGAGATCCTTTAAATCCATCAATAGTCTGACCCATTCATGCCACAAGAATTACCTGTAAGCCATACTTTATGGAAACAAGGAAAAGAAGAGCACAGCCTAACTAGAAAAAAGCAGAAGAAAACATTGTTGAGATCTCTATATTATTAACAAAGAATATTATGTACAGCAGCTAGGCCACAGCCAAAGTTCCTGCCTTGCTCACCTTCCACAAAGTCAAACATCTTATTGGAATGATTTTTCTCCAGTTGTTGTTGATCAGACATTTAAATGTGCATCCTGGAGAAAACTGATATTTTGACTTTCTTTTCATTTTAAAATCAGTAAGAAAAATATGGATTTTTTCTTCTTCTTTTTTTAATGAAACTGCCGATTCCATGGTTCTATTCTAGGCTGTAGTATGACTGGACCCCAGCTCCCAAGATTAACTGCAGAATAAATTTTTCAAGAAAATTATGATTTTGTGGAAATCGTAGTTCCATTCAAAAGCCAATGTGACAAAACCAGCTTTTGATGAGCTCTAAGAACCATTTCTTTTCAGCCTACTGTTTCTTTGTTCCTCCCTACTGTCTGTTCTGTGGAACCATGCCTGAAAGCTGTAATACACTTACCAGTCATACAATTTTAAATAGAGTTGTGCTATCTAACAGCTTTGTGAACTTGGAGGGTGTCCATGACTCCTGAGATAAGCAGTGCAAGAGACCTACTGTACCATTCTCTTTCTATGACTGTTATTTCTTATTAAGGTATATATTTGAAAAGAAAACTAATCTGATGTTATTTCTGGTACCTATTTCTGATATTAGTAACTCATATACCCACTAGTAATTTACAATTTTATTCTGTAGCATACAAACAAAAATTTGTCTTCTTAAAAAGGATTCTTAAGTTTTCTTATCTTTTTTGACTAAAAACTATAAGTAACCAAATCAGTCTTGTCAAGCATAGTGCATTTTACCTGTCACAGAGGGTGAATTTAATTGCTTTAATTAAGCTGGAGATCAAACACAGATCTGACCATATAAATGGAAACAACCCCATTGTTGTTAAAAATGACAAAGTGTGAAGGTCACAACTTACATATTAATATATTCTTCCATGTGACCTTCAGTTGTAAACAAAGAATATTAAATGCTCTTATTCATCTTCTGCTAATGAACATATATTACTCTGGAGTCTAATGAATAGATAAAACATCTCCGTTCATCAAATATTTATAAAAGTAATATTTTCTATGCTTACCAATTAAAAGGGTATTTTATTACACATTTAGAGCATGCCAGCTTCAAAATCCTTGGAGACTAGGTGCCTGAGAGTGCCAAGAAATGAAGACTAGTATTCAGCTCATTATCTTCACATGGCTATTTTCAATAAACAAATATGCAAATGTACTAAGAAAAATAATATTTGGCCAAGGGAATAACCAATGGGTTTACTTACTCCTTTTTCAATCACTGGTCTCGCAATAACTGATGATTTCAGTGTTCTCTGAACATGTGTAAATAGTAGCCCACATCAATGCTATATACAAAGAATTTTCTCCTACTGTCAACCCATTAAAGCCATCATCCAAATAAACATAATACAATACAATAATTTTGTTTGGTAAGTACGTACAAATATGTATGTACCTATAAGTAGTATTTAATATCATAAAAGCGTACTATATAATGTCTACATGGTATGTTTAGAAATATTCATGTGTATACACAGCTTGTATAGCCCGTCCTACTCACCCTTTGCACCTGACAAAAGTTAAATGTCTTAGGGACACAAGGGTTCACATCTCTACAGCAAGCTGAAATACTGATGGTAGGTGCTATCTATTCATACACACATACTAATACCAAAAAATGCAATAAATAGTCTGTGTGGTTCTTAGCTTTTGCAACCATGTCAGCTTTGGTTTTTGGATATGCCAGTAACTTATGCACAGATTTCAGCAACCAAATATTTTCTCTTCTGTTTTTGTTAGTTTGTATGAAAATAACTGTCACATAAATCACAATTTACTGATTCTTTAAAACTTTTAGATTACTAATAAATAGAGCAGAGAATATTTTATATGTGGAGTAAGTACTTTTCTTGGGAGAGGAAAGGCGACAAGCCTTTACAATTAGATTATCTTTAGTGAATGTCTAAGCAATAAATTTTGATAAACAACAGTTTAGACATCAATCTTGCTTCTTTCTGGTATCAGATGGTGGAAACTGCGTTTCCATAACGAGCGCATATCTAAAACACCCAAAACAGTCAACCTTAAGAATCTGTTAAAACTGACATATTGCTTTGGCTTTCTTGCATTAAGCTGGTAAGAGCAAACAAAGATTTATTGTGCAATTTACATGGGAAAAAAAAGGGTCAGTTTTTTCTCCAATGCAGGACACTGGTGCCCTCTGCTGTCAATTTCCTGAGTATCATGGGCTTGCTTTTTTTTCTCTCCAGTACCAGTCAAATTGGTTTCAAACTGCTATTAGTGTTTCACAATTACGCTTGGAAGCTATGGCGCAAATGTAAAAATAAGTGGTTTGTTTTTCCTTTTCAGCTTGTACTGCCTCTGTGAAGAAATAAATGTTCCAAAGAGCTTCATAATTTATCTACCCTCTGTAAATGGTTATCGAGCATTACATCCAAACATAATGCATAGCAAATAGCTAAACACGCTCTCTGGAATTTTTCTGTGTCCCCTGAGGTTTGTTCATAGCCTTAAGAAAGTAGTTGGTGGGGTGCAGGTTTGGAGCCTCTGTAAGGCCCTGTTCAAAACTTTCTCAATCCACAATCCTGAGAAGTCAATGAAAGCATTTCTAATGATTTTAACGTACTCTGGAGCTGCCTCAAAAGCCACTGCTGTCATGTGCTGCAAACTGTAGGGTGTCTGTCTGCCCATCTGCTTACCTAGGTAAGGTTATAAGAAAAACCCTTCAAATTTCAGGGCAGCCCCGATGCTGGCTAACTCCTTGGGAGGACTGGTGTAAAGCAAAAGGAAGGATGTGTGTAGGAGTGAATGAACAGTTTCATCCAGAAGGCTTTAACTTAAGAGAAAATTTAAGTAAACTACCACCTCTGCATCAAAATGCAGGGGTAGCGTACAGGCCGCGGTCTGCTACCTCCATAACAGTTTCTCTCTGATAACAAGGCTGATTATACATGGTACTCTGACAGGATGATGATGAATGTGGCAAAGACTGCCTATTCAGGTCCTGTTATCAGTAAAGTATGAAGAGTTAAGAAACAGGCACAAAGTTTTTGTTACTGCTGTGAAAGCAGCATGTTACATCTGGGAGCTGCTTGTCTGTGGTACAATGTTTCAATGACCTGAAAGTGCAGATAATTTCATTCTTGAAGTTATGCAAAGTGTGAGAATCAACAGGATGAGGTGGGTCCAGGAGTGCAGGTTTAAATTCTAGCTCAGGTGCATAATGGATGGAGATTTTTGAAAAATGGAAGAGATTGGCAGAGGAGATTTCTCCTCTATGAAATGCAAAACTGTATTATTCAAAGTGGTTTTGTTAGTTACTGTTCACCAGGTAGAGTTGTCCTACACTTTGTTTGACTAGAGGTAAAGACAGGTCCAGCAACCGAGAACAGCACGTCAGGGGCACTGAGAATTTTGGCTGTCAGAAGATATTAGCAGCCTACAGGCACAAAAAGGCAAAAAGGAATAACTTCCTTGAGTCATGAGTATGCACACTTCTTTATTACACAGCTGATTTTTTTTTTTTTTTATGTCTCAAAGAATAACAGTCTGGTTCTTTTGCTTAACTAGAGATAGGTGGAAGGAATAACAAATACAAAAATATTCTTTAATTTTTTAACATTTTTTACACATTTTCTTTTGGAAGTAGCACTTAAAGGCATTTCTGGGTTCAGATTTATTCTGAGATGTTTGCACAAGAAGCTTTCTTTTGGGCTGAATGCTGAGTGTCTTGGAGCGCTTCATACTATTCCATTTCTATTTTAGTATATTTATGATGAAAAAGCATTAAGTCTATTCAAGGTAAGCATCTACCTTTTACCACCTCACCTCATCAGAATCCCTACTTTTTCTGCAGAGTGCAAACATTTGCAGTATGTCTCTCCATATGAAGAGGCAAGGATCTTGAAATCAAAATGCATGATATAAGAGACAAACTAAATAATACCATCCTTGTATCTCAGCAAAACTAATTTAAATTTCCTAACATAGCAAAGCAGCTGTGAATTTACTGCCGGGAGGTACACTGTGGCACACTTAACACATTGCCAAACAGATGCCCCTATTTGGATCCTCAGGAGGCAGGAGTTGTTGTTTTTGTGCAACACATTGCTACCTTTGGTGCCCCAGAAAATTGTTATTGAGATCACTCTGCGTAATAGCCAAACTTGTCTAGGTATTCACACTAACAAGAGCTAGGAAATTTTAGATATTCTAGCCTGGAATACAGCTGCTTGCTTTTCTTAGCAGTCACCCTTTTTGTGAGGTCTTAATTCATCCCCAAAGTTGCTACTTACATCAGGATTTGCCATTCCTGAAACTTCAATTTGATTTCCTCCCAGTATCAGAACAGGCAGCCTCTTGAAATGTCTGTAACGCTTGCTGGGGTGACTAAAAATCATTTCACAGGTGTGGTATTTCCTGCTCTTTTTAGGTATTTCAGATGGGCTGGTGCTGGTAACCTCCAGAGCTAAAAGCATCTTTATGATGGAGGGGTGCTGGGGGGAGTTCTCACAGGTAGCTTCCCTGGAGCCTTTTTAAGAAGACCTCTGTGATCTCTCTTCAAAGAAAAGTTGGTTCTTACTCACAGTATGAGAAAGTGACAATTTTTTATTGCCAGGTCAATAAGAAAGGTAAGGTCCACTATCGCCTCTAACAGAAAGGTTCAGAGGAAACATAGTTCAATACAATGGACTTCCTCTGTAAACTCGGTAGGAGCATTTCGTGTCCTATTCAGTGAATTTATGAACAGTGTGACCAAATAAACCTGCAAGACACAGTTATTACTCCCTCATTGGTGTACTGTTATTCTTTATCGTATATATGCCCTACCCAGTATACTAGTCCATATTCGAAAAGAAAAGTAAGACTGTTAAATTAATCACTGTCCACCTTTGTCTGCATCATTTTTACATCTTTTTTCACAAAAAAATTCTTACCTTAAATACACCTTCCAGGTCTGTATATACAGTTCACATTTATTATTCAGAATCCTGCTTAACCATTATTGAGTGTTGGCTCATGTGGATTGAAATGTTTTGCTTTTACAGACTGAAATATGTTGCTTTGCACTATTCCTGTTCTCCAGAGCTACAGTTATTGGACATGGGGGTTTGTAGTTTGAACAAATTATTGACTCCTTTATTACTGCAGCATAAAATCTGTAACTACACTTTCCTTAATGCTCTCATGTCTCTCTCACTGCCCAAACTGCTAGAATACATCAGGCAATCCATGATGACAGAAAAAGAGGTATGTGAAGGACCAGAATTACAAATCTTATTAGGTGTCATATAGCTCAGGGACACAGCACAGTTTATACTTTCTTTCAAAACATAAAAGTCAAGATACAGTGTTTCAGCATTTCTAAATATAAAGTGCTCCAAAATGTTTTATAATTTTGTGATGTGTTGTTTCTTTTTTTTTTGGGGGGGGGGCAACATAATATAAGACAATTTCAGTCTGTTGAATCTTTAATAAGCAAGAAAGTCAGTCAATTTTGGATCATTACAAACAGAGAACCATTATGCACTTATGCAAGCCCAGATTGCATTCTTGTCCCCTAGCTCATTAAACTGATGGAAAATTAACCTATCCAAGGGAAAAAAAGAAAAAAAAAACAAGAAAAAAGAAAAAGCATTATTTTCTTCTGTACTAGCTTACATAGGGATCAGATAATAACTAGAATCAGTCTAAGACCAGAGGTGAGACCAGAGGGTGAAATGGTCTCTGTTAGTGTCAGCAAGCAGTTAGATCAGCTCATCTGTACTGTGAAACCTCATCTGGAAAAAAAAAAAAACAACACAAACCAAACAAAGAAACCCCCCAAAATGGAAAAAAAGCCCACCAAACCCTATTCTGCAAAGAAACAATGGGTAAGAAAGAAACTGAATTTCAAACTTTTCATTTCAATCTAACACGCCCAGCAGTTTCAGATCTTCTATATTTTATTAAAACTTCCTTTAGAGATCAAAAGCCCTTTCGTATGTCTTGCTGTTCTCACGTAAAAAAAAAAAAAAAAAAAGTCTAAGTCTGATCAGCAAGAAATCCATCGCATCCTTCAATTTATTCAAAATTTTCCTCCAGTGATGAAATTTCAACAATCACTTTTAGTGCCAAAGATTTTTAGGAAATGGACACTGGAGTTCCGTGGATTCTTACTTAATCAACACTGAGTAACACATATAGATAATTTACCCAGCCAAGTACAGCTATGCTGTGGGTGTTCCAAGTATGCATATTTACAATCAATCTATAGAGGGGAGAAGAACTGAAGAGTCATTTCAGAAACTTAATTTAAACAAATTTCCACAGTGTGAGTCACTGTGATACTTATTCCTCCTAGTGGTTGGCACTTATGTTTTGTTGTGTACATGTAGACATTTTTTAATTGCTGTTCACAACACTAAAAAATCTCTCCAGTCACACACAGCTCACCTGAACCTCTCTTCTGAACAGAGGAAGGTTAATCTGGTGAATGCTGCAGATCTGTTACTTCTTGAACCGCTGCTTGCATTAGCCGAATAGAGCTTTGAAAACACTGGAAGAATTATGATCTGGAAGAATTTTCATCATCATCTTCAGCATCCTTAAAGTGAAATAATTTTTTAGTTTAAAGTAGTAAACATCTCTAAAAAGCAAGGTCCTGTGGAAGTGCTATAAAGATTGCATAGCTGCAGCCCACTGCTAGATCATGGCTGAAAGTTTCTGAAATTGCACATTTAGCTTCGCAAGTGTTGAGCAAATGAGGTCAACATAGTATTCACTGATAAAAAAGCACACCTCACTTTTTGAGAAACTGATATACTTTGAGCAATGTTTGGTACAACCAGATTCATGTTGTATTATGCCAAACTTCATTCCTCAGGCAGAATGCCTCAAGTTGATAAGAAGTCCTTTTCTTGAATCCTATCAGTTTCTGGCTGCTTCAGATTTTATGGCAAACTCGAAATCTCCTACTGCAAGAAAATAAAATGGAGGTGGAAGATATATGAAACTGTAGGACTTAATCTAGTTCACTTCTGGAAGTTTAAATCAACTTCAGAACTTTAAAATTATTTCTTAAGAGAAACTATGTGGAATTTTCACCTATTATTCTTCTGGTTTGAGTTTAATGTAAACAGCAATTTAACTTTTGTAGCAATGGGAAACTAAGCAATAACTAATGATAACTAAAGTTAGCACTAAACCAAAAAGTTTCCATAGTAATATGAACACTGCAGGGGAATAAAAAAGATGTGAGGATATTCCTACAATTTACTGAATAGGCTTGGAGCATAAAAATGACAAAAACAATGATCAGAATAGCTGTAAGAATGTGAATTTTGAAGTGGAAAGAATATAAAATATCAAGTTCAGAGACCTGACTTTATTTACAAATCAGGGTTTGTAAACCCAGCATTAAATCCATGGGTACAAATCAGTTTGGAGGAATTTGATTTGACACCCTACAGCTGGGACAATGATGTAAGTGGTGAACACACACTGTATTGCATTGCAAACACAATTTGTCTTTTTTGAAACACACAGCCATGTTCAAATGTAATAAAGCCTACAGGGCCAGGTCTACTGAGATTTTAAAGAGCATGATACTTGCTATTACACTAATTTATACAAGCTCAAACTGAACTTCAGAGGAAGCTGTGGCTCAGAGGTAGCTCAGCAGGCTGTTTTTCCTCGTCAAATGCTTTTAGTTAACAATGGTGATTTGAAAATACCTAACTCATGGTACGAAAGGAAAGCTAACCCTTCTTTCAGAAGGAGCACATAAGTAATTGTACTATGTGTGGTATACCTATCTAAGACTGTTTATTTTGAAAGAAATTAGCTTTTCTCTAATTTTCTGAGATCAAGTAAGCAAAACCTCTAGCTAATGTTCCTCCTTTTCCTCAAGACTTTAATTCTTATGAAAATGAAATTATAGATACACGACTTAGTGACTAGAAAGCTAAATATACTTTCTAGTATGATTGTTTTTAAGGTTTGTTGCAACTGCTGCTGACACTAGATGAAAGAAAATTGCCTGCATGCATCATAGCCTACCCCAGTTCATCTCATAATCACCTTCAAGCAAGCAACTGAACATTTAATCCTAATAAACCGCTAGAGAGTGTGGTGGTAAAATCTTTTGGCTTCATTGCTCACAAGTGTTCTCTTGGCAGTAAAGCTATTTCTAGTTATCCTGCTGTGAAATGCATTGCTATTAAATCTTTCACATGAAAATCAGAGAAAAACAAAAAGAATGGTGATTATTTTTCTTTGATATTATTAAAGTTTTGAGTCGGTTATGACTTTTTCTTCTTCCTAGTTATCACTTACTGTAGTTACAAAAACTTTCTAATTTACAAAACAAATTAAAGCACTTAGCTACTTGCTCTGTCACAGTCCTCCTGAATGACCACCAACCACTCAGACAGCATGCCTTTGTCTCTCCTCTAGTGAAATGGTAATAATACTTCCTTCTCTCACAGAGCTGTTCCTTTACACTTATGCAGATAAAAACCCCCAAAACATAGATGCCTGCCTTTTCTGTTCTTTGTTGATTATCCGTATCTCCTTTTTACTGATTAAAATCCAGTTCAGATGTTCAAATCTAGCCAGTAATATGACCATATGGGACACAGGAGAAGCAATATTTCCAGGAGGTGTAAAACCCAGGCCATTTAAAGCCTTGTAGATCATGATGGATGGGCTTCACTGGGAAACTCATGGCCAACACGTACTGCAGATTTGGAACGCTGATTTCAGGTGCAAGGTACACTAAGTGAGTAGCGTATCTTCTACCAACTTTCACTTTCAGAGGAACAACTTCATTTTGCATTGTTCTAGTCCAGAGGTAATGGAAAGACTTGGCCAGTGGCGTGGCCTGCATCTAAAAGAAAAGGTTTTGCATTCCTAGACAGATACTGATACTAAAAGACCATAGGTCTCTGCTGTGATAGCATCATCATTAGTAGAAGTGGATTTAAAATTACTCTGGAACCACCTACAGCTGACAGATTTGCAGAAGAAGAGCAGTACTCCACAAGTATTCATAATGCCCCTCTAAGAATCACAGAAGCCTGCAGTCTGAAGGGACCTCTGGAGGTTACTACTTTGATCCCCTGCTCTGTGGAGGATCATCTAAACAAGGTTGCTCAGGGCTGTGTCCAATAGCATTTTTAGTATCTCCATGGATAGAGAACCTATAACTTCCCTAAGCAACCTGTTCCAGTGTTGATCACCCCTCAGGTTAAAAAAAAAAAAAAAAAAATTATTACATTGAATTGTAATTTCCTATATTGCCACTTGTGTTTGTTTATATCTGTGCATCTCTCTCCAACTCTGTCATCTCTGCACCCTCCCCACATTAGTTAGGTGGAGAGAGCAATACGGCCTCCCTCGAGTCTTCTCTTCCACAGGCTGACCAAACCCAGCTCTCAGGCTTTCCTCATACCTCCTGTGCTCCAGCCCCCTGACCATGTTGGTGGCTTGCCTGTCATGGCCCCTCTGCTTTTTAGCAAATTGAATGCTTCCCCAAATTTGATATGAGCCACAGGCTTGCTAAGAATGCAGTCTGTCCCATTACCCAGGTCATTAGGAATGAGTGGTACCTCCCTGTTAACCAGCCACTTAGTTGGACTTTGAGCCTCTAAGCCTGACAATCTAGCCAGTTTTCTACCCAGCTTGTCATTCACTCCTCCAGTCCACACCTCACTACTTTGGCTAGAAGGTGGGAGATAACAGAAGGAAAGAAAGAAACCACTGAGAACACAGAAGCCAGTGTCCCTGCCAGGGCCTGTAAAATGGCTGTGGATTAACAAACGTTGTTGTTTTAAACAAACATTCAGAGGTTCAGAAATTAATCTGAACTTTGGTCTAGTAGCAGAACAGAAAAGCAAAAATATCTCTTGATAGTTCTGTTATTTTCTGGTTCATTTGGGAGGGAAATACAGAAAGTCTCTCATTTGTTTTTTCCATTATTTCTACATCTGCAATATGATGCAGAGTCTCAGAAATCCGTGCAAAGATGCGTGATGTTTTATTAATCAGGATAGCAGAAATCCAAGGCACACAGAATCCCATGAAAAAGTTAACATTAAAACAGCACACCTTCAGAAAGAAAAACTTTGGGGTTTATTTTGATGTTCCAGATAAAGAGTTGTAAGTGGTCCATTTTTATCCAAACCGCTCCAAACATCACTGAAAAAAGCTGCTTGGACATAAGTATTTTATGACATGTCTACTTTAAGCTAGGAAGCGGAAAACCATTGAAATTTATCATTCTTTTCAAACTTTCAGTTTTAGTTATTTTATGTCCCAGGTTTCCAGTGTTCTGAAGTCTGCATGAATTTAATCACTTGTCAAAACTTCTCCTGAAAGTTTTGAAAAATGGTAAGATGCTGTAAGAGTTTGGCACTTCAGAAACTATGCAACTATCTTATACAATCTGACAATTTTCTAGCTCAAGCTTTCTGCTGAACACACAGATATAACAGACACTTCAGGAGAATATCTCTTGCTAAAAAAACCTGATTTGCCACAAATAGTAAATTTTGCTGAACAATTTCACTTTGATTCTCTTCTCAGCTGCTGCACTGTAAGTCAGAAACAAGCCCCCTAAAATTCCTGTCTTTCAGCAGTGAGAGGAGAATCAGGTCCAAACAGTAACTGGAGATTTTGCAAACACAAAATTAATTGCTGAAGTTAAAAAAAATTTAAAAATAAACAACAACAAAAAATCCACAACACATACTGCAGACAATGGAAGTTCTTCCATTATAAAATTTGGACTTGGCCTTATAAGAAAAATATAATTTGAGCAGAACCTTGTAAAAAGTAACAATGATGTTTTCTTACTTTTCGCATAATTGCTGAATATGTTTGGTTGTTCTTTTTCAAGAATGTTTGCAGAACAAAGACCATTACCAATACTAGCAAAAAATTGCATCTTCTCACACAGATTTTCCTTCCAGAAATGCCCCTGTATATAATTAGAAGGGGAAAATGGGGGAAGACAGGTCTACAGTAGAAGAGTGGATGTGCATGTTTGGAAAAGGCACATTATCCCTACCATCAGGGGAATCTAGGACATGTCAAAATCTAGAGCCTTTTGCTAAAATAAAGCAGTGTCTACTTGCAAGGTGGAAGCAGAACAAGGCAACCTAATCTACAGAGCCACTATTCAAAATGGCATAGAAGTTACTGTCAGAGACTAAGTGTGAGAGCTGACCCAAATTTGGAAAAGTATTGTCAAATTAACTTTAGCAATACAGATACAGTGATGGATTAATTTCCCAAATTGTGATTTCTTTTTGGAGGATCCTTTAGTAAGAAATGCATCTTAATAGCATGCAATGTAGAACAAATGACTGTGTTTGACAGGCATACAAACATAGACCCAATCTATTTGAGACCCATAGTAGATGAGGTGAAAATTAAGTCAATTTCACAGTATCTCTGCCTTATAAGACATTATGCTGTTACGTCAGTGCTATGTTAGCTTTATGTATTTCCTTCAGTACAGTTATATCAGAAGCAAAGCAGTGCAGCAGGACGCAGAGCCACTCTCTCAGGGTGTAGTTAGGCACTACAGCTGAGCTGATCTAGTGTCTTTTCACAGCCAGAACAGCAGGGCCCACTTCACCCTAGTCATCTCTTCCATCCTCCTCTCTTTCCCCATCCCTGACCGAATGCTTTCACCACTTCCTTGCATCAGCTGTAGTGTATGTCTAACACTGCAATAAAGTGGCTAAGCTGGAAGAAAAAAGCTAGTAGTATACTTCTAGGCAAACGAATCGAATCAGATCAGCTCTTGATGAAAAGCAGATGCATGCCACTGTGGGCACAAGGAGGAGAAGGGTGACTCAGGGGACAGGGATGAAATGAGACCATTGCTTTGAACCGCAGTGAGCTCAGGAATTGCAGCTGAAATTGCACCTCTGAATCAGAAACACCTAGTGTGTTTTTCTGACTCTTACAGGCTGAGCTGAAGGTGGGTGGTACTAATAGCTTGCTATAAAGACCAGCTCTGTAAATCCTGCTATGGGCATACTCTCACTCATATATCTGTTGTGAGTGCTTTAGATAATGATTTCTGTAACCAGTTATCCATGACACTGTATATTTGATATGTACTTAAAAGATATTGTTAAAAATCCGCTATCATATAAAGTAAATACTAAGCTCAGAGATTTATTGGATTTTTAAGTAGAATGAGTGTTAAATAGAGCTGCTTAAAAAGATCCCTCTGAAAGTGAATCTGCTGAAGAATTTTACTAACTCCAAGGGCCAAAGATCACAGGAATTGCATTTCCTAATGCCAGAATCCCTTTTTAAATATCTGCCCACCTACTCAGCTCCAGTCACATCTCGTTTATAGAATATTTAAGAAAAACAAGGTCCAGGAATATTCTGCAATTTTAAGTGTGCTTCAACAGGAAATACCTCTTCAAGATGACAATTTGCACATGAAAAGCATTTTAAAAAGCATTGGTAGCCATAGAAGGGCTTTCTTCCTCATGACTAATAAGAAAAATGACCACCATAAACTTGAAAACATCAAAAATTTGTGATATTCTGTGGAATTACAATGGCAATTTCCTCTTTCTTCCTTACAGAAATATAAATATTATCTTGGTATAATGATACTCATAGTAATCCATAAGACAATAAAAAGAAAAACAATGTATCTTACCTTTCACATGCTCCTTTTTCTTTCTTTCCTTCTTTTTCTTTTTTTTTTTTTCCTTAATTCCAGGGCAAGAACAATATCCAGTTAGGTACAGAAATAAGGTAGGGATAATGGAGGCAGAAGGAAGAGGAAGCAAGAAAGAGAAACAAGAAAATACTGAAAACACTGTCTGCAATTAATAAGGTGAGGGATGTACTGGTTATGAAATTATCCACAAAATGTTATAGCAATGAACTACATGAGGCATGAACTTGTATCTTGGGAGAGCTCCAAGCAACTAGTTTCAGTTTCTCTTTAACAGTATTCTCTTTAACAGACAATAACATGCCCAGCACTGCAGCCATTGCTAGACAAGACATTGCCAACTAGATAAACACACAGCAGGAAATAATTCAGCAATGGATGTTACTACAAATAAATTCCACAAATTGGTCTATCTGATAATTGTGACTGCTATTATTGACTTCTTCTGAGAGCATTTATGCCAAGGATCTTTGTTAGCAATAATTATTATTACTCTTTATTAAATGTCCTAAGGAGTTCTCAAAAACTCAAGATAATGGACATTCCTATCCTAAAGTGTCTCCAGACTAAAAGACCATTCTCAACAGACACAAAAAGACAATTCTGAGGGGTTGTTTGTTAGTCGTGACATATATTTTATCCTCATTTTCCTTCAGTCCTTCCCAGCGAGCAAAATGAGAAACACATAAGCAGAACTAAACAGGTAGTTCCTGGAGAACCAGAAATGATGCTTTTATACATCAAGAAGCAGCGACAGACAGAAAAAGGGATCAATAGAAAATAAACAAATCAGGAAAATTTACTGACTCTGGCATCACAGACAACCTGGAGAAATGTACTTAATCCTTCTCTCCCCACTCCCTTTTGTACATGGAAGAACCAGGATAGAAAGTAAAGCCTATTACTGTGTTACTTCGATATATATTTTACTCTTAACCCCGAAACATACCTGAAGTCTACAAAAGTGTTCAGATATCGTTTTTCAACTTTTGGCAGTTATTGGGACCTCCCAATAATTCTATCTCAGCATCTCAGAGAATTTAACCCTGTTTGCCCCAGCCTCCATATGTTACAGAGTTTGTTTAATAAGGGTGCTCTTGCTCACTAAAGCACCCACAGTCCTCCCAATCTACACAGGTCCACATGTTTGTAGGAAAAGACACAGGCTCTTACTGAGGAGTAGCAAGAGCATCAGTTGTTTAAACAGCTGTGTACCTTTCTTCTCAGACAGTGGAAAAGAAGTTTTAAAGACAGCTGTCAAAAAGACAAACGAAATTAAGCCAGATGAGAATTTATCTTTCTTTTCTAACAATTCCTTCTTATAAAAGCAGAACTTCCAGCTAGTTCCTTGAGGAGGAACTCCATGTGCAATACTGTTGTTAAGTATTCACTGTATGGATAAAATAGATTTATTCCAATCCTATTAAGTGAATTTATTTTAAACCAACAGGCAGCTAGATGGGACTCTCTCATATGATCTTATTCATCTTTGTATTGCATCCAAAATATATGCAGTGACTCTGTTTCCCCAAAAGGCTTTTTAATAGAGATGAGAATAATTAGAACTTTGGCTTTGCGTTCCTTAGTTTAAGCAAAAGGCTCCCATATGTAGAAATAAGAAAATATTAAGACCTCTATAAAAAGTAAATGCTTGATTATTTGATATAATTATTAAAATATATCAGCACTGGAAAAAATAACTTCAAAAACTTTATGGGGAATAATTTATTTTTTTGGAACTTGCAGAGAGAGGGGTTTTGGGGAGAAAAATTTTGTGATAAGTAGGTAGTGGGTAAAGACCACAGAAGGGGAAAAAAGATCGACTTGTAACGAATCAAAAATTGAAGGGGTAAGATTGTCAACAGGTTCAGATTCTTAAAGCTGTACACTTTGTGCCTAATTCAATTTTGGACTTCAGTCCTGAAGCCTTCACTCATGCTGGGCACAAAGATGCCTAAACCTTAAAAGTGACTTACAAATTTTATATTACATGAAACATTAGAAACTGAACAGTCCTGGCAACAGGATATGTAATCAATGATTTTTCCCTTCTTGGTTGAGTCCTTACCTAAAGGAGTTTGAGTTATTTTCCAAAGGTTGATGCTTCAGCTTCAGAGGGAAAGTAAGCACTATCCAGTGGAGATGCAGGTTCCTGAAAGATGAAGTCTTTGCCCCTTCCAGCTGGAAGAACAATTGACTCTCTTTTGGCTGCTATATGGAACAAAGACACAACTCGCCAATCCCTAGGGAAGGGCAATATTTCTAACACAGCCTGTTCCTCACCTTTTTATATGTGCTAGCACTAGAAGGCTATACAGTGAGGGACCACGCAAACTAGTGAATACAGAAATAATGGTGTCAGCACAGCGGTGTGATACACATACATCTGAATGGCCTGAACCTCAGCCAGCTTGCAGTTTAACTATATTTAGACAGCAGCTACACCGCAGCCATGCTCAGTGCTGTAGTTCTCCTTTCAAAATAGCAGGTGTCCTAATCGAGTTTTGCATCGTTGATCTCCCATTATGAACTTCATTAGTTCTCTCAGTGTTTAGCAGGGGAAAGATCTCCAACTCCATTCTGGGGCCAGGTATCTGAGCCTTTGCTTGGGTCACCCTGCAGTCATGGGAACATGGCTCATGTCAGACCAAGCCAACCCATATCTAGTCTGGCAAGTGCTTTGCAATAGCTGTCAGGTGGATGCTTTGTGAAGAGTTCAACAGGAGCATTTCACAGTGATATGATTCTAGATAAAACTATCTGAGGCTCAAGAACTTTCCTAAAAGACCACAATTCAGGAGTGCCGGAGATCATTCTTATTTAGCACCTCACTGAAGAACAGGATTTCCCTGAACTTCCATCATTCAATGTTACTCTCATACATAAAACACTTTTGCAAGTGAAGGAAACAGGAGCAAGATAAGTTACCATACCAGCTGATTAAAGAACTTTACAGGAGTCAGGCTTAATTGTTATTAACATCTGCATCAGCTTGTTTGAGACTAGTTCAAATTAATCTGTTTGAGGTGCAACCATATATTTGGATTATTGAACAAGGACTATTTGAAATCTGATATTAAGGCCAAACAAATTTTTTCTACTTCTTCCAGACCTTTGATGCAACTAGATTTTCAGAGCTTTCAGATATGTGAGACTTTAGCAGGTGTAAATGGGACAGGTAGACATTCAACTTGTTGGAAAATTGGGTTACTACAGTTTAGGTCAAAATCAGAAATGTGGATGACAGTGCGGAGTCAGGATTCTGTCCTTAGGACCTTCTTTTTTCTGCATACAGAAAATTGGTCAAGTTAACTTAGACCCTTCAGTTGTCCTACAGCATGGTCAGAGCAGATGTAAACTGTAGCAGTGACATTTTAGCCACTGCCTGTCTTAATGATTCTTAGCTAAAGAAAAAAGTTCTTGCGTCACCTCAGAGTAGATGTTTATCTGGTACAGGCTAGAGGTAGAGGTCATTTGAGAGTAACTCATAGCAGAAACATTTTCATCCTTCCTGTCACTCTTCTGCAATGTGTTTTTCCTTACACATACCTTAGAACAAATCACACATACAGGAGGGAAAAAGGAACAATAACAGTTGATATTGTCAGTAATGCAAAGTACAACTTAAGGTCATGGTAAGGAATACTAAGGTTTCTACTCAGTATCACACTTACCAATATGCTGAAATGCAGTTCTGGATGCTGACACTTTCATCAATCCTAAAAGGTAAAGTCATCAGTTATGATGAAGCAGCTCTGTTACTATCTGTTTAGCTTCTAACTCCTACAAACAAAATGGAATGAGTTACACTGACAAGGAAATGTCAGTATATCACTATTATGCAACATTTGCTGGCTATAAAACAAAACTGTAGGCAATCGTATGTTTTAGAAATCAATTTTCCTTATGTTGCATTTTATGTAATAAACAAGGAATATATCATAAGTACCACCTCACACATTGGTAACTGTTTCTCTATGGGGGATTCAATTTTCCATTTTATTTGTATATTAGTAGCAAACTGACAGTCCCTTGAGGGTATTCTACCCTGTCTCTCAGAGTGAAGAACATATTCCATATTTAAATAATACAATAGAGTAGTGAAATGCTTAAATAATACACACATATATACACACACACACGTATATATGAGAAAACAAGAAATATTCAAAATAAAGGATCTTTGGTACCTTTTAAGGAAGGGTCAGAAATATAGCCCCAAAATAGAAGGTACCACATTTCTCAGCAAGTGTATTCCCTGGTTCTGGACATACTATTGATTCTCAATTTTCTTAACAGCCTGTATATTTGTAACTGGTACTGCTAAGAAATTTGTCTCTTTCTCAACGCTACAAAACTACAACCTGGGACAGTCACCAGGGCATTGGGGAAGATCTTGGATTTCTCCAGGAAGATTCCAGGGGGAAAGAAAAGACACAGAGATAAGATTTTATGACCTGCATTTTACTGATCACGGATAAGTTTTCACTGACACTTGGGATTTACAGTCCTTATGATGTGCCCATCTCTTCCTGTGCACTTTCAAAGAAAAGGCGTTAGACCTATTTTACTATAGGTACAGTTGAAAGAGAACAGCTCTGAAACTATGAGTCATACCATGCATGATGTAAAAGTCATTCCCAGCTGAGTGACTCTCTTCTTATGTGGACACAAACATTCATATACTGTGCACATGAGTATGCCTATTTATTTTAATAAAAAATATTTAATGCAGTATATTCCCCCTTTTAAATTTTTCATTTTCAGGCTGTTCTTGTGGTTAGTGGAAACCACAATATGGTATCTAATTACATGGATATTCTTAAATAAGAAGTGTTTATGCTTTATTAAAATAAAAATAATTTAGAAGTATACAAAGAATTCCTTTTTCTTCCAATACACATGCACTTAAGAAAAGGAAATTTTCCAGTTCAGAGATCTTAATTCTGAAAATATATGAATGTTACATTGTTTAATGAAAGAAAGCATTATCCTAAAATAGTAGGATAATTGCCATGTTAGAAAATCTACCAGGCAAAAAACCTACTACTGAATGTAAAAGTCAGAATTTCATGCAGATTCTATGCAACAGATGGCTGAAACCCAGGCTAACTCTAACATAATTAGGAAAGGTGAGGATTTCAAAATCTTGCTAAATTGACTCTCTTTGCTTATGGTTGGATATATACCAATTCTGATACTTTGGGAAACTGATGAGCACCTCCTACAACTAAGGTCCTCAAAAGTGTTATTTTCTCTACTACTTCATAAGGAACTGAGTGCTTTAAAGGACTTCTAAGGTGCTAAGCCATTGGTTCTAAACAAATAATACAGTTCTACAGCAATCCCTGCAACAAGGTGTGTGGGTCAAGTGAGGGAGATGTTTCTGTGTGGGAGATCTAGGTGGACTGAGGTGTTTAAGGGATGAGAAGAGCTGGTTTCTGTGCAGGTTACTGAGTGCTCTTGGTAATACCACTGCTACTGTTTTTAGAGATGGCTCCATTTCTGCATATAGCAGGGAATGCTGCTGTGCTTGGGGCTGAGAGAATATAATTAAACACACTGATGTGCTCTAATGAGCTAATTCTTTGGGACCCTACCCCCACACAACGCATTTTTTTTTTTTTAATAGAACCACCCTTTTTAAGCAGAACTTGTTGGAAATATTGAATTACTTCTTCAAGTTTAGAAAAATGAAAATGAGGTTCATCTATGTGGAACTGACAGATAAATACAAATGAAGTCATCAAACTCAGTCTGTAAGCTTGGCCAACTATAGTCTGTCTGAATGTAAAGGTAAACTAAGGTTAATATTAATTAGAATGGGAAGAAAGCACTAAAAGAAAAAATATAGGAATGTATAATCCTATTTGGCTCACATATTACAGGTCATAAGATATGCTTTATTCTGTGTGTATTTTTTACTCTAATGATGGGGAAGGAAGGAAGATAGCAGGAAGTAGATAACAAACTGCAAATTAAAAAGGAAAATACATCTGAATATAGATGAAATATATCTGTAAAAACAAAGCAATAGCACCCAAGCCTCATTTATTTTGGAAAACACGTGTTTGCATCAAGAATATAATCTAAACAGTTTATTAGAATATGTATCTCTTTTCTGCAGCTGACTTTATCAAACTGCTTTAAATATTGTTTTCTGGAGGAATTTATGGTTAGATATGTTTTGACTCATTATTACTAGAAAAACGGAAAGAAAGTAATTGATTGTCAGAGTATTCAGGAAGTAATTTCTATTCTTATTAATACAAAAAGCTCAGGTTAAAAATAAAAAGATGAAACAGACTTTTTTTAAGCTGATAAATGATCTAAGTGAATCTGTAGTTGTTTTTGTATCATACAGTGTTTTGACAAATTATGATGCTTACAGACAAATAGAACATAGTTAATGGAAACTTTGTTATCAGAAAGGTGCAAGTAATCAATATATCACTTTAAAGGATAGTATTTCTTCAGACAACTTGTAATGGAGGCTCAATTACTAATTTTCATATGTTCTTACTAATGAACATATAGATGTATGAACATAATGTTAGCTCTGCTACTGATATTCATACTAATACCTACTATTCCTAGAGCATATTTTAAAAAATACCTCTTTGTATTTTGAAGCTTGTCAAAGACTGTGGTATTTGTTTTCCGCACCCCAGGCCACAAGCTTTTACTTCACTTTCATTCAAATATTGAGATATCCTTTTCACCATAAGTTTTATGAAGACAACTAACAAAGACTATAACCCCAGCCTTGACATTTTACAGTTAAAGCTAAAATGATCTAATGGCTAGTTGCCATTGAAAAGGTCCATTTTTGGCCTGGTATTTCTGTCATTTCCATTTCACCAGAGCTGGCCCCAGAATGACATGAGGCAGAGAATCAGTGCAGAGTGCACTTCTCATTTCTTTCATATAAAATTGATTTTTGTCTTGTTTAACTCTCTGGCTCGGTTCATCATGGAGTCAGAGAAGCACCAGCGGTGGTTCAAAGTGTTGTGGGCTGTAATGTGAAACCATACTCTAAATGACACTTATGGGCTTTAAAAAAAAAAAAAAAAAAGATAAAGAGATCAGTTTTAAACTAAGCCACATAAAGCAAAAGATATTACCAACAATTCTTCATGAAAGATACTTGAAATCAGATTCTTTAAGTCAAATATTTGTTCAACAACAATCAAAGGAGCAGAGGTGGTAAAAAAAAGTGTAACTTGCATAGAAAAAAAATTATCTTCTAAAACTGCATTACAGAATGGTTTCTCAAGCAATGTGCTTCTGGATTGTTCCATAAAAAGAGCTTTTTGTGACTGAATGAAATATATGCTACTCTATTTCTTTCTGCCCTTTATTTTCATCTTTACTGAAGTTTAAGTCCCAGTGAGTTATGTGTAGTTTTGTCTGAGTGAGAAATGCATGGTAACATAACCAGAAACAATTTAAACCTGATCCATTCTATTTAAAATCCTGTGTCAAGCCTGAGTTTACCTTTTGCCAGCTCCTTTCTGTTCCTGGCACACACCATATGTGTTCCATTATAATCATAATTTCAATCATGTTAGCATATGGAACAATTCAGTAGGGACAAAGGTTCATATGTGAAGCATATAAAGAAGGAAATATGTAGTAGTTGGCAGATTAAGTGAATTCAGCTGTGTATGCCAACAGTTTTCCAAGCCCCTCTTATCACTTTCTTAACTTTAAACTTAAACTTATTTATTACTTCAGAAATAATTTAAAATATTTTTTACTGGGAAGAATCTTTTAGAATATGTCCTCACTCAGCAGTCTGATGTGCACTATCATAAGCTTACCAAAGAAAACCATGTAATGTGAAATCGGTTGAACAAATCAAAATCCAATAAATGAATACAATTAACTGCAAATATAGGAATTTTCTGAGTTATTTTAATAAATCTTGCCATACTGCTGGCAAGAACTTTAAATCAGATTCAGCAGATTTAAACTGATGGAGTGGTTTTGACAGCAACAGCAGGGTTAAAGTATAAACCTGTAGTCACATAATAGATTTTGCATATAGAAAAATCACAAAGGTGGAAGACCGGTGGGAGGTGTGCACATGTTTCTTATTCAAGAGATTGCTTATTTTGTACGCACCATAAAAGTCACCTTAAGAGAGAAAAGGTGAGGAACTTACTGAAGGAAAGGAATGAGAAAAGACGTGGAGAGAGGTAAGGAAAAAAATGATACTGGATCCTATATTGTATTAAAAATGTAAATGATAGTTCATAAACAAACATCCATGTTTCTAATGAGGGTGGTTTTTTGTTTTATCATTCTAGGTTTATAATTACGTTGTTGTTAAACTGCCTTAACTTAGGTCCTTCCTGCTCAGTGGTTGCACCATGCATGGGCTGAAAACCACTGTTATGCATTTCTACATCTTTATTTTTAGGGTCTGCAGACCTGACTCCTCTCCACCATAAGATGGGCCCAGTCCCATTGGAATTGGATCAGAACCTCCCTCTCTTTCCAGCCTGAAAGATCATTACACATATAACTGTGTACCATTACCTTCCATCCTTTACTCTCAATCAGTTTAAGAAACTGATGTTTTAAGAAAGCCAAAAGCTGTTTTAGCAGCAAACTCTTTTATGGTTACCAAGGAAGGTTTTGAGTCTTTAATACAAAAATAGATTTTGAAAAGTCTTTTAGCCAAGCTGTGCTACATCTCAATGTATGTTGCTTCTTGCACCATGCGAGATAAGCTTTGGTTTTCTCCTTATGAATAAAAGCTTAGGACCAAGTTCATCCCAAGAGTAAGTCTCAGAAGAAACATGTAGCAAATGGTCTTCCTGTGTTCCAAGCCACATTTAGATGTTAAACCATGACAATGGTAAAAACTTCAGTTCTCAAAAGTGTTACCCAAACATAAAATATTTTCTTCAAAAATGGGAAGTCTGATACAGGTTAATGAGGTTGTAGAATTTACCAGTGTGAGGTTTGATTTTGTGCTTGCTTTTTAAAAACAAAACAAAACAAAACAAAACCCACAAAACCTTAAAGACTCAAGAGCATCAACAGTCTCCTAAAAGGGCTCTGTTTAATCTGTAATCAAAAATGAACTCACAACCTATTTATCTCATTTCAAGACACACAGACAAAAAAGTATCTGGCCGTTTTACTTTCTCAAGTGTTTCTCATCTGTTTCTTTGTCTGCAAATAAAAAGCTTTCTAGAATATTGTTTCCCTGCTAAGAACATATGTTTATGACTTCAGAATTGGATCAGATCTGAAAATCACTATGAATGTCGAAGTGGATTTTAATAGATCATTGAATACAGATATAATGCTCTTTTCTAGGATTTATTTCCATAGCAATAGTTCAATTCAGAAACAACATACCGCACTCAGTCTCTCTGTGTGTCTAGAGTCTATATTGTTCTTACTTAAATTAATTTTGAATTATTTCTTAGCCATTGCTTAGCCTGCCAGTGGGAAATAGAGTGTCCAGAAATTACCAGGGAAATTGTGACATCAGCTTTTGTATAAAATGCAGAGGCTGTCTAGTTCTCTTGCACTGTAAAGGAGATGTTGTTTTCTCTAATTCTTAGGAGGAACAAGAACTAAGAACTACACAAGAATTAGGTGGGAATTACACAAACACCTAAGGAGCTGGGACAGTCAGCTTCACACCCCACTGCCAGCTGTCCAGATCCACTACAGTGTGACAGTCTTCAGGAGTGTGCTACACATTTGTGTGCCCCCTGCCCACCAGCTGTGTATGACCAAACCAGCCAGGAACCAGACCGTGAAGACCCCCTTTGAAATACATTTTCAATTTGGGACTTTTAAGAAGAAATGTAGACCTCTCTCCTTCCTTTTCTTATCCTTTCTCCAATGCCGCATTTTGTTACAAGAGAAAGATTTCCAAATGCAGGAGTGAGCAGGAGATGCTAAACTCTTGATGGAAGTTAGGTAATGATGGTTTCCACTGCTGTTTTGAAGTGTTTTTGTCACACACCTTAGACTTTGGGCTTTCTTGGATTAAGACTGTTACTTCCCCAAAGGTATTTTTGGATACTGTAATGATCTGTAGCATCATTTCAAGTTTGAATGATGTATACAAAAAAACCCCAAACTCTCTTAAAGACATGGCAGCAACAGTTCACATTTGTCAGAGCTTGATTTTTGTTATAATATTCCCCGTGAATACATTGTAGGGTAAAGTCAGATTTAAGCAAGCCTGATTATACTCTCAGCTGGATAGATATGAACTAGGTTTGACCTGGAAGCCTTATAACTATACTAAGGCTACATTGCAGCTGAGCTGATATAACACAGAAAAGATGGGAAAGAATTGTATAACAGAAGATGTACCATTACAGTATGCAGTTACACAGCTATCCAGCATGGTCCATTTTGGATAATGTGTCTGGATGAGATTTCCAACTGCAGGCCAGTAGTTTCTCTAATAATATTTTGGAAGATTAGAAAAATTTTCTCCGTTACAGAACTGCTCAGAGAACAACGGAATATTATCTCTGACCTCAACTGTGCCTCAGAAATATACTTTTCTCCTTTTTACCTGGGCTTGCAAAGGAACGTATCTGGTACCACCTGTATTTGTCTCTCACAACATTTCAGCACAGACTAATTTTCCACAATAAACAAAATGCTTCTTTAAGGCTAGTTAATGCTTCTTCAAGGCTAGTTCCTCACCTGTTTAGGCAGCAAACAGCCAATTCTAGTCCTTAATTTATGGGGTGGGTTTGTTTGGGTTTTTTGCTAAACTAATGTTAAACAAAAATAAGTATTGTCCTAAACTGTTAGTTTGTAATCCAATGTGCATGATGGCACTTTCTGATTCAGTTTGTAGGAATCAAAGGATAGTAACATGTTAATGTACTGAATTAATCTTAATGTAGTAAACAGTTGCTGTTTTAATCCTTTCTTACAGACAAGTCTTGGATATTATGGAGCCTTCTTATATCATCAGAGAACAGTAGACAGTATGTGAGATTTGAATGAGACTTTTGAACAGATAGAGTATTTTGTTTTAAAGAAGGGCACTTTGAACACAGATCTAGTTTGAACTGTACCAGCTTCAAACAGATACAGTTTGTTGCAGTTTTTAATGAATACAGCAGTTATAGTCTCAGAAGATGACGCTATTCATCAACCTAGGAATACAAAAGCGTTGCAGCTGTTTAGAAAGGCAGAAGCAAAGCTTTTGGTATTTAGTATCCCTGGAGACTATGGAAACTGCAAGCTATATGTTCTGTTCCCACTGGAATATGGCCTTTTTTATTCTCCTTCCCAAACCACAGTGTGATATTGGTATGCATGCTGGTGTCTTACCAGAATACGGCTACATTTCAAGATCTAAGGAAGAAATCACCACAATAATTTATTGATTTATTTCATCATTGATGAAATAAATATTGATATATTTATTGATACATTGCATTGGCATGCCTCTAAAACAAAACAGCTACAGAGACATATATTTCGACACGGACTTTAGTTCATTGCAAACTTCATAAATGATTGGGCTTGCCCATTGATGGTGCTCAATGGATGTTCACAGCCATGGGAGCAGAGATTTAACACTGCAGAGCAGCTGGAATGCTAACACAGCAGTTGCTGATGCAGACAGGGGTACACTACAAAAAAACTGGCACATCTGATCCTAATTTGGAAGCAAACATAGGAACTTGAAAGTCAGAGCTACATCTACTAATGCATATTTCTGAACATGGCCAGTATCCAATATTTTAGTGGAAAAATAATCAGTAGTTCTGCAACATGACAGGTTTCTTCCTAAACTTATGGTAAAAAGCTGGTTTATGGCCTGAAGCACGAATATTGTCTCGCATAGAGTACTGTGCATCAGATGTAAGATGGACTATTCCATTTATCTATGTTATTATCAAACTCTTGATTGAGTCCTTTTCTTTAATTAGATTAATAATGAGGCAGGTTCAAATTTCAGAGCGTGCCCTTCACTTACCTCGTAGGCCAGTGAAAGCTGGGAAGCCCAAGACAGAGCCGTCGTCTGCTCCTCCTAAAGTCCACGAGTCACTTCAGAGACAAGAGGACAGTAGCAAGATGTTGGCAGAAAAAATAAAATGTCTTTTTTATCCCTATCTGAGAAACTATGTTTTTTGGAATACCATCCACTGAGCTTGTAAGAATTGGAAGACAAATAGAAGACAGATTTCAAAGGATGGTACGCACAGGCAAAGACCCAGCATGCAAGCAAAGACTGGATTTAAACAGATAAAAAAATCTGTTTGTTTGTCTCTTGATATTCCCACAGCCTATTTTTATTTTTATTTCTTTTCTGGGATATAACAGCTGCTTTCATGGTAGTTCTTTTTCTCTCCCTCCAGACTGCATTGCTGTCAGATGAACAATTACATTGTTTACTGGGTTTCATGTATGCCCATTATTATCCCACTGACTCTGTCTCCTGGCCTGCAATTATCTACCAGCTACAGCAATGGAGAGGAACACCCAAAAAGAGAACTGTGAAATTACACTACTCCTCAGCTAATACACAAAAACAGGAAAAGAAAAAATCTTCTTGTCCCCAAGCAGGAGAAAACAAAACCAACAGGCAATCGCACAACACCTATTCAAACACAGCACACACCAGGAAAATAAATTAATAAACAAATCCCAGTGCCAAGAGCTTGTGCCACTCTAATGGTAACAAAGAAGCTAATGTACATAATAATGAATGCTAAATCCCTTCCCCATTGTGTTTCAAAGAAGAGAACAAAAGTAACTTTACATACGTCAAGCACATCACTGGGAGAAATAACAGCAGCCTCAAATCATTCACTCCTCAAGAGACCGAACTTGTAAATTGGCCATCAGAAAGGCTAGAGTGGTGGAAAACACAGAAAAGAAGAAAAAGTTAAACCATCAGGGCCGAAAGATAGAAAAGTGTTACCATTTAATAAGCAACATCAGCAATTGCCACCATATAATGGTTAGAGTTATTGTACACATCCAAAAATATTTACCACTTCATATATTTTAAATCACAAACTGAAACACACTCAAATATGTACATAGCATTACTCTACTTATTAAAGTTGGGATCGTGCTATATTAACCTTATCAGTTTCAAGGAAGTTGTGTATTTCATTCTTGACAATGCCATTATAGGTATTTGTCTTTTGTCCTGCTGTGCCCTTGATGAATTCTGATGTTGCCTCTAACCTGTGTCAAGCTACAAGCTTACTAGCTGGGAGTACTTCTCCTCCCAGAACTACAGATACCTATCTCATCAGCATGAGTTATATGCATAGTTTAGGTAGAAATTAATTGCCAATATTCCTTTTTAAGAATAGCTTTCTTAATGTATTTTTACAGTGGTTATAATTTAGAAGTTTCTTCCACTAAAAAACCCCAACCAACCAACCAACCCACCCCCCCAGTTTGAAAGATACTTCCAGCACTTTCCAAATATTTATTTCCAGTGTTTAGTCGGGAAAACTACTGAAACTCACTGTTTTGCAAGACAGGAAGAACTGTCAAGGAAACATCTCTGTAGTTAAAAAAGGAAATAGTGTACTCTTCTATTAGCAATAACAACCACCAAACAAATAATGGAGTTGATGAATGAATAATGCAAAATGCTTTCTTTAAAATTAAAATTCATTCACCTAACCTAGGCTGAGTTAGGCATCTACCCTGAGTTTTCGGTGTCCTGTTTCACAAACACAGGATGTAACTGCCAGCACTTATACCCCAGAGAGCTTCTATCACTGGAGCACATGGAAAGGACATGAGGTTGCGTTATGAAACTGTCACAAGCAAGATACTGTATGTCACAGAAAACATGCTTTTCAGGTAAGCTGAATAGATGTAAAACCATTCTTCAAATTAATTCTTCAAAGTCTAGTTTTGTATTTGTCTAGTTTTTGTATTGCCCCTGGATGATGCATTGTTTTACCTTTGTAAAATCCTATCCCCAAAACAACATCAAATCTGACTTGCGAGAGCATGAAAATAACAATCTAGGCAACTAGTTTGGAGACTGCCACCCTTTGCAGCCTAATGCTCACTTAAACAACTATTTCTTAGTTATTGATACGTTCTCTCTGGAGCAAAACCAGTGATATTCAAGCTGCCCTTCCATTTTTATCAGTAAAAAACTAAAAGCGATTTACTTCTGAAAACTAATGTATTATATTATTCCACGCCCACGTTGCAAAACTTTGAAAGCTTGCATAAGAAAACTGAAGTTATTGGGTACTGAAAATCCAAACCTCATCTCTCCAACCAGTTAACAAGCCATTATCAGACATCAGTGAAACATCAGTCATATAAAACATGTGCTATAAACTTCATGAAAGGTGCACAAACATCAGCACTTGATAGCTTTATTCCTTTTCACAGCTCATAACATCTCTTCAGCTCAACAAGCCTCATGACTATCTACTAAAAGAATACCTGGGAGAGTCCGTATTGTGGCTTCTCACAGTGTGCATGGCAAGGCAAACCAGAGATTTCAGCTTGCATGGGAAACAAACTGCTTATATAGAGGGGAGAATACTCAGTTTAAGAACTAAACAAAAACCAACCAAACAAAAAAAAAAAGAAAACAAAAAGCAAAAGTGCTTATTCCCCAAATACCCACTAGTACTATCATTACAGTCTGGAATGACAGTTAGCTTGATTTCACACTAGAAGAAATGAGCCTTTGAATATGTGGGCAGATTTTGGGAAAGGAAATATCTCTTAAAGAGATGTTCTCCATCAATATATCTCCTTAAACTGCAGCTGAAGATAGATATTATGGATTTAATTCAACTTCTCAACAGCTAGAGAGTAAATGGGGTTATAAAGAGTTAATATACATAATTAGATCTTGCACAGACATTACAACATTTGTATTGGGTTTGCATGGCAAGGTTTTGGTAGCAGGAGGGCTTCAGGGGTGGTTTCTGTGGGAAGCTGCTGGAAGCTTCCCCTGTGTCTGATAGAGCCAATGCCAGCCAGCTCCAAGTCAGACCCGCTGCTGGCCAAGGCCAAGCCCATCAGTGATGGTGGTGATAACGCCTCTGGGATAACACATTTAAGAAGGGGAAAAAGGTGGTGCGCAACAGCAAACTGCAGCCGGAGAGAGGAGTGAGAACATGTAAGAAAACCAACCCTGCAGACCCCAAGGTCAGTGAAGAAGGAGGGAGAGGAGGTGCTCCAGGTGCCGGAGCAGAGATTCCCCTGCAGCCCGTGGGGAAGACCATGGTGAGGCAGGCTGTCCCCTTGCAGCCCATGGAGGACCACAGTGGAGCAGATATCCACCTGCAGCCTGTGGAGGACTCCACGCCAGAGCAGGTGGGTGCCCAAAGGAGGCTGTGACCCTGTGGGCAGCCCATGCTGGAGCAGGCTCCTGGCAGGACCTGTGGCCCCGTGGAGACAGAAGCCCACGCTGGAGCAGGTTTGCTGGCAGGACTTGTGACCCTGTGGGGGACCCACGCCAGGGAAGTTTGCGAGGAACTGCAGCCCGCGGGAAGGACTCACATTGGAGAAGTTCATGAAGGACTGTCTCCTGTGGGAGGGACCCCACGCTGGAGCAGGGGAAGAGTGTGAGGAGTCCTGCCCCTGAGGAGGAAGGAGCAGCAGAGACAACGTGTGATGAACTAACCCCAACCCCCATTACCTGGAGGGAGGTAGAGGAAATAGGGAGTAACGTTAAGCTGGGGTGGGCGGGGGGAATTGTTTTTAAGATTTGGTTTTATTTCTCCTTACCCTACTCTGATATGATTGGTAATAAATTAACTGAATTTTCCCCAAGTCGAGTCTGTTTTGCCCGTGATGGTAATTGGTGAGTGATCTCTCCCTGTCCTTATCTCAACCCATGAGCCCTTTGTTATATTTTCTCTCCCCTGTCCAGCTGAGGAGGGGAGTAATAGAGTGGCTTTGGTGGGCAGCTGGCATCCAGCCAGGGTCAACCCACCACAGCGTTCTTCCCTCTGCCTGCCCCTAACAATAATGCCTTCTCTTCCCCAAGGAAAACATAGACTTTTCTGAGGAAGGGGGTGCAAAAGGAATGAGAAGGGAAGGTAAAAATCTGTTTATTTCTTTTTCATGCACACATACACATTTAAAACACCTCACTTTTGAGTGTAGGAGGAGTGCTGGTCAGTAATAAAAATCACTTATTTTTCTTTCCCCCCAAAATGCAAAATGCTTTGGCTGTTGAGTTTTATTTTCTTTTAAATGAAAAGCTGGAACAAAGGTTGTTTAATTCTTCATTCATAAGAACCCTGAAGTAGTTCTAGACTATATCAGTAACCGCTATTGACATTTTTCCTGAACTGATCAACAGAGAAATAGTCAACAATGTTTAAATTTACAGAATTAATATCAAACTAACAGGTGGATAATGGCAAGTTCTTCCCTTCCAGGTATTCTTTCTAGTTGAAGATTTAGACTCAAATACCTGACATTCATTTACATTAATTTAATAGTCAGAAAGAAGTCTTGCAAAAATAATAATAAAAAAATTAATAGTTGCTTTGTATTTGAAGAGGGAAATCTCGTATCTGGAAGGACAATTATACAGTTCATAGAGCTCAATGATCACACCACACAAAAGGCATTATGTATTTTTCTCTGATATCTTTTTTCAGAGCAAAATCTACATTTGTTTCTGTGATACCTCATGATTTTTGAGAGGGATGGAATCATATAGTGTGACGGTTTGCTACACACCAGGAAAAAATCTTTTTGGACAATGCAAACAGTCACTGTCTTGAAAAGAACAGAGGTTCTGCCTGCACAGGAAATAAAATAAAACAATATTTATATTTGTCTCAATGCAAGATAGCTTTTTTCCCCATAACTACACTTTAAAATCCAAACAGTCTTCAATTCACTTATTGAGAAGGTGCAGAGGGAAGGATCTTATCATAGAATAA
Source organism: Harpia harpyja (assembly GCF_026419915.1). Lineage (NCBI taxonomy): Eukaryota > Metazoa > Chordata > Aves > Accipitriformes > Accipitridae > Harpia > Harpia harpyja. Next base: position 33,085,855 of record NC_068947.1, read on the forward strand.
CAAGCTGCTGCACCTCGTCTGTGCCACACTAACTGCCTTGTATATGCTCTTATCTTGTGGTAAATGTGAGTTCTATAATCCCTACTCTGAATTGCAGTTTTATAAATTTACATTGTATTTCCAAAGCCAACAATGTCTAACACTGGTAAGTATTTATTTTCTGACGTATTCTTATCATAAGTGTGGTAACAAATAACAAACTTAAATGCTGTTCAAATTGCTGCGAGATGAGAACAAGGATGGTTTTCTTCCTTGTTTTGGAAAATACCTGGTAGGGTGCTTTGATATCACCGCTTAAGGGTATTATTCATACTTGCAGCCTAAGACCTTTATGCATCATTGAGCAGACTTCATTTTAGCATCTGTTTCAAACCCAGAAAATATAGCAATAAGCCATGAGTGGTTTAATATATATATATTATTATTATTATTTGAGGTAATTTGTCATCATTCATGCTGAAGCTTTTCTAAAAAGGAAGAAAAGGACTTGAAACAGGTCATTTATTGTGGTGCAAGAAAAGCTATACAGGGCTTATTTTGATTTGTTTAGGTTAGTTGGCTGATGACAAAGCTCCTTGGGAATTAAAAAAAGTTGGCGGGTGACACACATGAGAGAACACCAGACAAATCTTGTTTAAAAGCCAAGGACAAAACATTTAGGTACTCTTCAGTTTGTATATATGAATTGTATCATTGGCACACACCCTGTTATCATGCCAACTAGAGCTTTAGAATACAAATTCTGAGCTCAGCTATTCAGAAAAGTAACTGAAGAAAATACAATCAGCGTCAAACCGAACATCTGAAATAATGAGACTAATTACTTCTTTCTGTAGGCCTAATTTATCAGTTCTGTCTGGTCATCTCAGGCTGCATCAGTTTACCTGCTGGGATACACTGAATTGTTGTGAGTAGTTCAGGTCCCACACTCATACCAAACAGGCACCTACTGAAACATGTTTGTCTGGAAGGAAACCACAGTTTCCACTCTACAGAAATCAAGCAATAGGATAAAAATTGAGGGTGACGATGGTGAGTAACCAAATCTCAATCCCAAAATGGGATTAGAAGAGAGTCATGTCTGCTAGTACAGATACAGTCTTTATTTCCAAGCTAGATAACAATTGAATAGGGATGATTTATGAATTTTCAGTCAACTACTGAACAGCTTTCAGAGGACAAAGTGGCTACGCTCCCAAGATTTTGTACTTTCCCTTAGTAATCAAACTTATTCATAAGCATATTTAAAGAAATATTGTTTGTTTCACTTAATGGTGTACTGATAATTATAAATACTACAAAGCTCAGCCTTCATAGGCTTCTAACTTGTGCTGTTAGCATGTAGGTACATCCATATGTCTCTCTCTCTATATGACTACATCCATATGCCAACTGTAGTACTAAAATTAAGACTTTAATGTCATAGCCAATTTAAAATCTCTTGGACACCTAGAATAAATCTACAGTGCTTACAAAAAAGTGTCAAGGAGTAAGTCTGAGCACTGGACTCATGACTGTCCATCTTGTTTAATCGTTAGCTCAATTCCTGACTCAGTTTTGGACTCCTCTAACTAACTCTAAGACAATTTCCTACAGAGAAAACTAGCCATAACTGTCTACAGCGAGCCAACCCATGCCATCTGGTTTCCAGCCTAGTAACTGGTCCTTGGCCCTCCTTTCCAAGACAGTGATTTAAAAAACCAAAACAAACAAAACCAAAAAAACCCCAAACAACTTTGCCCATGTGTGTGTTTACAAACACATGTGTAGTGTGTATATATATACATGCATTTTCCTGTCTTTCTATGTATATATATTTCAATTTTAAAATAAAAAGATAATGCCAGATTTACCTCTCTTATTTAGCAATAACCAGACCTGCCTACTGACTAATGCTGGATAAAGTAAAATTTCAATTTTTTTAAGACTCTGTCTTCTATTTAAATTGAGATTAAATAAAATGAAAATCCAACACATCTGGGAAAGAAAAAAACCCCACAACCAAACCCAACCTCACAGGATTTTTTCCCATCCTATTTATTTTTTTCTTTCAAAGGACTTTTTCTTCTTTCCATTTCTAACCTGCAGTAAATGCCATGCACCAAGATGTATAGTATTCATATATATGTGCCACTACTCCTAAGCACTTCAGGTGGGTGACATGTACCTCAAAATTAACACTGCAGGAAACACAACTTCTGCTCTTTTACTGGATCTGTTTGTGTGGCCACAAGCTGTCAGATATTTGCTTATAAAAATGATTGCTGCGTTCTGGAATTTTACTGTTTTCCCTCACAAAAAATCCACACCTTGGAGGATAAGAAAAATCAAATTTCTTTACTTCATTCTTTCTCTTTTTTTTTTTCCACCCCAGAAACACAAAAGCCAGGGGCAAAAAGAGCAATAGAAGGCACTAAAAATGTGTTCCATGTATATTTTTCCTGAGAAGACTAAATCAATGCTGAAGGAATGGTGCGTTTTTTAGTTTTGTTCCCCCCCTGGCCACCATTACATTTGTCTTTATCCATTTAGGGGAAAATTAAGAGGTGGGATCGTGTTATAAGATTTTTTTTTACACACACTGATGAGCAAACACAAGATTAGTAGAATGGCTGAAATATACCTCAGTTTAAGTGAAGTCTTTATTACAGAAAATCTAGTTAGTGGTGTTGTCTACTTCAGAATACACAGTCAGCTGAGGTCTCATTGTTAGATATGAATTAACACTATCAAAATTCTCTTTAATTGTGTGGTTCTGGTTGTATTGAAAAGGAGTAATGACCTTCAGCCCTGAGTTATGCCCACTGAGCATGGAGGTAGCACAACTGCATGAAGCCCTGGGTTGAAGTCTATTATTCTATGCAATAAGCATCACTTCTAGCAGCCTTACGAGAGGAACTGAGAAATTTCAATTTTATTTGGCCTTTATGTTTGAGAAAAAAAAAACCAAAACCAAACATGGGACTAAGTTATGAGATTTCTGTATAGTTTCAGTGATAGAATAAAAGTGTCATTCTCCTTCCATATGAAAGTTTCCAGGTTGACCTGGTACTTGGAATTTCTATAGGTATCATTCTTACAAGGGTATTAAATTTTGAAAGAGCAAAGGTATGGTAGAGGTGTACTGGACAAAAAAGTTGTTCTTTAACCCAGTATTTTTTCCTGTGTAAGGTTATCTTGATTTGTAAGGCTTTAAAGATCCTATCAGGAAATGGAACCTACACAGCATGGCATATCTGAACTGTTTTGAAAGCCATAGTTAATGATTATAGAACTAGCCCATGTAAAGGCCTACAAATACTTGTGCAAATAATTCACTAAACAATCAAAGACAAACAGCTGTGCAAAAACTGTGACCTCTCTGTGGCTTGTTTGCAAATGATAGAGAATTGTTTATTTAATCACGTTAAGTTCAGTCAGCTGAAATACCATTCAAATATCACCAAAGTCCCTCTGAAAAAACCCATACTGGAAGTCCTTACTGTGCCAATTATTTATAACACAATGGAAGTTGATGTACATGAATATGCTTACTTTAGTCATGTCATTTGATTCCATTAATTTTCAATAGGACTAGCCTAAGGATCAAAGTGATAAATATGAGAGTAGCATTTGCAAGACTGATGCTTCAGTAAGCAAGCTTTGGAAAAACTGCAAACCCATGCAATACACCAGTAAGGCTCCACCTGCCTGACTCCCGTGGGCCAGCTGTATGCTCCAGTGATTTTCCAAGGTGGATATGATGTTAACTACATGGCAGAGAGCATGCCGGGGTCATCACACAGAGAGGAGAGCAGTGATCCACGTCTTTGTTGTAGCAGAAAGAAAACAAAATAAGAAAAATGAAGTATCATGTCTATGTGAGTGCCCATTCTCACCTGTGACACAGTGCTTGGTGCATTATTCTGTATATTATTCTAGAGCTAATGGGGTTCTCTGAATCCTATTTGCAAATTAACTTTAAGAAAGAAGAATTGCAGGAGCCTGGGTATAGTCAGATGAGTGGGACAAACCAATACAGCATTCAGACAGCATTTTAGTGCTTGAATTTCATGCTTTTGAAGCTGTTAGACACCTGCTGCTGCATCAGCATTTTAAAATGCAAAGGGAAGGGAAATAACATTTTTTCTTCTTCTGGCAAGTGGCTGCTAATGTTGTTTACCTTAGTAGCAATTTCTCCATTTGCATCAGTAGGTAATTATTTGAGGAAACATCTTTCTCATCATTCTCTCCTTTTAAAGCCAAAGCAAGGCATTTACTTTTCAAACAGAAGACAAAATGTTGTGTCATGCAGTTTAGCTGTAAAGTCTTACAGAGAAATTAACTTGTATTAGAAGCAGGCCATTCAAGGCAGTTTTTGTTGGAAATGAACTTTGGAAAATAGCTGTACTGTAACTCAGTGGAGCTGTTTGTAAGAGATGGAAGAACTATGTTTTGATGTTTCTACTAACTGTGACGGAGGTAGTGGAAACATCCCAGATTCACATGTCTGCATGAGAACTGGTCCTAATGACAGCTACTGGGAGCATTCAGGAGGAATGTTTGTCCTTTCGAAGCCTCTGGAGACTCTTCTCTGACCGCTCATCCTGGTTAATGTCCTAACCACTATGCTTACTCCCTTATAATCTCTCCACGCAATTTCCCCCTAACAGCAGAAGGCAATACTGAAGAATATTGCAGTAGCTAAAGTAGCTGTGTTAGATCAGCAAAAGATATGTTACACAAAAGGCTGACCAACTCTTCCTTCTAGGAGGGTGCTTGCAGAGTGTCCTTATGCACTCCTGGCAGACGGGGGGGGCCTTTGTTCAGCTTGAAAATCTGGCCAGTACTTATTCACCTGGTAGTCAGGTGACTATCTGAATGTGAAATGCCATTAGGATTGTGGAAGTACAAGGATAAATTCAGCTATCTTTACAAGGAAAGGCTTACACAAGCAAAGCTGTTCTCTAACTTCTTCATTTACTAACAAACTACAAAGTTATTTCATTCTTCCACTAAAGTAGAAGTATCCCAGTTCTCTCAGTTTTAAAATTTTTTAAATAATTAAAAACAATAGAAGCAAATACTGAACATCGCCTTTTTGCTTTTGCTGGTAGAATGTCGTCATCTCTCTGTATGGCTCAACCTGCATTCCTGCCAAGACTTCTTTTGTTCCTAATTTACCTAGGACCTACCTACTTCTCATAGTGTTTAAAGATCAAAGGACCTTTGGAACGGAAGTAGCAATAATTTTTCAATTGAATTTGGGTGCATTTTGAAAGACTACCCTAATTTAAGCACTCTGTGCTATATTACAAGATAAATATAGTTCTCCATGAGAAGAGATGTAGGTCAATCAGTAACCTGCCCACATACAACATTTCACTCAAAAAAAAGAAAGAAAACAAGACAGAACACTAGTCTGGGTTTTAATTTCTCTGTAAATTGAAGAGTAAACAGAGACACACTGCCCTCCACTGCGCCTTTTGGCCTGTACTTTATGTGCAGGACCAAGTATCTTTGAGAGATGTGCCTAGGGATCTTGGTCAAGATTAGCACCCCTTCCTGATAGAGCTCCCCCCCCCCCCCGCCCTTTTACATAAGAAACAGTGTTTTCTCTTTGCAATTGAGACTGATAGATGTAGAGGAAAAAAAAGTAAATTAACTCTCTCCTTTACAGAGAGCGGAAACATAAGGAGAGTGATTTACTTCATATTCAGTATGACATTTGTACAGGAAGTAGAAAAAATCCACTGAGTTTCAATCCAGTGTTTTTAACATGAGACAATAAATTCCTGTTTGTGTAGGTTATATAAAAGTTTATGCACAGGCAGTTATATTATACATGAATTTCTCAATGTATCCAATGTGGTACGCATTACACATACCTATATATACACACAGAGCTCATTTTCCTGCACAAAAATATGCAGTCATATGCCTTCCTGTTAAAATCATGTGTATGATGTAGCAGCTACTTAAATTAATATTTCAAACCTTAAATATTTCAAATTCCAGACTGCTTCTTTCCAAGAGTGAGAAGAACTGAGCAAACTGCAAAAGCTGAATTTCATTACATCAAGAAATTCCAAAGATTTAGAGTACTTCAAGTGTGGTACCAAAATTTTAAAATTGCAAGGTTTTACAGCAATTAGCGTGATATTCAGCTGTGCTTAAAATACAGCAATGTAATTCAGGACACTCATCAATATGAAACTGAAAGCTAAAGTGTAAATGATGTTCCTCAATGAAATTTAATGGAAGGTAACCTTGCCTATTAACTCTTCTGAAAAGAAGAGATCTTTCTGCTATAACTACGGTTTCTTCAAGGTCTTTGGTATAATGCCTTGATTCAGAAAAAAAGAAACACATATAAAACTTGGCCACAACAGTACCGTAACCACTCCTGAAGTCTAAACTGTAAAAGTAAAAAAAACAACAACAAAGAAACCAAAAACCACAAACCAAACAGAAAACCCCAAACCAAAAACATATGCTGAAGGGAGCTTAAAGCATCCTGCAGAGTCCTGTTCATCAAGTTTAAGGGAAAAATGAGAAATGCTTCAGAGCTTAGCTACAAATCATCATTGGAATGAGATGGTAAAGTCAAGGAAAGAGTGTGCTAGACAAGATGCTAGGATCTTTAAAAAAGACTTAAGGTTTTCCTAAAAGACTGAAATTGAAAGGTCATGGTTATGACTTGTGAATCCTCTGGGTCTATTTTTATCTCACATTGTCTGTATTATCTTCAGTATTTCATAGCCTTTCTTACTGTGCTATAAGATAATGTTTAAAATCTCATGTTTCAGGTCTTCAGTTAGTTGATTATACTCTTTTCCTTCTGGTTGATCAGAAATGGTTTCAGTTAAACCAAAAAACCACCACCGCAACACTTGCCACTACAACAAGAGACTTTGGATGCCAGCTGGGTGTGAAATACCTGTATGACAAGTCAGTGCATTTAGTCTTCATTGATCATGAGATTTGGACCCAGGAGGAATCTCAACTCACGATGTAATGGTACAAATTTGAAAGGTGGAGTAGAATGAGGGAAAGTAAGAGGATAAAAAGGAAGATACTTCCATTATCAGTCATACTAATAAAGCCTTGCTGTTGCCAGATGTGACATCTGGTGCCATCTCAGCCTCAAAAATGGAAATGCATTAAACTGAAAAGAGTCACTTGGCTTGCATGAGCATAGTTTAAAGGGATATGGTATACATGATGTCAGATTAAATGACTGAAAGGTCCCTTAAGCCCTCTTAGGTCTTACATACAATTTGGGTATTGTAATAAATGTAACTGAAAAAAAATAATAAATCAAAGCCCAGTGCATCTTTAAACATTTTAAACACTTCAGGTTTGTGATTGACAGGCTTGCAACTGCCAACGATATTAAGAACTCAAGTAATATATTTCATTACATCTTTAAATTACACTCACGGATAAACCACATCTATAAAACTGATGAGTTAAATTATCAATTAATAGATTACCATCATACAAAAACTATAGAATTTGGATGTTAAATGTACTATAGCAGAAGGCTGTCACAGGACTAATGAGGGGTAACTGATTGAAACCATTTTGCAAGTCTTGGTTAACAGCTTTCCCTTCATATCTGTTTCAGGGCTAGACATCATGGATATACTGACTAGTCCTTTCCCCAAACTCCACAGCTCTCCGCATTGTGTAGTAAGTGTTAGAGATAACATTTAAAGATTCATTCATTAAGCTTTCTTCCTCCAAGGGATATAGGCAATTTTTGTAATCTCCCAGGAGAGTTTGGTGATGATAGTTTTTCAGTCTGTGATAAGGTAGGGTTAAACTGTTTTCCTCACTGCTGCTTTTCAGAGTGTATCTGCTTAAAGTGCGCAGTAATAGCTAAAGTGTTATATGACTCAGACTAGGAAGCAGGACCACAGACATACCCATCATTCTTAAGCCAAAGGCTGAGAGACAGAAGAATCAGATGTGTATTTTCCAGGGGATGCAGGAAAGAAGTCATGCTCAAAGTTTTTGTCTTCTAATTTTGCAGTGAAATTGCCTATGAAGATTCCCCCACAGTCTGTAAGTATGGACACTTGAAATTGCATGTCATTTAATTTGAAATGGGATGCAATTCATACCAGCAGATCCTGATTGTCAACAACTAGTGAAATGAGCTCTACATATTAATATGGGGGGGGGGGGGGGCGGCGAGCGGGCAATGAACGGGGTAAGAATTTACACTGTGACAAACAGCCAATAGGACTTGGTGTTCACAGTTTAGTGAAACTACTCAGAGATGCACAGCACAGGACAGTTTACCTATGACACCACTTGCTTTGGCTGTTCTACACAGAATAGAGGGATTTTTTTTAAAGCAAAAAAGCACATTTCAATTGGATTTAAGAGTGAATGTCAGTTACTGATTTTAAAAAAAATATGTAAAATAATATAGACTCCAGACAAAGTGATTTCTCAAAGTTTTGTTATTACCTTTGTTATCACAAACAGTTGTAGAGTCTAGGCAAAGCACCAGCCTTAAATGGCAACATGTAGTAGTAATTTTCCTATTGGAAAAGGGGAAATCTGTTTATTTGTCTTTCTATGAGTTTCCATTCTTCCTGTGAACATGGGGGAAATCAATCAAGTCCATAAAGCTCCCCATGTTCTTCACAAAATTAAGAAGTGAAGATATGACGTCAGCAGATGTACAAAATGGAACACTTTGTAAGAAGAAAACTAATAAAACTTAAGAAGTATAAACATGCTTTTAATTTCATAGATTTGGAAAAAAAAAATGAACATTGTACATTTTAGCACCAAGGAGGGAGATAAGATCAGTTTAGTAAATTAATTTTCTCTTTTTGTAGCAAAAAGAGCATAAACCCTGCTGAGAGCATTTGAGAGCTGATGTGATGGATCACAGTGCAGTAGCTTTATTATGATTGTATTATGCAAATGTTTTTATGTAGTCTTTTAAAATGTGTATGACAAACACGTTTTTGATGATTCACTGTACATAAAGACAGATTCTTGACTTCATGCAACCCCAATGACTTCTGCAAAGATATGTGCATCTATTAAGTAAATAAATAGATCCATTACAAAAAAATTACTATTTGTAAAAATGTAAGAAAAGGCGATCCAACAAAACAACAGTAGGTATTCTTGAACACTAATGACAGAGTTCATACTACCACTCCTCATTCTTATGTCTGCATAAATAAATACAAAACCAGTGGTACATAAAGCAGAAATAGGATCAGCCTCATACAAATCTCCAGAATTATCTTCATTTAGCATTGAAAAGTGGCTCAACACAGCCTCATGATCAGCAAAGCGCTTTTGAAAAATGAAACAGGTAACCTAGTCCAGAACACATTTTTCTCCCCCAGACCTGAGTACCCAATGTTGGGAAAAGAATAGTTAAACATGTTAGCACGTTCTGGGGACCCTACTGGGAAATAAAGTTGTATCAGTCCTAATTCTTATTATTCATTTTTCTTCTCCATCAACTAAGTTTAGGCATATCATATGTAGTCTCAAAACTCAGAGCACCTTAAACTTATTAGAGACACAAATCTGGAAGACGAACCCACAATCTCCTTGGTTAAAATCAAGGAAGAAGAACTCTGTGCTTGACTACTGAACATAGCTGATCAAAAGTTCCTCAAAATTTGAGGAGGTGTTGAAGATTAAAGTGCCAAAATTGAATGAAATATACTAAAGGAAACATACAGAAGGAAAAATACTAAAACATCTACAGAGTCGTCCAAGGAACTGGATGGAACAGAGGACTCGGCATTAATGCAATGACCTTGAGAGTGCTGAGGGTAGTAATGGGCAGTGGCTCTTGCAAGGACCTACACAAACACAAGTATCATATTTTTCACTTGCTCCCTGAACCCAAGCTATACCGTCACTTCAGCCCTTTAAATTATGAAGGGGAATATTATCTATGCTTCTTAGGTCCAACTCAGAAGTGACATTGCTCAATTCCCAGACATTTAGGAATCCATATCTGAACTGGAAGGGTGGAAAGAACATCATCATTAGTTAACATCCTTTAAAATTAGAAGTGCTGGCTAATATTAAAAGAACTGAATTTAGTGATACCTGTTCAAACTTCTGAGTATGGTGGGGGAAGAAAAACACAGAGACCTCATTTTCTCCAAATATCTGCTCTTATTCACAGTAGAGCTGGTAATGAATTTTCTGTCGCTATCAACCTGTAATAGATTTAAGTAGCTGAAAGGCTCCATATTCCATTACCAAGTCTTCCAGTCTCTTCTCAAAAGCAATCTGCCACATACTAAATTGAAAGTACTGTCTGATTTGCTGAGACATCAAAACTTTACAATTCCAAAGAGTTTTTAGAGTGACAGCTGTGATGAGCTGTTTGCTGCAGTGATACATTGCTGTAGAGGGGAGAGCAAGAAACAGGGAAAACAAGACAAAAAGAAGGTCACCAAGCCAGAAGCTAAAGGAATATTTAGAATAAGAGAGACTTGCTTTTAAACTTCGGTTTACTGACACCAACTGTGACAGCAAATATTTAACAAGACATACCCATGATGCAACTGGCAAGTCCTTCTATGCCCAAGCAGTGTATGCATAGGAGCGTGTTGCCCTAAGCTGTTACATATAATTTTGGCTGAAAACTATGATTTTCTGACCATTTGCTAAAGGAAACAAATGTATCTAAATTGCTGAATCTAAGGTATGCATTCAAATATCTCTACTGTTGTTTTCATAATCAGAGGTGGACATTTTAGAAAGTGAACATGTAAATAAATATAAAACCGATGCACCTACTTGCATTTCTAAGACATGTAATTGAAGTACAATAACACTAGACAGGATGTACAAAAGTACTAGACAGGATGGATTCTCAGTAGCAGAAAATGATCATCATGGGTCCTGGCAGCGGCAACATATTCAAACCCAGATTAGTGTTTGTTTATGTCTGAGCCACTTAGGCACATCCTACCATCAATTTTCTTCTTCTGTTCTCTTTGAAACCATGCCAAGTATCTGCAAGAGCTCACTAGACTATTTATCTTTAACAGGACTGCCAGTTCTAGTCCTTTCTTTGCAATCTCTCTTGTGTGGTGCCATTGCTCTGGGGACAGAGGTGTGTGTTGGGGTGGGGCGGGGGGGGAGACTTGCTTTTTCCTGTTGAGCAGACCATCTTTTTCCTTCCTCAAAGTGGCCTGTAGCCATTTATGCACGCATTTCATTGATCAGATAGGTCTTTCAGACCCAGTGGATGTCCTCTAACATTGTCTTGCCAGACTGTGACTATTTAAAAATCAAGTACTGAAGAGACAGAGAGATTATGCAGTTTATACAAGGTGACACATGGTGAATCTGTGCCACAGAGAGCGCTCAGGTCTTAGGCATTTCACCCTCAAGTGGTGTGTGTTCACACACAGCTTCTAGCTCTTACATAAAATGTAATTAAGCACATCCCACACTGAGTCTGAACTTTCCTTAAACTAAACCAGGAATTTCCAGCATCTTAATCCGGCTAAGCACTACCCTAGACACAGAACAGGAAAACAATCACTGAAGGGGATTTGGAGGCCAGCTGATCACACTGGGTGAAACAAAGACTGGTGCTTCAGTCAAAAGACATCTGGTGGTGTGGGATTTGTTTTGTTTGGGGGGGGGGGTTGTTTGTTTGTTTTTGTTGTTGTTGGTTTTTTTCCCCTCAATCTGGATTAACAGAAGTCATGGAATTAGTTTTATTATTTTAGGTGATGTTATCACAGAAACACAGCAAAAAGCCTCCATACAAACAGAATCAGAGAAGGCTATTTAAGACATAAGAGGAAAACATATTCAAAATGTGGGAGGCTTGATTAGCTAGTGAAGAAGCAAACTGAGCAAAGTGGGTTCTCTATGAAGGGCAGGAGTAGTCAGAGTATGGCTATTTAGTGAGATGTGTAGAAAGTAAGAAATAAGCTTCAGGGCACTAGAGGAAGCATTTTGTACAGGTACTTTAAAATCCCTAAGGATGAGATCAGGATTAGTTATACATCTTCAGTCTGTATATTTGTATATATACCCTAGTTTCTTCCTTTTCTCCTTTTTTGCTTTTCCCACTCCTTCAGATTAGTAAGGAACTTGGGTTTCTACCCAGCTTCAGTAGAATAAAGAACCCTAAAAATGTAGTACATTGTCTTTGTATTCAGTACACAGAGATATAAGTCTGGAAGAGCGAGAGTAAGAATCACTGTGATACTTAACTGGAAGAGACTTGCATGAAAGGACAACATTCGTCCCTGCAATGACTTTGATTTTGATAACATATGGCTAAACTTCAGTTTTGCAGCCTACAAATTTCTGCAATATTCTTGACATCCAAGAATAACTCTGCTGTCCCAGCAAGGTGGCGTGACAGTAACTGTGATGACTGGAATTGCTCTCCTCAGTCTGAGAGTGAGGTGCTTAGCATTTTCCAGAACCCAAGCCAGTTGCCCCTGTTGGATCCTGGACTCCCCACCCTTCACTAATTGCTCATTCATGACCAGTGTATCCATGATCCTTGCTGTCTTTGCTGTGTTTGGGACCACAGTGTCAGTAAGGGCATAAAAGGAGGCATTCCTGTCTGCATAAAGAGTGCTATACTCTATATCAGTTTTGTGTAGAGCTTTATGAACAAGTACCTCTCTCCATAGAAAACAGAAAGTGAGATTCTTTACTCCATTCTTACCACAAACAATACCTTCTTCTACCCTCTAAGTTGCAGTCTTTTTTTCCCCCAATCTTCTATTTTTCTTTTTTTAATTATTTTTCAAAATCTCCTCAGCATTTTAATAAAATATTATGCTGGATAAATAATTACCTCTTACACTGTAAGCTAGGGATAATTTTCCTGTTTTCATTCGGCTTCATAAAAATCAAAGAATGGGCACACATTCTTATAAAAGTGCCTCTGGAGGGAGACACAGCCCAAAAAGTAGCTTGTGCCTGACATAAGAATAGAATTAGTGTGTTCTCAAAAATCTGAGGATGTCTACTTTCAAACATGCATCAAAATATACACATTAGTCTAGTCTGGTGAGATGTGGCTGGGTCTGAAGTCTGCAAAATTCCTTTAACCCTTCAATTATCTTACACTTCATAAAACAATTTTGCTGCATTGAGTTATTTAAATGTTGCATTTAAAATAAGAATAATAATTAAAAATAACTACTTATTTTCTGAGTTCAAAATTAAATAAGCATTAACTAGAGTTACTGAAAATAATAAATCCTTTTTCTTCTTGAGATTACTAAAGTATTCTTTTAAGTTCATGTGAATATTAAATCACTCAGGATTAATCATCTGCATTTTGATGCTAATACACCACCCCTAACCTACAAGAGCTTTAAACACTGTATTACAAAATTTCATGTTATAAGAAGACATGCAGATTAAAAAAATACCAACCCTACAGCTGATTTAATGCATCAAGCAGAATCTCACTACAGGTTGAGAATTACAACAAACCGTAGCTAGGAAAAAATCCAGGAGGAAAATCTATAAATTGTGTTTTTACAGTATGAAGTTTTGCTGCAAAATGCAAGGTCTGACTCTGCTTTCATTAAAATCAATAAGAATTCTTTCCTACATATCTATAGATACAGGATAGTGGTTCTGCTACCTACATGCAAACACCCCCGCCCTGTGCTCCTAAAGAAAAAAAAAAATACTTTACAATATTTATCTTTTATACAGTTGGTGTAATAAGCCCATACCTCACAGTCCCTCTTTACTTTGGGGTGGGTTTTTTTTTGAAGATGGAAGGAGCATTTTGATGAAGTAGAATCTGGAACAAGTGAAATATGTTACAGAATACAATTGGAGAATGTATCGGTACTCTACTTGAGCATGATTTTGTTGTACAGTGTGCCAGTAGCCATTCCTAATTATTTTACTCACCAAATATCTAATTTATCATTTTCTTTGAGAAGCTCCATATTACAAATGACAGTGTGTGATGGGTTAACCCTGGCTGGATGCCAGGTGCCCACCAGAGCTGTTCTATCACTCCCCTTCCTTCTCAACTGGACAGGGGAGAGAAAATATAACAAAGAGCTTGTGGGTCGAGATAAGGATAGGAGAGATCACTCACCAATTACCGTCACGGGCAAAACAGACTCAGTTTGGGGAAAAATTAACTTGATTTATTACAAATCAACCGGAGTAGGGTAATGAGAAATAAACCCAAATCTCAGAACACCTTCCCTCCACCCCTCCCTTCTTCCCGGGCACAACTTCACTCCCGGATTCTCTACCACCCCCCCAGCGGCACAGGGGGACGGGGATGGGGTTTACGGTCAGTTCATCACACGTTATTTTCTGCCGCTTCATCCTCCTCAGGGGGAGGACTCATCACACTCTTCCCCTACTCCAGCGTGGGGTCCCACCCACGGGAGACAGTCCTCCACGAACTTCTCCAACGTGGGTCCTTCCCACGGGCTGCAGTTCTTCACGAACTGCTCCAGCATGGGTCCTTTCCACGGTGTGCAGTCCTTCAGGCACAGACTGCTCCAGCGTGAGCCCCCCACGGGGTCACAAGTCCTGCCAGAAAACCTGCTCCGTGGGCTCCTCTCTCCACAGATCCGCAGGTCCTGCCAGGAGCCTGCTCCAGCGCGGGGTTCCCACGGGGTCACAGCCTCCTTTGGGAACCCACCTGCTCCGGCGTGGGGTCCTCCACGGGCTGCAGGTGGATATCTGCTCCACCGTGGACCTCCATGGACTGCAGGGGGACAGCCTGCCTCACCATGGTCTTCACCACGGGCTGCAGGGGAATCTCTGCTCCGGCGCCTGGAGCATCTCCTCCCCCTCCTTCTTCACTGACCTTGGTGTCCGCAGGGTTGTTTCTCTCACATGTTCTCACTCCTCTCTCCGGCTGCCGAATACCGCCGTCCCAACTTTTTTTCCTTCTTAAAAATGTTATCACAGAGGCGTTACCACTATCGCTGATTGGCTCGGCCTTGGCCGGCGGCGGGTCTGTCTTAGAGCCGGCTGGTATGGGCTCTGTCGAACACAGAGGGAGCTTCCAGCAGCTTCTTACAGAAGCCACCCCTGTAACCCCACCCGCTACCAAAACCTTGCCACACAAAACCAATACACAGTGCTAGATGAACAATTCCTCTAACCTGTTATCCTATACTCCAAAGAAGCCAAACATAGCCCATATACCAGCCCATCCTATGAAGTCATGGTCACATGTTGACAGACTGTCTTCAGCAGAAGTACAGGCTAATGGAGCTCCTGCCTCCCACCATTCTTTACTACTCCAAATCTCAGCAAAATGCACTTTTGCTGCCACTTCCTGTGTCTGACACTAGGCACTTAACGTAAAGTGCTTTTTTGGCTTTTTTATTTATTTATTTCTTTATTTTCAGACAAGGAAGAAGCTAAGGTTTTTCCCCTTTTTTTAAGTTGGGAAGTTTCCCCGTCTCACATTCAAAATAAGCACCAGTCAATAGATACACTGGCACAACTGAGGCTATACTGTAGCTAATAAAAATGCTGCACCACCCTGCCCCAACACAACTTAGCAAAGCTCTTCATTCATTTGCACGTACTATTTGTATAACACATTTCCTGATGAATATAGGGAATTCTCAAGCTTAGAGATTGATTGATTTGCTATTCCCATCAATAGAATATTTACTAAACCCCCAATAATAACAATACAAACAGAGTGGCTACAAGGAGACATCTAGGGAGCAAGAAGAACAAGCAAGTATAAACAATGGTCTTTCTCTGACTAATAATTTCTCAGCCTCTGATCACATCTACTCTTCCACTAAGCTTATTGTGGTTCGTCTAAACCGTTTTTCTTCCAGGCATTTGTCCACTCTCCCCATGAGCCCTCATAAATGAATGACCTTCTTTTGTCAAGATCATCCACAAATCTATTGCTCATTGCATGCGGAACTACCTCCTCTTTGTCCTTCTGAATTTGGTTGCCACCGATTACCATATTGGAGAAAATGGGAGCATCAATCGCCACTCACCTTCTCCATGCCAGTAATGACTTTGTAGACAAGTATCATATCGCTTTGCTGGGCTGAAGAGTTACAGCTCATCCAAGCATTTCTCATAGGGAATTGCTCATCCTTCCTGTCCTCCACTGGACCTTCTAGAGTCACAGAATAATTTGGTTTGAAAAGGGCCTAATTAGTCAACCCTGCCCGCTCAAACCAGGTCTAACTAGATCAGGCTTCCCAGAAAATTTGTTGAATTTCCATTCTTGGAGGCAGTCAGGACTAGACTGGGCAAGTCCCTGAGCAACCTCAGTTTCCTTAGACCTGCTTTGGGCAGAGGATTGGACTAGAGACCTCTGGAGGTCCTTTCCAACACAAATTACTCTATGATTCTGATATATCTTTTTTGAGATGGTGAGACCAGACCCCCACACAATATTCAATATGGGAGCAAACCATCAATTTATACAGAAAGATAATTATATTTTTTTACTTGCCTCTAGTTCTTTTCTAATAATTTCTTTCATTAGATTTGTGGTTTTGGATTATGAGATCTGAGCTGATGTTTTTGTGGAATTTTCTATCATAGCCCCAAAACCTTGCTCCTGAGAAGCAACAGTCAGCTCAGAGCTCATCATTTTATATGTGAAGCTAGGATTATCTTTCCCCACATGCACCACTTCACAGTTACCTGCACTGTACTTTATGTGCAATCTTGTGACTAAACTGAAGCTAACAGAATTATGTATAGATTTAGGGTAACAACTGCAGCTATACTGACTATATACAACAAATCACATGTTTTTTCAGAAACAAATCCAGCAATTCATTTTTGGTGTGCCTTGGTAGTATACTGCATTCTCCTCACATTGTAACTTTCCCTTGGCTTGAAGTTCTGCAGTCACAAAAATTACGTATATTAAAAAAACACCACCAAAATCTAAAACATCACTCTGATACCTGAGTCACTAGGTCGGTTGCCTGCAACTTTCTCAGTCTTTTGTAGTGTTCCCTTAATGGGTTTTGGACATGTAAGAGGTCACTGTTTTGCTTGATTACCTTCATTTCTTTGTACTGTTTCCTACCATTAGCTCATACAGAATTTGCTAATCCACTCTGTATGACACCAGCCTCTTACTGATACAAAGTCATAGATGATCAGGCTTTTTTGCTATATTCGTTAGCATATATACTTTTAAATATAATCATAAGTCAGTACAGATTTTCGTAGGCATATACAAATTACTGATGTTCTCATAAACTTTATGTTGTGAAACAGAAAATCACTAGGGTTTCGGGGTTTTTTGGTTTGTTGTGGGGGTTTTTTTTGTTTGGGTTTTGGATTTTTGGTTTTGGGGGGGTTTTTTGGTTGGTTTTTTTGGGGTGTGTTTTTTGTTTTTTTTTTTTTCCCCCGAGATAACTGTTTAGAATTTTCCTAGTATAATCAAAACATCTTTGTCGTATACCATGAATGTATACAATGACAATTTCATAATTTTCCTATCTTGTTAGGAAGATAGAAAGCATATATTGACTGTAGGAGGAACAGGGAGAGATACACTACAGACAGGCAACATTTCCTCAGCAAAAATAACCTGAAAAGGAACAGTTTACAGAGTGACTCATTGCCTTTGAAAGAACTTATGTATTAACACTTTAATGTATGTAGTAAATTATCTCATCTAGGTTTGAGACTGAGCCCCCCTCTTTCCCCCCCAGGCAATCAATTCTCTGTATGCAAATAATTCCCATGTAATTTGGCCAATTTGATGCCATTAATTGCATTGAAGCGCAGTAGTAGAGAGAATAGTAAAATAAAGTTGCATTATCATGCAACCAAGATGCATAAAGATGTTTCCAAGAAATCTCTCTTGAGGTGGGCTCACCTTATCCGGCTGCCAAATGCCCACCCAGCTGCTCTCTCACTCTCCCTCCTCAAAAGGACAGGAGGAGAAAAATAAGATTGAAAAGCTTGTGGATTGAGATAGACTCAACTTGGGGGTTGTGGTCAGTCCATAACAGCTCCTCTCTGCAGTTCCTTCTTCCTTATACTTTTCCCCTGTTCCAGCATGGGTCCTTCCCACGGGCTGCAGTCCTTCAGGATAAACCTGCTTCTGAGTGGGCTCTCCATGGGCTACAGCTTTCTTCAGGATATGTCCACCTGCTCCAGCGCGCGGTCCTCCATGGGCTGCAGTGTGGATATCTACACCACCGAGGTCATCTCTACAGGCTGCAGGGAAATGCCTGTTCCAACATAGTCTTCTCCAGGGGCTGCAGGGGAACCCCTGCTCAGGTGCCTGGATCACTTCCCCCTCCTCCCGCTTCCCTCCCCTCGATGCTCCCAGGGCTGTTTCTCACACTTTTCACCTCACCACTGGGCAGCGTTTTACCTTTTCTTACACAGGCTTTCCCCACGGCTCTGCCATGGTGGCTGTGGGGCTGAGCCGTGCCCCGCGGTGGGTCGGTTGGAGCCGGCTGGAACCGGCTGTGTCCGGCTCGGGGCAGCCCCGGCCTCTCCTCACAGAGGCTGCCCCGCTGCCAACCCTGCCAGCGCCTGGGCAGCTACAGTCAAAACCTCAGATTTCCAGCTTTCTCAGAGCCTTAAAATCAACCTGGAACAACTCTTTTTTTAAAGTAGGTTTACTTTTTCAAACCAAGATGATGGAAAAGCCAGTACGTTCCTAACTCAGAAAGATATAATGCTCCCATTATAAGCAATAAAGACAAAACATTCCTGAGAACTCAACTCATTCACCCAGACAGGAAAGGTGTTCTCGTCCAATGTACCTGAATTTGTGCTATCATACAGAGGTGCCCTAGGGAATGACGAGATGAAAACACCACAGGCAAGGAGTTAGTGGAACATGTAATGACTCTCTCAGAACAAATACAGGCTTTGGAATAGGACTCCCATCCCATTAGCCTGCTCCTTTTTGTCAAAGGATTGAACGTTCCCAACCTCTGCCTGTGGCTGAGGCATACTGGGCGCAGGATCCACTGCAAAGCATGTCTGTGTGCTGCTTCCATGGTGTCTGTTGGGGTTTCTGGCTCCAAACAAAGACACAACAGCACGTTTGAGTTGGATATTCCTGGAAACTATTTTAATTTGCCCTTTTTGAAGAACCCAAGGAATGGGGACTGTGAGAAGTGCCACAGTCCTCTGGGCCAAACCAGTCATCAAAACAACCATTGTTCTCACCATGGGAGTGATGCTGATGTCCCATAGAATCCATACACCACAAAGAAATTCCCCTGCAAGGTACTGGTTCCCAGTCAATGTTCAAAGAGGCCATGATCACAAGAGCAAGTCAATGCAAGAAATAACTACATAGTTTTATTTAATACACAGCTCTGGGCTTCTTTTAAGAGGGATTCATATCCTGAATTCCTCTTCCAAAATGAAGGAATTCTGTGGAACTAGTCAGTCCTGAAAAACTGAAATGATGTGGGCGTTTTTAGGCAGCCATGAAATAAGCACTGCATGATTCTACCTGCTACAAGGCAAAGTGCTACTGATTCTTTACTGCCATGCTTTGTAAAGCAGGAGTAAAATACTAACCTTTTATGTAGTACTTGATTACACTTTCTTTGCAAAAAAGAAATGGCTTCATAACGTGCAAAGTTCCCCTCTCTCAAAAAAGGAATATCTAAGATCAAAGGGACTGATTCCTCACTATCTGTGTATAAATATTTAATCTGTTTATAGTAGCAGGGGGGAGGGGAATTCAAATCCCAAGACTAATGCATCAGCAGTAGGTTGCACAAACTCAGAGTAAGAAAATTACAAGGCAAAGAGCAGCAGAGAATCAGATCTATTCAGAGAAAAAAAAAAAAAAAACCACTAACCAGAACAAACAAAAAACCAACCCAAAACAAAACCAAAGAAAACCAAAGACACTCCTCCCCCACCCCAGTCCAAACAAACAGGGAAACTGAATTCTGACATTGTTCACAGCTTTACACTAGTAAACTTAGTGCAAATTGCCTGGTATCCTGCTTGGAAAGTAAAGACATCTCCTCCAAATGCTCTGTCTAGTGTTTTCCAATTACAGTTAACACACAGCTCCCGCAGGACCAGAAGTCCATGTGTAATACATAGAAGGAGGTTCAGAGATAAAACCTGCCACAGAGAACAATGTCCTTTTTCCTATTACAAGGGGTTTGCCAAGCAAGGATAACAGGTTCAGTCTCTGAAAAACATTGCTTTTCAAGAAAGTCACATTCACAAAAGGAAGAAGTAGGTAAATGCAAGCTACAGTCAACAGTCAAATATCCTAGGGAAATTTTCCTAGTGTCACCACCTATCAGCACACCTGCTGCAGAGCAGCACCCTCAAATCTGTAACGTGGGGCACACACCAAACCAAGCAGGTCTTACTCAAGACCAAGCCACTGGCCAAGACCATGTCCTATTGACAAAAATCTGTCCACAAGCTTTCGGTAAATGTACTAAATTAGGCTCTCACAGCTTAATTTACATGGATTTCATATGATCTTCCACTAATATGAACAAATGAGAAACAACTAACTGTGTCATGGAGCCAGAAGGTTAAAATCAGCCAAGAAAGAAGGTTAACATAGTGATACTTGTACTAACCAGCATGGCTTCAGTTTGTTAAACAGTAGGACACTTTTCTGCACGTTTGCTCCAGATCAATAACAAGGTGTTTTGGAGGAGGCCCAGTGTACATTCATCAGTTGTTGAATAGCCACGTGAAGCTATGCAGATATATAATTGATAGTGGTAGAGAAGCCTTTGTAGGAAAGAGTTACTGTGCTCTGATCTGTGACACCCCCCCCCCCCCCCCGCTGTTGCAACCTTCACAGCATAACATCTGCAGGTTTTTTTTGTTACATGGAATTATTAAGAATGAATATTAAAGGCCTTGTTTAGACAAGGATCTTAATGATGTACTGGAGATTACGTAAGTATGTATCATTAAACTCGTATCCTAATCACAGTGTAGTCAAAATATATATACGGGCAGGAAGGGAGGAAGGACAGCAAACAGGAGAATCCGGGAAAGAAACGTACAAGAATCATAGCAATGCAATGGCTCTGCAGGAAATACAATTTCCTACTCTAAGGCTCTACTTTTTAGGCTAAAAGAATTTCACCAGTGAGACTACAGCTCTGAGAAATTCAACAAATCTTTAAGAACTTGTGTTAATTTTTTTTATTCCTTTGATCATCTCTGGAAATACTTGCTATTGCAAAAGCCACACTGAATCTTCTGACTCTAATATAACTCAATATTTACTCTGTGTCTATACACATTACCAAATGTGCCTGCAATAACTTCTGAAGTTATTTTATTGTTTCTAAATCTTTATTTGCATTTCCTATTCAGTATATGAAATCCAACTTTTCTCTTCCTACTCTGACCTTATCCTATCACCAAATACATCAGCTGACAGATGAAACCCTCATACACGTTCCTTGTGCAGGAACAGAAGTCTGGCGGTTATTGTGAGAGGAATTCAATATCTACGGGGAATGAAGATTTCAAAAGGATGAATGAGAATTTGTACCTCAAATTGCGTTTTCTATTAAATACTGAATTCTCTAAAAATAGAACGACCCAGAATATAAGACAACCTCTGATTTTTGTGTGCGTGTATTGTACTGCATGAAGCTTACTTCTTGCCTCCTCTCCCCACCCCCCGCCCCACTCCTCACTCATCTACCCCCTACACATTGCATCCTTCAGTCAAGTTTTCCATGTCACATTTCTTGACCTTTCCTCCCTCCTATTACACATCTCCACTCATCTCACTTTTGGATAAAATGTATTCTCTCTTGTACCTAACCTATGTATTTAAACTGTAGGGCGTTAGCCCCCCTACTCCTGCTAATTTTCTGAATGTGTTGTTTAGGATGTGCTGGAATCATTGCCTATGACTGGCGAAAGCCTTGTTAGCTGGCTTTCCTGAGCATGAACCAGCATCTCCCAAATCATCTTTTCCTGACTCTTTTGGCAAAGTATGATTTTTTTTTTTTTTTAAACCATGTTTAAAATACATGAGGCAAGAAAGGGGAAAACAAACTGAACCAAAGAAAAGTTTCTTTATACTTAGATAAAGTAAGCTGGAGAAAGGACTGAAGTCCACTGCCTTATATGTCCCGTGGCAATTTGGTAAAAGAATCTGCTCCGTTGTTCTGCTTCTCTCATTAATCATATCACAATAGAACTTTGGTAGGAGGAGTGAAGTAGTCCTGTCTCAGACTGTTACCCTGTTGAATAGGGTTTTTGAACTCGATGGGAGACCAGCATGCTAGGAAGCATGGTATTTGATAAATACTAGCTACTTAGTACAGTCAGATGTCTCGACTTACCAGTACTATATGTGACCTGAACCTGACAGATTTGGACCACTGCTAAAGACCAAAGTTACTTAATACCTAAAGAGGAATGAACACAGCCTTTAGCCATTACCATAACAGGGAACATCAGAATTGTCTTTTAGCTTTAGACCAAGCATGCATGGTTGCATATCAACAAGAGCATGGCTATGCCTACATGGCATGAGTCTGTTGCATGTAGACCATAATGTCTTGTAGTGGCAGTGTTCACAGTAAGAAAAAGCATGCTCTGAGCTGTCAGCCTAAAAGGGGTGATACCACATGCTTCATAGGGTATATAGGTTGCCAAGCTCTTGGTGGGCAGTAAGGACAGCCTGTTCTACTCAGAGAAAGTGGCAGATCATTGCCTGCTCTCTCTGAAGCGGAGCTCACTGTGCAATGCTGGTGTGGTTTAGAGACCTCTGGATACAGACAGCAGCTGACCTGTTTCAGATTCCAAATTATATCAAGTTAAACAGCAGCAGAGAAAAACATCCATTTGTGAACCACATCCTTTAAGAGCCTAGGTCTTGCTGGAAGAGTTTCAGTCCCTCTGAAAACAGTTTTCTAATGATTTTACCCTCCTTGTTTTCTATCGGACAGTTTTATTGGAGTGCAGTGAGAAGTTATCTTTTCTTAGTCACAAATGTAGGCCTTAATTTTCAGTTGACTGGGCAAAGAGGTTGGCCTCACTGGAGGGCTGCGGATCTCCAACAGCTCAGGCTGTAGCTGGCAGCTCTAACATTTACAGGCTTTAAGGTTTTGTAGAAACTGCATTCGTCTCTGCAGATCCGTGTCTGTTCAGATTGATAATAATGAGAATGCTTAGGGTTATTACAATCTCTAAATAATATATCAGTTCTGGCTAACACATAGCTTCACTGTAGTCTAATAGCTATTTATTAACATAACTAAAATAAATTAGGAGGTAGCTTATTCATGCACTCAGAAAAAAAGAGCAGTTAAGATGAGAAAGATGAATGGAATTTATGATTTACCTATTTTGTTGAGGGATAAACAGATACGTCATCACAATTAATGTGTCTGTTACTAATTAAAAACAATGTTTGCAATGATCATTTCTGATGTAATTTTACATTTCGGTGGCTCTCAAATCTGTGAGCTAATTTTTGCTTTCCTTGCTTTTCTCTCCTCCTCCTTTATGTTTATGATTCCTATCATCATCATTACCATTAGCTATTTCCCATGTAGCACTACTTTGTACAGTACAGGGACTTATTTTTAAAAAGCACTTTATTATATAATACTCTATCTTATATTACTCTACATAGTAATTTCACTCACCAGTACCAAAAGCTACACAGCATGAAAAAAGGAAAACAGTGAATTAAGGCATTTTCTGGGTCTGTCTGAAGAAGTAGAAGCATTAGGATGGACGAAAAAAAAGTTAAAGACACAGATTAAGGACAAAAGACATACTTTCAGATGCACTGCTGCATAGCAAATCACAAAGAATAAATAGCAAATGTGGGAGTAGGTCTTTAACAAGTGTAATATGTAATTGACATCAGACCAATTATGACAAATCACCCAAGCTGACAATTTGCTCCCCGTAAATTTCTGTAATTTACACTACCTCCTGTACCAAAAAGCCTTCAGTTTTGCTTATTCAAAGGTTGATCTGAAGGTCTGTGGTATCAAGAGGCACTGAACTGGAGATTAGCAGTCCTCATCAGTATGGAGTGTCTTATTAAATAACATTAGTCCTACTTAGACTCCAGATTTTCTTGGGAGACGATGTCAGAAGCATAAAAGCAAGAAAACCATTAGGGCAAAATCTTCTGGGAAAAGGGAATTGCTATTGAACTCTCAAAGAAACATCAAGGTGGGAAGAAAGCTGACGGTTCCAGGAAATTTTCCAATCAGATTTTTTTCAATAGAACTTGACGGCAAATGGATTTTGTCTACATCTGGTTGATTGTCAGTTCAACCTATGGAACAAATTGTAACTTATAGACGACTGATGCAAAGCATGTGAAAATTACCAGGCCTGTTTCTGTTGATTTTAATTGGCTTGGATCAACTTTTAAAAGCTCAGCGATACTTCCCAGCTGACAAGCAAATGGTGCATTACCCTTCACCAACCACAGCCTATCTCCCTGTTTAGCCTTCTCTTTTTATTTTACAGTAAAAGATTTTCGGTGTTGACAGTCAAGACAACAAAGCTCTCATTACACTGGAGAGTTGGGAGAGAGGAAACTCCTTTACACAGCTCTGCCATTCAATCTCTTTAGTGATATACATAACAGCTTTGCTAACATCCTTGTTGGGTAGAAACTTTACTGTGTATATCTGCAAAGGGAATATTGTAATGTCTGAAATTGTATAAAAACAAATCTCACGGACCTTGTTCAGTTCTCATCGTTACTTGACAAATCGGCTAGTTGCAGATAATATTAACACTTAAAAGATGAATCTGGACCTAATTCAACCTGTTCCTGCTTGCATACCTTTTCAAGACATGAGGCTGGACTGGGTGACGTAACAGCAAATAACATTTGCCTAAAAGCAGTGCTTGCTGTAAGAAGTCATCAACAAGGAGAAAGAAAGGGAAGTAACAGTAAGATGTAGCATATTAAAAAATAATAATAATAAAAAAAATCGACACCTCCAACCTGGGTGGGTGGCAGAAAAATAAAAAAAATAATTAAAAAAAAAAAGAAATCAGGCTTCAGACCTCTGAACGTCCTGCTCAGAGAGAATAGGGACAGCCAGCAGAGAAGCTGATTTTGCAGATTTGATATAAACATAGTTAGAGGAGGTCAGAAAGAAAGGAAACACTGAGAAAGTAATCTTTGGAGGGAATTGACCCGAGAAGCCTACCAATGATGGATTATTGCTAGTGGTCAATAAGGATGGGTAGTAACTCCCTTACCTTACTTGGAATTCAGATTAAGCTGGAGGAAATAACTCCCTTCTGCTTTCCTGATGAGGGAATATGACTATCTGTTACAGGACATTGTTTCACAATGGATTGTTTCTTGCAGCGAGAAGCTAGCCTGTGATAAAACCAACCAACCCACCATATTTTCCCTTTAGAAAAAGACTCACCGTCTTTGTCAACTCTTCTATATTTATATTTTCCACAATTAAAATTATATGCCAAGTCTTATAGCATATTTGTACAGGAAGCTTGAAGCTAAGGCAATGGCACTCCAGTAACATAAATAACTTTAACATCCATTTTTTCGGTTGTAAAGAGTTTTCTCCAGTAAAAAAAAAAAAAAAAAAAAAAAAAAAAGAATGGAGGACACCAAGTCTCTCTGGAGCAATGGTGAGTTTGAGATTCAAAAGAATAACATCCCTGGGACTGCAGGCTGTCGGGAAAAACATGAATATACCATCTCCTGAGAAATACAGTAACCTCAGCCTGCCAAGGTTCTGTCTTCTTTTTCTGGCCCTTAGAGCCCTTTGATTTTTTATTTTTATATTCATTTAAATCTCCCATGCTTCCCTTTCAAACATTTTTTTTAATAAAACTTTCCAATTCTCTGAGTTTTCCAAGTGCTCTGAACTTTGGCTTATATTATAATGGAAGTACTGCCCGAACACTGAACTCCAGCAGTCTGAAGGGTGACTAGGATAAATATGGAACTTAATGGTGGATAACTGACTTTGATGCAGTTTCATCAATCAGACAGAGATAAACTGCTTTCTCCCCTTGCAGTAACCCTTTTTAAGAAAAATGTATTGATTTTTTTTTCATCAGATAGACATATTAACTAGCAAGACACACAATGCATTCTTCTGTCTGCACAGACATTTTGAGCACCGATTGATTTTTTTTTGCTCTACGGGAAAACAGTCACTATTCAGTGATAAACTAAAAAAAAAAAAAAAAAAAAAGTGCACTTCCTCTTGCTCTGCTGCCAGAGGCACAGAATTAACATTCATAAAACTTAATTTATGAAAGATAACAAAAAGAATACTTTTTCCCCCCCTCCGTAAACCTTTTGATTTGTGACCACAGGAACTCATGGTAGGAGACTAGATACATTTGTAAAATTAAGAGACGTATATTTGATTGCTGTAATCTACCATTAATGAGTTTATCTGTACAGTAATTGGGCAATACAGCCAACTCAGATCCCTTTTGATTGATCATTAAAGATCCCATGGCACTCTTCACAAGCGTAGAGTTATCCTCCCTGTCCATGCCAAATTCAATCACAAGTGATAATTTTCTTCTGCTTATCTATGTTTTCCCTGCAGTTTTATCTGGATAAGACTTTGCTTTTCATTTCCTGCGCAAAAATTGTTGTATAATGTTTCTGTATGCTATTAGAGAGATGCAGTTTTCCACCCAGAAGATTACAGTATCAGATGAAATGATTTTTGTATTACGGATATGACAAAGTGTTATCATAGTCCTTTGAAAGTCCATGGTACTTAGCTGTATGAGAGTAGGCCTATTTAGTAGACTGGGTTCTCAGCTGACAAGTGAGGCTATGATAGGACAACTGCTTTTTCCTGTTTTGATGACTCCAATTTAGAAACTTTGTCACTAATAGCAGAATTTGACCTGCAGAATCAGCATCGCTTGAGAAGGTGCTTAAGCAGAGAGGGAAAAAAAAAAAAAAAAAAAAAAAAAAAGACTACACTGGAACTGCAGTGCTGCCAGATGATCTGAGTATCATGGATACATGATTTTTTTCTTTTTTTTAATGCACCTGTACACATCCAAAAAGATATCCTTATACAGACTTTTACAAGTCTAATACAGAATGACAATTGTGTCTTTAGAAGAAAAGTTAATCATGTTGGGTAATAAAATTCTAGTCAATGCAATGCTAGTTTCTAGTGCATGCCATGTGGCCTTCAGGAAGGAAAGACTGGAAACAGGACTCTAGTCCTGACTCACAATACAGCCTGGTTGTTGAGAAGTTCTTGACTTCAGTACAGCCTCATAAACCATATAGTCTAAACCACAGTAGATTCTGGTAACTGACCTGGTAACAAGGTTGTAACTGACTAAAATTTTTTTTTTTTTTTTTTTGCCTGGCTACCTACCCATTGAAAGAAGGCAGAAGTTTTAAGTTCTGTTTTTAAATAAGATAGCCTCATGTAATTCCTGAAGTAGTATGACACACCCTATGGTGTGGTTGGTAACCTTTTCTGTTTCTTTTCCTTTGCAAGGCAAGAATCTTTTGCTAAAAGCATGTCTATATTATGAAAAACTAGTCTATTTAGAACATTTTTTATTCCATGTTTTCAGGATCTTTTGTTTTGTTTTCTTCAGGGCAAATTATCCCCAAAACTTCTATCAGGTCTTTTTTTCTTCAAGGAATTTTCACTGAGTACCACCTTATTAATTAAAATATCTCTAAAAATGTACAGTTTTTGTCTTGAGTGGTTGCCATGGTGCTACAGCAATGTGTCTTAGATTAACATACCAAAACCTCATCCTAGTCATGAAATGGCACCCCATGAATAGTTATACAAGACAGCTGTGCAGGCAGTGCAGAAACTAAGAACAGGAACAGGTTGTATTAGCACTTCCACCACAGAAATTCTGCCAAGCTGCGTGACAATTTAAGGGCCAGATTCTCAACAGCAGCCCTTGAAGAACAGGAAGATACAGGATGCTGAAGAAGAAAGGGAATACAACAAAGCAGAGGTGGTGTTGTGGTTTCTCACTTCTTTTGTATTACTGGGAAGGGAGGCAGGTTCAAAGACCAGGCTCATAAGACTAAGCAAGCCCAAGGGTTGTTTGACAAGCTCCTCAGCATTATTAAAACTTGCTTTGTACTATATTTATCCCCCTATGTACTTCCCACCCTAACTCATCAGCTGCTTTTGTACAAGCAACACAAGTTACAATAGCAAGCTTTGCCAGATGCACTTGAATCAAGTGTCAGAAGATGGAGAGGCAGAAAGAAGGGGAGCCTTCTCAGAACACCTTCAACCTGCTAGGAAGATTTAGAGAGCCATAGTCCCCTTTTTCATTAAATCAACTTTTCCCCAAGTCATTGCACAGTAAATCAAATATTTGTAGCACAGAGCCACTTTGCAACCTAAATGGAGATTTAGTAATAATTTAAGAGGTGAATACTGAAAGTGTATTTCAGAGAATCAGAAAAATAGCTTAGTACCCTAGCACTGCAGAGATCAACTTAAGATGCATCTTTGGAACTTACATACCACATGTGATTAGACCCCAAGTCAGAAAAAGTTAAGAAAGTAGAGTTTTCTCACAACTTTTTTGCTTTCTTTTACAGGCAGGATAACATAAAGGAAACAAGTCTTTTATAAGAACAAAATTGAAAGAGTTTTGATTAGAAAAAAAGTCATAAATTCAAGTCTGCTCATACCTCAGTGGATTATTCAACTTTAATCAGGATATTATTTAAGTCATTAGCAAGACAAATGTTCTGATTAACATGGAAAATAGCTTATGTTTATACAATAAAGTTTTAATACTGAAGGTTCTTAGAAATAAAATACCTGAAAGACATTTTCCCAAGTGGGTATTTATTTTGTTGGAGTGTGACCAGAGTTTTCCAATTTCTTGAAGATCATACAAGTTTAATCAGCTCCTGACTTTATTAGAAAGCAATGAGATCATGACATTTCAAATCTTAAGCTAAAACTGTATATTTTTTTTGCAAATTAAACAAAGAATTCTCAGTCTCAAATTTTAATCTCCAAACAGTGATTTACATCAAATGATGCCCAATTCTTTCGGTATTCAGCCCATAACAAACTGGTAAAAATTTAATAAGTGAGATTTAAGCTCTGGGGTATTGCTTCATAGCAAACCATATTAAAAAAAAAAAACAAACCAAAAACATTAGCCATGCATTTAGACTTTGAAATAGACAGTTTCTGAAGTAAATACCCAAAGGTCTTTTTCTACTGTATATTATTCTAGTCAGGGGGGAGTTTAGGGTTTCTTTATGGTCATACCTCCACCCCACCTCACCCCCAGGAGGGTACTTTCTGTACTTCAAAATTTTTTAACTGTAGTTCAAACTACAGTTTTGCTTTAATGAAGCTCTAACACCTGTATACAGTTTATACTACACTGTTTTAAGTTACATCTCATCTAAATGTCTCAGCACAGAGTGTGGTGATAGTCTCAAAATATTGAAACTTGAAACTTATTGAAATTGATGGAAACAGACTCTCAGGTGGCACATACCATCCTAAAGACATGGTGCCCCAGGTGAGTATTACAAAATTATTTTCTTGCTGCTCATTAATAAAACTACTTTCAGGAAACAAGGTCTTAAAAAAAAAAAAAAATCTACCAGAAACATTCCCCTCCTTGCCCCCCCCCCCCCCCCCTTATTCATGCCTAGAGGAAATAAAATAAAATAAATAAAAAAAAAAAGAAATATAGCAACTAGATTACTTAAATCTTCCCAGGACTATAAATTATAGGGATCACATTATCATTCCGTGATACATACCGGATTATAGTAACCCATTCTGTTGACTATAAGTTAAGAACTTCTGTCCTGTCCCTTCCCTTCCTCTATTTGGTTCCAAAGGGGAGTCTCCAGATGATCTCATACACACAGGACAGACTCTTCATGATATGACAAAATTAGTGCTTGATTTCTCAGTTAAAGTGAAAGCTGTATTTGATCAAAATAATATTAGGTATATTTTTAATGAAGTTAAATAACTCATAGCCACTAGAAAAAACACAGAAAAAAAATCTTAGGCATATTGAAAAGTTGTACGTGCAGTGTAATAGCTGCTCTTTACTTTAGGATTTTCAGAGTCTGTTTCTGAATCTAGCAAGTTCATTCAGCATAACTTTCTCTGTATAAATAAAGGGCCTAAGCTCCAGACATGGAGGTGTTAGAAAGGGGATGTATTTTTGCAGTAAGTTTCCAGCAGGAAACATGCCTGGCTCAGAGGAAGTTCCTCTCCAACATACTCATGCATCTGCCCATATGCTGCGCTGGTGAGACTGGATGCTGGCTACATCTCTGGGGGCTGATCACAGGGAATCTGGTTTTTAGAAGTAAAAGCTAATACTAAAAGTTTAGATGGGTTAATTTTATTTTTTTCACATATACACAAACACATAAAGACATTGTGCTGGTGTACACACTCACCCTTTGCATATTTGCAAATTCATTGGGGGGAAAAAAAATGTTTTGTCCCAACTTGTTAATAGGGTATAAACATACCCTGTCTGGTTCAGGATGTCCATGAAACACAGTTTGCTGGATTCAGGAAGGGCATCTGAGCAGAAATGTCATTATATGATTGCTCCATTCTTACTTAAGCCTGGTTTTCATCATTGCTGGGTAAAGGGTGCTGGGCTGGATGGACTTTTGCCCAACCTGGGGTTTTTATTCTTCTGTTAGAGCTGGTGCTAGTCCCTCAAAGCAGGCCAGAGCTGCCCTGGGTTATGGTAGGGCAGGGACAAGCATGGGCTGCTTCTATAGATCAGTGATTTGTAAATGCCTTTTTTGTACATCACTTTTTTCAGAGGGAAAATAAAAAAGCTTTAAAAAAAGGCATGTCTCTGACCCAGATATGTTGAAAATCATGTTAGCTGATACTATATGACTCTAGGAATCATTCCTAGACTTTAATGCCACCTGTGGACACCAGATCTGGCATGTTGTTTAACCTAATTTGTTTAACTGTTTATATTGAGATAAACTGGGGAAGTCAGCTCTAGAATAGTGTTGTAGCATGAATTCAGTAATGTTCATAAAACGCAGAGTGATCGCTATGTCATATACATATATAAGCACAGTAGTAGGAAGAATATTCACTAGAAATCTTGACTAATGGAGTAACAGTTATATTTCTTGGTACATTACTGATTAAACTTCAGTAAGTGTTCCTCTAAAAAAAAAAAAAAAACAAACCACAACAATTACCATTGCATTTATTCATCGTCATTTTATTAATACTGAAATAAGTGATTTCTTGAGATGCCTCATAAATTATTAACTAGAATAATTTCTCAGTTTCATTCACTTTTGTTAATAAGGGTGATAAAGAAAGATCAGCCAAGATTCACACCCTGTATTTCCTACTCAGTAGGTCTTAAGTACATTTTTCTCTATGGATTGACTGAGGTGGAGAAAGGTAATTAGGTGTCTCATTCAAAAATCATATATCTGGGGAATAGTTAAGCTTGGATATATACTGTGGGATCTTGTGGCTCAAGAATGTTGGGAGGTTTTGTTATTGGGTGTTTTGTTTTGGGCGTTTTTTTGTTTGTTTGGATTAAAAAACAAAAACAAAAACCTGTGCACAAGATTATGTAATTTCTTTATTTGCTCTGTCTCTTTGGCCTCTGCAGTAGCTCGATAAAAAGCATTAATGTGTGAAAGTAAACAAGACAAATTTACGCACACAGCCCTTCCTACTTGTTCTGCAGTGCTCTGACGTATTGCACATATCAACAGAAAGGCTTTATATAGTTCACTAATTGTGTTTTTACTTAGGATCATCATTACTATTTATATTGTATCAACAATGGCTAGCAAAACCCACCTGTGGAGTCCATTCTGTTAGTTACTGTACTAGCAGTATTGGCTTAGGCAGCATTTTGCATTTAAGCAGAGTCAAATAAATGATGCTGAGAGTGAAGTTGTCCAGCTCCTTACAAATGAGACCTAGTTATGCCTATTACTTTCTACCTTTAAAACCAGCTTTTGTGCCTAGGGAGCTGGTTTTATTTGAATTCACTGAGACAGAAGTGGTTAACTTTCCAATTCACTTTTGAAGGCAGATATTGAATGCCCTTTAAATGCTACCCTTGCTGTCATGTACACATTATGAGAGGATTAATGCTTAAAATTCACCTGTTCATCTACACAGTCAATGCCTACAATAGCACCTACAACAGTCTGTGTAGCCGGCTAACATCATTGATACTTTGACATTCTAGTGGAATTTTCCCCACTTCTAATGTATAAACTATACTAAGCTCTTTTAGATGTTAATAAAGAAGATATAAGGAAGCAGAAACAATAGAATAAGTTACTTAAAAACCTGTAATTCAAGACTGCTTTCAAAAATCAGAGTTTTGTTTATATACTTATTTAGGAAAATAAATACTCTGAAATACTTCCATACTCTGGTATGCAATTCTGACATGCTAGCAACTTATAGCATAACACCATCTGTTCAACATTTGTTTCTTTTTTTTCTTGAAAAGAGAGAAAAAAACCTGACACATGAAATTTTTATATTGTTGTGTTACTCTGTAGGAGAATATAAGTATTGGATTTTCTTTTTTTAATGTTCTGAAATGCAGTTCATCAGACCAGAATCCAAACACTTGTCAGAAAGGATAGCTTTTGCATGTTTTTATCTGGGAAGCACTGAAGCTATTGATTTTTAAATTTAAGAGTCTTGTCTTTTTGGGGGCACACTTAAAAGGGTATCAAGACTGCTGGAACTTACAAGGCTCAGTTTAAGCAGAGAGTAAGTTGAAATAATATAGTAATTATATTTAATTGTAGAAAACCATAATTTCAGAACCTGCTATGCATAAATCACATTTCATATCTACAAGAAAAAAACCAGTCTCAAATTCACAAGAGTCTAATTCACCAGTTCCACTGTGATTCTTCCTTAAATTATTAAAGTGTTCAACAGAGACAAGTAGAGGGAAGGAATGTTTCTTGTATTTATGCCTCAAAACCCTTCAGAAGATTCAGCAGAATTGTCATATAACCCACACCTATGAACTATATTACATACAAGCCTGCAGTTTACGTAACCTCAGCCTGCAGTGCCCGGATTTAACACACTGAGGATGCAGCGTTTAGGCTAGGGAGGGAGTCTAAGGGAAGTGATAAGCTCCCTTAAGCACTAGTGTGGCAGAGGACCAGGAGCTGGTAATTGAAGCGAATACATAAAAGCAATCATGAAAAGATTATTGAAATGTTATAAAGGCTGTGCTAGAGGCCACAACACATTTTAAAAAATGAATTTGTTAAAACCAATATTACTCGGGCTATTTACAGAAAAACATACTGATCAATAAGCCAGTGATTCAAATATTTGATTCTTTCTGCAGAATTTTTATGAGGGGGTGAATACCTCTTTGAGAGATTTTTAAGATGCTCAGAACACCTTCCCTCACTCTGAGAGCCCAGGACCTCTGTATTACAGGTGGGTTTTTCTTCCCCCCCAGTAACATCTTCTAATTGCCAGTCATGAGTTCCCATTCACAGCAGTGGGTTAATGCCATGCGTACCCCAGTGCAGCAACTGTTAAGTATTTCCTGGTAATCACTAGACACTTTTTCGTGGTTCCACTTAAATAAGATCATCTTTAGAAACCTTCTTACACAAGAACAATCTACCTGAGGAGTTCAACCCAAGATTAACATTTAGCCACGAATATTAACCATTAAACTAGGTCTGAGAAGATGAGATAAAATCTTCTGTTTGTAGTGAAAGGAAAGTCAGTAAGAGGTCAGATTTACACTACCTCTTGGCTGGCTCGCCCCTCTCAATCAATCATGAGAAATTAAATGAAGTCTCACTGAAAAAGAGTCAATCTACATGATGTTATGCTTGCAAAATGATAGATTTGCAAAACTATAAATTTGCAAACTAGCTATTTGGCTGGAAGGGGAAAAAATGTTGAATAAACTACACCAGGGAGTTTTGCTACTCAGGTACACCACACTTGGAATTAATTGCCAAAGTAGCATTTAATACAGCAAAATCAGCACTTCTGCACTGGTGCAAATCTGTGGCATAGTTATCTGCAGAACCAACCAGGAATTTTAATTCTTTCCTTCAACAAAAGCAACTTCAAAAAGTGTTTCAAATGAGGAAGCATCATAAAGTCAGTCTGCTTTCCTACTAACAAACTGGAAAATTCCAGTTCATTTGTATGGGAGTCAGCAGTGCCTATCTAAGGTTCAAATCAATTTCTGTGGGTAAAGAGAATTTCCCTGGCACATCAGATCCCCTTTATTATTCTAATCAGTTTCAGCTGCAACAGACTTGAAACAATACCAATTTCTGAAGAATCCAAGCATGAGAATTAGACATCTGGCAATGAGTATTTAAGTGACATACACCACTCTTCCCCAGAAATGTCTGAAGAAAACCAGCCCAGCAAGGGAAGAAAAGGTTATTAATTCTTGTTTTTAAGGTTGTGTAATTGTTCAACGTGGTATGAATTAATACATATTAAAAAAAAGTAAATCCTCATAATGCTAAAAGGGCTTGACAGTGGAATTTGACTTAGGACTAAAC
Organism: Harpia harpyja; assembly: GCF_026419915.1. Taxonomy (NCBI): domain Eukaryota; kingdom Metazoa; phylum Chordata; class Aves; order Accipitriformes; family Accipitridae; genus Harpia; species Harpia harpyja. The sequence goes on from NC_068947.1 coordinate 33,120,374, forward strand.
CATTTGGGGGTTGAATAATATGTTTTGTCAAAAAATGTCAAAAAGTGATTGCTCAATGTCAGACCTGGCAATATATTATTTACTTAATACTTGCAACACATTATTCAGCCAGACACAGAGCTGTTGAACAGTGGAAGAAAAAACCCCAATGGTTTCTAAATGTATTTTTTTAATGAAAACCAACAACACAATTCATAACATATTCAGCAAATACTGTCTAACCAGCTTTCCTACACGTGCAGATACCTATGCTTTCTATTTCCTAATAAGAATCCTTACAAACCAACTTCTCATTTAATCAGTCAGATTACTTAATATCAAAAAAATATTAATTTGTGTATTACATTTTGAAAAAAGAAAAAAAAAAAACCCCAAACCAAAAAACCACACCAAACAAACCCAACAAAAAAACCAAACCAACCAACAAAACCAAACACAAACCACAGAAGCAAAATGGAACTTTTTGACTGCTTAGGGGAGAGCCAAATCTAAACTGAGAAAACCTTAATGGTGTGCCAGCACTGTTAACAATAGTCAAAACACTGGTGTGTTAGCAACACTATTTAACCACAAATCCAGACCAACACAACACCATTCAGGCTGCTATGAACAAAGCTGGCTTGCGCTTGGCCACAGAGAGAGTTCTTTGCTTATGTATTTGAATCCAGCTATCTCCTGATAAAGATTAAGGCTAGTGCAAAACCCATGCTAACATATTAAAACAAATATCACAACAATAAGAGGCAAATAACAAGGTTAAAATGCTGAGCGTCTGTTGACCTCACAACTCTGACTTTTAACAAACCACCTGATGGTTTTATAAAGCTCAGGACTGCAAAGGAAACATTTAGAGAAATCAAACAGTACACAGAAAATCTGGAATCAATCAAAACCTCAAAATCTTTAGACTTACATTTTTCTTTCTGCAGGACAACTCCAGCCCTACTTAGTCCTTATTTTGTCATTTTAGCAGCAGGGACAAGAATTAAAACTCACTCAAGCAGTTTGAAACCCCAGGTGATATCAGGACTTACGTTACTGCTGGAAAGATGCCTTTGAGCTTCACCTCCACCACAGGTGTGCTGAGCACTGCTTTGATGCAGATGATTTCAATAATATTCTGACCTGAATATAGTCTACGGGACTTTTACCACTGATTTCAGCAGAGCCAGGATTTCATGTAGTGAGTTAGTATAACTTAGATTAGTCTTGTAACTTACACAGAAGCTGATTCAAAATACAGTGAAGTCAAAGGGAGCTGCATTGAATCAAGTTTAATTCAATTACTTAATTGTCTTTAATAGTATTTAATTAATTTTAATGAAAGCTAATCACACTTCCAAGGTTTTTCTAAGAGGCAAAACCTATTTCACTCTAAATGCTGTATTATGCTAAGTTTGATGATATTATGAGATAGCTTTTAGCTCTTTGTGTATAAGTTTATGGTAAGGTGTTAGTTTTTTTAAAGAGTACTTTCATTTTTCCATGAATAAAAGGAAAAAAAACCCACCAAACCTAATTACTAAGTTCTAGACACTTAGTTGGGTTAAGTGGGTAGGATTTCCAAGACGTCTGGCTTCCCATAGTGACTAAGGCAGCTGAAGCACAAACACTTCTAAACAATCTTACACTATTTGCCCATTGGATGTCCCTTATAGGTCTAATATTCATTTCATTACAGTTCAGCAGATCAGCAGCAATTAGCTACCTCACATGTGGGTGGACAATCCAGTTTTCAGTTACTGGACATTAGAATAGATATTGTATTGTTCTAACTTCTCTATTGTATTCGTGTGCATAGCAACATTTTTTTTTCCTTCTTTCTTTTCTTTTTAGACCCACTATATATTAAACCTTTTGGTTAATCATGTCAGAAAACAGAATATTCTAAAGGTTTTCTGAAAATATATTTATTTATTATACTGTTACAGAAATCATGCTATAAACTAACAGAGATTAAAGCTTCTCATTTAAAAACACCTGATACTAAAATACTCCAGCTAAAAAGAAAATAATTTGAAGCTGTGTTCCACAGAAAAGGCTAATACTGGAGAATGTGACTTAGCTCCTATGAGCAACTTAGTAAGGGTGTTTAAGAGACAACAGCTTAATATCACTGGTAGATATCACTGGTCTCTTCTGTCAGGTGGCTGGAGATAGGGCAAGAGGAAATGGCCTCAAGTTGTGGCAGGGGAGGTTTAGGTTGGATATGAGGAAAAATTTCTTTGCTGAAAGGGTTGTCAGGTATTGGACCAGGCTGTCCAGGGAAGTGGTTGAGTCACCATCCCTGGAGGTATTCAAAAAGCAAGTGGATAGGGTACTCCAGGGCATGGTTTAGGGGGCATGGTTAATGGTTGGACTCGATGATCTTGAAGGTCTTTTCCAACCAAAATGATTCTATGATTCTATGATTCTATTCTACATAGTAAGAACAGAATGCTCTCCCAGATCAGAAATACCCTTCTATTGATTTCTATGCCTCTTCCCATGCAAGTCCAGAATCTGACTTTGCCATTAGTCCTTCAGGACTGGGGATGTCAAAGTACAAGTATTGTCTTAGTGTACAGACTTCTGCTTTCCCTCCTCCCTGTGTATTCATACACTAAGCACAAGAGACATCAATCATTTCTTGAGGTTTCATGGATGTGCTGCACTGTAAGTGTTAAGCAATAATAAAGATGGTAATATCAGCTATGTACACTTTAAACATCCACCATACAATTAATTCAGAAAGTAAATAAAGCCGTATAAATTAAAATAAGCTTTTATGATTAATAAAACATGCAAATATGGTAATCTTATTAGTGTGGTGAAAGGCAGAATTTAAATTTCACAGAGAATGAAATCAGAGAGATTTATTTTCAGATTGAAAGTAAACGAATGGGTTTGATTTTTCTCTGCTTATCTAAATTGAAGTTTCTCCTCCTGAACTGTGCAAAAATTAGTTAACATCTGAATCAGCAAACTTATAGAACTCGTTGTTATCTTCCAGGCCCTGAAAATGTTCTGGCTGATGGTCCTTGGGCATTTTTGCTTGCTTTCAGCATTTAAGATGTTTTTCACTGTTTCAAGAGGTTATTCATCCCTCCAGAGAGGCCTGTTCTGATCTTTGTCACTACAGGATTTTAATTCCTGTTTGAAGACCAATTGGCCCAGGAAGTTGGTGTCAAAAGGAATGGATAAAAGTCTTATGCAGTCTCATTTGGGGAGACCTGTGTCAGAAGAATGGGAAGAGACTGAGCATCTCTAGGCGTTGTTTTCTTCAACTCACAAAAGTTAGCATCCGGTAGCAGGAAGGAAAATACTTCATTTGCTGCTACAACGTATCCAATAAATGTATTTCTAGCGTGAGCCACTAATTTCCTTGTAGAAAAGCACTGAAAAGTCAGACAGCTTCCAAACAGAAAAATGCTTCAGGAATCCCTTTAGGATAGAAAAATCCCCAAAGCTGGATGGTTACTTTTTACAAAGCTTCATTTGCCTGACGTTGAAAAAGGCAAAAATTAGGCCAAATTTATCACTATTAAATAACATACCTATGTTATGAATTAACTTTGGCTATTTTACTAGCCCAGACACAATAAGTCATGGGAATCTCTACTGAGTTTAAAGAATATTATCTTTTTATCATATTTTCTTTTAATATATTTAAGAAATAGCAATGCGTTTATTTCATTTTTTTAAACAAAGATCAAAATACTATTCAGTCTATAGAAAAATAATTATTATTGTAAAGATGTAAAGTAAATAGTGTATTTTTAACATTTCTGCATTCACATGTTCACATTCATTAGAAGAAGCTTCTCAGCTTTTGTAATATATAACAGGAAGAATCAGTAGGGGATAGCACTTGCTAAAGCAGGCTTGTCTTTGAAGTTCAAAATAACTTGATAATTTGGGTGAATGATTTTATTTTATTCACAAAAAAAAGTGAGTTTAAAATAATATTCAAAATACATAATTTTAAAAATGGGTGGGAAAAGTTAAAACACTCTCGCATGAAGTACATGCAATATTTTGTCATGTACATTAACAATTATATAATTACAGTCTTAATATGGTAAAAAGGATTTAGTAAGAACATGATCAAATCCAATTAAAATTGTGGCAAGTTAAGGGCAATCATGTGTCTAAGTACTTTCCTGAGTTTGTAACTAATGTAACGCATATTAGCTTGTGCTCCTTGCATTTACTTATTGCCTTTTATTAATGTGTTAATAGGTTTCTATTAATATAAATGAAAGATGGATAGGAACATTCCCATCAATAATTAAATGGAAAGTACAATAATTCACAGTACTTTAGGTTTAAAAATTTATCATTTATATCTTAAAAATTTATTTATAAACATTTTCATAATGTGCAAGCATAAAATGGATTCTCCCATTAATTATATCCCAGTAATGAAGCAGACATGAAAAATATTATTGATATTATCCAAGTGAGTATGCAATGTTTCTTGAAAGATTTACTTTGGTAAGGCCTGCCACAGACTTCACATGTGATCTTTATACTGTAATTAGATCCAAATCTCAGAAATTACTCAGGCAGCTAGCTGTCAGTAAAATCAATGTGAGACAGTTGCCTAAAAAAGGAGCTGAAAGTTTAAATACCATCATGTCTCTGACCCTTACCTCTATGAGAAAGTTCATCTAAAAATTACACATTCAGTTTAATCTAATTAAAGGCTCCCTTTTTAGTCAGAATAAAAAGATAGATGAAAAGGCTACCTCGTTGGAATTTCTATCCATTGACCCCAGGGGAAAAAAATACTTAATTAGCCCATTATTTTTTAATGTTTTTGGTTAAAGGTGAGATGAATCTCACCCTCAGTGCTTTATTTTTCTACCTTTAACCAGGGATAGTAAGACAGGGCTTTTGTGTCCTGTGGTCAGGTGTGGAGAAATCCTTGCCTGAGCAGAGGAGGGGTCAGTCTGCCTATGCTGCTGATATTGATCGAGGGGCAGAGTGTCACTTCCCTACCTCACAGCAGTAGTTTTCACTACAGATGGAGATGTGTTTAGAAAATATGTGATGTTCATATACATTCTCACATGCTAAAAGCAGAAAAGGTTTTATCCAGCACTTGCATTTTCCAGGATTCCCAAACCACTTCATGAAAAAAATTTTCTAGGATATTCCACCTGTGGAGGACACAGATGAAAACATTGGTCTCCAGACTATTAAATGGGGAAGATCCAGTTTCTCCCTCCAGGCATTCTCTCTGGTCCTGAGTTCATGCCCAAGAAGGAGTCAGAGTAAAGGGAGCGTGATCCCTATAAAAGCTGTGACTCCTTATAACACTGTGCTTATGGGAAGCAGGTGCTGTGATTGTTCTTAGCGGATCCTGTACCAATTTGCTCCTTCATGAGTCTTTTCCTTAAAAATGTTTTTCTTCTAAATTCTGGTTAGCTTCCAGTTCCTAGGATCTCCAAACCTACAGGTGCAACAATGCGAAATCTGATTAGATATTAGGAATGAGGAAGATTAAACACTGCAGCAGGTTGCCCAGGATGGTTATGGAACCTCCGTCCTGGGAAAAATTCAGTACTTATCTGGGTATGACTCTGAGCTACCTGATATGACTTGATATTTGCTTCTAAATTCAAAGCTAGCTTTGCCTTGAGTGGGAGCTAGAGCCAGGTGACCTCCAAAAATCCCTTCAACCTATGTTGTTTTAGGATTCTATGTTTCTTTGTCAACTGTTAGTCTGTTATCCAACACAGATCACTTTTTAATTGATAAGTTAAAAAATGATGAAAGCTGTTGACCTTTGAAATCACTCCATAATCAAATAACATTAAGAACATCACTGCTTGACTCTAGTACACATAAACCTTAACTCATACATAGCTATGGCTGTGTTTCAGGAAGGAGCATGCAGTTTCTTCTTTCTCCTGATCCCCGTACATTTTTGCATTCAGCTGATCCCTCTGGTGACTCAGAGTAGCATAGGATTTCTGACAGCTATCCAGTGAGATATTTCAGAATCTCTTCTAATTTCTTTATTTCAAACATATCAAAACAATTGTGTTTTTTTCTCTCGTACAAACCAAAGAATTCCCAGCACCTTAACCTCTTGTAGAATAAAGTGCACCATTTGATTTGAAGATGTATTGTAGGAATTTGGGAAGAGTTTTATCTTTTTTTTTTTTTAAGATACTTTCAGAGTAAGACTTCCCCCTGCCCTGCCCTGTCATGGCTAGCAGAACATGTAAAGTGAATCTAAAATAGACTTTAATTTTACAAAGATAGAGCAATTGCATTTCAGGGACTGCCAATTTTAAATCTCCTCAGTGCCTCCAGTCCTTCAGGTATTTGGGGATTCTGAAGTTTTCAGAGGTTAATGATTAGAAATATTAATAGGCTTTAAAGGAGATTTTATTTCATATGAAATTGTTGCTAAATTGAAACAATCTGCAAGTCTCAAATTGAATTAAAAAAAAAAAAAGCTCACATTCTACTTTGCAAATTCAGTACACAGCCAAAAAGAACTGAATTTAATCCAAGAAAATAGAGATCTGTTTTACTTTGAACACTGATTAAAGTTCAATTTAAAATATCAAGGATTTTATTCCTGTTCATTAAATAATGACAAAGAAATGCTAACTTTTGTGATTGCTGTTTTGATTATGTTTCAAATACATGGCCGGTTGAGCTTGAGATGCTTGCCCTCCCTTTTTAGCATTATATTTAAGAATTGAAAGCTGACCAAAATCAAAACAAACTTGGTCTTTTTTTTTTTCCTCCATCATATACATTTGGGTGTTCTTATAGCAGCATGGTTCTAAGCCAAATGTGATGGAGTCCTTATTGAATCAATCCCTGTTGAAGAGCCCCTTTCACTTTCTGTTGTCCTTGTAGATCACATTTCATTTCCTTCCTTCAGCAGTTTGAAGGTCACCAGTGCAAAGTGATGATTCCAGAGACAAAATTGTTTGAAAGCAAGTTCTGATAGGGATTTACCCAAAGAAATATGTGTTTTCCCTCTACAAAACACTTGAGATGCTATTGAGACTCACTAGTATAGAACTGAATAACTAAGAAAAATGAGATTGAAAATTAGGAGTTCTTTAAAAAGGACCAAATTAGATGCCTATTAAGCCACAATTCAAAGAAAAATACAATAGCCAAGACTAAAATTCCACCTTCATTTCACAGGAGAACTCAGAAATAGAGAGTAACAAAGAATAAATGAAAAAAAAAGCAGGACCTAGCATTTTATTTATATTGATTTTTGCCTAGGAAGTACCTAACTAGGCTAAGGAAAATCAAAAGCACAGAAAAATACACTACTGGCAGGATAAGGACTTAAGAAGGAGAGTTATTCTCACAATTGTTTGTTGTACAGACCCATAGCTAGATGCAAATAAAAACATTTTCAACGGGGACACCAGAATGATAGGCATTGTTAATAAATATATCTTTTCTGTACTCCTAATCACTGAGGATGATTTAATACTTCCAGCTCATTAGTAACCTAAGAGAATGTTAAATAATATGTATAAGGCAAAAAAAAAAATTTTGTATACACAAATATTTTAATCAGCAAATATAAATAATTTAATCCCCAAAGACATAAAAGTACCATCTAAGGTATCTGTTTATCTCTCAGAAATATTAGAGAAATTTCTGAAATTTGGAACAATGTCTTTAATGCTATTCAAAAGAGGCAAGAAGGATGATTTTCTTACTATAAAAGAAAACATTGATATTTGATTAATCTGATTAATTCCAACCATGAACTTGAGAAGATTTTTTGTTATGTTGCATTTTTTGGCAAAGTTAACATGAAGGATAATACAATTTTCTGTCTCTCTACTTCTTGTTCTCACTTATTTTTTTCTTTCTATTTCTTTAACCCCTCCTCCTTTCACTTGTTTGTGAGGCTGCTCCTTGTGAACTTTATCACTGATATAAACGAAGTTTAGAAATATTTCCAATTTTTTGGAAACCAGCATGTCATGAAAAACACAATCTCAATGTCACTTGACGCTCCATTTAGCAGCACCAAGGGATTAATATAGCATTAAAGTCCATGTTAAAGAATTAAGAATTGACTGACAGATCATGCAAAAATCTTTTAAATGGATAAATCAAAAAGCCTTCTTTCCCTCTCCACATTTTTAGGTGAGCTTTGTGCATCTGATATCTTTTTCTTCCTTTGGTGCTCTAGATGTATAAGATTAATAACCAATAAAAGCTGTCTGTAAGACAGGTAAATTGGAAATAATTAAGAGGATATGGCAGGTAGACAGTATGTAGCTTCATACGGAGATAGATGCTATCCTGGGAAGCAATTACCCTGGAAAGGATTTAAGGGCTGTGAGGGTTAGGCAGTAACTAACAAGAGTCCCCAGTGGAATAAGGTTGCACAAATGGCTAGAGATGGATGGATACACAAACTGAGTAATGAGAGGGATGAAGGAATGATTTCACCACAGTCTGTGGCATCAGTAGGACAAGTAATGTAACAATACACACCACTCTCTGATCCCCGTAAATAGTGACTATTGAGTAACAACCATAAGAACAATTCAGGGCCTGGGGAAAAAAGTCTGTTTAATGATTGACTGGAAGACTTCAGTCTGAAAATTTCTAACAAAAAAATAATGGTAACATTATTGTGTAAGTATCTGCACACATGCACACGCAGAGACAAAATTAATGGATATTAATGAACTCTTTAACATACACAACAAATGTGATTTATAAATTATGAACTAAAATAAATAACAGTGATGATAAATGTTGTGGTTTAACCCCAGCTGGCAACTAAGCCCCACACAGTTGCTTGCTCACTCCCGTCTCAGTGGGATGGGGGAGAGAATTGGAAGAGTAAAAGTGAGAAAACTCATAGGCTGAGATAAAAACAGTTTAAGAGGTAAAGCAAAAGCTGCACATGCAAGCAAAGCAAACCAAGGAATTCATTCACCACTTCCCATGGGCAGGCAGGTGTTCAGCCATCTCCAGGAAAGCAGGGCTCCATCACATGTAACGGTTACTTGGGAAGACAAAACACCATCACTCCAAATGTCTCCCCCTTCCTTCTTCTTCCCCCAGCTTGTTATTGCTGAGCATGACGTCATATGGTCTGGAAAATCCCTTTGGTCAGTTGGGATCAGCTGTCCCAGCTGTGTCCACTCCCAGCTTCTTGTGCCCCCCCAGCCTACTCGCTGGTGGGGTGCGGTGAGAAGCAGAAAAGGCCTTGACTCTGTGTAAGCACTGCTCAGCAGTAAATAAAGCATCCCTATGTTATCAACACTGTTTTCAGCACATATCCAAAACATAGCCCCATACTGGCTACTATGAAGAAATTTAACTCTGTCCCAGCCAAAACCAGCACAGTAACTAACCAGTGAAAGCCTGGAGCCTTCATCTTTCAATAGCTTCATAATCAGACAGGGCCCTCCTGAACTGTAGACTTCAATAAAACATATACTATTGGATTTCACATAAAGCTGACATTCAATGGCCTAAGCACACAAGAGTAAGAGAAAAGCAGTCCACATCGTCTCATGTTCTTTTCTGTCCTTAACCACTATGAAGCTGAACACCATTACACATTCAGAAGATTTTAGCGGTTAACATAGACTTTCTCAGAAAATGCCTGCCTTAAAAAAAAAGGGTAAAACATGCACCATAGTTAAGTGAATAATAGTGTGAGGTAGTATGAGGCTTATGATGACGGGCCTAACAGGTATTTTCTGGGGAAAGGGTAGGCATCAGTGAAAAATATGTGTTAATAAATGTGCAAAACTCTTCAGCAGTGAGGGATGTGATCCACTGGGAGGGCAATTTCCTTGTCAGAGTTCCCCGGTGCCAGAGGAGGTTGGTGCTGCACAGGACTCCATGCCACCTCTTGCCTACCTTAGGGAAGGAGGATCCCTAGGCTTTGTGCTCCTCCCACGCCAGCTGCCTCCCACTGGCACTCACAAAACATATAAGGAAAACACGTCTCCAAGAATTTAATGCTACGTTTCAGTTTTAAACTGACAAATATTTCATTTTCATATGTATTGGAAGTCAAGTTCAAAGAATCTGCAGATACTAACCTCACCCATCTTGGAACATAAAACTACCTTTAAACCATTATTTAGGAAGAAGTCTCCTCTTTTCCCTATATTTCTCTTGGCTTTTCCCAAAGAAGCTCAAAACCTTCTCTGGCATTATAAGCTGAGATGCAGCCTGTTGTTGCCCTGATAAGGAGGCCTGGTAGAATGGCATTCTGAGCCAAGCTTTGAACCTGATTGATGAACAACGTTGATTTAAAAATAATTCCTACTGCTTTTTTTGCTGCACATTTTAAGTGGTACTTTTCATTCAGATAATTTCCATGATCTTGTTTGTGCTGCAGTTCGGGGAGCAGTTTTTTGACATGTGAAATGGGTGGGCACTGCATTGAAGGGGAAGGAAGAGCAGCCTGGCATGGAGTGGAGAGCTGCAGAGGGCTTCCTAGGTCGGTCTTCCTGCTGAAATCGCCTACTAAGGAACGATTGCCTCACAAGTGGAGAAAAAAGTGAATTAATTGATACCTGCTGTAAGGCCTATCTAAAAAGCCACTGCTCAGTGATTCCATTATTTTCCCAACGAAACCAACTGGTAGCAATGCGGCTAAAATGTTCACTGTAAAAATGTTATGGAGTTCTAGTCTTTGAGATATGGAACAATTCATGAAAGGAGGTGCAGTAATACCTAAAGGCCAGGATCAAGGCATATATAAATCATGCAAAAGAAAGGTAAACATGGCTATGGGTTTTTAGATTTCTTTCTCTGTCCTTTCTCTTAATATCTTTTTCAGAGATTATTTAGAATTTAGGCTTTTGCGTCCACATTCCACCTTTCCCTGAATTAGCATTAGTGTTGTGCTTCACAACTACCACTAAGTTTCTATTGCCCTTTCTCTGACTGTACATCTATTGTTGTGCTCTTTGGCAAGCACAACAGAAATTGTTATCAAAACTCTTCTCCTCTATTACACATGGAGCACTCATATGAATGTTATCTTTTGCTTGATCTACAGAAAGTTATTCAGCCTCTAGACAGAGACAAAACAGAACAGAAAATGGTCTGCTAAATTATGAGAGAGACATTTCCCTTCTCCCTACTAGTCTACAGCTCTAGAATATAACCACACCTTTGTCCTTGAAACCAGTGTTGCTGTCCCTACACAGAAGGAGTCAGACCCCTTTTCCAAGGCGACAGGAAAACTGGTGTGAGTTAGGCAGTACATTTGGATTATGTAGTTTCCCCTTTCCAGCTGCACTGTACCCAGTCTGTTCACTACAGCAGCCAAGATGAATTACTGAAGAGTAGCACCAGACACCACTGCCTTGCTCCAGCTCTGGCACTCACAAGTCTTTCCTCACTAACCAGGCAGAAATCTACCTAGTTATGCCACTAAGTAAATTTTCCAATGGGCTAACTAAATTAGTTCATAGAGAGGTCCTATGAGCATGAGAACCAGTCCAGTGTAATTGTCACCTGTGCATAGTCGGGATGAACGGTGGCCTAACCAGGACCCTCCATTCCAGCAGCAACAAGAGGAAAATTGTCACCCTGCATCTCAATGAATTATATCCCAAACAAGATTGATTTAAACACAATTCCAACTTCCCTTGGTTCTTTGCTGCAATTTTAAGTGGTATTTTTATTCAGATCATTTCAGTGATCTGAAACTATCACTGAATCATGATGGGAGTGGTGTAAGCAGATCTCATTCCCTGCTGCTCTTGTCTGTGCCCTTGTCATCATCACATCAATTAAACAAATACAACCGCTTGTTCAGCCACAAAATGAGAAATGGACCTGGATTAAAGATAATCCAGCATAAATTTAGAAAATTGTTGCTATCATCGATTCTTTTCTTTGGTAGGGAAGAGGAGTGTGACTCATAAAGGGTCTGTAATAAAATGAAAACAAAGGTGTTTAAAATAGATTTGCATCACTGTAGCCCTTTTAATATCTCTTACACTTAAACTTGACTCTTAGTGGACTGATCCCAATGGTTTCAGAGACATTTGGGGCGGAAAGGGAGGTAGAGGTATCCAAAGCTGAATTTTTGTCATGTCAACAATAAGAAGATTAGACCTTAAAGCAAGGGTTTTGATCCTGCTGTAATATGCAGTAAAATTTACCTTAAAGTTAGTTCTCTCCTGAAGTCACAGAGATGGAGACAAGAAATATACCCAAGTCAGATTCCTTAAAAATAACACAACATTCACATCATGTGTTGTTTTGTTAATTAATAAATAACATAAATAAAAACCTTTGGTTGACTTCTGATAACCAGAGATTAATGGCCAAAGTAGCTTTCAGCATATCAATCCATGATTAAAAAAATTAGAAAAATAAACATGGAGCCAGCACTGTTTTAATTAATTCTGGCAGCAATTTTTCCAATTTCTGGTTGTAACTGGAGTATGTGTGCATGTGGATGTGGGTATCTGTGTGTATGAGAAGGAGAATCTAAGATACAGTCACTTTACATTACCCTGTGAGCTGTGAAACAATATTTCCTGCTGAGGCTTAGTGCTTTATGCCTCTAGCAGATCTCCAAGAGCTCAATATACCAAGATGACACTAACTGACCAAAGGACAGGTCTTATCAGCCACCCATTCATTTTCCAATTGCTACTTCCTACCTTCAATTGATTAAAAAAAGCTAAAGTTTTATCTTAAAATTACTGTTAATTTACCTTGCTTAGAACAAGTGGGAACCAAAAAACCTGATGGTCACATCAGTAACCCTGTGATTCAGCTGATTGTTAAAGAAAAAAAAAATGTGTTTTGCTTCGTCTGAACAGTCAAAATAATGAAAGACAGTTATAAAGACTGACAGATAAAAACAATAAATTGTGGAAGTAATAAAATTGTCACAAGGGAAAGACGAGAAGGAAGATTTAATGAGACAGAATGGACAAGCAAGTAAATTATTTATTTGAAGTCTCCATTCAGACATGACATGCTTCACTATCTTTCATTAAGCCTTGAACCCATGTATAAGCTTGACCTGCTGCAGTAGATGTCCTCACTGTTCTGTTTTCTTCCCTAAATGCATGACATTTATTGCAGACTACTCATGAGCAGTTGTTTTACTGATAATTTATTGTCTTCATAGTGTTGGCCAATACTGATAGACTCAGCCCATGCCGAACAGATGATTAACTGGTGAAAAACCTCTCTATAAAGAATGATAAAGGGATTTTTTTCCTGCATAGAGATCAGAGGTCTTCAAACAGCACAGTTCAGCTGATGAGCATACAGTCAGAAGATATGAAACTAGATTTCAACTATTTTCACCCAAATTATTTATTCTTGGGTAAAAATATATCCATCTGGATTTGATGGGCCAAATACATGCCAGCAGCTCCAAGAGCATAGGCAAGCATATAAATGGTTTATACTTGAGTTACTGAGAAGTCACAGAATATACATGTTCTTGGCCTTCTGGGATGGCAAGATGGATAGAGATTGATACTGTAGATGTAATGAAAGCAGTGGTCTTCTGGCTCTGTTTCCATTTCATTTGGTTCAGATACCTGACGGGCAACCTTTCATTAGCAGAAGGCTGGAGTGCTCAGCTAGGCTTTAGTATGTTCTTTTGACTGAAGAACTAACTCATTCACTGTCTTAGATTTCGAAGCACTAGCATGCTTTTTTTTCATCTAGCCTACTGGGGTATGAGAAAGAAAAGGTGGCAAATTATTTTACAGGCAGGAAATCATTTAAATGAGCTATAACTTATTGCATGCTGAGTGTTTCAGTCACCTAGATTGAGGGGACAAGCCAGAGAGAAATTTGCCGCTTCATTCTGTTTCATTTGATGATTGCCTGACTTTTCTTTCTAGCTCCGGGAGCTACATCCGTGAGACATTTTGCCAGTGGTTTGAAGGATGGTTGGGAGCATGAAATCTACTGAGTAGACTGAATCCCCATTTCCAGGATTTCATGGAAAACTAGTGACCATTTTATTTCTGCAGTGCCTCTTGTCACAATGACTTTGCCTAGAACACCTTTATGAATTAAAGCAATTCTAAGCAATTTCCTTAGCCCAGAAGCATGGTGATCTGCCAACACAGAATACTTCACAAATTTTACATAGCATGTTGCTAGTCTTCAGTGAACCAACTCTCAAATCAATTACGTCTGCTGGCAAGGAAGCCTTAAACGCTCTAAATAATTTAAAGTGCAAACTGTGTGGCATACAATTCCTTTCATCAGCAGCAAGATTGATTTCTCCTTGTAGTATCTCTGCCCTACAGAAATGGCCTTTTTTAGTTAAGTTTTCAAAGTTATCACAATAAAGCAGTAAAGTCTGCAGTATGTAACACAAGTTACATCTGTTCTTCTCAGATCGGTTAGACAGTGATTAGTCAAAGTAAAAAATTACTGAAAAGGCAGCATTAAACACTCTTTTCCATTCTCCATTATAGACTTGCAAGAGCAGTTTGTAGAAAATACTTTATTTTAAACATTGATAAAGTTTAGCACTTATTCAGAAGGAAATTCAGAAGGAAAAGTAGATTATTTCAGAGTACATGTAGCGCTTATTCACAATAAATTAATTGCATTTCATTTTGTTAATATGCTTGCTCAAATATCCTAAGCAAAGTTGATATGCCAAACAGATCTATATGGGTCAGCTATATAGATATGCCTTTTCTGAACTTATGGGAGGACTGTGAGCTCTTTACCTGAACCCAGCAGCCAGTAAGCTTAGGATGGTTTTACTTTTAATGGTTATGAAAACATTCTCCATTCCCCTTTCTCCTTCCCAAATCTATATATCAGAAAACACCTCAAACTAAGAATGCCTATGCCAGTGTGGTTTCCCCATGGCTTTACTTGGTGCTTGAGTGTGAGGAAGGAAAATTCCAGAGGTACTAGGGGTTTATATAGCATATGCTTTAGATCAAAGTCAACTTTCTGTGGCTACTTTGACAACATACTGCCCTAGTAGGGAATCTGCTTCCTACAACTAATCTAAGCAGATTTGAGGAAAAATCATTCTTCTTTGACATGTACTGAAAAAAAGTGCTGGTTTTTTTTTTT
This sequence comes from Harpia harpyja, assembly GCF_026419915.1. NCBI lineage: Eukaryota > Metazoa > Chordata > Aves > Accipitriformes > Accipitridae > Harpia > Harpia harpyja. The sequence goes on from NC_068947.1 coordinate 33,135,428, forward strand.
AAACCCATAAAAATTAAACTAGCTTTTCAGTTATAGAATATGCAATTGGTTTCAGCAAATAAAAGACACATTTGAAAAAGAAAAAAAAAAAAGAATAGTTTACCCACTTAGCTTTAGGATTACAGTCAAGGGCACTCTAATAAAGTACACATTTCTCTGCTTATGGAATAGCCTTTTAAAGCTGAATGGTGAATATGTTTTACAAATACGACCTGGGAGTTCAGAAAGAAATAGATTTCATTAAAATTGAATCTGTATGGCTACCTATTCCATTACTAGATCAGAAGGCCTGATATTGTGTATGCATAGATTTTTTTAAAAATTAGGGGGTTTTTTGCAAACCTTGCAGATGTAAAAGGAAGTCCTTGGACAAAGTCAGGCAGGAATTTTAGCAGAGAGAACCTCATTTGCGCTATGTATAGTGGTCTTTATTTTTAGATCAGTTTGCCTGCAGAATACCATAATTAGAATCAAACCTGAGGTATCCCATTGTAGATGACAATCTTTCCATTGACTTCAATCTTTGAATCAGGACCTTTTTCAGTAACTTAACAGTAGTTCAAAAGAATAAAAACCTGAATGTTTAAAAAACCAACCCAAACCAAAAGGGGTTATTCAGTCACTTTTGCCAGGCCTTCTATTTTATTTTCCTACTTGCCTTCTGTTCGATCTTACGTTTTTCAGATGCCATGCTGCAGCATCCACAGTACCCTTTTAGGCTTAAAACACCTGAACAATGAAATGAGAAAGAACAAAGCTGATTTCTTTTTCTGTATGTACTGACATAAAAGTCTTCTGTCCTTGATTGAAAGTCCAAAATCAAACCCTATATGAAAGCCAAATAATGAAATATTTAGGAATTACACAAAAAAGAAAATTCAAGTACAAGCCAATGCTTCCATACAACCATGTATATGAAAGTCATGCTGCATGTCTTCCAGCTCACCTCACTGGGTCAGCTGAAGCATGTTGTCTGAAGACCTGTGACCTCTGTTTATTCACCATAACTACACAGACCTTCCCTTCATCATTCTGCATAAAGGGCCAAAACAGAGCATTGTTCAACAGCAGAAAAGATGACACTCTACATGCCTGCAGTTTTGACTTTCGCATAGATATACAGACTGCCTAGATCAATGCTCTGCTATGCTGCCACAGCAAACCTAGTGTAAGTTAGAATCAGACTTCATATTCAAATATAATTTTAGCCATATGTGTCCTTGGGATTGCAGAAGGAGGAGTTATTCACATTTGGCTCAAAGGTAGAGCCTCATAAAATTATTGCTACTGTCTTTTGTTTTTCTGAGAGAAGGAAGAGGGCAAACCCATAAAATGAGCCAGCTGGGCTTCCTGCCCAGTCCTGGGTACCCTGTTTTAAATAAAATACCTGTCAGCATCTTTCTCAGTGTGAAAGGGGACTTCGCTATCTGAAAGATGACTGCATGTTTGCAGCGCGCTCATCATCTAAGTCTGAGAAGCTTATTAATTTCAGTGGATTTTCATTAAAATCAGGACCATTTCAATCCTGTCCCAGAGGGGTTGATAGATCCATAGCTGTTTCCAGAAACTGGTTTTCAAATGTTTGTTAGTGCAAAGATTGTGATCTTGGAAAAGGCTGCAATGGAACAATCCTAGTTTTAGAGAGGAAAAAAAAAACCCTTTGGAAGGAGTTTAGTTTATTTAAGTTTTTTGTTCTAGTATCATAAACACATTATTTTTTTTTCCTTTACTCTCATTATTGTCTTAATTCCTTTATTTATTTTTCTCATTCAAAGCAAATTTTCTTTCTGCTTAGAAAGCATAGCCAGAAATTAGTATAATAGTAAGTCATGCATCTGGAAGGCATAACTCTACCTGTATTAGCCAAGAATGTCTCTGAAATTAACCAATATAATTTGTAGTTCATGGACAATACCTCTTTACCTCTAGTTCACAGTTGAGTCCTCTGAGAGAAGAATTACCTCTGGTAGAGAAAAAAACACCAATACACTTGTAAGCTACAGTTTTTTACATCCCTGGTCTCTTCACTGCTTATCACAAGATGAATACTTTAAATTTTAGCACAATAAGAGAAATGCCCTTGCTGTTTTGGTTTACTCTATTGTTTAATGAGATTTCAATAACCAAGCAGAATTTGAGTTGTCTGATGGGAAACCAAAGAATGCCTTACAGCAGCTGGATTAGATGTTCATTAGAAAGCAGTCTTCTCAGGACGATACACAAGCATTTATTTGTTCAAGGAGTATCTTTCAGATGAGCTATAAAATGACTTGAAAAACTGGCTATCAGAGGTTTTGCAGGTGACAGACGGTCTTAGTCTCTACTGGCGAAAGGCAAAGAAAAGCAAGCATTCTGCTATTGGAGAGGAAGAGGGAAGATGGCACTCTCGTGCAAAAGCTATCTGCTTGGGTTTGTTTGTGGGTTTGTTTTGTGGGGGTTTTTTTTATTGCTTGCTGACAGATTCAAGAAGTTAAAAAACTTTTTGATTGCATTTTGAGACTTATTTAAATATATACTTACTGAGACAAAGGCTGTTCAAATGAAAATACTTTAAAAAATTAATGCCTTATTCCAAGTACCTAATTGCTCTAAGGCAAAATACATTATTTTTAGCCATTTTTATAGAAATACAGTAATTCTGAGAGACTCAATGGGACAATTTAAGTGCAAATTTTGCTCTTCTTGCCATGTACAGAATTTTGCTGTGAAGAAACTCAGATTTAGCTAAATAGGATTTTTTAAAAAGGTACTTAAATTCTTCAGGTGATAAGAATAGCTTCTAGTTGATTTTTTTAGAACAAAAAGGTGCCAAAAATCCTGTAGTGGACAATTGAACTAGAAGGGGAAAACTTCTTCTTGGTTTTCATTTAGTCACTATCTTCTTAGACAGAGTTAAAGTTACCCACTTTCAATCATTGCTAGCATAAATGTTTCCCATATCCATGCAAATGCCCTCTTCCTCTGACTCTCACTAAGCTTCTGTAATTAACTTTCTCTCACAGCAGCAAATTTGACAGACTAATTAAATGTTTTGCAAAACATATCTTTTTTCCAATTTGAATTGTGTTGTGTTTCAGTTTCATTGACTATACTGACAGTGTGTAAAGCAGCATTTGATTTATCTTCTTTATCTCATCCTCCTTTAAATTTATATTCATACAAAGCCTGACTTACCCACCAGTTGCATTAATTAGCAGGAACTGCATTTTCAAAATCATATAGATTAAACTTTCTCAAAATGCACAATGGGTTTAGAAAGTCTTACTTGCAAATTGTCTTTTGTTTTGTTTCATCCTCATAAGCAGCTTTCTGGAGGTTTTAGCTCCTGAGACACAATCATAAGAATCACAATCCATAGGAAGAAGATAGTGCATTATGTCATCAACTTTTACAAACACATGGTTGCTCAAAATGCCAGTTTTCAGTCAAATTCTTCTGCTTGTTTGCTTTCACCGTAAATAGTATTGCTGTTTATACTCCTATAACCATAATACACATGACTAAGGCAGCAAATACTGTTCTCTTAATCTACTTTTCTGCTAATAAACAAAAACATCTATGTTTCTTTTAGAATCTACTGCTTAACTACATGGTATACACATTACTGAGAGCCCTTCTCACACTTAACAATGCAGGAAATATGTCAGGTGCAGCAGTCAACAGGGGAAACAAAATGCTGATTTGAAGAAGTAAAGCCAAAAGAAAATAAACTGTTGTGTAAATTATTAATCATTTGCTTCAGAGCTTTGCTGTTTTTACACATATAGACTATGGTTTTCTCACTGGGGATTCACCTGAGGTTGTCAGAAGAAGCCTATAAATCCAAACTGACAAAATATGTGTGATCTGACCTCAGGTGTATTAGTAAAATTAGATTTCATGGGGATAAGTTCCCCTTTAAATGGGAACTGTCTATATCTTTTAAGTCAATAAACTCCCTCAGGCTAACACTACCTTTCCTGCTCAACCTTCAATTCTTCACTTGAACTTCAGAGACAAGGGATGTGAATTACTGCTCAGAGGAATAATGATTATTCACCACAACCATCTTTCCTAAAAAACAAGTTGTCTCACTGGACAGGACATAAATATTGATAAAAGCCATCATTGCAGGAATCAGTGGCAAGATCAGAGAAGTGAGAAGTATCCACAGCCTCTGTAGTAGAGCTTGCCTAAGGGGAAATGATACTACCTTGGCCATGATGAATCTGTGTATCTATGATAAAGGTAGAAAGTAAATCTCAGTATTCAAAAAGGGAGTAAACTACAAAGGTTATTGATATTGTCTGGTGTAATTTGCATTTGTGGGGCACCCATTTACTTTACCACATGCTCCATTTTAGAAGTAAAATGGAGTTTTAAACAAACAGAAAAATCAACAACCCTTTCATTCAGCTGGTTGGAGGGGAAGGAGGACTTCCACTTGAAAGGCTAGACTGCGTTTAAATCGCATGTCTAATCATGCACCTTACAGCTAGGTTTAGCACAGCAAGGCACACATTGCACCTTGCACAGATTGCAGCAGAAGGACCATAAATAAGTGGCTGCCCATTGCCCTTCATCTCCTCCCATCACATTCTCATGTTTCCTTCTATGGGCTCTGGATCCCAGGAAAAATTTGGAGCCTTCTCAAGCTGAAATACAAGTAAGAAATTCCCTCAACTCACCTCTGCACCGAATATCTCCTCCCCCCTCTCCTCCTCAAAATGCTCGCTAATACAACGATAGGCCAGAGACTCTTACAGGTTTCCCCGTAGGAAAACAAAACACTCCAGCAGGAGCTGTTACTGAATACCTAACACTCTGATTGACAAAATATTCTTCAGGGAAGTGGAAGACCCAAGTTTAAATCTTCTCTCTTTTATCTGATCAAGGTATTTAATCCCAAACTTTGTAACCTGAACAAGTTCTGGGACTGAATCTTCCCCTTTCTACACCTGGAGCTGTGTGATGTAGTGTATAACTGATACAACTCTGAATAATTTTGGAAAAAATGAAACACTGGTTATCAAAAAATTTACAATTAAAAAAATTTCTACCTCTAATCACAGAATTAGGATCATGTTATGTATAAATGCTATTGTCTAACTCCATTAGCCCCACAGACTAATAATTTATTGTGAAAAATATCTTTTTCAAGGCTCATTCTTTGCTAAATCTGTAGAAATAAATGGCAAATTGTGTCTTCATGCCATTACTAGGACAGAAAAAGGCTGGATTTTTCTGTCCTCTCCACACTGAGCTGCATACGCTGGATGCTATGCTGGTTTGGAAAGTGAAATTTAAAAAGTAATAAATACTGTTGTATGTTCTGGGTAGCTCTACAGGGAGGAGGGATTCCAACAGAGATGACATCAGAGAGTTATGAGCATCTCTAAGCATCAGAAATTTATTCTAACAAGAGTAAAAGTACCATGAAACAGGACAGTAATGACACTGTGTCAGCTGTGTGAAGTTACTGGAAAACATGGGATGCTTGCGGTTTTGTTGCTCCATGGAATAATCTTCCTGTCCTAAATTTTGTTCTGAAAATCCCATAATTTTTTTCAGCTTCTTCTAAAGACTAGACAACCTTTTGTCAATTGGAATATCATTTCATTACCAGGAGTTCAGAGGGGAAGAAGGGGGAGGGACTGCCCTCCCTTAAATGAGTTTGGCATGGGTGGGGAATACTAAATTACAGGGTGTTTTGAAATGAAAAGAAAAAAATTCTAGAGCAGAATATGGGAGACCTTCAGAGCCTGTAAAACCACTGGAGCAGGAATTAGAGGTTTGATAAAACTAGCATATCATTTACTTCATTAACTTAACATTTTGCAGTACAAAGGGATTAATGACTAACAGTAAAAAGCATCTCAAAAGGCCTGGCAATATGAAATTATATAATGATATGGGTATATAGGAGTAAAATGCTATTGGAGTCATGATTTATACAGATTTTGGTTTTGCATAGGCAAAATGTTTCATATATATTGGAGTTCACGTATAAACTGGGACAACATGCCACATAAAGCTCTTATAGGGACAGAGTTTCAATAAATGCTTCCTTGTCTTTAGTTTGTTACTGTACCATGACTCAACACATACAGATGACTTACAAAAGCCAGATATATAGTAGAAGAAGGGTGAATGAGCACACACAAAAAATTTATCATGCATAAACATAATTTAAGGAACTTAAAAAAGCCACAGGTATCATAATTGCAGTATGCAGTAAGCCAGGTCTGAGTATTGGAATCACCAATTATTTTGATTTTTGTTCCTAATTATTTTCAAATGCTCCTTAATCATTCTGAAACAAAAATATATAAAGGTAATTACTTTACATATAACAGCAATAGTATAAATACCTGGATTTGGTCCAAAGTGATATTCAATTCAACAGAAGAAATCTGTACAAGAATTTTCTTTATTTCTGAAGCCCTAATCCCAGCTCTTGGGGCTAATACTCTTGGTGTTTCTGTATTCCAGACATTGCAGACACTCTAGCAAATGACCCACTGATAGGAACTTCTCTGTGTTTGTATCCTTCTACCATTACTAACTTAGGGAAAATATTAAAGCAGATGTTAAAATTTTACTTTTAAAATTAATTTTTATTCTGTATACAAAGGAGTAAAAATAAAGTTTGGGAACAACAACAACAATAAATTAAATGTTGGAGTTTCCCACAGGACAAAAATTCTGAATTTCACTCAGAAATGCAGGTATTTCCAATAGTGCACAAGACCCTCATCCAACCTGTTGCAGTTGACTTCCTAAGACAGAAAGGTTGGACTAGATGACTTCCAGAGGTCTCTTCCAACCTTTTTAAAAAATTATTATTCTATATCATAAATATAAGAAATACAAGCAGAAATGTTTGCACAAAATGGTTGTCAGCAGAGAGCCACAGTAAAATCTATTACGTAAGTATTTTTTCTGTGACATACCTTTCTCCATTTACCTTTAAAAACTTTCCATAGACAGAATCAAAGGGTTTAGATTGTGGACCATAGTTTACCTATGTTTTATTTAGGAGATCTCTCCCTATTTGCCACTTGGAGACCAAAGTAGCAAAAACAAGTGTTAGAAGAAAAATGGAAGAATGAGAGCTAAGACCTACTACTGAGAAAGTAGATTTGAACAGATGAATCTGATAAAGAAGATACTAAAGTTAAGCTGAGATACACTTCAAAAGCAAAGACAAATTTTAAAGACTGTGAAAAAAAGGACTGAGTAGAAATTATTAAAATGTATTAAAAAAATAATGCGTTTTGGATGGGTTTAAAGGAAGTGAGATGGGAGCAAAATGGTATCAAGGCATGAGACAATAACATTTTTCTGAAACAATTTATGATTACCTATTCTTTTCTCCTTCCAGTTGTCTTTTTGATTTGTTGTGAAATGTTGAATATTGTGTAGACAATTAAGCTTTTTGATGAATCCCTCACTTCGGTAGTTAAAATATAGTCCTACCTTTCCAAGTTTATAATGGGCAATGATATCTTTTTTTTTCTTCTCATTTTTATTATCTTTTATATGAAACTGTAATAATTTTAGTGTACCAGATGCACTTGCATTTCCATAATAGTTTTGCAGATGTTAATGCTAGGTGTAATATAAACCAAAACATAGATTCAATACACGGGGATGGATCAGCTGTCTACTCTATTTACTTATATATGCAGTTGCTGTAAGCATAAAAGAGAGTTTGATCCAAATGTTTTACATTTGCATTGAATTTTCTATAAATTCGCACAAACACACTCATTGACCTACCTGGGTTTATTTCTTGTTAATATATGGTTACTATTTCTTAATCCATTTACTATTTTAAATGAGGAAACTTTATTGGGGTTTCTTGCAGTTCTCGTCTCCTAGCAACAGAATTTCTTCTTAAATTGACTCTTGCCATTTTCTGTGGATTGTGTAAAGCTCATGTAGCCTTTTTACAGCATTCCAATATATCTTAGCACTAACTCAATTTGTATGTTTGAATTTTTATAAAAAGATTAATTTAGTTCCTGAATTGGCCAAGTGACTATAACATTAGGTGTAATAAAAACTTAGCTCTTTACTACATTAGCATTTCAATAATCTATTTAAATCAAGAAGTGAGAAAAGAAGGTATTCCTTTGAAAATTTACTAAAAAAATTTTGGCAATATGTTTTTAAGCATGTTTCTGAATACCTATTTACAGGATGGTAGAAATTATTGTTTCTCTGCAGTTTCACACAAGGTCAGGTCATCTTAACTTAAGACCCTAATTCTTGGTCTAGAATAACATCTTGCTAATATATCAACATATATACCACTATGCTTACAAATGCTGCAAGAAACATGCTGTTCCGAGAAGAGCCTTGGAAGTCCCTGCTGGCAGTCGTTGTGGAGCAACTTGACAGACATCTCTGTCTGGAACAATCCCAAAGATGTACTGTGTGGGCTAAGTAGAGCTCTGCTCGCTTGCTGCATAAAGTCAAAATCATATGTTTAGAGTGAAATAAAATTACAGGAAACTAAGATGATGAGCCTCTGACAATAAACTATGGATTTAGTATACAGAAATTTGTAACCTATGCTATGGTACAGTAAATTCCAACAGGTACTCACTGACAGTAAGAGGTTAAAGAGTTAAACACAAGGTGTTACTGAGTTCAAGCTAAAAGTTATATTGGGCCCCGCTCCGCCTTCACCCTGCATGAGACCCTCTGAGACATGACACAGTACTAATTTTCTTTTTTAACTGATACTTGTGTAAAAAAAAAAAACCACAAAAGGCTGTGTGCTCAAGCACCAACCTTTGGAAACACACTTCCTGTGAGTGTTAAAAACAAGATTTAAAAAACGTAGTCATCCAGTAGATTTACAAAATATGCAATAATTAAGTGACACTTGAGCTACATGCAAGCAAATCTGTATATTCCTAATTGATTTTCTTTTAAAATATGTCCTAAGTTTTTTTTTCTATTGACACTCTTTGGCCTGATAAAATATATTACTTCTATTTAATTTAATTACATTTTAACTGTGCTTAATATGAATGCTTGTTTTGCATTAAACATATCCTTAGGCCATCAGTACAACAACAGTAATGTTAGACCACTTCTGACAAATTCCATCCAATAACTTACAAAACCTAAATTGACAAATAATCTTGATATTCAGCTTTGCACTATTGTACCAAAATAAGTTTCACACAGCCTCAGCCCATAAAATGAATTGAGAATTCTTCAGGATCAACCTGATATACAAAAAGGCCCAGGGACAGTTCCAGTAGACAAATACATTGGTACTCCTCTCTGTCTTCATTTCCCCATCATGGTCTTCTCCCCGTACAAGATAAGAAGGACTACCAAGAGAAGGGCACCTTTTATTCTTGGGGTCACTTGGCGCAAGGCTGCCCTTGTGAAGGAGTTGACACAAATCACCTAGAGGATCTGTGTATCACTTTGTTGAAGCTGAGAATGTGTGAAAACAAACACCATATATTTAATGCACTAAAAGGAAGAAGAGCCATCGTACACTTGGTGATTGTTGTGTGTTGGTGTTCTATCACTATCAAGTCTTGCTACTTGATGATGTGACAGTGTCATCTATTGTAGTACTGAGCTTTGCATTCTGCTCAAGCTATATGACCCTTTAAACAGTAATGGAACTAGTTAATTGAAGTAATTAATTTCAGAAAGACAGAGAGAGCGAGCCTTTCCCAGCTAACATGCAGGTTTACAGACAGAGCTGTTAGCTGTCATTTGGAAAAGATGGAATTCTTGTGGAGTAAAGATTAAATCAAACAGCTTAAGGTGACTTTTCCTCTAAGAGGCATTGTCATTCTTCCAGAGGCTCCTGTTTGCTTTAACTTCTGCACAAAATGCAAATGGTTTCATTTTATCTACTTGGGAGACCCCTCAGTTCACACATATGTGCCCATAAAATTGCTTTTGGTGACTTGTGTGAGCTTCCCCCATTGCATATATCAGCATTTAATATCTGCTTGTTAAGGGAAAAAAAAAAAAGACACACACACACAAAAGAAAATAAGAAGAGCATAAAGAACAGAAAGAATAAAGGCTGGATTAAAAATGAGTTACAAGAATATCTGTCTTTCACATTACATCTTTCACAAGACTCTACCTTTTCTTCCATGCAACTCTGAAAGTAAATCCAAAACAATGACAAGCATTAGAGATCATATTGGCTACAAAGTTCCTGATAGCTAGACAGTTTTAAACAACAAGCTGCTAAGTGCTTTGTCCTGTGCCTCCAACCTGAGGAGCAGACTGAAGACGATATGGTTCCAGTTTTGACATATGGCTGTGTTTACAAATGGATTCAGAGGTGTAGAAAGGAAAGAAAATTCAGGAGATGTTTCTGGGCACTTGTTGCATATGAAGCCAGTTCTTTCATCCACATATTCAGGGCATCTGTCTTATTCTGTGTGAGTCTCCTTGAAAGGAAACATTAAGGATTTTGACAGAAAAACTGAAAAGAATGGGGTAAAAGAAAATAGAGCAGATTTCTTAAAATATAATTTAGGTGTTGACCAATGGACTTTGTTCTCATTTTTCTTCTACCTTCAGTACTAACACACACACACATGCAATATAATGTAGATATTTATCCATGTTATAGCTGGATGGTTTTGCATCAGTGTGATCCTCCAACCTGTGGTAAAAACAATTGGAAAACATTAATTCAAATCTATTTCAATTTGCAGGATTTATTGCCATCATATATAAGCAACAAAATGTGTACATAAGCTGTCAGCCTAAAATATAGTATGGAGACTGCACTTCATCAAATACATGTGCCTTACATGTCACGTGTCATAGTTTGTTTGATTTTGTCCATTTTCCTTGCTGATGGGCAATACAGATAGATTACCCCACAGGTGCTAGCATAACCCATGGAGTCACAAGGGAAGGAAAATAAAAGTGCGCAGATGCTTTCTTTGGCCCTAACAGTGTATATAACTAGTAACAGAGCCAATATGGGAAAGAAAGTGCTTTAAAACTTTAATATGACAACCATTATTACTTACCCTATATTCACTTAGAAGTATCTTCCATATTTTCAGGGACGGGTCAATACCTAATACTTTTGCTTCAAAGTAGTCTTTACTCTCAATTTACTCTCAGACTAGTGACTAGAGGCCATTTCCTTAGGTTACATTTTTTCTAGTACAGGTAAATGGCGTGGTTGTATTCTTTGTGAGCAAAAGTGGTGAGCAAATACAGGATTTCTCATGAATAATCTTGTGGTTAAAAAACTAAACAAATGAGTGCTTCAAATGTATTTATAACCCACTTGCATTCACTAAGCTTTCTGCACCATATGCTTTTCTGAATTAATGTGCTCAGAATACACTGATGATTCAATTCGATTGATTGGAGTTTGAAAAAGCCTAGACAAATGGTATCCATTGCAAAACTCTTTCTGAATCCCAAATAGTCTGGAGCTGGGCAACACTGTTCTGGGTGGAACTGGGGCCTACTTAAAAATTCCATAAAACTGAATAGCCTTGGATCTTTCCTGAAAAAACTCTTTTCTGCCAGATCATCAACAGAGGAGACTGGGCTGGGGTTTTTTTTGTTTGTTTTGTTTTATTGTGTTGGGTTTTGTTCTTTTTTAAAATTTAATGTAAAGTGCTCTCCAATTTAAATATTTCCTATAAACATACCTGTTTTTGCAAAGACTGTATGTTGGTTCTTCATCAGTGTCACAGTTTAACCCCAGCTAGCAACTAAGCACCACACACCCACTCGCTCACTTCCCCCCCACCCAGTGGGATGGGGAAGAGAATTGGGAAAAAAATGGAAAACTTGTGGGTTGAGGTAAAGACAGTTTAATAGAACAGAAAGGAAGAAAATAATGATAATGATAATGATAATGATAATGATAATGATAATGATAATGATAATAATAATAATATGACAACAATAATAAAAAAAGAATTGGAATATACAAAACAAGTGGCACACAATGCAATTGCTCACCACTCGCTGACCGATGCCCAGTTAGTTCCCGAGCAGCGATCCCCTCCCAGGCCAACTCCCTCCAGTTTACATTCTGGGCATGATGTCACATGGTATGGAATACCCTTTTGGTCAGTTTGGGTCAGCTGTCCTGACTGTGTCCCCTCCCAACTTCTTGTGCCCCTCCAGCCTTCTTGCTGGCTGGGCATGAGAAGCTGAAAAGTCCTTGGCTTAGTCTAAACACTACTTAGCAACAACTGAAAATATCAGTGTGTTATCAACATTCTTCTCATCCTAAATCCAAAACATAACACTATAGCAGCTACTAGAAAGAAAACTAACTCTATCCCAGCTGAAACCAGGACAGTCAGCAACCTGGCCAGTGGGACAGACTGTGCCTTAGCAACCTCGCTAAAGAGAGATGAACAAACTAGGCAGAGTCCAGCCAAAAGCCACGGCAATGGCTCTAGGGCACATGATGGATATGCTGACTTTGCTTAGTATGAGGAAGGAAAGGCTAATGGGGTACTGCTGCAGTCTCTCACCACCCAAGGGATGTTTGTTATGGAGAAGATAGAGCCAGACTCTTCTCAGAGGTGTGCAGCAAAAGGGTGACAGGCCCAAGTATGCAGTGACATTGTGTAAGAAGACAATTGTCCCCATCAGCTGTGGCAGAGCAATGGAACAGGCTGGCCAGAGAAGCTGTGGGTTCTCCATCCCTGGAGATTTTCACAACTCAGCTGGACAAGGCTTTGACCACTTTCTCTAACTTCAGTGTTGGATATAAATTTGAAGTTGGCCATGTTCTGAGGAGGAGGCTCGACCAAATGACCTCCAGAGGCCCCCTCCAAACTCAATTATGCAACAATTCTGTTGAAAGTGTTTAAATTTAGAGCACAGTCTTTTGGCGTGTGGTAAGTTAGACAGATCAGGGATTTGAATTTCATTTCACATATGCCAGATAACAACCCTGCACCACTGAGAACAGAGTTGTTCAAGGTAATTATATGTTAATGAATTTTTAACCACTGTGAACTATCCAGTTTAACTGCTTAGCCTGGAAAAATCAACAAGTGAGTTTAGTAATTTTTCTTTTTATTTTCTGCTCAGCAAATTAAAGTAGGGCTTTTTAGCCTTTTTTAAATTTCTTTTTCTAAGAAGACTAACCAAAGCACTCACAAAGTTCATCTCTTCTGAATCTGACTGGAACTTCAAAGTCCAGTCACATTAGACCTTTAGCTTTTAGGTCTTTCCTTTTGCAAGAACAACAATATTTGCAACTTGATGGCAATGCAACCAAACCCTACCTTTTCACTGTGGGAACACAGCTGCTAATATCTTTAGTGTAGACACAACCTGAATGCCTACTGAATGAGAAGATGTCAATAGAGTTTTATGAACATTAGATTGAACCGGCAAACACTTAGGTTCATGATTAGAGTTTCTGAAATGGGAGTAGCATCATAGTGTTACATCTGAGTATTCCCAACAGACATGGTTGAAAAAGTGCATATGTTTTCCAGTGCTGAACCTCAGGTTGCAGTCTTTACTGGTTACTGATTGTCTCTTTGCCAACCAAATTCTTCATCCATAAAAAATACTGATAAATTAAATTGTGACAGAAGGAGGCAGGAAAGTGAATTAATAAAAGTTCACGCTTCAAAATATAAAAATACTGGGTTTATATATTTATATTTATACTGTTATAAATTATACTTGTTTATAAATACCTGTAATACTTACAGATATTATTACAATGACAGATACAATGATATAACTATTACTATAATATTTATAAATAATGTTTATATATTTATATTATTTAACACTATGGAAGTAATTATGGTAGCTCTATGTTTGCAACACTTGCACTTCCAGCAAAGATGATGATGGAAGGATAGGAATGCACTTGCAAATGCTATTGCAAATGCACAATTTACAGGAGGATTTTATATTCTCCTTGCTAAATGTGCCTGAAAATAGGCATGCTACTGCCTTTCCACTCTGTGGATTTCAAAAGAGGTTTGGATTTTTCTTTTTATTGTCTTTATATGAAAGGAACGTGTAAAAGATAACAGGGATTATGATCAAAAGGAGAGTTGTGGGTTTTTTTCTCAACAATAGCAATCACCTTCTATTGCAAAGCAGATGACTGCTTTATAAGTCTTTCAGCTGTTAAAAACTTGGATTATGCCATGAAGGCTCTGTTTCTAAGCCTTGTTTTTGCTAGTTCATTTCATCATAGCATGCCTCAAACAAAACACATATTGCATATTTAGAAAAAAAAAGACCAACACCAGTCCCTGAATCAAAGGGAAACATTTGTGGAGATTCAAAGGACTTGATGATTGCTTCTATTATCTACTGTTTGCCATCTTGGTTAATTGGTTGAGACACAGGAGAGAAATGGATTGGCAGGTTATCTTTTCTGCATAGGGCCAAAAAGTACTGAAGGGCTCTATATAATCTGAATTAGACCCCAGGGCTCTGATCCATCAAGTTAGGTGACACCACCATTTTGTGCTGAAAGCTGCGTTTGTAGCTCAGATTGCTGTTATTCTGAGAAATTACAGGCATATAAAAAGGCAAGCATATTGAAATAATTTTCAAGTGTCTATTATATGTCATTAATGTGTGATTAAACAGTATCTAATGTTTGCCCACCTCTTCTCTTCCTCCTTAACTTAGTTGGGCTTAGAGACTACCAGCTGAGCTCAGAGGGTCAGTGATATAGGCAGAGGTGGAGTAGCACGCTGGGCTAGATTCTGCTGAGGATATGATATTCAGTGTAAATTTATTGCAAGTTACTCTTCTTCCAAGAGTCTCTTACTTTAGTATTGTCTTTTTAGGATGTTGAATTTCCTCCATATGTCTTATTAGAATCCCAAGGGTTTGTTTTCTAGTCCTTCAGTAATTTGGTAATTCTGTTTTAAAAGGCAGTTTTAAATTCTTATCTTTAGTAGATTTTCCACATAAAAATTATCTGTGTCTATTTTTCTTTTGGAATGTCTATTTTCTAAATAAACCTGGTACTCATTTATATTTAATCAAAACATTTTTTTCTTTTTTGTCATTATTTTGCGTTGGTTTCCACTATGAGTTTTAGCCGGCCTAATTAGAGATTATCAGTCTACATGATTTTCTCCATTTCATCCCTTCCCTTCCTACCTTTCTATGGTCTTTCAAACATAACTACAAGTGATATATGCTGAGTTTATCCATTACATTTCTTGAAGACCAGCTTCTGCCAGCCTTAGTTCCAATGGAGAACATTCTCTTACAGGAGGACTCAGGGGAATATGTGTGTGTGAGTAACTGTGAACCTTTCAGGCCCTCTGGTAAGCAATCTAGTCCTTAATCTGTTTGCTAATTCCCTTAGTTATCATTACAGATTCCTTGGTTTTACAGACGTCTCAGACTGCTGTAATCTCATGTACCACAGATACAGAAATACTGTTTTGTAATTGCTCAGATATGAATTTAATAGTTCCTTCATATTTTGCCTTCCCCACTAGATGTAAGAGGCTGATAATTCTTACAAAGTTTAAATCTATTTCAGAAGCAATTTATTTCAGTAGACTTTAGTTCTTTATTTATTAGTCCCCAGCAGTTTAAGATTTAGAAGCTGAAAGTGCACTTTCTATAAAAATGGAAGATAGATATCTATAATACATCACAACATAGCCATTAATAAAACAAGTATGTGTATTCACACATACAAAATACCCCTCTAAATTTTATTTGTTTTATATACACAAATGATACACATGCACAGACCTGTTATACTGCTATATAAGACTGTCACAAAAATCTAAGTATGTATCAATATGATATATTAAAGTAGATCATTGGTATTTACTGAATTTATCCTTGCCTGGTTAAAATCAAATCATTCACCTTCTCTGGCTTAATTTTATATTATTGTTGCCTTTGACAATGATAGAAATATGCACAGAAAATTCCTTTGTAAGGAAAGATTTCAAAAAACCCAGAGTATATAAATTAACCATGAAATACAGTTCTGTCTCCTATAACATCTTGTCTTTGCATAGAAAAGGGGAGACAGCCTGCATCAGCACTTTGCATAGTTAGGGGAAAGCCGCTCCAGAGCTAAAGTTCAGTTTCATATATCTAACTGCACAAACCAAATGTGGGATTCATATACTAGCAAACAATGATGCTTCACACAATCTTGAAGCAAATTGTAATGATAGGCTTTGTCTGCTGCAACTTCATCATTATTTTTGGATTTGACTGGGCTGTGTAAACATCATTCAATTGTACTTCCATAAACTAGTTTCTCTCTTCACACGTTTGAGTAATTATAATCTATAAGCATTTCCATTGTACCATGGTTTGAAAACTGTCCATATTCTTGCTATTATTTTTAAACAATATTTTTTTTACAATTTTCAAAGCTAAAGTTCAAACACTTAGGTGATATCTCTGAAGAGAAAGACACACAAAACCCCCGAAACACCTAGAACCATGCTTGTATGCATCACTTCTGAAACTTCTTACTTAAGCACTAAGTTTCAGTAAATCTGTATCTTGCTACAAATGTATTCCCTAAACATAGGCTTACAAGACTGGTCACCCTTCTCTAAACAAGAAATATTTATTCATAAAGGAAGTATGTATTTATTTGTTCTTTTTAGATAACAAGTATGGAAAATACAGGCAATCAGAACACTTCTCTAATTGTGTATTAGGATACTGTTGTAACTTCAAGCTTGTATCCAGACAGCAGCTATCAGCTGAAATACCATACTCTAAAAATAGCTATCACTGAAGGAATCACTCTTGGGGATCTTCAAATCAAAGAAACTGAAATGTGTTAGTACATAAAAGGGAAAAATCCATAATGATAGAGAGATCATGCACTGAGTCCACAGCCATCCCTGTTCTAGCACTGAGTTCTTGTTCTAGATAAGTTTTGGGGACAATATGAAGACATCATCTTTTGAAGGAGCTATAACAGTACTTAAGGTTATACAATTTGTAAAATTATTGAACTGTTTACAGATTTCCATTTTCAAATGTTTGTCTTTCTTTTAAAGTCCCTGCATAACTTCTCCATGCCTTTATTTCTTTTCAAAAGGTCTGAAGTCTGCTATCTCACCTACTGACACTATCTGGCTTTTCATCAGAGCAAGGACACAGATGCAAATATTCACATGTAATTATTAATTCTGGATGTCTTAATTTTCCATACTCTATATGAAAAGCCATAATGGGACCTGATTTCTTTCAGAAGATTCTGGTTGTCTGTCTTCTAAAAGTCAATTTCTTTTAATATACCTCAGAGATCCCCAAATTGAGGCATTTAAATCTCTTATTTCTTTTTGAGGTTCTCAGCCTAGAGACTCCTCGTGTCTCTAAACTTCATATTTGCGTCTGTCCACCCAAATTCACAACCAAGTTTCAAACTGGATATGGTATTCTACTTCAATGTCTGTTCTTATCCTTAATTAAATAACTGCTGCATAACATTGGTTCAAAGTGAAGATATATATTTCTTTTCTCTGCATTGCAAAATTTTTCTGCAATTTAAAGTTTAAAAGGGGTTTGAACTTGTCAGTTCAGAGGTGACATAGAAGAACAAATAGTATTTCCAGATTGCTGATATTAACACCTGCTGAAAAAGAGTGAGGAAAAATTTTGCATCTGTGTAAAAACTGCTTGCATAGTAGTATATAACTGAAGGGGGGGAGGGGAATCAAATCCCAACAGGTCAAAGTAGAATTTTTGTTGTGTTTAAGGAAGGAGTTCAGTTTCAAATAGGAAAATATCTAACTCTAGCCTGAAAAAAACCTATAGAACTAAAATGAATCTTTTCATTGATTTCTTTGACTGCAAATCAGGTGAGAAAGGGAAGAACCAGTGCCTTGAATATACTTAATTTATGAGAAATTTGGCCTCTATTATTTTCAAGTGATGTTAATCCAGGCAGTTCCCTCGTCCACGAGCTTACCTTCCATCTAATTTAATTATCTAGTACCACTTCTAGTCACTACTTACTATAATTAGGATAATTAAGAAAAGAATAACTTGAGAGAGAGACTGATGTTCCTCACAGAAACTGTTGTATTTTTGTCCCCTAAAGAGACTCAAGAATGTTAGGGGTTTTTTGTTTAGTTGGGTTTTTTTGCAGATCCAATTTATGTACCACCAATGTGTATACAACTACAATAATTGATTCCTGTATTGCCTGCTAGGTTGTTCAGTTAGGTTCTCTTCTCCCATTTTGATTGACTGAATGAATGAAAAAAACATGGAGTACCTCTTTACAGAGATAATGAAAAAAATACAATGATACACACTTGTTTCTTCTTTACAAAAAGAGTTGTATATACATCAGGTCTTGTAAATGCATTTGTATACAGCCCCAGATACATTTATTAAAGAAAAAAACCACTCACGGTATTTTTGAGCTTAACAATGACACAAATCCCAAATACATGGTATATTTCAACAATGTAATATTAAGAAATTGCTCACCTTCCAGCCTTATGTTTCAGGTAGTATTTTGGTAGAAGCAGCCACCAGACAAAGGCTTATGAAAACCTTGCCCTGGTCTCCTTCCCCCCCCCCCCCCCATATTTACTTTTCTTAGCATTTTGAGGGTCCTACTCAGCTATGGTTATTGCGCTCATTTGTTCTTGCTCCCAGGTTTTGATAGCACATCTTTACTTAGCAGATAGAAATTATGTAGTTCTGGGCTTTTGTGCTCCACTGTGCCAAACAAAGTGAAATAAAGTAAAGAGGGTCCACCACTTGGTGAGTCTGGCAGTCTTTCAGGGATCTAGTGTTGCAAGATTATTTTGGTATCTGTCTTCTAAAATGATTTTTCTTCCCTTTTGTCTATCTTGAAGCGTGACTGGGGCAATACTTGATGTGCATTTTCTCCCAAATTTTCACCTACTGCATTTCATGAAGAGGTTTTTGAGAATTACAAAAACAGTAGAATTCATGAGTAAAGGGAAAGAAGAATTCATCTGAGCATTTTACTTATAAGCAATGATGACTTAAAAGAAATTTGCTTTACAATAGTCATAAAATTAGCACAACACAATTTGGCATTCATTTGGAATGCTACGGGAGAGTATGATAAGTAAGACTTGAGGCACATTTGCAGAGGTCTATTTATTACCTGTATATAATCAGGTTTGTCTCTAGCCTATGCTACCAAATTTTTTCTCTCTTGACTGCAAAGAACCTGATCTGAAATCCATCCAAAGTCTCTGATTTCACACAAATGTGTTAATTTAGTAAATGAAAGCAATAATATACTTGGTCAATTGCTAGTCTTATCTATTTTCTGAAAAAATTAGCCAATCTATTTATCATGTATATTGGCCTAAACTTCTGTCTGGTGATTTCTGTGATTTGATAACTTATTCTGCAAATCTCATTCAGTTTAATAGGAGGCAGTAACTTCTCTACCAGATGGACTGGAATATTAGAGAGGGAAATCTGGACTATTATGTTAGCCACAGAATGAACATTTCCTGAAGAACAATTATATGTAATTCCTGATAAAGGCTTATAATAGCAGGCTAAAGTCTGTCTATATGTATGGTGCCATCTTTACCTCTAAGAAGTTGAATCACAAAGATTCATTCTTTAAATATGATTAGATTTATAAATGGTCTGGCCTGTTTTTTCTTCTCAGTAACTTACACTGCAAATATGAAAATGCAAATGTCATAGTCTCGAAGTACATCAATTGTTGTGAAGTAATGAAATCACTAGATTACTCAGCATTCACAGTAAAGATTTTTGTCAAATAATCCAACGTCTGTGTGATTTCCTCTCTCAACAAGTTAATTTCTTTTTTTTTTTTTAATTTATGGACAAACCTTCATTATTTAAGAGGTGTGAAGGAAATAATTTTTTATCAGAAAATATTGTAAAAAATATTTAAAACTCTAGGTCCTTTTCATATAAACCTTAAAAGCATATATTATGCTCGTCCTATATTACATCATAAATTAATACTTTACATAATTATTTTCATGTAATAATTTCAAAATAACACACACAGAAGACCCTTTCTTCATACCATCCAACAAATTGCAGGTCAAATTATTACATCCAAGTTTAAATTTTTTTTCTTATATTATTTTAAAAAGAAAAAAATTATCTTATCTTTATTTATATAATTCTTATTAATGTACACTTACTAGTATAAAACATACGAAACTCAAACATGATTGATTACTTACATATCTCTGAAGACAAAGCAGATGCTTAGCTGTGGTAAATTATTCCTGTAAGTCTTGATAACCTTCCATTGACTTCCATGGGTATTGCATCAGCCCTTAAATGAGTGAAAAGAGAAAAATTTATGGCTCCCACAACAATAACCTCAAGGTTATGTGTGATTAGTTGTACTGAACATACTTATAAAAAGGAATATTCTATTAATCCTTTTTCTCCCTTCAAAAAAAGGAAACAAGCAGAAAAAAATTTACTTTTAAACAATTTGTTTAACATTGTTAAAGTGTTATCAAGATCACAACAAAATTTAAGAACTGTGGCTTTAGGCCACATATTGGATTTACAATACAGGATGATCCTTATAGATGGACACATGTGCACAGAACAGTGTAAGGGATATAGTTCTTTGAACAGAAGTGTTTGTAAGGATGTTGTTCCTTGTTTTTCTCTTTCCATAATAATTTTTTTCCTGTCAGAAATTGGTGTTTTATTTTCATTGAGGAGTCAACCTTCATATATATATGCTACCTGATACTACTGCTACCTAAGAGAACTGTTTCCTTTGGTCTTTTTAATGAAGTGTTTAATAAGAGAAATAACACTTTAGTTTGTTTATTTGGGCTTTAAAATATATGTCTAAAAGTAAAATTTCCTTCCAGTTTTATAGCTATTATTCACACAGCAGACATGTTGAGCCCAAACTCTCTCTTTCTGGGAGGTTCCCCATTGTCATGAGGTGTTCTCACTCTCTCCTAAGTCCTTATAACCTTTAATAAAGCTAAGTAATTTACTAAAGATTCCAGATCTGTTAACCAATGATCCATGTTCTTTGCTTTAATTAAAATTTCTGACAAAGTTTATTGGAGAAATATATTGTTAAAGTAAAGGAAAATTTCCATTGTGGAACAGCTACCCAGCTTGATAAATCACATTATAAGAAGATTCCCCTGATACTGCAGGTGTAAATATGCATATGGCAGTGATTTACCAGTATTTGTGTTCCAACTGGGAAAGTAAACAAATGTTACTGGATTTCTTCTTTCTCAAGTGTTCTGTTTAGTGGTTAGGAGACCGGCAGTTTAACATGAATTTTTTCTTCCTTTCCCCCCCAGTAGTCTTCAAATGTGGGGTTTCATATTGATGTGAACCAGTGTAGAAATTTTCAAGAAAAGACAGGCACTCTAGAAACTAGCTTAAGGCAAGTACGAAGGGCAACACACTAGTGAGACACTCATCTTCGTACCTGAGGTGGTACAGCACCATATAGAGAACTTAGCTGCTTTCCAGAGCGGGACTAGAAATTCACAGCTGAAGCATTGCCACTGCTGATCAATTATTATCATTTTCCTACTTAGTACTATCAACCTTGCCCAACCTCCTACTCAGCTAATTGTACTGATGCTTCCAAAATTATTGCAGTCAAAATGATCGAAGTTGAGTTTAACTAGACTACATTTGCAACCCTAAAGCATTTTGCTGGGCCTGGGCTTGAAAGGGTTTCATTGAGGTTGTTAGCTGATAAGGATACTAACCTCTAGCAGGGAGAAAAGATAAACCATGATGGGTAGGCTGCAGATTGATGTCTTCATTCACCATAGCAAGATCTGGAAGAAAAATTGTGGCAGCAATAACTGAAGACTCCATGCCCAAGAGAGAAAAGTGTTATTTAATATGAGAGTTACATCACAGACACTAAAAGATGCTCTGTAGCTAAGAGGTAGGAATCTGATTTGGGTATGGAAGATACTGATTCAACCTTCACATCTTTTCTTTCTCATTTTGACCAGCTAAGTTCCTCTAAATCATGTTTTTTACTTTTTCTTAATGAAATTTCCTTTGGAAACAAAGTTTAAAAAAAAAAAAAAGGCAGCTTTAGTGTGTCTTTTGACCAGAAAGATGCTCAGGTGTTAATGGAACCCACACATAGGAATGTAAAGAATTTCCTAGCTTTGGCTCTCTACAGTTACTGTAGAACATACTGACTCTTGGAACCTGGCTTATTTATGACAGAAAATCTTCAAGATTAATAAAAGATTAATCAAAGGTACCTTTATATCAAAGATTTCTCCTGTGTTCTTTAAGTTTTGAATCAGACATTAAGTCTAAAATATTTAAGTGTCTTTTTGGATAATTTCTCAAGCAACTTTCATTACCTTCAAGTGAATATCTAACAAAAAATATTTTATAACATTAATTCAGGAATAACTTACATTGACGTGGTTTACAAAACATAAAGCTGTGAATACATGCTTTTTAATCAAAGGATCAAATGAGGTCATGTCATGCTTAGTGGAATCTGGTACTGGGGGAGTACTTGTTCTGTACTATAGGATGGATTCAAATGAAAAATGTCAGCTATAAGTACTATGTACTGATTTTTTTTCTATATTATTGCTTTGAATTTTGTCCCTTTTGCTGATGAGCTGCAGGTACATCTGACTGGCGTGGGGTCCTCTGATCTTTTACCAGGATGTGCAAGACAGAGCAAGGACTGGACACCTAAAGAGGACAGAGTGGCAGGGCTCAGGAAAGGAAGCATGCCAGGAAAGGTGTTTTGCAACAGAAAACCTAGAGTATACTTAACAAATTGAAGACATCCAGAGACACTGAGTATAAATTTCTATATATGCGTCTCTTTGGGTCCAAACAAATGAACTTCTGTCAACTACAGTCCCTAGAAAGTGGCCTTACAGAAAATGCTTTCTTTGAAGTGACTATACATAAAATGATCCCTGTGCATCTCAAATTGAATCAGTAAAGCAGCCTCAGAGAAAGAGCCCTTTTTATCAATTCTCAGAATTTATAGGTGTGAAGTGCTACCAGTGAGTTTTGAGACTAAGCCCATAGGGTAATATGGGTTTAGCTGAAAAAGCCTTGGAAGGAGACTTTCAGGGGCCTTCAAAACAAAAGTTCTTGTTTCGGTTTCATCGAATGACTTGAGTGCTATGTATCAGAGCATTGCTCAAACACCAGCATCAAGGTAAATAAAGTGTGTTCTCTCTCACTGTCTCTGTCTTCTGCTGAAGTCCGTAGGCATTATAGGTATCCAAGCCTTTCACTGTGACAAATAAAACCAAGCATCAGTCACTAAAAGATCATTAGAAAACAGGTAGCTCCTGCAAGTCCATCTCACAAAAATAATTTTTCTGAGTAACGGTTTTACTTTGAAGAGCGGCCAAGAAGTGAATGCAGGGCTAATTGGTTGCAATGATAATTGCCAGCAAAGTAGATTTGTTAGTAAATACTCATGCATTCCAGAGGAGCTAGTCTGCTGCTCGAGCGTGGAAAATCTATACACATAACTCCTCTTTATGCTACATCTTAAATATATTATGACTGATCTTCAGTTTTAATGATATTTGTGAAATGGCAGAGATGGCACAGAGTAGCAATAATGCAATAAAATACCTCTGTGATATTCATTTACTATCTACAAGAGGGGATATATGCAGTGTTTCATCTTACCATGAGTTTTATGCAAAGTTAACTTTTAATTCCTAAAGCAAAGCAAATACATTAGAGGGGATAGTAGCTGCTGGCAAAACAGCTCTTCCCTAACAGTTCTTTATAATAATATGAAATTTCATCTCTTACCATTGTTAAGTGGGCAATTGCCAAACACGACCCTTACGCTTTTTTTATGTTGCTGTGACTGAGAAAGATACTAACTTTAGGTGTAAAGTGAGATAATTATCTTTCACAGCTCTGAACAGAGGTGAATCCGTAGCAGTGTCCTTTACAAGGTACAGCAGGAAGAGACGTCATCTGGGTAGACTGTCTATGTTTAGTGTGAAGTGAGGAAGGAAACTTCTTGTCATCACACTCAGAAGCCAAACAAAATCAAATCTAACTGGTAAATATTAGTATTTAAAACTGAGATTTCCTAAAAAAAAAAATTGAAATCAAGATTTTTTCAGCAGATCCCTTTTTCCACAGCTTCATATGACTTTTAGTTCTCCAGAGCAGCCAGGCTGATGGGCAGTCTTTTATTAATACATGAGACTGATATTTTCAGAGGATTTCTTTGCACATAGGTTGACTGAACATGTTCTGAAATTTTCTGTCAGCTGCTCAGGAATGCAGAATGACGTCACCCTGGCCTATGAAGTCCCTGTGCAAACTGAGTTTCTTTGGTTAAATCTTGAAATTATTCCTTAAGCAGAAAGATGAACTGTACTATTGTGGTGGGCTGACCCTGGCTGAGTGCCAGATGGCCCCCCCCCAAAGCCGCTCTATCACTCGCCCACCTCAGCTGGACAGGGGAGAGAAAATATAACAAAGGGCTCGTGGCTTGAGATAAGGACAGGGAGAGATCACTCACCAATTACCATCACGGGCAAAACAGACTCAACTTGGGGAAAATTAATTTATTGCCAATCAACCAGAGTAGGGTAATGAGAAATAAAACCAAACCTCAAAACACCTTCCCTCCACCCCTCCCTTCTTCCGGGCACAGCTTCACTCCCGGATTCTCTACCTACCCCCTCCCAGCGGCGCAGGGGGACAGGGAATGGGGTTTATGGTCAGTTCATCATGCATTGTCTCTGCTGCTCCTTCCTCCTCAGGGGCAGGACTCCTCACTCTTCCCCTGCTCCAGCGTGGGGTCCCTCCCACAGGAGACAGTCCTCCATGAAATTCTCCAATGTGAGTCCTTCCCGCAGGCTGCAGTTCTTCACAAACTGCTCCAGCGTGGATCCCTTCCACGGGGTGCAGTCCTTCAGGAACAGACTGCTCCAGCGTGGGTCCCCTGTGGGGTCAAAAGTTCTGACAGAAAACCTGCTCCAGCCTGGGCTCCTCTCTCCATGGGTCCACAGGTCCTGCCAGGAGCCTGCTCCAGCATGGGCTTCCCACAGGGTTACAGCCTCCTTTGGGCACCCACCTGCTCTGGCGTGGGGTCCTCCACGGGCTGCAGGTGGATATCTGCTCCACCGTGGGCCTCCATGGGCTGCAGGGGGACAGCCTGCCTCACCATGGTCTTCCCCACGGGCTGTAGGGGAATCTCTGCTCCGGTGCCTGGAGCACCTCCTCCCTCTCCTTCTTTACTGACCTTGGGGTCTGCAGGGTTGGTTCTCTCACATGTTCTCACTCCTCTCTCCGGCTGCAGTTTCTGTTCTACTGCAATTTTTTTTCCCTTCTTAAATATGTTATCCCAGAGGTGTTATCACCACTGTCGCTGATGGGCTCAGCCTTGGCCAGCGGCAGGTCCATCTTGGAGCTGGCTGGCATTGGCTCTGTCAGACATAGGGGAAGCTTCTAGCAGATTCTTACAGAAGCCACCCCTGTAACCCCCCAGCTACCAAAACCTTGCCACACAAACCTAATACAGCTATATTCAAACTGAATGCTCTGCTTATCATATTTCAGAAGGGTTTTAAAATTTTTTATAATGAACAATTAGGAAATCATATAATCCATTTTCTAATCGCTTTTTACATGTGACATAGATGTGTGGGAGAAAGGTGGCATGTACTCAGATGTTGCCTTAGGTTAAATATCATTTGAAATGGAATTACTGATGCTTAAGGTGGAATATTAATGGCATTCAGACCTTTAGGATAATGCATGAACATTAATACCATGCAGGCTTGCAAGATCATTAGGACTTACTGCATTAAGGGAAAACCCACAAAACCCTACTCATTCAAGAGCTCAGTGGCCACCAATTTATTCCTCTTACCTTAAACTACAGTCTGTTTGGAGAAAGAAAAGCAGTGGAGGAAAAGATTTGTTTGTGGAAAACCATGTACTCAAAAGCTAAATAACATACAAAGTCATTTGAAAGATTCTCTCAATCTAATTTCCTCTGTTTCCATACATCAAAAGTAGATTACAGTTTTAAGATGCATGCTACAATTACTCACAGAGCTTATCTGTAAATGAAATTCAAGAACATGACGTGAACATAACGTGCTGCCAGAAGACACCGAGAAGCAGCTAATCTGCCTCATATCACACTTTCTGTCACTGTTTCCATTCATAAGAGGGACTGCACTTTCTTGAAGATGTGTTGTGAGCACAGTCACGCTTTCACTGTGATCCTTGACAAGATCTCCCCCACCTCAGTGTAAAGCTTCACATTTACGTTAACTATTATCTTCTGTGTTAGAAGTAAAATAAACCAAAATAAAGCCTGTCTGGAAAATATTTTTCTTTGCAGCTTTTATCAGAAAGGTATTGCATGTAAATGCACATCCTCAAATCCTTTGTTATCCATAAAAATACATTGTGAAATCATTAAGCAAATGGTACCATATTTACTCCTCATGTTAAATACAAACACTACCAAGAGCATTATAAAGAAATTTTTCCAGATGCATTTTCACAGAAAATTGAAGAGGGGAGCACAGACTGCGATAGCATACCTGCGTTTGCACACTAAATAGGAGATAAAAAAGAATGGCAGAGACCTGAGCTTTAGTATGTTTGAGGATCTTAAGTACTTTGAATTTCCCGGAGAATTTGCATTGTTCAGTACAACAACTGAAAACCGAAGCTAGTGCCATTTCACTGCAGTTATTATCTATGGTACCGAGTCAATGATTAGGCTTTGATAGTACACTACCACAGGGTACAGTTACACACCTCTGTGTTTTGCTGTTTATAAATGTATAATATGGTGTACACATGTATATATAGATACATATATGTATACGTACATATATGTTTATGTATATGCAGGACTTTCTTGCTTGTCAGTGCCTTCTGAAATGCTTAACTGCATTTTCTTTAAATGCTGTCATCAGAATGGAGCCCTTCTGGAACAAAATGGAGAGAAAAAGTGTTCAAACGAGCTCCTTTCCAACAATTCTAGTTTAAGGGGATTCCAGCCTCCACAAGTATTCTGCTGGTCTCAGGGAAATGGTCTGTTACAATACAACCCAGGAAACATTATTTAGGAAATCACAGAAATATGTCACTACCAGCAACTCCAGTCCAAGGACAACAAATAGCCAAACTTCAGTGATGCAATGTATTCTCAACAAACCAGCTGGCATGTTTGATTTCTCTTTCTAGCATATTTCAGGTGTGCAATTATTTAACAGGAGCAAAACCACAGCAGAAATGGCAAATGATACAGATCATACCAACTTTTTAAACTTCCATAATATATTTTTATGTAATAAATGCCAAATAACCAAACTAAAGCAAGGTAAGTATCTGCATTATATCTTGCATGATGAACTACTCAGAGATTTTTTTTTTTTAAAGAATTATATCTAACTATTTTTGATAATGAATATTCCACCATCAGTATCATATCTAAGGACCTCTGTATCTCCATTGCTGTCACATAATACTAAAGCTAGAAAATGTTGTTCTTGGTATCTGGAGAAGTAACAAAAGGCTAACTGAATTTTTTTTGAAGGAAAACTCTGGTGCAGAAGAGAACTGAATTAAAGTCTTTTAAGCCCCACACCAGCACTCATTAGACTAATCTTGCTCATTTGGTAGGGACTGGCTGTTCTCAGGTATTGTAAAAGTTCAGGAAGGATTGAGGTTGGATTACTTAACATTTAGTTTGCACCAGCTTTTAGAAAATGAAATTATTAGAAAATACATTGTTACAGTGCATATATACACAACTATTCAAAGCTTACTCTAACAAACTTTGCATATAAAGAAAAATCGGCAACAGTTTTCCACAACTTTTGAGCATACATTAGAAGTTGCCGTGAAGTAAGTACTGCATTCTACATTTGTTGATATGTTTCTCCTGCAAATAGTAATCTGGAAGAATTAAATTTTCATGTTATTTTTCCCTCCGCATTTTAAGATTTCTGCTGACAACCATGGTGATTGCCAGTATGATGTTTTGCAGCAGTCTGAAGACACCTACTCTCTGTAATTTGCTCTATTGTAATTATTATTATTACTAGAAGTTTCTTTTTAATGAAATTACAGGATATAAGTCATGGTAGCTTGATGAATCATCACAGGAAATTTTAAAACATTTCTTCTGTACCCAGCTGTTACATGACAAGCAATCCCAGAAAGATCCCAAACTAGATCTCTGTGAACAGTGCAGTATGATTTGTGTATTGAAATACATCCTGAGATTTTCATGCAGCCAGCTTTTTTACCTCCTGATTTTTTTCTCAGTCATATGTTTCTGGTCAGGACTTGCATGAGTTTTTGAGAAATGTTCTTATTGTTTTGTCCATTGCAGAGAGCAACCATTGATTATCTGATTCATACATGTTCACACCTGTTTCATAAAAGCAGCTAATTAAAGCCTCAGCTGTCCTCCCCTGTTCTCAAAGGCTAATAATCTATTCACAGGAAGAAAGTGATGGGAAGAAGCAGAGAAAAGTTCTTTGGCAATTTCGACTTCTTTGGTAAAAATAAGCCGGTTTATTCTTTGCTTGTTCCACCCTCCCTCACCTCAACATTAGTTTGGGGAGAGGAGAAAGAGGAACCCTGCAAGCTGCAAAAGCACATCTGAGGTTGGGGAGTGTAGAGTAAATGGTTTCTGAATCAGTGAGGTTGTGGAAAAGCCAAATTAATTAATTTGAATCTTCAGGTTTTGGAAAACAAAAATGGAAAAAGTATTCCCATACCATCAGAGAGAAAGGTTGAGAGAGCTTCTCATATGTGTCGAGAATATCACCTAACTCAACAGGCATGATTTAATAAAAAGTGTTTCTTTATATATCATCTTCTTATACAGCAGCTACTTCTGATGTTCAAATAAATTAATTTGCTTTTCAGGAATGTTAATATGGATTTTTAAAATATATATTTCTTTCCATTTACTTCCTGCTCTTCATTCTGGTTTTGATTGTTATGTGTATTTGTGGTACTACAAGTAGGCTATAGCAAAAAGTTTTACCTAAGTGGAAAAGTTGCAATTCTTCCCTCCTACTAAAGCTCACAGCACTTCTTTAGGCAGGAACTTGGATAACTTTTTTTTTTTTTTTTAAACAGTGAAAAATTAATCATATAAAATAAACAGTCAGTAAATTGTCTTGCCTATTTCAAATACAAACTGCAACAACCAGCCCTGCACCAAAAGTGAATTCTACCCTGCCTTCTCCAAATTAAAAACATCTACTTCAAGTTCATTCTTTTTGTTCTCCAATTTTGTAACAGGGCATTAAAAGGGAATTATTCCCTTCAAGATCATGAACTCCTCTGTCAAAGTGTCAGATCAGACTATTTAAGTAATCTTATTCTAACAGTGCAAATTTATTGTTTCAACAGTTCATTTTGGTTTTTATACATTGAATTACTTCAGGTATTGTAATGGTCTTTCATCACTTGGGCATGCCAAGTTAAACAATACTAAGAGAAGAGTGTGCCCTTCAGACAGCAGTCCAAAACTAGTGCAAAGCAATACCCCCTTTATGGAGGAGCCTTCTGCTCTGGCACATTCTTTTCGCATGCAGCATTCATTTCACCTTTAGGTTTACTGGTTGTATGGGACACTGCAAGTATAGAATGCCTCAAAATACATTGTTCACAGTCTTCCCAAGCAAGAATCAGCCTTGAGTGATTTCCACTTTCTTTGGAATATGCTACTGATTGTGGTAGAAGGGTTTCTGATTTCAATTGTCTCTTCTGAGGAGAACTTATGTCATGTTTTTTGACTAAGGATTACTGGCTCAAACTGCTTGACATAATGGTCATTTCTATACAGATCATGGTATTTTAATTGCCAGGGCATGAGGCACTTTAGTATAGATGAGTATAATTCATCTTGACTAGTCTCTCAGCTATTCCTCTAAATTGCCTCTAATTTTCTTAGAGTTAATTGTGTAGAAGTATGATGTAAATTCAGTTGTTTTTGTCATAGCTCGCCATTGCTGGAAATCCTCCAATGGCTGACAAGTGGTTTTAATGAAGCACCTGACCTTTCACTAAGTCATCTCCAAGCTTGTTAGCTTTCATGCTAATGACAGAGTTTGAATAGATATTGTGTTATGCGTTCAGGGGCACATGCACACACAGTGCTACATGAAAAAAACCCATCACCGAGCTTATCATTTAAAGCATTCCTTAGCTGGCAAGATGCAGAACTATGGTTTCAAGGCAACCTTATTTAATGTACAGATAGAAAAAGAGGTGAATTACAATTTAATTACTGTATTAATCTCCATTTTTTCCTAGAGGAACCAAAGGCTTTTTCTCATAACAGTATTTTTATTGTATCCCACAATTACTGTGTGTTACTCAACACGATATATTTTCCCTATTTGTTGTGGTTTAACCCAGGTAAGCAGCTAAGCATCACACAACCACTTGCTCACACCCCCCACAGTGAGATGGAGAAAGAGAATCAGAAAGGTAAAAGTGTGAAAACTCATGGATTGAGAGAAAGACAGTTTAATAAGTAAAGCAAAAGCCGTGCACACAAGCAAAGCAAACCAAGGAATTCGTTCACCACTTCCCATAGGCAGGCAGGTGTTCAGCTGTCTCCAGGAAAGCAGGGCTCCATCATGCACAATGGTTACTTGGGAAGATAAACACCATCACTCCAAATGTCCCCCCACTTCCTCCTTCTCCCCCAGCTTGTTATTGCTGAGAATGATGCCATATGATCTAGGACATCCCTTTGGTCGGTTGGGGTCAGCTGTCCCAGCTGTGTCCCCTCCCAACCCCTTGCACACCCCCAGCCTACTCGCTGGTGGGGTGGGGTGAGAAGCAGAAAAGGCCTTGGCTCTGTGTAAGCACTGCTCAGCAATAGCTAAAACATTGCTGTGTTATCAACATTGCTTTCAGCACAAATCCCAAACATAGCCCCATGCTGGCTACTATGAAGAAAATTAAATCTATCCCTGCCAAAATCCATATAATGCCCTTATTTGAAAACAGAACTATAAATTTCCTTGTAGAATTTTAGTATTTTTAGTACTATAAAATGAGGGTTCACTTTATTTGCACGATATTTCCAAAACATGAGTGTTGGTTTTTTCAATGTATTTTTCAGATCAGAAATTGAGAGAAAGTTCAATGATTTACTATCTCGAGATCAGATTTTTTAGGATTTTTTTTTTCTTGCAAAGTAGGAAGCAGGGTAAAAATTTGCTTTCAAATACTCACTGAATTTATTAGCACATCTATAGGTTGGCCTCTGAAGTATTGAAATGGTGTTCAAATAAAAAAACAGCTACTACTCATTGAATATTTACAAACTACAGACAGACTCAGATGAGTTAACTAGAAGCATATAAATTACGTCTTTGTTTCAATCCCTATCTGTGGCACCCCTAACCTACCTTGGTTCCTATGTCTGGCTCTGTAGAAGGCCACAGTACTAATGCCATGCTCACAGAGCAGCTGAGCTCTTTTGGTTGAGGTTTTCTTGGAAGACTTCAGCCTGAGGCAGATCAATGTAGGAAATTTAAGGAGCGAACAGAGGGCTCTTATTTTACAAAGTGTTAGTGAGGTAGCATTAACAGCCACACATAATTAAAAGTCAACATTTTTTTTGGCTTTCTGTGTTTAATTACTTCTCTTTTCTGTTCTGTACCATAGAGCAGCTTGTCTCAACAGACAGGGGATGATATCTTTGAAACTACCTGGATTATTTCAAAGTTCTATTAATTTCCTTTTGCAAAAGCTATCAGATTTTCACTATTCTCTTTCTTAATCAGTTAGTTATAAAGCTAACCTAGACAGTAAAAAGTGATAAAGGGTTATGAGAGTCACATAATCCAGGTAGTTCAAAATCTTTTCTATTAAAAGGCTTTTAGCTACAATATTTCTGTAATTTCAAAATGCAACTATTAAAATGTTTTTCTAGATTTGATTTTTTTTCCCTGAAAAGTCACACAAACAGGAATTTATGGCATAGACAAAATGATGGCCTTACTTAATTTTATTCTATGTTATAATTTCTAAAGTAAAAATTAATTGCACAGAAATTTTAAATAGACTTTAAGTGTACATTATAATGAGCAAAAATGATCTACAGATAAAATCTGACTATTTCTTTGATTTGGAGCTTCAGGTATACTCACTGAGACAAGAAAAATTCCTGATTAAATAAGGCCAAAGCTAATTTAGTTCAGACATTTTCAAAATCAGAAGGAGAACCAAACGTTTATGTGTGACCATCCTGAACTTCCTGGCAATCCAAACTGTCTTAACTGAATGGGGGAAAAAAAAAATATCTTCAAAGGAACAAACACAAGGAAAACCCTATTAATTAAAAAAACAGAACTGGAAGGACAGTTTTCAAACTATCACCTTGGTTAATATGAGTTTCAAAATGTTCCTAAAATATCCCATTGTTAAATAAACAAAACCCTGGTTTTTATATTTTTTATTTATTCATTTACATTTAGCTTTAGATGTCATGATCTTAATGAAATTATTAAATTAGGAAAGTGTCTAACATGAATCATGGAGGTTTTTTATTTTCATTTCATGATTTCACTTTTCTAGGATGGGTCAGGTTAAAGAAAAATCAATTAAATAAATAAATATATCAATTAATGCTCACATTTTGCCACTCCATCTAGAACTACCTTTGAAATAGGCAAAATGAAAGGTGTGATCCTGATGAATGAGAAAAACTTGCATCAATATTTCACAACTTGTCAGCCCGTTATAGTCATTGACAAATGAAAGATTTAGTATAATGTTCTTCTAAAGTAAACTCTGTATAACACATGTTTTTCCTCCTGATATGACAGAGTATTAAAATGTCTAGTGTGTGTCATGGTATTCTTCAGTCCTCATAAGCTGAATATGTCAGAAATAACATGGACAGAAGGTACTTAAACAGAAGGGCCACAGGCAGCCAGTATGCCCAGTGGATTGCACATCTGAGCCGCATCCGTACCCAGGCTTACACTTGGCTATGACACCAGCCTGCTCTGGGACTTTGGGCTATTCAACCTCATCTCTTTTTTTTTTTTTTTCACTTATGTAATTGTTCTTGTCTACTTATATTGTAAAGGTTCTTTGGCCTAGACTGTCACTTATGGCATTTCTACACTACTAAAATTAGGAGAACACAAGTAAATATCTATGCCACTGTGCAATACTAAAATGCATATGATACCTCAGAAGACATATAACTCATTTCTATAGTTGTTGAATCACAAAATCTGAAAATAAATTGCAAGATCACTAAAATTATTTTTCCCAGTTGTGTGCCATCATCCTCAAAAAATGTATATGATGCATGCCTACGGTGGCACTCTAAACCACATTTTTATTTCAGTAGTTCTTAATGATCATTTAAACTTGATTTACCATATAAGCATGTAATGTGCCATTTACAGAAGTAATATATTTCCCACTAAACTTGGTTAAACTCCTTTTGAGTATAATAGAAACTGAAGAAACATGGCACCTTCTAATTATGCAGCACTTTGCTAGCCTGAAACCTAGAATAACCTTAGCAAGTCTCTATGATTATATGTGTTCTGCTGGGAGGGAATGAACATTGTGAAATGGAAGTTTTTGAAGTCTGTCTTATTTTTTATGGTGTTACTTGAACCAGACATATAAAATATAAGTATATAATAGTAATAATTTTTAGAACCACCAAAATATATTGTGCCTATATATATATATATATAAAAAAACCCATAAGGTTAAAAAAATCATTTAATTTATACTTATATGTATGTGCATTCTTACACACACACACTGCTATACACAGACACACATAAATATAAATATAAATAAAATATAAATATAAATAAATATAAAATCCAAGTAGTAAACATACAATTAATTTACATTTTCCTCTCTTAAGAGTAGGGTTGCTCATCTCACAAATCATATTTCTGTGGGAAATGAAAGGTGTACTGCTGCCAGCATTTTGTAAGAAATAATGACACACTTTACTACCTGTAAGTGCTGACTGAGTGCTTCTGCTTTTCCTTCCCAAGGTGACTGTAACACAGATTGATGAAAGATTCGGCAGGACTACAAAGGTTAAAGATGCAGACCCGAAGCTAGAAGGCAGCCCTGACACTGATGGAATACAGTACAATGAGAATGCCCACATTATTGTCCTATCCTCTGATAACCAGTGTAATATGAAAACTGACTACAGGAAAAGGGAACAAATTAAATCCATTAATCAAGCATATCTGTGCTAAACAGTTGCTCTAAAGAGATGAACAAATGAAAAATTTACTGTTTGTTTCTATGCTTGCTAGCACTGGAGAAGAAAATTAATTATAAGGCTGTGGCTAAACTATTAGTTAAGTTTTTTCTTGAGAAAACTATTTATTGCTTTGTCAAAGAACAAATGAACCTCATTAGTGAGATTAGTTTCAGCTGATCATTTTGCATTAGGACAGTCTAATAATATCCCTTTAAAGATACATTGAAGGAAATAACTTCAAAGAACCAGAGTCCATTTTGTACCTCTTACTGTATTAGACTTAAATCAGAAATGTATGATTTGTCACCCAGCTAAAAACCAGCTCCATTTTATTCATAGTGCTTGGGTAAAGTGGCTGTTAAGTTGCCTGTAGTCAGCTCTTTGTCAGGAATTCACAAAGGGGTCTCTCTAGTCAAGGGGTTTCACAATTCACTCACAAAACTCCACTCTTGATGTGCATTATCTGAAACCTAGCTCATTCTTAAAACAAAACAAACCCCCTAAATAGGGATTTATTTCTTTTTAAATAAAATGAAATGACAGTCTGATTGAAACTCAATGAAATTCTTCCAAAAGCTTCTCTTGATAAAGGGAAGCGAGATATATGGAAGTTCTCTAATCTACAGAGCAAAGAGTACAGGCTGTTTTCCTATATTGCTCTGTCATCCTGCTTGAAACTATTATTAAAGTAGTCACAGCCTTTTGGAAAGCAAGCAAGCTAGCTCTCTATGAACTGTAAGCCTTCATAGCAAATTATTACCTGCAGAAGGTCAGAGAAGTTATGTATCTACCAGCAGAAATGGATGAGGGCTTGCAGTACAGCATTTATGCTGAAGTTTCTAATCTCTTTTTCAAAAAAGGAAGTTCTTCATGGTGAAAGCCTCTGGCTTGCAATGGGCTCTGCTGCAGTGCTGGGTTTCTCATGATGCAAATGCCTCCCATGGGGAATCGAACTGAAATCATGGAGATAAAACAGTCAGACATCAAACAGTAATTAGCTTGTCACTACTCAATTGACCTGATTCCCACTGGAACTCTAGAGGCAAAGAAGTAGCTGTCAAACATCATAGCTAATGAAGTCTGCTTCCATTGCTTTTATATCTCATGAGTACCAGCCTTGGTGGGTAAACCTATGGGAAGAGCTTACAAAGCTCTTGGTGCATTTGAGAAGTGCTTTCTCCCATATAGGGTTCTCATGTCTCATACTGCAGTAGCAATCCGCTATTATTCTTCACATTTGCAGCACTGATATCATGTATTTTCCTGCCCAACAATTTATTTTCATAAACCTTGAATAAAACTGTATTTTGCCTGTGTCCTCTGCTGGAACGGACCAACAGATTAAAATGTTACTGAGGGGAAGTAGGAGAAGGAGTTATAACAACACGTGGAAACACATAGATATGCCCAAATCCATGGACCTGACTTTCTTAGAAGCCCAACTAAGAGTTGCCATATCCCATTATTACTCATCTCCTGATCCACCCAGCAGCACAATTTGGATTCTTGACTGCTGAAAAACCAATATTTAAAGATGAATTTTGTGCAACTATGAATGGTTTCCTTTATGTTTCGCAGCTCCCCGTCTGTCCCCCCCCGCCAAAAAAAAAGAAAAAAGACCTGTTAGCAGATTAAAGCATTTCATTTGTAATATAGTTTGTTTAACTATTAAAAAAATCTGGAGCAGGACTGAAAATCTGACCCAGTTTCTCCATTATCTTCTGTCGAAGTGATTTAGCCGGCTTTCTCTTTCTCGAGTACACTGTGAAATGCAACAGAATTTAATCCAACAAAAGCAGCTGCAAAGAGATCCCTGATGGCCACTCTTGAAATTTAACTTGAATTGCAAAAATGCATTTAGTACAATAGGGACTGGTGATTCCTAGGGGTAATGTTCAAAACTACCTTGAAGAGTTAACTGTAGACCTCACACCCGTATCCTATGTCCAGGCATTCCTGCAATTTAAACAAGACAACCTGTCTTTATATTGTTTTTTAACTCCATTTAACTCCATTTTGGTAACAAATCCATCCAACCTTAAGCTATTTTAGCAGGAAAGAATGTATCCAATAGTATGGTGTTTCAGTGTTTGCCTTTCATAATCCAGCTATGTGGTAGGTGTCCAGAGGTTATCGTTAACCATATTTCTCTTTTCGGTATATGACAGGATAAAATCTTTGACATTATGTCCTTAGCCGGAGGTGGCTGCATTAGCCTGTATTCCCCTTAGTAACATTTGACAGATTGAAGTGTGAATGGCAATATCTGGAAGGTAAAGTGGCATGGGCAAAAAGGCCCATGATTCAAAACCTCCCTTCTTGTTTTTCCATTGCTGGAGCACTTAGACAGCCTTAGTAAGAATTTAAGTCATCCTTTGTGGAAACAGCACTTTAAAGGTTATCCGGAAGAGCCTTCTCTTTTACTGCGGTAAATCTTCTGTGAATAAGAGGCAACTGGCTACCATAAAAAGACAGTATTTTCTGCAGTCTGTACAGTCTCTGATGTGGCCTATAGCTGCACTCATGATTTTGAACGATAAAAGTAGCTTCTACTTTTTGCATGAAGGATGTGTGGTATGTTGTATAGATGATGCAAAAAATAAATGGAGATGGCATGTAATAAAACTATCTGAAATATCTATTTACTGTGAGAGAACTTTACAAGTCAAGGTAGGTGAATAAAGAAACATAATATTAGCAACAGTAAGTATTTGTAAAACACTGGAAATAATAATTTGGACTACTGATGTTTAGCCACAAATGATAAAAAGCATGTTTGGATTCCCTTCTAAATGATACGGGAAGGGGGGATGTCTCTAAGTAAATGAACTAGAAAATGGATAGTGGATGCTGTTCCAGCTACAGCATTTCATAGAGTTGAGCAGCAGCAAATGATGGATTCACAGATTATCATAGAGCTGAATAGAATCAAGTGATGGATTCACAGAATATATATGTATATATTAATAAAATGGAAATAACATGTTATTTACTCAGATTTCATATTCGAAGTAAGAGATTAATGAAAAATTGAGAGCCTGCAAGCATAGGATATTTGAATTTTGAAGAATCACAATAGATTACCAAAATAACTTAGGGTTGTTTTAAGACAAATTCCAAATTAACCTTCCACTGACAGTGCTGTTGTCTGTGATATGAAAGGTTGGAGTTAGTGGTCTGAAATAGGCAAATCTTGAAACTCAGTGTCTCATTTTAGAAGGTAATTCTTTCATTGTTTGTGTGGGATGAAGAATTTTCTTCTGTTATTTTTGGATGAAATGCTTCAAAAAGTCTCTTTTTTTTCAAGGCAGAATAAGAGGAAAAATTTAGATTTTTTTTTTTTTAATGCATTCAAAAACTATTTCTTGATGGATCTTTTTTATAGGCTGGATTTACAGATGATTTACAGCATGCTAGATTAGACTTTGGACTTCCTGGAACATTTGAATTTTTGTCCCTTGCCTTACCAAACTAATCTATTGTAGTCTCATTTCAGAAAATTATGTTGACATGAACTCTTTTTACAGGTTTGTTCACTGAAAACTCAAGTGTTTATTTTATATTTTTTCCAGATATAATTTGTTCTGGTAGAATGAACTCTTTTGAGGCTTTCTTCATAGCTTTCAAGATAATTTTATATTTCTTAATGTGTTACTCTGATGTCTAGTGGGTTTAGCTGCCTGCTAGATATGGAGTTTTCAAAAAATCATTTATGACTAAATTTTTGAGACTATCATCTGATAATGTGCTTGTATTAGTATTTCGTCAGAAAGTTCAAGTGACACCTAGAAGCATAATCAGTCTGAATTCAGAGATGCATCATGTGGCAACTCAGCCTCCTCCTTCCCCAAATATCCAAACCTAATCAGTTTTTAATCTTCAAAAATTTCAGATTGCATTAAGCAGTTAGAATAGAAAAAGCTAAAATCCTTCAATAAGGTCTCCGGAGACTTCATCTCCCCTGAAGAAGGGGAAGATTTTATTGCAAGGGCCACAGCGGTGTTTCTGGACCTTCCTAGCACCACTGCATGCCTCTGTACAGACACAGTAGGAAGATTTCTCCTCTTTATGCTCTCAGAGCTCTCAAGAAACTCTGTGAGACCCAGGCTTTGGTCATATGAACTGAACTAATTACCTTAAACTGCAAACACACTGTGACTCCTTGCAAACTCTCATTCCTGCCAAGATCAAGTTCAAGCTTCTTCCCCAGTCAAGACTTTTGACCACTAAACTGTTCTTTGTTTGTTATGAACAAATTAACTTTTCTGTCTTCAAGACTCATTAACTTTTATTCCTTCAGAAACAGCTAATCCCTAACGGTGCTGACCTACCATATTTCTTACCTTATTAAACTCATGTATCTCAGTGAGTCCTGAAAGCTGAATTCCTTTCAAGTATCAGCCATTTATTAATAATCTTCTGTACCACATAAGTAGTTTGCTTACTTAATATATTTAATTCCAGTTTTGACCAGTGAAGGCATTTCTCCTTGCAGTGTTAAACCTAGAGTAGAGAAACACAAGAAAATATGAAAAACAGAAATTACTTTCTTGGGTCTCATAAATGATTCTATTCTAGTTTGTTCAACAATTTTAGACAGTTTTTATCCAGCTTGTTTATTATTTTAATAATATAAGAAGCTGTTTCTCATACATTAAACGTTAATTTCTAAGGAAAAAGTAATGTTAATATATGCTAATCTTCAATATTAAAATAATTTGCAGCTGATGTTATCAAATGTATGATAATTTCAAAGACCATCTGAAGTTCCAAATTCTCCAGCTATTAAGCCAAACCCAAAATCTAGAGGCATGTCAAAAAGGTTTTTGTTAACCAGATTCATTACATATGAAGGAGATGATAGATAACAGATAAAAAGAGCAAAACAAAACCAGATTTTTTTTTTCTCTTAAAACTTCATGTTAGAAAGTACAGTTCCATATCTGATGAGAAATGAATAGAATTCAGAAAGAAAAGTCAAGTAAAATTTCTCTTCATTTCTATCAATATTTGTTACACTTTAAAGAGTTTCTCTTACAAACAGAAGCTTTGTTCTCTGGTTAAGCTAAATTACCAGGGACAAGTATTTGATTGCAGTTGCTCCCATTTGAAATGACTCAGGAGATTTTAATGAGATAGAATAACAATAGCAAAGATTAGAGTATTACAGTTTAAGTCAGTATATGTCATGAGGATTTACATTGAAGCAACTTAAATCAGGTTGTGGCCACTGATGATCTAGTCAAAACCTAAATAAAACAAACAAACCTAAACCAAAAAAACCCACAAACAAACATTTGTAAAAGGAAGTCTTTTAAAAAGAAAGGAAAGTTACTCTTGCGGAATTTCTATTACCTTAAAGAACCTCCAAAATATATCTGATTCTACCTAGTCATAAGGCCCACTTTTGTAATTTCTACCTACTTGTTGAGCTCCAATTCAACTGATTCAATAACTTTCATTTAACAACAGTATTAAGAAACAAGTGTAAGCAAAAGAGAGGTGGTTGGGGGCTAAATTTCCGATCACCAGACAGGTTTCAGATATACCTGCTTCTCCCATCTGTCATCTATCACCTATTCATATCGCCAGGTTGCATTGTTCCGTACTAAAATTGAGTGAATCTGCAACAAAGTAAAAATAATTTTACCTATGTCTCTGAGATGAATGGAAACTAGCAGGAGCTCAGCGTTTTGAAAACTTGGACAGGTGCTTAACTACAAGTGTGGGCTTGTTTCTGAAAATCTTAATCACAGGATTTATTTCTCTGCTGTAACATGTAATAGAATAAATGAGATTATGAAAACCATAAACTATTTCATTTTCACTTGGTCGGATTTCTAGACAGGTAAAATAAAGACAAATGTTCTCCAAGTCTGGCTTCTCATTTTGATATTCTTATTACAAATAATATAAATTGTATAAGAAGCCGTCCCTCAGATCCGAGGGAAAGGGCTTTCACATAAGGATTTGCAAATTTATGATTATCATTGTTGCCTTGTGTGTATTTGGAATGGTAGAATTTCAAAGTTGTTTTTTTTTTTTTTTTACTGGAGATAAAGATCCTCTATTTCCCTATGGGATTACTAATTCCTTTTCAAAGTTCACCAGCCAGAACACCCTACCAAGTGGATGTTACTCCATATATAACCCACAGCCTCTTACTGTTGCAAAATCAGTTAGTAACAGTTTTGACAGCTTTTCCACATTTCTTTTTATCTGACATCTTTCAAACACTACATCTTGTCATGTTAGACTACCATAGTATAGTTGGTTTAGCTACTACATCGACAGTGATATCATTCAGGACACAGTCAAGACTTGTATCTGCTTTCTGCTGTATTATGTACCTTACTCTGTCTAATAATTCAAAGCCCCATAATTTATAAAGTCCTTCAGAACGGACAAGACGGTTCCTGAAAGCATGCTGCATCTTGTAAGGCTTCTTATGAATTTCTCAATTACCTGTCTGCTCACTACATCATTTTCCCTTTAACAGTTGGTCTGTGTTTTATGTTGATAAGCCATGATCTTGTACTAAAGGGTCCCAATGAGCATTATGCTTATGTGGCCATCTCCTTATTCAATAGAGTCAATATCTTCATTAAGAGAACTGCATTCATAAGCACAGTAGAGGCCACTGAAAACTGATTATCCCTGCAAAAAGGGGTCTACAGAGTTTGAGGGGACCTACAGGGAAATCAAGGAAGCACAATTACAGTATATTGTACCTTGCAGAAGAGAATATTGCAAACCTCTGCAGGAACCCCTTAGAAAAGTGAAGTGCTGAGAGGAAATAGATGATAAAAAATGGTGTTTTGACATGGGCCCTAAGACTTGCCCCTTTTTTAAAAAAAAAAAGAAACAAAACCAAAACCTTCTATGGAAAAACACTTTTTAAAGTAAATTTGTGTGTGAAACGAATGAAATGTTCAGATAAAGGTGTGAAATAGAAACTCTAAGACACTTGATTAGAGGTTCTTTAAAAGAATACAGTATTCCAATACTATCTAGTAAGTTGACAAAAAGATAAATGGAACTTGTCATCCCTTCATTTAAAGCATTATTAATGATTTAGGTTGACAAAATTGTAAAATAATGCAATTCAAAGTTCAGATATAAGAGAAAAAAATAATTTGAAATTACACTGCACAATAATAGAATAAAATGCATAGAAATAACTACCCTACATTTGGAAGCAGTAATTTATCATTTTCACAGCATGTTTAGTTTTGTCCTTTTACCAGTTGATGTACCCTCCCTGAAGTAAGTAAGGAACAGAAGTTTTCCCTTGGAGGAAACAAAACAAACCAAAAACCCCCAATACTTTAACTGTGTTGAACTGTAAAGGATTTACCCTGAATGCATAAATGCCTTCCTGGATCATTTCAAGAATAAAGACTTCATATGTACATGTATTTATACAGGCCTTGGGAGCTGTTTAAAAGTCTGTAAGACTGTTCCACAAATGTTGATCAAGCAGATGTTGCCTGGTGTGCAGAGAAAATGTGGGATGGCCGCCTGACACCAAAAGGCTGAATGGGATCCAATAATGAACTTCTGTCATGGCAGCAAGGAAGGAGGTGAGATGGTATCTAATCTGAAGACAGTAAGCAAATGTAAACAAAGAAATTTGACAACTACTTCTAATGTTGTGTCCTGGGTTCAGCTGGGATATTTTTACAGGAACCTGGGAGGTGGGGGGGCATAGCCGGGGCAGCTGACCTGAACTAGCCAAGGAGCTATTCCATAAAGTGTGACATCATGCTCAGTATATAAATGGGGAGTGGGCTGGGGGGAGCTCTCTCGACTTTTGGTGGGGGAAGTGGCGGAGCGTTGGGTTCCGGGTGGTGAGCAGTTGCACTGTGCATCACTCTTTTTGTATATTCTTTCATTAGTACCGTTGTTGTTGTTGTTGTAACTTCTCTTCTTGTGTTGTCCCAGTAAACTGCCCTCATCTCAACCCTTGAGGTTCCGTGGGTTTTTTTTTTTGTTTTCTCTCCTCCGTCTCCTCCCTATCCCACCGGAGGGGGGCGGGAGGAATGAGCGAGTGGCTGCGTGGTCCTTTGTCACCGGCTGGGCTGAAACCACGACATGTTGTCGCAATCAGACACAAGTAAATGAGAAGTATTACATACACAAATACCTCATTGTTCTAAGAAACCATTTCTGTGTAAAGCAAACAAGCAATGACACCAGAATGCTTGCAAAATGAAGGACTGTCACACAGGCTTCTTGAAAGTATGGCCATGGACAATGGCCTATGGCTGTAAATACAGGTGGCTACTTATTGATCCACCTGGACACAAGACTTAGGGCACAACAAAACCAATGAAAAAATAAGGCTGTATATATGGCTTAATTTGTTCTGAAGAATACTGAGCAACACAGAAAAGTTGAGAAAAATCTCTTGTCAGAGAAAACTTGAATCTTGAGGGCTAATTAGGAACAGCAAGAACTTCTGCTCAAATTGCCTATTACGTGAAAGAGCAGAGTTGCATATCAACCTATGAAACCTGTGCATATCTAAGAGTATAGACTGGGTGGTCTTTAGACTGAATGCAGAATGAAAACAGTTGGTTGGGCTGGCACCTTGCTTCACCATCTGGCATGCAGAATTGATTACTCTGATACCACATAGTACTATGTATGTAAGTACTACTTTGGTTGTCAGTAAAGGAGAATTACATTTTTATTGCTTGTGTTTGGTCTGATACCCTGCCCTTGAAGCTTGGTATTCATTGTAGATGCAACAGTGAATCATCTGTAGCCAGCAATACAAATGAGACTATTGTTTCTCGCTCATACCAATGGAAGTTGGGAGTCTTTATCTCCAGCTTTTGATTCATAGATAGAGACAAAAGATATTGTGAATTTAATACGGCAGATAATGAAAACAGAACAGCACTACATCAGTGCTGACTTTCATTGGATATTTTACTGCAATCTCTACCTCTTACATTTCTAACTTTTCAAACAAATTAAATCAGTTCCTCATTTTGAATACCAGTTGGATTTTAACAGTTAAAAGATGACATGATGTTCTTATATTCTGAATAACTCTAAGACCCTCTTGCTCCAAGTATTATTTCTATAACTGTAATTGCTTGAGGAACATAACTTCCATTAGAAATAGGTAAGAGTTTGTGTAACTGCATCCTGGATTAATGCTCCTTAATGCTGGAAGGCAGCTATGGCTGCCTCATCTCTGATTCACATTGAGTCACTGCACCTTCTCATGGTTTCAAAGTCAAAACCTCCCAGCCTAGATGTGAGATATATTTAATCTTCAAACGAGCTTCAGAACAGCCAGTCTCTCTTCTGTCTTTATCAGCATGAGCTCAGTGACACCAGGCTCTTCATCAACATTGACACTGTCTTCTGAGTGAATCTCTAAGAAGTGAAATGAAGGGAACTTAAAATAAAATATGCCTACCTGGGTAAGTGGCAAGAACATGAAGATTAGGGAACAGCATGCTGCTTTGTTAGTCTCATCTATTTTGGATTAGGCAAAATAGAATTGGTGGAAGTCATTTTTCTGTAGAATATTGTGTAGAATCATGCCAAGGCTATAAGGCCTTTGGTCTGTGTCCTGACACTGAAGAACTCTTCTTTACTGTACGTTTTCCACTGTTCGCGCCCATAATAAAAAATGCCCTACAAGGAATTTGAACATATGTCCTGCTAAGATTATTTTACAGAAAATGTGTTTTAAGATAAAGGAGTATTTTCATCCTAATTGCTTTGAATGAACTCCATTCCAAATCTAACTTAACGTTTCTTCTAATCCTGAGTGATGTCTTTGATGATACTTTTCTCTCTCTTAAAAAGGGAGGAATATCTGTAAATATTTGAAGTAATTGTGTTCTCCCATTGTTAATCACTCCAGAAATTTCCAATAGCTTTATTTTCTTTTGTTTTCTAAAGTTAATTGACCTTTTCATACTAATGAATTAAGAAATAGGTAAAGACAGAAAATGGTTTTGAAGTGAAGGAAAAAGTAGATTTTACACAATAGCAGTTTTAGAACTGAAGTCCCTTCATTTCCCTGCTTTTGCCGGCATAACTACTCCCCATGCCACATAGAAATGTGTGAGGATGTCCTCCAGGTCCCATGCCGGAGGCTCCTCAGCCTCTGCATCCTGTTGCTTACTCCTGCCATAAAAACAACTCAATTATTGCACCACTACTCCAGTGTCACTTGAAATTACTTTGATAATGTGAGATCCACAACACCTTCTCCCCAAGAACCTGCAAAAAACAGTGGGTACCCAAAGAGACGACAGATAAAACTAATTCCCAAGCACCAGTATTAGCATGCATTCGTACTGGAGCGAGATTAGGTTTTGTATAAATAATGCTCCCCTTTTATATTATGGAAAGGTGGAGATTCGTCAAGGAAGTCCAAGAAAGTACTTACGTAAGGATGAGATTTTGGAAGTCATAATTTTGCAAGA
Organism: Harpia harpyja; assembly: GCF_026419915.1. NCBI lineage: Eukaryota > Metazoa > Chordata > Aves > Accipitriformes > Accipitridae > Harpia > Harpia harpyja. The sequence goes on from NC_068947.1 coordinate 33,180,131, forward strand.
CCAAACTGCTTATCTGTTAAGATCACAAATCTTTGCAATCAGAATAAGGAGGAAATAAAACAACAATTTATTTTTGCATAGTTATTTTATAAATTTGAGATCAGATACTGGAAGAACTGCAGGATTCTTTCATGAGAGATGTAGCAAAACCTTGAAATTTTTGTTTTTAAAACCTCTTTTTCCTTTATGAGAAGTTAGAGTGTCATTCGTTTCCTAAGACTCAAAGAAAGTTGGGGTTTTTTTTCTGTCCTATATACCAGCAAAAAGTTGGAGCTAATCAGCAGGGACAAACTAGGTATATCTTTCCTGCCATCCTTCATTTTCTTCAGCTTTGTATTCTCACACGTATACATACCTAGATTTATATAAAATCTTGGAGATCTGCAGTGCTGAGTTACAAATCATGTGGGTAGAAGTGAAATATTCTCCCTTCTCATCTATAAAAGCCAACTTGCTAGGCTTCATATTTAGAAATGTATGGGCAGAAAGAGGACACCTGCTGTCGCTGTGGCTTAAAATGTACATTTTTAACTAAAACTTGTTTGGAACTCGGATATGGGTTGCCATTTGAAATGTCGGTGTGTAACTATTTACTATGATCTATTTTACTACAATATAAAGACTAGACTTTTAACGCATGTAGGCATAATATTGCTTGTGTAAAGAGGAGATAGGTATGTAACATTACCTAGAATTCAATGTGCATTATACTGCCCTTTGCTAAAACCCCACATACATTCTCTTTTGAAGAATAAGCTAGAATTTGTTCATCTTACAACCATACGAAACATCAGTAATAATCCAACAAGCAAAATCCAGTGTTAGCCTATGTAAAATCCTTTACACAGAAAAAACACATAGAATTTTATTACAAAATTTCTTAGCAAATATGCATTTAATAGTCCCAGAATATTGCAAACAGTATTTGAAGTATAACCTTTAAATTAAACCTACTAGATAATAAGGCTGCTTTATCCACAACTTTCTCATTCAGCTTTGTCCTGTCCTTTCTTTTAAACCTCAGATTAAAGCATTTAGCTGCTGGCTATATTTAAGCTCTAAAGCTTTCTACCTTGTAACAGTGACAAAAACTCCCATCTCTGTCAAAGAAATGTTCTGATGGGCTGAACAATATTCCAGCGATGGGTCTCGACAACATCTCAAACTACACCTGAAGTGACATATTGCACTTCATTGCAGATGCTTGTCTTGGTTCTCTTGAATGAAACTGCACAATTTCCCAGAGGCAGAGGAACAACATATTTGGGGGAAGGAGGCTGGTTTGGTTTTAATTCATTATTCTGTTACTTTTTAACCTTCTGAGAGCTAGCTAGTCATTTAATGTCACCAAGCTCAAAGATGAACATTTTCAGTGCTGTGCCTTCACCCAGGTTTCTTTTCAAGAAAAAAAACAATGTAAAAAGAAGCACTGCTTAGTGGATTAATAGCTTCAAAAGACATATGTGAAAAGGGGTGACAGAAAGTGAACTTTGACAGCAAAGATTAACACTACTGTCCTGAAATGTTCTCTCTTGTTCTATATAATAGTTACAGTCAGTCATACTTAAAGTGCTCGGTATGTATGTTCATTTTTTTTTTTGTACCATGTGTTGAGCACAATAGTCATACTCTTGAAAGGGGTGAATGGTGAGGAAAGGGCCAACAGGGGAAACAATGCGGTGGATGCTAAAAAGCTACACAACACCAAGGGAAAACAGAACAAGTTCACAAAAGTGGAAGACCACAATAAATTATTAAATATACACTTACACGCAGACATCCCTGGGTCAGACAGTCCCTGAGCAGCAAATCGGTGGAGACTGGGAGAGCGTTCTGGGATGTATCACTGTGTGCCTGCTCTTTTCTTGCCATCATCCCTAGGCAGCATATTTGGTCATTTTCTGAGATAGGATACAGGACTAACAGGATTCATCTAATGGATAATAATATTAGAGCTCAAAAACATTCTCAACTATGGCCAGTTTTATTTCATATATACACTCAGGCTTTTACAGAACATTACCCCATTTGTTTTAGGACCACTAATGAAGTACACCTTGTTCTTCATCTTTTCTGTAGCTTTATCTTCCCTCAAAACCAGCTTCAGAAAGGAATTGGTATAGTGAGCTAAAGAAAACCCACCAGACTGCAAGCTCTAAGTAATTTAAAGAACAAAGCCTTACAGTTCCAATGAAGTTCTCAGAACTAAAACAAAAATCATAATCAATGTCACAAAACACTAGAGTTTTCTCCCTTAACCTATATCGGGAAGGAGCAATAAAAAGAGTTCTTGGCAGAACAGTTGATATAATTCTATGGATATTTTTCTTAACAATACTGAAAATTTAAATAATTTTTTGGACAATTAAGATTTGAGTAATAATCCACAGAATGGGTCTTCAAATACCCATGGAGTACCAGTGCATAAGCCCAGAGTGATAGTTGCAGTAACTAAATGAGAATGTATTTTATGGGTCACATAGATGACAGAGTTGTCACTTCTTACAGAGTAACATTATTGATATAATAATTGCTATACTACCTTAATTCCATATTTAATTTCAAACATTTAGGTTTAAACATTTAAATTTCTTATTCTAATAACTTGTATAATGGGCCATCAGTATCCTTGATAATTATTCCTATTAAGGTGAGTTCCAAAGGTCTGCCTAGCCTATCACCCCAGGTGGGTGGTCAGCAGAGGATGCCTGGAGAAGCATTCAAGGACAGAGCACTCAAATTATGCTGGATTCTCTGGCAGATTCCAATTTTCTATAGCTTATGGACTTGCGGAGATGGATTAAATATTAAATACCAATATTTAATCTTTATGAATATCTTTGTGTTTAAAATAGTTATACTAAGTAGCCCTTGATTGCTTTTCCTTTCATCGATGTTTGTGATCATTTTAGAACCAGTCGAATGCCACAACATCCTATGGCGACGTGATGCACTCTTTACCTACCCGTTATGTGAATAAGCATCCACTTTGTTCCATTTAACAATCACTTCCTCCTTTTTTTTATGAGAAACATCATTCATTTTCTTCATTGCAGTCCTGATTTTACAGTCTTCTACGATATCTCCCCTTCAGTGCTCTCTCTTTGAGTCTGAAGAGTCCTTGTCTATAAAATTATTCTTCATACAGAAACCATTCCATAACTCCATTTCCCTTCTATCTTTTCTAGTTCTACTATTCCATTTTTAGATAAATGACCTTGACAGCAAAAGATAATCTTATGGATAAGGTATTAGACTAGGGTCCTGGAAAAAGGGATTATATTCCTGTTTGTGTCACAGATCTTATGCATTATTCAGTCTTCTTGTCTGCTTAATTTTGAGTAACCATTCACTGCTAAGTGAAAATATTCTTCAGAAACAGAGAACATTTCTGCTTCCAGCATGTAGAATATAACCACTACAGGATAATTTGATTTGAAATTAATACTTAAATAACACTATGGCATGGGGTTAACTTGGGTCTTTTTTAAATTAATTGAGACCCTCACATCTTTGGATCAGACCCCTAAAGAGTCTCAGAGGTATTTCTGGGTACCTCATTTCTCCAGTGTTCATCTCAAAAAAGCTTTAGAAAAAGGACCACTTTACAATGGGTTTGTACTTAGCCCAGAAAATCAGGCATCCCAATTCACTCACACATTTATGGCTATTGACTCCTTTGTTTAACCTGCAGTTGAGGCCACTGTGCCAGACATTGCAGAATGCTGGTGACAATACTGTACCTTCAGAAGGAGCTGTACTTCAGCGTCTCTGTGTCTCTTTTTTTTTAACAGCAGCTTTTCAGAAGCTGAGTTTCCAAACTATAAATAACTCCAAACTATGAGCAAACCTGTGATAAAAATTCAATTGTCTGGGTGATTATGTAAGTTAAAACAAACTCATCTTCCATTTAGGTCGTATATACCTGGGTAGTATAAAGATGTATAAACCAGACAAGCAAACAAACAGTTCTCAGCTTCCATGTTGCAGGTGAATTGCTTTATAAATGAGAAGAACCAATTGATTTCACCGAATAGAAGCACTGTTTAATAATTTATTTTATAACCTAAAAATGGGTAATGTTGAGAAATCTAGAGAGAACATTGGATTTTCTTTTTGTAAATGCGTGATGATTTCTCCAGTGATATCCACTGATTTCTGATGTTCTATCATCCAAATGACATCTATTGCATCACCTTTCATTGCAGACCTGTCATTTATAAAAAATACAAGGCTTTTTTTTTTTCTATCCTAGATTTATTTCTATTAAGTAAAGAGAGAAGCTTCAGCAAGAGCTCATGTGGCATGATGCCAGAAAGGTAAACAAGGAGGATGTCAAACTAAATGAAAGAGCAGTTGAACTCCAAACCCCATATTAATACATTGCTTTCTAATAAGTGGATAATATCTCTGAATTTCTGTGCCTTGCCACAAAGCCTTAGGCATCTCAGCTGGAGTCCAACAAGCCCTAAGGCCTTACTCACACTCACAGATCCAAACTTAATTTACGTACAAAACAGAGACTAAAAAAAATCCACTGTAGGAATCAAAAACTTTTTATAAATTTTGTGGGGGATTTGCAATATTTTCCAAAGTACAATGTTCGGTGTAGTTAGTAAAGGCAGGGAAATACTATAAAACTTATTTCTCTCTCTTTCTTAAGCATTTATTCACATGTACATTCAAATATGCTGTGGCATAATATCAGAACATGTCCTAAATATTTAATAGCTACTTATTTTATTGGGAAAAAGAATTCCAGAATCAATTAAAAAAAAATTAAAAAAAAAAAATCAATGAAATAAATACATAAGATAGGATTATATTCAGTTGGTTTCTCTGTGGCTGTATAATTTGAAAGTTTTGTTTTGTCTTGCTCAATGCACAGAAAATGTTTTCAGGTTTCCCCATGCAAGCTAGCACATTGAGTCAGAGGTCCCACTGTCAGGTCCAGCCCGTCCTTTACTGATGACAAGAAAACAAAACAGGAATTCCATTTGCACTAAGTGATTTCCTGGGTCACTGCAAAGAGACATACTACCTTTCCCAGCAGGTTTCAACAAAATACCCCAGGTACTTCTTTGTGGGAGGAGGTAAGGTGCAACCAGGCTTTTTCCCCAGTATGATCAGCAAGTCAGCTTTATCCATGGCAGCAACACAATGTTAATACACCACAAGCTGCCAGTATTTTGGGCATCAGATTATATAGACAAGAAAGAAAAGGAAAACCGCATAGTAACATCTTCCAAGGATGACTGCCTTCCTCACATACTCACTCCAACCTCACATCAGAGTGCCATAGTTTAACCTTTCTATTTTCCTAGCTTGCATTTAATTTGATTTTCCACTTAGGGAATGACTGCACTTAATCGATCCATGTAAGCCCATCTCAGTGGAAGAAGTGAAGCCTCCAAAATTCATCAGGGAAAAGCTAATAAACTTATTAGACCCAAGCATTTCCCAGACATAGCCCAGTAAAGTTTATTTCATTTTTAAATGAAAGATACTGAAGCAAGGACTATTTCAGGGAAGACATAAATAAATAAAATACTGTGGATGACTGGTTACAGAACTATAGAAAATAAAAAAAAAAGCTTGGGTATAGTCTTATATAAGGTAAAAGCTTGTGATGCAGCATGCATTACAAATGAACTGCACTAAGAGAATAATATTGTTATCCATTCATTTTATGTAACAAAACAAAACATACCCTATAAAAGAATAACTACTGGCAAAATTCCAATATTTTCCATGACTTATTCCAAGATGACCCAGAAAGTGAAGTTTTCAAGATAACTTCATTTGCAAATGTTGCAGACATTATTTACTATTTCCAGGTATATTATTAACAACATCATAAGTATCAGTAACAGGCATATTTGTTGTTACATCTGATTTTTTTCCAGACTTTTGCTTTTGAAAACACATGTGTTTAGGCATAGAAAAGGTACTTTTAAGAAGGAATCTTCCTGAATTAATATGCATGGTCTATATTTGCAGAAACAATGTTTAAGCAATTCCATCACACTTCCAAATTCTGCTTGAAAACAATCTTATTCAAATTAAACTTTGTTTTGTCCACACTATTGTTCCATGTGTCCACATATCAGAAGTCTTGGAGATTTTTTCCTTTTACAAAAGAAAATGTAAAGCTTGTGTATATCTTTCTTTCACTATGACTGCACAAACACAGAGGTTTTCAGCTAGCTGAAGTTTTGCCCTGCAAGATTCTGCACAAAGAGCTGTGCATCATGTTTTCTAACAACATCATTCAATAAGAAACTTTTAATCAAAATTACTTTGTTCCATGATGGTTGTATTTTATGATTTTAACTGATCAGTACAAACGGACCTGCTCTGCTTCCAAACCAAATTCACAGACAGCATGAACACTCTTAAAAGTCCTTCAAGAAAGCAGACAAAGATTGTGTGATAAAAACCTAAACTGGGAAAACCTCTCACCCTTGCTAAGGCATACTTGCTTTGCACAGGATTTTGTTCTTCGCTAGTTGCCAGACTCTAATAAGCAGTTAAGTTGATCTGCCTCTCCTCAAATCCTTGAGTCTTCACAGCCTACAAAATATAACTTGCTTTGCAATAAACAGAAGACCCTGGGGTTAGCTGTGTTAAGAACCTACTTTATAGGGGATCTTCAAGTAAACTCAGATACCATCTCAATTGCTTTACGAATCTTTTCAAAGGTTTCTAGCCTTTTTCCTATTAAACCATACAGCTGGCTCACAAACCAAAATTCTAATTCTGGCATCCATCTGGATGCTGTAGCTCATGTACCGTGCTGTGGATTCCCTTCCTTACCTGCAGCTGGAGCTCAGTACATCTGTCAGTGCGCCACGTCTGCTTGTTCATGAGTGGAACTTTCAAAGCCACTGTCCAGATCACCTGCTGTTCTCACCTGCTACTGAGTATCCATTATTATTCATTATCTATATTAAGACCAATATTATTAATGGAGTCAATAATAATATCAATGACAGTAAGTTGAGACAAGGGGAGTCAAAAGAATCTCAGTAGATATAATAAAGGGGGATGAACGATGATGTTTAACACTTACATTGTTGAAATTAGCTGAGGCAAAGACAGTCCCTGATAAGAAGAACTGGCCCCAAGAACCAGCCAATGAGGCAGAGACAGTTCCTGATAAGAAGCAGGAGCTGGTCCCAAGAACCAGCCAAGACTGGTCTTGCGGCTTGGCTGAATACCAAGAAAACACTGAGCCTGCGCAAGAAAAGACGTTACTAGCGGTGACGAAGAGGAGTCATCTATCTTCAACTCTGCAACCACCAGATGACCACCATAAGGAGGCACTGCGCAAGCGCAGTTGAGAGGAGACTATGGAAATGACTTCTTGGAGCTAATTTTAATATGAAGCAGGGATAGGTCATGCATACATATAGGCGTATTGTGAAACTCTATGTATATGTAACACTTGATTGTATAAATTTAAAGCAAGCTGCCGAGTCAGGCGCGCATGACTTTGGTGGGACTACCCCCCTGTGCTGCCCAGCGTTGAATGAACATACCTACTTTACAATCTTACTGATTGTGAAGTCTGTTTTCCGCACGTCAAAGTCTAGAGATGCAACATCTCTATAGATTATTTTTTGCATGTCTTTCATTTGCTCTATAAGTGCAGCATCATCTTCTGGGTACCACTTACCTTTCATTTTGTCTCTCTATTTAGATGAACACCTTGAAAATTCATCAGTCTTGTTTATATCTTAATTGCTCTCCTCTGATTATTGTTGCACTTAAGTCGCTTCCAATGTCTTCCTAATTTAAAACAAAGAAATTTTTCATTTCCCTTTCAATTTCAAAACTTAAATTTATACTTAGACATTAGAATCATGGCCATGTGGATAACCAGAGAAGCACAACAAAATTTTTGGCTGTATCCATTGACTGTTGATGTCTGGTATCAAAAAAGTTTGGGATCTTTGTAGCAAGTGATGATTTATTAAACTCTCTATTTTCATTTATCTGCCAGTGGAAACACTTACTGAATTAGCGTGAACAGTCTAGTTCCTGGATATGATCTTAATGAGGATCGATGGTCATAATCAGGAACAACAGAATCAAAACCTACTCATGTACAAACAACTAAACCCTTTCCCAGGCTGACGAATAAATATAACTTTCCTGAAAGATTTACTTACTTATCAGATCACTTATGCTGAAATTTCTGTGATAAAATAGAGATGTGACATATGTCCTAGACCAAACTGCATGAATAATTATTTGTGTCGCAGTTCAATAGTTTAAAATATATATTCTGTTCATGGGATACATAATATTAACATATTTGTGAGTTCATCATATACTAGAGTCAGGCTTCATACAATTATTTAAACACGGAGACATGAGTTGATAAAATTGTATGGTGGGGGCCCTATACAAAAGCGACTGAGGTTACAAGCAAAATTTGATGGAACTTTGGATTAGACTGTATGAGACCAGATCTCAGTACTTACCAGAAGAAAGTCAGTCTTCCTCCTTTCCCCTTCTTTGTGTAAAGGAAAGACATTAAAATAAATTTATATATTTTCACATTTGCAATACTAATAGACTAGGATATTGCCATGAATGTGTCTTGTCTCTGCAATTTCCAGGTAAATTATTTACCTATTCAGACTGTTGTATATGTTTGTTTATACATATAAATATTGGTTTGACATCTCTTATTTTAGCTTCCCAGTTTGCAGCTCTTCACTTGTACAGTGTGAGGACTTTGCGCCTTTAATTGGCTCAGCCTCTGATTCAATATTTGCTTGTGTTAGCTCTGTGGAAACAAGGTATTGCAATGCTTCACTTTTATCTGTAGAATTTATTTTTTTCTGTAACAGTTTTGGTCCTTTTGAGGTTCTACAAAGGAGTTTCATCACCTTTTTTTTTACAGTGCACAGGACTGAAATATCTATGGAAGATCTAATAATGAGATAAGTTTGCTATTATACTTATTTTTCACCTTGAAAGATACATTAGCTGAAAGTACGTTTCTAACTAGGAACACAGTGTGAATAAATACATAGTGTGTTATTCCCCATTAAAAGGGCACTGACAGTTATGTATTCTGTATGCACATATATCTACATATAAAGCACTTATATCTATTTTTAGGTTCTCTAGATTACCAGATTTACTCACCCCCAATCCAGCCTAAATTTATTGTATTCAGAGTATCATAAACCTGCTACCACAGGCACAGAAACCTGTTTTTGGCAAAAAGGATTATGTCCACATTAACAAGTAATTTGGCACAGATCAAAGCACCTGGTGTTGAGACTCTTCAAATCTTCATTGTATAAGGCTTGCAGAATTGACCTTAAGAGCAGTTTAGCCATGCAGCCACTCCACCTTCCCACCAGCTGGGCCAAAAATCAGCCTTACACTTAACTTGTACTCCAAGGCTTGCTGAGGTTATTCCACGATCCATCCTTCCCCACCGGCAGGCACCTCTGCAGAGATCTTCAGGAAGCACCACACTGTGCTTTTCTTTAGCTCAAGTAAATGACCTTAACACACCACTGCTCCCCTCATACCACCATTGCTTGTGTAAGGCCTGAGCCAAAGCACGTCTTTTTCTCAGGAGCTAACACAGTAGCTGCAACTTTCCAAAGGACACAGTGGTACCTGTTGCCTGTCCCTCCTCACAACATCGCCTTTGGACATTATTGACCACCATGGACTGCAGGTGGAGTCGTAGATAGGAGGCTGCAGTAGCTATGGCAGAGGGACACCTGGAATGGACTGAAGTCTATAATTTGGGACTTTCTTTTCCTTTAAGACAAAAAAGGACCAAATGCCTCTGGGAGTCCTTCCCACTGCGGCTGCTTTGACCAAAGTTGAGCAGAAGGTTGTGGGCTTGGGGCAGGACTACATCACCTTTGGCACGTGGGAATGATAACCCATCAATGCAAACCTTCTGGGACAAAGAGGTACATGAAATTTCTTTGTCTTTATCTGTGCTGTGCCTTCATCAGTCTTTCACAAGGTGTCAGGAAGTGGCTGCTGGAGGGACCAGCAGCCTGCTTCTGGCCAGCCCTGAGGCTGGAATCCCACAGCAATGATGGGGTTCTTCAGGAGCTGGGAGTTCAGACATGCAGCTGGCTTGCTGCTGCACTGATGTCTGAAGAGCATTTCAAAGTCTCCCCAGTAGCCGCACATCTTCTAAACCACCCCAGGCTCTTCAAGAATTTTATGCTATTTTTCTTGAACGTAAAGCAGCATTACTTGTTAGTCTTCCCACACCCAGCAGCATCATGCAGTCTGCACCCTCTGGGTGAGCCCCTGGTTTACCCTGTTGCTTGAGCAATGCATGGACCTCCAGCAGCACAGAATTTGGAAAGATTAGGAAAATTCCTCAGGTGCACTGGTTGTTCCTCTCTGAATCTTCTGAGAGGTGAAGAAGGGCTACAATCAACACAATTGATAAGAGTTTATTAGTAAGACTACTTTCCCTATAATTCACTTCCTTCTATAACAGAATTTGTTTTAGACTAGATATTAGTATAACTAGATATTAGTATTACACAAACACACACATAGCAAGGTGTAGGCTGTACTTTAGCAACTTTGGCTATGTGACAAAATGTCATCAAAACATGACTGATGAATAGCTAATAGATGCACTGAAGGTGAATTCTAATTTCTATCCAGAAATTCAGTTTATAAACTGTCCCAAAAGAAAAATTTGCTCTTTGAAACATATAAGTGTCAAATTTAATGAATGGTCTCTTAACTTTCATAATACTTCCTGAAAACTAGATTAAGGTATAGTAGAAAACCCTGCAAGAATCAGTGAAAGTATAATAATTAATAGTGGAAATATTACAAAGTCCAATCAAATACCCTTCTAAAAATACTCTCTTTGCATCATTAACCTTGTCAGTCATTCCTTTAAATAAATCCTTATTTAAAAATAATAATAAGAAGGAAATGTACAAGTGTGTACTCCTGGAGTGACTTCATAAATTGATTAATTTTTGAAACATTTGACTCTGATTAATGAGAACAAGACAGCTGAAATATGTGAACTGAAGATATAAATACACTCTACCTATTTGTACTGCCATTTTTCAAGCTGTCTTTTCTGAGGATTGTTTAAAATTAAATACCTTATACCTTGCATGGAATCTGGCAACTCAAGGATTTTTTTTTTTTTAAATCATAATGACAAGACCTTTTATTATTGCTTTTCTGAAAATAAAGGAATTGTTGAATCTATAGCTCTAATTTATCCCACATCACATGTATAGTAGTACATATGTGAAAGTATAAAATTATTTCAGCACCACCTGACTAACACTGGTGTAGATCTTGAACCTACAATGACCCACCAAAGGTGAATCCCTCCATTTGTACTCAAAGGGAGCTGAACTCTGTTCAAGGACTCCACTGGGGCACCAAAAGAACATGAAGTTCCTTCACCCTCAGCTCATTATAGTGCAAGGGTATTAGCTATACTACACATTTCTATACTACTGTCAGTGTGCGAGAGAACGACAGATTCCAAGAACCACATCAAAAGATGTAAAAAGAAGCTAGCATATGCAGTTAAAAAGGTAGAGGTGACTCAGTTTCCAAGGGTTTACTTTAAATATTTAAAGACTGTTCTGACTCTGGAAAATATTTAATATTTAAAAATAAAGTAATCTTTTTTTCTGTATGTGTGGTGTGTTGAATCTGGCTGAGTGCCAGGTGCCCACAAAGCCGCTCTATCACTCCCCGCCTCAGCTGGACAGGGGAGAGAAAATATAACAAAAGGCTCGTGCGTCAAGATAAGGACAGGGAGAAATCACTCACCAATTACCATCATAGGCAAAACACACTTGACTTGGGGAAAATTAACTTTGTTTACTACCAGATGACCTAAGTATGGTAATAAGAAATAAAACCAAATCTTAAAACACCTTCCCCCCACCCATCCCTTCTTCCTGGGCTTAACTTTACTGCCTCTTGGCATATTACTTTTTTGTTGTTGTTCTGAAGGCGATATATCAGGACTAAATCTACAATCATATTCCATAAAACCTACAAATAGAATTATTCTTATTGGTGACACAGATGGCAAAAATAAATCTATATTGAAATTGATGGCAGTTTTGTGTACATGAAAGCTACAAGATATAGGTGCTTATAATTATAATCTTGAAACCTAATTTCATTTTCTGTGTCTTTGTAAGGAATTCAAAGTCCTTTGGAAGGCATTTGGTATTTAAATTCCAAGGGCTGCCCAAATCCAGTAGCTGAAGCTGAAACTTGAGATGAAAAAAGAAGTGAAAGATTTTCTGAGAGAAAAGTAGTTTGTGCTTCAGCCTTAAATGATCCTGATATCTGATACAATGGAAAAGCTGAAGAAGAGATTAGCCATTTGAAAAATGACCATTTCGGAGCTGTTCATTGATTTCTTAAAGGTCTATTCACTAAAAATACATTTAAAGCATAAATGGCAAAGATCCTACTGGTAGGTCATTACTTGGATTCAAACTGCTTGTAATCTGATGCCTCAAAACAGTAAGAAATATTGCTACCCTAGTAACGAGTTAGCATTTGCTATGATTGTGTGTGCCAGCTTGTGACGACACATGCAGGCAAAGAGGTGCTACTAAGAGAATTCAGTATAACTGCATGTATATAAGTCTAAAATTATGTTACACTTTACAATAATTTTAATATTGCTGAGGATGCCTGGTGGATAGTAGCTGAGGTTTTTATTTTACAGAAAGATAATGCTCTATGCAGCAGAAGTAAGGAAGCATCCAAAGGTCCAGCAATTAGGGCTGCATGCTCCATGCCAGTGCTGGATTCTGTGGCATGGGAAAGAAAATATGGTAAAGGGAGAAGAGACAACAATTTATTTAAAGCAAATTACTGACTTCTGGTATATCTGGATTGCTACATTATTATATCAGGATCAGATTATTATTTTGTGGTCAGCTGCTATTCAGAATACTTGATATGTTGAAGACAGATGAGGTCCTAGAAGACGAGGAATAGGAAGTATAGTGACATTCTTTTAGAAAGGACAAAAAAGAAAAAAAGAAACAAAATATGGGCCAGAGAATTAAGAACAGACAGCTTAACTTCACTCCTTAGGAAAGTTCTGGGATAAATAACCAAACAAAGTACACAAAACTTAGAAGATTACAAGAAAACAAATAACAGCTGTCAAGAGCAAAGAATGTCAAATCTTTCCAGAATCTTTTTAAAACAAGTTAAGACGTGCAGGGGTAAAGGGGAAAAAAACCCCAAACCATAAAATCAAACAGCAGGGATGGGATTCAGCTGCTTAAATATAATATTCATTACCATGAAGGCATCCAAGACAACCATACTTGGCTGGCAGATATGACTTACAACCCAGGGGAGATCTGCTGTCTTCTGGCTGACAGTTGGAGGCCAGGCAGGATATTTTATGTTGCCTAAATTGTTACTGGACATCTATGCATAGGGAACTGAATTAATCTCAAATGTTGTATGCCTTGACTTTCAATACAGATTTCTAGGAAATAGGTTCTAGGTGAAAACCTGATAGAGTGGAGGCAAAAATGGCCTTATGGCTATATTTGGAGAACAGTTATCTACAGGCATTGCCTAACCAGAAGCATTGAATCAAAAGGGGTCCCAGAGGGCTTTGTCATTGACCTGATTATGTGTAAGATTATCCAAGTCAGTAACAGATAAACCAAATGGAATTTCTCAAAGCTTTGTGTTATTTGCAAACATGCCAGGTGATACTTCCCTTCTATTCAGCACACCTGGAGTACTGTGTCCAATGCTGGGCTCACCAGTACAAGAGAGAGAGGGAGCTACTGGACAGAGTCCAGAGAACGGCTACAAAGAAAGTTAAGGGACTGGAGCATCTCTCCTATGAGGAAAGGCTGAGAGATCCAGGACTCTCAGCCTAGAGAAGGGTCAGGGGGAATCTCATTTGTGGCACTACTGGTATTGACCAAGTTCCATCTTGCAAGGACTTCAAAGTGATAAATATAGCAAATTATTCCCAAAATTACTACGCAGCCTGTGAGGACAATTAATTTTTCTGAGAAATTACAAGGTAGTTAATTAATCTGAGTTAAAGTTAATTAAAATTTTACTACTTTAAGAAAAGTCTTGGTCCATTTAGCATATGTTAGTCTTTTTCCACTAATGACCTCAAAAAGAAAATATTATACATTCTTGAAGTTTATTTTTAAAAGCTGTTGAAGTCCTGTATATAATCCTCCACTCCAGAAAATTAAGTTAAGTTTATTATCTGTTATTATTAGTTAATTTTACTTAAACAGAGTAAGACTAAATACTGCTAAGTTGTTGTGACATCAGAGCTATTAGTCAACCAAATTTGCGTGCAAAATTTCTGGTGTTTGTAATATATCAAGAGGCTGAGGGAGACTGGCTAAATGCATTAGAAATGTAATGCAGGATGTACTCAGCTCCATTCACATGGAACTTAAAAATTACATGGCTACATACTACCTGGGCAACAGTTCCTGAAAGACTCCCTTTCAAACCATTCCCTCTGCTGGAGGAAGCAGCACTATCAAGAAAAATGTAATCATACATGCCCATAGAGCTTGTAGAAATTGTGACTCAGAGATTGAGCTCTCCCTTTTGCCCTTATAAAGCACGTTGATGTCACTAATGTTTCAAATTAAGGATCTTATGCACCATCAACATGCTTTGTCTGTTTAGCAGTGCTGAGGAGAGGCAAAACACCCATATAATCCAGCTTAACTGGCTGGCACGGTCTACTTGCTTTAGTGTGTAGGTGAATCTGCTCTTAAAGTTGAAAGAAAATATGATTTAAGATACTAGGATAAATCAGAACTGGTAGAGAAACATTACATTATTCTTGGGCATTATTAGTATAAAAATTTTGAAAGAATTTAAATAGAGAAAACCACTAGGCAAACATAATCCTCTAGAGTATTTAGGATATGAAATAGTTCTTCAACCACAAAAATGTCAAAAGGATGTCGTAATCCTCCTGAAATAATTATTATAAAACAAAAATACCTCTAAACTTCACACAAAGCAATGTTAACCCTCATGTGTAGTCCTACCATGACAGAAATATTTTGAGAAAATGGGAAGGTGGTAATAAATCAAGTTAATTCTAGAACATTCTTTTTAAAAAACAGTATTTGGATACCTGAGAGATGCCAATCATCTGGCACCCTAACTGTCATGGTTTAACCCCAGCCAACAACTAAGCATCATGCAGCTGATGGCTCACTTCCCCCACCGTGGGATAGGGGAGAGAATCAGAAGAGTAAAAGGGAGAAAACTCATGGGTTGAGATAAAGATACTTTAATAAGTAAAGCAAAAGCCACGCGCACAACCAAAGCAAACCAAGGAATTCATTCCCTACTTCCCATCGGCAGGCAGCTGTTCAGCCACCTCCAGGAAAGCAGGGCTTCATCATGCGTAACGGTTACTTGGGAAGACAAACGCCATCACTGCAAACGTCCTCCTCTTCCTTCTTCTTCCCCCAGCTTTATGTGCTGAGCATGACGTCATATGGTCTGGAAAATCCCTTTGGTCAGTTGGGGTCAGCTGTCCCAGCTGTGTCCCCTCCCAAACCTCTTGTGCACCCCCAGCCCACTCGCTGGTGGGGTGGGGTGAGAAGCAGAAAAGGCCTTGACTCTGTGTAAGCACTGCTCAGCAGTAAATAAAGCATCCCTGTGTTATCAACACTGTTTTCAGCACAAATCCAAAACATAGCACCATACAAGCTGCTGTGAAGAAAATTAACTCTATCCCAGCCACAACCAGCACACAAACGTATGCTACAACTTCAGGAATACAGACCTATTTTTTGTAAATATTTATGTGCATAATACATAGACTTAAAAATACTATTTCTGAGAAAACTATGAATAAACATATTCTGGCATTTCCAACAAAGCCTTCAACATCCTTTCTTATTTTATCTTAAGTCACCTTTATCCTTTCTTATTCCATCAGTTTACTTAAAGTATTGGAATACACTGAAGGAAAAACTGTAATTTAAATTGCACAATAGAAGTGGAAAGAGGGGGTTTTTATTTTGCTTTGGGTTTAGATTTTCAGGTTTAGTTTATAGGACAGGAAACCAGAGAGAAGCTTGTCTGAAACGTGTGTATGTGTATGTATATGTTTTGGTTGTTGGTGTGTTGGGTTTTTTTTCCAGAGTAGACTGGATTTATTTGAAATATACAAGCCAAAAGTCAGTACTTTCAAAGATATCTGGGTAACTTAGAGGAGAAAGTTAGACCAATGGCCACCAAAATTTAGGCCTGTAATTTTCTCAGGTACTTTTTAACAAGTTATAGTATTGTGCTGTGTTAGGTCTTAGGACATCAAAACATAAAACTGATTCACAGTCTTTGCTACTAAAAAAAAGAGTGTTAATGTACTAAATTAATAGAATTGAAAATTGGTTTAGAAGTACAATCACAGATAATGCTCATCCTTCATGAGAATGCAAAAACCACCATGGCATTTGACATTTTGGCTAAAATAGTCTTTTGCTGAAGAAATGGCTAACCGTAGTTAATTAGGGTCAGTGACTGCAGACAAACATAACAGAAATTGCTTCAAGTGTGCTCCTAATTTCTCCAGTTCCTGGCACTGGCAGGAACTTCCCCTTCCATCTCCAGGGCACCTTGCACACCCGTGCCTGCCCTGGCAATGGGACCAGACTGTCCCACCAATCCCAGACGAGCCATTTTGAACAATGATTCAGGGGGCTGAGTAGAAGTACTAACTGAAGACTTCACCATGTTCCAACCTTAAAGACTTCCAAAGCAATATGACACTTTTAGACAAAACATTACACAGAAGATAATTACTATTATTGATAATGATCTCACTCACACACTCAAGGACCTGCAGTTGAGTGTTGGTAAGCCAGACTGAATTCCAAGGCTATAGGAATAGGTATAAACTAGCTCGGAAAGTTCAGTGTAAACATCAGTTCAAGGTCTAAAGTGTTTATGACTTGAAACAAGCTTAGCTAATGGCTAATCAATGGGCTGCATCCTGAGAGACAGTGTTTTTACCAGGATATGCATAATAGTAAACCTGTTATGCAGTCTTAGGGGAAAAAAAAAGAGGTTAAAATATATAGTCTAAAATGATAAACCAGATCTAAACAGCACAGTAATTTAGAGAAAAAGATCTCTCTCTTCAACAGGGGGAAGTATTTTCCTGCATGCATCATCACAGAATGAATCTTTACCCTTCCCTATTAATAAAGCAGAAAAATAATAATTAAAAAAAATTGTTTGTGACCCATATTTAGGCTATGTAAACTTAATGTCTAAAGCAATATGAGTTATTTTCTGCTTGCTGTATTTAGTAATATGTTTAGAAATACATAAGAATGACTTAATGAAACTCAAGCTTATTGAATGACATGTTTTGAAGCAGCTCACCAAATGCATATGAAGTTACAACAGTGTAGCTTATTCTGCTTTATATAGCAAAAGTTGGTTCTTTTGGTCTTTTGATGGATGCAGTAGATAAAGTTAAAAGCAAGAATCAGAAGACAGGAATTAGAAATGATACAGGCAAGGTGAATTTGCATATCAACTTGAGAATACAGATGGAAATGAAGGTGTATTTAATCAGGCACTTTATATTAGCATTATTGATTACCTAAAGGGTTCTGGCTGTCACAGGCAAATGTCAGATGCTCTAATTAGATTACTGTACAACTTCTATATGAATTAATTGCACAGGGGATTGCATATAAAACAAATGTAGTCTTTGTTTTTCACGCTTCTTTTTTTTTCCTCAACAGATCTTTTACATCTTCTGGACGATGACACCATGAAATGCAGTTTCTGAATGCAGATTTGTTTTGGGATGTTCAATAATTTTATGTATGCAGACAGTGTGATTCCTATCTCTGGTTTACCAATGGGTCTATAAAGCCTCACAGAAAGATTAATTACAGCTCACATCAATTTTGGCCTCTAGATGTCATGTAAAGAACATAACACCAAAGAGGAAGCAGAAGAATTTTGATTATGTCCATCAGAGAAAAAAGAGAATAACAGATAGGTAGTGGAATTTTAAAAAGGGTCGGGTTTACTGTTTTCCTCTTTTTAAATAACTGAAGTTCTTAAAATTAAATGGGAAGTAGGAAGAAATAAGTTCAATGGAAGAAATGTTACTGATTGAAGAACTACTATAAATCAGCAAGATTTGAGAAAATAATAAAAAACATTCAAGAACTCACAGATGTCATATAACTGATATTCAAGGTTTAAAGTGGTACAGAAAATATAATAGCTGTCAAGGATGCAATAGAAATATAATTAT
This sequence comes from Harpia harpyja, assembly GCF_026419915.1. Lineage (NCBI taxonomy): Eukaryota > Metazoa > Chordata > Aves > Accipitriformes > Accipitridae > Harpia > Harpia harpyja. Next base: position 33,198,459 of record NC_068947.1, read on the forward strand.
ATACCTGACCTTTTGCATCAAACTCTGCCTGCAGTTCCAAGCATTTCTCAAAATACTTTTGGTAACACTCTTAAAAACAATTTTCCAAACATTGTGTTTGCAGTTTTAAAATGCACAGTGCAAACACCATAAAAGCACTTAACTCCATGACAGCACTTATCCAAGGTTCTTAAATTGCATTAGTCATGCAAGTACCATATAAAATAAATAAATAGAATTATATTCATTTTTGCAGGTCAGTGAATAGAAAGAAAAAGTTATTGATACGCAGGTCCAAACTCTAATTCCAAATTGATAGCAAGGCCAGAAGAGGAACCTCAAAATCTTTTTCCCACTGACTTGAACATTCATTATCAAATATAAATAGAAAATGTGACAGGAAATCAATTTAGATTCTGTAAGGGATCTTGCATGTAGGGATTCTAAGAGATCATGTTTTTCTCTGTCGCAAAACGCTTTGGAAAACTGCAGATGCCTGCAGACTTAGATGCCACCAGTGGACATCTTCTCGTCTTTATGCAGGCACTGTCCATCCTAACAACAGAAAATACCTATGTTAAGCAGAGACCCAAAGAAAGTGTCCATCCTAAAGGCTGAGTCCTGTACAGCACATGTAAGACAAGCCAGTAGAGTAAAGCTGACCTTATCCTTTAGTCCACAAACCTGATATTTATAAGCTATGCAATCCTAGGGTTCTCCATTGCTTCTCCACTCTGTGGCTCTATCAGCCATAAATCTCTAAACCTGAAGTCCAGCAGCCTGTGCCTTTTCCTGTCTTACATAATTCTCTGAAGTTTATCACCAGGACTATCAAACTGCCAACACCAAAATTTCACCTCACAGCTTCTATTCCCACTTCCAAGCGCAGAAGCACAGAATAAGCTAGGATCCAGCTTGTGCCAGTTGTTCGCCTCTTGGTTATGGTTATTTCAAAATGACACCAGAAGTTACAATAAAATGCTACTTAGAGTATGATAGTACTTTCATACTGCTCTAAGTGTCCATTTTTATTTTCCTCTTTCCTCCCACTAAAACATTTTTTTTTCCTTTTGAGAGAATAAATGCATTAATCAAAAATAGCTGCAACAGACTGACCGTGATGATCACACCAAATAGATATAATCCTTTAAGTGTGCCTTTTCCAGGACTTAAAGAATAATGAGATTAGACTCCACTTACAACCAATACATTCTGCTTGAAATTTCTAAGTGCCTCAAATGCATAAATACACTCAGCCTTGATACACAACATCAAGTATCTTTAATCAATCTTTGGTATGTTTACACACTTGTAGCTTTATTTCACTTCTATTAACAGTAAAGAGTGGAAGAGAAGCATTTCAATATAAGGTAACTCTTACCTAATTGGACCCTGTTCCTCACCTTGTCTTTTTGCTATGTTATTCTCTGATTCTGAGGAACATTAAATGTTAAGTAAAAAACACCTTTAAGGAAATTACCTCCAGCTTCAGCTTCTCGCAGTTGTGCCCCAGCTGGGTCAGCCACTTTCCAGTGCAAACTCCCAGTAGGAGTCAAGAGTGCAGTTTCAAGCTTTTCTTTACCACACAAACAAAAAATTGTGATTGGTTTTGTTCTCATGCAGACCATTTCTGCACCATAACAGAAATCTCATTTCTCAATTTCTGTGTATGTAACGGTGTATAGAAAGAAGTTGCCCCAGTCCATTAAACAAACACGATATGAACTAGCTTATAACAAAATGTAAATGAAATTCTATATGACAAAACAGTAACACTTCTGCAAATGCATGGGTTAAATAGTAACAGCTCGAGGTCTTTTGGGGTCAAAACCGCCTGCTCAGGTTGGCATGCTGGGAAGTCTCAGGTTTCTGCTAAACTGGTCTTTGGCACATCACATCTTTGTAGGCTGAGTTCAGAAGCTTTGCAATAATAGTTTACGAGGGCAAAGGATTCTCTACAAGCACAAAAAGTATGGGGAAAAAAAATGAAAGGATTAAGCAGGAAATTATTTTAAAAGTGTGGGTTTTCTCTTGTAAAAGATTCTAACCTTCAGAAGGAAATAGTTTCTAGAAAATTAAACAGTGAAATACAAATGTTTTTTTAAAACCAGTTAATATTTTGTGTCTTGAAATTAATTAAATTAAAATATATTTCAGGCATACAAAGTGCCTTTTACTCAATTTAATCACTGGTTAATTTGATCCTTCATTTAATTTGATCAAAACCCCAGGAATCAAATCAGCTGTATTAAAAATAGCAAAACTTTCACTCCTTATTTTGATTAATTTTGATCGCCTTAGGCAAGTAATATCATATAATTCAATCACTGGTTATAGAACATTGCCATTTTAATTAATTATGAAAATGAAAAAAATTGAGTGAGAACAGAGATAAAAGCCCAAGGAAGAAAATGTATTTATAACAAAAGGACAATTACAACTCAATGTTGTGTTATTAAGACATTGTTACTAAAATATTAGTTCTACCATTTGTCATTGTAACCCACTTGCTTTTTGTTCAAGCCCAATACACAACTTCACCTATGACTATACTGTAAGCATAGGATGATCAAAATTCAATAAAAAGAAGTGCCACCTCTTGAGATTTTCTCGCAAGGAGAAGCCACTCATACAATGATATGCAGCATTTTAGCCTTCTAGGGAATTTCAGTCCTGCCTTGAGGCAAATCTCCTCGGACAGGCTGTTGTCACCGATTCCCTACCTCTTCAGGAAAAATTTGCTGTCAGAACTGGCTCAGGAAGCAAATGAAATTATTTAAAGAAATCTGAGGAGAGAAGAGGGGGAAGAAAGTATCCAGCAGGTCTTTTCATTACTTTCCATCCCTCTTGCTCTATTCTCCTTCTCACCACCCATAGTGTCTGGTTGGAGAAGCAAAAGAGGTAATTCTGGTGACTCAGAAGAGAAAGGCAGATTCCCTGAAGAAGGGTTGAGGCTGGTAGCACTCAGAATAATGTAAAAGACTGCTGCCATAATTAATTGCTGGTCAAGCAGACTAATATTATGTAGACAAGTAATTCTGTAACTTCTTTTCATAAATATGGCAGGAATGCCAAAATAAGTGATGCGCACAAATAATTCCAGATCCAGGGAACCAAGATAATGATAATAATAACAACAACCACCACGACCAGAATGTAGGGGGGGGGAGCGGGGAATGTAAAAAAAAAAAATTGGGGAGATCTTGTTTCCTGTTTGTTCTCTTGTTTTTCTTTTTTCTTTGTTTGTTTGCTTTTTAGGATTAATAACCTTGACTCACCAGTCCATGAATATGAATACATTTCTTCAAAACTAGTGGAAATCCAAGACAGAATTTATCAACTCCCAGTTAGGCACCAGTCAAATTTTTAGAGTTTAACATTTTGCAAATTAAGATCTGTTGAGATCTGGGCTTGAGGGGAATTATGCATGACTCCCAGCTCCTCCAGATTTTATTGATACACATGATACTAAGAATAATGAAAGGATCCTCAGTGCATTAAGGCTCCAATCAGTACCAACATGCAAAGTGTTTTGAAGTGACTTACCAAAACATTGAAATATTTTTTCCACCCATTTTACATCATTTTTTGACTCATAACCAGTACCCCATTTTCTTGAATAAACTGAGTTACAACTCCCATGCGGCATAGGTGTAATGGTAGTAAAAAATTTTTAGAGTGGTTTTAGGTAGAAAAAGACCCAGACCAACAGAGAATAAAGAAGTTCCCATTATTCATTTTCCTGAGAAAAGGAAATACTCTGGAAACATCTCTTCAGGCTCAATAAACCAATGTAAACCCACAAGATTTCATAGCTAATTATTTTTTCTTTCTTTTATTCTGAATTTTTATTCCATTGCTTAATCCAGATTGCAATGCAAAAAAATTCTGAATTATTGACCTATCGCTCAGAATTTCTGAACCATATAAAGGCCTGGCCAGGCAGCAGTGATCAAACATATGTAGTAGTAGCAGATTCTACCACATAATGTACTTTTTGCGACTGGCTGAAAAAAAATTCTTTCACGTTAAATACACGTATTTAACTTTTACTTCATTTTATTCGAGTTACCATGGTCATGACAGTATATTTTCTTGTTTAGCCATGCCAGCTACTCCCTGTACCTCCTCAGAAAGCTCCTACTTGTTGAGATTGTTCTCTTTCCACATTCCCATCCCAACACTTCGTATTTAAGATATTTTTTTTTCCAGCACAAGAACCATCATTCTGAGGACTGACTGTGCTAGGTTTTCTGCTGTTGATCTTTCTCATAACCTAAATGTTACTCGGTTGTTGAACTAAATTGCTGAAAGGTTCCTACAAAGGAAACAATCCTTCTTAGTGACCTTACAAATTAATTCTGTGTATTCCGGCATTTTAAATGAAAAGCTTTGATAGCACGGGGAAATTCTCTCAAGAAGTCAGTCTATACATCCAATTCCATCTATTCTGAATTGTGCAGCTTTACCTGTATTTGCTCTGTACTTCCCTTAGGCTCAGAGCTATTCTCCAGCACAGCGTACACTGCATTCCAGCCAGTAAAATTAGTAATTGTTCAGACAGGCAGGAGATGATTTTTACAGACAATCTATATTGAAAGGCAATTTCAGGCCCTAAATTTCATTTAGAAAAAAACAACATAAAATGCTCAAACAACATTACCAAGCTTTTGCAGTACTTTCTTTTTGTGTTTGGTTTTTTTTTTTTTTTTTTAATGTGACATCTATAAAGATAACTAAGACAACAATGATTTAGTCTTTTTTTTTTTTTCCAGTAAATAACCTTTCAAAAGTAGGAGAACATAGACTGTGATTAAGAACAGGTTTGTGAGTATAAAAGACAGTCTAAAAGAGAGAAGTAACGCTGGAACACAACTTCGCAAGGTTTTGAAAAATAAAGGAAAATAATACATTTATGTCAAGATTTTTTCCTGATTTCTGCATGTTTTCTCCCACCAGCAGATACTGTTATAAAGAAAATGGAATAAACTTATCTCCTTTCTTCTTTCCTATAACGTGCCCTGTTTCCTGCCTTAAGGAACTGTGATATTTTTAGTTTTCCATGTTTAAAAACAAACTGTTGAAATTGATTCTTTGGTGAAAACATGGCATAATTTTCATTTTAAGAATTTTTAAAGTTGTGAAAATGCAACAAAATATGGATTTAAATAATTTTCAAATGGACTTTTAGTACTCTTCAAATTTAATTATTCTAAGAACAGTATCACTATATTAAAACCTAATTACCTTATACTCTTTCTGGCTTCATGACAATGTTCATAAAATGCTTAATATTCATGTAACATGCTACCTCACCCTGTAATATCACCATATTTATGGAAAGAAATTGTAATCCTCTTTACTGGCTCAGGTTAATTCCAATAAAATATTAAATCCATTTTCTAATCTAAATGAGTTCATTAGGAGAGGCATGGTACTGAGAATACCAAACTCTCTACAGAGTTCAGCTTCATTACATTTCAGCACTGTGCATTTCCAGAGCTGTTGTACTACATTTATGAGGATTTATCTGTACTGTTCCAAAAACATTCATCCTAATTCTAGTCCTTCTATGCATGCTAATCATGAATATGTTAAGTGGAAATACTAAGCTAGCAGCCAATCTCATCCCTAGATGGGTTCAAGTTATGATTACAGAAGCAAATTTGCCATAAGCACTCGTAAAGCAGTGCCAGAGAAGAGGAAATGAAGGTTTGGAGATTCTCCCACCCTCACCCCACCCCTTTTTTTCCTCCCCCACCCCGTTTTTTTTTTGTCTCTTTAGTATAGTGGAGGAAAAGGATCTTTGATAAGGAGGAGAAATGTCAGAAGACACTTAGAGGGCTATTTCCAGCCTGATGTAAACTATTTACCTTGCATTAAACCTTTAAACATTATGTGTGGAACAATTCTAAACAATATAAACCAAACTCCTTTGGGTTGAGTCCTGGCATCTTCCTTAAGTTGAAGGGCACCTCTCCACAAAAATAATCCCACTGATCCTGAGAACTGCTGGTGAAGTACAGCTAGCTCAAACTTCAGAGTGTAAGTGAAACTGTTATTTTTGTTAAACTAAAAAGCAGTGGACAAGATTATTTTTACCCTGGCTTCTACAGCATCGCCACCAGGAGTAACTCTCTCAGATAAAATCTGTATTTTTAAGGAAGAAATCATAAACTAAAATGCAGACAACACAAGCTAATGTCAAATTATTTATATCCAAGTGCCATGTATTATATGTATTAACTGCCCATCAGTAGAAAAGGATGACCTTTTTCTTCAAACCTTTTCCTTTTCTCTTCAGAAGAACTAAAGCATGATTGCTTTGCACAGTAAATTTTGTTTGATCCATGTCATATACCACCAGCAAGGCACTGAAGCCTTTAATGGCAATACATATATAGAGATACACAACATGGACAATAACACAGGTCAGTAGGTACCTTTTTGATCTAAATGTGGCAGCTCTGTCCTGAATTGCTAGAGCACATCTATTCTCGAGGAGAGCAGCACTCTTTTCTTTTAAACTCATCGCCAGAGTTAAGAGAAGCAAAAGGAAATAAATTAGCTCTGTCCTTTACCTTTGAAGAATGGATGTGGGTGGCTGGTAGTCTGAAGGACATCCACAACGAGTAGCTTGGCCAACTTTAGGTGACTGGCCGCTGGTTGTCACTGTTGCTCCACAAAAGAGGAGCTGCAGGGGAGCACTTTCAAAAGTAGTCCTCGCAGCCCAAAGTGGTTGATCCCTTTACGTGGGCTGAGGTAAAGGCATCCACTGAATTTTAATAGCTTTCAAAGCTGGATTGGTTTGTTAGAAAACAGCAGCTTGTCAAAGACAAAGAGATCAGATAATGGGAAGCTGTATAGTGTTACGACAAAAAACACAGCAGGGATGAATATACACAGAAGGAAATTAAACAGAAGTGCTAAAAAAACCAAATCACATTTTAATTGCAACTTGTTAATTCCCTTCTAAAGTCCAGTATGCAATTAAAGATGTTATTTTATACTGATTTAATGGCCAGTCATTCAAAACCTCCTAAATACAGTGCTACTCACCCCAAATATTTCTCCTCGCTTCACAGTTGTTCTTAGTCTCTTTCTATAATCCCTGCATATTATGGAGCTGAACTCCAACTATGCAACCCTCAGTGCTTCTCTGAGTAGTGTCAGAGGGAAAGTTGCTTAAATTAGAGTATCCACAGACTCCAGTTACTAACACAAACCACCCAGCGGTGCTATTCATAGTGGCAAGCAGTGAGTTAATACAGTTTGCAAGAACAACTCATTAGTATGTAATTGCCACAGAACCAGACCAAATTAGTTGTGAAGCTGGTCTTCCACTTGTTCCCTAAATTCTTCCGAATAACTTTTCTTCCAGAGATAGACAGATGACCAATTATTTTATTTAGGTGGAAAATATTATTTTTAAAGTCAGTGGGACAAGTTTGCAGGGATTCTTAGCAATATGTCCCACTTTATCCTGTTTAAGAATTTTATTCTGCCTCTAATAGAGGGATGTTACACCACAGAAATGGCTGTTTCACAACAATTTGCTTTGAATTTTCACTTTAAACAGAGCATTTAATCAAGGAGCATTGATTAGCCTGCATTTTTAAAGAATATTCTTGAAAATATGAACACAATATTTTACCAAAAGTAAAGAGCATTCATTAACACTCACATCCCCCTCTAAATAGCAGTGCCTGCTTAATTAGAAGGAATATACATTTCGCTGTGGTATGTTTATATTTCATTTTAGTAACCCATTAACAGATAACTAATAGTGACATATCAAATATACTTCATGGGTATTTCCAATGTTGTCCAGTAACATGTATCTTCAGATAGCTCCTCCATGCAGTTCATTTTGCTCAATTTTTTTACAGTTTTCTCTAACTTTTAAAATAATCTGTACTAATTTCCTTCACACACTGTATATTTCTACAAGGCCAGACAATTTCAGTGACTGCTATTTCCGCTTGTAGTGATAAGCATCCATTAAATGTACAAAACCTCCCAAGTTCTCAATGTTAAAACATGATTTCTTTGAGCTCAAAAGGTCACAAAGCACGAAATCAATTAAAAAAACCCAGAAGGCTGAAAACAAATGTGGTAAGTGATGTAATTCCCACAATGACTGAGAAAAGAAAGACTAGGAAAGACTGTGACTAAGCTTTCTGTCCCATCACACACCAATTTCTGCCCTAAGACAAAATGTCAGCTGCAGTTTGTCACAGGAGCTGGGCTCCCCAAGCAATCCAGCCGTGGTACATGAGTTAGTGGCTTGTTAAAAAGAAACCTTTGATTGTATAGTGCTGTGGAATAATTTTTGTGTTCATTTAAGAGGAGCTCATAATCTGCCCAGCATATAGGATGGGGGTTCCCTTTCTGCCTTTCTGTTCTGTGCCCTGCCTCTATGATTTTTAATACTTCATTCCTGTTTTCTGAAGCACAAAAGAGTCAGCGGAGCTGCAGAGGAGTATCAAATTTTGCAGTGGCTTTCAAATATGTCTGAGTACCCAACAGAGTATATTAAGGAGATTATTCAATTATTGCATAAATTGGAGTCTTCTTTTGCAGCCTACTGTGATCTTAGAATCTCCATTCCTTAAATTAAAAAAATCCTAAAAAGGTATTTTATTTGTAAGTGTAGGAATAGGGGGAAAATTACTTCAACTCCAGAAAGCTATTTTAAAACCCTTTGTAAAGTATGTGAATTACAGGTTATTCACAACCTGATTACTTTTCACTACATTCAATAGTAGTTAGCTGTCTTATGACACTATGGGGTTTCTAAAAATGTCGTCTTCTATTTTCAGAGAGGGAGACAGAATTTCTATAATCAATCTTCTTACTGTGATACTTTAAGAAAGAAAGAAGCTACTGCATAGAGATGAATCAACTTTTATACGTTTATTTGGAGGGACTCTCAGTAGGGGTTTATAAACACCTTGCCCAGCAGCTCCCTGAGGAGAAGGTACATCAAAACCAAGCTGTGACATCAAATTGAGAGAGAAATCCACACCGAGGCGGATTTCAGAGCTGCAGAACTCCTGCCCAACAGGGAAGTGATGAAGGGCTGCAGAGTCCACTCAGGTTCCAAGCCTTGAAGCTAGGCTGCCTGTCTGGGGGGAGACAAAGGAATTTTGCTGTCCAGACACCAGAAGCAAACGCCCTTGAGACAAAAAAGCTGCTGTAGTCATATTATTGTGGGTGTAGAGATGCTTTTCATTCTCAGTGTTTAAGGATTTCAGTGACATGAATGACACGAATTAGTGCTTGGTGTTTTGGCTTGGCTTGTTTATCCTTTTCAAGAGAATATAGAAAGGAGAAAAAAAAAAGCCCCGGAACACTAAGTGCCACTTTAGTTTAGGCTAGGCCGCCTTTGACATTTTTGTCCAGGGATACACAGACCTTGATTTTATTAAATGTGGCTACTGATTTCCAGAGGCTGATTAATGACTAGCTCTTTTGTAAGATCTTCTTTTAAAGCAAACATGTATCAAATCTTAAACCCTACTTCAGTGAAGCCATTAAGCAAATGCTTAACTATTTCACTGTATCAGGAGCAGAGCTGGACAACTGATATATGTAAGCTAAAACCCACATGGCAATTCAAGTATGAGGTGAAAATGAGCACAAAAGCTTTTCTTAATAGGACTTTTTTTGAAGAACTTCTGCTTTAAAAGAACCGTTTAAAAATTATAGCTAGCAGACAATCATTTCTATTCAGAAAAAATCTGCAGTCAAAAATAACCATTAAAACCAGTTAAGATTAATCACAATCTTTTTATCAGTTCAGTATTGACACTGATTTCCCAAACTGCTGATCTCCTCCCTCACCCCAAACATTTGGCAACACATCGCATACTGCTATATACAGTGACAAAGCAAGACTCCCATGACCCTAAGCATATACTGGTCTTGCACGCATATCTTCAGGTGCATGCCACCACTCCTCCTGCCAGCAGACTCTCCTGCATCATCAGACATGCACTTGTTTGCATGTTTCTGCTCTCAGAGCACCCACAAAATGAGAGGACAAGGAGGGTATTTAAACCTTCGCCTAGCTTCTGGCAAAGTGACTTACAGACCCTAGCAAAAGAAAAAAATCTTCCTGTGGTTACTCTTTCTGTTTCTCTTCTCTCTAAAACATACAAGTAATTTCAAAGATTCAGGTCACTATTGAGGGTGTTTAGACACTCTTTTGCATTTCTACTACAGTAATTCCTCTGTATAGTGTTGAATTGTAAGAGAAAAGACCTTTCATCTTTAACTCTAGATGTTAGAGCAGAAGAAAGAACAAAAGAAAAAAAAAGAAAAAAGATGGTGCTTCTGTTATTTTGCTTATCCAGAGCCTGCCAACCAGACAGACCCAGAGTATCAAAGCTTTTAGCTTTTTTTTTTTGTAGCTGAAAACTACCAGCTTCTTAAAAGCATTTGACCTGGGGAGAAGACATTTCAGTCAGCTTATGGTACCTACAGAATCCAGCCAGAATAAGTTGAGCAACCAAAATGTGAGTGAAGAAATCAGTAGAGCAGGAGAGTGAGGGAGGAGGGTAGGTACAGATGGAGTAAGAGACTGCCTAGCACAAAAAGAGGCATATATTTCAACCTGGCAGGAATGATTTCTTAAATAGGACTAATCAGTTAAGCTATCAATTAAAGATGAGGCTTGACTGCAGTCACTTATGAGAAAAAACAAGGTATCTTTATGAGTTGTCAGTATATTACTATTTATTTTCCATGCACAAAAAAAATCTGACACATAGTCCCAAACAGCACAAGAGGGAATAAAGGAGAAACAGACTCTATGTAGATGTAGGACTGTACAAAAGGGATGTAAATGAGGTAGAAAAAGGTACTGATGGCTGGCACCTGCATATCTCATTATGCACTTGTTTTTTCTAAAACTTTATTCAAGAACAGAAGCACCACTGCAAAGTTCTTGGGGGAAAAATAACAACAACCCAACAATAAATGCTGCATGATTTTCTGCATCAAATCAATCTGTTTTGGAAGGTTGCAGTCAGGTTAACCACCGCTCCTACTCGATCTTCTCAAAGCTAAAATATGCATAAACAGTGAAGGCACAGAAGAAACCATCATTAAGATGGTCACAGAACTACTCTTTCCAATGCATTCACTGATGTGAGAGGAAAAATACATAATCAAAGAGGGGGGAAAAGCGGCACAGACAGTGTCAGCCAGGTTTAACTCTAAGCAACAGAGGACCTTAATGCTGTTCTAATTTTCTAGATTTACTTCCTTAATATTTTGTTGTAATTCATAGTGACTTCTGAGATATAATGGTTAGATTTACACCACTCTATCACACTTTTCATCAAATCCATTAGAAATAGTTATCTGAAACAAGGACAGATAGTAAAAGCAGGTAGTCACATAATTGCCTTCACTATTTTCTAAAAACAGCTGTTTTTCAAGATTCTTCCTTCTCTATTTATTAGGTACACACAAGCAAGCATAACAATAACATTTTTATAGAGTATTGTATGATTTAACTTCAGTGACACTCATTGGAACTTGTGGATTCTTGGGTATACTAAATGCTATTGAAATTACCTTGTTTAGATATTTATCAAAATTTACTTGTAATTATTACTTATTTTGGGCTTGTTTGGTTTTGGTTTTTTGGTTTGTTTTTTTTTTTAATCCTTGTTCACCATAAGATATCAAATGCACTGAACTATGCTTTTGGAAATTCACGTGAGATTACATTTCTCCTATTAATATACATTTCCCTAATTTTTCAGGTAAATGTATATTTTATACACATAATTGACATTAAAGTCTTTCAAAAGGACCAAAGAAACACAAGATCTTATTGTGAGGTGATTGTTTTTCACCAGGACCTTACCAGACTCCACTGAAAGGTAATGTTACTTTTGATATTGTCTACAAAGTTGGCATTTACCAGCTACAGCATTAAAAAGAACCCCAAGGCAATGTCCCACCCCTATGCCTGCTTACGTACCAGCTGAGAATTGTACTCCTATATTAAATTAAGTCATGAATAATTCCCATCCACATGGGATTAACACTGAAGGAAATTCCAGAGGGACCCAGCCCAGAGGGCCAGAAATAAAAGGAAACTCTTAAGCAGGCAGAGCAGAAATGCAGACTGCAGTGGCATTACCAGAGTCTTTCCTTGCTGAACAAACCTTAAACATCTGCCTCTTTGATGCTGGACCCAGGACGGTCACAAGGTGTAAAGCATCTAGGAAGGTGGCATTATACAAAAGATGCATCGCTCTGATCAAATTGCATCCTTTAAAATGCATGATTTAAAATGACATGTATCTAATTATATTATAATGTACAACAAATTACTTAATAAATAAGATATAAAATATTAAAAAATAGGTGAGGAGGATAGGACATATTAGCTAAACCCCTCACATCTGAGAAATACAGTAACATAAAAATGTAAAGTCTTTTCAACACACAAAAGTTATAAAAAAGGGAGAGGACAGGAAAGTGAGTGAAATTCCACAACGTAATTGTAAATTGTATAACTGTGAGAGGAAATCAGAAGCTAATACTTCAATTATTCTTTATGACTCTATCTAGACTTAGGAGCAATATTCTTCTTGAAATAGTTTGCATGGACTTTAAAGGCAACATTGCCCAAGGAATACAAGACTTGGTCTGGAAGTTGATTGTGATAATGCTTCAGCCTTTCCCTGCCACATGGCCTTGGCAAGTCACTGCACCTCAGAGCATTTCTGGCTCCAGACCCCTTTTTGTCTGCCATGTACAAAACAAGCTCTTCAGACACACAGTGCTTAAGAGCCATTACGAACACAAGTCCAGAAACCAATCTCAGCTTCTTTTCATAGGTGCTGCAATAATGTTAAATCCAAAAGCAAGTGAAAAAGAAATATTCTTTTTGCCTATTGTTCAGCAGTACTCTGAGGCTTTGCAGTTAAGATTTGAGACTCAAAAAAGCAAACTAGTCTAGCAAAGTCTTCCAGTTATTGATCTTCAACAATTCTAGCTACACACAGTTTATTACAAAAATGAATTATATAAACCCATCAGCTCATATTTATTTTCATGATGATTTTTTTAAAGTGATTGACACTGAAATAACAGAATGAATTTGAAACATTAACCTTCCTAAAGTACTAGTCTCCTGTAGAAAAACCCCAACCTGTATATAGTGTATTACACAAGCATCACAGTGATATATCTTACTATGCAAAAAGATACATACCAGAAAAAGCTAGAAAAAGCTAGACAAAAATGTAACCTGACTATTTTCTCAGACTGAACTCGTAAGCTTTTTGCTAAAAATCAGAAGGCAGACTTAGTGGCAAGCTTCTGAAAACTTGCACAGCTCTGATAAGAAAGGACATCTCTCATAAATATTCATTAAAAATTACCTTTTCTGGATCATGAATTTTTCAAACAGACACTGGTTTGACCTCTGCAAGGAACAAAACCCAGCCCATAGCAGAAAGTCTCCATTTTCTGAAAAAAAAAAAAAAAAAAAAAAAAAAAAAATTGGTTTTTCTGGGTGAGCATCTACTTTGTACACTACAGGAGGCTCTGCATCAATTACCTTTGTAATCCAAGCATCCAAGCATTAATATTAAATTCAAATTACAGTCTTTAAATTCTGAAGTGTTACCTTCTTATTTTCTTGAAAAATTGATTGTGAGGCAAGACAATGATTTGCATTTTAAACAATTTTCTAAACTAGCATCACCATTCCTCACACATCTTTCAGTTCAGTTCAAACAAGACAGTTGTAATTGGTAATCTTAAAACACTTCATTAACATCCCCTGAGCTGGGAAGACTGGAATATGTTTGTAGGTCTTCTCAAGCTGCTTTGTCCTGCTAGCTGCCTGGAAACTGGGGATTCCCTTTGCATTAGTGTTACCACACCGGATAAAATATGTAGCTTATTCAGTGCCATCATCAGCTGGCAAGAGAAGTATAAATGGGTGCTGTGACAGCTGGAACCCACGTGCGCTGTGCTGAAGAAACCCTTGCTGGGTATACTCTCTCCCTAAGGACTGTTTCACAGAGGCATTTCCATCTAACTTTTGCTAATTGCTGGTAAAGGCTTGTGATACCCATTTTAAGCAACCTTAGGTTTTAAACCATCATCATAATGTTGGCAGCTTCAGCTTTTTGCTGATCACACTTACCCTAAGATCTACTTGATGCACAGATGAAAAATACCATCAGCCAATGCAGACAGAAAAAGTAGGCTTTATATCTCAACCCCATACACACAGGAGTGGCTCAGAGAGAAACAGTGAACTACCCCATACAACTGTATTTCAACTTTGCCAGTACAGAAGAGAGAAACACCATGCTTTGTGTGGCCTGCCATATAAGCATCATCATAATTTCTCCTTAGAATCTCATGATTTTAGGGTTACTTGAACACTAAGGATAGAAATGAGAGATTTCCTTGTATTATTTCTCTTAGTTATAGGAATCTGTGTAGGAGATGGGTTAAGCAAAAGATACAGATCATTTTTTTCAGATGCTCTATTCAATTTCTCCTCCCCCCAGCTTCTATGCAGGCAAACCTTATAAATGGAGATCTAAATGTAACAGAACTGTAGCTAACAGGGAAAAAATTAGGAGGCTGGAAACTTAAGATTTTGGCATGCTTTCATAAAATTTGGCTTAGCACACCATTCTCAAACGAGATAATTCATTTAAGCAAAATTGCATGATTTATTGCTTATGATGAACATAAAATCCTTCTAGTGCAGAAACTTAACGGGACATGCTAGCAGGGTTTAAACTGTGCATTCATAGAACTTCAGCAACAAAAAAATTATATGGGAAGAGAATGAATTCTATCTCTGCTAGCACAGTAGGGACAGACATCTGGCTGCACAAGCATACTAAAACCTAGGCACAGTAACAGCTACATTCTAGCAAATGCTTGATAATGTTCAGCATGGAAGGGGAATTTTAGAAACTTTGATCTTTCTTACTTAACTCTTTGTTTTTACACGCATTTCTTTAATTTGTCTATGACAGAAAAAATATGTACACTTTGAATGCTGAAGCAGACTGGTTTGTGTGGTATAGAAGACAGAAATCTGTCAGGGACTTTTATTACATTTTACATTTCAGTGCTTATGTGGAGAGAGAGAGAGAAAAAGGAAGTGAAGCAAACTGGTTGCCAAAGATTCAAGATGTGGCAAATAATATATGCTTCCCCTTTCAAAGGCAAGGTGCATATACACATATAGGCTATTCATTATGAACAACAGAATTGCTATTTGCCTGTTTCAAATGGAATCCAAATGTGCCAAGCACAGCAAGAATACTGAGAGCAAAGAGTGCTTAATATTCTAGCCCAGCTCACTGAAAAAAGCACTGAATTGACAGAGCAGTGTTCTGTAGAGCAACATGATGTGTCTGCTTTAAATGGAGAATAATGGATTTAAGTTTAGTGTAGAACTAAAGGGCTCAATTACTATTCATGAATTCTGAAATGTTCTACTACAGAAACTCCTTTTGCATGAAATGTTCATCAGAGTCAATGTGTGGAACTACAAAAAGTAAACCTTGCCCCCTCGCACAATACGGTACTTACCTAGATTTGTGCATTTACTAAGAGCATTGCTGTGGCATTTATCTAAAACCACCTAGACTACAGAACAAACTATTTAAAATAAATATGCTTCAGAAGATTGTTGTAGGGAAGCTGCTCTACTAGTGCCATTTTCTGTTGCTTTTAGACAACTGCTTTACTGTTTGCCTAGCCTAAGATCGGCCCAATGCTTCAGGAAAATCGTTTTCATAAAGTCTGAAGGTAGCCTTTTGGCCAGAAAAGCGAGAAGGCTAATTTGCAAGCCCTTTGAAGGGTTTCTGTAACACGGCTGCATTTTTGTCAGAAATTGTATTAACCCTGAAATTGCATTAACCCTGAAATTGCAGAAGTTCCAGAAATTGTTTTGTGTCCTTTCTGTAATTATTCAAAAACTTAGTCCTCATTCAGCAGAAAGTCAGAACTAGCACTTGCATCCTGTACAACACAGCATTTCACTTGAAAGAGACTTTATCCCTAAACTCAAAAGCCTCATCAGCTTCTACAGTTTTATTCTGTAAAATTTTTATACAATATGGGTTTTGATCAGTTGCTAAAATGTAAGCAGAGAATTGTCTTCTACCTTGTGTTGTCTATGCAGGCATGTACGATGTCTCATGGTATTACTCTTGAAATTTAAGCGCATGACTGTTCAGATATGGTTGCCCTTTGCAGTTTGCAGTACCCATTTTAATTAGGGCTAATCACAGAGAAAATTTTTACTCAGAATGAGAAAAAGGTAGTGCAACATATCTTTAATATTAGAAGTTATTTGTATATCCCTTCTAATTATGTTCAAGTAATAGTCTCCCTTAAAAATTCATATATCTTGTATTATTTCTTTGTAACTTAGGGCCAAATTAATCATCTATCTGCTTGGAAAACATCTGCCATTCAATATTTATTAGCATATAAAGGATGGTAATTCTTCAAACATTTGTGTTTCCTGCATTATAATTGAGATTAGTACAGGGGTTTGGGGGGTATTTTGGTTTTTGTTTTGTTTTGTTTTGTTTTTCCCCAAAACACTATCTTTTAAATAGTTGAAAGTTTTGTTTGTTTTCTGGGTGTACAGATGACTGTCAGTCCTGAAGGCATCTTCCAGGGGCTTTGTGTTAACAAGCTACTTCTGTTTGCATATTCCATCCCTCAAAGTAGCACATGCATAATTTTATCATCATTGTGTGCCATCTGGAGTATGTTGATTGAACTGCAGTTTTAAAATTAGGTCTAAGGAGTATTTTGGTTGCTTGTATCTGGGAGTATTATATATTTCAAGGCCTCTTTCTCATACAGTGTGTGAAGTTTGGTCAGGACTTTGCCAGCATTTGCATTAGAGTATGAACTTCATTGTGGAAATCTGGCTTTTTTACCCTGTCTGCTGTCCTCTTCCTCCACAGTGAGCTAGAATCCAGTAGAGATGAAAAACAAATCTTATGCCTATCACAGAGATGATGTCCCTAAATTTTCGTGATTGCTTAACCAAGTAGCACAAGCTATGAACAAAAGAGGTTGTGTTTGCTGCTTTACGCTTCCAGATCTGAAGAAGTAAAGGGAAAGTGAAGTAACAAACCACCTACAAAGAAAATGTAGTAAACTGATGACACTCATCCAGGGTCATTTGACAAAGAAACTTGAAAGCTATGCGAGTTCCCTTTTAAGTTTTAAGCCATATTTTGAGGAAGAAGGCCAAGAGCAGGTCTGGAAAGAGAAATAACTACAGGAGCAGAGATGTCTTTACTAATTGAAAGTTCATCTGAAGAAGGAAACTTCACAGGAATAAAGGCTTCCACTGCCAGGGAAATGCCACAGGGAACGAATCCCTGACTCCTTAAGAAGCCACAGCCTAAGGCCAAAGAATAGAAAGAGCAGATGCTCATGATATGCAGTCGTTCTTTAACTGAGATCTGCATTTCCTAGCACTAAAAAGGAGCTCTTTTGTTTTGTTTTGTTCTTTTACATATTAAAAACTATAGGTGTCTTTATTTGGTTCACAACCATATATTCGTAAAAGGTGAAACTGCAATGCATCTGCATTGCTGGCACACTAGACAAGGTTGAGTTGAAGCCTTTGATGGATCTGGGTATCTATGGGAGCTGGATACAAGATCTTGTTTTCCTAATGGGCTCACTCACCCAGGCTGGTGGGAGCCAAGCTTAGAAATCTTGTGAGGGTGTCTTCCTAGCTGAACTTCTGCAAGGCCATGTGGCAAAATGGTTCAACTAAAATTTTAATTTTTAGTGAGGTTAAATTTCAAAATGCATCCATTGCAGTTGATCAGACAAAAGGCAGAAAGTCAGACTGGTTATACTTAGTTACTTCAGTAGCTAAGAAAACATGATTTAGAGAAGGCAGTTTTTGCCATCACAATGTAGAACTGAATAGGGATCACTGTGTTACCTTACTTAAATTCTTTAATGCATCTTGGTTAGACAGTGACAAAGACTAGACTCAGACAATTTATTTTACGCAATCTAATGTCACTGGGACTACAGTTGAGATTACTTTAGGTAGCAAATTTTATCAGGGTTCATCCAATTGAAACAGTATAGATTAACTCTGTTGCCATAGAAACACATGATTTTGGCATAGCAAACACAAGAACAGTACATCTAGCCTGGTATTTCACTTCTAACTAAGGACTATCATCTGATTCTTCAAGGGATGATTAGAATAAAACACATATCATATGCACCTTTCCATAAATCTGAAACTATTAAAACACGGCATTCTTGGAGTTACCTAAAACTGGTGCAAAATTACTTCATACTATTCTATCCACACAGAAAAGCACAAAAATTGCAATCATAAAATGTATGCGAGTAAATTAACTTCCTGTAAGATAAGACTTCTGATCTCTCCTTTTTCCTGACAGCTAGTTGTCCATATTTATTTGGAGAACTTTCAGACATCTTCAAGTACATTTTATAAATACAAGTCAACCTACCTGCAAACAGCATAAAGTTAAATTACATGTTAAATAATGTTAGTAGCTGAACCATTCTTCTCTCATATGTCTTTAAAACTTGAAGTGGTGTTTTTGAGCTTGCTGATTTCCTACAATTTAATTTATTTTACATCATTATTCTAATAGGTATGTCTAAGAAGTTTCCTTTCTTGACCACAAAGTATTATTCCATCTTTCCACATGTAGGCAAGACACACACAGAAACTCACAGATGTTTAAACCAGAAGGAACCATTTTGGGAATGTGGTTTGACATTATGTGCAACAGAAGCAATGCCACTTATTTCAGCCATTCCTGTGTCAAGTTCAGCTCATGGCTGAACTACACTGTATCTTTCAGACAGACACCCACTCTAGATTTACAGGCTCTGTGTCAAAGAGGAGTTATCACATATGTTCTTAATCTGTTCCAGTGGTTAATCACTATAACTGTAAACATTTTGAGTCTTACTATTAGTTTCAACTTAGCTGCCTAGTTTTCAGCCACTGCAAGTTTTTATGTCTTCAACTACTAAATCTCAGAGATGCATAACATTGGGCATCTTCTTCACAGGTTACTGACTCAGAACAACTTTTTATTACCATTTTTTCCAAATAAATAAACATACTTAGCATGTTACTAAGTATATGCATAAAGATTAAGCTAGTTTAGTTTTTCACTCTCCAGATTGTCATTTTAGATTGCAAGCAAAATTTGTACATATACACATTAGAAAGAATGAGATACTGGTAACAGTAACTCAGTGGAACTGGTTTCTACATTTTATCTCTGGAACATATTCACATTAAGGAGACAGTCATTCTAATGAGAAATGTAACTTGGAAACTGCAAAATATTAAGACAATTTTCACTGAACTAAATGTACTCTTTCACCTTATATTAGATGTCGCTTTCTTTTCCCCTTGGGCAAACCACACCAGTATTAAACACAGATGGAAGCTCACAAGTGATCAGAATCCCACCATCTCTATTTTTCTGTGCAGTCTGTTATTACTGTTCTTATACAGCAGCTCTGGTTAGAAAGCTCACGTATATTAATTATACTGTATTTCTCATTGCAAGTACAGAAAACTTTAGGCAGAGAAAATGTTTTAAAATGTACTATACTTTTTAAGCAAGATGACTCATGTATGTAACTAAACACATCAGTTCCACCTGAAGTCAGTGATTCTTATTAAGCATGTGTTCTGTTTAGTTCTATTGGTATTTGGGGTCTGGAACAAATGATAACTGCTCAGTGAAAAATATATCAAAGACCTTTAAGATGTATTCTGCTTTAGTAGGAGACTGGAAATGTACATTTTTTTAGGAGGGCAGATACATGGCTTTTTGATAGGATAAGATCTCTTTATTCTAATGAATAATTATTATTATCTTGAACATTTTTTTCTTAATATTGTAGGCTCCCTATAAAGTCTTTTTCTTTCATGCCCCCCAAATATTTCCACAATAAGTAGTATTGTGGTGGGCTGACCTTGGCCAAGTGCCAGATGCCCACTCAGCTGCTCTCTCATTCACTCTCAACAGGACAGAAGGAGAAAGTAAGACAGAAAAGCTCATGGGACAAGACAGACAGGGAGATCACTTACCAGTTTCCATCATGGGCAAAACAGACTTGACTTGGGGAAAATTAATTTAATTTACTCCCAATTAAAAAAGATTTGGGTAATGAGAAATAAAGACAAAAAATTAAAATAACACCTTCCCACCCTTGCCCAGGCTGAAGTTCACTGCTTCATTCCCCATTCCTCTACTTCCCCCAACCCGAGCAGAGCAGGGGATGGGGAATGGAGGCTGTGGTCAGTCCACAAGAGCTCCTCTCTACCGTTCCTTCTCCCTCACACTTTTTCCCTGCTTCAGCACGTGAGTGCCTAATGACAGGTGGCAGAGCCTTGATGTTTTTTCTCTGTTGGTTTTAAACATAGTTTCTAGTGAAAATCTGCATATAAAGACATATTTTTAAGACTGTTCTCTTCCTCATTCTGCTTTCTACTCATGAGCAGGGTGACTACTTCACATCTGCTTGGGATCAGAGAATGAAAGAGGATGGATGGAAGGAGGCTGAGGGTTGATAAGACTGGGGACATTAGAGACCAGGTTCCATAACACTCTTGTCACCAATTCACGGTTTTGCTATGAGTTTATCCTGTGGTATATGCATTATGGTTAAGCTGTAACATATATGTATTGTGAAACTTCAGTTTTGACTACAGGATCAGAATGTCTTTTCGTTTTTAAAGATTACCAGCCTGTAGGAAGAAGCTTAAAACTGTTCAGTTGTTTTCTAATAATTAAAAAAAAAAGGTAAGAAAACCCACAGATTTAATTCATTTTTTAAATTTTATGATGAATTTATTTTACGATTAAAATTATGATTTTACAATTTGGCAATGGTTTTTGAAGTTCCGCATGTGCTATCCAAGAATTCTTCTTCCTGTCTGAAATCAGTGGGTAGACTACCCTCTCACATACACTTTTAAATGTCTGAAACTTATTCCTTCACATCAGTAGAATTAGTCATGTACACAAAGAAATTTAGATCTGTATAAGGCAACATTTTCTTACTTGGTGTCACTCCATTTTAAGTCAAAGGGCATTTTTCCCTCGATCAAATATGAGAATGCTTGTGTCACTGCTTTATTTCCATTCAGTTATTAGAAATGGCACTTAGAGCTATATATTCTGTCAATTCTAGGCACTTGAACTCAACTACTTTTGCTTTTAAGAATATTCATGTTGGTGTTCAGGAGATTGTAACTTGTATTTATACACAATACCCACTTCTAAAAAGTAAACCTCAATAAATTTCCACAGTAGAAAATGTCCCATTTAGTACCTTTTTTTTTTTCACTTTTCTTTCTCCAGATAAAATGTGGTACTGGTAGTTTGTAAGTTGACCAAAAGGTGAACACTTCTTTTCATACCTTCCTTTCTGTGAAACATCATCCATGCTAGATAGCAGTAAAAGCTGCTGTTCAAGAAGAAAGGCATGAATTGTACTAGTGATGAACAAACCCCAAAGGGTAAGCTTGCTTTGGATGGCTTCCAGAAGTTTGGATCTTGACACAAAATATTTAAGCACTTCAATTTTACTGTGGCATTCTAGAAATTTCAGACACAGTTGTTCTCATCAGATACTTAATATTGCCTGTTCTAAGTCAAACTGAGTATGCCACCAGAACAGCAACACTATTTCTTCAGTTCTTGCTTCTTAACATGGCCAGGGGTCCTATTTGTGTACTTTTGCCAACCAGCAGGAGCTCAGCCTTGTTCCGATTTGGTTTCAACTAGCTGTTCTTCATCTGCTAACAGAGATGAGGCAGTGCCTGGGTTAGGTTGGCAACAATAATATTTTCCTACACTGCAAAGGATAAGCGGAGAAAATTACATCTGCACATTGCTGATGTCAAAGTTCAGAATATCTCACCAGCTCCTACAGATCTATTAAATGCTGCTAAGAACAGAACAGAAAAATAATCCTTACAGAGCTTTGAAAATGGAAGTACTCATAGTTTTGTTTGTTTTAATTGTACCTGTTAGGCAAAGGAAAATAGACTGGTTTAGTGACGGTCTCTCTGTCTTGCAGTCTCCATCAGATAGGACATTATGTCACTGCGGGCAATGGCAAAAGCAAGGGACAGGTCCAAGCTGATTTGAATGGAGACCTGCCCTCCATTTATTAGCAGCAAGCAACCAACCCTAAGTACTACTAAACCTGATGCAAATCCATGACTTCCAGCTTGTGTCAAGTCCCGGATGTTGGCTTCATCTGAGATGCTGTAAGCAGTTGCTCTTTTGCTTCTCAGTGAAGTGGACCATTTGATCCTGGATCGGAGTCAGACATAGGAGGTGAAATCTCTGCACTTCATAGGAATTAAAATGTCATTGTGATGTGCAATATTGGCATTATCATCTCCAATTGCTTTGATGCTGGGAGACTTGAGACTCCAAGATGCGTATCATGAATTCTTCAGCTAAGCAACTGACCTCTGCTGAGTCAGGCAGTGGCCAACCCATTCCTAGAAGCACTCTTTAGAGCATCCTACTGTTCAGTTGGTTTGAATGAGATCAAAGAATTGTGACAGGTAATGTGTCTGCACCATGTGGATTAAGATACCCTTCTAAACACGAAAGAAGAGAATTCATGGCAGCATTCTTCAAAGATCTGGGCTAGAGGCACAATGTCATAGGACACTGAAACAGTTTCATATCTCATCATGACTCCTCTTAATCTCTCCCTTCATAAAGACTACAGGCATAATTTTTCCTTTCCTCACAGTTATAACACCTGCAACAATTTGTCATCCTAATGACAATATCCTTCTACGTTTCTGCAATATAGTGCCCAAAACACATAATTGCTTTAGAGGTGTTTTCACGATTATTTTTTTTATTTTCAGGGGAGAGAGAAAAAAATAAATCTTTATTTTCTTCTACATGTTTAGACCAGAACAGTTTCACTTTTTTCTCATTTTTTTCTCAAATTTTCTGGACTTTTTTTAACCATTGCCTTTTTAAATCAGACACACTCAAAATACAAAAAAAAAATAGACTTAAGTTTGATCAATTTCAGATTTAAAAATAACCTGATGCTAGACAAATTTTAGAGCAGACCTGTCAGAATGTTACGCATGCATGTTTCTTTAGATCGTATACGTTCTGCCTTCACATGCGTTTACCTATCTCACAATTGCGTGCCATCTAGATATGCTGCATCCTTCAATTCAGCAAGGCATCTTTTAAACTAGATTGAACTAAATTCTTCATGACCATTCATTTGCTATTACCTTCAAGCATGCTACCCACTGGCATGACACTTTTTAAATCTTGGAAGCTAACCCAGCTAATATATATTTGAGAATTTGACAAAAAAATACCATAGCTATTGTATTCTAATGACAGGACAAAACTAATTACTTTGACACAGAAAAGTC
Source organism: Harpia harpyja (assembly GCF_026419915.1). NCBI lineage: Eukaryota > Metazoa > Chordata > Aves > Accipitriformes > Accipitridae > Harpia > Harpia harpyja. Next base: position 33,221,932 of record NC_068947.1, read on the forward strand.
TTTCACCAAAAGGTAAGAAAGGACTGCTTAAAAACCAAACAAGCAAAGCAGACACCTACAAAGTGGATCGTATCACCACTTAACCATTGGAACTGTGAGAAGTTAAATGATTTATACTTACAAAATATTATGTCCTTGTAGACAGCTCAGTAGTTTGCAACAGGCATTCCTCTAGTTTGTTTTTCACTCCGCTTTGAACAGAAAAGGTCTGTTAAGCATTAGCAAAACCAATTCATTTCTTCTAAGGGTTTCTACTGTTTTATTCCTCATTCTCCACTGCAGCAGTGGGTCCCCAGTGGACCTGCACAGGTGGGCATCTCTCAGCCTGACGGCTTCTTAAATCAGTCCTCACTGGCAAAGGGACAACTGACAAGAAAAACACAGTAATAGTAGGAAGCCTACTACGCTAGGAGTTGGAACACAACCTACTAGCAAGGGTTGGAACAGGTGACCTCCAGATTTCCCTTCCAACCTGAATCTTGCTGCCTTTCTTGGAATGATGTTTTCCAGCAGAGCACCTCCACCAGTCAGGGGCAGATGCAGCTGCAACCATCCAGGCACCTCCGAACACAATCAGTTCCAGAAAGCGTCCAGGCTCTGTCTAAATACGAAGATGTCCCTAATGCTGCTGCTGGTAGTAGCACTTAAAAGAATGAAGAGGGATTTTTGAAGGGGCATTCTGCCTCATTCTACTGTTCCTGTTAGGCTCAGGACATGTTATCACCAAAACTGCCGCAGTCAACTTCAGTAGGCTTAAAAGAGATTTATAATTTGTTAAAGGTATCCCATTTTGCCACTGATTTTCTCACTACTCACTCACACATTTGACCACCGCAGTCTGTGAGTCTAAGTATTTAAAGGCTTATGTAAATATGTTTGCTTTTTAATAGCCATGTAGGTATATGACTGTCAGCTTCATGCTCTCTTGCTGTCACTTACCATAGTTACAGAAAGTGCGATGTGTAAATTTTGTAAGAAACCTTTATACACAGGAATAAATCCCTTTCTCTCCTCACTGTTTCCCAACCCCTTCTCCATATACAGTGAATTGGAGATACTCAAAAGCTGTCTGAACATGGTCCTGGGCAGCTGGCTGTAGGTGGCCCTGCCTGAGCAGGGTGGGGTGGACCTGATGACCTCCGGAGGTCCCGTCCAGCCTCAATCAGTCTGTGATTCTGTGAATTTGGAGCCATGACACTTTACATCTGGTGAGGACTTGTGCCATAGGACTTTCAGACTGTGTTGAGATATGCTGGTTTCCACCCCCCTGAAAGGTGAAAACACTGAACAAACGAGTTGTCGTGGTTTAACCCCAGCCAGCAACTAAACACCACGCAGCCGCTCACTCACTCCCCCCCACCCAGTGGGATGGGGGAGAAAATCAGGAAAAAAAAAGCAAACCCCGTGGGTTGAGATAAGAACGGTTTAATAGAACAGAAAAAAGAAGAAACTAATAATGATAATGATAACACTAATAAAATGACAACAGAAATAATGAAAGGATTGGAATGTACAAATGATGCGCAGTGCAATTGCTCACCACCCGCCGACCGACACCCCGCCAGTCCCCGAGCGGCCAATCCCTGCCCCCACTTCCCCGTTCCTATACTAGATGGGACGTCACATGGTATAGAATACACCGTTGGCCAGTTTGGGTCAGCTGCCCTGGCTGTGTCCTGTGCCAACTTCTTGTGCCCCTCCAGCTTTCTCACTGGCTGGGCATGAGAAGCTGAAAAATCCTTGACATTAGTCTAAACACTACTGAGCAACAAGTGAAAACATCAGTGTTATCAACATTCTTCACATACTGAACTCAAAACACAGCACTGTAACAGCTACTAGGAAGACAGTTAACTGTATCCCAGCTGAAACCAGGACACGAGTTTAGCAATATAATTAGACACCTCCTGTAAGTTTGAACACCCAGGAACATAAAGTACTGCAGTCTAAATACCTGTAAACTCATAGAGAGAGCTAAAACGCTGTTACTTAAGTCAACATGCAGAAAACATAGTGCATTTCCCAGCAGGAGAAATTGCTTATAAAGACTTATATTTGTTAAAATTGCTTCAAGCATTCTCTGAGAATCATAAAAAAGCATAGAAGTGACATTTCACTGGATTCTGTCCATATAACTCTGTATTGATCCTGGTTAATCTTTAGATGTTACCCTTCTTTCGAGGTCACAAACTTAACAGTGATATCTACGTTGCTTATATGGTAGTAAAGTATTAGAATCCATGTAACTTCACTGGGGTTTTTAAAGAATATTGCACTTTGCCATGGCATGAGCCAATTACCATACTTGACAGACTATTTTGGAAATGTTTGGGTTGATTTTTCATTTCAGTCTGGAACGTGAATACAGCCGATTTATGTACACAAGAATTACTGCAAAAGAAAATTCTGACATTTTTTTCAAAGCTTCTTCCTTCTGGAAGGAAACATTTTGTGTGACAATTCTATCATTTCATTTTACAAGAAACATCTGGAGAAATTATTTTTAATCTATGTGAAATCATATAGCTAGTGTTGTGAAGATAAAAAAAAACCCCTATAGTTCTTTATTTCCAAAGAAACCACCTTTGTCACTGATGTGCTTCACGGCACAACTGACAAAACTCAGGAAAAAGAGACATAATGGCAGATATTCTCAGTCCGTTTAAAAACAAACACACACATCCAACCTTGTATGAAAGCACTTTTGCCCTTGCAACACCTCATTTTAGACAATAATACTTGTACATTTTCTTCACATTAAAGAAAAAAGAAAACATGCTTAGTAAATTTAAACACTTAAGTCTCAATTTGATCTCCTTCATGTGTCCTTCCCCTATGCAATATTTATTTTCAGTCTTTGCTGTTGTCCTGGTTTCAGCTGGGATAGAGTTAATTGTCTTCCTAGTAGCTGGTACAGTGCTATGTTTTGGGTTCAGGATGAGAAGAATGTTGATAACACACTGATGTTTCCACTTGCTGCTAAGTAATGTTTAGACTAAGTCAAGGATTTTTCAGCTTCTCATGCCCAGCCAGCAAGAAGCCTGGAGGGACACAAGAAGTTGGGAGGGGATACAGCCAGGACAGCTGACCCAAACTGGCCCAAAGGGTATTCCATACCATGTGACATCATGCCCAGCATATAAACTGGGGTGAGTTGGCCAGGGTGGGGCAGATCGTTGTTTGGGAACCAACTGGGCATCAGTAAGCGAGTGGTGAGCAATTGCATTGTGCGTCACTTGTTTTGTATATTCCAATTCTTTTATTACTATTATTGTAATTTCATTATTGTTATTATTACCATCATCATTATTATTTTCTTCCTTTCTGTCCTATTAAAATGTCTTTATCTCAACCCACAAGTTTTACTTTTTTCCAATTCTCTTCCCCATCCCACTGGGGGGGGGCGCGGGGAGCAGCTGTGTGGTGCTTAGTTGCCAGCTGGGGTCAAACTATGACAGATATGCAGCTCTGACTTACCTGTTGAGGTAGGCAAAAAAGGATTCACAAAAATATTTGTGGCTTCTCATGCTGGTCCTTCAGTAGTCCTAGTATAAAATGCATTAGTTCTCCATGACAAACTCCATCTCTGTTATTTTAAACAGCATCCCGAAATCTTCACCAGGAACTAGAGGGGGAAGAAGCACCCAAGGAAGGTTATATTTTAGAATGAGAATACACTCAAGCTGAGAGTCCAAGCGCTTTTGGACCTCTTCCCACAATGACATCTTCTCAATGGAGGAATCAAAATAAATTTTTTTAGGCTAAGATGAGGACGATTCCATAGAAACTATTCTAACAATGTGATTGTGGCTTTCTATTCTCTTGGTTTCCTACAGCAGTATCCCAAATGAACTATTATTGAATGACAAAAATGTAATTAAAGTCCAGAAGACTTGTGTGCTTTATCTGAAATCTTGATGGAAATATAAATTTAAGGACATTTTGCAGGTTCTCTCTTTTATTTCACACAGTATTTCTCTCAAAGGGTGCTTGTTACAGCAGTGCTTCCCGTTCTGGCCCCACATCCCTGAGCAACTCATCAGTGGTCCTTCAGGGATCAATAGAAGACTTTTACTTAACTGTGAAACTGAGCCACCGTTTACAAAGAGGGGTCCTTGCAGGACAGTGGAGGTTGTTTCCAGGGAGTTTTAAAGTGGAAAGAAGGAAATCAATATGTAGTTTTAAAAATAACTCTGTTCAGAGAAGAGAGGAAACAGTCATATAATGGGACATTTTATAATTGTTTACTGTGTGTGTTACAGTATCAGGCAGCAAGCATAGGGTTTTCTATGCCACGCATTAAGCAGAAGGCATTTTCCCAATGGAAAATATGCCAACAACTGATATATTAATTTTTAGCATGTTTCAGAAACAGCAATAATTTTAAAGAAAGAAAGAAGTATTTAAGAAAAATTGGAAAGAAATGCTAAAAGGCATGTAATTATCAGCTCCAGTTTCAAACATTGCTCCTTCTAATGAGTTATCTCATTTTAACAGCAGAGGACAGCCTCACAAGTTTACATTAAGTGGTTTGTATTTACCTTAACTGGTTTGTAGAGTCACATTGTAACCAGCCATTCAGCCTGGAGGCAGGTATCTCCTACAGTGGGGGAACAGCAGCAGTTAGCACCAGGTTTCCATAGATTGATCAGCTGTCACCTGGTTGTGTGAATTTTGAAAAGTACTTAATGCTTCACAGCTCTCATTTTGGAAAATCAAGTAATCTCTGTTTCCAATTCCCTATCCTCCTGAAATCTAAAAATCCATTGCTAGATGCCCAATCAGCCCCCAAATTCTTTTGAGAATCTGCCCAGAGTATTGCTCAGGTTACAGTAGTATACCTGAAACCTGTTACACAGACATGAATAGGCAGAGCCTTTATTAAAAAACTGATTTATTTTTGAGATCTTGGCATAGGTTAGTGCTGGCAGGGAAAAGAGGATCAAATATCTTAAACCAGATGGTCAGTGGGAGCTTCTGTTACAAAGATCCTTGCAATGACATCTTCAGCTAGGTTGGGTGAGACCCACTGAACTGCTGCTCTGCTTGGCTCCGATAATCCAGCTGGCCCATGGTCTTAATGTAACCACTCTGGCACATGCATAATCCATTGCAAATGGCTACTTTAAACTGCATTAAAAACACCTCCCAAGTATATTCCATAAAAAAGACTGTCCTCCGTGACCTTTTCTGCCTCTGCAGGAACAGTTTCTATTGACTATCTGGAAGTGTCTTTTCTCTGTACAATTTCATCAATTTTGCAGCTGGAACCCCCTGGGGGAGTGTCTGGAAGGAAGGTACAGATTCTCCACTACAGATGTTGATCACCACATTCAAGGACACAAATTGGTCCATGCACAGCATATCCAAAGAAATTTTTTATTTGTTTGGATTTTTTTTCAGAAATCTTTATTAAATTTATGTAATTAAAAAATTTATCAAAACATCATCAGAATACAGCTGATAAAAAGCACCTGTATCTGAGAAACCAAAATATTTCTGCAGTACAGACTGCACCACAAAATGCAGCAGTTACCCACAGAGCACAAGAGAAACTTTCTCCCATTGCCAATTTCATTTTATACTACCTTCTATTTTTTTCACCCTTTAAAAACTTTTAGCCTCTTTGTCATTGAAGAAGAACACAATGTCCTCAAAATAAAAGCCCTGCAAAATAGCATCAATGTTAATATTTAACAAAAACCACACATTCCTAGTTGTAGGGTTTTTCTCTTTTCTTCTTTGCTTTAACAATCAGTAAAATGTTAGTTTAAAAAAACAACCACCAAACCAACTGAAACAAACACAAATCAGGGAAGAATGGGAGAAAAAAAAATTGCTTTAATATAAACAAACAAAAAAATCCTGAGTAAAAATTTCTAAAATACCAAAGTGTCTTAGAAGCTTCATTCGATTTTCAAAAGACACAAAGTAGTAGTAGTAACCTAGGACTTCCAGTGAATTTAAGGAAGCACATTTAGACAGACATGTACAAACTCCTCTACTGACGCCCCGCACTAACTAGCTGCAGATCACCTCATTCTAGAAGTTACACACCTGCATTAATATTTTGTTTAGGGAGAGCTAAGGTACCATGATAGAGCAATTGGATGGTTTCTAGTTTGGACATTGCTTGCATTCAGCCACAGGAGATGAAGATCGCCTGCACAAGAGCAGACACACTTCATGCATTTTGGGAACAGTCATGCCTAAGGCTGAAGTCAGTAGGCTTCAAGCCTCTAAACTGGGATGTGTTTCCATAAGCGGTTTATGCTAATCCAGGTCCATGCTGCTGGTGAAAGGGACGGTTCAAAGCTTTCCCCTGGGTATGTTCCTGCCCTTTCCACTTTGGTCAGCGCTACTTGTGTGCAGCCATGTGGTGGGCTGGACCAAACAAAAATACCCACCTATGGATCCCACACTGCTTAAACCAATGATCTAGTGGGCTTTGGGACACAACTATGAAAGAGGCATAAATATGCTGCTTTTTTTTTTTTTTTTTTTTTAACAGAACACCACGTCTATGTTTCAGATACCAGAACATGAGAAAGGAAATAGACAGGAAAGGTTTTCCTTTACCTTGGCAATCAAACTATGCAGTTGCAGAACAAATCCATACTTTCAACTACTATGAAAACCACCAGCATATCATGGTTAACCTGGTTGTACAGCTAATTGGCTTTAAGAGACTGGGAAGGCTAGTTTGAGAGGGCTGCTGCTGTCACTGATGGATTTTAGCAGTCTGACAGAGACAAGCTTCTGCACCGTTTGCAACTTGTCACCTGTGTGTTAAGCATTGCAATAATTGCCTGTTTTGCCTGTTCTAAATTTGTATATATTGTTAAAAGAGTGACTGAGTCATGTGGACCTCTCTGGTGGAAAGAAACCACAGAGCCTCCTACAAGTGCTGGAAGAAGGGAGCAAGTACAGGGAGAAGAAGAATGATGTTGACATTTAGAAAATGCTGGGAGAACGGGGTGCAAAAAGCCTACTGTTAGAAAGAACTTCTTGGTCTCCCAGATGGAGCTGTGTAGGGTTTGTTACAATTCAAAGTCAGCTAAAATCCAGCCTGGATACACAAACCTTTCTGCAAGTACACTGAGGTTGGGGAAAAAGTTGGTTATAAAGCCTTTACTCTCCTTTTCTGCCTAACCTAACTTGTCTGGCTTTCTCTCTTTAAAAAGTTAAACCAACTAGTTTATAGTCTAAAACCCCATGAATTCTCTTTAATGTAAAAATCTTTTGATCTTCCTTGGGAAGCTTACTGTCAGAAAAAAAAAGGTCTAGACAGTTCTGCCTGCTGGTTTGGGGCCTCATCATAGTTATCTCCTTCCTGTATTACCAGGCACCTACCAGTTGTAAGTGGTGACCCTCTGTCCCTACAGACCCTGTCAGGGTACATCTGGTATAAGGAAGGAGCAGAAGAACAAATCTAAAAACAGAACAAAAGAGAAAGATGAAGAGTGAAGGGAATATGGATCTATGCAATCTAGGAAGCACAGCAGACAACTGGACAAAATTAACATAAGAGCTTTGTCTCCTTATGAAGTCAGGTGGAGATACACTAAAGAAAACTGTCTTTTCTTAACATAGCCTTTCAGATACTCAGAGCTGTTTACCAGTTTATAGATAAATTAGTCGAAAACAATTATCAGTCTAGCCTATAAAATTTGAAAATATTGCTCTCTGAGAAAGAGTTATTTTGGAAAGTGAAGAATTTAATCTGAGAACACCAGGAGAGGAAGAAACTTGAGGAAGAATTTCGTGAAGCCCTTTCAACAAACCTGAAATCCAGTCCAAGTCCTGTTGAATTAGAGAGGTTATGAAATCATAACCTGAGGTCAAACAGTAACGGCATTACAAATCAAGATCTGAGAAAAAGAGTGCTAGGAGATCTTAACTAAGATTAATGAAATTATTAAACAATTAATTAATTAATAAAGGAAGGCAGTATCATAAAGAATAGAATGAAAACAGATGGACAGAAACTGATGGCCCTGGTTAGTAAACATCAGGGCTTATGGAACAGGAAAAAGGAAAACAGAGTTGAAGGCTAAAAAGAGGTGTCTGCAAAATAGTACTGGAATGAGTTGATATATGAGTTGATGAAAGGTTACTCAAATTCTTGATGAGGAAATAAACCCTGAGCAGCACTCTATGCTTGGACGGGGTTGTTATACTTGAAATGAAAACATTTTGCAGAAGCCTGCAGTCAAAGATTTGAAACTACCTAAAGAGAAACAAAATATGTATCGTATGCACAGTCAACAAAGAACAAAATTTGTTTATGGGAACTGTTCAAGAGAAAGCCACATTCAGAAGCTGTGTTTACCTCCTTGAATATGAAAAAGCTTTATGACTTACAATTTAGACACTGATACATAAGTTAATATGATCTCCTGTATTTCATTAAAAGGTTTTGATAGAAAAAGAGTCATACTGAACATGGAGAGATAAAACTCAGATCGTGCAGTGGGGAAAACACTCTTACTGTGAGTGAACACGAGCTAGTTGCAAAACAAAATCTTTAAAAAGTGGTTTGCATTGTTTCAGGAAATAGTATCTCTCCTTGGATTGAAAACATGGCAGACTCTACAGCTCATTGAAAGAAATGCTTTGGAAGAAAAGGGGCAGGCAATGAAGATTTTAAAAGTAACTAAAAAGAATGCAAAACTACAGAAAGGCACAGAAATAGTTACCAAACAGGCAAAGGACAGGAAGATTAAAAAAAATAATAGTCGCAATAAAAAAGAGTAGCAAAGACAAGAGCAGAAAGCGATGCTGTGTGTGAATACACTCAAAGGCAATTTAGATCAATGGTCATAAGAGTCCCTTATGTGTTCAATCTTCTCTTATGAGACAGTGAGTAGGTTCAGGTTCAATGTTATTCTCCTTGTTACCCAGAAGATGAAGTATTTCAAAATACAAGTCTCTAGCATGTGAGATCACGCAAAACATCAAAGTATATTGGAGTTGGCGCCTTGGCTGGGGTAAGAACAGGCAGTGGACTACAACTGGTATTTTTAAATTCAAGCTTCATCTACATAAACTCTACAAGCCTGTATGAACTAGTATCAGTGTGGCAAGGCTCAGACTTTTGTTTGGCACCATAAAATTGGCATCCTCAAAATGAGAACACTGAATAACTTCTCAATATTGAATAATTAATTATTCAATAGAAGGCTTAAAGGGAGACTGCCTGATTATATAAGAGCTTATATTGTATTTTTAGAAAGAGCAGGGAAAAAGTACTATTGATATCTGGCCACCTGATCTAGCTTTTGCAGACACGAGAGACTGCATGTGATACTATTCAGAACAACTGAAGCTGAAATGGCAGGAAAGACTAAATTTTTTTATGCTGCTCCTGACTTCTGCACAGTGAAGAGAAACCACTTTCAGATTCTTCCAGAAATGAAGATGGAAAAAGAAATGGACATTCAGAATTTAAGATCTGACACAGAGCAGGCAGGGGAGGAGATGCTGCAGGAAACAGCCAGGAGAGCGCTAAACCCCCTGAGGTACCTCGGGTGCTGCAAGACAGGGAGAGCTCACAGGCTGCCTGTGACGCCTTGACATGAGGCTCAGAGTGCCAGTGTCGGCTTGCTTTTCTCTTCTGTTTGCCGCCTTGAGACACGGTCTCCCACGTGCCTAACCCCACCTGCCGAAGGTCAGGCAGTCCCGCTCTGCCTCCCTCCAGCTCCCGCTTCTGACTGCTCCCCTGCTTTGCCTCATGTGCAGAAACAGGGTTTTCTCCAGGGAGGCAGGTCAGCACAGTAATCTGGCAGAAAACATGTCGCTTTAGCGGGTTTGCTTTCCACCGTGCCAATGAGCCAGCTGAGCAATCCCAGGCTTGCAGAGCCTCCCTTACAACTTAGTTAACCTAATTCATTCATTAAAGACCCACCTTATTAGTTCTGACAAAAGGTACCCTGAGAAGATTCAACGATGTACAACAGTGCATTTTAGCACAGTCTTCGTACGCTGGCATATGCCCTATCAGTTTTGTACTCAGACTACATCACTGGAATAACTATAGCAAGATCTGTATCTAGAGTGGGGAAAAAAGACATAGTCTCCTGCCAAGAAGGGAGTGGGGGGGGTGGGAGAGGGAGAAAGAAATTTAAAAAAACCCAAACTACCAGGAATCACAAATCTGTTGCCTAAAATGTCAAGCACTCATTCCAACAGCTGAGATTTTTTTAAAGGGTTCTGCACTGGCCTAACTTTTTTCCTCATTAAAATCTCACATTGGGATATTTCATGGATAAAACTTACCCTTGCACAAGAAAATGTGAGCTGTAATAGATAAGTGGCATATTTATTTTGGAGAAGTTGAGAATAAGCATACCAATTCACTGCTTATTAGAAATTGGTTTATCCAAGGCCTGGTCACCTAAGCAACTTAATTATGCTATGCATGCAATCTCCTTCCACTGAATGCTCAATATTGATCATTTTATGTGACTGCTATATACAGAGACATAGACGACGTCTGGTGTCTGAATGCGTGCCATGTCTTTCTAAGATAGATGAGGTTTACTATTATTCTATGCAGAGAGTAAAAAAATTTGTAACTCAAACTCTCTGATTTACCATTGTGATCTTGTATACTTTCTTCCCAATGGCTATGTACAGAATATAATTACAACCCATCTTTTTTTTTTTTTTTTTTTCCTGCTAGGAAAAATGCAATTTGGCTGAAGCTAAATGTTTTGTGAAAATTAATCAATTTCAATTAAACATTTGCTAGGATGAATTCTTACATGCAGAAGCCTTGGACAGAGAGCTAGGAAAGGACAGGTGTCCTGGTTTCAGCTGGGATAGAGTTAATTGTCTTCCTAGTAGCTGGTACAGTGCTATGTTTTGAGTTCAGTATGCGAAGAATGTTGATAACACTGATGTTTTCAGTTGTTGCTAAGTAGTGTTTAGTCTAAAGTCAAGGATTTTTCAGCTTCTCATGCCCAGCCAGCGAGAAAGCTGGAGAGGCACAAGAAGTTGGCACAGGACACAGCCAGGGCACCTGACCCAAACTGGCCAGTGGGGTATTCCATACCATGTGACGTCCCATCTAGTATAGGAACTGGAGGGAGTGGGGGCTGGGGATGGCCGCTCGGGGACTAGCTGGGTGTCAGTCGGCGGGTGGTGAGCAATTGCACTGCGCATCATTTGTACATTCCAATCCTTTTATTATTGCTGGTGTAATTTTATTAGTGTTATCATCATCATTATTAGTTTCTTCTTTTCTGTTCTATTAAACCGTTCTCATCTCAACCCACGAGTTTTACTTCGTTTCCTGATTTTCTCCCCCATCCCACTGGGGGGGGGGGGGGAAGTGAGCGGCTGCGTGGTGCTTAGCTGCTGGCTGGGGTTAAACCACGACAACAGGTTGCGGAAAGAATCTCTCAGATCCAAAATAACAACTGCTTGAATCAGAATGGGCAAAGATTAATAAAACCTCTCTGCTCCAAAAGAGGCAAAGCAAAAAATCTGGTTCAGCCATTCTCACTCCGTGCATTAAATACTCAGTAGTAGACAGTCTGAAGTCTTTCTTCATAGAATCATAGAATCATAGAATCATTTCGGTTGGAAAAGACCTTCAAGATCATCAAGTCCAACCATTAACCATGCCCCCTAAACCATGCCCTGGAGTACCCTGTCCACTCGCTTTTTGAATACCTCCAGGGATGGTGACTCAACCACTTCCCTGGGCAGCCCATTCCAATGTTTGACAACCCTCTCAGTAAAAAAATTTTTCCTAATATCTAACCTAAATCTCCCTTGCCTCAACTTGAGGCCATTTCCTCTTGTCCTATCTCCAGACACCTGACAGAAGAGACCAACACCCACCTCACTACAACCCCCTTTCAGGTAGTTGTAGAGAGCGATAAGGTCTCCCCTCAGCCTCCTCTTTTCTAGACTGAACAACCCCAGATCCCTCAGCTGCTCCTCATAAGACTTGTGCTCCAGGCCCCTCACCAACTTGGTTGCCCTTCTCTGGACACGCTCCAGCACCTCAATGTCTTTCCTGTAGTGAGGGGCCCAAAACTGAACACAGTACTCGAGGTGCGGCCTCACCAGTGCCGAGTACAGGGGAACAATCACCTCCCTGCTCCTGCTGGCCACACTGTTCCTGATACAGGCCAGGATGCGATTGGCCTTCTTGGCCACCTGGGCACACTGCTGGCTCATATTCAGCCGGCTGTCAACCAGCACCCCCAGGTCTTTCTCTGCCGGGCAGCTTTCCAGCCACTCTTCCCCAAGCCTGTAGTGCTGCATGGGGTTGCCGTGACCGAAGTGCAGGACCTGGCACTTGGCCGTGTTAAACTTCATACAATTGGCCTCAGCCCATCGATCCAGCCTGTCCAGATCTCTTTGTAGAGCCTCCCTACCCTCAAGCAGATCGACCCTGCCTCCCAACTTGGTGTCGTCTGCAAACTTGCTGAGGGTGCACTCAATCCCCTCATCCAAATCATCAATAAAGATATTAAACAGAATAGGGCCCAACACCGAGCCCTGGGGAACACCACTCGTGACCCGCCGCCAGCTGGATTTCACCCCATTCACCACGACCCTCTGGGCTCGTCCATCCAGCCAGTTTTTCACCAGTGAAGAGTGCACTTATCCAGGCCACAAGATGCCAGCTTCTCCAGGAGTATGCCATGAGAGACAGTATCAAAGGCCTTGCTGAAGTCTAGGAAAATAACATCGACAGCCTTTCCCTCATCCACTAGGTGGGTCACCTGGTCATAGAAGGAGATCAGGTTGGTCAAGCAGGACCTGCCTTTCGTAAACCCATGCTGACTGGGCCTGATCCCCCTCTTATCCTGGAGCTGCCGTGTGAGTGCTCTCAAGACAAACCATTCCATAATCTTTCCCGGTACCGAGGTCAGGCTGACAGGCCTGTAGTTCCCCGGATCCTCCCTCTGACCCTTCTTATAAATGGGAGTCACACTGGCAAGCCTCCAGTCCTCTGGGACCTCCCCTGTTGACCAGGAACGCTGATAGATGATGGAGAGTGGCTTCCTCTGTGAAAACCTAGTCTCACATTCATTTTACTGCAAAATGAAACAGGCTTCAAACTTTCAATGTTTCACAGAACGGATTTGCTTTTCCACTTTAACAGTGCCTTACTTAGGCAGTTGGCCAGCTTTTTGTCACCACACAACCAATGTCTTATTTAAGAAAATCCTTTCTACTGTATGCTAATTGGAAAGATGTAGCCCATACTAAACCTCCTTCAAGTCAGACAACAAAAGCAATGAGTACAATGCACGGTTACATTTCTGCTTGCAGTGGCTTCCTTAATATTTTACTTATTTAAATAAATGACCATTCAAAGAATAATGATGAACTTAGATAAGCAAAGGAGCCTCAGGAAGGATAGACAGAATAGTGAATCAACGAGGTGGGACAGATATCTTTTCCAGTGAGCTAACATATAGGTATATCTTCCTTTTTAAGATGCAAAGGTCCCATTCTGTACTGCTTAAACTGTGCTGTGTAGACCTAGCCACCAGGTCAGATAAAAAGCTTATTGGCATCAGTCCACTGCTGGTACGACCGTGGCTAAAGTACTGTATTGTCTCAAGCTAGGAACCCCAACCTAGAAATGCCAATATTCCTGATAACTTCTATTAACTCTTGCTCTGTACACATTTACAGTAAATTCTAGTTCTTAACACAATGATGATTTTAAAAGAAAAGATAACTGAATCTAAATCAATGCTTTCCTTAACTCAGTCTTTTTAAGTGTTTATCGGAAAAGTAGCGTTTTAGTTGACTTTTCTTTTTTTGAAAACTACTGCGTTACCCTAATAGCTGTAATGTTCATGCGATTAAAAGGATCTATTAAAAGGTTCAAATGTTTAGTACAATAATTTCTGTAATAGTATATCTTAAAAAAGAAAGAAAGAAAAAATAGAAATGAATAATTTTACTTCTTTTTTAAGGTCATAGCTAGCACTGCTAAGCTAATGGCCTAGTCCAATATGAGTGCTGGGGAGGGGGGGCTGCGAAAAAGGGAAGGAACCACCTACAAGAATGCTTATTAAAATGTGAAAACAATTGATCGTGCCCTTTCATTGGGTGCACTTTAGCAAACTTCTGCATTTCACCTTCACTCCTAGGCCAGACAAAGTATGAATTTGCAGCATAACTGATTACCTGGTTGATCACACAGTATATGAAACTGTAAAATCCACGTGGTTGTACGCTTTAAACGGCACAGGATGCAGCTACTTGCATAATTCCTCATTGTGCCAGTTTAGCGCGCTGTAGCCCAGACAATCGGTGCACACTGTGCTATTCACCCTGTATCACTTACTTGCATGCTTCAAATACACTCACACATGTACACGGCTACGTACAGAGATATGCTCACACAGTTCCTCAAATGATGCAAAAAGGCACTGCTTAATCATTCTTGCTGAAAGGAAAGGAAAGGAAAGGAAAGGAAAGGAAAGGAAAGGAAAGGAAAGGAAAGGAAAGGAAAGGAAAGGAAAGGAAAGGAAAGGAAAGGAAAGGAAAGGAAAGGAAAGGAAAGGAAAGGAAAGGAAAGGAAAGGAAAGGAAAGGAAAGGAAAGGAAAGGAAAGGAAAGGAAAGGAAAGGAAAGGAAAGGAAAGGAGAAAAGAAAAGTAAAGAAAAGAAAGGAAAAGAGAAAAGAGAAGTCGTCGAAGAGGCATATACATGAACCTGAAAGCACCCCTCCCGTGCTCCCGTGCGCTGCGGGGAGCACCGCCCTCCCCCTGGGCCTGGGGCGGGAGCCTGCCCCTGCCCTGCCCCCCTCACCCAGCCCCGCCCCACGCCCCGCCCCAGTGCCCCCTCGAGGTGGTGGCAGCGCCCTGCGCCCCCGCCGCCGCCTCTGCAGCGCTCGCCCTCGCCTTGCTTGCCCTCCTGCCCCATCCCTTCGGTTACTCAGGCACGTCATGCACGCCCCTGTCTGGAACACAAGGCGGGCAGCACAGCCCCTTTCTTCAGCAGGCTGTTCACCTGCGACCACCCCTTTTATCCTAAATCAAGACACGTAACCTACGTGAGACCAATGCCTATCCAATGTGTTCCCACCACAGGCTGAGATGTTTCATTCTTTCTTCTGCATCACACTGGTGCTCTGGAATGATGTTTCCCATTTCTGGGTGCTGCGCTGCTCTGCTCTGATGAGATGCAGTAATCACCAAGTGAGGCACGTATGTGCTGTGTCCTGATTGAAGGAGTAGAAACATTAGCAAAGGTTACGGTCGTAACATCCATCTGGGGAACAGGCGAGGAGGGTCGTGCACAAAGTACAAATAAAACATCATAATAGGTTCATACTAAGTGAAACCTAATCTAAGGCGCACATGGTTTAGCGTTCTGTCTCGGGATAGGCCAAGGGAAAGTATCCAGAGAAAGCAAAAATGAAACAATTGCATAGCAATACCTACCGAAAATAGGAGGGCGTGTTGCAGATTGGGTTACAAATGTGTTCCTCCTCTACCTTCCCCTCTCTCACATTGCTTGTTTGGAACCAGGTATCTATTGACTTAATTTTATGTCCCCATGTTATCACACTGAAAAGGATGGCAAGCAATTGGTTTTTACTGATCTTCTCCCAGCCATTCATCAGTCTGCACATCTCTGCTATATTCTGGCAGGTCTTTCATTGTATGCTTTTCAGAAAGAAGGAAAGTTGCTCTTTCACACCATCTGATGGAGTTCCACAAATAATCAGGAGTCTAAGCATGACCTTTAATAGCAACATCCTAATGAGCTCCACACTTCCCAAAAGTGGGTCAAAGCTCCTCAATACTTTTCTGAAGGGGTCCTAAGCTTTAGCCAAGATAAATCACACAAATACGTTGACAAGATGTACACTGAATGCAAGTTTCTCAATTTTCAGGGAAAAAACCCACTACTGAACAGTGGTTGAGCAGCACAATAATGTCTTTGGAGAAATAAATATTCTAAGTCATCTAAATAACCACATCTATTTGTTAAAATTAGGAAACTTAAAGAAAGAATGGAAATTTAATCAAAAGCAACAGCCTGGCAAGTATTAATAGAGGTTGAATTTCCAAGATGCAAAAAAGTCTGTTCCAGTCAACAGTATGTCATAAAAAATGACTGAAGAAGTCAAAATATTGCTGAAAGCTGCCTGGTTTTCCTGACGTTGTGGGAGTAGTAAGCAAGTGATTAAACCTAGTTTCCCAAAGGTGTAGACTTTCACCTTTCTCTGATATTGGTAGGATCTAGGCATCTAAATATGTATATAGATCTGTTTATAAGTGTTTTTTTAATATTTTAAAAAAAATAAAATAAGCCCTCAATTGGTTTTCAGAGGGCTTAGAGGCTCCCTTACCTGCTAGTTAGCAATACTCTCTCATTTCCCTATAAACAGAAAGATACAGTGGTGTCTTAGTTTCAGCTGGGATAGAGTTAACTGTCTTTCTAGTAGCTGGTACAGTGCTGTGTTTTGAGTTCAGTATGTGAAGAATGTTGATAACACTGATGTTTTCAGTTGTTGCTCAGTAGTGTTTAGACTAAAGTCAAGGATTTTTCAGCTTCTCATGCCCAGCCAGTGAGAAAGCTGGAGGGGCACAAGAAGTTGGCACAGGACACAGCCAGGGCACCTGACCCAAACTGGCCAACGGTGTATTCCATACCATGTGACGTCCCATCTAGTATAGGAACGGGGAAGTGGGGGCAGGGATTGGCCGCTCGGGGACTGGCGGGGTGTCGGTCGGCGGGTGGTGAGCAATTGCACTGCGCATCATTTGTACATTCCAATCCTTTCATTATTTCTGTTGTCATTTTATTAGTGTTATCATTATCATTATTAGTTTCTTCTTTTTTCTGTTCTATTAAACCGTTCTTATCTCAACCCACGGGGTTTGCTTTTTTTTTCCTGATTTTCTCCCCCATCCCACTGGGTGGGGGGGAGTGAGTGAGCGGCTGCGTGGTGTTTAGTTGCTGGCTGGGGTTAAACCACGACAAGTGGTCTTATACAGTAGTTTATTTTACCTTTGGGACATAAAAACCCTTTTGCTTAACAGAGTTATAAAGCCATCAAGAGATCTAAACTGATTGGCAAAGATATCAATGTTTTTTCTGTCCCCAGTGGGTGATAACAGGGCATCGAAATAAGAGCAAAATGGCATGATAATGGAAATTAAATGCCAGCAAGAGCATTTTTAGGGGACATTGCTATTCGCCCTGAGTAGGAATTAAAAAAGAACATGCTGCCTTTCCTAAAATTATTAACCACAATGCGTTACTGTATACAAAGTAAGACAGTCATGGTAGGAATTATCCTCTCTGTAACCAAACAGATCATCTGGTCAGGGCTTTCCTTCCTTGCTAGCTCTAGTTTACACCACTGAAATCACGAGATTCAAAACCTTATCTCTAGGATGCCAAGGCAGTAGAATTGCAACCAAGCACAGCTCAGTGTTTGCTCCTTCTGGATACAGACATGCCAGTCACCTGGTAACTCCATTCGCAACCTGCTCCAGAACAAGCACAAACTGCACTGTAATACTAGATTATGATTTCATGAGATAGCGGGTTCACCATCCTGTAATACTAAAAATCCTTGAAGCATTGATAGTAAAATACTGGCATATTCTAATGTGTATGGCTTTGTGGATAAACAATATTATATTCTTTATATGTGTATTGGGTTTGCATGGCAAGGTTTTGGTAGTGGGGGGGCTACAGGGGTGGCTTCTGTGAGAAGATGCCGGAAGCTTCCCCTGTGTCCGACAGAGCCAATGCCAGCTGGCTCCAAGTCAGACCCGCTGCTGGCCAAGGCCAAGCCCATCAGTGACAGTGATAAGGTATTTAAGAAGGGGAAAAAACCTGCACAACAGCAACCGCAGACGAAGAGAGGAGTGAGAACATGTGAGAGAACCAACCCTGCAGACCCCAAGGTCAGTGAAGAAGGAGGGGGAGGAGGTGCTCCAGGTGCTGGAGCAGAGATTCCCCTGCAGCCCATGGGGAAGACCATGGTGAGGCAGGCTGTTCCCCTGCAGCCCATGGAGGTCCATGGTGGAGCAGATATCTACCTGCAGCCCAGGAAGGACCCCACGCCGGAGCAGGTGGGTGCCCGAAGGAGGCTGTGACCCTGTGGGCAGCCCATGCTAGAGCAGGCTCCTGGCAGGCCCTGTGGCCCCATGGAGAGAGGAGCCCAGGCTGGAGCAGGTTTGCTGGCAGGACTTGTGACCCCGTGGGGGACCCACGCTGGAGCAGTCTGTGCCTGAAGGACTGCCCCATGGAAGGGACCCATGCTGGAGCAGTTCATGGAGAACTGCAGCCCATGGGAAGGACCCACGCTGGAGAAGTTCATGGAGGACTGTCTCCCGTGGGAGGGACCCCACGCTGGAGCAGGGGAAGAGTGTGAGGAGTCCTCCCCCTGAGGAGGAAGGAGCGGCAGAGACAATGTGTGATGAACTGACCCCAACCCCCATTCCCTGTCCCCCTGTGCCGCTGTGGGCGGGTAGGTAGGGAACTCGGGAGTGAAGCTGTGCCTGGGAAGAAGGGAGGGGTGGGGGGAAAGTGTTTTGAAGTTTGGTTTTATTTCTCGTTACCCTACTCTGATTTGATTGGTAATAAGTTAACTTAATTTTCCCCGAGTCGAGTCTTTTCTGCTTATGATGGTAATTGGTGGGTGATCTCTCCCTGTCCTTATCTTGACCCACGAGCTCTTTGTTATATTTTCTCTCCCCTGTCCAGCTGAGATGGGGGAGTGATAGAGAGGCTTTGGTGGGCACCTGGTGTCCAGCCAGGGTCAACTCACCATAATACAACATAGACGAGTTATTCACAAAAATAAATATCTCATTACTGTAAAATGCTGAACACCTCCATCACAAACCTGTCACAAGTAGGGTTTCAGAAAAGGAGACAGGGGTAATGGCAGGCAGCTGTAACTCTCCAGTATTGAATTCCATTCAGGGACAGAAAAATCATCATTTAATGCCTATTTCTCTATGGTATGCAAAACATAAAAAATGAACCTAACAATAATGGTAATACAACACACAAGAACTTACAGTACTATAAATTAGAGCTTTAGATAAATGTTATGTGAGTGACTGCTCAAAGAGTAGTAATTCTCAATGTTATTTCTAAGCAATGCAGTTTCAGTACTGACCCAAGTGATCTGGTTCTTACCTACTACAGTGCACAAAAACCTTTTGTGGAAGATCTATATCCAAATTCTTCACAGGCCCCTACTGCGCTAAAACTCTCTTTCTCAAGAGATTACTCAGCTCATGATGGATGACAAAAAAGGTATGGATTTCTCCCTAAGCTTCTCTTCAAACCATGGGCTGTCAATCACTGAGGGAAAAAGCAAGGGAGGGAGGGAGGTGGAGAAGGGGAGAAAAGGCATGCACATTCACACACACGAAGGAGCTAGAAGGCATTCCTTGTGACGGATACATAAGACACTGCTTTCTGAAATCAAATCTCCAAATTCACCCTGCCCCTTTTCATCTTTCATTTGCGTACTGTTTGTCATATTCTGTTTTCCCATCTGGTGGCAGCTGTGTACGTCTAATGAATCCTCAAAAACTTTCAACTTTGTATCCTTCTTTGGTTCCTTAGTTCATTTACTTTTAACTTCTTAAAAGCTTTTCTCAAAAGCAGTTGCTTAGGTGAGGTTTCCACTTTGCAGGTGTAAGGCAGGTATTACTGCTACTCTCTGTGTTACTTGCCCCATTCTAAACCCCATCTTTATAGCTTTCACATTACAGTAATAGGCATACACTGTATGGAATAATATTCACAAATGACCCCATTGTTCAGTATGCTGCATCCCATACATTTACTTATGGCAATAAATCCAATCGCATTACTTCAGCTAAGGCAGATTTATACCTGCTTCCTATCAGTCAATGCATTGACTTTAAAATTTTGTTCTGAGTTTTTCATTACCTGTCTGAGACGTCCCTTTCATACCTATCAAAATTGGTCTCCATTTATACATACCCTCAGTCCTTACTTTCTAATAATAAATCTCAAATTCATCAGCCCCCTTGCCAGGTATCTCATCCATGAGTAGCAGAGCATTCACCTGTTATGCCCCTGAGCTGTGGAATTCCCTGAACTGAAGTCTCATCTCCAAATCCCCTGAGCTTTTCTAATCCCTCTTTGATTTGCACTTATTAAAAATTACTTTTAATATTTGATCCACTACTGACACATGCTGTAGGCTTTACTGACATAAAAATACTTCTATTTTCTTTACAGAGGATGCACTGACAATGTCAAGACTAGAAATGCCTTTTTATTGGCTTTCCATATAGATTGAAAGACTTGCCTTTCTTTGTCTTTCATTTCTGGGGTTAAGCGTCAGTTCATCTGCTTAGGCTGTGGTGTCCAGACCCCAACTCTGTGAAAAAAGTAAAAATTCCTATTGTTATTAGTAACATATCATGAATAAAATGCAGAGTACTGAGTAGGCACATCATAAAAATCTCCTAATTTGTAGTAGAGGCCCTTTACAAAACATTAGCTAAATAAAACTTGATATCCTTATGGCTTAATTGGGCGCTATGCTCAAGGAAACTGAAGCAGAGAGTCAAAAACCACACCAGAGCATTAGCAAAGGGACTCAGGCATTCCAGCATCCAAACCCTGGACTGGGACAGGACAAGGTCTCTTTGTCAGCAGCAGGTACGTCCCTGTCTTTCCCACCCACACTCGGTCTGCATTTTATCACTTGCGGAAAGACATGTTTTATTACAGGAACCCACATGTTATTTCAGTACTCTGAGGTGAAGCAAAAGCAGCTCTGAAGTGTATTAGGATGGTAACTCCTGAGGGCAGGTGTAATCTTGACTCAGGATCTGCATCCAGGTGACCTAAGCTTCATCTCACCCCTTCAAGGTGAAGTAAGTGATAGCTCTGAAAACCCAGTGCAAGCAAGAGCTGAATAGAAAACACGTTTGTACTTTTCTTTGGGTTTTTTTAATCCTTTCAGATATGTCTGATTCCATATATATATATGTGTGTGTATATATATGTGTGTATATATATATACACACACAATTACAAACTTGGGATAAACTTGTGCTGTATCACAGAAAGCTAAAAGCCTATTTAAGAATGGCTTGCAGAAGGCAGTTAGTAGGATGTTGTCTGAACAGTTTGGGTAAAGCCAGTGGGGATCAAGGGCAAAGGTTAATATCAGAGGGCGACACTGTATAAAATTTCACAGCAGGTAAAGCTCGGAAGGGCATATTTGTGGGAAGTGCGTATGAGAGGGGGATTTATTTTCTGATCATGTGAAATGGCTGCACTTCCAATTATTTCTATTCCCTGACTGAGTTTAATAGAAGTCCTTAGTAAACTCTGAGTTTGAGTGATTTCTCAGGCCTTGCACATCTTACTGAAACCCATGCAACAGGGCATTTCTCAGCTCCAGCTACTCTCTGAGCGCACACTTGGCATCCCCTCTCCAGCATCCCACAGCCAGGCCGTGGGAAAAATTGCCCAGTGGCGCTTGTTGCTGTATTAATAGAAATACTGAATAGCACTGGGCCAAGAGAAACCCAGACAGAATGAACCAGCAAATGATGATGATTTCTCTACATTTACATCCCCCTCCAGTTAAACAGTTTATAACACAGCATAACAGGGTACATGTATTTCTCCTTGCTGATTGAGTTCCAGGTCAGCTTTTCTGTGTTTTGGCCTGAGATTAGTATCAGGTTGCCAACTTGACTTACGGCAATACATTTACTCCCATAAATTATTGGTGCATTGAATTTGCTTTAGTGCTCTGGAACTTCTTCATTGTTCTACGGTTTCTTTAAAATCAGCATTAATGGTTCAGAGAGTTTCTCAGTAAACTCTTTTAATACCCTTGGGTGCAAGTTATCTGGCCCTGTAAATTCAAAAAACTGTTTAGCTCCAACAGTTGCTGTTTAAGGATCTCCCAGTTTATTGATCAAATAGAAAGTAGTCCTTATCACTGTCAGATATGAGTATATCATGTTGGTTCTTTCCAAATCAGAACAGAAATATTTAATGGGTTCTTTTGCCTTTTCTGCAACGTGGTTGACAACAGCTTTACCATCCTTGTCTAGTATCAGCTTTGCACCACTATTAGCATTCCATGTTTCTGCTGCACTGAAAGAATTTCCTCCTCTTTGTTCCAGATTGTTATGCTCTCTTTAACTTTTCCACATGTATCTGTAATTCCTAATTAGCAATGTACATTCCTCCAACAGCTTCCCAGCTTTCCAAATGTTTTACACTAGTTTTAATGAGGAATGTTGTTCCCTTCAACTGATGAAGATTTCTTAGACCATTTTGGAAATGTAATTTTCTTTTGTAACTTTACAAAAGAAAAAAATTAAACCTTAACTACTGTTGTCCACACTACAGTTCTGAAGCAAGCCTATTACTGGTTGAAGCCATAGCCTTTTTGTGCTTAATGAATAGAAATATATATATATTTATTTTCATTCAGTAATCGATTTT
The DNA here is from genome assembly GCF_026419915.1 of Harpia harpyja. Classification (NCBI taxonomy): domain Eukaryota; kingdom Metazoa; phylum Chordata; class Aves; order Accipitriformes; family Accipitridae; genus Harpia; species Harpia harpyja. Next base: position 33,244,403 of record NC_068947.1, read on the forward strand.
CACTTCAATAAGAATTTCATATTTTACTTACATCATAATGTATAAACATTTCAAGCTGAGACTGAGTGCTGGTCTGAACACTTTTTCTGTGAAAAGGGTTTATCTATGGGAATTGTTTTTATACTAAATGTAAAAGTTTTAAGGAAAAAAATGCCTTCTGTGGAGTATTTTTAGTTAGAAAATTAAATGGCTTTATTATATTAGTTTGTTACAAAATTACTGAAATTCAAATAAACAAACTCCTCTTTAACAAGGATGAAGCATGTTAATAATTCTTGCTTTTCCCCCCCTGCCCCAAACCTAACAGAGGGTTTTTTTACCTTGCTGGAGAACAAGGTTAAAGATCTGAGAGTTCCCGGTGTCTGCTCTGAAAGCATTGTCAGGAAGGACAGATCCAGCCCGAAGGGCTAGGTAGGTCCCTGTCCCAGCCGCAGCAGCTCTCCCACCCAGCACCTGAATGTGCAACTGACGGGAACAGTGTGCTTTTAGCTTTCTGAGGCTATTGGGTCACACCCCACTTTACTCAGGTTTGGGAGAATGCTGGCAAACACAGCTGGCTAGAGGCAGGAGTCCGTATGACAGAGGCCAGACAGGATTTTAATCAAAGTGGGACTCCTTCATACTGCACTGGCTTTTCCTCTGCCTCCCCTTCAGTCTACTCTCTGTTTCGTTTCATTTTGCTTTCCACTAAACTTACTCCTTTCTGCCTAAACTTTCCTAAAATGCCTCGAATTCAGTAACCATCACGCTGCTCATTGCTTTGGCAAGACACTCTCTCCTTTTTCTGTTGTGTTTATTTAAAATATATGGTGAGGAGCTGCCTCTGTCCTATCACATGTAACAAAGGTAGGCCGTGTTCTTGTTTTCTTTTCAGCACTTCATGCAAAAGTGAATTTGAAGTGGTACTATAGAAGGGAAAAGAGGCAACAGATCTATTTGTCTCCTTTTTTTTGGTGAAAGACAGGAAAGCATAGCTCAGGTTTGCATCACTCTTCACAAAGGCCTGTTGAAAAGACTCCTTTACACGTTGAGCTGGAGTACCTGCTTTAAACTGGCGATTGCAAGGTGTCATCAGAAGACAACTTCTTACTGTGGTCTTAATTTCCCACAGCACCAGTCTACTTGCTGCATCAGGGAATGCAAGAGGGAACACCCCTGATGCTGGGTGCCCAGGGGCAGCATGCCACCCCTCAGGGTTTCATATGCTAAATGCCCACCACTGTGAGTTATGGTGTTTCAGGGATCTAGCTACTTATGCTGGGGACAGTAGGCAAGGGACAACAACATTTAGGGCTTTGAACTTACTATTTAAGAAACAGAAGGAGGGAAACTGTCTGTTTAGTTTAAGTTTCTGGATGGAGAAGCTCCTCCAACCATGACAGGCAGCTCAGGAGTACATACACAAGTGGCTGTTTAAAAATTTAACAAGTAGGCAGAGGAGGCTGCTGTAATAGGATGATCAAAGGCAAGAGTCAGCATCTTGACAGTGAATAAGTGGCAATAGCTACGATAGGGTTGGACTCTAAAGGACCTGGAAGGCAAAAGCAGTTATTTCTGATGCAGCATAGAAAAAGGAAAGATGCAAGAGAGGGATAATGAAAGAAAGTGATCCTTTCAGCACTATCCTCCACAGCTACAAGTGGAGCAGAATGCTATTTGTCAAGGCCAGAGTGAGGGATGTTGCTGTAGCTGAGACAGAGGAGAGGCCGAATGAGTCGGATATAAAATCTTCTGTATGGAAAGCCTTTCAGAAGTGCTAAAGAAGGAGAATCTGTGAGGCTGAGACCTTGTGCCGAAGCCTCTCTAGTCAAAGCGAGCAGACCATGGACCTGGCTGATGGGTAGGGGTGGGGGCAGCAGGTGGGAGCTCTTCTAGCAGTACTGAGCTTGCCTGATGGCTACCTGCCTGAATGCAGGTGACAAAGGCAGGGAGAGATGTGGGCTTGAGGAAAATGTGTTACTAATTCAATGAGAGAAAGAGGGAACTAATTAATGTTTGCAGAAAGCATTACCTAGAGTTAAACAGGAGGAGGAAGACATAAGAGCTTTTGGTAACCAGCTGAAGAAAGCAGGAAGGGTGCAGCAGGGTTAGGTCTCTTGTTGGTTATTTTAATGCTGAGTATTCAAAGCCCAGTCACTTCAATTACTTCATTCCTCTGGCTGATCCCTCACCTGCTACAAGGGATTGCAACAGAATAGTCATCTTGGGGTGGGGACCACCAAGGTTGTCTTATGCCAAACTTAAGTGGGGCTGCCGGAGCAGCAGGGAAACAAAACACTGCCAGTAAGAAGTCCATCACCTGTACTTATTTGGCACAAGCAATTACCATAGCTTAGCAAAAACAGTCTGCAGGTTGGAGACAATCTGGGAATCCCCTCTGAAAAGTAAACTATTGCCTTTTCTTTTTAATACACCATTTTAATTTTTCTAATCTTCTGCTTAGTCATTCTAAAAAATTCCTCTTCCATTTAGCTATACAACACATGGCACAGTGGGAGTACTCTGTGGTTACAGACTAATTCTAAAACCAACTTAAATCAATGTGAATGTAATTTACCATGTATATGCTCTAATTTTCCTGTGTCAGTTGTACCCTTTATTACAATCAGGGAAGGATACAGTAGTTCCCTATTTTTCCACACATTACAATTTTAAAATAGCATTGTTATCCTCTAAATATGTATTACAAATAGTTATGATTCTTACAGAAAACTAATCCACTTAGAACCCTAAGATCCATCCTGTGAACATACTAAGCTTAACCTTGCTTAAGTTTTTGGGTCTAGAAGTTCTTGCTTGTAATTATTGCAAAACATTACAGTGTCAAGAGGGAAGATGAGGAGAATAATTCTGTTTATACTTTGAAAGAAAGAGTCAGAGGACGATCTATTGAGAACAGAGGCAAGAAAGCCAGCAAAAGTACAAATCCCAGGACAAGTATGGATGACAGAATCAGGGAAAATTAGCAGCTCAGGAAAGGTGACTTTGGCTAGGAAACAAAAATAAAAGGCTTGGAAATCATTGGGAAAAGTAGATTACCAGGGACTGAAGTTAAATTTTAGAAAATCTGGAATGGAAACACAGTTGATACTCTCCAGGAAGAGGCAAACGGGACACTAGCACTTAGAGTGGGAAGAAATGAACCAAAGGAGAGTGAGCATGAAACACTGATGAAGGAAGCCAGAATGGTTTCAAACAGTCTCAGCCAAACCACCAAAAAACAGCAGAGAACAAACCAGAAATATCAATATCTACAGCAGGGAGGAGAGAAACCTGCAGGGGAAGGAAAGATAAACTGGGAAAGTTACTTCTGTCAGTCTTTCCATGGAATAAATTTTCAAGAAACTTTGCAGAGACAGATGAAATGAGAGGGGAGGAGAAAAGTTTTAAGATGTTACCTGTGGACTGCCATCTGACCACCAAGTTAGAAATGTTGTTAGAAAAAAAATAGAAATGTGAGAAAACAATGTGACATTGGAAGAGCAGTGTTACCTGCGGTTGCTATCGAACCAGACAGTACTTTATTATTTTAATAATTTCACTGTCAGTTTCCCTGAAAATATTAGCAAATTTAACCTCCAAATTACCAAATACTTACAGAAAGAGATGGCAAGTTGTAGAAGAAAATCTGGACTGAAAATGACCTTCTGCTCTTCTGCATAGAGATACAATGTGATCCTAGGATACTTCTACAATTTCCCAAATCCGGTTGCTGCTTCACTTCATAATTTCCACCCATTTTTACCTGCATTAAAATCACAGTTAAAGTCAGCTTGAAGATAGAAGCACTATATTCATCTCTCTTCTCAAATTTATACAATATTCTTAGAAAGGAAATCCCCAAACCCTGATCTGTCTACCTTAGCTTTTGCTGCCTCTTCTGTCCCTCAGGAACAGGCTGAGTGCCAGGTCCTGTTGGATAATAAGCAGGTAGGACTAGGACTTATTTTCATATATGTAGTTCCTTCTTATCAATTACTGACAACTTGATGTCTGTCTTACATTATGTCTGTCATCATCCAAGAGTATTTCACAAGGGCATTAAAGTGAGTATTATCTCCCAAGTCTCTAGCAATATTGTTTGTTCATAGAAAGATGCTGCTGAGGAAAAGAGAATAAAGAGGTAAGTTTAAATCTAATAGAAAAACTACATAACTGGGAAAACCCTATGTATTATCCCTTCAAATAACTATGAGAACTTTCTGAGGTAAGACAAAAGCCAAATGCCTGGGTCACTGTGCTCGTAATCATTACATCAGAAATTAATTTGCACATAGTCCAATTGCACTTGAACAAAAAAAGTTTATCCAAACAGGTAAGACTGATGTGTATAAAAGTTCCCCAATGCTACAAAATCCATTTTTTAGAGGCCCAAACTGTAAAGTGACTGATGTTGTATTACCAGTCTCAATGACAGGTGATCTGAATCCTGCACAGGATCTCAGTAGCATTATTCTTGTGAGCAAAACAAAATTTGGGAAAGGCATAAGTCATGCTAGCAATTAGTAAACTATCAAAATAACATTCAACTCAACAAATATGACTCTAAAAAATTCATAATTGGTAAAATGTAACAATAAAATCCTAATTTAAAATATACATTCATAGTTTTAATGTATCAGAATGAAGTCTCAGATTTTATGTATCCTGAGTTGTAAATTTTTTGGATGTTCTATCAAAGTGAGCATGTGAACTCTATACACAGAAGACAACAATGAGAAAAGACTGGGCCAAATTTATCTCCTCTTGTAGCTTCACTGAAGCCTATGAGATGCACAGAAGGTCAGTGAAGTTCCCTACAATTGAAAAGAGCAACCCATATAGATCTGCTTGCAATATTGGAGCCAGCTAGAACTGTTTCTGTAGGTGGAGGTTTTGATTTGATCAACTGTCAAAAGCAACAAGTAGAAAGTAGCTGTAGCTAAAATAAAGTTACATGCATTATTTCACATAAGGCCATATACATTACTGGAGGGAGGGCAAAATTACTTCCTTTCTCTTTAGGCTAGGTTTCAAACAGCAAAACCAAGAAAAATCGCCACAAAAGCCCTCTCTACTTTATCTAGTTTCACTTGTATGAACTATCTATCTGATGCAGAAAGTGAAAGTGATTGTACTTTCTTTTTATGAAATGAGTTTGATTTAAAGTAAATCATCATTAGGATACAGAATTTCAGTTAAGTTACAAGTAAAAGTTTAGTTAAGACAGGAAAAGCTTTTCCTTGAATACTGACAGAAAACCTGAGAGTGTTTCAGTACCAGGCACCATTACAGAAAAGCAAAAGAATGTATAGAAATTAAATGGGACAGTTGTCTCAAGAGCCTTTGCATTAATTTTACTGTTAGGTCATCCTTTTCCCTACCAATTCCAAGAACTGTTACAGAGCAAAGCTGCGTGGGATGCAGAGGAAGAGTTTCTTACCTTTGCTTTGGGATGTTAACAAAACAGTTTGTAATGGAAAACACTGAACAAGAATTTCATAGACAAACATTCCAAGATGACCTGTGACCAGAGCTCACTGCAGCGTTTAGATCCAGGTTCTAAACATTTTTACCCTCCCAGTTCAGAGCAGAAATCTGAACATGCTCATCTCAGATGCAAACTCTAACCAGCACGAGATCTGTATAAAGCAGGGGAAAACAGAAGAGGAGAAAAAAAAATATTCTCTCTCTATTGCAGCTTCTCTCTACTCAGCATATTGTGCCAGCACCTCTAAAAGCAAAACTTACAAAAGCCAACCTTCCTCGTTCAGGTATACATGCTCATAAGCACATTAAACAACGGTAAGTCCAGCCTTTTGATCACAGGTCACCACAAAGTGCATGCCAACAAACTTCCCCTTCTGTAGTGCATAATAGTATGCCATTCTTTAAACTTTTCAAATGTTTTTCAGAAGTTGCCAGCCAGAAACAAAACCGGAGGAGAGAGCAGTATGCTCTTTTAACCAGGAACATCCTACTGTCCCTGGTTAGGCATGTGCTTATAAACAGAGCTGTTTCTTTGCTCAGATACAGGCAGTGCATGGCATGCAGAAATATGTTCCATGCATTTCATTAGTGTCGTGTCTAGCAGCAAAATTTTCCCCTAGATACAGACATTTGATCTGACTTGCAGGCATGCACATATAAAGACAGCTTCATCAGTCCAAGTATGCTGCTACATACAAAGGTCTGAGATTATATCTTCAGACATCGCTGAAAACAGCAGAAAAATGGTACTGGAGTAATAGCACATGATTGAAGAGGTCATCCAATTTGAATACACTGGCTATGCCACCCAGAGTCACTTATATAAAGCACAGGAAGCATTTCCCACAAACTAGTTTTCAAAAAAAGCCTGTGGCCCAGGATCAAGCAAACAAACAAAACAAGTCATAGTGGGCACTTGAGAAAGCATGAAGAAATGGTATTAAGAAGCTATTTAAACAGAAAGAGAGATTTTGTGTGATTCACGCAAAATTTAAAAAATGGAAGATTCCAATAATTAAGTTTTACAGAGGTGTAAGGGGCACAACTTTGACAGAAATTATTTCCAGTTCCCCGTATCTTCTCTTCCTGAGAAAATGCTGATGTTTTAATGCCCAGAAAGACAGCAAGTTTTTTGTTTCACTGAAAGAAAGTGGTAGGTGAAATGAAGCACAGCGAGGAGCAGCTATTTCCAGTTCCAGCACTGAGAGTACCAGTGCAATACTGCTGTCCTTTGCCCTTATTCTCAGAGAAAGCCCCTTGATCACAGCCATCTACAGCATTAGTTCATGGAGTTGAAAACAAGCAAAGAAATCCAGGACATTTAAGGAGCAAAGAGTAGGTTACAGAGAAGTTAGAGAAATTTTTGAGCCGATCCTTTAGTATCAAGCAGTAATAACATTTCCTCATCTCCGAGTGATGGTACTTCTCTGCATAACAAGTGGTACAATAAAGAACAGGCAGCCAGCGTGTGTCAGAGCAGAGAAATGCCTTCAGAGTTTATGTTCACACACAAGAGATGAGGAAAAGCTTGGGTCACACACACTAGATCCAGGCATTTAAGATGATGCTTGTTCATCAAACAATTTGAATAATGCTTCTTTTGACATGTAGATTGCTTCTTGAAAAAGAGCTGCCATATCCTTTTTTTCTTCTTTTCACACCACTAGAAGTGGAAAAGCAATTTCATATCTGATTTTCTATTGAATTCTTTTCTTAGTTTAGTTACAGCAGGCAAAAAGATAAAGCACTGAATTATCCAACTCCTCATTGCTTATCATTTTGTAAGGAAAAGTTTGTTTCTCGAGCTACCGCAGCCCATCCTCTTTTCTGAAGAAATACTGGCTTCTTTGGGGCTCCTTTTTCCCTCTTGTTCCTTTCTCTTCACATGAAAAAGACCCTGACAACAAAGGTGCAGGCAAACAAGCATTTTCACATCTATAAATGTAGTCAGAAAATAGCACATTTCTCTATAAGAAGATACTGAAAAACACTGCTTACGTGTATACAGAATGATATGATTAATAAAAGACAACATACCTGACTTTTCAAATTTCTTTACTAATAAAGATGGGTGCTCTGCTTTGTTTTCACATGAACACGTCTCCTGAAAGTTACATCTTTAAAATATGTCCATAAATCACCATCAGGAGCTGAAGTACCTGCCCTTTGTCATTTCTAGGGAAGAACCTCTAGCTGAAAGAAACAAACAAAAAAATCTTGACAAGAAAATGATTGTTGGAAAGTTGATTTCCTTCTAGCTATTTCAGTAAGTTATCTGGAGAGACAAAGACCTCTTTGCATTAAATATAATGTGTTTTGTGCAAAGAACTTGAAAGAACCTTATGTTAGAAGTCCGTATACATTGTACAACATCTGACCTACAGAAACAGAAGGGAAAGGAAAAAAATGCCTTATAAATAATCACGAAGTTTAAGGCCACATCTTTGAAACATTGGAGGGAAAACACTGATTGCTTACATAAGAATCTGGCTAGTCTATAAACTTCAAAAGTATTGTTTCTTATATTACTTACAACTATAAAATGAAAAGCTGTAGCTGAGGGTTTTTACAGGAAGCTAGAAGAGTTGCTGAAGTTTAAATGGCCTTAAGCTCAATTAGATGCTTTGGAAAACTCCTGGTTTGATATGGTTGCTTCACACTAGCTTATCAAACTAACTGTTACCAAGGTTTAGCTAATTACTAGTTGTGTACTTATTTTTGTGCCGCTCGGGTAGCTTTCGCAATTGTTGAAATTAGGCCAACTTCCCTTGCTTGAAAAGTCTGAAATAATAAAACCAAACTCTACCAAGTATGAACCTCAATGTCAAGCTGTGAATTTATAGTTGTGTAAAGTGAAAACAACTAGGACCACTACTTGAACTGCCTAGGGCAATAGGGGAAGGGAAAAAAAAAAATTAACTAGAGCAAATAAGAAAATCACAATGAATCCCATAAGGAACAGATTAAAATTATTTTAGATTGTTCTTCTTCACCTAGGGACCACAGTCCATCACCACCAAGAGGCTTTCTGTGCCAGACAACCCGCGTGCTTTCCCATGCACTGCTGCCGGGACCTCCTGCAGTTCTGGAACCTCCTGCAGTTCTGCCACATTCCCCTGTGCCCATGGACATCCCCCTGCCCGAGCAGCCCAGCACACAGACTCTCCCTGCATACTGGAGCTGCGGGCAGGGCAAGAGGCAGAACTTGGTATCCCCAGTGCCGCCGTGCGTGCTGTTTGGCCAGCCAAGCTGAACAGGTAGCCACAGAGCTCTCAGCGCAGCATTTCTGCACATAAATCGCAGGCTCTCTTCTCTGCTCAGGAGGTTTCGACAACGGGCACAGGAACCTGGTATTCTCAGAAGTGCTGCCTTTGTGTAAAGATCGGTCACAAGCGGAAGGGTGGAGGGACTGACAGAACAAATGCATACATTTTGTTGCCATGAGGAAAAAGGCTTTAGAAGGGGAGAAGAAATTATCAAGTTTCTTGCATTCTTCAGTGTTATAATACATTTTTGTCCACTCTCAGCTATCAGTTCATTATTTCAGTTCCAGTGCTACCTGCCATGTTATTCAAGTACCATACAGTAAATTTGTGCTAGGCAGCTTCCCTCCTTTCTGCTATTCATATTTCCTAAGGAGACAGTGCAGTTCTTACAAGACAAGGCATTTAATTCTCAGCCCTGCCATGGGCTCCCAGTGTGACCAGAGACAGGCCACTTAACCTTTCTGTGCTTTGGTTTCCCCACCTCTAAAAAGGGAAGAATAACAATGCATTTCTTACCTTTTATTCATTTTGTCTGTTTAGACTGTATGCTCTTTTAGGGTGGAGGTTATCTGCACTAAGTTACAGTACTGCAGTATTTATCAGTATAAAGATATCAGTTTGCTGGTGTAAAATGGTTCAGAATTTTTATTTTCATAGATGAATTGAAGTTCATCACTATCTGAGCAAGTGCAAAATGTTCAAATGCTTTCTTAAAAAGCAAGTAAATTGCTCCACACTGCCTATGCTTACAGATACTCTGCTGTCAGCCTCTAACAGTGGTGTTTAAGTAGTGCTGTGCCTGGATTCCTGATTTCTGACAGCTGAGAATCCTACAGCTGGAGAGGCGATTAGGGACTGCCTTGTCTACGAATTCCCCAGCTTGCTTGTTCGGCACATTGTTAATGTCATTTTAATGTAGACTTGCCACTGTTACGTTCTTGCTTGATGCAGTGGTGGTAATATGCAGAGTAGCCGTAAGAATCACAATATTCCTTGTTTCAGCCCAGAATGTGTGACAATTTGGGGGCTTAAACTGTTAGACTGCTAACACTTGAATCCAGCCAGCTACTTTTGTATTACAAAAAAAGAAAATGAAAAAGTGTGTGTACCAGCTTGCTAAGATTCCTGACTCCCTATTAACACACACCTAGATTCAGAGACCTTCCACCTTCAGCAAGAGAATTTGTGACTTTTTTTTAAGGGGGGGGGGGGATGGACACAGTAGTCTATATTGAGACTTGGCGTGGAAAATGGTAGAATTGCCTGGTAACCTTGTGGCAATGGAAAAGCATTTATCTTTTATGCTATCATCGTGCAGTCATGTCTACAGGCTTTACTTAAGAGGCCACAGACACTGTGGTTTTGTTCTCCCCTGTGTGAGACCCTACCCCTCCAAGACAGCATAGGACACCCATACCTGGCCTTGAAACCCATTTTAAAGAGTTCAGCAAGGCTGATTCACCCTTCCTGGTAAATTTATACCAAGACCTTGGGGAAGACAAGGGGAGAAAGTGAGTATGAGGGGCTGTGATGAAGAAACATGACTCATCCAACTACCAGTACTGTTGAATTATTAATGCGCTTTCTAACAAAGGCTATAACATGGATGGCAAGAGCATTAGCAATTAGATATGTCACCACTACAAAAAATACTTTTTCCCCTATTCTCAAGGCAGCTGGGACTTTCTTACAGTTGGACTTTTAAAAAAGTTCTCAGCCTGTACTGAGCTCTTTTCCTGATTTTTTTTTTTTTTTAGTGTCACACTCAAGATTTATTCAACATACAAATTTACTAGTACAATCTGAATTTTGTGCCCAAGATTGTGACTTACATTTGCAGAAATAGCAAAGTTCCAAATCACAGGGACAATACAGAAACCATTTTAGAAGATTTAACTCAATACTGTATACTGCTGGTGGCCCAGGTTTCTAGGAAGTCAGGAGGCTGAAGGTTCATAACTCCATTCAGCAACAGAAGGCTGCCTTTGAAGAGCAAGTAGGAAAACGTATATTTTAAGAATTTCAAATCCCAGCTTTCTTTTTAATCAGCCAAGAGTGTTGTATTTTTCCTTTAATTCTGTCCTCTGTCAGCTCTGAGTAGCTTCTTTCAGAACTGAGCAGACCTGATTAAGTGACAGAGGTAGAGCAGAGGTTCTCGTGATATTCACAAATATTCACAAAAATCAGAGGCTTAGAGCTGGGTTTTAATTCACACTCAATGATTTTAAATATTATTCATCCTGATTTATAAGTGAAAGTGGGTTTGTATCAAGTTTGCTACCATTCATATTTTTCAATGTAAAGCAGTCATAGCAAAAGGTGATTTGGAATCAGCTGGACTGCAAAAAACCTAAACAAATCTGCTCTAATATTAAAAAACTTCATTTTAGTTCAATGAAAATATTTATTTGTATTTTATATAGAGATGCCTGGTTAGATTGACCTATTCAAATTTTTACCTGCTTCTTTGATCAAAGATCAATGATGCCACTACCAAAGGAAATAGTTTGGATTTTTTTGATCAAAAATAATCAGTATTAATAAGCATTATGGTTTGATATAGTAATAATAGTTTTACAGTTTTACATGCAAACAGAGGTTCATTATTTGCTACAAAGCTGAAAAAAAGCAAAATTTTTGTAGAGTGAGATCACACACACACATTCACACGTGAAATATTTCCATCCAAAAGACCTGTTAGTGTTTGTGAGGATGTTATCCTGAAGTCCTGCCTCTTCAGGGCATCCTGGAAGCTGGGAACTCCCTCCTTAACAGAGAACAGTTCCTTTTCTCTTAACAGGGAAAATGAATGAGCCTGCAGTTTTCTTCTCAATGCAAACAGCAGTGTTAGTGTTATGTTACTTCAGGCATAATTGCTAAACTAGTCCTGTGGTCCATAATCACCAGAACCACAACCAAAATCATTTGCTATCAAAACAAAACAAGAAAAACAACAAACAGAAGGCAAACATGTATTTCTAAATATTTCATTGTAACCACAAATTATCAGAGGAAAACTGTCAAGGCAAGAAGCAGCAGAGAAAAGCTGTTCATTTAGTAAACAACTGTAGATGGTAAAATGTAATTATCACAAAAGCAAACTTTACTAAGGGGATAACTGTGAGTCTGTTAGAGTAAAAGGTCTCTTTACATTTTTAATCTGACAGGCTGAGAGTTCTCTGGAGAAAATAATTCTTAATAAAACCACAGGTGCAGGAGGTTCTTCTTAGCCCTCGTTCTCCATTGTGCCTCTCGTAACAAGCTTACAAAGTAAATTACACTTACTTGTTTGCAGTAGTGCCCACATGTGGAAGATGAACAAAAGCCTTGCTCAGTATTCATTGGCAAAATAATATAATCGGGTTTTAGAAAATAAATGATTCTTGACTCACAGGCTGAACTACTAATCTGGATTCCAATCCTTCTTCCAGCCTTTGAAAACCGTGATAACTCTTTAAATTCACTTTTAGGCATGAAGTAAAAGTGGCCAAGAGGAGTAATAAAAACCAAGTTCATTCCATGACCAACTTTCTAACCTTAAGCATACAGCTATGATACAACTAGATATGGAGGGTAACAGAAGTACCACCTCTTTAAGAGCAACCATACACACACATGTAGGCATAGTTTCTGCCTACATTTTCCCTTGAGAGTAATTTTCTCAGAAGTATTTTTAATACTGTAGATAAATTTATTGCTACATTTTAAAGGGGAAACATAGTCTTCAGTTTCTACATTTTTATTTAAATATGGCCATCTCCATCTTTGCCATGCTGCTTACAAAACTGTTATTGTGAGCTTTATTGGCTTTATTACTAATCAGTTGCCAAAAACATACTATATACAAAATTTGGACTGTGAAAAAGATATCCTAGCATGGGACTGGTGAACAAGAATTTCTAGCCAGGGTTCTCTTAGCTTCTGTCACCCGCATGGGTACGGACCTGTACTGAAAACAATGGGGAGACTCTCACACAAATGTCAAGGATCAGAGCTGGAGATTGCAAAGGGACAAAAAATAAGGTTGATAAGAAATGTTAAAGATGCTTATTTGTTTTCAGCTTACTAAAAAGAATCCAAATGCAGCCCGTTAGGACTAGGAGGTTTGGAACAACCAGAAGCCATCTGTACTTCCACTTGCTTCCCTCCCACGGGAATAATTCTGTAAATACCTGCTATGCATGTCTAAGTCCAGTCAGGTTTTTGAAGGTCCAAAAGGTCTTCTGAGAAAGGCTTGGAATTGTTTCATCAGTTTAGCCTGTTCGTTTGGGAACAGGCAGTTTGATGCTCTGAACATCCGCATTCATCTCTTGCTTTCCCAGTCCCCAAGGACCAGAAATGCGTTGAACCAAGAAATTAGTGATGTTGCCTGTGTAGTTTATTTAAAGACCAACCCGCTCTTGGCAAGTGACCTTAGCTCAGTAACAAATGTTTGATTAATAAATCTGGTGACATTGCTTCACATTTCTTGCTTGATTCAACTGCTTTTTTTCAGGCAAAGCTCCCACTGAAGTTAAATGGAGTTATGCTCTGGTAAAGATGGTTGCTCTTAATTTAGCAGCTCTTCCTTTGTCTGTGGATTAGTGATTTGTTTGTGGCATTTTAATCACCTTTTCTGATACAATTAAGGAGCCACCATTGTCTTAAGTTTCAGGGCCATAACACCCTATTGATTTTGAAGCAAACTCCCCATTACTTTCAATAGGAAGCTCTACCTTTAAAAGAAAAAAAAGAAAAAAAAAAATCAATGGCATATTATGGCCCTTAGAAGGTAGATAGGATGGGAGAAATAATTTGAAGATGTTTCAGGCATTACAAAGGGATTTTGTTTCAAAACATGAGGAAATAAGATTACTGCCTTGTCCGAATTTTCCTATTGATTTCCAGGCACAAAAAATGTATAAAGAACAAATATACAATGTTCATATCTGTCTGAGGGAAAGATAGTAAAACAGGTTGAAGTTATAGTGCTAACCATGTCCAATGCACAACTATAACGGCAGCTGTATGCTGGTGAGCTTTGCAAGGGCAGAGAGTGACTGTAGTTCCCTCCAGATGAGTTATTGCACAGCAAGACTTGGACAGAGAAAATATCTTTCTTCTAACCCATAACCACTGGGATTTTAAAGTTTGCTGGTTTGTTTTTTGTTTGCTTTTTTGGGGGGGGGGGTCTTTTAAAATGGAAATAAATTGCTATTAGTGCACAACATTTAGGTCTAGAATACAGTTTTTTAGCAAAACCAGAAAAAACAAAATCCTAACAAATATAGAGGAAACCTTCAACTTGTATTACTGTAAGATTTTTCCAAAGGAAAGAATAAAAAAGTACTACACTGAAAAAATCTTGCATGCTCTTTCTGCAATTTCATCTCTTGTTGGTCCTGTGAGGACATTATAATGAGGAGCTACAAGACTCCAGCAGAGACTGGTTCTCTTCTCCAACAGCGTCTCTGAACCTCTCTCTCTCAAAGCCCAACAAAACTTTATGGTGCATTAGCCTGTCAAATAAAATCTCTAATATACGCTCTTCAATTCCTCGTTCATGTGGTGTTTAGCTTCACTACAAAATAACTGTCCTCATTGGGTTATTCTTCACGTTAGTGCAGGTAATTTATTGTGATCGCTAGCACTGTAAAACTATCGGAGCCAAATGGATGATAGCTATCTATCCCACCCAGGAATAGCAGACTCGTATCTATCCAAGTGTGGAGAACAAGGAGAGGCAGCCTGGGTCCACCTGCAGCCAGCCGTGCGTGTTGTATCAAATAGCGGTTAGACTCATTAGTAAGCCCCTGTTGATACCTTCTTCCTCCATTTGCTGCTATTTCCACTCTAACAAAGACTCAAAGAGGGGGTACACTTGAGCACTACGTAAGTCCTTTGCACAGCCTACAGCCTGAACGAGCACATTTAATCCCTTGCGTACAGACTGAGGTCAGGCCGTCAAACTACAGCTGTATCTCTAAAGCTGAAAATTTCAGTTGCAACTGTCTGAAATGAAGAATTGAGGTCTCTAGATGGGACTATAATAGACACACTCTGTATATTGACATAGGTAGGTCCGTAACATATGCTCAGCAGTAGGTTGCATGTTACCTCTGACAATGTCAAACAGTATTATTCTCTCCACTTCCCTTTCTTTATTTGTGCTTGGATAGAAGATATTTGATCTTCCTTCCTTAGGTAGATCAAATTCACATTCAAATTACAGCAAGAGAGGAGAGATGTATTCCTTTCCTGTCCTGGTGCGGTAGTAGCAGTCAGAACTTGGAAGGAAAAGATTCCAGTCCCTGAAGAGTTTTCTAAGGATCTCGCAACTTTGCTCCCCTCGCCTCACCCCTGCAATCAACTGCAAAAAACTTAAAATTGTGTGAACTGTACAAAGGAAATGAAAAAATTAAATAAAGGTATTAGAAGTTTGGTCATTTGGTAGGGTTTTTTTTTCCTTTTCATTTATCCAAAAATGTAGTGAAACAAAAAATGAATCTAAATGAACAACTGATTGCTCAAAATGAAAGCTCTGTGCAATCAACTCCACCCCATGAAAATACTTGAGCACCCCTGTGAGTCCCTGTGATGATTTCTTTCCCAGTCCCAAGGGAGAAAATCACTGCATTCAATATGGCACTTTCTCCCCCTTCTATCCAGCTGCTGTGACTCTCCTAGCTGCCCAGCAAGGGCACCCCCCCACACACACACACTTCCATGGGACAGCTTCCCTAAGAAAACATACAACTCCCAAAATGGGGGAGAGAGAGAGGGAAATTACTTTTCTAACACAATAGTGATGAAGCTACCTTTACAGACCTTTCTTCAAATGCTATGTGCTGACTATTCAAGGAGAAAAATAAAAATGATTGAGATGTTATTTTGTCTCAAAGTGAGGCTGAAAATGCAGTAACATCTCCAATAAAACTCTCAAGGGGATTTTCAGCTTGCGGTCCTAGCACATATTCATGATCAATGAATAATCCATAGATTCTAAGGTCTGTACAAATTCATGCACATGCTACTCCAGGACTAGTCAAAAAATAAAGAAAGAAGCTGTCACAATCTATTAGCTTATGGATGAGCTTTTGAACGAGCTTTTAATGACAGATATACAAAACAGATTATAATAGTTCTGAAAATGAAGGTTAGTCAGAGAAGTAAAGGGAATTCACACAATATACATTTTAAGACTCTTTTTGCATTTACCTGAGAGACTCAAATGGCTCCTGCAGAGCAATTATGTCAATCCAGAAACATAGTACATTTCAGGACAATTCTGTTCTAAGAAAAAACACATGTAAATATTCAGAACATTCCTCACACCATGAGACCCCAATTCAGAATTCAAACCAAATGCATTGCACCCAGAGACTGGCCTTTCCTGCAGCTCTACAACCAGCTGAAAGCCAATTATAATGTGTGATCCTATGGAAAGATGAAACTTTTTTTTGTTATTCAAAACAGAATTCCTCTGGAACTGTGGCTGTAAAGTGACCCCTTGAATTTCTTCAAATTTTAAATGCATCTCCTTCCTTGAGTAGTAGTGTTTAGTATTTAATAAGAGGGAGAAAAGGTAATTCCACTTTCAAAAATATTCCTGGTACAGATGTTGAATTTCAAAGCACTCTACTTGTTTCTGCTGTTATCTCAGAGTGCGAATGTCACAGAATAATTCTGCTGTTATTTCTCCATGTTATTTCTTGAGTTAAAAGACCTGACTGCTATACATTCCAAGGTTGCTGATTTCCTGTGCAATTCTGCTTTCAAGCTTACATAATTTATACCACTTTGTCTGCCACCTTCATACCCAGCTGTCGTCTTCTTAAATATTAAAGTAATATATGCAACTTTTAGGCATGCTTTATACTTAAAACAATATCATATAGCACACAAAGTCCTTGTGTTGTCAAAGGACTACAAATCACAGACCAGCTTTTGTTCTTATTTCAGTTCTGTTTGGCTCGAAGCTAAAGTACCCTGGCATATATTCTATTGTATTGTTTGCATTTGAAAATCATAGAGAAGCATTATCAAATGTCTCTGTAATCATACAAGATGATCTAACTGAAAGAAAGATCATACCAGGTATTGTCAGAAGCAAAGGACACGTTAGTGAAACCTGATAAAACAAACAAAAGAGGCAGCAAATGAATCAGAAGAATTACCCCATCATACAGTGCCTGTCACTGAACTAAGGTTACACAGCAACAACAAAACTGTCTTCAAATAATCCACCTAGGTAACATCATTGATTCTTCAGTTCAAAAAGATGCTGCTCTTTTGGGACTAGATATAAACGCTGGTGTTCAGAGCATCAAAACTGTTTTCTCCAGAAAAGAGCAGTCAGGTGGATGAAACAATTCTGAGACCTTCTCTCAAAAGACCTTTTGGCCCATTAAGGAGCCAGATGGTATTTGCTGTGCAGCGCGGGGATTTGCAAAGGAGGCTCCCTTGGGGCTGAAACGGCAGCAGCTTTTGACTCATGCTAGCCGTGGCCGTCGGCCTGGCCACCTGGGTGCAGGGCAGAATAAGGAAGCTTTGCAGTGGAGGAGGTTACCTGGCACCAAAGACAGACAAGGCAACAAAGAGGTGCTTGCGACCAGAAAAAGAAACTACATAAAATGAGGTCCCGCTTTCAAGGGAGCGCTGGCAGCTCTCTTGCTCTTCTCGAGGTTCTAGACATTTTAAACAGGCTCTGGCAGAAGAATGATAGATATTGGGTTTACTCTCCTGTACAATATATGATAGATTTTCCTAGAATGCACATAGCCACAAATAACAAGTGAAGCTTACCGTTTCTCAGGCCTCACGTGAGAATCCCTCCAACTCTTCTGAAAGATGGCGTAGTGCTGCACACGTGGATCACCTGAGTAGATTTCTTTGTTGTTTGTTATAGGAGAGAGTCCTTTTCAGTCTGTTTCTCTGCAGTTCAAATAACTCAGAAGACAAAGTTGCAAGCAGATGTTGACTTACACGACTGTCTATTCCTTGCTTTTATTTCTGGTTATTTGTTGTTATGTTTTATGCCTGTTTACCTGTTAATTAGGAAAAACTGCAATCAAATCTTACAAAGTTTGTGAAGAATTGAACCCTAACTAAACAAAACTACTCTAGTCAAAGTCTAAAAAAGAAGCACCTCAACAATTTAAACATCAGTATGTATCAATAACTTGTAAAAGATGGAAAAAGCTGACTTTCCATACAGAGACTCCTATGGCAAGAATCAAATGAATTTTTAATAGCTTCATTCCCCTTCCTTGGGTGTACAGTGTCTAGCCATTGCTGTGCAAATACACGGTAATGGAAATATAGATAGGTGGTATAAACAAGATGCTCTTTAAGACACGAAGGGCATTTATTTTTATTCTGCATTGGTAGTGCGACAGAATAAACATCTCCTCATAATGAAAATTATTTTTATGACAAGAGGGAGAAGGGGCAGAAAAAATTAACTATTTTTCTTCAGCACGAAACAAGTTTTCACCTGGAACACCCATGTTCCCTGACACAAAAGAACACTGAGTATTAATTCTGAAATGGCATTCAGACTTTATTATGGCATAGCTTAATTTTCTAATAGGAATGGATTGCATTCTGAGTCTGCAAAGCTGCACATTAAATTAGCTGCTTCTTTTAAAATAAGCTTTAAAAGAAGTGAAGAAAATCACACATTTTCAAATGTTAACTATGTCTTAAAAGAGAGGCTGCACAGAACTGTACCTTTGGGTAGAGTTGCTGTGGTAAGGCTATTTCTCACAATTATACAGTATCATGCAAACCCCTGGGGATACCGATTCTATTATATTTTATTGTTCCTGAGTCCAGTGAAATTCTTTGAAGAGACTATTTTACCAATCAAGCTAACAGCAATTCTGAAAATGTTGTAGTAATCTGTAGTCTTTATTAAGTATGCATTTGCTGACTAAACAAATGACTCTTGTTTATTTCCGTAAGATAATAGCTCTGATGCTATATTTGTCTGCAAGTCTATTGCATGATTTGCTGCCACAAAGAAATAAGAGTTTTGGCAATGAACAAGATCCAACTGCAGAACCAAACCTTAATTTCACAGAACCCACCTGATCGCACCCATAAAATGGCTATATTTTGCTGTTCTTTATTAACATCACTGAACATTTAAGTCTATTAAGATGCATTTCATTACCTCTGCCAAATGCAAATGACTTTCAACCTTTTCAGAGCAGTAAGATTTATTGTACAGTTTAAAGAATGATTGTGCCTTCTTTCTTATACAAACAGGATTTTTTTTCATGAGTACGTTCCCAGCAATTTAGTAGCTATAATTCAGCGGGCTTGATATACCCCTGTAAACATTTGCGAAGGAATTTGAGTAACAGCCCTGGCACTTCTACTTTGATTTACTGAGAGATACTTGCAGGAATGCTGCCACGAATCACATTGTAGTTAACATTGTTAACTAGTGAAGTAACTGAACAGTTAAAAATACCATACAGTGCAGAGAGTAACTCGGTCTATATCTCCTGTTACAAGTAAGGATGTTGTTTCATGATAGGACACGGAATGAGAGTTATGGCAAAAGGTAATTTTTACGAGCACATTTTCATCCCCACCCTTCGATGATTATACATCACAGAAAATAGGTTATAGATTTCATAAACTTAGTGTAAACGTATGAATATACCCTTACAAATGTAGATCAGAGAGGACATTAAAGTTCTAACCCAAGTTCAGAATGCATAGAAGTTTTTGTAGGACTTTAGGCTTAGAGGTTTTTTTCTCCATTTGAGTGGAATATAGTCTCTGCTATTAAGGCATCAAAACATCCCTCAAATCACAGCAAACAACATAATACTACAATTGCTTCTTCTATTCATCATCTTCTGTTCCTTTTACCTACCACCACCCTGATATGATGGCAAGCACAATGCTACAGTCACTGCTTCTTCCATCCATCAACCTCTGTTCCTTGTCCTTCCCCTCATTATGACAGATTGAAAACAACTCTAGTAAGTGCAGCTGACAGGGGAAGCACATATGCAGTAAGTCCACCCCACTACACTAGTAATTACTATATAGAGATGAAGGCAACATAGCTACTCAGGTCCAAGCACTGATGAAGTTGTTCCCCAGTCACTGGCGGGGCAGCAGAGTAGCAAACTAATCCACAGTAATACAACAATAAAGTATAAAAATAGATTATGACACTGATTCAAACTCATTGGTGCAGCATTTATTTTTTCTGCGTATAGGTACCCAAAATGATCTCAAGCCTTTAGTAATACTTCCCCAAAAAGGAAATTCTTTTGACATAAAATTATGGCGCAGAACTGGAGTGCCCAATTATATAATTTTCCAAACTACACATTTTTATTTTTGTCATCCTCAAATCTGAACATAAGTAAAGATTTCTGGAACAGGCAGGCTTTTAAAATTAGTAAGGTTGTGCCTGTATCAGAAAAGAATCCTTTTGGCTTATAAGTCTCTCTGATTGGACGTGAAACAGTAATCTGAAGTCAGTAGGTACCTGGAAGTATTTCTACTTTTCAACAGCCTACAGAAGTTGTTACTGGTATCCTGAAAGAAATACGCTTTGCCAGCCTAGAGGACAGGCTGTGTAATATCATCCCTATAACTCTGAAACTCTGCTTTAAGGTCCAAGCATAGGAATTAGTTGAAACTAATTGGAAGAAGGAAAGATGCATTGGGTAATAAAATGAAGTTAGAGCAATATATGAGCACCAGGAAGACTGTAATTACTCAGCATTGCTTTGAGAAAAATCTCTGCCTTCATTTTCAAATACCAACTGTCTAGAATTGTGGCAAAATTACCCTTGAAAATAAATCTGATTACCAACTTAAAATATATCTCTGTATTAGGAAGGCTGTAGACTTGTAAGGCATAAAATTTTAACACATGAAAGTTAGGTGTATTAACAGTTAGTCAGAAATTATTTCCCTAAATGACTCTCCCAGCCTCAGCCTACCTTCTCCTAGAGAAAGACCTTTAGCTAATCCTTTTCACAGTAATGAGGTCTCTGGGACAAAAGCCTATTGCTTAATTTGGGACACAAATGACAGTGTAAACCTGTCTCATTTTCAGAAGGATCCAGGAGTGCCAGGGCATCAAACAGGAGCCTGGCTTCCCTCCACCCAAACCAAGGGTGAGGCTACTCCTTTTTCAGAGCCTTCACCCTCACTGCCAGATGGCTTCATCCTTGGTAGCTGTCTGGAAATCTGGTAGTTAAATGGGTCCTGAGCAGCATTAAACCGGGCCATGGTTGGGGGCACAGAAGGACCTCGCAGACCAGCTCCAGAGCCTTCCTTGTGCTCTGCCTTTGGGCTGCAGATAAAAGCATCAGTTGGCAGGGAATATTGGAAGTCCATGAGAACTCACTGGAAGGAAACATCTTCTTCCACTGATAGGAAAGATCTCATGTGCTGCAATAATCTGACTTCCAGAGAGGTGAAGTCCATACTGGTATGACTGAGTCACCAGTACCTCGTTATCCTACCTCTGTGAAGATCAGTCACTGAGCCTTTCTGCCAATCCCACAGCCACACCTGCCAATGTGATTTGGAGCAGAGACTTCAAGACATGCTTCTGATAAGTTCCAGCCAGAACGTAAATGCCTTTTAACTTGGGCCACTTGTGCAGTTCTGTAAATCCTTATTGTACCTTTGACTTTTTTAACGAATTCTGAAAATACATGGATAGCATTACTGTATTCTCTCACATAACCAGATAGATTGCTTTTCAAAACTACAGTGATTGTCAGGACAGAATTAATATGTGGTACATAGTTATGTGTCTTAATATATGGCAACTTTGGTTAGGAAAATTTTGATTTGTTGAAGGGACAAAAACCTGTGAACTCTTTCTTCGGAGAGTGGTGAACAACACTATGCTTTTCACTTGTATTTGGAATCTTTTAGCCAAAACACCTTCACAATTTTTAGAAGGAAAACCCACATAACTCACTCTCTCTGCAACGCATTCCATTACTGGACCAGAATGCAATAATTACTAGGTGCTCTACATCTGGGAACAATTACAGGAATAGACATTTTGGGTAAACCTGCTGTCCTGGTTTCAGCTGGGATAGAGTTAACTGTCTTCCTAGTAGCTGGTACAGTGCTATGTTTTGAGTTCTGTATGCAAAGAATGTTGATAACACGCTGATGTTTTCAGTTGCTGCTAAGTAGTGTTTAGTCTAAAGTCAAGGATTTTTCAGCTTCTCATGCCCAGCCAGCAAGAAAGCTGGAGGGGCACAAGAAGTTGGCACAGGACACAGCCAGGGCACCTGACCCAAACTGGCCAACGGTGTATTCCATACCATGTGACGTCCCATCTAGTATAGGAACTGGGAGGTGGGGGCTGGGGATGGCCGCTCGGGGACTAGCTGGGTGTTGGTCAGCGGGTGGTGAGCAATTGCACTGCGCATCATTTGTACATTCCAATCCTTTTATTATTGCTGTTGTCATTTTATTAGTGTTATCATTATCATTATTAGTTTCTTCTTTTTTCTGTTCTATTAAACCGTTCTTATCTCAACCCACGAGTTTTACTTCTTTTCCCGATCTTCTCCCCCATCCCACTGGGTGGGGGGGGAGTGAGTGAGCGGCTGCGTGGTGCTTAGTTGCTGGCTGGGGTTAAACCACGACACCTACTAAGGAAAATGTCTACACTAGAGAATTCCACACAAGAGCTTTAATTGCATTTCTGGCCACATTCCTTCATGGTCTGGCTTTAACCTGAAAGTGAGATTCTTTCCTGGAGTTAATATCTAGCTTGTTTTCTTTTTTGCTAATGACAGATGGTTCTTTGTTGTTGTGCTTGTTTTCCATGCTTCATATATAAAGCATATTTTACATAGCAGATTAAACAAGAAAATAAGAAATACACATTTTTACAATGTGATATCAAAAGCTTTGGCGAATCCCTTCTTTTATTTTGTAGGATTCCAGGACAAAATGAATTTTAGTGAAAGAATTTTGAGCACTTAATCTTGCTGAAAAGAAAAACCTTACATGCAATTTGAAAGTAGACATGAAAACATATAATAGATTTTTCCCCTGGTGCTATTTGAGGGACTACTATCCTGGCTATTCAAACTATTATTCTGGTTTTGTAACCCTATCTGCCCGTAATCTATAAATGTGTACAGTACTATTTATAATAAAATAGTCCATGACCACTTAATATATAAGCACTTTTTCAACTTGAAGTCTGTATGCACTAGACATCACCAAAAAAAAGGAGGAAACTGAATGAAAATTGCAAGTTCAACATCACTTCACAAGGTTTCCTAAGTCATGTAATTACATCAGAGAACACTGAGCTAAAGCTACAGTAGCTTTTATTATTTCTGTCATAGAAGCACTCGACTCAAGTGGTCCTTTACCCTGCAATCCCTTCCTACATGCATATTATTCAAGTTCAATAACTAATTTTGCAAGAATAGTACAGAAGCTTTCAGATATCTGCTTAAAGTCATTACACTTTTGCAGAGTAGACATCATGTTGTTATTTTTTAAATAAAAATCATGGCCATGATCAAAGGGAAAGTTTTATACTAAGCCCCCAAGGCAGATTTAAGGGTTGACTCCAGATTGATGTCATTCCCTGCGAATTTACCAACCTTTATTAAAAGGAACCATTAAGTCCAAGTTCAGAAAAGACTTTCAATTTCTACCTCACATACAATCTGAATGCAAAAAGTGCATTAGTGAAACAATATTTTACACTGCATGATCTTCAAAATCTGAATTTAATATTTAAAAAGTACTGGTTAACCTTAGATATAGCTTTTAAATTCTCAGCAACAGAACTGGCCAGTAGGTATCAATGCATACTGCCAGATGGAGATTTTTACATTTCTGCATAAAAGCACTGGAAAGATGTGAAGTTTTCCATGCAAGCTGTTCCACATGCTGACTCCAGCATAGAGTTTTACTGAGACAAATGTAAAAGGTTATGAAAATGAGGTGCTTGAATCCCTTGAAGGAGGCCTGAGTTATTTTGGAGACCTGCAATATGCCAGGGGTATAATGTTTCACCCTCAGAAAAATGGGGCATAAATCCTTCTTTTCTTGAACATCATGAGGACATTTGGCTGGATCAGAGTATATGAGTATATGAGTTGAACTGCTGCATGCTGACAAAAGCCTAAGAATCCAAAGCAAGTTTTTACAACTTGAAGCCCTGTACATGCATTTGTTAGCATGTTAAATTATCTATTTTTATAAACATCATAGCACTGGTCCTAGGTCTCCACAAAAAAAAAAAGGAAAAGAAAAAGTCCTATTTGTGAATTATATATATGCCATCATCTCCCTTTTTGCACATTCAGTAATATCAAATTACCAAAATACAAACAAATGACATACAGTATTTCATGTCAAATAATGGATTAGAATCATCCTTATATTACAGCCTTAATTCTCCTGGCACACTAAACTCAGAAATAGAACTACCCAAACCCTATAACACTGGCTGCTATTCAAAAACATGCAAATCAGATACTGCCTTCTCAATCCAGTGAGCATATCTTGCTACCCATTTAAACGATTGCACAACAGGTACTACAATGGTGAATTTGGGGTGGCAAAACAAAGTTGTACCTTTAAAATTGTATTTATATACTTGATCTTGGAAAAAATATAAGAATGCAACAGGCACCTCAATAGATACACTTTTGTGTAATGTGAGGTAGACATCAAGTTGACTTAATCTCTCTTGCCCTTGACTAGATTACAACCCCTTGCAGGATTAAATGGTGTTAATGAGCCTTGGACTATATTCAGAAAGCTAGGCCTTGCAGAAAAAGGGAGCTTCAGTTCAGCCAAACACTTCATTATGAGGGTGTAACAAAGTACAGAATGTGAGTGTATTTGGGGGAACAGAGTGGTAGCTAATGAGCTTCTTCAGAACCAACAGGCTGACACAACAATGCCACATGTTTAGTGCTCTTGCCAGCCAGAAGGCAGCTAGATTGACCAGGGACCAGAGGAGACGGGGGGGAAAGGGAAGGAGAAGGGAAGTAAAGAGTAATTTCCTAGTAAAGCATTGAAAAGACAGACATTGCTATCTTGTACCTGCCTTGAATATAGGAAATACAGTTTTTAGCTTGCAGCTGCTAAATTTAGTTCACTGCCATTTCACTTTCATAAGAGAAAAAAATTAAAATGAGTTCCTGAAAAGAATCATGCAGGACTTCTCATGGTTTTGCGGGTTTGTTTGGGGGGGAGGGGAGGGGGGTGTGTTGTTTTTGGTTGGTTCTTTTTGGTTTTGGTTTTTATTTTTACATAGACCAATTAGCCTCAATCTAGTCTGATGAGCTCATATGAAACAATAAATAAAACTCCTACCTTTTCCAACTCACTTCTATCCAAGCGAATTGGATAGTTTAACTCAAAAACACTAAAGGAAACAAAGATCCAAAGTAGCCATGATCCAATGAATATGTCTTTTGTATTAAAGCATTTTGTATTGGGGTACCATACAAGCTAAAAACTTACAATAATCTGCTGTACTAAAGAAAATTAGGAAGAAAAATAGGATGACAATATAATGCAACAATCCATGGACATTTTTAACTCTTCTTAAGGCAGTGGTTGTTACACTTTTTTCTTATGCCATGTTCTGTTCTGTTTCTACCCACCCATTGGAGAGCTGCTGTCATGAGCTACATATTCCTCCCCGGTGAGTGGTGTCTGGGGCCCACCAGCCCTGGCCATGCCAGGCAAGGATGGCATACTGATGGGACTTCATCAGCTTCTGGAGCTTAATGTTCCTTGTCTTGTCCTTCTGTCTTCAGATAGATAGTTGTGCTCTGACCATGTCAATGCTGCCACTGCTGCCACACTGTTGGAAGATCCTGAAAGGTAAAGTCATGAGGTCTGTCTGCTTCTGCTTTGTATTGCACATGTACCTGCCACCAAAGATCTACTAGCTCTACTTCCCCATCTAACCCTGGTCAATCCACATCAACAAATCCCTAATCAGCAGGTCCTCAGCAAAACAAAGAGACAGGATGGAATTTCTTGTCATTTCAAAGCTGCCAACCTAAAATTTAATTTAGGAATGTCATCAGCATGTTATCTGAAGCTGCTTTAGAAGGATTCAGCAGTACTGATTGATCCTGATCCAGGCCCATTTCTGATCTGCCTGGACTTCATAGTTACATAAAAGAAAGAAATTTTTCTCTCCAGTAAAGGATTACGTTGTCAAAGGAGTAGAAACTAAGCCCTGCCACCTTCTCTGAGGGGCAGGTTCAAGCCTAAGACCATGGTCTCAAGCAGGAAACCCCCCAATGTCTTCTAATTTCTCACTGGGTTCCTGGGCTGAAATTGCTTGTGCTTTCCTCAGCTTGGGAAACTTCCCTCACCACTGTTCTCAGTACAACTCGGCCTCTTTACACTCTCCAGAAGAGCCTGTAGCCTCCCCAGCTACCTGAGCTGCAGTTTTCGTGGCAGCTGCTTTCGAGGTGGGAGTCTCATGGAAGCTGAGGGACACAATTCTCCCCTTCATGAGCTGGTACAGCCAATGGTTAGTGAATTCATTTTCCAATTAAGCTGTTTGAGACCAATGGTAGAGCCAACCAGCTTGCCTGTCTCAGGCTCCCACAGGAGAGGTAAAGACTGCTTTTCTGTCCCTATCTTACCCTAAAGAATGCTAGGCTAGGTTGCTTTTATAATGAAAATGCTCCTCCCCCCCCCCCCCCCGCAATGATTTTAAAATTACATTAAATTATAACACATGTAGGCTAGGATGCTTTAAGAAAAGGGCTTACAGGTACCTGTTCCTGTTATTGATGTCCAGAATAAACCTTCAACCAATGAAAAAGTGCTTGCTTTTCCTTTTTCATTAAAAATTGTGGAATAAAGAGACTGATCTACTTTATTCCTCTAGACAGTCTTTAAAGTACGGCTGTCTAGCTTGTAGCAAAAGAAAAGCTTAGCATATGGTGATTTTTATCCCTGAGAAGACTCCTTCCCCGCTGTTTGAAGATTCTTTTTTCCTTCCCCCCAAAAAACAACATTTGATAGCTGTCTAATTCCTGACTGAACTGCACACAGTTGCCTCACACCATACAGTGTGTGACCCAGATACATAGCTTACTGCTTTGCAAAGCACATTCTCCTGCACTGACAGATAAATCAGTTTCTTGTGGCTGCTTAAAAATAGCAGCTATAGCTGTTGGAGAAGTTCTTTGCAAGTGCAGACGAAACATGAAATTGTGAGAGTAATCCACCACGCTCTCGACAAACCAAAGGAGAGCCTGATGCACATGCTATCACCAGCCCCCACACGCAACCCCACTGGCATAGCAACAAAGCTGGAAAATCCTCGAGGTACGGCGAAGGCTGCCAGCAGTGCTAATGTGATTAGTTAAGGGGATCTGCTTGTTTTCCTCACGTGGAATGTGAAGCGCTAGTATCGTTCAACTTGGGCACTCCTCTTAACTGGGTCATCTCTGCTGTAGGCCCTAAGTAGACATAAAAGACTTCAATCCATGCTAATGCTGTCAAAGCTAGCCTGATAATCTTGCCACTTTTCCTCAGGTGTCAGCATAATTGGGCTTGGCCAAGAGGTAACTCAGCTACTTGTGTTTATGCCGTGCTTTTGACTGAGGGTGCTTGATGCATTTCGCTCTCATGTCATGTTCCATTACAGACGAGCCCCTGAAGTAGACCTGAATAGATAAAAAAGGCTTGCCCAAATGGTATGTTTTTCCCCATACTGAGAACATTAAAGACTGAACAGAATGATACATAAGTAAGAAGAGAGTCTCCTTTTACCTAACCTGACTTAATACAAGATTTCTTCTCAGATGTTCCCCCAAACCTTTTGGGACAGGAAGCTCTAAAATATAAGCAACATTATAAAATAACTAGTGGTAGTAGTGGTGGCTTTACAAACTACTGGAATAAGATGATCTCAATTGCAATCCTTCACCTAGTCAAAATACTGTCTCTATCTGTAAAATGAGTATTGACTGCTTTTGGGGTGAGGTGTTTTGGTTTGGTTTTTTTTCAGACGACTGGGGAAGTCATTAAAAAATGAAAGCTGGTGATGGTGACTGCCTAATCTTTGTTACATATCCTCCCTTCTGATATGAAAATAATTTTTGGTCGTGCATTTTGTGTACTGTAAGGCCCGTGATGGATGTCTTTAAAGCCCAATATGGGCCTCAAGTGAAAAACGCGAGCTGTGCAAAAAAACACCTTCAGAAAGGTGAATTAATCCACTGCAGTAATTAGATTAGTAAGGTCTATGAGAAGGTAAGCCATTCTTGGTAAGTGTTTAATCACTCAGGATGAGTAGGAAGTATGTGCACATATAAGCACTAAAAAACCCCAATACTGTGGTGATTGATTCACCTGAAAATACCCTATTACAATCAGACTATCTACCCATTCAATATGATAGGTATGTTTTCTAAATTCCAGCATATTTTCCTTGAAGCCTGTCAGATCTTGAATATTCACAGTAAGCTAGTCAGGGTGAGCTAAAGGCAGCAAGAAGAAAACGAAACTCCTTTGACAGGTTAGGTTTTGAGGCACATGCTACAGACAGGAGGTCAAGTTCTGATCAGAATAATCTATTCCAACCTTAAAAGCCTTTGGAACAATGTGAAAATACTAGTATGCCTAGATTTTTCTCCACACTGCATACTGTCCAGAATGAAAATTTTAAAATGGGTCTCTGTCCATTATGAGCAAGATTTTTTTTACCACTTGCCTGTCCCAGTCATTTTTAAATAAAAATTTAATTCAAAGTTGAATAAAAATAAGTAAGTATAACCCTTTTTACTTCATACAACAGCAAAAAGTAAATATTCTTTCAGTTACAGCACACTAGATAGTATGACAAATGACAAAAGAAATGAAGGGTTTTTTCCTGCTGCTTTTCATCAAAGACACCATTGGTTTTTTAAAACGCTTTGTATCTTTAACACACTGCATAATGTTATCCCCACTTTACTCTTACTAGGGAGATCAGCCAGCAGAACTCATTTCCCCAGGGTTACTACTTCTAGTGGCTTGTCCTCCAAATCAACAAGAAACAAGCCAGCTCTTGTCTGGAAGCCACAGTGGTGTGGAGTTCAATCCAAATGGAAATGCAGTGTTTCTCATCCAGCTTGTGGCTGGGTCAGCCCTGAATTCACGCACTTGTGAAGCTTCCAGATCCCAGCTGATCATCTCAGACTGTGAGCTGAACAGAGGTGTGACTCTGTCACAGGAATACTAACTCACTCAAAATGATGCTCAAGTTATACAGAAGCTGCATATTTGTGAGTCAGCTCTGCTCGCTGGGAACTGGCATGCTGAGATGGCTTCACAAATACTCCTTTTGGCAGCTCTAGCCTTAAAACTCTCCCTCCCTTGTATTTCCTATATCATTCATGCTCCAGTAGTACCACCCATGTCAGTAATCAGTAGGGTTTGTGGGCGCTGTGCGGTAAGCCTCCAATTAAACTGATACTACTATTGCAACACTAGTGCAAAGGTGGCCTTAGTGGTATCCAAGCAATAAACCAGAAAGGAGGAAGAGTAATTGCCAAAATTAATCGCTGTTAAAAAAAAGGGAGGAGGGGGGTGGATAAAAGTGTGCTCACTCCTCCTATACTGCAAATATACTGTTAGCAGCTAACTTTAACCCCTTTCAGAGCTGCCTCTGAATTCAATAAAAGCAGGTGCAGACCCTTTGAATGCAGGCTAATCACTTCCACAATGAGGATCATCATTTCCAGTATCATTATCAGGACAATTAACGGGAACACCATGGTTGCCAGCATTTTTCACTTCATTTGTGGCAGCATCCTTGGCACAGTGCTGCTGAAGCTAGTTCCTCAACTAGATCAATGCAGGATGGTTATCTGCTCTCAGCTGACAGATTTACCTTTAACTTGCCACTAACTGACCACCAGGCATCAAGCCAGCTGCAGATTGTCCATCTTTGAAAAGCAAAACGAAACAAAAATACCAACCATTTCATTCAAGATTGCTCCCATACAGGATCATTAAGCTACAAGAATGTCTTTTGTTTCATATATTGTATGTACAAAATCTAAGAGGACTCTTTTATTGGAATTTTTCTGCTACTTTTGATGAACTGCCAGAACCTAGATGCAGAAAGCAGAATGGGCAAAAAGCAGAATGGGTAATAAGTAGCAGTAATTCACAGTTCTGTAAGTATCTTACACTCAACACTCATGAACCTACAAAATATTAATAAAAGAAAACCTCAGCGTTTTACTAAATGATATGAAGAATCCCTTCAATAAAATGTACTGTCACTATTGACTTCATATCAGCATCTAGCTTTTAGCTAATATATGCTTCATTGATAAGATTTAGTTGTTTTCCTGTAAAAGGCAATATTTTTTAATGAAGCCTCACAGTATCTTTTTGGAATCAATAAGTATTCACATTTTACTTAAGATGAAAAAACAGGGCACAAAGTTTCTGTAATTCACTGACTTGTCCTTTATTAACCCGTGGCATGGTTACAAGAACACTATCATACTCTATCAATAATCCTCAAAGCTTTCTATTCTACTAACCATTTTCATGCAAATTTAGAGCACATCAGGAAAGATAGAGGAGACAGCATTCAAAAAACTTCAACACATGGGTGAAGTGAGAGACTTAGTTTGGAACCATCTCCCTTGATGTTCTCTGATGACTCAGAAAGTTGCCAGAGTTTTAGAAAGGCAAGAAGCTCTTGCACTTAAATAGGAGGTACTTACATTTTGATTATTCTAAAAGAAAAAAAAAAGGGGGGGGGGGAAATGCTATGCTGCTTGGCACTGTGGTAGATGGTTTATATAGTAACTCATTATAGGTGTGTAGAAAATCCCCAAATCTTAAAACCTGTGACAACTTAGGTTAATTTTGTCTTGGGGATTCATATGTAGTAGAAAACCTAGTAGCTGTATCAGTCAGTTTAAAACAAATCTTAAGAAGTCATAATTTTTTTTATTTTTCTGCAGCTCTGGAAATGCACATTAACTGCACAACTCCATCATTACTGCAAAATTTTAATCTCATTCGTATATTCTGGTTCTCCAATGCTAAACATGCCTCTAGCAAAGCAGATCTCAACTTATTAGCACAGATTTTAATCATTTCTCTTTCCCTTTTCTCTCTCATTTTATTTTTTTATATTATCCCTTTTCAAGGGCTTTCTTTTTTGGTTAGACATTAGATTTAACTTGATGCAGTACATAAAAACCTGCATTATATCAACTGGCAATGAATACATTTAACTTAAAAATTTATTTCTTTACTAGCCATGTATTCTTCCCCAGTCACACTCCAAGGTTTATTGTAATACATCTGGCTAGACAATCGTGGTTTATTTTTCACTAAAAATATGGATTCTTGCTGACAGCAAAATTTTATTGCAGAGGTATTGGAAAGTAATATCTGTTCACTATAACAAGCTCCCCTGAATCCATGCTATCAACCAGAAAGCTGTTATGGGCCTTTTGTTTTGTCTTCCCCCCGCCCCCCCCCCCTCTCTCTTAAGCAAGTGTAATTGGAGCAGGAGCAAAAAGGCGTCCTTGAAGGACAGATCTTGAATGGTCAGCCTTCAAAAGTGTTAAGCAGTATACATTGCCTGTTCAGATGCTAGCAGTCAGTACACCTCAATTCCTTCTTATATGAGAAGACGGCCTGTCTCACATTTCAACTGCATTTTGACAGCTGGAGTTTCCTTTCAGGTCTCTGAAATGAGAATATTTCCTGACCTGATACACCTGTTCCCATTAACAAAAAAAAAACCAAACATGTGAGCAAGGAATTCTTCTTTACTAAGACAACTCATCCTGAGCTCAGAAAACATGGGCTACATCTTTTGAACAGGGCTGAATACAGCTTCCTTGAAGTAAGCACCAAATCTCAGAGAAATACACTGGTCCAAATACTTACTTATCCACAGCAGGTTTGCTAAGAGAGAGATATTTATATTCCTTATTGAGCATATTGAAATGTAGGAATACATATTGATGTGAACTACCACCACGGTAAGAGCTGGAGAGCAAAAGAAAGAGTGAGCAAGCTCAGCCAGGGACGGGGTACCAAGTACACCCTCTCACTGACTCTAATATAATTGTGGTGGTACTTAAAAGAGCAAAGACAGCAGCAGAAATATTTAATACATTACTAGAAAGGGGAAATTTTGTCATAAGCAATTTTTTTGCCATAGCTGTTTAACTTCCCCTAACATTGACAAGATAAATTTGCCCCAAGATCCTCTGAAGAGTCAATCTTTGCCCTTAATTACACTTTGTATTTCAGGTAGGTTTTTTCCAACAAGAAGAGATAAAAGTAGAAAAAGTCACTTCAGAAAAATAAAACCATAAAATTTTGTACTTTACAATTCCTTAATTATATTAACATAAGGAAGAGAGAAACTTTCATCATCAACAGAGCTGGAAAGCAAACAAAATTTAAACAAACAAACAAAACATGAACATTTCCAGTATGAAGACTACACACATGTTGCTTTGAATCACACTGAGCTCTTCTTCCTCTGTTCTCCATTTTTATTTTGCTCTTTTTAATTTTTTTATATGAACAGTTTTTCCATGTGAGATAGTCATAGCATCCATACTTCTACTAAAGTAGAAGATGCCTGTGAACACATAAAGCATGGTCAGGGAAAAATCTAAGAAGGTTCAAATAATTTTTTTAGACCTTTAAATTATTCTCATTAGTAGTATTTTAAGGCTCAGAGACAAATCTGCTTCTAGAATTCCTCTGCCCATTGGCAGGGCTGATAGGTGTTGAATTTTAATGATATTTCAATGACTTGAAATTTTCCTATGCTGTTCTTTTTGTCATATTGAACCATTTTTATTTCCATTGTATCTTTTAAATGTATGAGATTACTATAATAGACAATAGCTGCTTCTTAGTCATAACAGACAGTTTATCAGCAAATTGACAGGTTACAATCCTGCCCACTCAAAGTGGGTGACGGTGGCACCGACTGTAGTGAAAGTTTAGTATATATCTCTGTAGTGTGCCAAATGATCAAAACATGAAGGAGCATTACTGGGCAGAAAGTTACCTGCTTGGCATCCCCTATTCATAAGCAGTGCTGAAGAGATTCCTGTACTCTATTCCTTCATGTACCAAAAATATTCATGTACTTTTTAAAATGTTAGCAAGTATGAAAGTCATCATTCCCTTTTCACACTCTCCTAGGAATAAGAACAACTTAAGTGATGCCTGCACTCCAGTCAACAAATCAGTCACTAGGCCATTGGCAGGGGCCAGTGGGCTCAGTTCTTCATGGCCCCCAGACACCCATCTGACCTTTATAGGCATGCTGAAACAGATCCATAGATCTATTTGGGCACTTACTTCCTAATGATTATTATAAAATGGGATAACTCAACTGTTTTGTTTAGCTCATAGGTTGTTCAGAAATGGCCTGAATCTTCATGCACTATCCAACACCTACTGTAACTGAACTCATCATTGTCAAGGCCTTCTGTCACCATCCAAATAGAAATTAAATAACCACACCTGGCAGAACAAGCTTGGATTCAGTTGCCACAGCTGGAGTGATTCTGGCCCTCCATGTTTAGCAGCACTTCAGCTCACCATACTGTAACTATTCAGTCTTCTCTTCCTTGAGACCATCTCTCTTTGCTTTGTCTCTCACCTTGGTGGTCTTAGTTGGTTGTTCTCAACCCATTTAATCTTCTACCCAGGAAAGGCTTAGGAACACATAACAGAGGCTGTTCCAGCAGTAGGAGTCTTCTCAGATATTTTGGTCAGAGGTGGTTTATTAAAATTCAAAAAGTCCAGATATTCTGCAAATGGATTCAGTAGTGCCTGAGGATGTGTTATATAATAATGATTTAAGGCATGTTTGCATACTCATGCAACACACATATGCATGTCACAGAGAAAACTTTCTTCAAAGCAACATAGCTGTGACAAGTTGATCACGACAACTGAAGAGTTAGAGAGGAAGACAGGAAGCTCTAAAGAATGAAATACCATCTTTCAAGTGGCTGTGTACTTTGCCTTAAAAATTATCGTTGCATAACAGCTATGCATCCTTGTGTGTCTAGATACAGAATCTCTTTTTCCTCAGTTACTGATGTTGATCAGATGGGCTATAAAAGCAAATTTTCAGGTGTTCTTCATATGCATGTATCATCTTGAATGCATGCCCGGCCATTAATTGCTTCAGAATTGCAGGACTTTCCTTCTTATATACATGGTCAGTATAGCAAAGACAAGAACTAACTATGAAGAGCATCCTATTTATCAGATATTATGTCAGGAGAGGTAATGAATCCAGAGCAACACTGATGGATTTCTCAAAGCCTTCAGAAGCATCAACCATGTAGAGTCCGTGATCTGGACCCACAAAGTGGAAATAACAATAAAATGTGAACAGAAACCCACTTTGAAGTTGAAGTTGACATGGAGAATGTTAGTTGTCAGCCACCTTAAGTTTAATTCCTATCTATGTGTTCTCTTATGAGCAACTGTCCTCCAGATGGGAAGCTTCAGCATCAAGTTTTGTTGGGACTATTTCAAATGCACTATGTATGCACTGAATCATAATCATGTTTCAGTCGGACAAATGTTTAAGAACACATTTGAAATAAAAGTAAAAGCAAGATAAATTTTTGCTCTAAGGAATAAACAGTACGACAAGAAAAAATAGCCCAATTCCTATTTGAAACTAAAAGGAAATTCACCAACTATTAACATGAAAAAGCTATATATATTGAAAAGTCAAGTTATTTTATTATAAGATATGATAACGGCAAAATGATTCATGTATCACCCTGAGTTAAGCCTATTATTCTTTA
Source organism: Harpia harpyja (assembly GCF_026419915.1). Lineage (NCBI taxonomy): Eukaryota > Metazoa > Chordata > Aves > Accipitriformes > Accipitridae > Harpia > Harpia harpyja. Next base: position 33,278,961 of record NC_068947.1, read on the forward strand.
TAGCTGAAAATACAGATCATTTCCACATTAGAGGTCTAAAAATCTAGAGGAATGTCACCTGACATCCTCATCCCCATTTATGCAATTTTGCTTAGGAATTTTGTAATGAACTTCTAATTTACATCAAACGGAAATAGCTAAAATGCCAAAGATCTGTTTTAATACATATTTTAGCCTGTGCAAATCTGGAGGGTAAGTGTACTATATAACAAGTATCAGAACAATCAAACTAAACCCAGAATACCTGCTGTAAGATAGCCAACACAGGAAGTGACATTGGCCCTTTTCTCTCATGCTGCTCTGCTCTGTAATCAAAGGGGGCAGAACACAGGATTGCCAGTTCTTCCAGATTCAGAATGCTGGCCGATAAAGCAGCACCACATTCAGGGAGTCTACCCCTAACCCAGGATCTATTTATCAATACAAATACTCTATATTTTTTAATTGTAAATATCTATTTTAAAACTTTTTTAGAATGGGTCTGAGCTTCTGCTATAATATACCTTGAGCAGCCACTCTAATGTAGAATAAATTTAAGGCACTGGAAGCATAGATCTTATACATTGGTCTGGATCTACCTGTTAGAGAAAAGGGAATTTCCAAAACATCCCTGCAAATACAGCTTGAAAATCAGTCTGATAAATCTATCCTCCATGAATGCTAGCTAGTACCAACAGGACAGGGAGCAATGAATTATTTTAAACTTAATCCTAAATGCTGTTGACTAAATATGGATTCCAAAGTGGACTGTAAAAAGTGGTAATTTATCTTTAAGTTGCTTAAGAGATGCTGAGTTTCAGATACCAAAATAAAATTGCCTGAGAGTTTCTTGCTGATACTGTACATATTCCAGATTATGACAAAAAAAGCCTCACCCTTATCTACCAGATTTATTAAATCGAACATCGATCTATGCTCAGACATTTAAGGGATTGCCTCCAAGCCTTATGAAAAAAAGGTATTTGTTTCTTAAGAGCAGACTGTCTGTACAGAATGCAACAGACTCTGACAGCAATAGTATCAGGCAAAAGGATGCACTTCATGCCACCACACAGCTGGAACAGTATATAGTGCCTCTCCAGTTCTAAAGGCAGTATCCGTATTGCCCAAAGGTCCAGGCTCTTCTGAGGAGCAGCTCTCCTATTCCTTCATCATCTCATATCTTTCAATACAAGTCTGTCTAAAAGCCTCAAGGCTTGCAGTCTTAGTGGAGGCTGCAAAAGTGGAGCAGAAAAACATTCAAATGCATTTTTAAATACCAAGAAGTGCTTCATGGGGAAAAAGTGCACATGAAAAATAATTTGCAGCCTGTCTGCTCTCAGCATTCTTTTTCTAACTTTTCTCTTAAATACAATAGTGACAATAGACTGACTCTAGAGGATTAAAAAGAGAAAAGAAATAAAGCTGGTATGACTTTAATGTCATAGCTGTTTGAAACATTCATTTTTTCATAGATGGCAAGGAGTTGCTGTTAATAATTTTATGACACTGTTAATACCTTACATTAAATTTGACCTGAATTACTAAATCAATGCTCTTTAAAATCAGGGTTATGCCTTGATCTCATACCATATGAAGTCACGTGTCTAATTTCATGGCGGTGAGTCATCCCGTCTTATTCAGTGAGGCTATGTCCATAAAGAGCACTGCAGCAGTACGTTAGAGACACCTGAGCTCATTGCAGGCACAGTATACACCTGCGCAGAGCTCTTGCATTTCAAAAGCATTGCAGCTGTGTTAGGAAGGGATCACACTTTGCTGAACTGATGTACTGTTTCTGGTTCTAAAAACAAAATATTCAATACTACTGCAAGGATCTGATGCAGTTTGCTGGGCTATATACTAAGGCATCCAAATAAAACAAATCTGACGTTCACAACCTCGTTTAAAGGCCTTGTCTGCAGTGGAAAACTACATCATGCTAGAATATGGCTTGAGGAGTACTAGGAATTAGGAGAGTTTTAAATGCACCATATCAAGAAGGACTGATAAATTTAGCAGTATGTCATATAGTCATGGTTAATTCAAGCTTTAGTCTTTGCTAACTCTGAGCAGAATCTCTTTGAAGAGATGGCTTTTTTTCAAAAGAAAGGAGCTTACTGTCTTAAGTAATGACTAATCCAAAGTACATTCCTAGCAAAAACAAATGAGGACTTGTATAGGTCCTTAGGTCAGAGCACACTGTAGTCTTCACCATAATATTTACTTCAACCTAATACTAAAATGCCAGCCTTTACTAAGATTTCTACTGTGTTACTTACTACATTATATAATACCTATAAAAGCTTTTTTTTTTTTTTCCCTATTGTGAGTTTGCTGTGTGTGTGCAGTCACATCTACTACTACCTTCATTACTTAACCTGAGTGGGTGCTCCAGCGTGATGTGATTTTTACTAAAGGGCCAGGATTGGGCAGGTCACCCGCACTCTGCTAACTCCTCCAGCTCCCTGATGAATGCAGGGAGAGAAGCCTCTGCAAAGGCAAGTAATTACAGAGCTGCATAAAGCTCTGTATGGGGTTGTACACTCCTTACCATCCACAAGGCACAGAAGCTAAGAAAAAGAATGATTCCAAGTAAGAAAGAATAGCCCAAGCTAACAAACAAAAAAAATCCTTTCAAGTTTTAGCCCCATTTAGTCATTCTGCATGTAAGACTCTCTGTAGATCTAGTACCTATAATGTCAGCTTTAGGGGTATTTTGTATTCAGCCTTCCAGAGTATGACAGTGTGTAGTGATTTATATGTAGATTCCACAGCAGTGAAAATCAGGACAAGAGCTACTATTCAGACCTTTGACGGAAGCCAGCCAAATGCAATTATAAATGGAATTAGGAAGAGTCATCTACTTCTGCCCATCTATTCTGAGATTGGGAAAAAAGTGGTAAGGAAGATAACAAGCATGCTGAGAATCTCTGTCAGGCATTTCTACAAATCTTTTACTCTGCACTCTTTTTTTAAAAAGGTTTTCTTTCAATACTGCCTGCCTGAAAGAACAAATCTTTTCTATCTTCCTTTTAAAAAACAACAGTGTATAGTTAGGTCCTAAAGGGGTAGAAAAGTCAAAGCATAAATTATAGAGAAATGAACTATTTACTACAATGTAGTAATTAGAAGGCTGAGGTTTCTCCTTGTTGCCACTCTGTGCACATATGATGAACCCAAATGAACAGCCTATATTTTCAAACACCACACAAAGTGAATTTCCAGCAGGGCTACAAAAAGATTGGGAAAAATCACCTTGCAAGACAGTTCATTTTATTTTTAAAAGCTCACCAAGGTCACAAGCCCAAGGAAAGCTTAATTAAAGTCGATGGAAGATGCAGAAGTGAGGCAGAAAGAATAAGATGGCAAGAAAAATCATTTTTTAAAACATATTAGATTATGTGAAGCCAGAGAGGCTTGACACCATCGATTTCAGAAATGGGTTAAAGATAAGGAACCAAGTATTGTAGGAATCACAATGAGGCAAAGCGGGCTGGGAACATGTGCTACACACATCCACTTTCTAATTCCAAGAGATACAATGAAGACTTAAGGGTGCCTAAACCCAATAGGCTTTCATTAGGAGCCACATACTTAAGTCCTGGGGCTCCAGTGGAAAAAACCAACAGACCAGTCATGTTACTGAGCAAACATTTTAGGCTTTCCTCTTGTTATTTGTTATATTGTTAATTGCTAGCAAAAATCACAATATTTTTCCCCCCGGACACCATGCTACCTCATTGTTTTACACACCCCACTCAACCCCCCTGCCATTAGTCTTGGAAAAGATGTAATCATAGTTATTTCCTGTCCAAGAAGACAAACATAGCTTTCCAGCAAGCCGAGAAGCTGCCTCAGGAAAGAATAGAAAATGAAACAACCCACAAGCTGAACTAGCACTTATTATGTGTAAAAGTATTGGCAACACATGATACTTTCATGAAGCTTCTCCTCATCATCATTGTTCAACAACCAAAAAAACCCCTCCACAGGTAACATGGGGTTACGTTTGAAGCAGTCTGCATCTTAAACTGACTCGGATGACATAAGGTCACTGCTCAAAGGTGTAATCCCTGTCAACAGAGCAATTTTCATTATCTGGGTGAAGATTTTGCATCTTAACCTCTAAGACACTCGACCCCTCTCAGCACTCATTGCTCACTAGTGCCTTCTGCTGCAGTTAGCAACACAACAGAGGGACAAAAGCTGGGTTAAATATAAAGAATGGAAACACCTCACATGCTGGCTACCAGCTATAGTTAGCAAGGCCAATTACAAACTTTGGAAACCAACTTAAAGGAAAGCTTTCTAAGGGTTTGTGCAGAAACACAGAGGTGTCTGTGAGCCCATGCACCACTGAATTCAAAGGCTAGGTGCATTGGTAGAATGAAGACGGGGAAGGGTCCTCATCCAAGGAACTCCCCAGAATTTCCTAGGAAGTTTTCAGACAAAAGATGAATAGGATTATTCCCTTGCTTTTTAAATAGAAAAACACTGATTGCTCTTTTTGACAAAGCGTTTGAAAATGCAGTTCAGTATTTTATAATGCAGAGCTAGAGACTCTTGAGGAAGCAGAGGAGCTGTCTGATTCCAGCATGTTAACTGCTTTTTAGCTTGAGGCTGTGCTGGCTAGAGGAATATTAGATTTGCAGTCAATTTTACTAGCCCCTCTGTTGTTTTCCAGATGTGCATATTGAATATTAGTTTCAAACAGTAATAGTTAATCTCAATAACGTATAAGTAGTTAAGAATTACACAGACATTTAATTATTAAAAAAACAAACATGGATGAGTTAAAGGGCTGTACACATACCAAAATCTACCACACTTTGTACCAACTTTGTACCAATCTACCAAAATGTACCAGCACTACAACACTTCCTTAGTGTTTCTTCCCTTCAGGAGAATGCAACGCTTGCTTGATAGCCAGATGAAATACGACAATGAAGAAATTACATCCACCTGAAAATACTGGAGGACTCTGAAGTGACCTGATTGCTCTTAGAATTATGTGTCTGATTATTAGCCAAGGAAAGAATTTAGCCAAATACCAATATTGTAGTAGGTTCAGTACTACTACATTGATGAAACACATTCTCACTGTTAATTTGGCCACACTGTCTTCTCATGTTCACCAGCAGTCAAGATATTCTCATTACTGCTGAAGGAAGCCACTACCTCTTAAAAAGCATGTGAACTATACATTTGCTACTGCCATTTGTCCCGTATACAAGCTATGTAGAGCAACAATTAAGTAAATGAATTGTTCATGAACATACTTTTATTTTTATGAATCTGACTGCAGCCTGTAATTATTTGGAGACCTTATGTCAGCAACATTTGGCCTATGACATGCTTGAAAATTGTGTTTAAGGAATTAATATTGCTGTTTGTAGTAGGTCACCTTGGAATATGTTTCTGCTCTTCCCTTTCTTGATGTTACACTTCATGATATTTAAGTACATTCATGGAAGAGAGTAAAGCAAAGGCAATTAAGGGAAGCCAGGTTAATGGATTAAAAAGTTTGAGGCGTTTGGGTTTTTCTTTTTAAGATAATCCAAAACTATGTCTTTCTGGGCCCCTTAAATACCTCTGGCCAGATGTTTTGGATTATTCTAAGAAAGTTAGCTGCAATCCTTAATGTTCAGACTTTCTCTCACTGCAAGGATATGGGGCTGTGTCACTTGGGGTCCAGCCTACTCCAAAAGTTTCAGCTTCAGCTGATGTGGGCTGGGCGATGAGGTGCCTGGCCACCCAGATATACCTCTTGGTATGGCACAGCAATGCCTTTGGCAATTCCTGGCCTGGCCACACATTCATGGCCCCATCATGAGTCTCAGCACCGTAAGGTAACTTTTAATGGGGGGACCTGGTAAGCTGACTGGAGCTATCTAACACCCTGTCCAAGAGGACTCTATGCTTAATGCAAGCTTGCTTGCCGCTGTGGCTCAGGGAGCTGCTTGACCCAGACTGCAGTCTGAGGGCAGAATTGCCCTCCTCACAGACTCCTCTGTCAGCATGGTGCAGCAGCTCTTTACTTTCATATAAACAGCATGCATGAATATTTTGGTCTTCAGAGTCCTACTCTTCACCACTCTACACCAGAACTGCTGGGACAAACTAGCAGATTGACTGTGTGCCCAGTCCTCCCTGAGAAACTAAAGGAAAGTACCCAGAGGCATTACAAGAATAATATCTTCTTGCTGAACCTCTGGAAGAGTGTATTCCAGTGAAGTTTTGCTTGGTTCAAAGGAGGACTCTTTCTCTTGGTACATCTTCCTTATTCATTGGCAGATACTCACACAAGTGACAGAAAACAGCAAAGGCAGGGGGATGTGCAAGAAGAGGGAGGAAATTTCTTTAAACAGGACCTCCTGGATCTTGTTTAGCTATTCAAGGACAAGATTCAAATTGTTATCAACACCACGTCCTTCTCAGCCCATCAAGATAGTTCTAATTGGGAAGAAGCGTATAATGGATAGACAGAAAGAAAGAAAGATGGTATAGAAAAACCACTATGAAGATAGATCAACAGTCACCCTAGGGAAGGGTATAAAAGAATTTTTACAATGGGACTGTTAAATAGCTGATCTAGATAGAGTTTTCGATAATCATTATTCCAAAAAACCCAGAATACTACAGATGTCTCATTATTGAGATATTGAATTGCTATATGGAGATATGTAATGGTGGTAGTTGGGACAGCAAGGGACTGGGTTTCATAGAGTCATTTAGGTTGGAAAAGACCTTTAAGATCATTGACTTCAACCATTAACCTAGCACTGCCAAGTCCACCACTAAACCATGTCCCTAAGCACCACATCTACACACCTTTTAAATACTTCCAGGGATGGTGACTCCACCACTTCCCTGGGCAGCCTGGTCCAGTGCTTGACAACCCTTTTGGTGAAGAAATTTTTCCTAATATCATGGCCCATTCCTACTCTGAGTTATACCTAGGGAAGAGAGAGGGAGCAGGGGAAGAGAAAGAAAAGTGCCTTCTGACAAATTTAATTGGAAACCCCAAAATCTATTACTTTTACTTTTACCTGAAATGGATTTGGTATACTATGAAACAGATTTCAGCTTACAACCTAAAAATCTATTTCTCATAAACTTTTGTACAAATAAAATTTCACTCACATGAATACAAATATTTGTGAATAGATGAACATAAAAAGCAAGAAAACATGGTCAGCTGTTTCACTTTTCAAATCATTCGAAATATTTGTGATTTATTTTTTCTATTATTTGCCCAGCTTTAAGGCGAACTTAAAGCCTAACTATTCACAGCCTTTAGGGGAAAACACAAAGATTTCTGTTCCAGGTAGGGTACAGCAATACTCTGTCTACTTCACAACAAAGAAGTTTTACCATTTAGTTTGTTGAGTTCTGTAATCCCTTACTAGACTCTAAATACTGCAGCTTCATTAAAAGACAACCTTTTAAAGATGCCTTATTTTTCCTTCTCAATATTAAGCTGGCACAGTGCATAGACAACTGTGGCTTATGTTTTTCATAGGACACTGTTTAAAACCTCCCTTGTCAGGCTCAGGCAGTTCTCACAATACTCCATAATGTGAAAATTTGCCACTGGGCACTGCCCTTATAACCATAATTCTTAACAGTGCTGATTAAATGAGAGGGAAAAGCCACTTCTACTTTGTCTTTCGTTTTGATAGGGTAATGGATACAGTGTAATCTTAGTGAAAACCAGAGATGCAAAGCACGGTTTGATCTTGAAAGTCATTTCAGTGCTGGAAATGGATGATTTTTGGAATAATGCCCAGTGAACTGCAACTTTCACAAAGTCAAGAGACTGTCCTATTAAATCTAAAAGGTTGGTTTGGCTGGTATACAATAGATATTAAACTCAAAGTACAAAAGTCAGATTGATTTATTGAGACATTTATCTGCTGGAATGATAGTCCACCTTTCACTCTGTTCTGCTGAACTACCATGCTCCTAATCAGATCTTTATACTTATGGAGGTATATGAGTGACACAAGGCAAGTGTCAACCCAGACACCCTAAGGCACATGGCAGAATTATTATCACTTATTTTTCCCCATTTAGGAACTAAAAGTGCATATAGTGTTTAAACATGTGACAGGAATATTCTTTTCTTTCCAGGACTGACTTTTGTGCTGCATGACCCATTCCTCTCTCTGCTGTGAAGTTTCCTGCTCTGTTATCCATGGTGAATTATGGGGAAGAAGGTAGAACATGATCTAAAATCTACCAGAACCCAAGATACACTTCCATCAACAGAGGAAAGGAGTTGCTATGAAGCAAGTCACCCATTTTTTGAGCATTTGCGCAGGACTTCGCCCATTATTAGGAACCCCATCAAGGATGTTGTTTCATTGTGTCCTGATGCCTAACTCTAAAGAGACTTCTGTGGCCCCAGATAGAAGTTTGCACTCCACAACATCCTAACCCTCCTCTGAGGAAAGAAGCCAGATGTACACCAACCCCTTTCTCCCCTTAGCCCTCCTGTTTCTGTAGAAAAGAAATCTTGCAAACTGGACAAGAGCCACATAAGAGCTGAGCTGGTGACAGAGAGCCCAGGTTGCACTGTGGAGTGCGCTGAAAGGTCATATCTGACAAAAATTATTGGACTCGGTCTTCTCCTCTCCACCAGGCACAAAGACATGCAATTACTCCTCCTAGGCTAGCATCTCACAGAAACAATTGTTGCAGAGCCAGGTATTGCCCTTACTTGGTAGTCAGCAGAGAATACGAAGCCATCTGATTTCACAGATACTGAAGGTGTCACCTGGTCATCTCCATCCTCATTTTCCTTCAGTCTCAGATTGAAAATGAGAAGGAAACTGAAAGAGGAAATTAGCCCTTAGGTCACAAGTATGAACATGTGAATGGGATCTGTGTCACCAGTGCAAACAGCTTATTTCTGCTCTTCCTTAAAGGCAGTCAAGAAAAGTAGTGTCAGATTCCTAAACCTTGTTCTTAGTTTTAATGAGCAAGAGAGAATAACACTGAAAGGACTTGTACGTTTCAAGTTGCAATACATCAGGCTGTCAAAAACATTGGAATGCTACATACCCTAATCTTTTTTCACTCACCATAGCACAGTCAGTACAATTATCTTGTTGAAGTAAATTGGGAAAAAAAGTATCAAGTGTAAATTAGTGTATAAAAGCTATAAAATCTGCATTGCAGGTTGTCCCATTTCCTATTAAAATTAAATAAAGGAATATTATGAAAGAATTAAATAAGAAAGTGATTTTTTAACAAGCCTATTTCTCCTTTCCACAGCATTGCAAGTACTTTTGGTGCACATTCATGACATAATCTGTAATACTATCAGTGACAAGGAAAAAAAAATATTAAAACTGGATGAGACCTGTAATTTTAGAACCAATACATAACAGAAAACAAATCTGAAGGAAAATGCCATGGATAGTGATTGTTTGCTTGCAAAAGATGTGAAGGTCAGGAGAAACACTGGATGAAATTTAAAAGATAAGAATACATACTGGGAGAAAATAAAAAATTGCTATTCATGCAGATACCTTTCTCAGTAAGCATAAGATTTTCTTTGCATTTCTGAAGTGCTAAGTGTACTCGTCACTAAAAAGAATTACTGGTAAATAATTTGAAAAACCTTACCTCTTTTCAGGTCCCTGGTGTTTATGACACTTTTCAAAACTGCCAGGCTGAATTCATCTACCTCCACCTGCTCACAGAAGCTCAAGACCCACATGCAGTGCTTAGATACTCCATCGCCAAGACCACTCTATCATATTAGAAGTACAAACCTAAAGGGACATGGACAAATACAGAAATAAATGGGTAAGACCCTAATTGGTCTTGTCATTATTAAGAGGAGGAAAGTGAGAAGAAAATATTAGAAAAGCAGGTTGAGATGACATATTTGAAACTTTTTCTAAAATTAGTTGATTGTGAAAAAATAGGCAGTCTTTTGTCAACAATGAAACCTTATTTTGGAAGCTGTGAGGTGTGTGTGTCCATGTCCTAAATATAATGAAGTTCACAGTTTCACAGTTGGGCTCTTAGGCGCTGTTGTAATACATTACACAGTTTTTTTGGTTGGTTGGTTGTTTTTTTTTTTTTCCCAAATCAGTAATTCAGTCCTAACACTTACTTCCACCAAGGTGATCACAAGAATTATCCCTAAATTCAGATGTCCAGAGCAGAGTTTGTATCTCAGATAAGTTTCGGATTTTGTTTTAATTTTGCTCCTGAAGGACTTTGCAGTGAGCAATGAATGCTGGTCTGCTAGTGATTTTCCATGGCTGCAGTCTGTTGCAGCTCTGGAACAGATGAAACCTCTGCTGTGACTCAGTAAATATCTCTAAACATATTACTCTTAACTGTTGGTTTGCTTTGGAGTCTGGTTCTACTTTTAGTCAATCCAGTAGATTGCTAGCGAATCCACATTAACTAATGCTATTGTAAAAACTTGTCTTCTGACAGTGCTTTCGCAGCTATAGTGATTTAAAGATGCAAGCCAGATGAAGTTTTTAGAATTGATGTTATCTTTTATTGGGCCAATATTAATCTACATGCCATTATTTCCACCAGCACCATTTATCCATAAAGAAGCTGGCGCTAGATTTGGATTAACAACTTGGTGCTTCTCCTTCTCAGTGTAAAATCAGAGGACTTTCCCTTGGGTAAATCACATACATTTTTTTTTCCTAGAAGTTGAACAAAACTATCAGACACTATCATCTACAAACACAAGCATTAGCTGAATGCAACGTAGACGTGCTCATACCTACCCTAAACTGTGAGGCAGCTTCATGCTGTGGTGCAGTCCACAGTCCCAGTGCCCTCCGCTCTCCAGCCACCAACCTGGCAGGAGATCCCCCAGCTGCCTGCCAGTGCCATGACCTTGCCTGGCTTCATCACCACAAAAATGCATGGAGCATAGGAAGACTCATGCCAAAGTCTCATCCTTAGGTAGGCTTGGTGTGTAGCTGAGGCACATAACTCAGGAGCACAGGACTTCTTGATGCCACATTGTAGATAATCTTCACTTTCCTTGTGTATCTGTTTCCAGACTGAGTTGAAGGAGTATTGTTTCCCAACTAGGTGGGCAAGTGTTTATGTGGATTAATTATGCACAGAGAGGCACTTATGTACTATGGTAATGGAACCCATACAAGACCTAAACCCAGTTGCTTCTGTAATTAAATCATCCATCTCAGGAGAATCAATAAAAAACTGCAAACGGACACTTTTCAAAATGCAGAAAAATTAAGTGGTAGATAAATGTTTAAAAAATGCACAGGTTAAATGAGTTTTCCTTTAATAGGCTGAATACCTTGGTCTTAAAAAAAACCCCAAACCATAAAAGCTGAAGTTATTCACTTAGTATGCACTTGGTCTATTCTAGCTGACTTAGAATATGAAGTTTAGGGATTTAAAAACAGATTTGAATGGGTCTTTTAAATTATTATTTGTCAGTTGTCTTCCATCCTATGAAAGCCCACAAACAGATGAATGATAATTAGCCATTTCATATTTGGACTGGTTGGTGCATTATTCACATGTGTATAAAATTTAACAAGCCTCTGTTGCTGTTCTTATCCTCTTAAGAAGTCTAAAATGGCTTTAGTTAGTTCACTCTGGCACCCTCCTACTTGAAAATATCTTTTTCAATTAGATAAGGCTTCTTTGTTTCTATGCAATCACACCACTGTGCAGATTAGGAAAGGCATTTGATTATATTGGAGAACCCTGCACAAGGGGCTGCCTTCAACATCAACATTTAATCGATTTTATAAACACAAACAATGAAGCCCTTGAAAAGCAAATTCATACCGAAGTGAAGCTAAGCCTTTTCTGTACATCCCTCAACTCCGGCATTCAATTCCAACTAAGAAAGATCATATTCTTCATGAAGTATTTTTCTCCTCTCTTTTTTGGTGATTAGCTATAGAATGCAGTAAAGTGCCTGATGTACCACATTAAGAAGGATGCTAAGCGGTTTACAAGTCTCAGTAATTAATGACTATTTTTATCAAAAAGAATATAGACTACTTTCTTATATCTATCTGAAACTCAATATAAGCCTCTATAAGCCTCCAGGCTGCATAATTGGTGCAATAGAGCTGAAAATGAGATGGAGGATATAATACAGCTCAAGTAATCCTGCCTTTAGCTGAAATGGAACAGTGGAGGCTCTGAGCATCCAGAAATGTTGTTTCCACTAAGATTTAAAGCCAGCCAGCTGTTGGCTGCTGCAGTGAAAATTGTAGCGTTATTTACTTTCTTTAGTATATTTCAAATATTTAAAGTAACATAACCATATTTATGGCCATTTTTTCATCCCTGGCAACTTCAGCAATGTATACTTTCACATTTTTCTTGTTAGGGGACAAATGAGTGTATATTCTTCGTAAAAGTTTCAATTCAAGCACTCTGAAAATTACCTCAGGTTACAACATCCTGGAAATGAAGAAATTGGTTTTGCCTTCTCTATGCAGTAGCTGTAAGAAATAAAATCTTTTTTAAAATCATAATGGGTTTATAAAGGGTTTAGAGAACAGGAGGGAACATTGAAAAGGTTTACGCAGTGGTGACATTTTAAGATTGAAAGAGAGTGCTTGTTATACAGAGACCTGATGAAATCTGTCAGGTTGGGATTTACTGTTCAGCACATTTACCTCACATGTAAAAAAAGGAAAGAAGTTTAAAAAACCAAAATACCACTCCCCGCACCTCCCCCCTCAATCTCACCTTCTCTTTTCTTTACAGTTTGCATTGCAGACAAGATTGGAACAGACTGATGACAATAATGACAAAATCATTAGTCTACTTTCTTGTATTTCTTTACATCACTTATTAGTAAACGGTACATATAGTCTATTGTATCTCCTTTCTCTGTGAAAGCATTGGAAACAATTCCTAAATGCAGTGTTCTGGCTGAAATACAGACATTCTGTTAAGTTTTCCTTGATTTTTTTTTTTTCTCCCCCAGGGAAATCTGGGGGGGGGTTAAGTTATAACGGATGAAGTGCAGTCTATAGCCTATGCTTTTGGATAAGGATTGTCTTTTTTTTAATTGTGTGCAAGGAGCCTAGTGGAGTAGAGCCCTGGGGCACCACTGTAAAACAATCATTAAATAACATTAAGCCTATGGCAAGGGAGAAGGAATCAGCATAATCATTGTACATCTTTCCTCCGAGATCCATCCTGAGCCTAGAGTCTAGTTCTTGGTCTGCTGGAAATGCCATCTTGTGATTACAACAGAAAAATCCTGTTAATGTTTCTGCCATTGCCACAGTCCTACTGCGTTTATCCTTGCAACAGATACATTACCAGATTCTGCTTCATCATCTGCATCACTAAAATAAGAACACCAATATTCTATCTCAGGGATATGTTGTGTGCTCTCATTAGCGATAGTCATGCATTTTGACACTGCTGGACTGAAAATGATGTGGAACCACAGAACATTGTTATTACTGTTTAATAATGTTGAACAATACTTAGGAGCTTCTTTAGCATCCTGACTCCCGCTCAGAAAGTGCAAACACCTCTCAGAACAGATGACTGGTAGGCAATCATTAGGCAGTGTGCTTCATCCAAAAGGGCTGTGTAAATAACCTCTCCTAACACTTTGGTCACAGTAGGCCTTCTTTGCTTCTAAGGGAACTGCTCTCATGCTACAAACCTTCCTCCATGATCACTTACACATTGAACTTTCGTCCCTGGACAAGACAGTGGGACTGTGACCAGAGACTGCTGGAAGGAGAAGCTGAGAGCTGGTGGTACCTGGTCAGTCACAGTCACTTCCACGACATAGACTCAATTCATAAAGAAATGGGTTTCAGGTAACTGAGACCTTGAGAAGAGGACAATTCACCCTACAAGAGAACATACATCTCTGCCAGTGCTTTTAACCCAAGCATGGATGGATTAATAAAAACACATTGATCCCAAAGACTGAAATTCTGTATTTTGCTGATTTTGGCCTAGGCAAAGCATCACTCAGACTGACAAGAATTTAGTTTCAAATCTGCAAAGATGGTGAGACATCCTGACCTCTGTGGATGGACAGAAGGGTCTTCCCTTGGTATCTGAACATGCTTCCTCTCACGGCACAGCATGGACCTCAAAAGGAAACCTACGCCCTGTATTCATCTCTTCTGTGTACTGCAACTTTTATGTATTATTTTACCTTTATGGGTTACACTGCCAAAGAATTACTAGGTATTATGCAAAGGGATAATACAGAATGTTATGCTAAAAACTGTTTTATCACTTACATTAAGTCAGTGTTACCAAATATATTTTGGTATTCATTGTGGCATAGAGAAACGCTTCTCCTTTCCATGTTAAATTTTTACATTTTTCCCAGCATCAGATTTGAACTGCTTTGCCTGACTGGTTTCTTCAAACCCCAGGTGAACTAGGAGTGGGGGAAACTTTGTTAAGCTGGAGATTTTGTGAACCTCACATTATTTTCTTTGGTTCACAAATCCCATTTGACCATATGAAGCATTTCCTCCAGGAATTTAAGACCACTCTGAGAAGTGACTCTACTTGTAATACAGGCTTGTGAGCTACAGAAAGTTTTGATGATGTTTCTGGAGCTATAGGTGTTCAAGGGAACAGCAGTTCAGTTGAAAGGAACATAGTTTTGCCACAGAAAACCTTCAGTTAAAAAAAATAAAGTGAGGAAACAGGACTGAACATTCCTGTCTAATGAAAAAAGTGATAGAGCCGTCCTTATGAGGACCATGTTCTCTATTCATGTCTTGAAATAACTTGTCAAAATTTTGATTTTATTATTAAAGTCTCCTCTAATATGCTTTATGTCTTTCTATGTTTCAAATTTGCATATTTGAATACTCTCCTTATCTTTCTACTACAATCTCTTTCTCTGGACTTCTTATCAACATTATCTTCTCAGTATCACACAATTTATTTTTCTATTATTTCCTTCTCAATATTTTCCCTTTGTTTCCTTACCATATTGATCTATTTTTAAGAACAGACTCTTTTATTCTCAGAAGGTGAATCCAGCAGTGTACACATTAGAATTCAGTTTTCAAAATCAATCCACAGGGGAAAGAAACACAAAAACCTTTAGCACTGCCATACTATTCTCCCTTCCCTGCAAGAAAAGCTCAAGGTGACAATATTGTTGTCTGGTTATATATACACAGAGTTACTGGCTTTTAACATGTCCTACACCTTTATGTGGAATGCTGGATGGCATACAGAGAGATTGCTCATTACACCCAAAGTTTAACAGACTCCTGTTGCAGGAAAAATGTTCTGTTAAAAACATTTTTTAAAGTTTACTTTACAGAATGAAGTCTTGCAGGTAAATGCAGAGTTTCTAAACCTCAATAATATGGAATCACGCACTAGGTTATCAATTTCTTAATGTTATGGAAACATTAATGTTGGAAATTGTGCCACCTGCCCACAAGATGATATGTACCTGCAGTTTTTGAAGCAAACTGCTTGCAGACCTGCATCGCCAAAGATGTATTTGACACATCAGGGTGGAGCTAGGGAGAAGGAAAAAAAAAAAAAAAAAAAAGTTATCTGCAATCAGGAAATAATTATGGAAGGATATTTATTATATATTATATAATATATTATTAAAGCCGTAGAATTGGTATCTGCTGAGCCTATGGGTAGATTAGATGCTATATAAACTGTACAATGGTGGTAGTCCAGGCAGCGTGTGAAAAATCTAAGTCAGTGTGGGAAGCTGATCCAAGAGGCTCATGGGAAAACGATGAATTTGTTTTCCCATAAGATTTTCAGGCCCAGCTTGGTGCATTCAGTCTCCTGGAATCCCACAAACTTCCTCTGTCATACTGAAGGACAACAAGGTCTCACACTGCATGCAGAAGCTTAGGAGAAGCATTTACATCTCAACTAGTTTGACCTCGATATGTCCATAGTATAAAACCTGACCTGCGGCAATGGCAGCCCAGGTCTGCCTTCAGAAACCAGCCATCTCCCCTTGACAGGTGTGGTGTTTGGCAGTGGCAAAGGCAGGGGACTGACAGCTCTGCTACCCCTCCCCAGGGAATCGGCGGTGCCACACATAGCAGGGGTGATACACAAACCAGTGGGGAGCTAATGCACACTGCCAAGAAAGAGGGCAACTTCTTTTACTTCAGTGAGGCTGCAGCCTCACTGGCCAAGGGAAGGAAAAATGCCGAGATGTTTCTGCTGTTTCCCACATGAAAGTTATTTACGTATTTTTGCCAGCCGAGCGCTACATATATGTATGCGTGTATATGCATATATATACACACGCATATAAAAAGAGGCGTTGTGCACCTGTGTGGGTGCATCTGCACAGGAGAACGGCTGGGAGCATTGCCAGGTGCAGCATGGCTGGGGGCCGGCTCTGCCACCACAGCACCACACAGTACAGGAAAGGCCATTTAAACTCAGGCGCTGTTGTCACATTGGCATGGCAATACAGCACCTGGGGCGTCTCTAGGGACCGCCATGTTGCTCTGGAAGGACATCCTGTGACAGCCAGGCTCGGCTCTGCCCCCCCCTCGGTGCACTGCCCTGCAGCAGAGCCCTGTACTTACCTTCAGCAACTCGGGCATCGAGATGCTCTCTTTGTTTTTGTGGTAGTGCTCAAGAAGGGCACTTCTGTACAGCCTGAACTGGACGCAGTAACTTCTGCTTTGGTGTCTGGGATTTCAAACAGAAGGCAACAGAGCTGTGATCAGGGAGAGGGAGGAATCGGGGAGCGGGTAACAGAGTAATCCCCTCGCGAAAGAAAAAGGGCACTGACCTCTCCTCTCCTCTCCCAGCCAGTGCTGTAAGGAGGCTGGTCACGCTTAACGTGGCTGCTGAACAACAGGCCTGCTTACCATCTGCATGCTGACAGGAAAAAAAGTAAGCCCCAAAAAGTAAACAACCAATATTTATTTGTGTAATTAAAGGAGACTAAAACACGATAGAAATATCCAATCTCCACAAGAAATCCCGTAACCAATTTCCAACATGATTAAACTCGCATTGTTGCAAAATGAAACAATCTAATCAACAGTCTGTGTTCTAATTATGTCTACCTGATCTTGAAATATTTCTGAGCTTGTTTATATCCCCAGGCCTTTTTATCTTGACGTATTGTAAAATCATTTCTAAAATGAATCAAGTAATGTGGTTTTTTTTCCGTGGCAGGTACAGCGTTGTGAGCGTAGGGAGGTTCAGAGACCACTGCTATGAAACGATGATTGAAAATCTCAGGCAAGTGGGGGGAGCAATGGAGAAGGAAATGAAAGTGCTCAAGGGGAAGAAACATACCTAGTGCTGGAAATGGAAGAAAAATACACTGTATACAAATGAGGGTATAGCAGACTAACAGGGTGAGAAGAAACTATACAGTGCAGGAAAAGAAGGGAGAGCAGAAAGATGAAGGCAGGGCCATCAGAGGCACCTAGAAGTAGGATGGAGGTAGTGGAGAGAATTCAAGGCTCTCTTTAAATTACCATCAATTAAGTTTCAAAAATTCACATTTCTATCTCTTTCTCACATTTTATTCATTTAAGCGTTTCCTCAGACCTGATCTTTGCTCTCATAACCATAGGAGTTCAAACTGTTAATGATGGTTGGTCGAGGGCGAGATGGATGAGAGGTGATATATGAACATAGCTAAATAGTTAATATTGTAAAACACAGATTAAGTTACCTCCAAACGGTAGACAAGGACATAGACTTTGGAGAGTGGAAAAACTGTGTCTTCCTATTTCGCTGTACAGCAAAGTGCATTACAAGGTTTTGATGATGATACTGGCTTCTAGATGCTACTGCAACATATAGAATTAACAAGCATGGCATGGCAGTGGGAAAAGACAACATGCTTTAAATTTGAAAGACTAGAGTTTGGAGCCTTAATACTTCAGCAGACTAACCACACAAACGATGAAGAGGGAAAAAGAAATGCAAACTTTCAAGGTTTTATTTTCCATTATAAATTCTTATAAAACCCAAACTACTTAAAAAACATTTTCCCACACACATACACATTTTAATTCCAAGGTTATGATTTAAATCAAGCCTGCTTCCTGGAGTGCTGAAAATCAAAAGGACCTCTAGCACACAGGCAGAGTCCCAATTAGAAAAGCTCCAGACAAAGCACTGCACACTGCTGCCCCTCATTTCTCTAATAATAGGGACTTACCTCAGGTAAGAAAATGGATAGTTGCTTTTAATCAATATGACAACAGCAAGACCATTTGGACAGGGGAAAAGGCAGAGGAGATACCTTTCAACTGACAAATAAGCAATTTTCTGCGCTTCTAGTGAAGGCAAAGATTACTACATTTTTTTAACATTCATAAACACTTCAGAGCTTCATTGTGAAACACAAGCTCCCCTGTTCTCTTGTTTCTGTGGGTACCCAGAAGTAGATACTGCAGGACAAGATACAAGAATTCCTTGTTTAATATATGTGGAATAAAATTCACTGCATGAAAGCTTTTTACTCCTCATCTTTTTAGTTTTAGATCCTTGAGATTTAACGCCTTTCCCATTGTTAGTCACCATTAATGATAGCAACTCTTTATTATTGACATCAATACCTGAGAGGGTCGTCTGCCCTCACTGAGAAGCAGCAGGGTTCTGAAATTTCAGCAGGCTTCCTCTGAAGCACATCTAGGGCAAAAATGCATTCAAAGAGGAAGCAGCTGGAAAAATGAAGAGAGAAAAAAATATTATTTTGATAATGACCTCTATATTGGGATTAAAAAAAAAAAAACACAAAAAAGAAAAGAAAAAAGAAGAAGAAAAAAAACCAACAGCAGCTCTATGAGCTGTCACCAGGAAATATCATGGATGCAGCTCCAGAACTACAAGAGAGGAAAAGCCCAGCTCAGACTTTCACGTTTACTTTGCAGAAGCCAGAAGCATGCAGTAAGATTAAAACAACTTTTTGTGCAGACTAATTGGCTTTGTTGAGAACCCACTGTGTGACACACGTCCCACAGGAGATTTTCCCAAGGTCTAAAGGGCCTTGGGTGCATGATCCAAGGGCAAAGGCAGGAAGGGGCTTGGAGAACAATTTGTTACAGGGGAATGCCAGCAGGGATCAGACTAGGATGCTCTCCTCAACAGGTAAGAGACAGAAGGAAAATGAGAGTAAAACAAAAACAGTGGAATAAAAACTTTGTCTGGGTTAAAAAATAAACAAACCACAGTTTTAGAACAAGGCTAGCAATTTCCAGAAGTACTTACACAACCTAAATGGCGTTCGTTCAAGTATACCGGTGGCTATAATACAACACAGAGATACTCAGGCTACCTTTATACTAGGGCAGGCCTGATTATAGGTAAAAACCTAACTGTGGCTGCACAGACCTCAGCATCTAATCACTTATCTTTTTTTCCTCACCTCTTCTCCTCTGACTGCAATGTATATATTACTTGAAGTGCTCAAATCTCATTTATTTGTGTACTCCATCTTTAAGAAGCTTTCTGAGCTTATGAGGCTTTGCTGTTTCTCCAAACAGAGAGACAGATAAACAGGCTGATTATAAACTTCCAAATATGCAAAAAGTTCGTGTAGTTGCTGATGATTTATATGTTGTTTGATCTTTTATAGGTCATCTTAGAAGTTAACATTTAAATTATTTCAGAAATTCCGACTCTTAAATTGGCTGTTTCAATAACATTATTGCTGCTGACTCCCTCGAGTGCTTGTGCTCACAGTTTCCTGATTTTAATTATTAATCCACCACCGCATGTTGCGTTTCTCTGTAGCAACAGAAAGGTTAATATTCATAACCAATTTTTTAGGTTATTTTTAAAGGTAGGTGAGGAGCAGCGCAAGGGAAGATGGAGGAGGGAATCAAGTTTTAATTACTTGTTAGTATCGCTGTCTAGGTTGTGGAGCTGATTGCAGCTCTGCTCCTTCCCAGGCTCTTTAAGTGCACATCCAGACGTGCAATTCCACCGGAGGCTGAGCACCGGTCCCTGCCTCTCTGAAATTACCTCTGTGCCTGCTGCTTTCGGGAACCTGTGACCAGCAGCTTTTGTAATACTCCTCTGCTGAAGTAATAAATGAAGCAAGATATTAGAGAATCATCCATAAAAAAGAAAGGCTGTACACACATGTAATCTAATTTAATCTTGTGCTTCATTACAATACAAATAAGGCAGACTGGCTTCTTTCTTCAGTTAGGAAGGACCAAACCCAACTTCCACTCTCATAAAGTCACAGAGCTTGCTGGAGACCTGAGCTGCTCTCTGCTTTATTCCTCAGGGTCTCTCAGACTGATTTTTCTCCTGAGGGAAATCTAGACTTAAACAACCACCACCATTTCTTCCCTGCTGCCTATTTCTGATTCTCCAGAAAGTGTGAAAGACTTTTTTTTTTTTTTTTTTTTTTTTTTTTTGCTACAAAGCCACACTGAGAAATCTTCCTTTATCTCAGCTAGGACTTCCATCATAGACTCTACATTTATTATCAGAATGTAATATTTAGCCCTTTCTCAATAACAGATGTACTCAACTACATCATTTATAGTGAAGTCAAAGTGAGAAAGGAAAGAGGAAATGGAGAAAATCCTTTCACTAGTAATCTTTCCACCAGTTTTTTCTTCAGGAAAAGGTAAAAGCAGTTCACATAATTAGTCACATCTAGAACTTGAATCAAAGCTCAGAGTTGCCTGAGACAGATCTCTGCGTGTCCCTGTACAACCTCTCTGTGTTCAAATGGAGAGGTTCCTGCTGGGACTTCACTTCCATTCTACTCTGAAAATAAGGATGTAAATGGACCAAACTTGTACCTTCCTGTTTTTTAAATGAACAAAGGAAGTTCAAAGACACACAGTTTTGTGCCATTTTAAATCCTCATCCCACTCAAAACAAGACCAGAGGCCACCTGCTTCCACTTCCCATTCTCTCTCCTCCTCTTGCTCTCAGAAATGCACCAACAGAAGCTATGGGGTATAAAGTCAAGTTTTGCCTAGGCAACTGAGTTGAGAAAACTGTAAACTAAAAGGTATTGCAGCAGATATTTATGGAAGACAGAAGAGGATACGTACTATAATATTATTTTTCCTCATCATACCCAAAGGTTCAGAATCCATCTTTCTATTAAAAAAGCACTGGATCACAAGCATTATTCAATTCAAATTCAAAATTTAATGTTTACGTGGCGCTCCTGCTGTATTCAATCATGCAAAATGCATTCTAAAGCCCATTCTCCCAGGTTTTAAAGTGATATGACTACAGCCCTGCCACACAAATAAAACGCCCTTTGCATTATCACCTTGACAAGAACGCCACATGAAGAAAAAGCAAGCTAAGGATTACAGATCTTTCTGGTGGAGGAAAAGAAGAAGTTTTTATTATCTTGTAAGATTGTTACAGAATTTCTTTCTACAGAATGAACCTCATGAACACTATTACTGCTACTCCCTTTTTTTAAATTTATTTTATTTTTCAAGCAGAAGTTTCTTTGCTTTCAAAATTATAAAGCTTTGTTTCACTACTTGTTAAGATACAGGCAGGCCCTAGGAACAAAAATCATTACTGTGCACTCACTTCTCATGTTTTAGATAGTTTCAATCGTCTATATTCACAAGAGGACATTTACCTATGGCTTTGTTTCATTTATTTTTCTTCCCTGTAAAGGTGATGCAAATATTTATTATGCAGCACCATTTGAAAATCCTTTTTTATGTTCTACATCAAAAAGATGAAGTGAATGAAAACTGAAAGTCTTGCTATATACACGCAAGATAAAATTTCTAACCTGTAAAGTGCAAGTCCATTTTAAATTGTTTTTTTCAAATCAGAAAAAATTATGAAACTAACCTCAGCTTATTCCCTTTCACCAGTCAAAACATGCACACATGCCCATAGTTTCACGCAGAAAGTTGAGTTTTAACTAAGATTACGTACAGTTAAGACAAAATACTTAGAGAGATACTATTGTGATGTTTCTCCGAAGACCCTGAAGTGTTCTTTCTGCTCTCTCAAAGACCTCTAGATGGCATACTTTGGTAAACTTTTATGATTACACGCATTTTGGCCTCAGTACAGTTTACGGTGTTTTCACCAATGTTTTTGAATTAATCTACTGTAATGACTGTCAGTTTAATGAGTTATTAAAAGATATTCATGCTTTTGTAGTGCAAAGTGTAGCAAAAATAGAATAAATAACATTTCATTTATTACAAAACTTCCTAGAATAAAATATATTTCTCTGTCTGAACAGCACTGCAGGCTCTAGGGGAAATAAAAGCAACAGTATTTTCAAGCAATAAAATATTTTCTGGAGCAGGACATGTGCCTGCAAAAATTATAGTAACCTATCTTCCTCCTGAAGACAGTAAAGTCTTTATAAATAAGAACTTCACTAAGTTTGAATGGTTTATCCAGTAGGGATCTCTGAAAGGTTTCACAAGCAGAATAGCTAGTAAACAAAATGGAAACTTGCTGCTAGGATCCCTGCTTCGCATTATACCAGAATGCTGCATTAATTTGTAGCAGACCCCCAAATGTCAGTATCATTAGATCAGGAAATACAAATTCCTGTATAACACAGGCTCTCTGTTACTGCTACATGGAGCCCGACCACTGGCATTTGGCTATAACCTGTCTTTCAATATTATACACTTTGCAGAATTAGATCCTAGCAGTAGGGCAATCTGTCTGGAGAAGGGCAAGTCAAAGAGATGCCGACTGTCACTGCCATAAAACAGGTGACAATCATAGAATCATAGAATATATCCAACTATATATATATATACACACACACATATATGAACTGAGACTTTTCTGTGCAAATTCAGCACATGAGAACTGGACCCAAACAATGCAATTACTGCATGGTTCATCTCCCTTTTATCTAAGATTATGGCTATCTGGGGCTTCCTGAGTCACAGAAAAATCAATGCTAGTACAGGCTCTCTAGGACATGGAGTCATCTTATGCCCACTCAGATTTCCTACTGAACAGTGCAAGGTCTGGGCTGGTTCCCTCATGCCTGCACTGCTTCCAAGCCCTCATCAGTGCAGGCGGACTGAGGATTGCATGCAACCATGTGCTGACTGTTCCTGCATCATCACTATACAACTTGCCTTCTCTGCATACACACACTGCTTTCTCACCTCCACTTGACTTAAGGTGCCTTCCCCAGTCACCTCTTGTACTCCCTGCTCTCAGCGGCCACTCTCCTCCCTTCCTCCAAGGTCCTAAACGCTTGGACAAAGACAACAGAGAAAGCCTTTCCACCTC
Organism: Harpia harpyja; assembly: GCF_026419915.1. Classification (NCBI taxonomy): domain Eukaryota; kingdom Metazoa; phylum Chordata; class Aves; order Accipitriformes; family Accipitridae; genus Harpia; species Harpia harpyja. The sequence continues at coordinate 33,302,175 of NC_068947.1, forward strand.
CCTCCCAGGCAGCTCCCAAACATTTAACTGGATTATAGATCCTGACCCACACAAAGCTACGCAATAATAATTGCTCCGGGGCACGTCTGCAACCCTACCCGCTTTGTTTAGGAATATAGATGTGAAATGAGCAGATTTGAAAACCTAACCCAAAAGACTGAATCATTAGTTAGTTATGTTTGATTCAATAAGTACAAGTTTTGTTTAGTTTTTACCCCCCCCAATTAAGCCATATACGCCCTCTTGTACGTATTCTAGCAGGTGGATGCTACTGCATGCCTTATTCAGAATACCATAGGAAAAAGGAAATGAACAAATGCTATATAAAAGAAGAACAAGCCAAAAATACCCTGGGGTTATTGCAAACTCCAGCAGATTTTTGCAGGTGTTCTGGGCTTCAACAGCACAGTGAGACTTTTTCATTCATGTTCTGCCTGCTTCCTGGAAAACAGCACTGATGTGAATATCCAAGCTAAAGAAAACAAAACACAATGTATATTTCAAAAAGAGAACTGGCTTTATATCCCATGGATTATTATATAGCTGTGTTCCCAAACTGTGCCTAGGCATCTCAGGCATGTTGAACTATTCAAGCATAAAGAGAGCCAAGATTATTTATAGCTCTTTTGTGTCATATTGGATGAGGCTATGTTGCAATTGGACAAATAACAGGGCCCAAGGTGACACATACTATAATATTAATAGAGGGGCAGAGGGGGAAATTACCAAATTGAAGTGCTTGGAAATCTACAACCTATAGCAAGAACAACCAATGTCATAAGAAAGTCATTCCTCTCTAACAACACTGGATTCAGGTTCCTTTTAATCATTTTGTCTAGTTGTGTACTCTGTTTTATGACGGTTTAATTGTAGCTGTACTTCAAATGTGGTGCACTGATGGGGGACAGCAGGGGAGCATTAGGCATAAAATTTAACTGCAAAGCTCAATGCAATCCTAATTATGGTGCTGCTATGACACCTCCATAATTACTCATTCTTATCCACTGGCTCTACTAAAATAATTCACAAGACAAAAAGCAAGCTGAGAACACCAGCATTGTCACTGCAGTCCAAATCCAGACGGGACTAAAACATGGTGATGGTTGCCTTTTCGACACCCACATCCCTCCACAAAATTTACATAGCCCTATTTTAAGCACTCGGTTTCTGTATAATTCAAAGATCATCTAAACTAGCTAGAAGGAAATGTGGAAGAGAGAAGTGCCTAAAAATCTCATCTTTCTCCAGTGTCTCTGTGCAATCTGTGTTAGTTGTTTTTATGAAGTCAGGATCCACAGTCCTGCAGGACTTGGGAACCTTTTTAGCACATGCAGGCAACTTAACACTTTTCCTCTTAAAAACAGCTAGAAATAGAAGTGGAACTTGTGCCGCTATTTTTCTTTCTATAACAACCTAGGAGCAGTGCATTTCATTCATGGACAAAATAAATAAGCATCACCATGCCTTTGTCCCTAGACCAGGCTTGCAGTGACAGGGCTGGCATTCTCACCTTGCTTCTGGTCTTGTGAAACAGTAAGCGGAGACAGTGGATGGGGAACAGTAACAATAAATGTGTCATAGCAGTGCAGTAATTAGGATTGCACTGGGCTTTGCACTTGATTCAGGAAGCATGGATCAGTCTTCGGTCCTCCCTTTGCCCAGGGAATGCCCTTATCACAGGACTGCGAAGACAACCCTTCGCTCTTCTTAAAGACTGGCCGATCCAGCCTCCAGTTTTACAATTAGGATACTTCAATGGGAAAGGACAGGCATGTGTCTGCATTCCTTGGGCAGAGGATCAATTAAAAAGTCGACCTTCACACGGTAATGCAAAAGGTATGTACCAAGTCTGGGAAACCCTCTCAATACTTCCTCCTCCTCTTCCTCCAGCCACATGTATCAAACAATAGAAGCTAAATCAAGCCTAGACAACTAAATACTTTTTCATAAAGATAGCAATCTTGGCTACACTCATTAAAAAAAAAAAAAACAACAACCAAACAACCCCAAAACAAAACCACTTGCTACCTTGAATAGTCCACTAAAAAAAACCAGGGGTATGGATTCACAATGGATTCACAGGCCTTTCAGTACCAAGACACTTATTCCGTGCACTGCACTCTTGTACTTGTCCCCCATTTTACATGCTTTTGTGTTTCATAGTTTCTGTCTCAAAGTATCATCAGAGCTGGAGGAGCTACATAACTCCTGATAACCTGTAACACATACTCTGAAGTATGCAAAATGGCAGCAACGTCTTCTGTCACAAAAAGGTTAAAAAGCACTTGTTTTGGCTGTGCAGAAATGGTCGAGGACAATTGCCAAAACTCTGCTGCATTTCAGTCTTTCTGTCCTACAGTTTTAGAGCAGTTTAGGTAGAATACAAAACCATTTATTGGACCATGAAGCAAGGGATCTTTAAATTTTGGGGAGGATAACAACAAAGATACAGATTTCCTCTAGTACTGATAACTCCAAGTCATCTAAAAATTCAAGAGTTTGGTTTGAAATAAGAAGCTTAAAAAATGTTTTGGAAACAGTGAAAAAAAATTCATATTTTTAAGTTTTTCTCTTTTAAAAGCAAAGACTACAGACTTAAATTAACCTAAAAACAGATTCTCCAATACTAACATACAACTGTGAAACTGGAATAAGACACCACACACTACAAGAATTTCAAATAAATAGTATGTTTGCAACACTGTCCCTGCTCAGCTCATTCATTTCCAGAGTGCAAGGTTGGCTGATAGGTACTGACAGCAAAGGTTAGATCAACTTCACAATCTGCTGGAGGGTGCTTAAAGGATTAGTACCAAGGGACTTAATACTATTGAAAGTACTTGATTCTCTCTGCTACTTCTGCGTTATTATGAGGAGCTTCTTCCCTCTGCCTACAAAACAGCAAAATAGCCAATCAAAGGTAAAATCGGGTACACTTATTTAATTTCCTGATTCTTTCATGACTCATTTCTGAAAATTGAGACCCATTTCACTCAGTCAAACTTGTGAACCAATCTGGACTCAAAAGGCACAACTGCTGATCAAGATATTGGAGGTTGAGGTCAACTAAAACATTAGAATGTGCATTGTTGACTTTAAATACGGTTACTGTGAAACAAATGCACAGTCATTTTTAAAGTAACCAAAAAATTTATTCCTAGATCAAATTTTTGCTTAAAAACAATCTGGACCGACAATTCTATTATATATGTATATACATATATAAATATACATATATATACACATATATGTGCATGTATATATACACCATCACTATTCCCTGAAGTGTTTTCTAAATATGAATTAAAATTCAAAGATTTCTTTTTATGCACACTGACAAAGTGAGGCAAAGGAAGTTTCTGTGCTTCACTTCCCTGAAGTCAGATGAAGTCATCTGACCGCTTACAGACACGTGTAATGTAGATGGATATGTGAGAGCTAGTCAGCTAGACTTTTATTATAGTCAGCACAGAAATGTATATTTATTCAGAGCATGACTGATCTCAGTTGAAGGTAGAGGTCTAGATGAGACTAGAGATCTAAAAATCTGGTAAGAGAAATATGTTTGTAGCCCGTTTGCAGATTCATTTCACAATATGAAAAATGGCAGCAGATTTGCATTAATTAACAAAGAAAACAAGTAAAAATCAAACACGTTCAGAACTTAAACCTACAAAGTGTGCTGGATTCACATCTGTCTTGCCTTTTCTTAAGATCTAAAAATCAAATACTACCTCATCCATTAAATGGCATATTGACAGCTCTCCTGATTCCAAACATATGGAGAAATCCAAGGTTGACTAAATTTTCTTTACTCTCAGAAATATCTTTTCTGATCTGAAGCCAACCATGGAACACAGCAAACCAAAAGGGATCTGGCTGAGGAAGCTGTGGGCAACTGAGGTGAGAATGGTTAATGAAACACAGCCCTAAATACAGTCATACTGCATCAGTGCAGTACGAATATTTCAAATGTAAAGATGTCACTAAGAAAGCTTTTTAAAATATATATACTTATAATGGAAAAATTCCTGAAGAAACACATTACCCATCATTTCCTTATATTATTTTTTTTTCCCCTAGGAGTCTGGAGAATATCCAGTCATTGCCTGTTAGTTCTTGTAAGCATAGCCGGGAAGGACTGGATAACTGATCACACTTGTAGCAAACAGGATCGCAAGGGAGAGGTTACAGATTCGTGCAGACACCTTCAGGAAAATACAGCACAAACAAAAGAAGAATTAAAAAGTGGGAAATTTTTTCTGTAAAATGAATGACATCCATAGTTCGTGTAAAGCGTTCTATTTTGTTATTAGTTGTTCACAGATAAAAGGTAAAGTGCACATAAGAAAACCCTTAAACCTCAGTTGTTTTGGTAATACAAAACAGAAATACATGTCTAAATCTCCATATGTCATTTCTTAAGTAGACAAATGTGGGAGCATGTGGGAGCACTTGACTCAGTGACCACCTGTGGAAAACCATGAGAACAGTGAAGTTCCCAGCTGTTCCCTTTTGCTGTGATTGTGCTTTATAAAACCCCTGCCCAGGTGATGCTGGGTGGTGTGTGATGCTAGTGGGGCACTTCCCGTCGCGGGTTGGTAGGACAAGCTCTTCTCCTGGGTGGCTCGAAGCACTGAGCAACAGACAAAAGCTTCCTGTCTACTGTAAAAATGTTCATATATACTTAGGGGGAAACTGGATAATTATGGTGGTGACCTCTGCTATTTATCCAAGAAAGAAAATTAGATGCACAGTAAACAGGTAAATTTTGTCTCTTCTGTAGGAACAAATCATCCTACTTACCCTTTAACAATCCATCATGACTTTTTTTTGCCATCAACTCAAACAACCAGCTGAGGGGATTTTGCTAATTAACTACAAGTTGCAAGGTGCAAAATTCAGCTATCAGTTTGTTTCTTCTTCTTCTTCTTCTTCAAAAAAAAAAAGAAAAAAGAAAAAAAATTCAGAACATTCAAATGCTCCTGTTGGCTTTATCTTGTATTTCCTAAGTAAAACTGAGATAATCCAGAATAAACATTGATATTATTAACTAGTAAAAGCTAATGGATGATACAGGCCCCATGATGCTAAAAGTGAATGCCAAGATGCTCCAGCGAACTAGGCCATTAGATTTTCTACCCTCTACGCTACCAATAAGGCAAATACAATCATTTCATTTATATAAATAAATGCTGCTATTCACAGATAATGGAAGCTTAAGTTACTCAGTGTGCAGTAGGCCGCTTGAAGAAACAAAACAAAAATAAAGCACATTGCAGAAGAATAAAACACTTGTGCAGTTGTGTGTCTAGCTTTATACAGAGAGTGACCATGATTTCTGGTTACTAGAGCGAGCACACAGGGGAACAGATAACCACACGGATAAACAAATGTTCATGATATAATTCGGACACTGAAAAACTGGCCCACCGACCTAGCTTGCACAACCTTAAGCATAAGTAGGCTTTTTTTTTTTCTTTTTCTTTTTAATGCCTGCATGTACCAAGTAAAGTCATACTACTTAGAGCCAATGACTAGAATAAATGAACTGGTTCAAAGGGCTGTTGTGAGGCGCTCTCTTACTATACAACAAAGTACTATTTTCCCTTTGCATGCTAAGTGCCATCTCTAATCTGAAGCAATTACTCTAACGTGCCAGACATATACAGCATGACAGCCAGCAAGTAACATTAATGCCCGCTTCCTCCAGATACTAAATGTTGTTGGTCAGAAAAGTCATGCTATATTCTGCCCGTGTCCCACCATTCCAGAAGAAGTCATAATAATCTCAGATGTTGCTCCTTAAATAAGCACAGTAATTCTGTAATGAATGTGACACTAAAGAGAGAAAAGCAATGTAGATTCATTCAGTAAGGAATATAACAGTAACACAAGGGGATTTAATTATAAGCAGGATGCTTTAGTTTTGGACAGTTCACAAAGTTAAATTTTTGCCCTGCCACCGCAGCAAAGATGTTTTAGCTGATCACCAAGCAGACCTTGAACCACCATAGTTTACAGTGCAGAACTGCAGTGTAAATGGAAGTAGCTGCTGATTTACACTGAAGTTATTTACACTCTGCAGCTGAGGGCAGTAACTTTCTCAGCCATCTTACACAAGCTACCTATGCTTATGTAGAAACCCAGGGGATAGAGTGAAAAGAAATATGTAGAGGGATTACCAATAAACGTTTCTAGAATCAATTGTTTGCCAGAAGATGGTGGACTCCATATGTCATGCTGTATAGAGGGCAAAATAGAAAAAACAGTGAATGGACTGGATGTTGGTTTCTCAGACTGCATGCCAAAGGTCTCTGTAGCTTCACTAGTACTTCCCGGAGGTTAGAGAAATTAAATACTGAAAAACATTTAAACGTGTTAAGGCACAAAATACTGGGGGAGAAAAACGGCTCTGTGGGTATCTCAAACCACCTTTGATGAGCAGGTACTCTAGCCTCCAAAAGACCAGTGTAAGGTGAACCTTGAAAACTCTCTCAAAGAGCTTTGCTGTTGGCTCTTTTCTTGTCTCTGCCTGGGCAACTGATAGTTTATGTCATACAGCAAACAAAATTACCATTAGGAAGCCTGTGAAGAAAAATTAGCATGTAGGACTATCAGTACTCACATAACATAAGGCTTACAAGGGCAAAAGTGAAACGTGAACTTATCAGATGAACTGTTCAGTATTACTGAGGAAATACCATCTCACCGGAAAAAAACTACCACCCAGGCACAGTGAAGCAGTTTCCACCTTCTGAAATGCGATGGTTTTCTCCCAACAGTAACAGCATAAAGATACCTTAGATTAATCTAAGTGGAGAGAATTTTATCATATAAAAACAATTAAGAAAGGACTGTCCATCTCCAGGCTGAGGTGCAGCTGAACAGAGTGAGGCTTGGCAGCTGCTGTTTACTGGAGGGCATGGAGGAAGGCTATCAGCAGAGCCCACAGCCTGGGCTTCTACCTAACAGCAGGAAAAATCTCTCTAAGCCAATGCACAACTTTGGGGCCTAAGTCTCAGCTCGGGGGGGGGGAAGGAGGGGGGGAATAAAAAAAAAAATCAGTGCAGCTTCACTGATTATACTGAAGTTATCTCAGTAAAGGTGTTCTTCCCAAATCTTGTACTTTTCTGAACTAGCAGAGGTTGTGACCAGCTGTGCTACCAGACCAGTTGAAGTGATGAGAAACAGTTGGGCTCACATGTGCTTAACATGGGAGGGACAGAGACGTACTAGAAATCAGCATTAGTGGATGAGAGAGATCAAAGCACAGCTGCCTTTTTGTTCAAAAACGGCCTGATTTTGGTCATCTATTTGCAGCACTGCCATCAGCCGTGACCTTGGAAAAGTCACTTTTTTGCTTCGCTCCTTTGCCTTCCCACCTGTAAAGCATCTTGAGAGCTGCTGTTTATGTACTAGTGCTATCTAAAATCTACAAATTATTCTTGTAACCTGCAAGCTTTCATAATTAAATTTGATGGATGCAATTTTGATTTAAACCTCTGTATTTTAAGTGTTTCACATATCTCAATAGAAGCATAGCTCTTATTTTTAAAGAAACACTTGACTGCTTTGTTGTTAATTGTACAAGACATATCTGTTCCCCACTAATATCTCTGTGATGTAGAATTTAATTTACTTTCCACCATTTTAGTTTTAATTATTGCAAGACTCCCAAGCAATAAACTGAAGCAACATATTGATGGGACAGGCCTTTTAAATGATGAGACATAATAATTATTAATTACAACTTAAAAGTCCCTGGCAGCACTTTTTTGCTATAAATACTGGCTGACTTCAAAAACTGGAAAAGACTAGTATTGTGCAACAGTCAATTAATTAGATATATACTGCAGATACATTTGTTAATGAATTTGATTATTAATAGAGCAACTCAGATTGAAATACTGACTCAAGTGTCAGCATCTACATACTTTTTTTCAAGGATGAATATATTAGCATGTACGGGCCACCTAATTAAATTGCAAATTATTATTTACTATTACGTAGTGTATAGTGTATGTGGAGTTCACATTTTTACACTTTTACAAACAGCTCAGCTAGGTGGCAAAACTTTAAATCATCCATAAAGGCAAACAATCTTTTGTATCCTTCTCTCTGTTCTCTGTTTTTTCCTGCCGAACATGACAGAATTTTATTGTTAGCTTGCATAGGAGAACAGGATTGTAAAATAGCATGCCTGTCACAAGTAAATCAACAGAGTACCCTTCTTAAACATATTATGAAAATCCTTAGCAAGTCTCTGTTTTAATCCCAAGCACGTTTGGGTACTGGTAATTCCTTTTCAGAAGGAATGTCTCCACAGGTAGAGAAGGTTTTTTTTCAGTTTTGTGAAAGAGCTTTTAATTACCTGCATTTAATCGAGTCTTGCACATGCACACTGGGAAACAATTTATGAGGTCTACTAAGTCTACAGCACAGCTCACACAATAAATTGTTCCTTTCTCTATTTACTTACCCCACCTACTGTCTTTGAGCCATGGTTTGTTGGTGGTTTTGTTTTCTTTTCAAGAAAAATGAAAAGCACAGAGATAGGGTCTTCTGGTACCAGTGAAAGCAGCATGGGCCAGGGTTTAGGGCATGAGGTCAGCACAGGATAACTGGATTTTCTTCTCAGCTGTACAAGTTAAACAGTAGGAGACTGGACAAGCCACATCACCCTCTGTCTGGCATTTGCATCAATGTGGAGACAAGTGTTTTCCATTTCTGTTACAGTTTTCTGAGAAGTGGAGAAACAAAAACTGCCATATAGGAATTAAACAGCAGGTGATGGCTTTGCAGAAGACCAAACACCAACTCATGCTAAGATAAAATTAAGCATGAATTTTCTAGTTTGCTTCTATTTGCAAATTGCATTAACTTTAGTAAAATCCAGTAATTTCCAATTGTGGGCACAACTTTCTGCAAAGAGAACAGGGAGGGAAGAGAGACAACTAGATGCTTGAGAAAAAATGCAAATATTTGAATTGCAGTAGCACCCAGAGGTCCCAGGAAAGACCAGTAGAAAAGTGCCTCTGTTCTGTTGTGCTTCTCTCAGTGGATAGGATGGAGGAAAAAGGAGAAGCTCTAATATTATTTAGCTAATTAGTATCTTAATTGACTCTTTGTTTTATACAAGACATGAAAGTTTCTTGGGGACAAGTCAGAGCACAGAATACACTAAGAATAAAGTGTTAAACATACTAAGGACCTGACTGCACTGGCTGCTACTGCAGGCTCCAATATTTTCACATCTGAGAAGGGTGACACTGCAGTGAGGAAGACGTTTGCCGCATTGTTACCTCAGTGTTTACCAGGATAAATATCACTCAGAAATATATGTGATGCTAACTGCAAAATGAACTGGTGATGCCTGCTCCTGCAAGCAAAGCCACAGAACACATTGACCACACACCCTTGACAGATCCTTCCTCCTGATCGTTAGCTCTTGACCCCATGAAATTCTGATACAAAGGAAGATTAAAACAAACATATATATAACAAATGAGAGGAAAAACATCCACAAAGCTGGCACAAAAGCATGGTACTAACTGTACAGGTATACCAGTCTCCTGAAGACTTAAATTTTAAGTACTCCTGTATTTTAAAAGTGGCTGTGATTCCTTATGAAAACTTTAAGGCATTCTCCTTGGGAAGAAAATAAATACCCTATTGTGAGAGAGATAGAATCCTAATCATATCTCTCCTCAGTTCTTCTCCCTAGCCCTAATTAGTAGGGGATATTTGCATTGAAACAATCTCTTTTTCTCCTTCATTCATTTGATCAACTGCTTATCCCTCACCTGGAGCCGTAATCTCTTGTCTGTAGCTTCATAATCTTCTGCACTGCTAAAAGGATTAGGTATCCAGGTGAAGCATAAACAGCAGGAACAGATGATCACATAGGAAACAAATACTATTCTGACTTTTCAGATGCCACTTTCCCCACTGGTAATTAAGTAGAAAGAAACCCTAACCACCACCACCTCTTAGAAAGTAAAGAAGCAACCCTGCAAACACATAGAAGAAAAAAAACCCCAAACCTGAAGACATAGCTTTTTAAATAACTCTCCCTCAAATTAAAACTGCATGAAACTACAAAATGGGTAGTATAAATAGAGAATAAGAAGATTAAGGAGAGAAAAAAAAAGACGAAGCATTAGAATAATCTCTAACAAAATTGCTGGAATCTTTACAACGCAAGCATTTTCCATTCTGAACATAGATGTCTCTTTCTCTGGGCTTTCTAAAAGAATGGCAAAGCTGAACTGGGGGTGGGAAGGTTACATTTTTCAGTCTATAGTTTTCACTGGGCAAGATCAAGTCTCCCTCTTTACAGCCCATGCTCATTTCTTTTATAAACTTATAGGGCATTTCTTGCATCCAACTTTTTTTTTTTTAAAGCCAGTACACGTATTGAAGTAAAGCACAGTGTTGCCATAACCTTCCACTGTGATTGAAAATCATTCTGATTACTAGTGCTCATTAAAAATGTATGAGAGAAACATTTGTAAAATTCAATATGCTTTTCAAAACTCTGAGATCTAAATCTAGCCAATTCATACCCTTTTCATCTGATATTTGAGTCTTTTCTTTTGTTATTTACCATTTCACTGTTTTCCTTCAACTAGACTTCTGACATTAAGCTCAAATACAGCCCTTGCTAACACACTGTAAAACTGGAAAATTTTCAGAAATTGCTTTGATTGCCTAAATTTGTGAGAAAAGAAAAAATTATTTTGAAATGCATTAGGCTCTTTTATTAAGCCTGGATATACAATAACTTTTACAAAAGTCAAATAATGGCAGATGAATATGACTTTTTGATTATTCAGTTGTGCTTATATGTGGGAATTGGGTAGTCTCTCTCTAAAGCAGACAGCATCATCTGGAAAATGAAGCCACTAGAGAAGCAAAAAGGAAAGTCAAGCTATTCAAAAACACATACATCTTCATACCTCCCCTCTTCCCTTAAAGTTACAACACGCTCCTGCTTACTTATCTACCAATATTGTCTGAGGCTTAACAAAGTGTTGATTCCTTCCCTATCAGTTCAATGAGCAGTAGATCTGCTTCCCTCCATCACTAGCCTATGGAGATTTACAGTAAGTAAAGCAAGCAAGCCAAAACCTATTCCCGAGAAGTTTACTGTCCCTTTCATCAATTAGAACAGATTTCAGTAAGTGAGCAGACATAACAGATGGCATAACATTGTAAAGGTTTTAAAGGTCTGCAAAAATTCCCGTCAAATATAGATTGAGTTAACATAGTTTTACTGATCTAACCGGTCCCTTCAGTATGCCTGCCGACAATATACAGGCAGCGTCTAGAGAGCTGTCAAAAGACTCTAGTTGAGCAGACAAAAATGAAAACCTGAGCCAGGGGAGCTGATACTTGCCTACGTCTACATTTCTTCCGAACAGTTCTTTAAAATCTTACCATTTAGCAAAACCCACTGAAAAATAACACCCAAGTGGATTCAAACTTCACCTGGCAGTCCTCTCTACTACACTCCTACAGACAACTTAAAGCACTCATTGTCAGGCATAGATATACCAGGGCATGAAACTGGTAGCAAAAATTCAGTGACGTAGCACCGTTTAGGCAAGACGGAAGATGTGTGCTGATGATGTGGCGAGGACTGCTTCTGTTGGCGTTATACGTAATCCGTACTTCAATCTAAGATTAAGCCGATTTCAACACAAAATAAAACTGCAACACAATAAATTGAATTGAATGATGAAAATAATGCAGAAGGACACGCAACTAGGAGATATTTTTTTTTAAATTCTTTTCTTCCTGTGAAAACACCACCAGTCTTCCAGGAAATGCATTCACTGCCTGGAGGTTTACAGGGAAAGTTACCCTACCTAAGCTACTTGTGATCTGAAAAACCCCCTCAACTCCAGCTGTGGCCAAAAGCACAGGAACCTTCTGAACACGGGAAAAGCTGTGAGTAGACAGACAGCCACAGTGCTGGGCTCATTCCCCTCATTCCTTGGAGCAGCCTCAGGCCGCTGACCTTCCAGAGTAAGCTGCAAAGCTCATATCTTCCCTTCGGTTGCGGAAATGGAAAAATGGCTTAAAAGGCAAGAGCTGAGACTGAAAAAAGCTATGATATGGAACAGGCTACTTTTTTCCTCCTTCGCATTTATATTCATTACTTTAATCACAGGGTATGCCAGAAAAGCCTAGAATCTAGGACAGGTGCTTTAAATGCCACACATAACTCCAACCAACTAAATATCTGAGAAAATTGGAACATCATCCGTGATTGCTCAGGCACCTGTTAACAAGGAAGGACGAAAATCACTGAAAATGTGCTATTTGGCCAAGAATTGACTAAAAAGCAAAGTGTGGAGAGTAGGAGTGTGTGTGTGTTAACAGAATAGTCAACATTTGAAGGCTACAAGCACCTAGGAAGGAGACAAAGTTATACTTTCTCAGACTGCCTTAAATAAAAAGCCACACAAATTTAGAGATTATTAAATAAATAAAAAAATCTGGTCTGTTTTTGAGTAACAAAGCTTTAAAAGTATTTGTATATAAACACCAAAGAGTTAAGGTATCAGATTATAGAAAAGAAGAACTTAAAATAAGCTGGGCTTTATATTAAATATTAATTGTTCAAAACCCAATTCACCATCTATGCTATTCAACCAGGAAAATTTTAAAGATGGACATGTCAAATATATGACTTTAAAAGTGCTGTTGCCCAAGCACTTGTAAGTTGCTGAAAATAAGGATCTTTTAAAGGTTACAGCTCGTACAGACATTTGCATTTTTCTGACTACACAGACAATTCTTCTAATGCTAGCTTACAACATTTAACAGCGTTATAAGGTTCAAGAACAAAGACCAGGTAATACATTATTTCACAGCAAACAGAATAAACAGAACAGGCAGTCATTAACAAAAGTTTGATAACTTATTAATTAAAATACACTAGAGAAAAAATAAAATTATAGCACAACAATTTGACTTGATATTCAACACTTGCACAAGATAAGTTTAATAAAAGCTATCAGATTTATGTTGCTAGAGAGTGAATATTCAGTATTCTTGAACATCAAGTGATCTTTTTTAGTAAAGAAGAAAGAAACAGTGTTCTTATTGAATCTCAATTGATTTGTGCTATGTTGCTGCCAGCACAGACAAACACAACAGATTAGTAAAGGGGAAAAATGTTTATTTTATACATATCAGGATAAAATGTGATCCATCATCCATGAAAGCACACACCGTGTGTCTCAGCTAAAACTGCTTCTTGCAACCATCTGGTCTAGACTATCACCTGGTCAGTCTCGGCAGGTTTGGTGCCTCAGTGGATATTCCGACACCTATTAATGCTGTTTGGGCATTGCCTCCTTTTGTTGTGGTGCACAATCAAGAAAATCTGGCTCAGACACAGGTGTAAACAGAGAAACATGCATGCAACAAGAGTGCACAAGAAGGGGATAGGGTGGATGAAAACAACGGAAGAAAGAATGGGACAGGCAGTGGTGAAAGTAGCAGGAAGTTCTCCAGGGTATGGAGTTACAATCTTCCCTGTTTCAGTAATAACTCCAACTGATCTGCCAAAGCCTATTTAACTTTCCTCCCTGTCCTCAAGTTTTGGGGTTTTTTTTTCCTGTTTTCAAATGTTGACAATAATATGATAGAAGATTTTTACCATTTAATTCAGGTAGGTTCAATTTCTGACTTGTCACCTATGGTCAACTAATTCAGAAAGTATCTCCATCTCTTGCTTCACTCACAGGCCTAAGTGAAGTTCACAGTTCCATCAAAATTCTTCCTGTCTGGGTTAAACCAGTTTGTCTTCAACTTCTACCATTTTCATCAACATTCATCATGCTGGAGTACTTTGAATGTCCACCTGTGTTCCAGGCATCAGCTCATGGTGAAGGTATCATGGTCTCCATTGAAGCACTTGCCTATCAAAACACACACCTACATGCAGTTCAGGGCCTCAGTTCCAGGGAAATTTTAAAGTTTTCAATTACTCTAATTTTTTCCTCCTTTCCTTTGCTCTTTTAATTACTCTAATCTCTTTGCATTTGCAGTAAGTAGCATGTCAGTTTCTTAAAATCATTGTAGTAGTGAAAGTAGTATCTTGACTCTATACTAAATAACATAACTGTACGTCTGCCCTACCAGGATTGATAGTTCTTAGTTTATTCTGAGAGCACACCAACAGGCTGCAAATGAGGTAAAAATACGTGCACTGAGAATGCCTTGTTAGCATGTAATAACACTGATAAGTTTACACAGACGAATTGTTTAACGAGGATTTAGAGAGATGTACTGGTAACATTTGAGGAAAGAACTAAACAGCTCTGAAAAAAAGAAAAAGGAAGAGAAGAAGGAAGAGAAGAAGGAAGAGAAGAAGGAAGAGAAGAAGGAAGAGAAGAAGGAAGAGAAGAAGGAAGAGAAGAAGGAAGAGAAGAAGGAAGAGAAGAAGGAAGAGAAGAAGGAAGAGAAGAAGGAAGAGAAGAAGGAAGAGAAGAAGGAAGAGAAGAAGGAAGAGAAATAGAGGCTGATATAATCCCAAACCTTACTGTCAACAATACATATCAGTCTATAAATGGTAACTTAAGGGAAACAATGGAAGTACCAATACATGACCCAGTCTAAAGACTCTGCAAATCACTAAAAGAGAAGTTTTGCATTATGGAACTATACTGGCCTAGCAGGGACATGGAGTAGATGAACTAAATAATCAATTTCCAGCATCTTATATCAAGGCACTGGAAAGTTGAATTTCTAGTTTATTATGTGAAGGTTATATTGCTTGTTAGCTCAAGTGTTTAAGCTCTTTTTTCGTTCAGTTAAAAAATGTTAAATTTTGTAGTCCATCAATCCAACCATCTCAGAGTTGTTACTGAAGCTAGAAAACCTCAGAAGGCAAGGGAAAAAAAAAATTAAAAACAAATTCATGTGGGAAGATGAGATAAATCAAGTAGTGAAGTCAAGAGTAAATTATCAAAAGATCTTTTATCGAAAATGAATAATTTTTTCTACTTCAAGAGGAACCCATTAATTATATTCCCCCCACCCGATCCCTTAGCATGATTGTAGTTCAAGCAGCATAATATAAAAATAGGCTTATTAAGATTTGAAATGTGTTTAACTTCCATCATAAGCACTACAGTCCTCCAAAATTTAATTTAAAAATATATATATAAATCAGGAGAGCATAAAAGGGTTTGCACTTGACAATAATTAAGGTGAAACATATTTATAATTGACAAACTGTAAGCAAAAGGGAGCCAGAAAATAAATGGCATGGGTTGGATTTGGCAATCACTGACAGTATTGTGGCTGCTTTCATTGACCTTAAATGAGATTTTGCAGGATTCCCTACAGAGTAATTCCAGTTTTGTTTTTTTCAAAAGACAAGATGTAGGATGTCCACTAGGAGTTAATGTAGGTCAAGTAGAGTGATTTCTTGAATATCTGTGTGTCAATTCTATATGATACTGAGCTCTCCAGTCCTGAAGAAAAAGGAAAACAAACTTAAAGGCATGCAACATATACTCAAATTCAAGGCTTTTAACTCACTGGCATTCCTTAGTTAAGCAAATGCTTAAATTGCCTTCTAGACTGGCCAAAGAGAAGTCATGGGGCACGGCAGCACCTCATTGACAAGCAGCGTGTAACACGAGTCACTTTGTAGCGTTTTATACCAAGCGCTAGACTTCATTTTGCTTATTCACTTCAGCACCATCCTGTGCACCCCTCTCCCCTTTCCTCTCCTGAAGTTATTACCAGATGAGAAAGCAAGAAAAAGTTCCTTAGGCCAAGGCTGCATTGTGCTGAAAGGAATGTCCATGGCACTGCCATTCCTGAAAGCAAGTACCTGAGCGCGTAAAGATACAACCACCAAAACACACCCCAACAAACACAGACTCGGGGAGGTTAGCAGTAGTGGTTATCAAACATTACGAGATAACAAGCACAACACTTTCAGTGACTTCTGTCGACAGAGCTTGTTGAGAGAGCTTGTGATAAAATAACCAGGTAAATCACAACACAGCAGGTTGGTGATACAGCAGAAGTACTAAGAATGGTGAAGGCAAAGTAATCAAAAAGATGTAATAGTTTGCCAGTCATTACCAGCTCTTATTAGAACATCATTATTTGACCGATACATATATCAGGATCTGTAGGAACCCAAATTCTGTTTCATAATCCATATGCAGTTTCATGAAGTAGGCAGAATTTTAGTGCTAATTTACAATATTGAAACACTTCCGCAAATTTATACTCAGTATACTGAGTCTTGAATCCTGCCTTCTACTTCATGTAATTCTGACCCTAAGGTATCAGAGTTACGGTAATTACATCTCTGTATTACAAAAACAAAACCACAGCCTTAAGGAGGAAATATAATAATTCCCACTGACCTAGAATTTGTGATCCCAGAACTTTCCTGATGGACTACATTCACTTGCTTAAGGGAAGCCAGTTCAATGAAATTTCAATTCAAAAGAAAGTACTGAACAAACAAATGGCTTTGAAACTACTCAAGCTAGAGCATTCAAAATTACACAGATGCAATGGCTGCTTTAGCAAGATTTTAGGACAACAGTTTCACTTAATATTTAACTGAGTATACTTAATGTGAAAGAAATATACAGACATGTGATGTTTGCTTGTCTGTGTATTTTCCTTAATGAGTGCAGAGCCTATAAAAAAGGCTCATTAGTAGAATTCCCCAACAGAAAGATCAGCTTTTTCATCCCGTTCCTGAAAAACATCCTCGTAAATAGCCTGATTGATCGTATGTTAAGTGTTTATTATTGATTTATTTTGCAGAAGTGTCTAGGAATTTCATAAGTAAACCAGAACTTCTTTGTGTTAGGTCTGTTCAGGCACAGAAAAATAAGCTGTTCCTGACCGTAAAAAGGATGGAATCTAATAAATATCCATGCAATCTTCTTGCACTCAAATAGAAGAATGAGATCTGTATTTGTGTGCACAAACATATGCCACACATACACTTAGAGACATACACACACACACTTTTTTGTGGAGTGCACCCTGCTGGGGTGGGGGAAGTTGGCCAGGTTTATGATACAATTTGACTGTTCAGCCAAACTAATACCACAGACAGGACTGTATGCACCACTACCACGTGCCCCTTTGAGACAGCGTGGGTGTGCAGGTGGGCTACAGGGCACCTCGAAAAGGGGAGGACAGAAGATGCAGCCATAGTAGGGCCAGGTATTGCAGATCACAGAACAAAATCGATGCCTTAGTATCACTTGCGCCTGGGGTCATGGCATTGCTAAGTTACAGATGTAAACTAGCTACACATGCGAGTCAAGATGTGTCACCTGGAAGCCAAACGGGTGGCTGAGGCCATTGGAGGGCGCGGAGCCCAGCTTCCCTCTCGCTCAGCTCCCGAGGCACAACCTTGGCTGCTCACCTCTCCAGCAGGTACCCCGGCCCACAGAGAGAGAGATACCTCAGGCGCACGGGCTACTCTAGTGCATTAAGCGCTGCTTTGTTGGCACACGTGACCAACAATTTTGGGGGGACTAGAAATTGTACCCCAGATACTCACCTCCCATATGGGTGTACTTAATCACTAGGGCAGAGACTCATGTTTTTCTGAACCAACAAGCATTTTGGTATTTCCCACCAACCTCACCACTGCTCTGTAAGAGGACAGTCATTTTACACCTAGGTCCATATCAGATTAACACTGAGACCTCTAAAAACCATGACTGGACCCTTGGCAAAACTGGTCCATCAGTTCTGTTCTGTTCTGTTCTTCAGCTGTTTCAAAATTGATCTTGTTATTTTAGGTAAAATGAAGTGTTTCAAGTATTACAAAAGATTGTGTTTTACTTTGGTAACAAAAGATAAAAACTGTTAATGTGATCCTAAAAAATTTGTACATTATCAGTGTGTTGAATAACCCAATAAATTCAATTATTCACCCAGAGAGGAGATACTAGCTCTACCTAGACAGAGAAATCCATTTTAGTTGTTGCTGGATTTTTATGAAAACTGAAGGATGACTTTTCCTGGGAGGACTGGAATGAGAATGACAGCTTTAATACTTTCGCTTAGCTCTCTTAAAAATTTTTCAAGATAAATTTTTTTAAGCTTTAATGGAAGTTAAACTGTATTTATAAATAATTTTTGCTTTCTGTGGTATCAACTGAATACATAAACAGAGATTACTCTATAAGCAGAAAATGTATTTGAAGTCAGAATTTCCTAACTACTATGCTGTAATCTATACTCAGCAAGGCCAGAACCCAACACTGCTGGAGAAGTTTGTGTCCGAGACTCCTTACAATAACAATAAGCAAGAATTACTAAACTACTGTTATTCAGCTGATATGCCTCTATAAGCATCAGATTCATGGGACCACTGTAACCATCACAGTACTGACTTCCGTGTAAGGTTTTCCAATTAAAAAAATACTAAGTTTTCATCCCGCAGGTCCTTCCATTGTCTTGATTTTAGTGCCTGGCACAGGGCTACAACCATTTACGTAGGCTTTGGATTAACAAAAATGTTTCGATAACCTTGATGATTTAATTTATATTTAAATGAAATTAATTTTTGCTTACGTTGACTAATATTTGGACATAAAGGTATATTTGGTTTCAATACAGTGCATGGATATCTACAGTAGGCACATTTCAAGTATTTACATAGAAAATAGTGTTAATCTTAGGGAAATCAAGCAAGGTCTCATATGCAGTGCCAGAGAACACACTAGCTATATATCTCAGTATGTACAGCAAACACATCCTTCAATAAGAATAGCTTTATATTTACTGGTATACATCACAACTTCCCTGGAGTTACTGAAGATCACATGTAGAAGACCAGCCTGTTGCCCCTGCACCAGTTCAAGCTGTGCCAAGGCGAGGCCAGGGAGGAGAAGGCAGAAAGCTTGCAGTGCCTTGGAAATGCCCTGGGCTCCCTCCTGCCGTGACCCACCTGTGCTGCCTTCAGCTGGAACAGGATGGGACAGCAGCGTGACAGCACCTAGCACAGCCTTGGTGACCTCCTTGTGCCGGGACACTATCTTCCTCCCAAGCACTTAAAACTGGCAGAATATTGCAACACAAGAAAACACACCATTTCTTCTCACCTGTCAGTTTCCGGCAAGGGTGAGGAACAACATTCATTTATCCCGTGACTCCATGCCAGTCCGCCCATGTGACTTCTGGGATAATCCTCACCCTGTAGCCACCTCATGCCTGGGCAATGTATGCTTCCAGTGACCGGATATGGGGAGCAACTGGAGGTTTTATTTACCTACTCCAGAAATATACATTTGCCCATGTCTGGATCTGAGTGGCTGTGCAGGGCTAGCCAGGCAAGAACCAACTAGCTCTGAAGCTCCAACTGAGGAGCTGCTGCAAAGAGGGCTGACATCGTGAAAAGCACAGTATGACCTTTTATGGACAGCATTTTATACCTTTGATGTACCTTTAACGTATGACATGACACCCTCCCCAATTACTCCATTTGCTAGAGCATGCAACATTACAGCACAATGATAAAATGCAGCAGAAAATAAGCAAAATAAAATATGTGAAGGGCATCAAGAGCAGTATTCATCCCATCTAACTCAAAGGTGGGCTCTTCCTGACTGCAATTAAATACGGGAAGAATTTAGTAAGAGAAATGCATTGCAGGATCTGGAAGCAGTGAATCCTTGTATCAGCAAAGTACTGTAACATATATCCTGAAATATATCCTCTATGTGACAGTTCCCTATCTGTAAAGTGGGCCAATATCACTTTTACTTCTCCTGCACTTTTGTCGGGGACACAAATCATCCCCCACGAACCCTTATGGGAACATGTTTGTGGCACAAGGAAGCACCAAACTCAGTGAGGACTGAGAACCAATTCCTGATTTTGAGCTTATGGCTGTACCAATGGGAATGGCAACCCTCAGGTGCAGCAGACTGGAAATGAAACGGAGAGTCTTTAGGGGGTGAAGTTAAATGTTTCACTATGTGCTGCTAAATAAATAAACAAACTCATAAAAAAACCCCAAACCCACAACATAAAACTTGTTAACTTTAAAAAATCTTCTGGCACATGAAGACAAATTAGTCTCAGCTAAAAACACCTCCCAAACCAAACTACAACTGCCATCCAAATATCCTGTTGGTAATGATTTTGTGCACTGAAATGTTACATATACTACTTCAATTTCTAAATCTGCATTTCAGATGAAAAAGTGCAAAATAAGGTTTAGCAAATTAGATATTAAAGATTTTGCTACTGACTGCAGTTTGTTACATTAGACAAGCCCATTATTTGCCTTAGCAGGCAGAAGAACAATGACTAAAGGCTGTTATTATGCCATACGGCTACATTAAGATAACTGTAAAAATAATTGTAGATTCACAAGATCAGTTCTGTGTAAACATTTTCAGAAACATTTCTGTATCTTTAATTTGGTTTGCAGTGTTACATAAAGAACAAGGCTTAAGCCAAGTAATACGGATGGACAACAGTAAAGTCTCGCAAATTTAGAAATAATAGTACTGGCCTACTACGCTGCATCTACGTTAGCAAATATTTTAGGAACTGATCAAAGTGGCTGATGCTGAGCTCCTCCACTGCTATTACATGTGGTTTGGGCAATATACTGTAGATTAGATGCAGTCTCACCTTCTGTGATGAAAAGTCTTACCTCCACATGTAATCTGAAGCTTCCTGATAGGAAGATTTATTAGATGCACATGGGAAGTCCTTGCAGTGGGTGGAGGCCATGCATGGAAATATTGGGGTCTGAACAAATTACACACCAAGGGACATTCAGAGTGCTTTTGGAGAAGAGACTGTTTAGTTCCACCTCTAAAGAATCTACTCTTTTGTGCCAAAACTGCTCTGGGAACTGAGTTAGCACATGGCAAGTGGAGACCATCAGGGGACTCGCTTCAAACCTGCATATTACTTCTCTGACATGAATCATTGCTGTAGATGCAGACTTGCAGAGATACCAAACCATTTGCAGCACAGTTATCTTTCTGAACTCTACTACCACTTTTTTGTTATCACTTCCAAGAGGTTCAGGTCTTTTAGGTAACACTTCTAGAAAAATGTCATGTAGTATTATTACACATCACTTGGTTAATTAAGCAGTGTAATTTGCGGAAATATTGCGCAGCAGTAGGTTGCTGTTGCTAATGATGCGACTTAGAGATGCAGAAAAGCAACAGAAGTGGGTACAAAATACTGCAGAATGTATGCTTAAAAAATAAAGCCTGATTACTCAAGTTTCTGTGACCAAGAGATATATCAACAGAAGATTTAAAGGCAAGAGAAACAGCTTCACTGCAGATACCTAACAGATATATCTGGATACTTATTCCCTCCCTGCTTCACACAGATTCCTCCACACAGATGTGCAGTCCATCCCCAAGCAAACCTGGCTTCCCCATAAGCAGGATTATCACATAGATACCTGCTGCTGGCTGCTTGCATTTTCTGCCAGCAGCGGTCACTGTGAAAGAGGATGAGCACCTGATCGATTCCAGTAAGAACTGGAAGAGAGTTAAGAAACAGTAAATTTTGTGTGTTTGTGTGTGTTTCATATCCTTGTTTACCTTGGTCATTCTGTCATCTGAGTTCTTGACATTGTACTTGTAATCCCTGGAGCATATGCAGTACCTGCGTACTGGTATGGATATGACCGACTCCCCTGGAAGAGATGGGAAGAGGGTGTGTTTGATTGTACCAATCCAGCAGGTTGCAGCAGCGTTCATATCAAGTCTGACTCTTCCACTGGGCATCAAAGCAACCTCAGCACGTGATGCATCTTCACAAGCCCTTCACATCTTCATACTTTGTTTTGCTTCCCCCAGTGCAAAAAGCTGCACCTGGTGAGCTGTGGAGTGATTCTCTCAAATCCTGGGCAAGTCATCTGCCACATATCAGCTTTTCAGAGTAGAGATGTATAGGGCACCAAGGAAACAGACTTGAAATATACGCAAGGACATGTTTAGACTTACAATTTTCCTCATGGGAAAAATTCCCCACAAGCAACATGCAAGCATCACTCAGCAGATGACACGGAGGAACAAATTTAAGAAGCTGAAGATGGTTCATTTGCACATCTCTGATTGCAGCTTACATCTGCACTGTTATAGTAATTGCTGTGAAAGCAACGGCTGAAACATTACTACCAATCCTTTCAGGTCACAGACAGCCCTGAAAAGGACCCACCAAATCAGGGTGATAGAATCTGTAAAATCTGGAGAAGTTAGGAGTTAGAAGCTGCGCCTCTTGTGACCTTTAAGGATGAAGTAAAACACGGGCCAACACATTTATTTGTGCTGCAGTCCCCTCTGTCTCCAAGCACCTGAGAGATTTGGCCTTAACAGATCTTTTGATGGGCCAAACCCCTTGCAAATACCTGCATCGACATACCCACCTTGCTCAGTGGTGGGATCCAGAGAAACAGGAATGGATAAGGACACAAGCGCTGCTCAGAAGGTCCATACGGTTTGACGTAATAGAGAGAAAACAGCTAGAGGCATGCAGGACTAAGCATGGCACAGTTCTGTGAGGTGGCAGGACTCTGTAGGGAGTCCTAGCACACCAGACATCTGCCTACATTGTCCAAAATAAACAGGAAGATTCACAAGCTCTGTTCAGAAAAAAGCAAAAGCAGACAAGACAGGTTGAAAGCTATGCCTAGCATCAAAGCATATCATGGCTTGAAACCCATCAAGGCTGTTAATACTAAAGGTCAGTGTATCTAATTAGTCATAGGAATGTCTACCTATGAGTTAATGCCAATGAAACATCAGCAATTCTCTTTCATGTTTAAACAACTTTGCGCAGTGTTTTACATAACAAGGTGTGTATCACCACTCAAGTTTAAATGAGACTATTACAATCAACCACTATAAGTACGCACTGCAAGGCAAGAGTTTCCTGACGAGAGCTTCCACAGCAGCAGCAGATGCATAACTCCAGGATATTTGCTCCTTTCATGTTTTGTACCAGAACTAATGTGAAGATTTCTGAAAAAGAGTAACTCTCTTTGTGCAGTGATGGAAGATTAGGACTCACCTCCTTCCACTCCATCAGTACTTAAATCCAACAGAGAACTGGATAATTAGATTTTTTTTTTTTTTTTGGTGTCGATAGAATAGCTGTCCCTAGTTAATTTCTAGCTATATGTCAATATGGTTTTATGTTCCCTTTAATGTGTCTGTGTGTGCTTGGTGATAGCATTTCTAGGGATGCATTAACCACCAGTGATACCTTGTGCTTACTACATCCACAGGAAAAGATTAAAAGAAAAAAAAATTAAAAAAAAAAGGGAGGAAAAAGCTAAAATTGCATTAAATGTATCTGATTTTTTCACTATCACTTCCTACCAGCTATCCCCAGTTAGGAAAACCATGTTCAATTTATTTTAAAATACTTAATCACATTACTGAATGATTCCTTGGGGATTTAAAAAAAACCCAAACAGGTCCTTGCCATGAAGGACATGTGGCCACTGTGTTAATCCATGAATATGATGTATTGTATTACACTTGTCCGATAAGTTCGAGAAACAGGGGCTGGTAGATCCAGGAGGTTATTGAAAACTAGAAGGAAGAGTTAGTTCTGTGTAATAGCAAGCTGTTACACAGCATGAGTAGAAAAAACACACACATATTGGATGCAGCATAGTCACCAGCATTGACAAGTTGAAGGAAGACTGAGATGTCTATCAAATGTAGAGCCCATTTTCCAGCCAGAGTTACAGATTTTGGCAGCCTTGTGCCATTAAAGAGTTATATTATCACCAAATCAGTTCTCCAGTCCAGTTCATGACATGGCATCACCAGCATTTGTGCAAGGACCACCACCCAGCTTGACCCATCTGGGAAAGAAGATGCTGAAGCTAGCAGCCTGGCCAAATCACTGCCTGGCAACCCTCCCCAACAGGAACCAGGCAGAAGTTACACAACTGATTTAAATTTTAGAAGC
This sequence comes from Harpia harpyja, assembly GCF_026419915.1. NCBI lineage: Eukaryota > Metazoa > Chordata > Aves > Accipitriformes > Accipitridae > Harpia > Harpia harpyja. The sequence goes on from NC_068947.1 coordinate 33,326,160, forward strand.
CAAAGGAAGCCTATGGCAAACTAACCCTATAGCCCTATCACTTTACATGCACTTTAAAAAAAGTTTCATATTTTCAGAAGAACAGTACAGGGATTCACTTATGCAATGAATTTAATGAAAGCCCTCTCCACACAGCTGCTTACACTAACAATGTGAGAGCTGTTAGTGTCCATGCTTTGCACGTAATGCAAGCATTGATTTTGCTTAGTATTCTTATTTGTATAAAACTGTTCTGGGATGGTTTTTGACAAATATCTTCCTATGAAAATGCTCACTTGTCATAATCCAGTATCTTTCATGAAAAAATCCCATATTTGAAATCTTGGGATATTTTTTGCCTTGGGAAAACAGTTTTCCACACAAAACCCTGTTCTCTATGCCATACAGCCCTTCTGCTCCATTTCATGAAGTGATCAACACTAGTTCCTTCAGATAAACAGTCCTGGATAGAAAAATACATTTCAGTTTTTGGACATGATGTGTTTACATAATTGGCTTTCTCATGCTAGTCTAAAGACGTGTTTTTGCTGCTAGACAGGGTTTACTGTTGTCTGACAAAAACATGCCAAGAGTCAAAGATTTAGAATGATCAGTGGAATTGCAAAGGCAGAAATTTAAGTGGCATTTAAAAAAACCACCAAATATCTTAAGCCTCCCCTCTTATCCCTACCCTAGAAACCCCCAAACCAAAGCTAACCCCAACTTATTACTGAAGACTGAAAACTGTGATTGCCTCAAACATTCCTAAATAGTATTTACATAGGTTACAGAATACAGAAAGACTCAAAGAAAGTGTTGCATTTGGCCTAATACCACTGTGATGAAAAAAGGAAAAAAAAAAATCCCAACAGAAGCAGCAGTCAATATGTTAAAGGAGCGTTGTACAAAAATAATGGTTAAAATTCCATACATTCTAAAGATCAGGTTTTCATTTCACTTAGTTTTGCATATCTTTACTGTAGCAGAGGGTAGTCTTTTTATAGAAGGTTGTTTTTTTTTCCTCTTAATAGTGAATGAACTTTTATGGAGGAATTCACATTAAAAATTAGTTACATTTTGAAGTAGAAAAGTATTTTTACACTTTTCTACAAGGATAATCAAGTGCTACTACTACAAAAGAACTGGTCCAAGAATTTTTAGCATGAAATAGACTGAATACATAGACTTTGTCTGATCATTCACACAGGTGATACTTTAATAGCAGGATAATTCATCTACTCCAGTTATCTTGCTCTACAACCTCGGTAAACGCAAGTACACTCAGTATTTTGTGAAAGGCAACTGTGCAAGTTTGGGATTTACCCCCTACCTTTTTTTTGAAATTACTTCAAGTGACTTAACCTACTTATATCTTGCCAGCCAACTTCCTTCTGAGGTGGACAGCTTGCTCCAGTTTTTGGTGGAGGGTTGATTCCAGCAAACAGCCAAACACCCTCACAAGCTGTGCGCTCGCTCCCCTCTCCACCAAGATGGGGAGGAAATAGAAGGAAGGTGAGAAGACTTGTGGATCGAGATAACACTTTAACGGGGAAAGCAAAAGCTGCATGTGCAAGCAAAGCAGAAACAGGAACTCATTCATGACTTCCCATCAGCACGCAGATGTCCAGCCACTTCCTGGCAAGGGGCGAGTGGGGGCAGAGTAGGAAACAGAAAGCCTTCACGCTGTGCAAGTATTATTCAGCTACAGCCAAAACATTGATACGTCATCAACACCGTTTTAGGCACAAACTCAAAACGCAGCACCACAGGGCTGCTGTGAAGAATGTTAATTCCATCCCAGCCAGACCCAGTACAGCAGGACAGCTAGCTGCTTGCCCCCAATCCCTCTCTCCAGTAAAGCGAACAGAAAATAGACCAGAGTTGGTTCCTTTGCTACAAAAGACTCAAGCAGAGTACTGGAAAGTAGCAGAACAAAAAATTACTATGGGGAAAACACCACAACATGACAGCATTTGCAGCTTAGTTTCTTCAGTGTTTGCAGACATACCTTTCTTCCTAAATGCACTGTATATATTTTGCCATAAACCTCATAACCTGAGCAAACACTGAATATTCAATGCATTAAATTTACATCACCCTATCATAGACTGTCCTTGTTCTATACATTTAAATTGTGATTTGTGAGGTACAGTCAGAAGAAACAAGCAAGTTTAGAGAGAGTTCCCTCCTAGCTTTGAACAATGCTGAAGATTATCTTGGAGTCAAAGGGCATGGGTGATTAGTACTGCATCGATTTTAATCCTCTCCTAATATTCTGAGAAATTATTGTCTTTGTCTTAACTTTAGAAGACAGTTTTCAGAACTAGTTCAATTAAACACTTAGATCTTCTTTCAGGGTTCAGAATAGCTTTGTAAATATGCAAAAATATCAGCTAAGCAGAGACCTGTTACTTCAATGCCTACAAATTCTTACATTTTCTCCTAATTCATTTTAGGCTTTAATTTACCATGAATAATCCGAGAGTTATTTACATTTACAGGATACATTTTGTACTCACAGGCATGAAAAATATAATTTGTCTCATCTAATGAGTCAATATTAGCTTTTGTTTTTACCTTTCCATAAGCAGAATATTTTTAATGTATTTAACTGGAGTTATTTTTACCCAACAATTTATGTAATCCTCTTTAATAAGAGCAGTCATATGTCAGCCTATCACTATTACTGCAACTTATTTTCAGAGAAAACAAAAATGAAAAAGCCTACATAAAGGAAACATTGCATGAAGAAAAAAATATTTCTCTCTGTAAGTGAAAGCAAGCATGACCAAAACTTTTGGATTTTCATTTTTTTAAATGCTCATGAAACTTTCAGAAAGATGCTGTTTCTCTCCTCAAGAATTTGATACAACTCTAAATAATCTGGAAATCTAAAAGAGAGTTAAAACATATGTTTGGCATAACAAATAGCTCTCCATTATAGCATATAACCCACACCCTCAACCCCTTCAAAACATTTGCACCATGTACTATGAGGTGTGAAAACACACACGTACAGAGTCTTCCTTGGCAAAAAAGTTCCATTCATTGTTAGGAAGATGCCACTTACAGGCTGACTTTTATGAAACTCAGATCCCAGCTAAGGTATGATGTATGAAAATATGTAAAATACTGCTTCATCTCTGTAGCAGTCCTGCAACAATTATAACATGCCCAGTTTGGAAATATTAGTCAATGAGGAAACTCTTAAATGCTGAATACTTAAACTCCTCAGAAAGTTAAATTATGGAGCAGAAGAAAGACGGCTCATAGACCTCAACATATCCAGAACGGAATATCCACATTTATTTAAGTTAAAGAAAACAATTTCTGCTGTTCATTCAGTTAACCTTCACCCTTCACTACTTAATTAGTAAAGTTATTTTTGAGCTCTGAGAAGGGAGACTTAAATAAACAGGAAGTTCTTCCTTTAACCATTAATGGGCAGTTAAGAACCTGGAGTCATAAAAAATGCGGAAAGTAAAACTTCTTCAAGCTGCTTAAAACATCATTTGAAAGCAGAACTATGACTGACAGATTAATACAGAAAAATATCACCTTGCATTACGTCCGAGTACCATACAATTGCTTACCTAGTCTGGTATCTTACTGTTCATACAGCTGGTCTCCCTTTGTCAGAGGATTAGCTACACCACATTACTGTCTTTCAGAGCACATGGTTAACAAACTCTTCACTAAACTGAATATAGTGAGCAAGACAAATTTCATAGGAGAAAAAAAACAAACAGAAAGGTCAAACAGTTTCTCCATTAAAATCTGTTTTCCAGAAGTACTCAACCAAGCTGAAATAACCACTCCATTCTTCAAAATAAACCTCAGGACAGTAAGGCTTGAATTGTAGGAGGAGAAGAAAACAGCAAGGAAATCAAAACTTACTGCCCATAGAATACGCCAGTCTAGTGGATGACTGTTACTGTAAGAATAGCCTGATCTGGAGAAGAATTATTCAGTAGAAAGAACCATTCAGCACACACGATGCAAGATGGAGGGAAGGTCAGCCTGAATCTTTAGATAAACTGGCAGGTGAGGATGAACTTGAGTTCTCATGGACTGTTAGAGAGACCATAGAATAACAATTTCTGGGGCTAGAACTACCAAGAATTACCAGTACTCTTTCAGGTGACAGGGAAGTATATATTTCTAAGTGTAGAAATATAAATCCTTATCAGTCACTTACACTAAGAGAGACTATCTTTAAAGAGAGTTCTTCCATGATGTCTAAATCTCTGTGGAGAGCTTTGTGCCCAGGGATACATCACCATGGACCACTTAATTTACTTCTGTGACAGAGCTAAACTATCGTATTTGACTGAAGAGTGCTGATTTGAGGTGCATCCAAGCAAATAGCTCTGGAGCTCATGTGCTTCTCAGAATGTGTCTGAGGCTTCAACCAGTTGTGGTGACAGGCAGCTGCAAGCCTCAGTGTGTAATGGTAAGGAGGGACCTTGGTTCAGTCTTGCAGTCTGAGTGTGACGCTAGACAGAAAGGGAAACAGCAGTAGCTGAATTCCTCCTCAAAATCCCTCAGAATATAAAGAGCAGGAGGAAGAAATTGTCTTTCCATGGGTATTGCAAGGGAAAATTTTCCAGCCTTGCAAGACAGACAGGAGCACACCCACTGTTAGAATGTGGAGGTGGACTCCAAAAAAGCCCTTATTATTATGCTTCCTATAGTTACATGTTCATCTTGCAAATCTTGTAGTCTGCTTCTATTAATCTTTCACTACATAAAAGAAAAAATGTGCACAGGACAAATATTCTACCAATCTCATTAGACTGTTTCTGACTGAGACAAGTTCCCGATTTCAACGACGGAGCAAAATCTAATACTTTCCTCCAGTGATAAGACTACCATACCAAGCAATGAAACCATATATGCATTTGTTTTATCCTCCTCAGAGTTTATTTTGCATGTAATTTTACACAGTTTATACTTCACATCATACATTTATTCCTTCTCTTGAAAAAAGGTTTGACACAGACAATTGCCTTGCATTACATCTTGAAACCTGGAACTGGTGCCAGTAAAAAAAACAAACCACCCTATAAAACATATTAGATCAATACAATGTAAATATAACATGTATTAGAAGTTGCTCATTATTTCACTACAAGGAAAACAATCTGGAAAAAAAAAAAAAAGATAATCAGTTCCAGTTGCTAAAACAGTTCAGTGTATTTTCTTTAAAGTCTTAGTGTAACGGGAATGCTTTTATTAGCCCACTAGCAAACAATGATCAAACTGGTGTAGAGGAAAATGAAGCATGATCCTAAACAGTATTATGGTACTCAACTGCAATATAAAATTCTCTGTCACACAGAACATAGCAGACTGGGGAAGTTCATAAAGTCCGTTCAGTGTGAACTCTGCAAAAGACCGTTTTCTATCATGCTGCATTATTCCATCCCTTATTTTGCTTAAGAAGTAAGCCACAAGTAAGCATTCCAAGAACTGTGAATAGATTTTCAGTGTTGGCACATCTATTTAGTAATTTACACAATGGCTCACGTAGGAAACTGGGTAAAATTATGACTTGGAAATGGTCACGGACATCTTCCTCTTTGACTACTTTAAAAGTTAGAAAACTCAGATTTGTACAAAAGACATTCATTTCAGAACCAATTTAAATATGTTTTTAAATAAATGGAACAAAATAAAGCATGTCTCGTTAATTTGGTATTAATTTTCCAGAATGCTCTGCAATACATTTTCAAATATACAAAATCTTACTCTTTACAAAAAAGTTGTAGCTCATGAAAGAACTCATTTGAATAATCTTAGCAGCACTCCAATAATTAACTACCTTGATTTTATCGAAAAAACACCTTAGTTTGATCACTGTATTTTGAGACTGCTTCTTCATGAGAAGCAATGTTTCAAAAGTTATAAAAGTGCAAGAACATCATCATGTTCCAAGCTGAAAGGCAGCTTCTGAAATAGTGAAATCAGTATTGCAAGGTCCTGACATTAGTGAAATAAATGCAATGGGAAGAATTACATTTTAAGTACATCTTCCAGTGTGGTAGCATTGCAGTAAGAACAAAACACTCTTCTCACTGAACGTTTTAGTCATCTAAATAAAATAGTTGCGTCATTTTTTTCAGCTGTAGCAAGTGAGATGCACAGACTAAGTGATTTGATTGGGAGAAAATAAGCAAAACGCACAAAAGCATCAGCAGGTCACCAATCGGCCTGCTCATTTTGCTGTTCAGCATTTTTGTGCAATTTTAATTTAATAAAAAATGGCAAAGTATGATACTCTCAGAGGACCTTCTCATCCATTTGGATAAACATTTCTAATTCCATGTTGGACTTCATTGAAGAAGAGGAGCCTCAAATTAGGTCCCACAAACCATCAAGGCTGCCTTTTAGCCAAAAACTTCTGTTTTATTTAAGCAAACTACTTACTTTTAGTAAGAAGCATTAATATATAATGAACATTTGAATTCACTAGCAAAATGAGTATTACAAGAAATTACAAACTTCAGAGCAGGATCACTCTTGTTATTCCTGATAAAATTCTGTAAACAACAATTTAATTGAGAATACCTGCTGCTTTGCAATATCTTAAGTGTGATTTTGTACTACTAGAACTACAAACCCAATGTTTTCCTTTCTGCCTCTTTTGTAAAGTTTCCTCAAAAGAGGTTCTAGCAAGTCAAGAGCTCTGCAATTATATGTGAATATTAATCTTACATTTTAAACACCTAATATTACTATACTTAGTTTCAGGAAGCTTCCTTAGAGCAAGTTTTGTTATACTTAGTACTAGTACAGTGTATCAGCACTTCTTCTGTGACTTGCTTCTTCAGTGATAGTTACAGAGAACTTCATTTTGGGATATCCATATTCTGAAGCACAATAGCCACTCTGCTTGGAATGTACACCTAGTAAAAATATGACAGAACAAGAATAGCTGAAAAAAACATCAACCTCACAGGACACAATTTCTAAATAACAGTATACGAAAAAACACACATGAAATATTTTAACTGTTAAAAATTTGTCATTTGTGCAATGTTGTGGGTCGTATTAACCACATTTAAAGAGTGATTATCGACTGCTTAGTCCCCAGCACTTGAATTACACAATAACCTAAAAGTTTGACAGCTTCATTGCAATCTCTCCTCTTTTCTGTTTTTTAAAAAATCTTACCTTGATATATTTTAAAGCGGCTACCAGTAGAGGGCCTCATATGACTTAGAATAACCAGTTTCAAAAGCCTGAACAGGTAGGTCAATAGACCAACCATACAATGATAAATGACAGTTTTGCAACACTCTTCTGCTGTGAATTAAAGTTGCCCCAAGGTCTATGATGTCATTTCATACAGGTAAATACCAGCAACATGACACAGCAATGTATTCTTCTCACTCTTGGTATCTATAGAGTTTCAGTGTCTAAACAATAAAACTCACTCTCAAAACTAGACAGATTCAAAATTAACCATTAAATTATTGCATTCTCTTACCTTTTTTCCCCCAAATTACCATAAAAAAAGACCCCGAACATATATAATCAAAAGACTCCTTATAGATCACAAAAGAACCCGTGGCAATATATTTCACATGACATTCCTTCCAAGCAGAGCAGAGTCACTATCTGAAAACAAGACCGATATGTACTACCTACCAATTACCTTGATATATGGTACTCCATCAATTGTCAAGTGTATGAATGCGTTTGCTGAATAAGTCAATAAAAATGCAATTATAAAAGGTAACACAAGATTGAAGATTATTGGCTTCATTCTGACAACATCCTCTTTTAGACTATCCTTCCTCACTGTGGAATGTCTAATATTCTGCAATTTCAACTATGTCATCTGCCAACTAGAGCCCAATGCCATAAAAGGCTTTCATAGTTTTCAAAACGGAATAAAGCAAAAAGCTTTAGGAAAAGGAGAAAAAAGAAAAGAACAGCTGATCTTCATTGAACCAGACAGAGCTATGTCCAATGCTTCTTGAAAGGCATCAAATCTAATGATTTCTCCTAAGGTTTCAGTGATAAATAACTTCTACAAATCTGTGCAGGAGAGGAAATACTTAATGAAGTCAGCTAGCTCAGAACATATAGATAAAGGAGAGATTTTAAAAGTGTGTATTGAGAAATTCAGTGCTCTGGGTTTGTATGATGAAGTGAGAAGGGAGAATGAACAAATAGAAATAATTTTTCTAAGAAAGAATGTGTAAAAAGTTACTTCAGTTAAGTGAACAAAAATTAACATTAATACATGACACAGCAATTCTCAATTATATTCTGGTCAATAATATGTTAGATTCTAGGAGGAGTAAATTAGCCCAGTTCCTTTAAAGTCAATTTACATCAGCTGAGAAGCTGAGAGCAGCATGGAAGCATCCCACTCCTACCACTCAATTGCCAACCAGAATTTTAAAACTGGTTTTAAGCACAATTTCAGAACTTGTGCAAATGATTGTATTTATACTGATAAGAGATATGTTTTCTGTTTGCCATGAAGAGAGGCAACTGCCAGCTTATTACTTTAGACACATGTTTTTTCCTTACCTGGGCAAATTAAACATGCGTTTCAGTGTTTTTTGTCTTGGTGGGCTTCTTGCTAAATCATAGAAGAGCCACATACAGCATTATCTCCTAATCTTATCAACTTATTTCATTGGTCAGTGTAACCACCTCTAAGGCTTAAATAAAACTGCAAGAAGCAACAAAACAATTAGGGCATGAACAATGAATAAATATTAATTATTGATTATATATTAATAATTATTAAATATGATTATTAATTATTCATTCCACTGCTATACAATTTTTTTTAAAGGAAAAACACTACACAAGTACTAGATAATTCTTATTACCAATGTATCAGGATTATTCCTCCCCCTCAGCCCAACACTATTTCCAGAAATACTACAGTGTATATGCTCTGGCTTTATTATTTGTTTAAATAGACAGAACACAGAACATTTGGGGGGGAGTGGGGGGGTGGGGAAGGTGACCAATTGCTTATCTTTCCTGAGATAAAGTGAAATCTGAAAGATTATCTGCCAAGGATCCCAGCAGGGTTTTTAGCCTTCTCAGCCCAGATTTCTCACCTCTGCTCCTTCCTCTTCTGATGCCTTGAATCCCAGAACTTCCTCAGCCTTTCCACTCAGGTATTATTCCTTTTCCTTCAGCACCTCTCACCTGAACTACTGCTCTTGTAGTAACATCTCCCCGTGTGTACTGAGGTGCACTGAGTAGACTGTGCAGCAAGCATATGCTACAATTTGCCACCAAGTGGCATGATTAAAAAAAGTCAGGAATCCATTACTGACAGGAAAAGTTGAAATGCAAGCATCTTACTTTATGTTTGAGTCGAGACATATTCAAATATATAAAAATGTAGATAAACCTTAGCTAAAAGCTAATTAGTTAGTAACATTAGGTATATTTTAATTGATGTCTATATCTGATTTAGATTAAGAACTCTGCTTGCATACAGTATTTTAATCCATTGTTCTGATTTGTATCAGAACACATACATACAGTACTTAATATTATACAAATAAATGTGCAATAGCATACAATAAAAGGCTTACATTCCCAGACACTGAAACAACCATGCTTCTATTGTATTACTCAGTTCTGTCTTCCTTAAATACTGAAAAAAATGGCAACCGCAGTTCTTTTTGCATTTCCTAGGTAAACTGCCATGAATTTTTTTTTCCTCTCCTTTTTCTGCCTTTAACTTATTTAGGTCCAAATTATAATTAAGAATTTTAAAGAGAATTCCAACACACTAAAATGCATTAATGAAGATATCTGTTTTGACACATTATGATATGTGTCTGTGACAAACTCCATTCCATTCAACTTGGTATCTAGCATAACCCTGGTCCTTTTCAGTTGGGCTGCTACTCAGCAAGTTGGTTTCTAATCTTTACTGATGCATGGGATTCCTCTGCAGAATTTTTCTTCATTAATTTTGATGAAGTTTCTGTTGGCTAAATCCTCAAATTTATCAAGATGCATCTGGATTGGACCTCTAACATTCAATTTATCAACAATTCACTCTAATTCAGTGTCATCTACAAATCTGCTGAGGGTACGCTCTGTCTCATCATTCCAGTCCCTGCTGAAGACTCTGAACACTATCAGCTCTGGCAGCAATTCCTAGGACACTCTCCTTGATACCAGCTGGCAGCTGGACACTGAGCCTCTGATTACTAAAACTGCAGCAGCCCAGCCAGTTTTTAACCTACCTACCAATCTGCTTATCCAGCCTGTATTTCCTCAGCTTCTAGGCAAGAGTGCTGTAGGAGTCAAAGCTGAAAGTTTTACTGCATTGATTGTAGCAACCTCACACACACAGCTAGAGTAATTTCATCACAGAAAGCAATCAAATTGATCATGCATGTTTTGCCTTTGCTAAATTCGGGTTGGCTTTCTGACTGACCCATCTCATATACCCTACTTGTTTGGACATGGATTCCAAGAGGAGGTGGTCCTTAACTTCTCAAGGGACTGAGAGGAGAGACTGACTGGCCTACACATCCCTCAAGCCTTCCTTTTCACTTTTACTACAGCTTTTGTTCAGTTGTCAGAAATTTCCCTTGACCACTATGATTTTTCACAGATGACAGTCAGCAGCCTTGCAATCACATCACTGAAATCTTTCCAAACCTCCGGGTGTATCCCATTTATATATAGCGTCTTTAAGATGTCCCCAACCTATTGCTCTGCTACTTCCTTTTCGGTACTGTACTGGCACACAAAAGGGTCTGAGAGCAGGCTTTGCCTTTGGAGTCCAAGGTAAAAAAAGGCATTGAACTCCTGTACTGTCCATAATGCCCATCACAGGTTTGACTCCTCCCTTTGTCAAGGGACTTGCATTTTTTATTAAGCTGCTTTTCCTATTAGTATACTTGTAGAATCACCTTCTTGCTGCTCTTCATTATCTCTAGCTGGTTTTTATGTATATAGTACATGGCCCGAGATACCTATCTATCTATAGATAGATAAGTATAGTAAAGTATAAGTATAGAGGTGTGTCCATTAAAACCATCATAGGAAACCTAGGTATTCATCAGTAAAAGGCATTATCAGAGCTATGTAATTTTTATGTTTTTCTGTACCCTAGAAGGAGGGTCTCGGAAGTTTATTCTTGTCTTCCCTTTTCCCTTTCATATACTGTTGCTGAATTATATATTTCCAATTACCAGCTTCACTTCTACTGATCTCTGCTCTTCTAACCTGCATCTTTCTGATCACACGTTTTATCCCATTCATGTCTCCTTCACCATTTCACAAGGCTCACTTGATGAACATTCACAGAAGTGAAAACCCAAAGTAGAGAATACTAAAGAGAATACATTCATAGCTAACCAATGTCTTGACTATCATTCAATCAAATCATCCTCTGAACCTCTTGTTCTGTTTCAAGCTTTCTATGTTCATCTTAAACACCCTTCCCAGCTCTTTCCTCCCCACCAGGCTCATCCATGTTGTAAAGGGCCTCAGAAGGCCCAAATGCCCTGCTAGGTCAGCTATGAGGTCAGACCAGGTTACTCAGGGCTTTAGATATCTCAAGTGTATTGGGCCTCTGCTTTCTACACCAATTGCTTATTATTACCTCAGGTCCTCTAAGGTGTCATACAAAATCCACTATTTTAGGAAAACAGGAGGACATCTAAAAGCACACACAGTAAGGCTCATGAGGCCTTTTCTGATGGGGGACTGGAATATGGGGAAGGGAGAACATCAGATCTGTTTGGGACAGAGTTAGGATGACTTAGCTGTAAATATAAGTTTTTGACAAAGTTAATGTTCAAAGTTTTAGTCATCAAACTATCATTGAGAGTCTTTTTATTCTCAATGGAGTATTTAGCAGGAATGAAATGGAATAATTCCAGTTGACTTCACAGGCAGATGTGCTAACAGGATGATGGAGGATAGGAACATTGTTTATAAGTCAAATACATACAAAATTGTTTTTTGTTATCACCTCTGACCTTTTTATACTGCATGTCCATTTAAACTATGAGGCAGTTACACTGTCTGAAACTAGGCAAAACCCACACAGATCAAGGCTTCTGGCACTAAAATAGTATAGCCACCCTAATACAGAGACAAAAGCCCATTTATTACAATCAACCTGTTTTCCACCAACATACACGGTGTTCTTCTGAGATCATAGTCTATTCACGTAGGCTCTCACGCAAACAGGCAAAACCCAATTGGTACTACTACTGCTTGCCAGAAACATAAGAAGCTTTTCAGCCATACAAATGCTTACTCCTTATATTTTTTTTTTCCTGCAAATATCCAGATAATTTCAAGAAATGAGAGATTAGAAAAGCTAAGAACAATACAGGAATACCAAACACAGGAAGCACTTGTGAACAACAGCAGCTATAAGCAGAAGTCTCACCTTACATATTTTGGGAGAGTATTACAATACACAGCAATCTCCACATGTATCTAAAAACCCACAAGCAAGAAGTTCTGCAAATGACAACTGGTACTTTCAGAACTGTCAGACTAGATTCAGTACCAGGTGCAAGCACAACTGAAATTGGCTGGAACTGCAATGAACTTCACCCCACTTTCAGGGTTGGAAAACACCAAGCCCTAAAAATAATTTCAAGGTCATTTTGCAACAGATGGGAGAATTACTAGAACTCAGAGCTAGATCAGACACTGCAGAAAAATATTTGATAGTGCATATTGCAGCTGGCAGATGCAGAAGGCAATGTCACAGGAGTCTGTGCCAACATTATCCCAAACTTTTAATTAAAATGAGGACTTTAGACAATCTCATGTCTCTGTATCACTACTAATTGTCAGACACTGACACTATTCTGAGAATATAATTAACCATCAATGAATAAAATACATGATAGCTTTTCCTTTCTGACTATAATTTGTTATACAAAACCTCAGACATTTTGGTTTTCATTTTGCTAGGTATTGCATATGACAAAGAAGATATGCTTAAAATAACGTGAAGTTCTGCCTGCGAGTTTGTTTTTCAATTTACAGCTGTACAGCATGAATATGCAGAAAATCATTTCTCAGACCATCTTGCTTCATTTATGCAAAAGAAGTCCATATACTGCACAGGCTGTATGTCAAAATTTCTCCTCTATTATCTTCTGCACTCTTTCTTCAAAGAGGTTAAGAGTACTTTAAAAAGACAATGAACCCCCCTGACAAACAAGTAGACTTAAAAAATTAAGACAGGATGAAAGAAAATGACTAACAGAATAACTTTGGAATCGTTACACGTGCTTGTGGTTTTAAGTAGTCAAACAATCAATGAATATGAGCAAATGAATTTCTAAGTCTTAATCACCAAGAGGTAAAAATCAAAAAAGACCTTGCTGGTATTAAAGTCTTACTGATTCCCCTAGTTAAAACAGTTAATTTTCTAACTACAAACATTCTTTCATATGATCTGTATATCTGTGCATGTCAGGAGAGAAAACAGTTAAAGACCACATCAGTCCCTTAAAATTCAATACATAAATCCTTATCGTGAAAGTTATTCAAATGAGTATTTTCAAAGCTAAGGTCACTAAAAGCTTTTAGATCACTTCAGTCTATGTGAGTATTTTAATTTGTCAATAGACTCAAGGAAGCAGGAAGTTGCACTTTGACATTGAATAGTATACATTAAGGTCAAGGTTAAAAACCCAACTCAGCAATAAGGACATTCTTAAAACAAACGATATAATTTCAGTTTCATTTATTGTGAAAAGATTGTATCCGTGGATGCCAAAAATAGAGAATCAGAAAAAAAGCAGTATTGGGGACAGGGGGAAAGGAATACTTTGACATCTATTTTTTTTTAAACTAATTGGAAAGAACTACAGAAAAGGTAAATCTATAAAAGCTGAAATACGTTAAACAATTATATTTCTCAATAAACTGCACACTACTTTGCCAATGACACAACATACTCTGCAACTTCCATTTAGCCTGCTTATTACTCAGTTCTGTTGGTGCATGAAGTATCAAAGTATAAACCCCACCGTTTTCATATAAATCCTAACTTTTGGTGTGGTTCAAAAATATTAAAGTTACTAGAACACAAATTGACATCTAGTTCCATTTTACAGTAAAATTCAGTCTAGTCAGATGCCTTAGAAAAGACTGACAAGACATTCTGAATGATGAGTATTATTAAAAATGGTTCTTTTTCTCCCTGCCCCCTCCCCCCACCCTGCTCCAAATCTAAGTTTCACATCCAACTACAACAACCAAGTAAGGTATCAACAAATTACTTTGTACATAAAGGGCCACTAGGATCTGACAGGAGTTGAAATGTGTGTGCAGCACTTAATTTACAACTTGCAAAGAGATGATAAGACATAAGCAAAACTAAAAATTTATAGAAGCAGTGACAAAACAGACAACTTTTAGAAAACATACCTCAAAAAAGACTATTAGGAGAATACCACAGTGGAGACGTAAAGAGAAATAAAATTGTGGTAAAAAGAATCTATTTTTACAATGACAAAGTGGTTAACAGCTTGTTATTAGAAAGTTTGATTACATGGAAAGCTATGTACCTTTCATATATTTGTTAACAATCCAGAACAGAGCAAGCAGTGAAATGGAAAAATTAGATTACAATAATTATTTAAATCAGTCATATTACAAAGGACATTTTTTGTGCATTTTTCTATGGAGTTTTCAAGGTGTGTCTGATGATTTTGAAATCTGGCCCTCTACAGCATTACTAAACAAACCTGAATCATCACCTGTTAATCAACAAAATTTTACAGTGAAATGCCTAGCAGTGCTTACAAAGCTTCCTCTTCATCCAGGGTTCTTTGCTCCAGGAATTTCATATCTCCCTTCTCATTTTGCAATGTCACTTTGAGTATTTCTTTTATTAGGTGATGTTTCTAGAACGCATCATGTCACATCTAATCTTCTATTTTTGTAACACATTGTGCACTATTTAAGCTTGACTTGAGCAGCAGAATTATTGCCTGTGACTTCATTTTGTCATAGCCCTCTGGGCATGTTTTGCTGACAATGTTTACTTACACACCTTAAGGGAGGTGCATCTGTCATTAAAAAAATATTTCTTTGAAGTTTGTGGTGGAGGAGGAACTAAAATTTTTGAAACAAGAAACTAAGTCTCATGCATTATTTAAGGAGAATAAGATAATTGTTAAACAGAAGGAAAACATTTATGAATTTATTGGGGTGGCATCGTATGCTTTTTGAAAAGAAATTTGAGGGGAAGACTTCTACTTGGATTTTAGAAACTGCAACTAAGACTAAAGCAACTCCCAAGGATGCCTGATTACCCAAGAACTGGGACATAAATTGCTAAAGGTATTTACTGTAACTTTTGTTCTTTCTCTCTTAAGAGTTCTATCTTGCTGAATTTAGTCAGGTTTTCCAGATTTTTTCCCCCAATTACTTTTAGGTGGTGTCCTTTTACTAGCATTTTACCTCTATGTAGTGCTTGTGGCATCTTCTGGGGTGTTGGCTGAAGGTGGTCTGTAAATTGGATTGCTGAAGGACATAAAAGAAAGTTAATGTGACCCATGCTGCTGGGTTTCTTTCTGACCCAGAAGTGCCATTGCCATGCCGCAGCTTATGCTGCAAAAGTGCATTTGCTGCTTTGCTTATCACATGCCTTATCTTCCACATGCTCCTAGCAAATTGCATCTTCCCATTTAGTAGCATTTTTTTGTCTTGAATGACTTGCACTCACCGTCTAAGAGTCTAAATGTGAAATATACATTCCAAATTACAGTTAATTGGCTTGCAAAAGTTAAGTTAGTGGTAGATAATTAAGATGCTCTCCAATCACCAAAGCAAGGTATCTGAATTGGACACACGAAGCAAGAATTCTGGAAGCATTAATTTGCTATCTAACCTTCAGGAATGAAACCTTAGAGCCTTAGTTTCTTTGTGTGCAAATGAGCATAGATACTTACCCACACTATGAGGGCATTGTCATATATAGATACTTAACCCCCCCCCAAAACGTTCCCAAGATCCTTTACACCAAGCACGATGAAAGCACAAGAATTCTTTCATGTAATGAAACTATTTTAAAACAAGCAAACGAGAGAAATGCCAATACCCTGGATACAATGAAATAGGATGACTATGAGTGAGAGAGAGAGAGATTAAAAGTGACAATAATTCTCAGGAGTTTAGATCTCATGAGAGATGTTAAGATGTGACACTGGAAATTGATGTCTCCATTCTGTCATGGAAGAGGAGTGGCCCACAGAAATCAGTGCAGATACTCCATTTTTGTAGCCTGTTAAGATTACAAGTGTAACTTATTTACAGGTGTTCATGTGTATAAATACACCTATGCACAGATACACACTCCTTCACCCATGTATATGTTTTAGATATGAAAACTTAGTCTGTAATACAAGCATTCTCAGAACTTTTTCAGTGAACTCTGCCTTAATTCATGGCCTTTTTGAATCTTATTCTGTTGTGCTTGTGAACATATATGCATATGTGAATACATATATAAAGAATGGGAAATATGTGTATATATGCATACATGTACATATATAAAGAATGGGAAAAATGACATTTAAATTGTTAATTATGGTAAGTAATTATGATTTCAAGAGTAATTAAGAAATGTAGAGGTTTTATTAGTCGCCATCTCAGCTAACAGAAATTGTATGTGAGGATATGCCTCCCACTTCATCTGAAGTGATTTGTGGTAAAGTCTTTATCCATTACTCATACCACTTTAGGACTGGATATTCTTGAAATTCTTTATGTGATCAGAGAATGTCTGTTCCATTTTGCAAAGTTTTTCTGTAAACTGAGGAGGAGAAAGCCAGTTGGCAAATGCATGATGTGCTCAAATTCGTGTTTGTGGAGTTAAGCAAATGATTTTAAGAAAGCCACGCAAGATTCAGTTTCTACAGAGCTTTAAATCAAAAAGCAAGCATGAAGATGGAGTTTCTCAGACATGAAGCTAAAGCAAATGATGACATTAAAAATGACAATTCAAAAGCACATTAGAAGGTTTTCATGCATGTTGGCAAGGAACGTTGTGTGCCAGACACTGCAAGAGTGCATGCAAATTTAAATGTAATATTAAAAGAGAGAAGTCAGGTAACATTATAGGTCATAATCAAATCATAAGATTGTCATCTCTAGTGTATTCATACAAAGACTAAACCCCCCCCCCCCAATACTCCTAGAATAGACATATTTGTCCAAAGAATTTTAAAAGTTATTCGGATGAAAGGAGAAAGAAAAAAAAAAAATCTTACTTACCATAAGTGAATTACGTCGATAATTGTGAGGATATTCTTCAGAGAAGTACTCTGTACTGTGGTCCAGCCTTTGATGCCCTCCATATTCTGCAGCATCAGAATCCAGAAGGATTTGATACTTAAAAACAACTATTAAGGAACCATGCCAAATTACTGTTAAATGGGAAATAAATGAAAGCAAAAAAACTAGAACTGCTGCAACATAATTCATGCTAATATACTCAATATAATGCAAAAATAATAATTAAGAAAATATAAGAAAAGAGTGGAAAAATATACAGAACATATAGTAGCTGTATGACATTTTGTCTTGAAAATCTCATCTTAGTATAGTGACTCCTAGTAAAGAAAGCACCTTCCAGTCTCTTCTGGAATCTTCCATGAATAGTTTATAGTATTACAGTAGATATGCATAGCACTTTATGTGATGAATTAGACTAAAAATGTACCACTAAACAAAAAGTGGATTTGAATTACATTTAAGAAGTTACATAATTGTGACCATCAAAATCAATCGGTGTTTAGCGATATTTTACAGTCTGTCAGAATCTGCTCAAGTGTTAATGAGAAAAGCATATAATTTTACAGAAGAAAACCCCACAAGTCCTTTGAGAGTTTTTCAGAAAAGAGTTTGAATTATTATAGCACAGAGGAACAAAAGAAAGCTTATATGTAATAGAAGAACTTTTAAGAGACAAACATTCTGACTGCAGTTGTAAAAATGGGGAGTTATTTAACAAAGTGTAATGAGGTTGAATACCTGTACAGATATTTAAAAGGATTCAAACAGATTTAGCAAAAAATAAAAGATAAAATAATATTGAAAGAAGAAAATCAGAAAATATAAGGAAATAAATGGGGAAATAAAGAGCTAACATATTTAAAAGTAAATTTCTTCTTATTTGGGACAACAACAATTAGAAAGTTTTAATTTTATGATTTTTTCACTACCTATGAATTTCTTGTTTGGACATAATTAAAAAATCCTTTTCCCTCCTGAAGTTACAACAGAAAGCCTCAATCTCCACTCCCCACTGCCCAAAACATACAGAGAGGGAAATAACAGTGCTCTATAATCCACAATCTGCTTCCTTAATTTTAAGCCATGGAAAAATCTTATTTTGCTAGGGCTTGTTTTTAATAGGATTAGGAAAGAATGAAGCAACACTCTTTCAAGTCAGTGGTTCTTAAACTGCTCTTGGGCATCTGTGTTTGCTCAACCTTTCAAAAATAGGCCTGCTCAAAAATCTAAGGATTTTGATATTAACAGAATTGTTTTTATTTAAGTCTTTTTACACTACTCTCTATCCGATGAGTTTAGGAAATTTCCCAACTGCCAGTCTTCCTGATTTAAATCTCTAGCAATAAGAAAGATGGAAGCATGACATCACATAAAAAGTAGCCTAAACTAAAAGTAACTGCAAATTTACTTGGAGATATTTCAGTTTAGAAGATTGCACAGGTTTTGCTGACAGAAGGCAAAGAAGTAGAAAAATAGATGCACATGAGGAAAGAATGCAAAGCTGTCAATTAGCTACCAAATCACTAATGTTAAGTAATCCTTTCCCCACAAGTATTTGCAGCAAAATGAGAGAAAGGTCCACAACTACCAAATTAATTTTTGATTTCTAGAGGGCAGGTGCCCAAAGGGAGAAACAGCAGATCACCACATTCTCTGGCAAAATCTTCCTGTTTGTTACCTCTTTAAAAAAAAAAAAAAAAAATCAGGAAAATTATACTTTGCCAGCTTTAGTCCTCAATGCCTTATATGTGCCCTACATACACACCTCTCCTCCCCTTTATTTTATGAACACATTCAAATTACCATTCGTTTGTTGTAACGTACAACATACAAAAATAGAAACTACAACTTCTAGTTACTCTCTCCAGTGTCCTTTCAAACACAGCATCAGCAATGGCTGCTACTACTCCACTGTATATTTTATTAACATGGCAGGGGAATGTCTCCGTGAAGCACTTCACTCTTTGCTTCTGTGATCTACACTATACATTAAATTTAATCATTTATCAATATTGCTGAAAGCCCTGACATCTATAATGATTCCTTTAAAACTGTTTACAGCAAATGCAATTGTTATGGCTATGCTAATTTTAAAACTATTTATCCCATTTCCTTAATCCAGGCTATAAAAGTAAAAAAAAATCCAGGCTATAAAAGCACGCTCTAGCAATACAAAGTTAACATCACTGCCTCTCCACACCTCGCTACATAGCATATTTGGTGTAAATACCGTTAATCAGATCCTGAATAATGGTGTCAAAAAGAATTTTAAGATCTTCTCAAATTAGATATTTCTCAGGGAAAAATAACTAGTTTGGTAAACATGCCCATTTGCCCTCCAACTTAAACCTCACAGAAAAGCTGCTTTTCACATTTCAGAATTTCATGAGTTTTTGAAGACTACTTTCACAAAAACATTAAACAACAGTTGTGCATTTTAATTAAGCACATAATAGAAATATTTTCTTTTGCAGTGAGGTCTCTCTTGTTTCAGCAACAGAGTGCTGGAAATACTACCTGTACTCCGACTGAAAAAAAAGCCTGATTTCTGTTCAGTTTGATGCTCTGACTAAATTTCCTAACCACTACATTGGAGAAGAGTAGCAAAAGCAATGAACTCTTGTATAGATAGAGCTGGAAATGGAAAGGCTGTCATTATCTACCAAATTAATTACTGAATTACTATGCTTTTATGATGTTTTGAAATATGTATTTTAACACATTTTTTAAATTTAATCTTATGCATGTTTAATGACACATAAAACACCACTAAGTAAATGCAAATCATAAAATAGGATAATTTGTATTTTGTTCCTCAACCCTTACTATTGATAAAAGAATCCAAGTGCTATTTGTCGGGGTGATGGTCCAGCATAATTAAAAACTTTGCAGAAGAGCAGATAAGAATTTCTACTGACCAGTTGTAAAATGATGATTACTGACTCACATAAACATCTATCACAAAACAAATACATTCAAATAATGTTAAGTAAATCGGGTCCTCTGTATTATATATGACAGCCCTATTACAGAGATTACCTACATGACAGGTTATTCATCAGGTTAGAAAGTCTGGACACAACTGAGCAAGACTGGACACATAGGAAGGGTTACCAGACATATACAAAGAGACTGTAAGTGAGCCTGATAATTTCATCTTCATCCTTTCATAATCTGTTTTAAAATCAGGATTAGGAACTGTTACAGTTTTGATTTTATTATACAATGAAATGTTTAATCACCCATACTTCTGGCTCTCTGGTGCTTTCCAGGCATGCAACTAGAGCATGGGTATGTATGTAAATATTTATTTTCTTTTAAACTCATATGTAAATCAGCTTTCATGTCTTGCTGCACTTCTCAATATACAAAAGAATACCTAATAAAGATTTCATTTTTATTCCTTGCTACCATTTCTTGGCTAAAAGCAAAAGGATAATGGTTCTGGCAATACAGATGGGACAAAGATAAAAGTACAGACCAGAAAAGATCAAAAATTGTGCTGAAACACTTAATTTCTGTCTGAAACTTTCAGAAAGTGAATTTAAGCTAGAACTGAAGACGTGTATGGACAACAGAAGACATGAGAACGCTTTTGATCCTTTAAGCAGCCTTGGGATCAGCCAGGTGTCCTGAACCAGTTATAGGGGCAATGACAGTAACACTGGCATGATCCCATGCCTAATTCAGCTGGAAATTATAGTTATATGACAAGATTAAAATTACTCATTCTCATTACATCTACATGGATCAAAAGATTTACTGACAAAAGTAATGGTTAAAGGTAACCCTGGACACTTTATTTAGGGTGTGCAGAGAAAGCTTTGGGTGTTTTTTTGTTTCTGTGTATAAACCAAAGAACTTTCCCATAAAGCCTTTTTCAGTGTTTCCTAAGGGAAATCCTTTACAGAAGTAGCTACAGTATATATGCTGTCATAGTTACACACAGCATACAAAAAGATATTACAGGAAGGCTTTCTTCTTTCAAATACAAGTTATAAAATAGTAGACTAAAAGAAAATAATTTTTTTTCCTCAGTCATTAACAGTGCTGTGTAATACCAAACCGCTGAAAGTTTCTATCATTATTGAAACAAGACACTGAATTAAAACAGTTGAAGCACTGTTCAAGGAAGAATTAAAAAATAAACCCTGAAACGCAGAAAAAAATTCCAAATTTAAAATGAACTAAAAAGCTTCTAAATCAACATGTCTGCCTTTATGTTCCATATACCTTCTTCTAGAGTTAAAAATATATATACACTGGTGAAAGCAGCATGTTTTCAGATTTTACCTCTTGCAAAAACATTAAGAAGCAGTAGTAACAGTAGAACATGCAAATAAAATGTGGAGCGACAAGTCACTGTAATTTTAAAGTATTGGCCACTGTAGCAGCCAAACCAAGGCTGACTCCATCTGATGCTGAGTGTTAAATGGCTTCTTAGCATGGTTAGTTTATTAGCTACATGTACAGTGTGATGGCATAAGATAAAAACTTCTTAATAAAGTCTTTAATGTGTTAGTTGTATTTTGACAAATCCAACCCTTAAACTCTTGGAAAATATTTTTGCCCATCTTGGATGAAAATCAAAGGCCAGCTTTCAGGTATTGTACCAGCATTGCTCCTTAGTCTTGTTTTAGCAAATAGGATACAAGCAGCCTACATCTGAATGATCTTCAATATTGTAATAAATGGATTCTCAGAGGTCAGGTTGAATAAACTGGCAAAGCAATGAAGAATAACTCACATCAGCATTTAACAGCTGAGTATACAAGTCTTTCCAACTTTGCTCATTAAAAAAAGTCACTCTAAGTCAACAATGTGGAAGACTACAAATTACTAAGGAGCAACCCTTATGAAGTGTGGATTAGGAACCTATCATTAACGCACCAAGTTTTCCTCGTACTACTTTGATTTAGAAAATTAAACACAAAAATAGCTTCTGTTTTTTTTCAGTACTTCAGCAATTAAGAATTGGAAGTGACACAAGGCAAAACATGAAGTTCACAGATGTAGGTTTCATATTTTAATTGAAGCTTTCGTAGTTATCAATCACCATCAGAAGTGCAAGTGTCCTTAAATACACCCGTAGAATACATATTATCTGAAATTACATTTTGTCTTTACTTAGGCACATTTTTCTCTTTATTTAGGTACAACCAGAGATTCAGATATATAAGGTATCATGCTAATTTTCTCTAGCTGAATCTGTCTCAGGAGACAGAAGAGAAACCTTCCCGGTTTCACTTTGAGAACTTACTATATTTCCTAGGCAGGGCTCTGTGTGTATCTGTTTGTTCACCTTGAAGATGCAACCCAGGGTTATTCTAAGAAAAAATTAAAATCGAATTAATTCAATTCAGGGTAGTTCATAAAGTGAGTTAATTCACCACCTCCTTCTTCAAAACTGAAACTGACTGCACACAGAATTAAAAGATATAATGTATGAAAAAGTAAAGTGCCATTCTGTTGACCATAAGTGACTTACCTCTTGTATACTAAGATGTACACATTGAACTGGGAGTGGAGAGTCAAGAGTCATGGAACTGATGCTTACCTTTAGTGGTACAGCTGCCAGACAGAAAGCAAGCACATATTGAACTTCCCTCTACTCCACACATTCACTGGATTCTCATGTTCAATGTGAGAGACTAGGGGAATCAGAGGGTGAGTCTACCTTAATATTTAAGATGGGCTTGGGAGTACAGTTTTTGAGCAATTCTCCTCATCAACCCTTATCATGCTTTGGTTCATGGTTCTGAGCCAGTTTTTTGTGAGTGTGGAGGTTTTTTTGGAGGGCGGGGGGGGAGGTTGGGGGGTGTTGTGGTAGGGTTTTCTTGTGTGGTTTTTAACAATTGCTCATCTTCAGGAACTTTTCTGATAGAAATAACACAAAAAAGCTGTGAAAAGCTGCTATTTAGGAAAGCCACTGCTAAAAAGTTGCAAGTTAATGAGAGAAGAGAGCTCACTTAGGCAAGAAAGGTGACCTTCACTTACCACAGGAGTTTACCCACAGAAAGGCAGGGCACAGCATCATAAACAAGTCTGAAGGAGAAAAGACAAGGATCACAAGTCATAGGATGGGATCACACAGATGGGAGCAACAATGACTCAGGCTGGAAGTCAGTTACAGGGTCAGACCAGATTGCTCAGGGCTTTATCCAGCAAGCTCTTGAAAACATCCAAAGATGGAGCCTGCATAACCTCTCCAAGCAACCTGTTCTAACAGTTGGTTGATGTCAGCACTCTGAACAAGCTTCTGTTAGGAAAGGCAAGATCTCTGCTGTTAGACCTGTAGCTAGGAAAGTAGTACCAAGATTGCAATAATCCCCATCCCCATTGGATACTCCAATTCAGATTTTAGATCGGATTTACTGGCACCACTATCTACATTTTCCCAACAGCAAAAGATACGTGGTAGAGAACGCTTTCATTGCTTGTTTTTCAAAAGTATGTACAAAAGCTGTTAGAAAAAGTGCCCAGATGGAGAAGTGACCAGGATGACAAATGAAGATGACATATAAGTTTCATGTACAAAGGCACTAGCTGGTTTGAGAAGTCAAAGGCAACAGTAATGAGCCAGGGCCAAAGGAATATATTCACCCTACAGAAAACAAGAACAGATAAGCTATCCTGGCAGCAATTTTCATTGCCAAAATACTACCTGTATAAAAGAAGAGATTCTGGCAACAAGTGAAGACAAGAAACAAAACCAGAAAAAGGAAAGCCAGGCACACCAACAGCTGTACCACTGACAATCGTTATTCTCAAGACTGATCAAAAGAAAGGTAAAGGATACCAAAGACCAGCAATTTCTCAAAGAATCAATTTTGTAAAAAACAAGCTATGGGCACAAGCATAATTTATGAATTATTAATATGCACACAGAACAAGAAATATAGCCACAGATCAATATGGCTAATTAATGAACTTTTCATTCACCTCATATCCTAGAAAGAGGCCTAAAGAAAGTGGAAACCAGATTTTCAAGCTAGGCATAAAAGAATACAAAGACAATTATACAGAAGCTAAAGGGACAAAATACATGCTGTTAAGACACATTAAGGAAAACAAGAACTCAGTCATTAAATGCACTATAAACACAGGGAAGATGAAGGAAAATACAGCTGCAAGGAGGCCTGTGAAGAGCCTGAAGTGGTTAGGCCCTTTTGTTTTTAATAATTCTTGAATGTCACTGAAAAAAGTAGCATAATTAATTTCAAGATGAAGGGTACCTCTGTTCCTCCTCTCCACACAGTCCTAATTTTGGAGAAGACTAAGGGATCAACCTTCAATTAAGAAAAAGCATATTGGAGTATTTGGATGAATTTTCTAATTAAATTGAACACCTTGGCCTGATAAACTTCAGTTCAGGACATTTAGAATATAGTTGAAGCCATTTAGCACTCAACTCATGGTACAATACTGGGGGGAGGTGGGGTACTGTACCTTTTTACTTCAACCAAGTATGGATGCTTTTTGTTTAAGTCAAATGTAAATTTAGAGGTACGTAAATCCATATTGGTTGGTAATCATGAACATAAAATGCTGATTTACTTTTGTACCAAGATAACAAGCCTTGTTAAAAAAAAGGGGGGGGAATATATACATATAGCTTAATTTTAATGAGATTTCCAACACTGCAGAAAAATTGTTTAACAAAAATCAGTGTGGGATCTTATGGAAGGGAAAGGAGTTATTTCTGAAATCTTTAAGCCCCTTTCCTGTTCTTTCTCCCTCCTTTCAGCCATGTTCCTTTTGAATATAGGAAAGAAGGTTTCCATATTGAATTTTTACTGCAGACAGGCCCTGGAATCAACCACTACCCCACAGAAAGGTCTAGTCGGTATTAAAAAAAAAAAAAAAAAGGAAACTTATGAATGGTTTCCCTGTTAACATTCAAAATTTTATCCACAGAGAACTAGAGACAGCTGACCTAGATGTTGATTATTCATCTCTCTCAAAACTGAAGCAAATTAGGCAGAAATAATTTGTTAGCTCAAGCTGCCTTTTTCTCATGAAAAGGCTTCTGAAAGAGCATAATTTATGAAGTAAAATTCCAGCATGAGCATAGAAATGTTTTCCTTTTTCCTTCACATAATGAAACAGAAATTGGGCAATACCATATGCCACTCTAATAGTTATACAGACTCATAGTGCTGGAAACCTGTGTCTTTTCCTACACAGATCAAAGATGCATTCCCACATTAGTATGCTGTATTTCTTATTCACACCTATTAACCTTAACATATCAACTACCTTGATAGAATTTGGCATTTGGCTAATCCTAAATTAAGTCCTTTGTTTCCACATGCTGGATACCCCCCGAATTCTAACAGGCAGGCACTGTTCCATAACCACACTTCCAAGCAGCCTGCAAAGCAGTGCCTTTGCCTTCAGCAATTGCACGCCAGTGACTCATTCAAGTGACCTTATTTGCTCATTAGACGCCCTAGGTTCAGGTTGCAAATGTCAGAGAGCCTGAATTAATATATATTTTTTTTAAGTATATTTTTGCAGCATTTTGATGACAGTATTTGTGATACCTCAGGTGTCATCTAGCCATTTGCTTATGGACAACTCTGACTTCAAATGTCTTCATGCACCCTAAATTCATGCCAACAATAAGTCTATGACGCTGGTATTCATTCACTCTAGCATTACAATACTTTGATATGTTATGCTATGTAAAAATGGCAATATTTGTAACAAAGTAACCATTTTTTCCCATGACTTTTTTTCCTGCTTGCACTTTAGCACTATATGACAACGTGAAATGTCAAGACACAAACAGAGATAAGCTTAGTAGCAATTTGTATTGCTCAACATCTACGGACTTCCGTGCTCACATATAAAATCAAGGTCTCAGTCATTGAATACCTCACACTAGGGTGTGCGTCATCTTGGAAGAACACGATGTAGAATGGACCGACCCAATGTCAAATAAAATAAGACAAGAGAGAAGACTGTAGTAGAAAAGGGAAGGAAAAACTGACTCCAAGCTGGATGTGACTCTTCACATAGCTATTGACTGGCTGACTGTTCCGAAAAAGACTTTCCAAACCAAGTGGGACCAAAACGACTGTCTACTGACTACCACTTCTCTTACAAAAGTACAATAAGGTTTGCTACACCAACAGCCTACAAAGAAAGAAGAGCTGAAAGAATGACATTTTCAATGAGATCAGAACAGAGGAATGCCTACAAAAATGTAGGCCAGTGTGGCAGGAAGCTCTGTATTTTTTAACATACCTGGTAACATATCTGAGAAGCTATATATGACAACAGCTTAGTGATGTATATTACTATGATATACTGATATGCCAGAGCCATCCACTTAATAAAGACAAATTTAATGACAAGTGTTACATGCACTAATTTGATTAATTCAATCCACTAAACAAACTTAAACCTAGGTCGTGAAAGGATCATCATCTCCTACAACTCCCAATATCATTCAGATAAACCTTTTATTAAAAAGAATTTAATCAATATACTATAGCAATTTGCTCTTCAGGCTTATTCAGTAACTGCCTCAGAATATCAAATTAAAAATCCACCAATTTCTTAAAAAAACCCCAAAAGAGTAACAACAAACTCTTGTTTCTAAGTACTTCTGCTTCACTTTTAAGTTCCAAAGGGATCATAAAGAATTCCTTTTAAAGTGGAGAGGTTGTTCTGAAGATTTAATGTCACATGTGACCATATTTCCTAGTTATAGGACACATTTTTTTTTTTTTTTTAAATCTCAGGTTAAGAGGTTCCATTACAAAACTATACCTAAAATTCATGGCTCCAATTGCAGGACAAGAGTTAGAAACAAAGCTAGTCAACATTAAAACACCCCAAAGTATTTAAAGAAAATAGATACTAAAACTCAGCCTGCTGGATGTTGGCAGGGAAGAAGAAAGAATGCTGAAAGCAAGAATAGGAGGGCAATAGTGGTTGTTAACTTTGGGATATGTTTCATTTAAGAACTGATACTATAAACAGTTCTTCATTGTTTCTATACTATAAAAGTTTGACTACTCTAGAAGACTGAGCTGCAGTAAGAAAACTTCATGATTTTTTTTTGTTTGCCTGATGCGAAGTACTGTTAAAGTCAGTTATTCTTGATTAGTAACTTAGAAATCTCAGCCAAGAAAGACTTAGCACGTCTAAAAGAAATGAATGCACATAATTTGCATCTCTCCTGGTTAGGTGGAGTATAAAGTGGACTTCCTATGGACCTGTGTGGTTGGTAAAATATTTGTTACCCTTACCTTTCTAAAAATAAAGCCAAATCCTTCTTGAATTGAAGTACCAAAACGAGCCTCAATCTCCTGCATGCTCTGAAAACCATGCTATCCTTTTCTTCTGCACTGTCTCACTTTTACCAGTCTTAGAAATATTACAGAAATAGTGTAAGTTAGCCCCTGTTTACTGCTAAGAGCTTACGTAGTTACCAATACTACAGAAAATAAGTAGATCCAAATCTGAACAGCACTGTCACCCACATGCTAACTTTCGCCTTTTGATCTTGCAACCAGAGGAGATATGAATAGAATAGAGAATTTTTAGGGTGTCCTGCTACAAACAGAATCACAAATATTACACATGGACTCCTCCGCCGTGAGAAGCGAGGTATGTTTACTTACTCTCTTTTACCACATGCTGCAATACCTCAAATGTGCTGTCGCTTAAGACCACGCATACAGTTCATTACTGCTACTCAGCTAAGTAGAGGATGCTTAAGGAACTGCTGTAACATGATTCTGCTTTTGAGCTTAGTTTCAGAAAAGTGTTTCAGTGACTATCTGCATCTTCCCGTTCTAATGTCAAAGCATTAGGTATGTCTAGTTTAAGATGAAGTTTCCTGAAAATAAGCTTTTATGATGATGAGCACGTAAGCACATTGCATACCAGCTATTACTAAGATTTCAGCAGTTCTTTAATACACTTGATGGTAGTTCCACAATTCCAAGGTTTTCCTTGGGTTAGGAGCAAACTTTTACACAGAGGAATGGGATAATGGAGAGATTCTGTCTTCATTATCAATGAAAAGATACTGAGAACGTAATTGGTAGATACAGTACTGCTTAGCTTTCTCCTAGACAGAACAGAAATGAAAAGTTTACATACATTCAAGGTCTTTATGGACAACTTATTGTCCAAGGACTTTGCTAGCAACAGGCACTAAACAGAAGTGAGATTTTTATGATGTAGGCATCAGGGTATGTTGTCTTATTTGATGCACTTCCTTCAGAAAAGGATTCCCAACGCTTCATCCCATGTGATGACTTTGGATGAGCACATAGTGACCTTGTTAATATAGATAATAAATAAGCTTCCCAGATAAAGAGATCTTAATTAACATAAATGAGACTTCTATTTCAAAGGCCAAAGAGAAAAGAAAAAACGTAAAGATGCTTACGAACCAAATCAAAAGGTTTTGACCTGTTAAACTTGCATTTTCCTTTTCACTCCTTTGTTATTTTCTCCTCTTTATGCACAACAGTTTAAAAAGAAATATTATGATTTTTATTTCAACAATCAACAGAAACCACTGCAACTTCCTAAGTTCTGTTTCAGGAAAGTCTGATGAAGATACATTCAATCTGCTTTTATAAGGTAAAACTACAAATTTGGGGCAGCTAAATTATTTGTTCAAACGCACACGCCCAACTCTAGCAAAGTGTCTTTATGAGATTTTTTTTTTCAACTGAGAGGAGGTTTTTTATTCTCCTGGCATGGGAAACACTGCTGTGTTCACCTTGAGGGACAACCATGCAAAACACTGCAGCTTTTTAAACCTGAAGATCGTTTCCAGCTCTGTGAACCAGAACTCGCACAATCTCGTGAGATATGTCTGCCTAAGTACTTCTATTATTCAGAACAATTTGCATCTTCAGAATCCGAGATACTGGAAGGAAGAGAAGGTTCCTACCTTCAGACTTAAATATCCAAGGTTAAATCAGGCTGAGAGCCAGTTGGCAACAGTTCCCTCCCAGAGGGTTTTCAGGAATTTCCCCTGGTTCATCCATTGAACTGCCACAGAATAAAATGAATAGGGGAAGATTGTTGAAAAGGTGATTTATGGGAAGATTCTACATTTGTGATTCCCAAGTAAGAACACTAAATTAAGAGAACTACTTCCTCTCAGAGTTGCAAGGAGTACAATACTGTAAAAGGGGACAGACGCTTCCTTAACCAAACGAACAAGGCTCTCAGCAGAGGTGAAGATGCACTATGTTTCACAGAGAAGAGCAGCAGCAGCAGCATTTAGAGCCCTCTGCTGCCACCAAGGTCAGAGAACCACAAAATCCACTGTTAGCTTGGGACAGGAGGGATTAGTCAGACAAAGCACCTTAACAAAAGCAAACGATGGTAATGGGCAGTTCCATTAGCAATAAAAACTTTAGTTAGTGAACTAAAAGCTAATATCGATCTTTATGCTTTAACAAAGGTCTTTTAAATTTAAACTATCTATAATATATGATGTAAATAAAATTATACTGCACACACTTAAAAGACGTGTACTGACACTAGCATATTAAAAAATACAATATAAACTGCAAATATGGAAAATCATCTGTATGCCTTGTTTATAGCATACTTGTTTTGAACACACTTGAGCTGTTGTTAAGTTTCAGTATGATTTTCAGTGAACCAAAATAAACATAAAGGATGTAAAAAGACCCCTGATCATCTACTACTAAGTGAATAGCAATCATCTTCCCATGAGTTTCTGCTTACATTAAAAAAAAGAAACCCCAAACCAACCAAACAAAAAAGCCACAATCAATTAGCAATGACTGTTTCTGGCCAAGATACAGTAGAAAGCTGTTTCAATGCCCAGTGTGAACTAGCAACAGATCAACTTACTGAAACCCAACTGGGCCTTGAATTGCAAGGTAAAACCAGTGAAAAGCAGATTTCACAATTTGCTTCATAAAAGCTACTATAGAGCAGCCTCAGCTGAAACAGGAGCAACACGTTCAGGATTCTATGCAAACAGTAAATGCCTAATTTATATAAGAAGAAAGGGATTCTGGTGGTGTAAAATAGATACATGAAGTGTTTCTGAAATGACTGAAAAATTTAGAGCACTGATAAAAACAAAAAGGCTGCTTATATTAAATATTTAGTCAACAAACTGGTCATAAAAGTATTTCCATAAACATAAAGAAAGCCCAAATAGTTTCACAAGCCTAAGCACAGCTTAATCTTATCTTAGCTGTAAATACCAAGGAGTAGAATTTTTGTAACAATGCGTGTAGGGTATTTACACACCCCAAAAAACAATGTCTAGGTATTCACTTAATTTAGCACAAACCAGAAAATGAAGTTAGGAAAACAGCCTCATATACAATCGTAACTAAATACAAGCCTGATGAAGATATGCTATGGAAAAGAGAGAAAATCAGTGATACAAAAGTTATCAAGAGTGAGATTTTTAAAAAATATTTCTTACGCATTTCTGATTATTGAACCTCTAGCATCTTTGAAAAATAAAGGCAGAAAGTAAACAGCAAAATGTGGACTGGATTTAATCGTATCTGTACAAGTATCAGAGCAAAAAAGTCATGCTAATTCTGTTATGTGTTGTAGTCCTTAACACTGAACTTACACCTTTTCCATCTGTAGAACTCAAAGAATTTCATACAAGACAGATAAAATGCAGTAGCATCAACTTAAATGGGTCAATACCTGAAGCCTATGACAGTCAAGTATTGGCATATCTCACAACACCAGATTAAGATTTTACTACTCCAATTTACTACCCCACTCTACCTTTGCCAGGAGTTCCAGTGGCAGCACAGAGGTAGCAGAAGAAAGCACTAAAGAAAGTGGGTTTGACTTGATGTTTCTAAACCAGAATCCCACTAAGTTCCTCGGACCCTGTAGGTCAATTCAGCAGTGCTCAGGAGTTAAAGTAACACATTGAACTAAAGCAACTGAAATATGGCAGTAGTTGCCTGAAGTTGCTGATAAATAAAAGGAGAGTAGGCCAAAACTGGAACTACAGTGCTTTAAACTGACACAGCAAGATTTACTAGACTGTGTTTGTCAAAGGACTTGAAACAAACTGAATTTGGGCAAATTAAATTCCTCCGGCAAGGTAGCATTCATTTTTTGAATCTCCCCCAATGCTACAAATTTGGATACAAATGCAAAACCAGCCAATTACTCAAGAGTAATCATTTACTGCTCAGCTGAGCTAAGGGCACATTCTCAGTCCACCCAGTTACAAAACAGAAATTGTACAACTTTTGTGATGAAGGTTTAAGCTAATGCATTTTCCTGTGTGACTGCATGCACAGCCTCATGTTATTGTGGTCAATTTCTACAGTTTAAGAAGCAGGAGTTACTTGCTTTTTCATGTCTCAATGTAATTCCAAAAAACAAGGCATCAAAAGGAAACTTTAATGTAGTCTTTAAATTGCAATTTTTACTTTTAGTTTCTACAAAATGATCTCTTACGAAGAAGGCAAATTTCTAAATTATTTTTTTGCTGTCGCTAAAAATTAAAGCAAGATTATACTGATGACGAGTAAGTGGTTTCTTACCTTTTAACTACAGTTTGCATTCATATTAGAAAACAGAAATAAAATTAGTTTTCAACTTCTAAAGCTTTTCTGTACAAGCAAAACAGTAAAGAAAAGGATATTTTCCTGGAGTTTCAATACCCACTCTGTAGTCCACGTAACTTTGATATGGATGGAAGTTGAAAATAAAAATGAGACCTGCTCTCTCAAATGCTATGACCTTATTGGATTCATGCTTTTCACTTACAAAGGCCTAGGAAAGAAAAAATAAAAATCTAATACTGTAAAATATTTCATTTCTAACTGAATTAACATAAAAAAGAAAACCCCCACTGCTTCTGTACCTTATTCCAAGTAAAACAGTCAAAGATTCAAGCAACATAGATAAGGACATTAACATGCAAACTGAAATTGCTTACCTATGTAATGTCATATAAGATTTTTGAGTACTAAACTGTAGCTTACTTTTTATAAGCCAACGTAAAATTAAAGAGTTAGAAGCATGTTAGGTACAGAGTACTTGAAAAATTCTTGCTTAAAGATCAGTAACACAGTCTTTTTATCACACTTTCCTTTAGCAAAAAATGGATTCCTTTTATCAAATCAAATCTTCAGTCTACTTGTTATGGGGATCTGCATTCCATCTACTGTTAGTAATTCAGAAAGTGAAGCACTGGATATGTTTTTTTGTTTGTTTTTCAAAACCTGTGTGAGAAATAGCTTTGATAAGCCACATTAAACTGCTGCACATACCACCTTTGTTCTATTTGCTAAAGCCATTAATAAATAACTAGACATCCATTTAAAAAATTCTTTAAAGTGGATTATGACTAGTATGGAATAATTAAACACTGAGAAATTATAATAATTGAGTTGCTTTGATAAAAAGTACAGTGCAATATTTGGCTAAAAAAGGTAAATACAAAAGTGCCAGGTTGAAGACCAGGAGAGTGTATACTCTGCTGAAAGTGTTTTCTCAGTAACAGAGTAATTATTTATATAAAAGTAAATTGTCAGAACAATTTAGTTTCCCAAAGCAATCCTTGGATTGGATTACAGACAATTTTATAGCCTGCTTTATCCAATCTGCAGTTACTAAATAAAAATAGCAAAAATAATAGGAAAAGAGCTTGCTATGAAGCTAAAAGGAGACTGTTTCAGATTTCTATTATCTGTGGAAGATATTTCAGTGACATGTTTTGACAACTTGAAATATATGGTGGGGCATTACACAGTGCATAATAAAGTGCTGTTTAAAATTTCTGCATGCAAATTTGGTATTCTTGTTATTCTGAACATGTACCCAACTGATGACTAAAAACTTATCATTTAGTATATACAGCTTACCGGGGGAGATGCAAGCCAGCCAAATCTTTCCTCCAATTTATTCATATCTCTATCAAATGTATTTAGGAATCTATAGCGAAGAAGATGATCCTCAGTAAGATTAAACTGTCTTCTGGCATAGTGGTAGCTCTCATTATTCCCTTTTCTGGGGAAGTCAAGCCATTCCGGATGTCCAAATTCGTTACCTGTATTTAAAAATATTAAGGATCTGTGAAACCATGTGCTAAAAATACGCTAAAACTGCAGAAAAAAGATACATTAAAGTGTATTTCCTTTCTACAAGTGTTAAATTCCAAAGAATAATTCTCCATATATATATATAGTCATTTTGATATTAAAATGTCTCTCAGATCTTTCATACTTGTTCCAGGTTTATTTGACCAGTGAAACCACCAGAGCAAAATATCCATGGACTCCAGGGGAAACGTAAAGTTGTAAATGAATTATAACCTCTATGCTATCATGCCATGCTTAAAAATTTCTCATCCTTTAAAGAGGGCAACAGAAATTCAGTCAACTGGAATACAAATTTTAGAGTCACTATGAAACCTAAACCCATCACTTTAACAGTAGAAATCCATTGTTTTAGAGCACTTAACAGAAATCAGCGCTATCGTTCGTATAACCACAGAGGTAGAAATCTCCCATTTCATCATTTAAACTCCAATTAAAAGACCAGTTGGATGCACTTTGACCACTTTTTTTGAACTTTTTATCCTGGCTATAAATACTGTCATTGTTTCCACAGTGGTATAAAAATAACTATTTAAAAAGATGACTTGAATCTCGGTTCCTCACTTCCTAGAAAAATTCAAAAAGACATCCTAGTTCAAGTAGCAGGCTAGATTATAGACAGTAAAGCGCAGTGCTTAGTGATGATGCATTCAGTATTTGATACTGTAAACAAGTGACTTAAGGGGTGTGACAACTCGGGAAATCTAACAGTATATGTCAATTCAGCAACCTTGCAAGGGGAGCTCCTTTTCCAAACATAACACACTGTCACGAGCACCAGAGACACATTTCAGGTTGGAATGAAGCATGACTGATCACTGGGTTCCTCTGTGTGCCCACCCGATCAGGTCCCTTTGTGCATGTGTAAACGCCACTGTATTTCAATTTGATTTTCTATAACAACAATGCTTCATAAGTTTGCCAGTCTCATCTTGATTATCTAGCCCACAGAACTACTGAATAGACTTTAAGACAAGGAATAGGTTTATTCAGACATAGATAACACACCATTAGAAAATAAGGAAAAAAGTTGTAATTTAATCAAGAAAAAGCTTAACTTCCCTTATGTAGAATCTCCAAAGCAAATCTCAGCTGTCAGAGCTGAAGTTTCACAGCAACACCTCATTTTGGAGTCAGTATTTTGAATGACTTTCATGTATCCAAAGTCTTCTTGTTTTATATACTGTCATTATTGCAGTTTGAGACAAATCCAAATGGACTTAATGGTTGTACCTTGTGCTATAATCCGCTGCCTAGCGGACTCTCAGTCATTTTGGACTATTCATTTTACACAGGATTAAAATGCATTAAGTGCCTTGAAAGTTAAACACACATTTCAAAGCCTATGACAGTTGATTCATCACAAACGTTTCAGAGAGATTACACAGAACATCTACTCACCATAAAACAGAGACAAGTAGTGTACCTGGAAATATGTATGGGAAGCAGTATGATCAAATTTAAGAGGGTTTCTATTTTTAAAAAAAAGGATCCTAACCATTTCTACAAGCAGTTACTCAAGTTTTGTCAATAAACTGGAGGTTTGTGGGAAGATGAAGGACAGGGATGCTGAGAGAAAGCAAACGTTGTTTCCTGGATGGATACCCTACATGTGCAGCCACCATCTGCTGTCTCGCACAGCCTGCACTGCCTGGAAGGCCTGGAGGATATGGTCAGCAGTGACAGCTATGAATGTACGTTTTCAAAGTGATTTTTGTGTATTTCCATGCTTCACAGGAACAAAGAAATGAACAGAGAACAAAAAAGAAAGGCTGCATATATATTTAGGAGAATCCTTCACAGTGGTATCCGTTTTGTAAACGAACTGACAAGTTGTAAATTAAATTTCCCGTTCAAAAGCTAAACCACTAAATTTCATATTCAGCTCAAAACCAGAAACAAATATAAAAGAATCAGAATCACAGCAGGACTTTGAAAATGACCTTGGAAGAATGCTGGACTGAGCTCTTAAACTGTGCTAACAATACGGTACGGAAAATGAGGAAAGATATTGCTACAAAACAGACACTGTATCTAACTAAATTCAATATTCTTGTAAGAGCTGGGCAAAGTATTACCTTCTTTCATGATCTGTGCACTACTGAAAAGATAGACTACATGAGATAGTTCAGTTAAAGATAGCAAAAACCATCAGAAAGTCAGAGATGATCTGTATCTTGAAAAGATAGCCAAGAAAATCATACCTATTTGTTCAAGAAAAACATAAAAACAGGGGAAATAAGCAACAGAAGATAGCAAATAAATTAGACTAAACTAGCCCATCATTTCAATAGAGTATTTCACTGTAAGTAGAAAGTTTATACCATATACGAACTCCCCCACCTCCACTCGCTTTGCCTGTTTCCCCACCACAGTTCTTTGAATGCTGCATTTTGTTGTTTTTTTTTTTTTTAAAGAACAATAGAAGCACAGCAAAGTACAAAAGCAATGTTATTGTTCTAGCCATTACTAATGGTCATTAAGAAAAAAGGAATTTAACGTAGTGCAGCAACTTGATAGAAGATTAAATTACTTACTAATATCTGTAAAGCATGTTGAGGGTCTAAACACTGACTGCTCGCACTTTAAACGTGTTTCTATGGGCACCTTCTGGACAACACACTCATGAGTTTTTTGCATGTGTTGCTTGATTTTAAAAGGGTCCCTTGACTTCTCTTTTGAGAAAGAAAAATAGAAGTTCATACATAATGACAGAACAAGTTGAAGTAGGCATTTTTGGTTATGTTTTTAAGATGAGGTATAGGGAGAAGGAACTAACATTTAGGATGCAAGCAGGCCTTCCAATAAACTCCAGAGAGTGTTTTTGCACTTGAGATGCATTGAGGCTATCTAAAAAGAAGCATGACCAGCAGGTCGAGGGAGGTGATTGTTCCCCTCTACTCCACTCTCATGAGACCCCATCTGGAGTCCTGTGTTCAGCTCTGGGGCCCCCCAACATAAGAAGGACATGGAGCTGTTGGAGCGAGTCCAGGGGAGGGCCATGAAGATGATCAGGGGGCTGGAGAACTGCTCCTAGGAAGGCAGGCTGAGAGTTGGGGTTGTTCAGCCTGGAGAAGGGAAGGCTCCAGGGAGACCTTATAGCAGCCTTGCAGTACTTAAAGGGGGCCTACAAGAAAGCCAGAGAGGGACTTTTTACCAGGGCATGTAGTGACAGGACAAGGGGTGATGGCTTTAAACTGAAAGAGGGTAGATTTAGATTAGATGTAAGAAAGAAGCTCTTCACTATCAGGGTGGTGAGATACTGGAACAGATTTCCCAGAGAGGTTGTGGATGTCCCATCCCTGGAAGTGTTCAAGGCCAGGCTGGATGGGGCCTTAAGCAACCTGGTCTAGTGGAAGGTGTTCCTGCCCATGGCAGGGGGGTTGGAACTAGATGACCTTTAATGTCCCTTCCAACCCAACCTATTCTAAGATTGTAAAATCTTTTAAAAAAATACACACCTCACTACTATTTTTTTTTTCTTAATTGCTATTTTTTCCTAATTTAACTTTACAACAAATGAGGGGAGGGTCTAGGAAAGGGAAGGTACAGGTAACTGACCAACACTCATTTCTAGAGATAACTAATGCTACCTGTGATGCACACGCTGCCCCCTTCCCCATGTTCCACTTCTCATTTCTGAGAAGAATCAGCAACATTCACTTCTTGATAATTGTGAAAGCCTCTAAGCATAGAAGTACTATCAGGATTTCTTTTCCTGTAATTAATTTGCTGTTTGATGTAAAGGTCCCAACTACAGATTGACAAGAAGCCAGCTGCTACAAATGATGCAAATCAAGACAATGGAACTAATGTGGGGGAGGCAGAGAACAAAGCTGAAATTAGCTGAAATTTTGATTAGAGAAACAAAACAAATACAAATCATTGAAGTGCAATGCATACTAATTTTATCTAGGAATTAATTCAAGGTTGATATTTCCTACATATTGCGCATATAGGACAACTTTACTATGTACAAGATTTCAAGATCACAATTTTAATAAATAAATTAACTTCCTATTACTATAATGAAAATTTACATCACACTTGTTTATTAGGCTAGAAATGCATTTACACCACAAAGCAGTTACGCTCCTGATGATTGCTTTGAAGCTTCGCCCCACAGGTCATTAAAGTTTTCTTAATCTCTCTTCTTTAGACATTTTTACTAGCAATTCTCTCTCAAAGAATCAGGCTAAGCAGAACTGAAGGCATATTTAAAAGATGCAGCAAGCAGTGTCAAGAGATGCCTGTTATTTTGGTTTGTTTGTATTTTGAATTAAGTATGACATTAAATACTTTAAAAGCAGTTAAAGCAAGTAGTTTATTTGATACATCAAAGATAAGAGTTTAATTACATGTGGAAGGCTGAACAAGTTTTTAAACGATCTAAAATACTATAAAAAAGATCCTATTTAAAGCCGATGAACTGGAGACTGAACACATTGGGACAAAATTTCAACAGTTCCACCTTAACATATTTCTATCAAAGTAAGTAGAGTTATGCCAATTTACACAAGCCAGATAATCAACTCATTCAGGAGTTGTAACTGATTTGAATTTAACCTCACTACCTTTGTGAACAATGATGACAATGCAACAATCTGCAGATTATAAATAGAATCAATGTAAATTAGATCTAGTTAGCATACGGTATTTATCATTATTTCAAACAATAAACTTTTCAAACAATTAATCCTCATTTTCCCTAGTTGTGAAGCTCTTGGATATAAAGTAATTCTGATACTTTGTATTTACTCACGTTTGTACCAAATCTTTTAAACATTAATACTACCAAAACCAAATAAGAAACTCTATATTGCCTTCAAATTATGAGAGAATGAGCTTCATTACAAGCATTCATTAAATCTTGTCATCCATGTAACAATATAATAAAGTGAAATTCCAAATGGACTCCTCCTGAAACACTTGGTTTAGATCACTGGGAGACCTTCATTTTTTTTTAATCTCTCTAGCACTTGTATTCAATGACATATTGGTCCAGAAAAGACTAACAAAATCAATTCAGGCAAACAATAATATTGTAACTCCTGCATAAAACAGACTAGAGAAAATCTCACACATGAGGTAATGGTAGAAAGAGGTATTGGTAAAGCCAGTTCTGTGAGAAAAGTATTTTTCTCCCATTTTCTGAAAATACCAGCTATTGCCTCCTTCCAGTCTATGATAAGACAAAAATCAGGATAAATACCATATTTATTTAGAAACTCAGATCCTTCATCTCTCCTAGGGGAGAAAGGAGGGGATGCTTAACCTTGCCTGTATTAAGTGATCAAAGAATGCATCTCCTCTGGTGTGATACAGTCATGAAAAACACAAGCATGCCTCTAATGTATCAAAGACATAGGAAAGTGTCGAGTCCTTAAAATGTTTAACGCCAGATCACACCAGGGATACAGTACTCTATCCACAGTAGCTGACTAGAAGAACCAGGCCAGCTATAGAATGAAATTGAGGAATTCCCTGGGATGTCTGACTTGTTGCTCCAAGGAGAAATCTTTCAGCTTATCTAGAAATGTAGTTTCTTGTTCTTCCACCAGAATAACATTGATTTAATTCATACAGCACTAAATGAAGGCTTCTGTTAATATGACCTTTTCTGCTTTTACAGCCTCTCTCTTCTTCTTTACTACTTCTCAATCTTAAGTGTTATCACAGCAAACTGTTTGGAAGTATGGCTTTAACACTATTCAGGTATGACATTCCAGTCCTATTTCTTAATATACCAGTAAACCTATTGAATCAGAATTAAAAGTCCATTTAGTTGCCCGTTTCCAACAGTGGCCAAAAGCAAGTACCTAGAAAAGGACTGAAGAATACAGGAAGCATGAATGATGCTTCCTCTTAACACAATCCACCAGCCTCCATTCATTTTCAGGACATGACAATGATTATTTTTTTTTCTCCCTCCCCCGCCCCCCCATCCTCTTACAGACTATATGCATAAAACTAACATGGAAGCCTGTACTACGTTTTCACACAGTCAGCATAGGTAGGTAGCACTTTCAAATGTCCTACTTATCATTTGAATACCTAAGCTTTTAAATAGTGAACATTCTCCCAGGGAAGCTTTAAGCCTCTCCCTCTGCCCTGAGAAATCCTGAAGAAAATTATGATGGTGGTCCTCCCCAACATCGTAAGGACTAAACTGCAACACTAACTGCAATTTCTTCCAAATGCTATGATTAATTGTTGAAGCTCTGAAGAAAACAAACAAATAAATCACATTAAAAAAACCCTTCAAGATAACCTGAAATAAATTTTCAGAATGTTACCCTTAGATATATGAACCACAGCTTTTTGCTTTTTGATAACTACCAGCACTTGTGAAACTTTCTGTATAAGACTGTTTCATAAAATAAGATTTGTGTGTTGGGGAATATTAGCTCTGGCAAAACCTTAATTGGGACAATATACTCTCCATCTCTTCTTTTGAGACTTTTATATTAAAAAAGCCAAAACTGGGTGACAGAGAAACTGCTTATGGATTCAAAGAGTTTGGGACCACAGTCTCCTACAGGGGTGTAGGAGACTTGCTTGTCATGATCCTGGAGATTCTGCAGATGATCATCCTCCCTTCACTTATCTGTTTACAACTGGTATGACTAAAACTCAAAACATTTCAAGAACTCTGAAAATTGGTTTCTATTCTTACTTAAGAAATGAAAATGTAGATTTTCAAATCAGAAAGAATAAAGTACAACATAAAAAAATTTTACAAACCCAGGAAAACTGTGTGTATATAAACACATCCACGACAAAGCTTTTGGCAACGCAAAGTTGTACAACATTGCTCAGCAGGAAAATGTTAACTTTAGAAACTATATTCATCATCAAGTATTTTATTACTTTTTATAGTTTTATAAAAAGGGCACTTACTGCTTACTGATCTTTTCTCCTCCAAAAGAGATACCTTTGTAGTATATGTCACTTACAATAAATGCCTTTTGTCAAACAGATCAGCTTTATTATTCCCTCAGTCATCAAGGCAAACAGGCACAGGTTAATACAAACAAATCATCCAGGAAAGCAAATATTCTGATATCACAGACTTTGCTTAAATTCAAGAGGCTTCATACTTTACCATTTCTTTTTTACAGAAGCTGACAAATGTTTACTGAGTCTGTGCTCTTGCAAGATACTGTACTAATTTTATACTACTGTTAAAAGGTCCAGTACTCTGATTTTCCTATTTTAATATACCAGCCATTTCAAATAACATCATGCTACTGCTTGGTACACAGGTTGTCAAGCCCAGATAAATACAGTTAATCTTTACTTGTGATTAGATGTCCTGAAGTTTTTCCTCTCTATCAGAAGTTCTCAATTTTTTTATATATACTACAACTTGCAATATCTAACTAGCTTTTTTTATACTATATTTAGCTGATTGCAGCACTTTCAAAGTTCAGTGATAAGTTTTTCTAAAATATTCTCATCAAATCATATTTATTGTAATCTATTCCTAACACATCCTATTTAGCAAGCAAGAGAAAACCAGAAATCCTATTAAATTACATTTTTCCCAACCAGTTATGGTATTCTTCTCTCATGTATGTCCTCATTTTAAACTGGAAAAAGTAATTTTTAAAAATTTCAACTGAATTCAAGAGCAAAATA
The DNA here is from genome assembly GCF_026419915.1 of Harpia harpyja. Taxonomy (NCBI): domain Eukaryota; kingdom Metazoa; phylum Chordata; class Aves; order Accipitriformes; family Accipitridae; genus Harpia; species Harpia harpyja. The sequence goes on from NC_068947.1 coordinate 33,367,175, forward strand.
CTGCTGTGAAGTAAAACAGAAACCAAAAGAAATAAACTCCCACCCGAAACTTCTGTGAAATATGTTTTACTTCATCTCTGTCAGATTCATATGGTATCAAAATGACATAGTTGACACCATAGTTCTCTTGCGTATTTCCAAGTGCTGTGTCTGGCTTACCTAAGAAGCTTTTGGGGGAGAATGACTATAATTCAAAGCACTATAGGAATAGGTTAAGCTCTCTGTGCTTGCTCATACATCTGCATGGCACAGAACAGAAATACCTTTAGCTTCTGAAAACAACACATTCCCTCATAGTTCCCATCTTCAACAATATCCCTTAAACAGCTCTAAGCCAGCTGATGCATCCTCACATACTGTATCCAAAAAGGAGCTAGCGCAGTTACCCAAAACTCTTACTGTCTCACATTTCAGGAGAGATTTTGGTAACACTTAAGCACAGTTCTGCCCCCTCTTCAAATAATGTTTAAAATTAAATAGAATTTTCTGGGTTGTGGTATACCAATAAATGACTTGCTTCTCTCCCATTCCCCCTTCCTATCAAGGCTGGCCTGTCTTCACTTATTTCCTACTGATGTTAAAAAGTTGGAGATATCATACTGTACAATTTTATAATGTTGATAAAACAGTTCCAAGTTCTTAAAGGAGATAATTTTCCAATTGTTCCAATAAAAGTTCCAACCATACTAAATAGCATTGTTCAGTCCTCTTATTTCAAATCTACACCTTTTGTCAGATCAATTACAGAAAAAAAAAAAGCCCAAGTAAAAAGAAAACAAGCAATTGTGCTCAGAAGCACCACCTCTATACCTGTATTAGGAAAGGCTGGATGGCTGAGGAGCTTGCTTACATAGAGAAGTAGCCAGTCACAGGCATAGTGGAGAGACCATAGCATTGCTTACTATGATTTACTTTACTTTTCAATAGAAGCAGAGCGCATGACAGTTATGCCAGCGTGTTCCTATTTAGCAGAGCTATATTTAGACAGAAAAAAACATTTCCTTGGAATAAATCAGTCTTTCATTTATTTATTTGTAGTGTTCCATCAAAAGAGTATTCAATGAAATATTAGTAGTGTCACTGACAATAGTATTCAGTTTCTAGGGGCAGAGTAATGTTTCCCTTGAATGCTTTAGTGAGCAGAGCTCAAGAGTTTCTGCAGTTCATACCAACAGACAAGAAAAGAGTAACATGAGAAGTTATCTAGACTACAAGGGACCCTGAGAGGATGGTTATTTTACTAATCTACTCTTAGAAACTTTCAGTTCTGTAAGTTTACATTTTGGCACCCCTCCCCCAGTGTAGAATAATATATTTCAGACTTAAAATTTACTCCATGCTCTCATACAGTATTTAAAAAATTGAGTAACAATATAAACTATTTGTTTTGCTGTTACACTGAAGCAGTTTCCATTTAGTTGTTTCTATTAGCTGCATCTTCCTAAAAACAAGAGACTGACTTGGATACTGTGACATGTCCACCATGCTCCATGTGTACAGGCACAGTATAAATAATTTAGTTAACCACTTCCAATACCTCACTAAAATATTTAGGAACAGAAATATTCCACAACACATCACAAAGGTTAAAAAAAAACCAAATAAACCACAAAACACCAAAAAAACAAGTGTCACATACTGCCAGGTATCGACTGATACCACAACTGACAGGTTAATGGGCTTAAAAAGTGAATCAACGACCAGACTGGAAGAGGTCACGCAAAGATGGCAAACTTTTTGCACTAATATATTCAATAAATAGCAGTTTTCTTACTGGTGTCAGTAAGTCCAGAATTTAATCCTCTAATTTTGAAAGAGTATATAAAGGATTATATTACTGAAAGAAAAAGAAAATGTAAACCGAAGAGAGAGACCACTTGAACAGCATTTGATAGATATGAAAGTTAAAGCTTTTCAATATGATGTAAATAAAAAATGAAAGTTCAGTAATATTCTCTTCTTGCTATAGGAACAAACCAAGTTAAAATGAAATAATTATGCATTTGTTATCAGCACAAAATAAGAAAATTTGAAATTAAAGTTTGACCAATTCAAAAAGCAGCTCATAAACTAAAAAACTAAAAAAAAAGAAAAAAAAATTACCAGCTTGCCTTTGGAGTCTAGGCATTCACAAGAAACTTACATGTCTTATACAGAGCACAAGTCTTATAAGGAGCAGCTGAGGGAACTGGGGTTGTTTAGCCTGGCTGAGGGGAGACCTTATCGCTCTCTACAACTACCTGAAAGGAGGTTGTAGCAAGGTGGGTGTTGGTCTCTTTTCCCAGGTAACAAGTGATAGGATGAGAGGAAATGGCCCCAAGTTGCACCAGGTGAGGCTTAGACTGGATATTAGGAGAAATTTCTTTACTGAAAGGGTTGTCACGTATTGGAACAGGCTGCCCAGGGAAGTGGTGGTGTCACCATCCCTGGAGGTGTTCAAAAAACACGTAGACAAGGCACTTCAGGACATGGTTTAGTGGGCATGGTGGTGTTGGGCTGACGGTTGGACTCGATGATCTTGAGGGCCTTTTCCAACCTAAATGATTCTATGATTCTATGAACTTACAATACAGAGAGGACTGCAATAGATGTCAAATCTGGCAAGCAACAAAGATGTCTGGGAAGACAACTTTGTGCAAGACTGGACAGTGTCAGATATTTTTGCAAACTTCTCTATACTGGCTGAATCTAAAAGGAGCTGAGAAATTTCTCATTTATTTGAAACAGAAAAGTTTTTAAACACCCCAAGTGACAGATGTCAGGACTCTTGAATATATAAATATTAATCAAGTGACATTCAAAGATGCCGACAGTGAAACTTTCAACTTCTAAAATGTTACAACGCTTTCAAAGAAAATAAAGCTTTATACTTTCATTGACAAATATTAACACAGCACTATGTCTTCACACAGTTCTATACAACTATTTCAAGCAAATAAACAGAGAAGAAAATACATGAATCTTGTTCCATAGAACTGGCAACTTAGCATTTGGTAAGGTGGTGATACGGGAAAAAAAAAAAAATAGGCATTTTGTGAAAGAAGGAGCACAATGCAGACAAAAAAAAAAAAAAAGGAAAAAAGGCAGACAGTACAGTCTAAAGTAAAAGTCAATGGACAAAACAGAAGAAGGTAGATTGTGAGAAGCTGTGCAGGTTGTGGAGAAGTCATTTGAAGGAAGAGACATGAGCATGGAGAAGTGGGCAGTAGTGAAAAACAAAGCAGAGCACCAGAATGACAATGTTTAAATTAAATGGTCTTATCTGGGGTGGGGGAAAGACAGGGAAGTAGCAAAGTATGCTTGTGTAAGGGAGAAGTCATATCCAAAAAGATACTTGACTCTCCTTGTAAGGTTAATTTTTCTGCACACGCACAGACATCCACCTCAGCCCTGCTACCCTGATTGCAGATGTCCTAGTCATGCAAGCCTGTGAAAGGTAAAAATGATGCACAGGGAACATCAGCTCTCATATTCAGACACTACTCAAATACACACAGAGTCCACCTGCAATAGCATATCATCTATTCTGGGAAGTTGGCTCCTTTCTTTCTTTTATATACATCATTACAAGCACTACGAATACTTACATCTAAACGCATGCTTCATATGCGGAATCGATGCAACAAGGAAACAAAAAGGCAGATAAGGCACTGATTGGGAACTTGTTCCGCTCTCCACAAATCAGGCTGGTCATCCTTATGCCAAAACCAAAAAAAACCCAAAAAGCCCACAAAGTCTTGCTTTCTTGAAACAATACAAATCAGCCACCAGAGAATACTTCTGGTTGCAGCTCTGAACTGCTTCTTACCTATGTCCTCAAAGAAGCAGTACATTCCTGAGAGTCCTCCTAGAATCACATATCACTGCTTTGAGCCTACATTAAAGCTTCCTTCTGCCAGCTACCTCCTGTCCTCCACCTGAGGCTGGCTCAAACCTGTCACGCTGAGAATGTATTTATAAACTTCCTAAAAATAATTTGTTTTAAAAAACATCTTCTCAAGACCTTCACAATTTTAAACATCTCTCATTTGCCATTGTTTTCAGTGGACCTGGGCAATTACTGAGGTATTTTCAAAAACACAATTATGTGGCTATTGTTAAGTGTTTGAAAAAGGCACAGCATCATACTGCTAGCTACACCACCTTTTCTCAAAGAGATGGAAAACACCAAACAGCCAGTACAGCAGCTGAAGCAAGCACTACCTGGGCACTGTGGCACAGTTCTTAAGAGTCCAGTGACTTACCTCTGATGTGCTCAGTCTCAAGGCTATAGCTGCCAATGTTAGACTCCTCTGATGTAAAACACCAAAAGTATTTCTAAGTTCACATACCACATATGTTTCAATGTAATTAAGGACATGGAGTTATTTGCATTTTGAAAGTTACATAAGTGATTTGTGAATTTTGTAGGTACAAGCAGTATTCTGTTTGCAGGACTCGGCACTGTTTCAAAGCAACCTATTACTGTAATGTCTCACCACTGTGAGCTTACATATACACAGATATATATAAACATTATATATAAATTTATATAAAAATGTAATCAAATGGTCTATTTGTTTCTAAACACAATTCTACACAACGGTTGAAATCTTAGGTGTAACTAGTATCTCACTTGAGCCATACTTTAGATATAGAAAGAAATTTGCTTGAGAATTAGTTGAAACAAACAGAAAAATTTTAAAATCAAGCAGAAAAAAAGCTCCAGAGCTAGCTGCACTGCATGTGAGCTAGTCCTATTCTGGAACATTTCCAGTTTGCAACATTCTCCTTATAGAAAAACTCCACTACAACAGTGACCACGCTATCCATGCGTTTTTTCAGCAGTGCACTCACCAACATTTTGGATGTGCTACCTGCCTACTCAGCCCTCAACCTCTTAGTGAAAATACATATGAGAGAATAGTTCATATTGGTAGATTATCATTATTGTTTTCAAATGTACGTTTTCTAGATTTATATGAGGGTAGCCAGGCTGAAAACATGGCTTGTACTTCAAAGACAAGGTAGCAGTGTTGTGACAGCCCTTACTTGAGCTTATTTTGTATTCTCTGATTGCATTTAATTGATATCTATTCCTACAAAGACCTGCTTCACTTATAAAAGTTACCCTGGAGTCAGAGAAGCCTGTTTATGACTATGGTCCCTAGCAGGTGTCTTTCAGACATGTATCATATGACATGTCCTAGCACTACACTTTGCTCTGAGATATGGAACAAATGACAAAGTTGTGCAGAGCTCCTGAAGAAAGAGCAAGAGAGAAGTCTGATATATTTGTGATAGATGCCAGCACATCTCATCATGGCATGCTGACTGGCATATGAACTTTCTGTGCTTAAATAGCCCAGGTTTTACAGTCCAGCTCAGTTCTGATGAAGGTATAATTAACTGATCTGCTGTATAATTGTCTGGACATAGTTTAGTCTCTGACATAAGTCGTAAAAGGTCAAAGGCCTTCTCTGAGTCCTTGGACAAAAAAAAAAATAAAAAATACATGCAGAAACCAGCACGGAAAGTAAAAGTCAGTATCCTAATGTCAAAATAAAAGTGTACAGAAATAAAAAGGAGTACAAAATTTCATATAAACTTATAACGCTCTCATACAGAGATTCTTAATGTTAGCAGAGAATTTCACCACACTGAAGTGTGAAAAACCAGTAAAATGATTCCAAAATAAGCCACATATCACATTTGATAAAACTTTTTACATTAAAATCCTTGCAGGTTCCTAACTCGGCAATTAAACATTATAGCAACATATGTCAAAAAACTTTTTGAACATAATCACATCTTCCAATTACATACTGTTTAGAAAATACAGATCAGTAAGATACAGACATATTTTCAAAGTGTTCATTCAAGTGTTTTAATCATTATGGAGTCTGATAACACCACTCCAATATAATGCATGTAGTGCTTGGCTATTAAATCCAAACCCATTCTTAAGAAGAAAGGCAAACTTTATGACCCAGAATTGCATATTACCAATGTTTCAGAATACAGAAAGCCTTCCAAAATGAGAAGAGTTGCAAACATTTTAAAGTCAGGTTTCTTAGAGGTCTCAAAATAATTTGTTTCAGGAAATAGACTTGCCTCAGCGAGCTGATAAAAAAGCATAGCCCTGGCAAAATCCAGCTTTCCTACTGCTCAGCGCAGTGTATTTTGTTTCTACGACTACTTCAATTTCACTACTTAGCAGGAAGACATTTAAATTTTTATTATACTTCTATGTCGCAGCAAAAGAATGTACGAGTCTGATACTAAATAATAATGCACTGAGGATTTAGGATTTAGGTTAGATCAGGTTGGTTTGTTGTTGGTGGGGTTTTTTGTTTGTGTGGGGTTTTTTGATTTTGTTTGGGTTTTTTTTTTTTCTTCTTTTATACACAGCAGATGAAAATAAATGCCAACTACTGACACTGAAAAAGATTGGCCAACTATCCCCTCTGCTTCAGGGCTACTGCTGTGGGATGAATATTAGCCATCTGTAAAATTCAAACATGTTGGGGAAAATATAAATACAGAAGCCACATTTTGTGTCATATGCTTTGCTAATAGTTTAAGACAATCCTGAGAGGATATATCAGTTAACCAATCTGCTTTCCTATACAGTTATTAAAGTAAATGTGATACATGAGACAAGAAGATTAATGAAAAGAATTGTATGTGTAGACAAAGGACTCTGAGTATGGGCAACAAGTAAAACCAAACGCTTCATACTGCCACTTTCAAATGCTCGTACTAAACCATTTTCAGACAGCAATACACTGTGTGAGCTCTAAGAGGTTAAAGGGCCCAAAATGTATCCCAGATATGTATGCTAGAGTTTACCAGTTGACGGCTAGTTTGTGTAACTGAAGTTATTTAACCCAAAAGGACAGTTTCAAGAAAGGAGAAAGTAAAGGGTGAATCAGACCCAGCAGAAACTGGAAAACCATGTTTATAAAAAAGCCAAGATGCTGCATCAGGAGTGCTAGAGGCCCTTGTTGAGTTTAGGGCTAGCCAAGATGGGACTACCCTGCCAGTCACAGCAATTGAGAAGCAAAAATCCAGTTGAAGCTCTGAGCTGGCAGCCACTGCCTCCTACAGCTTTAAGATATTGCTTATCAGCTGCCCCATGCTGCCTTGCAGGGTGATAAGTAACTCTGCACAAGTCCTGCCCAGCCCACTTGGACTGCTTGCAGCAATCAGCAGAAACTGCTGCGAGTCCTCCAGGCATAGCTGTTGATCCACAAAATAGCAACATGCCACTGAAAAAAGAGTGATGTTGCTCTCATTTGTAGCCCATAGTCCCAATTCAAGCATCGAACAGCTGAGTAACTCTGCATAAGATATTATCCTGGGAAAAAGTGATGAGATCTGTGTCTAGTTGCTAACACAAACGTTGGTTCAATGTTTTCTGGCTCTATTTAAAGACAAAGCAAAACCACCAACCCCAAATCAGAACACGTCACAGTATTACATGTTACTTTTTTGGCATTTCCACTCAAACCAGTAGTGTTTCAGTATGATTTGCTAGGGTTTTAGAAGGAATTTTTATCTAGTAGCTCATCTAGTAACAAGTCAAAACATGTTGCTGTTCAAAAAAACATCTAACAGTAGTTCAGATAGGGATTATCATGACTCAGACAACAGATTTAAGTGGTTAAAGAATGACACTAACCAAAGTCAAAACTAACTGACTACTTAACGTAGAAAATACAAGCCTGCCAAAACCTCCTTGTGGAAGTGTCAGTGTTTTGAGCAACCTGAGGAGGAAAGGGAAAGCCTTGAGAGTTTCAAATTCTCATTTGCACTATGCTGAATTAAACAGTACATTTACATTCTGATTAATTTTCCTTCTGCTTACGAGTAAATAAATAGAAAACAGTACTAAAACCAGTTTAAATTCTATCAAGTGGAAATAATTTCCTGATTTTTCATCTCACAAAAATTTGACTTTTCATTTTAATTTGGAAAGAAAACTAGCTTAGAAATACACTAATATTCCAAAGAACAAAACTGCTGCTTTGCAAAGTATGTTTCAAAAGCAGTATCCTCAGTGGTTCATAAATATACATATGTATATCAGAAGAACGTTCCCCATCAATTTACCTATTTGTGTACTCACTGTTTCAGTGTCTTTTTTTCCCTTTCAGCTTGTTCATTGTTATCTTTAGGGTTTTTTTGTTTTATGGGGGACTTTTTTTTAAGATACTCCTACATAAGAAATGAAAGAAGGTGACTGGTTTATTTAAGACTAACTAGACACTTGAAAGCAATTTTTCTAAGGGATGTTTATTAGTTTTAGCATATTTCCAAAGTGCTAGCATAGTAATTGTATGGTAACAGCAGAATCCGTTGCAAGATCTCTGCTCATTACAGTCAATCATAACCAGGATGCCTAAGGCAAGATAATTCATACTGTTGTGGGTTTGGGGGTTTTTGGTGGTGTTTTTGTTTGGGTTTGGGTGTTGTTTTTTTTTTTTTGCTATGTGGAAATGGATCTTGAGGCTTTCAAGTTTGTTTTTTTCAGAAAGAACAGTTAAGAGATCAGTACTCAGGGTCTCTGGTACTTTGCCATGCTACAAAAGGGACGAGTTTTAAGAAGAGTCACATCTGCCTAATGATTGAGTGAACTATTTATGACTATCAGCCAGTATACTGAACTGACTAAGTAGTCATGGAGTTCAGTCATGGAACAGAAAAGGTATGGTGCAAATTGAAATGCCTTACCTGTCTGTAAATGAGATCTACTAATGGAGGTGCACAAAAGGTACGTATTAATGAGCAAAACCCTCTGATGTAATTCTGACCTGTTCAAGGCAGTAATTGCCCTGGTGTTCTCTCTCCCTCTCACTGGAAGAGGGACCAAGTTTCACACAGTTTTCAAAGCGTTATTCTGAACTTTTTGCAAGACATAATGCGTCTATCAGATGGAGGGTAACTGCACCTGCATGATGTTGAAAATCAAAATTCATTTAAAATCATTGAGATGTGCTGCTTCCACAAAAATGCTTAGTCTTGGAATGCTCACTACATCAGCTTTTAAAATTTAGCATAGATTTGCAATTGCATCACATGGGTGTTATGCATACAAATGTTTTATATGGATGGAAGTGTTACAAAATTTAAACCTGATCCTTGAACCATCTTTATTCACTTCTCAGAGTATAAAAAACAAAGGGAAAGTTAAAATACAATAACAACATAATGCTTGCATATTATTAAAATACTTTTATGATTGTTTACACCACCAGAATAGCATAAAGATTGTAATTAAGAAACAGTCTCTGAAGAGCATTATCATCTAATACTAATCTACAATTAATCATATCAGACACCAAGAACTTCTGATGCCACGCTTTTAGACTATGACATAAAACCCCTAAACCAAATGGTTTTCCACAGAGTAGACGTAGCAACTTTGTGAAGCAGGTCCCTGTTTGAGTAACTGAGGATGGTGCTGCCAGTGTGCGTGTGCATGTGGAGACTGCAACTAATGCAAAAGCTAGGGCAGATCGTTATAAGTACCCTGATGAACAGATGGGCTGGATTTACAAGTGTAATTTAAAGATAGTCTCAACTCATCTGTACATTAAACCAGTGTCAACACAACTGAGAAATGGATGAAAAGAAAAAAAAAATACAGGAAAAGATAAAATAGAGGAAAGAAGAAAAAACATTTAGAAGGTTTAGATAAAGCCCATCAAGCAATTGCCCAGCAGGCAATTGCTTTGGAAGCCGAAGCAAAACATCGCTCCTCAGATAAAAAGAGGACTTAGAGAATTGGTACTGATGGCACCTCTGCTACAAGTAGCAAGTGATTTATAAAATAGCCTCCCAAATCTGTAAGATTAGAGAACAATTGTCCAGTGAAGCCTTCATCATATTTTTTGTTGGCATGTGGGGAGACAAGAAAAAAAAAAAAATCTTGCAATATTGAGAGAACAGGCTTAAAACAAGATGTTTGTTGAAATTTAAAACACAATAGGGAAACAAACTAGACTGTAACTGAATGTTACTGCATTCTTTGAAAAATCAGTTGTAGCAGAAAATGCCCTTTCTGCATGTTTAGGTAATCTTTCACATTCTCCTCCCCTTGTACTTCTGAACAGGGCTTGCCTTTTCACGGAACAGCTTTAAGAGACATCAGAAGATCCACAAGATGCGCTGGCTTAAGTGGCATTATTCCACTCCCCTTCCTTCAGGTAATCATTCTCACTACAGGCAGAAAGACTAGAGAAAAGATTTTGGCCATTTGGCCTCCCAGTAATATGCCTTTTGATAAAAAGCTTTTAAGAGGTACTCAGAGTGTCATCACACAGAGCTTCTGCCGATTTTGTATTTCACCTACAAATTTTCAGGTTTTAGTACAGAAAATTGTTCAAATAACTAGGAAATTGAAGACCCAGTAACGCACTCCAACATTTCCTGATGACTGGCATATTACATATGTAACTCCAGATACGTATCAGCCCATACATTAAGAACACCAGTGTGAGGTGTATGTCCATGTGCTGAGCAGCATGGGTTCACAAACAAAAGCAGAGGATACCTGCTAGACTTCAAACTACTGGTGATGGTTCTTGATTTTTTATTTAGAAAAGCCTCAGAAGAGCTAAAAAAAGTCTAAGAACTTTCTATAAATAACTTGTTGAAATCACCACATCACTTCATGCCACCAGCTTTTATGAAGGAAAACACTACTCAGTATATGTTATTCCTCACCCAAAGCCAACAGGAAAGCGGAAACTATGTATTTTGGTATCTAGCTGCATTTATATTGACGGAAGGTGATCTCAGATTATACAGTTAGGTTAGGGAGACACCAAGAGTGAGCAAAGTGACCTGCCTGAAGTGACTGGCATATACATGATAGAAAAGTATGGTTTTTTGCAACTCCAGTTTACTTCCTGAATTTGAGAAAAGATCAAATGGAATTTCTAACATTAAAAACAAATCTAACCAACTCCATCTGGGGGGCTTCGCTGGGAACTGATCAAGTGCTCTTTCTTATTGGCCAGGTGGTGCAGGTGGGAAAGAAGTCGCATTTTGGATGGTGTGTCTTTGTGGCAGCTGGGGAAGGGACGATTCTGAACAAGTGTCTTCATAGTTCAGAACGCTAACTTTTGTCTAGAGTCATTGCCATAAGAAAGGAAGGTATCATGAAGCAAGACTGGTTATCTATCTTAATAGTAATGTTTTTTTCAAGCAACTTTGTTCAAAGGAAGTTAGGAAACAAGTAAATGGTCATAGATGAATGGTCTAGCACTGTGAATCTATGAGATTCAGTTTCCCAGAAAGAGAGATTTGCCTAGAGCTATTGCCTCTCTTCATTCCATTATACTGTGCCTCTTTATTTGCAGATTACAGCTATCCTTTCCAGTTTTGAAATTCAGCAATTTGCTATATACAGACACAAACATGACAGTATTCATCTTATAGTTGAAACACATTTAAATTAGCCCTAAGAACTGAATCAGCTGAAGGCATAACAAAGCTGGGTGCCTCTCAAGATACAACTAACTAATCATTTTAGGTTTTCCTTGTGACACCAAGTCAATAGATACAAAATACATTTACACTGGTAAATGAGAATTGGAGCAGAAATTATTTCTAGATTACATTACAGCTGCTTAAAACATGATAAAATTTTAATTTATTTTTCAGGTTTTGAAACAAGTACTTCTGAACTAGCTGTATAAAATAATATAAGCAATCTCATCTAAGTAGCTACCTCCAACTTTTCTTCCTTGAATAATTTTTTACTAAAAGAAAATTTTAACACCTGCTGCTCCTTTCTCTACCCCAAAGTTTCATGTAATTGCTGGAATTTATTTTGCATGCATGTATTCATTAATTATTTTAAAACATTATTTCCAAAAATAGGATTTCATTTCACTGAAAGATGTATGCATTCAAAGTACCATACTTCATGCTGTCATTGCACTGTATACAAAGAAGTGATACAGCTTTTTTAGGGCCCAAGCTGAAAATGTATTTCAACCATATTAGGGGGCACATAATGCTTTTTGCACCTTTAAGACAAAAATTCTTTGTCAAAGGAAGAAGCAAACTTTGATTTCAGAAAAAAAAGCCTGCTTCAATGTCAGAAAAGTGTTGTGTTACACTGTTTGAGGAAAGCCAAATATGTACAAACGGTAAGATGATTTCTCCTCTCCCCCTGCAGCAATGCCATACGGAAATTCAAAACGACAAAAGCAAAACACAAAACAGAGAAAAGAAACCATTAGAAATTACTTGCACAAAGACATTTTGAATTGGACATATGAAATATTTCTCAGTAATGATTTTTCATTCCTTTGTTTTTTTATTTAAAAAAATAAACTTGCTGAAGTGATAAATGCTTTGCATGGATCTTCTTTAAAAAAAGGGAAAACAATCCTCAAACAAGTAAAATTACATCTTTATCTGCAAAAAATTATTTGCCAATGTCATTACTCATTCTCTTTTGTTCCATTTCATTCTTTTACACAGCCACGCTATGCTGGTAACTTATTTCACTACTTGTTTTCTTATTTAGGTCTTAAAGGGAACATTTTTTGTCAGAAAACAACATATCCTTTGAAAACCTGATACTGCATGGTAACAGTGGGAGGGAGGAATAGAGAGACAGGACTGTAACACAAGACTAGTAAAAACTTCTTATGTCCCTAAGTCTAGCCTCTTGGTATCTTGGATACATCATCCCTTTATAAACTAGGAGATGAAAAAAAAATCTTCTTACAGAAGGATAGATAGGCTACAACTTCTAAACCCAATATACTCACTACTACTTTCTACAGGCTTTTCTCAATACATATTCCTTGTAGAAATTCTTCTAGCACAAGAATTTCCGTATTTACAGTTAAGCACTGAGGAGGAATGGAACATAAGCCCTTCAGTCACACATTATACTGTTTTCTGTCACTTGTGCAAGAGTGCCTGGTCTCTCAGTATTATCAACATATTCATAGAACAGAAAACACCACGAATCAAAAAATTACCAAGAGGACATAACATGTAGACAGCTCCTTTATTAAGATACATTTTATTTATTTTTACTGGCCTCTTCCTGTATTTAAGTTTTTGGAGACAAGCGATAGATTTAGTCCTGTATTCTTATGTGCAGTGTACAAACCAAACAATAGCCCTCCACATAGCAAATGAAACATTAAAAATACAGTCTTTCTGGCCTACAAATATAAATGCAACTACTAAATATGAAAAGGGAATTTCACAATTTTTCTGAAAACTTCAACTATGTCTAGGTTAAACTTCAGAAAATGAAGACTATTTTAAATTAAGAGACTCCCTGCTTCATCATTTTTAATCAAGACACTCCCCTCCTTCCCATAAGCACAAAGGCAGGATATCAATAAATAGCTTACTATATTTCTAAGACTAGCCACAGCCAGCACCATAACAAGAGTATAGCATTATTGATTTTTCATTGATTATGAAACAGGGAGCTGTTTCATAGTCTATGGACTGACTCAAGTCAGGAGTGGATTAATAAGATTACTTCTAAATAATATCTCTAAAAAATGCTAGTTAAGAAGCTACAATGGAAATACCTTGCTTGCAGGACCTGCTCTGAATTTCACAAAAAGATCCAAGTAACTATCCCCACTGAATAGAAGTTCTGGGCTTCTGGCCATAAAAAGACTGTGCTAGCACTCTTGGCTTTGTGAATAATCCTCTGTTCTTGTGATGTTCAGTCACTTGTCCTGTTTCTCCTCCTGTCCTGCACTTTTACATAATACATTTAGAAAGAAGTAGTCTTTTGTATTCAACAAGACATTCTAACTCAAAAGGTACATGTTCTATTTGGGGGGGGGGGGGGGGGGGCGGAGGGAATCTAACAAAATTAATTTTCTGTTCAGCCACAACTAATTTCACCCTCTTCCTAAACTCCCTAATTTACTCCACTATAAATTCCTCCTCTCCCATCTTGAGAGCTGACTAAAATCAGCTCTACATTCATACACAAGATTAACCTCGTAACACTTAACTCTGAAGTAAAACTAAAATAGCTTATTTTCACTGTATTTTTATCGATTTCCATGAGCTCACAGAAATAATTTATCCTGAATTATGTACAGGAATGCGTTTTTTTAGTGGGAAAGACAAAGTGACTGTCCTGAGTTAATGGAGCCTGCAGCTCCACTCCAATACTAACCTGATTGTGCCTCCTCCACCCCCACATTCTCCTGGTCTGCCTTCTACCTTGCACGCGTTTCCTCCCTCCAACACCAATACATAGCTACCTCTCTCTGACTGCTACTATATAAAAGCATTTTTCCATTAAATCTCTTGACATATGGAAGCACACCAAATGGGTTAGAGCGCTTTCAGAATTTCTTTTTGTAAACCTCAACAAGGTTATAATAAATTACAACAGAAATACACTCCAAATCAAAGCATGTAGTCTATGCTTCCAGTGATAAATTCTAGTGACATTTGAAGCCTGCATAGTTTGAAATTTCAAAGTGAAGATCTCAAAAGACATCAGAGAAAGACAGGTCAACATTTATAAAGGATGTTTTAATATGCTTTACTCTGCAGAATTTACCACTTATGAAAATTTGCAAAGAAAATACCTTGTCCCTTGAAGACCAATGCAAATTCAACTACAGTGTTGTTTAAATTCATGTTCTAGTAAACTTCTGAGTGAGCATCAGATTGATGGCCTCAGAAAATTCAGACAATGAGCAGATTTTAAGCTAATAAATAGGGCTTGTGAAAATAAGTTCTTAAACTCATAAAGACATAGTTTTTAATTCCAATGTCACCACATAAAGTGTTACCTCAGTTTAAATTACATTGATTTGGGGAATTAATGACATTACTGAGATGAACTCATTTCAAATTACCACAACAGCACACATTAAAATCCAAATTGGAATGTATGCCTAAGGATCTATTATTCAGACTTTACGAATACAAAATGTCACCTGCTCAATCATGTCTCAAAATAACAATTCCTTACTGCATAACATGTGGGGTTTAATTCTATTTGGCTCTGCATTGCCCAAAAATAGTCTGAAAAAGAACAACGCATCGCCAAAGGTAGGGTTGCTGATTAACAAATTCTTACGTGTGCTCTTACACCAGCTTACTACAGTTTTGTGTTGCTAAATTACTTGATTGGGACATAAAGGAAAATGTGGTTTGTGTCACCTCTCTCTCTCTCTAAAAGCCAGCCTATAAAGTATAATCAGGAAGAAATTTTTTACTCTTTGGTAGATGGTTTTGGACAAAATAGATCAATTTTTCTCTTGGCCATGCAATTGCTGAGCCCTTTCCAGATTACAGAGTACAGACAGACTGCAAAAAGTAGAAGTAAAAGACAGCTGGGTGTGGTGAGAGGCCGCTGTAGCTTCTCTTCAGCATTAGGGGTTTCAGAAATAAGTAACTTAAAACGAGTACTGATAAATTATCAGCACCAAAACTGTATGAAGTACAGGGAGCAGTAGGGAGAGAAAAGACAAAAGCTTTACCATAAACAACATATTTACCACTGTTTGAATGGGGCATGCTTAACCTTTTTCCCTCCTCTTACACACAAAGTTCTTCAAAGTGATGGCCTTGCACAGATTTAATTGTCAACAGGTAGACCGTTTCTGTAGACATCTGGCATCCAGGAAATGAGTGGCCTCCTGCACTAAGCATGTCAGTAGCAATGTTGATAAACTAGGAAATAAACATTACTTCTCTGCTTTGTGACAAAGCAGAAGCTATGTTCTATGTGAAAACTACATGTTATTACCTGAATTTATTGAAGAAGGTACAACAGAGGGGAAAAAAACCCCAACCCACCAAACAAGCCTACTCCTTATCAAAAAGGCAAATTAATTATTTTTTGTAATCCAAATGGAGACCTGGATGTTGGATTTCAGTCTCATCTACAGATCAACTTAATATTTACATGAAAATCCAAAAATACTTTTGTCTTCCTTTCAGTTTTGCACCGTGTCTTCCAACCAAGGACCCAGACTGTTAGAAGCAGAAGTCTATAGGTTAGCTATAATAAGTATAGTCAACCTATCATTCTGAATACATGCAGTGATGGACCAAATCTTCACGTGACCATAAGAAAAACACATACATATCTCCAAGAGTGCTCTGTACTCAGAAGAGGGAACCAGCTAGATAATTTTTTTTCTCTTAAAAAGGAGTTACGAACACAATCATCACACGAAGACACTTTTACATGCCATACAATGTCAAGGCTCTTCTAAAGCCCTAATGGATAAGAAAGAGTTCATACGATGCACCAAGCTTTTAAAAATTTTGAGAGTAACTACAGTATGTAACATCTTAAAGCACCTGAAAACTACAGAAACAGAAAACATTCAAAGAGTTTTGTTTGGATCCAAGTTAACTGCAGCATAGAAAGTGTAAGATGACTACACTTAATTGCTTACATACTTAATGAATCATTGAGCAAAGAAACCTTTTTATATACATATGCATACATACATATAAACCCCAATTTTTAATATATTATCAAATTTACAAAAATTATCACACTTCCATACTAACAGGCAAGAATATTCTGTCCTCTACAGAAATCTTAATTTTTGACCACATCTCACAACTAATCAAAACAGTTCCTTATGTACGAGTATGTGCATTTATATGCACAACTCTCAATAAATTTGAGATAGATTTTTAAGACAGAGCTGCTACTACAGTGCTTACATTCTGAATTAAAAAAAGCCAAAAAGCCCAAAAGTGAGGTAAACCTATTGATTTTAAATTTATTTGAATTCAAGGTGAAGAAACTGAAAACAAAATATAATTTAGTCAGAATATTGTAGTCTTTAGATTTATCTTTAACTAGACAGTATTTTCTTTTTTTCATAAAAGACAGCTAAGTAAAACTAATCAATGCCATCTGTATATAATTATAGTTTACCGAAAAGAGTTTCCAAACTTTGTAACTATGGAGAAAAACAAACAAACAAATAATTATGAAAGGACAGAACAACAGCCATGCCCTGTAGAGTTAGAAATCCAGATGTGATAAAAGCTTTTCATAACAATATGATTGTCATTATTTCTGTAATAAATTATGATTCTGAATGCTTGAAAAGAGAAATGCCTCCAAAAACCTGTGCTGAAAGTGTAGTTATAATATATAGTGTTGAGTTATTATATATAGAGGCCTACTAGCATGACTGTTCTTCAAAACAACAATAAAGCAAAAATGAAGGCTGTCATACAAACAGAAATGGAACTCTTGTTTCTAATACAACATCAATATATTTGTTTTACAACTTCATTTATTATTCTTTAAGAAGCCCTAACATCATACAAACTATTATATCAGTAGACCAGGTTGTAGGCACTCACACATGGTGACGGAAAAGATGTTATGAGTCTGAACTGTAAGCTGTACAATTCATACAAGATGCAAGGCAAGAGATGGACTCTTTAAGAAAAAAGCTCAAGACATTAGCACAAGTCTCAGTAACACCATCACCATGGTTAAATGATGGTACTAAGCATAATAAATAAAAAAATCTGTGGCCTCCAAAATAACTCAGGTTTAAAAATCAAATCTCTTTATATCAGTAACAGAGAAAAACAACTAGAAAACTACCCATCCTTCAAAAAAACCTACCTTGTAACCGAAACAAAATGTCAGAATGGCTTGATTTACTGCAAATACACTCCACTAATACCAGAATATCTGATACCCTGCAGACTTAAGAACAAACTAAGGAAACATCAGCATTACTCTGAAAGAAAAAAGGAGCACCATACACAACAACTACCTCAATTTAGAGGGTTTTCGCTCCTACTCTGGAAAATCCTACTCGGATTTCAATCCATGAACACGACTGCAGCAACTGTTGATTCTTGTGCAGTTCTAAGGATGCTGCTGACTGTGAAGGCTTCTGTTTGAAGGTTCCTGACTTGACAAGCCATAGCATGGAGACCAACACACCACCACATGTATAGACTGCTGCTAGTAACTGTTTTATTTATGTATTCAAATTACATACACGCAGATATGGAGATTCCTTCCCTACCTTCTCAAGGAGGAAGTACAATCAACTCCCACAATGGTTTTCTAGTATTTGGACATACTTAATTTGTGAAGAAGAGATGGGACATAGGGAAAATCAGTTTGTGTGTGTGTGTGGTTTAGTTTTGAATTATGAGACAGTCTCTCTTTAATTGCTTTTCTCCCAGTCACTCTAATGTGTTTTGAGCAAGTGTAGAAATGAAGTTTGTTTCAATCAACTCTAAATGAACAGCAAATATTAACAGTTTACACCTCTAGACCTTCCAGAAGAGACTCTCAAAGCAATTAGTAAAGCCTCATCTATGCATCTGGATTCTTCCCCCTGCCACTGCCCACCTCAAGTTGTGAGTGGGGTCATACAGGGTACTACGGAACAAAGTTGTAGGTGGTCTATCACTACAGGACAAGAAGTCTATGCCAAACCGTAGGTAAGGTTTCACATTACACACTTCTTGTTTTCTACCTTAAAATGAAGATAATTGTTTCTGTCACACTGCCATGAAATTAAAGCACCTGGTAGAACTGGCAGCACAGAAAGCACATTTGCCAGGTATACTAGGTAAGCATATTAAGAAGGATGACTTCAAACTACATATCGTAATCTGGAGTCTTTACCAACTGAGCACTTCAAGGTTGTTTATCAAAAGGAGCTGACTGAAGGGAACTAGTTTAAAGTTCTCCTTGGCTCTTGCACGGCCATTTCTTAGATCATGGTCTAGAAAGTCACACTGTAACCAATGCACAGGAGTAATATGCGTAAGAAAGTGTACAGAAAAAGTGATTTGCTTGCAACATATTTAAGAAAACAAAACCCCTTAGGTTTACGCTAAATATCCTTGTTCCTGATAAAATTTCTTTTTATCTAGAATAAATAGAAAAAGAAGTATTTCAGATTCTGTTTTAACTAATATTCTCATATATATTGTAAGTTATGTTGTATCATTTTTATTTCAAATCTTTAATTAATATTCTTAAAGTAAATCGTACACACATTTCCCACCCTGATATTGGTGCTACTATACAGTTTTTACACCATTCCTTTTCTTGTTTGTCAACATATTTTCACAAGCCTTCTGTTCACAAAATCCTGCAGTTTTAAAAAAAAAAAAAAATTAAGTTTCTTTCTCCAAAATACTCAAAGGAATAGATGATGCATAGCATTTTATTTTATTTTTAAGGCCAAAGAGAGAACAAGGTCTCATCATACCAAACCATTAGAGAAGAAACTGTTTTAGCACATCTAAAAAAACCTCTAAGCGTAGAGAAAGTAGATAAACTACTGCGTAAATGACCTAACAAGGAAGCTTTACAGATGGACTTGATATTAGTGAAACAGAGGTAAATGTCAACCCAAACTTTAACACCATCAGTCAATGCTCATGATTGCAAAAAATGTTCTAGTTACTGCAAATCATTTTCTAGCTTATATATATATAAATATATATAAAAGTTGTTTTTCAGGGAGACAGACTTGGTCTCTGGAGTTCTAATTAAGAGTTGTTTTACTATAGAAAAGTAATGAAAAATAGCGCTAGAAGTTCATGTAGGAACTAATCTCCATTTAAATCAATAGATTTGAGTTTAAGCCAATTTAAAATGAAGAAGGAAGCAAGAAAATGATTGTTAGCAAGCTGAAAAGCAAGACCCTACAGTGGCATAAAACAGTAGATATTTGTGCTATAAAGGATTCCAAGGACATAAAATGCTATTTAAGGGCCCTTGGGCTGCATCTTATGTCTCTTCTAGGACAGAAACCAGCTACCCTTGTTTGTCTAGATAGACAAACAGATGTATCTTGCAAGGTAAGGAGGGAACAGGGAAGCAAGTTCACTGAAGAACTGACAGAAACCCCATGGGACTGGGAAAGAGCTATGCAAGTGCAGGGCACAGGCAATGAGCAAGAGCAAAAAAAAAAAAATTTAAGGGGAAGAAACAATTACAGTTGTCTGCAGCTTTTCCTCAGGGAAAGGATGGAAAATGAAGCCAAAGGAAAATGAAACAATGTACAGACAGAACAGTTTTGTAGTGGTAAGTTCAACTATTATTTTCAGGAAGTATGTGATAGTCTTTAAACTGAAGTTCAACATTGTCCAGTGGGTAACAACAGTGGTTGCTTTATTTTCAAGGTGAGATCAGAAGGTTTGTGTAGTATTCTAGAAGTCTTATAACAACTTCTATTAGTCCTTATTTAGCAATTGAGGAAGTAGACTCAAATCTTAAGCCTTTTTGTTATTTTGTAGGGGATTAAATTGACAATAAAGAATTTTAGTCAGATACAGGGGTTTTATTTTGGATTTGTTTTCAAAACTTCATATTAGAGAGGGCAAAGATCTATGTCTCCAAGTATTTTTCCACATACATTTCTGGTTTTAATTAAGTTAATATTAGATGCATATTTATTTCAATATCACTATGACTACAAAAAAAATACCTGAGTACGAATAGAGACTTTTTTCTCTATTATTTCCAATAATAAAATTACTTCCACTATTTAATATAGGCACACACTGTGAATGCTTGGGGCTTTCTCTTTAAGTGTCATATAAGTTCAGACAATCAGATGTTTACTATGTCAACATCTTCATTGAAGCTTAGCTGCGGCAGAGGAAACCCTTAAAGAAGCATCACCTGTGCCCCTACTAAAGCATTGTGCAGAAGAACTTGTAATTTTCATGATTTCCTAAGGTTGTATGACATCTTCTGACCACTACTGGCCAGTCTCAGTATTACAATCTCTTGTCTTAAAACAGGAGTTGGGTTGAACAAACTACAGCTGCATTAGGATTGTTACTCCCTACCTGCTTTGAAAGCAGAGGATCTGGACATAGCGCAAGTTTCAAAACAATTGCTACTTTTTTTACTATTAAACAAACTGGCCTTCCAGAGTGTTCATTCACTACAGCAGGACGTTTATAATTGTCATGCTCATTTTCAGCCAAGCATATGGAGTTTTTCGCTTTCTAGGTTAAGTCTTCCATGCCAGATGGGCACATGAAGCCCCAGAGATGACTTGCAAAGCTGCACAGAAAACCGAAACACAGACCAGAAGAAAGAATGCTCCCAATGGTTTGTGTTACAAGTGAACCAATTTACTGAAATGACAAAACTTTCCTATTCACATTTAAGCTTGCATACATCACTGATTGCCTGTAGTGGGATATATGCAATTGAGAAGGAAAAGAAAAGCATTCAGTGAAAATTAAACAACAAGAAACATGAAAAATAATAACGACTTCATGGATTTTTGCAGTGGTTTCTTATAGATGCCTGCAAGAAGGACAGAGAACCATCCAGAATGAAAAGTGAGAAACATGGGAGAAAGCCACAATCAGTGTTCGGTGCTCAATGGGGTACAACTTCTCTCAACAAGAATCTCCTTGCACATGTGGAGTACAAATGATACTCCAACATAGGTGTAATTAAATATTATTCAAGATCTTTAAAGAGAAATTCCAGTATACATTTGAGAAAACAGATTTCCACTCCTGATACAACATATTTTTAGAAGTTGTTTGTTTTTCCTTAAGGTGAGCAAAGCATTGAGAAAGCAGTATGTTGCTTTGGTGTCTGTTTTCAGAAAAAGAAGGTACAAGACATTTATGGAAGGACCTAGGGAAGCACAGAGGCATGTGGAGTGCCTTTTCCAGATGTTGTGAAAGGAGATTTCTACTCCTCCCCCCAGCCCACAGGAGGCTTTTCTTCCTCACTCTTGGCATTCACTCAAAACTGAAAGTTAAAGAATTAATTTGTCACTGTATTTGCTTAACTAGATAGCATGCTGCCATGTGCATTTTAAGTACACCAGATTGCAAGCATTCTGAATTTATATGTTTTCTCCTCCAACATTTATTACAATCTTTTCACCTTTTACATATAGCAAACTATAACATAGTTACCGAAACATTTGCAGTACTCAAGGATACACAATATTAATTGCTCAATCAACCTGCATTGACACACTGGATTTAACATGCCATGTTGAATTACTGATCATTTTTCTAACCTTACGAAGTCAATCTGGGCCAGAGACATCTGCAGTTTAGCTGGCATATTTTTTAAACACCTGCTTCCTTAACTATTGTAGTATCACTAGTTTGAACAGAAGCGCACACATCATACCTTGCACATTTTGGTGCCTGAATACACACATAATAAATATTTATTTCATTAACTTTTCTTCACTCTTGGGAAAAATTTCTGCATTTTATTGAAAGCAATAGTTTTGCTAGTATACCATATACTGAATTGATTTGTTCTGTACTTAAGTTGCTTTAACTGTTTTTAAGAAAACCCACGAACATGGTCTTTTTTGAGCGTTCTTCTAATACCAAGGAGAAAAACATATATCAGTACAGACATGCTCAAATCAAACGCCACCATTGCCTTATTACTATTCTCCAGTTTTTTAATTAGAAAAATGTATTTTTAAATATACTATCATGGAAGAAGAGCAATATACATCCAACAACCCCCTTTAACTTGATAATACAAAACATTTAACAATAGAAGTTGAAGGCAGTATTAAGCTAAAACTTCTATAATTTTCAAGTGTTTTGTTGTCAGAAGACTGAGATGGTCATTTACAGCATGATTTCAACCTTTTTTTCCTCATGAGACAATCACAACTGCTATACAGAACTTGTCATACCACATTACAGAACTATGATTTTTACTATAAAGGATTATTCTGCAAAGAAATTAAGGAATGAATGAATATCATGAATATCATAAAGAGCATCAAGCATAAATAGCTTCAGCATTTTGTATAAAACTAAGAACAACATTCAACTTTTAAGATGACTACATGGAACTGTAACTTGCTGATGAAATGAGATTAACTATTGGAAGCAAGGCAAAAGTTGTATTTTACAGCTTATGAAGAAAAAGAAAGTATTGCTAACCCTTACTATTTCCCCGCTTCGATAGCAGGATGTGCCTATCTCTGTGATTTGCCCTTGTCTCCCTCATTAAGCCCCTGCTCTTGACTAAGAAGCAATGAATCATAATTCAACTGATGCCAGATTACTTCCTGACAATAACTGAAATAAGCACAGAGCTATCTTTAGTAAATTCACTGTTACCCTAAAAAGTTTAGGACAGTAGAAGAATAGAGATGAAAGACAACCCAGCTGTGTAAGGCAAGGTTCACCACCTGACAAACTTGCAGAACAGCAATTAAAATACTAGTCTGAGTTGTAAATCAGAGTAATGTGAACTAAAGCTTACCACATTTTTAAAAGTTATTTCTCTTACAATTAGGAACCCCATTGATTCTATTTTCTTATAATACATCTTACAGACAGAAAAACAATGCATATTACCTTTTGTACTAAACATTTACAAAAGCATTTATGCTCCAAACGTCAGCATGGTGATAAATACTGTGGATGTAAGATCGTGTCAGACTGTTTTATTTCCCTGCCAAGCATTCTGTAGATGAGAAAATGAAAGACTTGTTCCTAAGGTTACTTACCCATGAAGTTCAGATAGCTCTCTCCTCCAAGTGTATGAGTAATGAGACGAATCATTTTATGAAGCTGTATTCCACGATCAATAACTGGAGTAAGAGGTGAGAGCACACTCATGTTTGTATACATCTCTGCATCCATCAGTCGAAACGCCAATGTCTTATCACCAACAAGTGCCTATAACAATTCAAAAAAAAAAAAAAAAAAGGTGAAGAAAACCCTTGGGTATACTAGAAGCGTTTCTAATATATTTTTTTAAAGCAGGCACTCTATCGTAAAGGGAGGACTCGGAAGACTGGCGAGGAGTCAAGGACATGGCTTGGTGTGCATGATCTGGTCTCTATTCACAAAGAAAATACCCTGCCACCGCCGATGATCATGAGGTCACAGTGACTGTAACCTTCTAATTACTACAACTTTGTATTGTGTTATGTGTAGTCACGTGGGTGTGATAGATATAATCTGCTGCCAAAAAGAGAAAGTATGTAAATTGAAGCAGGAACGTCCTGGAGCTGAGCCTTGACTGGATGCCAGACCCGACCATTTGTTTTCCCCTTGCAACCCTCCACATGGTTACTGGGGCTCCTCACACTGATTGGAGTACGAGTATGTGATCAATAAACTAATAGCTGTCTAACCCCTGTTGTGGTCCTACATTTCACCTGATGGGTTCAAACTGCTCAATTACTTCCAAGAACCTTTTTGCCTACAGATATCAAATATGAAATATTAGTGTCAACTCCATATACCACAAGTGACCTACCATTTTGGAATTTTTATAGAAAACACAGAAAATAAAAAAGCAAACATCTCCATTCCTGGGATGTACAAATAAAGGGCTATTAACAACACTCCTGGTTTAAAGATGCAGACTGAATATGAAACATTCATTTATATGCAATCAAGAATGTGATTGGTTTTCTGTGGCTTCACACAAAAGAAAAAACAAACTAGTAATTATGTCTAAAAACAGTGACTGAATTACTAACTTGCTAGTGCTTACTGTTACTCGAGAAAGGCCACGCAAATGCTATGTAAAAAGGATTATTGTAATATATTAGCATGCAGGTAGTTGAAAACATTTTGGAGCATTTGTATGCAAAATAGCTATTTTTTGTTCAATTAGCCCAATTCTCACTTTATATTCTAACATGAAAACTCACTAGATTCCAGAGGGACAGATGAGTTGTAAACAGGTCTAGCTGAAAAGCACCATCATCCTTTAGTTTTCCAACTAGCAGTGTAACAGCATATATAGATGATTCCCTCAAGTAAAAAATTATCTTTAAAAAAAAATAATTCCTATGCAACGATGGCAAGACTGAAGACTGCAATGAACAACTCCTCTCTGGACTCAGAATGTGACATTTGTTAGTATTATTTAGTATCCCCTAATCTTTCCATTAGAAGAGAAGGGTTCCCTCTTCATGTTTTCTATGCTAGCCATTTTTATAAAACATTATCCTTCCCCCTTCAGTGATCTCTTTTCTACCCTGAAGAATATTAGTGTATTTAGTTTTCTTCTTATGAAAACCAATCCACACCTGCTATTATTCTTACCAACTCTCTCACAGCATTTTTCTCAGTTATGCTGTATATCCTTTGATATACAGGACCAAATCTGCCTCCAACATTCAAGGTGCACACAAACCATGAAAGACTACAGTGGCATACTGATTTTGCTCTTTGCTCTCCATTCCATTCATAATAATTCCAGTACTGTATTTGCTTTTTTGAAAGCTATTAGCATTGAGTTGCTGTTTTCACACAAGTCTTATAACCACGAGGCCCTGTTGAGTGTTAATAGTCAGCTTGTAGCCCATTACAACATATAAGAAACTAGAATCGTTTCAGCCTTCATGTGCATCACTTCAAGTATCTTCAAACTGAATTTTATCTACACTCCCATTTTGTTTTTCTGTCTTACTTTTCACATATCATCCTGGTGTACATCTGCAATAGTCTTTTTTTTTAAATTCAAAACAAATAGATCTTCTCAAGTATGAGATTCTAACCCAAAAATACATACTGATATGGAAAACAACTCAATTGATAAAATCCAGCATGAAATAAAAGAACAGCAACCGTAATATTATATGTCATGCTTTAGGATGAAGAATCAGCTTTTACAAAAGCAAATAATCACAGAATAATATGCATTTCTAAGTAATACCTGAAGTTCTTTACCAGGATTAGGACTCTTCTCTCATGCCTTAAGTGAATACTGTGTAACAGTCTCTGAGATAAGAATGTAAATAGGTACACAAAATGAAGCGGATAAACTCAAAATTCTCTTTTTAAAAATAAAATATAGGCCTTGTTTTGGACACTTCTGTTGACTTTTATTATAGAAGGTATAGGAAATAGAGTATCAACCTCTATTATGTAGAGGAAAGTTGAAGGTAGGTTACTTAAAAAATAAAAGTGATTTTCTAACATTTTAAATACTCAACCAATGTGTTTCCTGATTCTTCAGATACAACCATTACAAAGATTGTGGGAGGTGAGTATTATCCAAACTCATCATTACTTTTTCATTTTTCTGTATACAGAACCATTACAATTGATGTGTTTTGAACCACACTGTTAAAGAACATTTCATTTAGATCTCAAAACAGGATGTTTGCAATACTTTCGGAGAGGAAATATATTCTTGAAGGGAATACAACGGCTGCAAACACTGATTCAGTGAACAAATTTGCTAAATTGAGATATTGTTTATGCTTATCATAAATAGTGCTCCAGCTTACTTTATGGAAACCAGATTTTCAAAAGTATGGATTATATGCATTCATATGTCCTCCTATGTCCTATGACAGGCAGGCAAACCAAGAAGCTAGGACTCATTTCTTAAAAACAAAACTGAAAAATAAGAACACCCACACGCTCCAAGCAGGATTCCTTAATTAAAAAGAGGGATCAAAACAAAACAGCAAAAAAAGCCCACAAGAAAACCCAACCAAAAAACCCAAGCAGTAGTCCAGATCTACTTATCTCTGAAACTGTTGCCTATCCTTCTCAACTCTGCCTCATTTTTAAAAAACAAAACCCACCAAACCTCTAAACCTCATCTTTTACTTGTTTAAATATAAACAAAGAAACAGATAAAATACCTGGTCATGACTCTCTGCATATGCAATGTATTTTTCTTCATACCGTCTGTTTGTTAATGTATGCACAATATTGCCCATATTCCAGTCTTCATCTTTCAGCTCCTTAATTATCTGCAGAAATAAAGGAAAGATCATTGAAAAGTTATTGCTATTTTAACTAACAGCAGATTACTACCTTTCTTCATTATCTTGGCACAGAATTTCCAATGGATTGTGAACTGTATTACTTTAACTTCTCCTGCACCCAAGTTTTGAAGTGATGAGTTTTCTCTGATAATCCGAAGAGATTTTTTCTTTTGAATTCCACTACAGAAATATAATAACTAGAACACTTTGTTTCTCCTGTACTTCCACGTATAAGCATGGACAACAGGACTTGCCTTCTATCATGTGAATCCTCTCATACAGCAGGCAATGTGATTGATAGGAGCTGCAAGAAAGCACTGCACCAAAACCTGGGAAGAAATATGTGGGCACACACCTACCTACACACAATATTGGAAGTCCTGTATTTCAAGCAACCCTGGCATATGGCAGCTTCTAACTATAGCTTAACCACTGGGATGTGTGGTGGAGAATGGATCACTGCAAGATAGCACTGTGCTATTGCCATGAAGTACACAATAACATGAGAAGGTGCTTAGCGCAGGGACTTGTACGTTGCCCGATCTGTGAATTGCCGGTCAGTTCCAAACCACTTTCAATGCCAAAGCTTTGTAATACAAAAAAAGCTTTACGTTTTTTGCCATGCTAGCTCCTGGTTTTTAGCAATTTAAATTAAATCACGTCAATAGGAATTTTCTGCCTCATATGACACTATTTCCTCCCTCTTCTAAATCTAGTCCAATTTCAGTGCTAGTCTTTTCTTTTTTCTATAGTACTTTATAGACCTCCATTGAGCACTGCAACTTAAATACATGTACGTAAATATATAGACATAAAAATAAAAGTGATAAAAAGGCAGTGACACTGAAATGGCTGATATGATGCTGTAAAATTTAACATTCTGACCGTAACTGGTCATGTATTCCTAAACAGCCTTTTTTTTGGGGGGGGGGGGGGGGGGGAGGGGGACTGGGGGGGTTGACTCCATAAATTCTGGCTCTGAACACATTCAGGACCCTATGCAGCATCATGTTATGTACTACATCTATCTTTAATCTGAACTAGTATAGCCACTGTTATGACAAACAGCTTATCTTACTTTTACAGATCCCTCAGAATTAGTTCATGGAACCCTGAAGATCCTTCAGGTTTAAAACTGATTTTAGGAAGTTGCCTAGAAAACTTGCTATTAACCTACTTAATAGCTGGACAGAAATGACAGCAAGCAGTCTAGGACAGTTTGAAAACAGCTGATAGACTCTGTTTCTAAACTTTTCCCTTCCAATCATTTCAGCTTTATTTTTGCCTCAAGAAATGTTATGAACTACATGCATCACCTCTTTCTCTAACTCAAGGTCTTCTGCTGTGGTTGCTTATTTGCAGTTTCCTTAGCTAGAAGATTCCTGCCTGCATCACCCTATGATCTCGTACAATCAACATATTCCTATATAACTGGAGTCTGCTGGGAAACAGCCTAGACTATCATAGCTGAATTTACATCCAACATGCCATCAGCATGCTAACCTTCCATCTGCTGTCCCATGTTAAGCACATGCTTAGGCTGCAAGATATTTTTTTCCAGTTAAAGAACAGAACTTACTGCAGAATAGGCACACTTCTTCCCCGAGTATTGCAAATTAAAATAAGCAGACCATATCAGAGATTGCTAAATTAGATTATCCATCTTTTGCCCTTGTAAAATTCTACAATCTGTTTTTTTTCTTTGTAATATGAACTCGGCCACTCGCATTTTGCCCATCTAGGAAATTACTCATCTTTGCCCTTCCTAAAGTGTGGTAAGGAAGTTGAAGGTGTAAGGAAAAAAAAAAGCCATCACAAAGAGATGTTTCTTGTTACTACAAAAATGAGCCCTCGATGCATTCCAGGATCTAAATTACATGCTCCAAAGTTTAATGATGCTGTCCCTGTTGGAAAAGCTGACAAGTTTGTCTTCTGAACAAAAAGAGGTTTGAAAACTGTTTTTCAATCGGCTCTCCACCTCCTAGTTACAAAAGTAAAAGATGCTGAAGATAAGTTAATTTGGTTTTATTTTAAGCTACTCACTATATTTATTGAAGCATTAATGGCCATATAAAACATTTATTGTTTTCCAGATCATGATGATAGCCTGAGGGATTTGGATGCAATCTTCTATCTAATTGAAAAACTTTCTCTAAAACATCACTAGAAGCCTTTTGAGATTATTTAGTGTTTTATTCCTTTTCTTGTGATTCTCTGTATTAAGGAAAAAGGTGATTTAAATCCTTATTGTAGTCAGTATTTATTAGTATATTATTGTGCTTGAAGAGCATTTACAGATTTTTATATTTTTATTATACTTTTTGTTACCCCACTGTAATAATTGCTGGTGTTTGTATAATTCATTTACATTTACTTTGGTTAAACTTTAAGCACTATGTTCAATGCCAATTACTATGTCCAATTTCAGGAGGGTTCATCGCATGTTTTCAGTGTGGAGTTTTTTTTATATTTATATGCATATGGTTAACTACTTATCTACCTGTTCACATTCAATATAGACTACCCATTCTACAGCTGTTGCAAGATACAGGTTAATGCAAACACAATGAGTCTACGTGTATTGCACAAAGAAAACATATCAGCTGAATGGAAAGAATAGTCCCTGAACTTATCACGTAGGTTTCATAAGATGAGTATCTGACAGCTCTCATTTCAGCCACTAATACCTGTACTCAAGCCTGTCAGAATTTCTTTTAATAGGACATTAACAGAAGAGAGAGTAAAATTTGTCAGTAGGATTCAGAAGTGGCTTTGTGTATGCACAGATAGAGAAACATCCCACTTTGAAAAGCAGAACATATTTTTAAAAAGTTCTCACCTGTATCCACTTATCTGGAATAGCCATGGCTAGTCGATAATCAAAACCCCCTCCTCCCTCTGCAACAGGACGACAAAGAGCTGGCATTCCAGAAACATCCTTAAATAAAAAAACCCACAACATAATTTGCATAGCGTTGCAATTATTAGTTCAGATTTTCTACCATACGATAATACTTCTATACAAATACTCTGTAAACTATAAACAGCTTCACAGATTGACCTGGGTAAGGGAGAAAAAAATAAAAACATAAAAATCAGCGATTACTACACTCACATTTGCTGTTTGAATGCAAAAGTTCCAGGAAAAAGCATTATGACTTTTCTCATCAAATACTCTAGTACAAAGTATTTTAATAGAGTAGATATTTGAGAGGGAAGAGACCTCAGTAGATGCAGAATTTGAAATAATTAGCTCTCTTGAGCTCCAAGTAATCAATAGAAAGTAGAAAGTAGTCAATGAAAGACAAATTAAACCTTCATTTTGTTTACTGATATTTTGCATAAAGAATGGCATAAAAATAAAAGGCTGAATATAAAGTACAGTAAGGAAGAAAAATACAATGTCTACTCTTTTCCTAAATGCACAAAACCAAAACTATTGATCCAGCTAGCCCTGGAAAGTGACATGCTCTTACTGCATAATTTTCCAAATTCATATTGATGGAGGCTGATCATTCTTAAATTCGTAATTCAAAGTTCTTAAAATATTTATTTCACCATTTCATTAGGCAATTATGCCACATAGCATTCTTTTTCTAAAGTTAGCTTATCTGTATAGAAAATGCAAATCTCCAATAATTGCAAAATATCTATCAGTACTCCATTTTATTAACTTACGTCAGTGAGAAGCCATTCCACCACAGTCTTTATGGGTTAACATACACCTCTTGTGTCTACACAAGAGAATTTATGGAATTAAATTCTGACTAGAACCAGGGCTTAATTAGGAAGCTCATTCTGGTTTTCTGGATTCAATCCAGTTTTCAATCCAATTGCTGCATTAGACTAGTGAAAAAGATATTCGCACTTGAAGTTATACATACATACACATACCCTCCCCCCGCCCCCATACTGACATAAGTGAGGAGACCAACCACATCATCATGAAGCTCATGGATGGCATCCTGGAGGTAGAAGGCAGGGCTGCCATCCAGAGGGACCCTGACTGGCTGGAGGAATCCATCAACAGCAAGCTCAGGAAGTTCAGCAAGGGCAATTGTCAAATCCTGCCCCTGGGATGGACGAACCCCTGCATCCATACAGGCTGGGGACTGCCAGTCTGGGGAGCAGCTCAGCTGGGAAGGCCCTGGGGCTCTGGGCCGGCAGCAAGCTGAGCATGAGCCAGCAGCCTGCCCTGGCAGCAGAGATGGCCAGCAGCATCCTGGGCTGTATGAACAGCAAAGCCAGGAGATCAAAGGAGGGGACTATCCCCCTTTACTCAGCAGTCATTAGATCACACAGGAAACTGCATCCCCATTCCACATGTTGTAAATACCAAATAATGAAGCGGAAATTCTTTCCAAACTTTTAGATATTCTAAAAGGAAGTTCAATAGCTCTCCTAAATCAGTCAGAAAGAATACAAACAGACTAATACTCTCCGAGTTATGCAGGACAAGATGACCTGAAACAAAAGCCCTTCCCTGTGATGCTATGATGCCTACCTGGACAAGGTCTGAGACTGAGATTTAAGTAGCTCCCATCTGCTTTAGTCACAATTTTGAAAGCCAGATTTTGGGGAAGTAAAATGCCAAATTTAATACTATTTATATCTATCTATATCCACAGATTTTACCAGAACACTAAAGAAAAATAAAATAAAATTCAACGATAGTTTGTGTAGTATATTTTCCACCAACTGTAAACAGCCAATGCCTAAGCATTTGTTCAGACCTTAGTTTGAAATGAGCTGCATTAAAAAAAAAAGACAGCAGTGGGTTTTTTTCCCATTTGTTTTTATAAGACTTCAAGCATGATGTAATTTTACTTAACAGTTTTTCTTCTCATTATACAAAACTTTAACCACAGCTTTATTTAGAAGGCCAAAATGAAAAATAAACATATAGTCAGTAATACCAAAAAACTTAGTAATTTCTAAGACAGTGAATATACAGAATATTAAAAAGCTTTAAAAATTATCAGTTAAATAATTAAGGAATATATTATAATTAGTTATGGCTAGACAAAAACTTTTTTCTTATGTGGCACTCATTCCATCATCATTGTAGGCAAGCAGACATTCTTCATTGCTTTTTATAATTTTCAATTATGTCAATAGTTTCTCCTTCTGAAATTCTCCTTTAACCATGCAGCACATTGATCAATTCTATATTTTGTGTAGTGACTCCCCCAGGCAGAAAATGATGTATTGAAACAGAAGCAGTTTTCAACTCAAGCAAGAGAAACAGAAGACACATCTTATTAAAAAAGAACTCTTAAGCCTGGCAATACAAGCAGACTGAACTCAGAATTTCATTGGTAGGAATGCTTACAACCTAAGACTACATAGAAAATGAACAAACTTCACTTGAAATAAGCCTACAGCTCAATGAAACCACCTCAAGTTTACTAGTGACTGCTCACCAGATGCTGTTTCTGACAGCTTGTCATTACGCTTTTAGCAGTGGTTGTCTGTAACATAAAACTTCACCATAAGTAAGAAATGAAGTTAAGCAGTAATTCATTTTCTGAAGGCAAGTAGGGAAATCTTAAGCAATACAGAAATTTTTATTAGAAATCCATATAGTACCTAATGATATCAGATAGATGCAACCTTTTCAATGAAAATAATTATTTAAGCATAGTAACAGAAAAATCCTCAAGGCTTACATGATCTTCTCTCTTAAATAAAGAGAAAATATCAGTAAAAATGTACCTATTCATAGAACTTTAATGTTCTAGTGTTTTTTACTGTTTGCAATTCCATGTGACTACAATAATATTTTCCTGTCAAAAAAGTTTATTTGATCTCAATCAAGTAATATAGTCTATTTACTCCCTCGGAAACCTGGAGAAACTTAATACTAAATTTAAATTAGCATACACATTCAACATTTGTAAATTTATTGCATTTATTTTGAAGGGGAATTGTCAATTATGCCAATATAATTCAAAATATGCAAAACCACACTAGGGCTGTTAATCTTTAGTACCATTAATCACTAGTGACAAATGGCAATCATACAAAAGCAATAACCTAATAGAAACAAATCTCATTACAAGTTCGAGGAAATGAAGGAAAAAAAAAAGAAAACCCCGCATTAATTAAAGACCCATTATTGCAGAGAAAATTCCCAAAGTGCATATTCCAGTTGTTTTTGCCCACAAGGCAAAGTCTGTCCACTAATTAACATTTCTCAGCTCATGTCACTCCTTGAGTGCCTGAAGTGTGACTTGATAATTAACAGGAAATTCACATCCCAAAGCAAACTAATCAATATTAATGTCATTGAGGATGGCAAATTCTGATCTTACCTCTGCTATGGTTATGCATTCCGGATGCAAGAAATTAATCATGTGGTTGGCCAGCATTAGGTAACACAAAGCGTCTTCATCCACATGTAGGCCAAAATATTCATTGTAATCTCCACTGAATCCTGTGCCTAGTAAAACAGGAAGTTTTAAATGCAACAGTCACTTTTTTAAAAAGACACAGATATTTTGCAATACGCAATTTTATAAACACCAAATTTATTCATAATTTCAGATCTATCCATATAGCAGCACAACAAGATATTAGCAAATCTGGAACTTTTGGAGCATTCAGTGAACTTTACAGCACTATTTCCACAGCAACCACGCTGCAACAGGACTGCTGAGATTAGAGTTGATTAAATTACTCACCAATCCCATGATGGTGATACAGCATAGATGTAACACCATCAAATCGGAATCCATCAAAGCGATAGTCCTCAATCCACATTCTCAAATTAGACAGAAGGAACCTCAAAACTTCCCAGCTGAAATAACATTAATGTATTTTGTAAGCTTTAGAAACCTTGGGATCAACTAGTGTTCCTTATACCATGTTCCCCACTTGCATATACAGTACTTGTACTGAGCATTTTACCATTTTAATGGCATCTTCCCCATATTTCATTAGTGTTTTCCTAAAAAGTTTGTCTTTCTTAAACTTTGTCTTTTACTGCACATAATTTTAAGATTGCAGATAGGGGTTTAGGAAAAATTGTCAACTATCTATATAGACACCTAAGGTTAGTGTTTGAACACATGTACTACATTTTAGTACTCATACTTGACACTGTACTTTTCCTTTGCCTCTCTAAAGATGGTTATACTCTACGGGAAAAGATCTTACAGAAATGGAAAGAAAATTATAACAGGTAACATTTCATTCCCAAGATTTTATGGATTTACAGCAATTTCTAGGCATAATAAAAGTTGAAAAGCTGTTGTCACCTGCCTCCCTCCCCAATTATTTACAAATCACATGTCAACAGTAGATTACCAAATCACCTACTGTGTTGCAAATTTACATGTTTAAAGAGTAAACCAACTTATGGAAGTTGAGGAGATTTTTTTTTGAAATTCAGAACAACAGGAATGGGGTATCACACACACACAAAGGAAGCATGGACATGAAATAAAAAATACAAGAGGTTCCAAAGCAAATAAGCACGTGGAGGCATTTGTGAACTAAATTCATATCAAAGAACAAAATAGTTTCACGAACAGTTTTCCTACTATTCATTACCTCCTCTACCAGGACACTGGTCTCAGTAGCTTCAAAAGACCCCATATCTTGTTTCCACTGTTGACCCTCTGTACCACTACACTCTCCGCCACCCTCAGCACGGGCTGCCTCAGGTGCATCTGCTGCAAGCTATGGCTCCAAAGAGCCCACCCATCTCAATCAGCCAACCATGTGAGGCAGTGAAACTTTTTTTGCCCACGTCTCCAACACTTACCAATGCTATGATTTCTCTCTAATCAATTTCCCAAGATAGCACAACTATGACCCTACTTACTACCAAGTTTCTGTGCACAGAAGAATGCAAGCTACATGGCAGCATACGGGGTCTCACCAATGACCCTCTGGTGGGTGAGACGGAAGGGGTACACACCTAGCACAAACCACATCAGTCAGCGTCACTGGTACAATTTACCCATGCGTGCAGTTGGCATAAGGCAATGAAGGAAACCCTTTCAACATTTCACTTTATTTAACAGATGTTGGAGACAGTAGACTTATGAGGCAATTATGACACAAGGAATAAACCCCATTTTGACAAAACAAATGTCCCTGCCTTCCTTCCTCCAAAAAACTTCATGAAGAGTGCTTTAAGTCTGGAGTTAGTGGTATTACATAAAAAGACGGGGAGGCTGTGGACACACTACAAAGCTGGTAAAATCCTGATCTCACCAAATAGTCAGTTCTTATTTACTTCAATAGGATTATAGTATTTCTCCTTCTCTTTGCATGTGCCGCACACAGATACCCACTTGTGCATATAAAGACAGAAATATTACCAAACCCTCTAAATTTAGGAAATGCAAATCAGTTCAATGCAAGTTGCCTCAGTTCAATACCTTTTCTGTGCATGCATTACATGACAGATTTTTTTGTTCCATCCCTGTGTTCCTCTGCCTTGCCCCAAATCATCCAATTCACAATAGAACACTATACTAGGAAGATCTCAGGAGCTTGTCTACAGAACCTTTTATATATTTGTTATTTCTCAGGTGAGATGATTTGCAATGAATGAACAATTTATCTCAGAGAGAGAATGGTATCAAATAGAAAGGTATCGAAAGTCCTATGAACTGGCAAGCTGGTCACAAAATACAACTTCATGGAAATGCTCGCTGTATCTTTTTCTGACCCAGCATCAGATTTGCAGAAAGCTATTTGCTGCAAGCTAAATGCTGTGAGCAAAGTCAAAGCAGTAGCTGTATTGCAATAAAAATACTCTCTCACACAGGTAATGCATGTACAAAGAATAGATTAATTGCTACAAGCACCAGCCAGACTTAAAAGTTATTTCTCCTCATTACAGACTGCTTGACTTCATAACCTTAAAGTCCTTAGGATGGTGAAGAGGATTTGTACATTTGTAAAACATACTCCGAAGAGCCAAAATGGATAATAAATGTAATTTTTTCCACCTTTGTTGGCACTGAAGATTGATCTTTAGAAAAAGATGGAGAAACAGTAAGAAAAACTGTAATGACTTTTACATGAAAAAGTGACCACAGATAAGAACAAACAAGATGGATTTGTTGAACCAAAAGATTAGTTAGCAAATTCATGAGATCAAAAACCTGAGTAGGAGCAGCAGATGTTTTCCAACCATCTGATTGCACGAGACAGAAGATTGTAAATAAACAAAGAAACAAACAAACATATTAACTCTGATTCTAGTCTAAACTTGGAAAAACTCAGTTTTAGGATATTTTTCAGAAAGGATGTCAAATACTAGCAGCCATATTGACTTTTAGAGAGATAACTACACAGCTCCAAAACACGAGCCAGAACAACAGGTTTTTTTGAAACACACAAATCACACAAACCATGCAGAGGTTTATGATTTCATCCAAGTCAATTTGTTTATGGGAGCAGCAGCATTAGAAACAGAAGTTGACAGAAATAACAAATAACTTTGCAGAATGCCAGTAGAGGCCAAAATTATAGCATAATTGAAATAAACCACCATATAAGCAGTAACTCAGGAACATTTCTAAATGTACATTCTTGTAATTTTATAGACAGATATGGAAACAGGATAGCATTCATTAAGAAGGTAATTTCTTTGGGGAAAAAGCCATATCTTAAATTATATCCTTACAATCCCTCACATTTTTGCATACCATAAAATTGAGAAAGTTCTTTCACTGCATGCATGATCTAAGAGAGGAAAATATATGCTGTATTATCATTAAGGAACAGAATTATTTACACTGCAAGAAATTTAAGTAATCCAGAATTCACTCAGACATCATTCAAAACAAAGAAGGTCTTTGCAGAGGAGTCTTGCTGGTTTTCTTCTCCCCCTTGGGGACAGTAACTCACACATTAAAAACCAATTTCTCATTTGAAAAAGTGAAATGAGCATATCTAGCTAGATGACCTGGTTTCACAAGGTGATGAGAAATTTAACAACTTTCCTGTACTAGGTCAGCAGAAAACCTGTGAAATTGCTTACAAGTCACACTCATTATTTATTTTTTTTATCTCCTGTACTAATAAAAAAAAAAATGATTCACTGTAAGAATTCTAAATTCCAATCCATGATGAACATAACACACTCAGATGCAAGTAATGCATTTAAACCAGTTAATTTTGTCACTAGGGACAAAAAAATATTGGTCCTACCTAAACCAGTTTGAAGCTGTAATTCTTGAACCATATTAATGCTGACATTCAGGAACTGCATTTACTATTATGTATTATAAAAAAAAGAGTGGAACTGCTGACCTTCTGAGAATCTAGACTTTATGATGATTTGCCCATTTTCAATTCTTAGTGTTTAATTAACTTAACACATAATAGCACTGCATTGCTAAAATGTTACTTTTTGAATTATCCCCAAACATTTCAACAGCTGACTGGCTTAAATCCCACCAATGGATTGCTAAACATAAAGAAACTGGCACTCTGATAATGCTAAATTTCAGTGAAGCTGGTACAAGTTATTTTATGAACTAAACATCCAGATTTGATACGGAGATGTTCTTTTTTCACTGCTGTTAACCAGCATACACCAGTTTGCCTGTTACTTAGATGCACTTTGTTGGATCTGAGTGATACAAGAGGGTAACCAGTCTTATCCCATTTGGAAAACAACGAAGAGAATAAGCTCTCTGTATTTCAACCTCCTTCATTTACATGGAGAAGTAATTCCTCGCTGTTATCTAGGTAATATTGTTGCCACAACACCAAGCCATCTCTAGCCATAAGAGATTGAGAAGTCAAAGCAGTGCAGCAAGCGCCCACTTTTTAGCCAAGGGACAATCCTGACTGATGCCACTAGACTACTCCCAATACCTGCACTCCTAATTATACCAAACGCCATTCTATGGCAACATACACATCTCTGTCAGTCAACAGAACTTGATACAGTCATTAACAGACCAAAAGAGCTTTTCGGTGGTGATGCAGGCTGCATTATGCCTCCAAAATGAACCGTGCAGACAACAAACAAAAAAGCTATCCTCCTTGGGCATATGATAATCTGTGAGCAGAAGGGGTCAGCAGCAACAGGTCACTTCACCTGTATCAATCCCAAGAGGAGAAAGCAGCAGTGTATTAACTTTTTTCCCCACAGTAACAACCAGAGGTGTAGAGTGCTACTTTTTCTGGACCTGGGATTTCTGAAAGAGCATTGCATGACTGTGTCCTGCACAGCTAGAAAAGAAACAAGCCATTCTATTTCAGCAATATTAAGCTTACTCATATTTCAAAGTTAAATATTTGGACACAAAATAACTTTTAAGAAAAAAGCTTACTCTGAAAACAAGTAATACTAATTAATAGTAGTGGCACAAATATCAATAGGTGAGAAGTTACAGAAGACTGAAGTTTTCAGTTTAACATGCGCTGAATTTTTAACATTATTTTAAAATAAACAGAAGACAACTGACAAAAATCCTGAGGACAGAGTCCTCTCTACACTCCAACTTCCAGCTCCAGGAGAATTTAGCTGGTAAGTTTTCAGAATGCCTGCAACATTCTTGCAGTATTCTTGAATTATCCTTCACAGTGCCACAGTATTTTGGATATGATTAAAATAAAGCAATATGATGAAATGGATTTTTTAACATCCCCAACATAAGCAAGCAACCTAAAAGACAATCAGTGTGGTCATGATCCCTTTGGTAAAGCAGTTCAAGCTGTTGCACTGTGAAGGTGATCTGGGGGCCAAGAGAGAACTTAGAGGTTAGATGCATAAGTTGTAAGGTCTCTCTACTTCTTGTCCATCACAATCTTGTACATGGATGAGTCTTGAAATTAACACATTCAATAGCAGTAGATCTTTACTCACACAAAGCTTGGAAAAATGTTACCCATACTGCATGAATTCTAACTGTGCTTTCTTGGGCAAGCTAATGGGGATAGTTCCTAATTCTCTAAGTCTCCCACTGCTACTTCCTTAACAGGGAGCTTGCATCATTAAAGATTTATCTATATCTCTTTCAGCCATATCAATGATAGAGAGCCACTTTTTTCCCCTGAAGCCTCTGAACTGAAAATAAGTATTAGCTTTAGATCTAGCTCCCTGAGCTTTTTTATCAAATTTATCAAATATCTTAATTACTACCCCACTGTCTTTTCCTTCCCCACCTACTACTTACAATCAATTGCTTATCACTTTACCTCTGTTCTCTGCCTTGTGAGTTTTTGTTTTAAAGAGAAATTGATCCATAACATGACCTTTCTGTTTCACTTGATTAGATATTTGCTTTGCTACCTGTATAGAATTCATAAGACTGAAAGTAGACAATTTATGTACTGAGATACAGAAAAGATGTCAAGTGCCAAACAAAAGACTTGTAACCTTTGATCTTTCATCTGCAAAGCAGCTTTGTCTTTTAAATGACATTTCAAATTAAAAAAGCATTAAGTAACACAAGTAACAGTGCATTACAGATCTCTGAGTTTTATCCTTCCTTAAGGTCCAGTACAACATCGAAAACTTTTAAAAAGTTTCAATCACCAATTAGACAGCTTAGTCTAAAAATTTCACACCCAACTCTCCTTAGAGCTAATGAAATGTCATTACTTCAGAAATCTTAGAATCACAGAATCATTTAGGTTGGAAAAGACACTCAAGATCTTTTTGAGTCCAACCATAAACCTAACACTGCCAAGTCCACCACTAAACCATGTCCCTAAGCACCACATCTACATGTCATTTGAATACCTCCAGGGATGGTGACTCCACCACTTCCCTAGACAGTCTGTTCCAGTGCTTGACAACCCTTTCGGTGAAGAACTTTTTCCTAACATGCAATCCAAACCTCCGCTGGTGCAACTTGAGGCCGTTTCCTCTCATCCTATCACTTGTTATCTGGGAAAAGAGACCAACACCCACCTCGCTGCAACCTCCTTTCAGGTAGCTGTAGGGAGCGATAAGGTCTCCCCTCAGCCTCCTTTTCTCCATGCTAAACAACCAGTTCCCTCAGCCGCTCCTCATAAGACTTGTTCTCTAGACCTTTCACCAGCTTCACTGCCCCTCTTTTG
The DNA here is from genome assembly GCF_026419915.1 of Harpia harpyja. NCBI lineage: Eukaryota > Metazoa > Chordata > Aves > Accipitriformes > Accipitridae > Harpia > Harpia harpyja. The sequence continues at coordinate 33,406,945 of NC_068947.1, forward strand.
ACACACTCCAGCAGCTCAATGTCTTTCCTGTAGTGAGGGGCCCAAAACTGAATACAGTATTTGAGGTGCAGCCTCACCAGTGCCGAGTACAGGGGAACAATCACCTCCCTGCTCCTGCTGGCCACACTGTTCCTGATATAAGCCAGGATGCTATTGGCCGCCTTGGCCACCTGGGCACACTGCCGGCTCACGCTCCACCAGCTGTTGACCAACACCCCCAGCTCCTTTTCTGCCGGGCAGCTTTCCAGCCACTCTTCCCCAAGCCTGTAGCACTGCATGGGGTTGTTGTGACCCAGGTGCAGGACCCAGCACTTAGCCTTGCTGAACCTCATACAGTTGGCCTCAGCCCATCAATCCAGCCTGTCTAGATCCCTCTGTAGAGCCTTCCTTCCCTCAAGCAGATCAATACTCCCGCCCAACTTGGTGTTGTCTGCAAACTTACTGAGGGTGTACTCAATCCCCTTACCTGGATCATTGATAAAGATATTAAACAAAACTGGCCCCAATACTGAGCCCTGGGGAACACCACTTGTGAGTAGCTGCCAACTGGATTTAACTCCATCCACCACAACTCTGTGGGCTCAGCCATCCAGCCAGTTTTTTACCCAGCGAAGAGTACACCCGTCCAAGCCAGGAGCAGCCAGTTTTGTCCAGGAGAATGCCGTGCAGAACGGTGTCAAAGGCTTTACTTAAGTCTACACAGACAACATCCACAGTCTTTCCCCCCATCCACTAAGTGGGTCACCTTGTCACAGAAGATCAGGTTAGTCAAGCCAGACCTGCCCTTCATAAACCCATACTGACCGGGCCTGATCACCTGGTTGTCCTCTATGTGCTGTGTGATGGCACTCAAGATGATCTGCTCCATAACCTTCCCCAGCACAGAGGTCAGACTGACAGACCTTTAGTTCCCCAGATCCTCCTTCCGGTCCTTCTTGCAGATGGGCGTCACATTTGCTAACTTCCAGTCAACTGGGACCTCCCTGATTAGCCAGGACTGCTGACAAATGATGGAAAGTGGCTTGGTGAGCACCTCTGCCAGCTCCCTCACTACCTTTGGATGGATCCCATCCAGCCCCATAGACTTGTGTGTGTTTAAGTGGTGTAGCAGGTCACTAACCATTTCCCCTTGGATTATGGGGCTTCATTCTGCTCTTCATCCCTGCTTTCCAGCTCAGAGGGCTGGATACCCCAAGAACTACTGGTCTTACTATTAAAGACTGAGGCAAAGGAGGCATTAAGTACCTCAGCCTTTTCCTCAGCCTTTGTCACTATGCTTCCCCCCACATCCAATAAACGATGGAGATTCTCCTTAGCCCTCCTTTTGTTGCTAATGTATTTATAGAAACATTTTTTTATTGCCTTTTACAGCAGTAGCCAGTTTAAGTTTTAGTTGGGTTTTGGCCCTTCTAATTTTCTCCCTGCATAACCTTATGACATCCTTGTAGTCCTCCTGAGTTGCCTGCCCCTTCTTCCAAAGGTCATAAACTCTCCTTTTTTTCCTGAGTTCCAGCCAAAAGCTCTCTGTTCAGCCAGGCCGGTGGTCTTCCCCACTGGCTCATCTTTCAGCACATGGGGACAGCCTGCTCCTGCACCTTGAAGACTTCCTTCTTGAAGAGTGTCCAGCCTTCCTGGACTCCTTTGCCCTTCAGGACTGCTTCCCAAGGGACTCTGACAAACAGTCTCCTGAACAGGCCAAAGTCTGTCCTGCAGAAGTCCAAGGTAGCAGTTCTGCTGAGCCCCATCCTTCTCCAAGAATCGAAAACTCTCTAATTTCGTGATCTCTATGCCCAAGACAGCCTCCAACCATCAGATCACCCACAAGTCCTTCTCTGTTCACGAACAACAGGTCCAGTGGGGCGCCATCCCTAGTTGGCTCACTCACCAACTGTGTTGGGACGTTATCTTCCACACACTCCAGGAGCCTCCTAGACTGTTTCCTCTCTGCTGTACTGTATTTCCAGCAGACATCTGTTAAGTTGAAGTCCCCCATGAGAACAAGGGCTAGTGACCTTGATTGACATTGCAAGCTCTTGGGACCCAACCATGGAACAAAGAGCACCCACTACTGAAAAAGAATGCACATAGGTCACCGCAAGCAGATTAAAGGTTTTGACAAAGCATAATTGCTATGCAATAAAATCTTTAAAATTATTTGCCTGCTCAGGTTCATGCACGAGTAAACAGTACTCTGATATCAGTAAGGAAAGACAGACCTACATTAAGGACACATGAAAGAATCTGAACTATAAGGAAGTAAATGAATGAAGAAGAACCCTACACGTCTGAAATCAGAAAAGACAACCAAAGCTGAGTACTAAAAGGCAGGCATTTGAAAGCATACCAAAACTTAACCTCAGGAGGTACAGGGACAACATCCCTCTGAAGCAGCGCTAGATCACCTGACTTGCCAAACGTTAAGCCATTTGTGTCTGTCCTAGATAATCACCCTCCTACTGAATCTCAAAGAGCAGAGTCTGCACCAGAACACAGCAAGTGTTCTAAACTGGTCTGAAGTACATAGTCTACCCTGAGGCCAGAAGGGGATGCAGTCCTTAGTATGAAAGTCTGAAACACTAGATCAGTAATTAGGATGGGGTCTTAGCATGACCTTGTGATTGTGAAAAACTTTAGTATAAAAGTTTCCTGTATTCACAGCAAATACTATGGCCCTCGGGAATGTTTTGCTACCCAAAGAGACAATGAAAAAAGCTAACCAGCCCTCAGGGACTTAAAGCAAAGACCTATAGGAAGACATGTCATTCCCAATTTATCTTGTCAGAGTGAGGTGACAAAATGTCACACAAAGTGGATGTGACCTGTTAACAGTCCCTCTCAGTCTGTTTCTGGTCAGGCATTTGAGTATCAATCCCAACATTAAGTCTACCAGCTGTGAGAAGAGCAGTGGTGGCAGCAAAACCCAGCACTTGTTCAGATCAGTGTCTATGAAACCTTCAGACGTGTAGTGATTGGCATCACTAAGCCAAACAGCAATTTCCACTGGGAAGTACAGATCCTTCTGCACAGCAGTGCAAAAGGTCAGGGATTTTTGCTTCGCTTTTGTTTTCAACAAAACGGGTGCTTAAAGATAGTAATGGTCACTGAAACCAGTTTTCCCAGTAGGGGCTGAACTTCTGATGAGCTGCTTAAGCAGCTTTCCTGACTACAGCAGTTGCCATTACGCAGTTGATTCCCAGAAGAGTGAAGTTTCCAAATGGCTTGAGATTAGAGTAAACAATCTCACAGCTTTCTAAGAAACTGGAAAACAGACAGGAGAAGGAAGACAGATGTGTGTAAGCCAGTCATGTTTTTAAGGAAGTCAAGATTCTATCTTTCCATATTCCAAGATGGCATTAGGTCATCTTGAACACAACAGTTTTCAGGCACATATTTCTCACAACTACTAAATACCTCTCACTCACAGAAAGAATCATACCAAATTAAGATGAAAGACAGATGGCTGTAGGAATGAAAGACCTTTCACCACAGCCACTTGCTCTCAACTGTTTTGAGCATTTTTACAGAAGGATACAGATCTTTGAAAAGGGCTGATAAGAAAAAATTGCTTTCTATATTTTTACAGGACATTATTCCATAAAGTTTCCTGTAACAGTTAAAAATAATGGATACTTTTATCAATATTTGCTGCAGAAGACATCTTTGCTTAAGCGTTAACATCCCATTCCCTGAATTAAAATGGAAAAGTTCAAAAGTATTTCAGAATTTCAAGCCCAGCCTTCAGGAAAAGGGCCCTTAATTATTTTAGTAGCATTACAAAAAAGTGTTGAGAAGTTGAAGTGAAAGAAGGATTATTCTCAAATTTGGAAGCATTTGTTCAGTGAAGATGTGAAGTCTTTTCACAAACTGAATCATACTGGTTTCTATCAGGCAACATAAAAGTTAATACTGGTAAATTAATCGCATACAGGATTGCACGATTACTTCTATACTGCCTTTTTCATGGGCAAAACTCCAAATCTGCAGAAGCCCCTGACAAATATATAAATATAAAATTATACTTTTCTATTTAAAAATTCTAATAAGCAGAACACTGGTTATTATATCATATATTTTGTGACATCCAATAATCAAGCTGTAACTTGATATTCTGAGAATAAAAAGTGAATAAATACAAAATACTAAATACTAATAAATAAAAATAAAATAACCAAAATAGTTTTCTTGGTTTAATTATAGTTAAAAGTATTTCATTTCATTTTTCTTTTAAGAGTAAAGAATAGCAGCTTTGAAGATGCAGAGGATTTTCCATTAAAACCGGACTTCTGGAGTGCCATACCAGACAATACCCATTCTGGAAGCATTAATCCTGGTCCCCCTAAGTCCAGTGTTATGCAGGGAGAAAGCACTTTCATCCACTGTGCTGTAAACAATATAATAGCAATATGCATTTATTAGAGTTGATTCACATTCAGTAATTACTTCGGGAAAATGATTTCTTAGAAATAGGCACATCCTTTATTCAAATACAAGTAGTAGTTTTGAAGTCCCCATGAAAATATTTACATTTTTTTCCTCAAAATTCTACTTCATGTGGCACAAAGCAGCACTATACAGTAAGGTCCTTCAGGAGCTATTGGCACAAATAGAATACACAGTTAAATTAGGGTGATTGAACATGTCCTAGGTAAATGGTGATAAATAGTCTAACATTTTGTCTATAAAAAAAAAAAAAGATGATAGAGGGAAACTAATTCTCCTTCTTGCAGGTTCTCCCAAAGTCACTATAACTAACCCCTGTGACACAGTGCTGTGTGTCCTCGGCAGCTGATTCCTCTCAAGCAGTAGCGAACACAAGTAAGAGCAGCCCCAGTCACGCACTGTGTGAACTCCACTCCAAGCACTGAACGCTGGTCATCTGCCCATCTAATTCCAAATCAGAAAAGCTATACCTACTGTACACACAGACACGTGCAAACACCAAGAATAAGTTACAACTATCTGAAAACTGTTAAGAAGCTTTGCACACAAAAAGGCAAGTTTTCTTTGGCGAGTATCCTGGGCTCAACCCAGCAAAAAGCAAGATTCTCGTGCATGGGAAGTAGTTTTCTCCTCTGAATTTCCCAATTTCCAGTGCTTAGAAGTTTGATCAATGTTTTGGAAAGATCCATTCTTTTAATTTAGCAGGTTAATTCTGCATTAACTATCTCTATTATATTTTGCCAATGAATTAAACATGTTTATGAATATATTCACATGACTTTACTGAAATGCCATTTGCACAAAAAGACACATTCTCTCCTCAAAGGAACTATGGACTATACATAGGTTTATTACATATAGTAAGCAGCACAGTGTCCTAGACTTAAATTTTTCAGGCTAGTCCTATCTACACCTGATAAGAGTAAACTAAATAATATCAAATAAAGCATTCAGTTATTTGCCATAAAAATTGAAGCAATAACTCAAGTATTACTCAGTAAAGGTTAGGTCCTGCAAAATGTGAATATAAGAACAGCCTTGGAGGCAAAGCAGATATGTACTTATTGTAATGAAATTTAATATTCTCGATGCTTTTTGCTCAGAGGGCTTCCTTAAGTAAATGGAAAAAAAAAAAAAAAAGAAAAAAAGTACTGAAGACAATTACCTGCAGTTTTAACAGAGCCTCCAGGACACACACATTTTAAAATAGAGAATGTCTCAAAAATAAAATTACAAAACCCTTTAAAGTGCTGATAAAGCCTACATGGATTTCAACTATGATTTGGATAACATTAGCACTCATACCACTTGTGTTCTACCTAAGTAAATTATACACTAATAAAATAGAAGTCTTTGAGATAATTTAAAATTCTTCTCTCCCAAAATAAGCTTATTAGCAAATATTAAATTTGTTTAGTCACATTATCAAGCCTGCAAATTAACAAAATTTGTTGTTCTGCAACATGCAACTAAATCCCAACACTTTTAAAGTGTACCATCAGGATTTTGCATACAATTTAATGCAATTCATGACTTCCATAATAGAACTGAGATCGCAAACATTTCAGAGTAGTTTACTGTTCAACACTGGGTTTGCTTTCAAATTAAGTCTAAATGTAGTGTAGAAAAAGCCAACAAGCTATTACGTATCAGCTGACTCATGATCTTAAACAGACCATTATCCTGAACTTTCCCCAGAAAACAGCACTAGACTTAAGAAGGGGACTGGTGAAGAATCAAACTCCAAGAGATACTTAACTACTTTGTTGCGAGGTGTTTTTTCTCCCCTGAAATAGTAAGCTATTATACACACGTATAAGAATAGAAAAGAATTATCCTCGACTTTCTATATTCCCTATATAGGAAGCCAAAATTATACTCTCAATCAATTCATTCCATTAGCAGTGACAAGATATTAAATACCTGGAAAACTGTTAACATTTTTAAGCTTACTTTCTCAAAACCATCTTATTAAAAGCCTGAAACAGTGTTTTCTATAAACCTCATTTAATTTATTACTTTAAAATACTGGTTTCCAAATTGAGACTCACAAGTGACTTCTGAGGGATGCTGAAGAAGTGCCTGATTCACTACTTTTCCCTTAGTGTTTCCTACTCGACCAACTGCTCCCAGCCTTCTGTCTAAAGAACCAAACAGAAACATGGTTGTCTCCTGCAACCATGCACTTTAGCCACAGCTGAGAAACACTGTCGTGACCTCCACCCAAGTCAAGGTAGGATTCTGAGCACATTCCCTCCCTCAAACATGCAGAAACCAAAGCTACAGCTGACAAAGCACTAGTGGTAAACGAAGTGTAAAAATGCCAGCCTAAAACCAAATACAGACACAAAAAAATACTTAAAGCATTAGTATTATGCCTGTGCCTTCCAGATGAAAGTGCAGACTGTTTTCATTTGAACTCAGGTGGAAGTTTTGGTTTTACTAATGCTAATGAATAGCAACAGGAATTTAAGCAAAGAAATAAAGTTCTTCATAAAAAAGAACATTTTGAAAACTCCCAAGGAAAAGCACTAAAGACCACCAGACCTCTGCCCTTGAAAAAATTCCAGCATTAATATAAACGTATCATCAAATACCTGGTTTTCCAAAAGTTAAGTGCATTGACAATTGAGAAGTGTTTTCTGTGTGCAGATGATAGCGAACCATAGTTTCTACTGTGGTAACAGAAAGACTCAAGTTCATATATACACCAGGAACACACTGACAAAACCTTATCAATCTACCATTCAGTGTCCATATACTATTACAGATTACTTTTTTTTAAATAGGTAATTACCTTGAAAATCCAAAATCAAAACATTAATCCTCAAGTAATGAAATGTCTCAGCTACTTTTAAAAATTTATTTTAGCACAGCAAAACCAACCTCATAAGGAATAGTTACTATCACATACAGAAGCCTGAAAAGGGAGCGACTCTTGCATTTTACCATCCTAGGACTTCTACTTAGAAGGTATTATCTGAATATCCTTTTACTTCAGTCTCTCAGAGACTGGCATATTGGACCCCTGAAGTCCCCATTGCCTGTCTGTATTTTATTGACCAAAATCCCTCCCTTTGTAGACAGTTGGTAGCAATGCCAAATCTGTAAAAGGAGAAGAAAATTTTAAGACAGGTAGAAGCGTTAATTATCAGTCATCATACAGTACAGATATTACAGGAGGCTTCTGAAACACTGACTCCATGTCCTGAATGGTAATTTCCTGATTTCCCTCTTGGGGAAGCAGAGGGTAGGGAAGGTTCACTCTTTATACTAATATTAGCTAATACAAAGTTTAGATTACTTCCTCTCACACTTCCAGATTTTATCCTCAGCATAAACAATCACCCTGGATACAGTCCAAAATGTTCTTTTCAGCACCACGGGACAAGACTGCTCAGTTACATGACAAACTTTGGCATGAAGGGCAGAAGAGTTTGTACAATGAATCGTTATATTCACAGAAAAAGGTGATTTCCAGTGGAAGGCTCAGAGAGCCTGAAGATTGTCTTATCCCTAGTACGAGACTCAAGAAATGGCTGCAGAGGTACACAGCCATCTGGCAAAACCGATTTACGTACACATCAGTCCCTATTATCTTTCAGCAAGCACAAAATGCAAAGCTGTTGCCTTTGCACATAACAGCACAGAAGATCAAAAGTACAGGGTTCATATTAAATAGGAATCCATTCTATAGCACAGTGCAGTATTTCTCAATTTGCTGCAATTTTTAAAGTTACATTTTTCAGGAATGTAAGTAAAGAAAGATATTAGCTCATCTTAGGCTGTGCCAACAGAGTTGAGAGCTTGCAAATGTACTACATAAATACTTTTTCATGTAAAAGAACTGAAAAACAGGTTTATGTTCAAAGATACTTAGATTTTATCTCAATTTCTTACTAGATATTATCATTTCAGCTATATAATTTGTACTTCATGAAGACTAATACAAGAACAATAAGCACATTTATAAGAGACTGTTAAAGTAACTTTGTTTAGTATATAATATGTAGCGAGATTATTATTTGAACTGTCTCTGGCAAAAATAGCTACAATGTAATTTTTGTATTGATTCATAGCTATACTTTGTTTTATCTATGAGTGTACTTTTAAAAAATTAAGCACCTATTTTAAAACCTTTTACGATCTGAACATATGTTTTGATCTTTCTGTAGCCACCAAATTTGTAAGTTTCACCGAAGACATGTGGGAAAGATACTGTACCAAAACGTATTCAGTTGTACTCCCACTAATCTACTGAAATCAAACTGTGACAATGGAAACCTCAGATAGTATCTTGAAAATATTCAGTTAGAATAATCAGTGTCCTTATATTAGTTATAAATTACAAAAAGCATATACTACTGTCTACAGCTTATATGGAAAACTGTTTAAAAACAAAACACTCCTCTACACCCCAAAAAGCCTGGAGTACTGTATTTACACTTTTAAGACAACACAGAAGTGGAAACTCACAAGACAAGGCAACAGCATTTTTTGATAGCTTTAAAATCTACTTATATTGCTGAAAGATGTCTGATTAGTGCACTAGAGCTTGTATATTAATCACAGAACCACAGAATGGTTTGGGTTGGAAGGGACCTTAAAGATCATCTAGTCCAAGCCTCTGTCATGGTCAGGGACATGCTTCACTAGACCAGGTTGCTCAAAGCCCCATCCAACCTGGTCTTGAACACTTCCAGGGAGGGGGCATCCACAACCTCTCTGGGAAACCTCTTCCAGTGTCTCACCACCCTCATCATAAAAAGTTTCCTCCTTATGTCCAATCTAAATCTACCCTCTTTCAGTTTAAAACTGTTGCCCCTTGTCCTGTCACTACAGGCCATACTAAAAAGTCTGTGTCCCCACCTTCCTTATAAGCCCTCTTTAAGTACTGGAAGGCTGCTATAAGGTGTCCCCAGAGCCTTCTCCAGGCTGCAGAACCCCAGCTCTCTCAGCCTGTCTTCACAGGAGAGGTGCTCCAGCCCTCTGATCATCTTCGTGGCAGCCCTCCTCCGGACCCACTCTAACAGGTCCATGTCTGTCTATCTGACCCCAGAACTGGACACAGTACTCCAGGTGGGGTCTCATGAGAGCAGAGTAGATGGGGAGGAATTGCCTCCCTCAATCTGCTGGCCACACTTCTTTTTATACAGCCCAGGATACAACTGGCTTTCTGGGATGCAAGCGCATGTTGCCAGTTCATGTCCCATATTTCATCCACCAGTATCCCCAAGTCCTTCTCCACAGAGCTGCTCTCAATCAATTCATCCCCTAGCCTGTATTGATACTGGGGATTGCCCCAGCACAGGTCCAGGACCTTGCACTTGGCCTTGTTGAACTTCATGAGGTTCACATGGGCCCACTCCCCCAGCCTGTCAAGGTCCCTCTGGATGGCATCCCTTCCCTCAAGTGAATCAACTGCACCACTCAGCTTGGTGTCATCCACAAACTTATTGAGGGTGCACTCAATCCCACTGTATATGTCATTAATAAAGATATTAAATGTTACCGGTCCCAGTATGGACCCCTGAGGGACACCACTTGTTACTGATCTCCATTTGGATGTATTAATCTACCAGTATAATTAATACACTGGAAATATGTATCTATTTTTAACAGTAAGGCTTTTCCATGAAATTCCATGATTTCTAACTAAAATGAGAGCAACTGTTCCTACTATAGGTATCTCCCATTTCAGACCATATTTTAGGGCAACTATTACTGATCCTGGCTTAAAAGGTAGCAGAATGATAGCAACTTCTGATTAAAACGTAAGTCTGAAGTGGAAACTTCATAACCTTGTAAAAAACCAAATTTTGTTGTCTAGGCCAGGATAAAATACAAAGACGACTAAAGCTAAGACTCTGAAATATTTTAAAACATGTTTGCTATTGCATATATTGACTGTTCAGCATTACAGGCAAATGAGTTGCTCATACCTTGCACTTGGTGAAGACATTCTTTCTAATCAAATCTTTTCTTTGTTTTTCCAAATTTGGATGACAATGGTGCTGTGCTAAGAGCACAACTGTTGATGCAACCTGCAGAACATTCATTCTTTCCAGTACCCAATTAATTAGTTTATAAGAATACTATTTCATACTACTTTCTATAAGTCACTAGCTTTGTTAACCCATGTTGGATAGGCATTAGAAAGAATATCCAGCTTAAAGTTGTTTCCATTTATCCATTTCCTGACAGATTTTCAGTTTCCTCCCCACTTAACCCAATGACAAAATAATTACCTTGGAATTTCTTATAACATAGTCAAAGTAGATTTTCATCTTTTCCAATGCCCTTATCCAAGAAGGTGGTGGCAAAGGAAGCCTGAAAACATTGATAATGTAAATTTTAGTGTTTTGTAGTGGACTTCTTTTTTTCTTCTCCAAAAAGCATTCACATCGTAAATAATCTTTGGAACTTAAGCATCAACCCCAAAATGGTCATAAACCCCCAGCTACTACTTAAGCTTTGGTTTAAATATGTATTTCTATTTTGTAGGAAGAGAAATACAGAATTCCAGATTACAGGGTAGTGAAAAAAGCCTAAAAATCTGGAGTAATAAACACTAAATATTCAAACCAGAAGACAGGGAGAAAAAGCAGTGGAAATCTTTTGGGATTTTTTTGGTTTTGTCCAGTGTTTGGCTGACCGATTACTCAGATTCACCAATTCTTTGAACGTAGAAAGTATCCAGGGAATGTAATGCCAAGAGCTGAATTTCAACAATAAAAAAGGAATTTCACCTATCCTTGTTGTCCGTAAGGCCAGCTGTATGTTTAGCGATTTGAAAACTTAAACACCAACTTTAAGTACTTGTTTCTGAATGTCCAACCTTAATCCATTTCCAACTAAATAAATCACCCCCCCATCAATTCTAAATTACGTAATTCAGAATAAAAAGTGTTTAGTCACAGCTATGAGCCAAACTTTTAGAACCCTGAAAAGTCATTCTTTTAAACAACCTTGGTACATGAAGCAATGAAGTATATGTAAAAATTTCCCTTGCATGAACAATTCTATTATTATTTATTATTCTAATTATTTACCATTCTGACTAATGTGGTATCACAGTAAATGAAACAAAAAAAAAAATTTCCCCTCCCCCCTTTTTTTTCCTTCAGGGGAGAAGGGGAGGAGAAGAGAGGGGAAGGAAGGCAAAGGGGAATTTAGCACTGCCTTCACCTGCTTGCAAAAGGTCAGGGTATGGAAATGTAACACTGACCAAAACAAATATCTCAACTGAATAGTCCTCATAGGGATAATTTTACTTCCAATTGTGGTTTAATAACAAATGGATTCTTTCCTCAGAAGACACAAATTTCTCTTTTACTTACTGTATTAGAAAACTGTCTTCGAAAACTTAGGTATACTAATAATAAGCCTGTGCTAAAATGTGTTCTAAAATCTCATGCCCTAATCAAAGCTGTGCTACAGTGTTAATAAAATGTTACTAAGTAACAACAAGGGGGGGAAAAAGCTGATCACCCTAAAGCACTGAAAACAGTAAATGATAATGCCAATCTCTGAAGCTCTGTGGGTTAAAAATACAGGCCCTAGGTTCTAGTTGCACTGGATGCTCATTTTGACAGGGTGAAAGAATACAGCTTCACTCCACATCATGAAGTGACAAATTCTATGGTGTTTACATAAATCCCTCCAGCCAAGAACAGGTGATCTAATGTGTTTATTTAATCAGGAAAATGACAACAGTCACTACTTTACTTTCTTTATGTATCGTAAAGGAAAAGATAATAAAGACAGAATAAGAATAAAGACAGCAAAGAGCATTCTCTTCTTCATTGTGAAGCCCTTTAATACATACACTAACTTAAAACAGCCTTACTACAGTGACTAATTATATTATACAAAATCCCCATACTTTTACTTAATAATTCTCCAGAGAACTTCCATTCTCAGCTCTTTGTTTTAACAGACTGAGACGTCTCCTACAGAAGACAATTAATAGAGAACATAGCAGTGACTTATTACATGGATGTGCTTTTTCATTCTTGTGTTTATTTGTTCATGTATATCTATCCTTATAACTACATTTGACAGGACTCTTGCTGCACAATAATTAGATTGAAGGCATCAAGAGGAGTAAGGTCTACAGAGTATTACTCATACACTTAAACTTCCCTCACTTCCAACTCAACTAATTAACTTAATCATAGTGGGATAACTTAGAAAAAAACGTTTGTGTCAGCTATCTAAACTGATAATGGTCATCTCTATGGCGATGAATTTCTTTTGTTTCTAAATAACTTTATACCAATTTTCAAGAGATTACAAGGGATTGTAATACAGATATAAAAGTACTGGGTAAAGAGTTAGCCTCCTTATCAAAGGGACACAGAGAGGAACCAGGACAAACACATGTTTGATTGTGATTCTCATGGCAAACTATCCAGAATTCTATAAAGCTACCTTTTTACAAGGAACTGCCCAAAACAAATGCAAGGGAAAAAAAAACACCACACAAATTTAATTTTTTTTAAAAAGTGAAACTCTTTTTCCGAACCTGGTTTAGAACAATTTGCTCTACTCCCAGGGATAAAGCTTTTCATACAATATTTTCCTTATTTGTTAATACAGATTTGACATGATATACTATTTCAGTTCTTCAGACTTGCCCTGTAACAGTATCAGCCAGAACAGAACCTAGAAGAAAAAAAATCAGCAAAAGCTACTCCCAGTCCATCCATTAATATTATAATGTGATCACAGCAGAACTAGTTTATGTATCTTCATTACAATTTCACCAGTAATTTTAGAAGTATGAACTCTAATAAAATTTATCTCAATAACACATTAGTTCCAAAGTCAAAGCAATTCTGGCATTTAAATAACCCTAAAGAGAACATCCGTATCAAGCTGAGTGTGTCCATATAAATCCTCCCTAAATTCTAGCATAGAATCACCAACATAGTCCCATCAAAAACTGAATCTCAGCCAGTGGCTACAGCTAAGAAGCAATTTGGTAGGACAGAGACAGCTACCACCCAAAGCAGCAGGCTGGCCAGCTCTGTTGGATGCACTGACCTCCATTTTCAGTTTCAATCAACTTCTAGGGACAGGACTTAGTTTTTACGCTGGTCCGCGAAATGGCATTCCTCAAGAAAACATGGCATCTCTTTCAAAACTGAAAGTAATATAACAGATGAACATCATTATCTGCAGATCATTTCTGATCTGTTGGCCATAAATACACTTCTGACTTGTGGAAATGCATACAGCATTTTGATAGTTTATTGTCTTCTACTTTGTAGATATGGTTAATTGTTTTGTCCCCTGTTGTTATCAATTCTCTTTCTCTCTCCAATGAGCTTTCCAAAAATGGATTTCAAGTGGATCTGTACATTATACAACATATACACACTAGAATCGGAAAAAAAAGTGACAATTGTCTTAATGATCCCATCTTCTTTCCCTGCCATGAGCAGTACCATGCCTAATTTTCCTCTAGCCTAGAAATTCTTTGGATGAAATCCTATTAAAAGAAAGTCAACATTCCCAATTTCATTTGCAGATTTTCTCTAAAACCTCTCCCTCATCTCAAATTTATACAACCATCACCCTTTTTCCCAGCACAATGTTCTATTCACAACAGATATTGCTCATATAACCTGTTGCAGTAATCACATAAGAATGCTGTGAAAGTTGTGAATTTAAGTGTAGATTACTAAATGCAAGATAATTATTGCATTTAGACTGATGAGGAATGATTCTCTGCAGTGTGTTGAATCTCATCTAATTTTAGATCTTTATTGAAATACCATAATCAACTTCAGCTAAGAGTGACTGCGCCTATTCAAGATATGATTGAACTTAATTGCCTAGAAGTGGTGACCTCTATATTTCAAAATATGCTACCTGACAAAATTTAGAACAATTGGCTGCAATTTTTCAGTGTCCCTTTTCTTCACATATCAAAATATTGCTTTATTACTATACCACATTTTGTGCAGCTACATTTTAGAAACTTCACACAAAGCTGTGATTGCTATGTTGGAGGTTAATATGGGAAACTGGACACTTCAAAGAAAGTTACACGTATCTTACATGAAGCTCTGAGTTTCAGAGCATCTGTGCATTTAAAGCCTCCCAGCCTGTTACATCAATTTAAGTACAGTAAAACAATTAAGCTTCTAGATGAATGTTTAATTAAAAAATTAAAGCAATTCTACAGCAGGTCTAGACTGCATATACTATAACTCATATGCTTATGGTTGAAATTTTTTTTTTGCACTATTATTTTATTCTTTCTGATTATATTGCAGTAAGTTCCAATATATCATCCCTTCTGTCAATGCTTCCAGTACTCACTCCCCTCAAGAAAGGCAATTTATTAACTGCTATGTCCCCATACTTGAAAGTACTTGCTAACATTCACAAGGGTTACCAAAAGGAAGAGAAAACACAAAGAAACAAAGATTTTCACAGACACAGAAGGTCTTAAATTTTAAGGTTTAAGTTTTATAAAGTACTTTTATGCCTTTATAGTCATCCTCAAGGTCCAGTCTATTAGAAGCAGACTGTTAAGGACATATGCAGGCAGGTTTTTTAAAGTCAATCTGTAATCAAAATAATTACATTTATGAGCTCTGGGGAAAAAAATAACATCTCACTATCGCATTACAAGCAGTGCTTTCTTAAAAGTCATTAAAAAACAATCTTTGCTAGCAAAATCCAATTCCAGTGCATATTATGGGGATCTCTAAATACAGAGCTTTCCTAAGCTAATGTAGTGAAGGAAGACTGGCAGGAAATGAATTAAAATCAGCATAACTAAAGGTTTTACATCATAAAACACAACTTATATCCCTGTTCCTACTGTAATTACCTTACAATCAACAATGTAAAAAAAAAAAAAAATCAAATTACTGGGAATCTAGCTCACTGAATTACCTTTAATCTAGCTGGAATTATGGCCAAGGTATCTCTCCAATGAATACATATTTGTGACAAACTTGACCTGCCAATGGATGTCATTACTACCGCATAAATGCAGCTGGAAGAATGTCACCTGTACCTGACCAAATCCTCAGAAGCTGCAGAACACTTCAGTGACTACACCTACGCTCTGGGAAGTCAACTCTTTTGTATACGATACATTGATTCTTCAGTAATCTTTCTCTCCCACCTTTCCCTCTCCTCCCCGTCCTGACTGAGGGATCAGCTATGTCCCAAAACCTGTATAGCTTAAACTTCTAAGGAAATTGCTTAGTTGAGAGAAAGCTGCGGAAAAGGACTAGAGCTATGCAAGGTGAGAAAGGTAAAGTTACAGACAAAGACAGGTTTGTCAGTAGCTCAAAGATTCAAAAGGAAGAACATAGAAAGGTGCAAAACTGTAAAAGAAAAATCATACGGAGTCTGAAGAGGATAATCCAGCACCATCAAGGGTCTGTTACAGGTAGTGGCAGTCTCCTTTCTCCCGCCCAACTGATGCCTGCCTGGCCAGCTGAGACTCTTCAGGTGCCTTACTGGAAGCTGTAAGTGTACTAGCGGTTTTTAAATCCTACCTGTCCTTTGTGTGTGTTAATTAATAAGCAATAGTTTGCAGTCAAGTACACCCTCTTTGCACTCTGTAAAACACACGTGAAAAAAGTAACCCTGAGATGGACAGTAAGAACACACATACCAAGTTATCTGCATTTTGTAACTCACGCTGATGTGACTGACAACTTTTCTTAAGTGCATTAGGCAAGGAACCATAATCTTTAATACTATAGAACTCCATAAAGCATCAACTTACATCAATTTAAAATGCTAAACGTGCAAGTGTTATAGAGTAGCAGCATACCCATTTCTTCCTGAAAACCGACTGTTAGAAACCATGGTGATGCTCCCACATAAGGCAACAAGTTTTCACTTCTACAGATATTTAGAAGAGCTCAACATTGAATTGTGGCCTACTTAAGCCAAAAAAATTTCTCTGGACATCTATGTTAAGAGAACTATGAGCCCAGACAGGTACCCCTACTAACCAAACCCTGATCTCTGAAATGTATTTCCCAATTCATTCCACCTAACACCAGTGGCAGCTAAAGATTGGGAAAGTTGGCAATAAGAAGAAAGGAAAAAACTTCAGGTAAAGAACAGCCGTTTAAGGAAAAATTAAATACCAACCTTAAGAAAGGCTGCTATTGATGTTAGAAGATCAACATGCCTTTAAGGAGTCAGATCCCAAAGTGAAGTAAATTACTATCAATTGACATCAGTGGACATTTTTTCCCCATAAAACACAGCATAAAGTCTATATAGGATTTAAACACTGGGTGGCAGAAAAGGCCATCGTCTCAGCATCCAAACAGGTGTACTGTGCCATTTTAGATGCAAGAGAGCACTTGAGATACCTGCAGGAGGCTGGAACACAAGATAGGGAAGAGAAGCTTCAGGTGACCCACACAACTCTGGAGGTGCAGCTGGAGGACAGGCCATCTGAACCAGAACTAAAATACACGCTTTGGCACCTGACAGCTGCCCTATTTCTGTTGCACCGACAGCAGGCTAAAAGCAGTTTGTGAACTATAGTAGTTGATGACCCACTTTGAGAAAAACTGAAAAAAGGCTAACACACTGAGCTACAATCAGCTGCTCCACCAACAGTTCAGAAGACTGAGCTGGAGAGAACATCTGGTTAGGCAGCAGGGGACCAGCATGTCATCTGTTGCCCTGATGTAAATTGTGGCTTATGGGACACAGCGTTTATACTCTGAACTCTACCTACAGCATTTCAAAGCACATTTGGCATGGATGTCACTTGAGACTTCATAAAACTGAAAAAGAAAAAAATAAAGAAAAGAAGAGACTTCTCCCATTACATGGCTTAGTTAAGTAAATTTCATTTCCTCTACAGCACTTACAAGCCTTAATTCCCAAAACAGAGAGTATCACCAACAAATACAAACAAGAAAAAACCTGTAGGTGAACAGGCCGAAGGATTCCCACTAGCTACGATTTGGTGCCTTCACAGAACCACCAAAGGATGGACACATAAAATCAGCTTAAAAAAAAGCACTGAAAACAGGGCCTGGGAAAAAAGCCTCAGAAGAGATGCCAGGGATGTCTGCTGGCCCCAGAACCTTGTAACTAACATCACTTCTTGCTGATCATACTGGTGCATTCAAGGAAGCAGGGCTTTGTAATTAGAACCAGAATGTAATTCGACCTCTGACTTTTGTGCCGAACTCTTCTAGTTTGAGCAAGAACTTAAAATTTTGGCTAAGTGTTCAGATGAAAAGGGTCACACAATTAAAAAAAAGATAAACCAAACACAAAACATAGGGCATCACATGATTTCTGCCAAGTTTTATTTCTACCATTATTCATAAAGGCTCACAGAAATGTATCAGTATACCTATTATCCCTTAGAATTGGATTAAGAAAGTGTAGAATCTAACAAAACCTAATGAGAGAAGAGGAAATCAGAGCCTTAAAAAACAAAACAATACTCTCAAATCTCAATAAGCCTAGAAAGGCAGCATGATTTACATGTTTTAATTATGTAGTACTTGAAAAAAACCAACTTATCTTCACTAGGTAATACCTTGTTCTCAATTATTTTTAAATTGTTTTGCCTGATTAGTATTTTAGATATGTTTGCTATATGGAGAAATGAATTTAAATCAAAACACAATCAACCACTCTAGTTGTGATCCCACCTGGTTTCCAGAGTTTACAGCATCACTTCTAATGCACTTGGCAGCTGAAAAATCTTTGAATACGATTTTAGGAAGGAAAAATTGTTATACTTAGCTTGTGCTAAATAAATTACAAGCAGAATACTTACTTAAGATGATAGGGTGTTTACAATTATTTCAAGTGACCTATCTTAAACAGGATCACAACAGAGACAAGGTACTTAATTTACCACAAAATTAACTAGACAATGCCAGCTAGACTACAGGTCCAGAGCTTGTGGCATCCCTTCTACCTTACAGCATTTAGCTTTCATGAATTGAGAGATAGAAAAGCCACATTTTTAATAGGAACCAAGACAAAGGATATAAAAGTTTGTTTTTAAAAAGTATTATTAAAATAAACCGCAATCCTCACTCAAGCTTTGTGGTTTTGGTTTTTAGGTTGGCAGCTGAAGGGGGCAAGGTGATGGACATGGGGATGAGCAGGAGGAGATAGAGATGAAGGAGAGGAAGATTCACCAAATTAACATGTTTGAGGAAAACAACTGCCCAGATCCAGATTTTAGAAAAACTGGAAAAATGTGCCAAAATTATGAAAGTGGAAGTTTATTTCTGAAGCAAGTTTTTTGTTGCTTTTTTTAAAGCAGAATTTATAATACTTTTCTTGGAAAAAAAAGTTAAGCAGAAAATATTCTCTTACTTATCCAGTTATTTTACTTTTAAATGCTCATTTTACTGAAATTGAGTTTTTTTCTCATGTAACACCTTGAACAGAGTAATTTTTAAGCTGCTGTTTACAATTTATCAAAAAGTTCACTGTTTGTACAACACTTGTGTAAACATGGATTAAAAAAATATACAATTCTACTGCTCATAAGCATTGTCTCAAAGTCCACAATCCAAAACACACTTTTATCTTCTTAAGTTGCACTGTGGTGCTAGAAATGCAACCTCCAGGTTGGCCTTTGAACAGTTTTACTACTGCTTTTCTTGGAGCTACTCTCTACTTAAGTGAATATTACTAAAAATACAGTATTTAAAATACACCATGGATTACAGTCCTTTTTTGGCATGGATATAGATTTTTTTTGCCACCTTCTGTTATAGTAAGTATTCACAGTCCCCTTCCCATACAACTGAATAATCTTGCAAATGCTGTGAGACAAATTTACTTACGTTTTGGCTTTCAAAGAATATGTAGACAAACTAAACTGATAAAGCAATTGTTTCTTAATCTCCTTCATGGCAGAGAATTAGTTTCTCTCAATTCCAAAGTAAATTGAGCGTTCTTTGTATTTGATGTTTAAGTACCTGTAGATTTAACAATTCTTCCCACTACAGAAGGAAAGGGGTTTAGTACAAGCATTGTACAGGAAAGAAGGCTGTACTAGCTGAAGAGATTCGTCTCAGAAAGCAAGCTTTTCAGTATATCATTCAACAGATTGTGTTTGGTGTCATTTATTTTCAGCAAACTTTGAACATCTACAAGCAACTCGAGTCTCTCTGAGATTTTTATACTCCCCTCTTTCAGACTAGAGCTGCTCATTTACTAGTATGGAAATTAGCAGGCATGTCAATAAAGCCTAAATGGGGGAAATTAATAACATTTTCAATAAAATGTCAGTTCTGATTCTTTCCCAATGTTTGGGACCTGTACACACAAAAAAGAGGAAAAAAAAAACCCATTTTTTAATCAGTTCTGAGCTACTTGGAATAAACATGATTGCTATATCTTTTAAGCCTTAAAATTTGACTATAAACACACATAGCATATTTAATGTTTCAGATATTAGGACTAAAGAAGCCCTTAATGACTAAAAACAATTCACTTCACAGCTTCCTGTGCTTGAAGGGGAAGGAGGGGTTTTCCTAAAAATTTAAAAAAGGAACCCCAAATTTGTTGTTGCATTTCACTAGAGGGCAGGGGATGGGGACTGATGTATCAGGGACCCTCAGTCATCCAGAGCACTGTTTTTAGTCATCAGTAGAGCATAGATTCAATTTCTCTGGTCTCTGCTATTTCCTAATCTCTTCTCTCCCCCTCACAGCTCTTTCCCCTCCCCCTTTCCAGCATTCAGTCTGGCATCTATTCCCATCATATAAGACAAAAAGTAATTATGTAGTCATGTCCCTCCCCAACGAGTACAGGCACTGACTGAACAGACCCGTGTAAGAAGCTCTTCAGTTCTGAATAAATGCTTAACGTTGCCAAGTGCTACCTACAAAGCAGCTTGCTGTTTCTTTCATTTACAAATCCTTCCAAAACACTCAATACCAGCACCACTTTCTTTCCCAATAGGAAGAACCTGCCTCTGCTTGGAACAGAGAAAGGTCCATAATTGTATTCAATTTATTTTCTCACTAGAGAAGTCGGTACCACACACTTGTTGATTGTACATAAGCATAAAATGAAATAAAGTGTGAAATACCATTGTATTGATATTAAAGCGTCAAGATTATCTGAAATAGAATTTATTTGAATATCAATTTAAAGATTAATAGGAAGCAACTCAAACAGGAAATTATTATGATTAGACATACTAAAATGCATTTGCTATAATAATTAAAATCTCCATTCAAAAGGTCCCCTGAATTCATCAATTTAATAGTCCCAAATAAAAAGTAAAAAAAGAAGAGCTCATCCTATTAAGTGACATAGTGCATAGTTACTACATTGGTCACATGGTTTAATTGAAATTGTGCAAGAGTTTCCATTAAAGAGTTGACCTATGCTATGTAACATTACTTCTGCAATAGTGACCTTCTTAAACAGTACCCCCATAAGCTATGAAACTGTCAGCCTCAAGACTATAGCCTATGAGTACAAGAAGAAAAATCTTTTTTGGCAACTAACTGAACATACGTAATTCTGATCCAAGGTTTAAGAACATCTGCAATCTAAGCAGATCCAGTCAATGGCAATTCAATGCGAGGGAGGGAAACAGAGGAAAAATAGTAAATTGAACTTGCAGCACGCAAAACCTATCAACTAACAGATTAACAAGAGACCAGAACTCTACAGTCGCTCAGTGATGGAGCCACTGAAGCAATCACTCAAACGTAACCTTGAAAGGGTTAAACCAGAACTTTGTAATTGATAAGAAGGGCAAACACAATTATCATGCATCTCAAGGGGGGGGGGGAAGCAAATTTGTCATAGAATAAGACATGAATGACACTGTGCAGAATTTATTAAGAAATGTTTTAAGGAGATTTTGGGGTTGTGCGAAACACTGTGGGACGTTTAGGGGAAGAATCAAAGACAAGAAAAGGGAGGAATCAAGGTGGTTTGAGGATGAGCAAACATGGGAAAAATGGGAGAAAGAGACTGAAATAAGCTGGCTGCCTGTGTCTATTTCTCCATTTAAACCACAGAAATATACAGCATATGAGATAAATCCCCTTGCCCCCAATACCTCAGAGAATACAAAGTAAAGAATATTAAATGCTAATCATCATCTGGCATTAACACGTGGTTTGACACACACTATATTTATACTAGTTAATTAAGTGTGCCCAAACTGGGTACCTGAAACTGCCTACTGAAAATGACCCCTGCTCTGTATTAACTGTTGATTGACCCCTGGAAGCTCTTTGGAATGGAGCTAGTTGTCCTGGGGCAAAACCTTCTCTACATTTCAACAATCTGACAGTTTGACGATAAATTTCCAGAGCTTGCAAGTTTTCTTCAGCTTTTCTTATTATTTTATTTATTTCTATATATAAATAGAATATATCATATATAATATGTTATATATAAATATATAATGAAAAAAACTAATTCTATTTTATAATATATAAAATATTTAATTATACATAATATATATTCCTATGTAATATTTAAGTAGGTATCTATATATTAAAAAGCTTGAATCTATTTTAAAATAAAAATAAATAGAACTACATAATTATATATAAATACATACAATGCACATGTGTCCTGGTTTCAGCTGGGATAGAGTTAATTGTCTTCCATAGTAGCTGGTACAGAGCTATGTTTTGAGTTCAGTATGAGAAGAATGTTGATAACACGCTGATGTTTTCAGTAGTTGCTAAGTAATGTTTAGTCTAAAATCAAGGATTTTTCAGCTTCTGATGCCCAGCCAGTGAGAAAGCTGGAGGGGCACAAGAAGTTGGGACAGGACACAGCCAGGGCAGGTGACCCAAACTGGCCAAAGGGGTATTCTATACCATGTGATGTCACATCTAGTATATAAACTGGGGGGAGTGGGGGGCAGGGGGAATCGCCGCTCAGGGATTAACTGGGCGTCTATCGGTGGGTGGTGAGCAATTGCACTGTGCATCATTTGTATATTCCAATCCTTTTATTATTACTGCTGTGATTTTATTAGTGTTATCATTATCATCATTAGTTTCTTCTTTTCTGTTCTATTAAACTGTTCTTATCTGAAACCACGAGTTTTACTTCTTTTCCCGATTTTCTCCCCTATCCCACTGGGTGGGGGGGAAGTGAGTGAGTGGCTGTGTGGTGCTTAGTTGCTGGCTGGGGTTAAACCACGACAACATGGTATATAACATGTACATATGCAGCCATAGAGGACAGAAGAATAACAAAACCTAAATACTACTATTTCATCTTAGATTTTAAGTATTTAGCAAAGTAAAGGAATTTAACTCAGCATATTGTAACTGCTGGAACAACCCAAATGACTTTTCCAGTTTGGAGAATAGTGTAGTTCTAATACAACTGGTAAGAAATAATTACCACTAACACACCTGAAGTGACATTTTACACTTACTTTGCATAGTCAAAGAGCCTGCTGTCCCAGAGCTGATGAGTTCCTTTAGGACCAGAATGGAAGAAACAAGAATCTGTACCATCAAATTTGTTGAGACCATCTTCAGAGTTTTTTGATGCATGGCTGTGCACAACATCCAGCAGAACAGTGATGCCCATTGAGTGAGCAACGTCAATCATTTCTTTCAGATCATCTGGAGTTCCATAACGGCTATCAGCATGAAAATGCAATGTGTTATGAGTGGTACAATCTGAACGTAAGCTGACAATACTGAACATTACTCAGAAAAACTGCATCAAAGCCAGCAGTTCTTCATCACCTAGCTTCCACTCGTATACAGGTTATTTTTTCAGCCTCTTAAGTAGTAGGTATTGATTACAAACTGACAATTAAAACTATTTTTTAATTATAAAAATTACATCACGCATGCATGCAATGTTTTGCAGGAATAGTTTCAAAGTTTTATTCTTCCCTTTTAATCTGTCAATACATCAAATTCAGTATAAAAGATAACTGATACAACTTAAAGCTTCTATTTAATATTGAACATTTCCTTACTTTGTAAGAGACAAGAATATATTTGCATTACTGGAATAAAGTAATCCATAATGACTACAAAAGTAAATGTACATTTATGAAAGTCCCCAAAATACATCATCTGCTGCTGTCCTGCTTAGTTATTTGTTTTAGGTACTACACTATTTGTCTCCTGTGTCTGACAAACATTTCTTTCAACTAATTAAGCCAGTTAAAACTTCCTGTCTATCTAAATTTAGCCTAGTTGTCACTCGAGCTTCACCAAGATGGAAAAAAAAAGTCACAACATTCAGGCTTATCATAATTTTCTTAACAATTACCTGAATACATTTTCCTTCTATTTTCACCCTACGCCTCAAATCTAAGTACAGTCTGTTGCAGGCATGGAAAAAAGTTCCTACAGAATACACAGAGCCATGATTTTAATCAAGTTTATTATGAACAAATAGTGTACAGTTCTGTTTATCATAAAAGAATGACTTACACCTTGTGTTTGTTACTACCAAGAATTCCACAACAAAACCCATGCATAAAGACTGCTGAAGCTGGATTAGCTGGAATATGCCATGACAGCCGAAGTTACTTACAAACTTTTTGTTTGTATCCTATACAAAGTGTTTCACAGAACAGCTGATCACTATGCCCAACTGATTTCAGATTTAAGAGGAAGCTAGAGCAAATACCTAAGCCATTACTTTCTCTTTCCATTAAACACTTACTTGCAAACACACACATACAAGCATACTGATTTCAATGGATGGGGAGTAAGGTAAAAGAACCAAAAAGATGCTGAAGTACTTAAACTGACCTTGATGCTGCAAAGAAGCTTGTGACCTGATAACCAAAACTGGCATAGTACGCGTGTTCCATAATAGCCATCAGCTGGACACAGTTATATCCTATAAAAAAAGAAGAAATAAAACAAACAAGCCCCTGCCTTAACGGTTGTTAAAAGATGATTCAACACCTGTAACATATCCATTCTAGGCTTCTCTCATTTTAGCTGCTTCTAACTCTAATGATTAACAACTAAAATTTAGTCTTTCTCAAGAAGTAATTCCACCTAATAGTTTATACTTACATGATCTTCCATTAAAAATAGAACGGTCAATTTGTCAAGTGATCTACATATGATTAGGTGTATTGAACCTCTCAGATTTAGAAAACAGTAAGTGTTATGCAAATATAATCTTAATTTAACTTCAGAATATTAACTACACCAATCTGCATGTCCTGAACTTCTGCTTCACTTTTGACACTTGCAGTCAGGGTATTTGGGGGTAGTCACTGATTACATCTACTATACCTTATGCCCCGTGGAATCTTTTTTCACCACTTCAAAAACATTCTTCTTCCAAATTTAATGATTTTACTGCCCCTCTATAAGAGTCTTTCAAGAAAAACAAAACACAGAAGTAATGTGTTTTTCATTCTGAGTTTACCAAAGAACAAAGGTAGTACAGGAGGGTAGGAGATATGCTGTCTCTTGAATCACTAAGATAGTTCAGTGCAGTATTAAAGGAGGGAAATTTAAAGGGAAAAAAACATAGTAATGGTGAAGCCACAGTAGTCGCCACACATCTTAACTAAAGTTATCTTTAATATCAGCAAATGCCCCAGATAGCTAGCAAATAAGGTCTATTAGCAAAAAGTAACCTTCAGGTTTAATCTACAGTCTGTTGAGACTCCCACCACCACCACTTCTCTTTATTAGTTTAACCAAAGTCTTCACTTCATTCTTTAGTTTAGACAAGATACCAGTTTCTTTTTTATTGTTCCTTTTAAATTTCACAGCTATAAAAGAGTTATTATTAGAAGACAGTTGGCATGAGCTCAGCAATTTGTCAGATTCATTGCTGTTTTACAATTCAGGCTTGTTGCACTTATTTACAGCACTTTTATAAATAAATGGCAACATAGCATCAAATTAATCTCATTCAATTTGCTTGCTATTTATTTTGCTATTTGTCATGCACATATTTCTACAAACTATTAATATCTTAGCATTCTTACATACTGATGTCTTTAAGCTTGTCCTAACAAGTAAGATATTCCAAAACCAAATCTAACATCCCCTAAAAATACATTAAAAAAAAAAAAGACTTACTTACCTTAAATAAACACTGTGGGAATTAAGAACAAACATTATCTGTTATTTCTGTATACCCTACCTAAACTTGATATTGCTTTTATTTTGTGGTATATCAGCCTTTTCATGACATTTCTCCTCCCCAAAGAAAAATCTGTAGGTAAAGCAGAAAGCTTTCTTAATTCTGTTACACATATTAAACTCCTGGAATGACTGAAATTCTTTGGCAGTAGAGAAAGTCACAGATACATAATGTGGAATCCAGATATACTTTTTGTTGAGGGCCTCCAGATGTGCAAACTCCCTCATCTCCCCTGCAAGCTCAACTTTATTGAAAGGCAAAAGCCACATTCTGTGAAACACTGACTCAACAAGTAAACCTACAAGAAAAACGTATGGCTTCTTCAGGCACTCTGATTAAAAAAAATCACACTACACATAAGCACAGCCACCATCCACAGAGCTATCAGCCATGGATGTCACAGTTATTTTACAGCTGAGTGTAACAAAACCTATTTCATCACAGGGCAGTAAAAGCCACCAAGTTCTAATATTGTCCATTATAGAAACAGTGCAAGACACCACAGGGAAAAAATAATTATCAAATAGAAACTGAGGTGAACAGGTTTGCTATGCATCCTGAGATAATCATGCCAGCTGTTTCTTTCATACATCCCTCCAATATACTAGAAGATCTTTGAGAAAAGGGGATTTCTCACATTTAACATTTCCATCTTCTGATACTTCATAGCAACTGTTCAGGGATAAAAAAATTAGCACGCTTATTCTGACAAACAGAAAGGACAATCCTTTCTATCCAGATACTACTTTGTCTTTCCTTAGAATCAAGATATACATTAGTAGAACCAATTAAGAACACAGTATTTTCTAAAGACTACATCACAAAAACAGGTCCTTTTTAGAGTGGAAAGCAAACCATGCAGAAAACAAGTTGCCCTGCAATATTTATCTAGGCGTTTGCAATCACATTTTACTTAATCTGTGGAACAGATTTTGATTCACATATCGTATTTCAGTCTATGTTCCTTTTCCATAGGTTTTACTTGTTTATAATTCTTGCTGCCCTAAGAATCTATTTTTATAGTATATGTAATCTGAAAACACAGAAAACCTATATACACTTGATAATTATCTTTTCTAATATGAGCACAGGCACATAAAAATTTTATCTCTGCAAGTATCTCTTATTACTTACCAAGATCCTTTATTCTAGGTAGTACATTGTATGTGAAGTTTTTGTAAGAAGCTACCTTCCCTTCTGGGGAAGCAATCCCCACATGAGATTCATAGATTCTTAGGCTTTTTAATCTCTTGGGGGAAGGATGCTTATGCTGTAAGGAAAAAAAGTTATCTTTAGGATACAACAACTTGGAAGTGTTGTCACAATCACATTATTTGCACAAGATGAAAAACAATTTAAGGTTTGGTTTGGTTTGTTTTTCCTCTAAGAGCATGAATATCTCAGAAGTAATTAAGCATTCTAAACTGTTAAAGCAAATATCTATTTCAATTCAACATTCTTCATGAACAAGAAACCAGACATCCATAAGTCAACACTTTTCATATATCCTTTTTACATTACACTGAAGTGTACAAACTTATAGCAGCCATTGTACTATAAAGTTCTTCTGAATTACTATGAAACTTTTTGAAAATAAAAGACAACAGAAAGATAGGTTTTTATTATTTAAGCATACCTGCTTTTCGCAGGTATTTGTATTTGAAGTTGCTCTGCCTTCTCCAAGCTAAAATTTATAAATATTTTATTTCTAAAGAACACAATTCCACAGCACAGAATCATCTATATTCCAGTTATTTAGTATTAAAAAAAAACCCCAAACCTCAAGTCTGTAGGTGAGTACACAGTATTTCTAGATGGGTGAAAATATTTAAAGAACACAGAGGCAACTGAAGTTCATCACAAAACCTCTTCCTTGCACTTGAAGAGCTTCCTTCATCAGGATTTTACTTTTTAAAACAAAAGTCTTGTCTGAAGAAACTTAGGAAAACCTACCTATTTTCCCCAAAAAGTTTTTCTTTTCATCCCTCTCCCAATTAAAAAAAAAGTTACAAGATTTTATATTCTATTTGTTAGTTTAATATTCAAGTGAAATTTTGAGAACTTGAAAAGTTAGAACAAAACCAGTAAAAAACCACACATATGTGAACAGAAATTAAAGGGACAACGTGAAGAACAAGAAGTTCTGGCTGAGGTTTGTTCTCCGTATTTTACTTCCACTGGGCACCTCTCCTATTCATAAGAGGACTTTTTTTTTTTTTCTGACTTAACTCAGTAAGGCCTTGTCTGCACCCTAAATGTTCTCTCCTCCTTTTTACTCTAGGTCATACAGGTCATTGCATTTCCAATTACCTTCCCATTCCCCCTCTTACAGAGGATCTACGTGTCTCACAGCACCTAATACAGAATACTGCATACCATTTTTTAGCAAAAACACCAAAAAGCCTAATAATATGAAATAACATCACTCAGTCTTGACTTCATATAGCATTGACTTATTACTGGAGTACTGAACTTTGTATTTGTGGCTAACTTTTAAACCCAATTCTGATAATTCCCTGCTCTCCTCTGTACCAGGAAGGGCCACCCAGTCCTGGAATAGTTATCGAGCTTGCGTAGCATGTGGGAAGCCAAGTTTAAAATACCACTTTAACGGGTAACTATATTTTATATACTCCATGGGAGACTGAAAAAGTAGCTCAAAAACATCCATCGTTGAAGTCACTTGTTTCTGTCAAAGCCATGAATTAAAACCCATCACTTCTTAGGTAGCTACTTTAATCACTTTACTCTTTTTGTGGAACAACTCTTTTTTTTTTTTTTTTTTTTCCTTCCAAGCAGGGATACAAGATGACACGATACGTGGTTTTATACACCTTTTGAGAATAATATTTAAGACTTACTATATATGACTGTGGTGGATTCCAGTGTACCCAATCGTAATTTACTTTGTCTTCATCACGGACTACGTATCTTGCCCAAGGTGAAATACGATAGAGGAGTTCGCCATTTTGAGCACGAATCACCACCTATAAAATAACCGCAACATATGCATGCAGTCACATATAATTCTACAACACCTCCTATATAAACCATAGCAGAGAATGAAATAGTACGCTACTCAGAAATTTAATTTAGAGAACACAAGCAAATATACAATGCAAGTCAGGACAAGGAAGGATGACTCTGTTCACAGAGATGATTAGCAAAGCGATAGCAAACCAGACATGTCAGACACAGGAGTGAAGTTCACAAGCAGGAGCTGAAAGGTGAGGATATATATGTAAGCTTCGTATAAGTAATAGGAAAAAGAGCCTTCCAAAATGGATTACTATTAGGTGCCCTAATTTCTCCTGTCATTGCTACTTCCCCACCACATTCTTATAAATTTACATAGACGTGCAGTATAATGTCATCAAGATGAGAACTGTGATTTGTTTACTTGGCAAACAATCTAGTAAGCCAATTTTAATATCTTAATACAAGAAGCACAGGATGGCTTTCAGGTCAAAAGGTGGCAAAAGAGTAAAATTTAAATTGCTGGGTTTCTTCTGCTGCCTTTCAGATTCTCCAGATGCCTTCATCATTCTAATGATAAAAAAGTATTATCATCTATTTCACTTTCCGTATTTAGTTTCCTCTATTTTATAATGAGAGATTAAAAAGGACCATTCTTTTCAATTCCTTCAAAAAGCTTGTAAAACTTCACCAGAAAGAGTGACCAAACTCAACCAACCTAGGAACTCTAAAAGAGTATTATGATTTTACACAGCAAAAGCAAAACTGAAATAATTACTAGGATAATGTTGTACCAGTACCTTGCAGAAGACATTGCATTTGAGAAATTGGTGATCTTGAACAGGCCATCTCTGCTCTATTGAGTAATTAATGTAATCTCTAACTTATCAAATACCCTTGGGAAAGGGTATGAGAATTAAGGAGTGGAAGGTAGTGGTGTTGACTGGGAGAGTGTTGCACATTTAGGAGCTAGGGAAAACAGGTCTGTACTGTGCTGCACATGTCCCCTGGCTGCAGGACAACCTCAGCCATCTCGGCATAACAGAGGGACCTACAGGCAGCTCCCCCTTGGTACTGGTGACTATACCACCCACATGGCCTTGCCTTTGTCTAAAAATGCAGCAAGAAATTCTCATGAGAACATGCTTTAGGAGCAGAGTTGTTTTCCTATAAGGGAATTATATACTAGCTTGAATAACAAAAACAGAGAGCTTCTCTCTAAGGACAGAATCTGGACCACACAGGATGCCATGTGAAAATCTACCAGGGCACTGTCTGATGCCACACGAATGCAGGGTGCCCAGGATTTGAAGGTGACTTGCTCACTATCAGTATCCCTCCCCTTATTCCGTCTAATTAAAGCAGTTATCCTATGAAGCCAACTGTTGTCAGGCCTTCCTTCCTGATATGCAGAAAGAACCTTGTTCTATCCCTCTCACCCCACCTCCCCCCTTCCTCAGGGCAGAACAAACAGCAGCACTCTGGTTTTGCTTGGTATTTTGGCTGCCATTAAAACAATAAAACAGAAGGTTTGCAAATTTAAAACCCAGAAATGTATGAGTGAGTGAAGTCCTGAAATTCTTCATTCTGCTGTTACTAAGAAGTTGATGCTTTTTTTTCTGGTTTGACTGTTGGTTTGGGGGGGGCTTTTTTTTTTTTTTTGTAGTAAGAAGAAGTATGAACATCATAAGAAGCCTCAAATGAAGAAGGGGGGATGTTAAACTTTTTTTTTTCCTTCCCTTTTTTATTAAAAAAGTGACTTTTCTTTGCTCTCATTTCCTAACAAGTAGTCTGGAAGAAGACAATTATCAAAGAATTGCCTTTTCAGCTTTGGCAAGCATCTTTCATTACTTTGATAGATTGCCTGTATCCTTAACGCAACCACAAGAGAAAGTAAAGTGAAAATATGTATGCACAGTAGGTTAACAGAAGCTGGTAAAGCAAGGAAGTACAATTGCTGTGTCTCTCAGTGTATATTATAACTCTGAGAACTCAAACCAGGTTTTGGAAGAAGGAATAATTGAGACTAAACACCTAATCAGAAAAAGCTAAGAAAAAGTTATTGAAAACACTGTAGAGTTGCATGGAAAATTTCTTCTGTTAACTGTGCTAGCAAAGCCAGCCAAAAGGGTACTTCTGCAAATTAAATCAACACTATGAAGATCCTCCTGCCTCATAGCATTGACAAGTTGCAGGTTACTCTTAAAATAATAAAAATTATCTCCTCTTTTTGATATCACACTTCTGATGATGCTATTGCTTGTTTTATTAGTTTGGCCCAATTTACCCATCACAGAAATAAGATAATTACTGTATATAATAACCACACCTAGCTATTCATGTTAGCGTTCCTTTTTCTCTAATATTCTAGTGTAATTTATATTACATGGGCTTATGAGGGATAATTTAAGAAATATGAGGTAATTAACCTAAATTAAGAATATTATTTAATTAGATGTAGTACTGGTTTAATCCAAAGATGATACTGGGGCAGAACTTTATTTATTATGAAATACAAAAAGCAGTCAAGCATACTCTTTAATTTAATCCATTAAGCAATGAAAAACACTTAAGATATTAGAAACATATTTAGATAAGCAGCCAGTTATTTCACTTTAACCCACACTTGTACAGTTATGTTGCACACATTAATTAACCATATCTCTGCGTCCCATTCTTCTGACATCACATAAGAACTTCTGTTGTTCTGTAGTCACTCAACTCAAATTGACCATATTTTCCCTCATTTCCAAGGCATCAGTGCACTTGATAAACAAAATGACTTCTGAAAAACTGGTTAAAGTACTAGTTTTGCTTTTATTCAAAGCATCTATCAGGTTAAGTTTATTGGTTAGACTTTTCAGGAACTGAGAGACTGCTACAGAACTTGTACAAGCTCCTACCAACTTTCATAGCCAGAATTCTAAAAGCTACAGCTAAAATGTTCAAGAAGCAGAGGCATACCTATATTTGTCATATAATAGTAACAATGTAGAACCATAAACAGGTGGTACTGATCCACCACTTCCTGCAAGGGTTGGGTTTACACACTTAACAGTCTTACTTTGGGATTTCATTTTTATTTTAAAACTTAACTTTCAGTTTTATTATGTGAAGATACAACCTCCCATGTTCTAAAGAAAAGGATATCCAACAATGTGTCATACAATTTAACTATGCAAATGTCAGAAAATTTCTAAAAGTGGGGGAGAGCACTTATTTTAAACAAGTATTCAGAAAATTTATTTGTTGCCTTCTTCACAGTGTAGGTCTTCTTAAGGAAGATTTTCCAAATATATCCAGCCATGGTTGTAACTGGATGAACCTCACCACAACAGTAGAAACCTCAATTTTTCTCACGTGTTGCTGTCATTTTTGACCATCATGAGCTGTGCACAGAGAAAGCATAGTCAAGGGGAACATAGCTAACAAAAAAGGAATCATTACAACACCAAAGCTAGTGAAGTTGAATCCTGTTCTTCTCTGGTTTACAAGAACATAATCAACAGTTTCCTTAGACCTCTATCAAGTGATCCCTAACAATTTCAATTCTTGTTTGCTATGCTTGCTTAACCCTTTTCTTAATTTTATGTGAGTCCTGTTTACTGAAGCTTTCCTTTCCTTAATTACCAAGCTCTATTCTCAATCAACTTCTTATTCCTCTCTCCTAATATTGTAAAAAGTTGATTAATCAAGTTACAAGTAGAAAGACTTCAGATAATATTTTCTAAAGTTTCCTGATATAGAACTCCTATGCCATCATGCTTAGCTGAGGCAAAAAACACTGCAAGAAGTTGAACAGCACCTCAAACCAAATAGCAATTCAGCCCAGGACTGAAAAAAGTAACTAACAGAAACAGTCCAACAGCTTTTATTCCCATATTTGCTTCAGCATTTCTTCAAACAATTAATTACAAATAATTAAAAGTTGTAATAAAAAGAGTAGTAATATAAAGCGCACACAAAACTGAAAGACGGATAAACAACTCTTGCTCCACTCACCCCAAACTATTACTACTTGTGGTCCATTCTCTGCAGTGTTCAGATATAAAAAGTAGCTGCCATATATACTCTGCATCTGCTGCTACAGGTTATATATGCATAAAGAATATTTAATATAGTCATTACACAGCCCTTTTGACAAAGTACCTAAGAGTCTTTCTGACAGATACTGTACCTTTGCTGCAAATATGCTTTTACTCATTTCAAACTAATTCTTAAAAGTTATGATGCATAGTCTAAGGTAGTTACCACTTAGTTCATCAACTTTTTATAGCTGAGTTTACACTAATTAACTCAAAAATCTTCTCTAAATAACATATATAAAAATCATGATGTTCATTAAATAGGCTTCTTCAAACTGGCCTTGGGATTTACCTACTTCATTTTTAAGAGGTATGTCCCTGTTCTTTCCTTAAGGTATATGAGGCACATCATACCATTTGATATAAACGCTACAGCCCCCATTAAATAAAGCTTTAAAAATGCATACTACTATAGCATGAAATGCATTTGTCAAGTAGACCAAGCAAACTGGCAAAAGTTTAGCCTCTAATCAAAACTAACCTGTTTGTTTTACACTCATTTTAGCTTTAGTTAAAGAAAATCCTAGGTAAAAATAGTCACTGTATATTTCATTCTATTATCAGGTTTTTTCACTTTTGCTGGCTTCTAAGAACATATAACAGAGCATATATCTTGCCGAACATACATCTTTTACGAACATAATGGAGAATACAGGTAAGTTTGCTAGAAAAATCATAGTTAAACTTAGTCATCACATGTAATAAACAATCAGGCATGTTCACAGAAGTTCTGCAGTAGGCATTTAATACGCATAATATGTACCAAACAACCCTTTGTCACTAATATGTTTTCATATTACAGCTATGTACCCACATTACAGCTTACCCTTGGCTTTCTTCAGCTTTGTGATTTAAGTCACCTTTTAAACAAAAAGCAGCATGAACTACGTAAAATTGTCAGGGAGGAGAAGCAATGCTGGTCACTACAGAAAACACTCCAACAAGAGGACAAGTGCAGCAGGGGGAAAGGAAATCCAAGTTTCCTAGACAAAATAATACATCCTCCTCAGTTTGTGTTTGAACTGTTAAGAAACAGCCAAAACTAAGTTAAGAAGAAAGAAATCTACATATCAAAAGAATTAAATTTACACTCCACAAATTTAGGACAGAAAAGCAAAGACAAAAAACAGATGAAGAGAACTTGCCACCATCTACATTAAACATCTCTGTCAAACATAAGACAGTAGTATTTTACTATCAAACTGCATAATACATGGGCAATGTGACTACTTCTTTTTTGTTTTTGTGGACAGGAGGAAGCCTCTTACAACAGCTAACCTATTTAGAACTCTGTACGAAAAAGTCTTTTCTTCCCTACTTCCCCATAGCTTCCAAGCTGGCGTACCCATTGGAAATTTCTAACACAAGATTCTGGAAAATTCAAAGTTAGTCATGCAGAATTCACCTCCATGAACACTAGATATAGCTCACCTGAACAGTTCTGGGTTTTTTTCCCCTCCTCTAGTGGTAAATACATTCACACAATAATATGTAAAAACTCAAAACCCTTAATGAACTTTGAATGTGTCTTGGTTTCAGCTGGGATAGAGTTAATTGTCTTCCTAGTAGCTGGTACAGTGCTATGTTTTGAGTTCAGTATGAGAAGAATGTTGATAACACACTGATGTTTTCAGTAGTTGCTAAGTAATGTTTAGACTAAGTCAAGGATTTTTCAGCTTCTGATGCCCAGCCAGTGAGAAAGCTGGAGGGGCACAAGAAGTTGGCACAGGACACAGCCAGGGTAGGTGACCCAAACTGGCCAACAGAGTATTCCATACCATGTGATGTCACATCTAGTATATAAACTGGGGGGAGCGGGGGGCAGAGGGAATCGCCGCTTGGGGATTAACTAGGCGTCTATCGGTGGGTGGTGAGCAATTGCACTGTGCATCATTTGTACATTCCAATCCTTTTATTATTACTGCTGTGATTTTATTAGTGTTATCATTATTAGTTTCTTCTTTTCTGTTCTATTAAACCATTCTTATCTGAAACCATGAGGTTTTACTACTTTTCCCGATTTTCTCCCCCATCCCACTGGATGAGGGCGGGGGGAGTGAGTGAGTGGCTGTGTGGTGCTTAGTTGCTGGCTGGGGTTAAACCATGACAGAATGTCACATGATTCTGGCTTCCAAGCGAAATATCGGTATAAATACATGTAAATAAATGGTCTCACACAAATAAGCAAGTGTCAGAAAGACAGAATGAAAACATCCTTCAAAATTTGACATTAAAAAGTCAATTTACTCTAAAAATGTACATGGCACAGATATACAATTCATATAAGCACAGTTGTAAAAAACCAAAAAGTAAAAAGCTTAACCTAAACTGCTCAGCTTTTGTATGTGAAGGTTATGTATGCATGTTTTCTTTGCATTTTCCATTCTAGGGATGTCGGGTGTATTTTCAACATTTGTCTGAAATGTTTAGCACACTTGAGGTCTAGCATCTGAAACTGCTGTAATTAGTGTGGTGGATTTCATAGATGAGTCCACCCAAGGTAGTGAAAACAGGTCCTGGTAACCTGAGGTTTAAGGCATCAATGCTGCTGAAGTCATCAATTTTGAAGTAACAACTTTCAGATTTGAATAAAAATCACTACAGAAACTGAAACATATAGCTGTAATAAGAGCAAACATATAACCAACAATGGCTGTCTTTGAACATATATAAAACTGGTGTGCAAAGGTGATTTCCAATTTTCAAAGTGCTGGACTGCTGGAAGACACAGCAGGACCTAAATCTCACAAGAACATTAGTATCAAAGTGACAACATGTTCCATGTCTGTCCCACTAGAGTATAGGGAATTTATGAAATGGGGAGTAAACTGTAGGATAAAACTAAGTACAGTGTTTACAGGTCTGCTTTGATGATGTTTAAGACTCTCAAAAGTAATTTGTTACAGTTAAGGAGAAACCATCACTCTGAGGGCAGTCTAGTGTCATACACAAGAGACAGTAAACACATTGGAGCAATTCAGAAGCTGAAAATTAAATTCTTTTAATTTAATGGTGCTTCCAATGCAGGACAAGTGAGATTCAGGGGGTTCGATTTTCAGACACATTGAAAATTTTTGAGACTCTTGGGTATCCCACTATTCTGCCTTGGCACAGCCTAGCATGGGTCTTCCACATCACCTACAGCACATCTGCCAACCCCTCGTGGATGTTTCAGGGCGTTTAAAGAAAAACTCTGCACTTACATTCAAGCAACTTCCAACCTACTGTGACTCAGTAAAATTTGTTGGCTTTTTACGAACAGAAGCCAGACTTTTTTTCTTAAAATTATCTATACCAATAAAGTTTGGCAAGTCTGACAACTCTAGAATTTTAGTCACAAATACCAATTTAGATAAAACGTAAACCCCTGTGTAAAACAGAGCTTAATGTGGATGTGCTGTTATGACAGATGAAACTGTGTAGTAACAGGCCACAAAACATCATGTTTAAAATTCATGTTTACGAATATCCCCCTTCTTGCTTTGTTTGCCTACCTTCACCTTCACATCAGCTTCATTTGGCTACCTCTTCTTCCAGTGTACACATACACAGATCTTCAGAACAGTGTGGGAAAATAATTCAAATGATAGCTACATACAAGATCAGAAAATTTCTCTGCCCAGCATCCAGCCCTTTAGCTTTCAGTTCCTGCATCTAAAACACACTTTAATTCCACGCATGAGCATTGTATTCAATTATGATGTGTTCCCCTATGCCATCTGCTTCTGTTTCCACTGATGATGATACAGGGTCAAATATTAGAAATAAAAGTAAGCCATACTATCTTGATGATAATTCCTTACTTTTCAGATATCTTCAGCATGTGCTGACCTTTTTTTTTTTTTTTAAAGAATAAAGAATTAAGACTGATGTTTTTGTGGTTCAGGAAATTTGTTATATAGTGGTTTGCCATTTATACTTGAGTTGGGGAGAAGAAAATGAGGAGTTGATATCTAGATAACTGATGAATATCTGCAAGCCAATAAACTGCTCTGAAACACTGTATTATTATTTCGTTACTTTAATAGTTTGAA
The DNA here is from genome assembly GCF_026419915.1 of Harpia harpyja. NCBI lineage: Eukaryota > Metazoa > Chordata > Aves > Accipitriformes > Accipitridae > Harpia > Harpia harpyja. The sequence goes on from NC_068947.1 coordinate 33,443,597, forward strand.
AGCACTTGGAATGATCATTGGTATATGTGGCTTTTACTACAACGATGAGATTAAATTGGCCATCAAACCAACAATAGCTAACATGATGAGAGAGTGGACTAGCTTTAATATAAATATGGAAATGTCAGTGACTTGTTATTTATATAAGGGCAATAAGCTATTATCTCAATATTTTATAATTTATAGTATTTCAAAAGCTTCATATTTATTCATTTCTGAGACAAGATTACCCAAATCTAGTAAAAGCTACAAGAACACAAGTGGAAACACCACCTCACCTCAATAACATGCACCTTATTTGAAAGTATGTTCAACCCAAAACCTAAAAGCATGACAGGATTAGGTCTTAAAGACTCTCTAGGAAGTTTATGTTAGTTATACTGCAATAACATAACCAAGTTTTTCCACTACATGAAATTTATTAGAAATTAAATATCAAAGTATTCCCCTCCCTCAGTTATTCTAAGAGGGCATGAGGAAGGAAAACAACTGCTTGTACACTAAGAGGTTTTTTTTTAGTATAATATACACTGTAGACAAAGAAAAGTTTACATTTTTACTTTTGCAAAAATAGTGTAATCAGAGAAAGCACTACAAATTTACAAAAATACAAAAGAATCTGAACCAATTAAAGTTAATCTCTCCAAAACTTTATACTTAGGACATATTGCTGCTGTAAGAAAACCTGGTCTTAGGTTTTATTTCATAAATGCAGTTCAGTTTCAAAGACAGTTCCTGCATTCAAGTCACTGATAAAATCCTGCTATAAGATAATACTTTTTTCTTAAATTTGTCATCCTTTTCTCAACCCCCTTAAGCTGCTACAGAAACAGAGAAGTGAAGCTTTACTATCAGCTGAAAATGCCTTTCCCTGTACACCTTAGGTGTGTACTTTTCTTCTACAAACTGTATCCAATCCTGAGTTTAGCATTCAGGAGAGAATAGACAGTTCTGATGATCTTTTGCCAATGGATGATATAAATTAAGCCCATTTACAAAAGTAAATAAAAATCACATCACCACCCCTGCCTTCCCCCCACCACACAGGGGAAACCACATGGCAACTATTACCATTCTCTTTCTACAGGTCATATTGGTTTGAGAGAGAAGCATAGAGTCTAGAGGCAATGTTTTTGTATGTTTGTTTTTTAATACATGGGACCACAGCAGAACACTTTCCAGTAAGGTAATGCAACCTGCTGTAGAACCCAGGACCAGAATTCAGAGTTCCTTGTCTGACAGTTTACTTTAAAGAAGATTTAGACAAAGAAACAAATATTTGGGATAGAACAACACTGTTAAGAGCTTTATTCTGGAATTGTCTCATTCAACCTGGTAGATTTTAGAAACCAGATAAAACATTCCCCTCTTTAACAGCCTCAGAAATAGAAGGCAAGGAATGAAGAAGCATATGCAGCTTCTTCATTAGGGTCCTACTCTTGCTACTGCACAGCCCTGCCTAACAAAGCTCAGGAGAAACAGCAAGGAAGAAAAGGGATCTGAAGTGGTTCAACACTTCAGCTTGCCCTAGCCAGGAGTACCCTCCCAAATGGACCCTCCACCCAAATGAGTGGGGGAAGAGGCATGGAAAAAAGGAGATCTTTCTAGAACTCACCTGCCACTGAAAAACTTCACCATGCTCTATTCCTACCACCCCAAATAACCAAGAAATCAAGCATATCTGTCAAGGCGCTGGCAGTCACTGAAATTATTTCCTAACCAGTGAATTGAGTATAAACCTTGAAAGTCTCTGAAAGAATGGACAGCATGTGGCTTCTGCCAGGCTGTTCTCCTTCCTAAACTGCAAACTGGTTACACTGGAAAGAAAAAGTAATAGAACACACTAATCACATTACTCCAAGTCTCCCTTTCTCTAACTTTTCTTTCCCTCATCAATTTAAGATTACTGTCAAAATTAAGTCAGTCAAGACAAAGCTGTCCAGTTTATTTGGGTTTTTTCTTCCAAGCAATTTTCTGGCAAAGAAATCTGTTAAAGGGACAAGCATTTAAATCAAATATTGAAAAAAATACTCCTTAGCTATCAGACACATAGTAATACTTCTCAGGTAGTTTATACGTTTAACAAAGTTCTGGAGAGGAATCTGTGTGGTTCAGAAGCCATTGGGAGAGGGATCTATTTGCTGTGCAGATTATTTTTCTGTAAATATATCATGACATCAGATATTAGACTCTAAGCTTATTAGGGATAGTAAATATTCGTTCACAATTCTCCCTTCTTCCTCCCTCCCTTCTCCCCCACGGAAAGAAAATAAATTAAAAAAAAAAATCAAGATATGAAAGAAGCAAAACCCTATCTTCAAAGCCAAGTCATGAAGCCATGCCTTGATTTTCCAAAAGAGGGAGATATAGCTCCATTTGTGAATTAAGCATTTCAATTTCAGTGAAGAACCTAAGAACATGTTTAACCAGTTTACTAGATCAGATTAAAAAGGAGATCTTTTGCACTTTTTTCTATTTCCATGCTTCTCTTGGAAAACTAAGAGAAATTAGTAAACACTAACAAAAATACAGAAAATACTATATTATCTATCTAAATATAAAAAATTCAAAAGATGGAGACAGTTGCCTAGTATTATAAAAATATCTATGTAGACAGAGATAAAAATGTCATAGGAAAATCAAACTGTTAAAATCCAGGAAACCATAGGAGAGTTGTTAAAAATGAAAGCAGTATCACATGGAAACATTCCCAATAGATTTCAACAGGCACAAGTGTAGAGACAATACTTCACTTAATCATCATGAACTATCCTAAAAGTACATGGATTTCTACAGGAAGAAACAACAGGCTTTATAACTGTTAGCTACACAAAGGTGGCTTTATTAGGTATTGAGGGACAACCAGTTTATTTTTAAAAAAGGAAAACACAACATGTATCTATGCTGAGGGACAGCATTCAAACTTTCCTTTCCATCTAGAATCCAGATTCTGAGAATCTTTTCCAAAAATCGAATTAATAAGTCAAAGGCATACTGGAATGTCTAAAATTCACAGTTCAAGAAATACTTTTCCCCCCCACTGTGACTTAACCAGAATCAAGTTACCATAACAACAGTGATGTAGCTCAAAGACTATAAAAATTTGTATGCATAATATAAAAGCATTCATATGTGTATTATGTAACTGAGAGGCTTGGGGTACAAGAACATGGTTTTAAAAAGCAACTATAGTAATAAAGTACATTACCCACAATAAGTGCAACTTATTAGAGTTGTTTCAAGCCATGTCAAGTAGAAAGGAACCTGCTGAAGTATGTAATAGGGGCACCCAAGCATTAAGTATTACTTATCCTCAACTATAAAGCATTTGTGTAAAGGACAACTGCTGCATAATGCACCTTTCAGTCGGGTGGTTGTGGCATAGCATGCTTACTTTTTGATGCTCCCATTCACGGCTGTTTCAAACTGACAGCAAAACATCTTCTGGGGATGACTCAGATCATACTCAACACCTCCACTTCCTGCCACATACTCCCACGGTGTCCTGTAACTGAGTAGCCTACAACCCCAAATGGTCCTTCCACGGTCCTCTCCCTCCTGTTGCTGTTGTCTTCCTGCCCAACAATTCAGGAGTCCCTAACACCTTAGGTCACACTATCTTTGGTGAATAATAAAAAGGTGCAGAGAATCAACAGTTTGACTTGATGATCTTAAAGGTCCTTTCCAACCTAAACGATTCTATGACAATGTGTTCCCTCTGTTCTGAGGTCAACCATCATGGATGAGCTCACCTGACCCTCTCCACACATTGTTAGGTGCATCAGAATATCAGAAAGCAGTTAAGTTAAAGTAGCATACCTTGAATACTTTATCATTAATGCCTCAGAGAAGGCCTCCTCAAATAGCTCTGGTGTTGGCTGCGTTGACAGTATAGATGCTATCTGACAAGACTTGGGCATCCAAGGTGTGGAATAAGTCCATTAGAATACTAAAGTTTATCTTCCACTTTCTCCTTGACCTATAATCTTCTTTTAACATTATAGACAAATACAGCTGAAAATTAGGAAGTACATACCAGTAACTCACACTGAAGAGAGTGCCAGAAGCTTTACATAATTAGCAGCCCTATCTTCAAAACAAAAACAATTCCACTAAAAATCACAGCCATGTTTATATATACTTCATATGGACTCTCAGACTTCAAATTCCATTTCAAAGCCCCTTTAAAATCTCTCTCCCTTTTCCTCCTAAAACCCCCCACACTTTGCTTTAACACACACCTAATATCAATTGAAACAATTAGTCTTCTATATGGATAAACTAAGAGGTAAGTATTTTTAAATAGCAAAACCTCCTACCAAGGATTGTGCAATCTAAGTCACAGGAGAACCGAGCCTGCCAAAATAACTGAACAAGAATATTTTGCAGTGCTAAGCTCAGTCTGCAAAAAAGGCTCCAAAGAGCAAGTCAACTGCATTACAATGCTTCATCACTACTACAACCTCTGAGTCCATGAGTAGTTGCACATTGTTTACCAAATCCAAACAGGCAAAGTCAAGAGACCATTTACCTCCCAATGAGATAACAACTCTTCCTGCTAGTAAACCTAATCCGTAACCCAGAGAAGTCTACAATAACTTGCTGAAGGGTCATGGCTTGCAAATCAAGCAATGAAACATGAAGGTTATTGCCACAGATTTAACTAATGCTGTACTTCCCATTCAGCGCCACTGATGTCTAGAAATATGTATGCTAGATGACTTAAGTCCTGTTGCCTAAAGTTCAAAACACCAGGAATGCCATATGTGCTCCTTTTTGCATGCAGGTTATATACCATGATGCTGCAGAACAATTGTTTCATTCATTGTTCAACTTTGCAGATGTGGCGATTTTTTTTTTTTCCATCCTACACACCATTTAAGACATGAAATTTAAGTGACATGGAACTTAACAGACTATGAGAAGGATATTCCCCACCCCTCCAGCTGAGGTGAAAACAAGAAACATTAGAAGTGTTTGTATTTGTACATGTAAGAAAACAATGAACATTTCTTCAGCAAGCTTCCCATTGAAATCAAGTTTCATACTTGTATCTTCTAGGATACCTAGGGCTCCTTTTGTAAAAGCTGTCTGCCTGCACATAACCTATTTCACAATGAGAAAAATCAGCCATTGGAATAATCTCCCAGAGAAGTGGTGGATTCCTCAACACTGGACATTAAAGATTCAGCTGGACAGGGTGCTAGGCCATCATGTCTAGACCGTGCTTTTGCCAAGAAAGGTTTGACCGGATGATCCTTGAGGTCCCCTCCAATCTGGTATTCTATGACTCTATGATTCTATTTACATTTTATGTTACAGAAAACCCACCACATCTTTACACTTCTATACCTACCATACTAACCACCAGCCTGTTATTCCACTATTAAGTTTCCTGGGTTTTCACATTCTCAAAAATGCCTTCACATTTTGACTGCAGACTGCTTGAAGCATGTGAGACCTGAACTGGAAGCCAGTCTGATACTATGCTGCTGGACTTCCTGATCAGTATGGTCAGCTGCAGCACCACCTACTTCATCAGTGACAGTAATTGCACTTGATGAATTTTACTAACACTGGTTCCCCAACACTGATTAACCTACCTGCTCACCATATTTGATTCCTTTTCAAGGTTTACAAGTTAAACACAGAGCATGCATATCTACTGCGAAGTATAGGATACAGCGGTAAAAACTGTAAGGATTAAGTTTTGATAATATTCTTTACAACTAACTTTCCTTTCCCCAGCACCTCACCGATACAAGTGTACTTTTAGGTACTTCTAACCATGATTAATCTGTTAGCGTTCTGACTCAAAGTAGTTCCTCCTTTGCACAATTTAATAGGGCACCTATTACTACTGTTCAGCAAACACTGAAACCACTTGTCATGGTTTAACCCCAGCCAGCAACTAAGCACCACACAGCCACTCACTCACTTCCCCCCCACCCAGTGGGATGGGGGAGAAAATCAGGGGGGAAAAAAGTAAAACTCATGGGATGAGATAAGAACAGTTTAATAGAACAGAAGAAACTAATAATGATAACACTAATAAAATGACAGCAGTAATAATAAAAGGATTGGAATATACAAATGATGCACAGTGCAATTGCTCATCACCCACCAACTGACACCCAGTTAGTCCCTGAGCAGCGATTCCCCCCACTCCCCCCAGCTTATATACTGGGCATGATGTCACATGGTATGGAATACCCTGTTGGCCAGTTTGGGTCAGCTGTCCTGGCTGTGTCCCCTCCCAACTTCTTGTGCCCCTCCAGTATTCCTGCTGGCTGGGCATGAGAAGCTGAAAAATCCTTGACTTAGTCTAAACACTACTTAGCAACAACTGAAAGCATCAGTGTGTTATCAACATTCTTCTCATACTGAACCCAAAACTTAACACTATACCAGCTACTAGGAAGACAATTAACTCTATCCCAGCTGAAACCAGGACACCACTCAAACATGTAAGAGTGGAATATCAATACAAGAATATTGTGTTAACAAGTGCACAAGATATCAAATCTAATCATCTCATTACAACACAAGATACTCTCAAAAAACCTATGAAGTTTACCATTTAAATATATATATACACACACACGTAGATATATGTGTGAGAAGGAGGAAAGTATATAGATTTAGCAAATGATGGAATGCAGAGTTTTTAAGAAGTTTCTACCATTTTCTGAGGTGACCTTTCCAGAGAAAATTTATGTTGTTTGTTCCTTGAGCTGTATATGATTAGTACTGTCAGAATACACAGAGAAGTTATGGAGGCTGCTGTGGTGCCCAGAAGTGATGTGCTAAAACCCAATTTAAATTAACAATAAAACAGGTTTTCCTTTTTTTTTTTTACTTTTATCTACCTACACTTAATTACATAAAAACTATCTATTTGAGAAAGCTACCTATTTGTAGTTAACTCATACAGCTTCAAAAATTTAATAAACCAACAAATTTAGTCATTGATGTTTTACAGACAACTTCCTAATCTTTACCTCAGTCTTGGTAAAAGTTTCATTAGGGAGGCATGTCAGCCATCCAGACTCTCACCTTGGTAACCCAAGAGAAGTAAGCCAGAATCACTTACATTAAACTAAATTTTGTGAACGTACAAGTGATATTTAGTTGCATACAGTGTTTTAATTTCACGTACTTACCCAGCATCTTGTCAGATAAGATGTCAGATAAATTATTAATATATAAAATTCTTGTTCTGTCAAATCATTTCAGAAATCACAGATCTACTGTCATTACTAGAAAGTTGAAAAATTACTACTATTTTAGTATTTCCTTTCCAGCGCATGGAAGGAAACTTAGTGGTTCCACTATACAGATCTCCTACTCAATGTTCCAGGGCAGCAGGTAGCTCAATCATAATTGCCAATATTTTGGAAGTACTGATCTTACTGTCTTTTCTTATTTAGCTGTATGAAAATATTTTAGAACTTGATCATTAGCCATGAATTTGGAAATTATTTCCATCTAGGTTTGAATTCTTACTGGCTTCTATGTCCAAATTGTTCTGCATTTTATGTGTTGTTCCTTGGCATTCCTATAAAAGAATATTAAACAAGCTCCCCACTACAGATACTAAGATCTCAATTTTTACCAGTACTGTCCCCACCCCTAAACTCCAATGACACTATTTCAAATTAAGGATCTTACAGACTGCAGTGAAAACTTAATTTACAGGTATTTTTAAGCAGTTATAAAACTCATTTATAAATAAACAGTAAAAGAAAAAGTGGAACACTGATTAAACTCCTGTATGCATATGACAACACATGATGAGACTTGGTAAAGAAGCCTATCCATGTTAATTTTTCTAAAAGCTTGTTGTATACTGTGAAAAGGTAATGAAGAATACTCTGACAATGAAGAATTCAGTCATTTTCAACCGTGAAAGAAGATAAGCACACTTGCCCCCCAACTGCCATCACTGTTGGAGTGACAAACACGCTGTTTAAAGAAACTTTGGTTGTCCCAGACCACCTTTCAAACTACCCCCATTAGAATAAAGAAACAGAGGCAAAGAGGCTTAATTATTAAAGCACAAAGTTTGGGTTTGTTTTTTAATCTGTGCTCATCTTATATCTGTCAGAAGTTTAAAAGAAAAAAAGCAAACACCACACAACCACAACAACAACTGTATTTGTTACTTAACTCACCCTAAGCTCCCAACTGATCCACAGGAGAAAGAAAAAAATGCCCTTTTCTAGCAGGTAACCTTATTTTGTAGATGGATGTCATAATCCACAAGGGAGTCACTCAACTGTCATAAGCATCCATCCCTTCACACAGAAATGTATCAGAAGATCTACAGCACATTTTTTAATTACTCACCTGCTTCAATGTTTATATTTACTTATGTATTGGTTTTGTGTGGCAAGGTTTTGGTAGCGGGGGGGGTTACAGGGGTGGCTTCTGTAAGAAGCTGCTGGAAGCTTCCCCTGTGTTCGACAGAGCCCATACCAGCTGGCTCTAAGACAGACCCGCCGCCGGCCAAGGCCGAGCCCATCAGCAATAGTGGTAACGCCTCTGTGATAACATTTTTAAGAAGGAAAAAAGTTGGGACGGCGGTATTCGGCAGCCGGAGAGAGGAGTGAGAACATGTAAGAGAAACAACCCTGCGGACACCAAGGTCAGTGAAGAAGGAGGGGGAGGAGATGCTCCAGGCACCGGAGCAGAGATTCCCCTGCAGCCCGTGGTGAAGACCATGGTGAGGCAGGCTGTCCCCCTGCAGTCCATGGAGGTCCACGGTGGAGCAGATATCCACCTGCAGCCCATGGAGGACCCCACGCCGGAGCAGGTGGGTTCCCGAAGGAGGCTGTGACCCCGTGGGAACCCCGCGCTGGAGCAGGCTCCTGGCAGGACCTGCAGATCTGTGGAGAGAGGAGCCCACGGAGCAGCTTTTCTGGCAGGACTTGTGACCCCGTGGGGGGCCCACGCTGGAGCAGTCTGTGCCTGAAGGACTGCACACCGTGGAAAGGACCCATGCTGGAGCAGTTCGTGAAGAACTGCAGCCCATGGGAAGGACCCACGTTGGAGAAGTTCGTGGAGGACTGTCTCCCGTGGGTGGGACCCCACGCTGGAGCAGGGGAAGAGTGTGATGAGTCCTCCCCCTGAGGAGGATGAAGCGGCAGAAAATAACGTGTGATGAACTGACCATAAACCCCATCCCCATCCCCCTGTGCCGCTGGGGGGGTGGTAGAGAATCCGGGAGTGAAGTTGTGCCCGGGAAGAAGGGAGGGGTGGAGGGAAGGTGTTCTGAGATTTGGTTTTATTTCTCATTACCCTACTCCGGTTGATTTGTAATAAATCAAGTTAATTTTTCCCCAAACTGAGTCTGTTTTGCCCGTGACGGTAATTGGTGAGTGATCTCTCCTATCCTTATCTCGACCCACAAGCTCTTTGTTATATTTTCTCTCCCCTGTCCAGTTGAGAAGGAGGGGGAGTGATAGAACAGCTCTGGTGGGCACCTGGCATCCAGCCAGGGTTAACCCATCACAACTTATGAGAAGACTGCCTGAAGAGGTACAGTAGACAGTCTGCTAGTATTGAAAACAGGCAAATGTTGACCTCTGCTCCTCATTTATTTTCCTACAAAAATAGTTTGTGACCTGATCTAAATTAGTGTCACGAGCTACACTCCATCCATTTCCCATTCTAGCTTAGAAATTACTTATTTAAAAGGAATGACCTTGCCACCATTTCAGAACTTGGCATTTGCCTGTGTAGAACTAAAGAAAAAAACAGTGTAGACAGAAGCTAAAGATAAGGACCTTCTGGAGGAGACTTTTTATCCCCTAGCAGATTAATCAAATCATTGCATAAATGTCTAAAGTTTACTATTTTGACTTAAATATTTAAGAATACTATTGGTAAAATAAATATTTAAGAATAATAATGGTAAAAGCAACTTTAAAACCTGTGATTCCCCATGCTTCTTTAGTAAAGCAAAAAAGGCAATACCTTCGTTACTGGAGACGGTTTTTGTTGCCTAGTCTACTGCACAGACAATAGCGCCTGTGTGTTTAAACATTAGCTCTGCAATCTGCATAGTAATTTCCATCTACAGATAATCCATTATTCTCAGCTCCTACATGAACAAAGAACTGCAAAACTATGCTCTACCACACAAATCCTTATGCTCCCAAAAATACACAGATTTATGAATGATCATAATCTAACAGAACCATGTAGCTCAAAGAAACCTTACAGAAGAGCAGCAGTTTTCTGAACCCATTAGTGGAATGAGAGAAGATAAAAATATCAGCTGTAACACAAGGGTAACATACATGCCTACCATATGGAATATTCTAACCTCATTCAAGCTTTTGTAACAGATAAATCATTTTAGAACTACCTTAACCGGAGACTTTTTTTCCACATTAGTTATACCATCTAAATACATGGAAAGTACACATTGTCATGTGTTAGGTTCAGTTGTGTAAGCACCACAGAACAAAAACAAAGCATCATGAAAGATTATTAGCAAAGTTACAGAGGGGCTGGGAGCAGTTCCATACAGATGAAGTCATCACTTATGATTATGTACACTTATGAAACAAGTTTGTAAATCTTTGCACTTTTCTTTTAAAGACAAGAATATACATACTCAAAAGCAAATCTTACAGGCAGTCAGAACAGTCCAGCTTCATGAACCTGTTTGGCAATCACATATTTTGAGTGACAGTGACAACTGCATACATCTTTCTTTGAAACTGACCATGTAAAAGCACAATTAAGGAAATAGCAGTGTAAAAAAAATAAAAAAATAAATAAAAAAGATGAAAACAAACTCATATTCTGCTCTGCCAGCATGAGTCTCATGGCTTTTCAGAAGACTCAGAACAACTACAGAACTACAGCAAATCATCTTACTGGTACATCAGTACCAAGAGTAATCAGTAGTCAAAAATTCTGCATACTGAACAAATTATGCACAATGCAATCTTTGCTTTATGGAGTTTATATTTCAAAGAAAATGGTGAATGGAAAGAGAGAAAGTACCATAAGACCTGTACTTCAAAATAGGAGATATGACCAGTGACTATATAGGTGAACAGACAAAAAAAGTCTTAAGTTTTTCCAAATGTGCTTAAGAATATAAGCTTTTTGCTATTATGTTAATAATTATCAACACCTCTCATCATTCACACCTCTTATCTCTACACTGAGCACAAAATATTCTACAGTAGGTGAGCTCAACAGTTTTGTAGAAATAACATAAAAGGTAAATTTGGCAACAATCAAAAAATCTAACCTACTTACATCTCAAAGCCATGGAAAATATTAAGTAACCATTCTGCAATCTCATACATTACTGTATAATCACTGTATTTGAGTTGCAGACAACTGTTTTCTTTCCTGCTCTGTAAAACAAAAACAGCTTTCTCATCCTTGGATGATTATTCCTAAATTTCAATTTATTACTGGGATGATTTCATAGGCCATAACAAAAAGCATAGAGATAAGCACACACATTGAGTAAGCATTTCCAGAGCATTTTTATGCATATCTTTGTTTCAGCAGATTTCTTGTTTACCTAAGCTGATTTTCAACAGAAAAAAAGAAGATTTTTTCAATGTGACAGTTTTGTTGATAGGAGCCCTGAAAATATAGTAGTATTATAGAAACGCTCCCAGTTTCTTAATTTTCCTAGTCTATAGATAATTTCAGTACATGTCTTTCCTTAACAACTCATTACTGTCCCCCATTAGCATCTGGTATCTCTGGAGCTCAAGCTCTGACTGCAACAATTCAAATTCTCAGAAGTACATCTCTGACTAAAATCAGTATTCACCTAGAAATAATAAACTCTACTGATAGTTGTCATTATGTATATCTGCACTAAGCGTAACAACTGTAGCATTTGACAGCTCAAAGACACTTTCCATTGATTTCTGAGAAGGATTTTATGCTCATGGATACTCACAAAATACAACTGATGAAATATAACTAAGTTTTACCTGAATCTGTATTTAGTTTAACTTACTTAACCTAAGCCTACTGCTCAATACCCTTAATTCCTAAAGGATAGGCAGAAGTTTTACAAAGTTGCATGTACTATTAATAAAGCAACACAAAAAGATCACCTCAAAAGCCATGATTGAAAGGATCAAATCTCAATACCTTGGTGATTTTTGTGAATAGAATCTTAATCTTGATTAGTTGCATCAAATACAGAAAGACTTTATCTATACACTACTTATTTTTCAAATTATCAATATGTAAATACTGTATGTTGTATCATGTCACAAAATGAAAACTATATCCACATTTCAGCCACATATGCCTGTCCCTAAGCATCACAAAGAGATGTTAATGTTTCACTCATTGAGGTCACTTTGCACAAGTAGATAAACTGAATCTGCTTCTTAGAACAATTAAAAGAAGATGAAGTTATTTAAAAGAAAACAAAAAGGTCAACTGAGTAAGAAGGGTTACAAGAATTGGACAGAGTAAGTCTAGAACCAACACCTTTAACTTTGATCCATGGGGCACAGGAGGATAACCATCTTGCCCAGGTGGAATGAACAACTCCCACTTCCCATATTCCATCTTCTTATATGGATGAGAAAATGGATTCCAGCCATCTGCAATATAAGAAATAATACTAAGTGTATTTATCTTAAGATGTGTCCAATTACGAATCAAAGGTATAACAGTGTTTTCTATCTGTTTCAGAATAAGCTTCAGTGACAGCAGACACAAATACTTTTATAACTGATACTACGATACACATTCAAAAGAAGTTCAATAAAATGTGTAAGATTTTCACTGGGAAACCATACTCCAAGTCTAATTTGACAATGAATAAATTATTTCTACCTCTCCTTCTTTGATCAAAGTCAAAATAACACCACCACCACCAGCCCCAAACACTACTGATTTTAATACCACAAAGTCATGGTGGTATGAAAAATAATGGCTGAAGAGTAATGCTAAATATAGATTTAAAACCAAAAACCTCACATCTTAAACAAGCCAGTAGAAATATTTGTTATAACACTATGGTAAAAAACTAATCAGCAGCTGTTGATTATGGAGTAACCAAAAACAATCTCCATAAACTGAATGCTCAAACCAGGTTTGGATACACACACTGCTCACTGACTCATTTTGGCAAGCTGATGTCCTATTAATAACACTCATTAAGTGTATAAAATAGGAAAAATAAAGGGCAAATTGCAGACAAACTTACTAACAATGGCTAAGAAACCACACAATGCTAGACAATAACACCACAGCCAGGAAATTTGGCCTGAAATGCCACAGTTTTATTTAAGTAAGTCTTGAAGAAGATTCCTTTTTCATTAAAAAAAGTTTACTGAACCAAGCTTACATTCCATAATTCGAGATTCTTTGTCCTCTTTGGATTCACTGAACACTGGAGATGTGCAAGGTTGGTCATTATGATATGCTTAACTGAACACACATTTGTCGAGAAGGTCTTGTGTGTCTGCATGCATGTTCAAGGTTAACTCATATGAATGAGACTGAATATAAAGCTTCTGAACTGACAGACTTAGGTATATGTAATCATTTTGAGGCTAGAAGGAAGTGGCAAACCAAGTTTTGTTCTGGTTTTGGCTGGGATAGAGTTAATTTTCTTCCTAGTAGCTGGTATAGTGTTATGTTTTGGATTCAGTATGAGAAGAATGTTGATAACACACTGAGGTTTTCAGTTGTTGCTAAGTAGTGTTTAAAAACTAAGTCAAGGATTTTTCAGCTTCTCATGCCCAGCCAGCAAGAAGGCTGGAGGGGCACAAGAGGCTGGGAGGGGACACAGCCAGGACAGCTGACCCAAACTGGCCAACAGAGTATTCCATACCATGTGACATCATGCCCAGTACATGAAGTGGTTAAACCACAAGTTTGAAAATTACTCTTTTTTTGCCTTGAAACATGTCTATCTCACATAGTTCTAGGCAACAGAGACTCCTAAGCTAACAAGAAACCAGTCAACACAGAAAAATTGAACTGCAAGACATTAAAGCAACACATGCTAATCTTTCTGCATGCTAATCTATTTGCATGCCATGTCCTGCCATAAAAAAACCCCACACCAAAAAAACCAAACACCTCAATGAAAGAAGAAAAAGCAGCCTTCAGTGACCTCCTATTTACAGGAGGTACAGTGAATAATCTTAAGCAGGTACTCTATGACAGCTAACAAACTGTTCACACCCTAAACTGTAGTTCCATGACTAGTTTAAGTTAGTATAAAACAATATGGCTACTAAACATGGTAGTCCGGGTTAAAAGCAATTCAGTAAAAAACTGGACATGCCACTGGAGCAGGATCATCACTTTTGGCACCATGGAAATCCCAACAGGCGAGGTAGAGAAATGAAGAAGTTACTTTCATCAACATACATATTCTCCTAAACATCAGTAATCAAAAATATTATCTGCTGTGCAACAAAAAGATAGTCTTTAACACTATACAGACAACTTGAGTTTCAGAGAAAGACTAGGCTGCTTTCAAAGTTGCTAGTTGCTCTTACACAGCTGCTTAAGCCTGAGAACTGCCAATCTTTAAGGAACAAAACTGAAAGGCACAAATCAAACAGGCTAGACAATGTGACAAAAATAATTATGTAAGACAAATATTCTAGTACCTATTCATTTTACAGTAGAGAACAATGTCAAACCCAATGAAGATTTTATAATAAAACATTCCCCATGCTCAAAACCAGAAATACAATTAACTCAGTCCTTTATTTAGATGATAGTTTTTAATCACAATTAAGGTATTTGGATAGTGCAGACAAAATACACACATTAGCAGAAGGAAAGTATTTACTAAACTATTGCTTGCTTAACAGCAGAAGACCTTGTATATTAGTAAGATGTAGATGGGTCTTCCCCCTTGGTTTTATTCCAAAGCTTCAATCAAAAAAATAATAAAAAAAACAGTACTAACATCTACTAAGACTACTAAGACCAACATAAAACAAACAATACCTTAGCAATAAAGCAATCCTCCTTAAAAGAACATTAAAACTACAAACACTATATATAGTGTTTATACATTATAATACATATATTTAGTTTATTTCAGGGAATCTTAAAAAAGATGTAGAATACATCACCAGGATTTTGGGACTTGGAAAAAATAGAGTTAAAACTGAAATTTTCTTTTAAACAGCAAACAGCTAAACTGTCTGAAATAAACAATTTAGGCAAAAATGGGAAAACAGAAAAAAGATGAAAAAAGTAACAAACTTCTTAAGAAGTTGCAAGAAGACTGCTTTAAGGAACCTGTTAGGATTTATAATAGTCAAGACCTTCTGTCATGGTTTAACCCCAGTTGGCACCTAAGCACCACACAGCCGCTTGCTCACTCCCCCACCCGGTGGGATGGGGAGAGAATCAGGAGGGTAAAAGCAAGAAAACTCGTGGGCTGAGATGAGAACAGTTTAAGGGATTGAAATAAAATAAAATAAGTTGTAATGAAAAGCAAAATAACAAAAAAAGAAAGAAAGAAAACCCAAGAAAAACAGGTGATGCAAGTGAAAAAATTGCTCACCACCAACTGACCAATGCCCAGCCTGTTCCCAAGCAGCAGCCCCCAACCAGCTTTCCCCCTAGCTTATGTACTGGGCATGATGTCACATGGTATGGAATATCCCTTTGGCCAGTTTGGGTCAGCTGTCCTGGCTGTGTCCCCTCCCAGCCTCTTGTGCACCCCCAGCCTCCTTGCTGGCAGGGCAGTCTGAAAAGCTGAAAAGTCCTTGACTTAATGTAAACACTGCTCAGCAACAACTGAAACAGTGTGTTATCAACATTCTTCTCATACTGAACCCAACACACAGCACTATACCAGCTACTAGGAAGAAAATTAACTCTGTCTCAGCCAAAACTAGGATACCTTCTTATGGGAATTACTACGAACTCTTTCAACCTTCTTCCTCCCCAGAGATATCTGATCATCTCCATTGCTCTCATGAAACTCTTTGCAGTTGAGCTGTACCTCTTGATTACACTGCCAAAACTGAACCAAACATGCCAGGTGATGAGTCGCTAATACTGAGCAAAATAAAGTTAGAGCAAAAGTCTTAGGTGCAGTCTCTATAAAATTCACTGGGGGAAACTGCCTGAAGTTGAGTTCATTACACACACCAAAAACACTGAATTCTTACATTATTAAAAAAAAATTCTCATGACTTCTGTTACAACCACCTCTCTTCCCTCCTTTAGGGGGAGGAATGGTTGCATCTCTACCCCTTTAAGCATCTCTGCTCTCTAGAGGCAGCTTTAACCATTCTGCCCAAGTTGCTTACACTTTCCCTCCACCTGCTAGCAATACTGGATGCTCCTGTTAACCCTTCTTCTCAGCCACAGTCCTTCATTACTGGATGTCCACAGTTCATGACTTAAGACTAAATGCAAAGCAATACCCATCTGTCCCAGACAGTCCTACTTAAAACCTTTGTTTACTACTTACCCCTAGAAAGGAACTCATTTAGGAAGGTTATAACCAAAAAAAAAATATTCCTTTGTATTAAGGCAAGAGGCATAAAAAGTTAAAGCACCCTGAAAACTGAAGGCTTCCTTCAAAGAAATGGCAGCTCAGGCTTCTCTCAGTTTTACTGCTTAGTCTTCAGATTTTTTGGCAAAACATAGCCAAAAATGTCTCAAGAAAAAAAAACCCCAACCAACCAAAAACCAAATAGCAGACTATTCAGAAGCTGAGAACGTAAAGGCAAAAGAAATACCTTAGTTTGAGAACAGGGACTTCAAAGACTCTGCCGATAGCTACAAACAGAAAAAGACTGAGAAGATTACCAGCAGAAGTTCAAATAATCAGCTTGAATAGGTTTTAGGAAAAAAGGACACCATCATGGAAAACCCATAAGCCATAGACAAAGTCAAGAGCTTCTTTACAAAAGTTCAGGCCTCAGATATGTCTTAATCCGACACAGAAGACCTCAAATAGCCTGGTACTTTTAGTTTCTCTCATCTCTGATTAGATCTTCCAAACACAGCCAATTATTTAAACATTACATCCTACCTCAGCAACATGAGGCACAAGAGAACTTCTTGCTCAGAACTACACCCTTAGCATGCCGAAGAATCATGAACTGAGCTTTAATCTAGAACTGAATTCAAATTATAGTAGCTTGGATTCTACCATTTGTCATTAAAACTCAATTCCAATGCAATACTTCCAGCTAAATCTTAAGTTAAGTGACTTGTTCCATCTCCTAGTTTTGTTTTCACGTTGACAAGTATATAGCCATACAGCTATGTGGCTCACGGCTTAACTTGGAGTTTCATATCAGAAATTAACACTCCTCTTGCTTCTCATAGGGGAAAGGAATACTTCTTGCATATTGACCAAATCATTCACTTGTTCCAATGTAAGAGCTGATACATTAGTGCAATGTTGTAACTATTTTTTCAAAAGTGAAAAAACTTCATAACCTGAGGTTGAATTCTCCAGTGCAATAAACTCATCTCTTAGAGCAATTGTATTTCTACATTCCACATACTTCTGATAAACTGAAAGATGCTCATAGAGTCCAGCAAGCATTCACACAGCTTCCTTGAGGAAGATACCAAACAAATAGCAGTTCAGACAAGGGAAGGGGCATCAAAATCCCACTATCCCACAAAATGCCTTGATACCATTTGCTTGGAATATGAAACCAGAACATAAATGGAGATATTCTCTAAGGACACTATACTGTTCTACATAGTAGCCAATTAGGTCATCTTCCTTCTACATTGCCCAATTTCCAACAGCTCAATAGCAGGGTCATTAACATAATCTGCTTAAAAAGTGATTAAACAGCTCAAACACTGACATAGAAACAAACTTCTCAGATAGGATGTCTCCCTGGATATTAATAGCAGCTTATAATTCAGTCCACTGCCTTCAGTTGTCTGCAGCCACGGAAGTATAGCACTTATGAAATCCAGGTATTTTCCTATTAAAATCTTTGAAGAAAGTAGTAAGAAGTTCAGTATCACATCATAGTAGTATCTAGACTCCATTTCAGTAAAAGTTTGAGTCAAGTCTGGGGAAAAAAAACCAACCAAAACCAACATTCTAAGATATGAAAAGTTTCAAGTCAGCTGTCAGATATCCAGATTATGAGGGCTAGTGGTTTAAGTTCCCCTGTCTTTGCTCTGAAGGAAGCCTGTCAAAACTTAAGAAATAAACCTTCCCCCAAAACCAGCAACCCCACTCTCCCTCCCTCCACCCTCCAGCCCTAGCAGAAACCTTCCCCACCAGTGCAAGAAAAAGGAAGCAGAAACAAAACCGAACAGACATTCCAGAGTGATCAACATTTTAGATCTAACATTAGCTGAGAGGGAAGGGAAGGCAGAGAAAAACAAAAAGGGAACTGAAGAACAGAAACCACAAGTATGACAATGTATTATATCAAATACTGACTTGCAAATTAGCATATACATACTTACTCTTTCAAGCTTCTTAAAGCCAGTAACTTTTTTTTAAATTAAAATATTGTTTACAGATAACCTACTGAGTCTCTGCATGGCCAAATACATTTTTGAATGTTCTAATTCCCAAACAAATTCTGTGGGTTACCCTGAAAACTTGCAGTTCAGTGACTTACTTTGAAATAGTCGATTGTAAAGTAGCAATAAATTGCCAGTAGTCACCGAGTTCCTCAGCATACAGCAAACAAATAAAATATTCAGTGTGTTATCACTGAGAGTTTTTAAGGTAGCTATAATGTTGATCCTGCCTCTAGTATCAGAAATTCAGCTCACTAATTGCCTCATACACTCGATTTACTGAGATGCTAAGAGTACTGATCAACAAATCTTAATGGTTTTGGATGTTCATTTAATACTTTTCAGATAGAGTAAAGCATCATACCAGAATACCAACAGATATAATACCTTTTTCTCTCCAATTATGGAGTTTCAAAGAAGAGACAAAAAAGAACTCTGGAAGTATTGGGATTTTCTTCCATTTGTATTTTTCTTTCTCCAATCCAAATACAGATTTGTGTGCTATTACTAGATTCCAGCTTTTTTCAAGAATGCACACTGATAGCTCGTATTTATAGAATAATTCTTGGTATCTCATTCATTACAAGCGTCTCAGAATGAGGTACAAAAATACCATAATTTGGGCCAAAATATCTTAATATCAAAGCTTTCATTGTCTGCTATAAGGCATAAGTCATTCACAAAAAACTTTACATTTGCAGGACTGAAGCTTCAGATGTATACAGTTACAGAAATAAATTAATCATGTTTATTTTAAGCACAGTTCATAATAAAGCTATTATCAACTATTATCAGCTTAATAATAAATTCTGAAAGAAGTTTAAGTTCTCTGTAACACAGCCTGCACTTGCCATTATAATTTTTACTAGTTTTTGATCCTTGAAAACTTATGAGATTAAATAGCAGGGACTAATATTTTGTGTCAATTTTTTGTGTCTTTCCATCAAAGATCTAAGAGATTTGCAGACAACATATTAAGCAAAACACTGAGAAAACACTGCTATCCCCATCTCCTTACAACAGAGCGAAAAAACAAAGCATGAATTGACTGGTTTTATGTTCTATACCATCATATTTCAGTTTAAAACCTAAAGAGCTGCTGTCATTTAAGTCCCATGTTTGTTTCTTTGTATACGATTTCCAACTTCCCCCCACATGGTTCAATTACATTTCTCTTTATAAAAAGTTTTATAAAAAAATTCTTATTAAAAGCAATCCTGATACTTAATTTAAATACAATATAATCATAAATTTAGTTTGAGACTTTAACCTGCTTGAAAACTTAAAGGAAGGTTAAAGGGATTCAGTTTTAATTAAACATATCTGTAGCAACCTGAATCTAAATCTTAGGGTTTTGCAACCCAATTTCTCATCAGAATATTATTAAAGCTCATCTGAATTGAATGACAATTTTCCATTCCTCTAGGCTTTCTGAGTACATTATCTTCCCCTGTGGGAATGAATACTTTCCTGTGACTGATGAATATGATATATAGGACAAACACAGTTTTTCCACATTAAAATGAATTTCTTTTTAGTCTTTTGACTTCTTACTGCCACATTTCATTAGCATCTAGATACAACTACTCTAAGATATTAGTCCTAAATTTCTGCTTCATATGATATATTACATGAAATATTTTAAATTAATTAGAGTTTAGAAAACCATTCCAGTTTTTAGCTACTATATTCTGGTATATATGCACTTCCCCCCCCTAGTCTGCCAAGCCAATTTACAAGGTATATCTTCTTTTCAAAATATTAGACATTAATTTCATTAAAAAGTCTGTTTTTAAAATGGCCATCTGTTACAATACATACTTAAAACAAACACATTCTAGTCTCCAACTGTGTTGAGTAATTTAACTTAAAGACTATTATACCCATCACACCACATAAAAACCTTGAGCAATGGGTGGGGTTGCAGCGAGTAGAGGAGGGGTAAGGAGGAATTTTCTGTGTGTTTGTACATATAAAGTTGAGCTATTAAAATAACCTCATCTCGTTGTCTTGCAGTCAGTATTGATAGCTGAAATCACTATTATCTAGCAGTAGATGAACTATACTCATGATTCATTATTCAGTTTTGAATCAGAGGACATACGTGATTCCCATATTAAAATTCAAGTACTACACTAACCTATTTTATCAATGTCTATTTCAATGAAAAGACAAAGAGTATTTCAAGGAAAGCTACTCTATCATTCACTAGGTTAACCACATCAAACAGGATCATGGCTGAAAACAGCATTGCACTAACTTTTCTGTTTGTCTTCTGCATCAAAACCAAAATATTTTTATAAAAATAATCATTGTCTGTAGACTCAAATTATCACAGTGAATAGTGGACACAGACCCTCCCATTGAGTTCTTAAAGAAAAAGAGAAAATAGAAATTTCTGACAATTAAAATAGATGTATTTTATGACTGTGTTTGGAAACTGAAGCACAACGTGAGTATTTAAACTCTTTTGCTTATTCTATTTATTAGTGTATTGATCTTAGGACTATTGAAAAAAACAGTACTAAACCAGATAGCGATGAAGCACTGAAAGAAATCTTAGCAATGGATCTGAAAAACACTGCCAGGGTAGTCCATTTATTTCTGCGCACATTTTTACAGAAGCTTAACCACAGTACTTTAGAAAACACCACCAGATACTACTATGGCATATGTAATGAGTCTTATCATTTTGAAGTTATACAAGGACATACAATTTAAAGTTCATGACTTCTTTCCTCAAATACAGAGTTTGTCCTTTCAATAGTTTCCTCAAACAGGGCTAAGGAAGAAAGAAAACTCAACATTTAACACTTTGTTTAAGCAGAAGTAGTTAACTGCCTCAAATTGGCAATTCATATACTTTTTGGTAATATAAATACACACACTGAACATTCACCAGATCAGTATTTCCACAAAACAAAAGTTGGATAAATAACACTGCATACTTCTGAAATGCAGTTAAATGAACAAAATCATTTCACAGATAAAGTCCCAGTTCACTAAGAGCCAGCAATGAAATTCCTAGTACCTTGATAGACTAACACCTAATCCTGAAGAAGGGATAGAGTAGAGAGGTGAAAGGGAAAAAAAGAACAAAACTCCTCAACCCCCCCCCAAAAAAGGAGAGAGTAGAATTAGTATTGCAGGATTTAAGAGCAAAAATGCATGTCACTTCCATTTAAGAATTTGCAGAACATGATTTGAGTGTAGCTAGCATTCTGAATAAGGAGCAAATTTATAATTTTGTCTCAAGTTCAAAAGTGAATCATCTTGCTGGTTCTCAGAATAAGCAATGCAATTCCTCCATGTAATCCTGCCACCATCCTGTTCTGCTAACATCCTTCCTTCTCCTCCCCTCCAGAGCACCACCTACTCTTTCACAAGTAGGTTAGTTTGATTTTAGGTTACCATTTTCCAGCAGGACTTTTGTCTACACTCTCATGATGAGTGGGAATTCCAAAGGGCCTTGGTCCTTGGGCAACACTGTTGTTAGATCAGTAAAAGAAGATAAAGCAAATTATTCTACTGTTTTTCTTCTTCTCTGCATACAGTTTTATAGAAGCTTAACTGTAGAGCTTCAGGAAGAGCCTCAGGTGGTTTAGACACAACCTAAAGTTACAGTGTGATCAGACTAGAACCTTTACATCACCTTATGGGTATTTAAAAAAAAAAAAAAGATATGCCTAATACTGACCATACAATAGAAACACGTACATTCTTAGGCTACTGCAATGTAGAGTAAAATATTATTAGATTAAGCCATGACACACATTTTTACTGTCACAATTTCATCATTGCTACAAAATTGTCTTTAAGTGAAGAGGATACTCATCTAAAACATAGTGCAGGAGAAAATATATTCCTAAAAATACTTACTGAAGTCACCTGCGAGAAACACTGCTTCTGCTCCCGGTGCCCACTCTTTGCAATATATTCCGCCATCGACAAATTGGTTAACGCCAAAGGTTTTGTAACTTTTTGAAAATTTATCAAGGCCTCCTTCATTTTCCTCAATGTTCTTCAAGCGGTTATAAAACAGAGAATACCTTTCAATGAAAATAGATAAGATTTTTTTAGAAAGTTTAGTAAGTGCCTTTCTTACATTAACAAGTGTAAGAACATTAAAAAAACATTGAGACACACTGTCACACTACATCCTAAAACTATAATATCAGATTCACTGTCCTCTACAGAAATAGAAAAAACATCAAATACAACCATACAATTTTTCCATGGTTGTTACACAGTGCAAAGTTGCAATCTTCACGTTTGTCTATTTTCTCTGCTTTATGGGAACAGTTTGCACTTTTAAAGTCTAAGACTACAACTCCTGATTAGCAGTCAAGAAATCATAGTATAACTACACAACAGGAAAACTTCACACTCTGAACAGCATAGCACTTTTTCCTCCATCTTATTAATATCAGCCACAGGCCTCCTAGGGAGAATTGTATAGGCCTGCTACATCTCCCACAGCCAGTTTTAATAGACAGACAATCTCAGGACACTGAGAAGTTTGCAGTACAGCATATAAGTATGGAGAAACTAGTCTGGCACTTGCAGAAAGCAGCTCCTTAGGCAACCTCTTTACAGAGACCATCAGCAAGACTTTGCAGTCCCCTGACACTTCAATGATTTGGAAAACAAAGTTACCACTTCATGGAAGTAATTATTTGGACCATACCCTACTTATACCAGTAGGGCTTGAAATGCCCTAAACCTCTAATGTAAGAATTTGCTAGTAACAGCTTGGAGGTTTTCAACACGTTTTCTCAAAGAAGCTCCCGACAATTCAAGAAACACATATCAGGTATACAATATAAACAAGAGGGTCAACTTTAACTCCTAAAATGTGAGCTATTATGTGAAGAAGCACAGCTAAAAGCTTCAGTTAAGCATTTAATTAATGCTACCTGTATGGGTTTTTTGTTTGTTTTAAATAAGAAATCCCCAATGTAAATTAGAAATGTGTTCATGTTCTCCATAAATGGAAAAGTCTTCTGAAATGTATAAAAACTAATAACAATCCCAGCAAGAACATCTTGTCTGCCTTCATTACACTTACTGTATTTTGAAAAAGGAAATAGAAACAGTAAAGCAGCAAAACAGCACTATGGGATGACACCTTATTGGTTTAAAAGGAAAAAAAAAAAAAGAGGTAGCCTGTTTGCAGTGTCAGGACTTAGACCCCGCTCTGTGATTTGTTTTAAAGTTTTGTTTTAGAATTAGCCCTTCATTAGTTCAAAGTAGAGGATTAAAATGTCTATTTACTGGTTAAGGTAAGATAACATTACTTGTATTAATTTAGAGTACTACGACTGCTTTCAAGGTTCATCTCCCAGCAAGTTTTTATTAAGACTGATGCTTACTTTTAAAGACAGCAAGATTCCAAAATGTCTCAGGATACACTATAGCAAATACACTTAAAACTTTTGCCCATCCACCTGCACCATTCCTTTAAAATTTGCTCACGGGTATAATCCTCAGAAGTGCATTACTAACTACTACTGCTCTGATAATCAATTTCATTTATAGTTCTTGAGGAAGAATATTTTGTCAGATTTCCAAGTATAAGTTTATTACATATATACACAAACCCAGTTGACTGACTGCAGTTTTAACCAACTGCAATCACAAAGATTTATATAAATAAAGTTTAAATACAGAAACATAGAGCAAGTCACAAACAGCCTCAAAAGTTCAACATATGACATTTGGTAAAGTCAAAATTACTCCATTATTGAACAATTCTCCTTGGGAAAAAAAGTCTTTTGATTTGTATAACTCTAAATTTTAAGCCTTCCTTTAAAATATATTGGTTCTATTATACAAGAAGGTAGTGCTATCTGCAAATTCCTATTTCTCAGCCATACCTAAGCTGTTTCAAAATTGCTGCCTGTCGCATGAATTTATTTTTAACTAGTTCCACTGCTGCTGAAGCAAGAACCCTTCTGTATATGCTATAGGTAGCTGTTGTAACTCCAGAAAAGATCTAACTGAAGCAATGAGTTTGACACACTTAAAATAGAAAAGGTATTCTGGAATAGGCTATCTACTTAAAATTAATCTTTTTCTCCCCATTCTTGGTACAAATACATATTCACAGCTTTAAGAACACCGTTGGCTGAATGGGGTTTTTCCCACATTCACGAAGAAGTGGAAGAAGTGGTAAGCTTCATCTTCAAACAAAAGTCAGTCATACAAATCTTTGAAAGCTGGAGAAGAAGGAAGTGATACATTTATTAACAGAGAAGAACAGCAGGTCACAGGACTGAAATCTCTGCAGAAAAGAAAAAGGCTATGATATACTTCATATAACCTGGAGGCACGCGCATGCTGATGGCCTACTGCTCTTCCTCTATAAGTCCTCCCTGGCAAAAAAGAATCAAGCCCATTCATCTCATCCCAAAGAAATAAGCATCAAACAAATTCAGGATTTGAGAGTGGCTTTATGGGGTTGGAGGGATGACAATGGACTTTCAGAAAGCAATTATGTGATTTATATCTTTGGGAAATATCACTGACAGTAATACACACGTTGTAAGCTCTGGATTCTTGTTACAGAAGCACTGAGAGTACATCCACTGTTTCAATTTTTGTCTTTCAGTAAATTCAAAGTTTAAGCAAAGACACCATGACACTTAATATGAGAAATGATGGTGAGTATTACTGAAAAAAAAAGATTACTGTTTTTGCTCACTTTGCAATAGTAGTGAGCAAGATTACATGCTCAATAAAAATCATTTATTTTGGAGGATGGGGGATCAAGGAAGGGAGCAGATTTGAAAAGTTGTTTATCAGAGATGTAAAACACTATTACAATAATAGCTTTTTATATAGGACAGATTTTGAACAAGTAATACAGCATCATGTACACTGAGTAACAATGCTCCTTCAATTTATACACAAGCACACTGCTTGTCATAGAGCAAATTAATTCAGGTATTACTGTTGCATCATCATTGCAGAAATCATGATTTTTGAAACTAGTACTCTCCATAATTGTTTTTAATTTATTATCTAGAAAGCATTCAGATTTAATTTTTTTTAACCACCCCCTGGAATTATCAAATATAGATTTGTAGTTTGCTCAAAATTCACAAAAAACCCACCAGCTTCTGAAATGGATCAATTGTGCTGTGAACTATTCTAAAAACTCCTCTCAGGAAATGAAACACATCTGGACACAGAACAAGGTTACTTGTCATAGAAGGTCTTGTAAAACAGCAGAAGCATAGCTCTGTATCCTGTTGCTGCTTTAAAGGAAAGAAGATTGAGTTAAGCGCATGCTCATGATCCAGATTTAGGAAACTTAAGGTTTTGCTTTTACATAAGTTTTGGCTTTCATTTCTACATTACTGAAGCTTGTTAAACATTTTTTTTATCTTCCAAACTGAAACCCTAGGATTACACAGAAAACGACAGGAAAAAAATTTTTGTTCACCAATTCCAAAGATTTATATTGTTGACTAATAGCATACCAATGTTTAAAGAGGAAAGACAGACATGAGATTGTTAAGACAGCATTCATGATCCCCTCTTAACACTGAAAGTTATGTCATGTTCAGTTATGCATATATAATCACATGACATATATAGTCAGACAGGCTCTGGACACATGGGACACATTTCAAAGGTGAGACAATCTTGTAAAATTCTGGAGATGTGAACAGAGTCAACAACAGCGTCCAGAGCAACAAGTCAGGACAAAAGGCTGACTTCTGCCTTCATACTTTTCAAGTCTTCACAGCTTAATGAGCAACTGCAAAGTCATAAGATTTTTCTACCTACTTCCCTGCATTAAAGTGGACACTGAAGAAGATTACAAGGTAAAAACTGTACTCAGGTATGCCTTGAAAAGTACAACCATTACCTTTGGGGAAAAAAAACCTAAATAGAGCAACAACAGGATCCACAGAACTTCAGGTACAGAGGGTTTGAAGTAACTGGAAAAAGTTGTACATTAAGTTGCTCACTATGGCCAGGTACAACACCACACATTGACAAGTGCAGAAGGGGGCTGCTTTTGGTGTATTCCTTGCTCCTGGAGTTAAAAGCAAGCTTTTTAATTCAAGTTCCATATCCATTCATGTCACCTCTGCTAACAGACCAATGGGGTTTAAAACTAAAATACCAAAACTAGGTGTTTTCATCAGACTTACTGGAAAGAAAAGACTTCACAGTCTTAGCATTTCCCCAAGCACACATACACCCAGCTTGGAACAAGACATTTGGTAACAGAATAGCTCTTCTACAGCAGCTCCGCCCAACCTTCACTATTTCACTGTGAAACACTGGTAATCGTAAACATCATTTGAAACAGGGTCACAACAGTCTTTTCCTACTGTTACATTCATAATTTGTAACACAGCATTGCTTTAAATCCCATGCTTTATATGCAGCTTTGTTTAAAGCCCTACAATGGAAGTGTAGGAATTGGCTGACTTTCTGTAAAAGCAGGATTAAAACATCAAACATGAATTAGTATAATGGCTATCCAGAAAGCAAGTATCTTCCCAGTAAAATAACCTTCATAGTGAAGGAGTAAAGACAATATTAACTCAGAAGCCACTTCAACAGTTTACATTTCAGGTGAGCTCTTATTCCTCACACTTCTATCACTAAAACATCCTCAAATATTTTGTCTTATGGATACCTAGAGATCTAAAACTTGTACAGTAGAAGTATACAGTTATCAGAGAAAAAGATAGCCTGAATCTTTCAATTCGTTGCAAAGCTATACAGTTCTTATCCAAAAAAATAATGTTCTATTTATTTGGTAACCATGGTATACAAAACCCTCTTGATGCTACAGTTCCTATCACCACTGACTTCTTTCAGCTATTGATGCCATTAAAAGTCTCAGGCACATATTAAAATTAGTAGCTTCAATATGGAACACAAGAATAAAAAAGTTAGGCCTCCCCTTCCATCCCAAAGTCAACTGCCTTAGTGAAATAAGACTTTTGGCAGACTATTGAAGTAGTCTGATGGTAAGCCCTAATACTGAATTAGGGCTCCACATAAAGCCTTCAAGTCTTTATTCTTCCAAGCAACCAGAGATACTAATTCCTTCCTGGCCACCCTATAAAATGACAAAAAGGTACTCAAATATTTTAAACTTTTAGATTTAATCAGACAAGCTTCAGTTTCTTAGGCATCACAGTAGTCTAAACAAACTACCATAACCAAAAAGGCCTTAGCAGCATACAAGATACACTCATTTAACCTTTCTGGTGCTGAACTCCAAGATGGCTGCAAAGCTTCAAGACATTTTATGTCCATTCTCATACCTTTTTATGAAGCTGTAGTTATCGCAGTTTATAGAACAGTCAATCAGCTTAATTTAAGACCTGTAGTGTCAACACTGAAAGTAATCATTTTATTCCCTCTTCTGCTTATGATGCTCATTTTAATAGCCATTCATCTTTTAGATTCTTTTTGTCCACACCAGCTTTTGTGTCAATTTATTTCTACAACATTGGCCCCTTATTGATGCTAATTTATTCAAAACATGAAAGCAAATAGGAAAGACTGATAATGGTATCTGGCATCCATATGGAAAGCCCAAGTCTGCAGATATGAAAGGGAAAAGGATATGAAAAAAAATGCCCAGTAAGGTACTATCTGTAGCCAAATCCTCCCATGTTTCCAATAAATACAAACATTTACAGTAATGTCAGTGTTAAATATAAAGCTACAGTCCAAAAGGAAAGAAAAAAAAACCTCTCAGCTACTTAAGTCTGTTACATTTCTTCACATTTCTTCTAATGTAGGTGTTCGAAAAAAACTAAAATATCAAAAGCAGAAAGGGAAAAATGGCTTGTTTTCTCCCCT
This sequence comes from Harpia harpyja, assembly GCF_026419915.1. Lineage (NCBI taxonomy): Eukaryota > Metazoa > Chordata > Aves > Accipitriformes > Accipitridae > Harpia > Harpia harpyja. The sequence goes on from NC_068947.1 coordinate 33,471,941, forward strand.
TCCTCCTCATTTAAACAATAAACCTTAACAAAAAAAATGGTTTAGATTTTGAGATACCACTTATCCTATTTATCGGCTTAATCCTGAAGCCTCTTAGGGGATGCTGCCTCTTATTTTCAACACACCATTCTTCCCTTCCACAGAAGCAGCTGTATCAGCATTACAGTAAAACAAGGAATAAGAAAGCAAAGGGGCCATCAAATCCTGTCCTCTACCATCAGTGACCATCAGACCATCATGAACAACCCTATTCATAAAGTTACTGAGGTTTCTGAACTCCATTTTCAAAAATCTCTTGGGTCCCCCTACACTTATTACTATGACTGGAAAACTGTTACAGTGCTTTGCTGAAATCATAGGATCTTCCTAACATCCCCACACAGCAGCTCTGTTCGAGGGCTAACATACCATCACCCTGTGCTCCAAAATTACACTGACATGAGATTCTCCTGCAGCTTTCCAGTCATAGTACTAAGGGGTAAAGAACAGGGCTCTGCTGACTTCTCTGAGTATTTTTAGTTTGGGAGTTTTGATTTTAAAGCATTCATACATCTTGTAAACAAAAATACAAACCATCACACCTCTGGAACAATATTGAGATTGCATGCTGTGCTCAGAGTTGTTGAATGAAGCTCACTGTGACAGTGCAGGAAGACTGGGGCCAGTGGTGGGGGAAAAAAAAAGGCAGTGTGAAACTCATGCACCTACTGATGTGGACAGACCATCAAAACATTCCCTGTTTTGATATAGACCCACTCTACCTTATGATCCCTGTGGACAATCAAAAGGGTTAAAAAACTATAACAAAAAACCCAAATCATCAGTGTAGATGCACCATGCTTTCACCAACATAACACCATTTACAGATTACTTCTCTATAGGATGAGGAATAAACTGTCACAATTTTTAAAGGTTTATTTTTCTACAATAATGTATTATTCATATAAAGCCACACTTAGAAATTTGGCAAATAAGGAATTGAAAGTCACCAGTTTTAGTTCTGACAGTCTACTGCAGGAACATGAGAAAGGATTAACAGCTGGTTTTGAATTATATATCAAGAGAGACTCAGGAGCTGCAGTTCTCCTGATATCACAGGCAGTCCATTCTTTAAAGAATTATGTCAAAAATCTTGCAATGCTGTCATCAACTAGCAATGATGGGTATCATCCAAGTGCCTACACTGAACATGTAAACAGCAACCACTTCTTTAAAATACCTTGATAGCTATGGAAGAAGAGGAACTGTTGGAATCTGAAGATGTGATGTTAACACTTGGGTAAACTTTTGTACTAAAGCAACTCTTACCACTACACATCTAGACAAAAAATGTTCATCTGCAGCAGTAAAATTTGCCCAGAAAACTATGTTATAAAAACAGACTCCCCTGTGGTCTGCCACAACCCTCAGGGTAACTAGTCAAATTCAACAAGCAACATGCTAGGGCATTTCATAGAGCCTGCCTATAAAATAGGCATTCCTGCCTCCAAATTTGATCCGATACATCTATACAGAGCCACAGGGTCCAGGCTCACTGGATCAGGGGCACTAGCTTTTTGATCTCCACACTGCAGTTCACTGTGTGCAACAGGTATCTTTAACCACCATTAGTAAATCACAGAAGTGGTAATTGCCACCTCATGAAGCACAGCTGTAAGGTCTCTGATAAAGACTGTGCTGTACTCCACTGAGTTCTCCTGGAAAGCCAGAGTAGAATTAATTTCTTCCAAGGTAGTCAAAGCAGAAACACATGGGAATATGAAACTGGACAATCCCGAAACAATCATCACTAACAATGCCCATTTCTATTCCTACTGTGACCCCTACCACTTCAAAGAAGAAAAAAGGAAATAAAAAGATGAAAATAGAAGTTGAAAATGTAGATGCAACACCTCTGAGTATTTTAAAATAAAGAGCATGGGACCGTTCACAAATTACCTTTTCTAATATTGCTGCTATCGCTTTGAAGATGCGGTTACAAACACTTTCACCAATACCCAAGCCAGTGCAAAGTCCCTGCTCAGATTAGCAAGTCCCCAATTCTCATCTTCTCCTTTACTCAGTATTTAGTTATTCCCTCAAACTATCCTCATTCAGCTGCTTAAGGGGATGGATTGAAGGAAGATAGGAGTAGGATGGATCAAGTTCTTCCTAAAGCAAATTTCTGCAGTCCAGCAAATCAAACGCGTCAGACCACACTGAACTAGAATTATGCGGCAGAAGCAAATTCCTGATAGCAGTTGCTTCTTCAACTTCATTCGCCACTAGTGAATCAAAACAGAAGCCTTGGCTTTTATTTCATTCTTTTCTCCACCTCTCTTTTCTCGGTTTTCATTTGCCTGTTCAGAGTATTACACAAAATAATCACACTTAAGGAAAATAGTAAGTAAAGGCACAGTTATTCTCAGGTAGGTACGATTACTTCAGTACAGGAGATTTACTGTATTTTAAATTATATCAACTTTATAGTTTTAGATGATTAACTTGCACTTTCTGAATAGAGAAGTCCTGTCCCATTCAGGTAATCTTTTTAATATACATTTAAATAGATTAAGCAACACCTGAACACATGTAACCTTTAAAGTGTTAGAAAAATTCTGAGACAGACACTCTAGAAGTACAGGACAGTGATGGCTGATGTTTACACAGATCCAAAAAGACAATAATTTAATTCTGCTTTTCTGCAAGTTAAAAGTAAAGATAAGATCATTATTTCAGAAACATGTCACAAGAAGTCTGTACATGGCTAAATCTGAGCTTCCCAGAGATTCTAGTTGCTCTATTAAACTTATTCACTACACAAGTACTTTGCCCCTCTCCCAGGTCAGGGTAATTTAACACACATTTTCAGCTGAAGACTAAGGACTCTGCAGGTTGTCCAATGATATTAACTTCCTTTCAGATGTAATAAAATTAACTGTTATCCAAATAATTTGGGGATACAGTTATTCCAATAAGGAACTTGCACAGTTAAACCATTTCTGTTACAATTCCTACCAAAGAAGTGCTTTATTACTAGTTACTAAAAAGACCACCCAGCAGAGAACTCTCTTAAGAGTGAGCAAGAAAGGCAAAAATTTCAAAAGCAACTTTTCCAATTTTTCTCTACTCTGCAGGTAATTAATGCCAACATGCAATTTTTCATTACTTCCTTTCCAACAGACAGGACAGCTCTACTCTGCACATTTCTGGTCTCGCCAGGAGATTTCTTCAAAATTTACCCAAATTAACAGAGGGCAAGAGATTCAGTAGTGTCTGCTATTGCTGAAGCCCATGAACATAGTGGCTTTTCAATAGCTACATCCAAAAAGCTCCTTCAAGTAAATGCATTAATCTGAGTGTCCTTAGAACTTCTTTTCAACTAGAATAACTCTGTAATATTGGAAGCTACACTGGAAGTGGAAGAAGTTTTAAAAAAGAAATGCAATAGCACCCACACACACCTTCCTTCAGTAGTTACTTATAATTTCTGGGCACTTTCCATGGTGAGCAAACAGATGAAAACTTCCAACTCTCTTTGGATGTTCCATGATTTCAGTATGGAGAGGTAACGCAGCTTTGTCTCAAACTAAATACAATATCTTAAAAATCAAGAAATATTTACTTGGGGATAATCAATGAGTAATCACTTGCTCTGTTGAAAGTTATTCATATAAGTGACTGATTCAGCATCAACTTTTTTTTCAAAATAAAGTGCAGTGACACACAAGTCAAGCCCTAACAACAACACACAGTCTAGTACATAGGAGCATGACAAAACATGAAAACTGGCAGAAAACAAAGAGAAACGACAGTCTTTCTTGATGTGCTACCAGCAGTTACTATTTCTAACAGAGATGTAAAGACCTATAAGCTAGGAAGTCTAATAAAGATAAATACCTTTCAGTAGTATTTTAGCAAGAAAATTATTTATTTGCTTATTTAAGTTCTGGCACTGTGCTTTCTGCACAATACATGGGACTAGAAGCAAGCCTCTTCCCTGCTTTAAACATTAGGATAACTTAGTGGCTTCACCAGCATTTGACAGCTGTAATGTTTTTGCCATCAGCTTCATAACAAACATACATAGTGATCAATTTGGAACCAAATGCAGGAGTGATTACAAGATGTATCAAATGCAAACTTAATGCAATTGTTTAGTAATAATTGCTCCACTGACTTATCTAAACCAATCCTACTTATAAGAACACCCTTCCCCACAATATCTAGAGGCTCTCTTACCCACATTCGCATATGTTTATTCATCTATCACCTCCTTCAGTTTATTAGAAACACATGGATGCACCTCACAGGGTAAGTGAAAAAAATTACTAGTGTTTAGAACAAGCAAGAGGCAACTTCTTTCCATCAGAAGCCTAGCAAACTACTTAAAGACATCAATTTAAGCAAGAGAGGAGAAGAAAGAGCAGTGTATACCCAAGTATTAACACTTGCTACAAGAAAGCTGTTTTATCTTCTACCCTCTATTGAGATAAAAGGTATATAGTTACTTTTTTTTTTTTTAAACTAAAAGACACCCCCAAAAAACCTTATGATACTAAGCTGTGTCACAACTTCCCACAAGCACAGCTACATATTCTGTATCTGCCAAAGCGCTCAAGACAGCTTCCCTATCATGAGGGAAAAATCTAAATCAAACAGCAATTACAAAATAATGGGAGTTCCATGTTTTTCTTTGTATATAAGGAAACAAATTTACCAGTAGCATACTTCATTTATTTTGTTTTACACATCTGAACATTTATCAGATAAACACTTTAGCTATGAGTTTTCTCCATTTTATAGTCAGTCTCACTATTCTGCTAAGTAGTCTTAACTATGCATGAATTGTATACTAAAATCCCTCTTTTAGCTACAATAATTTGCTTCTCTGTTGTGGCAATATCCAAAGTTGACAGAGTTTTTTGAATTAACATGACTACAGAGAAACTCTATCATATTTGAGCAGAAAGCTACAGAAGCGTAGAGAGACAGACTTCTTTCACAAAATCAGTAGACTAAGACTGTTAGCTCATGTTTCATATTACACAAGAGAAAATAAACTGAAAGGTCAGTTGAACAGTTACAGCATTGCCCTTTTCCAAGGTAATCAGCAGAGCATGTAGCAAAGACGTGAACACAAGCGTGACTGGAAAGACAGTAGCTGATAAAGAGGCTTTTGCTGCCAAAGTATGTGGGACAAAATACCGCTCTCTAAATGCCCGTTGAGGAGTGTGGCATACTGCAGGCCTTACTTCAGTAACTCTGATTTATTACTTTAATTTGAAATTGTGTTCTTGTTAAACATTCAGGTTTTCATATTGCCAAAACACACTAGAATATGTAATACTGAACATTAATCACATTCTCAGGTAAGCTACGGGAACAATATTATTACTTTGTAATAGGGACACAATACAGTCAAAAATTCATCTGGTTTACTAATGTATTTTTGCTTTAAGTACACAAATTCTACTTGTTATTCAGTACTATTTAACTGGAAACTGTACGGTAAATTTTCACCCCATATTGAAAGCATGTATTTATTAGTGGAGCCTTCCAAAACAGTTTCTACTCATCATATTAACACATGCTTAAAAACACCTTAATTTGGAAACAACTCACTCAAATGTTTTATTTATCAGAATTATTTTTAATGAAGCATATCAATTCCCATTTGATTCCACTGCTAACTATTTCTAACAGACTATCCTCATATTAATAGATATCAAGGTCTAGTTAAGGGAAAGAGTCAGTGACTCCCACAGCGCTAATACAAAGTTGGAATCAAACACAAACTAAAAGCAGTTGCTACACAAGAGGCTTCAGGGGAAAAAACTACAGACCTTCTTAAGAACAATTTAACATGCCTTTTGGTGGGCAAATGTTATTACCTCTTGAAGGTCTTCAGTAACCTGAAAGCGTCAGTCCGTACCACTTCTAAAGCAATTATTTGTGTGGTAAGAACCAGCCCACACACCTCCTATGGGTTGTAAAAGCTCTGCACATAGTGACAAGATAGTCTGGACTTCAGTAACTATTTAATTTCATTTTAGTTGTTTAAATAAAGCTATTTTGAATGTTGTGGGGGTTTGGGGTTTTTTATTAGCTTGCCACAGCAGTAAACATAAGCAGCCATCTGTTTCTTTTCAAATTTGGATTTCAAGTCTGCTGCATCAGTTTGGCTTCCACATTCTTAGTAACGCTGCAAGTAACATTAACTGGCATAAATGAAGCTCAACACAATGCTAAGAAAGACTTATCTTTCTAAATAAACACCCAAGAAGTTAAGAATCAAACATTTTAGTTGTCTACCAAACAGGAAAAAGCTTTTAAGTCAGAAGTCACTTCTGATTATTTCAAATAAAACACCAGATATTCCTCACTACCTTAGCCACTCAACCCACTTTAGTGGGCACATTATGTATTAAGAATTGTTATTTGAATTTCCTACAGAAAACTATGCAGCTGCTCTAGCTGCAATTAACTTCATTGTTAATTTCCATAAGTTTACTTTACTTGCTTTTAAAATATGTTCCAGAAATTAAAAACAAAGTCTTGATTTAATGATCAGATCAATGGCTTGTATATTCAAGCAGTTCACTATCTGAAAGTTGTGTTAGAAAGTTAAATAAAAACCTTCTCATTCCCTGACAACCATCAAACAAACAAAAATCCCCCTTACTGCAGGGTTGTTTCCTTGTCAAACTTTAAACAGATTTAAATGGATAGCCAACTTAAGAGGCTGTCAAAAAGATGGCTTGAGGAAAGGTACCCACAGCAACACCCAGCTTCTTTACTACCACAAACCTTGCTCCCTGTAACAGTTATCTGCTCATCTAGCATGACCAAAAACCTACAGTATTCCACCTAATTAAATAACTCTTTAAATCCTATTAGTTTAGCCTCAATTTTAGGATGTGCATGTATTCATACACCAGCTAAAGAAAAGGTGTTTTGTTTTCCCTCTCATGCGCACAAATATACTCCCTCCCAATCTAGGTTTCTTCCTGGCCTTTAAGTATTAGTCACCCACTTTTAGATTACCTTTCTGTATTTTATTGTGAAAAAAACTTCACAGTACTCCAGGAAAGAAAAGCATGTGTGAGATTTTTTTACATATAAAGAACAGATAGAAAAACAAGTATTAAACACAGGATGAGAAGGAAGGTATACTTTTGCTCTGGTTGCTAACCACTGTGCCAGTTTTGATCAGTCCTCACTGGTTTGATCAAGGAGCATTTTCTATTTAGACTCAGTAGCTGTATGGAGCTATTTATATAGACCATGCATTTAACTCACCAAGCAAGCCTGGTCTGCTAGCTGGGTTCCCTGTAACACTGATGAAGAAAAGTAGCCCTTCTAGAAGACAATTTTAAGGAAGAAAGCCTTACCTCCAGTGACTGGAAATGAAAATAAGATCTGGAGAGATTTGGGGGTAGGAGGAACACCACCGAGCTACTTTACCTTCTACATTATCACACCAGCTTCAGGCACCTTAGCAGAAGCACCACATTGGCTTCACAGCACAAGTTTGTCTAAATTTAATTCTTAACTGTTTTCACTGAAGACAGGCCCAAAAAGGAAAGCCAAGCACTCTTAAACATTTATACAGTCCACAATACAAAGAGTTTATAATTTAGTATCAACATACTAGAAGTATAATTAGAACTTGTGTACTTAAGAAGCATGTGTAACTAGTCCCAGGCAACCAAAGTCTATTCCCACAGAAAATGAGCAAGCAAGAAGCATGTGTTATTGTTGACTGCTGCTGTGAATAGTTGTATACAACAGCTTACTTCATTCAATTGAGCATTTCAAGGTGCAGTCTAAAAGCTGCTTTTTCCAGACTTCAGTAAGAATGAGTACAAAGATAAGAAACACTAGTCGTTAACCAATTTGCACCATCATCTAAAAAAGAGAACTACAAACATCAAATTCTCAAAGTTATTATACTGAATATTCAAGCCTCTTTAGAAAAGAGTTCAGATTTTACATAGTCCGGCTATTCTTCTGAAACATTAAGCTACTGTATCTCCTTGACACAATCTTTAATCTTACTAAAACTACATGAATTGCTGCATGCCAAAAATTTAAGCACTGAACTGCAGAAAGAGCACTCAGCAGTTGTTGGATTCATCCCAACCACATACCCGCTTTCACATGATTTAAGCCCATAAATACACATGACATAGCTTCCAAGACACCTGCCTTCTGATGAGATTGTAGCTGTATTTGATGTTAGCAGGGACAGCCTGATAGTCATAGAAGTCACTGTTACTTTGTAGCCTCTTGTCTATAACGCAACTTGTCTGTCAACATTAGGAAGCTTATGATTCAAATTTTTATTTGATATGGCTAAAGAAAATTGTAAACAAAAGAGAGGGGAGAGTATTAACTAATACTGCATTACTATGCAAGACTTAAGTCACCTACCATAAATTACTCAAGACTTAGCAAGACCGTGAAGTTTACACTAGAATTTTAAGTATCTGAAGTGATGAGGTAACTTGGGACACACAGAAAGCCACTTGCAACAACACAGGGGGTTGGGGAGAAGGAGGAAGCAAAAACCCACAAGTTTAGAAAGCCTGGTATTGCCAGGGTTAGTCATCCTGATATGCTGCACACCCAAGTGCAACCATAGTCTTACTCTTAGAAAGTACTACAGAGAAAGCTTCAGATATCATGGAATATTAATATTTGTCTAATACTAGGAGTTAAGAAATGCAAGATGAACAAGCTATCTACTGGGTGGAGAAAACCCTCTGTTTTTACAATTTGAGATTCATCTTGTCTGCTTAAGACTCTATATGCACCTTCTAAAACAGCTACTACAGTCAGAGAAGTGTTTCATATCAAATTTTGACATAAGCTTTATTTACACAGAACCTTTTGTGTAGAAAATTGATATTACTAAGCATTCACTTATTTCAGATGGATAAACTTAAACAGCAAAAAGGTTGAGCAATATAGTAATGGACTATATATTGCATAGGATTTCCCTTTTTAGTAATTTTTCACCCTCACTGTGACATGCCTATGAATGTTTAGTATGTTTTTTTCTCTTTATAGAGGAATTTAGGCAATTTACACTGGCTGACCTGCTTGAAAAGTTGCATTTTAAAGTACCTGTCTATATTTAAATTACAAAATAGAAAAAGCAGTGCACTATACTCTTAAATGAAAAAAGTATAAATATGTATATGATTATCTACAAATCTGGGTGTTTACATTAACTGTATACACATACAACATCCCTTCATTGTCCTCTCCCACCTGAAAGGCATACAACAGAACGTAAGAGTAATATCTCTTATTGGAACTAAGCCTAGAAAAACACTACTAGCTCCAATTCTCAGCCTGGAGAGCTGCCAAAGTAAAGTCTACGAACTGAAGCCAAGCAGGTTAGTCCCAAAGCTTCAGTCAGCACAGCCTCCTTATTTGAGGTCAACTTGATATGCACCAGCACAAGGGAATAACAAAGGAGAAAAACCATGAGCCAACAACTTTAAGTATTCATAATTTGTCAGGAAATTAACCTCTTCATTTATGAGCTATGCATCAAGAATAAAGCTGGTAAAGACTTCTGAGGCATAATGGAAGAAAAAAAGTTATGTACGCAAAGAATTAACACATATTTTTTCATCACAATGTATTCATTACATCAGAGTACCTTGGGTATTTATTATTCCATAAATAAATCTATAACCTGTAAACTGCATATAACCCCCCCAAAATTCCATACTTAAACCTTTTCTTCTTCTCCTGGAGAGCCTGAACTCATATTCAGCTCCTACAAGGCTACACATACATTAGCATCTATAAGCATAATCTCCTATTCTTTCCCTCCTAACACATACAATTCGCACACTGCCAGTTAGAAGACTTTTTCAATCGTCATCCGAATTGGTACAAGATGAAAGATTTTAGTGTAAAACATATGCAAAAATTGACAGAGGGGGTGCCAAAGATAGAAAAAAAATTCCCTTAGGACCAGAGCCCCGGAGAAGGCCCTTGACACCCAAGAGAACAAAATCCTGAACAATCCAGTCCCAATTCAACACTGACCTGGTTCTGAGCAGGAGGAGGCTGGGACACAGATAGTACTTTACACCTACTGAAACTAGCCAGTTCTGCTTAAGAAAAACAAAGAACATGGCAAGATATATAAACACAACAATGCAGATAATGACAGAAATACTACAAGCACTGCAAATGCCAAAGCTTTCTAATATATCTTAGATTACTGGCAATCACATACACCTCCCCTAAGCTTACATTAATTTTCTTTGTGTGTGTATCTTTGCACACAGATAAAGGAATTCCACAGTGCTAAACAGACAAAATATGGACAAAACAGCCCAGCAGCTACTTTGAAAAAAGTTTTGCTACTGTTAGGCAATTTTTCCTCAAATACCTTATTAGCATAAGTCTTTGCCATATAATTTAAAATCAATTAAAGTAGTTACTGACATGTGTCAGGTGAACTTTTACATCAGTATTACCTGTAAAATGTTACAATTATAGTAACCACATTCACAAGGAATTGATGTACCTAGTTATTTCTATTTTTCTTACATAGAAGTTACATAATTGCATAGCACACACTATACATATATGTGTGTATACACACACAAAATTTACTTATACATATATTCAGTATTGTTTCAAAGCATTTTGGAAATGTAAACCAATTTAATATTGACAAGAAATTCCAGAGTTTCCATCAACAAAGTAAAAGAGACTTTGGGTGAGGGATTATTGATGCAAGATCATATTCATACTTGGTATTATCCAATACTATAGATTTTTTTTCTTCTTCTTTCTTAACCATTTTAACCAAGTATTACTTGTGCAAATTTTGAGTCTTTCTTCCTGGATAACTAATTAGAACAAGAGACAATCCATATCCCTGAGTATTCTGCAACAGAGGGGGCCAAAGGAAAGGTAATGCTACCATGTCTCCTTTCTGAACTGGCTTTACAAAGGACACCAGTCTCCAGGATATAAAAAGTTAATCTTAAATTTTCAAGACAGCCACAATGTTCTTTGAGGCTTTTGAAGAGGTACCCATTACTATTTACGGCAGTTTTGTTTAACATCTCTGTCTTCCTTTGCAGGCCTCCCTTAAGATAAATCAGCATACCTCTACATCACCAGGGAGCGAACCAGACAGTTTGACTCACTGCAATGGGATGGCTAGAATTAGTTTAATGCCCACCCATTACACAGTCTCTTACACAACAAAAGGCTATAAGTATGCATCTCCCTCATTTCAAGATCTCTTGAAGGAAGCCTGGATTCTTACAGTCCATCATTCATTTAATCTAAGAAAAATTCTTAATTATTCTCACATATTTGAGCTGAGCGTTCAGCGCCTTTAAGAATGTGCACGCTAAAGGAATTATTATATTTCTTTTAAACGTTAAGCCACAGACCATCAGTAGGTACACTGTTTGACAAAGTTTACAGATAACTTTTGTTCAGAAAGCCCTGGTGTGCCATCCCAATGAGTTATGTTACACAAAACACTTGCATTTGGTTATGACAAAAAGCTTTCAGCAACAGACCAGATGGTTAAGAGGCTCTCATAGAAAGGGCCTTCTCGCTACCAGTTCTTTAGCACAGGTCAAACATGTAAACACAGGCCAGAACCATGGCCTCTTTCCCAAACCCAAAATATCACACAGCTAGTACAGTTAGAGTTTCATGTCCCACATGGAGTCACAAGAGCAAGAGAAACTCGTTCAAGGTTACCAGCACATAAGTTACAGGTGTTGTATCATGTAAGTGTGAGGAGGAGAACAATTAGCAAGTCTCAGGACTAAACTGAACATACGTTCTTCTTTCCCTTACATGCATTGTATATACAGCTGAATAAAACAAATTTTCAGCTTGCCAGATGACTTCAAGAGAAACTTAAGATTATCAATTATGCCTAATTAAATACAAACTTTCAGACTGCTTACTGAGAAAAATCCACAATAAAAACAAAATTTTGAAGCCACATCAGTACATGTAATGAACAATATGAACAAAAACTGATCTGAACAATATGAAAGAGCTCAAACCAGTAATTCATCCCTCTTTTGTAGCATTAAAGAGTTACTAGAACTGCATTGCACTTATGTAACACTTGAGGTTTGCGGGGCTCACATTTATACTCCAACACAGCTAATATGGATTTCAACTTCCATACGTTATATGACAAGTCCCCCTCCTGGGGCTGTCCAGAGGAAAGGTGGTCTTACTTGAGCACTATCCCACCTCAAGCCAACCACATTACTACCTTCCTGTAGGCAGCTTCTTATCCCAGAGTATGCAGCCTGCATTATACAGAAAGCAAGCAGTTCTCCCAGTTTCTGCTTATGCCCTCATAAAAAGCAAGCTGCAAAGGTAACTCTGATCTTGAGAACAACAAAAAAATACAGGAGCAGAAAGCTGAATGCTGAGAGCCAGTACACAAAGCACACTACCAGAGCATGCTGCTTCACAGACACACAAAGCTGACCTGAAGTTCTCCAACCTGACAGCTTTTACCAAGAGCCCAGATAGTTTATTTTCTTTTGAGGCATGTGGTAGGGAAAAGGAAAATGAAATCACACCCTTCTATTAAGACCCTTTAACAGCATACAGGACCTGATCAGCAGACTTGGCTTCCCCACCAGCCCTCCCATTCAGCTCCTCTGCAGCACAGGCTCCTGGCACTTCCCAGCTCTGGGGCGAGCACAAAGCAGCAGCCTACAGCCAGGACCTGCTCTTCGCCCACAACCTTCCCTTTTAGTAAGGCCTTCCCCCTTCCCCTCACCTCAGTTTGGAGCAAAGTCAGGCTTTGAACTCTCCAAGCAAGAGGGCTACTTTTCTCCACATAGTTCTCAAAACAAGCACAAGTGTCCATGATACAATTATGTGTCTAACATTTCAAATAGCTCACACATAGCCAAGATACAAAAAAAACCCATGAAAAATAATGAAATCCATTCTGTTAAAAGTTTAAGGTAGCATGAAGGCAAAAGCTGTTATTAACTTATTATTTACATATGTTTCAAAACAAATATTTTAGTAGAGGCAGATACCTATTAACACAAGTGGCACTGAACATGACAGCGACTTTTTACTAAAACAAACAGCACACAAAGCCTACGCTTTAAAACTACATCTTGCCTTGTTGCTGGTCAACTAGCTCTTTCTAGACCAAATTTCAACATCAGGCACCCTCTATATTTGCTTTAAGAATAAATTCTGAGCAACAAGTAGTTGTCAAAGTGGTTTTCCAGTTATTGTAGAGGGAAGAGACTGAAAGCAACAGAGACTACCCCAGCTTACATCAGTCAATAATTAAACTTCCTTCTTTGTTTCTTCTCCCAGAAGCCAAAATAAAACTAGAAGCAAGTGTAACTTGCATCTAGGACAGCTCACTCTGAAGTCCATTCAGTGAACTTCAAAGCTTGCTGACTGTAAGGATACAGAAAATCCTCACTGCTCAGACAATTCACAGAAAATCAGAGAGAAAAAATCAAATACAAAACCCCACTCCCCCAAAAAAGTCACACAAAACACATGCACACACACAGTGGCTCCTTATCAAATCCATGAATAGCATATGTTGGACAGAGTTCAATAGCAAATTCATCTCATCCTATTAACTCTGAAAACTGAAGAACACATGCTGCCATATTCAATGATCACTTGTAACTTTAGCTTGCATTTGTAATCTCCATTATTTGTGAGCTGCATGGTCCCGTGCCACCAGCTCCATACACACTGAAAACATCCTCTACTCCCTCACCCCTGACACCACTTATGAAAACTGTAAGTTTCATAAGTATGCAGCATGTTCTGATTAATGTATTTTAGTAACACTGAAATATTAAGAGTTATAACAATTATACACAATCACCAATTGGTATGATACATTTTGCTCCAGAAATACTTTTGTTCTGAAAGTTTACTTTAAGATGCAACCCACATGCACCACAGACATTACAGGTTACAGAAACAATGCAAAAAAAAATCAGGTCTAGATTACTACTAAGTATGTGGGTCTTTGATTAAAATTTCCATCTTTCTGAAAATCTTTCTTTGTAATTAATGCTCTGGAGCAAATTTCTTCCCAGTACCTTGTGAGCTAATCATGTGCTGCACTTCTTTGCAAAAGAAAGATTCATTATCAGCCTCAGAACCCCAAACTCCCCAAAGACTATGAAGTGCTGGCTTGCACACCCACAATATATACTATGGATTGCTCCCTGTGTAAAAGGTACACAACAAATGCTTACAAGGAAGATGAAAAATGGTTCTGGCAGGAGGAGAAAGCATGAATGAGGTAACTAATGTAAAGAGCAATTAGAAGATGCAATGCAGAATATCTGTCACGATCTGAAAACACACAAGATGTTAATATATTTTACCCTTTCATAATATTTAGTTAATTGAAGATTCTTTTGCAACAATCATGGGAGTTTTGTATTGTCAGAAATTTATCATGATATCATCTTGGTTTGGCTGGGTTTTTGTGAGGTATAAACATTTCCCATATGTGGTATTCAGTGGAGTACTAACATGATCATATCCAATATAAATTGCATCACTAACAGTGCAGAAACTATTCTTTCAAGATTTGAGAGTTACTTGTATTTCCAGGAATTTAACAAAAAGCAGTTATGTGATTCCACCTACTAATAAAAATTTCTCAGCGATATCTAGCCAGCATATCGGAACAGTAAGAATTAGTGAAGAGTCACACTGAAATATGCCATTATTCTACCTGAAGGCTGATAGTCATCTTACTCACATATACACAGTACAATGATGCCATTATTTAAGCTCCCCACATTTGACCAGCTCTCTCTCATCAGCTATCACAGCAGAGCACAAAGGAATGAGCCAGCAGAAGCAATACTCCACTACAAAAGTTATTGAGATTTTGTGTGATCTGCAATTACCATGTCACTGCCAATAACCATCATGAAAAGTAATACTACAGGTTGCAATTACAACCTGTTTGTTCCAGTCATCTTATAGCCACTCTAACTATCATTTAAAAAAGCCTACCCACAAACAACCACCACACCACACTCTTCTTCATAGCTGGAAAACAGAACACAGCAGCAAAGTCTGACACTTTCTGAAAGAGATCAACTCTAGGTTTCATCACAATTTCTAGAGGTGGTCTGCAAATCTTCATTCCCTATTTCCCTTTCCCTCTACTCCCAGTTCTACCTCGGCTCTCACCCCTCCAACCCTTTTTCATTTTCTTTTTGTAGAGGCAATGAAGTTTTTTAGAAGTTGAAAAATAAAGCTATATGACAAGACAGGAATTCAAATTCATATTACAATAGGCACTGTGCGTGTACATGCTTGTGTGTGTATGAAATCCCACTAGCTTCTGCCAAAATTTGCTTTGGCTGTATTATGAAAGGTATAGAAAGCAAAATATATTAGAATCCTATGGTAGTATATGCAACAGTATCCTAACATTTTATCCTCAACAGCTCACTATCTATCCAGGCTTCCAAGTCAATAAAAGTTCTGAAACATTAGACTTAACATTTGACATCCTACACTGCAACAGACCAGCTTGTTTGCCAGGGATATATACAATTTTAAGATTGTTTAATAAATATGTCTGTCATTCAAATAAGGTCATACATGTATCTGTATTAGGCAAGATCTATCTTCGTAAAACCCCTAAATTTAATTTTCATCATCTTGATACCTGAAGTAGAGACTAGAGGAAGCAACAATAAAGCCAATGAAAACCATTGTGCTTATATAGCACAAAGCACACAGATGAAGTATAGAACAGAGCACAATTTTTTTCACCAAATGGCAAGTTCTTTAAATGTGCTTGGGGGGGCAGGGGGGGGAAGCACAGTTTGCACAGCCTGGCAAACAATTAGGAAGCAGTTGAGTTGGACACTTATTTATAGCTATTTAAGCCCTCAAAGCTTCGTTTTATCACACCCCCCCAAGTCTATAGTGTCTCATACTGGATGAACAGAAGCAACTACATATTCCCCAGTTATACTTCCCACTTTATTCCGTATCACAAATGGACTTTTCCCTAGTTCACCTGTCAAGACCACAATTTTCTCTTCACTGCAATCTCCTTATAGTTTCTTTCATAGTCTACAAGTGGATCACTTGATGAAAGAGTATGAATAGAAATAACAGGAGAAAGGAAAATCTTAAGCCAAAGATTCTAACCTAACAAACGATGCATTCATTGCCAGAACACATGTACAACACTAGTGCCATCTCTACTGTTTTCTAGATACATGTTTACCTCTTACAAACCTGATAGTCTGTATTTTACCAGGTAAAAGCTCATACCCCACTGAATTTTGAGGTTCCTACAATACCTCTTCTCTTCTGTAAGGAACACCACCTTGATAAAGCACAGTGAGACCCAGAGCACTCTTGACTAACTGTTTTTTCACTTCCCTTCTTCCCTCTTCTCCAAGAGAGCTGTTGATGAAATCTCGGTCTTGGTCAGCCTGTTCTGCACGAAACTTTAGAAAACCAGAAAAGTCATTTACAAGCTGCAGGGGATTGAGTACTTTCTTTGCATTGATGTACAAGAATCAAAAACTTCAGCAAAACAGATTCAGTAAGCTAATACACTACAGACAGGCATTAAAAACACACAACACCCCATACCTCCACAAAAAAAAAAAAACCCTTCCTGGTTTAAAATAAAAACACTCTGACATCTGAAAAATTTTACTGAGATACACCATTACAAAGTATTACATACATTACAAAACCAGCCACAATTTATTATTTATTCATACTTTTCTGTTACACAGTTTCTTTGCCACAAGAACTGTTGGTCCCTCAACAAAAAAAACAACAGCATATCCTTATTTTTCTCCCGATCATCACTTATGCTTTTGCATGATCAGAAACATCAGAGCTAGGGTTTGGAGCCATCATGCCAAAACAACATGTTTCTCTGTGCCAGAAGGAAACAAGTGTCACCTTTCAACCACTCCAACAAGGTGGTAAACAAGTTGCTTTACTAATTTTAAAGTTTTATGCCGCTGTTTCTCTGGCACAGTTCCATCTTACCATCCTGTTCCAACTAGCAGCACTCACTGGACATAACAAGAGTAATGCTACAAAAAGCACCCCACAAACACCAAGACACAGCACGAGCAGTTTCTGGCCTTTATTCTCCTGCTTCTTCTCAACTATTCATCATCACTATTGCACTTGATTTACGAAACACTGAAGGCTAAAATATGTACCTGTTCAACTCAATACATGTGTATTGTGTTTGTATTAAATACTGTAACAGACATGATGGTAAGCACCACATTGTCTGACACCTATCATGAAGTAATATTGACAGAATGAATGCCAGAAAAGGTTCCAGAGTCTGAAAGTCTTCTCCCCTCTGAACAAATCCCTGGATTTCTTACAGTTCCTGGCAGACAACCCAAGGAGCCTGGGAAGAATGACCAAGAAAAAAGTTAGAAAACAGAACAAGGGAACAATACAACAAAGAATCCTAACTCTCTCAGCACATCTGTTATTTTGAAGAAGGACTGGACTGATGAAACTTAGTTTGGAAAACATCAAAAAAATACAAAAATCACCAGTTTACTACTGTCTCATTGCTTTCCTTAGCACGAACTAAATGCTGTTGCTTGTAGTAGGCAAACCTCATTAAGAATTTAAAGAAAACCTATCTGTGAAGAAGTCTCAGTGGCATTTTTACAATTACTTAAACAGCCAACATACACTGCTGACAAGTCAACAATGCCAAGAGCAACCTTTGAAATTGATGACCCACAGTAACCAGTAGAGCCAAATACCAGAAGTCCAATCTGTTTTCTCTTCGTATAAGTCCATAAGTTGCACAAGTGTGGTGCCAAAATTTATACTTCAGTCACAGCAACATCTAAAGGACTTATTGCAAGTGCACTTAAAAGCTGTCTCTGACCTTTCAAAATGTGAAGACTATTGTTCTAAAACCAGGTTTATATTAGAAGTGCTTGTTAATGTATTAGCAAATGTTACCAGTGAGCAATATCCTTTTTGCTGCAAAAAATCCTTAGTGCAGATGCCATTAGACCAAGCAATTTGTCACTACAAGTTTTGTCTGGGTTGGAGTGGGCACCAGCAACAATTTGTGTTATCAAAAGGATGCTCTTACACCTATAAACTGTATTCACTGTACAACCACTTCACATTGTATGATATACTGGCAATGTCTTTCTGCATACTAGACCTACTTCAATCGCTCCCTTTTTTGGTTTCCCTGACAAGTAATGCAATGATTATCCAACCTACACCCCAGAACTGACTAAGCAATTTTGAGAAAATACTGTTATCATAGAATCACTTAGGTTGGAAAAGACCTTTAAGGTCATCAAGTCCAACCATCAACCATGCCCACTAAACCATGTTCTGGAGTGCCTTGTCTATTGCACTTTTTGAATACCTCTAGGGATGGTGACTCAACCACTTCCCTGGGCAGCCTGGTCAAATGCCTGACAACCCTTTCAGGAAAGAAGTTTTTCCTAATATCCAATCTAAGCCTCCCCTGGCGCAACTTGAGGCCATTTCCTCTCGTCCTGTTGCTTGTTACCTGGGAAAAGAGACCAACACCCACCTCACTACAACCCCCTTTCAGGTAGTTGTAGAGAGCAATAAGGTCTCCCTTCCCTCAGCCTCCTTTTCTCCAGGCTAAACCACCCCAGTTCCCTCAGCTGCTCCTCATAGGACTTGTTCTCTAGACCTTTCACCAGCTTCATTGCCCCTCTTTTGACACACTCCAGCACCTCAATGTCTTTCCTGTAGTGAGGGGCCCAAAACTGAACACAGTACTCGAGGTGCAGCCTCACCAGTGCCGAGTACAGGGGAACAATCACCTCCCTGCTCCTGCTGGCCACACTATTTCTGATACAAGCCAGGATGCCATTGTTATAATTGAACATTAACTGACAGGTACTGGATTTGCAGCAAATTACACTGATCCCTGCTACATAAGGATGAACAAGCTGCTCAGGAGGATATCTCGAAAAGAATCAGATCTTGGCAGGCTTGGCATTTCCTACCTCTGTAGGGCCTGGGAGATGTTTCTGTCAGAAGTCCTTATGGTCAAAGTGTTCCACAATGACACTTAATGGACATAATTGCCATTTACAGCTACCGCCATTTTGAGTTGCACACCACTCAAAGTCAACCATGACTGTTGCTGAAAGCTCAGTCTGATGTCTACTTTGATGACAATACATTATTTATAATATTAGGGAAGATGATGCCTTACTACTTGTTCTGCAATTCAAAGGCCCACAGCTCAGATGAAGTTTTTGCTTCTGGTATTAAAGGAAATGTGGTTTTTGTTTATGAAATTGTTCCTACTATTTACTGTTAAGCAAAAAAACAAATAGCTTGGTCAAAAAACACAATGCCTGATAGTGACACTCAAAGACATCACTCATTATCTTATAATATTCAGTCCATAACTTCATGGTCCAAAAGAGATCCTATTCAGAAGGCAAAGATACTTTAATCCAGTCATTGTTATTGTGCAGTAACAACATTCCTGGTTTACAGGCTGTGC
Source organism: Harpia harpyja (assembly GCF_026419915.1). Lineage (NCBI taxonomy): Eukaryota > Metazoa > Chordata > Aves > Accipitriformes > Accipitridae > Harpia > Harpia harpyja. The sequence goes on from NC_068947.1 coordinate 33,491,499, forward strand.
TAAAATAGTTGACATCCAAGTGCTATTTAGGTCCAAATTTGCTAAATTTTAAAGTGAGAATAATGATTAGGTCTATTTAGGTACCTAATCTTTTAGTAAAGTTTTTCATGTCATTCCCAAAATTCACAAGTTGCAGCTGAAATACATATATGACCATATACAAATTGACTGTGCTCTTCTTAATTTTACCAATTGTGGAACCTACAGACAGTTTCTACCAGTTAAAGGTATCAAGGACTAGGTTAACTTCTGTACTATGAATACTACTACTTTGTCATCCTGTTATGAGTTCATGGAAAAAATAGCAGATTGTTTCTCTCAGGAGAAAAAGTATATTTTTCAACAGTCAGATTTATAAATTGAGTCTTCTGCTGCCATTAAGAACTTTATAAGCACCAAGGAACTTGTATTTTTATAATCCAATTGAAAAAAAAAGTTAAGATAAGCAGTTTAAGTTTAAACAATACATGCATGAAACCTGTTGAAACACACTGTACTGGGAGCGTTGCAGAAGACATTGTATTTGAAGAGCTGGTGACATTGAACAGGCCCTGTCTGGTCTGTTGGGCCTCATACTTAGGGCTTGAGAAGCCTGAACACTAGCATGAGCAGCCAGTCACTGCATGAGAACCAGCTGGAGTGCCCTGTGCCTGTCTGTGAGGACAAAGTGAATTTGAAATTAATTTATATGCCATTTTCAGCCCTAAAACATGCTCAGACCTGCCTCTGGAAAAAAAGAAAATCTTAAAATCAGAGAAAAGACAGCTCACACTATGAGTCAGCATTCACTTATGGCAAATTCTAGCGCTAGGGGAGTGGAATTTATATACAAGTGACACAGCTAAATTTTCCCACATAATGTCAGTACCTGGCATTATCACTCTATAGATTAAGTCTGGTAATTAACAACTCTAACCTCCCCCAGTCATGCCCTGCTTATGCAAACTTGAGCTTTTTATCCGTAGTCTGTCTTAGTAACATGAAAAAATACACATTTCACACATTACACTCTTATACAGTGACATTATAGTCCAAGGCCCCTTTCTCAAAAAAAACCACCCAAAACAAAACAAAAAAACCCTAAAACCAGAAACCCTCTATCACACCAGCTAATAGAATTAGTACTTTGAACTTCTGAGAAAAGTTCTACATATACCTACAATCAAAATTGTGGCATCTGAAACTGGGAGGGGAGGGGAGGGAGCTGAAGGCCCATCTTCAGTCTTGAGGTGTTTTTATTTACATTAATTTACAGTGTTCAAGTGAAGTAACAAATAGTCAGATTTATGAACTCATACATTTATTTATTTTAGGATAAGAAGTAACAAGAAAAAGATTTTCTGTCCAGAATTTTTTGATGATACAAAGAAAATCCAAAGAAGTTCAGCAAATAAATCTAAATGCTAAAAAGCATTATTAATTTTCTGTCTGAAAGAACTAATCACTATAACAACATTCAAATTACACTGCAATAGCATTACTATTAAATTCTGTTTGCTGCTATTCAAAAAAAGACTGTTAGGAGCCTTTTTTCTTAAATACTTTCCAATTGTTGTAAATGGGATTATAAAATAAAGCAGCAATATTTTGAAAAAACTTTCAGGTGTTTATAAAATTAATCATTAAAGAACTCACTCTCATTAGAAAACTCATATCAAATATGCCATAGATTAAGTCAATGAATTCCATAAACTGCGGTTAAGCTTGCCAATGAACCCCAATGGAGGCTGGATACATACATATGCTAGCTAGAAACTCCTCCAAAAAAGCGCTCTCTATGTGTATACAGTTGTGCATTAAGTACATAAAGTGCAATTAATAAAGCTATTTTTATGTACTTTCTCCAAAAGCTATGAAGGAAGCAGTACAGCAAACAAAGGAAAAGCTAGCTTTCACACTCAAATCAAACTTTACACCACTGAAAGCCAAGATATAACCGACTACCTTGAATTTTGCACAGACTAAGAAACAGCTACCTGCAGATCAAGTGACAACATCTCCACACAGCCTAGGCACAGGCCTTTCTTTCAAAAGCTTCAGGGATGCCGTCTTCATTTTTTTTTTTTCCTCTTTTTTTTTTTTGGGGGGGGGGGGAGGCGTGCAAGGAAGAAAGAGGAAAAACACAAACCTTTCTAATACTGTCACCAGTACCAAACTGCTACCTTAATCCCTTCTTGTTAAAAACCCCTTTATCACTTTAGGCTTGCTTCCTTACTGCTTGACAAAACAGACAGTAATGCCTATTTTGACTTGCTTTCTTAAAGGGAAAAAACTGCTTAGACAATGGATACAGACCAAAGTAGCTAACCTAAATGCTATCGTTTGCTGCAGTCTCTCTCCCATCCCTTTGGAGTCTGTCAATGAAAAGACTATTTTTCTACTGGTGCTACATACTGAAATTAGTTCAGTATCCCACAAGTACCTGCTGTTGTTAGAACTGCTATCCAGTGGCAATAAAGTAGCAAAGAGCTAAACAAAGAAGGAAACCCCAGGCAAAGAGGGTAGCATCCTAACTGAAAAAAAATGGGGGCAAGTAGGTGCAACTATTAGGCCTCCTAAAGACTGGGCCAAATGGACAAGATAGTACAGCCACCACACTACTTGCAAGATGAAAAATTTAAAGTTATTGCTACACTGGTTATTTTTTTAAAGCTGTTATTTTTCTAAATCACTTCCTCTAAGTAAGAATGAAAAATTTACAGAACATACCTGATCCCTAGAAAAAAGGGAAATTAAAAACCTTTTCCAACAGGCTACGCTTCACTCGAAAACCTCACATACATGTTCACAGAGTCCATGCCATTGGCAGTACTCGACACACACTGTCTAGTCCTAAAAAACTGAAATATTTTAGTACAAACAATATCCATGTATTGAACTTGAAAGATATGATAATCCATGAGCTTTCCAAAGATTAAGTTAAAGCTTGGGAGTTCATGTCAACTGAGAGGGAGGATTTGTTTGTTCAGACAGCAGATTTGAGTCACCTGGCTCATTCAGCATGCACAAGTTTTACCTTGTTCTCCACTACTTTAACATTCTCATAAAAAAGCTGCAGTCTAAACAGACCCTGGAGTTGTAAAGCATGTCTTTTTTCAACTCCGTTTCCTCCTTTCTTACAAAGGAAGGATTTTCCCCATTTCTCCTAGGGATGTTAAGGGTTTGGGGGGGTAAGGAGGGCAGTTGCAGAAGGGAGGGACAGAGAGGAGGTAACATCAGATGACAAGTCCAATCAAAATACAAACTGAGGAAGGATTTGAGAACTGACAAAAAGTACTTATTTGCCTTAAGTTCTTACCTTTATGTACAAAGTATACAGATTGTGATACTTTCAGTAGTTCTCTCCAATTTCTTCTTCTCAAAAAAGGTGGATTTTAGATCTAACCTCTGCAAAGCCCCTGCACCAGCTCCTGTCCCAAACCATCACATCTACTATTTTACAAATGCTTCTATGTGGAGTCATTGCTACTGTTTGTGTAACAATACGAAGCTATTGTGCAAGTATTTACAACCGGCATGCTGCCCAAATTTTCTCAAAAAAGCTGGCATACCAAAGCAGTATGCAGCACTTCATATTTCTATTAAACTTTAACAATTTCCTAGAGGAGTGGCATTTGGCAGGAAGAACTGTTTATGCAGGACAAATTAAATCTTGCTGGAAGTGATCAAAGATTCATAATTTCAAAATAAGCTGCGTAAATCTTAGAAAGGAAAGCATTAATTAACTTAGAGCTTACCAATCCCTGCCAAACCAGGAACATTTATACTGTGGCTATCTACCACAATAGGTATCAAACAATGATGTTAACAGTAAGACTTGCTTGCATAAACAGGGATGTCCAAGGGCACTTTAGACAGCCTAAAATACCTAAGGTATCTACTTAAGCCTGGCACAAACAACAGAATTTATTAAACTTTTTTTTTTTGCTGGGATAGCAGGTACAGTACAATCAGGATACCTGCTAAAGCTGCTAAAATGAGCTGCTGACTCCTATGTTTATGCAATGAATTCATTCTAGATGGGCAACTTCCAAACAGTTGTGGTAGTGCAGCATGTTTTCATTTAAAACACACCATAGCTCAGCATGATTTTAATAAGAGTCTTTTAGACAATCCCCTCAGCCCTCCTGCCTTTCCTCCAAAGGATCTTACCAAATGCTTATAGTTCCAAAAACTTAGATCTGATGACACCACCACATTCACGTGTGACCATGGGGAATGCCTGGAGGCACATATCCTACACATGCATGTAGCCTACCTGTCAGTGACATGCTAGGAAAAAGAAAGTGCCCTCAAACAGAAGTCTGGCCCCGCACACACAGTTGGCACAGAGTTTAATAACCACCCAATGCATCGTTTTGTCAAAAAAAAATCCCTCACACTTATAAACTACCTACATCCATTTGTGATTGTCACTGAAAGTTTATTGTCCACTTGTCCCAATACAATGTCTCCTAAAGAGCCTTCTCCATCAGCTCCCTCTCTCAAAGATGAGGGCAAATGAAGATCAGACCCTAAACACCACCCAGAAATAGAAAAATAAGTCTCTTCCAGTTGCACATCTTTGCAACAGTATTTAACCACCCTTCAAGATCAATGAAGTCTGTTTGCATACGTTAGCTTATCCACATTCCTATAAGCCTTTTCTTGACCAAAAAGACAGGGGTTTTGGTTTGGTTTTGAATGGGAAGAATTAAAGAAGAAATACTGATATACTTGAAGTCCACACTCTCCTAAAGTATTGCTTTAGCAGGGTTTCTCCACTTTTCTACTCCTACCACAAGGAACATAAGCCTTACTTTGGTGCCTCACATCAGCATCACTTGGAATTGGGAGGACACAGATCCCAACCTCCTTTTAAGGACTGTGGAACATACAAATAGAGACAAATTGCTCAATGAATGCAAGACTAGTTCACATAACAACGGCCAAAACTCACATTTTCTATTCCATGAACTATACACTTAGAAGTTAATTGTGTGACTGAGCATCATGCAATTCCTTTTGTGGATCTAGGCTACATTTTATGAATTCAGCATAACCTTCTAGCAGTGGTACTCCTACTTTGGGGAGAGTAGGTCTACCCCTACCAGAACTTCATGCTCCACTGTGAAATTCTTCTCTCTCTAAAACTAAGCACAATGGCAGACATGCTACCACAAAGTCCAACACCACAGCACACCCGAACAGCAAGGACATGCAGGAACCGTAAGTGTATCATGCCTGAGCAACAGTGCCAAAGAAAGGAGGAGGGTGTCAAATAGAAAGCATTAGAGCTACCACTACCTTCAAGTAACAGTCAATAGAATTGGAGCTGCATGTTTAAAAAAAAAAATCTGTCAGTAAGGCTTTTATGCATACCAAGAGAGCAGGCTAAAATAAATTTAGCATTAGAAACATCCAGACTAATGGAACAGTTTCAAGATGTTCACATAAATGAACTAGTTGACCAGGGTCATTAGACAGGTCTTCAGACATCTCTTCTGAGATATTAGATCAAGGGCCTACACTAGATTTTAAATGCAAGTAACATCCAAATAACATTCATTGGTAAGGTCCTTCCAATAGCAACATGAGGTGAAGCTGACTTTGTTGTTCCAAGCAGTTTGGACGCCTACTCTTTGGAGCATGGCCAGGAATCATCACCAATACCTGGCCTTCAACTTGTTAATGTGAGGTGCTATAAGAATGACAAATAAATTGTCAGACACTTGGGGAAGAGGCAGACGTATTACAGCTAAAAACTTTTTTTAGCAGAATATTTTTTTTTTTCCAGAGGAAAACTCATGTTTTAAACATTTCAAATACAAAAACCTGATCTTGTTGCACTTGACACATTGCCTTAAGACATTATTTTCTTTTTAGACTAATCAATAACTGCATGAAGCAAAGTTTCATAAGTACAAAGTAAACTGAAGCATGAGTGAGAGGTTTTAGATCTCTGACACTACACAAGTGAAAAGGAGCTTCTGTGGAAGACAGAAGATGAAGGAGCAGCTAGGATTAGAAAGCATAGTGGGAGTAAATAGAAGGTAATAGGGAGACAGAGGAAAGAAGTGGGTATACATGAATACTGAAATTGAACAGGGGGAGAAAAGCACCTTTATGAGATAGAATGTCAATTTTAAAAAGTCCTCCATAATAAGAATGCCTTCTTTACAGCTTGGAAGTAGTAAAGAAACATGCATAAGTACTTGAATTTGAAGTATTCAGCAAGACAAACCTTTTCTTCACTATTACAATGAGACAGTAATTAGATTCCTGGTCATATAATCTATTGTTTTAAAATTCTGGGCAAATTCTCAGAACCCATGCAACATCTTCAGACATGCCAACGCTGTGTAATACAGCTGAGAGGGCCTCCACTCAGTTTTTCAGAGAGTACATAGTTTTTATTCATATACAGAGGCAACTGCCTTGCTAACAAAATGCAACACCTACGTCCTAATCCTTTCATGCCTTTTTGTAAAACTAGCAGCTATTAAGACAATTGCCAACATAAGTCTTTTGATGAGGACTACAACCAGATATGCATATATTAGATGTGCATTGGCCTATGTAGCTATTTCCTCACATACTTAAAAATTAAGGTCATCAGTGATGCAGTCAGCTGTGCTTATCAGGGTTAGTCATTCTTACACACAAGAGCATTCTAAGGACTACCATAATGCAGAAGCATATGTTCCATTAAACTGACACACATTGGTTTCTATAGGGCTCTGGAATCTGAGTAGTTCAGCAGAAGTCAACTGAACTTATGGGATGCCACCAAAAAAAAAAGACAACAATGTATGACATTATGTTTTTTGTGAACATTTAGTTTTGCACCCAATACAGCAGCCTATATGAGACAAAACAGAAAGGGCAAATCCAGCTTTTCTAAGTTAGCATCATGGCTCCCAATGATAATACATAGTAGTTGTGTTAATTCCATGACAGATCTCACTCCAGCCTTTCCCCTCCTCACCATCACCTAAAACTAGCATTCCATCTGGATCACTCTTCAAGTTCCATTCCCAAAGTTGTTAGACCCCCAAAAGCTGCCTTCCTAGTCAGTCCTACTGAACCCAATTCCACATCTTTTCAATACCTCAGTCAAGTACCCACCACTGTGCACCTCAAAATAGAAAAAAAAAAAATGACAGAACCATCATGAAGCATCAGTGATCTGATATTAGGTAGATACAAACAGGAGAATGGCAAGTATTTCCCTTTTGTAAGAGGGCAGAGGTCCAAGAACATTACTAGAAACCTATGAACCAGCTGACAGACATCTTGTTAATTGATCCAGCTACTAAAGCCACCGAATAGGTTTTTCAGTCTTCTCAACCAAAAACTCACCAACACTTCAGAAGAAATGGGACCTTCCCTCTCTCTCTCAACCCATACCTATGTCCAAGCACTACTGCTGGTATTTTGTCTAGCTGAACAAATCAGTGTCCTGTTTGATGCTTTCTTTCATCAAGATAAAGACTGAAGCTGTGCAGTGGTACATTTTTACTTATTTACTCTATAAATTGAACTATTAAAAAAAGAAAAAGCTTTCACTGAGGACTACATAGTCAGTAGATTACAGGCAGTTGCAGGGGCTGGTAAAATATACTAAGCCATACACATTGCTATAGCAGAAAATTCTAATGGGCAGCACTTTCTAACACCAGTTTGTAACTCCATAAAATGCAATTACACCACAGGCATTAATGGTTATAATTGAACCAATTATTTTCTAAGAGGTAAATGACTAAAAATACATGCTAAATTATATAAAGTCTTTAGCCTAAATAACACTTGGGAGTTAACAAAATACTTGTGGGATAAGGTATCACAGATGGTCAAACAATGTAGCACAGTGATATCCTATGCAAACATGATCACTTTGGGGTTTTGTTTGGTTTTAAGTAGATTCTTGTTGCAAGCTCTGAACAGCGTGTGTTTGGGTCAAGGCTGAATGGTTCACTATATATACCGAAAGGACTGCCCCCCTTTCCAAAGAAGATACCCCCCTCCCCAACTCAGGGTCACAATTCAGGCTTTCAGAAAAAAGAAAAATTACAGATTTCTATTTTTCCCCACAAACACCATTTGCAACAATATGCCCATGCATGACAAAGAACTGAGGAGGGAATGTGACCAGAAGTCCATTTCTTCCTGCTAGTCACCCATTTAACTATGGTAGTCCATACTCTATGCTTAGGACTTAACTAGGTCCTAGCATCACATTTTAGGATCACTTAGAGAAGCACTTTGTTCCCATCAGAGCACCCATTCAGTGTTTATCAAGGCTTTATTAAAAAAAAAAAAAAAAGGAAAAAAGTCAGCTGTCTAAAGCAGGAAGTTATACTTTACAAGAGATTAAAGGAGACAGTCTTTGAAACCAAAAGGAAAATTTTCAGAACTTGAGGCAACATCGTGATTCATTTCACCATGAATCTGACAATTCTCAAAGTGAATCAGTATAATTATATTACACTGTAGAATCCAGGCTGATGTAAGTAAAGCCTGTTTATCCTTCAACATCCCTCTCCACCCCAAAAAAGGAAAAATAGAAGAATGTGCAAAGATCTCAGTATTAGACATGCTGCCATGCAGATATGGTCACCCTCCCAGGGGTGAAGGGGCACAGCACAGGGTAGGAGAGGGGGATGTGAACTCCAGCAAGATAGACCCACACCTGCTCAAGGCACAGGTGAACAAGGACAAGCTAAGGCCTCTGTAGAAAGCTAGCTGTTTTTTCCTGGTCTGTCTTCTACTATCTATAGCACACAGGTAGAGCCTGAGAGAGCTGGGTTTCTTCAGACTGGAGATGAAAAAAAACTAACTCAGGGAGGCATGGGTTGCTAATGTCCACTTACGGTCTTAACCTATCTAAAGGGAAAGGTGCAGGGGAGCACCTAGAACAAAGAATGAGCCAGGCTCTCCTCTAAAGTACACAGGAAAAAAAGACCAGAGGCACTGGACAAAGTTGCAGCAAGGGAAGTTACAGTATTGAGAAAGAAATTTTCACAGTGAGGGTAGCCAAACACTGGGAAAGGCTGCTGAAAGAGGCTGTAGAAGCACATCTTCAGAGATTCAGCACAACAGAACAAGGTTCTGTGCAACCCAACACAAGAGCAGAAATGGCCCTGCTTTGAGTGTGAGAATAAACCATCATAATCAAGTTAACTGTGCATCCTACAACAGTCATGCATAAACAGTTATAAAATTTTCCACTAGCAATAATCCAGCTATGCTAGTACAGTGCTATGGGTAAAACAGCAGACAAACTCAAGCCCAAAGGGTGAGTCAACAAGTTGCTGACGTCACTGCCAAAAATAGACACTAAATCTTTTATTCCACAACTCCCCCCCCCCCCCCCCCCCCCCCCCCCGTAGAAGAACATACTGGTACTAAGCAAGATAAAGGGAGGACTATTTTTATATGTTTTTGCACAAGGCATAGTATAAATATTTCCACAGACAAACATTTTAAAAGCTTTGTTTCTCAAGCATCCTTAATCCTCTGTTAAAATTCCTGATTTTTATTTCTCTAGGCAATTCACAATATAATAGCTATAAGCTACAAAATTCCCATCAGTCCTTAATTATTTTGTTTAGTCAACTACTACAGTAAAAGTACCCATACATATTGTATTTGATCAAATCTATTTCACTTCTGTTCTTTACCAAAGCTTCCTAAACCAAGCAAGTAAATCACTTTTGGTGCTACAGGGTACCAGGCACAACAGCTGCCTCCTCTCCCCTTTGTCAGGAGCAACTCAACCTTCGGAGCCAAGAGACTACCTGTATCTTTGCCGTTTAAGCTATTCAAGTGGCAAAAAATGCCACTAGCTGGGTGTATCAGGAGCAAAGGTAGAGAGAGAAAGCCAGCCAGCAGTATCAGAAGGAATAATGAACAGATTGTTACTTGTTCAGCAGTTGAGTGGTATAATTTCTATCCAGTTTTCCTAGTCTACAAAAGAACTGCTAATACCAAATATATTTTAAGAATTAGTCCTCCTGCCCTACCTATGAGGCCATGGCAAGCAGTTGACAGTTGATCAACTCACAATACACAGATTTGCTCAGCAGCACATATTCCTGGTTGTTTCATCACAGCCTTTCCTACACTACATGTGGGATACATCTGATCCATTGGGTTACTTAATGAGAGGCCCCAAAAATGCACGATCAACATTTAAGTCACCATCTAAAATAACTGCTACCTTTCTAGAGGTATAAGAATTTACTGCCAGTAAGATTTAAGATTAATATCTGCAACTTTACTTTGTATGTATGCTTGGAGCTTCAAAGGTAAATACATTTAAATACATTTCTGCTTCTGGACAGCTTGCCAGGTTTATTTTGCTTTACACTTTTACTTGAAGGATTAGTTATGCAAGTGGCATATCATTACATAACTATATTAATCCACACAGTATTCAACTCAAAGACTATTTTCAGTTTAACTCCCATCTCAAAAGGGGCCAGGAAAGACACACAACACAGCAAAGGATCAGACGTGGACCACCTTCATGCAACAACCAGTTAAACACATGAGGACCCTTCAGTCTGGAACAGACATCATGTAGCTCCACACTGCTCAGGATTTCATGGACACAGCGAATAGAGTTGTACAGGGCTGTTCACCACCTCCTCCAGTATAAGAACTGGAAAAAAGTAAGCAAAACCCAAATACTGGAGAGGCTCAAGTCACCCCAGAGAACTGGCTCCTCACACAAGCAGCAATTAAGCTGCAAAACTCCCTTCCCCTGGGCACTCCCAATACAAGAGCTCTAGATAAAAACGCACCTGGAGCTATTAAATACAGACTGGATCACAATTCATGGAAGCTGGGATGAGCATTGCATGGAGACACCAATGGGCATTTCCCTTTGCTTACTCTCCTCCTCCTTGGCACTCTCTACCATCCACAGTATGAAAGACAGGACAGGCTTATTTGGGCATGGAATAAGACATCCGTTTATCACAGGCTGTCACAAAATTTTCCCTTCCTATACTAATAAACAGTATACATGTTTCCACAATAATTGCATGATAAGTGACCGGTTTCAGGTTCAGAAGCTAGGAAAGGACACGATACAAACAAGATCATATGAAGCTCTATGCTTGAGATGGATGAACCTGGGAAGTACACAAAAGTTTTGAAAACTCACTGTGTTCAACACAGCCATACTATCCTCAGAAACACAGACACCATCATCCACAATGTGCCCATTTAGATGGCAAGCACATTTGGGAAGCCCAGATGTTTTAAAGAATGGTTTTATTAAGAGCCAGATCCACCCACTTATTAATTCCTACACCCTGACACCCCACTGAAAGAATTAGGTGTTTTACAGCATTGCATACATTACTACAAGCTTGCCAGGAATCATTGTTTAAAACACTCAGTCATTCTATCATTAAGAGATTACAGTTTGAGAAAATGCTCTGTAAATCAGCCTAGCAGTTTACTCAATTCTTAATCCCATTTTCAAGATCAAGCCTTACCACTATTCTCTGCCAGAACCCAACAGGACACCTAGCAATGCTAAGCCAAAAGCACCATGTGTAATATAGTAAAGTGAAAAAAGCCAAATACTTTAAAAAAAAAAATTCAAATTCCCTCTTGCTTCCCTCCCACACACATAGACTTTTCCAGACTTCTGGGATATGGGGCATTGGTTAGTAGTACAATTCGATCAGAGGACCGCTAGTGAAATGCAACCTAAAAACTCCCAAGTCCTCTTTTCAAACAGCCAGGGAGGTTTTAGCAGTCTTTCAAGGCCAGCAGTTTGGCTCTGCAGGATGCAAGTCGCCTCTGCCTGAGCTGGCAAGCTCTCGCCCAGGCCTGCCGCCCGGCCCGGCCAGAGGCTTCGCGTCGCAGTTCCCGGGGAGAGGCAAAAAAAAGGGATGCTCGGACCGGCAACCTGAAACCAACCTAGCTCACACTCTGCTACTTTATCGTTTTTAAGCCTGATGAACAGCTGAGCTGGGGATTCCAGGATATCACAGAAAATGCACCTAAAGGAAAGTTCTCCAGAACGAAGCGATTCGGGAGCAGTTTATTTACAGGTTACCACAGCCGGAGTGAAAAACACTTTTACTGGCAACAGCGGCTCGGCTAACCGCCTTCACAAGGCGCCCACGGCGCTTCCCCCCGCGGCGCACCTGCCTGCGCTCCAAGGGCCAGGCTCGCCTGTGAACCAGCCCCCCCCCCCCCCGCCGTAACGAAGCGATGCCGCTTTCAGGCGGGCCCAAGGGGGACAACGAAGACGCCTGAAGCGCCGGCGAGGCTGCGGGGGACGGGACGGCCGCCCACAACGCTGGCGACGAGGCCCGCGCTGGAGGCCTCCCTGCAGCGGCGCGCCATGCTCGGCTCAGGAGGCCCTGCCGGGCCTCGGCGGCAGCTCCGCCCGCGGTGGAGGCGCCTCCGTCGGAAGGGCCGCTGCGAAACCCCCAGCTCCGGGTCCGGCCCCCCCCCCCCTCCCCGCCACCGCCGGGGCGGGAAGCGGAGCCGCCCCGGAGCCGGCTGAGGGACAGCCCCCGCCACCACGGGGAGGAGGGAGGAGGGAGGAGGGAGGGGGGAGGGGACACCGCCCGCCCCGCCGCTCCCCCCGCCCGCCCCGGCGCCCCCAGAGGCGGGCGGTCGCCGCCTGCTCGCCCGCCGCCCCTCGCCCTGCCGAGGCGGCCCTCCCCTCCCCGCGGCGGAGGCCACGGCCGCCGGCAGGCGGGCGGGCCGGGGCGGTACCTGCGCTGGAAGTCCGTCTCGAAGGGGGCCAGGTAGGGGTCCCGCTCCAGCAGCTGCGGCAGCTTCGGCGGCTGCGGGGGTTGCGTGCTGGCGGCGGCCGCCATCTTGCCCGCCGCGGGATCCGCGCCGCGCCGCGCCGCCGCTATATACACCCGGGGAGGGGGGCCGGGGCGGGCGGGCGAGGCGCCCCCTGCCTCTCACAGCCCGGCGCCGCCCACCGGCCGGGGCAGCCCGCCGGGGCCGGGAGGCGGCCGCCTCCGCCGCCCCTCCCCGCCCGCCGTGCCAGCCGCTTGGGCTGCGCCGCGCTGCGCCGCGCCGTGTTCTCTCCCCACTTCCCCCGCGCCGGTGCCCGGTGCGGCGGTGTCGGGGCTCCGGGTGCCTCGGGGGCTGCGGGAGCCGAGGAAGGGGTGTTGGGGGCACACCTGTCCCTGCCTCCCACTGGCGCGGACGAGCGTGGGGTTTGGTTTCGCAGCGCCGGCTCTTTGCCCGCAGGGGGGTAATAGCGGGAAGGGGGGCGGGGGGGGGAGTGTCAAAGAGCCGTTCGCCTCAAAACAGTGCAGGGAGTCGGGGCGGGCGGCGGCGGCGGCGGCGGCCTGCGGGTGAGCGCGGGCCGGGCCTGGGCCGCGGCGCCGGCGGAGCCACCCCTGAGGCGAGGGAGTGCTGCTGCCCTCGCTGCGGAGCCCCGAGCGGCGACGCGAAATGCCGCCGCTGCGGGGCTGGGCGGTGAGGTGAGGGAGCGAGCTGTGCTCTGTCAGTAAAGGAAACCAAAAAAGCAGCTGTCGGAGCCGACCTCCCCGGCAGGGCAGGGCAGGGCAGGGCAGGGCAGCGCCGGCAGGAGAGGGGTGTCTGCCGTCGCTCGGCGGTCCCCAGTTTGTTTTCTTAGTGCCTCTTTGATGTCTTTTTCAGTGCGTCTGCTGCCGGGTGAGCTCTTCGTTCCCACACACAAAAAAACCCACCACCACCACCACCACCCCCCCAACCAGATTTGGTGTCATCGTGAGCGCTGGAATAAATTTCTCGACCGTTTGATAGGGTGCTGGCGTACTCACACACAAGGTCAGCAAAACAAGGCTCCGGGGGCATCCATGAGTTCTCATAAACACCGTGTCTGTACAGCAAAATGTCGCTTAACCGGACACATAAAGAATCCTAAACAAAGTAAGATTAATTCAGCTGATCCTAATGCAGCTCTAAATGCTGAATAGAACAGGTAGATTGCTGTGGAAGTTTGACCTAATATCAGCATGTCTCGTTTTTGGATAGGCCACCAAATATCCAAGGCAACTAATCACTAGCCTGACCATGCCTCTAGGCCAGCATTTAGCACTTTTATTTAAGGTCCAGCAATTTTGCTTTGTTTAGACATGTAGTGAGAACGTTTATTTAGAGGCCTCTTTTGAATGCTTTTCAGCCATGGTTTATAAACTTTTCAGCTCCTAGATACGTTACCTCGTTTCCACAACCATCTCCTAAATTGTTATCCTCAGTTTGTAACTCATCTCCCCTATCTTGGCTTCCTCTGAATTTTCGTGCTGCTTCCCCTTCCTGTCTGCCAGATAACTAACAAACAGCACAGCATGTAATGAATGCTAGCGGTTCATTTATTACTTTACCCAAAATTGGCCACAGTGAAAGTTTCCATAATGATTTGTTTCATCAACAGTGTATGTTTAACTACACTATAGTTCTTTCCTTGCAGCAGTTTCTAACGACACACGTAAAAATCCAAGTACTTTTGTCCTTTTCTCCTTATGGCGTGCAAAAAGTATTCCCTGTCCTAAGAATGAGTAGGACAATACTCATACTGTTTGCTATAGCAGTTGCCCAAGCAGGAGGTCCAAGCAGGTTTTGTTTGGTTACTGAAAGAACTAGGATTTATGCTGTAGCAGAACTACCTATCATATCCAGCTCTGATAGATCAGGATTTCTTTTTTCCCAGTGTCCACCATTTCTTCAGTCTCATTGGAGACTGAAAATCTGTTTTTAAAATTACCTATGCTTCTCAAAATTTCTGCATGGCAGTGATTCCTGTGCCTGTACTAAACCAAAGTTTAACAACTCTTATCATCTTCTTATTCTTGCTTCTTGGCATCATACTGTGTGCATCATGTTCTTTCGTGAACGTGTCACTCATTCTCACAGTTAACTAGTTAGCAAACTAAAAGGAGAGAAATTCCAGCTGATTATCAAGAGCCAGGAAACTGGTTTTTTACAATAGTTATGTGTTAACCTGTGCTGCTGCTTTGGGGCTTCCAGGTGTTTGGTACTGGAGAGGTCATCTGCTGTTGAAGTGGAGGTAGGAGAGCAATTCCTGCAGCCTGTGAATTTATGAGCATAGGAAACAGGAGCTTCACTCTTAGCACAGTCTCTTTGGTTTTCGTCATTGTCAGGAAGCTCAAGCAAGTTCACAGCACCGTTATTAGCTGTGTGGCATAAACAGAGATTTATAAATCAGCATTAGCAATTTGTGTAAACAGTAGGAATATAGCTGTGATTTTCGTCTCCCTGAAGACAGGGACCGCTTCTTAACCTTCATTTGGAAGATTTTAAGTAGAAATGACACAGTATCCTGCCTCACATCCAAGCAACCTTGAACCTCAGGAAGTTGAATTTTGCAAATAGCCCCTCTCCCTATAATAGACAAAGCCCAAATGCTATATCTAACACTCTGTGAACTGGGAAATTGAGAACCGTACCATTTGTATCTACTCATGTTCCAGTTTACAGCTTGGGCATGATTTTACCTGCCTGCTTTGTCACAAGTAACTCAAAGATACTGAGGCATATATTATTGTGATCATCTATTACACCGTGATCTAGCTGAGACTCAAAGGCCGAGGTTGGCTCTCAGGACACTGCCGTTTAGTCCTCTACCTGCAGGCAAAAATGGCAGTTCAGACAATGAATATTGTCCCAACAGCTGAATGCATCTTTGTGCATTTGTCAGAGATTGATACAAAGCTGGCAGCTGCTGCTGCCACTAGAAATAGGAAGAGGAGGACTGCTTGTTAATAACTGCTCTTTTTGGGGGACAGCAGTGGATCACATAGGAGTGGTGTCTAGGGCATGTGTCTGGCACTCACTTGCCACTGAGGCTGGAGTGTATCAATCCGCTCTAAACTAGGCTTTCAAAGGATGCTCACGCTTAAGTCATGTCTACTTTACAATGTTGCTAGCAGTGCTGAGCAGTAACTGTATAGTTACAATTATTGTAACATCAATTTAGATTTGTTTAAATATGCAAAGTTCAAATAGAAATCAAAGTTTTGGATTAAAGAACATTCAAGATCTAGAAGGTACTGAAGAAAAATGGCTACTCTTGTCATGCAGTACCTCCATTTTGATTCACTAATATTTTGCACTTATTTTGCAAAAGATGACAGAGATGTTAAACTATAGGAACTGGGTTAGGAAAAAATGTTATTTCATTAGGGCGCTGGTTCAGATTCTCCTTCATCAATAAAGTCTGTTCCTATCTCAGCCACAACAGATCTGTGTGGTCTCTGGCCTTGACTGGCTCTTGCAGAGCCAGTTCCTGAGCTCCAGGTGCTTCTAAACCAAGTGGCTCAGAGCAGACCTGGTCCCTGGTCCTGGCCTGGCTCTGTAAGATGCTTACAGACCTGTCAGAGTCATCTTTGGGGTACAGGATTCTGCACTATAGCTGTCATGCACTACTGGTAATTTCTAGACTGCCCAATCCCACAGCTATGAGATAGATAACTCATACATGAGTTACAGTGTGGTTCCTGCCATGCTGGTTCTCACATTGCCCAGAGCAGGAATATGGTGAGGGTTTGCTGGAGTTACCTTCTAGCCTTCAGGGAGAGAAAGAGGGCAACGGCCAAGGGTGATGTGTGCCCAGTTTTTATTCCAATATGGACATAAATGGGGCATTCCAAACATCCATACCTGGATGCTACAATGTGGTCCCAAGTACCACAAAGTACTCATTAGCCTATTCCGTCAGCTGTGCTCCATTTTAGCTGTGGGCAGTCTATAGACTCCTAGTTTAATCCATCTGAGAAGAGATGGCAGGTACCAAAGACAGCAAGATATTTTTTAACTCTGCTGTTGAGAACATTTAAGAATTACTGATCTCTCAAAGTGACAAGTCACAAGGCATGTCCTTTGTATGTTTAAATTCAACACCTGAAGGCTATATCCAAGATTTGTCGTCATTTCAGTCTGGGCAGAACTCCTCCCAGTTCCTTTTCCTGAAAGCCTTTTTACATCTAGGTGTGGTTGGCCCACTTCGCTTGGTTGCATGTGGAGAGATGCATGGACATGCAATTGCCGTTGCACATTTTGATATCTTAAAGATGAGAAGTAGTCTATGGCCAAGGACTGAGAAACACCGGAATGTGAGCTCTCTCCTGTGCCTATACTGGATCCCACAATGGGCACTATCAAGAAAAAGCGTTCCTGTGCACAGAGGCAGTTTTTCAAGAAGTTTCATGTTTCATTAATCCAGAAGAATGGATTCTTGAAGGGTTCCCTGGGTCCTTTATAGAGGTGTCGGACATCTGAGCATGTTACGGTACACATTGCAGCTTCACACCTTTGGACTGGTTTCTGCATGTTCAGTACATAAACACAAAATGGAGTTCAAAATTTGAAAGAAAACTAGCTTATTTTGCCACATTGGCCAGCCATACTTACCCTATCATTTGTTCAAGAATCCATAAGAAATTAATTGCACAGTTGTCATCCAGATCCAATACAAATGCCTCCCTTACAAAATTATCATTTATCTTGGTAGACTTCTCAGGTCAAACGTTGGGAATGGAGATTAAACAAGCTACATATCCCTATCTTTGGATTCTCCAAGGTGAGACACATAGGAGAAAAGAAATGGTCAGTGTTGCACATCTGCTGCCAAAGCTAGACCTCAACAGCATGTCACAGTTCCATAATTAAAACCTGCACTTCTAGCAAGGATTCAACTATTTGATTACATACAAAGAACAAAGCAGATATCCTTGAAAATTGCAGCAAGCATTCTGAGAATCCGTTAGTACATCCATTAATTAGTTTATAGGTTTGGGGGTTTCATTTTTGGTTTGGGTTTTTTTAAGAAATGTAAGGTATTCATTGAGACTATCTTTTAAGGTCTTACCTCTGCCCTGTCATGGTATCAGGAGCTTTAAATAACAGCACGTCTTTAAAGATCAAAACGAATGTACAATCTGAAATACTAAAAAGCCAGTTTCAGGCTTGTCAAAATTCCAGTAAGTACAGTTGATGGGGATGCCATTTGCACTTCCCATGGAGAGCAAAATGAAAACACATTCCAACAACCTGAAAGTCCTAGATAATGGCTGCTTCTTGCTTTCACAATATTGCAGTATTATTATGATTTGGTGTCCTTATTTTGTATAACAGAGTATCAGAAAATGTAAGTATCTTTCATAGTTGTTTACACAGTAATCAAGACTGTGATAAAGTGTGATACCAAATAAAAAAATATGAGCAGATGTAGGACAATAATTGTTATGAAAATGCCTATGAGTCTCGCTAAAAAAAAAGGATTTAATTTAGCAGAAAGTCTTTAGTTTCAAGTAAGAATTTGTGAAACACTTCACAGATACAAAATACAGAAGAATTTTAGGAATATCATAATATTTTTGGACATTGTATATACTCTGTTTTATTTACGCCTTCGATATGTATTTCTTTAAATTAATTACTGCCAATAGTAACAACCTTCTACAATTGCCAATACTGCTATTGCCTGGTATTTCCATATGTGTTTATGTGTTGGGTGAAGAACATAAAACGTTTGGGACTCTCTCCCTAATGCCATACCCACCATACTTGGTAAGTGTCACCTCTGTCTTACCAATGTGTATTTATGTCTAACACTTAGGAAATAAGAAGCTTGAGCTCTCCAGAACAGTTGTCCCAGAGCAACATTCCTGCTGTTATTGCAGCAGGCTTCTGTAACAATATATCGCTATTAAACAAGCAACTTACTAATGCTAGCCAAATATTGTATGGTTTATATGCAATACACTTGGAATTAAGAATGAAACACCACAGCTTCAGCAGCAATTTTGTGTTCCTGTTCATTGTCAGGTCTTTCCTAAAATCCCTGAGAAATAATCTTATCTAGGAGGTCTCTTAAAGGCTGGTTGCATAGTCTCACGTTCCTCCCTGAAACACTACGGGCATTTGGGCACTCTGGCCTTTTACTCAGAAGAGAAAGTGAGGTTGCCAGACACTCGTTCAGAGGGTAACAGGTCTAATCCTGGGGGAGGTCGAGTGAGGTGAGAAGAAAGGAGGAGATGCACACTGCTAATGCTCTGACAGCTCTGTCAATATAAATTCATTAGTATGTGTAGAACTATTTTAGCTTTCAAAAAGCAGAAGAGTACCTAAGTCGCATTCATGAATTTCAATGTGTATTGAGTTCACCACAGTAAAAGTAGGTGACTCCGGTGCAAATTGTGTGTAAAGTGCAGAACTTTCGAAGTCCAGAATGCTTTCTGCAGACATTCTTTTAGATCTTGGCAGCACTAGTTGTGGTTTAGTTTTTAATGGCCGTCGGTAGCAGTTGACCGAATTATTTCTCAGGTGCAACCAGGAGTGTTTTGAATGAACAGAAAGACGGGACAGGGATAAGTTTCTTAGTGCTACACTCAAAATTTTGCTATAGGCAGAAGAGAACACCATATATGGAACTAAGAATTTACTGTTAGTCCAGTAAATGTTTTAACAGTGTAATTGTCCAAATTATCTGATTAATATGGAAAAAAAAACCCCACCCTCATTAATAGTGCAATTTAACTTGTTATACAGAAAACTTTCTAGCACCTATGCATTTTTTCTTAATACTATACCTCCCTTCCCAGTGTGCCTCTAGGTCCTAAGGTTGACAGTTTAAGTCTTCCTTAGGCAGATGGGGGCATATGTGCTATGACAAGGCATTGGCCTCCTGAGGTCTTTGCCACACACATCCTGATGTTCATGGGAGGGGTGGGTGTCTCCCTCCTCAATTTTGAGGTTCCTAGCTGAAGTCTGACAACTGCACAACAGCCTCTCCCAGATACAGTTGACATAAAGGACGCTGTAGGTCATGCAAGGACTGCCTGGGGCTGTCAAATCCTTTCCCTCAGCGGCACTCACAGACACAAGCCCACATGAGTTTGGCAATAGTCGCAGAGGCACTAGGCAAGCAATGGCAATGGCAAAAAATCACACGTACCAGGCTAAAATTCCCATTGTTGATAGATGGTCTGCTAAACACAGGCTAATCGTTACATGAGTCCAGCAGAGAGGTTGCAAACTCTCCTATGACTCAAGGCTTCTTAACAAGACTGAGTGATGGCTCTGCAAAACAATCATTTTTTCCGGTGTGGTCTTGTGTGATGATAACACTTAAGGGTCTGAGGGTATAATAATGGATAACCATTGTACAATCACCAAAGCTAGTATAACAACTAAAATTACAACTGTAGGGTGTAAAAGCTAAGTTGAGGTTTCTGTAGATGTCGGAGACTATAGTCTTACTTTTAAGGTGATGATGTAATTTGTATCTTTACATTGCATGTGTGCCTATCATTGGGCATGTTACACACTATGAGGTAGTTCACAGTGATTTCTGGATGTATATGAACATAACTGAATCCTACATAGATAATGGCATGACTGTAGCAATTTCATAATGACATCTCGGTCAAATTCTGATGTAATCAATTGTCAAGACATTGAAAACTAATATCCTTACATATGTAATGCATGTCTTGAGCTGTTGTTTTTCTGGAATCTGCCTAAAGAGACTATGAAGTACATCTATCATGTTCAATAATCCATCTTCATAAATGCACCTCTCTCATCTCAGAAATGCTATAGCTATAGATCTCCAAAGTTACCTGATCAGGTCTAGTTGAATAATCATGCAAGGTTATGTATTATAAACATAAGTAACATTTTGATACCCTGTCAGCTTAAGGACCCCTGATTTCCACCATTTTTTATATGTCTTAAAATATCCCCAGTACAATAAATGAAGGTTCAGTCTTTACAATCCCAATGATACAGAGCTACACTTCCAGGTGTGCAATCTATTGCCATAGGTGATTGTATTGGATGCAATACAGTTTTCCATAGGAAATATTTTTATAACTCAGTGATTCACCTTTTCTTCTTAGAGCACTCAAAATTCTATATTTTATAAATGTAGAAAGCTTCATCCAAGACAAACACATACACACAGACACACATTTTTGTTCGGAACATAGATATGCATAGGTTAGTAGGAAGTACATCTGTCTTCACACAGAGAAACAGGTTTTCTCTTGCTTGGAGATGAATCTGTTAGGTTGGATCCTTTGTCTTTTATTACCTAGGTTCATATTTTGCTCTTGTTCTTAAACTCAGCCATGGCATTTGAATTAGAAGAAAAGGAATATGGCTTTCACTTTTCCTATGTGCATGTATCATAATAAAAATACACAGTAAAGAAAACTAAGCGATATGCAGCTTACAGTGTGCATACATTTGGAAGGGATTGCTTATACTATGCTATCTGTGGAAGATAAAATAAGCAATATTATAAGTAATAATCTTAGTTATCCAGGCTAAAGCACCTCCCTCAGTATGAGTTTCTGAGGATATCCAGGTTAATTAGCTGCATTTCTGTTTCCTGAATACTTTATGTTGAAGTACATAGTAATGAAACAACTACTTCATTACTACGTAGTAAGAAAATTTACTTTGTATTATTAGATAACTTTAGTAATCCTCCATCTGTTTTTGTTTAGCTTTGGTTCCATCTCTTTTTAACAAACAGCTAAATGTTTATATTTTAATTCAAATAGCAATCTTTACAATTATAGATGATTTTTCACTGTAAGATATTAATTACAATCATGTATTTATTATATGGGTAACCTTTGGTTTTCCCAGTTAATGTGATCCCAATTCCATTTGAATAGTTTAAAGGCTAATGGCTCTCAGTCAGTGTTCCTCAGTTTCAAACACCCTTCCTTTTTGATATCTCATGGAGCCTTTTGTTTATCTCTCAAAATTCTCCCTGGATGTTAGATTCAGTCACCTAATCCTACTCAAGAAATGGTTGATATCACTGCCCAATCTGATTTCAGTTTAACCAGCCACTCAGTGCAGATATTTCTCACATTTGTGTGATCAGCTCCTGCAACAGGATGTATGCATCAGCAGTCACACTTCTCACAGAAGTTCTGGTTTCTCCTGCTTGAATATTCACCTTCTTTCTTTGTTAGTACTTCATTCTCTTCTGCTTGCTTAGTCAAATAGCCTTCTGGATTGCACAGATCACAGCCTGTGCCAAATATTCGATCTTTTTGCATTATATTATCTTCTCAGGCTCTTCATTTTCCACTTGTCCCATAGTTCCACCGGGATGGCATGCCATCCCCAGTGATCAGATTGTACTTTGGTGTCTGTAAAGGTGAGGCATAAGCAGTTAATTGCCTTTTTCCTTATGCCAGTCTTCAGTTAGTGATGCAGTAGGGGGCTTGTTGGAAATACTGTCCCAGTACTGCATCTCTTCCCCAGTTCTTTTGCGTTGTTTCCATGTGCGTGTTTGTGCTACGTCTGACTGTTTTCTTACTACACTATTTCCTACCACTGCATATGTGCATGGACTACTTTTCTGCTTATTACTTTGTTATCCCCCTTTTGCCACTTTTACCAAAGAAGAATATTTGAGAGTGAATGCTGACAAAAATGGCAGTTTTTACAGCTTCTAAGTCATACACTCTCACGCATTTTTTGTTTTTCTTGTTTACTATTAGGTAGTGTCCCCTAGATCACTTCTTCCCTCATATGGGTTGCTAGCTCATTCCATACTGTGCCAGTATCTATAGGCCCTAAAACTAAATACATTTTTGTGTCCATGACATCCACTACAGCTCTTTAAATGCACTCTGGTCCTAATTCAAGGCTTGTCCATCTCTACCATACACAAAACTTTGAACTGAGCCTGACAACTTTTTCTGCTTCTAATATATCTCTGCTTTCTTTTGGCTTGTGACCATCCAGATGATTGATCTTTCAAATTCTAGTCTTCCTTTTAAAGCTCATATAGTGTTATATATCCACTCATAGTAGGCAGTTGCTACTGCAGGAACTGACTGATTTGCAAGAATCTGTACCTCAAAGACTTAGTCCCTGCTGAATATGCCATTCCCTCAGCTCAGCCATTTCTTCTAAAAAGGAGAGGAGGATGGATGTTTCTAGGAGCAGAGTGGGCATGTCTAGTGAGGGGCTGGACTTGGTTTTCTACTTCCTTGATTCCCCTGTCAGTCTACCTGATTTTATCCTTTACAGATAAGCCATAATAAAAACAAAGTCTCTACTCAGTTGGGTCATGAGAAGGGAGCAGAGGCAGAGATCTGATCACCTAGGACTATGATCAGAGGCTTTTAAAAGAAGTGTCAGCAAACTTTGGGCCTCCATCCAGTGTCCACCTATCATTAGATTGCTCTGACTGCCATCTGTTTTCTCCTCTTTCTCAGATTTTCAGCAAACTGTCATCTTCCATCACAGAGACTGCCACTAGCCAGGCAAAGTTTGCCTGGAGTGAGTCGTAGCCAGATCATAGAGCGATGCAACTACCATTTCTCTGCTTTCCTCGGATCGTTAGTGATCCTGAATCACCTGGGCTGCCCAAAATTAATTTGTTTTACTGTAAATTAGATACCTGCCAGGATACAGGAATGTACACCTACTGCATTCCTGGTCTTCTATGATGACCGTAGGCTTCCATCTACAGAAGTTATTGCAGAGAGTTTGTTGCTCACCAACATACGGGAAGGAGTCACAGAAGGGTTTGCCCACATTCTCCACTGATTTGTTACACTCAAATCTTGTGTACTACACCATATACATAGTGCTGTGAATTTACTGTTAGTCCAGTAAATATTCTAACAGTCCAAATTATCTGATTAATGTAGAAAAGCCTCACTTTCCTAATGTAATCGTCACCTTTCCAGTGTGTCTCTAGGTCCTGAGGTTGGCAGTTTAAGTCTTCCCGATGCAGACGAGAGAGCGGGCTTGCTTTACGACAAGTCATCAGCCCCTGAGGTCTTCACAAGAAGAACAATGATGTTTGTGTTGGGGGGTTCTCATTCCTCAGTCTTAGGTACGTTTGGTTTTATTTTTAAACTTGTTCCTTACACCATCTGCTTCCCTCTCATTTATTCCCAGCTAGTTTGAATATTGCACAATATCTTTACTCCAGGGCTCTCAGCAGATATCTGCCATCCTCTGCAATTTTATTCCACTATTATGCAAACGTTAACTCTACTAAAATCAGTAGTTTCAGCAATATAAAACTGTAATTCCTTAGTGGAGCATCCAGGAGATGGGTTACAGAGCAGTGGTTGATTTTTGAAATTCACAGTAGTTTTGCTGAAATACATAGTCAGCAGAGCTGTATAAAACTGGAGGTCATTGCATTGTTAAGTTCAAATTTGTCATTTAGCTACTCGAGTAAAGCATCTATAAATGGAAGACATCATGAACATTTATAATGTTGCAGTACAAAGGCCCATTTTACAGTCTGCTTGCAATTTAGTAGTTTGTCAATATGGAATATAAAAAACTTGAGTCTAGTATCTCTTCCAATTTGTTCTGGTTTTGCAGAATTTGCCAAATTTATGTTAAAATTCTGACACAGGTTATGAAAAGCCTTATATCTATGACTGTTGGGGCCATAAGCAAATCAGCTGATTGTGCGCTACTCTCTTACATTAACCAACTGTTCTTAGATAAATATGCTGTAGAAATACTTAAGTATTCAAAATGCTTTGTCCTGCTGAAAAATTACAAATATTTTTATGTCTTGTTTTATTCCAGCTCTCTTTCCTCAAAGAATCTGAAATATGAATAATTGTGGTAGGATAAATGACAATACATGGACCACTAGGAATACCGAGTCTCTGGAACCCATCTGCCATTTACTTTGTGTCATCACTGACTCATAACACAGTGTTTTAGGCAAGATTATTGTTATAGATATATATTTTTGCCTTAACATCAACCTTGTATAAATTTAACATTTTTTTTATCAGTGATACAGTTCGCTGTCTCTGGTCAGTCAGGTCGGTAGTAGTCAAATACCAGCCATATTAGTACACTATAAAGAAGGAATCCTTTCAAAAGTCTTTCATGTCTTACCCCCATTAAAACTCAGTCTCACGGACCACACTAAGTCCTCTCCTGACATTTTTCTATTGGTCATTATCTGGCTCTTCTACCATTTGCAGTTCAGGCATTAATTTATGCAAATGAAGAGATTTCTTCATTCATAAGATCATTGTCCAAATTGTTAGAATTGTTTGTTCTATTTCCTCCTTCTGCTGTTTCAGCTGCACACAGTTAAAATACTGAATTGCTCTTACAGTTCATGAATTATCTGTGGCTTTTCGACCTATGCACTCCTTCAGCTGTCTCTTCAGTAACTCCTGTGTTGTCATCTGTTTCAACACATGGACAAGAAAAACTCACAAAGGTTTCTATCCTGGGAGCTGAGTCATTCTCTAAATCAGGACCATCATCCTATGAACACAAAATCTTCCTCTGCAGAACTTAAGGGCAAGTATTACCTATGTGATTTTACACAGGATGTTTTAGCTTCCCTTACTTTAAATTACTTGTGTGTCTGACTGAAAAGCACATAATTTAGCAGTATCCACCAAAATTTTCTTTGTATTCATATCGCATGTGTTCCATAATGCCAGAAACTCAGTCATCCTTCTGAGTTCTGTGTTCTATTATTTCCTTTATTTTTTGATCAGTTGTCATTTCAAAATATACTCACATCGTCACTGGTTTGTTTTTTGTACATACATCTGATTTCTGTGAACTGTGACTACGTTCCTGTCATCTGGAAAACCTCGAGTGCTCAAGGAACATAACCTCCTGTACAATCAAATTGTTATTCCAATCATACCATTAAAAGACACTCATGGTGAATATCAGTCTGGCTTAAGTCATACAATATACCTAACATTTAAAAGGGCTGACTAATGAGGACATGTATTAGACATCCTGAAAGTGAGGAAAAAGCAAGACCAACTGTTTATTTCTTATCTTTTTCCTAGCACTATAAAATACCATACACATTCTTTGTATATTTAAATGAACGAAATTGCTTTTAATCTTGCATCTGTGCTTGCCAAAAATGTATACTCTGGTAGGTTGAAACCACTCTAGCACTACTACAAGTTATTAACACTATGATTTTTCCTGTTTATGTCCAAATTGCTGGGTTACTTGTAGCATTGAATAAGATTTACATGAAGACTTCTGAAGAACTTTGTGTTTGAGTTGTATTACATTGCTTGAAATAAAACTTTTCAGCTGATTTCTCCCATATAATTCTTTTCATGTTTGGGGAATTTTCATGCTAGCTCTGTTTTTATAAATATTGCCTTTATTAAATTTGTCATCTGCCAAATTAATGCTCTTTTTTAGGTTTTTTTGCTGCTTTATTTCCTTGCATATTTATCTTCTCCCTATCACTTCTCCAGCTCTTTTTTGTTTTAATGTAATTTTTTTCCCTCTTTTTTTTTACAGTAAGTCATGTGGCATTGATATCCTTAAGGAATTTAAAGTTACATGGAAGAAAATTGAGCCCCATGCTGATGGAGGAGATAGGCTTTATGGTTCCTCCGTTATCTCATTGCATGTTGGTAAAGCGGCAGAAATGGAATACGAGATACAAGTGTCATCAGAATATTTCCCTGGTTTTGTAAGGAGTTGCACAAGGAGCCATTCCTTTTCTGTAAAATGAAGCATGGGTATTCATAACTGTAAAAAACCAACAGCACTGCCAACAACAGAAGAATAACTGCCATATGTTGTTTCTTGTTTTTCTAATTTCCTTTCTATAGAATGAAGTATAGATATTTGTATTAAAAAAAAAAAGCCAACAATAAGAAAAACTGTCACCTGTTGTCTACTGTTTTTCTTAAATCTAGAAATGTTTTGCAAGTTTAACTTAAACGATTAGTCAGGTTTTCAGCTTTAGAATAAACTGAAGTATTTCAGCTTTTAGCATCTGTCCTGCTTGCTCACATGATGTTGGGGACCAATTTTTCATAAACATCAAGACCTCTTTCAACACTGACACAATCGTGGGGAACTGAGGTGGGTTCCGTTGTATTTCTGTAGTAAATTACATTCATTTTATAACCTATTCAATACTCAGAAACATGAAAACAAGCCTTTTTATTAATTTGAATCTGGTACATTTTGCCTTTCAGGTTAATGTATTTTATGTACTGCTTTGAGTGCAAGTTTGCATATTAACTGAAAGAGGTTTGATTAGTTTTATTCTCTTCTTTTCAAAAATTCTTTTGCATTGTGTATTAGCTCTATTAGTAAAAAGTAAAAAATCTTCTCTGACAACTTTCCATTATGTTAGAGAAATTCAACAAAGCCTTTAATTTCTTTTGTCTTGCATTGTAATCCTGGTTAGTTAAGAAAAAAAAAGTCTTCCCAGAATATGGTATTTGCATGTAACTATAATACTGTCATTCATAGTTAGAGATAATATGCAGAGGTTATAGCTGTGTGAGCTATTTAAAAATCAAAAGCAGCACAGTCAGGATGTCTGGAGGAGCAGTATGTAAAAGTTATCCCTTAAGAACATATCCTTCTAAAGGGTAACCAAATATAATTATTTCATGTGGTGCTGTATAATTGAGATGCCTTGGAATTCCCCCTCTTGTAACACTTTTGGTCTAGCTGTTACGCTTGACAGGGTAAGGTTAAATCTCCTTCTCCTATCACGGGTTAGGAAATACTTTTAGTGCTAAGAATAGCTCATTAAAGGTGGATGGAATGTCTCTTTTTCCAATGTACATATTAATTACCATAACACTCAGTGAATTTATCTTTGCTGACAGAATGACATTGCTGTATCAATGAAAACTGAGTTTCTTGTTGATTAAAACTGTCACTTGCCTGGAATAACTAGGTCCAATGAAGTAAAAACAAGGGAAGCGGGGCAAGATTTTGTAAAAATATATGGTTCTGTTCTAAGCAAAACAGCACCTATTTCTTTTTAGAGAGAATTTGAATTGAACATAGAATTTTTGAGTCAGTAATCTCACATTATTTGATCCACTGTTGTTCTGGACCTCATATGACCCACTGCTGAATTACTGGCTTTGCAGCAATGTCACTGATAGCAGAAGACTCCTTAGTAAGAAAACTTACTAGTGTGCTTGAACCTTAGAACTTGAGGTGAGCAGTGCCAGGGACACCTGTGGCCTGAAGGCAGAGGCAAAACACTCCTTTTCTCCTACAATACACATGGAAAACTCTTGGTAAAGAAGAAGGGCTAGAGAATATGTACATCACCAGATCTGTATGTACATCACCAGATCTATGTCTCTTTGTTTCCACAGGAGCACCCTTACCCTTTCCCATGTTCTCTGCCCCAGCGCTGAGAGTATCACTGTGTAACCACAGTTTAAGATGTATGCTACAATGCCTTCTTCCATTCAATCTAAAATAATTTTTTTTGACCCGCCTCCCAGAGCGCAGTGCACTGTGAGTAAAATATATCCCTAAGAAATTAGTAATATATGCACCCTTACTTGACTTTCCTTTCAGCTGCTGAAATAAGATACTCATTTTCTCTAAAGTGTCTGTAGATGGATGTCTAGAGTTTATGAACTGCCAAATGTGTGACTTCAGGATAACTGCCAAAGTTGCAAGGCAAACAAGAAGCTACCGAGCACTGGATAGTCACAGTGCTTGTCTAAGATCCAGTTAAGGATCCACTGTTCCTAGTAAGAAGTGCAATCCTTCTATAGAGTTTTTCCAATAGAACAGGGATCTCTAGGTCATTATTGTCACAAAGCAACAAAGTACAGAAGAAAGATTTCAGTGTACCTTCTAAGCACACGGTACTAGAGCAAAAAATGCTAAATAAACAATCTCGGCATAATTCGGGAGAGGAAGATTAGCTAAGAAGTCTGTTATTCAAAGAAAATGGCCACCACTGCTGCTGCAGAGATGAAGAATAGTTAAAAAAAGTAGTAATGCATAATTTACAATGCTTTATTTTCATGCTTTTAATAAGAATTCATACTATCTTATTAGAACATGGCCAATTTTTCAACAAAAACCTAATAAAAAATATGACAATTATTCAAATACTTAACTGTGACTGACTCTGGTATTGAAGGGAAATACAAAGCATTAATTCTTTTAGAAACTTTTTCTCCAGTTGTTTAAAATCTTTTCTATGAATTCGAAATCTTGTCTGCATTATTTTTGGTCTGAAGGAATTCCACAGATAACCTGGGACTAGCATTCATATCTGGAAATTTGAGTTCCTTTGGCTTGTTTTGACTAAACTTGCATGATATTCCTGTTTGCTGTGGATACTTAGCACATTGCTGGTGCTAGACGTTTTGTCATGGCTAGTTCAAATGCTGGTTTGAGTGATTTTTCTCAGACAGTCATTTAAAATGCGATCACCAAAACCCAAAAGAAACAGTAAATTACTGAGCATGTTCTTTTACCAATTTGACCAAATATTCCCAGAAGTATTTTTCAGCATTCACTGACTGGCAGATAGCAGTGCCTTTATATCCAGTAGTGCTGTCTCCTATGGGACAAGAGCAGTTGCTGGACCTTGTCTCTACCTAATCTCTTCAGTGCACAGTCTTTCTGAGTGACAGGGCTCTGCCCACAGACTACTGTAGCAGAACTCCCCTGAGATGCTGTCCTTTAAACCTGATGAGCCTACAGCGTCCCGTATTCTTTATTTCTGCATTTAAGTCTCCTTCTCAGAACTGAGTCCCTTAAATGGCTGGATTTCAGTACATTTGATTCTTTCTAGTTTGAATGTCCTACAGCTACCACTTTTTGTTCAAGCCCCAAAGAGGCATCTCTTTGTTTCTAACCTTATTAACACGGTAAGCCAAACGACGATTTGCCTCTGCATGACACTTCTCTCTGGGTAGTAGACCAGTGTGCAGTGACTCACAATCTCTCCTAGAACTGTTTTACAGAAAACAGCAAAATGTTTCTCCACCTGTATCTTGCTGTAAAGCTTATCCACTCCGATACATGAAGTAAGTCGACTCACCGCTGGTATGCCAAGCAGTATTGCCAGTGTCACGGGTCCCCCGCTCAGCACCCGTCGCGGTGTTTTTCACTGCTGCTCTGGAGATGCTAGCCACCTACCTCCTTCCTGGGCTGGGTTTGCCCTGAGTTTTGATTGTAAAACTTAAAAATGGGAAAGCAGGGCTGTAACCTGGAGGTAGGCAAAGTGGGTCATCCCTCAGTTAACAAGTCCACCATTTCTCTTTTCATAACTCCTGATCCGTTATTGGAAATATCACTAATCACAGTCTGGTTCCCTGCTTCCTTGATTCTTTGATTAATTTCAAGCAAATTCATCATGAAAATATCAAGCAGTTAAACTGAGATACATGTAATATTAATGAAGCAGATATCCCCCCACGTTCTAATAGAGGCACTTATCCTGCTGGTTGGCTTTCACTCAGGATAAGGAAGGATCAAATTATGACCCTTCACTACAGTTGTAGAAAAACCTAAGGCTGTTTATTTTAACTGCTGCGTTAACTCAGCATGATTGTTTTTAATGGGATGATTCTTGGTAGCATTACAGGTGGCAAAAAGGAATTTTTCTGGAGGACCTGATCCTTTAGCCACCCTAGGCAACCAGCTTATATTCCTCCCTTCTCTGAGAAACATCTGTGGGAGAAGTGGTGGCAGTCTGAGGCCTCAGAAGAGTTCGCCAGGCACAGCTCACAGATAAGCCAGTTTACTGTAGTTCATTTCTTCATCTACTTCATGCTACTCTACAGTATTATATTCATCCTTCTCACCCTCAGGACTTTTCCTTTTTTTTTTTAACCTGCCATACCTAAAAGGCAATTTACAGACCTTACTTAATCCTGAAGAGCAAGGATGTTAATTGGGTTGAAAATGGTAATGATGCATCTAGTTCTGTCTTACCTGCAGTGCTCTTCCTGCTCTCAGGACACCTGAGTGCCCCTGCATCCCAGAACAGAGGCTTTGAACACATATTTTTCTGTGTTGCACCCAGCTCCTCCCTTGACCCGTTATCAGTGGCACATTACACAGTGAATCAAATCTGAATCCCACAATATTTCTCCTCATTCTGTTTCTGAGTAAGAGCAGGTATATGCTCGAGACTTTTTTGATATTTATTGCCTCAGTTAAAGCATAATTAGCTCCATGAACTAATGAAATGGGGATTAACCACCTCCACTTTAGCTGAGACCTCTATCACCTTTACGTTTCAGGCTTCTATTTGGTTCTTCAGCTATTTCATTTATCGGTCAAGGAGGGGTTTAAGTCTGCAGTATAATAATATTTGAAATTACTAGTAAATAGCATTTTACAACATTAACTAGTCTGTCCTTACCACATCCTTTTCAGGCAGGCAAATAAATGTTATTATCCTTATTTTACAAACACATTGATTAAGTGACTTGCCTAAATGCCACACATCAATTTCAATGTCAATGCCAACATTAGCATAGAGAAACTTCTGCATTGCAGTCACAGAAAAAAGTGATCTGTGTTATCAAGTCCACCTCCCCTCAGAAACAAGCAATCACTTCTCAGATATGTAGTCTAGATAGCGGTTACACACTTCACATCCCCTGTATGCCCCTATGCTTTGTCCATCTGTTAAGCTTCTCCTTGATGATGGCTCCAAATGGTTCCCAGTATGTCTCTAACACGGGAAGCTTTTGTATGTGCCTCCCGGTTTCAACCCAAGGGCTGGAAAGCATTGCCTGGAGAACCTGTGAAACTCCCACATTGATGGCTGAGCTTGTGGAGTCAGAGGGTGAGGGAACGAAGAGGGCCTCGTGCTGCTCTCTAAAGGGCAACCTGAAGATGAGCAATGATCTGAGGGAACAGCAGGGGCAGGATTAGGAAGAAATTAGTAAGGTCTTCCACCATTTTAAGAGGAATTTTTTTTGCCTCTCTAACCAACAAAATTTTCAATTTTTACGTTGTGGAAAACAGGTACAATTCTCTTTCCTACTGCTGCTATAGCTACTGTGTGGAAATGGTGGTAGCTGCATTGATAACTTTGGAAGTGGAGTCTTCAGCTCTAAAATGCAGTAGCATCTGTAGTCCTCAATCTGTTGAGCTATTGGGTAAATTGCTTCATTTTGAAGCTCCTGCTTTTAAATTTGGAAGGAATTTTGGATTTGATCTCCATTGTCTGGCTTAGACAGACAGACTGTGTCTGTGTTCATCTCCTGACTGATGAGCAACACAAACCTTACTGCATGCATGTGCTATGTATGACAAATGAAAGTATAACAAGTAACATCATAGCATGCAAAAATCTGTTAAACAATGCCGAGTTTCTAATGTTAAAAACCTGCTCTGTTTACAGACTGTTATTTCTAAGGAAAAATATGTTGGTGACTATATTTGTTTCCCCTCCAGAGCAAGTCTTCCCTACCTGGAAAAACAAACAAAATAGAGAATCTTAGGACAGAACTTTTAACAGCTAATTAAGGCCTCCGCGTGTAAGGGTGGCATTGTTTTGTTCTGAGTTAGGTACAGTTCACAAGACCTTTCTGACTCAACTTCTTAATGTGACAGAAAATCAAAATATTCATAACTCATTTGAACCACAGTAGTATATGTTCATCAGCAGATTCACGAATCTGTCATTAAAGCCCATGGTGTCATTTGCCAACACCTGAATTTGACCTAGTCATTGAAGCTGATACTGTGCCAATGTCTGAAAGGAGATACACTGAAAAATTGTCCAGTGTTTATGATAGATACTGGTATTTCAGACCAGACTCCCAGGCGATGAATTATATTCTTAATAAGCATACATGACAAAGTTAAATTTAGAAGTAGAATTTTAAATAGTTGCCAAGTTTTTAACTGAAGGTCATTTGTATTTTTTTTTTAACCCATGCAGACACTCACAGGAAATGTGTGAACTTGCCTTCAAAATACCTCAAATATTAGCCATATGAATTACACATTTACCTTTTTTCCTAGCTTTTAAAAGATTATTTCCTGCATAAAACTTAACATCAATCAGTTTGTTGCTTGTGAGTCACCTGTAGATTGCGGTATCAGAATTATTCAATAGAATTATGCCTGTCAGAATTTTATATTCACTCCATTATTCATTAACAACAAAAAATAAAGCATCTTTCTAAACAAATGCTTAAGAGTCTGTGTTTTCTTGGCACTTCAATGGCTTGGTCTTCTGTGCAACTCTAGTCCTTACTCTTCCACCTCAGAATTATTAAGGTGTCACATACAGAAGTGGTAAGTTTAGCTGCATTAAACTGTGACAGAGGGTTAATCTTGCCTAGTGAAAAAGCAAAACGTGGCTGAATGGCCATAGATGTGATTATGTGTTCTGAAGCCTGATAAATATTGTATCACGCCACAATTTAAGATGCTCAGGGGCTTCACAACCTTAATTACATTTTAATGACGGCAACTCTGTTCAATTATGTACTCTGGCTTCTTCAAAAAAAAGCACTTCAGTCTTTAAAATGGTATTGTGGTACATCTCACCTGCAGAGCTGCTGCAATATTTGGGGTATGCCCTATTGTCTTCAGTAGTAGTTTTGGGTGCTAAGAAATGCAAAGCAAAGGCTTCTGCATTGGGAAAACAACAACATAACTGAATATATAATCAAGAATAAAGCAAGAAGAAGTAATAAGAAAGTAAATAATGGAAGACAGCGTTTGCATGAAAATGATATGTTTTCTTCTCTTTACCTTGCACGTTCTGCAGAGCAAGTAGCATCTAGTGTTTTCTAAGGTGCATTACACTGCACAGTGGGAACCTCATTAGTGGTTGATCCTTAGGTAATACGACAAACATGACTATTGAAAAGAAGTTTTCTTATTGTTCTGTTTTGTAATTTATTTTATTGAACTTCTCATAAACTCTGTACTACCTCCTTGCTAAAAGAAATTAATGATTTTGCCTAGGCACTTGGATTCCCATCTACTAAAGCACTTACAGGCATGCCTATGCCCATCTTCTGAAACTTTTAACAGTCTCATTGCCTTTGATGAAACTTCTCACAGTCTCATTGCCTTTGATGAAACTTCTCACATCATGAAAGTCACAAGCATGCATTAGTGTTTCACTGGATTAAGAGTTTAGCCATTTTTCCTTTCTTTGCATTTATTTCTAAGACCTAGCTTCTTAAAACTGTACTGGGTCAATGATACTTCAACATTTTATCATGGTTTTGGGCTCAGATTTCTTACTCAAATGTTCACTGATAACTCATCTCTTTCATTCACTTCCAGGATCCACTCATGATTTTAATAAATATCTCAAGTCAAAGTGTATAACAAAATGAAATACTCAGCTGTGCTTTCAAAAGAAGTTAAATTACCTAGTGAACATAAAGTCTGGTGCAGAAAGCCTTATTTTCACTTTCAGAACCCTTGCAAACAACAGTATTTGTGTTTGTCCAGAAACAGTTTGTGCAGGAACTATGGGTGAAATTCTCTTTGCTTCTCATGTGCACAAAGTCAGGCTAGCTGATCAAAAAACTCCCTTGTGGCCTTAAAAATCTCTGATGTATTTTGAAGGTTATGGTTGCAGTATCAGATCAATGATATGTTATCTTTGTTTTAAAAGAACAATCCTCTGTGATCATTACTGCTGTGGTAGCTGATCATTTTAAATTAACATAACACAAAACAATTTCAAAAAATCAATTCATATTCTTATCTCCAGAGATCCAATTTTAAATATGGAAAAAGTGGAGTCAGAAAATGGGTATTTGCAGGAAGAAGGTGCCTTATATTATTTCCCAACCCACCACAGGTGCCCACCAAAGCCACTCTATCACTCCCCCATCTCAGCTGGACAGGGGAGAGAAAATATAAGAAAGGCTCGTGGGTCAAGGTAAGGTCAGGGAGAGATCACTCACCAATTACTGTCATAGGCAAAACAGACTTGACTTGGGGAAATTAGTTTATTACCAATCAAATGAGAGTAGGGTAATGAGAACTAAAACCAAATCTTAAAAACACTTTCCTCTGACCCCTCCCTTCTTCCCGGGCTAAAGTTCAGTCCTGATTTTCTCTACCTCCTCCTCCTCTGCAGTGGTGCAGGGGGATGGAGAATGGGGGTTGGGGTCAGTTCATCACACGTTGTCTCTGCCGCTCCTTCCTCCTCAGGGGGGACTCCTCACACTCTTCCCCTGCTCCAGCGTGGGGTCCCTCCCACGGGAGACAGTCCTTCACGAACTTCTCCAATGTGAGTCTTTCCCATGGGCTGCAGTTCTCCACGAACTGCTCCAGTGTGGGTCCCTTCCATGGGGTGCAGTCCTTCAGGAACAGACTGCTCCAGCGTGGGTCCCCCACAGGGTCACAAGTCCTGCCAGCAAACCTGCTCCAGCGTGGGCTCCTCTCTCCATGGGGCTACAGGTCCTGCCAGGAGCCTGCTCCAGCGCAGGCTTCCCACAGGGTCACAGCCTCCTTTGGGCATCCACCTGCTCTGGCGTGGGGTCCTCCACGGGCTGCAGGTGGATATCTGCTCCACCGTGGACCTCCATGGGCTGCAGGGGGACAGCCTGCCTCACCATGGTCTTCCCCACGGGCTGCAGGGGAATCTCTGCTCCGGTGCCTGGAGCATCTCCTCCCCCTCCTTCTGCACTGACCTTGGGGTCTGCAGGGTTGGTTCTCTTACATGTTCTCAATCCTCTCTCTGGCTGCAGTTTCTGTGCCTGCCGCAATTTTTTTCCCCTTCTTAAATATGTTATCCCAGAGGTGTTATCACCACCGTCGCTGATGGGCTTGGCCTTGGCCAGCAGTGGGTCCATCTTGGAGCTGGCTGGCATTGGCTCTATTGTACATGGGGGAAGCTTCCAGCAGCTTCTCACAGAGGCCACTCCTGTAGCCCCCCAGCTACCAAAACCTTGCCATGCAAACCCAATACACTCTCCATTATCTCATGGTGCTTTTCAAATAAATTATTTCATGTAACTCACAACTTCTAAAGGGATTTGAAGGTTATTGCATTCCATTCATTTCCAAGTAGATTGGATACTAAAAATAAAAAGTAATCAGAGCTTACCTTTCCTGACTCAGGAGCTGAAATGGTAAATATTTAATAAGGGAAACTCTCTCTCCCAAAGTTTTGTTCTTCTTCATCTTTCTCTATAATAAAAAGCAAAACAAATTTCTAAGCACATAGCTGTCCAGGTACCACACTCACGGATAATCATGTTTCCATGGTATAGATGCATAGTCCCTATCTTGAAAAAGTGTGAGGATTTTTACTGATGATAATAGCCCCAATAAAGACAGTGAGAATATGACTGAAGAGCTACCATTCACTGTTGAAAAAGGTCACTTAGGTATATAATCTTTCCCTTCATGCAATGCAATGGCTAAATGGACTGAAAAAACCTGTTACCATATACTTAACTGTCTTGATATCACTGGAACATCTGCAAAAATGATATATGTATTATACAGATTATAGTATATATTTAAAAAATATATATAATATAGATGTATATAAATATCATCCATATAGTCTTGAGAGCAGGGGGCACGGTGCAGCATTTGTACTTTAGCCCACTTTTCAAACAGGAAAAAACACAAAGACATAAGGCTGACAATCTTAGTTCTTTCTTTGCAAGGTCTGAATAGCTGCATATAATTTGTTTCTAATTCTGATTGTTAAAAGGCATTTACCTAGAAGAAAAACTATTAGGAGGAAACAGATGATGCTTTGTGCGTAACCAAGTGAACAAAAGAATCTTTTTACCAGGAGCCATTATCCCAAGGAGACGCTGCAGCTCCTTTGGAAAATATCTCTCAGAATAGCACAATATATTTGGCTCAAGGTAAGAGATAAATAAGGGTGTGCGGGCAGGGAGAGAAGCATGAATACAGAGTATGAGTGAGCAAGTGTGAATAAAAATTACGAGCTGGCTATTTCAGCTCCCTCTCCAATCATCTTCCCACACTGTCAGATCCACACAGGCCCCGGCTCAGATCCTTGGTCTCTGTCTGAATGATTTCAAAGACTTTTTCTTTTTTCCTTAAGATGGGAAAATATTATTTTGTAGAAACTAGCTGGCATAGAAACAGTAAGAAAAAGTCTCCACAAATCTTTCTTGATCCTAACAGCTCCCTGCCAAAAGCACATGCGTGTACCATAGGCACAGGAAGTTTGAAAGAGTTCTTAAAATGACTTACACGTAGCAAATAGCAAAGGTGTTCTCTGGGCCTCGCCTCTTTGTTAGGAGATAATGTGAGCTGAGTTGGGGGTAATCTCAATTCAACAGCCCCTGGGGCTCAGATTACCTACCCTACTTCTTACCTGGTCTTCCCATGGCAACACAACCACAGTGGAGCTTTGGCATGGAAAGTGCCCTCAGATGGCTTGGTAAGTGCACGCAACTCAGAAGCCACAGGCTGCCCATCCTGTGTTAATCCAGCTTGCTGTTCTCAACAAAACCTGTTCTCAACAAAGTCAGGTAAACCAAAGCATACTGTGAAAATCCTCACTGCAAATGAAACTGATTTTTCCTTCTGCTCCATGACTGCTGTAAGAAGACGTTATCATTGTCCTTTTGCTCTGTAAAGTACAAGAAAATGCTTTCTGCTAGTAGCATTAAGACAGATTTCCATCTTTCAAAAAGCAGCTAACAGAGTACATCAGTAGTAAAAGACACAGCATACGTATAAATGACCACCATGTTGCATATTGAAGATAGCTTTAAATTACCTCATATGGCTACCGCTGTCTGACCACTAAAGGTGTCATGAAGATCAGCGTGGTGCAAAACTCACCTTGGCATCTGGTTTGATAACCAGAGCTAGCTAATGTTGTGCTCCTGAAGATAAATTGCCAGAGTTACCCACTTTAAAGCCAACGTAAGAATATCTGCACTCACCTGCAGTTCATATATGTTAGAGATATGTTATGGATGATGCAACTGCTGTCTTCAGATCTTCCCTCCCCCAAGTATACTAGAACTGGGATTGTAATGATCAGCTTGGTTTCAGCCCTGTTCTAAATAGGTAAAATTGCATCCAGGATTTGGTTTTAGTTTAAATTCTACAACAGATATAGAAGATGACCCATGAAGTTCACGGAGAGATCTGGATTTCCTTAAAGTCCACAGATGATTGAATGTTTCAGTTTGAGACTATTTCTAGTTCAAATCTTGTGGTACTTCCTAGAAAATTCTTGTACCTGAAAAATGCAATTTCTTGGTAACTTGCACTGCAAGCTTTCTTTACTTTTAACTTTCCAAACTTTGTTAAGGTCAAACAGACATGAATAAACTCTTCATAAAGAGATAAAATGTAATTTTTTCTTAAAAATACGTTTCTACCACAAGACTTGGGATGCCTTGGGAAGGCTAAATAGATGAAAGCTGCTGGTTTTAGTTAGCTGGCTGTTTCTGCCTAAGCGTGGTAGAAAAATGAGATGTTTACACACTTGACTTTTCTGAGGTGTATTTCTCTGCATTTCAGGGAGGGTAAGAAGAAGCTTAGAGAGTGGTAGAAGGACCCAAGTGGAGCAGTCTTAATGGAACAGTTATAGCTTCATTTTATCCTCCAAATGGTGCCACCCTAGGTTATATCTGTTGGAACTGTATTCCTTGGCTAGGAATCTTAACATTTAATTTCTTTAATCTCTCCCAAGACAGAGTAATGATGTTACCAAACACTTCCAAACCTTGTGAACTACTCACAGCAATATTATTAGTGTTATTACTTTTACTCTTCCTTGCAAAAAATGGGTGATTTGGGAGTCCAGGCATGAAAGCCAAAGTGTCAGAGGTTCTCGGAGGTACTGCTATCTGTTTCTTTCTGCAGGCTCAGTAGTCGCTCCTTGAGCTGAATAGAAGACTGGCTCTTGTATTCCCTGACGGAAAATTATCAGTGGCCTTAATTC
The DNA here is from genome assembly GCF_026419915.1 of Harpia harpyja. Classification (NCBI taxonomy): domain Eukaryota; kingdom Metazoa; phylum Chordata; class Aves; order Accipitriformes; family Accipitridae; genus Harpia; species Harpia harpyja. Next base: position 33,530,173 of record NC_068947.1, read on the forward strand.
AATAGTGTGCATGGCTCCAAGTTACAGCAAGTCACATATCACTTACACTCTGTTGTTGTTGATTGTAATTTTTATTGTTTAGCTATCTGTTTGAAATCGCATGTATATAAGATAAATGCAACAATTTTGGGAAGACCCTTCTGCATCAGTAGTTATACTTACCACTTTATCTCTACATCTGCAAGTAAGTAATACCATGCCTCATTATGTCCATGTGCAAAATGAGAGAAAAATGGTGAAATGACTTTTACGAAATTGCACAGCAAATCAGTAGCAGAATGAGGAGAGAACCCTACCCCTCCTCCCTCCCAGCAGCCCCCCCACTTGCCCTGTCTCCTGGACCAACTTGCAAACAAGTTTGGTGGCTGCATGCCTGCTGAAGTACATTTGTTTGTATTGTCTTGTCTGGAATTTAGTTTCACAACATCACATGCTACCAACACAAGCGTGTCATTGCAATTTAGCATGCATTTTGTTGGTGTGTTCTATATCTCATTAAAGTCTCATCTCCTTAGGCGAGACCATATGCTACTCATCTGTAGCGAAGCTCTTAAACGTAATGAAAAAAGTGTAATCACAAATGAGAAAGCAACTGTTGACCAGCAACCTACAGATATTCAAGTTCCACGACACTGCTGAAAAACAATATTGCAAGAGCAATCCTTTTAAAACTTCTAGCATCATTGTCTGACAGGAAAAAATGTTGGGCTCGGAGGTGCTCTTCAGTCATTCCTGAGCTGCTCACTGCCATTACAGGATTCTCAGATCACCAGACAATGCCAAGTCAACACATAGGGGAAAGATCAATTTCTAACTTTTTTTTTTTTTCAACTAAGAAGAAAGTTTCAAATTCTTGACACGCTGCACTGAACACTATGTTTTCAAAAATACTAATTTAAAAGTTAAAATATTCTGAAAATATTTTGAGAATATTAAGCCGCCTTCTTAAACCTGCTGATAGCTTTGCTTTCCCACAGATTTTGATAGTTTTTGTTTTGATTCATGATGGGACTTTTAGCTTTTTTCCTGACAATGGTAAAATACACAGATACTTTTTCAAGAGTGATACTTTTTAATGAAAAATAGTCATTATAAAATAAAAATAAAAGAGTTAGTGGTAATGAATAGTAGAAAAATGTTAGTCAGGTTCTGTCCTCAGACATGTGAAGATAATTACCACAAATCAATGTGAAATGCAGCTGGATTAGTTAACAAACCAATTGTAGAATCAGGATCAGAGGGACAGGCTCTAGCTGCTCAGTATTGCTGCTGATACTGTAATTCCTAAAGTTAGATGGAGATGCCAGTCCTGAAAGGAGCTCTGTACGCACACAACCCCGTCTCCAAGGTAGAGATGTCACTAATACCTAAAAACCTCTGTCCAGGCATGTGGGTGTCCACTCCCAATACCTGGTTGCAGGTCACAGACCTCAGGCATGCCGGGGGCAATGCAGAGGGGGGCCGTGGCCAGGCAGTACCCTGAGCTGGGGGCACCACGACCGGAAAGTGTTAGAAACATGGTGATGAGGCTGAGGAGGCTGGGAGCGTCTGGTCCAGGAAAGAGAAGAGCTGCCCAAGGGCTGTGAGGAAGCAGAATGCCATTCGCCTGCAGTTTCATTCCCCACCTGCGAGAAATAAACCCAAGCACAGGGTTTTTATAAGCAGCGTTGACACTGATAGATTGCCAGCCCCTATTTCTCAAGCATACGCGAATGCCTGTCACCCTGCTGATAGGGGCACTAACTCTGCCCCAGGCACTGGTTTGACAGCCCATGGTGGCCACAGCCAGCTAACCCAAAAGGCAAATTTTCATGGGTCACTACCAACTGGGAGGTCCAGTAAAACAAAGGTAACTTTTACCCCTTCAGCATTAACAACAGCTTTTTGAAGACATGTATCTTGACTCCAGTCCATCTCTAATTAAATCTAAGTTAAATTTCACCAAACAGAATCACTAGTGCCTAATTTTGGACTCTGTGATAAATCCAGCTTCCTGATGCTGACTAGCTGTTCACTAGAGACAAAGATCCACTGAAAAACAAACAATTTCGTCCTTTCTTGGTATGTTAGCTCACATCACAATAATTAAGCTAGTAGGTTTCTTTGAATAGGCAGCATAATGCACATTTGTGTTTATGCACACGTTTTAATTGTACAGACCATAAAATATCTTTGGAACTAAATCAGAGTTCTTGACATGAGAAAATAGCCATATATTCAAAATCTAAACTTTTCTATGTTTCTTTGGTGGGCAGCTTTCTTAAAACACCCTCTTTTCATAGATCTTCCCCTACTGAAGCTCTATAAATGTGCTAATGGTTGCTTTACTAATGGTTGCCTTGGTCTCGCTAAAGTTTTGGGGTTTTTTCTGTGAGTATCATCTTTCTTATGCATGTCTTCCATCTGGAAATAAATTGCACTGAATTAGATGGACCTTTTTAAAAAGTGCACAACTTAACATTAAGTTTTAATTAAGCAGTCTTTTTCATTCATTATTTTTTATCCTAAGAGGCTCTAAATCTTAGTCTGTTTCTGCTTGAATATACATAGATTACTGCCTTATTTTATCTTTATATTTATATATTCACTTTGAACGAACTTTGATGAAGCTTAAAAAGTTTTTGAGGATGACATATAAATTGTTTTTCATATGCTCTTTTCCTTCCATCTGCAAACATTGAATGATAAACAGTCATTTTATATCAAGCCCTGTAATTTTCAGTAACAAATGCAATTACCATTTCACTAATCATTAACAACAAATTAGTACTGTGAAAACAAAATGACTGTATTCTTATGAAAATACCACTTTCTCTATAAAATTTAGAAGGTGACTGATAATTTTATGTGCCTCAGTTTCTCAATGCCCAACTTAAAGTTGAAAGGCACAGAATACCAGATGGAAAACAAGATCATCTAGATGTAGCCAGTGGATCAGTCTAATTTCTGCAATGTGTGGTGTTGAGGTGTATGATGGCACTTGCACTTCGTGCCACAATAAAAGGTCACTTCCCTGCCTTGCTGATAACTCTCAGTCTTCATTACAGCCTGTCTAAAGCATCTGCCTCTGCTTTGTCCAGGCTGTCAGGTATTCTGAAATCCTTAAGCAATGTTGCCTATTAATCATTACCGGTTATTCTGGATTTATTATATAAAATGATTAAGAAATATCTATTCCAGATGTCTACACAAAGCTTCATGTGCTACATAGGTATACTCTGAACTAACAAAGCTATTTCCCATGAATGTTGCTACCTGCAGAAAAGGAGAAAATTAATTCCACACATCTTTTATTATTATTTATAAACTGATTCTTAAATAAAGATGCTTACATCTGCCTCTTGCTCCAGATGGTGCAATTTAGCTGCCTATGTTACTCACGAGTTGTTTTCTGTTTTAAACAAATCCTTAACCCAGCAATTGTCTTACCAAGAATTCTCCATTTCTTGCAACTGAAATCTAAACTGCATTGCTGCTTTAATTCTCAGAACAGGGAGTTTCCTGTCTCGCAGGTCAAAAGTCCAAGGAAAAAAAAAAATCTTTTTTAATATTTCAGTGCAGCAGCCACAGTTGTAAAACTGCCTGATACTGTATCCTCCAGTTAATAGCAAAAATTCAGGCAGCAAATATAATCTAAAATTCTCATGAGGTCTGACAGCGTGCAGACAGTAGCACAGACCTGCAGCAACCTTTTTTTTTTTTTTCTGCCACATCACCTGGTCATTGAGTTTACATTTATGTTCCAGCCCCTAGGAGTATCAGTTCCAGCTTACAACAAATCCTTCAACATATATAGCAATGCTGTGTCCTTATCCTAAAATCTGCCCAGGAGGAGGCAGTGAGCAGGCTGCAGCTCTCTGCCAGAACAGACAGGTGCTAGATACTGTTTTCCTAGTTAAGAACCATAGTGGGATGGTGCAGCTGCTCCTGGGGAAACTAGAAAAAAGCAAAAATATATGGGATGTCCTGTAGGAATGTAAAAAACCAGCACATATAGTTTGGCAAGGTCCTAGCAAAGTTATGGCCCAGATCCACCATATGACTAGCCTTTATAGAGATCTTCAGATGTGATTCACCTGCCTGCTGGCATAATAAGCAGAAATGACTGAAATATCCCTCTGCTACGTTATGCTGTAGTTGAAATTTTTGCCTTGAAGCTTTATTACCAAATAACATATTTTGAAACAATACTAAATTCCAAAAGGTTCTAGAACTATGTCACTTTAGTTTTGTAAAATCTTATTCCTGTAAAACCAAACTCTAAGAGTGATTTTAAAATTTACAATGGTCTTGAGTCTTACACAATAAAATAAATGTGTAATTTGAGTGAACCCCTTCAGATCAGTAATACATAGCTAGCTAGATTTAAAACAGGGTAAGTGAATGCTTTTCAAATTATTATGTTAAAAAATTATTGGAACTCTCTGGTTCAGGAAGCTTGAGGGAAAAAAATTGTTACTGCTTTTCACTATTTAAATGAAAATCTTAAATCTACTTCACCAAATTTTACTTGTGGAGTGATTTTGGAGCCAGAAATAGTTTGAAAGGTAAAATTTAAATGAAGATAATTTTTTATTTATTATTTCTATGTATGCTGCTTTACTATTGTTGAGGGTTTGGTGTGGGTTTTATTTTATTGGTTTTGTATTTGGTTTTTTTAATCACAATAAGAAAAACACTTTGAATAGCTTAAACCTGATCTGATTTACTGCTTCTGTACCTAAGCTGATATGTCCTTTCATTATGAAACTTTCCTGAAAGATGAAAAATCTTTTCATTCTCCTGTGTGCAGGAAAAATAGCATAGTGAAGAGGGTAACCACCGTTGTCTCATCTTGTGGGTGTGTGCTGAGCATCCAGAGTTTTTTACCAGATTGGGCATTACCTGGATCTTGATCTGATCTTAATGGAAGCTACTAACATAGCTGCTCCAAACAGGAGTAAGCTCAGGAGCAGATCTGATACCTGAAGAATTTGCAAGTAAAAGCCATGTCACCATAGGCAATCCAGGAGCAGGAGATTTGGGATCACATGTTAGACCCAGATGGTCAAAACTTAGGTCAATTCTAAGTAATTTTCCTACAGCTAAAGCATCTAACCAGAACTACTGAAATGCCTTAGTGGAAATCTGGTAATTCTTTGGGCTGGTAGTCAGCCATGAACCAGTCCTGCTAAGCTCCTCTGTCTTGTTTGAACAAGGAGTACAAGACAAGGGATACTTTAAGAAACTCTTCCTGGTCACCTCTTGGCTATTAGTATCTTCTTTCCACCTTTTACAGGTGACTGGCTGTAGGAATGGTTTTTTGAGAATGGCAGCTAACACCTCTGTGTGTGTGAAATGGCAGGTAAAAGCACCCCTTGTCAGCTCAGAGGCTACAGTCAACTACACAAGAGCTCTTCTGCTCCTCTTTCTTGGCAAAGGGGCTTGGGTCTTACCAAACAGTAAGCCACAATTCATGCTGGAGACTGGAGATGCTTGCCAGATTCTTTGCTGTGGGTGTCATTTTAACTTACTGATACTGGCAGACACCTATGCCCATGTGCCTGGGATAATAAACTCAGAATACCTAAGCCCAAGTCAAATAGTCTTTGCAAAACTAGCTTAAATTAAAATCATATTCTCCCTGGGCTTTTTATACAGCTAACAGAGAAAGAAATGCAGGCCGAATTGCTTTCTGGAGGGTTATAAGGTATGAGCTGCTTCCTAAAAATGCCTCTCTTGCTGCATATGCTACAATTCAGAAAATTGGACTCCCAAATTCTGTTCTCAACTGGGCATCTAAACACAGACTGAATGAATTGTGGCCGTGTCTCATGTTGAATTCAGCTTTTAGCAAATAACTGAAAAATATCCTACTGTTAACCTTCAGACAGTTAAGAGTCCTTGGCTAGTTAGCATCCTGTTAATAGGGGGACTTTCATTAATGTGATGTGCCATGATACCCAGTGCAGAATTAAAGGTGGGAAATTCCTGCCCTTTTTTGAAATTGAGGAGTCACATCACCAAAACAAAACTGTGTTTAGCAAAGCACTGCCCCGCTTGGTTCAGTATGTTCACGCAACATCATGTTATCCTCATTTGGCAGATATACAGTTTTTATAAATCTGCTAAGCTATTGCTAAGCTGCCAGTTCAGGCTATTTCCTCTAAATCTCAAAGGCCCGTGTGTTTAAAACTGAAAATTATGGGGGTTTGAGGTTACGTTTTCCAACACACTTTGACTGTGGGTCCCCACCATTCTTTCTTCTGATGCACTTAGGCCCTTTTACAGTCAATGAATGATATCTGAAGCTACCATACAGTACCAAAATCTTCCCAGATACAAATAGCCAATTATAAAATACAGCTCAGGTTGAATAAATTCTTTGCTGACCCCGTAGGTGATAAAGTGATAGCCAGAGGTGCGGGTTTTATTATCCGTATCATTATCACAGCTCATATGACTCCCATGTTAATGCCAGCAATTAGTTTGCTCAGATTTTCTATAAGAAATTTTCTGTATGAACCTAGAAAACTACATCCTGGTCACTTTGTTCCAGCTTTCTAAGATAGGGGCATAAACACTATGAATGACCATATATCTATTGATTATGAGCTTGGACAGACTTAACACCCACACAATAATAAGACATGTCCAAATGAGCATTAGGATCCAAGACAGATCAAGCATGCAGCAATTGTACCTATCAGCCTCATTAGCTAACCCTGACCATCCTTCATGCTTCACAGAAGTGCTTTCTGCATTTTAAAATATCATTAATGGGGAAAAAACGTGTTTGGGATCTCAAATTATTGCTGCTGTGTAATGTTTTTCTAATGTATTTCTATAAGCATTGGACCTAGCTGTTCATATTTAATTTGGGTTGCCTTTCTAAACCATCAGATCCACTCCTACACATCACAATGCTGTAGCAGGTATGTCTTACACAAAATGAGAAGTGCAACAGAGAAATGCCTAGATACAGCTATTTTTAGAAGTTGCAGTTTAGACTACTTAGATTATAACTTGTACTGGTTGTCTTCCCACATGAGAGGATGCCTTCCATTTATTCATGTCCCCATGAACTTCCCACTATTACCATCCCTTCCAATCTTCCATATATGAAAAAGAGAAGTACTTTCCTGTAGTCCTTGTGCTTCAATAACTGAGGAGTCATCAGGAGCAGAGGATTACTCTACCTAGTTCACAAGCCTATCTGGTAAAGCAAATGGATAATGACCCACTATAAATGATCAAGAGACAGCAATCACATTTTCTAAATTCCAATGTTTTGACATTTAGCTTTTCATCACACTGAAATAAGAAGTAAGCTTATCAAGTCTCTTTGCAATAAAGAAATTATACAAAACATTGAGGGGGGGTTGTGTATTCAAATAGTTTCTTTTTTGTTTTAGAAAGTATTCATTAAGAGGACAGAATCCTGCCACGCAGTGGTCAGGATACCATGTCTTAGGATGTACAAAAGTGACATGAAGAGAGACAATTTTACTTTGTTTTTGTTATTTTTTTTAAATATATATAGATATATAATATATATATATGTATGTGTGCATGTGTATGTATGTGTGTGTATATATATCTCCCCAATAATGTTTTTACCAGAGCAAGAACTTGAGCATATATGCGCCTTCCAAATCTCAGGCCACTGCTGTAGTTGTCAGGCTACAGGTCATTAGAGTCCTTAACTTTCACTGTACCCATTTCAGCTTCTGCAAAACAATATACTGTAATGACATGAAGGGAAACATTCTTCAACAAAATTTCAGCTACCTTTAGCAGAATAGCTTCTGTATCTTTGTAGATATTGCCAAAGAATAGGAGAACCTAAATAGAATAGAAAATGTTTTTCTGACATTACAAGACTATAAATAGGACAGTGCAGCATGAAGAATGGTGCCCTAAACCAGAAGTCAGACTGTTATTTCAGCTATTATACATGGAAGTAACCCTTCTGGTCTATCTCTGTTTGTAAGAATGAACCATTCCAATACCTGCTTTCAGCCTGTGATCCTGCCTTCATGCGGATTTGAAACAGTTATCATTTGGCAGGCCCTTTAAACTGAGATCCTAAGTGGCCGTGCTCTATGAGTCCTCCCTTCAAGGGGCAATTCCAAAAGGAAGAGGAGAGAGGAGCCTGCCAGTGAAATAGAGTTATGGCTAAATCTGGGATACTCTCTGATATAAATTACTGAAAAATGAAAACAACCTCACAGAATATCATCGTGCACGGCGAATGAGCCATGAGAGATTTGGTGGGAAGAATGAAAGGTAATACACCACTATAATAACTCCAACAGCTTAAGGACAGCCTGTGAACTGAAAGTACATAGCAGCTTTAGTAAACACAAAGTTTGAATGTCAGGAAAGGTCTTACCTATAGTCCTTTAAAACAAAAGGCATACTTCATCTTTTATTAAAAGTTTGATCTCCAGCAGCAGACTTCAACTTTCAGCACAGGACTGTTGCTGATGCTGAAAATCAAAAAGCATGAATTACTTTACGTATACATAGAAGCCAAAAAACCCCAGATTTTCCTTTTTCATTGCTGCTTGATATCTTTGACTACCAAAACCATGAGGATGCCTTCTTCTGCAAAAAGACTCATTGGCGATTAGTTATCCTTACTTATTGCCTACCACGTGTACACAATAACAGGAGTTAAAGGTTCACTTAAATAGAAACAATAGCATGTCCCCCTACACTATGGTGTTTCTCCAATGACTAAAATGACTACTGAGGTCCACTTATTTTGTAAGTAAAATGCTGAGGGCAAGCACCATTTTTTTCCATAGACAGATACCGTGTGTTGCTTTTTTCCTCTCCTTTTTGTTTCCCACAAACAAGCAGAAGCCACGCTGGCCAGATATGCTATTTTTGAACAAGTAGCATTGTAATGCATTCCCTGTATGCAGGAATAAACAGATTAAGAAATGCTTAACAGAGGTGGTAGTTTAATAAGCACTCATGTTAGGCATTGCCCTACTGTCGGTTGAAGGCTTTAGGTTACGTGCACTGCACCCAGGTCAGGTTTCGATGGTTGGCAGCAGGCTCTGCAGAGCAGGCAGCAAAGTGGGCGTCTGAGAGCAGCTTTCGCAGGTGAGGCAGGATGGGTCCGGGCACAAGTGCTGCGGTGGCCTGACGTATGGACACGGACAAGTGCTTTGGCAAGGGGTGGGAACGTTGGCAGCACTCTTCAAGGGTGTCGAACATCAGTGCTGGTGTAGTGCTTCAAATGAAGGCTTGGGGATGCAGCACTGCCCAAAAGTGAAAATACCAGAAGTTGCTGAAGTAATTTCGCATTTATTTCGGAAGTAGAAAAGGATAAAGGAGGACTACGTACCACCTGAAAATGAGGACATGCGCTGCCAACATGACCCCCCCCAAAAGTTACATTAAAAAACTGCTTGCAAACAAATACCTGTATGTTACTTGCTGGACAGTGAGGTGGTGTTCCCAGTCCACTCCCCCTACTCCAAGCACTGAAAAATGTAAAAATAAAACATTTTCTAAAGCTCTGTTATAAATGAGGAGCTTTCAGATAGCTTAGAAGGGCTTGTTTGCGGGAACTCATCTCTCATAAAAGGCTTGTTGCTGCTCTAGGGACGAGTAAAATAGCTACTGATGACATTCAAATCATGATCTGTCTTCTCAGCCATTAATTTTAAATATGATTCATACTCCATTATGCTCTGGAAACCAAAGAAATTATCCTTTATTGTGTCTAGCCATTTTTCATCACTATGTACTCATAATGACCAATTTTACTCTTCCCTTCTGATAGGTGCTTGAAAATGTGCAAAAATTAACCCCGATGTTTACATTTGCCTTTAATTCAGCTTCATAAGGATTTCCCAGAGTAAATATATATTTATACAATAGAACAGAATTATTAGCATCCAACATATATAAACTACATTAGTTTTTAAATTGCTTAAATATTAGGGTTTGTAAATTAGAAACAAGTCCAGGTCAAACTTCAGGGAACAAACACTACTGAACTTTATCCCACTTAAACACAAATTCAAATAAAAATATACATTTGAATGACTGTCTAAGCCTGTGTTAGGGCATTTTAATAACCATGAAAGTGAAGTCCAAAATTTGATGGATTTGTAATACTCATCTTCATTTGCAATATCAATGCATTTTTAGTTTAAAAAAAAAAAAAAAAATCACAGAAAAAGGTCCTGGCTTAAGTTTTCAAAAATCCAGATGCAATTCCCTGTTTCAGCTATGTGACTGCACAAATCATTTACTCTTTCTGTGACTCAAAGTCCCATCTGTAAAATGGAGATTTTCTTTATGTATTTCCAAACAAAGCAGATATGCTGCATAAAGCTGAGACACCACTTCCTTCACCTTTAAGAGGCAAGGTACATCCTCCTACCTTTGGAGGTGGTGGTAGCTCTGAACCCCAAGTCAAGGTGAAGTTCTTCCTTGAAAGCCTGTACAAGAGGTGACATTATTCTGCTGTAACTCTCATTAAGCTTTATTCATAGGGTGCACAGCAGTGGAACACGATTTTTGACGTGTCTCCCTCCCTGCCCGGTCCCATACTCACTAAGGAACCGCTGAGCGCAGTGGGGCTGCTTGTACCGGGAGGTGCCACGTGGCGTGCGGCAGGGGAGCACAGCGTAACTCTTGGTCACTAGAGTATTACTCAAAGAAATAATGAGATAAGTCCACTGAGTTAAGTCTCACAGCACACATTCGGTTCAATAAATATTTGATGGGTTAGGACAGAGAAGTAAATAATATTTATTATCACTAGCTACTTATTAAATAGTAGCTGAATAAAAGCAGTAAGCAGAGCATGACATGCAGCATCCTCAAAAGACAATGTAATTTTCATTCCTGTCTGTCCAACATAAAAGTTCATGGGTATCAGAGGTTGAGTCAATTGTTGCTGGGTTTATTAAAAAAAAAAAAAGCCTCATTACTCTTAAAATAATGGTGATGAGTGCTGGGCATAACAAGGCTTATAAACATCTGGGGTTTTTGCCAGAGTAAGGAGAATAAGGAGTTACCTCTACCAGTTAGGGATAGCAAATGATACTATGCAGCTCGTACAGCTTGTCACACATGAAGCAAATCCCATGCCTCCAATGAGTACAAGCTTCAGACAGCACGTTTCCAGCTTAATCACTAAGATTCAATTTTAAATTAAGTTATTGATGGATTGCAAATAAATATGAGATTTGAAGTGGGGAAGCTAGCCCTATTTTTAAAACCTTAAAAGTGCTACAAGAAAAGGGGGATGACATAGAGATACATTGAGTGTTGGTGTCAAGGCGTTGGCAGCAGGGGGGCTGCAGGTGTGGCCTCTGTGAGAAGAGTCCAGGGGCTGCCCTGTCCTGGACACAGCCAGCTCCACAATGGACCCACCGCAGAACACTGCTGAGCCCATCAGCCAAACTGGTGGCGCCTCTCGGAAAACATAGTTAAGGAAGGGGAAAAAATGCTGGACAGAGAGAAAAAGGAACAAAAATAGTGTGAGAAACAACCCTGTGAACACCAAGGTGAGAGAAGGAGGAACAGGAGGAGGTGCTCCAGGTTGCTGGAGCAGCCCGTGGAGAGGACCGCACTGGAGCAGATATCCACACTGCACCCATGGAGGACCCTGTGGTGGAGCAGCTGGATGTGCCCTGAAGGAACTGTGGTCCATGGAGAGCCCACGGTGGAGCAAGTTTTTCCTGAAGGACTGCACCCTGCAGGAAGGACCCACGCTGGAGCAGGGGAAAAGGGTGACGAGGAAGGAGTGGCAGAGAGGAGCTGTTATGGACTGACCACAACCTCCATTCCCCATCCCCCCTGCACCGCTCATCACGGGGAGTTAGAGGAGTGGGGAGCAAGGGAGTGAAGTTGAGCCTGGGAAGAAGGAGTGAGGTAGGGGGAAGGTAATTTTGTTGTTATCTTTATTTCTCACCATTGAACTCCGATTTAATTGGCAAAAAAATAAATTAATTTTCCCCAAGTTGAGTCTGTTTTGCTTGTGTGCCTAACTGGTGAGTGATCTCCCTGTCCTTATCTTGACCCACGAGCTTTTCCATCCTATCTTCTCCCCCTGTCCTATTGAGGAGGGGGAGTGAGAGTGTGGCTGGGTGAGTCTCTGGCCCTTAGCCACGGTCAACTCACCACAACAGACAACTAAGTTATAAAATTGATCCTGAGTAAACTCCTGGAAGATCTACATAAATTCTGAATGTGAAGAATACACAGAAACAGCATTAATCCAAAGACTGACATCTGTAGGATCAGGTAAGGGAGCTCATGAAAAAATGCAGGAATTCTAAGAATTATTATTGTAAGGATAATTTAATTAGCCTTCTCTCTATTCAGATTTTTCAAAATGTATTTGACAAGATCCCTCTTTGGCAATTAAGTGATTCTAAGTCAGGAATTAGTTTGAAGTTAGGATGCCAAGAGAAAGATAAAAAAGCAAGATTAAATTTTTTCAAGATTATATTCTCAAGAGAGAAAGACACTGGTGGAATTGTGGAAAAGGCAGGAGTTCTGACAATATGACAATTGGCATAATTTATGAATTTCCACTCTAAGTTCAAAATTACTCAATAAAGCTGTTTCATGATTCAGTTTAAATTTTGTCATTACTTCAAAATTGATGGATTCTGTGGTTTAACCTTTATACCATTGATTTTGAAAACCAGAAAGCAACTACTGAAATAGTCATTTTGAAGCAAAACTACATTACAATTTCATTCCAAGAATGTTTCCATACTATTGAGATTTTTCTCCTTGATCTTCCTTCCATGTATATATTTGTTCCATCACAGATCTACTTAAATTCAATAAGCACGCTATACCCTTTCATTCAAGCTTTGGTAATCCCAGTTCTTATAACAATAACTTTAAGAACAGAAGGCTACTGTATGAGGCTGAAAGTTTGTTAGAAGTTAAGAGTAAGGACCAAGGAATTAGTTTAGCTTAGTCTACAAATACAGAAGTCAACATACTAATAGCTGCAACAACATTAACAACTGTATGAAGCAACCAGAAATATGAAGGATAGCAGAAACTGAGACAAGCAGCTAGCATAACTCCAGCAAAGTTGAAAAGGAAAAGGAAAAAAAGACAGAGAAAGGGGGAAAGACAGGAGAGAAGGGGAGAAGGGGGGGGGGGAGAGAGAGAGAAAGAGAGAAAGAGAGAAAGAGAGAGGTGCTTCTGGAACAGACAATTCAATGGAAAAGCCTGAGTTTTGTTCCTATTATGTTCAGCTTCCTCTGCATTTTTGTAAATTACACTCGATTATATCAGAAGTTAACTGATCCATATTGCATTTTCCTAATAGAAATCAAAAGGCATCAAATATTGGCTACCTGATTAAGTGAAAGAAAGGTAAAAACATATAATTTTCTACAGCTGTTGTTCTTATGAGTAATACATTTACATGACATTCACAGTAATTGCTTCCAATATAAATCTTTCCTTTATCTTTGCCACATTTCTCAGAGTTTTGTTAAGGAAAAAAAAAAAGTTTGCAGCATTTTAAGGAAAATACTGAAGTTGTTGAATTTGTCTTGAATAAATAATCCAAATCCTCACTTAAATTGTTCCCATTTTGACCTCTGACTTGTCAGAGAATGACTAATAAGCAGACAAGCTATCTGTGCTGCCCAAGTCATTTGTTGGTATGTAAAGGTTCCCCATCCTTTCCTATCCTGCTATGACATCTAGCTTGCTTAAAGCCAAAAATCTTGACCCCCCAGACATTTTGTGCATTAAGTCAATTAAAACAGTACCAGAACAATAAACAGTAAACTGTAGAAACCAGTAAAGACAATTTAATTGCTGAGTAGAGTTTCTAGGCTGGAAAACAGCATGAAGATTTTGTGTATAGATTCTCATATTATTTTCAAGAGGTAGAGACAAATTGGAAAGCAAGCAACCAATGTAATGTATAGCCACTTTCCCCTCACCTTTTTTTATCTTGTCTCAAATGAGTGATAAAATTAAAATGAACACTGAAGCAACACAACATGAACTAATCTATGAAACTTAATGTCCTAAAGATGGTTCAGCATGCCTGAACAAAAACACAATGAAGGGAAAAAAAAAAGCCAATCTAATTATAAAACTTATGACCATTAAGTTATTTATGTTGCAGATATTTGCCATGATTCTTTGCAAAGCTTTAAATATGTAATCTAAGAAAACAATTTTTTCTGGAAAATGGCTGAGATGACTGGTGATAAGAAATTAAAATGAATTATATAGAAGCAAATGTATGGTATAATTTGGTACAATTCAGCTATTGAAATTGCCTTAGTATTGTCAGCAGTTAAAAAACACTTTTCTCAAGTGATCAACATTTATTTCCAGAACTATTTTGGGTAATATGCACAGTTAAGAATAATGCTGAAATTCTTCTGTGAAGCAGCTCAGGCAAAGATATTCAGATGTTCATTTATGAAGTGTCAGCTAGGATCTTGGCAGGTTAGAAGGCCACACACTGCAAAAATTTTATTGTACATAAATTGACCTAAACAGGGCTCTAATTCCCAGAAAATGTAACCAGAGATCCACATTCTGCACTGGTTTGCATTTAGTAGTATTACATGGGAGAAACTTAGGACAGAATATGTATATGCAATACACTAAATATACTTATTGCAAGTTTCTTGTATTTTATTCTTTCCTTTTATACTGCTCTTCAATAATGACCACTTCTGAAACAATATTTAACTCATGAAGTATACAACTCCATAAAAATGATGCCACTGGTTTCAAATGGTTAGATCAAACTTGTGAGATCACGCTATGTCAACCTTGAACTGGCCCTGTTCCTGTTCATTGTATACTCTTCTTTGGCTTAACCCTATCTTCTTTTGTATTTGTGAAAGTTCATCCATGTCAATGAGGCAAAAGCAGAGCTTTAGTTCTTTTGCTTTACATGCCTTACTACCAAAAAAACCCCAAACAACAAAAACCCCAAGCTGTTAAATTCCCTGTACCTATGCTATTTCCCTTGTTGTTATTACCATATACTGGAAGAGAAGTCTTTTAAATTTCTAAAAAAGCCATCTTTTTATTTTTCAGAGAAAACCTGAAATAAAATCTTGAAAAAACCCCATGGGTAGTATGGGACACCCCTACCCCCCCACATTTTTGTTAAGGGAAAAAAAAATATTTTTGCGGTCAATGTTCTTTGTAGTTTATTCTACCCTCTAAAAAAAGGGCTTAAGCTGACTTAAAAACATTTCTTTATTTCACATGCACTGAGGACATACAAAATCTTCCATAGATAGGATAGGATAGGATAGAATAGATTAGAATGGAATAGCATAGGATAGGATAGGATAGGATAGGAAAGGATAGGATAGGATAGGATAGGATATATTGGAGCATTTTCGTATGGGTTTTCATGCCACATCTAGCTCTTAGGCTTCTTAAGAACCTTGGCTCTTCTAGTTTGGGAAAAGAGAGTAGCCACACTCTAGCACATGCTAGATAGCACCCCAGTATCTCCTAGGTCATCAGATGGGGGAGAGGAGGAATCTCACACAAACAAACCCCATAATTATGCACTTTGCTGAATGGGAAGTTTATTACACAAGGAGCTTTTTCTAGGCCATTGCTAAGGTTCCCTCACTTTGACATAGACCATAGAAGAGTCTTAGCATAATGGAAATTAAGATACAGCTGTCTGGTTTTGATGAGTCTTCTACACACACTAAGAGCGAGCAGTCATTCTCTCTCTATATATTTGGTTTGTACCCCCTGACATTTTCTTACCAGACTTCTGAGCTGTAAGAGAGATGTCAGCTAAGCAAAATTTTACTACTCATAAACGTATATTTCAACTCGTACAAGAGAGCCATTAAAAGTTTTGCTACATGACGGCATCTGCAGAACTAAATAAATTTCTGGGTTTAGTATTAAGAGATACTTCTATTACTATAAGCATGGTGTGGTGAATACTGTAGTTCTGAGAGTGCCCATTGTGCCATGTGGCTGGCACATTTGGCATGCTCCATGCCACAGATCATATGTATCAGCTATCAATCACATCTCTCATGTCAGTCTGTTACCTTCTGCTGGAAATAACTGGCGTATTCGCATCTTCTTAAATACTGATGTAAGTCCTACTTATCCATGCTTCTTATGCTTATAAACTCTTGTACATCAGAATGAGAATACCATACAGATACACATATGCATACATATATATACACACACACACGTACACATAATCTCTATAAAAGCAGTAGTGCAGATGCCTTTTATTCAGCTTTAAACAGAAATTCAGTAACGTAGTTGTAGATCTACTGCGTATTGCTCTTGGCAGTGCTAAAAATAAGTCATTTGGATTAAACATTTTCAAGTAGAACATTTTATAACTTAAATAATATTATTTTTATTCAAGATCCCATTTGGTTTAATGCAATTTGTCTGAGAGCACGCACTAATTTCTGTTCTCAGCCTAGCCTTGGGAGGATAAAAATGTTAAATATGATTCTTTTTGGGTTTTAAGACACTGTCTTGCTTTATTTAGAGTAGATTATCACTACCCAGTGAGGCTTATGTACTGATAGCATTCAAGATTATATGTCTAAGAAAAATACTGAAAGTATCATGTAAAAGGCTTGACTATGTTCTATATAAGTAGCTATTGAATTGTAGCCAGTATCATAAAATATTGGCAGGTTCTCATTTTCTTAACAGTTGGAGCCTTTTGGTCTAGCAAACTGCTTTTCTTACATCTAACAAAATTTATTGCAGTAAGTTAAATTGAAAGTTTAATTTAAGTTGCTATATTGAAAAGCTCAGCTAATTGAAAGTGGAAAATACAGAGTAGTCTGAAAGTATGAATACGAAGTAAATTACAGATAAAAGGACTGACAAGAAAGGAACCTATATGGATAGTTTGGTGTTTACACATTGGGTCTTAATATAATATGTAATTTTGCCTTCATTTTCTGCCTTCATTGCCTTCATGTGAAAGTAGTGACTGGATTCTCACTGTTATAAATTAAAGCCAAATATAGTCTGCAGAAATTATTTTTGTCAAATTTAAACAAAGCATGCTGAAGAGCAGTCTCAAATTTTCACCTTTCATTTAATCTTCTCTTTAACATTTATAGCTCTCTAGTGAAGCTTAACAACAGAAAGAGTATAAGTAATTCTTTCTGCCAGTCTACCAAAATCTTGGGCTTCCTTTACAGAATGAAAATACCAGGCTTTTTGCACAGTTTATAAATAAATTAGACTGACTTCACATCTTTTATGAGTTACCTGTTAGCTTCTGACTGGTAAAAAGCTAAAACAAACTGACTTTTAATTGTAGCCTTGAAACTTAGAAAAGAAGAGTATAAAAATAGGTGAAACCAATCATCTATTGCAGAAAGCTGAGGGCAGTTCTAAAGTTCAAGAAGCTTTTCAAAAAGGTAAAATGAATGTAATCTTTATGAGAAATGTCAATTTTATTCTGGGCAACTGCAGTCAAAACATGAGGGGTTTAGCTGGAACAGTTAAGAACCATATGCTCAGAAAACTGAAAGAAAGAAATAATATGGGGAAAGGTTAACATCTTGACATTAAATTATGGGCTTTAATAAAAATTATGATATGTTTTTATATGATCAGGTATAACTGACTACTATGGCAGGTAATAAAACAAAAATGAAAAGACTTGTTTCATCTGTCAGTCTCTGGTTGCAGTAGGGCTCTGTAAGAAAGCTAAATGTGTGGGTCTTTGAACTGAGCTAAATCACTGTGTGAAATAAACCATTTTTACTTTCAAAGTCTCCACGCTAGAGATAAAAGTGTCCTATTCAGACTGGTTTGTTTTATTCAATAGTATAGAAAACTTTAGTCCAAGTTTCAGACACTAGCTCCCACCTTTTATGACCATTTCTGCAGGTTTTTTTAATTGCATATTTTCGTTAGTTAAATTATTAAATGCATATATGATTGCATAATTGCAATATGCTCCTTAAACCATATAAATCAATCTTTCATGAGCTGTAGTTTAGATTACTACTACTTTGGAAAAATATTTTTCTAGAAAAAATAATACATTAGTGTAGTCATTAACAGCAGTTTTATAGATTTTTTTGTCAAGTCTTTAAAACAAAAAACAATCCCTAACTGTAAATGAGGCAAGTATTTCAATGAGTGTCTAAGCAGCTAAATCTGCTCAGAACAGTCTAACAGCTTCCCCGCCCCCCAAAGTGACTAAATAGATAAATCCAATGGGACATAAGTACCTAACTTGTTAAAGATCCTTGAAAATCTCAGCTGGTGTTCATCAGCATCATTAGATGCTTAAACTCCTTAGGGAATCTGAATAATTCTTTCTACAGACATCTATACATGGCTGATTTGATGTATAGGAAAAGTCTCAGTGCAGTTTCTGTATAAAGTTGTTCTTTTCATAAGCATGCTTGGCAAAATCCATGCCTTTCAAATCTCCTGTATTATTAAAATGGTTCCTCAACTTTCTTGTTGCTGTGAAATTGTTACAAAGAAGCTTGTACTAGTAAAGCTCATTTCTACACTGGCAGGGAAATAACTATACTGGTAGTAGGCGTATTCATAATGATACAACTTTACCCACAAATGGGGTACCCATAACCCAGTGGTTTAAAAAACACATAATAATCTTATGTACAAACCATTTCAGGTTTCATATTTTAAAACTGTTCATACTTTAGCATTAAGCAGCATTAATTCAACCTGTGATTAACTAATTTTGGGCTCACAGAGTTTCAGGTACATAAGTCAGAACTTCAGCTCTGAGAGCTGAAAACTTGTCTTAAATTGACACACGCTTTACATACTTTGGGATTCACTTGCTCAAAGAAGGGGTTACATGAAGTCAAAGCTACACACAGAACCTTTAGATTTTTTAAAGCAATGCTGTTATTGAGTGCAGCTATCGATGGCTACAAGCTGTTCAGAAGGGACAGGCGAGGAAGGAGGGGCAGAGGGGTTGCCCTCTATGTCAAGAAATGGATACATTGTGAAGAGCTGTCTCTGAAGAATAGCCATGAGCAGGTTGAAAGCTTATGAGTCAGAATTAGAGACTGATGCAGCAAAGGGAACCTTGTGGTTGGTGTTTAGTACAGGCCACCTGATCAAGTGGAACCTATTGACGGAGCCTTCTTACTCCAGCTACAGGTGGCACCATGCTCGCAGGCTCTTGTCCTGCTGGGGGACTTCAATCACTCGACATCTGCTGGAAAATAGCGTGGTGAGCTGTGGGCAATCCAGGAGACTCCTGGAGTGCATCAAGGATAACTTCTTAAGCCAGATAATAGACAGCCCTACCAGAGAGGATGTGTTACTAGACCTGTTGGTCACCAATGCAAGCAAGCTAATTGGTGATGTCAAGATTGGAGGCAGCCTGGGCTGCAGTGATCATGCACTGGTGGAGTTCACAGTCCTGAGGGATATGGGTCAGGTGAAGAGTAAAGTCAGTACCCTGAATTTTAGGAAGGCAAACTTCCAGCTGTTCAAGCAGTTAGTCAATAGGACCCCCTGGGAAACTGCCCTCAGGGACAAGGGACTAGAACAGAGCTGGCAGATCTTTAAGGATGTTTTCCATAGAGCGCAAGAGCTCTTGATCACCATGTGTAAGAAATCAGGGAAGGCAGGCAAGTGACCGGCATGGATGAATCAAGACCTGCTGGTCAAACTAAAGGGCAAGAAGGAAATGCACAGCCAGCGGAAGCAGGGACAGGTATCTTTGGAGGAGTATAGGGACGTTACCTGGTTGTGTAGGGATGGGGTCAGGAAGGCCAAGCACAGCTGGAGCTGAACTTGGGAAGGGAAGCAAAGAATAGTGAGGGCTTCTACAGGTATGTCAGCTAGAAAAGGAAGGTCAAAGAAAGTGTACCCCCTCTGATGAACTTGACTGGCAAACTGGTAACAACAGACGAGAAGAAGGCTGAGGTACTTAACAACATTTTTGCCTCAGTCTTCACTGGCAGTGTCTCTTCCTACACCTCTCAAGTGGATGGACCACAAGGCAGGGACTGGGGGAGCAAAGTCACTCCTACTGTAAGAGAAGATCAGGTTTGTGGCCACTCGAGGAACCTGAACATGTGTAGGTCTATGGGACCTGACAAGATGCATCCCAGAGTCCTGAAGAAATTGGCTGCAGTAGTGGCCAAGCCACTCTCCATGATATTTGAAAAGTCATGGCAGTCAGGTGAAGTCCCTGGTGACTGGAAAAAGGGAAACATTACACCCATTTTTAAAAAGGGTAGAAAGGAGGACCCTGGGAACTACTGACCTATCAGCCTCACTTCTGTGCCTGGGAAGATGGTGAAACACATCCTCCTAGAAGCTATACTAAGGCACATGGAGGACAGGGAGGTGATTTGAGACAGCCAGCATGGCTTCACCAAGGGCAAGTCTTGCCTGATCAACCTAATGGCCTTCTATGATGGAGTGACTACATCAATAGATAAGAGAAGAACTACAGATGTCATCTCTCTGGACTTCTGTAGGGCCTTGGACACGGTACCCCCACAACATCCTTCTCTCTAAATTGGAGAGATACGGATTTGATGGATGGACTCTTTGGTGGACAGGGTATTGGCTGGATGGTCACATCCAGAGGGTAGTGGTCAATGGCTCAATGTCCACATGGAGAACAGTGACGAGCGGTATCCCTCAGGGGTTCGTACTGGGACCAGTACTGTTTAATATCTTCATCAATGACATAGTGGGATCGAGTGCACCCTCAGCGAATTTGCAGATGACACCAAGAGGAGTGGTGCGGTTGACATGCCTGAGGGAAGGGATGCCATTCAGAGGGACCTGGACAAGCTCAAGAAGTGGGCCCATGTGAACCTCCTGAGGTTCAATAATGCCAAGTGCAAGGTCCTGCTCCTGGGTCGGGGCAACCCCCAGTATCAATACAGGCTGGGGGATGAAGGGATTGAGAGTGGCCCTGGGGAGGAGGACTTGGGGGTACTGGTGGATGAAAAGCTGGACATGAGCTGACAATGTGCGCTCATGGTCCAGAAAGCCAACCATGTCCTGGGCTGCATAAAAAGAAGGATGGCCCGCAGGTCAAGGGAGGTGATTCTGGCCCTCTACTCTGCCCTAGCAAGACCCCACCTGGAGCACTGCATCCAGCTCTGGAGCCCTCAGCACAGAAAAGAGATGGACCTGTTGGAGCGGATCCAGAGGAGTGCACAAAAATGATCAGAGGGCTGGAGCAACGTCTCCTAAAAAGAAAGGCTGAGAGAGTTGGGGTTGTTCAGCCTGGAGAAGAGAAGGCTCCAGGGAGACCTTATTGTGGTTTTTCAATACTTAAATGGGTTTATAAGAAAGAAGAGGACAGACTTTTTAGCAGGGCCTGTTGCAATAGGACAAGGGGTAATGGTTTTAAACTAAAAGAGGGTAGATGTAGACTAGATATAAGGAAGAATTTTTTTATGATGAGGGTGGTGAAACACTGGAACAGATTGCCCAGAGAGGTGATAGAGGCCCCATCCCTGGAAACATTCAAGGTCAGGTTGGATGGGGCTCAGAGCAACCTGATCTAGCTGAAGATGTCCCTGTTCATTGCAGGGGGGTTGGACTAGATGACCTTTAAAGGTCCCTTCCAACCCAAACCATTCTATGATTCTATTACACTGATGTGACAGAATATTGCATAATGATAGAGGATAAAATCTAAATAGTATTCTGATTAAGAGGAATGTGTTATTTCCATAAACATTTCTAAAGCATTCATAAAAAATATTAAACACATTTTCCTCTGTCAGAGAGATAAAAAACAACTTACTCAAGTGAATTTTTCTTGTTACTGTTACAGTGTAAAGTGAAGCTATAAGAAGGACAACTGTTGATAAAAAAAATATTTCTCAGTGTACATTCCACTGAGCAGGTTTTCCATTTATATTACTGAAGCCATAATCAAGATCCTTGCTTTTTAATAAATATTTAGAAAACCAGAATGCAAAGATACTATTTTTTCCTGTGTATCATATATATAAAATATACCTTTTATATAAAATATATATACTTTTCCTTTTCATTCCAGATCAGTGAACCAAATTCTGTTTTGTAGTTTTTTTATGTCCTGATATCATGAAGACTTTCACACAGAGAAAAAATATTGGAGCTATTTGACTTCACACGTATGTTTGTGACTTGTTGAACCAGGTCTGCCAATCCATTCCTAACTGTCTGATATTACCTTCTCAAACGCAGTAAGTATATTTTAAGTGTTGACAATGGTATTATTACAATATAAACTATGCGTAAGACAAATACTTTATAGTATCATATCACATCTACAGTAGGAATTAGTTATGAAAGTTCAAAATGTTTTCCAAAAGGACTAGTAACTGTAAGTTTTCAATATTTTGTTCAAATGATACTAGTGTTGGCTTCTATGAAAATTACTAGTAAATCCTGTTCTTTGCAGCATTGTCCTGCATATTACAATTGGACTTGACTTGCTTAAGGTTTGAAAGTATTATCTTTTCTGCTAGCTACAAAAATTGATGCTAAGGTTTAAAGAGCAAAACTCTAGGAAAGATGAAGAGGAAAGCAAAGCTAGAAGTCAGCTGAATCTTTTTTTTTTTCCAGATACATCCAGATATAGAAGGACCTGTGTGAAACACCTCCAAACAAAATGTATTTTAACGTCTACTTCAAAATATCAAGTAATGCATTCTGTTCTTACCTGCGATGCTCTGCAAATACAAAAAATTAAGCTTTGGTGATGATGACAAGTAGCCCCTGTGAATAAGTTGCTCTCACAGTGTTCTGCCAAGATCCAAAAAATGGCCAGATTGTGAAAGCTGCGGGCTGTCTGCTTTGTAGATGACAGGTATCCTGAAGAGAACAAAGTCAAACACTGCAGCACATGTAGGCCAGAGGTATGACATTGCTGGAGATACTGTATACATTTTGTGACTCTGACAATTGCAGTGATAGCAGACTGGAGAACAAAAATTATAGATGTCTACATGCAGATGTTTTGGGGAAAATTTCCAGCAGTATTCACTTATACTTAATAAGGTGATAATTCAACTTACTGTAGAGATCTCTTTGCTCCATTTTTCAAATATCTACTAATAATGTATGTTTAATTTTTCGTTCCAACTAAATGATACATAAATGTGGATTATTTGTACCTTTTTTTCAGTAAAACAAAAATAATTTGCGTTTTGCAGGTTGGAAAAATACCCCCCGCAAAGCTACATATTCAATCTCTTTATAAAAGGTAGGATGATAAGTAATTTTTATGACTGAAGGTATCGCCATCCAAAACATCTTTTAAGAAATAGCTTTTTGAAAAAGAAAAAATACTAGGAAGTGCTAGGACAACATAATCAAAATGCTCCAAGTCCTTTATGATCATACTGATTACACAGGGGTGATGATCAGCATCCAAGAATTAGCAGAGGAAGCTAAAGTCTAAAGCAAGGCTTTGTTATGCCCTTCTACTGTTTGCATTATTTATTGTCTGAATCAAGCAGAAGATAATCATAAACGGCAACTAGACATTTCACTGGCAAAACCCATTTGAATAACCTTCATTTTGCTGATGTCATTAATCAGCAACAGAAATATATGGTTTTGTTAAAAAAGGCAAAAGAAATGTGTGCCTGTTAATATTCCAGGAATATTGTCAGAAACATCAAGTCCTTTTACTTATCTAGAACATGACAGGTGCTGCAATAGTGACATCAGGCATAAGATGGCCTTTAACAACAAACGTCCTTCAGAAACTTGATATATTTTTGGCCACAGAAGCATGACCAGCACTGACACAATAATAACAATTTCCAATACCTCCTCTCCTTCTTTAGAGATATTTCTGGAACACCACAACAATGAGGAACTTTCCGAGAATTCATTGTTGTTATCAGGAAGGTCCTTAATATAAATTGGAAAGAATGTACTCTGTCTTCTGGAGGTCTCAGGAGTGTGGACAAACTGAACACATGAGATGTGAAACATAAACAGTTAGATGGCAACTTTCACAACACCTTCAGCCTAAAAAGAAAATAATAGGGAAGCTTAGTGAATTCACAGACAGAATAGTAAAGAAAAAGCCTTCATCATTACCAGGAGGATCAAAAGTCTAATTAATCCAAGCCCACGATACCCAATGACATGTGGTGGATAATTTTGAGGGCGCACAAGGTAAAGACAGACATAGTGAAGGCATTGCATGCATTTCAGTTTTCAACAGGATAAAAAAGACATTTCTGGTGTGGATTACATTTTTACTTCTGAATGTTGATCTCCCCTCCCATTGTGAACAAGAACAGTCACAAATAAAGGGTGATAGTTTGTTAATTACTGAACAGTATAAATGAATGCATGTAATAAGAACTGCAGACTAAGATGATTTATTTTGCCGTCTGAAATTGTCAACAGGATTTTGGAGGCTATTTACTTAAGTAATCAATAACAAACCAAATGTTACCATGACAACTATCATATTACAGATGCAGTACTTTGTATAACCTTTGGGTTAAATGGACATTTTTAAATTCAGTTGGTTTAAAAGTCTCTTCACTACTTTGTCCTCTCTCAAAAAACCCTTTAAAACAAGAAGTGAAAATGTCAATTCTAATGATTTTTTATACAGGTAAGGCAGCCAACTTGCTAGGGTGTATGTCTACAAATCCAAATTCTAATGCTTACCGGATTATTTGGTTTGAAGAGTCAGAATTGAGCAGGACATGGCAATAGTTCCACAGCAGTTTTTTCTAGGCCACTGACTATAAAAACCAGCAGTGTTCAAAAACTAGTGAAGCTTAGCCAGCCTACCATGTTACAAAATCTAAGCTCAGGAAGGTCCTTTGGTACACTCTGATCTTGTAAGAGATTTCAAAGGTAGGCACACTGCGACTCTCATAGCATGAGTGAGGCTGAAGGCCATTCTGGCCCTTTTGAAGGTGGACCCATCTCATCCTCAATATGAGTGGTTCCTTAGTGTCAACACAAACACCACCATCCTTGTCACTAGAGTTATAGCCAGGAAAACGTCTCTGATTGGGTCATCTCCATGTCAGTCTAGATGCTATTTTCCTGGTTCACATTTTCAGCTACATCACTCCCTCCAAGCTGACTCTCTACAAGCTACAGGTGGAGGCCAGGCAGAATACCTATGGCATCTCAATTGGCACTGGGTATCTAAGTTTTAACAATTAAATCTCATGACTAATTTTGAAGAAATTACCAAGTAACATTTTGACCAGTATCGCTTCATTGTTCCTACCTCAATATCGTTAATTTAGTGTTCCATGTCTTCCATAAGAGTTTCCCGACTTACCTTGTTTCTATATCACAACTGTGCTGTGGATGTCACCTGCTTTAGCAGCACCAGGCTACGAGCATATATGCCACCTGCTTGATTCAGGTGTCGGCTTCTAGTAAATAAGCTTCTCAAGACAGGAATCATCCCAGTGTCATGTCTGCATACTAACTTAACTGCAGATGGACTTTGGTGCATGATGGACAACTTTCATTACCTTACATACAAACTATAAGAGAAATGCACAACTTGAAAAATTAACAGAATGCATAACATGCAGGTTAAAAGCTGTTCATGAAGAATCAGTGAATGCTTGATACTAGGGTTCTATCTGCATCCAATCTAAACCAGCAGGAGAACTGTAATTGGCATCTAAATGAAAGAGAAAATGTTCTGAGAATTATGAAAGCAAAAGAAAGCAAAAAAGAAAAATTATAGTATTAAAACCTCTTATTTTAATAAGAATGTGCAAAGTTCTGGAAACAGAATTGGGCTTTTGGCAGGGGAGTCAGCAGGCCAAATTTAAATGTTAATTTTGATCTGTAGTGCAGAATGCATTTGGTAATAAACGTTAGATACAATTTTTTGTAGTAAGTATCTTGTCACATACTGTGATTTATATCCTAATTAGTTTACAACCCTGTAGCCAGTCCATCTTACAAACAATTAGCTGTGAGGTTTTCTTAGCCTAGCATTTGATATGAGTGCAATAATTTCTATCTTTTCTTCCTCCTGTCCTCTTCATTTCTTCCCCCTTCTGTAAACAGCTTAAGAACAAAACCTAAAGGGTAAAAACATCCCAAGTTCTTAAATGACATTAAAGAACACAGCTTACCAAATAGTAGCCTTTTTCTGCAAAACAAGTTAACACTATTATTTCTCACATTACAACGTCAGTGATTGATGCACATTATATAAGAACATTTTGTGCAGATATCAGTATAAAGTTTATAGTGCTAATAATGGAAAAATTGGATTCGGCACTTTGTTTGAGTCTGAGAGACATGAAGAATAGCATTATATGCTTTGAGGCAAATTAATCATTTCCACTGTTCTGTCATCAATTGTCCATTGATATTTCAAAATCACAGAGCCTACATTTTAAAGTATTGTACTGTATGTGTTGTACAGCACGCTGTTTGGCATTATTTAAAGAGGGAAACATTTCTGCAAACATGTATAAAACATCACAAAATAAACTTTCAGAAGCAATTGCTTTAGGCTGGAACCTGACACAAGGAAATAAACTTATCCACAGTAAAACAAATTTAATAGGCGTTTCACTCAGGATAAATTTGGCCTTATGTCTTAAGATGAGAGCAAGAATTACTTCACTTAAAAATTAAATACAGCTCTTCACAGCATATACCAAGTAAGAATACAGATATTCTGTGATGACCTCTTTTACCAAAGCAGATTCAAGAGAGAATAGGCACTACCAACGGTGTGCCAATTGCTGATGCTGTAAGCAAAGGCTAAGTACAAAGAAGTCATAACCTTCCGTAGTCAAGGTCGCAATTCAATTTGTGTTCAAAACTGACTGGCATGATCAGAAGTACACACTCACAAATCAAGTCCTTTAAAAACATATTGTTCTGTTCAAGAGAAAAAATAAATCGGTAGAAGAGAATTAACAAAATCACAAAATGAGAATGTCTTTTAAAGCTACTGATAATTGTTCAAATATATTTTGGGACAGAGATAAAAATAAAACTTGGCCATACTTGCTATGCAATTTTTTAATTACAGTTTCTTCATCTTCACTGGAAGGCTTTTCCTGATACATCCTGAAAATGTTGTGGGTTTATTTCATAAAATCCCATTAACAACACACAATCAGCCTGTGATTAAAATATGTTCTTATTAGGTACAAACCATGTTTTGTGAGTCAGGGTTGGCCACAGAACATAAATTCCAAGTTTAAACTAGTCCTCCTACACATTGGCTATTGCTAGTAACTATACCAAAACATTTGTGACTATAGTTGATTTTGAAATAAAGAGCAAACAGCATGTGGGTTCTGTAATTAAGGGACTGATTTTGTGTTGAGTTTCTAATATTTACAGTGCAACTCATTGTGCAACTCTAAGTTGCAGAAAGTTCTTAAGAAAATAGTTCTTGCATTTTTAAGTGTAAATAGCAGAGTATATGGATTTTGTGCATGTATGTATTTATATATATACAGACAGACAGGGATTACAGTAGTCAAAATTTTATCAGAAAGCTTTAAGAAAAGACTTCTTTTTAGTGACTCCTCTCTGAAAAGTGAGCCAAACCAGCTAATATCCTGACAGATGGGTACTTTCATTTTTCCTTATGCTAAAATATACTTTTGGATTCCTTCATTCCAAAACCACTCTTTCTACTCTTTACAAAATATTTTAAGTTATAAATGGTCATTAAAATCACAACAATCCCTATGACATGATAGGCTGTAACAGATCCCTAGGTGTTCTGCAATCTGCAACGTCAATAACCTCTAAATTAAGGTGTTTAATCTGATTAGGGGCAGATTAAGAAAGCACTGACATGACAGAATTAGTCTAGCCTCTTAATTATCCATGGATTATGATATTTGTCTTTCCAAAATAGTTATTAGAAGTGAAAGTGAATATATTAAGGAAACAGGCAAGTACTATGCAAAGCAAAATTGCACTGCACAGTATTATCACCTCCCATTCTCCATGTAGACTTCTATGACAGTAAAATAACGCTACTAGCACAATCAAATCGCTGTGTTAACCAAAAGAAAGGCACATATGGTTAAAATAGGAGTTTAAGCAGAGCTTGGAGGAAGAAACAGCACATAAACCTTATCAGTAGGAGTGACTAGGAGGCAATTATAACATGAATATGTGAGGCTTATCACAACTTTTCCTCTATTTCTCTCTGCTTCTGACACTAATTTACTACATGCTTGTGCAACACCCTGTGGATTGGCTCGTATGTGCTGTAACACAAAGAGTTTGAGCCAACTTCTACCCAAGAACTCTATGTAACTTCTTCAGAAAAGGAATAAATAACCATACAGCTCTGAATAATCAATTTAGAGGTGTGAGGGGCATAATCTCACTTTTTTGTACTTCTTTGAGACATTTGCATGCAAAGCTGATGAAAAAGATGAGAGGCACAGGTGGAACCAATCTGAGACTAGTTGGGGCAATAGGTGGCCTCATTGAGCTGTGGTACCTAGAATAGCTACGTTGGTCTAAAAACTGCACATAGCAATCAGTCCTTCTGAGAGCACTGATACGTGTACATCCTGTGTACATCCAAGGGCAGCTCTGTTGCAGCCTTCAGTGGAGCCGACTAAACGTACGAGGGTTGTCCAATTTGTTAATGGATGCAAAGGGGAACCTCTGGTTTCAGCTTGATCCTATCCTGATTAAGCAACTTTAGGAGCTGAAAAGGAAGGGAGGTAAGTAACAGCTCCTCCCACATGGGTTGGACATAATTTGTGTCATGACTTGAATAAAAGTACATCTCTGTGTGATGATGATATTGAGTCATGTGATTAAGTACCAGCCAAATCTTCAAGGGCCTATTATGCCTCCCTCCCCAGGAGAAATAAAAGCAATATGAGGAAAGTTCAGAGCTTATTTTGTTATTTTTTACCATTCTTCAAACTTAGCATTGATTATCATGCACATCCTTTTCAGGTGCAAAGCCAATGAGAACATACTTTGTCTTAAGCAGAAGATAATCCCAGAAAATGGAATATTTAAAGTGAAAGAATTCCATGCTATAAATAAGGCTTGTCAAGCTGGAGCTCAGATGATCTCCCAGCTGGCAAAAGGGTCATATTTATATAGTCCATAGTGTATAATTAAGTGGAAGCCTGAAGAGAATTATTCATATATAAGGGGAGAATTCTTATTTCCATTCTACTTACCTAAGTTAGAACATATGAGTTCCAGCAGCATGACCTTTCCTTACTTAAACTAGTGCAAAAATACAAAGTTATGCCATTTGACACAATGAATGTATCAATATAAATCATGCTGTGGAGAAAAATCAGGGCCTGTAACTCTAGTTCTGCTCCTGTTTGGCCCACGTATGCTCTTTTTTTGGCTTTGTACAAATGTGCACTGGCAAGTGCTCATCTATTGCATATTGAAAATCAAAAAGACTATTTCTACCCTGAAATAAAAATAAATCTTATATTCTATTCCAGATTTGACAGCCTTCTCTATAAAGAGACATAGAAAATTGGGAGATGTTTAAGCCACATCCCACGAATCATCTTGCATGCTCAAATGTCAAGCTGTATTTTACATGAGTCACTGACTGTCTGGATTTCTTTGGTGATGTTTTTCTCTGGTTGGATTTGTATCCAAAGTCCATGCACTTTTTCTTCTACTACATGGAAAACCTTGACCTTCTCATGCAAACTATATGGGAAAAAATAGTTTAAAAATAGAATAAACAAAGAACTGAAAAAAAACCCACAAACACTGTGAAGTAGCAAAGTTGAGAAAGAATTATGTCATTTATAATTACTGACACATGGTAGCTGCATGCTTAGTTGGATACCAGATACTTCAGTGACACCATTCATACAGAAAGCTGGAAGACCCATTTTCCTCTAATATGTGGGAAATACCCAATCCAAGTGTGTACTGTTTTTACATTTAGCTCTTCCCTGAGTCTCTTGGCTACTCTGATCCTTCTTGCCACCTTGGTATTGACAAGACACCTATAGTCTGTGTACTTACTTCAGGCATTGAACAACGTGAGCTAATGTGAAGCCTTCCCATTTCTTGAGCTAGTTATGCAGTGATACAGGAATAGGTGGGCTTAGCCATAGACTGTCCCCTTTTGGGACCTTATCAACTGGTGCAGTTTATAACAGTGGCTATGACAAGGCCAAAGCTGTTGTGCAGTCAGCCAGATAATTAAGCAACTCCCTGGGAAGCCCATATTCCCTTCTTTTGCTGTTCCCGGAGGAACATGGGCGTAGTAGAAAATGTAGGCTCATGCTTTCCATGCTTTTTGAATATAATCATTGGCAACACTTAAAATCTGTGACTATTTCTAGCTCGTCAGTAAAGCTTAAAAAAAAAGTGATATAGCCACCTCCAGAGAATACTTTTATTATGCTGTCTCCTGAACCAAGCAGTTTCAGCTCATTGGGATTCAAGTAATTAAATGCTCGAGCAACTCCTGCAACTCTAGATGAGAATGCATGGACACACAGCCAAGTACAAAGTGAGCAAGGCAAATACCATTCCAGCTTCTGCTCTTTCCCATCTGATAGTCAGTTTGGTCATTCTTTACTGCCCACTTGAGATAGTTACTATTAGAGAAGGAACACTGATGAATCATCTTTACGTCTGGCAACACTGTTGAAATAGATCAGACAGATCGGCAGTTTTTTTGCTTCAGCAAACTTAATCCTCAGTCCAGAAAAATACTGCTGAAGTTACACTAGCATAAGACAAAGCTTTTCGATTCTCCGATGAGTTGGAATCTGTGAATTATTTGCCACAGAAGAAAATATCTTGGCAGCATCACTTGATCTAAACTTTGAAAAGCAACATTGAAGTACACTTTCACAAGGTAGAGGCACTTGTCCTTTAAAGGTTGAGATGTGTTTCTAAGACAGAAGGAGAGAGAGAGGAAGAGGACATGACAATTTTACAAATGAGATTTTTCAGGAAAAGTAAACTTTTAATTTTCAGAAGTTTCAAAAAATAACTTTCTTTCCCAGTCAAAATCATGAGACACACCACCAGGACCAAATGTTGCTAGAAATTTCTTACAAGGGGTGTTGCATTTTGGACAAGAATCTTAAATATAGCTGCCTCAAGCTGGGTTCCCAAAGGCTGTATTTAGGCACTTGTTTGCTTTGAAGAGTGCTGAGCAACCAGCCTCTCAACATGATTTCTTGTAGGTGTCTGGCACCTAGCAAAGCAGACAGATGCCCAATTACAGCCTAGGGACCTCCTCTTTAGGTTGCTGCTTTAGCAAGTTTTGGCCTTTATCCCTTCTCACAGGTGAGAAATCTTGTTCTTTTCTGTATTAGTTTAGAAATATTCACCCTTTCTCTTCCCACTTTTCCTCCCAGGATTAATATATACCTGTGAAAAAAAAAAAAAACATATGCTGTAGTAAAATAATATATAATACATATATAATATTAATATTAGGTATTATTAGGATTATATACACACTATGGTAGAATGTTTCAAGCCAAATCTTCCTTTTCTCATAGAGATGGTTACAGCTAAAGAAATGACAAAATGTGCTTTCCCATACCTCAACGTTCCCAACTGCCAATCTGGAAACACATGTAGACATGACAAATTTAGCTCCTGTGACCATCTAAGTCTTGGTACTGATTATCAACATGCCTGCTGATCTAACATTCAGTAAATACCAAGAGCACAGTTTTTTGTAGTACTCATTTTCTCTGTTTTCAGGATGAAGTATTGTTTAATTGGAAACTAATGTTTTAGTTAATCTGGTAATTTGTTTTTAAACATTTAAACAATTAATTTGAAGAAAACATAGTTTAAAAATTTATAAGAATGAAAGATTGAAACATTGATATTGGAACAAGTTTAAACAAAAAATGTTTCAAATTTTATTTCTTCCCCTCCCTCCCCAACTCTCCACTAAGTTTGGCATGAAACTAGGAGGTGTTCCAGTGTGTGTGTGTGTGTGTCGGGGGGGGGTGTGTGCATTTGCACTTATTTGCTCTAAAATAATAGAAATAGAAGTTAAACAGAAAGAACTAATTAATGTGGAAGGGCTAAATTTCTCCACCATGCCAGGGACTGTAAGATGACAGATAAGGAAGAAATGTTTAGGTAAGATTAGGTAAGATAGCTTTAAATTGATCTTTATGTTGATACATTTACTTGGATCTGGCAGACTGTGACATACAGATTTTCTAAGACAACGGGTAAATGCAGACCCCCAAAGTTTAACACTTGTCAGTGCCCCTGTCCTTTTTGAACTCATTTGTATGCAAACAACCACAGAAATGTGTGACAATGTTCACCACAATTTATGCTTAGTGAAAAAAATTTTCACTTGCTTTAATCTTATTTTCCAATAATTTTAACTCATGTCCCCTACTTCTTGTATAACAACTAGGTGTTGTTACCTATACCCTTTCCCCCTCCCATTGACTAGTGACTTTTTAGGCCATACCTCACTTCAGCCACTTGTTTTCCATGATAAAGAAGCCTAGTCTTTTTAATCTTTTCTCATGTGGAAGCCATATTAACCTTACTCTTCTCCACATCCTGTTTTGAGCTCTAATGCTCCCTCTTCTGAGATGGGGTAAGCGCAATGTCACACAGTATTCAAACTCTTGGTATACTAGAAATATACGTAGTGGTGTAACTTGGGGCTTTTTGACTTCTCCGAAAACTAAGAGCTTCATAATAACCTAAGGTCTCTCCTGTGTGGTAACATTTAAAGTTCATCAGGGCTGCAAATGTATGCACATGTGTATATATATGTAAATATACACAAAACTGGAAATATCTACTACTTAGCATGTATTTACACTGTTTCCTGCCACTGTATTATTTAATTGCTCAGAACAGAATGCATCTTTATAGCCAACTTGGCATCATCATCTTTAACTTCACAATTCATCCCTTTTTCCAAGTTCAAAATATGCCTGCATATTAAGCACCATAAGTCCCAAACACAGGATACGGGACCTCATCGATAATGAATTTCCATTATAAAACCTAACCTCTTAATTATTTACCAGCCAACAAAGACATTTCCTAATGATAATATCCTGTTTTTCAGGAAGCCCTGTCTTTCAGGGCTTTTTTACATAACTAGGTAAATGACATTAACTGTATCACCTGTATCTATCACATAGAGGGAGAAATGTCTTCCTCTTACAAAAAAACTATTTACTTTCATTTGCTGCATCATATTTATTCATGGGTCTGCTAATTAATTCTCTTTATTTCATAGCTCCTACCAATTTTATTCTCATGGAAATCTGATTTACTTCTTTATATTAACCAGGATTGCTCTGGAGCTCTTTTTTAAAGTTTTTGCCACTTTTCTTTCCTTGGGTACAGAGGATGATATAAGGAATATATTGCAAACCACAGTTAGCAGTTCAACAGTTTCATATTCATGGGTGAATGACATCTGGCCCTGGCAATTTATTCCTATTCATTTTTTAAATTTGTTTTAAAACCTCTTTAGTGAGGTTTCATCTCAAGACAGTTTCTCTCCCCCTACTCTGTAATGAGAGGTTCCTTCTACTTTGGAGCTCCTGATCTGTGACACAAGCTGCCTTGAGCTGTGACAAGTATATTATCTATACAGGAAGCAGAGGTTTCTAACTCAGCAGAAGCTGGGAGCTGCTGTCTTCCTAGGGCCACCTGTTTGGCAAAATCCTGACTTTTTGTGGTGGGTTGACCCTGGCTGGCACTTAAAAGCCCCCAACCAGTCACTCACTCATTCCCCCCCCTCTCCCCCAGTGGGATGGGGGAAAGAATCAAAAAACAAATGCCAAAAACTCATAGGTTGAGATAAAGACAGTTTCATAAGTAAAGCACCATACAGGCTGCTGTGGAGAAAAATAACTCCATCCCAACCAGGCATGGTACACTTTTGTAAAGGACAGCAAATCCCAGGTGCCAGAAGAGTCCAGGGGCTGCTGTGTGCAGTACACAGCCAGCTCCGTGATCGACCTACCACAGGACACAGCTGACCCCATCAGCCAAGCTGGTGGTGTCTCAAGGAAAACATAGTTAAGGAAGGGCAGAGAACAATAGACAGAGGGAACAAAAGAAGTGTGAGAAACAACTCTGTAAGCACCAAGGTGAGAGAAGAAGGAGGGGGAGGAGGTGCTCCAGGTGCTGGAGAAGAGCTTCCTTTGCAGCCCTGGGAGACATCATGCTGGAACAAATACATATTCACGTTACAGCCCATGGAAGACCCCATGCAAGAGCAATGGATATTGCCTGAAGGAACTGTGGCTCATGGAGACCCCACGCTGAAATAGGTTTATCCTGAGGGACTGTAGCCTATGGCAAGGACCCATGCTGGACCAGGGGAAAAGTGTTATCAAGAGGAAGAAGCAGCAGAGAGGAGCTGTTATGGATGGACCACAACCCCCCAAGCCCCTATGCTACTTGGAAGGGGAAGGAGATAGAGGAGTGAGGAATGAAGGACTGAGGTTGACCCTGGGAAGAAGGGATAGGGTGGGGGAAAGCTTTTGTCTTTGTTCTCACTCTCCAACTCTAATTTAATTGGCAATAAATTAATTTTCCCCATTAACTAATATTTCCCCATTAATTAATTAAGTCAAGTCTGTTTTGCCTGTGACAGTAATTGGTAAGTGATCTCCCTGTCTTTATCTCAGCCCATGAGCTTTTTTTTTTTCCTATTTTCTCCCCCTGTCCTGTTGAGCAGGGGGAGTGAGAGAGAAGCTGGGTGAGTGTCTGGTCAACCCACCGGAGCTGTACATCTTTGTGAGGACATTTCAGCATGAAGAAGGTGGTTCATACTTCAATTCTGCCCCAAAAGTCTAGAGCCAGGGATACCTTTGCACCAGACTTGACTCACAATAGCTTATCCAGAGTCCTCCAAGATATCCAGCAGTTTTAGGGTTAGCTTGGTTATTTCCTCCATCCTTTAACCATCTTCATTACCACCCAGGCACAAAGTTGCACAACAGAGAGCCATGTGCTATGATGCACTAGTGAGCTGCAGACAGGCAGGGCAGAGCTGTTGGCTGGACTACAAAAGCCTGACCTCAGTCAGACTGAGAACTCCCCTGGGAATTATCACTCACAAATCATGAGGAAGGAAAGCTTTGGCTATAGTACAACTCAACACAAAACATCAAATAAGCACTCTGTTCATTGTCACTGTTGGTCACATGAGCCTTGGAGGTCTCTTGATTAAGACCTTGTCTGCCACAGCAGACACAGCACTCAGGGCTGACTGAGCTGAAACAAAGCCTGCTGTTGATGGTGGCATGGAGTAGGCAGCCCCCAGACAAGAAAACTGTGACTACCTCCTCTTCTCCTTCCCTTTTGTTTTCCTCTCTGACTAAGAAAGACCAGGAAGAAAAAAAATTGTATAGTCCTCTTCCTCTTAGCTTGCCTGGCCTTAAAAGTGTGGAGGACCCAGGAGCATGGGTTCCTGAAGTTGCAGGCATATGTGCTGAAACGGACATGGGTGTTGAGCTGTGTGGGGTAGCTTACTCACAGGGAGGCCTCCAAAGGACATTGTGGCCACAACTGGTTCCCATCAATGGGGTGCTGAGGCTTGCAGAAGGAGACAAATGACACCCAATTGGTAGCTTTGCAGACTGGAGTCCCTACTTGGGCTTGCTCCCAACGACAAAAGGAATAAGCAGCAAGAACTCTGAGCCCCTACCTTGCATAGAGACAATGCATACATTTGTTCTGGTGAAAGCAGCTCATTTCACTTCTGTGGGAACTCAGGCAGAGAAGGACCTGGTGTCCTTTCCAGAAGCATGTCACTACAAAGAGGACAAGCATGTGATCAGCAGCAAGATACCAACTTCCACCTCTCGGTGTGTTCACTAACCTATTCTCACCCCACATATTCCTGGATTGACAAGGTCTAGCTTTTTATGCCGACTCTTTGGGCATTCATCACCCCCATCACAAACCCAGGGAATTCAAGCACTATTGTGGCAAATTTGATAGGAAATACAATACATTTCTCGCACAGCTATCAGTAACCCTCTCCCTTTGTAGTAGGGAAAAATCCAGCTTTCAAAACTGTGATGCATGTATGTTGCCAATATAATGATCTTCTAACATGCAAAAAAGAGGCCAGGAAATGATTTAAAATGCCATAAACTTCCTCAGAACAGGTTTTCTGCTGATATGCCTTTCTCCCTGAAGTGCTCCCCATGCTCTTTCTGAAATATTCATTGCCCTAATGATTCCTTCAGGCACTGCTCCTGTACATAAAGATTAGTTCCTCCTATCAAGAAAGAAGCAATTCCAAGGGAACCGTTACGGGAGAAACCCACAGGATCCAAAAATGTATGCAAAAAATGTTTTCTTTTCTTCCTCTGCACCTAAGGAGTTGATTTTAACCTTTACTTTCAGATCTGGAACTGTTACTGTTATCCATATGTTTACAATTAGAAAAACAAATTTCTGATTTCTTATTTTTCTAGAGCTGTTATACATCTCTATTTTACCCATTATCTTCCTTATTTCATGCACTTGTATTGTGTCCTTGCAACACTGCAGGGCTAGATGCACTAGAATTCACATGATCATCCATTCTCTAGACACTTCTGCAGCTCTCGAGGCAATTAAAAAAAATGTTTCATCTGTCACTTAAACCGAACCCTTTTCCCCCACAACATTTGCTTGTGAGCTTATTGTGTTTTTAGAAAGTCATTCCTTAACTCCTGACACCTTTAATACCTGGTAGCTGCTTTGTAGTATAGCTTGCTAGAAAAGAGAACTTTTACTAACTCCAGCAATGAAAACCTCAGAGTGAAAGTGTTCAGATTTTGCAGCCACGCTGTTCTGCAAGGAGGCTTGGTGCTGCAGGATGGTGAACCATGGCTCAAGAGCATCATGTTCAGTTGTGCACCTTGAAGACTGTTTCTACAGTTGAAACACTTCAGAAAAAGAGAGCTTCTACTCTATGTGTGTCTGTTCAGACTTCTGCACACTAAACTGAAATGTAAACAAATAAGTAGCCTTTATTAAGATCTACTTCAAGCAATGATGTACTCAATCCTGCACTGCACTGTATCATCTTGCAGTGTAAGGGGTGCCAAAGCTCATTTGTGGGATGAGCCCCTGAGTGCAGTAGAAAGCATGAAGAGTACAAGAATAATATTTGGTCAATGGTGGTCCGGGATGAATCTGAATTGGAAATTAGAGGTGAAGAGCACTATTATACCTACCCAGAAAAGTTGAGCGCTAAAGGAGAGCCCCAAACACCAGTACCAGACATCTTGCTCACAAGTGTTTCAGTGGTACAGTAACACATGCAGGAATTAATCCACTCCATGCATTTCAAAAACACTTCAGGTAGCTTATGATGAGAAGATACAAGCCAGATCTCTAACTCCAGGAGCCAGCTCCCAGGCAGGCACATTTAAGTAATCTTGTCTTCCATATGTTTATAGGAACAAGGGAATGGATATTCACCTGTTCCAACCATTTCTCCAGGGTTATGCTGTATCATTAGTAATGTTTTGAGTGTCTATTAAAAAAACACAAATCACAGAAATTCCATACAGCACCAAGGACCTCACTTAGTATTTCAAGTTATTCTCAGTGAATAGAAATATGAAGAATAAATAAAAGCTAAACAAACACTGATCTCATCTC
Organism: Harpia harpyja; assembly: GCF_026419915.1. Taxonomy (NCBI): domain Eukaryota; kingdom Metazoa; phylum Chordata; class Aves; order Accipitriformes; family Accipitridae; genus Harpia; species Harpia harpyja. Next base: position 33,567,760 of record NC_068947.1, read on the forward strand.
AAATGATGACAGCATATGCAAAATAAACTGAAAAGAGTATGAAGAAAAATAACAGGCAGGTAAAAACCAGTAAGAAAAAAGAAATGTTATTTTGAGGTGGAAACTATTTTCCTGCACCAAAAAACCACCAAACCTGGAAATGACTGACACCCTCTCCCACCCCAAACTGGACAGATTAATTCCATTAAAATCTTAATTAGTTAAAACCTCTCATTGCCACTGAAAATACAGATATTAAATATTTGATCAGTCTTTGTATTTGATAAAATTATATTGGCCACAGATGAATCAATTAATTTGAAAATGTATTTCACATTTTTTCCTATTGTAACACAAAGTTAATTTTAAAACATTAATTTTAGAAGAAGACAAGAACCAAGATTTCTGCCATAGGTAAAAAAAACAACAAACCAAACCAAACCAAAAAACCTGCAAACCTGTAACCAACATGCGAGAAAGAAAAAGATACATCTTTTGTATATTAGGAAAATAAAAGAATATTAGATGAGGAAGCAGGCCATTATTAACCATAGGTAGAAAAAAATCAGATGTAATGGTAAATAAACATTCACCTGACAACTGTAATCATAATTGGTACAAAGCAAGAAGAGGTTTCCAAATATAATAAAATGTTATGGAAAGAAGAGCAAGTTTAACACAGGGATGGAAACAAAGTAGTTATCATTATCATAATGAGAGAATATGATGCAGTAGCAGAATCTGTAACCCTTTAAAAATAATGTTTTGACCTGACTGGAGTGGATGTTTTCAAGTAAATAGCTGAAGAGTTCATCCCCACAAACAAGGGACATAGGCTTGAATCAAAGGTCTGAATCAATCTGAGAAAGTTTTAAAGGATTTAAAAAGTCAAGAGCAAGTTCTGATATTAGAAAAGGATTCTGATAAAGAGATTGCTGGGGCTACTAAACAAACACTGTCTTGATTAAAACCTTACACAAAAATAAAAACCAGTTCACTCAAGATTCTATAGCATCAACAGAAATTCAAGTTAAAAAAATAATTGATGCTGGTCATGAGAAGCGGGTCTTATTAAAAGATTCAGTTCTGTTATCTCTTTCTGGGCATGATTACTTGCCTAGTTTATATGGCAATGCCATCAATGGAATATACCAGCATTTCTTAAAAGCGTTTATCTCCTTTCTACTTTCATTTTGGCAAGATTTTTAACAAAAATTTAACAGGGCACAATAGATGGAATAAGAGTTGAATCAGTGACAGATCTCTAAAAATCATGTTTGATTATAGGGTATAAATGAATTATGAGCAAAGTCCAGTAGGTATCAATCTGTCATCCAAAATTATTCAGTAATTTTATCAGCAGTCTAAGTGACACCTAGTGATATCTGCAGATAGCATGAAGGTTACAGTATAGTAAGTAACAATGAAAACAATTTTCTGCTAAAGAAAGGTGTGAATTGACCAGTTAGGATGTTGTCAAAGCAACAGTGTGTATTAGTATGGCAAAACACAAGGAAATGCACTTGGTAATAAAGAATGAAGATTTTACCCTGCAGGGTAGTAAGAGTTTGCTCCAGAATGCATCAATCAAAGAAAGTCTATTGAGCCATCTCAGGGAACAATTTGGACATGAGCTCTGGTGTCAATGATGCAGTTAAATGGATTAGTTCTTCCTTGGTTATATAAAACGGGAATACACATATTATGTTGATTTGGAATTTCCTGGACAACTGCAGCACATACGTATTGTTAGGGAATTGCCTAATGCATGCACAGCGAGTCCAGTACTTTTCGGAAACTTCAGAGTATACCACTATTTACAAATGTGGCTTGTATCTTTGTAGTCTATACACAGAATTTGTATTTTCTCAGAAAGCAATGGGGTTATTCTGTATCTTTTTTCCATCCACAGTGTCCTGGTTTCAGCTGGGATAGAGTTAACTGTCTTCCTAGTAGCTGGTACAGTGCTATGCTCATCCTGCATATGCCTCAGATTTTTGAATATGTGGTAGCTGTTACGGCTTTCTGCATGTACCTTACGGCCCATTTGCAGTATGGTTGAAATCCTCCATTTAGAATAGGGCTGAAACATGCCTGGAAACCCTGGCCAAAGAACAAGTTCTCAAAATTTGCCAGGACAAGATTTCCAGATGGGAAAAGAACTGGACAAACAAAATAAAAATCAATAACTAGCCTCCTCGCACCCAGTAAACTGTAGACCTAGGAGGTATAAGAAAATGAAACAAAATTAGGAAAGACTTTTTGCCACTAAGGACAAGGTGTCTACAGGAAATAGAAGGATACCATGTCCCACCATTTGGTGCCTGTGCTCCAAGGAGAGATTTTACCAGAGTTCTAAGAAAGGTCCCCAAAATGACAGAGAAAGGCATGCATGAAAAAACATTCAATCTGTTTAGTTTACAATGGAGAAGAATAAGGATAAACCTTCCCAGTGTATGCAGAGTACTTATACTTTAAAGTGACCTGAATATCTGCAGTATCAGAATTCACTCACAATACATGAGCTGAAATAACTAAAAATTCAATAAATTCAGCATCCAAATAAGGTGCAGTTTCCCTGTATTGAGAGCTAATAACAATTTAGCCTGGAAGACGGCAGATTCGCTCTTGCTTGGAGTATTTAAAATACGACTCAATATACTTTAATGTACCTTTTGAAGATGGCTGTGTGGTATGTAAACAAGGAAGCTCGGACTGGTGGCAACTTTACTGGATTAAAAAGTTCAACTAGCATGTAATGTGAACCACGCAGTATCACAGGGCCAAATTCAGAACTTTCCTGATAGAAGGCTGTGCTTTCAGTAATGACTTCTTTGTTGTGTCCTTAATATTTGAAGCATTCTGTGACAGAAGGGAATCTAAGTCAACCCTGAATTTAGCAGTAAATACACATTTCAATTACCCCAGTAGATCTGGCAGCACCAAGGGCTGTTAACCATTGTCATTTTCATGACCATGATATTACAAATACTGTGGGAAGCAAATCAAACCCCCTTATACCTGACAAGTAAAAAGAGTGACTGGTAATAAACCATGGCACTACTCAAAATGATGAGCTGGTTCTTCTATTGTAATAAATCAACATTACTTCATTGGCGATGAAGTCTTTTGGATTTATGCCAGGTAGGGGTCTGACCAGCATGTAGCATTTTAAAATCTGGAGAAACCATTTTTCTTGGCTGCAATACATCTCATTCGTCATAAAAACACAATAAAACATTCAGAAAGGTTACTTAATACGTTGTCAAAGTAAATGCATCTCTGTAAATCAGAGTCAGTGTGGCTATGTCTCGGGTGATACTAGTGTTGCTAAGGTAACTACTAATTTCCACCCTAGAGTAAATAGTTACATAAAGATGACAGCTTATTCAATTTTATGTGTTAGACTCTGGGGCAGAGCATGTCTTTTATTTCCTTCTGTGATATTGACCCTAGTTCAGGTTGTGCACCTCCTTGGCTGCTTAAAATCTGAGGTCACCTTTATCGCCAGCCAAAAAAGCTATCAAGGTAACAGCCAGCAAATCTGATCCCTCTGGTCTGCCACTTTCTCATATCATCTGCTTTTTATTTTGTATCAGGTTATGAGTCAAATTTCTTGACTCACACACTGAAGCTTAGAAACAGCATCTCTAAAATATCGTGTAGCTGGTTTCTAAGTAAAGGCACACAGCTGCTATCAACCCAGTATTCCCACTTAATTTGAATCTCTGATAAATAAACCCACTTGTCTTTTCCTTTTACACTTGTTGGAAACTTTGGTGGGCAGCTGTTAGTATCTTGTTGAAAGCACACAGCAGTACGTACATATTTATTGGAACTCCTCTAAAACTATTGTTTCAAGCGCAGAGTGTTTAGTGGCAATAACAGTTTAAACTACTCCTTCTCCTGTCTTATGGCGCACTTTGCTTTCTATTGTGCTGGCATGATCATTTGCTAGCCTGTGCTACAGCTCTGATTAGGATTCTCTCTTAAAAATGAAAAAAGCCTTCCCTAACTGCATTTTTTATTAGCCCAAATCAATTCCTTGATTGGGTTGAAAGAATGGCCCTATAAACAGGCATCCTGACAAAACTGAGGGTGTTTGTGTGCATGGCAAAAGGAAAACGAGGACATAAGAGGAGAAGGGCAAGGAAAATCAAATACTTAAAAATTCAGTTTTACTACACTCATGCTTAGGTACCCCAAAACCACAATACTTATTTTTGAATTCTGCATTTACTATTTCCTTCCTCACTTAAGAAGATGCTAGACTGTAGCTTTCATATTTAGTTCTTGCCTCAGCTTTTGATTACATGGTCTGAATACGCCTAGAATGCATACTCAGAATGCACTATTCTGATCTCATGCATCTGTAGCTAAATCCAAACGCACCCTTTGAATTTCATAGAGCGACATCAGTTTACACCAGCAGAGAAACTAACTTAAGAAGATGCAACTTAGTAGGGCAACCACCATCTGCACACCTGTCAGAACTGTTGAAATAAATGCTGAATAGTCGTTGCCCTGTAGCTGCTACATGAAATGACTTTTGAATACAATCAGTATAAGAGGTTTAATCCCATGTGGAATTGCGGTGCAAAGGAAAAAAAAAGGAAAAAACCCCCAAGCCTGAGTTCACAATAAAAAAATCTTCGTGTCATTTGCAAAAAAAAAAATTAAAAAAAAATTACTTTATGAAATACCCATACATTCGCACACACTATGATTGATAGAAAAAAACAGAAGCATATGTTTTTGTTTTATTTTGTTTTCTGCTATTATAAACAAGATAATTTTCCAGGTATTCAATTAAAGTTATCTGACCTAAATTCCTGAATTTCATACCTATTTTTAACATAGTTGCATGAAAGAGACTTAAACCAGTTATTTATATGCCCACATCTATACTATCATGACATTTATGCTGCTTATTCAGAGAACAAAAGAACACGAACACAAGACATAATAAAAGATATGGCATTGACAGCTTGTCAGATGTCCTGTTTTCCCCTGAAACAGAGAACTAATCACTGTCTCACACTGAAGATGTAATCCTTTAAAGGATTTAAAGCATTTAAATCCTTTAAAGCATTAAACTGCAACAGTGGAAATGTGGGATTGAAAAACTTTCTCATGAGGTTCAGAAAACATTTAAGTTCTAGATCAGAAAATTATTGCTTTTGGGAGAGACTGATCCCCATTCCAACCCCACGAGGCATCAGTGATTGAATGCAACATCTTTATATTTGTGAGAAAATATCACAGACTCTCTCAAGGAAAACAGCTAAGCAAACTGCCTTTAGTTTGTTTAGCGTTCAAGAGCAGCTGAGGTCTTTGAATCAATTAAGGATTCCAGAAAGCTCCCAAGAGGCATGAGGGCAGTGAGTACTTATTTGTACAATCCTGCTGCACTCTTGAGTCTTTTTTTGAATGGTTGTTTTCTATTCCTGTTTAGTCTTTGAAATCTAAACCAATAATAGAGATGATTTTATTAAGCAGACAGATGCCCTTAACAAACCAGACTGGAATCATCATCCTGTTTGACGTAAATTTATGGAGCAGTTGTCAGATGGTAATGACTTTCAGTCATCACCATGTCTGAATCTGAGGCTGTGAATTGTGTAATAATAGGCTCGGTGTTGCATTACCAGTTTCCTGAGCCATGTAGTGTCCTGCATCCATCTTGGAAATAATAGATCTTGATGTTCCTAACAAAATGTTAGAAAATTAAGATTCTCCTTTCAATGCCCATCTAACGTGTACAGACTGAACAATCAGTTAAGTTTCCTGCAGTCATGATTGACTTTTTAAAAGAAACTTTGAACATAAATCCTCCTTCTTTAGTAATTTTTGTGACTACCATAGTTAAAACATCTCTCCTAAAAAAAACCCAAACCACAAAACAGTTTAGAGCAATAGTTTCCATCTATGCAAAGTGAGTAGAATCAAGGCCAGACATGGCAGAAACAGATTGAAAAAAAAAGTAATTTTCAAATTCCTCAGGTTTATGGCCATACTGCCAGCAAGAAAATGGACACAGATGTTCTTATCACATGCTGAATTTTCTGGAAAATTATTGAAAGAAATAGTTCTCAATTTCTTGAAGGAAAGAAATTAAAAAGAGTATATTTAACTCTAACTTCATTTTATAGTGCAAATTAGTGTATGGACAGCTAATGATTTTATGCAATATTGACCTATAATACTATACTATTGGCATAAACAAGAAATTTTTATTAATATAATGTCTTTTAAATTAACTTATTTTGCAAGTGCACCTTCATATTCATGTCTTATGGTATACTTTAAAGAGTGATGCTGAGGGACAAGTCACCATAAATTCTCATTACTTTAAAATTATCACCTATTAGCTTCCAGTCTGGTTTAGCTTCAGAGTCTGTAAAAAGCTACATGTGTTTACCCCAAGTGGACAATAGTATTGTGTTTGCAAATGTACAGACTTACATAAAAACAGTTGCATACTGCCAAGTGCACACTACTTACTATTAATCGTCAGGGGAGTTTCATCCTTCAGGGAGTCAAGGAGTTTATTAACTAGATTAAGTGCAGGAGGTAACAATTGGTCTGTCAAACTGACATTTGCATGTCCATACAGAGTAGAGGAAGTAAGGATGATAGCAAAGTAAACAAGATACCGAACCACAAACTGCTCCTCAGCATGGGATGAGGTGAGTCTATACTAAGATATTTGCGTTCCTGAAGATGTGCTTATCTGCCAGAACATTCTCCCAAGTATCTACATATACATTTCAGCTCCCTGCATTGGTTTGAGAACTGGTATCACAAGAGTTAAAAGAGGAAGAAACTTGGTGACTGTGACAACCATAAGCTCTCTCCCATACGGTAAAGTACTGGGAAGCATGCCAAAATCACAGTGATCCTCAGGGAATATGTCACAGCGTGAAACAAAATTATCAGCATACTCACAAATACATCCTAAATTCTTTGAAATGATTGAAGTCTTTCCTCTTTCCTTAGGATGACCATAGTTTTACTAACACCTCAAATAGGTTTTAAAACTCTGACTTTCCTATACCTGTTACAACAAAACCTGTATTAATATGAATAGCATATGGGAGAGCAGCATTAAGCTGTTCAGAAGATTACCGTGCACGCAATACTCAAAACTAAAATAGAGCTAGTCAAATGTAAGAAAATGGCTACATCTGATCTCAGTCAGTATGACTACATATTGGTTAACTACTACATAGAACAAGAATTGTTCCAATATATCTTTAGGGACTGCAACCCTTTAAAAGAAATATTTGAAAATATTTGATAATATTCCAGAAGAGAAGATTTGAGAAGTTTCTGGGACAGAAGTCGCTTACGAACTTGTGCACTTTTCAGCCAGTAAATGAATTACTAATACTTCCTACCCAAGTCCTTCCAAAGGTCCAGATTCTATTTTATCAGCGGGACATAAAGTAGAATGAACTCCATTCTCAGTTATGCTGCAAATAAAGCTAAGCTATGTGTGTGGTATGCTGCTTTGCTACAATTTGTCTTTCAAAGATCAAAAGATGGCCTGCAATGCTTTGTGGAGGACAGTAACTGTTGTAGCTCCTGGCCTACATTCACACAAACAGGAAAGTCTGTCCAAGACCTTCTCTATGTACATATCAAGCAATAATCTCTTTTTCTTCTTGGGAAATGATAAATTTGACCATCTAACAAGCCTTTTCTAACATTACAAACTTGGGTCCTAGAATTCTGTGATCACCAGTTTCTTCTTCACAATATCATTAAATATGTCAGGTTGGAGAAGCTTTGGGAGTCGTCTGTATCTAACTTCCATCTCAATGCAGGGATAATTTAAATTTAGCTGTCTCTGGAAATGGAGAATCCAAAACTCTCTGGGCAACCTGGTCCAGTGTTTAACCAACCTCACAGTGAAGAATTTTTTTCTTAGATCTAATTACATTTCCCTTGCCACCTCTTGCCCTTTTGCTGTGAACCTCTGACAAAAGTCTAGCTCCATCTTCTCTATAAATACCTTTTAAGAAGTTGAAAGTGACATTTAGATCTCCCCCTAGCCTTATGTTCTTCAGTCTGCCACTATTGAGCTCCATGACATTTCTGTCAGCCCATTTCTCTAGGTTACTGAAATATCTCTGAATGACAGTCCTTCCCTCCAGTGTATTGATTGGTCCCTGCATTGGTGTCATCTGCAAGCTTGATGAGGATTTATCATCATTCCCACCACTCAGCACATTAATAGAGACGTTAATCAGTATTTGCCCCTGTACCAGCTGCTGAGGAATGCCACTAATAATCACCTGCCAGTTGGACTTCACATCACTGTTCATAAACTTTTGGCAGCCTAGCAAGTTTTCCAGCTGTCCAGCCTATTTTTACCATTTTGGCTGCAGAAATACTACTATGGGAGACCATGTCCAAGGCTCTGTTACAGTCAGAGTAAACATTATCCTCTGCTATCCCCTCATTCACCAAGCCAATCATCTCATCCTTGAAGGCAATCAAAGGTTGGTCAGGCACAATTTTCTCTTAGTGAATGCAAGGTAGCTGTTACCAGTCACAATGGTTTTTGCATCCCTATAAATGGCAAATCAGTAGAATTTGCTCCATAACCTTCTTCAGGGCCAAAGGTGGACTGACTGGCCTATAGTTCTCTGAATCCTTCTTGGCTTTAATGAATGTAGATTGATTTGCCATTTTCTAGTCATCAGGGACATCCTCGAATGGCCACAACCTCTCGAAGACAACAGAAAGCAGCCTGGCAATGAATTCAGACTATTTCTTCATATCCTTGAACATATCCAGTCCCATAGGCTTATGCTTCTCCTGTTTGCTTAAGCGGTCCCTTGCCTGGTCTTCCTCTACCATTAGCAGTGTTCATTCCCAGAGACTCTGACACTGGACACAGAATATGTCAAGGGCCTAAAAGCCAACCTTGCCACAATAAAGACTGAGCCAAAGAAGGCACTGAGTCTTTCCATATCCGTTGCCATTACGATGCCTACCTGAGGTCTTTTGTTCCTTCTTTATCTTCTTATAATTTCAGGAAAAACCAATAATGTTATTTGTTAATATATTTAACCAAATAACATTAAAAATTTTTATTGTATTTACAATAGTTATTGTATTATTTCATTCCAGCTGGGAATGAAGCTGGATTGCTTTAGTAAGCAAGTTCATTGTGTAATTTTCATTGACATAGTATTTAAACATATATAACTAAACTTTTTTCAGTATGTCTCTCTTACTGTTTTCAACTTTGCCGGATAACCCTTGGCATCCTATAGTTTAGGAAATATAGCCATCTTTGATCCACCATGACATTTCAAATGTTTAGTTTCTCTGCACAAATATTTTATCCTATACATTTACTGTTAAGGCTTAGCTAGAAACAAAATAAATTGCTCTAAGATTACTTAAACAGAAAATCCTCAAGCTAAAGAGATTTATCCTGCCAGCAAATCAACCAGTGGTAAAATATTAATTTCTTCTTCAGGCAGGTCAGTAATTTTTTGTGTACTGTAAAGGTGGGAATAACAGCTTCATACCAGGCATTAACCTTAGGTCTTTTTGCCAAGAGAGTTTTTCAAAGATCTGCATGGTGACCTGTTATCATCAAAAAGGTGTACTTACGAATCAGCATAGACACAATTATTCAGAGTGAAGACAAAAATCCCCTGCTTAAAGAATATTAACGTTTCAAAATCAAGCTTTCAAAAAAACCCTAGGAAAACACCGTTTGCAGTTGTCCCAGGAACTTTAAATCGGCACACTATGCTTGTGTTTACAGGCTGGCTTTAATCCTACGATTTGCCCCTTTTCCCAACAATACTTGTGCCATTCAGAGTACACAATAGACACTTTACTCTTCATAACAACTAGTCAATACTTTCTTTACTTCTCCTCAGGATATGTCCCTTTGTTCAGGCTTTATTTACTATGCACTCTCTAAATCTGCTCTGATTAGCATCACACAAGGACTCTGTGAGAGAGGGAGAAAGAGAAATGCATTCTCCCTGGCACCATTCAATTGCTTCAGAATGCCAGTCCTGCAAATGCAAACCTTTTCACAATACATGTTCCGAATTATCCACATAAACGACACTGGAATACATAATCCTCTCTCTCTACAACCTTCCCTTCAAAAACTAGTTTATTCCCCGAACGAAAAAATCCACATTTTAAACTCTGAAAGAGGGAGGGCGAGTGGTGAGAAGCAAACAAGAACACAATTATTTATGCAACAAGGAAAAGATGGAAAAGGGCAAAACAAATTCTCAAGTGGCTCCTGAGCAGTTATTTTGGTCACCTAAACCCAGGTGTCCCATCATGCCATATCCGTTTGCCACCTGAAGTACAAGTCAAAATCAATTTCCAATTCCTCTGTCTCCTCACCTGCTGCTGGTGTCCCTACCATTTCCTTTGCCTGCTAGTAGCATCAGTCTTCCTGCCTATAGATCTGTAGTCTCCCTTACACCCACAAGTTTTGCTTTTCTCCTTAGTCAGCTTCCCAAAATCTTGGTCCTCTGTCCTTCAGCTGTTACCCTTACAGCATTCAGACCTGCCAGCATCTCTCCTTGGAGCTGTCAGTACTGTATAAAGTTAAGGGAGGCATTTAGAGCACAGGAAGGACAGTTTCCTTCCTTGCTTTGATGTCCTGCTCTGGTTGGACACCTATCAACAACCCAGAGCTGGAATTGCAGAAAAAAATGACAAAAAAGCAGGGTAGTAGCTCTGCACCTAACAATGGCTTCAAAATCTGGAAACAGAGCTGCAAAGTCTCATTAATTTTGCTGAATTTTGTTTATTGCAACCATTTTGCAGATGGTTTTCCAGCCTTTTAGAAGTCAACCTGATTTTCCATAGAGTCAACAAACACTGCGCATCAGGTATAAACCATCAAATTCTCCTCTCCAGCAAAGGTGGATCTGATGTTTCAAAGTATGGAGGTTATTCACTTGCTCAAGTCTTAAAGTGAGAAAAAACCCATGACATTTTTCTCCAACCTCAGGTTCAAAAAGGCTGAAATCTCCATGTTTCCTTACTTCCAAAACCCTCAGCCTGAAGATGATGTGCTATAAGATTACATTTATATTGCATGAGGAGAGAGGAGTGAATAATGTGCTACAGCTCTTGCCTTAGTCTCACCAGGCAGAAGGCATGTACCACATTACAGTTTGGGGTACAGTTTGCCATTGTGTGTGCATTCAGCTCCAGCCAGGATGGAAAATTTCAACCTGAACACATAGAAGTAGAAAATAAGGTATATAAAGGTTGATAGAAAAACAGAACTTGCATAGTGTTTCAAGAGGATGACAGGCACGAATGACCATATCACCCATTTGTCCAGGTCTCCGGACTGTAGACCATTCCGTTCATTGCAATGGAGAAGCTTATGCCTTTTTTTTAAGCCAAAGGATCATACATGTTGAAATCCACAAGGGTCTATGTGTTGCTTACTGTTTAGCCATTTCATTTCTTTTGATATTTGGCACTCCGGTCAACAGGATCACGCCCTGATCCCACTGAAGTGGGAGTTTTGCCACTGGCATGAATGAATAAGAGAATTTCCCTAGCTCTAGGCAAAAATTAGTTTGAAGATGTGGCTTGGTCTAGAACATGCAATTGTCAGGAAAGGAATTTGTCGCCTTGTCTGTGTTTAGATATTGTGTAACACATTTTTAAGTGTCACTTTGGCATAAATAGTGGTAAGTACCACAAGAAAGAAGATATTAATTCTATAGCATATGGCCTTTATTTCTTAATATATACATAACTCTATGTATATAACATATTATACAGCTTATCTATATACATGTAAATTGCTTTATATGTAGTGTGTATTTATATATGTATGTACTTACATTGTACATGCTATATGTATATAACTATATGTATACAGTTACGGTCTCCAGGAATAAGAAAGCACTTTTTATATATTAAGGTGCTTTCCCTGTCAGTTCTGGTCATGATTTTCTCACTCCTTCCTGATCTTTAGATACAAAGTAGTTCCTGAGCAATCTGACAGATGACTGAATTTCTGTCACCTTCTTCAAAACTTCAGGGAGGAAAGAAGAAAAAAAAAATTTTTGTTTCTTCAGCCCAAACCTCTTATGGGACAAAGTTGGCTTAAATATTTATAACACAAGGCCTCCTTAGCTTGTCTTATTGTTGGGGGAGATGGACTCACTCACTGCGATATGTAGTGAAAAGTATTCCATTCCCAGGGCAAGAAAGTCAAGATGTCTTCATGCTGTCCAAGAGGGAGCTAACAAATGAAATTTCCCTGAGGCCAGCATCAGAGATTGCAATGAAACTTAAAATTTGAGCCACATATTCCTCAAGTATAGCCTGACATTTGACCAAAGAGCTGCACTGAGAAGGTCTGAATATCCTAAAACAACAGACACCTGCTTTCACACTGCAAGTACAATGGATGGAGCTGAATAAATTTCTCTTCTGCTACCTCTGTGTTGCTTGGTCTTTGGCAACCTCATTAATTCAAATAGGGTCCTTTCCCCTTCTGTCTATCCATCATAAATGAAGACTGGCCAGTAGCTACCAAAAGATGAGAAAGAGTGATTTAGTCATTGGAGGAAAGTGAGAGGGGTTGTAAAATGCTGTGGACTAACTCAGCCATTCTGTTATAAAATCATTCAAAACAGAGAAAAAAGGGTAATAGAGCACTGATCACCCCCCCACACATACCCCAGCGCATCACCTGAACACTGATTTTCCTCAGCCTGGTTCTTCTATTTTTATCAGAATTATTACAGGTAAGTTCACCAGGACATTGGTGTATCTTCCAGTCTGTCTGACTATAGCTGCATAAAGCAGAGTCTGTATGCCATATCATGTTCTGGGGGATCCCTCTTTTGTAGGCTTGAAGATAAGTCGTAGAAAATGGCTTGTAAATTACCTGCCAGTTGGTCAGGTAAATAAGTAGAGGATCTTTTTTGTTTCCAACACTATTATAGGACTGCAAGATGTACTATAGGCAAGCTTAGGAAAAAGAAAAAAAAAAAGTGTTGCCTGAAAATATTGCTCTCCCTTCACATGTTTCTTGTTTTAGATACCGCAAGTGATATTGATCTAGTCGATAAATCATTTGTTCCACTCATCCACGCTTAGAAACATCCCATCTATTTATAACCTCTAGTGGAAATAGAGGCGTCTCAGTATGCTACATATTTTGGTTTATCTAATATTATTAGGGCATTTTTAGTTAGAATATTAAAATAACGGAACTAATATCTAAAAAACCCCAACACCCCCCCCCCCAACAAACACAAAAAAATCAAACCCAAATCAGTTTTATACTAAAAAAGAAATATTGTAAGGAACATTTGTTTAAATAAGTACAGCTAGTTTCCAAGCTTATTCATGATTAAAATGAAGGAGGAATATTTCCTTTGATCCAAATTTTGAGACATTTATCTCCCCAGACCTGTACATAGAAGTTGGTTGTTAACTCCATTTTGATTACGTAGTGCAAATATTGACTTGTTCACAGGAGTTTCTTACTTCAAAATGTGATGTGTGTCTGACATTTCCTTCTGCTCTGGATTTTATTATAAACTTAAACGTAATTGTTTCCCATTCTTCCTTAAAAGTTCTGGATTGTTGGAGTTAACAGTAGATTTAGCATTACAGATTTTAGGAAGCATCTCTCTTTGAACTGCTCCTGTTTCATGAACTGGTTTTAATTTTTTTTTTTCTTAGAAGGTACCATAAAACACATTACAGGATATTTGACAATATGACCTTTGTGGACTACAGGGTTTATTTTATATATCTAATGGTAGATTGCATAAATTAACATCAAATATTTTTATTCCTTATAGAGATTAAAAAGTATATTAAAAGATCAACATAAATTTAATAACTACACATAATGTTATAGAATTATTGCTTTTAATTAAATGAAGTGTTTTCAGGACTGGATTAGCATCTGTATTTTTAATTATATCAAAGTCAAGTTATTGATGGATGAGAAAAATCAAAACCTATCATATTTGGAAAACCAAATTGTTAGTGATTAGTAAATATTAGTTTTCCGAGCACTTTGGATAGGTTATTGATAATGGTAATTAGATTTCCCCGCTTCACAATCAGGATACATTTGAACTTCCAAAATTTAAAAAATCTCCTTTGGCATACCTGTGCTATATTCAGTAAATGTTAATCCTATATTTTGATCTCATAGCTGCTTTTTCTTCTTCACCAACTAAAGGAAATATAGCCCTTAAGCAATGAACTGCAAGAGCTTTAAAACTGTCGACATTATCAGCAGGTGAACTGTTACTTAGATAAAAGAATTATGAACAAAAATAACTGGATTCAGATGTGACATATATATTGGGCACCCCTGAATGAGTACCTGATAGAAGCTTTTATGCAGGAAGCGTTACCTGAAGGAGCTAAAGGAGTAGGAAGTACAGGCAATCTAGACATTGCTGGAGGAGAGGGTGAAGATCAGCTGAAATGTCATGCTGTCTGCCAGAAATAAGGTCCACAAACTGATCAGAGGCTAAAAAGAATCCTAATGGGAATGAGTCCACTGATGATTTTTTATATTTAGATAAAGGATGATTTTTTTGCTGGCACGACTCCAAGATGGCTATGCCAAGGGAAGGACTAAAATACATTATGGTGAGTACATAACGTTAAGTGATATTTTAATATTCATACATGAAGATCAAGACAGACAAGACAAAAATAATTTGGAATATTTTGGAATGTTCCACCAGCAGAAGACATACACAGATTATTCAACAGGAGGACTCACTTGAGTACATAGGTACAGTACTGTCGTAAGGATCAAGACTTAAACTAAGCCTGAAGATGAATTATTTGAGGCACACACAGATCAAGGTCTGAAAAGAATAGCATTACAGTTTGAGCTAAAACATTCTGAAGTTAAAAAATAAATAGTAGGACCGATGAAAATGAAATCTAAGATGTTTCTGAGTTCCTATAAGAGACCTGAAATACAGTATGAGAAACAAATGCTGTTTTTATAAATAATGCATAACCACTTAATGCTGCTCCTCTTTCTTGCAGCTCACATGGGATGGCTGGCTCTCTTCTGACCTCATTAATTTAAAGCAACCTCTGATCTGAGGAAAAATATGCAATGACACATCTGCTTCCATATAGGAGGCAAGATTTTTCCATTATCTACATTTTCCTTCACTGTTTCTAGGTCAAGTTCCTGAGACCAGTTCTCAGTTCCTTCTGATTTCCTCCCTGCTCACACTTAATGTACGGATCACCACATTACCTCCTTTACATCATCCTTCTCTCCTTGGGCTGAAAGGCCCAAGGGTTGTGTCCTTGACAGACCACTCACTTTTTCCCCAGGTGATGTTAGTCATTATCTCCTTCCATTTTGCCTTTCTGTGTCTGCTGAGCAGGCCCTGCCAACTCATCCTCCCTTCACAGCTGTCTCCCAGGTTTCTGTCCTAAACTCACCATCCATGTGGCTTCACTTGTCCACCTGGTTTTCTGACTTCACCTCCTCTTATGCTGCGCTAATTGTAGTACCGCTCCACACACATCATGTTAAAACTAGTAGTAGTAATTCTTCCCTCTGCTATTATAAGGCTGTCCAGGAGTCACTTACCAGGGGAGTGAGGCAGTTTGCAGGTTCCTAACTGTTTAGATGCAGCTATGAAGAAAAAGTTGCATATCCTCGACCTGTTGCACTAGCACGTTGTTCATTCCTGACTGCCAGCTTGCACCCAGAAGGACACAGAATCCCAGTCAGCAAAGGTTGCATGCATCCAGCTCCCTGGTTGAGATCATGCCTTGTTATTCTACTTGCATCACCCTGCACTGAGTGTATAGGAAACAAAATACTCTTACCCGTGTCGTGTGCAATTCTGGACGTTGCCAAGGCATGTCAGGTCCCAAGGCCATGACCTTTATGTCTCCCCACTTTCCCAATTTTGTGCTTCAGCATATGCTGTCAAACTTCAGAAGCCAGTGGGTTTCTGCTTATCTTTCCTCCCTCCATTTACTTCTTCTCCCTTACCCATACAGGCTTGTAAATCTAAAAAGAGGAATATGGCTCCACATAAGATTTTGGAAAACATCTTCCTTGGTTTATAAGTCTTGTCATTACCAGGTGCACAAAGATAGCAACAAAGCTCACAGAGGAGAAGGAAAGTAATTGTAATTCTATCAAGACTTCTAACTCAAGCAAACGCTTCAAATGTTAATAGATTTCCAACGCAATACCAGCTAATCCTACACTGTCAATTTATATAGTGGGAGAATCACCTGCACTGACATGTTTAATGTGCTTTTTGTAGCCAACCACCTTGAGCCGCGATCTCGTCAGTTCTCATTAAGCAAATGAAGTGGAGGTGGGTCAGCCTGTGGACAGGGGACCTCTGGGGACAGCTGGATGCTGTAAGCTCGCTCCAGCCAGGAAATCCCTTCAGCCATTAAGGAAAGTCGCACCAAAGCAGCCCCTACCATCCCACCCAGCCCCGTGTCCTGCCACAGGCTTCCCTGTGACAGCCAGCAAATCTCTGCACCTCCCTCGTGCCTCCACCTCGCCCTCCTCAGAGCAGGCGGCTGACGTGGCAATGGCTGCTGGCTGCAGGAGGTGACACGCTTCCCTACGAGTCCATATTAAACTAACGTCGCAGCAAGTGGCAAGAGGCACTCTGCTAACAGAGGTTTTGTCCTCACGATGAGAAATAAAACGTTATCTGACTCATGGTCATTAAAAATCCCACAGCACGCTTTTCACCAGGCTGGGGTTTAACACTGGTATCCTGATCATATTCCAACGTGGGTAATTGCATTTCACCTACTCAAATTCCCCTGATGCACCAGCTGAATTCTCCTATTCACCTCTTGAGCTGAAATCAGCAGCACCAGCAACACAAAGGTTGCTACTACACGCTGCCCTGCTGATGGCTGTGTTTTAGCAAAGTGCCTCGCTTCCTACGTACAGAGCATTTCAAATCCTCTGTAGAGCATCTTGATGCATGTGAATGGTGCTATATTTACACACACAATAATCAGTCAATAACAGGAAAATTGTTCAGCATTAAGGATTTCAAAATGAATTAGGCTACTCTCCCCACAAATCATTAACTTAACCCCTCCCCCCAGACAACACAGCATATACAAATTAATATCTTGGTCAGGTGAAGAAGTAAACATTTCTCTAATATAACTGAGAGCAAAGATATTGATTTCTGAGCAGATAGGGTACTGCAGCCTCTAGCAATCCTATGATTAAATCACTAGCTTCAGCTCTGGCATCAGTGTTTCCTTCAGTTAAAAAAAAATTAAAAATATATATGCAGAGGATATCTCCAGATCCCTAGAGCCGTTCCTCTGAGTAAACTGGCAAAATGTAAATATTTCCCTGGGGGGTTTTGATCTAGTGCTAGATTACCTGACTGAAGTTGATCATTTTAGTACTTCTTTGAGCGGGAAGTAGTTTCTGGCTTTCAGACTTGATTTGTTAAAGCTTTGAATGGAAATAAATTAAAAACTGCAGCCCACCTCTGCAACAGGGATTTCTGAGAACTCTGTGGGCAAACAGATTTGCTGGTCTCACAGGTTCTGACCTGAGTCTCTCGAAAGTTGACACTACTTTTTCCTTTGGTTTTACTGGACTTAAACCAAGGCTTCCCACTTGGAGGCAGCAGGCGCTGTGAAGATACAGTACTCCCACTGCCAGAAACGGAGGGTTTCATGTAACTCAACAGCATTAGCAACAACTGTGGAATGCAAAGACCTTTTAAACTCTGTAACCTGCTGTCAGAGCAATCTGTGCCATAAAATATGCACACAAATTTGGAGATCTGATCAAAAAAATCCACTGAAATCTGTGGGCCGGGTTAATTTAGAGGAAATCAAAACCTAGAGATGCCTTGGTAAAGCAAAGTTTGTTTATTATTGATCATTACACTTCTAATAGATTCAACATTCAGTTCAAGAAAGTTTACCATCTTACCTGTCTTGTCCACTTTATCTTAAGGAACAACACAGAAAAATAGTTTTACAGAAAGATTTCTTTAAAGCTGCCTTAAATGGCTCAAATATTCAGGACTTGAAGTGGTATACAAAGGGACATGTTTTCCATTTTAATTAAAACAATGAGAAACTAGAACATTAAACCTACTGAATTTTTTATATATAAATTAAATGAGGCACTTAGAAGACAAGGCAAAGAATGGAGCACTATTGAAACAGCAGCCCCAAGCAGAATGATCTGTTAAAAAGGATTAGAGGAGAAATTCTCTAAATATTAATAAAAAGAAGTTACTGGAAATTATGCTTCTTAATTTAACACCATTTATTCCTTATAAATATTTTCTATTTAAGGCCTAATATGCATTAAATATTGATAAAATCTTTATTAAAATAGTTTCACAGTGGCACAATAATTTTTTAATTCCTGAAGCAATAGGGCAAAGATGTCCTAAATTGGCAGATTTGATTACTAGGAAATTAACAGTCTGTACGGAGTTCCCCCCAGACCAACTGACCTATCGAAGCAACTTCTGCCCCATGGCCCGGTTACTCTGGCCAGTGGAGGGCTGTGCCCTGGGAATACGGAAAGGCTCACAGGTGGTGCCACCTGAACACCCTCGCCTGCCTGATTCCCGCCAAGCCATCACTTGGTCACTCCAGGAAACAAAAATCTATTAGTGCAATTATTATGAGCACAGTGCTAAAGTAAACAGACTGTAGAATAAAAAATGTACACTATAGGGAGCTTGTGCCACATGAAGACTCTTTTCCTGGCAATGATCTTTCATCAAGAAAATTTTGTTCATACCACCTCTCACTCATTACTACATTCGAGGAGGTAGCTATAGTTTTCAAATGTGTAAATGTGGTTTTATTTTACACACCTTTTTCTTTGTTCCTTCCACCTTCCCTTCCTTCTTAATATGTTTTTGTATCTCTTGGTGACAGTGATACTATATACTAGGAGTATGTTTTGCTAGTGTTTGTTACTAGTGCTGTCAATATTTTCAGCCAATCGTTTAATGTAAACTACTTTTATTCAACTCAAGGATATTTTGTTTTGAAAACAGTGAAAAAATATATCCACTTTTTCTTATACAAGTATTAAGGTAATATGATCTAGCAATCATCATCAGCTATTATTTTCATTTTTCTGAGTTCTAATAATCTACATTTTATTCTGTTTCAAAACTAATAGTCAGAGTGGTTTGATTACTCCTAAATAACTGGAAGCATATCTTAGGCATTTTTCAAGCAAACATGAAACTGTAACCAACTGACATCATGGCAGAAATCTTAGATTTGGAATTTCCAGAAAACATTAGATTTTTTTTTACAAACAGAGACATAAGTGGAAGAATCTGGCTCAGTATTTATTAGCTTTAGTGTGTTCTTGCCTTGCAAACTTTACAGTGGAATAATACAACAGATCTTAGCAAATGCTTAAATCACTTCTGCTATTGACCTTGTCTGGCTATCATTCATCATAGGGAAAGTTTTCTTTTGATGTACATATCATAAGCTTGTCTTCAATTTTCAGTAATATATTGAGAAGATGAAGGAAACAGAAGAGTAATAACAAATGCAATAGCATTTTTTTCCCGTTCGAAATTTCCCGAACTGCACTCTGCTTTCAAAGCAATAAGCTGTCCGGGCATATTGAAGAAAACAGCAGAGGATTCATACTCACAGCTTCAGGAACATGTTTTCCCGCTTTGTGTTAGTCATACAAATGTGATGCCTGCATTGCATAATTACTCAGCAATACGCTTTATTCCATCCCTCATAGCCACACGATGAGCAGGATTATATAATTTGCACACAGGGGGAAAAGATCCCTGTCACCTTGCTATACACAGATGAGGGAGCATTTTGCTGTAGTCATTAGACTGAAGTGTTTTATCCTACTTAGTTTGCATTATTCCATGTGCCAGAGCATTTCAGTTTGAGAAAAGAAGGTGAACCTCACCGGCTCAACTCCCATTTCAGATGATTTCTCCTCTAGGGAAGAAGTAAAGAAGATATTTACTGAATTTAGCTCTTTATAACTACTAGTGAAAAAACTTTTCCCAACACTGCCAAACTCTTTCTGAGAGCAAAGACTGCTCTTCCTCTGACCCAAAGAGTCTCCGTACTGAAGGCAAGAACCACGTTTAGTTTTACGGAGTAGAATTTTAAATTTAAACAAACTATTTTTCAGTCCTTAGGCTCTCATCTCCATGGCAACCAGGGACATTTGGGAAAGTCTTGCAACTATGGAGTAGACACACACTTTATATATTATTAATGTAGTATTTCCTAAAGGAAAGTCCAGATGACTGTGAATTCCTTCCTTTCTCTATACCTGTCTTAGCCTTATTTTCTAATGTTTTCTTGTTATTGCCCAGCTGCCCTCCAATCTCAGCACAAATAAAAAAGAGCCCTCCCTCTTTTCCTTCCTTAAATGTCCTTCCATTAGCCTAGTCTCAGATTCAGGACAACCCTAACTTTCCTCCCACTCAGTTACACAACTTGTAATCATTTTTGAGTTGTCCATCCATATAATCGCACACAACATCATCTAGATCTTGAAGGTTCCTCAGGCACAAGATATTTAAGCGCTTGAGCTGTCTGGAATGAGAGGAGAAACAGGTTTTCATCCAAGTCTTCATTCTGCTGTGTCTCAGCTACTGCAGTTTCCACCCCTCTGGCCTAAATACCATATGTCTTCACTTCTATCTGTTCAAATTTTTCTGCCAAAATAACTGTTCTGGCTCATACATATCTGGCACCATCTCCCTCATTTATTTCTACAAATTTCTTCCTGAGTATAAGACATTTTACGGGTTAGTCATTTTGTACCTACTGTCACCAGCACCATTGCTGCTGAAGGTAGGATTGTAAAAGGGACTATTTGAATAATATCAAGGAGAAGAACAGTACCATTTTTTAATGCATACAACCATATTCAGAATTCCTGCTACTGTTTCACTCAGAATCCAGATGCAGCTGCTGGTGAGGCAGCAGTTCTTTGTTTTACGCTCTTTTGCCTCATCAGATCTATGAAAATCTCACAGAGATAAGGCAGTTTTTTTGCTATCATCATGGCCTAAAATACTTTTTTCAGAATTATTTTACTCCTACCTTATTCTTGCTCACTTACTTGGACGTATCAATTACCTCTCATTGTATCTAGATTGGAAGGTCTACAGGACAGAAATTATTTTCTTTCTATACTTTTGTATGCCAGTTATACAGAACATGTTGCAGCTGTAAAGCTTGAATCCTTAGATTCTACTACAAGATAAATAGCCATCTCTAACCAAGAGAACAGGCATATTTGAAGCACATTGAACTCATGCTAGGGAAACGGGGCAGTCAGACTAATGTAGATCATCATAGGTGGATACTGCAAGGCAAAATGTTGGATCATTTATTCTGTTGCTCTTTGGTGTTCCACTGATCACAGAAAAGCTATTCGCTCTTAACTGATGTTGTAATTCTTTGAGGTTCTGGGTTTTTTTCCTCTGTATATTTGATTTCCTTGCTGAAGACAAGGAATCATGGCTGGGAAGACATATCCTGCTTTTTAAACCATTTAAAATAGAACAGTTGGAAAAAAGAAAAAAGAAATATTCACAGTGAAAGAAGATTACAGGAACAGTGGATCATAAATATTCTATTTTTTCATAATATATTACATTTAAACTTACACTGTAGCTCTGCTGAGTGTAATACTGCTCGGGGCTTTCAGTATTAAGTGATGTTTTATGTGACTGCATTAGTTATCTTTTTTTTTTTTTAAAGTTTAATATATTTTTGTTAGTGCACTGTCAGATAGCTAATAAGGTATAAAAAAAGTCATTAGCTTAACCTCAGAAAGATATCTTAACTAGTGAACTATAAAATTCTGAGCTCTTTTAAGCATCACCTGGAGAACTGGGAGGCACCTTTCATCTCTTTAATTCAAAAATCTGAAATTGAATATCCTGCCATACTTGAATAAGCAAATAATGAGTGCTGCTTATACAGTTAGCGCACAGATGTGGTCACTGCAAGAAAGGGCAAGAAAGAAGCAGCATATGTGACCAAAAAATTGAAAAGATATTAATGAGATTTCAAATGCAAAATGAAAATCTGAAGTCATCAAATACTTAAAAGAGACTGAAACTAAAGAGTTGGGTTTTTTTTTAATTTCTTGTTTTTATCTGAAGGCATCTAAAGATAACTTTATCTAAAGAACGGTGTCATCTCATTAAATAACCCCAGTCAAGCAATTTGATCTGCACAGCTGAACATGTATATCCAAAGAGAATTCAGAGGAAGCCCATTGGATTCCACACCGGTTGCAAGAAGAAAGTTATGTGATGAATTCATTAAATTTTGTAATTAGCATTGTTTACATATCTGTATCTCTCTATAAACATACATACACACGCACACACAGGTAAAGGCTGATCATTTGCAATGGCCTGCTAAATATTGAAAAATCAAACGTTGACAGCAAGCACAGAGTTATAGATCATTGAATATGGCCCATTTTAAACAGAAGAAACTTCCTCAGAAAAAACCCACATAATCAAGACTCAGTGCTTTGCAGTCCAACTTAGTCTCCTTCGTTTAGTATGAACCACTGTGTGAAAAGCTACTGAGCATACAGGGTAGCAAGGGATAGCCAGTGGCTGAGCAATATACTGCAAGTGAACATACTTTTAGATATACCTGGCATTAAAATATAAAGTAAAAATGTAATTTCAAACCTGTTGAGTAGAGATCTGGTAGATCAGAATTGCAAAATTTATTAAAAGATGAAATAAATTATTCCAAATGTGGATTAATATTTGCTTGAATTTGAACCCATGGTTTTGTAACTCAAACTCTTCCTCATATTCCATCTCTGCTATTTACAACAATTCCTTCTTCATTACCAAGGCAAAGATATATCACAGATAGGGGAAAAATGATATACAAAGTATTTTCTTACCTTTACTACAGCAAATCTTTATCATATTTTACAGTCCTTATACAAAAATAGACAGGCTTTTTCTACTTATCTTCTTAAACATACAGTAGAAATAAGGCCAGCTATTTTACTTCCTCTGCTCTTAAATATTCCGGTGCTTTCTTATCCATTTTACAATTACACCTCAGATGAAATCTCAACTTATTCTTCATGTTCCTAACCCATTTTTTGCCATTACAATTATCTCTGTAAGTATGTTATATGTATAAGTAAAGCATTTGGGGAGTGAATTCTTATGAAAAGATGATACAACAAGAAAAAAGTGTGCTTTAGGATGTGAGACACATTCTCCACAGCTACCTTACAACAAAGCATAGAATTAAGTAATAGCAATGCTGTACAACTGGCAGCATAGTTTGATCTCATGTAAAACCAGGAATTTCCCCCCCCCCCCTTCTGTTTTCTTCAACAGAACCATCAGCAAGGAGAAAATAATACAGCTAGTTTTTATGCAAATTTAAAAGACTCCTACATAATTCATTAAAATTAGCTACTCTTTCTTAAAAAACTGTCCCTCTGTAAATGAATACAGTTAAACAGGTTATTCCTACTTCCGCCTTTGGAAATATTCATACATGCTATGCATTCCTTGCTGGCTGGTCATAGGCACAAAATTACTCGCAAAGGAAGGATGTATTTTAAATCTTTGGCTGCAGAGCACTAGGGTGCATGTCAGAATGTATGCAGACAGCTCCAGTCCCACAGCTGTTGCCTTTTCTGCTTTTCATAGGTTTACATCAGTTGACCAATACAGCTCGATAGCCTGCACTTCAGTTTCTTGAATCTTGGACTGCTAAGGACCATCTTTCTTATTTCTGGAAGCTGCACTTAGTATTCGAATAACTTAAGAACAATAAATTTAGTGCTGACGGCTGTTTATCACACCCAGCTAAGAAAAAGTTCAGCCAAAAAACCCTACTGCTGTAAGAAGAGCTGTTACATATCCTAATTGATACACAAAACTGAATACCTCTACCCTCTATAGTAGGGACTAGCAGGTTGCCACATCAACAAGATGGAAAAGAAGAAATAAAAACCTGCTGCTCATAAAAGACTGTGGGACTCCACTCTTTAACAAAAGTATCCTGGAGTTTGGTGTGCTTGGATGATGAAAACTTGGCCATACTACCTGTTTTAGAACAGAGTTTAATTAACCACAGACCTATGCAGGTGCTGAATATAAGCAACCTGATCCATCCAGCTACACTGAACTGAGCAGCAAAGACATCTGTTGGAGTTCTGCTAAAGACCTGGATGGCTGCATCTACCACATGGTTTGTGGGTTTTCCCCACAGGGAGAGCATCACCTCTCTCAACCTGCTGGCAATGCTCTGCCTAATGCAGCCCAGGAAGCTGTTGGCCGCCTTTGCTGCAAGAGTGCATCATCAGGCCATGGTCAACTTGGTGTCCACCAGACACCCCAGATCCCTTTCTGACCAGCTGCTTTTCAGCCAGTCAGCCCTCAGTCTGTACCAGTGTATGAGGTTATTCATTTCCAGGTGCCGGACTTAGCATTTCCTTCTGTTTGAAATTTTCCTCCAACCTGCTTCACCTGCAGTAAGCTATACAATTAATTTGTACCACAAAGGCCTGTGCACAAATGATGAACTAAGTCTAAGAAACAGTATCACAGCAAATGCAGTTGGGGGGGGGGGGGGGGGGAGAAAAAAAAAATTTGGAATACCCTTGCAGAATGACATCAGGAATAAGAAGTTCTTCATGGTACTCAAAAATAATGATAGTATGTTCTTCAGTTTGTAAACTTCTATCATAAAACTATACATGTGCCAAAGGAATTACAGGACAAATGCCTGAAATATTCCTTTTCCTTTGCAAATGTCATCCTAGAAGTATGCTTAGATTTTAAAAAACATCAAGTACTTACAAAATGTTCACTTCACAAACTAAGTTTTCATTCAACTCTTCCATGTGTTGTAAGCAGAGCTGACAACAACCGCTATAAGTAGAGGCTACTAGCCACTTTCCATGGCAGGACTTTCTCTCAGTTGATTATATTTATATCCCTTGTTGTCCCAAGGCTGAACTTTTTATTTTTTTTTGGTATGTAATTTAACATATTTCTGCTTCTTCCAGGAAATAAACTAATTTTGCTGAAGGGGTCATCCTGATATGAGAATATTCAAATTGTTCTCCAACTGAATATCTTCCTATTCCACTAAGTTAAAAGCTTCCAAGAATCTCAGTTCGCATGTATGCAGTAGCAACTTGTTAGAATTTGAATAATCTCCAGCATTAGATACCACTCAGAGATGTTCCCTGAAACTAATCCCTTGCTACAGAGTTTCAGAAGTGAGAACGGGGACACTGGCAACACAGAAGAGAGAACAATACAATTTTGTAAGCGTATAGCAAAGTGAAACAATACATTCAAACATCCTTCCCCCCTAGATATCATCCCTTAAAATAATCATGCAAACTTAGAGTCTGAGACTTCCTGTCTTCATATTAGAAGTAAGCAGATAAAAGGTATCTGCAGTCATTAAAGAAGTATTTTTGCACATTCACTATAGACAATCAATCACTTTACACCTTTGGGCATTTAAGTATATGCTGGGATAAATCAAAATTAATTTCAGTTGAGACCTAGCTCTACAGAGTAAGGTCCATTACAGGAAAAACAGAATTCTATATTGACTTCAGGAGCAAAAGTAGAATCATCAACAATTGGTTGCAGCTGGTTTATAACAAAAGTTATCCAGATATTCAATATAGAAGCACCAAATATTGCCAAGCCAACATGCAAATGTGATGTGCAAAACTACATAGAAACACACAGAGATTTAAAAAAAATACCACCACCAAAAAAACCCAAACCCCAAACCAAAACCAAAAAATCAACCAAGCATTTGCAAATTCTCTTCTGAATACCTACAAAATATTTACCCCTAAGGATGTTTCAGTCCTAAGCACTTCAAGATTTTGGCGAATGCTGGGTTCTAGCTAGCATTGAATTTTTTAATAGACCAAAGCTAGCAATGGATTCTGATTCATGGGTCAATCCCACTGACAAGCTGTAAGGAGACAAAGAACCACAGAAAATTCAGTATTTTTGCCCTTGAAAGCAAGTCCGCTAATTTCCTTTGTGATTACAAGGCAATAATATAGATGAGATAGAATTATAGTTGGATGCATATGAGTTTTCAGTTTTAGTACCACCTGGCTTAAAAATAAAAATAGTAATTAAAAAATTCCACAAGAATCGTACTAAAGTTCTAATGCGCACGACTGAAAGAAAAGCAAGTAGTAACCACATATCCAAATGTTAAAGTCCCCATTACCACAACTATGTGTAGGTAAATTCGAATTACAAGCTTCTACCTAAAAAGTAGAACTTGCCCTCTAAATCACTTAGAGTTCCACATCACACACAGCGACATAGTCAATGTGTCTCAATATATTTCCTGGAGAGGATTTGAAAGAGACTGCAGCATGTTTTTTAGTGGGCATGAAAAAAAAAAAGAAAGAATAGATCTAAAGTGCTCCAAACAGTAACCTGCCTGCATTTCTCACGAAACTATATATTGCTCTGCATATTAAATATTTAGGCTGTTGTTGGCTCAGAGCATCTGGAGAAATGATGGCATATGTCTTAATCTATAGAATTATCTATCAACCAAAGCAAAACTCAAAGTTATCAGGTATAAACTATCATTCAGTAAGAAAGAAGCCATATATTTAAATACTGGTGTTACGATTTTTAAAGAAACAGGAGTACAGTAATTAAAACCAATCAGAACCAAAGAATGAGTCAATTGATTTTTGTCATTTATTTTGCTGTTCTTTCCATCTTCAGCTTGGTTTTCCTATCAATTGATTTGTCGATCAAACATAATGATCATTCAGGCTGGCACAGATTAGAAAATTGTTTGCCTAGAAGAAAGGGTGGTAAACTGTGGAACATGCATAGGATTTCCAGGAACACTTCCACTACATTCAATAAAGCCATTCCTTATGTTTTCTTTTCTTTCTAATTCATTTTTAGTCCAAGAATTTCCAGGGCAACATAATCTTGAAGTTTAATGAATTAACATAGAAAGAAGTTTCTTGTTAGAACTCTTTTCAAAGTACTACAGTTATGAAGAACAAAACACCATCTGAATTGAGACAAGATATGCAGCTGAAAGCAGTTTCCAGCCTCAAGAAGAAAACCACACTAAACAGTGAAATATAAGAAATAGTTAGAATACAAGAAATAATAATAAAAAAATTCCTTTTCCCTTTAATGTATATCCAGCTGCTGTCTCTATATGAACACACCTGGATACATAATGAGACTGAGGCAACTGGAAAAAGAGGTTTTGCCTGAGGAGAGACTGGTTGCTGAGACCCTTGAAGTGCATCATGTTGTACAGCTGACCATCAGCATGACAGGGTAAGCAGATTGTGGCTAGGGACTAACTCCTCATTGGTACCTGGCAGTGGGAACTAAGGGGAGCCAAGGATCACAGACCATGGTAGGGATAGCAACCCAAATACAGTTACATTTAGGCACTCACTCCAATGCCCTAATTACTTAGTAAAAAGTTCTGCAGCACCAAGAACCTCATGGACTACAGCAGCATAGGAAATTAATATTTCCAAATTCATAGGGATGGTCTAAAATTTGTAGGAAGATTTCTAGGAAAAATCCCACATTTCCAGAGCTGACCTTTGAGAAACTGTAAATACACGTATGGTAGATGAGGACAGAGGAAATATTTTAATGACTGCATTTTCCCAGAAATATCGAAATCTAAAAGGTATGTGTATGAATGTGTTAAAAGATACATCCACAAAATATATAATACTTATATTTTGGTTTTTTTCAACAATATTTTATGATTTACAGTCTTTGTTACATTAAAGCTACTCTCTCTGCTTAGTGGGATAGAAATTATATAGGATGAAGACCTCAGATCCCACTGAAATCAAGGAGAGCTTTACCTTTGGTTTGTTGGTGGCCGGAATTTCACTCACAGGGCTTGTAAGGAGGAAGTTCCATCATGCACACATGCCTAAGTCAGGCAGCCACATCTTCCCAGTCCCCTGCCTCTCTTACTTCTTATATTATCACTGGTATTTCCACAAAAAGTTTTCCTGAATCAAAGTTTCCTCTAATAACATGACCCGCCTTCAGTATGAAACACATCTAAGTAAGATGACATATTTAGATGGTAGGTAAATCCTTAATGCCAATGCAAACAGCTTTAGAGTAGGGAAAATGTCGTTTTCATTCTTAAAAGGAGAGAAAAATACCAACTGATAAAATGGTCAAACAGGGCTTGATCACAATTTATTTCTGACCTTTTAATGTCTTCTGTTCTCAATGATTTTCTGTCATTTCTGCCTAGCTGGGACCAGAGACCTGTCCCAGATGTATTTAGCTTTATGTCGCTACTTAACTTTCAACCTCCATTTTCAGGATTGAAAGATAAGTAACTAATTGTCACTGAGATATCCAAGGGTTTATCAGCTGTCCAGATCTACCAAGTTGGAAAAAGGCCTACACTTGGAAAGTTTTTATACTCATTCTGTGTGAAAGATAGTTTTATATTATAACTTGGTTATGGCCTACTGCTGTCAGTGTCATTATCTAAGACCATGATGATAACCTGCCTGCTGTTCTGCTAGGCAGCAATTACTTTCATTTTAAACTTATTACTTCCATCTTGAAGTGAAACAGAGTAGACTCATTTAAAAATCCACTGAATATAAACAAACATGCATCTCTATATTATTACCTTCCTCTTTAAGTGTGACTGGTTGTTATCCAAAGAACCATATTCTGTTTCTGTTTATATGTGCCCGCCTAGTACACACAAAATGCTGGTAGCATATGGAAAATTTCTCCACTGGTGTTTATGCTGCTGCATGTTTTATCTTGCATCACCTTGCTTTTTATTTTTGCATGTAACATCTGAGTGGCTGACAACGCACGGATGTTGCAGGAAGGTAAAAAGAATGATTTGAAACACAATTCTGCATTTTGCTGTGCTTTAAACCAGGCATTTATGGGGAAGTATTAAACACTGTTGAGAAAAATGACTCTTTAGAAGACAGATAGACTCTAGCCCATACAGGCGCACATGTGTACAGTGATTACATCAAGATAACAACAAAATACTTAAACCATATGCTCATAGTTTAGAAAAAGGAAAAAAAAAAAAAAGCCACACATCCATCAAGTTTCTTGTTTACCCAAAGCAGTTACTGCCCTTGAGTTACATTTCTAGACCTTATTGAAGAACAAGCAATACATTGTTAACGTTTAGATCAATAAACAATTATTGTTCTTTGTGAGATGCTGAAAGGGGATTTAGAGACTTTACAGGTAAGAGGCGTAATTTACCAGTGGCTGTCAAACAACTGCAACACATTCTTTCTCTGCACCCCCCTCCCCTTGCCACTTGTGCAGGCTTCGGCAGAGACCACATCTGACATTAGTCAGCTTGTTGCCCCGTGCTGCGACACACTCACCCTGGGATCGGCAGGGTCCCTCAGTTCCTTTCAATGGCAAGTATGGCTCCAGTGACGGTTTTCAACACTTCTTATCTGAGGCTTCCCAACAGCTATTATTCATCTGCTTCATCAACTTGTAATGATTTTAGCTTTTAAATAAAATAAGGAGATCAACTGACAAGTTTGCATCCTTGCAAACACATAAATAATGCTAGATAGTAAAGACTGTTTTCTAAGCTGAAAAACAAACCAACACTTCCCCTTTCTTTAGAAGTCAAGTAATTAATGTCGCCAACCACAAGCATTTTGTAAATAATGAATGGCCTGAAATCCCAAACACTGTGTCTGTTTCCCTGATGCATATCACAAGCTTCAGTTTTTACACTTGCCCACTTATAAAGGTGTTTGTACAAAAAACTCCTGGAGTGGGAAATCTTAGCCTTTTCTAACAACAAGGTTATCGATCAGCTGGGTTTACTAACATCAGTATAGTGTCAACCTGCTTCTTTCTCCTCATTTTCTCACTCACTTAAAGAATATTTCTTCTAAAAAACATCCCCTTCCTCTGCCTTGTTACTGCCTTCACAAGGCTTAGTTTGATCAATTGCATCAAGAATGAAGCTTAGATCCATGAGCATGGTAGGATCTATAAAACAGATCATAAATTCTTTCTGAAAGAGCTTAGTAATGATAGTTTAGTAACACCTGCAACTACTAAATACTCTCTTCTGATTTTTAGAACCACAAGAACAACTAAATCCCAGAAAACCTTAATAACAATATGTCACCAAAACAAGTTATTGTGAAGTGAGTAGAATAGGAGCCTAATTGATGTTCTCTACAGGTCACTGGTGTTATTAAAACAGCAGCTAGTGCCCTCACACCAGATTCTGCTTTCCCTTATTCCAATACATCTCTATGGTTGTACTCAGGTGCCCCAGGGCCATTTCATGGGAACAAATCAGTACCTTGTAAACATGCAGCAACTTTCACTTAAAACACTGATCTCATAGTGCTATACAAACATTAAAAGTCCAGTTAATGTTATGATGTTTTGTGGATAAAGAAACGGAGTAGGAAGCTCACATTTGGCTATTGAAAAAGACTTTGCAAAAGCTCTGGATAAAAACCCAGGAACCCTAACTAATCCAACCCCGACCTCTGAACATGGGGTTGACAACGGCTTCATACTTCACTGCTAGCTAAGAGTTGTTCACCTTGCACCAGTCTAAATACATTAATGCGTTATATCTTGTACTTCATCTTGTGATATTAAATACATTTGGTATGTGTTGTATATGTGTATGTAACCTTGTGTTCTTCTCTCAGTTTGTTTCATGGGCAGTGAAGCGCGGACCTACCAGATGATCTGTCATATCAATACTCACTACCTTCCACAGAAATCTGCATGAAACAGTAAAAAGCAGCACATCCTTTACTATACACACAATAAACTTGTGGTAGGAATTATGTCACCTTAGTAAATAAATAAGGAACAGTACATCAACAGAATTTCCCACCAGATATATATTTTTAAAGTATCACAGGTTAGCATCATCTTCCCTATCTCTTTATTGCTGTCCCCCAACAATCACTTTGATAAGACTGAAGAAGGAAAAAAAAAAAAAAAAAAAAAGATTAAAGAGAGGCAATTTTACATTGGGGTTTTAGAACCCTTCCTTGGATCATTTCAGAGGTTCTGAACAATAAGAATTCAAATGACGTAATTTCTCAAATGGTCACGAGGGTTCCTCATGCAGTCATTTGACATGACAAGTGAGGTTTTAAGAAAAAACTAAAAATATAGAATCATAGAATAGAATCATAGAATCATTTTGGTTGGAAAAGACCTTCGAGATCATTGAGTCCAACCATTAACCATGCCCCCTAAACCATGCCCTGGAGTACCCTGTCCACTCGCTTTTTGAATACCTCCAGGGATGGTGACTCAACCACTTCCCTGGGCAGCCCATTCCAATGTTTGACAACCCTCTCAGTAAAAAAATTTTTCCTAATATCTAACCTAAATCTCCCTTGCCTCAACTTGAGGCCATTTCCTCTTGTCCTATCTCCAGCCACCTGACAGAAGAGACCAACACCCACCTCACTACAACCCCCTTTCAGGTAGTTGTAGAGAGCGATAAGGTCTCCCCTCAGCCTCCTCTTTTCTAGACTGAACAACCCCAGATCCCTCAGCTGCTCTTCATAAGACTTGTGCTCCAGGCCCCTCACCAACTTGGTTGCTCTCCTCTGGACACGCTCCAGCACCTCAATGTCTTTCCTGTAGTGAGGGGCCCAAAACCAAACACAGTACTCGAGGTGTGGCCTCACCAGTGCCGAGTACAGGGGAACAACCACCTCCCTGCTCCTGCTGGCCACACTATTTCTGATACAGGCCAGGATGCGATTGGCCTTCTTGGCCACCTGGGCACACTGCTGGCTCATATTCAGCTGGCTGTCAACCAGCACCCCCAGGTCTTTCTCTGCCGGGCAAGATTTGTGCTTAGATTTGTGTCGTGGTTTAACCCAAGCCAGCAACTAAGCACCTTGCAGCTGCTCACTCACTGCCCCCCCCCCCCCCCCCGTGGGATGGGGGAGAAAATTGGGAAAAGAAGTAAAACTTGTGGGTTGAGATAAGAACGGTTTAATAGAACAGAAAAGAAGAAACTAATAATGATAATGATAACACTAATAAAATGACAGCAGTAATAATAAAAGGACTGGAATGTACAAATGATGCACAGTGGAACTGCTCACCACCCACCGATAGACGCCTAGTTAATCCCCGAACGGCGATTCCCCCTGCCCCCCACTCCCCCCAGTTCCTATACTAGACGTGACATCACATGGTATGGAATACCCTGTTGGCCAGTTTGGGTCAGCTGTCCTGGCTGTGTCCCCTCCCAGCTTCTTGTGCCCCTCCAGCCTTCTTGCTGGCTGGGCATAAGAAGCTGAAAAACCCTTGACTTAGTGTAAACATTACTTAGCAACAACTGAAAACATCAGTGTGTTATCAACATTCTTCTCATACTGAACCCAAAACATAGCACTGTACCAGCTACTAGGAAGACAATTAACTCTATCCCAGCTGAAACCAGGACAATTTGATGAGAAATTTCAAGTGTTACTAATGCTACACCAGAGAGTTCTGGCTAAGCAAGCTATGGCCATTATCACATTACTGTCAATATGAAATAATATCAATGATGCATAGGTTGCGAGAGCTGACGCAACCTTACACCTTTGGTAAGGCAGACATCAGAGCGGGAACAATATCTCTAGAAAAATCTGAAGAAATACCACATTGCCCAGGGCCAGGATGGCATGCTGACCATGAGATTTTGTTTCCACTATCCACTGGTTGTTCCAGGGGAACAACTGCATTCCTCTCCCATTTTCTCCACCCCCCAAAGTGGATCTGGCACAAAAAGAACAGGGCCCACATAACCTACAGTATTTCTACTAACTTGGCAATACTAATTCAGCTGTAGGGAGAGTGGTCCTCCTTAGCGCTGCTGCATGCTCTAAGTCCCTTACTTTCGATAATAAAATACATCACATGCATCCCTATTGCTTGTGTTCCCTGCCCCCCTCCCCACCTTAGTTTCCCCTTTTCTGTCATGGAGCTTTTATCCAGGTGGATTTGGGGGCTGAAAGGGAGTGGGAGTTGTCCCAGGACTACTGGTTGATTCCTAGTTGTGTTCTTTATGAATTGTTACAACATCATTTTGAGTATCTTTTGTACTGAGGGTTGTGTACGCACTGTAGCCCATCTCTCTTCACCAAGCAATGTTATACAGACATCTCAGATGACCTCACTGTTTAACAACTTCTATGACTGCATATCACTCTGAAAGAATTGAATGTTGGTAGGTTTCCCATGCTTACATGACAGGGTCGCTGCACCCCTGCGAGCATGCTAGACACCTGGTAGGAGTGATCAGAGAAAGCAGCTGCCCAGGTGCTGCAGGTAGGGGCCAGCAGACCTGCAGAAGTGCAGACTGGTTCGTGAGCACATTGCACAGTGGCTGCACAGCCTGGATGTTCAGACAGAGACGGCAGCTGGCTGAGGGCTTAGTGCTAGCACCTTACCGTGCAATGGCTTATTCCCCGCCTTAAGCAGTTTTCTGCCTTGACTCTTGGTTCAACAACCATTTTTCTCTGACAGTTCATTGTCTTGCCAGTGCCCTTCACTCTCTCTAGGCTCGTGCACATCCCTCCCCTCTTGCACCAACCTTCTGTAGGGATGTCTTTCCCTAACAAGAATGCACTACAAAAGAAGGACTCAAAGAGCAGCTGTTGATATTTATTCCTTCCCAGTTCAATTTGCACTGATTTGTCAGCTTTCCAGTCCACCCCTCTTCTATCTCAGTGAAGATCCAGAGGCATTTGGGGACTATCCTTTTGGTGGATTCAAATACCAGGAGCAAGGGTAAAACAAAGTACCTTCCCTGTGAAGTCTTGAAAAGACAATCAATCTCAGTAGTGGAGTTACCACACACAACTACTCACACAAATCAACTCAGGGTAGTACTATGGAATCAAGCAAAAGAAAAATATAAAGTTTAAGATAGAACACAGAGAAAAACTAAACAGTATTCTTTAAGGCAGTATGTTTGTACTTCATAATTTACCTATGAGTTTTAATTTTTTTAAGACGGTTTTTACATTTCTGTAGAAATGCAGAAAATCTTTGCACTTTCTTATCTTCCCTACTGAAATTTTTCCTTCCTAATTGATCAGCAATAATCACTTCAGATTACCTTGATGAGTGATAACCTACCACCCAAGCATCAATGCATTTGATATATTACTATTGAGTTCTAAGATGCTTTTTGAAGCATGAAAATAACACAAATCAGCAAATGATCACTGAGAAGCAGATTCAGCTCCATAGGACATCACATAGGATCTATTTTTCAACAGTGACAGAGAAATTGTTTCCAAACTGAACTTAAGTCCTAGGCTTGCAACATCTCCTGTAACTATGTGTATCAATAGGTCTCATAGGAAATATACCTCACACTTACTTTTTTTTTTTTTTAGTATTGACACTGTAACAGCAGAACGGCCACATGGACTGCATGAAGGTGTCTTATATTCAAAAGAGCATTCTTTTGTGGCACATACCCTTTAAATAGCTATCCATCTAATAAACCCACATAATTATTTTACATTTCTGTAGTTGTGACATGCAGCTTCACTTCTTTTGGAAAAATCTCTCAATAAGCTTATGCTTCCATGAGCTCATCAGGCAGTAGGATGTTCCTTTCCCTGAGAGCTGGAAGTCCTGGCATTAGCACCCTACACTTTCCAGCTATTTACATTTGTCCATACTATCGGAATAATTCAGAAAACAAATTGAAAGACAGCATTTAGTTTGGGGAAGATTAAAGACTACCTTTTCAGATTTTGGTGTGTATTTCACATATGTTGTATGTGTGTCTCAGAATAGATTTGGAAATGTATTTCTGCTTCTGCCAGGTAATCATTTAAAACTTTAAGAGCAACATTTACTGCTGTGACTTCTGTCAAGTATTTAGTTCCCTGTCAGCTTGATGCAGAGCATCATGTTTCTTGCTTCACAACACTGTATCATTTTTACTCCTGTTAATTTCTTTTCTACTTGTCCATATGATAAATGGGACAAGAATGAATGCATGAGGGTGTGTCTGATGTTTTTTGCAATGGATAATTCAGAGCATCTTAAACATTTTAGGTGCATCAAGTATAACCTGACACACTGTAACATAGCTTGCTTAACAAAAGAGAAATCAGCAACTCAAAGATGTTTCAGTAGTGTAAAAAAAAAAAATCTAAGACTTCTAAATAGTAAACTTTGTATTTTGGTATGAAAAATCTTTGGAAGCATATTCTCCATCCTTTTCTTTTTTCCCTTTTAAATAAGCTTAGGAAAGCATGACTGGTTTATTGTACTTTCTTCACTGCAGGCATAGCTGAAGATAACATTTCCTCCTCTCTAAACAGAATTCCTTTGGTACTTACCTCCTATTTCCATTTTTAGAAAGAACAACTATTTCAAAAGTCAGACTTTGGATTTATGATTTCTTTGGTTGCTATGCTGTCTCATTTAATATTAAACTCTTGAGCTGTTAAAAAAATAATCACTAAATGTTTTTTGCATGTTGCTTTAACATGCAATATTTACTGCAAGTTTTTTTTTTTTTAAATTAACTTCTTTTCTGACTTTGGATTATAACTCTTTTCAGGCTCTTTTTGCCTGTGATGTGTAAACAGTAGAGGACACTGGAGAGAGAGAGAGAGAGTGAAATGCCAGCTCTGTTGAAATCACTGCCAAAACTTCCATCAGATTTAACAAGAATATGACATAAGATCATCTCAAATATCTGTCACAGGTGCCCTCCTCCCACTCACAGGCATGTGTGAGGACATGAACTGTCCTGAAAAAAAACCCCAAACACTGTTTCAAATGAAAGTGAGAATATAAGTTTCTACTGAATGATTCAAGAAACTGTGTTTGGAGAGGTCTTTGGTTTGCTGCTTGTCCTTTTCATCCTTGTTTCTCTGACTTCTTTCCTCATAACAAGACTCATTGTAACAAAAAAACCTGACACCATTACAAGAGATTTGTGACATTTCTTTGTCTCTACTGGACTGAGTTAGGAAAGCTTCAAGGTCATTTTCAAGATAAACCTGATCTTCCCCTGCTTGTCATTAACAGGGATGATAACACGTTGTGACAGTGAAGTGTCTGTGATAATCTGTTGCAAAATAAAATGCCCACTATATATTTCTTGACAGTATGACATCACAAAGATATACCTACAATGAAATATACATTATTAAATTTACGTAATACCTAACTCTACTGTCTATTCAAATCAATGGCACAAATTTCAACAATGTCAGTAGAGGCAGGATTCCTAACAGAAATACTTACAATTATACTTGTAACACATGAGGGTTTTTCTTCTGTATCACTGTTTCTCATTTTGAAAGGAAAAATACATTTCATTATCATCATGCAAATATCTACTATTTATAATTCCTATATTTTATGAGAGGAAAATTTTTCCCAACTCTGAAAGTTCTGCCTTTCTGTTTGTGGTTGTTTCTATTGTAGGTGTATAATTGTGCATTCATCAGTAGAAACATCATATGCTTATTTCATGGAGCAGTAGAGACACACTTCCCTGACCTTCAGCTTAAACAAATGGTGCATTTTAACTTGTGAACTAAGATTAGGCAAAAAGATAAGTGAAAAAGCATCAAAATGTCTATCAATGCAGTGAGCAAAATACTGAAATAAGATTGAGTTCCCAAGGTTTAGGCCTATTCTCATTGCACCTCAAATGGATATAAATCTTTAAAAGAAAAACTATTGGTAGAAAAAGTATTTTTCTTTTTAAGAGCTTAGATAGGAACTCAGACAGATGCTTTGGCATTTTCTTACAAATTGATGGTAGCCTCCCAGACTGATTTTTTTTCAGTTACACATTGGCTGAATTTTTCTAAATGGTAGAAATCTAAATCAAGTGACAATATGTCCTATGATGACTAATACAAATGTAATGACAACCTATGCCACAAGGAAGATACATAAAATCTTTTCCTACAGATGAATAAAAGCTCACTTTTCCCAGCCTTTGGGTATCTGTATTTGAGCTCTTTATCTGGAATTTCTTTAAAGGAAATTGCAAGAACGAGGGTTGTGATTGACCTTGACTTAGGGTAGGCATCTGAAATAAATCAGACTAATCACAGTCTGCTTCTCTCTAGCATCCAAATAGGCAATCAAGACAACTAGCTAACAGAATTAACTGATATATTTCAAGGAACTTAAACGAAAGTCATTTCACTGAGCCTTGGGAGTACAGCCTCTTCCACTCAGTAGTTGTATTAGTCACAGTTTGGGAAGATGTTCAAACATCTTCCTAAACTTCTTATGCCTGGACACTCAAGCCTCTCCCATACGATATTGCTGTACCACAAAAAATTTTAAAAAGTTGACATTAATATATGACTGTGGTTTGAGTCCTTCCTAGCAGAATACAGGCAAAGTGTACTGAGTGATAAATTGAATCCCTGCTGCAAAACACAGAATTGCTCTTTTTCACTGAAAAGTTCACAGTTAATCCTAATTTGACATTGTTTTTCAACATCTGCAGACAACCACTAGGCAAAACAGTCAGCAGCCATCCAATGGCTCACAATATGTAAAGGCTAGGTATATTCTCTCTGACACATGATCACTTTCCTTCCATGAGGACGGCAGAGAGTCTAGAAGAGTGAGCCCACAGGTGCTCAGTAGCTGGCTAAGGTTGAAACTGAATCTCAGCAGACTTTTTGGCAGGTGGAGGGGTAGAGCTCCGAAAAGCTTGCAACAAGGTACATGCTCACATGATGGATGTTATGCCACATTTACTCAGTTTATCGTATACTTCTGGAACAAATTTTGATTTCTCACTGAAACTAAGTTCTCCAAATAGTGATATCTTTATTAGCTACTATTCCCTTCTGTATAGTAGTCTAGATGCCACTTTGACAAAAGGAGAGTATCTGACCTCTATTTTGTTTCATCACAAATTTTTGGTTACATTACAACAATGTGTGGGTGGGTTTGTTTTTTTATTTATTTAAAAAATTACCTCTTGGGAAGCTCTTACTGCTGCTGAACCCTGTAGTTCATCTTCCCAGTACCACAAACTAATGAATACACATACTAAAATCTCTCTTCCACTCTCCACATGAGAAATAACCAAGATGAGGAGAAGGATAATAGGTCTGAACATTTAATGGCCTAAGGTGTGAAAAATTACTGCCAATTCCAGGATGCAAACCAATGGTTGACAGGCAGGCTCTGCTGGATGAGCCAACATCACCTATGTTGAAAACAGTTTTCTTAGGCCCTGAGGCAAGAACTCCTGTATGAAGAAAGGACTACTTTCCCCTTGAAGCACATTTTTATGACCTTGCACACACTAACATAAATACAGAACAATGTGTAATTTAAAAAAAACTAAATCACTATCAAAACATAACACTTCACTGTCCATAGTTCTTCCTCTGTGGAGACAACGAGAGAACAAACAGCATCTGACAGATATTTAGTCACGTTGCTTAATGTGTAAAGTCCATCAATAGAAGAGTACAGCAGTAAGAGTGGTGTAAAAAGAACCAGGCAGGTATTTCGAGCTTGTTACCTGAAATGAAAATCCAGGGCAAAAAGTGAGGAGAGGGAAAGAAACTGCATGCAGTGAAAAGTTTTGTAAAATTACCTATTTTCTAAAAAAATAAAGAATAATAATGCATTTTGACGTGCAGTTAACAATGAACAAATGATTAAATAGCTTTGAAAATCATATGCTTTTCTTTAGAGGTCATTCTAACATGAAAGACATTGTGTAAAAGCAAAAGGAAAAAATAAAATCAAAACAACCTCTCCAGTCTACTTTCAAAATTACTTTTCCTTAAATAAAACCTCAGAACTAAAATGCTTTAAAACTTCTACAAGACTTTTTGTCTTACATTTTTACTTCTCAATAACTGGAGAAGTAAAGTGGAGGAAAGTTTTTGCTTCTCCACAACTAGATTTTTTCCCCAAATTACAGTTTGTTAAATACACTCAGTTCTGTACGATGGACAAAAGACCAATGACAAATCAGTCTTTACTTGGAATGATTTCTTAATACTTCTGCCTCACTCCTAATTTCATATTCAAGAAAAATCTAGCCAATTACAGGCACTAATATTTAAAGTATACACAATATTAATTGCAAAGAAAAGAACTGACAAAAGAACAGTGTTGTTCTGAGTAATGCACAAGCATGGAAGCAGAAAGTCATTACTACAGTTCTAAATACACCAAAATTTGGCAAGGTACCCAGTGTGGTGGTGTTTTTTTTGTTTGTTTGTTTGGTTTTTTTTAACCCTGGAGTTTGTATTATGGAGGTAGGGTTACTTCCCTGTCAGTAAGAAATAATTAATGTTGAAACCTTCCAACAAAGCTCACTTTTGACCAACATTAGAATTTTTGACTGAAATTTGATTTCTGGTCTATCTATTCCTCAGCAAACATCGAATTTCCTATGGGGAACAAACATACACCCCAAACTTCAATTTATTTTTTTTTTTTTCAGTTGGAGCATGAAATGTCCTTACTCTAATATCTCTGCAGCATATTTTGGGAATAATAGCTTTGGTGCATGGTTTTCCTCTGTAGTCTGCATCCTCCCTCAGTGGAGAACTCCTCCATTGCATGCTGCAGGCGCCTGACTTTCTTGATGCGCAGTTTGCTCCCAGGCAGCACCTCCCAGGCTGCCCTCCCCATCTCAGCTGATCAGGCTGCTCCCAGTGTGGAGCAACTCAGTCTTCTGGCTAAGTCACATCAAAGGCTTACCTCCTTCTGACATATTTAAAAAAAGAACTGGCAACCTTTTTGCTCTTTCAGGGTTTAAGCATTCCAGACTCCTAATCCCTTCTGGACTTGGCAGACTACCTACAAAATAAATGCTATTGCCACGCGTAAAACTGAGCTGACCAGACAAGCAGGCAGGGATCTTTGGACAGACATGAGTTTTTGCAAGGGAGGGTCCATTAGAGACCAGCCTTCCTTCGCCCTCGCAGTCAGTGCAGCTGCTCCCTACTTGTGGCTGCAAGGGAGCAGGTTGCTGTCCCAAAGGACAAGCAGTTCAACTGGATATACATTTAAGCAGCAGGTGGGTAGAGGCAGGAGGATAGAAAGCAAGAGCAATTTGCTTCTCTCTGCTTCCTCATGGCCAACAGGAAGGAAAAACCTCTAACAAGAAGAAAGATCTAGGCTCCGGGTTATCTGCTCTTACTGGGCTATATCCCACACAAGAAACTTCGTAATGCTGATGAGACTAGTAAAATGCACTGTTTGCAGAGAGATTCCTTTTCCAGGTAAAATAATCTCATTTTTACTGCTAATTGTGAGAGTCATGTTGAACAGCATGAATTGCCCATCAATACCCAGTTTTCCTCCCACATGGTTTATTTTAGTGCTACTGTGGTGTAGTTTTATTAGTATAATTCTTGTAATACTGGACACATCACTGTCACAACATTTTAAGCCTGTGTTAAACAACACACAGAAGGCCTGTTGGTGCCAAACACAATACAGCCATTAATTTAGTTCTAAGATAGATGCTCAAAGAGATAAAAACAGTAACTAATAAAATAATCAGATATTTTTGAGGAAGCACCCATGTTTATTTTCTGCTGTACCTGTAACAGGAACGAGGTTTTTTTGCTTTACAGGGTGAATATTTAGAACAAACGGTTCTAAATTCAGCAGCCTTCGGAATATTTAATTGCATTTTTTATTTTGTGAGGCAAAAGCATTCCTGTGACAAAGTGCCAACTGTGAGATATTATATGAAGAAATGTGACATGGCAAAAGGGACATGGCTGCCAGGGATTACAGCACAGCAATGAGTGCCCTGTTTGACTCAACTGCTTTTAATTAGAAATAAGGTTGTGTGAAGTGCCCAAGAATTCATAACTTGTAAAGTTAAAATTGGAGGAAGGGCGGGGGGGCGGAAAAAGGGTCAGCTGTCTATTCAGTTAAAAACAAAAAAAATTCTCTATATAAATGCTACTGCTCATTATCATGAGGATGATGGCTATTTTAAAACAAACAGAAGAAAACACATGGGCATTTTACAGGTTTATTTAAAATACTCAAAATGTAAAGCATTAAAAAAATCTCACTGAGCACCACTAGAGCAAAGAGAATATTAATAAATTCCAGAGCCAACTCTTTTTTTTTTTTTTTTAATCCTTCAATTGTGGGGAAGAATTTAGAAAACATGAATGTACCTGAAGCACCTTCATTTATGACAACCTTCTAATTCATGGAATTAAACAGGAAAACCATGGAAGTACCACCCACATTTGCAGTGATACAATATATTATGAAAGCATAAACTGTTTTAGAAAGTCCATATTTTCACTTAGATAACCAGCATATCAGCTTTTTTCTGACCGGGCAGTGTATCAGAAAGCACAACAGCAACAAAAGAAAATGAAAGAAATCTGTCATGGTGGTTCTACGCCACGCAAGAGTAAAGCCTGATGAATGTGAGAGAGTCTCTTTGCAATGACCCTTCTTTAGACCTACTGCCACTGTTACTGACATGAGTAACTGTATTCTGTCCTAAGATAAATGATTGTCACTGATAAGACAGAATAAATAGACAATCAACTACCTGATTGAAATCCCCTCTACTTTTTGTGTGTGTGTGTGTGTAGTACTGTTTAATCACTGATTGATTGACTGACTGACCGATTTGAAAGCAGGGTCAGTTTCTGTCTTTGCTTTGGGTTATATTCCTGACAATGGGGGCTCAACTGTAGCTGGAGGCATTTGGGATCTTCTGACCTGTATTAAGATTTGAGAGTCTTGTATGCCTGATTCTCATAATAATGAGCTAGCTAGATACAAACAATGCTCATTTTCTGTACAGATAGATACACTCCACCCTCATTA
Organism: Harpia harpyja; assembly: GCF_026419915.1. Classification (NCBI taxonomy): domain Eukaryota; kingdom Metazoa; phylum Chordata; class Aves; order Accipitriformes; family Accipitridae; genus Harpia; species Harpia harpyja. The sequence goes on from NC_068947.1 coordinate 33,609,696, forward strand.
TAAAACTATTTTCAAAAGCCAAGGATATTGAATGTTATAACAGTAATGTCAGCTCTCATGATTTAATCATGAGGCACACGAGTTTTTCGTTTAAATTTGATGTTCTCATGATCTCAATATTTTTCATGCAAATCTTGTTATTTCTGCATCCTTTCACACTCTAGCTTAAATTGCTTGTCAATTGCATTGCTCTCCTTGAGTGCAGTGCTTCTGAGATTCACCAGTATGATTTTACACATCTATTTATAACTATTACTTTAGCATTTTATCTCTTAAAGAAGACGTTATACATCATCCAGAATCTCTTCACTAAGCCAGATGAGTTGGAAGCAATATTTCATTTTCATTTTAGGAAAAACGAATGCAGAAACAGTTTAATTATCAATATTTAAATTAGCCCAATGGTAAGGCTGCTCAGAAGAACTGAAGGGAGCAAAAGGACAATAGAGTGAACAGAAGAGATACACAACATACAGGAAGTTAGTCGCAGTGTTGTGTTTCAAATATGCTTTACAAGAAGGAGAGGAAAAGGCATTTTATCTTTACTACACCTCAAAGCAGGAGTGTCTCTGGGGCTTAAATTAGCAGCAGCTCCTCTAACTCCTACTTCTGGAAATTCTGTCTCCCTACCCACCCATCCCACTAGCTGCTAGATTTTAGTGCCTTAACCCTGAAATGCAACAGTCTTTAATTTCTGTGAGACTAAGACCATGACCCATATACCTAAGTCATGGCAACAGCAATATTTTTTCTTTTCTAAGCGAGCGTTCATTAAAGGGCTCTAGGAATCCACACACGTGTGCATGCATGCTCAGGTTGAATTTAGCTGAAACCAAAGAGAACCAGGGTGCCTCTAAGGGCTTGTTCTCCCAGGAAAGACTGACAGGGCTTGGGATGTCACATCACGAAACTTGGGGTTTTATGGATCATGGAACTGCGCAATGAAAGACCAGAACAACTGAATGTGAATATTTGAAAATTAAAAGGAAAAATTATCTATACATCATATATTTCACTGTTCCAGTACAGAGTGAAATTTATAAGCTTCCACGGCTTTGCTACTTCTCACTACTCTGATAACCTAAGGAAACAAAGTACATATGATCTTGCCCTCTCTCTGCCCATTTGTTAATTCTTTTAAAAATAAATAAACAATTGAATAAAAATCAGTCAATATCAACCAAATGGGCAGAAAAGCAGATATCTCCAATGGTCTGTAGATTAGACATGTAAATTAGGACACAAGGCTGCAGTATCCCCTCAACACTCAGCTGCTCTATTTGGTCTATCAGCTGCCACTCAGCAACGTGTAGTTCAGCACCATCTGCAACACATGCTGTTTCTTGCCCGGTCTGTAGTTAGAAAACATAGGAGGGAGCACAAAATACTCTGTAGATTTAGGAATGGAGAAGTCAGGGATTAGAGAGACAATAGCATAGGAGACGCAGGTGGGGGCTGAGATTACTTTTGTCAGAGAGAGCACCTAAGATGTGAATCCACAAAAAAGTGATGATTCTTTACTTTTCCCACTCAGAATATTATCTTGTAAAATAGCAGCAACTCCCACTTTGCCTAGTGTGTCATTCTGAGAGGTTTCCACATCATCTGCTGTCACGCCATAGCTATCACTTCTGGATAGGAACGAGTTGTTTGTATTGCTGCCTATTTGGAAAAATCAGATTTAAAAAAAACCAAACCTTATTTTATTTTACCTCACAGGAAACATTAAGAATAAACAACACAGGCTATGTACCTTTTCATAATTTTAAAGGATTACTATGCTCTTGTGGAACTAGTGCAGTTCTAAGTAAAATTATATGACTGTACAAAATCATCAGCACAACTCTAGATTAACAAAAAATCTTGCTAAAAGTGAAACAGAAGTTTATATGTATATACACACACATACCCCTACAATGAATCATCCTCTTTCATAGAGCAAACATTTTTTATTAAAAATGCTCTAAATAAATAAAATCATCGATGAAAAAGAGGACAGAGTAAAAATAAAATGCAGTAAAATTGCTGAGCATCAGCAAGAGATAAAATATGACTTATTTACATATGGGCCAGAATAACTATTCCATAGACTCCTTTTAGAGTTGTCTAAGCACATTCTTTGTATGGGTAGAGAGAAAGAAAAATAGAATACTAAATCAAAGCACATATCACTAACTCTGGGGGTGGGTGAGATTTGTGATTAAGTTTGCCCACTGGATAAGCCTAGCAAAAGTAATCTATTAACCGTGTGGTCTTTCTATTACACCTCTTTACTTGAGTACATCTGGAAAAATCTGTGCCTTTCATTGCAGTTTTGGAAATAATGAAGGTTATGAATTATAAACGTAAAGCAGTCAGAGATCTGCTCAATTTGTGCCTGAGAGGAAGGAAAAGGTATGAAGTCCGAACACATGAATTTATTTTGAATGACTTCCATAAAAATTATCTGTTTGGAATAAAGACACCAACGGTCCCTCTCCAATCCCCGAATGACTGCTGGCATGCAAGGCAGCTCAGGGCTTCACAGATGTGCAGGCAAAATTGATTTTTACTGTGTATGCATCCAGGAGTGCAGCCCAGACTTGGGACAGGACTCTTCCACCACAAGAAGGGAAGCCTTAGGGGAAAAGAGCAGAAGGGGACCAGAAATCAGGAGAAAGCCCTCTAAGTGTCAGACTCTTTGCTCCCTCCATCACTAGAGTTACGTTGGGGTAAGAAGGGTGGTGGCCCCATCTCTCCTTTCCTTAACCCCAGTTCTTTTCGTTAATGCCAGTGGTGCTAGAAGCCAAAGGTGATGCTGTCCTGGACTGTGCAAATGACACCTTTGCCGAGGTGGAGGGATGGCCCTTGCAGCCCCCCAGATGCATGGCTTTCCCCAGGCTCCACTGGAGGGGAAAGGGAGGTGAAAACAGGGCTGCCTTCATCATCCAGGAAAGAAATAGGACAAAAGGAGAGCAATGTAGTGTGACGAAGAGGAGGTGCCTGCTCACTGAGCTAGGACAATGGCTTGTAGAAATCTGTCAGAAATATCATAAGGAAAAGTATAGAGTTATTACTGTTTCTATAGCCCCTAGGATCCTCCGGTGGCAGAACATTTTCAATGATTGTTTCTGTTTGGTGGAATCAATTATCTCCTGATAGATTCTCCTTCCAAGTTTAAGATTGCATTTAAAAACTCATCTGCTTTCTGAATTCTAATTGGGTGTGTTTTGAACTGTAGATTTTTGGGGTGAATATTTCGTTTATGAATCTCTTTATGTTTCAAAGTAGTTGCCAAACCCATTTATGTGTCTGCATGGTATAAACTGTTCTACATGCAGTATACAATTTAACTTGGATATCTGATTTATTAAGAATGGTTTGATATGTTATCAAAGTGAGAAACAAAAAGACAAAGCTGAGAAAAATGAAGCTCATTAATGTTTATGTATTTTTAAAATCACACTTGTGCCTTGGAACCTTGATTTATTATTGCAATAGACATTCAGACATGCTAGAAATAGTATTATTATTAATTTTATTCCAGACAACAAAGTGAAAAGGGTGGGGGTTGGGAAGGGCAATAAAGGATAAAATTGCCCTTTTTATTTGTTCATTGTGGAATCAAGCAGTCTTATATGTAACTGATATATGTGCATAATACCATTCCTCCTGAAGGGTTCTTAAATGCTTCATAGAATATGAATAAATCCTGAATGACATACTAATGCCTTCCTTAAGCAAATCACTTTGAAAGTTAGTGGGCATTTGTCTGGTTAATTAGAAAAAATAGCTGATCAGGACCTTATTCTGGATGAGGACATCAAACTTGGTCTATTTGTATAAATACATGGCTCACAGGGAGATGCTGTCACACTCCACCCCAGCGGTGCCTGTCCTTGTCAAAGAGCTCTAGCTGCGAGGCAATTTGGAGCCCAGGTGCACATTGCAATTATGGACAAAGCTTCCCACCATCTTCAAACAAAAAGATGGTTGATTGCCTGTCTCAGCTCTGCGCCTTGCTTGTCATCTATGGCTCTGCTAATACCCAGAGAATAACCAAGAGGTGCATCGTATAAGTCTGCTTTTGAAGACAATCTTCAAGCTAGAGTGGATGTAAGCTGAAGCGTTCAGACAGCCTATAGGCATCAGCTGCAGGGAATATATTACATGGCATGCTCAATTCATAATTAATGCTGTATGTGCATTTATTTTACAGCTGCCAATTCTGTGCAAGGTCTGAGGTACTTTCAAGTATGGATAATGTAGAAGGGAAAAATTAATGCGAAGATGGGAAGCAGGCTTGGGGGTTACAATGGGTGGCTGAGGACATTACTGGGCCTTAATTTTTCCAGTTTTGTTGATGAAATTGTCCCCTGGGCCACCAGAGCTCATTTTTTCTATGATGTATTATTAGTAAGTCTTTGATGAGTTTCAGAAAGATCTGTCCTAGTTGCAATTTCTGCTTTTCTGCATAATTACTGGCATTGGTACCAATTCTGCTTTCAGGTCTTCCTCCCACTGGCACTTTCACAATGTTGTCTGTTCCCAGAAAACCCCAGCCGTCTTAGAGGACTACAGCCTGCACTCATGCTCCTCCAGGGAGCCTCTACCCTTATACAGGCTGAACCGATGTGGGCAAATTCATTCATATATGGGCAAACTGCCCCATATTGTGTAAACTCTGGGAAGAACCATTGCATCTGCCTCAGTAGAACCATGCTCCACCATCACAGCCCTCAGCTGTTACTGCAACACACATATATAGGTAGGAGTGCAATACAAGATACAGTTAGCATTTTAAAAATTAAATTTTTGTTGCTTGAAGCGAAACAAAGAATCTGTAGTCACAGTATTTAGAAATCAACTTCATTTGCAAACTTTTGTTTTGTTAGATAACATTTCTCCATGTAAGTATTTAGCTGTGGGTTGCAGATTATTTGCAAAAAGCAAATACAAAAGGGAAGAAATCACAGCTAAAGCAAAATGATTTCATATAACTTTTCTCTTCAATAGCATGCTGTTCTTCTTTCCAATACCTCTCTTACAGAAACCTTTCCACAGTCCATACTACAGAACATTATGGGATAACACAATCATTGCAACACCTTATTAAGGTACAGGGGTTTTTTGTTTTTTTTTTTTTTAAATCTGGGATTTGAATCAGAAGATATGTTCCCAGATTATCCAATTTCCGTAAGTGAAGTACGCTTAGTAAAACTCCTAGAAACCAATGGAAGCTTTAACTCTGAGAACCATACTGATATTACTGGAAAAGCCAAGGACCTATTTTTAGCAATGTTAAGCACTTGCAAACTGAGAACATGTCTGAAAAACATCGGGCCTTAGGAACTGCAGAAAAGCCCACACTTACAAGGCCCAGCTATTTCACTCTGCTAATTAGTGTGCTGTTTTTCAAGAATACTTCCTATTTTGAACCCTAATCTTCTCTTATTTACGCATCTATAGTTGATTATGTGCTATGCCCATTATACAGTACTTCATCTCAAAATAACAAATGGCATTGATGACACTTCTGTTAGCAAACATCTGGTGAAGGAAAAATAACTCTTTTCATGCAACAGAGCTCAATCATATTTCTGACTCAAAAATTTCATTTAAAAGAAATGTTCAAAAAACCAAACAAATCAATATTCCAAGGATATCAAAAGGTCAGAAAATGTTCTTGCAGTTTGAAATTAACATTGTCCCTGCTGCCTGATGTACCCAGCCCCTCAGCTCCCAGATACCCTCACTGCTCACTGGCTCCTCTTCAGTGCTTGGGACCAAATTGCACTTAAAGGAACTGACAGTAGAGCAGTTTGCTGATTACAAGACACTCTGGCACATCTCAAGATAAGATGAAAATCTTCCAGTATGCTTCACTAAGGGTTTTATTATTTCCCAGGCCTTTCCTCTATAGCATAATGGGAATAAAAGCTTCTGAGGTTCACAGATCTTACCTAAGGTACCATAATGCGTAGAAAACAGCATCCCTTTCTTCACAAAAGAATCCAAAGATTTTACAAAAGGCAAGGGAAAAGGAGCTAATATTAGACAAGGGAAGCTATTTTCCTTGATAAAAAAAAAAAAAAATCTGAATTCAAACCTACAACAGATTTCAGGCTTAAAAAATACATACATCTGTGCTGAGACATGGAATCTCTAAGTTACTTCATTATTGGCACTTAAAGCTGCTTTCAGGAAACACCTGGACTTGAGTAAGCAGTGTGATCAGACAATGTCAGCAGGGGTGGGCAGATTTAAAGTGTGTTACACATTCAAAAGCCATTTTAAAGCTGAAAACTGCATTATCAGCAAACCATTTACAATAACTTAAGTACATTATTATTAATGCTAGAGCTCTTCTATAGGTGATTCAGTAATCAACCAGTCTGATTCTTCTCAGAAAGATATGGTTTCTGTTCTTTAATTATCACAATATTATTAGCAGCTTTAACGTTCATGATTCCAAATACAGTTCCTATATGTTCTTCTTTGTCTTAAATATTTTTACAAATGCGTATAGTAACACTTGCTAAAAATCAGTTTTCTCCTACCCAATAATATGATTCCCAGGATGCAGTCATTTGTCTCATGCATTAAGTTTGAGGATGAAGGAGAAAGTGTTTGGTGGTCACCACTTTGTTTGCATTCCCATTTGGATTACTGTTTGGAAAGCTCGAGCTTCCTACAGTGTTACTGAGACTGTGAAGTAACTGCCAAAACTCGAAGAAGCTGTAAGCTTTTCTGTTTTCCATGTAGCCAAAAATACCTGATAAGCCATTTATGCCTATATGGCTGTCATTATGCCCAGGAAGAACTTGCGCTGATCTAATTAATAACACTGCTTCCAGATCGCAACGCTTAAGCAGAGATTAAAATTGCTTAAAGATGAGTATGAACACTGTTTCGCAGATGGGGAAAAAAAAAGATTTGATGAATTAGTTTGCATAAGACTTCACAAAGAGAATGAAACAGCAAATTTATCTGATTCAGATCCCAGTTATTTTTATATTACTATCACATTCTTGCCTGTAAATATATCTGTGTGTGTATTACACACACAAATACACACATATCTCTAAGGATCATTTAAGTTTAAAAATGTGTTCCAGAAATATATTGTTCTTACAGGAACTAATGTTCATCTATTTATCTTGTGCTTCAAACTGTGGGAATAACAAGTGTTATTTTGGAATCTAAATATCTCATGGCAAAAGTGAAATGCAGTCATCTGAGCAAGTAACATTGTCCCCCACACACCCTTTCCGTCAGCCCCAGCTTCCCATCATGCACCATGTATTCAGACTGTGTTTTCAAATACAAGTGCAGGGAGAAGAGAAGAAAAAGGCACAGCCCAAAGTTACCTTATCCAAGTTGGAAAATTGAAGACCATCTTCAGGACAGTGACAAGTTCCTCCAGAAGGTAGGAGGATAGAGCATGTGGCTTTGTACACACAAACACATATTTCTGCAAGCATATGGAGTGATAGAGGAGCCAGTGTAGTCACATTGGCATTCCCATATTGGTAGCAGGAATCATCTACTAATTATTTTCATGCTTTATATGATGTTAGAAGAGTAGCAGTCTTCAGTGTATCTCATGCTGCAAAAAAGCTTAAAGAAAACAAATCAAGTGACCAACACATTTTTGGGACCTTCTCCAACCCATCCAGAAGACAGGGATGGGCATAGTTTGTTCTCTAGACCCTTGACCAGCTTGCACAAGTCCTATGAGGAGCGGCTGAGAGAAATGAGGTTGTTTAGTCTGGAGAAAAGCAGGCTGAGGAGAGACCTTATCGCTCTCTACAGCTACCTGAAAGGAGGTTGTAGCGAGGTGGTATCAGTCTCTTCTCCCAAGTAACAAGAGGAAATGGAGTCAAGTTGCACTAGGGGAGGTTTAGATTACATATTAGGAAAAATTTTTTCTCTGAAAGGATTACCAAGCATTGGACCAGGGAAGTGCTGGTTGCTCAGGGAAGTGGTTGAGTCACCATTCCTGGAGGCATTTAAAAGACATGTAGATGTGGCGCTTAGGGACATGGTTTAGCGGTGGACTTGGCAGTGTTAAGTTTGTGGTTGGACTCGATGATCTTGAGGTTCTTTTCCAACCTAAATGATCCTATGATTCCCTCCAAAGCTCCCCATCATCTATTTCATTGTGAGAGAGCAAAGAAAAGAGGAGGGAGGGCGGGGGGGGGGGAAATCAAACCTCTGACCCAGTTCAAGAATCTTTGCATTTAGAAAGAATTCAAACATCTGAGAAAGCCAAAGGCAAAATGAAAAAGAAAAAACAAACAAAAAAAACCACACAAAAAACCCAAAAACCAAACCCAAACCAAAACCTGAGTACCTCCAGAGAATGGATTTATCTTCCTATCTACATGATTGCTGAACTGATGCATCCTTTACTCTAAATGTTTGTTTGCCTGTAGCTTCCAAACATCACTGCATTGAGTCAATTTGTTGACTTGGGTCAGATGCAGACATAAATCTGTGTCCTATATCCACACTGCTAATACGCTTAAAAGAAAGTAATGAATGCTGCACTTCCAGATAAGTATAACGAATACCAAACCTCGCAAAACAGCTGCATATGCGTGTACTTGATGAGACAGAACAATGGTCTGAGACACAATAATCTTACCTGTTGGTAAATTATTCCACAAGTCTATTGAATTTTGAGTTGTCCTTATATTTCAGTATCTTCTCATGTTTCTGCCCTTTGTGCCCATCACAAAGCTTTCTGATTCAGGGTGCAAACTGGCCTACATACTACTGGTATCAATTCAAGCATCCTCTTCCCAGATTATGCAGGCACTCAGATCCTGGCAGTGCCAATTAGAAAGCCATCAGAATAACGCTGCTGAGTGCAATATCACAGTACTTGCAAGATGCACACTGGACACCAAAGGGGGAAGTCTGCCTATAGTCTTTTGTCTAGTTTTAACAAAACAGTTTGATGCAGTGGAGTGTTGAGCTAGAAGAATCATGACTTTCAAACGCAAGTGTTCTGCCTTAAGAAGAGAAGGCAGAGAAATGGGGGAGGAGGAGGAGGGGTGTGTGTGGGGGGTGTGGAACCTACCTCCTGCTGAGCAAAATAGGTTTTTGAGAACCATTTGCAATGCATAGTCTGAGGTTCTGGTTTTTGTGTTCCCAATTCAACATGAGAGAGGCTCAGACTGTCCCAAAGTCTGCTGCTTCTGCCATCATCAGAACAGTGCATTAAAGAGTTTTGCTCTCTGTGAAGGAGTTCATTTTTGTCCCTATGGATCTTCAACCCCTTTGCACTCTGATAGTATATCTAGTGAACTGGAACCTATACCAGTTTCAACAGATGCTGCAGAGCAAGACTGAGCAAGAAGCAGTGTTTTCAGCCACCAGGGAACTGGAGAGAAGGCTAACTACTACACTGGGCTGAGACTGCAAGTTTTAGCTAAAAATATCAGAGATAAATTATGGTTTGGGGCCTTGTGAACACGAATTGAACACCAAGGGACAATACAAAAAAGCAACATTTTTTTCTCCAATTTTGTTTTAAATAGAGAAACAAGGAAGTCCTGATGTGGCATTTACTTCTTGGTCTGAGTCATAAATCATTTGGATCTTAGACTGAAACAATACCTTTGCTACTCTTTGGAGCAAACGTGTTTCCCAAAACAGTGCCTTGTGGTTTGTTTCATGCATTTCTAGAATGCAGAAATTATGGAAGTCTTTACTTCAGTCAGATTTACTTTCCCAATCTTTTACTCTAACATTCTCTCCTAATAAATGTTCCCTTCATCTTTCAATTGAATGCATCCCTTCCTGTCGTGGTTTAACCCCAGCCAGCAACCAAGCACCATGCAGACGCTCACTCACTTCCCACCCACCCAGTGGGATGGGGGAGAAAATCAGGAAAAGAAGTAAAACTCATGGTTTCAGATAAGAACGGTTTAATAGAACAGAAAAGAAGAAACTAATAATGATAATACTAATAAAATGACAACAGTAATAATAAAAGGATTGGAATATACAAATGATACACAGTGCAATTCCTTACCACCCACCGACTGACACCCAGTTAGTCCCCAAACGGCAATCCCCCCCACCCCCATTCCCCCCAGTATATATACTAGGTGTGACGTCACACGGTATGGAATACCCCTTTGGCCAGTTTGGGTCAGCTGCCCTCGCTGTGTCCCCTCCCAGCCTCTTGTGCCCCTCCAGCCTTCTCGTTGGCTGGGCATCAGAAGCTGAAAAATCCTTGACTTAGTGTAAACATTACTTAGCAACAACTGAAAACATCAGTGTGTTATCAACATTCTTCTCATACTGAACTCAAAACATAGCACTGTACCAGCTACTAGGAAGACAATTAACTCTATCCCAGCTGAAACCAGGACACCTTCCTAACATGAATCCACAGAAAAAGCGTAAGAACAACCAACTATAAAAATACTGTCAGGACCTGAAACTCATTGTTCACTTTGCTCCTACACACCCTGCCTCTTTAGCATTCCTCTCTCACCTAATTTAAAACTCCTTGGGACGAGATCAGACGCTTATTCTGTATTTGTACACTGCTTGGCACAATTGGTTTCAATTGCTCCTTTTGCACTAATATAATCTTCTACTTGCTGAAAGATCTGTAAACTCAGTCTCCATACCAAAAGTCAAAGATCCAATCGCTAATCTTCTACATTGCAACACTTTGTATTTCTGCATCTAGAGATAGTGTATTGCCCTTATCCACTTTATGAATCCTTCATCTTTTCAAGTATAGGACAGAAAGTCAATGTCACTGCTGCCTTGGTCTTTTGACATAATAGCACCCAGAAATTATTTCTACTGCCGATATACTCATCTAAACTTTTGAGGAGACCTACAGCTGCTGAAGGATCTCGGAGAAAGCACACTATGTATTTATGCCCTGAAATTACATTAGATTGGTATATGAATTTCTGATAGACGACTTGCATAACTGACATAATACACTTTTCAGAAAGACATCCACAGGCTTTTCCTCCTTTGCTGCTTAACTATCTAGCGCTTCAAACACTACAGTAAAACACTGAATGCTCTGTTAATTGCACAGAAGTCCACTAGCATCAAGTGACAGCAGTAGCTGCAGAAGTACAAACAGAAATGACATTGTGACATACAGTCTCCATTTCAGTGACCATTTTGAAAAAGGCACTCATGTGAAAACTTTATAGTATATACAAAGGCTCTACAAAACAAAAATAAACCAGAGTCAAATCCTCAGACAGTAAGATGTGTTTCTGAAGTCTTCTTGTGCACATCAGTTGCAATTAGGAGGTCAGCTGGTTATCAGACTGATCTGTGAACTAGAATGGGAACTGCTCAATCAGATTTTGTTCATGTCTTGTGCTGTTAAAAACTTCTATTATGGAATGGCATTAGAGAGTTTTCATACTCATGTAAAGGCTTTCCATTACATCACCTGTTGTAGTGGGTTGACCCTGGCCGGATGCCAGGTGCCCACCAAAGCCACTCTATCACTCCCCCTTCTCAGCTGGACAGGGGGGAGAAAAATATAACAAAAGGCTCGTGGGTCAAGATAAGGACAGTTTAATAAACTGAAAGCCAAGGTCGTGCGTGAAAGCAAAGAAAAACAAATGATATTATTCTCTACTTCCCATCAGCAGGCAATGTCTAGCCACTTCCTGGGAAGCAGGGCTTCAGTACGCGTAGTGGTTGCTCCGGAAGACAAAAATGCCCCCTTCCGTCTCCCTTTACTTAGCTTTTATATCTGAGCTGACGTCATATGGTATGGAATATCTGTTTGGTTAGTTTAGGTCAGCTGTCCTGGTTATGTCCCCTCCCGAGATCTTGCCCTGCCCCAGCCTGCCATTGAGGGGGGGGCAAAAATGTTGGGGAGACAGCCTTGGTGCTGTGCCAGCACTGCTCAGCAGTAGCCAAAACACTGGTGTGTTATCAACACCTTTCTAGCTACTGATGCAGAGCACAGTGCTATGAGGGCTGCTATGGGGAGTATTAACTCCATCTCAGCCAGACCCAATACACCTGTACACATACAACAACATTCACCATCTGACCATTATTCTATGATTCACGTTTTGCCTAGTTAGCTATACATATATATATATACACACACTGCCGTAGCTGTGTCTGGAGTTTCAAGGACAAATGTTATAGTTCTTAGTTATCTTGTCTACCTAGATAATCTTGTGCAAAACAGCTGCAAAGCATTGTCAAAACTGAATGGTATATAGCTAGCCTTGCTGTAAGAAACGGTGAGTTATAAAGCATTGGTACATCCAGCACAACTTTGTTTTTCTGCTCTGGAAAACAGCAACAATTTCAAAGTTAGCAACATGCTGAGCGGCAATAGAAAAACTGAGCTGGAAGAGAGGGCTCATTGTGTTTATTCAGATTATAACACTAATTAGAATTCCATATTATGCATTTACATTGATTAGTTATGCACATCTATTATAGGCAATGAACTTTTTCTAATTCTTTTGAGTAGTGTGCAAGCATTTACTGACTAAAGAAAACTTTAAAAGACTGCAAAGTTGGACAATAAAAAATTATTTTGCTGGGATGAGAAAAATGTGGAAGACGCCAAAGGCAGCAAGAAAAGGTGCGAGAGATACATGACAGAGAGATAGCAGAAGAGTGATGGCAGCTGGAAGGGAGGAGGAAGCAAACAGCAAGCAGGATCAGAATGAGGAGGAGGAATGGGAAGAGCAAGTATAGAAGTTTCTCTCGGTGTTAGGAAAGCAATGGTGAAAGAAGGAGAGATCTGCACATTTGAGTTGACCACTTCCAGTCTGAAGTCTCTTTCTTCCTTAGTGGCTCTAGGGGCACTGGAGAGTCAAAAGCCATGCCCAGAAGAGCTCTGGCATAAAGAAAATGTAAAAATCGTGCACTGCTCCAGAGTAGGAGTCCTGCAAAACAAGCCAGTGCATCCAAATTAAAAATAATAATCTGTTATTACATTTTAACAACAACAACAACAACAAAATCTATGGATTTAAGAATCTTTTGTTTCCTTACATTCTCTTATTAAGGTGAAGTACTACATTCTCTTGGTAAGGTACCTCACAATTACATGACGCCATAGTGTTTTCTCCCCAAATGTTACTCCAATGTTACAAATTCTCTCTTCTGCTCTAGGTGCAGTGATGAGGCAGCATCCTAACTGCCTTTTGTGTTTTTAAAGGGTATCCCCAAAATAACACCCTTGTTCACATCTGGTTTAAACATCATGTGTTAAGTCCTTAAATGACCTCTTCTCTTTTTGGAGAAAAGTAGTAACAACAAAACATGCTGTTTAAACATTTGCTGCATTCCACCTAATTATACTGATCATGCCAGGCAAAACGAAAGTGTCTTATTTTTCCTCCCAAGTTTCCCTTGCCTTTGGCTGATTTGGTCTCTGTTCAACTGGTGTATGAGATGGACCATTACAACGATCCATGCTCTGGGGCTCTTCGAAGTGCAGTAAAACATTTCTGTCTTTGTGACAGTTACCTCTCAAAGAATCATTATTTTCCAGCAAATCTTTTATATATGGATTTTCTCTCCCTACAAATTACAGATGATTCTAACTCCCCCCCACCCCTAGCTGAATCCTCAGTTTTCTTTTATGATGTAATTTTATTTTACAGTTAGATACAGTATTTCCCTAAAGCCAGTTGTAGATTTGGTCAGAAGTATGCTGATTCCATCATCCTAGAAACTCAAACTAACAGTAGATATTGCAAAAAGGGTAAAAAAAAAAAAAAAAAAAAAAAAAAAAAAAATCAGTAAACATCCATTCTTATCAGAGCAATTCTGTCTTTTCTTTTCCCTTTCCCCAGAAGATAAACAGTTTATTCAACACTTGACAAGTTTGCAGTAAGAGTAGATATACAATCAGCTGAACGTATCATTCTGCCACCAGAGAAGGCACTGTAACGTACTAAGGACTACCTAAAGATCATAATCAGCTAGCTTGTTTGGACACCAACAAATATTTCACTGCAGCTGCATAGAAGATGAAAATATAACTTGCTTCACTCTTTGGTAGCCTTGCAGAAGAGTGTGGATACAGTTAGCTAAGCTAGCCTTTTAGTTATTCTTCTGCAGGTGACTGGTCCACATGAACCACAGAGTGACCAAAATATGTGCACAAACCAGTATCTAATACACCTTGCCCCATGAGAACTGAAGAAATTATCTCAGTGTGTTGTACATGTGTGACATCTCACATCATGCACTCATGATCTTCATTCTAGTCTCAGACAGAAAGGTAAAATTTTGCAAGCTGGGTTGCTGTCTAAGCTTCTTTTCTCAAACAACTGGGTATGCTGTGTCGATGTTTCTAAAGGCTGAGTTGAAGATAGTATATTCTTGCAAATGTTTCTGTACCCCAGTTCCAGTTTACATTCCACAGATACATGAGCGCTCCTCTGCTCTTAACATTATTTACACTTTTGTTTTCAAACAAGACCTGATCCAAAGCAAAGCTACTTGCTTCTGGGGCTGGAAGCTTCATGTGAGCTCTTATGTTCTTTAGATTAGGTAACCCTAGAGGGCACAAATTTGCAGAGCGAGAGTTACAAAGGAAAGTCAGGAAAACAGGAGATGGATACAATAAATCAGGAAAAAACCGACATGACAAAGAAAACCTATAGACAGGATTACTAGCAGCTTTCTCTTCACAGCCTTGAAAATATCATCATGTTGCAAAAAACTACAGTGTCATTGTATATTATGTACTGATGCTTTGGAGATAAGAAAAAAGAAAATCTGTAAATACTAACCCCCCAAAATTGTTTGTAGTTACAGAAACATCTGCAGAACGTAAAGTGACAAAACTATTTTCCAATAATACATATATTCATGACTAACATTCACAATGCCTGTGTTTATTTTCATATCCCACTCTTAACCACTGCCATCATTGCTCTATTGGTAATTATTGGTAAGGTTGCCTGCTACTTATTCTAGCAAGGTTGTCACCTATTTAGACTTCCTTTTTTTTTTGAGGGTATTGGATGTATTAGCCTGGCTTTCCCCCCAGTCCTTCTTTCTAAGGACTAGCATGCATACTCATCCCATCAGATGCTGAGCAGCCACCTCCAAGTTACATGTTAGTTTTAAAACACCTTACACATACTAATATACGAATTATCAGGAGAAAAAAAAAGTTATGCATAATTACTACTTAAGACAAAAAAACCCCTGCTTTGCTTTCTACAGACAGAAGATCCCCACCCCGCATCTGGTACATTTGCTCTGTTATTTAAGGGTACCTATTATTTGTTCCACCACCAGTGCTGTAGTTGCAGACCCCATCCCTCTGTTAGAGCAGCAGCACACATGCTTGACCACCCTTTGCTCTGCCCTGCCAGCTGACAAGCCACTGACTGATTCCCTTAGTAACAGCACTATTTTCACCCACATTGCCTCAGAAGAAGCCTTTTCTCAAATACCCTTCCCATTGTCATCACTCTCCTATCACTGATTTTACTGGTGCACTTTGATAGCAGATCAGTTACCCCTGTCTTTACTGAAAATAGTAGGAATAGTGCTGTTAGTAAGCTGGCTATGAGTTAGAGAAGAAGAAATAAACACTTAATATTAACAGTTTATTCACTGATATTCCACCAGGGATCCCTTACATGCAACACCAATATGTAGGTCCACTACATGGACAAGCTCACAATCCCATTAAATATAGCAGAAACATACACAGGGAATAGAAGAAAGAACGAACAAAAGACAGTTTGTTGTACAGAGGTGACTGGACCTTAACCTTGCAGGCTGTTCCACATGGGGAAACTTTCGCCTTTTTAAAGTCACATCACTGGTGTCATTCTCCAAATATGTGTTCCTGACAGATACAGTTTAACAAAATTATTTAACTAGTCCTGATAGCATTTATTAATGGCTTTAGAGAACTGCAGGGGAAACTCTTTCTTTCTTTACCTTAAGGTCCATCATGCCAGGAAAGCAATACATTCCAATTTAAACCGCACAGTTACATAGCAAAAAGGAACAACACACTGCAAAACTTGTCCCTGTTGTAGTAGTATTAGGCTGTCCCTGTTGTAGTTGTATTAGGCTGTAAAGTACCCATTGCAAAATGTATAAAAGCCAACCACAATCTTCTCTTTTATAGCTCTTAATCCATGTTTGAGTTAATTGCTATAGCCCCACTTTACACTAATGGCGACTTCTACAAATGAGCAGATTCTCTGAATTCAAGAATAATTAAGCTAATGGGACTACTAGCACTGGTTGTAGAGTAGTAGTAATACAAGAATTGCACATAAACTGTACATTTCCACACCATTCCATGAGTTACTTGTTCCCAAATGAAAACTATTGGTAGTCTGGTTTTATTTATGTTTTGAAGTAAATCATAATTTGTTTCATTTCTGGCACAAAAGCTTCCCTAGAAAGCAAAAACATTTATTTATTTTAATTGACCCTGCCTTGAAATCATCATGGGATTTGTTTGTTGGCCAAAAACATTTCAACAATGCTTGTGATTACTGAGCTAGCTGAAAGCACAGATCCAGGAGCTTTTTCTCCAAGGAAACTGTTTTTATTTTTAAAAACAAACTCCCTT
Source organism: Harpia harpyja (assembly GCF_026419915.1). Classification (NCBI taxonomy): domain Eukaryota; kingdom Metazoa; phylum Chordata; class Aves; order Accipitriformes; family Accipitridae; genus Harpia; species Harpia harpyja. Next base: position 33,626,269 of record NC_068947.1, read on the forward strand.
CCCGCATCTTCCAAGGCCAAATTCTTCAAAAATCTAATTTGTCATTGCCTACAATGGACCTGTTCGAGGTGGCCCCAAAATTGCAGGTAAAAGCAAACTCTTTTCTTCATGTTACATGCAATAATTTTCTGATATTAACAGTTATGCCATTCACGTGGAGACTACACATGTACTGCAGGGTGCAAGTGAGGAGGAAAAAAAAACCCAAACACCCAACCCCAAAACCACATCTTGCCAAATCAAATCCACCAAATAGACTCATCACTTCTAATTGGCTCTGCTGTGCATATAGCAAATAATGCAACTGTGTGCTATTGCTCTGTAAGGGCTATTTATATACTGTGACACACTGAAACACTCTGCTGGAAAAAGAAGGAGTCTAAAACAGCAAAGCCCTGTCTCACAAGTCGGCTCTTGTCTGGCTTTGTTACCATCAGGGAAGTCTAAGAAGGACCGACAACTTTATGTGATGCAGAGAATTAGGATCAAAGCAATCTTTCCGCAATCTGACATTGTTTTACGCTCTGAAGTACATTGACCCTTTTAAATTTGTTTACTATTTGACCTTTCTAAATTAAGCTCTTACTATTTTTTTTTTCCTGTGGACAGTAAAACACAGACAAAATTGCGAACTAGGTGTAAACTGATCAAAGATTCATTAAGAACAAGACAAATAGCATGTCAAGTTAAATGTACTACACCATTAGATGGTTTAAACAGTTGCTTCAGGAAATTGAACCTCACACTGCAGAAGTAAGACTTAATAGATAGAACCACTTCCTAAGAAGTCAAAGCAAGTCAGGTTCTGTGTAGCTGATATTTCCATATTTGACATATTTCATGCTAATATAATGCATTAATATCTAATACAGACAATGCCACATTAAAGCTATGAGAACAGGAAAAAAAAAGAAAAAGGTAAAGAATGAGACATTTGTTTAAAAGTCAATACAGGTCAAGGCTTCAGAGGAATTTATTACTTCTGCTAATCACCACATCGTCCCTGTAAAATATATAGACGTAAAGTCACAGTTTGGCAATAACATAGCCACAAATCAGTCAGTGGAGATCAGAAAGATCTACCATATTTCTCCTATTCTAGGAAATGGGAAGCTGGGTGCCAGCATTCGCTTCCTGCAATCAGTATGCATACATGGAAGCAGGCAGGAATGACAGATTAGATTCCCTTACAATTAATTTAAGAAGCAAAAAGCAAGAGTATAGGGTCCAATGAGAATCTTACCATCTGTATGCTGATGCAAAGCAGTAGTCCTATTAAATAGTAGAGTCACCATCTCAATATCTTTGTTCCAAAACCCCTCTTCCAAGATTTAAATAGCAAGACTGTGACATGCCCAGTAAGGGATATCCCCATCAGAAAAACCAATACAGAGCATATAATCCCCAAGTCACCATTTATTGAAATACAGTCAAGGAGTTGCAAAATGCAATGAGATAAATCCATTCTGAGTATTGTTCCAGCCTCCCAAAGATTAAATCAGTCTTAGTTTGAGAATTTATAATGGATATATAAGGTCATGGCCAACCATCTAAACTGGCTCTGCTTTGAGTGTGGGATTGGTCCAGATGAACTCCAAAGGTCCTTCCCGCCTAAATTATTCTACGTATCACCCATTTATGCCTTGCCCAACACTGCAAAGCAAACAGAGCATCAGTCCTCCTCCCTTCTCCTACAACACATCTGAACTGAGCCAGTCACATTTGCTCCCAGTACTGGTTTAAATATTAAGCTCATCTTTGAGAATGTTTTTACAAGCTTCCCAATTTCTCTTCCAAAACTCAAAATGTGGTAAAGCAACAATTGTTGCATGAAATTTTGACAGATATTTTGGAAAAAATAGGTCTTCACAATACTTAAATCCTGAGAGTTTCTAATACAAAAAGTGATGGAAACAGCACTTCTTAATAAAGTGGACAGCAATGACTTCAAAAGGCTTTGCATTCATGAGACTATGATTACAGTATGTCCTAGACTTCTGTCAAGTCCAGCAAATTTTCTCTAATTGCTCTTATTTCTATCAATGCAACTTGTCCTCATGACTTTGTGCAGGAATGATTACAATTTGGAGACAAACAGCCTTAAAATAGGAGGGTCACGCTGCTTTCCTCCCTGCTAGTACAACCTCAAAGAACCTTTCACTTTCCTATGCTGTGCTGTATTTGCCTGCAAAGAGATTATGTTCTCTAGCATTTTCTGTCATCTGCTGCTTCGGTTACCGACATGGTGACTGCCAGCATACCCTCGTGATCATGTGGCACGTGTGTGGCACATTTCCAGAAGCAGCCTAGCTTTTTAGACACAGGATCTTCAGAGCCCAGAGGCACAACCATGCCATAGTGCATAGACTGTGCGTTTGAGCAGTCATACAGCACAACACGATGCTGAAATTGCCTGTGGCTGAGATACTTTTGGGGTTGGAAGCAGGAAGCCCTGCTCAGAGGTAGAGCTTATTGGGTTAGGTGCAATGCCATACTAATATGGCTACCATGCTTCCGGGACTGGAGTGGGTATTGCCACATAATCCTGTGTACTGACAGTACAGATACGTGTATATAAGGGTATGGGCGTACATCCCTCCCCCCCCCAAACCCTTGGAACTGGCCCAAGACTTCTTTTACAGTTCTTTAGTACACACTGTAAAAGTGTTATAAGCCACTTCAGAAAATGTGATTTTTTGAGGTGCTACCCTTTAATATTTAAATGTAATTCAGTCATAGCAAAACATCAGACTGAATGATATATCACTAGAATAAATGAAAATATTATGAAAGAAGGCACTGTTGTTTTAGGAAATGACTGACAGGAAAAAAAAATTGTGACATGCATGTGACTCAAATTCCTTTGAATTAAGTGCTGTTAAGTATGTTGATATCAACATTCCTCTAACTAGTGAGCAAGGATTCAAGTTACAGACAGACAACCGCACGGAAGACAACAGTCATTCTCTATTTAGAAAGTTGCAAGATCAACACCAATGGAAGATAAAGGGCTTCTATGGTAACATCACTCAGAGTGAGGCTTTTAGAAAAATAATGTTCAGGAGGAGATAACAACTGCAGACAGAACAGAGGGAAGGAAAAAAAAAAAAAAAAAAAAAGAAGAAATCTGGCCAGAGTGAATAAGACAGGACATAAGAAGATTTGTGGAGGTGTTTTTAAGAAGAGGATCTCTTACAGTTGCATAATGTGCTAGCTCCATTATGACCAGTCACCGATAGAATCACTTTACTCACTTTTCCAATGATGGTAGCAGTTTTGGTAGACGTGCAAGTAATGCATGTCATGAGAACAAATGGCAAAATAACCATGTATAATTTTAAAAGGAGAAATGCAGAAATGTTACTTTTTTCTCACATGTGCATTCACAAAATCCATATTGCCACTGCACTGGCTCAGTACACCTTAAAGTCTGTTTTAAGACTCTGTTAGGACTTTAAACCCCTGTTGTATTTTAGGAGACTGTTTTTCAAAAGGCAGTGGAAAACTTGTAAACTCAGGTTGATAGTAAAAGGGTGCACCAGTAGTAGGTCAAAAAAAAGAGGAATATTATTTATGTATGGATAAAGCAGTTTTGCTTTATCCATGTGGGCTGGTCCAAACCTGACTTCATTTTGTCACCTGATCGGATGCTGCTTTATGCACTTTTAGTCAATGTGAAACATTTAACATGACATGCATACACGCGTACTGCCTTGCTTCAAAAAGGTTTCTAAGAAAACCCCCATGAAGTTAGATCAAACATCACTATTTAAGGACTGAAAATATTAACAGCATATCTATTGAAACAAATGAGGGAGACAATAGCAATGAAGAATGCTAAAGCAGTAGAAAAGGCCCCAAACTTCTTTCCTTTAATGGATACAAGGAAAATGCTAAATGTACAAACTAATCAGATTGTGCCAAACACTCCTTAGTTATAACAGCATGGATTCAGCATACTTTAGTTGATACCTGTTGTGTGACACCCTATTTACTCCTGCTGGGCTGAGAATTTGCAGCTTCTGTGGGAAGCTGCAGCTTGAGCCATCAGAAATGCAGACTTGGGGAAGTTCAGAAAGTCCTGGGAACAGATTTTTTTTTTTTTTTTTTCAGCTGGCTTATTTCTGCTTGACAATAACCATTTAGAATGAACCCAGAATATCCCACACTACTTCCTGATCCCAGTTCAGCAGCTTTTTAGAGGTGAATCTCAAGAAAAAGGGACTTGTCCATAGCCGACAGCAAAATCCAATTCCCCCAGATGAGTATGCAAACCTGATATGAACATCAAGTAACAAATATGGCTTATATTAATTTTGCACTGACAAAACACTAGTAAAGAAAAACCTGCAAATACTGCCATTTTCCTTCCCTGATTATCATGTGTACTCTGACATATGCTACTTCCACCCCTTGTACTGTGATTATAACAGTACACCCCAACCATGTGTGGGGTCAAGCAATATGTTGGGATGGAAATTCTTAAGAGTCAATATACCTGTGATTTTATTTCTAATGAGAAACATTTATTCCTCATTGTGATGTCAGGGTTACGTCATTACACCATGAGCAAATCTTCAATCATTTTTTGATTTTGATCTTTTTCAAACGCACCTGACAGAAACTACTGCAATTCTAAGAATAGGTCTCCCATGTACTAAATCCTGCAAGAATTGTAATGATCTTGGTTCATATTTTGTCAGCAAGAGCAAATTTCCTTTAAAGAAAGAGCTAATTTTTTCTGTTTCAGATCTCCAAACTCCCTCAAGGTTGCATTGTAATGAGATTTAAAAGACTCGCCAGAACCGAGCTGATAGCACATTTGGCATTTGTAAATATACATTCAGATAAACTTGATAAATTTGTTGATATGCTGTTATGTATCACTCTATACGATACCCTGACATGTTACTCTTTACACAAAATCTGCCATCAAACATGATGCACTTTTAGTAGAAAAATGTAACGCAATCATCAGGGACTAACAATATAAGAATGTGGAGAAGGAAAAAAAGACAGTAAATAAGTCAAATGAAAATACAAAATAGGCAAGAAGTAATGACTTCCATCTTTCATGGATTGAAACCTCACCTGTCGTGGTATCAGAACAGCCTGACAATTAAAAGCTAGGTTTAAAAGAGGGAAAAAAAAAAAAAAAAAAAAGACAAACATTCTTAAAGAAGCGTTGAGGTTATCTTGATTGTACAAATATGTACTTCTATGCTGAAAGCTGTCTTTGTGACAATGGCATCTTTATATTCAGCAGGATTGCATCGCCATTCATATCACACAGAGTGTTTTACTAGATTTTGTTCTCATTAGCTCTGTGTAAATAACTGAACTAAGAGTGAGGATGCTAAATCCTATTCTTTCTTGAGCATTGTTTACCAGATCCCTTGCTAACTCCCAATCAGTTCCACCTCTGCAATTTTATTGAGGGCAATGAGTTTCCACAGGTATTGTCATATACCATAATTAGAAAGCGGTTTCAGTTCAGTGAGACTTTATTGGCTTGACAAGCCATACAGAGCTTATAAGTGTGTAAGAAGAGAGAGAACATTGCCAGCTCTTTCAAAAATCAAGTAACATCCATCTAAGAGAAAGTGACTTTTCAAGTCTGAGCTCTGATAACCTGTGCTGTCTGTCAGTATCTGCAGTGCATGGGAATTGGACAACCTCCCTTAGTATGTTTGTGAGCACATAGCATGCTTCATGTTTGAGGTCCAAGCTAGAAGAGATGCAATATGAGTGTTGTTTTCATATTCCTTAAGAACATTTATTTCTTGTCCTGTTTTTTGTAAGCAACAGCATACATTCTATTCTCTGTCACTCTTTTGTTGCCTTGTAAGAACCCCTATGAGTAGTGATAACACACACACAAAATTGCTGTTCTGTCTTTTTGTATTTTGGTTAGCAAAGCAGATCATCTTAGCAACCTGCCTGAACATTTGCTGTTGCACTCCAGTACTCCCCTAATGTCAATGACAAGCCTAGGGCTCTTGAAAAGAAAATTAACATCTCAGCTAGGCTGCCTGTAGGGATTTTCCAAGAGTAGTGTGCTTTTCAATACCAGGCATCTCTTTCCTATGAATGGAAACCATGGATGGTCACATGCGAAAGTTGCCATGCTATGCAAAATACAGTCCCTCATGTATCAGTCAGGCCTTCAGGAAATTTACTGTACCTGACTGAACACAGGTCTTCACTGTCCTAGTTTAAACCTGTTTTTCAATCTGCATTTTACACAAGGATTTTAGGAAATATTTTTAAAGGTTTATTTTAAAGGTTACTCCCTCCTTTTGCCTGTCTTATTCACTGTATTAATGCATGTGCTGAGTAATTTTTATGCTTCATAGGCCTATGATACATCCACTCACTTACTAAGAGCTTTAAGCATTCAAATGCTCCAATAACCAGGTATGTTCAGTATTGCTTCATTCGTATTAAGTAGCCACAAGCATGATGTCCCTCATTAGACTTAGATCTAACTGAAGTCCTGCCTTTACTACTTAAGTTGCCCCACATACTGTCATTTTTGGCTGATTTAGATCCTTTAGGGAACATGGATTTTCCCCAACAGTTCCCTGATGAGACTTGGCAATTGCATCAGTGTGAATCAGGTTGTCACTTAAATCCTCATTTTACTCTCTTTTGCTATTGACGTATGTTGCCCACTACCAACCTTCCATATGAACTAAACCTAGATTTAAGTAATTCTAGTCCCATGTTTCTTAGCTCATTGAATCAACCACATGAAATATTCTCTACATCGTAGTTAACATAATATCACAGATTATTATCTTCGAGTTCTATCTTTGTCCCAATGAAGTCTTTGCCTCCTGGGCAATCTTGTAGATAGTTGCCTTCTAAATCCTTTAAGTAATCCAGCCACTCATTCCTGTAGGTACTTCTGACCTTGTAATCAAATGCTAGGACAATTATCTCCTTTCTCCCAGTTGCCCATTCAGCTGCCTCAGATGAGGTTCCTTTGTAAATTTACTCCTACAGGATAATTGCCTCAAAAAGTCTCTCTGCCCCCATACTTTCTTCTGTCTAAATAAACCTGTTATCAGTGTTTTCACCTTTGCCACCACCTTTACAGCTTCTTGATTTCTTTTTCTTTTTTTTTTTTTCCAGCTGCAATAGCTTCAGACCATTAGCTTTCTTTATCTAAAGCCCTTTCACAAGATAGATCTTACTACTGTTATCTGTATTTATTACATTTATTTACATTCAGTTAAAAATATTTAAATACATGTGTATTTAAACCCTGGACACTTGCTTTTGAGAAAGAAGGCTACATCCATACCACAGACACTATGGGTCTGTATCAAAATATAGGCAGAGAGGCCTTCACTAGGTTTCAGAGAGCTCTGAATTTCCTAGAGTCATATTCAGTTTCATTAAATCATTGTAACACTATAGCCTTTGTCAATGGAGGAAGGGGACACTGACTTTCAGCAAGGTAAACTTTATTTTTAGACCTAGGTAGAGCTGGAATAGTTGCTGGTTCAGTGCTCATGAATTCAAATGCAGGTTCCAATAGTTACCTCTCTAAAGCCCTAGAAAAGTAATTTCATCTGTTTATTTCTTTATGAGACTGTTACTGCATTTTTGTACTGAAAGAATTAGGCGTTTTAAAGCATACAGCATCATTTTCTAGAATTAAGGCATTTCCACGGTAAAGGTAACCTCTCTCTTCTTCTCCCCCTTCCCCAAAATCCCCAAACCCCATATGCCATCAAAATGCAGGAGAAAAGGGAATGGTTGTGCAGGGAGAGATTTAGAAGTCTGTCAAAACAGAATTCAAGAAGGAAATAGTTGAGCAGATAAGTTACCCTTACAGTAAAAAACCCACAAAAATAGCACTTATGAATAATTCAAGAAAAAAAGACTTCCTTTCCATAGGGATGTATTCATGAACCTCTTTAAAAATCAAAGTTATGGGCTACAAGTGCACCTCTGCAGAGGTAATCATCAGGAGGAAGAAAAAAAAAAAGATAACTCATTAACAACATAACTCAAGAAAACAAACCGAGACAACCTCACCTCCTTCCACTTGCAGGGTTCCTGACCCAGCCAGCTGCCAACCCACTCTGAATGCTCAGAGCTACAGAATCCTCCCGCATCCCAGGCAGCAGATGAAACCTGGCTGCTCTGAGGGAAGCAGACTCTGGTCCACCCTTTCCCACTTCAACAGCTGCTGCTGGTTATCTCATCACAAGCAAGTGAGGAATGGAAAGTATCAGCTCAGTTTGCCTCTTGGAGACATAAAGAGTTTATAAAGTCCTCTGTAAGTAATTTTCTCACTATTATTTTCAGAAAATGTTAAAAGTTTCTTCCAAATTAAATGGCACACAGGATTTAAAAAGAAGAAGAATCATACTTGGTCAAATGTATAAAAGAATTGAACAAAGCACTGGTGTTTCTTTCATGAACAGACAGAAAGTTGATACTGTTCCTCTAGGTCTTCACTTTTTTTTTTCCTTTAAAGTGGGGCTGAGATTCAAAAATAACAAAAAATGATGTAACACAAGAAGCAGAGAAATTCTTCCCATGAACAGTTAACAATTTCCTACCATCTTCCCACTTAAGAACCTGAACATGTTTTGTAAATAAATTTTATGTCCTCAAAATACTGTTTCCTTATTATAAAAGTCAATTGCTTCTCTAAAGTAAAATAAGCTTATGTACACCAGGTTATTGTGAAAAGTAACACTGAATAAACCAACATATTAAAATGCTTAGCTAGATTTTTCTGTTGAAATTTGGAGAGCAAATATTATTGGCAACCTGCAAACCCTTCAATTTATATTTTGAAGTCCCACATTCCAGAGTAATTCAGATCTAGGATTTTAAATTTTGATCCCTCGTTAAGTTTCCTGTGTATTGAAAGATAACCTGTTATGCACTGATCCTGGAAATAATTATGCACATGCTAAATTTAACATGCTGTAAGTAATCATTGCAATGACACTTAGGGCATATAAAATTCAGTGGGCATGTAGATCCTAGCAAGTTCTAGGCCACAGTTTATTTTATCACACAATTTCTTTTTTACTCACTTTGTTTAGATTAGTAACCAAGAACAGTAAGACAGGCCTTTGTGAAACTTAGAGAAAACAGAGACAAGAACAAAAAGTGTGAGTCATCAGTTTTGGCCTGCCACATTCTACAATGTATAGGCAAATACTAATTATTAAATTTTTTTCCATTTCTAAAAGAAATGGTCATCATGGCTAAAGTGATGCACTAAGAAATGCCTCTGGCCATCTATTCACCAAAGGAATTTTCCAGGCAAAGTCCCTCGTGCTTCAGCAGGAACCTACCAAATTCAGTCAGTCTCTGCAAACGTAGGAATCTCCTTGTATGAAACTCATCGCATGCTTACAGCCTGAGCAGGACCTTTGGAAGTGAAATGCTTCTCTCTTTCCTTGTAGCTTCACCAGAAAAAGACTTCGGGTTTGGAGTGAAGACCTGAAGGCTTGACATGGATCCAGAGATAGATGACAGGGAAGAGACCAGCTTGCAGCTTTCTGGTTTTGTGAGTATTTGGAAGCTCGGATCCTGCCAGAAGGGAGAGCCATCGCAGGGAAGTATGTGATGCTCTGTAGCACAAACACTTCAAGTGGCAGAACTTATGTGTCAGGAATGCAAATTAAAATACATATTCTCTACAGCAGCTCTTAGGTAACATGAAATAGCATTATAAAGAACAAATAAGTGACAAAGAAAAAAAGCAAACAAAATTGCCCATAACCTTTTGGAAAGAAGAAATAAAAAATATTGTTCCCCACTCACTGAGGGATATCACAGTGACTGGAAAGACAGAGTGAGACAACAAAAGACAAAAGGAAGGGAAGAGAAGCAATTCAAGGGGGTTACAAACTTTGCTTTCCAGTTTTGCAAGGCATTGAAGTGTGGCCCTTTTGGCTTTTGTATTCTTACTTGCAAAGCATATAGCAAAGACAACAAAACAGTGCGGAAGTTCAGCTGTGACTCACTATGTATGTAGATTGTACAAGGACCTGTTCTTCTTGAAATAGCAAGGTAAGAAGTAACACTTCTATGAAAATTGTTATGCATAGCTTTGCAACAATATCACTCTACTTAAGTATCCATTCAAAGCTTTCATAAACTTCTGCAGACAGACTAGACATTGTGAAGACTAACAGACATCAGAATTGAATGCCAATTCTTGAAATGAAAAGAATTTTCAGAATTATGGTTCATTAAAAGCAAGACTCTGGAAGCTTTCTTGAGGACTCAAGTATGTCTTCCTTATAGTCTAACCAGAAAAACAAAACCAAAACCAAGTCGTCTCCATTTTCAGCTTGCTTGCACTTTAGAGCTAATGAAAACTGCCTGTTTCACCAAGGAAGAGGGTGGAGTTTTATTCCTTATTTTTGCATAACCAGTGTATGGGTCTAAAATCCCTGGGCTTCCTGACAACCCCCAGTGATAGGGGCATTCCAGATCACCCCCACAGTTACTTCCCCATTATGAACCTTCCTCTAGAGATGCCTACAACTCGTCATTAACAACATATAGTGCCTAGAAATTCTGGCCTCCCCATCTTAGGATCCTGACCTTCCTGTCTTCTTGTTTCCCCAAGGCAAGTCCCTCCCTACAGGAAGTAAATAGTGGATGATACTTCCCTGTCCTCTCCTTACAGGCTCCTTTGTCATCCAAAGGTTTGGAAGCACCTCCTACATGTGGCAGCAGTTAAGCATGGTCTAATTTCATATGTGAATTTCAGCTCATTCTTATTTAACACAGCATTCAAACGTATGTGGAAACTTCAGCTTGTGGATAAGTTCTCCTGAAGTCAATGGGTTGCAAACACATCTTTTATGCTAAGCAAGTGTCTTGCTGGACTGCATTTACTTCAGCATGATCTCCTTAATGCCTGGCCTTGGCAGTTCTGAGCAGCCACTACCCTGTTACATTGAATGGGGGATGAACATGCATATATATTTATATATATATAAAAATACATATTTTATATATATATATATATTTGGGATGCATATACATCCCACACACATTGCTTCTGACAAGATACGAGCAGTGTAGCTCTTCTTCCAAAGGCCCAGATAATTTTATATAAAGATATCATCGGACTGACTTGGATGAACAAAATACCGACAAAAGCATTTCAAAGTCTAGCCTAATTCACCAGGTTTGTTCCAAAGACTTTGGCCTCGTGCCTAATGCCTTGGTTTATATGAACACTGATAAAACATACACTTTCTCTACTTTACTGGCCAGATCTTCTCAAGCAAGGAGTTGTTGTGGTCCTTCAAGTAGCTCTGCCATCTAGACTTTTCTCTCCTGCTACAACCAGGAGCCCACTATCCTCAGACTTGGCTGGCAGCCTGGCCACCTGCCTGCTGCTGCCTGGGAGCTGTCGGGCAGCTTGTGCTTGGCAGCTGCCTGTGCCGCCTGCCAAAGCCTGTGAGGGATATGCCTGCCACCGGCTACCTGGCTGCCTGCCACCCCTTGCCCGAGCCCAGCGATACACCATGCGTCAGAGAGGTGCCATAAGAACTTGCTTTCCAGAGCCTCCTCTGCCGAAGCTTGCCCAAACCCTGCTCTTGCTTCAGCCTGTCCCCGAGGCCTCGGACAACCCTGTGCCAGCAGCTGCTGCTGCTGCTCTCATCCCAGCAAACACCGGTGGCTGCCGGGCGCTGCTGTGTGGCAGCCCTGGCCTCTTCCTTTGCTGGGAATGATGAAAACCTCCCCCTCCCACCACCGTTGCGTTTCCCTTCTGATTTCTTCCCCCAGAAGTGCCATGTACCCCAAGTGTTTAACCTGTTCCTTCACATGCATTATTTATGGACTGCTCTGGGCACTTCAAATGTGAAGGGTGGGATTTTGGCCAAGCTTCCAAAGGGAGGACAGTCACTGCTATAGCTCTGTGACACTCTTTGTAGCTTCAGCTCTTGCCATCTTGCCAAGTGTTGCAGAAATATCCAGTGACAAAGCAAATTTAAAGAGTTTTAAATCTGTCCTACAGGACTACTCATGGAACAAGTATTATTTATTCTAATAAACTGAACTTGTATTTAATGTCAAGCAGAAATAGAGTCTGTATTTTGAAACACTTGGGGTGATCTCATTTCCTAGTCAGTAGAGGAAAGCGCTACAGTAATAGCAATAACAATTCCTTCTTTCTAAAGAGAAGACGTTTCTAACCCTAGATGCCCTGGCATCCAGGTTCACCAGACTTACCTGTGCCCATGCTCCCTAGGAGATGAGTGTTTCTCTCAGTTCCCACAGTACGAGCTGCCTGTACAGACTTCTGCAAACTTGCCCCTTATGCCTCATCCCTGAGACCCTGCACTGGAGATCTAGGAAGAAGGATTTGTGCTCAGCTGTTAACATCCTTTCTCACATTTTTAACCTGAAGTAAATGCTTAATGTTATATGAAAGGAATGCAAGAGCAACTGCAGGTTAATGCAGAATCAGTTTGCCTGAAGAGGATCAGAGATGGCAGGCTCAACCATGACATTAGCCATGAAGAAGATAGTTTCAAAATAAAAAAAAAGTTAAGACAGAATAAAGAGATGATACATAGGAGAAGGAGGAAATCAGGGAAGAAAGAAAAAAGGGTGAGGCATATTTGTCCAGAGTAGTCTTTTGTCTATTTCTGTGATTTCTCATGCTCTTCTGTTCTAAGCCAAGATAAGTTAGGATTAATCAGTTGTATAGAAATTGTAAACTCATTGCAGGCTTTTGGAGTTTAAATTTGTTTATTGAGCACAATTTGGTTAGCATCAGGTGCTGAAGTTACAGACACCAACACTAGCATAGAAATTACTTTATTTAGCTCCCAGTTGTAAGTTTCTATAGCAACTGGGTCCTATAACAGGAAGCTGAGTTTCTGGCACATGAATACTGCTGCTGCTGCTAGAGATTGTTAATACTGTATTTTTGAGCACTCAGCTGTTCCTTAATTCTTTCTAAGTCGTGTCCCCCCTCCCCTTTTTTCTTTTCCCAAGGTCTTTCTTCAGTATAAATCTGCCTGCTTAGTCATACTTGCAATTGCACCTTTAGCTCTTAACCATCCTTCCTTGGCTATAACATAAAGTATCTATTTCAGTCAACATTCAGTTTCCCAATAATCACTTGCAGGGTGCCCTGTGCTGCATTTGCGTATTGTGCAAAATGGCAGAGCTAGAGGGAGAGGACCAGGATGCTGAAGCTGTCAGGAGTGTCCAGAATAAGATGCTTCTCATGGACCTACTACTCCTTGTGACTTTAAACCTGGGGCTGATTCTGTGGATGCTGCTCGTGTCCCAGATTCAGAATAGCATCATACCCCGACCTGAAATAAGCACATATGCTTTTAGGTAAGGTCAAGAATAAAGCTGTGGCACTGACTTGCAAACATTAGATACCTCATTGCAGTCCCTATATTTATTAGAAACTCATGGCTGAATACCACTTTTAGACACGGAATTTCACCAAACTCCTCAATGCACTTTCAGTCTCATGCCTACATTACTGAGCTTTGTTTAAAGGCTGCAGGAGTACTCCATAAAGAGAACTGTATTATTGCAGAATGAACAGATGTCTCTTTTACCTATAAGACTTTATTTATAAATATTTCACAACTGTGAATCAATAGTCTTTCTTTGCAACTAGATTTATTTTGGGGGGCACATTCAAATGCTTGTACGAGGTGCTGGATGCAGGTGCAAACCATTGTTACAACAACAGAACAGACTCATATAAGGAGGTGTTTGGGTGGTTCAGCAGTCAGCAGGAATTTTGAGATTCCTTTTTTGGCGTGTGGGTTGTTTGTTTGGTGGGGTTTTGTTTTGTTTGTTTGTTTTTTTTAAATTACTTTGCCTGTTGTCATTTATGGGTAAACCAATGGTAGTTTGTTTGAATCATTAGATGTTTGTGCTCTATAGTATGGTTTTTAACTTACCTGGTTCAATTCCTTCTACATCAGAGAGAAATGTGTTATTCTACTCAAAACTCTCTGGGGACTTCCCTTTGGCTGTCCTGGAGCCCTCTGTCTCATGAGAAAGAGTACCGGCTATCTCAAAGCCACAGAAAACAAATACTGATATCAATGAAATGCAAATTGATATTTGGTGACTCGGGCACAGCATAGAACATATGTTTTGAATAACAATAGCTTCAAGTACCCCTAGGTAGGCTGGCCACTGCAAATAGAATTAATTCTTGTGATTCTTCACACATGAAAGAAGCAGCTGTTGTAGGGTCTCACTTTAAGCACTTTATAGCCAAGGCAGCAGCTCCAAAAGGACAGAGAATAGTGAATACTGCAAGATCACCTGGCTGTGCACTGTAACAAAGCTGTAAGGGCACTGAGGTTTGTGTGGGCTTCTGGATTTTTGTTGCAGAAAAACTTCCAGGAAGAAACTTACTGAACCTACAGTTAACTGCCAGCAGGTCCAACCCCAGTCTGCGTTGGGAAAGTCTAGATGGCTTGGATATCGGCTGTTTGCTTCTGTTGTTATCTTTCCAATACTATTCACTTTGGGTGTCTCTTATCAGTTCTAATAGGGGCTTTTGCTTTTCCATCTGACTTTAATAAAATGGGATCATCCTTGCTCAGGTTTCTAGGATTGCTATTTTAAGTGTTGGCAGTTTGAGAATATCTATTTGTACATGTCTTTTCCTTTCCCCAAGCCCTGTTTTTTTACCCAGTCCTGGTGTGGTTTCCCTGTCCTAGCACATTGACCTGGGGTGATGTGTAGGGTGCTGCAGTCTGGCAGAGGTGTCCTGTCTGTCCAGGCACATTCTGTCTCTGCCAGCTGCGGTCATTTCATCTCCCTTGTGGCAGATCTCTTCCAGGCAATTTACAGCTTGTTCTCTAAATTCTTAACATCTAACTGCTGAGTTGCTGGGAAGGCCTATTTTGGAAATGGAATCAGAGCCCCAGAGCAAATTGTGTTTCCACATGGTGCTGAAGGCAACAGGAGTCTTTGGGAGACCAGTGGGAAGATCAAGATGCTGGAATCTGTTGCCTTAAAATCATTCTTCTGCTCTCCAATGAGTCATCTAGCATCACAAGCAAGCTCAGCAGGACCTTCTGCTGCCACTGCTCCTTGTGCACAGAGAGCCCACACAAACCCAGTAGAGGATATGTTGCCACAATCTTTTGGCAAAACACTTCTCCCTGCAGCACAAAAGGTTTTCATTTTCTTCTATTTCGCTGTCCCAAGTTTCTGGCTTCTTTCTTAACACGCTTTGAAGAGTTTTTTTCAAAATGGCAGCTGGAAAGGTCATCTTTTTCTCTGTTTGTTTCTTCCTTGGAGACAGGAATCATGCTTTAGAACAGAGATGCAAGGCAGCTTTGCAGAACATAAAAATCCAGTAACTTAACACATAGTCTTCAGCCTGCAACAGCTGACCAAGAAAGAATAAAAAAAAGGAAAATAAAAAGGAGGGGACTAAAAAAGCAGAGGACTATGTACAATACAGTTTTGACTGATTGGACTTTTCTGTATGTATTTTTTTAAACACAAAGCTAATAAGTGTGTGAACTATATTTTAAGTTTTCTGAGCTGGATATAGCTATTGGAATTCTATTTTAAGAGAATAGAGCAGGCCCTTCTTTTTAGAAGATTGGGCAGGAAGGAAAGAAATGGTAATTGCAACACTTCTGCATTTTTATGGACTTACATCATTTTCATTCATTAATCCTTAATGATTATTTTTTGCTTAGTGCAGGTCATACTTCTGTTATGAAACACATGACTTATCACATAGCATACATTTTATTTATATAAAAAAAGTAATTTACTAGAGATGTTAATTCCTTCAGATAAGTCCACTAAGAAAGCACTTCAGTAATAGATCATAGATTAAAAGTGCATATTTTAAGACAGTTTCTAAGAAAAATCATCAGTGAAACACTATGAGGTAAAGAGTTCACTGCTATA
Organism: Harpia harpyja; assembly: GCF_026419915.1. NCBI lineage: Eukaryota > Metazoa > Chordata > Aves > Accipitriformes > Accipitridae > Harpia > Harpia harpyja. The sequence continues at coordinate 33,642,196 of NC_068947.1, forward strand.
TCTGTAAACAGCTTCCACTTAGTGTTTTCAGTTGTTATTAATCTTGTTCTTAACACATTTCTAATGGAAGAAAAGAGGTCTGAAACAGGCAGAGGAAAAAATAAAAAAGCAGCAGCAGCAAATGTGCTCTCAGGATCTGAACAGAAAATTTCTTTTAGCTCTGGGGCTCTGCACTCACTCCCACCTCCTTCCCCATATGCAGACCCCTTTTCTCTCTCTGCACAATTACCACATAGGTAAGAAGCAGCCTCCAGCAATCTGGCTCCCTCATTGCCTACTAAAGGTGTTGTCTCACAATCTATTTAAAGGAATCAATGCAGATGTCATGGCAATTCTGTTGTCCATCCTCCATGTCTCCGGCAATGCACTCCCACATATGCTTTTGTGCCAGCACCCAACATTTCTACAGTTGCATCAGAAACCAGATCATGGTATTGATCCACCTGAAGATATTTCATTGGAAATTTTGTAGCTGGATTAGTTTTAAGCTAGACCATGGCTTTATGAGCAACAGTGCTAATGGCTGAAGTGGCAAATCAACATAATGGAAAGGGTGAGGACCCTGCTCACAAAGGCAGTGTGGAATTACAGTCATAAAACTGTTCCCAGTGATGTTCAATCAACACAACTGAACAACTCATTTGATTAAACAGAAGAAGTTCTTATTTGGTGGCATTTAGACGTTTAATGTCGGTTTGCATCAACATTATTTACTTATAATGAGGCTGTATCTTAGAAGCAGCTTACTGTGCGGCTCTGGTTAGAGTAGGCAACATTCTGACTTTGTTGTCGTATTTCACACAAGAAAGCACAATGTTGCCTTTGGTCTTATATTAGAAAAAAAGCACCAATTTTTAATGTTTAAAATAATTATTTAAGTTAAAAATGTTGATGAGAATGACAGGAAACTCACACTGAAGCGCATTTCTTCTGAAAGATGCCACATTTTTTCATGAGAAGAGCCAGAATCTAGTATTTGCAGCTAAAAATTTTATGCAAAAAAGTTAACTGTCAGAATGCTACGTGATGGTAATATAACGCCATTCATCCACAAATCTCAAGGCTATAAGATGGATGTAAAAATGATCATAAAAATTTCATAAAAGGAGAAGTTGAGGCATAGAGAGGTTATACTAAGTATTTTTCAATGAACACACTTTTTTCTCAAAGCAAATATTATGTGTATTTAAAAAAATTAAAAAGATGCAATTGTCATAGTGTAATGCCACCAAAACTAAACTACAACTAAACGAGCTTCATATGGCATAATTTTAGAAAATTCCTGAGTACAGAGATTATCTTCAGAACATGTGTTATGTTTTTATAGTCTGGGGTAGCGGACTGACATCAGCATGCCTCATTAAAAAAAAGCCTCTTTTCTAGGCACCTTATATTTTAAACCATATTTGTTGATTAAAAAAAAACCAAACACCTCAGCTGATTCTATATCATGAGCACATAAATAATTTTTGAAGAACTGAATATATAAAATAAAGGTTAAAAAATGGTGTTAGGAAGATATAAACCAGAAATAAAACCTGGATGTGAGAACAGCAGTTCCACGTTAAATTGGAAAATAGTGAAGATGAGGGGCATTGACAGAATTAGAGCAGAAAAGGACATTTCACTGAAAAATCCTCATTTCTTAAAGTCAGTGAAAGAGAATGTGTGACACCTGTTGTAGGCAGTTTCTGAATAGTCTCTACATGCAGCCTCCTGCAGAACACATGAATCTATCAAGAGGTGACAAATGCGCGAATGATTACTTTTAAGTAGCAAAGGTTAAATTACTTGTCTCAATGAGTTTAGAGAAAGTCCAAAAGAACCAAAGTCTTTTGACACTTATTGTCCTGCTCTAAGCATTATGCAATGCTACTTGTAATTAAACTGACTACACGGGCATGACACTTTCAGTGCACTTTCTTAGTCTTTTCAGTATAGTGGAATTACTGACAGCTAAAATATTATGGAATTGGCCAATTTAGGCAAATCCTGTGCTGAAGGTGTTGACCTTTTGAAAATGGATTCCTTCTGCACATTGGGTTTTTACTTCCCCTATCTGTTTCTCCTTTAGCAATTATTCATCTTTTATGGCTTCCTCCAGCTAAAAGCCTCAGCAACAGGAACATTTATTCAGAATCAGAATGGAAGATCTGGTACTTTTCTGTACATTAAAAAAGAAGAAAGTTCAATTTTCCTTCTGAAAAGCACAAGAAAGACCATTACGTGAGATGTAAAGACAGAGAGAAAAAGGGGCTGAATTCCCAAAATATTTGATGGCAGAAGAAATAATAGCAATGAATGAGGCCACATAAATGATTCATGAGACTCATTTTTTTCCTATTGTTGCTAAAAAGAGGCTCATTATTACTCAGAAAAAATGCTTTGTTGGTGATGTAAAAAGAAATCAGTATTTGCTATCAATTACTTTCATTAACACTGGGCCTTTGTATACAGTTTTAGAAATACATTTTATAACAATATAATTTTGTAATTTCATCCCTACTGTGCTTTGAGCCTTCTGAGGCCCACAAATCTCTTTAATACCTCCACTCCTGCTGATAATAAAAAGTCTTGTGGGTGTAGTAACAGCTAAAAATACAATAGTAAATGATTCGTATATTACCATTTCAGAGGTCACAATGGGTAACAAAGAGACCACAAGCGCATAAAATAAACATCCTGCTCTAAAACACAGGCAAGTTGTAGCTTCAGGATGATCACTTTGAAGAGATGTGCCTCCTTTAAGGACATTTTCTTCTTTGGTTTGAAGGCTTTTCAAAATGTCTGAACATATGTTCTGAGGCAATGAAATTTCAATGGGATATTTTTCCTTTTAAAGCCCAATCCTTAAAACACTGACTTGCAACATGAGACAGCAACAAAAATGAGTCAGGCTAAGAGCACATATTTAGCAGAGAGATGTAAGGAATAAATAGAGCTAAACCTGGTCTTTTTGATTTTGTAAACAATGTGACATTAGAAACCAATGAAGACAATAAAGAATGGGATTACCATGCATCCATCTGAGATATTTCAATCAATATTTAAATAGTTTTGGAGAATTTAATGTAAAACAGGGAGCTTTCTCAAATAAGCTATCAAAATAATCCATTAAGGCAGTAATCACCATTACGCCTGGGTGTTCCTGTGCTTTAGAATAAACTGATTGTGTAAATACTGTTGAAGTGGTACCTCAGGTATTTACCTTCCTAATATTTAAATGATTTTGGTTTTGTTTTGTTTTTTTTTAATTACTGTATATTAACTTGCTTGATCCTCAACTTCTAAATAAAATAAATCCTTCCTAAACCTAGTTAACAATATCTGGAAAAAAAAATATTCTTGATAAGGCTATAAATATGTATAAATGACCATGAGGCAAATAAGGCCAACCTCACAGTACTGGAATACAGAGACTATGCATCTGTGTAAATTACATCTAATTACTATTAGAGTGTAAAGATTTGCTGTGAAAAATTAGTATTAATTTACCATAAAAACATGCTACTGAAACTTCAGAAACAGGAGCTAGTATAGGACCTGTTGTCCATTTTCCCCTGCAGTTGAGACACTAAAAAAAGGGTTGTCTGGATCTCATGGGAAATTTTACACTGAGTATTACTAGCTTTACAATCATGCTAGGGTTATAAACTTAACTGATGAGGCTAGATATTTCTGTATAAACAGAAGAATGGCATTGCAGACATTTGATGAAAGGAAAGGAAAGAAACATCAGAAATCGTTATGTCTTCCAGAGAAGACAGAAGGTTTAAGCAACTTGATTTGGATTAATCAGATGGAAGAAAACACTTGCAGGCAGAGAGACTGATGTAGGTAATAACACTCACATGTTTTGTAAAACATTTCGCACTCCTCTGTCACGAACAATTTTACAGCTCAACAAGGAATCTAGCAGTGGATTTACAGATTATCTGTAAAGAGGAGAGATGCAAACCACACTGAAAATGAAGGGATTCTTGAGTTTTCATGTTTATTTTTTATTTTTTTTCTAGGAAGAATGGTCTTTACCTGCTGTTTTTAGGCACTGGATATACTGGGAAAATGGGAAGAGAAATAAATAAATAGACAGAAATCTTCCTTTGAAAGTAGTAAATATGAGCAAAAATCTACGCTATTATAATCCTAAGTAAAATAGTAAGTTTCAAAGAAGGAGAGAAATGTAAATTTGACATCTTACATGACTTCCTACTTTGCACATTGTCGTGGTTTAACCCCAGCCAGCAACTAAGCACCACGCAGCCGCTCACTCACTCCCCCCCCAACCCAGTGGGATGGGGGAGAAAATCGGGAAAAAGAAGCAAAACCCGTGGGCTGAGATAAGAACGGTTTAATAGAACAGAAAAGAAGAAACTAATAATGATAATGATAACACTAATAAAATGACAACAGCAATAATAAAAGGATTGGAATGTACAAATGATGCGCAGTGCAATTGCTCACCACCCGCCGACCGACACCCAGCCAGTCCCCCGAGCGGCGATTCCCCACCCCCACTTCCCCGTTCCTATACTAGATGGGACGTCACATGGTATGGAATACCCTGTTGGCCAGTTTGGGTCAGGTGCCCTGGCTGTGTCTTGTGCCAACTTCTTGTGCCCCTCCAGCTTTCTCACTGGCTGGGCATGAGAAGCTGAAAAATCCTTGACTTTAGACTAAACACTACTTAGCAACAACTGAAAATATCAGTGTGTTATCAACATTCTTCGCATACTGAACTCAAAACATAGTGCCGTATCAGCTACTAGGAAGACAATTAACTCTATCCCAGCTGAAACCAGGACACACATCAATATTAAAACTGTGTAACTTAACTATGGTGCAAACTGTGACCACTGCTAGGAACAGGTACTTCCGGCCATGGAAATGTAGATTGCCAACTATCCCTATTTTCTGCTCAAACCTTTGCCCTTCGTGCCATAAAAATTTCTAGTCACTGTACTGTCCTGACTGCTCAGTTTGGATGGAAATGGTCTTCTCTGAAGTTCTTCACTTCAGAGAGACTGAAATACATTTATATTTGCCTAAATTGCTGGACCAGCACTAATGCTTGCATCTCCTTTGTAGGAATGAACCACTTCAGTCACAGGAACTCCTTCAGACAGAAAAATTTCCCCTGGGAAGTGACACACTTCCAGTGGGTGTAGGCAGCTAATCTGTGATGCTAATCAAGAGGGTACTCTTAATACAGCTATGGTTTCCTTCGATTAGCATTTATTTTAGTGCATTTATTTTTAGGTGCTCCACAACTTCCAAGGTTTTACACAGCAATTTCAGGATAAAGATGCTGCAGTGCTTTGTAGCACAGCCTTCCCACATCATCAACTTTAGCTGACAATTTACTTGCAGTCTACCATTTCACACATACTTGTAGACTGGAACGATACTTTTGCTTTGTATCACACACACTTGTTTAGCAGGTAAGGGACTTTTCAGTTGTATGTGTTGAATGACAGCAGGAGCAAAACTTACATGATTCTTTCAGGTATGAAGTTCTGGACTTCTTCAGAGCCAAAAAGTCTGATAAATGCCAGCTTCATTTAGTGCCTTGGCACCAAATGTTCAGCTCCGCATAACAGTAAGTCAATGCACAACACAAAAACATGCTACAGTCAGCCTTTTAAAGGTTCACTAATGGCACTGAAGTGTCACCTCCAGGAAAAGCTTGCTAAGAATGTTTTCCCCTTGAAAATAATTAAAAAAATGTTTCACATAAAAAAATAGCAGTATTTAGCAAGTCATGCTTACCAGGAGATATGGTTTAGTTGCCTTGCCTTCCCATTCTTTCCCTGCTTGGACTGCTTTCTCCATGAAACAATCATGTTTCCATTTGGTGAAGACCTTGAATGAAAGGGAACCAGCATCATGAGAACTGATATAGGGAAGGGGATAGCCTAATTACATTTCAAGTTATTGGAGGAACTAGGGTAATGCTTGTAATTTAATCTTTTATTTTGGATAAACATGTCAAAGAGTTTAAGATTGGGGTGGCAAAACATTTTTCTTTATATAGCTAATGCTTCATTAGAAGCAGCTGGTTTTTAATGAAGTCACATCTGAGTCCTTTAGGTTGAAGAAATGAAGCTCATATTTCTAGATCCTGCCAGTGACCCAAATGTCCCAAGCACTATTGATTCATCAAGCAATTAAGAATCTGAGTCCCTTAATGTACTAAATGACATTTTTAATGGGATATATCCTGTGTGTGTGGAAACAGCTACCAGAAAATACTTGTATAATGGCCTAAGTGATGTTGGACTTAAAGGGTTGGATAATGGACTACTGTATTAGGACAGAAATATGTAACACAATTCCAAGAAATGACAACCCTGTCCATCCATGTCCCACTCCCATCCCCAACCCCCAATTACTGGAAATTGCTAATGATATTGCAACTATAGTTGAAAAGAAGAAAGATATGGACATGACTGTTACTTATATCATCCTCAAACATAATTTGTGATGTTCCACATTAGTGTTCAATACCTACAGAACTGAGTTTGCAGAAGAATGGGAAGCTTTGGTGCAGAGATTGAAAGCTGATAAAAAGGAAGAAAAAGAACAAGAAAGTAGAAATTGAAAGTGGTGATTTCATTTACAGCTTTAGGTAATATACTACACAGGTGTAAAAGATAAGTGGCAGGCATTAGCTTTTATTGTTCATTTAACAGAAGAAAGAATCTGGAAATTGAAAGAAACAGCAATTGTGAGTAATGTAGTCAGCATCAGAGACAGTTTGCAAGCTGATGGTAGACAAAGCATTGTGTAACAAGACTAGTTTAACGTTTATGACTAAAAAAATAAAGCATGATTTTGCAACAGAAGAAAAGACCAAAGACTGAATTAGCTAGTGTCAGAGAGGATTTTTATAGTATTATTTAAAAGCATATTCATGTACTTTCTTGTCCTAGTTTCAGCTGGGATAGAGTTAACTGTCTTCCTAGTAGCTGGTACAGTGCTATGTTTTGAGTTCAGTATGCGAAGAATGTTGATAACACACTGATGTTTTCAGTTGTTGCTCAGTAGTGTTTAGACTAATGTCAAGGATTTTTCAGCTTCTCATGCCCAGCCAGTGAGAAAGCTGGAGGGGCACAAGAAGTTGGACAGGACACAGCCAGGGCACCTGACCCAAACTGGCCAACAGGGTATTCCATACCATGTGATGTCCCATCTAGTATAGGAACGGGGAAGGGGGGGTGGGGAATCGCCGCTCGGGGGACTGGCTGGGTGTCGGTCGGCAGGTGGTGAGCAATTGCACTGCACATCATTTGTACATTCCAATCCTTTCATTATTGCTGTTGTCATTTTATTAGTGTTATCATTATCATTATTAGTTTCTTCTTTTCTGTTCTATTAAACCGTTCTTATCTCAGCCCACGGGTTTTGCTTCTTTTTCCCGATTTTCTCCCCCATCCCACTGGGTGGGGGGGGAGTGAATGAGCGGCTGCGTGGTGCTTAGTTGCTGGCTGGGGTTAAACCACGACATTTCTGTTCAAGCTGGAATATAAATTCAGTAAGCCTAATTCAAGAGTAGGAAAACAAAAGAAAGTACTTTTTTAACTATTGTGATTGGGTTTCTTGTACTTTTTTTAAGAAAATAGGGAGAAACTGAGTGCCTAGAAAATTATTTAACACATCTAAAATGAACATCAGTTGGAGAGATCATGTATCTGAAATGTAATACCAAATATAAAACGTTGCTTTAAACAAAGAAGCTACAAATGCAAGAGTTGTTTCCTCTACTAGTAGAAGTGCATTAGTTCATCAGTTTAGTTTATCAGTTTACCAGTTTGAACTGATAATCCATTTTTTCAGAGAAGCTGTGCAAGAGCTTCACTAAAATCTAGCCCCAGTTTCATATTCTGAAACAACCTGAGCACACATTAAGAAATAATTTAATGGTTAATTGTTTGTTCACACTCTGATAACTGCCATAATCATAAAGCTAAACAATAATAAGGCAATTTATTTTTAATAGCTCTTAAGTCATTATCATAAATGACAGCAGTAGGACTACCTATGAAATCAGTTAAAGAAAAACTCATGTTATGTATGATGATGAAAGTTTCAACTGATGTCAGTGGAATTACTTGCAAAATGTTATATTTGGCAGAATATACCCTTTTCACAGAAACTTAAAAAAAAAAGAAATTTGGCCTTTTCCCCTGAAGAAAAGAATCAGAAACAAACTAGCTAACAAACAAAAAAACCCAGGTGCTTTTATTACTAGACAACCACAAATAATAATAAAATCATAGTTCATATCACATATCGGCATAATACAATATGGTTATAATCATGACTAGCAGAAGAGCAATGCAATTGGAATTTAGAAAATTTTACCACTGTTTGCTTGGATTTTGCTCCTAAAAAACCATATCCTGTGGGTTCAAGGAAGAATGAGACAAGCTTGCTCTTCCAAGAAGAAAAATAACCAGCAATCTTACAGAAAACCACTGAACAAGTGATTGCAACATTTAAATGACATCTTTATGGTCATGGATTGTTACCAGACAACAATGATAATTGTATGGAAGCCAGCTGATATTTTCAGTCAAAATTCAAACAAACTTTGTCTTGACACTTTGTAGTTCCTTTTTTCCCTTGTTATCTTTCATAAGCGCTCTTTGTGCACCAGCAAGTTGGGAGATGAGAAATGTATATGTCACACTTCTGAAAGTACTGGGAATCTCCTAAGAGAAACCTTTTCTCATGAGACGTCTAGAAAGAGCAAGATGCTTTGTCTAAATTTTAATGGTTTAATTAGGTTAACTAAAGTTTTAAGTCAAAGGTTAATTCCCAGCTGTGAAATGTTTTTACCAACCCCCACTGAAAACATGCAAGTTACTGCTTCCTAATAATAGCAACATTTCTTCCTATCTAAGCAGAGCTATGGCATGCTTTAAGAAATTACATGACACAAGTGGGAATTAATACTGCAATTAAAGGTTTTGAGTTTTGAAAAAGATTAAACAAACAGACTCAATCCACATTTTGTTTAATTGAAAACAATTAAAAAGCAGAAAAAAATGAAGGCAAACATAATCTACAAAATTAAGAACTGGTGGTACCAGGAAGTTATCTCCCAAAGGGAGTGAGTGCATCAAGGAAAATTACTTAAGAAGGTGACTTTGAAGACAGAAATAGATGAATTGGTAAATGGAGAGGTGGGATAAAAGCTATGCAGAAAGAAACTGGGAAAGCAAAATAAATAGAATTTTTTTGCGTTAGATGCAATAACTTAGATCATCATGGTTTTGTTGCTTTTGTGTCTGGCAAGAAAGTACTGTGTTCACTTTAAGTAAGACAAATACAGTGAATAAATGGAGTGTAAAGCCTGGGAGAAAGAAGTAACATTTTGTTGGCTGGTTTATACTTTACACCTCTGAGAACAGCATGATCCTACATGTGTATTGAAAACCACTTGGGTGGGAAGTGTTGGAAGAAGAGGTTGTTTTGGGGCAAAATCTAGGCAGAAGGATAAGAACTGGTTAAAACCACCACTGACAACCCAGAAGAGAATATAGTATTCAATCATTCTGGCAGTCCGACACAATTTCATTAGCCCAAGGAAGGAATCCTATTCTAAGGAGAAAAAAGTCTCTTTCTGACCCCAGCCATAGGAATAAAAGTAATGGCAATTTGTTACCACTCAAAATGATTGCAAAGATTAAGTGTAGTAGAAATGCCACCTCTCTGTTCAAGGCCAAAAAGTGGCTTCCATCTTCATATCTTCTTCCACTTTTAGATTTCCCTTACTTTCTCTGTTTTTGTCATCCCATTAACTTTTGAGGTTATTTGCTAACTATAATGGGGAGACTGATTAACAGTAATGCCTGATGTGTTCTCCCAGCTTATAACATGCTAAAGATATTTACTAAAATAGCAGTGTAATAATCACTTCAGGTCACTGACTTGAATAAATCTGATTTAAAACATGTACATACTTTGAATAAAATCCTTAGTGATGCTGTGGTCTGTATAATGTTGGGTATGAGAACTAATGAAGCATAAAGAATGCAAAACCCAGATTCAACCATGTGAAATCTTCCCTGGTAGAAAACTGGAGCTAAAAGCCACCCAGGAATGTTGGCCTAGATGGGATGCTGGTAGCAGATTCAGAGGTGGGCTACAATACATGGGCAGTATCTGTAAGAAGTAACTGTATTGTATATCCACCCTTAGGCAACTAGATGACACCTAAGGGCCCATAAAACTATCAGGGCAGCACAAAGTCAGAAGGGCTTATCACTATGTTAACCCTCTGTTTCCCTAGAGCTTTGGGGTGTTGCCGAGATGCCAGAATCTCATCTGCTGAATGTTTGAATACATTGAAGAAGATCCAGATCTAGTTAGCAATAGTGAGGAAAGTATAGAAGTTTAAGTAGGCATGGCTTTTGGTTATAGCACTCACAGCTATGAAAATGACAAAGACATTTTAAGTAATGCTGGGCCAAAAGACGGTATGCCAGGATGAATTTAACTTGATAAACAATAGTGAAAAAGGACAGGTTCACTTAACAAGACAGGAGGAAGAACAACAGCAGTAGCAGGAAATGTTATTCACCGAAAAGTCCAGTAATCTTTCCTTATGGTCTGTGCACATCTGTGCTAATTTGAGATCATTTTGATTTAATCATGCATCTTAAACATAATTACCCAGAAAGGAGAAAAAAAATCATAGAATGCATTGAGTTGGAAGGCACCTTCAAAGATCATCTAGTCCAACCCTCCTGTCATGGGCAGGGGCACCTTTCACTAGATCAGGTTGCTCAAAGCCCCATTCGACCTGACCTTGAACATTTCCAATGATGGGGCATCCACAACCTCTCTGGGCAACCTGTGCCAATGTCTCACCATTCCTCATCGTAAAAAATGTCTTCCTTATGTCCAATCTAAACTTACTCCCTTTCAGCTTAAAGCCATTGTCCTTTGTTCTGTCACTACAGACCTTGGTAAAATGTCTCTCGGTCTCTTTCTTATAAGCCCCCTTTATATATTGAAAGGCTAAAATGCTCCTACCTATGTAGTTCAGGTATATAGCCATACTGTCTCACCAGTACTTTCCTTCAAATAATGTTCTAGAGTCTCTCCAATTTTCACAAATCGAAAATTGAGTTTGTGGAGGTAAATTCTTCATAAGAAAATACTAAATTATAAGAACATTACTTAGATTTTTTTTTTAACATTCTTAATTGATTTCTGATAGGAGTTCTAAAGAGGTATGGTATGCATTTTGATGATATGTTTATAAGTTCTCTTGGTTATCTTGTTTCTCTTTAGATTTCTGATTCTGTCAGCATCAATAAGAATATACTGTCTTCTGCCTTTTTAGCTTTTCCAACAACTACTCTGGAAAAACTGCATTAAAATACTTATGCTGATGACTTTTTTAGTTTTATGGGGGGAAATATCCAAGAAATGTTTTAGCTTTGTTCTTAATCTTCCCCTGTAAATGAAAGTCAGTCTGTAGGCAGAATTATATAATTTAGAAAAAAAGACATCAATATAAATGTCAAAGTTTTGATTATAAATCAGAAGTATTCCTGTTATCAATTAATATGTATAATATGATTGAAATAACCAGGGAGCTGCTAAAGTCCTGTGCATAGCCCCCATCAGTTAATATAGGGAAACAATAACTAGACATGATTTAGGGTTTAGGAATTAACTACTAGACAATGGGGCTTTATGTTTATGTCAGAAAAGGTAATGGATTGTGGTCTGGTCAATAAAACTTGAAGAACTGCTTGGAACTGCCAAGATTAGGGAATAAGTAAGTAAAAGGTAATTCCTACAGTGGGAGATCACGACCACTGACTCATTGACCACCTACTCAAAAGAAGACAATGAAGAAGAGTCCGTGCACTAATTTACATGAAGGGTGAAGAAGAAAGAACCAATCATTAAGGAAAATAACAATGAATATCTATTAAAATGTGAAGATTTTTGAGACAAGGGTGTGCTATCATGAGACAGGCACTCATTCATGCACATCAATGAAATTAATTTGAAAACACGTTGACTCTTGTGTGTTACTGGCTTGCATACTGTGTAAGTGAACCCCATTTGTGGGACAACATTCCAGTCTACTTAGAAAAGCCAAAAGAATAGAAGAAAATGGCTACCTTCAATTTTCAGTTAAACTTAACAATGACATGTATATACATAAATGTATAAGATATCCAGCTGAAAGAAATACTAATTTAGCTATATTTTTCCCAGTAGAAGCATACAATCTGTTGAAACTGAAGATTGAAAGCAGGATGGGAAAAGGACACATACAGGCATCTTTCCACTGCTAAGGGCAGAGGGAAATATCCCGTCAGAACCTGAGTTCGATAAATGACCCAGATTCATTCTTACATGTCACAATACAAAATTTCTGCTCCTTTTCCCATCTACTGAACCCCATTCATAATCATGGGTTAATCCTCTTTGAAAGATAGCATGACTAAGAAAAGCCTTTCCAATGGCTGGCTTGTAAATCTCAAGGACTCTTATCTGTTCCAGACCTTTTCTTTTGAAATATTCTCTTTTGGCAAGTTTCTCAGCAGAAATCTGGCAACAGAGTTGATACCACTGAAATCTTGAAAAATGGAAACAGCTTCAAAAAACAAACACACACATTCAAAAAACTGGCAAACAAATTATTATTTTAAAAGCAATAAGTAATTTCATAATAATAACTTTTCATGATCTTTGGCAATCAACTACACTAGAAAATCCCACCATGAAATCACTGGTTGTGACCAGGCTGAATTTAGTGGAAAGATTCCTGTTGACATGACTGAGTTTCCAGGGCAGTCTAAAATCTCTGACGCTTTTCCAAGTGACCATGTTTTTGAAAAAATAATATTTCTTAACAGAAGAATAAAATTTCTCCCTGCCATACAGGTTTTACTTCAATAATATTACTAGAATTTCCTAGATCAAAATTCCTAGACTGTTCTATAAGATGTAATGCAGTGTTACTATACTGCAGATGCAGGAAGTGTTAACAACAGGAGCTTATAATTTGAAAGTCAGATTGTATGGTGTGTATCCTGATGTAAAGGACGGACCATACCATTGTAAAAACTGAGGCATCTTCTTAAATATTTATGTTTATTTCATGTTTATAGAGGGAGAATACAGAAACAAGCATTGTGTATCTGTGGCAGTACATCCCACCCCCCCATCCTGCCAGCAGGAAACGAAACTTCTCCAGGAAGGGAGAAGGGGAAGGAAACCCTGGAGGCTGCAGGTTGAAATTTGAACTGGCCAGTCGAGATGCGCCAGGTACACCGAGGTGACCCTCCTGGCCAATAGAATTAAATGACCACAGGTCAGATTCGACAGGGGTATAAACGGGGTCCCGCCGGAGGACATGTGGGAATCAGTCCTCCTCGGAGCAGCGGGTCTGCAGTCGGGGACTCCCCCTCGGGCTGGGGCACTGCCCGAGGTAACTCCTCGAGGGAGAGAGCCCTCAGCTTTTAGGTGAGTGATACGCGCGTTTTGAGCCATCACTTTAAATCTTGGGGATTCTTAAGTTGGCCGTGTACTATTAATTCTCTTTACATCATTGAGCCTGTGGTTTTATAAAATGTTACCGGACTTCTAACTAACTTTTGCTGAAAAATAAATCTGAGTTTTAACACCTGTTGGATTTGGTTAGTCGTGCATTCGTAACAGTATCCAAATCTCAATTAGACAGGCAGAGCTTATTTTATTCTGTGATTGAATGTTTCCATACTACGAAACAAAGAAACTAAAAGGCAAACTCTGTTTCCATACCATAGTCCTCATAGCCTTTCCTGTAACCTTGCAAACTTCCATATGAAGCCTTACATCTAGCTAGCGGAAAAAAGAGCAGATGACAATCTCTTCAGCATCCAGCATGGTGTAGTATTGGAAGAATAGGCTTCTGAACAAAACAAGTCCAATTTCCTTGCACCAAAATAGAAAATGTATAACCACCTAACAGCACCTCTCAGGCAAGACCCCGACACAAACTACTCAAGTGAAAGAGACAATTTCTTAATTCTTTTCCATATTGTGAGGAGGAGCAAAGGGCTGCCTAACACAGCAGAACTTTTCAAGAACACTAATGAGATTTCTACAATTTTACACTTCCACATGGCCAGTAGGTTTTTGAAATTTGTGCTGCTTAAGTGGCTGTTGCAGAAAGTATGAGAGAGTAGTTGACAATTGAAAATCATTTGAAACGAAGGGTGCAGGAACAATGAGAGGAACAAGCTGACCCACAGCCATTCTGAAGTTGATGGCTAGTTCACTCCTGGGTCCCAGTCCCTCATCACCCACACCGCATGTTAGTCCTCTCATACATGATTATTTTTTGCCATAAACCAGATGTCTTATCAGCAAAATCCTAATGTGTATCCTAGATTCCTCACTCTAGAGGCTGCCAAACGGACCATATGATATAACTCTTTCAGGTTTGGCTCTTTCAATCACACATAATCCTCAAAAACTATCTGATCAAGTTTTACAGTTTCAGGTGCTTTCACGTGCTGTCATACCACCCTTTAGTGCATCTGACATGTTGAATTTCATGCTGTAAAACAGCATTCTGCTGAGCTGTAGCATGGTCCTCATATTGTTTCATACATTTTGAAAAGAAAAAACAAAAGCAAAAGACACACACAGCCTAAAGTTGACTTACTATGTAAAGCAGGTGCAATCTGCTCTAGAGGAGGCTGTGACTAAGAAGTAGGGTTTCAAGCAACTCTGCACTACTTCAATGCAATTAGCAGTGTCTGTGTTGCCACAGACTGGCAATCAGGAATGTGACGTACAGTATTACAAGGCCACGCCCATATCAGACACTAGCAGTTCCTTTGTGAATACAGAATAGTATATTACCAATGCTATGGTGATATCTTGTCATTGTAGGAATCAGAATTATTTTTTTTCAGGGTGTTTGTTAATTCAGTGGTGATTAAGTGCTTTTCAGTCTGGCTCAGGGCCATCAAAACGCCCACTATTTTATGCCCTTCTTCAGAAAAAGATTTCTATAGTTAACACAGAGTTGCAGTAGTTAAAACTAAGAAAGAAAAATCAATAGATGAGGTTCAGCACAGAGGAAATTTTGTGCCAATCTGCAGAACTCCATCCTATTCAAAACAAATTTACCTTGATTTCAATGTTTCTGCTGTTGGGATTGTTGTAGCTGTCACAGTTATATCACAATAGTGTCCCAAAATATCTGTCCCATTCAGCACACTGCCTTGGTTGTGTCTGTGTGACCCCTTAGGCAATCAAACACAGGTGGGACACATGCTGGCTCTTTCACACAGCCTCTGCAGCTATTCCAACCACTCCTTGGTTAGCTGACACAGGTGGGCAGGGATGCAGGGAATCCTCAAACAACCCCTCAAACCTTGCCTTTTGTAATAGGTCAGAACAAAGCTACCAGCCAGGTAAAATCCCATCTTCTACAAGTTTGAACAGTTCTGTGAGCAACAGAAGTTGGCTTGATTGCTCACAGAATCAGCATACTGCAAATGAAACAGTGATGTGGTTTACATTATTTTTAAACTGGAAGGAAAAAATGTAATTAATGCTTAATTATTTTCTTATGTAAACATTGACTTCTGTTATTGCAGTGTAAAACTGAAAGAATTATGTCCAAGGTATTGGTTGCAATAATGCTAATATTACAGACCATCCTTTGATTACTTTGGTTAAAGAAAATTGTGATACATACATACCAAATAAGCTTTTTGATATTGTTTTTTTTATTTCACATTGAGAGATGGCTGACTTGGTCAACTGCAGATAACAGAGTGGTTGATTTATACAACATCCAATAATGGAAAGCGAAAATTCTACACTAATCTTTGGAATAAGAAAAGGAACACTTAATAAAAGATGAGAAAAAATAGTAATGTCCAGTATGGAAAAAATCAGATTCTTTCTCTCACCCACCGAAAAATCTGTTTCCTATAAAATAGCAAATGCTCTATCTGTGTGTCTCTCAAAGCACAAACCTACAAAAGGAAAATCTGAAATAATTATTTGTAGTAATCTGAAGCACCCAGAGACAAGAAACTACACAAAAAGCTATGTCCCTGGGCATACTTGTATTAATTTCAGCTTTTGTTGAGAATTCAGTGAACTAACCTTTTTCTTATGTGTTTTGTTTAGTTTTAGCTGACATACATAGAAATTTTTATTTGTATTCTAAAATGAAGCTACCTGAACAAAATGACATATCGATGCTATCATATTTTATAATGACTCTGTAGTTCCATGACCAGAATGAATTAAGAAAACAACTAAAATGTCAAGTGTTTGTTGTCTGAAACTTCCACAGGAATTAATAGCTCTGAAGTTTTTCAATAAATCCTTTAAGGAGCATGAAATTTGCACACAAACACATGCATGCGCACACATACACACACATACAATTCCACTAACTCTACACAAGTTAGTTGAATTTTCCTTAAATTCTTTTGGCAACTTAAATAAGTAAACTGATTTGTAAAATGAGAGAAGAGTAGAATAGGGAGGAAATGAGACTGAGAAAATTGAAAAGAAAAACCTATATACATTTTCTTCCAAATCTTGGAGTTACATAGCATTTTAAATAATCATTCAAACAGATGGGAAGGTGTTTCTCTTTTCTAAATGTACTGAAAAAAGACTATCTATAACTAGGTAATAGAAATTCGTATTGCAGTGGTACTAGAGTATAATGATATCCTTCCTGATTTTGTATAAGTAATAAAGGACTGCTATGAGTGACAGTTTTCCTGCAACTAGCTCAACAGCAAACAAGAATAGCAAAAACCACCATCTAATCTGGAGAGCAATATTTCTGTTCTGAGTAGGTGTTTTAACTTTTTTTAAAGATCAGTTTACTTTTACTATAGGATTCAATTTTTGTACGTTTTTTGAATGTATTACTTCTTGGATGATCAGAAAGAAATAAAAGATTTCTTTTTATAACTCTTTCATCTGTACTGAAATCCACAGACACCAAGTTGTTATGCTTTGTGACTGAGGCAGGTTTTAAGTCAGTTTATTCTGAATCTTAGCAGACAATGATTTATCAAGCACAACAGTGATGCTGCTATAATCTGCAACTGTGCTGACAAACTGTACTGTAACTACAACCCTACTTTTAATGCTTTCCAATTAAATTAAGATACTTAGCACCATTGTAAAAGATACAGTGACCACACCCAAATAATTTCTTCTGACTACAAGCACCAATTCAGCTCCACCAACCAATTCATTGGTCCTAGGCTAACCCCTTGTGCTTTACCTTGACTATATGTGGAAAAAGTGCATGTTTTCAACTGAACAAGCTCTTCAAACCAGAGTAACATGAGGGAATACGCCACTTATCATCACCTTACAAATGCTGCCACTGCTAAATTAAGAAAAAAAAAAAAATCTACATTAAATTATCTCATGGTGCAATCCTAGTGAAGATAGGGCAGTTTTAGTTTTAATTTAGGTGTTAGTGAAGGCAATGTAGTTTTACTTTAATCATTTAACATGCATTAACGCTACAGGAAATTTATCTTAACCAACATTTCAACATGAACTAGATGCATGACTTTTTATGGAATTAAAATACAACTTTGCTGAGTGGCCAGTCTCATTAATGTGTTTAATTTTAGCTAATTGTACAATAAATAAGGCCTGCAAAAAATCATGGTGGAGGAGGGAGAAAGAATACACTTTGTTTCAGGCTTGGAGATGGGTAACTTGAAGCAACTTTAGTGACACAGGTTTATATGTCAGCAGTTATCAGGATTGTGTCTACACTGGTAAAAGGGCCTGCACCAAAGGTATAGAGAGGCTTCATGTCTGCATGTAGGAAAAAGAAGACATAAGTGCTCAAGATCTGCTAGGAAAAGAACTGCTTGTATGTTATTTGTTCCTATTTTCAAAGGAAAGGTGAGCTGAATACATTCAAGTCATAAACTGCATTCACACACATTACATATACATGTATATTATTTGGCTACAGGAAACATCTTGCTTTGTCTAAGCAGAAATCATCTGGCATGATGCTGGCAAGAGAAGACAACAGGGTAATCCCATCACTGAAATATAAACTACACCTAAGTTCACCTAGCAAAGCATTGGTCCGTGTATGGAACTAAAGGTACCTATCAAATATAAAACAGTAAGCCTGGTTCAAAACTACCTAGGTGATAATAAAGGCGAGAAGAGTGTTGATCTGCCCCCAGGATGAACTGTTGGAAGCCTCTGAATTTTGCCTAGCTCCCATAAACAGATATACGGCAACCTGAATCTTTATTTTAAAGCTTATGTTTCCTATAAACTTTTCCTAAAGAAAAAAAACAACCACCAAAAAAAGGTTTCAACACTATTTATTTATTTATTTATTTATTTACAGATTGTGCCATTAAAGCAATAGACTCCTAGTGTATAATTCAGGATCCCACACTATCAAAGCTTTCCATAACATGTAGACATTGGACTACAGGCTTAAATTCCTTATGATAGCTTTAGTCCCACTTGCCCCACCCCCAGCAGAGCCTAAAGAGGTATAACTATTCAAATAGTAGATAAAACTATGTATTTATAAATAAATAAATAAATGGAACAGCTTGAAAAATTCTAATATTATTTATGGTGGCCAGTTAATAAGCCATATTTGAAGCTGTATTTTGGGTCATTAAAAATTTGGCATGCTACAGATAAATTTATGGGATTTCTGAATTCTTAGGCTTAGCTACTTAATTCACCAAGAAATAATTATACCAACAAACATATTTTAAGATTATTTTTTTTCTGTTAACAACAATGTAGCCAGAAAATGAAAACATAAAGTAAATGACTGGAAAGTTGCAATATTTGGGTCTCCCAGTGACCTCCTACTGGGTATTGGGCTAGGAGGCTTATTTCTACAGCCTGAGACATGAAAGAACATCTCTTTCCTCTTGGAGCTGCAGCTTGGGGTTGACTTCCTTGGCTTGTATTTTTGGTACTAAAATGCAGCTTCTGTTCATCTTTGTCAGCAAGAGCACCTGCTTGTCCTGCTAAACAAATGTTCCCCATGGAATAGAAGATTAATGGCTTCTCTGACCTCTGTATTGAATGCAGATATTCTTGGCAACTTTAACTGGAGCTGAATGACAAGTTCATTTCTGATGTCGTCATGGCAAAGAATGTAAATCTTAGAAATATGCTTCCAGACCCTGTGGTGACATTCACACGTGCACCCCTACACAAACATGCCCCTTTAGCACCCCATCATTCTTTTTGATCTGTGCGTGGAAGAAACTTTCTTCAGAAGGATTTACACTCCCACTCAGATCTATTCAAAGGCACTTCAGCATTGTCACCAGTCCTGTTTTGCCGATTTTGTTAAAGTCACTAAGAAAAAATTCCAGTGAGGAGGAGAATGTTTCTATTGTCCATGATAAATTTGATGACAACATCAATTGCTTAAACTATGAGAGTCCACCACTTAAACACAGACCATGGTATTACAAAGAAGCCCACAATTAGCAAGCAGAATACATCATTTGCAGAGTACATAAAATCTCTTTGACCCTGTCAAACCCAGAACACATGTGGTTATCACTACCAGTACTTAATTTAAAGCTTACTGCATTAGTTATGTTAATACCTAGGCCACTCCTCTAATAAGCTAGAACAATCCATAAACCAGAATCAAATCAATAGCTTCCTTTCTCTCTTCCCCTTTACCATTTTTGTGTGTGCAAGTAATATCTTCTTCTAGTCCCTTGCCTTCCCCTAGGAAGAGTTTAATGTCATTGCATTCAAGAGGTCCTGAGCAAGAACACATCAAAGACTGGTCCTTGCTGAAACTGTGCATGAGCACACAGATAAAGACTCTAAGCTGACATAATCATAATCTTCTTAATTAATACAGTTTCAAGTTCTTTCTTTATACCATTAGCAGATGGTTTACTTATGTGTTGTTGTAACATGTGCCAATATGAGTCAAAATAATTAACAACATATAAACTATTAAGTACTTAAGTGAATTGTCAACATTCCCCACACCTATTGTATCTTTTCTAATGGAAAATTGAACAGCTAACTCATGTAATTAATGATACCAACTATTACATATCAAATTTATGTAATTAGATAGTATTGTATTCTTTAAAATATGGTAGCTGGGATAATTTAGCCATAATTTAAATTTATGAATAGAACTACTGTACTGCTTTTTGTGTGTAATAGTATGCGATAATAACTGGATCACAATCAAGGGACCAGAAATCCTTGTTATTTTCTTATCTAAACCAGTGAATTGCATTTTATAATCATGACCAAACTATTTCCATTCTTTATTCCTCAATTTACTTTTCAATATGATGGATATGATGAGCACTTACACTCACAGACGTATAGTAAATAATGGAATATGTTTTTAAATGACACATATTGCACAGATTGCTTTTACTAGACCTACTTTGCTTTGATTCTTATCTATTTCTCCCAAGTGCTGCTGCACACAGCAGAGGAATATGACAGGTTAAGGCATTTAGTTCCTACACCCTTAACAATACCATTGCCCAGAGAACTTCAAAGTGTGTGCACTTTGAATACATTGTGCTTAGAGCTGCTATATGAAGGAGGAAGACAGTTTCATTACTTGGAGCCTTTCTTGCGACCAACTCTGTTCAAGAACTGATACGCAGAACAGTAATTATACAGAGAAAAGACCCAGCTTATGTCCTTGACTTATTTTCTAAATGGGTTATCTGCCACCAAAAGTATATATTTAACGGAAAATTGAGGCCTAGTAATTAGGTTTTGATTTCAATTTTAGTCTGTCATTTGATCAGACAGCTCATCTAAAAAGTACAGTGAATTTTGCAGCTTTGAATCAATTTTATCATGCATTCACAGCTGAAAGTGAACTTTGTTCAGTATGCTATTTTCCAAAAAAATAATGTATGAATGGATTCTAGATAGATATAGATAGGCAGGGATTACAGATATAGATATGGAAAATTTTTGGACACAGGTAACAAATACTGTTATCACTAAGTAATTTTGTCAATACCAAAACTTTTGTTAGTCATTGCACACCTGTGCTGCAAAGTGGCAGGTGCTGAGACATCATTCAAGTCCTTTTATGATTGGTAAATAGCACATAATAAAAATGCAAAGGGTTAAAGCTAGTTTTAGTTAGGGGCATCAGCATGTGTACCATGTTTCACTAATCATGCTTACTAAGTCTGCTAAATCTCTCCTGGTCCAAGGTCCCAGATGACTACCAGATGCCAGTAGTATTCTCCTGTGACTGAAACCTAGACAGACAGACAGACACTTACACACACACACACTGCTTTTTACAGCTGTACTTCAGCCTTGCTCACTCACAATGCTGTCTGTGGTTTCCTATGAATAGTAACATATGTAAATGTTTTTCCACATCCAGATTGACCTTGGTTTATCAATTAATTTATTAACCAATGAAATATCTTTCCGGCGCGGCAGTACACACGCGCACGAAACCCTGAAATGTATTTATTAAATTGCAGCATCTACAGCTGCTGCTCTGGAGAGTGATCAGTAGCTATTGTTCCAATGCTGTTGTAGGAGGTCTTGAAGCTGAGCAATCCCAGTAACTCCTAGTGCCATTCATTGTATTTCCACCCACTTCCCCATGCACACCAGAGGACTGTGTGCTCAGCTTCGGAAAGTGCACGTGCAGTTGCTTTGGAGTTCCCAGGGCAGCAGCATGGTTAGGGGGGATTTCAGGCATTAATTATTAGCAGCTTCTGTTGTGCACAGTTATACTGCTGAGAATTTGAGATTATACAAACCAGACAGGTCTACCAAAAGTGGTGTTTTACACTGTGCATATTTAGCACATTTCAACAGTGTTTTGGTTAACATTATCTTAAGGACTATTCAAATTCAGCAACAGAGAAAAAACAAGGATACCTAGAAAGTTTTGGAAATCAAACCCTCTTAATCCCTCTCTCTCTCTCTCATCTTTAATCTCAGTAACTCCTGTCAAAAGCCTAAATCCCCAAAGCCTCTCCATTGCACCAAGATTTACATGAATTCAGAGAATACTTCATATAATCACAGAAATTAGACATGAGAATGACTAAGTCATGCTGTCCTTTCTCTGCTAATGAAATACAGTCCAATGCTCAATGGCAATGTCTGGCCAAATAGGAATGGGTCTGCTGAGCAAAAGAAGTTGCTGTTAACCACCTGAAATACATTCATAACATGCATAGGGGAGTTTGACTTCAGACTAACTGTAGTTTGAAGCCTAGTGCACATTACTGGTTGGAGCAAATAGGCATATTCCTGGAGCATGGTTTCTGGTTTAGTTTAACCAGAAAGGAATCTCATTTGCATGCCATGAGGCTGCTCCATGATGAAAACCAATGCACAGTAAGGAAGGACATTAAGGAGATAAACTTCAAAACCTCACTCATGCTAATGCAGCCATGCCTGGTGACTCTGAATGTAGGACACCCAAAATATAATAAAGTTGCTGTTTTGTTTTCTTCTTGACAGCCAGTCTGACGTGTTCTTTACTTGGTTTCACCTTATCCATCTGTGGTTCATCCCACATACTTCCTGCTGCTCAGTGTTTTGGAGCTTCAGATATTCACAGTCAAGCTTCCCCAGATAGCTTTGGACACCTGAGATATACACTAGAAACAGGGAAGAAAAAAAAAAAACAAAACAGGCTGTCCTGTCAGTGCTTCACCCTTGGCCATTTCTGGTAATATGTACACTACTGCCAGTCCATCTCAAAAGCTTCAAGTGGAGACCTTGCACCAGTGAAACAGAATTATTTTTGCACATGATTTCAAGGTATAATTAAATGAGCAGTCAACCTGTGATCCCAGCAAGAGTTCTTTTTCTTTCCCTTGGTTATACTCATTAACATTACAAACAACTGTCCATCTCTGTTCCAGGACCATTGATTCTATGCATTTAAACCAGTTACCTGTTAATTGTCACACAGCTTTTAGAAGCAGTATATTTAAAACCATGTTACCTCAGAAACTCAAAAATATTTAATCACTAAAATTTCACTTAGTGCAAATTCCTTTTCATTTCCACACTTTTCTTACTTAACTATGACTTTATTTCATTTGGCTTCTTTAAAAGCTAGTGATTTGATTTTTAGTCAGGAGAATGACTAATTGCAACAAAATACACAGAGGGAGGGGGCAAAAAAAAAAAAAATTGGACTGTGTGCTGTAAGCTTGGAAGAGCAGTTTCCACACAAAATAAAGCTACATCCTCCAATTTACTTCCCAGATTGTTTACTGGCACTCTCAGTAAACTGTATTTGTTTAGGTCAATAATTTGTATTCATTGGGGTATTCATAGCAAAAAAATCATAGGGAGTGTTTCCTATCTGTAAGAGAAATCTGTTTATTTTGCTGTACAACAAGAGCTTGCTTAAATTTTTAAACAGAACTTCTGATAGTCAAAAGGAAAACAACCAGAGAAGGGTATTAGCCAAAATATCTGTCAGCTAAACAGAACTTGTAAATCCAGTCAAACAACTAAAGGGCATTGCACTGTCAAATCATCAGATTGCAGATCCCTGCCCTGTGGTTTGCTGTCTTTTAGAGAAGGATGCGAACTGTTTAGCTTTCCCAAACCCTCCCCCCCCTCCATCTGCCTACTGACCCATGCAGCTGCCTTAGCATTCGCATTCGCTCCACTGGAGGTTTCAAGCCTGCCTTGACAGAAGAAAGTAAAATGTTGCTGTGACAGCAGCTTCAGTGGGACTGAGCAAAGAATGATGGAGAAGACTAAATGTGTTATATCTATGGATAGCTGAGAATTGGATAAGAAAACTTTGTGAATCACTGTGCACCAGAACTGTCAGAACAGAACATTTTAGGAGAAAAATGAAAAATATACAAAAGTCCAAAAATTGTAGTTTGTGTCACCATTAGAAAGGGAAGGCAATATATGTAAAGAAGATGCACTGCACAGAAATTTAAGTACTCAAATGCAGAATGCAAGCATAAATGCTTAACCTGCTAAAAATCCTATTAAATTCTACTGACACCAGTTTATAATAAAAGAGTCTTGTCTGTTCTTGACCATCATTTCCTTCACCCTGGCATTTAGTGAAAATGCATTCTAGAAGGTAATTGAGCATGCTTTTCTTCCTTCCACTGGGGCCCATAAGGTTATTTACAAAAGAATATTTAAAACAGTAACAATGTGATGGGTCTCTACACAATAGTTTCCTTAAATATTCATGCAGGTAATCTTCTGAAGGGGCACATACTGGTTGGTAAGTTTCCACAGGATTCACTGAGGCAGGATACCCTGTAGACATGGTAATCAAAGAAAAATTCCAAGCCTTTATACTTCACTAGAGTGCAAAATAATTTTAGCCTCAGTAAAAAAGAACTTTCTCTGGAAATTCAGTGCAGCAAAAGAATGTTATTTCAGGTAATGTTTTGCACAATTAAAAAACGTTCAGGTGACATGGAAGACATTGCCTGTGACAGCCTGTGTTACAGCCTTTGCATTTTCTTGCACATTATAATTCTGCCTTGTTGCTCTGTAGGCAACTCAAGCGAACTGCCAGACACAACATCTTGGGCGGTAAGGTTGAGACCACAAGATTTTCATGGAATTTACAAGCAGTGTTGCAATTAGCTATATCTAAATTTAAAAAAAGCTATCCAACCACAAACCCTAGATTCATTTCAGTCTGAAGTAATACACTTTATTCCCCATTCTCAACATACAAAGTTAGCTCTGTTTATTCCCACAGGCTATATCACTGGACAAAAGAGAATAAGGGCTTCTGATTATTTTTGGTGAAACTCAAAGTTTAAGAGAGATGACTATTCTACTCAACGATAGTAATCTCTTTAATCACAGTGAGTTGAGTTCAATAGTACAATATTTACTGCTGATGTTTTAGAATATTTTGAAGTCTGCTTCTGAAGACAATGACAATCACAGGGAAACTGGAGCCACTTTTAGGAATAAATTTCACTATGCTGTACTGTACAGTGCCATAGTTAAGAATCTATGAGCAATGAAATTATAAACACTATTAGAAATTGTTGTAACTAAAGCATTTGGTAATTTTTATCTAAGCAGAAAATTGCCAGAGAAAGTCTCTGCATAACAGGTGGTATACTACACATACCCAGTTTCTCTTTTGAAAACACACACACACATGCACTCACCATGCAAACCAATATAGTTTCACAGAAACTTACGAATATAATAAGTGGAACCAAGATCCAGCAAATAGGTCACAATACTGGGCAATGTCGATCCAATCCCTTGTCCCTACCCTTCTGCTTGGGGAATGGTTCTTCACCTCTTTCTCTCTGCACATTTCTGTCTTGAGCTTGGTCTTTGGAGATTACTGTGATACAAATTCTGGCAGTTAAAGGTACTAATCTATGAAGCCATCTACTTGCCCTTCAGCCATCCCATGAAACATACAACATTTGTGCTCATTTCTTCAATGGTGTTTCTACCTGGAACATGCAACATCTCCTTTTATACCTCCAAACAACATTCCACAATCAGTGAAAGTTTGTCACTAGTATCCCAGTAAGACAGTGTCATGATTTCAGCCCAGCCGGTAACAAAGCACCACGAAGCCGGTCGCTCACTCCCCCCTGTCCCAGCCACAGTGGGATGAGGAGAAAATATAAAGGCAGGCTCGTGGGTCGAGACAAGGACAGGGAGGGATCACTCACCACTTATGGTCACGGGCAAAAGACAGGCTCGACTTGGTGAAGAAAACAAAATCAATTTAATTTGCTACCAATCAAATCAAAACAAGGGTATTAGGAAGTAAACCCCAACCTCAGAACACCTTCCCCCCAGCCCTCCCTCCTTCCCGCCTCAAGCCCACTCCCGGCTCTCTCTGCCTCCTCCCCCCGGCGGCGCAGGGGAACAGGGGATGGGGGTTGGGGTCAGCTCCCCACACCTTGTCTCTGCCGCTCCTTCCTCCTCGGGGGGGAGGACTCCTCACCCGTCCCCTGCTCCAGCGTGGGGTCCCTCCCACGGGAGACAGTCCTTCACCAACTTCTCCAACGTGAGTCCTTTCCGTGGGCTTCAGCTCTTCCCGAACTTCCCTGGTGTGGGTCCTTTCCGCAGGCTGATCTTCAGTCATGCACTGCTCCAGCGTGGGCTTTCCCGTGGAGTCGCGGCCATCTTGGGGGGCCTCCGCTCCCCTCCATGGGCTGGGGGGGGACAGCCTGCCGTCCCACCACGGGCTGCAGGGGCATCCCCTCCTCCCCCTCCCTCCTCACTGACCTCGGTACCTGCAGAGGGGTTCCTCTCACATTCCAATCCCCCACTCACTGCAGGTTCCCCTTCTTAAATCTGTTCTCCCAGAGGCGCGACCACCGTCACTGATGGGCTCGGCCTGGGCCAGAGGCGGGTCTGACTTGGAGCCGGGGAAGCTTCTGGCAGCTTCTCACGGGAGCCACCCCTGCGGCCCCTCCCCTGTTACCAAAAAAACCCCGTGCCACACAAACCCATAACAGACAGCTTGTTATTAAAACTATTAAGTACATCACATCTCACAGCCTGTTTTGTCAATAGGTGAGGACCATATGGTTTCAAAGCCTTCCTACTTTCCTACTTACGTAATTCCTGTTTTGGTTAAATAATTTCTTTCTCCTGTTAGTCTGCTAAAGTCTAGGACTACACTCAACCAACACACACTAGCATGTTTACTCATACCCTTGCCAACCCAACAATGATGAATTACCTTACTGACAGTATTGTAAATAGAACCTACATGCATAAATTCCTGATCATCTACATCAATATACCCTTTAACACTACTAGGATGTTGTTTTATCTGGGAAAATTGTCTGATATATATCTGTAGAAATTACTGGACCAGTATGGACTTCGTTGCATACAGTAAAATATTGATGAATGGCTGAAGAAAACAATCTTTAAGGCTTATTACAGTACTTATTTGAATGGAAGTACAAAAAGAGTCACTCACAGGAATTATCTAGCTGCTCTTCATAGGCAATTGCACACATTATCTAAAAGCAACTGTGATACAAACAGCATTCCATTTCCAAATTGACACAGTAGATATGGCCCACTGCTCAAGGTGTCTTATCTCAATTATCTTGAAGGACAACTTTAGCAAATGAACTCAATTAAATCTAGTTTTTATCAGTCACAACCTTGGCTGGTCATTGCCATTTTCTAGATGTGAAGCTTGTTTACAAATGTTTACGACATGGAAAAGCCCAAGACAAGAGAAAAATATTTCTGAGGTTATAAAATACCGGTATAGATTTTTTGGTATCACAGAATATGCAAATGAAAACATTGTGATGAAGCATTGCACAGAGTTTGCTGAATCCTCAGTAATGAGAATTTAACCTCAAGCAATACAAGAGATGGGTGTTTGCTTAAATAAACAGTTAAAGCTTACTTAGCTCCTCTCTATCTCCATCTCCCTTTTATCTTAACAGAAGTTTATTGCTCCTCAGCACCTAGCATTCTTCTAGATACTTGAGCATTGTTTCAGTTACACCATAGTTCCTCTGACAATAAAATGTACCTTCCAAGTTCTCAATGGTTTAATGGTGTAACTAATTGATCTCTGTTCTTTTTCACATCTCCTGATTAAAAACAAAGAAGCCACTATTTCTGCTCCTTTACTTCTGTCAGGAAAGATTTTTAAACTTCAGAAGATATGGATGTTTGGTCTAAACAAGTGCCCACAATTTCAGACCCATTCTAACGCTGACCTGGACTCTCTCAACCCCATTGCAAATGAGTCAGAGATGGCCAAAGATTTAGATTTAACTCTCTCCAGCCCATACCAGCTGTACTAAACTGCCCTATAGACACTCTTGCATTTCTTCTTCAGTGCTAGACAGAATTAAGAAAGTTTATTATTTTGCAATGTTAAGAAAGAAAAAGTGAGATCAGATTCTGTTGGCATTTCAGTCAAAAACATGGGTAAAGTGAGCCACAGCACAAGGTCTTGATGCTTGTGTTTTATCCAAACTGACTTAGTTATGCTTGGTCTTAAAACTAAGGCCTCTATCTTTGGCCTCGGTTTCACAGTGAAAAATAATCTGAAAAACTTCTTTCATTTTACTTGTTCCCAGAAAGTCATATTTTATACATTTGTGCCCACTGTTTTCTTGAAAAACAAGCGATCTGGAATTCAGTTACTCCAAGTTCCTTCTTTTCTTTCATCTGATGAAATACCTCAGATCACCAGGGTAATAGTACCATGCTGCGGGAAGTAAGGAGGCAAAGACCTGTGAACATCACCTAGAAAAGTAGACTTCCCCTCTCTCCCATCTTTAAAACTGCCAGTTCCCAAGCTGTAGGTCACAGATGAGAGAAGGGGACGGGCTTTGATGAATAATTACTGGTAGTAACTTTCTTCTGTTGCTTTATTCCCTTCTCGTTCTACATTGCAGAATACTGGCGGATGTAGGGAGTAGCTCTCTAGACAGACATAGGTTTGGGCAGCTTAA
This sequence comes from Harpia harpyja, assembly GCF_026419915.1. Lineage (NCBI taxonomy): Eukaryota > Metazoa > Chordata > Aves > Accipitriformes > Accipitridae > Harpia > Harpia harpyja. The sequence goes on from NC_068947.1 coordinate 33,670,692, forward strand.
ACACCTTTGTGAGCTTTAATTGCTTCCATTACCTATGGCTAGCTGACAGCCTACTGTGAAAGGATGAACTAAACACCATGTGTTAGCATTAAAGATTTCCAGTATGTCAATTTTTTCCCCTTTAATCTAGAAGGTTACTGTCACAGATGATGCACAGATCAACCCCTTTGCTTACCAATCAACGTATGCCTTTAGCTGATGACTGCTTGCTTTCTAGTATCCAGAGCTACAATAACATGGTTATTTTGGACTCTTCTGCACAGGATGGAATACAAGGGAATAAAGATATAAAAATTCTGTTTGCACTGTGGTGTTTTCAGTTTGAATTTTTGAAGGTCAGTGTTTTGCTCATAATCTATATTTGATTTGCTGTTTCTTTGGCTGAATAGCATGAAAAATGAAGCTGAGCCCTAACATGAGGAAGGACCTTGTGGTAGTGAAATTTTTTTTAATACTTCACATGTCCACAAATATTAGAACTCGTTACCTGCTAGAACAGCAAACTCTAAGGACAGAAGGAATCCCCCTCCTCTTTTCCTCTGCTAAGGGATAAACTGTTTAACCTCTCATTCCCATTAATCACTTTTAATGCTCAGATATGTAAGCAATTATCAGACTGAATGGAAGTACTGAAAATCGTTTCTAAAGTAAGGAAAGGATTTTTAAAGTCAAAAAAGTTGAACATTAGGGACCATGAAACATAGGGTTACAAGAAGAAAGCAAGCAGTATTCTCCAGTGTAGCTTTCAGAAAGCAGTTGATAGTTGTTTAAACAGTATATATCACTTATTATTTTTGTGAGGACAACTAATGTGAATACTCCTTATAAATGCCACTCAGATGCAAAGCTGGTGGTTTATGAGCTCAAAATATTTTGCTGCACAGAGCAACAAAAGCAGCAGTTGGACTTCACTGAAGTTGTCACACAGCACACAGCTCTATTAGGCACACAAGGAAAGCTCTGAGGGGGTTAAAAGTCAATCGCAAGACCTGGGACGAGTGCCAATAAACTTGTACCTGGCCAGACTTAAATTGAATTTTAGCTGCCAACTGTACATTTTCAGATCTCCAGAGGAAGCTGGTTCCTTCGTGTGGGTGAAGTAGACAGAGGCTGCTGTTGAAATAGAAACCATTGCATCAAACAACTTGCAAACTGATTGAATTTAAAATTGGACTTTCTTATTCCTTGATTTTTGCTTCAGAATGCATTGAGGGGATGGAGGTGGCTGATAAACAGAAATTTATCACTCAGCCAAGAGGTTAAAAAACCCCTCCAAACAAACAAGAACTTTGTCTTTTGGGAGGGGAAAAAAACCCTCAACAAATTAAAAAAATGAGAGATAGAACCTGGCTCGTATTAGATGTAAATCAGAGAAGCTATTCTGGTTTACATCAACGTTAGTAGACTAAGGCCTAGATTTCTCAGTTGAGCCAGTGTAAACTTCATAGAATAATGTATTAACTTTGAACATAATTACATAAAAATCTTACTGCAATATTATTTCAAGCCTAGGATTAGAGCTGGACTTCAAATAATATGTGCACATATATTTTATATATATTTTTATATATATGTGTGTGTGCGTATATCCTAATAGGAAGAATAAATTGTCATTTTTTAAACTTGCACATAAACACAATAGAAAACACGTTAATATTTCCAAGTCTGGCTTTGCACAGCAAGAATCCCTAGAATTAAGAGTTATCCTTGTATTATGAAGAAAGTCCTGGGTCACATCCTAATTTTTTCTGCTACAAGATGTCAGATAATTCTGATGCGGGGTCCTCAGGTGGCGTTGTTTCTTTCAGCATCAGTGGGAACTGCATTCCATTTAGACCGGTGAAGAATCTAGTTTAGCATGTTCATTCAACTGAGTCCGAGATATAAATGCACTGCTGCTTGCCACATGGGCACCTACCTTGTCACCACTGATGGTCTCGGTGCCTGCTTCTAGTTCCTATATAGGAAAGAGAAAGTCTGTATTTTGTGTGACAATTTTTAAATTGAAACACATTCCAAAAAATACAGAGAGACAGGACAAATAAGGAAAATATTTAATGCCCCCAAAACCAGGTAAAACTTGCAGTGTAACAAAGTTTACTATGACTCTTCCTTGCATATTAGTCATTCCTTGTAATGTGGCAAGTTAATAGTTGCTCAGCCTTTATCTTAACAGAATGTTAGAGCTTACCCTCGTATGGTGTCATTGTCAATAATAACAGTAAAAGTGTACATAACATCATAGAAAATTACATATAGAAAATACGTTGTTTATATTTCACTAGTCTCAAGCCTACAGGTACCATTTTCAAGTTTACCAATAAAATTATGTTTTCCAACAACCATTTTCATAGTGAGAACTCAGTTGAATTTGTCTTCACTAATGGTGAAGTGCTGTAAACCAAACTGATGATCCAAGGTCTTTAATGATTTTCCACTGGTACCATAGCAAAGTGTTTTCTGATATAAACCAGAAGCTGAAATCCACCTCAGATATTTTTTCCTTGAAGTGTCTTTTTCAGTGAACTTTGAAACACAAAGAGAGGGAAGACACAGGTTAAGTTCTAACCTTTCTTTACAACCCCAAATATACAGTAGCTGTATAACTCTAGCAGTAGCAACTTTAGCAGGATCGTATGACAAATTCTCCTTTCCTATTTTCAAGGTGGAGACAGAAAAATGAAACACGAGTTCTTGGCCACCATGACATTATTTTGTAAAGTATCGCAGACTGTCTTTCTCTAAATTATCAAAGAGAAAAGGCTTATGGAAAGATATTTGTGTTTGTACTCTTTGGCTCTGTGTTATCACATTATAATACTAACAGTTTCACAGACATAAGACAAAAAGTGGGGCAGGGGTGGAAGAAGAAAGGAATGGAATAAAAGTCATCTTCATTTTAGATGACTACATGCTTTTACAACTCAGATCTATGAATTCAGATCTTGCCAGGGCAGATCTTTGTGACAGAGGAGACATTGAAAGATGAGATCCCAAAGCACTACCTGCTAACTGATGACTTGCTTAGCAGGCTCCGGATTGCGTGCCAGCAGGGAGTCATTTCCCCAGTGCCCAAATTAAGGATGACACACAGAGTTGGTGTTCGCAGCTGTGTTTCCTTGAGAAGAGGTTGTTCCATCAGCAGAGGAGACAGACACTGAGAAGTGAGGAACCCCCTCAGTTCTCAGTGGGATTGGTCACAACTTATTCAGACCTCTCAGTGTCCAACACACACCACCTTTCTCTCCTGAGAAGTACATTTAACCTGGAGATACACTGAACAGCTGTGTTTTTTAAGAGCTATACTTATTTATGAGAACGTCTCATCCATTAGTCATGTCTCATCCGTATTATCATCTCAGAAAGTGTGAGATTTGTATTTTTTGATCATGAGGGAAGTAAATAGGTGCATGTTGATGAATCCTTCCCCCATCCTATATGCTTTGCCATAGAATATTCAACGCAATTACAAAACATATTTATGGAGTGAAACATAAACGGTTTCTGACTTGCTAAAGATAAAAGTAATGAGGTTTAAAAACATAAAATTTGCCATTTTATAAGACCAATGGTCCTAACTCTTGTGCCAAGTGCATCTCATGCCTCTGTATTAATTGAGAGACAAAAATAGTTTTGTTAAGTGTTAATTTTAGATAATGACCCCACTGTTTTAAAAAAGAAGTAAGCATTATCAGGTCAGTCCAATTCATATTGTACCTGTCTTTCACAGCATAGGTAGGTAACTTCAGCCTAAGCTAGATCAAAAAATAACGGCACCAGTAAAAAAATTAAATTAGAATAATAAGTGACCTTGTATAACTTTAAGACCTGTTTGACTTTCAGGTAAAATCAGAAAACTTCTATAGAGTGAGCACTCATTTTTATATTAAGCTTATTTTTAGCCTCAGTAGAACAGTGATATACTGTTCTCTGAGGAATAAGAAACAAGCATCATGGTTAACTTAATAGGGAATTTGACTTTGAATTTATTTCCTATTTAAGCTTCAAGAATTTTTCACAAAGACTGGAATGTTTTGGACTATTTTTAAAGAACAAACAGAATTCTCCCTGTTTGTACTCTGTCTACAGACTAAAAAGCAGTCTCTGACAGCTGAATTAAATCCTCTTTGAGGTGGCAAAATGGAACCCCAAGTACAGTACTTCCCTAGCATAATATCATTGAACAGTTCTAAGCCCTTTGTTCTTTCTAAGCCTACTTTGAAAAAGGAAAAAAGCAAAGATGTGCATGTGATATAATGGGGATTTTTCTTTGGTTGTAGTTTTTCTTTCTTCCTTTCTCCGTGATTTATATGAGTTCATAGGAAAATTTGCAATGGTCAGAGACCAGAAAGCTCCTCTATTGTAATTCTCTCTCTCTCTCTTTTTTTTTCCCTCCTAACAGATGTACCCTTTTTTCCTCTCCAGATGTCTTTCAAGCCCCTATTTAAACTACTGGGTTTTTTCCCAGTGCCTTCATGATACTTTAAATGTTTCAGTCTCCGTAGATGCAAAGTAACAAGTTAAGAATGCAAGGTGACCTGTTTCATAATCAAAAGAAACTCATTGCTCTTGAAATAGAGATATATAATTTCCAAACCTCAACTGTACAGGTAGGTTACATTTCAAAGAGGAATACTTAATGTGTGTCCTCAAGACCACCTAATACACAATTATGACATTATCAAATTTGGTACATATTTAATTTGCAGTTTACAACTGTATAGAAGCTTATGTCTCATTATAACAAAGTGGACATTTAATCAGCAAATCTAAAAAGGGCGTACATAATGCAGACTACCCTCACCTCTTTCAGGACAAATTTAATTAAATTTTGGTCCTACAGAAGTTGACAGAAATCTTTGTATTTTACAAAATAGGTCTAACTGTGATAATTTATGAGGGATATTCATATTGCTGTATTCCTAAATGTTATAGTTTCATTATCTTGCACAATAGTTTGGAGTTATTTTGTATTTTCAAGTGGTGATTTTCTACCTTGTAATGTCACTGCTATTAATTTTATGTACCATACCACATGGTAAGACAAAGTATTTTGGAGGTTTTGCTTAAGCTCCTTTTTTATCAGAGGCCCATCATTTAAGATATAGTGCTGCAAATGAAAACAATTAAATTGGCATTTTACAGCTATAGGTTACTAGAGAACAATTTTTGCTTTACAGTGATGTGTTTTCATTGGCATTTTAATAAAACGTGATTATCTAAAGACAGAATTCTAAATAGGATTTGCAAACGATGTATATTTTCTGCTCTTCACTCAATAATTTATCACAACACATCACTTCTTAAAGTACAAGCAACATACTCAGCTTGGAAACTTAATACATTTGCATTGGATCTGAAGAGCACTAAAAACAGTGCTTTACCATACTGGTAATCATGAAGCAAATAATGAAAATACATTGAATTAGATTTTGTATCTAATGGAAAGGTTTAAGTCTGAATTTGTTAGGTATGTTAACAAATATCCATTTATCAAAAGTAAGAGACATAGGAATAAACTGACATACTTGGTTTCAAAAAAGAATCTGCTATGGAATAAAATCAGGTCCTTGGAATTTTGGGCCAAACCTTTAATTCAAAGTATTTTTTATTTTTTTTTAAACACAAATCTAATTTTATTCTTGGGTAATAATAAGCAGAAGCAGTTATTTTAATTAAATCCATCACTCTTTGGTTGCACTTAAAAATTTTACCTGATATTTTTTCTTGCTGTAGATGGCATCTCATACTAATTGAAATTCTAGCTTAGTAGACAATAGACGTTGCAAAACCTACAAGAACAAAATGTCCCTTTGGGTCATGAGCAATTTACGGTAAAGCGACACAAAATGGTGAGTTTCTGAGAGAGAATTAATTTGTACCCCACCAATAACTGTTTCAAACCAGATGCCTGTGCTGCAATATATCACACTCAGAGTATCTATAGGAGCTACTACTATCTCTGAATTCCAAAATTTACTGCAGTTCTGTGGTAGATGGTTACTTATAAATTATTCCGTTACGTGAGCCTTTTTCAGCACCATGGAGAGTAGGAGGTCCTGACTTTTCTGAGTGTCTTCCAGATCAGTTTCTTTTCATTCTAGTCCAAACCATGATAGCATTTAAAAAAAAAATATATAATGACTAGTAACTAGTAGATGTACTGAAGAGAATCCAGGGCAAAGCAACAAGAGTGACAGAATTTTAGAAGGCATAATCTATGAGGAAATTTTTAACCAACTGAATTTGTTTATGGTTGAAAATGAAGGATAACTTGATTAGTCTTTGAAAAGGAAACAAATGTGCACAGAGGAGAGCAAGGTACTGTTCGCCATGTCTATTAGGTGCAGGGCAAGAAGAATCAGTTTAATTTGCAGTGAGTACTAATTAGATCAATTATTAGCAGAAATATTCGAACTACCAGAGAAATTATATTGCTTGGCAGAAATAACAGAATGATAATTATTCTGGGTTTTTAAGAAAGCGTTGGGCAGGAAATGTGTATGGTTTGTCTAAGTATGTTAGACTTTACCTAATGGTAGGAAGATAGGTGTCTCATGTCCCTTTAATTCTAAACTATTAATGGTGAAAGTCTACTTTTTTGTAGCCCAAACTTATACATTTAAAAATACCCTGATTTCTAAAGCATGTTGATCACCTAGCGTATTATAATCATATTTGTAGACAGTTATTCAAGGCACCCATCCAAAACAGAATCACTCAGACTCATCAGTCTCTGTCTTGACTTTATAATGAAGGGAAACAAATTCAGATAACAACAACTGAAAAAAGAAATAAGATCATCGATATATGCAGATGAACCTTGTGAAAACAAGACCACAATGCCAGGGTATGGCTACATTTAGATTTTGAAATCTAGACATTTACTGAAACTCACCCATACATATGGAGATTGCATTTGTTAACCCAAATTTCTAATGTTTTCCTTTATGTACTAAATAAAGGATATTTAATGTATATGAGAACATTTATTAAGCTTAAAATACACCATTTCACGGCAGGATCACACAAATTCAAGCAATTTGTGCTATTTACAATAAGTCGTACACAGCACAACCTGTTTGGAGCTATGTAGAGATCAACTAGTAAGAGTGAAAACCAGTAACTAGCAACTGTAATAGAATCCCAGAGAGATAACATCAAATTAGTTCTAATGAGTGATTTCTATGCTAATTGACAATTTTTGTGGCAGTATCAAATGGAAAGAGATATTGCTTTCCCCAAGCATTCCTCAAAAAATTAATGATCCAAAAAAGAACCATGTAAAACAGGTAATCACTTGTTAATTGATCTGCTACCGGTACTATATGAAACATTGAACAATACATCTGCTACAGAACCTTGAGAATGTATTTGTTGGTTAGGCTATACCTTGGGATAAGCTGCAAAGATGAGCACCCAAATATTTATAACAGAAACAGAAAGTGTTGACAGCTCATTAGTGAGATAAATATACATTCTCTGTGAACCTAGACATACCTGCACACACTTCAAGATCTGTGAATATGACAAAGACCCCACCAGATAATCCACCACAGTGCATGCTGTGGAAAGCTTTGTTCTTGCAAAGAGAAAAACAATACATAGTGTGAACTATAATTTCCTTCAACTGAAAAAAAAAAATCTTTGATGAGGGCAGGCATGAATGTGCTCTGAGGCTGCATATCATCACTTTCAGAAGGTTGGCTGACTAGATTTTTTTTTTGTCCTCCCAGAGTGTTCTTTGTTTTCTTGAAGTTATTAAAGGTCATTAAAATCCATTTTGCACACCAGTGTGCATAAGCTTTACTTTTCATTTTTCAAGGCTCAGACCACCTTCATTTCTCATAAAATGGCAGAAAAGTATAACGAGTATCCTAGGAAGTAACATGCAAATGTTCATGCTGTATATTTGCACATCAATCTCCAGCATGCTTTTAAAGCACATTGCTTCTTCACAAATACAATAGGATCTGAGCATGGGGTGGTAAAGAGGGAAGAAGGAAAGAAATACTGAGTGGTTTGAGTGCATATCCAATGGGTTATTTTTTCTGTGCTTGGCAAATAAGATTGCAGAAGGCTTTTATGACTTTTAGCTTCTGCATTATACCTTTATTGAGTGACTGTGCAGAAGAAGTTTAGTTCAGGGAATGCTATCTGAACAAACAAAAGGCATGCGGCATAAGAATGCTCTGGAATTTGAAAGAGGTTGAAGAAATTAAAAAGGCAAAGACCCCATATGACTCAACCAACTCAGCCATTCTACATTCTTTAAACATACCAAACTAGAGCATGTTAATCAACCAGTGCACAGGTGAAGAGGATACCCTGAATAAATTTCTAGCCAGGATTGATGATTGTAGAGGAATTTGTTTTATGGTCTATATTAGCAATAGTAAATGATTTCAGCATTCAGGAAAATATGATAGAATTTAGTGGTTTATCTTTAACTTAAGTTTCAATTAGATAAATTCTATCCACATTCACAGTCTGAGCTGGAATACAGAATAAGGCTGCCGGATGCTGAATCTGATTTAAAGCAAATACAATACAGAGCAGCATTCACAGGGAAAATATTACTTTTACTTTTCATATCAGTCTTCAGATGTAACTGATAGAAAGGGGATAAATGACACAGAAATGATTGCGTTTGCCCCCAAAAACTGGGAGGAGAAACAAACTGTCTTGTGTTGCACTAGCGTAGATTGTATGTGAAAAAAGAACTGTGTTGTCATTACATGGCTGATAACAGAGTTACCTGATCTTGATGCACACATATCACAGCAGAAATCAGCAACATAAAAAAGGACATGAAAAAGAAAAGAAGTGAAAGATCAAGTAATGTAATTTTTTTCAACCTTTGTGAGGCCCAAGGACAAGAAAAAAATATTCAGAGTAGAGAATATTAATGAAGAACCTAGTTTTTTTAGTTATCAGATTGGGACAAATTCATAGGGCCATTGAAGCCCCTAGCCATTATCTAAGGATACAGTAGGGAAGAAATCCATTTGATCTGAGGACATTCTTTATAGTTTGCCCTTGCTTTTGGAAGCAGAAGTCACCAGACTCTTGGGGAGGCTTCAGTTCAAAACACGCAGCATAGCTGTAGTCCCAATTACACAGGGAATGGGAAGAGGAAAGATGTCAGAATGAGAGCCTGGAAATTATTTCAGTGAGACTTCAATGCATATTTAACTGCATTTCTATTAAAGAACAATTTCAGAGATCGAGGCTAGATTTTTAGCTCTCCATTAATGGAAAGTTCTCCTTTTCTTTGACAATTACCTTTGTACTAAATTTTCACTTTTACTCCTTCCTTCAGTGACACTGGTGAATGAACTATACTCCTGCCATCCACAGCTACCTCTGCCATCAGGTGCAGGCTGGTTTTCAATTTTGTTTTTCTCTCCTGTTTTATATTCCTTTGGTCTTTTTCCATTATGCTGAGTAATGTGTAGGCCAGAAGGATGCATGTGGTATGATGAGACTAGTACTCAGTATTTGGTAGTGCTTTATTAATACTTTTATTTCATTATATGGTCTTTTTTCTCCTTTTCATGGATTTCCACATAAAGCCCCCAAAATTGCCTGCTGCAGCTAAAGCTCATCTGATTATTTTGAAAATAAGAGTAAAATCTATACAGACTTTGACAATACACATATTTTGCTGACAGGTGTAGATACATGTATATTTCACTCTGCAATTTAGAGAAAATGAGATTAACAATATCTAATCTTGGATAGCTGGTACAATTAGCTGTTCTTTAGAATGTACCATACATACACTATAGAATACTGAGCTAATGTTTTTTCTTACTAAACCTTTCAAAACTTTTAATCAACAAATGAAAAAATATCCCAGTTTCCAGTTCTCCTTTTTATTTCCTTTTTAATATTAAGTGGGAAATGGCCAATTGAATCTAACTGTCTGAGGGAAAATATTTTCATCTTCTCCATCTTGACAGAATGAGCACATCAAATCAACACCTGAGACTTTTCAAAACTCTACCATTGGAAAATGTAAACTCTTTCTAATGTAAGAAACTGAAACCAGGAGAAAGCAAGATGAAGATGGATCAGAACTTTTTTTTTTTTTTTTACTATATTCTTTATTAATACTCCCTGAGGGGAGATCTTTTACTAAAGATTGAGCCATATAGAAGACAGGGTGATACAAAGAGGTAGTAAGGAAATTGGCTTCTAAGTGTTCAGAAGAGTTAAAGAAATCTGGATGAAATTATTGCTGTGTTAATGTAAGTGCAGGCAATCAAAAGTGAATGAATATATCAATTGCATTTTCTTTCTTTTAACATCAGTGAAGTTACCAAAGATATGAGAAGATAGCATACATTGAAAACCTTCATGTTTTTATGTAATTGTTGATATTTTTAAACTAATTATCAACGTTTATGAGAAGGAAAGGAAAGAAGTAAAATAATTTTGCATGAAGAAATCCCTTTCCTTTTCAGAAACTTTCTCAAACTGGTCTTGTCATCTAATAGCTGATTAATATCCCTACCTGAACAGGTCTGCCTGTGGTCAAGGTCTCCAGAGTACCTGCCTATCCCCTAATACTTCCACAATGACTTAAATGTACAGATATTTGGTTGTACCATCTCTCATTCCTGTAAGTACTTTAAGCCCACTTATGCATAGAAAAAGCAATCAAGCCATGACTAAAATGAACAGCAAATGCCTGCAGAGTATATGACAAACTCATAAGCTGAAGTTTCTTCAAGTATGATGTTCATGTCGTCTCAAACAGCCACCACATCTTCAAAAATTAATGATTCTTGGAAATAAAATACTAATATTAAAGAGGTCAACATTTTTTAAATGCATAGTTCAACTTGTTCTAATTATTATGTAAGCCGCAGTGAAAATCAGTTTTCTGGCAGAAGTCCTAGAAAAAGCAAGGAGTAGAGCAGTTGCTCATTTGCCATAACACACTACATATCATGTCTGGCTCCTCTAGAAGCAACAGGTTTACATTACCTCCAAATGTAGCATAATGGACCAGATAGTCTATTTTAATCTGGCAATTTTCTATGATCCTTTGCTCAGAGTAGACCAGATATCTGTTGTTTTGTTAAGAATTAACTTTGTAATTGTTTAAAAAAATACTTACCATACCAAGGCCACATGTATGGCACAGGTGCATTTTAACTGCTCTGCTGTAAGTTTCTATAATTAATGACTAGGATTCTGGATGTTCAGCCAGGGTTTTTTGTTTTTTTTTTTGTTTTGGGGGTTGTTTTTTGTGGGTTTTTTTTTTTTTGAAGGTTACATGCCCACTCTACTAAAGAGAAGAAAGAGGAAAAAAAAAGATTGAGAACTGCAATTGCTAAAGCATCAGACCAACAATTTATGCATTGTAACCTAAGATATGTTTACACATAAAATAGTAGTTTATCCCTTTTTTTTTTAAACTCAGAAAAATATCAAACCCAATACCTAGAAGAGGAAAGGTCAGGACAACTATTAGAAAATTGACTCAATTTTCCAATTCAGATTGTTGTAGTCAACTTATCTAAATGGATATATAAACGAACTGCTTACTGTAAACCAGAAATTATTCAATATCTCTTCCTCTTTCATATACTTTCTATATATTTTCTCTGTTTAAATACACACAGAGGATGTGTATTAACAAGCATTTCAGCTTTGTCACACAACAGGTCTATGAGACTACCCTGCTGAATACTGGGGACAGCTTCTGTGCTTCCAATGTGAGTCTTAACTTTCCCAAAGAAAGAAATCTAGAAGAAAAAGCCTTGACCTGTCCAATAAGATAGTGTAGGTATTCATAAACATTATTCACTGAATATCAGAAAAGAGAAGATCATCTACTCTCAATGAGTAAGGAAGCTGAAAATTCCTGTGGAAGGGCAGGCACTCAGAAAAAGAGGAAAAATACTAAGCTGAATAATTACTTCTCCATCAGACACTCACAGTTTTCCAGCAGTGGGAAAAACCTTTAACTGTCCCATGTTAGGTCCTACTATGCTTTTTTTACCTGTAGTGCTGTTCACTTCTACATTCAGTGAAGAAGTTTTAATTTGAGTTGATGTAGGAAAAGATATTTAAGATTAGATGTTCCTCTTGACGCCCTGAGCTCAATTTTCATCTGATGGGTTGACCTCAGGAAGCAGATCTGTATCGTTTTACTGTCTTTTGGTCTGATGGACTGAACCTAAAAAAATAAGTTTGTACACAAAGTATATAAGGAAAATCTAAACTAATTTTTTTTTCCAAATGGATTACAAACTCTCTTCTTCCAGGCTTCTGTTCTTAAGAACTTCTCTTTACAAAACAAAGGCTTGCATACAGAACTTAATTTTGGAGTTCTCTTGACTTCTGGATACTTTCCTTTGCTACTCTAGTGTCTTCTTAATTTACATCTAATATCCCCAAAGGGTGAAAATGTTTACTATAATTTATGCTTGTTGTTTAAATATATATTTGATGCTTTTGAATCCGTTGAATTTACCTGTTTTATACCTGACAGTGATGCATGTACAAGTGAATGACAAAGCAAGTTTCACAGTAACAAAACCCAAAAGCCATCAGAATCTTTGAAAAGGCTTTCATCAGCTTCAGAAGACTGGATCGGATATCAAGCCAGCAACAGTACCAAGAATTACACACATCAAGCAAGAGAAAAACGCAAGTAGAAATACACCCAAGAATTGAGATAAAATTATGGTATTGTCTTAGATGGAGGAGCATGTAGAGGAGAATTGACAATCCCCTATATCTCTTAACCTCATTAAATTTTTATTTGCAAAGAGATAGTTGGGGTTATATTAAAATGGGTGGAAAATACTGTTTTTCTGATTTAACAATTTCTCTTTTATGCGTGATTATAAAAGATGGAAAGGAATAAGAATCAGAACCTAAGGCCTGGTGGGTTTATTTTGGGAGAGAGGAGGGAAGGGTTGTTTTAGAGAAATCTTTTTTTTAATCATTTTTCAAATTAAAATAATCTGCACATTTCAAAATATCACCAAAATGGTCATCAAAGCATTAAGAGATTGGAGATCTCAGCCAGAATCTTGTGCAGAGCTGATCAAAATAGCTTTCAATGATGAAAATATTTTTTTTTTAAAAAATAGAGGTATGTCTAGTGAAAGCTGAAGCATTTGTTAATATTTAAAAAAAAAATCTACTCACTCTTTTTTTTTAACATAATTTCAACTGCAATATTACTTATCTTAAAATATAACCCAAATACTTCAAAATATTGTGTAATCTAAAAATACATATTCTGATAGTAGAAAACATTTTCATGGTTTCAAAGAAATTTTCAGATCATCATTTTGAAGGAGAAACACATTGGCTTACCTTACTGATTTTCAATTTCACTTTAATCTTAAACATTTCTGAAGATCAGAAATTCTAGGTATGTGGCCAGGTATAATTGCCTTAAGTAGGTCATGTGCCCTATAAGGATCAATACAGTATCAAGAAATAGTCAAGGGTACCACAACAGAATGTAGTACAGTTACATATAGGTATGGCTGTTTATTGTTCCTATAAACTTTTGGGGGAAATACAGAACTATATACAGGCTTTCTCACATATGTCTGATATATTCTGTTCATCTACCTTTAGAACTTCTGTAAGATCCCTTACACCAGAGTCTGCATTAATTCTGTCTGTCGTTACAACATTAAGTACTTACTTAACAAATCCATATATTATGACAACACTGTAGCTCTGTGATTTGTTGCCCAGTGATGACTAAATCTTCCTTAATTGGGATATCTGTTTTGAGAAATAAATACACTATTGCAGTAGCAGAAGGAGGCACAAGATGAACAGTAGCAATATTGAAGGAATCATCCTAAAAGTAAAACTCTATCATCAGCCAATACCTTTTAACACTTCAGTGATCTTATGTCTTTAGAAAATTATTGTTTTCGTATACTGGTTGGCTTTTGTTGTTGTTACAGGGTTTTCAATTTATGCTACTCAATGTCTGTACTTATCACAATAGGATTAGGTTCATGCTTGACATTTAAAATGCCAGGCATGAAAGTAGAAATATTATGGATTAATATATACCTTATGATCATTTGAACTTCAAACACACATAGTCATGTCAAAAGTGTATACCATGGAGCTCCTTATCTGTCATAACACAGTGTAATTTACTCTTCTAATTAACTTTGAACATCATGGGCTTTGCTTGTAAAGTATGATCTCCAAAACACGATGCTACAAAAATTGCATAGTAGTTCTGTATGAGTTTTTCAACACACAGTAGTATACACAATGCAGTAATACTTTCTCATATTGAATATGTTCTTCGGGGGTTAAAGAATATAGGCAAGATTACCTTCTTGATAAATACAACAGTCACGTTTTACATCACTAAATCAGAATGAGGTATATGAAGATACTCTTTGATAATGGCTTAATTGCAAATTCTGTTTATTATCAGTAAGACCCCTCTCCTCATCACTCCAAAACACTGAAACAAAACCAGACGTGGAAACTGCTCCATGCAAATCTATTCTTCCATTTCCCCAAAATCTCTCTAAAAGGGCAATTACACAGTAATAAATAAATAATAAAAAATTAAAGTCAAAACTGTGATAAACTTTTACCCCAAAATGAAAGGAGCCGGGGATTTTATAAGGTCTGTTAGAACTGAGAGCATTGTATTCAATTTCATGTGGATCACTCTGAAATGCTCTATAAAGAAAGCAATCTAGGGAGATAGAAAGTGAAGTTATATCTACAGCTGCCATCACCTGACATTCAAAACCTAGTAAAATTGGCAAGTATGAAGAGACTCCTGCGGTTGCTTGGGAAAGCCTCATGCCCATACCTCTCAAAGATGCAAAATAATTTCTGTGAAAGTAGTTGCTACTTGCTACTACCTTGTTTTGAGCTCCTCTCTGAAAGGCAACAGCTCAGGATACTTGCAGACTTCAGAAATCAGATTTGGCAGCTAGTGTCTTCTGCATGGGCAAAGTCTGGGCACCTGCTGAATTTCCCATCTTGTGAGCATGAAGTGCTGCAGCCCCTCACTCCTGTCTCCTTGAGTTTGAAAATACCGGGAGCTAGGAGACAGAAGCTTCTGTCTTCCACAAAAGCAAGGTGTTTTCAGCTCACCTGATCAGGGACATTTTGCTTTCTTGACTACATATCTGTCAAATGAAAATCATTAGAAAAAAAGGAAAAAAAAAAAATCAGTGTGAAAAAGGAACATAACATGGAAAAGGAAAAAAAATAGAAAAGATAGTTGACAGATATGTATTATACCAACATTTACTATTAGAGACCAAATCTGATACCTTTCACCATGAATAATTCCTTTTCTCCACACAGTGTTTCAAACAACATAATATATTTATTCAACACTTCCCTGTATGTCCAATGAGAAATAGTGGGCATTACAAATTCACGTACCTCTGAGGACTTTATTTATACCAATAAGGATCTGTATCTGGTAACATGCCAAAGGATCTGTGTAAAAGCAAGAACAACAGGGTTTTTTTTAATTCCAGTTCAGAACTAAATATAGATGTGCCCTACATGTCTGGTGCTGGTTCTATACTATCCTTGTGAGCTTCAATGAGCATTTCTGGTGTCTCAGTGTCAGTGAATCCCTGCTGCATTACAGCATTCTGCTGTTCTGCCTGGGTTCTGTGATCTTCTAAGGTAAACTTCTAGAAAACTTGTATGGATTAGAGGAGACTTCAGAACTGTTCTGAATGACAACCTGCTGTCTAGTCCAATTCACAAAATAAATGTGTATCGTTTCTAGTCTCTTCTGGGTTTGACTACTGACAAGTGTGAAGGTGAAGTCCTGATTCAAAGGAAAGTGCATTCTAAAGAAGAGGAGATAGTAACAGGAAAACCTGAGTAACAACCAAAGAGATTAAGGGACCGTACCAAACAGTCTATAGCATGTATGAGCTAGAAAACATTGAACTACCAGCTTTTTTAAAAAATCATTTTTTTATGGGAAAGAGAGCAAAAAGGAAAATGCAATCAAAATTCCCTTTAATGACCTTTCTCTAAATCTCTCCTACTAAGACTGTCTTAGAGGAGTTTTGAGGGTCTCACTAACAAAATGTGCAACATTAGCATATTTATTTGAAAAGACTCTTACACAACAAGAGCCTTGGACTTATATAACCCTTTTTCTAGAGCTGCTTCTTCTCAGTGATTCACAGGTTTTACTTCTCTGTCTGGAAAAGTCCTCCTCCAAGAATTAGTTTTTACTGCATTGCAGTCTTTTGCCTTTTGGTCTTCATGATGAAAAGAGGGGTTTGCCCTGCCTGATATTTCTACTTCATGTTTCCAGCAACTTGAATCTAAAACAGGCATTAGAAATGCCACATGGGCTCATACTATTCTTCTTGAAAGACATTTAACAAGTAACTGACTGGAAACACCCTTGCTGCTTTAACTACTTTTTATGTTACTTAGTTCCAAAACAGGAAACTGTCTAGTTTTTAGGAGGAAGATTACGCTGGTTAATTATATTGCTGGAGCTGTCAATGTTTTTGGTTTTGCAAGTATAAATCTTTATGTTTTTCTATTTATACTGAATGAAGCATCAATTTGCAGATGGATTTTTGGTTTCTTACTTTAAACAAACCTTTCTGCATAAACATGGCTTCTTATTGCCTATTTGGACAACAGCCAAAGTCATTCACAAAAATGTCAGTTCTTTAAACTGACAAGTGTATTAGAGTATCCAAAACAACAATTGTCAGACTAGTTGTATACCCTTAAATTGTCTAAAAGTATAAAACTAGGTTAAGGGTTAAGTTAGGTACAGCAGAGGAAAAAACAATTAAAACAAACTTATTAACAGTCTCAATGGTTTCTCCTATTGGTTGCCCTCTTAACTTCTTCTGGTGGAACATACTATACAATATACAGGACTGAGCAGGTAGCACTGGCTCATTCTTACAACTGCTTTTCAGCTGTAAAATCTTAAAACTTTTCAGAGTTATCGAAAATCCTAAGAAAGCCTAGAGGAGCTGGAGGATCATGTCCTTGGATCAGGGGCTTTCATTTGCACAGATGCTTGCACCAGGACAAGAGTTTTCAGATTTTGAGACCTGCTAAAACCTTAATGACTAGAGATTATATGAGCTGCCGGTCCTGCTTTGTCATTTTTCTGTTCTAGAAAACTCTACAAAAGGTGCTGCTTTAGCTCCTACTTAGCTTATAACATCTTCTGAATTCTGTGCTCTTCCTTTGCATCCTTATAAGTAAATCAAAATACTACAAAATCCTTTTTATTTTCCTTTCATCTGCATTTTCTGGATGCTCGAGTCTCATATCTGGATCTTTCTAAATTTATAAGGACCTGAAAAGGTGTTAGAGAAAGAACGAAAATAATCAGGGACAAAGGAAGGAAATCTACCTATATCATTTCCACAAAGCAGTCATTTTACTTCTGTGTGAAAATAGGGCCAATGCTTTAATTTTTATAATTTTTAGTGAAGATCTATGTCAGGGCCTGCAGGTGCACATGGCAGCTGGAGAAATTGTGATACATGTTATGTAATTTTGGGGGGCGGGGGGCGTGGGTTTGGTCCTTTTTTTTTTTTTAACAAAATCAATTAAAATTTAAGTAGGGTTTTCTATCCATGTCACAGCCTTAGATAGGGGGTCATTCTCAATAGGAAAAGACATTCTGAATCCTGGACATATCTAGGATTTTTTTTTTTCTGGGCAGTAAAGAGATTCCATCAATAAATGTAAAGGATGTTTAAAGTATCAGAACAATGTACCTGCAAATGGCCTGGTTCAAAGTACAGAGGTCTTTTTGAAGAATTTAATCTACCAGTCATTTTTGTTGATTGACTAGAAATTTCGCTACATAAGTAACAGTAGGAAATATCAGGGAGAACATCAGTAAAATGCTGAAATAAATAATGGGGAACCAGAAACTGTAGACTGATTCTGCTTTTTGGCACCCAAACTATAACAGTCTTTGTGGGAAATCGTGGAAGGAGGGGAAAGAGCACAAACCTTAATCCAGAAGAGTTTGTCATGGAGAACTTCACTAATTTGTAATTAGGCTCTTTATAACATCAGCAGGATCATTCTCTCCTTCCCGCCCTCCCAGCACACAGGCACACAAGTACAAACCCCCCAAAAAGCACCAAACCCTCAAGTCCCCACTTACTTTGAGACAGGGCTAAGCAAATGGACGTTGTTTGCTGACTTGATCACGAAGACCGTTTGTGTATTAAAGAGCCCACAAAGCTTGACAGTTAGGTCCATGGAAAGGACAGAAAGTCCTTATTTAGCTTACTCATAGAACAGCAGTCTATGAACAAATATGAAAATAAACCATAGATAATAAGCAGACCATTCCTGGAATCAGTCCAGAAAAAGGTAACTCATGAAACATTACAAGTGTACCTCAAAAAAAGTGTGACCCTGGAAGGCATTTAGAATTTCAAAAGTATTATCCTGAAACACTTAATATTTATTTCATGTATTTAATGATTTTTCTTTTCTCTTCCTTTCCACTGCTGTGGTAGCCACCTGGGAACGTTTTAGAGATCCTCCCCTCCTCCCAGTAGGCCAGGTGTCCTTCAGAGCAATGAGGTCATGCCTGTGAATGAAGACAGCTCCATTTTCAAGTAATCGGGAAAATATTATCTCAAGCTTCTTGTATACAGGGACCCTTCAGAGAGAGTGCCAGATTTCTGGTTCATTTCCTCAGCCTGCAGGTGTTACTACTCAGACTTCACTCATTCACTGTACTGGATGCCTGTTCAAGCCAGGTACATGGAGATGTTGTTGCTCTTGGAATTGCAGTAGAAAACTGCATTCCCCCAAATTTTCTCTCCACAGATTTGCCAAAATTAACGTCAGATGACCTGACTGTACACCAGGGAATTGCCCTTAAGTGGTGAAGTGTGCAGACAGCCTGAAGTGGTCTATGAAGAAAATGAAGAGTTATATTTCAGATGGGATACTATTAAGTGTCATGTATTTTCTGGAGAATAAATGACAGGGAAAATGTGCAGAAAGGCTAGGAAAAGTAACAATAGGGAAAACAATGGTGAAAATAGCAAGAGAGGTGGTGGGTATCCAAGATCCAAGAGAATCAATGCTTCTTAAAAACCTGTACTACCTACCCCTTCCCCTCTGTTACAGAGCTTTGTTTCCTAAATTTGGTGCAGCATTATTTGGCACATAACAATAATGTAAATTACTGATACTTCTTACTGCCTGGCTGCTTGATACAGATTTTACAGAGGATGAAGCTAAAAATCTCACCTGGTAGAAACTGCTTCAATTTTTCTGAATAGTAACATTCAGAAATCAGGAACTGAATGTGAAAAAGAAATACACACTTCCTTCAAGTCCCCTTTTCTGTGGTTACTATTAGCAAGAGTCCTCTGAGAATAACTCATTGAATTAGAATGATGAATGTTCACTTCTTAAGAAAACTACGGAATTTTATTATTGTGACAACATTCATGCTGCTGGAGATACGCATGTGTGTGTCAGGTCTTCTTTATTAGTCATCTTTTAAAGGATTTAAATCTAACATGTTTGTGATTAAAGTAAAAATTTGCTTTGTGACAAACTTTGTTCTAAAAGCTTCTAGTTGGGAACTCATTAATTAGATTCTAATTGAGAAAAATAAGATACATATTAATATTGAAGGATAAATAAGAAGCCAGAGCTGAGTGGTTTCTTTTTCCCTCCTGTCATCTCCAGATTTTTACGTATCTAAATAATATCACTATTAACCCAATTAATCCAGTATGGCAAATGTTCAGAGCACTGAGCGACTATGTTAAGCACTAGTTTGCATTCACTAGCTACCACTGGGGTGACTGAACTATTAAAAATTATGAAGGAATTGGGTATAATTTGTACACGCACATCTAAATCCCTAATAAGTGGTCATGAGCATGGATTTAGGTGTTTAAATTACTGCAAATTGCAATCAAATTTTTAATCCATGATTAATTGCATCTTAAATATTACATCTGCAAACCCATAGTATTAATTTAAATTTAAATTGAAAATACATTTTTTCAACAATTTGGAACACAGAATAAGATTCAATATTCAGTATTTAAGCATGTAGTCTAGCCAGATCCTGTAGAGAATAACCATTTAAAATCAGCTTAAATAATTAGGGAGGCAGTTATACGTATGCCATACTGAGGAAAGACTTCCTTTACTTTCATCATCACAATTAGAAGGCTCCTGAGACAGAGAAGTAGCAAGAGGTTTGCAGTTTGCACACACAGGTTTGCTGTTCGAGAAAGGAATAGGGACTAGAAGAATATTCAGTAGATGCTCAGATTCAAGAGCAATGGAGTGCAGCTACAGAACTGGGAAGGAAATGTTCCTGGAGGTTTTGTGCTGAATTAGTCTTGATACTGGAGAGATAGGTCACCAACATGAAAGTTATTTGAGCATGGGAGAGCAAAACTATCATTAACTATTGTTGTGGTTTAACCCCAGACAGCAGCTAAGCGCCATGCAGCATCTCACCCACTCCGCCCCACTCCCAGTGGGATGGGGAGGGGATTCAGAAAAAAAAAATAATACTCATAGGTTGAGATAAGAACAGTTTAATAAACAAAATAAAATAAAAAAAATAATAACAACAAAAATAATACAATGTAATAACAATAATAATAATTGTAATGAAAAGCATTATAACAAAAAAGGAGAAATTAGACCCAAGAAAAGACAAGTGATGCACAATGCAATTGCTCACCACCTGCTGACTGAGGCCCAAGCAGCAATCTGCCCCTCCTGGCCAACTCCCCCCAGTTTCTATACTGAGCATGACGTTCTATGGTATGGAATATCCCTTTGGCCAGTTTGGGTCAGCTGTCCTGGCCATGCTCCCTCCCAGCTTCTTGTGCCCCTGCTTGCTGGCAGAGCATGGGAAACTGAAAAATCCTTAACTTAGGATAAGCGCTACTTAGCAACAACTGAAACATCAGTGTGTTATCAACATTATTCTTACACATTATACAAACCACCCTGTACCAGCTACTAGGAAGACAATTAACTCTATCCCAGCCAAAACCAGGACAACTATGAAGATGCCCTAGGACGCCATGTAGTCCAAGACTGGCAAGCTGATTTTAGTTTAGAAATTAGCTTTAGGACATGAATAATAAGGCAGTAACATTTTTAGAATAAGAAAATGCTTTTGGTCAGTTTAAACAGATCATCTGTCTATTTAATGCTTTATTAAAAACTTCATCCTCTTCAAGTCCTTCCTGCCAATTAGTGTCAATTAACATGAATTTAATCAGCCACCTTCTGCTCTCAGTACAATGCCATAAAAGCAATGTAATTCTAGTAAGTCAGTGAGGATATTACAATAGTGGTGGTGGCATGGCAAGGGTCACCTGACTGGAGATTTGGAAGATGAGGTGCATACAAAGTAGATAACCTAGAAATCTAAAATTTTTATACTGGAATGTTTAAATGAAAAAAAAAAATTAGAAAACCTTCGGAAACATCAATAATGTGCTTTCAATACAAATATATTTACTTCACAAATTTAAAAGGGGGTGTAAAGAGAAAAACCTTTTGTTTTAAACACCTATTTTAGCAAATATCAGTTCAGTTAAAATTCTTCTTTGCATTTTTCATGTAGTCCTCAGTATATCACAATCTCTCTCTGAGGAAATCTTGGTGTTCAGTCCATAAAAAGGAAAAAAATGTGACAGAAATGACAGAAGTTATTGGAGAAAATAATGAATCAGGAAAACAGAAAAATTATCCAAGGAAATGAAAGGAAATTCAAAAGATATGGTAAGAAAACAAACTCTGCAAATACTACAGCCCTGCGTGAAAAGCACTACAGAATTAAGATACTATCAACAAAAATCTAGTCCTAAATGTGCTTCATTAAATGATACCAATCTGTGAAAAAGGTAGCTTAAACTTGCCAGAGAATTAGCAACATAAATACAAATATGGAAAAACATTTATGAAGACAATGTATCTAAAAGAAAGATAAACTTTAAAAACTTACAAAGAAAGTAATGTGGGTAACATCAAGGAATCCAAAATTAGGAAAAGCAAGGACTGAAGTGAACTATGACATTGCTGGTGTGCTGTTTCTGAAAAAGTACAGCTTTTAGCTTTTTTATATTTATATACACACACACACGTATCATCCAGGCACCTGTTGAAAGAGATTTAACTGAATGAAGTTGCTTTCTATGTGTCCTCTACATCATTCACTGCAGCAGCTGAAAGCTATATTATGAGCAGGATGGTGTTAGGAAGGCTGGTAACATGGTTAAATCAGTTGAAGCCTCTCTTGCAATACTGGCTTATGCTCCAAACTCTCCTTCAAAAATGTGTATGCACTGCTGGACAAGTCAATTAAAATCAAACTTTTTTTCATAGGTGTTCACAAATTGTGTGCTTGAATACCTACTTTGGGCCATCTTAATGCAATCTGCAAAAGTGTGATGGGTTAACCCTGGCTGGACGCCAGGTGCCCACCAGAGCTGTTCTATCACTCCCCCTCCTTCTCAACTGGACAGGGGAGAGAAAATATAACAAAGAGCTTGTGGGTCGAGATAAGGATAGGAGAGATCACTCACCAATTACCGTCACGGGCAAAACAGACTCAGTTTGGGGAAAAATTAACTTGATTTATTACAAATCAACCGGAGTAGGGTAATGAGAAATAAAACCAAATCTCAGAACACCTTCCCTCCACCCCTCCCTTCTTCCCGGGCACAACTTCACTCCCGGATTCTCTACCACCCCCCCCAGCGGCACAGGGGGACGGGGATGGGGTTTACGGTCAGTTCATCACACGTTATTTTCTGCCGCTTCATCCTCCTCAGGGGGAGGACTCATCACACTCTTCCCCTGCTCCAGCGTGGGGTCCCACCCACGGGAGACAGTCCTCCACGAACTTCTCCAACGTGGGTCCTTCCCACGGGCTGCAGTTCTTCACGAACTGCTCCAGCATGGGTCCTTTCCACGGTGTGCAGTCCTTCAGGCACAGACTGCTCCAGCGTGAGCCCCCCACGGGGTCACAAGTCCTGCCAGAAAACCTGCTCCGTGGGCTCCTCTCTCCACAGATCCGCAGGTCCTGCCAGGAGCCTGCTCCAGCGCGGGGTTCCCACGGGGTCACAGCCTCCTTCGGGAACCCACCTGCTCCGGCGTGGGGTCCTCCACGGGCTGCAGGTGGATATCTGCTCCACCGTGGACCTCCATGGACTGCAGGGGGACAGCCTGCCTCACCATGGTCTTCACCACGGGCTGCAGGGGAATCTCTGCTCCGGCGCCTGGAGCATCTCCTCCCCCTCCTTCTTCACTGACCTTGGTGTCCGCAGGGTTGTTTCTCTTACATGTTCTCACTCCTCTCTCCGGCTGCCGAATACCGCCGTCCCAACTTTTTTTCCTTCTTAAAAATGTTATCACAGAGGCGTTACCACTATCGCTGATTGGCTCGGCCTTGGCCGGCGGCGGGTCTGTCTTAGAGCCGGCTGGTATGGGCTCTGTCGAACACAGGGGAAGCTTCCAGCAGCTTCTTACAGAAGCCACCCCTGTAACCCCACCCGCTACCAAAACCTTGCCACACAAAACCAATACAAAAAGGCAACTACAACTGAAACCAATAGGATGTCTGCTTTCAGCGTGCAAATTGCAAAGGACTCTAAAATTACAAACTCTAGGTGCCCCAAGTAATAGGCAGCTCCTTAAACAGTGTATTCAACAGTTTCCTCTGTAGCTCAGAGGTGTTAAGTGCAGGTACAGTCATTAATATCTTTGCAGCATCTGAGTATTTTGTAAAGATTGTTAGAAAAGTGACACAAAAAATAAGACTCTATATTTCATGTAGACTTTGTATACAGTATTAAGTAGAATGAGATTGAATACTAAATGAAAATGATGTATGAGAAGAAGTGAATGTGACCACATCCTGAAAAACGATAGCCTACTGTGTACATACAACCAAAGCAAAGATGCAAGAACAAGTGTCATGCTTCTAACTCATCAATTAGGATCATTGACTTACCAGTTTGGCACTTCTTTATATATTTCTGAGGGTATTAACTTCCCAATAAACTAAATCTGATTAAAACAGAAAAATTCTGAAACGGAAAAACCTATTTTCTTCCTCTCTATTTTTCTGTTAGCAACTTGAAGGCTCAGAGCCTTTCAGCCAAAAGACTAGACTATTATTACATTGGCAAATGGTAACAACAACAGCCAGGAACACACCAGCTGTCACCAGAGAGTAGAGACACACATTTCGCTACTGAAATTAAAAGTTATTTGTTGCACAACAAAGAACTGTCAAGATTTAGTAATTCTTGGATTAATGCTAGGCTATGAAGGGGACCAAGTGAGTTTTAAAGCCACCACCTTTCTTTCTTCACAGGAAAGATAACTGGGGAGTTGGGGGAAAGTGAGAAGTTTTAGAATAAATTAAAAAAACCTGCACTCTTTCCATCAGTCTGCCTTAATAAAATACATAATAAATTGAAGAAAATGTGTTGGAAAGATTCCGTAGAAACTTCTGTCTTGATGGCACTACATTTTGGTTGAAAAGAGAAATGCTTCAAACAGGGTTTCACTAAAGCTATAGTTCAGGTACTTAACACTCCTATTCTTCTTCAGGGACCAGGCTGTCCAAAGAGATGTATCTGTAACAGTCAAAGTAGAAAAGTTTCAAAGATAAGTGTACCTTATCCACTGGCAGTACTACTAGTCATAGCTACGATCACCAAATTTTACAAAGAGCTCAACTCCCATTTACAAGCATAAATGAAATAGCCAGATGCCCAGAATTAGCTAGTATTCATCAACTTTTTTTGGCTGCCATACTCAAATATTTGACAGTGAACGTCTCAGGGTGTTGAAATTCTATTCTTGGCTGTGTAAATCTATGAAGAAAGTAAACTTATTTAAATTTACACAGCTGTAACAGAGTACAGAGAAACAAGATTACAGCCTTTCAAAGAAAGAATGAAATTAAAGAGTCTGAGACAGGCATCTGAAGAGTGCATCAAAGAAAAGGGTTGTTTAGCAACACTAATGGGGAAAGTATTAGATGGTTAAAAAAAGACTAGACTGTCTAAAGAACTGGCTAAGTTACAAAAACACAGTAGACATTCTAATGAATGTTCAGGGTCTAGCTTCACATCGTTAGGTGTTGCTAAGTAATTTTCTTTTTGTTCCATTTTGAATTGAAAAGGACAAAATATTTAAAGTGCTCATTGATTTACTGATAGTTCAGCATTAATCAAGCTGTCCCACATACAATAAACTAAACAATCTCCCTTTGGGTCAGCAACAGAAACAAAAATATATATTAAAAAAAATAAAATAATGAAAAACAGAGAAAGACCATTCCAGTGGGTTTAACAGAAGTGATGAAGCATCAGAGAGTCACTGAGATCATCTCACTATATAAAACCTACCTGGTATTTGCTCCGTTCAAGAAGGGATGCAAGCCAAGGTTCTCGGGGATGTATCCTTGAAGATTTCTGAAGATCCTCCTTCTTGGTTGCCACAATAACCTATGTTAGCCCCCTTATTTTTTGAAAAAATATAGTATTTCTGCAGTCTCAAGTTTCAGTTGTCTGCTCTGCTATGTGCTGCTGCAGTCTACCCCTTTTCCAGAGACAAGTACTCTTTACTAGTATTGGAGTTGGTTTTAATGGTATTTTATTGAGATCTTTCCTTTGTTACGGACTCTAATACCTTCAGCAATCATAAAAATAATGACTTCAAGTCCTGCTGTTTTATTACTTTTCTCCATTTTTCTTTACTAAACTCATTACTAAATGTAAAACTCTACTAAATTTTAAGATTATTAAAATATAATGGTCCTTTCAAACTATTTTTTGATCAATTCACTGTTCTGTTAAAATTGTTCACCTTGGTGTTTGTAATGCAGCAAGATAAGCATTTAACCCTTTAACCTCCAATCTAAAATATACACTTAAAAGTGTTAAATATAAAATCATCAGGTGTCAGGGTGTTTTGTTTTCTTTTCTTCTAAGTCTGGACATCAAGCATATTTTAGTAATTCTTATCATTCACCCCCAAAAGCCCACTGTATGCTTCAAAATAAGTCCTTGGAATAGTGGGGAAGAATAAAAAAACTGGCAGTCTTTGAGTCTTGAACAGCCACGAGCTTGACAGTAGAATTTCCAAGTGGAAACTCTTATTTATTGCCTTCATTCTGTGTGGCCTTGGCAGCTGCATAACTTAGGAAGGTTTCATAAGGCAGAGTAATCCGAATATCTTTTGGAATATGGTTGATAGCATTAGTAACAAGACTGCTGTTTTCTCTACCCACTATCAAATCAATCTGTAGTAATAACTGTAACCAAATTCTTATGGTTAACAACTAATCCTGAATGAATCAGAACAACACAGCTCATTAAATTCCTAATTATACATATGTACATATATTTAAATAGACCTAGATGTGGCCCATATTTTCACTGCATTAAAGTGGGGGAAGACACTGAGTGCTGAGTGACACTAAGACTGTACATGAGCCCTGCTCACAGGTTAGTATGGTTGGTTTAGAAAGCCTGAAGTGTTTCTTCTTTTATGGCCTCTGATTCTCACATCCTTTTTTATTAAACATGCAGCTCTGACATGTAACTCAGGTAGACATGTTATAAAAATCACAGGGTGAAATCGGGACTTCTTGGCTATCTGAACGCAACAAATATGGGAACAGACTATTCTAGCTGACGTACATGATGGTCTGCCTTACAGAATGTTACTGAATGGGATAACCGCCACCACTGCATGACAGAGAACATCACGGTTTACTACGAAAGCAGAAGAAAATTATGTTTCTAACAGAAAAAAATACCCTGACTTCTACCATCTTATTAGACACTCTTATAAGCATGTCTCTTAGATTACAGCTATATTTAAATAAATAAATAAATAAATAAATCAAAGTTTACTCTCTTTTCTGCACCCAGCTTATGAAAGTGTTTACTTTGCTTTTTTGTATTTACATATATCCCATTCTCCTTGTTTCTGTGATAAAACTTTTATAGCCAATAAATTATAAATCACATTTATGTATAATTTATTATTTTAAATACATATTTTATCTTTTAGCTTTTTAAACAGGGAACTATTTTAGATTTGTTCCTTTAAGGTCTCAGTAGTTTGAAAAATTAATGAATAAAGCATGCTTGAAGCTGCATTTACATTTTGATAGTGTGTGCTGTAACAGTATAGATTTTGCTTTCTAGATGTACACTTTTAGGTCAACGCGATTGTCTTAAGAATAAACCTTACAGAAATCTCTGGCACTTCATAAACATACTTTTTCATTATCTCCCAGGACCTTGGACACCTCCCTAACATACTTGCCCTTCTTCGGTCAGAAAATTATAATGTTTTCTAGATGCACATACACATCTAAGCCGGTACCTGTCAGAAATCTCCTGTACTGATTTCTGTATTAGAGTCAGGCAAGATTCAGCTATTTTGAAACACAGAAGCCTTAATTCTACTGCAGAATAATTCAGAGTTGTTCTGGGGATGGATTAGTTTATCAAGTAGGTTTATTTCATTCTTGCACTTAAAAGGCCATGTTATGATTTCAGTCATTACAAAATGAAAGGCATTTCTTTATTTCAGAATTATCTGGACTTACAGAGATGCATTTTAGATTAAAATTTGATTATATTGTCTTACATCTTCAAACACCTCTAAGAGCAAAATGCCGGTGGTCTATTGAAATTAATCTGCCCTGGGAAAAATAACATATAACCTTTTTCAATAAAAACAAAGCCCTACAGGCACTGGTTTAATTCAAATTCCTTTCAACTTCCCTAAAAGCATAGTGTCATCCAGGTTACCCAGGAACTCAGCTATGGCTTTTTCTCAGGACTGAAGTTTTTCCTCCATGAAATTTAATCTTATAAATAATCTTCTTATGTTTTTATCTCTTTTTTTTTCCCCAAATTTGAAAGTATAGACAGAATAAAAAATGTATTCTGCAGATAATTGCAAGTTTATGGAGAACTCTGTTAGTAATGTGGAGAGACAGTCAAAGATGAGGCTAAATTTTGCTATTAATTACAAGAAATATCCAACCTTTATACTGATATTTTTGCCAATACTCTACAAAGACACAAGTACTGTATCCTCCTCTAGGAAATCACATCTAAACAATAAATGGCAATAAGTTTTGAGAAAAAAAGAGGACATAAAGAATGAATGGATCATATTGCAAGTATAGAATATTTTTGGAGAGAGTGTCAAATTTTTTTGCACTTCCACCACATAATTAGGGATCTCTCTATTGCCATAGACACCGTGTCTCACTCTGTCTTTGCAAAAAGAAAACAAAAACATATTTTAAAACCTTTTTTTCCCTACAGAAAAGCTTACACATATTCATTTAACCATTGTTAAAATAATACATGTTTTCTCATATTTGTTAGCTGAAGCATCGAATGACTAACACAATCCATTTTGATGAGTCACTGCACAATGTGTGAGCTGGCAAATATGAAAACATTGCCAGAACTAAAATTACAATTTGCATTCTCAGGAGCAAGTGTTTTGCAGCTAATTAGTATTGTGGGTGCTGAAAAAACCCCACACCAAACTCCTTATAGCTCATGCAAACTCTATTCACATCTTTGAAATACCTTCCAATCAGCCAAAAGTATTTGGCACACATATACAGCCTACATGCACAAGAAGGATTCAAAACGAGCTCTGACTGAAATCCCATGGCTAAGGAACTGTGTTCATTTGTTGCAAGCTCTCTGAAAAAGGGGCAGTGACTAATAACAAAGCTGTGCTGGTGTGTCATTGCATGCAGCAAATAGGCCAAAATACTTGATCACTTCTAAGATTCATAGCTGGGCAAGAGAGATTTTGGTACTAGGTTCAATTTCCTCTCGAAGCTCTGGTTCAGGAATCAACCACTTTCTTCACATTCTGGCACTGCACTACCTTTGGAATTTACTGTAGTTTTGGGTGGTTTTTTTTCCATCCATCTCTTTCCTTTTATGACAAGAGCATTCTGTACCAGGAACAGAGCTCTCAAGAGGATCATCTGTATCCTTCAACTCATCTTTTTCACTGACTTTCCCATGCAGTCAGAAATTAAATTTGTCACTCCTGTTTTCTCCCCACTTTTCTTTCCTTCTCACTTTCCTTCACAGCTAGTGAAAACAAAGCAGAAAAGTTCAGTGAGAACACAACTTTTGAAAAGGAAAGTAGGTT
This sequence comes from Harpia harpyja, assembly GCF_026419915.1. NCBI lineage: Eukaryota > Metazoa > Chordata > Aves > Accipitriformes > Accipitridae > Harpia > Harpia harpyja. Next base: position 33,699,924 of record NC_068947.1, read on the forward strand.
GGAGTAGGATTTGCCCATTATTAAATTATGCAGAGAACCCAAATATTCCAAAACACAAAAGGTCATCACAGTTGTAGGGGGAAAAAAAAAGCAGCTTGCACATCAAGCCATGAAAGCAACTGTTGAGGTTTCCTTTTCAGTCTTGTCACCTGGAAGAGAAAATGATTCCCTTTATTTTGCCGAACAGACAGGAGGCAAACAGCACATGCCATTGCTGACTGAACTGCAAAATCAAAATTGACAAATCCTGGAGGAGGAATCTACTATTATAAAGCCAGGCACGACTGCTAATGCTACCTTGACTTCCTCAGCTCATACCTGCTGCTGCTGCTGCCCAACATCCCCTGAGGCCCAACTGACACTCTGGATTCTAAAATAAGCCAAGAAAGGGAATGATAATTTTGTCAAAAAAACCCAAACAACCCTGCACCCCCCCCAAAACCAAAACCCCTACAACAAACCAAAAAAAACCCCAAAACAAACAGAAAAAAGAGACTGATACAGAAGATTAGCCACCATCATAGGTTTTGTGCTGTTATAAAGCAGCACAGGAAGGGGACTGTGTTAAAACTCAGAATGCTTCTTGAAAATAGCAACAGTACTATTCGTGACAGTTAAATGAAGAAAGAAAGATGGGACAGAAAGTTAAGGTCAGAGCTGAAAAACCAAATTAAATATAACAGTGGTCCCTGATATTTTTCCCTTTTTATTTTGTCATAAAAATAATAATAATAATAATTATTATTGAAAGAAACTGTCTTATTCTCTGTACAGAAATAAAACAAAACCTTCAAACTTAAATCCTTTTCCAATTCCCCTTAAAGCACAGCAACAATGCCACTAATTCTAAAGGGCACTTTGTGGACTTGTTCTGTGGCTCTATATATGTATGTACACATATATATATACACACACACCCATCCACACACATATGAGTGCATGTGCATGGGTGCACATACACATATAGCAAAAGAATCTATTAATTACAGCAGTCCCCATTTCAGAACGGAAAGACTGCTTTAAGAAATCTGGACATTTTAAGAAAAAAAAGAAGAAATGGTATATATCATAATTCATGCCTTTAATGCATAATTCTGCCTCCATTGTCACACACTGGTTTGATTTGGGGAAGAGCAAACACTTCTCCAAAGTTTAAAAGTATGTTTATAGACGCATCCTAAATTTCTTATGCTCTGCCTGGGTTGGCTTTAGATTAAAAATCCAAGCTGGCCTTCTAACTATAACTTGCAATATATCACTGTGAAAGAGAAGCATGAAAAGCACAGCCATGCAAGTTAAGATTGGCATGTTTAAACTTCCTCTTGCTCTCAAGGGTTTGAGGAACAGACCTGAAGCATTAATATTCTGTCTGTGAATGTGCAAAACTCAGTTTTTGCTGAATTCACAAAATTAAGCCGGTAACTTTAAAGCAGAGTCCAAAGCTGAAAATTTTCATATAGCTTCAAGTCCAAGTCAATATTCACTGGTAGAGGAGGTACTACTCAGTTCACCGAAGCTCAAACTGAACTGCTTTTTTACAATTCACAAATTGAAAAGAGAAGATAAAGTTTTACAAAATGTAACATTCAAACTCTACAAATACAACACTTGGAAGAGAAATGTTAAAGATATCATAGAATCAAACTATTAGAGCAAAACACATATTAAAGTAAAAATTATCTGCCGTTTCAGAGAAGGAGTTGAGCCTAGGTGCAAAGTTAAGTACCTACTTCAGGCTATTACCTTCTATCAATGCTGAGGTATGTGTCTCATACACTTTTGCATAAGGGAAATATATTTCCTAAATCTTGTGAGAGATGGAACAGAGGGGACACCAAATGTCAAATCATACATTAACTGTATAAGGGAGAAGGGATCCATAGTACAGGCTGTGGCTGGGGAATGCGTCTTTCGTTGGATGGTGTCTTTCCGGCAGAAAGCATAATCTCAAGGTATTTCCAATGCTTTGGATTCTTCCCTCACTCCACACCTCACCAAGCCAGTTGCTGTGGATTTGTATTTCATCTTCCAAATTAAAGGAAACTTAGTAAGCACAGAGTAATTTTATTGTTTATCTCCCTTTCCAATTATTCTCATGATGTTACATATAGTTAGCAAAGTGTTAAAGGAGTGGCTCGTGTACCTGTGTCATTACGCATGATTTAACTGAGGTACATTTATACATTTTCTTTCCTAGGCTTACCATAACAACATAAGAGAATTATTTTAAAACAAGAATGCTACTTCTAGATTGCTTTTATCTTGAGATGTTTACTCAGTGAAAATTTTTCCTGGGTAAAATTCAACACTGTCTATTGTCTACTTGGTTAAATTAAGAAAGGATGAACAACATCCAGAAAACCCTCTGCCTTTAAAATAGCACAAAAGTACTAAGACCTCATTTTTACCCAGATATTCCTGGCTTGCAAAAACTGGAGAAAAAAAATGGATCTGTGACATGAAAATTGGTTGCTGTAAGTGAACTGCAAGAAGTTTATTTGGAGTTCTTAGTTGTCTCCAGTCTCTAAACCCTTCTACGTACTAGAACTTTATTTGGTAACAGAGAATGGATTTTTGGAGTCTTTTGTTTATGTTTCCCATTTGGATTAAAGCTGTATAGCTAGATAACTCTGGGTCTTCCTGGACTTTCTTTTTTTAGGTGTGCTTTGAAATGGGGAGCCAGAGGGTTTTACACTTTGTTTCTGGATTTGGGTATTTTTCAGAGGAAAGCGCCCGCATTCCACCAGCAGCCTGTCTCAGTACTACTTCTATCAACTAAAAATTTGATGAGTTATAGAAATTTAAAGCATTAATAAGATAGCAGTTGGGGTCTTGGAAGATTACAAAAATGTAGAGATGAAGAAGCAGAAGATACACTGGAGTCCTTTCTGCCTTCATTCTTTTCCTTGACTGAGAGTCAATTTTTGAACAGGAAAAAAAGGACTGAAAGGTGAGAATGCAGAATTTGTTATGGCAGGAAAATAGGGTGTTATGTATAATTTTTATGCCATTATTCTGTGATTAGCGTAGGTGGGGTTGTAGCTTTTATTCCTATTATCAATTTATTCACCTAGAAGTTAGGATAGAAAATGACACTGCATATCTACTGTTTACCATAGTTTTCTGTTCATGACATTTCATATAAATTACATTATTTTTTTCTTTATTGATATTCACTTTGGCTGTAGTAATGCCTTACTATATTAAAAAGCAAACCCAGACTCACAAAGGCAAATAAGAAGGCTCCTGATGATCATAATTAAACAAGTTAATTCCTTCCAGAATTCACTCAGACTGTCTTTGAAGTCCAGCAATACCTGATTGCCATTTTCATTTACTGTAAAAAAAGCCTAATACTTTCTGTGAAGTAAAAGTAGTCGTTCCCACTAGGAGAAATATTGCTTGACTATACTCAAAGGAAGTCTTCTTTCCAACAGCCAGCCCCACAATCTACAGAAGCATATTAGTCCTCATAAAAAGTCCTTAACATTTATAGATAAACTCTGAAGAGAGAAACCAATGTGCACATATAATAAAAGAAAAAGAATGGATCTTTGTATCTCTACATAAAAATCCTTCTCATGCCAATGCAAGTCTGCAGAAGAGAAGAAGAATATTCAACAAATGAGTGACAAGGACAAAAATATGTTCAGAAAGGTACATGACTTCAGGAGGACCAAAAGACTAATTTCTTCCTTAAGCTGTAACCAATTTTGAAAAACAGGAGGTATTTATTTATTGCCAGAATTAAGACCCCGATTCTCAAAGCTACACATGTACCGATTCCCAAATCAATAAGTATGCTTCTAAATCAAAGACAAGCAGGTGTCTGGATGGGAACTAAACAATTAAAATACTTGTCAGGACCTGGCCCTAAAATGCTTTCTGATTATTATCCAGAGGTCTTGTGGGGCCAGGCCTGGTGCACCCTCCCCACTGCACCTGGACAGGGTTTGGCTACTGGGGCAGGGCTGGCCTGGCCTCAGCTCAACGCCACATGGGCAGAGCAGGGAAACTGCATGGTGATGAGTGGAGGAAGACATTTATAGAAAGGGCTGTGAGAAGCTGGGACCTGTCCCCTTGCTCTGGGCAGTACTTTTCAGCCCTGACCATTGTCCCCAGGCTGGCCCTGGGCCCCACTGAACCAGGCACCCCCCACCCCATGCCATCGCAGGGGCTGCCTTCCCAGCTGGACCTGGGACCTGTGGCAGCACCTGGGGATGGCTGGGCTGGGGCTGACCCCAGTCACTGTCCCCAGCCCAGCATGGCTGTCTTTGCTTGTGGCTGTGGAATGGGTCTGGCCAGGGAGGGAGGGCACTGCACTACCCCATGGCCCTCCAGACCTCACCAGGCCACCCCCAGACAGGTTGCACCCTGGAAGGTGGGTCTGGAGGAGAGTTCTGGTGTCAGGAGCCAGGCCCTTCTCATGCGGGTCCAGACCTGAACAAAAGCCAAGACTTAAACCATGCTGAACGGGATTTGTCATTATCTGTGCTGACAGTTGGTTGTGGTCAGGACCACAGTTGACAATACAAGATGGCTAACCACATTTTGATTTGGAAGGAAGCCCAGCAGAATGAAGACTGATGTAACAGCAGTCAATAGCATTAAACACGGCAGAGACGTCTATCTGAAGAAGTATGGATGTGATTGACTCTCTTGTCTAAGGACAGAGGAAAGTAATTCAGCAAAGCAACAAGTTTTGCTTCAGTATTGTGCTATAGCCTGAAGGGCCCTAGGATACCGGCAAATGATGGCTGGTCGTGGTGGCTGCCTCAATAGCTTCTAACCATAAAATACAGTAAGTAAAATGGGGCAACAGTGAGGAAAAAAACCACACCGAGGCACTTGCCTTCCCAAGGAATGAATTGAGAATAAAGAAAGGAAAGAGTTAGATTCTAGTTTATATTTTCAGTCAAGTGTTTTCTTTGTTTGCCTTGAATAAACCCTTTCTTGCTAGATTTGAGTGCTCAGGAAAGTGCAGTCAGACCTTCCAAGGAAACTGAAGTCTTTTGTGTACACACCCTGGGATACAAAATTATTGCTGGGTGGGTGAACTGCTGCAGTAGTAGCCCATTAACGAGAAGATTAAGAATCTGAAATCAAAGAGAATCTTTCATGGTTCTGTATGTGCCTTCTATTACTTTTCCATAGTTGTTAGCACTTTAAAAAGATGAGAGCAAGTTTAATATAATTTTTCCAGCATATGGCTACCAGCACAGCAGTTATTTTTAAATTTACCCTAATGTCTGTGCCAAATTTGTTTCAGTGATGACATATTATGATACCTATGCTATGTCATTACTGGGGCTATCTAGAGTGGTGAGGCTGCCAGTCACATCTATTTGTGGGCCTGGAGAGGGGCTGTGCTACTGATAAGTATACATTAGGGAGTGGACTGATGCCAACAAAATTCACTTTACCTGTGACATAAGCCAGATTCAGGACCAGTTCTGTATGTAATCTTTAGAGAATTGGTTCCTTCCTGATAAAATTATGAAGCTATATAACAAATTGTATTCATTTGTGCTTCAAAACAGCTTGAAGCTCTATGTTTCAGTTATATAATATTTTTGAACTCTGCTATGTGTGGGATTAAATTTATATTCTGTAGTACAAATTAATTAAAAAGAATTTAAAAGAACATATTTTGGAGGTTTTCTGAATACAGTAATCAGTCCTTTAAGAGGACAGGCTTGATATACCAGCCACATTTGAAATCTGTGGCTAATGTAAACCATCACCGTTTAGAAATGACTAGTGATGTACTTTTATATGTAGACAGCTAATCAGCAGTTTGCAAAGTACAAATGCCCTTCTTAAGTTGCCTTTATTTTTTTTTTTCCTTTTCTGCCCAACATATCCATTTTTGCTACAGTAATTCATTTCTACTGTAAAGAACCACTAGGTACTGCTTTAGGTGAACAACTCAATTCACCTAGGCTGACTTAGAGCAGGCCATCCGTGACAGCGCTAATAAATTGTGCATGAAATTGATTTAATCTATATATGAGACATAATTTGTCCTGCAGAATGTTGTGTGTGCAGTTCACTCATATTTTTATTTCATTTGCTATTCTGTGGCCTGCTTTGCTGTATATTTACTACAATAATTCCAATTTTCTCAAGAGAAAAAAACTCACTCAATTTCTTCTGAGATTGTTTTTCTGTTCACTTTTATTTTTACCTAGGACAACACAAATATCTGAACTGAGATGTCCTTTATGTTCCTTTCCATCTCAACCACTCTCAGCCCTGAAGTCCTCCACTTACAATTTTGCAATTTTGCTCCATCCACAGAGCATACCCAGCAGGACGCTCTCTTGGTCTCAAATAAAATTCATCATTGTCAGCAAGAAGATCCCTATCAACTTTAGTTGATGCTAGTTCTGGACTTCTCTGCCACTGTATACTTGGTGTGGAACTAAGTCCTCACACAAATAACATGAGGCAAAATATACTGTTGAGAGGAGAATATTGCATTTTCAGCATTCATGTGTTCCAGTAACGTGAACTGATAAAATATGAACCTTGTGTGATGCATATATCTTGTGTTTACCTCCTTGACAACGGTTCTTGTGCTCTACTGCTGCTCTCAATGGTAGGTGTAAAGGAAATTCTCCTGCTACCAGGTGTGTAATATCTGTCTTTGTAAATGGATCACTGATATTAGATTAATTTCACAAAGTGGTTGTTAGTTTGAACATGATATTAAATTTAATCTAAGGATTTTATACACTGCTGTCGTGGTTTAACCCCAGCCAGCAACTAAACACCACGCAGCCGCTCACTCACTCCCCCCCCCCCCCCCCCATGATGGGATGGGGGAGAAAATCGGGAAAAGAAGCAAAACCCGTGGGTTGAGATAAGAACGGTTTAATAGAACAGAAAAGAAGAAACTAATAATGATAATGATAACACTAATAAAATGACAACAGCAATAATGAAAGGATTGGAATGTACAAATGGTGCGCAGTGCAATTGCTCACCACCCGCCGACCGAAACCCAGCCAGTCCCCGAGCGGCGAATCCCTGCCCCCCACTTCCCCATTCCTATACTGGATGGGACGTCACATGGTATGGAATACACCGTTGGCCAGTTTGGGTCAGGTGCCCTGGCTGTGTCCTGTGCCAACTTCTTGTGCCCCTCCAGCTTTCTCACTGGCTGGGCATGAGAAGCTGAAAAATCCTTGACATTAGTCTAAACACTACTGAGCAACAACTGAAAACATCAGTGTTATCAGCATTCTTCGCTCTGAACTCAAAACATAGCACTGTACCAGCTACTAGGAAGACAGTTAACTCTATCCCAGCTGAAACCAGGACAACTGCTAATCCTGAAATTTAAAAAAATATTTAAAAAGTACACACACACTCACACACACATAGATATATATATACATAAATATTCTTAAAAATTTGGATAACTTACTTCTCCTACTGTGGAAGGAATCCACATATTTGACTGAAGAAACTGTAAAACAATCCAATACTACAAAATGGAAGTCAGAAAAAAATGAAATCAGAAGTTCAAAAAAATTCAAAACAAACATTAAAAAATCTTATACTTGGCTTGACACCATACAGATAACATACTAATAAAGGAAAAATAACTTCCACCATAGGAAATTATGAATAAAATTTCAAAGCCTTTGTTACACAGGAAGCCATACTAGCTGATTACAACTCCAGACCGTTCTTTCAAATGCTTTTTTTAAGAGCACAACAAAATTTCAGTGGGGTATATTTCCTTTTGAAGCCCAATTCTTAAAACACTGACCCTGAGCCTTGTGTAACATGAACTTCAAAACAACACAGCTGTTTCAACATGTTCATGGCAGATCATATTCTAAAGCCTCATAGTTCCTCACAGCTCTTATTTGCAGGCAATTTCGTTGCTTCTGGAAAAGGCAGAACCATATATTAAGGAATATAGGAAACCTGGCACAACTGCTACCCTGCCTATTTTATATATGAAGGCATATAGACAGATTTAATTCAATTCCCAGTTCAGCTGCATTCAGTGTACTCGAGATTAGTTTTGGTGAAGCCACCAATAGATAAATAAAGGATAACTATTTGGATGTTTTTGCAATTACAAGTCTGGTTCAAATCTACTTCGAGATTTAGTCAAAGTATATATATTAAGACAAAATATATATCTAAAAATGAAAACTTATGATTGATTCCTGATACAGTTTTTTAACTTTAAGAAAAACTTCTGTAAATTTACTATTTTACTGACAATTATTTGCTTAAACAATCAGACTAAAGTCTTCTAATATTTGTTCTTTCACATTGGACCTCTCTGGTGAAGTGATAAACTTGAGGCTTGAAAATACCTTTTTACTTGTACTTGCATTGTTGCCAGTCCATCTTTCATAAGAGCTATCCATATTCCATTAGTCATACCTTTCTGACACTTCATCAGGCTTCCTGGAATTTCTTCTGATAGCTTTTAATTCTTCTTCCATCAGGCAAGAAACATGGTTTGGGGAAACCATGACCTAGCAGTCATCACTCAGATCAATGATAATTTAACTATCCTGTCTCTAGAGTAATCAAAGGTTGTTTTTTAATCTTCTAAAATATACCAATTCTGTTTCTTTCTCTCTCTTTTAACTGTTTTTTTTTTTAAATGCTGTTTTTCTTCTGCAAATATCTTCAGAAAATCTATGTCTTCTTCCAACGAGTTTTTGCCTGAAAACTTGGGCTTATAGGAAGAACAGCAATTTCTCTGCTTGTTAATCAAAGGAACTAAATAATTCTTTTTATTCATAGCACCTTCCATTCTCCTTTCATTTTTAATTTGTTTTTCCTCTACTTCATTTTTCTTATGCTTAAATAGCAACTTCACTGTTTTCTACTATTTGCTACATGAAGTTACAGTACACTTTCTTTATATTTTCCTACAGTAGGACTTTATTGTTGTTGGGGTTTGGATTCCCCTTTTTTTTGTTGTTATTTATGTGTGTATACACATGCACACACACACATATATATATGTATACATATATGTACTAAAAATAAGAATGCTGAACCTTTAGTTTAATGAGTAAACCTTGCTTTCCCTGCTATTTGTTTCTGGTTCAGTAGGTAGGATACAGATATAGTTACTTTTTGGGGGGGGTTCAAATAAAAATTCACTTAGCAGTCCAGTTCTGATTCGGTTCCAGTTCAATTCCAGGCCCCCCCAAATTATGATTCACTTCTGTGGTGGGTTGACCCTGCCTGGATGCCAGGTGCCCACCAAAGCCACTCTGTCACTCCCCTCCTCAGCTAGACACAGGAGAGAAAATATAACAAAAGGCTTATGGGTTGAGATAAGGACAGGGAGAGATCACTCAGCAATTACCATCATGGGCAAAACAGACTCGACTTGGGGAAAATTAACTTAATTTATTACTAATCAAATCAGAGTAGGGTAATGAGAAAAAACCCAAATCTCAAAGCACCTTCCCCCCCATGCCTCCCTTCTTCCCAGGCTTAACTTCACTCCTGAGTTCTCTACCTCCTCCCCAACAGTGGCACAGGGGGACAGGGAATGGGGGTTGTGGTCAGTTCATCACATGTTGTCTCTACTGCTCCTTCCTCCTCAGGTGGAGGACTCTTCACACTCTTCCCCTGCTCCAGCATGGGGTCCCTCCCACAGGAGACAGTCCTCCACGAACTTCTCCAATGTGGGTCCTTCCCACAGGCTGCGTTCCTTCATGAACTTCTCCAGTGTGGATCCCCCACAATGTCACAAGTCCTGCCAGACAGCCTGCTCCAGCGTGGGCTCCTCTCTTTCCACAAGTCCTGCCAGGAGCCTGCTCCAGCGTGGGCTTCCCATGGGCTCACAGCCTCCTTTGGGCACGCACCTGCTCAGGCATGGGATCCTCCACGGGCTGCAGGTGGATATCTGCTCCACCGTGGACCTCCATGGGCTGTAGGGGGACAGCCTGCCTCACCATGGTCTTCCCCATGGGCTGCAGGGGAATCTCTGCTCCGGTGCCTGGAGCACCTCTTCCCCCTCCTTCTTCACTGACCTTGGTGTCTGCAGGGTTGGTTCTCTCACATATTCTTACTCCTCTTTCCAGCTACAGTTTCTATTGCGCAGGTTTTCCCCCCCACTTCTTAAATATGTTATCCCAGAGGTGTTATCACCACCATCACTGATGGGCTCAGCCTTGGCCAGCAGCAGATCTGACTTGGAGACAGCTGGCATTAGCTCTGTCAGAGATGGGGGAGGCTTCTGGCATCTTCTCACAGAAGCCACCCCTGTAGCCCCCCCACTACCAAAACCTTGGCACACAAACCCAATACATTCCACCCCTCGCCTCTGTGAATCACATATTTAAGAATTATCGTTAAAATCCACATTCATCACAAAAGCTTCACTCACATTAACAAAAAAGAATTCCCCACACCAAAATCAAAATAACATCATCACAACACTGAACAAAAGTGGACAATTTACACACAATCCACCCCTCATCCCTTCACCACAATTACAACATAAATTGCGCGCAATCATTCCGCTCTTCACTTTCTAGCTGTGTTCAGTCCCTGTTTTGCCCGTTACCTCTCCCAATTACTATCCTTATCTCAAATTCCTCATGCCACACATTGGGAGCCAAAAAGGACTGTGGTGGGTTGACCTTGGCTGGATGACAGCTGCCCACCAAGGCGCTCTATCACTCACCTCCTCAACAGGACACAGAAGGGAGAAAATAAAATGGAAAAAGTACTCATGGGTCAAGATAAAGGCAGCTTAATAAAACAAAAGCAAAGACCACACGCAGAAGCAAAGGAAAACAAAAGATTTATTTCTCTACTTCCCATCAGGAGGCAATGTCCAGCCACTTCCTGGGAAGTAGGGCTTCAGTGTACGTAGCGGTTGCTCTGGAAGACAAACGTCATAATAACAAATGCCCTCCCCCTCCCCCCATTTCCCTTAGCTTTTACTGCTGAGCAGATGTCATACAGTATGGAATATCCCTTTGGTCGGTTTGGGTCAGCTGTCCTGGCTATGTCCCCTCCCAAGATCTTGCCCAACCCCAGCCTACTGGTGAGGGGGGAATGTTGGAGAGACAGCCTTGATGCTGTGCAAGCACTGCTCAGCAGTAGCCAAAACACTAGTGTGTTATCAACACCTTTCTAGCCACCAGTACAGAGCACAGCACAATGAGGGCTATTGTGGGGAAAATTAACTCCATCTCAGCCAGATCCAATACAACTTTAAATGTGCTTTCCCCCCTGAAATATCTGGTTTACATGGCTGGGTTCAGTTCTTTCAATGTGAAGCAGAAAGCTTCACTAAGCTTTCTTAAAGCTCCTAGGAGAGCTGAGTTGGAAAATGCTGCTTGCTTACTTGTTTTGGCACATGTCTGCAGTTGAAACTTGGAACACGATAAATCCCTGAAGCTTGCCCTAGCAGCAAAAAAAGAAACCTGAAGAAGAAGGGGAAATTGAGGAGATAAAGTGACTGGTAGAGCAAGGGAGTTCTGAAGGCATGCATTGAATATTATCTGGTATATATATTTGCAAATGATTCTCATGAGTTCATGCATGTGGCAAATTCTGATGTACTGACTTTAAAGTTCCCCATGAATGCATTTTTTAATCTAAAGCAAAATCTCACACCAAAAAAGCTCTTTTATTTAGAGTGTGAGAAAGTTTCTTTTGTTCTAAAGTAAGACTCCTAGCCTTTCCCTATTCTCTTTACCTCAAAACCACAAGAAATATTAATTTCTAAAAGACAGTTGCTAAGACGCTTTCTGGCTATGTCTCAATAATGTGACAGTGTTCAGATGTTGCAATGATTCTGCATTGTATTTCAACAGCTGAATATGTTACTTACCATACATGAAAGGTAGAGTTGCTATTCAAGCCGTAATGTCGTCTTCTTCTGTTGACATAACTAAATATATCTTAGAGTATTTGTCTATTTTTCTAGCTTACCTCCAGACTATTTTTAATCCAAACACAATGAGGCAGACTTCAAGCAATGGGGGTGAGAGTGTTGTTTCAGGTCATGAGAGGCATATGTATCATCTCTTAGACCCACTGTCATTACAGAACATACTCCTTTGGCTCCTTGTGTTTGACGCTCTTTTTCAGTGTTAAAATATCTACCTTTTGGTAAGCTTACAATTCTGGAAGTTTTTTCCTTTCACCTGAATTTTTCTTCCGTCTTGACATTTATTCTTCAGCCATTTCATCCATTAGTATGTTGCCCCTTCTGTTTTCCTCAATTTCGATGTCTGTATACTTTGTGTACAGAAGTTTTTATTCTTTCCCTTCCATTTTATTTTAGTATGAGTGCTTCTCACTTCCCACCCACTCTCGATTTTAATTGGTTTTGTTCTCCATTTATCACCTACATTTCCACTACCCCAGTGCATTTTTGCCCCTTTATTACCACTCAGGAACAAAGTAAAACCCACTAGCTTTCCGACCAAATTAGTGAATACACTAAGTAATACAGCTGAGACAACTTATGCTACATTTCATTAGTTCCCTTGAAAATGGGAACTGACAAGCAAGGGTAAGGGAACTTCTGGATTGGGGCAAAGATCCAGGATAACACAGCCTGGTGCTCAGTAGTTTCCATATTAGTAGCTACAGACAGACATAGTTCAAAACATTTTCAAAGCCTGCTAAGTAATCGAGACTGAATTGTTCTGCAAGCTGGGATAATTTCACTTCTGGCAGGGCTGAAAAAACCAATATTTCTATCTTTTTCCTTCATAAAACAATCTGTTCCAGACATACCCCAGTTCATTCAACATCTTCCTAGGAGGGTATCTCTAGAAAGAAACACTGAAAGCTTTTCCCTGAATTTTCTGTTAAGCAGGTGGGCTGTAGGATGGTTTTTGTTTTGTAGATATACTTTGGATTGTTTGTGAAAGCTTTTTGTTACCATGCCATCTGATGAACAATTTCTTAATGTGCCATCATGAGTAGATCATTTGCTCTCACAGCAATGTTTCTTCTAATATGAATAGGCCTAGGAGAAATTCATCACCGCAGTGTATTATTCATGCTCATAAAAAAGTTTGCAAAGTATTTCAAAAGGTAAAATGGCGATATTGTCTGCTCAAGGGACGTTTTACATTTTTGTACCCATGTTTATCACTCTGTTTCCTGTTATATCTTTTCCCCTAAAGAAACTAGCATATGTGCCAATCTTCCAGACCTCAGATTAAAACAATTAAAATAAATTATTTCTGTCCCCTATATCACTACGTTCTGATGAAGATTCTTCAGGACTTGTTCTCCTTAATTTGGTGTAGCAGGAGGGCTTAAGTATGGTAAGCTTACCTGTTTAAAGCACAGAAATATTGGTGTATTACCAGTTGTTGCTAGAAACTGTGCTGCAGGTGATGATGTTTGATATGGAGTCAGGCAAACAACAACACACAAATACTGCATTTCTTCATTTCTTTCTCCTAGTGAAATATTTTTTTTTGGGGGGGGGGGCAGCCTTCTAAAATTTCACCTAGGGCAGGGAGGAATAGTTTACAGAATCACAGAATAGTTTAGGTTGGAAGGCATCTCTTGAAATCACCTAGTACAATGCTGTGCTCAAGCAGGGTCAGCTAGCTCAGGTTGTTCAGGACAGCATGCTTTTGGGTTTTGAATATCTCCATGGGTGGAGACTCCACAACCTCTCTAGGCAACCTGTTCCACCGTTTGACCAACATCAGAGTAAGAAAGTGTTTTCTTCTGTTCAGATAGAATTTAATGTGTTTTGTGTCCGTCGCCACTTGTCCTGTCACTGGATACCAATAAGAAGAGTCTGGCCTCCTCATGTGATTTCCCTCCCATCAGGTATTTATTCACATTGATAAGACCCCCTTGAGCCTCCTCCAGACTAATAAGTCACAGGTCTCTGCGTCTCCTTATATGAAAGATGCTCTAGTCCTTTAATCATCCTGGTGGCCCTGTGCTGGACTTGCTCCAGTAAGTTCCATCCTTGATTTTCCATAGATCTAGATCACACTGGTCTGCCGGCAAACTATTGCTCTATCCAAAACCATTACGTCAAGAACTTGATAACCGCCCAACTTTTTTTTTTCTTTTCTATCAAAAAATTATGCAGATATAGATTAATGATTTTAAAGCCTTCAGATCCAAATCTTACAACTACATATACAAGCTTATAAAGATTCTAACCGTTAATAACATTTCTTTCGATACTATTAGATAAACAGCAAAGTACTAAAAGAACTACATATCACTGCAGCACAGCACACTGAACAATTTTTGCAGTTCTTTGCTAGTGAATGTTTTATTTGGTATCCTTAATTCAACAGTGCTTTTACAATCAGCTTTGAATTAATTTTAGATCCTAAATTCTATACAGACCTCCTGTAAGCAACTTTCTGTGCTCAGATAGAGCATATGCAGTCTTCTGAAGGTACTTCTAAAACCAGACCCACTGTCCTTAAGAGACTGGAACCTGTAAATGCAACCTCAGGCACAACTGGAGAGCGCCTTACAGAGCATGTGATGTCCTGTGTGCCCTAACAGACCTCTGTGCCACAAGGCAGCTTAATATGCCATGAGGCACTCCCAGACAAACCATATGCGTGCTGCCTGTGGGCTGTCTACAGGCTATCAGTGCAGAAGGCAGGTTGATGTTTCAGGCAGAGTGCCATACTCACATCTACTCTTTCAGAGTGAAACCACTAGTGGGATTTTGCACAGGTACAGGGTCTGCCAGAATCACAACTCATAGCAAGTTTAGAATATAAATAACTACATTAGATGTGATACATTAGGGATCTTTTCAGATTCCATATGAGGAAAAGACCCTTAGTGCTCTCACATGTGAAGAAACCAAACACAGTCTTGTGAACTATCAAGATTTTATCATGAGTCTCATGGTGTCTGCAGATTTTCTTAAAAACCTCAGGTTCCTGAGACAGGTCTTTTATGAATGCTTCCCCCCTCGCCTTTTTTTTTATATATACATTATGTTTCTAATCCCCATAGTTACAGAAGAAAGCTTGGAAGTACATGACTCAAGGTCAGCCTCAAAGCTCAAAAGCAGAGACAAAAGAAAAAAGTGGTAAGCTGTTTGTTGTTATTTTTAAGTCTGCTATTGTGGCACTTGATCTGTGCCTTTTGAACAAGGATCCAATATACTTTCCAATTTGGAACCTGAACTAGGAAAAACGTTAATTAACATGAAGTACATGTAACTTTATAATATAGGACAGTGGTCTCTGAAATGGGGTGTGCACACCCCAGGGGGTTCACAATGATCTGTTGGGGTGTGGGAAGAAAATTTTTGAACTTTATTTTTTATATATATATATTTATCTAAAAAAAAAAAAGAAAGAAAGAAAGAAAGAAAGAAAGAAAGAAAGAAAGAGAAATTCAGCTTTACTAATACTTAATATATGGCTTGATGCTGGTGCCCTCACTCTGCATGTCAGAAAGTCCCATGTCACCTACATGGTCACCAAGGCGTCCTGGGAGAAGAGCGGGTGCTCCACAAAGCAGAGGCGGCAACAGTAGTGCCTTCAGTCATTCGCTCACTTTCAGCGTATTGCAACATATTGCAGTTTATGTGCCCTTGTTTAAGCGGATTTACAGATTATATTAGCTAGCTTTAACTAAACAAACCCTCACAAAATGGACAAGTTGTTTAAATTGAAAATAATGCTAATAACACAAGCACAAGCAAACAACAAGAAAATGGCAGAGGTGACATTTCTCCTACTCTTAGTACAAGCTTTTTGTCAGTCACATTATAAGGTAAAACCAATGACAATCTCATCAAATGTAGTCAGTGAAGTTTAAAGTCATGTGAAACTCAACCCAGTACTTCACTAAACTTAACAATAAATGTTTAGAAGTCTCTTTTGAGGTTTCTTACTTAAGAGCAAAAGATAAAAATCTGCCATGGTAGAAATGGCTGAAATACACAGAAACCAATATGGCAACAAACTAAAATGCATTCCTTTGTCAGCAAAAACCGTTGGAGGATGCATAGAAAACATTGCCAAAGATTTGAAGAAACATGTATTGGAACAAATTACATAGTGTAGGAGGTTTGCTATACAGTTGGCTGAAAGTGCATGTGTTTCTAACATGTTGCAGTTTATGGTATTGGCTAGATTCTGTTTCAATAATGAAATACATTAAGAACTACTGCTTTGTGAGCCACTAAAGGAAAGATGTACTGGAGAAGATATATTCTCAACGGTAAATTACTTCTTTAATAAAAACATTTTATGGAAAAACTGTGCAAGTGTAACCACTGATGGAGTGGCTGCTTTGACTGGAATAAAAAAGGCTTCCAGGGTAAGGTTACAGAGCTAGCACCACATATGCAATTGCATCGTTCATAGGCAAACTGTTGCAGCAAAGAAATAGAAGCCAGAAGTGCACAAAGTTCTACAGGTTGTCATTGATGTGGTTAATTTTATAAAGACATTTAAACAGTAGAATCTTTACAATACTTTGTAATGAAATGGGGAGTGACTGTGAAAGTCTTTTGTACCACAGAGGGGTTTTCTGGTTATCTCACGGCAAAGTGCTTAAAAGAGTTGTCAAAATTAAAGATGAGTTATGCATTTTTCTTTTACAAAAAGACAAGTGTTCCATATTTGCTGACCTTTTCTGTGTTGACAAGTGGCTGCCAGCAGTATGCTATGTAGTAGATATATTCAAAAAATACCTACTAGTAGATATTTTCAAATAAACAGACTTAATGTGTCCCTTCAAGTTAAAGGTGAAGTCTTAACAATGAGTGAGAAAGTAACTGTTTTTCAAAAGAAACTCATGCTATGGAGAGAGCATTTTGAAAAGTGAGTTTTGGAAACATTTTCATCGTTATGGGATTTTGTTGCTGAAAACAATGTGTCACCTATAACAATTCTCATATCTGTATACATAAAAAACCCTGGAAACAGAATTTTCTAACCTCTTAAAAATTTTTCAAAAAGAAAAGTTTCAGCGGGTTTTGAAGCCATTTGTTAAAAACATAAAAATGTAACACCTTCCAATTAGGTTGCAAGAACAACTGATTCACATTGAGGTAGATGGAAATTTACTAGCTGAATTTCAATAAAAACCTTTGCATAGTTGGTGGATGGGATTGAAAAATGAGTGTCATGATTTATCAAGCACGGAAAATGATGCACTTCTTCCATTTGGATCTATGTATCTTTGAGGTATCTTTTTCAAGTATGACAGCCATTAAAACCAAGTATCAAAACAATTAAATTTAGAAACAGACCTTCCAATTGCTGTATCCCAAGGTGTTAAACCAAGATTTAAAAAAAATATAATTAAGCATATCCAACCATATTGCTCTCACTAATAATAATATCAATGATAATATTTTTTCAGTGAGAGGAAAAAGGGGTTTTGTACTGTTAATAAAATTATTTTACAAATATTGTTAATCTTTATCTCATCCCTTTTTAAATCTCCATTTTTGTGTATGCTTTATAATGCACATGATCACTGCAATTGCACAGGTATATAATTTATAAATAACTATATATGTATATATACACACACTGGGCGGGCGTGCTTAAAAATTTTTTACTGATAGGGGTATATTTTAATTAGTTTTAATTTTTTTTATAGGGGTATATTATATTTATTATAAAGTTTGGAGACCACTGCTATAGTCCTATAGCAGTACACCTCACTGACATATTATTTTACTGTTGACTTAGACTTTACTGTATATAATGGTTGTTTTTCCAGTTATTTTCTTCCTGGCAGGTTCTTGGAAACTGAGCATTGCCAAATTCTTTATTCATAAGAATCAAAAAGGGAATTAGTACTTGTAATATCTAAATTAATCATGTGATGGGCTCTACATCTTATTCCTGACCTTGATCTTTCACCCTCCTTCCCTGCCAAAACAACCCCCAAAACCCCAAACCAAAAAACAACCACCCTTATCTCCCCCAGAAGTCCCTTGAAATCTCTTGAGGAGTACCTCAGAGATTTTCTGCTTATGTATTTTCAGGTCTCCACTAGCATAGAGGTAGAGATATCAATGCACTGTAGGAAAAATTATTCTCTCATTATTTACAGTCCAAGTCATAATTCAGATTTTTTTTTTAAATTTGAAACCTCCAGTAACAGATAACTTCACAGTGTATTTGTAATTTGTCCTAGTTTTGTCTGGGATAGAGTTAATTTTCTTCCTAGTAGCTGGTATAGTGCTATGTTTTGGGTTCAGTATGAGAAGAATGTTGATAAGACACTGATGCTTTCAGTTGTTGCTAAGCAGTGTTTAGACTAAGTCAAGGACTTTTCAGCTTCTCATGCCCAGCCAGCAAGAAGGCTGGAGGGGCACAAGAAGTTGGGATGGGACACAGCCAGGGCACCTGACCCAAACTGGCCAAAGGGGTATTCCATACTATGTGATGTCATGTCTAGCATATAAACTGGGGGGAGTTGGTCTGGAGGGGATCGCTGCTTGGGAACTAAGTGAGCATCAGTCTGCAAATGGTGAGCAATTGCATTGTGCATCACTCGTTTTGTATATTCCAATCCTTTTATTATTGTAATTTTATTATTGTTATTATTATCATTATTATTTTCTTCCTTTCTGTTCTATTAAACCGTTCTTATTTCAACCCACGAGTTCTACCTTTTTCCTTCCGATTCTTTTCCCCATCCCACTGTGGGGGGCGAGGAGTGAGCGGGTAGCTGCGTGGTGCTTGGTTGCTGGCTGGGGTTAAACCACAACATGTTTAATGTGCTTCTTCCAACTGAAAAGATATTTCAGTTTTTTTGAAATTCACCAACATCTCAAGAGAAGATCCTTCTAAAACAATGCATTAAACTGGAGAGCATACTGAATAAAGTGCAACAAACCAAAACAGAGAGGGAGGTTGTGAAATCTTTTTAAATAAGTAGAAACGATGATGGAATCATCTTGCTAAAAGAAGTGGTGGTGAATGATAAAATGTAATAAGAACCTGGGCTGTAAAATGAAAAATTTGTTAAGGGAATATTTTAAACTCAAAAACTGTGTAAACTATTTTGTAAATAAACCAGGAGCTATTAAGAAATTCTGTGTTTCACAGTACTATCAGCTTACACTTTTAAAAGACTTCTGCTCTCCCTCACACATTGATAAGTTATAATACATCAGGACACTTCAGGAAAAAAAGCAGACATTCAATTAACATCCAAGAGATGATAAAATTAGAGGGGGGGGGGAAGAGTGAGGCATCTAATCACTATGTTTTCTGTTCCTCAGGGTGCTCAATATATCAAGAAATAATTTATTTTCTCTCCTAGGTAAATTAGTATAAACTACCCATGATCCTCTACCTTTTCCTTTTTCCCTGTGGTACTATTCATGTAAGAATTTGAACTGATTCCACTTTTTCCACTGAACTGTAAAACTTAGTCTGTACAGCATGAGTAAATGCAGGAGAGAGCAGTCAGTGAAATAAGACAAGTTAATCAGTTTTTTCCATCTTACTTACAAGTATGTGGTTTTAAACAGACATGCAATAGTATTTTATCAAAAAGTTAGGAAAACCACTAGACAAATAAAAATGTTTGAAAAGAGTAATCTTTGTTTTGTAAGAAAAAAAGTCAATCTACTTTTCTATGTTTGTGTATTGGCTTTGTGTGGCAAGGTTTTGGTAACGGGGGGGTTACAGGGGTGGCTTCTGTAAGAAGCTGCTGGAAGCTTCCCCTGTGTCCGACAGAGCCAATACCAGCTGGCTCTGAGATGGACCCGCCGCCGGGCAAGGCTGAGCCAATCAGCGATAGTGGTAACGCCTCTGTGATAACATTTCTAAGAAGGAAAAAAAAGTTGGGACAGAGAGAAAACAGCAGCCGGAGAGAGGAGTGAGAACATGTAAGAGAAACAACCCTGCAGACACCAAGGTCAGTGAAGAAGGAGGGGGAGGAGGTGCTCCAGGCACCGGAGCAGAGACTCCCCAGCAACCCGTGGGGAAGACCATGGTGAGGCAGGTTGTCCCCCTGCAGCCCATGGAGGCCCACAGTGGAGCAGATATCCACCTGCAGCCCGTGGAGGACGCCATGCCGGAGCAGGTGGGTGCCCAAAGGAGGCTGTGACCCTGTGGGAAGCCCATGCTGGAGCAGGCTCCTGGCAGGACCTGCAGATCTGTGGAGAGAGGAGCCCACGGAGCAGGTTTTCTGGCAGGACTTGTGACCCTGTGGGGGACCCACATTGGAGCAGTGTGCTCCTGAAGGACTGCACGCCACGGAAAGGACCCATGCTGGAGCAGTTCATGAAGAACTGCAGCCTGTGGGAAGGACCCACGTTGGAGAAGTTCGTGGAGGACTGTCTCCTGTGGGAGGGACCCCAAGCTGGAGCAGGGGAAGAGTGTGATGAGTCCTGCCCCTGAGGAGGATGAAGCAGCAGAAATAACGTGTGATGAACTGACCGTAAACCCCATTCCCCATCCCCCTGCGCCGCTGGGGGGGTTAGGTAGAGAATCCAGGAGTGAAGTTGTGCCCGGGAAGAAGGGAGGGGTGGAGGGAAGGTGTTCTGAGATTTGGTTTTATTTCTCATTACCCTACTCTGGTTGATTTGTAATAAATTGAGTTAATTTTCCCCAAGCTGAGTCTGTTTTGCCCGTGACGGTAACTGGTGAGTGATCTCTCCTGTCCTTATCTCGACCCACAAGCTCTTTGTTATATTTTCTCTCCCCTGTCCAGCTGAGGAGGGGGAGTGATAGAATGGCTTTGGTGGGCACCTGGTGTGCAGCCAGGGTCAACCCACCACAGTTTGACAATCTGCTTTGTCAAGTTCAGGATGTACAGTATGTTAAAGGGTCAATAAAAACCTTGTTACATGTTTTGGAAACCAGTTTAGGTTGTAAACCCTGCTGGGCATTACCAAGAATAGGAAATACTGCAATGAGGGCAACAAGCTGGAGCAGAGCCCCAGACGGTAAATTTACAGTTGTCCAGCTGGGATTCAGTCTGACTCCTGTGAAGAAATAATACCACTCCTGAGAGAAAATCCGTAATAAGAAACTGAAAACCTTGCAGCTGGAAAGAACTAGTGACATATCTAATGGTCCAGGAGTTTTGTTACAGAACACAGAATTGTCTTTGGGAGAAGGCAATGGTTCCTCTTAATAAGTTTACATTTGGAGGAGGAGGAAATTGGAGAACAAAAATCCCCCACCTTAGAACACAAAAAACAAACTAGTAGATTCTGGCATTACTTCAAACTGCAGCTGGATCATCAGCTGAAGATATATATTGTAAATAATATATAGGCCTCCAAAAGAAATGGGAAGTTATACATGCAATGTGCATTATTCCTTGGAATGGTTTCATTTCTGTTGCAATCTCAAATTACGACTAGCATTATAAAGTAAAGATAGATGAATATCTACTGAAAAAAAGCATAAAGGAGAATGAGATGGCACTAATAAAAGGAAATGCAGTGGTGGTCACGAGAAAATGCAAACTACTTCAAATGGGAATACAACCATTTTAAAAACAGTACCTGAAATACATCCAAGCCACGAGAGCATAAACGTTCTCCTTTGATTCATGGTACAAGTGTCTGCTGGTAAATAGGAATGAACTAGCAGTATGGAAGTAAAAGATACCTTTACCTCTAGCCTGCTTGTCTGCATCATCCTGCCTGACAAAAATGTCCCTGAACATTAACTGTGGTCTTACCTGTTGTATAATTTGTTCTACTTGGTTTTGCAACGGGAGAATTGCTGTATTGGATCCTACCCATCAATACAGTGTTGGTGCTACTACCTATGATTTAGCAGGCAACCTCTGTTGCAACAGGAGGTTGCACTACAGAATTCAAAATATTTTGAACCAAATGCCTTTTTGGTATTTGGTACTTGAAATACTTGGTTTTTTCCTGCTTCCCTAACGCTCTGTGACCAAAATCACATCACTCACTCTGTGAGCAGCTGCACTAGTTCCTTTTTAGAATTTCCAGATCAGGACTAGCCTCTAGTTTCCAGACTTTCAACAGTTTGTACTGTTCATATTCCATTCTTTCTTTTATTCCACATTTCTCTCCCCTTTCTATGCATTTTCACTACCGTTGATTATAAGTACATCTTCTTCCCTAGCTTTATTTATTTCCAATATTTCCCCTACACTTCATCACACATCCCGCACCCAGTGTGGCTAGAGATATATTAATCTCATGAAAAGAAAACATTTCTTGAAAACACTGATTCAATATGACCAAAAAATTGAGTCAGATTTGAGTTGATTTATCTTCATGTTTGATTCCAATATTGTCCAAACAAAAAGTTTCAGATATTTACTTAAAAAAATAAATTTAGAAATGAAACCTTAAAGATACCCTCAAATTAAAAAAGGCAAGAGATTGTTTTTATATTCGGGGGGGGGGGGGGGGGGGGGGGCAGGAAGAGAGCAGTATTTCTGTCCAAAGATGGATTTATATCAGAACACATGGACAGATCCACACATTATTCAATAATCCCCTCATTTCAGCTTCAACTGAAAACATATCTTTTCTTCACTATGTATATTCCTTTACTGCTCTTGTTAAACTCTCTCTGCTGAAATCCTGGGTAATATGAAACTGAATTGCCCCCCCCGCCCCCCTGTGAGAAGAGGCTCATAGATCCTGGTCCTTTTTATGCCAGGTCTGATCTGTGAACGTGTGTTTGGAGTACTTTACAAAAGAAATTCCTTATTTGCTTTGGTTTCAGAAATGCCTGAGGCACCAAAGGATGTTTAGCTGCCTAGACTGCACCAAAAGCAACAAGAATTGGCCACCTATGTGTCTTGGATGATTTGTGTCTCACTCAGAACCCAGACTTGATAATAGGATTCAGTTAAGCCTCAGTGGTTTTCAGCAAGACGTTAGTGTTAGAAGCTTTTGTTACTTTTGAAAATAAAGTTAAAATCCTAGATCTTTAAAAGCACTTTTGAAAAAATCATTCTTCACCCTTTTAAATTGTATACAATATTTTCAAGTAACAATTGGAAGGTAATTGAAACATTCCTTTCCTCCCCTGCCTAGGGACCCATAGCAAACAAACCTGTCTCTCTTTTTTTTTTTTTTATTTTTATTTTCCTCAGGGAAATGGTGGTTGAGAAATTTGAGGCATTTAAAGCTAGTTTTCATTTTGTGGAAGACTGAGGTAAAACAAATTAGACAGTTATTTGAAAAAAGCTTCTTTGAACTGCCCTGCCAGGAATCTGGATTTTAAAATGGGAAAAAAAGAGCTCTTTCTGAAACAGAAGTGTGTATGAGTTCAGATAGCTAATGCAATTGTGCTCTTATTTCTCATGAATACACCCTGTGAAATGTTGAATGTGAAAGGTGTCGTTCAGGAGAAGCATGAAGTCTTCCCAATGCTGATGTGTGTTGAATGAAATAATAATAATAATAATAATAATAATAACAACAACAACAACAACAACAACAACAACAAAAATAAAGGTAAAGTATGATTTTAAAGAAATGTTGGCATTTCATATTGCAGGCCTGATATTTTAAGAATCAGTTATAGCAAACCGAGGAACGCAACCAGAACTCTCAACTATACTCAGAAGACAGCCTGATTCCATAAGCCCAATGAAGTCTTGAAAGCTTCTGGAAAAAACAAATTAATGAAAAAAACAACTCCCAAATCCCTCATGTTAGCAAGAAGAGTCTTCAAAGGTAATTCTAGGTCCAATGCCCTTTCCTGTGCAGAAAAGATCTATAATGGCAGGAAGAGCTACTCAGTCATCAGGAATGAAGATATCACTCCATTTACTGTGGAACTTTTCACCTGAAGTAGATAAACTTACTGAAAATGGAGGAGAACCAATGTGAATATGGAGATAGCTGTTTCTTGAGGCACTAGACAAGCTCTGGAGGCAATAGCTAAGAGTATTTGAGCAATGGAGAGAATTGGAGAGAATAAAATGAAAGGGAACTGTGACTTTCTATATGGCATTGAATTACTGTAATTGTTTTCTGAAGAACCTGTTCTTTCAATTGATATTTCATATGATGTAGGGCAAAATAAAACATTACATTAACATTGGATTTCAACAGTGTAGCATAGTTCACTTCAAGTTTTGTCAGTTTACACTAGGTGAGTGTAGTGGGTTGACCCTGGCTGGATGCCAGGTGCCCACCAAAGCCACTCTATCACTCCCCCTTCTCAGCTGGACAGGGGGGAGAAAATATAACAAAAGGCTCGTGGGTCAAGATAAGGACAGTTTAATAAAGTGAAAGCCAAGGTCGCGCGCGAAAGCAAAGAAAAACAAATGATATTATTCTCTACTCCCCATCAGCAGGCGATGTCTAGCCACTTCCTGGGAAGCAGGGCTTCAGTACGCGTAGTGGTTGCTCCGGAAGACAAAAATGCCCCCTTCCGTCTCCCTTTACTTAGCTTTTATATCTGAGCTGACGTCATATGGTATGGAATACCTGTTTGGTTAGTTTAGGTCAGCTGTCCTGGTTATGTCCCCTCCCGAGATCTTGCCCTGCCCCAGCCTGCCATTGAGGGGGGGGGCAAAAATGTTGGGGAGACAGCCTTGGTGCTGTGCCAGCACTGCTCAGCAGTAGCCAAAACACTGGTGTGTTATCAACACCTTTCTAGCTACTGATGCAGAGCACAGTGCTATGAGGGCTGCTATGGGGAGAATTAACTCCATCTCAGCCAGACCCAATACACTGAGGTATACATTGCTTCATATACACATTCATTTCTCCTAGACCCAATTAACAAATAGTTGGGTAATTAATAAAATAGTCTTCATTTAGTTAACAGAAGGGCTGTGTTTGTTCTGGTGTTTTACTTCTGGAGGAATCAAGATCTACACATACACATGTTTTCTGGTGTTTACCTAATGTTTAAAAACTTTCAGGGTGCACTTTCTTTTACCCCTTGAGAAGCAATGCACAGACAGGGAGCACTGTATTAATTACAACTTCACCTGGCATACACAGAAAGTTACTGTTTTTTCTTTGAAACTTACTTATGCAGTTGGGTGATTCCAAGTTAACCTTAGACCACAAATAGAGAGCTCACCTTAAGGCTCAGTAAATGATGTTTCATCAATAACAATTAAAAAAAAAAAAATCTTGCAAATTGATTTCCTCTATTTTTCCTTCGGGTGGATTTGGTATGAAGCTCACAGAAGTCAGATTCCCACAGTTTTCCAGTTAGCAGATGAGACAGGAAGAAGGAAGACATTGTTACTAATTCTCAGATAAAGCAATTGTTTACTTTTCAAATAGTTTCACTGAAATCACAGAAGCTATTCAAGAAATACAAAACCCTGTCATTTCACATCTTGACTAAACATTGATTGGCATTCTGTTTTTCTAAAGTTAGTTATTGTGTCTAGTTTCATTTCCCTTAATAGAGAAATATTTTGGATGTACCTACTCAGGTTAAGATCCAGAATTACTCATTGGTATTTGATATTTTTAGGTGCTAAACTCTAGATAAAAGCATGTATGTTGCTTATATAGCCTGCAAAACAATGGGAGAGCAAAAAGAAATGGACAAGCACCCTACCTATAATAGAACACGATTGGAGTAAAATTATATACAAGGTATTGTAAATATTAGTGGGTGTTATGTTAGTGGTACTTCAAAACCCATGCAGATTCATGAATAGGTCTTTCCCCCCCGTCCCCCTCAGTTATTCACCTGTGGATTAGTTACATTCTTCTCAAGAGCAATCATGACAATAATGCCTGAATAAAAGTCAAAATGCACATTGTATTTTTTGCCAAATATCATAGCAATTCAACAGAATTAATGCAGAAACAGAAAGTTGTACTAAAATAGGCTTATGTAGACGTAAAAAATTGAAAATTATAATCTGTGCAGTTTATGTTACAAAGAATATGCAGTCTTAGAAGGTATCCTTGAAAACTATTGTCATTTGAGCTAGCTCTGTGATCCAGATTCTTTGTCTGAATGGTGAAACTATGTTTACAGTAAAGAAACAGAAGCCCGAATGACCTGTTCTGCTTTTCCTTATTTTTAAGGAATTTAACAGGAAAAAATAACAATAAAATTAGACCAAATAAGTACTTGCTTAACTCACAACATACACATAAAAATAACTCAAGATGCAATATTTCTATTATATTTTTTTCAAATAGCTTCCTCAGTGTTCAAGAGTTTGCTCAGTACTTTGGAAAACAAAAACTGCACACAGATGCTGGACTCTAGCTACAATCAATGGCTTGATCAACACCAACTTATAAAGCAGTCAAGATTCCATTTCTTCAAAAATTAACATGACAGTTTAGACTCAAATATGTGACTATGTTGAAAATAAGTTTATAAAAGTGAGTGCATTCTGCATATAGAGGAATTTTTACAGGGGATATAAGATCTCTTAAGATATCAATGTCTTAGGTCAGTCTGAAAGTCAGCTCACCAGAATATGAAATACTATCTCAGCTCCAGGCTGAGACATTAGAAACTGAAGTTGAACACAGTTATCAAAGGAGAAAACAGAGAACTCGCAATACAAGTGACAGTAATCCAGAGGCTTAGATGTGTCCCCCAACCCGTTTTTTTAACTTCTTGAACTCTAAACAGACAATAATACAAGGAACACTAGTTATTTCATTTTTGTCTATTTCTCTCTGGGAGGAAGCTGACTTTTTTTTTTTTTTAATGAAGAATTTGAAAAAATAAAAGTCAGAATTTTCTAACATGGTATCCAGTTCTGGAAACCAAATTTGATGTATTTTAGATCAAATCTTGGCAGGTGCTGAACGCATTCTGCCATGTCCAGTTTTGTGAGCTTCACTCAAAAGCTCTTAACAACCAGGAAACTATTGGCTTGCCTGTTCCACTTAGTAATCCCTTCTTAAAGAGGTATACAATCTGAAGGAAACCTCAGATAATTTTGGTTTAGTTTTAAATTAAATAATGGGTTAATTTATGCCACCTAATTCTGAATATCTATGAGAGAAAAGACAGTATAAAACAAGCTGAGCAAGTGTCAAGTGACATTGTAGGTAAAACTGCTGTCTTATCTAGATAGCAATAATAATTTAATGCAATCCATTAAGCCCCAATATAATTTCATGTCTTAAACGGAACTCATAACCCATTGGAGCCCCACAACACATTCAGAAGAAACTAATCCACAAATAAAAAATGAAAGCTCACTTTGACAAAATAAAGGAGGAGAAGAGTATGGGAACTTAGTTCTGTACCATTACTCAGGTTCAGCTGTAGCTGAGCTGTACAATTAGCTGAGGAATAAAATACAGCTGAATACATGTCCAAGTGGTAGAATAAGGCCACATACACAATACTACTGACCATGCGACAAGAAAATATGAAGCTGAAGGGAAGAAGGGAAAAAACCTCAATGCAAACTTCAGGCAGCAGCAGGACAATACATATATTTAATGAAATGTCTGATAGTGCAATGTAGCACCTAAAACACAAAGATATTATTTACTCAATGTAAAATGAGCTGAGATATTTAAGTTTTGATGCTGGATTGGAGAGGGTAAAGAGAAAAGCTGGAACTAACATCTGTTTACACAGGTAGAAACAGCAGAGCTTTGAGCAAGATCTAGATAAATCCAGAAGATGGGAACATCAATTATTCAGTAATTTGAAACACAAGTCACATCAATCCTAGGTTGATATTTTATATATGTACACCTACACAAAAAGGAAGTGTATTTTTGGCTCATTCTTTTCATTTATATGAAATATTTTAGTATCTCCTGTGTGGTATATATTCTCAATAGTGTTTTCAGCAACACTGTTACAGGGGCAACGGTGGTTTATTTTTTTCCCCTCAAATATACAGCAAGGATAAGCTCATTAATTAAGAACATTTAGTATTCACTGCTGTCGTGGAAAACTACAGAATACTTCTCTAGAGTACATGGGAAAAACAGTACGCTTTTGAGGAATGGACTTCACTTGAGGCAAGATCTTTTTATATAGATATTTGTGGACAAATAGGGCTGAAACAGCTTTAATTGGGCCTATCCCTGCCTTACAATAACTCATGAATAAAAATGAACATTTTTTTAATCTCCATGGCAACTTTCCCTTATGACACTTTTCAAAGAGTTTTTGTAGTAAGAATTTGTTACTCAAAGATGTACAGAAATGAAATCCTCAACTTTCACACTCCAAAACCAGATCCAGTTCTCAATGTCAAGCTCTATTTGTTTGACAAATAACAAAACAAATATTTTTAATAATAAACAAACAAAATTTAAACTGTATTTTCTATGTCATAAAACGAACAACTAAAAGGTTCACCCCAGAAGTGAACATTAATTGGAGATAATGGCTAAACCTCTATACCTGGAGAGGCACTTGTACACTAGAGTACTTTCTTGAAGAAGAGTACCTGCTTCAAGCAGCCATCTAGTTTTTAACTCTTCTACTGACTGGGTTTCTAAGGTCTTAACCCTGATTCTGTGACAAGTACCTTTTGCCGATGATAATTCTCAACTCAAGAGCATAAAACATTCTGTTCTACTTGCAATAAAATTTTACAACTTCTCTTTTTTTTCAGATGTTTAAGAAGAATAATTAAATTTGAACAGTAGAGAAAGGATAGGCAAGGGACACAGGAAACAATATTTATACAGAATTCAGTTTTTCAGAACCTTAGTGTGTAAAGCAGCAGCATTTCTCTTTGGTCCCCTTTACAACCAGATTCCACAGGCCTCATGCTGTAAGTCACTGTTTCACTCGAGCTATCTATTCTTTTCATTAAATGCAAAAATAATTAGTCAGTTGCAAGAAGAAACATGAGAGTCCTAGACACAAGAAAATGCTTCGTTTCTGTTGCCCTGCAAAAGCTACTGGTAGCAAGAATGCAAAGATTATGGTAGTAATGGTGGGAACTGTGATGAAGATACTTAAGAGGATGAATTCACTGATTAGTCACAGATCTGAAGTAAACGAGAATATTTTTGTACATGTAGAGCTATGTATAACAACTTGTTCCACATGTCATTTGACGATCCAGCTATTTAATTGTTTGCTGATGCTTATAAAAATAGCACAAGGATGGGGGAAACTGATACGGCATCATAGGAATATATTCTCCCATGACAGAGTTGAAGAACATGCACACAAACATCTAACTCAACTAGGAAAAGGGAGAGAGAGGTGGCAAAAAAATCCTGTCTTTCAAAACTCTCCAAATCAAATCCTTCAATGCTTGAATATGCTGATGTTTGCATACTGCAAAACAAAGAGTCATGCAAAACAAATGCTGTATAGTAACTACTTGGAAATGCTACAATAGAAGAGTCATCACCTCTTTTCAACAGAGAGATTTTGAAGATGTAACTGTTGTTTGGTTCTGCCAAAAGGTAAAGAGATCCTAAAGGAACAGCAACAATTTCAGGGATTTTTCAGACAAAATCTACTCCAGCCCCAAAGCAGTTCCACCTGTAACATGCCAGGCATTATTTTTACTCATGCGTCAATGTCTTCACACATTGTTCAGGTGGACAGTCCAAATTTCAACTGTTGTTGCTTTAAAAGATCAAAGTTCTAAATATTAGTGTTCATATAGGCTGTCACATGCCTTAAGTTTCTCTCTGGAGATCCTGGCATTTGAACCTTTGTATGACAGTACGGATTTAGGGGGTTTCCTTCCATTTAAATTGATACTCTGGCCATGAGTAATATCACCACTGACAGTGCACCCTAAGTGATATGATATTCTTTGGTTGGTGGAATGGTTAGTGGAAGGAGTATACAATTAGCCTTATTGTTATGCTCTTAAAGATGACAATGATTGATCTATATCTAAAATTATTGGCTTGATGTACTGAGGTATACAGCATCTGTAACTCCCTCTGAACTTCAACAGATGTGGCAGTTCAACACCTCTGAAAGTAAGACTTTTATAATATTTTTTTCCATTGTTTCTAATGCCTCCTGAGAAGCTTGAAAGAGAAATCTGTTTGAGCTCTGGAATGTTTTCTTTCATAACCCACATGTTCAGCTTTGTTATTGTTGGTAGCCTCATGAGCCTTTCTATGCTGATAATGATTCATATAGTGATCTGGGGGAAAATGAAGTATTTTTAATAGAGGATTACACTGAGGTTATAGATAGATATAAGAAAAAAATAATTCAAATGGGAGTCTAGGAAACTTGACAATGCCTCTTTAATTTACCCAGCTTTTAGAGATAAGCCAATTGCTGGATGTATTTATGGTAAAGGCAAAGGATAAGAGATTTAAGCTGAATTCCTTATTCTCTGAAGACTTTTTGCTTGACCTTGAGTAATTCACCTCAGTTCTCTGTGCCTCTGGTCTATTAGCAGTTCTGTCCATTTTGGCTGTAAAATACTGAAAAGTAGTCTGTACTGTATATTAAAAAAAAGCACCCACCTTTTAACTGTGCACTTGATCACTGTTGTAACACAAATGCTATAAACTCTTATTCAGATAGTGCATAAGGTAGAAATTGAGAATAGCATTCACCTGAGAAACCAGTTTATTTACTGTCATTTTAATAGTGACAGCACATCATCATGGCCTCTTTCTATCCTAGCACAGCTGTTACACTTACTAGGCAAGCAAGCTGTAATCAGCCACTTAAAGTTGTCGGTACATCACAGTTGTGCTCAATTTATCTGTTTAAGTTCATTTCTGACTGTGCTGGCCTCTTTTTCTCTCCCCTAAAACATTTGAGATGAGGGCTACAGAAACATCAAATTGCCAATATTACACGTAATGAATTCAATGATGAGATCAATGTTTTCTATTTCAGTTTTCTTTTAAAAGGGAAAACTCAGGATGCTGAGAGCTCACTGATTACAGTTCGCTGTTCAGCTGGAACATAATTGGCATATGTATGTGTCCCACTTGAAAATATTTTGCATTTGCTTTGCTTTCACACTAGCTAGAAACTTATATAGTCACACATTCTCTTTCCCATCATAGACCAGTTGTGAATGGTAACAATATTTGGGCAGTATTGATGGCTAAACTAGTATCATTGCACTGTTAACTCTTTATAGATGGGAACCTGGAGTTATGGTTAGCAGGCAAAAGGAAACCTCAGTGTTAAGTGACCAGTTCATGGGCTAGCAGGTTCTTCCCTTAGCAATACTAATTGTTCCAATCATACAGGAAATTAAAAATAAATAAATAAATAAATAAATAAAAACCCAACCAGAAGTTCACTTATTACACAAAGGTCAATACCTCCCAGGATCTTTGTGCAGTGAAATAACTACTGCTATCACTCCTTCCATGACAGATTTGGACAGTGCATAGTCCTGAGCATAAGGTCTACAAAACATAATTAAACATCTGCTACTTCTCAGCAAAAGGAGTTTCACCCCATCCCTGGCTCAACGGTTAAGTTTCTAAATAAGTATTCCAGCAATATCAGAAAGGTTTTATTTACATCTACTAGGATTGTAGAGGGGTTTTTTGTTGTTTGGTTTTGATGTGTTTTTTTTTCCAATTAGCTCAAGCCCTGATTCTGCACAGGGACACAATACTAACTATTTCAGTGTTCCTGTTCTGGAGGATTTTCTCCCCTGTAAATCATAGCAAAGACTAGTAAATCTTAATAAACATAGTAACACTAGCCAGCACACCTAACCAAGAATTCACATGAAAAAAACTTATATTGAAAAGTTTCATGTATACAACCTATAAACTGATTTTACTATGAAAGCAAACGACATATCTGCTGAAATACACTCATTTACCTCTGGGATATTGAGCCCTCTCCATTATCTCTGATACATAAAAAAAAAAAAAAAATCACACACACACACACAAAATTCCCCACAGTTTGTGGGAAGCAGAATACTTTTCGGGAAGGATAAACCAGGAGAGCCATTTCTGAATCTGGTAGAGCATTATCATTTTATTACTATATTTATTTTCCCAGTCTACTTATCAAGTCATGCTTTTTGTTTCCTAGTATTCTTTCAGCATTTTTTTTTTTTAACCTACTTCAGTTGCTTTGGAAGCTGGTAGTAAATAAGAAAAAGAGTGAATGAGAAAATACTGTCCTTAAAAGTGATTGTTCAATGCTATTTATCAATTTATCTTGGTGGTGGTTTGGGGGATTTTTTTTGTTAAGTTTCAAAAGTGTTGTCTTATTGGGTAAGTCCAAGGGTTCATATTGCCCTGTCCCATCTCCAGAGTTGTTGACTGCTGGTAATCAGGGAAAGCGCAACACATTACACCAAGTACATGGTCATCTTGAGTATTCTTCCAGCCTCCAATGATTTGAGTCTTAGATTTTTGCTTGATATATGTTCTGAACACACTTAAGGCTTCAACTTTGGAAGCAAATAAAAGTGATAACCATTACGGTTCTTTTAAATAGATAAATATCAAGTTTATTAAGTCTCCATTTTTGGTGCCTGTGACATGCTTTCTGAATATTGAGAATGAGCTCACATATTCAAATAGAACACGAGTATCACATTTCTCCTCCTCTAGAATAAATCCACAAGAAGCCCTTTCAAAGCCCATGTTTCTTTTGTTAAAATATTGTTGTTATTATTATTATCATACCAAGTTGAATGTTTTAAAGTTAAAATATTTCTAAATAATGTTGGTGTGGAGGCTTCTCAAATTCTGTAGGTGCATATTCACTCTACTTTTCAATGGGTTCTGATGTTGCTAGCCACAGCAGCTTTCCTTCAGAAAATTTCTTTCTTTTCACAGCATGCATACTATCATATGGATGCGATGGCATGCTATGCAATCCAAAAGCTTGTCAAATTCCATACCCATTTTGTTTCCTTTAATTCCAATAACTATGGATATTACATTGTATATAGAAAAGTTAATCCCTCACAGCACTGAAGTGAGCACTGATACGTGCTGGGGACCACCCAGCTGGAAGGCAGCTTGGCAGAAAAGGATCTGGGGTCCTGGTGGACACCAGGTAGAACACGAGCCAAAAATGTGCCCTTGTGCCCTTGCCGCAGAGGCCAACAGCATCCTGGGCTGCATCAGGAGGAGTGATGCCAGCAGGTCAAGGGAAGTGATCCTTCCCCTCTACTCGGCACTGGCAAGGCTACACCTGAAGTGCTGGGTCCAGTTTTGGGCTCTTCAGTGCAAGAGATAGACATACTGCAGACAGTAAAACAAACAGAAGATAATGAAGGGACTGGAGCATGTCTCCTATGAGGAAAGGCTGAGAGAGCTGGGGTTGTCTAGCCTAGAGAAAAGAAGTCTTGGGGGGATCTCATCTCTATATATAAATACCTGAAGGGAAGGTACAAAGAGAACAGAGCCAGGCTCTTTTCAGTGGTGCCCAGTGACAGGTCAAGAGGCAATGGGCACAAACTGAAACACAGGAGGTTTTGTCTGAACACCAGAAAACGCTTTTTCACTGGGAGAGTGAATGAGCACTGGCACAGGTTGCCCAGAGAGGTTGTGGACTCTCTGTCATTGGAGATATTCAAAAGCCATCTGGACATGGTCCTGGGCAACCAGCTTTAGGTGGCCCTACCTGAACAGGGCAGGTTGGATGAGGTGCCCTCCAGAGGTCCCTGCCAACCTCAACCAGTCTGTGATTCTGTGAAAGGATCTCAGCCACACTTTGATTCTCCAGCCCTTCAGCAAAGCTCTTGTGCCTCCACATCATCACAACCAGCCCTAGTGAGCAAAGATAATAACCTGACACCTCAACATTGTGACAAAAAAGCGGCAAGTCTATTTTCACAGATGAACCCATACAATTCCAGTTGTTGATTCAGTGACATTGTGGAGGCCTATGTCTTCACTTCAAGCCAGTAGCTGGAGATATTAAGCCTGTTGTAACATTGTGTAATATTCCTGGGACTGAGCACTGCATGCTAGATCTGCTCCCTGTTGGGCTCAAAGCAAGCTGAATCTTAACAGTTGTGAAACAAGCCAAAGCAAGTCAGTAGAGAAATTTCATCTTAGTGATACCGACTAAGTTTGACTAGATGTCTCTTAAACATCTGGATGCTGTTAGTGTTCCAGGAAGTTGAAGCTGCTAAGATGAATACTTCCCAATGAAACCTTTTCTGAAGGGGAAAAAACCCCACACAAACCCAAAACCAATATTGGCCCAAGCAAGATTGGGAAAGAAAAAACAAAAAAATCCCCCAAAGCAGTCCAAAAAATGATATGGAATATTGTGAGACAAAAATTGATACCATTGCGTTGAGGGCAGCCAGTTTCAGCTTTCCAACAACAGCAAAACCAAAATGGTGTCTGTAGGATAAATTCATTCTGTTATCCTTTTTGCTCAGAACAGTTCATTTCTGCATCATTATCTTCAATCTAAATAGGTGATCCATCACCCTCAGCATAGCTTCTCCTATGTTATGCAACAACTTGCCGGGTCCAAGCATTTTCACATTATTTGCCATAGCTGAATATTTCCATAGATTAAAAATTCACACATTTTGCTCCTTCATTTGTGTGTTTGAATTCTATTTAAAAACATGTTTATTTTTTCCTGAGGACAGTAATAACAAAGAGAAAAATGGCAGAAAGGAAATATATGATTATTTAACTTCTGCTTATGACTGAAATTAGTGAACATACTGGACAGAAAAAAGCAGCCAGTGAGAAAGAAAACATATCCATGTACATGGAGTTTTGAGGGTAATGTACTAAAAAATGGAAAATAGAAAAAAAAAAAAAATCAGTGGAAAAAACTGCAAACCTCATCTTTTTTTTGTTTATTTGCTAGGTCTTAATGCAGTAAATATCTTTAATGCATTTAAAGAGAAACAAAAGAGAATAGAAAGATAATCCCCAGAAAAGCTGGACAAGTGAATGATGCACAGTCCAACAAACGATCTAAATTTGAGCAGTGTTATTCTAATACATGCCCTGGAGATCACTTTCAATCTATAGGAAGAGTTTTTAGCAGGCTGAAAAAGTGAAGATCTTCCTGTGAATTTGACACTGTTGCATAATTCTCTTTTTTATTCTATTTCTTGAAAAAGCAGAAAGTAAGATATTCCAGTGAGAAACTAATAATTCCAGACTGGTTAAGATGAGGGAACAAATTGAAATAGAATAAACTGCAATAATATCAAACTAACATAATGTCACTGAAGAAAAAAGGTAGGAAATTGTTTTTTCTCATTTCTATATAAGGCAGCTGGGGGCTATATATCTTTAGGCATGGCATTTATAATCATTTTCAACAAATAGATCAGGCCTTTTTTTTTTTTTCTGGTCAGTGTCACATTCCTGTCCTACTTGTACACTAGAAAATGTGTGGGAAGAGAGCAGAGAAGATATGCTACTATAGTACTGACACACAGCAGCTCCATTTGAGCAACTGCTTCAGGATATGCCTCAAGCAACTTTCATATGTTAAATACTCATATGAGGGGAAAAGTAATTTTTTTCAGCCTGAAAGGTTTAATGGATTCTCAGCTATGGTTGCTCCAAAGACTGAGTCAGCAAAGCAGACATCAGGTACAGGTTTTCAGGAGCAGACTAATTGTTTCTTAGACCTAGGAAAAGTCAGAAAAGCCAGGATGTCCTGGTTTACAGTATACAGACAGCCACACAACAAAAAAAGAAAACAAGTGTGTTATTCCAGATAAACAAAATGCATGAGAATGCAGTGAAAAAGGAAGTGAACTTGATTTGTTTCCTGGATGGAGATAATATCTCATAAGAAAATTCTGAAGAGGAAAAGAGAGTAAATTTAGAATTTACATAAACTAAAATATATGTTAAATTAGATTCAAGAACAGCTTGTGAAATTTGATACCAAGTATGACAAATGTAACCAGAGATCCCCTGAAGAAATGAAAACAAATAATTTTCCTACAGGAAAAAGAAAGTTGTCCTCAAGGATAAAGCCACATAAGAGTGCTAATGGGTTATCAAATTAATACAATCCAATCCTCTTAATTGGGATATCACAGTAGATAGCTTATTGTCTCTATTGCCCTACTTTAGAAAAGTAATTTTTAAATCAAAGCTGTCCCCCCTGCCAAAAAAAAAAAAAAAAAAAAAGGTGTTTACTTAAAGCTTATTTTTAGACTTCTACATCCTGTTCCTGAGAATGGATGTGTCTTATTATTTCAGCTCAGGGTGACATATGTAGACTCCTTTTTCCTTTAGAGATGCAGCTAATTATATTAATACATTGAAGAACATTTACGTTATGCTGTCCACAATGAAAAAAAACTAAGTTACCATTTTCTTCAATTAAACTGGTTACTCCTACCTCAAACTTCATTTTATAGTACATAAAAATAATTTGGAGTCACTCAATAAAGCACCTATGTTGATTTAGTCAGTCAAATAAACCAAGTATATTCCAAGTTAAAAACAAACCAAAATGTTTTTGAGTATTTGTCTTCTCAAAGAGCTACATAAATGTGCAAATTCCACTATGCACGTAAATTCTTTTAGCCCTCATTAAAATGCATCTCCTTTCAAGAATGAACAGCCATTTGACAGCAAATGGTTATAAGGAGACTTACCATATTTGTTATGTTGGTAACAAAATGCACATACAATGAAATAAAATTATTTTATGATTTAGTCTTCTGAGTGAGCATATTCAGTGTGAAACAGGCATCACATATATGCTTTCCATGCCCTGTTCAGACTAACCTGCTGCTAGTAAAAGTGCTGAACCTTCTGTTCTGACAGAGTCTTCTGGGCATACAAAACATTACAGCAAAGACTGAAAAGCCATGACAATATATATTCAAAAAGGATTTGAGTAAGCAGATTGTAAATAAAAGATAACCTTAGTACTGTGGAAAAGAACCCAGAGTAATAACGAATACCACTACTTTCAACATGACTTCTAAACTTATCTGAAGGACAAGGCTTTCAGAAGCAGTCTACCCCACCAAATCCCACGGGAAAAGCAGTGGCTAAACAGAAACTCAAAATAAATATTGATCTATACTGAACATCGGTACCACTTTCTGCAACAAAGTTGTCTTTACATGTTCCTCTTTCCCTTCTATGCATCAATTTATGAAATCCTTGAGTTTGCAAGATCTGACTTGATCATTTCTTTGAGCATTACAGCTGTAGGGTATACAGGAATATGTAGTTATGAATGACAATTATCAGAGAACATACTACCCAGAAAGGAGAAGTCATCAAAAAAAAAAAAAAAAAAAAAAAAAAGGAAATCAGCATAGGTGGCACACCATATACATGCATGAACATGATTTTTTTTTTTTTTTCCAGTGTAGCTGGTGTATCTTAACATGGTCCTGAACTACAGAAGATGGCTTTAATAAAACCCCAACTAAAGACAGCCAAGAGCATCTTGGGCTGCATTAGCAAAACTGTAGCCAGTAAATCTATAAAAGCAATCCTTCCCCGGTCTTGAGCACTTGTGAGGCCACATCTAAGTATTGCGACCAGTTTGGGGCTCTCCGGTAAGATGACAGGCACAGAAAGAGACTGGAGCAAGTCCAGTGGAGGGCCACCAAGATGGCTGGGCCTGGAGAACATTATACATAAGGAGTGGTTGAAGAATCTGGGTTAGTTGAGCATTATGAAGAGAAGGCTCAGGGAAGATGATCTTGTCATCTCTGTCTTCTCTACACTGTCCCATAAGGTAGCTGAACTCTTCTCAGAGGTACACAGGAGCACAATGAGAGGTAATGAACCAGGCTACAATCAGGGTAAGTCTAAGTGGCTATTTAGTAAGTGTTTTTCACAATGAAGGAGATCAATTGCTGGAATAGGTACACAGAGATCTTGGGGAACTACTACCTCTAGAGATATTCACAACTGGACTAGATGAGGCCTCAGCACTGATCCTTTGCTCAGGTAATTTCTGGTGATTCTTATGTAACAGATTATTTCCCTTTGATCCAACATTCATGAAAATAAAGTCTGCAATGGGATCTGCATTTAAATTTCTCCCCCCTAGAGCAACGTAATGAAAGCTTTACTCTTGAGGCAGAAAAATTCTTCAGTCCCCAAATGTTTTCACAACCGTCTTTTTATTGTTTCAAATGACAAAGATAAAATATGCCCATAGAAAAATGTGAGATTTAACTAGATTCTCCCTATTAACACAGACTTATACAGTCCTTTCATTTTTAAGGTGTCTTGAGTTTTATTAGGTTTTGATGTGATTTAGAAATCCAGATTACCTAAGAAATTGGGTGCCAGTGTAGGGGATAATTAGTAAATATTTGATTCCTGTTGCAGTTCCATATGCAGTAAATGAATTTAGCAATAATTGTTCCTAGTTAAAATCTACTCTATTGGGATGAAGAAATATTTTTAAGCCACCTGTCTTTTGGGTATCCTACAAATTAAATCCAGTAGATACAAAACTTGCATATGTATGACTGCACATCCAAGGGTGTATATCAGAAAGAAAGAAAACATGAGCATGTATAGGTAATGCAGGTGTTTTAGAAGATAGCCACTTCAGTATTTTGTTAATTAAAAATCTGTATGCAAGCTATCTTATAACAACAAACAAATAGGTACTTTACTTGTAGATGCAAATTTAGAAGTGTAACTATTCAAATTATTACAGAAATGGGCCATTTCTTCTCTCTAAACTAAAATAGAGGATCACACCCTTAGCGAATACCCTTTCAAGGTTAATTAACATTCATTGGCACTATAATGCTCCATGAGGAGAAAGATCTTTATGTTTCCAAACTTACTAAAAAAGCACTTGCTAGCTCCCATACTTTCTCTATCCATTCTTCCTTTTCATGCAAATACTAGGGGCCTGGATGCACCTCTGAGGCAGATGCAGTAGGCAGCACCACCATGAGGCTCTCCTCTCCTCAGGTGGTGGGGAACAGACATCATACCAGCCACAACTAACAGGAAAACTATGGTCTTGTGCTGGGTGTGGCTTAATCTACTTCAAAAGAGCTAGCTGATAAAATTATAGTTAATTTGCTAATAAAACAAATCAACTTTCAGCAAATTTTTCTTCCTCCTGCTGTTGTTTCCTCCAGGAGGAATGACACCAGCTGTGACTGCTCAGCAGGCAGCTCCTCTGTACCTACACATCTCTTCCTGAGCTCCCACTCCAAGTGCTGGTTGCCACAGCCATGGCAACATGGCCCTAGAAGTTACAAGATCCAGATATTCTACCTTGTCAGTAAATCTGCCCTTACAGTTTTGTTCAGATGGCTTACTATTTGTAAGGGAAACTATAAACTTTATAATCTCAATAACAAACTTTAAAACCTCTCACATGGGCCGAATCAAGCTTCTATAGGATATAGGATTTCCAGTTATGACAATCCAATTACTTTGATTTAGAGTTTACTAACACAAATATTTCTCCTACAGCAGGTTTTATCTGTTGCACGATTGTTATGCAATCACAGAAGTTTCTTTAGCATGATGACACTCCTTACAGTAATTCATTTCTGATCTATATAGATTTCAAAATTCTACTAGTATTTCAAAAAGAATAGAAAAGGATCTCACTTATTTCATTGTATATCACACATATTCTGTTTACAATATGGTTTCCATAGATGTGCCACTCCCTGATCATTAATGTAGCGTGTTTGATACTTTTAAGTGTGAGATAGCTCTATACTTATGCCACATGTAGGAAAATAATCAAATACATATCCAGCAAATTATGTTATACAAGAATCAGTGTTATATCATATAATTAAAGACTGTGTGAGGTAAATGCTGCATGAACAACTGAAACTTTCATTTTTTAAACTCTCTAGTATTTGGACCAAGGCAAATGGGAAACCTCCTATTACCACATCTTTTGATTTGGAAAAAAAAACCACCCCAAGAATGAAGCCAATATTGTATAGCAGCTCTACTGTGATATGAATGTCCCTTCTGTGGCAATCCAATTCTCTGAGATTTTCTCAGTATTCAGAAGAAAAATTATATTGCACAAGTGTTGTCACAAGTCATTAAAAAAAATTAAGTTTCTTTACATAGAAGTGACTTTTTTCCTAAAGTAAATTACAGTAAAATCTAAGCTAAATTATAGCAAAAATACAGTTTAAACTTAAAAAAAAAAGTTTTTGAGACTAAATCAATTTAAACACAAGTCAGCTCACAAAAATGTTTTAGTTGAACATTATACCCTACTTATTAGATTTTTTTGTCATCCTATATATTTTCTTCAGACAGAAAAACATTCCTATTGCAAGTTGAAGAATTATATTGATTAGTTAAGCATGTGTAAATCCTTATCACTTTGAATGATGCATTGCACCTTCCTTGCATCCAAAGAGTTGTAGACAAGACTATATGTAAGGTTCCACTTCTGAATTTTCTTATCACCAACAGCACGCCCGTTTCTTTTCACATTTCATTGTAGCCTGCAAGTCCAGTAAATATAGTATTATTACTGTTAGCAATAGGATTCAGGGACTGCATTAACTCTGCAAGGTCTCAGACTTAGGACTTGTCAGGCTTCACTTGGCTTGGCTTGCTTGTGGCTTTTGTTTTAACTTGTTTAGCTGTGATTGCAATTGTTTAATGACCAGGTGAATATTACCTAATTAGTTTTAGTTTTATCTTAGCTTTGAGCAATTGTGTTGTATAAAACCTCCTGTTATAGTAATTTTTATACTTATCTGTAATTAACAGATAGTAACAATAAGTAGCCTTCCTGTGTAGAGTGAACTATGACCCTAGAATAAAAATGCAGAACAGAGAAGTGCAGTGTTAAATAATTCTAAAGGCCCTGAAAGTACCAGCACATGATGAAACCAGAAACCCTCAGTTGGATAGGTTCTTCATTGGTCAATTATTGGTCATTAAAGGAAAACCACCTTGGGAACTGGGCAAAACCAATTTTAGTGATATTAAAGAACACACATCCAACATACGTAAAATATAGCATGTATGGAAAATTTTGTGTATTTGTGGACCTGCAGACCAACAAAGAAGAAGTGAAGCGTACAGTTCTGGAAAAACAAAAAATAGCTCCCAGCAGACCCTAGAATGAGTAGTAAGTAATTTTCATCCTCAACATCATAACCTTCCTGGTGAAGGACTCAGGATGCTAATGATTTATTATAATCCTCCCCTACTTATTTTGAGGGAAACTAGCAACAATGATCTTAAGATACAAAAAGAACATAGGCTAGGTAAGTACGTGGAAAACATCAGTTCATTCCCAAGAACGCTAAAGGTATTAAAAGTGTGTCATTGTAATTGGCCTAATAATAGCCATTTGACGAGTTTGCAAAGACTTTTAATTAGACTGTATAGACACATTTGATGCATATTTATGGATGTGTTTTTTTTTTTCCACAGAAATTTCACAGGATCTTTGGTTTGCTACCCCACTCTTGAAGGTTGGTCTAAAAAGCCATAGCTTAATCAGGAATTACTGCAAACATTCTGCCACAGACTGTTGATTTCTTCTGTATACATTTCACTATATCCTGAAATTCAGATCCACGGATATTGCTGATTTAGTCCTCCACAATGGAAATACTTAAACTCATTAATCATTTGTATCCAGTTGTTTGATTATGGCTAGATATATATCATGTGGTG
Source organism: Harpia harpyja (assembly GCF_026419915.1). Lineage (NCBI taxonomy): Eukaryota > Metazoa > Chordata > Aves > Accipitriformes > Accipitridae > Harpia > Harpia harpyja. Next base: position 33,741,349 of record NC_068947.1, read on the forward strand.
CTTTTTTTTAAACTGAAAAAGCCCATAAAGCAGGCAATAAATATGCAAAAGGGCCTTTTCCAAAGAACGATAACTGAGGAAAAATAAACCAAAAAATGTTAATGAGAATGTCATACAAGAACCACCAAAGCAAATTCCAGTCTTTCATTTCACACTATCAACTATTCAAAGCAGTAACAAAAAAATATGTCATCTCTCCCTTCCAATTTTCCACTATGAAGCAAAATGTCAGTAGGTTTTGCATAACAATTGAAGAAAATACATTTAGGCATACAAAAAGTCTATAAAAAAATTACAACAAAAAAATGTTGAGTCAAGTGTCACTAACTCATGAAAGTAAACATTTACTCTGACTACTCACTGTAAGTGTATTGTAGTGAAAATGTTACTAAACAGGGAGGGGAATAAGGTATCTATTTACATACAGTTATAATCAAGCCATTTGCATCCAATGAACAACATTCTGTTAAGGATTTTTAAACTTAAGAGTATTCTTAAAACCAGAAACTGAGAATGCTAACCTGAAAATTTACATTCAGATGGAAATAATGGATTTCTAAAGCTGTAAGTTACCTTTATACCTAATACACTGCAGATACCTTAATGAGATAACAGCTCAACTGCAATCATGACACAACAATTTATTTAAACACTTCTCCACAGTTCTAGAATTTTAGAATAAAGGTAAAATTCTCAACTAAGTATAAAGTTCTAAGGTCTGAGATTATGTCCAGGTCATCTTTCAAAAAGCCCAACAGAAACAGAAGAAAAAACCATTAATTTCAATAACAAATAACTTCACAGTACATTTATTAAGACAAAGGGAACTCCAAGGAGTTGTTTATACATTATAAATTATCTAATATAATTGGTTTTATAATTTTATAGAGATAAAATTTTAAAAATTGAACTAATTTTAAACATTAACTGTTTGTGTAACACCTATCCTGAAAGAGCTCATTGCCTTACTTTTTTTTCTTTTATTATTATTCTTTGTGAGAGCTCCAGATTTAAGAAAGTGGTGAAGACAAAAGGGTGCATGCATCCTGTTATTACCTTCCAGACTTACATGCTGTTTATAATTTACAATCCTGATAGCAGTGTGATGGATCCCTGACAGATTTCTTGGACAAAATGGGCAAGTCCTTATACCTGTGCATGCCAGGCAATACATTTTCACATTCATGGCCTTCCTCTGTGGATCAGCTCTGTCTCCTGCTTTGAAGAAGCCTATTTCTCTTAACATTTATCAGTAAGATAGGAGCATATGGTGTCAGTCCAACAGGTGCTGAGCATTTCTCTGATATTTGAATCAATTTATCATTAGTTAGAAAAAAAGAAACCTGCAAGAGATACAATCTGAAGTTAACACAGTGATAGCAAAGGTTGTGAAAGAGAATATGTATAAAACAAGTATGGATGAAAACAAAGCCAGTTTGTTGCTGCTTTCTTCTGGACGGAATTTATTAAGACTGGATTTATTTACCTTGTTGTTTTTTTTTTTTTTTTTAAATGATAAAATCTTTCACCTTTCCCCTACTTGAAAAAGTCCACAGAAGGCCCAAAACAAAGAGAGGGTAAAAATCTCCTTGAACATTGCTGACAGTTTCCTATAAAGGCTGTAATATATCAATATAGAAATAGGATAAGCATAGCCTACAAACAAATGGTTTGAGAGCGCTACCTCAGTAATGTGGGTTCCAACACATTTTAGAAACCAAAGCGAAAGAGGCCAGAGACTGCTGAAGCAGAATTTGTGCTTGTTGAAAACAGAGCGCCAAGCAAGTATCTGAATAATACACTGCCATGCTAGATGTGAATTTGAACACTCAAGAAGGAGCAAGGTACAGAAAGTTTATAAGGTCATTCCTACATGATTGCTGTAAACTACAAGAGGCTGAATACCACTGATGCAAGACAAAAAGGTTACAAACAGCTGGCCCAAGGCTAAAAATGAAAAAGTAATAGCTCAAAGGCTAACCTGGTGCAGGACAGAAGGTTACTACTGTAAATCAAAAGCAGGTCTCTCTAGAAAAGGGAAGGGAAGTGCTAATGAAAAAAATGTGAAGCCTGAGCACTAAATATGAAATACAGACTGATTCAGATTTTTGTGGTAACCTGATTTACTGGTGGAATAATGTATCATTTTGCTGAACGCACTTCTGTTTAAAACTGAAGTAAATGACTCCAGAATCAAGCCCCCAGGGCAAAAAGATAACACATCTTCAAAGAGCTTGTGGGTTACAAGATATGCAAGTCTTGTCTCAATGGAGACAAGTAAAAATAAGCATTTTTCCCTAAGGAGGAGTTTCATATTTTTTCCAGTAACCACAAATATCAGTAACAGTAAGTTGAACAGTACCAGAGAAATGATGACTTTATTAATTCTTTACAATGCATTAGCCTGATTAAAATGATGACTTCGGCATGAATTCTCCATTCTAGCAGGCTGCTTTTGAAGCAGAGGTCAGAGTTGGGCAAGAGATACATACCTTATGAAGTTGTCTTAATTGGAAGCATCAGCAAGCATTGTCATGGGGGGGGAACACACACAAAAAAAATAAAAAATGAAAAGGCCTATCAAGGCTGTTCTTGTTTTAGCCCTACTGTTGTGGGTTCATCATTGTATGGCTACTGGAACTCACTGACTGCTTTATAAATAAATTATTTCCTCTTGGAAAACACAACTTTACATTTTGCAGAATTTAAGAACAAAAGAGACCACAAGTCTGGATGCTGTAGTCCCTAAAATTACCCCAATTACTCCTATATAAAGAGTGTAACAGTTAAGGCTATGCTAAAGAATTTATTAGGTACTTACTCAGAGAAATTAATAGGTGAAAAAGAGCATTGTAATCTAAGCAATTCAGGTATCTTGCTCTCCCCTTGCTGACAAATAGTTCCTTGAGTTACAGTCTCTCTAACCAATGACCAAAGAAATAAAATCATATATTGTGGTCACCTAAATTTTTAAAATAAAAATTTGAAGAAAGAAAATAGATGATGAATTTCCTACTACACATAGACAATAATTTGTAACATATAACAGAGTTAAAGAGGTATTTTACAAGCATGCCCTGAGCAAAATTATAATCCTTTCTCCTCTTAGGATCTACAACAAAATATATAGGAAAAATGCACTGATGAAAAAGACTACGTGACTAATTTTATTATATGTATTATTTTTGTGCACTTAAACTAAGCTCTCTTCCAAGTAATTGGATGTGTTATAATATTCATAGCAGTGTTAGATTCTCATGTAAGTGGGAGTCTGAATGTATACAGATGTTTAGGCATGTGGCGGGTTGACCCTGGCTGCACACCAGGTGCCCACCAAAGCCATTCTATCACTCCCCCTCCTCAGCTGGACAGGGGAGAGAAAATATAACAAAGGGCTTGTGGGTCGAGATAAGGACAGGAGAGATCACTCACCAATTACCATCATGGGCAAAACAGACTCAGCTTGGGGAAAATTAACTCAATTTATTACAAATCAACCAGAGTAGGGTAATGAGAAATAAAACCAAATCTCAGAACACCTTCCCTCCACCCCTCCCTTCTTCCCCAGGCACAACTTCACTCCTGGATTCTCTACCTAACCCCCCCAGCGGCGCAGGGGGATGGGGAATGGGGTTTACGGTCAGTTCATCACATGTTATTTTCTGCTGCTTCATCCTCCTCAGGGGCAGGACTCATCACACTCTTCCCCTGCTCCAGCTTGGGGTCCCTCCCACAGGAGACAGTCCTCCACGAACTTCTCCAACGTGGGTCCTTCCCACGGGCTGCAGTTCTTCATGAACTGCTCCAGCATGGGTCCTTTCCGTGGCGTGCAGTCCTTCAGGAGCACACTGCTCCAATGTGGGTCCCCCACAGGGTCACAAGTCCTGCCAGAAAACCTGCTCCGTGGGCTCTTCTCTCCACAGATCTGCAGGTCCTGCCAGGAGCCTGCTCCAGCATGGGCTTCCCACAGGGTCACAGCCTCCTTTGGGCACCCACCTGCTCCGGCATGGCGTCCTCCACGGGCTGCAGGTGGATATCTGCTCCACTGTGGGCCTCCATGGGCTGCAGGGGGACAACCTGCCTCACCATGGTCTTCCCCACGGGTTGCTGGGGAGTCTCTGCTCCGGTGCCTGGAGCACCTCCTCCCCCTCCTTCTTCACTGACCTTGGTGTCTGCAGGGTTGTTTCTCTTACATGTTCTCACTCCTCTCTCCGGCTGCTGTTTTCTCTCTGTCCCAACTTTTTTTTCCTTCTTAGAAATGTTATCACAGAGGCGTTACCACTATCGCTGATTGGCTCAGCCTTGCCCGGCGGCGGGTCCATCTGTCGGACACAGGGGAAGCTTCCAGCAGCTTCGCACTGAAGCCACCCCTGTACCCTTCCCCCGCTACCAAAACCTTGCCACAAAAACCCAATACAAGGCTCAAAGTACCTTTATCAGTAACTCTGGAATTTATTATTTCCTAGAGGCTTTGATATATCTCATATCATGACAGATTGTCAAAGTTCCCTGCATCAGCTGAACTGTAGAAACTGCATATGGTGTCTTAGACTGAGGCAAGCACAAGGTATTACATCTTAGTTTAATCCTCTTTCATCAAAAGCTGTACCTGCATTTCATGCAGAAATATCCATAAGATCATCAACAGTTATTCATTAAATATAATAGGCCATTGTGGAAAAAATATACAAGAGAACAGTTTGTGTCAACTGTATTAGGCTACCACATACTGAAGATCTTTAGGTTGGTAAAAACAAAACCATGTCATTGTTGAGGAGTCTATGCCACATCACAGGCTGTCAAAACCAGAATAATGATGCTGTAACCTTATGCTCACAGCAGGGACATGGTACAGGTCTATAGCTGTTGGCTGCTCCAACCACCATATCTTCATTTTTTTTTTTTTTCAGTTCTGCCTCCTTTGACTTCTAGTGGATAGTCCAACCAACATAACATTTTTCATGATGTCAACTCCTTCCACATCCTTGCGGACATCAGTGAGCAGTGCGGGCAGGGGCTGTGGCAATGAAGCCTTTGGCACCAGAGTGCCCAGTGGAGCTGGTGGGGCAGCATAGTGCCCTCGCTCCCTGACCAGACCCCATACTGCCACCCCTAGTGAGGCAAACCAGGCTGGACTAGGGTTAGTAACCAGGGCCGGTCACAAGTCATCTTTGGCACATGCTGCTGCAGGTCCTGGGCAGGGCCCTTGCCTACTCTGGAAGTCAAGCCAGCAAGGGAATATTGAGATCAGGAAAACTGGATACAGGCATGACTGCAACGTAGCTCAGGCTCTTGCCTGTGGTCCATAAATGTAGTTCCCAAGACAATGCATAGAGACCCCAGACAAGGCTTCTCACAACTCTCACAATTTAGCCGTTTTTCACAAAAGTCTGATTTAAGGTTACACAGCATCATAGGAGAGCTGACCTTGAACACAGGCAGCCTATTCCATAGGAGTAGGGAGAAGAAGATACAGAGCCAGGTATTGAACTCAAGACCTTGGTACAAACTATCACCACTAGACTGCCTTCAACTTGTTAGGTAGGCAGTTGGCATGGAGTGTTTCCTGACTGCTGGTACATCAGCGTCACAGCTTGGAATGCTTTTAGCTTAAACATCCCTGATTCTCATGCAAATGTACATTGCTGTAGGTGATGTCCTCCACCTCTACATAATCTCTACATCAGTTGTTACAGTGGAAGGTTTGGAAAGGAATCCAAAAGTAATTTCTGCCTGCCAGGGAAAAATAATGCTCCATCTGTCAAGATTTCTTCTACCATTCTTTATAGATGGTTCACATGGACAACTGGGATTTCCTTCCTTATTTTAAATATGTAACTGAATATTGGGATTGCAGAAAAATGGACTGCAAAACCAGACCATTTTCAGTCTTGGAACAGAATTACAACTACCAGAGACATATATAGTATGATATGAAAACTAAATAAATCGTTAAAGAAAATTTCATGTGTCAGCTGTGAGCTAGTAACTGACCTTGTAAATTCTGAGACAATTTCAAAACACATAAAACAGCTCAGGATAAGTCATCACTGACAAAACATGAACAAAACTTCCCAATTCCCAGAATCCAATGTAGTTGTGTATATTCATGCTAGAACTTGACCATTATCTGAACTACACTATTATTCACGTAAATTTCCCCAGGACACATACTTCTGCTATGTGGAAAGTTGTAAACGTATTAGACACTTAATACTATGAAGCTTCTCCTCTTTATTCTTCCACCTAACATCTGTGTAATCATAGGTTCTCAGCTCACAAAGGTATCCTAGCAGTTAGCAATTGGAAAGTACTGAAGCATCCTAGATAGGCTATTAGTATTGTTGTACAACACAGGTTGTGGCGTCAAGTTGCAGAATGGGCCAGATTCACAAGCCCCCTCCAGTTGCTTTCCACTGCTCTGATAATGGAAAACAGCCGTAAACCCACTTTAGCTGAACATTTAAGCTGGGTCTATGGTTATTTTGCACTGTCTGAGAAGCACAAAGCAGCTGGAGCCTACTAACAAATCTGGCTTTCTATTTATGTATTCTGGTAGTGAGGGATTAATTTTCAGACCATATGCAATTGCTTACTGGTGAGAAAGGTTTTTATACTTTCCACATAGATATTATGCAATATAACATTTTAAGAGGGTATATTAGTACAAGCTGCGAGTGATTCAAATCAGACACACGCAGTGTTATAAAGTCAAACACTTTCCTTTTCTAATTTAAAATTGTTTTCTCGTAGAATAAATAATATTTTACCCTTGAAGGGTTTTCTTTCTCTCATTTGTGGAAAGACCAGATGGGTCTCACAGGTCATTCACAGTTATGAGAGAAACAACAACAACAAAAAAATCCCTTTTCAGAGGTGAGATCTTGTATTCTTTACTGGAAAACAAATTATTTGCTTGGATGAAAACCTTTTATATTCCAGTGTAATTGCTAATATCTGTGGGGTGTCCTGGAAAATGAGATGCTTTCTATCAAAAAGAGTTGTAACTTATCCCTGTGCATAAAATCTAAATAAATAAATTGGAGCAGACCTTAAAGTATCATGCAGGGAGGAGATACAAGGAATACAGCTGTGAAATCAGTGGAAAATCTCGAGTGGTAACAAGCGGACAAGATAAAATTATTTCACAGTGGGACTGGGGTGATCTGTCTATATGGGTTTTTTTGTTATTGTTGTTAAAAGAAAGATGAAGAGAGAGGTTTTCTCTGGTCATTACATTTTATAAAGAATCTTAAACTACTTCCTGCTCTTGCAGTAAAAATAGCTGCTATTGGAAGAGTCAATCAAGGATGGATTATTTTTCTCAGGGCTATAAAGATTATTTTTCTTGATTAGTTTTCTAAAATTAAAAATTTGCTAAGTTATTTTACATACATCAGAAGACAGTACGAGCAAAAGAATTACAGTCTCGTCAAGAATATCCTAAATGAAACATTTCATGAAGGGCCGAATACCTTCCCCCTGAAGTCTGAAGAAGCCATTTATGGTCATAGTGAAAACGTGATTAGAGAAGTGCATTTATAAATAGGACTGATTTACATATTCTTTCAGGAATGTTAACAAAGCTCAGCAAGACTTTTGTCTGTGAGACCTAGCTTACACTTTCTTTTAGCAGAATATGTAAAGCATGTGATCAACCAAGCTACTGTAATTTATGATTATTACAGAAAAATAGGTCCCATTTAACGGGCCTCTGCTGTCGCTGACTTCAGTGCTTTCACCTATGCAAAACTTATTTTCTTCACAGAATGAAGGTGCATAGGAACATTCCCACTAGCATAACACATGGGAACAGCTACTGGTGTTACAAGACTGATTTCATCAGCTTTGGCACAGGCCTGTGTAACATGGATTTCTGCAGATCAGAGAGCTCAGGGCAAGAGAAACCTAATGTTCAGGATCAGACCACACAAGCTGTGCATCTACTTTGGAATTACATGAATGGTGCCACTGAAGTATCTACTTTGGCCTATCTGCTATAAATGAAACCTACCAGCTCACACGTGTCTGCATTCCAGATAAGTGCATTAATTAGATGAATCCTACACATGGTGGGATTCTCAGAGGCATGTCATAAGAAAATGTAAAAGAGAAGCGTAAGAGAGAAAATTACTTTCTCAAAAAATGATCAGTGAATACAAGGAGACATGAGGAAAGAGACAGACAGGCTGAGCTTCAAAACTAGCACCTATAGCAAAAATAGTGAAAAGTTTAATGTGACAAATGTCGGACAGATGAGCAAGAAGAGAGAAATTATCTTTTGAATGTAGAAAAGAAAAATAAATCTCACAAGAATTTTGACCCAACTTTTGACAAAGTTGAGAAGGCAGGAAAGGAGATGATTTAGCTTCAAGTATGTATATAGAGAAACGCACATGATTCTTCAGGGATTCAAAAGTTCACGGTGACCTGCAGGGATTTTGTCTTTTCTTTCCACTTGCTTTCACATAGTTCTAAGTAATTAGTAAAAGTTAAGCTCAGGCTAGTGACGCCAAGCATGAATTACTATCTCCTGCATTTCAGCAAACTTATTTAAATTCACTACTATTCTTACCAGGGCCACAAAACTTCCACTTTTGGTCTGGGAAGACAAACTTATATCTGGTAATACTGTAGTCAGAAACTTCACATCTGCTTACAAATTGCTCTTCGCATTCAATGCCACTGTACACATTTCAAAATAGTCTAGATGTTCACACAACTGCTACTTAATTTTTCAAATTCTTTTTTTTTTTTTTTAACTGAAGTGAGTCATCTTTCCTAAAAGATCTACATAAGTATCTTTTATTCTTTCAAGTCTATAAAATAAGTCCTAATTTGGATATAACAATTACGTTGACTTTCACTAGCAGATTTCACGAGTTAGGTATTCAAAATATTCAACACGACTGGGTAAGGCAACATGCCATGATTTATCCAGTGAAGGTCTGATAGTCAAGAGACAAGCATGTATTTGTTCCTTTACAACATATTGAAGAGATGATTTTTAATGTTTAGAAACATAAATTACCCTGCATGCTGAACTTGAGAGATTACAGGATAGGGTAAAGATGACTTTATTAATTTCCTCCAACACGCATTTTGTCCCTTCAATTATCTCATATTCAAAATGCCACTGCTATAAATATACTTTGGTTGCTGCAGTAATACTTGTATAAAACTTTTCACTTACATTTCACTTCAAAATTTTCTGAAAGAAACTAGCTGTCTATGGATTAGATCCAAAGCCCATTGATGTTGGAAAGTCTTCTGTGGGTTTTGCCTCAGGACTTAAGTGCATGGAAAAGCTCATGACAGTATCTGTCAAGAGTAATTTGAAAGAAAGATTAATATTTGTAGTCTAGAAACAACAACTGAGAACCAGTAGTTTGACCTCCTTCTATTAAACCTCACTCAGACATCTCTGCATCAAACCTGTAGCCTTGTGGTTAAAATTATAGCACACCTTTTGGAAGCTATCCAACCATCTTGTAAAGTTTGCACAACATGAAGAGTGCAAGACCTCACTTGATAAATGACTCCAATCATTAATTGCCCTTGCTGTTAATTGCTTAAAAAAAAAAAAAAAGGTACAAATTGCACCTTATTTTCCATTTCAATTTGTCTAGCTTCAGTACTGGAAATTAATCTAGCAGAAAAAAGTGTTTAGTAAAGAGCCCTCTACTGTCAAAAACATTCTTCCTGTGTAGGTACTTGTAGAACATGACCAAGTTACCTTTTAGCTTTCTCTACAATAAGTTAAATGGATTGCAGTGGAAAGAGGATGTCCTTGTTACAGGAGGCAGAATGAAAGCATTTTGCACAAATAATTTGTACCAGAACAGCTAGAAGGCTTATCAGCTTATCCTTACCTCTCAAGACAGCACACGAGCTCCTCTGAACCAACCCAGGATGAGATGCAGTCACACAAAGGGAATACTAACAGCAGTTGTGGTAATTTTTTTTTCAAGTTAAGTGGCTATGTACTACAAGGAGTAAAACCGCAGAAACTAAAGGTCTTACACTTTGAATACATTCGAGATGGAAAATATCAACAAATATCCATGTATGCATATATATGTGTATATGTGTACATACATACACATGCATATGTATCTCCATATATATAAAAATTAGTTTTCATTACTAAGATCAAAAGTAGAGTGGGTAGAAAAATCCTGTGTGTCAACATTTCAACACTAAAGTGATTTTTAAACATGAAGGAAAGCAAAAGTCAGTTTCAATATAATATCTTGTGTCACAAATACATTCCTTGGTTCTATAATAGTATTAATGCACATTGAAGTAGCAATTGTAATACAATGTGTCATAGTATTTACCATTTTATATGCAATTTTTTTTTTAAAAGAAGCTAGACATTTTTAGAAACAACATCATGTAGAACATTTTTATGACATTAAAACTATATTTAAAGTAACACATACATTGCATGACAAAGAACAAAAATATTTGGGGGCTAAGAACATGATTATAGTTAGATTTGATTCCTGAGCGAAAAGTCCAGTGAGTTTTTCTGAGAGACAAATATTTACTCTTATTTTACCAGTCCAACATTACTTCTGATACATATATATTCCAAGAATAAGCAAAATTGAATAACCTAGCTATAAGCATTATCTTTATTTTGGTGCTATGAAAAAAAAAAAAAAGATGTTAATTGCCTTTTTAACATGAACAATAACAGCAAATATGGTGATATATTTTAATGCAATTCTTATGTTTTATATTATGTTAATATAAACATACCATAATAAACACTTAAACAAATCCTTATCATCCAAGACTCTTTGTGCATCTAACATTCATTTCTATTAATATCACTAGCCACAAAAAAATAATTTAAAAAAAAATTGTATTTTGAAAGAAAACAAACCATTTAATCATAAAAGAGCTAAAAGGGTGTTATTGGTGTAATTCACCTAATTGATTTATGAAGGTATTACAGAGTATTTATTATTTAGCTAAAGAATGTAAGAGAAACTAAAGTTAAATTTTAGCACATGAATGCTCTTTTCAATCTGTTTTATAAACTTTGATAAATGAGTAGTTAGATTTACCACTATAACATGTCTGGTTTTGGGGGGTTTTTGTTTGTTTGTTTGGGGGTGGGGTGTGTTCATTTTTATTTTATGTCAAGTAAACATGAAGGAATTTTAAACAAGTTTGCTAAAGTATTCCTGGTTAGGCTTTTTCCTTTCTGACAAATAGAAAAACTCTAGAATGAAGAGTAAATTACTCATTTGAATGAGCACTGAGCACTAGGAATCCATCTCAAATCAGTTATCCATGGTGCTTTAAAAATGGACTCTAACCAATGTGTAGGTTTGGTATACCAGCAAAGTAGATACATGTTTCTTATGTAAAGCTTGCTGGATTTTTCCTGATTCGTTGTATGGGACATTGTCTCCAGGATACAGACAGAAGGATATCTATATATTGATTAATGTTAGAAAAAACATTTGAAGCAAGAGGAACCTTTAACCAACCTCCAGCTCTTTATTTAATTCTTTGTACACAGATTTTAAACAACTTGAACAAACCAGATAGGAAAATGTTTATCATATCCTAATGTTATTTGATTGTGAATTTAACTGCTAAAGTTAATTGAAATGGCATTTCCATGTAAGTGATATATTACTGTTGAATCTACTTATAATGCAAGCATCAACAAATTAACTGTGAATTGTTTTAAATAAATATTTTTAAGATAATTTAAAAATAATCTAATCGCTCACTACTTCACTATTTTCACATTTATTTCATAGACTGAAAGCAACTAACAGTTCAGTGTTATGCTTCGCTAGGCCATTACAAGTCCTGAATACTTGAGCTGTTTTAAACACAAGTAATTGTAAATACAAATATTATTTCAAAATGAATATTCTGTGAAAGTGCTTTTAGACACAGTAGCAGTAGGGACTTGCAGTTCATTAACCCACAAGCAAGGAAGACACTACAAATTTAAAGCCACTGCTGAAATTCTTCTCCAAGATGAATAGATGCGGTATAGAACTTTTTTTTTTTTTTTTTGAAAGGAAAATGGCTTGTTTGAGAAAAGCAAAAACTCACTATAATATTTGGGGCATGGACAATTGTTTTTATTACTTAGGATTCTGCCCTCCCATCACCTCTTCTTACAAATGAGAGTTCTGGGCACCTCCATTACAGAAACAGATAATTATCTAGGTTTTACAGCCTGAATATAATACTAGTATATAAGAAGGTCACTGCCATCTTAGCTCCCAGTTTGCTCAGGGTGAAATACAACTTTGGGCAAAATTCCTGAAGAAAGCCAAAGCATCAGCTAACATCTATCTAAAACTACTAATGTGGACATAATTATGCATTTAAATAATATCAACTTTGTGCAGATATGAAAGGCACACTTCTTTTATAACTGTTCAAGAGATGCACAACTTATACTGCTATGATCATCTTCCCTGTAACATGGTTTGTTTTCAGTATCACAAGGCATGTCCAAAGGTAATATAGGCAAATTTTAAGTTTCTGGTCTTCATTTGTACTGATTCTGTACATCTTTCAGGAGTAAACATTACAAATTTGGCTAACTGCCTGAATGAAAGAAATCCATATCATAGAAGAACGGGTAGTTTGACTGTCAGCTGTTTGGAAAACAGTCTTTCTTCTTCCTGTTTTTTGTGTTACCTCATATACTTTAGTCTAACAACTTCATCAACAACTCACTCCCTCTTTCCAGAGGTGTAAACTTGGGAGAAACAATACCCCTGTAGTAAGTTACATTTCTGCATAGAGTTTACTGTATTACACCCCCAAATTCTCCTGCTTTTGGATACTGATTCTTAGACTATGTGTTCATATAAGAACTCACAGATGGTCAACAAAAACTTCTTTACTACACCAAGTTGAAAAGATAAGTTTGCATTCGGTTTGATACTAATGGATATGTGTCTGTGAAGCATCATCAGCCAAAACTTCCATGTACCACCAAAATACTATTGCGCATTATGGGGGATGTATTCTCTCCAAAAAGCACACCCATAGGTTCAAAAGAATTATTTAGAGAAAAATACCCATTGACTCTAATTGCCTTTTAAGATGTGGTTTGTATCTGTGCCAGAGACACTGTCATTATGAGGTTAGCACACAGCGTAAAAAGGCTGTCAGAGAGGAAAGCATTAAAATCCTGAACTTTTTTCTAGAGCAGCATTTTGAACTCTCAACAGATGTCACTAATGTACCTGATTTACGGTAACATGCGCTTTTACTTTTTGTCATTCATATTGACTTTCCATTTGACACTCTCTAATGGATAATCAAGGTCAACTAAAGCATAATCAATTAGTCTGCATTAATTGGTGGCCAGAACTACATTTTTCTTGTGATTTCCAACATATCCACGTACTGTACATCTTTCAGCTTTCCCTGGGGCCCTCCTCAAGCATGTTGCTTTCAGAGTAATTACAATGAGTTAGAATGTCTTTGTTCAATGGTATTCCAGCAAATTATTCTCCAGGAGCATCAAACAGAAGGTAAATTTTGCCTTAAAATATTCCATGCTTCTATCAAAAATATCATTTTCTCTTTTAGTGGCATATTGACAGTAATACTATAAAAGATATCTTGACAATCAGAGTGGCAGGTAGGAAGACAGGCACAAAACTCCCCTCTCAAAAAATGCTACTAAAGAGGGGAGAGAAGAGGAAAAAAAAAGAAGAAAAAAAAAAAAAAAAGAGGAGGAAATATTTCTGCTGCAGCCTCAGAGGGTTCCCCTTCACCTGGGGAGGGTAGAATATCTCTCTAACTGAATCAGGGCATGGATAACAAAAAACATTGCTCCTTCCTGCCTTACAAAGGTGTGCAGAAAGGAAAAACATTTACGTTTAAAAGATATAAGTTGGTCTGGAGTCAGAGTAAACCTCTGTTGGATAAACCTGTTTATAATTTACATCTTTTGCTCTTGCATGCCATGTTTCCTCTCTTCCCTTCCCTACCTACCCTGATTAACCTACTCCTAACTATCTTATCCCTAGTTATCCCAAGCATTCCTATTAACTTTGGAAGCATTGTTAATTTCTCTGAGCCTTATGAGAATCACAACTAAACTTCATTTGATCCTGAGAAAACATAAATTCCTAATCTGAAGTCTTTACAGAGTCAAGAAAGCTTTCTAGTCCTTATTCTGAGTCTTCTGAAAATACAAGAGAAAACCATCTACATGTCTAACTTGCCACTGTCTTTTGTTTTTCCTGGACAGACAGATATTGTGCTGCTGTCATGTTCTATGTATTCTGGTTCTCCTTTCATAACAGCAATGGATATAACCAGAAACTTGGTTCTATCATGAGGAGGTAGCCTTGTCCTCCAGTATGTTGAATGCTGCCCTCATTTTGGGGTTATTCACAGACTTGCTGACTAGACATTTTATGTCATTGTCCAGATCATTAATGAAAATGCTAAATAGGGTTGACCCCATTTAGCAGTCATTAGGATGTGTCCAAGAGAAACCCCTAGAAACCAACTGCCATCTGGAATTTGTCCCATTGATTATAACTCCTTGAGCCCAATGGTCCACCCAAGTTTCCAGCCACCTATTCATTCACTTAAATAGTCCATATCTCAGCAATTTGGCTATAAGGATGCAATGAGAAAGCATGTCAAGAGCTATACTGAAGTCAAAGTAAACAATGTGCACTTCTCCCCTTGCCCACGCAACAGATCATCTCATCACAGAAAGCAATTGGTGCAGTCAGCTACAATTTGCCTTTGTTGGTAAATTTGTGCTGAATATCACCTTGTCCTTTGTATGCCTGGATGTGGCTCTTGTAGGATGCTTTTTTGAAGATGAATGTGAGGTTTACCTACTTTCAGCAGTAAGGAACCTCTCCTTTGCCATCACCTTTCAAAAATGACAGAGCGCACCCTTGCAATGTCATCAGCCAGCTTCTCAGCACCCTTGAAGGCATCCCATTGGGCTGCAGGCTTGGCTCAGAGACTTGGAAGACATGGGTGTTACATTACTAGAAGAATCCATGGCAGTGACATTCGTGTCTCAGCGTTTTCAGCATCGTCACTATGTCTACTGCCCCATTGACCAGTAAGACTACAGGTTCCTTAGTCTTTTCGCTGTCAGTTTCCAGGAATGTCATCATTTTAATGGTGTTCCCTTTTAACTCAGTAAAGTGGTATTGACTTGTGTAGACAGCAGTAACAACTCGGGAATGACCAGCAGTCACTGTACTAGAAATCTCACTCTACAAGTGCAGAAATAGCATGCTAACTTGAGACCTCTCAGAGAAAAGCATGCAACTAATGGCCTCTGAAATCTTGTCACTCAAAGGTAGTCTAAGACTGTAGTTTAAGGGCTTCATACAAGTAGTACAATTATTTAGGTTGCTGCCATGGAGACATGTACTGCTGAGAGACTGATGACAGATGTCATGAAGCTAACGAAAATTTTCCATGAAAAGGAATTTATTTGATCATTTTGATGACATGGGTTGAGCATTTTGATTTTTGCCACCCAAGGCAGCTATGTGAAGTTTCATGGATATTCATGCCAGATCTCCTTCCAACCATATACTCCAAATTGCTTCTGACACTGTGTGTGAGTAGGTTGGAGACCCCAATGCAGTGACATCTGTTGGCAATTATCTCCGCAGGTTAATCCCTTTCCTTCCATTCCCACCAACAATATATTCCATGCTTATGCTATCTGTATTGAAACATGTTCACATATGAAAGCATCTAATGTCAGCATGTTTAAATATAGAACACAGTAGGATCAATGCAATATAGATGTTACTTTGTTTGAAGCATTGTGTTTTGTTTCCTGCTTGCTATGTGTACCGTTGGCAGTGCACTCTTAGGCCAGCAGTACTCTGTGAGGGTAGGGGGTGACAGAGTCTTTGCAGACCTTGTCCACTCATTTTTGTCATTTTGAACAAATGCTTTCTTTGCTTCTTAGCTCTTTCAAAGTCATACCTTCCAACTGAAAGACTGAGGAAATTAATTAGCATTTATTTAGCTGTCCCCTAAACCAGACACATAAACAGCCTAAAATGCCAGGCTTTACTGAACATACAGTCCCATCTGAGACATCCATCAACTTAACATCTTAAAATTAAGAACAGGTGTCCTATTCACAGAAAGATAATGTGTAAAATCATGGGACATCTCCAAGCTTCACTAAGAACAAGAGAGGCTATGGGATTGATCTTTCCAGATTGAGGAAAAAAAGGATTTTAATTATTTTGCTTGATTTGGTCACCATAGCAACAATGACTGTTCAGGGTTTTCTGCTACTTGGAGTCTCTTATTCTGACATACAATATTGTGGTGGGTTGACCTTGGCTGGACCCCAGATGCCCACCAAGGTGCTCTATCACTCACCTCCTCAACAGGACATGGGCGAAGGGGGGAAATAAGATGGAAAAAAACCTCGTGGGTGAAGATAAAGACAGTTTAATAAAGCAAAAGTAAAGGCTGCATGCAGAAGCAAAGGAAAACAAAAGATTTATTTCTCTACTTCCCATCAGGAGGCAATGTCCAGCCACTTCCCAGGAAGCAGGGCTTCAGTACGCATAGCAGTTGCTCCAAAGACAAACATCATGATGACATAATAATGAATGCGCCCTGCCCCCCCACCCCCTTCTCTTAGCTTTTATTGTTCAGCAGATGTCATACAGTATGGAATATCCCTTTGGTCGGTTTGGGTCAGCTGTCCTGACTATGTCCCCTCCCAAGATCTTGCCCAGCCCCAGCCTACTGGTGAGGGGGGAATGTTGGAGAGACAGCCTTGATGCTGTGCAAGCACTGCTCAGCAGTAGCCAAAACACGGGTGCATTATCAACACCTTTCTAGCTACCAATACAGAGCACAGCACAATGAGGGCTGCTATGGGGAAAATTAACTCTAACTCAGCCAGACCCAATACAAATATAGATGCACAATACTTGTGTCCACACCCTTTAGGCCAAATAAGAGAAGGTAGGCAACAGATTGGTCAGGATTTCTTTCCAGCTAATACAAAAACCCACAAGCAAAAGTCAACTGAAGGAGAGAGACAGAGGCACCACCAAAAAGGGGGAAGAGATACAGAAATACATCCTTCAGCTGATAAAGACAGACATCTCTGACAAAGTGTTATGCATTGTTTTTACACAACAGGAAAACCAGAATGACAGCCCAGCCACACACATAGAGCAACTCTGCCAACAGTGGTTTTTCTCTTGCATAAGCCTTTTATGGGCCCTTTGTTTCCCATGTCACATTGTAGGAACAGGTAGTTCTCAGTGGTGCCCACCTTCCCTCTGCATACAGCCTGCTGCTCCACTGCAAAAACCAAACGAAAGCTTCTTCAAATACCATTCTATAGCAGAAGGAAAAGTTACTGCATGGGCCAGCCAGCCAAAGAGTTGAGAAAGGCAGGTTTTGTCATCACAGGGCAGGGAGAAAACAATGACGACACATCTGGCCCCAGGCTGTGACTATGCAGTATCCTTCTGCTCTTGCTAAGGCCTAGGAGAGAGCTTTTAAATCTTTCACAGGCTAAACCACCATTATGTTCTTCCTTATAATTAGGGTACCTGTATAGCTGCAACATCTCTCCCTACCAGCAGGGAGGAAGGGATAGGGAATGGGAACTGCAGGGCTTGGGAGTTCAGTCAGTGTTAATGTTCAGGGTCACATGAACAAAAAGGTGCCATATGAAGCTGCTCCACTAATAATTCCTCTTTAGACAATTTTGCAAGTGTCTGATCTGAAAAAATGCCAGCTTTGTCAGTTTACAAGTTAGTCCTAAAAACCTTTACATAGGTCTGTGACGTGTTCAATACCTGCCTATATACTTATCACTTTTAGGCCTGCTATCTGCAAGTTAACAACAGTGTTAAAGTTTACGTTGTTCGGTTGTGCAATTTATTGCTGAGAGCGCTTAGGCAAAGCTTTCTCCAGATCACTTCCACAGAAAAAGGAAACAAGTAGAAAAAGTCTCCACCTGCCTTTGAAGCATTCAATACAACTGTTGTTACACCAGAGCTGTTATTCAAGTTAAAGTATGGAATTTGCACTTAAAAAGAACCAGACAATGATGAAAAGAAAGAATTCCATAACAAGTAGAATTATGCTTACTTAATATACCAAGAAGGTAAGAAAGTGCTGTGCTTGATTTGTACAGAAGTTACTGCTGTTACAAAACACTAAAACATCAAACATCATTACATGACAAATCAAAATTCCTTCAATAAATTCACTGCTGATTACCTTAGGGACAAACTAGAACTGATGCTTAATGTTTTATTTTTAAGAAATTGGTCAAAGAAATAAAGTTGCTGTGCATGCTAGCTGTATTAAGGTTCCCGAGAACACTAAAAGGAAGAAGCCATATAGTGAGGTGTTCAAGACCGCATGCTGAAAGTTTCAGGCATCTTACCCCTGACGAATAACATTTAGTAAAATCAGCTCATTTGTGGCATCAGGTCATACCGTGTAGAAGACCTTTGCAACAAAGTTCAAAGAATACAGGAAAATTTACTGCATTTCCATAGTGCTGGATAAGAGTATGAATACCAGATCTGAGCTCCTTATTTTAATGGAGAATGACTGAGGAATACATAACTTCTAAACAGCTACTTGCCCATATCTTGAATCAAACCAATCATTTTGTACTCCATCTGACAAATATTTGATTAAAACAACATGAAAAACTTTCCATGAGATACATTTCCTATGATAACAAGCTAAAAGGAGAGCCACTGAAGAAAAAGAGTTGTTGAGATATACACATCTGCATTTCTTAAATATAGAGACCTTGCTGTACCCATCTTCAAAATGGATCACATCATGAACAGCTTGTTGAAACGCATGTAAATTCTCCAGCTGAGAGTTTTGAACCACTCTTTGGCCTCTCCTGAAGATTGTGAAATTTTATTTGAAGATGTCAGACATGTCAGACCAAAATGTATTTGACTGCTGAGCAGAGCAGAAGTGCCAACGAAAAGAAGGATTGCTAATGAAATCAAGCTGATGAATTCCTTGATTCAAAAGTGGAAGGCTCAGTTCAACAAGCAAAACAATGAGCTTGTAGTTAGCTTCATGTTCTTTTACATTATTAGTTTTCCCAATGCTTTTATACTGGTGCAAGAAAGGGGAAGAACGTGCAAGAAAAGGTGAAACTCATTCCATTAGACCTAAAAGGTTGGACCGAGATCTAGAATTATAGTTTGGGTTTTTTTGGGGGGTGGGGTGGTGGGGTGGGGTTAATCACCGAAATAAGTTTCAGTACAATATTTTTTGTTAGAGAAGTCTGTAAACTTCCAACAGCCTTACATCATCAACAAAGCAACAATCTAAAATGCAGCTATTTATTTTCAAAATAGTGTTCTTACACAATTCTTCTATTTCCTTTTTATTACAAGAACCAAATTCTATGGCAAGGTTTTATTTTCAGTGATTGTTCCATGCTGAAACACCACATGTGGGGCTGGATAGCATACTTTGGTGCATCAGAGAAGAGAGACTGAAGACAGAACATGACACACAGATTCCCAGATTAGAACCTATTTGAATTATCAGAGTGCCACTTTGAATTACAACATTCCTGTTTTGAAGTATTTTGGCTTTTGGAGAGAATGTTGGAAAGGAGAGATTTCTCTAGAAAGCTGGTTTTGTGAAAAATGTGCCACTTGTTTGAGGTGGGGTTGCTGTGGAATATTTTTTTTTTGGTCCTGCCTAAAAGTTACATCCATCTTCACCAATGCAACTGAAGAATAAGTAGACATACTTGTACACACTAGGACTAGTTAGAGAGATTAAGATGTGACAAGACTGCTCAAGCTGTTACAGATAGGTGTCTATCAAACTGCTAAAGCTATTACCTACACTTGCTAGCTAGCAACAGCAAAAGGTATGCCTTTTCATTCTGCAGTCACAATACACGGTTAACTGCGTGGACAATGGAGTTAACCTGAGGAGTTTTGCAACCCCACTTCCAGTAAAAAGGACGGTCTCTTTGTTCTCAGAACTATACAGAAAACATCATTATGCCTGAGTGTACGCAAACAAAAAAACTGAGTTACTCACCTTGAGACCAGTTGGAAATCAGAGGACAAAAGATGAAGCTCAGTATTTGCCAAATGGTGAAAGATAAAATGTTGGTCTTATTCTTTAAAATATACTGTGTTTGAAAATAGGACAGAAAAAAGCTTTTAAAACTTTGTCTCCCAAGAAAGCATGTCTCATTCCTTCATTTCCAAAGGGATTATCTTCAAACTGTAAGGCATCTTTGACAGAGATTGTTCTCATTTACTGAAAACAAATGAAAGAGGAATCAATGAGGTAGAGGAACAGAGATGCCCTATATTACATACAACTGATATTCTTTGCTAGCACAAGTTTAACTGAAAAATACTTTGATTTTCTTGTTTTCTTCCCCAAGAGAATGTTCCTGATACGGAAAGAGTAGCAACTGAAGATGTGTCAGCTACCAAACACCTGCAACTTCAAGTTCTTCAGAGAATACTGGCAACGAACAGATAATTACCCACTTGTGTGTGTGTGTGTGTGCGTGTACTTATCTCCCCCCCCCCCCCCGAAAACATGTATACTTATCCTGAAGTTATCAGATCTACCTAGAAAGTCCTAAGCACTAGAAAACTGACAGAAAAATATCAGTGTGGCACTGCACAACAATTACCAAGCAAACGTCCGTTCAGTCTGGTTTCCTAACCTCTTTTTTCCCCACTTACAGCACCAGATGAAAGCACAAGAATTTACTATATAATACAGTATTTACTTATATAATACTTTCTGCACCACAACCTTCCTTCCCCTGCATTTCCTCTTCTATAGACTAAGAGGTTGACCACAAGAAATGGTGCATTCTGAAAATGAAATACCAGTAAAATGTAAAAGCTTGCAGAAAAATTGGTAGAATCTGAGAAAAAAAAAATTGTTTATATCTATTGTTAAAAATTAAATATCTTTCTGAAAATGGCAGATTTTATTTTCATGGTATAATTTTTTCCTGTGGTTGCAATTTGTTTTCCTTCTCATGGAAAGTAAAAAACTTCATACTGAAGTTGACTTAGCACTAGTCACCTCACTCAGGCTCATTTCTATTACTGCACCTAATAAGGTGACTCTCCCCTTTAAGAGATGAAAAGACTAGGATCCAGTCAAATCCTGTTCTAACATTTTTTTTCACAGCTTTTGAAATCCTGATGCAGACAAAAACTTAGACAGTTGAAGTAAAGTTTAGAAAAATCTCAAGGCAAAGACTTGGGAACAGAACAGTACAGCTACTACATCTGTGTACATTTTCCTTCTGTCTTATAGCAACGAAAACATCAGAGAGAAAATGACTAAACTACAGAAGGACCAGCTGGTCTGGAAGAAGATAAGCACATCAGGCCAGGTTATGTGAGCCAGGGGAGAGGCACAGAAGTGAGGGATCAACCCCCTCACCTCTGAATCAGAGCAGCCTCTTCTCTCTTGCCTTCTAATAAAAGGAAGGTTATATTTCAGAAGAATAAGAAAGAAGGGGTAGGACCCCCCTATTATAAAAGTCTACATTTAAGAAGAAACTGAAAGTAAAACTCTAGCCTTATATCAAGTATTTCAAAATTGATGAGTAAGTGTAACAACCAAAAGACAGCAAGTATTTGCCAGATCACCTCAGTCTTAGTGCATGTGCTAAGGATATGTGGTCTTGCTGACTCAGCAACAATGTGACAGTTCCAGAGCAAATAGGTGTTTGGTTTACTTGCATATATGTGCTAATAGCCAAAGAGATGAGACCACCCTAACCGCACAAGTTCTTTCTTCCAACTTTCATTAATTTACCTTTATATTAAAGGCTCATCTCATTTATAAATTCCACCAGAAATGTCTGATTAACTACCATTTAGAAACTCTACACAAATCAGAAGGGTGGTTATGAACAGAATAAGTCATGTTAAAGTAGAAAAGGTAGTCAAAAAAGAAGGGAAGCACAACTAAGAATTTCAATATACCTAAAACATTCCAGAAGTGCAGAACTGGAAGGCATTCAAGTCAGAATTCAGTCTTTTCATGAGCCGATGTTTTAACAATGTCGTTACAATCAAATCACTGCATAATCACAGAAGGAGATGTTACCAAGCAAGTTTCCCACATGCGGTTCCCAGAAGATCTGTCCCAAACATGCAGGAATAAAAGCAAGATGCAGGAAATATTTTAATTAGGTTGCTACTCTATTAACTTAACCCATCTGGGAAATACTAGCAATAACTTATTCAGTGTAAATTGTCATTCTTTAATTGTTTTACCTAGTAAAGGGCTGTCCTCAGCTCCCAGCCCTTCACAGCTGGTCCACAACCTGTTGCAGGCACCCAACATGTCCCTCCTTTCAAGTAGGTTAAAGGGCTGCAGAAGAGGAGTTGTCTCCTCAAAGCTCCAGCTTTGTTTCTCACTTCCTTGGAGCATTTCTAAGCACTCCTTCATATATCACAGATATGACCTAACTTCCCACCATCATACTGAATCTCTGAGCTGCTGGGGAGGAAAGGCAGGAAGAGCTGGATTAAGGGCAGGAGAAGGAAGAAAGAAAGAATGTTTATCCAAGTTCACTACAAAGGAAAGTGTTTTGCTAGGTGCTCTTTCACCAAAAAAGTGATTTTCAGAATGAGCAGAAAAGGTAAAAATGATCTGACACTCAAGCCATTGAAAACTTGCTGGCCAGAGTGGCAAGAATCCCCGAATACAGCAATCCAGTGTTACTACAAACCAGCTAATTACTAAATACATGCCATTCATCAGTTCAAGCAGTTACAAAACACTACTATTTGTCTAGAGAAGAGCTTTGCTTCCCCTCCTTGTCAATATGCACACAGACAGGTTAATAGAAATGAAACAAGGAATAGAGAAACACCAATCAAGCTATGGGATGTGTGTGTGTGTACTTACTTACATATATGTACTATGGAGAGGCTTAAAAGCAAATCATAAAGATCTCACTACACAGGCAGGAGTCATCAGTATTCTCCCAACAGCAGCAACACACTGCAGAGTAGGAGCTTGAATTCCCTCAAGCAGTTGACAGCACAGTAGTACATATGCAAAGCCTTAAGAGCCATAAGCTTTGTTTTAAAGTTAAGAGCATACATTGCAGCTTAAGATAATATACCAAGTTTATTGGAAAAAAATCAATGTATTAATGTTAAAAGTCTGTACAGGTATCTACCTATCTCCTGGAAAGCTGAATAGCATCCAAGTTAGCAAACTTTAGCAGACCTTTTCCAAAATCCATTATAAGTGAAAATGCAGCAGTATTAAGGTAACTTTTAAATTCCTAAGTGCTGTGGCTCAATATGGAAGAAGCGCAGTGAAGTTATCTGTTGTTTTGTAATCAACTACCTATGATCTGTAAGATCTAAGGAGAATTGTAGTGGAGGAGTTAAAGGTTTAATCCAACTGTGAGGCTTTGATCTGCTAAAAAGACATTTTAGAGCTGAATCTGAAAAGGATCAGGGTTTCAATATGCTTTTCTTTGTTCATTCTTGTTCTGTTGCCTAACAAAACCTGCACATGCTAGCCTTGTGATGCACTTGACTGAAAAGCCTTTCTTTTACCAAACATTTCTAACACATTATCTTGGATGGAAACCTGCTATAAAACATTATTATATAACAAAGCTTGACATCTTCAGCACTCTAAGGTTTCTTTCTTAATATGATTATGTGCTTGCAGCACAAGGAAGATGACAGATAAAAGAAGGAATTAGCAGTAATATTTTTAGTTAGCTTGTTTATTTTCCCCCCTTCAGCTGCACTAGATTCCGAAGTGTTTTACTATGTGAAGTCACAAATGGATTGTCAAACAAATTTCTAAAAAAAAAAAAGAAGAAAAAAAAGTCCTGTGTGTTACAATCACTTTCAATCTGCTGCTTTTTTTTTTTTGCTCCCCCAAAAATGGAGCTTCTTTAAGAAAAACTGAGCATAGACTCTCAAATGATCTAAGAATACCTAATATCCTTATATTCAAGCTACGCTTAAGCTACTATAAACCTCTTGGTTTGTGTATTTGAAATACCCTTTTTAAAAACCAAACAAACAACAAGAAAACCCAGGATTATCAGATGCTAGTGACATTACACTACTTCTGGAGAAGAAGTGGTAATTAGAAGGTTATCTAGCTTGCTAAAATGTTCTGACCCTTAAAATGACTGTGTTTAAATAGATGTAAAGAAATAGCAAGTGTCCTAACTGCTACTCAACGCCTCCAAATCACTGCCCACTATCAATATTAAGTCCCTGAAAAATGGAACCGGAAGGATTTCTTGACATTTAAAATTACTTCATAGCCTAGATGGCTTAGTGGTCACGATGCAGGGCTGATAGTTTTCCAAATAGGAAAAAAGAGGCTCAGAAGAGTTTTATTTTATGGAGGTAAATCTTGCTCTTATGAGAACAAGGCTTATGCAGGACAGTAGGGCAATACCGAAGAAAAATAAGACAACTGCAGCTTCTGCAGATGGAGTAGGAAGGAAATTCTGAATCTAAAACTTCCAAAACAAGGCAGGCCACTGAGGGGAAAATGGATCAGAAACAGCAGTAGAGCAGTGCAAGGACAGAAGCCTGTTGTTAAAGCTGTTGAATTTGTAAGTTGTGTATAATATCTTTTAGAAACATGCATTTGGTTTTGTACTGAAGTGTGACACCCTACAATGGAGAATAAGTTAGTCTGAAGGCATATTCCATCAGACAAATACCTACCACAACAGACATAACTAGCTGGCCATGTAATACATAGGTTTCCTTTCCTTGGTGGACAATCTAATTCTTAGTTTCAAACTTCCTGACTGCTGCAAAGTTGTCCCTGCCTCTTTTCCCTCCTGAACTGTAATCAACCCATGCCATTAGCTGCTTAGTAATATATCCCATGTATTTGCTGCCCTTCCATAGCTTTCCTTGATGCTGTATTATTCACTCCCATTTTCATCTCTCTCCTCCCCTGCCAAGCTCTCAGACTAATACTGTTCTTTAAGGTATCTGCCCAGACATCTAACTTTAGTTAACATTAGCAACAAATTCTCAGGTTCTATTTGTATTTCAGCATTTCCTAGTTTAGAACAGTTGCTATGTCTCTCGATGAAGGTAATTTAACTTCCTTTTTTT
This sequence comes from Harpia harpyja, assembly GCF_026419915.1. Lineage (NCBI taxonomy): Eukaryota > Metazoa > Chordata > Aves > Accipitriformes > Accipitridae > Harpia > Harpia harpyja. The sequence goes on from NC_068947.1 coordinate 33,766,503, forward strand.
TTTTTTTTTTTAGGGTAATAAAGAGTTAAGGAAGGATCATCATTAGCTTTGTACCTAAAGAGAAGCCAGAGAAGGAGGAGGAGCAGGGAAAATTTGAAGTGACAGAATATTATTTCAATGAATGAATAAGGACAATAAGAAGCTGCTCTTAAAATAGTACAGAAGCGCCTGGAAACTTTTCAGCAGTCTTTTTGAGCTTCAAGGAATGCTACAGATGAGAGAATACAGACTGAGACAATCCTACAGGATAAGCACAAAAACAAGAATACAAACTACGAAAAAACAGACTTGGAAATCTTGAGTCTCTTACCATTTTACTAGTTTACTTCTGTAACATGTTTATATTTACTAGGGACAGCAGATAACTGCAGAAAAGAAAAGGATTACAAATCCTCAAATTAACCCTCCAGGTTCCTGCTGCCATTCTAATCTCTCTCCCTAATCAAATATCTATACATGAATAATTATGTCAGCATCCCAACTAGATCCCATATATTGCAGCTTAAATTATTGGGAGAGTATAAAAACTTTATTGCTTGATTAAACCAAATCTCAATTCCATCAAATGTAACTCCAAGCTTATGGGCTTTGATGGAAGAGAAGAAATAAGACAATGAAAGAGGAAAAGAAATATCTGTTGATTGAAATTCCTCAGCAATAGCTCAGACCTTCATACAGAAAGTTGTTACTGTAGGAAATCACTGTAGAAATCATTCAGCCTTGTATATTGTGGGGAAAGTCATGCAGCACACCACAAGCCATCAGAGAGACAGCAGGGGCAAATTGCAATCATAGTCCTTCCCTGGAACCTCCAGTGGAGACTGAATGGAACGGGAGGCTTAAGCTACAAAACTTTGCTGATGCTTTGCACAGGTAAAGCATCTCTAGCTTTTCTCACACTAGTTTACTGACAGGAAGAAAGGTATAGAGAAATTAAGTAACTGTTTTGGGGTGGTCCTATAGTGGGGAATCTAACTTGAGATACTTCAGTGTAAAGCCTTTAGAAGCTCACAGGTTTCATTACATCCTCGAACCCCAACAACTCCAGCATTATCAAAAAGGAACTGCTAAGTACCAGCATGTGGGGTTTTGGTTGGGTTTTTTGTTTATTTATTTTTGTTTTGGTTTGGGTTTTTTGGTTTGCTTTTGTGATTGCACATTGTTGTAATTGAATGGAAAAAAATATGAAAAGTACTATAAGAAATGCAAGTCCCGCTTGGTAAGTCTGCAATGCACCTTAGTGTCTTGGTTATATATATATATAGATAGATATAGATGTACTAGCTCAGGTCAGAAAGTTAAGTTTTCTACACTTCTACTGTACAATGCGGGCACATACATCATAATTTCAGCTGGAAAAGAGAAATTCTAAGCAAATCTTGTAGAAAAATTCATCTTAAATACATGTATTAGCCAAAGTGTTATGGAGCCAAATAAAAAGACATCTGCTGAAAGATAACTGTGTGTTAATCATTTGAGTAACCTTCTAAAACACTGGGGCTTATCTATAAGAAACAATGAAGCAAATGTAGTCCAGTGCCATCAAAAACTTGCCTGTATTCAATGTGTCATCTCACACAAACTACTCTAGAGGAAAAGTATAGTTATGTATAAGGTCATCACCTCACATGATGCCATGCATGCCATCTCATGATGCTACACATTGCATTAAAGGGAAAGGCTTATATTTTAAAAATTAATAAAACTTAGGAGTTTCTGTTGTGAGCCACTGTGCTTAAAATCTTTTTACAAGGTCTTCTATCTATCTGAATATATGGAGTTCAAATGTGACTTATTTTATTCCCTCTACAGTTTAGCCACAATAGAACTAGTTGCAGTGGGCAATAAATATTTAACATGCTTCTTTATCAGAGGCTTGTCATGGGAAATAACTTAAAGTAATTTATTTAATAAGATTGCCATGATAGCCAATAACATTTCAACAGGAAGGCTGCTCTTTGGACTAATTAAAACTAAAGCTTTTGAGACCTTTGTGCTCTTTCCCTCTCCTCCTCTGGTGTGCCTTCAAAGTATGAGAGGCGAAGAGTCTTTCTGAGGTTGTTTACTAAAGGTAATTTGATAGAGTTTTGAGCTCTACTAATGAGCTCATGTGTCTTGCATATTAAATAATATGACAGAATAACTCTGGGAATATAGAGTCCTTGGTTGTTGGACCACATAAAGAACTGAACTTATAAAGGTCCCAACACTCCCATCTATGCATTGTGACTTAGTAAGCATATATTCCTACTATTTTTTCCTAACTGCATGCTTGACCAGTCTGGACGTGGCAGCAAGTTTTATTTTTAAATATGTAAGAAGAATTGCCTTTAACAAGTATATTTTACTGTAGATATAGTACAGAATATTTGCCTAAAGATTTCAGTATGGACTTTATTTTTTGTTTCTACTTGTACTATGAGCTTAAAAAAAAGTCAGTGCCAACAAGGTTGAAGAGAAAAAAAATTGGGGAATATTTATAATCTTATCTATGCTTAAAAATGAGGATTTTACTGCTACAGTCATGAACAGCTTTCAGGCCAATAACACTGTTCCAAAACACTCTTATGGTAGGTTTTCCTGACTTGAGTAAACACAAAACACATTCTGATCTTGCCTGATGCCACATGCTCCAAAAACCTCACCCCCCACACAGGAAAGTTTAAAAAAAAAAAAAAAAAAGTTATATGGTCAGTTCATTTGTTTCATTCTGTGATTCTATTATCACACAGATAAGTATATATTAGAATGTATACATGGGACTGAAACTGATGAAGGATTAAGCAAGATTCTGTCAGCATAAACCTCTCATATCAACAATAGTTTCTTGCTCCAGCTCAGGTAATTTCTCCTCCTATAAAGTTGGGAAGGGGAAGGAGGAAGAAGAGAATATAGTTATTGAGTTTTACCTGTCATAATTGGTATAACATTCCATCTCAAATAATGAAAAGCCCCTAAACTCTTGCTTAGAAACACAATAACTTTTTAATCAACAGTTATCTACTTATTTTCTGCCAAAGACATAATAAAGTAATTCTGAAGTTCTGCCTTTCATGATTGCCTAAAAAGGTGGAATATCTATAAAATAACATATAAATAGTACAATGTTTACATTACATACTGTTTTTCTTCTCTATACATAATTATATTCTATACCTAGTTAACATTTTAGTGGTCTGTGCTACTTTAAAAAAAAAAAAAATTGAGGCTTCCTCAAAAAAAAAAAAAAGTAGGCAATAGTATTTAATGCCTCAAACAAATAAGCAACTACTTGAACCGAGAATTTAAGAACTATAAAGACAAAAAAGCAGTTTTAAAAACATTTCTTTCAGAATAATTTGAAAATAGAATTTGTCAGGTAATATTAAAAAAATATGTAATATTGTTTTATTGAATGTTAACTGTTTCACTGAAATCTTGCTGAACTAATTCCTGCAGCAGTCTGTTCAGAACAGAACTCCAGCGTTAGAGGCACTGTACATATTTATAACAAAAATAGCTCCAACTCAAAGACTTTATTGTCTACTGAAAAGTCAGCCAGATATAACTTATTTTGCCTGCTTTTTAAGTAAAATTAAATGGAAAAAATGAAGAAAAGTATCTTGCCTCCAAAATGAAAGATCTCCCATTTGATTTCCCCAAAATACATCTTTTGAACACAAATTTTAAGGGATACTCATCCTCTTCAAATTGAAAAAGCATTTTTTTCTTCTTAATAATTTAGTCACCTGAAGTCCCTAAGAAATATTTTTTCTAGTCAAATATTATGATCAGTGACAGATTTTTCCAGAAATTTCCTACCTCCAACTTTTCCCAGCTTTTTGTGTTCACCTTCCACATCCTTTTTCAAACAAAGGAAAGGAAAAGAGGAAAAGCAAAAGCTTATGTTGGCAAAAATTAGAGGGTCAAAAAAAGAGCAAGGTTCAGTAAGTTCATTTCTGACTTCTGAAGAGAAAAAATTTTGATGTGGTCTACTACTTCTACATGCTTTGTCCCCCCAAAAAACTAATTCCTTCTGTTGATTCATGGTGTAACTATTTCAAACAATTACCAAATTATATATTACAGATTCACTTTAATATTTATTTTGGTTTGAAAATTTATTACACAGACTAGTTAAATGTCATTTCTCCAAAAGTATCTTTCCATTTTACCTGATCCTTTTCAAGTCACTGGCATTCAAGCAGCTACTAAGAAGAAAATTAACTCTATCCCAGCAAAAACCAGGACAGAAAGCAACAGGAAAACATTTTCCCAAGATTGTTCAGGATATTTTTTGTTTCCCAGGACCTTTATTTCTGAAGAGTCTACAAGATGCCTCTGTTGGTTTGCCGAAATGGTAACACACTGGAAAACATTCAGCTACCACAAGCCCTAGTTCTAAACAGGGCATGATTTTTAGTAATGCTCTAGTCAATATTGCTTCAGTTCTTCTAGATCGTGATGGCTGTGTTCTGCTACCATAGTGTACTGCATGTTTTCTGCCACAATAACTTGAGCTACCATTTCGTACACCTTTAAAGTTCATCAGCTACGTAAGTCACACATCATGCAACTATACAGGTGGGACTGACGTGTTCAGTCCATTGCAATCACTCCATGGTAACAACAGTCACGGTATCCTTTAGAGACTGACTGAAGCATGGTTAAAGAAATGGTGATGGACTAACAACTTTTTTTGTAATTAATTTATCCCAAAGTGGTTTTTTAGCCTATTTTAAGCCCACGTTGCAAAACTATAATGTGCTTAAATAGAGGATTAGGAGAAATGTGTTTACCTAGTCACTCATAGAAAAATGTTCTGTTATAAAAATTATATGAAGAAGGGAGCACAACTGAAAAAAAAAAAAAAACCACCAAAACACCCCACACACACACACCCCTTACACCAGGGAAAATTTGTAAGTGTTTATGCTTGATTCCTTAAAAGCACATTCAGTATATTTACTACATTCATATTTTGAAACAAGGCAATGAAGGAAAAGCAACAACTTTACTACAGGCTTGACTCTCATTATTTCAGAAGGTACACAGCAGGCAGCTTACTAATATGCATTCTGGAATGAAATATATACTGCATGGAAATTTTCCAGAGGAAAAATATACCTTGTTGTGATTAATTATGATTCCTAAAGTTCAGAACTAGTTTGTATGTCATCTAGGACAAACACCTCTGATTTTACACACTTTGTTTGTAAGAACTACTTTGGGATACCAAATCATAAAGCAGAATGTGGCTCGGAAATAGTTACCAGAATTTCAGAAATTCACAACGTTTAAACTGCCCCAACCCCTCCTCAAGCAAATGCTTGGTTGAAACAATATAGCTGTAAGTGTCTAGAACATCTGAGCAATAAAGAGGAAAAAGGGTATTTCAACAAAGAATATTAGAAAACCTCCACATTGTCCCTACCACAAATCCCACATTCCTCTTTAGACAAATGCTCTTGATTTACCTACTGGCCAAGAACCATCTGTTCACGCCTCCTGCTCCACCACCCCACCCCACCCTGCCGCCATTTCTTTTTTTTTTTTTTTTTAAACAAACAAACAAACAAAAAAACCCACCACACAAAAAACTTTGTTTTCAACCAAGTGTCTTTGAGGCTACCTCTATATAATTTGCACAAGCTAAGAGTAGCAGATAACATGCTATTTATTGCACAACTGACAAAGCATGAGCAATAGACATTCATAAATGACCAAACCCAGCTCTTGAATAACATTCAATTGAGTCCATTATGGACACAATAAAAGTTCAGGATCTGGCACAAGCAGACACATGGTCCAGTTGTATGTGGCAGCTAACTCTTGTAATCCTGTTTCAGAAATCTTTATTGCCTCAAGCATTACTATCTGTTGAGCCTCAATGAAAAAGTCTAGTTTCTACCATTTGTTTCTTTTGTAGTAGGAGTGAGCAACTCATGCTCCCCCTTGAATGACACTGAAGGTCATTCACCAAAAAGGGAAATAAATCAAGAAAACTTGTCTCTTTCTAAAGTTTAAATTCTGTCTTAAATCCTGCTTCTTTCTTCCACACATCTTGAGTACAATCTAAAGAAGCTGTGTCTGTTCATAGTGTAAGGGGTGAAAAAAATGAGGAGTTATTTTCTCCATTCACAGGAAAAGCTAGTCTGTCCACTCCTATAGTATTGAGGGTGCATCATCTATGCAATTTCCCATTTTAGTGGGCTTCAGTAGGAATGCCTGTGCTAAACTGATAAATAGCTGATAAAGTTATCCAGACAGCTGCAGCTGAATTTCTAAAATCTTCTGTGTCTACTACATAAAAATAAGGGACTTGGAGTAGCATTTATTGGTAATGATATGTCCTTCAATTTACATGGGATACTAACTTGCTCGAATGCTTTTAGTTCAATCAAAAGAAGAAAGCCACAGGAAACAAAAAAGCAAGAAGGATGTGATCTTGATAAACAAGGAATCTATTAATTGAGAAGTTTCAGGTTATTTTCTTACAGTTTTTTCTGTTATCTCTTCTCAAGCCACTCTAACCATGACAAGAATGTTGATATATTAATGTGTGTACATGTATATTCATTAATATTCTAGCAAAAATACAAAAATCACTGAGATATTCTACAAAACAAAGTTTTGTCTTAATATTGAGAAAAGGGAAATTTAAAAGGCACGCATTTCAAATATGAAATTATGAGTATATTCATTGGAGACCTGATTTTAGAAGATATAATGCAACCAGACAGTAGACTGTTAGGTGCTATATGCTCATTGATAGCACATGCAAAGCAAATTACAAGAATCAGGTCAAGAATCACTCGGGGAAACTCAGAAGCTAAAGTATATTCACAAAAACATTTGTCAAATCACTCTGGGTGAACACATTCATTTAAAAAAAGTTTCCAAAACTATTCCAAAAGAAGGAGGGGTGTGCATATGTGGGAACAAGTCATCTGAGGAATTATTTGTCAGCTCTAGATGGATATTATATCTTTGCTTTTAACATAATAAACTTGATTCTAATTTGTGTATTTTGAAGATCATTTCTGTAACTATAGCATTAAAGCAGTTAAAGTGAGCAAATGCTGAATGAATAAAGCAAACAAAAGAATGCTATTTCAAAAGGGGATAAACAGTTGGGCTTCCACATCATGGATGTAATGGACATGAGACATTGCATAAGGTGTAATTTGTCCAATCACTTTATAGCTACTGTCATGCAGAAGTCTACTAGAGAAAGAAAAGAAAAAAAAGTCTCTCCAAAAGTCAAAACTACATTGCTTTTGCAGACTTCTGAGAAGGAAGGTCCAACAAAAAAAAAAAAAAAAAAAAAAAAGAATCCCCCCCAAGCCACACCAACATAATAGTAAGCATTCCCTTATTTCTTATATATTCTACAGACAGAGAGAGAGAAGAAAAACAGGAAACTTCATCTATGTCATTTCACATCTACAGCCCTAAATGCTCAAGTCAGCCAACACATCAGTACTCTAGAATCTTTAAATACTACCAGTTGTGTTTTCAACTTGTCTACATACAGCTGTTTGTAGCTTCTGACTTAGGCAAAAAAAAAAAAAAAAGTTCCAAATCAGTTTACCAGCAAAGCAGTAGTCTTTATTCTAAGAAAGAATGTTTCACTTGAAGATCCTTCTGAGACATTTCTCAATATTAAAAAAGTAAAAATTCCTTTTGAGTGCTGCACTGAGCTCTTGAAATTTGGAGTATACGTTGAATTCTTGCATCTCACTGAAAGACACTGGTTGTTACGCTTTATATCACGGTACCAAATTATGAGCTGACTGAGTTGTATTTAGAGACTTCAAATATTTTTTAAAAACTATGTTTCCAACTGATAGCTTTCAGGATTTTTTTTTGTTTTGTTTTTTTTTGTTGTGTTTTTTTTTTTTTTAAGTTTTTCAGTTCATGGACTGAAGGCTTGAACAAAGTTCTACCTATAAAAGTAGATCTGACTTTCAGTACCTAAAAATACAGTTTTAGTAGAATTCAGGCCCAAACCAAACTGTAATAAAGAAATTAAAATCCTCATTTAGCTGTCTTAAACTCAAAGGGCACCTATACTTTGAGACTTGATATACTGTAGGTGCTTAGAAAACTGTTCCTGTTCACAGCTAGAAGTCTCCCAAAACTCTGTAGGCGCATCTACACTCTCAAATAGTTTAGTTCCCCACTGCACTCCCCAATACTGGGTCCCTGATCATTCAGATTGAATAAGTTTTAGTTTTCATTTCCAGCCATATTTAAGACGAGATCCTCATGATAAGTTGATCCAGGGAACACTCCATGAAGGCTATATAGACACTCCACCACAAGTTCTGATTCACTTAGCCTTACATAGTCCACAACTATTATTCCAGAAGGTTTTCCACCCTCAAACATTCCCATACACATCATGCTGCATTGCAAGTGATCAATACATATCTTCAATATGCTGCAGGGCTACACTGATGGGTTGTATACAGCCCTCAGATGATATCAGGTGCTGTGAACTAAAAATAAAAAAGGCAAAAAATTTACTTGTATATAATGGAGATGTTTTAAGCCAATCAGGTATCACTTGAGGCTGAGAGGAGACCCAGAATCAAGTGATAGTTAGCACAAATACAGGCTGAAGCTCACCCTGAGCAGCACTGCCATAATCCAGTTTACCTGGGAGCCAAGAATCAAATCCTGGAGCATGTCTACTGAGCAGAACAGGTACAGCATAGAGTGTTTCTCACATTCCAAACCAGAAAAAAAAACAAACAAAAAAAGCCAACAAAAACCCACCCAAAACCCCAAACAAAACCCACCACCACCACAACCCAAAACACCCCACCCAAGACAGCCATCAACTTAGTCTTCTGAAAGACTACATTCACTAGTCTTGCTCAGAGCACCCCAACCATTACCACGATGGACAAGTTATGAAATAAAGTCATGGCTTCTTCCTCATTTTTTTAAGTGGTTATTATGACAGATAGGCATTACCTATTTACCTCATGGTTAGTACATGCTCCATGGAAGTATGGTGCCTAATTTCACTTTTTCCTGCCCTCAGTGTGAGAAGGTTCAAACCCACATCTTTCAGTAGTTATTTTCTTATCTACTACCTTATTAGTGATAAAGTTTTAAACTATCACTTTCTAGAATACACTTCTGATCCACTTTTACAGCAACTCCTTTGTATATATGCCCTATTCTCCAACTACGTGCAGTATCCAGGTTTTCATTTTAAAATATATTCAACAGAAGAGCATTTGTATGTTTTCATGAACATGCTTGGGTTTCTATTCTGTGTTTTTATTGTTTTCAATTTCTGTCTTCCCAGTTAATTTCAGAAAGGATAACTCTTTTTCCAGCTTTTACTACTCAAACATGTCTACTTTACCAAAACCTCAAACTGTGCGAGTAAAACATTTAGAGCTTCTTGGTGAAATATCCCAACAGGAAGATGCTGTGCTTTGGCAGTGTAGTGGAAAAAAGCATGGACCACTGCAGAAAGTTCTCAGGTGCCAGAGAAGAACCAGCCGTCACTAGGAGGATGCAACACAGAAAGCGGTTGCCTAGTTGAAAGGCTGGAGATACTCGGTTGCTGCACTCTTAAGTGGAGACAGCCAGATTCTTTCACTTTATGTACATAATCGACATTGACCATCAGTTAAAGCTATGGTTGATAAAGGGGCGGGGGAGGTCAACAAAACCTGAAAACATTTACATATTTTTTTCTTCCTGCTTTTTTGGGTGTGCAGAGTGACATACATATCTTCCCACAAGGGAAAGCCTAGAATGATTCTGAATGATGCATTAGCTAAGATTTGTTAGCAAAATTCAGCCTACATCATAGCACTGGTTTCACATTAGGGAAAAAAAGAAAAAGAAAAATCCCACTACTGATTTTACTTTTTAAAGCCTGATTCAAAATATATAGAAGACTAAAGAGGTAATTTTATAGGCACTGAATGAATTGGGGGGTAGGTTGGGTGTTTTGGTTGTGGGTTTTTTTCAGGTATGAAGACCTGTATTAAAATGAATAACATACTGTATCAGGTCAGGGATTATTCTTGATAAGAAAGCATAACTTTATTGGGAAGAGAAAGGGAAGGGGGGGGGGGGGGGGGGGCAATCAGCTGTACCCTAAGAATTTCCTAAGCAGCCCTAAGCAGTTCATGATTTTATCTTCTGTTTAATACTTAGTCCATATATTTGCATTGTTGATTTATTTCACTATTAGAATTTGCTAAGTAGGGATGCTAGACTGTCTAATTCTTGCTGTATACTTCAAGCTATGCTTATAAGCAACTGAACCCTGTGAAGTTGTCAAACGAAGAAAAATCTTACAGGCTTATTTTCTGTTTAGTGAACTGTAAGCAATACAAGTATTAAACAGACTGTCCGTCTTAAGTATATTATGAACAAAGATTCAAAACACTGAAAAGAAAACCAGACAAAACAGCACAATGGCTTTGAATACAACATAAGGGCTTGTTTGTTTTCTCGAAATAAATTATTTTCTTTAAATCAGACTAGGAAAAATATAAGACATGATGAAATTCTTAAATAAGAAATAAAAGTAAATCTCAGGCACACTTTAAGAGATCTTTCGTTTATATTATCATGCTACATTAAAAGAATACCTTATAGGTATTTTTATAGGTCATCATATGAGCAGACAAATCATAAAACATTTGCAAATCACCAATAGTAGAAAAAAGAATGCTTGGCAGTAAAATGCCAAACCCACTTAGAAAGCATATATCTTTCAGAGAAGAACTCAGGAGAGAAAGAAATACAACTTTCACTAGAAATCCTTGAAATCATCTCTTAATATTAACTCCCCAAAATTATAAGTGGTGACATCCTGTGTAGAGATTTACTGTGGCATTAATTTATATGAAACTGAAGTAAAAAAAAAAAAAAAATTTAAAAAGTCAAATTGGAATTCAGGTGCAGCAAGACTCCAATAGAGGCAGAGGTTTTAATGTGTTATAAGTAGCCATAGCTTTAAGCTCCTCTGACCCTTTTTGATTTGAAGTTTCTTTTACTACCAGCTATTATATCACCCGGGTTGGGAACTGTTCTTGTGTAGGCAGCGGGCAGAATGCTGATGATGTAATTCATGATTATGTAGATGGAGGTTGTAATTGCTGACTTTTAAAAATAGCACTAGCTAATTCCCCCATGACCTCTTCGAACCACTGGAAGCTGCTGAAGGAGATATGTTCATAGTTAGAGTAATTAGGAAGCTTGGGGATATGAATCTCTCTGGAGGGTTATCTTCATTTTATATTGTGCTATTTATACTGCAAGTTTTAATGCAACTAATAATTCCTTTTTTTATGCATCATGATGTATCAGTTATTAGATTGCTATGAGGAGAAAGAGAGAGGAAAAAAACAAAGCAAGTGGACTAGAAAGCATGGACCTCCAGTACCTAGTGAGACTAAATCTTCCACTATTACAATCCCAGCAGAGAGTTTTAGTGAGTTACATCCACGACTCCCAGCCTGGCATCAAACCAAGTCGATAAACAAACTAGTTAATAAAATACTGTATTTTTCAGCGTTCTCCAAGTCACAAGGTAAGAGTACTCTGCAATAGGGAAAGGAAAGCAGTCACTGGTAAAAATGTAAGAGCAAGGAAATGGATAAAAGTCCCATCTTCAGGTATAAAAAAATATAATTCCATGGACCTTTAAAAAGACTTTTCCTACTATGATTCAGCTTCAGTTATGGTACTAGTTCCATAGTATTATCATCCTCAATTTGTATTTCTTTGTGGGGTAGCCAGTAGTGACTGAACCAAAGTCAGTTAACAGAAATGTGAGCCTTTCTCAGGCAATATTAGGATGATATAATCCTAATTATGAATTAAACCTATGGTGGAGGTAACCTGTAGCAGTGAAACAAACATATATGGACTGTAATCATTCAGAGGACAATGTTTCCAAAAGTTGAAAATAGCAAATAATCACTTCTACTTGAAATATTTTAAACAGAGAAAATATAGACTACATTAGCAGAAAACTTGAAGCCACTGATTTTTTGTTTGTTTGTTTTTCTGGATCTGCCCAGATCTGGACAGTGAATAAGTTAGCAGCTGGTGCCACACAGCCTTGTGAGTTCCCACTCGTGCACAGTCAGAAAGCATATAGATGGAAGACACCTTCTGCTGGAAAATCAAACAAACAAAAACCCAGTGGTCTTAAACACATGGGTAAACAATAAGGGAATAAACTGAAGTTAGAGGTCATGTAAATAAAACCTGGTCATATAAAAACCATCTTCTTAAGAATTATGTGGGTCTTCCTATCAGCACCTCTTTGCAAAATTTCCTTTTATCTTCATGGCACAAACAGGATTCCACAGATGCTTCTGAGCTAAATCTAAAGCACAAGCTAAAGGGACTGAATGCCTTTAATTTGATGCCTCTAGAGTATATATGCTAGTCTAAGAACTGAGAAGACCTTTAGCTAGTGTAATGCAGAATTGCTCCACTGAAATTAATAACATTTTCCACACCAACTGAAGAGTTTGCCTTCTCTGTATAATAGCTTGAAATGGAAGTTAAAGTTAGGTACCTACAGCCCATATCACACAGACAACTTGACAAGAAAGAATACAAGGTTATGTCACTAACACCTAAACAGCAGGCTACTGCCACTTATTACTCTCCATGGCTACAATAATGTAGATAGCCAAGACGCAAATGGAAGTACTTTTTACATTTGGTCTGATACATTAGAGAATATGAACATATCAAATGACTCAAGATGATAATCTGTATCCATGATTGCTGATGGAAAATTTAGATCAAAAAAAATACTGCCATAGCAATGGCTAGAAGTTCAGGAGTTTCATAAAAGGTTTCAAAAAATACATCAAAGGAAACAAACCCTAAGGCACACAGAAAGAGAGTTTTGTGACACTAGCCTCTTTCTTATAGGGACCTAAACAAACACGAAAAGTTAAGGTTGTTTATTGTCTCCAGAGAATCATGCTGACTTAAGCTTCAGTAGTGATAAATGCAAAATATACTGTTCACATTTTTAATTTACAATAATACAGCTGTCTAGAATTATGTCAGAAATTACAATGCAGATAAGTCTGGCCTTCATATTATTTGTTGCATTTTTGTCCCTAACAGTACTTCAGGGTCTTCCTTCAGAGTGCAGTGAAAAATAAAGTCAAGCATATTGCTAATAACTTCAGACTTTTTTACTACAGTTTACCTTATAGTCTCACACCATCAGTACAAAATTCCCTTTCCCCAACAACAAACCCAACGACAACAAAAACACTAAAGAGGAACAGAATAAATCAGTCTACAAATTTTTTTACTAGAATAGTTTCCTTTAAAAAGGGAAAGCATACACTTGCATATATCTACTCAGTGAACACTCAGGTTCATCTACTCATCCAATTATATTATTTTTAATTAACAGAGATACCTACAAGAATTAAGATTAACCAATCATTTTGCATCTCTATGTTTGTACACACTGTACATAACAACAAAAAAGAGGAAGTGAAACAGAACTTTTATCATAGAAAAAGTCAGTAGTAAAATGAATATTTAGCAACTTGAAGTCAAGGTAAACAGCATCCACTGCTCTCCGCTCTGCCTACACAGACCATGATCTCATCACATAAGGTAAATATGTTCCACAGTCACAATTTCATAGAATTGTTTAGAATCATTTAGGTTGGAAAAGACCTTTAAGACCACCAAGTCCAACTGTCAACCCAACACCACCATGCCCACTAAACCATGTCCTGAAACCATTGCCCTGGTTAAATCCATGCAGTCTCACTGTACCTGAGTATGGCCAAGCTGGTTGGAGCAGCAAGTTCTGCCAACAGACTCAGAAAAATCAAGGTAATGAGTCACGTCCAGGGACTGTCCAGGACACCAACGCAGGAACAGCAGAGAATGAGGCCAGGGTGACCTGTAATATGCCCATGAGCCAGCCAGGAGACAGGACCAGGACCAGAACTGGAAAAAAAGACTACCTACAGTACAGATCTGGGGTCCATTCAGTCAGTAAGTCAACACAGCAGCAAAGAGGACTGAAGACAGACACTTACTTATAACATAGCTCAGAGCAAGACTGGGCTCCTGGGCCTTTGAGCAAAGAGTGTGGGTGGGCTGTCACAGGTGAGTCTGGTCAGAGCAATTAAGGGTTATTGGTGCACTTAAAGCCTCGAGAACTGGTCAACTGCCTCATTAAGCTATGCTTTTCTTAGCCTTCCTTTTGCTGGTAGAAGCACTCTTGTTGCCTTTCGTATTCCTCTGTTTCAAGTCCGCTTGAGCTCTGGTTTTCCTAACCCTGTCCATGAACACTCAGACAATGTGCCTGTAATTCTCCTGGGTAGTTCATCCCCTCTTGCACCTTCTATGCACCTCCTTTCTGTATAGGAGCTCAGTCAGGAGTTGCCTCTTCATCCATGCAGGCCTTCTTGCTACACATGCACACTGGAATTGACCATGCTTTTAGTTTGTGGAGGTTGTCCTAGAAGATTAGCTAGGTCTTCTCTGCCCCTTGGCCCTCCAGAACTCTGCCAAACAGAGCCCTCAAAAAGCTGAATCCTGTTCCACTGAGGTCCAGGGCTGTGTCTCTACTATTTGTTTTGCTAACTCTTCTCAGGAAGTTTCACAGTCACTGCTGCCAAGGCTGCCTTTGATCTTTGTATCTTTGACCAGCTCTTCCTTGGTTGTGATTAACATGTCCAGCAGAATATCTCCCCTTCGTGGCTCATAGATCACCCACATACAGAAATTGTCCTCAACACACTCTTGGAGCCTGCTGGGTTGCTATCACTCACTTTTTCCTCTTCATGCAGACCCCCTGTTTCACACTTAGCTAGCTCTGATGCCTGCCCTGACTGTTCTTGTCCCTCCTTGCACCTGTTCCCAGGGCATTGTGCCTGTTCTATAACTGCAGCTCTGCAGGCAGAGAAGAAGCCTTCCTCCTGCTGCCAGAAGCCATACGTTTCCAGCCTTCCTCATCATGGTAGCCCTTCCACTCCTCCTCTGAGCACAGTCACTAGCTGTCCTTCCTTCCATCCACCATGGGGCCTGGGTTCTTGTTTCTGCAGTGTCTCTCTAAATACCCCGTCAATATTCTGTTCATCTGCCCTCGTACTATGCAGTCTGCTCATCTCCACTCACAGCTCCTTCACTTGGTGATTCAGTGTCTCAACCACAGCCCACCTCCCAAAGGTAGGGACACACTCAGCCCAGCCCTATGGAGAGGCACCAGGCACTACCTGCAGCTGAAGACTGCATACTCCTCCCAGAGGGAGCTCTGGGTCAAGGCCTCAGGTGTCCTCAAAACAGCTGGTGCTGGAGACTGCACCCTGTGGCAAGCTGATACCATAGATGAGCAGGCTCAAGGAGTTTTCAGCAGTGTTTCTAGACCCCTTTGCAGTAACAGCGGTAGCAGCAGCCAGTTGGAAACAAGAAGTATAGGCACCCCCAAATCCAGGAACTGCCAACACAAGATGACTGTCCGAGCTGATAGAAGAAAAAGTCTCCAGAAGCGCACCCTCATCTGCAGCAGCAAGCTGCCAGAAGTTCCCCCAAGGAAGATGATCCCTGCAGAAGAAGCATATGGAAGAAGTTCCCTGAAGAAGCAGCCTGGAAACTGCTGTGAAAACTGTTATATCTCTGCTAGCTGATTCTCTTAGTTGCACTCAAGTGCAGGCACAGTGAGAACTAGTTGTTAGCACATGGGCATTATGAATGTACTAAAAGATGAGGAGCTTTCTGAGAGCCAGCCCACAGTCAAGTCTTGTATGCTGGAAAGGGAAAGATTTTCTTAAGGACTCTGAAGGGACTTTCTCACAAGGCAGAAGCCTTTCATGGGAAGCTGTCAACTAGAAGTGAAGTTGGAGAAAAAGAGTCCTCTAAGGCAAAGGTTTAGGCAAAGCTATGGGCAGTGTCGGGGCCTGTCACAACCAGATCATTGAAGCCCAGAGAACTTCTTGCATCACTTACAAGAAGACCCTCTACCAGTCCCACTACTAGAAAATTCTGAAAGTCCTTGGGAAAGGTTATTGCAGTGTCCGTGCAGGCAGTCCTGTAGATTTTCAATTGCCTGTAGCAACTAGTTCTGGCAGCTATTAAACATACATGTAGTGAACATATACAAAAATAAATTGCCTACTATCCTACATGTAGAAACAGCCACTGACTATGCTTATATTAGTGATTAGTGCTGCCCAAATGAAGATGATCTGAGGAGCAAAACAACTGTGCTGACAATGAGACATCAAAATTACTTGTGCTTCAAGAGGTTTTATTTCAGCTCTATTCTGGCTTTGTGAACTGCATGCCTATTAGCAGCTAGAACACACCAGGCACACTCCTGGAGTGCATCTGCTGCCATGACCTCATCTGAAGGAAACCCAATTCATGCTTTCATGCCCTTGGAGACTGTCCCATGATGTGAACTTTTTGCAGTAGATTGGAGATTTGTTTCAAAAAAATTCAAACTCAAATGCTTATATAGATACACTCACATTCTTAAGAAATGTATAAGATTATCGTGCTCTCAAACCACCTAACTCTATAACCTTTTCATTGTTTGGACTCCTTGGATGATAATATTGGCCTCTTACCAACAATATGTAGTTTCTACAGAAATTCTTTGTCCTTCCCAGGCCGGCTTCAGACTTTTTGTCTAATACTGTTATGGTTTGTTAGCTCAACTCTGTCCATCAGCCGGAGCAGAGTGGCTACCAGTGTGACCTTGAAGCAAAAAACCCAGACATCCATGTAGGATATTGCTGAATGTGGCATACATAATGTGTTCTGGCTAACACTGAGCTTGCCATCAATCATTCCTTTTGAAATAGTCCCAAAAATTAATGATAGGCAACTTTTGCACCCTAAGCACGTCATCCCAATGACAAACAAGATCTTTCAGGGTTCAGTGCTATCACAACTCTTACTTCAGAGATGCACATGTAAAGTTTTGAAACTAAGATAAGTGGTTTGCAGCATAGCTTCTTATATATTTCCAGCCACTGAGGATACCAGTGAGCATATCAGAGAGATGGGGTTGGATGAAAACTGGGAGATCTGTAGTGAAATCTGGGAAAGTCAGGAGAAATGCAAGATGTAATACTGTTTTGTTTTTTTTTTAAATGCTGGTGAGCTTTCCTCTCTGAAACTTAGACTTTCCACTTAATCCTCTTAATAAAGAACAGGCATCTAACAATTGTATTCTACCACTAAGACCTCACTCTGACTGAGACTTCCCAAGAAATTACCAAACTATATGCCTTTGATACACAATACCAGATACATCTTAGGTAAAACTGAACAAACCGAGAAAATACATGAAGTAATTGAAATTGATAGGGTTTGTAATGTACTACATTTTCCTGTAATTATAAACAAACTTACAGATTTACTGCAGACTATGTGTTGCCTAACTCTGTATTTGTTAGCTGAAAGCATTTTTAAATCACAAAATATTTCCATTTTGAAATTCTGAATATTTTAACTCTTCAGGAGAAGTAAACAAGTACATTATACCAGGCTTCTGCCACTACACAGCTTCCTAGTATCCGTCAAATCCATTTTAAGGATTTTGGTTATGATGCATGGACTGTATTAATTCTGAGAACTCCTTCTCTTTCCTTTGTCACCTGGCTTTGTTGAGATGCTAAACTGGTATTCTGTGTTGTTAAAATGCCCCTGGTTTAGAAATAACTTATATTTTCAATCCTTGAACAGTACTTAGATACTATAATGACACATGCAATATAAATATTGCATACACAAATGACAGATGCCAGAGCTTGTTGTGTATTTTCTATGAAAGGCATGTTATGGTGTTCCTTTCCAGTTAATATATCGCTATAGCCAGTGAGTCCTTGTCAAAGCAGTTTTTTAAAAGCAATACTAGAAAGGTCTTCAATTAATGGAATAATCTCATTCAAACATGATAGATCTTCTTAGCTTTGTTTCTCATGTGCCCCACAGAAAACTTCAGTCTTTAAATCTTCATCAATGGCTAGCTTCCTATCACCTGCACAGCCACCAGAAATACGAGCTAATACAACACTGGGCCATTACAGAGAATCTTTTGAAGAAAATATTTTTCAGTTCTTGTAAACTCTAACAGTTTGTAGTTTAAATAGTATGATGGAGAGTGACAAATGCAAAGACCAGATAATAAAAACACTGTTGCTGCTACTTGTGGACACAAAATAGCAGAAGAGTCTAGAGGATAACTGAATACCCTTTTAATTATTAACACCAGCTAAGGAGTTTCAACTGTTTCCCAGCATTTTTCCAGTTCTTTTTTTCTGTTGTTTAAAGTCACATTTTGTTTTTGTTTTTCCCTTGACACTGCACCATGATACTGCCTCTTTGAAAACTGCAGACGAAGTGAGACAGATGTCTTGAATGTGTAAATACCAAGGGAATTATTTATCAAGAAGCTATGGCCATGTGTAGCGCTCAGGACTTTCTCCCTCCTCTGGTTTGGGAGACCTGTTAATAATTTACATAACAAGTAGAGAAGATCAGATACAAACTACTACAGCTATCCGGACACATTTGAGAAAAACACTGGGAGATAAAGCCAAAACATTACTAGTGAATCAGCAGGTCTGCTACTTACCACAAGCTAACAGAAAATTTTCCAGAGAGTGCAATATCTTGCTGTGCTGCCCTAAGATGAAAAATAAGGTATTATAAATGGTAAAGAAGGACATCTGTTTCTCTATTATTTTCCTTTGTCAGATATTAAGCCTCCTCCTCTCCCCCCCCCCCGCCTTTTTCATTTTATTGGCAGGAGGTTAGTTTTCCTTTCTTTCTTTTGACAGAAAATGCCAGAACCTACAAATAAAACATTTTTTTGTTAAACAGAACTTTCTTTTACACCTTAATTACATTCAAAAAGCTTTTCTCTGCTTTTTTTGTATACATGATAAGTTTGAGCATATTGCTTATAATATAATCAAATGTAATCAAATATGTGGTTATTATCTGTAAGGTAATGAATGAGAAAAAATGTATTACTATGTTCTTAATCATTGCAGAGTCCAGATGATATTGTTAACAAAAGGAGTCTAGCTCGAATGGTTCCGTAATAACATCTAAACCCTAGTATCGATTTGTAACGTGTAATCTACCACTTCGCTTCACTTTGTGATTCATACAGGTAAGAAGAAATTAGTTTCTTTTAGAGAAGTTTTGAATTTAAAAAATATAAGTTTTAAAAACTTTCTTTCCTGAACCATAGACCTAAAATAAAATTCAATAGCAGTGGAGTAGCAAGTTACTTTGTGCCAACATATATGCATTGACTTTATCTCATTAAGATGGAGAATTATTATTTTGTACTATTGATTTTTAGGTTCTCTTCTATAATTTTTATTGGCCTGATATTGTCTTATTCTTCATACTATTCAGTTACAAAAAAAGCCTGTATTCTGGGCTCTGGTACAAGCCAACTTGCCCCTAATCATCAGTCATCTTGTGCTACTCTTAGTGACATGAAAACACCAGAATTTAAAAGAAGAAAGGTTATAGCTCACCCATACATGCAACCCCCAAATTTTTATTTTTTCAGACCTCAGATGACAACTTGGAAAAATTGTTTCCTGAACCAATTTTCTTGCCATCCCTTATCATTCCTCACTCATGGTTGCAAAATATCCCTGAGGCAGCTAACAAGGCTACTGCTAATGCTAGTTATTACCATTGTCAACATTGTCATCAAGTGCTCAATAGATTTTCTTTTGTTAAAAGTTTCTTTTAATCTAAATGAAGAAAACAGGTAACATTTAGAATCATGATGTCAGTCATTCAACTGCAATCTCTCCATCATTTATGTGATAACTACTATGCTACCCAATTTTATTCAACTTGGGAATCAAAACTGTGATTGGCAATATAGAAGACCAAAAATCTTCCCTAAAAAGTAGGTATTTAAAATTTATCCTTGATGCTAAGAGAGGATCCAGAGAAATAGTTTGGAACAAACATGAGGAATTAAGATGTGGGCCATGAAAGTAAAACTTCTGCACCAGTTTAAATATGGTCTTGACTTGAAAGTAGCCTGTTAAGAATTCTTGAATTAGCTATGTACAAATCAGTAAGACACAAGGAATAGAGCAATTTAGTATACAACAGTCACTTTAGGTATTTTGGTAGATGCATTAATCTTCACAGAAAAAAGACTTTTTAATGTGAAGTACCAAAACAGCAGGTGAGCAGTGGGGTGATGATACTGGCCTTGTGAGAGAAAACTGGAAACAAGCAGAACATAAGACGGGGATGGGGGAGAAGGCTGAGAAACAGGAAAGTAATGAGATATGATATGATATGATTTGAAAGACAAAGGATTAAAATGTGCTGGTAAAGACTAAGGAGAAGGTGGCAAGGCTCAGTGAGACAATAACCTCAGCCTGAAAATATATAGTTTGGTATTTGGAGTCATCCTTCAAAGTTTTTTGAATTCAGGTCCACTGATGCCAACCTGGAATTCCTCTAAGAGGAAGAAGACTCTTCCACTCTTTGTCTTCAGGCAATTCTTCACCTTCTTTATGCTGCTGAAAGATTGACAGGATGGATAAAGTTATTGTTAATTTTTCAGTTATGCATTAATGACATTGACTTAACATCTCTACTTTGAAGAGTTATTTTGTGCTCCTTTGTGCTGTGTCTGTAGGTTGTGTTGTGGGTTGTCACTATAGCACACATATTCTGCCCAGCATTCTGCCTCCCTCACCCTACTGCTATCTAGCTGACAACTTTATTGTAAAACATCAACAGAAATGATGTAGTTGCATATTTTTGGCTCCTCAAACAGGCCACATTATGTTAGGCTGCAAAATAATTACATGACATTCTTTGCTTTCCAAATTCAGGATTATCTGGCCCGTGCCTATGGCACTAACACTACATCTGCTGGTGATATGCATGACAGCAAGAACAGAGGCTGATTTGCAGTCTCAGAAGCTATCAAAACTAGCAACACTGAAAACACAACAGTTATATTAATTGGGCAATGCCTCTACAGCACAAGCTTTAGCTTTGCTTTAGCATTTAATAACTTCTTTTATATTGGCTATGTCAAATACTAAGAAAAGTCAGAAAGTACTCCTCAGTGTCTTGGCTTCACAGTAGGTACACTCAGAAGCAATCTGAGCTGGTCAAAAACTTTCCAATGAAATATTTTCTTGTCAGAAGATATCATTTCACCAAAATGAAAACATTCTGCAAGAATGTACTTATTCTGACAAATTTAATTCGGCAAAAACATACTTGTCTTTTGGTATCATTATGGAGCATTAAGACTTCTGTTTTAATATAATTTTAATTTGAGAGCATCTCTTTTACAGAAAATATACCTTAAAAATAATAATAAAAAATATCAGTTTTATTGGAGTATTTGGATTGAATTAGCATTATCTTTTCCAAGAATAGTAATGAAACAAGCTCAGAAATCACAGAATTTTCCATTCCATAGACTTTCAACTTCTGGCATATTCCTGCAAATGTGAAGTAAAAAATTACCTCATTCCACTATTCAGAAACAGATAAATAGTTCTGTAAAGGATTTTCACAATGCTTTCTCCAGAAAAGTGGTAAAGTTTATAAGCTGATGTTTCTACTAAACATTTTCTAGAACTCAGAGCAGATCCTAAAGTGATATAAATCAGAAAAGTCCACTGTGACCACAACAGGCAGTGTTTAATGCAATCAATCATCATGAATGCTCAGGCTTTTCAGGTGCACTTGATGATGGACACTTACAGCATGTTTTATAAAGTTGGCATTTAAAGAACTTACCATTGCAGTTCAGTTTGCTGTTCTGCTCTGTAGTGTGAATTTTTGGCAAGTCACTTAATCATCCTCTGTCTGGTCTCCTCCTGTAAAATTGAAATAATATTTTCCAACTTTCATTCAATCTGGAATCAGACCTTACTCCTGCAATATACAGATGTTGGTAGACTGTGTAGAGCAAATTGGAAACAGAAGCATGAACATATACATGGGTTAAGGGGAACATTAGTTCTTCAGAGTGGAAAATATCTTCTAGTATGTGTTTATGGAGAACCTATTAGAAAGTTGTCAGTCCTACAGTATATATTAAAATATAAACTAAAATAAATAACAACTTTCTGCTTTTAGTACTAGGCAACTCTACTGTAGTTCTTGTATGCTGAGATTACGTATCTCAAGCTGCTAATTGGTAGCCTCTTCATAATTTAGAATTTCTAACTAACTACATACTTTGTTATCTCCTCTGTTATTTAAACTTTTGGACAGTGGGAAAGCTCGTATCTTTACACCTCTGCAGTAAGGTAGTTTTTTTAACCCCTCCTTTTTTTTTTGAAGTCTGCAAATTAAAATAGTCGGTGGTACAGAGACGGCATTGCAAATCCAAGCCTCATGCATGTAGGCTTATTTTTTAAAATTGCTTCTCATGTACCCACGAAATGAACCCTTGAAGATTGCAGAGTGAAAGCTATTGACATAGAGGAATGAATTAGATTTTGACTAAAACCTGTAAGGGAAAACACCTTTACAAACTCAGTAGTTAAATTCCTCTATATTGAAGCATTTCTTTATACAGAACAAGGTTGGCAAACCCTTCAATGGCACACCAGAGAAGTGTTAGAAAAAGACAGTTACTGATTTGTAATTGCCCTGTAGACAAGGTGTCCGAACAATATCAATTATTTCTGTTATTTAATAATTATTGTTAGATTTGTCATTACAAGACACCGTTCAAATTTCATCTACTCTGCCCTTGTCAGAGGGGCAAAGAACACTTACTTTATCCCTGGAATTATCAAATTAGTGTTCTTAGCTAATTAATTAAGTCAAACACATTATGGAATGGTATGTAGACTAGAATTTGATGCTCTCCCTGTTAGCTGTATTTCTGCAGCATGTGGTTCACACCTATGCAGGAATTAAAAAATGAAAAGGATTAAGTATAGGTTAGAATATAAAACTGTTGATTGACAAGGAGACAAATGCATGCCAGTTGTTGGAATTCTCTATGTGTGGTCTAAAATGCTCAGCAGCAGAGCATCTACAATTCCGACATTCATTAACAGAAATTACCTTGTGGTATATCAGAAGAGCCTGTAGCAGCATGCCATATAATTGTCTAGGATATAGCGCTACAGATTTTGCAGTGCCTCCCAAGAGTCTGCCAACTGCACAGCAGAAAGCCGACAGTTTGTGTGCAACAGCTACGCATGTGGCCTGTTAGTGAACAAGACTCCTTAAACAGACAGGAGTAAAATGACAGTCTCCATTAGACCATTACACAGACACTGGGTATCTTCTTTGCTCTCCAGGGCAATAGCAGCTTCTCAGCAACTCTTAAGTTACATGACTGAAGAGATATAATTGGCCCATGAAGACAAGCCTGGGACTCCAACATGTTTCTTTTGTAACATTTCTTCAGGAAAAAAAACCATTTTGTTGTTGGGAAGTTTTAAAATTGTGGTAAGAAATTCCAAATAGGATTAAAAGACATTCTTTGGAAAATCATTTTATCTATGCAATAGCCTTCAATATAAAATCCCACAGCCTGAATCTGTTTTCCCATTGGCATACCTATACAAATCAAATTCATACTATCCTAAATTGTCTTAATAGCTGCACAGACCATAACTCAGTAGAGTCTTCTTTACGCCTGATTTTGTAACCAGCTTTCCTTCTACACAAACATGTTGTACTTGGTAGAGTGTCAGCTTTGTACTGGAGTTAATAATATACCTTCTATGACAGGTGTTAAACAGAAGACAAGATGATTTAGTGATAATTCAGGGGAAAAAAGAAAAACAACTAAATAAAGTACATATTATATGCATTATATTATATACATTATATTGCATACATGCATTGCAGTTAGTGATGAAACCAGACTGACACACTGCTAAGTTAAGTGGTTTTAATTATGCTCACCATGATTTTATCACTCAATAGATTTATACCATAAAAACAAAACAAACACATTTTTTACATAGGTATATACATGTGTTGTTATATATATATATATATAAAAATTGTTGTCATGCTAAAATATCACATAGGTTAATATCCATACCAGTTGTATCACGTACATTTTTTCACTGCACAATTTAACAATGAAAAAAAAACCTGAGATCTAATTTCAGTCTGGACATATCACAAGGATCAGGTTCAGGGTTTGATTTTTCTGAAATCATAAAGATTGATCCATGTTGCTCCAGTTCTTGACAGAATAAGCCCTGAGAATTCAGTGGATTTCACTGAAGACTGAGTTACCTTTCTAATTAGGCTACTCACTAAAGCTTTAGTGAGCAGTTTTTGCCACAGAATGACAACTGTTTGTCCATGTAGGCTTAAATAGTAATGTTTTCAGTCAGTGCATTGCTTCCCTTCCTTTGCTGTAATCCCTACTATACTGTGCTTCCAAGTTTGAGATGTATCCTTACCCCATACAGTAAAAGGAAGCTAGGTCTGGAGTTCAATTTATTATTGCCTACCATAGATATATCTGGAGCTTGCAGTAAATTAATGAAAAGGATACGTTAAGCTGGGTTAGCCCTGTGTAATACAGCAATGTTCTGCTTCCTGTACCCACTAATTCATTAAATGCCATTGCTGGCTGTGTCCCTACATCCCTCAAGATGTAGCTCTGGTACAATAAGTTCCCAGAAAAACCTTTGAGTATGTGAAGGGAGTACACATACTTAAGTATTCTACCGAAGAATATTCGCAGATTTTAATTATGAATACTGGGGGGGGGGGGGGGGTATTTTTGTTCACATGGCAAGACACTTGCAAAAAACCAGTATCACCAGGAATTCATATACTTAAAATTTTGTTTGGAAGTCAGTGCTGCAGATGCTATTGAAAAGACAGAGAAATATTATTTCACTTGCTTGTTGACCATGTCATTACATGTAAATAATAATTTATTTTTTATTTGGTACAACCTGTATTGAACATCATCTTGTATAATGATGAGCTATAACAATAATAGGAGTCAGGGAGGTGTTGATACACTCAGAAACTTGTTTGGGCAAAAGGAAACACTCCTAATAAGCCAAGTCAAGAATTTATGGCTAGTGTAATTGAAATCCTAACCATCTACTGAAAGAATTTCAAATCTAATCATTACAGACAAAAGAAAAAAAAAATACTATTAGAGAAAAAGATGTCAATAATAATAGAGTTAAAACTGCTATACAGACAATGCCTAGTACCTAGCCATTCCCCACTGTTATAGCTTATCCTTCCACTATCCTTCTCAGTCCTAACGTTATTAGCTAAACTTTGGGGGCAGGAGCAGTCTGACAGCAAGTTGTCAGCATCCCAAGTCCTTCAGAGGAAAAGATATGATATTGATGGCAAGGGTTTCTTTCTCCTCTTTGGTGGCAGGAGGATGATTTCTTGTTCCTCTTTGTAGGGTCCTTTTGGGGCTATTTTTATATCTTATCACATTTTACAATTTGTTTTTTCTTCATTGCTCTGCAATTCCACTTTATACTTAAATGTACTATATATGGAGCGTCTTACATATAGCTGATACTTGTTCTTTGATACCCTAAAATCTGTATTGTCTGGCTCCCATGCCTGCTTTGCTTTAATGATCAGTAAATGATCACTTGTGAGTTGTTTATAGTCCTGGTGTCTCCAGTGTCACCACGTGCCACTTTTTTTACCACGTCATGCCCACATTCCTCTGCACTGCACTAGGTCCCCACTTTCAAGCTTCTTTTTTCACACCATGCCCGTACTCCTCTATACTACTTCATTATGTGAAAATCAGAAATGTTTCTTCTATGCAGAAAAAAAAAAAAAAAAAAAAAAATCACTTCTTACTACCATCTACACAAAAATAGAGAACTTTAGGTAGATCAAGACAAGTCCAGACAAATCTGAACAAGATTCAGTCCAGAGGCTTGAGTTAGTATCAAGGCTGTACCATTCATGTCAGTACTGTAGGTTTTGGGCTACAGATGCAGAAAGCATTAGTAAACTATGTAAGTAAAAAAAAGAACGATGACAAGCTGGGCAGCTGCTAAACGAGGCTATGACAACACTTAACTTATCCTGGTAGTATCGGAAGCTTTAAAGGAGGTATCAGCTCCCCTTCCTCTCCAGGAGAGGATGCAACCACATACAAAAACACAGCTGACATCCCATGAAAAGAATACATTATTTTCCTTAATTTCAACTATGAAGTAAACCCACAAATGTTATTAAACAGTGGAATTGCCTAAGTGGTTTCAGATACATGTGGTCCAAATGAATATCTTCAGGAAATGGTTTGATATTTGACTCACCAAGATCAATGTGATAGGCAATTATCAAGAACATGTTTACACAGTGTAATACTTTGGACATATTTTTCTTGAGTTCAGAGCAAAACCAATTTTGTTATGAAATATAATGCTTGATAAAGGCTGGAGTTCTGCCTTGTGGAAGTTTTCATATATGAACATTCACAATACTTTGTAGGATGGAAATGCTACCAAAGTGGAGAAAACAAAACAGTTCAAACAAGCTATACTTTTTGGGTTAGAGCAAAATGCCAATAGCCTATCATGACTGTGATGATATGACTCACTTTAATACCAACACATATAGATCCCACAAACCTTTTAAAGACACTAACAATAAAAGCAAATAATAAAACATTTTTATTATAATGTTCTACTTAGCAAAGAAATTAGAGTTGTTTTGTATGACAGCTGTACTGGGTCTGGCTGGGACGGAGTTAAGTTTCCACGTAGCAGCCCACATAGTGCCATGCTTTGCAGTTGTGGTTAGAATGCTGTTGATAACATGCCAGTGTTTTTGCTATTGCTGAACAGTGCTTGCACAGCATCAGGGCTTTCTCTCCAACCCCCCTCCATCCCACCATTTCCTCCCCCTACCCCACAAAGGCCAGTAGGCTGAGTGTGGGCAAGAGGTTGGGAGGAGACACAGCCGGGACAGCTGACTTCAACTGACCACAGAGATATTCCATACCATACGACACCATGCCCATTAATAAAACCTGGGGGAAAGGCGGGGGGGTGGTGGTGGGCGAAGATTTCCATTACTGAGGCATTTGTCTTCCAAAGCAACCACTACACATACCGAGGCCCTGCTTCCCAGTAGCTGGACATTGCCTGCTGATGGGAAGTAGAGAATAAATCTCCTCATTTTCCTTTGCTTCCACGTGCAGCCTTTGCTTTTTTCATTAAACTGCCTTCATCTCAACCCATGAACTTGCCCATCTTTTCTTCTCCTGTCCTGTTGAGGAAGAGGGAGTGAGAGCACCACAGGCTGGGAAGCCTGGTAGCCAGTCAACATCAACCCACTACAATGCATCTATTTAAAAAAAAAGCGAGGTAATTGCCACTGCGTTCATGTGCCACAGAGCCCAAAAGAATAAACTTGCAGACTCTTTGAGATGGACTCTCCAAAGAGTAGGCATTAATATAAAATGCTTATTTGTGATACCATAATATAAGAAATATCACATCGATAGCAAGAAAGGTAGGAACTGTTCTTTTAGGGCTTCTTTAGCAGAGGGATGAACAGGAAGTTATTTATAATTTCATTAAAATAAATTAAATAAAAAACAAAAACTTAGTTGTGTCAAATCCTGAAGTCAATTACAAAGTTCCTGTTTATTTCAGGTTGTAAAAAGCCTCTACAAGCCAAGAATCAGAAATGAAGGCAAACAAAATTTAGGAGAGAAATTACCCGACAAATAGAAGCTTTTCCAAACCACTATATGTAGTTTCTCTCGCCCTCAAATCAGCTGGGAACTGTTACGGATCATCCAAAGCCAGGAGAATATTATCATTTTCTAGGTTATGATTTTAGTACAGTACACAGGAACACACCAATATATTCAAAGAAGATCAAAGAAATATATATTCCTGTAAGTCAGTCCAATAGTAATTACAAATGAACACTAAAATATGTAGTTTGAAGAAAATTAAATATTTGTTCTAAAGTTATCCAGGTGTTTTCTGCAAGCTCAGAAGAACATCTCTGTTTTTTCCTTTTCTCACACATCTGACAAACTTCAAAATTCTTGAGTATTTTATAGAATACTGTAGCATAAAACAACAAGGTACAAAAATTAATAGAATATAAACAGTAATATTACCTAGTTCTTATTTCTTTCTTTTTATAAGTAATGTTTCAATTGCTTTAACAATGTTAGGACCCTTTCCATTTTAGAGATGGCAAACTGAGTGAGGGGGAAGTCGTTCAGTCACATTTTGCTAAACTAAGAGAACACAGTATGTGACTTGGGTCAGGGATGGAGAACAGGAAAGGTATCCTGGATATCAAACCCAGTCTTTCATTTACATTCCCATAGCATGTGGGTATGCACATATGCTATACAGATCTAACTTCTGCTCTTTTTTTCTGTTTTAAGTAAATATCTCTGTCTTTGGGGGCTTTTTTTTTTTTTTTTTTTTTTGAAAGCTTAGGTAGTTTTTCATGTCCTTTTCAGTTCTCTGGTCTTATTTTATAAATTGAAACATAATTACTCAGATATATTTTCAAACTGCAGGGGTGTACATATACATATATATATATGGGAAAAAAAAAGTGAAAAGGCAAAAACCCCAACAATTTTCCACACATACCACTGAAGGCTGTGTCCCACTTGCCACTTGTGACATCTTCTTCAGTCTGAATAAATAAGTTTACTGCTCATACTCAGTGTATTTTGTGTTGACACTAGCTAGGTTTTGATTCCTGTATTACAGGGAATACCGTTAAGCTATGCAAAATTGTCAAGTCACAGAATCTTTCTGGTGGACAGTCACTGGTATGACTTCAATATAATGAGGCCTTCCTGATTCGAGATTGGCAGGGATTGGAGCTCACAACTCACAGTCCTACTAAACACACACAGGAAAAAAAAAAAAAAAAAAAAATAGAGTAACTACACCACTCACCAGAAAACAATTCTGTAACTAGAGCATAGAAATGATAATGCTTCAAAAACATTCAGTTAAAAAAAGAAAAAAAAAAAAGCTATGGATGTGCCTGACAGATATCCACTTACAAGATCATTCTGGTGACTTAATCTTACAGAATTGCCTCTTATAAAAATTCCTGATCTACCCCAGAGGCATGTAGTGAGAATTAGATCAGAAAAAACTATATCTGTTGGGTCTAATTTTCCACATCCTTGCATTTTAATAGTAATTTATGCCTCTGCATAATAAGGTGCAAAATATTTGCAAAACATAATTCTCCATTCAGTTACAAATCTAGTAGCAGTGACTTTTTTTTTTTTTTTTTTTTTTACATACTTTACAGTGATATACATGAACACATAAGGTGTATTATCGTACTAAAAAGTACAGAACTGATTTAACTTTTGAGTGTTGTCTCCTGAAAAATTCCAAAAGTTTGTAATGTTTTTCTTCTACTCCCCCCTCTGGTACCCAGTTAAAAATGGTCTGAAATTTCTGATTCCCTTTTCATATACCATTGCTGAATGCAAATATGAGTGAGTTTAAACAAAACAAAAGGGAGAATTTCATGTGCATAAATTGAAAAAAGACTAAAGGATGGGTCAGAATCATTGCAGTATAAAGGATGTCTTGTAAGAACTTTCTTCCAGGTCTTTTTTTTTTTTTTTTTTTAACTGATAATGCATGTTTTTTTAAAAAAAGGACTGATAAAGAAACATCCTTTCCCCCAACAACTACTTTTGACATTAATACTAAGTCTTGCAGGGAAAAAAGATCTATATAGAGTCGCTTTGAGTGTAGGAGTACTGATTAGCTGATCAAGGGCAGGACAATATTATTTTCTTTCAAGATTAAAAAAAAAAAAAGTAAAACTAAATGCACAGTTAATATAAGCACAACAAAAGAACCAGTCAAGTAGAACAGTCAATGTTATAGAAGAGTGAGATAGCAGTAATCATAACAAAGAAAGTTAAAAAATAGGAAAGAAAGAAGAAACAGAATTTTCTTCTTTTTTTAAAAATGTGATACATTTCAAGTGCTTATGAAGGACATGTTCTTTAAAAGGAAACTAGAGTTCTATATAAACTTTTCCACTCAGCTTTTTAAGATATTATATTGTTTCCAACTTCAAGATTTTTCTCCACTGTTAGGATTGTATTAGGCAAGAATAATGAGTTATAGCATAGACTAGGCCATACCGAAATAAGAACTAGATTGAGACCATCAAATTCACATCTGCAATGAACCACAGGAATTCAAAAAAGTCATTGTTAGCGTGATGCCTAATATTGAACAGAATTAGTCAACTTGCACGTTTCCTATTTGACCATGGAAATTTTATACTCAAGCATGGTAAAAAAGGTGATTTAAGTTAATATCTTTCCAGGTCCTGATATGCATTCACTGTAAATATTAACAATGGTAGATAAATACAAAATATGCAAATTATTATGAGTAAAAAGCCACTTACCTAAAGAAGTGCTCTATCAAATATTGAAGATCAGGTTCCTATATATCTGCTTAAACAGGAGGCAGTGAAGGAATAAACATGAGCTGGATTTTACCTCAAAATCACTGCAGCAGTGAGGGACCCTCTAGTAAGGAGCCAGAGCAACCAACTGTTTTCTGTCTTCCTCAGCAAAAGGTGCATAGCTACGCACCTTCTGCATCAGAGCTTTTTTCAGTTTGCAGCAGATAATATAGGACTCCGTTTTTTAGGTGTTGCTGAATGTAGCACAGAGTTTCCACTTTTTTGTACCTATATTGAGAATTGAAACATGATTTCTGATATGGAGGACCTCAGTTTGGGGATTTAAAATTTCAGCTCAATTCTGCTGCCAGGTTTCTTCACTACTACTCATTTTTAACTAGACCAAACATATAATTGAATTTAATGTGTGTTTCTGCTATCCAGGAACCTGTTGATATTGCCTTTTTTTCCATGAGCACCAACAGATGGGAATAGATGTAATATTTGAAGGATTCTATTTAAATGTACTTAAATGATGCTGAGCTTTCCTTACCAGAACAGCCATATATGTTTACAATAAAGAATTTGTCTAGCATATTCTTCAGTTGCACTTAAAACATGCTAAATTGAATAAACTAATAATGTTTGAACTTCAGAAGCAGGCAGGTTAGAAAATAAACCCTAGGAAAACACTGAAAGGCTTTAAAATATCTTGAAATATCATCATATAACCATGTTTATTTCAGAAGATGTTTATAATCCTATGATATTGATTGCAGAGTACAGTGTCTTCAATTGCCCAAGAATGTATTCTGATTTCCAAGTCAGTCACCTCTTAATTTACTTTGACATATTTCCCTTTCCCCATGTTTTATTATCACTGTTTGATGTCATAATAGATTCTACAACTATCTATCTGTGCAAGAAAAACATGGAAATTCAGGAATTCTATTATTGAGGCCTGAAACCTGTGCAACTCTACAACAAGCAATCACTTCTCATTTTATACTATTTTTTTTCCCTTCTCCACCATGTAAGTAGACCTAATTATTTCCATTATAAAATATATATTTAGTAGAAAGATATAAAATTGTTTTCCAACTGAAAAGAGTACTGAAATAATGAGTGCTATTTAATATCCTGACTAGGATATTGTGAACTAGAAAAATTTGAAAGCATTAATAAAGCAAAATTTCAAAAATAACTAGCATACCCATGTATATATGTACTGATAGGGCGAGAGGTGACAGTTTTAAACTGAAAGAGGGTAGATTTAGATTAGATGCAAGGAAGAAGTTCTTCACTGTGAGGGTGGTGAGGCACTGGAACAGGTTGTGGATGCCCCATCCCTGGAAGTGTTCAAGGCCAGGTTGGATGGGGCTTTGAGCAACCTGGTCTAGTGGAAGGTATCCCTGCCCATGGCAGGGGGATTGGACTAGATGATCTTTAATGTCCCTTGCAACCCAAACCATTCTATGATCTATATTTAAAGCCATAGAATTTACACTGTATAATGGAGAAATTCTACACCCCATCATGTCAGCCTAACTTAATCCATGAAGCCTTGTTTCCTGAAGAAGGGGGGGCAGACCTAAGCCTCTAATCTCCATAACATAAGACCTAATGCGGCCACTAGCTGTGATCAAGATGAATTCTTACACCTTTTCCCCTTCAGTGCTCTTGGTGTCACTACATACAATTTGTTATGAGCATCACAGAGAACTTTTGTTTCCCTGCCTGTATACAGAATAAGGTACTGCTTGAAGTATTTCACCAGGGTGCTAAGCCATCAACAACATTCCTGTTTCTCAGAGCTCCTAAACATGCATTAGCCTTCATAACAATACAAAAATAGCTTAGCTATGCTAATAAATAAGGATCACTTAAACACATACTGCAATGTGTTGCTCAATTAAGAAACAAATCAAGTACTAAGATCATATTTCTGTGAATAAAATAACTGGGATTTGGCCTGAGATCAGTTTGTTGTTCTATGAATGAATATTTCTAAAGAGAATGTAGAGTATTTTGGGTAAAATAAAATTGGCCTTATTTTATTAATTGGTAAAAAAAGTAGGAATTCTGTCATTACTGTGATAATTATTTGCATTGTGACCGTATCTCTAAACAAGCACAAGCACTGTTCTGCACTAGGTGCACAGAGAACTTTGAGTTCTTGAGTACTTCTTGTAAAGATGAATCAAATGTAGCTATTTTGCAGTCAGCAATATCAACCTGGCACAAGATACTTCTCATCTAACACCTCTGCATCAGCACATTTTTGTACAAACACCTTCTTTAAAAAAAGTAAAAAAAAAATTAATTTGATCTTGTATATATCGTTACCACATATATATATCACCTTACAAAAAAAAAAAAACCAAACCCAAAACCCAACGAACTTACTATTTCAAGTATGAAACATATTAAGAAGCTCTACAACTCCTGCTTTTTTTTTTTTTTTTTTTTTTTTTTTTTACTTCATAGCATACTTGTCATACCTGTTGGAGTCTTATATCTCTGGCACACAGGCAAAAGGCAATTTTTACATATTGGTGTATCATGTTTCTGCAGCATTACCACCATTTCTACCTTTCATAGAGTTCTTCTAAACCTTCCCATCTATTTACCCAAGCTGCTGCTTCTGACAGATCTAATGGATGGCATATTCTGTAGCATGTTGGCTGGTAAAATATTTAAAAAACAAGGACAAGATCGACTGAGGTCACTAAAAATAAATAGCTTATCTCTGTGCTACATCTCTTTTTACCTCATATATTTTCCTTGTCAAAGACATCAGTAATGGTTCATTTTCAGAGTCACCATTTAGAATGGCTGAGGATTTAAATGTCACCCTTCATTATTGTTTGATGTGATAAAGGTTTCATACCACAGACCACCTCAGTAAGGATAACTGTTTATCCAATTCTTTTAGGAAAAGTACAAATTTTGTTTCTTAAACCAGTTCTTCATCAGGTCTTTTCTTCTTGGTTACATATGCTATTAAATAGATCTTACTAGACTTAAAGTTCATCTAGAAAAGTATTTTATGTGTTTTCTGAAATGTCTTTTACGTGTTTCACATTTAAATTCTGCCAGGTAAGGGCTTGATAGCTTTTCCCAATAGGAGCAACGGAGGTTAGGTGACACAGTGAATTAACTTTAAGACATTCAGAACCATATGCTCCCACAGTCTGCATGCCTAAAGGAGTAGTAAATCATTGCACTGCCAACCCCTCCCACCCCAAAAACAGAAAAAAAAAAAAGTATGAGCTGCTGAATCTTCCTCCAAATTCAATGTGTGAGCTAAAAGAAAACCCCAACCAACCTTACTCAGCACACTGCTGGGCCAGGCAAAAAAAGTGGCCAAACTAATCAGCGATTTTGCATACCAAACCACAAGCTCCTTAAATGAGGGTGACTTTCTGAGCATCAGACCTCTTACCCTGCTGGCCTCTGCTTAGCCACCCCAAAACCCAAGCCCGTCCCTGGGGATGAGGCCTGGCCTATGGGACCAAGGCTTGCTGGCCTCCCAAGCAGTGCCTTAGTGGCCTCACAGTCTGAGGGGCCCAGTACAGAAAGGACTCAACAAAGGTACAGTTAAAATTCTTGGAAAAGGAAGAGGAAGAGGAAGAGGAAAAAGAGCAAAAACCCATTTGGAAATGAAAAAGGCCTTGCCCAGTAGCACCCTTTTTCCTTGCTTCACACTTACCTTCCCATGCACGTCTGGGTCCCACTGCCCTCAGCCTCCCTGAGGAAGAGGCAGCCATGACGGGCCACCCACAGTGGGGCCTAGGCTGGGAGGTGCTTCAGCCTTCATGGTGGGAGCTGATTCCACCCCTGTAGCCCCGGCAAGTTGGGGGCTTCTCCCTGCTGTCTCCCCCCAACCTGCTCCCTCCTCGCTGCTCCCAGCCTCCCGCCGGCTATTGGCGACGTACCCCACCCAGGGCCAGCGGTGCTCATGGCCCCAGGGCTGCTAGCTCCATGAGCACAGTGAGTGTACCCAGCCCCAACCAAACATAGCTGGGGGGAAGTATTGTCACTAGTGCTTTTTTCTGACTTATATTTCCACAAATACATTGGAGTCGGCTTGCTTGTAAGACGGACGATGTGAATCTATGCAGCTGGGAGAGCTATGTTGTTTTAAGCTCTGCCCACAGCCAGTGGAGACACCCCAGCATCTAAGCGGGATCTGTGGAGGGCACACGCTCTCCTTTGAATAGAGAGAAGGAGTTGTTAGATTCTTAATGCAAATGCCTCATTTACATACTGATAATTGAGTGGAATAAATGGAGGCTTAGTCCTGGCAAAATGTTTCTTCCGTAGTCCTAACCCTGAAACCAACAAAAGCCAGAAGATTTTACAAAGGTAAAACATACATCCCATGCATGTTAATTATTCCTGCCGGGATTTCTGGTTGTTCATGAAGTAGGGAATGAGGTCTATAGTGAAACTGTATTATCTGCATGAACAGAGGACTGCCAAGGCACATGCCATTTTAACAGATACATATTTTTTTAGCTAGCTTTTATTATACTAAAAATGGAAACATTATACCAAGACCAGGATTTCACCCTATTCTTCTCAGCTGTTTGCTGTTCAAAACCATGCTTTGTAGCCTTAACAAGGGTGAGATCAGCAGTCTCTGGTATCAACCTAGCTTCCCCAGAAAAAACAAACAAGCCAAAAGCCAGACACGTGTTTTCCCCCAAACCACATCCAAAGACTGCCCCTGCCCCAGACAGCCAGCGAGACAGTCCATCATTCACCACCTGCCCTTCTGCCCATCCGCTCTCCTCCAGGCTGCCCTCCTGCACCAGTACCCCAACACCCTCACTGGTCCCCGGTACAGCTCCTCCATGGGCATCCCCTTCAATACCATCCTTGATGGGTGATATTGATTCATGGAGGCAAGGCACTTCTTCACTTTAAAATATTTTTTTTTTAATTCTCCCCCACCATGTTCTTCTCATTTAGTCCCTCATGGCTTAATTCATTTTATATCCACCAGTCAGTACTCTCCATCTTTTTCAGTACATTTAGACACTGAGATGTATATTCCTACTCAGGATACCATAGTTTCAACGCTACAACCTTTTGGATTATACAGATGGGCTAAAAATCTGAATCTTTCTGAATTTTTAAGGTTATGATTACAGCTGAGGCAGGATCTTATGCTAGCTGGTATGGAAATACTGTAATTTGCTACTACTTTGTTCCTTGCAAATATGAATACTTCATATACAAACACTCTAAATCTCTGCAATTACAGCCGATACACAATATACATTTGTATTTGATTCCATTATAGGTAAAGACATTTACCTTTTACTAAAATTCTGCTTACAGAATTGTGATGGTTTGTTTTAATTTTCCTTACTATTATGCTTCTTTTACCAATAGAAGATTAAAGAAGGATTCCATCGGGGTCCTCCCAAGCTCTCAGCCTTGTTTATGGTATTTTATAAGCAGCATTACTGGCATTCAGAAGCTTTCCTTTTATACACTTGTATTCTGTGAAATTTTCATAATTAGGTATGTATAATTAAGATTTCCATTACGTTGGTTTTTGGTTGGTGTTTTTTTTTTTTTTTTTTTTAATTCCCCTTGTCCCAGTAAAAGTGACAGATAAATGCCTTGAGACTTTGTAATGACTTAATTGTTCCCCAAGAGTTAGATTACAGAGTTAGGACCTGATTCATGCACATTTTATGCACCATTTCCTTGACTCTTTTTTATTTAACATTTTGCTCAGAAACTTAATATTGCTGAGAAAAGTGCCAATACTTCTTATTTACATAAATCCCTTGAGAACAGTTGCCATGTCTTCCCTCTGTACCTCATTATGCACTACATGCACTCTAAAGAAGAGAAAGAATCAGCTAATAACAAGGCATGCAATAGTCCAACTAACCAAATATATACAGCTTTTTGTTGTTATTTCAACCTTTCAGATAAATCATGCCATGGGTTTCAGCAGTATGTACCTGATGCATCTCAGAAAAGTCACTCTGAATTCACATCAGTGTAAACAAAACCAGATTTTGAATACTAAGAGACAGCCATCAAAACAATGATCAAGAAAATGTGAGCACACATAGCAGTCTGTTTTCCAGACTTTATACATATTTCATCATAAAACCTAGTTATTATTATGCAGGAGTGAGCTGCTAAAAGAATATTAAAATAATTGGCTTAAAAGGCAGCCATAGAGTTAGTACAAGAGGTATTGCTCCTCTTCTCCATGGAAATGTGATCTTGTCTGGACCTGAGACAGCAGTGGGAGGAAGAGCTTCTTCCCTCAGAGCAAGCAATGGTAGTGCAACTCCCAGCAGAAAGGATGGAGTTGGAAAGGAACAGTCTGCAACAGTTAGCTCTAACTGGAATGAGCCACTTCTGTTCCAGCTCTGCCATTGTATATGACAGTAGTATATTAATGATAGTGCAATACAGTTCGAAAAAAACAGTCATAACATACTTATTGCAAAGCAGTTTTTCATTAGCATAAGACTGGCAAATTTACTTCCTCCACCTTTTCTGATAGCTTGCCTACCACTTCAGTGCCCCAAAAACCTGTAGTTTGTTAGCTTAAAGGGCACTGAGCATGGTAGGAAACAGAATTGCTAGCTTTACTCCTCTGCCTTGGAAACACATTCTAGTTAGACAAAGTCTTCCCTGCTCTGACTAGCTGGATACTTGTCAAAGAAGAAAATCGTTCTACAGAACTCTTTTTTGTTGCCCTCCAAAACCCTTAATATTTTTTCTTTGTCAAAAGTATCAGGCAAAGATGTTGGTGACTGTTCAGCTACTCCTGAGACTGCAGTTATTAAAGGATTCTATGTCCTCAGAACAAATTCTCAGTGAAGTCAGTTCATTATATTTGGTTGTTGGAATACAGTTAGGTTACCCAAACTTTTTTAAACAAATACTAGTTCCTTGCAATAAAAAAAATAGCAGTGAGGTGGAATTTAATTAGTTTTTCCTGGGTGGGCCATGTGTTAAAAGACATCTAATAGAGAAAAAGAAAATAAAATAATCTTTCAGCTGCCCAATATTATATGACCAAAACAAAGGGGAAATGTACACAGAAAACTTAACCTTTTTTTTTTCCATGTTAGAAAAGAAAAAAGAAAGATTCTATTGTTTCTTTTTTATGTAAGTGTTTTTCAAATTCCTTTCCTTTTCTCTGCCTTCACACAAAGTAAGGATAGCTCAAAAGAAACTGTAACCCAACGTGTTTGGGATACAGAAAACCCCCATAAATCATTATGAGATTTTTCAAATGTTCAGGGAAATATTTACATGCAATTAAAAAAAACCCAAACACAAAACCCCTAAAGCCACATCGTTTCTTTCCTTGCCTCCCATTCCTCTTTCATCCCCCACAAACAAAAGGTCACTTTTTTTTTCTGCTCCTGTGTTTTTGTAGAAAGTTAAAAAAACCCATTGGCTTAATAAAGCTCATATGTGTGAGACATAACACTACAACATGTTTCTGTTACGTACATGTAGATTTTTTGGGGGGTCATGTTGCTTCAATATTTCTTCACAGTTCTTCCAGAGACTTTAAAGAGATTGAATCCTTATGATTCACTCATCTGAGAACCTCTCCAGAAGCTTTCCGTTGAACTCTCACTGAACTAAAGCTGCAGAGAAAGAGCAAGTAGTCTTTTGTTAGAGAACCTGAAAATTACTCTTTACCTGGCCTTTTAGATACAATCCAAAGGATTTAGTTTTGTAGGGCAATGATTGGCAAATGCATGTTCAAAATTAAATGCTTGTGCATGTATGTTTGTGCATGAGCACACATATTGGATGCTTAAAATTACCAAGTGTTCATTGCCTACCACCATTGCTCTTGAAACTTTTCATTCTTGAGCATATTTCCTGAGGATACATACAAGTGTTTATGAGTATAACAGTTACTAAGAAATCTGTAATAATTAACCTATATCTTAAAAGCAAGTAATTATATCCCTTTCCCCAGCCCCCTGATCTGTACACATTCATACACAGTTCTTGCTGGGCTTAAGCTACTCATATCAAAACAATAACTCACAGAAGTCACCAATATCACTTATGCAGAGAAACATATCTTAAAAAAATGTGAGAGGTTTCCTGTGTTGCTTTGCAAAGAAAAATCTGAACAAACTTCAAAAGGAAAGAAGAAGGAGCTTGCCCTCAATTCTAGCAGGCACACAGGTTGAAGGATTACCAAATCTTGTAAGAAGTTCTCATTGCAGTACTGTTGAAGAAGTGCTGAAGACCTCTGAATCACATAGCTTTACAGAATATGCTAAGGCTTACACAGAAGATACCTTCAAGAACAGATATATTGGCTTCTATAATATACCGTACTTACAGTCAGTCCTATGGCTACCCAAGAACTGCTGTACTGCGGTGGACGATGATGACCCCAAGATACTTGCTTAAGGCATTGCAATTCTCCTAAAGTACTTATATAGTCAAGATCTATGCCTTCTTTTTCTATTTTTTTCCACTTTCACCTGTGACTCTCTAGTACAATGGTTTCTCAATGAGAAAAAAGAAAAAAAGAAAAAAAAAAAAAATCACACATTGTTTACCCTAATGCACCTCTTCTTGCTAACAGACCTGCTAAAGCCTACAACTTACTTAACTGTGTACAAAAGTCAATGTTATGTGTCATTGATTTCATTTTAGGAAGGACAGTCTATTGCCATTTTTTCTAATAAGTGTGTGTACACAACCTCTGGAATAAAAATACTTTCTTCTTGGAACACATAGGTTTTCATGTTTGTCTTACTTTTTTTGATAGAAACCCCATTATTTGTATCCTACACAGAATCTTTGACTGAAAGAGGAGATTATTTCAAAAGTTTATAATTCATTCAGAACTACATAAAGCTGGTAGGGATCTTTTTTCTAAACATTAACCACTCATCTGATGCTTCAGAAAATAGTTTTTTACAGTAATATTTTCAACAAAGTTAAAGACACCTCAAAATGCAGTGTTTAGAAGAATAGTCAGGAACACAGCTGTTTCAGAAGTTAAAATCATCAGTATTGTAGCGTGTCTAAATGACCTCAAAATAGAAGTGCTGATGAAAAAAACCCCATTCTGGATTTCTAATGGTCACCTTCTGGTAATTATATGGGTCATTTATTTTATATTGTCTAGATGCATTTGTGCCCCCCCCCCCCCAAAAAAAAAAGTATTAGGAAACTTGTAATGATTGCAAGTCAATGAGTTTAAAGTAAAGTGATAGGAAAATATAAATAATTCTCTTCTGCTAGTACATTTCAAAAATAGTTAAACCTCTGCTTTTAAAAAGAAGTTGAGTTTTAACTTCTTGGGGTTTTGGTGCATCTCCCAATTAAGCAATCTTCTCCTCACTTGATGTCTACAAAGAGAATTGAGATGGGTCTCTTCCTCATCTTATTTAGCTAATGAGGTTTGGTAAATATTGCAATAATTTTAATTTTTCTTAATACCATGTAATTTTTAATAACTACCAAAATTTCTCTTTTTTCAAATCGCTTACATATATTGGGAGGTTCGCAAGACAGGTAAGATATACCTATAAATCTTGACTGATAGAATGAGCTAATATACATGCCACTTGTCTCCATCAGACATCAGTTAGTGACAAAAGCAGGACAAGTAAATTTAGGCTTTGGCCAAGAGCAGAATACCTATGTTTCACTCTAGACAAGTCTGGTACAATAGTGGCAGGGTCTGTAGTAGATCCTAGAAATTGGACTTTTCCTAAATGCTTATGCCATCAGTTTACATCTGAGAAAAAAAGTACAGTTCATGGACCTCGATTTGAGATTCACACAATCTTGATAAGGAAGAAAACATTTGGTTTCATAAGAAAACACCAGTTTATTGAAATAAACTGTTCAGAAGGACAATAAAATGTCACCCTGACAAGTCTCTTAATTCACAACTATTTACAAGGAGTTTTGTAAATGCCAAGCTTATCCTATGTAAGTAATTATTTTTTCTTTTTGTAAGACCTTAAGACTTTAACTACTCCATAGCTTAAAAGAAATATGCCTGCTCTAATTATTTCAAGTGACTTATTTAGGAGGAACTGAAATGTTTTGCTTTACAAGTATTTGACTGAAAGAAAAACGTTGAAGTTAAACTTCCACAAAAATAGTTTAAAAAATTTCCATTGGCTGATACTCCATTGTCCCCTTTACAATAGAGTACTATAGCACAGTTCCCATCATATTACTCATTGAGACCACACCACTACAGTAAGTGGCTGACTGATTATCTTATGCTAACAGTACATTGCACTCACTGTTCTTAAACTGGCACTGGCGATTCAATTAGGAATTGACGGAGTCCTAAATTGTCTGATATGTGTTCATACACACAGAAATTACATCTGTCCTCAGTCTGAGTGTCTCAGTAAACTCTGGAGCCCATTCAGTTTAAATGAGGAAAAAACCTGCTAAATTATTCTTAAGAATGATGTGCAGCTGCCCAGTTTGAAAATTAGCTCCTTTCCCTCCAGGGCCTGCAAAGCCCAGCTGTGCTAGCCTAAGAACAGCTAACTACTCCTCTGCTCTCATAATGGAAAAACCCTGTTCACCAAGGAGGGGGGGAAATGGGGGTAGTGCTAATTACTTTATGATGTAAAGGTGTCTCCTGGTTATCATCTCTGATGCACTATATCTTCATTTAAAGTGGGATAAATCATCCAATATGGCATTGTCGGAGAGATCACAAGGGCAACCAAAACATGAGGTGGATATTTTTCATAATATCTTTGGGTTTCTTTAACAAGCCAAAACAAAAACCAAACAAAGCAAAAAAACCCAGACCAAAAGAACACCCAAAACAAACTGTGCTGTCTAACACTTGTTATGGCTTGAATATCCTCACCCAAAACAAACTGTGCTGTCTAACACTCCTTATGGCTTGAATATCCTCTGCTGAATTTCCAGTACATTTTTCTCTGCGATAAAGAATGACAACTGACCTGTGGCTTCAGAGTAAACTGACTCTGGGTAATATTCAAATTGGGTTTTTTTCACTTAACAATACCAGACTTCAGTTTGAGAGTCATTCTCTAGATAGTAGCTCAATATTACATGTATTTCTAAAGAATCTTTAAAAATCTCTCTCTGTAGATAATTTTTCTACTGCTTCTGGAAACCTCTTGCTAACTATCCCCATTTTACATTAAATCTTTAATTCACATCCTTTTCTGACAAATCATATCTTTTCTCTATACTGTTCTGTACTGTTTATAATCCTGTTTACAGATCTATACCGTTTATAATCCTTTCCACCAGGTCCATCCAGGAAATTTAGTGAAATATTAGCATTGAGTTAAATTGCACATATATAAACCATTTAGCTAGAATACACATTTAATAAAATTTTCATTTTTATTTTTGTCCAAAAAGAATAAAGAATTCATGTACAACTGCATTAAATACAATAACAAATACATTGAGCAACAACTCAAACTAAACCAAGAATGGTTCTTTCCTCTCTGAAGATCTGAACTTTTGCTCAGGAGAGTTTACTATGCCCTAGATGTAAAGGGAGCCAAGATAAAAATGTAGCATATTGTCAATGCTTGTAGTCAAAGGGAAGTGGGCAGAAGCAAGGAAACAGAAAATCTCAACAAGGTGAGACTATAATTTTGAAGGCCAGGATTTTTTTTTGCCTGTGGACCTAAGCAAAACAAAGTTGTTGTTTTTCTGGTGGATATCAGTGAAAGTACAGAAGGAGCAAGTACCAGTATACAGTAACATGGCATTTTCTCTAAGTACACAAAGTGCTAAGATGCTATCATCTTAGGTGATGGGCAAGTACATCCATTTATCTAATATTTACGGAGAAGTATTTTGTCAACTTTTTCCACCTTTCATTGCTATTCTTTCAAATTCATAATCTATTCTCTATTAGTCTTCACTAATTAGGTTTTGTTTATTCTTTTCCTAACTTAAAATAACATGTTCACATCAAATGAATGTTTCTTGAATCTTATGTCTGTTGGGCTACAGCATATGGGTGTTTACATCATGGAACTCAGCAAAGCTGAGGCATAATTCCTTGAGGTATAACTCATATACAGATATATATTTCTCCTTGTGTAGATATCCAAGATTTTATCATGTGTCCAAAGTAAATGATCTCCGTGCTAGAGAGCGGTATGAATACAGCAGGAAAAGAAACATGGTTATTCCCTGGCTGTTGCTATCATGCCTATAACTCTCCCTCAGTACACTGATGAGTACTGTCTCTATCATATACCAAAAGGCTCCTATTGCATTTTAGCTCCATTCTGGTACTTGACAAATCATATCTTTTCTCCTTTAGATCCACGTTCAAAACATCAGTGTTCAATAGAATTTTACATGCCTGTGTACGTCAACTCTGAACTACCAGATAATGAATCAGCAGGTATATTACAAGCATTTCCACAGGCAAGTCACTGGCCCAGGTTCCCCAAAAATGATAACAGATAGATATGTTTCATTTTGATATCTTAATGAATGTATCATTCCTACTTGCAAACATCTAGAAGTTACTAGTAATAAGTAGCTGTAGTGAAAATTACAAAAATTATCTTTCTGCACAAAAGAAACACTAGCATTAACAAATAGAGCTATTTATACATTCTATTATTTGTGCTGCTTTTGGTGAATTTAGACTTTGAAAACATCTGAAAATACCAGGTGCCTTGGACATAACATACCTGAATGTAAAAGCAGCATGAAATAACTGAGACTAAAACCTGGGCTGAACTATTTCCACTTTTTATGTGACACTCATCTTTTAACACCATGCTCTGACAGTACAAGAACATGGTAACTATTACTGGAAGTTATGCTATCTCTGCAACTATTTTAACTGTTAAAAAGCATAGCAGGCTTCTATATCCATAAAGGCAATGGATATAGATGTTGGAGAAAACCACTATGAAACAAAACCTCTTTCCCTGATGCTAGGGTTATATGCATTTTAAGAGTGTTCCACACAGATCAATATTAGATCCACATTATTCATCAAGTCAGGATGAGGAATCATTCCTGAAAACATCAGTAGATGCTAGAAACCATAAGAAAGGTAACTGGAGATAGAAAAAGTCATGCAAAGTGAGATGGAACAATTTGTAAAGCAGACCATTCAAACAAACATCAGGAGTCTAGAAATAAGGTTTTGAGATAAGGAGACAATTCCTAACAATGAGTAATATTAGAAACTGAGCTTCTTTTCAGCTTCATAAGAAAGATAGGTGACTCATGTACTGCATGCAATTATCCTTAGAAGACAGTACAGAAAGCAAACGCAGTGAGGAAAGGGATAGCAAGAATAAGTACTTGAAAACAGACAATTCAGCTGAGAAATTGGAATTATTTTTTTTTTTAAACTAGGCCCATAATAAATATGTTATCAGAATAAGCTGCTTAAGAAAGCAAAGGATTGTCATGGCTCCAGAGGTCTTCAGTTCACAACTGCACATTCTTCTGGAGCATAGATGTTATCCAGACAAGTTGCTTTTATCAATGGAAGTGTTCTATTCAATGTTATAAGTGATATATAAAGATCAGACTGGATGATGTAGCTGTTCCTTCCAGCCCAAAGATCTGTCACTATCTATTTTGAGAGTTTGGGGAGGGGGCAGAAGTTGGTTGGTTTGGGGTTTTTTTTGTTTGTTTATTTGTTTTTAAAAACACTTTGTTGATGGGCCCCAAGTATATGGCTAGGATTCAATAACAAAAGTAGCCTTCATCCCAGTGCTCCCCTGCAACAAATATAACCAACTTCCTTGCAGGGTTATTAACAAATTACATACTATGATATGTCTGATAAACATGGAAATGTTTTCCTACAATGGCTGTCAGGTCCTTCAACAAACAAAAACATATTTGGTGCATTAATTTTTTACTTTTACAACTTCATTCTTATGAACTAATACCAGAGACGTCCATTTTTGACTCAAACTCCCAGATAACCAGAATGACCTAATTCAAGTATAAACAAGTGATTTGTCTTTTCACTCAGGAGAAACTGTTCAGCTAGGTCTGAATCTACATTTATACTGCAAACATTTTACCGTTTAAATTATGTTCTCATACTACACCAGCAGCATGTCCCTAGTATATATCTGTTGTGGTTTAACCCCAGCCAGCAACTAAGCCCCACACAGC
The DNA here is from genome assembly GCF_026419915.1 of Harpia harpyja. Lineage (NCBI taxonomy): Eukaryota > Metazoa > Chordata > Aves > Accipitriformes > Accipitridae > Harpia > Harpia harpyja. The sequence continues at coordinate 33,811,086 of NC_068947.1, forward strand.
TGCTCGCTCAGTCTCCCCGCCATGGGATGGGGGAGAGAATTGGAAGAGTGTAAATGAAAGAACTCGTGGGTTGAGATAAAGACAGTTTAATAAGTAAAGCAAAAGCCATGCATGCAAGCAAAGCAAACCAAGGAATTCATTCACCACTTCCCATAGGCAGGCAGGTGTTCAGCCATCTCCAGGAAAGCAGGGCTCCATCACGCATAATGGTTACTTGGGAAGACAAACGTCATCACTCTGAACATGCCCCACTTCCTCCTTCCTCCAGCTTTATGTGCTGAGCATGACGTCATATGGTCTGGAATATCCCTTTGGTCAGTTGGGGTCAGCTGTCCCAGCTGTGTCCCCTCCCAGCTTCTTGTGCACCCCCAGCCCACTCGCTGGTGGGGTGGGGTGAGAAGCAGAAAAGGCCTTGGCTCTGTGTAAGCACTGCTCAGCAGTAACTAAAACATCCCTGTGTCATCAACACTGTTTTCAGCACAAATGCAAAACATAGTCTCATACTGGCTACTGTGCAGAAAATTAACTCTATCCCAGCCACAACCAGCACAATATCTCATGTACTGACATCACTGCACTTCTGTAAGTAAAATCATCCCACCTCTTGCACAGGAAGTTATACAAATACTAGCACAGTTTTGCTAATAACAGTGCATGTCACCCCACTTTTGCTATCTTGTCAATGACTTTCCACACACCCTCTGCTAGAAGGCTGCAGCATCAGCCTGATCTGAAACTCTTCCATACTGAAGATGATGAGGCTCATCATTTCATGGCAAAAGGTGTCAGGTAATTTACTCGTTCAAAATCAAGTACCTCAGACTCGACAAGACTGTGGTACAACATCAAAATCATACCCAAAAGCTTGGTCATAGACCTTTGGCTTTAATAGAGCACAGAAGCAGCTCAGTTCAAACACAAGGAGGACAAGTCCCTGGCTAATCTTTTAGGGTAATTCATTATCAGCAGGAAATATCGCTTTAGAGATTTCCTAGGAAATGCAAGGTTTCTTAGGCAGAAGGTGGCCTTCAGGAAGGTTTTGGAAATGTCCACAGGAGTTGCCTTTGAGAAACAGGACAAGAGGACAAAGCCTTTTCTTGTTTAGAAGGGAATTAAAAGCCTGTGTTGTATCCCAGGAACTGCTACTGGAGCTCAACACTTTCTCATCCTACTTCATCAGTAAGGACTCTGCATACAGATCTGGAACTTTACTGTGCCAACTATAGAGGGCTACTTTCTCAGAAATACAGGAGATGCATTTCCTGTATAAGAGCACAATGTCTTTCTAAGTTAAATAGGACACAGCCTGGAAGAAGTTTTTCTCCTTCTAATACGTCTACAGAGAAAGGGAAAAAATGCTGTTGCTTGGTTTTGTTCCTTTATGAAATTCTCTTATTTTCCATCTTGAAAAACTTAAATATCTGTATAGAGAAACTATAGATAAAACATCTATAGTAGATCACAATGCTTGAATTATATATATACATATTCCTGCACTGGATGCTTGCGAAAAAATTTGTGTGTTGTTGAAGGAAAAAAAAAAAAAAAAAAAGAAACATTCCCGTTATCTCTAGGAATTCTTTACTGTGCCAGTATAAGAATATTTTTTCTAGTTATGGTGCAGGCCACTTTTACAGTTAGGAATATATCTAGGTTGTTAAATATTCTATTAATATAAACAACATCCAGAAAGTTCTTGTCATATTAATCTGTATCTTATTGTAGGAATTGTCATGCTTTACCAGAAATCATGATGTTTCGCTGCAAAGTTTTTTCTAAATGTCTATTTCATTAAAAATAATAATAATAATAATAATAATAAAATCTTAGGAATAGCAGTGTTTATAAAAATTGAGTATTCTTGGGGGGAACAAAAAATTTGGTTCCATTTTAGCAATACAGAGTATTCTAAATTCTTTAAAGTTGTTTATGGTAACATTAATTATGTAAAGGATACTTTAGACAAATTAGAATTACCTCTTTTTCATAAAGGGAATGAATTAAAGAAATAAAGCCTCTAAGTTCCCACTGCAATATTGCTGTTCCTCTAGGATTGTAATTCCTGGATAAGTGCCACATCTGCCTTGTGCAGTTTAATTTACCGATGATTTTACCTTTTTCCTCAGGAAAACATAGTATTTATTCATATAATATGACATGTCACAATATTACAATGATTATCCAGTTGCTTTATGTATGGTCATAATACCATCTGGTATACAGCTAGCCTTCTTTTTGCATGTGTACCATCTGGAACATCTATCTATATTCTAATCATTGTACAGATGAGATTTTTGTTTTTGCAGAAACACCATATTGGCTGTATCCTTCGTTGATTGCTTAATTTAAAAAAATACAATGTAAAATAATGTAAAACAGAAACAAAACCTTGGCATCTTAAATTAGTTTTAGCTGTCACATTTTCCTATGCATTTCTTCTAAGGAATTAAACAAAAAAGAAATCTAAATATATTTACAACTACTTTGCTATTCATTTTAGTAGAAACAGGTTCTGGTTACTTAGGTGACATGAGATAACACTTTTAAAGTAGTTTGGAAGCTATATATATATAATCAAAGTTTCACACATTGAACTGAATTCAGTTTTCCACCATTCTATACAAGTTAGAGTACCTAAACCCTTCTTACAAAACTGCATTGTGACACCACAAAATAGCACGATACATTCAGTTGTCACTGGCAAGTGTACATACCTATTTGTGGACTAGATGATGTAATTTTGGTTTAGGGACTAAGAAAAAGTTGGTAAGTATCAATATAGTCTTGCAAATGCATCTAGAAATTTTGTAAAAACAAAAGTTCAAAACATTCCTAAGACCCTTCTCAGTTATTTGTGTACATTTGCCTTACCTAGACCAGCAGCTCTTACGTTGTATATTCATAGCAAAGATATCACTGGGCTAGGATCCCATAATAAATACATTATGTCTCAAAGAGTTTACGTGGGAGGGAGATTTGGTAATAGCTTGCAGGCAGAGGCAGACAGTGACTCACTAGGTTTCCTACCGCTTCATTGAAGGACTGGACAGGGCTGAAGCTAGAGAGAAGTCAATGACATCATCCAGTCCAAAGAAGCCAGTAGGTCACTTCTTCCCAGGGTCAGCTTGGACTAATCCATACATAACATTGCTGGCCTATATCAACAAGTAAGCAGAGTCTGCACTATTGCCCAGGAACACTCCATGGCATGTCTTACAAATGTAATATCCAAGTATAGCCTTATTGCACCATGACACCATTTTAATCAGGGACTAGTGTTTTGCAGCAGGGGAGGGGGAGAAAGTAGAGGAAGAGAGAGATGGAGCAGGGTTCTTTCTGGATCTCAAAAAGAAAGGCCTGACAAATGGCATAATAAAATGCCTGTTTTAATAAGATAGACTAAAGAGAGGAATATAGATAACAAGTACATCTTATGTCCCTTTAGGTGCTGGGAACCCCACTTCTGTGTAGTATTGGGCAGACGGGTGGATTTTCCTACGGCACACTGCACAGATTCTGTCTGTGGAAAGTTTCCTTCCTCATCCCATGTCATGGTGCCTTTTATTTTGTGTAACAAGCAAATCATAGATCTTCTCCTGGCAAGCTGGAATGTCATCTCTCATAACATCCAGCAGTGTGCAGCACTGACTAGCATGGGACACTCCAAAAGATTCACTTACAGTGGTTAGTCATGCTAATACAATGGCTTCTCAAGCGCCGAGTACAAGGCCCAAAAGAGCAGACAGGGTCTGTTCAAGGTCACTAACTCCTCAAATGCAATGTCTTCAGATTTTTCTTCCAAGAATGACCCGTATGTCAGAGTAGAGCAGCAACTACTATTTATTTCATTTATTTCCCAAATGGGGATGCCTGGTACATCAGGACTGTGAGATGCACTGTACCTTACCCCTTTTCTGTAGCTGGGATATAACTCTGTGTGTAGGATGAAACCAGGATTGCTAGGTACAGCAAGAAGGCCCTGCCTTGGTGTGGAACTCAGCTGTTCAGTTTCAAACATTACTACCACAAGGTACCTCAAGCACCCCCCTTTTTTTTTTTTTTTTTTTTTTTTGAAAGGAAGATATCTATTCTCCTCTGTATTTATTTTAAATTTTTATGCGAAATATGAAAGTTGGTACACCTGAAGCATTTTGAGTTATGAAATACAAGTGTATCAGTACAAATGCATTGAAATTCCCAGTGCTTAGCATAGAGAGATAAAAAACTTGAAAGCTACGTACAAAATTCCATATGAAAAAACATGTAAATATGGTTGGTTTGCACAGAATGCCTATTTTCATTCATATTTTGTTGTAGTGGAAGATTACTTTGATGATATAGATAAATGAAATGCTCTAGAAAATTATCTGGAAACAGAGAAGTCTTTTTTGTTTCAAAAAGTTATGGCATCAGAACAATTTCAAATAGTCCATGAAATACCCATCTCAAAATAGGTAATAGTCCAACATTAGATCAAGCACCTAGTCCAAAACAGCTAGGCTTCAAATTAGGACAATAAATTTCGGCCGCAGACTGGAAAATTTATCTCAGACTGGAGCTTGCTGCTTGTAAAAAACAAAAAAAAAAAACCCAAGCAAACAATAAAAACCCAACTCTGTTTCCAGATCTGAACGTTCATCAGGCTTTCTGTGCTGAAAAAATAAAAAATAGGCTCTGTTAAATTATAAATCTTCCATTCTAGTCTTGGCCCTACTTTAAGTAACTTTAGCATACCTCATTTGTGAAAATTAATAACTTTCCTTTTAGGTTGGAAAGTGGGTCTCATGATTAATAACTGATATGAAATGCACAGAAATGTTAAAATCACTTAATAATAGGTCTATGGTATACAATCCATAAGTTCCACATTCTAAACTTAGTTCACTTTGCCGAAGCTTTGACGTATTTTGTAGGACATATGCTTTCTAGCTGCAGTTAGGGCAAACACAAAGAGTGTAAGACTGCCGTTTGCATTCATGTTTTTTCAGATACCTAAATTAACGTCCTCTCAGAAATTTCCGTGAAAGGTTCAGTTTACAGATGACCTGTGTCTGGCCTGTAACAGTTCCATTGTAAGAATAGGGAGTCAAGCCTGCATTTGGCCACATGAAGCATATTTTCAAAGTATATGATAAAACCAGTTTCACTATTATTGTCTATAAAATGTATTACTATATGTCACCTATTATGCAGCTGTAGCAGAGGCTTCTCTTCTGCTAGCACACAGTAATTAACAAGAAAGAGGAGGGAGCAAGAGACACTTTTCAAAGAAAAGAACAATTTAAACCACGCTTACAATCACTTTCATTATAATCAACATTTTTATCTAAAAGGTAACTTGCAGTTTGAGATAATCTGTGACCTTTAAGAATATCATCATGAGTACGTGTTTAAAATATATATCAGATTGAGTAGGATCTCTAATTTATTTATACTGTTTTTTAACTTTGTACAAGATTTTCTTTTGTGTTTGCAACCTATGTTTTGTTCCTTTTACTTCAAAATTTAGATCGCAGTTAGACCTTAGATAAAACCGTAAGAATATAATGCATTAGGTAAAATCATATAAAACTCTCAAACCCAAATGCTGAAATACACTATCAAATATGCTAGGGGCTATTGCTTCCCCTAGTGTAATCTTGCTTGCTTTTAAATTGTTCTCTTCTGACAAGAAATCAATAAAATACAGAATTCCTTTAATTAGTTGGAATTTCAAACTAAGCATCTTATCCTTTTAGATTTAAAATCATTATGAATGTAAGAAAAAACCTACAGAAATTAATTCAGTAAAGAAATTATATACAAATTGCAAGATGTTATTTAATTCTCAGTTAATTAGGTACAATATTCTCTAAATGTTTTCCTAGACTGAATTGTGCAAAGTGATTCTAAAAAATCCACAGCTTGCATACTTCTTGAGTAAGAGTCCAGCTCTTGATTCTATACAAAGGCAAGCTAAGCAGGCAAAACTAAATCTATCATTGAACTTAAAATAACTATTAAAGAATTTAAGGACCAATGTACAACTTTTAAAGAAGGCTCAGACCAATAACGCTTTTTTTTTTTTTTTTAATAAGTAAAGAGAACTTCTTGCATATGACCTTAGCTTGTAACTCTTTTGTGACCTAGGATTTAATTGAGCTAGTAACCCATTAATTTCTAAATTATTTCCTCCCTACAACTTTTTAATACTTAGTCTCTGCTTCCTCAATAATATATCATTGTCATTCATAGTAGTGAAAATAGAATTTAAATAGTTATTTATAGCCAGCATTCACCTTTTTATGGAGAGATTAAGCAATATTTGAATAAGATGGAAGTATCTATGTAACCATGGCTTCCTCAAGAATTTGAAGTGGCAGTAAAAGCAGTCTCCAAGTCATTAGTGATTTTTTCCCATGACTTGGAGTGTAAATGATATATCACAGGCCAATAGAAGACAAAACTTCATCTTTAACTTTTTAAGGAGGAAAAAAGAGTATGAGAAAATTATAGACCTGTCAGCCTCATTTCAGTATCCAGAAAGATACTAGAACAAATTAAACAAACCATTTACAAAACCTTGAAAGAATAACAAAGTGACTAGAAACAAACTGCATTAAGCCAATTGAATTTCCCTCTTTGACAGGCTAAGTGGATAAGGGGGGGAAAGTCATAAGTTGTTCTACATGACATTGACAAAGAAATTAGGAAAACATGGTAAAGATGAAATTATCATATGCTGTGTGCACAGCTACAAAAAAAAAAAAAAAAATAGAGTGAGAGAGGGCCCAAAAAAATAATCAAAACATCATGCACAGGCAATCCTTTGGTAAGTCTTCTCAGTTTGACATCAAACAGGGTTCTTCAGAGGTCTGCTCTGGGTTCAGTCTTTTTCAATAATTTTTAATAAGACTTAGCTCCAAGTGGAGAGCAAGCGTTTCAGATGTACAGATTATGCCATTTGTGTGGCATGAAATTTCAAAAACAAGTGAGCAAGTCTCATTCTGTGACCTATAAAGTGTTCACCTTGTGTAAGATGCAGAAGCTTGCTATTCTACTCTCCTTATTTCCCATGACACTTCAGCTTATCTATCTTTTGGTCATCATAATTTAAAAATGTAGGCAAACAGGACAGAGTATAGAGAAAGGCAACAGAAACAAGAAATTTAAAAGATGATACATTAGAAAATGTTCAAAAATAGATGTGTTTATTCTTTAATACCATACTATTACTGTCCTTGAGGACTGCAGGAATAGGCAGGAGAGGGAAGAGTTGATTAATGATAGTACTTTTCTAGTGAGTAAAGTGTTTTTATGGAGAGTGTGAAAAGTTTTTCCTCCAGATTCAGGGACGTTTGGTCAAGGAGTAATGAGCTTTGCCTCCAAGAGAATATAGATTGTTAGAAAGACAGTCTTTCACACACATGAGCATAATAACTACTTGCCTAGAATGGTTGAGGAATCCCTGCCAATAAACTACTCTTCAAAGTGGCTGGACTTAGGTTTGAGGTTGTGACAAAATCCAGGAGAAGTAAGTACCAAGTAAGTGACATTAGTAATAAGAACCAATGTTGTTTTTTTTTTTTTCATCCCCCTCTTAGGAAAGTGAAATTGAACTAGAAAGGCATATCTGAAGCTGATTTTACTGCTGGAAAAAAATAAAGAGAAACATTTTCACTTAAGTCTCATCAGCACCACATACAACTAAGAAAAGCAGCCTATTAAATGTAATGTAATTATAGGGAAATACTGAATTCTTCGCAAGATATTTTATCACTTCATGGAAAGGGATAAAAATGTACACATAATTGCACATGTACTAGCTTGAGAAATTCCTATTTGTCACCACAAGAAAGATATAAATACCCTAGCTAAAAAAACCTAAGTGAATCAAGAAGGCTAAGAACAATGGAGGAAGCTTATGATCTTAACTACTTCCCGTCTTGAGTTAATCAGTTTACAGAAAGTGTTTCAGCAAATGAAGCAAAGGCAGCACTCAAGAGTCCAAGACCTGCCTATCACATTCATTGTCCATGAAGAATATAAACTAGAAGCAAATCTCAAATACACCTTTGTGACACTTCTTCTGGATCAGTCTAAAAATCAAAGACTTATATAGTATCCCAAATAAAAAAACCACCCCCCCAAAAGAAACAAACCTAAAAGCTTGACCACTAAGTGTTTAAAAAAAGGAAAGGAAAAAAAAAAGTGATGCAGGTCCACAGTAGATAATTGATATCAGGAGCAAATTTTGTCCTTAACTATACTTTGCTTCTGCTTAAATGTCTTCCACTGGTGCAGTGAAATAAATCCATGTCCTTCTCTGTTAGTTCTGAATCAATTAAAAATACCACATAGATCCAATTGTAAGAGAAGAAATATTTAAATAGAAAATATGATGCCTGCAAAAAGCCATAAACACAAAATAATGAACTTAATTCTCCATTAATGGAAATGTTCAAATGAAGACCAAATTTCTGCTTAAGGAACATAGTAAGCATTCAATCACAACAGTGACCAGTCTCAAAGCAAAACTTTCTGGCAACACATCACAGCTAGGAATCAAATCAACTGTTTCCACACCAGCACCTGGTGCTAGTTGAGATATCATCAGTTATCCCACCTTGCCTCCAGCTACTACTATGAAAGGGCACAGATCATCTGTAGGTCTGATGCCACATCTGAGACAACTGCATGGGTCAAGCGGTAACTAGGACATCTCTGTCAGTGAGCAGCAAGAGCAGGGCTGCTCCGCAAAGGGAGAAAAAGCCAGGAGCCAAGGGTGACCCCAGTACAAGTGGTGCCTCCCCAACACAGCACAGTACCTGAGCAAGAGGGGCAGAACCATGTGCTGACAGTAACAGATCACACAAACAGCCCAGTGAGCACCAGTTGAAGGCAAGAGTCAGAACCAGGGCTCAGCCGGGAGGGGATACGGACAAGAGCAGCATAGGTAGAGCAAGACTAGTGCCCTGGCCTGAGCTGAAATGGGCCCATGGGTAGGGGTGTGGGTGGTGGTCCCAGGTGAGGCTTGTCACAGCCATTAAAGCCTATTAGGGTACTCAGGGCCCTGACAGTCTCAAATGGCACTATATGTCTTAGTCCAGGTGAACTGGGTGCCTAATGTTTTGCAATTAGTTGGATAACTTCATCATAATAACAATCAAATAGTTTTATAATAATATTTTATTTTCTTTACTATCTATAATAGAAAGTAGTAATATTTTTATTCTTACAGATAGAATTTTATCTCACTTTCCCCCCTTCTTTCCTTGCAACTCTAAAGGTACCATTGGCTATTTTTACTCTCTCAAACTTTCCCATTTCCATAGATATAATTGCCTTATTTCTGATTTGCTATTCCCTCCCATGTCTCAAATAATTATTTCATGTCTCCCTTTAAAATTGAGTTGCCAGAATATTTACTGACCTTTAATCCATTTCCTCTTTACATTTTTCTTTCCTTTTTAATTTAAGAAACTGTTTATAAACACACAGATACATTGCTATAACTGAAAATGGTTATTTTATATTTTAACAAAGGCATGCACACAACAGCTGGCAAGCATTGTGTTCTGTGCATGCTACAATTCTCAGTAAGGATGATAGTTATTCACCACCAGCTGTTTATAGTGCAATGATGATTGTGGACCAATTGACCTGGGATTATTGCTTCCTCCCTACTTAAGGTGAAGTGTTTACATATTCTATGAATATTGCTGATGAGGAGTCCTACAGGAAAAGGCTGGAACTATGCTGTAATTAGATTGTTTGTGAAGTATTTTTCCAATATTTGTGATTTTGGTTTTTAATTCTTGCCTACAGATTGTACTACTCTAAATCATTGAAAAATAGGCATATATAAGCATGATATTGCTTACATATTTAAAAAAAGAAGAAATGAAAATAAAAGCAAATCAATATATATCTGTCAAACAAGTCCGAAGGAAATACTCATCAAATTAAAATTGGTCTGAACAGCCTCCCTCTTGTTAAAGATGTGTTGGAAAACATTTTCTGGTAACAACAGAATTGCATTTTCTTAACTGCGGTGTGGCATGGTGAAATCTACCCTTCCCTGCCATGTAATAACCCACTGACCTCAGTGTAACTATTTTTAATTTACATCGTAGCCACTGAGAGAATTTATCTACCCAACCATAGAAAATCAAGAAAACCAACCCTGCCCCCCAACCAAAATGCAAATCACTGGAAAACAATTTATTAATAAGAAATTTCTAACCGTTAGTAATAAAACAACACTGCAAAGATTAATTCAAACAAATCAAACTTGATCACAAGGAAATTAAGTACAAAAAGTCATATTATTAGAATATAATAAACATACTATCAAGTCACTGAAAATTTATTCCATCTCTAGTGAAAACACATCATATACTTTACGTGATGCATTGTATACAGAACTAACTGTTCTGCATACAGAAAATATATTTAATAGAGTAACAGAATCAGTAAGATGTCTGGAGTATACCAAAATCCACTGCCATTAGGAAGAGATTTTTTGGATTGCCTTTCTGATAACCAAGTCTGCAACTTAACAGTGCATTTTTAAAGAAAAAAAAATTAGCTATGCAGCATGCAAGTAGCATGTAAACTATAGTACTATAAAAAGCAACTTATTTAAGAAGCATGTCTAACTGATCTGGTATCAGGTTTCCTCAATTAACAACAACAAAAAATGATAATTATAACTTTCTAAAGAACCTGAGTATAAACACAGGTTTACATAAAATTTACTTATAATGAAATTCTCTGTGTGTGCCTCCCTTATTTCTGCTGAAAAACACCTTACTTATAAAGGTTGAAGGTGTGCAGAGACAGAGGAGCTTAAAAAACTTTTATGTTATCTGTAGCTCTAAAAAGAATCCAGGAGGCAGAGACAATAAATGAGTTTGTAACCAATACTGAGTAAAATTCTGTATGGATCAGCAAAAGAGCTATGTGGGTTTATACATCTGTGGATGTGATCCTCATACCTTATATAGACTTTCATCTGTAACTTGCAGAAATATTTACTCTAATTCTTGTCTCTTTTTTCTGTTTAGCCCTGCCCCCCCCCCCCCCCAAGGAATGTAATACGTACTTTAGGATACAGTGGACAAAGTACAACATGGAGCCCCTGAACAAGCTCATGTTCAGGTTTGGTGCAAAACAGCCTAATGGTTCTAGCTCAGCACTCCTGAAATGCAGAAGACAAGGGAAGACAAAATAGAAATATCAGAGTTACTCCAGGTTTACTCATCTAGTTCATGCTAGGTTTATTGAATTGGTTTTAGCTGCATGATGCTAAATCTGGCAGACAAATCCACAACGGAAGGAATGAAAGGGAAGCAGTAGAAGCCCCAAAGAAAAGGAAAAAGGAAGTAGCAAGGACAGACAAGGGTGAGAAGGTAGGGCCAAAGAGTACATTCCCACCTTCCTCAAAAAAACACATCACTTGTCAAAAAAAAAAAAAAAAATCATGCCACAGAATAACTGGTCTGGGACCAAAAGATTTCCCTTCAGCGGCCAGATCTTCCATCTTTTGGGAGAAGCAATTGCAGATATTCAGTGGGTACCACTGTGCCACCAATACACACTGACTGGTTATGGCTGGATGTGTGACTTTCCTCACCAATTGTGTCATTCTACTGTAGAAATAATACTGTTCTGTTTGTTAACAAAGTGGCTGGCTATGGCACATTTTTATTAAATCCATTTCATCATTACTTTTGTCAGAAAGTCAGTTTTGGAAGTAAACTTTTTTTTTTTTTAAATTCAGTCCTACTCATTGACAATTCTACTAAGGAAAAAAACCTAAAGCTGTGAAAGTCCAGACTGAGTTTCATACTCAGAATAAAATCCTCCCAAACAGACACTATTATGGAACCCATTGGAGCTGTTCAGAGAGTCAGATACTACTCAGGTAAGTAAAAACATGTTGTAAGAGATAATCAAACTGCAGAAAGTAAGCTAATACTGTTTTACAAGTACCACATTGAAGAACTATTCAGGACTACTGCCACAACAAGCAGTAGTAATTTCCAAAGAAGTGATTTGCCATTTTTCACTAGTTATATTTGCATTCCCTCTTGTGCCGTTTGCAATGCTTGGGGGAAGTCTTTCAAATATATGCCTCCAAAGTTTCCTCATTATTTTCCATTAAATCCTTCCTCATTCTGTGAAGATTTTGTAGGGGTTGGCCATAGTACATTGCTTTCATTGTCAGTAGTGCTGACTACACTGTCTCACCATTTCCAGGTCTCATCTTGTATAGTCGCTGGAGTTTAGGACTGTCTACAGCTCCACACTTGTACATCCTTATGTGGCTGTGGATGCTTACATGTTAGAGTGTACACAGAAATGATCCCTGTGGCACAGTCAACAACCACTTCACCAGGGGAAAAAAAAAAAAAAAAAGATTTGTGAACAAAGGTCAAGAACTGCTTAGAAATCCCTAAGGATATCTAAAACACAGGTTATTAAGCTACTGCAAAGTAGTACATTTCAACATGGTCTCTCTCAAACAGCTGTCCATGAGCCAGTGGTTGATTATGGAGCCCTGAGGTTATGTGATCTGTAAGTCTTCTATTCTTACAGCTAACAAGATGAACTCAAATTCTAACCCGTTTTTTTAATGAAATCATTGGTTGCAGTCCTAGGAAAGTTACAGAATTATTATTAAAAGGTGTGCTCCGCGCTAGGCAAAAGATTAAGAATACTTTTCCTTGTGAATAGGGTGCTGAACTAGACATGTGGGTTATATGTAAGAATCCAAAGGAAATTTTGACCTCCCTGAAGGTAATGGAATTTTGTCATTTTATAAAATGACATTTATTATAAAATATCATTGTCATTTTAACAATAATTTATTTCCCATTACTGACTTCTTGAAAAAGTCACTTCACCTTTCTAAACATCCCATTCTTTAGCTATAAAGTAAGGATAATAATGAATTACTTCCCTTTGTGAGGTATTTTTAAAATGATGATAAAAATCATCATCAGACTGCATTCTCAGGAATACAGATTTTACTTCTACACGTCAAATGTATAGCACCCAATTGCCAACACAGTCGTCTTCAACAGAAGATTGGTTCTATACTAACGGTAAATTAAGAAATAACTTATATGATTATACTGAAGTTTTATAGTTCTGTATTCATTTGCAGTAGTTAATGCTCAGCCATTTATCCTGGTGGTGAAACAGATATTTAAAAGTTCTATTAAGATGAGAACAGAATCTGGCTAACACAAATGACTGATCTTAAAGTTACATTTATTTCTATCAAGGAGTGATATTTTTATGGTACATTCTCCCATTGACATTTTGGCAGGTGTCAGAATGATAGCACAGAGCATCAAGGAATTCCCATAGACTAGATTCTCAGCAGATGTAAATCAGCAGAGCTAAAATGCATTAGAGCCACAAGAAATTATACCACCTAAGAATCTGCTCTCAGTTATCTGCTATCCCTACTGAAATATCTTTCAAGTCAGCAGTGTGCACTGTTATCGCTTTAATACCATGCTGTATTGAGTCCTAAAAGTCATATGCCAAGCCTGTGAATCAATGCAAAACCCAACGGACTACAATTAATGAATTTATTGTGATGGGTCTGCAAACTGTCTATAATATTTTGTGTCCATTATATATCCAGCTTTTTCATAAGACTCTTGTATTTATTCTCTGGTCTATTTTGCTTTTAAGCAAAAGTACATTTGTTGAGAGTTAGAGGGTGTTTTTTTAATGACAATGCACCCTCTTTTTTGTCATGCTTTGTTCTTGTAATTTTGAAAATATGGCAGTTTTGTTTCAAATGAAAGCAAAAAATTGTTGCTTTTCTTTTCTAGTTCATATAAACAAATTATAATTTTACATGTTATTTCCAGATGGGAAATAACATAAGTCCAGTAGGAGCAATGTCACATGTGTGAGCATTTTTTAAACAGTAGAAAATATTGAGAAATTAAAAGCAAAAGACAGATGAATGTGGTGGTTTGAAGATGGCCGGAAAAAAATGACTCAGAGCACTAATGTGTGCTCCATACTGTATTTTACAGAAAGCCAGAAATGACCTATTTTTTCTGAATGTGAAGCAGCCACTTTCTAAGTATTTTGATATTTCCTCACAGAAAAATTGAGAAAACAGCCTACCTAGAAATTCCTTGAGACATTTCTGTACTCAAGTACAGTGGAAAGATTTCATCTTTGTAGCATTTGTTAAAGATCTTCTGTATTCTATCAAGTGAAGACTGCATGTTCAATATATAATATATAGTAATATGTCATTAATATATAAAATAGAGAAAAAGGCAATAAATGGATTTCTTTGGTCTGGAACCTCAAGACTGGAAGTACAAATACAGCCAAGGCAATAAGCACTTCTATTTCTGTGGGTGTCACTTCTATATCAGTAAGGGCTGGTGGGGGTAATGAATGAACAGATTTTTTTAGTATTCAAGAAACTGCATCAAGTTCCAAGAAAAAAAATGCCATTTTCTAGTATATTTTGGGGACAGCAGACACAATCTAGAAATATTTAGGTGTTTCAGCAAGTAAATTACAGGGAAGAAAATCACTTCTGAAGACAAAGCAACAAGGTTTCTTCTTTATAGCTGTCTTTTTTATGCTTCATGAGCCATCTGTGTCTGTGTACATAGCCCAAGTACCTCTAAGCCTAAAAGTTAGTTCAGTCAGATACAAAAAGGAAAAAAAAAAATTTTGCATAGAGCTACTTCAAGAAAGATAGCCTTGTGCATATAAGCCACAAGCAGTAAATCAAAAGGATGAGTCTCTCACCTTGCTTCCTTCATTAGCTTCCCTGTAGAGGCTCCAACAGGCAACTTCACAGACTCACAGACTGGTTGAGGTTGGAAGAGACATCTGGAGGTCTTCTTGTCCAACCCCTCTACTGAAGCAGGGCCACCTAGAGCTGACTGCCCAGGACCATGTCCAGATGGCTTTTGAATACTTTCAAGGATGGAGACTCCACAACCTCTCTGAGCAACCTGTGCTGGTGCTCAGTCACCCTCAGAGAAAAAGTGTTTCCTAATGTTCAGACAGAACCTCCTGTGTTTCAGTTTTTGTGCTTTGCCTCTTGTCTTGCCACTTAGCACCACTGAAAGAGCCTGGCTCCATCTTCTTTAGGACTTCCCTTCAGGTCCTTTTCTTGCAAAGCCACTTTCCAACCGGCCGACACCCAGCATATATTGGTGCCTGGGATTATTCTCTCCAGTTGCAGGACTTTGCACTTCCCTCCAGTTGCAGGACTTGTTGAACTTCATGAGGTTCTCATCAGCTGATTTCTTCAGCCTGTTGAGGTCCCTCTGGATGACAGCACAACCCTTTGGCATATCAGCCACTCCTCCCAGTTTTGTGTCAACAGCAAACTTGCTGAGGGTATACTCTGCCCCATCATCTGGCTCATTAAGGAAGATGTTAAACAGGATTGGACCCAATACTGACTCCTGGGGTAACCACTAGTTACTGGCCTCCAACTAGACTTCGTGCCACTGATCACCACTGTCTGGGCCTAGCCATTCAGACAGTTTTCAGTCCACCTCACTGTCTGCTCATCCAGCTGCTTCATCAGCTTCTTTATGAGGATCACATGGGAAACAGTGTTGAAAGCCTTACTGAAGTCCAGGCAGACAACATCCATTGCACTCTCTTTGTTTACCAAACTAGTCATTTCATCATAAAAGTTTGTCAAGCACAACTTCCCCTTGGTGAATTCATGCTGGCTACTCCTGATGACTTTCTTGTTGTTCATGTGCCTGGAAATGGTTTTCAGGATTAGTTGCTCCATCACCTTCCCAGAAACTGAGGTGAGGCTGACTGGCCTGTAGTTCCCTGGATCCTCCTTCTTGCTCTTCTTGAAGACAGGAGTCACATTTCCTTTCCTCCACTTCTCCCAGTTACCATGATCAAAGATTATCAAGAGTGGCCTCACAATGACATAAGCCAGCTCCCTCAGCACTCGTGGTGTCACCCCATCAGGGCCCATGGATTTATATATGTCCAGTTTGCTTATTTATTCCCTGACCTAAACTTCTTCCACTTAGGGTACAATTTTCTTGTTCTAGATTTACCTTTTGTTCTCTGAGGCCTGGGATTCCTGAAGGCCAGCCTCGCTAGTAAAGACTAAAGCAAAGGCAGCTTTGAGTACCCCAGCCTTTTCAAGGTCCTGTGTCACCAGATCCTGTGCCTCATTCACCAGTGGGCCCACATTCTCCCTGGTGTTCCTTTTGGTACCTGTGAACTTATAGAAGCCCTTCTTGTTGCTTTTGACATGCAGTTCTTCCTCCACCACCACCAAGATGAGCGGAGGAGAAATCAGAAGCCCAGCCTCTTACACACCCTTTGCAGTGGCTCCTACCTCAATGTGGAGAAAACCTCCTGCTGGTTCCAGAAGTTGGTGAAAGCAGCCTGGCAGGTTATGCCTCAGTCATGGCACTGCTGGCTAACAGTGCTGCCCTCCAGCTGCTCCTGGAAGCTCCAGCTGACAAATGCCTCCGAGAGAACCCTCTACATAGAGATGAGGTTTGGGTTATGGCTGGATGACTCAGATGCCTTCCTGACCATCAAGTAAGTAGAGGCCCACCTTACCAGTAGCATGACATGGCCGGAGAGCTGCACTGTGACAGTGATGCAGTTCTTCAGGCATATGGCCAGGTGTGCCTAGCACAACAGCTTCCACGTCAGGTAGCTGCAGCTCTGCACCCGTATACTGGTGGGCACAGACTTTTCCACCCATGCCTTGAAGACAGCTGTGATGCAACTCCTGGTTACCATGCCCCCATCAAGCTGGCACAGGCGGAATTTCCTGCTGCTGCTGGATCATAGCCTGAGGCAGATGTGCTGCTGCCTGGAGGAGAAACACTTCCACTACCTCCTCTTCAGCAAGAAGATGGTGCCTGAGGAGATGGTCTTGTCTCTGGCCTTCTGCATGGCCAGCCTGCTCAACCTATCCCAGCGCCTGATGCAGGAGCCGGCTGCTCATGCCCAAGCACTACATGAGTTCAAGGACTTGCAAGATTGGCCCACAAGACTGCTGATCTGCAGATATTGAAAGAGGTCTTCATGCACAGAGCTGTGTTTGTGGGGCTCACAGCTGACAGACCGACCTCATACCCCAGGGAAAAAGCACAAGGGACAAGTGCCACGAGTGCGGAGCAGGGCTCTGGCTGCTGCTCCAGTGCGAGGCTCGGGCACAAGCCAACGCAGAGCAGCAGCTCCAAGAGCAGGAGGCGCATCCCATCACAGCTCACAGAGAGAAAAGGGAAATCTTCATGAGCATTTGGTAGTAGCCAGCATACTGAATAACTTTTCCCTGTTAGATTTATTTAATCTAATGCCCTAGTATTTCCCTCCCTAATTAGCATTGCTTTTGTGTAATTAAACTTTTGATTTCTATAGAGAGATGCTATAGCTATGAAATTCATAATTAAAAATGTCGTCACCAAATTGTAGATTTTAGCTACATCCATGCAATCTTAGTGAATCCCACAGCTTTGGGAGTATGTCATATGAACAGATTGCAGATGGAGAATACCACAGAAGGTGAGAGAATAGAAAACTGCTTTGGTGTGGTAGATATAGCTGCAAAACAAAGCCCACCATTGCACAAACCACCAGCTAAATGCTATAAACCATGCATTACAGCTCTTCTGTTGATATTCCGAAAATAATTATGATTGTGAGCTGTCAGAAAGATTCACTGCACCAATTATGTTCATCACCAACTGACAACCTACCTAGGCAAACCCTTTTAAAATCTGAGCCTCCTACAACACTAATGAGCATTAAAGAACAAAATATACAGCTCCCGTGAGCTGGAGGCACAGCATCATAGCTTACCACTGCTATAAACAGTAAATCTTTACATAAGCCTGTTGGCAATGATGTTCCACAAATGTCAGCATAGACTCTTGTTTTCTAACTTCATCAGTAATGCTCTTCATTCCATTTATAATCTGCAACCTAAAATCAACTGTACCAACATAAAGAAATATGTTTTGTACAGAGAACGATATTTCCTCTTGGGGTGGGAAGAAGCAGGGTGGTGGGAAAAGGGTTTCATGTAACTTTCAAGGACTGAGAGCCCCCCCTGAAGGTTTCTAGGTCTCTCTCTAAAGACTATACTGCTGTTTGTTTCCAGTGAAAGGTTTTTGGGGGTTTTGTTGTTGGTGGTTTTTGGTTTTTGTTTGTTTGTTTGTTTTAAGCAGTGTTGGCCATGGAACAGTGCCACAGTCTCTGTCATATTCTATGCTGCAATGTAGCCATTTGTCACAATGTCGTATGTGCTACAGGATCTCATTGAGGTGTCATGCCCTCAAAACCCATTCCTGTTGCCAAGAAAGAGACACAATAAAACAGGAGTATGTGGTACTAAAGAAAGAAATTGTTTTGTTTGTCAGGAGTGTTGAGAGCAGTAACTTCACTCGGAGGATCACTCTCAGATTATTTTAGCACAGTTGTCACATGCACAGATAAACCCAGTGAAATATAGTTTTCAGGATCATTATTTGTACAGCATTTCAAAACAATTTGTCTTGACTTAATGCTTTCATAAATACATGATACTTGGAACTCCTGGGTGCATCCACAGGCCACTCCAAAACTGAAGCCTAGATAAATGTAGCAATCAACTGTGTAGTACCATATGTGGAATACCATTTCATTAAAATAACACAAAACAACAAACAGCACATCACTAAGTAGAGATTTCTAATAACATACCAGAGAAAGAACAGGAAAAGTGTTTAAAAGGTGAGAAACATTTCAGACCCCTTCACTAAAAAGCTGAATTCCATTATACAGTCAAGTGCAAAAATACCTGTTGAAAGACACATCAGCTGTGTACTCAGAAGCATATTTTATCACAGTGTCACTGCCAATGCTCTTCAGGACAGTTCTGTAGAAGTCTGCACTGTCCAAAGGGAGATATAGCTGGAACACAGGCAGGAAAAACTTCCAAGTGCAACCTTAAAGTGGAAAACCTTGAAGAAGTGGTGGAAAAACTTTCCAGCACATAACAGAACACACTCATATGCACCTTGGACCACCCTGAATCTATAAAAAATATATCCCACAGTGATCTGTGGGCATGGTCCGTCCCACATACACTATCTTACCCTTGTGTCAAATTCCTATGCCCTTGATTATGTGCACATAGCACTGAAGTAGGAGTCAAATGATAAATGTGGCCAAAAAGTAAGAAATATACTGGGGAAGTGCTCCTGCCTCCAGAATTATACGTTTGGAAAGGTTCTTAGCAGGATCTTCCTTACAAAATCATGCTTTTGATCATTGGGTAAAGGAGTGACATAAGAGAAAGAAAAATCAGTAGCTACCAAAAAGTAGAAGAGGAGAATTTGGGCCTCCAATTCAAGAGTTCCATAGGGAGAAAAAGGCAATGAAACAACCAGCATATCCACACAGCTGCAGGCTTCCTATCACCATGGACACATCATCTACACAAAAGGGTGTTAAACAGATAAGACTACCGCACTAGTCTTGTCAGCAGTGAGATAATGACCTTCAGGACACAACAACTGGCCCATTTTGGCTGAAAATCTTGGTAGATGAGAGGTGAATTCTATTAGTCCTTTCAATAGCCCATCTGGCAGCCAGGTTTTCTCTGCCAGGCAATAAACCATAACTAGCGATATGGACTCTGCTAATCCTGCTCTTCTTCTGGTCGGAAGGGAGGATGCCCATTACGATTTGTGACCAAAAGGAATGGAGCAGAGTAGTGTCACAGACCTCCACAATAGTGGCTGGAACGGACCAATGCCAATGCTCAATTTCTGTGATATAAATCTGTAGGAATTTGACAAGTTCGGCAAGATAATCTTCCAGTGAGGAGTTTGCAAGCACTTGAGCTGTTACTGCAGTTAACAGTTGCTGCAAAACAGATGACAAATATGTCTGTTGGTTAGTTTGGTCCAGTAGCTTGGTCATATACCTGTATCTGAAATGCATTCAAGAAGCGATGAAAATAAATTACATGGAGCCAAGAAAAAGTATTTCCTTTCATAGGTTTAACATTTTCTGAGCTTTAATTTAATCAAATGTCTTCCTGCACTTCACCTGCTAAAAAAGCTCACATTTTCTGCTGTTGACTCCATTCATTCAAGTGGAGCAGAAGAAGAAAAGAAAGTCCAAATTCTGCTTGCAGGCAGGTTGAAGTCCAGTGCAGCTCTGTATTCATCTTGCTCAAAAAATATAAGTCATATATCTCTACCCAGTAAATAGTGGATAACATTTTTCATAAGATTTTAAACCATTGTAATTACACAGTCCACCTCCTGCATAATGTAACTTTTCACAGATATACTACTAAAGTGATGCTTGTAATAAGTTTTACCTACCATTCACCCTGCTGAAATCTGTTAATTAAGATTTTCAGACACACGCAATAATCCTACTTTTTCTGTTCCTGGAGGACTATACATATGCATGAGTGATCTCTGCAGCTGGAATGTTAACACTGCTGAGGGTAATAATCTATATATGGAACAGTAGCCATATGCCCACACATCATACCTTGCCCCTTTTACATAAATATAATCCAAATCTACATTCTGGGATATGCAGAGTTTCAGAAAAAATAGTTTGGGAAAGGAAGGTTCACTGGGCGACAAATTTTCTTTAAGCCTAGGGAACAAAAAAACCCTAGAAATAAGAGTTCTGATGCTTTCCAAAAATAAAACACAGGTATCAGAACTCCCTGGCTATTTGACATGTCCTTTTCTCTGCAGTAATAAATACATCTAAGGAGGCTTCTATTTTGATAGTTCCCTCTGAAAAGCCTTCCACCCTCTTCAATACAAGATTTTAAGTACCGTTTAAGATCATAGCAGTTATTCAATCTTCCTTACTGCATAACACAAAAAAATGTGTTTTCTGTCTGAGAAACAGCAAAGCTTTTAGAAAGTTATCCAAGCCTTGTAATATTATAGGATATAGGCTTCTTATGTAGTCCATCAGGAAAAACAGACACCTCAGAAAGGGAGATATGAAGCACCTACACATATGTTGGCAGGGACCAAAGTTTGTCTTGATATCTTATCTAGTAAAGCATTCACTGATCAAGTTGAAGATCACAGTCTGATGCCCCGATTGCTGTAGGGATACTGACCCCTATCACTCACTTCCCAGCAACAGCCTCTAAGCAGCTGGTTCTTCGAAGGCACAGGATGCTCCCAGTCAGCTCTGGGTTTGCTTCCACATGGGCAAGATAGGAGTTCAGTCAGAAAGAGAAAATCCAAAAGTGGTTATTACTGCTCTTCAATTTCCTCTCTGATAACTACAGACTGGAATCCAGTTCTTCCCCTTTCCAACACAACTCTTTGAGGTGCTTCTGAATTGCTAAACTGGAGTTTAATTCTCATTTTTCCTTCCTGTGAGAGAGACGCTGCCCACAATGGTTTAACAACATTGCCGAATTCAAATAGTGCTCTCTGACAGGGAAGAGATGTGTCCCTTCAGTCTTTTCTGTGCTTAAAGAAGCTCTGTTTGGTAAACTGGATATTTACCGTAATTCTTGTACACAGAAACATACTTAATGTTAGTGTAGCTGTAGTAAATTGTGAACTTAAATATTGTCTTGCAATCTCCATTTTTAATGAGTAGAAACCTTCCATTCATGGTGGACTTGGCTGGCCTAAGCAGATGCAGTCTAGTTCCTGCCATTTGCAACACTACCAAAGGAGCTGTGTTTCATTGCGTGATTTCCCATTTTAAACAGCAAAGACTCCATTTCTCAACTCACAGGATCTGGAATTCACATGATCTGCTCAGTACACTAGCCTGACTAGATCAGTATCCTTACTCACACCAGAGGACAGTAACTGGTATTTCTGAGGCACGGAGGATATCTTTTTCCTAATATTTGAAGTTCAGTAAGTAATTTGTGTCATAAGAAATGAGCCAGACAAGGCAACCATGTCACAGCTGACCTAGGTCTTCATGGCAGCTCAGACAAATGAAAGCATTTTAATGTAAAAGCAAAATACTCAGGTTTATAATCGTACTTTTTTGATTAAAGAAAAAATAATAAATCAAAGTTATCCACAGAGAGTTAATATTAGAAAAAAAAAACAAAAATTCAATACCCCCAGACTTTGAAAATACTCATTTTTCTGCTACATATTTGCACAGAATATTTTCAACCAGCTGTAATAATCTTTCAGTAAATTATATATTCCACCCGCAGATCCTACTCTTTTGATAAAGATAATGTTTTTTTCTTATGATACAGAAGCAATACAAATCTTTGTGTTGCACACACTTAGGTCATGATAAATGAAAACAACATTTGGCCACAAATTTTCCAAGAGACAAAGTAAATAAAGTGGTTAAATTCTATCTTCTGTTCCCTAGAGATTCTGGGAGATCTTTCCTTAAAAGAAAAAAGGGAAAGAAAAACAACAAAAATGGGTTGAAATTCTAAATTTAAAATCCCTCAGCTGTGATGTAAAATAAAAATAAATAATAATAAAAAGGACCAATACCTCCGTCAGCTGTGCCCCCCAAACTCTAATTGATTCTCATAGGTATTGCCCAGGTGAAGCAGATAGCGAATTGAACCTAATATATAAAATAAGAATTTTTGTTTTTATGAAATAGATCTTATTATACCTTCTGCCCTCATTGTGTTTCTCATACGTGTAGGTATGTGAAAACAGCTTCAGGAACCCCAGAAATGTGTTCAAATGAAGATGACAAATTTTTCGCTGTGATATCTAAATGAACTCAATATGCTAAAGTAGTTATACTGAGGTACTATTTGTGGAAATAACCCAGTTTAACAACTGAAGCCATGCATCTCTGGCAGCTATTGACAAGAGTTTCTTGTTAGAATATGCCACTTGCGAAAAGAGAATAGTTCCAAACCTCAAGTGCTTTAAAAGGTTGCTTAATTACTTAAACTATTTTTATTTCTAATTGGTACTTCCATGGAATGGTTATGGTACCTAATTGGTTGAACATTAGTTCAATTTTACATTATATCTGATGGGTTATTGATTGCCCTTTGCTTTCAGCACACTTAGGACTTTCCTGGGGAAGCACATAAAAGAATAAATACTCCAACCCTGCTGCACCAGTAACTTGTCCTAGTAGGGCTGTTGCAGGCTTCCATATAAAAGATTCCTACCATTGCAGTCCATTGATCTAACAGTGTGTGATGCATTTCAATGTTGTAAACAGCTCCTGTGTTGGTGTTTTTTTTTTTTTTTTCCTTCCTTCCTCTCATCGCTCCAGTCTTTGAAAGAAGAAAGACCAAAACTCAAAGAATTGACCCCTTCTCCTTTTGGGGCATTTAGAGCTAGAAACTTGATACCATTTTAGCTATGGTTACTGATCTCAAGGAAGTACACAAATCAAACCTGAGTTTTTCAAGAGCATAAGAATTTTCCATGAGACTACATGGTAGCCTCTAAATCTTCTTACTGAGCTATTGTGCTTCATCTCAATGGACAGTTTAAAGGCTTTACAAACAAGCTTTTTGTTTCAATAATTTATTTTCCTTGCTGTCATTCTAGTTTTGTCAAATGAAGGTCAGCACACATTGCAGGGACCACTAAAAAAAAATAAAATTAAGATGTTTGTATTGGTTAAGTAAGTGGAAGAAGACTCTGAAATTGTTCTGTTCTGAGGGTACTTAATCAAGCAGAACAGACGTTTATTATATAACTAGGGAACGCTTTGCCATCAGTATGAACAAATCATGAAATCAAATTGCTCCGTAATACTTTCCATTATTTCACAGACACTTGCTGTGAAGAATTGAGAGTAAGAAAGAAGCCAGATACGGTGTTATTCTCCAGCCTTAGGCACTGTTTGATTACCTGGCAGGGGGAACAATGCTGCCTGTTAGCATAAAGCCAGCAATGCTAGAGCCTGCTTCATCTGCCAGTCTAGTATAGAGGACTTGCAGAGGAGGGAGGGTTGTGCATGAGGTGTGGCACAACTCTGCTATATTGTGCTCATCCTTCACTAACACAAGGTAGGAAGGTAAGAGGCCATAATCAGTAGAGACCAGGCATAGCTCCAGCAGCTTTTAGAGCAGGTTTGGGCAGATGATTCTTCTGTTCTAGTATTGGCAATGAACTAAATTTCTACTCGGAGGTTTCTATAGAGGCATGATGTCCTTCAGTAGACATCAAGGAGCCTTAATTCACAGAGAGTTTTGACAACGAGGCCTATCATGTTAGCACCTCTAGGCAGGGAGACTGTATCTATGACAGAAAGATGAATGTAGCCAGGGCAGGGATCTCAACCCCAGCAAGCAATTGCCTGTACTGTGAAGTTATTGGTTCCTTTTGGCCCTGGCCAGCAAGCACTGTCCCTGAGAGAGTTCAGGCGTGGTTCAGGTGCTAGCATGGACCAGTGACTGTTCTCTCTGGGCAGCTCAGAAGTGTTTTGAACAATAAAGAATTTAACTTTTTGGACAGAACAGCTACTGTGCTAGTTGGTCTGAGGGTTGGAGAGTCATTTCTGGTCCATTTAACTTGCTAGAAAACACTAAGGCCAGTGAGTCTCTAATCTGTCTGCAGTTTTTGAGGCCCAAGAAGGAATCTCAGTGCTGTACTCTGTCATTGTACCAGATTAAGTGGTGGTTCCTCAGGAGCTCAGCACCCAGTGGCATTGTGGGTGGAGGTCAGGACGCATAACTTGGGAAGGAGATGGGAGGAAATGACTGCTCTCTAGAAGCTGCTCAGGAAAAGAGACAGGGAACATAGTAGCCACATTGGTGAGTGTCTAGCGCCTGAAGCAGAGGAATACTCACTGGAAATCAGCCCTAGGCCAGTCATCTACCAACCTTGCAGTGCTATCACCTGGAACAAACTACCTAAGAATAAACCAGCCCCCAAAGACGGAAGCTGTATCTGTGGCTGGAACCATCGGGTGATGTTACTTAACTTGAGCTCTTGATACCAAAACCAGGGTTCAGAGACTTTCTTGACTGGATGCTTCCTTGAGGGAAGGTCTCCCTTGCAGAGTGAGTGGTAGGCATCCAGCACTCACTGCTGACACGTGGATACCCCAGCTCCCTACCCTGGCAGTATTTCCCATAGTCTCTAACTGTGCGCATGCAAACCAATTCAAATTCCAGACACATCCACTGACATTCCCAAATTAGTTCTGATAACAGTTGTTACAGAAGTGCTCCAGATCTATACAGATAGAGCTATCTAATAGATAAAATGCCAATAGATGGTGCTTATGAACACGTAGCTTTACTCCTGAGCTTCACAAGACTGATCTACCTTTTTGTATGCACTGCAAATGGCTTCTTATGATGTGCTGTTAAAAAGGTGAATGAAACTTAAAGCTTTATCTTATTTTTACTTCATGTGCAGAAATCCCTTCAACAGCACTGCCAGAAAAAAAGGTTTTACAAAATAATGATTTGCCACATGCAGATATTATGAATTTTTTCAAGTCTAGACTCAAGGTCTGATTTCTAGAATTGCTCAGTACCATCAGTTCCTATAAAATCTGCAATTGTTATTGCTTTTTTTCATCTGCTCACCCATCTCTAGGTGGCAACCTACAAAAAAGAACAGAGTAAATTAATTTCTGTCCCCCTTTTCTGATGATAGTCATTTACTCTGTTGCAGGAGTCTCTGAACTTTGCTTAGATACAGGTATATCTTAGTTTTTATATACATATTTCTGCTTCCAAAGTTCTAAAATATTCATTCCAACCCAGAAACCTTGAGTGAGCAACAGAGGTTGCAATATGAAAAATTTAAGGCAGAGAGAAGTCAGTTGATCTCTAGCTGATCTCTAGCTTGTAGCTAACAATGGTAATTTGGAGCTGGAATAGCTTTGTAAATAATAAAAGTCCACACTGTTTATGTATGTTATTCATGCTGTATTGTTGCTGAACCTCATAGATATGACAATAATGTGACTGGTCTCTTCCTCTTTTTCCTTATTTACATACTCACAAGAGTTCACTAACACATGACAGTCACAATTGAAGCACTGCAGTAGTGGAGTGAAAAACACAACTAAAAATGCATGCAAAAAATGTTCTACATTTAAATAGGCTTACTTCGGCAACTAATCTCTAAGTATTATTTAGCATTTACAATATGTAATATCCAACTAAGGGTTCTCAGCGTCTTAGCTTCTGCCATAAACTCTTAATGTAAGGCCCAATCATATGATGATTCTAAATTGTCACAATCAGTGACTGATCAACATATGACTAAAATGAATATAACATTCATTTTCAATTCATTGTATGGTTACCTTTTTCTTGCAACATGATATTGTTTTCATTCAATGTGAATTACACTGTAACAGCTATAACATTACAAAACAACACTAATCTGGAGAAGGAACAAACAATAAAGCATGAGTAACCTAATATAATTCTAGCTTTGGTGTAGTCAGACTTCTAGTCTTTGAAAATATTTCTTCTTCTACTTGGCACTTGAATTAATTTCTCTGATATCCTTTTACATTCCAATGAAATTAAACTTTTTATCCACTCAAATCCTCTCTCTGTGTAACCTACAGTAACACACACACCCCGTTCGGATGTTATTTATTTCTTTTATCTTTTGTTTATATTCAGTCTGGTCCAGTTTATTTCTCTGGGATCTAAATGGAGAGACACCCCTGGGTACCACAGTATGGTCTGTCCATAAAGAATGGGAAGGAAAAAATTCTTTTACTGCAGGTGGCAGAACAAGTGTCATGTACTAAGGCTGAGAAGGGAATGATCAGGGCTGATAATTTTTAAGGGAATCCGAGGAGCATATATGCTGCTTTGAGGAACACTGGCCCTGTGGAAAAGGAACTGATACTGAATCACCATGAAGGGAATTTGGAAAATTGCACCACAACTCCTCCTGCAGCCACGCTTTCTGAGACAAGTCAAGAAGAAATGCTAATAAACAAAGGGTTCCCTCACTTGGCAGTTCTGGGGTCTGCAACCAAACCTTCTGTGGGCCTTTAGATGTGGCATTTCTTGCTCAACTTCCTTGAGTGAACTCTGAAGAGGAAAGTGGTAGAAATAAAAAACAAAACCCTTTGTGGCAGTAACCATAAACAACTTTCTACCTACTTTGCCTTCCATTCAGCAAGCTTCTCAACAAGGAAAGTTTTTTCTGGTTCTGTGTTCAACCCTTGTACTGCAGATTTTCCCTGTCTTTTAGTCATCTCACTATATAAAATTCCTTTAAACACAGTTCAGTCTTGACTACAGCTAGTGTATTCAGTTAAATGCCAGATGGTGAGGCAGGGTATCTGGCCTTATAAATAATTTCCATTGGATCTCTGAGATTATGGCTAAATGCCCTTTCTGCAATTGCTACTTTTTGAAACCGGGATGCAAACTGGAAGTTAATAAAGTCACATTCATCACATAATAGTTAGCACAAAGCTGTTTTACTATATAAAGTTAGATATCTTTCAACAGCTACTTAGACCAAGACAAATATTCTCTAACAAAAATGTTTTGAAACATTTTTCCTTGCCCCCAACCCTATTATCATCATTAAAAGCTTCTGTTTGAAATAGTTCATAATAAATGTAAATCAACAAAAAGATTTAAGAAAAGACAGTAGCAGACTTTTCATGAATATCACCAGCTCCTCTAAGTCTATAAAATTACTGTAGATACTTTAACTGATACTGAAAATAACTTGGCATAGCCCAGGGAAGGAAAGGATTACTTTAAGAAAATATTGCTCAACAGTGACCACTTCTACTTCATTAGTTACTGCACAATGGGCTGTGGAATGAAACAGTTTTCTCCCCAGAAGAGAGGAGAGACAGACTTCAATGCCTGCCACTAAAATACTGAGCAAACTGTATCACTCCTTCCCAAATACTTATTATGAAATTTGATACAGTTACAAGTTTTGGAAGATTCATGTGTAATCCAGTTATATTAATATTCAGTATTTGCAATGGCTGAGACTGGCTAGTAGCCTAATAAAGACTCTTTTTTGCTGACACCATCTTCATTCACTGTATCTTTTTCCATCAAGGACCTTCACCATGGATGCTCATGAAATGAAAGTTGGGACATGCCAGCTTCTGCAGCCATAGGCACACAAAAAGGAGCAATTCATCAAGTTCAGCTGTTTTTCACAGAATGGTATACACTGATGAGGCTGTAAATGTAAAAACAGTTGTCTTAATGGAAGACAAAGTTTTGGAGTGGGAAGCTGAACTGAAACACTCGAATTTTAAGAGAAATATCTTACTGCTCTTTGTCTAAAATGCTGTCACTTGGTCATAGCATGTTACTAGCTGTTAATGAATGTATTATTGCAGCTTCTTTGCCTGGGAGATATTTGTCTGTCCCCACAGCTTTGCCACACGACCTTTACTATCCTTACATTCCTTTTGATAGCAAAGCTTCAGAAAAAAGCACAGTTCAATAGCCAAAGCTGAAGGCAGTCTAATAGTCACCAAGACTGCACAGTAGACAATCAGCGTGGTGGGTTCTGCCCTCCAATTTGGGGAAGGTTTCTATGAAGCCAGAGGTCTGCAGCTACAGAACAAGGAAGAAGGGAGATGTACACTACACTGAATGCCCTGGATTGCCAGTAACTGCATTAAAGCCGCTTTAATGTTGTGGAAGAAAACATCTTGATCTTGGATTACATAGAGTCTTTGCCATTACCTAAGCAAAAATAAGCAAATAGTTTTGCAGACTCATTTAAAATCAGGACCTTTCTATGTAAATATTACATTTGAGGACTAGCACTTACCATTTTTTGTTGCAATGTAGTGGGTAAGATGTCCAGAAGACTGCCACCACCACTGCGATGGATGACATGCACCAAAAAGCAGAGAGACAGTGAGAGCCTGGGATGTTTTACAAGATAAAACAGACAAAAAGTTATGCGGCCCAGCAATAGTGGCACATGACTAGTCAACTCAGGAACATAATTCAGGTCACCTGAACCCCTGGTGCTATATCCAAAGAACCGGACAAAGCTTCCTGCCTTAAGCTTTTAATTGCCTTGTTGGTAATGTGCAATGATAAATGGTATTTTAGAAAAATAAACCAACCTCCTGGACTGAGGAAAGGAAAAGTGAGAGAAAAAACCCAACCACCACCACAAACCCCAAACCATACCCTATTTACTTTTGAAGAAAAAGCATAGTGAGGATTTTTGGTTTCATCTGAGTTGATATTACAGTGAATACAAGAGCTCAGCAGTAATTGCACAAAGTTTTTTATATTCTCTATGTACATTGTGCATGGATTTTTTTTTTTATTTTGTATCATATATAATTTATGACCTGCTGCAGAGAATCTACTGAGTTAATGCATATGTTTAACACAAATAAAAGAAGTAGTTTTAGTTAAAAGGAAGGCTATTTTCCCTTCAGTTGAAAAGGTAATATCCAGTGGATGGCTGGTCACTTTTTCTAGCAAGCTGACGTTTGCTTTCCTACTACAAATCTCATCCACAGGGGGAAAAACAAAGTATACCATTATTTCTTTTTTTCTTTTCTTTATTTTCTGATTCAAAACCTACCCTATTGGGACTCTGAAGATATATTAGAAGTAGATTTCATTTTGTTTCACTGTACCACTAGCATCTCTGGCAATAAATAAATACATTACCACAAACTGAAAAAAGAGCTAGAATTAAAGACATGCATAGGTCACCTTTTCCAGCATATGTTAGATTTGATCATCATTATTCTTATTTCATAAAGCTGCTCCTGCAGCTGGTCGCTGTTGCACTGATTTGCAGCAAAGAAATTAATTTAGGGATGTACTATTTTAAGCCATTTATACTTCTACAGAGAAGCTTCACAGCACCTTTGAGTTACTAACAAATTTTATCCGAACAGTTGTGGGTTGCTGAGATCCTGCCACATAGCAGCCATTGCCAATGTTTATAAAGCAGCAGACTCTCTATCTTGCCCATGGAGAAACTGAATCTAGGGAGCTGCAGACTTGGCCCCAAGACACTGCCTTCTGCATACAAATTGGGGACTTTTTACACTCTAGAGTGTGAAACAACCAGACTGGTGTTTGTTGGTAACTTGACAGGTTGCAAGACGCAGGTCAGCTTAAGATTTGGTTCCAGCTGGGGCATATTTAAGGATCCTGGAAGAGGGCAGTCCAAGTGCTAGAGTATGAGAAAAAGTTTGGGATTTGGTTGAAGAACAATGTAGTGAGAAAACATAAGGATAAATAATATATAACAGGCATTCATATGTGCAAAAATAAACATGTTAAAAGTTTGAGACACCATAATATTGTGAGTTTTCCATCTGTGGGATTTGTCAAACCATTTTTCCAAGGTTTCACAGGAAGAAAGTTAAGAACAGAGTCCGAGTTCCTTGACTATCCTAGCTATAAAGCCCTCCTTCCTTTCCTAAGTAGCAATTGAATTACTCACAGAGTAGCACTTTATGGACAAGTTGCTCTGAAGTGAAAGTGAGTAAAGACATTAGACTCTGGCTCTTAAATAGTCTCTGTAGTACATTACTCCACAGCCTGTCTCATCTTGCAAGATACCATCACAACATTATTATTACAGTGTTTCACATAATTCCTTTTTTCATATGCATTATCCCTCAGGGAAACCTTATTTTACTAGCCCACTGATAAAAGCCAGAAGTCTTTAACAAAGCTCCATTTTCAGAAATGTCAATGATAATGAAAAAACAAAATGAGGAGAGGAGTGACCACAGTGATTCCCTAAGGTTTATACACACATTATTCTGTTTCTCCTAACTCCAATTCTTTGCCTAGGGGAGGAGAGAAAGTATATGTAACATCCACCATGTATTTACTCATCTCTGCAATGTCACCATTATTTTCACAGCAACACGGTATTACTATCACCTCTGAACCATAGGATAGCACAATGCTAAATAGCTTAAGGACTTTAGAGGAAATAATAAAGTCAGGGTGTAACCTCTGTTAAGAAAAGAAAAAATAGTAGAAGTGACAACTTATTCTGAAATTTCTTGCCTTGGGAGAAAACTGTCATTAAACCCAAGAAAAATTACAAAAATTGTTAGGCCACATTCTATTATGGCTCCAGCAAAATCCTGCTTTTTATGATCTGAAATTCCAGCCAGCCTTAGGTTACACAATATATAGCATCAAAGCTAGCAGTGATCAGGAAAAGATGAGCCCTTAAATGGAATGCAAAGACCGTTCTCACTACCTAACACCAAAACATCAAACAAAACCATTACAATGACCTTCTTGAATGTTTCTGGTCAGTGATTCTTCTTGCATTTTGTTTCCTTCTACAGGTGGGAATGGGCTAGCTAAATTCATATGCAGAAAAGAAAGTGTAGTACATCTTTGAATCCATTCTGTTCATTTGTTCATAGCTTACTGTGCTATATTCCTCTAGAGTTATTCGTAAGGGCTATTTACCTTGTTTTAGCTTTTGCCCCATGGGGCAGGTGTAATCTCTAGCAGCAACAGCAGGATGAACCTTCCTTAAAACAGAAGTATACCCTGAGCTGGGAAAAGCTCCTTGAATACAGAGAGGGGTTGAGAGGCAGAGGCGCTGGGCACACACCTCCCTGGGTGCTGTGTGAATGCACACACCGGGGGAGTGTGGATCCTGCAGCTGGGGCTACCCCTGCTGGGAAGAAACACCCAGCTAGACCTCAGGTTGGAAAACAGAAAGGAAGCGTTTCCTGAGGACTTGGAGAGCACTGCGTGGACTTTGCTGCCACTCTCGCAATTATCTTGTTCCCAGGCTGAGAAGAAACCATAAGAAGAATATCTGCTGCCAGGACACAGTGGGTAGGGAAAAAATGTGTTTGTAAACCTATTTATTTCTGTTCCAGCTCACCTTGTGTTCTCTCTTTGGAAAGTTCAGCCTTTATAGATTTATTTTTTTTAAATGTCTGGTTTTATGCTTACATATAGATTGTGGTCAAATCAAAACTTGTTTAGAATTCAAAAGCCTTTTTTTATTTTTAAACTCTTGAACTCAATATTCTCACTCTCTCACCCATCATCTACCTTCAGGTGGATTTCTTTTAAAGATATTTAATACAGAACAGGGTCTACACTCAAGAGAAGAAAAAAAGATTTCTAGTAAGTGCAACAGAGTACTTCAGAATCACCTCAATGCTGAACTATTGCAAAATGTCACTGGGTGTGTCTGAACTTCAGAGCAGATGCAAGTCACAGTCCTGGTCTTCCACTTTGTTTAGACTAAGCAACATGCTGAAACACATGACAAATTCCACCTATTCTTCTACTAGGCTTAGGGGAGGATCAGGATATACCAGAATGAGACCTGGATATATGTCGGGACATGACTGAGATACGCAGTAGATCCAGGTGCACTCACAATGCTGGCAGTCTTGCTTTAACTCTGTCTAATGTTAATGCTGTTAAAGGCAACAATGATCATATCAGAGAGCAAAGATTATCATGTCTGTGGAGAGACAGTGTGTACAAAATGTTTTCCTAGTGCTCTTATTAAAGCATCCAAAATCTTTGTAGATCTCTAAGAATGTAAAAATGTCATACCATCTTGACGAAGACTTGTATTTTATTTAAGGAAACAAACCCAGTGCTCTTTGGTTCCTCAGGAATTTATCAGCATCCATTACTGTGTATCTTGACTGGATCATATATATCCAATAGACTACATAAGCATGAATTAAAAAAAAAAAAAAAATCAGCCTAGTGCTTAGATAATCAAATGCTTTCCACATCTATATCTTTCATGTGTAAATACAGATATCTGAAAATATAAACAGCTGTACACAAAAAAAATGCCCATAGAAAGAGCCAGCTGTATACAGTTTAAGAAACACATTACCCTTAATGAATAACATAGAGATTGGGCCCAGAGGGACCAAGGACATAAGAAACTGGTTATGAACCTGAAGCAATGGTACTTGGTTCCCTGGTAGACTAGCTGGAATTGCATTATAACTTATTTAACTGGTTTTTTTTTCCATCAATAGAGTACTTATATGGAGATTTTGTTAAAAAAAAAATCTTTTCTGCCTTATGAAATTTTTGTCATATTGTGAAATTCTCAAGTATCTCAACAGTGCAAATTTTAAAAGTTGGAGTCTAAGCAATATTTTGGTTAAAGCATTCTGATTCTTTTTTTTTTTTTTTTACTATGAGTCTTCAAAATGTTCATAATAAGAACAAAATTTGTTTTTTACACAGAAAAAACACACTGACATGAAAATTCAAGTTTTTTGTTAATAAAATATTGAAACAGATTAATTCATTGAAAATAACCAGTTTTCAGTCACATTGCTTTGCTAATAACTGATATTCATTAAAACAATTTTCCAAAACCTTCATCTTCTACAGAAGGTTCTAATCTGATATTTTTTCCTGGTTGTTACTATCACACATCTGTGTGGGTAGTTGTAGGAAACTGCCTAAGTTGACACCATAAAAATATGGGAAGATTGCTCTTATTCAGGGAGAACAATTAGCTGTACATACATTATGAAGGATTCAGTTACTCTCTACCACCACTGGTATGATATTAATGTAGATGGTACTACATTGATATACCTGAGGTGCAAAAAAATTCTGGCAAATGATGCTGGGAAGTTCACACAGTCCTTGCCTATTCCATTAGATATTCCACCTCAGATTAAAAAAAATAAAACAACTATTTCCCAATCTGTTTGCTGTTTTTGCAAGCTATGTGCCACTACTACTTCCATTGTCCTTCCCCCAACTGGTTGCAAATGAAGTTATGAGTATCCTAAACTGGACCACATTTCTCATGGCTAAGTAACCTCCCCTTGCAAGCCCAAAATGGTTTCCTGCAACAAAGAGATGCACCAATACGAATTAATCTCCAAACCCCTTATTTCAACAGCAGTATGAGTAGAAGAAATTCATAAACAGGAAAGAAAAGTGTTTAAGTCTCTGGAGATGTTAGAAATACAACCAAAATAGAACATAAATTAGAGAAACTGCAAAGCTAAAGAATATACAGTATTTACATACTTCCATAAGAGAACAGCAATCACTGTTCTGTGTCAAAGAATTGAGCAAATAACATGAGCTATAAAAGTGCAAAACATAAAAGGAAAACACCCTAAAATCACCTGTGTTCTCTTTACTTCTTGATCATATAAAAACTCTCTGTTGCCTTTTCCATGTTTTGGTGGTGGTGTTGTTGGTTTCCCACCTCCCTCCCACCCCAGTCTGGAGAGTTTTTAAATAAGATTAGTAAATTGAATTAGCGTGTTCATTCCATAAAATTAAAAGTCCAAGAGATACCGTGCTTTTTAAGGTTTGTCTCTTCAATTGTAACATAGAATCGCTGAACCTACCAAGCCTCCCACTACTTTTAATCATCTTATCATCAACATTATTATAACCCTAAAACCTCAAATCACCAAGCTCTTTTCATTCTCTTTTGTGCTTTAGAAGTTCTGGGAAGTATCAGGAATTAAAAATCAAAGCCTTTATAGTGAATAAGTATCAGACAAACTTCTTTTTTGTTTTTCACTTTCTGAGAGAAAATTCTAAAATTCTCTTGCAGATTTTATTTCCCTTTCAAATATTATTCAAAAAGCAACCCAACCTAAATCCAGTAGAAGATCTGCAGTAAACAATCCTTTAAATGTCAAACAACAGTTTTAACGTTGTATGACTAAAACAGATTTTAATTTTCTTAATGTCAGATTTCTTCGATGGAAGAGATTTAGATACAGCTGTTTGGTATCTGCCTTAGATATTCAGAAAATACTCTCAAGTAAGCAATATAGGTTGCCAATAGACAGGGTAATCAAGGGAGGAATCTAACAGAAATTATACAGGTCAGTTCCTGGTGCTTAACAAAGGTGTCTCTGCCTAATATGACAGACAGAAGATGAGGAATCACTCAAGTGAAGAGCTAGGACAGGTTAACAGGACCAGACAGAAATGGTACCCTTTCAAAACTGTGTGTGCTCTGCACGGCAGCAGGTGAAAAATGCCTGGACACATGTTTTTCCTATAAAAGTTTAGATTAATGCATAGAACTCCATGAAGTGGGAGAAAATAAAGACCAACCATATGAACAAGTAAGACAAAGACTCTTGAACTACAATGGATACACTTTGTATAATAAACATCTGATACCACACTTGAGTGGATTAAATACCTCTTGACATCTCTCCACTGGATACAAATAAAGATAATATATATGTCAAATACAGGACACATCTTATGTGGTTCTGAGTCCAAGCAAAGAATGTTTACATAGATAGTTAAATTATGCAACAATAGCTTGAGCTTAGGAACATATCTTGTAGAACCACACTCACAAAAAAAGAAAGAAAAAAAGACAAAAAGATCTTATAGAAACTATTGCATTTGTTTTTCATAGTAAGGGACACACTCTTTCCCACTATAGCCAATAAAACAGAATTTTGTTGAAGTGACCAAAAGCCTGTCTTAATAGACACCACTGCAGCACTGTAGCTCCTATTGTGTGACCAGAATCATGCCACACGAGTCATCAGCATGTTTCCTGGACATGATAAATACTGTAAAGTAACACCCTTTCTGTTTGACCTGAAATTATGATGTTTTGTGAATAGAAGAAAACATCAGGTTGGGTTTGAGCATCAAGGGTGAAATACTACGTTTATTAAAGCTGACTTTAACTTTGACATTTTATGCCAGTCAGA
The DNA here is from genome assembly GCF_026419915.1 of Harpia harpyja. Taxonomy (NCBI): domain Eukaryota; kingdom Metazoa; phylum Chordata; class Aves; order Accipitriformes; family Accipitridae; genus Harpia; species Harpia harpyja. The sequence goes on from NC_068947.1 coordinate 33,846,720, forward strand.
CCGTACTGTGTGAATTTATGGGATACAAAGAAACACTTTCTGTGATTGATATTCATAACACTTCCTGTTATACTGCCTTCTAATGCTGATATACTTTATACTGCCTTACAAGACATAGCATCTAGAATGGATTTTTTTTTCTTTGCACTTTTTGGGTCTCATCTAATCTTGCGTTGACAATGGCCCCACAGTCACAAGACTTAACAGGTCGAATTTTCCTTCTTGCAAAGCTATAAGCTTGCACAGCAGCTAGTTTTTGGCAATCACATTTATCCATTTTTAAGAGTAACAGTCTGTGAGAGAATTATGCAAAAATTTTGTTGTGTGTATTGTTAGAAAGCTCTGTGCAGTCTGATACTTCCTTCTGCTCTCCACCGTATCTGCTTAGTACTAGGTTTTGTCCTCAAATTTCCTGTGATACATCATAAAAAGTCCATGTACAATGAAACTTTTTTCTACTACTTTCCAGATAGCAATTGGTTAACTAATGACTATTTGGGTCAGTTTTATTCCTATGTTAAGTGATCTTAAGAATAATAAGGAGATAAGGCATCAGTTACTGAAATGGACATTACTGGAGAGCAGCAACAATTAAACAATTCAAACACAGAAACCTGGACCTAAAAAGATACATAAGATACTTAACCTCAAACTTTAACCTGCATTGCCGAAGGACTAGATTCCAGTTGCTGTCAAAATCAGTGAGTTTGTGCCTTCATTGCAGTTAAGAAGAGGCATTTGTGACAAAGAGGTTACTTGCACAGGTACCAAACCTGCCTTTCTAATCACTTGAAGCTTGGAGAGTTCCCAAGAGCCTTTTCACAGAAGAATGCTAGTAAGATTTTTTCCCTTCCATCTAGGCAAAACTTTTATCTGGGATTGTTGTTTTATCACTCAGGGACTCTTTCTCTCCGCCATGAGCAAGCAGGTGCCCATCCAGGTACAAGCAGGAGAACAAACCACTCAGAAAAGAGTGCCCTGGTAGCAGAATTTGTTCTAGTAGCACCCACTGGTTCCTGACTCTCGTCTTTCCTGGGTCACCAGTACAGTGCATATTCAATTAGCCTGATGGTTACTGGAAGCATTTGGCCTACAAGTATTGCACAGAACAGGTCTGGTCATTGTGTAAGGGCTGTGGCTAACAGCACTCTTCTGCCCGCTGAATAAATTTTAGGGCAAGCCTCGGTGCAGAGCTGGGTATAACCTCCTAAATCATATGGATATCTACATTTGCTTCTGTATTTACATTAAACACAGAATTCTACGTTTCCATTAAATATAGAATTATATTGTATACTCTCTACATTTGTAGGGAGTTTTACTTAGGCGGTTGGCATATATTGTAAAGTTATAACAAGAGTACATATACATTCCTACTACCTTCTAGGACACTATTGTGGTTTAACCCCAGCCAGCAACTAAGCCACACCCAGCTGCTCACTCACTCCCCCCCCCGGTGGGATGGGGGAGAGAATCAGAAAAGTGTAAATGAAAGAACTCGTGGGTTGAGATAAAGACAGTTTAATAAGTAAAGCAAAAGCCATGCATGCAAGCAAAGCAAACCAAGGAATTCATTCACCACTTTCCATGGGCAGGCAGGTGTTCAGCCATCTCCAGGAAAACAGGGTTCCATCACGCATAATGGTTACTTGGGAAGACAAACGCCATCTCTCTGAACATGCCCCGCTTCCTTCACCTCACGCCAGCTTTATATGCTGAGCATGACAGCATATGGTCTGGAATATCCCTTTGGTCAGTTGGGGTCAGCTGTCCCAGCTGTGTCCCCTCCCAAACCTCTTGTGCCCCCCCAGCCTACTCGCTGGTGGGGTGGGGTGAGAAGCAGAAAAGGCTTTGGCTCTGTGTAAGCACTGCTCAGCAGTAATGAAAACATCCCTGAATTATCAGCACTATTTCCAGCACAAATCCAAAACATAGCCCCATACTAGTACGATGAAGAAAATTAACTCTATCCCAACCAAACCCAGCACATTCTCAATGACTACTTTTTAACTACTTACAGTCTTCCCACTCTGCAAGTATTCCTATCCACAGCAGTTTAAAGAGATGATGTGAAAAGTTCTCTGAAGTATAAGCACAATTTCTCTTATACATAAAACCAGAAAAATATGTTAAATGTGTGCTTCAAGTGTAATGAAAACATGATTTTAGAGTCATCTTAAAATCCACATAATCCACAACTTTATCACCAGGTGCAAGTCAAGAAACTGAACTTTAACCAACTGCATCAGGCAGTATGAAGGATGCTAGTAAGAGTGAAAGCAGCATTAAAAACTCTAGGGCCAAAGGGAGCTGCTACACTGCACTAGTTAGGAGATTACTGCACCACATACTGTTTTAGGGTGGTTTCGAGGATTCCTGAGAAGGCAAACACACACACACTGACTATAAGGGGAAAAAGCAAGCATTTATTAACTACGGATGTGCGTTATGCTAAGGGTATCTTGTAAAGCAAATTAACATACCGACCCGAGGACTGTGAGGAAGATGGACCATTCGTACATTCTTGTGCCGTCTTGCGCCGCGAGCTCAGCCCAGCAATCGGTAGGTGCCAGCTTTACGTGGGCGTCCCCACAGAGGCAATGGTGGCCTCGCCGTACACCAGCCCAATGCTCTTCGGAAAAATCCCGGTATTTATACATTTGCAGAGGAATGGGTTTCGGCACACGTGGCCAGCGGGTGCCAAAACACGCCTCAGTTGCAACATAGGGAGCCTATGATGCATGCTCTCGCTGGCCAGGCACACTGCACGAGCCATAGCCATCCTGTCTATTGGTTCATGGGCTTTGTACATGCGGCATATTGTCATAATCCAGCAGTCACGCGCCAATCATGCTCACAGCTGTGCTGTGCAGCAGCCTGCCGCCCGTCCTCCCCCAGTATTGCTCAGCTTTCTTATCTCTGTGGTCAGCATTCCAAGCAACAGGCAACAAACCATCCATTTTCTGTGCTGACTGCGTTTTCCTCGGCTATCTACCTCTCCCCCAGTGTTCATCCATGGACCAAAATCCCATCTTTTAACCCATCCGTATACACATACATTGTGTGAGGTTTTGTCAGCAGTACAGAGCAAAGCATAAATACCCAATCAGCTTAACATAATGAGATAAAGGAGAATCCCAAACATTTTATTTTGACCTCATGTGGTAGCCTGAATTCCCTTTTTACTGGAAAGTTAGGTATTCCTTGTGGCTTATTTTGGACAACAAAGTCTTCCATGGCCTTTTTGTATTATGTGCGTGTTATTAGGTTTGCCCATACTTATGTGTGAGCTGAAAATTAATTTGTTTAACATCACAAGGTTAAAACTCCATTGTTTTCTTTTGGTGTCAATAAGCCCTCCTGGAAAGCTTAAATTTCCTCCATTCTGTGATATGACCAGTTGATGGACTGACAACAAACCAAGTATGAACTTCAGGGTCCGAGGCAGTTAGTAACTAGTGGAATATAATAAAGAACAGCTTGTTATACCATCTCTCAGCTCTAAGTGGGAATGTTTACCTTCAGCCAGTGCTGAAAGTGACTTATACTTTGATCTCACACTGAGATGCACTAGGTTTACTGATCAGTAGTTATGCCAGTGAGGTTCTAGGGAGCTACCTCTTTACAGCCTTTCATTTATCAGCTACTGCCTCCAAGCCAAGATGTGGTTATTGGCCCTGTGAACGTCTCCTGAGAGTTTCGGTGCGGTGTTGCAGAGATTCATTTCAGCAAACCGCAGTAAAATTTAACTTCGCACTGGAATGGAGCAGGAGTACTCACCCACTCACTGACAGTGTCTCAATTGATGGACCGATATAATCAAACACAATCTCAAGCAACATGTCGAAAAGAGTAAATTCTTTTTTTTACATACTGACTGAAGTGTGCTTTATGCTGGAAGAAAGGTTTTAGAAAAGAATTACATTGGGGTTTGTGGGCATGTACGCAGCTGACCTCACACACCACTACTCCTCATGGACTCCTCATTCTTGTGTGCCCATGTTCTTCGGATACTCAGAGCCCACTGTGTTTCTGTGGTTGGCATTTTTTCAGTAGTAGGTCTCTGCTTAGTACAACCTTACTAAGTGTACTCTTTAGCTTGAATATGTATGATAAAGTTCAGAGAATTAGTTGAGCGAGGAGAAAATGTGTGTAAATATGCAACCAGATAATTGAGGCACAAGGTTCTCTATTCTGGTGCAAAGAAGCGTTGAAGGCACAAACAACCGCAGCAAGTACCTTCCCTAACTCTAGTTATTCATATAAGACTGAGTAAAATGTCTTCTGTGATAGCTTATTTTTTGCCTCTGCAAAATGATTTCCACCAGTCAATTCAGGGTGCAGAAGAGGGAATTCTTTAGGGAACAGAGTGTGACCAGAGCTGCACCCATCAGGTGAGAGTTTTATAGCTGACCTGCTTGTAAGACCCATAAAAGGGAACCTTTCAGCTCTCCCACCATTTTCTCTGACTGGGTCAGTTCCAGCTCTGTGCCACCTGCCTTGCATTTTGTCCACAAGGCTGGCAATGACTGTGAATTGTGAGGAGGAGAAAGACAAACGAAACAACATTTCCCTCCCCCTCCACCCCCCAATCTCCTCCACATGAACCCTGTCAGCCATTGAAAATTATTTATTACCTTTCTAAGAGGCCACCCTGCTTTATTCAAATTAAGTTACATTGTCCACAGATATTTTAATGGCAGTCACTGGAGCCCTGTTAGGTCTGGTATTTCATTACCTGCCTATCTCTAGCTAATAATGCTTGCTGGCAAGTTTTAATTTCATTAGAGATATCATTGTAGTACATGCTAAATGAACACCACCAAAAAGTAGCACAAGAGTGCAAGAAGTCATTAAATTATTACTCCCAAAGTCTCACGATGATTATTGTTAATAGGGCAATCAAATCCTGCTGTATTGTTCCCTAACTACATGCCTGCTTAGTGGGTGGCATACATTTTCATTAAATAAAGACTTATGGTTAGAAGAAGAATGTAATCAACATTAATGACCTGAAGAGTAATTGAAAATACAGTCTCAGTCACCACCCCACCCAGCTATTACAAAGGACAATCATTAAAAAAATTCTAAACTAATTCCATTTTGTCTCTCTGCATGTTTGTAGACTATCATTCACATTCTCCTCACAGTGTTATCTCTCTTTTTCTGGTCAAATTAATTTAATGTAATTAGAATAAAATACATTGTATGTGAAAATAAAATTTTGGCATTGACTACTTCTGATAACAAGTACTGCAAGGAAGAGCATTACACATTCAACATACATTCATTAAACATGACCATTTGTGCTAACTTATTCACTTTGGGTGAGAATGACTTAGCCGCAGTGTACAGTAATTACATTGCCCCCCCACCCCAGTAGTGCTTACCAGTTCCATAAATGGCTATAAATGTGGCCAAAAATGGGTTGCAGTTTATGTTTAAACAAAAAAATCTGGGCCAACCAACCACAATTTTTTTTCTTAAGCTCACAATAGAGAACATTCCGTTCCAGGATTACATACATTTTTGTTTCTTTCTTTTTTTTTCTCCTTACCTTACAAGAACTCAGTATAAATAAGTTGGTTTTGTGCAGTCATTGAAAAAATAATAAAAAAAAATCCACAAGACAAAACAGAGTGAAAGCCAAACACAATATGGAGGTCATTTTAATTTCACCATGTGACAAATTACTAGAACTTCATATACTTCTTCAGTTTAGACTATCAGCAGTTTGAAAGATCAACAGTTCCAAAATACTTCAAGACTGGGGACTGACACAGCAAGGATTTAAAGTACCTGAGCATTTCTCCACATAATGACATCTGAGAAATAATGTCAATCCACTAATCAACTGCTACTTCTGCATATTTTTTTTTTTTCAATATGGGAAAACATTGCTTTTCAAGAAAGAGCTTCAACACAGTTGCCTTCCTCCCCTGACTCTTATCTGTAAGCAGGCAGATGTTCCTGAATTAATATATGAGTCATTGACCATTTATTCTTTAGTACCAAATGAAATACATTTTGTAGCATTAAGCAAAATTATGAAGTGGAATGTATAATACAGTTTAATGATTTTTGTGAAACTGGAGGAGAATAATTATTTCTGTAACTATGCATTTTTCACATTGAGTTTGTTTGTTTTAATGTAGATGGCATTATCATCTATCTTCAAACCCTTTTTCTGTCACTTAAATCTAGTAGCACTTCAAGGAAGTGTTGAAGATAAGAATGAAACAGTACATAATACAAGCAGACCTCATTAGATTTAAGAAATAAACATACTGACCTAGCCAATAATCTTAATGCTGACCCAGAACTACTTGAACTCAAAACACCTCACAAAAAAGGATCTAGTCTCATTCCAATTAAATCAATGTAATTTTTTTTTCCCAGTGTTTAAGGATTAAGACTTAAGGTGAAACAGTAGTTGAGGATAAAAAGCTGTGGAAGAAAGGAGACTAGGTAAGTACTATTTTATTCTGAATTTACCAACCATTTGCTCCACTTTTGGAAGAATGTGCTGCTTTTATTTTTTCTTTCTTTTTTCCCCTTTAACTTATTTTCCTTATGAGATTATTTTCTCTGTATAATGATTTATGTAATCATTCAGATCTGTGCAAAGTAGGTGGAGAGTTTGCTATAATAGGCTATTCAGGCAGTAGCACTTTACACCTGGTTTGCGGGAGCTGAAATGATTATGCATGAGGAGGAAGAACTGCAGAATCAAAAATACTGGTTTACATTTCCAAAGTTTATACCAGAAGATAAAAGAAGTAAAATAATGTACTTTTAGTATTGGCTACTTAAGTAAGAGCTTCACAGAACTGTTAACAAAACCAGTCAAAAAGTCCAATAAAAATATGCCAACTTGAAATGGTATTTGTGCATTGACAATGTGAACATTGCTCTTACTTATACAGTACAGTTATGCTATATCAAATACATTGATATATTAGTCCACTGATTTTTTTAAAAGAGGAAATGACCATCAAAACTACTGAAAAATACTAATGGCACAATACGGCCTACATTCAAGATTATTTTAAAATCTTTGTGTTTATGCTTTTCATCTGACTTTTTAATGTCAAATTTTTCACAGACCATTTTATAGAAGTTATATGTTATATAAAGATCCCTCTTGCTGTTTGACTGCACTCAAGAATCCCACCACTGTGAAATATTCCCATGTCATTCAGAAATCTGGCATTGCATCCAACCCTTCATCAGCCTTTCTCCACAACTGTATTTTTCTGCTGTTCTTTGTGGCTTATGGGACTAAATATTTGCTCATTTTTAGGATCCAGACAATTCCAAACAGTAGATTCATTGTTTAGGTTCCCATACAGGGATATGCTATTTACAGCAAAAGGGAGGCCATCTAGATCCACTGCTGTAAACCCTAAAGGGAAATGTAGTAGGATAAGTGAAGAATATATTAGTATCTCTTCTTTGTGACATATTTGAACGTTATCAATGGAATTTGCTTTCCAGCATCTGGCATCACAAGGAACAGGTTAGTGTATGTGTGTACCTAGAGGAGGGCAACACAAATCACATCTAAAGCAAGTGGAGATATGGATTTATAGCATCTTAGCTACTTCACAGGAATCATCCACATGCACACTCGTGTACATAAAACAACATCATGGTTTAACCCCGGTAGGCAGCTGAGCACTACACAGCTGCTCGCTCACTCCCCCACTCAGTAAGATAGAGGAGAGAATCAGCAGGGTAAAAGTGTGATAACTCGTGGGTTGAGATGAAGATAGCTTAATAATTTAAAAAAAGAAAAAAAAAGAAAAAAGAAAACAACAAAGAGAATAAAAAGACCAAAATGAAGGGAAAAAAGTGATTAAAAAAAAAAAAATCACTCACCAACCAATGGTTGTAGTGATGCCCAGCTGGACTGATGCCCAGCCAGTCCCCGAGCAACAGCAGCCCTGGCCAATCTCCACCTCACCCTAGTTTTATTGCTGAGCATGACATCATATGGTCTGGAATATCCCTTTGGTCAGTTGGGATCAGCTGTCCCAGCTGTGTCCCCTCCCAACTTCTTGTGCACCCCCAGCCTACTCGCTGGTGGGGTGGGGTGAGAAGCAGAAAAGGCCTTGGCTCTGGGTAAGCACTGCTCAGCAGTGACGAAAACATCCCTGTGTTATGAACACTGTTTTCAGCACAAATCCAAAACATAGCCCCATACTGGCTAATGTGAAGAAAATTAACTCTATCCCAGTCAAAACCAGTACAAACAGCAAAAATTTTGATTATGAAACTGAAAAAAAGAGGTCAGTAAAACAACTACCACCACCTAGCTAATGCTGTGTAAATTCAGGCTCTGACCTATATTGCAGTAACACATATGCATAGCTGTTAGCCTTACAAGGTCTCTCTGTCCATTACATCCACCAGCAGGGCACCACCAGCACCAGGGCTGGATTGGAAGCCGGTGTTGGCTACTTCTTTCACATGAGGAGAACTACTGCACTGCCTGCGTAGGGCCAAACCCTGTTGTCCGTCACACTACCGTAGACCTGTCAAAACCATGCCAGCTGAGATCCACTGCCCTCTGCCTCACACACAATGAAATACAACAAAAAGGTCCTCTTGGCTCCTGGAAAGGGACAGATCAAGCCTTGAGTAAAATTAGCACATTTGCTCTTGAAACCATTGAAGCCCAGTAAACATTGAATCCAACAAAGACACTTTGATAGCAAGCTTTGAAGTGTGAGTGCACTTTATAGGCCTGTTTTATTTGATTATACGCTTGCTTTTATGGTTCAAATCAAGCATATACAGCAGGTTTAATATTAGCCATTCCATCTCTGGGAAGTTTATCACATATGCACATAACAACACTTTTTCAGTGTTCAATAATTACCAGCAGAACAAGCAATTTCTAGAGATGGCCCAAATATATCATTGAAAACTTGGTGTTTTTTTCAAAAAAGTAAATTATTTCTGAACATTTACTGCTTTTCAGAGTACTCAGTGGAAATATGACAAGAATGTATATGTATGTATATGTTATGTATTGAATACAAATAATAGGATGGAAAGTCTTTGACAGAATTTTCTTCCCAAATATCTACTTGGATTTCAAACATAGTATTCATAATTATGTGCTTATAATATAGGAAGAAATGCATACACATATAGACATATGACCTGCTTATTTTTCTCTAAAACAATCTTTAATTCTCTTGCCTTTCATTTTCCCCAACCTAACTTCTGAGTGGTCAGCTCTGCCACAAGGTGGATTCTTGCACCTCACTCTTACTAAAAAGCTTTTAAAAGTTCCCATTCGAATCATAGTTTAAAAACATTACTTTCATTATTAAAAGTAGCATATCTGGAAAATGAAAAGTGGCACATCATTTCCCCTTCTGCTTGTCAGGGAATGACAAAGTTGAAGAGATACTAGCAGGAACCTAATGAAAGTTTAAATTAACAGTAGCCTGCTGTTGTTACTAATATGATCTGACTTGGTATACCAAAGGTTTTTATATGTATACACAATATATAATACATATATACATATATAGATGTATATATTTTTATATATTTTATATATCTATTTATGAGATAGCCAAGGGCACTCAGATTCTGTGCTGAACTATTTTCCCTCCGCTGATGTTACGTATTGAATACAAATAATAGGATGGAAAGTCTTTGACAGAATTTTCTTCCCAAATATCTAATTGGATTTCAAACATAGTATTCATAATTATGTACTTATAATATAGGAAGAAATGCATACACAACCCTTAACTGCTGCATTTTCTATTTCACTGTAAGCTCTGTGCATGTTCTTCACAAATATCCATTTCTTTCCCTTCCCACTTACTTTAATAGTTCATCTTATTATTTCTCTTTTAATTCTCTTGCATATGTCAATTTCTGAGACCAGTCAAGAGTGCTGACAGTATGTAAATTAGATCCAAGAGAATATAAGAAGAGATTTCTCATTTCTCTGTGAGATTTAAAAGAGATAAGGAGGAGAGTGAAAAGATCTTTCTGCGTATCTGCAGTACTAAGATAACTTTTATTATGGTTAAAACAGTTTAGCCTCTTAACACAAGGTGTGTTTTATTGTTCACACAGCTGTTCCAACAGATTGTCTTCCTGAGCAAAACAGGAAAGAAGGTAAGATCTAGATATTTTAAGTGAGATTCCACTTTAATTATTTCTTAATTAGGAGAATATTGTTCAATTAAACAAAATTACACTGTGAGAAAATGGGATCAACTGGCTAAAGAGATCAAAACACAGCACTGAAAGGGATTTTAGAAGAATATGCCAATAGATATAATGCATTGAAAGAGGTTTAAAGAGGACAAGACAGAAGACAAGTTATATCAGGTGGAAAAGTAGTCATTTTGGTTTACTGCTGTTCTGATATTAATTATAAATGGCAGGTCAGCTGTCAGCCAAGTAATGTACTTTCCCTGCTATTTGGAGCACACTACCCTTTATCCAGGGTATCTCTTTTGTCAGAATTTTGCTTTGGAAGATGCTAACACAAAAAAAGAATTAATAGAAGAGAGACACATAAAACCTTAATATATAATTCCAGCTGAGCCAAATCAGTTTTTATGAAATTATAGAAATTTTACCTGGTTTTCAAATTTTATTTTCTCCCTAAAACTACACGAAAATTTATTAAAATAGCACAAGATTTTTTGTTGTTGTTGCTTTTTGTTCAGTCAAGCCAGAAATACTTGAATTTTGCAAGGGTATCTATGATTTTTGGACTGATTTCCATACAGAGAGAAATTACACTGTGTTCATTAGAATATTATAGTGGAAAGCAAAGCTATTTAAAACAAAGTTTTAAATTATTTGTCCTCTCAGAGATGCAAATTCTTGGTCAGTTCAGGAAATAGTGAAGTCATTTCACCCAGCATTTGGGGAAATTATCAAAGTACCGATGATTTCAATGAGACTTAGTATTGGCTCAGTCCATCTTATGCAGATCTATTGAGTGAAACAGCCGTTTCTGAGCACTTGATATCTAGACTATATCTACTTAAATTTTTTTATGTCAGATTAGCTTTGTTCTTGTTCTGTTGACTGAATGACTGTAAGAGGCCAGAGAGGATTATGAATGTTCCTGCAGTACATCTTCCAGTTTATTTTCACCCAACAGAAATCCAGTCCATCTGCTCCAACACCATAGTATTGGAAATTACTCTGAGAGATTCATTGCTAAAGCACATTTCTGATCTGAACTAAAATGCCAGTGAAGACACATTCTGTGTATTCCAGTTGGTATTTAAGAAAGTATGTTATCTATGTCTGTAGATCCTACTCATAAAATGTAATGGCTTACATTCCAGGCTGTATACATTACCAAATACAGAAAACGGATATTTGCCCGCAATTGATGACAAAAAAACTCTAAAAGATTCAGGGGAAAAGACAGCTAGTCCCAGAAAAGAACACACTCATACTACTGAGTCTGTTGAAATAATCAAAGTTAAGTCATGGAGTTAAATAAGAGACTTGAGCCTTTGAGGGGAGCAGGAGAGGTTAGCTGTTAATTGTGAAAAGGAAAAACCATTTGGCAGTTGCCCTTGAAAATGTACTTCAGTATATTTTAATATACAGGGGCTGGTTCATTGCTAGTCACCCCTGTGGACAGAACCATGGGATTCAATTCATGAGACTTCTCACAAATAGAGCCCCACAGTGTTCCTGCAGCTGCAGTCACCATACTGTGAAATCCAATGTAGGGACTGCAGCCATTCTGATGAAAAATGCAAAGAGACGGGTCCAGAAAGATAATTATTTTGCCAGTCTATTTTTGCAACTAATTTACGGACACGTATTGTTTAATGTGCAGTCAAGACTCAGAGAGGGAAGTAGTGCACTATAGTGAATAAACTGAATAATAGTGAAATTATTTGTACAGCTCTATCAGCAAAGCCTCAGTGGAAAAATAGGCATGCAGAGCCCCTTGCATTACAAAGGAGTATTTCAAAACCTAACTCTAATCCTGCGTTCTGTGTTGTGTCCAACACAATGGCATTCTGTTCATGGCAGAAAACAGAAGAGACAAAACCCGTTTTTTGTGGTTTTAATTCTTTTTCCACCATCCCTTCCTTTGAAGTGCATTGTAAGTGTCAAGTAAACTTTGTAAAAATTGTTTTAGACAGGGCTTTTCAAACCTGTCATGCTTGGAAAAAAAAAATTCAAAAGACCTGTTTTCTCCAATAGCTACAAGGTCACCTCAAAGCAGTGGAGGTGTCTAATGGGTAGATTTCAGCAGCGACCCATTGGCCCTTGGGAACACTCTGATGGGTGTGTAACTCCCAAACCAGGCAAATATTAAAGAATGGAAAATAAAGCACTCAAGGGGCCTGCAAATGCTGCTGGTGTTGCCTTGACAACATAAGTTAAACACATTCCTTTGCCAGATACTCCAAGGGAAGATTTCTAGTTTTTTATCATGATGCTCAAACTGATACCTCTTAAACACATATTTCTGTCTGAAGTATAGGAAAAAGTTATTCTATATCCTAATCTATATTCTCCCTTCTTTCTTCATATTTGAAGGCAACAAACCAAAAACAAATCCCCCACACATTTCAGTTCTAATGCTCCACTGTTTACAGGTTTTTAGATTGCTTGCCTGTGCTTACCGTTCTGTTGCGGGGGGAATTTAAAAATGAGAGAGAGGTTCGGATCTCTTAAAGAATCACCTCCAATTGTACCAGCAATAGAAAAATGATTTACTAGAAATTTGTATGAAAGTGCAACTTCACAAAATTCATTTGCAAGGTTCACTCTATTACTCAGTACATGGATGAAGTGCACATAGGAAAATTAAATTAGAATCAAACTAAACTTATGTATATAGGGACCAAAACCGCAGTAGGGTAAAAGGGAATGTGGGAAAGGGTAAGGGAGACCCTCCTGTTGAGTCACAAAGTTCAGAGAATACCCCCTTGCTTTCTAAACTCCTGTCAGAGTCTAGGTGTGGCTGGATTGACTCCTAGTCCCAGACTTGGTCAACGCTTTATGTCTAATAGAGTAAAAGGGCAAGGGAAACCCTCCCATTGAGTCACGAGGTTCAGAGAAGACGCCCTTGCTTTCTAAATTCCTCTTGGATTCTAGGTGTGGCTGGATCAACTCCTAGTCCCAGACTTGGTCAACGGTTTATATCTAAAGGGATTATGAATGCAATAGCAGCCTAAAATTAATTCAAAGTTGAATAAAAATCACGACAGTAATTTAAGTGTAAATTTGAAAGTAATAACTTATAATATCTCTTTGTCGTGGTTTAACCCCAGCCAGCAACTAAGCACCACGCAGCCGCTCACTCACTCTCCCCCCCCCACCCAGTGGGATGGGGGAGAAAAATCGGGAAAAAGAAGCAAAACCCGTGGGTTGAGATAAGAACGGTTTAATAGAACAGAAGGAAGAAACTAATAAAGATAATGATAACACTAATAAAATGACAACGGCAATAATGAAAGGATTGGAATGTACAAATGATGCGCAGTGCAATTGTTCACCACCCGCCCACCGACACCCAGCCAGTCCCCTGAGCGGTGATTCCCCACCCCCACTTCCCAGTTCCTATACTGGATGGGACGTCACATGGTATGGAATACCCTGTTGGCCAGTTTGGGTCAAGGTGCCCTGGCTGTGTCCTGTGCCAACTTCTTGTGCCCCTCCAGCTTTCTCGCTGGCTGGGGATGAGAAGCTGAAAAATCCTTGACATTAGTCTAAACACTACTGAGCAACAACTGAAAACATCAGTGTGTTATCAACATTCTTCACATACTGAACTCAAAACATAGCACCGTACCAGCTACTAGGAAGACAGTTAACTCTATCCCATTAACTAGGACACTCTTATAATATAGTTGCTATAACTTACTTACTATAGACTATTCAGGTTAGTACATACGCGTGCATAAAGACACTAAGAGATATACATAAAAGAGTAAAAGAGAGAGAAAAAGCAGTATACCTGTTAAAGATTTCCCTCGAGGTCAGTGAAAATATCCACATTGAATGCTTCAGCGTTTGTCTCAATGGGCAAAGGGTCGAGCCTCAAGGAGCGTAGACATTCAGCCTAGGTCATGTTGGCTTTTGGCAATAGACCTCCAATTTTCACAAACAGGGAAGTCTGCAAGCTCTGAGAGGTGTCCCGCTCAGAGGGAGATGCAGGTCACAGGCCGCTGCGGTCCAGGAGAGCTCAAAGGGCGTCACTTAGTACTGCTGTTTATAGGTTCGGGAGATGATTGACTTTTGTCATCAACAAATTGCTAGAATCCCAGCTGTGCTGGAAAATTCCAAGACTGCTGGAGAATAACTCAAAACAGATACGGGATACTCCAAGATTGTCAGGAGAGGATTGTAATGTCTCAAGGTTGTTATGAGAGAGAACTGGCTATCTCTACTCCTGTCCCCCTGCCTTTGCCGGGCAGCAGGAGTCCTTGAGATGTACAGCATGTCTCCCTATCTAGCTGTGTAAGAGTTCCTGGCCCAGTCAAGGGTTGCTTAACTGCCCAACTCATTACACTTATGCTAAGGCCTAGTGAGCCTTCCCAGGTTCGTAAATCAGCCTGGAGAGGGGGGAAAGAAATGCACCATCACACATCCCTAAGTACAGGGGCTCAGGGGCTTAAAAAGGAAATGCTACATGTGAAAATTACATCTAAGAGCACCTTTTCAAACTCTAAACTTTTCCCAGGGCTTTGGAGAAACCTTCAAGTCAGACTTTAGGGAATGGTTGCTTGCCAAGGTTAACCCACCACAGTGAGCAATGAAGAAACAAAAAATATATAATCTGCTGGGCTATGTAGCATGAACACTACAAGAAAAATAGCTTTAATTCAATTTCTAACTTATTATGGCATCCTCAGGAAGCAGAGGAGTATAAATTTGATTTACCAGATATTTAGGTTGGAGTTTACCAGTCTAGGTTTAAGCCTAGGAGTCCAGATTAGTTTGGAGTATCAGTCATAAAACTAAAAATAGGGTTATCCAGAGCATTGGTCTGGGTAGTGATCTATGCACTGATTCCCAGAACAGACACACAGTGTGGGAGGAACACCCTCTTATCAAAAAGTCCTTTCAATCAATCTTGCAAGAAATTACTTTCCTGAGTGATCGTAGAGAAGACAGAAGGTCTCCTTTCCCCTTTTGTAAGGCTTATAACTTGCTTATTATTAAGTGAAAACAGTAACTAGGCAGGTCTGTCCAGGCAGATGTGCAGCTATGCAACAACTACTGCATCACATGTAGAACAATTAAGAAACAATGTAAAAAATAATGTTTCACGCATGTGAGCACATTGCAAACCAACAACAAGTAAAAAAACTAATTTCCTACAAATATATGCCAAAAGTTCTCTTCAAAATCAGTGGTAAATAGGTGGCAGAACGCACTATACGTTAAAATATATCACATTACCAATGTGTTATGGAGTCTAAAAATTCAAGTTAATTAATATGGCATTCAAAAAAAAGGTTCGTATTTTTATTTCCCCCCTTTCCTTCTTCTTAAAAGATAATATTCACACATGAAAGACATACATTAACTTTAAATATAGTCAAACCATTTATGGTACTGATAACAGCTTTAAAAAGCCAATATGGACTAAATTACTTTTCTGTGAGAAGAATCTGTACAGTGAACTGGAAAATCCATAAGCTTTTAACATAAGTTTTTACCATTTGGTTTGAGAAACTTAACTATTTATGGCACCCTGGGATTCTACATAAGACAGCAGAACACAACCACTTCAGCTTTTCTCACTACTATTATCAAAGTATCTGTATAACTAATTTTGACTTTTTATGCTGCTTCCAGTTAGGGTAAACAACATGCCTAATCAAAGTTTTCTTTCTGTGAGGAATAAGACATCATTATTCATGTGGATATATACTTTGCAGAACTTGGTGAATAAGATAAAACCATGGAAATACCATTTCTCTGCCTTGTTTCTCTGCCAGAAGCATTGCTTCTTGATATGTCTGGGAATGTTTACAAAACCAGAGCATCATATTCTAAAGGTTTGTAATAAATCAATGGACTTTAATGGTTTACAACCTGAATATGTAATTATTTAGGCATAGGTGATTTATTCAGTAGATTTTAAAGGATGTTCTGGTGGGTAAGGAACAAATTGTGATTGTGAGTGCAGGTATGTAGCGGCAATCTGTCATAAGCTCATGTGTTACTGCAGACAAATAATTTAAGATTATATTCTCAAAAGTGTTTAGGCACCCAAAGATGCAGTTAAGCACATAGGTGAATTGTCTACATTTATTGGAACAGTACCAATGCAAGTCCCATGGATTTCAACAGATGATACAGAAAACACTATTGACAACAATTTTTGTCAATAAAAGCTTAAATATCTTTAAACTATGAACATGTAGAAACAATATTTATTAGTGATTTTGCAGGAGAATCACACAGCGTCATGGTCAGTCAGTGTGTCAGAGCCCTGCAATGTAAGGGAGCTTGAGTAGTTTTACTTCTAACTTTAAAAAAAAAAAAAAAAAAAAGGCAAAACCAGTTTTCTCATCCAACATACTTTTCCAAAAATATTAATTATTAAGCTCACAAAAGACTCCACATTGTACAAACAATATAATATTACACCTCAAAACCAATCTAGCAAAAACATTTTTACAGGTATGCTAAAATAATACCCTCCAGCTCTTGTTTTATTTCATATTTATATAAAGTTACAAGAGTCATCCGTCATGTGGGGCCACACATAGTGGGAGCAACTATTTCTGCAGCTGGCAGCTTGTCTGCATTCTCCTGAAACCAAGAATTAATTCAGAAAAGTGGAAAGAAAAAGCAAATTTGGTTTGATTTAGTAAATTCACACACATTGTTAATAATCCTCGTTTGACCCTTGATCATTAATTGAGCAAAATGGAAACTGTTCAGGCCACCCCTCTCTTCCTTCCTTTGCACATTTTTCACAGCAGCCCCAGCCTTGGCCCAGGACTCTGTTTTGATTTTCCTGTGGAGTGGAGGAGTTGAAAGAAGGGAGGTGGGCACTGATCATTCTGTATCATAAACATTTCACTGGGACAGAGACTGAAATTTCAACAAATGGTGTATTTCCCAAAGCACATCCCCAGAGTCCTCTGCAGCAACTCCATGTTTTCTCCTTTCTCCTTGGGGTTTCCAGAAAAGGAAAGGGCAGCCTGCTGCTTCCCTCTTCACTCCCACGTCTGTGACAGTAGCCGTTTCCTTCTTTGGCAAATGCTATTGCATTTGGGGGAGGCTAAAAAATAATTCTTCTTCCTTGAATTAAATAATTGCCTTGCTGCTTTCCTCAGCATCAATTAGGAGCCTCCTCTGACCCCGCCACTGCCCAGTTCCACACAGGATAGAGCCATGAGACGGGGTTGGTACATAGCCAGCATCTCTCTCTCTGTCTTCTGAAGCTTTCCCTACACTAATGGAGTTTGGCTGCTTAATTATGAAGACTTTGAAGTTTTCATTTTTTAAGAGGGACAAATTGAGAACTAGAATCTGATTACGGAACTGTAACTGCTATTTTTGACTGACAGAGAAACAGCTAAATTATCATTTTAGGAGTTTATCTCTGCTGCAGTATTATAAATTTGAAAATTTTATGGCTTTTCTTTTAGCCTAGTATGATAAAAATGTGAATATCTTCATGTATTAAATGCTGTCTTCTAAAAAGCATTATTGCTTAATATTTCCTCATACTTCATAAATTAAAGCAAAAAAAGTTAAAGTTAACTTCTTTTTCCTGAAACAAAGCTACCAGTGGGCTTGATTAATATACAGGTGCTCTACACTGCTGGGACTATGCTTTCCTTTTACCAGAGTAATATGTTCTGCTTATGCTCTTGCAGCCACATAGATTTATACATTTTGCATCTTAAGATAATATATGGAACTTAATATTGTTATGCAAAATGTGTGCTTAAAGTAAAGCATAGCACTTTTATTCCAGACTGTGAAAGTAAAATGCACCGAATTTGCATAACATTTAGCAAAGTTAGATTTAAGAGTAGCTCTGCATAGCGTAGGTATATGGAAAAAACACATTCATCTCTAAGTCTCATTTTAAGTATAAGTAGGTCACAAACCAGGAGCTAATATTCTTCAAGTTATTCTGCACAGGTCTATACGGTTGGCTGTGCCTGGTTATGCATGCTGCTGGAACAGAAACCTTAAAGTGATTTGGCAGAAAATACATACAAAAACGTGTACTGCCTAAAGAACATAAACCAAAAAAAGTTAGAGTCTCATATGGCTAGTGTTTTGCTTTACATACCTGCAAACAGATACCATATTCGCTGGGCTAACTACATAGCCCCCAGCACACTGTGGGCACTATATAAACAGACTTACTCATTATATGGTAGATTTGCACTTAGACTTGCCAAGGGCTATGGAGGATGTACTCAGAAAAAAGTAAGGAGCAAGAGCCAAAATACAGAGTGAATCTCTGTAAATTCACTATTAGCTGCTTCTTTTGTGCCCATCTTCACTTACCTGGTTGTAATTCTGGCCCTCATTAAGCAGATGCACTTCTCTCTTCATATACCGCAAATTGCCTTGCTACTTTGCCAGCAGTGCCATCCAAGTTGATGCTTGTTCATCTGTTTCTGCTATTTCTTTTCCATTGCTTCTGTAATTATCACCCATGAAAGAACAGGCCAGATATAGATAACAGTGAGATTATCAGTAAGATTCTTGCAAATGCCTTTGCAAAAGGAGTGAGAAGTGAAAAGATTGTTAACTAACTTGTTTTTATCCTGGAGCTGCCCAAAATTTATCCCTAAATATCCTTCCCTATGAAAAAAATGAAATTAATTTTAATCTTCATTTTTAGAAACCCGTGTCAAACAAAACTGTCTACTTATATTCATACAAGGCCCTGATACTTACAGTAAGGGAAAAAAAAGTGAAATTCAGTAATTATTTTAAAAACCAAATTAGAATTATTGCTGGAATGAAACCCATCAATAAAGCAAGGAAATATAAGGTTACAAAATCCGCAGTGAGATCCCATGAGACCTGAGAGTTTTCCTCACAGTTAAAAACATGCAATAATTTTAGAAGCACATCTGAACAAGGACTGCTCAGAAGGAGGGCTGCACGGAGCAGAGCAGTTAACCTAGCAGAACATTAAAATGTGCTTGACATTGTTATAGACCTGGTGAAACCCTGAAACAAACCGGATCTGCATGAGAAGACCATTCTTGGGCTTAAACAATGAAAAGTGGATAATAAACAGCTTTTTGAGCCCTTGAATTCAGGCTACCTGATTCCCACAGGCTTATGTCTCTTAGCTGTTTGACTAGTTACCTGAACTATCCTAAGGCTTTCTATGACCTTTACACACATATACTCTCCTCCCATGCAGCATTTTAGCAGCAATTTGCAGACCACCATGTTTGATGGCAAAAAAACCCCCAATGCACAGAATCAAAAGTGAATTTTTAAAACTTACTTTCTTCCCTAATTGTTATCTTATTTTTTATAAAGTGTGTGAAAATTGAATTATTCGGAAGACTTTTAATCTCTTGTCAAATCTCTTCAAGTTTGTCAATGACTTCATAAATTCGTATAGTCAGTTAAACAGATTACACTGCTAAAACAAGCTTGAGACCATAAAGAAAACAGATGAAAATTGAGAAGAAGGGACACTGGGCAGAACTGAAATTTCTCTAAACTCAGCAAGTATTTCAAGCACTTTTTTTTTGGGGGGGGGGGGGGCAGGGAGGAGGAGGTGCGGAGCAAAAAACAGTGAGAAAAGGGCAAATGACAAATAATGTGAACTTCCACAAGCTTGCATTCAGCACAGTCATTAACATCTACAGGGTATTTAAACACTCTCAGCAACCTAACTTCCTCACTGGTCAGGCTTTATCAAGCTTAAAACAACATGTGGATCCTATGCGGACACTACATCATGGGAGAACCTATGATTTATTTCACTGAAAAACAGGTTCCTTACTTGTGATTAGAACATGTATATATTTATCCACCTATTCTGTCATGAATTCTTCATGAAATCATATAATCAATCTGTTCTGGTGACAGATTCATATTCAAGGAGGAAGACATATTACATCTGTATCAGTGTAATTCCATGGGACAAAGGGCCTTAGAGCAGCAAAACTACCCAGTACACACTCTTGTGCATAAATACGTATGTTCCTGCAGTGCTAGTTTTTCAGTCTGATGCCATAACAAAGCCAATGTGTACACCCATATGTCAGAGTTCAAATGAACATTTATAAGCATCTACAGATTCAACTTTTCTACAATTTTCCTTATGTATACCAGACAAATAGTTATCCTGCAATGAAAAACAAAGGTAGGAGCAAAGAATTTAAGAAATGCTGATTCCCCTGCTACTTCCTACACTTAGGGGTTGGTGTTCTTGTATTCTGGAATGATTAATAAAAAAGCATAAGTGCATTGTTAAGCAGAGTTTGAAAACTTACCACAACATGTCCAGATAATGCTAGGAAACTGTGAGAACACATGCAAAATCCCGCACGAAAATAAATTAAAAAGTAATTGATAGACTACCTTGCCTGAATTTATAAATTCTTATTCAGGTAATCAGGCCTTTGAGTTTGAGAGAATACCTTAACTGCAGTCTTTGTTGTGACTGGTCCTACTACCCCCTTTATCATTTTTCTTAGTCATTAATCATGGCTGAATCTAGACATATGCCTTTCTTGGTAGTGTCTGACATAGTGGGTCAAAAACCAGGCATTAACTACATTCATCATTTGTTTCTTCAGAAATCACTTAAAAGTGCTAAAAGCCTCTTTTAAAAAATCAGTTTATCTACTAAGAAAGCAAAAACAATCCACAGTCACAACCTTGTACTAAGGATTTTACATAGCTCCATTTATCAGTTATATAGCTCCATTTATCAGTTATATATCATATACCTATTTGATCTCTATTTCAGGATCACAGTTTTTTTGAATGACATAAATCAGCCTATTTTCACTGATGTAAATGATACTGGATCCTGTTTGAAGTCAGAGGGATGTTTTTCAAACCTGCTGAGAAGCTGAGTCACAATAAGTTTCTCAGTGTTACACTGAATTCATAGAAACTTTTTAAAAACTATTCTGTCTATAAATTGTCTCAATAGGGTAAAAGTAGTTTCAAGTAAACAAATACTTTTGAAGAAATACCAAAACCCAATGAAAAGTTTTGGCCTCTTCTTGGAAGATGTAAAAAAGCCCTAAACTCTTGTTTTCTGAACTTCTCCTGTTTGTCAAAATTTCCCTTAAAGAAAACCAAACCAAACCAAAACAAAAAAACAGCTAGCTATCTTTTACCTCACTATTCCCATTTTCATAGATGTGTTCTGATAAAATAACTTTTATGTTGACATAAGACCTTCATAATTATTTGACCACTCTGAGATATGCTGATACCGATGGCTGGCTAAATCTGCTGTCCCATCCTCACAATAAGAATCAATGACAACCATCATGTCCTACTTTTCACTGTCACTCATACAGCTGCTTATTTCCAGCTGCAGTTAGCTAGATAAATTCCACTTGATAACAGGATAAATGCTCCTAAGAGAATTCATAGTTACTGAAAGAGCAAATGGGGAGCACCCATTTATACTGCTTCCCCTATCCTTTTCTTCCACAATTTAATCCCTAGTAGCAGCTAGTGTAGAATAAAAAGTCACACTTCAGCTACTTTGGGCTCATGCCTTTCCAGCAGAAGCTTGGGCTCCTAGTTCATAATTCAGTGAACATCTCCTCCAGTCCTTAATACACTCACCAAGAACACAGGAGAGTAAAGCACACCGCTCAGAGCTTTAACCACTGTTGTTTCCTTCTTTGCTGACTGTCCCTTGTAGTCTGCTTGCACAGGGGGAACAGAATGATACCAAGGTGAAAGAGCTAAGCAAAAATCACTTCTATGAAAATTTGAAGTGCACACGGCATGGCAAACTTTGTCATCGCTTGGTACAACCAAGTAGCCATCATGCCTTGGTCCAGGGAGCTACAGGAATGACTGTCACCAAGTGTGCTGCATGGAAATGCTCTGGATACAGTCTGTGAAGACTATCTTGTCCTAAACAGGGCAACGTCTCCAAGTACAGCATGAATACTACAGTCATCTGACATATAAGGATTAGTAAGAGAAAGGTCAGAAAAGGCATGATACTTTCAGAGTTACCAGTTCTAGAGAGGGTTCAGACAGCAGCTGCTCCAGTGACCCAGGAGTGGGAGGAGATCCTGCTACCACAGAAAAAGATGGTTCAGGCTCACAGTCAGAGTGGGGAAAAACTGCCATTGCATCTCAGGAGCAGGACACTCCTGCCTGCTTCCTCTGGAAAAAAAAGCCAAAACCAACAAACCCAAACGGTAATTTTAAGACCTTAAAAAGTTAATTTCAGAAAATGGTATAAAAAACTCTGGACAGTTTTTGTTTTGCCTGAACTGTTTCATCTAATTCTAATGAAAATGTGGAACATTACTGGGAGTTTAATTATAAGGAAAAACTAAAAAAATAATTATTTCATTTTAGATACAGAATTTTTTACATCCAGCTACCATTTTCCAATAAAATACCCACAAGATCATCTATGTAGTTCATGATGCATAGTCATGGTTGTAAAAATACTCAACGATATATGAGCCCATAAGTACTCATTAGTGTTTATTAAGTCAAAGTCTGCTTTTGCAAAGGCCTAAAATATAAACTTACATTCCCTAACTTATTATTTTCAATTTACAGTGCCATTAGTTATGCAATTTGGCATGTCTTCACTTATTATTTAATGGTTTAGCACCTGCCTGTATTTGGGTTTTTTTAAGCCAACATTAGCAAGTGACAGAGAGAGTAAACTCCAAGGGAACAGTCATGGTCTACTAGCACAATGTAGAAGTAAAAACAGAGAATCTTTTTTTTTTCAGTAGAGTGAAATTTAGTCCATTAACTACAAAACATTGTTCTTTAAACATTTTTTTCTTTAAAAAAAAAGCATTGCAAGCTTAGTTTTGTACTGGATTTTAGCCAAAAATTCTATTAGAGGGTAATACTTCTTGCCTCATGTACAGGTATATCTTCCGAATTGTGATCATACCTCTCCTTTGTGCATGGCTGCCACTATGGAAAAGATTCTCAAGAGATGGCATAATGCAAGTGCAGACTAGTGAGTTAGAGATAAAACAGTCCTATATTATCACAAAACTGTAAAGAAAAAAATCCACACAAATGAGCAGATTGCTTATATAAGGACAGTCTGTATTATTAGCCTTGAAAGTACTTTGAAGCTTAGTTAATCTTAGCTAAAACCAAAAATTTCACAGTAGGTAAAATTACCAATGCAATGAATATCATAAAAGCATGAATGACAGACAGAGGATGGATTATTTTCGCAGTTTTGCCTATTTTTATCCAAATGAGTGAAGAAAAAGTAAAAAAAAAAAAAAGAGAAGGTGGATCAAGTTAGGAACAAAAGGGGAAAAAAGGAAGTTATATAATGATAAGTAATTACTTTTAAACCTTGGCACACTGCAAAGGACACTTTATTTTTTTTCAAAGATAAACCTTGTATTCCTTTTTCCTATTTACAGTGCATCATTTTATGAAGACTTTTTCTTTGTCACACAGAAACCCAGAGAAAAAACCAAAACTCACTTTTTCCCCTCCTCTCTAATTTGATATTTAAATACAGCAGCACATACTTAAAAGAATAACTTGATTTGGGCAGAATTAGACTCCTGGACACTTTACTGTAGTTTTGAACTCAGTACAGTGGTATTATGTTAGTCCTGTTTTGATATGGTCTGTTGGGGCAAGAGTCAAGCTGGAGAAAGCATTAGAAACATTAAAAGTTTCAAATAGTGAGCTTTTTAAATATGCTTTTTCTACTCTTCATTTCAGTAAATGTTACTGTCTAGGGATTTTCAATCACAACCTGTTGTCTTCCATTTTAAAAGAGATTAAAGATAAGTGCAGCCCAAGCATGGACCACAACATCTCAAAGGTGACCTCCATCTGTACTTAAAGTAAGCTGTCTTTTGTGCTTCCTATGCCCAACACGCATTTGGTTTGAACTGCAATGTTACGGTACCATATGCTAATATGGTAACTTTGTGTTGAAAACAGCATAATGGAAAAATGAACTTGCTAAATTCATGCTTGATTACTGCACGGTTTAGACTGTGATTGGGAGGCATTGCAATTTTAATTCTACTACACTATAGATGAGCATTAATAATATACTTATGTAATTGGATGTGTTCCCTTAATCAGAGCTGGGAAAACGGATAGTTCAGTAAATCAGTTTTGGGTTTAGATCGCTTAGAATTGAACATTTCTACATATTATTACAGAACTATCCTGGCTTAGAAGGTACTAAAATATACAAGAAAATACCAACTACTTAAAATTTCACTCACTAGGAAACAGATTCTGATACCTCAAATTCAGGTTCAGTAGATTTTGAGCAGTTAACAGTTATCCCATGAGTAAAACCATCAGAGTCAAAATAACCACTCTATCCATCTCTATGGGTAAGGGCTAAGGCAGTCACCAAGTCAGTTCCTGTATCACTGTTCATGGGTCCAAGAGCAACTGGCTCTCGGACCAGACACGTGAATGGGAGATCTCAGTGACCTGGCAAATCCCAAGCTATTAGAGGATGAAGTGTCCAAAGGCCTGAGGTTACCCTAATTAAGCAATTTGCTTAGATGTTGGCAACATGGGTCAGAAGGAACTAACAGGGGAACAAAACTGCTTCTCCTCACCATTGATATCAAGTACAGTTGTCCAGGCATAATAGGACCCAGCGTTTTCATGGAGCAGTGAGAATTAAGCTCTTATGAAGAAGTTTCCTGAGTCATGCAGTAATGCTTGTTCTGTAACTGTTTCTTTATACTGCTGAGTCCTTTTCTCAAATACAAAAAAATTGGGCTGTATCATGAAGCTCTCCCAGCTCCTTTCATAGTCAGCAGCACTGTGTTTTCCTAGGATGACACTATAGCTTTTTTTCTCTTTTTTTTCTTTTCCTTTTTTTTTTTTTTTTTAAATCAAGCCTTTATCGAACAGGTAGTATCTCCTTAAGCCTAGATAACTTAGGCAAACCTTAATATTTATTTACAAATATAGCTATATGTCAAATTGGGTCATTTTCAAAATGCTTTTTAAATACACTTTTAATTTAAATGTGGATGAAATTTCTTCTGTATGTCAGGTAGATTTCAACTGACCATTAAGAACATAATTACTGTGAATTACCGATAGCATACAAATGTGTACTTTTAATAATGTTCTCTCACATTTCACAATAAATGTTTCAAAAACCCAGTTATATTTAACGAGCATAGAGTAGGTTCTATTTAGCCTGCATTTTAACGTGTTTTGCATTTAAATATGCAAAAGAGATAGTTCTAATCCCCTTAAAGCTACAAATGAAATAATGGCAACATGCCAAAAAATGTAAGTAATATAATGTTACCTTTGTCCTTCACGATGTCTATCCTGCTTTTCAGTCACCTGCTTTTGACACCCAGTGAAAATGTTATTGTGCACAGAAGCACTTTGCAGTGGCTACACTTAAAATACATTTTAAAGGTGAACACACTTTATCTGGAGACTGGACTCCCTATTGATTCCCTCAGTGGTTTTCTAACCAAAGTTTGGAAATGAAGTAATAAGCTACCGTGTGTGGAAACCAACTGAAAAGCACCATGGTTCTCCAGCTACCTGAATTACTATAGCTCACTATATCTCCACCTACAGTAGTTCCATCTAGCATATTTTGTTTTATTTCAGTGTTCATTTTAATAGGATTAGGGTTGGTTACCATAACACCTATCATCTCAGGTGTTATTGATTGCGGATCCTACTTTCCTCCGCTGGAATTGGGGATTATTTTAGGCATTGCTGAGCTTGAAAGTGATGCTGACTTACCCTGAGCTGCAAGTATTCTTTGTACCAACTGGTAGGAAATAAAGCAACCCATCTGCTTAGCAACACAGGTGGCAGAGAACACACTGTCCTTATGCTCGGTTCCCTGCAGGCACTACCCACAGACAGCAGAGTTCAAGTCACGGGCTCTGAATTTGTTACTGTGAGCTCTGATGGGAGCTGAGTGGGATTACTCTGTTAAAAGGTGGTAAATGCATATATGCACTGAGGCCACAGTTTTAAGGGAAAAAAACTTTCAGGCATTCATTGTGGACCAAAGCTTCTTGATGCTTTTCTGTTCTTACTCCAATTCCTTTCCCAGCCTGAGATCACCAGTGCAAAAATAGAGCAGCCCAGTAAAGACTTTAATATTTAGTTTCTGTTGAACTTCTGCTCAGAGTTTTAAAAATTATGATGGTTAGCAGAAGCTGCCTAATGGAGAGCTCTGAAGTCTTCCGCTAATCTACTAAGGGTTTCTCCTCTTCTTTGAATACCAGTTTTACAGACAGCTGATTTACCTCTGTTCATTTGCACCTATGATTCTGTTTATTCCAGTGGAAAAAAGCCAACAACTTACCATTTACACCAAAGTCAGAAAGGAATGAAGTCCACTGGATATAGAGAATTTAAAACTCTCCTTCCACACAATCTCTTCTTGATTAGCACTGAATGCAACCTAATTATGAAGAATTTTTGCATTACTGCCCCATAATCTATTGGTAATGAATGCTTTTTGGAGGCATCTTTCTTTTTCTCTGCACTAAAGTACAAAATAATTAATTGGAACAAAACCCAACAGAAAAAATTGCTCCTTAGACTTTCTTATGACCACAGGTATGAAATAATGCAAGTGTTATACAAGTTGAATTGGGTGGGTAAAACTAGCATCATATACATGCACAATATAAAAAAACCACAAATTATTTTATTTTCTGAGAGACCTTTTAATGTTATGAAAAAATATGATGTAGTGTTAAAATATTTATGGAAGAATATCATAGTCACTTGTCTTCTAAACATTCTTAAAATATTAATGCTTTTGCTGTATTGGATGCCTAATAATGTTAAATGCCTGCAATTTCTTAATTATTAGCATAAATCTATGGCTGGATTGGGATTTAGTCTTACTAAGTTAAAGCATTACTATACTTGAAATTTCAATACTTTGAGTAAAGGAAAGACAGTCTCAGCTGCTTACATATGATTATGTGGTTTGCATAAGTAAAATGTGAAAATTATGTTTAATTAGAAAAAAATCTAGCAACTTATTTCTCTGTTAAATTAGGATTTAGAGCAAATTTTAATTAACTGATAGACTGTCTAGGACTTTTTCATGGATAGTTTCTAAGAGGCTTGTTATAAGGCTGCTAGGAATCATATAATAAGACAAAACCTTATCCTGTTCATTTTAATTTTAACTGTGAAGAAGTTCTTGAAAATATGTCCAAATGGCCTTTTGAACCAAGGGGCCCCCTTTCGGGGGAGCATTTGTTCCTTTTCATCTGAAATGTAGGGGACACCACTGGTTTGTGGGAGCCTCTTTTCCCACTGCTCTGTCTGCACGTGGTGGGAGCAGAGCTGTTGCCCCCAACCTCCCCCACTGGTGAGGCCACGCTGGCTCTAAGCCACGGGGGCAAGGGCCTAGGTTTCCTCTGCTGCTGCCCCAGCCTTCGCAGGAGGGGTAGTCTGTTGTCTCTGTTTTCAAAGGGAGATGCCTTCTGCTTTTTCAACTCAATTTTGTAGGGCTGGAAATAACCTTGCCTAAACAAATAATAACCACCACAGAAATGGGGGGGGGGGGGGGGGGAGAAAAGAAAATGAAAATTAAATAAAATTATGTTTTAACTATTTTTATAGTTAATATCATTGTAAATAACATATGAAGTTGAACACAATGTGCACGCAAAGTTCAAACATATCTCATTTAAAAACTACAGTGCTATTTCCTCTTATATGGCTAATTGGGCAAACCATCCTGTAAAAATTCCCGTAAAATTTAATCCCATAACCAGGGAAAGCCCCCAGTTTAAAATCAGTGGATGTGCAAGGCAAGAAAAAGGAAGACAGTTGTAAAGCATATCAGATTCAAAAGGGTTTAATAAGAAAAGCAACTGGACTTCACAAAAGCCAAACCATGGAAATTACTTAAGAAAAATGCATTGGCACCAGTGTATTCCCAAACCAGCTCAAATAATAACTGTTTTTGTGTGATAAAGAGAGACTACCAAAGAAGGAAACACACAAGCACACACAGAGAAATCCCACTCTGTCTCTGGGTAGTTCATGGTATTCCCGTAAGTTTCTGCTCCACGGATATCCTGTGTAGATGTAGCCCTGAGCCTTCACCTTTCTTCAGCAAAACAAATTCATTACAGTTTAGTATTGCTCAGAGCTGTTCAACCACCTATTAAGTCAATTCCTGCTGTTCCAGCTATGCAAGAACAGATTGTCTTTAATCTGCAGTTTTCACAGGAGCTGACTGGCTATAAACTGAATGGTTATGATGGCCACTGATGTTTGTACAAAGCTTATCTCTCTCAATTCTTAAGAAAAGCTGGACCACCAAAATAGCTAGAGCTTGCAAATCAATAATTAAAAAATTGTATGAAGAATGTACTAGAAATTTAACAAGGAATAGCTTGAATAATTTATCTGATGAATACCATCTGACTATCCTCAGAGCTGTTCAGGTAATGAAGAAAGCTGTTTCAAACCCGTTACTGGAAATGTTCACAGATGCTATTGGTATGTATAAAACAACCTGCTGTAGAGAGTTGCATTTTCAAAGTTAGGTCAGGCTTCTAAATATGCAGTTAGGCTTTTAAGCCTTATTTCCAGATATCCTTAGCAGCATTAGTGTCCACTGAAACTCCAAGCTGTGACTAAGCAAGCAGTGTGTGCAAACTGAATGCAGCTTAGCTGGAGTTTTCACTTTGTCCGTCCCATTTAGCTTATAAATTCAAACCACACAGTGCAGTTCATGTGTCCTACAAATAATTTCTTAGCTTCTATTTAGCTGTGACTTCATAACTCTCCTCCTTAAAAGCAATAAACTTCATAAGATTCTCCTAAACTTCATTTTGAATTTATGTCCAAACTGCCTTGCCACCCGGGCTGTTCAGACACAGGCAAGACTCAGTTTCTGGCTTCAGCTGAGCTTTCATGGATAGCAAGAAAGCAAGCTGGGGCAGTGCTTTCCCAAGCACTCCTTACCAGTCATCATGTCCCACCTTACAGTGCCCATGGCCAGGTGTGTTGTGATCCCTCTCACTGCCACATAGCAATTTCACACTTCCCAGTGTTCAGCAGAGACCTTCAGCCCAGGTTCCTTCCAGGATGCCTTAACATCACAAGCAGCAATGAACTTACGGGAGGAGTGGTCACCGGTGTCTTAGAACGGGCAATGTGGACACAGAATGTAAATCATGCTTGAGCTCGCTTGTGGCTCAGGATTCAACAATATAGGCACAGCTAGACATATCAGATATTGCTCATTTCATGAGTGTTACTTGGTAAGCTTGCGTGTCCACATATACAACCCCTCTGTAACAATGTCTCCTTCTCCCACTGAGCAGCTCTTTTGTAGCCATCATAATCCCACAGAGGAAGCAATAAAAGAGGAGGCAGCAGCAATGAGTGTAACAGGGCCCACATCTGATACTTGAGACTGAAAGGCACAGCTGAACGAAAATGCCTTCAGCCTTCCCACAGCTTAACCAGATGTAAAAGATCCCTTCGAGGTGCAGGAATGTGCGATAGGACTGCTGAAGTGCGATAGTGACATGACATGCGTCATATTTGCCACCTGGACACCCTAGCAGACTCGGCAGCATCTAATTAGGTCCCAGCTGGGAGCACCTTACCAAACACTTTTACTGCTGGTTGGGAATTAACCTCCTTCAGACCAGGCCATTTCCTGGATCAACAGATCCTTCTGGGTTTATTACTTAGGTTTGGCTGGCAAAGTGTCATATCTCCTGCAGATTGCAGTATAATCCCTGTATATACAGCTCTTACTCAGAAAACCAAAGTATCTCACAAGTATACTTGCAACCCCTATAAAAGTGATTCTCCACACGTCTGCCACAGGACAAAACCATTACATGCCTAGATGCTGAGTGAGGAACAGAATTGCATATTCTCACTCTGAAACTTTCACTAACTTTCAGAATATAAAAAAGGGAAACTAAATGCAAATTCTGCTTGACTCATATCATATTTTAGTCTGGTATTAATTATAAGCACAGTGAGAAGAGCAAGCAACCACTAACTTGGTTAGAGTGGTAAAAGCTGGGCTAAAATACATATTTGGTGACTGTCATGGTTTATCCCCAGACGGCAACTAAGCCCCACACAGCCACTCACTCACTTCTGCCGCCGTGGGATGGGGGAGAGAATCAGAAGGGTAAAAGTGAGAAAACTCGTAGGCTGAGATAAAGACAGTTTAAGAGGTAAAGAAAAAGCCACACACACAAGCAAAGCAAAGCAAAACAAGGAATTTGTTCACAAGTTCCCATCAGCTGGCAGGTGTTCAGCCATCTCCAGGACAGCAGGGCTCCATCACGTGTAACAGTTACTTGGGAAGACAAGTGCCATTCCTCCAAATGTCGCCTGCTTCCTTCTTCTTCCCCCAGCTTTGTATGCTGAGCATGACAGCATATGGTCTGGAAATATCCCTTTGGTCAGTTGGGGTCAGCTGTCCCAGCTGTGTCCCCTCCCAAACCTCTTGTGCACCCCCAGCCCACTCGCTGGTGGGGTGGGGTGAGAAGCAGAAAAGGCCTTGGCTCTGGGT
Organism: Harpia harpyja; assembly: GCF_026419915.1. Taxonomy (NCBI): domain Eukaryota; kingdom Metazoa; phylum Chordata; class Aves; order Accipitriformes; family Accipitridae; genus Harpia; species Harpia harpyja. The sequence goes on from NC_068947.1 coordinate 33,877,450, forward strand.
AAGCACTGCTCAGCAATAACAAAAACATCCCTGTGTTATCAACACTGTTTTCAGCACAAATCCAAAACATAGCCCTATACTAGCTACTGTGAAGAACATTAACTCTATCCCAGCCAAAACTAACGCAGTGACCAAAGGTTAAAAATCGTCTCACTTATTCACTAAATGGATGTGGTTGCACAGCTGGTTGAATAATGAAAATAAAATTATATAAACATGAATTCAATCCCCAGCAAACCTTGCAGCTCAGCTCATCTGTTCCTTACCACGTGTGATTCTGTTACATGGTTAACACATGCAATATTGGGTACTAATAGTAGATGCTGTTGACAGGTAATGCCACTAGTTAGCTGCTCTTGGCTAAGAATGGCACAAAAACTTGTGGAAGTCAAGGATACTGCCAGAATCACAAAGCAGCAAGTCCCATAATGTGAATATCAGGCCACAAACAGATATTGATAGTTACTAGTATTTTTATCTTTTTCTAACCTCAAATGCAATTGTATACTGCAAACCTTTGCTAGTATTTCCTGCCATTTCACCACCTGGGCATCTCAGCAATTCTCCAGTAGGACTATAAAGGAAGTAGGGCAGTAGGAGGCTGCAAAATCCTAATTCTTAAGCTCAAAGCACTGTCCTGGTGCTTGCAGGACTCAACCTGGAAATTGCAGCTTCTGCAGCTCTGCTCCCTCACAAACATGGTTCCAAAAGTATTTATTTTTCCCTGTCAAGAGAGAACCAAGTGACCTTCAAAGGAGGTAAAACCTGTCCAGCTGGAATATCTATGCCCGCCAGCAGTGATGAGCAGCCCTACTTCGTTGTGAACTGACTACATTCCTTCAGTGCCTTGCAAAATACCTTGCATTCACACAGTCTTACTGAGTTCAGTAAAAAGATATCCAGGAAAAGGGTTGAAGCTTATATTCATATTCTATTTCATGTCTACTTTGACTTACCTCAAAATGTTTAGTATGCAGAGTAAATTACTCTGTAGTCCAAACCTTTGTTCAAAGCTCGTATTTCATTAACTAAAGCTGACAATAATAAAGAGCCATATTTACACAGAAAAGTTAAATATTGTTGTTATTGAGCATACTTTTCTGGGGCATGTGGGTCATGTAGAAAACATTCTCCCCAGAGCTACAGTGACAACATCAATGGAAAGAAAAACCCCAAGGCTTTTAAACTAAAATGGTAAGTTCTGTTAGAAATACAAGGTATCTGCCTGCTTAATACCAGGGCATAAGAGCACTAGAAAGAACATAGACTACTGGGAAAGGAAGTTTATTTTTCAAGCACCTATTGCAAATAATGGACATAAGCAACACCTGTGCAGAATGCTTGAAGTGTCCCTTAAAGCCCTCAAGAACAAGAAACTATGGAAGTAAAGCTCAGAGCCCAGCCTGGCAAATGGTTTAACCTACCTCATTGCATGACATTAATTAATTGAATCTCATGCCACTGAGAAACATCTAAAATAGATGAGCTAAAGTAAAGAAAAAAGCCTACAGCTTTTACTGAAATTGTAATCTTCCTGCCTCTGTAGATGTTTGAAATTAGACTTTCAATGAGGTTTATAGGTAGGCAGGCTTGGTATCAGCTGGGTATTCTTCCTGAATACCCTAAAGGACTTGAAGGCTTCTTCCCTCATCTCCGTAAAAAACAATAACTACATGTTTGCTGGAAATGAAGTCCATACCCCTCAAGTCTTTCCCCCTGCTCCAAGCAGTGAGAGACAAAAGCAACGTTGTGGTATTTCTGTATTTTCCTGCAGGAACTCAGGTTCTAGAAAGTAGAAATAACTGCATTGCCTAGACCCAACTCATTCCCTTCCTCCTGTTACCTACTCTCACCCTGACACATCCTTTACATTTTGAGCTGGTCTAGAGGTCCTAAACAAGACATTTTGTCAGCCAGAGCAGTCATATGCTCTAAGGATGTTTCTCTAGAAGCAGTTTGTAACCCCATTAATGCCTATTGATACAGACTAGTGTAAAGGAGCATTAATGTACCTCAGAATTTGCCTCCTCCCAGTTTTGTCTGTATGATGACTACCTCGTTTTTAAGACTTAACTAAATATACAAGGTCATTTTTCTTGGCAGCAAGTTTGAACAATTATAACTTTTTTTTTTTTTTAACCAGAATTCACTGTTTTCCTGAACTTTAAATAAGATGCAGAGATATTTCAACTCTGCCACGGTGCTAAGGGAGTTCACTGGACAGCAACCAGTTCCCTGAGAATTTAGCCAAACAGCTCCTGAGAAGACAGATCGACTGTTCCTGAGGCTTCAGTATTTTATGGCTCTGGGGAAAAACATCAGGTGGGCTGCTTCTGAGCTAGTGACAGAGAGGTCCCAGAGTCCACACTTCTATTTTCTTTCACAGAGAATTAAAAAGAAATGGTTTTATATCAAATGAAGAAAGAATGCCAAAAGCAAAATATTGAAATGCTCTGTAAAATTAAATTATCTTTCTTTTCCTGGTTTCAGTTCTAGTCTCTCTCACCTTCTCATTTATTACTATTTACATAGTAGAAATGACACTTTTTTTTTTTTTAAGAAAAACAAAATTCTTAAGGTACTTCATAGCTTTTTAACACTCATTTTTACAGTTCTGTCCTCAGAGAATGATTGTCTGGAAAAGAATATGGGAATAGAATAATAGGATGCTTTATAGATACTTCTGTATGCAAATAAACAGAGCAACACCAGCCATTTCTCTAAATGGATTCTGCCATCAGCATTCACCTGCAGATAGACACTCCCCTGGGATTTAGGTAATGCAATGTACAACATGGATGACTGGGTTTGTCGACAGTAGTCATTTCTCTCTGAAGCTTATCATCATGCAATGCAGTATCTTGAAAGGCAGAAACCAAGGTGAGCAGAGAAGCTCCCTACAGATATATGGTGAAGACTTGTTACACAGTAAATCACTAAGAAGGAGGTAAACGGAAGATATATGATTATTGGAAATTACATCCTAGCAAGTGACATCCTATCAATTTCTCAGTCAGGGTGTTACAGTAGTCGATAGCCACATATTCTACCTCATATATATTGTAGCTTGAATCTTTTGTGAGGAGTTATGAGAAGAAATGGAAATAGTAAGGTGCAAGCAGGAGTCTCCCAGCCTGCCCGCTCCCCATCTAACATTTGGATATACACTGAGCCCTAACCACAGCATCAGAGAAGGAGAGGAAGGGTTCTTCAAATGCCACATGCCACCAGCATTGCAACCACCAAGGGCGATCAGGAGAGAGTGAGGTGATGTGGATTCTTCCCCTTGCTTCCCTTTGACACACTGTGTGAGTGCATAATAAACCTCTTTTCCTTCACTTTTCTTTCAGTAACATGGGGATATTAACAGTTCTACTTTTTTTTGAAAAGCAGTTTGAAATCTGCAAGCAGAAACTGCCTAGTGCGAAGTAATATTATTAATTATTTCTATCAGGGTGCTGCCTGGAACTTCTGGTAAGTCCTGTCATGCTGTATTATGAAGAAATATAGAGTAAAAAGAGTACATGTCCCAAAGCTCTTATTAAACAAAATCACTATGCAAAGGAGGTAAGAGTACCAAAAAGTAGCTGGGATATTGTAGCTTTCCAAACTAGCTAACCCTAGTGAAAACGATGCACCCTCAGTACCATCAGACACCTCTCTTTTACTGCATGAAACCAGCTTAGTGTCAGCAATGCTTGGCAGAAATCAGCCCATGAGTTAAAAATAGATGACTGGTAGTTGACTGGGCAAGTAGAAAACAGATGCCTCTGGAAGTGGAATTCACAGAAGTGAATTTAGAAGAATTTTTAGCCAATCTGCAGACTCTTTTCACTGGACAGTTTGGTCTATAATTAGCAGCACCTCTGGATAGTGGAAGATCATCCCTTCTCCCTCTCCTTGCAAAAAATGAGTGGGGGAAGAGGGGAAAAAAAAGAATAGCACAGATCACCTGCAAAATACAAGAGAAAAAAATGTATTTTTATGTCATCCTTACTTTACTAGCAGACTCTGTTCTGTCCTGACAAATGATTGCCTGACTTTGTTATTCATGGTTTCATCATCTCTACTAGATTCCCATAATGTACATAGCCATGAAATATCAGTCTTTTAAACTCTAAAAAAAATCCAGTTTATTTCAATGCTTCTCTTCAGCAACAAAAACATATTTTTCTTTTGACTTCCCATTTAATTTTGAATCCACTTCAAGATGAGTCTATACATTTAAGGCATGTATTGGGCTAAAGATACCTAAACCAAATACAATAGAGTATCTAAAATTCTAGTAGAAGTTTCTTCAGCAATAATGCTCCTTAAGGACATGACTCATTATTACCAGCATCAGCTGCCTGACTGAAGTTAGCTTTATACTGTTCAATGGGTATACTTTTAAGCTGCTTTCAGACCTATATGCAATAGCTACTTACACTTGAGTTCCTTTAGCTGATTTCCAGTAGCAATTCAGCCTTACTCTGGAAGCTCTACAAAAATTCCAGGCAAGCAGTAGACTCTGCCACTCTTCATTTTCTAATGTACCCATTTCTGAAGTGCATTTATAACCCAACTGGCCATGTTGTGGCTTTGCTAAAAATCATTCAGTCATCAATACCATGCAGAAATTCTGTTTTTCTTAGATCTGTCTTTCTTAGAAATATTGTTTGGGGATTTTCCTGGCTTGAGATCATATCTTTTATTGGTGCCAACCATTCTTTGAAGCCCATTCTTAGGCAAACATCTTCACATCAGACAAAATAGACACCTAAAATATAAATGCTAGTGTCTGATCAAATGGCAAGCAGGAGGAACAAGAGGAATTCCAAAAAGCAAGTGTAGCTTTTAGGATAGAGAAACATGTCCATGCAAAAGGTATAAAGTTGTCAGGAAAGGCTTGATGAGCACAACACATCAGGAAAATTCTGATAGATTTTGGCTATGAATGTAGTTTACAGGCTACTTAATAAGGCTGTAGTTTCACTATAACAGAGCTGGTTACGGCTTTGATGTGGACTGCACCTGCTTAGTCTCTCTTCTCATTGCCATCTCTTTAAAAAGAAAAGCTAGAATGCCCCAGAATATTTAGAACAAAGATGACAACAATACCTTATTTTTAAACTTAGGAAACTCAAACCAAGTAGGTTAAGTGCACTAGAAATAAAAATTTTCCCCTTGCTTGGCTTTTAGACTTTAATTAGTTGATGACTTTCTGAGCAGAGCTACTCTGCACAGCCTGCTTTGACATCTCTCTGCTCCTCACTGCAGTCTCAAGGTGTCTCGAGGAGCTGCACCTGGCTGCGCTCTGCAGTCTCCCAAGCCACCCCTCTTTGAGCAGCTACAACAGATCCCTACAGAAAGAAGAAATTTCCCTGTCTTTCTGGAGGCTTCACCTCACTGAGACTTCTTAAAGGCACACAAAAGCAAGGGCAGGGAAAACAGATGCCATCTGTCACAACAGATTTTAGCATATTGCGGTCTTTTTTTTTTTCTTTAAAAGAGTACTTTTAATTAGCTAAGTTCAGTGATCCAGTTTCCTGCTCAGCCCACCACAGAACAGATTTTGTGCAGCTGAGGAGATAGGTGGGAGGAAAAATTGAACCATGAGGACAGAAAAAACGACAGAGGAAGAACATAGGAACTACTTACACCAGCTTTGCAGCTAAAGCCAGTATCTCTGACTGCCTGGGAGAATGCATAGCTCTCAGAACAATAAACTTACTGGAGATCATTGGAAAAACTTCCTAAGGCACATATCTGACCCTCTTCAGACTTGCAATACCAAGAGACCTGAGACACAACTTGCACTAACTCCTGTGGTCAATCATGGAAGGGCAGTCTTTCACTTCTGTGAAATGTCTCAAATCCACCACAAGCTGATATGTATGTTGCAGTAGATCCAAGGAAACATGAAAACCTGCACTACCAAAAGAATCAATGCCATGCCCTTTGGTGCTGTTCTGACACTGCTCTGTGGTACTCACCTGATAAATACAGTAGGTCCCCCCAAAATTACCAACAGGACACGTGAATGATAAATGCCAGTTCCCTGTGCTTCAGGACACCAGAAACTTTTACATTTTAACTCAGGTGTCGTTTAGCGGTTCTAGCAGCAGCAGCAAATTTGTTGCAATTATCATTAATATAATAAGCACACACTCTGGAAAGCCCCAGGCAAGCAGCCTCAGAAGCTAAGGGGCATACCACATTTACAGGATAATATATAAAACATGCTTTTTGGATCTACTTAAGAGGCAAAACTCAAAGGCACCTCGATTTCAAATTAGGGGCTTTATAGATACTGCTAGTTTTGACTTGTTAGACTGAGATCAAGGTAGGGGCTTTGGTAAGGTTACTGCTCTAGCTGGTCACTTTGTGGGGTCAATGTCAGGATTTGGTCTTTTCCAAGTTATTGGAGCACTAACCTTAGCCTGCTCTCATCTGAGATCATACTCTGAAGGCAGTAGATCAGAGCCTCTGGCTTACTAAGATAACAATCATTTATTGGAGCTGCAACTTTACTGAACGTATTTCAGATCAAAAATCTGTCAGGCCTGTGTGGGCTATGCTGATAAAATGGTGCAGTGCTCTGTAGCTGCTCTATCTTGCTTGCCTGCTGCCGCGTCAAAGCCCTCATGACATCATTGACACGGCCTGTCTGTCACACTGAGCAACTGCGTTGACACAGGCTGTAGAAGGTCCTGGCTCAACTCCTCTTGATCTCAGCAAGCTCAAAGTGACGTTCTTACCTTAAAGCATTAAGGAAAATGAAGTGTTAGCTGAATACCAAGCAAAGGGGACATCTCAACTTTGATAAATGCCTTTCTGTTCAGAGGGATATAGATAGGGTAAACAGCAGTCCACTAACAGGGTAGGGGCAATGCTCTTTGAATACTGCATCTAAGGAAAATAAAGCAAAACAGAGGCAGACTTTAGTGCTACTTTAAGCACTTGCAGCCCTACTGGCAATGAAAGCCAGCAATAGATCTGACTCATTTTCAGACATAGATTTTGAAGATGGAGGTTGACTAATGACACCAGAATTGAACTAGTAATAGCTGACATGTGAACCAAAAAAAATTCAGTGTTGCTTTTTTGGGCTAGGTCAGGCAGGGGAAAATGAAAGACAGAAGAGAAAAGTTGATATTTTTGTCTACCAACATAAGCATTGATGATATTAGAAGAAAAGGTGTGTTTTACTCTTTCTTTAGAAGCAGCAAATAACTTCCTTTCACGCAGCATTAAGGATCAGTGGTTAAAGTGATTTCACCAAATGGGAAATATGTCCCATTCACAGACAGCATAATGTGCATTATTATGCTTTTTCATTTCTCCTGAATAGCAGCAGGTAGCTATTGTTCTTCTCATTCCATAATCTCCAGAGGTTTTCAAAATTTCAATTGCAGATAATACCATCCGAAAGGGGATTGCATTATTATTGGCTTCTCAGATATCATTCTAGGTCTCTCTTTCTTTGGCCATGTTTTGATGTGAAATGACTACCATCATATCTGCTTGACTCTTGATACAGAGTTTTATTTTCAGAAGTTGTGAAGCTGTTCTGGTGGATTTCCTTCTTTTCTAGTTATTTCCCTCCTAGTTAATGGGGTGAAGAGATGCCAGTCTCACCTTATAAAAAACTTCTACACAGCTTATGTAATTCTTCTGTGATTATAGTTAAATACTAGCATGAGGTTCCCCCTGCGCATTTGCATGTGGAGATCTGAAAAAAAAAAACCTGTACCAGGAGACCAGAGAAACCCTAAGCTCTGCCTTGTCTATGTTTGATAAGGGCCTTTACTATCTCAAAGGAGCAAGCATTAGTACTGCAGCTTTTCAGTCTTCATTCCTTTTATAAAAGTTCCTTAAAGTTAGTAACAGCAGAAGAGACTGTGATTTATGGGGAGAAAACAGATTTGACAACAGCTTTCAGAATAAACAGCTGGATTTTTCTAATGGAAAAATCAAAATTCTGGGGTACATTTTCCAGTTTAAAATTCCCAAGGATCATTAACATCCCAGTTACTAACTTTCTTCACTGCTAGGCTACAAAAAAAATGCATACTGACATTTATCTATATTTTATCCACAAGCCAGAGGAAATTCCTGTTTCAGTCACTAGAAAAAGAAAACAAAACAGGAGGAAAAGCACTGCACAGTGTTTCCTACACAGTCCAGAAGATTTGACCTGGTTTTCATCCAGATACACTCCCAACAAAAACAATACTTTACAAATACCTATATAACTTTCAAGACATTTTTAAGTGTAAGTGAAAGAGCAGCACATAAAAAGCAGCAGCAGCTTACCAAAACCTAAAATGAATTAGGGTACTATTAAATTATCATTTTCTCAGTCCTTCAACTTATCTCTAGTTCACAAAAGGGGAAGCTTTGTTTTTCTCTCCCATGGCTATGTTAGGCTTCTCATTGCTCTAACTTGAACTAGAAAAGAAAAAAGAATCTAGAAGACAGATTGATCACAAAAAAGAAAGATGCTGAATTACAGAAGCATCAAAACCAAAGTCAAAACCTTGGTAAGATCACTTTTTCATCACTTCTAGCTAGTGCAGTTGATGCCAAACCTAAAGTGCTCAAATTTACTGACTCGGCACTCCTTGCTTACCAGACTGATTTTAAGTTAAACACATTCGTAAGGACAAACTCATCTTCACTTTCCAGGGCCTATATCAATGTAAATGCTTCAATGAGGTCAAAGGATCAATACCTCCTATTTGTAGGACTCAAGCTGTGAACAGGTTAGCACCCTTAGCTGAACAGGGTGATGTCAAAGAAAAAAACCTACATAAAATAATTTGCTCAGCAGTCGGCACACCAAGCTTGCTTGGTTTATGCCAAAGCAAAGGCCCTGCAACAAAACTATATACCTAAAGCGTATCTAAGTTGCTGAATTTGTGCAAGGTATAGGCTTGCATAAGGTTATTAAATTAACGTTTTTAGCTTTCTGAGTTGATGCCAGCTCTCACTCACCTGAAGAAAATCCTTAATTTGTGTTAATTTTCTTGCCCTGAGTAAGAAAACCTTCTGGAGCAGTAAAATAACTTCATGTTTCCATAGTCTTAAAAATACTGGATCATTCTAGTCCAAGGTGAATGACGTAGTACTTACATCCAAGTGGTCTGACAACACTTTACTAAATAGAACAGGAGAAATTAAGGGAGACTGTCAGTGCTGTTAAAAAAAAAAAAAATCATTAAGAGAAAGGATACTCAGGTCAGTATCTCTGTAATCTGAATGCTTCACACTGTTTTGCAGTGGTAGATTAGGAGACAATCCAGTGGAATTTCCACCCAGCCGTCATGTCCTTACTGCAGATACCTATAACATCTATGTGCCCAGCCTCTTCTCCCAGCACATACTGTGTTTACGGAACAGAGATGCAAGCATACCACCCAGGAACTATGGTGGTTGTGCATGTAAGAGAGATCAAGTAGAAAACAAACCAGAACAAAACCCAACAGTTACTGTTATCCTTGGGAGTCCTAACCACCATACCTAAACTTCTGACCCCCAGATATTGGCATAACGGAAAAGTGATACTACAGACAGGCTAGATATGTAGAAGTCCTTCATAAGGCATTCCAGTATATGCAGATGTCAGTGCCGGTTGGGTAGTAAATTGCATCCATCTCAGCAGAGTCTTGCGTCTCATCACATGGCCACATCCTGAGGGCTAAAGTATAATGTACTCCTGCAAAGCCTGAGGCCTTTCCTCTGTGCATTCCATAATCCCTTCTTGACTATTTAGGTGTCCCTCACAGGAATCATTGTTGTCTCAGGTAGGCTTGTGTCAAATTCTGGTGTTTGTACTTGGGATCTCCTGGGTTCCCCCACAACAGAGGATGCTGCACACCATTGCCTCTCTAGTCTGTTACAGGGATGTGCCCTTCCCTCTTGGGCAGCTACTGCTACCAGCCACTTCATGCTTCAGCAGTTGCTGTAAAACCGGTATTTTCTCTACCAGCTGCCACCTCTGGCAGTGAGTCTAAGCCCAGGGGATCTTTCTCTGCTGACGATAGAGGGACAGATCCAGAAGCCAAAATTCTTGAATCAGTTCCTTGCAGCTGCATTTCCAAACTTTTGTGCTGCTGACTTCAATTGACCAGTGCTACTGAGAGAGGTTGGAGATAAAAACAATTTCCTATTAATCTATACCGGAACATGCTGTTTCTGGCCTTCTTTACTGACAACTATCTGACCTTGATTGCCTCCAGGCAACCTACCTTACAATTTTGTAGCTAGGTAAACAAGAGAAAAATTTTGAATTATTTTGCAGCGCTTTCATGAATAAAAGCAGTTATTTCAGTTACTATAATTCATAACTTTATCTTTTTCCTTAGTAGTGGAAAACATTATATATATCTGAAGGCATCTGCAAAATCCTGCTTGGACTGCACGTTCAGCAGAGCAGCTATTTGCTTGATAACTCACACTGAAATCTCGTCGTGGTCTCGCCAAAGGGGGGCTGTCCCACACTACCTGAACAAGAAGAGCAAGTCCCGTGACAGCAAGCAGGTTCAACAGCCAAGAATCCAGATCTGCAGGCAAATCCACAGCGACAAGGCAGATCAAACCCATGTCAGTCCGGTCAGTCAGGGACCAAACTGAAGGGGTCTGAGGTCCAGCATGCAGCTGAAATGTAGGTCAGGCAGAGAGCAGGGCTCAGGCCCTCAGCTTAAATGCAGCTCCTGAGCGATGGGATTGACCCCCCCTCCCAAGGTGTCTCAGAGCTTCTCTGGCAGAGCTGGCCCTGAGAAGAGGCAGCAAACCACTGGGGAAGGGGGTACACTGACGGCCCCGACGAGAGGAGAGCAGCTGCCCACACCAGTTACTTACCTGCACCTTAGTAGTTTTCTGCCGAGTGCTTTACCCAAGGCACAGTGCTGGAAGGAGGATATGGGGGAATGAAGCTGGTCAGAGAGCTGTGTGGGCAACAGATGTGTCGGAAGGAGCTAAATTCTTATTTTCTTCAGCCATAGTACCAGTGCCCTCTGCACTTCCTCCTGGCCCTCACTGCTAATATTTGGCACTGAGAACAATGTTCAAATGGATTATTCTGCCCTTTCCAGACAAGAAAGGTTTTTCTTTTTCTCACCAGAAACCTGACAGAAAGCTTTCAGATGTGCTGAAATGTTCTGGTTCTCCACAGTGTTCATCTTGTTGTGAAATATTCCCCATGTGAGGATGGAGACGCATGGGAAAAAGCCACAGTGGGAGGGAGGGAGCCTGGCTGGAGCACAGGTCCCAGCAAGCAAGGGCATTATTACCAGCAGGCAGGATCTCTCATGGCTACAACATCAGAAGACTGTGGCCTGCAAACAAAATCATGAAGACTCACAGTTGCAGGGTGCCACTGAAGTCAGTGTAAAAATTATCCAACCTCTGCAATTAGTTCCTGGGAAATTAATGATGAAGTTTCAGGTGTCATTGCCTTCTATTTACAGCCTCTATTTGAGAAGGATTTGCTGCATTTACAAAGGTAGTGGCCAGATGATAAAGTCTAACAGGCTTTTTCCATCTCTCAGACTTCTTTGATCCTTAAGCACACACAAGACAGAAGCTTGATTCAGATCCCCGAAGTATTTAGTGTGTCACGTTTCTTTTTCTTACAAATGGACATAAGGGATTGCTTAGAGACCTATAAGGATTGAAATTGATTTAGTATTCTCCTTTCTTTGGTCCCTTGGGGACACAATGGTAAACAAAGAAGAGACACTGTGAATTCCGATGTTTGCAGTAGGGTAAATAATTAAAAACTGTTCAGTGTATAAGGGGAGTTCTTAAGGTTGCTGCTGATAACAATAGAAGCTTGTAATTAGTAGTATTACTTTGGTTTGTGGCACAGCTGAATATGACTTACTTGTGGCTTTTAAAATATTCAGTATTCTTTCAGACATGTTAGAATGTTTCCGGTTTGGTTTTGTCTATGCTTTTTATATAGGAAGTTATGGAAGATTCATGAAAGAGGCTTGGAAGGAAAAGAGAAGCTGTAGTGATTAAGGAGGAAGCATATAAAGAGCAAAACAAAAATAAAAAAACCTCAGAAACCCACAGTGTAGTAACAGACAAGGGAAAAGGAAAAAAAAAGAATGAATCCTGAGATAAATAAGCTATATCAAAGCTCGAAAAAAACCTACACTGTAAATGTAAAAAGATCCCCATATGAAAGGTAGACATGGCAAACAGCTGTTTCTCTATGTTCTCTCATTGCCTGCATTCCATTTCTATGTCGTCCGGATTAGGGTGAGCAACCTTATTTTTGTAGCAGAACAAGTGACACATAGCACACACAAAAAAGGTAGTAATGGCAGCTAGTAAGAATTACATTACCCATGAAGGGTAAGTGACCCAATTACTTCACCCGTGAAGGGACTGGGACTGTGTGGCTAGGAAGTGTGATACAGATCTATAACCCGGCTAGTGATGTCTTACTGTGGGAAGTCTACCTGAACAATACTTTGAAGCTGTTTAAAAAGGTTTCCTCTCTTATTTTGCACCTAAAACGTGACAAGGTGCAGCCTACAATATGCAACCTTTTTGGCTTAGAAATTCTACGTGCATTTAGTGAAGCAAATAAGCAATGGCATGACAAGTAATTGTGCATTATGTGTGTTTGAATTTCTCAGCCAAAATATATGAAATTTAAAATTTTTAAAACTTCCTTTCTCTGGAAACCATAAACTACAACTTTGTGAGAATTTCTTACATTTTGCATTTATATTCAAAATTAAAGTTTAGTAATTAAAAGCCACAATTTAATGCTCATAAAACTAGGTTCAAGCATCTAATAAAATAATTTTTTTCTCACCTTTTATGTTTGTGGTGGATTTCACTGGAACTTTTTGAAGAGACTGTGTAAGCAGTGACATGCAACAATACAGATCTAACAAGTCATAGTGGGTGGAAACAGGCTTTCCGCTTTAGAGGACTCTGAAGTGATTGCCGATGTTGCAGTGAATTCGGTTCACAGTATGTTAACCACAGAGAAAGACCATACTTGTATACAATACCTTATGAGGTCGAAGGCACGTATCTTCACCTCAGTCTTGGATGCCAGGTTCAAAAAGCTGACATTCACCTTTCTCACCCTCTCTTGTGGAGAGCAGTTGACCCAGGACACTATGGAAAACTGGACTGTTGCAAACTATGTACCAGAAAAAAACTACTGGGAATGAGTAGGGATTCCTGAGACACTAGAGTATAAAAGCATCTTGACTTAATTGGGGAGGAAGTTGTTCACTGGTTGTATTGCCACTGCCACCATATTTTTATTCATATTAATTCTGCTTCCATGTCTGAAATATCACTCTGAGAACTGCTGCCAGATGTTGTTTGCATGAAGGTGACAGAAAGTGTTATAATACTAGATGAGTCTGGCATATGTGCGTCACCTATAATAAAGTTCTACCTGCAAGAGCAATGATAATATACACAAACTGATGAGCTTTTGCTGAAGAGAAGCTATGGCCAGCACTGGATAAATGGCATGAAATTCTGTATCCCACTGAGAGCTCACTGTGTGCGTGTCTCTAATAGCAAATTTATGAGTAATGGTATAAATGTATGCTAAAAATATTAAGAGGTTTTAGACTTGAGAAAATTTAATTCAGTGTTTTCTGTGCTTAGTCCTGAGTACAGAAAGTATTTGGTAGCTCTGGTCATAAAACAAAGACAACTGTATGAATGCTTCATAGTCTTTGCAATAGCAGACATTTCAAGAGAGAAGTATTTGGGTTTTTTTCTCCACAATTGATCATAACAATAATTTGCTTTTTATTACTTTACATTCCTTCTTCTGCCCTTTTTTTTTTTTTCTTTCCTCTGTGCTCTTCATTCTATTTTACTTCTGTATTTGCCAGTGAAAAGGGGAGCAGAAAATAATGTGTTGTCAGACGTTTCCAAAAAAAGAAAAAATATTTCTTGGCAATAGTTGAAGAAGGAAATAATCATTATGCCTCTTGGTTTCACTATTACCTGTATACTACTATCTATCTAAAAATATATATGGATTATATATATTGATATACAGACACTTGTACACACAGAGACACATTTGTAGAAAGCACACATAGCACATCATTGTACACTATATCCAAGGTGTAAAGAGTCTCAGAAGGCATTTAAATTACAAATACTCCTATTTTAAGTCCCCAGAGTAATTTCACTGTAAGTGAGATTAAGATCCAGTGTAAGTATTATGAATGGGACTATTATTCAAGTTGGATGACAGTTCCCATTATAAAGGCCTGATTTCGGTGGCTTATAATTTTGCTGAACTTTAATCTTTCAGGCTGACTTGTTCCTCCCTGGCAGGATGGGGCTGGAGGCTATATGGTTCAGAAGGATGGTACAACTCTCAGAAATACAGCCTGTCTCCTAAAATAAAACTTCATTTTATCTCTTCACAGCATATTTTTGCTCCCTGTCACTAATTTCAACAGATACTGTGGTGGCCCTGGGCTCAGTCTCTCCTTGCTGCCTGCCAAGAGCAAAATGAGGGTCTGGGCAGGACGTGAAAGAGCAAGAGTGGTGAGAAGACTGGAGGGAAGGTAGTCCTGCTCCTGTTGCAAACTCTACTGTCAACTTTTCCTTTTGCTCCCTCTTCCCGTTTTATATTGGAGCCCCACATTTCCAGTCTCGATGGGAGGCCAAAGGAGGAACAATACTGAACTTCTTTGCTGCCCCTCTGTTAGTTGAAGAATACATGTAAGTATCTGTTTCGGCCAATAGTGAGAAGGTTGCAAGTGAAAAATGTGATGTGACACAACTAACTTACGCTAACCCAATTTGTATTTCTCATTTTCTGGGACCTGAGGATCTAATTTGCAGAACTACTGAGTGTTCAGAGCACCAGCTGCCATCAAGAGAGTCTGTACAGTTAACTACAATACTAACTAACCTAGTAATAGCCTGAAAAGACAAATTGGTTGTCTCAGTGGGAAACCAAAACCGAGATATACTTTGACCACCACAGTCTTATGAAACTAAATGCCACAGCCTTTGCAAAGCTTCCAGATACTAATGTGTTGAAGAACACGGCAAAATTAATGAAGGTGTTAGTAACATTATCTGCAGTTTACAGTAAATAGACATGACTACATACAGAAGAAAAAATAATAAAAATATTGACCAATCAATCAATAAAAGTGCCATCCATTCTGTACACTGAATGGGACAGGGATTTGCTAGACAAAACCACTATGGGATCATACAGAGACTTCTGACTAACAGGTATGTATGGGCAACTTGAGTACTTGTCTTTAACTTCTCCATGCTTGAATTCATAGCCTTGGTACAATACAAATAACTTGTGTATTTGTGTACTTTTGCAGTGAAAATCAAGCAATTGAACCAATGCAGGCCAAACCCAACAATAATTCTGCATTGTACACAGAGGCAGGCAAGAGCAAGATATTTCTATCTATGCTTGAGTTAATGAGAAATTATGGATCTGTCTTTTTCAATGCTGCATTGAACAAGAAATGCTTTTTTTCACAGATCCCTAAATCAGCTTTAAGATTACCTTTTCAAAGTTTGCTGCTTGAAGTTAAACATATTCATCCACATGGAGCCCAACAGCAAAATAATTAAGAACTGCACATCATCAGTTCTTGTGTATCTGTATTAATGTCATAGTAGTTTGGGACACGTAAAAGGTATTGTAGGCTAAAAGATAACAGGTGTCAGTTGTCTGTGGGAATTGTGCTGGCAGCATGTATTCATAAGAAAGATTACTTGAGAAAATTTATTCTTCAATTAAACAGAGAGGAAGCTATTTCATATAAGAAAGAACATACACCTGCTTAGTCAGCACAGAGTAGAAGACATGTTGTAACTTGTAATCCCAATGTAACTCGTTCAATTACAAAACCTCATAATATGCGAGAACTGAGCTTGGCCTGTTACACTACTGATCTGAACACAGATATGCACATTTTAGAAAATCAGGCTGGCAGAAAATAGAATCCACAAAATTGGGGAAACACAAAATGAATTAGAATATCCTGCAATTTTGAGTAATGCATTTATTATGATTTTTTTTCCCCACTACAGTATTAGCTATCAAACAAAAAACAGTTCTTATGTGTGAAAACGTGGTATTACTGGCTCCTCAGTAGTCATACAGAACTATTTCAGTGTTGTTCCCTTCTCTGCTTGCTTTTCTGACACATTTGTGTCCAAAAGTTTGTTTCCTAGTTTATTCCATAATTTGGTTTTGCATGAATTCTTTTGAAATACTTGGGGAAGCAAGCACTGATGTTAGCTCATCTTTATTTTACATTACACAGGCTTTTCCATAAATTAAACAAAGCAAAGAAGAGTATATTAAGCTCAGAAATAGGTGGCATGGATGGGCTACTAGCTGTATTAGGGCAGGAGTCTCTAAAGAAGATTTGCACAATTGCTATGCCTGATGATGTAGAAGCTCTCAAATCTGCCAAGATTGCTTACTCAGTACTGTGACCACCAGTCCATGCCATCCTCCACGCTCCTGTTCTACAGAATAGGATCATAAGCATCTACACTACTTAAGTCAGCTCCCTCTCCCTCCCTCTCTCCTGCCACAGTTCTTCCGAAATTTAAGGTCAGGCATCCCTACCGATCTCTCCATGAAACAGAACTTCTCAAACCAAGATCCTTTTGCCTTGCTTAGCATGGACACAGCCCAACATCCCAGCCCAGGAGTCTTACTTTTTCTTGCTCCACTTCACCCCAGGTACAGGTTTCTGAGTCAGCTGTGCTCCTGCCGTGCTCTGAGTGGTTTTCCTCTGGTAGGCAGCAGCAGTTCCCTAAATCTGCCTGCAAGCTGGGTCTTAAGAGAACTGGGAACTTACCAGCGGTAAAGTAGCAGCCATGATTGGAAATCTTTAGCTCTGAAGCACCTCTAACAAGTGCAGGTCAGTTGTCTGGGCATAGATGCCTAATACCATTTTAGATAACCCATTTTGTCCCAAACAGGTGTCCATGGGGCTTGCATACAGAAGACTGGAGAAACTCATCCTTCTGCACTGGAAGGCAGAAGGATATCCCAGGATGTCTAGAATGTTATCAGACATCTGTGTAGCTGACTAAAGGGTGTGGTCTTACCCAATAGTTTTCAGCATGGACTAGAGATTTCTCTGTTCACTAATGTTTGGACCTCCCATTTTGAGATATATTTGAGTGATGGCTATCAGAGTGGAAATTGCCTTCAGAGCTCAGTGCTCTCAGAATGAAATACCTGATGCTAAAACATTTACGTGGAAGACACTGAATTTTTTCATTTATCTAGTTACTCTCAAGCAGCCTTAGGTATCATTTGAAGATAATGGTATACTTCACATGATCAATTCTGAAATAAGCAGTCACCTACACGTTATCTAGACTACGTTCAAAGACACACCTACACACAAACACATGCATATATATATTTACATATATACACACGCATATATGTATAAATACATACAAGTGTATATATACACACAATATAGATATATAAAAAGTAAAAACCACCCACCCAAGCAAAAAAATCATAAACCCCTCCATGTAGATATAAAACCAGCCATAAGGAAGAGCTTCAGCAATTCAGAGAAGAGGGTTAGCTTCTCAGCTATTTCAGGCTAACCAATAAGTGAAACAGATAAATGTGTTAACTACTTTCCTAAGTAGAGTCTCAGGGGATGTTGAGAGGAAACATATGCCAATAATTGTAAAGGGGGACTGCTGCTCACTTTTAATTGCAAAACATATGAGTAGATTTTTTTTTAAAAAATACTGTTTAAACTAATACTTTAAAAATAAGAATGTAAAATGCAAATAATTTAGCACTGCAACGATTAAAACTATTGAAAATATGAAAGGCCTGTATCTTTAAGTACTGTCATATATATCTTAGAAAGCTCAGAAACTATGGTTTGGGTAGCTGTATCATTATTTCACCATTCATCAGCCACTATTTGTAGTTACATGTCAGTTTAAGAGTTAATTGACTACTGATCCTCTTATTTCCTCTGCCTCTGTCCTTCATATTTTCTGTATTAAATTTCCTAATGAAAGAGTAAAATATATAAACATGATTTTTTTGTGTGTGATGATTTGTAAGCGAATTGTTGCTGTTCTCAATTTTAGCTCTAGAAGGCTGGGCAAGGCTAACATTAAAAAAAAAAGTACAAAGAAAAATATGATTTTAACTATTAAATTTACTACAAACCTTACAAATGTGAAAATATTAATAGCCATATACTTATAAGAATTCCATAGCCCACAACACACAATGTTCCCTCATCTGATTAGTGATACTGTTTTTACTTATTTTTTATGAATGTACTTTGTAGGTCATCTTAAGGAGGAAAAATAACTGTTCTTTATCCTCCTCCTTTTTTTTGTGTCCATACATTATGGACATCAAAGTCGCACTCAAATATTTCTAGTCATCTTCTTATCATAAGTGTTGACAGGTTTTTTCCATTTACATTCCGTTGGATTTATCACGTCTTAAAATATCATGGACATGAAATGTTTCCAGAAAAAATTTAGAAGTTCTTTCAGTATTTCTCAAATGCAATGATTACATGGATATCTACCTTGCGTAGAAATACCAGCTTGCATCTATTTCTTCCTGTATTAAATATGTTCCAATATGCCCTATTTGGATGAAAGGATATGTTAATTTCCAGTGAAAAGACTTAGTAGCATTCAATATTGTTATCCTGCATCCTACAATTGTCTCTTCTTCTTTATTAAATTTTGAATAACTGTTAGAAAATCGCAACCATGGTTGAACGAAAAATAGGAGTATTAAAGGTATTAAGTCTTTACATTTTTCTTTAAAAATGGGTAAACACTGCATTAGTTTCATCACTTTGAAAAAGTCTGTGGCATCAACTCAACCATTATGAGATACTTCAATATGTCTATGGGATAGTAACAGTGTAAATACCTTAAGTATGTAAAAAGATTAGACCTAAAGACTCCATCTATGAGGCACAATGGGTAGGAAATTAGACTTCATTAATTCTACTGTTCACTGAAAAAACCCTTTTTCTCATTCAGTAGCATCAGGCTTTGGATTACTGGTTTAAAATTAGGTATATCCAAGACAAATTCATTTAGATGAAAACTCTTTGAGATGCAACTTTTGATCTTCCACACATCAGGAGCTCTTGTGAAGGAACTTCGCTTCAACAACACTACTGCTATATACCAAACCAAAAGCCTCTGAGATGTTCTTAGCTTAATACAGGAATTATGTACTATAGATCAGAACAAATACATGATTTTTTTTAAATTTCTGTATTCCATTGAAAATCTGTACTTACTTTTCTCTCACTGTATTCTCCAGTGTAGGTGGAGTTGGAAATAAACATTCCTGGAATTTACATCATAATCCAGGATACCGCAGTAGAGAATTAACAAACTCTAGCATATAACTGCAAAAGTGTTTACAAGGCAAGTACTTTGCACAGTGTTCTTATCTTGTTCTGGGACACTTACAGCATCAAACAGCCCATGACTTTTGAGAAATTCTAGCATTCTTCCATAGGTCATCCCACAAAATATTTTGTCTGATCTAACATGCTGACCTCGTTTTATTTGCTTTTGGGATTATGAGTCTGTTGGTTAAGCTTCAGTCATTTTATTCAGTTTTTCTTTGTATTCAGAGGTTCTAAAAAAATTTCTAACAATCTAATCATATTCCGCTGGCAGCTGAAGAAAAGTGACAATGTTAAGTGCCAACTATCACAAGATAGCACCATAAGCAATGGTACCATGTAAACCATTGCAAGAAACTTATCACATCTGTATTCTGTAGTGTGATTAAATACCCTGAGCTCATCAGCTATATGATTAACTATAAGAATCTCTTACCATTCATGTGGATTCTGTCTAAACCTCTGTGGTTTATGAACAGTGTATCTAAAGACTGTTATCACTACCTGCCATTTTGCTAAAATGAAGCTCTTGCAGACATGTATCTGGCCAAAGTTCTTGCTGTCTTTGAGTTACCTGGATTTGGAGTGTGGTCTGGAGCAAAATGCTCTGAGTTTCCAATAATCTCCATGTAACTGGCTAGCTCTCCCCTCTGAGACTACAGCTCTGGTTTCTGCTGAAACTTTTACAAGGTAGCACAACAGAAGTGGAATGTAGTCTACACTTCCCTTAAACTTCAAAGACTATTTTGTCTCATGTTCAAGAAGAGATTATTATAAACAGTTAAGCTTCTGGAGGACAGATTAGGTAGATTAGGTATGCTTCTGCTCTAGAATATATGGTGCACAAAAATGAATCCACAAGGAATTTAGTTTTTATGTTTATTTATTTATTATTATTTTATTTAGCTATCTTGATAAACTTTTTCTTATTTCTTATGACCAAAATATTGATGCCTAATAAGATGCATATTTTATTTTAACTTCAATCACTGGCTGTCAGTGTTGTTTCTACACTTATATCAGGCTTGTCCTCAAACCTCACATGAACTGAAAAGTCATCCACTTGCTTCCATTTTCTAAAAGCCTTTCAAAGTCTTGATCATTACTGTGCAAAAACTTACTGCATTTTGATTTTCAAATACACCACTGTCCTGCTACATTACCTAGAGAAATTTTTTCATACCTGTACATCCATTTTCCTTCCTATCCTTGCTGCTTAGGCAGTAGCCTCTCTGTTCCAAAGGCAATGCTTCACTGACCATATGTTTTGCACCATTGCGGTGGGTTGACCCTGGCTGGGTGCCAGGTGCCCACCAAAGCCGCTCTATCGCTCCCTTTCCTCAATTGGACAGGGGAGCGAGAATATAACAAAAGGCTCATGGGTTGATATAAGGACAGTTTAATAAAGTGAAAGCAAAGGTTGCGCACAAAAGCAAAGGAAAACAAAAGATTTATTCTCTACTTCCCATCAGCAGGTGATGTCCAGCCACTTCCCTGAAAGTAGGGCTTCAGTAAGCGCAGGGGTTGTTCTGGAAGACAAACATGGTAATAATGAATGCCTCCCCTCCTCCTTTCTCTTAGCTTTTATTGCTAAGCAGGTGTCATATGGTATGGAATATCCCTTTAGTCGGTTTGGGTCAGCTGTCCTGGCTATGTCCCCTCCTAAGATCTTGACCAGACCCAGCCTGCTGGTGAGGGGAATGTTAGAGAGACAGCCTTGATGCTGTGCCAGCACTGCTCAGCAGTAGCCAAAACACTGGTGTGTTATCAACACCTTTCTAGCTACCAATACAGAGCACAGCACTATGAGGGCTGTTACAGGGAAAATTAACTCCATCTCAACCAGACCCAATACAACCATACAATACCAAACCGAACTGGAGTATCAGAACACTATTTTCGTAAAAATGAGTGCTGGAAAATGCAGAAGACTGCATATCAAACTCAGTGTTGGCCTTCATTCCAGGTGAATTTACTGAGCTAAACTACATGCCTGTGCATTTTTAGCTATACTTTAGGAACCAATTTCGATCTAGGTTCATTCACTGCCTGGCACTCCATCAAGCACTTCTATATTTGGGTCTACTTTAAAATCATAAGAAATTCGATTCTTTAAAAAAGCCGTTTCGAAGACTGTAGTAAAGATGACTGTTGGCAAAGGCTTGTTAATGACAGAAGCATTAAACATTCTTCTTTACTTTGAGGCTGTTGTGGTCTTTTAATTGATTGGGAAATTCCCAGAAATCAATTTCAAATTTAACAAGCACAAGGCAGGACCTGAGATTAAGAAGCTCAAGCATGTT
This sequence comes from Harpia harpyja, assembly GCF_026419915.1. Classification (NCBI taxonomy): domain Eukaryota; kingdom Metazoa; phylum Chordata; class Aves; order Accipitriformes; family Accipitridae; genus Harpia; species Harpia harpyja. The sequence continues at coordinate 33,899,177 of NC_068947.1, forward strand.
TTTCAGTGGTTTCTTCAGATGCAGTTCCCAAGTGGTGGGCATGTGTATTCCTTGACTAGATCATGCATCTAATACTTTAGCTGCAGCACTGTCTTAACATTAGAGCATCAGCCTTCTGCTGCTTTTTGAATAAGTAGTTAGAAATCCACATTAGGTTAAAAAAAAAAAAATCAAAGAAACTGCAGGGAAAAACATTTCTTAAGAAAAATCTCACACCAAATTACAATACAACAAGGCACAGATTTTTCAGTTGAGTGCAAAACAGAGAGGAGGAGGAAAACATGAGTACGAAAACACATAAGAAAACAACAACAATAATACCACCAGCAACAACGATGGAAGAAAACAAATAAGGAAAGTAATTGCAAGAAAAGTGAGATTCATTTCAATCTTCCTGAAAAATTACAATATTTTTTTCAGCTCAAAGTGTTCTGCAACTACTTTACTGCAGTTTCATACTATTTGAACAATGTAGGTCAATTTTTAAGGAAAAAATACCATTTTGAATCAAAAAGTCAAAGTTTCATTTTACAAATGTCAAAATGAAATGGTTTGGCATTTCTGAAATGAAACATTTCATTTCAGAAAGGTCAAAATGATATGTTTTGACATTTTTTAAATTCTTCCCCCCCTTTGTTCTGACCAGAACTATTAACCAAATTCAACCTTGATTAGTTTCAGGCCCCTTTAAGCTCAATTTTTTATCCTAATTACTAGTCATAAAATAAAATTTTCCCAGTGTCATTACAACAAAGAAAACAATACAATCTTTAAAACCATGCTGGAACTGCTTCTGCTATAATACTTTCTATCCTCCTCCTGCTTAGACTCAGCCTCCAGCATCCATGTATCTACCCACATATTTTCACAGCTGTGAGAGTTGGCTTTTCCCTACCGCATGCCTTAAATTAAAAAGAGTAACACAGTCAAAGGCACAATGTCTCAATTAAACCAGAAGCTGGACAGAGAATTAATTGTCCTAATGGACAGTTCTCAGTGTTTTTATAGTGCATATATATCGCCCAGGTGTTACAATTACAGTCACTATAAAAAAGCTTATAGATGAATAAATGCACCACGTGAATTTCATGCAGAGTAATCTGCCCATTGCCTTTAGCAATAACATGTCAGCGCTTCTTTTCTGTGTCTCATGGGCAGTCCAAACTAAACCCGATATTGTTAGTTTAGCATCTTATGAATAAATAAATCATATTAAGCACCACAACCTGGACTGGGGTCAAAACAATGAATAAGAATAAATAGGAGAAGTTATAACATCTGCTTGCTGACTTGTTAGAAGGTATGTGTAACAGACTGATAGATCACCTTACCACTAGTCTGCCAGTCATCACAGGAGCAGTGCAGAGCAGGCAGAGGACAAGAGCAATACTATTGTGCTGAGTACAAATGAACCACAGCAGATTTACAGCAATATCATAGAGAAATTTCTAACCATGTAATCAGTGGTTCTCCTGTTCCTGGAATGGCAGAGAGTGTGAAAGGGAATTTTTCCTTTCACATGTGTTAAGGACAAATCCAAGGCAAATAGGAAAGAGGGAAGTAAAGGGAAGCTGTGACTTATTTTCAACCATATCAGGTAAAGAGATCCTGATGAATGACACAGTTCATATCCTTCTGTCCATGATCTGCTGAATGAATATTTTTCCTCATGGCACTTCCTGAAATTTCCTCTCCTACAAGCAGGTGCTCACCACCCCAAACAGCCCGAGTAGAAAATCAACAAAATATCTCCCAGAATCTAGGACATATTCAGGGTTTTTGTTGTTGTTGTTGTTTGTTTGTTTCTTTGTATTATTTTTTTAAGTGAATATTTAGAAGCTTTTGGCATAAAGCTGTCTCCAGAACATCTTAGGAAGGCCACAAACAAATATATTTAGTAATGCCTCACCTACTAGATCTTGCTGAATATACCCGTACAGAAATTTTCTCTTCTGGTCCAGTCCATGCCTGTCCTGTCCATTCACTGCTGCTGAGAATATCCAGCTCCTTTCCACGTACTCTAGTAAAACTACGGTGTTTGTGTCCTCCTCATACCCTCAAAACTGGCAGCTTGTCAATATGTGCTGAAGTTAGCTATCCTGCACCACATCTCCTGGAATCCTTCTTAGATTGATGACTTTCAAGCACTTAAACCTGGGTATGCAATACTTTGTGCATAATGTTATCTGCTAACAAAATCAAATAGCATGTTATTAAAGTCTGAAAGGCTTTATCTATTTTTCATAAGCATTTTAATAGACACTGCATTCCCTTCTGCCATATGCTCAACAGCCAAACTGATCTCAAAATGGACATTGTATAGTTGGACTTGTATTACAGCATATCACTCAGAGCTGGTAGAAAGTAGAAACGAGTGCCTAGCTCTAACTTACCAGCTAGGCTTCAGGGGCTACTAAAGGACTGCAGCCTGAAGGGATTTCTTTTTCTTTTGTTGGTGGTGCTCTAATGCTAGATTTTGAACCAAAACTGCACTTGCCTCTACTTGCTATTCTTACAGATATTTCTCTATTTTGTGTTTGGGAATACCACTCTTAATAGTAATGTGAATGAACGAGTTCCAACATTAGTGCTGATGGAGCATGGAAACTTTGTGTTGATGTCCAAACTCCTCTCCCACAACTTCACCAAGTACATGTCATAATACATCGTATTGTAGTATTAACCAAAAGCAGTGCTTTGCAAAACTGCACTAGGCTTTTACCACCTTAGACTTTCATCTGGTGAAAACAAAAACAATTTAGGCATGGCACATCAGTTAGTTCAAATATACATATATGTATATATATTTTTTTAGAATGCAAAAAAGAAATTTTCATTCAAATAAAAGTTTTCGACAACTTTTTCTCAGTAACAGAATATGAAGCTGCATCTTAGTGAACAAAGCGCATCTTACTAGAAGATCTTTTGTGTTCTTTTAGAAAATATTGGACTCTCTATACTTCTAAATGCAAGGGTTCCAGAGATAGATCTGTAATCCAAGGATGAGCAATCCACAGCAAGTCTATCTTATATTCACAAGGAACATAGATTGTATCTTTTAGTGCATATTGACCGCATCTGCACTGTACAGCATTTGGCCTTGGTTCTACATGGGTGATGTGCCAAAAATGTAACAATCAGTTTGATTTGGCTTCCATTCATGTAGGAAATAACATAAGGCGTGCTGGACCAACCAAGATAGTGTTTTTATGACATGAGATTGTGCAAACATGTTTCTGAGGGCTAGGACCTTTGGGTTAGCTCTGGAGGACTATGTGTAAGAAAGGAGGACAAACCTGGTGCAGTTTTACTCAGACTGTTTTGGGGAGCAGTCCTCATCATAAGCTATTCCCAGAAGTACACCTGAATTTTGTTTTAGAAAAGGCTAGTTAGGGCACTCCAACACAGAGCCAGGGAGCTGGCTGGCAGGTTAGTAGTGATGACAATCAAGGAGGTGAACTTCATTCCTGCTGCCTTTTATTTAGTGGCATAGCTGTACCCTTAGAGACATCAGTCCTGTTACTTATGTAACATATACATTTCACATATGTTAGAATGTAGTAATTTCACATATTGCCAAGAGGAAAGGATACTGAAAAAAAAAAGTCAGCAATCAAAATGATGATGTAGTAAGGCAGAGAGTTTCCTGTTAGAGACGGAGCAATCATTCCTTTCCTTAAGGCATGTAAATGCTTTCACCTTACACTGAGGACTTAGGAATAACATAACTGTTTCAGTGGCTTATTGCAGTAATTTTCTGCAATAACTTGTGTGCCCTTTACCACCATTTCTTTCTCTTCAAATGGTTCAGGTTTTTTTCACATCTTTACTTAAAGATCTAACCTATATTATGTAAATGACAGAGAAAACTGCATATGTCTCTTTCTTTAGATGCTACCTTTCATGCTGCAATATTTATAGGAAACCTTGAACAAAAAAACATCTTAAGCAAAGAACGAACCATTCACAGTAGTAATGTTTCCACTGCAGCTTACTAACTGAACCTTAAGCCATATGTATTAAATAAGTTCTTAAGCGTATACAAAGCCCAGTTCCCTATTTCAGCCAGATCTCTTTCATAAAAGAATAGAGACAAATCTCAAGTAATTTTCCATTCATGAAGGAATAGAAGTCTTTTGCCTCTTGACAGAAAAAGACTATGCCATCTCTCTCCCTAAAAAGACGGTGTGATGAGCATGCCTGGCACTTTTAGCAAATATGGTTGGTAAGGACCTTGCAGGGAGGGAGCCATTGCAGCCTCAGGGTTGTGAGGAGATTCACACAGGAGTCCATTTGTGTGAGGGTGAGCAGCCAGGATGGGGTCCCCTCATTCCTCAGGACAGCTTCAGGTTTTGCAGTGCACATATTGTTAACCTCTGGCTTCTTCAACACTGTCACAGAACAGAAGTCTTAGATCATATGGTATTCTCTTGTCTGTCAGACAGATGTTTTTCCATTCAGTGGGCTAGACTGCCCAGGTTTGGTAGAGCTTTCTTTGCTTATGCCTGAGTTCTTCTGCTACTGATAAAGAAGAGGTAAGAAAACACTGGGTTGGTTTCTCTCTGTGTGTTCGAGGCTATACTGTGATTTCATCAGAACTCGTTCAAATTTATGTGTCTATAAAATGCCTTCACACATCTGAGTTATGTGAACAGGATAAACTTTCTTTTTATTTATGACAAAAATCAAAGTTGACTTCAGTGGAAACTATGTAATATCAAAACAAGCACAGCTTCATCCTACTGAACAGGTGGTTAGGAAGGATTATGCTACCAAAGAGAAGATAACAGTAGAAAATGGACCTGAAAGAAATCATAAAGAATACTAGAGCCCTGTTTCAGCTGGAATTGAAGCATGTGCATAAATTCTCTCTTGAATAAAAGCATTAAATAACACCAGTGTTTTGGGGGTTTGTGTGTGTGTGTGTAGCAAGTATGACTATCTTGAGTTCCTGAGATGTAAAGAAAAGTATTCGAACATCATACTGAGAATAGTTTCCTCTTTTCATTATCCAAAAGAAGGGTTTAATTCAATACCTATAGAAACTTTCAGGACCACTTTTGTATGTGGAACGAGGAAAGTATGCCCGTGATGACATGTTCACTGGCTATTTGAGTTAATCAGACTGAGATTTGGTGCCAGTAATATTCTGAGGTATAACAACTCAGCAGATATTATGCTCTTAAATTCCACAATTAACTTGAGCAGATCAAGATAGGTAAGAAAACCAGTACTATGACTTTCAGGTAAAAAAGTCTTGAATTGGTAATATACTGTGAAAGAAAAATAACCCCTAAACAAGAAAATCATAACTTAACATTGTCTCTATTCCAGCTTTGTAACAAATAACATTAGCATGCTAGTTATACAGTTGCTTAACTCATTTGGAGGCAAAAGAATATGTAAAGGTTTAAAGATATAATAGGTCAGGAAAACAGGAAAAATATTAATATGAATTTTAAGATTATGAAAACAAAAAAGATAGAAAAGAAAATAGAAAAATAAGCACTTGCATCTCTTAAAAATCGTATTATCCAATAGAAACTTATACAAGATGAAAATGATAAGGTATTAATGGCATAATAACGTCAATCAGCAACAGACAGTAAATGCAGGACTCAGAGGATCGTCATTAGAAGATGAGTCTTCATTTTCTTGCCCCTACTCACTGCTGTAAATCAAAAATTCAAAAGGGGACATGAAGGAGGTCAGCATGTGACACCTCTGGAGAGGACTGTGCCAGTAACTAGTGATGGGCTCAAATTAGTCAGAAAGCACTGGTAAAATGCAGTCTGAGTCCTTATAACATAACAGCAAGGTCAAATTTTATAGGGAGACAAGAAAGAAGTTTTGTTTTGTTTTGTTAAATCTAGCAGTCAGAAATCCCACTTTGCTATCTAAGGATAAAATAAACAGCTGGAAACATCTTGGGAAAATTTCTATCAAGAATAATACAAGTAGAGAAAGGACATATAGCTGATAATATATCCATTGAATATGAAGTTGCTTTAAAGAGATAATTTTTAATTTTAATCTGATGATTTTAATTCATTTGTAATACAATTTTTTTAAAAAATTATTTACCTGTGTGGGTGTATTTACCAGATACGCACACATATATCTGCACAAAACACGCAATCAAACTGCATACAATATGGAATAAGAACTAATTTGTGAAGATAAGTACTGGCTTTGCTGCGTGCTGAGCACTTCAGTGCAGACCTGTGTAGTACAAATGCCACTGGAGAAAGTCTTTTTTCATCACTAGCTGATCCCTGGGTCTCGCAGAGATTATACTTCCTTGACCAGTAGTGTCTTGCCTTGTTCCACTGAGAAGTACAGCCTGGTGGTTTTTTCCTCCCCCTCCCCCCTCTCCAGACAGAGGTCAACTATATGAGTTAATAAGTGGGTTTAAAGGTCTCAAAGGACATGTGTGTGTGAAAATTTGGTCATGGAGAACAGGAAGAAAAGAAAGAATCAGAACTGCAAAGAATAGCTTTCCGAAGTTGTGCCTAATAGGTCTGCATACTCAGGGTAAAATCTTGGTCTCACTGATATCAAGTAGAATTTTGTCACTGATTTAACTCCTGTTTTATTAAAATAATTGTTAAGAGAGGAAAATAAAAGAAAAAAGTAAAATAGAACAAAATGTATTTTAAATAACAAGAAAAACAGGTGGGGAAAAAAAAGAAGAAATAGGAAAAGTCAATCAGCTAATATCACACAAGGTGAGGAAAGGCATATCAAAGGGTTAACATCACAGACTGTTTAGCAGTTGAGAAGAACACATGTAGATTCTTATTAAATAATTCAGTCTGAGCATCACCTTCTCTTCAGGCTAGTGAGCTCTTTTCTTATAGGAAAAAAACGAGTTACAGGCTGAAATGTCCGGCCTCTTCTTGCTCATATACCGTATTTGATTTTCACTACTTATTTATAAAGAAGAATTAAGGTTAACATCTGGTAGGACAGGAATAATCTTTAGATTTTTCACCGTACTATTTCAGCTTCCTTACTGCAGTTCTCCGTAAGAGGTTATTTGTTTTGTTTGTTTAAGATTTACTAAGAGCTAGTTTGCAACCTGAATTATGCAAGAGGCTTATTGAAGAGAAGAATACAATTTCATCTCTCCCTGTAACAAGAAGGAATAAAATCATGCTGAACCTTTCTTTATTCCCAGATCATGCAAGGAGGAGAACTAAGGAACAGCAAAGGATGTCTCCCTTTTGAACACTACAGCTTACACAATAATCTGGTTTGTGCGTGTTAGATTATGAAACATCTGAAACACTTTACCAGGGAGAAACACAAAGGCAGCTGTGCTCCAGGGAGAATGTGTCCAATGTCATCATTAAAATACACACCTAGTGAAAGGCTGCATTTTAAGTTCAGGTATGGTATCATGTCTGGACCAGGACTGACAGGCAGAAGGGCCCATTTTCATTCAGCCCTTCAGGAAGGAATGCCTTCCAGCTTGTGCTGCCTCTACACCTCTTGCACATTGAGTAGGAGGAACTGAGCACCCTTTTGCCCTATCACACCATATTGCCACAGATTAGGCAGCTTGTGTGTGAATGAGGGCTGTATTTGGCATTAAAATTTTGTAATGCTGACTTTCCTGCTATAGAGAAGTCTCTTTAAGGCAATTTTTATCTGTTTATTTTTGTATCAGATAGTAAAATTAATTAGCTTTATTAAAGAGCAAGCAATATGATACTCAAGAAAACACAGCAGAGTAGCAGGATTCCAAAAATATGCCTGCCACCTGGTATTGCCTGTTCTATGTGCTTCCTTACAAAACATAGCTGCAGCTGTAAACTTAATTTGTTTCTATAGACAAAATTGATGCAACACTGTTCTCTATTTATCTAAAGTATTTGCAGTTCTTGACTCATTAATTAACACATTGATTGGAATATCCGTAAACTGGGCTAAGACTCAATTTATTTGAACCTTTTTGATTTGAGATCGCTTTCTGTATTTCCTACCTATCCAAATACCTACTGTGCTTCCACGGGAAGTTATTTTATAATCCGCTTTCTGGAAAAGAACCTCACGTGTGTTTTCATATTGGCTGAATCCATAGTCTAAGACTAGGCTCAGAATAGATAAAAACTCAGCATTAAATGACTGGTTATGACAAAGAATTTCACAAACGTGTTTGTTTGCCCAGATAGAGAGTATAGTAATAGAGCAGTTAACAACAAGGCTACTTCTGGACTAGTAAACTGATGTTGAAAGTGTCACTGGGTCATTGATGAAAAATGTGTAGCATACTCTATAAGACTGCTCCTTTTAAACCATTTACTATCACAGCCACAAAGAAACAGTTCTAACACGTAGTTCATTTAACTCTTAGGTTATGTTTACAATGTGTATCCTAAATGTTTCAACTCATTAATAATTCTGTTAACTGGATCATAAATTTTCCACAAAAATATCTCAGGAAGCTCACATTTCCTGGTTTAGACACAGAGAACAATATGTGTATCCCATCCACATTAAAATGTGGATACCTGTTACCCTCTATTGTAGAACAGATCTCAAAATGCAAGCATAGCTATAACTTTCAATTTTTTTTCCCTAGGAGCCATCAGGAGTGAAAGAGTAAGTTGAATTAAAGCCTTCATACTCATTTGGGCAAATGTAGTTGTGTTGCAGGGCACTGCACTCCTGCACATTCATGCTATTTTTTATACATTGTTTTGTTATTATTATCCCAATGATGAGGAAAACATGAGGTCTAGACAGTTCAACAATTGCAGCACTGTATATCCACATTGGGAAGCTACAACTTGAAAGCAGGAGCCCAAGTCCTTTCTTAGCAACAAACTTGTAGTTCTTTGTAAGAAAGGTAAGGAATGCTGCTAGTAGTACCAAATCATAAGCTTATGCTAATTCAGTCCTTCACCTCTCTGATGATGTTGCCCTTGAGCTGACTTTGATGTGGCCTTTGTTTAGCAGCCTAAGTGCCACATGCAGTCAACAGACAAATAAGTTTAGGACTTTTGACACAAAATAGGCTGGTATAAATTAGGACAGCACTCAAATGTTATTGCAAAAATACTTGTTATACACTCATACAAAGCCATCTTTTACATATATTTTTAATATGAAATTATGATACAAAAAAATCCATTTTATTGAAATAATTTATTCACAAGTGTATCTTAAACAGGTAGCAAAATCTTTGATTCTAGTAGATAAAATTGAGCATGCTCTGAAAAAACACTAGATTATTATCACAAAAAAATAGTAATTTTGAGCTTCAAACTAGTCTATATTTGACTGAAACAAGAACTCTTAGTTGAATAATAAAATTGAAATATATTGTTATATATCTCCTAGCACTACGCCATTCTTCTACCTCTTTTCTCCAACTGTCTTTCCATTCTCTTTTTGAAAGTTACTTATATATTGCAGATATATTCTACTCAGTCACCTTGGCAACACGGGTTATTCCCTTACAGAACATACTGTATTTTCATATTTTTTTATAAAAATAATAATAGCTACACATTATTATTATTATTATTATCTGAAAGAAGCAAGAGAAGTGGCGTCTTTGTCTCTGAAGTTTTCAGGTCATTAACAGGACTGGATGATAACTTTCAAAGACTGCTACCTTTTATTTTTTTCTTACACTTGTTTTATTGCTTTATTTAGAAAGTTCCTAAAACAGTTTAAATATAAACTTAGATTCCAATTCAAAACAAGAAATAAATGCCTAGTGCCAGATTTAAATATGATTTAGGTGCTTAAATCTAAAACTGTAATCTCACATCCCGCTCACCTCTCAGAAGTTATTAAGGGCTACCATTGTTTCATTTCTTAAGTTAAAAGTTGGTCTCATCATGGTTTCAGCCCAGCTGGTAACAAAGCACCACGCAGTGGCTTGCTCACTTCCCCCCGCCCCAGCCACAGTGGGATGAGGAGAAGATATACAGGCAGGCTCGTGGGTTGAGACAAGGACAGGGAGGGATCACTCACCACTTATGGTCACGGGCAAAAGACAGGCTTGACTTGGGGAAGAAACAAAAATCAATTTAACTTACTACCAATCAAATCAAAACAAGGATACTGAGAAGTAAACTCAACCTCAGAACACCTTCCCCCCAGCCCTCCCTCCTTCCCGCCTCAAGCCCACTCCCGGCTCTCTCTGCCTCCTCCCCCCGGCGGCGCAGGGGAACAGGGGATGGGGGTTGGGGTCAGCTCCCCACACCTTGTCTCTGCCGCTCCTTCCTCCTCGGGGGGGAGGACTCCTCACCTGTCCCCTGCTCCAGCGTGGGGTCCCTCCCACGGGAGACAGTCCTTCACCAACTTCTCCAACGTGAGTCCTTTCCGTGGGCTGATCTTCAGTCACGCACTGCTCCAGCGCAGGCTTTCCAACGAGTCGCGGCCATCTTGGGGGGCCTCCGCTCCCCTCCATGGGCTGGGGGGGGACAGCCTGCCGTCCCACCACGGGCTGCAGGGGCATCCCCTCCTCCGGCGCACCTCCTCCCCCTCCTTCCTCACTGACCTCGGTACCTGCAGAAGGGTTCCTCTCACATTCCAATCCCCCACTCACTGCAGGTTCCCCTTCTTAAATCTGTTCTCCCAGAGGCGCGACCACCGTCGCTGATGGGCTTGGCCTGGGCTAGAGGCGGGAAGTTGGGGAAGCTTCTAGCAGCTTCTCACGAGAGCCACCCCTGCAGTCCCTCCCCCGCTACCAAAAAAACTGCACCACACAAACCCATAACAGTCCCCATATGCAATTTTTTTAATGCTGAAACTAACCAGCATCCAACAACTCGCTGTGTGTAGCTCTTACAAGTTGGTCAGTGTCTCCATCCCAGTGCAGACACTGGAGCTGCTGCCCTTTTGGGGTCCCATTGCTTGGCTCACGCCTGCATTCACATTCACCTGTAGGCTCCCCACCTTCCTCGACACTGCCCACCTGCCCTCCCACTTGATCCTTCTCAGAGGAGAGCTCTCAGCTCTCTTTAATTATGTGTGCATGAAAGTGGACCGTGAATGTATCTAGAACACAATCAGACATTTGCTTGGGAAATAGCTGTGGTAGCTTAATGAGTGACTGTCTTCACTGTTTGTTACCATCTCACCCCTTAGGTCTTAGTTGCTGCTTTGCTGTTGAGACCTGTGAACTGACCGTGTGGACACTGGCAGTTCAGTGCTAAGTGAAAGAGGTCATTTTTAATTAGTCCTGATCTCATGGTTTCCCAAAACCCTGTCTGTAAAGGCTTTCCTGCTGAGCAGGTTTCCTTTTGGCTTCTTGTGTAGCACCATGGCTACGCTGGATCCTGTTCTAAGGTTCCTGCTAGGATGCAAGGAATATGTGTGCAACAGGATTTGGGAACTCTGTAAGTGAGCTGCCTGACATTGCATATCACAATGCTCAGCATAACCACATTTAAAGTCACTCATCCCTTATGTTCCTGACACACCGCAGTGCATGTACACATGTGCTGTCAAAAAGAACTATACATTACCCCCCTACAATGCACCAACTTTGAGATGGGGGGGGGGGGATTTAAAAAAAGAAAAAAAAAAATCTTAAGAGTGCCCAGAAACGTGTCACCATTGCTGAAATAAAAAAAAAAAAAAAAAAAAAAATTTCTCTCCTCTCTACTTAGAAAATGAGTATTTTATTTTGGAAAGAAAAAAAAAATTAAAACATTATCTAGGTACAGGGATAAGGGCCCTCACTTATTGGAGGAGGGTGGAGATTTCTAAACGGCAGCACACTTCTAGACCCTTAGACCCTCAGTTCTTTGCCTCATTGAAGAGATTTTGCTATTAGCACAGGAACAACATTCCTATCTTCTGTGACAAGAATTACAGCTATCTCTCTCACCAGTGATGCCGGGTCACCTGCTCCTGTTTTTCAGACAGGACCGATCTTGAGGGAGGTCAGGGATTCCCACCTCCTGTTTGAAATCCAGAAAGTGTTACCCCTAATAAGACTGTAACAGCCATGCAAGGGTAGAAAAGATGGAAAGAATGATACAAAAGCACACACATCAAAAGAAAGGGAAGGAAAGAGAAAAGGAAAAAACCAGTAAAAATTTCCTATTCCTCTTATGCTGATCCTTTCTTTCCTGCATTTTATCAAATCATTTTATTGCATCAAGAATAAATAATTGATTAAATAGAAAAAAATTGCTAACCAAAATAAGCTCCTGTTTGTAACAGCCAAACTAATGTTAAATGCACTTAAAACAGAGTTAACACTCTATGTAACAAGATCATAGAGATTATAAAGCCACTTCATTTTATTCATATTACAAAACTGCCACATATAATTTGGTAATTTTAGCTGTCTTTGATCATCAGAGGATGAAAATTTATCTATCATAAAGGCTAATTACTGTTATCGTCTTCCATAGACAGTGGTCTCTATAGGCCCTGCTTGTACTTTTTGATGGAAAGAAGAGGGCCAGCCTTTGATGATTTCAGACCTGTCTCATCAAAGAGCCAGTGGGGCACTACCCTTAATGTATTCACTTCTGAAAAGACAGTAGGAGCACTGCCATCTGCTTTACACCACAAAAATCCACTAAGAAAGCGCTGTTAAAATGAAGACATCTTACCCTTCATTGGAGATACAGACACAGACTTGTGAGCATTTCAGAGGAAAAGAGTTAGAGAGGAGCAAAAGGAAGTTATGAATATTGCAATTGTCCCACCTTATCAGAATCTGTCTCTCACCAGCCTTCGTGACCTCTCTGCAGGTAATTAGCATGCTTTGTGACTCTGCTATTAGCAACAACCTCAGCTTGGGAGTCTAATGCTATTAGCATGCTGCTTAAAGAAAAAAGGGGAAGAAAAGAAAAAAAAAGGAAGACATTTGGAAAGTATGGAGCATTTAACTGTAAAATAAAACAAACACTTCCTCTCATTAAATATAGTCAGAATTCAGGACATCATTGATTGGTTTTAAATCTTGCAGATGAAAAGAAATGAGTGAACAAACAAGCTGAACTAAGCTGTTATAAACAAAACATTCAAATACTCCAAAAAGTAGTTTCTCAAACCTAAATTACCTCTAATTCCTAAAGAAATTAAGTAACTCATTTCATTTTGTTTGGGTTATTTAATTATCTGATAGAAATAAAAAAGCAGGGAGCAAGGCTGAATCAAAGAAAAGAAAGATTGGCTTTTTGTCTCACAGTGAGACACACAGCTTAGTTGTTAACAATAAAATGCTATAAGCCATATGTTTCATGTGGTTTTCTTTTAAGCTTGAAATTAGAATGTGCTAATTAGAGTATGGGCCACATATAAAAATACAGCACTCCATCGCAATTGTGCTTGTATGAGGACTACATTGTTGATGACTAGAAGACTGGTGCTATAATTATCTTACAATCCAAGAAGTAATTCACCTTAGTAATTTTTGAATATGTCAAGAGCCTGGTTCACAAATCACTTAATTGCTTTTTATGCAGTCTTTGTGCTGCAATTTACTGTATATGAGAAAAGTGACTTGTGTACCAATATCATATAATTTGCCTCATATTCTCCAAATCATAGCATGGTAACTAACAACACTTGGTTTCAGCTTCATTTCCCAGGACTCTAAAGACCTAGGGAGATGTGAAGTTGACAATGTTTCCAGCTGGGAGCAAACAACATGTATTCAAAAACAGGAATCATGAAAAGCTTCCCAGAAAGCCAGTAGGTAAAGTAAAGTAATCTTGTCAGTTTGAAGATCATTCCCACAAACTACATTTTAGTTCATTCATTATCGGAGCATAACCCATGTTTACCCTTCAGAAAAAAAAAAAAAAAAAAAAGGGAAGCCGAGATGCTAATTGGACAAGAGAAAATTCAATAAAATATAAAACACTTTCTAATGTGCTTTTTTGCATGCTCCCTGAAACAACGAGATTATACTCATTATAGAATACATATCAGACTTCCAGTCATACAGATGCCATTGTGTGAAACATACTGGTCAACAGATCTGTCTGGGAAATTTCCACCAGAATGTTGATGAAAAACTGAAGTTTCTGTGAAAGAGGATATTTAAAAAAAAAAAAAAAAAAAGTCAAGTTTTAGGAATTGATATTGCTCCAAATGGAGTAGATCTCAGACTTTTTTTTTGGCAATCCAGAGAGAAATGTTTCCTAGTTCTGTTTGATGTGTAACCTATATGCTACCAAAGGTGCTGTGGTGGTTTGTGGACATTGATAAAAAGATACTTTGTGGTTAGCAAATACCACATTAGTGGCAGCAGTTTGCATTCAATTTGGGTTGGTATCACTGCAATCCAAAGATTAATGTAAAATCCAACTTTTGTCCCATGTAATTTCTCCCTTCTGCTTAATTTCTTTTTTCATGGCATCAAACACAAGATCTTGTCTTCACTAACAAAATTTACTTTGACCAGAACTTCATCAAACATCATTTCTATTTCAGTACTTAGAAGTTTTGTCTAGACTACATTTGGCTTCATATTCATACACTGGTCTTTTTTCTTAGCTGTTTCTCACACTGGAAAAAGTCTTAAAGCTATATCTTTCTCTACCTTGAAATTTCTTATCTGCTTTGGTGCCTACCATTAGACCAAAAAATGAAAAAGAAACCCAAAATCTTGCCCAATGTCTAATTATTCACCAGTCTATATGGCTTTTCCATAGACTAACAGAACATATTTTGTAGTTCTCCTCTGTTAACACTTTACTAATTTATTACTGATAATGATGGAGTGGTCTACTAAAATGTGACTAGAGCATGAAACTATATTTGATCCAAAATCTGTTGAAGATCACATATTTCCAATCACTTAAGTTTTTGAGAAAGCCTTAGTTTGCAAAATCATTCCCTTTACAGTCACCATCTACCTGGGCTTAACTTGTAGAAGTACCAATTTCAAGAGGATTTGTCAGTATTTTAGTCAAATATATTGACTGATAAAGATGATGACAATAAACTTCACATTTGTTTTAAACCAAGATTTGCAACAAATCCATGTAAAAGGCGCCCATGATAGTAAGCACCCTGACCAATTAGAATAAGTTGTCATATGAATACTAAAATGGAAATGTAATGTCACAAAAGATGAGAAATTATTAATAGCTTTGCACTGAAATCTAAGGGAAATTCACGTCTTTATATGTTTTATTCAAATTGCGTTTACATTACAAATAGAATGTATTGCAAAACAAGTAGAATGATACATATTTTTCTAAGGATGAACCATTTCTTATGACCTTAACAAATTAAATTATGAGATTAATTCACATCTTATTTGAGACAAATCTACCTTATATTACTTGTGGAGTAAACCACTTTGCTGGTTATACGCTGTATCATGAAGTTGTGTTTGTGAAAGTTAAAGATACGTAGGTATCTCTAACTTAGCAAATAAAGCAACTCTAAAAAATATACAGAGGGTCAACACAGGCAAACAACCCTTGTTTGTATCCACAGGCCTTGGATGTCCTCTTGTTGCTAAGCCTCAGTAAATCTCATCTTAATGTGCTTTCAACGGTTATTTGCTATGTGGAGCCTTCACTACATGGGAACTTCATATATAAGAAGATGTTTTTCGCTCCCATTAAACAGAGATTTTATATTGATAATTACACTGGCAGTTTGCTATTCAAACTTTGTCTGGTCAACAGCAGCCCACTAACCATAATTTCTGAATCAGCTAGCAAGCACATTAATTTCACCTGTGCATAGTGGAAAGTCTATCATTTTAACAGATTCTGGGATATCTTCTCATCATTTTTTCTGCTCATTTCTTGGTACCCAGTTTCATCCTTGTCAGCATGTCTAACTATTGCTGTTTAATGGTACATTAGACCTTCCAAATCAGAACAAACAAGAGGTTTGGCCACACTCAAATGTCTTTCTTTGTGAGACTTTTTAAACTTTTGACTATTTTTTCTTTAATTCTCCTGCCTTTCAGATAAGGTTTTCATTTCTATCAAGCCTCAGACTGAAGAGTGGTGAGGTTTTTTCTGTTTCTTGCATCTGATATAGTGATTTCTGTTGCTAGAAGACTGCCCAGGCTGCCTTAATTCTATCCATCCCTCTTATTTATCTTATACATCATACTTACATATTCTTAAACAGAAATGTGAATATCATCAGCTACATAGATATTCTTTTAACATTTCTTTGGGAACACCAACATATGATTACAATGAGATACTACTACAGTATTTAAGATAACATTGCCAACTAAAACCAAACTTACATACAGCCCTGCTTCTGGCTATATGTTTCTCCCAACACTGCTTTTATTCATTCCATGTTAAATGACCTGTCATATACCTATGCTTTATAGCCTTATTTTTCTTAGTGAGCAGAATTTTATTCTTCATAGCCCTTGTTTCCTTTCAGTGAGGTGGGATTTAAATAGCTTTTGTCCATCTGTGGGTTTTAAATAAAATTTTTATAGATTTTATAATAATGTTGTCCATACATGTCAAATAGCAATAGACAAAACAGGGTACTAAGGGCTATCTAGGGAGAAGAAAACTCCTATGAAAAGAAAACAACTGAATACGTGGTCCCCTTTTGTTTAACAAGGCAAGCAGACATCAGCTAGATAGCTGAGAAGAGAGCCTGTCTAAAAGGAGGACAATCCTTAGATCACTTCATGCTGCAGCAAATACAGTTAGTGTTTTCTTTTGCAGAACACCACAAAGACAATTGGCTTTGACAGCTACAGTTCAGGTATGACTACCAGTATTTGGCATGACTAACAGCCACAATTATGTTCCATGTCTTTACTACAAGTCTATGATGTCTTTTCAATAGTACCTCTAAAATATTTCCTTTTCTCACTTCATATCCTTTATATCCTATATGCAGTGTCCCTATAGTGACATTACCTTCACATACACTTTTCATCCATGCAGAAAAGTGATAATTCATTCTGTATTAGTGTTATCTATAAACTTGCTTGACTACCATGTTAGAACAAGTGCACGTTTTGTATTTTGCTACTTCATAATATACATATATATACCAGTTATCATTACCCTTCTTCAGCTGAAGAGTCAAATAATAAAGCTTGTCTCCTCAGGAGGGAAAACAGCTGATGGAATTAGGAATTTCTTTAATATATAGTGTTGTTCATGTAAAACAAAAGTATTTAAAAGGTCTGATTCTATTAACGTATATGACTCAAACTGCAAGAAATATTTTATCTGCTCACAGTTCTGAATATCTTTTCATTCATTTTCTTAGGGATTTTTTTCAGGTCTGCTCTCCTACAGTATAATTTGCTTTAGCTGTTTGCTTGGTTTTCTGGTTTTGCTTAATCAAAAAACAGGAAAAAAAAAACACATTAAGAAAGCACCCCCTCTCTTACTCACCCACTCACGTTGCTCTCAATCAAATAAAATCCAACTCATGCACACATTGCTGAAATATGACCCTGTAAAACAGCTGTATCCCTCAGCCAATACTTAGGCTGCCATGTCATCTATTCTTGGAAGCTACTATAACAGCCTGAACAGATCAATTGCCAACTCTTTGCATTTTCCTCACTCAGAATCAGAAGGTAGACATTAAATGGAACAACTTCAGTGAGATGACACACTTACAAAGCTCCCACTTGATCTCTAAGATACTATGACTAACAGTTCTGAGCCTCATCATTTTAGCAGAGCATAGGAAGCAGGGCAATGCAATATTAAGCAACACTATGCAATGTTATCACCATACATGGACCAAAACTATGTTATTTCAACACTGCAATCTGCAGAACTGTGTTAAGTGCTAACCTTTTGTATAGGGAGCTTAATATTTTCATTCCTTGCCTGTGTTTTTGTGAGAACTCAAAGAAAGGTGAATTTTGTCACTGTGTATTTATTATTATCTTTATGTTTGCCTCAACATAATTCCACTGTTTGTTTGATGTTGGTTAGCACATAACCTTATTCTTTGAAATACTAATTGTTAAGACAAAGTTTACTGAGGCTGCTGAATAATGAGATATCATTATCTTCAGGTCTTTCTTTGAATAAGCCACAACTGCACAGACATTTACAAACATAATTTTGTAATAAGGTTCCTGACACTATCCTTGATGCATATAAATGAATTGGATTAGATTCTTTGCCTTTGTAGAATCCATCTCTTGCTCCCTCCAACTATGAGTTGCTTCATGTAACCTTACTAGAAGGTCTGAGCCATGAAGATGGCTTGAACCTGCTTTATAGCATTTGAAGTGCTAGGAAAGGTAAAGTGAAGTGAAGGAAAGGGTAAACATGACCTATTCTATCTGTCCATCGTAGAGTTGATGGATGATGTTGGCCGCCTTATCTGAACATTCACATTTCCACAGGAACTTCCAAGGACCACGAAGGCAGAGTATAACAAAGGATTTTGTCAGAAAGATAAAGATTACATAAGCATTTCTATTTTGCTTCCTAGATATTTTCTGCCATTCTCAAACAGTAAAGATCATGTCAACAGCTCTATGCCACAATTAAGATTCCACTGTGTTTCCAAGAATGTGGTGTCTATTAAGTTGTACAGTAAACAGCAGAGGAGAGCTCCTGTCAATATTTTGCAGACAACTGTCATCTGAAAGAAGTCTTTATAATTACACCACCTTTTTTTTTTGGAGCCGTTTTGCTTGTAAAAGTGGAAAAATTGGAATTCTGCAACTCATATTTTGCAGACAGGCACTCCAAGCTGGTAAGGCCATATTGTCCCATCAATGTTTCACATCTGTCTGTGAAGGTATTTAAGGTATTCTGCTGGAAGGGTATTATTCACTCCTTTCTCTCCCCTTCTCTTTCACAAATAGAGCTATAAATGTTATTTCTAATTGGTTGCAATTCTACAGGGGTCAGGTCATTTTTCATTGCAAGATTTATGAATGAAGTCAGCTAATGCTCACACTACCAGTGATGGATACTTTTTTCCTAAGCAACTCATTTCCTTCTACTGTATGTAACATTATCAGCCTTCTACAGAAGACAGTCCTGACTGCTTTACAGAGAATTTGTATTTCAAGCCTAAACATAGTTTTAATCCAACAGTTCATGCCCACAAGAGTTATACATGAGTTCTAAGCGGGTTAGAATTTGGTTTGGTATCATCTCCACACAGAAAAACTGCTTCTGATCTAGAGATCACTCCTCAGTCAATATTTCTTTTTTTAACTAACATTTTTAGTTGTGAAATTATTTAAATGAGCAACATGATGAAATCTGTGGAAATTCATGTAAAAACCAAATTTTACATATTTATGCTTTAACCCAATTGTATGCCAGCAATGCTTACTTTTGTCCAATACACGCAAAATGTTATTGAACAACTCAGTCACAAATAGCAAGATCTTTCAGCATGGTGCACATTTTACCCTGAACAGAGCAATAGAAGGCTTGAAGCTGGTTGTCATAGCTGCCCCTTTCTGTATAAAGTAGCTGTAACTTCTAAGAAACTGATAATCATCTTTCTGAAACTGCAGTAACATGGCAAGCCTCAACACTGTTTTGAGCTATGCTAACAGAAAGATTCCTTGGTTATATGTAGGAGAGTGGTGGGCATGAGACAGTGATGCAGAAGGCAACAATAATGAACTTTTTTTTAAAACAAAAACAACTTTCTTACTGATATACTTTGGACATAAATTCTCAAATTCATATGATTTCTTATTTACAGCTACCTGATCTCTCTCTATTTGAAGCCTGGGTATCACTGCTTCATCCGAGGGAACGCATAACTGGTGACCTAGATCCACGGAGCTTAACAAGAGACCTCTAGTCAGCTGAGCCACAGCCACTGTGTGTACTTCCAGCCCAATCCCATTGCAAAAGAAAAAGCACGTAGTTCAGGGAAGTTTCCATTCACAATTGTTCCAGGTCGAGCAAAATACTTCAGTGTTTTGAAAACAGATTTAATTTCTTTTCCATTGTTAATTTTTTCAGCTAGAATATTTGTAGAGGGGGGGAAGGCTGTTTCAGTTTGGTAAGTGCCAGTTCCCTTTCCCAAGACTCTCTGTTAAGGAATTCTTTCCTTACCAAGCCCTGCTCGTAAGACCTAAATCTTGGCCTCTGCACAGTTAAATTCACAAAGGCATTATCAACATTAATACCCTACCAGCTTGCTGTTTGTCCAACAGTCCTGTGAATTCCTCCAGCACTTAAATTTCTTCCAGTAACAGCCCTAAAGCACTTACATGTGTGTTCTAAAGCTGCTTTAAAACTCAAGCAATGTTAAAGCCTTCAAAACACCAGAGCTGTCCTGCTTGCAGGAGGTCCCTGGCAGCCATCCTCAGGACAAACCCAGCTGAGGCTGGGACAGTGGAATATGTGGGTAAACCAAACTGCCCAGTACCTGAGGGTCTCACTAGCACACATGGCCTCCTGTATTCAAGTCCCTTGCCCCACCTGATCTGAAGCAAGGACTTCAGTCTTCTCAGAAAAGTGCCCTAATGATTAGTCTACTTTGGAATGACTAAATCTCACTTGTTAGAGCAATTTCAATCTGCTTAAACTTATTAACAGTGACATGTTACTTCATCTCTGTTGGTAACATCAATTTTAGTTAAAGAGGTACTACCCCAGCTGCTCTCATACATTTCTCTACAAAAACTATATTTTTGTTTCCTGACATGCTTTTGTAACTTTGCTAATGTCTAGATCAACTAGATTTAAACGATCTCCAACCAGTACTTGTCTAATCTTAAAAACTTCTAATACTGGAAATTCAAATGCCTCCTGAGGTAACCTAATGCAACACTTTCAGCTTTATGTTTAATCTACAATTCCATTGCTGCCCATTATTGCTCCATATTCACTAACAACAACAAGAACAGTTTATTCTCTTTTATTTTTGCAATCTTTTGCAAAGATTGCAAGCTGAGAATAGAGACTGCTGTAATGTATCCCTCCATCTTCTCCAAATAATCCCAGTTCTTTCACTTTTTGCTGATAGGTTATGTTTTCTAAATGCCCAATCACTTCCATTGCCGAATACACATAGGAAAGAATAATTGGCACAGAAAACACAACTGTAGCCAAGAAGTTATAAACAGAATGGCATTAATAGCAGGCATGCACTGAAAAGGTACAAGTCAATTGTTAAGCTAATTAAAAGTAATGGTATAGCAACAGAGAGAAATGTGTACTAGCTCAATATTAACTGGTGATGTTGAACACATAATGGAAAACAAGTTTATATTACTTTAAATGGTCTACGTGTCAATGAAATTGTCTTTATATGCATCCAAAGCAAAGTACGTTATAGAAATTATCTGTAGAGATTTGATTTTCTCCCTGTGAATGTGTGGTTACCTATAAATAGCCTACAGAGATGTCTGAAGCAAAGCAAAATTAACAGGGATCAACAAAGAAAAACTCTGCTTTAAGGTATACATATACACTGCAGTGTGAGAAAAAGACCTTTCCAGTAATATTCTCTTGATGCTTTTATGAAAAAGAAGACACAGAAAATGAAACCATGGTAGTTTCTGTGAAAATGGAACTACTACTGCAGAAAATAATAGTCTAGGATTATCCTGTATCACTTCATCATGAATGAAGTAACTTCTCAAAAAGAAATGCTAAAATTTTCTGTATATGCTAAATCACAATGGCTCTACATTTTCAGAATAAACACCTAAACCAGAATTAAATACCAGGAGCCTGTTTTTCAAATGCCTTGCAAAAATGCTAGTAAACTAGTTGTTGTATTGGATGATTACTTCAAAACAGTAAAAATCTTAAAATGCAACAAAGAATCAGAATTTGCTGTATTAGCCAAGAAAAGCACATAACTCCAGTGGAGACACAGGATAAAAGAAGTTCACCATGGAGGCTATTTTACTTTATTTCAACTTTATTCTGGTACTTCAAAAAGTTATAATGGTGCTATGTAGCCAAAGAGGTCAACAATGAACATCAAATAACAAAATGAACTAGTTAGCCTTAACAAAGTGTAATAAATCAAATAGCAAGGGACTAGAGCAAAAAGGTTATTCTTCTGTACTAAGACATGCATGCAACAAAGGTAATACCCAACCAGTCCCTAAGTTAACTTACTGTTTCATATACAAAATGGCTGCATAGGTACATTTATCTCTTTGGTGACTCATGTCAGATCTATCTTACTATTCTGCCAGGAATTTACCCTTCAATTCTTCTTGAAGTACATTGTGTTGACAATGACCCTAATAGGTTTCCAAGAAATGCCATATTTCTTTTCAATAGAAAAAGTGAGCTATCCATACTGCCAGTCATCAGCATCCAAATTGTTGAGAAAAACACTACTGCACATTGGAAGTAAAAATAAAAAGAAGTATACAAGATAAGAAGAAAAGTAAGCAGCAATATACACAGAAGGTCAAACAACTGAATGCTTTGTGGTGTGACAAATGTACCGAGTGACATTTTAGTGTCTCTTTGAGCTAGAAAGAAAGAAAAGCAAGCAATTGGATTTTGTCATGTCTAAGGTGATCTTTACCAAAACTTAAAATAGTTAGATCTCATAACGAGTTAAAAGAAGCTTATTTTCTTTGAGGAGAACATGTAGGTTTCTCTTTTAATATACCTACAGGCTAAGAATCATAATCCTGTTTCAGAAAGCAAGTAAATATTACAAAATTCTAGTTAATTTCCATTAAAAAAAAAAAAACCAAAACCAAAACACATGAGTTTTACAATTCCCTGCAAAAACATGTCTTCTGAACTCCACTGTTGCTAAGACAGCCCTAGCAATGATTTCCTTGAGAACTATGAACACTTTGATCCCAGGCAACTGAGGACAGCATGCCTGA
Organism: Harpia harpyja; assembly: GCF_026419915.1. Classification (NCBI taxonomy): domain Eukaryota; kingdom Metazoa; phylum Chordata; class Aves; order Accipitriformes; family Accipitridae; genus Harpia; species Harpia harpyja. Next base: position 33,921,930 of record NC_068947.1, read on the forward strand.
AAGCTGGGACTCCCAAGGCCTTCTGCTTCCTGTCAGCCCATCGGGATGCCAGCTGGCAGCAATGCAGAGTGGTTTTGCAAGATGCCCGGCTTTCCTGTGGAAATTTACCCAAAGCAATGTGTTCCTGTAGAACCCAGGGGCTGACAATTCCTGACTACTTGAGCAGTGGGGTTGGGGGACTGCTTGTCAAGTGAAGGAGAAATCCTAATAGCTTCTAGGATGTGACTTGTCAGTTTATTAAAAGAGAACCCGTAATTTGCCTGCTTGTGACAGTAGAGGATTTGCTCCTTCCAGGTATGTCTTCTGGTCTTACTAGCTGTGTAGGTTGGGTTTCATACCGCATCCTTCACAGTCATTGAAGCCTACTTGAACTGGCACAGAACGTGAGAAGTCACATACTCATGATACATTCAGAGAGACACAGTGTTAGAGGGACATGTTAAAAATGGAAGTGAGCATGAGAAACTTAAACTGCAATTTACGTGAGACAGTTCAGAGCTGAAACACAAAGACAGCAACACTCAGCTAGTCCGACAATTTCATCCTGGCTGGGGGCAAAACAATTTATGAAATTTCTAGCTCCATTCCAGGCAGCTTTTCTATGGACAATGCACCTCACTTGTACTTTGTGCAAGACATCCCCTCACATTTTACAGATCATCCCTCTCGTGGTTTAGTAATCTGAAGTTAAGGAAGTAGCCATATCTAAACTAGTCTCTATCATCCTTGTCTACTTCTCGGGGTAGACAATATGTTACTAACCAGAAAAATATCTTTACTTCCAGTCCTGGCAAAGGGAAATATGCCACAAAAAAGGGCACCGTTGAGGTTGAAGTACTGGCTCCATTCATTCAGCTGGAGTTTTAACATCAGATGAAATAACGTCAGAATTTTGCTCTACATTTACTGAACCATATTACTTTCTGTACCAGTGTACTTTGCAGTATTGCTTGTGTTAAGGCAGATTTCCCCAAACAAACAATCAAACAAATAAAAACCCAATAAATTTACCCGAGTGCTGGGTATTTGGATTATAATTCAGCAAATTGTGTATGTAAGAGAATTTAACTAAATACAAAGTACTGATTTAAGTCCCACATCACACATGTAGATAGCTGAACCTAGCTTATTTGAGTATGCAGTGATGCAGGCATAAAATAAATATACTTATGCATAAAATGCATTTGAATCTCACCCTGAATCTTAAGCATATTTAATTGGAATATATAATTAATCATGGAGTATTGATTTATTTCTTGTTTTGCTGTCTCTAATTTGTAAATATCAATAGCAATTCAACCCAATGATAGTTTTTGTACCCCAGATAAAATTTGAAGGTATTTTCCACACCAACAATATTTCCACCATGTTATAAATATGCAGAAGTATACAGAAGCATGAAACTAAATAGCTAGTTCTGTAATAAAATAGTACATGTGTGAAGGGGATTGACTTAGCTTCTATGTGGAACATTTCTCAACTTTAAAAATTCTTATACATATTAATGTAGGCTTTTTTTTTTTTCCTCCTTTTTGCATTGACTTGTAAAGTAGTTTATAATGAGAAAATGACTCAGTTATCCCCACTTGTGCTACATTATCTGCTGTGGGATGGAGAAGGAGTTGATAATGAATATATATATATATAAAAATAAAACGTGGAGGATTTGATGTGGGATTTAGATAGAGCACAAGCCTAACGCTGATCACCTGCCCAAGGCTGAATTTCACCCATAGCTCAGATGGCAGAATTAAGTATGTGAAAGCAGCAATTCCTTTGAATAATTGATGGATTCTTTGAGTTTTTGTTACTGAATCTATTCATTGGTGGGTAGGAAGATCCGACATTTTTCTTCCCTCACTATAGATTACTTCAGACAGGTGCTTTAGAAAGATGCCTTAATCTATCTGCAGATAAAAGCTATGAAGTTAGCCAGCTGAAACAGGCCAAGGTTTCCTCAGAAACTTTTTTTTTTTTTTTTTACACCCACACCTGCCAAGAGCAAACTCAAAGAAATCTAAAACAATTATTTTAGTCACACCATTTAAAAGAGAGAAACAAAAAGAGAAAGTGATAAAATATTTAACATGAACATTTTAAAATACACTGAATCAATTGTTTCAAATATGACATTTTGTTTCAAGTTATACCTAAATATCACATTCTTAGAGTTTAAAGTTCCTTGAAAATTTGTTTTTTCAAGTATAAAACATTTTGCTCTTCCCAAAACAATTTACCTTTCACAGTAAATGGGAAGATAAAATTGTTTCCCAATTGATCCAAAGCAATTTTCCTGACTTTTTGTTGTTGTTCAACCAGTACAGAAACAAGCACAAAAAAAAAAAAAAAAAAAATCGGTTTTTCCTCACAGTTTCACTTCTTAATGCTTTTTTTATTCCAATACGATGATGAAATTTTCTTTTGATGCAACGCATTTTGTGGCATCATTTCTTTGGTTGTGTAGTAGTTTGATTTTCTCAGTACAGAACTGGTTACAGATCCTATAGAAGCAGCTCCACATAATCTCTGCATCTGCTTTTCTCTAGGGTTTCTTGAACTGCTCATCTGCAGTCACCCTGGTTTGTTTATAAGCTTTACCAATATCAGTACTCAAAACTCACCAAGACATTAGGTACACACAAAGAAGAAATGAACATGTATGTTTACTTGTTAGGAATGGGATGTCATTTTCTTTCCAAAGCTAATTTTCAGAAACAAACAAAAAAGTTTCCTTCTGAATGTTTCCTTGGCTTTTGCCACCCACTTGGCAACTCTTTCATCGCTCTCATGGAGACTCTTCGCAACTGCAGTAAGCAGGAAATGCTGCCATTCTTGGATGTGGACTCCTTAGAGTAAATAGAAAAGATGAAGAAAGACTGGAAGTGATCTGTCACCCACATATTACCAAAATCATAGAATCACAGAATGGTTTGTGTTGGAAAGGACCTTTAAAGATCACCTAGTCCAACCCCTCTGCTGTGGGAGGGATTTGTTATTTCTTAAATGTTCCCATAAATAAAACTAATCAAACCATATACACGGCAGACATAACATGAAGCACAGGTAAAGACATCTAAATAGGACACTGGAGTTTTCTGAGCTGAGAGAGGATCAAACCAACCTCTCGCTCAGAGAGATCAGAAAGGCCATTAGACAAAGTAAGAACAACAAAAAGTCAGTAACTTGCTCAGTCACCAACAGGTCACCAGAACTCACAAAGCTAATCAATTGGGTAAGGATCAGATACAAGTATTAAAGACCTAAGAAAACAGCTCATGAAAAACACGACCTGTAAAGGGACCTTACCTTAACTGCAGTGCACATAGATCTAAATTCTTATGTCAGGTACTTTGTGAATAACATAAGCCAGAACTTAAAAAGGAAGAGGTGTTGTGCTCCAAGGTTCAAAAGGAACAGCAGAGCCATGATGATCAGTATCTTCTTGCTGGAGCTCCAACAGTGGTAAGGTTACCTCATGAAATACTGGAAACATTTCTGAATCTTTGAACCAAGTCCATCAAGCATTGGTATTTTGAGAAGCCTCGTGCAAACACGCGGAAACTTGTCTGCAAGTTTCGGTGTTCCCTTCTCGATATATGTAATTGCTCTATATGTTGTACTGTAGGGTGGGAATGATTTAAGAGCTCTGTTTTCTTTATTCTGGCACCAGTGTTCAAAATGGTCAGCAAGACATTCCTCTTACTTCAGCAAAGCACCAACGAAGTTGCAAACATTGACAGACAGTTAAGCAGGCAAGCAGCTCTAGCACCTCTGATTAAGGGTTAAGTCTTTGCAAACTGAAATTATCCTGTCTCTATGGTAATGATCAGACCTTTTTATCACTGTTTCTGAATGCATTGGAAAATGTTGCTGCATAGAAGAGTTTGAACAAGAACAGTGTGTGGACAAACTCTTGCATACTGCTGGGCAAAAGTCTCCTTGCTACCATGCTATCATGAGTTAGACATATATTCACTAACTTCACTGGCCTGTCAAATTTGGCCAAAGCATCGAGACTCCTCAGTAGCTGACATTACCTAAGGCTCTGGTTATGTCTCTCTATCAGCTACTCTAGTCTCTTGAACAGGTGTCCCTGGCAACAAGAAGATTCTTATATTTTAGTTTCCAATGTCTTCCAGTGACAATTCAAAAGTTAGTTGAATTTTGCTAACATCTACAGAAGAGTTGGAATGACTAAGCTGAAAGAAGAGGTGCTGTCCACCTCTTACAGATCACATCAGTCTTTGGATGTATATTAAAACTTCTTACATTCTTTATCCTTTGTATGTGATCAGCTGGCCATGGATGACCGACTGCATGTAAATACAGCAAGCAGTTTTAAGATTTTTCTATGTCTTCTCTGAGGTATGCATAGTGGCTCCTTGTTGAAGCTGATCAGACACTAAGAAAGCTTAAATACCATTGCCATATCAAACCAAGTGCAAATACCTTTGCTTCTCCATGTTGATGTTAATGACTAAGAAACTTCCAGCAGCAATATCTGTATGTTTCTGTCATGCTTCCTCATGACCTCAAGACAAGGAATAGTCAAAGATGGACAAAGAAAATACTAAAGAAAAATCTGTAGGAATAACTGATTATAACGTGAAGGGTTTGTGCCAGTTCTTGCAGGAGCTCATGAATTTGATTCAGTGAGCAACTTATGACTCACTTGAACGTGCACAGCAAAGTCTCTTTGTCCAGACTTGGTAGTAATTCTTCCATACACTCGAATGCACCCTTTAGCTCTCAGATTTTATTTATTTATTTTAAAACAGCTTCACTTCAAATAAGTGCTAAAACTTATGGACTGCTGCTTCTGAAATTACAGATGGGGTAGAGGCTATCAGAAGGTCATTGAACACATCAGTCACAATGCAATGCTACTATTACATTGTACTCCAGTGTAATTGGCCTTGAATTTCCTTTTAGAAAGGGTGTAATCCATTCCTTTGCAAAGGGCTTTCCTAAGATCCATGCATCATTATACCTTAATAGCATATGGAAAGTAAAGGACATACTCGAGCATAACCACCAAAGTTGACACTATAGCCTTGCAAAGGTAAATATATACTTGGTTTTGTTTTAGAATTTGTGCTTCATTCAGCCTTCAAGTTGACACTTCTCTAACATTTTTAATTTAAAAGTTAAATTTAAAAATAATTATCTGTCTCTTTAAATGCTTTTATTTTCTTTTCTCATTCCAGAAAAGCAGAAATTACCATTTTGAAAACTTCAGTTCCAGTCAAGTTCTCAGTTAGCCCAACAGAACTTTCTTACACTTCTTGTTATGAAGAGAAATCCTGTTCTTGTTTGAGGCAAGTGGTACATCCCACGGTAAATGCCCAACAGTCCCTGAGTGATAGAATCACAAGATACTAGTTCTGCAACATTTCACATCAAGACACACAGCACAAGTTAGCTCTTGAGTTGGGCTAAGGAGATATACAAGTATTTAAATACATATTGTTCCCAGAGGAAAAGGAATTTTGATGCAGCCATCGGCTTGAGGGGAAGAGCTACTGCTGCTGGAGACATGCTATACAGCATGTTAGAAGAGCAACACAAATCTTGAAAGTCCAGGTCTTCAGTGCCTTCAAGAAAACATTTATGCAATGACAAGTGCCCTTCTCTACTCCTCAGTATGTGTTATTCTTAAATGTTCCCATAAGGTCAATTCAGTGGAGCTGATGAGGAATATTTCAAGAAAGGTTTTCTATGTTGGAAAATACACTTTCAAATATTTTTCTATGATACTTTTCAGAAAGAAGCCTGTAAGGAGGAGTCCTAGATTCAGAATACTAATGTCATAATATTTAAGGTACTGATTTTGGAGTTAGAATACATAACCATATTGCCCATCTGATTTGGAACAGATGCTTGAATGTAGACCTCCCACAGCGGTGCAAGTGGCTGCTCCTGCATCAATAGGTGTTCTAGATTATATCCATCACTTTTTTACTGTTCTTTCCTCCCACACACTCCTAATGGTCTTTTTTTTTTTTTTTTCCTCCTCTCTAAAGCAGAACAAAAAAATTTTAAAAATTGGATATTTCTTTGCCAGTACTCCTGTTCATCTCTTGCCCCTATACTGGTGAAGGATTTTCCTTATAATATCTGTCTATGGTAGTCTAAGCAAAGGATATTGGAACTTCGAGCAGTGCTTCCCTGTTTTTTTCCAGCAAATGTAAAGAAAGCTCTCCTGACTCCACAGTGGTCAGGTAAAATAACATGATACATAGTTTTACTCCTGTCTCCCTTTGACTGGCAACAAGCACTCTCTCAGTTTTGTTACTTGTTTCCTCAGATTAAGATCTGAGACATTGTTTACAACAATGTATATATCTAATTCAACACTACCAGATTTGATTTCTATATTTTTGAGAGCTAATGGTCACAAACATATTTCATGTGACAGTTTTGAACAAAGCTGATTTAAAATCATTACCAGAAAATCCTTGAACTGCTATAAACTAGCATTATCACCAAATATCTAGGCCAGACCAAAATAACACAACAAAAATAACAACAAAACACAACCCAAAACCCAAGACCAAGAGTAAGCAGAATTCTGTTGGGTTTCAATATCTTTGGAGTGGGACTAGGCATCACACTTGCAACTGATAGAACTTTCTATCAGTCATCACACAGCACCAGCTGTTAAAGTGGAAAATAAAGTTTCCAAAGGAGCTATAATAAGATACAATAGCTAATGTTTTCATACATGGAAACCCCAAGCTGTGCTACTATTACATAAGCATTTCCAGAAATGCTTAATAACAAAACCATAAAACCAGGGCATCGCTGCTCTGAGTTTAGATTTTCAAAACTCCAGCATGTAACTCTTAAGTTCACATATTAATTGATAAGTCATTAAACAATAATGCATGTTACTTTCAATACTAGAAGTGACACAGGAACCTACAGGTTTTCTTCTTGATGTGCTCAGAAGCACTTACCACTTGAGGAGGCTGAGCAGCTCAGCAGATTTCTCACTTCTAAGCCCCACTGACATGCATTAATGAGACACACCTTTGACTCTTTTTCCTGTCTGCTATATAGTCTGGATATAGCTTATGCTCCAGTCCTGGTTCTTATAAGTATTTTACACAGTGATTGGTTAATGTAGAACAAACAAAAAGTACTCAGAGCACAGTTGAAAGAGGATTTTCCTCTTCAAGCGGGATGACCCAAACACTTCCCTACAGACTTGATCTCCAGTTTCTTATGTCTCTCTGGCTCACTGAATATTATGGAAAATAAACAGCTTCCAACATACCTGCAGATTACCACAGCTGAAAAACCATCCATTGTCTGAGAGGCAGAGCATCTCTCTGGGCCAAGGGAGGTAGACATTTGGAGCTCACACAGATGGAGGGAACTGAACTCAGAACTTTGATATCCTTGATGACTCTCTCACCGCTACTACATCAGTAGGAGTGGACAAGGGGAGAGTCATCTTCTGTAAGCTCCTCCTCCTCCTGAAGTGAGACTTAATTAATTAATTAATTAATTAAGGAACAGCTGTTTCCTTTTGGAAGGGTCTGCTTGCAAGAGAGAATTCAGGGCAGAGAATTCCCAAACAGGGGGAGCTACTCCCTGGTAATAGCAAAGTGGCACCAAAGCCCCTGAGAGAGCAGGGTGTGATTTAAATCTGACTGTGTCCTCAGTGAATTGTTTTGGTTATCTCAAAAAACTCCCCATTCTGAGATGCCTAACATCTCTTGAATATCCCCAGAGGGGAGCACAACTCCCAGATTCAGCTCAGAGGCCAATGCCATTTTGGTTTCAAAACCTCATTTTGTAGGTTCAGACTAAAGCCTAAATTACTTCAAAATACAAAGTGATTCTAATGTAGACTGTGCTCCTAAATCAAAGAAGCAAAACACCCACAAAAGATATATAGAAACTTCTCTCACATCCCAGACTGCCAACATGGACCAGAGACATTTAAAAATCCTTTTCTAATTCAAAGATCTTAAGAGGTGATATATTTCTCAGAAGTACTGACTACCAGTCACTTAATACAGAAAAGCTTTGCTGCTTAGATGGATCACTTCAGAAAACTTTTTAAAGGGAAACTTGAGCTTTATGCAATTATTTTCCATGAATGCACAGAAACATGTTTTGCATTCACAGATTTTACGTATATTCAGGGTGGGATTAGGCTTCAAAAAAGCAATTTCTTGTGAAGCAGAGACAGAAAGTGGCTAATAAGAGCTCAAATAAGAGGTACTTTCTTGTGGAAAATATAGAATACCCATTCTCACATACACAAATAAATTACATCGGTGTTTGTAAAGCTTATGGAAAATAGATTCAGTAGTAATGATTATTTTCATGTAATACAAACACTTTTTTATTTAATCTTACTGCTACTCTTTTAAAATGGTATAGTTTTAAGTGTTTACTGTATATTTTCCTCTTTCTTTGAATTCACTCAATTGTATTATCTGGTCTATATCAAACGAATTCATCTAAATCAAATATAGAAGTCAGCATTTAGTTTGACAAGTGTCAGTTTTATTTTCTTATCTCTTATCCTAGTTTCAATGCATCTTTAAACATATAAGCAAATCCTTTACTCTTCACACACAATAGTTTGAATGTCTATTACTACTCTGTATTACCATCACTGTTCTTCAAAATTACCATCCTTGGAATGGTATTTTTTAAAAATGCATTTTAGTCAGTATTTAATGGATAATAAATATATAATTTGAAATTCATATTATATAATTAAACATATTCAACTTGATAATGTTTCAAAATAGCTACTTTCCTTTCACATAGAACATATTCGCACTAAATAAAACATGTTTACACTATATACACAATGCTCTATATTGGTTACACTATACTATACTCATATTCACACTTATAAAACATATTTACACTAAAATCAACCAGATGCAACAAATCTGAAAAATGGGGCATTTTTACGAAGAGATATGTAACACTCTGTGCTAAATTAGAATACGTATGGGGCTGCTTCCAAAGTAAATTTCTGTGAATTGTCATTGGATTGGCAGATACCTCTTAAAACTAAACTTTGTACTTTTGCCCAAGTTGTGGTTCTGAACTGAAATCAACAGAGGTTTGGGCTGAGAAATGACTGCAGGATTGTTACATTTAGCCTGTTGATAGACATTTTACTTTGTAGTTAAAACTATCGTAATAAAGAAAAAAATCATAGATATATCACAGTCTACCCTTGAGGTTTGTTCCAGTTTTTCTCCCTTATTTGACTGAGCATGCCCTGTCTGGCCATCTGTGCATTCCGTAGAAAGATTTCACTGTTATTTAAGAAAAAGTAAATAAATTCAGTGGGAAGGTTTTCTTGGGGGGGGGGGGGGCACGGGGCATGGGTAGGAGAATGAGTGAAGTCACTGCTTGTGATTTTACCCTGGAAACAGTTTCTTGTTACAGTCATAATAACATGGTGAATTTGTTTGCTAATTCTTGATTTTCAAAGGTGTATTTTGGTCTTGGAAGTACTATTTACTAGTAACTGATTCTGTCAGCTTCTCTTTTTCTTGTTTCTTTCCACAGGCATGATTAGGTTAAAGATACACTATGAATTTGGTCTTCTGCTTGGTGAGGACCTCTTAAGTCTTTATTGTGAGGCCATAGATGGTATGATATATGGTCATGCCATATATATGGTTATTTTGACCAGTATTTTGTTCACAAATCAAATATCATTGACACATTTTGGTTTGGTTTTGTATTTCAAAATAAAATACATTAGCTTTTCTAGGTAAAGCAATCTGCCCTATGAAGTTTTCCCTCACATTAAATTGTTTAGTTCAGGGAAAGGAAAAAAAGGATTTTCTATGGGGTCATTTTTGCCCCTGCCTTTCTTCCAAAAACAAGTCTTAAATGAAAAGCAAAGCCAATATTGGATTAGTTTGATGTTTGCTTAAGCAGAATCTCCAATGTTGGAAAAAAGCTGCGTAAATTAGGAACTCAAATCCCATCACCTTTCAATGGGATTTAAGCTTCTAGGTGAGGCAGATGCTTTGGAGATTGTTATGACCTGCAGAGAAAAAATGACAGGACAATTTTCAGAATGAGCAAATAATTGGCCAGATTGTTCCTGGCTTTATAAAAGATTGTTCCATGGGCAAAAGCTTAATGACTTTACCTCTTCCTTTATCTTTCTGCTACCAAAGAGAGCAGATTTCTCTTCTTCCTGAGAGCACACATTTCTGTTCTGGGGGAAGATCACTGAATGAAAGGTCTATTATCTAACATTTTCACACCAGCTTGCAGAGTGGGACCAACGCAGCATGGGAAGACAAGTACTTTCCACAAATGGGACTGTCTGTGGGCATAACCTATAGCTATGTGGGAAAGGTATTTTTTCCCCTCTTGGTATAATATCTTCCACTGCTAGGATAGAGACAATGCAGCTCTGCATCTTCTCTCATAGTTACTCTGGTAAAATGAAATAACAGAGCCCAGAATAAATCAATAGGGTTTTTTGCCGCCGTCGTTGTTTGGGTTTTTTTCCAAGCAAAGTGAAATTAAAGTGAAATAACTTTGCCTTTAGATACATAAGGACACAGGAAACGACATGAAATCTAGATAGCAGAATGCCCAAGCACACTTGCTGATTTCTTCTAATCTGGATACAGAAATCCGTCATAAAAATCCCTTATCAGTGTTAGGCTGTGATGTTAGAAACAGAAGTAATTGTCTCAATGCTGACAAGTTGCCTTCCTTGTTTACCTTGCCTGTGCTTTCAGGGGGAAAGGGTGATAAGCAGATTCTATCTTGTTCTTTTCAGACTACCCCAGAAAGAGGCTGGGATTAAGACCCTGGGAGAGAAAATCTATTAGAAATTCAGTGTACAGTCTACTTTAGATAATGCAGCAGTTTGGACTGTTCCTCTCATTTCTTCCTGAATCTTTCATAACCTGGAGATAATACAATACCAACTCAATCAAAAGTTTGAAAATACACATCGTAATGAAAAGTGTGAATCTTGGTATTAGGGCTCATCAGAAATATTTATTTATTTCAGATTCCAATTTGTTTCAGAGATACAAATCTGAAAAGATCTTTATAAGAAATTGAGAACTATTTTCCTCTAATGTTAAGTAGATTAATTCTTTAGGAAGCAAGGTATGGCAATAATGCTTCCTCTTCAAAATTTAATTTGGATTTATTATCTGCTTGGAGACAGAATATACTCAAAAAGTGAGTTATTATTTAGGATTGGCCTGGCCGACAAAATTTGACCTGTGTAAAAGCTTTTTTACAATCATTTCCACACTAAATGTTGCAACTTTAGGTCATGGTATTCTTTCAAGTTAGATATGGCTATGAGCCAACATATTCCCATTATCACCCAAACTTCACTATGACCCCAGAGTGGTTGACTACTCTTGTGTCTAGCCTCAATCAGCAGCCAATAATGATCTACATTCATTAATCCCAGTTATGGCATTATGTTAAGTAAGGCTTTTAATTTAAAGTTTATCTAAAATTCCGAGTTCGCAGCATAAAAAGGCTTCATGCATAATTTTTAATTCCTATGTGGGTGGAAAACTGTTTCACTTCTCACCTCTGCCCATCAGATAAAGTCTGGCAAAATTTTCTTATTACCACCTAGAAGCCACAGCATATGATCTGCCAAAAATATTTGCATCTTCTGAGAGCTGAAGGGAAGTAGAAGAATCTTTTTAGGAGGTGACTCTGGACTGAAGTCCCAGGACAGCCTGAAAAATAAATTGATTATGAAAGTAAGAATGTTGTGAGGAGACTTTCTAGTGCGACCTGAGCTGTGAGGTAGGCAAGTGGATTTAGTCTCCGACTGCATGGAGGTGGTAAGTATCTCTACGAGGTATCTTGAGGCAGTAAAGACAGACCTTTTGGAGCTGAGGATACTTTCCTTTCATTCTTAAATTTTGCAGCTCTCTGTTACTCTTGAAATGGCTGTTGCCTTATACAGGCTTGAATTAAGGTTGATTTCAAGATGGCTGAATCACATCAATACATTTCACAGTATTAATTTTTTTTAAGTACATAGGAGTCTGGGCTGTTTCTGAAGGACTGAGCATGCCAGCCCAATCCATCAGTGTTCCCAGGGGTGAAAACTGCTGTTCCGGCCCAGGGCCCTTCCAGGAGCTTCCTGGCTGTACAACAGACCAGCACAAAGTTAAATTGTGTGAGGGCAACCAGCCGCTTTGGCTTCCTGTTGCACATGACCCTGTCATGATCAGAACGACACCCACAAGGCTTTCATCCTAGTCCCCATCTGCTGGGCCTCCGTGCACCAGCTCTTCGGGAGCCCCAGGGCAGGTGGGCACGGCACCAGCCACTGCCAGAGCAGCCGTGGGCTGTGGCACATGGTGCAGCCTCAGAGCAGGGCTGCTTTTGGATGGCACATCAGGGCAGGACGCTGCAGCACACCAGCTCCCTGTACGGCTGAGACTGACCAGGCGTAGCTGCAGTCCCAGCTCCAGGGATTAAACGCAGCGGTGGGAGCATGGTCAGGAGAGCCACACTTCAAGCACTGCAGCAAATAAAACTTGTGCCTCTTCCTATCACTGCCCCTGTGGATCCCTCTCACCCCACTCACCCTGTTTGTGGAGAGCGGCCCAGTGGTGGTTCTGGTGTAGGCAGAAAATCCCTGTGCAGACATTTCTGAAAGATGTTTCCTATGTTCTGGGCTGGTTTTGGTTTCTCCCCCTCCTTTCCCTCCCATCTGGAACTGACAAGCGGTGATGGGTATGGTCTGTCCTCCCCCACTCAGAGACAAGCTGTGCTCCACAGCACGCTTCCCAGGTGGCAGCCCTGGTGCCTCGTTAGTCACAGCCAGGCCTCACGGCATGGAGACATGAGCTGAAATGGGAGTGCCCCCTCAGCAGTACCAGCCCTGACCTCCATGGGATTTGTTTCTGACTCTCGTCAGGTGGTACAAGATCACCGTCTTCCTGGAGGTAGACACCTAGCAATGATGGTCCTCCCACTGAGAGGCCATCCCCAAGGGTTACGTGGCCCAGGTCCTCAGAGAAAAGCTGTGACAAGCTATGGAGACTGTGCACAACCTATAGAGGTGGTGGAGGTCGCCTGCTATTGGAGGCAGCACGGCGAGTGTTGGTCTCAGGGAGGGTGGATCCCACAGCGGGCTGAAAAACAATCTCAGATGCTAATGATTCAGCCAGAAATCAAAAGTTTGTCTGCCTTCTTTCATCTATCCGCTGTACAGCCTACATACAAATTCCTATTCAAATATCATTAAAGCTCAAATATTGAATTATTCAGTGTAAGCAGCTTTGTGAAACACAAACTTCATGGTTGATTACATATTGCCTACCCCTGACTCATAGAAAGAATTTAACTCCATGAGTTCTTGTACCAAACCACACATGAAACTGAGTTTCATATGCCACATCATAAAAACAGTGTTAAAATGTTTTTCCTCCACTTTCCACACACAGTAAAGTGAGAAAATAAATGAAAGTTTAGTACTATGTAACAAAGTTTTAAATAATACTGGAAAGAAAAACATTTAGAAGCAGTTGTAAGACAGCACTGAAAATCATGTAGAGACTATCTGGTGGGCAAAAACAATGAAGGAATATAAATGGTGCCTTTAGGGAGGGAAAATGTGTTCTTACAAGGAAAAACACTCAAGTTATCTGAATTTCCAAACAATATAGTCATGCACACACACACAGAAAAAAGTACTTCCCTAATAAAAATCTATGATACAGTGTAAGAAAAAAAGACAAACACCCATTTCTCAAAGCTCCTGCAGAAATGTATGTTTAAAAATACTCAAATCAACTGTAGTGACTCTTATATTAATATTATAAAGGCTTGTATACTTGTGAATGCTATCACTGTGTCCTTACCTTGATTGCAGTGGATTAAATATTTATGTGGGGCAGCCAAACTTTGTTTTATTTCTTTTACATTGAGTTCAGAGTATACCTAAGTGAACCAGAGCTTAGCAGAGTTACAGAGCTGTAAATCAAAGATAAGCATCCACAACACCCTTCATCTAGATTATGTAGACAGTCTTCTATGAACCAAAATAACAACAGCAAATCTTTATTTTATTCTACTTGGATTTCTATTGCCATCCAAAAATTGAGAGGCAGTATCTGTTAGAACCCAGATACTGTATCTGAAAGCAGAAAATACTCCATTTTATTATGCATTCTTATCCTAGAGTTACTTTTTATTTCTACAGCTGTTTCCCAGTAAGTTGAAATACTACAGGTGTAATTAATTCTTATAAAGCAGTACCAGTATAATTAAAGTATTTCCTGTCAGGTAAATTCAACATTATTGAGTCATACCTTATCTCAGAGCATATTCAAATGCAGGACCTAGATTTGTTAATTTATAGACTAGACCTCCTTTCTCTTAACTGATAATAAAACATGCATACACATTTTCTCATAATATACACCAGCTTACTGTATTAGAATGTGGATCTAGTGACCAACAGTTGGCAAATGGTATCCTGTTTCATACAGACATGTTTTTTCTTTAAATGGATATTTAATATCCTATCTAGTCAGTGCTACTCGTAAGTGGTGTTCTAATTAGATATTATTTTATTGGGAAATAACTTGCCTGCTGAGTAAGAGAAAGAATTGCCAGTATTCACTATTCTGCAGTTAAGAAGTGTTAACACTACTCTAACAGCATCCATTTTTCTTTTGTTAGATAACTGGAAACAATGAAAATTACACAAGAAGAAAATAACTTGGCATATGATTCATGCCATAACTTGGAAATGATGCAAACTCTAAAAAGGTGCAGTTCAATATGAAGAAGTTTGAGTGCTTCTGAGGACCCCCTTCACAAGTCCCCTGATACTCAGAAGATCAGTCTCAGAGCTTCACATCAAAACCTATAGGCCACCCAAAAAGCTGAGCCCCATTCTGTTAGGCATAATCCATGCAGTATGATGCTAGCTTGGTCAGTTCACAAAACAGTTTCTATCACAGGGGGTTAAAAAACACAGGCCAGCAGACACCTCTCAGCCAGCAATACCTACGGAATAAACAGGACTCTACACCAGACAAAGAGCAGACAGGCAAAGCTTTGTCAGCTTAGTTTACATCATTCAGAGAAATGGGATAGCAGCCTTTTTGATAGACTGCCATTGACCCACACTTGTTTTTGCCCATAAGGGACCTTAGTGAACAATTCACATTTTAGCTTTAATATCTCCCAGTCATATACTGTGCAAGGCATGGCTGGCTTAATCTTTGGATCAATTGGTGATGGAATAAAGCTATATCCTTAACTCCTTCTAGATGTTATATATATACCTATATAAAAATTTATTCATTCTGATTGATTAATATTCTCTCTGATCAGAGTGTTAAAACTGACATCCCACAGTAATATGATTACTGGTGTAAGGCAAGGAAAATGTCTATGGCCAGAGTATGTGTGGCTTGTGGATCCATGGGTAGGATCAGGAGGGGGCATGGTTAATGGTTGGACTCGATGATCTTGAAGGTCTTTTCCAACCGAAATGATTCTATGATTCTATGATTCTATGACTGAAGGTACCTCAATTGGTAGGAGCTTACAGCTGTAATAAAGCGCGCTCATTTGGGTGAAGAAGTGATCCCACTATAGAACATCTCAGGCAAGTCACTAAATAGGTTTAGCTTTTGTTTACCTATATGCAAAATAAGCACAATAATAGTTACCTCTTGAGCATTTTATCTTGCCTTGCAGCATAACTTTTTAACCTTTTAGGTTGCAGGCTCTGTGAATACATATTAAAAAGGGACACTGAGCAAAACAGATAAAAAGTGACAGAGACTGGAATAACACATTATTTCCGCTGCTTTTTTTTTTTTTTTAACCTTGTGGAATTTCTCATTCTCTCTCTGTACAAAGCATTTCCATGGAAGGAATGACAGTCTTGACTTAATCATGAATGGGATCAGTCCTGAGACATCTAGAACCTTGATGGTTGGTCAGAATGAGAATGGCAAAGAACTCACTACTGTTATTCAAAAACTCAATAACTTCCTGTGCCCAGGGAGAATTTCATGGAAGTCAACAGCTAAATTAAAAGTGAGAAAAATGAAACAGCAATATATAAATTAAAAATACATATTGATGCATTCCAGTAAATGTTGAAAGGTGTAGGAATGAGTTTACAATATTCTGAGAAATAACTTATTTACGAGGAAGAAATATCATTAGAACACTTTGTTAAGAATTAACAAGGAGATTGGCAGATCCACCTGCTTACTTTACCAAAGTTTTATCTTTCCAATATCCTAAGTGTTGAGGGGTGACACAGATTGTAGTTCCCTATCCTGTATAAAGACATAGAACTATTCTTAGGGTGAAAAACTTACATCAGAAATATGGATGTTTATTTTCTAGACTACTGTTTTGAACAAATACAGAAGGCTAAATTTAGTACCACTGGTGGAACTTGAGAAAGTAATACGTTCTCAAGAACCAGTCCTGAAAAAGGCTGAGTACTTTAAAGTCAAGAAGGATAAAGAATTTTTACTAATATACTGGACTCACTCAGCAGTTGGTTGCTGAGAGAATTAATTTTAGCTCTTTCAATGCCTTTGGCCATTTTAAGGATATTTTATATATTATTTTGATTGGGTTTTTATTGACTATTTCTCTGTGTAGCTGGCTGGTGCAAGAAGTTGTTACCAAGATACATTACCATTGTAAAAGAAGTTCAAAAAAGTATGTTGACAGGACTGCTAAGTAGCTCTAGAATAGCAGATGTGTATGTTAACACCCAGGGGTTTTGATCTAGGTGCTAGGTGTGATGCAGTGAAATTAAATTGACAGTAAACATTGACTGATATGCCCAGTTATCCAATAGGTCAGCTTATGCAATTTCTAGTATGTCAAGTCATCCCCTGAGTTAAAAAGAAATTATGATGCTGCATCAGTAATTCAAAAACACAGTCAAGAATGAAGAAATTTCTATATAGAAGATTTTTCTTGTCGACTTTTTCTGTTTGGATAGAGTCCTTTCTGTATGCCTTATAAAGGCTTTAAAACCTGAAGTTCAAATTTCAACAACTTTCCTCATGCCAATAGCCTATCTGACTCCCCATGGGCTACTCATGTACATAAGCAATGTGGTGTCAGGCCTTGAGTACAAAATACACAGAACTCCTTTTACTCACCATATACGTGCATGTGCACTTACAGTGAAGTACATGGTGGTATTTAAGGGGTGAAGACAACAGATGTTTAGTCTTACAGAACTCCTTTACAGTTCCTCACTCAGGTAAGAACTTGATCAGAGTTTGCTCATGGTAGCAGGCTTCCATTTGATCGATTTGCTTTATTATGAACTAACCAGCTATGGACATATGCTTGCCATTGCTTTAAATAAAAGCAAATGCCCCTCTATTTAATTAGGAGAAAAGAAGAAAGCTAAGAAACAAAGGGGATCATATTTTCAAACAAGCTGCTTGAGCCAGCCCATTTGTGTGCCATGTCTGAAGAAAGTATGTATTTACTTGAAATGCTAAAACAAGGAGAAACATAAAAATAAGGGAAGTAGGTAGAAGGGGAATATGAGGAGGTAACAATGGGGTACAGAAAACAACAACCAGATGCAAAATGGTTGCTTTAATGAGGGAAAAAAAAGTTCTGTCATGTGTTCCTGCCTGTTCATTTCATCAGCACTCATCTGGGAAGAAAGCAAAGGGTAGGCAATATAAAAGAAAAATAAGCCTATTTCCTATATGTCTAGCTAGAAACATGCATGAATTTCCACACTGAGAGAAATCCAAAGCATTCTGAAGCTCATTTTCTGTATTAGAAATTACAAATTATCCAAGAGCAGCTTAATTTTAATTCATATTTAAATAATTTCCTACTAATTTAAAAATTCAAGTAAACCCATACTAATTATGAGAAAATATAGATGAAGGTGTCCTACTAACATAGAAAAAGCTTTGCTTCAGAGCCAATAAATTTATGTCAAATTATACATGCACTGATAACTTTGAGTTTGAATAGCTTAGATTTTCACCTGTAATTTTTCTTTTGAATAGCAGAAGGATAATGAATAAAATAACTTAGAAATTATGAAAAATATCCCTGGCAAATTTGGGGCCTTCCACACTTTTCTGATGAATTTTAAGCAGTATGCTCTTGTCAGTCCAGGATGTTTAACTGAATAAGAAGACAAACAAGCTCAATTATCTCATCAAAATATGTTACCATTTAGACTTTAGGAGAACTATTTAGTAGCAAGCATATTTAAGCAACCAGGTTGTAGATTATTAATTCAGGAGGAGGGTCAATTATCTTAATAAAGACTGGAGGTGACTTAGCACTTTGTGATTTTAATCTGCAATAGGTTATTTTGAAATTGCCTGAGGGTGAACATAATCAATCTGGAGCATCTAAGCAACATTTACTTTGTACGAAAACTGACAAACAACCTCAGGAAATTCACCAGTGCAGTCAAACAGAACAGTAACACTCAGAACAATAAAGATACTATTCTTCAGAGGTGGATGAAAGAATGACACTTGGTGTAAGATATCTACAGAAGTTTTTGCATGTGTTATCGTATACTATCCTATACTGCATTCAGTTCCATGAAGAGAAGAAATTGAATTTACCACCACCTGACCCACAAATAAGTGTCCAAAGGTTTATGAAAAGAAGGAAAAATAATACTTCCAAAATTTAGAACTCAATATAAAACATCAACCTGTTCATTTAGAGCACATATGGCAATGTAGTATAAAAATATTCAGACGTATTATTTATTAAACTCCTATGCTGAGTGTCTACAAGTCCTTATTCTTACGGATAAATTATGTATTACTCAACACCACTTAAAGAAGCTGCTGAGAGGTCATTTCTCTGAATTTCTTATGTCTGACAGAAAGAAATTCACATCATTAAAATGCAAGAAAGTATGCACAGCACAAAGCTGCCTCTTTGCTCATTTGGTGTAGATGGATAATTGATAAAAGTATCTTGGTTATATTTGCATGCTCTGACTTTTCAAACAGAGAGGAAAATATATTTTAATATATTGGGCCTACCCAGAAAGAATTAATATTGTAACTTGACCTTTATGTCTACATTGTTCAAATATATTCTAAATTGTTCTGAACATTGACTCACAGAAACCTAAGATCTCAGATTGTGTAATTAGCTTGGTTTATAGCTGTCAAACCATACTGGAGTTTCTCGTCATTAAAGGTGCCAGTGAAGAAAGGCATGTCATGCATCTAGTAAGAGGAAAAAAAAGAGGGGTTTTTTCATGTTGTTCTTTGATTTTCATCATGAAAAACAGATAGATTGGCCTTTTTTTCCCCCCCTTCAGCACAGAATCAATAAATTGAGCAAAGTTGTGAACATTGGCAGAATTACTAGTATCAATGTATCTCCTGTGATGACCCAAGCCAGTCTCATTCCCAAAGATGCATCTCTGTGGTTATTTTATAGCTATTAGTACAGCATGTCTTTAATGAGAAATATTTCATAAACTCTGCCTCTGTTCACAGAGAGATGGCACATTGTTTATCCCAATAATGAAACAATTAGAACACTTAGCAGGTATAAGAAGGATATGCTCTAAGTATCTTCCAAATCTGTCACTCTCTGTTGGATTCCTGCAGACTTTCCAATCTGCAGCAAAGAATTACAAAAAAACTTTTTATTTGGTTTATCTTCTCTAAATGAAAATGTTTATTTACTTGATCTCGGAGTAATCCCACTGTAAGCGCTCTTTAGAGCAATGACATAAAACAGCAGAAAGAGGACTATCATATCACCCTGTCTATCAGCCTGCTGGAGGAAAGTAAAAAAATGGATTCTAGGGTTTGAAGAAGTCTATTTCTATAATGAATGGAAACTAATTTCGAGAAAAATCTACTTTTATCCTGACCCATACTCACCTATGGATTCAAGCCAGGAGAGCATCAGCATAAATGAAAGAGCACTCAGGTGGGATTGATGAGA
This sequence comes from Harpia harpyja, assembly GCF_026419915.1. Lineage (NCBI taxonomy): Eukaryota > Metazoa > Chordata > Aves > Accipitriformes > Accipitridae > Harpia > Harpia harpyja. The sequence goes on from NC_068947.1 coordinate 33,941,898, forward strand.
TGGGAATCTTCAGTGAAAAAAGCAGAACTAAAACATCATCGCCACTGAGATAAATAAAGTGTTTGGGTTGAAATATTTGAGCAATAAATTTAATTCTTGTATGATTACAAAGATTTGTACAACACTGTGAATGAATATGATGAATGTGAGCTTGGGAATGACAGTGGTAGCAGTGTTGCTAGGATAACACAGAACACATATCTATAGAGCACATTAAACTCTAGGCACTTCAAGCCTAAATGTAAGCATTCAACAGCAAACCTTTACCCACATTAACATGTCTTTGCTGTTTCTGCACTGACATGTATGAGTTGGGTTCTTTCTGTGTAAAAGTCTCTAGAACTCTTGCCTGTCCATCAAAGGAGGACACGTCCACCCCCACAGCACTTGTGTTGAAAATTTGAGTGAACTTGTATGCAAATTCAGTGCCTTTTAAAGAACTCTTTTAACTCCTTTCCTCCCTCTTTCCTTCCCCATTTGTACAAGCAAACATAGAATCAAAACACAGGAAAAAATACATTAAAATATTGTGGGTGCAAACCACATAGGTGTGTCAAAAATCACATATTGGATTACAGAGTTAGATTACAGTGTAGACAGTCCTTGAGAAGGTCTGTAAGAATGAATGATTAGAGGATAAATCAGTAGATAAGTATCATAAAGCACTAAGGAGAAACAGGAATTAAGGAAAACATTACCTGAAAAATCTAAGTGAAAAATGAAATGTTATGGCTAGGACACCAAGATGTAGAACAAATGGGAATCATCATGTGAACGCACAATACATGAGAACAGTAGCTGTAGTCTGAGAACAAGTAAACAGAAAGACTGCATTATGCAAAGCATCCTATAAGCATTTTGAGGCAGGTAAACTCACTCAGAGTCAAACTGAGCATATTCTTAAAAAATCATCCCATCAGTGTAAAAATGGAAGTGAATTTGGGTTGCATACAAAAACCCTGAATCATAAACCCTAAATAGATCTTGTAGGATCTGTAGAGTCTAAAATCTGATGTCTCAGGTGTACCACAACAGATAAAGCAGATGATAAAGAAATCAATGGGAATGTGTCATGGTAGTCAAAATTAGCAGTCACAGTCATTGAGCTTTAGACTGGAAAGAAGAGAAGAAAATGAAGGTCCTGTTCTGAGCATACAGTGAAGAAAAAAATCAAGAACTACTTTTGTAAAGCAAGAACTGAGAAAAAATCTGCAAGTCAGAATTTATTGAATGTCAGAATACAATTGGATAGAGGATTTTCACATTTCTTTTCTCTGTTTTAAGTATGGGCAATTTATCTTTTGCTTTGTGACCTTTCACTATCTCCTTCCCCTTTAATTCTGAATAGGTTTCCAGATGGTCTCCCATCCAAGAAATTTCTTCATTACTCAAAATAGGCAGGGTTCTATTTTTACCAAAATACAGTGGACTAGGTTCTTATGTTTTATGCAATTGTAACAACTAAGCTAAACACCACATCATAAATATTTAAGCAGTTAATATTCATGTCATCCAATTGTTCTTTAACAACACAATGAAAACACCCTAACAACAACCACCCAAGTATGGAGAAAATACCAGGACTAAATGAAATTAGTCAATTTACTCTTAACTGAATTCACTTTGACAGTTTATAATTTGAAGTTAATTGTGTAATTTTCATTGGGTTAAAATTAATGCAATATTGAAGAAAGGCTGCCAATTAAAATAAATTTCTGCCTGAAAACAGTTTACTTGCAATTGCTGCAAGGAACCACTGAAACTACACTAACTATAAGAGATTAAATGATAATTCTTTTCTTTTTTTTTTTTTCCTGTTTGTTTGACATTTTTAAATTTGGCAGTACACTATGTATTGACAAAGTAATTGTTTCCAATATACACTCAGTTTGTTAGTCAATTCATGTATTGCTGGCATGGATCTTTCACACAGCAACAGAGAAGCAAAATTTGAAAACGCCCAGAAATATATGAATGCAAGCCCATAAAGTTTGGCAGAATTATGAGGCAGGCCTAGTATATGAAATAAATTTGATTTTGTAGGCAAATAGATTTCAGTTTTTGTTTGTGGTATTTTTTTTGGCTTTGCTCTTCCTTACAAACTACTTTTAGAAGATTTCCATCCAGAGCTTTAAACAACATTAAATATAAACCTGTTTGGCTGTTTTCCAAGTAGAAGCAGATTTTCACTGAAAAATGTGAAATTATGAAAATTATGAAAATAGGCTCAACAAACTTGTGATAAAAGGCAAGCAAGTGGTGGTTCCAGCAGCCCACCCTTGTCATGCCAGACCAGTGGAGAATGGAGGGCTCAGACAGTCAGGTGGCTCTAAGGACTCCCAGGCTTCTGTTTCTGGAGCAACCCTGTCCCAGAGCCTGACATTCCAAGTTTTCCCTGAGCTGTATCTCAAGAACACTCTTATTCTATGGACTGTCCCAGGACTTGGGACTTCAAGGTTTCTTGTCACAAAGCCTGAAAACCTGGAGCTGAAAATCTGTGGGAGTCCCAGCTGCAGTAGGGGCTCTCTAGGGTAGTTAAGGTAACAACTTTTAGGCTTCTGCACTTCCTGATGAAGAACTGCCTCCCGTGCTTCAGAGATGCTGGATAACTCTTGGATTCCTCTAAGGTTTTTGTTTCTCAACTCCCTAGTGGCTAGAGAAGTAACAGGAAACTGAAACACATATTCTGAGAAACCTCAATGCTCTCCAAATTTCATTTGAAATTTTTTAAAATAGACTATTTAAAGATTGAGAACATATTTGTTTACGTTTTCCTTTTCCTGGTTATTATTTTTATATAAAAATGCAGCTTTAAAAAGCAAAAGGAATTTTCCAAGGAATAGATAGTCTGACTTTTTCCCATACCCAGTAAGAAACATTTATCTCTTCATACTATAAAATATATGTTGAACAACTTATGCTAGAGAACAGATGGTAAACAACCCAAAGAGCAGAAAACAGAGTGCTACAAAAACATACACTTTTTATCTTTTTGATTGTTGCAGACTGCAGATGTAAATATTCTGACCATGGAGAGTCTTTCACAAGAGGTTAGCATTTCTGAGTTGTCCCATCGACAGCTGTGAAACTACTCATGAAACATGCACAGCTACAGGGATAGAATCATGAAATAGTAAGTCTGTAAAGTACCTCAAGAAGTCTAGTCTGGCACCTTGCCTCACACAAGGTCAATTTTATCTTTGTCATTCCTGGCTGATGTTTATCAAAACTATTAATAAAGGTGTCCCATGATGGCAGCTACAGTTTTCCCCAGCAATTCTGTTGCTTTCAATACCTTTATCATCAAAATGTGCTTCATAATATCTAATACAAGTTCTTTCATGCTGGAATCTAATCTAATTAACTTCTCATTTTATTCATCATGGACATGTGAGCAAGTTATTTTCTTCCTTTTTGCAAAAGCTTTTTCCATACCAGAAGGTTTGCAAATACGTGTTAAAGACTGGGGACAAAGTTTCTTCAGTTTATTTAGCAGTAATAAGCCAGAGTTGATAAAAAACTAGGTTTGGACATAAAATTTAAAACTTAGCAAAATAGTAGCTATAAGAAAACTATAGGAAACAATGTTGACATATGCCAAAAGCTCATCAACTAAGAGTTTAGTGTCTCTGCATGTTGCTAAACAAAGAGAATGGGAGGAGGTGGGAAGTTGTCTTTTGGGGATTTTGTTTGTTTGTTTGTTTTTAAAAGCCAATCTTTTGATTGAAAGACAGCAAAACAGCAATCTTGGGCCCCAGAATATTTGGTAAAAACTGGTTTTCTGTTGGAAATTACTTTCAATAGAACACTTTGACCAGCCATATTACAGAGATTCATAAGAGAATGTCCCTGTCCATCTTCATCAATTCCTGAAATTTTTTTACATCTTCCTCCAGCAACGTAACAATAAACTTTAATTTTAGATGAGAACTTCACCATGTATTTTAAGTACCTGCATGAAACACTAAAACATTAGTGATTAGAGCTATTTTTTTGAAACAGTCTTGGAAATTTCAGATTGTGCCTCTGCTTACAGCTGTCTACTTAGCTAGTTTTTCATGAAGGGAGACAATAGCACACCTATTAGATGGTCTGCAGTGATTTATATTTCATTCAGGGACACACTGAAAGCACACGTGTTTGAACAGAAAAAAATCTTAACTTACTTCAGAACACCCAACCCAAAAATGTAGGTAGAAATTCATATAAAATAAAATGATGGGGGGGGCAACCAAACCAAAAAACCAAACCGAAAAAACCGTGAAGAAAACTCTCAGGTAAACATTTTGTCCTTGCCTCCATCTATACAGCTCCCTTGTTGCAGCTTTCTAAATTTGATCACTTAGAAACAACTATCATAAATCTCAAAATTGATAACAATTAAAGTCATAGCATAGTTTTGCTAAATTCTACACATAAAGCTTGTCCTAAAAATATACTTATATGTATGAATCATGATGTTTATAAGTTTTAAAATATCAGTGAAGTTAAAATATGAAATTTATGTGCATTCTAAACTAAAAATTAAGGCACCGTAACAACTATATGTATTTTAGGCACTTGTCTTCTACAGCTAAACAAAGTGTCAGACTGTCTCGCCTCCAGTGCTAGCAGAATTTTATCCAGAGAGCACTCAGAACATCTGTATTGGGTTTGTGTGGTGCAGTTTTGGTAGCAGGGGAAGAGCTGCAGGGGTGGCTCCTGTGAGAAGCTGCTAGAAGCTTTCCCGGCTTCAAGTCAGACCCGCCTCTGGCCAAGGCCGACCCAAACAGTGATGTTGGTAGCACCTCTGGGAGAATGTGTTTAAGAAGGCGAAACCTGCATCGGGGAGGAGATTGGAATGTGAGAGGAACCCCTCTGCAGATACCGAGGTCAGTGAGGAAGGAGGGGGAGGAGGTGCGCCAGAGGAGGGGATGCCCCTGCAGCCCGTGGTGGGATGGCAGGCTGTCCCCCCCCAGCCCATGGAGGGGAGTGGGGGAGCAGATGCCCACCTGCAGCCAGGGGAGGAGCCCACGCCAGAGCAGGGGGATGCCCTCAAAGATTGCCGTGACCCCATGGGAAAGCCCACGATGGAGCAGCCTGTAACTGAAGGACTGCAGCCCATGAAAAGGACCCACGCTGGAGCAGTTCATGAAGAACTGCAGCCTGTGGGAAGGACTCACGTTGGAGAAGTTCATGGAGGACTGTCTTCCATGGGAGGGACCCCACAGTGGAGCAGGGGACGAGTGAGGAGTCCTCCCCCTGAGGAGGAAGGAGCAGCAGAGACAACGTGTGATGAACTGACCCCAACCCCCATTCTCCGTTCCCCTGCACCGCTGGGCAGGGAGGAGGTAGAGAAAATGGGGAGTCTACTTGAACCGGGGAGGGAGGGAGGGGTGGGGGGAAGATGTTTTGAGATTTGATTTTACTTCTCATTATCCTGTTTTGATTTCATTGGCAACAAATTAAATTGATTTTGTTTTTTTTTCTCCAAGTCAAGTCTGGTTTTTGCCTGTGACCATAAGTGGTGAATGATGCCTCCCTGTCCCTGTCTCAACACGAGCTTTTTTTTATATTTTCTCCTCCCCATCCCACCAGCGGGGGAGGAGTGAGCGAGCAGCCTTGTGGTGCTTTGTTGCCAGCCGGGCTTAAACCACAACAACATCTAAGTTAGTATAGTATGAATATACTCTATAGTATAGTTGTTTTCCCTGCTCTGATGAGCTAGTGAACCTTGCCTCTTACTACCTTGCTGAGTTCTGGACATTCTTAGTACCTTCTAAAGATATTATCACAACACACATGGAAAATGTGCCCAACATCCGTGTGTAGAAGAGCTCACTCATGCCCTATTTATAATCTTTTCTTACTTACAGGATGAATCTCAAACTAGAGAAACCCAAGGACTGCTTTATTGCAAATTAACTTTCATTAGCTATAAAGGCCTGAAAACACTAACAGTGTTCTTACTAGATACTGTCCTTTTTGTTACAGAAAGAAGCAGAGGAGCCACCTTGTCTTTACCTCACTAAAAAACCCAGCAAACCAAAATCCCCACATTCTAACACTAGCATAATCAAGTTAAACACCTTAGGGACACCTTAAACAGGGGTTATGTCACAAGTGACTTCACTGGCCAGAGGGATTTGGAGAATGAATGCCAGGAGAAACTGAGACAGCCATTAGCTTTGTTGTCAGTATTAACCTTTCAACATTTTAAGCCACAAATGTTCTCCTGAATCATCATATAGAAGATCTGTATTTTTAATGACTTCCACTCTTGATAGGCCAGTCTTATAAGCACTGAACAAGCCTCTTACAAGTCTGTGTTCTTCTTACCACTTTTTATAGACATTATAGAAAAGTTTTAAATGTCATATTTGATTTGTATTTTATTTCAAATGGAAATAAGCAGCCCATACAGGTTTAATAATTTATTTCGTATTTGGTTTGAAACATTAGGGCACATGGCTTGGATGTCAAAATACCCTCTTTGGAACAGAACTGTTTAGCAAGTCTTAAATGCAGCTATTCCAATAGTCATTCTAAGGCAAATTGTTTTTTCTCCTAGCCTTTGATTGCTATGGGAAAATTCCAAATTTCATCTTGTGGCTGGACTCCCTCGATTATTTTTGTTGCATTCTTTGCATAAATCTAAAATAAAGAATGTGAAAAAGTGATTATTTCCCTTCCAGTCACTGCGTTATTTCCTAATGAAAGATTGCAGCATTCTTTTGTTGCTAAGTGTTGCTTTACACAGTTAGACGAATACACCAGGTCTCCAACTTACCTTCCCAAAGCAAGTACATAGTTTGCTAGATAGATAACCACAGCTGAATTTAGTCCCGATCAGATTCCACTGTCAAACTGCAGAACCTGTAGAAAGAAGTAGAATTACTCTAATTGTGCCTAGCAATTAGAAAAGAACACAAGTAGCTGGGAGAAAATTGCTAAGGAGGGAAACAATTTAACATAGAAAAGAAAGTGTGTTAGAAAGCAGACTCAGAAATGAGCAAAACCAAACCAGCACGAAAACAGCGGGGCATGTTGTCTTCCCAGACGCTGCAGTCACAAGGTTGAGTCGGGAGCACTTCTCCCACATGAGAGCATGATGGAAGCTTTCCAGATAGCGCAAAGGTGACTTTGTTGTCTGTGGGAGATATATCACGGCATACTTGGTTGCAGCATTCGCAGCAGAACCTGCTGTAAGCTTTGCCATAGTTCAGCAGAAGGGTCAGTCTGAAGGAGCCTTTTGCCCTGCTATTCTATCCTGAGAACAAGGGTTTAGTGCTAAACACTACAAGCAGCAGAAACAGATCCTGATGCCAGGGGAATTTAAATGATCCTGGGTAAAGCTGCAAACAGTGCTCTATAAATCACAGTGCAAAGGTTATAAAAAATAATTCAGATCATTCTTTCCCCAATCCCAAACCCAGTCATCAAGTAATAAAGTACAGCAGCTATTTCCTAGAAACAGTTTTTGCCATTTGGGGGTTTTTTTGGACACAGTCACCTACTTAGTGGGTAAAGGGAATGCAAAATACATGTGTGGAGTCTAGTAAAGTGCTCGATGTGATACCTTGCAGAATTGTACTGAAAATTATTTCCCAATGGCTTGCAGAAGAGCATTGTCACGTGGATTGAGATTTGACTGTAAAATAAAGGCTCAAAGTATTAAATTTGGAGTGTAGGGGGGAATATTTAATAGCATTCTGTAGAGATTCATTCAGTTTAACGTCTTTATTAATAATGTGGATGTGGGAGTAAAAATACGTTAATGAAATATGCAAGTGAGAATAAATTAGAACTTGAGGTGAACACCAGAGAGTACAAAGGCATAATACAAATGGGACCAAGTGAGATTAAGGAATCAGGTAGAAAATTACAAAATGAGATTCAAATAGGAAAAATACAAACTAATATGTTTGAGGAAAATAATGTAAAATACAGATATTCAAATAGTCTGAAAAGCTGGGATGAAGTGTAATGCTGAAAGAAGACCTTATAGTAGTAGTTTATTGAAAATTGAGTAAAAGCTTACGGTGTAGCATGGATCAGATCATTTTAGTTCTGTTCAAGGCTTCCTTCTTCAGACGGTGAAGAAACTGTAGAAGCTCTGACTTTAGTACTGCAGCCAACACTCATCGGACTCAGGTACACTGGACCTATTTAAAAATAAATAAAAAAAAAAAAGATTATCAGTATTCAGTTCCCATAACTGAAAAGATGGTGACAAATGAGTGTATGATTTAATTCTATCTTGGCAGTGACATAACTATAACCAAAACCAACAACGAAGTACCACACATCAAGATGATCTAAGGACCCAGACCTGAGAAATGGAAGGGAGGAGATCCACCGCAAGCAAGCCATGGTTTGATTCATTTGTGTAACCAGACTGCTTTTCTTCTCTGGTCCTTTGAGTGAAGAAGTGATTGTGTGATTTTAAGTTAGATGCTGATTATATCACAGTGATTATATCACTATGGCTATATCATGTAATTTTAGGTTATACTGAATACTAGAGAATATATTTGATTCAGATCTCACCTGAGCCTGTTCCCTGACATGGCAGAGATCTGGAACTCTACACATATCTTTTTCAAGACCAGAAGGAAAAAATGCTTTGGGGAAATTATCAGAAGGTGTTGGAATGTGTCAGTAAACCAAGTGTGCACGGGACAATAGAAAAGCCGCTTTTCTTCCTTGAAAAATACATAGAAAACAAAGTATCTCATACCTTGTAGAACTAGCAAACGTTTGGGTCAGTAATTTATTTTAACAATAGTTGCTTTATTCAGAAAGTTTCCCTTCTTTTTTTTTTTTTTATTCCCCACATTAAATTGGTATCAATTCTTATCCTCTGTCCTGCATCTAAATTAATAATTCTGAATCAGAATGAGATATTTTTTCACATATAATCATTAGCACTTGTTAAAGGCCTTCGGATGCTCTAAGGTCTGTCTCGTTGAGATTATTAAATGAATCTTTCACTTACCTTCTGGTTATTTTTCAATTTGTTTGAAGATAGCTGCAATTAAATCTCTTTCATAAAAGACGAATTTCCCTAACAAGGAGCAGTTTGCAGCTCAGAGCTCCAAATATGCTCTCCATGATTCCGAAGCAGCTTGTGTCACACAAGCTGTAGCAAAGAAGGAGTTTCTATTCTTTTTTCCCCACAGTGCTCACCAGCCTTCAATGCTTTTGCCTTCATGAACTCTTCAGTTTAATTTCAAATTCCTACAGATCTTCTGACGCTGTCTGAGAGATGTTCACATCTAAACATATTTATTTTGGTTGCTCACTGTAAACAAGACTATGAGATAAGGGGGACAAAAATTCTTTAAGTATGGCCTATCCATTCTTCTGTCCTCTGCACTCAGACAAATGGTACAATGAAAACTGCTTGGAAGCCAACTAGTTCAGACTTAGGGTACACTGCTTAGCAAGTTGACAGCGGAAATCGTGGCATGCTGGTTGAGAAAGTATTAAACTGATGGGGATGCAAAATAGAACAGTGACAAAGAAAGACAGACGAGATAGATAAGAAAATTAGTACATGTGTTTGGGTTTTTTTTTAGGGGGAGGGGGAGAGGAAGTATTGGTGTTTTGTTGTTTGTTTTTAAGCTTACAAGTGTATTACTTTTTTACCAGTTTTTCTTCTGTTTGACAGAAATAAATTTTCAATCATGAAAGTAAAAATATATTGTATTTTTGGATAACATAGGAAATGCTGACATCTCTTGAGATAATGGGGTTTTCAGAAGCAAATTTCCATGTCTTTTGACTTTCAGTGCATAACATGAAGGAATTTAGATGCAGGTGACATACTTGGGTCTCTTTAGAAACTTGAAAACAGATTGTTACTTTGCATAATCAAGTTATTGATATCCAGTGAGGAGTAACTATGTGAATCACAAGCAAATATTTCTAAAATAAAACTGTAAATATGCTGAATTGTTATTGCACTTTTTTTGGCACAGATTACTTTCGGTTCCTCTTAAACACTACTCTTCGTCTCCCAAATGTAACAAATAAGTCATTTAATCAGTAATGTAGTAGTCCCAGGCAGACGTCTTGATACCATCTCAGTAAGGTATGCTGGTAGTCAAGGCTGTAAGTAGACACCTACAATACACTGGTGCTGTGGCTATCAGTAAGGTGATTTGAAACTGTAAAACACTAAGTGCTAACTGCGTATTCTGTCTTGAGCCAAGATATGTACTACATTTTTTGAGTACTAGTATTTGTCTTGTTGCTCAGATACTGTCTGTCTTTTTATTAATAAAATTCTGAGAGAGCACACACAATGTAGGTAGTATTTAAAATTTGCATAGATCTATCCATTCTGGAAATAGCATTGAACTTTGTTCATTGCCTTTCCCGAGATTATTAGCTCTTATTACCATAGTGAATATTCTGAGTGTTCCAAAGTAACTGTATGCTACCATACATTTTCCAGAACAGAAAATCGAAAAAAAAAACCTTAAGAATGAGGTACCAGTATTCACAAAGAACGAAAACATCAAAAAAAAACCCAAATTCTGCCTTAAACTTCCAAGTGTGAAAGTAGAACGAGTTTTTCTGTATCTCATACATTAGACACAATTAAGGCATGTAAGGAAAAAAACAAATCTCTTATCCAGATTGCACGTTTCATAAGTGTTTATGACAGTTATCCATTCTTAAAATATACACTTAGGCCCAGAAGTGAGTCATGTGATCTTAAAAGTGTATGGCTTGGGGCAGGAGATTACTTTTTCTACCACTCAGCTGCACTGTTCCAAGGATATTAAAAATATATCTTCTCCCAAATACATCTTGAACATTTTTCACAAACTGGTCTCAGAAGCTGTTTGGGGAATATCATACTAACTTGTGGTCCTGTTACTAGATTATCTAAATAGCTCTCAAGTAACAATGGCAATATTTTTACTTACAAAATTGAAGTTGATTCACATAAAGTTTGTGAACACAAATTTTTTTTTTTTTCCTTGGATAACTGTACCTTTTTGGCACTCCAAAACTGGCCATTCTTTCTTGACTGGTGTAATACACACTTATATCTATGGAATCAAGGTTATTATTTTCCAATTAGTATTTCAGAAACTAATACTTTTCCAGTATCATCACTATGGTAACATATTTCAGATTCTTCAATTCACAAATAATAGATATTGTTTAAAACACTCATTGATTGATCAAAATTCCCCAAATGCTTCTCCAGCTGCTTTCATTTTTGTTCATTTTAAAAAACACATTAGTGTTTTTTAGATAGGCCTTACTACTCACATTTTGTATTTTTTATAAAGTGACCTGCCACCTAGACATTTGCACTCCTTATGTTGTTCATTTCTTTTGAGATTGGCACTGCTACCATACAATATAATGATGATGAGACAGTCTAAGGACAAAACATGTTTGGAAGGCACTTGGCATATATTATTAAATGAATGGGAAATGATCAGTTAAAGCAGCGGATGATTAGGAAAACAGGCATATTTTACTTGCAAATAGGGCACAAGTTGGCAAGTAAACTTGAGCAGGTTTTAATACTATTGAAATGTTATGTTAGTACTTTGTCAACATTTGCAGGATGAGTCCATGCACCAAAACACTCCTGCTATAAGGAGTCCTGGGAAAATATTTCTGTAAGGAAAAAAACAGAAGTACTGCTCTAACAAAGGAGATACTATGAACTTGTAAGAACTATTGTTAAATTAGTGGACATATTCTTTCTACATATATTGTGGTAAATAAATTTAAATTAAATTGATTATGTATGCCCCACATTCTCAGCTTTTACTTTTAAAGCAATAGAGTATCCATTGAAGTATACAGTAATCATCTTTTCTCCTCATGTTATTGTTCCTGACCACTTTTCAGATCATTTGAAAATATTACATTCTTAATTTTGAGATCTGAAAATTAATTTATGGTTTATGGGTTTGTCCCCTGAAGCAAAAAATCTTTGTGTCTGAGGACGTGAAGGCAACTTGGAGCTGGGGAAAGCAACTGACAGGGCTAATGCTGTTGCAGTTCTATCCCTGTAAGACATGGAAGGAACTTCAGGTTTTAGAAGTGAGGAGAAATGTATTCGAGACAGAGGTAGCAGGAAGAATCCCAAATTGTTACCAAGCCTCTTCAGCGTGTCTCTTCAGGTAAAAAGCCAAGACTTGGGGAAAAGGACAATGTAGGGGAAAGATGAAGAATGATGAGGAAAGTTAAAAAGAGGGATCTAAGAATTGCAGTCAAATATCAGAGATTTTTGCCATAAACAAGGAGGTAAATGGAAATCCATGCTATATATTGTCTGATGACTTAAAATCAATGCAATAAAGATAAGAGAAAGTATAGCAGCAATAAACAGGAAAATTAACATATTTAATAGCCCATGCTACATAGATTATAGCTTTTTTTTTTTTAAGTCGGCAGATATGTTCAGCATTGATGTAAGCTGTAAAAAGAAAAAAGCTTCTAATTATTAAAAATATGTTTATAGCATTTGGTATTACAAAGGAAAAAAAATTCAATCCAAATGACATGCTTAAACTGATGTGATTCTGTTTTTCCAAATTCTTCAGACAGGACAGAACAGTAAATCAGGCTGTGAATTCCCCCATTACTCTAATGAGATTATAGACCCAAACTTGAAGATAACAGTAACCTTTTGTGCTTCTCTCACAACCTCAAAATTACAGGAGAATTTGATTGAATGACAAGAGGAATCACTGTAAGACTGACATTCCCTCCTGCACAGGCACAGTACCAAACTATAAGTATTATGTTATTCATCAACACAAGAGGATTTTCTTTCCCTCAGTCCTGCGTTAGCATGTCTAGCACACACCCTGTTAGTGATCTAACATTTTCCCATTTACAGTTTAGATGATACAACTTATTTCAGTTAGGTACAGAGTATACCAAAATCTAAAATACAAACTACCTTTGACTACACTAAGGAGAACAATTTTTCATTTGTGAGCACTGTTAGTCATAACACTTTTCATTTATGCTGTGATACTTTTCATGGTATCTTTTCATCAAATTAATTTGTCATAACATTTATTTTGTGATGAACATCAAGACACATAATGAGTTGTGCAACATATTTTTTACAGGATAAGTCACCCTCTGGAAGATAACAAAGAGAACATTCCATGTGAGACGGACTGCTAAACATTTCTGCCTGAACTGAGTTATTCTTCCTATCTGTCAAATATGATACCAGTATCACACAAATGCTATGTTATTGTCCCAGCCTACTTCTCATAAAACCTCTCCTTTTCCACTGCTCCACACACTATTCAACTGTCACATAAAAGCATTAATATTGTAGGCATTTTTATTTATATTCTTCCATCAAAGGCAACAGTTTTGTAAGATAGAAGCAGTACCGTTTTTCAATCAGTTGCCTTACTTTTCCATTATTAGTATATCCAATTTTCTGTTACATACAACTTTAACCAAGGTAATCATGTGAGATGAAAATGTAACATATGCAAACAAGGGCTAATTGTTTTTTTAAAAGTTGAGAGGTGGTTTTTTGGAGAGCAAGGAGAGACTTGACCTGTGTTAAGAAGTTTGGTAATAATTTCTTTGAAACAGTCTGGTGTTCTCACGCTTTTGACTAGACAAGCTAACTTGCATTGGCCAAATACAAAAGAGAGGTAATTGTATGGGCCGATAGGGGTGAACAGGAAGAGGGGAAAGAGGAAAGCAAATGGGGTTTGCCCAATTTAAATCCTAGAAGGCAATAGTTTTATTTCATTGTACCAAAATGAGTTCAATTCAGCCTTTCCTACTAACAAATATGCTCCAACTCCTAAATCAATGAAAATGTTTGTTCCTTATACTTTATGCTCAAAATCAGAAGTATAACTAAGGTTGATGCAATCTAATGTATATATTAAATTCCCAGTGTATTTGTTTCTCGTCCTTCAGTTGTTTGTCATGTACCATGGTAAAAGGTTTTCTGAGTGGTGAAAAAATTAATACATGAAAGAAATTAATAAAAGGAGAAAAATACAGAACCAGGATTTGGTGTTGCTAGTAAGTCAGTAAACTTGGATGATATTTACTACGTGGATTTTCATCACATAGTAACGATATTTTTACTGCATATTTTAGGGATTTTTATTGTTCCACAGAGGGTTTGAAGAAACAGTGCAAATATTACCTGTAGTTCTTGAATTTCAAATAGTGAACCTCAGGTGACACTGAATTATTATTGATCAGAGCACTTTCTCAACACAAAGACCAGAGGGAGAATATTCACTTTTTTGAAATGAAATCCATCTTGATATAGAAGATTAAGTACAATGTAGTCTCATGTCTCCAGTAAACTAACGTCTCCTAAGAATTCTTTTTGGAGATGCATGGTTGTTTCTTAATCAACATTATTTTGTTCATGGTTTCTAAAGAAATTGGCACAGCTTTTCAGAAGGCAGAATGTTCACCTAGTTTCTAAGCTTGGGACCAACGTTTATTTTTGCTATCTCAATTTGATTTGATCATACTGGGAAGCTGCCACCATCTGCTTCTATCTTATGAGATTTGTCTCACCATGTGAAAAATAATGTATGTGACCAGAATGTGCAGGTTGGTGAAAAAAATTCACCTGTATATGCTACTTTGATTTTAATGAAAAAGGAACAGTTAATATAAAGAGCATTGATGAACCCTCACAAACATTTTCCCCATTAAAAACTGAGGTTAATAAAAGTATTTGTCAAAGAAGAAAGATATTTCTGACAAAAAAAAAGAGAAAGTTGTTTCTGCATTTTCCTACCTTTTTGCTCATAAGCTGATGCAGTAAATGTACGTAGCAAAGACTGGAGCAGGTTATCTACGTGGGACAGCACAGTGAAACTACCTGCTTGGGACCTCAAAAAATAACGTCTGCTTTCTCCAGTTTATTCGGCGCCTTTGGTGACAGGGCAATTAAGATTCCTGGGTTCTTTCTCAATTTAACAAGTTTGTCTCATTTTAATGTTTTCTTTTTAAAGGTCTTTTGTTAGTATGTAAAGAAAAAAGAGGGATCTCAAATCTTGCCATTTAAGTCTGGACCATGTAAAAACAGGTAGCCTGTCCAGTTTTTTCCTAGAGCTCAAGTTTAAGGTGTTTGAACAAGCCTGATGAATGTAGAAAAAAATCCAAAACTTTAAAAAATAATTGCATAGGTCCACCTGGCTCTCTTTTGCAGTATTCCTTAAATACTCAATGATTTTATTTAATGGAGATTAATTTGATTGTGGACATCAGTAGCACAAAGACTCAATTATTTGGGGGTTGGTTTGGATTTTTTTTTTCTGTGACTGCATGAAACTGTTTTTCACAGAACTGAAAAGTTATAAAACTGCATTGTATCTGGATGAAAGAAAAAAGCTTAAATATCACCTATAAAAGTATTAGCCCCTGCAAAGATATGAATTCTTAATTTAATGTATCAGAAATTTACATTAAATAACTATGAGAAAGAAAAAACCAAGATAAATATATACATGGGTATAAAACCAGAAATATACGTATATACAGAAAAAAAGGATTTTACTATGAGTAGCTGGCTCATATCCAGGGTTGTTCAAATGGCTCAAAGCTCTAACTTTTACTCTCTCTCTAGTATGTACCATTTGTAAATGGAAAGTAAAAGCAGATTGCAATTTTTTCTGCTAGCACCAGCACCTGAAACAGTAGCCAAGACAAGGATGTAGCAGTAAGCATCTCTATCCTCTTCACATTTCCTCCTGTTGGCTTCCTTTCTTCCCAGTAAGTAAATCACAGAGGAGAAAGAATGTAAGAAAAATCACTTTTACATTTTGGTGAATCTGTCCAAGCCACTTAAATTGGCTTTGAATAGCACTGCTCCAGGACTGAGGGAGAAAGCAACAATAACAAATTCAGGGAAGAATCAGTTGTTCACTGGCCACCACCTTTTCTTATCTCCCTGCTCAAAGATTTGCCATGTCCTTAGATATACCGGAAGAGAGACTGGATAAAATACACCTAGTTTAATTTGGCTCAGATTCATTACTTATATCCTCTGAGATCTATTCAGGAAAACTTGTATTTTCTTCTCACATCTTTTCTACCTGTTGGAAGGTAACTAGCAGTACCTAGTCTAATTTTTTCCTTAGTTGCTATTCCTTTCTTAGGTAAGGAAATTAAATACTTTTAGAAAAGGAAATGTCTCTGCTCATTGCACAAATAATTAGGAGCTTAATTCTCATGCCAAACTTAGGTGTGTTTTCTTCTGAGCCACTTTCACATTCTGGTTCATCAGGCTGGGAGGAGTGGAAATGTACAGCCTACAGTACTTGCTATATCTTTCCTGTAGGTAAAAGAAAAGGAAGTCTCCTTGATACTGTTTGGTGTGTTGGGGGGGGGGGAACAAAACCTGCCTACTTTAGTCCTTTCCTTCAGATAAAAGATGTTCATTAATTCAAAAACCTACATGTCAATCTTCCAGTATCCACTTGTCCAGACTACACCTTCAAGCTCTTCGTCTGCAACCAATTCTTGCTCCGTCAAAGCCAATAGTATGTTTTGGTTTGTTTTGTTTAAATATATCATTTTAAACAGGGGACCTTGTTATTATAATAATATTGTAATAGTAATCATCAGTCTATTGTTTTTCCCTCTCCTCCATAAATTTTTCCTTCTTGTTTGGAATAGAATGTTTTCCTGGCAGATCTCTACTTATAATTTGTTGCAATCTTTTCTTTACTTACATTAATACTCTGTTTACAACAATTACCATAACTCACTCTAGCTAAAGGTTGAGGCCTGAAAAAGTTGTTGTCCATCTCCAATTTCTAGAAGTACAAATCACAGTGAATAATGTAACTTCAGCTCCAATGTGGAAGTATTATTTCAAAGTGAATGACAATAATGATCTTTAAATTACATGACCCAATTCTCTTCTGACTTTTATGTTTTCCTGTAAATCAGAAGTACATTTTTGAAGGCTGTAAAGTTGCACTGACCTTTAATTAAAAAGGTAACTGCAGAATCAGTTTGTGGTTTTAATACCTTCAGACAGAAATAAGACACAGATCCTGGTGATTATAGACTCTATTTAGTTCACCTTGATAGCTGGGGGAGGGACTGGACATAGTTCTTGCAGCATTTCAGTGAGCTGAGAACAGTACCCACTTCCTCAGCCCCTTAGGCAGCAAACAACTAGCATCTCTTCACCACACAAAAAGCAACATCCCAGACTACTCTCCTACCCTGTGGAGGTGGCCACCTCCAGCAGAAGACTGGGACTTCTCAGTGGTCCTGTGAAAGCATGGGGGGCTCTGACAGTGCCTTCCTCTCTTCTTTGGGGAAGCTTTCAGGTTAGAAGGGAGCATGCTGTGGCATAGATTTTGTGTAGGAAGGCTGTTTTATTACAAATATAACATTCATTGCATTTAAAAACTCCCCCAATCCTTTCCCCAACAAAATAAAGAAACATAATGGTTATAAAGGCAAGTACTGAAGTTGGGAAACATTCCTGTAGCCTTCAACGACTTCATGCCTTCAGTTTTGAGCCTCTGACATTTTTTTGCCTCCTATTTACTGTCTCTTTGCCTGGTAGTTTTTCCTCATGTAAATTTTAATTTCCTAGGTGTTATTCATGTCATTCCAGCAGTAATGAGAGTTGGTTGCTCACTGTGGGTGGGATCTTCTGAGATTTTAGTAATGAACACCTCCACTGATTAAATGTGAATTGTTTTCTTTTAAAAGGCTTTGGCCAACCTTGGAACTTTGGGTATGATTTTGTGTATGGAAAGGAAACGGACAAAAGAGTGTACAGAATGTAAGGGCATGGTAACTTTCCATTCTGGAGGACAAGCTTTTGCTAAAACCATGTTTATTCACAAGACTTCGTGGATGAGCACACTAAATGTATTTGATGAAACTGGAATTTAGCTACTTGCAGAGCCAGGTGAAATTAAAATTTCTAGTTCAGAGGAAATTTCATTCATTCCTTCCCTCAAAAAAAAAAAAAAAAGAAGAGAAGAGAACACTGTAATGAGAATGCAACAATATCAATTTTCCTCTTAAATCTGAACTCCTTTCACACAAACCACCCAAACAACACAAGGGTATTTGAGCATTGTTTTTCCTTGCTAGCTGTTTTGGGATTTGGTTTTGGGGTTTTGTTTGTTTGTTTTTTATCAATGCTACATGTTAAAAACCAAAAACTCCTTTTGTCATCAACACATATTGTACCATGACTGGGCAATGCCCAGATAAAAGGAAAGATGACCAAAACCTCGCAGCATGATCTTCTATTAACATCAATATATTGACATCAATAAAGTCTAAAAGATTATGACAGTTGTGCTTTCTGTGCCTGAGAAACTACAAGACAGAAGACAAGCTGCAATAAGCATTTGGGTCAGGGGTTGTGTTAATGGAAGCACGACAAACTTTCAAAAAGAAACAACAGGCAGTTCAGGTTAGGCTCAAAAGAGATAAGGAACAAAAAGAGGACTAACTTTCTTGGCCTTTTGGCACAGGGACAAAAAACCTCCAGTGAAGTGTTAGGAAATTCTTGTGGGGATATATCCTAACTTAAAAGAAGGACATTTCAAATGCAATGGTTTTTGAACAAATTTAAAAGGCATTTACAACTACAAACTTGAAGCCAGACTTCTTTCTGAGATTACATGTCAACAGATATTTACAGTATGTTGTGGTCAAGATCATAGCTGGTAGTAAAAATTAAGATTGGTAGTATGAAAGTATCATTTTAACTATATACTCAGACTTTTTTTTCCTAAAACATTTTGTAATGTTAAAATTGTATTTAATCAGAGAGGATATTTCCTGTGAAATTGAAGGCAATGGTAAGTTAAAAGAACCTCAGCTTGAGTTGGCAGAAAGCAATTTAGTTATTTTTGTAGTGCTGATGTATTGCCAAGGTCACAAACAGGACTGATTTATACAGGAAATATGAGTTAGAAAGGCTATTTAAGGGAGCCATAAATACTTTGCTTAGATGTGCCTAGATAGATTTATTTCTTCCATCAGCTGCACTGAAAAATTATGATTTACCAGTAATCTTATTGCACAATTCAGTGATAGAGTATTTGATAACTTTTCTTGAAAAGGAATTATTCCCCCCATATTCTGCAAATTAAACTGATATTCAAAGTAGATCATTCAGAATTTAAAAAGATGTCCTGGAACTCTGCTCATCCAAGGGATACATCTGCTAAGGAGTGCCCAGCATAACAGAAACATTATCTGAAAGGGTCAGGTGCCTGTTAATGGGAATGTCCTCTAAGCATTGGATAAACAAGGGTGAACCACACAGCTTAGAAGAAAAAATAAATTACCACACCCAATATGCTTCTTTACCAACAGTACTCTTCCAAGCATCTTTTCTCATTATTACCACTTCACTGTTGAGAAATGTTTCACTACTGAACCTAGGCAAATGCTACCTGTAATATGGCCCATCAGTTTTTACTCATTTTCCAAGGATTCAGTCAAAATGTTTTAACTGATACATTTGAGGCAGAAAATGATAAGCATTTGTCTTGAAAGCCTTGGTATGAAAAGATCTTGAGTGGAATCACCTCTTTCATCTCCTTCATAATTTGCTTAAAGATGAAACTCAAACCCAGGACCTGAGTTAAAATCAATGGCAGTTGGGTTGCATTGCTGGTCTCGGCAGACAAAGGAAACAAGGCATTCATTCATAACAGCACACAGTTTAAATTGCTGCCTCTGCTTCAAGTACAATATCTCATTTTTCAAAGGTTCTCCAAGCCTGGGGCAGGAGACGAATTGGTGTGAAGGAAAGGAGAATGTGAAGTGCCCTGCTAAATGGGTCTCCCTCAGAAAAACCTGGAAAACAGCCACCTCCTCTGCTCCACAGGCTTTCCAAAATGGCCTAGAGGTAGGAAGACCAACCTCAACAGAAATTACTGAGCAGGTGACAAGAAAGAGAAAGGCACAACTGTTTAAGAGTTTAAAAGATATTCACTTCTATGGACTTCAGAAATAAGGAAAGCAATGATGAGTTACAGACACATTCAGGGAAGGTAGGAAAGAAGTCAGACAAATGAACATGGCAGGAATTGTGATCTGTCCATAGCAAGTAACTTTTAAATGAAAAATTAACAAATAAGCATTCTGAGGTGGAGTAAGGTTAGTAAAAAACTTCATTTTTACAAGTTTACTGAAAAATAAAATTATGTCAAGTGAAAAAAGTACTCTCAGGCAGACTAGCTAATCTGCACATGATTCACAGGTTCAGTTTCAGGACATTAATGTTTGGACTTGGGCTTTCTACTTTTAAATCAAAAACTTTGTTTTAGCCTTTTTCTTAACAAAGTTGCTGTATACTTAGCTTTAACCCCAGTAATTCAATACCTGCTTTGCATAACTGCAGTGGTATCTGGAGCTTTACTTAAAATTACACCACCAGCATCAGAGGAAACACAGTAGGAAAGAGTCTATAGCTTCTCTAAAATGCAACCAAGGTAAGTGGTAGAAAGCAAACA
Organism: Harpia harpyja; assembly: GCF_026419915.1. NCBI lineage: Eukaryota > Metazoa > Chordata > Aves > Accipitriformes > Accipitridae > Harpia > Harpia harpyja. Next base: position 33,962,381 of record NC_068947.1, read on the forward strand.
AAAGTCTACAGGCTAATAAAGTTTACTGGTTTTTCATTACTTACACTCATTATTGATACAAGAAACTCACTATAAGATTACTGTAAGGCACCTATTAACCAGTAGGCAAGACAGGAGGTTTAAATTCATACTCCTAGCTTGTGGGTAGCGAGAAACCATCATTCTATACAAACCACTAAGAAGATGGTTGATCAATGACTAATTGCCGTCCATAATCACTATTCTGCCCAGTTATGTTGTGTTATGTCTTACATCTTGTGACACTTGGACAATTAAAACTCTCCTTGAGCTCCATCAGCTCAAGGTAGAAAACTGATTTAAAAAAAAAAAAAGAGAAAGTTTTGTCATTGGCTCTAAAAAGGCTGAATTTTCCAAAGCTGTTCCTCCTCCTTTGTTTGTTCAGGAACACAGATCAAGCACAGCTAAGCTTGTGAAGTACAAAGAATTTTGAAGTATACAGATTGTAATGAAAACTCACTCTTCATGTTGTTTGGATGAGTTTTCCTCTCTAGCTAAGAGCTTTTCATACACTAACATGGCTTTCAGCTAAATTCAAGGCACTAGCCAAGAGAACACAAAGGGATGAAAAACCTGTATGAGAAGAAGAACAAATCAGTTAATAGTATTTTGCATCAAATGATGTGTTATCCTAAAAATTTTACTGCAAAAAGAAACTTTCTGCAAACATGTCTGTGACATATTCCTGTAGTAGATAGTACTCAGAAGAATATTTTAGGGGAAAACGAGGAAAAAAGCAAGAACAATGACAATAAAGAACTGGAATTAATTTTCCACTTTTTTCCTTTCCCATAGCTCCTCTCTGAATGACATTTCCATTTCTTCAGTACCCATGTTCCCACTCTTATGTTTTCTTTTACTGTCACTGTTCTTTTTTTCCTCACATACCTTACTCTCCATTCAATAAACACTGTTTTCCTCCCTGAAAACTGCTTACACAAACCACAAAAATTCCTGCAATGCCTTTGAATCCTTGGGGTGGACAACACTGGGTAATCAGTGGGTAGCACTGGTCTCAGAGGTGACCATGCCCCAACAGGAAATGAGAAAAGGACATCCAACAATTTTCTACCACAAGAGGAAAAATTGAGGTCACTACTCTACTTGAGAATTGCAATCTTTTGGCAAAAAAAATCCCACACAAGAATATAATTCATCTAATATAAATATGAAGGCAATTTCCTCTCTCTAAAATTGCTTTTCTGTTTCCTCAGAATTCACAGAATTATTCCAAGGCCGATGTTCTGGGGAGGTGGCAGGTCATAGGTAATTTTAATCCCAATGTAAGTAAATATAAAAAGGGAAAAGCAAATAAAGCCTTTGTTTTTTTGAAGAAAGTAAAATTACCAGGACACCAGTTGAACTGGAAAAATGAAAACTAGAATCAGTCATCCGAGAGCCAATATCTAAGATTTAAAATGCAAAAGTCTTATACTGCAATAGCTGATCCATTACTGATACTGAGATAATAGGTCTGCTTGCCGTTATTTTTGATTAACAACAATGAGTTTTCTGCTCTTAGTTATGGCCCTTTCTGGGACTGTCCTCTTTAATTTTATAAGTTGTGAATGTTTCTCAGGGCTCTGCCTGTGCAATCCTGAAGGAGCATGGTAAATGGCACCAGAAGAAAATTCCTCACCCAGGATCATTAAAAAAATCTCCCTCAAGCAGATTAAAAAAAAAGAGAGTGTATATTTACTGGAACTCCAGGGATCTTGTTTAGTGTCACAATCACATCATTGAGAAGCTTTTCTTCGTGTAGACTTGAACAAATTGGAAAGCAAGATGCAGTAGTAACACACTTCTGATATAACAAATTGCTCTTTATTTAAAGTTACTTTTAAAATACGAATAAGATTTTAAAGCCTGTCAAAGATGGCATGCAAAGATAAAAATAAAGAAGCGTCAGGAACAAAAATGTTCTTTTTCTCTTCCTCTGAATTAATTTGCATGTCAGTCAAAAAATCTGTCAATGCATATGCAATATAAGCAGCATGACTTACACTACTAAAAGCGTAGGAAAAAAGAACAAGAAGAACTGAAGAAGAGGAAAACGACAGCTGTGATGAGCAAGGATTCTTCCCAATCTATGGTATGTATTCAACTATAACAATGCACCCAAAGATGGTGAAGAAATGATGACAGAACTGTCAATTACAGCTGAGCAGAGTGTAAACAGAAATACAAAATCTGCTGAGCAGAACCGACACCAGGTGGTAGGGCTTCTCTGTCGACCTACCCCACCAGGAAGAGTGCAAACCCCATTGAGCAGCAGGGATCCCACTCCCTTGTGGCAGCCCTCCCAGGCTAACAACGGGGTGGTTGGAGCAGCTCTCAGCAGAGAAAAGGCTAGAATAAATAGGGTCCTAACGGGAAACAGTAAGACACAAAAGGCATTGGCTATGTAAATCGGATTATTGATTGCTACATTACAAATTCATCTGAACCCCACGAAAGGAATGAATTGGGACCCTAATTCAAGGTCTTGTTTGCCCAAGGGAAGAAGAGGTAGAGATTCAGCTTGTTTAGAGATTTTTTGAGCCTGTTTAGAGGTGTCTTTCAAGTAAATCTTTAATTTGAAACTTTCCTTCATTAAAAAATCATTCTGTTTTTCAGCATTCAGTGTGAAGAGCACTGGGAGGTAAATGAGTGCTGTTTACAAATACCATTAATAAAGCTAAATCTACCTTTTAATCAAATCTCACAAACTCCTCTAGTTGCAATCTGAAACCAGACTAACTTCAGGCTTCTCATGTATGAAGGACTCTATGGAACAGTATCAGCTTCCCTTCAGTTCCCATTAGGTTCACCTTGAATGTGACCAGCAACTCTGCACAATACATAAGGTGGGACAGAATTCAGCTTCAGCATTGTCCTAGGAGAAAGGAGCAGCAAGGAAGAGGGAAAAAAACCAAAACCCACAAACCAACACAAAAATGTCACTTTTGTCTCAAAAACAAGCAGCTGCGAACGATTGCATGCAGAAAGATCTGTTCAATATTGAGTTCCTATTTTTTCCACGTATTCACATACTGAAAAGAATTTTACTCCAAATACAAATTTGAAGGTACCAACCCAGGCAGCCAGCATTGCCAGCACACTGGGCTGGCATTTTAAATTATAGGTAATACCGTGAGAATTGAAACATGTGAAACATTGTTTCTCTCAGCCATTAAGATCTCATCATTCTGAACTTGTTGCTCAGAGAAAGGTAGCCAAGCCTTTCTTCCACAAACCAGCAAGGGATTGTCTTATCAGTCAAATTCTGTCTAAAGAAATAATGTTTGCTGTGATGATGTTAATTCACTTCTTCACAACACTCTGCCTTTATATGGGAGATGTGGTTTTATTCCTCTGCCTTGAGCAAGCAGTCTGAAACTCCCATTACCAACATGAGAATGAAGTGCCTTACTCTGTCTACCATTCCAGACTTCATAGAAAAGACTCAGATTCTTTGCAGATGTTTTTGCAGAATGCATAGACTGTATCTTTGGGGCAGAAAAGCTACAGGTAAGGATATCAAGGAGTTCGCCAGGAAATTGAAGGTACCTAATTTTCATTCTCTGCTCCAGCACCTTTTGATGATTTTATACTAAGTAACCTATGAATAAAATACAAACACTATTGCTGGATCCCATGGGAACTAGAGAACTCCACCATATCTGATCAGTTCGTGCATATTTGCTTTTTCCTTCTTTCTCTTCGTATGCTAATTTTGTCAAAAACAGCAAAAATTTAAACTTACAACATGGTTGATAAGGCAGACTACTGAACAGCAAGACATTGAGGTTCGTTCCCTTAACTTTAAAGTTACTGCTTTAAGAGCTTAGTTATGATATAAAAAAAGGTGAAGGAAATGCAACTACTGTTTTTTTTTCAAGTCTGAATGCTTTTTTGTGGTTTTGCTCCATGATCAAAGAGATGCCTAAAATGCCTATTCTCATAGGATTTAGGCATTAGTAGCTCAGCATGAAGCTACTCAGTCCCGAGTGGGCTCAGACCTCTGTGCCAGGCAGAAGACCTTGCAGTATGTAATACAGAGACATCTGGGTGTTTTTCATGCTCCAGGGTCAGAAAGAAGGGGTTGCTGAGGACCCAACTTTTGGCCTTCAACATTTTGAAAGCAAGTAAGATTGTGGTCTTGTAGCAGCAGAATAGCAAAGCTCTATATGCATCTCTCTGGTAGCAAAAGTGATTTTATTTTAAAAGAAAATCACTTTCCCTCACAAGCTTTCACACCAGTAGGCATATGTCCAAGTAGTCCTGACAGCTAGGCTTCCTTGGGATGATGCAGAAGAGGAGGGATGGTGGCTATCTGGGGTTTATTATGTCTTCTGGAATGTTTTAAGGTTGGTGATAGCGTGCTGGTTTTTGTGCCTTTTTTAGTCTTTCAGAGTTGATAGTGATTAGGAAGTTTTACCTCTCTAGCATATCTCACCTCCATGAGTCACTATCATCTGCTTACTGTTTCATCTCTTATCTGGGTGTCATAAAGCTTCAGTCATGTCTCACCTTCTTACCGCTGCTTCCTGATGGCTTGCGTCTTTTGAGCAAGCTGTCCTCTTCCTAATCCCAGAGGTGCTGAGAAGCTGCATGGAAATGCACCCAGATCTCGATAACTTACTAATGTAGATGTTGTAGAGCTGTGCCATTCCTACATCCCTTCTGCTGGTATTTCTGCCTGGTGTTTCCACAGTGATTCTTCGGTGCAAGGTCAGAAATGTTGATTTAAATAATCAGGTCCCTTTTGTGGATCTCCATTTTACTGTGAAATGAAGAACAGGTATGGTTTTTAGGGAATCAGAAAGGATGATGAATTAGAAAGAAAATGGCATTGCTTTTATGCCTTCTTCATTAGACCATTCTCAATTTTAGAGAATATAGAAATTTAGAGAATAATTCAGTCATCGGTAATAAATTCAAAAGAAGGTGGAGTTAAAAGATGTAGGCAGGGGGAGTTTCCTGCAAGTAAGATTTGTAAAGAAATTCAAATCAGTGAGAGTTCTGTTATTGTCATGTTAGTGTTTCATGACACAGGCGAGTCCTAATCTCTCCAATATCCCCATTGTGGTGACAGACACTAGGTCTGGCAAAGGAGCACAAGTACATATTAAAATGCTGCTACAATTGACAGTGCAAACATAGCCTAAGAGACTCGACCACTGGTCTGGAAAGCAGGAGGTACAGTACCCCAAACAGAATTATGGAGAATGAAAAAAATGAAAGAATAAATAAATAAATAAACAACTGCTCCTATGATGTGTAAAAACCCAAATACTCTGATGTGATTTATGGCAAAGATAAATACTGGGAATGCATAAAACACTGAAATTATTTTTTGAATAATGCTCTTTCTGCCTCAGAATACTCAGCAGGCTGCTACATCTGTTTTTTTCAGGCTCTCTCACATCCCACATAAAAACTCACTACAAATTTATTTTCAATCCTTTCAGCTCTCACTTTCCTTTTTTTCTGGAACATATCTTTCCCCTATGAAGTGTTGTTTTGCTGAATTGAAATGTTCAGATAAATACACTGATTTAAAAAAAAAAAGTATTTTCACAGTGCTGAAATCAGGAGGATGTCATTTTTAGAAATGTTGATTTATTACTAAAAACTTTTAAGAATACATGTAAAACAACAACAAAAAAGTAATTTAAAGCTGCAAAGAACTTAACATTAAGACGGATTTGGATTTTTTTTTTTTTTTTTTAAATTTTAAGATACTATCACACTTTCATTTTCAGGAAATTTAAAAAAAAAAAAAAAAGGAAAATCTTATCTCCTTGTCAGCTCTACTTATTCTCTGTTATTTTACAAACTTTGATCCAAACTAATAGGTAGGTATATTAGGTTGGGCTTTGTGAACTTACATGTTAACTTAAGGCATCTAAATAGGTCTTCTGAGGTCTTGCTAAGGAGCTTATATACAAAATTTGGATTCTTCCAGGACCAATAAAGCAACAGGTACACAGGTAAGTAACTGTGTTACAGTCAATTTTTTTCAAAAAGATAAAGGAATTACTTGTGCGAATAAGTTCAGGTATGTCAACACCACATCATCACCTTTGTTATGAATTTGAATGCACACAATTAAAAAAGATAAGAATTATGATTACTTTTATAACTCTAAGTCAAATTCACATATAAATGCATTTTAATTTTAGAGCCATGTGAACTCTGCAAGATTTTGCTCAGGGCCATAATCTCAGCATGAAAAATAAATTCACCAAAGTTTTTGTGTCTCTTCCTTGCCTGCTTTATGGGCCAAATCTTTAAAACTACAGAAATTTCCACCAATTTCAAGCAGATCAGAATTTTCTCACTATAAACACATGCATATGTAATTTTTACCAGCACAGCCCCATTTGCATGCCACAGAACAAGAGTATTTCTTGTCCTCCCTTGGTATTCCTTCAAAAAGCAAATCTTCTGCACAAAATAAGAATGGTTGCTAGGGATTCATTCCACTCTGAGACATATTTTATTGAATTATATACAGTTATTTTATGCAAAGGTTGAGCTGTCACACTCGAAGAACCTGAGCTTTGAGAGCTGTCACCTATCCATATAGAAATCACTCATGCAAATATGTTGAATTTATCAATGTTAATTACATTAATGCATACCTTGGCAAGGAAACAAAATATATACATGAATATTGGTGAAAAATTCATAAAGCGTGCTCGTTTGTAAGGTAGGTCAGATAGTTATTAGTTAAATCTAGTCCCAAATACACACAAATATACGTGGCTTTAAGCAGGACTTACACTGAAGTTAGAACTACTCAGCATTCAGTCAGGTATTTAAGTATGAGGACCTTGCCGGTTTGGGATTAGAGCTGCAACTCAGAGAGGAAAAAAAAGTATGAACTGCCTTTTTTTTTATTCCAAGGATTTAAAAAAAAAAAAAAGTCAATATGAAACCTATGGTATTTTGACCCAGAATAAAACAGCACAGATCAAACATGTTTTGTTTACATGCTTGTACTATGCTGCCTGAAGATGATATGGTTACATCAGCTTGCAGTGAACACATGCCATGACAAGATAATCCGTGATTTCAGCGCTGACCTTAAAAGGAAATATTCATGCGTTTGTGACAAAAGTCTAAGTCCGTTAACCCAGGTTTCTAAGTTTACACTTTTTGCCTGAACAGATGTTTGCCACCTATGTAGTCTACCACTTTACTTACCCTAGCCATTTTAATAAAGTTCTTAGGGACACTGTATTTGAACAACTGAGAGGTTGTTACAATGGTACTTCAGTTTGTTGGCAGATTTAAAAAATCCCTCAAAAAGCATAACTCTCTTAAGAATTAATATATCACTTCTGAGACATCCAGGTAAGCGGGCAATGACAACCATCACTGCCGCACTGTACTGTAAATAGAGCATTGTATACAATAAAAATGGAAGTCCACACACACTCTCTCCATCTCAGATCATCACATATCACCGCAGATTATTTTAGTACAACAAAGCAGAAATACATCCACAATTTAGGGGAAAGGGAACAGACAGCTGGCACTCTGAACAAATCAGGGGTTAAGAGAAAACAAGAATGAAGGGCAGGATCATACAAAATGAATATGAACATTAGCATTCATACAGAGAGGGAAAAAGGCTTGACTCAGAAAGTCTTGGAAATATCCACATTTATCCATTTTGTCTGCTTTGAACTACAGAGGGCTTGCTCATTGTTGGGAAGCCACCCTGCATTCCAGAAGAACTGAAGTACATCTCCAAAATCCTGCTTTAAATTAGAAAAAAGATTCCTTCTGGAATCAAGTGCTAATCCTATCTTTGATCAAATGACTTTTTTTTCTTACACATAGGTAAAAGATAAAAATGGAAAAATCAAATATAGAACAATTCTCTGCTCTCCTGCTGCCATCCCTAGAATTTAACATATTGCTATTTTGGATAAAGAAATAAAGTTGTAAAGCCAAATACGAATCACAATATAGACGCTACATCGTATTAATCCCCATACTTAATATGCAAAATGTTTACCCTGCGATGTTTCTTTCAACCAAGTAGCCATTTAAATTATCTTTTTAGAGGATGGACCTTTTCCTAAAATAATCCATGGAATGCAATGCAAAAAGCTTTCTGAGAGGAATTTCGAAGGTGGTGTTTTTAAAATTCTTTTCCTAGCATTTTCAGGAAATATATCTACTTTGTCTTCACGTAAGATAGAAGTCAAGATGTGTTTTCCTTCCAGCATCATAACCAGCATCTCTTGCTTCCATAAGAAACTAGAGCCCTTATTATAATACGAATGCTCAAAATGGCTTGGCAGTGGGAACATACCCTGTGAAGAAGATGCTGCCCATCCAAGGTCAGCATCGCAAAGAAGGAAGTGATGGGATTGTGTACACATTTCCTCAGGTTATGTAAAAGAAAAAAGCAATTCATGTTGTATACTACATGATTCATTAAGTGTGTCTTGAGGATACCTTTGAAAGGAAGGAGATGAGGGAAAACTTTGTTTTGATTATTGGGGAATCTTAAGATTAATAATGCATCATGGAGTACAGTCAGATGTGTACTTAGCAGTTTGAAAACCTCAGCTGCAGCCCAGCTTTGGATGTAGGCACATGAATCCTAACAACATCATGAACTGGGTGAGCAAATCTCTTGTTAAATATAGTCCGTAATAATACATATAGTTAGCTAAAGAAGTAAAATCCAGAAATATTAAAATAACCTCTGATTTCAAGAAGAATTTCACCTGTGGAAAACCATATGACAATATGGCCATAAGGCAGACTAGCAGAGCAGTTCCAACTCAACATTTTTTCATAGACAGAGAGTCAAAACAAGGCATCCAGCTGTCCTGTGTGATCCTTTGCTTCACGTACTAGCTCTAGCAGCATAGAGAAGTGACAAGTTTTACAAAGGAATTTGAATCTAAAGGGAGTCTGATTTCCACATAAATTGCAAGTGTAGCAGTTGATTTGGAAGCTGGAATATTCCATTCTGCTATGATTTTTATTGAAGTTTTGTTACAGGTCTTCCCACTGCTATTCCTACCTTTCTAAATCCTGAGTGTTTTCCTGGCTCCCAAATTCACAGACAATGCTTCAAAGACAATGCTTTAAAGCACAGTGATGCTTTTTTTAAAGGTTCATAAGAAGAAATTAATTTCTCTGTACTTCCTACCATTCTGTATTGAAGGGCATCATTATCTTGTAGTTTTATGTGCAATGAGGTTTAAAAAAATAATTAATGATATGCAAGAGCAGTCTGGCATCTCCTGAAGATACTGTTTAAATAATGTCAGTAGAGGAGGAACCATAAGCAGCTGAAGAGGTTGTTCCAGCACAGACAATGAAATGCAATTCATGAAGGATGGAGTTCAGTTGTTGAAGAGGAACCATTGGAGCAAGTAAATGATGACGTGGCATCAGAGCTGAAGCAGCTGCAGATGGGATAATCCAAGAGGACAATATATATGCTGAGGCAGGAGCAATTGTCAATAGGGACAGCTTGTCTGGTTATTTGGATGCCAATTCTATCGCATGTGTTTGCTTATGTGCTGTGTCAATGGAGACAGTCACTTGACAGTCAGGCAGCTTGTTTGGGAAGTTCAGTGTTACCTGTCTTAATCATTTGTTAGGAGAAAGACATAAGATGCTGCAGGCAATGTGAACTGAAGGAAAAAACCCCCAAACAACCAAGAAATAATGTCAAACTAATAATATTTTCAGATTTCTTTTGAAATTTGGGTTACCAAATAGCAGCCTTGTTAAAATAAATCAACTGCTATCTACGACCCCACCCTCTCTCCTCACAAAGGTATTTTCATAAATACCCACACTTTTCAGATTCCCTTTGAAGGAAAAAAATTGCCAAATAACATCCGTAAAAAAGCTGATAAATGGCAGACCTCCTTCTGAAAAAAAAAGCCAAATATGATGGCGAAAGGAAGAACAAAGGGAACCCTATTGGTGCTTAACAGGGAGTGGATTACTTTTCTAAATAAAAAGGCAGGCTAAAAATCTAAATGGAAAAGAATCCAGCTTAGCACTGACATCACTTTTACCTCCCTCTATGGTCTTTCTCTCTCATACCTCACCCCCTGATTTAGTTTCATAGTAGCTCATTTGCATATGGGTTCTTTTGATCCTTTTTATTTCTTTATCTTTCTTTGGATCCTTATCTCTTTTGTCTGCCTAATCTAGGTTACCTCACATAAGTTTAATGAATTGCCTCTGTGCCGTTCAAAAGTAATTTCATTGCCATATGCTTGTGAAGTGCAAAAGTTTGTCTTAATCCTGCTCCATTGTGAATGGTTTTGTTGACCCTGTTTTCTTGCAGAGCAGGAGCCAAAGATTTGCTTTCCAGAACAATCTTAAGAGCAAGGACCCATATATGATGAGCATCTGTATTTCTTGCTCTACATGTGTTGCAGTATTGGCACTCTGTAGGAGCAGTGGAGCAGGGAAATTATTCACCTCATCGAAGAAATCTTATCTTTGTGGACTTGAAGGCTAGAATTGCTGACAAAAAATATTAATAAGTTCCAAAAATTAAACCTCTACAATTAAAACATACATAGCAGGAAGACGGCGGAGATGATGCTATTCCTCATTTTTACAGATGTACAAAATTGGTAAGAAATCCAATCAAGGCATGAATAGCAAAAGGTGGGGAACAATCAACAGGGAGACAACAGGAGACTTTCTTATTGCAAAGAAAGCAATAAAGAGGAAAAAAAAAAAAGAGAAAAAGCCAATTGGCTATAAGCTTCCTTCTGACCACTCAGAAAGACTAACTATACTGCAAATCTGGAAATTTCTTTCTTGGAACCACCAAGGGTACTGATTAGGATGAAGGAAAATGTTTTATAATGTTGATTTGGGGACTTAGATTAAAAAAAAAAAAATCTTCCAGTTGCTCAAAAAACATATCAGAGGACTTCATTTAACTTTTCCTGAAAAGATAAGGCAGGCATTATTAATTGAGATGGAGTATGAAATATACAATAATAGATCAAGACAAACTTTTTAAAAGAACTTCTCCACAGATGCCAATTAGGAGTCATTATGGAAGCTGAACGACAACCCTTACTACAGCATTCAGAAACAGGAACAAGATTATGTAAACTGTGGCACCTTTAGCTTGGCAATACTGCAGTAATTCAGTGTTACATATTTTGGTTTTCTAGTACAAGCTGTTTCTCTGTAACTAGTCAAAGAGCAAACAAATAACTGCACATTGTATGTCAACAAATAACTGCACACTGTATGTCACTCATTTAATTTGTTATGATTGTAGAATACCTTATCAGGAAAGTGAATACATAAACAATGAAAACATTAGCTATCATTGAGGGATTTAAAATACATAGCTTGTAAAAATGCTCCATCTGATTGTTTAGAGGCAAATGTGAACAAGTAAGGTAAAGACACTGCAGAGACTGTGAAAAAAAGTAAACTAGTGAGAGGGAAAGGAGCAAAAAGGGAAAGATTGACAAGACATATAAATGGCTAATAAAAAAAAAAAAAAAAGACCTCTATGATATCATTTGTACAGGTGTTTAGAGTTATACCAAGGCATTCTTCTTTGGTAGAATGAAGAACTGGGATTGGTAGGATCACGTACTGGCAGTAAGCAGCAGTAATTCAAAGAATAAAGTAAATTTGTCATTCTGTAGGCACAACGTTAAATGTTACTCTATGCACTCTGTTTTACACAACCTCTAAAAACCACGCAAGGAGGAACTATGATAGCTGAGAGGAAAAAAAAACCAAACTAAAACAAAGAAAAACACAAAAAACCCACCCCCAAACCAACAAAACCAAATAAAAAACCAAAACAAAACAAACAAAATTCCAGTTGGCATACTAGACTAGGAATGTAACAGCTCTTTCAGGGAAAGGACCATTTAATATTGTAGTCAAACAAATCACTCCCCTGCATAATTAAGGCAGTGTTCATGATTACTTTACACAACTATGAGCAAGAATTAAAAATAAACAAATGAAGTTTCTGATTTAAAATTATATTTTGTCCCCAGCTGGGAAGAATTTAGGAAGGAGAACAATAGACAAGTTGCACAACACTTAAAATGTCCAAAACATATAGACAGTTCAAAAGAGGGTTAGGCTATTACAAGAGAATATTTTTTTCCCTACAGGACAATAGATACGAAGAGCACTTCACAGAATGATGAAGTCCTCACTATACAGTACTCAAGGTTCAGATCCTGCAGTCCTTTTTCATAAGAATAATGCCATTGGATTCAATCATTAATGATCATTCATGCAAAACCCTAGGGTTGGTGGTCGCCCTTTCACTTGGCTTTGGAAGAAGGTTTTCCCACAGCTCAGCCTCAGAATTGCACATCGAATTGAGAATTACACCATTTGCACAAGAAAAGGTACAAAGTTCAACCTCCAAATGATCCTTTAGCACTTTCAATGGGTCCAAAAAAGAATACAACACAAGAGTAAGCTATCTGTACCACTTAGAGATACCTCTTACAAGGCGAAGTACTTGTTTTAAGTCTACAGATAGTTGACTTGCATAAATAGAGCAAAATATATGACATCTAAGTAGCATATTCAACAAAAAAAAATAATTAAGATCCCATTTCACAGCAGTAACAACTGCAACCTTTGACGTTACTGCTTTGCTAATATCTTAGCTCCAGGAAAGTAACTAGTTAATCAAGGGGGAGTCATCCCCTCTTAATTTACAGGTGAAATTTATTTAATGATAAAATATTTCAGGGTCCGGTTCATCTGCTGCATTAACAAACACTTTTTGTTTCTTTTAACCTACGGTTTAAGTACTAAACTGGAATCTGCTGCTTAGTCCAATAAAACTCCAATTTGCTCAGATTATGTAATTTATTCAGTTGCGTTTCCTACTCCAGCTAGAACATCTCTGTCAATTAGGATATATCTACCGATCTTCTAACTTCTGGGAATTATAGCAAATGGACTTTTCGGGAAAAAATGAAATACAATCATTTCTTGGACCAATACCCATTTCTCAAGCAAGGTCCCAAGCACAAGGTAACAGCATCATCTTAATTCTTATTCATTCACCCACTCGTACTCTTGCTCTAAGTCACTGGTTCACTGAAAGGTTAAGTAGTCCATGAAAAGTGAAATAGCTACAGCAGGAAGAAACAAGAGCATCCCTGACCCAGGTCAGCTTATTGTTACTTTGGGAGATGTAAATTGAACTCTCTTCAGGCAGGGAAAGGAATCGAGCCCTGTTTCCCAAATCCTGTGTTGGCCCTTCAAAGCACAGGTAAAACAAGCAGCACAGGTCAAGTCCAGATTTTGGGAAGTGGGAAAGGAGAAGGAGGGATGCTTTGCTAACTTCCCAACAGATCCCATCTGTGCAGTATGGCATGCTTACACAACCTTTCCTCTTGGATCATGGCTACTGAGCCTTTTCTCTGAAATAAAAAGACATGACCTCTTGCTTCATTTTTGAATGAGCTACCTTAAAGCCTGTTTTTTGGTTCAAAGTTTAGCCAGAAGAGTATTTCCTCTCTCACCACTGCATAAGAGGTCTGTGATAATCTTGAAAATCATAAGCTGGTTTCTTAAAAAAAAAAAAACCACACACATTTTAGGGGATTTTTTAGGCATTTTAGGGGGCTGTTAATCCCTGGGGTCTAAATTTTGCTAGAGGATAAGCAGCTTTAAAGTCAGGGTCTGTGTCTAAATTATATTTTAGGTTCGAGTTTAACTTTAGATCACCTGACATCTACAACTGATAGGCTGCACAGAGGTCAGCAGGTAGAGGCTTTGGCTGAGTTTGGGACCGCAGCAGGAGATGAAGCCGAGCTCTTGTCAGCTCCCAGTGCACATGTCAAAGAGCATGTCTTCTTGTAGTGTGGACACTTTGAGCACATGCACTGTCAGCCCAAGTCTGCTGCTGTATATCAGTCCGTGCTTTATAGCGACATGTGGTTGATGCCAGCAGACAAGTTGTTACAGGCTTTTTCTTCAAGTGATCTGAAGTGCCAGCATGCTCAATAGGAAAAGCAGGAGGCTTGAATTCAAGCTGTTCTGAAAATCCTCTGGGTTTACTGCATTCAAGCACTGGCTACTAAGAAGGCTATGCAATGCTGTTGCATGATCACAGAGCACATATGCTTTAGCAAATGCTCAGGCGGTTAGATGCCAGGGTATCTAAATTCCCTTGTGGTCTTGTGCCCTACAGAGAAACTCTCAGTGAACAAGCAAGATGAGTAAAAGCCCACTTGATGAAAGAAGTAATTCATGTTCATGTGAGACATGGTTAACTATTTCTTAGTAATGGAAAATTGAGAGGCCATAATTCTTACTATTAGCCTAACCTGCTGACCAGTTTGGTCATGATGCTATGGGAAATGTTACTGTATCAACTTTGCCCCTAAGTATCATGTTCCAGAAGTTGGAAGATACAGCAATTTCTAAATTTTTTTCCATGACATGATGCAAGTTTTCTTCCTTGATGGTGCAAATTAGACATGTAGAGAAGGAAATCACATAATTTTAAGCAAAAAGAGAAGCATTTCTGAAGACCCTTCCCGTGGCTTAGCATATAGAATTGAACAAAGTATGGCATTTGTATTTCAAATGTCCTGAAACACCTTAGGAAATAGCTGTTTGCTAGCTTAAAACATAGCTATGATGACCCAAAAGCTGCTGTGCTTACCCAGTCAGAACTAGATGATCCAGCCTCAGCAGACTACCTAGAAAAACTTCGTTGTAACTTTGATATTGGGATAGAGATCAATTACCCTATTTAATAAAGAACACACAAAATTCTTTGGCATTATATCACAATGATAAAATATTTTATTTTTCTCCCATCTTTTGTTACTGCCTTTGAAATAATTTCTTTCTTTGGTTTAGTAGGTCTCTTCCTTTTGAATTATTACACTATTTTCTTAAAGTATCCCAGACATTTGTGACTGGGCCTGTAGAACAGAACAGTAAGTCCTTGACTGGAATTTAAAATCATACCGGTATTTAGTTGGAGTTCTCTTTAATGTTCTACTTGAGCTTTCAATTTAATCTCATTCTAGCTCCTAAATTTAATTTTAAATTACAATGATCTTTCATAATGATAAGCTGGGGGAATCCATCCTTCTCTACATGTAGTAGCTTTTATCATCAGTTAGAGCTAAGCAGTAAAAAGTTTTCCTTAGATGAAGCTGAACACAGTTTTGAAGCATAAAACCTGAACGAAAAATAACAATAATGGCAATAAATTTGATGATAACATATAGTCCTAAATGGCCAAAAAAAAAAAAAAGCCAACACATTTCAACTAACAGAAAAGGAAAGATAGAAAGATAGTAAACTAACTCCAAGTACAAAACCTCTATTTACTTTGAGAAACTCTTTTTAAACAAAGAATATATTTGCCTAATTCAAAACATATGCAAATTTACAGTTATTCACCAAACGGTAGAATCTTTTCTTTTTAGAAACATCTCTTGTTTATGTCATTATATCAGGAATAGTTTGCAAAAATTTGTATGACGGATCATCACAGCTGCTCAGTTCAAAATAGAAATCTAACACATGTCCACCTGAAACATTTCTTCCCCCGTCCTTCTTCTGCCATAATTCACAGAGCATGTTACTTGTACATAGCAAACATTAAAAACTTATATAGAAAGAATATAATTTTTATCTCCCAAATACCATTATTTAGCACCCCTTTTATTTTGTTTCATTCCATTTCATAACACAGCTTTTGAATTCCATTTTACATTTTTACTGTGTTTGGTTTTCCCTTTGCATTAGAGCAATCTGAAGTTCAACTTCAAGGGAACAGATCATGACAAATGTCTATTTTTACATGACTGTAACATTGAAGGACAACAATATTTCACAGCAAACATAAAACTATGCACAATTTCCTTTCCTTTTTTTCCTCTTAAAATGATAATATTTCTTAGGTTATTTATTTTTAAAGGAAGAGCTTTGATGCGATTATTATTTTGTTAGATGCTGATAGGGAGCAACAAATTTGAACCACCCAAACAAATTTAAACTGATAGTGCTGCACTAAAGAGAACTCAGAAAAAAACCCCATGTAGTCCACAAAAAAAATCTGCCTAAGATAGACGAGATTTCAGAGCCCAACATTAATCAGCCAGAAGGAAGCATCTCTGCGTATGGACTTTACTCTGGTGTGCTGAACTCACTGGGAGTGCCTAGGTGAGAAATTTACTTGCTTGCAGAAGTACTTGTTGTTTCAAGTTGTATAAACACAGTATCCCCTGCAATCCTACCTCTCAGTCTAATATCTAGTAAACTCTTACCTTATGAGGTTGCACCTTTTGTTTTCATTCACTATCTTCAAGCTGATAACACAATGACACTGCTGGAGGGAAGTGTCACGGATGCCAGGTGGCAGACCAGGAGTTACATAGTAGTTTGGATACAAGAAGGTCACTAGAATTAATTGATATATGAAATTGGATTTGTGCATTTGAGGTTTACCTTTGCAGTACATGAGCTCCCAGATTAAT
This sequence comes from Harpia harpyja, assembly GCF_026419915.1. NCBI lineage: Eukaryota > Metazoa > Chordata > Aves > Accipitriformes > Accipitridae > Harpia > Harpia harpyja. The sequence continues at coordinate 33,978,901 of NC_068947.1, forward strand.
CATCATCTTTAATGATTACTGCTGAAGGAATACTTAAAATTTTTACAAATATTTGTTATTTACTTCATTTGGAAATATTCACTCTAGTAACCCTGCTTTCTGGGATGCTTAGAGGGGAAAATGACATTTGGGTTGCAAAAATAACCAAAGCGACTTCAATTAAAACTTTGGTGAGTGATTGTAGAACACTTTTATTAGCATTTTTTCAACTAGAAAGGGAATTCTAATTTCCATGCAAAAGTCTTTTAGATGAAATAACAAATGAAAGTCAATACTAAAAAAGATGATGCATACTTTTTTAATTAAAAGAGCATTGTGTAATCAAAGCTGAACTCCTTCTTTTGGTCAAAGGAAGGTTTCAATATGTTTAATATCAGCATAATTCTACATTTGTGTGATTACTATTTCAAAATTATTATCATCTATGTGAGAAAAATAGCTGGCTATTATTATCAATAACAGCTTTGTATATAAATGTTGTTTTAGAAAATGAAAGTGTCAAATCAAATTTATCACACTTTCACTTATACATATCTATTAAAAAAAAAAAAAAGAAATTAAGATTTCCCCTTATAAAGGATTACTGTACTACAAAATATTTGTCAGAAAACTAGGCTATCTGCAACTACAGTTTCATTTACCACACAACAGGACCACACAATTTCATGAACCCATCAATTCCCAATTTTGTTTTCAACAAAACAAACACCTTTCTGGATATCTTACATTGATCAAAAAGAATTTACACAGCAAACAGAAAGGCTTTTTTTTTTTTTTTTTTCTTTTTTTAACTGACCAACAGGTTGAATTTTACCTTTCATTTACTCCTGGATGACATATGCTAAATACCCAGCAGTGAATACTCACAACTAAATGTTGAGCAATATGCAGTGCAAAAACCAATATGTACAAAATGTTGAAATGTTGACAGAGCTGTAAGTAAAACAAAACCACTTTCAAAATATCAAATAAAAGTTTATTAGTGATATCTTAGATGTTATGTTGTATAAAGGTACATTGCATATGTGTTTTTGACTTAGAGCACATCATGTTTACCAATACAATATTTATTTAAAAGAACATCATTTAGCCCTTAGAGATCTCTATTTTATTCCAGAAAAATCCACCTTTCTAAAAATATACTTTTCTTTCTTATGTCTCTGTGTGTAATGTCTGCTTACCCCTTTTCTGTTACACAACTATGGAAAAGCAAAGCTGAATTTTCTTTATGAGGGTGAAGGGACTGAAAGAAGAAAACAAAGTGTATCACAAAAGCTTGAATGCAAGTAGTTCACTAGAAACAACTGGTAAATAGATCTTTATATTTGGCTTAGGAGTCACAGGATACGTTTATTCTCTGGTTGTTGCAGGGAAGAGATCTACACAAAAAGCTATTGCAAAAAGCTGAAATGAGATGGTTAACGACACTAGAAATAAGAGCATTATTCAATATCTAGACTGAAGTGCAGCTGCACAGCTAGTATCATATTATAACTGCTTTAGGACCCTTGTACATTTAGTGTCTATACTTTAGCTTGCTAAGCCAGGTCACTGTCTAGAGGCTGTCAATTCAATTATAAATCTATGTTAAACTTTCATCTATGGATTTTGACCAAAGTGCTTCCTAATGTCTCTTCAGCCCTTCCTGCAGGATGGTGGGGATTTACTTACAGGCTTTGAGCACAGAAGTCCACTAGCTATAATCCCAGATTCCCTTTTTTTTTTACCCAAACCTTCAGTACCTTCTCTTACATCTTGTACCCTTTACTGTTTATTAATAGAGACAAGACTGGAAAAGCAAACATTGCATCAAAAGCCCAGTTCTGAGAAAGGTCCTGCTTTGTAAACAAGAACCTCCCTCCCCAGTGACGTGAATGTTAATGCATGATGAGGAAGTCCTAAGCTTGTGGCTCAGGGTTAACTTAAGGCTGGCCTCAGTTTGACCCTAATATCAGTATAGAATTCCTCTATGAATATGATGTAGGAAAACTAAGAAGAGCAGCTGCTCAGGAAATACTTGAATGGTCTGATTCCATTCTTCTCACCAATACTGACATCAATTTCTTGATCCATAAAGCTAGTCAAATTATTTCCAAATACACATCACCAACTGAACACCCTATTAAGAATATAAATATAATAAAGAATTATTTATATTTTTCCCTGAACAATCCTTGACAAGTCACCTTTCTTTCTCACCTGCTAAAAAGCTTCTGGCAGCTCAGTGTCTTAAAGACTACTGTTTTCCCAAGTTATTTCTCTTGTACTTGTAAGGGTTGTCAGAGGAAGATTTTGAGCCTTGCTATCCCATTAAACATAATTAGTCAATTCCAAGCAGCAGCAGCTATAGGTTATCCATTTTTCAACCCCCTGCATGCCTGGCATTGTATGAGATTCACCCATAACATTCAGAATGACATTTTCTATGTCATTATATTTTGCTCACACTTATACTACCTTAGAAGCATTATGGAATACAAGTCTATGAAAATGTGATTAAAAAAGCAATGGTTTGGAAAGGTTTGAGGAAAAAAAAAAAAGCTACCCGAAAACCCAAAGCTTCCTCCTCAAAGAGTTTGAAGCCTATGTTCAAGTTTGCATTCTGCTACAGCAGATATTTATTTTATCCTATTGCAATTTCATGTGAAATGCACAAGTAGTCCTTAGAACCAGAACCCTAAGAGCTACCTCCTACCTCAGGTGATTATGAAACTAGACTGTTGTCCCCCATGAACTGTTTCATGGGCAAACTAATGCTGAAGTACATGGTAGGAAGTGGGATGACACGAAGGCTAGTATTGGAGGACATCTTCCTTCCAGGGTAGGCATTAATTTGATTTGGAAACTCTCCCGACATGAGGGAGCTTAAGTTTGAATTCCCTCAAGAAGAGGAAAAGCTTGTCCTCTGACATCCAGCTCTGATTTCTAGGCAGGTATATAAACAGAGTAAAGGAAAACAGCAAGTCTGCTAATTCTGACCCCATGTTAGGTGCATAGACTGATTTTTCAGAGGCTATTTGACAGCATCTTTTGAGATTTAGGCATATTCATGAATTTTGAGCAATATGCAAGTCTGTCATGGAGCTGTTTTAACCGTATCAGGTCGCTTAGAAAAGCAGCTCAGGAACTTGGAGTTTTCACAGTGTGACAGCTAAGAAAGAACTTGCAGGATTACATATGGATATACACATACAGTACATATATATATATATATATAAAAAATAAAAAACCCCAAGGCTTTATTTAGTATGAGCTTCAGTCCTTCTATGTCCAGTTACAGGTCTGTGAAAAAGATACAGCAGCTCGTTTATTCAAGTTGCAAGTACACATACATTGAGGTATGGTATACTACCTGTAACTATTCTTCCAGGAGCTGATTGCAAGCAACATGGGTTAGTTTCAAATTCTAGGTGTCACTAACAAAGACTGAAAAAAAAAATTATAGATGCTCAATGAATTAAAATTCCTCCTTAAATAGTGAATCCAAATGGCTTACAAAACAACACAGCATCAAAGGGAGAAAAAGAAGGGAAAAAGGAGAATGAGGAGCAAAATATACAGTGGTCCTTATACTTCAGAAAAGATTTTCTTTTTTGAGCTGTGCATGATGAAGTCCTAGTTGGCAACTGCTCAATCGGCCAGCTGCTTCCCACTTCCTTGAGCCCTAGTGATGAAGGCGGCTTCGTCCCCGCTTCTATTGCCACATCCACTGAGTGAGGTGCCCACCACCTACCTTTTCATAGCTCTTCTGCCTAGCTGTTCCCAATTCATCCACTGTCTAGCTAACCGTAATACTTTGGTAACAGCTTCTCTTCCTCAGTTATTTCTGATTTTATAAGAAACACATGTGACATTAAAAAAAAGTTTTTACCTCTCAAAAAAAATTTCTTTAACCAGACTCTTTTATTTCAGCCTGTGACGTGTGTACTCCCAACATGCAATTCGTTGGTGACTAGCAAACCCAGAAATTATTAGTAAACCTAGAAAAGTTAGCTGACACGAAGTAATGTAATTATGATATGCCTCCTGTATTTTGTGGCAGAGAAATTTTTATGATTGTAAAAAGAAACACCCCAAAGCATGATAAAAATATGCAAGCATACGTATTTCAAGATTGCTTGCTGGTCTCCTCTGTCCATCATCCCTTCTTTTCCATCAAATATCAGCAGAATTCATCTCCCTTTTAGGGATTCTACCACTCCCTAGGAGATGTTACTTAACTCCAAAGTATCAGTCACTGGACTCATATCTGATAAATAAAGACCCCATGGGCTTCACAGAGCTCTCCAAAAAGAAACAGGCCCTTCCATATAGAAAAGATATAGGATTAGTACTCCGTGAACTATTTTAAAGATGTTGTTGGCAACTGATGAAGTCTTCCTAATTTCATGTTAGAAATTTTACCAAGATTAAACCTGAAACAAATTTTTATGTTAGTAGACAACTGTTCTTGATCAAATTATAAAGAAATAGGAATTCCAATGACAAGATTACATGCTTTTTGCCCTCCACCAGTTTTTTCTTTTGTTGTGTTTCAACAGATAAGTAGCTCTGCATTTTTCAGCCTGATCTGAAAAATCCAGAATGAGATATTTTCCACAACTGAATGAAAAGCAAATGAGAATCCAGATTGAATGTTTTGCCCAAATCAGTGAAAACCACACCAACCATTTCACCTTCCAGGTTCACTTAGTTTGTGTCTTTAGCAATCCTTAAAATAATGGATATTGGGTAGCACATTGGATGTGATCCATATAATGGAAGAACAGGGATAGAAAATAGCTCTCTATTTAACAATGCATTAAATTGCTTGCAGTCAAGTTCCTTGATCTTTTAGGCACAGGACCACAATTTTAAAAAATTAAATTAGTTAATACATTGGTAGTTTAAATTACGCCCTTCCATAAAGCAGTTGAGACCTCATGGAAGGCAGGTGGGTATTCTTTGTACTCATGGTTTTGAAGCTAAACATCTTAATTTCTGGAACAAAGAGGGTAAAAGCTTATATCTAAGCACTGAGATCAACACTTTGAGAAAGGCTGAGAACTGACTCATGTGGGCCAAGCCTGCTGCAGGAAGATGTGGCAGGGAGCATATCAGTAGTACTGACATGTTTTATTTGGAGTGGCAATGAAAGAACAACATTATTATTTTAGCTCTTAGGCAGTAGAAATCAAGTACTGTGCTGAGATGAAACTATCAGAACTTGCATCACCTCTTGGTAGCTGATCTGAGTTCTACTCTCATCAAAAACAATAGGTGGGGGAGATGGTAGTGTCAGGGTGCATGAGCTGCCGCATCCAAGTGCTACGACTTCCCCACTGCAGGTAGCAGGAGAACCTGGACAGAAGGGTGGCATTTTAATATCAAACACAACAGCTGTGGCTTTCCAGGTCACCAGGACACACTATAGTCCCTGCTGACTACCAGGGGACGTGAGGGCTGCTTTTCCTTCCCTACTTACATTTTCTCTGCTGCATCAACTGACAAGATGGAAGAGGTGGGCTGTCAGTTTTTTCAGACCTCTTTGCATAGCCCTCCCTCACGTGTTGTACATGACAGCAATAGAAACACTGCTTGCTCTGTGAGAGATGTGGCATGTCTGGTCTTTACATTGCATGCAACAAGAAACACATAGTCCAACAAAAATAACAGATGTAAGATCTTTGTCTTCTTACTTGCTGTCCTAAAAAAAGCTCGGTTTTCATTTGCTAAGCTGACTCCAAATTAAAGCTATTTTCTTAAAGTTTCTCACCCCTCAAGTGAAATTTCCTTTCTGCTTCACAGAGAACACAGAATGAGAAGGGATCTCCTGCATCATTGTACCAAGCTTCTAAAAACCCCAAAGCCAGAATATAGAGTACCTTAATATAGAAAGAGAAGATAGACCTAAAGGAAGGATGCAAATACACAGAAATATACAGTAACTAAAAAGTATTGGAGGAAGATCTGACATAGTATTCAGCCACACAACACTTGAATATTTAGGCAGAGAGATTCTAGGATACCAAAGAAGCCATCTCTGTTGTAGCAGATAGGAATAAAGGTTACACCAGCAAAATAAAGGAATACAGGACCCAGAAGGACATTGGAAAGATGAATATTGCACAAAAGAAAAGGGTGACTGTTAGTTTTCCTGTATAGCAATTTTAAATTATTATTAGTATTATCAAGGCCTTTCTGTATTAATTCAGGCTATTATATATAATAATGTATCACTGTAACTGGACTAATGATTTGGACTATTAAACTGTTAAAATATTAATTGGACAAAAAATAAATTATTGGCTTCACATATATGGTGTGTTCTTTTTTCCCTAACAGTATTTTGAATGCAACACATTAACTGGCAACATATAGCAACATCTGTCTCAGTGCAAGGAAACTCCCTCATATACTTTTCTGCTTTCTTGGATGACATTTGAAACAAACTCCTTTCTGCTGTGATTCAACAGTCACCAGTACTCAAGGTAGTTAGTATAATGTTACCTTAACTGCTGCTACTATTGCAACTGCATGCCACTGGTCAGGATGACAAAGGAAATGGATACATTTTTTGCTGATTCTAAGTCTTTACTTTATATGTCAAGGTTTATTTTGGGGGAGGAGGAGTGTTTGTTTTTATTTTTAGAAATTTTAAAAAGAAGAGAGGTACAAAGAGGGAAAATAGTTACCTGAATTTCGCTGAAACAAACTTGGATTTCTCAGTCAAAGTTGGTGTTTCATTCACCTTCTATCTGAAACCAATGCATTCACTCAGCTTGCTGCTCATCAGTACCATTATACAGCATGTACAAGAACCACAGCATAGGATTTGATTGTTTTCTTTTACTTGTGGACTGACTGCATACCAAAACTATACATACACAAAACCCCTTACAACAGAATTGCTTTAAATTTTAATAAGACACAGTGAATAGACTGAATAAATTATTGAACACATATAGCCACCCAGGAGGCAGTGCACATTGTTAGGAAGGCAAGAGAGGAAGGTAGAGAAAAGAGAGAAGTGTTTACTATTAATAAAAGTATGGTAGCAATGCCAGCTATGACAGGCAGAGCCATGGCCACATTTTCATCTCTGACCTAAGAAATAGAATGATATAACAAAGACAAACTATTAAGTGCACTCTAGAAGCTCTTCCGTCTGCAGAAAAAACAACTTTCCCAGTGGAAAAACTGAAGGAGACATTGACTGTATATTGTCTATATATAGACACACATACAATTTTATGTTTCACTATACAGGAAATATTTGTTCTCATTTTCCAAAGTGCTAAGTTACATGGCACTTTTAGAATTAATACAAAAATGTCTTTCTGCCTATGCAGTACAGGGCCAACGATGTGAAGAACACCACCAAAGAATTAGTCACTGACCTTGTAATGTCTTTATTTGGACAGGGTAGTTAGCAATATTGCTTCTAGCAAACAGTTTATCAAGCTTTACTTGCAAATGGAAGAAGGGGTGATGACATGCTTTTATTTAAATGCCTATAAAAAGTACTCATTAGAAACAGTTTACTTAAATTCCTTACAACAGAGGCTGTGGAGCACTACAGGAGGTATTACAGAAAAAGCACTGCATCCGTACTTGGCAATTCAGAGTACTGACAAAGTGGCAACAGCAGGAATACCTCATTTATGTCATTTTCCTTAACCAAATTGTCTCCCTCAACACTACTCTCTGTCAAGTACTTAACAGCTCTTTAAAGAAAGGGTTGATAAAAGAAAATTACAAGTAAGTTTGTTCTTCAAGGCAATGTTCCAAAATAGCGTACACAAAAAAAGATACAAATATGCAAGACCCCTTCAAGACCCTGTTTTTTTATGATCTTTAACTGAAGAGCACTGGGAGGTTAGAACTTCACATTTCATGAAAAACTAATTGAAATGAAAATAAAAATATGAAGATTTCAAGGAAGTTCAGGATCCTAAGGGGAATGGATACTCCAAGTCTTTGATTAGTGCATTGTCAAAAATCACTGTGCTGTAACTCTATTCCCTTAAGACTCGTCATTTTTCTTTAATACGAGCAAGATACCTACCAGTTCCAATATATCCAGGTAGCTACTCTTGTATGTAGTGTAGTACTGGCACTTCAGTTGGGAAGCTGGGAGCACCTGGAATACCTGGAGTAGTTCCCTAGAAAAAATTAAATTCAAGGTTCCTAATGCTGTAGGAGACCAATAGATGGCTTAGTCTGACTCAGTGAAACATTAATTTACTCTCTACAGGCACCCCCAAAACAAGCTAGTGAAAACACTTCAAGGTAAGTAAATACTGGAGAATGTGTGCTGGAAGAAAATTTTGAGCTCACAGCATTCAAGGGTTTCACTTGAGAAGCAACATTCTGTTTTGAAGAAAAGTTGATCACAAGTGGAAATTTTGTTTGCAATGAAAACTAGTATTCAGATTTTTTTTTTTTTTTTAAATAGATACATTTAACACTCTTGGGAAACTACCTGTATTCTTAGTAAGCCACCTGGAAGCCAAGAACTTGCCAGTAAAATTCCTTATAAAATGATTTTGCAAAATGTTTAAAATCGAGACAGTTTTCTGCTGTTCATAGATAACTCGTTAAGAGTAAAAGAAAACAAACTGGTTAAATGAATTATTCATCCCAACTGTTTACACAGTTCTAGACTAACAGTGAAGCTGCTTTAGTATTTTTACGTTTATAAGCAGTTCAAAAAATAATCTGTGCTCTCATAAGACAGTAATTTTTAAACTATTCAATTTCTCATTGACAAAATGTCTATGACCATTGAAATATGTGTGTGCATAGACATAGCATTTGCAGGACATGCTAGAAACAAATTAACATGATTTAAAACAATGTCCAAATTTAGCTTCCAAACTTACTGTTTCTTTAATTAGATGCATTCTGTTTACGAGTAAGCTATTTTACTTGTCTTCATAGCACTTTCAAAGCCCTATGGTTACAGGTGTATGTTCCTACACATGCACTCCAAACATACATGCTAGTAGATGTGCAAAGTCAACAGCTGCACTAATACCCAAGTCCTCCCTCATCCTCACCAAAAACCTCTCTCCTAGTAACTGTATTAATCCTTTGACTCTAAAAAATGCTTATTTGCATTCCAGCATTACAGAAATTTCTATTAAAAAACCCAGCTCTTATTAGAAAATTAAGTATCTCACTCCTTGCTGACTGAATAAACTTTCTTATATCTAGCCTTTCAAATAACAGGGAAATGGATATTAATGTTGCAAACTTTACCATGACCAGAAAAGTTTGTTTTGGATCCAGGATTAAACAATAGAACAGATAGTGATCTTCTCCCCCCCCAAATACCAAAATAACAATCTAATTTTCAAACAGCTCAAAATATGGATGACTAGCTCTATTTGTTTAATGCTCAATTCAGTACCAATTTTGTTTGATCTTTTTTTAAAAATAATGAACTAAAGTTTTAAAAGAAAAAGGTGTTTGCAACCAAATATTCTCCCCTTAAAAAGTCAAACATATCAACATTTCTTATATTTCTTTCAAAAAAAAAAAAAGGTTTAAAATCCAGAGATTTGTTGAAACCAACTGTTCCACAGACAATTTCAGTTCAGATTAATTGAAGCTGTCATTTTCCTAGCACAATTCATCAGCACATTCATTGTCTTTACACAGTGAGGTCCATTCAAGGCCTGAGGCATTAGGGTTTTATGGAGAAACAACTGGGTAGAATTGGACATGATATTTCTCTTTCAGGCTGATTTTAAAACATGAACTGCATATGAAATTGTTCAGAGTTTTTTTTAAAGTTAAGTCCCAAAGAACAAGAGTTACCTACTGGCAGGTAAAAAGAGATGAAAGGCAGAGATTCACAATAAACTTAGTCATCACACAATTTAAAACTTACGTACAATATTTGCAAAACATTTTTTGCACCATTATATTTGTCTTTTAATATATAACCTCTCATACACTCCATGACAAACAAGGCTCAAGTCCACAGAATTTTAGAGAGGAAGTTAAAGGTCACATATTCATTTACTCAGGTATTTGCTCACTAATAGATTGACTGTAAGCAATGGAGGGGCTATTATTGACTTGCTTGTAAGTTATAGCTAAGGAAATGCAAAATTATAAGTGTTTCTCTTGAATAGAACTATGGTAAGAAGAGGATCATGCTACAAAAACCTTGTTGAGAGCATCACTAAGTGGGAGCAAGTATACCAGAGTCCTACTACAAATACCTTGGCAGCCTGCCATGTAAGCAGCCAGTTTTGATGGCTGCAAGGAATGAAGTTGAGAAACAAGTGAACAAAAGAGTCTGAATGGGAGCCAGACAAGGCATAAGGGGTACGTAGCAGAAAGCCACTTCACAGCTGGAAACAACAAAGGAAAAGTGCTTGTAGTGGTGGGAAGGGCAGAGTCCAGGCACAGAAATAAATATCTTCCTTTGGTAGTTTACTATGCCTCAAAAGGCAAGCAGATCCGATTTTAAGATGTGGCCAAGCTGACAACGCAACTGTGACATGTGAGTAGCGCACATACTCTTATCTTGCTGCAAATAAGAATTACCTGAGCGATGTCCAAGGGCTGTCCAAGGGCTATTCTGCCAGCTGAGGGTTTGGGAGCTGGGGGTTGGTTTTGCTTGGTTTTAGACATAAAACTGCTTCTGAAGTTTGCATGTTTTCCTTCCAGTTGGTGTACACTGTGCTAGTGTTTTGAGGTAGGAGAGTATGATACTGGATGCTGAAATGCAAAATCACATCGCCTCAGAACTCCTAGGAACATCTTCAAGAAGTCATTGTCATTGTTTTGAGTGATTTTTCTGTCTGTCTAGTGGAGAATACTTGAGCAGTATTTCTGTGGGTAAGTGTGTCTTCAATAGAGAATAAAGTTGCTTCAACTTACAAAAATACACTCAGAAGCTCTGACTATTAGGACTTAAACTGTTACCAATGCAAAAAAATTGGTTTATATGGCAATAGTGTCAGAATGTTTATGTCGCATCAAAGGCCAGGAAGTGAAAAAAAACCCCAAGAGATTCAGCATCAGCCCTAACTCCTCTAAGCTGCTTATCAGATATTTTCTACTACTATGTTTTACAATTCTGAATACAATAAACAACAAGCTTTGTAGAGAAAACAGAAGAGAAAATATTTATGATTTTGCAAAAATGACTGCTGAAACTCCTATCTCACTACTGCGGGTTCATGATTTTCCTTGTGTAGCAGTAACAATCTATTAACATAGTATTTCTTGTTTCACTTCCTTTTTCCCTGGGGGAAAAAAAAAAAAAAAAGAAAAAGAAATTGCCTATTATTAACAATATTAGCATTTAAGTAATGCCAATTAGACTTCAAGTTCTTGCACATAAAAAGGTGCAATTAGGCAAGGCCTCTTCCTCCTTCAGCAGCTACTGTTTGGAGACATTTTTTGAAGGCAGGGTGAATAGGGTAGCAGCACTTCTTGCACAGAAATAGTTGTATCTCTAGAGTGGGGCAGAAAGGACTAAAAAACCCTGACTTCTCAATTCTTTTTCCTCTATATAGGATACATCTGCCTTCAAAGAAGTCACACTAATGTAGAATTAGCATAAATGAGAGCAAAAAAGTAAATCTGAAAATTTGCGGATTATTACATCAGACAGGAAATTCCAGAGACCTCATAATAATGGGATCTACCACAAATTACCCAGTAATTTCTTTTGTTCCTGATAGTGAGGCAATTGGAGGGAGAGCTGTTCCTGTTTTAGTTAAACTCAACAAGGCTGCAAATCCCTACACAGATGCTGAAGTAGTCATGAGGGAACACTGATTTCATTCCTCCAATGGGCAAGCCAGTGTAAGCAAGCCATATACCAAAATAAACTACTAGGTCTGGGGAAGCATTGATGTGCATTGATTCCTCTTTTCCCATTAAAAAAGGAGGGGGGGGGGGCGGGGAGGACTGAGCTGTAATTGAAATTTGAGATGAAAATTTTGTCTGCATATTTGCTTAGGCAGACAACCCAAGGTACACCTGACCCCTTCTGATCTAGGCTGCTGTCATGCAAACATTTCCTGACTTGTTCTTTGGACAGAATAAAGCAAAGCACAAACACAAAAAACTTAAATGATCATCACATATTCAGAGCATGATTTAAGTGTAACAGGCATATTATATAAAAAAATTGCTACTTTTAGAAAGATGAATTTCATTCACTACATACTGACTTTCTCCATGAGCAGTCCTATAGATTTGGGGGTTTTATTTCACTGATACTGCCTCAGAATACCTGAAGTAATTATTGAGCTATGCATAATGTACAACACCTTCCTACAAATGCTTCTGTTTTTTGTTTCTTGCTTTTAATCTCATTATTCTTCACATCCACAGGTAAATAGCTACTATATGGAATTGTGAAATCTTCAATAAAGTGCTCTTTAAAAAATAAACAAAATGAAGTTACTTTTGTACTGACACTGCACCTTGCCACCATACTTATTGCTGATTCATCTCAGCACCTACCCCTAGACCCTCTGTTTTACCTTCATTTATGAGCTATAATAGTAGGGATACCATAGTAGGGTTCTGAGCAGGTTTTTGGACTCTTCAAATGTCCATTCCTTTAGATCATGAAAGGAATCATGCTGTACTTCTGAAAAATGTGTTTTGCTGCTTTGTGCTGTACTGAAGTGACATGAGTGACGTAAGCTCTTCCAGTTTACAAAACACCACAAAAAAATGTCTCTTGATGAAGAGCAAGGAAGGAGAGTGACAGCTAAAAGCTGGTATTCATATAAGGCAGGTGAGCCTGTATGTCAGTTAAAGCCTTTCATTTCTTTTGCCTTCGTTCTTGCTGGGATGACATAGTTGGATGGGACAGGCATTTGCTTGATTCTATTACAGTCCTGAGCCACCATTCTCATCAGCTCTGATAAATGGTATGGAAACCAAAGAAAGAAATGGTTACAGCATTACAGATTATTGGTTTAGGTTTAAGTTGTAAATTATGTACTTCCCTGCATGACCTTAAAAACTAATATAATACATTCCAGGCAAAAAGCTAAGGATAGGAGACGAATGGCTGAAACACACACTAGGTTCAAGCACTCTCCTTTCAACAGATTTGGGAACACATATTATGTACCATTCACACTTCTTTTGCAGCTCAAGTAAATGGTGCAAAATTAAGTAGGTAGAGACTTCCCTCAATACATGACAGTCCCTGTTTTATCCTGCAAAGTCTATCAGAGCTTGGAGCAGAAAGCATCTAGTTTGTCTTCTGAAAGGTACGACATACAACAGGTGGTAAGACAGGCCCGACAAGCAGTGTTAATTAACTGGAGGCTGAAACAATACAAAATACATGTCTAAATATACAAGAATTTCTCTGGATTGTGAACTCCAGCTCATATTTTGAGACCAAATGCTGACACTTCTTATTCCAAATTGTTAACCGCACCAGTGGAATGCAATTAGCCACAATTCTACAGTTCACATGAAGGGTTTTATGCACAATGGGCTACCATAATTTGATCCTGACGTTTCTAAAGGAAAGGAGGAATTAAACCCTTCCTTAAAAACTAGTTTACTTTTTAAAAGGGGATCTTTCTGAAGTTTTGTAAGGGCCATAGAACTTCTGTTTAAATATATTGTTTAAAACAGAATTACTGTTCTTAGCAAGGAAATTTACCTTCCCCACATCACAGATTCTGCAAAGTAGAATTCAGAAGGTCAGACTTTCATCCTGCAATAGATCTTTCCTTTCATAAGTTCATCAAAGAATGTTTTCTTTTTTTTCTCCCTGAAACCAGATTTAAGGTTTCTATACAGTATATTGTAGTGTTCCTATTCTTTAGACATTTTTAAAGAACTCGATAGGTTTTGGCCAAAGCTTCATTTGTCACAGGCAGCAGGCTCTATTACTTGCTGGATATAAGACATTTAATTAGTGTCTTAAAAGAATTATGAGCAACTGAACCCAAGCTGAATAGAACACTTCCATTTCTATATATAATAGGCTCTAAACTGGTGAAGAGTATGGATTAATCCCTCTCATCATATCAAGAATTGTATATTTTTTATTTGTGTTTTCCTACGGTCTTAATAACTTGAACATCATGCACACACTCACAAAATACTTAATAGATGTCTAATGGCTAATTCCTTTCCTAACCAAAATATTAAAGGTATGATGAATATACAGATTTGAACTTGTTCCCTTCTCTAATTTGCTCATCTGAAAGAGCTTGAATCATATTCAAACTGCAGTACTAAGAAATCTTTATTATTTATTTCAAAGGCATAGTTTACTTTGGAGTTGGCAACTTTTACAAGGACCATGTGAGATGACGTTCTCATGACTCTATGACAGTCATGATTGGATTCTCAGAAAAATTTCTAGAACAGTACCAGATTATTTCAGGGATTCAGAAATAAAGCAACTCAGGGTGCCTGAAGGGCTGCCCAAAGGCACAAGAAGTATTTTGCAAATTTCATCCATCCACAGCTACGGACATCCTCCATTAACCACTTACAACAAATGAACACCCCATCCATTTGTTCTGATGACCCGGCTGGTCTTTCAGACTCCAAGACTTGCAGCAAGCCCCTGCTACTTCTGTTTCCACTCTGCATTCCTCAAGCTATAAAAATGAATATTAAATTTGAGCCTTTTCAGCCCCTTTTCTTGGGCCAGCATTTTGGTTCTTGCTAAGTGCTTGGTCTTAGCAACTATCTTGATCACCATTAGTGTTTGCTAGAGCCTAGTAACGCTAGCCTCCTGTCTGTAATTTTGTGGTTTGCCACCACTCTACCAATCATCTCCTAGGTTTTAAAGGGTCAGTGACATCTTCAGCTTCTGATATCTTCTCATGGAAGCCAACCTTTGTTAAAAAACCACACACGCACAGAAAAGCATCACCTTAAAATGGACTACCCAGAACTATGAGACGTTATATTTAACGTGGTTTAGGTCATCTATCAAGGTCGTGATTTGAAAAGTTTATCTGAAAATATTCAAGGTCCAACAAAACACTTAGTGAGGATTACAGAACGGTGCTGCTGACAAAATAACAGATTAAACTTTAGGAATGAGAAAAGCCCAATCAGACTTTGCATATCTGTCATAGCTGGACTAATCCTGTGTTCTTTATTATTCAACTGTTCCACTTAAATACTCATCATTAACAACATTTTAATGTTTTGGTACTTGGCAGTTTCTATGTATTGCTTCCTGTCATACAGTTTAGCTAAATTCCTTTTTATAGAGCTATATAAATTTTAAGACATAACTTCTCACGAAAAATCTTGGAGGAGGGTATATTTATTTAAATATTTGCATCATAGCCTTGATAAATCTGTGATAATTAAAGTATTCTGAAGGAGTAAAAGCCAAAAGAGGAACTCCTACTTAATAAAAATGGAAAATGCAACCTGATATTTATCAAAACCTGAATGACTATAGAGTCAAACTGTTTCTCCTCACCATCTCTGAGGAATATAATAAGAGCATTGACATTAGACTTGCATAAGCCATACATCAAGAATGCAAGTTAGCAAATGGAGAAGATGTTTTACCTATAATTCTTTTGTAAACAGGGGCCCTCCAAAATGCCTGGACTTCATTTTATATGCCACTTTCTTTCTGCTAAGAAGGCTTAGATGATGTGGAGGTCACTTGCATTAATACTCCAAACATGGACAAACTTTAATCTCTGTTCCTTCATAATTTGTTCACTTGGAATAAGCTATACCGATTTAAGAAAATGAACAAAGAAAAGACAATGGTGCCCCATGCTGTTGGTTTGTATGTTGCTAATTTATTAAGCCTTTACAAAGAACCTAGAAAATGAGAAAAAAAAATTTCAAATGTATGGATCACTTTTTTCTTACTCTAACACACTGCCATAGGTATTAGCTATAAACAAAGCTCAGGCTCACGCTGCCTTTTTAAAATCAATGGCAGGTTTTGCAGCTGACACACGTACAAAAAAAAAAACAGACCAAAGAAAGAAGGAAAGAAGAACTTTCCCCATGGAGTTTCATTTGATTTGGGATATACTTCTTCTCTTTCAACTAATATAATCCAAACATGTTGATCTCTAAAAGCAGACTATAAAAGGCTGTCTATTATAGTCACAGGGTAACATCTATCACAGCACTTATGATCCTGCTCACTCTAGAAAAATGTATCAACATTTCCCACTGTTGTGTTTACGCTATATATTTTGCTTCACTAGTATTGTCAAGGACTTTAGAGTAAACAACATATCTGAAACGTAATTCTGTGCAAAATTCATTACATCCATGACATACATACTTGCTCTAACTATATACCCATATTTTTCTCCTTACATAAGAAAACAAAAACCTGATATATTTACTTCCAACAATACTCTCTTAAAAGCCGTAGGGTTTTGTTGTTGCTGTTCCCCAAGAAGTCCTAACTACGGGTTTCAACTGGATCTTCTTAGGAACAATAATTTAATGATACCTGTAGATTTTCTACAGGTTGTTTAGATTGTTTTACAGGTTGTGAAATCTGTAGATTTTCAGTTACAACTGAATCCTCTTCTAGTAAGGCACAAGTTGGTATATTGTAAGGTGCAATAAAACTTTCATGACACAGATGGTAGCAATAAACTTACTTTTGACTTTGGTATTATATACTTTTGAAGTTCTATGATATTCCACCTGAGCAGCTTAAGACACTTCTCAGAATAACAATTTGGCTTCGCAATGTTTCTGTTTTGAATTAAGGAAGCATTATCATCAACAACATGTTACAGGCAAAGAAACTGGCAGATTAGAAGGATTCAATCCCTAAAAATGGTTGGGCACCCATTCACATGCATGTGGCAGAAGCGTGCACAGAACCACTAGCAAGAAACGTTCAATCTGGAGTTTTACAAAGGCTTTTTTTGGAGGTGAGTATAGAAGTTATTGCATTCTGATTTCATGGCATTTAATTGCATCATTACATTTCATTTCACAGAGCTTTGGATCTGGTCACTAATGGCATGGCCATGACCAGGTAAGGACCTGCACTTCCTTAGCTATGGCACCCTGAATTAAAACCTTAATTTTTACATACCAACATAATGCTATGTTAATCATCACCAATTCAAAGGTGTTTAGCTGCAATAGAAGACATTTCCCTGAAGATATGAAACCACATAGATTTCTATTGTTAAGATTTCAGAAATTCTAGAAAAGTTTCCCTTGTTATTCAGTTTAAGGAATAATCAATATTTGACTTGGGCTGTTAATGAGTTTTATACATGCATTCATACTCACACAGACAGCAAGTACCCATTAGCTAGAGAAATACAATGAACCTAGCAAGTTTGAATCAAAAATCATTTATTGCCATCTTATAGAAGGAAGGTCAGAAAGAATTGCTATTTTAGGCAGCCTCCAGGTTTCTTGGAGACAAAGGCTTACTCTGTATATCTGCATAACCTTGTCCTTGTCGTCTGCATAACCTTCAGACCTGAGGAGGTTTAAGATTAAATGAATTAGAAAAGATTAAGTGAATCACATGTTTAGCATTCCTTAACCCTCACCATGCTACAAGACCAGTTGGGGTAGTATCACTCAGTTGACCAGAAGCATTTTCATGTAATATATCTTGGTACCTTTAAAAACATTCAAATTCAGCAATAAGGGCTTTCAGACAGATGAACATACATTCTTTCAGTTTTGGTACTCTGTTCCAACACATTGCTATAAAGCTACTAGGATAACAGAAAAAGAACTGGCCCATTGTATTTTAGCTATCCAATCTACCTTGACAAATATTCTGAGAAAGGAAGTCCTTTTGGTAAAAGCTATACAAGTGATAGAAAGACAGCAGTACTATTGGAGCGTGGGCAACATGGTGAACAGAAAGAAATTTCATAGGATATTGTTACTGTGATTTTGCTTCATTTGAAAGGTGAAATATTTGTAACAAACCCTGTTTCTTAGGAATATATACCTGGCTGCAAAAACTCGGCATAAAAACTTTAGCATTGCTAGTATTACTTTGGGACTTCTTTTTAAATCTGCTTTCTTCCTTTAAGAAAATAACTAGGCCCCTTTTCTAAGTATGCAAAATTAGAAGTTTATTGATTTTGGATGCTTTTCTCCCCCTTCTCACCCCCACTGGGCTGGATGAAAACTGGTTCCGTTTTAATTAGCTGGTAATCTACTGACCTAATTGATTTTCAAAATAATTTTTACAATGGCTCAGATGTTTTGAGTTGTCTCCAAATTGCAGTTTGTGTGAAAACCAACTCTACAGCTCGTAACTGCATTAAATGAACTTTCCACCTTTTTTTTTTCCCCTTTCTTGAATGAAACTATGGTAAATTCCTACATTATTTCTTGCTGAGTTTGTAACCTTATCCTTTTCTAACTTTTTAAAACCATTCAATTGCTGAGAAGATTGGATTGGACAGAGGGTAAAGAAAATACAAGACACATCAGTTCAGTCTCATGATGAGTTAATCAATGAACGATCTAGTCTTCCTCTCCTATGACACTATAAAAGTTAATATTTCCGTGCAGCAGCCTGAGGAATGAATTCTGCCTGCTGCACTCCACTACTCTATATCATCAAGGTATTTGCACAACACATAGGACCAACAGTTTCAAGAATAATACACTTTCACAATACATATATTACAACAGTCCCATTGCTGTGATGGTATGTACTGCGCTACTCCTGCTAAGCCCTTATCTACAGCCTAGGAGGTGCCTTCTACCAAAGCCCAACAACTTTCAAACAGAGAGGAAAGGAAGATATTATTGTGCTTTGTTCCTTAAACTGCTACAATGCAGAGAAAGATTAGGGTATTTGTTTCCTTCCCATAAAATTATATATATGTGTGTACATCTGTCACTGTTACAGAAAGTGATATATTGTTCCTAAAAATAGGTCATAAACTGAACATTGCATTTCAGCCTGCATAGCTTAGATTCAGCTAAGCTTTTTTTCCCCAACAATCAAGCCCATTGTTTCTCTCCCTCATAAAAGCTAGTCCACACTCCAAACTTTTTTGTAGAATATCTGCTGCACAAAATCAAATATAGATCAGATCTGAGTATGTTCAGCCTAAGTTGCAGAGACACTTTTCAAATAGCAATCCACATTTAAGAAGTTAAGAAAGCAAACTGACTTTGACAACTAGAAAAGAGTTTTTCTCTCTCTCCTTGTCAAGTTTTTTCTTCCTCTTTAAAGAACCCTAATTTCTTTTTAAACCACTACAGTTCTGTAACATTATGTCATTAATTTTCTTTGAAAGATCATTCTTGCATTTGTAATGCTTAATAATACTGTATTTTCAATACACTAAATTCTAGTAAAAAGGTGGTATCTGTTGTACAAAGAAATAATGTATGTACAAAAATCATTATTATAGCACAAATATTTTTACCATCTAATGAATACGTGTGCTTTACATTTTTCTGGTGTAGAGAAGAAATTATAGACAATCCATCCTTTTCAAGTGTCATTGTCTGAAAGTACAAAGTTCCATTGAGTAATATTCCTCACCTTTCCCTTCCTTTTTTTCATCACCTTGTGCTTTCACTTTTTAGTGTAACCTTATAAAATATGTAAAACATGAAATCACATAAATATTTAAAAACATTGAAGGTTGTAAATCATTCTACATGTAACTTATAATTTACCTGAAAAATTTATTAATGGTTGGGATTGGGTATTACTTGCTTTACCTGTTATAATCAGAATTGAGGGTATGACACTTCTCTTTTGGAATTTGTATAAATCAAATTACTAAATCAAAGAATCGTGTTCCTTACATAGTGTTTGTTTCTCCAATAGTCCTCCATGTAGTAAACACGTAACTCATGCTGAAGACAGTAAAAGTGTACCTGGTCCAAATTTAGTGAACAATCCATTTTCAAATGAAGTTTTTAAAAATAATTTCCTACTTTATATGTGTATATATTCCTTATTGATATAATTCTGGAATCTCTTATAATAATTTACAGGATCTACCTATGCAGCACCTCTACTAAACAGAAAAATATTATCCATTTTATAAATTTAAAACAGCATCAGTGATTTTATGCTGCAGATAGAAGTATTATGGATTCAAAAATATCTCCTGTCCTTATAACTAGGAGATGGCATAAAGGGAGAAGTAAATTAGGCTCCCTACCAACTTAATGCAGTGGTAGGCTGCTATGGAGACCATTTCAGCTGCCCAAGTAATATGTCTCATATTCTGAAGATTGTAAGGGAGAATAACAGACTTTTGTGTCAGACTTGTTAGTACTCCCGGTGCCAAGGAAACCTACTTTCAACTTATAGTAGTGGACAGACCCTAAAACATAGGCTGGCATGAACACACTCACCTGCAAGCACTACAGTTCTCAGAAGTTATTCCTATCACTGCCCACTTTGTTAGGACTGACATCTGCTTGTGGACCTATCTGACCTTCTGAATCATTGCTCTGTGTCTTGCACATAGGTAACTACAGTTTGCTATAAGAAACGAACTATAAAAAGGGCATGAAACAAAGGGAAAGAGTTTTCGTATACGGCTTGGTTAAGTCATCTAGACATGCTAGATCCTCCGGCACATTAATTCTGGCTAATTCTACTGGTGGTGGAGTGCAGCATTGCCCCTTCCTCGTAGTCCCAGTCCTCAAACACAGACTGACTGGCCACGCCTTGCCACCTACAAAACTCTCCCAAACATCTAGGTTTTCCTCCAAAGGAAGCCTGGGCACACAGGCAAAGAGGAAATAGTGCCGCCCTCCCACAGGTCCCTCTATGGGGATGATGTGGGAACTGGCGCTGCGGGCTGTATCACAGAGCCTTCCCTTCTGCATCCAGGATGCAGCTGGTGCAGACAGGCAGGGCAGTGGAGAGGCTACACCAGCTACTGCAGGCTCTGCCTCTGTCTTCTAGTGGGCTACATCAGTTTGCACCAGCTGAGGACTCCTGCTGAGCTAGATAGCTAGCTAACTTATAGGCTACTTAGAGCTGCATAAAACATTAAAAGCTTGTAATTTTTCCACTTTCAAACTGATATCTAAAGAGCTTATTTTCAGGAAACTTTTTGTTCCAATTTGGTTGAAGCTTCCAGTTATTTCAATAGGAAAAGCAGCCTTACATTTCAGTGAAAAGCTGAAGGAAGAGATCAAAACAAATTTGGTTTTTAGTAAACGTTCAGTTGATAACTGTTTTCAAATGTTTGCTTACTGCCTTCAACTGCTAGCGATTTTATCTATCTGTGGAATGTTGCAGTTTGATCCTGTCCTTTCTGATTTTGTCAGACCCACTCAAGTTTAGGTGTCCAGAAAGTTTGATCTAAAAATTGAATTTATACCATAGAAAAAAAAGTAACAGAGGGTAAATATGGACATTGAATAAAAAACTAATCAACCAGCACTGAAATACTTTCTGGGTACTGAAAGCATTTTTCTTCTCTGAGCTTACTAGATGTCTCTCTGCAGACTTTATGAGTGAACTGGACTGTGTTACAATCTGGCAGGAAGAACTACTATCCGAAGATCAACACATACTTCATCAATGATAGAAGCAGCTCACAGACCTCTAGATGCACTCAGTGAAGTAAAGCTATAAAACAATTTCCCAAATGCTCTTAACAAAAAAACCAAACAAACAAAAAAATCCCACCAAACAAAAAAAAGAACATCTCCACAACCGTATTTAAGTTTACCAGTATATATAATTTAGTCTTGATGGAACCATAGCTGTTTTCAAACTGTGCCGTTGCCCTTTCCTTACCCACTTCCACTAGTCAAAGCTAACAAACACCGTACCATATAAAGGAATAGTCAAAAGGTTTTTATTTTGGATGCACAGATGTCTCTAATCTCTCTAACAGTATTTACCAATATACATACCTGGCATCTTGAGTTCTGAAGCATATCGTGGCTGCCACTTTTCTTGTTAGCTTTTTGTGTATTTGGAAATGCTTTTCGAGCATGACTGCATTCTGCTCTCTTCATTAAAGATGTATCTGTATCGCATTCCCTCCCCCAATTGCAATTATTTAGCCATTTCTTGCCACCTCATTTTTGACATAGGGGGCCCTGCTGTCCAAATGAAATTTTAATGAAAGCTTGAGGACATGTTTGTGCATTGTTGAGTCCCACTGCAGTCCTGTGACATGCAAAGAACAAGAGTCGAATACTCACAGTTAGTGGGAAAGTGTTATTACTTTTTAAAAGGAACAAATGTTGGCATACGGTGTATGCTCTGCCAGCTCCACTTCACCCAGTATTTTTGTTGCTGCCCTACATGCATTTCTGTGTGGTTTCTTCTTGCCTAAGAATCTGCCTAAGGTGACCTGAATCCCACACGCCAAGAGAACACTATATGACTATAAATTTGTCACCCAACCTGCTTACTTCTGCTAACCTGGCCACCACCGCATTTTGCTTTTTAGAAAGGCAAAATTTCAATACACATTACACAAATAACCTCCTTATATTCTATTATGCAGAGTTTGCTGTTCTTGTTCCTCTTCCATTCATTATTTTTTCTTCTTTTGTCAGTGCAATCCTAATTTCAACATTAGAAATCCAAATGACCCATAATCACTTTGAATTACAAGTAACAGAAGCTATAAAATCTTCAATTTTTACCTGTGAGGTCCTGTGTGCCATGTATATACACTAAGAGTACCAACTGTATGCAGTGCCTCCATGGACCTCTTCTTTCTTTGGTCCCAACTTTTCATTCCCTTCTAGCAAACGTATGATCCTTCAAATTCAGTAAATGAGCCAGACCACAGCCACCCTTGTCCCACTGACCAGGTTAATCTCCAGGACATAAAGTGCAAAAGGGGTTCTCTGGAAAAGCCCCATCACTTTTAATGGTGTCACTGAATATTACACCTCAAGTGGTTTGTTCAGGAGTACTAAACTGAAGCTGTATGGCAAGTTTAATTCTAGCTTTTCTGAATTTTTGAGAACTTGGTTGAGATTAAACTGAAATATTTCAACAACCTCAAAACATTTTTTCATGTGAAAAATAGTGTGTTGGCTTGCCCTGACAACAAAGTATAACTAGGCTTTTTCAGCTAAAGTATTTACATAAAACCTGGAATAGAGCAGAAATATGACATGCATCAGACCAAAAGGGTTGAAGGTTGGCAAAGATGGTATTTTAAACAGGAAATCCTGAATGGTCTTAATAGGTGACACATCAGTTTCACTTCTAATTACCTTTGGTTCAGAAATCTGATGTGATTGTGACAATACATAGTTTTAGATTATTTTTTATTAAGCTACCTTTGCTAAGGAAAATATGTCACAAAATTAGAGAATTGCCAAGAACAATTATAAAAGGATGATTTCCTTACAAAAAAGTCCAGCTAAAAATATTCTGGGCAAGCCAGACTACCAGTAGCAGTGAACTGCCTGTAGTTTTTAGGAAGAAAAATTCTCCTTTTGAAGTTATCTTTTCTATCATTATACTATTTCAGCTTGTCAATATTCACCATGACAGCAGCTTCAGCAATTTTGTCTGATACCTTGAGTACAGATAAATAGCAAGAGATTAACTTACATTCAGTCTGAAAACAGTAGGAGAGAATATATGTTAACTGTAACGGACTTGTGACAAACCTCTTCTGCTGTTCCAAGAGGATAAGCCAATCTATGAATTTCTATTTCTGGTGGATTATGGAAACATAAGATTTTTTTTCCATTTTCTGAATTAAAAGCATTATGCAACAATCACAGACTCGATACCATGCAACAAAAAGAGAAAATTGAGGGTAAAGCTAAAGAAAATACCCTATGATGACTGCTTTTATACAGATTAAGTTGAGACACTCACATGACAAATAAAAACTTTTAAGAGTATGTTTTAAGGAAACACCATGTTTCTGAATACAGTATTCTATCAAACCTGTTTCCATTAATATAAAACCCAGATCACATTATCTTCAGTTTATTAGTAGTATTATTAGTTATCAGACCTGAATTTTTTCAATATTTAATAAAAAATCCTCACAGAACTGATTGATAAAACTGTTGATGTAGCTATTAACTGAGATTTTGCTATCAACTTTCAGTGTCTATATTTGGCAGATTTCTGCAATGTGTTACACCATCACAAAAGAAAAAAAAAATTTACAGTGCTTTCCTGGCGTGAACAAATGAATTCTGTGTATTTCAAAGGTGAAAAAGTAGGCTGTGGTGACAAAGAATCTGAACTAATAGAAGGCACTGAAAAATGCACTCATGCTATACCCTATATTAGCAACCTGCAACAATTACAAACCTTCCAATTATGTTTGTTGCTTCCAGAAGAGTTTTTTTATCATACGGTTTTGTACAGTAGTTACATTTATGCCTAAGGTATTATATCCTCTTTAAAGTAACCTTTCATTGACTACTATCATAATTTTGAGTGCATGTAGCATTAGCTTCTTCTAATTTTGACTACCTTAATTTTCGATACATATGCAATAAAGTAATATGAAAGAATATTCAGTTGTTGCCAGTCAGTCTTTAACATTTCATCTCCAACATTCATAAAAGTGCAATTTTAACTTACCCATAAAGCACCTTTTCACAGTTTGGGGACATTTTATGATCTTAGAGAAGTATACTTGTATATTTCCATGTATGCAAAGTTATGAAATGAAACATAGTCTGCAATTCATTCTCTTCTGGAAAAGTTGTAAGACAACCAAAAGTCTGTTGTTACAAAATTTTCAAGGTCTCATTTTAGCTGTGCATAGCCCACTTTGTTCAATTTTGTGATATAAGAGTGGACAGGTAGTAGCAAGGAAATACTAATTTTCATTCAATGTTCATTTATAGACAAACTGGTTGTTTGTGATGTAAACATCAACATTTTCTGTTCTACCTGATGACACATCACCAAAATTCAAACTTCTAAAACAAAAAAAATCCTAAATTTCTGAATTCCTTCATAAACATTAAATATATTTGATCTGGGCAAAGTCCAATCTTGATGATACAAGACAAGCTTCAACAAAAATAACTGAGATTCAGTCACTCTTATTTATGGGAGTCAGAAATTGCAGCGTTTCTCTCTGTTACTGCTAGTACTTTGCCTTGATTTGGCAAAGTTCTTCAGTCTTAGAACCTGAGCATCTTCAAGCATTTTCATTTCAATTACCCTCAAAACCTCAGTCCTTACCCTAACTAAAAGGGAGCCAATTTCTTCTCTTGCTTCCATTAAGTACTTCTATAAATACACCTAGTCATTCTTACAGAAAACAACTGCAAGTCTGCCAAGACCTTCACCGAGGAAATTCCTACCAAAAGGAACTGTCCTTGCTTCTCCCTAAACTCTACTTCTGCATAGTTTCTTTCATTAAGAACAAGTGTCTTCAGGCTGACTTCTACACTAAAAATAATGTTTAATCTGCAGTTACAAGATTCAGCAAAGCTGTGCAACAGCTTCACAGAATGGTTGGCATTGGAAGTGACCCCTGGAGGTCATCTACCAAGCCAGAGATTTCATTTAGAAGTTTATTAAGTAGGTCAAGCACAATTTCCCCTTGATGAAGCCATGCTGACTACTCCTATTACCTTGTCCTTTATGTGCCTGGAGATGGTTTCCAGGTTTAGCTGCTCCATCACCTTCCCAGGGATTAAGTTGAAGCTGACCAACCTGTAGTTCCCTGGGTTCTCCTTCTTGCCCTTCTTGAAGATAGAAGTGACATTTGCTTTCCTCCAATCACCATGATCAATCAAAGATTATTGAGAGTAGCCTCACAATGACATCAGCCAGTTGCCTCGGCACTCATGGACGAATCCCATGAGGGCCCATGGGCTTATGTACCTCCATGTTGCTTTAGTATTCCCTGATCTAATCCTCTTCTACCAAGGGTACATCTTTCTTGTTCCAGTCTTTCCCATAGTCTCTGGGACCTGGGATTCCTGAAGATCAATCATGCTAGTAAAGACTGAGAAAAAGGCAACATTCAGTACTTCTGCCTTCTCCACGTCCTGTGTAACCAGATCCCCTGTCTTGTTGAGCAATGGGCCCACATTTTCCCTAGTCTTCCTTTTATCACCTATGTACTTGTAGAAGCCTTTCTTGTTGTCTTTGATGTCCCTGACCAGATGTAATTCCATTTGGGCTTTAGCTTTCCTAACTTCATCCCTGGATGCTCGGACAATGTTTCTGTATTCTTCCGACATTACCTATCCTTACTTCTACCCTCTGTATACTTCCTTTTTGTCTTTGAGTTTGGCCAGAAGCTCCTTGTTCATCCACACAGACCTCCTGGCATTTTTACCCGACTTCTGATTCTTTGCAATAGAACTCTTTTGAGCTTGGAGGAGGTGGTCCTTGAATATTAACCAGCTTTCTTGGGCCCCTCTTCCCTCCAGGACCATATCCCCATGTGACTCTTCCGAGCAGATCTTTGAAGAGGCCAAAGTGTGCTCTCCTGAAGTCCAGGGTTGTAAGCTTGCTTTTCACCCTCCTCTCTGCCCTCAGGCTTGATCTCTTGGGTCAACCTTTTGCCACCTCACACGAGAAGAGAAGCGCATAAAGTAAGAGCTGGATGGCCTGTACAAGACAATCTGAAAGAGTGGGGAGTAGTGATCCACTACTGTTAAGCAACCCGTCACTCAGCAAAACCAAAACTTAAGTGGATGTGTTATAATGCAGCTGGAAGTGTGACTTTCATACACGTAGGTGTAATTCAGCTAGATTAAGCTTTCAAGGAGTTTAAAAGATTTTCCAGTCCCCTGTGCACTCCAGGCTTTATTTTTGATCCTCTCCTTTTGAGAACCATGCTTTAATCCCCTTCCCTGATATCAGGAAACAATCCTGAGCCTGCATTTTTGTTTTGTGGCTATGAGAAAGTGCCACTGTCTCTATAGACTAGTGAGGGCTGCTGATAGAAGTAAAGATTGTGCTTCTCCCCTCAGCCCTGCACCCCTGAGCTAAAGCACCACTCAGCTTGGGGTGAGTTTCTGGTAGGCTTCATGGGAAGGGTGCTCCTAGAGCCTCTCCTTAGGCTTACATCTTATACCTCACCTCCTCTATGACACCACTTGAACACCAGAAAGAGAACAGAAGTGGCAAAATTACAGAACTGCAGTGATGCATGCTTTCAGTATTCAATAGGAATAAATAAGCTTACCTGAGCTTAGAGCAATGCTACCTGAGGTTTGCCTACACTTGTTGCAATCTCAACTCTACAGTCCAGACATACTCAATTGACTGTTTTTTATTCAGTTGAAAGTATATGACCTTGAGATGGAGTAATCTTCTACAAAAAACAGCTGGTAAAATGCCACACATTAGATAAAGTTGTAGAAAATTAAAAAGCCAGCGTGTCACTCACTAAGTATTTATCATCACCACCACCCAACCCCCCCCCCCCATTACCAAAAGGTCACAGCTTCAGGATACATAATCTGTCTACAGCTTTATGTGGACAAGTAAACAGTGCAATGCTTCAGCTATTACCCTTAAACTACTGAAAAGAAGACCTCAACAAACCACACAGATACTGTTTCTTGATAATAGCAAATACAAAATAGTAAATGAAATAATTAGGTGATGGATCTCAAAGATCCCAAGAGCATATTATTTACACAAAAGATACCCTGTAAGCATGAAATGAATTTGCAATTCATGTTAAGTTTAAAGCTGACACAAGCACACAACAACACAAAACCACACTGTGAATGTCTAATAATTATTAAGTGTTGTTATAGTTGTGATGCTGTAAGATTATAAATGAAGGAAACTGTTTACAGGTAGAAAGTTTGGGGTTTTTTTTAAGACTATACAGTATACTAGCAGGGGTGGAGAGGGGCAAAGGTGCACCAAAAAGGCATGCTCTTGGACACAATCTCTTCTTAATAAACTGAAGTCTTAACAGCAATAGCAAAATGAGCTGAACATCAGTCCTTTCTTGCAGATTTCTTTCTTATCAGGGTAAGCCATTCTTTCCATTTTAGTAACAGTGATAATAAAGAAAAAATCTTTTTCTAATTTTTTCTTTTCTAATTAAACTCAACCAACATCATATTTTGGCCTGCTCATATATTTGAGATTCATATTTTCAGGCTTCTCATTTTCAAATTATTCATGTTTACAAAAATTAAGCCATAAAATCCTATTTATTCCAGGAAAGAGCGAGAAAAACTTGTTATTACTATTTATATTTTCCAAAATACAAATATCAATTTAAATAAGATGTCTTCAAGAAGGTTTAAGGGACTAGATTATGATGCTTCCAAATATCAAACATCAGGTTAAGGTCTAACCAGACAGATTTCCACTAAAATCAATAAATCTCATCCTTTGACTTTGTTCATGTTAAAACACTCTTTGTTGCAGTCAACTAGATATCCGAACCTTACAAGTTTGTGAGGATTTTCTTCAGAGTAGCTCTGGTCTTATTGTCTGGATGCAAGGTGCAATAGCAGTCAGGGAGAGTGAGGTACACTCTGGAGCAGAGGCTTCAATTTAGTTTCACCCAAAATTGCATACTTCAGGGCTGTTCCATAATGCAAACCGAAGCACAGTAAGCAGAAAAGATTGGGAGATGCGTCTCAAAGGTACTCTTGTGTTCTGAATTCAAATAGTAATGCCAAGACAGCTGTTGAAAACTAAGATGCCAGTTTGCTGCCAGAGGTGGCAGAGAAACAAACTTCAGATACTAATCTGAAGCCTAAATTGATGTTCCTTAACCATTCTCCATTCTACTTTTTCCCAATAAAAACTCTCTCTGAGGCCACTTAATTCAGCCATAGATTACTAATTTGTTAATGTAATTTAAAGGACCACTGGGGTTGTTGGAATTATTGAAGTATCTATACATTCATGAATATACAGTCCTGCTTTGCTGCTGGATATAACTCCTTTGATAAAAGATGGAGTATGGGCAGCTGAGCTAATGAATGCTTTTTAAACAAACCTTATAAATTTCAACTGAATGATGGTAAAGTAGATACTGAGAACAGCAAAAGGCTATTTATTGTAGTTGCTTTTCATCTTGCATCATGTCCAGGATATTTTTGTCCTGTCTTTTACCTAATCTTTCTCCTCCTCTTCCCCTCTACTTTAGCAACTCTAAAGTCATCATTTTTTTAGTTTTATTATCTTTGGTTTCAGAAATGCATTTCCAAATGTTATTTCTCACATATGGTTCTTCTGCAAGGTGCCCTGAAGACATTGCATCTAATCCAAAAACTGCTTAAAATAAGTGGAAGATATCACACTTAAGACCTGAAGTGAAACTCAGGAAAAAATGCACTTGCCGAATCAAAATTATAGTGTCAAGTTTCACTGAATAGAGAAGACTTTAAAGGAATTAATTTGGAGTTTGTAAGGGGTTAAGAAAACAGTAACCCCTTAATAAGAAGGATTTAATCAAGTTTAAATCCTATTTATACAGTTCAATGGATCAAGCAGCATCTTACCAAAAAGAACATAAAGCTCTCCATAAAACAGTTCATTTCCATAGCACACTTTTAGCACCTATTAATTCATACTTTCCAGACATTCTTGATAAAAGGAAGATTAATATCAGTAGTGTCAAAGGTATGAGTTTTGTTTAGTTTTCCTGATAATGATAGCAATTTTAATTCCAAACTCAAAGCCTTAATGACATTTTGTGAAATAATAAATTGAATTAATTTCAGCATGCCAGATTTTTCATAGGAGAGCTCTGGTCCTCAAATTTTAACCTTTGTATCTATGGAAGTTGGCAATTAAGTTGCAAGAATTTCTCAAGACATATTGACTAGGTTATCTTAAATGTTTTTTTTTTTACACTTTCAAACAGCTTAAAGTTTAAAATATTTTCATTTTAAATTTCATGTATTAAATTGTCAAAACATATTCTTGTTTAGAAGTGTTTTTAACAATAAATACAGCTTTATTTGTTTATTTTAAAGTATAACAACACTATCTGTTAAAACTTTAATGATAATATGCTACTTTTTCAACAGTAGAGGCTTTTGTTGTTCAAAGTGTACTTTCTTCTGAAATGCAGCCCACAATTACTCTCATAGGGGTTTTATTTCTTCATCTTGAGGAATATAAATTTAGATTCTATTACTAATTGCTTCCTTGTAATCAAGGACTTGACATCTGGGGATTTTGTAATCCTCAGGCTGCACTAAACAGAAGAATAGTTCTAAGGCAGTTTGTTGAATGAGTAAGTTAACATAAACTATTGTGCAACTCTGCCTTGAGAGGAAATTCTGAATTGTTATCAGGCTTTTCTCAGTCATCTTAATATTAAATAGTATGTCATTTAGAACTTAATATTTTTTTCAGAAAGAGTACTCCAAATTAATTACAGGAGAGTTGGCAAATTTTATAGTGGTGAATTTGGAATTATAGAAAATTTAGAGTTCCACACTTCAGTAAATTAATATTGCATCTTAGGAATATACCATACCTACACAAAAATTTTGTTAGAAAAGGTCAGTTCTCAGAGACAATCATAAGGCTCAGAGACAAAGGGAAAGATCAGAGACAGAAAGATTTAAGTATGAATAGACGTTACACTAAGTCTGGTTAAGGTGATCAGTAAGAACAACTACCATGACCAGAATTAGAAAAGGCAGAACAGTGTTCCAAGTTCTTCCTGCAACCAAAATCTACCAGGTCTGGATGTAGATGAATTTGAAACCTTCTCTAAAGGGATCTTATATGAACTTGAAGTCTTCTAAGCCTTGCCAGGATTCTGCTGTTGGCTTCCATTAACTGTACTAAATATTCAATGTAAAACAGTGTCAGAGTCTGAAAGTAAGCTGTGCTAATTCATGAGGGCATAAAATGGCATGCTACCCAAATCAGTATGATAATTCAATTTTATTTTTTAAATCAATTACTTAATGAAATGCTTTTCCTCAAATTTCATTGAGGTATTCATACATTATCTTCAAAATGTGCAAAATGAAGATGACCTACCTGACAAATCATTTAGCTGAAGATGAGAAGTGTAATAAAACCTACTGTTGGCTCCTTCAGTTGATAAAACAGATTATTTTGATCTCCAGGTCCTTTAGAGTGTCGTCTTCTGTTTCATTAAAGCATAACCATTTGGAAAGGAATACAATCAAAATCTCTGTGAATTTCCAATATGAATATGAATGAAGCACTCTCCTGCTCCCTCTTCCATCTCCCAATGCAGAGTTACTGTAGCAAGAATGCTAGGCAA
Source organism: Harpia harpyja (assembly GCF_026419915.1). Lineage (NCBI taxonomy): Eukaryota > Metazoa > Chordata > Aves > Accipitriformes > Accipitridae > Harpia > Harpia harpyja. Next base: position 34,010,025 of record NC_068947.1, read on the forward strand.
GAGACAATCACAGTCTCTTGATATAAAATATTAACCATAACTCGTGTACTCATTATTACAATATGCTGTCATGGAACTGCATCCACAAGTATGTTATATCTTGCTCTTGACCAAGCTTTGGATTACCATAGGATTTGGCATCAATAAAAACTTTGATAATAAATCAAAAGAACTTCATGACAGAGGTGCTTATTTATTTTTCATTCCCATCTGTTTTAAAACACAAAATATAGCAAATTACAGTCAATAAGCAGTTAGACAAGTCTCAGTAGATGGAAATTACAAATAATCTCCTTCTACATCTATTACAAACAACAGAGTAGGTCAACGAATGTATATTAAAAAGTACCAAGTATTGATAAGAAGCTTTTGCAACCAGCACTGTTTAAAAGGCTAACACATCTGTAAGACGCCACATAAAGGAAATAAAATATAAGAATTGAAACAATGCAAGAAAACACTTGCTTTTTTTTTTTTTATATTTCCGAATCAGATATGTAGAATTTTCAAGAAAGATACACTACTTTATTATTTTTCTACAGAAAGCTTATCTAAGGACCGATACATATCTCAAAGGCTTTACACCTATAGAATTAAGGCTCAAAAAAGGAAAAGTAAGTTTCTAAAAAATGCATTCCTGGAAATGGGGTGTAAGTGAATCAGCATTTGACTAGAAGGAAAATCCTCAGTTATTAGAGTTTTGTCATTGCATGAATGTATCATATGGCACATTCACACATCCATTATACTCATACAATAAAACATAAATTAAGATTTCTTGCTTATATATTATTTATGAGAAAGGCTGTTTTATATAATTGTTCTTTAAGTTGTTTGAAATCTATTTCCTAATCTAATTTCATAACCAGTTGCACATATGGCTCTTTAGCTCAAGAACCTCTTTCCTGCCTCTGCTTGCACCTCTTGTATAGCTGTAGGTTGTATTCCTTTCACTTTGCTAGAACAGGCTTATTAGAACCTTAAATAAGTGCTTCGGACCCTGAACATCCTGGCAGTAAATGTTTTCTAAAACTGTTCAAATTTGTTCATTTTCCTAGATGATGGATGACCAGACTTGTCTTGTACATTAACATTTATAATGTAACAAAATACAGAAAATGCTAATCCAGTGCTTAAATGAAGATGGAAGTTATCACTGCTCTGCAATTATTCCCCTTGGTCAAATTACAGAGATCAAAGCATCACTTTTTCCCTTTCATACTTACACTTTTGCTACAAGTAGTGGTTCTGCTGTCTCTTTTTCTTTCTTTTATTTTTTTTTTTTCCCAAGTAAGTAAAAGGTGTGCAAAAGTCACCCACAGACAGGTAAACATCTGAAATATAAACAGAAGCAAGAAAGGAAAAAAAAGACTGGTATCCTGGTTTGATAACGTGTCATTGCACTAAAAGAGTGCACTTATGAGCACCAGGAGTAAATAAGAATACTTCAATAGCAGCTTCAAGGTATTTCAAATGGCGTGAAGTTTAAAGAACTCCTTGATATAGGTTATGGGTGAGTATGCATAGCTATGTAGGAAAAAATATGAGCCTATACCTTCCCTGTATCATATGACATACACTATAATTCCAGAGACACTTCACATATTTTGAGCAAGAGATACTCCACAGATTTAAGCATTTAAGATGCATTCACTGAAAGAGCTTCCCACGAGGGTCAACTAAAGACTAAACTTGTTATGAGAGCTGTTTGCCCCTACTGATGTTTCCTGTATGCTGAAGTAAAGGGATTGCTCCAGCACCTAGAAACTGAGAGCCTCCAGAGGCTATCCATGGACTGCGGTACCCACTAGCATTTGGCCCCCTTTTGTGCCCTGAGGATCCCAGAGATACAAACACCCCCCCCCACCTGGTCCCCAGGCACTCCCCCCTCTGCATCCTGCTCTGCCCTTGCTGCAGGTGCACACCTCAGTGCTGTAATCCAGGTTTCAGCACAAAATTCAGTCCTGCACAGGCTGCACCTGCAGAAAATCCTTGTGCATCAGTTCAGTAACACCATCAGGTGAAGATTCAGACTGGAGTTTTGTTTCATGTTAGGGAAAAAAAAGTTTAAAATTCCCCCTCCCTCCCTATCCTATAAAGGAGGGCATCATTTTTGTGTGAGAGAGAAGTCTGAGTGTTTTTTATTTCACTGCTCTAAATTGAAGATCAAAGATGTGTGTTTACATACCAGAGCAGAAAGTGATTCCTAATCAGGAAGAGTTGACTGAAGTAATAAAGAAAAGAAGAGCTTAAAAAAAGTTTAGGTTAGTATGTTTAACTCATATAAATAAAAAATAGCTTAAATAAGCAAAGCTGCAACTGAGTGCAGAAATACAGGTTCTCAATTTCTGATACATATCGTAACTGCCTTCCTTTAAGGATTAATGTAGCCAGCAGTTATATGGGTGTTGGCTAGTTTTAGCTCAGATAGAGTACTCTGCCATTTTAAAGTCACATGAGTAACAAGGAAAGTGCTTGCTGTATAACATGTTCTCTGAAAATAAAATTGGTTGGCTTCAGTGAGGTGAAATCAAAACATTGGGATAGGGCATAGAGGTACTTGAACTTCTCCTTGCTTTATTAGCCAACTGTTCCTGCTGTTTGGAGCTCAACACCTTAGATGTTTCTACATGGAAAACTATTCCAAATTGTTTTATCTCTTTTGTAACTGATAAATGGCACAAAGTAGATTCTCATCTAAGAGAAAAATTAATCGCATATTTCTGTTATGTGGACAAAGTTTCATAGTTTTCATACAATAACATCTTCCTAAAATTAAAACTTATTTTAAATAAATGACAGGATGTGGACGAGGGAGTGACCTGTATATGTAAGTATCTAGCGTATAAAGACAGCATTAATCAGCAGGCCCATGAAATTGAACACTGTGTTTAAGTGGCAAACATGCATCGTGATTCAAATAATGCCAAGTGCATAATGAGGGAAGAACTTTCAGCTCATTTGCCAGACTATGATTATTTTTATTTCTTATACAATGTTTTCTGGCAGGGAAGGGGAGAGTAAGTGGTATTTAATTGTATCAGTAATTTCAAACGAATAATGGAAAAAAACAATGCCAGTTTACTCTTCGTGCCATATCCACTGTTAAGCCAATTTATTCCTCTTCATAAATCAATTTGTTTTTCAGTGTAGGTGGAATCATTACAGCAGGGTCATCTTCCTAGTATTTGGATTCACTGGCCATTAGGTTCATGGCCATACATTGCTGATTCACAGGGAGAGCTATTCGTCCGTAAACAGAGGCTGACATGAGAAAGTTGACTTTTATTAGAGCTGAGTGAATAATCTGAAACCAATTATTGCATGCATATTTTCTGGGTTTTGTCCTAATTGCTTAATCCAGTACTGCTGTAATTGGGGAGGGGTATGGGAAGGGACGGGACATGGACGTGATATGGGATGGACAGACAACATCTGCTAACGGCCTTCAGCAATGAAAGGATCATGAAATTCTGCTGTTTTCAACATTTGAAAATTACCTGGGTGTTTCTTCACTGAACAATTCTCAGGCTGGAAACTATTCACACATAAATTCATAGTAAAAAGTGCTTTTGTTATGTTTAGAGAGATTTGGCTCTCCATTATGGCTACAGTTTTCATTTTGCAGATGCTTATGTTATTGCTAGTAACACAGTGGTAAATCGAAGTTTTTCCTTCAAAACTTGTTCATGGTAAATTTTTAAAATTGAAGGTCGATTTCGTTCCTTCCCACAATGAAGAATTTAAATGCATGATAGAACCCATACAAATTGCAGCAGAATTAATAGTTGTTCAGTGTTCTTCACTCCTCCCCTCCCCTTATTATCCACAGGTTAATTATGCTAGCTACCATGCTGCTTTGGGACCCACCAACACCTGGGTGCAGAGCAAATACTGAGTTTGATTGCTCCCAACCCAACGGAAAATGAACTCTCTTCTTCCTGGTACCCATTTGATAACTACCAGCAGTGGGCACTTTCTCAACATCTCTGTGATCTTTGTCTCTGAGGTTTTGTCTTTTTATGTCAGTCTTTTATGAATGAAAGCACCTAAATAATAGGAGCTGAATTCAGATCAGCAACATTGCTAACTACATAGTCCATAGTGTAGCAAGATCAAACCCAAAATTATTAGGAACTCTTCTAGGAAGGGCTTCAATCACTAATTAAATAGAAGTTGCTGAATTGCACTGCTTCTTGCTATGAATGATGCATGCATGCATGCATAAATAATAATCACTAATATTAGAGGTGGGCTTTTGTTAAAACAAACACAGTCTGACTGTCCCAGTATAAAGAAAATTAAAACAGAGGTATTTCTCCAAGACCATTTCACTCATTAAAAGAGAGGGCAATATAATTTTTCCTTCATTAGTTATCTACAACAGGAAACTTCTCTTTAGTGACCAGCCTTATACAGTTCCTTGCCAATTAATGAACTCCTAAGCTTAGCCATCAAAATTAAAGCCAAGTTATCAATAGAGACTTCAGTTGGCACCAAACTTGGATCTGTGTTTCTACAAGGGCTGCCTTTTTTTTGTGCAGCAGATACCACATGGATTCCAGCCCAGTCCATTATAGATATTCCATTTGTACATCATCTCTTAGATAACTCTGTAAGAATGAGAGAGACTGTACACAATCTAACAAATCCTATGACATGGAATCTAGATCTAATGTCTAACAAATCTCTCCTCTTTGATTCGGCACCTATCAAGGAAAATCATACTGCTAATCTATATGCCTGTTTTTTGGGACAGAGATTGTAGGTTGATCTGCACATCAGCCAATTCTAGTAAAGTTATACATTTCCCTCAGAGGCTCTTAATTAGCTCAAACGGTTGCTCTAAACTCAGGAGGTGTCCTCACATAAGAGTAATTTAGACACTGTGAAACCTATGAAAACACCTACACCATAGCAATTCTATCTAGTCAAAAAACATTCCAACTTTTGTCATTTACCACAACCGATGTGCTTTATTACAAGGTTTGAGAATCAGAAGAAAAGAAAGTCTCGCCTAGCCTACAGGTCAAGGGACTGGTCTGGCCTGCAACATACTCAAGATCCAGTCTGTACGCATAATTCAGAGGAATCTATATTAAACCCACTATTTTGGCTCAGTCAAGCAGGACTCAAATCTTTCCTTCCCACATCACAGGCCAGTGTCCTAATTATCCATGAACACATGGACACCTAGGTTTTGATCCAAAGCATCATGTATCAACTCCATGTCTACAAACTGTTTTTGTTTTCTATTGAAAACAAAAATATTAACTCAAAACAAGATTGTCATTAAATGGAATTAACCTCTGTTAAACTCATATTCTGTTACTGATTTTCTCAAGTTAAACAGCATCTGAATATCTACAGTAGAAAAGGATTCTAACTGTAATATAAGAAATAAAACTTACTTTGTATTCCTTTTTCATCTAGCTGATCGATGCAAGCCAAATTTCACACTAATCAGCCCAAGCAGTTAGCAAGTTATATGGAAATTTAAAATGTCTGCTGATTGAAGCAAAAAGAGAAAAAAAAAGAAAAAATCCACAAAAAGTAACTATCTGTAGTAATAACTCAAGATACAAATATTGCACTAAAACATGCACTTCATGCAAATTTTAGTGATGATGACTGTGCTAGTTTTGGCTGGGATAGAGTTAATTTTCTTCACAGTAGGTTGTATGGGGCTATGTTTTGGAATTGTGCTGAAAAGTGTTGATAACACAGGGATGTTTTCTTTATTGCTGAGCAGTACTTACACAGAGCCAAGGCCTTTTCTGCTTCTCACCCCACCCCACCAGCGAGTAGGCTGGGGGGGCACAAGAGATTTGGGAGGGGACACAGCTGGGACAGCTGACCCCAACTGACCAAAGGGATATTTCCAGACCATATGCTGTCATGCTCAGCATAAAAAGCTGGGGGAAGAAGGAAGCAGGCAACATTTGGAGGAATGGCATTTGTCTTCCCAAGTAACCGTTACGCATGATGGAGCCCTGCTGTCCTGGAGATGGCTGAACACCTGCCGGCTGATGGGAACTTGTGAATGAATTCCTTGTTTTGCTTTGCTTGCGTGCATGGTTTTGGTTTACCTCTTAAACTGTCTTTATCTCAGCCCATGAGTTTTCTCCCTTTTACCCCTCTGATTCTCTCCCCCATCCCACCGGAGAGGAGCGAGCGAGCGGCTGTGTGGGGCTTAGTTGCCAGCTGGGGTTAAACCATAACAATGACAAGAGATCACCATTTGTGACACCAAGAACGATTTCCCAGTAAATTTTTTGTAGAACTCACTAGAGACCCACAGCTTTTTTTTCCACTCTGGCTCCCTATGTTTAGTCACCAGACATTACAAATGCAATACAAATATACAAAATGCTACGGAAAAAAAAATTAAAAATGCTAAGGTAAACAAACAAAAACAAGCAAAAGACACAAAAACTACAAAACCCCAGGTGGCAACCGAATTAGTCAGAGGACATCTGAAAAATTCCACATGCCTGCTTGAGAAGTAATTTGCAAAATCCTCATGCTAGATACATTTATCTTACGTGTTGAGAGAGCATCTTAATAAAATATGGTTAATATATGTGCGGACAAAATTTTTCCTTAACCTCACTAACAATACATCTGTGTGTGTATTCCCCCCCCCCCCCCCAATAAAACAGTATTAAGAAATCACAGCACAATTTTGCATACTGTTTTGTAGTTACCAAAGGAAATGGGTATGTTTTTCACTAGTTTTGCAGCAATTTCCTTTACAGAATTTGTTGCTATTTTCAACAGTATTTAGGGGAGTCCTGTTATCAAGTTAACACTTCTATGAACTCTGAATTAATAGCATCACTATCTGTATTGTGGTAAACACTCCAGGCTAGGATAGTGCTATGATTACAGTCAGAGGGGATGGGAATGGAGCTCAGCAAAACTTTGCAGCCACTCCCAAGTTACGTGTATAATTAGCCAATATTAATTAAATTCCTATAGCCCTCCAATGCCACCTTCTTTCTCCCATCACCTGACATTTGAGATGAGAAAAGTTATCTACATCAGTCACTATCACTCAATTTCCTAAATTAGTCACTCCAAATTGATGAAGTCTGATTTATTGGTACTATTGAGGCTGTTCTAAAGTTCAAGCAGGAAGGTGAACAGCTGCAACACTAGCAAGTATGTTACAGGCAAATAGAGTAATATTTGTATATGGTCTACATTATAACCTTTCCCTTTATTAGAGAAAACAACTACTGCAAAAAGAATCCTGGCAACACACATTTTAGAGGCACAGATCAGCAAACCAATTATCAATCCATCAATTGATCAGAGCTAGTCTTGGGAATAGTTTCCTCTTGGAAATGAAGGCCTATGCAGATGGCATGCATGTTCATGACTTGCAGAGCATCTGCACAGAATAGATAATTAGATAAGTAGAAGATAAGAACACAGTAACTAACTCAGAGAAAACTAGAATAGGTATATGCATACAGATATTACATTACTTACTGTTTTATTTCTACATGAACTGATATATTCAATGATGTACAGTCTGCATTTGTTTTACCTACATTTTAAGCCAGGGGGTGGGGGGAGGTAAAAGCCGTTACCTTCCTCCATTCATAAAATAGACTCATCACTCAAAATAATTTTAAATTAGAACAGTAAATGAAGCACTGTATATTGATGCTGATTGAAATAGCCTTCAGCTGGGTTTGGCTGAATGCATCCCTTAAATTTACTAAGGAACAATGGTTCAACTGTTCAAGTCTTTTTCATGGGAAAAGATCTTATGAAATTCAAAATTCGGATACTAGAAGAAAATTCAAGTTAAGGTATAAAAATAGGTAGCTGAGATGCTAACCCACCTTTTCTCTATAGAAGCTGCATGCTAGAAACAAATAAACAAAGCCTAGTGGTTTGAATGTTTATCAGCCTGCAGTAGATTAATTTGTATTTAAAAGACTTTCTCATTTTTTTCATATTGCTACAGAATCCTCTCTTCTACATATAAAAAAAATGTTGGAATTTTTCTAAAAAGTTACTTTATATCTCAGTTTAGTTGTAATGATTATCTGTGGCATAACTGTAACATCCTTGGTATTTAAATGCTAAAATAACCCAATATAAGCAGTTTTGGTCTGGCCATTTAATTAGTTAAAAACATCTATGAACACTAAATAGGGCTCTCCCAGAAGGTGGTATTTCCAGACAGATGGTTTCATTCTCGAGCTGGGGCAAGACGCTACCCTCCCAGACTGGAAGGGAGATAACCCCATCCTTTCGTTTGGCAGCTTCACGCGATGCTGAGCACACACGTGGAGCACTGACATTTTTGGCAGGGAACTCTCCTCCTGCTCCGTGGTGCGGGGAAGGCTTGTCCTACAGCAGGGAGAGCCCAGCTGTGGAGCCATGCCATGCCATGCCATGCCGCCAGGACTGCCTCTCACAGGTGGTGCAGACCTCATCAGGGTGGTCGCCAGCCCATTGGACAGAAAGAGCTTCCACCATCCAGCTGCGTACACAAAGTGACCATTTTTAAGGATCTCTATGCAGTCTGTCAGCAGTGCAAAAGACTCACTGGCTGGCTCCTCCTTGCCTTCCTAAAGCAGGACAGTCCTCATCTGCCAATGAGTACCGACAAGTTAAACCAGGACCAGTACTATTTTGATCTGCACCTTAATTTGCAATAGGCTTATAAGATGATGAGACATGATTGAGACATGATTTGGGGTTGGTTTTTGGTTGTTTGGGTTGTTTTTTTTTTTGGGGGGGGGGGTTGTTGAACAGAAAGAAGAATACGGGCCAAGAAAGCCTTCAGGAAAAGACTTGAAGATCCTGCCCACTTGCTTCAGTAGCCAGCAGGACCATGACAGAAATGTTTTCACCCCTAGCGCTAAGCAAGCATGCATCCAAACACACTGCAGGAAAGGGTAGGCTGTGCAGTCTACTGCTAAAGGTCCCAGGCACCCTGGGAATCGCCGCTTGGGGACTAGCTGGGTGTCAGTCGGCAGGTGGTGAGCAACTGCACTGCGCACCATTTGTACATTCTAATCCTTTCATTATTGTTGTTGTCATTTTATTAGTGTTATCATTATCATTATTAGTTTTCTTCTTTTCTGTTCTATTAAACCATTCTCATCTCAGCCCACGGGTTTTGCTGCTTTTCCCAATTTTCTCCCCCATCCCACTGGGTGATGTGAGTGAGCGGCTGCGTGGTGCTTAGTTGCTGGCTGGGGTTAAACCACGACAATACTGTCTGCCTGTAGACTCACTGCCACTGTTACAGCTGGTGCATATAACTGTATGCATAAATACAAACATGGCAGAGTAGTAGCGATCACTCAAGTCATCCCTGAGGTCATAAAGTCCCCACTTTAGAAATAACTGAGGTATTGTTTTGACCCTTCCCATAGCCTATATAAATCTTCCACAATTAAGTACAATTGCAAATAAATTATCTTGATTAACAATTAATGCTTTCCATTGTAGTCTATTCACGTGATTTTAGTTTCAACGACACAGGAAGTGCAAAGTTGCTATTAATCCATTTGGAAAAGCACACAGGACAAAGGAGAAACTGACACACATGCTAGATTTCTTTAAAGATTATGGTTTTGAATTAATTTATACACAGACTAATTAACAGATTTATTTACAAATTACCATAAAGTTCATCATGCATTCAGTATAAGTTGTGCAGGTACTTTATGACATTTTTCTTACACAAGTGTTCTATGCAAAAATGCCTACAATTTATGAGCAATGGGTCCTTCCTTGATTTAAAACTGTAAAAACACTCTAAAAAAGCCCATTCACTAGCTAATTTCTTCCTAAATTCATATTTTCTTTTGTAATATGACATTGAAAATGTTTTCTGAGATATATACCACATTAAAAACAAGCTAATTAAGTCTGCAGCCATTCCCTAATCATGACTGTAATTTATTTTCTACTAAATTTACCCCTTCTGTTATAGCAGTTTGAAAAAATGCTTAACTCTCGGACATGACTGCCATTTTTATAATTTCCTTATGCCCAGTTTCTAACAAAGATTATTACGCATGCTTGCTTACTTTTGAGCACTTCATTAGACAACTAAAGGGCCATTGGGACCTTCATGTTGCTAAAATTAAGCACATTCACAGGTCTTTTCAGGATCAGGGCCTGAGTATTTAGATGACAATGTGATTTATTTATTTTTTTTTTAACATACAAGTCATAGATCATACATACAGCTAAAGCAGAGCCAAGATTAGGCAGACTAATTTATTCAGGACTCGATTTTAGTGATTCAATTTTAACACAAAATATGCTGAATTGTGTGAGTTGTTATACCAATTTGGCACCGTAGAAGATATAGAAGGCATTTTGTTTTTAATAAAGGCCTGAAATTCTATTCAATTTTGAACTCTAAGCAAGCTACTTGTACTGTGAATCATTATAGATTATCAGATAAGGATTGTGCACAAATTTATACATTTCTCAAGATTCAATGCAAGGATTTCTTTGCTGTTTTCTTTTTTTATGTTCAAAAGCTTATTTTGAAAGCACATTATCTTCTTTAAAGGAGTAGTAAATACTTGAAAATTAATCTTCAGCGTGCTAGTACTCAGAAATAAACCTGACCACTGACAACATTCCTATAACATTCATTATTTACACATATTTTCCACCTCAGATGTAATTATGACATAATTTTCCCATGCCTTAATTGATTATACAAAACACTCCATGTCTATGTACAATACATATTTAATATAATTTCAACATATATCTTCTACCCACAGCTTGAAAAAGAGAAATAAACACCATTTGCCCCTAAGAACATCCAAATCATCAATATTTACTTATTAATGCAAGAAAATATTGGTGTATTGGAGGCACTGTAATGTACACCAAGCACGACAATGAAAACGTGCTCGCATATCAAGAAAACATAATAAATAATTTTTTTCCTTCTTGGGGAAAGGACAAAAATCAAAAGACTGTACCATTCGCCAGCCAAACTTAATCCAAAAAGTCCAAGGTCAAGATGGTAAAAAAATGGAACTGAATGTCAGAAGAGAAATCTCCTCATGATAGTTCCTGTTGCAAAGTGCTTCAGAGTTCAAGAATACTTTGTGCTCTATCACTGCAATTTACTAATAAACTATGCTCAGGTCATCCACTTCTGAACTCACATTAACTTCTGGGAAAACAAAACACTTTATAAACACACTTGCTTTTAGACATAGTTTAGAATACTCTACCGGGTTAGAAAAAGAGGAAAAAGACTGAGTGATAGTGTGATTTATGGATTATGTTATTCTGTATACACAGCCATCAATGGAATAAATTATGCTTGCTCAAGCAATGTCAATGTTGATGTTTACCGAGTCCAAGACTTAACAGATTAGTATAGTTTTGATAGGTAAATTTAATTTAATTTTTGTGCTCCCTTACAAATACAGTTTCATGCATCTTGTATTCTGGTGCATCTAAGCAAACATGTCTGGAACTGTTAATTTGCCTTAAAGCAGAAAACACATTCATCCGGAATGTATTTAAAAAGAAGTTTGAGAGACAGAAGTTAGCCTTTTCTTCATACTAGAAGAGGCCCTTCTTCATATTTCATCAGCCATTATATGAAATTCGACACTTGATGTTAACTGATAAAAAACATTGTAGATTCTAAGGCTACGCTGGGATTATATTTATTTAAGCAAACAAATGGGATTATTTTTTTATGTATGGATTTAAGGCATGCTGCAGACTGTTTGCTCCTATTTGTTTGTGTGTCTTTTTTACACCATGTTCTTGCCTTTCACAGTGGATTGAAGTCTAGTGAACAGAAGGCTAGAAACTCTCCAACAAAGAATTATGGAAGTGAACAAAATAGTTTTCACCAGATATATTCTACAAAAAGACAAAAGTATCTGAAAAGTAACTTTGGGACAGATTTATATTTATTATGCCCAAAGCACTGTTTGGTTCACAATGAGTTTTCTTAGCTTGTTTTGAGTATTAAGACTTACCAGTTTTAATAACTGTTTAAATTGTAACAGATTTTTTTTTTAAAGTATTAACAGCAGACAGAACATTTCTAGAAACCCCATGCTGAAGACAACCCATACCCTTTTTATCCGTTTTCTCCTTCCTCCTCCTCTCACGTCTCCCACATTCAGCCTGAAAGAAACATGTTTGTAGGCAACAGTGACCCACCGATTCCATTTGCAATCCTACTGCAGAAACTGCCATAACTGTGAACATATACTGGCAAATTTAGTGAAAGAAAATATGAGTGCACTCAGTGAACAACATTACTGCCTCAAACACTTTTTTTTTTTTTTTAACTTAACCCTCTTTCTTGGCTCCTACTAATTTTCTAATTGTGCAGAGGATATTATTAATAAAACTATTCAAAATCCTGGGCACCCAAACCAGTTATGCTCATCCCTTGCCCTCTAGAGACTCTCCATTTACAGTCTCACTCAAGCCAGATTTAGACTTTTTAAAACAATTTAGGTCCTCCCTCCTCTTCTAGTGTAGGATGTGAAATTTTTCAGTCTGATAAATAATAAATGTGTTTTCCCTTTAATCCCATTAAGGCTTCTCAAAGATCAGTAGTGTACGTATATCAGATCAATGTATGAACCATTTCCCAGTAAAATTATCAAATATATTTCTTTTGCAGCACTAGCAAAGTAGGCCTATGACAACTCATGCCTTTTCCAGGAAATAGGCTGTACATATCGCTAATGCACATATTTCTTAATTAAGCATTCAAAAGTGGATATACAAATTACAAAGATGCTTCTTTGACACCAGAACTATGACTAGAGCTAAATGATCAGCACCAAAAGAGCAAAAAACATTACTTTTTTCTTCAATTTCTTAATGCACTTGCTTCAGCTGAGCTACATTTCGATCATGTTTGGTTTTGCATGACTGAATTTTACCGGCTTTTCCCTGGGTTTATTGGGCCGTTTGAACACTGCAGAAGCAGTTACAGTTTGACCAGGAGATTACATGCATAAGTATTACCTGTATATTTGTCTAATCAGAGAACAGAAAGAGCATGATATATTACAATGTATCCAACCCATTTTAAGTGGATAATTCTTAAGCTGAGTAATTAGGAAGCAATTATCAACAAATAAGATTTTATAAATTTTATGAAAAGCAGAAGAAATCGTGCTACAAATGAACAACCTTAAAAGCTACAATGATTACAAGGGGCACTGGGAATATACTATACCAAAGGACAGAACTCCACCTGTTAAATTACCAGTTCTTGGATTAAAAGAATTAGTCTTGCTGAAATGATTAAACTACCTAGATTAAAAATGAGATGTTTTTAAGTCATCTCCCTCCTCCTGTCACAACCCTACTACTACTTAGGACTGAAGTGAAACATTTTAAATTACTGAAGTTTCTTCTTCAACAACCAGGATATAAGTTACTGTGCACAAGGCTTGCTGCTGGAAACAATGGCACTGATATCAGACAAGAATAGACAGCCACCCCACAGTATAGTATTTTCTTATTATGGTTTTATGCATACAAGTTAACTACATTAATTAGGTAAGTACATGGAAACGATGGTGTGCAATTAAATACAATGGCTAATTACAGCTCTATTACTAATAACTGTGATTCTGAATAAATATGATGTTTGGCATAAATACTTAGAAAGCACAAGAAAAACAAAGTTCAGTCACCCATGCTGCATATGGATTGAGCCTATATTAATGCATTTCATTTTCAGAAGAATCTGACCATTAATCTTAGTTATTTTAAATACTTGTGCAGGTATAGTGCTATACAGTGTATATATAAAGAGGTTTTACTGTTGAAAGTAGCATTTCACAGATAGTGAGCTTGATCTGATCAAGAATCTGCCAAACCAGAAAAATATTACCTCTGCCCCTTTTCTGTGTCATAGAAAACATCCAAAACTGAGCTATTGTGTTTCCACATGCAACAATTAGCACAATACCATTTCATTTAAAAGCAGGGTGCAATCATTATCCTATCATACTGAAATAAATTTTAGCTCAGCCCTTTGTTGCCAACTACTTTCTTGACCATTTTCAATTTGGGTGTATAGACTATTCAGTCCTAGAAAATAATTCTTAATTATCACCATTATAAAAACAGATTTAAAAAGGAATGGTGATTACACACCATCTGGAAATGTACTCAAGCTGTCAAAAGAATCTGTGAACAGCTCCAGTATACAGTATTCAAATTTCAACAGGAAATCAGACTTGGTCAAGGGGGAAGAATTCATTCAGATTCATGCATTTTTTAAAATGTGTTTGGCATATCAAATAAAGCCCAAAGATAAAGTGAAACAATTTTACTTTAAAGGATTTTAATAGGATGCATGTTAATTTGATACACTGCATACATTAACACACAAAAGAAATAAATGAACCAATCCTAAAATAGTATTCATAAAATGCCAGACAAGTGTATCACAGATATGAAAGAATAAGGGAGAAAGGAAGGAAAAGGAACTTAAAAAAAAAAAAAGGAAAAAGAAAAATTAAAAGCCCCCCATCCCCTTATCTCCTAAGGCACAAATGAAAAAGGAAACACAGAGTATCACCAACTTCTCTGGGCAATTAAAGATCCAGAGAGCTCCGCTGCAAACACCCAGACCCTCTCAGTGCCTGTTGAGGTACGCTGGGCTTGGTGTACCGAGACAATGGGGTCGTCAGAGACCCCTGGTGGGAACAAAACCGGTATTAAGCAGTCTTCCATGTCTAACAACCTGGCACAGCTTCTATTAGGTCAGATAAAAACACAGTTAAGCACATTTGCTTGCCTACTAATTTACAGCAAGGAATGAGAAAACAAAGTTCATCCTTGCTGTTGGTATTTGGTGTATGCAAGCTGTAAATAACAGGCAATCACACAAACACTGTACTGGATGGGGGGGGGGGAAAGTAAAAAAGTTCTACTCAAGTGCACATTGTGTACAGAAGTGTTTTAGTAACAAAAGATGCAAATATAATAGAAGATATGAAAATGGGTTTTAGCAGAGAGGACAGTGATCACGGCAGAAGGCACTGTGGACTACTGGGCAGGGAAAGCACCATGAGGTGAATGAAACATGCCTGGGCTGCTGAAACTTGAGCAATGGTAGGATTACACTGCTGTGAGACAGAGCAACCAGCAAAATTTGTGTTGGTCCTTCATTCTGAATGCAATCGAGTCTAGAGAAGCAGATGTCCAAGTCATTGTCCATTATGTTTTATTTCAATAAAATTATATTTTTAAGGAAAGAAACCGATGAATAGTAAATGGAAGGTCATAAAAATTCACCAGCTTCCTCAAACACAGAAAGAGGCGTAGCTGTTACATGTTGCTACACTTAAGGGTTCATCTGAGCTTATTAAGCCATCCTAAAGAAACCCAGACATGGATTTGCAAGTTTTTGCAGCATGTTCCTAAACTTGGATGAAAGTTCAAACAAGTTACTGCAGAAGATATTCCAAATCTTCATACAATTGCCACACTGAGCTCTCTTATTCCAATCATGTGAACAAAGTACAGTAAAGTTTGTTTCATGAATAGCTTGAATCTTTCTTTCCCTTTTCTCTCCTTCTCATGGAGGTTTTTTTTTTTTTTTAATTTTCTTCCATTGTCACATTTCCCAACATTTCCCCATTTCTCCTGTCTACCTATCCTCAGGATATTCACTACATTTTTCTTCCCTGGCAAAACTTGTTCTTAAACAAGATTCCCCAAGGCCTATCCAATTAAACAGACATCCAGAACCCCCCCAGACTCATCAAGTTTTAAAAGTAAACACCCCCCTCTGCAAGTAACAAAAACTGAACCTCAGAGTATTTAAGGTATGGCTCAGAAAGCACACACACAAACCACACTTCATCCTGTCTTAGGAGGCTCCACAGGAAATTGGAACAGATGGTTAAAAATATATATTTATTCTGCTTAGATTCTGTAAGGCGACTTGGAGAAGAGCATGCTGTGGTAAATTCAGAGTACAGCTGTAGCACACAAATGTCTATGTTGCTCAGCAGAGGGTTTAGTGGTTAAGCAACCTCAGGGTTCACACTGTTCTGCCTGGTCCAGCCTTGGCTTGGCTGACACAATGCTACAGGCAAGCCACTCCACGGAGCAGCACCCTGCATCGGCTGAGAGGTGGCAAAAGACAAGTATGCCTCTTATGACACCCATCCGATACCATGAACCCTCTTCTTGCAATCCAGCTAACCTCTTTGGAAGTATTTTGCACCAAAAAAGCCCCCAAATATACTGAGAGGACATGCAACCTGTACAAGCAGTTGTCATTTCCCACCTCCCAAATGGTCAGGGACAGAGCTTGCCCGTGCTGCCCCAACACAGGCTGCGTGCCAGGGGCTGTTGAGGCTCAGGTAAGGAAGCAAGCTCCCCACCCTGTCCTTCTGCTCACATTCCTTCAGGTGACTGCTTTGCAGCACCTGAGAGCTACAACTCAAGCTCAGACCTGAATGAGAACAGGATTTCCATCTCTGCATGTTGCTGCATGAAGTTTTTGCAGGCTAAGAAGATTTCTTATCCCTAGAAAAGGATTTAGCTAATGTAAAAGACATTTTTCTTTCTTTTAAAATTTATATTAAATGGACAGCACTATTTACCACCCTGGAGAAAATAGGTGCTAGGCCCCTTCAAAAGATGGGCTCTTTCCCAACAGCCCTCAAAAATAAAAATGATTTTTCATTTTCTCATTGAAAATATTCAGTTTTCAATATCAACTGAAAATATTGTTAAAGTTCCTTGAACATTCTGAGTGACCACCAGAGCTAGTTTTCAAGTCTGTCTCAATTTCCACTGCTTAGGTTGAAAACATTCCTATTCTTAAAAAACATGCAATAGGAATTCAAATACAGTGCAAGTTATGAGCTCTCAGTATGCATTAAAATACACGAGTTTAATGGACTTTGAATACACTCTTGAAACACAACCAAGATTTTTTTGTTTGTTTTCTATTAACTGCAAGGCTTATTATAATTGAAGAAAATAGATACTTACATGTTAAGGCCAATACTACTACAAAAAAAGATGGGTGGGAAATGAGATGTTTAATCCCAGAAATCATTTATATCTCAAGACATTTCTTATTACATACCTCTAAGCCTTTCCATGGACTATCATCACTGTAGCAAATTCCTTCCCCGCTACCTCCAGAGAGTACTGTACTTATGTAGTCTGTACTTATGTTAGTATTAAATTTTCCCAGGTACAGGTATTTTATTAAGTTATCTGCCACTTCATAACAGATTTTATCACTTATCAAAAAAAAAAGAGAGACTAGAAGATTTGAGAAAGAAAGCATGTTCCATAATTAACAAACTAACACTTGTACAGATTCATCCAAGTATCTAAGCTTGGATGTGAAGCTGTCAGTTAAGGTCTGGTGACAGCAGACATCAGCCATGCCTCATGATACTGCCTCCTTTAGCATATCATCTCCTTCTCCTCCAATAAATCCTGAAATGCCACCCAGGGTTTGTCTCCAGGGATATCAATACCTGAACATATCAGACTAAGGGAGGGACAACATGCCTCCTGGGACAAGAGTGATGACCCATGAGACAATGTGAATTTCTCTGACAAACTCCATTACCAACATCAAAAAAGCTCAAGACCAAATCAACCATACAAAAAAAGCCCACCAAAACCACCCTCAAAATAAAATAAATATTACAGGTTTCATTATGCTGTCTGACAGTGGAGCCTGACCAGAATGTGTGTGTATGATCTCAAAAATAAAATAATAATAATAATGAATCCATTTATTCCTGTTCAGATTCCCACTCTCCAATTTTTTTACCAGACAGGCAACAGTGTATAGTCACTTAGCCCTAAATGTTTAAAGGTATTACTGTAGGTGATTTTCACTTTCTAAAAACTATATTATTCTTATTTCTCTGTTAGAAAAGTATGCATTTAACATGAATGTTATTTGTAAAATTCCACTGCAATGCACACATCTTTTTCAACAGTATGCCCATGACAATTCTTAACGTGGTTTAAGTTGAAAAGCAAGCAACATAACTCCAAAAGAAAAAGCCATTAACCTGACTCAAAGAGATTTATCACATCCTTTCCAGTAGACAGTATTTATTGTCATTTCTCCTGATGTCTGTCAGCTCCACCCTTGCTAGTCCAGGAACAATCTTGTGTCGATCGTGGAGGTGAGGTTTGTTGGTTTGTGGGTTTGGGGTGTTTTTTGGTTGGTTGGTTGGTTGGTTGGTTTTTTTGTCCAACTCTTTACCAATGTAACCAAAACCAACATAAAATGGCAGAACAGTACTCTTTCAGACCTCCTTAGCCACAGTGCCAGGTTTACCAATGACTGTTTAAATACCTTTTCATTGACATATGTACCTATTAAAACATTTTGCAAAATAAGAAAGTTGCCCAGCATGCGTATAATAAAAAATCAGTTATTTATAATGTCTAGCAAACTTAATTTCAGATAAATACAGCAAACAAAGTTTATGATGGTTTCCTCTGAATAAATGCATGTTGTAAAATAGTGCAAACCTATTAGCTTTAGAAGCATTGCTTCTCATTATACAGGTGAAACAAGTTAGCTCTTTTCATGGTAAAAGCTTTCTAAATCAAATTCTTTATAACTGAATTTGCAGTGAAATTTTAAAACTAAGTGTTATGGGATAGGGACAAATATGCACTGCTTAAATAAACTCATGAAAAAAATCTGCCAAAAGCTATCACAACCATAACCTTATCTCTAAATCCACATCTAAGCATCTCTACAGCATTGCTGGAATCAGGGTCAGTATGCTAGGTAACTATCACCCTCTGCTTTCCTTGGTCTTACATTCTTCACTTGGCAGCTGTTTATGTTTATGTTTCCATCAGAAAAAGGATAAAGGACACGTGCCTGCAGTGTGACTACATAATATGGCAGTTGGTATGGATTTCATTTGTTCTTAGATTATCATCATTATTTCATTAGGAGGGAGCAAGTGTTTTCTCAGGGGCATCTGTTTGTGCAGCAGGTACTTCGAAATAGGCACAAAGATTTTCCCTACATCAGTAACACACTCTTTGCAGACACTGTTAAAGTTAATTCAAATTTGTCCAAAGTCACAAAGACAATACACAATACTCTACAGCTGGGCAGTTATGCTATGACAGCCTTTGTCTTTAGTGGGCACGTATCTGGACATAAGGAAGAATTAGTTTCACAGCTATCTTTAACAGAAGCATCTTTTCCTAGAGGGCCATGGGAAGGAAGCCTGTCTTGCCAGTTCTCCTTGTTATTGCTGTACAAGAGGAAGCTATGAGTTTTTGGAACAGAATGCGATAATTGCAGAAGGAAAAAAAAAAATAGAGGCAGAGTCCAGGGTGGGAAGAAGGGACCCTAGAGGCTAAGGTGACTGATGAGAGGAGCAGAGAAGAGAAAAGCTGAAGAGCTAGAAGTCTTTGGAGACAACCCTCCCATGATGCCCAGCAAACATCTTTGAGGACACTTAGCAAATAGGTTCTGGCAGTTGATGCCCACAGGCATAAAACCTTTTGTACTCTACTATGTCAGGCGGTACATCTTGTGCTGTGGATCTAGAGAAACTAGTCTGACCAATCACTTGAATAAGAAAATGGTTAATTGGTATTCATGTGTTAAAACCAAGGAAATTTTACTTTAAGTCGGTTACAGAAAGTAAGGTTCAACACAAGTGTTCAGAAATTAGGAAATATCAACATCTGGGGAAGGTCATGTTATTGAAATTCAAACTGTTTATAAATACATATCATAACACAGCCTTTACTTACCTAATTAAAAACCTAATTTTAGCAAAGCCTCCATTTCATTCGAAGCTCAAGATGGATAGCGCTCAGAGAATGCTATGTAGCACGACCCAGCTTCTTTCTCTCCAGTGCCTGTCTTACTCATTACAGAAATAAGAAAAAGTGTGAAAAGACACCTTAGAAGAAAATAATGGACACCTCAAATTACAACATAAAATAATAGCCGTCTTATTTGGGCCTTAACCTCTCTGTGCCTAAGCTCACTTGCAAGATGAAGGCAAAGCAGTTAACTTTACCTAACAAACTATTCTTAAGCTAATTTCATAAAACATCAGATTGTGGTGATAAATGCCAAAGAACCCCCATGAGGGAAATTAATAATTCTGTATAAAGTGCAGCATTTCAATGGTGTGTAAAAAGTACAGCATATAGTCACTACTTAATGATGAACATAATGAAGAATCATTTAGCAGTTCCCCATTTAGCAAATGCTTTCTCCCGTGTGGTGATGAATGCTAAGGTTTTGTAGAACGGTTTACAGTAAATGATTATGTAATTAATGACCTCAGCAATGCATACACAAAAAAGACACCACAAGAAAGTTGAATGGCTACTTTAATTGTGACCTTTTTCTAACTTTAGTGTTTGACTTTGAAACCTGAAGGTTCTTGTTCTAGGACTTTACATGTAAATGCTATATCAATTATTTGAAGTATTTGGCATAGCACTAAGAACAAGCCCAGACAGCACATACATATTTTGGATTAAAATACATATTTGTAGCATACTTGTACTGTATTCTGTGTTCCACAGCAAAAAGAGAAAATTGCTTAGAACTCAACTGAGCCTAAGAGGAAAAATTATGCATTAAGGATTGTACTTGCCCTCATACACTTTTCAGTCAGTAAATGACCTTTAAGTGGTTTTTTCCTTGAGAGACAAATTTAAGCGGGCATAATCATGTCTTGAATAAAAACATTTAATAGCTGTATTTTCTTCTTGCTGTATGTATCCCCACTGGGCCCAGAAATAAAGTTTGTATAAAGATCATACACCAGCCCTTCTACTGTAATTTATGGACTATAAATGGGTTTCAGTTTGATAGGAAAACCCACTGGTATAAACAGACTAAGGGCATGGGGTTGTACGAGTGCAGACAGACCATGAGAAAACCCTTATATTTGAGGTATATGCAGTCAGAGACCTGGGTGAGCACCTACTACTTTTGTGTGCCATAAAACACGTATTTTTTAGGACCACAGGTTTTTTTCTTTGGTTGGTTTTGTTTTTTTCCCCCCGCAATAAAACTCCCTGTCCATGTGTTGATCAGAAAAGTAGATGGTCCATAAATTGCACTGACAGGGTTACTACTTTTTACAATTGTCGTGGTTTAACCCCAGCCAGCAACTAAACACCACGCAGCCGCTCACTCACTCCCCCCCACCCAGTGGGATGGGGGAGAAAATCGGGAGAAGAAGCAAAACCCGTGGGTTGAGATAAGAACGGTTTAATAGAACAGAAAAGAAGAAACTAATAATGATAATGATAACACTAATAAAATGACAACAGCAATAATGAAAGGATTGGAATGTACAAATGATACGCAGTGCAATTGCTCACCACCCGCCGACCGACACCCCAGCCAGTCCCCCGAGCAGCGAATCCCTGCCCCCCACTTCCCCGTTTCTGTACTGGATGGGACGTCACATGGTATGGAATACACCGTTGGCCAGTTTGGGTCAGGTGCCCTGGCTGTGTCCTGTGCCAACTTCTTGTGCCCCTCCAGCTTTCTCACTGGCTGGGCATGAGAAGCTGAAAAATCCTTGACATTAGTCTAAACACTACTGAGCAACAACTGAAAACATCAGTGTTATCAACATTCTTCGCTCTGAACTCAAAACATAGCACTGTACCAGCTACTAGGAAGACAGTTAACTCTATCCCAGCTGAAACCAGGACAACAATGTTCCCATAAGCTCTATTTCGGGGTCCTGTGGGCACGTACATATAAGAAATGCAATTATCAAAAGGTTTTCACTGAGAGCATGTTAGGCTGTATTAGAGTGTCTTCTATACAAAAGTGATTCAACAAAACTACAACACTTAAAGGTCACTTTCTGACTAAAATTTCTATGATAATGGAGTTATATACATTAATATAAAATTCGTTGTTTTATATTAATTCCCACTTTGCTTATTGTCTTTTGGTTTAATAGGAAAGACAAAGGAAAATAAATTAAAAATTAAACTGCATTTCATGCTTTTTTCCTACTTAAATTGAATTTTGACAAGTTTTTCCTCTCATTCTCATATTTGCTTCTCCAATTTACAGAACTGCCTCATTAAATTTAAGTTTTTTTCCTTTTTTAGGGTTTATTTTTGGCTGCTACAATTCCTCTTAAAATCCAAAATTTCTGGCTCATTACACAGAGTGTAATGAATAGTCCAACAATTTCCCAAACATTTTAAGAAATAAGCTGATTTACTTCTATCCCACTATTTTTTTGTATAAGAACACTGCCCCTCCCCACACACACACTAAAAAGCAGTCTACTTGGGAATCAGTTTTCTTAACCCTTATTTCTCTTTTTTGTTTTTCTCTTATTTATCATAGAACAGCCTAGGTTGGAAGGGACCTGAAAAGATCATCTGGTCCAACCTTTTGTGGGAAAGGGAATGTAGATGAGATTATCTAGCACCCTGTCCATCTGTATCTTGAAAACCTCCAGCAATGGGGACTCTACCATGTCCCTGAGGAGGTTGTTCCAGTGAATGACTATTCTTACTGTAAAAAATTTCTTTATTATACTGAGATAAAACCTCTCTCACTGCAACTTGTACCCACTGCCCCTTGTCTTCTCCACGTAACTCCCTGTGAAGAGGGAGCCTCCACCATATTTGTATGTGCCTTTTAAGTACTGGAAAACTGTGATGAGGTCCTCCCAAACTTTGTCCTCTCCAGGGACAAAAGAACTAACTCCTTCAGTCTTTCCTCATAGGGCAGGTTCATTCATTTCTGTTTTTACATTTCAAAATTTAAATACCTGGTTCATTTCAAATCATCTGACTCAATGTAAACTTAAATCACACGTTGCTATGAAAGAAAAATAGCCATAGGCTACTTGTTCCTATATTATATAAGGACATAGTTTCCTTTCCCATCATAGATGGTACACCCCTGCTAGCTGAGCTGCTGTTAGCATCATGCAGAACTGTAACTTCACTCAGGATTTATGGAGGAAATAAGATGATGAAACACTAATAAATTATGAAATGAAAGTTTTGAGTGGCCATCAAAATGAAACTGAAAAACCTGACAAAAGGAAAACCTTTTCCTTATTAAAAAAAGTCTTTTCATCAATGTCCTGGTTTCAGCTGGGATAGAGTTAACTGTCTTCCTAGTAGCTGGTACAGTGCTATGTTTTGAGTTCAGAGCGAAGAATGTTGATAACACTGATGTTTTCAGTTGTTGCTCAGTAGTGTTTAGACTAATGTCAAGGATTTTTCAGCTTCTCATGCCCAGCCAGCGAGAAAGCTGGAGGGGCACAAGAAGTTGGCACAGGACACAGCCAGGGCACCTGACCCAAACTGGCCAACGGTGTATTCCATACCATGTGACGTCCCATCCAGTACAGAAACGGGGAAGTGGGGGGCAGGGATTCGCCGCTCGGGGGACTGGCTGGGTGTCGGTCGGCGGGTGGTGAGCAATTGCACTGCGTATCATTTGTACATTCCAATCCTTTCATTATTGCTGTTGTCATTTTATTAGTGTTATCATTATCATTATTAGTTTCTTCTTTTCTGTTCTATTAAACCGTTCTTATCTCAACCCACGGGTTTTGCTTCTTCTCCCGATTTTCTCCCCCATCCCACTGGCTGGGGGGGAGTGAGTGAGCGGCTGCGTGGTGTTTAGTTGCTGGCTGGGGTTAAACCACGACAATCAAGTAACAGTCTCAAATGCAAATTCTTCAGCTGGCATTTGTCACTAAAGAATTGTCTATCAAGAACATCTTTCTTTGACCCCATTAGAGGATACACTGTCTTCATCAAGCAGATGAATTCATCCTATTTCACTTACTTTTTCCCATTAAACAGTACATTTGCTCTAAAATGGATCATTTTCCCCAAAGATAGCATTACTAATCAGTTTGTAGTAGATCACAACACTTTTTTTTTTTTTGAGTACTTGTACATTTCTTAGACCTAGAAATATATGAAAAAGGAATACATCAATGTGGTGAACTAGAATCAGCTGTATAGATTCAGTCATAACAAATTCACATCCAAATTTTTATTCTTATACACTGACAGTTACAGATGTTGGCACAAACTGACCTGAGGTCGGCAACAAATCAGATCAGACAGATCAGTGATAGACCACCCATATCATGAGTGAAAACTTCAGAAAAATGAAGACAGTAGCGACAGTGGAGAAAAAAAGCAAAGCAAGGCCTTCCTTCTCCAAATGTCTGCTAACAGAAGAACCATACAGAAGACAACTAAATGGAGATGGTTGACCATGAACTCTGCAGGAAATTATAACTGGTTATGGCATGTACAGTAGCCTTAAGTACCACACAGAATGACAAAAAGTAGTTTTTAGACACACCAGACTAATTTTACTCCTAAAATATTGATGTGATGTTTCAGGTTATTCTTTCTGAGATTATCCAAAGCTTTGGAGAAATGAACACTACTTTCATACCGCTATAGGTATGAGCATTCAAGAAGTTTGTGCTCTGTGTTTATAAACTAGATGTACGGGGTTCTCCCTCATCTCTTTTTCCCAATCCTCCAAGAGCAGCAAAATTTTCAGGGCTGTTCCATGTAATCAGTGCTTCGCTTATGGACTTCTTCCATTGTATCAACCAGCCAAGCACTTAAATACTACAATTCACTTTCATGTTCCAATATTCCTCAGTTTTTCTACTTTGCTATCCCCACTTACCCAAGAAAAAGGTTTGCAATGCAAAGGAGTTTTGTCTGTCTTGCCTCAACCATGTATTTTTTCCCCACATGAAACAATAGCTGATTTTTTTCCCCATGAGTTAGCACCTATGGTACTGACCTGTCACTATGAAGACATTTGATTAATGCTTAACAACTTAGAGATGCTCTGGTTTGGCCGAGTTTTCTAGGTCTAAATTTAGCACTGAGATCCCTTGCCAATTTTCAACATCCCTGCAGAGTGCTAAATACTGCATGCTGTCACATACCTGTACTGAATAACATGTGCACTGGCCTGTGTGTTGTGCACACAAATGTCATTCTCAAAAGTTTTAGATTAAGGACAGTATTTCTTTTGGAATAACAACTGAAACATGAACTAATATTCCTAGCATGTGTATTTCATGACACATAATAGGAAAAAATTTTGGCATTTTAATATGGTGTTGATGAAGCACTTAGAAATAACTTAAATGGATACATTTAATGTGGAGAAGCAGGAAATACTGCACATAGCACAGCCACTCTTTATTAATAGCAGTGGATTTTTTTTTTTAATTTTTCATTTTATGATGCACAATCCCTTTAGAGTTTGCTCCTAATAAGATTTCACATCTCTGCAACATGTAATATTAATTTGTATGTTTATACATGTATTAAAAATCCATTAAAACATTCCATTTAAGACAAAGACGACAGCATTAAGGAGTCACTAGGGCTTACAAACTTCTTAAACCATGAAAGATTTATTGTCAGGATTTATTGAAATATTTACCGTCCTTTACAATCAAGACTGTGATATATTTTAAGGATGAAAATATGAACCAAAACACTGGACAAAGTACTCCAGCAGAAGAATGCAAAATTCTGCCTATGGATGCATAAGTACCTACAAATTACTCAAGTCTGGGCATTACTGGGGGGGGGGGGAGACAAAACAAAACAACACCCCCCCCCCCCCCCCGAAAAACTAAAACCAAAATAAACCAAACCCCCTGGCCCCCCCGATTAATCTTTATTAAGAAATGTTCTTATTAAAATCACTTTCCTGACAGTATCCTCCCTGGTTTGTGGTAGCATACAAGGGAGGGGAGCAAAGAGGAACACTATTTTTTTTTAACTTTTATATAAGTTGCTAAGAAAACTGCTTTAGGTTAAGTCCACCTTGCATAACACTATTCCTGTTTTCCCACCCCTCCTCCACATGGTGGAGGTATATAAAAATTAATAGCATATAGCCTCAAAGGTGTCCAGTGTGTGCTCTACCAATATCTGTCATCATCTTCTTCCCTTCTGTATTTAATATTAAAAAAGTTTTGAAATCATATCATGCAATTTTTCCAGATTATGAGTACATTTCTATCTTCCAGACTATAAAACAATTATTAAATTATGCTTTGACTCAAGTTTTTCCACTTTATTTTCTACTAAGGAAAATATAATGTTGGTTTTTTAATAATAATAAAAAAAAATCCTTGCCTTCAGTAAAATAAACCTTATTTAGAATCATAGAATCGCTTGAGTTGGAAGGGATCTTTAAAGGTCACCCAGTCCAACCCCTCTACAATGAGCAGGGACATTTTCAACTAGATCAGGTTGCTCAGAACCTAGAGATATTACTCAGGACAGAAATTTTGTGCTAGACCCTGAACACTTTCAGAATAAAAGATGTCAATGACCTGGCTTCCCATAAAAAAAAGAAAAATCAAAGAGAGAGAGAAAAAATATTGAACTGTTTTGGTAAATCTTAGCTTCTCATGAAACAGGGACCTTGACAGGCTGGAAAAATGGGCTGACAAGAACCTCAGGAACTGCAACAAGCAGAAATGCCAAGTCCTGTACATGGAGGGGAACAACCCCCCACACCAGTTTGTACCGGTGGCCACTCAGCTGGAAAGCAGGTTGACAGAAAAGGACCTGGGGGTCCTGGTGGAAACCAGGCTGAACATAAGCCAGCAATGTGCTTTGCTAAAAAGAAGGTCAATGGCATCCTGGGCTGCATTAGCAGGAGTATTGCCAGCAGGTGAAGGGAGGTATCCTTCCTTCTACTCATCACTTGCAAAGCCACACCTGGGGTGCTGTGTCCACTGGGCTTTTTTCATGTCTCCAGATGGACATACTGGAGACAGTCCAGTGAAATGCCACTAAGATGACTAGAGCACCTCTTCTATTAGGAAAGGCTGAGAGCGCTGGGACTGGTCAGCCTAGAGAGAAGGTGTAAGGGGGATCTTACTAATGTATATAAATACCTGAAGGGAAGGTACAAAGGAGCAGCCAGGCTCTTTCCAGTGGTGCCCAGTGACAGGACAAGAAGCAATGGGCACAAACTGAAACAAAGAAGGCTCATTCTGAACATCAGGAAACATTTTTTTTTTACTGTGAGGGTGATTGAGCGCTACAATAGGTTGCCCAGAGAGACTGGACATGGTTCTGGGCAACACCTGCTCTAGGTGGCCCTCCTTGAGCAGGGAGAGTCAGACAAGAACTCTCCAGAGGTCCCTTCCAACCTCAACCATTCTTTCAAACAGGTCACGTGTGGGCTGCCTGTCTAAATAGGTATTTCATCATCTTCAATAGTCAATAAAGGACTTATATTCATTTACTGTTTTACTGACTACAACATAGAATGGGGAAGCTGGTGTTCCTTTTTTTTTTTTTTTTTTTTAATCTGATGGAAAATGAATACCTAGGTTCATTCCAAAGTGAATGTCTGGGCTCAACTCAGAATGGTCTAGGCAAGTGCTTCACCCACTTATTTGAAATGTCATTGTACATTAAAGCTGCTGTGAAATATCTGAAGGAACAATTGTTTGAGCACAAAGAGAAATACATTGCAAGGTGAGAGAAGAAAAACTCGTAAGTGTAGACAAAGTAGGTGCTTTTTATTTGGAGTCATTAAGGATTGACAAAATTTGAAACTTCCCAGAAGGGGAAAGAAAGACTGAAATAAACCCATCCCCTTCTACCCAAACATACCTGCTAAAGTAGCCTTCACTGGAGCCCTGCACAACTGAGCTTGTTTATTAATACAAACTTTATATGACAAATAAGGTCAACTTCATATGTTATTGAAATACCTTACATTAGCTAAAGTGATACTGGTGTGCAATAAGCAGATGCAAGTATTTCTCTCCAGCTGTTTAAGATTTTAATACCTTTCCTGGTTAGTGGCTACATTTGTGTTCAACTCACAGAGATCATAAGATGACATTTATAAAATATCCTGATTTTCCATCTGAAACCGACTAAATTGTCCAACAGTTTATTATCGTTACAGCTGAAATAATTGCTGTGGATATCTGCCTCGCTTCTTTTGTGCTGCACAGTGGTTGCTGTACAGCAACTGAAACTGTAGTGCCTCTATTATCAAACTGCTATCACTATTTTTTTTTTTAAACTTTAAAAAAAAGTAACATCAATTTGATGATCTGCAGCAAGCATCTATGTAGGTCTTAAGACATTCATACCGTGAAAAATATTCACACAACAAAAGGTAGATGGACAAGAAGATAAGTAATTGGTTTTACATGCTTGGGACTGCCCACAGGGTTTTGTTTTGTTTAAAAAGAAAAGCCTCCTTTTCTAGTCCCTTGAATATCATTACTGGCAGTCATGGTTTTAAACAGCAGTTTGCTCTTTCAATCCCCCTCTTGGAGAAAGGGCATACAGATACCAAGATCTTAAAAACTTCTTTAACAGATAAATGATGTGTAACTAACTCTGAAGCACCTCTTTTCTCTTCTCCACAGAAATAACGGCAGTGGAACTGGCATGGTACATTGACATTATTATAAAGGTTTTGTGCGAACATTTTTGTTGCAATGTCTAATCAGATCACATAAAAGTTTCTGCTTGGTGGGTAGCTAGCAAAAAAGCAAAAGGAACTTAAGAGGAGCCACACTGGCTTAGGCTCTAGGTCCACATAGTCTAGCAACTCACCTCCAACAGAGACTGCTGGCAAATGATTAGGAACTTATTAAAACAAAAGGTGTATTTAGAAGAATCCTTTCAACCAATACAAGAACAGATTCACCTCAGTTTCCAGTGAGCAATTAAAACAAACAAAATTGAAAATAAACAAAAATTAAGCCCAATGCAAGAATGATCATGAAGCTACTCTGCTTACATGGCTGAACTGACCCATTTTTGAGCAGCAATCTTCACATCACTGACACAAGTTGATTTGCAAACATTTTTGGCAAAGAACAAAACCACAAAGAATCCCAAACCTTTCCCTTAAAGAGAAAATAAGTCAGTTAACAGATATTTGCATGCAGGTATTTTGGTAGCATGTTCTCATCAGTAACAAGCAGTGGTTTCAATGCTCTGAGGGTTACTCTTAGAACTGATCTCTCTGGGTAGGGGTACAGTCAAAGCTGAAAGAGTAAGCACTAGATACACATGTGGAAAGGAGGCATAAAACCCCACCAAAACAGAACAAAGAATAGATCTTTCCACCTTTATATCTGGTGTCTGTGTACAAAAAAAAAAAAAAAAAATCCCTCCCACCCCAAAGAATGAACACTGTATTAATCTGGAGAGCTCAAAACCAACTCAAGTATTTGTATGGTGAACAATTAGAATAGTTTGCTTTTCCCTTCTTCACCTTCCTAACCCCTTCTTCAGCCTCCCCTTCAAAAAAAAAAAAAAAAAAAAGAAAATTATCTCAAAAAGAAAAAAAAAGAGAAAATTCTCAAGCAGATAATTTATTTCTTATTATCACTGTTCATATGATGACTACCCAGTGGACCTCAGTTACCCTGGGAAGTTGTCCTCAACAACTGGGCAGGTTCTACAGTTCCACAGCTGATTTTTCAATGTACTCCACCATTTGACCCAAGAGAGAATTCAGAATACTAAATCACAGGTTATTAACTTTTTCCTCCTATAATCTTGCTTCTTGATCTCCAGCTCCACTGCAAGCATACACATTGAGCTGTCATTACAGGACTCCACTGACACACACAAAGTACAGTTCTGATGTTCTCTGGTGACACTATAAGGCTGACATTTCAGTGACATTGGGCCAACTTTGACGAGAATGATTCTCTTTGCACATTGATAAATCTATGCAAAACAAGGTCTTTCCAAGCTGCTGTTGCTCACTGATGAGCTTGAAGCAGCAGTAGAAACATACATCACCTCATAAAAAATTCACTAATGAAAGCTGCAGTGGCATTCCAACCATCACTTAGGAAGAATAATCCAGGTAAGTCTGTATCATGAGTTTCTATTCAAGAACAAATCCTTCAAACAAGCTAGGTAAAGTAAAACTCAAGACCTTCCATTTTTTAAACACTGAGGAATAGATCCACTAGTTAGAATAAACTCAAAGGAAACTGAGACCATCAGAACTAGATCCTTTAAGAGGCAGAGCCTTACTCTACCATTTATAACCCCCAGTCCCACCAGGATTGCTTTCAGGTACACACGCATTGCATACAGTACCTTTTAAAGGTTATACTGTACTTAAAGCTTTGTTACTACAGAAGGCAGCGAGTTTGTATCCCTGGAAAATGCATATTGTTTCACTGTGTCCATCCTAATCATCCTGTTTCTCAAGGCCAGATGTCTCACCCCTGAGCCATGTGCTGCGCTGGGCACGTACCAATAAACTCGGAGAAGGAAATTCTGGTCTATTCTGAGTCAACAGCAAAGCTGACACTGATTTCAATTGTTAAATCAATGCCTCTGTTTCTAAAGGAGAAAATGTTTTAAAATGTGTGTGAAAAACAGAAGCATTACTGCAGGAAAATTAATGAACACAAGCTACAAATCACAACCACACGTGTAAATTATTTTCCCCTTCTTTTGGGATGCTTCAAATGTAAAGCAGACATTAATCCATATCTTTCATTTATATATATAATACACTAGCTTTTTACAGATCCTTGACATGTTTTTTTTTTTTAATTGATATGCTCATCTACCTTCTAAATTAATAAGAAAAACAAGAAGTGTACCTTAAGTTGTACAGACATTCTTTTTAAAAGGGGTTGGGTTTTTTAGTTTTAATTGCTTTCTGATGTTTAGTAGTAACAGCATTAATAGGAAAATAAAATAAAATAAAAAAATCAATTCAGAACTAACTGATTTCTTCAAGTTAGATAGTATCTTTATGCAGGCTATTATGTGCACCCCATTATGTTTTGGGCTAGTTCCCTGCCCCCCCCCCTTTTTTTTTTTAAACCTGTAAAAACATACAGGTCTACAAGAAAGAAATCCCTTTCATCTCCTCTATACAGATGAAGTTCAGAAAGCATGCTCTTTCATCTTAAAGCTCAAAGCAAATCTCTCCAAAGTTACCATTCCCTTCAAGGCCCAACAATTTTATTCTTCCTTTGGCCACATAAGTAAATCCCAGATATCATCAGCCATTCATAATATCAAGATGGCAAAAAGAGGTAAAGAATGGAAAACTGCACTGAAGTTTTGAATTTATATCAGAACAATGCATTGACCAAAAGATCTCCCATTTCATTTTCTGTGGTGTCATTAATTCCTTCCCTTTGGGGAGGAAGGAAAAAAAAAAAGGGGGGGGGGGCGGCAAAAAACCCCTTGTGGATTCCAATTCATTCCATTTGTCATTCATTCAAGTCAAGAGACAAAATTATAGCACTTCCCCAATTTAAAACACAGTTTTTAAAATATATGTAGACTTAAATATATATAACCAGTTAACAACCTTGAATTCTCTTTTGGGAACCTTTGGGGAGTTTTTGTTTCACAGAACAGGAAGATGGTGTCATCTTCAAAGGCAAGCTGGTTTTGCCCTTAATATAAGCAAATGCTATTTAGATAAGCTGTTTATAAAGTCTGACCTTCATATTTTCACTTTCCTGCAGTATTCACTATACAACACTATCTGCACATAGAAGTGGAGCAGAAGATAGAGGCGACATTATACATGTCTTTGCTAATGTATAACCAGTTAGGAATACTAAGAGAGGTTGGAAATTTTACTGGAGTTAAACAGAGCTAAAGGGAAAGGGTGTAATTCTTTTAGGCAATCTTGCATTATCAGTCTAATTCCTTATTGGGCTCGAAAAGCATTACTATACATTTATTGCAAAACTGCAAATAAAAACCCCCGTAGTTCTAGTACAACAGACTGACCAGCATGGGCATCAATAATGCACAATCCTTCCAGGGTCCCTGGGGCTTTGAGTGAGCAGAGGTCTTGACTGAACCACTTGCAGAGGAAGGCTGTACGTGTACACTGTACACCCATAATTATAGTTTGAGGTGGAGGATGACTTGCCTTCTAATGTTCCCTTCCTAACAAGTCTGTAATATAAAAAGTAGCTGACATGCCCTGTAACAAAGTAAAGCTAACTCAGTGGCAAAAGCATGACAGAATATTACAACATGGCTTAGCGTAGTTCAGTACTAGCTACATTTTTTTTAAATGGTATAATTTATTTTTAAAAAATAAGATATTCAAACACAATATTGAAGAAGAACAGAAAAAACCCCACCACTAAACCCTTTCTCATAAGAAGTGAAAAACTTGATCAAAACCTGGAAGCTAATAGTATCCCTAAAGCTTCTCTGTCCTGCTAACTGATAGTGCTTTCAGCAGCACATTAACATAACGCAGAGTTGATCAATGCTGCTTCAGAAGGAAAATGCCACCTAATGAATCCCCAGTGGCACCTTCGCACCAGGTGCTTTTGCTGCAAGTCTACCACGACATCTACAAGCCTGGAACAGATCAAGACTACCTGTTTAAGTTGTGAAGTCCAACATGCCCCAAGCTGTGCAGATTTAGGAATGATGAATTCAGAGGCAGTAATGATCCATGTACTCTCCTTCTTTGAAGACCCTCTTGATGCCAGGTTCAACTCTAAGATTAGTGGTATGTGAATGGCACCGCAAGTAGTTCCACTTTTAAATATGTTCCTACAGAAATCAAATAAACTTGAGTGGCTACTTTTATATGAATTCAGATTAGTAAATGTTTATAAAATTGTGATTAACATAGATGTGCCTCCTTGTGTAGGATTATGGTATGGACATTCACGTAGCTGGCAGACTTATTTCTGAACCAATATTCTTGCCTGACTCTATGGAGCAAGATTTACAAGTATATCTCAGAGCACAATGGATTTGTAGAAGAAATCAGTTTCAATTACAGAAGAAAAAAAAAAAAAATAAGCAAACCTTGTAAAATCCCTAAGGAACTTCATATTTTTTCCTGTATTTTTGCTGATTTTAATGTCAATATTTCTCTAAACTTTTAAGCCTTCCTCAAATCCAGTGACTTAAAGCTATCATTATGTCTCTTGCTGGAAAAATATCTACAAACAGCTAATAGAACATATGGTTACTTATGTGTAATGGTAGGCACACGTGGATGATGGAGAAAGTTGTGCTATACACCAACAATGGCACATGACTTGTATCTTCAACAGTGCTGACCAAATTCTTCACTGATGCAAAGTGAATTAGCTGTAGTCTGCAGCACACTTATGTCACTGATTAGAATGTTTGGGGTTTTTTTTTTGTTTTGTTTTTTTTTTTTTAAATTAAGTCAGTATAGCAGGAGCTTGTTGTAGATTGCAATTTCCAAGTGATGTCTCTGTCTCTCTGGTTTTTTATTGCATTGTGGACAACAAACTGCTTAGCTCCCTTACCCCATAAAGGGAGGGTTGCAATTAAAAGAAAAAAGACTTCAGAAAGGGTCCTTTAAATTACTTTTTTCAGGATTGGAAAATAATCACTTCCACGAATTTCTTTCTCTCTCTGCCTAGAGACAGAAGCACTGTAAAAGAGGGTAGGCTGCCTGCTCTGAACCTAAGCCATCCTGGGAAAGCACTGCACACAGCTGGTCAGGGTGCAAAGCAACAAAGGTGCACTTTATGTTCAGTTCATGGGCGCTTTCATCAGCCAATAAGGATATGGCCTTTTCAAAACAGTCACCTTAATTCCAAAAATCTCTCTCAAATCCACTTGTACTCTGGTATTTTAGAGCTATGCTTACTTGCTAAGAGCACAGAGTGCACAAGGAGGGAAAACAGAAGAGAAGTCTCTATGCATTTACAAAACAATAATGATTAAGTCATTTCCAGCCACAAACAAAAACCATGACTGACATTTTAAAGACTTAATCTGTCTGATGACTTGTTTAGAGAGATAGTTTATAATAGATGAAGATCTGCACCTTAACCTTTTAGGTTTTTATTTAAAAGGCTTAGTTTATGGCTTTGAAAGCTTAAAACATGATCTTTTAAAATAAAAATGTTAAGGTCAAAAGCAGCTGTTTTTCACAATATTAAACTACAAGATCAGC
The DNA here is from genome assembly GCF_026419915.1 of Harpia harpyja. Lineage (NCBI taxonomy): Eukaryota > Metazoa > Chordata > Aves > Accipitriformes > Accipitridae > Harpia > Harpia harpyja. The sequence goes on from NC_068947.1 coordinate 34,044,028, forward strand.
ACTATTTCACTAAAACTTTGGAGGAACAGAGTGGCAAGCTATATTTTAGCATTCTTTTAACAAGCTCTCTCTTATTTTCACTGACACTCAAACATAGTATCTGTAGTGAATTAGGAAGCAGAACACCACTTCTGTAACAGTATAGTTATAACTAATACATGATAATATTGTAACACTAACTTGTGTTATTGCTTATCTCAAGCAGTTTAAGGAACAAATCCTTCATTAAACTAGTTTTATTGTGATCATTATGTTTCCTCAACATAAAAAAGTTCTGCTTAAAATTCAAGGTAACATTTCAATTCCCTATTTGGGAGGCTTTAGAAATCTATTTTAAATGTCATTGAGACAATCACACTGTTTGTAGGTTCTTAGCATTTTGTCCCTTTTAGTCTTTCTCATTTTCTATTCCTTCTGTAGGAGGCTACATACTGATTTGTTTCTTTTACCTTATTGTGGAGCTTTCTCTCTTCCCTTCTGGGATCTCTCTCGGTAGAGAAACCAGCATGTTTTAGAACTTTCTGCTGAAGTTTCTTCTATTCTCATTTTCTATTTAACATAACAAGGCATCATTTTGGCCGAAAACAAGTAACTAAGCCCCCAAATTAAGAGTTAGTACTGCAATATTTCATGAATTGATTACGTCTATTGCTACAAATGTAATGTATTTTGGCGCTTGAGAGGACTTTTTCTCTGAAGTAAATGTTAATATGACCTGAATCAAATTGGAAAAACAATTTTCACAAAAAATATCTGAATAATAGTCAGTAAACATGTAAGAAAACCTTATGAAGGACTTCTAGGCACCTCACATTCTTCTGAATGAGAGAAGGCTACACTGGGGAGGGGGGGGGAAGAGAGAGAGAGAGAAGCTTTCTATAAAGGTAGATGACATCAGGAGGAAAGCTGATATTAGGAATACCATAGAGAAATTTTACTTAAATCAGGAGAGCTTAACGACATCAGTAGCAGAAAAAATGCCACAGTGCATTACTGGAAGGAAAGGGTAGAACCATTTGAAGAAAATTTAGATTTTAATTACTATTCCTGTCTCACATGGGTAAAAAAAATTATTTACACAACAGTTACCATGACTATCTGGGGAAAAGTTAAGGTCAAGAAATTTCAAATCCCTGGACCTGAATATCTTGGCACCCAGCCAGAGTTTCAGACAACAAAAAGGAAGCTACTGTTCTGTTAATGCTTTAATGGTAAACTGGAAAACTTGGCAGCCTGACATAAACCACAGACAAATCAAACACAGGAGGAATACAGATATAAGAAATTAACAAATTGTTAAAGAGTGATGTTATAATTAATGCCAATCAGCATGAATGAGCTGAATACAGGTCTTAGGAAAGGAAAATGTGATAATTTTTTATGATATTACAAGATTTTGTTTGTTTATGGAAAATTGATGCAATGCAGTTAGACTCCAAGACACTTAACTTGTCACTTCCTATCTTAAATGGTACAACAGGATATTGGAACTCTATTTCACAAGTTAAGTAGATTAAAAGCAGGCAAATATATGGGTTTCATATGTGATTAAGAGGACCTTTATTAATCTAGTCATGTTTCTAGAGAGGTTGGTGCATGGATTTGTTCTAGCCCTTCTCTAAATATTTTTGCAAATAACTTCGGAGGAGGGGTGGGAATATCTAAGCCAAAACACTTCTGAAACAATATAAAGATTGAGACAGAGGGATCAAAGAAGTTATACTGTAATTACTGAAAACTTCTAGCATTCTTACCCTGATAAACCTCTTTATAAAGTCCTTCAAGCGCTGAAACCAGATCATTGCCTATCTTAAAAGTGAGGTTTATTTAACAAGACATGCACCAGATGTGAGTGGCTAATAGCCAATACACCAGTTTCCCTCAGTGAGATGGCTCCTCTGTCTCTGGGTTAACTGAAAAGATGGGGGACCTTCTTCAGTTCAAGCAATTCAAGAGTGGTTAGCTTGTGTACTTATTCATAGTTTTTATTACATGGATTGATTTGTTCTGACCTCTTTTAGGTAGTACTAATTTTGCTGAACCAAAATTCATATATATTAAGAGGTATATTGTACTAGATCTGGCTGGCATGAAGGTATGAAGTTAACTTTATTCATAGCAGCCTGTATGGTGCTGTGCTTTGCATTTGTGGCTAAACCAGCATCCTTCTCACAGGCTGCAGTCCTTCAGGAAACACCTGCTCCACCATGGTCCTCTCCAGGGGCTGCAGGGAAATCCCTGCTCAGGTGCCTGGAGCACCTCCTCCTTCCCTCACCTCAGTGCCCCCAGGGCTGTTTCTCACACTTTTCCCCTCACCACTGGGCAGCGTTTTGCCCTTTCTTACACAGGCTTTCCCCGCGGCTCCGCCATGGTGGCTGCAGGGCTGAGCCGTGCCCTGCGGTGGGTGGGTCGGAGCCAGCTGGAACCGGCTGTGTCCAGCTCGGGGCAGCCCCGGCCTCTCCTCACAGAGGCCACCCTGCAGCTACCCCCTGTACAGACAAACCATACATATATAAAAATCGCATATAGTCAAAATTTGTAACAGCATGAACAGTGTAAATCAGCAACACAAGAAAAAAACGTTATCCTATTTCACACTAAGTAAGAACACCATTTAGGCCATATGCATTTCAGTAGCTGAAACAAACATTCGCACCATTGAAATCAAGTTTTGGCCCTATGAATTCACAATGACCTAAAAATCAAGAAACTGCAGCTAGAGCTGTTTCTTCTGAAATTCTTTCTCTCAGATGGATTCAATTCCAGCTAAATTTTTCATTTGAAGACACTAAACAATTGCACCCTCTTTGCTTTCTTTGTATCAGTTACAATTTTAAAAAACATTGCTATATTTCCTTTCAGTTCTCCAAGCTCAAGAGTCCTTGTGTATTTGATCCTATCTCAAGTGTAAGTCACCCATAAGTCACCCCTTCTACATCTTTGATCAACCTTCCTGCCTTGTCTGAATTTTTTTTTTCATTTTACTGTAACCTTTTTTTATTTTTTATGGTTCTATACACAGGAATAGAAGTTAGTTTTCATAGAGATGCCTGAGAAATTTACAAAACCAATCTGCTAGAAGTCAAAACTAAAAAAAAAAAAAAAAAAAAAAAGAGAGAGACTGAAATTCATTCTCATATATATTGACATCAACTGAAAAAACATAATGGTTGTTTATTATGGAGATTTTTAAAAGTGGAATGTAGGTTTCTTAAATATGCATATTACTTCAAAAGTTCTCAGAAGACATAAATTAGACATACACGCAGGAACACCTCTGGTCTTTCTTATATGGGTGGCCATATGAAAACCTCAAAGATTGAGTTTTTGAAAAGTAGTTTAGAAGGGAAAAAAAGAAGGAATTTATTATGAAGGAAGTGGAAAGGGGAGAGAAGAGAGCTATTCAAGATTCAGACTTGCAACAGGCTGGAGACTGCCAGGATGGGGAGCAGCGCTGCAGAAAATGACACTGGGGTCTTTGTAGGTAACAAGCTAAGCTTGCAGCCTGCCCTGACAGCAAAGACAACTGACTGCATCCAGGGCTGTATGAACAGGAGCACAACTGGTAGACTGAGTGAAAGGATTATCTCCTCAGCACTCACACTCTTTAGACCACATCTAGACATGGTATCCAGTTGTGCATCCCCCAGTATAAGACAGACATCAAACTGAAGAAAGATCAGGGGAGGGCCACCACGACAGTTGGGGCTGGAGGACTTGCTTTGTGAGGGGAGGCTGAAGGACCAGAGCTTGTTCAGCCAGGGAAGAGGTGGCTACAGGGAACCTAACAGCAGCCCCCTAGTGCCTACGGGGTGGTTATTGGGGAGACTGAGCCATGCTTTTACCATGGTGCATGGTGGGAACATGAGAGACAAGGGGTAGATGCTGAACCAAGAGAGGTTCAAACTAGATAGGGACAAACTTTTTCCCCTGTAAGGACAGGTAGGCAGTGGCACAGGTTGCCCAGAGAGGCTGTGTAAACTCAGTCCTTGGAGGTTTAAGACCCAGCCAGAAAAAGTCCCAAGCAACCTTGTCTGACCTTGTAGCTGTCCCTGTTTTGAGCAAGAGCTTGATCTAAAGACCTCCCAGGGTTCCTTCCAACCTGAGTTGTCCTATGATTCAACAAATAAGTAACTTAGAAACAAGCCCCTGATGCTCTATTTGTGAGTTTTCTATAAGAAGTATACAATCCTTCTATAAGAAGTATACAATCCTTCTATAAGAAGGATACAATTAGAAAGAACGTGCATTTACATTTAGGCACTGGTGAAAATGACCAAGTCAGGAAGCAGAATATTTTGCTTGCACAACCTAGCAGGCTTAAAATTGCCACATTTCAGCGGTAATCAAGAAATGAATTTTTAGTTTTCCGGGAACAGACGAACATTGACAACGATCTGTTTCAAAAACAGCACACAAAATAGCCCTTCCCCTGACATTGCCCATGAAGTGAACTTTAAAGAAAAGGGAGAATACCAGATGATCAAAAAGTGTTCTTCACATAAACTTTTCATTTTGACATACATGCATATTTAATATAATACAGAAATCTGACTGTGATGCTTGATTTTTAAAATGTCATTGAAGCTGACATGAGGCTTATTTTGTCCTCTTTTCCACAGAGAAATTCTTGATATGAAAAAAATATTCACACTGAACAAATGTGGACCATGCCCCAGAGAGCTTTGCAAGCTCTGCAGGAGCTGCAGTGCGAGGTAGCCACTCAAAGGTAGGTGCCCCTTATAAGCAAGTGGAGCAGAAAACAGCACACTCAGTAACCCAACAGCAGAAATAGTAAAGAACCAGAAACTAAAAACACAATTCCCTTTTCCCTCATGTTTCAGTGGAGCACCCGAGATGAACGTTAGTGTAAATAGTGGGCTAGCAGACTATGTGATTTCAACCCCCTTGACATTACTGATACAACCTATAATGCACACCATATTTACGCTGTTCTGCTGTTGGAGTATGACAACAGTTATGAGCCAAAGGGCTACACAGCCATCAGTACCTAAGGGATATGTCACTGCTATTTATAGATAGATGTCCGAATACAACTTACATGTATCACTGGGATGACAATAGTGTAACATATTGATTTAACAGACTCCTCTAGAATTGAGAAGTTTGAACATTGTTGTTTTCCTATGCTTTTCTTTTTTTAGTAGCATTTTATTTCCTGTTCTTTCTAAGGCCCACCCCTGTTCTTCTGAGAACTTTGAAATTTTATCCCTGTCCCTACTTCCATTCAAATTAAATCCAGTGCCTATATATTCCTAAGTTTTTCCAGTAAGCCATTTATAAAGGACAATTTTGATGGAATCTTTCTTTAACTTGGCACTCTATTACCATCTTTCCTTCCCGGCTAACCTACATACGTGCCAAAGGAGATTATTTTAAGGAAACTAAAACCAGCATAAAGACTGATTATTTGCTTTTAGAGTTGTGAAGAGGAAAAGATAAGTTACTAAGTTGGTATTTATCGGCAGGAAAAAGAACCAATTTATCACCAGTCCAAATAACTCATACTCTGAGAATCTAAAAGGGGAACAAATGGAGCAACCAGATAAGTAAGCCTGGAATCCTGTTGCTGGTAGTCTGCAGGAATTAAAAAAAAAACAAAACAAAACAAAAAACCCATCTTAAAATAATGAATGTCTAGACAATAATTTAGACAGCAACAAGTAAGAGTTACTAAGCAGAATTATGCCCCAAGTGGCTCAAAGACCCAATAAGAGACCCTGTTATATAAACATCATTGTCACACAGCTCCAATCTGGTGTCTTTCTAGTTTTTGTATGCCTAAGAAATACTGAATGCAAGAAATATTTCTTTAAAAATTTTTCCTCTGTTTTCAGATCAGTGGCAGAAACTTCTGAACATGTATAATTCTCAAAGTTCCTATTTTCAACCAGAATATGTTCTCAATTAAATCAAAATAAAAGGAACAAAGAGGGGGGGGAAAAAAGGACAAGACTCTGCTAGAAACAATAACATTTTTAAAAATCAGGTTTTAATTGCTCTAGATATAAACTTCTTTATAACAACCTAAGCACAGAATAGAAGATTTTTGTTAACATCTTCGCCACTTGCAGTAAGAAACAGAAAACAGATGACCTAGAAGTCCACAGTGGTCTGGTTCCTCCTTTAAACTTATAGTTTCTTTATCACTTAAAATCAGATTGCTTTTGTCACTTTAATTTTTATCACTAACTTGAGTGGAAACAGAAGTTCAAACATCGGTTTTGAAAGTCTTGTTCTTAGTTGAAGAAAACTTGGGACACAAAGTTTAATGCCAAAGTTTCCAGTGTAAGGAGATTTCAATAGTAACAGAATAATGTTTCAGTAATGGGCAAAAACTCTGTCAGATGGTTAGACACCTAATAGCTTATTTTTTTTCTGGTGGGTTTTAGGTTTTTGGGGTAGTTTACTTTTTTTTTTTTTTTAAGCCTAAAAGTAGAAGTTACTTATCAAGAGTTTGTAAAGATGTCAAGATCCCATTGTAAGTTTTAGTTTATAAGGCAACATTTCAGGCCATTTGTACAATATTTATGTGTCAGGAAAAAAAAAACAACCCAAACCCCCACACCTACAGAACCTAAATGTAAAGGGAAACTTGTTCCTCCTTTTGCTCTCGTCATTTGTGATTAATCCTCACCTTCTGCAGTGTCCACTATAAAATGCATTGGGAGATGTACTGAGACCTATGAGGTTCTTAGATCACCCCATCCTTTGAAAGATTCACCAACCCAATTTAGTCAGTCAAGGCGATTATTACAATCCTTCTGTGTCCTGCTGAAGCAACTACTGCAACACAAGGGTTTTTGCAGCCCTGCAGATACCCAAGTCTTAAATAGGATTACTTATTTCTGCCAAGCTAACCCTTCTTCCAATTAATCATCTCCAAACTTTTTCCTATTCTGACATTTTACTACCTGTAACCACCTGTTTCATCATTATAGTAGCCAGCAGTTTTTAACGTCTTTGCAATAATATTACTTTCCAATAATATTACTTTCATGTGCAGATCACCAGCCAAATTCAACCAGCATACTTATTTACCTTGAAGAACTGCCAGATATTGCCTAAACTCACATTATTACTTGAATTTTCTCTGCCTACAATAAAGTTTTTGTCAGAGAGAAAGCAGGAAACTCAGGTAAGGGATGTGCCTTTAGTTAGTAAGATTAGTTGTTTATAATACCACACGATCTGCTTTCAGTCTATCCCCTTCCAGTATTTACAATAGAAAGAATAATGGACTAAAAGTTAATGCTTTTCCTATAATGTTGATAGAGATAATTGTTAGCTGCTTTTTGGTAGTGTGCCTGAGTTTTTTGAATTCTGCTCAAAGATGTGAAGAATTATTTGCTGCTGTGCATTTGATAACGTTGATTCCTCAGTAATGCTTTTTTAATTATGGTTTGTTCTTTCCTTACATTATTTTCCAGAAGAAAGCATTAGACACTCTCTCTCCAAAATCCTGCTTTAATCTGGTTCAGTCCCAGTCCAAATCAAAGTGGGTTTGTAATGCTACAGTCAGAATAAGCAATTCTGGTTTAATATTGTCCATCTCCATATATCTGACAGCATGCTAATGTAAATATAAAAGATCAATCTATTAAATATGGCTACAGTTAAAGTTTAGCTAGCCCTTCCCACCCTAGTATTAAGCTGTTTATAATTTTGCCAAACAACTTAAAAATAAAACAGTCTGGTTTGGCAGATGCATTAGCATTTCCTTTACTGGAGAAGTTCAGTAAAAATAAAGCTCATGTATCCAAGAGTAACAATAGCAAAACAATGTTTTATGTATTTTGGAGGTTAAATATGCAAATCTGTTGCCTCCCACATCCTTCAGAATTTTCAGTTTGGTATAATAAATAATTTGGTATAAGAACTTCACTTCTTTCCCAACCACAACAAAAATAAATTAAATCGGGATGTGCACATTGAAGAGGGTTTCTTCATGCTTCTACATGGATTAACTCAACTTCAAGACCTTTAGTAAGCATAACATACAGTAGTAATCTTTAGAAAATGCTAAAGTTTTGTTTCTTTTTATTCTTTCATTCTTTTCATATTATATTCATCTAGATAGACAATACTAGGAAAATCTCATTTTAAAGTGAAATTAATATGAAAAGTGCTGTGTTCCATAACGTTTTTCAATAAATTGGCTTAGTCAAAACTGACGATGCTTCAGTGCAGTTTAAGCATTGTTGCCATGAAATGAAGTTGCATTTGGAATTATTATTATAACATCCTCAAACGAAGTAGCTCCACTGACAGTACCCATTTCATGTGAAAGAAATCTAATGGATGATCTAGAAGAGGAAGTGGGGCTATTCTAGGCACTATGAGGATCTCAAAAGTGAAAGGAAAAAAGTAACTACTAACATGCTGCAGAGAGGACATATGTTAGAACCTCAATATTTTCAGCAGATACTTCAAAGGATACATCTCAGAGTAACACAGAGCTAGTTTTCTCATATTGCAGGAATACAAAAAGAATTTATTCTGAAAATGTGATGTCTTTTTTTAACCTGAGAAACCAGAGATAGAAGACCCTGACATTTCTTTTTTAAAAAAATCTCATTCATACTTAAAATTGTATTCACTAATTGATACAATAATTTGGCATTTTTTTAAATAATATGCCCTCTTCCTTGTCTTGAATCTGCTGCCTGTATCCTGCACAGATTCTTCTTAGTCTAATGCAATGTTTATTTCTTCTTCAGGACCAAACGTATTTGTAAACATGATGTAAAAATTACACTGAGTGGCAGCAGGCTGTATAAATATTCAACATTTACAATCACATAAAGCTCCTTTAAAACTGGAATGGGGTGTTTTGCTTCTTTTGGTTTGTTTTTGTTTTTTAAGAAACAGAGCTATCTATTTTTCACAGATGAAAAACACTACCTGAATTTATTGTAAGAATGATTCTTAAATTGGCAAAGAAAAGAAAATCTATAATTTTACATGAACACAATTTCAATATTGCATTGAATGATTCTTTTCACAATATCTTTCAGAAAGAATGGGACATGTTGCATTACCCTTTGCCTCACTTACTATTTTCCATAGCTAGTAAGCAACCAACCAATAGTAAAATTTAGTGCTATATATGGTGCCAAAGACTGACAGAATAATGCCTTAAACTAAAAAGCTCACACAAAAGGCAGCCTTAGAATTGTATTAAGAGAGTTATAGCAAAGCCTTGTGTGTAAACTAAAACTCCAGGTCGTATTCTAGGTCTTCTAATAATTATCTAGAATATTGAAAGTGACTGTGCTCATTTTTCTTGTCATCACACTGATGTCAAGATCCTATATCTTGGAACATACAAATGCCATTCTGCTGAACATGTTCATAAAGTGAAACTTATATACGCTGTAGAAAACTGTAATAATTTGAATACGAGATTAAAATTATTTACTAGAATTCAGTTTGAAATTCAAGTTCCTTTACTGCTATTGCAATCTCTGTGCTCTGGGATAGATGCCATTTCCTTAAAGCTAATAATCCTAACTACTACTTTTTGGATCATAGGAAGTACAAGAAAAAGTTAAAATTTCAGTTTGAACTTGACTAAAATACTAGGATTTCTTCCTTACATAATGTCACTTTTCAGAGATATTTTCTGCATCAGACATTGATGATACAGTTCATATTTAATTTCCTCAGTGTTGGAGGGGTGCCAGAATGGTCAGGAACTGTCATGCGTGTGTTGTTCAGGGATTTAGGTATTGGGGTTGGGTTGTTTTTAGATTTTAGAACATATAATTGGACTATTAACTTTCATTTCTAGATCCTGCTAACCCAGCAGTATGGCCTCAGGAGTGGGAAGCCAAACAACATAATGCCAGTAGTAGCACAAACTTTCTCCTTTTGGCTACAAAAGGACTGTCCCATCATGAGAAACAAAACAGGTGACAATCAGTTGAAAAACAACCCAAACTCCCCAAAAGCCCATACTGTGCAAAGGAAAACCAGGGTTCAAAGTGACTGGCCATTATTTAAGGACATGTGTTTCTCACAGCTTTAAATACTGCATTTACTTTTTTTCTTATCTTTGTACTTGTTTAAATTTCCCCTTTATTATTTGCCTTTTTTGATGTCAGCTTCTCAATTGCTCCAGACCCCTATTTATTCTGCTAGTAAGATACAAAACCAGTATAAGGCTTAATTCCTTCCAACCCATTTTATTTTGGGAAAATTCAGAGACAGCCCTTTCAATAACTTTGATGATTATCAGAGTAGAGTATAGGTGATCTGTTGAATTGTTATTTGCATGCTTTTCTACCATATGTGCCAGAAAACGGGATGTTCATAAGACAGAGAGAGGAGGGGTCAAATCAAATACATGTTTTCTGCATTTTTTCTTTGAAAAATATTTTGGATGAGTTTTGAAGGGGCGGTCTGGTTTTTTGTTGTTTTTTTGTTTTTCCCTGTTCATCAATTCAATCAAGAAAATAAATTATTTACACTGCCCTAGAAATATATCCCGAATCAGTTACACCAACAAAATACAAGATGTCAATGTTAGAGGGTTTAAATTAAAATAAACCCTTAAACCAAGACATATTTACTCTTCAGGAATAGTATAGATGAGCATACCTGTGTTCTACAGCTTCTCAGTACTCACTGAATTATCTGGAAAGATTAGAAATGGGAGACTACTTTTAAGAGTGTAAGATTTAACATGGAAATACATATTAAACTCCTGATCTTTTAGAATTTGGAAATAGGTCTTAGCTACTCTTGTTTATGTCAATTGACAATTTAGATAATTATACTCATGAGAGTCTGACAAGGTAGATTTGATATTTCTGAGAACTACATCTAGCCATATCAAATAAGAAAATAAGAGCATGGAAAGCATACAACAAATGAATTCAGTTTGAAGCCAAATTGCACTTTGAGAGACCTCACTTTATAGACACATAGTAAGATGCTGAAACATTGTGGAGAAGTTGTTATGTTTTTAAGTCCAAGTTTTTCCTATGTATTTACAGCACCTAATCTAAGTGATTGGGAACAGTCACTAGGAATCAGCAAGATGCTACTTTTACTGAATTATTTCAGGTTGAGCAGTCTCAAAATATTCACCAATACTATTTATCCAGTTAAGATTCTGACCCTGTGGGGGTTAAGTAACAGAATATCATTAAGGTGAGATAGTAAAACAGTTACCTAGAAGCAGCTCAAAGACATCTATAATAAGAAGGGCTTGACTTGTTTATCACAAAGATAAAAATTACCAAGATTAAAGAAGGAAGGAGCAAGGACCAGTCATAGGAGACACTGGAAGAGGGACATATTATCATGGAGACTGAAAATACAACAGCTAAGTCTTTTCTTTACACTACACTGTTACCCACTTTTGGTACAAGCAGCTTAAAAATAGTAGTGATTAATTTAAAACAAATACACATATGGCAAATGTCTACTTGTGTATCCATAAAAATAATACAAGGAATATAATTAAACTGCTTTTCTCAAACATGATTACAGTGATGATTTCACCCATACATGGGGCTCATCCTCTGTAGTCCACTAAATTTCCTTAGTATCACCTTTTCTTGGCCATTCATTCAGTATTTTTTCCAGGACATAGTTTAATTTCAGTCATTCCATATTTAACAACATACAGATGTCAGTTTACTTATAATGTCACTAGTTATTTCTGCTCTGAAGCACTTTTTTTTAGATTATTCCTTTTTTCGGCACAATCTGGAGGACAAAATAATGGCAGAGATTAAATTGCACATTACATTGTTTGTGAACATATTGTTCGTGGGCTGTATTTTTTATTAGAACAGATTGATATTTCCTTGAATTTTAATATCAGTGTACATGAAGACCTGATGCACATTCCATTTAGCTGTTTACATAGACTCCTTCTGACATAAGTGTTCCTACAACTAACTGAAGGTGAAAAACTCTGTGTAATTTCTGCATAAATAATTGCAGGTGTAAAAAGAAGTCCTGTTTAAGCACAGGTGCTAAATAAAACTGTAAATTACTGATATTAAAGAGCCAAGAAGAAAGATTAATCATGTGTTTAGGAGCACCATCAAAATTCAAATCAAATCTTTCCTTTGAACTCTTGATTCTACCTTAAGGTAATTGCAGCAAGGTTGGATCTGACTAATTCAAGCTTATTTTATATATATAAAAAGCTATGTATTGTCTCTATTGTTTGATAAACACATAACAGCAAGCACTTTTTTTATCCCTTATTCATAAAGCTTAAATATACTTTTAACTGTACAGAGAAACACAAAATATTAAAGGTGGGATTTTGAAAATACATGGAATTTAGCAGTAGAAATCTGCTGGAAATGTTTGATTTTTAAAGTTTTAATTGGGAATGAGTACTCCCCCAAAACTGCAAAGGTCTCAGAAAAGGAACACAGGCATAATTATGGGACAATGTACTCAAGATGACCTTGCATCTAAAGCTAGAAATACAGAAAGTTCAGCCTATGCTCTATATTCTGAAGTATGTTCTAAAACCCTCCTCTGAGTGTATATTGAAAAATAAAGTATTTCATCAAAGTGACTTTTTTACATGTACTATGATATACAGGTCTTTGCCTTACACTCCCCTTTCTCTGTCTTTCTAGGTCTTCAGTAACATATATAACATCAGGATTCCTGGTTGCTATCAAAAAGCTGTCATTTACTGTACATTTTCTAGCTTTTCAAAGATCAGCTACAAGCCTGTAAACTGCAGGAAACAGTGTTAATAACACCATGAAAGCAATGCATACAGGACCTGAGCAGCTGTGCCTTCCAGAGAACTGAAAACCTTGCTGTGGAAGTGTTTAAAATGCATCTTGACATAGGGGAAAAAAGGTATATAAGATTCTGTTAAGGGACATCATTGTATCTATATGTGTGTATATACATATACCACCTTGTAGGAAAAGCAATAGAATCGTTCTTACTTTTGATAAACTGTTCTCAACTAGTCATCAAGGCAAAAACCTCATCCAAGCAACAGTCACACCCCTAAATTCAAACCCCAACGAAAAAAAATAGCTGTTACTGAACTCATCACAAAGGAAACCAGGATGCACATATAGATCATACGACAGATGAAACTGTAGGAAGGAAGCTTTAATGACTGGAACCACAGAGACTGAATCTAGAAATTGTGAATGAGCACTGGCAATTATGTGCTTCAGATTTCCTCCAATTTCTCTCAAAATAAAAGGTAAAAAAAGGTAACCAAAGCATTAGTCTTAGGGCAGCAAGGTGCTTATTAAGATTAAAAGATGACCACATACACTTTAGCTCTCAATGCTGGTTTCATCAGGGGAGCACAGTCTTCTGCTGTATTTCTATCTTCTAAAATCAATGCATCTAGCTCTTCTCCCCCACCTCCACCCCACAGGATACCCCCCATGAAATCCGCAACAAGGTCTCCTGTTTCAGTCGTTTTGTAGTCTAGTTCAGTGTGGTGGCTTACTTGCGTTTCTTTTCACAAAATTTTATAGCATCCTTCTTGCCATCATATTAAACTAATTCTTTCCATCCGTTACATGCTGACTGCTTGACTTCTGCTTCTATTGTTCAAATTTGATATCTTTGCTCTTTTTATTACCATTCATGCAATGATTTATTACCTTATTTTACCTTCCCTGTATATGGCTTTATTTCAACTGCTTCACTTCTAACATCTCCCTCCTGCCAATAAATCTCAGTTTTCTCAATTTCACACTGGCTTTTAACCATTTTGGTAAGTTCCATTTTCCCCTTTCAAAGCAGACATGCAAAAATATGAAGACACAGGGGCAAACAGATCAGTTAGGATGGGTAAAAATAAATAGTGGTTAGAATTGCTCCCCATTTCCTTCAGTAAGCCCAAACAAAAGTCTTGTTAAGATGTTTAAAACTTTTTTTTTTTTTACTTCATCTTCCCCTGCAAATTTTGTTGACCCAAAACCCCTGGCAAGTGTGTGAGACCCAAGGAGAATAGTGGTCCCAAGGGAACAGATGAAGATGACCAGTGTTGATCAGAGGAGTCTCACATGAGTGTTCTATATTTGCAGGTAGCAAACACTTTAGCCCCTACAGAGTCTGCAGTGCTCCTCAACATATGAAATAATCTGCTGGTTTTTACTCAAATGCTTCCTTTGCCTCATATATATTTTTGTTGGCCAGGAACTTTATAACAGTTCACAAATTTATGTTCTCCCTTACCTTTGAGCTCCATTGCTACTTGCTTGAGACCAGAAACCCTGATGCTAGCCATCAGGTTGCATTCACCCATGTGCCTACTGAGAAGGACATAAGATTTCCTCCTCTTATATTTGTTTGCTGTACAAGGACTTTATGATCACTCAGGCACTCACCACCTGTGTCCCATACTCAGCATCTATGGGTCAGCCTTCACCATTAGTGCATCCACAGCTATATAGCACCTAAAGTCCTCATTTGCTGTTCCTATCAGGGTCAGCACAGCTTTCAACAAAACAGTCAAAGCTAGGAGGCTTTTCAAAGTAGAAATACTTTGAGAAGGTAAGCGATCTTACAAACAAAATTCTTCTCTGTTAAAAGGTGTGGAAGAGGGATAGAAGTTTCTCCCATGGCTGCTAGACAAACTTTGTTTTTCCTTAAGAGAATGTTTAGTTAAAGGTTGATGCCGGAAACAGCCAAATACCTTCCAATTTCTGAGTACCCACCTAAACAGATCATTACCACAGTCACTGTAAGAAAGAATACTTAGGTAATTTTTCTGCTAGCCTCAAGCACAGCACAGAGTTTGGTGAAGCTGTACAACACCCTCCTACAAATATGAAGAAAATACCAACTTCAAGTTGTTTGTTCGTTGTTTTTTTTTTACTTGAGAGCACAGCTTAAGGTGATATAAAGAGCATATACCACACCACTATAAACCACATGCTTATTAAATATCATGTCCCAGATGAGTGCATGTGTGTGTGCATACTCTCATATGCACATGTGCACACTGTTTCCCATGTTTGAGAGCTTGAAGAAGTATTCCCAGATTTAGTTTTTCCTAGGCAGTAAAGTTATTCTACAATGTTTCCAGGCCCTGGTCAGCTGACCACATCAAAACCCCCAGTACAGTCACTGAAATCTAGTTAGAGGCCATGATTTTTCTCTCAAGATTCTTCCCAAATTTGCCAAATGATGAAAAGTCACAGTAGTTATTTAAGGGATTATTCAGAACCCCAGTTATGTAATTCAGTAGTATAAACTTCATTTACTCAAAAAATTTCACTTTAGTTTAATGACTACATTATAAAACAAAAATAAAACTGCTAATTTTAAATGCTTTAGAATTTGATTCATTAGTGTACTACTTTAAATGAATAATCATTCCCTTATCCAGAAGGAAAGCACTGGACTAAAATATAGGGGAAAAATTTATTTTTGTTAACAGCTCCCCATAAATCACTTAAAGCATAATTCAACTGCCTTACCACAGAAAAAGCTTTAAAATAGCTTCATAATTATTTTTCTCAAATCATTTCAAGAACAAATTAAAAAAGAAGAAAGTAAATATCAAGTTAATGCATAAAAAAAGTGAATGAGACTTCTATCATTAACTAGTTATAGTTATCTTTCAGAATTCTTACACAGTTCTCATTTCCAAATTCATTTGGAAGAGTACAGCAGAGAAGGTTTGGAAACTGAATGAAAGTAAATATCTTTCAGTTCTTCAGTTAGCTTAGTCTACCTCCTTTACTTACTTTGCTTTCAACTACTCCTTCAGTGGGGAGAGACAGGTTTTTTTGTGGAGGTTCGAAGGAGCTTTTTTTTATTTGTGGAGCTTTGAAGGAAAGGGTCGTTTGCTGAGGATGAAGGACATGAGGAGGAATCTGTTAACTGGGAAGCCTGTTAGGGCACATCTCAGAGCAGAATTTGGCCCAATACATTTAACAGCTCTTGAGATTTCAATGGAAAGCTATTTGCACAGAATGGTGCAACACAAGATTTGATCAAGGAAAAACTGCAAGCCCAGCAAGACTTTATTGACTACTGAGATAGGTTATTATGGTGTGTAACCAATAGGTAAAAAAATACAAAAAAAAAAATCTATGGATATTTGCAGCCCAATTTGCAAATAGGCTGTTTGTCAGACTCCTGTATTTGCCTGTTTAAAGACATAGGAATGTTCCAGATCTAAAAAGTGTACACAGAAAAAAGTGTTTAATACAATCTGCTTTCAGACCTTCTTGAGTTGTGTTTTGTAATAATTAAACATGTACCGTGAAATAGTTCCCAATCTTCAGCTCTGTGCTTTGAAAGAGTTTGCTCTGTGGATAAACTCAAGAACCATTTATTAAGCAAAGGAACTGCAGTCTTTCCAGCTCATTTACCTTTGTATGACACACTTACAATGAAGAAAACATACAGGGAAGAAATGTAGAAAAATAAGTTACTTTTAGCAGTCTTTCAACATAATTTAGCTTCTAGAAGGAGGACAAGGCAATGCTGTGCAACTAAGTCTTTATAACACACCAATTGTTTCCACACAGAACAGAATTACCGACATAAGTCAATTTTTCAAGAATATTAGATCAGATTATGTGCATTGATGCAAATGGCATTAGAGGTCAGTTTATATCTATATTCTTCCACCAAACCTGCTAAAGTCCTGAAGTATCTCTAAATCATTTCAAAAGAACAACCCAGAATAAGGAAGAGCTGCCTATTTTGGCAGTGATGTTCATTTATCACAATGTCCTTATTACCTAGACAATTGCTTTGCAAAAAGAATGAAAAGAACAAAAAACAATTCACCCACATTAGTGGTGATACTGTAAATATCATTATATAAAATTTTAGAAGTACTTGATACTGTGAAAGTAAACTTTTGAGTCTAACAAATGGCAAAGGCTATTCTGAGGGGGAAAAAACCCCAGTTCTTAAACATATTAATTCAACTTTCCTTCTATTAAAGGAAGAAAATGCAAGTATACCAATGAGCTTCATCATTATTTTTATTCACTCCCTTTCAAAAGTGAGTGGAGTTTTATGAGACTTTGCAGCTTTAAAAAAAAAAAGACTATAACCTTTTTTTCAGGTTTTTAACCACTATGTTCAAACTATGCTTTGTTTGAACTAAGAAAGTCATCCTTACTTTGCAGAGCCTACATCTTCAGTACAATTATAGAAACTTGTAGTGGATTAAAATACACTAGTCATAAACCATTCCCCAAGTTACATTTGTCATTGAGATAGTACTGTAATGTTTGCAGTTTTGTAATTCAGAAGATGATAATTAATATTTTCATTTACATAAAAGATTATCAACTCTTAATAGCATCCTAAGTGTGTCTTGGATGGCACACTTCAGTTCACAGTGCTACCAATACCAGAAGGTAAGATGAAAAAAACAGAGTTTTATTTTGATTCTGTCTTACTAAGGTGACCTGCCAAAAAGCAGTATTTTCTTAAAAAACAAACAAACAAACAAAACTCCCCAAAACCAGAAATAAAAAACCTGAACTCACTCACTCTTCCTCCCCCATCTTCTGCATTTCTGGTACCTCTATTCTGCTTTCACTTCCAGGAGACATGCCTCCCTTCTCGTTCACCAGTAATGGAGGAATGCTGACACAGGAGCATGACCAGATGTATTATTGAGGTTGCTCATGCTCCAGCATGCACAAACAATTTGTCCTAAATCAGTTTGACAAAAATCATGCATCAAAATTCATCTCCCTGAGAAAACCTTTTAGTTTGAAGCATATCCAACTAGTTGTAATATGGTTATTCTACTCTGCGTTTATTTCTAGGTCTCCAGCTGGAAGACCAGACCTACAGCTGCCACAGCCAACATCAGGCTGCAGACAGCATCCTCTGTGCTTGCTGGCAGATGAGCATCCCCCTGTCTTTTTGAGGAAAAGCAAGGTGTGCTTTTATGTTTGGGTGCATTAGACAATACCTCTTATTTAGACTGATGTAAATACTCACAGACCAGAACCACCCTGAGACTATATGTAAAGGTACAAAACAATTTTAAATTAAATCTAAATTTTATCCATGTCATTAGGGGTAAACAGTTTATGATATTTCCTAACCTATGCAACTAGACAAAAATTTTCCATTATGTTCTCTTGGATAAGGACAAATTCTCCTTATCCAAGAGATCATATTCGTGACAGTTTAACAGAGACAGGATGTAACAGATTAAAGAAACATCTTTCAATTTTGTGAAAGTTGTCAATAACTTGGCTTTCAACTCTATTTAATAAAGCAAAATCAAAAATATACCAGTTACTATGAGAACTGGGTTACTTCTAAGCTTTTTTCATTTCTTTTCATTTAAAGCCTGGAAGCTGTTTTGTCTTGAATACTGTTAAGGAGCCTTTATAAATAAGGGAATATATATATGGCACAACCTATTGTGGTGCAGAGAGGGCTGTGCCACTCGATTACTCAGCAGCAATATATCTGCCTTAGCATGGCACTTTGCCAGAAGTAATTGCCCAGCTATATTTGCATAGCCCAAATTTCCACGTACTGCTGACCAGACTATCTACTATCACCTGTAAGTGGGTGACTCTGAAAACAAACCATAATATACAACTAGATGGAATACTTCATTGCACCACAGTAATTGAGGTTGCCCCAGGGAGCCACCCTAAGACAAAATAGGAGAAGAGTCAACTTCCACATAGAGCATGTCATAAGAGTACAGTAGTTTGATATTAAACTATATCTAAAATAAGATGTTTCCTTTGCATTTCCTCATAGGTAAGACTTAACTGGCAAGCCAAGTAGTAGAACTTGTATCTCGTAAGCAGCTTCTGTTTAGGAGAAACACCATCATTGCATTGATAAATATAACAAGAACCACTTTCAGACAATATGATTAAGGGCAAAAAATTGGCTGCAAACTTATCTATTCAGGCTACCTCACCTTTCAGGTGCTGCAATAATTAATTGTTCAAAAACTATTTGTTGGAGCTTACAATTTACACTCAAGAAGTTTTATAAGATGTACGTTTATTTTATCATCTTAACTAGATTCAGCGAAGCATTACGTCCCCGAGTTCCCCAGCAGTTAGAAATGACATTGCTTATGCAGTATTAGAGACTCCAAATCTGCCACGTTTGTTGTTGTGGGTTTTTTGTTTGCTTGTTTTGTCCAGACAGACCAATGACACAAAGTAATCTTATTTTATTACAAGTCTACACAAGTTTAGTCTGTGGCACAACTGCATAGAAAAACTCAAAACATTTCAAAACAGATTGTGATCAGCTGAAATAAGAGAGAGATCTACAGAATATTAGAAGCCAAAAAGAGAGGAAACCATAGGACCAAATACTAGAATTCTCTTTATTATTGTATAGCTCATTTTCCTTTAACTTGCTGCTTGATTAAAATTGCTAGGCAGTATATTTTATTGTAGAACATTCTCTCATTCAAACAGCCTGAGAAAAATGTGGTGCCAGCTACATGCATTGACCTCCTTCCTACAACCTTCTCCTCCCCTAGAAAATTCAACTCTTCGCAAAAGCCAATGCAATCAGAAATTGACATCTGTGCTTCTCACCCATAGTCCTAGCATGATTAGAAAAATTTAATTGAAAATTGTTTATTATAGGTGAGCAATGAATAGTAAAAGCTGTTCTCCTTCCATTTCATTTTATATTGAAGATGAACATAGAAGAACTGAGACTAAGTCACACAACTGTTCTTATTTTGTGTACATTGCAAAAACATACAGTGGAACTATTTTCCCCTCCTTATGACTGGAAGCAAGGATGAAAGATGAGGAATGCCCTATAAAACTTCTAAGCGATCAATTTCAACTCCTTGTAGAACAAGAGTATCAGTACTCTTGCATATGTTCTAGATGTATATATGGAAAGCATTGCAAGCCATCTATGCTTCTGTTTCATTTCTATTTGTTTACAGCTCCAAAGCTTTTTTTGTGTTTCACTGCTGGAATTTAACCTCAAAGCTCCTTAGAAGAAAAAATTTGCATCTCCCTTTTAGGTCTTGTGTTTCTCTCCCAACTGGGAGACCCAACAGATGTAGAATTTTACTTTTTAATGCATTCTCTAATGACTCATTTTTAAAGTGACTAAAACACTATCTCTAATTATAGCCGCAATATGTTCCTCAGTGAATTTCACATCCTGTCTAAGCATCACATTATGTTCTTCCAATAATTATAGCCTTTCTTCCATCCTTTTTGCTTTTATTCAAGCCAGTCAAAACTTAAATTCAGTCTTTAACTTCATTACATAAAGCCTGTCCCCCATACTAGACGTTCTTTGGATGTTCAAAAGTAGTTGCTGTTTAAGGCCACCGAACCAACATTTCAACACATTGATTCTTTCCCTGGTGGTTACATGATGTACTTCAGTCTGAACTTCCAAAACCAAAGTTTAAACTTGATTCTGAAGGCTGTACTCACAAGAAAGCTAATTTATACACATCTCTATGAAAAGGTGTATTTTAAAAACAAATAGGTATAAACAAATCCATTGTATTCCTTTGTCTTAAATACCCTTTCCTTTCATATGGGATTGAGTCAAGACACAGATAGCTGTCAATAATTAAAGGTCTTCTAATAAATAAACTGTTATTATTAATAGCAGATAACTGTTCACACAATGCATTCATTTGCTTGGTCCCTCTTACATGCATACACACATACTCTTAGTTACCCTATTGGAGCAACAGTTGGGAGGGCAACATCAGCTATTTATTCAGAAGTGGCACATCATATGGATGCATCACTGACTTTTAGGTCAGAAAGTACCTCAAGGGATTTTTTGTGCTTCAACAGATGTGTAACTAATCCTATCAACTGCACACAGCAGCCACTGTCTTCTTGGATGTGGTCTGAATTATACAGCCTGTCATTGATGCTAATATGTGCCAGTGGCCTTGTACATTTTCAGCTGACTATGTCCTAAGTTTATGAGTTCTTGGGGATACAACAGGACCCCTAGTCTTCAGAGCTGGTGGATTCTTAGGAGCCCTTCACATGTTATCTCTCAGCATATAACTTTCTTCTCTTTGGCCTTCTGTTTTCCTGGCAGATGTTTCTCTTTTCAGATACATAGGTACTAATAAGTGATATTGACACAAACTGGCACAGGGGGGACTTTCAGCACATTTTCTTCTTAAAAGGACCTCAAAGCTATCAGCTTGCTACATCCTGTTTTGGTATATTACTTCTCTGTGATAGAAGTGCACCTAAAGACTCATTTAAAATTAACTTGCACTGAAAGAGTGCAAATATTTAAGTGGACATATTTAGTTTGCAGATGATACGTTGATGTTCTCCAAAGCATTATGTTCCTTCCACCATACTTCAAAGAACCAGAATTTTATCTTTAATTTTTCCCAATTTCTCATTTCCCCTTTTTTCTTTAAGTAGGGGAGTTGAGTGGATACAGAAAACCCTAATTATTACGTTGCGGGATATTTCTCTCACTATCTAACCAGAAGGAAAACAGTCAAGAGAAGCATCTTCTCTTGAGAGAAGCATCTTGGGGGTTGGACTAGATGACCTTTAAAGATCCCTTCCAACCCAAACTATTCTACGATTCCATTATCTTCCTTGATTGCACATTTAGGCACTCACTAAATCAGAAAAATAAACTTCAGGAGAATAAAACAACTTTCCATCTTTTTCAGAGAAGGGCAGCAATGCATCTTGGCTGCAGTATGGCCAGATCTGTTTTAAGTTGTTCTATAACAACCAGAGTTTTCATGGGCTGTATTTGTTGGTCACTACTACAGAAGTTGCTTATTTGCCACACTCTCTTCCAGTCAACACTACAGAAGAATATCTATAGCTTTGCAACACTGGTAAGGAATTGAATAAGCTTGGCCCAACAAAATAGACCAGAGCAAAATGTTCAGTAACACAGTCAGTCAGTCCTGGACTGACACTTGCCCTAATGCAGATCACTCAGCACACACACTCCTCCCTCCCAATTTTTAGAGCAAGAACTCATTGTGCTCTGGAGGTACCTCATCACCCTATATGTACTCAGAGAGAGTATCCTATATACTGTATGTAAGATTATTGAATATTGTTGTAATTCAGCAGTCTGCACCTCAAAATACCAATTTAACTATCAATCTCAGATATGCTAAGTTTCTTCCAGTCATAAATTTTCACTCTTTTTCATTTTAGTTCGGATGTTTTCAGGGAATACGAAAATATGTTGCTGTACTTCTGAAGTCAGTTATACACTTTTTAATACCACTACCTCAGGTCAAGAACAAAATAGTTGTGACTAGATTTCAGCCTGGACTCAACTAATTCCACCAGAAAATATGTGCATCCTTCCTGTAAGTCTAAAAAAAAAAAAAAAAAAAAACCACCACAAAAAAAACCCACCCCAAAAAACCCCAAACAACAGCTAGTCTCAGATATATGCACTTGTCGCCATCTTGGATGACTGAGCTGCTGATCTTCCAGTTTCTTGGTAGCTATTTATCCAGGATGTTACGTCTGTCTTTGTCCTTATGATAACATGTCAGATGCAAGTTTCTGGAAGGATGTCATGCTTATTTAGTGCTGTAAGAGACTGAAAGAGTTAATGTCTCAAACATTATCGCAGGGCAAGTTCTGCATAACAACTAACTGTAGGCAAGAAATTGGTTACAGCAGGGCAGGAAGGCCATGCCGGAGGGTGCACAGCTCCCTGTTCTGATGTGCTGAGCAGGGCAGCTCACCGTGTATGGCCAAAGATCAAACAATGGTCATGCCTGCAGGGAGGAAGAAGTTACTCCCCAAACGGCCCCCAAGCCCACAGACCCATTTCTCAAGGTTCTGAAGGTACAAACTATGCATGGCACCTAATTAGCCTAATGAGTTTGAGTCCCACCTGGAGGAGGGACAAGGAGACTATACATGTGTATGAATTGAAGCCCCACATGTGTGCACCCTCCAGAACTGGACCTCTAGACTGGTTGGACCAGCACTGAACCTAGAACCAGTGAAACCTTTCTCTTTTTTCCTCTTTCTCTCTCTTTTCTCTCCTTCTCTTTCCTCTTACATAATCCCTACACCTCATCCCTTTAGACATTAAGCTGTTGACCAAGTCTGGGACTAGGAGCGGATCCAGCCACCCCCAGGCTCTTCTCTGAGAAGGAGTCTGGAAAGCAAAGGGGTCTGCTCTGAATCTCCTGACCCAATGGGAGGGCTCTCCTTCCCTGAGCTGATGTACATGGTTACCACGGGTTACACGGTTTACTGAGGTAGTTTCATGGCAATTCTTGTTGTGATAAACCCCGCTACCTAGTGTCACGCCTTCCAAATCCAGTTTGCTTCTGTCAAATAAAACATTGTTTGGTGTCATTTCACCTCAATTTAACCCAAGGAAATTCTGAACTCACTACAACCCCTCCCTGGTCTGTCCAGCACGAGTTGTGACAAGTGCAACTATAATGCATCCTCTTGCTAGGCATCCTTTAATAAGAGCTAGTTAAAAGCTGTCCAATAAATGTGAAAATTTATTCTCGAGTTGTAAAGTCACAGTGAAAAAATAAGAGCAGAATCAATTAAGAGAGCTCACAGTTTAAATGAACTTACACAGTTCGTCAGAAAAAAACCCCACTTTACTGTGCTCATAAAGATGGCATAAAAATATTTCAGTCTGGCTGTCAATGCCAGCATGAAAATATTTTCATTGACAAGAGAAGTGTGCATCAACTAGGTCTTGTGACAGCTGCCATCTCCCATTAGCAACAATAAGGAAGGTGGAAGGGAAAAGATTTTTGAAAAGAGGAGTTAGTATGGTAAAATAAAGCTTCAGTTGCAGAATTTAGGGCATTTTGAACATATAGCAAAGCACATCACAGATCCCCAAACTGCAGCCAAACAGGCCCCATAGAGAACCCATCCTGGTACAGCCATATTTATTGTAAGCCCCAGGTTGTCATCTCTGTGCTGTGATGCTCTATACTAAAGGAATGTACTTAGAAGTAGTTCAGGAATCTCTTCCCATGAACCTGACATTTTTTTGTTTATTTTAAAGTCAGGATAAAGGCTGGCTTTCTGAATGACAGGGATTCAGGCCTTGTATCCAGGTCCTACACTAACAGTACATTTTGGCTCAGAATTTGGATTAGGAAAATACTCAGTTGTGAAGAAAATATCTATTTTTAATATTGAGTTCTAAAGAGACATTTCATAAAAGGCCAGAGAAATTCTAATTTATTTTTTTATTATATGTAGAATTTTAAGAAAATTGTTTCCAGTTACAGACGGGATTTAAATGTTAGCACTCCACCACTGTGCATAGCCAGTTCAGCTTTTGTGCATTCTAAGAATCTATATAATTGGTCACACTTTTTGTTTAGTTTTATTAAAGAAGACTGGATGGCTTGGGTAATGGCAATAAATACAAACTGTAGGTTGCAATATCAGATTGTCGTAAAAAAAAAATCATTGGCAATTGAGATACAGTAGCATCCATGAGAAATGGTTTTGGCTTAAATACACATAAGAAGACTGTGGATTGTTAAGTTCTGGACTGACAGAATGGACAAGGTTCTAACAGCTGGGAGACTCACCACACTTTCAAACCTTTGCAATCCCTAATGCTGGAAATTGAAAACTTGCAAGAGGTACAGAGCTATCATTTCTCAGTGGGTCTTTTCGATCCAGAGTAGATAAACATGTCTACACTGCCACTTCCTGCAGAGCCCATGACTAGCACAGTGTACAGGGCTAAAGCATCAGTGCATATGCATTTTATGTGTATATGTTTATATAATATATACTTTAAAAGAAAAATGCTACAGTTCTTTATAGTCAATTCTAAGCAGGTACATAATGAGATATGCAGTACTGACAATTCAAAATAGGGCTTTTAAAAAACCTCTTTTGCCCATTCATACAACCAATTAGGTTTCTTCATTGCTCTGTTTTTTGTTGTTTTTTCCTTTTCTTAACAGTGGATCATTCAGATTCAAAATAAGGTACAAAAATAATGTGTTGTTCACTGGAACAGATTTGCATCATATAAATACCTTGAGTAAGCTTGAAAATAAAAATGTAGAAGCCAAACATCAATGGTCATTGAATGGCTATAAGTTATTATTTATCTCCACAAGATGAAAAGAACAGTGACATGGAGGAAACAGGACTTCCAATAAGCAAGTCAGGAGGGAAAGAAGTGGCACGACAGAAATGGAGATGTGATTGCAATCACTTGCAGCTACTATAAAGGAATAATGGACATGAGTTTTAAAACCATATAAACAATACCTTTGTAGTAAAGTAATAAAAGCATTGGAATTAGAGTAATAATCCTGTTTCATTCATTCCATTTGGAATAGATACTCTTAAACTAGCCATCCAATGCTGTGATTCGAACACCAACCCACCATTTCTTGAAGAACTACAAACAGCTGAAGCAAACCAACTAGGCAGAATTACCTGGAAAAAGGAAGTATTTCAGAGCAGGCCATACTACACAAGAAGAAATACAAATTATCTAGTCATATATGTCATTCTTAACCATTCTTAGACGTTAAATAGGGGCCTATTGTGAGAAGTATTTTCTTTTATATTTAATTTGGCTTTTTTTAAATCATAACCCCTAAATTCCTACCAGGTCCATTCAACAGTCCAGTAACCTCCTCTGTTATGCTTCCTTTCTGCAGTAGGTTGACCCTGGCTGGACACCAGCTACCCACCAAGCCACTCTATCACTCCCCCCTCCTCAGCTGGAAAGGGGAGAGAAACATGTAACAAAAGACTCATGGGTCAAGGTTAAGGACAGGGACATCACTAACCAATTACTGTCACAGGCAAACCAGACTTGACTCAGGGAACTTAGTTTAATTTATTACCAATGAGAAATAAACCCAAATCTTGAAACACCTTTGCCCCACCCCTCCCTTCTTCCTGGGCTCAAGTTCAGTCCTGCTTTTCTCTACCTTCTCACCCACAGCAGCACAAGGGGACAGGGAAAGGGGTTGCAGTCAGTTCATCACATGTTGTTGTCTCTGCTGTTCCTTCCTCCTCACACTCTTCCCCTGCTCCAGCATGGGGTCCCTCCCATGGGAGCCAGTCCTCCACAAACTTCTCCAGCATGGGTCCTTCCCAGGGCCTGCAGTTCTTCACAAACTGCTCCAGCGTGGGTCCCTTCCATGAGGTGCAGTCCTTCAGGAACAGGGTCACAAGTCCTGCCAGCAAATCTGCTCTGTGGGCTCCTCTCTCCACAGATCTGCAAGTCCTGTCAGGACCCTGCTCCAGTGTGGGCTTCCCATGGGGTCACAGCCTCCTTTGGGCATCCACCTGCTCTGGCATGGGGTCCTCCACGGGCTGTAGGTGGACATCAGTTCCACCACAGACCTCCATGGGCTGCAGGGGGACAGCCTGCCTCACCATGGTCTTCCCCATGGGCTCCAGGGGAATCTCTGCTCCAGCGCATGGAGCACCTCCTCCCCCTCCTTCTTCACTGACCTTGGGGTCTGCAGGGTTGGTTCTCTCACATATTCTCACTCCTCTCTTCAGCTGCTGTTACACAGGTTTTTGTTTCCCACCTTCTTAATGTGTTGCCACAGAGGTGTTATCACCACCATCGCTGATGGGCTTGGCCTTGGCCAACAGCAGGTCCGTCTTGGAGCCGGCTGGCATTGGCTCTATCGGACATGGAGGAAGCTTCTAGCAGCTTCTCACAGAAGCCACCCCTGTAGCCCCCCCACTACCAAAACCTTGCCACACAAACCTAATACACTTCTTTATACCTAAGTATTTCAGGACCAGTCATGCAAAGCACTACGCATGGATTTTTGGTGTAATTAAAACATCTGTTAAACACCCAGCAACTTTTAACATATCATGGCCGTAAAAACTCCATCAGGAAAGAAAAAGGCCTTAGATGCTACTTGATACTTCAAAAATATCAGTAATTAAAGCTATGAAATAAAAAGAGCCAGAGGTCAGTAATACAGCTATGAGATACTCGAAGGAGAATAAGTAAGAAGCAGAAAATTTAAGTAAGTTTTCATTACTACTCATATTTAGGATCCTCTCCAAAGACTCAAATGATAATCTATAACTGCATATCACATCTCATTTCCCTTGCAGGGATCTTGTTGCCATTATGAGTGGGGTTTTCTGCATGTATGTGCACACACATGCATATGTGTCCGTGTGTGTGAGCTACCAGAAGATGCATAAGAGGGCACAATAGACATTGTAGCAGTAAAAATAATGTAACTTATGAAATAAAAGTCAGATTCTTTTCAAGCTCTTAAGTTACTTCCATTTTCTTTTGCAAATGTCTACAAGAAACATATTAAAATGTGATATGCATAATGAAAGGGCAGAAGCACTTTCAAGTTGATTATGACAGACAAAATATCGAATAGAGATGTGGTTTTGCCTTCTAAATACCCACTGTGGACCATGATTGGAAGTTAAAAAATACATTATTTCATGTACACACCCTAGTAGATGTTGGAGACATTCAGTGCACAGGAGATTTTTGAAGAAAGCTAACTTTTCAATGGGTAATTGATTTGAATATAAAAGAAATCTTATTATATGGGACTAAACTGAAGAAAAAGCATGGAACACAAAAAACCCCATGTGTTAAAATGATGCAACAGCAGGATCTCTGAATGGAAATTGCAGTACTTAAGTCTCTTCATACCAGCCAATTTGACAGAATTGCAGAAGACATACATATGTTATCGAGTAATGATTGTGCCATTAAACAAAGACTGGAAAATATTGAGAATGAGTCAGAAGGAGCTCAGATTGAGATGGTAATGTTGAAAGAGGAAAAACGAGACACTTAAGAACAGAAGATAAACAGGGCAGAAAATGGAATAACCTATCAAAATGATTATTCAATAATCGCAATTATACTTTCAGCAAGATGAGACCATGCCACTAAATTAGGATCAGAGCAGCAGCTAATAAATTCCAAACTGTGTGTTGGCTGAGTAGCTATTTGATACAATTCTCTACAATGGCAATTAGAGTTATTGTAGCTTACAGCATAATTAAAAAAAGCTTGAGATCCCAAGCTTATTATACACAACCAGGTCACAAACCTTAAATTTCAGTATGTAGAACCTACACATCCTAGATGCCATAAGGCCAGACCTTCAGCTGGTTTGAGGGAAGTATAGTGCCATGTAAGTTAATGACAGCATACTGGTTCACAGCCAGTTGACTGACTACTGTCCAAGAGAGGACAAAGCTCAAACCTAAGAGGAGCCATGGGCTGTGCACCACTCTGCCACCAACATGTCAAACAAACTGCTATACCAATGTGCTAAACGGAATAGTACTGCCTCTTCTAGCTCACCTGTAAATCTGACCTTGTTGGCAGCTATTGTTTTGAGACAGACTTCTTAAAACACAGACATTTCAACTTATAAGGTACCAGAGTAGACTGTTTTGTACATCAGGCATTTTATTCTTTTAGGGATTTTTGTCCCAGAGTAATGGCTTCTGCCATTTTACTTAGAGCTATAGAATGTTTCAGTTGATTTAGTTCATTCCCATTCTTGCTAACTCAGAAACATGTTTAGATTGTGTTTGATCAGATATGGTTCATAGATCTAAAAGAAAAAAAGAGGGAGGTGGAAAATACCATTAATACATCTAGAAACATAATGTCTCTAAAACCACTGGAACTGAATGAAAATTGCCTAATCACAGCAAAAATCAAGTGGCAGCTTTCAAGTCTGAAAGCCAAATACAACAGTCAATTTAATAAGAGTATTATATTGTAACAGAATTTTTTGTTAGAACAGATTTAGGTCAGAAATTTTCTGACAGCTTTTCATCTGGAAAAAAAATTAAGTTTTGGAAAAATAATAATAAAAAACAATCCTTCTTATATGAAGATGTTGATTTTAGGAGAGAGGCTATCCAGAAAGGATCTACAGAACCAGAGAGGAATTTGCACGGAAACCAGAGATGTATATACTCATCATAGAAGAAAGCAGTCTAATGGCTTTCATAACTGCTTTCATAACTAGAAATACCACCCACCAGAAATCACACCCCACACACCTTCCAACCACCCAGGCAAATTCTCTGAATATTTTTAGTAGTTATCTCTCACTCTCCTGCAGCAGATTACTATTAGTCAGTCTTAGTCTTGTTCCCTGTTCCTACCCTACCCTGCTTCTTAAAGTGAAAAATCACTGAATTCCAATTCCTGATCAGCACAAATCATAAAATACTTACATTTTTATCACAGTTCTCCTAATTTCATGTCTTGTTTTAAGTTATAAATAACTTCCTGTCTTCTGAAAGTTTTTGTGATAAGCAATAAATCAGAGGGATGTTGAACAGCAAGACCTACACATAGTTGCAACTGAATCACAAGAATATCCACCTGGCTCTGTCTTTGATTGCAACTACAATTGCAGGTCAGTTTCTGTCCTGCTCAATGACTAAGTTACATGAATGGACCAATACTATTTTCAACATTTTATATTGGTAGATGAGTTATGGAAACAGGACACATGATTATATTGCAGCTAACAATCCATGGTAACAAAAATGTATTTTCCTAAGGTAGCATTAATGCTGCTTTGAATGTATTAGCTTTGTATCTGCATGTAAACCAAACTTCATGCAAATAAAGGCAAACCCACATGCTTTTATGTATTTTACTAGAAATGCTGTACAGCACTATCCAACAATGATTAGAATCTGCTGTTGAAAAGCTCTTGGTAAACACAGAAAATGACAAGTTCAATAATGTGTATGCTGATATCCTATTTCTACTTGGTTCCCTCATGTCTCTACTTTTAGACTTCAAACATCTAAAAGCTATCCACTTAATTTGATGTTTAAAAATACTCACTTAGATGAGGTCAGCTTTCTAAATAGTATTGTTCTTTCTCTCATGTCACATGCTTTGAGGAAAAAAAAAAAATCCTAAAGTTAACACCAAGTTGTTAAAAGTCAAAGAACAATGCTTTAACAATATTGTTGAGAAACTAATCTGCATCTTTAATGCCTTTTAAAGTCTTCTAATTTGGCTTTATAAAACCAAAAGTAACAATACTGTCATTCACAGAAATTGTGATCTTAGAACATATCCTGTATATTTCCCTAAAGTTTGTTCAAATGCCATTTAAGTAACTTATTTCATAAAGGTGACCATCTTAAACTAGCCACTTCAAGCCAGAAGGAAAAAAGATTTAAACAGTCTTGGGCCTTCATTCTCCTCTCAGAATCGTCCTTTAATTATTTTGAATTGTCCATGTACCAAAACTGAGAAATGACACTTACTGGCATTCACTGGCAATTTCCTTTCTTTTAGGAAACAAACAAACCAACCAACCAAACGACTTATTTGCAGAAAATGAAAGTGAACAAACACTTCTTTTGTAACTCCTGTTGCAGGAATAGTTATAGAGAGGGCAGTATCAGAACAGCTACTTCTAATTAGAATAAATTTTTGTGACACTGGAAATTGATTCTGAAGACCTTAACTCTGTTCCCAGCCCTAGGCAGCAAGTTTAAAATGGTTAGGCAGGGGGCATCACTTTGTTCAGCACTACACACTTCAGCTGTATATTCTTTTAAAAGGAGAGTGTGTGTATGTGCTTTCAGATGTTGTACAGTACCAATGAAATCCAGACACATGTGTGTGAACCTTGATTACTTGAGGTTTTAACTTTGACAGGTTGGAATAACTTGGTATCTGCTTTGGTTCCCAATTCCATTTTATACCTCTGTGCTTTCTAAAGAGGTACTTAAGTACCTGGAATAACATCGAAGGGGGAGATCACGTGTAGAGGTCTTAACCAACTGCTGACAGTGAACGACATTTTCCTCTGCCATAAAAATCTTAGTTATATGACAGACACTGGGGCTTTCCATACAAACCACTGCAGATAGTACCTTTAGTTTTGGCAGTCTGCAGCCTTGACACTGCAGCCTTGAGACAGCACATTGTTGTTTCTAAAGAAAAACAAATGACTGGATTGGGCTGGGTGACACTAACCAGCATCCATAAGAAATTTCATTCTACATGCCATTAATCTGAGTTTTGTTGATTTTGCTTCTCTGCCATTTCTCTGTATCCAAATATGAATCCTCATCCTACTGTATAATCAAATGCTATAACTAGATATTTCCACTTCTTAGAAGTTGGAGATTTTTTTAGACTGTAGATTTATGACAAATCGCATGGAACTAACTCATTAATAACACTTATTTTGATTATAGGTATCTCATGTCATAGGGGCTGGTGGATATATGCCACTACCTTGTTATGCCACTGTTTAGCCCAGGAAGAGAATAATTTCATCTCTAACTCTTGCTGGATTGTAAGAAGTTTTGTAAGAAGTCAGATTTACAAAAAGTCTTTTTGTAAATTTGTTTGCTATTTATTAAACTCTGCAATGAACTCTGAGAAATGGAAGTCATTTTCCCATTTAACAAATGAGGGATGTGGAGTGTAATCTTTGTTCCCATTATTGAACACACAACTGTATACCTGTCCGATGGAAATCAGTGACTTCTTTATGAATAAAAGTTAACCTGGCTGAGAAATGTCCATATGGCATTTTAATATTTTGAAATCTGGGAACAATAACAGTGTCAATGAAATAAGATACAGATTTTTATTCTTTTTTATCCTGTTCCTTTAAATCATTCTATTTAAACCAGTTTCTCCTCTTGAGACTAGACAAGGAATGTCAGTGTAGTTCATCTTCCCTGTAGATGGATAACTTTCATCAGAGTATATTCTAGTCCCATCCAGCAGATTTTTTTTCTCCCTGACTGCACTTGAATAGACTGAAGTAGGGCAAGTTCAATATTATCCTCATCAAACTCAAAAAAAATCCCCCCAAACCCAGAAAAAACACCCCCACACAGCAACTACATTTCCAAACTATGTTTTATGTCTCTTCTGTGGGATATATATTTTAAGACTAAATTTGATTAAATATCTGTACTTTAGCAGTATCACATTTGGGATCTACACCTGCAAGGAGTAATCACCCTGGTCATCCATTTTTGGTGAAAATACCTAACCTCCAATAACCTACAGCACTTCACAATTTGCAGTCAAAACTATAGAGTAGCAGCCATGATCTCACCCTGCTCCTCTTGTTGTAAACCACTACCTCTTTCTCCTACCCCCATAATATTTTAAGTGGTTGCTGCTGTGACAGTTCTGCTAGAGCATTAGTTACTTTCCTCATAGGAAATCCCTAGGGCAATGTCACATTACACTACCATTAACCTCATACCAGATTACCTCTTTCCAATTCCTT
The DNA here is from genome assembly GCF_026419915.1 of Harpia harpyja. Lineage (NCBI taxonomy): Eukaryota > Metazoa > Chordata > Aves > Accipitriformes > Accipitridae > Harpia > Harpia harpyja. Next base: position 34,076,273 of record NC_068947.1, read on the forward strand.
GCTCTTAGCAGATAGGTTTCTTTCCTTTTCATACCATGTGGCACAAGTAACTTCTCTGCTTTTTGGGAAGGGTGCTACTTATGAAGCTGGCAGACCAAAAAAAATTGAAGCTAAGGTTGACTCCAAACACTGGTGACCCCTTCACCTCTCTGAAGAAATTAAAAGATATAAGTATTACAGTAAGTATACTAGTTCTTGGAATAGAGATGTTCAAGTACTTATTTTACAGTTCTATTCTCATTTGTTTTTAATTTCAATCTAGAAATCATACACTCATTTGACTAAAACTTAAAGCAGATGACAACACTTCAGCTATGTTAGCAATCTTATCCGAGATTAGACAAATCCTTTAACTACCATGTTGCTTAGATGGATGAAACAGAAACCACCAACACACTTGAGCAGTGTAAGCACAATGATGTTTCCTACAGTTCCTCTGTTTGACCAAAGCATTTAACAGGAAACTCTTTATGGTGATAGACATTTTTTAATTAACACAAACCCATAAATAAATGGAATTAAATTTTCCTTATAAGGAAAGAATATTAAGGTTACAGTTTAACATAAAGCTGAAGTTATAAAATTACAAGCTTGTGCACCTTACAACTCCTTCGAGTGATCAAATACTTAGAGAGGTTATGAGATTTAGACACCTAAAGAATGTGTAAAAGACAGGCACATAACCATCCTAAAGTTGTTGCAGCGCTGCATAGCTCTGCCTTCTTCAGTACATTCATCAAAGGTCAATTTCCTCAAGTCGGATCCTCAGTTGACCTCAACAGGTCTTAAGTGTCAGAAAATTAGTAAACATTGTCCTTATTTTCATGTCCATACTTTCACCTTTTCTCTCCCACTTCCCCTTTAAAACAAGTGCTTACTCCTTATTCTCCTACGGGGAAAAAAAAAACCCACTGTAACAAATGTAGCTATTTTAAAAGATGTCTCACAGTTTTAAGAGTTGCCACCCTTTCATTTCCTCCTGGATTCAAACATAGTGTTTCGCATTTCATACACCTATTTTATGAGCTCCCTCTATGACAAAATTTGCTGACTAGTGAATGAGATGCTCCTGGAAAATAGATCCAGTATCCCAAAGTTTTTTCAGTCCATGAATAAACAAAGAGTTTCACCAGTTGAACAGTTGTTTCTACGAAACATACTTGTTCACCTGTAACTACATATTCAGAAATAACAATTCAGGCAATTAGATACATTGATTGTTTCATTTGGATGGACACTACAGACTGTTTAAAACTATTGTTTTCATTTAGAGTGAGCAATTTTCATAATAGTTTGCTAATAAATCAACCTCCTGATCAAGAATTTGAGATGCTGTCTCACCTAACAGTAAGTTCATGGCGGATACAATGATCTTGCATACATTACACACTGTATGCTGGAGACAGGGTGGGACACTGCATAATTTTGGTAGTACATCCACTAAAATGAGGGAGTTCGTCAGAACTTTCTGTAAAGTAATACTAATACGGATTTTGCAGATAAACTGCTGCACAGACAGTGAGACCAGGGTCTCAAGTTGCAGAAGTATCATATTGATACAATAAAGCATATTCTGAGCTCACCACATGGAAAGGTACATGCATAGATCTCCATGTACCCCAGTGCTTACTAAATGGGAAAGGACAAAAATTAATAGCAAGAGAAAATGCATTTTTACATTTTGAAGTGCTGCAAGTAGCACAGAAGAAAAAACTATTTAAAGTAAAGCAACCAGCAGTGTCCTTCCCACACAGACTTACTTTTATTTAGTGTTTGCATTGGTGATTTTTACTGATGTGGCTATGGCTCAGAGTAATGGACTATCTTGAATACTGATGAAAACTACCAACTAATAACAAGAGCTAGATGTATTATCATAATCTCCCTGTCTGCAAGAAACCCAATAGATAATTATGAGTATTTGAGTGGGATAAGTATTTTAACAAGTAGTAATGACCTCAGAATTCAGTGCTGGAGAAAAGCCACCAATTCTTTTAATCACTGTTTTTCCTCACAACCTGTTCCTATTAGATTCACAGAAAAAACGGGAAACTCTTATGAAGCTACTAACATCTAAATTCTGATATATTGCATTTGCAACCATGACTTTGTCACTTAAAATGAATGGAAACATTATTGACACCTTATATTTCGGATTTCTGTTTTTCTCCTACAGGTTGCTCAGTACTTTTACTGTCAATATCACATGAGCAGTTACCATTTTTTGATGAAAGACTATTTAGGAAGTATTTAATAGAAGTATTTAAACACCATCCAGAAATTTCAGAAAGAAATGAAGCAATTCATCACCCTAAGACAGATGTAGCTTTCATTTCATGTGGACCTAGAAGATGCACTTTGTTTTTTCTACTAGCTTATTTGATTTTCCATTAGCTTTATATGCTGTAACAGGTAGTTCACAAAAAAAGCAGACACTACACCGGTTTTTTTTTTTGGTTGGTTGGTTTTTACCTAGTATAATGCTATAAACAGTAGTGAATGTTGGTGGAAAAGTGTTAAGGTAGTCCAGTGCAAACATTCTTTGGATTATCCATCACAATGTTGGCCTTCAACATACTCCTTTTTTATTTGTTTGCCACTTAAGTGTGAGGCATGTTGGAGGAAGGGAGTAGATTTTTTCAGTCTGGCAGGAGGACAGTTAAACATCTACAAGCTTCCTCTGCCTCCTCCCTCCCTCTGTGTTTGATGGAAAGATTTCTTCACAAACCTTGCTTTCTGTTCTGGCATTATTGCTTGCACTCTAAGCACAAAACAAACAGAACTGGTGGTTAGGCTACAGATCAACTTCAGGCAATAGTTACCCCACTCAGTTCCAATTTATATAAAATGAAAACTCGAGTTTTGAGGATCAGTTCCTATTTCTTATAATATGCATCTATAGCCTAATGGCATATTCCCACTGTACCAATGTTTCTCACACTGGTTTAACCCTCCCGTCCCCAAACACATCCTCAAGTATTTAATCTGTCTTTCCCATACATTCATTGCTCTTCAGATCTTCTGAATATCAAGAAAAAAAAAAATCATTCTTGAAAGGATGGTCAACATATTGCTACATGTTATTTAAACATCAGTCTCATCAGTCCTTTACTAAAAATCATATGCCATCCTCAGATTTTCTGTGGAACCCTTGCTCAGACAAAGCTACTTTTGACTAAAGGAACAATTAGGGACCTTAGCACTGACTCCCCACCGCTCTGATTCCACCATTGCTGGAATAACCAATGCTCAACTTTCCTCTTATATTCCCCTTACCTGTGACTTCTGAAAACTGTAAGCCCCAGGCTGCAAAGGGTGTGGAATGCCAAGAGCAGCTAAGTGCTCCTGCGCAGCATGTGTTCACAGAAAAGGTATCCTGTTATACCAACATACTATTTTTAGCCAGGAGTTGGTTTCCTCAGTGCAGCATAAGTAAGTTGGAAATACATTTAAAGTGATCAAAATAAGGCTCTCCCTACTTGTACTGATCTGTTTTGGAAAAGAATAATTCTATTTAAAACCAGAGGTAGTGAGACTAACAAGAGCCCTGTGTGGCTATACTGGCAGTTCTATTGACATGCACAGTTGTACAGGAATGGGAAAAACTTACATCATTCTTAGGTAGCATTGTAGCAGCACATTCTAGAGGAAATGATGAAGGTCTAGTGTATCCATTTAACTGTACTAGTAGAATTACTATGAGTGTAGTTCAGGATCAAATGAATTAAGATACTGCAAGCAAATAAAAGGAGCCCTTAGCTAAATATGAGGTTTGAAGATTTGTTGATGGCTAAGAGAAAAGTTTCTCTCTGTAGAACTACAGTTTGGTTTTCTTTCCAATTTTAGCCAAACCAAGAAGATCATGCTTTCTCTGACAGAGTCATGGAAAACAATCTTAAAGAAAAGATTGCCTTTTGAAAAGAGTCTTAAATGTACTTCAGTTGAAAGCTAGTTCTTTTATTTTAATTTGTCTAAACCAGTATAGAAATGGTTATATGTACATCAGGAAATATGCTTTAGACGGAAGGATATGTTAGTGATAAAATGATGGTCTTATAATAATACAGAGTAATTGAGATTATCACCATGAAGTTCATCAGATACTTCAATAACAGGCCATCTCTGTTAACAAGCTGAAGAATTGAACATCAGAATGAGACTCACCAGAAAAGGAATATTTACCAAGCATGCAGAAAAAACTGTTTAAGTAGTCTTGCAAGCTTTTCCTTATGGCAATGTTACTATCATGCAGCACTTGCAAGCTGAATTTTTGCATTTAAACCGATATGTATACATGCCCAGGTTGTATTTTACATGTGGATGATGTTTTAGGCCAGTAAGACAACATACACTTAAAACCATATGGCAGACAATGTCCTAGCATGAATGTGCAAGTAATTGTAGTAGGACAGGAACATTCATTCCCAATGTAGTGCAATTGTCATAATACCACTAAACCACATTATATAAGTTTCCTGTATTGAAGATGTGTTAAATAGAAAATGCTAGAGGACAGCAACTCTTCAGATTCATTCCAGGCTTGTCTTTATACATAGAAATATTTCAAATATTAATAAAGCCAAAAATATCTATCACATGAACAAAATGCATTCAAAACCAAATTCAATGCCACGACACTGACAAGCTTTGTATAGAGGGTGAGATGATTTAAAAAATAAATAAACAGAACAAGACCAACAATGTTTCTATTTCTGATAGAGCCTCAAACTTTACAAAGCAGCCAAATCAGCTGTATGACAGAACGATAGCAGTCCTTAGCGCTTTGAGACTAAATGTTGGCTCTACCATAAGCTTTTTGTTCTTCAACTATTTGTATACTACAAATACTGTAATATTACTTCTCCCAGTCAGATTTTTCAGGTTAGTAAGTAATAAACGTAACCTTCTGGGAGTTTCATTCCACTGACTGCAAAATACAGCTTTGGGGTTTTTTTTTCCAGTGCCTCAGTTCAGAGTGAGAAAGCTCAATCCCATATTTTCCTCAGTAGGTTTATGAACATACTTCTGCAAACTGTGAAGGAAAATGTCTTGAACTTTTCTTGTTTGCAATCATACTTACATATTGTATAAAATTAGCCTAGTACAATATACAAATAAAATATGTAGAAAGTCCTTCATTCACTCTTTGTGGGGAATTTCAAATACGCTTTCTTGCTTTTGTGACTTACAAATGAAATACAACCAAGTAGTCCCTAGTGGTGGACATTATTTGTAACTCACAGTGACAAATAGGTTTGGGCTGTCATCACCCAGTGTAGTGACAAATAGGTTCCTGAAAATCTTTGAGACAACTGAAGTGCCAGAGAATAATGCTGAAATTTCTGCACTCAAGAAAAATCCATATGCTTGCCCCCATTAACAGCAGCTCATATTTGCAATTTAAAAAAAGTCGTCTATAGCTGCGTCCTTCCCTCAGAAGTATAGTTTGACAATTTTAAGATACTCTTAACATTGCCTCCACTTTGCCTTCCCAGAACAGGTTTTTGACATCTTGTTTTATTGCAGACAGATACATCAAATACATCCATCCATCTTCAAAACTTTTTAGGGTAGCTTCCTCCCTTTGGGATACATTACAGAGCAAAAGCTTTCAGAACAGAAACAAAAGCAAATTGAAATTTCAGTTAGCTCAATGAAATGTCCGCAGAGTATCACAATGATACTTGTAAGTAAGGAAGAGATTTTCCACAAAAATGGAGATATGGATCTTGGGAAAAGGAAAAAAAAAAATTAATGTATACACCCTAGTTGGAACTACCAGCAGTAGCTCCCCTAAAAAGTTTCAGAAACATCACTACTCCAGGAAAAATTGTTTTTTCAGAGCCAAGAAGATTTGACTAGTTCTACTTCAAAGACAAACTGAGCTTCTTTTGTTTCCTGAATAAAATTCCATTTAAAGAAAAATTATTAGATTCTAACTACTTCATATCCAACTGTAATGCAATGTTAATTCTCCTGTAAATATCTTTATTCTGTCAATAAGCATTTAAAAGAGATAGTCACTTATCTGATGCTTTCCAGCGTTATTTTCTAATAGATTAGAAGGATTCAATTATTCAAAAATACAGGACTGCATCACTATTCACGAAGTGATTGAAAAAACGGATAACTGTTTTGCTTTAAAGAACAAAGTTGCAGAATTATGTGATTTGCTTTGAACAACCTCCACATGTCAACCCCCAGGTATAGCCAAAGAGCACAGAAACAGTTGAATATACATGCAAGTTTGCCTACACCTAGAAGTTGCACCAGCTAATCTACCTTTATTTGTAGCTGCAATTTTAAAATTTTATATTTTGTAGTAGTCTTATTCTAAATTACAACAGTTTGTCTCAGCACTTTGGTTTTAGCCAGGAAAGTTTGTTTCTGGACCTTGTTTAAAAGTCTACTCAATTGTGCAATGAAATTGCAGGGTCCTACAGAACAGTAAAATAGATGGGTTCAACAAGGACAGTAGCTCAAAGACTACCCTGGAGATACTAGAAGGAAAGTCTGACAGTATTCTGAAGTCTAAAAAAAAAAGTTTTGTTGGCATTCGTTTTTTTGTTTGATTGTTAATTTGCATTAGACTTGCTGGCTTTTCACCCCAGTTTAGAACTTCATTATATCTAGGACATCATTTTGCCTTTGCCTGAAGAACTGAAGCATGCCCATGCCAGACAGAACATGGAATTGAGAATAAGCTCTGCCACAGAGGCATCCTGAAGTAATTAGAGAAAACTTCTCCATCACCTCCCCAATACCAAGGGCAGTATCTCAATCCCCAGCTTTGTCACCACAGCAGACTCCATAAAAGAAAAAGCTAACAGTGTCACAAGCAGGTAAGACTGAAAGAAGAGAAGCTGGTTTACTTTCCAGCCTCCCCACATGTAACACAGTGGTAAGTATCAGAGGCTGCTAAATAGGAGAAGCAATACTGAGAAGAGTCCCAATCAAGAGGAATTATTGTCCAGTTATAAGCCAACCATTGTTATATCTAGTATCACCAGACTCAATGTTATAAGAATAAGTGATTATTTGCCTCAGCTAAGCCCCATTCTTAATTACTTGGCTTTCATTAGATATTAAACTTTCATTAGACATCTGTCCTGGTTTCAGCTGGGATAGAGGTAACTGTCTTCCTAGTAGCTGGTACAGTGCTATGTTTTGAGTTCAGTATGCAAAGAATGTTGATAACACTGATGTTTTCAGTTGTTGCTCAGTAGTGTTTAGTCTGAAGTCAAGGATTTTTCAGCTTCTCAACCCCAGCCAGCAAGAAAGCTGGAGGGGCACAAGAAGTTGGCACAGGACGCAGCCAGGGCACCTGACCCAAAGTGGCCAACGGGGTATTCCATACCATGTGACGTCCCATCTAGTATAGGAACTGGGAAGTGGGGGCGGGGAATCACCACTCAGGGACTGGCTGGGTGTCAGTCGGCGGGTGGTGAGCAATTGCACTGCGCATCATTTCTACATTCCAATCCTTTTATTATGCTGTTGTCATTTTATTAGTGTTATCATTATCATTATTAGTTTCTTCTTTTCTGTTCTATTAAACCGTTCTTATCTCAACCCACGGGTTTTGCTTCTTTTCCCGCTTTACTCCCCCATCCCACTGGGTGGGGGGGGAGTGAGTGAGCAGCTGCGTGGTGCTTAGTTGCTGGCTGGGGTTAAACCACGACAACATCAAACTTGCCACAAAAAGGTAAGAGCAAACTGAAGTGCAAGAGGATTCCACTAATGCAATACAGTATCCTCAGGACTTCTTTGCACATTTTTGTTAATCTATTCATCAGCATTCATCGTTCCATTTATCTTTTTTGTCAACACAGTGGGTTCCTCACCCATTTCTTTTTTCTTTCTAACATTCAATAATAGCACTGGATAATAGAACTACTCACTTTTAGCCTCCAGCTTTTGAGACTTAGAATAGACACGTTCAAGAGGGGAAATTCCATGCACTTTTTATGTGGCGGCTGCTGCAGAGGTGTTGTTACTGTACTGAATTTGTATACATACATGGTTATTCTGGTTAGCTGTTTATAGTTTATTTAGTTTAAACATTTAGACTTTAAAAATGTTCTCCATTACCCACACATTAAATACATTGCTTCAAAAGTTATGTAGTCTGCCTCACATTGATTTTATTTAAATTTTTAAAGTGAAATAGAGAGATGCTCCTATTTTGTTTAGTCTGCTTTCCCTGATTAGTCCCTAAGCAAAGTATATTGCCACATTGCATTTATTAAAGGCTTACTGCAACACAGAATCTTGACTCATTTTTAAATTAACTTAGAGAAAACATAGCAGAAAACTGATTACCACAATGAAATATAGAAACAGTCTATCAAGTGACCTTCAAAAAAAAATACAGGGTTTTTGTAACAATACATCATCTTAACTAAACATTGACTTAAAGAAAGGCAGATTCTCTTACTGGCTACCTGCATAGGCTTGGGCAAATTGTTTATGTGACATACTGAGTTCACCCACCTGGGAAGAAAACCCTTGCAATGACTACAAAGACAGAAATAGTGAATATAGTTTTAAAGATTACCTCTAAAGCCAAGTATCTCACATTTGTAAGTTTTATCAAGTTTTGAATTCTTCACGGCTTTGACTTTAAGCCCTTATTTGTGTATCCTGTTATTCTGACCTGATTGTGATGGTCCCACCCCCCCATAGACACCTTTTTTTTCCTTGCATTGCTGATGACTATGACAAGTACCTCCTTGTGTATTATTTTTAGTCTTCGTTATTAAGGAAGCAAATATAAATAAGGTCAAGGATCTATTTACATTTCTGACATCATCCCAGACATGCCTCTGCTGGAATTATAGTCAACTTTATACTTTAAAACGTCCATGGGGTGATGTCACCAGGATATTTTTTTCCAACAATACCATAAGACTAATGAAAAACACTAAACAAACTCTACTTTAACAGTACTTCTTGACATCATGTTTAGTGGGGTTTGTTTGTTCAAGCCAGTTAAAGGGCCTTGAGGGATCCTTACAGAGCTCATTTCACCGAATTCATGCTTTAACCTCTGTTCTCTATGCTCATAGCGTTCCCATATATTTCAGCACTGTCAAACCCTACACAATGCATGAAAAAGTATTGCAATTTTGGTCACGATCACAAGCTTATTATCCAGTCCCCTTCTCCCCTTTGTTAGCAGGAGCCCAGAGCAGTCTCCCTTCCTATGTGGGCACCGAGAATATCTACTGGAAAAGACAAGTCAGGGACTACAAATGAGGAGATATATGGCAGAAAGGTTTAGTGACAGGGAGGATATGAATGTTGGAAGCAGGACAGAAAGAGAACAACGGTGCCCATATCTGAACACATACTCACATCTTGCACACAAAGTTGCACTTTCAACCCATATCACCCCCTACAAAACAGAGTGTTAGAAATGTCTGTGTTCTGAAACCAAGTGATACATCTATGATTTTTACCTCATAACAGATTAAGACAGAGTTAGAAATCTGGACTAATATCCTCTACTCTTTGAATAAAATACTCTATTACCAAAAGACAAATGAAACCCTCCTTTCTAATTTAGAATAAGTGTGCATGGAAGAAAGAGGATTTTCTTAACACGTGATACAGAAATATGACAAAGTTACTCCTGCAAGGTATGCTGCAGTAAAAATACTTAAACAGTTATATAATGCTTCTATTCTTCTTAACACAGATTCAGAAGGAGTTCAGACAACAAATTACGATTTTAAATTTATAAGGGAAGAGCTGTTTAAAATGCTTTTACTATATGTATGTTTTATTTATTAGAATTGGAAAATCCTTAAGACTACACACTTATGTAAAAACTAAATAACTGTTTTTGAAATAATATGCCTTGGAAATTCCATCAAGGTTTTTTTTGTCTATGTTTTTTAAATCAAAAAACACATGCTGTAAGATAACCACTTAGTATAGCAGTGTGCTTTTTTTTTGAGCAGCTTATGACAGTATAATTCGTTAAAAATATCACTACAGTTTTTTAATAACACACACAAAAGTTCTACAGCAGTGGGATTTCGATAACCATTTGGGTTTTTGACTTTCAAAAAAATATGAGTTGCCCTTTCTTCCTTAGAAAGAGATGAGAGATCTTCCATGCTACCTGTCATGGTTTAACCCCAGCCAGCAACTAAGCACCACACAGCTGCTCACTTACTTCCCCCCAACCCAGTGGGATGCGGGAGAGTATCAGGAGGCAAAAGGTAGAACTCATGGCTTCAGATAAGAACAGTTTAATAGAACAGAAAGGAAGAAACTAATAATGATAATAATAATGAAATGAATAAAATTACAATACTAAGAAAAGAATTGGAATATACAAAACAAGTGATGCACAATGCAATTGCTCACCACTTGCCAACCAATGCCAATTAGTTGCCAAGCAGCTATCCCCCCAGACCAAATCCGCCCAGTTTATAATACTGGACATGACATCACATGGTATGAAATATTCCTTTGGCCAGTTTGGGTCAGCTGTCCTGGCTGTGCCCCCTCCCAATTTCTTGTGCCCCTCCAGCCTTCTTGCTGGCTGGGCATGAGAAGCTGAAAAATCCTTGACTTAGTGTAAGCACTACTTAGCAACAATTGAAAACATGAATGTGTTATCAACATTCTTCTCATCCTAAATCCAAAACATAACACTATACCAGCTACTAGGAAGACAATTGACTCTATCCCAGCCGAAACCAGGACAACTACCCCAACAGTATAACTCATCACATTGACCTATCTCATAATCAATTATTTAAGACTCTAGTTACATCTGAGCTAATGAAAGTACAATCAGTTCAACTGAACTTCTGTTGAAATAGTAGTATACGCTACACATATATTAAGCCCCAAGTCTGTTAAAGAAAAGTCAGTCTTCTGTTGGCCACATTAGGGGCAGAGCTCCCTTCAACATGAATGGGAAATAAGTAGTGCCATATGTCATTAAAATTGACACACATAATGTTGCCAATATCCTGGGTCACTGCCATTTGCGAAATAAGTTTGCAGGTACCATCCATTTCTTTCTCTCAAATGCTAATATGATACAATACCACATAAGACAGAGTCACATAGAGCAATACTTAAGAGAACATTACAAAAGAACAGAGAGAATCAGGCACCATGGTATCTTCTAGGTAGCCAGCCCTCTTACAAGGATTCCAGGGCTCCCTAATGGGCTATTTCTCTTCCAATGTCTGACTTGGCCTCCTAGGTTTCCTCTCCCACAGATTTTCATGTAAGAATATTAACTGAATTAATCCAATGGGTCATTAATGATACCCATCTATAGCACAAGGGACCCTCAGGTACTGCGGAGCTTGCACCTGATTACAGAAGCAGTAACATGCTGTGTTCATTTCTTCCTACTAAGGACTGAAGGTACTGTATTGGGTTTGTGTGGCGAGGGTTTGGTGGCAGAGGGGCTACAGGGGTGGCTTCTGTGAGAAGCTGCTAGAAGCTTCCCCCATGTCCGATAGATCCAATGCCAGCCGGCTCCAAAACAGACTCACCGCTGGCCAAGGCCGAGCCCATCAGTGATGGTGGTGATAACACCTCTGGGGTAAGATATTTAAGGGGAAAAAAAAGTTGCTGTGGCACAGAAACTGCAGCCGGAGAGAGGAGTGAGAACATGTGAGAGAACCAACCCTGCAGACCCCAAGGTCAATGAAGAAGCAGGGGGAGGAGGTGCTCCAGGCGCCGGAGCAGAGATTCCCCTGGAGCCCATGGGGAAGACCATGGTGAGGCAGGCTGTCCCCCTGCAGCCCATGGAGGTCCGTGGTGGAACAGATATCCACCTACAGCCTGTGGAGGACCCCATGCCAGAGCAGGTGGATGCCCAAAGGAGGCTGTGACCCCATGGAGACCCTGTGCTGGAGCAGGCTCTTGGCAGGACCCATGGAGAGAGGATCCCACACTGGAACAGGTTTTCTGGTAGGACTTTTGACCCTGTGGGGGACTCACGCTGGGGCAGTCTGTTCCTGAAGGACTGCAGCCCATAGGAAGGGACCCACGCTGGAGCAGTTCATGAAGAACTGTCTCCCATGGGAGGCACCTCACACTGGAGCAAGAGAAGAGTGTGAGGAGTCCTCCCCGAGGAGGAAGGAACGGCAGAGACAATGTGTGATAAACTGACCGCAACCCCCATTCCCCATCCCTCTGCACTGCTGGGGGGAGGAGGTAGAGAATTTGGAAGTGAAGCTGTGCCTGGGAAGAAGGGAGGGGTGAGGGGAAGATGTTTTAAGATTTGGTTTTATTTCTCATTATCCTACTCTGATTTCGTGGGCAATGAATTAAGTTAATTTTCCCCAAGTCGAGTCTGTTTTGCCTGTGTCGGTAATTGGTTGAGTGATCTCTCCCTGTCCTTATCTCAGCCCATGAGCCTTTTGTTATATTTTCTCTCCCCTGCCCAGTTGAGGAGGGGGAATGATAGAGCAGCTGCGTGGTGCTTAGCTGCTGGCTGGGGTTAAACCACAACAGATGCATATAGATGTACACTTTGTTTGGACCAGACTTCATGTCATTCACTGGTATTAGTTACCCATCATACTATCAGATAGTTTGAACCCACAAGTTATCCAGCCTCCAGCAGCAGAAGTCCAGTTCTCTGAGAAAGCCCTTTCTAAGGAACTTTATTACTTTGTTCCTTTCCTTTCTTGCAGCAAGACCATTACCTTATAAGCTGACTGGGTCTTCTAAAGATAGTAATGCATATATGTAGGCAGTCCTAAGCTAACAGGAGTATAAAATTAGCTATGAATGTTACATCTCACACACCTCATCTGGAATAAGATAAACATACAATTTCATAGCAATGTTTTCACTGACACCTGATTTGAAACCTCCAACATGTACCTGCAACATAAGGTGTCAACTGGTAGTCACCCAGCTTTTCACATGGTATGAATTATGCTGGCCCAAAACATGAGACAAAAATAATTTAACAGCATACCTAGACTGACTGTTCAGCAGTATAAAAATTCATCTCCTTGTACACACACTTTCATGCAGTTCAGTTGATCCAGAAGGATGGAGAAAATAAAGTTTAGGGTTATTGAGACCTCTAGCTTACATGGAAAAGGGAATGTGGGACAGAGTAATACTTGGGACAGTCATACTTGAGTGTCACAGTCTTTTCCTGATATGAAAATCCTCTCTCAAAGTTCATAGTAACTTTAATTAGCCTTCTAACCTGTGCATGTTCAATGCAGTTGATTAGCAGAAGCTATTTTGGTTTAATGTAGTAGCACTCTCAAATAGTGGTGTCTATCATTAGGGGCACAAGAAGTTATTTTTGGCAATAATACAGAGGACCAATATTTGATATATAATTTACCTAAAGCTGATGAGCCAAAATATTAACAGTTGGTTGCCTTTACTTAACATAATTTTGAATTTATGATTATGTAAGAACACCTGCATGTTGTTATAGTGAGCTTTATTTCTCAGTTTTATTTCATGCAGTCTAAGTTTACACCACTGTAGCCATGTTGTTTTCATGGAAACACCATAGACAGACAGATCCAAGATAAATTGTTGAAAATTTAGTACAATTGCATACTTGGCAACTATATACTCTGACAGCACATACAATTGCCAAACCAACTATTATTGTAGATGCATACGCTTACAAGTGTACCTTGCAACACCTTCAAACTCTCTACCTAATCCCTATTCAATTCCCCTTATATTTTATATTTTCCACAGCAGATATAAATAAAAGACAGAATTGCTGTCTGATGATGGACAGTAAAGTTAGACTCAAGATCTCTGTGCACTTGAAAAAAGGGTAAATATTGAATCCCACATACTCCAAGTGACATCAACTCCCACTCTCCAGCCTGGGGTCATACCATCCCTACAAGAGTAGTCTTCCACTTTTTCTTATAATAAGGACCTTTGCTTGTGATTTTTCATTCATCTAAAAGGCATAAATGAAGAGCAAAAAGAGAGGAATATTTTCATAGTTCCATTCTACTCCTCTCATAACTAGACTCAGGGCTCCCTGACAAAATTCAAATTAAACAAGGTTGGTTGAGTTAGCTTTGCTTTAATTTGCCCTCATTTGTAAAACTCTTCAAGGTGTTACATAAATGTTAATGAGTGACTGATTGAGAAGATGCCATGGTCTAGGACAAAGCATGCAGTCAGGTTGGAGATGTACATATACAGTTCTAACTTTACATACAGCACAGGTCCATATCTGACAGAAACAATCATGATTCTGTTAGTTTAAAGGGAGCCCTGGAAGTTTTCACCAGTTATAGATCCATTCCAAAAAATTAGAAAGACTTTAGGGGATCCGACAAAAGGGACTTAAAATCTCCATGGCAGTAATAAATGTAAATTAGCTACTTGTCTGTGTTATAAGAAAAGCAGGTGAATCTATATACCAGCAGGCACATATTTAACTTGGCCTACTTTCTTCCCCCCTCAAGAATACTCATTCAGCCAAAGAGACATCATCATGTACATTTGAATTTTACCTGTTCTGAAAGCACATATTTTATTTCATAAAGAAAATCCAAAATAATAGAAAAGTTGAAGTGCCTAGAAACTTAAAATATAAAGCTGGTACTGCATTGATAGAGAGCCTACAAAGACCAAGGTGGCTTTTAAACTTCCTTGAACTAAAACTGAAATAACATTGGTTCCCTTAAAAACAGTTAGAGAGACTAAGCTGAGGCAGCCATGATAAATAAGAGGTGGGGTTATTGTGATGCTTCAGTAGCATTTAAAAGAATAATTAACAAGAACAAAACCCCTAAAGCTTCTAAAAGGACACAGTTGAACTATTGGTGAGCGAGGTACATTTAAGTTATCTGAGTTGTCTCCAAGACTGTAGAATAACCCTCAGAGATACACTACATAGAACTCTCATGTTTATTTTCTTTGAATTAAACATGTCAAAATTGGGAATTTTATAAAAACAATCCTATGGGGATGGGAAGACTAAAGATCTCATACTTTTTCTATGTTCTTCAGATCAGAAGACTGTTAAATTCCTAGGTAAACTCATATATGCAGAACCCTTTTTCCTCCACCATACAGAGGTATAAATATTTAAACAGATGTTATGTCCCAATAGACTGTAAATGGCTATAATACACAAGAAAACTGACAAGCTGAAATCCTTTGATGGATTGTTGATAACTGCAGTTAAGCACTGACTTTTCTTAACCACTTTATTTTCACCATTATCAATAATGTGTTAAATCTAATCCATGGTGAAGTTACATGGTTGAACTAACATTGGTTCAAAACCCCAATATCTGCTGTTAAGCACTATACTGGAGAATATCCCATCTTTCTTTTGCTAGAACAGCAAAACTCATGAAGATTGGACAAGCCCTGGGGGAGGGAGGGGAATCCCATACCAAAACAAATAGGCAGATTCCCTATTTTATTAGTTAGTGTTCCATATGGCCATGTATACTTAAAGGTTTCCTTGCTTAGAAATGGCACAATCCCTCACATGCTCATTTTATTGAAATATGAACTCCATTTTAAGAGGAAAGCAAACAAACAAACAAAAAAATCATCTTTTCAAGTTATTGTCTTATTTAGGTACAGCACCATAGTATTCTACATGTTTTCTGTGGTTCACAGAACACTGTCATATGACCAATATCATTACCTGGCACTCCAGTAAAGAAAGTGGACAGGCCTTAGTTTGTTTTTAAACATGAGTCCTTTTTAATAATTTTATTTAATACACTTCATGGAAAAAAGCCATATCACTGACTTAAACACAGCAATTTTTTTAGAGTAGTTTTATATAATAATAGAACTCTGAAAAAACAGTCATGACTTGAGTAGCTCTTTCATATAATTTATGTAGGTTTTCACTAATTGACAGAATGAGGAATTGGTAATTAATTTTTTAAAGATTGAACAGAGTGAAGAAAACTTAATGAAATAATTTAGGACTCATCATGGCAATGCTGTATTTCTCAACTAGGAAGCAGAAATAATGTACATAATTTCAAGGGGTTGCCTGATGGGATGAGTTATTAGCCATTGTTTGTATCATTACCAGGTGGTCCCATTCCTGGTTTTGTTTAGCAATCCTTAAAGTTCTTGTTGATTTAAAAGGCAGGAAATAAAGTATAGGCTAGATTGCATAACATGGAGGAACTGCATATTCAGTGATAAGGCAAATTTAATGGAGACCAAGAATGCCATGAGTAGACGTGTGTAACACAAATGGTACCACCATAGGAGCATTAAGACAGCAGCTGTCTGCTGTAGAGACAAATTATTTTCATTGCACAGATTTGGCTATGTTGCAATTACTCAGTTACTCTGAGCAGAGAAAAAAAAAAATAATAATTCTAACTAGTGTTTCATCTTTGCCACTCTCATCTCTCAAGCTTCACAACTTTTAAGTTTTCTCCTCACATCCAAGCTGTCAGTGATATATTTTAAAGCGAGTAGCTTGACGTGTTTTGCTACCTCGGGCCATAAACCCAGCAGGTCAGCATCAGACACTGTTGGGGAACTTTCCATGGCTTTTGCTGGAATTAAAACAAAACATTCAGGAGGAAAGCGTCATGGGTATGGCAATAACTTATTAGTTCTAACACACATATCCCTGCAGATCACAGCAACCTCAATCTGCTTAAAAAATGGCTTCCTTGGGCTAGCCAATCTTTCTGTTAAATAGGTTGGCCTTCCCTGGAGCCAAGATCTGCCTCCTTCTGCATGGATTATTATAACAGCACAGGTAGTATTTTGAGCTCTGACAATTTCCAAATAAAAATCAGTCCTACAAAGGCTAAGATTGTTTATTTTTCCTTAGAGCATTTAGTTCTTTTGATTAGGGACAGAGCAGAAGAAAAGTTGGATATTAAAACAGCAAAACTGTTGCGAACATGAGGTGTTATTTTTAGTTTAATTAACAATAGAGGAAGACACATAAATGAAAATAAATTATACAGCACTTAAGATATGCAGACAAGGATACACTATGTGACCTGCCAGGAAATATCACTGTGATAAAGACACGGAAGTAGTAAGAAAGACATCCTGCACAGCTCCAGAGTAGCAAAATGGGGAAAAAGAGGTAGTCTATTATAGTTTATAACACCGCCATCCAGCTTATTAACTGTGTTGCTTTACTCAAGAGACACATTTTAAGATATTTCAAGCTTATAAGTCACTAACAAAACCAAAGATACTCTGCTCGCATCCCACAAAACTCCCCATCTTCCGTAATTACAGAAACACCAAAATAAGTGAATGCATCAAACAAAACACCTACACATTCACTACATTTCACACTTACCTTTTTCCTTGGAGCTTCTGAGCAGTAGAAGGAGGAAGACCTCAGACTACTCACACATTCCAAATTGTTGGGAATTGACATGAAGAAAAGTTTTCTTCCCAGACCATCATGGGTATAAGTTAGCAGGTTTACACCACATCACCTGAAGGTCACAGTTAAAACTTTGGGCAGCTACTCCAACCATTAAGTGGAAACCCTAAGTTTCATCCCCAAACTTCGATCACCTCACAGCTGTGCTTGCACAATCTTTACCTCAAAAACCTTATTTCTACCACAAGCGCCTCCAGTTCATTTTTATAATCTCAGTGGGGTCAACAACAGCACCTGCTTCCATGACTCAGTGATAATTACCTTGCAACTGCATGCAGAGTTCAAGCACCTGCTATCAGAATGACTCAAGAAAGGAGTCCCGTGTCCCCAGGCAGGGCCTTCAAGTCTGCCCTGTTACAAACAGCTAATGCATATTATCAACTTTCCTACCAGATCCTAATCTTTTAGGCTAGATTAGGTAAATATCAGAATGTCATTCTTATGCTTATGAATTATTCAGAATATTTTACGGTAAAGCTATTATTGGCACCACTGCGACCTGGAAGTAGTTTAATTTTTGAAAGACTAAGTGAATTTACCTCTATCTGGATGAATATTTCTGTGATTTTCATAAATATCACTATTCACATTTCATGAAAGTGTTAAACACTACAGACAGCAAAAAAGCCTGGTTTGTACTGGAGTTGTACATAGAACTGTAAATGAATTACTAAACACTGATTTTTAGAACTGAATAAGCAAAGCTCATCCAAAAAGACATGCAGAACCAGAAGTAATAATTAATCTCAGCCATATTCTAATTCTGGTCCTCTGTCTTTGCTTTTAACCTTTCAATTTTGGTTAAACTATTTATTTGCATAAAACTTTTTTTTTTCTTGATCTTTTTGTTGCTTTCTGGGAAATTATGAACATACAGATCTCCATTTTATAGATATGTTTGCCATTAAGAATAATTTTATGCAAGGCTTCAATATGTATACAGGAACCGATTGAATGCTTTCAAATGCTTCACCTTTGCTAATCCCTAGCACTGTTTGTAATTGCTGTGACTAATCCCAGCTAGTCACTTGGGATTATTTCTGCTTCCTAACAGAGTGAATCCTGAGCATTCAAAGAATACTCTCAACTCATTGGATGTTAATATTAGCAAAATTGTTCAGCACCATAGTTGACCCAGACTCACAAACTCAGAGAAACTTTCTGTTGGTTGACTTCAGAAACCAAGCTTTGGATCATACTAACAGCTGTGCTTAAAAGCATTATTTGGGCTGGGGAGAGGGAAGGGGCAGAGGGGAAAACAACACGGAAAGAACAGTGCCTGCATCTTTTATGAGCCCACTCCACAGGACCCCAAGACAACCCAAAATAGCAGAAACTAAATGCCTTTTCAATATTATTACAGAAAAGTTCAGGTATGGAAGAAGGAGGAGGGATGGAGAAGTTTTAGGCACAGATGAACAATAAGTGACCATTAGCACATAGTTAAAGAAGGCCTTTTCCTAGCAAAAAAATACTAAAAGCAGCTTGCAACTCAGTAACAAACTGCTTAAGAAGACCAACTTTAAATTACACCTATTAGCAAAGGAGCAACAGCTAGAACATTTCCAGCCATCTGTATGTAATGGTAAAGCAAAGAGCTATAAAATGAACTGGCAGCTGTCACCTTAGCTGTTGTCAAGTATTAGCTGATAGTCCACCACAAAGCAAAGCACTGTAGGTTTTTTTGTGGTTTTAATAGACTTTCTTTTCCATAATTAGTTGCAACTAACTGACTGAAACACTAAAACAATCTATCAGGCTAAGCAACAAAATAAAGATTAATAGACCAGCCTGTCCCTCTCCTCTTTTGCCTTAGCCATTTCTCCTAGCATTTCAGAAATATTTATTTCTGGAAGGTTAAATCAATTCTAGTTATTCCTAGAAATAAAGGAGTTCTCATCCATACCATAGAACTTCCAATAATGCTTTCACATTCCTAAAAAAAAAAGTAAAGCAAGTAAACTAGCAAATAAAACCCCTACAAACCACCAGCAACCCTGCAAAAATAATTTAAAGCCACAGCTATAACAACAAAAACCACTGGAGATGCTGCATATTCATGGTCAGTTTGCACCTGTAATTCCAGAGACACTACTACTACTACTACTGCTGCTGCTGGAACTCTTTCTGGATCAAGAAAACAGTTTTATTGCCAAACTCTGCTATTTCTAGCAGAGATATGATTAAGAAGGTCTATATTTTTAGTTAAGGATTGTTCTGAAACTCTGGTTCCAGTAATAAGTCTTTTTATATATGTATATGAATTTCTGCAGATGTAATAAAGTTGAGAAAAATAGTTTTACACTTTTAAAAAGAACAAACCATAAATGAAGGAACTTCACTAACAGTAAATAAAGAACAATAGCTTGCAAATTTTGAAAAGAAACCCTGAAAGATTCAATTTGGTCCAACGTACTTGCTATTATTTGGGCAGGAAGCAAGGGGAGACATAAATACAGAGTGACTACTATGAGTCATCTTTACTGTGGTTTAGAGACTATGCCATGCATCTGGCAAGCAAGGAAGAAAGGAGTTTTATGAGGGTGGCAGAAAAATACAAAGCAATATGAAGCCAGTAGACAGATCATTTAATAAACTCATATTGTTAAATAATTGAAAAACACTTTGAACCTAGGAGTCTCCTTCAGTTTACTGCTAATACACCATGGTTTCACTGCAGAGGAGGAGCTGAGGGACAGCTGCACACACTACAGTAATGCCTTTGTTCCTGTTGTGTTACCACAGCACTTGTATTTTCAGTATAGAAATTTGTATATGCACAATAACAATAGTGACAGACTGATTTGGATAGATCCACAGCCCTTACTGAACCATACCAGGGAAGAGGACCCCTCTTGACCTCCAGACTAGCAAAGCAAAGAAGTAAGGAGAGTGGGAAATGGAGCTGTCATCCTCACAGATCCTCAGCAGAAAATGAGGGTGGTGGAAGTGAGACAAAAATAAGGCATGGGTGACAACCTGTCTCCATCATTAGATGGTGCCAGATGCTTTGGAGGAAGGAAACACAATTCTTAAAGATAAAAAAGTATTTGGCATAACCTGCACAAACAAGAAGCTCCTGAGGATTGTTCCACACCCTGGAAAAAGGTTCAGTTCTGTGTCTGTAGGTGGGAACAACAAGTACCTAGTAATTTTTTTCAATACACAGTCATGAATCTGAAAGACAATAGGGCTGACCTACCAGACCTTTTTTCTATGAGAAATGAAACAGGAAGATATTGCTACATTTTTTTTTTTAAGGAGACTGATTGATTTTACATGTTACACCCCATGTTTAATATTGGTTGGCTTAGTTATTACAGTGACAGTGAACAGCACTTGCTCAGAGCAGCTTTTAATATGTGGCAGGAAATGTATACAGTAAATCAAGCACTCCAGCTTGATAAAAGAACAAAACATAGGGAACAGCTGGGCACCTACGGTCTTTCTACACAAATACACAAGAAAAAGAAATTTATGAACAAAAGAGAAATATTTAACATTGGAAGAGGTCAAATGAACAAACCCACTCGGTATGAACCTGCTGAAAATTCTGTATTTCGGTTCAGCCTAAATGTCTCAAAAGTTTAGATTAGTTTTGGTAATGAAGATTATTCTCCTGACTTAGTGGTAGGTGGCTGCCTGAGCAATGCTAACTCTACCTCTCCTAGGACACATCTCATGGTAAAATCTACTTGGCTACAAGAGGAACCCATCCCTGTCTCCGTCTGTGCCCTACTTTGCTTACCTGACTCAACTGCCATCTAACCCCCACACTGCCAAACGTTGGTGTGACCAGCATGACATTCTTGAGCTGCTTTTCCATCAGTTTCTTATTTCTTCTGACTATAAGTATCTTCAGTTGTGAAACGACAGGAAAGGAGACAGGAAGATGTCCAAGACAAGATTAAAAAACACCTGACAAAAGCCATTGTAAATGGCTGAGGTCTCATCAGTTAGATAAAAAAATATCAGCCATGGTAGGAGCAGCAGCCACAACCAACAGCAGAAAGGTAGACAGAGTGTTCACCAGCAAGTGTTTGAGGCAAGTCTATACACCTAGAGACCGATGAGAGGAGATTATCTATTTTTTGAAGAAGAGTGACGTACAAAGCACGTGTCATATTATTACGCAAACATCAAATACTGCAGACGCAACTATTGTCAAAGCAAAACGATTTAGCCACACAATTGCCGTGTACATCTGGCTCATTCTCCTGCTTACTCCCCCAAACTGAACTGCACGATTAACGCATGCTTTAAAATGCGCAGAGGAATTCAGATGAAATAAGAAATACCTGGGGCCTTACTACCTAGCCTTTCGAGGTAGCTTGAGTTCCTTGTGACCCAGTGACAGAGGGCTCTACTGCTGCCTCCTGACGCAGAGGAGGAGCACCTTCCCCCTGGTGCGGAGCCCCGGTGCAGGTGCTGGTGGATGCGGCCTGGAGGCTGAGGCCTGCCTTCCAGCTGCGCCACCTCGGGTCACTGGCCGGGCCCGTGCCTGCAGTTTTAGATGGGGACAGTCAAGAGATTTCCTAGTAGTGCTCAGCTTCTGAAGTTAGATCCAAGGTGGAGAGAAGCTGTGGTATTGTCTGAGAATGTGGGTAATGCCCACAGAGCAGCTGGGGAGCCGGAGCCAGATGCCGTTAGGGGTGGCAAAAGCTCTTTTTGTCCTCTCTCTACCACCTGGAGAGTTTTATAGAATAAAGAAACAGCACAAAATTCAGGTGGGCAGCTTTTCAGTGTTGCAAGCATTAGAAGGCACCTACATTTGCCTCAATGTTTCACAGTGTTCGGTTTTGCCTGGACCTGGCAAAATACTCCTGTGAACTGTCCCATCAAAATCTCAGCTTCGAGTGCTGAAAATTAATCTCCTGGCTAAGTACTTCACTAGGTTCAAGTTTAGTGTAATGGAAGTATTCTAAGTCATTAAAAAACACAGAGCATGAATGAAAAACAAATATATATGAAGGTCTGTAGAGAGTTCGGTTTTATGAAAATGTAAATGTTCAATGCACAGATAAGATGATTACAAATGGAAAAGACAGCTTGAGCATAAATATATATGATAACTACACAGCAGTGACTGACAATAGTGGATCTACTTTGCAGAACATTTAAATCAGCAAAAAGCCAAGACACAATATTTAAATGAGTCTTTATCAGAAAACGTATCTTGAAAGTTCTGTGGAAGAATATCAGCTAGGGTTTACTTTAAAGATTGTAATTGGACTTTATCCCAGAAAAGGCTAAATAAATTGAAATATGTTTTATGTCATTATGCATATTCTTTTGTGATAAAAATAGCTTTATATTTCATAGCAGTTCAAAAAACTGTGCAACAAGGTAATAATAATAAAGGAAAAGAAGCAATCAAAATGAGAAACGGGGGAGATTTCTTGTATCCCTCTGCAAAAGAACTAATAAATGACTTCTGTGAATAATTTCAAAGACTTGAATAAGCTGCGTGCATCTCCCAGATGACTCTTGGAAAAAATTAAAGAATTGTCTCCAACACTTGTAGAAAGCATGTAAGACTTTTTTTTTTTTTAATCTCAAACACAAAAATGTGCGAACTACAATACTGCTGAAAGCAGTTTTAACAGATAGCCATCTAAGAGAATCCTACAATAGCATAATATCAAAAGTCTATAGTCCATGAAATTTCTTCAGTAAACTGAAGATCCTCCCCAATATGTACATACCTTCATACAGTGTTCAACAAGAAAAATTTCTTAACAGGTTTTTAAGGATTTTGAACAGGACAAGATTCAATACCTGTAAAACAGATGTAATCCACCTTCCCCCATTCCAAAATCACTTACAAAACAGACCAATTCCACTAGTGTATGACAGTGGTACTCCGTCTTCCCAGAGTGCAAAATTTTTTTTCGTATACTGAACTGTCGTGGTTTAACTGAAACCAGGACATGAACATACACAAGCAAATGAAAAACTTAATCTCAAGCAGTGTTTAAAATCATGTTAGCTATGAGTTATTTTAACTTGAGCATTTATACTCAAAAGGAAGATAAAAAAAGAGAGAGAGATAAGAGACATTTTACAGACATATATCTAGATATTTTACAAACATTTAGAAGTGTTTCATAAAGCGCTTGGAAGTATGTTTTATAAGCAGACACACAGACACACACTAAGCATCTTCCACATATTCTTTGCATGTTGTCTCTAGTGGAGAGAGGTAAAAGCTTTTTAATTTTTCTATGTTATTTTGTATTAAAGACTTATTTCAGCACAGAAAACAGTCTTCTCAAAGGCCACTGGAGCAGGATTTCCATCTTCAATCTGGACTGGAAGTCACTTCTAAAACTGTTTCTGAGCAGATGATCAGTTCAAGCAGAAGGCAGGCTGCTATAAATTGTACTACGATGAGACCAGAGCTGACATTTAAGGACTTGAAATGTTTATTAGGCATGGAGGTTGATTTTTTTTTTTTTAATGTGGTCCAAAGGATCTGGGTGACCTTGAGGCAGGAGGGGGCAGAAAGGCACACGTGTCCATGCACCAGTCATGGGGAAAGGCATGGAGAGTGATACCAGGGAGGCTAGCAGAACTATCAGGTTTTGAGTTGTGGTAGATTTTGATTCCAGCACTTTTCCTCTTCTTGTTATGCTGGCAGTCTACAAAACTGGCCTTTTGTCTTTGCTCGTATATGGTCTTAAGAATGTAAAACCAGGTATCTGTATCACAAGCATTTCTAAAACTACAGGTATAGCAGCATAACTCTACTTTTCCATGTGCCTTTCTTTTCTTTTCTCCTCTTTCCTTTCTTTCTTTTCCTCAAAACATAAACACAACAAAACAAAGCATTCATATAAATAGCACACACAAATGCACTTGGGTATTCATTCATTACTCACACTGCCTCATATTTTCTCACCTCAATAGGTGATATGATAGTTATCTAGATAGCAGCTTGTACTGTGGCCTCTTTTTGTCCCCCTCCGATACGCGTGCACCCACACACAAAGGAATGGCATAACAGCTGAGTATTTGCTTTTCCACTGTATATCACTATAAAAAAAACGTTGTGCTAAATAAATTGCTGAGTGCTATCCCCATGAGGACACATTTTTTACAGATCTTGAACCTTTCCATGCTAGCATGATAGTGAAACAGTGTTTCTCATGGGAAAGCCAAAACTTTTTCTTTTTTAAAATGTCCATTTTTACAGGACAGACTATATGCCATTAGATTACTCAAGGAATTAATAAACCTGAGAATCACTTGTCTTGTCTACAGTGAAGTAGCATAATGACTTCGCTGCTGAGTTTTTTTCCTGTAAAGGGGGACATTAGAAAACACACAGGAGGGAAATGAATGCATGCCCTAAGCCCCTAACCAGCACTTTCAATGCTTTTATAGTGAACCTGAGAGCATATTAGGAAAATAAAGAAGAATCTTCAATTTACTGACTTAAAATGATTTTTTCCCTTTTCTCTATTGACTTTAAGACTGAATTTTGAGAACTTTAAATTATCTTTTACATGCAAGGCTTAAAAACTAATTTACTATATTCCTATCATCCAACAGATAAAGTCTGTAGCACAGTGGTAGATAACAGTTTCCAAGGGCAATACCTATGTCCAAAGCTTTCCAAAGGTATAACATGATGGATACAATAGAGGAGGTGATATACATCAGGCTAGTTGTCCCTGGACCCTTTCCTTTCAGCTTCGGGCCAGCTATGTATCTGATGAATCTGAAATCCTGTCATCCCCTTGAGAGTGTCATATGCACTAACATATATGGATTGCTGCAGGCTCCTTTCTGTGCCAGTGCCACAGTTATCTCAGTTCAGGGACTCTGAAAGAATCACAGAGGAGACAGATAACTATATTTAAGCCTTAGGAATTGCCATCTTTGTGAGGGGTAGCCTCACTTTCCCATCAGAGATAAAAGGGACATTGCAACCTGTTCTAAGACAAGCAGAACTGCAAGGACCGGAAGGTAAAAGCTGGAATAGCACAGAAAATCTACAGAGATGTCTTATAAAAGCACAAAAGTATTGAAAGCATTGATAAATCCCTAAAGCTGGCAACACTAGTTCAATGGAGCCATGCCAGCCTACTCCAGCTGAGCATCAGGCCTGCACTCTTTGCAAACAGAAATAAACATTTTATTAAATCAAACCTTCTCCTTGCTGTGCTGTTACATCTAAGAACTTTTCTCAGCAGGCAACACCCTGCTAATGCTGAATATAGAGTTTTAGGGACACACTACCTAGGTACTTTTTGCCTGAGAGGGGAATCTTCTCTCCCCGGTCTCTTGTCACTCTAAGCATCTGCTGCCGCTGCAGCAAACACCTAACGCTTTGTATTTCTCTGCTTCCTGATGTATCATTTTTCTTGCCTCCATCACTAATGTATGCCTCAACTGCCTTCACAACAGTAAACAATCACAGGGCTTGGGCTTTTTAAATAGCATTAAAATTAATGTTAATAAAATGAAATTAATTCCCATTTCCACCTTTTGAATAGCAGTATGCAAGCAAATGACTGAGCTTATGCATTTCAGCTTTCAGGGTGGCCAACCTCTTTCTGAAGTTTTTCTAGCCCATATACAATCTGTCATGCTTTGATCCATTGCGAAAAGTATGACAGCGTGACGAGGTGTCCCTCTGCATCTCAGCTGTAATTGCTTAGAATTTTGCTTCATCAGGAAATACTCGGTACCTGTCAGGCCAAAGTCAGGGCAGGATGCTGTATCAGGTGATAAGGGTCATCTGTTTCTCTCTGACTGCTTGATATTAACACAGGAGACAGTCTCATGTTACTAGATGTGCTGCATTGGCAGAGAGATAATAAAGCTTGCTATAGACTCTGGAATTCCCTTTGGGTTTCAAGTAACAGGCTTGCCAAAAGTGGTTCACCTTATTTTTAAATATTTTATAGCTGCATAAAAAGTACCAGATGCTGTTTAGAAACTGGACTTAGAGCTAACCGTGCAATCAGCAAAAAAAGGAAACTGAAACGGCCTTTACTTAGCAGCTGCCAATATAAAGGAAAAATCCTAAACAAAACAGCTATGCGCATGATATAATTTGGGTATAGAGCCACTGTTAAAGTGACATACTCAGAACATTTTCCATTCAATTTGAGATGGCAGGTATTGCATTTTACATACAACAGACTTATTTTTTAGTCAAGACAGCTTTTTCCTTGCGTCAGTGGAAGAGATGCTTGACCACCTATTCTCAAAATTGAAATGTTTCATTAAAGAAACATGTTCATTGTCTATCGTGCAGCAGATACGCCGTATTGGATGCAAACTTGGAAGAGGAAGAGAGTGTGAAGAGAGGCAGTAAAATAATTAGCGACAAAGTGAAGACAATAAATGTAATATTTCTGGATTTTGCTAAAGATTTTATATGGTGTCACACAAAAATATATTTGAAAAAAATTAATTCAAAATTAGCTCAGAAAAAAGCATTGTCACATGAATGGAAATCTGGTTAAATTATCCTTAAATGTGTAATGATAAATGGCAACCTATTGATTGAGCTGGAGGACAGACATATTCAGGGTACTACAGGCTTTGGTGGTTGCATTCATGCATTGATAGATATTAGATATACTAAATAATTTAATCTTTGGCTCAGAAAGTTATTACATTGCAACATCAACATTAGTGGGAAAACATGACAAGAGGGTGACTCTAAACATATGGTTGAAAGAAAACTAAAATTTAATTTCAAAAACGTGTGACAGGATAAAATGAACAATAATATTAAATGCAGGTTTTTAGATGATAGCATAGAGAGAATAATTTCACATAAACTAGAGCTGATAGAATAGGTATGGTATACCTATAGAATAGGCATACTGGCAGTCAGATGTGGCAAAAAAATGCGTATGTTATTTTGACCCACATTTACTTTTCAGCACCTTGGTTCCAAACTAAAAAAAAAATGCTGAGTCACTAATTTGTGAAGAAGGTTTAAAGTACCAATGCCCAAATAATACCGGGGCGAGGGGGACACACACACACGAGTATGTAGCCAACTGCAGGAGCTTAGGCATCATAAAGCTCATAGAAAAGAATTATTAAGACCAGTAAAAACTATTAAAATAATATAGCCAGGGTAATATATAAGGACAGCAGTAATTACATCGTTTGCAATGAGACCCACTCCCTTGTCAACAAAAAGGCAATCAAAGCTTTTCACCAAGAACTTCTTACTCGGGGTGAACGGATTTGTACAGTGAAACTGCAAAAAGCCAGTGGAGTTATTATAGTTATAGGGCTTGATCCAACAGGTAAGGAATATTGCAATATTGTTTTGGTAGCAACAGTTCAGCTAGGGAGAACCAGGGAGAGACTCAGAGCATTTAAGAATCCACAGAAAATATAAAGAACAAACTGCAATAACTTCTGTAGTTTATTTCAAACTCCCAAAGAGCATATAATTGTTGAATAACAATCTAAAATAGTTTTACAATACCAGCTATCTGAAATAGAGAAGTCTCTTTAAAAATATCAAAGACTATGTAAATTAACAGAAATTTGCTTTGACTGAGTCATAAAGTCTGGATCAAGCAGTGACCTACTCCCCCACATGTTGAAGATAGATAGGTTCTGGATATGTTCTTAGTTTTACTGACTGTCTTTCAGTGAGGCAAGCAGCATCTGAAATATATATAAAAAATGTAATCATAACCTTAACTAAACTTAGTTAAAGCTATAGCAATCACTTTAACTGGTAGAGTGGCCCAACTCTACTGATGTCCAAACTGATTAAATACCAATATATATATATACATGCATACTCACACACAAATATAGGATATATACTACAGTATACCCTGTGGCACAGCCAGAATAGAAATACTAAACCTGTGTTTAAAAAATTCACAAGCACATATGGTTCCTTATATTTCTTATGTATATTTTAGGTTGTAATCACTGCCTAAAAGTCAACACAACTAAAGAATATATCAAAATTAAGTTCAGAGTGAGGCAAAAATCAAGTCTGTATTCCTTGAATGCCCAGCTATAAAGTTATTTGCCAATTTGTTAATATTGACAAAGATGGCTGGAAATTATTCCCACTTTCTAATCTTTACCCTCAGCCATGAAGAATGGGCTTGTTTCATTCAAAACCTATGACAATCCACCTTCCAAAAGTATTCATAAAGACGACATCTATCTGCAGATGATGGATATATACACAGCTACAGACCCGGCCTCATTCCCTAGCCTTGTGAGGTATAATCTACTGTAATGAATGGTTAACATCCTACAAAGTTTGTAGACCTTACAAGTTCACAAGGATAGCTGAAGACTGTATGGTAGTCCCCACAAACTATACATTCAGAGTGGGCATGAGTGAGACATAAAAGCACATAGAAGAAGTTATCTTTCAAAGAAATAATGACTTTCATGAAATTCCCATCTTTTATTATCATTTGAGTGACTCGCTAGGGACACTAGGACCCTAAACCTGAGCTAAGCCACTTCATCTTCTCTGAACATCTTACTGTACTGCCAGCCATGCCACTGTCACCACAAGTGCAAAGATAAAATGCAAGTCTCAAAAGGATTCTGAAAAATTACTAAAGAAGGGACATTGTGGTTATTTTTTTTAACTATTCCTTCCTTTCCTGTTCATTCCCACTTGGCAGCGGGACCCATTTGTTCCTTCACATGTACACACACACCCTAGTGCCTGCAGTGGGATGTTCACATGAATATCTGAGGCCTTAATTTTGATGAAATTTTATTTATTTCATTTTGGTGAATGAACAAAGGAGCTTTCTGTAATCTTTCCCCTCAAGAAGATAACCCAGTAGAGATCTAATGCCAGTATGCTAGGGCAAATTTGCAGTGATATTATTTAAGAAAAGAGATCAAAAGCTAATAACCTCTCTAGCTTGGCAAGAACTTCCAAATGATTGCCTTCTAGACAATTTATCCAGAGAACTGCTGATACATTGTCCTGTTGGAGAAGAAACCAGCAGCTGGTCTTTGCAGCAAAGAAAGCCTTTTAAGCTCCTACTAGCAATCTTGTACAGAAGAAATGATTAAGGAAAAGCCACCTCCAGGCATGAAAAAAATCCTCACAATAAACCAGATGGGATAAATTTAGAATCTGTTATCAAGTCTGAAAAGCTCAATGTTAATGCTGTAATTGCAGCACAGAGGACTGCCGTATAAAGAATTAATACAGCTGCTTTGAATTAAAGATGGTCAAGGAGTATACCATCTGGAAATGGAAAGGTTTAAGAAAATTAGTCCCTGCATAAGAGGAAACAAACTCTAACATTTCACCTGGTCTAATAAGCAACTCATCTAATATCTATCAGTATTAAATGAAGTGAGTCCAGAGAAGATTGAAACAGTGGCTCCGTCACTGCTTTAACTTCTGCCTTGCAGTAGTTTCATGACTAAATCCTACCTTTCAAACTACACGTCTTAAAGGCAAATCCGGTACTATGGGCATGATTGTTGCCAGAGTTTAAAGTGTTAAATAATAGATTACACACAATAGATTACACAGAGTGGGATGCAGTAGTCAAGTTTGCATGGACATTCGCAAAAAGGATTGCGAATATGATGACTAATGGTGCTTCCTGCATGTGCCTGGACAGCAGCTGCACTCCAGACCCTTCTGATACAGAGCTTGACGTGCTGACTTTTGAGTTTGCACTGCCCAGTGGTTTTGCTCTGCAGGGCTTAACGCAACCATTCTCAGGACACAGAATTTCAATCTGCACCAAGTGAATGTGCTTCACTTGAAAAGCAACTCAGCTGGAAACAGATCTCTCCTCTGGATGTCTCAGTAAAGCCAGACATTTTCAAGTATTGCAGTGTTTCATGAGCAAAATGTCTTAAATTGACCTAAAATTGTTCTGAGATCTTGTGAGCTTAAGCTACCTTTCTATGAATTTGTATCCAAGTTCAAATTGTAATGCAATCTGCAACTAAGTCGATTACCAAATAACCACATTGCGCATAAGGTATTTTTGTTGTTGGTTGGTTTGGGGTTTTTTTCCCAGGATGCCTTGTAGGGTTTGGTGGGTTTTTTTACTGTATAGTTTATTCAGACTTGAAAACGGTAATTTGACAGAAAGATATTTTGGCTGACGTTATTCCAAGTTGTACTCTGCTGCCGTCGATGGAATTTAACAGGGCATGACCTGACCCTATGGTTCTAGTCCATCAAAACAGAAATTATATACGTTATTTAAAAAGAAAAGGTCAGTTGTTTTGTGGTAGATTTTGAGGCTGAGAAAAAATAATCTTGCAAAGATCAATAAACCGTGAAACATCTCTATAGAGAAAGGTATTTTTCTCTTCAACTTGATGCAAGTATAGTCATTATCCATCTATATTCCACTGAGACTATTTATTTTTTCATGTATCTATCTACCTTGTGAGTTACATTTTTGTTTCAAAGTTAGTAGAAGAGGTAAAACCCAGTGGTCTCAAAGACACTGCTCTTGGCTGAAGTTGCAGATCTAAAAAAAAAAAAAAACCCCAAAATAAAATCACACATGCTACCGACAGGATGGAGGTGACCTGAGTCTCATGCGTAAAGATACCTGCTTAATCTTTTGGAACATCCTGTGGAAAAGATCAATTTTCAATTGACAAGAACATTCACTGTTGCAAACCTCCCTGCTGGGATACAAAACTGAGGTCATTTATTAAAAGGAATATAATGAATGGCAGGGCTGATCCCTTTAGTTTCATGGATACATACCAAAAAAATCTATCTAATCAAAGACTGCAAATTAACACTATGTTAAAGCAGGCTAGTTTTGTGTCTGTGGTTACTGACAAGTCACCAGATGCTCAAGATCAATAGATGTTTTGCATATTTTAATTATTCTTCTGGGTTTAGAACTTAATTACTCTTATGAACTTCAGGTAGTTTTGGCAGACATAGTTTACCTTGAAGCTGTGAGTTTTACTGTTGTTTCAGCAGCCAAAACAAAGTGCCAGCATGCTGATGTAGAGTCATGCTTTTATTTCCAGTGGCTCGTCTGAGTGATGAAAGCTGATACCACAGAGATTCCAGCGTGTCTCCCACAACACAAAGTTATGTTTAATTTGCTGGCAAATATGGGGAATCTGTTAAACAGAGAACGCTATTATAAAATCCTACGTTCATTTTCAGGAACAATACTCCCAGTCTTGTGGACACTGACAGGACCTATGAAGAAAAGTTAGAGAAAACATTAAATGTCAGACAGATTAAACAACGGGAAAAAAACCAAACAACTTGCATCCACTGTACTTGAATGCAGGGAAGGATTAGATTGTATGGATGACAATAGGAAGAAAGGAATCTGCTTTCCAGTTAAAGAAAGTGTTTACTTAATGGGTGCCATATCAATCTGTCAAATTACAGGACTCTTCTTGTAGCCTGCTCCTGGATGTGAATCATTCCCCAGGCTGCAGCTGGGGAATTTGTCCTCCCAGGCAACCCCTCCCAGTTGCTGAAGCTGCCTGCTCCCTTTGCTTCTAAATAAAGCCAGCAAAGAGTAAGTATGCTGCTGTGCAAAGCCTCACCATGAGCAGCCTTGCTCTGCTCCACATTCCCTGGCCCTGGGTTCCCTGTCCTGCTTAAGAAACCCTGGTTCTGCCATCTTCCAGTCTTGCTCTGGTACCAAAAACACTAGTTTCACCCTGCTCCAGTTCTGCCTCCTCCAGATATTTTGCCGTCAAAGGAGTGAAATATTAATTACCTCAGTAATGAGTTAACAAAAGCTTCTTTTGTTCTTTTAATGCCTGATGCTGGACTAAGTCATATGGGAGCATACATGAAATACAGGTTACTAACAGCTAACAAGCAGCAGAAAATTTACTCCTTACAAAACTATGTACACAACAGTAAATCCAAATAGAACAGGCTGATTTGTTAAACAGCCACAACCACTAATACACAACATCAATCTTCAAAAATTATTTTCATAATTATATTGCACTATAAATTACTGCAAATAAGGATTTAGAATTGGGAGAAAAGATGCTAGAGGAAATAAATCAGATCAAAGATGGTAAGAAAGAAAAGCAGGCATAAAAGTCATAGCAGCTCAGGGTTAAAATACACATGTATGTATCTATGTGCTTCCCAATAAATCCTTTAAAATGATTGACGGGGATGGACATTCTATCAACACCTAAAATACTTAAAACATATAATAAATCAATCAATCCAGAACGTGAACAGGACTCGTGTGACATCTGCATATCTGTTTTTTTTTCCTATTGTCCTTCATTTCTCTAGAAATTTAGCTACTTTGAGTCCTGTTTTTGCATTTTTGCATACTGTGAACATTCGTTTTACATTCCATATTACTAGTTGTGCCCAATTCCTGCTGCAGCCAGCAGTCTCCTTCAGCTGAAACATGACATTAGGTTCTGTCTAGGTGGATTAGTATTTCAGAGCACTTTTTGTCAGGAATTTTTGCTGTTAATAAATTATGTAGCCTTTTGTATGTCCTAATTATTCTAGGTAATTTTTCTGAAGCATTCTCTTTACTCTAGGATTTGCTGTCATCATCATGCTGATAATGAACTAAAACTCAGATGCACTCTATCTTTTTTTCTTTTTAATACCCAATGTTAAAGACTCCTGTGCTGGTTTTGGCTGCAATAGAGTTAATTTTCTTCACAGAAGCCAGTATGGGGCTATGTTTTGGATTTGTGCCGAAAACAGTGTTGATAACACAGGGATGTTTTCATTATTGCTGAGCAGTGCTTACACAGAGCCAAGGCCTTTTCTGCTTCTCACCCCACCCCACCAGTGAGGAGGCTGGGGGTGCACAAGAAGTTGGGAGGGGACACAGCTGGGACAGCTGACCCCAACTGACCAAAGGGATACTCTATACCATATGCTGTCATGCTCAGCAATAACAAGCTGGGGGAAGAAGGAGGAAGGGGGAGACATTCGGAGTGATGGCATTTGTCTTTCCAAGTAACCATTACGTGTGATGAAGCCCTGCTTTCCTGGAGATGGCTGAACACCTGCCTGCCCATGGGAAGTAGGGAATGAATTCCTTGGTTGGTTTGGTTGTGTGTGTGGCTTTTGCTTTACCTATTAAACTGTCTTTATCTCAACCCACGAGTTTTCTCACTTTTACCTTTCTGATTCTCTCCCCATCCCACCAGGGGGGAGTGAGCAAGTGGCTGTGTGGGACTTAGTTGCTGGCTGGGCTGTGAGAGACTGAATTGTTATCTTGAGCTGTTTGTCTCAAAGACTGTTAGGTGTGAGAGACTTCTCAAGCCATTCATCTCAAGGATTGTGGACTGCTTATCTCGAGCCCTTTGTCTCTGAGATGGCCTGTCTAAGCAGGACATTCCTCTGTCCATAAGGACAATCACTAGGCCACTGAGGCATTCAGGAGAGGAAACAGGCTGAAGCCGACAAGCATGTAAGAACGCTACCATTCTCACAGAAACTGTAGTCTTTGAGATAAGATTTGGTCACGCAAAGGTCATGTGATAGACAAAACCTGCAGTGTGTGAACAGTGCATGAACAATACATATGTGCATACCTCATTGAAATATGCCCTATAAAAGACCATGGAGACAAGCCATGGTGAGCACCCACCACCGAAGAATTGAAGACTGAGGACCAACGGGATGCCGCTGGATCCATGGTGGTGACTATCCTTGCAACTCTATCCTGACTGCTTGCTTGATTTCTGCATTTTCTTCCATTCTATCCTATTGCTACTATTTTCTACTTTTGACACTTTTGATAATAAAAACTCTTTTGGGTATACGGCATTTTACCTCGTTTGTGTCTTAATCTCGCTCTTGGGATCATATCGAAACCTTCCCCAGCATTGGATCGGGACACTGGGCTTAAACCACGACAAATAGTTAAACAAAAAAAATTTATGCCTCCATCCCGGCACTGGCCCCTGAGCATGCTGAAACAATATGGGAGCAGCAAAATGCAGGGCACGAGGCGGGACATGACGTTTCACATGCAAAGCTGGCTTAGATCTCCAAGTACCCGTTCAACCACAGCCTGTCCTGCCGATCACATATGGCGTGCAGAGCCACATGTGCACTGCCAGACATTGCTTGAATCTGTCTGCAGCACCACCAGACTTAATGAAGAAAACTTTGAGAACCCTTATTTAAGAGGCAGGACCATTCAGGTTGCTATTGGGAAGAGGGGACATCAGCAATTTAGCTGAATAGACACAGAGCACCCTTTTCTTCATCACTCTCAGCTTCCCCCTCACTTCTATAACAATTTCCCCTCTTGTTAAAACAGAGATTCATTTCAAGTTCAAAGTCCATTTCAAAGGTCTCCTCACCATCATCACCTGTTCAGCAGCCTCGTGACAATGAACCCCACGGGGCTGGGGACAGAGTCAGATGAACTCCCAAACAGCTACAGAGGACATGTTAATGGCCTCAAGGTCAGTGGCTCGGGTGTGGAGGCCAGTTTTGCAAATGCACTGAGACATCTGAAGATGCAGCTAGGCATGCCACGGGATTTACACAAATGCCTAACCAGGCACTGGCTATGCACCACTGTCCTTAAAAATTATTTAAATGTCTTGCCTGCTCATGTGCTTTTGTTAATCCTCCTATGTGCTTTTATGCCTTTTTGGGCAGTTCAATCTTTTTTTATTCTGGTCCCAGGTTATTGTTACAAAACTGTACTTTGATATATATATATCACAAAGTAATTTACATTAATTACATAGAGCTTTAGAGAGCAGGACCATTTCTGTGTTTCTTGGTTTTAGTGGTGATCGCTAACTAATAGCTTTAGCATTCCCATAGCTGTGACATCTGATGACTGCAAAAACCCCTGAAAATATTAATTAATTGAGCCAGACAATGCACCTGTGAACTAGATTTTTATCATTCACTGGCAGATGGGGAAACAAAGACACAGAAAGGTTGAATGACTTATCGAAGAGCCCAGAGGAGGCCTGTTGCAGAGCCGGAAACCAAACAATTAGAACCCAGATACACCAACATTTGGTGCTGCACGTTATTACTCTGCATTACATCTCAGGTCTTCCTTTCAAGTCTCAGACCACAATCCCTTAGTAACTCAAAACTCTTCTACCACTCCTCCTCTTCTTTCTCAAAGTCCTTCTGTTGTCTTCTTTCTGTGGACAACACCCTGCCTGTCACCCAGCCATGGGTGATACTTTTGACTCTAGATTCTCACATTCTGTTGAAGACTTGCAGAGAGTTCTCTACCAGTGTCCTGGTTTCAGCTGGGATAGAGTTAACTGTCTTCCTAGTAGCTGGTACAGTGCTATGTTTTGAGTTCAGTATGCGAGGAATGTTGATAACACTGATGTTTTCAGTTGTTGCTCAGTAGTGTTTAGACTAAAGTCAAGGATTTTTCAGCTTCTCATCCCCAGCCAGCGAGAAAGCTGGAGGGGCACAAGAAGTTGGCACAGGACGCAGCCAGGGCACCTGACCCAAGCTGGCCAACGGGGTATTCCATACCATGTGACGTCCCATTTAGTATAGGAACTGGGAAGGGGGGGGGGCGGGGGAATCGCCACTCAGGGACTAGCTGGGTGTCGGTCGGTGGGTGGTGAGCAATTGCACTGCGCATCATTTCTACATTCCGATCCTTTCATTATTACTGTTGTCATTTTATTAGTGTTATCATTATCATTATTAGTTTCTTCTTTTCTGTTCTATTAAACCGTTCTTATCTCAACCCACGGGTTTTGCTTCTTTTCCCGATTTTCTCCCCCATCCCACTGGGTGGGGGGGAGTGAGTGAGCGGCTGTGTGGTGTTTAGTTGCTGGCTGGGGTTAAACCACGACAACCAGATGTCTAAGACGCAGCTTTCCTATCTTGCCTTCACAGATAAAGTGCTTGTCTAAAGTTTCATCCTATATCAATAGCTGCAACCCTCTCCTCTTGGCCTTGACAAATGTAATCTCACACATTCAATATTCCTCCAGAAAACATTGCTGAAGAGATCACGTCCATAAGCCCTTTGCTTTGTCTTTGTCATCTCTTCACTTGTTCCCCTTCATCTTATTTTACAAACATAAGCTCTTGTCTTCATTTTTAAAGTCCATTATAGCCTGTTCCTGCATTATCTATATTGGTCATTCAGTATAAAAAGGTTAAGTCCTACCACTGATGAGCCCCTATAAAGATGGCAGGATAGCAAGAAGACTAAGAGAGAAAAGATTGGGCTGTTCCGTTGAACAGAAGACTTTCACCCTGGGATTAGAAAAGTAGAGTGTTAACAAATAACTGGCAGGACAACTGGTGCCTGCAAGAAATAAAGGAACAGATTAGTATGAAGATTTCTGACTACTGTCTAACAAGCTGTTAGCTAATAACATTGTCCTCCAAATGTAAATGAAACTTGATTTTAAAGCTCCTATAGGTGAAGCAGATTTCAAGGCCACAAAACCTTCTCGCCTGCATGATTGCTATTTGTGTATGTAGCTAACTATCTACTGCAAAGGAAAAGTAACAATTTATCACCAAGGAAAGGGAGACTAGGAAGAAAGAATTTCTCTGTGTCTTTACAACAAATCATGCATGAATTTAGTGAGAAATATTTCTGCTGAAAAGAAAGGCTGCTCTAATGAATCCAGGTTAAAACAAGAGAAAATGCTTTGGCTTGGCACTATTCAGTTGAATTTAGATGACACAATTCAAAAGGCTGTCCCAGAAAGCAGTTACAAAAGACTACACAGAAAGGTCTTTCCAAAGTTGGAAACTCACCACACAAGCCAAATAAGAAATAGGATACCCAGGATAACATGCTTCCCTCCCTTCTTCATGCTAGGGAGATTCAGAATTTCAATATACTTGTCAATTTAGGATGTTGCGAACCTGGTGGTGGTGTGACAAAACCTGACATTTCAGGTGAGTTAAGAATGGAGAATGAGTACAGCCGTGAAAATGTATCCACATTAAAGATGACAACCAGCAGCAGAGACATTTTGACATCCTTGTCCTAGGATCTAGTAAAGAAAAAAAAAAAAGAGAAAAAAGGCACAAAATTATAGAATGATTTAGCTGATAAACAAATGAGTTAAGCCATCACTTTACACAAGGTGAGAAGAATATTGGGCAAAAAGATATATTTTTAAAAGTTCAAGTTGGGAAAAATAAAAAAAAAGCTGCATTCAGTCAACAATTTTCTATAGATGATAATATACAGGCAAGATGCTTCTTCCCGCACATAATGGGAAAGGGTATGAAAAAGATACAACCTTCCAGCATGATCAGCATAATGATGAATGATGTGCAATCCAGAATCAGTTGCACAACATCAACAATCATCAGCTTGCTCTGGTAGTATATCTAGTAGGCACCAGTCTGCTGGCACTCCTAAAACTTAGTTGAGATCAGAGACAAGACAGTGAGACAGCACTGTTGAAGGTATGTGCAGCAGGTTTCCCCTATGGGACAACCTTCACAAGTAGTTGTTATTCTAATGTTATTACAATATTTTTTCCTCTGTATTCTTAAAATGGTATTTATACCAGGAACTCTGACTGGATTCATTAGGTATTCCTATCAGACTTATGATGCTAGATAATGGACTGTATATAAGGCAGAGCTCTAGTTTATTCTTCACCCTGCCCTTCTTCTCTGTGGATAGTTCTTTTAAGGTGTAGTAACTCAATATCTGTGTTTACATTAACTGCAGTACAAAAGTCATTTAAACAGTCATTATAATGGCAAGGAATATCTCTTCTTTCTGTGCCTCCCACCTTCTCTACAAAGGGCCAAACAAAATGGGGATGGGAATCTGTAATCCACATAGGAACTGTGTCCTACTCGTGGGAGGATTTGGGCAGGGGACTGAGTCTTTTTACCTTCAATCATTTTTTAGAACAGAAGCCTTTTTTAGAACAGAAGCCTTGTAGGTTTGGAAGTAGACGTGGCTAGCAAAGGAAGCAAGCCATTAGTACTGGAGTACATGTGGCAGCAGCAACATCTGTGAGGAGCAGATATAAAAGAGGGAGAAAGCGGCCACAAGCAGGAAAAATGGCCTACAAGTTACACAGACCAGAGAAGATTTTGCTTGGAGGGTACGGTCCAAGGTGCTGTGAGGTGATCAGGCTGGAAGAAGTTAACAATGGAGCATGGAAGGAAGTGGGGATTGTAGACTAAGGATATTTGAGTCAATGGGATGATGGTGACAACAGAGCAGATGGGAGGGGTCTAAAGAGGCTGGAAAGAGGCAGCGAATGAGGATATGGTCACCTCTGGGGAGAAGGAGAAGACAACTTTAAAGGCGGGAGAGCAGAGACTATGAAGCAGATTCAGAAGAACTGAGGGGTCTTGAGTACTAGGAGTCGGTATGAAGGAGATGTAAGCTGATTCAAAGCTGGAAGAACTGGGGCATTAGGTTTGAGTTTTGCTGAGGCACTTCAAACTGGTGTGGTTAGAAGAACACAGAAACGAACAAAATTCTTTCAGGAATAGAGATGATATAGGCAGTCTCGATATATAATAGGGTAAATATAAATGCCAGTAAACACTTGATAATAGGTACGATGCTTAATTGAAGGCAATATAATACAAGGGAAGAGTGATGGACATATCATATCTTAATTCCAGCATTTTACCATCTCCTGAGACCGCAGAATCTAATTGAAGAAGTTAAATAAGAATGAGTTGCAATAATCAAAGTTCTACAAGCATGTGACATCAGGCAGTGTTAAAAATTTTAATATCCTAGCAGTATTTCTTATTTGGCAATTTAAAGGGTGAGCACTATTATTAACAGAGGATTTTTATCAAAAACCTAGGTCTATTAAGACCCTCAGCAATCTTGGTCATATTGGATCAGATTGCTGCCAAAAAGACAGCTTTAAAGTTGGGGCAGATTTTAATAAATTCAAGACAATTTTTAACATTTTCGTATTAAAAGGCATTAATTATTAACAACTTCTGTAACACCCACATTTGCACTTTTGCTGAACCATCAAGCTAAATGTTATGAACATTTAACACCAATAATTCACATTTAAAACCTTAGCATCTGATGCCAGAAAAATCAAGAAACAGGGATGACAACTCTTGAATGAAGTACTTTATGCAACCTAATACTTATTTTGAGCAGGAACAAATTATTTTGTTTTTAAAGACCCTGCCATTAGTAGAGCAAACATGATTCGAAGTAAAAAAAATTGAATGCCAGTTACCTATCTGAGATGTGTTGAAAAGACCTTGTGATCTGAAGTCTCACAAGCTAATGACAGGTGTAATAGAAAACAATGCTAAAAGCAATCTATTACAGACCCTTTGGCAGACCTCCCTCATGTGGAAGGTTACTAATGGGATTGAAGTCAAAGACACATTTCCTATCCTACTGTGCTCATTGTAAGATGACTGCCACAGACTTACCACTGGAGCTGTTCCAACTTGACCCTCATGTAAAAATAGAGTATTTTAATAATGTCACAGCAAGCATTCCAGCTCCTTTTAAGAACAGTATCTCTCTTTTCATGGGGTGACTCTTTCTGAAGAACATCATCAAGCGGGCTCAGTTGTGAGACATTGTGTTCATTAATAGGTTCTACCTTGACTTCTGTAGAATATGAATCACTGACCTGTTCACAGGCAGGGAATTTTCTTTAAGTCAGATGGACAATTATTTTGCTTCATCAAATAAAAAGGCTCTGCCTTACAGTGAAGAAACTAGAATAATGAAACATCCCTTCCCAGTAGTTTGTAAGATCTTGTATTGTTAAAATTAAATACATGGAGACAGAGCTATATAATTTGTAGGCAGAAGCCGAAGAAAACTAAAGTATAATTTATGCTACTTTGGGATTGGAAGTAGAAAGAGTTTTTTAGGTAAAATAGACTGAGTCAGAAATCCTCCCTACAGAAGTTGAAGAAAGTAAGTTCCTCCTCTGGGAATAACAAAATATAAATACATTAAAGAATGTGTTTAAGCGTAAACCACTAAGCGTTATCATTTGGCTTAGGAAATATCTAAAAATGTCTTTATGAAAGAGATATCAGGAAAATATTTGTCATTATAACACCACATGAGATGTATATTGGAAAACAGGGTAGGTCTCAAATTTCCCTAACAGTTACTACTTTATCTCTGGAGAATAACATGGGTAAAAATGTGAGGGGAGAGGCTGACACCTTCAACATGAAGGAAATTCTTTTTACATATTTTGAATATTTTTATTAGAACTGATCAAAAGACAAAAGTCTTTCAGGACTTTAAAATCTATTTTAATTTCATACTGGAGCAAATACATATATTTAAACAGAATTGGGACAAAAATCTATTTTTAAAACACAGAGTGATAGAGAGATGTTTCTTGCTTTCATGGTAGCCAGGCGATTACCCAGTATGTGAGAAATCTCCATTAATCAGTCACTAGACCTTTAATACAGGCTCATCTGTTTCTTGAAACAGTAATTACAAACCACGACCACTGTTGGTTGCTGCAAACATTCTCTGCTTTGGGGAATCATATTAATTACATATTATAAGATACATGTTAATTTATGCAGTTAACTACTATAATTTAGTCTTGCAGTTCATAGCTCTTCCTCCCCTTTTTCTTTACCTTAAAATGGAGTAAATGTCATCATATTAGTTTGTGTTTCAGGAGTTAAGGGAACTAGTTACAGGAAGGTAATTAAAAATAAGGAATTCTAAAGGAAAGACATTATGTATGTATTTTTCCTTTTTTATTTTTCACTACACACTGCACTAGTCAGCCTGCACTAGTAAAGACGCTTGAAAACCAACTGTTTTTCTACCCGTTGTGTCCTTTTTCTATTTCTGTTTGTATGCAATGCAGTGGGAACATAATTTTTCTTTTATTTTTTTCTGTACAAGCAGCAGTGAAACACAGATATTAGCATTAGGAGCAGAAAATGATTGGTGAAATACCTTAAAACTATTTGTAGGGAGAAGAAAGTTCTAGTTACAGTGCACAGTCTCTTAGACAACCAATTACTAAATTATGCTAAGACTGAATGAAATTTGAGATCAGAGACAGTCTGCATTAGCTGATTCTGCAGCCAAAGAAGAAACAAACAATGACCTACATGCAACATACATAAAACGTTTTGGCTCTTTACAGAGAAAATGAATTGGCCAATTTAAGTGTAGTTAATTGAGACCTGATTTCTAATTAATTTCAAGTGATACTATACAGGATGCAGTAGTCTCCTGGATACTGCCTGTACATCAAGATTTGTTGTATTTAAAGAGATGAAATAAAGAAAACTACAGAAAGGAAAACATTGTTTAATGTACAAGATGTAACCAGGAAGGAGAAGGTTAACCAATAAATCAGTACTTCAGGGACAGATCTTCTAAGCTGGTGAAGATCCTTGGATATCCTTTGCTCTAATGTCAGCTGAGTGTGTGCTATATCTCAAGAGAGGTGCTCATAGCTGATAGGAACAGGTCAAATTATGTAAAAATCATTTGTCAAAATTGTGCAAAGATTAGCACATCTGATTCTCATTCAGTGTGGTACTATTTACGTGTCAAAAATGAAGTTCTCCTTCTAAAACAGGGATCTAAACTATTTTTTCAAGTTTCTGCAGAGCTTTCAGATGGTCGAACTTCTATAAGGATATGCCCCCCCAGTAAAATAATTGTCAAGTTTGCTGCCTCTGTTCACACTCTACCCTCCCTGGGTTTAAAGTACTGAAAAATTATAAGATAGTCAGAAAATTCCTAATTAAAGTACAGCAAATCCACGGAGATCTACACTTTGGCTTCATTATGTAGGGAGACTCTCTGCATATGCAAACACTATTAAAATCGAGACTTTTGTTTCTGTTTATTAGAAATAACATTAAATATGTTTAATTATTATTAAACAGTAAAATGTCTCAGAGTTCTATATCCATGATGGAGAGGAATGAGGATATTAAACTTCCTATTTTCACTGCCCATGTAACCACATCTGTACAAATTTAATGGCTTTACAGCACAACAGAGAGATGGAAGATCATATACCCAAACAGAGTCCAAGCCTAACTCTTAGATATTAAAAAATAAAGTTAAGCTAGAATAGTCAGTCCTCCTTCTGTGACGTCTGTACTCTCATAGTATGCTGTTCCTGTGGAAAAAACACAGGCAATGCACGTTGTAAATGAATTTTACTGAAGTTTGAGGATGGTCAGAATTGGATGAAAGGAACTCTCTTTCTTAACAAAGACTACACAGTTCATGGGAAATTAAAAACAGTTCTTCAGTGAGCCCCTGGATTCCCCTTAGCTTGAAGTTTACAACCTTTCCTCTGTCACTCCCAGGAGACCTCTGAAGATTTACTAATTAAAACTGAATTCTCAGATTACTATTTTACTTCCAAATATATTTTCTGTAAATAAAGTGGATCAAAGAATACAGCTTACCTATTCTGTTGCATCCTCATGGATGGAAAAAGGGTCTTTCTCTATTCTGATCAGGTAAGCAACCTCTCTGCACTACATAGAAACTATACCATATGGAAACTAGAGAAACATTCTTATTTTCATTGATTTACTTTGGTAAGGACCTCCCTTGTTCTGTCTTCTTGGCGTTCCTCCAGATGTTTCCATTATCCATTTGAACTTCCAGGTCTGGAGAACTGACTGTCAGGGATTATGTGAACAGAGAACAGCATGAACTGTTTTAGCAACTTTCTCCGTTTTCTCCCACCCCCACAAAAATTTAAGTTAAAATAAAACGACTCAACAGGATTTCTCTCCAGCAGAGTTTGGGCTCTGTTTCCTTCATTGTTTTAGATCAAATTTACAGGTTCTGCAGGGAAAAAGGTAAACAGAGAAGGTAAAGCAAACAGATGCAGTGGCTATGCCAGTCTAACAGTGCAAAGACATGAACAAAACCTGTGTAGCGGTGAAGACAGTTAGCATTTTCCAACTTGTTACCCTAGTGATCAAGTAATAACATACCGCAGCTTGGTCCTGTGACTGACAGTTGAGAAAACAAGCTTCCCAGCTGCATGAGACAGTGCTAAGGAGCTCTGCTACACCACGGTACAGAGAGACTTCAGCCCTCTGGAAGTCTTTGAATGCCATTTCAGATGAAAGAGAGATTTTGCTTTTGAAATACTCTGTTTTGGTTTTGGCTTTTTTTTTTTTTAATAAATATACAGTTGTATCAAGCAAATGTGGCACATTTTGAAATGGAGAGTATTAACAAGATAGCTCCCCTAAAGGGAAATAATATTTTCACATAGACGCAGCAGGTATCTCTAATAATGTATTCTCTCTATATATTTATAACATATAGGGCGCTCTTTATATTGGTGCAAGAGAAGTAGAGCAAGTTATAACTACCTTACAAGTTGAATCATGTCATGTGTGTCTAAACGCATTTTAAAAGCTATGAAACAATAGCAAAGAAAACTTCAGTTTGAAAACAACTAGGGAAAAATTTTATGCAGGTATAAAGTTTGTATAATGTTTGAGAACAATTCAATTTCCTCATGTTTACTTGAGTTCTGTTTTTGTTTACTCTGTTAACTGTCCTGGAGTAGTTCACAATGAGAGCTGAGCCTTTGAGCTTGCCTGGCTATGTACAGCTTTTCTCTTCCCTGACAGGGTGAACATAGTTGCTGCAGCTGATACTGGAACCTATTGGGCACCCCAGCTCTTACTGACAAGATGCAGGACAGAGAGGTTAAGAGAAAACTAAGGATTTCTTAGGTTTCCTTTCTGAGCCAAGACGTTTACAGAGAAAAGAAGTACAGAACTTGCAGACATGATGCCAGTGTGGTGGGAGGGGGGGTGGGGAGGAGCAGTTAGGACTTCGTTGAACAGCTCTGCTGCCTGCAGCTTACATCTCTTCATTTTCAGGAAGTTATTTTTTTTTACTGAATTAAGCTGTATCCCACATTATGAGGGAAAAAAATGTTAAAGAGGAAGAACAGAAAAGGGAAACTGAACTTCCAGTCAGCTAGAATAAATGACAGGTTTCTCTTTGTGTGGCTACTCCTAGCAATATTTGGATGCAAGAAAAGGAACGGGTGCTTGGAAGAATAAGTATTTGCCTGTATAGTAAGTCACAATGTCAACAACAAAGTTGAGAGACATGTCTTGGCATTGAACCAATCATCTGAAATCTCTATAACTTGATATAATGCTGGGAAAACAGATTTTACTACTAATGATTTTTCAGGATCCTCATCACTGTAGTTAGTTTGGCCCTATACCCAAGACAATAAAATAATCAATGTAGTCACTTCACAGAAGGTTGGACTCTAGTTCCTGTGAAGTAAAAGTACTGAGCCAGTACTCAAAGAAGCCCATGCCTTGACAATACTCAAGTAATGTGTATTTCTTAGGAAATAAACTCACAAAGCTCTTATCTTTTCATATCTTATCATTTCAGCACATTGATCGTGAACAATTACTGATCTGAACACAGCTTTTGCACTGATACAAGCCAATCTGTTG
The DNA here is from genome assembly GCF_026419915.1 of Harpia harpyja. Taxonomy (NCBI): domain Eukaryota; kingdom Metazoa; phylum Chordata; class Aves; order Accipitriformes; family Accipitridae; genus Harpia; species Harpia harpyja. The sequence goes on from NC_068947.1 coordinate 34,121,065, forward strand.
AAGCACAGATTGTAGAAAATTCATGACATCCCCTCATCCAGGAAATCAGAGAAATTAACTGGGTATACCTCACAATAGCTTTTTATTTAATATCAAGCAGTAACATGCAATGGAAATTCACATAAGTTGGAGTCCAGACAGTTTTTATTTTCTAAAAAGTAGAACAAGTTTCTCACCTTTTCTTTTTCTTGGCTTACTGTTAAGCCCCTCTATATCTCTAGCTATGCTCATCCTTCAGTTATTGGAGAGCTAAGAACATAGCTCACAGTGGGAACAGCCTTGGGAGCAGTAAGAGGAGAAACATATGTACTTGATGAGGAAGAACTGCTAAAATTATAAGCTTGGCCCAATATGCCTGTTTCTGCTGTCTGCTAGAAAACAGAACGACTCTGTCAATACTCCTCTATTGCTTCTCTCCAGAGCAGAATGTGCATGCACGAGGCTAGCTGGGCAAAAAGAAGGTATCTGGGAACACAGATTTGTCTGCAAACACTTAGCAGCTTAGACTGAGATGAGATGCAGATCATAACTTTTGAATGAAAGAGGCCAGAATTCAAACACCATTACTATTAACCTTTAAGAGTTACAGACTTGTCACTGACCATAGAAAAACAGCACAGAGCTTGATCTCAGCTTGATCAATGACAGATATGGATAAATACTTCAAATAAGTGTTTCTGAACATGAAAAATAGCTAGCATGGTCAACATTTTCAAATACTAGAAGTTAAAGTTAGGCAACTACAGGTAACTGATCCATTTACTATACCATCTTGAGGCTCAGGAGAGCAAATTATTTTTTTTCTTAAAACGAGGTATCGAGTACTTTAAAACTGTTCAGGAGACAAAGTGAAAAAAAGTTGTTTAGCTGCCTTCAAGAAAGGAATACCCTGTTATAACCCAAAAATGACATAAAGCCTCTATTGTGTAAGATGCACAGGAGGGCTTCATTAATTACCTTGTCATTTTCTATATTATGAGAAGTTGCAGAGTGTTAAGGACAAATAGTGTCCTGTCTCTGCATAGTTCAGTTATGCCTTACAGTGCCTATCATTAGATATTTAGATAGTTTTCCAGAATATCAAGAAATTCAAAAGAAAATCTGTCCTCTTGGCCTTTATAACATTAGAAATAAAATCTCAGCTCTGCATTCATTTTTGAATGTTCCTATTTATCTGTTCTTTTGCTTCCATTCTCAACGCAAAAGTTTTATTTTTAGTTGTATAGCTTACACTCCTCATCATGGTGTGCTCTCAGTTTAATTTCTTCTGCCAGCTTGCTACATACCTTGGTGTCCTAAAGCAAGAGCACACTGTCTTAGTGGCCAGTAGCCTGCCTTGGTCCTTTCTATCTACAATGTCTTCCAAAAAGACCTTTAACTAAGATTAAAGTTTCATAGGAAAGATCTTAGTAGTTAAGGATCAGACCTTAGGAACTAAACAAGTTTTAAGAAGCCAGGAGAAATCACGTGTCTAAGCTGATTTGCAGAGGGGGTACCTGAGGGTATATAAAAAGACATGGATCAAGTGTACTAGTATCTTTCCCTTATTCATCCAATACTTTTGAAATGGTTCTTGAAGTGAATGTTCTAACTAATGGGTAGAAATGCACAGACTTTGCAAAACTAGGTGCAACAAATACACAATAAATTTTCAGAAAAATAGATCTAGAAATCTAAATCTAATCTGGAAATACCTAAAATTAATCTGAAGCTCCAGAAATTGTTACTATAATACTTGCAAAGTAACAGATTTCTTAGCAGTTGCCTAGTAACCCTACCATATTAGAATCTAGGGACTATTATGTCATACTTCAGCTTTACAGGTTTTAATGCATCTAATAAGATAGCCCAGCAGTACCTCACTGTGGATAAGGTATACATCATGAAATTCTGCCATGGCAGTACATTTTTGTGCAAAAATGTGCCATATTCTTTACTATGCATGTAATTCATTTAAAGTGATTCAATCCTTTCAAATACACAATATGTATCCACTAGGAAATTATTTCTCTAGTATCCCCTAACTTCAGGAGGCATTTATGAATGTGTCTTCAAACTCTGGTTGCTATCAATACACCTTCAAATTCTAATTGCTATTAATGCTTATAGTTCTGCTATTCCATTTAAAAAGCCTGAGAAGACAGAGAAAAAGCTGACAGTCAAAGAGTTAAAAATTGAAATTGTTGTGGGGAGGGAGTGACAGGGACCAGAGCAAAGAAGATTTCACATCTACCATGAAATTACCACAGAACGTACAGTTTAAAAATGTTCTACCATATACTGGGAGAAATTATTTTGTACTTGAGGGTTTTCCTGCAGTTTTATAGAAGGTGAAAAGCAATTGTTAGTGAAATACCTGAAGCTGCTGTAGCAGTGACTGAGAAAATAATTTTCATCATAGAGTCTATACACTAGGGAAAGCGTGAAAAAGTACTTCAAAAATAGTTCATTGATTTATTTCCTTTTTAGATATGGATGCAAAGGAAATATAAGATATCACTATTTTAACATGCTCTGCAAAACTTTATCAGTCTAATACATTCCCATTTAGTTTAAAAACACCAAGGAAAGCAAGAAACAGTTCCATCTAATTTTAATTTCCTTTTAAACATAGATGGAAGCTGTCTTAAACATTTCAACTTCATATTTGTATTCATTTCTGATGATGACATAGCACCTCAAACCTTAAGCTTCCCTTCTGTATGTACAAAAAGAGAAATATCCATACAACATAAAAAAAGTGAATCAACCTATAATTTAAGTTCAATAAGATCAAGTTTATGATAATGGGACACTTGCTTTAAAAAAAATCTGGTAAGCAAGTTCCATTATAGAGCCCCAAGAGCTTACACTTTCATCTGCATGGACTGGTGCACACAGCTGTACATTTATTTTGCTGCACTCCAAGCAGGCTGGATGCGAACATCACACTATAGATTTATACTGCAAGACTCAAAGACTCTCCTCCAGCGAGTCAGTGTAATAGACGATGTATTCCTTACCTTGGTGTATACAAAAATATGCATTTACTTGTATGAAGCAAGTCTATAATTGTCACCTCCATCCCACCATTTGTTAAATACATTAGTAGAAGAGAGGCACAATATTTTAGACACCCACTTGAACCTCATGCTGATCCCCACAGATCAGAAATACAAATACTTAGCCTGAGTCCATTGCCTGCCAGAATGACATGAAAGAAAAACCTTATAAGGTGATGGACTGGACAGAGAGAGGTAATCCACAGACACCATGGGGAGAGCAGGGCAATCTGAAGGTGAAGGGAAGAGGAAGAAAGCATTTTTTCCACAGCTTTTGACTATGTGTCTAATACGAATATAGTTAAGATTTACTGCTTTCTATGATTCTCAAATAACTACGTTACATTAAATGCATGCTCAAGTGTTTAGCTGCTTGGGACCCTGGAATGATTCGTGCTGTTTTGTGCTACAGAAAAAGGAAGGCACCAGAGAACCAGATCCAGTCCATAACTACACTGATAGCAATCATCACTTGAGCAGGAAAAAGAAGCATCAGTAAGAACACAAAGAAAAGCCTCACTTGAGAACCTGCTTCGTTTTTGAGTTCACTGTCTTTTGATCAAAAAGGCATCGGCAATGCAATCTGCTGTTTACACAGGAAAAAAAGTATTAGCAAATGAAAGGTGTATATATACACGGAAACATCTGTGCTAAGAAGCCACTTGAAAAATACCTGTGCAACAATGTTAGAAAGAAACATCTGCTTGGTGCCTAGCAGATTCTTAGTAATATGAAAGGAGGTAATGCTAGCAAACAGATGTAAGGATTTCATATTTTGCTATGGTGTGTTTCTATATTTTGCTAGACTTCTACTAACCTTTCTCATTAAAAAAAAAAAACAACTAAGCAATTTAGATATAAATATTTTGAGGGAACCTGAGAGCAGTGGTTAACTTTTCCATGCTAACACAGTTGTAGCCATTAGAATTGTAACATACTGTAACAATACTAAATAAAAAATCAACGCCTTGTACTAAATGCATTTTAAATATTTTTAAATTGTGTAATACTTTCTTAAAAGATAGTTATTCACTAGTTATGAAATAATAAAAATTGTGTTTTCTCCCTTTTAATAGTCAAAATCATTTAATCAATAGTAAATGTTCAGTACGTTCTGATAATTATTTTAAAACTACATTCACTTCCCAGGGTACTTTTAAATTGCAAGCCTATTAAAACCAAAAATATCAGTTAATATGCAAAAAAATAATAAAGGTACAGTAAAACTTGCTTATTTTATTGTGATCTACATTTAGCTAATACATTACTAACAGATTATTATGTTTAGAAAATAGTATCATGGCTGGTTAATGAAAAATCAGCACTAATGATAATTAATTGGGAGTAGTAATAGATTAAAATAGAACATGAAAATAGAGTAAAAAAAAAAAAAAAAAAAAAGACATCAGATGAACAAGACTTAACCTGAGCCATGATGCAGGAATCTGGGCTTTTTAAAGTTGACACATGAACATTGTCCTGGTTCCGGCTGGGATAGAGTTAATTTTCCTTCTAGTAGCTGGTATAGTGTTGTGCCTTGGATTCAGTATGAGAAGAATGTTGATAACACACTGATGCTTTCAGTGGTTGCTAACTAGTGTTTAGACTAAGTCAAGGATTTTTCATCTTGGTTCCCTACCACCAATGGAGGGAGGGGAAGAGTCACTCTCACCACTCCGCATTTCTGTGAAAAGCACTTGGGAAGGAGAAACGAATGCCTGTCCCTATTGAAAGAAGTGGCAGATGTGCAGGGGAACATACTAACCTTATTTAAGTCCTCCTCAGATTCTTCCTCAATGCTAACAATTATGGGAAGCTGCCCTTCTAGCACAAGAAACCCTCATCTGTGTGGTCTACAACAGGAAATAAACTCCTGGGTCCTGTTCAGTGTTCAGTTTGTATGTAAACTGAGAAGATGGCTTACAGCACCAGCAAAGTGCAGGTGGTTTCTGGAGAAACTGCTTAGGTAAGATCGCTTAAGGGCCAAGGAATAACTACCTGAAGTGAGCTGCTGCAAGCTGAAGACTATGTTGGTGAAGAAATGAAGGTGTTCAAATGGTGGACAAAAGGTGGATGATTTTGCATCATGCTGCAACCAAATTTCACTAAGCAAAAATTCTGAAGTCTTTCTCCTTCATAATTTGGACTACTGTGAGCATATCATACTTTTCTCATTGTCTGCTATGAAAGAATAGATGGAAGCCTACGGTCTCAGTTCTTGTATTTATTATGTTAATCATAGCCTGATCTCAGCATATATAAAAACTGAGTTAAAGGTTTTAATGTAGCTTACGGTTGCCCACAACCATCCATTTTGTGGAACATAAAACTTACTGCATCCCCATCAGGCACAAAGTACAGGTCCTTAGTCTTTCCTGACATAAACATAATGCAAGGATGAAACAAGAAACAGTCATGAACAGCAGGTCCTGTTCAAAAATCCCTAGAAAGAGAGAGATAATGAACTACTCTTACAGGGACTAATCATCTCTTTGCTGAAAGGGGCTCGGATATCATTCCTCCCATAGCTAGCAGCACCTATGACCAGCAGGACTCCATCAGTCTCTTAGGTATAGATTGGGCAGTTGCATAAACCCAGAAAACGATTAACAGTATCTGGCCCAGAGGGGTGATATCACTCCTGTTGAAATTGCCCAGATTCAGCGGAAGAAGAAAACTCACCAGAAATGCATAGATGGAGTAACAGAGAATTTAAACTAAGACAGGTTTCCCAATTGTTAAAGGGGACAGTAAAAGAAAAGCATCTCTGAGTTACAACCTCAAGTTTTACACTTTTGATTAAGTAATTTTATATCTTCAGAATTTGACTGGTTACTTTATTACACTTTGTTGCATTCAGGCATTGAGAGGATGTCTATTACTTCTTAGCACATAATGATATGGGATTTTTTTCTGAATAGTGCACAAATAAAAGTATTGTTGTAAACTGCTTCAGGAAACTTAACTGATAGTCTGCCTGGAATACCAAAACTCACTTCAACAAAATTAAATAAATATTGTTCTTAGCGCTCCTCGAATTCACCCAAAGTAAAGTATAATTATTAATTTACTATTCAAAAGTATGTTAAACCACTACCTGTGTTATACATGTGCTTTTACTCATTAAAACCTTTTTTCTCACTTGAAAGGAATGTGAATATCGTAAAAGATTTAGCTAGCAGTTTACATTAGTTGCAAGCCATTCAAGCTAAATGCTTTCAAACTCTATTGTTTATAATTAAACACATTTAAAAAAAAAAAAAAAGGTCTTGATATCTGGAGATCACCCATACTGTAAGAAGATGAGACTGACAGGAACAGGGGCCTGTAGCAGCTTGAAGGCTATAAACAGGATCTACCTACTGTGGGAACTCAGCTCTTGGGAGATACCGTTCATTAGAGCACTGATGAAACAGCCAAAACAAATACGTATGCATGGATGGTCGAGAACGCTTTTTTAGAGACATGATAGGCAAAAGCACTGACACATCTGGGAGGGAAATACATTCATACTTCCCACAGAAAGACACTCTGTGCATCGCCACTATCTTCATATCTGTTTATTTTCATATTAACTTCAAGAAATTCTGGGCCTTGAGATCAGTTGCCTGAAAAGTGAACACAGGCCAGCCAAAGACATACTTTTCAGCCTGCAATCCAGCAGGCACAGTGGCTTGCATATACATTAGTGAAAAAGTGCTCCCTTCTTTGCACGAGTGACCTCAACAGCTGAAGGAGAAACCCTCAAGTGGTACAGCAAAGTAAAGCCACCTCTTCTTATCTTGCATCTTTAAAGCCATATTGTTTTACCACTAAAAGTCTTTTGTGATTTTCTAAATGACATAGAGATCTTATTTTGTGCATGAGCAACATTTTGTGCTAATAAAAGCATTAAAATTATTTCTCTTTCATTCTCCCACAGGTATACCAAGTTCTTCAATATCCAGTTTTAAGCCCCGAATTTCCTGTAGCAACAAAATCACAGCTCAATGCAAGGTCACCGAGTCTAATCAACCCTAACCAAGAATGAAGATTTGTTCTTTTCTTTTGGTTTTGATAGCTCAGAGCTAATTAAGCACTGTAACTCAAGCACGTAACTTTTTCACAGTTATGTTAGGGACACCAACAAAACAATGGAGAATTCTTTATTTTGGGGTCTTTGTGGCTTTTCTTTTTCCTTGCCAAAAGTTAATCAAGCAGCTTGATCTGTTTTTCAAGTCTGTCAATAGCATTACCACTTTTAATGCAACCCCCCCCCCCCCGTTTCTTTGCTGTCCAGCAAAATGCCTAAATGCATTAGTTTTGGGTTTCCATCAGTACCACAGCAAATGATACCTTCCCATAGAGTAAGCTCCCCCACACAGTAAACTTTGTTTACATCATTTGCGCTGCTGTTCTCAGCCTCACCCCTTTACAGCTCCTGTGGGCTATTTTGGGGCCACCCCAATTGGCAGCTCTGGTAGATAGAGCTGTGCCAGCCCACCCCGAGACTGGCTCAAACTAAAAGTGTGCGTGCCTGACACCAGCTAAAGCAAAAAGCCTGGTCAGCTGGCACTGCAAAGGGAATAAAAAGAGTGTATTGGAGAGCAGAGTGGAATCACAGATAATTTCCAGGGCAGATGAAAAAATTGAGAAAACTATTCATATGGCACACTTGGGAAGGGTGGCAAAGAAAAACCCAAACCACAGACCAGAGTTCATATAAACAAAAGGATTAAGGCTTGCCACAATTACAGCTTCCCACTAAATGAAATAAGAAAGTTTTTAATTAAAAACTCTTTCTGTTAGTCACCCACAGTAAAGTGGGACAAGAAAGAAAAAGATGTACTTTGAGACAGGGATAATTCCCTTCAGATGGCCATAGCCACACAACCTCAAAGAACTGTGGCAAGACTGGGCATCACTGTTTACAGCGTTGTGGGGTGACGCCTTTAACCTTCCCCTGTCAAACATTGGATGGGCTGTATGCTTTAAACCAAATGAAGTAAATAAGGCAGAAAGTCATTAGACTTACTGTTGCAGTGTTATTTGAACACCTCAAGTATTTGCCCTCTGACTCTTCTGGGGTGCCAGCTCCCTGGCTGAAACTGAATAAACAAATGAATGAATGAGTGAATACATGAATACTCATCATTTGGGGTGGGGGAATACAGTAAAATAGCTTAAACCACCTTTCAGAGAAGCTAAAAAGTCACCAGTTCTCTCATTGACTGAAGTGGACTAGGAGTTGTCAGTTAAAGCAACAACGTCCAAGGGTGGTCACCGAATCCAAGAAGTGCATCCGAGCCTTAAACCTCTCAAATGTGACCACAATAGTTTTTGTGATTACATCTGCAATGCTACATTGCTAATGTCTTGAGTCTTCAAAACTGTTCTGTTTAGGATCCTGTACTCCAACTGGAGTCAGACACATTAATAGCACTGTTTTGCTTTTGCTTAAATCTTCATGCTTTTAATAAATTAATCCTCTTAACATCCCTGCTGGGGAGATAGGCAAAAACCTTTCTTGTCTGTAAAACTGAGATAAGAAGTGCCTTGCCTAAGGACATGCAGTTAGGACTGGGCAAAACAGGGTTAAAATTCAGTAAACATTGGCTCTCATTTGTGCTCCAACAACTAGACTACACTGTTCAGGTTGTGCCAAGTATTAACATGAAATAGAAACACAAGAGAAAAAAAACTTAGATAAACTTTTTTCATTAATGTTATCACCATTAGTAGAGATGAAACACCTTACAAAGTATGTATTTTCCTGTCTACTCCTTGCATTGTGGGGAAAATGATTTTGAGGCAAAAACCCCAAGATTTTGAATAAAATCAGACTCCCGTTTTAAACAATGCAAAGGCACAGAGTAGAAATGTAAAAAAAAAGTATGCAAAAACAGGTAATGAAACTAATTATGAATTATTTTGTTCATTATATGTCTGTTGTGATTCCTAATGAGAAGATTTGATACCCTTCGCTTTTATAAATTATCGTGACATGTAACCATTGCCAAATATGTTTGTTTTAACCATATTTTAAAATAATTTTTCAAAATAATTTATTCTAGCAAGTAAATATTGCTTACCTATAATGTACAATCTCTCTCCAGTTATTATGACTTGAGACAGGGAGCCAGTACCTTGTATCATTCGGTACATAGCATAACTACTTTTTTTTAAGCCATTTGATTTTTGAGCATTCTGAAATATCTTAAAATGTTGTATGAGTTGAACGTTATTCTCATGATAATTGTAGCAAAATTACGTATGTGAGTTAGGTTTACAAGATCATCTTCTAAGCCTTGAAAGAGTGGTGACAGGACAGAATTTATTATTCCTATCTCAGCCTGTCAAATCTGTAATAAAAGAAATAAGAGAAGACATACTCAAGCCTTTGTGAATAAAAAAGTGTCTTATCAAACACTCATTGATACAATTTCCATTCTTATATAATCCCTAAAGATATTAAAAAAGGAAAAAAAAAAAAACCTAGAAAATACCCAATGTAGCTTTTTCACACCATGCTATACCATGCTACAAGATTCTCTATTTGTGCAAGCTTGCAGTTGAAGTGAACAGCTTTCCCAGGCTGCACTATTTGCAAACTTGTTTCCACAAAAAGTCTTGTTTTCAATACAGTAGAAACACATGACAATTTACATCCATGGTCTTTCTACATAAAGAATATCTGTAACTAGCCAGACATTGCAACTTTTCCAGATATAATTTCAGGACAAGGTCCCATTTTCAGATAAAGAACAAGAAATGACCCTAACCAGATTACTTGAGCAAAATGAAGAAACCCTATTTATTTAAAGATATATGCCCCGAGATTTGGACTACCAAAGAACTTTTCTAAGTTATGACTTAATAGGTAGAGAAGATGTTAAGACCTAACAGGATGCTCATATTTCTACCAAGTATTTTCTGTATAGTAAAGGCAAAATCATCCACTACGACTATGCATGAGCAGACCAAGTCCCTGGGCATGCACTGCAAGCAAGATGCTTCTAGGACATGCCAGAAGTACCGCACACATGCTGCACAGGCTGTTTGTGGATGCACACACATGTGAATCCTGGTTTCAGACTCGTTGCTTTTGTTTCTGATCGTGGGATGCCCAGCAGCTCATTCAGAGTGACTTTTCCAACCAGACTGCCAAGCATCTGAGAGTTGCAGCAGGTAGCCAAGGTAGGCTTTTTCTGTCTAGAGAAAAACTTTCTGGGATGAAAAAAGAAGAACATGCGTGGGGAAACACAAGCATATGGTAGCCCTAATAACTATTTATGGTTGTAAATGTTTATGATGCTTATCACATGGCTATCACTTCCATAAAAGTGTGTGTCTAAGTATGTATAGTGCTAGATTCCTGTACAGTACAGTACACTGAACATAAATAACTACTGAAGTTACCGCACTTGTTAAACAGGCAGTCTAGCAGCATGTTCAGTGTTTTTTCTAAGTGGCTCAGCAGCAATTTCCAGATTAAATCACATTTGTTTATAGTTGCTTTACATTGAATGTTTCTTCAAATAACTCTTAAATGTTAAATGAGACTATCTTTTTCTACCTAATTTCCTAAATGTCAGTTAATTCTCTACAAATATCTTTGAAATATTGTTTTCATATCTTTATTAAGCTTATTATTGTATTCTCAGGTTTCCACTTTATTTTTTAGGATTACCTTGGCATACATTATTGTTGTAAAATGCAATAACACCTAGTATAAAACCCTGGAAGCAACCTTCTTTTTATGCATCTCAGAGAAGCCACATTTGGACTTTCAGCAGAAATGTGTAAAAATTTCAATATGGTCTCACAACAGACTCATTTAGTGCTGCCCTTATATGCTACCAAAATGCACCATCACACTACTTTTTAGGAAAAGCTGCAAAAGGGAGAGAGAATCCACAAAAGGAATCAAAACACATGGTAGTTTTCAAATGTCCTTTATAGGTCAATATTTAATTATGGAATTGATATCGCTGCAAAATAATCTGCTCAGTCCACTCCCCATTTGGGGCCAAAGGTAAAAGAAGATACTTTAGCCTTAGAAGTTTCCTGGATCAAGAAAAGAAATTGAGATCAGATGTACTGTTTTGGACAGAGTTTTCTCTTTGTTATGCTTAGGCTTGTTTTTCAAAAATATCCATCCGTAATTCTAATAGATGGTGTGTGAAAATTTCTGTAAATGAATTTTCATATTGTAACACTTAGAATTGAAATGTCAAATTTTTGGTGTCTGAATCTTGGTGTGAAAACCTGCTTCACAGCCAGGTGTCACAGGGTTCACAGGTACCAAAGGGAAGGCTGTGGCTGCTGGAAGAGCCTGTGCTCTACTGAGCTGGTTTTGGAGCAAGTGACCCAGAAAAACACCCTAACCACTAGGCTACAAAGCCAATAACAGCCTGTCTTCCTTTCTGGTCTGGATTTCTTGAATTATTTTCTGCAAAATTACAGCTTTATTGAGAACATTTTTCCCCAAATAACTTTGTGATTAGATATAATTAGGCTTCCCCATTCAGATAAAGGTGGGAAAGGAAAGGAGAATTAGATGGCAGATCAAATCCACAAACCTATTCTGAGAATTACAGGTTGGAGAAATGGGCTCACAGGAATCTCATGAACTGCAGCAAGTAGAAGTCCAAAGTCCTGCATCAGAGGAGGAACCACCTCATGCACCAGTATATGCTGGGGGCTGACCAGCTGGAAAGCAGCTTGCAAGAAAATGACCTGGTGGACACCAAGTTGGACATGAACCAGCAATGTGCAGTAGCGAAGGCCAACAACATCCTGGGCTGCATTAGGAGGACTGTTGCCAGCAAGTTGAGAGGGGTGATCCTTCCCCTCTCCTCATCACTTGCAAGGCCACACCTGGAGTGGCCGGTTCCAGTGCTGGGCTCCTCAGTATGAGAGAGATGAACATACTGGAAAGTCCAGTGCCTCTAAAATGACTGAGGCATCTCTCCTATGAGGAAAGGCTGAGACAGCTGGGGCTGTCCAGCCTGGAGAAGAGAAGGTGCAAGGGGGATCTCATCAATGTATATAAATGCCTGAAGGGAGGGTGCAAAGAAGCAGGATCCAGGCTTTGTCCAGTGGTGCCCAGTGACAGGACATGAGGCAATGGGCACATTCAAATGTCCGTCTGAACATAAGGAAAAACTTCATTTCACTCTTCACCCCCTAAATGTTTTGCTGGAGGATGATGTGGGTTTGAACCCGCTAAAAGAAAGACGGGAATTCAACGTGGGCTGAATCTTTGACTAGAGAGCCGACTATGAAAAACAACATATAAAAGGATGAAGTCTTTTTGTGTACCTTGCTGAGTGGAAGGGGCTCTGCTTAACTTAAATCCCAGTCTGGTAGATGCATGGTCGACTTACTCTGAATATTGTTGTTGGATTAAATTCTCAGAGAAGATACGCAATTGAACACATTCTTTAAGGACCTAGCTGGGTCTAGCAATGAAAGAGGTGGTGTGCTCTTGGGCCCTGCAATGATAATTTTTGTGACCACAGTCTGACATATTTCTGGGAACAAGCAGCAGTAGTAAGTACTAAAGTAAATTTCCTAGGAACCCTACTGAGACACCCTTTGTTCTTTGAAGGAAAAATACTACTGTAGGTGCCTAAAAATCATCTGATTCTCAGTCATTCCACCTTGAGAAACATGCATTGCAGAATAAGGGACCTATTTTTACTGCTTTTGCATTTCTTCAATTAATGTGGACAAATGCCCTATCACAGTATAAAACAGCAAAAATAAGAAACTCATTTGTGGGCTGTGGTTTTGGTTTTGGGAGTTTGATTTGGATTTGTAGGGGTTTTTTATTTGTCTGAGTTCAGAGGCAGAAGGTTCTCTGAAAAGGTTTGTAAGAAGCTCTTGCTGCTTCAAGCACTTAGCTGTGAAATCACTTAATATCTGAGAAAGATGTGCTTGTAATGTAATGCAGCAAATGAAAAAGCAACTGCAGATGTAGAGGAGATTAGAAGAGCAGATTAATTTCACAATTTCATAGAGTCAGTTTCCAGCAGATAAGTTAAAAAACTCTTCTAAATTATTGGTATCAGCTGATAAAGAAAACACATGAAAATAGAGGATGGATCACATTGCTATATATATCTTGTAAATACAAAGGTGTCCACTTCATAGATCTACAATAGCAAACAGATGATATCTGTAAAGAAATTAAATTTCACCCTTTCTAATTAAAGGGTATTTTAGAAAGGGTCATATAAAAGTAGGAAAGGAAAGACAAATAACACTGCACACAAAATTTAGGAAGGTAATCTGGGATCTCATTTTCCTCCCTTTTCTCCATTGTTTTGCTTAATTAAAGGCTATTTTCTATTAAAAAAACCCCAACCCACACACTAAAAAAACCAACAAAAAAACAACCAACGCTGTGGAGGTGGGGAGGGAAAAGATTTCTAACAGTCTTTCTGTTCATTAAAAAAAAATTATTCAGTAAAATTTGAAAGGTCATATGGAAAATATATCATGAACAGACATTGAAGCTTGCAGAAAGAAAGAAAAAGAAATCTTTCCTTCCATTTCTGTTCCACAGAATTTGACTTCACATAAATGCAAAAATACAATTAACCTCAGACACCTGCAAACAGCATTGGAGATACAGAAACGACCTGTTTTATTTGTCAGTATTCTATATAAAAATACGTATATTTTCAACAATATATTGCTAAGTACTTTCCTGTGAAGTACTGAGGTTAGAAATTTCCTTGAAATGATCTGTATGTCCTAACACTTCATCAGTGAAAATTTTCCTCTGATTAAACAGTTATTCTTTTAACACAGACCTGACATCTCCCAAGCTAGGAAGCTTTAGAAGGTCACAGATTCTGCCTCCATAGGAGGCCAAGCTGTTTAGCAGAAAATATGACCTACTGTGGAAACCAATGACCTAGTAAAAAAACAAACACTACTGTGCTGTAAAGTGGTGGAGCCAGCTGAGAAATAGAGAGCTCAGTAATGAACTGCCTTCCTCCTACAGAGATCAAATCATGTTAAGTGATGCTATTAAAATAAATCACATTTTAAATGTCTTTACCTGAGACACTAACAACTTAAATTAGTAAACCACAAAAATATCTATTTTATTTTTCAACATATATGAACACAATTATCTGTTCTTTGCAGTAGACTAAAGTCCAAACACTCAGATCAACACCTGCTTAGGAAAATATTTAAAATATGTATATAAGCCAAAGGAGCTTAAGGATGAGTTTTAAGGTTTTTCCACATAAATGAAGAACTCGGAGAATTATCCACTAGTTTCAATGTACTCTGAATCATGACCTCAACTTGATAATTTCATTTTTTATTAATATTGCCCAATAGTACCCAGTTTAAAAAGCTGAAAATAAAATGCCAATGGAAAACATACACTTTATTGTATCATTCTGTTGGATAATAAGTTATAGAAAGTTCTCATTAGAAGTTAAAAAAAACCCCAAAGCAATCACTTAACACAATTTTAAAAGGCCATATTTTGCATATGATTTCACAAAATTCTGTACATAGTTTTATCAGATAATTTGGACACATAAACCAAGAGTATTTACTTCTTTAAATTTCAGGTCTGTTCATCATTATGGTAATTGGAGGTTACTCTTTTGCATATAACACAAATACGTGAGCTTAATTCTCAGAGGGAATCCTTACAGCACCCTCACTATCAGTGGGACTATAACCATTTGCACTACTAACAGCCCCTTAAAATAGGTAAACCATATAATACCTTGTTTAAATTTCTGAGAGATGGACAATATTTTATGGCATTATTTTAAAGATAAACCTGGTCATCATCCTCCAAAATAAACCAGAAAGCTATAGGAAATAAAAGTCATTAAGTGACATTGACTACATTTCAGCAGTGCTATGTTCTTTCATCAAAGCAAGTTCATCCGGCTGTGGGTTTAAAAAGAAGAACAAAAATAACACACCAACAAGGTACAGTAGCAATCACTCATCAAGAAATTAGGATACTTATGCAACCGTTACATTCACATGTAATTACTGAGAAAGGTAGAAATACCAGTCAACATAGCAGGTGCCACACCACGGGGTGCTGCAGAGAGCAGTGATGAGCTGCTGTGATAGAGTCAGACATGATGGATTAAAAGAAAGGCCTTAGAACGGCATTCAGCCCTTAGAGCCAAATATAATTTAATCAAATTATTTTCAGCAGAATGAATCTTCTGCTATAGGCTGAGCTCAGGATTCCCTTTCAAAATACAGTTCTAGAGCTGAAGTTGAGGTGTTTCCCAGGAAAAACTACAAATAGACTGTTTATTCAGTAACTGATCCTTCCTGTGTTGGTAGACCGGCAATAAAATTCAATAGAACAGCATCTGCAAGGCTACCATACTGTTGAAATATATAAGAAAAAGCCATCTTTAGAAAGCTGTTTCTAAGGCTGGAAATAAATTACAAAGTAAACATTTCCTGCTACAAAGAAAATTCTGCATTTGGGTTTCATATTGATTTTTGGCTTCTAGGAAAATATGTATATGAGTTAAAAGAGCAGATGTCCCAAACCTCAGCCAGAGGAGGAAGTTTTTGTCACACAGCTTTTTAACACATTCTAATAAAACTTTTCACAGATCATATTTCACAATCATTTCTAACCACATATACCTACAAAAAAGTAGGCAGGCAGTGTTCTCCTACAAGGCTAACCATCTGAGAGAAGAAGTGTTCTGATTGCTTTATTATGTTTTATTCCAAACTAATGCCATAAATCTGAGGTTCAAACTGTTTGTGACATCCCACATCTTCCAAGAAGAGAAACTACTGTATTTTCTTACTGTTACTGATGTTACAAGAGAAATTTTTATAACCGTTTGTGTCTGAAATAGGTACTTTCTGCCCAGTTATTTGATTTGTAGCTACACAATCTAATCCTCCTCTGACTTGAGCTAAGGTAAATTTCCAAGCCAAAATCAAGAGTTACACTCACATGAAAGGGTAAGACTTACTAATGAATTAAACCTCACAGCAACCCAGTAGGACAGCTAATTATTATTATCACCAAACTTGTCAGATCTAATACTTCCTTCAGAAAAATCAACTCTATCAGGTTTGCTGCCTGCTCCTTTCAGACATTTTCAGTGCAGCGCCTGTGCACAGCTGCTCTTAGTGTGCTCCAAGTCATCCACTGACCAGCTACACATGGCACGTGGGAACCTGAAGAAGTACTGACGTGTCCTCATGATGAAAAGAGACCCATTAGAAGTCCCAGTCCCCAGCTACAAATTTATATGGCAGGATACAAATACTCTTGATCATGTAAATCAGCTGTCTGCCAAACAAATAAGCTATACGCAGACATGAAGCAACATGATCCAAGCTGAATTCAGCACCTTGTTTAATGGCTGTGATGCATAATAAATATAGATGATTTACCAGAGGATGCAAAGAATGAAATCCTCAATCACTGACTCTCAATCTTTAGGCTAAGCGTAGGACTATCTCTCCTAATTTACACAAAATCTACAATAAGAGGGAAAATAAACTGTGAGATGGTATAGAAAATACTCAAGTGTTCCTTGGCTCATTGCTATCTGGGGATTAGATTATTTAATGACAAATTAACTATGCTTCCCTGTTACAGGAAAACTACTTGCTAGGCTACATATCACAAACTTAGAAAGGCAAATAGGAAAAATCAAGAAATCAATTTCTAGTCCCTGTGGTGATATATTCTACATGTGAACTGTGTAATGCCTGGGGAGCACAGATTCTATCCTTAAATAGAAAATTTCTGGCTTGTCTTAGCTTTTTGAAATGTCTTTTTAGTTCAGACTTTCTTCTGAGAATATGCCTTATTGTGAGAATACCATGCTCCCATTTGTATTACTAAATACGAAATCCATCTCTCACACAGAAAATTGTTATTATTAGCAGAAGCAGATAGAAGTTCAAGAAGTTTGAAGGGATGGAAAAACTCCCTTACCTTTTCCATCAACAACTCATTCAAAGTTTAAAAGGTAGCAAGGCCTGTAAATTATCAATTTTTCATTATAACTAAAGAAAAACCCAAGTACACTATTTTAAGTGTTCAGTAACTTGAGATACTACTGTTCTACCTTAGACTTTTAGAAATCAATGAAAGAGTGAATTAGGATTAGATGAGAGACATCTGCTATCAGCTTCTCCCCAAATATCATATAGTATAAAGAAAGAGGAAGTGAGAAGACGAACTTGTGCTGTTGTATTTCTGTGTCCAAGTGTCATACACTATTGATTCATTTCCTTGAGGACCAACCAAGTCAACCCAAGTATGAAGAAGCAAAGTCTATTTATATATATATATTTATATACAGCTTAGGCACAGCCTTTGTAGGTATAGACCAATATTCCACCTAAATATTAAGCAGCCGTGGTGACAACATGTTTGAAGATGACAGATGACATTCACAGCTTCCATAAAAGAGAAGGACTTTTGCCAGAACTGTCAGAGTAGCTCAGAGCAGACAGTCAGCTCCAAGCGAGTCAGTCTGCCCTCGCAACCCCAGTGTAAAAGATATCGGGGGAAATGTTTGACAAGCCCACACTTAGTCACACAGGAAGCGCAAACAGGTATCATAAGTTAGAGAATACACAGCATCTATAATTTATCCCACAGATTAAGCAATTTTAAGTAAAGGGAGCTATAATCAGCCCATAACATTTCTAACAATCAGGTTGATCTTAGATTTTTAAAAAACACCAAACCACCAACAGAAGCAAAACCCCCTCAATATTTAATCTCATTTGAGTAGTTAGATCTCTCTAAGTCATCTCTTTTCCCTAAACAAAAACAAGTAACACAGGTAATAAAGAGCACACTATTTTAAGATTTGAGATTTTTGGACTGAGAGATGTCATTATTGCAAGTTGAACAAGGAAGATGCAGGTTGATGATAACCTCATGGAAACTCTGATCTTTCTGCTTCCCGTTTCTGAAGTTGGGAAACTGGAAGAGTATCTGAGGAAAACGTCTTCAGTTGTTTCCAACTGGCAAAAACAGTTCAGGGAGGTTGAGATGTAAAGAAAATTAAGAGACTCAATTTCAACAAGCTGACAAAGTTAAAAATCATGACATCACCTTAAAAAAAAAAAAAAACAACCAACCAAGAAAAACTTTTAAAATCTTTACAGCTTTCAGAGGTGTTTTTATTTTCAGATTAGTGCTCATGGTATGCTACTGTTACCATTTTTTGTGGATTTCTGTATTATTTTGAGCTTTGAAAAGTATTCTCTTTAATGAAAGCTGATATTCCTATATTCTCGTTTAACGTAAGGATCTACCAGAAAAAAAACCCTCCTTGCTTATCATGAGATTAGGAAAAAAAATAATCACAAGATCTTTTAATAAATAAAATAATCTGTGATGTATATTTAGGACATAAGATTAGCTATAGTATTTATCTCGTCTAAAATAGCCTTACATCTCTGAGGTCTTGAACCTCTCTCCAATCTCCTACCAAAAATGTAAATGTCTGTGTGACCTGTAACATTGATATGACTATTTAGCTGCAATCCTGCAGACCAGACAGAAATAATGATAATGAGAAGGTCAAGGAGAGTGGCTGAAGAATTGGTATAACTTATGTTGATTCCACATAGGCATGGCCATTAGAGACTTTGAGGCTGGTATGCTGCTCTAACACAATAAATATGCCAGAGTCATTGGGAGGGAACAAGATTTCTGTCACTTTGACTTTTTCCCATTCCCAGAGTATTAGACTTCTGACTTGCAGAAAAGCTGTAAAGCTTATCATCTCCTACTAGGGCTGTAAAATCAAAGCCAAAGAGTTCAGCAGATATTTATATAGAAGTCACCTACATTTATGTAAGTTCCCTGGTTTTAAATTTACAGGACAGATGCCTAGGTTTGGTGCAGTAAAGTTCTGGGATACTCATTGATGAACCAATTAAAGGGAGAAGAGTTATGGTATGTGGCTGTTCCAAATCACAACAATCGTTCAGAAGATCTAGATTTTATTTCTCATGGTTAGAGAAGCCCAATATCACTATACATCCCATTTATACACTCTTCTGTGCCTCACAGCCCCACTTGTAACATGGAGATTATACAGTTACCTAAATCCCAAAGGAATTCCTGGCTTAGTTTACTATATGTCCAGGGTTTATCAAAAAAGAAGATATTGTGACTCAGAAGTGTCATGATAAAAAGGAAACAATAGAAATGCAAAATACTCCTTACAAAGGTAAGTAATAATGAAGTTCTGATGTGTGAAATAATCACAGCACATAATAACATCCTGCCCTACTTAATACATTAGAAATACTTTATGGTTTAACAGTTAAGAACCTATTTAGATAAATGGTTAATTGAGATTAAAAATACATTTCAAAGTTATTCCCAAATCCTCAGCCTCATATGGTGCTCATTATATATAGTCGAGTTGACAGTCTTTTCAGAGGTATTTTATCCCAAGGACTGTTGTCAATTATATTCATCACAAAGAGACTTAAGCCCGCTCAGCTAGGAGCACCAGCTTAGTTTATACTAGATAATAACAAACTGTAAGCACAGTTTCCAAATAAACCTTGTAAGGATTATTGATGAGAACTAGAAAAGGATATTATCACTAGTTGTCCTGCAGAGACAAGGAGAAGGGCAGCAATTATGAAATTCAACAGAAACTGGAATTTATCACGGCACCACCAGTAAAGTACAGGCTAAAATAGACACCACATAGGCAGGAGGCTGTGGTACATCTACCACAAAACCACAAAAGTGTGAGACTAATTTGCTTTCTTAAAGTTGAAAGAGCCTCATGGCTGAGAAAGGACCGCTATACCTGGCAGAATTTTTCATACATGAAAAACAGCTGCTGGAGACATTTCTAATTGTCATGTTCCACGGTTTCAAGCAAACTAATTAAAAAAAAAAAACAAACAAAATGAAACCAAAAAATGCAAAACAAACAAAAAAAAGAAAACAAACAAACAAGCAGAAAACAAAACAAAAAACATTGTAATTATGCTCAGTCAGAAATTCTTATCTTAAAAAGTTAGACAGTCTTTCATTATTCCAAAACAGTAATTTTTGTGAAAGAGTGTCTAGAGATAAATTTTATGATTATCTATTGAAAGTAAGAAGATGAAATTATTAAAAGAACTAGACTGGTTTTTTTTCTTCTTTTCCTGAAAAATGCTGGGACAGGTGTTTTTTGTTTTCTGTTTTGGTTTGAGTTTTTTAAAGCTTTTTATTCTTTTTTATTATTATTATTCATTAGGTCAAAATTGAGACCTTTCAAAGTTTGTTTGATTTTGTTGTGGGCTTTTAACAGGAGAGCATTCACAAAATGAAAAGTAACCACTAACCTCATGGTTATGAGAACTTCATGGGATGCTCACGTTACAGTCACTGCTGTGAGTCACACCGACCACTAAAATGTGGCTCTTCCACTGCTGTGACAAACAGATTCAGCTGCTGTCTGTATTGTTATGCAATCCCTCCCTATAAGATTAGGACAGGGTTTTTTGACACAGAAATAATCAAATATTCCTCAAAACAACAACATGAATCTAGAGTCTGATAGATCTTGGATAAATGCCTCAACCTCTAGTCAAATTCATGCTGGATCTGAGAAATACTCTGAAAATATGTTTCACAAGAGTTTTCCCCAAGTAATTTTAATTTACTGTAAAATAAATCTCGTCAAAATGAAAAAAAACCAAAAACAAACGAAAAAAAACCCAAAAACTCAAGTCAGTCCTTAACGTTACTGAGTAAGAAGAAAGAGGTATATGTAAATCAGTCATTAGAATAATCATATCACAGACAATACACTAAAGAAGCATATAATTTCCTTTATGATCCTTTGATGATTATCTATTACTTTTTATACAGTGCTAAATTCAATGTCCTTCAATTTAATTATTTAAAAATTTCTACAAAGCTAATTATCTTTCTATCATTAATCTGGCTTCTCTGCATGCTTATTTGTTTTCAGAGACTGTTATCCACATTAGAAGTCAAACACCTGAGAACACTATGGCATACTGTTTTTCTGATTTTTCCAGTGTCATGGCTATTTGCTGCTGATGTATATGACATATCTGTAGCACTTTATGCTATGATAGACTAAGAATATCCAGCTAGAAGCTTTGCATACAATGCTGATTTTGAAGTCAAAGAAGTCATAAAGATGTTCACAATTATATTATGTCCTAAAAATATTTTGATTGCTCTTTAGCTTTATCGCCAGTGTTTAAATTTATTTAGCATTCATATTTTTTAACCACTTCACTGAACTGGAACACATTCAAGGCCTTTATGTGTGTGAGGGAGAGAGTGAGAGAATGGAGGCAAGATCATTCTTACAATTTGTAGGATTTAACATTATTTTCCTCCTTAACATCCTTAAAACCTCATACTTAGAAAATAAGAAAACATGATGAAAACAGGGAAAGCGGCTTCACTGAATTCTAAAATGTAGAAGATATCTTGGGGTCAGGTTGTCACTGGACAGATGAGATAACATAGCTTCAACTGAGTAGTGAGCCCTGAGTCCATATTACAGACACTTTTCATATCTGATAGGTAAAAAATTAAAGGATTTTTTCCTGTGAGATTTCTGATACATACATATCTAAACACACATCTCATTTGAAGCCAGCATTTTGTTTGCCATCTTGATGAATTATAAGACTCTATGCAACTGAATAAAACAAAGCATTGTGTATTCATTTAAAATGACTATGTAAAAATATCCTCCTTAAGCTTAGGCTATCACAGATGTTGCATCTGAAATGACTCTTTGAAAACAAACAAAGTATTGAATACTGTTAATAACCAAAGCATGGAAGAACGTTAGTGGAATGCTCTTTAGCAAAAGAGTGGCTGATAACTAGCACCTACAGCCAAAATGCCTTGATTTCCACCCTTGGAAATGTAGGAATCTTAATTCACCATCTGAGCAGTGATCAGTGAATATGAAGCCAGGTGAAGCAAACTGCACAGTAAAAGATCCCTCACAGATAATCTCCTGCCACATCTTTTCATACACCACTGATATTTACCTTGGCTATACAGCCTACATGAAATCATGTTTCAAACTCAGATCTCTATTAAAATTGACTCAAAATTGAAGAGCAATCAATGGCGCTAAACAGTGACATAACAGACACTACTCTCAAAATCCAGTCATGTATGAGTGGGACAGACACCACTTTTCACATACTTAATTTATATGATGATGACTAGGGTCTGTAAGCCATAAGCAAAATAAAAGGTCAGTGCTATCTCCTTTTATATAGTTGTCTTTGTGCACAAACAATTTTACGGATGGAAGACTTTTTTGAGTGCACCTACAGTATGTTCTCCAAGATACAAAAGGAGCACTTATCTGAACAAGTCTTTTTAAATAGCACAAATATCTCACACTAGTTGTGGTATTTTTCAGAGGAGTTTCTTAAAGCATGCTGTGAATTTTGTATTAAACTATTCCATATGTTCACCTCCCATGTGCGGCTAATTTTAAAATTCTAGATTTCTTAGCACCTTCTGCTCTGTTATGATCCTCTTCGAAAATGAGTGAAGGAAAAAATCATGGAGTTCAGGAATCTGCACTTGTTAAAGGTCTGGATTTTATGAACTGCAAGGCAGTCTCATGGAGTGATTCTGCATCTCTTTCTCTTTTGTCTTCACTAGCAGCAATGGCAATATGAGATCATCAGAATAATTCTATCGCCATCTTACAGATTTCTGCATGTATCTAATTACACAGACTCTTCTAACATGGCATTTAACTTGAAAATACTGTTTTTAATAAAGTATATTTACAAAAAGTTTTATTGAACATTACTCTTAATTATAAAAGTATGTTCTTTGCATTTGTATTTCTTTTTAATGGATTCCATAAATATTTTGAAGTATTAACCTCAAATAAACTTTTAGGCTTTTTTATTGTCTCTAGGATGTTTACATACATTCATGAACACACTAACAGTATTAGCACATAAGAATGCCCTGTATCAAACAATCGTTAAAGGCTAGATAATGTTCTATTACTACTGATGTATTACAGTAACTGATAAAGTAAATTAAAGATTGCACTTTATTTTTAAAAATCCTTTAGGAATGGAATTTCCTTCTACTGATGGATTGTTTTATTTCAAAACATCTTTTTTGGTAGTGGTGAAAGTTTGAAAGTCTGATGGTTTAAATAAAAAATAAGCAGAAGTGATAACCAGTACTCTGTTCCAACTCCAATTTCTCCAAAAAGATATTTCAAAAATATTTTTAGGTTTTTGAAACCATAATACAACACATTTTGGAAAATGATACTTTACAATGCAGAACAAAGTAAAATTGTGAAATATTCCTGCAACATAGGAATTGCACGTTTCAGCAGGATCTCTGACTTCTCTGGCAGAATTATGGAGAACACAGTGGGAGCTAAATGCAGCATTAGCTGTGATCACTGTAATGGGAAGTGCTGACAGAAATTTGCAATGATTCATTCTACTCCATCCCTCTCCTACCCTTGTTAAAAAGTGTGACAAATGAGAAGCCCAGACTTTACACTGAAGAGGTAATGATGGCTATATGCAGACAAAAACTTACTATCCTATGCTCAGTTTTCCCTTAAACAGACATCTTTAATGGATTTTTCTTCCTGGGCATCCCACTGTCACCTAATCTGTAGTTTTAATGGTCTAAATAAGCAACTACTTTTTTAATATTAACAAGACATTTCAATATTTGTAATGCATAGCAAGATGACTAAGGGTAAGTAAAATGATGGGTAGCTAGGCGTTTAGAAGCTAAATCTAAGTAACTTAGAAAATACATTATAAATGAGTACACGGAGGTGTTAAAGCTCAAAGAAATCTGGAAGTGAGAGGTAGAATGAACGTCTTTTTGGCTATGCTACAGAGTATCCTGCTTTCTGGATGGGCTCAGGGCTACCCTACCATTCAGTGAGAAGTATATTTCAATTGTACTTTTACCACACATACTCGCATCATTTTAATTTGATATTTATACTTTGGCATGAAGGAGTTTGTAACATTTTACAGCTATTATATCAATAGATGTCACTAGTCTGGAACTACACTTTCCTATTCAGGTATGCTTATGCTTATGCTTAATTGAGAACTGAGAGTCAAAGTAGATCAAAACCCAATGCTAACTTTCTCTACATAAACACAAATAAGCAATCAACTGTACTGTCACCTAATCACCCCAAAGTGTCTTACATTAAGAAAAGAAACTAATTTTTCAAGTTTCATCAGAAAAGTCCAGCTTTCCAAGGTCAGCCCAAGAACACTGAACAAGTCTCACAGGACATGACAAATATTTTCACCTGAAAGTAGATGGCTGAAGATAAAATATGTATTTTGATTGTTCATGTTGAATTTATACTCATTTTTATTTTTACCAATTTCATATCTGAGTAAATCACTAAAATATGCAAAATCTCACATCTGTGTCCAAACACAACGTCAGAGAAACCCTCATTAAATACGATAAAATAGATGATAAATTACACATTAAAATTACATTTAGAAAGATTTAAATTATTTTTATTTAACTAAGTAATCATTTAGAGACCTATATAGATAACACTTGTTCAAACCTATAAAGATACAAAAATATAATTCATGTTATAGATAAATGCACATTGCAGTGTTAAAACCGTAAAAGAAAGTATTAAGGCAGGTACATATTTGCAACAGAATTAATTGTCTTTAACTTGTCTAACTGGCATGAAATGGCCAGAAATAATTTTTTTTTGCAATTTTGCTGTTATGTTTAAGTTGAAACAGAGCACATTCAACTGTCTCAGACATATTTAAGAAAGCCAAGTTTATGTTCTGTCTTGAGTGGTCTGAAATACACAACCAGTTGTCATTCACAGATGTTACAGGTACATTTCTTGAACTCAAGGCCTGGAACTCGTGGAATAAATGTTGTTCAGTTTTACAGTCTCATAGTGTCACTGCCATTTCATTTCCCTAAATGCTATTTGCCATACAGAGATTAAATTTGCTTTGCATTTTCCAGTAACTGCATCAAAATACAAATAACTGATGCTGAAACCCATTCATAAGCATAGCAAGCACCCAATGTGATTCCTACATTCCACAGTGAAAATACTCACACTCCTTTACTTGCCATGTACATGAAATCTAGTCTCTTTCATCCAGAAGTCTGTGTTCATTCTGACCACAGCCCAAAGTCCACGTGTTGCATCCTGTGTGTCAGTCACTCGGATATTGCTTAAAATCCAGGAGCCTGGCACCAGCTCTCCTACCTCGGAAGGCTGGCTGAACCCACAGTGCCTCCTTTTCCTTTCACCTTTCCAGAGGACATGGCAGCCTCCCATCTGAGAAGTTACAATAAATGAATTGGCTGTTCTTAGTGCTGTGTCCTTGCCCTTTTTATACTGTGAGGAAGGTGAACAACTGGTTGTAGCATAAGCCAGGCAGCCCCCCTTCCCAGCTGCATGAAAATAAATTCCTTGGGATATATATTCACTGGCTATGTTAAACTTTGTTCTTAAACTTGCAAAGAAAGTGTTTGCTTCTTCCCTTAACATTCTCCATTGCTTTGAAGACCCTGTCTTTGAGTTGGGCCCACCATCAGGGAAGCCACTGTTTCCATCTCTTCATTTCATCTGTAGTAATGTTACCTACCTAATGCATAAAGAAAGGTGCTGCCCTCTTTTTTTTTTTTTTTTTTTTTTCCAGACAGGCACTTTCTCAATAAAGGATAATACAAAGCAAAGCTTTTCATAGCTTCATGTTTGTTTTTTGTTATCTTTAAGGAGGATGTAAACATATCCCTTTTTCAGATAAATCAATTGATTCTTCTGCTATAAAGAAGTAGATAGCATTCTCTCAGGTTTTGCGTGTGCAGTTCCTTTGTTCAACACCTAGCACAACACTGGTACTGGGTCTTTTTCTATTTTGTGAAAGATTTTAATACTGCAGAAAAAGGAAAATAATTGTGTTCAGTTTAGGATGATTTCCAGTCTTTAGCACAAAATTAATCATTGCATGAACAAAATGAGAAATACATTGAATGTGTAATAAATGAAAATTAAATTACATCTTCAGAGAGCATCTGCAGGTACACAGCCAAATCACTGTGCCTAAGCCCGCTATTTTACTAGGACAACTTTTATTCTTTTAAGTTCATTATTTTACAGTTTAGCAAAATGCTCCAAGCTGAGACATTCATATACCACTTAAGCAACTCTAACTGTAGCACGTTACTGAACCTCTTGCTTTTAGATAGATCAGCTCCTCCACTCAAACCTGTTCTGCTTCAGAGGATACTTAGCCATATTAGGGTGATATTGAATTTGAGCTAGTAAGATCAGCATTTCAGTCAGTACAAACTGTGCGCACAGAGATGCTGAACAAAAGCTTCCTCACATCCTTACAGTCAGACACTAGGTAAAGGAACTTACTCTGCTGTGCAGGCATGCCTCTTGTCTCGTTGATTTTATTTTTTTTTTTGTCCTTCAGCTGTTTTTCCCAAGACATTCATCACCAAACCCACTTGTACATTGCTGCTTCTTACTATCATTTCCTTCCTTGCTACTGTGCTATACAAAGGACTAATTATGTACCAATTTCTGCTATTGTAATGTAGGAAATATGGCCACTTGCAATATCTTGATGACTGTACTAAGCTAATTTTGGAGATGCATCTAGTAATTATTATCACACAATGATGTCAAATGTATAAAAAAATAAACCTGAAGAGAAACTAGATAGCTCAGAAACGGCAATAGGCTACAGAATTATGCATACCTAATCAACTGGTTTAAATCTAGCAAAACATAGTACTGATTGAAGCTAACGACCATGTGAGGACTATTATAACAGCCTCCAGGAAAAGTTAGTTGTCACAACTTGATTTCTAGTGGACACAGGTATAAATCATAGAAACGATAATCAACGTTACTAGTTTCCAGATGTGTTCCTTAATAAAATGGGCCAGGGCCATTCTGTGGTCCTGAAGGCAAGCAAGGCACAGAGCTCTCCTCTTGCATTCACACACTTAGCAGACCTCCTCCCCAAAACCGGCTGCCTCATCCCAGCTGCAGTTGGGAGCTGTCACCACTGCACGCTGGGTGCTGGCACTGGCCACAGCAGTGCCTGGGGCTCCGCTACCAGCTGATCCCTGCAGGCAGTCACATACTGGTGCACAGTCCCATACCCTCTGCAGCTGGCTAAGCCAAACCTCTCCATGGAGGTCAATGATGGAAGAGGTTTAGGCACACCTTGTGCAGCTAGTGGGAGTGATCAGTCAATAAAACTTCTTCCTTCTACTCAAAGCTGTCTGCCCACATCCAGCTACTTCTCTTCACTCATACTTGTCCCATGTACATACATTCATGACCAGCTTCCATCCCGCGCTAGTTATTTCAGTCTGGTTTGCGCAGTGGATAGGTCATCTTTCCGAAGGCTGAGAGAGACTCGTTTGTCAGATTGTTGGAGAAGATTTCTATTTTCTGCTTGCCCTACAACAGCTTAGAGGGTGCTAGCAGAAGGTGGGAAAGTATATGCACGATGCCCAATGTAGAAGGTGTTTCTACAGGTAACAACAGCTTAGCATTTTTCACTCCAAGGCTCACAGAAAACCTACTGCCCCAGTGTAACCCCACCTTAAAATGTCGGACATGACCTAACAAGAACAGCAGGTTGCCCACAGTAAATTAGTAAGTACTGTGGGCAGTAATGACTGAGAAACATTACCACAGCAGGGCAACACACTGTGCTAAGGTTAGAGTGAAATATCCTGCAACAATCCAAAAGTCCTTTTTCCTGGTAGTTAAAACACAAATGACCAAAATTTGCCTCTAGAGCTACAGTTTCTGAAGAAGAGAAACATTTATCAATCTTTGCTAGAGATTAAAATAAGAAAGGAACAAGTGCTTGGTAGTTGCAATGCCAGATAATTCCTTGATGAATTATGCTAATAAAAAATCCATCCTTTACCTCTTGTTTTCTTTTACTGCCCATTCACAATATGGACTTGAACAGTACTGGTATGATGAAGCATACATTTTTGCACTACAGCTATCCTTATCATAGCTTTATCATAGATGAACAGAAGTGTTCAGTTTCAAAACTATCTCTTCAGCTTCTTTCACAAACAGCAGATCAAATAGAATTGCTATTAATAATGCTTACTTGCATTGCAGAATGAGGCCTTTATTACTTCCAGTAAAACAAACTGAATCAGCTGTTCAGCAACATTTTCTACAACAGATTTATTTTTTCAAAAGAGAGGGATACTCAAATCTCACTTTAGAAAACCCAGCCGTGTACTGTAAACCTAACCTTGTTAAAAGGAAAAGTTGAAGGTCAGGTCTCAGTAATTTTTTAGGGAAGGATTAGTGTTAAAAGGCCTAGTTTGCTGTTTTCCTGCAAACGCCTGATTGCAGCCTCAGGCATCATTTTGAATGAACTGTCTTGTCTTTGGCACAGAAGATAATTATCCCAGTCCCACCCAAAGAACTGAGCTTGAGCCAGCAGGGACATCTGAGCTAAAACAGAAACAAATGCCATGTTGAAATGAAGGTATTGTACCATGTTTCCAGTAAGATCTTATTGAGTTTTCTGCCATATTAAAATGTTATAGAGGGTGTCGTGTGCCAATGACCTACAATCAGTGTGTGAGAAGGGTAGTACTAGACACTTTTAGCCAGTTAACAGTATAAACAAGACTTTTACAGAGGTCTCATTCAAAGAGGCCAAATTCAATGTACTATGTTGTGTACCTGTAATCAACATCCTCCATGCCTACAGAACTTGTCATGCCTGCAGATTATCTAGAGAAGGGCTTTTTAAGAAAGCTCCTGGTCAAGAGCAAAAAGTGAATTCCAGTAAAAGTACAATAATAAACAAAACTAACAAACAGTTTAAGAGTAACTGCATCACTATGTAACTTGCTGCTTATGTAAAACTTTGTCCTACCTGATGCAGCATAGTTTTAGACCCGACTGTGTGCAGAAAGCAGAGGAAACCAGTGTGCCAAGCTCTAATGACTGCTTAGACTAATCCCATTTTTAAAAGAAGTGATGTTTTGGGGATTTTGTTTTTTAGTTAACTCATTGTCAAGATAACAACCTTTATTAAGGAATCATTTAAAATGGAATCGTTGTGAAGTTTAATTTAGAAACTCATCAAAAGTCAAGCCTGAACATGAAAACTAGATTCACACATCCAACACTTAGCATTTGCAGAGATAACCTCATTTCTTTTCCAATAAAGTTATTTATTTGTATGCAAGGAGTCTTTTCAAATTTCAAGTAAAGTATTAAATCCTGTAATCAACATGTCCTCAAAATTTATCTGTTAGACAGTCAAGTGCAGACAACTGCCATATGCTTATGTCATACAAATTCAAAGAGGGTCTGTAAACTCCCAACACACTGAAGATACTGGAAGATTAGCACATCTTTTCCATTGAGCTGGGCCTGTCAATTCCTCAGGTCTACATTTCCTAGAAGATAACATTGAATTTAAAGTATACGGTTGCCCAATCAACATGGTGAAAGTGAATGTTAAATA
Organism: Harpia harpyja; assembly: GCF_026419915.1. Taxonomy (NCBI): domain Eukaryota; kingdom Metazoa; phylum Chordata; class Aves; order Accipitriformes; family Accipitridae; genus Harpia; species Harpia harpyja. Next base: position 34,150,665 of record NC_068947.1, read on the forward strand.
TTTAGGAAGGTCATTTGACATGCTCAGGGAAGCTGCAAGAGTGATAGCTGCAGTAGATATGGAAGACCAGCTGCACCTTGGATTTGTCAAATATCTCATTAGAACACAAGATCAAGTTCAAATTTTAGGCATGTTAAGTGACTGCTTTATGGAGGCTCTGGTCAGGAAATAAAAGAAGAAACTTCTAACCAGTCCTGACTAGTAGTAAGGTGTGTCTCACAGATTATGGTTGAAGAGCTGCTATGCATAAAAGTAAATGAAGCTGACAAAAAGGTGCCTAGGTGGGACACCCATATAGGAACAAACATATTCACAAAGTCTACTACTGTTTTGTACTACAAGTTGTGAAGTGAAGAATTACAAAGAATAAGGAAGTTGTTATAAATTGTGAAGGGCAGTCAAAAGAGTAAATTCCTGCAGTAGGGTCAAAACTATTTGTCCTGGTTTCAGCTGGGATAGAGTTAACTGTCTTCCTAGTAGCTGGTACAGTGCTATGTTTTGAGTTCAGAGCGAAGAATGTTGATAACACTGATGTTTTCAGTTGTTGCTCAGTAGTGTTTAGACTAATGTCAAGGATTTTTCAGCTTCTCATGCCCAGCCAGTGAGAAAGCTGGAGGGGCACAAGAAGTTGGCACAGGACACAGCCAGGGCAGCTGACCCAAACTGGCCAACGGGGTATTCCATACCATGTGACGTCCCATCCAGTATAGGAACAGGGAAGTGGGGGGCAGGGATTCGCTGCTCGGGGACTAACTGGGTGTCGGTCGGCGGGTGGTGAGCAATTGCACTGCACATCATTTGTACATTCCAATCCTTTCATTATTGCTGTTGTCATTTTATTAGTGTTATCATTATCATTATTAGTTTCTTCTTTTCTGTTCTATTAAACCGTTCTTATCTCAACCCACGGGTTTTGCTTCTTTTCCCGATTTTCTCCCCCATCCCACTGGGTGGGGGGGAGTGAGTGAGCGGCTGCATGGTGTTTAGTTGCTGGCTGGGGTTAAACCACGACACTATTTAAAAACACAATATTGAAGGCCCAGGACATACACATACCACTTCTAAAAAATTTTTATAAGGTTGAGAAAAAGCTGGATAAACTTCAAGGTAGGAGAAGGTATTAAAATTGAGAAGTCAGCTTTCAAATAGTGAAGATGTGTGCAAATGAGGAAGATAGAATGGATCATAATCTTTATCAGGTTTTAGCAGGCCAAACACAAGCTTGAAGAACAACTTTCAAAATACGTAAAGCCAGACAATAAATATGCAAATATTTTCAAATTTTTGAACATATAAAAAGTAAGAAGCCTGTCAAAAAGACCACAGAAAAAGAAGAACATTAAAGTGTAGCAGGAGTATGCAGACTAGATAAGGCCAAAGAGGTATTTTTTTTTTAATCTTTGCATTTACCATGGAGATCCATTTAAGTGCCTATTCTGAAAAATCTTTCTTTGCAAGGAAAATACCAGTGATCCATCTCAAGATGAAATACTGATAGAAGAATTTATAGAATAAGTTGACAAAATAACAATTTTTCGGTAACAGATGAAACTCTCCATAGAGTTCAAAGGGAATTCAAGGATGAAACAGCTGATCTGTTGTTCATAATATAGAATTAGTGAACAGTGGAATAAAATACATTGGGAAGGTTCAATATAGCTCTTGCAGATAGAAATACTACCTTCCAAAATATAGGGGTCTTCCAAAGGAATGAACAGGTACAGCAATAAATCAGGTTTGCATATCATCCACTTGGAATGACAAAAGGTGTCTCATAAGACCACAAAATGAACACTCCTAACAAACTTAGGCATAGGATGATGGCAAAGGTCCTCACGTGGTTGGAAAACAGAAACATGAAGCAAAGTGACGAGTGTTCACAGAGCCACAGATGTCAAATGGGGAGTCATGAGCAACTGTGATGGTGTCTCAACATATTCATAAATTATATGGAAAAGTCGATGAACAATGAAGTGCCATAGTGTGTTGATGATACTAACTTATTCATGGTAGCAAAAAGGATGGCTGCTTTTAGAGAACAGAGGAACTCCAGGAGACTCAGTGATGGTCAGATGAAATTAATCATAGATAAATGTAAAGTAAATCATGTATGGAAAAAAACAATTCCAACTCTACATATACACTGAGAGGCTCTGGCCAATCAGCAACATCAATATAATGATCAACATAAATCAAAAGAAATACACGTTTGGGAATAATTAATAAAGAAACAGAAAATAAATCAGAAATTATCATTATGACTACGTAGAAAACTATGCTGCACCTTCTTCATAAATACTATAAGTTACGGTGTTCCCACATCAAAAAGGGTACAGTGAAAATTGTGAAGTTTTAGAGGAGAATGACAGTGATTATCAAGGTAAGAAATGCTTTCTGTGCAAGAAGTGACAAAACAGACTAGGACCATTCAGACTGGAAAAGACATGGCAGGGTGAGGGGTATGTGGCACAAATGCATACAGTCATGAGTGTAACATGCAGAGCAAGTAATGACCTTGCTCTCTCCCCATAAAGAGCTACAGTACATAAAAATTGGTATACATTTAAAGAAAAAGTCCTAGTCCTTTGAAGGTGATAAAATGCAAAGCATTACTTCTGTCTAGGAAAGCCCCTGACCAAAGGCCATGGAATGTTGGGACAGTAGTCCAGGAAATGTCATTATATTTTTGCCATATTCTGGACATCCACTGCTAGCCTTTGTCAGACATAAGACTTTGTCAGAAATGGTCTGAACTGATTTGGTTTCTCTCATGTTCCTCATGGAACACTGAGACAATTCACCACTGCCAGACTGAATGCAATCTTGTAACTACAGTCTCCAAGAGTTGTTTTTATTTGTATATTTAATGTATTCAGGAAAATGACAGCAGTATATATGGTACTGTTATATTTGACTAAATACATAAGAAATGGCTGGAACAACATTTCATGTCAGTTTGCACAAAGCGCACAATATATTTAATAGCAATCTCTTTCTGTAGATTTTCCTTTCTAATCATACAGGTATTGCTCAATCACTTCAAAAGAGCTGATAGCATCAGACAGATTTCCAGCTGTGCCTTATCTGAAACCAGGAAACAATGTGTAATCTTGCTTGTGGAATAATGAGCAAGCAATTAACAGAATCAGGATACTTTTCCAAGTAGACTCCCTCTATGCCTGTATGAAGATTCCCACACGTCAACAGTGCACTTCAAAAAACTTGTAGATATTTTCATCTACTCTCCAGTCTCTCCAGAGCTGGCTTTAGTGCACCCCACATTATGTCACTGTTTCACCTTTGAACAGACAAACATCATTTTACCTAATAGCTAGACAGCCACAGGATGAAGCAGGCAGATCTGCATGTCCTTTACCTGGCCTGTAGGTGGTCTGGTATTTTTGAGCCTAGGAAGTCCTTCCAGAGTCCTTCTAGATAAAACACAGTTAGCCTGGTTTGCTGGAGTAAATATACTCCACCATATCTCAGGTTTGAAGCTGCCCAAGGAACCAGACATTGGTTCTAAATCACTGTGTCCCTGCCAGGGCGTGGAGCACCTAGGAGCACAGCTCCGAACTTTGTTTCCTCCAAAACAGACTTAGTTCATGAGCACCAAAACTATGGGAGTCAATCAAATTCACAGTAAATATTAATATTCACATGATACACTCTGTAATCACAGGATGCTATGAGCAAAAACTCTAATGCAGATGCTTCCATATGCGTGAATGCTTCTGCAGAGGTAGGTTACATATAAGTGTTATCACTGCTTAGAAAGGGTATCATACTGCACTTGCTATAAGGGAAAATGGAAAATAAAAGTCTTAATAGAAGGTACTCAAGATACTCTTCAAGGTATAAGGTCAAAAACCCCCTCCTTCCTAACAAATGTTTATTTCTTTTTTTTTTTCTTAAAAAAAATTCAGTTATTTTCATGGAATATTGCTAAAAATAACTGAAGCAATTAATTAAAAAGTAATTATTTTAAGTATTATACAAATATATTTCTACAGCTAGAAAAGATATATTACAAATAATGAACAAAGTATACAGCCTTGGGAACTCAGCTGTCAGAAATTTAGAAGTTAACTCCACCATCTCCGATTTCTCCTCTTCCTCTCAATCAAACAACTTCTACCCTATAAATCTCCCAAAAGAAAGAAACAGACCAAAAAAAGAGATATTTAAAACTCTAGTACTTTCTTAGAAACTTTAACTTTAAACTTCCTTTTCAGTATGAAATACTGGAATGGTAAGGAACAAAATAACTAATTTAGCTAGGAGATTGTATCACTTACCTTGGGGTAACTGCTGATTCTGTGTGTTTCCATGCGATTTAGTACATGTGCTGGAGGTCTCACAGAAGGAGAAAAAAAAAAAAACCAAACAAAAAACCACCACAAAAAACCCAAATACCAAACCAAAAAAACCAAACAGGATGACTGTATGAAATAATTCTAAAAACATCACTTTTTCTGTGATTTCCTCTTAGATTGCTTTCTATTCCTGGTGTACATTATGCTTTCACATCATTTTGGTTGATTTGACCCTTTTTTTACCATACCACATTGTAATAAAAAGAGATGCATTTCTTGGTGAGGAAACAACAAAACTGTGGCAGCTTCATATACCAGTTGTTAAAACATAGTTGATGAAACATTCTGTTTGTTGTTTGGTAGCTTAGCTACTTCATCAAGCATTCTGCTTATTTCCCCTCATTACTGGAATTATGCCTTTCAGCTATGGAGACCAAAAACATTAATACATGATTTAGGCAACAAGAATATTGAAAGTGTGTGTGAATGAAATACTGACTAGGCTAAAAAGAAAATGGGAAATTAGACTTTTGATGCTGAGCATTCTTATTCCCCTGGATCATCATACAGATCTTACACACGTTTTTAAGGGTACATGTTCAAAAGAAACAATTAGGCCCATTCTTCTTTTATATTAATAGAAGCTGTACATAGCTTTTCCATCTAGAAAATAATAAAAAAAGAAATCTGAATTTTTCAGTCTCTTGAATGACACAAAAAATAAAACTTTATTTTAGAACGTCTTGGTCTTCAGTTTGCGTTACACGCTAGTTTAACCATTACGATTTTTTTTGCTGACTCGCTGACTGCAGGCACCCCCAAATCCAAAACAAAACAAAAACCACAACCCACACCCAAAAGCCATGAACACTTACATTTCAAAGCATCTGGGAGTATCATTCCATAACGAACTCAAAGACAACCATATGTCTGAATATACAGGTATGGCACTTGAAAATTATTAATATAGGACTTAAACTGCAAGAATAAGAAAACTTAAGAAATACTTCAAATTACTTAAAATACCCCCTTCATCCCAAGCAATCTAACAAAAAAAGTGGTTGAGTTTCAATTTAAAAAGTCAAAGCATTTATTTAAAACTTTGAGATGGATAGTTTTACCTTTTCTGATTATTTCCTTTTTTTTTTTCTAAAAGTAGTAAATTAAGTGATTTCTGTCCCATTCACATTGGCATTTTATGTTAGCCATCTCTACTCAGGATAATAAACCAGTCTAAAAGTGCCAAGCAATAACTTAAAAGAAATTCCTAAGCATTCAAATTTTCAAAACTTGGATTAGTAAAATGATTCAGAATTGCCATCAGAAAGGTAATGGTAAACAAAACTCCCATGATCCTTAATGAGATAAAAGTAGGTCAATGCTGAGCACTTCTACTCCCATGAAGTGAAAAAGCAAGACACTACCAATATTTTTGTCATAAATCCAAAGTAGATAAAAGGCACCTGCTATATTTTTCCTGGTATGTTCAGGCATAGAAAAGCAAACAAGTTCAGACCAGGGAAAATACCATGTTTTTAACAAGCAGCATGGAGCGATTGTGGAATGACAGTGCTCCAGGGATCTGAAGAAAGTGCAGATCCTTCAATCCTTTCAGACTTTGATGAAACAAAAGTACACAAGTCTGGCAAAGTGACAAAATATATGGGACACATAGATTTTAATGATTTTTTTTCTCCTATTCCTTGTGTGTAGTTATGATTAAAAATACAGATGGAGAACACAGTGTTAAAATGTGATTAATGAAGATGAGCTTTAATTGGGGTTAGAAAATGGAGATTGTCTGGCGAGTATACAATGGAATATTATTACAAGAGCATCAATTTAACAATTTATTAGATTGTTGTTGCACCTGGAAGGCTGTTCTTGCTCTAAACAGCACTCTCCAATATATGTGGGAGTATGTATACATATACATGTGCGTGTATGTGTTAATGCCTTTTATTATTGCCTTTTTCTTCTAAATAATAATAGTATGCTTCCCCATTGTCTCTAGCTTCTCTTAACTCTGAATTTCTTACAGGCCTCATGGTAGAAATTTGCCTGGAAAGCAGACTCAGAAAACAGAAATTTTGAAGTTTAACAACAGTTTTGGAAACAGCATGAAGAAAGCTGTGACAGAGGTAGACAGACAGATAGCAAACGGTGTTTCACTGGCAGAGAGGAAGCTGTGGAGGAGGAAATAGAGAGAGGACAAGCCAGATAGGCAGGGAGTATCATAGCTGTGGAGGACCTTAAAAATAAGGAAAAGCAATCTGAATTTGAATTGGTATGAAATTGGGAGCCAGAGGTTGGATTCAAGGAATGCAAATGGTATTATTGAAGAGGCAGTAAAAGTAAATGAGATTAGTACTGAATCACTGTGGGTGTTAAAGAAAAAAAAAATAAAAGGAATGGATGGAGAGGACCAAGGAAGTTGTGGTACTACGTGATTTTTGACTGACAGGTAAGGATGGTGCTATCCCCATCACTGTGAGAAAAAATATGGGAAGTTGGAAGGGTAAAGGAGAAAATTAAATTCTAGATAGAAAGACAGATTTTAGGAAATGAGATGCTATAAAGGCTACGGGGGAAAAAAAAAAAAAAGACTGAAAGGATGAGGATAAATTGGTTCTGGAAATATAGTTTTCAGATTACTACATAGCTTGCAAATGTATCCAGGAATCAGACTCAGTGTTATGTAGATAGATACATTGCTCAACTAAGGCTTACTGTATTCTCCTACCTTCCTTGATTTGCTGGGGAACAGTAACAAGTCTAAAATTTATCCCAGAATAAATATCCTTCTTTCAAATTGCACCTGGATATCTTAAGAAACAAAGCTCGTTCAGGCATGCTGCCTACATTCCCCCTTAAAAACATTTCAATAAATCATCTAATTCCAACTATGTTTGATGTAAGTCTAGTTGCATCAGAAACATTAAGCCTGAGAAAATCAGCTGCTGAGTAGAAAAAAGAGATCAAATTTGTATCCCCACAGAATGAGCAACAATTTGAGTTCTCATTCATCAGCTGGTTAACCAAACAGCATACATATTCTTTTCAATAAATTAGCTCAGTAGTAGCTTGAAAGCAGTCACAGAGTACACTTTTTTATCCATACAGGAATTTGGAGACCAGAGAAGGTCAAGGTACCGTGGAAAAGCATAGGGAGTAGAGTATGGAACTATAAATAATTGCTACGGGGGGGGGGGGGGGGGGGGGAAGAAAAGGAAAGGGGAAAAAAAAAAGCCTATTGGACATAAACCCTTAGAAACACAGCATCATGAATTCCAGCGCTCACAAAACAACTTCTTCCATTAGAAGATTCTCCCTTTGAGGTATGTATAAAAGAGAAAACAAAGAAAAATACCTGCTACATTCTTTACGAGCTATTTTTCATTTTCCAATGACGACGACTTAGACCAATTACTACTTGAGTTTCCCTTTGCCCTGAATGTTTCATGTATTACAGGAGACAAGATTGCAGTCTAGATATTTCACACAGGTGTAGCATAAAAATTCTGGTCCCCTCTTTCTCGCTCTGAGAACCTGTGAAGAAGGCAGGTCCAGTCTCACTGTCCTCATTCCACCCATACCACCTTGTCGTTCTTTCGTCACCTATTAAAATAACCTATTACCAGTTAGGTATAAATTAAAACAAATCTTAGAAGCTAAGAAAGGTGTTACTCTATATGAGCTGGGGTGGCACTGCCAAAATACCTAGATGTAGCGATCCAGATCTTCTGTAAAAGGCCTCTGTAAATTTCACTAACCTACCTGACTAGTTAAAGCAAATTTTGACAAACATTACTTTAAATTGCACAGAGGTCAAAGCAGCTTCAAGTTTCTGTTCCAGGAAAAGGAACAGCAAAATCCATATAAATCTAACTTTTTTTTTCTTTTTTTTTTTATTATTTATAAAATACAGTCTTTACAAACAACTGAATTTTAGTTTACTTGCGACATTCATTGATGTTACATGGTAACTGTATGAATATGAAATATCTACAGCATCATATGTTTAGAAGCATAATCCTTAACACACATAATTCAGTGACTGGGAGCAAAATCCACTGCAGAGTAACAAATTAGCAATCCAAAGATTAGGAATCAATGCAGTTAAAATGACTGAATATATATTTAATAACATTCTCATGATCCAGATCTGGTATTTGGAGAAACAGAAAAATTCTATAAAGTCTTTGATAAAGTTTAAGATATTTACAGATCAATAAATGATGAGTGCACTTACACTCCAGCTAAGCAGATATATGTTTCTGGTTAGAAGCAAAGATTAGTCTTGTGGAATGAACTTTGTTTCAGTCCAACAGCTGCATATTTACACTAAAACAAGTACTCTGCATCCTTACTGATTTTACTGAGACTTGGCAAAGTAAGCTTTGATTTAGATTTAGATTTTAATGAAGTTAATCAGATATTGTCATGTGCGCATTACTGTGGCAGGAAAGCAAAAAGGCATTCTGTCATGTTCCCCAAATTCCCTCCCACACCGTGCATGGATACAGCACTCAACCCGCTATTTTAGACATCTTCCTTGGTGGTGGGGAAAGTATTTGTAGGTGAAAGAAGGATAAAGAAGATAAGGCTGGAACTCTTAGCTCTCCCGTGTTACACATTTTTGGAGGTGTTATGGAGGGGATAGGATTAACATTCACATCACTGTGGGGTTCAGGAATCAGATAAAAACTTTAAAGATTTTGTGACATCTCTTAGAGCTCCCGGCTGCCATGTGAAATTTCTATGCAGATATGTCCTGCATCAATCTTGAAAATATAAAAAAGCAAATTTACTTCCTACTCCAGGTAAAGCAACTGGATCAACAATTTTTTCATCATCTTCTAGCAATTTGCTTGTTCAATATTTACATTATCCCTGGTTTACTCTGTCAACTGTGCTCTACTGTGCTGTAGAACAAGTCTGTTTCCTCTAAGCAGTCACTTTTCAATAATACTTCACAATTTATAATTTTAGTGTTCATTTCTTAAAATAAATCCCAGTGGCTGAAGCCTGCAGTTTCCATACTAAGCTAACTCAGACTCTGCAGTCATTCTCAAATCCACTTAATTCTGAAATATATTCCCTGTCATAAAGCCACATCTGAGAGAAAATAATCCTGTATAGTCAGATCATGCTATACACAAGGCTGAGGGTTGGGATTTGGGAAAGCTTTTAGTAGCTTCTAAACCACAGAAAACACAAATCAGTTTCCACATATTACATCTCTTTGTGTCTGACTTTTATGAGGTGATAATGTGATGATGCCCAGTGATAAGGTTTCATAGTTTCTGGCTGACACCTAGATTTGCAAGGACATGAGATAAGTAAGATTTAGTTAGTGTCAGATAAAGCTGATAACAGTGAAAATGTACTTGCTAGCACTTCTGGGCAAGATATGGTGCCTTGCCATAAAAACTGGTGCCTTAGTATACATTTAAAATTATTTAGAACTACCACCAAACTAGCACATAGTGCTGTTTTCCCTTCTCTGCCACGCTGTCATCTTCCTCTGTGTGATGCAACAGCCTTGCCTCCTTCCGGTGCCTTCCTGTGCTGACAAGAACACTGAGTAAATGGGGGTAAATATTTTGATGCCCAATACCCAAATTCAGAGGCTCAGGGTCTGGTGCAATCAATTCCTTGCTCTAGGAGAATGGCTCACATCTGTCAGAGCTTCATCTTGGCCAGGGGGTGTGCAGGATGGCAACAGAAGAACTTTTCTTGTTCATAAAAGTTTCACTCTTCTTAAATATTTGTTGTTAAATTGTTGTTAAATATTTCACTATTGTAGCAAAACTGAAATGATGATATGGAAGTTTTAATGGATTCCTCATTTTATTTAAACCTGTGATGCATCACATACAAGTGGCCATTAACTTTCTTACCTGAAATGCAGAATTTCGCCACTAACAAAATCAGTACTTTCTCTATTTTTTTAGAGTGTGTTAAAATAATGTATTCTAGTGTTAAAAACTGAAGGACTCCTTGAGTACTATAACCAGGCTAATATATACAGTGTTATACAAATACTTTAATTTACTGAATTAGTCCCCAGTTAGCCAGCTTTTCGATTTCAAGATTCCACTTATGGTACATAAGGTACTACAGCTTGGACCCTTCTCACATTGTTGGTACTCTGGATTTGTATCCTCCTTCTCATATGCTGCATAAATTTAATGCAAGATTTCTCTGTTATGATCAGTAGTCTAAACACGAGTCTTTTGGGGTAAACAATCTACATTTTTCACTCTGATAAAAGAATTTAACTGCAATGATTCATTGACATTACAGAATGAGGCCAAGAGTAGAATTTGTCCCTTTGTCTAAGAACTTTTAAAAGCTGGAACTATTTGTGATTTTAATCAGAGAGCAAAAGCATTAACCAAGATCTTACACATTTAATTGTTGTAAGGAATTTGGGCTTTGAGTCTAAAGTGTCTGAGACTGTCTGAAACTACAAAAGCTCCACAGAAATTAAACTACAGTGAAAAAACATAGGGAAAAGAGCCTTCTAGTTTTTTGTGGGGTTTTTTTTTTTTTTTTGCCTTCCCCCCAAAAAAGTGTCTACTGATTAAAACAGTTTTCTAAATGTTTAACACCTAATCTTGGCTTGTAAGGGGATAATCAGTAACAGACTCCAAGGGTCAGTTTCCACATTCAGTTATATGAGTTCAACCTAAATTAAGTCGGTGACTGTTCGTAATCCATCTGAACCTAAAAAGAAGTTAGACTTATACAAGGAGTTTAAAGAATGTGTATAATACACAAAGGATGGAAAACAGGATTTAGGAGACAGTAGAAGAATTAATGTATTACAGAAAGAAATAAGTTAAATATACTGATTGCTCATATCCTTCTAATAGGTCTTGACCACGAGATGGATGTAGGCTTGGAAATTTATTTGCTATTTATTTGCTACCCTTCTACATGTACCATTTTGTAGATATATTAAACAAATAATAAAAAAAAATCCCTTCACAAGTAAAATTTAATCTTCCAGTAGAAGAAAAGTTTCACGTATGTATAGTGGTACTCACAAGCACAGAAAAAGAAAACTCAGAGATACATAAGGTTATTTCTTAGAGAAAAACTTACAGAGACAAAGAATTACTGATTAAGTGAGGTTGGATACAGGAAGACAAGCAAATTCCAGTAATCAAACAGTCACTATTTTCTAAACTAAAACAATAATAAACTAAATGGACTTACACATTAAGTGAGTAAAACTCTGTACTGGGAAATACAAATGTGAATGCTGATGTCACGCAACAACGTCCTCCTCTCTCTTTGCACTCTTTTGCAAAACCAGGAAATACTCAGAAACCCCTATCCATTCCTTTTTAAAGAACTGCATTATTATAATAATAACAAAATAAAACCACAGACTTAAATCTGTATGGGAATATAAATAATTAATAGTTTCTACACTGCATGACCAACTGGGCCATTTTGGGCCGGGAAGGGAAGAAAAAGATAAATGGGGGCATTATGGTCTTTGTTTGTCACAAAGTTTCTCATACATTTCTGCCCACTGTATTAATACTGTTCCCAAAAGGCCTCATATTACTTTTAAATTGCAATTACAGACACAGTTATGCTGACACTTTTCACAGCCATTAATTTCAAGGCTTTCAAATTTCCCTTGTCTATAAATTTTCACTTTTTATGAAGACCAGATGACACAGGAACTGGATGTTTGGTCATTCCATAAAGATGAAGGTTTAGACCTCAGATAGAAGCCTTGCTTTAGTCTTAACTGATGAAAATTATATTGCTTCCTGGGGGGGGTTGTAAAGAATTCCTTCCTATCTGTCACATTTAAAAGAGGGCATCAACTCTTGCTCTCAGTAAAATGGCACTGGGTAATTGAAAAGTTCCCATGGAGTATTACCTGCATATTTTTTAACATTGATGTTAAATACATTATAGTGAAAACCATATCCACACCCTAAAGAGCAAATTCAGGGGTACAGAAACACATCATGACACCTATTGACATAGGCATTAACAAACAGTCTGCAGGGACGACTGAAAAGAAAAAGTAATACTAGCAAGGACTAATGTCTACACCAGTCGGTAGAAAAGACATAAAGCGTAAAATTCAGTTTTTTAAGAATCATTGTAAAGGTCCCCTTATTTTTTAGCTAGTGTTCCCAATGACAATTAAGCACCACGCTGACCTGTTCTGGATAAACTCCACCGTGTGAAACTAGGCCCTCACAAGGGACTGATTTGGTTCTGACTGACTAAATGTTTTCATAGAATGGTTTGGGTTGGAAGGGACCTTAAAGGTCATCTAGTTCCAACTCCCCTGCCATGGGCAGGGACACCTTCCACTAGACCAGGTTGCTCAAAGGCCCATCCAACCTGGCCTTGAACACTTCCAGGGATGGAGTATCCACAGCTCCTCCGGGCAACCTGTTCCAGTGCCTCACCACCCTCAGAGTGAAGAACTTCTTCCTCACATCTAATCTAAATCTACCCTCTTTCAGTTTAAAGCCATCACCCCTTGTTCTATCACTACATGCCCTGGTAAAAAGTCCCTCTCTGGCTTTCTTGTAGGCCCACTTTAGGTACTGCAAGGCTGCTATAAGGTGTCCCCAGAGCCTTCTCTTCTCCAGGCTGAATAGCCCAACTCTCTCAGCCTGTCTTTATAGGAGAGGTGCTCCAGCGTTCTGATCATCTTCGTGGCCCTCCTCTGGACTCACTCCAGCAGGTCCATGTCCTTTTTATGTTGGAGGTCCCAGAGTTGAACACAGTACGGCAGGCAGGGTTTCACAAGAGTGGAGTAGAGGGACAGAAGCACCTCCCTTGACCTGCTGGTCACACTTCTTTTGATGCAGCCCAGGATACGGTTGGCTTTCTGGGTTGCAACCGCACATTGCCCGGTCATGTTGAGCTTCTCATCAACCAACACCCTCAAGCCCTTCTCCTCAGGGCTGCTCTCAATCCACTCATTGCCCAGCCTGTATTTGGGCTTGGGATTGCCCCAACCCATGTGCAGGACCTTGCGCTTGGCCTTGTTGAACTTCATGAGGTTTGTGTGGGCCCACCTCTCAAGCCTGTCAAGGTCCCTCTGGATAGCATCCCTTCCCTCCAGCGTGTTGACTGCACCACACAGCTTGGTGTCGTCAGCAAAGGTGCTGAGGGTGCACTCAATCCCACTGTCCATGTCACTGACAAAGATGTTAAACAGCGACTGTCCCAATACCGACCTCTGAGGAACACCACTCGTCACTGCTCTCCACTTGGATGTTGAACCGTTGACTGCAAGTCTTTGAGTGTGACCATCCAGCCAATTCCTTATCCACAGAGTGGTCCACCCATCAAGTCCATGTCTGTCTAATTTAGAGACAAAGATGTAATGCGGGACAGTATCAAATAATTTGCACAAGTCTACGTAGATGATGTCAGTTTCTCTTCCTTTATCCACCAAGGCTGTAACCCTGTCACAGAAGACAACCAAATCTGTCAGGCACAATATGCCCTTAGTGAAGCCATGTTGGCTGTCACCAATCACCTCCTTATTTTCCATGTGCCCTAGCATAGTTTCCAGGAGGATCTGCTCAGTGATCTTGCCGGGCACAGAGGTGTGACTGACTGGCCTGTAGTTCCCTGGGTCTTCCTTTTTTCCCTTTTAAAAATGGAGGTTATGTTTCCCCTTTTCCGGTCAGTGAGAACTTCCCCAGACTGCCATGACTTCTCAAATATGATGAATAGCGGCTTAGCCACTTCATCTGCCAGTTCCCTCAGCACCTGCAGATGCATCTCATCAGGTCCCATGCACTTGTGTACCTTCAGGTTCCTTAGATGGTCTCAAACATGATCTTCTCCTGCAGTGGGCGTTTATTCATTCTCCCAATCCCTTGCCTTTGCCTTCTGTGACTTGGGCAGTGTGGCTGGAGCACTTACCAGCAAAGACTGAGGCAAAAAAGTCATTGAGTACCTCAGTCTTCTCCATATCCCAGGTAACCAGGTCTCCCATTTCCTTCCAGAGAGGGCCCACATTATCCCTACTTTTCTTTTAATCACCGATGTACCTGTAGAAGTTTTTCTTGTTGCCCTTGACATCCATGGCCAGATTTAATTCTATCAGGGCTTTAGCTTTCCTAACCTGATCCCTGGCTGCTCAGACAATTTTTCTGTATTCCTCCCAGGCTACCTATTGTTGCTTCCACCCTCTGTAGGCTTCCTTCTTGTGTTAAGAGTTTGTCCAGGAGCTCCTTGTTCATCCATGCAGACCTCCTGGCGTCTTTGCCCGACTTCCTTTTTGTTGGGATGCATCGTTCCTGAGCTTGGAGGAGGTGATCCTTTATTATTAACCAGCTTTCTTAGGCTCCTCTTCCCTCCAGGGCTTTACCTCATGGCACTCTACCAAGCAGATCCCTGAAGAGGCCAAAGTCTGTTCTCCTGAAGTCCAGGGTAGCGAGCTTGCTGTGCACCCTCCTCACTGCCCTAAGGATCTTGAACTCCACCATTTCATGGTCACTGCAGCCAAGGCTGCCCTTGAGCTTCACTTTCCCCACCAGTCCCTCCTTGTTGGTGAGAACAAGGTCCAGCACAGCACCTCTCCTTGTTGGCTCCTCTGTCACTTGGAGAAGGAAGTTATCAATACATTCCAGGAACCTCCAGGACTGCTTATGCCCTGCTGTGTGGTCCCTCCAACAGATATCGGGGTGGTTGAAGTTCCCCGTGAGGATCAGGGCTTGTGAATGTGAGGCTGCTCCTATCTGTCTGTAGAGGGCTTCATGCACTCGGTATTCCTGGTCAAATGGACTGTAACAGACCCCCACTATAATGTCACCTGTCCCTGCCCTCCCTTTAATCCTGACCCACAAACTCTTGGCCGGCTCCTCATCCATCCCCAGGTGGAGCTCCCTGCACTCCAGCTGGTCAGTGACATAAAGGGTGATACCCCCTCCTTGTCTGCCCTGCCTCTCCTTCCTAAAGAACCTGTATCCTTCCATTCCAACACTCCAGTCATAGGAGCCATCCCACCATGTCTCTGCAATGCCAATAAAATCATAGCCCTGCAGGCATGCGCACATCTCTAACTCTTCTTGTTTATTCCCTGCTAGGTGCATTTGCATAGAGGCATTTAAGTTGGGCCCCCAGGGAAGCTGACTTACTGGCCAGAGTGGCTGGAATTCCTTTGTGCTGCTCTTCAGGTGCACTTCTGCTGACCTGTGATCCCTCTCCAGGCTCTGGGCATCTATTGCTGGCACTGTCATCAAACTGGTAGGAGTGGGATGGATTGAGGTTCCACTCCCCTGGCAACTTTCGTTTTTCATGTAAAACAGAAGTGTTTTGACATTAGTAGCCAAACATGCTTGTAAATAGTTTTAGTAGTTAATTCATTTTAAAAATACCAGTGATAAGTCACCTATCTTATGCCCCTTGTTTCAAAAGTAACCAGAATCACAGAAGCAAATGCTTCTTTTTTTCTCTCATCCTTTCCTTTTTGTGTTCACCAAGGTAATGACAGATACACATAGGGATGATTTGTAATTAAATTTAATTCAGCAACAAAAGGTGTGTAAAATGCCTTTACTCCAAAACAATAAACAAGTACATGATTAATTGCTTGCAATATGCCTACATCTGATGTGTGAAAATAAAGATGAGGCAGCAGCTGAGTACCTTTGAATCAATTCAGCATCCACCTGGTAGAAAAGCGCATCATTTACTGCAGACTTAGACAGGTTCCATG
The DNA here is from genome assembly GCF_026419915.1 of Harpia harpyja. Classification (NCBI taxonomy): domain Eukaryota; kingdom Metazoa; phylum Chordata; class Aves; order Accipitriformes; family Accipitridae; genus Harpia; species Harpia harpyja. The sequence goes on from NC_068947.1 coordinate 34,166,709, forward strand.
AAAGAATTTCCAAGATGTCTGGTGGAAATTCACCAGGACAGAAAAAAATTATTTCCATTTAATTTTTCCTCCTCTACCACCATGACTTAGACCAATTCCCTGTGCAACCCCATCTCCCAAATGTCTATAAATCAAACTATGTGGTAGGGGAAAAACCAGAACATGTAACTAAATATTTTTTAGACACCTTGATAACAGCAAAATATAATCAGCATTTGCACATTGTTTATCTTTTGTCATAACTTGTCATAATTTCCTATGTATCCAGAGATTATACTCATACAAACTGCAAAGAAATAAAATAGAGTCCTTTAATAGTGGCATCTAATTTCATTCATAGTCATTGTGTTTTGAATCCCTGAGCACTATGCTGTACTACACTGTAGTACAGTAACACTTACTAAATACACCAATACAGTGAATATACAACTATATACACAATTAAAATAAAGAGGAAGAGATGTGGTAATAACAAAGACCATTCCTTCTGTGTGCAGAATTTTATTACTCTGCCTGTAATTTCGAGCATGTAAGATAGTTCACCCTACTTACTGGTTTTTTTGGTATCTATAATCTTTCTGGAGGAATCTTGGATTACTGCTGGTTTCCTCTGTTTTACTGGAGAAGCAGTTTCATTTCAGTGGTGAGTAATGATGATATAGACTATCTGAAGGCTTGTTTAGGGTTAATTCTTTATGGTACTCATCTAAACCGTTGCTGTCAAAGCAATAGTTTATGCTGGATTTCAGCAGGGATGCAAGTCAAAAATCTATACTGGATGGGTTTGAGAAAATACTTTTTTCCCCAAAAAATCTTATAGATATATCTAGAATGCCAGAAAGTTGAGATTTTGAGATGTGAGCAACTGAGTGTGAAGAAATGTAACAGCTCAGTTCACTGTAAATTGAAGAAACAAAGTTTTGTAACAGTGCTAAAATATTTACACCCACATCCCCACACCCATCTGCCCTTTCTTGCTACCTCTCACACTCAGTGACATTACACCCTTTTTTAAGTGGATGTAGAGAACAAAGAAGAAAGGGGAAGTCAAGTCACTAACTTATAATTTTGTTTTTCTTCTAGTAGCTGTAGACTATTAAGAGTTTACTAGCAAAAAGATAAATCTATGAATGTTCATATAACAGGATGGCACCCTCAATCCTGCCTAATGTCACATGATTCAGGAACTACCTGTATTTGTAGTTTCTTATTATGATTTCACAAATTCAGGAAAAAGCACATTTATATAAATAGACCTAATATTTAAAACAAAACAAAACAAAACAAACAAACCACAACACCATTTTACTAGATAAGGAAATACTTAAGAGATAAAGACTAACAAAAGTAGCAATCCTTTTATTCCTAAACAGAACATGAGAAGCTCAGTCAAATGCAGGGAGATAAGTAACACTATGACTACAAGCAACTGGTGTTTCTAGTATCTGCTTAGCTCCTTGGAGATTGGTTGCATTCATTTCCTATCAGATGACCACTCGAGTTTCACAGCCTGCTTTACAGCTCTTTTTACAATAGCGAGCGTTCTGCCCAAGCCCTGGCAAGTTGTCATTGATTGTTTCAAATGTTCTGTATTCAGCTATTCACAGAATGATTCACTTGCTTTTCAAACTGTAAGCTGGCCTGGTGTGTCAAATAGGCTTCTGAAGATAAAGGCATTTGTAAATGTAAAGGCATCTGTAAATGGGAAAGGTGCTTAACTGTGTATGCAGCCTTTACAAAGCACAGGCAGCAAGCATGAGACTGTTCCTAGTGAGAAAGAAAATAATTCAGCATCATTTTTCCTCTTTCTGAATTCAGATTTCAAAATAAAGATTTAGTAGACTCACACATAATGAAGTTAGGAATTTTAACAATACATCAGCTCTGGCCTACCACTAGTTCTCTATTTTCTGCACCACAGAAATATTAGCACTGTGTCTCCCAAGGAGCTATGATCCCTTTACAGTGTGCAAAGTATATAAATACAGGGGCTGGGAGGCCTCAGTGGGCAAACCTACTGGCATCAACACAATAAACACTCTGGCATATATTTACAGGCACAAAACCCTGACATGCATTTACATACATTTACTCAGGAAAAAGAAAAAAAAAGAAAAAAAAAAAGAACCAAAGGTCTGAGTGGAGGAAAAAGGCAGTAAGACCCTAACATTCCAATACTTAATTACTCTCTAAACCTTCCGTCAAACCATGATTCTCTTATCTTACCAGTTCTTCCCCATATTTCCGGATCTCCTTCCCACAACTCTATCCCTTTTAGAAATGGAGAAAGAGAATGGAAGATTTTCAACTATTTTGGGGCTTGGAGATTTAGGGTTGAGATCAGCAACTAAAGATTTTCATCTTTTCCCAATCCTGATGAGCAGAATATATCAGCAACAGCCTGGCTGTAGATGAACTCTGCTTTACACAAGCAGAAACAACATGGCCTGGCTACTTGTTGTTTGCTTGGTTTGGATTTTCTGGGCAGCATGGGGTGGGGATTGTAGGGTTGCAATGAATAGGGTAAGAGGTAAGAAAGAACCAGCTATTTCATGTATTGAGGGAGCAAACTGTCTGCCCTAATGTAGGCCAGCTCATGTGGTTCACCCTGCTTGTGAGGGTGGGAAGATAATAGAAAACCAGACAATCAAACAAGACGAGGCCAACCAGGAAGGTCTGAATTTTGTACTTAGCTGAGAAACGGGCTTAGATAAGTCACTTCAACTCTGTGTGCCTTGGATTTCCTGACTGTAAAATGAGCATCATTAGGTTACTGAGCTCTTCAGTTAAAACAAATGCTGTCTGTAAGAACTGCTGTAATAATCTCCCCGAATAAACACTCACATAGCAGACTCTCAAAAGGACTTGGACCATGCTGGTTCCTAAAGATCCACAGAAGGTTTGTCTCACCAATACTGAGGCTCAGCTGTTGGTATCAGAGGGTGGCCTGACCTATTCCCAGCCCTCAGCTCCATTAGAACTTCATTCATGGGACAGTGTACTGCACATAGCTTGCTTGAATGGGACTCTTACCTTTGGAGCTTGATTCTGTAGAAAACCTAATAAATTCTGCACCTTCATCTTTTCTAAGCCATATCTAGAGGACTAGAGAAAGGTCACATTTCATCTGTTATTCTCTAATCAACTTCTGAACAGAGTCTGCGCTCAGACTTGCCAACCCTACTGATATGGGCACAAGATTATTCCTTCTCTTGGTAATTTGCCACCCTGCCACTCTGAGCAAACGCTGTACCAGATATCCAGATTCCCAGGCTGCTGGGAATCAAGACATCTACCTCTGTCTTGAAATGCATGCCCTGGACTTGTTCACATTCATACCCAGGAAGTTCAGGACATGACTGACTGGACAAAGCACTTTTAGATCTGCATGTGCCACGCAGAAAAACTTCTGTATGACTGAAAGAAGAAAGGAAACTAAGGATATGGAGAAATGAGGATGTATGTATTCCTGTATGGATTTGAAAAATGGAAGGAATCTACTTTTTAACAATTTTCTCTTTAAACTTGTTTCTCTAAAAAGAATTAAAACCTTTCCTTCTTTAATTTGTCTAAAGCATATTAATCTCTCTTTTCATTGATCATGAAACAATATGGACCCAAAGTTTTAATGAAAATTAAATAAAAACCTTTTTATTATATTTGTCAATTTTATTTTTAAGGTGTTGTATATAAGGGATGATGACCTTATTATGTGAGAAGCTGAAACAGGTTAGTTTGATTGTGATATTCTGCCCACCAGGATGCCTTCCAAGTATCTGCAATGTAAAATTGAGTATGTATGCTTCTGCAAAAGAGATGGGAGAGATGGCAGCCATACTGACTTTGGTAGTATCTCTCTTACATATATTCCTTTCCCTTCTCTTCCCCTACTAGATTTAGCACTGCTGTAGGGATCTGCATCAACTCTCTTTCAAAAAATCTCCCTAAACTTATTAAAGTCTGTGCTTCTGACAACATCTACTCAGTCTGAACAGGTCTGAACACATGGAAAAGCAAAACGTATGTAAATATCAAGCAACCAAGTTGGGGAAGAATTCCTTTCCTATACTGCTAAATACATGCAACAACCACCCTCCCACCATTTTTTTTTCGCTGTTGTTCCTGAAAAGCTCAGTCTCAGGCCAGTTGGCTGCAAGTACAAAACCAAAAATAGCTGAAGGACATTTTGTCAATTAGGGAAAAAAAACCAACAAACCCCACAAAAAAAATCAAGCTGGGCAGCTATCTGACTCAAAATTTCAATCACCCCAAGACCCATTTCAGAAATACCTACAAAATAACCAGTCTTGGAAGGCCAATACCTTTTCACTTATGGGGAGCCGGAGAGGTCTCTGCACAGAAATGATTGCAGACCTGGGGTCCAGCCTTACCAGCTAGATGGACAGCTACATTTCTGGCACTCTGCCTTCCTCGTGGTGGCTGGATTCTCCTGCCACCTACAGCAACGCAAATCAGAACAGCAGGTGCTGCTTCCTCCCCACTATCTGAAGGAGGTTACAGATTGCCCTAAACCAAGAGCTGGCAACCAATCAAAGGTAGTGTGCCAGACTGTGTGTTTCATTCCCAAATCAGAGTTTCAGCATACTGGCAGAGATATAAAACATTCTGCCTCTCAAAGAGGCAAGTTGTTACCTGTTAGTTGCTTTTGAACCCAATGTGAGCTCAGAGACATTCATTTCCCAAAGGGGCATGATTAAACCATATTAATGACTATATCTGGCTCTTGTGTCAAGCAACAGCTTCTGATTCCCAAAGTCTTGGGAGAAAATGCCTACTTTTAAAGTGATCTAGCAACACATTTGCACTCCCTGTGCCATATTCCAATTCAATTATTGACGTAGGACCTGTGACACCAGTTTCCCACTCCTCTCCATCCTTTGATTCAGAGCAGCCTACATGGAAGAAAAACACTTCCGGTAGCCTCCTTGGAGACATAACAGTCCAAGAAGTCCCCAGTCCAGACAAATGTGGAACTTTCATATATCTGGAGGTCAATTTGCATGTATCCAGGATCAGTCCCTAGGCAGGAGGCACTGCTTGGGCAAACCTTGCCATATATCTTTCAAAATCTGTTCACACCTTCAGCACCCTTGGTCTCAGCTCTTTGTCCCCTTTCTATCTAACTTCAGCAGTCTAAAAGTCTGGCATTTAATGTAGGTAGTCATTTACACTCCTACAGTGGGGACAGTCAGGCAGCTACAGAAGGAAACTTTTTCCACTTTTTTTAGTCACCTACCACAGGACAGAATGGCAAACACATTTCATTATAAAGGGAGCCTAGAATAAATGCCTAAAATAGAAAAGCTAAATTTAAGTTACCATATTTAGCAAAAAAGTTGACTTCCCCCCCCCAAGTAGTTTAACTTAAAACATTAGTTCATCTTCCTTTAGGATTAATGAAGGTAAAGTGAGTGTGCATTGTGGGAGGCCTCCTAGTGAAGAAGGAGCAAAAATATGCCCAAAGCAGCTCTAAGTTTAAATAAAACATGATGTTAGCATGTTAGCTGTTTTTCTCAGTTATTTGTGAATTCCTGTGGTGTACTGTAATTCAGAAAACTCCACAGTGATCCTTCACAGTTTTATGAGTCTCCCTGAATCTTTTAAGTGATGTGTGAAATAGCAGATCATCTGGAGATGAGAAAAATCAGTGCAACAGGGAAGTTACCAAAAGGTATACAATGCATATTTAAAACTTGGTGGTACCTCTTGTGGAAAAAACAAGATCTGTGGTGCTGGGAGGACATATAAAATGTATATAAGTATATACACTCATAACATGTGTAAGTGCACCCAAAATAGAATTCTCACAAAGTAGAAGAACAAGTTTCTGCATACTCCAAGAAAAGACAGAAACCCCATTATATAGGAAATCATTAAACTGAAAGATCAAGAAAGAGCACAAGCACAAAACACTACGTAGAGCGAATTCGAGGCAAGTAATAGTCGATGTGTACAAATGATGTGGCACAATGGATTTTGCCTACAGTGAGGAACTTTGTTATACCCACACCTACTTTCTAACTTCACTAGAATAATCACTGCGTTCCAGCAGTATGTGACTGGATTATGTAGAGATTGCAATTACTTGCCGAGCCAAATGGGTAATGCCAATGAGACTCCAGTTTATTTTGACACACCACCCAATTATACCATTGAAGAAATAGGCACAAAATTTGTCATCATAAAAAACTTTGGGGAATGAAAAAATGCACATTACAGTCATGTTGGCAGTGTTAGCAGATGGTATGAAATTGCCACCATATGTGATTCTGAAGCGTAAAACAATGCCGAAGGAACAGCTGCTTACTGGAATAATTGTTAGGTGTCAAAACCAGGATGGATGTCTAAAGACTTAATGAAGGATTGGCTGAACGTTGTTCGGAATAGGCAACCAGGTGTGCTATTAACAAAAAGGAAGAATGCTTGTCCTAGATGCGTTCAAATGGCACCTACCACTAGCAAAAAATAGTATCAGAGAAGTTAATACTGTTCTCTGGTCATAATGGAAGGAGGGCATTCACACCTGCAGGTGGCTCGATGTATTAGCGAACAAGCCTTTTGAAGACCATTTGAAGTCTGTATATTCAAAATGGCTTTAGAGAGGTGATCATGCTATAATTCCTACAGAAAAATAATGGAGCCAGGCACAACAATGGATTTAGACAGAATGGTACCAGATAACTCCAGGAGTTGCAGTTCAAAGTTTTCGGAAACTCCGTATTTCATATTCCATGGGTGGAACCAAAGACGATTCAATTGAATTCAAAGTTGCGAGCAGGGAAGACGCTGAAAATGGCCAAGAAAGTGTATATAAGCAGGAGAGAGACAGCGATGGAAATGAAGAGGGATGAGATATGTAATAAAATTTTTGTTTATAACTTTCTATTTTGGGTGGGAAGGAGAGGTTGTCTCGTATTTGTTGTCATCTTTCCTGATTAATACAGTAGATGACTCCGATGCTCAGTCTCCACATCACAACTGCAACTGCACCAAGAAGGAGGTCAGACCTGCCTTGCAGAACCAATGTGTATCATGAACTAGGACCAGTAATGTGTCTGGGGAATATAATTGAATCGACAACAGTGTATCTTCTCTACTCGTTCAAATTTTCTGTGAACTGGTGAAATTCAGTTCAAAAAAACTGCATTACCAGAGCACCTCTGTCTTACAGATTGAAGACAGTAGCACAGGTCACTCAGGAGGCAACTAACCTACAGCTCATACAACATCTCACATTTTCCCAACATGGCCTCACCTTAGGATTGCAGTAGTGACTAGATGACTTTGAAATGTCTTGGGTTTTAAATTAATAACTGGATGCAGCATAAGAATATAATTTAGTGCTACTTCTGTATAAATATATCTAGATAGGTGGTTATAAACACACAAGAGCCTTTACAAAACTTCAAAGCCTACTTACCCTACTGAGTTGCTTTTTCCTGTTGCAAGATTCAGAGGTGTATCAGTTTAAACATTCTGTTATGATAGCAGGCATTTCTGCATTAAAAAGCTTCAGCATGAAGAAGAACTGCCTAACAAGAATATAATCAAGTCTGTATAAAGAGATCAACTGCTCCCTGCCATGCTTAATGTAGTCTACATTTTGTTAATGACAGTTTCTCCCAGAAGCATCCAAAATTTCTGAATTTAAACACAATTGCATTGGAAATTCTAAGGCCTGAGGAGATTGACACAGTTTTTGCCCGTTTCTATTGAAGTAGCACTGGGAGCTGGTTCCTCATTGCTGTTTATAGAGCACATTCTTAAGAGTGTGGTTTAAAAGACTCTGGAGCTGGAAGAGTTTTAAACAGATTAACTGAATATTTGTGCCTTTCCTACTTCCTAGTAGCTATACTAAATTTAGGACTAAATCTTTCTTGAACCCTTGTACTTCATCCTCAGCTGCATCCTCCATCCTCCTTCATCGGCACTGAGACTTCTCTTAGTCAGGAGCAGAGTCAGTGCCCAGACAGCCATCCAAGGAATACAAAGGTATCTTAAAGTCACCTTTATTCACACACGCTTTTGGTGTAGTTCTTGTTCCTTGACATCACATTCCAAACTCGGTCTGCATTATTTTAAAGTAGTTTTTATATCTAGAATTTAAAATGAAATTAAGTGAAACAATCTTTTAGTCTGTGCTGAGTATCTTCAGCTTTTGCATAATCTTGAAAAATATAAAATTGCTATATTGAAATTAATTTAAATATATCCTCAATATGGCTGTTATTTATCACTTTTTATGACATATCTCTGTGAAGGAATGGTACCTTGGCTTCTTAAATATTACAAACTTAAGATGTTTAAATTTACAGTTCCCACAGAAGCTTTCATTCTATTCCCCTATATGTATACTTTTTAACAAGACCTTTCACTACATGATCACATGCAGTACTTATGGGGAAAACAGACTGCTAGCTACTGTACATTGTTAGATTTATTGGGAGTGGGCTGGGAATAAGTGTGGCTTAGAAAGTGGTATGTACCAGTTTTTTAAACAGGTAAAGAAACATGTGTTTCTTGATTCCTGAGAAATGATGTCCCATATAGGATCAATTTTCTATTAAAGTAAACAATTCTACTGAAATCAAACTTTAGGCAAGGTAAACAGGTTCTTGGCTTTCCTTCTATATATGTGGAATCTATGAAGGATGTAAAATTACCTCTTCAAAACAAGAGGTGCTTCAGGACACTAGCAAGATAAAAAGCAGCGTTGCCCTGCATCTGAAGGCTGCTTCCACATACACTATTAGCCCTAGCCCTAACTCTGTAGCTTTCTTGGCCAAAAACAGTTGAATATTCTGTTCATTATAAAAAGTGATTAATTTATCTCTGACAGAATTGATAGGAAAAATGCCTAATAGAAAGCTTCCTTGAGAGCAATGTGAAATCACCATGAGAGAGAGAGTCATGCATGTGTCTGACAAAAGAATGGAAGTAGCAACTACTGATAGAGGGATATAAAAAGTATTTCTAATTTATTTCTTCATGCTTTTATGTGCAGCTACTGTTCTGGGGCCAAAGTTTCATTTTTCTTGTATTAAAGTACTCCTAAGTGAGAAAAACATCCACCCCTCCAAATATGTATTCACCATTAGACCTCTACCTCCCTTATAGCAGTTTATGTAAAATGAAATGTGGGTCTCAGATTGGTTTCCAGTCTACGTAAAATCCATTACAACTGACCCCCACTGTCCCAGTTAAATAGCCAAGAAGTGAATTAGCATAGAGACAAAGGATGGAGCTTAGTATTAAGTTAATAACAGGTTTCTTGCACAATAAATAAGTATATGGTAGATCAGAAAAACAGAGCCTTCAGCGCTGTATCACAGTAAACCCATGCAACTTAAGGAGATTCCTAACAGACTTAGCAATGAATGAAGACTTAGCCTCAAAGAAAATAAAATAGTCAAGATCTCAGTGTTCTTTCAGAAAGAAATCATTAATGCCAATTAAAAACATGAATCAGAAGATGCATGTCTTTGTTTCAAAACTAAACATCAAAATATTTCATTTGAGAATGATGAAACAAAATGCTCCACTTCCTAGGGACAAAAATAAATCACTTTTTTCAGCTTGAACTATTGAACAGATTCAGGACAAATGATTTTCCTTAACCTTTCTTTAGCAATTATTTATACCCCAATCCTGCTTAATTTTAACCATAAGCATTACAGACACTGCTAGTCACTCCAGCTGGGTTGGTGAGGAGTATCAAAAAGAGGACCTGTAGCTACAGGAGTTTGTTCAGACACAGTTTATTCCAAACCACAAGCCAGCCACAAAGCCAGGCTAAAACTGTCTGGATGGAGGCTCCCATTCTGCCACTACGGGAGCCTAGACCTGCAGGATTCACAATTTCCCCCATAACCCAGCTGGTCCTGAACATGCCAGTCCAGTCCCTGAGCTCCTGCTCTGGTGCAGGAAGAATCCCCATGTGTCATGAAATAGAAAGTGTGGCCACGTGGAGGTGAAGCCTGTGTTGGAAGGCAGAGTGTTGCAGTCCAGATTTCCAGAAGTAGGTATGTGTGGAAGGAAAGCAGTGAAAAGAAATGCTTTATGATCCCAACTTGTGGGTGTGCAGTAGAAGAGAGGAAAAGCTAAAAGGTAAGTCACAGAAGAGTGTATTTGCAGAGATACTGTAGCAACATTGGGAAGGTAGCAGATCCCAGCCAAGGTAAGTGGCTGTAGCCTGCGGGGATGAGGTATACAGCAGTCCTAGCTTCCAGGAACAAGGGATTGTGCTTGGGAAGGGAGAGGAAGGGATTGGAGCGTACCACCTCCTCTGTGTGACAGGCCTGGCGCAGACCTGGAAGCTGCTAACAACAGCAGCAGCCATGCCAACTAAGTTTGGAAAGCCTTGTTGAAACAGGACAGTAGATTGATTTTTATGCAGGGCTCTAAGCTCTAGAAGTCAATTCTGTATTTGCTGCAACAGAGCTTGGACTTTGTGACCTTGAGATCAAGCTGTAAGGCTCCCAGAAATATCAGAAGTAGAGAAATATATTACTCCTCAGTATTGCAGATGTTGTTTCTCTGTCAATTGTCACTGAGCTATTGCCTCAGAAAAGAACACTGAAGTGTCAGCACTGTCTGCAAGCCTCAGTGAAAACATCAGTCATTCTAATTAAAGAGCATCCAGAAATTGTTTTCCCTTATATACTGTTCATCATCAAAGAATACATTGGGAAAAGACCATAGTCTATTGTTGGGATGATGCTGTTAAAAACCTGAAACCTAGCAGATATTGACATCTTATGCTTTTGGCAGAAGTTATTGTTCCAAATTAATCCAAATATTACATATTTACCCATACAGCTAAAGAAAAACAAGAATCTCAGGACAGTACCAACAAGACAACATGGAAGTAAGATCCCAGTTAAAGGGAAGCTACTCTTAAAGAGAAGATCCGGCTGAGAATTTCTCTCAGAGGACATATTGCCAGGACATCCATGGTAGAAAGAGCCAGTACATGGGATACATCTAAATACTTACCACTCTATGCCTTGCTCTCCATCCCCAGATTTTTAATACCCGGTGACAGTGGCACTTGCCTTTTGTCTCTTCCTCACTTACACTACTGGAACAAATGCATGCTTAGTCTTTCCCACCAACTGCTGTGCATGTGTTATCTAACAAAGGCGTGGTGAATACCTGGGGATGACAGCATTGAAACTACATTTATAAGAAAAAGAAGATCTCCAACTCCAGCAGCAAGTTGATATAATAATAACAGTGACCTTAAACAGCTAATGGTCCAAGCTAAAGGAGCAGGATTTTGGGGAAAGCACGCATATAATATTATCCCATTTGACTAAAATCTGCTAGTGTCAAAATAAAAGGCAATGCTGTTGCTGTTATAGCAAATATAAATCCAACTCAGCAAGCTAAATGGCTCTCAAACCCCCAAATCAGTGGAACATATGAATGGGATAATTACATGCTGTTAGCTTTTCTTGATCCACTTGTTTGAAGGATGATTTCTCTAAAATGCTTGCACCAGCCATCTACCTTCCCTTCTTTCTCTGCATTTTTTCCCAGACTACGTAAATTATATGATGTAGAACACACACACACACCAAAAAAAAAACAAAAAGAGAGAGAAGGTGAAGGGCCTTGTTCTCCAGAAGTACGCAAGCAAATTACCAGTGAAAGATTCAAGATTGGCAGCGTAAGTCATTGTTTACATCCATCCATAAATCATTGCACATGTTTGTTGCTTTATTCAGGTGAAGAGGGAAGATGATGAAGAGAAACAGGTAAAAAGACAAAGTAATATTTTAAGTTTTCCTAACTCCTTAGTTTACATTTCAGCCTTAGTTAGCAGTAGTACTTCTGGACCATAAAATCAAATAGTTCAGATATTGACTTCAAACAATTTTGCCTGCTTACCCAGGATTTCAAAGAATAATATATAGGTACCTCTATATGTCAATTTTCATAGCTAATAATTTTTTATATTCATTCTGTTTAAAAATTCAGGCTCAGGAATTAATTACAGCCCTCTATTAAGAGAACAAAACAGCAATGTCTGTAATACCTAATGATGCCCAACAGTTTCCTCATTATCCTTTGTTCTTAAGTCATACAGAATCTTGGGCTAAATTCTCCTAGTAGGACTCCACCAAAATTTTTCTGGTTATATTTGCTTTTCCTTTAGTTTGCTAGAAATTTTCAGATAGGCAAGGGTATTCATGCTACCTTTTAAGCTAAAAACAGAGAGCAAAAGATAACTTCTTCAGTGTCTGTTCTTTGAATTACTTGAATCTCCACAGGCTTTTGCTCCTCAAACCTTGATTTTATACATGAAAAGCCTCCCTTAGGCTTCTCTTTACCATTTAAGTAATCTGAAGTGTTACCCTTCAGAGAAGAGAAATGAAACAGGACTACTTTTGCAACTTACCACCACCACTACTCACTAAAGAGGGGGACTGACTTTGAATGTCATCAGCAGTCTTTATAGGATGGCCATGCTTTCTAATTGCATTCCCTGCTTCTACTAATATTGGAGTTAATCCTACTGGATCATACTGTGTTATTTCCATTGATTACAATGGACTTGGGATCCAGCTGACTAAGAAAAAGAAATAATAGGCTTAGGCCAGCATGCTGAATTAGTATGTTTTACAATATTCTATGAAGAAAAAAAAAATCCCTAAAGAAAGCATCATCACTTTTGCAACCTCACAGAATAAGGAAGCAGAGGAACCAAAGAAAGAGACTGAAAGCAAGAACAAGAGGGAAACAGTAACAGTGTGAGAGAGAAGATAAACAAGGGAACAGAAGAATTTAAACTCTATGGTGTTTGAAAGGGACACAACAGGAAGGTGAATTTGTCTAATTACCTTTTCGAACAATTGCCAGCTGACACTTTTGGTGGGGAAGGGGGGGCATTTCTTATTAAACAATGACAAAAGATATAATGCAAAAGTAAACTATAATTACACCACTTCCTGAACTTATATAGTCAGTGAAGATTATGTCGACAAAGAACTAAATACTTAAAAACCACCTAAATTTTCTTAACATATACCTATGTATACGTATTGGCAAGGGTTAGACCAAGTTTAACCCAAGTAAATTGTGTCCATGAAAGAAATTGGGTTTTGGAATACTAAACTGCTTCAGCAAGAGCAATATTTAGAAAACATTAATGTTATCAAGAGATGCAAAATGAAGATTAAAATTAATCTGACCTTCCAACTTGAGAAAATACAGTATTTTGGAGCTGTATTTCAAACTTTGCACTTTTATGAGAATCCTAGAACCCATACAGCAGTGAGCCACGTATTCTTCTCCTGTACTTAATATACATCAGAAATACTACACTAAGGTTAAGAAATGGTAACAAGTATTAGGCAAGATTACCCTGTACAAACAAAACAGTGGATACAACTGTTCTATCTCAAAATGCCTCTGGAACTCAGAACAGTCACAGTTTTCTCTTTCTATAAATCCAATGGAGCTGGGTCTGCTCCTATCTTACTGATAATAGTCAAATGGGGATTTTGCCATAAGATGAGGAAGGGCAAAGGATACTAATAAAAAAATGTATACTACTACTAAAATACTCTACCTCTGCTGAGAATATTATGGCATTTATAACGAGGTACAAGAAGTCATGGGATCTCCCATTAATGAGATAAGTTGGCCCCGGACTGGATCCACTTGGGAATTTCCAGTGCTTGGCAAGAGAGCTGGAAGAAAACGCATTTTCCATTGCAGTGCAAGTGGGTCACCTGCCTTGTGACCCTGATCACCGCATTGCTGATTTGTATGCCTAATGGCCATCTCTCTCCAACATCAGGTCTGAAAGAATATTGCAAGCTTCCAATTAATTAGATAGAGCATAAAGGCCGGGTTCACTTGTTGCAGAAGCAGCTCCTTTTGAAGGTTATCACCTTGATTTCTAAGTCTTTGACCTATGACCAGTATTTGCCTTTACTGCTCAAAAGGATGCTTATATTATGCACTCACAAGAGAATTCCTCTAAAGCATGGCTACCCAGCCTACATGCCATACAGGAGTACAGAGTCCAGAAACAATCTTGTGGTATCCAAACTTGACAGCTATCTGCTGAATATTACGTCAGATCTGTCTACCCAAACTATTATCAGGTCACAGGTAGGTATATTTTTAATGTTTCTTCCTTGTCATGTAAAGTTATCTTTTTGGTGATGTAAGGAGACTCTGACATTCTTTTTTCAAAATTAATTTCATATAACACAACACTATGAGGTAGCCTATTCACAGATATAAACTGGTCTGCCTATATATATACACTACATAGACAAACATTCTGAATTCAGTGTATAGATTAATCTGGCTGTTCTAGGCCAAGAGACAGGTGGGATTTCAAACACTCTACCTATTTGGCTTGGGGAAGAGTGGCTGGAAAGCTGCCCAGCAAAGAAAGACCTGGGGGTGCTGGTTGACAGCCGGCTGAATATGAGCCAGCAGTGTGCCCAGGTGGCCAAGGTGGCCAATAGCATCCTGGCCTGTATCAGAAACAGTGTGGCCAGCAGGAGCAGGGAGGTGGTTGTTCCCCTGTACTCGGCACTGGTGAGGCCGCACCTCGAGTACTGTGTTCAGTTTTGGGCCCCTCACTACAGGAAAGACATTGAGGTGCTGGAGCGTGTCCAGAGGAGAGCAACCAAGTTGGTGAGGGGCCTTGAGCACAAGTCTTATGAGGAGCGGCTGAGGGATCTGGGGTTGTTCAATCTAGAAAAGAGGAGGCTGAGGGGAGACCTTATCGCTCTCTACAACTACCTGAAAGGTGGTTGTAGTGAGGTGGGTGTTGGTCTCTTCTGTCAGGTGGCTGGAGATAGGATGAGAGGAAATGGCCTCAAGTTGAGGCAAGGGAGATTTAGGTTAGATATTAGGAAAAATTTTTTTACTGAGAGGGTTGTCAAACATTGGAATGGGCTGCCCAGGGAAGTGGTTGAGTCACAATCCCTGGAGATATTAAAAAAGCGAGTGGACAGGGTACTCCAGGGCATGGTTTAGGGGGCATGGTTAATGGTTGGACTCGATGATCTTGAAGGTCTTTTCCAACCGAAATTATTCTATGATTCTATGATTCTATTTCAGCATTGCTTCTTGACAGGTACGAGCGTCAGTGTGATGGCTATTGTGGCTCTCAGCCAAAGGCATCTAACTTTCCTTACTCACTGTATATGCATATGAGCTGCCTAGTCTGGCTTGGTAAATTTATAGGTCTGGGCCCTTGTGTTGCTGTGCTTAGTCTAACAATGCCCAAGTTTTCTTTTAATCTGGGTGTAAATAATTTCTTTCCCAACACATAAATTAGAATACATTTAGAAGCCATCCACCTTGAATAATGACTTAGTTAAGTAGAAAAGAAAATATCACTCTATAATTGAGTTGGTGAGGTGAATGAAGGTCTTTCTACATGAGCAGAGAATAATGAAACTCAATCTAAAATGAAGTAGAGTGAAGACTTCTGTTCATACACAGCAGTACCAATGCATCAGAAACTGAATATTGGAAATCCTTGTAATCATTCGTAAAAAGATTCTCAGCAATAGTAAGTAGATTTCCAAAAATGATACCTGCTCATGTGGCATTTCAGGCTCACAAGTCTGAAGTGCTGGACCTTGAACCAAACCCAGTACACCTAGGCCCCCACCCTACTCCCAGGTATCTAACAACGGATGCCCCGGGGAAGAAAATTAGAGCACGTAAGGGAAAAACACAGTAACGTGTGGACATGTGGACAAGCACACAGCAGTATTTTCTCAGAATACTTCTTCATCCTCTAATGATCCATGAGTCTGATACTTAAACACCAGTTGGTCAAATCGCTGTACCAACCAAATTAGCAAAAACTACACTACTACAGTTAAGAATAGTGCTAGCAAACAAAGAGAGAGAAAGGGATCAGCAGAGTCTTTCTTCTTACTAACATTTTGAAGAGGTATCTAGGAGTCACTGTGGACGCTTCTCTGACAACACCACCTTGACATTCAGCTGTGGCCAGGCAGGATGTCAGAAATTACTAGGAACACACAAAAACAGTAGATGTAGCCATGATGTTTCATAAACACAGTGCGCACTCACCATTTTGAGTACCTTATACTAGTCTAGTCAGCTGATCTCCAAAAGGATACTGTAAAATAAAAGAAATATATAATTAAATAGGTATAAATCTGAAAATATTCTCAGAGGTGCTTAATGGTTTCTTAATTATGACTGTAAATATAAGTGGACTTTAGCTCTTAAAGGAGACAACAGACAGAAATAAGGCAGCTTTAAAAGTCAGAGACAACTCACATACCAAAGAATGATCACCCTATTCTTCTATTATTTCTTATATTCATGTACAACTTATCTTCATTCCTAAGCATCCAGGATTGCTCACTGTCAGGAATAAGATACAATAGTAGGTGGGCTTTAGGTATAAATGGCATGGCTTTATATAAAAAAAGGAGAGGAAAAAAAAAAGGAAAAAAGAGATGGAGTTCTGTTTTTCTTCAAAGTAACTTACAAGGCAGTTTGAAATTTCACAGCAGTTTGTGCACATCATTCCTGTAAACTAAACATGGCAATGCTGACATGGTTGTGGAATTTTTTTCCTAACATGTTTGTTTCCTTTTGAGATGGGTTAACCCTGGCTGAACGCCAGGTGCCCACCAAAGCCGTTCTATCACTCCCCCTCCTTCTCAGCTGGACAGGGGAGAGAAAATATAACAAAGAGCTTGTGGGTCGAGATAAGGATAGGAGAGATCACTCACCAATTACCGTCACGGGCAAAACAGACTCAGTTTGGGGAAAAATTAACTCAATTTATTACAAATCAACCGGAGTAGGGTAATGAGAAATAAAACCAAATCTCAGAACACCTTCCCTCCACCCCTCCCTTCTTCCCGGGCACAACTTCACTCCCGGATTCTCTACCAACCCCCCAGTGGCACAGGGGGACGGGGATGGGGTTTACAGTCAGTTCATCACACGTTATTTTCTGCCGCTTCTTCCTCCTTAGGGGGAGGACTCATCACACTCTTCCCCTGCTCCAGCATGGGGTCCCTCCCACGGGAGACAGTCCTCCACGAACTTCTCCAACGTGGGTCCTTCCCACGGGCTGCAGTTCTTCACGAACTGCTCCAGCATGGGTCCTTTCCACGGTGTGCAGTCCTTCAGGCACAGACTGCTCCAGCGTGGGTCCCCCACAGGGTCACAAGTCCTGCCAGAAAACCTGCTCTGTGGGCTCCTCTCTCCACAGATCCGCAGGTCCTGCCAGGAGCCTGCTCCAGCGTGGGATTCCCACGGGGTCACAGCCTCCTTCGGGAACCCACCTGCTCTGGTGTGGGGTCCTCCACAGGCTGCAGGTGGATATCTGCTCCACCGTGGACCTCCATGGACTGCAGGGGGACAGCCTGCCTCACCATGGTCTTCCCCACGGGCCGCAGAGGAATCTCTGCTCCGGTGCCTGGAGCATCTCCTCCCCCTCCTTCTTCACTGACCTTGGTGTCTGCAGGGTTGTTTCTCTTACATGTTCTCACTCCTCTCTCCGGCTGCCGATTACTGTCTGTCCCAACTTTTTTTCCTTCTTAAAAATGTTATCACAGAGGCGTTACCACTATCGCTGATTGGCTCGGCCTTGGCCGGCGGCGGGTCCGTCTTAGAGCCAGCTGGTATGGGCTCTCTCGAACATAGGGGAAGCTTCCAGCAGCTTCTTACAGAAGCCACCCCTGTAACCCCCCCCGTAACCCCCCCCGCTACCAAAACCTTGCCACACAAAGCCAATACACCTTTATGTGGGAACTCTGTGAAACAAAAAGTAAGCTGAGATTTTCTGTTGAACTCCCTATGCAATCTTGAAAAAATCTGTAACACTTTTCAATCAGTCTGAAGCCCAGGACTGCGGAGACCTTCGATCAATGAAGTAGAGAACTCCTGGAGCAATGTGCTTTTGGTCCATTTCAGCATAAAAGGTGAAATACAGACAAAAAAAGTACTCTAACATTTTGTGTTTCACAGTTCTTGTAGAAATTTGATCTTCTGAGCGATCTGTATTGCTGGAGCATCCAGTCAAAGGAAGTTTAATGGTTGGGTATACGAGCAATGGAGTTGTGGTGGAAAGGCAGCTAGGTAGGTGGTATTTGCCATAGCATTATGAGGCATGTGGTGGTCCAGAATATTTGACTTCCTTAAAATCACAAAAGGAAAGGTATTAAACTGGAACACCTCTCCTGTGAAGAAAGGCTGAGAGAGGTGATGTTATTCAGCCTGGAGAAGTCCCCAGGGAGACCTTATTGCAGCCTTTCAATATACAAAGGGGGTTTATTAGAAAGACAGAGGGAGATTTTTTTACCAAGGCCTGAAGTGACAGGACAAAAGGCAACAATTTTAAACTGAAAGAGGCTAAGTATAGATTGGACATAAGGAAGAAATTTTTTATCGTAAGGGTGGTAAGACACTGGAACAGGTTGCCCAGAGACATTGGGGATGCCCCATCCCTGGAAGTGTTCAAGACCAGGTTGGATGGGGCTTTGAGCAACCTGGTCTAGTTAAAAGATGTCCCTGCCCATGGTAGGAGGTTACACCAGATGATCTTTCAAGGTCCCTTCCAACCTAAACCATTCTATGATTGTATGATTATATGATTTTAAACTAATATTGGCACGCACAAATATTCAGTAATTCACAGTTGCCTGGGCACCTGTACAAAAATGTTACTAATATGACAAAAAAACCCCCAAAACAACTGGAAGACAACCATTACGTTAACTAGTAGTTATGTACTAGGAGACATTGTTTCCTGAGCAGTCGGGTGTGGGGGGGAAGTCTAATGACTCCTTGTTTTAAAATAACTACTCAGCAAAACACCAGCTTTGTAGAGCTTTGTGAATCAGGATGGGAATTTTGAAGCTCTTAATTTAAACATTGTTTCTTTTTTGATTACAGAGAAACAATGATGAAATTAAAAAGTAATGTGCTTTTTTTCCTGTGTGAAGACAAACAAGGGGGAAAAATAACATCTTTGTTTTCAACACTATCTAGTTTGGCGAAGTAAAATGGAAATTGAACAGATGCCTTCATTCTACTGTAGGTTCTTTTTCAAACAGTATTTCTGTAATTCTGTAAGAAGAACATGACAATCCAGCTTTCTGAATTAGAAAAAAAGTGGCTTTACTTGAGAGAATGGTCACTGTATTCTTTTTACTTGTGATACCTGCTTTAAGATGCTGCATTATTAGCAATACACTAGTGGCATGCAGCAGTTACTTTGAATCCCTTTGGATTTTCAATGAAATCTGACAAAATCCTACAGTAAATGCATTTTATCCAAAGGAACAAAGTGGGGTTATCAAAAGATATTATTATGATACTTCAGAGAGAGAGCGGTATATGATTCTTCTCAGTAACAATTATAGTTACATGCATAAACAGATACTTAAGGCAGACCACCATCACGGTCTCAGGTAACAGCAAGAGATGGACTTAAGAGGCTAATGTTCGGTGTACAAGGTCTCAGATTGCTGTTCAGACTTCAGATGTTTGAAACCAAGAAGCCAAGCTTTCAGTAGCTTCATTTTAGCCAAATGGTCAATGCTTTGGCAAGAAAATGAGATTTGGGCACCCAGGCCCACCTGGTTTTAGGCTCTAACACACACATTTGAGTTCCTCACTCCCTGTACAGTCAGTGGAGAAAACTCCAGAAGGTAATTCAGTACTCAAGTGGTTGAATGTGCCTGTTTCTCTCTCCACTCAATATAGAAGCAACAGTAGATAAGTACAAATTATCAGAAAAGCTCATTGAGCTCAATCTCTCATAACTGAGGACAGCTATGAAATGGGATATCCATTTTAAAGACTGTACAAAGCATCTGCACCACCACACCTAATTCAGTATTAATAACTTAACAGTTTATAATACCTTGACATGCGCTTTAGAATTTTAATAAAGGTCACAAGTCCACAACTATAATTTGACACAGAAGGGCAGCAAAAGCCAACTGCACTGCCAGAGAACATGCTCCTTTCACTAATTGGGGATTTTTTACATAAAAATTCCAGAAGACCCTAAGCACCCATGCTACTGAGAGGACAGCCTTGCCTTGCCTCAGTCCCCACCAACCTGACCCAAGAGGAAAACCCGCACTCCTGAATTAGGCAAGTCTTCTCAGATGACATGAATTTGACCTCTGTTCTAGATGTGTCATAGCATTTGTAGACAGACCAGTCTTTAAAAAAATTACTGCACTACAGTAGAATGTTTTTTGGAATAAAGCAGCATCCAGAATACAGTCTCATAAAATTTTCTAATAGTTATCTAAAGATACCAGAAAATTACCCTGTCACAGTCTACTCCCTCTGTGCCACTCTGACAGCAGGAAGACCTGGATAACCAACAGAAATATTTCTGGCATGGAAAGCCCAGCACCATCTTACAGAAAGGCCATATACATACATAACACTTACCAACATACAAGTTTTGCTAAGGGAAAAACAGGGCCTACTCAGAGCACGCCGCTCTCCAATAATTCTTGGCTGCAGAGCATCCCCTTGGTTACACCACAAGTTAAGCACAGTTTAGAGATGTGATTGAGCTGTTCTAACTTATCCAGGAACCTTCATCCAGGGATTACCACAGACATAAAAAACTGTCCTAAACTCACCCTTCCCATACATACCTCTTCCTGGAAAAGGGATAATGGAGGGAGAATGTAAAAATCACTGATTTCAAACACAGCCAGGTCCAGGAATTAGTAAGTAAAAGGATTTTGCTTTTGAGAAGTTTCTGGACCTTCTGAGGACACACAATGAGAATGGATTGGTTATGCTGAAAAAGTTAAAAAAAACCCCATGTGCAGAAATCATGAGATGAGTCACATACTGGAATTTAATTGATCCACCTTTAATTAAAACTACAATTATTTATTAAAAAAGAATGTTTTCACCCACACATCCCTGTACATGGGAATTTACATGTTTAACTCTTCCTAGTATTCTGAAGTTACACATGAAAATTCCCACATCTCACAGTGATAGTGTTCCCCATAAATTTGAATAGATGATTATCCTCAGCTGATGCATCAGTGCAAGCATTTCAAACTGTATCAGACAAGTGTAAAAATTCACAGAGATTAATGAATTTAAGCTTCAAAACAAGCAGCGCACCTTTGAATAAAATGCATTTGCAGTTTTCTCTACAAAGATGGGTTAATTTATTTGGCACACCTATGAACTGATACCTTTCTTGAAAAATGTATTGCCTTTTCTAACTGGCAGAACCTTTCCTTTTTCATCAGTTCTTCCCCACTCATATTGAATCACGGTTGGAAAGAAAACTGTTCCTTAACGAGGGTGTGATATCTAATGTCACAACATACTAGTCCATGAATGTACTTTGGTTAGGCTTGCTGGATAAATAATTCAAGTTCTTTTCTAATTTTATAGAAGCAGATGATTACTTTAGAGTAACATAATATTCTGTTTCTCTGAAGCTTGCAACCAGAGCTTGGCAATAAATATACAGAAGCCAGCAGCAGGCATTTCTATGCGCAAACTTTATTGCAACTTTTTGGGTTTGACACAATGCTTTATCCTAATGGGCTTTTTATCCCCTGCATACGTTTTAATTAAACAATAAATAAGCATCAGCAGAACATGGATAATTACTGTAGGTATGTTAGAAATGAAAATCCCATTCTATAACTGTCTCCAAGTCAATGAAAACATTCATTATAAAAGTATACCTTATTGGAGATTTCAATTGCTTACACTTATACTTTTAATCAGCGGCAATGCAACAGTTACTAATAGACAGAATCTCTGGATGTAAGAAACTTAAGTCACAAAGACAGTTTAAAGACTTTTGGGTACATGAAAATTTACCCTTCTTTTTTAATTTAAAGACTTCTGGGCTTCTTCATTTGTTACAGTCCTTTTAGAGAGAATGTTGCTGCTTCAAATCCATTTACTACTGCTGAAGGAAACAAAACCATCCACTATTCTTGTTACCATACAGCAGAAGCATAGAAGCAAAACATCGCCCACCCCCCACCTTTGCAGAGTGAGAGAAGTCTATTGATTTTGCAATTTGTCTATCATTGTAACTTTTATTCAACTGTACAGAAAGGAGTGGTTTGGGGTCTGTCTGTTTGGGTTTTTTTGATCTTCACAGTTCAACGCAATGTTCTTTGGCACCACTACAGTTGTTTGTGGAATCTTTGTTAATAAAAAGATGAGCCACACCTATTCCTCTCTTGCCTCTTCCACTCAAAATTGCCTAACGCTAAAAACCTTTCTTCCCTTCTGCCCTTCCTTTTCCTGGCTAGGGAGTATGCAGCTGATATTAACCTATGATTTCTTTCCTCTCCAAACATGCTTGGCATTTTGACACTGCCAGCCCAGCTCTCCCTGGACCCTAGTAGAAAGTGTTGTGGGGCAAGTCTTTAGTACGTGGCTCATCTTTTGGAGGGCAGCACCTTGCCATGCTGTCCGAGAATGCATTTTTTGCTGCCATGAAAATGGGGATCAGAGTTCCTCACTGCTTAGGAAATTTTTCCAACCTAGTTATTCAATATAGAGGGAAAAAATGCATATGAGAGATATGGGTGACAAGAAAATTCTACAGACTGTATAAGCTATTCTACTAGGAGCAGATCTGGTCTTTGAAAAAATAATGGAGGTGAACATCATGATTGATGTCAAAGGCTCTTAAATTCATCTTTGTGTAAAGATCCCAAGATCCCAATTAATATTCCCCTAGTAACAAGAAAGGACCCTTCCTTGTCAGCATTCTTCGAGCACTTTCAGCCTCGATGTGTAACACAGATATGTCCAACACTGCCTTAAAGTCTTCCTGTGTTTGGAAAGGCTTTTATTTTGAGAAATTGATTCTCAGTATGGATGTAGAACATAATTCAACTTCTATCTGACACCAGCATAATTTAATATCAAAGGAAAGACAACTATATGAGTTCCAGGAAGCACACAATACTGGAAAAAAAGTAACATAGTAAAAAATCCAAATTTCCTCTGAAAAATAGACTAAATGGAAGATTTTCAACTAAATTAAGACATAGTATGTCCAGTTTTCTAGAGAATGTTTCACTTACTCTTCTCTGCACAATCTCTTTCCCTTCAGTATGATATCTTCACCATAAATAAGTGATCTTAGGTCACCTTCAGCTATTAAATTCAGCTCTTACAGTCCCTAGCATCTATCCATCCTGTTGAAATCATCGCTCAAGTCTTAAGCTAAAACATCTAAAAATTCATTCTTTAAATATTTCTTTTGGTTCTTTTCCTTTTAAAAACCTCAACCAGAGAGAGAATAGAAATAGTGACACTATATTTCACGTAGTGGAAATTAGGCAATGCATTGAGAGCATTTCTCTGAACAGTTGATAATGGATTCCCATCATAGCTCTCAAAATTAGTCATCAAGTCACAATTTGAGATCAAATAAAGAGCTTTTCAAAGAAAATGAGCATGAACTGGCAATTAATACATTTAGACTGGAAATTTGAGGGTTTCCAATTATAAGAATAGCAAGAATCTGAAGCAATCTCCAGAGTAATAATAATGAAGGCAACAATCTACGTATTGCTGAGGTGAAACTTGATGACTTTTGTAATCAGATTGGCTATAACAGCAAGAATTCACTTCCTGGATTTAGCGATCCAGAGGATCACTCTGAATGCTTATCTTCTAAAAGCTGATTTATTTATTATGAATCTACGTATCTTCCCAAAATATCCTGGGAAGAATGATGAGATGGGAAGGAAGGGAGATGAATCCCACTTTACAACATTTGGAAAATAAATGAGTAAGAGGTCATTAAAACCCTTTTTTAGATTACATTTTCGGCTACTGCAGTGAGCTTTACATAAAAAGAGAATCCATACTTTTCCAAAAACCAGAAAACACTGTTCAAATTTTTTTTCTAAGAAATAGTAGATTTCCAAATTCTTATACAGAATTAATTATACCCCCCTTATTATTTATAGAATATAATTTCTAAAACCAACATGACTCCAAGGTTTAACACCAAATGGTATTTTTTGAAGTAGTCCAACTACATTGCCAGTAACCAGTTACATGTCTTTTCATTAGTTCTCATAATCAATTTTAATTAAAATGAGTAATTCAAATATTTTGCATTACAATCTCAAACATTAATCTTCTCGAGGTAAAGAAACTTAAAGGGCTATGATTCAAAACGTAGTCTCCAAATCTGAGTTAATAAGCTTGTGGGTGTAAGATGAAGGATCCACAACTTGGATTGCCCTCTTACATGACCTTTGCCTGTGCCGAAGTTGCTTGGACAAGTCCCAGTGGGGAGAGTGGAGACATCTAAGTACTCAGAAATACATCCTTGGGTTTCTATAACCATAATAGCAGACACACACAATAATCAAAGTTTAGACAAAAGCCACTTTCAAAATTTGGTTTAAGCAAATATTTTATATTGTTGTAACCTTTGGGAGGCCTGGAGCTGCTGTGCATTACAGAACAAAAGTTCAAATAAGATTTCACTTAACAAGAACTTAGCTTCACTGTACGTTTAAAAAAAAAAACCCGAACAGAAAAAAAAAAAGGCAAAAAAAAACCCCAGACCCACTTCATCCTGGAAACTGAAATACTTCCGTGGAACTCAGATTCCAAAATTCAGTAGCACAAGATAGGAGAAAGAAAGCAGTTCAGCTAGAATCAACACAGGTACAGTGTGAAGTTTTAGTTATAACACATAGAACTCTTGCATATCAAAAGACTTTCATATTTAATTGCTGATAATAAAATATAGGAAGTGACAGAACATTTTTCTTTTTTTTTTTTTTTAGTGAAGATGTAAGATTTGGGGTTTAAAATACACTGTAACTGTATTCAACAATACAGTATACCTAAATCTATTTTAAAATAGTTCAAAATGTATTTTACTCATAGCTTTTCTTCTATGTTCTGTTACAATGAGCAGTACTCAGGATATTTATACAGTATACAAGAGGTCCAAGGGTAAACACAGATAAACTTAGGAAAATAAATGTGTCAGATTGATCTTCAACTTCTCTAAACAGGCGAACTTGTATTGACTCAGTGAGATGACTATCTACTCTATAGAAGCTGCTCACAGCAATCTTTCCCAGACTCAGAGATGAAGACGCAGTATTTCAGAGACTTAAGTAGCCATATTCCATTTTACCCCAAATACATCCACCTCATGGCATGCTCTCCAACTTGATGTAATAGCTACAGAAGTTTCTGCAAGCAGAAGTGTACATTATTGACATACCAGTTTTGCCTCAAGTTATGAAGCAAGTCCTTTTTTGTGCTAGGCTTGTACAAGCGGAAAAGTGAGAAACTTGTTTCACGAAAGGAGAGTAAGAGACCTTGAAGTATTTACCTAAACAAAATGAAGACCCAGAAAGCATACAGTTGTTCTCCCTAAATACAAAGGAGGAAAATGAGCTATTTCACCCCAGCAAAAGTATTAGCAACACTGGCATTGGAACAAACAGGTATGAACTGGTTGAGAATAAATTCAGGCTGCATATTGAAAGAAGGCTTCAAACCATCAGGGAAGCAAGACTCTAAGACTACTTTCTATTAGAAACCGTAGAAACAAAGGAAAAAAATGATCATTTTCAAGATTTGGTAAACTTAAGATTAAAATATGACATGACAGACCTGGGACTGACAGCCCAAGAGGTCCTTCCTTGGCTATCTTATATCCTGTAGTCATATGAGAAAAAAAAAAAAAAAAAACCTATTAACCACACCTACTTTCCAACTGGAATCAGTTCTACCTTGGGCAGAAAATTACAAATAGTCCCTTTAATTCTGAGCAATGCTTGGTTCATGCTATTCCAGCTGTTTACCCCATAGGAAAACCTTATCTGCAAGTCAGTAGCAATTTCTGCTGTTTATTTGTATTTCAGTGTTAATGAAAATGTTTGTTTGCACAAACCAGAGGTTTAGATCATTGCAAACTGAGTCCAGAACCATTGTGTATATGTGCACGTGTGTGTGTATGCATGCACCAGTTGGCTAAAGGGTGAATAGACTGATACAATGCAAAACTAGATGGAGGAAATTATCAAACTGTTTTCTGCCAGATCCATAGTACTGCTGGCAGAACAGACTAGGGGAACACTCCTCATCCGTTGCAGCTGCAGCATCCACTGCTTCATCTTAAACTCAACTACTTCCGTTTACCTGGCTCAAGGCTGTTCAAAGCTGCCTTTGCACTGAGTTGATAGATCACTGTGGCACATAGTTCACTAGTCTTCCAACTCTGATGGAAGGTTAATAGCCCCCTAAGAGATAAGTGACAACTACAAAAGCCTAGGGAGGGGGAAAAAGACCTTCATCATACACAATTTATACCTAAACAGAAAGTGCACAGAAAATATCTGCCTAGGTTCTTAAATGAATAAACGTGGGAATAGACATCCAAAAGTAAGTCCTAGCTTTGAGAAGTGCTAAACAATGTGCTGCGATGGTATATTTGGGGATACTAATATACTACAAATGACATTATTTTCATGACGCATCAAAACTGATGGAAGACGTACTTGCTGATAAGCTCCTGGTCAGAGGCTCAGGGACTCAAGTTTCAACTGCTGACTCTGTTGTCTTCTGACCTTCTTCCCTCTGACCATGCTTAGCTTTGTCTGTGTAACCTTCAATCCCCAGTCTGTAAAACCCGTATGACAAAATTTCCCTAACTCATAGTTTTAAGAGGATTAGGAATTGCAATAACTAGACAGAGTGAGTGCGAAAGTAATTTATCATTTAAAGTTTATAAATGCGACACTCTTACCACAGCAGCTATTTTTGTATGCTAGGGGGACATACTATTGTTAATAAGAAAAAATGAGTCAAATGTATAGCAAACATTAATTAATTGAGTAGCAAACAATGAGCATTCTTTTTTGGCAGATGAATACTGTTGTTTGCCCAAGAAAATGAATATTTGTATGAGTACCAGTATTCCTTCAAATTCAGAAGATTGTTCATATGCTCATTAAAAAAAATTAAAGACATAATTATGCATAATTCTAATGAGTAATTAAATTTTGAAATTGTGTTCACAAGTATTTGCCAATTATTCGAACAAGCTGCAAACTAAATACAGTGCTTCATTAAAAAGAGCATTAAGACAGCAAATTCAAGGACTAAAATATGACAAAATCACCACACTTAGGTTGCTTGCACAATCTCATTTCTAACCCCTTGTCCGTAGTAAAGTTTGGCAATATGATAGTATCTTCTAACATGTACAGAACTTTTGTCACATTTAATACAGAGAATGAGTGATATTGAGAGAATGGTATATTTGTTCAGTTTATTTTCGTCTATTTCTTTAATTCCTTTTTTTTGTTGTTCTTTTTTTTTAATGTCTCTGTTAGGCATGGTGTGGCCTAATTCCTTATATACCCCATTTTGTTGAAGCATGATTTCAACAGTATTTTATATTCCTATATAGAATATTTTATTACCTTAAAGGGCTTCTCTTACTATTTTCTAAAATTCTACAGTATGTTTTCAAAGTTAGGAAGCTCTCTGTGAATATTTCACAGATGGGAAACTGAGTCATATATAAATATAACATTGAGGAAATCTAATTTTGGGTGTTAGCTTGATGCCAATATATATTTTTTTTCATATCAGAGAAGCTCCCATGTTTGAATGAAATTCTAAGTTGTCAGCATTTCTAAGAATTAGGATTCAGGATGGGTTTCATTCCACTTAAATACATCTGAGCTAGAGAGGAATACATGGAGACGAAATAGGCACTTAGCGGGCAAATATCTCATCCAAAGGTAAAGAACCAAGATAGGTATAACTCATGCCTGAAAAGTACCCAGCTCTCTTCATCAACAACAAAGGGAGTCAAAATATCAAACTCACATGTAAACATCCAGACTTAGGTGAGATGAACTCAGCCCAGAATTCTTCAGGTTTTTGACCCTTGACATTAAACATCTGAGAGTTTCTATTAAATAGTGAAGCATGTTTGACAGAGGGAGTTGTTCTCATAAATCTTTGTTCTCTGTCTTAGCTTTGACAAATTCTGTGGCACAAGCCGTTAGAAAGTACTGGTAAATTTAAAAATTATACTAATGTCCCTTGGCATTCATCAACTTACACTTCTCTTGTTCAGTAAGGAATGGAAGAAAAGTTAAACACTTCTCCAAAAGCATAAATTTGTCCAGTGAGATGCCAAGCCCTCTTATCTTCATGGTGCAACTGATGGGACAGCCAGTTCAATGAGAGAAAGCTTTCTCTTGTATCTCCTAAAAGCTCCGAAATGTCTTGTTCTCCTTTTTTTGCCTTACTGAAGACAAAATCCTGCAAACATTGACTGCCAAATCTGTCAGAAGACAAACAGAACACCCCTCTGGACTGCAGTTTTTTTCCAGTGAAAACCTTGTGGGGACGGGGCAGGGAAGTAAAGGAAAATAAAAGCCTTTTCTGGTTATAAAGTAGAAAAGCAATGTTCCATAAAAATCTCTAGCAACATCCACCTGCCACCAGGAATTTTACAAGCCAAGTAGATGATTGTTGCATTGGCTGCAAATGAAGCCCAGACCTCCCATATGGCAGTGCTAATTCAGCCCCCAAATGACCAGTGGTACAGGGAGAAGTCCTCTATGCCCTGGAAGCACTACCAGAGAAACCCTGTCTTTTCACTCAAGGTATTCTGCTTGCAGGATTGGCTGTCCTATGATTTT
Source organism: Harpia harpyja (assembly GCF_026419915.1). Lineage (NCBI taxonomy): Eukaryota > Metazoa > Chordata > Aves > Accipitriformes > Accipitridae > Harpia > Harpia harpyja. The sequence goes on from NC_068947.1 coordinate 34,195,439, forward strand.
TATTTTGAGTTTGTGTTCCAAACATGCTCAAACACCAAAAAAGTTTTCAGCTTTACAACATAGGGATCCATACACATAGATAACAGTATTTTTCCTCCAGAGCTTACAAACCTAAACAAGCAAGTCAAACATACAACAGTGGAAAATCCAACATTAATAGACTTTTTTAGGTAGGTATCTTCAGTACTTTGCTATTATTACTGTTTTGCCACTTGTTTATACAAAGCAGCTCTTTGATTCTTTGATTTTTAGACAATTTTAAAGCCAATGACTGTGCTAAGTACCACTCTCTCAGTACAGCCATAATGAAAAATAAAGCTCCTTTTTCTGCAGGATAGCAGGAATCAACAGAAGCCTTCTTCCTGTACAGTACTGCACCAGGCAAGGCCACATCAGAAGTGTGAGGTGAGAAGGGCTTGATAGCTGCAGAGAGACTAAAGGATTTTGGGGAGGGCTCTGAATGTTTCAGCCATATGCTCAATCAGAACTGATCCCATTCCTCTATTCTTCTCACAGCTGGTTTTACATTTTATAGCTTTTCCTGTCATACAGTTTAGCAGCAGTGAATTCTGCTTTCCACAGTGCTTAATGTGTCGCTCTTCCCTGCATCCGCATCCTAATTTAATTTCTGTGAATAACCTCTCTTCTCCCTCCTGCCCCACCTTTCTCACTTCTTCACCAATCATTGCTTTTAAGGAGGCTCAGCTATTTTTCAAGGGAAAATTTAAAAAGGAGCAGGAGTTCTTTATACAACTGAGCTGCTCTTCATCTTTCCTTCCCACTTTGTTTCCTCAGGGGTACAGTAACATTATGGGCCTTCCCTTGATGAAGGAAGCTGGTGGCCTCTTGTTCTCACACAGGGGTAGAGAGAGCTCAATCTCTTGTCATTGGCATAAATGTTTAATACTCATGCAAGCAGAACTGTCTCATGATGGCTTGCTAATTATCCACTGTAACAGACTCTGGATTTGATGCCCTTAGATTATTCTCCTTATTGGCTATGCTTTAAAAAATAATTACTCATCATATTTTCAGAAAAATCAAACAGTACGTTTTCACAGCAAAGGCTCTACTAGCAATGGGGAGGATACTAAAAATAGAATGAAAGAGGCCAGTGGTTTCTTTGATTCATTGGCACTGCTTCTAGCTCTGCAGTCTGCAGTGTGTGAATGGAGTTTGTACAGAGAGCAGAACTCCAATGAAGAGGAGATCTCCCTCATATCCAAAGCTGCGTGCATTACTACTGTTGAATGAGTAATTAGGTGCAATTTGCAGAAAATGAGCAGATATTTTTAAGGAGAAAAGTTCTTTGTGTCTAGGATTGCCATTTTACATACTGCGGATTTGGTGGTACAGAAGTCTAAAATATAAGTCGACATTACATTTACACTGTTCCCTGAGCATTGATGTGTGCCCTAAAATGCAGAATTGAAATAAGAATGACTGTATAATTCAATATCAGACAAGTTGAAACAGACAAATATCCAAAAGGATAGCAGTTAGATTTTTTCAAATCTCAAGATTTGTTTGCTTTACCAAACCTGACTAAACATCTGGAATTTCAGATATTTTACTTTATCACAGTCAAAGTGCATAGACAACCAGTGGAAAGAGACTAAATGTGTAAGTTTTGACCGATCAGATGTTGAAATAAGTGAAATTTAAAGCTACAATGAAACATATCTAGAATATGAGAAAATTTAGTAAGAGTGCAAGAAGGGTAGAACAGAAGGGGATTTGGACACCAAATTTACTGTCAATGTATTTGTGTAAGAGGCAATACAGAGGCCAAAAGCAGAATCTGCCAGTGTGGAAGAGGCTGTCAAACTTGCCTACAGTTTGGAAACTCAAAAATTAAAAACAGCAGCAAAATGGAAAGAACAGGATGCTAGTGAGTTCATATGTACAATGGCATTAACGTGTGACATATGGTTTGAAAATAAACATTATAGAACAACAACTAACAAACAGACATATTAGTATATGGAGGTTTTTCCTTAAGAAGTGCTTTTCAGAACCATACAGATATGCCTGCAGCAACTCTGCATCAAGTGGACACAAAAATGCAGGTTCAGTTCATATTTCTACAAAAGCATTACAGATTATACAAACAAAAAATGCTTGTCAATACTAAGAATAAACATCCAGCTACTCTAATGATTATAATTATGCATTAAACAAGGCAACTTCCAAAGGTAAAACTCATGCTGTTAACAGGTTTTACTGTTTTATTATAAAACTGCAGCAGACCATTACTTTCAAGTTTATCCTTCTTCAAAATCCTGTAAACTAGACATTTTAAAAGAATATTCAGTGTTAACATTTTCAATTTATCTTAAAGAAATAAAATTGAAACTGAAATTCTTTTTGCTTTCAAGCCATAATCAGTTGAAAACAAGATTAAAAAAACAATTGATGCCCTCTCTTTCTTGTAGCCAGGTAGGACACAGGAAGAAAAAGGGATTCTTGGCACTCTATGCACAAGCAAGTGGAAACAAACCACCTTTCTCCTTGTCCCTTATACTCCAGAAACAGACAGAAATACAAACATGAGCTGATGCATTCAGGAAAGTGAAATCAATGAAACAGTGACATACCATAAGAGACTACAATCAACACTTCTAGGATGAATTCAGAACCAAGTAAATCTTCCATCTTGGCAAAATTCTTCTGCTATATTTTTTTCTATGACACTGTAGGATTGGCTATGTTATGTCATGAAGCATGCAAAGACTAAATATTATTCTGGGGAGGATATAACATATTTTTGATCTACAGCAAAGAATCTAAGTCCTTGTTTTAAATGCAGAACTTAGGTGGTAATTGAATATGCAGCTAAATTCAGGTTATTTACTACTGATAGACCATTGGCTCAAGTACAAAACTTGTTTTCAAGGATCTTGTCCTGAATAATATTAAGAACTGGTATAACTGATATACAGTTTAATCATGAAATCGTGACTGATTTGTACAGGCTAAAGCACTGTTAGCAGTTACTGCGTAGGCATCACATCCACAGATGGGGAACAGAAGACATATGAAGAACTGTATCCAAATACATATATATGCATGTATATATACATATACCTTCTGTGAAAAAAACCCAGAAATGACAGAATCCCTTTGGACTGCAGTAAAACTGATTTTTGCCCCAAAGCTGGGGGGGTACTTGTGGCATTTTTTGCTGGCTCTTCAGTCACTAAGCCTCTAGACTTCCTAATGACAGGGAACAGCTGATATTTAAATCCATTCTACAGTATTTTGTTGAACTGTTGTTTGAACATCAGGTGAAGCCTCCCGTTGGTATAAACAGCTGGAGGAAAACTGCAACCATGGCAGCCATGTCTGAAACTACTCAATGCCCCAAACTGTCAGGGAAAATTGTTCAACAGCTCTGATGTTCGTTCTTAGTAAATTAACTTTTTATCCTAGCAAAAAAGCGTCATCACCTCTCTGAACTTCTCCCCCAGTGCAGATTTTCTTTGTATTTTCCTCATGCAGGAGTCATCTCTGTGGTGGTGTATCACAAGTCAAGTACCTTATTACAAGTCATTTATAAACTTTCTTAATACTTTCAAACTCATTCCCTATTATTTTTTCTAAAGCTTGAACAATCTCTACAGAACAGCAAATTAATATAGGGTATAACTGCTGTACATGTGACCTGAATTTCTATGGGTAATTACTAGTCTGGGTTATCTATGGGAGGCAAATACACATCCACGGGCAGTTTAGACCAGGTAATTTCACCTGTTTCTCCAAAAGGTCTGCATTTGGAGCATATGTTGATTTTGCAGACCAGTTTATATAGTGATAAATGCAAGCTTTTGATAAGCTAGGGTACTATTATAATCAAACATTGCTTGCATTTTAAATAACTACTATTTCTTATGCAATGTATAATGAAGGATAATGCACGTAGCTTTAGAGCTCATTTTGAGTTTCAACACAAGTTACAATGCAATCACCTATTAACCTTTTCATCCCAAGGGTTTTTCTACAAAAAGCTAATATCCCTGACAGCTCCTTGTTTATTTTCAGATCCATGCACTGTTTGCCACTAGTGCCCTTGCAAGCAGATTCACACCTTGCAAAGTCCCTGACCTTGTAGTCATTAAAATCCAATCACACACTGGGCAGGCTTCCATATTCATTAGGACAGCAAGAAGATAGATTTGAACATGCCTCTGAAGTGACCAATACATTCATCAGCCAATTTCCATCTTCTTCAACAATTTCAGCTTGCTTAGGGATATTACTAGATTAATTGATACAGAAAATCTTTTGCAACAAAACAGTAGCAATGTTAAACAGATGCAATATGTTTCTAATTAAAAAGACTATGATCAAACATAAGTCATAAATTATAGATTGTCCTATGAATACCCACATGAAGTTCCTAGAAGAGTTCTTTTTGCTTATGCTTTTGATGTAGGGGTCAGAACGTTTTTTCAAAACACATTATAGTGAAATTAGCATGTAAAAATAACAAAAGCCATGTCTACAACTAAAGGAAACTTCATGTAGGATATTTTGGGGAAAAATTAAACCTACCACTGGAACGTGCTAAATAACCCTATTAAGTTCCTATATATCTATTTCATAAACACATTTGGAAGGTAAAATTTTAACTCATAAAGATAGGATTAATGACAACCACAAAAAGAACAACAGAACCTGAAAGAAACAAACTAAGACTTAGGTGTAACATTTTCTCCACTCTATTTTGTCATACACTTCCTTTTGTCTACACAGATTGTTCTCATGGAAAAGTGAAATTTATGTGAATATACTTTGAGGAAAAAAAAAAGATTTTTCATGTTGGGAATATTTAGGCATGACCTCTTCTGAATTTAAAGCGAGAAGGATTTGAAAGAAGGTGGGATAAAGGAAGAAGTTGCAAATACATAAATAGCAAGCCTCAAATGAATCACTACATGCCAGACAGGTTGCTCAAAAATCTGTGTTTGCTCTCATCACAAAGCACATTTACAGCATTACTGTTCAAAAACATTTACGTTTACCTGGCAAAGGCCATAGTTATATCAAAACATTTTCAAGGGGACTGAGCTTCAATGCTTTGGTCAAAGGTCTCTTTGCACAGAAGGCAGCTGAGGGCAGGTTGTAAGCTCCTCTTGAATTTTTAGGTTTGTTGTTATATTGTGCACAGGGAATCCATCCACATTAGTTTGCATCAAAGCACAGTCAAGAAACTTTAAATACCCACATTTCTTATTCCTTGTCTTAAAGTTGTAAATAACATTGCTAATTAGCCTTGCAATTTCATTTTGGCAGCCATTTTAGTTTATTTTTTACTGAGATCTGTCTGAGGCACATCAGTGACAACAAATCAAACCAAGGACCTATTGGAGAGAACTTTTGATTCAGAAGGCTTTTGCTTGATTAACAGCTTCTGAGTAACATTTGAAACAAACCACCTCTTTCTACAGATTCCTCCAGCTGTCTGACAGCAGAAGCTGAAAATGGCATGTGTCTTGCAGGGGGCTGACCCACAAAATTAACGTCTGTCTGTGTTCATAGGCCAGCATACCACTTACACGTAACTTCAATGAATACAAGTTTGTTTAAAAAAAAAAAAAAAAAAAAAAAGAAGAAGAGAGACTAAACACATTCATGTCTTAAAATAAAACAATTTTAAGGACCAAAGATAATTCTAAAACTGGGTTCTTAAGGAGAGAGGAGAGAAGAAGAATAGAAAAATCAATATTGCTCCGAAAATGCATTCCCCCTAGATAGAAAAAGGGCTGCTGTCTTGAGAATCTAGTGTATAATAAGCAACTGGTTATTTCCCCATGTTTGTTCAAGACCATGTGATGAATGTCCTGAAACAGCATCTGTAACTATAGAACTAGTATAATGGACTTTCCATACTACTGCACAGTAAACAACTGGATACAGAACAACACTGTCTGTATCCTTTGTGTAATGGTCAAATATTTTTCATTTATACTGCCCTTTCACAACCTGTATTATGCTCACATTGAGCCAAAGCTCAAAGGCTTTGGCACCCAGTTACACTATAAATTGAAATAATGTGAATGATTTTATATAGTTCTACAAAATGTGTCTAGGGTGCTGCGTGTGTAATGTGAACAATTTTGCAGCCAAGACTTTTTCTATGTAGAAAACTAAGACCCTGAGCTTTCCTCTGCTTCTGGAGAAAGCAGGGATATTTATGGCAATAAATACACTCTTTTGAAAGCAACTAATTTTAACAGGCCCATTAGTCTTTACTGAATTAATATAAAGAATTTTCTTTCAAGAAAATTAGGTTCATGAGCATAAATGCAATTATCTGGCATTACCTTTGCACACAAGAGAGACATTTCAAGTCATTACATCATACTTCCTACATATTCAGCAAATTAAACATACCCCTGATACTTCAGGATCACAGTAGCTGAGAAGGTGAATGTCTAAAGCAGTATATAATAATTTATTCATAAATTAAAGTAAATATAGGATTTTAAAACAATAATACTGTTGGAACACAAACTATATATACTATAGCTTCTTCAATGCCTATTTTCAGGAATAAAATTGTGGGAAATCTTTGGCTCTTTCTTTCCCAATGTTTACAGAGGAAATTTCTCTTTTTACTGTTCAGAATTTTATTTTGTAAACAATTATCAAAATATGGTAATGTAGTTCTCAATAGTTACTATTTAAATGATGAAAAACAAATAAGGTTTAAAGAAATAAATTAATAAAAAATGAAGAGCCATATATTCTGATTTAAAAAGAAAAAAACAGTATATTAAAAATTAAGAACTGTCCATTCTTAAAATTAACACTTTGTGTTTACACAGCCTGCATTTTTTTCTGTTGGCATTAGCACTCTAACTCATTTTTTAAACACAGTTAAATTCACAAAGGAGTTGAGGATCATTAAGATTTTGATTTGCTGAGGGGCTGAGACTCTACATGGCCTGTTGCCTTCAAATGAGACTGCAACCTCCCCTGCATCTTTGAAAAACTAAAAACAGGTTCTAAAACTTTATCCTATGCATAACTAGTCGTACAGCCATGCAGTTTGTATATATGAATGTGAAAACATCAGGTGATGTGAGGCCACCAAAAAAGTGAAAAAAAAACAAATCCAAAAACTAATAAGCATGCATGGAAATAGTCAAAACGAGCACAAGAGAGTATCAGCCCACATCATTTACCTGCAGAAAAGCAGCAGGTACAAGAGTGTTGCATTGCAGTAGGCCAGCACACAGTGCTATTTCATTTGAGTGATGACAACACTGATCTGTCTCTGGGTTGCATTATCCATATTTGGACTGTATTTAATATCTTTTAATGTCACTGTTATACCTCTATTTTAATTAATCTTTCCTTATTCACTTCAATTATATAATTATTTGCCTATTTGATTTAAAACAAATAGTTTTCTATGTTGCAGTTAGTCTCACTCTCACTTTGTATTGTTGCAGAAGAATTTTGCTACTCAGCTTCCAGACTTCTTCAGTACTTTCAGATGGCTCTCATCCCAAAACTCCATTTATTTAAGACACCACTGACCTTCTGTTTTCAGTGTGTTTTAACTGGGCATAACCATTACCTGAAAATATTTCACCAAATAACATATTTTCATGCTAAAATATTATGTTAATAACCAATTCCCCAAAACTCATTTTCTTTAAACAAGGATGAGAATGCAATTGGGCATGGATTTCCTGCTCATGGCTCCAGCTGGAATTCCAGATTTAATATAATTATTATTTCTGTGTTTACTAAGCCTCCAAAGTGCTTAGTACACAGCCAGTGAGTGCTTAGAAAACTTGATAATAAAGCACAACTTAGAAAAGTAATAATGGTTCCACTTAAAAGGCAGGATTTAACAAAGGTTCATCATCTTCCAAGTCATAGAAATAGAAGGATGCTTAAAATAACCATGACCGTAGGAAGAAAAAAATCAAAACCCTGCCCTGACAGAAAAAAAAAAAGAAGTAAACCATGCATCCCAGGAAACAGAGGATCAACTCAAGGGAAAAATAAATCACATCAACATTAATTCTTTGTCATGGATACTTGATAATTTACTTACTTGGTTGTATCTCTGCTCTCTCAAGGGTGACAGAAGATGTGGATGTTCCCAATGTCTTGTATCTGTGGCATGGCCTCCAAGAGAGAAGAATCAAAGATCCTACACATTGTATAAGTGATGGGGACAAACAAAAAGTGGGAGAGAGGGATCTTTTGTTTGGGTTTTTTTGCCTTATTAGAGGGTTTTTTGTTATTGTTATGGTGGGGGTCTTTGTTTGCTTTAGGGGAGGGAGTGTTAAGCATTCTTTTCTGCTTTATTATGTAGAACAGAAAATACTGTTGGTTATAGGGGTTGCACACTGCTCTGCTTTTTTTTCCTTTAGCATTCACGGGAATAGATATTTAAGTCTTCATGGACCATATTTTCTTTCTTCAGACTAAGCTATGGAATTAAATCTTTGTTCTAGGGAAAGGGGCATATTCCCTGGCTGCTTCAATATTGTTCAGGCATAGAATTTACCACCCATTGACCAGCAGCCACAAAGTCTGCCATTCTCCTAGACCACAATGAAAACTGTTTATAGAATTGTAGAATCATTTAGGTTGGAAAAAACCTTTAAGGTCATGGTGTCCAACCACACTGCCATGTCCACCACTAAACTATGTCCCTAAGTGCCACATCTACACGTACCTCCAGGGATGGTGACTCCACCACCTCCCTCGGCAGCCTATTCCAATGCTTGGTAACCCTTTCAGTGAAGAAATTTTTTCTAATATTCAATCTAAACCTTCCCTGGTGCAACTTGAGGCCATTTCCTCTTGTCCTATCACTTGTTACTTGGGAAAAGAGACTGATGCCCACCTCACTACAACCTCCTTTCAGGAAGAGAAACAATCACAGCCAAGAAAGAAAAGACTCTACAGTAGAAAAAGTATAAAGAACTTAGCAATTTCAAAGTTAAATTTAACACAAAATGATCCCAACAGTTCACAATAGCAGCAGCTAAAAAGTAGGTGGTGATTTTTAGGGCACTTTATATTTAATTAGCTCAAAGTATACAACTGAATTGCTTGTGAAGAAGCCAAGGCAATTTTAAGCTCCTATCAGAAAGTAAAATAATAATAATAATAATAATAACAACAACAACACAATATAACAAACATACACTTGCATTTTTACAGTTTTCTCCCTCTCTTCAAAATGTATGCATTTTCTGGAGGATTTTTTTTTTCTTTTCTGGATCTCTCAGTGTTACTGAATTCAGGAATCAAAATCATGGACTTTCACCTAGTTGTGAAGGTGAAGAATAATTATCCTATCCAAAGAACAGAGAGGTATTGATGAAGAAAAATCAGAAAAAAAATTGATACTAGCTGTGAATGATGCAACTGTTTTTCCAAGTACAAGACACTGCTTTTTTAAAAATAATTTTAGAATTTTGAAGATAAAATTTACTTTGAATCAAGACAAAATCCAGTAACTCCAAGATTAAGTACCTAGGAGAATTGTGAAGCATTTTCACTTCAAGATGACCACACATTCAGTGAAATATAGTTTCATCAAAAGGTATCTAACCATCTCAATTAATTAAAAAAAGGTATGTGATTTTCCATCTGATTAATGATTCCAAAATGGTTTGTCTAGAGGGAACCTTGCATGACATTGAGTAGGGGACAAACCACAAAGATGAGAACAAGCAGAAAGTTACTTTTGCTTCAGTCATAATGTGAAGGATTTGATGCAGCTGTTCCACAGGGACTCTGTAATGCCAAGACTGAGAATTTTGATATTGCTTTCCCCTACCTCACGCTGCAAGAAATGCTTGCCAAAATATGTCAAATCAGTATTGACATTTACTGATACGCAGTATGTCATGGAACTTTGTGATGAACCTTGAGAGTAATAGCATATGTAAAATATTTACAAGATTTAAAATATCCAGTAATAGGGGGTGGGGGGAAGACAGAGAGATTACAGTGACCAAGATGCCAAAAATAATGATAAGGCAGAGTAGAGTATTGTTTGGAACTAAAAATATGTTGCCACAGCTAACACCTAGTAAGTTTTCTACAAGATGGTAACCAGATCTTTGGATTTAAGAGCACAGTGTTCCACTGGAATACGAAAAGAAGACTATCCATCTGGTATCTCAAGTTTATACACCAGGAAAACACGTCATGAGAAAGGAAATGTGATCTGAACAAGTATTTCGGACTAGAATCATCAATATCTCATATGGGAAATCCAGTGGTTACAGAATTATAGTTTAGATAGCAAAGGAGAAGGAATATTGAAATGTCAGTTTTACAGACAGTTATCCAAACATATTGTAGCTTGATCCTGCAAAGGATCCACATCACTGGAATTGCAACTGTCCTTCAAGTCCAACAAGTGCTTAAGTGTTTTGCTGACCTACAGCACTAACGACAGCTGGGACAGGCATCTTGTGAGTTCCTGAGGAAAATGGATTTATATTTCTTAATATTCAAAATATTCACTGGACATCTCACTCTGATACTTAAGCATCAATTAAAATCTGCAGATGACAAAACTTGAAGTTGCAATTATATAATCTTAGTTATTTCCCAGGCTAAATTTAAGGAGATTTATTACACACAGTTCTCAGGACAAATATATTCAAGATAAAGCTGACACAAGGACAGATTCTGTCTCTTCTCCTTTCTTCTCCCATAGGTTTAGTTCTAGTTTTCCTCTCTTTTATGAAATGAGGCCACTTTCACCTCTTCACTGCGTTTTCCCTGAAGCAAACATTGCAGCCTTCCCCTACTGCTAGCAGGCTTAAACTGTCATCTAGTCTGGCTGCACCATTTTAGCTACTACTGGCCTCTCCTGCCCATTTGCTCCTGGGGTCTCACTTGCTCTTATTCTGATCCCTGGAGGCTCTACTTCCTCATTATGACCAAACAGAAGAATGGGGATCAGTCATGGAAGTGGGTACACGACAACAAGACAGAGCCAAACTGAATATTACATAAAGAAAAGAATAGCCAGCATTCAATGAAGACACTTTTACTATGTTCTGGTGGCCAGAAACACTTTTAAAAAACAAACAAACAAACAAACAAACAAAACCCCAAAACCACACCAACCACCATAAAAGTAGTCCTACAGCAAACCCACAATGTTGGAGCTAAGATAAAAGGAATGAACAGTAATACATTTGTAAATGCAGACTCACAAAACATACATAGAGGGATGCATTTTTAGAGAAGAACTGAGCAACAGGAGACATTAGGATAAAACTAAATAAATGTGAGTTCATTATAAAATTACATTGCATGAGAAACTTTTTTTAGTGGCATATTTACAGTGCTCTATTTAGACTGTACCAGTGAATTTCTGGAATACTGTAAAGGCAGAAAAAGGCAAAAGAAAGTTGAAACAGCAAAGTAGTAGCGACTCTTGAACATATGGTTTACAAAACAAAATTTAAAATATTTGTATTCTCCCTGAGGAAACTGAATTTAAAAGTGAGCACAGCTCTGTATAAATACATGGGATCTATGAGTAGGCCAGTTAAGTGTTTAATCGAATACTAGCAACAAAGTGCAGTGGATGCAAGCTAACCAATATGGTACAGTTAGTTTGGCTCAAACTTTTTCAGATGTATGCAGCTTAAGCATTAATCTGATATATATATATATATTCTAAAAGCCTCTTTGCACTCACAGATAGTAGTATAATAATGGCACATATATATATGTGTATACATAACATGCATATGTGTATATATATGTAAACACATTTACACACACAAGTATCCCAATTTACAGATAAATAATTTCATACAAGTAATTTGGACTACATATTGCAACAGTAGTGAAATATGAGGGAAAGAAAAATCCATATTCATTCAGGTTTCCAACAGCCATTTATGAGAACTTACAAGAAGTAGTATGCCAAAAAAACGTGAATAGCACACTATCTGCATTGATCTTGAAATATCTTACCTGAACTATCAGGTAGTTTTTAGTACTTCTGAAGTAGTCAATAATAGGTTTATGAATGATTCACAAATTGAGAAGTCCACATATGTTTATTAGAAATAAATTATACAATAATACAAGGTCCTGTAAAAATGTATTAGTAGTGACACAAAATTGTAAACGATTGGGTCAACTCCATCAAATCAAAGTAAGTTGCACCCTGCTGCAGGAAAAGAGTCACTTGAAAAACAGCGGAAGCTTTAGCGCCCTAGAGATCTACTTTGTGTATGCTTGAGGGGCTCTTGCAACAAGAGAAACTACTTTATAACTCCTAATTAGTTGGGAAACACAAGATTGGAAAATTCAGTACTAACACAGTGGTACTTCCTGCATCTACTTCAAACAGGTTTTAATTTTCCTAGGACAATTATTTTAAAACAAGTTTCATACAATAGGTTTCAGATACTTTGCCAAGGTATTTCATACGACTTGTCCCTATCCCTTTCTGGTCTTTCTAATTACACCTGCAGACCTATTAAAGTCTCCAGAAACTTTCTTCCCTTTTCTGTTGGCAATCCTGACCTTAGATACTCAGTGTGCCAGTACACAGGCCACAGTTCAGCAAGAAGAGGTGTTCAGTACTAGTTCTGACTAGGAGGACCCACCTCCTACCCCTCGTCTCTGCCTGCTCCTTCCTGCTCCTGCTCTGCACGGTGCTGTGCTAACACAGCCATCGGCACAGCTGTCGGCCCAGGCCAGGGAATGAAACAGGATAAAAAAATAGGTGAGGAGGAGGAGGCTTTATTTTTAATCTAAATCAGCTCCCTGATCTGATTTGATGCACTTCACACCCTCACAAGCAATTTTCAGGGACTTGGCAATAGAAGATATGGTCAGGGAAAGAAACTACTTAAACTGTCATTGTGGTATCAGGGAACTAAATTCTCATTTTGTGTTTTAACCAGCTGACAACTCAGCAACAGAATAAGCATGATAGGAGATACAGATGGACAACTTACTCCATCCAGTATATTGCCAGTTTGGTTAAATTCCCCTAAAAATGCCCATTTTATTTTCTCACCATTTTTTACCATCCTAAGCCATCCTAAGCTTTCTAAGTTATCAGGCTGTCAGATGGATTTAAAATGAGATTACAATATTCAGTACATTCTTAACCACTCATTTAGGTAACACAGCTAGCAAACATCCAGTACACACTTTACTAAGTAAAATGAAGGCTACATTAAAATAAAATTAATCTTAGATACCATCTATTAATTAATCTTAAATACACAAAAGTATTTGCCAACATCTGATCAATTTACTATTGCTCTAATGATCTCAAAGAACATCTCTCTCCCAGTACAATACTTCACAGAAAAAAATGCGCTCATATGCACAGTCTGAAAAGTCCATTCTCCTGGACTCATTTGGCTGCCTTTCTGTAAATGCTGGCACTAGTGTTTTGGTAGCACTTAAAGAAAGGTGGATTGTAACTGTGGATTAGCTTTAATTGAGTTGCAGCAATGTGGCCTGGCACGAGGCAATGAAATGACTTGGGTGCACAGGCTGAACACCTGCAGGAAGGAGTTTCTTGAGCAAGGTATTACTATGTTCAGAGTAGATGGAAGAGGAAGGCTTTGAGGACAACGGGCCACCTGAGCTCTCCCTGTGACTGAAAACCATTGCCATCGCTAACCTTCTGTTTCAGAAACAGCAGGTTTTTTAGGTCATCCCTAAAACTGGGATTTTAAGTTCTCTAACCTTCTGAATGTATATTGGTGATGATAATCTCTATATAAGTAATAACCCTTTATATTCCAATCTATTTTTACCCATAGATACAATGGAGTAGAATTTACTCACATTACTTTCAGCTAACCTATATCAGTATCAAGTGGAACACGTTTCATTCATTGTAAAGCCCCAGAGAATCTTTTTTATCCACAAAATCTTTGCTCAATGGCATCTGTGTGAGTGCTAAGTAATCAAAAATGTACTTTGTTATCACTTTTATTGCTGTTTTGTGTGCTAATGGAATATAAACAGAAACTGAAGAAATCTTTCTGCTTTGTTTTTACTTAGCAATGCCAAATGTAGTTCGTAAAGCCTCTATTTTAACTTTGGTGTAGTAGTTCTCCGTTCCCCCACCTATGTATTATTTTCTGGTAATATTAGTAACAGAAATTATGCAATCTTAACAGTAAGTGTGCTACAAAATCTGACCTATGTAGCTATCACAGTGCAGGCAATAGAGAGGCATATGGAGCCAGAGCTTCCTGGCTGCTTCCATGTCAGTGTTTACGTTCTGGCCAAAACTTAGCCATCAGTGTATTTAAAAACAGCATCAAACAGCCATCATTAAAATAAGAATTTTTAACATGGGCATTCCAAAATCATTTTGCATTTTGAAAGTCACATCTTACTTCCACAGGACCTTAAGGAATACCTTTGAGAATTGAGAAAAAGAAATGCCATATAGATTTTATACTACTCATCCATCCACCTGCACTTTTGTTTTCTATCACAAAATTTAGAGAAAAGAAATTCCTGCACCAAAGTTTGGCACAACAGACGTTTCTCCTTCAGTGTCATTAAGTTATTCTATTTGAGTAATGGTTCTTGAAAACAGAATATTGTGTACTACTGAAGGCCAAATCTTTAGATGGCATAACCTGACATAACTCCATTGATTCAGTAATATGTATCAAACTCTCTGAGAAAAAGATGTATCATTTTATGCTTGGAATGTGCCACTCACATTGCGGGTGTTATTGTAATTCAACTAGATAAAAACTGCTAATAGCTGAAAACTGAGTCTTTCCAGGAAAACATGAAACCAGCTTCTAGGTAAAGAGTCGTCCAAATAGTAACTAATTGGAAAAATTAAACATCTTATAGACTACTATGACAACAATTTCTAGCAAGTTCAGCACTGATATTTTCCTATGACATTTTTTCACTCCATAATAGTGTTCATTGGTAACAGAACACCATAAATCCTTTTTCATTAACATGTAGAGTTTGATGTTAAGCCATGTTTTCTGAGGTCAGCTATCTGTTAGTGTAGGTACTTCCATATGACAGAAGACACTGGGCCACCAAAAAGAGGAGGATGTGGAGTAGGACTACAACAATGGGAACTTTATTAACAATACGTACAATGCAGCAAGAATAGATTTTGACTTTCACAAAGCTAAAAAAAGGCAAAAAAAGGAGAAAAGATGAATACAAAATGCCAGCACTACAAGAAGACAATCCAGAAGCCCAAATCTGTTAAGAAAACTAAATAATTGCTCATCTAATTAAAAACTGAGCAAGCTGTAAATTGATCTTGCAATAGGAAACTGATCAAGTGGTTAAAAAAGGCAGGAGGGGGAAATGTTTCACAATTACAACTGGATGCTTTCTCATTTTCCCATTTGCAGAAAAACAGGAGAATTTGAAACTGAACCCACAGGAATAAAAACTACCATTTGCTCTCTAAGCATATTCAGTTCTGACTGCCTACTCTTATTAACCAGCTTGTCACCAGAAAATGTTCCTTATTAAATTGTCCAAGTAATAAATTATTATTATAATAAAGTTTCTTTGTTTCTCTTCATATAAAATTAATGTATCCAGACTGGCATTGTATTTGCTACACTTTGCACTTTAAATGTAAATATTATCAGTTATTTTCATTACAAACCTGTTGTACTGATGTTTCTGTTGTTAATTCAATTTTCCTACCACCAGCTTTGCTCTTTTTCAGCAAACATCCAACACCTTCTTCATGAACCCAGATAATTACACTCTGCCGGGCAAAACAATTTCTGCTACCAGACTGTGGTCATGTTGGAGTTAATATAAGTCTCACACAGGAAAGTCAAATGGAGAGGCAATAGGAGAGCATTTGATAGCAACAGAATTCAGTTTACTACTACAATTTCAGAACACAGGGGGGAAATGGTGTCTATCTTGCTAGACCTAGCAATGTTTATTGTACAAGTACTTTGACATTAGTCATATTAATGATCTGTAACACATTTTCAACTCACTAAAAGGAAGGCTGGCAAAGTATGAAAAGAGAATGGAGACAAGGGAAAGTCTCACCCCAAGCCAGAACAGAGCTGAAGGAACTAAAGGAAAAAACTGAATCAAATTTAGCAGTGAAGCTGGGTGGTATCAAAACTGAGACAAGAGTAAAAATGTGTTTGTTGTGGCTTCACACGTTACTCTGAGATACTAATGCTGACAAATTTGAAAGAGTACTTCAGTGGCTATTTCAAAACAATATCATATTCATTTTATTACTCTTCTGTTACATTGGAAACTCAGTTACACCTTCTAATGGCTACTGACCTGCATACTTCCACGGTACTTCCATACTAGATGAAATGTTTTAGGATTAAGAGAGGGAACACTAACAGAATAGCAACTTCAGGAAGCATTAGATGCTCTAAAAGACAATGTGATTCTTAAGGGAAAGGAGGAGAAGGGGGGAAACATGAAGAACATTTTGTTGCAATTTCAGGAACAGCATTCTCCTTGGAAAACAGCCACTTTGATATGCTTAGAGAGAATCCTTTCTGTGATCTGTCCAGAAGTACCTGTTCTCTTTCCCAGTGACTTCTTTAAATACTGTTCCTGCTTAATAAATTTATAGCACCCGAACAACCTTACCTTTCCCTTGGACAACATCTATACAATAAAAAGTCTGTATGATAACAGGAATGGAAATGCATGAAAATTTTTTTTTTCTCTTGGTTTGTTTTTAAAAAAATTTAAATCTTTTCCATCTTTTCTAACTCCCATCATATAACTATAGAATAAGATAAAGAATGTTTAAACATCTTAACAGATCACTTTCAGATCTGTTTTCTGAACGTTCAAGTTCAGGAGGGTTTGGGTTTGGGTTGGTTCCAATATTCCTGAAATGATTTACAACATTGACATAACCACGTAACTGCAAACAAAGCTAGAAAATTGTGTTTTAAAAAGACATGGCAATAGTTAACAAAACATTCCCAAAAGCATATTATCATACATTATTTCTCATGATTTGAAAATGTATAATATCAGGAAAAGATACTAAAAAAATGGTTAGATGCACAGATATTGGGCTATTTTATTCTTCTTTGGGAAAGGACATATTACAAGTAGTTCTTTACGGAAATCCCAAACCAGAGAATTCTTTATCTGATCCTGATAAAAAGCAGGAATAATAATTAAGAGCTTCAGAAAATCTCATTATATTAGTAACAAAGAACAATAGGGGAAAAAATCACATCCTTTACATCAGAAATGCATACTATTTTAGTAAGTTTGATTTTACAGAATATTCAAAAACTTTTTCAGATCACTTGCACAAAAAGTAACCTTTTTAAGCCAGTAGATTTCTCAAAGAATAACTTAAGTACTTTTAATTCCTAACTAGTAAGCTTATAAATTATCAATACTCACTCTCTCATATCTTATTATTTTCAGAAGACTGTAGTATATTTGTCTGATTCCTCTAAAATACTGAGCAGCAGAATCTCAATTTAATACTGGGGTGTCTATGCCCATTTCATATTTTGCAATGTTTGACTTCTACTTTGTACAGTGCTGTACAGAACTGAGGCCAGACAAAAGTTCCTAACCCAAGGAACTCAAAATGCTTTACTAAAGTAGGGAAGTAAAACACCATCATTCACATTCCACAGAAGGGAAGTCACTGTCAGAGATTTAAAATCAATAGCCTGAGGTCACCAGTCAAGTCACTTGCACAATCCTTTTTTAAAATTACAACCAAATCCCCCATTATGTTCATTTGAATGAGGAAACATGCTTAGCGTACTTTAGGGGCAATATTAAAATATTAAATGCATTATTTAATGAAATGAAAAGTGACTATAGGTCTTGAAAGTACTGAATAAATTCTACTTCCAGGACTGTCACACTAAGATACGATCTGGACCAATGCTTTTTTTGGAAGCATGTCTAGGAAGACACACATTTGTACCAATGCTCTAATGATTATGTGCTGCAGAACAAGCAGTTCACTATTTCACAATCTGCCTCCTGTAACAATTCTGCTCAAATTTTCAAGAGTTCCCAGCACAAGTTCTCTGTCATTAACTTACGTGGGTGCAGAGGACTCACAGCCTTCATGAAAACAGAATAGTATTTCCTTCTGCTGCCTTTGCCTTTCAGATCTTCCAGCACTGCGTATTTCTTAGGTACCACCTTTACAAGTTCTAAAGGGCATCTGTTGATTTTGCACTGGAGTTAAAAAAAAAAAAAAAAAGACTTGTAAATGAAGATGGCAACTTTGAGCCACTACATCTGTCTCTGAAAAAAACCCAACATATATCCTACTCTTCTCTGTGAAGGTTTAGTCTGTATTAAGGTAGCAGCCAGGAAACCAGTCATTTTTCACGTATTGCAACAGATCTTAACACCATTATTTACATACTATTGATTTGTTATGTTTGGCCATTTGTTTGTGGGTGAAATACTGTAAGCATATTTCATTTTCTTTTGACTTTGCTTAAAAAGCTTACCAAAATCTTCTCTTTTTTCCCTTATAAATACTCTGTGTTCTTTTCATCCTGTTGGAAAAATGCTACATAAAGATAATTCAAGACACTAATATTACCCTCAGTGAAGTATCATCTGTGGGTTTCCTTAAGATCTGAAGCACTGAATGGATGATTCTAAGTACTTCTTTCACTCTAGCGACTCTATTTTTCCTCTTTTACAATTAAATGGAAAGCATGGTTTCACATACTTTAACTCTATGTTCCTCTATTTAAAATCCTCTAAACACCACCAATAATTTTGAACCACTTAATACCTTTAAACGTCAGATCAAGATTGCTCAAAAAAAAAATACACATTAGACAAGAACAATATAAAATCTACTTTCCACTTCAGATTCAGCTAGAAGACCTGCCATACTAATACCCTGGAATATATAGTGTATAAATCCTTTAACAGCAGCTGCTTTGAACACAGTAGCTGATCTGAAATGCCCAGTGATTTAAATCCAAGTCGTACACAAAGTAATCCTCAAACAACTGAATCCTATTTAACTTTTCAAAACATTTAAATTTGAATGTAAGAAAAGCAAGCATTTCTAAAACCCCACTTTTAAATACACATTTAACCTTAATCTCTTTTTCCAATTCTTTCTTGAAGTATACCACCTGTACATCCATCTCAATTATATGTTCATGTATATACATATATTTAAATGTATAATGTATGCGGCTTACTAAGAGCAGATTCTAATGAGAATTTTCCTCAGTTCTAAGACTACAATTATCAATGCCTGATCACAGTTTGGACAGCAATATGCTGTATCTATGCTCTATGCTTTTGTGAGCTGGTAAGCAGGAAATATTTATTTGGTATTGTTTTTTCCTTTCCCAATACAAGAAAATTACCAAAAAAAAAAAAGCAAACAAAAACAAGTAAATCCTATTCCTCACCAGGCCCAAACCAAGGTATTTCAAAATTCGTAATGAGAAAAAACTGGATAGCCATACAAGAACAAATAATTTATGCTATGATTTATACCAGTGTTATATCAAAACTTAGGCCTACTGTTATGGTACTCATTTGCAAACAAGTGCTGGGTTGGTGCAGCAAATCTGTGTGTGAGAGACAAAAGTCCTGGTTCAGATTATTTCTCTCTGGACTGACATGAGGAGAAATTTAATCTCTGTATTAATCCATCACCGCTCCAAATCTAAGATGGTACAACTCCACTAATGCATTCCTTGAGCTGAGCATCAAGAGTGCCGCTCAAGAAGCTTACTTTTAGTTACTGGCTTTCTGCCAGTGGCTATTTTTTTTCCCATCAGCCTAAAGCCATGACTGGGTGAGATGTCCACACCTTCTAGCTTACCTCACATCGTGTCAGGAGAGGACCCAGTAAAGCTGTCAACTCTAAATCAGAGAATTTATTAATTTTATAATTTATGGCACTCAGAGGCTTTGACTCTTATCCCTGAAGCCCACAACCATGAGGATTCAAAAAACAGTATTTCTCCAGCTTCTTAATTGTCTCCCCTTTGCTTGAAGCTACTACCCATGGCAGAGAGGACCATTTCCGTGTGTCAGCCATTCCAGTTCAAAGCCTAGTGTCTTTACTGAGCCACACAAAAAAGCAACAAAAGTAAAGGCAAATGTCCACTTCTGTCAGCTTTGCTACAGCTTGACTACATAGAAGGTAACTTCCACAAAAGACAAGGATGAAAGGTTGGAAATAGCATCTTCTAAGAGGCTGCAGCAAGATTTACCAGCACCTATCCGTCAGAGATCTCCATGCCTCTGGAAGCTAACATCTATGCTCAGCATCTCTGTATTTTTTTATGGAGCACTTACAACTAAAAAAAAAAGAAAAAAATGGAAAAAGTTTAGAAGAGGTGCAGTACTTGGTCTAACAGTAACAGACTAAACTCATTTTAGCTTTCCATCTCCTCAGCTACTTTTCAGTCCTTTCAGTGGTACTCTTTCTCATAAGTGGAAATAAAAGCAGTAATCCATTCACTGTCTGGTTTTCAGAGACTGCAACGCTTAAGTTTATTTGAAAGGTTTGTTGATATTGATAACTTTGCAGTATGATGACACACTGCTGTTGTATCATTTTTATTTGTATCATAGTGATGTCTATTCAAGCCCTAAGAAAATCTGTTCTGCACCTTGTAAGGTTATTTCTATGGAACAACATTTTAAATAAAATCAATAAATAATGTGACCTGAAGATACAGTGAGCTGCTCACACTGCCTATGAATTGCTAGTACAAGTCTCCCCTAGGCTCATAAACTTCCTGTCACCTGTCTGGTAGGTTTCAACACAAATTTGAATGATTCAACTGGACACATTGGGACAAGTGAACCTAAAAGAAAAGAGCAAAAATCAGTCCTCTGACATGATCGGAATTCTGAATTTTTTCAACTATAGGAGCCATCGAAACAGCCAAAATGAAAGTGACATTCAGAACCAGAGCATAGTGTATTTCTACATGTGATTTTTAAATGTTTCAGAAGATATTTTCCTTCCCTTCTGACAGCTCCTATTTTTAATTCAGTCACTCCATTTTCATGAGATAGAAATTTTGTTCCCCCTTTCTTCTGTATGCCAGACTATTAAACTATCCCATGGCATGCAGGGGGGCATGGTTTGGCATAAGCATGCTCATTGGGGCAAAACCTCTCAGGAAGACAGAAGGGAAGAGCTGGATTTCAGCTTATACAAGTAGGAAAATATTGCTATATTCCAATGACTGCATTGACCCACACAATCCTGTGTAATTTTTTGCCACTTAAAATTGTACACAGGATACAACTAAAATAACCGTGCTAACACAACTGCTAACATGAATTTAGTTAAGCTTTGCAAAGGTAGCTTGGAACAATACGGCTTATACATCTTCCTGCATTGGATATAGCAGTGTAAATTTGTTAAATGACTGTGTATGTGTATCGCAACTAGGCAGGATACAGATGTGCAGACATGCAGACCCCTTAAATATACCGGTTATGGGTAAAGTGGTAATGTCTGTGGGTAGAGAAAGCCTTAGGCTTAGGGCCACAAAAAACATTTTGGATACTATAGCTGTCTGTTAGGGTGATATTTCTACACTGATAATGGCTCCAGTGTACCTGATGCTATACGAGTAACAACTATATTACAAGAGAAAGTTGTTTTCTGGATTGACATAAGTAATATTGACGTAACACTTTTTTTTCTCTTGGTGTTAGCTTTAGCAGCTAAATAGTGGCCTCTTTTCCTAATACAGCCTAGGTATTACAAAAACATAAGGACCAACTATTTTAATGCAATACATACAAAATTAAAAAAACATTTATTTGAAAAAATTACCAAGAATCAGGGTAGCATGACTTTCGCTGCTTCTTGCTCTCCATTTCATTGCCTTTCATTGGCTATGAAGCAAACTGCATTTGAAATTTATGGGGGGCAGGGGGGAGAGAAAACCAAAACAACTCCTCACCAAAATGGCTACTGGATGAGGATTCACTTTCTCTCACTTGTCCTTAGTGCTGTGCTTACACTTGGACAAGAACACCACTAAATACAATACATTTTTAGTCATGTATTTCGCATAGCTATGAGAAAGTAGTAAAAGTAGAGAGAGAGGAATGACGGGTTATTAACTAAGTTTAGAACCTTCTAATTAATATAGTGATGTCTCAGCACCATCACTGAGCTGATCAATATCACAATCAATATTCTCATTTGCAACTTTATGGGTACTTAAGGGGAACAAGGCATCACAACTTTAAAAAAAAAATAACTTCTGTATATAAATCACGCTTAGCACTGAAGGCAAATAATAAATGTTCAACTGACCAACTTTTCTAATGTTTACCTAAAGGAAACTAGCTTCCATCAGTTAAAGTAAATCAACATCAGAAACAAAACTTATCTTCCAGTCCTGCTGAATAAACAAAAAGAAAAGGAAGCTTACAGTTTCAAGAGCTGTATTTTCCTAACCAGAATAACTGTTTTCTCCAATTTTCATTCGAAGCTCCCTCAAATTCTTAATTCATACATCCAAGGAAAAACCAATTAGTTTTCTTTTCAGATGACCATTTAGCAAACTCCACAGACTGACAAGTAACACACTGAAGCAGTATCTGAACATTAATCCCCACATGCCAATGGGCCAACAGATGCCAAAGCAGCAGTAGTAGATACCAAAGTAGTGACACACTCTTCTTTCTCTCAGAAGACTGCCAGTTATTTCATTAACAGTCATTATCGTCATCCCCACCATCTTATATTTCTATATGCAAAACTGTTTCACTTTTCTAGAAAAACAAGTGAAGAAAATGCTAACAAACTTTACTAAAATGATCTTGTATTTTGATCTTTTTGTATCCATACACAAACTATTTTTGATGTGAGTCTGCTTTACAAACAACAGGAAAAGTTCTGTAGTAAAATTGGTCATTTGTGTGTTTTAATATTATTATGACATGCACTTTGAAAAAGAACAGTTAGAACTTAACCTTCTCCTGTGGAAATCCAGCTTCCTACCACTTGAAAGAAAACACAGTCTTCAGCTATTTTAGTACACGACGTATGTTGCACAACTTTGATTCAATTGCAGGGACAGTGGCATTGTTGTATGCTGGTCAATTTACTACAATATTCCATTGCTCTCCTCCTTGACCCATAGATATCTAGACTCATAAAAAAAGAAACTACATTTGAAAGAAGCAAGCCGTTCCTTGAAAGGTCAAGAATGTATTACATAGAGCACAGATCATAAAGCAACACAACATCACGCTTGTTCTTTCAACTGTACTCAAAACCATTCATTTGTTTTCTTGTTATAAAGAAAATATTGCAGACATATCTGAACAATTTTTATGGCATACAATATTTGCCATACTAGTGTGACATAGGAAGAGGATATGCAGTTATCTCCCCTAAATATCTGTATGGACATGATTTATTTTATCATGAAATAACGATAAAATGTGCAACCTGTGTTAAACTTCTGACAAGTTCCTAGCTTGTTTTTAAGCATATTTATATAGAAATACACACGTACATAAAAATTAGGCACTTTACATCAGCCTAGAATAGAATGATAAAATATACATTGGTTAATACCTTTTGCTGAAAAATAAGTTGCCAATGATGCCAAATCCAAATATTTTCAGGTGAAAACAAACATTGGGAAAGGTTAGAATAGTTGATTTAATTTTGTTTCAACAAAAAAAAATCAGATTTTATAGCAAGTACTGAGGCAATATTCAGGTGACAGCCTTCTCTAACTTGCATCTCCTTCCCATTTCCCTTTTCTGCTCCTCACTTTGAGTCTTTTGGCTACAATACTCACATAAGCTCTAGTCTTCCTATTCTTTGGCCTGCTTCATAATTATGGTATAGAAGGCAATCTTTTAGTTGTCCAAAGACTGTCCTAAATGTTCGAGATAGCAGGCCTTCCCTTGAAGAAATTCCATTTTGTAAAAAATGCTTAAAAATACACAAGAGCAAAAACTGGAAGGAACAGGTATGCAACAATGTAATTAGATGGTGGATGACAACAATCAGCCCTAGCACTTGGTGGACTTTGTCAGAGTCATCTACCTCCCCTCATTAATGTAATTTTACACTCGTATTAAAATGCTCAGAAGAAATTTGCAGATTTCTTCAAAAATCCTGAAAAGTATTGGCTTCAGACTGACCCAAATCAATTTGCCTTCAGGTGGGCTTCTGAACTGAGAAAAGATCAGTTATTATACCCCTAATGTAAAACCATGTGTTAGTCCCTAAGATAGAAGTATCAAGTCGCACAACTCAACAGTCAAAAGCTTTAAGAGTACTAACAAGGAAGTGAGAAGAAAACTTGAAGCACAAGGTGGTCAAAGAGGGGTGAGAGGAATATAAAAAGGCATGAAAACTTCTTCCTAAAATATACGGAGATGCACTGCATCCCTTTCAAGAAAAGAAAAAGATGTGAATGCATAATAAAAACAAATATTAATACTGACTAGAACAAAATGAGAAGACTGGAAGTTTCTGTTCTCCCTCATTTACAATTCAGGAATGCTTACTGATAAAATGAACACCAGTTTAAAAATTGTAATCTGAGCTTCTTTTTTTTCCAGAGAGAATATATTGCTGAAGGATATTGTCGTGGTTTAACCCCAGCCAGCAACTAAGCACCACACAGCTGCTCACTCACTCCCCCCCCCACCCAGTGGGATGGGGGAGAAAATCGGGAAAAGAAGCAAAACTCATGGGTTGAGATAAGAACGGTTTAATAGAACAGAAAAGAAGAAACTAATAATGATAACGATAACACTAATAAAATGACAACAGCAATAATGAAAGGATTGGAATGTACAAATGATGCGCAGTGCAATTGCTCACCACCCACCGATTGACACCCAGTTAGTCCCCGAGCGGCGATTCCCTGCCCCCACTCCCCAGTTCCTATACTAGATGGGACATCACATGGTATGGAATACCCTGTTGGCCAGTTTGGGTCAGCTGCCCTCGCTGTGTCCTGTGCCAACTTCTTGTGCCCCTCCAGCTTTCTCACTGGCTGGCCATGAGAAGCTGAAAAATCCTTGACTTTAGACTAAACACTACTTAGCAACAACTGAAAACATCAGCGTTATCAACATTCTTCACACACTGAACTCAAAACATAGCACTGTACCAGCTACTAGGAAGACAGTTAACTCTATCCCAGCTGAAACCAGGACAGATATTATTAAAAAAGTAGAATTTTGCACATTCAGAAACACCATATATTGAACAGCAACAATTAATGACAACAAATAATTCTAGAAGTCTTCCAAATTCAAATTGAGAGCTTAGTGACCATGAAATGGTAGAATTCTCAATTCTTGGTGAGGCAAAGAAGATGGTCAGCAAAACCACCACTATGGACTTCCAGAGGGCAAACTTTGGCCTCTTCAAGGCACTGGTTGAGAGAGTCCCTTGGGAGACAGTCCTGAAGGGCAAAGGGGTCCAGGAGGGATGGACATTCTTTAAAAAGGAAATCTTAATGGCTCAGGACCAGGCTATTCCCATGTGCTGCAAGTCAAACCGCCGAGGAAAACGACCGGCCTGGCTGAACGGGGAGCTTTTGCTAGGACTTAAGAAAAAAAGGAGAGTTTATAATCTCTGGAGGAAAGGGCGGGCAACTTGGGAGGAGTACAGGGATCTTGTTATGTCATACAGAGAGAAAATTAGAAAGGCGAAAGCTCAGCTAGAACTCAATCTGGCCACTATCGTAAGGGACAACAAAAAATGTTTTTACAAATATGTTAACAGTAAAAAGAATCCCAAGGAGAATATCTATCCTTTAATGGATACAGAAGGGAACGTAGCAACCAGTGATGAGGAAAAGGCCGAGGTACTTAAT
Source organism: Harpia harpyja (assembly GCF_026419915.1). Taxonomy (NCBI): domain Eukaryota; kingdom Metazoa; phylum Chordata; class Aves; order Accipitriformes; family Accipitridae; genus Harpia; species Harpia harpyja. Next base: position 34,221,286 of record NC_068947.1, read on the forward strand.
GCCTTCTTTGCCTCAGTCTTTAATAGTGAGTCCAATCATCCTCAGGGTACTCCACCCCATGAGCTGGAAGGTAAGGATGAAGAGCATAACATACCCCCCTTAATCCAGGAGGAATTAGTTAGGGACCTGCTACGCCATCTGGACACTCACAAATCTATGGGACCTGATGGGATCCATCCAAGAGTACTGAGGGAACTGGCAGAGGTCCTTGCCAAGCCACTCTCTATCATCTATCAGCGTTCCTGGTCAACAGGGGAGGTCCCAGAGGACTGGAGGCTTGCCAATGTGACTCCCATTTATAAGAAGGGTCGGAGGGAGGATCCGGGGAACTACAGGCCTGTCAGCCTGACCTCGGTACCGGGAAAGATTATGGAACGGTTTGTCTTGAGAGCACTCACACAGCAGCTCCAGGATAAGAGGGGGATCAGGCCCAGTCAGCACGGGTTTACGAAAGGCAGGTCCGGCTTGACCAACCTGATCTCCTTCTATGACCAGGTGACCCGCCTAGTGGATGAGGGAAAGGCTGTCGATGTTATTTTCCTAGACTTCAGCAAGGCCTTTGACACTGTCTCTCATGGCATACTCCTTGAGAAGCTGGCATCTCGTGGCCTGGATAACTGCACTCTTCACTGGGTGAAAACCTGGCTGGATGGCCGAGCCCAGAGGGTCGTGGTGAATGGGGTGAAATCCAGTTGGCGGCAGGTCACGAGTGGTGTTCCCCAGGGCTCGGTGTTGGGCCCTGTTCTGTTTAATATCTTTATTGATGATTTGGATGAGGGGATTGAGTGCACCCTCAGCAAGTTTGCAGACGACACCAAGTTGGGAGGCAGGGTCGATCTGCTTGAGGGTAGGGAGGCTCTACAAAGAGATCTGGACAGGCTGGATCGATGGGCTGAGGCCAATTGTATGAAGTTTAACACGGCCAAGTGCCGGGTCCTGCACTTCGGTCACGGCAACCCCATGCAGCGCTACAGGCTTGGGGAAGAGTGGCTGGAAAGCTGCCTGGCAGAGAAAGACCTGGGGGTGCTGGTTGACAGCCGGCTGAATATGAGCCAGCAGTGTGCCCAGGTGGCCAAGAAGGCCAATCGCATCCTGGCCTGTATCAGGAACAGTGTGGCCAGCAGGAACAGGGAGGTGGTTGTTCCCCTGTACTCCGCACTGGTGAGGCCGCACCTCGAGTACTGTGTTCAGTTTTGGGCCCCTCACTACAGGAAAGACATTGAGCTGCTTAAGTGTGTCCAGAGAAGGGCAACCAAGTTGGTGAGGGGCCTGGAGCACAAGTCTTATGAGGAGCAGCTGAGGGATCTGGGGTTGTTCAGTCTAGAAAAGAGGAGGCTGAGGGGAGACCTTATCGCTCTCTACAACTACCTGAAAGGGGGTTGTAGTGAGGTGGGTGTTGGTCTCTTCTGTCAGGTGGCTGGAGATAGGACAAGAGGAAATGGCCTCAAGTTGAGGCAAGGGAGATTTAGGTTAGATATTAGGAAAAATTTTTTTACTGAGAGGGTTGTCAAACATTGGAATGGGCTGCCCCGGGAAGTGGTTGAGTCACCATCCCTGGAGATATTCAAAAAGTGAGTAGACAGGGTACTCCAGGGCATGGTTTAGGGGGCATGGTTAATGGTTGGACTCGATGATCTTGAAGGTCTTTTCCGACCGAAATGATTCTATGATTCTATGAAAACATTAGATCCCAAATTCTGCTACTTGTTCACTGATTTATATTTCTAGTTCCAAGTAGGAATACAAGAGAAGAAAGGACAACAACCCTAAACCAAACATTATTAAATTTAAAAATATTTTAAGTTACATAAAGGTTATGGTAGGAAACTAAGTACTGCATATTATGAACTTTCTGGTTCTTCTCTGAAGATTCTAAAGATGGTTATATCTAAAGACAGATTATTAAACCAGACAGATCAAGGTATGAACCAGTATGACTCTGCAATAAGTTAAGAGATTAATCATTCAACCACCTGCCTATCTCATTCCATATTTTATACTGGCTCTGCAAGTGCACAGCTAGACAAACGATCTATAGACACAGATAACTGTAGCTTTGGATCATGGACACACAAAAGTAGCTCTTAATAGCTCTTTTAATAGCTTGTAAACAACAGGTATTATAAAGGGTGACAAGAGGAAAGTAGTCTACAGAAGAAATATCACTGGATATTAATCATGAGGCATAGAATGAAAAAAATACTAAGGATGCTCTTCGAGCTCTGCTGACTGAATGCCAAACTGTAGCTCTAATCAGTAGAACTTACATATATCTATGTTAAAATTAGTATCATTGGTATGTTCTGACAGATTTGACTTAATATACTGGAATGTTTTTTGTTTGTGTGTTTTCCTGGGTTTATTGGAACAGAATGCCAAGCTTCATCCTACTGAGAATCTTGGGCCTTGTTTCTCACTGAACAAAGAAGAAAATCAGTGGTCTGTCTTTTCTAATTGGCAAATCTTCTGTCATCTCCTGTGTGACAACAAAGAAGTTACTTCCTGCATACTCCCTCTGTATTGTAATCAGCCGTCTTTTTGCTTCTAGCTGTTGCTGAGTTAGAACCGCACAGTGATGGTTCTTTAGGTGTCATCGTTTGGTAGCTAGATGAATGCAGCATGGAAATGAACGGGTTATTAAAATATACAAAGGTTGTGGTTTTCAGGCTTTACTGCTGAAGCCTAACAAAGTACATCACTCAACATGCGGTTCGTGCTTTCAAGATATTCTTTGCATTCTTCTCAACCAGAAAGTTACTTTCACATTAAATGAATGCTGAGATTTTGGTGCACAATTTGTCTGACTTAAATAAACAATTTGTTTCTTCCTACTACATATTCCCTCCTGTTCATGCCCTTCTGGCATTTTTCAAGAACCCTTTCTTCCATTGTTTTGTCAATGTTGTTTTTAATGTTGCTTATATAATACTACTCTTCTGCATTTGTTTGCAAAGCCAGGTAATTTTCCATACCAGCCTCAGTTCTATCATGTAAGCCCTTATTCAACAGAGACTACAACCATATGTTTTTAAACTAAAGAATACAGATAGTCTGCTTATCATGTGCTCAGACTCTTTGCTGACCTGGAGTCAGTGCTCAGAACACACAGTGAGATAAAGTAGTTAGAAGGGAGGTATCACTGCACTATCAACTGCAGAGTCAGTGTACTCTGAGGTCTTCTCTGTGCTGGAAAGTTGTCCCACTTTAACTAGGTTGGTGCAGTCAATATAGCATAAGCTGCATTGTTTGTTAATCTCTCATACCTAGGAGTCTGATGGAATTCTGCTCCGCTCAGTATCTGTTGTACCCGATGAACACTGTGCTGAACATGAGCTTCTGCACAGCAAATGACTCTCCCCGTGTAGATGCAAACAGAGTCATCTTTATATGGATAAAGTTTTTCCTGTAAAAGAACAAATTATTCTCGTACCTTTATACAGAGGTTCTCCCATGTTCCTATAAGCGGGTCATGCCAGTATAACGAGTATCGATTCATAAAAGACAATATCTCCTGTTCTGGCACCCCTTGACAAGTCCGACAAAGACACTGTGAAGGAACAATCAAAGTTGCACTCTATCTTGCTTATGAAAATGCACATTTGCTGTTGCTTTTGAGTTCAACTGCCTCATTGAGACTGTCCATTCATTACCAAATCTAAATCACACTTGGTTTTGTCTTGAAAAACAGCTTTGGGATTTAATTTATACTTTTCATTTTGCCACCTGCCAATTGCCCCCAAAATAGGTTTTGCTCTGGCCTTATTGAAAAATCTTTAAAGCCACTTATTATGTTATATATTACACTATTTATAAAACATCTGTCCTACATTTGCCTGAAAGACCAAGCAAATTACTTGAAGTTTTGTTCATTCAAAACTAATCTTCTAACTCAAAGTCTGTCAGAACAGTACATCCCCTGATAGTTTTGTTTGTATGCTATTTGGCAAAATCATCATAATACTTTTTGACGCCAAACAAAGGAAACATTTTGAATATCATGTCTTCAAGTGTCTAGTAAAACAAAAGCCATCCACTCCGTCTCTGTAGAGTATTACTAAATACTCATCTGTGGTATAACTAAATGCCATCTATGTTAGACTGGACATATTTTTGATAGCTTAGAATCAGCCTAGAGAACTAATGCTATTTATTTTTTATCTTCCTGACAGAATATCTTATTTGATTTTCCTGCACAGCACACAGCATACAGTATCCAAATCTTGCCTTTGCAATAAAAACAAACTCTACTTATTCAACCTTTCTCTGTAATATTACACATTCAATTAAATATTTTCAACTTCACTCAGTCTGAGAATGTGTTCCCATATAAATTAGAATATTTATTGCATTTTCACCCAAAATACAGAGGGTAGCATTTTATTTACTATTCCAGTATTCTATGTTTAACATGACAGCAGTCAATCTTCTTATGTACATCACTTTCATCAGATGTCTTAGCAACACTGAACAGCAGCAGAATATTTATCTACATTTTAGCTGCTTTGTTAGTTTCGTAAAATGTAGTAAAATCAACTAACTTTTAATTCAGTTTAGGGCTTTAGGAAACTAATTCATAAGCTTCTGTTTCCTCTACTCAGCCCATTCCATCGGATGAATATCAGCACATTTACAGATTTCTGCAGAGGTGAAGGCAGGTAGTAACTGCTGCAGAGAAAGGGCAGAGAAAAAATTGGAGGCTGTTACCAAGATCTGCTTGGTTTTTAGTACTGAGTGCTACCGCTGCCTGATTGCTATAGAGACTAGTCATCAGCCTAAGAAGGAGCTGTTATTAGCATCTGTGGGCAGGCAGAAGCAGAAGGGAGAAAAGCATCTCTAGCTAAAATGAAGATTTCTGTTCCAAAGTGAGGAAGGATGAAAGGACTGGGTGGTAGCAACAAAACCAAGAAAAAAAGGAAGATGAAAAACTGAGGGAAAAGAGTGAATTTGACAAAAGTGAGGCACATGGAGAGCCAGATGGCAAATCCTGACACTCCTTCAGTCTTAATGGGATGGGGGAATGTCATATTCTGTCTATTAGCATTTTCTAATGCAGTGCATGCTCTCTGCCACACGAAGAGGCCTCACAGACGTGCAGGCTCTGATCAACGCTATATCCTTACTTTCCCATGTTCCCAAAAGAACCGCTTCCTACGTAAGGCACTGACTAGTTAATATTTATGGGTTATTTTGGAAAAAAAAAAACCAACACAAAAGTTCAAATTTCAGAATCAGTACAACTAAATTTGTAGTAATTAAAGGACTACATTTTCTAAAAATCTTCACAACTGCTGTTACTGTAAGCTGCCTGGTATTTGAACCATTTTTAATCATTGCTATTTTACACTGCCTATACATTACGAATTGTATAGGATCAATGGAACATAGTGATAACCCGATTCATGGCTGGGTCTCCTAGATGATACCATATGCCAGCTAAAACATTAAATATTAATTCATTATTTCTTTTAGTGAATTGTTGTTGTTTAACCCCAGCCAGCAACTAAGCCCCACACATTCGCTTGCTCACTCCCGTCTCAGTGGGATGGGGGAGAGAATTGGAAGAGTAAAAGTGAAAAAACTCGCAGGCTGAGATAAAGACAGTTTAAGAGGTAAAGCAAAAGCTGCACATGCAAGCAAAGCAAACCAAGGAATTCATTCACCACTTCCCATGGGCAGGCAGGTGTTCAGCCATCTCCAGGAAAGCAGGGCTCCATCACGTGTAACAGTTACTTGGGAAGACAAAACACCATCACTCCAAATGTCTCTCCCTTCCTTCTTCTTCCCCCAGCTTGTTATTGCTGAGCATGACGTCATATGGTCTGGAATATCCCTTTGGTCAGTTGGGATCAGCTGTCCCAGCTGTGTCCCCTCCCAACTTCTTGTGCACCCCCAGCCTCCTCGCTGGTGGGGTGGGGTGAGAAGCAGAAAAGGCCTTGGCTCTGTGTAAGCACTGCTCAGCAATAAAGAAAACATCTCTGTGTTATCAACACTGTTTTCAGCACAAATCCAAAACATAGCACCATACAAGCTACTATGAAGAAATTTAACTCTATCCCAGCCAAAACCAGCACATGAATAAAAAAAGAAAAAAAACCAAACCAGTCCCAATTGCTTACTAAATCTTCTGACTTTCTAACATATAATTCATAGTCACTTTTCCTATGTTCCTGTGTTGCATATACAGTCGTAGGTGCTTCATTGGTACACATGAAACACAAACACTTGGGGAATAATAAATAAATACATACTCCTGCAAAATCCCAAAGACAGCAGTATATAAAAGTATGGTTGCTGTAAGTCAAAGCCCAAATGTTCATAGATTTTCATACAGTAATACAAAGAGTGGGGGTAGGAGGGGCGGGTGCATTTTTTCCTATTTCTGTAGCTCTCATCTGAAATCAAATGCATGAGGTTTTGAGAATGACCTTTTTTGCATGTGTTTGTACTCTTCCTGACACCCTAGGAGAATTTCCATGCCACAGAAAATAATAGGATTTCTGTGGTTACCAAAAGCTGTGCCATTGCCTGTAACATGTGGCATTCAGGTAAAGAAAACAGAATACAAATCTGGTTATGCTTCATTGCTTTGTAGTACAATCTAGAATAACAAACAAGTTGTTCTGCAAACCATTTTGTATCTTGAGATTTCTGTTGATTTAAATTTAGAACATCACAGTGCTTTTATGATTTGAAGTTTTGCACCTTGTATGTAGCATTTTCCAAGATGTTCACCGTAAAGATTTTTCTTTTATGTTTTCAATTCAGCAGTGGTCAGGAACATCCATCAGGCCAGGAATTCACATACATGTCGTTCTGTAAAGGGATAAAGAGAAAGATTTTTTAGCCACCTCTCAAAGAGTCACTAAAAAATGAAATCAGAAACATGCATGTTTGTACTGAATATACAGATAATATTAACAGAAAATGATACAGGTGCATGTTTGCAGTCTGTTTTTGACTAAGAATAGCTCTGAATGAGAGATTACTTCCACTCATATTTCTCTTAAATGGTAGAACCAGGCCCTAATAAGAAAGATGTCTAATACATTACAGGAAATATTATCCAGGAATAGTGTTCTTCTATTACCTGAACTAAAACCAGTAGTTTCATACCTTTTATTTACAGCATTTCAGGAACATTATCATTTTTAATTTGTATTTCATGTCATTTAGATTTAACTGCATTTTCAAATAACACTTTATCTTCTGACAAATTAACCAGTAAATCTTCAGCTGGTAATGGGAATTTAATTTTACACAAATATTTTGTAAAGTGTACTCTTTTCTAGTCATAATAGTAACTGTCTCATTTATCTACAGGATTTTTTTCCCTTATAAGCTTGTAAAGAGGACAGTGTTGTTAGGTAAAATATTTTTTCCTGAAATATTTGGTCTAGTTCTAAAAGCTTTTCTTTGGTTTAGTTCTAAAAACCTAATGGCAAGAGTATGTCTGATTCCATTCAAATCAAGTTTGGAAATCATTAGAAAATTCAATTCACTTTGAACTGCCCTGTAATAAGAAACAATTCAATTTTCTCAATTTTGTTTTGTTTCCTTTCTTAATGTTGACAAATTTCAAATGACTTGGGTTTTGTCCTTCTTAGACAACATGCTGCTTTATAAGTTTACTCTCACTGATATTAGAGAATTTCAAGATTTCCAGGGGCATCAATAAGTATGAATGACACCTAGGCACAGGTAATGAGTTCTGTATTCATAGCAACTAAGGTCGTTATAGGATACACTGCATTAGGTTATAGAGTAAAAGTAAAATCAGATACAATGTATGACATTCTAGACTTTTATTTATATATACACACATATATATATACACACACTCATATTTTTTTGCTTGCCTTATAGTAACCATCAGAAGTAAGGCTGTCAGATGTACTTCAAATTTTGTACTTAAAACAATTTGAAATATTAATACCTGAGGCTTCTTCAACAGAGACTCAGCCCCACCTTTTACATCTAATAGTATGTGATTTGTGCAATGCACCAAGTTTTCTATTTAACGGTAGCTGAAGTTGTGGAATATGTGAAAAATGATGATACTCTAGAGCTTATTACTTGCATTTTCAAATTTTTATAAAGCAGCAATCTTAGATTTTTCCAATACATATGTCATACACGTGGCATATACATCATTATGCACCATATATTTCAACCCTTTTTTTTTTTTCCCCAAGACAGAGGTCTCTATCATGTCACCCATGTATTACAGGCCAGAGAATCTTACTCAGAAAACTTTATGAAAACACAGACTTCCTGTCTGAGCTCATGCAAATATTTTTTAAAGATGTCCATGGTGGAAATGTTAAGAGTACTTAATGTTTACATTTCTATGGATTAATGACTTATTCACAGTATATAAGTTATACATCAACAGACCTTTAAAAATGAATGAAGAGAGCATTTCAGAAGAGGAGCCACATAAGCCAGAAGATGAAAAGAAAATCTCCTCAACTAGATAGTAAAAAGTACTGCAAACACATGAAAAGAATTTGGGTGTTTTTTCTTTCTAGGTGTCTGGGAATTACCAGTCAGGATTCATGGCTCCTTCCCTAAGTCATGGATTTCAAAGTTGGAGCAGGGCTGAAGGCTGGCCAGGCCAAAGGGGAGCTCTGTGTTCTAATCTGAGAACATGGAAGAGTGTTTCTCATGCTCCTGGATAAGTGCTCTTACTATAACGTACCACTTGGTCTGTTGCTCTTTTTCTAGCACAGTAAGTATTTATTATTCCATGCAAAAAGACTCTAAGATTCTATTTTTTGAATTTTGATACTCAGAAACCAGATACACTATTTTAGTCCTTTTCTCCATTCCCTTTACCCATTTTGTTTGAAAACTGCAAAGTGATGACAGATCTGATGTGTTACTAGGTAAACTGTTCTAATAATTTATTTCCTAAAGTGTTAAGAATTTCAGCATTCTCCGTAGCTTGAGTTTGCTTTGCTTCCATACACCGGCTTTGCTTTTGGGAAGGGCATACTGTCGTGGCTTAACCCCAGGCAGTAACTAAGCGCCACACAGCTGCTCACTCACTACCCCCACCCAGTGGGACGGGGGAGAGAATCACAAAAAAACCCCCGTAAAACTCGTGGGTTGAGATAAGAACAGTTTAATAGAACAGAAAGGAAGAAACTAATAACAATAATAATGACAATAATAAAATGACAATAGTAATAAAAGGATTGGAATATACAAAACAAGTGATGCACAACGCAATTGCTCACCACTCGCTGACCAATGCCTGGTTAGTTCCCGCACAGCATTTCCCCCAAGCCAACTCCCCTCAGTTTATATACTGGGCATGACATCACATAGTATGGAATATCCCTTTGGCCAGTTTGGGTCAGCTGTCCTGGCTGTGTCCCCTCCCAACTTCTTGTGCCCCTCCAGCCTTCTTGCTGGCTGGGCATGAGAAGCTGAAAAATCCTTGACTTAGCCTAAACACTGCTTAGCAACAACTGAAAACATCAGTGTGTTATCAACATTCTTCTCATCCTGAACCCAAAATATAACACTATACCAGGTACTAGAAAGAAAATTAACTCTATCCCAGCTGAAACCAGGACACATACAAACTAGAATTTCTTCTTGTAGGAAATGATAATGCAACCTTTGTTTTAGAAATGAAAGGTAAGGAATCTGAACTTACATTAACACAAAGAAATGAAATTTTTTAGTTAGTTTGACATGAAATCTGCATCTGCTAAAAACAGTACTCCCACATCAGCCTATAGAAGATGCAGCACAGCGTCAGAATGAAGCATTGAAATTTGGTCGTATGAATTCTGTTACAACACAGAAATTTTCATTTATATGGCAACAGTGAAAAATGAATATTTTGCATTTCAGCAGAAAAAAAGTTGTTATTATTACTATTTCTCACAACTATTCTCTTTACTTACATGATTGTTTTGTCCTAGATGATGTACCTTATTCTAATATACACGTAACTGGATAAGTAAAATATAATTAGACTATATCTAGCACACAGTTATACAGATTTTTCCCAACTGATTACTGTAATTATAGATTATGTCCTAAAAACTCAGAACTGATTGTTATTGGAGCTTTATTCTTTCATATTTCCTAATTTTGAGAGATAACTAAGCTACTTGAATATTGCAACACAGTTTTATTACTAGATTTTATGTAAGCCAGTTTTTCTATCCCAAATATAAATAGGAATAACAGCTAGACACAGTAACTCAGATGAATTCCAGTGGAACTGTTCTTTGTTTTCTACTAATTTATTGTGTGAATTTGATAAATTTTAGCAGTCATGGAAGTGAAAAACTACCCCCATTGGCTAAAGCCAAGAACAGTTCAGACATGCTAAATCAGGTTCTCCAAACAGCTGTGCCAGTGTTCCTCTGTCCAAAACTGCTAGTTGAGTCTTGGGTCTTTACTGAACAGGCTGCCAGCTGCATAAGGTAATGCCAGATTGTATGGAATATAAACAAACATCTACTTGGACTTTTATTTAGACCAGCAAACATGATACTTTTGTGTCCCAGGGTCAGATTTAAGCCTAGACCTCCAAAAATGTATCCTACTGTATTGACCAACTGTGCCATCTAGCTCTCTTTTAAGGTAATCCTATTATGTAATGAATTATGATGAGAGATTTTAACACTGCTGAATATGAGTTAAATAATCCCTCTAAGCAGTTGGATGCTAAATGAAAATATTTCTGCTGTACCTGGGCCAAGTCTGAAAGCATCACAGTATTTTTCAGCTTTTTTTTTTTTAAACACAGATTAATTCAACATCATTACTTTACCTAATTTTAACTAGGCAAGTATTCATGCAATAGGCTAAATCTTACACATTTTCAACAAAATCCTCTAAATAAATTCACTCAGGTCTCAAAAAAGTTAATAAAACTGAAAAGCACACTTGTGTTAATCGTGTATGTTAAGGAGAAACAGGCTTATCTCAAATTTTTTTAAGCTGGAAAGTCTTTCCTTCAGATTCTTATCACTTAATGGTCATTTAAACACCAGTCTTCCACTAACGACCCATTGGGTGTGACATTGGAAGGAAGATTTATCACTAAAACTGGTTCAGCTGTTACCTGATATTAGCACCTGGAAGGAAAAAAAACCCACCAACCAACCAAACAAAAAACCTCCTAGCTTATTTAACAGGAAACACTTCAAAGGGCTTTGAAAACAATTCAGCAAACCAACCAAAAAAAGAAAGGAGAAAATTACAACGTTAGCATGAAAATAATGCAACTGCAAGACACACAATTATGGTAATTTAAGGAATAAAAGAACTTGAGGTTCCTTCTGAGACAAGGACTCAGAGGTGAATCTTTCACACAGCCAGGAGGCTTGCACTTGATAAGCAGTCCCTACTAGAGGCTCCAGATTAGGCGTTCCCTCAAGAACTGTTTATCGATTGAAAAAGGAACAAATACGAATGGCAAAACATAGTTTATTAAATGAGTTAAAGAATGACTCGGCATGGAATGACCAGTCTCAGAGAGACTGATTTTGTGCAAGATTACTGTCTTAGCCAAAGGCGTATGAACGGTAAGACAATGCACAACAAGTCAAATACACCACTGAACTGAACAACAGCTGCTAGGAGGTGGGCATACCCGACCGGCCAGGAGGTCGCCCCTCAACGTGCGCAGAAAGCTGCTGTGGGCAGCACACCTTCCCCTTGCCTAACCCTGGCCAACCCGACAGAGACACACACACTCGAAGGTGCACTGGATCATCAGGCTCACGCATTAAAACTGAGGATAATGGCTTCATGGGTTTGCGAGCTCAAGCTGGTAGGTTTTCTTGCATGAGGAGACAGAAATACTGATGCACACTTACGCACATGTCTGTGCAAACACACACATAAAAAACAGAATGTGGAATTATATAAACTCAAAATTACACATAAACCACGCTATTTCTGTCTGATTTATTCTGTCTTATTTCTGACTTTAGGGCTTTCAGACGGATAAGAGACAAATTAAGCATTGATCCTACTGTTTGAGAAGTGCTCCTTCCCAGACAGCAAATCCTGACGTGTAGTTAGGCTAAAACGCCCGACAGGCTCTAGCTGCCAGTAACATCAACAGAAATTATGGCTCAGGGTTGTAGGACTTTAAAACTTTAAACAGGTCTCTCATTAATAAATCCAAGCAAAAAAGGGGGGACTCAGAAGTGAATGCATAGTTCTGGGAGGCTGAGGCGGAAAAATTAAGCTACAGTGAGCTTTTGGCCACCCACCAACCCTGTCTAGTTGACGCACTGCACTCTCAGTGCAAGCGTGCTAATTAGGAGCCACCAACAAGCCATGGTGCTCCTGCCATCCACTTTTTCACCTATCTTAAATAAGCTGAGAAGAGCTTCACTGGTTTTCATGTCACTCTGGTGTTTCCCTCGCGCCAGGGGATATCTCAGCTGGAGAGCTAGGGTAAGTACTTCAGCTGCCCTTGAAGCAGCACAAATCCTGAGTATGCCCCAGTATCTAAGGTGTTCAGAAGAATACCAGCCTAGTCTCTACAATAAAATACTCTAAGAGGAGGAGCCAGAACATTAAGGAGTGGCTAAAGCCTCAGGGTATTATTGGAAATGTAAGTTAGAAATGCAAGTCGAATGGTGATCATCTTCTACACTGACTGAATTTTTCCCTTAGATGACCCCAAGGGAGAAAGTGGAATTCTCTAATGTAACCAGAAGATACCCACATCAAAGGCTTGACTAAATTTTGAGCTCACAGAGGAATCAGAGAGGTATCCCCTTTGTAGTTTGGCAACATGTACACCGAATTAAATGTAAACTGTGATAAACATATTAAGCAAGCTAAATTCAGGCTACATGGCTGAATAATAGAAGAAATACAGGGAGACAACACAAATGTAGCTGTATGTTTTAAGTAATACTTCAATTTTTTTTTTTATGGGCATCAAGCAAATTGTACTTCTACTGCTGTGTTTTTTCGATGTGAATTACTTCCACTTCACAAGGGAAGAGGAGGGGAGGGTGATACTTGTCTATGAACATTCTGCACCAGCCCAGGCCATCCACAGTCCAACATCAGAGACGCTGGTCTCAGCAGAGAAAAAGAGCTATTTGTTTCCTTACACTGATGTGTGAAATGAGAATAACTCACATTTAAAGGCAGATACAGGGGAGGATCCTCACAACATTCTTCCCTGCCATGATACATAACAAATACTCAATAGGTTGCGTGTTAAATAAGTGAACAAGAAATATTTTTCTCGTGTTGAAATACTTACCAAAAGCAGAGCAGAAATGTGTCCGAGACAAACAATCCAGAGGTTTTGAGAAGGAAATATATAATGAACAGACAGTAGCAACCAATTCTTTTTCATCATTTCCCATTATAGCTTCCCTACAACTTTTGTCAGGAAGACTAAACTGACAATTGAAGTTAAGAGAATGTTGTAAATGTTTTGACTTACGGGAAGCAGAAAAATTAATTTTGTATTTCAGATCATTACAATAGTGAATTTCAACAATAGTGAGATTTCTAAACAATGCTAATTGTCTAGTCAATACTAGCTTCCTCCAAAACAAGACCAATGGGGGCTACACTGATGTGGAAATCCAGCTTTCAAATATCTACTGTTCTACTACTTGGCACAACCCCCCTGTCCAACCCCCCACCCCCCCAGCAGAAATATCTGTAAATGTGTGTGCAAACTGTGGTTTGGTTTGTTTTTTTCGATTATAAGATATTAGGGTTGAAAGTCAGATATTTTGATAAAAATCATCTAGACAGAAATGAAATACAATTTCACCTTTCTATGTTTCAAAAATTATGCACAACTGGAGGAATAGAGTGATAAAGTAACCTGAACTAGATGTCCCCCATCTATCTAATAAAACATAACAAAAGCACACATACACACACCCATACACAAAAATAAAAATTATTTCTTTGATCATTCAAATCATTTGATGAAGTCAAATTTGGCAAAAAATATCATCACTTAGTAGAAAAAGCTAAATACAAATAGGAAACAGTGCATTTGAGTAAGACAAGCAGTAGAAGAAGAGAAAACATTAGTATCCTCTCTCTTCCTTTAGGTAACGCAGAAAGGAAATAAACCCAAGATTTTTAAGGACTATTGGCATAGGTCAGACAATGCAGGAAATAAATGAAATTGAACAACAAAAACGATTATTTTTTTTAATCAGTTCAGTCCATACAGATATTAATTTATTAACTATGTGGTCCTGGTATCAATGATTTACAAATCATGGCCAAGGGATGAACTGAATTTTATTACATACACTTTCCTGCTTTACCTTAAGTCTTCCAGAATGTCTTCCAGAATTTCTTCCACCAATAACAGGCATGTGAGTAACTCAAACAGCCAAGCATTAATAAAATTAGAGAATAAACAAAAGAAGACCCGTAATGTCCAGGCTGCCTGAAAAACATTCACTTTTCCCTCTGCTTTGAAATTTACACTGGCCTGAAGCCCAGAAATGGCAATATGCAATCCACCACCTGTGACAAGTCTAAGACTGATATCTTTTGACCTGTCAGGATAGAAATGGAGGATAGAAAAGGAAGATCAAGAGCTTTCTAATAAAAATAGGCCCAAATTTTTCTGTTCAAAATAGTAGCTGCTTTTAATGGTACTATAATACTCAGTAGGAAAATGGGATTTTACAGTTTTAAAGTTTTTTGGGGGTAGCATTAATAAACTTTATTTCTCCATGGCTTGCACATCATGACTGAGAACATGCCTACAAACCACAGAGGGATTTAAAAAATTAAATCTATAATATATATCTTAAAAAATACTTAGGACCCAGGCCTGCACTTTTTAAACTTAATGGCATAAACTCCACTCACTGTGCCAAATGAGACCCTACAGTGCTTCTACACTACCTGGGGACTGATTTATTTATCTATTTGCCTTTCAAAAATGTGACACAGTAAGATATGGGAGAGGGTTTGTTGGCTCCTGCCTGTAATGACATACACAACTCACTTCTAGTTGAGCACTCTGATTTAGCTCTTTGCTTAGTGTCTAAGCTGACAAACACAAAGCTAAATCCCAAGTGGGGGACAGTACAGAAAATCATATGTTATAAACTTGTATGTGAAGGAGCAAAAGCAGGGCTTAGAAACACTGAATATTAGGTAATCCATGGAGTGGAGCAGTGTTTGCATGCAGCTTCATACCTTGTCTCTTTGACCAGGAGCCATGCAGTACAAAGATAAGTTTTATCTTGTTCCCACTTCTACATTAGAAGCAGAAGTTAACATCCAGGATAACGAACAGTGGTTTTGATTGAAATGTAAATAAAACATTTTAAGAGTGCTGCTTAGCGCTGCTTTTGCGATACAAGTCTCAGAGCAAAGCAACAAAGATGGTGCCTGAATTATCACAATCTTCAATTTCAGAAAAATCCAGGACCTAATGTATTAATCATTGGATAGGTGGAGTTCATCCTAATGGTTTGTTTTCAACAGTCCTTTTTCAAGGACTCTTGCAATAACTTTAATGAAAAAAAATCCAACTGTTTTAAACAAGGCTCTCCAATATAAACACAAAGGAGTTATAAGGAGCGTTATTTACTCAAAAATGAGAACAACAGAAATTTGTCATTGCCTATGAGTAATTATTATATGCTTAATAAAATCACAGAACTATCCATAAGCATTTCAAATATTTTCATAATTAAACAGGAGTCAATGATGCCCCATAGTATTAAGAAAAAAATGGACAGAAATGGTCAAGTTATTTTAAAACTCTTTAACATGCAAATTTATATTCCAGTCCATAAAACACTTGAGAGAACAGTTTTGAGATTTAATATTTTCAAAACCAAGCAGATCAGCTGTTTGCACCCAGATCATATCCTGCAATTTCAGCTCTCTCTTCAGAAAAGTAAGATTAGAAACATAAAAATAATAAAGAAAATGATCGTTCACTCCCAAACACATACCTGATACACACTGATCAATCCATTGACACATAGATTTTAGTATCTAATAAGCAACATGAACATGACAGACAAGCACAGCATTTAAGAATTTAAATGAATGTTCAAATATTAATTTACTTCTCCAGGTAAATTTACAGATCAAAATATGGATTGGGATGTGAATATGTACATAGCAAATGTTATTGTTAAGGGTTTTTGGGGGGAGGTGGGCAGTTAAAGCTACTTATTTGATTGCTAAAAGATAGCTAAAGAATGTTAGTTGTTGTCATGTGGTCATGGTTCTAGTCCTAATTTTTCCTTTTTCTTCTTCTGCCTCTTTGAAAAGTAGCTACAGTGTTCACTCTCTTTATGTTTCACTCCACTCCCTGGCAAATTGGTTGCAATACTGTCTACACAAGATAGAATTTTTTGTAAAGCTTAATTCATTATTTATCAGGTACTTTGAGGTGTTCAGAAGAACAGCATATAGCAAATGAAAAGGATGTGGAAAGTATCCAAGGATACAAGTCCTTTGAAGGACTACAGCCTTTTAAAGGGTTGCAGAGAACTCTTAATAGATGGCAACATTTCATTTCCAGGGATTCTGAAGATATAGTCCATATTTTGATCTAGAAATGTTTGTGATCTAGATGTAGCCTGTTTCCTGACTCCTCGGCATCTGTTTAACTCCAATTTTACTAAACATTTAAGACCAGGTGTTCCAGACCAGAATCTTAAAAAGAAAGCGTTCATACTACAATATTTGTATGTTCAATGTCAATTCTTTACCATTGCAGTAGAAAATCATGTCACAAGCTTTTTTCCCCCATTTTATCTCTGTGAAAACAGCTATTTAAAATTCCTAACATTTTCCAATTTCTTATACAACATTGTTTACTTACTATGATTTAGTGATATTTCTGAAGTTGTAGAGCATTCTTATATAATTATGTAAAGCAGACAGAACTGAGATACTAAGTAATCCATAAATACAAAAGGACTCACTCACATCAATCCATTCCAAAAATTGTCAACTGTAATGAGAAATTGTAGGAAGAAACTGGGAGAACAGAGCTGAATTAGAGATGATCACCAAGAGAGAAAAATTTCTCACTATCTATAAGATGTATAAAGTTGCATGACTATTCCTTGTAAGTTGTTTTTGAAAATGGAACCTAGACGAACTTGACATTTCTGTTATAAATATTTTCAGTCTCACCCTCCTTCTCTGGTATTACCCAAGTGATACTTATTACACATATCTAAAAACAAAAAAAAACCCATAGGCAAGGTATTTCATCCTAGTACAGTTCCAATCTTACTTCTAAACTAATTTAAGCTGCCATTAACTTGCTACGAAAGGAGTGAAGATTGGATCATAACTTCTTGGTCTGTGTAGTTAATTTCCGGTTCCAGTCCACAATTCCCAAGACACTGCAATGCTGGACCTTTAAAAAGAAATTGTTCTAATTCATTTGCATGATCTAAAAAAACTGCAAACAAGATAGTCATGTGATTTTTTTTTCTTTTTGAGATGGCAACAGTTTGCAGCAATCAGTTGCCAATACCTTGATTGTGTCCTATTCTTTTGCAAGTAAAAGACATCTTTAATAAAGTTTAAGAAAGGAAAGAACAAGTGATTTTATACCAATCAGTTGTCAAGAACTTGACTTTTCTTTTTTTCCTTACATACATATAAACTAAACTTGAACATTATTGTTTAAGACATAAAGCAAAAGTGATTTCTTACAGCAATCACCTGTCAGTATTTTCATTATTTGTAGCACTACAAGGCTTCCCTATTTTTCTTATTTTGTAGCTCGACATTTAAAGGAAAACCTTTTAGCTCAGAGCCAGCTAGTGCCTGAACGTTACATGGCTTCACACAGGAAGAGACAGCCCTTTACCTTTGTTCACCAGCAGCGAGGCCAAGCACCACCATCATTCTCCAGAGCTGAGGGGCTGCTCACTCTTTGTTCCCACAACAAGCAAGCCCTAGGTTTTGTTTGCTCCCAGCACACTACGCTACTTTGTCATTCAGATAAAAATGAGAGGCTGAAAGCAAGGAGGTAAATTGTTGCAAGAAGGTGAAAGCCCTTGGAAGAAGGATTTTCTCCCCTCACCTGGGAGCAACTGATCATGCAGGTCTGCGAAAAGCTTCTGGAGGGCCCAAGACAGTTTGCAAAGCAGGGAGTTAGTGGCAGAGCTGGAGAGTAGGGGTCTATACAGAGGAGCTGGGAACAGACATATGAGCCAGACCTCAGAGCTGAGGGAAGGAAAAAATCTTCTCTTAAGGGCCTGGAGAGGGATGCCATAGGTCTGAGCTACTAAAAATTACTGCTGGTCTGAGAGTAAAATGCCTCAGTCCTATAGGGACACAGTGGGCAGGCACAGATAAAATGGCTTCCAAATAGGTCTGTCCCACTCCAAATTTCCTCTGTGTAAAACATTACCATGTCACAGTTTAGTTTCTACTAAAAGCGTTACAGATTCAAACCCCTCGTGGTTTTCTGGGAATTCTCACTGTAAGGAGAAAGGTAGGCAGATCCACCTGAAAGCTCTGGTTATTGAATTATTCCTCCAAAATGGAGTGCAAAAGAGTCAGGGACCGTTACCTACATCCTCACTAGCTCCAGCAATGCCACCTCCAGTTCACTGGGTTTTGCACTTTGAAAATCTGAAGGGCAACCAGATACTCTGAAACCCTTTGAAAGAGAAAAGACATCGGAAGATGCAAAAGCTGAAACCAGTGCATCTTTTTCAACAATATAAACTCTATTTCCAAGCTTTTGGTACTTCCACGACTGTTGAAACAGAAAAAGGGCAAAGGGCCTTGGAAAATTCGAAAAGACATAAAGGCAGTTTTTTGTGGTGGTGTTTTGGTTTTAAACAAACCTGCTACCTTAAGTTCAGCTCACATCTTATTTCCCTTATTCTCATTTGCCTTTCATACTGCATAAGAGAAAAAGCTGTGTACAGTCACTAACTTCATGAATGTAATGTGCTAAAAAAAAAAAAAAATCAGCTCTAGTTTAATGGTTTCGCAAACCATTAAACACCTCATTAAAAAAAAAAACACCTAAAACATCTCACTAGTTCTAGCAGTGTTTTCCATGTATGAATATATTAACAGCAAGAATCTCAGCCCAAATTCCTAACTGAAAAAGTTTGCAGTGCACTAGCAGTCTTCAGTAGGTGGCTTAGAAATATGAGACTAAAGAAAGATCCGTTTCTCTAAATGTCTGTATCAACGTCTGATTTTTGCATGCTCCAGAACAGTTAATTTTTAGTGAGTTACTTATTTACTTTTGCATTTTTTCAGCTTTACTATACCTTCGGAGAAGCACAACTGTAACAGAGGGTGTCCAAAAACATATAGACTTGGACCCCCTGACAAATAATAGAAACCAATGGGCCAGACAATACTGTATACAGAAATGTTTTATATGACATTAGTTTGTAAATGACTACATTTTCTACTTTCCCCATCAACCCCATGATGGAATTTTGGCCAATATTTTAAATGTATCCAAAAGTAACATGTCTACTGTTGTGATCAGAATTTTAAATAAGACTTCACAGCTGCTTTTTTCTATTTGTTGGAAATCAACCAACCTTTCCTACATGTTTCAATTGCTGTCTACTTATCTCAGTACAGTATTAACTAGTTAATTACTGCTTATTGCATAGACCTACTTTTAGACATTTGTTTGAAACATTTGCACTGATCACCTTTAAAACTCATATATAAGTCATATAAATCATATAGTCTTGGCCTCTAATGGTAATCTTCACCGACTGTTCTTTCCCCCCACCCCGTTTGAGCACAAGGTGATACTGCCCTAACAATTTCTCTAACTGTTACTTTATGGAGTCTCTCAGAAATCTCCGCATTTCTATCGAGCACTTTCAGCAGCTGTTCACACTGCGCCAAAGTTATCAAAATGCCAGTTCATTACATCAGCGCTTCTGTTTTCCTTGTGTAATTTCCTAGGAGCAGCAGTTGTTGCATCCACCTGAAATTCCAGCTAGTAATTAATATGAGCAATTCTAATAAATGTAAGGCAGAAGACAGACATAGGATTATGGACCACATTACTCCAAGGTCATGCATAGTGGGCCATGTACCTTTCCACCCACTTGCCTCACTGTGGTGAATACAAAATGAATATGGGAAACAGAAAATGAAAAATTCTCCCATTGAATATATTCAGGATGCATCAATTTAATATTCTAACACTGGACACTATTGCAATGACCAAAATCTCCCTTGCCATTTTCTACCACATTGTTGTCACATGTGGCAGAATATACTTTCACTGAAGGACTCCGAAAGAGAAGTGTCATTTAGCACATTACCTGTGTCAGATTATACCTTTAAAAGAAAAAAATGGCCTCAAATGGTAAGCAACATGGGTTACAGCCAGCTGTTCACTGTAATGGCCAGTACAGACTACTGTGATCACGAAGCTGTTTTTCGGATAACAGAGGCTGCATGATTTTCTGGAAGAAGTGTCTCTTTGAATTAACTGTATTGTTTAGTCATCCCTCCCCCAATCCCAGGTATCTACCACCAGCAGCTCACCAGTGATAGTAACCAGAAGTCACAGCAATTTCTTCAATGGTTAACTGCCCTCACTTCTTAAAGCTGAAGGACTATGGGGCGTGATTTACTTCACATTATGCTAAATGACATTTTAAAAATCTCTACACAGATGAACAGTAACTTACGCCACCGAATGAAGAAATTTTTTAGCTTGATTTCCTAAGAAAACAAGATTTGTTCGAAGATGTTTGTGTTTGTTTCTCTCACCTCTGGGATATACAAGGGTCTGTTCGTCCTTTGATCCCTTGCTCTTAACTTTGAGCTTGTTGGCTAATTTTAACCAAATTTGAGACAGCAGGACAGATCTCCCAGATCTGCTGTTTTCACTAGAATAGTGAATGAAAAAGACTTAATTAGTGCCTCCTGATAAGCAAAAGACTGCAGAATATACTTGTTTCTGACTTGGTATAAAGAACCAAGATCCAAGTGAAACATTAAGAATGCCTTTGCCCCTCCTGCCCCCACCCCAAAAAAACCAAAACCCAACCCCCCCCCCCCCCCCCAAACCTAGTTGGAATTCTCACTTTTCCAGGCAGAAAAGAATCCAACCACAAGACAAAATACATAGGAAATCAGACAGCATTAGTGCTACTTGTTTTATATGTTGACTGCAGATGATACTGTGAGATCACAAGTAGAGTCTCTGTAAAAAAACCCCAGGTTATTGCCAAAATGATAAGTGAAGTAAATGAAAAAAATATTTTTACCACTGTCTTTTTACACAGATTACCTTCACATAAGCATCAAAAAAATTCCGCTCTGAAATTTGAAAACAGTATTTGTACGCATATATATATTTGATTGCATTATATTTTGCTCCTATGGCAATCATGTGGAAGAAAGGCTAGTAAATGGGTTAGAAAGGAAGCATAACCTGCCACATTCTTACTCGAAGAGACAAAATACATAACAAGAGTACATAACTAACTGGAAAAACTGTCACTGGAGTGTGATGTACTGATCCCAAATTGTTAACTTGGAGCAACATAAGGCAAAGCTCCTATGACAGACCGTAGGAGGTCTGTGACTGGGATATAGGGTGTTATAGCAATCTATTTAAAGACTATACGAGACTGACTGTATAGCCATTCCACAACATTTTTCTTTCTCCTGATGCAGTTTCACTTAAAGCAAATAATCACAGTGATTTAAGTAATAATCTTGTATCTTAATCTACTGACAATTTTTGTAGAAAAGATACTAAACACATGGGAATCAAATAAAATTAAAGGCTTTGCCCATCTGCTGTCCATTCCACCCAGGTATGAATCTTGATTCCAAAACCAGAAACTTTATTGCACTGACCTACTAAAAAAAAAAATGCTTAATAAGATTACATTGCACACTTTTGCTTCTTTCCATTCATAGCCATGGAAGTTGTGAGCCCTGTGTTATGAGTTTTGCTCTTCATTGCTGTATTGTTATTAGACAGTTTCTCAAATTTTTTTTAATTGCTCTCAGTTCTTAAATGTGACTGGCTTCACATCCAACCCATCTGCTCTTCCTGTTTGCATTCCTTAGTGTACAATTCTTAACATTCATTAATTTCAATCATTCCTATTTGCAAATTGCTACATGACTATTTGCCATGGCGTACAGGTTTATTGTCATGATAATGACAAATGCTGAGAACTTTACAATAGCTCTTTATTTTCATCCCTATGTTCAAAAATGTTTGTTCACATACACAATTCAGTGGCTATACAAGCATTAGTGAGTTTCTATACAAACGATCCATTTGTGCACAGAGGACACCACTGAACTGCACATTTCATATTTGAAACAGAATTCCTAAAATGCTTGTAGACTCTGTTCCTCGTGCAAATACGTGTTTATCATTCATTCATTGTGTACCTCTCTGAATTATGAAAAAAAATTCTAATGTACAAATCCTGAAGTTCAGTTACAACTACAATTATAAAAAGCTGAACACAAGCCTTGAACTCTCAAAGAACAAAAAAGTATTTTCAAAGAGGAATTAATATCTGTATGGCTTTAGGACTAATAACATCTTCAGAAATGCAATCACTTTTTCCAGTGCATGTGTCACAGTACTGTAAAGACCCAATCCTACGTGCTGTCTCTTCAGCCCACTTAGATAACAGTTGACTTTGTAGAGGATTGGCAATCAAACAGAAATGGTTCTCTATTCTGTGTGTTATGAAGAAAACTATTAATATAAATTTCATAAAGAATATATTATTTATGAAACCAAGCAGTATTATTCACTGAAATGAATACGAACACTTTTTTAAAGAATGTTCCAGATCATACAAATAAAAACAAGGTATACAAATTGTAGAGCTGTGTGCTGGTTTACGATTGCTGTATACCCTTCAGTGATGACTAAATTATTTTTATTTACCTTGACAGAAACCAGTGTTGAAGTATAGACAATTTTAATTAATTCATATCATATTTAGAGACACTTCATCAAGTTGAGTGAGAACTATCCATTTTCTAGTAATCTAATATTTTTTCTTGAAAATGTAATTTTAACTTCATTTTAAATTTTCTTTTTAAAAATATATTTATCCGAAATCATAATACAAACTATCATCACAACAGAAGTATTCTAATATGGGCAGGCAGAACATACTTAGAAGTACTGTGAAACAGCATACTTTGAAGAGTGGTTTTGGGATGCATTTCTCTCTATTTTAAAATGTTTCCACAATACAAGTTATTATTTCTTATTGAGCAAGTTGTGGAGGATTTGCACCTCCATCAAAGTTACACAGCATGCTATTTAGTACCATGTTCACTGATTAGTTTTAAAATAATGTTTCTAAAACCATTTTGATTTGATTCAGTCCTTTGCTGACTGGCTTCAGTCTTGTTTTGAATTCCATCGCCCACACAGCATCTCCATCTTAGACTCACTTAACCCTCTCACGTCCCTTTTTGTCCATTTCTTATTTTCATTTCACCCTTTTCATTTCCAATTTCCATACTTTTCCAATTTCCGCTCTCCAAATTACTACATTGTGTGTAGTGTACTGCACTATGTGTGCAGTACGTCCTTCTCCCCTACATTACATACTCCTTGTCTGTGTTCATTGTAAAATTTCCAGGGCAGATACTATCTATGCCTTTATATATGCAAGAACATTTCTCTTGTTGATCAGTCCCCGTGCCTAAATATAACTAAACTTGATAAAAAATTTCCCCAAAAACATGCTAAAATGTGGCCTATTGACAATTATGTTTCTTCAGTTGGTAAGCAAGCAGCAGCCACAGATAGATTTTTCAACCTCTTTGCCTCCTCTCACAAAAATTTTATCATATTTGATGCATGAGTAAAATCAAGACTTATTTGTTTGAATGAGGCAAGGCCATGAGGAAGACAGATGTTGAATGCACCAGTTTCTGTTATCCTAAATTATCTGGGTGTAGCTGATCACAGGTTGGGAGCGGGGAATGGATGACAGGATCTCTTGAGATGTCTCAAGCTATATTCTTTATTATTTTAGGTAGGGGGCTTTTCTCATTTAATTATAGGCAATCTTCTCTGTTCTGAAGCAAGACCTTAGAAAGGATAACTCTTTATAACTGAAATAATGTTAAGGAAAAGTTATAAATTAATATACTTTGGATATTGTTTTGATTATCCATCACAGCTTTGAGTTTAGAAACGTAGTAAGGTGGTATTTTGTTTGTTTGGTTTTTAATCACCCAGTCCTGAATAAGTTTGTATCTCCCAAATGACTCGGTCCCTCTAGGAAAAAAGTTATAGATCTAACCTCGTTCCAAATGCACTGTAAATCAACACTTACTTTAATACTATTAAAATGATAGCAAATAGACATATTTAGTCATACAGCATCTCACTTCTTAGCTTTTTAGTAGCTTGCTGATGCACGTCATAAACACTATATGAGAATCATGTGCCTGCCTTTTATAGGAAAAATATGCAGAATGGTCTAAAACCTTCAACAATGCATTACAAAATTGTGCTGCCTAAGTAAATTCGTATTATACTATCTGGCTATAAGAAAAAATGTTAGGCATAATAAGTCATTGAAATGACTACAAATATCTACTGAAAAGAACAATGTTAACTCTGACTGCTTTATAAGGGAAAGTTAGAACATTAACATACATCAAAGTTAACTGTGAAGCAGCAGCATTTTCATTTCTGATTTTAAAAGGTGCTGCTTTTTAATAAAATTGACAATTCAATTTCATCTGGAAAAAATAATCACATTCTCACTAAAAAGCAAAAGCAATGTTACAACACTGAAAATTGATGTGGTGAAAACAAATACGCAAAACCTTTTGGCTGCTGATAAATCTTTCTGGTAGATATGGACCAGCAATCACACCAATTTCTGGTTATTGATTGCTGTCTGAAGGGTAAGTGAAGGCTAGGGGTCCATAGCTTCATCTGCAATGGCAGCCTCCACACCTTGCCAGCTACCCATCTTCCCACTGCATATTCAACCTCCTCAAAACCAGCGCTACATGCTTTTTTCCTGCTGGATCCTTTCGCTGCCCTTCTTGAAGCCCAGCACATAAACTCATCTTCTCACCCACATAAAGCACACATCCTGTATGTTCAGTCTCTTCCCATGTTTTTTTCCAAATTTATCCTAAACCACAAGGGAAGGTATGTTTTCAGGCTTCACCAGGACCTACCTGGCGGTAGGCAGAACCTACCACCATCACCCCAACTCAGTAGAGGAACATAATTTTGTGTCTGTTCATGTGTCAGTAGTGGAAATGACAGTTTGGGACCCTAAAGTCTTGGTGAAGTCTAGATTGCTGCTGATGGTTGATGGTGTGGGCAGCAAGTTAAATATCTACAGGAAAGCATGGATTAACTGTAAAAAGCTAATCTGCAAAATAAAGGGTAATACTCCATGAACTTTGAACCCAAAGAAAAACAAAAAGGAACTTCTGAAACAAGAAGAAACTTCCAGTCAGAAAACAGACACTGGCCAGAGAAGGATTATTAAAGTCCAAATAAGACCTAGTATTACTCACTTAATAGTAGCAAACTATAGCAGGATACTGAAGCCATAAAGGTCTAAATTTCCATTTATATGTGATTATAAATGAGGAAGCACACGGCAGCATGATCCGAGTTTAGAGTCTAGCCTTGGCCAAGGATACGTTCCCTAGCATACTTCAGTTAGGATAACATATTCTCCTCCCTCCAGCTTCCTCTTTTCTTCTCTTGCACTGTCTGGGATGCTGGATTTATTTTACAGGCTATTTATAGCATTTGGACTTAGTTGTTCTCCATAAGTCTCTAGGATGACTTGTAATTTCAAGCAAAACCAATGGTGAATGAAGCCACAGCAGAACTCTCTTACCCTACCCATCTTCTCCTTTCCCCACATGCTGATGTGATCCCATATCACAGCCAGGCACAGTCTAATTGAAACGCCTCAGATTCTCAGAGCACGTCAGTAGTGCCAGCCAGGTGTCAACTGATGTTTTTGCACCCCATTAAAGAGGAATCAAATCTCCCCCAACTGAAGACAGTAATTAATCACAGAAAACACCTACTTAATGATACAGAAAAAAAAGTTATTTTCTCCCCCATCTCCATGAAAATTGAAAGAAATATTAGTTATATTCAAGTAATTAATATTATTGCATGCAAAAATAACATTTAAATATAAAAGAGAAACATGGACACAGGAGCCAAGACAGCCCCACAGCTGCATGACCCTGATGACACCTCCAGATGCACCTCTGTTGCTTGCCAGTAGCAAAACTGAAAAAGGAGCCAGCAGAGGTGACACCAAGGAGTTAGCAACAGACCCACATGATGTAGCTAGAATAAGCATTGCAGAGTTTGGCATCTGGTCCCTACTTCTGCCAAGTATGCCCTGTTTGTTTCCACAGCTGTTAAATGCGTTTGCTCAAAAAGGAAAAAGCAGAAAGAAGAAAGAGCAGCTAAGAGATATACGAGTGACTGCAGGAAGAAGTATGAAGCCAACACGCAATTTACTCCCAGATAACAATTTGCTTTAGAAAATGTATTGCTAGTTATTAGGACAAGTCTGAGATATTCTTAGATGAAATCCATGCATAAATTCATATGGCATATTTATGTTTATATCTTCAAAACACTGTAGGCAATTATCACAAGGTTAACAAATACATTTGATGTAAACAACTTTTTCCCACTTCCTATATATATATTTTAAATTACCTTGTAATAATCTGCTCCATCCAGCAGAGAAAATTATTTTAGGCAAACTGAAATCTGCCCTAACTGTTCCAGTTTACCTGAAGGTAAAAGGATACCAAATTAAACAATCACGTTAAGTTAGGTAACTTGTTAAAAATCCTTGTGATGCATTGAGCATAAATGTATTTAATAAAACAAAGCAGCAATTAAAATAGTAAAATCACAATTAACACTCTTGAATAAATTAAAAAGAATCTTATTTTGAAATAGCATCTTCCTTTTAAGGTTAGCACAAAAAAAAAAGTTTAAGAAAATAAAGAATTGCATTTAAATGAATTAAGGAACTCTAAATATTTAGACTTCAAGAAGAACAAGTAAGATGAACACATCATTTCAGGATGCAACAAACATGCCATATGCAGTTTCTGGCTAAATCTTATCAATTTCTTTGCTTCTAGCAATGTTTTCGTTTTCACAGTGGAGTAATTTCTGGTTTGATTAGCATAACTGACCCTGGTTTACAGCTGTGAAAGCAAGCCTTCTTAATATGGCTAAACAGAATGCATATTCAGTTAAAACGTGGCCTCTAGATATATGTGAAACTCAAATTCAGTTACCCTCTTCTAGGTAAGATATACAGATCCTTTGAAAGTACAGATATGAGCTAAAGCCGATGTCTTTTAAGTTATGATACTAACTTAGAGCTTAAACAAAATCAACTACATAGATTTTTATAAAACAGTCTTTGCTAACCTGAAGTCTATTAAAAGTATTAAAATAAAGAGTTTAGAAGTCACATTGAGTACTTTACCTCTGCTGGAGGTCCCCACACAGTTTTAACCATTTTATATCTTTCATAATTTGTACTCAAAATTTTTTTTTCCCCTTTCTTGCAACAGTAATGAAATTTCTGCAAAGTCAGTTTCAGTAGTTGGTAGGAAAAAAATGGGGGAAAAAAATCAGGAATCTTTTTATTTTATGTTGTTTTCCAATGGAAAAAAATGGAAATTGAATATTCTATATTATTCAATTTTTCTCTCCCCCCTCTGACCCCCCCCCTTTTCTTTTTTTACACCACTTGTGTTACACCTAATGACAGTGGTTTCACAAAGAAAGCTCTGGCAAGATAGCCAGCAAGGTATCCATAGGCCACCTTGTCCTTGTGCCTATCTGGGTCTTAGCACGGACACAGTAAGAAGATTGTATGGGGCAACTCAACTTCTCTGTTAACCTCAAGACAATGGTTAGGGTTGCCCATTATCCCCCTCAAGTTTACACTAGAATGTGTATCACTATGCATCAAGCATAGGCCTACTACAATGCCAGTGTATTGGCAGTCAATAAACAGTCAATGCCATTCTAATTTGTAATTATTGTACAGACCAGTTCTGACCAGCAGCAACCAAGCCTTGTCTTCATTAGTGCACCTGAAACGGCTCTCCCTGACAGAGCTGAATCAGTGGAGACAAATTTGAGAGCTCCCAGAAGGTGGTGGTTAAAAACTGCCCCTTTCCACCAGGAATATTGTCAGAAGTGATTACCAAAAGTTCCATATTATAAACCGTAACAGAGAAATCCAGACTATTAGAAGTGTAATGACGAATCACGTGTTGTCAGCAACAAACAAGAAGCTAAACTTAATGTTTTCCTCTCTTTCAACTCCAGTGGTGTGGCCAGTTATTGTGTTCACCCAAGACCAGAATATGCATAAGGAATTCTGGTTGTCCACAATTCAGTCTATATAAAGCAGAGTTGATACTGTTAAATGGTAATCGTACATCAGGCAATATAACTTAACTGTTCCTGTGAGACAGTATATCTACTCACGAACTATGACCCAGGTTCATATTCATTAATGGGAAACAAAGACCAGATTTCCATGACCAGAAATAGGCACTAGCATGCAAAACTCAAACTATTAAGGCAAGTATTTTGTGCCTGTTATATTACAAGGATGCTTTGCAGTACTGCAGAGAATTCTAGGTTAAATGAATGATTTAGGTCCTGAAGATAGCACAAAATCTGCCTAGTTCATGGATCTCTGTTCTTCCCATGTAACAATGATTTAGAACAATTATCATTATTAAGTTCTTATTGTTAAATGAGGGATAAAAGAGTCTCAGTAGAGCCTGCTTATGTCTGAAACCACTTCCATGATTATTCAGAGTCAGCTTGAAATTCTCTTATCTTGAAAGCACATTGGAAACTAGTTAATACAAACATTCATAGTCAGGGAAGGAAATCTCCTTCAGGACTGGAAATTGATCATGATTTTCAGGGGGGGTTGGTTTTTTTTAAATTGGAGGCCTTGAATCAAGTGCTGTTTTTCCAGCAGAAAATGAGGGGATATAATGTTCATTCTGTTCTAAAGAATAATTTCTGAAAATGTCAAAATCCTCCCTAAAGCCTAGTATTTCTTGCTTTATGTTTTATTGCTATTTTGACACCTGTTTGCCCCTTTTACACAACTCTGTCCATGTGTAGTAGGAATTTTTTATAAATTTTCCATGGAAGGTTAGTGTCTACGGAAGCAAATCCTGGCTCAGAGCTGGAGTGGAGGCACCTAATACATTTCCATAAAGCTTTGCACTAACCCGTACACAGTAATAGCTAAGTGCTTAACTGATGATGGTCAATTTTTCTTTCATAAACCACATGCATCTCATAAGCTATTAAAGTATGGCTCTCATGTTTGTGGAGTTGTTGATAATGTGGACTGTCAAGTAATCTGAAATTCTGGCTACTGGAAGAAGAGTGCTAGCAGTCTACTAAAGAGTGCTAGAGTCTACTAAACGTCAGCCATCTAAGATGATGTGTGTCCTGTGGGTATTTTTCATATGAAGCTCCAAGAAGCTTCTCAGAAGAGTAAGGAAAACTGATTTTTGTTTATCAAGGGACGGGACGCTTGGGCTATCTGAGGCCAGGTAAGGCTTCTGCTGCTAAAGGGTAGGTATGGATGGAACTATGGCAGGGCAGTTGGATGTGGAATAGTGAGAGGGGAAGAACCTTTGATTTCTCTGTCTCCAGGCAAACAAGAAATGTGGCATGGAGACTATGCTGCTGCTTCAGTAGTAGTTTCTGGTACACATAACTAAACACTGTCTTAGCTGGTTTTCTAGAGCCTGACAGAAAAAACAGGAATAGGGTTGTGACTGACTTGCCTAATCAGCTGCTTGGGCTGCCTGTCTAGTCCTGGGCAAAAATATTAAAGGAGGTTAGGCACCCCTCCTTTAAGGGCAGTAATCCTGGTCTGACGCTGTTAAAAGTTAGGCATGTAGACAATCTGATTTATTTTTAAATCATCCAGAACTGAAGTAAGATGGAAGTGTTTTGAAAAAAAGTACAGAGGAGTTAGTGAACTTTTACTGATATGTCCCTAGCTATTGCCTCTCACTTTTCTGCCTGTTGCAAAAAGTTTAAAGTACATCTTGCTTTTGTTTTCCCTTCAGCTGATGTTATAAAAGGCATCAAGTGTCAACAGATGTTCTCTATTGGACAGGTTTTTGGTCAATGGGGGACAGAGTATCAGCAACATCAGCAAAGCACATTTAGGGAAACAAGACTGATTTTGATGTGAAATCTTCTAAGGGAGACCCCTGCCACCATTTGATATGAAGTCATGGTTACTTACATTATAAATCTGGGCATCTAATTTTAAAGACAGGGTAGAACTGTCTTTTTTGAAGCATATAAATTCTTAGCTGCCACAGATAATGTCAACTCAAATTATTATTTCCATTCCAGCATAGATTATAGGACAAGAGAACATACTGGAAATTAGAAAATAAATTCAGCACATATATCAGAAAGCACCTTTCATGTAGAGAATAATAAATACTTAGGATAGCCTGCAGGCAAAGTTGTTGAGGCAAAAAGCACCAGTGTCATTCAAGAAACAATTAGATATCATCCTTGGGGAAACAGACTACTAAAAAGAATATGTCTTCATGGACCAAATGACCTTTATTCATTCTCCAAAATTCTCTCATGTTCTTATAATTCTATTGAAGAATATTTCAGCATTTTGGCCTCAAGCAATGTCAATTCTTCCTTGAATTATCCTGTTCATCAGTTCACTGCTGAGGTTGATCCTTTCTTATACTATAACAAATGCGTAACAATCGCCATCCCTGTAACATGACAATATTTTGAGTATATAATCAAAACTCATTTTCAGTTCCATGATTGTACCCAGTCTTGTATCCAGACTGACTACAGAAAGTTTTTCAGGCATTTGGAAAATAAACAAACAACAACAACAACAAAAACCCTCTCAGGGTTTTAAAATTAACTGTAAGAAATATAGCTATTCTCCACTCCTGGCACATAGCATGCACCTTTTAGATGAAACACATATAGAAAAACAGCAAGGTAATTTTCCCTCAGAAAGCTAAGCAGATTCATGAAGGTCCTTGTGGCTTTGCAGTGGTCGCAAAAATAAATCTTTTATGTTATTGCTGGAGTTTTTCAGCTGTTTATTTTGTTTTAATTCAATACAGATAAAAATTAATATAAAATTAAGCATTAACAATGATTGTCTTAGTTTATTGGAAAGGTGTAGCCCACTAAACATTTTAAGGGAATACTTGGAAAATGCAATCACTGCTATAAACAAGGAAAAGCATAGTTTATCTCTAATGATATACTGAGGTAAGCAGAAACAATATAGTTGGACAAAAGGAGCTTTGACAACTTAGGCAACCGGGGAAGACAGTGTTATCTGTAAAGCTGTGTATTCTTCTTTTTTACTTTTGATATACTTGACTCATACACACAAGTCGCTAGTCTGATGTTACCCCTTGTCCTAGCACTACACTCCCTGATAAAGAGTCCCTCCCCCATCCATAATCTCAGGAAATACTTTTGAATCTGCTAGCACTCTGCAACGCACTGTGAATTCCTACTGAAATTAAGACACACACAGAGCATTTCATAGGACTAGCTCTATGTACTTAGAGCAATAGCAAAGGAAAAGGTGCATCTGGAAATCTATTCCCAAACAGTATCTCTATAGTTCTCTCTACATTTCACCAATTGAATCTCAAGGGGAACTGCATGGCAGGAATACAATCTTAAAAAGCTGCAAAACTGTTGAGAAGAGTGGGTGTTCACTACACTATATAAAAACCAAGCTAGAGTAAATTACACAAATAGTTAAGATTATCAAAAGAGAAAGGTACTGACATTTTACAGAGTTTTTCTAAATGGTACAGACTATCAAGCAAAAGCATTCATTTAGTCTAGGTTCAGAAATTTATCAATAATGCTGTGTTATAAAAACAGCAAAATATAAAAATATATATATATATTAAAAATAACAAATGTGGTGGGTTGACCCTGGCTTCAAGTTCTCCACATTCCATTGAATTAGATTAAAGGCTCTAATACACCAATGTTGTTAAGCAATAAGGTATTTTTAGTGTTGAAGCTTTTAAATATCTGCAGAATTTTAGTATTTAATAACTTTGAAGAAATAAATTGAAGTTTAATAGCATGGAAACATCAAACCATTACTTTCATTGTGACATTGCTACATATTACCAGTACATTGAAAAATTCAGATTCTGTCACAAAGACTATTTATTTTAGAAATGTAACATGTAAGTATTATCGGAAAAGACAGAAATGCTACATAAATTTTTAGAGAATTCTTCCTGAAGACATTTCTTTTCTGCATGCAGGAAAGTAACATTATTATCAGTTACTAGGAGTGCGAGAGTTCTGAAAACTAGAAAAAACATCACTTGTCATATTACAGTTTCCACCTGCTATATTTCCATGTGTCCACTACAGTTTCATTTCTTTTGGTATTAGAATTTGCAACACAGACTTTCCTGCAATAAAATGGTTCTGCTGCTTTTCAGTTTCACATTGGATCCCATCACAACTTATTTGTGCTACACTTCTTGTTCATTACATTTTACTCATGTTGTTATCATTTTCACAAACTTTCCACAGATGGACATTTATCCATGTTGTTAAATTACTGAAGTAGTCCTATTAATTGACAGAATCACTGACACAGATACATGTTGGCAGGATTTATTGTTGACTCCTTGACAGAGTCCCTTCATACCAGAACGTTTACCTGCTGGCGAAGGTTTTTTTTGTTATTAGTTATACACAGTGTCAACCCTAAGAGCCAAGGTTTGAAGTCAGATTCCTGAGAAAATACAGTTGTCCTCATCAACTTTAGCACTAGAACCATTATTCTGTAGTCATTTACAGCAAACTGTATTTGCATAATATTAGTTGAGATACTTACTGGTGGAAGTCATTATGCAATCAACTGCTACGTTCAGCGCTTTTTTTTTCCATTTCAGAACCTTCACCCAAATCATTTATATAAATATTTAAAAAGCTGCAATTTAAACACTGAATTTTGTAGTAACCTAGTAGTAAAACCAGGGCAAAAAGGTATCATTTACAGTTTTTTAGTCTCGCTCTTGTGAGACCCCACCTGGAGTAATGTGTTCAGCTCTGGGGCCCCCAACGTAAGACATGGACCTGCTCAAGCAGGTCCAGAGGAGGGCCACAAAGATGATCAGAGGGCTGGACTACCTCTCCTATGAGGATAGGCTGAGAGAGTTGAGCTTGTTTAGCCTGGAGAAGAGAAGGCTCTGGGGAGACCTCATAGCAGCCTTCCAGTACTTAAAGGGGGCCTACAAGAAAGATGGGGAGGGACTCTTTATCAGGGAGTGTAGTGCTAGGACAAGGGGTAACAGTTTTAAACCGAAAGAGGGTAGATTTAGATTTGATATTAGGAAGAAATTCTTCATTGTGAAGGTGGTGAGACTCTAGAACAAGTTGCCCAGAGAGGTTGTGGATGTCCCATCCCTGGAAGTGTTCAAGGCCAGGTTGGATGGGGCTTTGAGCAACCTGGTCTAGTGGAAGGTGTCCCTGCCCATGGCAGGGGGGGTTGGAACTAGATGACCTTTAAGGTCCATGCGTGCCCAAACCATTCTATGATTCTATGATTGTACCTCCCATTTTACACAGTGTCAGACAAATTTCTACCTAATATATTAAAAACTAGTTTTTTTCTCAAAAAAAGATTTTGCTGTTTAGTAAAACACAAATAATCTCCACATTAAGTAAAAAAAAAGAAAAAAAGAGTGTGGAATTGAGTATATTTTCCTTCTTATTTTCTGGAAGATCATTCCTATTGTTCTTTAGTATTTGTATCTTGAATTTGCATAACCCTGCCCTTTCTAAAAGGCTAAATGAAAAAGTTGAAGAAAGTTTTCTGAAAAGGTAACCTTTTAAATTTGTTTGCCTATGCTTCAGACATTTGAAAATTACCATCCATTCATATTCTTAAAAAAAAAAAAATCCCAAATACTGCAGCTAGTCAAAAATGGTGAAGACACATTTCAAAGGACAGGAGACTTCGACCCTAACTGAATCCCAGCTACATCTATTAAAATTGGCTTTAAAAGTTACAGAATGTAATAGAGGGTCTTCTCAATGTAATATTGTATTACTTCTTATTGTACACTTGCCAGGGCACTGTCCAATCCAATGTATTTGCTCAAAAGGAAAATGATAGTTAATAGGTTTTATAAATTAACCCTGTTGCTGCCTCTGTGCATGCTGTCCAGTTAGCTAGATGAAACAGAAGCCCTCTGGCTATTTCTGTAGTGAAATTTCTAGGTGCACAATGGATATTTCCAACAGTGATTTGGATGTCAGAAACCCACTTGCTTCTGTGGATTTCCACCAAAACATCTATTGGCACGTGCTGAAAAAAGTAATCGCTAGTGAGAAACAAAGGGGATGAAACCAATACTACTACTGCATGGGCAATTCCCTTTGGTCACAAAGAATTTTAAGTCATTTAGGATTTTCGTTGGTTGGTTCAGTTTTGTGGGTTACCAATTTTGTGAGTGACCAATTTTGTGAAAGCAAAGAATTACCTTCTTATTTAAGAGTTGATGTCTTCAAAGGTTCAGACACTCTCAGTTCAAGTCATCCTCAACAAATATAGCTCCTAAAATCTCTGGGGAGTGATGCAGGAGATGGAAGGACAGGTGAGTGAAAGAAGAACAAGAGGAAGAATGCCACCACATTTATTTTTTCTTGCCAAATTCTGTGGGCTTCTACAATCTCCCCCACAGCAGTACTCTTGACAGCAGTTTAATTCTACTAAAGTTAACAGTTAGACCAGCAAAGGTTGCTCAACGGAATGCAGTTCCTCTCTGCATGTCTAGAGGTGTGCTTACTGTCTTAAACAAAAACACCAGTGCAACCCTTGTACTTCATGACAATGCAGGAAAGGGCTAGAAATTTCCATTTTGAAATCCCTGCCCCTCATCTTCTGTAATTCAATGATCAAATTTAAGAGGCAGTAGGAAAATAAAACATAGATTCAGCCAACATTGCAAACTTGGACAGGTCTTCCATTTCAACTATTTTGAATAGCACATGAAAAAAACTGTATCAGAGGTGTGGTCTCATGGACACAGAAGAAAGGAAGATATTTAACCTAGCTGAACCTGTCTCGTTATATAGCAAGATTTTCAGAGTGCAAAGGATATAACAGCTGCCAGCAAAGGAGGAGATGGAACTCTCCAAACTTTTTGAGCTTGAAAAATCAAAACCAACTGAATCTTGTTTTTAGATTGAATTAGGAAGACCTTCCAGTTAGTCTAAGTAAAGAAGGAAGATGTCCATATCAGTAGTTATTGATTCATATCTCAAATGATTCCCTTCTATCTCATAAACAAGCATATTTTTATGTCTAATTCCATATTATCCCCTCCTTTTCTGTCAATGGTACTATCCAGCTGAGAATATCTGTGAGGTTTCTCCCTTGGAAGACTGGCAAAAGAGACAAAGGCAAAGCCTTGGAGTACAGTCATCCTTCTGTCTGGGTACCCAGAGGAAAGGTCCCTGCAGGCACTGTAGTCATCTGCTGAACTGTCTTACTGTTTTGTCAAATGTATCCCAAAGCAGGTTTTATTTATTTTATATCCCCACTATTTTGCCATAGGATTTCATCTGCTTGCTGCACTCAGGCATCAGACATGCCTGAAAGGAGCCCATAGCTACAAAAAAGCATTTGCTCAAAAGTTTCTATACCACATCATGTTATCCTAGAACTTGGCCCCCGAGATATCAATGGATTGTTTATTTCACACATTTCTAAAAATTAAGGAAAGCAAAACTGCTGATGTGTTTTATAGGATCCTTGACCTATGAAATGAGTCAGTATTATGAGCATTAGGTCATGCACTTTAGCTTGTAAATAGGATTTTGTACCATCATGCCAATGGATTAGAAACATTGACATCATGACTCACATAAAAATGTAGCTGAAATACCCGACTTCATTCCTTTACCCTTACTTTATCATTCTGAGAAATTATGAATTATAGGCTTCATTGAATAATGGTTGGTATATACCAAATTACCTTTTCAACATTAAGCAGTTTTTCTAAAAAATACTGTTTCTAATTCTATCACTTCTTCAGTTATGAAAGTTTCTGATAATCTTGAAAGAACAAAATTACTATGTTCTGTTTTCTCTCAATGCCAAGAACTCACAGGCTTACATTTTCATTTGGAAAAGCTGATTAACATAGGTAAATCATATTCTCAAACTTGCCTATTTGAAAAAGGCTTAAGGAATGTAACAGGCATTTGAGCAGGAGTTCTATAGATAAATTCATGGAAAGGCTATGATTTTCCACTGTTAAAGCCACCTTACATCTTACATGGTAACCATATCACTTTTCACTACACTGTGTATCATGGTCAAAAACATTTAACTTTTTTCTTTTATTTAATTTACCCAGTGGTTTTTTTTTCTCTGTAAAATTGCCACTTACAAGTAGCTACATATGAACCCCACAATATAAACTCCAACCAAAGGGTTCTGGGGACAAAGAGAAGAATTATCCCCACTTTTTCTTCTGGAAAAATTATACCCTTTGATGCAAATTGCTAACACATTTAGAATCACATAACATAAATATGATTTTGTATTGAATAGAAAACACTATTAAAAATTCTATCTCAGATCTAGTAGTCTACTAAATTCAGCATTGTGCAGCATAGTTTATCATAATTTCTACTGTTTTTATCAACTTTAAATATACAATTCTTCAGAGTTATAGAATAATCATTTCTTGATTGCTCAAGGGATCCTAGCGCTATGGATGGAGATGTACTGTTCATTTTATTGCTCTATCTGGAAAATTCTTAAGTCCCTTGAAAATGCCAGGTTTACCAAGCCATTCAGCTCAAAAATCTACTGAGATTGCAGTTACATTTTGCCAAAATTTCAGAAATATCATCTCATTTCTCATAAATTGCCTTTATAATCCCAGCCATGAATGCACATATTGGTCTTGCAGTCCAAATTTGGCTAGTTCAATTATTCTTCAAAAGTACAAGGCGGCTCTTTTGGTGTTTACATTGACTGCCCAGTATCTAAGGTATAAAATGTGATACAAATATAACCTGCTTGAGTGACAGCAAAAGAAGGACATGAATAGAGAAAACTGCAAGTGTAATTTCTCTAACACCACTATATTCACAAAAAATATTTTTCGTGCAAAGATATTTCAGATAGACAAAAAAACCCAATATTTTTTATTAGGATGGTGAAGCCAGTATTGATGAATTGGATTATCATAAATTAGGCAATGCAAAGAAACAAGTCCATTTCTTATTCACAGAACATCTATGTGTATTTTCCAAGTAAACAGTATCAAAACAAACGAGCCCAAAACAGTAGAATCCATATGTACTAAGGTTTTCCCAGACAAATGAGATAACAATCAAATTAAGCTTTTACTGTATGTAAATGAGCATTCACTTTCAAAACTTTGATAATACAGAGGGTATTCAAAAGCTGAGTAACTTATGTCTTATATTTCAATTTAGTCAAGTGATAAGATGACAAAGAGGGAGGTGAGAGGTAAGATTCAGTTAAGCAAAAGGGAATTGTTTTGTAAAATGTATTTAATGATGGATGACTTCAGAGTGTTCGCAGAAACCTGTATCATTGGCTCATAATTAAAAATTCATTAGGTCTTGCAAGGCCTGGATAACATTTTGTAAATAGAAGCAGCATGTGAAAAATTTGAATGAATGCAAGGGCTTAATAGAATAATCATGGCTTGAACTAGTGCTCCACAAAACAATACATAAATATGTATGCATAAAGGACTAAATAGTGCTCACTCTACTTAGACTAGCAGCCCCATTAACTTTGGTTATTCTGGAATCCACAAAACTACTTAGAGTAATAAAACAAGCAACGCCCTAATAACTTTGGTGGCCATTCCACCATCCCTATTTCTACTGGTAATAACTTGTTATGTAAGCATAACCCATAAAATGCATGAGACCACATCAATAATTTCCCACTGAAGGAATCTTTTTTCTCAGTCGTAGTTTGTTCCTGTTCCCACTCACATTAATTCCAATTCAATTCAGTGAGGGAAGGTTTAAGTCAATGTTAGTTTAATGTTTAGTTAAGATAATGAAATATTTTTATGAAACCATTTCCATTGGAGATTATTAGACTTCTGTCATTGATTTCAACAGATCCAGGATTTTACCCTACGGGTTACATCAAAATCCATCAGTTACACTTAGTTTTTTGTCAACTCCTGCTAATTTATTAATGATACTCATATTCCAAAAGCTCTAAAGGAAGTGAAAAAGCATGCATTGCCCTAGATAAAGTGAAGAATAGACCTTTAATGAAACCCAGCATCTAAAAACATTTTTGCCTGAAGTCAGAAGTCACCAATATTTTATCATCACTGGCACAACGCAACTCTTATTTCCTCTGCTCCGACTAACAGAGTAGCAAAATGAATCTACCTATTAAACTAGTGGAACATGCAATCAGCACACCAACCAGTGCTTTCAAACACTGACTTGAAATACCTTGGAATGATCTCAAATTACTTAAATAACTGTGGAAGGCCCTGCTTGACTTTGAACCCAAAAGGAAGCTTTCATACACCTGATACTAACTTCTACTGGGTTTAAGGAAACAGTTGCACTTGCTCTTTTAATCCATCCACATTATATGTTTACTTTTCCCATCCAGCAGCAGCTATGGTGGACATCAAGAACCCAGGAATAGCTAGTTTAACCTAGATGTAGGAGATGAATAGTGTGAACTATAAGGAAGCTAGGGAACGAACCTAAGGTCAACATTCGGTGTAGATGTACTGTCTGCCAGATACTGCTGTTGTAATTGGCCTGTTTGGCTGCGATGACTCCTCAGCCTGTCATCATCATCACCTTCTTCACAAACTTAAAGAAATGGTTTTGACTTTTTCCCCTGGTAATAGCACATATTTAAATAGTCAGGAATATTTTGTTTCAACATTATTCCTATTTCTTTAGGATCAAAGCTTTGGCTTTCTCCCTCCTCTGCTAATTTGCCATCTCTACACAAATGCACAATAGAGAGCATAACACGCTGCTATGTTATTGTATGTTTGAAAGTTTTCCTTACAGGAGAGGTGAAAAGGAGTGGCTATTAGTTGTTCAAATCTTTTAGTCCTTCCACTAACTTGATGGGACTATTTTTCAGATTTGAAGAGCTCAATCGGGATTCACCTTTAAGAGACTGTAATGGTTTCAAGAGTTACAAAATCATCTCTCAAATCTTTCTGCGGTTCAAACAAGAGAATCCCTCTCTACATGACCTTCTCATTTGAATTATGCAGATTTGTTATTCTGATCTCAATCCATCTGTCAAAAATATTAAAGGGGAAATAAACCACCCAAAAAACACAGAGAGGACAGAGAGAGATGCATTGTCACAGAAAGTTATTATTATCTTGTAATACCATGGTAAATGCTTTGTTACAGGAAATAGTTGAGAAAAAACATGTAATATTTCATACTAGAAAAGGACATACAACTAGATGAAAATAAGTACAAATGGAAAGCTTAAAAGTTAACTTGTGTTGTTACAATTGACATAGATTCTACCGTACCTTAATGTTTTCTAAGAAGCAATTCAAATACTTATTTTCATCCATCTTCATATCTTTTTCAAATCTACACACTTTTAATTTATTGCCTTATGCATAAATGACCTTTTTACTCCTCTATACACTATTTTGAACTCTACTTTCGCATTAAGCTAGGCTTCCTTTCATACATGTTTTTTTTCTATATCCAAGCTGCAGCTAGACATCTCACAGTGCCTGCAAACGTAACTGACCCTGATCATTACATGACAATAATCACTTTAATGACTCCTCACCTAGTCAAGCTAGTGACATAGTGTGGGCTTTTTAGTTACCAAACAAGAAACTCTGAATCAGGACTTCAGTTATATAGGTTTTTGATCACCATGTTTTTTCAAGGATGTGATCAGTTAGATCTCCAGTGAATGCACTGACAGTTCGATTGGAAGGCATTGCCAGCCACGGGCTCTGAGTCCAGCTGACACTAATTTCTGCAGAAGGCAAGAATCCCAATCTTTTAGCCTTAACAAAAGACAGGCAGATAGTTTCCAGTTAAAGGCGAAGGCCACAGAACATACAGCATTGATGCTTTTGCAGTTGATGTATTGCACCACACTCATGCCAGTAATCAACCTTGCCACATATTTTCTTTCCAGTCTCAGCTAAGTCATCTGTTCTCCTTGCAAATCAGTGCCACACTGGCACAGTGGGGAGGACAGTACGCTCTCCTGCTCGTCATTTGTCTGACTTGTAAAATTAGTTTTAGTTTTTCATGGAGAAACACACAGAGCAGCTTTGTCAAACAAGCAGAACCCCGCTGGTGTTGAGACCTTCCGCACAGCTGCAAGGCTTTGGCTGCACAAGTTACACCTGCCTTGGCAAGCATAGGGAAGCCCAACCACACATGCGAAGTGATATGATCATGTAAATATTAACAATAAAGTGAATGCTGAACTTAAGAATGAAAAAATGTCCTCAATAAACCAGTGGAAAGAGTTAATTAAATTTATTAATTTATGCTAGAATTCTAAACACTTCTCAACCTGTCTTGGTATTACCACTATTTAGAAGCAAACTCATGATAACACATATTAAACATTTGTTAACATTTAATTTAAAACCTTGCTGTTTTGGGATATTTGATTTATGATTTGAAGATTTAATTCAGAGTCAAACCAGGAAACTAAATATTTCAGCAATTCATACAGTCTTTTCCAAAGTTCAGATGGGTTTTTTCATTTACCTATTAATTTATTCTCAGTATTTGAAGTGTGGTACAGAGAAACCAAAACACCACCTGTGGTTCTATTTTATTCTTAACACATCCTTCACTTATCATTTTAAATACTGCTTCAAAGGGAGCCTCTTAAGGTGATCATGTTCATTGTCATTCCAGAAAAATATTATAGTATTATCTCCTAGTGATGCGATTCACATCTATAATAAAGCTAAACCCTACTTTCTACTTTATTCTTCCCTCCCAAAGTCTTAATAATACCTGGAAGATAACTAGAGAAAAGAAGTCATATCTGATCTCTATACCCTCAGTTTTATCCAAGATACGTTGTTTTAATTAAAAGTAGCATATACCTTATTCAGACTATGCACCCCATTGTTCATACTTGAAGGAATACTAGGAAGAAGTAGAGTGATTAAAATTCCATATATGAATGGGAAATAATCAACAGTGTCTGAAGGCTTGGAACATACATTCATGTTATGCAATGTTACAGCCATTAATCAGATGACTACTCTGTCCTCTGGGAATGGTAAGAAAATGCTTGACAGTGAAGTTAAAACATATACCTTCATGTCCTCCATGTAGCAAAACCCCTATATTTACACGTAAGCTAAATACGAAGCACCTACTGCAGCTTCATAGCTTTTAGTTCTTTAACATGTAGACAGTTACATTTTGCAAAAATGAAAGAAACTTAGATCAACTTTAAAATACTGGGTTTGATAAATGAATGCATTAGTCATACCAGGTAACAACGGAGAACTTTATCTACCCTTAATTTTCAAAACTTTCCCTGCCAGGTTTGATGAGCAGAACAGCCTAACACCAAGTCATTGTAATATCTCTTTAGTAATCAATTCATTCCCTGAGGAATGAATCAATTAATTGGCTGAGGAAGCCAATGTCTCAATGGCCACATCTCAGCCTTACTAGAGGATGACAAGGGTGCTGATTTGTTTGTAAGGTAGCTAGGATATCCTTACTTGTGCTTCAAATTGTAAGGATTTCTTTATTGC
Organism: Harpia harpyja; assembly: GCF_026419915.1. Taxonomy (NCBI): domain Eukaryota; kingdom Metazoa; phylum Chordata; class Aves; order Accipitriformes; family Accipitridae; genus Harpia; species Harpia harpyja. The sequence continues at coordinate 34,263,172 of NC_068947.1, forward strand.
TTCTTTCTGTAGAAATATACATAAACAACTTTTGCCTCTTAGGTCTAATTTCTTGCTTTCCACCAGACCCATTACTCCAAGTTTGCAGTATCTGTCCTGGACTATAACCAACCTATTACAAAGACTTTTTGAGGACTTACAAAGGCCTGGAGTATATCCCTCTGCTTCAGTATTTCTTTGAATTAAAGTCTTTCACAAATAAGAACTACAAGGTTATTTTACAGAAACCAAAGGCATTTCACTTAAAAAAGGGCTCTCCCCATTTCATATCTTGTCTTATCATTCATGACCTACCAGTATGATTATGAAGCAATGCATAGATAAAAGTAGGCATTTCTTTTCTAATACCAGTCTTATAACATCATTAAACCAATATGAAATACAATAAATCCCATCATACAATGAGGTGGAAAGCCTTTTTTAATATAGACTTCCATCATCTAACCCACCATCCTTTTACCTTTGGTTTCTTCCCTCCCTGCTTGACAGTATTGATACTGTCAGTATTATAAAACTTCTATATAATCATGGAAAATGGAAATTGGGATGTAGCAAACTGCAGTTCAAATAACCCTTAATTAATATTTTTCCAGGCATATCAGCTATGGCATGGGTATATGCACACTATTTGTCAATACGGTTGGTGTATTCAATAAGTATTTTAACGCATCTGCTACAATAAAGTAACAACAAATTCTGAAATGTACTGTGGATATAAGCACCCAGACCATAGGCTTCAGCTGGTGTATGTGGAGACAGCACAGATTGTTAGCATGTGCTTTTGTGATTATCCATGCTTTACACCTATTTTTCTCCTCTCAGTAGATTCCAGACAGTGATAGTTACTACTTTGGACATTGCAGCGCTATGTTAAGTCTTTGTATTGTTCATGAGACATTTGTCAAGAATGTCCTCTCTCGGCTTTTGGCTATTAAAGGGTTATTTAGTGTGAGATTCATCTCATTTAACTTTTGCTGTTGAAAAGACACTTATTGTAAAAGAGTTACATAGGCTCCTGTGGTAATCATTGAAGAGAGAGAGAGAGGTACTTCCAAACAGTGATTTTACCCCATTTATCTTAGTTCTTTTTCTACGGATAAAATTAATTTCCTCTGTGGAGACTTTCAACATGGGTGGCAGGGATCCCACTTATGCTTTCCAAAAAGGCGATGCTTTTGAGCATCACTTTTTTTTTTTTTCTCCTTTGTTTTGTTTTTATATCAATGGAAAAAAAAATCACCTGTGAAGAAATTAAGACTGTTTTTCTACAGTTTCTCTAAAGTTTTGGTAGTATGATTACATACTTCCTACAGACTGTAAGATATAGTCTGAAAATTGATTCAACCAGGCTAGTCTAACAACAGTGACATTTCAAAGGGATCTGAAGAAAAGCACCTTGTTGATAGGCATCATGAGTTCAAGGACTCTTATTAATTTGTAATTCAAATCTACAGACTTACCTACAAGATTTCCCGTATATCCAGATGGTCCCTGGTCATTCCTTTTCTAACTGTGTATATTATTTCCCTGTCTCAATGAGACTATAAAAGCAGTAAGATATGACTACATGCAACTAAAATAATACACTGCTAAAGTCATAGATATTCAAATAAACACTAATCCTACTTATTTTCTATATAGTATTTGGTGGTGCAGTCATTTCTCATGGTCTGGGCATTTCTTTAATGGCTCTCAGCTTTTCAGCATCCAATAGCAATCCCACAGAGACTAGAATCCTGCCTTGACACACTTGACGAGTGTTTCAGCTTTCTCAAGGCTGCAACTAGAAAGCTGGGTATATAGCTGGACAACATGAACTGTACTAAAGGTACAGAATTGACTAAGGGAAATCAGAGAAAAAGAGCAGGCAAACTTTAGAGGAAACCAGTCTTTTTCCTATTGGATGAGGGGAATGAAAAATCACCCTTTCTTGAAACCATGCCTTACCACCAACAGCACATCTTGTAGCTTTCTAGAGGATACTGATGCCAGGGACAGCTGCCAGTATGTGTAAATCTTCATACCTCCAGAATCAAGATGTCATTTTAGCCCTTAGACCTATTCTGAACGTAAACAGGGGGAGACCTTTGCTCCTGTCCCTTACGTGGCTGAATCTGGCCATTAGGTTAAAATTGACTAGGGATGAACATGTAGGAAAATACATATATTTGTAACTTCATTATGAAACAAGACCAAGGAAAGCTTTCCACAGTTAGAAACGTGTAATGTTTTTTTCCTCTCCCTCAGTCAAAATTTTCTGAGATTCTCACATGCCTGGGGTTTCACATTTTTCTTCCCAATGTGACAGCAGATGATACCATACTTCTAACACAGAACATCTCTGTTACACTTTTCCAAGTTTCCTGACTTGTCAGGATCTAATCAAACAAGATGCTGAATGTAGCTGGTCCAACCCTATGTGTTACACTGGAAACTATTTGAAAAGTGTGAAAAAGGAAATTTTGTGAAGTTTATAGTTTCAATGTTATAAATAGTGACAGTGTATGCAGAACAGATAAAAGAGTCCTCTTTTAATTTTTCTTTCATTCCTTTCATCAGAAAAGTACTAAGTCTCCTGATGAAGGAAAACAGTGGTCTAAAGTCTCCTAAACACAATTATTAAAGCTATAGCTTTTGCTGTTTGTGTTTACACTGCTTCTAGGATTATTTGGAGTAGCAACAGCTGGTTCAGCTGTGAGGGGAGTTAAAGTCTTTTCTGATATGGATGTTACATCTACACCTGAGTCTGCTGTAAAATTGACAGTCTTCCCACAAACATTCAGTTCCACTCCTCAGGCTGGCTCTGTATCATTTCTTGTGACTGAATCCAGAAAGAAAGTAAAGGAAAAAAAATGAAAAAGCACACTTGACCCAGGTGCTTGCTTTCCATGCTGCCTTTGTGTGACATAAATCAACATTTTTGTATGTCTGTGGCATTTGGCTGCTGCAGCTGAGCAATTACCTTCAGATATTGGTGTCTCCACCTCAGCTATACTCTGGGGAAAAGGTGTGAATTTGGCCTGAAATATCCCACATAACCCATTCAGGTTCACTGTAAAAGCAGTTGGTAAGGGGAGACGTCATGCAGTTGCAATTCTATAACACAGGACACGTCCCAGGAGTCAGAGCTCCACTTCTACAAAAGTCAGGTCAAGCTGTGCTACCATTTTTATGGCCATCTCAGAATCCTTCATACATCTTCTTCTTGTCTCTGACTGACTGTGAGGCAGAAGCTAATTATAACTTGTAAGTTATATACATAAATATTACTCAGAGCCTCAATAGCAAATTGTTAACATCTTGAACCTTCATATTGGAACTTAATAATAGACTCTGTTTTTTCCCTTGAGACTCAATAGGATAGTTTAAGAATCCTATAATTAAGGATAAATTCATTAATTTAAGAAATTATATTCTACCATTTTCAAATTTATTTCATCATAATCCACCACCCCTCCATTTCACCACTGATTTTACGATACTAAAGGAGTGCAATCATAGCCTTACAAAGCAGAAAGTAAAGAAAGGATGAAACTTGGAAATAAGTGTAAACCACATCTCAGAAGATTTTCTGATACTATTTGGGCAAGTTCCAAGCTGCACAGTTTACATTTGAATTACTTGTTTCCATACAAATTACTTTTAGCTACAATAATAAAAAGAGGGAAAATAAGAGGTATCTAGGCTTAAGTAGCTTAAGTGTTGTATTTGTGGTAACCATCTACATACAGAAAAATTGCATGAAGGAGAAAGAATACTTAAAGGCTTTCGTCTGGTTGGCAAGTTAGGCATACCTTTTATTCACTTGGTCATTTTATTTGGGTTTTTTTTTGTTTGTTTGCTGTTTGGGTGAAACGAAGCATCTTCAGTAATCTTAACATATGATCTTTGTACCCAGAGATAGAGAACATCTGACAAAATACTCTTGAAAGACGTCCCCATTTGCAATGACCTGGCTATACTTAGCAGCTTTTTCCTACAGTACTGATAATGTTATAAACAAGAAGAGGATCTATGAACGATACAGTGATTTGCCTACTCTTATAGAGCCTTAGCTTTCTGTTTTGCTGTCCCAAATTGTCTGTTGAATAGCAATGATGCTGACAATGAACACTGCAAAATGACAACTCCTAGAAGTTGAGAGTTCCATGAAGAGCAGCCACACTTCAAGACAAGATTTCTTTTTATCTGACAAAGGAATGTTTTCAAATATGTGTCTTTCAGAAATGTGGGGAAGCCAGTGGACAATATGACAGACTGATCTGATTTCTGAAGTCTTGCACAGGAAGCCCCCCAGGAAAGGGCTACTCTCCCTCTCTAGTGGTGAAAGAAAAGAGACTGCACTGCTATACCATCAATGTGCTCAGGACACAGGCATCATGAGGAGGAGGCCCCTCACATCTCATTTACAAACTGAGACTCAAAAGTTTTCAGCATCATTTCTTGCACACTCTCCTTCAATATTGAATGGATTAAAAGATGTTACTTACTGTAGAAAAGGTATAGGATTCACATGTGATAAAAGGAACATCCAAAATTCACTCGGGGGGTGGGAGGGTTGTAACTCAAAGTTCTCCACTCAAAACAAGCAAGAGTGTAGTTTACAAAAACTCTGGTATTTTTAAGTAAATGGGAAGGCACAGGCTAAGAAATTTTTTGTTTGTGTCTATAGAATGTAAATAGATAAAAATCAATCTATCCCTTCCTATTTATCTAGATGCTCACAGGGTCCTCACAAACAGTTTGAGCACTACAAAATCATTAATGGATTTTATACTTGCACTCTTCAATCAGCACAGGAAGTATTCACCTTTTACTGAGTCATAAACAGAATGATTTTTCAAATCAGGAATTAACCTACATTTGAGAGCTCTTATCTGATAAGTCACTTTCCCCATCCTTGCCTAGTTCACAGAATATGAATCTGTACTGGTGTAGTAATGTAACACAAAGCCATCCCAACGCATCATCCGCCTATGGTCAATTTACAAAAGCACTGGGTTCCTTTTAAGACAGTATCATATTATGCACAGATGTATTATTAAATGTTCTCAGACTCATGGTATAAACTGGGCAGAGTACAGAAAGAGGGTTAAACATGGAAGTAACAGTCTTATAGGTTTTTGGCTACTCCTCAAAGGGCAGGTATTCAGGAGTATGAGGGACTGCCCGCTGGGAAGCACAGAAACATAAATACCACTTTCAGACAAAAAAGAAACAACATATTTCCTAGACATGTTACTTTCTCCAAGAGGCAGAGATTTGATCATTTGAATGTGAAAGACAACAGATTTTCATGTTTGAAAGAGCAACAATTGTGATGCTTGTTAGCAGCTTTTGTTGTTTCTTGATTGTTATCATGAGCTAGGTTTATTAGTGTCCAGTCTTGTAATTTAAGATTGCTTTTCTTGCAATTTTCGTATCGATTTTCATCATCAAAATAAAATGATATATTTTTTTATTGTTTCTAACTCTTTGCACTAGTTGGCAAAAATCATGACACATTAATTAAATCTTTACATTAATGGGCTTAGAAGCAGTTCCCACCTCAATAAATCAGGACCTTCCAAATCTGCACAGTTTATTCAACTTGCAATCAATGTTAATTTCCTTTTGGTTCAGCAACTTCATTTACTTCGGTATTGAAAGTCCAATTATTTCTGATTACAATTTTAATGTACTAAAATTAATGTGATATACTATCTATATTGTAATTCATTGCAATTTAAGTTTTATTACACTGTGATGTTCGAATTTATTTTGAAGCTAATCTCACAGAATAAATACTAGTGTTATTACCCCAAATTTTACTTTCTGATTTTCACATAATTCATCTGCAATTTAGCTATGGTCTCTATCTGGGCTGTTAACACTATGAAGTTTATTTTTGGTCATATGACATTTGACAAAAAATTAGACATGAAAAGTTATGGTTGCTTCTGCAATTATAAAAGTTTATCTCTCAGAGCTCATGGGCTTTTGTAAAATTAACATAGTCACATATTCTCCATGTTGTAATGAGTTGTTTCTCTGATTTTTTAGACCCCTTACAAGACTCTGCGAGGCTTTTAAGATGTTTCATCACTTGCCTCTCTTTCTTTACATTGCTGCTTTATTAACAATTCTTCTGGTAGTCTTTCATGATGTCTTTTCCTTCAGTTTAACATCACTCCAAAGTGATGAGTAAGGAATTCCTAGTATTTCCTCTTAAAGGCAGATTATATAATAAGGACAATTTTTTGAAGAAAATTGTTTAACATGGGAAACTATTACAACTGCTATGGAAAGGAGTTTTCGTGAAGTTTTTTGAAACCTATTAGGATTTTCCTCCAAATTTGCAGGTATTTGCCATGATTCTGCATTCATTTTAATCTTTTCTAGTGAATTATGACTAATTGTAATCTCCCAGTCTTGCAACCTTATTTATGTCTCATTCCCTCCTTTGTGAATTGTCTTTGTTACCTTTCTGACTTCTTTTATGGACAAAATCAATTTTTGGCCTTGCCTGTCAAAGAAATGCAATCTTCTTCCTCTAATTAGCAAACTAGACATTAGTATATGCATCAGGATAAGTAGCTGAAAAAATGATGAGCGATTTGAAGCACTCCTATGGTTAAATGATTAAGAGTTTTATGCAATAGTGTAAATCGTTGGAGGCTTCTTTGACTAAACCTGACAATTTCTTTAAATCATTTGAGGGACCATTTGAGACATATTGACACTTCATTAGGCACACAGACTAGAGTTCCTGGATGTATTGTATAGCACTTCATTAGATCAATCAGTTTAGCTAATTCACCTGCATTATGTTAATATGACCATGAAAGAGTAAGGCAGAGGTAGTATTTGCTACCTTCTAACTGCAAAAACAGTTAGAAAAAATTGTGTTCGAATTATTCTTGCACTTGCTCTGATAAAGTGTTTAAGGAAGATCCCTTTCACTCTGATCTCTACACATTTATGAATCAGACATAATCCTCTAAGGAATCCTGGCTCTAATGAGGTGAATATTTCTCCACTGATTCCAGTAGCTCCAAAATTTCTGAGATTTGCATTTCTGGATACAAGCCACCAATTGCTTAAGCAAAAGTACTGGGTAACTTCAAGCCCACGTTGATTTTTGTACAATTTATCAGTTCACTATCCAGAAATGAATGACGGAGGTATCAAATTAGGCTGCTGCAAAACACCTGTAAGAGCTGGTCTACAGCATAGACTGGCTAAGGATTGCCAGTTCACTGTGCCCCCAATGAGAAGCTAAGAGTTGAATCAAAAGCAGCTAGTAGAAACCAGATTAAAATCCAAAGATCAAATCCAAAGTAAATTCTGGGTTAGGCTTCCCCCCTAGGTAAAGTGTTCCAGGGCTGCAAAACCTTTTTTTTTTTTCCCAATGGATATCATACTACTAATGTTTGTATTGGTTCAAGGGCTGAAGAAACTCTTGGAAGAAAAAGCCACTGAGATTTGTTAAATACACAGAAGCATATCTGGCTTAGAAGCACTTTTCTGATATTAAAAATAAATAAGTTTGGAAAAAATACAGGAAGGAGTCCCATCTGTCTAGTTCTCAGTCTTGCCTTTGCATTTGCTTAGGAACATTCTTGGAGGCAGGATACTGGGCTAGGTGGTCTTTTAGACTGATTCAGTATAAGATTTCTTGGGTAGTTAGTTCATATAGTAAAGTGTGATATTTTTATGGAAATAACCTGTTTGAGTATCTCTGGGAGGTGGTTTTGGCAGGGAATGTTTTTTTCAGCTAAGAAATCTTTTTCTTAGTAGCAGCACAACAGTCCGTCTAACAAGCAGCAGACTTAAAAAAAAAAAAAAAGCGCAATATTACAGATATATGAATGTTTACTTGGTGCTCTTAGAATGGGTCACAGGAATAACCAAGTCATTCAGACAATTTTTATGTAAGACATGCTTTTCACCGAGGCACTTGAGGGCTAAGCTTTAGAATAATGACTCTCTAAATGATAGTTTTCTGTTCATAATCATCTTCAATCATTCCTCTTTCCTTCTGCCTTGCTCTAAGTATAGTATATAAAGGTATTTATCTTTATGACAAATGCAGAACAAAGCTGGTACACAAACTATGTAAGTTATACTTGAGCTCTTACGGACATTAAAACCTGTATGCCTCAGCCCTCAAGGAATAAAAAGCATTAGGCAGGTAGCCATCTTCTTCCTTCTTTATATATCCTCTATTACTTCTTAAATAAAGAAAACCTGTTTATGACTTTATTAGAATTCAGATATTTTGATTATTTCTTATTTAAAAATAACAATTTAATGGATGAAAAATATTTTTTCTGTTCTTTTTTCCTCACACAGTTCAGTCTCACAATGGAAATGCAAGTATTGGGAACAAGTTACAATCAATCATTCTTCCTGGAACTTAAAGTACAATGCGAAACATAACATTAAAAAAAAAAATCAACTGGAATTGTGAGACTACGATCCTAATTCTAGACAGAGACTGCTCTGCACAGCCTCAGGACGCTCAGTAGTCTGGGTTTCAGCATTAGGAATTCAGGTGCTTAAAAAAAAAAAACAAAGCAAACAAAATGATTCAAGCAAACTTGCTGGTTATTTGAGCAGAGGCTTAGTGAAGGCTGGCATTGTTAGTTTAATGGTTAAAATTATGCAGCTCAGACAAATACGTTGAAGTCTGGCCTATAGTGAAATCAACTGCTTCTGACAAAACCTCCATTACAGTCATTGCAGTTAATAGACATATAAAAATGGGATTATAAAAAGTAAATCCTACATAGCTGTCTGCAGAAGTTAGGTTAACAATTGTTACTTAGCACAACAATTGATATTTTCCAAGTAGAGAAATAAAACTCTTTCTTTCCTTTCTTCTAAATACACTTTTGTAATGAACTTTCCATCGTTAGTTTTAACTCTTGCCTACAAGTAAAACATTTAGTGCCAGAATGTATTCCAAAACAGATGCAAATTAAGGGTTTTAGACAACATACCCAGCCGCTTTCTTGCACAGTCATAGAAAATACTGCCAGCAGCACACAGTAGAAATAACAATCCCATCCATGTTTTCAAGTCAGCTTTTTGGCTAAATGCTAATTTGCAAAACCTGTTGTGCTTCAAATAAAAATAAAAGGCGAAACCAGCTGATTTCTTTGTGACCAAATGCAGAGGACACCACTATTTAACCTGAGTAAATGCTACCTCTATAACCACCAGGTGCAGAATCAAGGTCAGCTTTTTAAAAGCAACAGCCATATATATCTTTTAGTATGGTACATGCTTAAAATTTTGAGTCTGTGCTTTCAGAACCACTCTACTGCGTGCAGACAGATGAAGCATTTCCAGTACAGCTTCCCCTTCCCAAAGCTGTCAGCAGACAGGTGGAAAAAGTACGGACAGACCTGTCTGTCTCTTCCTCCTCTAAGATCATTTACAGAGCAACAGTGTGGAGAAATCCCTGCATGAGAACTGCAAAGGACTACAACTGTGCCTTTTGCCTGTAAGATCAGGTATAGTTTGGTCTGATGGAGGAGGCAAAGAAATGAGGCTTGGAGATTGATTAATCCAGAATCTGGTCTGACCACACATCCAGGGCAGCAGGGTGACATTAGGAGCAGTCACTCTCACACCTGAATTAACATCCTCCCTGAGCCGTAAACCCTTCATTAGAATAGTTAAATGCTATCCTATGGATATTTCACTGTTATGACAAGTAACAATGGCAACATAATTTTCTTCTTTTTACATAGCATTCCCAACACCTCGCAGGCAGCATTCAATCCATTAAAGATTAACCATACTGCAAATTAAGCCTGACAAGATAAAAATCACATAAATAATAAATGCTGAAGTAGCATGCTATGCCAAAACCTATTTCATCAAACATGATGATGAAAACCTCTTACTTTTTTTGTCTCAAAATTACTGATTTTGTGAGGTGACAACAAACTCCATCTTCCACACTTCTAAACCTCAGGGACAAAGCATTACAGACAAAACACCTTTGTCAGCCATCAGTAACCTGCTTTCCAGGAACCGAGACCCACTTCCGCATTGAAAGAGTGACCCCAGATTTCATCATCCAACAGAAATCAGGGATCGGGAGCCCTAGCCATGAGCACAGCCAGCACAGGATGATGGTCCCAGGCAGGGGCCAGCAGTGTTGTTGAGCAGCCAGGTTGGGAGCATGCAAGGAGAGAGTAGGATGGGGTGAGAAAGCCGAGAGAAAGAGCCCCCCCAGCGCACCAAGCCAGGCAACACTCTGGCCTAACAGCAAGGAAGGGGCAGGTATTAGTAGATTTACCTGTAAATGGTTTTAGATGGGATTTTTAATTAGGTTTTTCTGTATTGATTTAGACTGTATTTTACTTTTTTTTTAACTGCTAACATTCTATATTACTTAAGATATTTTTTATCCTTTTTTTAGTCATTGCAGGATTATTGTCTTTCCATTTCCACAGAGATTAAACATGGGAAATGGTAAATGAGAATTTCTTTAATTTGTCAGCATGTCTTTCTTGGGGAGGCAAAGTCTTCTGACAGTCTGATATTAATTTCTCTTACTTTTAACAATTAGTTCCTATTATTTCATTAAGTACGATACCTATATTGCTGCTGCCTATTTGTGTACAAAGTTATAGATCTATATATTGTATGTAAAAAATTTTTTCAGACTGGTTTATTGCATTTTGCCGACTCTCAAGTTCATTATTTATACTTTGCTCAAACCTTTTTTTTCATGTATCTAGTTAGATGATCAAGTTTAAATCAGATTTAGTAATTCAGTAATTTTGTAAAAAAACAGCTGATCTCATTTCCTCATCTGTTATTAATGGGCTACATTCCCTCTAAAAATTTTTTCTTCTGAATACTCATAAAGTCACCAGGAGTTAAGACGGGGATTTCAGCAGCTATGATACAGGGGACTGGGAGCTGGAAGACCTAACTTTAACTCTGGCTTTACATTTTAAATGCGGATTTTCTGTTGGGTGACCATACCTCTGTCTACCTCTGTTTTGCCTCCCACTCTCTTTCTGTCTTCTCTATTTATACTGTAACATATTTTCTGGTTTTGGTATTTACAGAATACATATCCCAAGCAAAGGCCCCTGTATAAGTAATAAATACTACCGCTACTAACAATCACTAATTGGATTCCGCAAAAAGACTGCCTAACCTAGAAATTCTGACCCAATTTCTACTCCTCCTTTTCCTTCATCTCTCATGAATCTCTTCTGCATAAACACCTTAAAACACTATTTCATTGATGTTCAAAAAAGGAGTTTTAATTGAAAACTATCCCCTTTGCCTATGTCTGAATTATCACAGAGCGACTGTGAAATGGGGTGAATCAGGAGAGGGGGGCAGACAAGGGGATCAATAGAACTGCACTGATTACACATCCCAGTAACACTTCCAGAAAATCAGTAACTCAACCTGTAGATATTTTGTTTTCTCTTTCAGTCTGTAAAAGTCTAATTTAGGTCTCTGCAGGTCATTATAAATCTAGTCTGGTCTTGTGCAAGATAATGAACTGCAGCCCAGGTTTGTTATGGGTCAGTAAATATCTACTGATGGTCTATCCACATTAGTAATAATTTAAAGTTGGCACTTAATAGAGATAGAGATATGCCACAGTGCTACTGTTTACATTTATGAGCAGTTTGTGGGCAGTGATATTTTAATTGCTTTTCCTCAAACAGTTCCCTTGCCAGATGACAGAAACAAACTGTAAGCTGTATGGTCACTGTTAGATTATTAGCAACTATCTGCCAGGATGAGTTAAGGAGGTTTTTTCCAAAAGTAAAGACTGAAGCCCAACTGAAGGTCCACATTGAGCTCACTGCACTTTGGTCCAAGATACTTGCAAGTAAGTCAGAGAAACATGAAGTCTAAAGTTTAAACTAATAAGAAATTACAGTAAGGAAGATTCAGGATTAACAAAAGTATTACTTATTCCATAGAAGTCCAATTAATAATATACTTTCTCCATGACTGACAACAATTAAACAAACACATAAGTATAATGTACATTTAAAGATATTAAAGAACATTCAAGAACATATTGAATACGGTGGTGACAGGGTTGCAGTATGGTTACTAAGATTTAATTTTTCCTGAACGTTAGTCCACGTATGCCATGAAAGTACCCTTCTTGCATCTATGATTCTACAAATCTCTAGTAAAATGAGTGTTTAGTTGTATGTGCATTTGTTGGATCACAAGATGTTCACACCACCACCATCTTCTTTTTTGTTTTGAAGAGAAAGAGAAATCCTGCCATATGCAGATTTTACGTTTTCTTTTTTTTAATAATAATGAAATATATTTAAGGCATTTTGACACAGTAAAGGTTCTGGATGCAGGACCTGTGAGGAACTCAACCCTCACTCCTTACAGATCCTGTGTCCAGAATTCAGCCTGTAGAGTCTTAGTGCATTTAATCATTATAAGACTAAAAGAAATCTAAATATTATGTTCAAAATACAAGTTTATCAGGATTTTCAAATCCTGTGATAAACATTCTGCAGGATGCTTTTAAAGAAGTGCTACATCCAGTTGAGAGAGAGAGAAACATGCGGGGTGAAAAAATCTGTCATAGACCTCACATGTTAGAAGCAGTCAGCCAGTTCTAAGCACTGGTATGTTGTTTGTAGGCAAAAGAAGTAACATTGTTCTTTGAACTATCTAGCTCATTTTCTTTGGTAATTAATGATTCCACTATAAAATCTCAGCCAGAAATACTATAAAAGACTATCTAAAAGATATAGTTAGGTTACACTTAACAATGTAGTATTTGTAAGAAACACAGTTAGGTAACATCAACCATATGAAATAGAGTTCATCATCCTCTCATCATCATTAGAGTATCCACAACAGACAAATGGTCACAGAATGTCGGAAATGTTTCAGGATAGAAGTACCAGAGAAAGTGCGTACATATAGAGAAAGCAAAAGGAAAAATACAGGGGGGTGAACAATAGGTTCATTTAGAAAAAAAAAACCCAAAATGTTAGTATGGGCAAGAGTCACTGGGAAATAGCTTATAAAACTTCATTTAGCTTTGAGGTTTGCTGTTCAACTTAGCCTTCTTAATTTTGATCATCTACCAAAATCTACTATGCCATGCTGCTACCAACAATAACTTTCAATTTAATTCTGTTGGAGATTCATTTATATGTAGATGTTCAGCATCAGATGCATAAACCCAATGAAAGAGAGTCACTAAACATCTGCCACAGAAATTTAATAGTCAGGTCTGTTTAAGGTATAGCATTGTCCAACTGTCTGTTCTTTCCATCAGATATCATTTAATTTACCTTTTTTTTCCAGTAGAAGTAAAAACAGAAAGGAGGAAATACACCTCCTTCTCCTTCTTTTTATGATGATTATATAACAGTTTGTAAAGGTAATAATAAAACATGAAAGAGTCCCCAGCTGAAAAGCGAGCTGAGGGCAATACATTGTAAATAATCTCCTGTGTTATTGATTTGGAACCAGAAACACAACACTGAATCTTATACCAAGGGAGTGATTCATGTACTTAAACACAAGGGTCAGGTGCCATTTTAAATGCCCAAGTGTATACAAGACAGTTGCAACACACAGCCTGGATTCCTGCTCTTCTGCAGGTGCAGGTGTGGGATATCCTTGAGTATCTAAAAAGCGACTAGATTTGTAATTTTAGGAACCATTATTATTTGTGAAGTGACTTGCCTACAAAAAGTTGCTGCCTTGTATTAGTGGTAGCAGGATCATTCTCAGTAACATATTCTCTGCATTCAAAGCTACACTGAAAAGACAGCTTTAGTCAAGCTTTTGTCTTATTTTTGCTTTTGTCACTTTAGGGAAGTATAGTTTTATTTGCATTTTCACATCCTGCATCCACCAATACAGTACGGCTGTAGAAATACCATTTTTAAATGAAGAGGAGTTAGATCACCCATACAAATAAATACAATAGCTCTAACTAGCTTCACTAACAGTGCTGAACATTCCAAGCCTTCTGTGAATAAACTGATTAAGCAGGTACCAGAAGATATACCTCTTATACTCTGAAAAATACGACTTTGATCATTTATTTTAATTACTTGGCATCAGCTTTTCTCCTCCCCCCAAATTCTACAACATGTGTCACAGCAGGGATGGATACAATTCAAAGCAACAGTGTTGTCCAGTTGCTGAGCCACTCACTGCTATGGAATCATTCCCTCCAGCAAGCCACATGATGGGCAACACACCTGCAACAAGTCAGATAACACAGGTGACATAATGGTGCAAGGCTCTGATGGGAGAGGGGTACATTCCTTGGCACCTGTCAAATGCAGCTCTCCTACTCTGGATGTCAGCTGTGCCTGGCACATGGAACCTAGGAGCAAGAGAGAAGCCATTGCACATAAAGTCATCATCTCTTCTCCAAGGCTACTTCTGCCACATGTTGGTTTTCACAGCATTTCTATTGCTTCCCAAGAACTGCACACATAGTATCTATTCTACTGCATGTATGCAACCAGTTCAGTATCTTTTATATATGCTATAAAGTTTAAAATTTCAAGAAGGTTCTGCTGGAGCCACAGCTGATCTGTGAAGTTCCTTACTGATTACATAGGTGAGCAAGTGGATGTGCCTTCCCAGAGAAGAAGTCTTGTTCCTTCACTGTTATTCCCTTCTACCTGCTACCACAATACAGGGACAACATTACATGCCAAAACAGGCCTATCCAGCTTCTGTGTGGTTTGCTTTTTTTTTTTTTTTTTTTGACATTTGGCTATAAAGCTCAGTAGTACAAGAGCCAACCCAAAGTAACCTATTTTATTATGCTGTTTTTTTAAAGACGTTCTTTGGACAGCAACATTTGACAATCAAACTTGAGTTGGCAACCAAACTAGTGTTGCAAGATTATTCAATTTTACCTTACAGTTCATTTTGTTCTTAAAATACAGGTCCCATATAACTGTTGTTGAAGCTTAGCTTACTCTGAAAAAAAAAGAGAAAAAGCTAAATAAAACATGTACCTATATCTTTTGACAAACGTCTTAAAAATTATTTGCTTGCTTTTTATTTATGAATACATTCTTTCCTTTCTTTCAATCAAATAAAAAAATGCTCTTATTTTAAGAAAACTGCTTACAAGAACACAGAAAAATAAAATAAGGTCTGCGAAATACAAAACATGGTAAAACATGGTGCTGGAGTTTCTGTCATACACTTGCAGTCTCAGAGTCTCCAAGCATCTTGAAATTCAGAGTTCAAAGCATTTCAAATGATAGCTTTTTAGAGACTCATGACTGTGCCACACTTACGGCTCAACTTCAATGTGGAAGTAGAGAACAGACGAATGTGCTTATCTGTGCAACAGTGATTTTTACTTATTGTTGTTGTTGACCTCAGAAACTCCTATCCACCTACAGTCATAAAATACACCATCTCAGGCTGTGATTGCTCCTGTGAAGCACTTATGTCCGTCTATCCCTTTGTCCTAAGTATCTGGCCATATCTGTCTTCCCTACAGCCTCCTGAGAAAGTATCTCAGATACCAGTGATGCATGCATGACAAGATTAGATGAGATAGAGAAGGTTTAGTCATATCTCCCCCCTTCAGAGAACTACCATTTTTTTCAAAATTAAATCATATTTGATCTTTGGACTTGGGTAGAGTGACAGAATGAGATCAGGGTTCAGAAATAGAGACAATGACATTAGGTGGAGCCTTCAGATACAGAGTCCTGGAGGCAGCTGTCACTCAAAGGGAAAAAAGGAATTGAGATGTATAATCGATATGTGGTTATTAACAAATCCCTGCATGCTGATGAAAGCCCATTATTAATTAGAACACAGAGATTTCTGCAGTGTGACTTACAAGAAGTGTGCACCAAGTCTCAATACTACTCATAACATCTTTCACTACTCCTCTTTCAGACAACCAGAATTCAGGGAGCTGTAACACAGACAAACATATATATATATATATATGTACTTTACAGGTGAGCAGGTGTACAGCAGCCCCGCCTCTTGGTAGGCTAAAGAGATTGGGGGATATTAAAAATATTTTTTTATTCAAAGTGTAGTTATCATTCTTGTTCACCTAGATTTGCTTTATTTTGCCCTCAGAAAATACAGATTTCTTTGAGTCAATGGACTTTAGTGCCTTGTGCAGGTTGTTACAGCAGAAATGACATCACATATATTTTTAGGCAGGTTAAATAGACCCTTTACTGAAAGACACAAGACTACGGTACTTATTCAAAACCATTCAGCGATGAAGCGGCTTGGACTGTTCTGCTTTTTGTTTTCTTGAAGTTAGAAGTTCATGTTTATTTCCTTGTCTATTTATTCTGAACATGCTTCATGCCTGCAAAGCAGCCAACTCATTCCCTGACTCTTGTAGGGGAAATAACAATTTATACTCTTACCTCTACAAAGTCCTGGT
Source organism: Harpia harpyja (assembly GCF_026419915.1). Taxonomy (NCBI): domain Eukaryota; kingdom Metazoa; phylum Chordata; class Aves; order Accipitriformes; family Accipitridae; genus Harpia; species Harpia harpyja. The sequence goes on from NC_068947.1 coordinate 34,279,592, forward strand.
AAACTTTTTAATACAATTCAGGCATTGCTACTACTCCATAATATAAAACATATTTAAGAATTATAATAGTCTTACTGAGATCCTTTTCTTAAAGCCACAAATTGTGTGTTACTACCTGAATCCCATCCAGACCTTCATTTTTGCTTTTGCCCACAAACACAACTCACTTTAAAGCCAGGTGCAGGTGCCCAGGCGCTGGCAGGGGGGGCTGCAGGATCCTCTGTGAGGAGAGGCCGGGGCTGCCCCGAGCCGGACACAGCCGGTTCCAGCCGGCTCCAACCGACCCACTGCAGGGCACGGCTCAGCCCCGCAGCCACCACAGCGGAGTCGCAGGGAAAGCCTGTGTAAGAAAGGGCAAAACGCTGGACGGTCAGAGAGGAATGAGGGGGAAAAGTGTGAGAAAGAGCCCTGCAAAGGGGAGGGGAGCAGTAGGACAGGGAGGTGGTGCTCCAGGAGACTGAGCAGGGGTTCCCCTGTAGCCCCTGGAGACAACCATGGTGATGCAGGTTGTCACCCTGCAGCCCATGGAGGACCACAATGGAGCAGGTGGATGTGCCCTGAAGGAAGCTGCAGCCTGTGAAGAGCCCATGCACGAGCACATTTATCCTGAAGGACTGCGGTGCGGGGAAGACCTACACTGGAGCAGGGGAAAAGTATGAGTAGGAAGGAGCAGCAGAGAGGAGCTGTTATGGACTGACTACAGCCCCCATTCCCCACTCCACTGTGCTGCTTGGGGAGGAGGAAGATAGAGGACCTGAGAATGAAGGAGTGAAGTTGAGCCTGGGAAGAAGGGGTAGGGTGGTGGGAAGGTGCTTTAGTTTTTGTCTTTGTTTCTCGCCATCCAGCTATATTTTAACTGGCAATAAATTAAATTCATTTTCCCTAAGTCAAGTCTGTTTTGCCTGTGATGACAGCTAGTAAGTGATCTCCCCATCTCTATCTTGACCCTTGAGCTTTTTCATCTTTTTTTCTCTCGCCATCCCATTGAGGAGGAGGAGTGATAGCAGCCAGGTGGGTGTCTGGTGGTTGGCCACAGCCAGCTTACCTGAATTGCTTTTTTAAATGGGCAGAAAATACAGAAAACTGTTTTGAGCTAAATACAGGTTGACAGTTATCTCCTAGAGTGAACTGAGAGGAGCCCAGACTTGAGTGTGTGTCCCACCAAATGACTGCCAGCTATTTGGCAAGAAGATGGCAGGAAGAAAAAGAGCAGGGAGAACTCAGTTCCTTCTGGTGAGTACATGGGGTAAGAGGAAGATTTCTAGTTGTACAGAGAAGTTGGACAGGAAGAAAGAGTTGGAAAAAACCTCACATTTAATGTGAGATTCTGCTCCCAGTGAAGCATGCTTCCTCTGACCATCAGAGTTACAAACAGGATTGGTTTTGTGGGGTTGTTGTAGATTTTTTGGTTTGTGGTGGTTGGGGCTTTATCGTTGCTGTTGGGTTTTGTTTCTTTTTTATTCTTTTTTTTTTTTTTTTTAAGATACTAATGCTTCTCAAACATGAAGAAAGGGAATGGATCTACCCTGAGAGAACACTTTAGAGTCTTTTTCAACCGTAAAGAAATGTCTCAAGAAATTTTAATTAAATTCTTCTGAAGCCTGGGGGGGAGGGGGGGGTGTGTTTATTTATTTATTTATTTATTTAAGCTTGCTTACCAGATAGGTGTTTGCAAATGCTTAATACCATAATTCTAAAGATGGACCACTTATCAGAGCTAAGCAGTATCAGTGAAGTGCTACAAGTGGATACTGTATTATTTTAATTACAACATTTAGTTGTAATGATATTTACAGTTATTGGGATCTAAAGTATTCTATACCAGCTTCAAAGGGAAGTATCAAACTCCAGACAAAAACAGTGGTTTCCACACAGCAACACTCATTATATCTGCTTTCTGCTTTCTCATTACCCACTCCATTCTTCAGCACCACACCCCTCAAATGTTGTCCTCATTCTTTCTCCCTCACTTACTGATCTGCTTTCCACATTCATTTCTCAAGACGTTAATCTAATCCATCCATCAGTCATACACACATACATATACTCTCTCCTTTCTGTTTCTGTCCATTCTGCAAAAACCTTTCATTGCCCATTCTAGGAGTCCAAAGATTTCACACCTTAAGCTTAGGTCTAATGCACACCTGACAGATTGGTTTTCAGATGAAATATTATGGAATATATGGGTGTATAGTGTTAATTTGACTCCACTGATCACAAAAAGAAAGACAGAGATGGAACAGCTTGCAGATATTTTAGAGAAACTGTGTAAAAGACAGGAATAACACCAAGAATTCTTCACTAAAAATGGTTTAAGAGAGAACTCCTGGCAAATATTTTTTGCTGAAAATTAATTCCTAACTGTAAAAATTTTTACATGCTCTATTTCTGACTACACACAGTCTCATGCTTTATTGATGAAATTAATGTTTATAACACAAGGCAAGAGTATTCTCAATTTACATGATTATAATTTGGCCATCTTCAATGATATTAGAAATGTTCACATGAGAGTTTAAAAAATGCCTGAATTTTAAAAGTAAATCAGTATAGCAAGTCCTTTCATGTTTTAATTGCTTACCCATATGGAATTATTAGGGGAAAAAATAAGGCAAGTGCTTTTTTTTCTTCTATGATCTCCAGTTCTCTCAAATCTTTCTGCTGATGGTAGATTTTGACATACAACATAAAGTTGCCTAAGTCATGTTGCACTATTGCTATGTGGTAATTTTTTCATTTCAAAATATCACTTTTTAAGGGTCACTGGTAACTGCAAAATCCTATTGAGGTTATTTGCTAAGGAAAAGCTGACTTCCTAATAATGTTACTCCTTTCATCCCATACAAATTTCATAGGGGTGAGACAGACATCCATTTACCTCACAGTATGTAGCTTAAGAGCTTGAGGTATAAATAGTATTTGTAAATATATGCAGAAGGAGGCCTTTGTAAAGCTCACATTTACCAAAGAACAGTGTGAGGTATAGACTAAAATAAGAACTTCTTTTTTTACATAGCCTATATGAAGAGGGAGTAAAACGACAGATATGTAGCCTGATTAAGGGCTTTGTTAGGTTTAAAGCTTCAACACTAACTCTTTCGTTTATGAAACCGTACAACTGAGACTGTCTAAACCCCAGAAATGTACAGTTTATATTTCTACTGAAAAACTGAAGTGCAAAAAGGAATGCAAGCAAGGCAATGGCGGTTCTGTGTGCCTGTTCCAGGCAGTATGTGCAGTCTACAGGCATGTGAATGTTCTTTGTAAATATGTGATGGTGGCATCTTTCATCCCAAAGTGTTTCAATAACTGTGAGATAGCAGCATAAAGCAAATATTTCTGGACCAGATGTTAGAAGTAAAACAGAATAAAAGAAAAGTAGTGCACAACACTGAGCGGAGGAGAAAATTGAGTCAGGAAGCAGGACATGTACTTTATCATCCTAAACATGCTGATAAGCAGATGGGAGAATAGGGCTAACACAGCATAAGATGTAAAGGGAGTAGGGAAGTTAGAAGGAGAAATCTTTGTGCTCTTCTGTTTGTAGAACTTCTCTGACTGGGAAGAATTTCTAGTTCCATAGGTCCCAAGACATAAATTAGTTCAAAAGAGTGGTACTGTCTCAGTGGTACAAAATACATAGGGATTTACTTTAACTGAAAGGCATTAGTTACATCACTATATGAGAAATTTTCAATCTACAGCTCTCACAAATCTTGTATATATCTTATGAGCATTTCAAGAGTGCTTCCTTCCCTGGGCTAGGTTATATGACTGCTAACTAGACTGTCCTTAGGTATATGTTCAACAATAATCCAAATTCCTAGGTTTAGGAGGAAGAAAACAGAGGTGATTGAGGCACATATCAGTGGCAGTGCTGGGATCCTTCTGCATGGTCAGCTCCACACCACACAGTGGTCAAGAATAGTCACAGAACAGTCAATGTTGGAAGGCATATCTGGAGACCACCCAGATCAACAACCTGCTCAGAGCAGGTCAGCCAGAGGAGTTTGCTTAGGATTGCGTCCAGTCAGGTTTTGAATGTCTCCATGGATGGAGACTCCACAAGGTACCTAGGCAACCTGTTCTGTTATTCTATCATCCTCACACTAAAGAAGTTTTTTCTTATATTTAAATAGAATTTCCTGCATTTCAGTTTGTGCCCATTGCCTCTTTTCCATTCACTGTGTAACACCTGACTCCTCAGGTTGTCTTCTTTACTCCCTCCTATCAGGTATTTATACACATTGATAAACCCCCCTTGAGCCTTCTCTGCTCCAGGCTGGACAGTCCCAAGTTCTCTCAGCCTCTCCTCATCATCCTGTCCCCATCATCCAGGTCATTAATGAAGAGGTTAAAGAGTACTGAACAGGCCAGTCTGCTCTCTCGACATTGAAGGTTGTCATATTGCTTTTTGATCTGTTCCCCCCTATAAAGATCCTGAACTCCACCATCACATGGTCACTGCAACAAAGGCTACACCCAACTTTCACATCCCCAATCAGTTCTTTTTGTTTGTAAGTGTAAGGAGTATGAGTTCTAGGAGACCTGCTTCTCAGTACTCCAGGTCAGGTGGTACATGCTCTCTAACTCTTTGCAAGGTAGGATCTCACGTTTATAGCTCACAGAATCAAGGACTACACTCCACAACAGTCTGTCCTAGAACTGTGAGATCCAGGGTACCCCTCCATCAGAAGTAATCTTTCTATAGCCAAGCATACCAGCTTTATTACAGAAAACTCAAAATAGAGACAGCATTATCTCCTAGGATTTGGCCCATGGGGCTTACATTCTAAAAACTCAGCTCACATGAAGCAAACTACACTTGCAGAGACACCCCCCAGCCTCTATTAAGTTAGAGTTTGCTTGTTAAAAAATAGTCTGATTACTTGTTTTCAGCTTCTGCTTTGACATTGTCATCATGCCCTCATTATCATATTCAATTAGCTTGTAAAGGTAATATTCCAGCATTGCACACCTCCCTAAGAAATATTATTGACTTCGACTAAATAAGGTACATTTGCAATAAAAGAAGGGGATTTAGAAAGAGGATTTAGGGGCTTGTATGTATGCATACAAAATTGAATATCTCTTAGTGAAAGCATATTATAGTAAAATTATTCTAGTTTCCTGTAAGGGCACCTGAAAGAAAAGAGCAAAAGAGGAGAAAAATTCAAGAATGGGTAAAACTAGGGAAAACTGCATAACTACTGAAAAGTGTACTCATTTTTGCTTCACCTGGACTTCATTATCTTATGAATATCAAGATGAGGGGAATAGAAAATGAGTATATATTAAAACCATATATTTTATTTCCCTGTCTCAAAGAAACAAACATTGTGTCACAATTGGGGGGGGGGGGGGTAATTTCTGTATTAATTTTCTTTCCATCAAAGCTCTCAGATCTATTTATAAGGGGGGTAAAAGTAAGAGAGTAAAAACAAAACCACTGTGTTTGTTCTAAAAAGACTGCAAATCATATAGGGTGTACCTATAGTTTCTCTAGAATGGTTCAGGGGTGGTTTTGAAGAAAATGGCATGAGCATCTCCATTTTCTGTACTTTGGTTTTCTCTGTGGAATGGTTTCAAAGCACATGATTTGGAAACCTTCTAGATGAAAAAGAGCTGGAAGATGTGCTCTGGAAGCATCCCTAGTATACTTCATTCAGTCCATGAAACCTTATTATGGCTCATACAAAACTAAAAACAAACAAACAAGCAAGCAAATAAATGAAAATGAAATTGGTTGGTGTGGATGTCAGGTCCCCAGCATAACTGACCAACTGTTTCTAAATATCCTTTCCTATTAATGTATACTACTTGGCAATGTATTTGGAATGGAATGGAATGGAACGGAACAGAATAGAATAGAAAAGAATAGAATAGAATAGTTTCAGTTGGAAGAGACCTACTGTGATCATTTAGTCTAACTGCCTGACCAATTCAGGGCTGATCAAAAGCTAAGGCATGTTATTAAGGGCATTGTCCAAACGCCTCTTAAACACAGACAGGCCTGGGGCATCGACCACCTCTCTAGGAAACCTATTCCAGTGTTTGACCACCCTCTCAGTAAAGAAATGTTTCCTAATGTCCAGTCTGAACCTCCCCTGGTGCAGCTTTCAACCATTCCCAACGCACCCCGTCACTAGATCCCAGGGACAAGAGCTCAGCACCTCACTCTCCACTTCCCTCCTCAGGAAGCTGTAGAGAGCAACGAGGTCACCCCTCAGCCTCCTTTTCTCCAAACTAGACAAGCCCAAATATGTCTACTATGTAGACTTAGTAATAACTGAAGAGAACTGAAGAAACGAAATGCTATTCATGCTGCACAACTTGAAGGGAAGTGCACACGCATACATCTTCTCTTTGACACTCACATAAGCCCAATAGTTTTTGCAGGGTGATCTTTAGTACTTGCTCTTGTGAAACTCTGGGTTTCAAGAAGTCTCAAGATTACCTATGGTTTAGGTTTCCTCATGTTCATGATAGTTTACAGTGGTGTTTTGCACAATAGGTGACTGAATTATTGCTTTTCTCTCTGGGTTGGTGTCCTTGTTCTGGAGGTAAAGGGGATGGGTTTGGTTTTAATCAGTAAATAGTCTCATCCTTTTTTCTTACATATTTTTCAAATTAAGTACAATATATATGATGCCACATTTTTACATTAAGCACTTCCAAATCTCATTAACTGCAGCTTAATAAATGTAATCCTGCTATTGGTACTACTTGATTTCAGGGGGGAAAAAAATTATATGTTTCTAATGCACAAAAATTGCATTTGGATATAACATATGACCCTGCATACTCAGGATACAGAATAATCGCTAAAAAGCTCTTTTCTCTGCTTTTCCCTACAATCTTTTACCAGAATAGCAGTGTTGTACTGGAAGTAACATAAATACGGCACAACACATTGATCTCATTTGGGTCACTGCTATAAAAATGTTATACTTATATTCCCTAAGGCCTCTTCTCCTAAAATCCTTTTTCTTGCTCTTCCTCTGTCAGAAGATCTTGTTCTAACATCACTACCAGAATTATCACTACATTATGCTTTGTCTGCCATTAAAAATGCATTTCTAATTTCTCAGCTGGGAAAGCATTCAAAACTTCAGTTGCTTCTATAACGAAGAGTTCAAGTGTTCAGAAGCAGAAGAGTACTGTGCACGCTAATATAAGGCATTAGGAAAACTACAGATATTTCTCTTAACAGCACATTCTCTGGATTAAAGCACTACATTCAACTTATATCTAAAGCCATTTATTATATGCTTCACTCAGTTGCAGGTGCATTTACTACATTAGTATTAACGACAATATTGATTTCACTGGGAAGTCCCTCTCTTGGATAGCTCTATCACTAATGAAACTTCTTGTTGCTTATATACAGTAACTCTGACAAGCTCTGGTCCTATCTGAGCTATCATATGCCAAATTAACGCACACGACCCAAATGCATCAGAGTCACCATGCACATTTGTAATAGCTGCAAGGTATGTTTGTGACAGATCAGCAAAGTCCTGTATTAAACCAGCTCAGTAGCCACAGCTTGGATGTACATGCGCATTCATACCTATGACACACATGCAAGATAGTTTGCATGAGCAGTAGCAGCGACAGATGTGACAAACCTACAAAAAGCTCAATGAGAACAGAATTCCTGACTAGTTGGAAAAAATTGACTAGTTGGTAACAGTGGGATTAGAAAACAGCAATAGAAAATTACTAAGAGGCATCCTTTTGTCAGTTAAAGGCTGTGGGTTTATCTGATTTGTTGCTGAACTTTGCAGTTCTTGGTATCACAAATATTCACCTATTGGATTTTCACAAAAAGTTCTGGGTGGAATCAAAGTTTCTGGATTCAATATATATATATATATTTTTTTTTTTTAAATTTGACACAGATCACCTTCACTGGGATGAATAAATAAATTAGTCCTAGGCCCCCCATGTGTGCTGTAGTTGGCTGGTACAAGACATGCAGAACATCAGCCGAGTAAACTGATCACTTTTGAGGTCTGTCAACCACTTTCATTACTATTTGCCTTGACAACTGAACACATCCTGTGAGTCAGGCCTCCAAATGTATAGATTTAAAAAAAAAAAGTCTACAACAATTATGATCACCTTTTCGAGCGCTTAATCTATAGGTTAGCAAGGACACCATCCCTTCCATATTTGGAAGCATACATTATATGTTTGCAACCAACATGAAGGGATGTTTATCTTAGAGGTGACTCTTCCTTTGCAACCTCTCATTTCTTACAATCCCTATCCTGATCCTTATAGGTATTACAATTCCTCCACCCCCTTCTTACTACCTTTGCCTTTTATTTTCAGCTGAAGATTAAAATTTTCTTAGGATTTACTTTCCAGTGCTGATACTTCTAAAAGAGTAAGGATTATTTGATGCATTGGTTAGTCACAGAAAAATCCATGTTAGGCATTTGTTTATCCATCACTTGTTGTTTGAGTAGACAATGTTGCATTTCCAATCTTTTCTCCACCACAATAAGGGTTTTTTTTCTAGGAAAAAAATAAAATTATGGGCTTTCTAAATAAACTCTAATTCATGTTCTTGAGGAGAATTCAGTTATCATTCTTTAAGGCTCACAAAGAAAAGTTCTCCTTTATATACTTAAATTGGTTTATCAACATTAATACAAGCTGTACAATCCTAAATGTCTACTGCCGGTTGGTAGTAAATCAAGTTTTCATTTCACAACTGACATAAATGTTCAGCTTTTCTGAAATAAATTTTAAAGCTATACTTTCACTGACAAGCATGCAAGGTTTTCACATTATCTTCACCATGTGAAATTTGAAGTTATTTTAGATAACTTCATATGTCAAGGTAGCACAAGTTGGAGGCCAAGCGAATTGTTCCACAGGCACTAATTGCCTTACTAAGATAAACCAAACATCACGCTATAGTGCAGTGTAGTCTTGCAACACATTTTTATGCACTATGTTTAAGGTTTCTCTTAACCATAGATTGTAGGACAAAAAAAGATTTCATGCTATTGTTAACTTTTAAAACAAGTCAAAGAACTGACACACTTTAATATATTGTGATGGTAAGAATCAATGCAGTATAATTGACCTTTCAGTAGCAGAAAGTATACTTCAGTATGACAGGATCTAGAAGACAGTTTATTAAAACTATTAAATAGACAAAAATCCCCTCCCTAGATTTGTATTCCAATCTGCCAACACGTTTCCATACATCAAAAGCAAGTAAATAAAAAAAACTCTTCCAGACAACTTCAGACACACCACTAGTTTAATAAAACTAATAAAGGAAAGCACATACATTGAAATGAGTGGAATGCAACAAAATAATTTCAAAATAGTTTGTAGACCAATTTCCGTGTCTCAGTGTACTTTAATATTTTTCCCACCCAAAATGCAATTTTCTCATGAAAAACTCAAAATACTCAAAGGAAATATATACAGGCATTATTAAAACAAACTGGAAATATATATATTTCTTTTTTTTTTTTCAGGGATAAAAATTAAAAGGATCGAACTAATATGGCCTTTACTCTTCAAGAAAACTTAATTAATAACACAGATGATACTGTTCTGTTACCTGTCAAGGAACAAGAAGTGTTAATGATAATTGTGAAACTAAAATGTAAAGTAGCTGAAAGACAGGATTAAGGTCTATCAGATTTTCACATCTATGTGGTTCAATTCAAAGTAATGCTGAACTGGCAGTAGGCATAAAAATAGAAGTTGCTCTAAAACACCCTACAAAGAACTGATCAAATATCAGTATTGGATACATTGAATAAGTAAACAAGTACATAAGAACCTTTCAAATATCTGGTTTTAGCAAGCTATTAAAAATTAAATCAGCTGAAATGTAACCTATTGAAAGCTATTGCCTGAAAATGGAAAATAAAATAGATTCCTTTGTTATTACAAAATTAATAGCATAAATTCTGACTATGTTCTACTTTCTGTTACTAGGAATCTTTAGCTTTGGAGGGGAATTCTGCTCCAGTGAAGTTAAAAAAAAAAACAAGCAGTGATTTCACTGTAGCCACAGTTCTCATTTTGACCTCACAACAGTTTCACTTACATGAGCTGAACTTATTTCCCTACCTCAATTGCATTGGGAATCAACCACTGTCTTTACCAACAAAGTGTTTGCATGTGCTGAAATCGGATTCAAAAGGGCAACACCTCGTATGTACAAGAAAGTTTTCCTTTAACTAATTCTTGACTTAAGTTGTTTTTTCTGTACAGGGCATGTTGTTCCTCTACATAAGCAAGAGACCACAAAATTGCCATCAGATATAAAAGGCCACTGAATACTATCTCTCCGATTTTGGAAAAAACATCAACATCGTATGCTGAAAAGGCCATGCAAGATCTAGCTTCATGTCTGTAGCTTTGTTATCACAAGCTTTGTTATTTAGGAAGCTAACTCTTAACTTCTAATAAAACTCAGTGCTTCTGCTGGGAAAACATCTTTAAAAAGAAATATTCTTTTTAATACTCAATTTAGGTACAGAAGTACAAATACCAGTTAAAATGGTGGGAAAGGATAAGCTTATAAAGGAGAACTTGGTGCAAATCCCTGTAGAGAAAGTGCAGTTTGGTCAAAAACAATGCTGACTTTTTTAAAATTGTTTTTTAATTTTTTAAATAAAGTAATTGAGTTGTCCCTCACAGCTGCCTCAGATCTGAATGCAGCTTTGTAAGTAAAAGAATTCTCACCTAAAGAAAAATGAGAATTACATTTGGACTTGATATTAATTGAACATATTAAAGCACAGAAATAGAGCAAGTTTGCACTGGTATGTTTGTGTGAGCTTAAGGCTTAGATGGCTTGTAGAGCTCTTACCTGCTCAAGGAAATGCATTTTTTACTTATTAATGTCATTAGTATCAATTAAAGTTTTGTCTGAGACAAAAAATAAACCAAATTCTGTCTCCAGGCTAACTAGCTAGAAAACATAACTATATGCACACTGCTGCCAACTCTCATGATTTTATCAAGAGCTACAGTGTATTTGGTATTTTCCTCAGAGGCTAGGGTCAGTGACTCACTAGAGCTCCCACATTTGCCTAATGTGCAAAAGACAAAACCATCAGAGCAAAACTCTTGCAAAACATGAGAGTTTGAAAAGTCACATTATTTTCCAGTGCTTGGGGTTAGTAATGCTCACATGAAGCTTTATGAAAAGGGTAAGAGTAGAAATAAAAATCATTCACTTTAGGAAAATACTGTCTCAGGTATCAGCTAAACAACTCCCTGTAAAGATGAACCATTTACCAGTTTGTTACCCATCATGTATTATTACAAACCACTACTAAAGCTGAATGTTTTAATACATGGTTTATATTAAACTATCTAAAAATATCACTTTGCCTTCCTAGATGTCAAGTATTGCTACAGTCATCTTTCTGGTTTCTCTTTGCAAATACATTGTTTAAGCTGCGTCTATAATGCAAAATTAACCCAAGTAATTGGAACCAAGTTAATTTGCTTCATTGTCTGCCTAACAAGCGCCTCCTTCCTCACTATCTGTGTATCTGATTTTATGGCTCAGTTACGCCTCTCAATTATGCATGCCATTTAATGGCACTTCCTCAGCCCAGAACCCTGGTGTGCAAACTCAACCAATGTCTACTGCACTGACTTATCAGGCATTCTTTAACTGATAAAAAGATCATTCAGACCTATTTTGCACTTGACAAGACCTGCTTTTTGTTAATAATAACAGAAGAGATTTCAAATGCCCAAAAGTCAGAGAGAAAAATCAATGGAATCTGCATTCTCAGCACACCTCAATTTCTTTGAAAAATCTCCCCTAATGTTACCTCTACTCAAACAATTATTTATATCTGTATTTACGAAGTAATCCAGAGTACAGGAATTCACTACTCCTTATTTCCTTCTCAAAGATACTATATACAGTCTGCAGTTACAGTCCATATTAGATGTTCTTCATTAATATATTCTTAGAGGTTTCATAATGACCTATGCCAGTATCTATTTTAGAAATTTGTGCTCATTTTAAGCAAAGAGAGAGAGAGGTGTTCATTGCTATTTCAAATGAATGATTTTCAGTTTTGTTCTATTGCAGTGAATTGAGTGTACTGAACTAGGGTTTGAGTGGTTTGGAGGTTTGCTAAGAATATTTCTCTCAGTTGTAACTGAAACCAAGATGCAGAAAGCTTTGGGGTTTTTTTGGTCCAGTCCTCACAAGGCATTTATTCAAAGCAGTTAGCTATTTCTTGCTTTACATTGACACTGTATGTACAGTACCAAAAAATATAATACATATGTCTATAAGGCTTTGACTATCCTTCCTCAGGATGCCCCTGCTTGTTTCATGTGTAATGTGTTCAGTGGTATGCCTAAGTTCAATTTCATTCTTCTTAAATGTTTGTTTTCTTTATCAAGATTCTTTAAATTTTAGCCTTATAACTCTCTTTCAGTCATAAGCAAGGTGGTTACTGTTTGATAAACTTGATGGATTTTTTCCTGACTTCAGAGACGCGTAGGGATGCCAGCTTTACTACTACTGTCAGAGCTGCCAGGTACCTCCAACACAACAAAAATAGTTTGCACTTCAAAAATGTTGATGTAAATGCTTTTAATGGGATAATTTGCATTAGGTGTCAGAAATGACCATGTACTTATATCTAATACCTTAGCAAGTAAGTGCAAGAAGTATAAGATCACTATGGTGTGGGTGTACTGGAATCAAGCCTTTTCCACCTGTCAGAGCCATCAGCAGAACATACTCAGATTATCATTCATTGTTTTGTAGTGTATTTTGGAAAAAAAACAAACAAACAAAACAAAACAAAACAACCAACAATCTTAAAAATCAGTATTAGGTCATCTTATTTCCATTCCATGTTGCTTATTTGCTTTTAGTGGAAGTCATTAGTACTATCTTTCTTTAACCCAGTCTTATAAAAAAAAATTACTATATTGATAACTGCATTGCAGTCATTGCTGTTGAAAGATTTGTGAAAGGGCCAATTTAAAATTTCTTCAAAGTGCTACTAAAATAAGAATAACCTAAACATGAAAAGAAATAATACTGATACCATAGACCCTGCCTCAAAATGCTAACTCAAGTGACAGAACTGGGTTAGAAATCTATGGTTTGCTGAAGAAAGAATAATCACACCTCAGTGATCTCTTAGCTGACTCTAAGTATTCACATTTTAGACAAGAATTACTATTTCTGAACAGACATACTGCTTATAAACAAAGTACAAAATATGCATGAAGAACAATGAAAAAAAAAAAAGGAACATCCTATTCTATGCCACCTCATTTTTTCCTCTCCTTTGCACATCACATAGAAATTATGTATTTATTAGAGAACTTTGGGAAGAACCATAGTTTCTAACTTGATTTTCAAGTCTTTTAAAGACTTTTGAAATGCCTAGTTCTAAATCACATGGATATTATTCTGTTAGCTGATATGAACGCAAGTGGAAAATGTAATATTTTTTGGTGGCTGGTTTCATCATGTTCTGCTGTATAGAAACTGTGGGAGTGTGTCATTTCCAGTCATGTTTACAGCATCTTCAAAACATGAAGATAATCTTAAACAGCATAGATACGTTTATTGAGCAAACCAGCTATATTTTAACCCCTCAGTAGCAACAGCGGTAAGTTATTAATAATTGTTCCTTAGATTAAAAGTCTCTGATTTGATCTTCTTGAATTTAAAGTATGACTGAGTTCAGTCTATTTCTTTGAAATACCCATTTTTCACTGGTCCCAGGAAAAAAAAAAAAATTCTAGCCACTGCTCCTTCTCCAGATGCCTTCCAATTTCTCTTTCTTCCATACTTGAGCAGCTTTTTTATTTGCACAAGTACCTATGCACACATTAATTCCTGAACTCCCAATTTTACTTCTCTGTTCTTACCCTCTCATTTTATCTAGGCCATTTGACAGAGTGGAAAATTTCCTTCTCCAACTTTTTATCTTCCTTGAACACCTTTCTGGGTGGTTTTTTAGATGATTAAATTTCCTCTCCTTCTACCCTCTAAGTGTTTCATCCTTTCTTTTTAACATATGATCTCATTCACTTTGAAAACTGTATCAACATCAGAAAAGTTCTACTCACAAATACTATTTCATTGCCCATCTACCTTCTAATACTGCTTTTCTTTTTGCCCTTACTTTCTCGTTGCACTAATAGCAATAAGCCTAATACACTAAATCAAAATGCTCTTTTCTTCTTTCCAGGAACAAAACTTTGATAAATCAAGATGAGTTACCGTCTTTCATCCTTTTAAGCTATCAACTATATATCTTCACATATATTATGTATATTTAATGAAAAACTCATATATTTGCACTGAAGAGGCAGTGTTAACTCTAGTTTCTAAATCTCTGCACCCTTTTTTTCTTCTGTTTTTACAGTGTCAAAACAATGCAAGTAATCAATAAGTACATTACTGTTTCTTTTATCAGGCTTTGCTCATAGCTAAGAGGTTTATATTATGTTTCATCTTCTGCTCTTTGTCTAAATGGCTGTGGGTGGAAATGGAAGAAGACAGAGAAAGCTATGTGCCTATTAAATTTACAACATAATGTACTGTATGGCACAAGATAACCCTTATTTATGCCTAACAAGAGCCTAATCAAGATACGTTACTGAAATTAGTTCTTATTCTTTGCATGCTAAATATGTAACATATTTAAGGGAAAACCAAAGTAGTGTAACAAGTGTACACTAAATTACACTGGTTCGGCATACCATAGACACTTTAAATTGAGTATATGGCAACTTCCACTGATTTGATATTCTGTCAGGCTGTTAGGAATGGCAGAAGTATACATTAAGCAGGGAAGCGCCTGATTTATTTTACTCTTTCCTCTTCTCTTCCTCTGCTGCTGTATCCATTTTGCAGACCTACTGAATGCTAAACGAATGCAAGCTGTATTTCTAAATGCGCCCATTTTTATGATCAGCTTAAGCCATCATTTACATAATGGCTGAATTTGACTTGGAGGCTTTCAAGGGAATTGCAAGCTATTCCATGGGGTAACTGGATGAAATTACCACTGCTCTGAACTGCAGAATTCAATGCTGTTGTTATTACTAATTCAAACTAGTTCTACTACAAATCCTTAATTTGTATACATAACCTACTTGAAGGCCTATAATTTAAAAAAAAAAAAAAATGGTAGCATTACAGAATTATGGTGAAATATTTATTCCAATATGCTTACAGTACTGTCCAAGAAGACATTCTGGAATAGAGATATTTATCACTACAGTGACAACAGTTTCATTAAGTCTTTAGTACTTTAGGCTATGTATAACCTTTTTGGTAGAACTTCCATATAATTAGCCAACAGTCACAAAAATATTACTGTTTCCACTGCTATCCCACCATATTCTAGAGTCACAGAAGGCACATTTTTCACTTAAAATGAACACTACATGAAGATCTTTCATTGCTGAAATGCCTAAGTCAGACGCGTATCTTACTTTGTTTTCCTTTTTCTATATTAGCTTTTTGGGTGTTTGGGGTTTTTTTACATATTTGAACCCACATTTTTGCCAATACTAAAACTACTATTGTATCCTCATGGTCACAACACTGCACTGCAATTTATTTTTGTTCAGTGTTTAAGACCTTTGTAATTTTTTTTTTTTCATTGAATAGGAACAAGAACTTTAACCAAGGCATCCTGAAGAAGAATTCAGGAAGGAAGGATGAACACGATCATATTTCACTCTGTACCACACCCAAGACATCATCTTTTCATATCCTGTCCAAAAACTGTACAACTATAAGCAGCCCACAGAATCACAGAAAAGAATACTTTGAGATACAGGTTGCACAACACAGAAAAAATCCATGCACTGGTCAGCCCTATTACTCTAGCACAGACACAGCCTACCAAATTTATGTACAATTTATTTTACATTTCAAATTAAGACTAATTACACCTCACAAATTATAGGCATTCTTTATCCAGGTATTTCAAAATATATTTTCAGCAGAAGCCAACATGAAAAAAAAAAGGGGGGGGGTAGATCACAAGTAGACTTTTTTGAAATATTTTCAGTAATATTTTCAAGGAAAACCAAAAATTGCCACTATGCACATAATTCCCTGGCTCTTGTCCTTAATTTTAGACACTCACTATATAAGTGAGATTGCACTGCAGTTCAGAAGAGGTAGTTGAGCAGACAAGCACAGCCAAACTACAGCAAGACAACTGAACAACATATGTCATATCATTACCATTTCAGGTGTTTACTTAATGGAAGTCCAGACATTTGTGTTTATCCAGTTTATTGAGAATATTCTAATTTAGATCAAGATGACACACAACACAAATAGTATGTGTATGGGGAAGAAATAGATTTCTCTTCCAAGTAACTGAACAACTAGAAATCAAAGTTTCATGGGAAATCAATGCAATTTAAAGTCTTCAGTGAACTTCCACAGGAAGGCTGAGAAACTTACTTTTCAAAACTGTGTCTGTTATGTGCAATCTATATAGATTACTACAAAATAGGCCTGCAGTTTGGGTCACTGTAGTGGATATAGCTTTTGTATAAGGTACCTATGGAGAACATTGCCGTTACAAGAAATAAGAATTTTACAGGCAATATAACATTTCAAAAACCACTTCAAATTATTCCTTCCCTATGTTCTGACTATGAAACATATGCATTCATCTATTACATTTGTTCAAACTTTTATCTTGAAGACATATTACCTTACATTCCACAAAAGAATCACTCTAATTTTACTGTTTTTGAAAGCTTATGCAGTTCTATGAGGACAGCGAGTAAAAAAAAAAAAAAGGTTTTATGGTAGTGGAATGGCTACTGCATAAGTGTAAGATGCATAGATGTATAACATCTGCTATGTCTTGTCATCTCACATCATCACTGTATGACATAGTTCCGTCTCTCCCATCTTATTCTGAGACAAAAGCATTGGACCTTACATCTCATCAGTGCTGAATGTGGCATCATCTAAATGATGGGGAGAAACATATTTTTAGTATCAGCCAAAAAAAAAATTATTTTTAATGTCTTTTTTCCCCTCAATGTTATGAATCCTCCCCCAACAAGTTGAATAAAGTATACAATACTATTTTTTTAGCTTCTTTGATAAAGGCCAATGAAACTTACACCTTGTGCTGGATTTACAATAATACAAGTAACTAGCATCTCAATCTGCATTTTTAAACTAATCAGAGTGCCTCCATATGTCGTATTTCCAGATTCAATAGAAATGCTGTTTGCTGCTACATGTAAAACTTCGACAGATTATAAGGTGTTGTTTGATCCCTCATGTTTATTTTGCCAGGATGTAGGGATCTGACGAGCCCTGTGCAGCCACCTAATATAGGCTATTTTAGAATAAGGATACAGTTGCAGCTCAGAAGACAAAAAATGTGAACCCAAGTTTCCCATACAGTAAGAAAGATTATTCTGACCACCTAAATAGAAGCCTACAGCACTTAATGCAAAACCCCCTCAGACACTGTTAGTTTCTTTAGAACTATCTAATACCAAAAAAGGATCGTTTAGTGCTCTGCGCCACACAACTCTGCATATGTCTCCAGCCTTACTTCTCAAGTAAGACTGCTCATTATGTAGGGAGCAGAAGAAGGGTACCCAGAGTGGATATGTTTCATAAACTAAAGGAATATTTCTGAGGCTCCTGAGTTACTATAAGCACATGAATTGCTTGGATTTTGTTCGTAGCTTGTAAATGAAAGCTTTTATGACTTTAACTAAACCGGTCCTGTCTACACTATCTAATGCCTTCTTTCTGATGCACACATTTTGTCCTTCATCACTAAAAATATGTTTGTGGTACTACTCACAAAAATAAAATACTGTATTAGTGGGGGCACAGAGTCCTGCCGAATAAGATACCTGCCAACTGAACCTACCCTACAAGACATTTTCTACCATAAATTTAGTTTTCTAAAATATCCTTCATGACAGCAGTACTGCTGTGGAAAGCAATTTTGTTAGTATTTGCAGTTTGTAATCTATGAAGAAATTCAGTCCATTTACATTCTGACTCTAGCTGATACTCTCTGAAAGAACTTTTTCTTTAAAAGCATTTTTCAATACAAGTCTGAGGGAACTTAAAAAAAAAAAAGTTAATTAATCATTTCACACTAATTTTTTTAGGAATTGGATTCAATCGAGCCTTAACAATTTTGTAAAACAGGATGGGGAAAAACTACTTTCACCTGTAGCTTTATGGGAAAGTGAAGACTTCAATGCCTCCAGCACTTCTGTTTCTGCTACAGGGACAACTTCTGTAATCAACTTTTTGTCATCTCCAAGAGCAGCAGAGGGCCGGCAGCTTATTTGTCTTGGGCTTTATTTTATTTTGCTTGGATAGCTAAAAAAAAGTTATTCTTGTTCAGCTCTGCAGATTATGTAACAGTTTTATATAAAGTAGCTTTTAATATTTAGTAAGTCATACATAATAGCTTTTAGTGCTTTTAAATGAGAGATTAGATATTGGTCTTTACTGTCCTGCCAGCAGCATTTATAATTTCTTATGTATGTTTGAATGGTGTTAACAGAACTAAGAGACAGAACCTGGTATACATAGTATGCTCTATTATATGAAGCTTAGTGACCTTCAAAAGCTTTCTGGTTTTTGAAAATGCTGCAAGAATTTCTGCAGCGTATTTTCTATCTTGTTGGGGTTTTTTCCTTAAATGAGATGTTCGTATTTTATCATATAAAA
The DNA here is from genome assembly GCF_026419915.1 of Harpia harpyja. NCBI lineage: Eukaryota > Metazoa > Chordata > Aves > Accipitriformes > Accipitridae > Harpia > Harpia harpyja. The sequence goes on from NC_068947.1 coordinate 34,298,331, forward strand.
TTTGAAAAACTTTATATATATTTGTGTATCCACTTAGTTTTGTCTGATGTATTTACATATACATTTATTAATAAAGAAATACATTTGAAAATAGATGGAATTTGTTTCGACATCTGGAATCTATACTATTTGCCAACTGCCTAATAGTTATTCTAGAGTATATTTATGACTGAAATACAATTACAACTGGATCCTCTTATTTGAGTGAAGACTTATGCATAGAACAAATCAGAAGTAATACAGAAAAATTATTTTAGCTTTAGAAAAATCATATTCTATTGTGACAAAATGTAGATGAGCAAGTTATTGTTTGATAAGTTTGTCCTAAGTTCTTTCCTGTACACCAGGTTTTTTATGATAGTGGGCCTTCAGACTGCTGAAATGTGGCAAAGCTATGTTTTAAGTACCTGAAACTGTTGTCAGCTGTAGCTAAATCTGAATATTTCTTTCCTTTTATTTCAGATATGTTGAGTCCTCAGGCTTTACCAGATTCTGTATGATAACTGATTAAACACTCAAAACTCTGACAGGCTACAGAGAGCTCTAGAGGATTGTTTACATGCCTAAGTCTGAAATACCTATGCTCTAATCTTCATTCACTAGCCACACTTAACACAGGGAAGATTTTACCAGGAAGATTTCTTAATAAAATACCGTGAGCTTTCCTTGCTGGCACAACTAGAAACAGCTATGTTTTGATGATGCTGAGCAAATCAATGCTGAACAGGGCTCCCGATACATGGGTTTGATTCTCCCTGGTGAGCCTCTTCATTCTGCCTGATGAGCCTCTGAGCTGCTCTGCACGGTCCACCAGGACACCGGCTGGTGCGGTGCACTCCCTGCAAAACACACCTGGAGAAGACAGTGACAGCGATGCTCACGTCTTTCCCCAAAAGACCCAGCGGTGAAACCATTCTTCCCTTATGGCATACATACTCAACTCTCTCGCTTCTCATTAGTGTGTCCTAATCATTAACTTACATGGGTTTTTTTGCTTATTCCTTGTTTTATGGGGATAGGGGAGAAAAGACACTCCTAGTCAAGTTTAGCTATTCCTCTAAATAGAATAAGTGGAAGCTCATTAAGCAAAAGAGAAGAGTGAGCAATGGTTGGTCATGCAGTCTACTGGTAAAGACGGTTGGTTGGGAAGAGAGGAAGTTCCAATTTCTTCTATGATCTCTATTAAATATATCAAAGTAAGAACAGTAATTAGAGAAGAACAAGATCTCAATCCTCTTCCTTCTGGGACAGTATGTCAAAACCACGTGTCTCGTCACTCCGTTTGGATCTGCCATGGTATTAGTTCAGTCATGCAGAGCTCTTTTATTAGACTCTGCTTCATCAACTACAAGCAATACTGACTGCATTGATCTTGTTTCCTCCATAAAAATCACAGAGCTAAGATCAGGATTTGATCTGTGTCACTGAAATACGTATCAATTCGCACTCCCAGGGTGTTCAGACACTCTCTGAACAACAAGAAGTCTGGAAAGCACATGCCTCAATTACTGTGCCATAAAGCAATACTGGTTAATTCCTCTCTTGCCTTAATGCCTGTGTGTCTCAAAGCCTTTACTGTTAATCCAGGGTCTGTAGTGAATAGAAGACTTTAATGGTAATTCATGTATCTGATTTTCATCTTATGTGCCAGTACTGCAAAAAGGCACTCCCCTGACAGAGTAAACTGATCCCAAGTCAGTCTACAGATAACTTCAGCTGCCATCCATGACGTTTCAGTAGGGCATCCCATAATCCTCACCTTCTAGCACCAACATCTATAAGCAGCTATCATTTCAGAAAGTCATGAGGTAATGTCTGACGCTTTCAGAGGTGAGTTTTTTCCCTCTGTTGGAAGCTTGTTCTTGTACTGGTTCCAGGAACAGGCCTTTTCACTTTCTGAGACTTTGTTCAAAAGCTATAATATTTTTAAGAAGTTTAATATGATAGGCACTGAACTATTCCGAGTAGCAGTCTTTTCACCAATTCTTTATTAACTGTGCTTCTTCTGAAGTTGGACATATGCCTGTTCCTTTGTAAAGAAATCGAGTTGTTTCTGTCACAGCAGGCAGTTCTCAGCAAGCTTTAGATCCTATTCCCCACCCTCACTATATGCTAGACAATTTAACATGTTTCTCTCATAGAGACTGTACACAAGGATAATAAATGACTAGCCATTCCAAATCCTGCCATGCCTCTGGCATTTTCTTCTTGATGATCTCAAGAGCACTATTAACACCAAATATACACCTGTGGCTAAGAGATAAAATAGCAAAGTACCTTCTTCCCTTGGAAGTATGCCTTGCAGCACAAGACTCATTAATCTCCCAACTATTTTGTTTGGGTGCTCGCAATCACACATTTAAGAAATACTCCACTTTTCATCTGATACACAAAGTGACACTCAATGAAAACTGTGATTTCCCCTACGACACCCCACCACCCCCACCCCACTTTTCTAAATCTTATGGAATTGGAAGGCCTGTGTCATAAAGTTTTCTTTTAATCTTAACTGAACATCAACCAAGGTATGACAGAAGAACTACTTCCCTGAGATCACCAAGACCAACTTTTTCCAAGTCCCATCTGAGAGAAGTGCTAAGTTATAAATTTGTTGGTGTAGTCAGGCAGTCACAGAGCATGCCTGACCCCCCAGTACTGACAAAGTACTAGGTATCAACTTTGCTATTTTCTTGTTACAGGGAATGCTTTTGCAATTCGAGCATGCTGGGCAACATCTGCTGAAGCTGCTACTGCCTGTCTCTTCTCATGTGCCACAGTAATATGCTTGCTGTGGAAAAGATAGTGCCAAATGGAGAGAAAAGAGGGTCAGATCAAAAGGGGGGAAATGGGCAAAATTTGTGCAGTGGGTTGAAGTTTAACACAAGTAAAGACGAAAGAACAGGCAAGCAGATGAGAGTCTCTGTTATTGGTCTCACCAACGCTGCTTATGTCTCTGCCAACTTGCTCAACTAATCTTCCCACCATTCAGTAGGTTGACAACAAACACAAATAACAGCAGCTGCAAAGCATGCATAAAAATGCTGGAATTCAAATCTCTAGATGATAATGCAATACAATGGCACAGTCTTGATTCTTCCTCTTGTCTATTTATTATGGCAAGGCTAGCAATGAACCATTCCAAGCGGACAGTGCCAGCTCAGAGGGCAGAGTTAAGTAAAATTTAATAAACTGAGCTAGCTAGGAAAACAGGAGGGGTAAAGGTGAAAGGCAGCAATTTCTGACAGAGATTAGAATCCATCAGAAAAATTGCTACCATTGGAAAAGAAGTTGAGAAAAACTAAGGTAATTCTCTCAGGTGAGGCTTCTTCTGCTGTGCCCTGCCTCTGGCCTGGTTTAGGGATGCAAATTCCTTCACAGAGCTTGTCAGTGTTCACCAGAGTTTGCTTTTACAGTGCCAGTTTAGAAGACAGTGCCAGGACTGACACGATTCACCCAGTTTACTTCTTGGTGACCCTGGGGAAAGGTGAAAGCTAGGACAGGGAGATAAATAAGAATATAATAAAATAAACAGTGGTTCATGGAACTGCATCTTGCACATGGCACACTGCATACATCCTGTACCTATCCTCAATAGAGAAAACATAGTGTCTCTCCATTCATCGAATTTCAAACAATATTTACACTTTTTTTTTTTTTTTTTGTCTCTGTCATGCAGATTAAAACCCTCTTTTGCTACATATTTATCCTTCTGCTGACTGTTATCAACTCGTTTCTGCTCAGTTTGGATCCGCTCACAATGCCAACCCCGCTTGCAAACATGACAATTTCACCAACCTCAGCCCAGTTGCCAGCATTGCAGAGGGTGTCTCTGATGACTCTGCTCTGCCTCTGGTCATACACAGTTTCCTTCCCTTGACTGAGGGGCTCCAGCACCACTGTTTGTTTTGAAAGAGGCTTATTCGACATCCTTATTCCCTGTCCCAGGAGTCTATCCTTACTCTTTCATCCCAACATTTCTCCTCATTAGGCCAACTACACATATGGATTTCACCCTTGCCAGTTCAGTTTCATCATATTCTTATTAACATTTATTAAGCCCCTTTATCCAATTTGTAGGCTAACCCTTTGGACACCTCTCTCTATAACGAGGTTATGCTATAGATTAAGGATGACTGCATTTAAGCCCTCTAACCTGAAAAGGGACAAGCCATCCCATTAGGGTACACAGATGGTGGAACACATGAAAATGGAAACTTGTAGATTTGGACCAAGAGTGAAGTCATGCATTTAGAGAGCTTCTTTGGTTAAAAAGCACCATCACACACAAGCCCCCTCCTGCCACTCTCATTTTCTCTATCAACTAGAAATTAGGCCTCATTATGCTCATTACCATGTAAAACCTGATTCAGCTCCACTGATGAGCTGAAGTAACATGGACAGTAACAATTGATCCACAGAAGTCTTTTAAACTACACTGTCATTTTCCCAATTTCATTCACTCTCATATGGCTAATGACTGCAAAATATGCAACTGTAAAGCATATGTTGCATTTGGCTCTCCCCATGTACATTTTCCTTGCCACATTTGATGACCTTGCTGTTGATTATGCTGTATTCCTCTGTCAAAGACAAGGATTTAAAAATACTGTATTTATTTGTGATTATTAATTCCTTATCTTGTATATTCTTATCAAATCTACTTAATGATTTATTTTCCTTTGATTAACTTGAAACCTATTATTAGCTAGCTATATTAGCTACCTATAATATTACATGTTAGGAAGCTTTTGCACATCAGTGACTCAGTTGCCCTTGATGTGTTCCTCTTTATCATTCTCAGATTTGCAATAATTCCTGCCAAATCAGCCTGCCTTTGTTCCCCAAGCTTTTAGCTCTTCTAGTAATAAAGTGCTCTCATAAATTGTGCTTTGTTTGGGAACAAAATATTAATCAAACTTCTCCATTACTATTTCATAATAATTTCCATCACCTTCACACTTAAATGCTAAGGTTTAAAATATTTGTTCTGCCTTCATTCCCTTGACATACATAAAGGCAGCATAGCTACACTTCCTTGCCCTGTACTTTTGGCTCTATGGCTATCCTGTAGTGGGTCAAGCATTACTTCCCGTCAGGGCAAGGTCCTGAACAGCTAAACACGAAACCTTCAGGATGATCCGTTTCTTCTTTTATCTTAAATATATACTTATAACCTTGTTTTACTAAACAACTCCTTTTGGACATATGTCTGACTTTGTTACTAACCCTAGCAATTAATTTACAAAATCTCCAGGTTCCACATGTACACTTACTTACTGAACACGTTTTCCTCTCCCACTGAAGAGGAAAACACTGGTTACCACTGCATTGTGGTTTTGAGGAAAAAAACCTGCTGCTGTTTGTCTCTTATCAAGAAAGTCAATTAACTAGTTAGATAAAGAAAAAAACAAAACACCAAACAACACAAACCAAACCACATGCACACACAAAACCCCATCAAAACAACACTTCTGTTGAGTGCTGTTTGTCTCTCTACAAGTGTCTAGCTAGTTATTTGGTTTTCTTACACATAACAAAAACATAATAAAGAACAAATTCCACTCAAACTCAGAGCTATCTCAGCTTCATCAGTGATACCTCTCCAAATTAGTACTTCAGAACCACCACTTTAAGTCACCAAAATTCATTTCATGAGCTGTTCTTCATGACTGCTAGTCACATACTTCTTAATTTATCTAAAGAGAACTTAGCCCATTGTGTCAGTACATTCCCCCCAAACCCCACCCCACCCCCCCATCCTGCCAGCAGGAAACAAAACTTCTCCAGGAAGGGAGAAGGGGAAGGAAACCCTGGAGGCTGCAGGTTGAAATTTGAACTGGCCAGTCGAGATGCGCCAGGTACACCGAGGTGACCCTCCTCGCCAATAGAATTAAATGACCACAGGTCAGATTCGACAGGGGTATAAACGGGGTCCCGCCGGAGGACATGTGGGAATCAGTCCTCCTCGGAGCAGCGGGTCTGCAGTCGGGGACTCCCCTTCGGGTCGGGGCACCGCCCGAGGTAACTCCTCGAAGGAGAGAGCCCTCAGCTTTTAGGTGAGTGATATGTGCATTTTGAGCCATATGGGGGATTCTTAAGTCAGCCGTGTAGTATTAACTCTCTTTACATCATTAAGCCTGTGGTTTTATAAAATGTTACCGGACTTCTAACTAACTTTTGCTGAAGAATAAATCTGAGTTTTAACACCTGTTGGATTTGGTTAGTTGTGCATCCGTAACACCCGTACAAGAATGGCCTCCTTTAAGACACTAGTAAATTACATTTAGGCTCTTTGTAAATAATTTTTACTAAATTCACCTCCTCTTTCAAAGAAACCAAACAGACCATCATTCATTCATAAACCAAAATTCAACATGTACTTTTTGGCAGTTGGTCATAGACAAAAAAAAGAAAAGCTTTATTTTGTATTTCTCCAGGAGCCAGCTCTGCCAGATATTTTGTGGATTTCCTCACAGTTGTTTTACTGAGATAGTATTGTCCACATGCATTGACAGCAGTCAAAATAATCCTCATCCATAATAGGCTTAAAGTTTGAGCCAGAACCTGACTCCTCCAAGTGGGAGTTAATATCACTGAGCATCAGAATAATTCAGGATATAACTTGTTAGGTCTGTACTTCTGATGAGAACAGGTCATTATACCTCTGTGTGTGTGCACACGCACATGTGCTCATAAAACAGTGCTAGAGAAAGGGAATTAGTTCTTTCCCTTTTCAGTCCACACCACCTTTCTCATTCCTCTCTCCGCCTTGCATTTAAAAACTTCATCTTGGCTAAGGGATGCAAGCTGAGAGATACAAGGTGCAAATAAAATGGGCACAAATCAACACACTCCTATTTTACTCTGTTTATATACCTTATTTTCAAACTAGCAATCACATAAATTAGTAGCACATTAACATGGAGGTACTGCCTATGAACAGCATCTGCTCTTAGAAATTTGAAGATGGGCATCTTGCTCAGAAACACAGCTTACTGTGTTCTTGCAAACACGATGAAAAAGGTGTCACTTTATCTTTCTTGAAAGAGCTGCATGTGCGTGGGGAGAACACCACCACACAAACATACACTAGATTTCCAAGTCTTTTTGGAATGGTATCTTCTTATACAGGAAAAGGAAAAAAAAAAAAAAAATCCATGTTTCACATTTCTTTGAAATCCTAGAAGACTTCTCACCATGTTCCCTTGCCATTCTGTGTTCTTTTCCCTTACAGTACTGATGCATAAAAATCTCTACATACTTCTTTGCTACGAAGAGCTGCCAAATTATCATGAGATTATGCTACAGTATGTAGGTGTCCTTATGGAAAAAGATGAGTACCAGAGGCCTAAAAATCATAACTCTAGAAGAATTGTTATAAAGTTTTCTTTTCTTACGTTCAAGTGATAACTCAAAAGAAACCACAGAATCTGTGAAGTGAAACTCAAAAGGAAAACTAAGACTACTTGATACTTTCATTAGTCACTTTCCACCTTTCTCACAAAAGAATTAAAGTTTCATTGAACTTACAAAGTGAGTTTAAAATGGCCACACCACTTATAACCAAATGTACAAACTTCTTCTATCCCAAAACATTTCCTCCTTGGAGTTTTGTTGTTGGGTTTTTTTGTTTGTTTTTTTGATGTTTGGTTTTTTTTTAAACAGTATTTGGCTTTGCTTCCAGTGCACTGCCTGTGCTGCATTAAGTGAAATAAACATTACGTATACATCGATAAGTACTTTCAAACACATAAACATATCCTCCCTTCTGAAAGTTAAGAAATGCACAGTTTTCCACCAGTGCAATAAAAATGAAGTTAGTGGCAAAAATACTGAAATATTTTACGTTTTTTAAACAGTGCCTCCATTTTACTCTTATTTTTTTACACCGTAGATTTCAAGTGTAAGAAGAAAAGACACAAACTCCCACTGTGTATGCCACCCAATTCTTGGCTAAAGGCACACAAGTCAGAGATAATAATAATAATAAAAAAATCTAGTATTTCAGTACGACCTAAAAAAACCCCCCTGTTTACCTCTCTAATCCCCTATATAATATATAGAGAGTTGAACTGTTTATTTTCACCAATGTTATTCTACTTTGAAAACCTACTTAACTCAGAAGATTCAAGGCAAATTTAATTCATGTGTAAACCTGCTGAAGCCAACAGTTGTGCCAGTCATAAATTTGAGTAAAAATACTTGTTTTTCTTTTAGTGGTGTAATTGATAATAATTCTTTTACAGCTTTAGACTTGTAACTTTCCTGAGAATACATCGCACAATATTTGAAAGCAAGTATCAGAGAATATAGTGCAAGAGAAAAACAAATAAAAAACAATCTTGGAGAAAAAAAAAAGTAGAATATATGAAGGATGAGAAGAGTATTGGCTTTGATTGGAAGAACTTATATTTATCTTCATCTATATCTTATCTACTACTCAGTCCTGGTGTATGTTTCCCAGAGGTATGTCTTTCTCAGCATCATGCCACAAGGCATTAGATAATACAAAGCAGAACTGTAGTTAAAATTCTTATTATGTACCACGTTTTCCTACTGTTGCCTGTAAGGCAAAAAGAGACCATTGAGCTGTATTGTATTGAAGACTTTAAATGTAATTTCAGCCTAATGCTTTGCATTAATATGTGGCATCTCCTCTACTACAGAAGGAAAGAATGACTCAGGTACTGTGAGAGGCACGTCTGTGATTAAATACGGCAATGGTATTTACACTGCAAAGCCACTGGCAAAACAGCTTAAGAACTGACAAGAAGAAGGTTCCACCACAAAAAGGTGAAGCCAATTTATGTAGACAGATTGCCAGTACTCCAAGCAGAAAGCAAACGAAAAATTAGCCTAGCATCCATACTTGTACAGAAATCACTAAGTTATCTTGAATAAATACAATTGAAAATAGATATTAGCCTCTGCTAAGAGCATATAGCTTATTCATTCAGCAATGTTATGTTTTACAACTTTGCATGGGTGAGGTCTCCCAGTCAGATATTGACTTGTTTTAGACCTGCATGTTTTCCAGGAACTGGTCATACTACTGTTTGTAATTACATTGTTATAAATTAGTCCCCAGAGTGGAAAATGTTTAATTTTCTTTTTCCTCTCCTTAAGTTTACGTTTTTTAGTTAGTCCTAGTGCTTTGACAGAAAGATATTATCACTCCATTTTTTGCTGAGGAAAATGCATAGCTCTTCCTCAAACATAATGCATGAAATCATCTTGCTTTTCAAAATCATGATACTATAATATATCAAGACAATAATATATATTCGACTGCAAATAGCTTTTCCATTTTTTGTCATCCATGTTACATGCTGAAACAGGTTTCAGCAACATACAGCTCTGGTTTCTTCTTCACATAGCTGTTCTCCTAGCACTGAATTTCATGTGATATCTGCTTCTCTACCATATACTTCAGTGGGTTTCTTTAGCTTTTTATTATACATCTTTACTGGAAGACTATGTGATCAGAATCTAAAATTAATGAAAACTAATAGAAATGCATTCTTATAATGTTCCATAATGCACATGGATCGTAGCAATTGTGGAACAGCTTTTAGCACCATGTGAACAACAGGAACCATTTTAAAAAGCAGAAGATTTGAATGGTGGGTAATATACACAGCCACATATTGAAAATTTTAGAACAAAGCCACTCTCGACTCAAGGGCAGCTTTGTCAGTATGTTTTGTAGAATTACACACAGTAGCTTTACCTGGAGTCGTTGTGCCATGGTCCAAACAATATCCAAATTTGGACCAATTTGAATTCTTCTTGAATTTGACGGCTCTCCTAAAGCTATCCCACTGCATAAGTGCAAATACTGAAATGTTTGTGTTTTCCAAAAATTCCATATATCAAGACAGGCAGCGTGCTGGAATTAATTCATTTTAACACAGTCTTTGAGTAAAAAAAAAAAAAAGACAGCAATAAGAATGATGCAAAGAAAATTGCAACTCTTTATCCTAAAAGCCCAGCTAATGCAGTTTAAAAGATATAAAATGGGAATTAAAAGACACTCAAAGCCTAACATTTTTTGTCAACTTAAAAAAAAAAAGCATTGACAACCTTCTACCTATAATAATGCCGCATAAAACACGACAACTATTTCCAGTACACTGTTTTCTTTGCTATTAGCTTACCTTTCATGAATCAAACTCTGGGATTTTAGAAGTTTTAATGCGGAACTTACTGTACAAATATATTTCTAAGTTATACAGCTTTAATCTTCAAAAAAACCTGCAGTCCAGAGTTTGAATTTTAGTATCAGAGAACCATGATGGAATTAAAGATAATCTGTGGATTAAGAACAATGTTATTATATAAACCTTTCAATATGCCTATGTGTATGCATCATTTTGGGCCCAGTTTCTGAAACACATCCTATGGCAGAAATCCAAATGTAAACAATGAGTATAAAATATTGATCCAACTTAAGATAAAAGCCAAATTCTCATTCAAGATTTTATCAGTGAGGGTTGGGGTTTGTGGGTTTTTTTTTTCTTGTATTCTATCTTATTCTTCAAAATCAAATAATGGGAGACCCAATTTTTTAATATAAAAAAATCATCCAAGCTCAGACTGTATGACTTTATACTTAGCACTCGTATTTTGGTTCATATAGACTAGAAAGGAAACAACCCTAATGCCATGAGTAAAAACAATTAAGTGGATTTACCTCTGTCATTCTCTGTTACGATCTCTGTGTCCCCCTGTCACAACCCGGGCTGGACAGACCAGGGAGGGGTCGTGTTGAGTTCGGAATTCCCTTGGGCTAAATTAAGGTGAAACGACACCAAACGATCAGTTAAACATTTTATTCATGGCAGAAGCAAACTGAACGTGGGAGGCATAACAGTAGGTGACGTGGTTTCTCGCAACAGGAATTGCCATGAAACTACCTCAGTAAACCATGTAACCCGTGGTAACCACATACATCAACTCAGGAAGGAGGAGAGCCCTCCCGTTGGGTCAGGAGGTTCAGAGCAGACCCCGTTGCTTTCCAGACTCCTTCTCAGCAAGGAGCCCGGGGGCGGCTGGATCCGCTCCTAGTCCCAGACTTGGTCAACGGCTTACGTCTAAAGGGATGAGGTGTAGGGATTATGGAAGGGCGAGGGGGGGAGAGAGGAGAAAGATTTCACCGGTCCTGGGTCCAGCACTGGTTCAGTCAGCCGAGGGGTCCGTTCAGCCGAGGGGTCCAGTTCCAGTGGGCACGCACACGCCGGGGGGGTCAGTTTGTGTCCTTTTATCATCCTTACCCCTCCTTCGGGCGGGCACTGGAACTCATTAGGCTAATCAGGTGTCATGCGCGGTTTGTGCTTTCAGAACCTTTGGGAAATGGGTCGGTAGGCTTGGGGGTCGTTTGGGGAGTCACTTCCCCTTCCCTGCAGACGTGACCATTGTTTGATCTTTGGCCTTACACGGTGAGCTGCCCCGCTCAGCACGTCAGAACAGGGAGCTGCGCACCCTCCGGCCCTGTTGCTGATGTCCTGTGCTGATCTGTGCTGATGGGCTGCTTCTCACCTGTGGTTCCTTGCTATGCAGGGTTCGTTGTTAAGCAGAACTTGCCCCACCACAATGTTTGAGACATTAACTCTTTCAGTCTCTCACCCCGACCCTCCACGTAGATCTGTTCTGTACAAATGATGTTACTTCTGCTTCTCCTCCCCATCCCATACCACCCCACATCATGATTCTGCATGCTCATGTGGGAGGGCACATAGAGATGTTGAAGCAGGGTTGGTTGGTTTGTTTGTTATTAAGAAGTAGAAGAAAAGTAAGATCTTGTTTTAATCAGAGAATGCCTAGTACAAATGTCACAGAAGTTTTATACCAGTCACAGTGCATTTCAACTGTTGGGTGAGTGGGCAATCGGCACAATACACCACCCCCCCTGTACTGCAGAACACAGGATTTTCACTTCACACCTCATTGTTTAGTCTGGTCAGCTAAAAGCCTTCCTAATTTCCCCTTTTTTTTCCCTGAGCAACACCAAAATAGAGTCATGAACCACTAATTATCTCATTTTAAAAACTGCTGCAGCTGGAATGACTCCTCTGCTTCTGAGCAACCCTGCTTGCACCTGAGCAAATCTTATCGGAGAAAAAGAAGAAAAGAGGGGAGCAGTCAATTTTTTTTTTTTTTTAATTCTGACCATCTTTGTTACAGATCTCACAGAAGATGGTCTGTGAGCTCAAAGCCACACTGAAAAGACATGGAACAGATGAGTAGGCTGGAATGGTCGGGCAGATGAGGCACATCTGTGGAGAACAGGACACTCACCATTCCTGCCTCTGGTCTTGCAAAGAGACTTAAGTAAAGATGAAAGGCCACGGTAAATAAATGTTTTTATATTGAATTAGTTCTGTTCTGAACACATATATGAACACACCTGATTAATACATGGCTCAGAGGCTGGTGCCATCAGTGGAATTTTGGTTTTTTTGATCATGGGGTCATTTACATGGCACCGGGCTTGCTGGCAACAGATGGTGTCCAGCTATCTCAAAGGGGTAAAAGAATCCTCACGCGTGAGATGGCAGGGCTCAGAAAGAGAGCTTTAAACTAGGTTTGAAGGGGGTAAGGGATAAAACTAGGTGCACCAGAGATGAGCCTGGGGGCAGCATGCCAGTGTTAGGGGTGGATTCGATAGGCCAGCTCAAATGCATCTATGCCAATGCACGCAGCATGGGCAATAAACAGGAGGAGCTGGAAGCCATAGTGCAGCAGGATAGATATGACTTAGTCACCATCATGGAAACATGGTGGGATGACTCCCATGACTGGAGTGCTGCAATGGATGGCTATAAGCTCTTCAGAAGGGATAGGCAAGGAAGGAGAGGTGGTGGTGTGGCTCTCTATGTTAGGGAGTGTTTCGACTGTACAGAGCTACACGATTGTGATGACAAGGTGGAGTGCTTATGGGTAAGGATGAGAGGGAAGGCCAACAAAGCAGATATTGTGATGGGAGTGTTGCCGAAATCCGGAATAAAACTCCTTAACAGCAATGAGAAGTTAAGAAGCAGGCACTCCTTTATTACAGCGCTGGGCACACGGGGGATCGCTTCACCTATCGTGTGCATCTGTCTGGTTTAACTATGCAGGTTAAATGCACACCTGTTATACGTATTCACTAGATTTCCGAGAAATGTTATACATAATCATTAGTTTTCTGGGAAACTATTAACATATGTAAATGTCCTTTACGCAAGCGCGGTGAAGACCACCAAGACTGGTGGTCTTCAGAAGCCCTCTGGTGGTCTTCCATAGTCTTCCTCACTTGTCCGCTTCTTGACCTCTCAGGTGATTCTGCGCAGTACGATTCTCACCATCATCTATATTAGTTTACATAAAAATGCATACTATGTCTATTCTTAAATTTAACCTTTCTAATAATTGGTCCTTCAGTCACACCATCTTATTAATATTCTTACCTTAAAACAATCATTGGTTAATCTCACTTAACTCTACTGATTTGAATCCTCGATAATTAGATCGACGTGGGAAGGGTAAGGGGTTTCCAGACAGCAAACTGGTGTCCATAACGGTTTCCCTAGTTTCCTAAAACAAAACACTACAAACCAACAAATCTTTGTCAAAGTTTCTGTGGTTAACTGATTTTAGACAATACTTGAATTCTTATAGTCACACATAGTACATTTTCTAAAGTTCCTAAGTTCCTATGACTACATTTCAAACTTAACACTCCCATACCTATGCTTCACAATTTTCTACTTCTTAATCAAACCAAACTCTTTTATATAATTAGATTTTAATTTCTTTATCAAAATATTTTCAACAGGAGTCTGTTATAGACCACCCGACCAGGTTGAAGAGACGGATGAATCGTTCTACAAGCAGCTGGCAGTAGTCTCAGAATCGTGTGCCCTTGTTCTCATGGGGGACTTCAACTTTCCAGACATCTGCTGGAAATACAACACAGCAGAGAGTGAACAATCTAGGAGGTTCCTGGAGTGTGTGGAAGATAACTTCCTGACACAGCTCGTAGGTGAGCCAACAAGGGGAGGAGCCTTGCTAGATCTACTGTTTACAAACAGGGAAGGACTGGTGGGAGGTGTGATGGTTGGAGGCCGTCTTGGGCTTAGCGACCATGAAATGATAGAATTCTCAATTCTTGGTGAGGCAAGGAAGGTGGTCAGCAAAACCACCACTATGGGCTTCCGGAGGGCTAACTTTGGCCTCTTCAGTACACCGGTTGAGAGAGTCCCTTGGGAGACAGTCCTGAAGGGCAAAGGGGTCCAGGAGGGATGGACATTCTTTAAGAAGGAAATCTTAATGGCTCAGGACCAGGCTATTCCCATGCACCACAAGACGAACTGCCAAGGAAGATGACTGGCCTGGCTGAAGAGGGAGCTTTTGCTAGAACTCAAGAAAAAAAGGAGAGTTTATCATCTCTGGAAGAAAGGGCAGGCAACTCAGGAAGAGTACAGGGAACTTGTTAGGTCATGCAGAGAGGAAATTAGAAAGGCAAAAGCTCAGCTAGAACTCAATCTGGCCACTATTTTAAGGGACAACAAAAAATGTTTTTACAAATATGTTAACATAAAAAGAAAGCCAAGGACAATATTTATCCTTTAATGGATACAGAAGGGAACGTTGCCACCAGAGATGAGGAAAAGGCTGAGGTACTTAATGCCGCCTTTGCTTCAGTCTTTAATAGAGAGACCGGTTATCCTCAGGGTACTCTGCCCCCTGAGCTGGAAGGCAAGGACAAAGAGCATAACGTACCCCCCTTAATCCAGGAGGAAATAGTTAGTGACCTACTACGCCATCTGGACACTCACAAATCTATGGGACCAGAAGGGATCCGTCCAAGAGTACTGAGGGAACTGGCAGAGGTCCTTGCCAAGCCACTCTCTATCATCTATCAGCAATCCTGGTCAACAGGGGAGGTCCCAGAGGACTGGAGGCTTGCCAACGTGACACCCATTTACAAGAAGGGTCGGAGGGAGGATCCAGGGAACTACAGGCCTGTCAGCTTGACCTTGGTACCGGGGAAGATTATGGAACGGTTCGTCTTGAGAGCGCTCACATGACATGTGCAGGACAAAGAGGGGATCAGGCCCAGTCAGCATGGGTTTACGAAAGGCAGGTCCTGCTTGACCAACCTGATCTCCTTCTATGACCAGGTCACCCGCCTAGTGGATGAGGGAAAGGCTGTGGATGTTGTCTACCTGGACTTCAGTAAGGCCTTTGACACTGTCTCTCATGGCATACTCCTTGAGAAGCTGGCGGCTCGTGGCTTAGACAAGTGTACTCTTCACTGGGTGAAAAACTGGCTGGCTGGATGAGCCCAGAGGGTTGTGGTGAATGGAGTTAAATCTAGTTGGCGGCGGGTCACAAGTTGTGTTCCCTAGGGCTCGGTGTTGGGGCCGGTTCTGTTTAATATCTTTATCAATTATCCAGATGAGGGGACAGAGTGCACCTTCAGTAAGTTTGCAGACGACACCAAGTTGGGAGGCAGGGTTGATCCACTCGAGGGTAGGAAGGCTCTACAGAGGGATCTGGACAGGCTGGATCAATGGGACAAGGCCAACTGTATGTGGTTCAACAAGGCCAAATGCCGGGTCCTGCACTTTGGTCACAACAACCCCATGCAGCGCTACAAGCTTGGGGAAGAGTGGCTGGAAAGCTGCCTGGAAGAAAAGGACCTGGGGGTGCTGGTTGACAGCCAGCTGAATATGAGCCAGCAGTGTGCCCAGGTGGCCAAGAAGGCCAAGAGCATCCTGGCCTGCATCAGAAATAATATGGCCAGCAGGAGCAGGGAGGTGATTGTTCCCCTGTACTCAGCACTGGTGAGGCCGCACCTCGAGTACTGTGTTCAGTTTTGGGCCCCTCACTACAGGAAAGACATTGAGGTGCTAGAGCATGTCCAGAGAAGGGCAACAAAGCTGGTGAGGGGCCTGGAGCATAAGTCTTATGAGGAGTGGCTGAGGGAATTGGAGCTGTTTAGCCTGGACAAAAGGAGGCTGAGGGGAGACCTTATCGCTCTCTACAACTGCCTGAAAGGAGGTTGTAGTGAGGTGGGTGTTGGTCTCTTCTGTCAGGTGGCTGGATATAGGATGAGAGGAAACGGCCTCAAGTTGCAGCAAGGGAGGTTTAGATTGGATAGTAGGAAAAATTTCTTTACTGAAAGGGTTGTCAGGCATTGGAACAGGCTGCCCAGGGAAGTGGTTGAGTCACCATCCCTGGAGGTGTTCAAGAAGCACATAGACAAGGCACTCCAGAACATGGTTTAGTGGGCATGGTTGATGGTTGGACTTGATGATCTTGAAGGTCTTTTCCAACCTAAATGATTCTATGATTCTATGAAAGTGCTAAATCAGCAGCAAGAAAGAAAAATATGCATAGTTTATTAGGAAATACGAGATATTCTAATAACGACGTTGAAAAGGTACCTGGGGAGGTGGGAAATGGCCTCCTCAGGCTCCTGTAAGATGTGTAGGTCAGGTTTGTTCCATGTAAATGAGTAGGGAACTCAGAAATATCCTTTTTTTGGTTTGTTTTAATAAGATGTGCTTTCTCAGCTCACTCTTTAACATAGTGAGATTACCTCATAATTTCCAAGCAGAGCTTCCCACAAATTTGCACAAATCTGAGCTCAAAATTTGGTGCTATTTGAAGCAACAGAGTAACTTGTCTTGTTAAAGCAAGCTAGATTTGCCTTTTGAGTTGAATGCCACCTAAGGATGCTTTCATTTTAAAAGATATGCTCATTCATTCAGTTTCTGATGGATTGGAATAGAACAGAATGGACTAGTTCAGTTGGAAGGGACCTTCAACAATCATCTAGTCCAACTGCCTGACCAATTCAGGGCTGACCAAAAGCTAAAGCATGTTATTAAGGGCATTGTCCAAATGCCTCTTAAACAATGACAGGCTTGGGACATCAACCACCTCTCTAGGAAGCCTCTTCCAGTGTTTGACCACCCTCTCAGTAAAGAAATGCTTAACAGAGCTAGGAAATGTATTGTGCATAAAAAAACACAATAGCAAATGATTAAACACCAATAGCAAATGATTAAACCTTCTTGATGCTACAGTATAGACCTGTATATTAATTTACCCTGTTCTATTTCTTCCTGGCCTATGTTAACATGGATCAAAATGAATGCAAATCTGGCAATAATTTATAGATTGCTTTTCAATGAAAATTATTGAGTCTCTGTATCATAAGAAATAATCCATTTGGCATTTGCTGAATTTTAATTCGTTTTAATTTCTAGCTTCAGGAAGGAGCTGTCTTGCGTAGTAACTCATAGGCAGAGATGAAGATGTTTAAATATCCAGAGCTTACTTCTCCTGAAAAACACCAATATTTCACTCATGCTTACGAGACTTGAAGAATTCTGCAAACTAAAGCATTATATTTGCTGTTTTAAAGACTGCTTTCAGCTGTTTCTAGTACAGTAATCTTTCTGAATTTTGTAGGCATGAGGTGTCACTGAGATGAAGTGTTATACCTATTCATGTCAACGTGCACATCATATTATCCTCTATAATCATTGCAAGGATTCATGTCAAGAATGACATATGAAAAGATGCAACTCACTACGAATTGCAGCTAAGAACACCATATTTTCCAATATGCTGCTCAGGATGCGAGTGATTCCCTATACTGGAATATTGCTTTATTATTATCATTATTTTTATTCCAGCAAATTCACAGTCCTTAATGATTTGAGCTTGCAGCACAAAGTTGCCTCAAGCATTTTGTAGCCAGTCTGGGTAAAACTGGACAAAACTCACTGTATTTGTTATTCACAACATCTTTTAAGACAGGACCATTAGAATTTCACTGATGGGTAGAGGGTTTTTTCTACAAACAAATGGGGTTCACTACACAATTCAACCCTCTTCCTGCAGGCTGTTCTTTGATAGCAGTGTGCAAAGATGTATTTGAGATGATTCCTTATACAGTTCAAACCTTACAATGCAGCACACCTTTACAGGAGGGGCAAAGTGGCACAAACCCAGAGGAGAGGTAAGAGAGATTCTGGGTGATTTAATTTACTAAGTATTTTCTTGAAATGAGTCACATGACTACAAGGGACCTAGAGAGATCATTCAGCCCCTTCCATAGTAAGGCAGTTTCCACTACAGCTTTGTCCTACCTCACCAGTTTTTATGTAAACCTCTCTTAAGAGCATCCCATGGCAGAGACACTACAATTTGCCAGGAAACCTGTTGCAGAGTTCCAGTCTCCTTTCCGTGACATATTTCCTTTTCCCATAGTATCCAAGCTCAATCTTTACTGTATACTTAAACCCATACTTCTTGGGCCCCCTAACATGCACATAAAAAAATTTCCTTCTTGCAGCAAGATTTACAAAATAACCTTGTTAGTCATCTTGGTACAGGTAAAGACGCAGCTGGAGTACTCTGACCAGTTTTGGCTCTCACTTTACAGTAAAAATACAGACTGACATAGCTCAGAAATCATCACTGAGAATGACCAGGGGTCCTATCACACCTAGATATGCTGCTGCCTTCTTTCTGAATTCAAGGCTGCTGCCTAGCTCCTTAATCGCTGCTATCAGTTACGTCATGCAAGTGATCTCTGTAACAAAAATGATGTGGTGAGTTGTTATAATCTTCAACCTTTGCAGAATCACCAGTCAGCAGCTTTGCCTCTTTACAGAGTAGTGGATCACCACACAATTGAGGTTATACAAGCAGGTACCAACAATAAGTTAAATGTAATTACCAATCTCAAAATTTAAAAGGGGACTATTCCAGCAACTAAAAATACTTACTGGCTTTCATCAGGAAATGATAGTTTATAAAAAACAACATGACAGACAAATTTGGGGTGAAATGTAAAAGGAGTGTACAGAAAACTTGCAGCTTCCTGGCTTTACATAGCTGTTGGAGGTCTGGATACTGCATGAAAAGAAGCATTACCCAGCCAAGCACCCTGACTGTACCCAGATCTGAAAGGTTAGGGTTTCCGTTCTCCTTGTCACAAAGCCAGCATTGCAGACACCCATGAAAGACTCCCATAAACAGTGGGAGCTGTGGCTAAAAAGACAGACTAGTTTAGAGCTCCTTAGCTCAACCTCATTTTGAAATGACAATGATGGGTTGAGCTTATGAGCTCATAGACAGGATTTAGACACCCTTAGGGCTTTAAATAGTAAAAATGATACTCTTAGTTGCACCCTGGAGCACTTATGTGTTGCAGAAAGATGAATGCTATTTTATCTTTTAAAGGATGGAAAAATACTTGGAATTCTTGCCCTTTTTAAGCTATTAGCCTCAGAGTCGTTAGCCATGAGCCATTTTGCATTCAAATCACAAGGACAACAAAAATGCCTTGATCTTAGGTAGAGAAAAGAAGGCTGTCTGCAACTTGACCTGCTCTGTTCCACTTAACCATGGGCCAAGACTCATGCTGGCAGTCCATCAGATACTGACACACAGAAAGACACTAGCTCACTGCTTTTACTGAGCAAAAGCACGAATAAAAAAAGAAAGTTTAGAAAGCTTATTCTGTACACACTAACAAGTCTTAGCATTTGCATAGGACAGGTTTACCCTTACTGATTAGCACTTTGAATATGAGTGATCCTACTGAAGCCATGAGGGCTGCTTGGGGAGCAAGGCTGTGCTTCACGTGTATCATTACAGTTTATTTCGCACTCTATGTCATACATGGGAGTCAGGGGCAAGCTTAATGAACACAGGGCCTAACAACTAGGATTAGCAGCAGGAAGTTATAGAACATTAGATTAATGAGCTAAAGCTACCAGGCCCAGAACATGAAAAATTGGTAACTATCCAAGATTCACAGCCAAGGACCAAAGTCCTACAAAACCAGTTGCCAGAAATAAATGCCTATTGTACCAACACAAAGGGAATAGAAAAAAAGAAGTTTGCTTTCAAAGCACATGACTTGGGGACTGGGGGGGGGGGGGGGGGGAGGGGAGCAGGAATGACAACCTCCTGCTCAGAAGCAACAGTAAATAAAAAGCTAATGCACAAGCAGGAAGAATTTTACAGCAGTTTTTTTTTTAAAGAAAATAGTTATGTGGAATCCAACTGAGGGAAGCCCACAGAGCCAGAAAATAAATTTGATAGAAGTTCCCAATATTTTTCTTTTATTCTGACAAAATCCTTTCTTCTGCTTATAGCTGCTGATGTAGATGCCTTTTGAAAGCGACACTCTTGCATTGCCTCAAACATAGCATGGGTAAGATCTAGATGCAAAGACGAAAACAGCCATTTTAGTGTATTTGTTTCCTGTTACATAAATCTGAACATCTCTCTTGACTGTGTCACTGTTAAAACCTAATTTTGATTCCAAGAAGAGATTAGCTTTTGGGGAGGAGTGGATTTTTTTTTATTTCTTTGGTTTTGCAGGGGGGTAATTTTAAAGGTAGGTATTTGGGGGAAAAAACAAACAAAACAACAAAAAACCACCAGAATCTCAGTGGGCACGGATAATTTTGTTATCCAAAATTCTTGGTACTAAATAAAAGGGCAGTCTTGCACAAGGTAAAATTCACTCAAAAAAAAAAAAGTCCCAATTTCAATTTCTTCTCAATTCATCAAACAATTAAAAAAAAAAATAAAGAGGAAAAATGGATCTTCAACCTTTCTTCATAAAACACGAATACAAACAATACCAACATAAGCAAAGGTGGCTGGAGTATCATTCCTTACAAAGAGTTCTCAGATTTCCAGCTCTGCTTCTTCAGTTTATCTTTTATGCATGAAGCACACTTTTTTTTTTACACTAACTTATGAGGCAGTGAGCATTCTTGTTTATTCATAGTAAGTCCGTCTGCATTATTATATGCGCAACTGTAAGAGATGCCTAGAGCATAAGGTGTTTGTCTACATATCTGTTTTGTAACTGAAAATGAAACAGAAAAGCCAGATCATTAAAACTAAATCCCTAGAAGCCAAATCTACAAAGATGATTCATTATCTAATAATTCTTCAGAAATACAAAGAAATGGAAACAAATGGACCTCTCCTGTCCTGTAAAACTCATATAACACAGCATTCCTGCAAGGAATCTACTCATGGATTAAAATGGTGGAGGACAGGAGCATCTTATTGTGCTGTCCTCACCACAGATACTCTGATTAGTCTCCTTTTTGCATAGATGCTGGAGAGAATACTATGTTTCTCAGTACTTTGTTGGCATGCAGGTATTGACTAAAACTATAAATTATATGAGTGGCAGAGGGCACTTACTAAGTGGCACCATTCCCACTGCACACAAGTCACAGGAAAGGAAAAAGAAGAAAGTATGATTAAAAAGAAAAAGGGAAGAATGGAGGAAATTGTTTCTTTGTTGTGCAGCAGATTCTCTTTAAAATGGCTCACCTTCCAGATGCTCCCCAACTAAAGCAATTGGCAGATGGCAACTACTGCAGATGGATCGGCACAGCTGAGACACATATACAGCTGCGAATAGCTGGCTCGGCAATGTTTGCTTTTCTTTCTGCCAGCCACAGTCACAGCACTTTTTGAGAGTGGGTGGCAAAGTAGGGAGAGGATTTCCCAAATTCATGGCAGAAGAAAAAGCCTTCTGTTAATATCACTTTCTTCCTTATTATCCCGAGCGTGTGATAGCATAAGACATTCTGCTCGTTCATTAAAGAAAAAGATATACTTTGCCTTCTATTAATTAATATGTGATTAATTTAGAGAACATTTATTAGATGCAAATCTGGTATTAATTTACCCTCTTTCTTACAGATTGCCACTCAGTTCTTATGAAGCCACAAAATTCTACAAGTTTTTATCCGAGTTCTGCACTAGCAACTCTTACACTTAAGAGTAAATGAGAAAGCGTAAATAGCAGGTTGTGAAACAGAAAGTCCACTAAGGTCAGTATTCTAATGTGCTTGCAAACACAAACTTAAGTTGCATCATTGAAAACAATAACACAAGGATCACAATTTGAAACCATTTAAGTGATTGTACAAATCTCTTCCCCCAACCCATAAACATGCTGCAGTATTTTTTATCTTTCTGATTTTTTTTTGCACATGTTTCAGTTTTTGAAGTTCACAATGAATTTTACTGAATTCTGTGTGTCAAGATGTATTTGTCTAGGTAAGGCCTCAGTGTAGCAGGCTAACGATTCTCCAGTAAGAGAGATGCTAATAACTGTATCTAACCAGAGTACTAACGTATTGTATATCATTTAAAAGGCAAACTGTGATTAAGATCTATGCATTTTAATAGCATAAGAAAACAACCCAGTGCATTATCTCATATTTTGAAAGAGCACTGAGTAAAGACCTACCAGACTATATTTAGAGGCTCTGATATTTTGAGAGCAAGGACTCATATTTGCATGTTTAGTTTACATACACAAGCTTCAAGCTTGTAAGTGTAAATATGTGCTAATAGACATGTGCCCCCTCCACCTGCCCTCCTAATTATGGTAACTGCATACATGGATAACAGGAACATTAATACATTGGAGACATACATTCATTCTGTTATAATGCATACAATCACATATCCTACAAGAAAGTGCAGCTGACGGAGCCTGCTGTGGTCCAGCCTCTGTTCAGACAGACCACTTCTGGAGCTCAGAGTTTTCCTCACCTTTACCCTTATTCAGTAACATCCAACTGCTGGAGTTTCAGTGTATCGTAACTGAGAGTACTTTTCCCTCCATCTTGGTTAATAAAATCTTATATAGACAGATGCTCTCTGTTGGTGGACAGGACTGCTAATGCCACATTTAAAAAGGCAGGATGCATCTTTTCAGAAAAGGGGGAACAAGGTTTTTCTGTGCCAGCCTGGCTGCAGTGAGGCAATTTTCACTAAATTGGGCTGACTTATTATGATAGAAAAAGGCTATGTGATAGAGAGGACCATATGTGTCCATACACAAACAGTAATACTAACCTATTTCTTCCATATAATCAGAAAGCATAGAGAGAAATTTCAGAGGAAGAATGAAACATGAATGATTTAACCATTACAGCATAAGCTCTTCTTGTTTGGAAATAAAGATATGTTTCTGAGACCATCATAATCCTTGGGATGTTCTTTAAGAATTATATTCAAAACAAAATGCTCAGGGAAGATGCTATAGCACACCACTACCATTTCTAGCATACTACATAAAGCATGAGGGAATGGGAGGAATATATAAGCTGATAATATCCTTAGTTATCATTTAGTGGCACACGTACATATTTATTGGTGTTTGAAACATGTGCAAAGAACATCTCTAACAAGTTAGAATAAACAAGTCTATAAACTGTTAAATTGACTTGGTTAATAAATCAAATTCCCAAACAAGCTTGCCAGGCAGATTTGTCAGTGATTTATGCACCTCAGAGTATATAAAAGACTTGTCTCTGGGGATGTTCTTGTATAAAAGGCTTTTATTGGTATCCCATAAATCCCGTACTTCCACCACTCTGATTGTGGAGTCAGATTTGTGACAAGTTTTTGTTAATGCAGGTCACAGGACATTCTACTGATGGTCATTTTTGGATTGCTAATTTGTGTACTTTAGATCAGGGGGAAAAAATAAAACAGAATACCAAAAAAAAAAAATCTAAAAGTAATTAAACAGACAAATTAACTAAATCAATTCAAATACAGGTACACCACTTCCATGAAGTAAATGCATGCACTATCCTTGTCTCATACATGGCTTTATCAAGCCAGATTAAATAATTCTGTGATTTTACTAAGAGTGCATTTCATTAAACTGTCTAAAAACACATTTGAGGACCTACATTAACATGTTTAATAAGTCAAGGGACATGCATAAATAAGAATTGTAAGCCTTAACAATGAAACACTTAAAAATTCTCCTGTATGAATCTATGACTTCCCCCCTTCCTTTTATCAGTGGGAACTTTCCTTCCTTCCCTATTCAATGTGTTTCTTTAAAAAACACCACTGTGTTTTTGTGGCACTTTTAGCTCCCTTCCACACAAAACTCTAGTCAGTATTAACTGTTATTGAGTTTTCAGAAATTGCCTGTGCAGGGTGGCTCTATTAAGGCACTTAATTACATAGGGCCAAACTTAAACCAAGCTAGGGCCCAAATTCAGACTGCCAGAAGCAAGATCATTTCTATCTATTGGAAACATATCTTTTGAGGTTGTCCTTTATAGAGGAGTAATCAGCTGCCAGACTCATCTCCAGGCTGTTTTCCTTTCCATCCACAACTTCCTGGGACTCAAAGCAGAAGACGAATCCACTTTTGCAAGAGAACACTTAACTTTTTTTTTTTTTTTAACCTTTTGTCCAGGGACACAGCTTAACAAATTTTTCTTTATATGCAACACTTTGCACACAGATCCAGAATTTTTATGTACAAAACACCCAGACTACTGAGCAAATACACACTTACGAAATTATTTAAAAGACTTATCCAGGAGGAAGAAGCAACTCTTAAGAAAAGGTACTCATCTCATGCAAATAAATGTTTGTTAAAAGCTGTGGGGGGTTTTTAGTGTCCGATACATTGACTAAAGCACAGTATGTGAGAGGACAGAATGTCTATTCTGCAAACTAAATGCACAAATATGATTTCTTAAAAGGAAAATATAAAAAAACCTAAAACAACATACTGGTGTAGTTGCTTTGGAAGCAAGTAGAATACTTTTTAAATGTATGTATCTGATATTCATGCTTCTGTCCCAAATTCAAGTATATATTAAAATATAAGTAACTATTTGGAATTATACAGCTTGTATCTCCTATTTTCACACCTTTTTTTTTCAGACTAAACAATCAAACTGTCCTGGACTTCAACTTAATCTTTTCATATTTTTGAAGTTTTGTCAGAACAACAGCCTTATGTTCTTAGGACTCAATTCTGCAGTGCTTTCACAAGTGAGAAACTCAGCTCATTTGAGAAATATTTTTTGATTCACTGAGCTCACACACACAGTGACTGTGTGGATGTTTACAGAGTCTAGTTCCCCAACCAATGCATTTATTTTTTTCCTTCAAAAGCAAATTTCTTTACCTTTTCATATTTACATTCCCAGCACACATTTACCCTGAAAGCTTAGACATGAACTGTCAAACTTCATTACTGAACATGTTGATGCTACTCTGGGCACAGTCCTTAAGAGTTTTCCCTGAATGAGGAATGCCTAATTTACGTCTCTATTCATGATCTCTTAAATACTTGTAGCATAATCTCCAGTAAAAGGATGAAAACAGAACCTTCAACAAGTTCCAGGTAATCCAGGGGACTGAAGCAACCGCATTGATCCTTTTCACCAACAGGCAAACATCTGCATCTGCCTTGCCCTAGCTCTCGCAGCTGGATAGTGGCTCTGGGGAATTAGAGCTGATGATCAGATTTTAGTTCTTGGTATGCAGATGTCTACATTGCATATATTGCAGACCTAATTCCCTTCGGACACTACCTGACAATAAAATAAAATAAAACCAAACCTCTAGGAGGAAAAAAAACCAAAAAACAAAACCCGCCCAAAAAGCCACAAGAACAAGGCAGAGCTGATGTTAAGCAAGAATTACTATCCCCCCCCCCCCCATCAAGGGCTGTAGATAGTCTCTACCAGAGCAAACAGGCAGACACTAACTGCTAAAATGCTAGCAAGCAGAATATAGTTCTCACAGGGCACAGTTATCTTCCTAATCTTTTCTGTTGTATTCATAGAACTTGAATTCTCTAACCAATTCTGTGGCAGGGTTGTTTTGTTTTGTTTTACTAACTTTTTTTTTCCCCTCCACTTATAAGAACTCTATTTTGCCAACAGACCTGAACTTACCCAACAAATCTGACTCAGAATTTTTATTTGCCTTAAGACAGCTACAAAAAGTATTCAGGGTACAGCAATCCTCCAGTCCTCCCACAATTTATAAGAAAAAACATAACAGATGCAAACTTTATTGAATAAGGAACATAAACCCATTTAAATCACTTTCATCTTACATTTTATGATACAGTTGTGAATTATGTTCTTTTTCCATTTGTGAAGAGGGTAGAACAGATGGTGAAGGCTAAGTTTAAAATGATGCACCCATTAAAATAACCTACACTGCCCAGAGATTGTTCACAAAATGACAGGATTTGTTTGCTTTTAGAGGATTTTTGCTTTAATGAAATATTCTACTTTGGAAGGAGGGTGGACTTCAGAATATGTTTGTTATATCATGGGATTCACAATAACAAAATTTTGCAGTAATCCTAAGGATAATTTATGTATTTTGTGTGTATGCATGTGTGAGTGTTTGTATACATACATAGTTACTTGGAAAGGTTTATGCTTGGAGATTTAGAGAGGTGAAGCACTGGTTAAAATGATATATGACTGCAAAAACTATTCCTGCTTCTGGCTGGTTTATTTTGTGCACCTGCTGTTTGGAAAAATGTCTCATTTTTTTTTCCTTTTTCCTTTTTTTTTCAGTAATAGGCTTATAGTACCTAGCAGGCTTGCAAAAATCTCTTTCCAACCGTCTCCCCTTACTCTGCCTATGTTAACGTCATCCCAGCCCCAAAACAAACACTTTATTTCAGATCTTGACAGGTAGTTATTAAAGCAGGGAAGATGCTACAGCACATTACTACACGGGAGTCAGAAGATTTAAACCAACAGCTACAGAAAAGAAATTTTATTTTTTTACCCTCCCCTTTTTAGCAGGATTCTTTAAAGTCTTGCAACAAAAATAATGTGTTGCATGGCACCTGAGACCCTATTTAACATTAGCAACTTGTTTATTCTCTAATTGTCAAATGTCTTACTCAGTTGGAATGAAACATACTCACCATAATGACTCTTAGGACCCCCTTAAATTTTTAAACTCCTGAGCTGGAAGTATACTGATGAAGAAGTTGTGTATGCAAAGGATAAATACAAAGTCTAAGGCCTATTAAATATATAATAAAACTTTAAGGCAAAGCAATTGCATTCAATCCTCATTAGCAATAGTACAGAAAATCCTTATAGAAGGAACGAAAGAGGTAGCACCTAATGTTTTAGTTTCAAGGCTGGAAGCAGTAGCCATTTCAGTTTCTAAGTGGAAATACTCATCGTTCCCTTAAGCTAGAAAATATTCACCTGGAGCTCCTAAGAGATTTTTGCACTTTAGGTATATTTTCCATTACCTCAAACTAACAAAAAAATGGATTAAGAAATAGCAATGCCTAGTGGTTCAACAAAAAGTAATTATTAAAATGTCATGATTTATATAAAAATGACTATATGGGTAAATAGAGTTCTGAACCAGCTCGGAATTTAACTGTTGTTAAAAGCCGTTGGTAGAAACTTAATTCTTCAGGCTTAGAGTCTGAATTAAGGAAATTTTTTTTTCTTTATGCAGGTCTTTCTGATATAATTGAGAAGTTGCTCAGATTTTGAGCACAAATTCAGCAGATCAAATATGGCATATACATACAGAACGTAGCCCTTCAAGACAAATCTTGCCCAAGTCTTGTCTTCTAAATGCTGAGAGCAAATGTACCTTTCTGAAAAGTATTTCTGATTATACTGTATTTCAGAAAAAGTATATTGTACACCTCAGGAAAGAAAGTAGATAACATCAATCCTATTCCTGCCTTTCAACATAGTTTTAAATGTAAAAAATGCTACGTTTGTATAAATTAACATTCATAAAATTCAGAGGGGAATGCCATATTTTGAAGAACTAATACAATATAAAGCTAATACAAAAGCCTGTTATCAGACCCTGGATGCCTTTAGAGAGGAATGCTTTTAAATAAGCTTCTGATTAAAAAAAAAAATCCTTAAATAACAGGATTTCATATGCGCACTGCCAATAATTTTACAACCATCTTGTTAAAGATTAACCCTACCATCTAACCACTGCATCTTTAAGAGAATGAATAATCTCCATTGATAAATGATTTCCAGATAAAGAAATTAAAGTAATAAAACATGTAAGTTAAAACAGGTCAAGGAATCTGCAGTTTCACTGTTAACTAGTGAATGTTTACATGTGAAAATGACAGGATGTTTTCTTATTAGTTCTAATATGTAACTACATACATTTCCTTGCTTTTTTTCCCACTTTTGCCCTTGAGGGCGAGTTCAAGGTTTTTTTCAAACAGAGGTAATAGTAAAAAAATATTCATAAGTGCATAGTAACGAGCAGAGAAGAGTGTGCACCCCCAATCATCTGGACGATGCCAGAAAGATTATTCACTTTAGTAAATAAAAAAATGTAACTGAAGTTGTGCTCCAAATAGCACTTTGCCTTGCTAGAAAGTGGAGAAAACCAAAATACCAAAATAAATAACACAAAGTTAATTAAAACCAAAGCAAATCGAAACAGCCATTTAAGAAATAGCAGAAGGCAAACCACTCGCACAGTCAGATTTTGCTTTAACTTCCACTGCCTGGGATGAAACAAAACTACTGACAGAAAATTCAGACCTGTAATGTTTTATCTACAGAATTATTTGCAAAAGAAAGAGGAGAAGCATGTGTATAGGTCTCTGCAGAGGACAATATCCTATGCAATACCTCCAAAAATCTACTGCATGATTTAGCAAGAAGTTATGTTTACCGCACATCTACTGTGAGGAGAAGCCATGTTCTGCACAGAGGTAGTGGACTATCCTTTTCTGTGCAGGTTTCTTTCAAACCATTGCCACACATAGGAGCTACAGATTTTATTATATGGACCCACTCAAGTTATTCGGCCTTTTTCCCAGAACACTCCTCCAAACTGTGGCATGAATTATGGATAGTTGAGGAGATGTGTGCATAAAGCACAGCTCTGAATATGCATTTCAGCTTCTATTTTACAATGTGCCAGGAGAAAGGATTTTTTTTTTTTTTTTTTAAACAGCCGGTTGTTTCACAGAAAGGAAGTTTGTTTCCCACTGGCACTAATAATACTCCTTTCCATCAGGGGCTTGAGTCATAGCCATTACTCACCTCTCCTCTAACTATTAAATCAGGTCCTCCTTCAGGGTCTGCTCCTTTTTCAGTAAAGGGAATGTAAGCTACATAGAGGCAGAGGTATAGGGCAACAGTATAGGAAGTTTGCTCATCTGCTTACTAAATTCCTGCAAGTTAAAATTAACACTCATTGTTAGTGTTTCTTTCTCCATAGGTAAATAATGGCAGAAATCAGCCTGTAATTGGTTATGCACAGTAAAAAAAATCATGCAAATAGTAGTGGCATCCTGCAGGGATAACATTCAAGCAGCATTTTGTCATTTTGGTAGTCTCCATTATAAGCAATCCCAGTAATTAACTAACAAAAAGCTAGTAATCCCACACACTTTACCACATCTGTAAGCTAAACTTACTGCTCCACTTCCCCAAGAAATCCCTGTTTTCCCCTAATTTTACATTCCTAGATTTTCATAGTTCTCTGAAATGCAACCACAAGCAGGAGATTGTTACCCTAAAGAGCCATTCACAGAAACTAACATTCCTCCCATCCTCACTGCTACAATTAGCAGTAAGCTAACAAAAATATCATTGATCAGCCTTCCTGAGCAGGAAGCATGTCTCTTTTTTTAAATACTGTGAGATCGTGTTTTTCCAAATAAAACCATTTTACAATTTCCATTTATTGGATAAGAACAACCCAATTAAAAAAAAACCAAAAACGTTAATTGTGGATTCTGGCATTCAATTATCTGTCAATGGAACATTCCTTGTCTTGCTGGAATGCAGAGAGAACCTTACAGTTGTGAGAACTAAGCATTTTATCTGTTTTTCAGACAAGGAGAAGTTACTTGATGCAGGTCACAAATGAGATGTTTCTACAGCAGGAACAAAACCCCAAATACTTGGTTTCTAGACTCATAGTCTGACCACTTCACTATGCTTCCATGGCTTTAAAAAGCAATAGCACATCAGCAGCCATTGCCCAGCCAATTTTGTTTAAATCACTGCTTCTCAGTTGGTGATCTAATCAGGACGGCAGTCAGGCCTGCTCTGCTCATGACTCCTGCAGCGCTCATCTCAACAGGATTTGCAGCATAATGCCCATTTATAATGGATGGCTGAATAAAAAATAAAGGTAAGCTATTTGTTTGAAATGTTCATCTTATTTATTTATGTTCATATGCTTGCATAGGAGGCCTCTTAAGTGGTTGTTTGAGATCCAAGTCAGAAAGAGGTGTACAATAGGTAAAGCCAATAAATACTTTTACTGATTATCATGAGTGTGTGCCTTAGCATTTCCTTACAATGAGAAATTCAGAAAGTAAAACTGAAAAAGTTTTTTTACTGAGGCATCCTCAAAGGGAAAAAATAATGCTTAAAAAAGAAGAATTCCTGGTGCTATATGAAAATAATTTGATAGCATAATAGTAGTGAAAACCCCCTCCATTTTTCAAGTGTATAGAATTTGAAGTCTGGTAGTTGTACATCAGTTAACTATTTCAAATATATGCACACAAAAATTAATGTTGCACAAAACCAACTCCCCCATCCAATGATTAAACATCCTAAGAATTATAGTTATTTCTGAAAAAATAAATGAAGACTTACGCAATGCCCATCTGTTGTAATGATGGGATAAGTGTAATTGGCCAGCCCCAAAGCTCTCTTCCCAATGACAACTTCTGTTGACAGATGTGCATATATATTTTCTTAAAGAATATGAGCCTCTAGCTGACTGACTTGACTGCAGTCCTAGCTTTGGTGACCACAAATATTGCAACAATAAATAGAAACTACATAAAAATACTGTTTCTTTTAACAAGGACAATATTCCACAGTGTATGTTTTAACAAGGACAATATTCCACAGTGTATGTACACACAGACACACATGCGTCTACACACAGAGCCCTCAGAAGATTTGCTCCCAAATGTTTGGGCAACTGCATGGTTATTTGTATATCATCAATTGCTCATACTGATCTTTGGTTAGATAAAGGAAAAGGACTTTTAGCCATTGAGTAAATAATGTCACCAAAGATTCCTGGAGTTGAACAGTCAGCAAAGTGGCAATTTCCTACAGATCTATACTCCTTGAATAATGTCAATAATATAGCTTCAGTGAGTTGGATTCAATAGCTTATATCCACCAAGATGTTTATTTTTTTGACCTCTTGGGGACTACAGGGCAACAACCTCTCACTTTCTGGTGACTTCCCTCCTATGGTAAATGATTTTGAGGGCTTGTCTGCCTGAGAAGCATGTTGAAGGACGGTGTACGCTTTGAATTTACAGCATAGCGGTAGGCAACAGAAAGCTATAGTCAGTCAAAACTATATTAAGTAACAAGACTGTCCATGTGGACAATTACTGTGGAATTACCAGTGTTTTGTAAATTCACGGACATACTGTACACTAACACACGTGCCCCCTTACAGACAAGCTCTTCTCCCTTTCTTGATAAGCACAGACCTAATTTTCTAGGGAAACAAACAACTACGCACAGAATAAAGAGGCTTTAGGGATGGATGTCTGAGCAAAGTATACATATACAAAATGGAGGAATGGTTTTAAGTCACCCTGTTCAGATTGATTGGAGTTGGTTTATGCTTTAACGAGAGCTGGCTGGGAACTAGCTGTTTCTTTTTCATGGTTAGTTCTACTAAAAATATAGGTAGATTCTCAATCCTGGTGAAACATTGAATTTCAGCATAATACTAAATCACTATTCTCAGAAAAAAAAAAGGGGGGGTTGATCAATACAATGTTATTGATTTAACAACGGAAAATGTTTCATTTCAATTCACATTTTTATGTTATTTTAATACAGCAAACCTTTGAAATGAAAATCAGAAAGTTCTTTTTTGATAGAGTAAAAATGTTATTTGAAAAAGAAAAATCAATGGAATGTTTTTTCTCTGATCTTTTAATTTCAATAAATTCAACATTTTCTGTCAGAAATAATGTTTTATCAGAAAATGCTTGATTAGCTCTCACTTTAGTCCCAAAGGTCTCCACAAAGCCAGCTTCACCTGCCCTCATGGATCACAAGTCATGAAAACACTACCCAAGCTGAGACCTATGGTGCAATGGACCAAAAGCCAAAAACACCTGACATAGCAGCATAACAGCAGAAATTTGGCTGTGTGAACATCACCACAAGACAGACTGCTGCAAGGGCTGCATCACACAGGCTTCAAATCCCCCACTCCACCAGCCTAGCAGCAGTAAAGAGAAAACTGAGATCACTGGATAAGGCATCTCCACGTCAGAGCAATATGTAAAGGCATTTGTCTACGTTAAGACCGAGCATAACGTCCACTAGCCCATTTGCTATTCCATGACTATTGAGTGTCATTTGGCCCAGGAGTTTGTCTGCAAATTGTGCACTTCCATGTCTGTACACACCCCACCAAATGTACTTGCATACATGGTACTTGCATGGTAATTCTGAACACTTTATGCTTTGCCTATAATAAACAGTAAATAATAATAATAATAATTCTGATTCCCTAGTGGAAAGGGTACAGAGTATTTCTGGAAGGAGAAAAGGCACCTACCAAAGTGACAAAAAAGGGGTTTGTTTAGTTTTGTAAAAGAAAAAAGAAGAAAGAAAAACAAAGAAAGAAAAAAGTAAAAAAAAAAAAGAGTTCTACAGATTTAGAAAAGGGAGCACAGCTCTGGAGGAGGCTCAAGTCACAGTTTTATCTCCAAAAAAGAACTGATATTGCTGGCATTAACAACTGGCAGAAGAGTTATATTTAAAGGAATGATTTGTTCTTTCTGGGAAGAAAAAGAAAACCAGCAGCTCAGTGGAATCATTGATGTTGTATTTCAAATTTGATGCAATATAGCAATTCTTCCTGTGATTACTTAGACATTAATAAATGTAGCTGATTTTATAGGCTATTTATAAATCATGTGTTTAAGTATACAGCATGCCCAGGAGAAAATGAGAAGTTATTACTCACACAGAGCATCCTTCTTGGGAAACACACTTTAGTAACTAGATCAGAATTTACTGCAAGCTATCAAGATAAAAAGGCATTCGAATCAATGATAGCTTCAATCTGTATACAGTAGATCCAAATCTAGGCTAGTAAAAATTTAACCTTTCTCCATTAAGGGTAATTGTCTTGAACAGAAAATACAGATGCTTTCTCAACTTCTTTGTCTCTATATTGGTTTGTAATAGAATAAATTATAATTCTAATAATTTAATGAAAGATAATTTCTGAAAATACATAACTAGGAAAAAAAAAGTTGTCCTCATGCTAAATAAGATTTATAAATAAGCAAAGAAAAGATTTTGTACATGAGCATACCTTATGAAATGTCATGCTAACTGCAGCAAACTCTACCTAAAGGAAGTGAAGGGCTGTTATAATGGCTTGTATAAGATGTGACAATGCCAAAGAAAACTGGAAGATCCATATAATTAAATGAGCTAAGTTTCCAAACACTTAAGAAATCCCATCAACTCGTAATTCAAATGTGCCATCTTGAGCCCAAGACACATCAAATCCATACAAGCATGTAGGAAACTGTTTTAGAGTGGTTTCGAGGATTCCCGAGAAGGCGAACACACACACACTGACTATAAGGGG
Source organism: Harpia harpyja (assembly GCF_026419915.1). NCBI lineage: Eukaryota > Metazoa > Chordata > Aves > Accipitriformes > Accipitridae > Harpia > Harpia harpyja. The sequence goes on from NC_068947.1 coordinate 34,331,811, forward strand.
AAAAAGCAAGCATTTAATAACTACAGACATGCATCATGCTAAGGTTATCTTGTAAAGCAAATTAACATACTGACCCGAGGACCATGCGGAAGATGGACCATTTGTACATTCTTGTGCCGTCTTGCGCCATGAGCACAACCCAGCAATCGGTAGGTGCCAGTTTTACATGAGCGTCCCCACAGAGGCAATGGTGGCCTCGCCATACACCAGCCCAATGCTCTTCGGGAAATCCCGGTATCTATACATTTGTGGAGGAACGGGTTTTGGCACATGTGGCCAGCGGGTGCCAAAACACGCCTCAGTTGCAACATAGGAAGCCTATGACGCATTCTCTCACTGGCCAGGCACACTGCACGTGCCATAGCCATCCTGTCTATTGGTTCATGGGCTTTGTACATGCGGCATATTGTCATAATCCAGCAGTCACGTGCCGATCATGCTCACAGCTGTGCTGTGCAACAGCCCGCTGCATGTCCTCCCCCAGTATTGCTCAGCTTTCTTCTCTCTGTGGTCAGCATTCTAAGCAACGAGCAACAAACCATCCGTTTTCTGTGTTGACTGCATTTTTCTCGGCTGTCTACTTCTCCCCCAGTGTTCATCCATGGACCAAAATTCCATCTTTTAACCCCTCCGTATACAGAAACTAAAACATAAATCAAACTTCAGAAATATACCACAGATTTACATATCTTAAGGGAAAAATAATTTTCCATACATCTTGATGTCTGTCTTGCTGTTATTACCAAACTCAGGTTTGTTCACATTTGATTAATTCTTACCAAACATTCCTGGTTTGTTACATTTAGAAATCTTCTCCTAAAAGGAACAGCATAAGCTACATGTAGAAGATCTGTAAGAACTTCCACAGAAATCCTCCCTGCTAATTTCAACTTTGCCAGGATTTCTTCTCTTCTTTTTGAACCTTCAGGAAATTCAAGCCTCTTTTTAATCAATCTACCTGTTCAGTAATTTTTCTACACCTGTTTTTCCTATACATTTTCACAGTGGCATCCAAACAAAGATAATTAGTATATTCTGTCCTACACTCATACTCTTAACTACTGTATTGTATGCGCCGCCATAGTTTCTAAAGTGCTACTGATGCTATTCTGATTTGCTTCTCTTTGCAGTGTTTGCTTAGTAAGCCTACTCTTGTTTGCCAGAATTACCAGGCACAGAGAACAGGGACAATCTAACAATTCACTATCACTCAACTAGGGTTCTGATACCTAGCTAAATTTTGCTCAGTGTGAACTGTGAGTTAACTAAACTGACTTCCACATGAAGTGATTTGTCTGAGATAAGTAAGTTTCCTGAACATCACCCACTCAAGTAAAAAAATTCAGCTCCCCAAATATTCTGGTTTAATTCAGGAATTTTTTTCCAAGGTGCAGACTATTACAATTAAGTTACAATTTATCAACTGTAAGATAAAGCAAATACATTTTAGAGTTCTCCATCTCCCTTTCTTTTGCTCATGGAATTTAAATGACAGCCATGTATATTTGTGCACGTAATCACAGCGTTACACAATGTTTCCAAGTATTTTCAGGTGGACATTATAAATACATTCAGCTATGATGCATGGCTGATGAGGCATGTGCTCTGTGGCAGGGAGGCAGGTGGAAGCCATGACATAGCTCAACTGAACTGAGCAAATGAAGTCTATAATTTAACAGAAATAAAACTGAAGAAATGAATCAGCAGCATCAGTCTTACGCCAAGAAACATCACATGTGCTATTCTGCTAGCAAGCAGAAGTGAAAAGCAGCTTTTCAACTCTGTAAGAGTGACAGAAATGCAATAAACACCTAGAAAATAAACATTAGAGGTGAAAGTTCCCACTCCTGCCAGCACCAACTGACATTTCCTTCATATAAAGGGAGATGGCTGGAGAGACGAGAGAAGCCACGCCGCAGTGATCTCAGGAGAGGCGGGCTAATCCCACTGCTGTTTAGGCAGCTTGCCAGGCAGGCTTCAGCAGGCACACCACACTCGGCTGTGCCACAGTTACACTTTTATCAGTATCCAGGCAAGTTAGATGGGTAAGTGCAAGGAGGTCTAAGTTGTCCTTAAAGCATAACTGTAGTGCAGATGTAACTTTGTTATCTCTTGGAATTTAGGAGTCAGTCTAGTCCCTTCTCAGTTGCAATGGAGCAGACAAAGGGCAGCTTGAGCATACACTGAAATGTTGCCATTACTAGTTGGGTGCAAAGTAAACACCGGGAAAAATGCACACAGCATGCTGCAAGAGAAGATACCCTCTAAAATTAGTTCCCTAACATACAGTACTTAACACAAGTTGATTTCAAAGCCTGGTTTGATTGCTTGTAACAAATGTTCTAACCATGTTCTGAAACATTAAATATGTACGTAGTTGAAGAACAAGATTAGTCATGAGCTTAAACACTTGTTCCTACATTACTTGAGTTAATCTATGGATAATTGATTGAAGCTATGTACAATAAAAATAACAGCCGAGGTACTAAACTGTGTCCTGGAACAAGCATTTATGAAATACTAGCACAAGCCCAAGCCATATGAAATACATACGCTAACATTTATGTATTAGCTAGTTAAATAAAATTCAAATAAGAACAATAAATTTAAAACATCCAAATACAGAAAGTATGAACATGAGTGGAAGAAGGCTATACTAAGTCTCTCTTTACTAATTTTTCTTTATTATTTTAAAATAAAAGATGTCTCATCATTATTTTGAAGCTTTTGGCTCCTAGTACTAATATTTCTATGTACAGAACCTAACTCTTCCTCCTGGGAGGTTTTTTTGGTATGTCTGAAAAAGAAAAACAGCAGTTCAGCAGAAATAGTCTACCTTCTAGAGATCTGCAAAGCTGTACAATTGTTTGAATACAATTTTCTGAATCTACGTAAAATATTTTTTTGCCCTTAAATGTAAAATCTATTTTATGAGTAACAGCAAGAAAAAAAAAATTAAAATAAGTGTTTTACCTCTTTTCATGTTCATGCTCTACAAATGTAACTTTCACCTAATCTATTGTTTTGTGATGCTAAAACCAACCTAGTTAAAACAAGTAATCTCCTTTGCAATTTGCTTAAATCACAGATGTAACATTAATAAATTTTGGAAAACAGAGAAAATAATAACTTTCAATATATAGTAATGGTGTTGCTAAGATACTACGCTAAAGTTTAAGACTGTTTTATCTTTTTCTGGAAAAAGCAAAACAGAACCAAAAGACTACTATACGCAACTTTTGATGCCTGGATGACTTTTAATCTAGACACAATAGGTAGCTGAAGTTTGTTTCTTAAAATTGAATCTCCAATTAGTTTATTCAAATTTAAGTTAGGCAGTGAACAATATGCTTAGTCTATGAGAACTTTAACAAAAAGTTTCCACTCCAAATCAGCATATCAAATAAGACAGTTAAAACATCAAACACCGAATTGAATTGAAATGTGAATGTGAATTGAAACATTTTCGAGTTTGAATTCTCCTTTAGATGATAAAAAAAATTTTATCTTCCCAGAGAAAGAACATGCATACTATGAAAGTATTTGTTTGTAAGACAAAAAAAAACACCAAAAAACCAAGTAGTTGACTTACAGAAGAACCTTTTCAGAAACAGTATGATATTTTATTATTATTATAGTACCGTTCAGCAGCTCCAGACAGTATCATCAATTCCTACACTAGGCAATATAATGATTGAAAGAATTCTCAGGCAAAATACTTATTCTACTTTTCTTATACATGATAAAAAGAAATATTTTCCCTGTTTTACAAGCAGGCTGCGAAGAAAAATACGTGACCTGTCAGTCATTCAAGAAATTTGTAGGACATTTGGGGTAAAGCAGGAACAGCTCTCTGTGTTGGTTAGATAGGAAGACTAACCTCCAAAATGGAGACACTTCAGACGTGCCAAAAATTTAGGTAACTTGACAGTTCCTTGGCCATCATAGTTTTACAAGTTTGTAAACTACCTTGTAATCCTGATTACAACCTCTAAGTAACCCTCTACTTAATATAAACTAATTCAGTCAGGAACCTTACTTTAGCAGGGATACACACAGAGTGATTTGTAGTAGAGGACATACGGCTTTCCACAATAGGCTGCCTGCTAGCCTGGGACAATTTCTGTGATGTACAATTTGCTCATGTTTCAAGCTACTATGGCTTTAGGTCTTCACAGTGAGCTTCTGTTGGATATAATTCTTGCTCTAGTAAATACATTATATGAAATTTTTTTAAATTGGAAAATGGGGAGGGGGCAGCAGGGGCAAAACGAAGCTCCATGCCTCCTCTTTGGTTTCAAAATATTTTATAAAATCAGTTTGGCAGTTCAGTGTTAAAACTTTGGTGTAATATTTGTCACTAATCATATAACTTGTTGTCAATTGCTACACAGTTCACACCTCTCACTGTTTAATTGAAGTGTTTTGTGCTCACATCTAGCACAGAAGAGGAGGGAAATTATTCCTAAACTATGAAATAAGAATTTTTCAGAAGCTGATGAATATTTCATTTCCAGTCTTTTACCAAATGAGGTTAAGAATGAACTCTTTTCACTTACGATTAAAATGACTGGATTCATAGGCTGAGAAGTTGCTACCCTCGGTCCTGGCAAGCAGCAACTTGCTACCCATTTAGCCTATTCATTTTAGCAATACCATGAGGGTACACTCCATGATTTGTGGAGAATGGTTACAGATACTAGATGCATGTGACTTTTGCATTCTTTGTCCATGCATGCACTAAGTTATTATCCCTCCTGAGTCTCATCTTGCTAGGTATCTTCAACCATTAGCTTTGTTCTCGTAGCTCTCTGCACACACAATGCTTTGTCTGCCTGTCCTAGTTTCAGCTGGGATAGAGTTAACTGTCTTCCTAGTAGCTGGTACAGTGCTGTGTTTTGAGTTCAGTATGTGAAGAATGTTGATAACACTGATGTTTTCAGTTGCTGCTAAGTAGTGTTTAGTCTAAAGTCAAGGATTTTTCAGCTTCTCATGCCCAGCCAGCGAGAAAGCTGGAGGAGCACAAGAAGTTGGCACAGGACACAGCCAGGGCAGCTGACCCAAACTGGCCAACAGGGTATTCCATACCATGTGACGTCCCATCTAGTATAGAAACTGGGGAGTGGGGGCAGGGAATTGCGGCTCGGGGACTAGCTCGGTGTTGGTCGGTGGGTGGGGTCGGTGGGTGGTACGCAATTGCACTGTGCATCATTTGTACATTCCAGTCCTTTTATTATTACTGTTGTCATTTTATTAGTGTTATCATTATCATTATTAGTTTCTTCTTTTCTGTTCTATTAAGCCGTTCTTATCTCAACCCACGAGTTTCACTTCTTTTCCCGATTTAGTCCCCCATCCCACTGGGTGGGGGGGAGTGAGTGAGCGGCTGCGTGGTGCTTAGTTGCTGGCTGGGGTTAAACCACGACACTGCCTCAACTTCATCTTCCTGACTTTTGAACAGAACTGCTTTCTTGGACTTCTTTCACACTGTACCCATTTACAGTTGCTTTAAATGATGCTAAGGAAAAAATTTTTGTATGATTTCACTGAGCAGGATGAAATCTTGGAATGTGATGATAATTTGTTCATTGTCTTTTATGATTATGCTTAAAATAATTATGTTGCTTTTTAATAATGCTAGAGTACTACTGCTAAAGACACAGAACAAATAAATTTGTACCTATCTATCTAAGAGAGAACTGGCAAATCTCTCTTCACAATTATATTGTGCAAAGATGTGACAAATAAAAGGATTAGGTCAACTTTAAGAAGACTTCACATAAAAGTTTAGAACTGAATTCTTAGTACAATGCCTGCCTAGCAATTATGATATGCAAGTGAACTAGACATACGAGTCACTGCACTAGCTCATACAACATGTTTAGTTCTTACGATGCACTCATTTTATGCTGTATTAATTGTTGCCCTTAGTAGAGCTAAAGAAGAGATCTTGTTTGAGGTCTTTATTTTATGTAGGCAGCGTTTTAGTCTAATCTTGCTCTATATTTGCAAAATGTGACTTTTCTCTGAGTGAAGGTAATACATAAATGTAATGAAAATACGTGGAAAGCACATTATGAAAATATCAATGGAAAACTTTTAGTTAAAAGTAATTTATTGGCTAAATAGCTCTAGAGTGTTATTCTGGAAACCAATAAGATACTCAAATCAAGTTTGCACTTAATTTCAGTATCTATGGCCTGGCGTATTGATTTCAGTTCTATCAGACAGCAAAAGGATCTAAAATGGTTTAAATAATGATTTTGTGCTAAAGAGCTTATTCCCATTAAAATACTTCTTCTGAGGTACAAGATATATCATTATTCAATATTCCAAGGACAAATTCTTCCATTACTATCAAACAAATATAATAAGGGGGAGAGAGGTGAATGAAGTATCTGCTACAACCGTTGTAGAAGGTCATATGTTCGAAATGGTCAAAGCAACAACTGTCTAGTTCAGTCTATTACATGAATGTCCTTATAAAAGTCTGCTAAAAAAAGTTGCAATACAATGACTAAATCACTACATATAAGAGCATGTACCACTCCTGGACAGTGTTGCAAGCTAATCAAGAAAATGAGAAGTACCGGAATAGAGATCAGTAGATCAGCTCTGGTATGTTAGGAATTAGCTCTAACTAGTTAACAAAATAATCTGAGAATACAGTATCCAACATATGTTTAAGGATCCTTATTTGGAGATGGATTCACAACTGAATACATTTGCATGCAACATCTGGATGACCACAAATAAGTGTTCCAATAGCAGGGAATCATCTAGTAACAGATACCTAGGCATTTAACTGCTAAATTCTCTTCATTAATGGTTGAATATATTATATTCCTCAGGACTACTATATAAAGGAACAATCTTACTGCCCCCATCTCCTGTCAACCTCTAAGAGAACAACATACTTAACTCAGCATCATTGGCATCCCTGTCTGAAGTGAGCTATTTGATAGTTTGAAGTTAAAAAGAACCATTTATTGAAAAGATCCTGCTTTCAAAAGGAAAAATTGTCATCCTCAGTCCCATGGCTCTTCTGTTTATTTTCTTCTTTTCAGCAGTTTTTTTCAATAGAGATGTCACGGTGATGATTATACATAGAAGGCCAGCCAGGCCAAGAAACCTCTTATAGTGACTCTTAGGGCAGAGGACACATACTGTGCCAGGCAGCAGCACAAATTGGGTCTCTCCAACCAAGTTTACCTCTTCTGTAGCCCAGATAATTAACCTCTATATATTGCTATACACACTTTTCAATGCTTAAGTTAAAGGAAGATCCCAGCAGGTGACCAGAATGCTGCCTTCCTCCACCACAACATACTGCAGAAATGCCACTACACAGAATCCTGTACTCAGGTGACAATCCAGGTATTTACAGTCACTTACAAGCCAGGAAAACTCCCTCCATAACTCTGAGAAGTTGCTGAGGCACTTTACAATCCCAGACAACACAGAGTACAGCATAAGGAGTCCAACTGTATGATCTATAATTCCACAGATGGAGGAATCAGCTGATAATCTCTCTGTCAAATCAAGGTTCTGGTCTACTGAGACACTTCAGCCTCCAGCAATTATCCACCTCTAGTACTGCCAGAGTCCAATACTCCCTCACAAGTTTCTTTCAGATATTCCACACGTGAAAGGTGTAACGTTTAATATCTCCAGTCTCTGGGATGGCATACATGGGTGAAGCTAGCTCAAATCTGCTGATCTGTTCCAAGTTATTTTACTAGTTGTCCAGTTTTCATACTCTGTGTTGGGCTGAGCCACATATTTACAGCCCCCACACTGGTCTGGCTGACTCAGGGAGACATTTACATCACCAGATGATCCATTCGACTGTTGATAGCTGTTTATCTAAAACAAAGGCCACCCTCTGGTCCCCTTTCTGTTGAGATAGTCAGCTTCTCTGCCTTATTCCTGAGCTTCATAAGCACATCACCCCTGCCCCTCTCCACTGAGCCTTCTTCCATTGTAAGGGTTTATTCAGGGAGTCACATTCCACACCTAGGGGTTTAGTCAGTCACAAGTACACAGCAGGCCTTAAAATATCAGGGGTCACCATACCTTTTATGTCTTGTTCCTTCTCCAAGAGGAGGCAGGAGGCTTTGCTCAAAAACTTAAGGGAAAATTCCATAGGGCTTCCATGGGTGGCAGCAGCTGTTCCAGTGCAAGGAATCATTTATATGAAGACTTGCTTGAATCTCACTACTAATCCATCAATCTGAGAATAGTGTACACAAGTCCTTAAAAGCTTTACTGATGGAACTGGAAGATATGCACTGCTATCAGTTGGAATTAGAGAAAAAAGGAAAAAAAGAAGCCTTTCTGTTAGCTATTATTGCCATAAAGCTACTCCTAACTGAAGAAAACCCAACACCAACATCCCCCACCCTGACCTTCTAATCAAGTCTATAGATTGATAACCCTGGAGCTTTCAGTAACGGAAGGAAGCCAGCCTCTCAATTGCATGTGACAAAACAGACACCTGGACCTGGTACCCTCCTCATGGCCTTTGACTTGAATGTCACCCCATTGGGGCAGCTCCAGCACACTCAAGCACAAGCAGGGCTGTAAAAACTCCTCCAGATGCTGTGAAGGAAGGGATCTGCTGGGTATGAAGCACAGTAATCTCCTACCAGGCAATCCACCTTTAGTCAGCAGAATCAGGATCATGGAGGGAAAAGGGTCATCCTCCTTCCTCTTCTATACCTGATACCCAGGAGATCAATGTGATCCAGCTGTCAGAAGCATGAGAAAGATGCTTGCAACTTGCTCTGCCTATTTCCTTACCAAACTCAGCCGGGTGAGGCTGCTGGTTGTACAAAGTAAGATCACTGTTCAAGCTGTACAAGCTACCATCTAATAAGCCACATTGTGAGGTGTTCATAAGCTCTAGTTCTTCGGGATTTCTTGTTGGACTTCATATAGCAGGTGTCCCATCCCACTTGGTGGGCTCTGGGGAGGTGATCTTTTAGATAGTTTGTTGCCACACACAGGAGTCACAACAATGACTCAGGAGGGACAGGGAAAATTTCAACACCCCATTTCACTTGGCGAATCCCGGGGCAGGAGTCACGACAATGGCTCCTAAATGCTCGAAATGTGTTTTATTTAATGTTGACTTATAACATAGGTGTGGCTAAATTTGGCATAGCAGATATTTCGAATAAAAAACTTGATACCCAACAGCTGTAGCAAATATTCCTAACAACAAGGTAGGAGGAAGAGAAGAGATGAGAAAGAGAGAGAGAGAAGAAAGAGAGAAAAGGAGAGGTAAGTATCACCACCCTTGGATCCAGCAAGGAAAGAGTCTCAGTAGTAGCTGCCTGGATTCCTCAGGTAGCGGGCAGATGCCTGGTTGGTCTCCCCCTTTTGCACCTTTTGCACCCTCATCCGAGAGCCCTTCGGGCATGTGTTGTAGGGTTTTCTGTAAAGTTCTTGAGGAGGGAGTGTGTGTGTGGGGGGGGTCACTGATACCCTGTTATCCCAAACAACTGCCGTGGTAAGGGCCCATGGCAAAACTCCAAACTGTGACAAAATGTCCAAAGCGCAAGTGCTAGAAAACTTCCCAGAAAGGCAATCACCAGAAAGCCTCTTCGAGGCACAACTGCTAGAAAGCCTCCCAGAAACAGTTCACTACCCCATCTCTGCAGGGCACTTCCTGTTTCAGCTGCTTGTGGCTACCTGCTTGGTTGTTTGAGACAAAATGGTTGCCAGTCTCTCACAGTCTCTTGGTCTCTCACGCCAGGGTAAACCTCTGCTCCCAGATTATATTGGTTTCTGAATGAGTATTTTGTTAATGCTTAGATGTCCGTGAAGTCTCAGTAGGAGGCCTTTTCACTAGTTCCCAAGCACTTTGTACTTTTCCCTACAGTGCTGATAAGCTTTGTTTTCCTTAAAGAGAAGCAATAGCCAATAATCACTGCCCCAAATAACTGAGTAAAGGAATAGCAGGTCTTGATCCCAAAGTGGGGGAAAGGAGAAACCCCAGACCTCGGCAATACCAATCTTTGGCTATCAGCTGATAACTGGTGTAGCCTTTATACAACCTTCTGGATATAGTAAGGAACATTTTTTTTCCATCAGGTATTCTTCTGAAGCAGAAATTAGCCACAATTGTAATCTAATAAATCTTCCTCTCATCCAGGTAGCAAGTCCTACCACATACATCCTTCTTAGTCACTCTTTTACATATTCTGTACAATGAAAGTCTGCATAAATCTATATTTAACAGAACCTCTAGGAGCAGGTGACCAGAAAGACTGCTAAAAGTGCTATCTTTAAGAGCAAAATCTGGGTAGAAGTTTGCCAGTTCTCAGAGGGGATTGATCAGATTTTATTTTATGACTGTCTCCCTTTTACCAAAAAGTTTGTAATAGAAATTAAGGATGTAGTTTCTTTTTTTTTTTTTTTTACTTCATTTTTTTTCCCCTTATGTTTTGGAATTCTTTATTTAGCCCTTATCTTTAAGGATAAAAGACTGGACTGCCTTCCAAAAATCATAGTAACATTAAAATTCTAGATTTTTAATCAGTTTTCTAGTTGTAATAACCCTGTGAAAGCTTTACTATAATTTTCTGTAATATTAACATTGGATAATCTTCAAAGTGCAGTACACAGTTGTTTGCTACATTTGATGAAATGAAGACTTCAAAAAAATTTCAGTTCTCACATGTTAAGGAGATTTCTTTTTCTGAGCTTAGCAGAAAAAAAGAAAACAGTCACTGTAAATCCTGTCATATTTGTATCTGCTCTATCCCATACCTGTGGGATTTCAGTAGGACTATCCCTTGAATTAAAGGGGACTGGTGCTGTCAGCTTCTGTAACACCAGCACTGGAAGTTAAAACAAGCAAGCCATCTCTACTATTCTTTACATGTGCTTTTCCCCTCATTCTACTGCAGTGAGAAAGGAAGAATCATGACTATGACTTTTAGAAAAAAATCATTGTTTCTATGGAAGAAAGAGGTAGAGCTTAGGTCACTAGAACACATTCCCAAAGCAAGTTGGAATGAAACCCAAATTACTGAATTTTATATCTTTCTGTTGCAAATATTTTGTCAATAGGTTTCACAGGTTTATCTTTCACTCTTATTATAGTGGCCACACAAAGGACTGACTACTACTATCATCAGTCAGTTGGAACATACTCTAGGTGACAGAAATAAATATGATGGGTTTCCACAGCTACAAAATTGCTGTTGACTTGTATTGGTAGCAATACGGTTCCATGTAATAGAATTTCTAGGAGGGATTAGCCTGCTTTCATAAGCAATGAAATAACACATATTTGAGTGTCCAAAGAAAGTCTTGTACTCAGAGCTCAATGCTATTTTTTTCCCCCATATGTGTACTTGTCTGTCAAGCTGGATTTTTGTTGCTTAAGCTACCATTAAGAAATAGGGAAGAACTAGAGACAATTTATAGAAAGTGGCAATGCTGTGCAAGACATATCCTTTCCTAGATTCCTACCTGTAAGAAATTCAGCTACAAAAGTTCGCAAAAGTTACTACCAGCCAACTCCATGTATTCAATAATACCAAGCAATGATGAAATTTTAAGTATAAGCTTTTAATTTCTAGACTGCAGTCTCATTTGCCATACTGTTCAGCTTACCATCAAGTTGATAAGAAATGCTAAAATATCGTCAGATTCCTTGACCGTTTTTGAAGATGGAGAACAATAGACACTGCCAAAGCACCATAAAGTAACCTTCAATGCTATTGACAGATATTCAGAAACCAAGAGCTAATATTCAGCCCTGTGATTTCCACGTACAAATGCAAATTAGGATTCACTCAACCAAAGTCAGAGGAATAACAGTTCCTCTTCACTTGTATTTCTTTCATGTCTGGAAGCTGGCATTTTGAAATGTAGTATTAAAAAAAATTATAAAGATCCAATATCTACCCAAGTCCAACAAATCAGTCTTTCTTTGATTTACATAAATAAGGGAACTTCATAGGCATAACCACCAGTGCAATCATAAGGTCTCCAATCATTTTGGCCCTGTCTCTCACAGAAATGTCCATTTCTGCTTTCCTTTCTGTTTATATGGAATCCAGTTTGAAGAAACTCTACATGTTTTTTAATTATTTGTATTTAAATGTACTTGAAATTAAGTATACAAAAAATAGCTACATTGTATCCCTCATGAATGAAATGGTTAGACAATATGATCAGTTCTTGAAAAAACAAACCCCACCAAATTCCTGATGCTATAAGCCACACTTGTTCCTCTGTGAGAAGAAATACTTCACTTTCTAAGAAAAGAAAATATTTCAATTGGACGTCATAACAACATACATCACTTCTGTAGTATATTTTTCTCCCCAATTTTAATAATCCAATTCTACCCTTTTCTTTTTTCTCTTTCCATTGCATTCAACCAAGTTTTCACTGTATTTCTGTATTTCTATTTAGAGCAAGAGAACAAGCAAAGCCAGCCAGAAAACCTGCCCTTTGAAATGGGCAGTGCTGTGTATCTAATTTGGATTAGTCATACATTCATTCTAAACTAAAAGCAATGTTTATCCTTTTTTTTTTTTCATGATGTTTTGGCTCTTTGGCAAGTTCCATATTCATTAACACAAACTGGCAGACAGGAATTTAGGCTGGTGTGGGATTTATTCAGGAAACAGACGCAGTATGGGCATGAGGGAACATTTCTTTCTTATAAGTGCTGTGCACACCTTCTCATGTGGATTTGTGAGACATTTTATTTGCATAAACAGCTGTCTTCTTACCTCATTTCTGCAACAACAAATAGTACCATGCAGGAAAGCTGCCATAAGAGAGCCTTCTCTTGTTCTTCAAAGTATTCCCTCCACTTCTCTTTGCAGCTGGCTCTTCAAACTTAAAGTGAGCATTACATTATTTCCCAATTTTATTATAACCTGTATTGCAAGAATGAGATACCAAGACTTAATTCCTGTGGATAATTTGAGGCCAAATATCGATATCTTTTTAAATTTTAACCATGTCAAAAATGATTATATCGACTGTTATTCTGAAATTAGAATAACATTCTAATAAATAAACGGGAAAAAAAAAATAAGTCAGGTAAACAGCAGAATTTTGAAAGATCAAAATACTACAGGACACTTCTAGAGTTCAAAGAACTAAAAAAAAAGGCAAGTATATGTTAGTACTTCATCTCTGTAAAGAATATTTCAGAGGAAAATAAACAAAACAGTTATATGGTAGTATATTTCAGAGAGTGGAACAAAATAGACAAATGTTCCAGGTCAACAAAAAGAAACAATAGTGAATTTATGGGGGTTTTTACAGGTGTATTTTGATTACTCAGAGGTTTCACATAAAGATGCTATTACACAGTATGCCTCTAACTGTGCCACTTACAACATACCTCTGGTGTTGACCGATGTGTATTTGTTCAACTGTAGCTGTGAGGTTATTCCTTATATGATATTGTAATGAATACTTACATCCCTTCTACAGTTATCTAGACCTATATCAAATGCACATCTTTGGAAGGGTTGGGTTTTTTAGATCTCAGTGAAGAGAAAAGGAACTGATGCTGAATTTCTTTGTTAAGAATAAATAGTAGGAATTTGATGGCGGTAGGAGGGAGGTCAGCCCATGGTCTCTTCCCCAGGTGTGCTCCAGGGGAAGCTGACTCTGGAACTCTGTTCTTGTAAACTTATCACTTCTGATGGCTTGCTACTTACAATATAGCACACTGTTTTATTGAACCAGAACCATGATGAGAAGCAGAACATCACCTCTATAATTAATAGAAAGCGTTGCCTCCAGGATGGCAAATGCAATGAAGTCTGTGACTTTCAGATTATCAAACAGCAAAATAAAAGAATTTTGAAAAAAATCACTACGAAATGTTTCAAACTAAAGGGAGTGTGAAGTTGCAAAAAGCAGCATAGGAAGGATGAGATAAGGAGAGTAATTAACACAGGAAATATAAAGAACATCTGCATCTTCTCTGCCTGCTTTTCTATCGTTATATTTTGACCTTTACCACTCTCAAACACATCCCTTTCCCCTTCAGTCTCAGATTGATTTTACTGATCACTTCCTTAGTCTCTCTTCCTCCTTCCCTGTGGTATCTTATGCATTGTACCAAAGCTGAGAAGATAATGTACCTCACCATATTTCCTTGCATATCAGGAACTAAGACAAACATTAATCTTTATCAGAAGTAGCGAGTCTCTCAATCTTAGACAAGAAACAGCAAATGGTGTCTAACACTGCAGCTGACATGAATCCTATCTTTTTTTTTTCCATTTACTGCTGAGAAATCTGAAAATAAATAAATAAATAAATAAATAGCCTGTTTCAAATAAACAGAATAAAAATTCTTGAAGGGAGATAAAGAAAAGAGAGGAAAGAGCCCAGTCATGCATTGATGAACCAGAAGCAGCAAAGCACCCGTGGCATCACAAAACATTAAAGTTGCCTTAAATAGGGATCTAGTTGAAAGGAATTTTGAGAACATCAATTTCTTTTTCAATTGGTAAAGGAAATTGCAAACGTTCTCACATGAAAACAAAGGTAAATTTGTTATCTTTCCTTATAATTTTCTTATGACAGTTGATAAAATTTTCTTTCTATTTCAGATGCTAAAAGATTCCAAGAGCACCTAAAGGTGACTAAGGTGCATAAGCTCCAATAAACTGTTGGCCTGTTCAAACTCCACACCCCAATTCTTTCCTTTTACAGACAAGAGAAACTACATTTAGCAGTTTCATCAAGATCCTCCATGAATGCAGGACACAATCAGAAATAACTTGGCAGGGGCAAAATCTCAGAAAAATACAAAAGTAAGTTTGTGTGCTAACATTCTGATGGAAGTAATATTTACAAAGCAGCTTCCAAGATAAGCATTTTATACCAAACTTCTAAAATGGATTTGTGAATGTCCATCTCTTTATAAATGAAAAAAAAAAAAATCCTAAATTGATATTTTAAAATGTTGGAATGGGGGGGAGGGGAGAAGAAGGAAAACATACAAAATTGGTCCACACATTGGAAAAATAATAACTATGTCTTTCCTATGCAGTACTGTAGAGTTTTTGGGAGGGGGGGTCGGAATGTGTTTTTAGGTGTTTTTTTCCCCTCCCACAACTAGAGCTTTTAATCTGTACACATAGTCTCTTTTCGTTACAATATGGGTTCCTTTTCCATTTGCTATTTTCTGTAAATAAAGCCTGAAATAGCAGACTGATAAGAATTTGGGATTAAAAAAAAAAAATAAAAATACAGGGAAGCATACAAGCTTCTGCATCCCTTCCTATGTGGATCTTTAGGTCTGATCCTAGACAATCATATTTTAATAAGAACTTTATCATATAGTCAATTTCAAGTATTTAAAATTTGGTAATGATGATCTAGGGAAAACACAGATTTCAAAATGGTGATGATTTATAAAATAAACCTTGAGTTATCTTCCTTTGCCTTATAGAAATTTGAGGTCCAGGCACCCTAGATTTTCATGCTTTTTTACAAAATTGTAGGAATACAAATGACATATACAAAAAAGAGATTCTAATACAAGTATTTTCACTTGAATAAACATACAGAAAGTGCTCTGGGATTATATAAAGATGTACGTAGCCATTTTTATGTCATTTTCCTGATCTTGCGTTGATGGCAGACCCCCTGCACCCAGAATCATATATGGAAGCGCAGAGAAATTTACAGGCTGAAGTAGAGTATCAAAAATATATAAGCAAAATGTTTATGCTACTTTTTAACTTTTTAAAAGGAAATACCGGCCATTCTGAATGATATCCTAATACAGGTAGGATGAACAACAGCACACATCTTCAGTCGGAGAGACCGGTCTTGCTGATAAGCAAGAAGGTTAGAAGGAAGGTTAGCATGATACAAAAGGGAACCTAACGTGAATGGCAAATGAGGAACCAGAAATCATAATGCCACTAAATAACTCTAGCTTCAACCTGCAGTTTATGTTATGTTACCAGAGAAGGCTGGCAAGTACCAAGACTGCTTTTACTACTACGTATTTTCTTCACCTAACAATTGATTAACTATAAACCTGATCATACACACACATGTAATAGACTAAAGCAACATTTACAGTGACTGACAATTTTACACTCCTAAAGAATATAATGCAGACTGTATTTTCATAGAGAAAACGAAGTCCTGATCACTCTTCCAGACTTTTTCTCATTTCTATTTAGCTTTCACATAGAAGCATCCTCAAACAAAAAATGTACTAACAAGGTTCCAACAAAGTACCACTGCAGTCTCAATTCTTTCCTTACCATATGAGGAAACATAGCAGATGAGCCCTATTCCTCTGAAAAAAATATCCTTCCCTCTCTTTTGACTCACCCAGTCATAGATTCCACTGAAAATCATTCATGACTCTATTGCATCAAGGGTGCCACAGACACTGATTTTTGCAATGCTTTTTCTGAACCATGGCTCCCCAGGGATTACATATGCCTCTGAAAACCAGAAACACTTCAGAAGTAAACTGAGGGTTCTGCTATAACAATATCAGAAAATCCCCACCATGAAACTCTTCCTTCAGTACCCAGATGACTTACACTGACCTGCATGAATTGAACCAAGCCGATGTAGCAGTCAGCAGCAGTAATGTATTTGCTCTTTCAAAAAGGGAGGCTCAAAAATAGGTCTGTTCTTACCTACTGCTAGCACCTGCCAAGTAGCTTTGATGATATCAGCAATTCCTTTCCTTCCATCTCTCCTTCCCACATTCTCTTTATTGAATTTGGAAAATCCTTTCTCAAATTTGGGTCCCAAACAGTTCATGGTCTTTGTGCCCTGTATTTATCTACTTATATGTACACAGGTTTACAAGAACACTTCTCTCTTCGTATCCTAAGGATAGAGCAGCCATATTTTCAGTATCATGCCACTGACCCATGTGAAGATAATTTTAGTGCCATTGGTACAGTGACTGCTCTGTTGGAAGCCAAGACATGTAACCCAACCTTCTGCAGCTGTCTTGAAGACTATTCTGGCAAGTCTCATTAATGTCTCAACTCTGATTGCTGAACTCAACTGGCAGGTTGTCGTGGTTTAACCACAGCCAGCAACTAAGCACCACACAGCCGCTCACTCACTAACCCCCTCACCCACTGGGATGGGGGAGAGAATTGGGGGGAGAAAAAAAAAAAAAAGTTAAAACTTGTGGGCTGAGATAAGAATGGTTTAATAGAACAGAAAGGAAAAAATAATAATGATAATAACAATAATACAATGACAATAATAATAATAATAATAATAATAAAGAATTGGAATATACAAAACAAGTGATGCACAATGCAATTGCTTACCACTCGCCAACCGATGCCCAGTTAGTTCCTGAGCAGCGTTTCCCCCAGGCTAACTCCCCCCCAGTTTATATCCTGGGCATGATGTCACATGGTATGGAATACCCCTTTGGCCAGTTTGGGTAAGCTGTCCTGGCTGTGTCCTGTCCCAACTTCTTGTGCCCCTGCATCCTTCTTGCTGTCTGGGCATGAGAAGCTGAAAAATCCTTGACTTAGTCTAAACACTACTTAGCAACAACTGAAAACATCAGTGTGTTACCAACATTCTTCTCATACTAAATCCAAAACATAATACTATACCAGCTACTACGAAGACAATTAACTCTATCCCAGCTGAAACCAGGACACAGGTGCTGAAATGTTGCCAGGACAAGGTAAACAAAATTCAACATACCCCATAAAGATTTTTCATTTTGCCAACTGCTTAAAAGAGGTCTCTAGTTAGAACATGTGCTTGTTTAAAGAAGAAATCACACCAGACAAAATCTTTGAATCCTAGCTTGAGGATCATCTGAAATCTTTGAAACCAGAACTTCACTAAGGCTGTGTTTATATGGTAAGATTAAAAACTTTGTTCCAAGTTCTTCACAGTGAAACTATTACCACTGCACTGTGAATAAGGAGCCCTTCCATTTAAAACTATAGTTGCTCAGCTTCCATGAAACTTCTTGACATGGATAAAACAGATCCACAGATGTGTCCTCCTGATTTCTAGCAGCTTACATAAAAAGCATACAAAAAGCTATGTCAAAAAGTATTGCCAAATTACTTATTAAACATCACACCAAAAAAAGACATAGATATGCTAGGAATTTGGGGTTGCTTATTAAGTTCTGTTGTATTACTGGTTCTGTGTTCACTATTAAGTTCTGTTGTTACTGGTTGTGACTAATGCCATTTTAGATATGTTCTGTATCCAGGACACACACATAGGGCTGTTGGGGATGACTGAGGAGCTACAGCACACCTGGTCCCTTTTAAGGCAAGCAGCTTGGAAGCAAGCCAGTCACCCTAGAGTATCTAGGCTGGTACGGCATACTGAAGTTTAGATATCTGAATAGCTTTCAGTCTCAGAAAGTTTTAGATTACTAAATTTGATAAGATTTACCCCACATAATTTATTAATGCTGATTTTCTTTTTTTTTTCCCAAACCAGAAGGCATGCCTTAGGACTTGTTGAAGTTCAGCTGAATGCCATTTGCTAATTATGCATCCTAGAAGGTTTATCTGCTTCAGTCCAAATTCACATTTCCTCTCTAGCAGCCAGTCCAACTTGCTGTAAACATCTCCAAACAGTATGTAGCTACTCCATTCATTTTTATCTGTGTTGGAAACCATCATATCATATGCATGGCCAAGAAAGCCAGGCAAGCCTGTCACAACCTGAAAGTCTCTTTTGGAAGTGTTTTGGCACTGAAGACATGCTGAAGGGAAGCCAGTTGTAAGCGTCATCCAAACAAGGTAATAAACATAGATAACAACACACATTCTATAGCAAAAGGAGTTGCCAAAAAGCATATTGTAACATCGGAGTTGCAGATCAGTCCTCCTAACTGACAAACCTCCTTGTCTCCTACGAATAAGACTCACACAGATGACACAAACATCCACAGAAATGAATATTTTTCCCTAGCAAATATCAATAGTATAATGTGCACGTAAAATCTTTTGAAATAACCCAGTATCTTCTATGCTACTGTTTTGGGTTTTTTTTCCTCCCCCTTTTCCAAAGACAAAGGAAGAAGCAAGAAGAAACAGGACTTACAGATGGCTACCTTCATGCCTCAGCAGGAAAATATTTCTCATGCTTTATTTCACTGACGTTCAGATTTCTCTGCTACATGCCTTACACTCTAATGACATTTTCAATAGAGATGACTTAATGATCTTTCATATTCTGAAGAAAATGGCCACAAACACTGTAAGTTATCCCTTGTAGAACTTTCTCTGATCTTTGTAGAATTAAGAACAGAGACCTACTTATGATTAGCTTCTAGAAGTGAAGACCTAATGTCACCTAACAATAACACTCTTTCCATCATCTCCTGCACTGTGAATCTTAACACTGACTCTAAATTATGGCATTTGGTTTCATCTTCCACAAGTTTTCCATTCTTCCCCCTTATTAATTCTTTCCTCTCTCATTTAATATTTGTACACTTCACTTGGGAGGTAGATTTGATCTGACTGCTTCTTTCGCATTAGTATTTTTACTCGTTACTGTATCTGAATTGTTTGATAAATACATCAGTGGCACAGAGGTAATTGTAAATCAAGTAACTTCTTTGATCCTCACATTTGCTATAGCTTTTGGTAGTGCGGTACCTAGTTCTAATTGAAACTGCTGATAAATGTGAGTCTCTTATGCCAACAGCTATCCTCTTATTAGCTCTTCTTTCAACATCCCATATTTGCAATGCTCAGCAAAGCTGAACTGCAGCAATAAAGCCTCAGCTGTTCCCCTTGTTCCTAAGATGATCTATGAAATGCACTCCAGATTTCTTGTATATTCATCTATATATGTAACTGTATACATAGAGATCTGCATATAAAATATTTCTTCTGCCTATGACTGGCTATGAAGACTTGCTTTCACTTAATTTTTTTCTGTTTCCTTTTTTTCTCTGTAATGAGGGACAAGGAACAGACTTTGAGCTTCCATTTCCTGAAGTTCTTCTATATAACTTCAACCCAAATGGATGGTAAAGACCCACTCCCAGGTTACACATCATTCAAACAACTAAAAAGAACCTAAAAGGACAGTTTGATGTACTTCCTTTGAGTGAAGTGGTGAGCAAGAGTCTAAAATTAAGTGCAATTTGAAGATTTGGAAGTAATTACTTTCACATTGAGGCTATGAGGACAGAATGTTCTAATTTCCATATTAGAAAGACAGGGTAGCCCAAACATATGTTGCCACCCCTACCACTTCGGGATCTTTATGTATGTATACAGGCATATGCACAGAGAAATGATACGTGGGAGGGCAACTCTGCTCTATAAATCTAGAGGTTTATTTTTTAATGCTGAGTAATTCAGTCCAGCAATGCATGAGAGAATTAGTTTATTCAAGGGGTTTCTGTTTGCTTGGGATTTTTATGTTCTTTGAGGCCTGCAGAACAGATAGAAGCACCACACAATAGGGTTGAGCATTGTTGTAGTAAAAAGGAGCATTCAGAGCCAAATGGGTGTTAACATTTTAGCCCCTAGCACCAACATATTGACCTTGCAATATAACAAGACTAAAACAGACAACCATTTTAAAACATCTTGTTTTATGAGGTTCAGCAGAGAATTAACCATCCTTCCTAAAGTCAGCATCTGAATGAGAGAGTCAGTATTCCCACAGTGTTTTCAAATATCCTGGAATGTTGCATTTCATACTGCTTTGTTTTTAATGCTTCATTCCACTCAAGTCCAGTGATGGAAGTCACTTGGAACCATGTAATGATTTTATTACAGTTGCCTCTGTTCTTCCATTTCTCATCATTCCTCCTATTTGTTTGTTACAGTCAATTGTTACGCATTGCTTCAAATTAAAATTGTAAGCAATTTGGGGAAGTACCACACAGTGCATATTCACAGAGTGCATTAGCATAAGGAAACAAAACCCTCTATGCTTCCCCTGTTGTCGGTGAAAAGACAGGAACGGTTTCAATTGCCTTCCCACTCCAGAACTAACACCAAGCTTCACTAGAGCTGAAGCCTTTCCTTCCACTGGCAATAGAAGAAGCCTATCTCAGACCAAGGTTTACTAAAATGCTGAAGAAGGGGGCTAGGGGCCACAATTCTTACCTATGCAAATAAGAAAATAAACATACACAACAATATCCATAAGAATCAGATAAAAAAATCCATCTAGGCCAGTATGCTGCTTCTCGTGGCAAACTATAGAGATTAGCTGGGGAAGTAAACAAAACAATTATGAGGAAATAATTTCCTCAAGCATTTCCCGAGCTTGCAACAGAGACACTTCCTCAATGGAAGGTGGCATCTCTGTATTTAGGGCCTTTGATGGATTTTTCTCATCACAGAACGTTCCCATTTGTTTCTTATATTTTGCACATTTATAACTTTAGCATTCAAAGCATCCTGTACCACAGCTTTTTCTGTACCCTTTACTTCCAACCCTTTACATGAAGGGCCACCTCCTCTCATTTGGCTAAGCATGCCATGTACCAGTTTCATTTAACACTCTATTCCCATTTCGATTCCCCTCATGTTTTTACATTTCTGTGTATGTGTCTTAGCCTAAACATGGATTTACAAATACTGCATGTTTACTTCCAAAACTGTGTTTCAGTCTGTGTTTTACTAAGAAAGTATTCTGCATAGGCCAAAACACTGCTGTGAGAAACTAGACACTGAAATACAAGAAAAAGTGGACAGAGCTAAGAGTTTAACAAACTAAGCAGATACAGTATCCTTGACGAAGCAGAAAACCAGCAGGTGGTAAACAGTACTTCCCATCATGTGTAATGAAAAAAACAATAAGCAAAATCAGAAGCATAACACTCTTACTACCACCACTGAAAGAAAAACAGTACTTTTAATATTAAAGCAGTGTTATGATATCCAGCTCCTTCCAACATGTTACTTGTGACAGTCAAAATCACTTTGATCTGATGATAATGAACTCAGTATTTTATAACATTACATAGAAAATTCAGCAAGCAGGTGTTTTAGGAATAAAAGCAAACAATCATCTCTTAAGTAAAGAACACCAACAGTTTTCCACTCCTCAACATTCCCTGAAATTTGTAAGGTTGGTATTCCATGCTTAAAAATTGTTCCAAAATACTTACCAACTGTTTTGGATAACAACATTTGTTAACTTCATTTCCAGGCAGAGGAGCCTAACCTACATGACAAAGAAGCATAAATAAGACTTAGCATAAATATAAACTACTAATCTCGGTATTACTACAGCATTTTATCATGTTTAGTGATGGAGAGGAACAGCACCAAGGCGCTGAAATATTCCTGAAAAAGTGCCATTCTGAAACTGAAAAAAAGAAAAAAGTCCAAACTGTTGGCAATATTTTCTGGTGCTAGTGTAAGACAAAGGAAGTGGAACAAAGACTCTAGAGAGTGATAAAAAATGGTGATCTGGAAGAATGAAGAAAAGCAGGTGTCCTAAAAAAAAAAAAAAAAAATCATTATCACTTTTTACCTTGTCTAGTCATTTATACCAGTAACTGTCAGATCAAGAAGATAGTTTTATACCCTTTTTTACTGAAACAAATGAGCACATAGAATAGTGGACAAGGTGTCTTTATTTCAGGTTACTAATGTATAGGCAGAGAAATCTTTTCTGACCAGAAGAATATGTCTCTAAAACCCGAAGGACATGTAAAATGATACTGAAACCAGCACAACTTGACTGAACCTAATAATTTCCTAGGAAAAAGCCTTCAATTTATGCAATTTCTTCTGTATCTATTTTCTTCTGATTAAATTACAATAATTAGAAGAAGTCTGACGAGCTCTTTCAGGAAAAATTTTAAGGTCCTGATCCTGCAAGCACTGTACATAAGCCCAACATTAGCATGCCAGTAAAACTATCCAAACCAATGAGATTACTATCATGCTTTAAATTACAGAGGGGACGAAGATATCTTCAATGTCAGAGTCTCAGCCTCTAAAAAAGTTTCTTCCTTTATACAAACTTAATTTCCCAATTGCTAGAAGACAATTGTTAGGAACAGTGAAAAAAGTTCATTTTGTTTTTTCAAACAGCAGCATCACGAAAGTGTCAAGGCTGTACCAAGGGAGCTGACGTGCAACTGAGCATAAAATAAAATGAAAAAAAGAACTTAGAGAGGCAAAGAAAGTCAGCTTAAAGGAAATTCACAGACTAGGAGAAATACCTCATGACAAACTGCCCGAGGAGCAAGTGGAGATACTTAAAGAGATGCTGATGTTTTCAGAGAGAGAAGTAGGAAGAAGAAAAGATTGAAAGTTGCGGATCTGAATCCCTGAAGGGAACATTAAGCTAAAAAAGTCTATTCAAGCACATTAAGGCAGAGCCTTTTTGTACATTCTGCAGCTGAAGCAAATATTCAGAACTAAGGAAGATTACTACTATTTAAAAAGTTGTAAAGCCAATCTCATATAGACTTGTCAAGTTAGACAAGAAAAGACAAGACCAAGAAAATGAGGATTTTACTGTTCGAGATTTTAAGCTAATGTGCTAATCACACCAACTCCCCCTCCAATTTCTCCCTCTTCAGTACACCGCCTGGCTAAATGATAGAGTGCGGCAAGTTTCCCAAATGGTCACACTGTTACCTGAAGGAACGTTTCATTTACTGTATGTTTTATGTTAGATACAAGTAGTTTTATGTTACAAGGAACCTCTAGGGCTTCTGTGATGAAAGGTTCCAAGATTATCTCCCTCTTTCCCCCAAGTACTTCTCTAAGAATACTGACGTACATGTACACAAACTCTTGCCATGCAGTGCACAAAAGAGAATCAATCTTGAGGCAGGGAAAAAAGAAAGAAAAAACCACCACCATGTCTATGAGTACCAGTATCAAGCTTGTTCCATAGAAATACACTATGAAATTATAAATTAATTCCCAGCTTCATTCCTCACCCCAGAATAAAATAAAATAGCCAAGGCATGCCATTCTGCAGTGGAGTCAAAAGCAGGACACCCTGGTGGCAAGGGTGAAAGATGGAGGCCCAGGTGGTGCACTTCTCAACCCTGTTGGTAAGGGGGAAGCTTGAGCAAAAGAGCAGTCATCCAGTGGGTTAATACCTGGCTGCTGGTGATGTAGGCAGGGATTTGGCTTCTATGACCACAGGACCTCTGAAGCAAGGGCTACTAAGTAAGGATGGGATCATCTGACTAAGTGATACATGAAAAATTTTATCAAACTCTAGTGAGAAGGGTTTTAAACTAGATATGCTGGGACAGAGTTACTGTAACCTGAAGAGATGTGAACGAGGGAACAAGTAGTAGAGATGTGTAGAGAACAGCAGGACAAGGAGTATCTCACCCTGTAAAAACAACACAACTTCAGGGCTATATCAAATGCCTGTATGCCGGTACACATAGCATGGGGAACAAGCAGGAAGAATTAAATCTGCAGCTATGCCCAAACTTCTACTGCCTCAATGGGATTACAGAGACACAGTGGGATTGGAGAGCTGCAAGGGAGGGAAAAGCAAAGAGTAGGCAAGTATAGAGGAAGAGTTGTGCTCCAGGTAAATGAGAGGATGGAATGGATGGAGCTTTGCTGTAGGGTGGGTGATGAAGAGCTTAAGAGCTTATGAGTAATAATTAAAGGACAGGCCTAAACAGGTGATGCTGTAGTAGATATCTGCTGCAGACCTCCTAATCAAGAAGAGGAGGCAGATGAAGCCTTCTCTAGGCAGCTAGAGAAAGCCTCACAATCACAGGAGCTGTCTCTCACAGGTAACTAACTGCCCTGGTATCTGCTGGACAGTCAATACAACTGGCAGAAGTAATCTAGATTTCTGGAACAAACAGAAGGCAATTTCTTGATGCATGCGATCAATTAAATGACTGGGGGAGATTATCATACCTGCCACTCAAAGAAAACAGCTGCACAATGGCAAGGGCAGCCTTGACCAGAGCGAACATGAGACTGGGGAGTTAAAGATACTGAGAGGAATGAGCAAGATCAATAATAGTCTTACAGTCCTGGAATTCAAAGAGCAAATTTTAGCATCTGCAGAGACCTTCTTGACAGGATCCCATGGGAAATTGCGTGGGAGCGCAAAGGGCCCCAGGAGAGCTGGCTAATGTTCAAGGTCAGCCTTGTCAGAGCACAGGAACAGTTCATTCCACTTTTCAGAAAGTCAAGCAAGCACAGCAGAAGACCAGCACACATAAGTGGTGTCACAAGTGGCATTCCCCAGGGCTCAGTATTGGGGCCAGTTCTGTTTAATATCTTTATCAATTATCCAGATGAAGGGACAGAGTGCACCTTCAGTAAGTTTGCAGACGACACCAAGTTGGGAGGCAGGGTTGATCTGCTTGAGGGAAGGAAAGTCCTGCAGAGGGATCTGGACAGGCTGGATCGATGGGACAAGGCCAATTCTATGAAGTTCAACAAGGCCAAGTGCCAGGTCCTGCACTTGGGTCACAACAACCCCATGCAGCGCTACAAGCTTGGGGAAGAGTGGCTGGAAAGCTGCCTGGCAGAAAAAGACCTGGGGGTGCTGGTCGACAGCCAGCTGAATATGAGCCAGCAGTGTGCCCAGGTGGCCAAGAAGGCCAATGGCAGCCTGGCCTGCATCAGAAATAGTGTGGCCAGCAGGAGCAGGGAAGTGATTGTTCCCCTGTACTCAGCACTGTGAGGCCGCACCTCGAGTACTGTGTTCAGTTTTGGGCCCCTCACTACAAGAACGACATTCAGATGCTGGAGCATGTCCAGAGAAGGGCAACAAAGCTGGCGAAGGGCCTTGAGCACAAGTCTTATGAGGAGCGGCTGAGGGATCTGGGGTTGTTTAGCCTGGAGAAAAGGAGGTTGAGGGGAGACCTTATCGCTCTCTACAACTACCTGAAAGGAGGTTGTAGTGAGGTGGGTGTCGGTCTCTTCTCCCAGGTTACAAGTGACAGGATGAGAGGAAATGGCCTCAAGTTGTACCAGGGGAGGTTTAGATTACATATTAGGAAAAATTTCTTCACTGAAAGGGTTACCAAGCATTGGAGCAGGCTGCCCAGGGAAGTGGTGGAGTCACCATCCCTGGAGGTATTTAAAAGACACGTGGCAGTGCTACGTTAATGGTTGGACTTGATGATCTTAAAGGTCTTTTCCAAGCTAAACGATTCTTTGATGCTATTGCCAGGTTAAAAGCAGATAATTATTATTCAGGATATTGTTGGAGAATCACCAATATTTACTCAAACCTTTCCATCAAACACAGGAAAAAGGAGAAAACTTTCTGCATATACAAAATAACATTATTGTAGGCCTTATTTCTTGCTACTTCTGCAGTGGCTAGTACGCCCTGGGAAAAGGATCCTCTTTTTGCAATTGATTTGTACTAACAAAACTTATTTGATGGTGCATTTTTATAAGATTTGCCCCATTATTGGTTTCCTGTTCCTCTACTATTTCTATATTGACTATCTAGTATCACTGTAATAATTTCTTTGTTGACATATATATGCTTTTAGAAAGCATGCTTAAAAACAAATGGCCCAAATCCTTCTGATCTTAATACATACTTGCCTGTTTTGTGTTCTAAAACTTAGTCCCAGCATCCAGCAAACACACAGCTGTTGCAGCACTGATTCAGACAGGAGGCACTGACAAAGACTAATAAACTTTTCCAAATGGACAAGTCCATCCCATGTTAAATATTTTACTTCCTGACATTTGTTTTCAGTACTAAAACAGCAGAGAAGCTATACACATATGTTATGGGTTTGTGTGGCACGGGTTCTTTTTGGTAGCGGGGGAGGGGCTGCAGGGGTGGCTCCCGTGAGAAGCTGCCAGAAGCTTCCCCGACTTCCCGTCTGTGGCCCAGGCCGAGCCCATCAGCGACGATGGTCGCGCCTCTGGGAGAACAGATTTAAGAAGGGGAACCTGCAGTGAGTGGGGGATTGGAATGTGAGAGGAACTCCTCTGCAGGTACCGAGGTCAGTGAGGAAGGAGGGGGAGGAGGTGCGCCGGAGGAGGGGATGCCCCTGCAGCCCGCAGTGGGACGGCAGGCTGTCCCCCCCCAGCCCATGGAGGGGAGCGGGGGAGCGGAGGCCCCCCAAGATGGCCACGGCTCCACGGGAAAGCCCGCGCTGGAGCAGTGCGTGACTGAAGATCAGCCCGCGGAAAGGACCCACGCCAGGGAAGTTCGGGAAGAGCTGAAGCCCACGGAAAGGACTCACGTTGGAGAAGTTGGTGAAGGACTGTCTCCCGTGGGAGGGACCCCACGCTGGAGCAGGGGACGGGTGAGGAGTCCTCCCCCCCGAGGAGGAAGGAGCGGCAGAGACAAGGTGTGGGGAGCTGACCCCAACCCCCATCCCCTGTTCCCCTGCGCCACCGGGGGGAGGAGGCAGAGAGAGCCGGGAGTGGGCTTGAGGTGGGAAGGAGGGAGGGCTGGGGGGAAGGTGTTCTGAGGTTGGGTTTACTTCTCAGTATCCTTGTTTTGATTTGATTGGTGGTAAATTAAATTTAGTTTCTTCCGCAAGTCGAGCCTGTCTTTTTCCCGTGACCATAAGTGGTGAGTGATCCCTCCCTGTCCTTGTCTCGACCCACGAGCCTGCCTGTATATTTTCTCCTCATCCCACCATGGCCTGGGCAGGGGGAGTGAGCGACCGGCTGTGTGGTGCTTTGTTACTGGCTGGGCTTAAACCACGACAACATAGCAGAGATAAATCATACCAACAGAGAGCCAGATATGCAAATCAAAGTTTTGTACCAACACACATTTCTGACAGGGGCCCAAGATTGTGTGGGCATGGGGAGAAAGACTCGGGTTTTAACTTCTTGTCAATTCAGAAAGATCATTGGCCAAATATAATTTCTTCCCCCTCATCTTCAGATATAATTAGCTTTTTTGGTTTTGGTTGGAGTTATTTCATTGACACACTGTGATACCGATTCAAGTCTAGAAGAAGAATGCTATGAAAAAAATAGTAATATGAAACTATCTTACACTTCCTTCCCTTCTTTCCAGAGAATAAAGGACTATATCACAAAGAATGTTTAAAATGACACATGCTGAACTTGAAATGGAAGAAAAATTACACATTGGCCTTCTGAACATGGACAGATTTCACCTCTCCAATTTCTTTTAAGTGTTTTGGCTCACACATCTGACTGACCCATTAAGTATCAGTTCTGTTCCACAACTGGATGGCTCTGACCCTTGGGAAGAATACAAAGTCGTATTTTCTGAAAATTACTGATACTGATAACATTTCCATTGTGAATATAATAAACTTGCCCAGGTGAGAAATGTGTAGAGTGTGTTACCAAATGTAAAAAAAAAAAAACCAAAACCAAACCCCCCAAACATACCCCAAGGAGTGAGGAAGAAATATCCACCATCAAAATAATTGTAGTCCCAGGGAAAAATTTCAGTTGCTATGAGCCTTCTGTAGCCCTACTCTTTCCTCCTCGTCTGAAGATCCACTTTGGGTTTACACATTTTCTAGCATGCTTGACATCTTGCTCTTTTTTGAGCTGCATCTGAATTTCCTATACATGGTGCATTTCACAGATGTTCGTAACATGTTCTTTGTTCTCTTTATTATCTCTGAAATCAGTTTTAATTCAGATCCCCAGGTAGCATTCTTTTAATGATGAATATTAACTATTAGAGAACTACTTGTAGCTCAGTGTGGTGGTTTAGTCCCAGCCAGCAACTAAGCACCACGCAGCTGCTCACTCACCCCCCCCACCACCCCCTCAGTGAGATGGGGGAGAGAATCAGAAGAAAAAAGGTAAAACTCGTGGGCTGAGATAAAACAGTTTAATAGAACAGAAAGGAAGAAACTAATAATGATAATAATAACAAAATGACAACAATAATAATAATAATAATAATAATAATAAAAAAAGACTTGGAATATACAAAACAAGTGATGCACAATGCAATTGCTTACCACTCTCCGACCAATGCCCAGTTAGTTCCCGAGCAGCGATCCCCTCCCAGGGCAACTGCCTCCAGTTTACATGCTGGGCATGATGTCACATGGTATGGAATACCCTTTTGGTCAGTTTGGGTCAGCTGTCCTGGCTGTGTCCCTTCCTAACTTCTTGTGCCTCTCCAGCCTTCTTGCTGGCTGGGCATGAGAAGCTGAAAAGTCCTTGGCTTAGTCTAAACACTACTTCACTACTTAGCAACAACTGAAAACGTCAGCATGTTACCAACATTCTTCTCATACTAAATCCAAAACATAACACTATAGCAGCTACTAGAAAGAAAATTAACTCTATCCCAGCTGAAACCAGGACACCCAGGAACCTTTACTATCATCCCATACCTTCACTCCCACATGCTGCATTTTCATTCTAGCATCACAAATGGCTCATTGTACACTGTATAACTGCTTGTTAGCAGTATTTTCTAGGAGCACAATTTGTGTTCTACAAAGAATGTTACACCACACAATTGTACATAGCTAAGCAAAAGTTAAAAGAAAGAACAGTCACCTGGTCATTACATAAGTGCTGCCACAGCTAAACTAACTAAAAAAAAAACCCCAAACCCAAAAACCCAAACCACCAGACTGCAGACAGGCCAAGACAAGACCCAAGACCCATGTTCTTAGCTCACCATAAAGCCTGTGGTCTGCAAGTACCAACACCACTACCCCATTCACCAGACTATGAGGTTCACTGTATAATTTTAATGTTATCTTAAAAGAAAAGCTTTAAGTTCTTTATTATTACCATGTTCATCATTATGGTAGCAGAGACCAGCACATCTAACTACACAGTATTATTATTACTGGAAGTTAATCACAAAGAAATAAAAAAGCTGACTGAAAAATTACCCACTTGGAATATCTTATGTTTCCTAGTGTTCTTGAGAAACAGCAGCTCCAAGGAAATTATCAGTGTAGTAGAGCATCAGCAAAAGAAATTTGTAGACATGAGAACTAAAAACCTGCAGTGTGGATTTTTTTTCCTGTCTCTTGTAGGGAGACGTTTGTCCTAGACTGAGATCTCCACAAAGACCAGCAGGTAAATAAAACAAACATTTTCTGTTCTCCTTTCAGAACTATTTATCATTATTAAGAATGAAGCCAATGCTACATCCATTTAAAAGATCTTTTACCAAATATAACTAAGACTTAGCTAGGTCCAGAATTCTGTGGTACAAGAAAGTTTAACATGGGAATTGTTCCAAATTCAATTAATACTTGCAGAGTGCTCTTAAAACTATATTTTCAAACAGCAGTTTTGCATTGAACAAATTAAGCCAAAAAACTTAAACCTGCAACTATATTAAACTTTAATTTCAACTATACTGTTTTGTCTTAAAATTTTACTTGTGTCCACGATTTCCTTCAGGGCAGTGTATTTTGCATGGTCAGCAATTAACATGTGCATTCTCCTTTATAGATTTACTGTAATATCTCAAAGCATCCAGAAGCTCAATTGCCTGGGCCTTAGGAATACACTCTAATATGGATCTAGTGATTCCTTTCCCAGAAACAGCTAACCATTCACCACCTGATCAATAGCTGTGTGAATACCAGGACCTGTGAACATGAGGCTGCTTCTACCTGTCTAAGGGACTCATCCACGCTTCCCAGTCAGGCGGCCTATAGCAGAAACTCATTACAATTTCACCCTTACCTGTCTTCTCTTTGACCCTTACCCATAAGCTCTCAGTTGGCTCTTCATCCATCCCCAGGCAGAGCTCCATGCATTCCAGTGGTTGTCTCACATAAAGGGAAACTCCCCCTCCTTGTCTTCCCAGCCTGCCTTTCTGAAAGGCCCCGTACCCCATGTACCCACCATGCCTCCATGCTTGCAACAAGATTGTGGCCCTGCAATGGCATATAGATTCTTAATTCGTCATGTTTATTCCCCATGCTCCATGCAATAGTGTGCATGCACTTCAGAGAGTCACCCCAGGACATTGATTTCCTAGAAAGGGTTTGGGGAATTTCTCCATAACGATGCTTGGTAGACACATCCTTGTTTACATGCAAATGCCAGAGATGACCCTGCTTAAGCCCTGTTTTCTTGAATTTGTGATCCCTTTCTGTCACATCACTCCAGGCACTTTGCTCGTCAACCCTGTCCATCACACTCACAGGGCTGCTGGTAACTCTCTCCCTTCCCCATCATAGCTAGTTTTAAGTGTTATTTAGAAACTCCTAATAAAACAAATATATTGAAACTCCTAATTAAAAAAAAGTTGAGGCTACATCAGAGTCCAAATGGGAGTCAAAAGTTTTCTTGAACCAATTTTACACCATTGTCATACTACTGATTTTAGGGAGACAATAGTCTCACATGTGCAAGATATCCATTGTCATATGTAACCTGACACATCTACTTAGAATAAGTCACGAGTTTCTGAATTTTAGTCAAAGGAAAACCTAGGGCCTTTTCATTGCCATGAGTACCTGACTACAGACTGCAGTCATGCTTCCCCATTTTTCATCTCACCAACCTCCAGAATCTTCTCTGCTTCATTGTTTCAGTCGCAGTTTCTGCACCTCCTCTTGGGAAAGGAATGGGTTTTATTTCCTTCAGCTGACAATACCACAAGACTTTGCTTCCTACTTTTACAGAAAATATTTTCCCAAGCAAACTATGTCATAAACAGGAGAGCAGCAATTATCAGGTTCTGACACCTACTTTCTACTCATAGACAGCCCTCTGCTTAGCATGTTCATTTCATAAATGAATAATCTTGGCAAAGAATAAGTTTTTTGCATCAACTCTGCATTTGGTTTCTGTGTTTGGCATCAAGTAGCTAAAATTTAAGATCTAGGTACTTAAGAGATGGAGTGAAATCCAGCTAGAACCCATACTTTTTAACTGACGAACCCTAATGTTTTCCTACTCAAAGAAAAGAAAAACTTAAAAAAAAAAAAAGCTGTTATGTTTTTTATGAGGTTTCAAAACTCTAGGGGATAAAATAGGAGCAATAATACCCATTTAGCTATACAAATAAAATATACTATAAAGCATTAAGTGTCATTATTTTAATTGACTAGCAGAGTGATTAATCTTCCTCTAGGTACCATTTCCTGCGAGACAGATATTCCCTCCTTAACAAATATGATGCTATTGATGTGTACATACAAAATACTAGGTCTGGCAAGAAACAATAATGGAGTGCTTTATAATTAATTAATATATATCCTTAGATTTGATGTATAGGAGCCAGAACTACTCAGCTGTTCTTCAAGGATCTCTCACAGGACAATACTTTCATACCACGCAAGTATGTCGTATGGTAAGCATTAATTTATATTGGCAGGAAACTTTGGAAGAGAGCCATTTGTCAGCTTTTGAAATACAGGCATACGTCTATGATACTATAGCAGCAGGTATGTAAAAAGAGCAACCTGGGTGTAGGAATGAAGTGATCTTTCTGGAGCCTTTGTTTTCCTGTTTCCAGCATGCACCCAATGGCAACAATCAAGACTGTTTATGGATCTCATTAGCATTTAAACTAAATTCCCTTATAGTTTAAGTTATAACTGTTTAAGTTATATAATTTCTGATCCTGGAATATAAGTCCATGCTAATTTCTTTCTTATGAAAGAAGAAATCCATACAGAAAATCCTCAAGAACTGCTATCAAACCCAGCACATGGCAGAAGTATGAATTAGCTTGTTTAGCAGATCTCTGCATTTGTATTTTACAGATTGGCCTAAAGGCAACAATAAGTGTTTAATGTCTTGTTGATGAAAGTATATCCTTTTGTATTCAGAACTTAGGAGAAAATGACTTTAAAAAAACCCTGCCATTCCACTGTTAGATATAGTAGTCAAATTCCTATTTAATCACCTTTGTCTTGTCAGCTTTTCTCTTGACTTGCTTATTCGTGTCTTCTAGGGGTTTTCCTAACATAGAAAACACTACATTTTTACTCAACAGCCAAGAAACCCAGACAGTTGCACATTAAGACCCTAACAGTTCCACAAAAAGGAGAGATTTACTTTGGCTTCTGCAACTAACAATTAATCATTCCTTCTTTGGGATCCATGGATACAGGATTCACGAGAAGGAAACAAAATTAAAACCATGAAACAGATCAACTGAGATGGAAGCATCACAGTGGTAGATTTAAGGCAGCAATACATAAGATACTATATTGATGAGGGACCTTATTCAAGAGGTCCCTAAATACAGATCAGCTCCAATTCAGTTTGCCAGTAATTTCCCTAATTTAATTAGGGACCAATAAGAATTTTAAGTTCATGAAGATTTAATTGAGTAAGGCTTTTGAATAATGCTGAGCTTTTCAATTTGTGCATAACAAATGTGAAATATAATTAACCCATTTCAGCTGTTCATAACTTTCCCTGTTTCTAACCAATTTTTATTAAAAAAAAAGATAAGAAACCTTGCTATGAGTTAATATACAGATATGTACTTTAATAAATTTGCTCATAACTTTCTCTGTCTTTTTGACAATTGTGCTGCCAGCTTCTAACTGGGATAAATACGTGTTTTGCAACTTGGGACTTATTATCCAGTCAAGCAATGGCACAGTTTCAGATTCTCAGGCAACAGCAATCTTGCAGCCTGAAAGTTATTAGCTTATGGTATATAGTACGGCCACTTCCACCATCACACAGAAGGAAGATAATATATAGCAGAAGGTACACAAAAAGAAAAGAAATTGCTGTGTCCGCTGTAGCAAGAAAGCAAAAGCTATCAGTAACTCTAAAAATAGCAGATCAAGATTAGCATTTTAAACTGACTTGCAATTCCTGTTTATATTAATGCAGTTCCGTCTCTTCATCCCCTTCCTCCTCCACACACACAGAGGTAAAAGCAATGGACAACTTCAGAAATTTAGGCTAATATTAAATTCGGCATTAGTCTCAAGATTCAAAGCTTTAACATTAGAATTAATAGCTACCAATCCCACAGAAGAAGAGTTCCTTTTCAAAAGACTACCAGCTTCATTCAGGGAATACTTATATTGTATTCTAGCTAATAATTTAACATTTCAAAAACAGGACTTTGAAATGAAATATGATTTTAGAGCACAATAAGGACAATTTAAAAGTTCTCTGAGGAACAAACATTATACTTATGACTTCAACACAGTACGTGATCATGACATTAGAAATGGAAGATTCAAATGTGAATTATAAAGCATCTATTAAAAATACATACGTCTAGATACTGACTCAATACAGGGAATGTGTTTCAACTTGAGCTCAAAATTAGTTTATATTACTGCAACAGAGTCCCCAGACAGACACCCTATGAAATCGTGTATCAAAGAGTGGGAAAAAAGAGTTTAAGAGTCAGATTCCCAAATTTCATTGCATACAGTATCATGACTGATCTTCAGGTGGTACCCATAGCACGGAAAAATAAAACATTATATTTTCTAAACTTATCATTATTCTGCCTTTAATAATTACCTAATACAGGCAAGCATTTCACTAGCTTTCAGAGAGTGACAGTGGGGGGTGAAATCAACCTAAAGCCAGGTATGTACACCCAAAACTACAGAAAATGTTAATCAAGGAACTCAAGAGGAAAATCATGGTAGTTAGTAAGATACATTATCAGTGAAAAAGTTTTGCAGTAGCATGAGGGTGTGACCAAGCAGTCCAGCTTGGGACAACACAGAAAAACCATCTGTGTGTTCTGCTCTTTCCACAAGCCAGCACTGTGCTGCGAAAAGGAAGCCCAAGGTGCGTGGTGCATTCTCCAACAGAGAATGTTTAAGCAATAAAAGGCATTAAGTTCAAACTAGCAACAGATGCTAGCCAAAATGCTAAAGCAATTATGGAGGACTGCCAAGTGGAACCTCAGAAACGTATTGTTACTTTATCTTAATATTACATTATTCTAACAAATGAAAACCAAACATATCAGCCTTACATTTAATCTCATGATAAAACTGACAAGCTTCTCCATCTCTGCAGGTACAGTCATCTTTAAAGCTGTGGCTGGGAAAGTTTCCCTCCTCATTTTGTAGTCATCCTTCTTTATACAACACTACTGCACTGTAGACACTAGCAGAGATACAGGCCAAAATCTTGTTCTGGTCTGAATAAAAGGGTCAACATTGCATGACCCAAGACTTAAAACAAACCAAACAAAAAAACCCAAAACACAAAAACTATGGAAGTCCAGCTGCTTTGTCACAGTGTGCATTAATATTCAATTTATCTAAAGAAATAAACCAGCCAAACAGGTTTACAGGCAAGGGATTACAGCTTCCTTAAAGAAGGCATGCATTCCCCATCCATGCTCTCATATGGGTCAGACCTTATTAACCAGCTAGGTTGAAAGTTTTAGTAATTTGCAGGTGACACAGGTAAGAGCCCAGCATGCCAACCCAGCTCTTATTAACTAGCAGTTGGACACTAGATATTCAATGATATATCAAAGGAAACTTGGTAAGCAATGGGTAATGTTTTTTCTTTCATTTTACAGATAAATACACTTGTTATTTGTTCCAGCTGGGTTATTCAGATCGAAGTTTAGCTTCTGGGGAGGGCACAATGTCTGCGATATGTTTCTGAAGAGCCCTTTTAATTTCTTCTGCATTTTCTTGTATTAAATAAGGTATGCTGAACACCTTTGAAATCCACTTCTCTTATTGTCTCCTTCAGCAAACAGTTGGTAATAAGAGGTGCCACACTTCCCTTTCATACTACATCTGAAAGTGTTACTACTAGTACTGAACAAACAGAAAGGAATAAATATTGATGGAAGGCTTTTTTCTCTGTTTAACCAGACTTAAAACCTTTTGTCCCTTGCTTCATGAAAACAAATTCACTCTACCAACCACAGAGCAAAATGAGAGAATCCTCTCTCTGGGAAAAGTGAAGAGCAACACTTCTTCCAGTGTGGTGATAATAGGCAGCACAAAACAAATGTGTTTCTTCATCTTTAACTGTTCAATTACTTGATTAATCACGTTAACAGCTTCAGTGGATGAGTTTCAAGCAAAATGCTATCTTACTACATTCAGAACATACCTGATCAAATTCCAATTCTAGTTTACACTGTTCTGCAATATAAATCTGAATTCATTCAGCTTTCATGATTCTGGAACTTTCCTACAGGGACAGGAATACACTTAGCTTTGCTGAAAGATTTTCCTGTACCCAGATTCTATCATCTAAGCAGTGCAGAGACACTACAGATTTTTTTATGTAGTCTTCTTAAGAACAGTAGGCCTGCAAAAGTTCAATAGTACATGACGTACTGAAGGCTATCAGGGGAGTCCATTCACTGTGAGCAAAGCAGAGCAGAAGACAGCTGCTACTTTTTCGTATGTGAGATTCAGAGCAAATACCGCAAAGCATACAGCAAAACCAGGCAAAGTACAGAGTGCTAGTTCAGGACTAGCCACTTGTTACATTACAGGGTCATTTCCCCTCTGTCCTTTCCTTTTAAAATGGGGGGGGGGGGGGGGGGGGGGAGATGACTTGAGAAAGAAGACAGACATTTTCATGACTTCAGGTGCTCTAGAAATGCAAACATAGCAACTTTGAAAAGGCATTGCTGCATTTAAACTGTGACAAAGTGATGATGTTAGTCCTACAGGGGATACAGTCACGTGAACCTCTAAGCTGAAGAGGTTTAAAAGATCCCAAGAGAGATCGGTTAAAAGATACAGCTATTTACAGAATAGACTCAGTGAAAGAAACTTGGGTAAAACAGGAGAATTCAAATGAATATCAGGAATGCAAACACAAAACCACCAAACTTTATCCTGAATATGTTTACCTAATATCAAGTAGGAGGCTAAACAGTTGGGTTTTTTTAGAAATCACTATTTTATAGATTAAGCAGTCAAATTAGCAGTTTCATAGCTAGTGGTAAAAGCAGACAAAATACTTAAGTGACATGATATAATGTCAGAACAAAAATTAATGTCATCCTGAACTCTAGAGCAAGCCATCATACCAATAAGGAAAAAGTTCAAAGTAGAAACAGTAAATTGAGACAATTCAGGCATACTAATGGCAGGAGGGGAAGAAGCAAGAAAAGAAAAAAAAAAAGATTTTAAGATTGGCAATAAATAAGACAGAAATGAGTATGAACAACATAAAGAGTAGGCTGCATAGAGCAAACCAAAAAAAAAAAAAAAAAAAATCAACAAAACACGCAATAAGGGGATCATGATTATAAAGCAAAAAATGGCAGAGAGCATGTAGTTACTGTCAATAAAATAAGCACCTTTTGCTCATGATTATTATTTTTAAATTAAATATTGTCTACCATCCTCCTCCACTTCCTTCTTTCCAACTTTTGTAGTGCTAAGTTACACCTGAACAATTTTTATTTTTGAGATAGTAAACTTTTGTCCCTCTTACACTGGTCTCAGATTTTAAATGCAAAATATATTGCCCATATTCTGTTCTGTTCAGTCATCTCTTGAGAAACAGTCTGCAAAGACATCATGTAGTAGACCTACATTTAGGAAATTGCCATAGCATTACAGAGTCAGAAGCTTTGCTCAATGCCTTATTCTCTTGCTCTCTATTCTAAAATATTTCACTTCCCACAGACATTTCCTTCCAACAGATGTATCTGAGGGGAATGCAATTGCAAAGGGAAAAAAATAGTTTAAAATGTACTATGCCTCTCTGATTATAATTAGATTTGCACATCTAGACATCTAAATATGATGCATATGTCTCTGCATCTCTACTCCCACGCGTGTGCCCATGATAGTAGTCAACTTTCACAGAATGTGTGTGTTATGAGAATGTGTAGCATCTGTCAGATGCTCCAGAGTTTAGCTAAATGAAACTTCCTAATAGCAGGCCTAGAAAGAAAGAAGCTCTAAAATGCTTTAAGGATGCTTGCCTGATGTACCTAGATCTT
Source organism: Harpia harpyja (assembly GCF_026419915.1). Taxonomy (NCBI): domain Eukaryota; kingdom Metazoa; phylum Chordata; class Aves; order Accipitriformes; family Accipitridae; genus Harpia; species Harpia harpyja. Next base: position 34,369,617 of record NC_068947.1, read on the forward strand.
CTCATCTAATGTGGTTTGGTTTTCAGTTGTCTGTTGACTGAACAGCAGAAAAACTGTTCAGGGAGGATTAGCCATTCTTCAGTTTAAAAAAAAGCAGCTGAGAGCTTAAAGTCTTAGCAGTGTGTTATGGGTTTGTGTGGCACGGGTTCTTTTTGGTAGCGGGGGAGGGGCTGCAGGGGTGGCTCCCGTGAGAAGCTGCCAGAAGCTTCCCCGACTTCCCGTCTGTGGCCCAGGCCGAGCCCATCAGCGACGATGGTCGCGCCTCTGGGAGAACGGATTTAAGAAGGGGAACCTGCAGTGAGTGGGGGATTGGAATGTGAGAGGAACCCCTCTGCAGGTACCGAGGTCAGTGAGGAAGGAGGGGGAGGAGGTGCGCCGGAGGAGGGGATGCCCCTGCAGCCCGTGGTGGGACGGCAGGCTGTCCCCCCCCAGCCCATGGAGGGGAGCGGAGGCCCCCCAAGATGGCCGCGACTCCACGGGAAAGCCCGTGCTGGAGCAGTGCGTGACTGAAGATCAGCCCGTGGAAAGGACCCACGCCAGGGAAGTTCGGGAAGAGCTGAAGCCCACGGAAAGGACTCACGTTGGAGAAGTTGGTGAAGGACTGTCTCCCGTGGGAGGGACCCCACGCTGGAGCAGGGGACGGGTGAGGAGTCCTCCGCCCCGAGGAGGAAGGAGCGGCAGAGACAAGGTGTGGGGAGCTGACCCCAACCCCCATCCCCTGTTCCCCTGCGCCGCCGGGGGGAGGAGGCAGAGAGAGCCGGGAGTGGGCTTGAGGCGGGAAGGAGGGAGGGCTGGGGGGAAGGTGTTCTGAGGTTGGGTTTACTTCTCAGTATCCTTGTTTTGATTTGACTGGTAGTAAATTAAATTTAGTCTCTTCCGCAAGTCGAGCCTGTCTTTTTCCCGTGACCATAAGTGGTGAGTGATCCCTCCCTGTCCTTGTCTCGACCCATGAGCCTGCCTGTATATTTTCTCCTCATCCCACCATGGCCAGGGCAGGGGGAGTGAGCGACCAGCTGTGTGGTGCTTTGTTACCGGCTTGGCTTAAACCACTACACAGTGAAAAATCAGATACAAAAATTACAAGTTTGTCGCATCAATCCCTTCAATTTCTCTGTTAGAGAAGGTTAAAAAAAAAAAGGTCATAGTCAAGGCCTTTCCAGCTTCCACCATCCATCTGTTTTGCTGCATTCCCCCCTGCCACAATTTCAAATTTATTATAAATTATAAATTACGTTACAAGGATACATTTTGAAGCTACATACTTTCAGCTAAGTACAACTGTACGGTATCACGATTTTATCTCCGAAGTAGGTTATTCTTAAAGTCAACAATATTTTTTCCATATAAACATGCCCCATTAAAGACACCTGAATTATGTTCTTATGCCCAGAATCAGTTTTACATGCATAGATGTGTTTCCTGTATATTTATACCCAAACTGAAGCCAGGATCAAGTAATTGAGGAAGTTATTTCCTCCTCCCTCATCTTTTTTTTTTTTTTTTTTTTTACTAAGGCTTAGCCACACTGGTATAGCTAGGAACTTGTATTGAAGAGTTCAGTTGGGTATGCTCATGTGAAAGTGGCCAGCAGCACGACTGGATCCCAACATAAAAGCTAGACCTTCTAAGTCCAGCTAATTCTGAAAAGGCACCACATAGGCATCCCACTGTGCTCATCACAGGAATTCCAATGTATAATTGAAACCCGTGCATGACTATTCCTTACAATTGATCTAAATAGTAATGCTGTGGTATTCAGCAGGAAGTAAAAAAAAAAAAAACCAAACAAAAAACCACAACCCACCACATCATGCTTCAGAGGTTTCAAGTCAATATATGCTACACAAATGGTGGCAGCTACACAGTCAAAAAATAAAAAAAGAACATCTGTACAAGTTAACTGTTTTGGTCTTAAGCTTTCTCCTAGGGGTTTTTTCATTTGCTTTTGGTTTGGTGTTTTGTTTTGGGGTTTTTTTAATGTGCATTTCATAACCTAACTGTGCAAATTCACACGACCTAAAAAGAATTAGCTTTTGTGGTTACTGTTGTTAAAGGCAGATGTACCCTTGCAAATACAGTTAAGTACTGACATTCATACTATACTTTCATGGGAGTGAGTACTACACCAACTAGACAGTGGTCTGCATAATAAAAACCCATCACATTTACTTGAGCAGCAGTAGACATGAAAAAAAGATTTTTCTGAAGGTTACATATTAAGATAAAGGTTTGGGAATTTTGATATTTTTCACTTGAATAAGATAATATAGGTCTTTAAGGGTATTCAAAATTCCATTACATGTACATTGGAATACAATTCTGATGGGAAGAGTTGCAGAACCAAATAAATGTAGCATCTCCATCCCCCACTTCTTACTTTGTCAGTCATCGTAGTTGAAATAAATCCTTTTTCTCCCTTGTTGAACTGCATTCATTGACTGATCCAATATGAGTAATCACACAAGAAAACTTCCCCTCCTCTTTCTCACGTCTACGTCAACAAAAATCTCACAGCAAAGTTCATTAACCACTTAAGAAAAATGGCAACAAAAATTATATCTGAAAGTGACTAATAAAGACTGTACAGACATCTCTCTATGAGGTCCAAATGTCACAATGATTTCAATACATCTAAAACACTCTACAGATGTCTTATTGTTCATGTACACAAACAAGCATAGAAAGTAATACTCTTTTGGCTCTTTCTGTCCAGCAGATTTCTGAGCTTAAAACCAAGTATATTTCCCAACTAAAAATGCTTTAAAACTGCAAGGGCACCTGATAAATAACAATAGGATAACACAGACTAAAATTTACTAGATAATAGGATAAGACAGATTTTTTTTCTTTATTGCTTATTGGCAGCAATTCAAATACTATGAAATTCAGATACTATATTGCTACATTGCAGGGAAGTTTTGCATGGATACAATACACAGACTGTAATTTGTTGCTCCCCATTTTATTTTTGGCTGTCGCAAATAGCCTTATTTTTGTTCTTTGGACTTACTTCAGAGAACTGAATATTGCATTGAAAATGCAGGCACTTTTTTTTTTTCTGATTGATGAACACTAGCTACTATCTCGAATAGGGAAGAGGGAGGGAGAAGGATGAGTCACAAGATAATAAGAATGCTGTAACCCAAAGATGAACACTGGATAAGTGAGAATATTCATCTAGCAGGAGTGGAAAAATTAGTAGTTTCCACTAGTGTCAGGAATACTTTAAGATGCTAAATGGCAGATTACTGAAGTCCAAACAGAATACAGGGTCAAATACAAGTCCTTCTTTCCTGGCTTAAGAGCTCATTTGAGCATCTGATTGTACTTCAGGCAAAAAGGATATGTTGTTTAAAGAAAAAGGGGTGGGACAGAAGGCACACAGACCAGTTCATTTAATCAGGCCAGAACACAGAACTCTCAAAAGACTTCTTGACTAATGCATAAAGAAATATTTTAGTTGTAGACGCTAGCCCTGCCTTTTATGGGGACTTGATTTAATTCAAACACATTTCAAATTTTGAGGAACTTCCTTTTTGTTTCTTACTATCTCAGAGTTATTAAAGTAGATGAGGGGAGACTAGTATCTCAAACTGTTAATGCGAAGCAGGGAAAAAGCTGAAATGACACACAGAACCCATCCTACCTAACAAGCCAGCCTTGTCCAATACAAGGTTATTTTCATATCACCCATATTTACATTGCAGTACCCATTGAAAGCTTTATCTATGGACCAGTACATAGCTATGCAATGCACTGGACAACACACAGTGATTAAGTTCCTACTACAAGCTTTCCATCTTTTTATAACAGATGCAAAAGGTAAGCACTAAAACATGGACCTTTCTTTTTTCCTGTAAGGTATTAAAAACTATTCATAAAAGCTAATCAGATTATCCTCCTCTCAAATCACAAAATCTTTTGCCTGCTCTGCCAACTCCACCTCCCCACAGAAGTACATTTTACCATAATAGACCCATCAATACATAACGAAGCACCATGCCGCCATTTCAACAGTCATTTCAACAGAGGTAAGAAAGCAAAAACTCATGGTGGCATTAGACTACACCATGCCTAATCGTCTGCTGAGAAAGGTCATGTCATAAGCATAAAAGCTACAAGAAGGCTGCTTTTAAGCTCCAAGAGCTAACCCAAGCACAGTTCATGATTTATTGTAGTATAATCCCCACACCCTTTTTTTTTTTTTTTTTCTTCTTTTAATAAAAGCTTTTGAAGAAGTAGTTTTGATAGTTTGGGGAAGTTAGCAAAGAATTTTACACCAATATTTGGGAAGAACCAGGCCTGTTTTAAACACTTTGAAAAGGAAACATTTTCACTAAACTGCACTTTCTTTTCTCTGTAACTTAACACAAAAAAACATAAAAGCAGAGAAAAATCTAACAGAATAGCATAACTCATGAAGGAGAAGATTTTATCTGCTCATGGAAAATGAAGTTCCTCCATCAGTACTCACTCACATAAATTTTCAGTTACAATAAATAACAGCTAAAAGTAGCCCAACCATTTTCAAAATAAACCAAAAATCTATCAATTGCAGTGGATCAATTTAACATCTACTCTTCTGCCAGCTGCTGTAACTATAAGACATTTTTGTTTCTTAAGTGATATGAGTTGAGAAAGAGTCAAACTGCAAGACAAAAAATTTCAGTCTCTGACCAAGTTTCTAATTCTGTTAAGTACACACATAAAGGAATCAAAGAGAAAGTACAAAAAATTCAAAAGGTTTAACCATTAGCATGTATTGCGAGCAGAACTGTCTCAACTTGGGGAATTGTTTACATTATTTAATTTGCTCCCAATTAACACATGCTTCTAATCACAGACCCTGATACTGAAGTAAAAAAGACAGCATAAGCAATTAAACACTGAAGCAAACACCTTTTCTCCACCTGCCCAGGGTCAGCTTGCACCACCAAACCCCTCTGCCCACCCCACCTGCCTGCAGCCCTTCCACCCACCTCCAGCTGAGGGTGCCTGTCACAACACTCATGCACAAGCACATCAAACCCCAAGTAAACTTGGTCATTCCCCTTCCTTTTTTTCAGGCCTCTAAGCATCTTTCCTTTCCTAACAAGGAAAAGAAGTTTTAACTGCTGTCATTCAAATACAACAACAGAACCTCTCATCTTTCAGCCACACATAAAACTGTATTTGCCATTTTCTTGTACTAATAAAGTGAGCTGAATGAAGGGGTTGGTGGAGGCATGTGTGCACAGCAGCTTTTTTGAGTGCAGCTACAATATAAACATTTTACAACTAAAAGGAAAGGACTGCTTAGTATTTTGCTAGTTTGTCCTATAGTTTCTAACAGTTGCAATACCTAAAGTCTTGTCAGTTTGGACCGAAATCCAACTTATTTTCTTATTCTTGTTATATCATATACAGCAAGTACAGCATATATGATATATAGCAATTTAAAAAAACAAAAACCAAAAAACCCACAAACATCAGAAAGCCTGCCCGACATCTCTGCACATACTGGGACAATTTTTAGAAGCCATTATCCGTAGCTATTTCACCACAGACATACCAGTAAAATAATTTCTTTTTTTGGCATAGTTGAAACAGTTCTAGTGATTCCCATATTCAAAGGAAAAGCTATAATTTTTAGTGAGATAATAGAATATATAAAAACATGCACATATTCATATGGATTTATAGCAGTTTGGTGAAAGTTTAGCTATACAGGTAGATAAAAGTTAAAAATAAAAAGCAGTGTTGCACATTCTTAACAGCAATACATATAAGAAATGAGCTAATATTATCAGAAATAGTCAAGGTTTTAAATCTATCAATTTCAAGAAACCAGTTCATCTGTTTAGATAACTCCAAGCACTCAAAGAGGAGCCCAAATCCTGTTTCTCAATAACAAGTAAAGAATGAACAGAGTAATATACTCAGTATGGAGTCTGAAAAACAAGGTTTCTGATCTACTTTTATTAAGACCTACAGTACTACTTAGCACACCATGATTTAAATTAAAATACAATCTGTAAAGAGGATTATTATCCCACTGTTCCTGCCATAGATTCTTAATGGCCACTTCTTTCCAGACTCCCAGATTCAGTCAAGATAAGACAACAACTTGATAAATACTATACTCAGTTCAGCTGCAGTCTCATCTCTTACATCTCCAGCTTTTTTTAATATGACTGTAGACAAATATTTTTGACCTCACCACGTGATGCTACTGGTACCCTAAACCTGTGCTTCCCACAGTGGTCCCTTACTGTATGCAAAAGGCCAACTATGAACAGCCACAAAAAGACCAGCAAGGTCAATCACAGCTCCATGTGAAAACATGCTACCTTTGGGAACAAGGAAAAGGTCAGACATAACCCTAGGACCTGAACTGTGACATTACAATATAACAGTACAAGTTTCTTTCTCTTCCAGAGTCTCTCTGAAGCTTTTATACCAAAAGACCCAGCAAACTCGTCGACTTGTGGAGCTGTCTGTGAGTATGACAGGGGAAGCACTGTCCTAGCACTACCTCCTGAGCGTAGCGCAGGTGAGGAGCAGCGAGAAAGCAAATACAGGGTGCTGCCAGGAGAGAAGCAGAGTTGCTGGGTGGCAGGGCTCTGAAAAAAAAGAGGGGAGCTGTACCAGAGCATGGTAGAGCCGTCCGCCTAGCAGCACATCCAGGGTGGTACTGCTACAGATGCTGCCATCACCAGAAACAAAAGAAGGATTCAAGTCCATTACCTGCTTACATGGGAGGGAAGCGTGGTAATAAGGTCAGCCCCTAGGTTTCCTTTCAGACCTCCTAGCCTCTTGCCATCTGAAAAGCACAGGGTCAGAACAAACCAGCCCAAAATGCCAAAGAGACATTGATGCCAGGGACAAGGCAGCATGGGTTGCTCTATGGGGAAAGGAGTGAGGCAGGTAAGCTGTAGTGGAGCAGACCAACATCTTTATCTAATAATAAAATAACAACAAATCCCATTCAAAGATGAATTTTTCTCCTCCAAGGCTATTATTGCCCATGCATCCATACAATTAGAAGAGCCATTAAAAGGGGATCATTAAGATCTAAGGTGTACATTTTGTTTCCAATTATTAAACCAAATACAATAGGACTTTTATATCAGAATAGCATGTTTATTTATAGTTTCTGAAATTAAGACATGCTTCTTATTTGAAAATATATTTGTTTCCTTCTGATATTTGTTGGTGATTTTTTCTTTTTTGACTTTTAAGTCTACTTCTAGAGAAATACCACATTGGAGCAAGTGTAGATTTTGACAATTAAAAGAAAGATTCCCATTTTTTTTTTCCAGCAAAATTCTGAAAACAAGAGATGAACAAGCCCACTAGTCAGCAACAGTATCTTACTTTGACACTATTGCTAGTGACAAATATAGATTTTGGGCACAGCTTAATCAGGTAGGAAAGAAGCACCTTTTTCCCTTATGAAATATTCATTCTTACATGGTGGTCAAAGCAAAAAAGGAAGGCTTTTAATGAAGTTAGACCAACCTTAAAGTTTTTAGACTTGGTAGATCATAAAAAGAAAGTAGGAAAGCTTAAATTCAGAGGATTATTAAAAGATCTAAAAAATCCTGCTGGCTAAACTTCTATAGCACTATTAATAAAGATACTTTTGTAGGTAAGATAGAGGAAAAAAAATTAAAAGGAGCAATGGATGAGGGGATGATTTTACACTGTAGCTAATGTAAAAGGTGAAACTTATTCTCTGAATACTAACATATTAAAGGACATTTTGCTAATATTAGCAGTGATTACACTAAATGTGATTTTCTAAGTGTCAGAAAGTGACTGCTGGTTTATATTTAATTTTGTTCTTAAAGGATGGTTTCACTTTACTGTCAGATGCACAGTTAATAAAATGTAAAAACGCTTTCCCCAGTTTCGCAATTTCTTTACCAGGTCTGGATAAATTTGGTTTGCTAATGTTTTAAGCATACACAAGATAAATCCCGAGCTGTAATTTTCAAATTAATCTAAATGTCAAGGCTTTCTGCTTGTTAGTCAATGAGTGGAATATTTTTAGTGGTTTAGGTCCAATCTAAACTCTTCAGATGAGTACCTACAATTTTTTAATATTAAAAGGGTGAGTGATCAGAGCCCTATTTTAGTTCTGTAGGTTCTGCCTACATCTTTGTCATCTCCCTTTGCTTGAAAGAAATCAGAATTGCCCCATGTTCTTTGATCAGATAATTCTTGCTTCTCTGCTCATTTTCTTGATCTCCTACGAAGGAGCTTTGTTTTGTTTTGTTTTTAAATATGAAGGCTAATCACCTTCAGCTTACAAAAACACACTTCTATTGCAAGTTTTATTGTGCACCACGGCAAAGAAACTAGAGAAAGAACAGACACCAATATGTTACATCTCTGTAGAGGCTTTTTTTTTCCCTGCCCCATTTGTTTACGACTTGCAAGAAGTCTTCTGCAACAAATAGCTTAAGGGACATAAATAAACCAGTGCTGAGTAAAAGGTAGAAAATATGACTCAGTGACAAGTTTCTCCAAACCAATAAATGCAGCAAAAAAGTAGCTAAGTCAAACACCAAGGCCAAAAGTTATGCACATTTAACCACAAGCCTCAATTTACTGCAGACATCCCACATTTTCCTGCAAGCACACACAGAGGCATCCAATTCACCTAAAATTGACCTTTTATTGCAGAAAATGATGGTTTGATTAACTCTGGCTGAGTTGGTAAGTGCCTTACTTACAGGCCTATGGCCTGTTGTAGCTCCCAGCTTACTCTCTCCGCTTTCAGTGGCTCCATTTTCTGAAAGTGAACTTGAAGAGATGTGAGCCTGGGCATACCAGCTCCTTCCTTGAGCACTCTACCTGCTGCATGACAGAAGTGTGCCACCATCTTAGGGATGGAAAACACAACAGATGAGTGGAGAGAAGGAACCCCCCCCCCATGCCCAGTGCTGCCAGGGAGCACGTGGTATGCGCAGTTCAGGGCAGGGATGCAAAGCCCACACTTTGGCAGTTATCACACATCAAGGGAGTGCTGTTACCACTGGGAATACTGACAGTTGGGAAGCGGGTCACTTCCTTCCTCTTGCAAAACGGCAATCAAGAACTCAGTACCAGGCCTATGCCAAAACTTTCACAACTCCTTTTATTTGGGGGTGTAACTTCCCATCCTGTTGCAGTGATTTAAAGAAAAACGGCATGTAAAAATTTAAGTTCTTGCCTTTCTGAGTCTTGCCATTCAGCCTCTTTCCAAACGGGGATCAGAAAGCCACCTCCCAGGGCAGGGCATGGCCTGGGCTACTCCAGAGAATGCGGTGCCCTCCCTCCCTAAGCAGCCATATCCCGCAGCCCCAACGAGGCCAGCCAGGATGGGGACGGTGACTGGGCTCGGCCACAGCCCAGCCACCCCCAGGCACTGCTGCGGGCCCCAGCCCAGCCAGGAAGGCAGCCCCCAGGCTGGGATGGGCTCAGGCCCAGCTCAGCAGGGCCCAGGGCCAGTCAGGGGCTGAAGGGCAGCCCCAGGCAGGGAGAGAGGCCTCAGCTGCAGGCTCTCCTCACAACAGCTCTTGTAAGGGAAGGAGATGACCTTGGGCTCCACTTAGCAGGGGGCAGCATGCTTGGGGCCCCGATGCCAACAAAATAAGTCATAAAACACTTACTGTTCCCATCAGAAGGGGAATTATTAGTAGCATTGCCACACGTGCTTGTCTGCCTATCCCAATTTTACAAAAAAGACAGAAGAAATAAGTTGCCTTTAGTGAAACACCTCCACTCCCAATATGAATAACTAAGCTTTTTTTTTTTTTCCATTAAAGAAAACAAACATTTTTATATAACTGCAGATCAGGGAGGAGAAAGAAGAGGCATCTGGGATAGAGAAATCTTGCTTTTCTTCTAGAGCTGAAAAATAATTTTTAGTTCAAAGATTTTTGTTACAGTATGCTTAGGAAAAAGCCACTAGGGGTTAGTCATCCTCAAAAGTGCTTAATCATTGTTGCATCTGGTTTCACCAGAGAGTCAGTAACTAACTGACTGTACTTAGGCCATGTGCATGTTTGATTGATAGAACATGGAGACTGCTCACCGTAAAGGCCGATACCTCTAAGCCCAGTGTGAGATATTTTACGCTGAAACATGCCACTGACTTGTCAGAAGACAAGGAAAAAAGCGTCTCCTTATGGGAGGCAAGCAGTATAAATAATAAATACGTGCAAGGGACATTATTAGGTCTAAAAAGACAATAGATGTATCTCGCAAGAAATAGATTCACACGTTAAAAGAAATTAAGCATGACTGGCCCAGCCCCAGGGTAAGGAGGAAGAAGAGGAACGAGTTTTAGAGAGAAATTTATCCTCCACAGGCCAGACAGACTTAATCTACATGCAATTGCTTATAAAAGGTCCACCAAACTGGGTGACTCTAGTAGATGGAGCATGTCACATGGGGAATACTGTAGGAGGACCTCACAGATGCCCTATTTTAGTTACACATGCTAGATGGAAAGGTGGCATCAACAGGAAGGGAGAGACAGAAGCAGCATCCAGTGACATGAAGTGAACAGATTGCCGAAGTTGAACGCAGATTTGGCATTTCTTCTGGATGGCACATGAGGGTCCACAGATTCTCAGTCAAGTGTCTCATGGTTTTACAGTTCAGTTACATGGATTCACTATTTAAAGAGACTACATTAAAAAAAAAAAAGACAAAACAAAAAAACCAAAAAACCTACACACAAAAAAACCCCCAGCTTGCAAACGGAAAAATAGAACTAGTTCTAAATAGCAAATTTGCTTATAGAATTACTCTGAAGATATTATTGTGAAAATTGGCAATGCACTGTGACATTAGTTATACATATTTGCCCTAATTTTGGAAGCTGTTTTCAGCATCCAACGTAATAAAATTCTGACTTTCTAAGTATGTGTTACTGAGTTCACATCTGTCTAGGTCATAGGTGAATGACTTAAATTTCCCCTTTACTACCTGTACTAAGTCTGAATGAGATGCAAGATAATGCAGGATGAAACGTTGTCCTCTTGTAGAAAAGTATCTGCTTTATGGCAATAGAGCTAAAAAAAACACCAGCCCTAAAATGCTCCAATTTTTCTCTTGGAAAGGAGGTAAAGTACCAAGATTCATCAGAGCAGATAAAAATAGGGAAGAATAAATAAGAATTATTTTTAATCAGATGGGTTGTTAATACTTATTTTAGAATACTAAAATTAAGCTAGGAACTCTGCAAAGTAACTATGAGGGTATTGCAAGAAATTATTCTCTCATTCAGTTCCAGAGAACTTTAGGTTAATAAAATTTTCATTTGATCCATTCTTCTTGGAATCTTCTACGGACTAAGAACTCACATAAATAAAATTCCATAGGATTAGGTTTTAGAGGTAGAATCTTTATTTCAGTAGAATTCCTAGACGCCAGAGCATCCTATGCCACAAAGCAAAGGATAATTTTTATATATTTAAATACAGGTAACTCAGAATTACAACTATGTAAGCCTAGGAAGAACTATGAGTGCTTTATCCAAATGATCTTTCTTCCTTGCAAAGTCCCATTATATCTATCATGTCCCTTCATAGTGTCATATCTAGTGTTAGTACAAAGTGAATATCAAACTAGATATGAGTTTTATAAACTGCATGCACAGGAGAAGCCTTTACAAGACTTTGTAAGTCAGTAGTATAGCAGTTCTGGCAGTGGAGGACCTTTTGAAGTAGAAGGATTATAATCTTCATGGGTTAATAAAGCAACAGAAGCCTTCAGGAAGGATGATTTCCACATACTATATTTGTAGTCTGTATGCAAGGGAAGAAAGTGGGAGCAAGCTGCAAATGGACTTAGACATACTGGTTTCCCAAAGAAAAAAAAAAATTAAAAAAAAAATCAGACTAAATATAGTGAAAACAGAAACAAGATGCCATTTTTAGAGAAGCTAAACTGCAAATGCAGGTTAGACGAAGATTTCTCTTGTACTAATAACCTGTGGAGAATAAAGAGGAGTAAAACCCCTTCCTTCTCTGCCATGTCCTATGATTCTTTTGCTGTTTCCCCTCCAAACTTCATGATATAATTAACAAACTTTGGGCAAGTCCTCAGTTGTTACAGAAAAAACGTTGAATTCAATGCCAACAAAACTGGGTTCCCACAATGGCAATTATAGCCAACTACTTTGAAGAAGCAGCTGGTAGTGAATGGGGTAAAAGGGAGCAGTAGGGAGGGGAAATTTAGCCAGGGCCTTTTGGCCATTGAGGTGTTACAGATTCTTACAGGGCCACTCTCAAAAACCTCATCATACCAACAGCTCCAATTTGTATTACTTACTAAATGCAGAGAATTAACACATCCACATTCACATGTTCAGTTGAGGAAGCTCTTATGCCACCGTCAGCAAGGCGATCCAACCCTGGCAGTTGCTAGAGACCCATGCTTCAGCCCCCTCCATGTGATAATTCTCAGACCCACATGCAGCTATCCTCCACTAGCTGCTACTGCCACATGAAATGCAATGGAAGGCAAATGTGGAATTCATTAACTCCCACAGTGTCCTAGCCAGTTCTGATATGCTTTAGCAGAGTTGGTTAGATTTTTTTTTTTTTCCAATTAAATAAATATCGTGGAGTATTTCTAAATGCCACTTCAATTTCTTTTCAAGAAATAGTACAGCCATGGAAATTAAAATTAAACAGGAATAATATGTTTCTGCTCTCTATGTTTCAAGATATATGGAAAACCCACTTCAAATTAGGCATTCCCAAACTCAGTAATCTGAAATGGTTTATACATTTGTCCTCCGCTTTATATTTAATTGTTTACTCCTCTGTTATTCTGCAGAATTATCCTGAAAGAACTAAAAGAGGTTAATTAATCAGTCTGTGTTTTTGAAGATTAGTCTTCAAAATATACTATGTCATGATTCTACAACAAGCTTAACAGATTTATTCTCAGCTTTTTCATGAACAACCCTCCTTAGTTTAGCTCTAAACAGAGGATTCATATATCTGAAATAGAGAAGTTCTGATAGCTTCCTTCGGTGTTCCTACCTGCACTCTGCTTTGAGCCAGTTAATAGCCCGAGTCACTTCCCCCCACCCCCCAACCACAACTCAGTCATTAAATGCTAAAGTGTTGATGTGTTTGGTTTGGTGTTTCCCTCCACTCCTCCTGCCCACATACTAATGACATTTGTCATTTTCTTAGGCAACTAAGGTCACATAGTGAAAGCAATTCTTATAAGTTGCAACTAAAAAACAAAAATAGAGGGAAAGAACAAAGAATAAAATCTCTGGTACAGAAAACACAATCAGCCCCCAAAAAAGGAATAAACATATTTTTCTTCCAAGATCTGCAAATGCTTTAGATTATATAAAATCATTAATAGGTATTTTGGGGGTTTTGTTTGTAAAAATCATTGGCAAGTATACTTCTCCTTTTTAATGAATCTAATGTTTTGAAAGATGTCCTGCAAAAATAGCTAGGTTACATGAAAGTTTGTCGCTGTCATTTTGTCAGCTAGATTCTTCAATCAAATTCCTATTCCGTTGCATGCTGTAAAGACTGGTATTAAAAGACATTTCTGGGTAGGTGTCTGCTAGATTTTAAAGACCAGAAATAATAGCAAAAAGTAAATAAATGTGTGCAATACAAAGGGAAGATGGAACATCCATAAAAAAAAATTATTTCCGCTATGATTAACTGCAAAAATATGAATCATCATCTGTTAGTCTTGAATAGAAAATGTAGTTTAGGACTAAGACTAACTGCAAATATCAAAATACCACAGATGAAAACATTTTGGTAGACCAATAAACACATTTTGGGACCTTATGCTGTAGTTAATTTTAGCAATTTTTTGCCTCAGTCAGAAGAAGCACTTTGTTTACAAATATTTAGTAGGTCAAGTATGAAGTGTACTTTGGAAAATTCTGTGTAGAACATTTTAATAATAAACTAAACATTTGTCCTAATCTTATTCTAAATAAACACACAAAGACGACATAATCCTTCAGAATTAACCTTTGATTAAATACAAGTACTCACAGTAGAAAAGGAGTAGCTCTTCTTCAGCTCATTTTCCTTGCCTAAGGATATTACTTAGCAGTTTTTCATTTAACATAGTTGTTTAGACTCCAAGATGCATCCAATTTCAAACTCTTCTGTATAAAAGCATACCAAGGAGTAGTCCCTGCGCTTCAGCATAAAAACAGTAGAGCAACCAGACAATTATACCCTGAAAGCCTTAGGTGTCAAAAGTGGTTCCTGATATACTCCTCCTTGGGCTACCACAGATGTCTCCACACCTGGCTGTAGGCATCTCAGTGAATATTTCTGAACGGAATTCATCACATTTAAAGGAATCATGCACTGTGTAACAACCACACGGAGGCCACTGAAATTGCGCAAAAAAAAAAGAGTGATTAAGTGGCACAGATTAGGTGCTTTTTTCAGAGTAGACCAGAAAGAAGGTCCCTTAACTAAATGATATTACCAAGTTCTTTTAAAGTAATTACAAGTACCACCATTTTTCCAAACATCGAGAGAAGAAATTCAGATAAACCTGCTAAGTTCTCTTTTCTCCACTTCTCATTTTATTTTCTAATACGCTTATATTCATACAGGTATGGACACACACCTTTCCAAGAAGTAAGCGATAGGGGCTCAACAATACTCTTATCTTTCCTTCTATTGCTGCTGAAGCTAGGGTATGTACACACCTTACCTTATTACATGAGCAGATGTGAAGGCTTATTCTAGTTCTTACAAGCCTGATTACATAGGTGGCATGCAGTGAAAGCTAATCAGGGGATCCTTTCCGTTGGGTGAATCCTGTAGTATGGTTGACAATAGACTGAAATCAGCAGTACAGAGATGGACTTCCAGAAGCTTATTCTACTAATAATGAGAATCTGTGGTTTATAAAGCAGAAGTGTACTAAAAATACAGAAGAAATTAACTTAAAGAGAGGAAACATTAACTGTGAACTCTGTGGCTTTTCTCAGTAGGTGTCAAAACCTCAAAGCTATTGAAACATTGTTTTTTGCATTTAATATTTACAATGCTGTGATAGTAGCAATGAGATAATTATGGCACTTCTGCTACCAAGGCCATGACTCACAAAAGCCAAACATCAAGTCATTATTTCTGTTATTCCACTAGAAAGGGTGAGGAGGGGAAAAAGGAAAAGGAGAGAAATGTAAGCTTTTTACTTTGAGATGCTGTCTACAGAAGCAGAATATCTGTTTCCAGCACAAAGCAGTCTGTATCTTATGCAACTGATCTACCATTGAGAATTTTTGCTCCCCCCCACCCCATTTTTTTTTCCTCCCTTCATGTTTTGAATGACCAACTTGAGAGACCAATACAACATGCAAGAAGAGGGCACAGGAGGGGCACAGTCAACATATCAATTTGTGAAGAGCCCCAGTTTTTGAGCCTGTGATACTACGGGCTCTATGGAATGGAATTAGCTACTTGGTGATGATAATGCACAGTTTAACTTTTCATATGGTGAAGCTAGCCATGCCACACTGAATTACTATGAATTTTAGTAGGGCATATATGCTACCTATGTTGTTGTATGGGAACCCATTTTCCCAACATCATCAGTGTCTTTCAGAGATATGGTAGTTCAGCATAACCTGAGAACACCTTAAATAAAAACATTTCTAGGACTGTGATATGGGATCTTTTAAAATGTTGTATTTTTGCTCAGGATGGATCAAACAATATATTGGGAGCATCACAAATGAAACAGGTACTTTCTGTTGATCACAATTTTCCAAAAATAATTTAGTCTATGTACAAGTTTAACAACAATCTGAAATAATCTATTTTTCAGAAAGTATTGTGACAAGTTAATTGGAAAGAACATCTTCCCTTTTATATTGTTTAAATGATGTCCCGGAAAATAAATAGGAAAGTTTACTGCTTGTAAATCCAAGGTAATCAAGTCTCTCTCCTCTTTTCAATTACTATACTAGAAAATATAAAGCACAGCAGTAGGCTGCAAGATGCATGTGGAAATTCCTCAGTGGCATTAGGTGCTGGTAGAGCTTTAAAGCAAGCACTGTTCCATTTTTGGACAACATGATTCAAGAAAAATATGGACCAGTTGGGACTGTGGGGGGAGGGAATTTTAAGAAGAGTAACAAGCATGATCAAGGTTGAAAGGAAATTATATTATTTGGTCTAAAAAAGACTGAAGGAAGATGTGATAACAGCTTTTCTATCTTTTACACATTAAAGTATTAAGTAGGAGAGAATAAATGCTTCTTCATATCCAGTGAAGATAAGGGAAGCAGTAGTGGGTTTAATAGCAACAAGGGACTTTCAGGTGAAGCACATAGCGCTACAGATGGCTAAGTACTGGAAGAGATTTTCTGGGGAGGCAGCATAATTTCCATTATTATATTTAGAACAAGCTAGATAAATATGCATCAGGAATAACATAGGAAGACCTGATTCTGCCTTGGGGCTGAAAGTGAAACATGACCTCTTTAAGATTTCTTCCAAGCTTGTTTTACAGGATTTCTATAAGGATTCTTTGCTATCTGGCCTTCTCAGACCCCAGAAAGCTTCCTGCCTGGATGCATGACAGGTTTTCACTGTTATCCAGATGAGAAACTAGCAATTGACTCAGGCCATGCCATGCTGAGATGCAAGAACTTTGCTGGCAAGTCAGCAGTATTAGTGGATAATCCTTTGAGAGTTCTGCAGCAGGGCAAGATTTAAAAGCTTGAATTTATGGATAGAATTGTCCAATTGCGAATGTGGAATTGCTGTGTGGTTATCATTCAAAGTGTTTTTTCTCAAATCACCTAAAGCCCATTTCAGACCACAAATCCTCATTCATAAGGCAATTTAATTCAAATCATCTTTATATTAGTAATGTATGTTCCATGTGCTCAACTGGATAGGATTGTGTTAGTATTGTTGAGTTTGTTTATAGTCATATAGATACAAGTCATTTTGTCACATACAAAGATAACATTGTGCCACACTGGATCACAAACAGAATGCAACTAAGACTTGCATAAAATCTCTTTAAGACGTATTTACTCCTTGTATTACCTTCTCATAGGTATTCTACACAGAATATCTATAATTATTTCAAAATCTGTCTTTATCTTCACAGCCCTTCATTGCTTAGAACCAGGAGACCTGGACTGGGAGACAATTTTCCCAAAAGCAAATACAAAAAAGCAAGATAAACCTTCCTGAAGAAACCAGAACATCACAAATCCCACTGTCCTTCAAGTGCGAACTTCATCTCCTCACAAAAGAAATAACCTAAAATATTTCTGGAGGAACACTTTGCATGCTTTTTAGCCATGAAGAGAATGGCAGAATTATACAAGTGCCAGATGTTTACTTGTGCCACTTAATGTATTGCTGGAAAAAGCTTATATAGTAGCTAATCAGGTTGGAGAACATAAGTCATTTTTTAAAATCCTGGCCATAATTTTGAATTCTGTTTGGTACATTGTTGAAAAGACTCAAATGTGATTAATCAGTCCCCATATACTCCAAACTCCTGAAAAACACTTTGAGGAAATTTTACTAATATTTTCGTAAACAGAGCTAACTCTGAAAAGGAACCTCACAACAAGGTATATGCAAATGTCAAGGAAGCCGAACACATGAAAGGCTTTGGTTCTTTAACCTTGGTTGAAAGAATGTCCGTCTGGAGCTTTAATCTCTAGCAGGGAGGTAGAGTAAGAAGCAGCTTCCAGTTTTATTGGATGTTGTTAATTATAAGTTAAGAGTTCAAGACAAACCTTATCAAACTGGAAAAAAGTTACAAGAAGGTCTACTCAAAAGGTGTGCAGAGGATCTATAGATACAGACCACCAAGGATATCTTAAGATCATACATGAACTGTGATGACTTATAAAAGTAGTTACATTAGCTACAAGAAATCACTTCTCTGTGGGGTAATTTAGCTTGTATATAACATTACACTGTTGTGGCAACAGTACTTCCAGTACCCCAAACTACCTTACAGCAATCTAGCTTAGGCATTTCTACATGGTACTATTTTATGCCATGTAAATATATCTTAAATGAGCAGGAGTCATGTAGCCTAGCAACAGGAAACACAAGAGAGAATATTGCTCTTTAGAGCAGAAGTTGTAGGAGGATTAATTAAAAAAAAAAAAAAATCAACACCCAACACAACCAACCCACAGAAGGCAAAAGGACAGGACACACAAAAGAAAAAAAGCTGGGAGCATATTGCTCATGAAAAAGTCCCACAAGTTTAACTGGTATTTAGAAGATAGGTCTTAACCATCAGAAGTAGAACAGCCTTTCAGTAAGAATGGAGGGGAGCAGACAAAAATGTTAGTAATTTCAGCAGACGACTCCAAATGAATTGGTTTAACAGTCTGAATAGAAATAGAAGTTTTAGCACACTGACTGCACATCAGCTGAAGCCTTACTTATAGAGGCCAAGCAGCAATGGGCTGGCCATGTGATAAGAATGGATAAAGTATAAATGCAAAAGCAGTTCCTATTGAATGAGATAAAATATGAAGACAGGAAAGAACTGAAACACATTACCCACAAATCGCTTCAAAGATGACCCAAAATCACACTTTGCTGAATAAATTTAGCAACTAATGGGAGAGGAGGTATATATCTTTTGAAGAGAAATGGTGTCCTTCACGTTACCAGCCTTTTTTTTGATGGGACTTTGTTTTCCTGGCACACAATACCTCCCCCTCAACTTTTGGGCGTAATATGATAAATCCAAAAATTGTCTGCTTAGTTTTTTTAAATATTGCTGAGATAAGCAACATTAGGGATAGGTAGAGAACTTAAAATGCATTTGAACTGAAATTTTTTAAGTCCTACTGTGAAGTGGTACTGGATGTTCAGGATTAGATCGATATCTACCATACTGATAAAGTCACCACACTAATGTATCTTATTTTAGGTTACATCATGGGATTGATATCTTTGCTGAACTGAGTCAAACTAAGCCAATTTCTCTTCTTCAAGGAAAAAAAAAAAAAAAAAAGGAAAAGAGAGGTCTCATAAAACACCCTCTTCATTTATATAAATTGTTTTTAATATTCAGTCTTAAGAAGAGCTAAACATTCTATCTGGTTTTATTACCCATGGGATTGGACAGATTAAAATCTTTTGCTAACATTTTATTAAAATATTGAGGCATATTGATAGCAAGTTCAGGGTATTAGAAACAGTAACCAGAGCTTAAAAACATCCAGTATGAAGTTAAGTTCTGTTGTCCATTACACATTCTCCTTTCTCAGCCCTCTATGTAGCTCACTGTCTCTTCCAGCTCTCAGTCATTTCATGATGTCATTATCTTTCCTCAGAGATTATGATGTCACAAGTTTGAAACATTGTTTTGCTTATGTTGACATCAATGACAAGGCTCTCATAAGTTTCTGAAGGAGCTGAAAACTGGCTGAATGACCACATCCAGAGTGTGGTGATCAGTGGAACAAAGTCTAGTTGGAGGCCAGTAAATTGTACCCCAGGGCTCAATATTAGAACCAATCCTGTTCAACATCTTCATTAATGATCTGAATGATGGTACAGAGTGTATTCCCTCAGCAAGTTTGCTGATGACACAAAACTAAGAGGAGCGGGTGATACACCAGAGGATTGTGCTGCCATTCAAAAGGACCTTGACAGGCTGCGACAGTGGACTGACAGGAAGCTCATGAAGTTCAATAAGGAAAAGTGCCAAGTCCTGCACTTGGGGAGGAACAACCCCATGAACCAGTATATGCTGGGGGCCACCCAGCTGAAAAGCAGGTTGACAGAAAAGGACCTAGGTGTCCTGATGGACAACAAGTTGAATATGAGCCAACAATGCATCATTGCTGCAAAGGCAGCCAGCGGTATCCTGGGCTGCATTAGGAGGAGTGTTGCCAGCAGGTCAAGGGAGGTGATCTTTCCCTTACACGCAGTACTGGTGAGGCCACACCTGGAGTACTGTGTCCACTTCTGGGCTTTTCAGTACGAGAGATAGGGACATAGTAAAGTGAGAAGCCTCAGGGGGGAAAGTCTTATCAATGTATATAAATACCTGAAGGAAGGGTGTAAAGAAGATGGAGCCAGGCTCTTTCCAATGGTGCCTAGTGACAGGACAAGGGGCAATGGGCACAAACTGAAATACAGGAGATGCCATCTGAACATCAGGAAACACTTTTGTTGTGAGGATGACTATGCACTGGCAGGGGACAGACAGTTAGATATGCTACTACTGATGACAAGGAAATTGTTATGCCTATACTCACAGCTGAGCTTGAGCCTTCACTCACAGACTATTTAAACTGCTTATCTTCCCTGACCATTCTTTGAAGTCTTAAAATCAGCTCTGAGTCCCCTCAACCCACTATATATGCAACATAGATTGTAAGCCTTACAAGGCAACTGAAATTTCAGAAGTGATAGGAAATGACCACTCCAAAAATGATCAGACTGTATAATTTTTCCACTATTCCAGTGTCAGAAAAATAAAGCAAATTTACTTAAGCCAATTATCTTTAATTTTGTTCTTGCTCCTGCCTCCCATCACTTTTGAGACCCAGTGGTTTAACACCTCCACCACGGAAAAGGGCTGAGGTGATAAAGGTGAGGAGAGAACACTCAGACAAATGCTACCATTCCAGATGGAGAAAACACATGGCACATTAAACTATGAGGAAAAATAAGAATCTGTCCTCAATAAACATCCTCAGCTTGAGAAACACTGGTTTACAGTAAGGAATGTGAAAGGATTCTAACTAAAAGTCATGATGTTACCAGTGGCTGGTATCTATGCTATTTTCCCTGACCTACTGGAAGATTTTTGGTTGAGTTCATGAGGAACACTGCAAATCAGACACCTCTGAAAAACACTTCCTTTGTCATTAGCATAGTATATGTTAACCTATTATTTTTTTCTGTAAAGCTCATAACTTGGCATTTTCCAGATTCACATGATACTTACAGTTACCATAAACAAAGTACAGTATAATTTCCTAGTTTTGTGTAACCAATACAAAAAAACCAAACCAACAAAAAATGCACCCAAAA
This sequence comes from Harpia harpyja, assembly GCF_026419915.1. Taxonomy (NCBI): domain Eukaryota; kingdom Metazoa; phylum Chordata; class Aves; order Accipitriformes; family Accipitridae; genus Harpia; species Harpia harpyja. The sequence goes on from NC_068947.1 coordinate 34,390,655, forward strand.
GAGTATAAGATATTTAATACATCACTACACATTGAACTTTATACTGGCAAAGAACTTAATCTGCCATGGTGGCAAGTACATTTTCAGGGTATTCACTGATTTTAATGGGAGTTCACGGTAGTTACTACACTGCAGAACAGAACCAAACTGAGTGTCACCACTGTTTTCCCATCTTTATTTTCACCATGTTAACTGATAAATGTTTATGACAATTTTCACTTGAACAAAGTCCATCAATAATTTAAGAATAAAGGGTTACTGATAAAATGGAGGAATTCCTCCTTCCCCAGAGAAGTTTCCCTCCATCTCCTCCATACTAAAGCTAGCACATCACAAAGTGACAGATGAATTTTATGAGGATTGATTCATGTCAGTCTCTGAAGAGTAATTAAGTTCAATAAAGGTCTGTCAATATCATTTGGTATCAGCTGTCACTTTATATCATGTCTGAAAGGTACAAGTGCACACAGAGATGGACACAAAACACAAGGATAGAAGGTGCTATTCAGCTAGGAGAGGGAGCTGGTAAACATTAAACACTTAACAGGACTGAAGTCACCGCCTCACCTTAGAAATGGTTGTGAACACCTGAATCACCCCTAAAAGCCAGTCCTCAGTCAGTGGCCAAAAGCACAAGTACTCCCAAAATGAGAGGTTATAACTCCTTACACTCCTCTTCAGCAGACGCGCATTCCACACTCACCTGCTTGCAGATCCAAACCTTATAGCTCTTTTTAAGGCATTGGAAGAAGATGAAAGATAGGAGACCCATAAAAGGAGTAATTCCCCTCTTTTCCCTCAAGGGAGCTTACAGCCTCATGCTTAACACAGGCACCTACAAGATGGGAGCTGTAGGCCTGAATTTACACTCCAAACTTTAGGCCAGTTATCCCATCTCCTAGATGAAGTGTTTCAAATAAGAAGCCTGCAGATAAGAAGAACCCACAGCAATAATCCTTTCAAAACTGTGTTTTGAAAGGAACAACAGCATTACCTTTGGATTATATTCTGTTATCTTATAAACAGTTACATTGAGAAGAATTAGTGCTGCAAGCCTCTAGTAGCAGAAGTCAGTTTGGTTTAATTCCAGCAAGAACACTAAGCAGAGAGAGATGAAACTCAACTTACAGCCTTTGCCTTGTAGCAGTTCCCCATTAACCAATTCCAGAGAGCTGAGGTCAGAGACTTTTGTGGGGAAGGCTACCTGTGAAAGTGCTTCACCCTTCCCCTGAACTGTAATTCACACCCTGACTGATTAATACAGCTGTACCAGAAGTTGATGAGTTGCTTCTCCATTAAGACTGCATGGCCTAGTGGGGAGCACCTGCCCTTTAAAAAGCTGAGAAACTTTTGGTTAAATAAGCAGAAGAAACTGCAAGCAGGAAGGCTCATGCAGGAATGTTATGAGAAGAGAGGACTTACTGAGTTAGAAAAAAAAGTACTTGCATGTGAAAACTTAGTAGGCCCTCTAGGATACATAGACCTGACTATTTGATAAAATAGTAGGTGCCCAAGAATGGTGTTGGGTTTTGTTATGTTTGAACTTTCAGAGCAGGAAAGGTAGGTGCTTATAAAGAATAGCTGATAGCTAAGAAACTCTGGTATAAAAAAGATGATCCAAGAGAAAAGGTGAGACTAGGTGTCAACTTTTGAAGACAGGAACGGTGGCTCTGCGAAATTTGGTGGAAGTTGGGAGCTGAGGTTTTTTTTTCACGGACTGCTAGATGGCTCACTCTTACTAATTGTTATGAAGGACAGAAGCTAAATACTCTTAAAATCCTGCTGTTAAGTGCCTAACTCTCTTACATCCTTTTTTTTTCTTTCCCACTTCAGAACAGATCTTTTGACCAAATTGTGATTGGGCCCAGATGCACAATCTGAATTGGAATTACTTTATTATGTATGGTATTCATATCATAATGAACCATTACTCACCATTTTATATTCTCATATTCCTATCAATGATCTAGAAAAGAAAGGTTTATCTACATCATGTCCATTTCATTTAGGATGTAGTTCTCAAGCTTTCATTTGCAGATCACTGGAGGGACAGACAGCATTTCTTTGTTTTTTTAAGGAAATCATTGGTCTGTATATAGTGAGGGGTTTTTAGGAGTCATACCTCAGTAATGACTTTTAGAAATTTTTAGGTGATTTCATGACCAATTAAACTGAAATCCCCATACAGTTTCTCTTTTCCTGTGCTTGGAATACCAGCTCCACATCTGTTGCTGGTAACTTTAGAGTGATTATTCAGCTGTGGCTGCAATTTACAGAGAGTAGCAAAAAAATAACAGAGGCTAAAGTGAAATGAAAAAGAGAGTTTTGGGCTGTGAGATTTTCAGCCAGTGGGGGAGATTTATTAGTAGTAAAGGCAAAGCCTAGTGGCCAGAAAACTGAAAGCACATATACAGAAAGAGTCAAGGAACAAAGCAGCATCATAATTAATGTAAATTAAAAATTTGCAAGGGAATATTTTCCTTTCTGCTCTTGTTTTATGTCAGAAAGGTTTTAAAACCCAATACAATTTTTCAAAAATAAGTAAAGATTCTTCTGCCTGTTATGAAACCTACAGGGGGGAATATCAACATAAAGTCTTGATGCCTTCATTATGATATTATCTATTCTAAGAACACTCTCAATTATCATTAGGATCGTCATTAGCATGTTTTGTAGAACGTTCATTTGGTTTTCCTCCTTCTGGAATGTTAATCAAAGATTAAATTTACTGTAAATCAATCAAAAAACATTTTCTTCATTTTAAGTTTAATCACACAGTGTTGTAGTGTGTAATAAATGAAATATAAAAATACTGAGTCATTGTTGACAGTTCTTTCAATAATAATGTGAAAAACCTTGAAGTTTATAGAACTATTACTTTGAGCATAACCTACAGTTACTTTTACAATTTATTAACTAGTATCTTTTATAAAATCTATAATTTCTGGTGAATTATTTCTACCTCCCCAACTTAATAATATATTTGCAAACTTAAGGACTCATACATTAGAGAGATTGTTCCTGTAACCACACCAACATACTTTTAAAGACCGCTGAATTAAAATGTGAAAGCTAGTTCTTGAACAGCTCCCCTTATTAGGGGAAACAAAGAAAAGCATTAAAAATCACCTTATTACAAATGTAATTTCAGTTACTCTTCTGGCTGTGTTATTAGAAATATTTGGTAAAAGCATCATGCTCTTATTCTTACACTTGAAAAAAACTCGTGCATAAACCAGGTCCAAATTTCCTGATACCTAAATATTGTGAACACTCCTCAAAATCCTGTGGAAATGCTGGGCTCTCATGCATGTAGGTATTTAGCTGGAGTGTGCATAGAGAAGTCTTGCATCCACCTTAAATAATATTGCCATATTTTAGGACAGTGAAAGTGTACTATATATTAATTTAATGACAATAATGTTGAGTTTATGGCCTCAGAAGGAGAAAGCAGATTCTGAGTGACAGTAATTTTTAATTGTTTTTGAAAGTGTGGTGGGTTGACCTTGGCTGACTGGCAGATGCCCACCCAGCCACTCTCTAACTCCCACTCCTCAACAGGACAGGAGGAGAAAATATGGAAAAGCTCATGGGTCAAGATGAAAACAGGGAGATTGCTTAACAATTATCACAATGGGCAAAACAGACTCAACTTGGGGAAAATTAATTTAATTTATTGCTCATTAAAAACAGAGTAGGATGGTGAGAAACAAAGACAAAACTACAACACTTCACCCCTACCCCCTCCTTATATCCTGGGCTCAACTTCATTCCTTCATTCCTGACTTCTGCTTCCTCCTCCTTCCCTGCCTGAGTGGCACAGAGGGATGGGGAATGGGGGTTGTGGTCAGTTCATAACGCTTCAGCTCTGCTGCTCCTTCCTGTGCTCCAGTGTGGGGTTCTTCCCACAGGCTGCAGTTCTTCAAGAACTGCTCCAGCATGGGTCCTCTCCACAGGGTACAGTCCATCAGGAACACACTGCTCCAGCATGGTTCCTCCACAGGCCACAGTTCCTGCCAGAAAACCTGCTCCTGTGTGGGCTCCTCGCCTGCCAGGAACCTGCTTCTCCATGGGGTCCTCCACCAGCTGCAGCTTCCTCCAGGTCATACCCACCTGCTCCAGCGCGGGGTCCTCCACAGGCTGGATACCTGCTCTACCATGGTCCTCTCCAGTGACTGCAGGAAATAATTGCTCTGGCATGGGGTCCTCTAGGGCTGCAGCAGAATACCTGCTCAGATATCTGCAGCATTTCCTCCCCCTCCTCCTTTTCTCACCTCAGGGCTCGCAGGGCTGTTTCTCACACTTTTCCCCTCATTTCTTACTGATGGCTAGCACTTTGCCCCTTCTTACACAGGCTTTTCCTGAGACACCACCATCGTGGCTGCAGGGCTCAGCTGTGCCCTGCAGTAGCTGTGTTGGAGCAGACTGGAACTGTCTGTGTCTGGGGTACTGAAAGTATGTAAAAGAAAAAGATATTTTAGACAACTTCCATTCTACAGTCCTTGCATACACAAAATTCTGAGGTTCAACTTTCAGGCTTTTAATAAAATAGTTGAATGTCATCAAAGTAGGTGTCTTCCTGGTAGTATGAAAAATTGTAATTTTGCAACTGTATTTTTATCGCATTAGGTTTTGTCCAGGTTCATTTCAGTATAAAAAAACTTCCTTTGTGCTACAGTCTGACTCAAAATTACAGTGCAGCTTCTGCTAAGAAATTGGAAATCAATTCCTAAAATATTATATTGATGACAAATAAATGATAGGCAAGTGACAACAGAACAACCTTAAAATTTTTAGACAGAAAATCAACATAAGTGTTCGTGTACATACCAATGGAAAGCGAGCTATATTCTAGGCTTCCTGAATCATATGCAAATTCTTATTTCAGAGACCAGAATAATTTGTGCAGAGAATATTTATGGTATTCCTACTATGTGGATCAAAACGTATAAAAATGTGATAACCCTGAATCAGATACCTAGCTCTTTTCTATAGTAAAAAGATATCACAAAACGTAGACCTGAGAAAATCTTGCATGAATATTTGTTATCTGCTATAATTTGGATCTGATAATATGGTGAAAGACAGCCCTATAGACTGTGTTGGAAGACAATAAGCAAACAAAAGGGTTGATCATTGAACATGCCGATAGTATGATGAACAGATCAGATATTAATACTAAAAAGCATTATACATAGGATACGCACAAAGTTCCCAAAAGGTAGAGTTGGAAGGAAAATAGTTTTCCTTTTGTGTCTACCTTATCATTTTCTATTCTATTAATGTTTTCATTTTTTTCATAGTATCAGAAAGACGATGGGAAATACTTCCATCAGTGATCTGTTGAAAATACCAAAGTAAATGCTACCCCCAGGTTTTGCTCCTTCCCAGATATCCAAGCTGCAGATGAGAAGTTAATGTACAAAAGAATATAAATGGTTGGACCTTGAGAACCGAGAGCTTTATGTGAAGACAGAACTGTAGCTGTCCCCAAATTTCATATCTGAGAGTCCAAGCAATAAAAGTGCTCAGTGTTTGGTAAATTTAAATCTGAAATGGGAATTATGTACAAGAATAAAAAGGGAAAAACGTGATTGCTATAATCCATTTTTCTTACCTTAGAAAGAGGTTTGGAAATAACAATGAGATAAGAGGAAAAGTCAATGTTTCCTTTTGTAAAGAGCTAAAGGAGACAAAAATCTTAGCCATTGTGTATAAATACTATGTTTGACCAGATCTGTACAAACTCTTTTGTTCCTCAGTAATGGAACAACATGTAGAAGGAAAGGTTTCCACAGCCAACTGGCTAATTTGAGTGATCTGAAGACTTCATATAATGCAGTTTGCATTTCTTCATACTTCAGCGTCTCATCATTTGTTGGTGAACACACTGAGAAGAGAGCAAAAGACAGCCAGAGAAGCAGACGTGGCAATCAATGTGCTCTAGCAAAGGAATGAAGGGGTACAATTAGGTAGGATTCAGAGGCTGTTAGTAAAGGCAGCAAAGCAAATTAGTAGTGTGAAAAGATGATCTATTATTCCTTAAAGAACAGTGCTGCAATTATTTTCTCTCTCTTTATGGCAGGTCTTCACACCCCCCACCCCCCACACACCCCCCTTTTAATTTTGCCATAGTATTAACTGAGTGAAAGCTCTGTCAATTTTACATCTAAATAGGGCTGGTGCACTTCTGTCGTATATTTCACAGACAGAAATATGCTTGCATTCACTGTGCATTATGTGTGTGGTGACTCTGAGATGTCCAGAATCGGTAGGTCTCATTAGTCAGGTGGTAGTAGGTGCTGCCCCACCTGGACACTGCAGTCAGATTGATTCTATAGCTCACATAAAGATATGCTGGAGGACAGGAAGATTGCATGTATTTCTCTTTTCCTATTCAGCCAAAACTCGCAGGCAGAAAAATATGAGAAACTTGTTGTTTCATTAGCCTAACATTTAAAAAATAAGGTGGAAATATAAGGAATACATGTTGGTAGGTGACCTTTTTTATTGTTCTATAAAGTTCAGTATCTTGTGACTTGTCCTGTGAGAATGCAAATCACTAGGGAAATGCTTGCTTATTCAATATAAGCAGTAATAAGTATTAGGGTGTAGCAAAGAAAAAAAAGGTGGGAAGTAAATTTTTAAATATCTTTGGGTGAAAAATGTAAGTCATTGCAAGATGGCAAAACTAATGGGTTCCACTTAGGATAGCAGAGTGAGCCTGCTGCCTGATAGCCGTTAGTGAGTCTAGGCTGATAATTCTTAGTTTGAGAAAACCATCTGGTAAGCACCGTAGAAGCAAAACTGAATGCCTTGAAGCACTTGGAGCATATAGGCAATAGTGCGTAAGAGGCAAAACTATAGTTTGGGAAATAGCATTTCAAACCAAATGATTTAGACCAAGTGATTAATTTCTATACATGCTTCAGCCTTGTAGAAACCCCAGCACAGCCTTTCCTTAAGAAATTCTGTTTAAAGAAAGAGTAAAGAAGGCTAGATCCTGTATCCTGTAACCACACTGAGAAATACTGTACTCAGTGAATAACTCATGGAATAAGACACTCAGTGATAATCAGAACAGAGAACCTGACCTAAAGACAATCTTGGAAGTGGATACATCACTTAACCCTAATCAGAAGGAAAATCAAAGTATCAGATATGTTTATCAATAATTTTTAATCAGGCAGAGAAGTATCTTACTTTGTGAGAAACCCTATAATCTTTAATGGGTTACTCACTATGAGTAAGATAACATAATATGGTTTGTATTAATTATTTTTTACTGATATATTAAAGGGATGGTGAAAGATCCACTATCAAACTGCACATACATATCTGTATTATCTATTTTCAGTATCTTTGTATTTCTTAAGAGATTATCACATGTAATACTTCACAGTTGCAAAGATTCAAAACATAAATCCCCTGCAAATTGAAAAAAAAGAACAATTTCTTATTGTTAGATTGTTTGGGGTTTTTTGTGATGAGAGCTATCCAAGGAATGGAGGTAATGTTTTCAAAATGATGGTAGCACCCAGGCTAAAGCTGAGAAAGAAAAATCTTTCTGAAAGGGTTTAGAAATAGAAAAAAAATGTTCTATCTCTAAGTTTTGGGGTTTCTCAGTATATACATTTACCTAACTAATATTCAATTATAAAATGCTTTAAGCATTCTTTCATCAGTGATATCATACACATCTGATGTTAAGTAAAACATATTACATGCTTTTTTCTTTTTTATGCATGGATGAACTCCCTTTCATAACTGCCATATACTGCAATAAGAGTTCCACTCAAAATCTTTTTCTGAGCAAAAAGGAAGACACCATATACATGGAAATAATAATTTACTGTTATTCCAATTAACATTTTAACAGTCTAATTGTTCAAATAATTAATTAATACAGAAAAAACCTCATTCATAAGACAATTGAAATTGCCATGTGAAACTTCTTTGTGTTTACCTGTTTTTTCTGGTGCTAGACTCACTTCTCCCATGTGCCTCTGGGTCCTAAGCTTCAGTCTTCCTTAATGAGACTGGGAAAGGGAGGAACTTAGAACAGTGCATCAGCAGCATCCTGAGGTCCTTACTGGGAGGAATACGATGTCCATAGTGGCAGTTTCTTCAATTGTTGGTCCACCTGGAGTTGTTTTAAAGTGTTTTCTTAGCCCTTCAGTACAAAGCCTACAGCCTTTTACTACTAACAGCAAAATTGTATTTATCGGGCTACACAGGCACTGTAGTTATGATATTCCAAAGAAGATTGAATGAATCCAAAATAAAAGATAGTTTAACATAAGTGCCAAGCTCAGCAGATGTTGATGAAAAAAAAGATGCTTTATAGTCCAAGACCTCCCACAGCTTCTCCCATTACTCCCCATGGGGATTAAGTTGTCCCTGGAGTTGCCCCATTAGGACAGAGCACATCCTCATCTGTGCTCCACAGCAAACAGCTGTGGATACAGCTATTTTCCATCACTGCCATTTTCCAGCTTTGTCTGCTGTTAAGGAGAGGAAAGAGGTGAAGAAATACAAATCTCTTTCTTTCCCTCTCTCAGCACTAGAGCTACAACTTCTACATTTCTTACTTAGAGTGAGAAAATAGAACTGGAGACCATCTCCTCCCTCAGTAATCAAAATAGGTAAAGCAGGTTTTATCCTTAAGGAATTCACAGACTGCAAACTTGTCCTCCTATAAAAGCCAGAGAGTCGTTTTAATTCCCCTATGAAAAGACACAACACATAATCATGTTCCAGCCCAGCTCAGACAAAACTTAGCAGTCTCATGCTCTTTTTTTTTACAGTGTACAGGGTTACTTCTGGTAATAAATCATTAAGGACTCATAAAAAGAGGAGGGACATACATATTAGACTTACTTATTTCAAGCCAGAAAACATGGAAACATTTAGGCATTCAATAGAGAATCATTGAGTAAGCAAATTTTCTAATACTTGCTCAGTTTAGTTTCTCTCTTTGTCCTTTGGAGACCACAGTTCAGCACAGTGTATTTATTGGATTCTGTTTTGGATGTCACAGTAATATGATGGCCCATTCAGAAAGCTGGGGCAAAAGGCAGACTTCCATATTGATCCAGCCTCTCTTGATTAAAATTTACTTTCTAGCTGACTGTGATTTGCAAATTCATCTGTGCTATTTACTCCATCTTCCAGATCAGGGCAGAATGTATTGAATAAAATGAATTTTAATGCATATGCTTTAAGTATCCATCTACACTTCACCCCACATTAGAGTTCACTTTATTCATTGTCTTTCATCTAGTTTTTCCTCTGTGTAATAGCAATCATATTCAACTGAATGTGGATCCTTTTTGTAAGTTTTTCAAAGGCAGGATCATACTTTACCAAAATGCAAATATATCCACTGCATATCCTTCATCCACTAATTTTGTAAGTCTATCAAAAAAGCAATCAGGTTTGAGTGGCATGACATGGTTTTTTTCTTTCCTTTTTGTTTATACTCATGCTGATTTTAAAAAATTAATGGTTTTCATTACAGCACTGAGATAATTCAATATAATGAAACGAGTACCCTATAATAATGAAATACAGAATAAATACAAAATGTAAGAATTAGAACTTCATCTAAAAGTTGTGGGTAGCATTCAAATATTTCATTATACTATATATACATTTGTTTAGGAAAGCGAACTAAATAATGCCATGTATAAAGAAATTACCTAATAATAAAGATGTACTGAGCTGATCAATGCTTTTTGTTCTCACAGTATTGTTCATCTCTTCTCCCCTTCTAAGCCTGTGGGTTATAATGCTTTTGAACAGACATTATTCTGACATTGCCGTATAACAAATGAAAGGGTTGTCCAAGCAAAATGAATGTGACCTATGCATTTTCTAAAATCTTCTAATATTTATTCTGTTACTTTCAGGTGTTTGGCACCACAAAGATTTTACAACCAGGTGTAACCATTCTGTATAAAGCAGGCCACAAATTTTTTCAACAGTTCCTGCAGAGAAAGAATTGTTCTTCTCTCCATGTAACTGGGAGATACAAAGTTCAATAACTTGCAGGTGAACTAGAGTATATCTTTTCAACACATACACAATCTTAATTGTAAAACAACAGATTAATTAGTTCCTTGGTAATCTGCTTCAGTGGAATATAACCTTCGTTTTGTACAGCTGAATATTATGCCCAATTTGATTGTTTTCAAACTTCAGTTTTCAGCTATGGGTCTTGTTTTTTTACTTTATCTGGCAGTTTATTTAGCCTTCAGTGGTCAATATCTTATTCCATCATGGATATTTATAACCCATGATCAGCTCTTCTCTTAAACTTCTCTGCACTAAGCAAGAACTACTGAAGTCTTTCAGTATGAGGTAAATTTTCCAAATCTTACCTCTAGTTCTTTTGAGCATTTTCCTATTATTGACAGTGCTTTTTATCTCAATGCATTCACCATTTGTCATATATATTCCTAGCCAGGTATTGAAGCCTGGGCTGGTTGTTTAAAGCAACTGTTGGAGTAGCTAATATTATTACATAAAGCTTTGACTGTATGAATTGCTTCAGAAGGCTGCTAATTATTGTCACATATGCTGCAGCATTCAAAACATGAACGTGAATGTTCTTGGAGCATTTCTTCTCCTTGCAAGGCCTCATATGAGACCCAGAGCTGCAAAGAGATCTTTGGGTTTATCTTTTGCTTGATTGAAGAAGAACAGAATAGTTGGAAGACAGAATTGTGTGGGAGATAAAATGGAAAAAAAAGTATTAGTAATTTGCAGTTGTCATCCATAGCAACAAGATGAGCTGACAGTGCCAGGGCTGCAACTGATCTCTCCTTTCATTGATGAGGAGTAACAGTGCTGCTTAAATGTCGGGCATAATGATCACTGAACAATGCATTAACACTACCTTAGTATCTACTGCCTCAACTTCGCAGTTTCAGGTAGGCACCTCCGTACTGGTTACACTTCATGATTGTCTATGGAAAGGAAATGAGTGAAATAACTGTTGCATACTAGGAGTTTCTGTAGTAATTTAATGTGTGGAAATTTTTATAATGGAGTTCAAATGCACTTTTCTGCTTTGGATGAAATTTTGGGGTCTGTTCTGGTAATGGCCTTTAGTGGATCAGGCTGTAAGGAAAGTGTAGACAGAACCATTGCTGCTCCCAGCTTACAAAGGACATCCTATGAAAGATCGAATACTGCAGTTTAATTTTTATTCATTTATTTTTTTTACAAGGAAAGCTACTTACCTGAATTCTTGAATAGTTCATGTAATATTTATTAAGAGTGTACCAGAAAAAGGAAATTAGACTGGTAAGAACAGAAAAGCTTAGCTGCAAACCCCAATGTAAGTACATTAACCACCTCAGCAGTTTCAAGTAAATCCCTTTTATTTGAAAATATCTAAATGAGGCTTCCACATATACATCTTGGTTTAGTTGTGTTTTGGGTTTTTGGGGTTTTTTTTTAACAGATTGTAGAATAGGACAGGTTTCAAATTGAGATAAAGCACTGCTTTTTGTGGATTTTGAGTAGAAAGTCTGTTCCACCATGGATGGAAGACACCTGTTGAATTGCTGCAACTAACAACAATAAACTCAAGCCTTAATCTGAGAGTTCTTCTGAGAAAAAACTAGAAGCTGGACTTCTGTAATGCAGGAGGTTGGAGTACATGACCTTGAGATCCCTTCCAACCTAAATTATTATATGATTCTATAAAAAAGGACATACTGCAGCATTTAGCACTAGCTAAACTAGGTAAGTGTACTCATAGACGTAGACATGGAATTTTATGCAGTTACTTGCTTTACATTTTGAAATACTGGCAATTCAAATTACAACACAGAGGCTGATTTTTATTTTAAAATAAATTCTGCATTTAGGACCCCAAATTTTCATTGATAGAAACCTGGATGGACTCAAATATTATATGTAAGTGGTTTCATTTTCTTTTCCTATATAAAAATAAACACAGAAATCTCTGTAAGGTCATATTACAACACTGTGGCAAAGAAAAAGACCTTCAAAGCAACATTGATGGTGTTTACATTTACTTAGCCCATACAATCCTCACATGAGATTCAGGGCCTTATTTCTTCCTTTAAACCACAGCAAAGTAGAATGGGAGTGGAAGTCTCAAAATCTTATTGATTTTTAAGACTGTAGTAAAGGAGATGGTAGGGAACCACCTTGTAATTGTTACAAGTCACTTAATCAAACAATCAAACAATAATGTTCTGTTGTTTAAATGTGTTCATTAGCCAAGCACCTTGGAGGAGCAAAGTGTATGTGTAACTGCCCTGCTGGGAATGGCAGCCTGGCCCCACTCTGTTAGGAATGTTGTCAATGCTTATCCAATACCATAAGTCACAAAAAAATAAAACACTGTAAAATTTCCTTAAAGGATAGATTTCATTAATTAACAGTAGGTGACTGCAAAAGTTTGGAGCAGCAGATCTTCCTTGAGACAACAACATTAATAAAGATATAATGCAGTTCACTAGACAGCAAAGGTTGTTTCTATGTATTGATATAATAATTGCAAGTACAACCACTGATGTTAACTGGGCTGCCAGGGAGTAGCAGAAGCCACGTGCAGCTGTGGGCACCTGCAGCACCCACCATCCCTGCTGGACCCCAAACCCCTGGCTGGCTGCTGTTTTTTCCTAGCCACCCACATTTGCAGTGCCTGGCAGACCAAAAGCCAGCAAGAGCTAAAGCTCCTTTTGCAGCTCTCTTAGACTTGGCTGGTTTGGGGCATTCTCAGGAGTTACTGGAAACCTATCACTCTGGAGCACTACTGTACTATGCAAAGGAAAAATGGATTTCAAGCTGCGTGCACACTCCCCTAAGAGCCTGACGTACCTAACTTCAGAGCTTGGCTGCAAGTCTGCAGGTGACTACCTGCTCAGTTTCAACGTTGCAGCACTGTTGCAGCAGCAGCTAGATTGTGCAGGGATGACAGCAGGCATGTTTTAGGCAGAATCCATGCATTGGCTACCAAATTTCTTATCTGCTTTGCTGCTGAGCTCACCTACCCTTTCTGTCTTACTCCAGGCTTCTGTTCAGTTTGTACGGGAGGAGAGTCTGCTATCAAACACAGACTCAGGATTACAGCATAGACCTTTCCATGGGATTCAGTGTCCAGAACAAAAGAAAGCAACTTTCTTCCAAAGGCAGTATGAAATCCCTGCTTTTCAGAAGTGGGGGGGGGGGGGGGGGAATGAAAAGAAAACACACACACTGTTTTTCACAAGCTCATCTCTCTCTTATAAGATATTTTTGCAGTAAGGTAGCATCTTTGTGTCTATTTATCCTAATGTTTTCAAATATTGCTCATCATCAAGGAATCTGAGTTGTACCGTATTTAATTTTTGGAAAAAAAAAATTATTATGTTTCACTTATATTTTTGAAGAACATGAACTAACAGAGTATTGCAGATCAATACCAAGTAGAAAACGTAGAAAGGAATATTGAAATATTAACACACTTTATTAGCTTTTTGTATTCCTCCTTTTAACTGAAATCTGGAATTTAGCTTGAATTTGTACTATAGTTTAGTCTTTAAGACTAGATGATAAATAGTCCTTACAATCTATAAACAGAGTATTTCCTGAATACACAATAGTGACAGAAGCCAAAGACAGAATTTGAATTTGTGTGGGAATCTCTGTGGCAAGTAGAACTCAGTTCCCTACAACCACAGGTAGGTAAAAAAAAAATAAAAATAAAATGGCATTACATTATTCTAGACTACAAAGCAACATGAAAAGCATGAAACTCAGATAGTCTTGTGTTGACCTGAAGAGGTATATATATGTTCAAAATTTAACTCTCAGCTGGATCTTAATTAACAGTTCTGGATTTTCCTTTGTACGGAAAACAGTATTTCCATATACTCCATCTTCAAATAAGTGAACACCCAGTACTGTATATTTCTCATTTAAATATCAACTAAAATGTTTTATTTTTAAAGTACTGAGACACTACATTTTGAGACCTTTGAGAATCCTTGCTATACTGAAGGCTGCTCAGCATAGAGCTCTTGAAAATCCAGCTGTAATTTTGGGTGCTGAACCTTTGAAAAATCAATCATTGTGCAATTCTGAAAATATAGGTCTAGATAGGCAATAAACCTAAAAAAATCCCCACCCTGTATATTAAATATACATTCATTAGTGACTTAAAATGTGAAAAGCCAACAGTTTCTCCTTTCTTATCTTAAAACTGGAAAATCTTATATTGGAAGTAAAAAGAACAGGTGGTAAAATATAATGGAGTGAAATAAATGCTAAAGCTATTCTAGTCACTAATTAACCTTGTCTCACTTTATAACAAGCTCAAGAACATTTCCTGCTTTCCTGTACACATACACATAAAAATTACATAGTAGAGGGTTTGAATGAGTTTGGGATAATTTTTCAAGTTCATTATATTCCAGATTGAAAGGTCTTTTCTTGAAAAAGAAAAAGAAATAATGTCAAATTAGGGGCTATATTTGTTCATGGTGTAGGTTTTTAACACAGTATTTTTAGAATTACTGGGTAGCGTTTCTTAAGGATGTATCCTAAAGTAACAGGAGTGTCATGTGCCTTGCCTAGTCCAAGATGTACCTCACAAAATGCATGCATGCCATTGGCTTGAACCTTTCATTGCAGTATACATTTCTGCTTAGATATATGAAAAGCAAGTATGCAAAGTAAAAAGCCCCTTTTCCAAGACTGCTATTAGACTGACATTTTGCTTTGCTCCAAATAGGTCAGAAAGAGATGATGATAAGACATATCTTAGTACTTCTGCCCATCTCCCCCTAACTTTGAATATATGTGAAAGTACAGAATGTAAATGTGTTGAACTAAAAATTAGCTTGCTACAAACAAAATTTAGCTGCCAGATATACTCTGAAGAAACCACAGGGTTTGAGGCATTAAACAAAGTTGTATAAAACCTTCTTTCAAATTCTATTCTTAAACTTTTCAGGAGCAAGTTATAATTTGCCAAAATTATTTTTAATTGAAGAAATTCACAAATTAATTCCTGTAATTATTACTAGCTCTATAAATTGTTTAGAAGCTTTAATTATGAACATTAAATATTCAAAATTCAAGCTGAATTGTGATTAAATATGGTCCTATTTTTGCTCCTCTGCTGGATGAAAATAACACTTGGAATGAAGGATTTCAGAGTATTAAGAATACACATGCATAAGAGTTAAAAACTATCAAACTGCCTAATATTTACCTAAAATTCACAGTTTCTTCTTGCTTAACACCCTGTTACAGCTAGGGAACACTGATGACAGAGGGAAAAAACTATAGAAATTTGGAAAGAAGTGAAAAGAGTTGGATAAGAAGTGAAAGTGAAGGCAAGAGATTTTAAGACTGAAAACTAAATACATGGTGCATGTGTGTGTGCAATTTTGTGTGTTTTATATATTTATGTTTCTGTACATCTGTACATACAAAGACACAACTGTTGACATAAATTTGACCAGGTGTTAGCTCCGTCAACTTGAACCTAACTTTTATTGCTGTTACATAAGTGCTTTGTGGCTGTAAGTGCTTTCATAATTTCATCATTTTCATTACCCTTAATAGAGATTTGTCCCAGGTTAGTGGCATATGGCAATGGGCTGAGGTGATGAAACTTTACTTTATACAGAACACATAAAGAAAAGGGCTATATGCTATATTCTCTAGGACTGTAATGGCATTGATACAGTATCAAGCTCGATGTGCTAACACGGATTACCTGCTTCCCTCTGATCAGTTCCTGTGATGAAGTTTGTGGAGTGAGAAAGTACCCTCTCAGTAAAACCTACTGAGGAGCAGCCAGAAAAGTCTATGATTTACACCCACACACTTCTACCAAACAACTTCAGAAAAGTTTAACTAGAAAGCAATTGCACTGTTCTCGTAAAAAAAAAAAAAAAAAAAAAAAAACAACCAAAAAACCAACCCACAACCAAAAACTAAAGACCCACTGAAGCTTGTAATATTCTATAGGGAAATGAAATCCATTTACTTCCCACTGTGTGTATGAATCAAGACAGTGCAGTTCACTAAGGAATGTCCAATTACACAGGCACCTTTACCCTTTTTGAGTCTATATTCTAGAAAAAGACAGGGAGACAGGCAGAAAAAGGAAGACTTAATACCATCTCATTCATGATAGTTTTCTGTATTTCATTTCCCAGCTAATTAACCTTTTGCTGCAGAAAAAGTTCTACATTAAGAAGCACAGCATAACAATCAAACAATTCACCATTACTGAAAGACTGCTTCTAATTTAAAGTATTTCCATTCTTTAGAAAAAACACTCCTAAGTTCCATAAAAAATATTTCTGTATACCCTGCTTCCTCATCACCTAAAAAAAAAAAATCATACACATATGCAGAATTTAAACTTAGAATTATTTTTTAATTTCAATTTCTATTTTTTAATGTAAAAAATGTTTGTCTCTCAGCAATATAGAAAGATAATTTAGAAAGATAATATTTTTTCATGTTAAAAATTGTGAACAACATATGAAGGGAGTTTATTATGTTCAGACTTGTTATATATATTTAACTATACATGCATAATCCGGTAAGTGTCATTTTAAAGAAATAGTACTTAAAATGTATAGAAAGCATATGTACACATACAGGGTCTCTCCCTCTATATGCACCCACCCATAAATGCACATATGTGTATATATATTACAAATATACATACCTTCTGTGTAAAATTATATATGAGAACATATATACATGTAAATGGATGTGTAGATATGCATTGTCTTTCATTCATTGAACAAAAAGTGAATGAGATGAAGTACCGTATCTTTCTCAGTCACAGACTGCCTAGAAGTCTTTGTACACGGTCATCATCTCTGCATTACCAGAACACTTGGACAGTTGACTCTAAATATAATCTAACTTAAAGAACATATAAGAAAAGTCACTCTCAGAACTAGCCCCTCCTCAACATACTTCTAAAGTGGCCACTCACTGAAAGAGAAATTTCTCCTTGGTGAGATGCTTTACTGCTGCTTTCATTTACCTGACAATCTATTTTGAAGACTTCCTTAGTGACAGATATTCAAAAACTCCTTAACATGAATATACTTCATTTAAAATCAGTCAGCTAAAAACCTATAAAATGCATCATTTTAATAGTTTGAAAAATCATAGTCACTATTATACAAGAAGTTGGTATAACCAGTTATGCTTATTAAATGGATAACATGTTATGGTTGAAAGATTCAAATAGACTCATTATGCTGAAAACATTTCTGGAAATAGATCTCTCCCCCCCCCCCCCCCCCCCCATTTCTGCATTTTTAGAAATGATATTTCTTTTCCACATTTCAAATGTTACATCTAACAGACAAGTATATTTATGTGCAAATTTCAAAATGATTGAAATTGCCACTTCACAGCCAAAGAACCCTATTAATGGCAAGTACTCTAACAAATTGTTCCTGATACCTTTTTTGCTATGCTCCCAAAGCCAAGCTCCTCGGTGCATCACATTGCCCATTTCACTGCTGCAAGGGACACAGCCTATACATGGCCAGTTTATATATAAAGGAAGACAACTTAAATTAGCTGACACTGTTATTATACAATACATATATCATCATCTGTAGATACCTTTCTCAACTCCTGCTAAAATCACAAGAAGGACTTTGCTGACTTTGGGAGCTGAATCAGGTCTACAGTGCCCTTCAGGCAGTAAAGACATGGGCCGTGCAGTTTTATATGGAAGGACAGCTTTAAACACAGGCAGTTCTCTAGAAAATCTCTTTCCTTATGCAAGTGCTCAGGCCTATCATGAAACATTATGAGGCACAAGCTTGGAGATCAGAACACGCACACAAAAGATGCAGCAGCATCAAGTCTGTCAGGCACAGTGTGAAACTGGATTGACCGTTCTCTCCATGACACCTATGCTACAAGAAAAACAAAGATAGGAATTCTCTAGCCCTTGTGCTGTGCCAATATAGTAAAGTAACATTGCAACAGTACCAACTGGTGGCAGAAGATACTGTTCATCATCTTACTTGCCCTT
The DNA here is from genome assembly GCF_026419915.1 of Harpia harpyja. Lineage (NCBI taxonomy): Eukaryota > Metazoa > Chordata > Aves > Accipitriformes > Accipitridae > Harpia > Harpia harpyja. Next base: position 34,408,707 of record NC_068947.1, read on the forward strand.
CTTCACCATCTACATAACTAGTAGAAACTCCATGATAATTCATTTTGTTCTATGTCAATGCCTAGGAATCTCCTACAAATTCACTTTGTGATCCAGTAGTTTTTTTACTTTATGGATTACATTCACAATACTGGAAGATATGAACCCCATAGTTTGAAGATAGGGTACATATATGAGAGCAGTAGAGCTCTCTCAGTACCTCATGAAATCAGTAGGGACTTAAGCATCTTTCAGGATCTAGCTCTGTCATTTCTCGCAGAGGAAAATGAGATAAAAGGCTACTGTAAGAAAATAATTGATACTATTCCTCTAGAAGTCTCTGTAAGGATACTGAGGGAGTATGCTGACTGTGGAATCTGAGTCTGCTACACTGAAGCTTCATAAATGCAAGATTTTATACCAGGACAGTCAATTGCCAGGTATTATTAGCAAGCTAGCTTTTTTAATAACTGATGCTTAATGAATGTTAATGAGGAGAACATGATTATTCTTCTATTAGAGGCCTCTCAGATCTGGTTTGGAAAGACATCAAAAGGGTAAGTTTTATTTTTAAAAAATATAAAAACTGTGAGATTAGCTTCTAAATTATTGTGTTCTAACTCGCTTTAATTGATTCTCTTATTTGGACTTGTTTGAAGTTTGACAGCAGAACCCCAGTGGAAACATAGCCATGGCTTTAAGTACCAGTTTGGCCTATGTGTTACTGCACAAAATCTTCACTTGTTTTGAAATACATATATAAGGCCTAAAATTCTGATAATAAATAATAAAAAAAATCTAGTTGGTGCCATGAAAATACTGAATTCATTAATGAACAATTTTCAAATTATAATTTGAAGTGTATGAGTAGATAAGATAGGAAGACTGAAATTTTCTTAAGCTCTACAGAATTTTCTTTCTGACAGAGGTATCATGAATTCCCTTTTGTTATGATGAACCGGAACAAACATTTTTAAGATATTGGTGCTTCCCATGGAACAGAAGTTTGACTAGTTCTACCCAGAAGGACGTGTGATGATTTAAAATGGGGTTACTTATCATTATGAAAGTCTATGCTAACAAATGGACATCTCAACATCTAGTTTAAAATCTCTGCCTCCACACTAGAATAAAGTGAGAAAATACAGATGCTGGAAAATGGAATTGTACCACTGAAACAAGAGCATCCTGGAAGGAAAAATATTTCTGAAAATATTTAATCTTAAACAGGAATGTTCTCAACTTAAAATAAAATAGGCTTCTTGTCTTACAGAGGTTTAGAAGGATGTTCACACAGTATTTAGGTGTTGATTGGTAAATGACTTCAAAATTTCTGAATAAAACTTGTTAGGAAATTTATAATGGACTCTTGGACTGAAAAACAAAACCAACCAAACAAACAAAAGCAAAAATCAACCAACCAACTAACCAACCAACAAAAAAAACCCTACCCAAGCAATTAATTCTAAGCAAAGTATGTAAAATGAATAGTTCTGTTATGGACTAGGTCTAAGTGTGACCTGAACTTTACATTTCTGGATAATATATTTGTCCTCTATCTTCCCTAAAGGATGGAGCACATGTCTCCTAATAGGGGAAGTTTCGTATTATAAAAGGCAATGTGATCTTGTGGTGTAATCACTCAAAGTGAACACAAGATCTGATTCAGCTTTCTGCTGCATTTAGGGAAGCACTGAAAGGAATGCAAAAACATAAAGAAAACCCATTTCCTTCCCATGTCCTTTTGTCCCTGAAGCTTACTACATCATTTTGATGTCTGCTGGAAGTCCAGTGACTTAAATGGACTCAAGCCTCACCCAGTAAACACTGATACCAATGAGAAAAATAACCAATTATTTCCAAGAACTGGATTGAGCCTTTAGGCATTCACTGGAGAAAAACACTTGTGCTATTCATGAATGATGCTCAAAAGAACACATTGTCATAAGCATTGCTAGCACAGGGAGAACCAGATAGTAAAGTGTCTTTATAACTAAAACAGGAATGGGGAAAAACAATGAAAAGACAGACGAGGAAAAGGAGGCAAGAAGGTCAGGAGTTAGTGCTTGGAAGTCAGTTTTCCACAGAAGTGCTAGATAATGTTAACACAGAAAAGAAGAGGCAAGTAAATGGAGAGGAGAAAGCAAAAAGAAAATAACAGTCCTTAAACAACTTTAAGAAAATACGTGTTTTGCTTCCCTACAGCTTCTGGAATTGTTTGCCACCTCCAAATTCTATGGTACCTTAAACCTCAGCTATAAGTATTAATGTTTAGGAAGATTATAGCTCTCTCTCAAAGACTTGGTTATATCATTATATAAACTGCAAATACACAGTGTTCCTATGCAATGTTCTTTGTACTGTGTATTTGTGGAATTAAAATTTCAGTCTATATTCAGTTCAGGCTTTCAGTCCAAAGCTCTGGAGACAAAATTTACCCTGTGCTGCATCTATATTTGAAGATAGCTAGTGAAAACAGAGTCAAATTTGACAGCATCTAACAAAGTGTATCAGTTTTCCCTGTTGCCAGCTTTGTGCATTTCCTTGGGAATCCCATACTGGGGAGACAGCAAGGGCAGACAGTCTGGGGACACAGAGGAAAGGGTGCAAAGAACAGCCACTGGAAAAGCCTGCAAGCCCATAACTCAGCTGCCAAATCTACCTCCTCTATCATGCCCTTGGGGTTTTGGTAGATGATTAATAATACTGGAAAATTCTAACTAAAGCTGACTATGTAAGACTTCATAAAAGTTGCACACTTGGAAAGTATTGTGGAAGGTCAGACCCTTCTAATTATAACTTGTCTTCCAATGTTTCTCAAATTTTCTGTCAAAATGCTTGGAAATTTTTTTTCCCCTTGTTTGTCTGTTCATCTGTTTAGAGTAGATGACCATCTAGAAAGAATTTTTCATGTTGTGTATTCTGAACAGCATCCTCCCAAGAAATTGCTTTGAGCCTTGGAAAGGTCATCTATGGGAGCACAGAAATATAAATTGGTGAGAAAATTACTGGATTTTTTATTTACACTAATATTGACTTCTAACACATATTTTAAGGTTGAATGAATTTTGTGCATAGATATGAATTAAAATCAAATGTTCTGATAATTATTTTTAAACTGTAACATACATCTTACTGATCACCACCCCAAATTAATTAATTTTAGATACAGTTAATAGCTGTCCACAGGTCTATGTGCAAATCCACTCAATATTTTAATACCTCAGTTTTTAAGGTCAATATAGGTCTTATTTCATTGGAAAGAGGAGTAAAATTGAATTAAATAATTAGAAATATTTTTAACTTTTAAGTCTAGGTAGAATCCAATTTGCAACAGCTTCATCAAATAATTTAGAATCTGTTCAATAATAAAGGCACTTGGTACAATTATAGTGTATTCGGATCTAGCCCAATGTGTGTGATTATCCTGTAGCTGCTCCCTTTTCCAAACTGATGGAGTATCTTGACAATTCCTTTTACTCATAGGTAACTTGAATTATAAGGTCCCATGCCCAACAGTTCTGATTTAAATCTGTTTTAAAAACAAGTTTAGCAAACTTCCACTCCAACAGAACCATGGAGACACTTAATTGTATATGTATATACTAAATTAGAATTGTTCAGCCATTAGGAATAGAAGAACATGTGTGTCAGATAACTGCAAATTTTCTAGTGAAGCCAGCAAATCCTATAGGACAAAGTCATGTCAGCTTTTTAATGAGAGAAACAACCCTGTCAAGGCTCTTTCACCTCCAGGGAAACAGAATGCTAACGTAGTACCTGTTCTTCTTATGAATAGTTATCAAGTTTAAATTTCTTCTACCTCAATGAAATCACATTGAGTTCATTATAATCTCATTTCCTGATCCAGAACCACTTAACTTACTCTTATATTAATGTTGATACCATGCATATACTTAATCATGTCTACATTTTTCTTTTACGGGAAAATCAAAGAAGATCTGGCATGTAAGTTGCATATCAAATGCAAATCCAGTATGTGACATTTTTTTTTTTACTATATTTTTTCAAACCACAACATTTTCATAATTGTTTAAGCGGAATTTAGTTGTTGCTGAAACCTGGTGGTTCATGCTTTTTCCCATACCCTATCCTCCACATGCATTATGCTATGTATAACTGAAAACAGTTTTTCACAGTTATCTAGCTTGCACAAAAATCTCAGCACCTAAATCCTTGATGAATACATCACTAAACAGATTGAAAAGGAAATGATATGCTGATGTGGATTGCAAAGTCATATAGAATTGCTCTATAGAGGATTTTTCCTATGTAGTGAACCCTAGTAAAAATATTGCAATATAGTAAGTTTTCAGGAATGATTTTTCAAGTATAGGCATTATAAAAACAGTTTCCTGGTTCATCTATTTCCCAGATATGCTTTTTCCTCAGTAACAAACACCCCACCTTCAATCACTGTTGTGATTTTTTTTGCATCTGTTTTTCTGTTAAACATATATCTGAAAAAGGGGCTGGATTCCGGTCTGGTTTAAGCTACAAGTTTCTAGAGCAACCCTACGAAAATCAATGGAGTTTTTCATCATGTGTCTGGAAGTCAATCTGTTTCTTTCACAGCCTCCCTTATGGGTTGATGGAAATGTCCTTATTTCTGGTGTTTTTTTAAATTTTTTTAAATATATATCACTTGATTATGTCTGGTGTAATCTGAACCAGCTTTGATATAATTATTTGAGATACTGCTGTTGTTCATGGAGTACCAATATGTACCTCTGCCTTAAAAATCATGGTAAAGTGCTTCATGTTAAACTTCATTCTGCCCTGGCTTAAACTGCTACGTCTACCCCGTGTACACGGTTTAAAGGTAGCTCTTCACTGTATTGCAGTCACTGCTGTGTAGGTACAACCTGTGACAGGTTTCCTGGTTTCAATCTTGTCATATACAGAGCTGCAGGAGCTGCTAAAATCTTCTCAAGATTTCCAGAACTCTGTGTAGGATATTTCTCATACATACCATCATGTGGGTGTTTACTTAGCATGACATAGCTTCAAACCATCATTGCCTTTTATCCCCTACGCAGTCTGAAGGCGTTTGACAATGCCTTCCTGATTCAAATGTGAGAAGAGAGACTTATCTAACTGTATTCTCCAAGTCTTTAGCTACAGATTAATCACCCCAGTACAGCAGCAACTACAATATTCTAATAATTATACTTTACTTTTCCCTACAAAGCAAAGAAATTTTCAGCTACTCATATTAATCCAAGGAGTAATTTCTACAAAGGCAGGTGGTTACAAGATCTGAGTCTGATGTCATACTCATTTTACCCTGTAGTAGTCCAAATGTTTGTTCTAAATGACTTTTCTAAAATTAAATCCAAGACCAGCTAATTAGTTTGTCTTGGTCTTTCCTATGTTATATGTTAATTCTTGCAAATAAAAATCATAATGGGTTAAATTAGATTAAACCTCTGTAAATTTTTGTTGTCTCCCTCTCTTATCTTTTGGGATCAGTGGCCAGTTATGAACCACGTCATGAAGCATCCACTCTGCACCTGTACTGCTGTGGTGCTTGGGGATCTGCCCGTGGGGTGAGAACCTCCTTAGGCAGATGTTGCATATTCTTGCCCCTATCCCAAGAGCTTAAATTCAAACACAAATCCTTTCCATTAGCTTACAGCTTCTTTTAAGTTGCACATTTTTAATCTTTAAATACATGTACATACATGCATACCTAAATGCATGCCTGTAAAATGTTGTATGATGTGCTAGCCCTTAGAACATCTTTCTTACATACAAGTTATATCCTGCCTGAAAGCTTCCTTGGAAATGTTTAGATTCGTTGTATTATAAAAGTGCACGGTTTTGTCAGGATGCATCGATTTCTGGCTGTGTATTAATTTTGCTGTAAAATGCACTGAGATGATAAGCTTACAGCAACTCAGTCCAACTCAATTATCTGCATCCTTCCAGGGGAAGACGTCAGGACTTCATGCCATTTTTGCCATTTCACTATTTTACAGCTCAAATTTCTACATGGAGCCAGAGCAATCTAAAATTTAAAATGTCTGTTAAACTTCCCATCCCTCTGGCAACCAATATGGCAGCTGCTTTACTGGATCAAGAGCAATTTGCCTTCTTGGAGATTAACTTTGGGAAAATGAACCCATCCTTGTACAACAAAACTTGCTTTAAACATGAACCAGAATGGCCTAAGTTTTGATTCATGCATATTTGGCCCAAGTCATGCAACCCCACATCACTTTCACCTTTACTTAAAGACTACACTTCTGAAGAGAAAACTTATTCCTCGGAAAAACATCTTTGTGCTTTAGCTCTATTTCCCCTGAGGCTGCCTCCATGAGGCAAAAATAATCTGAGGAGTAGACTTTCCAGTTCTAAATCGAATAACTGGAGAATGAGAGGGCATCTTTTGTGAAGACAACTTTCTTCAAATCTTTTCCTTTGATGTTGATTCTGTGCCTTGGGATATGCTGACAGAAGCTGACATATGAAAGGGTGGAATCAATACCAAAATAAACTCTAATGGCCCAAATTTCAGCTTGCATTCATTACTTATTCATAACAATTCTTCAGGATCATAAGTTTTTAACCACTGCATTAAAAACATCAAGTAAAATCTAACTTACCATGTACATAACGACACATACACAGGATTTTACATGGAGATCTTCTTTTAGAAAAAAGAGAAATGTTACAAAGTGCTGCAGGCATCACCTTTTGTAATTTAAAACATCCTCATGATTTCTTAAGAGATAGAGTGTAAACTTTACAAGGGCAGTGACTCAGGTGATCCACCTTACATTCTACATAGCTTCTGTGCAAACTATACCTTTAGACAGCTTGTGATGTGACAAATGTAACAGGTGCATTTTCTTCTTTGTGACTGCTTTAAAAGAAAATTTAAGAGGGGGTTATTTTTAGAAGTTTATTTCCCTGAAAGATCAGATAGTAATTTCCTTCATTTCTCCTCCACTCTTCCTTTTCTTTGTATATACCATTCTCTAATAGTGAAATATACCTCCAGATCCACACAGTATTTCAGTGTCAAATGTAACCATTTTCACCATACTTCACTGGATGCATAGCTTATCTATATCTTTGAAAGTTTCATTCTATAACAGACATACAGAGAGAAAAAAACACTAGTTGCATAAGGACAGTGAAAACAATTCTGAAAGATCCAACTACTTTTGCGTTCAAGTCCCCAAATTATCTCTACTTTAAAAGATAAAAAACATTAAGTTTTATTTCTGAGCACACTCTCCAGGTTATCAACTAGATAATAATTTTATTGCTGGTAATTCTAATTGGACACTGAAGATTGAGATTCAGGATCCACAATCAGTCATCCAATAAATCTGAGGAGTTGACATAGGAAAATTTTTCATCTAATTTTCACTTCTTTTTATTCATATTTTCTTGACATTATTGCTGTTTGTATGTACCACAGAACTCTGTAATGGGAGAAATGCATTGGTACTATTTCTAGAAATCAGATCTCTGAGGTCACTAGGCAAAAAAATTTTTCATCTATGATAATTACCGGATTTCATTCAAATATGATTGTAATTTATGGAGTAATATCTTAGCTAGGTGATTAATTGATCAAAGATGTCTTCCTAGAAGGGCAAAATAATCAATACACATCAGCACAAAGATGCTACAGTCACTACAATACATCACAAATAAATGCTTTTAGACCCCATTTGTCCCCAACATTAGTAATAAATAAACATTAGGCCAAACTTACAGTGTCCCTATAATAAGCCAACCTGACTGAGGAGGATAAATTTGAACCTGACTTTCAGCTGTTCACCCTGTCAAAATTCATGATCCCAAGTAGCATTTTATTACGTTCTAATGTTCATTTTATTACACTTATTCCTTTGAAAGATACTGAGATTTCAGTGGTAACAACAGCCCAGTAAGCCTGTCACTGCAGCTGTTCTTGTCATACATAGTCACAGCATTTACGCATTGGTACCTTTAGGCAAGTATCTGAGTGCACTTATCAGCATTTCATAATGCACTTATGTTTGTAAGACAATGTAGGAATTTCAAGAATCATCGTAAAGAGTGCTTCAAAGAGGTACAGGAAGCTTGACTGTTACTTTAGGAAATTATGAACCCTTTAGAATATACAGGTTGTGAGAAATTCTTCGAGGCTAGCAAAAGTCTTTAAAAGCCTGGTTATACTACATAATGCTAATCAATTAGTTCTTAACAAGCGCAGTACAAAACCCAGCTCAACCGTGGCAGGTGGCGAAGGTGGTAGGAAAGGATGAGTTTTGCTGAAGGGCCCTTCTGGCATACAGGGTCAGGTAGAAAAACCTCAAAAAAATGTGGGAAAGGGAGAAGAGGTGATGTGGGCACCTTAGGCGAGATAGAAACAAGACAAACTGATCAGAGATGAGTGTTAGAGAAATAGTATGGACGCAAGGGAAAAAAGCTCATTGGTGGAAGGACTTAATGAGTTGGTAAAGTAGTTAATTTGGCAGCTAATTTTCAGAAGGTTAGAAGTAAAGTAATAATGACTCAAGGAAGAAGGGGAAGAATTAAGTTTGTAATAGTCAAGAAGGAAAATAATAATGATCCTAGAAAGTTTTTCTGTAGGGTGGTCAGATAGGGACAGGAAAACACAGAGATTCTCTCACATGTTACATCCAGTGTAAGACCAACAAGGTGACCTGCTTAGTGGATGAGAAAAAGGCTGTGGATGTTGTCTACCTAGACTTCAGTAAAGCCTTTGACACCGTTCTGCACAGCATTCTCCTGGACAAAACTGGCTGCTCCTGGCTTAGACTGGCATACTCTTTACTGCCTAAAAAAACTGGCTGGATGGCTGAGCCCACAGGGTTGTGGTGAATGGAGTTAAATCCAGTTGGTGGCTGGTTACAAGTTGTGTTCCCCAGGGCTCAGTATTGGGGCCAGTTCTGTTTAATATCTTTATCAATTATCCAGATGAGGTGATTGAGTACACCCTCAGTAAGTTTGCAGATGACACCAAGTTGGGTGGGAGGGTTGATCTGCTTGAGGGAAGGAAAGCCCTGCAGAGGGATCTGGACAGGCTGGATCGATGGGAGAAGGACAATTGTATGACATTCAACAAGGCCAAGTGCCAGGTCCTGCACTTGGGTCACAACAACCCCATGTAATGCTGCAGGCCGGGGGAAGAGTGGCTAGAAAGCTGCCTGGCAGAAAAAGACCTGGGGGTGCTGGTCGACAGCCGGCTGAATATGAGCCAGCAGTGTGCCCAGGTGGCCAAGAAGGCCAATGGCAGCCTGGCCTGTATCAGGAACAGTGTGGCCAGCAGGAACAGGGAGGTGGTTGTTCCCCTGTACTCGGCACTGGTGAGGCCGCACCTTGAGTACTGTGTTCAGTTTTGGGCCCCTCACTACAGGAAAGACATTCAGATGCTGGAGCATGTCCAAAGAAGGGCAACAAAGCTGGCGAAGGGCCTGGAGGACAAGTCTTATGAGGAGCGGCTGAGGGAACTGGGACTGTTTAGCCTGGAGAAAAGGAGGCTGAGGGGAGACCTTATCGCTCCCTACAACTACCTGAAAGGAGGTTATAGTGAGGTGGGTGTCGGTCTCTTCTCCCAGGTTACAAGTGACAGGATGAGAGGAAACGGCCTCAAGTTGTACCAGGGGAGGTTTAGATTACATATTAGGAAAAATTTCTTCACTGAAAGGGTTACCAAGCATTGGAGCAGGCTGCCCAGGGAAGTGGTGGAGTCACCATCCCTGGAGGTATTTAAAAGACATGTAGATGTGGTTCTTTGGGACACGGTTTAGTGGTAGACTTGGCAGTACTACGTTAACAGTTGGACTTGTTCATCTTGTAGGTCTTTTCCAACCTAAAAGATTCTATGAAAGGATGCTGAAAACGGCTTACAAAGAAGTCAGAAAAGAACAAGGCATGCAAAAGTTGAGACTTCATTTAAGTTTTGGCTAAATTAAATGAAAAAAATCAATAGTCTATGCAATAGGATTATTGTTAGTAATCAGGAACATGAAGGGTTGGGCATCATGCTGTTGGGCACTGTAAACAGTTGGTGAGAAGGAGAACATACAATGTGCATAGAGAATGTGTGACACGCAGGAGAAATAATCTCAATTTTGCAGAGGGAAACTAAACACATATCAGTCGCCTATTAGCAAATTGCTTCAAACATTGAAATATTTTTGTTTCTGTTAGATTTAAGTATGCATTTGGAAGCTTTGATTGTATTTGTATGAAAATTGTATGAAAAGAGTGGAAAACTTTGGTGTGCATCCCTGTCTAACAGAAGCACAGATAGGGAGGGAAAGGCTATCCTTCTTTCAGTGCTTGTCTTAATGGTGCAACTCTTTCAAACAAAGGTATGGGAAAAAATTAAATTGCAGTACCTTTTCTGCAACAATGACCCTGTAAGAACTCTTATTTTTGAAGGAGGGTAGCTAGTAGTAGCTAAACTTAATACAGTTACAGAATTGGTAGTTATAGTAGGAAAAATATTACTCCCATCTTGAAATAGCAATGTGCCCATGGAAGACATATTACTGAATAGCTGTTCCAGATAGACTGCTTCCATAATCCTAGATAGTTCAACAGTTATAGTCTGTGCATGTGGTACCTAAGAGAGGCGACTGTCTTTCAGTGCTTGCAGTCAAGGAGTCAAAGCAGTAAAGAATTAACAAAAGATTAATTATAAGATTATATATGGAAGTTATCAAAGTACAAAACAATATAGCTAAAGACAAATGTATTTATTCAGATACCAGGCAATTTTAGAGCTCAAGTAATCATTCCTTATAATAGAATCTCCTTTAAACTGGAGTACAGCCCTACTTCATGATTTTATGGTGTCAATATCATAATTGACATCCTAGCTAATCTTTGTTGGAAATGTAGGGGATTTATGAGATACAAATTTGTATTTGAAAGCAGATGACTTTAAATGAAGCACTTAATCACATAATTTTTAGTTAGTATTAATCATCCTTTCTGTTAGCACTTTCTTAATCTATTATACCAAATGTAAATATATATACAATAAACCATTTAAAATTGGCATTCTGAAAGCCAGAATTTCAATATTCAGTAATAAAACAAAATAGATGCAACAAATACACATTCTCAACTTTCCAATCATGTACCACAATATAAATATTCTGAGACTATTGTACTATTCCATTAAATGCACACTGAAGGAAAAAATTGCACACTTCGGTCAAATCTATATTCTAGTGTAATGAAACTTGCCACTTCAGGCTACTGTCCAGTAATATTAAGAAATAAAATCACCAATTTATAGTGATTATCTATGCTCACATATTTTTAAATATCTTTTCTATTCTCTGGGAAATCTAATGTTTTCTAGATAATAGATGTCACTTGAGCAATGAAATATTTAAGACAAATCTTTCTCTGCTCAGGACAGAAATTGTTGTCATTTGTAGAAGCTGCAAGTGTTTGAAATCAAAAGCTTTGATTAATAAGGATGTGTTTGGAGTTGGAAAAACACAGAAGCAACTGATTTCTTTAGATTGTCTTATAATTAGCAAGTAGATCTCTAAGACTGACTAACTTATACTGGTAAGATACCAGCTTCATGTTCAGCAGACTTACATTCATTTTCATAGTTACAATTTTCTTTTGCATCCATGGGATAGTAACTTAGGGCAAAATCCCGATTCCACTGAAATCAATGGCAAAACTTCATTGACCTACTGAAGTCCAAACTCAATTTACATCTGTTATTTGCTTTTTTGTGAATAAAATAGAAGCAGAATCTCACATCCTTTCTCTTTCTTATTTAAATTGCAACAACTTTAGTGCATAGACTGTCTTTCAGACATAATACATACTTAAGTAATTTAAATGTAATTTTTTACTTTCCTCCTTCTTTTTACTGTCTCAATTTGCACACTTTTCAGAACAAGGATGAAGTATATAAATATATACAGTGTATAGTTAATACAGATATATACAGCATATACATCATTCATTTTCCACATGCAGGATTTGATATGTATACTCCTGGATGTGCATATGTGTTAGCAGTATCAAGTCACATGGATCCAGATCCTCATTTCAACTTTTAAGGCATACTGAAATACAAAACTGCAGACAATCCTGAGCTCATCTGCCTACATTCTGACCTGGCCAGAAATGAGGCACTTACACTTGTCAGAACAGAGAGCTGAATAGGGCCACAGCGCACCCAAACAAATATGTCATGCGTTTAATTTACAGGTGTATGTCTCCTGAATCAGCTTTGCCCTGTGTTCAATTGCATCCACCTACCTCTAAATCCTTTCTTGTAGTCATGACCTTCAGCATTACTATAAATGATAGTAATCACTTCTGTTAGCATACTTAATATTCCCATGTTTCAGGGATCACGTTTTTTTTTTTTTTCTATTTAACATTATTGAAAAATAACATGCATTTATTGCATTTTCCTATGTAATGATAAGGAAACTTTTCCCAACAGTTTAAATGGAGAATTAGATCAAATATTGCTGTGGAATTTTTCTATATGCCTACTGTTATTTCATTCTAAATACCTTGCAGTCTTTACAATGAAATGTTTAATAATGTTTATTTTTTTAATAATCTGTTCATCACCAAAATTAGGGATCAGTCTTTTGTTGCTTTTCCTCCTTTAAGCAAAGAAGAGGTGGGTAAGGACTGTGGGATTGGCTGCTTCTACAGGGCAGCAGAGAATATTTTATTATTTCACTATGTTTACAGGTTTGAGGAAGTAAAACATAATGACCACAGAAGCACACTGTGGTCTTAATGTATGTCATCTATCTAATGCCCTGAAGAATAAGATATCATATTCTGTATATTTAAATGTGCTTCTCCAAGAAGGTTGCTGTTTTGTTGTTCTAAATTCTGAAAAATCACAGGAGGTATGTTCACAAAACCCATTAACAAATAAGGTTTGTTCTCACACTTCCTGCACACTGTTTTGAAAATTGATCCCTAAGGGCCTAATTAGCTATTATGCACTTTTCCTACTGAAAAAAGAAAGGGAACTTTTATGCTTAAAATAACTTTAGCAACCAAAATCTTCCAGAAGATTTAATCTCTGTTATTCACTGTCTCACCTCAGAATTAAGAAATCCCATTGGGCTCAATCCCAGCATCCAGTGAAAGGACCACACAGCTTCACCCCACTGGCTATCAGTATTTGTCATCTGCATTAAAAGCTGCAAATTTAGCATGTCTTAATCCTGTCAGATGCTAAGTCCTCTTAACTTATGTTGAAATTCGATAGGAAAAAGGAGAAGCTGGACCCTTCAAAAGAATCAACTGAAAGTGTAGGTCCTTGTGTAGCACATTGGACTGAAAGAAGACAATGAATATGAGGAGTATTCAGAAAAGGTAGGTGTGGTGGGTTGACCCTGGCTGCACACCAGGTGCCCACCAAAGCCATTCTATCACTCCCCCTCCTTCTCAGCTGGACAGGGGAGAGAAAATATAACAAAGAGCTTGTGGGTCGAGATAAGGATAGGAGAGATCACTCACCAATTACCATCATGGGCAAAACAGACTCAGCTTGGGGAAAATTAACTCAATTTATTACAAATCAACCAGAGTAGGGTAGTGAGAAATAAAACCAAATCTCAGAACACCTTCCCTCCACCCCTCCCTTCTTCCCCAGGCACAACTTCACTCCTGGATTCTCTACCTATCCCCCCCAGCAGCACAGGGGGATGGGGAATGGGGTTTATGGTCAGTTCATCACACGTTATTTCTGCCACTTCATCCTCCTCAGGGGCAGGACTCATCACACTCTTCCCCTGCTCCAGCTTGGGGTCCCTCCCACAGGAGACAGTCCTCCACGAACTTCTCCAATGTGAGTTCTTCCCACGGGCTGCAGTTCTTCACGAACTGCTCCAGCATGGGTCCCTTCCATGGGCTGCAGTCCTTCAGGCACAGACTGCTCCAGCGTGGGTCCCCCACAGGGTCACAAGTCCTGCCAGAAAACCTGCTCTGTGGGCTCCTCTCTCCACAGATCTGCAGGTCCTGCCAGGAGCCTGCTCCAGCATGGGCTTCCCATGGGGTCACAACCTCCTTCGGGAACCCACCTGCTCTGGCGTGGGGTCCTCCGCAGGCTGCAGGTGGATATCTGCTCCACCGTGGACCTCCATGGACTGCAGGGGGACAGCCTGCCTCACCATGGTCTTCCCCACAGGCTGCAGGGGAATCTCTGCTCCGGCGCCTGGAGCACCTCCTCCCCCTCCTTCTTCACTGACCTTGGTGTCTGCAGGGTTGTTTCTCTTACATGTTCTCACTCCTCTCTCTGGCTGCCGTTTCTGTCTGTCCCAGCAACTTTTTTTTTTCCTTCTTAAATATGTTATCACAGAGGCGCTACCACTATCACTGATGGGCTTGGCTTTGGCTGGCGGCAGGTCCATCTTAGAGCCGGCTGGTATTGGCTCTGTTGGACACAGGGGAAGCTTCCAGCAGCTTCTTACAGAAGCCACCCCTGTAAGCCCCCGACCGCTACCAAAACCTTGCCACACAAAGCCAATACAGTAGTGTATGATTATAATGACTTGGAAGTCTCACTTTAAGATCTCCATGATGGCAGGAATGGGCATCTTAATTATTTTCATCTCTCAAACATGCTACTAATTTGTCCACAGCATTTAGCAAGTGAGTGCTCAGCTGCATATAAAACATAGGACAAGGGATGTCCCTCATAATATTAGAAAAATATTACTCAAAATGCTTCAGACAGTATTTTTCTTGATATTGAATATCCGCTTACTCCCACTGGCTCTTACTTTCACATTGTCCTGTTGAACCATGAAGTGACATGCACAAGTGCTTTCTACAAAGATCAAAATTCTTGCCCTTCATAGTTACCATCTACACTCTTGCAGGTGGAATCCTCAAATTAGGAGTTCTTTTAAGTCAGTTATCTTCATAAAAGTGAATTTTACCAAGAGACACTTCCTAGCAATTCAATAATCTGTTTGGCAAATGTTGGATTGTGGGATATTTACTCCCTGCTCAGAACAAAAACAAAATGAAAAACACGTTATTAAAAAACAAGAATGAGATTAATACAGTGCTTTAATTCTGACTTTATACTTCTCAGAAAACAAATAAACAGTAAATTTTCATTGTGATTCAGACTTCTCAAAGGTTACTAGAGCATTTTAAAACTACTGTAGAATAAAAATAATTAACAACAAAATGTTCTTGTAGAAAAAAAAAATCAAGATGTTACATTCTGAAAAAGGTTAAATGAAATATTTTGGCACTAATAATGTTTAAAAAAAATCTGAAAACTAAATCTGCCAAAATTTATATTTTTCCTAGAAATGTTTTATTTTCAACAAATCATCATTTTACATAAAAAATATATTTCAGGAAAATTTAAACAAATAAAATTATTTGAAGCATATCTAGTGTGATACTAAGAAATATGATCTCCTAGCTTTAACCGAAGGTGAAAGAGTATTCCCTATTAGAGGATGGATTCAAGAAATGTTATATCACAGTTTGAAAAACTATATAAAGCAATGCAGACTTGTGTATTTGAAGGCTAAACCTGTGTGTTCACCAGTAAGTTGACCAGCAGTATTTTAGAGAAAGAGAAATGTAAAAGTAACTATTTTGAGTGGTTTAACTAGAAAGTCAACAGTAGCTGAAGTGGTAGATGAATTGTAGGTTTTATAGCATGGCACTCTAGTTAAACAAAAGACTTGTCAAATACACATTCTTAGTGACATCTAAAGACATTAAATGATTAATTACTGTTAATAGTAATGGAAATGTTCAAAGAATAAATGGCAGTGGGGTAGGGGGGTCCGTACTCGCACAGAAAATAAAACCTAAGATTAGCACTGAAGTAACATAACTATGTCACTACAGAATGCAAATTAGTTACATGTGATCACCCAAATATGAGTACCTCACTCTAAGCATTTCACCACAATTTACTTTTTTGAATAAATCACATTAAAAAGAACAGCCATTCCTAGTCCAAGTATTTTTGAGTTAGATTAAAAGACTATGACAAAACAGCATTGAAGCATAATTCATTGCCAAGTCATTTCCATTGTTGGCTCATGCGTAATAGATATAAACCTGGTATTTTGGAATACTGATTTCAAAGAGAACTCTGTGTTCATTTGTAAAACATTTAGAAAAAAAATCAGTGATAAAGACATGTTTTCTTTTGGTTTCCTGATAATTAACCTTTCTTCTACATATCACCCAAGCTAAATTTATCCCTTGGTATTTTCCACTGATTTCACCATAGTTCAGGCATGATGAACTTCAGTATTTTTTTTTTTTAATAAGGAATTTTATTTTAATGCCAATGCTGTATGATGTTATTACTGTGGGAAGTAGCAAGCAAAGCAGACAGAGATAAAACAATCATAGTGCAGAATCATTTGTACTATAAGCACTAAAGGGGTAAAGGGCAGTCTGGTTTTCCTGATGGAAATCTATATGACATGAAATACACAGAACAGCATTTTACTAGACCTTACATATTTTTCAATTTAATTTCAGATTCTAACTTCACATTTTATATTCTCCTAGCTAGCAAGGGTTTTAAAGAACTTGCACTTATTGTGTATTTTGCAATTATAATAAGGTTGAACAATTATACAGAGAGATTTTTTTGCCATTTATTTCTCATTTGATACTTTCCCAAAAGCATGAAATCCAAATAAAGTCTTTGCAATTCTAAAAGAAGGGAAAAGGGTGCAAAAAGCTATTTATAAGTAGGTAAAAATGCTCAGACTCTCTTATCAACCTGCTGTCAGTTTAAGAAAGTGAGTGTGGGGGATGGAAATTTATACTGGTATACAACAGTGAAAAACTGAGTAAATGTCAGCAGTACTTAAAAAAAAAAATTTAAAATTATGTTAAATATTAGTTAAGAATGGATCTCACATGATATCTCAGAACTGTTGCTATTTTGGGGGATAAGAAGCAAAGATTTTAATTATGGGCTGTTTCCAGGGTGCTCCAATCTCTAGAGTAACACAAGCTGGCTCCAGATTTAAGGTCCCTTAGATGCGCAGAAAGTCAGCCTACCACTTTCCACTCACCTCATTCAATACGAGCATGCCTTTTCCCACCTTCCCTTCATGAAGTGCTCTTACCATTTTCCCACACACGTTATTGTCATCACAGATTTACCCAGTACAGGAGCTACCACCCCATGCAAAGCTTACACCCCCTCTGCATTTGTGCAAAGAGTAGCTGCCAAATTCATTTAACTACACCTTTGCCTTTGTCCAGCTGAGATGAGGACTGCCAGTGCTATTTTTGAGCCAAGAGAGTTGCAGAGAAAGGTGTCAGTGGCTGCGAGTGGCTGCAGGGGTGGCAGCTGCTTGAACCTCTCTGTTCCCCACTCCTTCCCTCATTCCTGAAACAGAGTAACTGTTTAACATAACATATTAATGGCATGGGGGAGGGAACTCAGTTTTTTAAATAACTTTATATCTGTGATGGGATAGACAGCATATGGGCAGTTACCAAAGGACAGGCACAGTTAGACAGGCACTTTGGCATAGAGTTCTTAGAGTTTGAAGCTATGGGCAGGAAGAACAAAAAGATCAATCTCATTCCATACAATGTTTGTAAAAAACACCACTATAAAGAGCTTTAGTTTGAATCAAGTATATGTGTATTGGATGTCAGTGTCAAGGTTTTGTTGGCAGGAGGGCTGTAGGGCAGCCTCTGTGAGAAGAGGCCAGGGGCTGTCCCGTGCTGAACACAGCCAGTTCCGCAACAGACCCACCACCCAACACAGCTGAGCCCATCAGCCAAGCTGGCGGCACCTCTGGCAAAACATACGTAAGAAAGGGCAAAATGCTGCCTCGTGTGAGAAGTGAGGAAAAAAAGTATGCGAAACAACCCTTCGAGCACCAAGGTGAGAGAAGGATGGGAAGGAGGTGCTCCAGACACTGCAGCAGATATCCACACTGCAGCCTGCAGAGGACCCCACACTGGAGCAGGTGGATGTTCCCTGAAGGAACTGTGGCCCATGGAGAGCCCACACTGGAGCAGGTTTATCCTGAAGAACTGCAGCCCATGGGAAGGACCCATGCTGGAGCAGGGGAAAAGGGTGAGGAGGAAGGAGCAGCAGAGAAGAGTTGTTATGAACTGACCACAGCCCCCATTCCCCATTCATCCCTCTGCGGGGGAGGAGGTAGAGGAGTTGGGAAGGCAGGAGTGAAGTTGAACCTGGGAAAAAGGTTTTAGGGGGAAAGTGGTTTACTTTTTTTTGTCTTTGTTTCTCACCATCCAGATCTATGTTAATTGACAATAAATTACATTTATTTTCCCCAAGTGAAGTCAGTTTTACCCATGATGATAATTGGTAAGTGATGTCCCTGTCTTTAACTCAAGCCACAAGCTTTTCCATCCCATTTTCTCCCTCTGTCCTGTGGAGGAGGGGCAATAAGAGAGCCAGCTGGGTGGGCATCTGGCAGCCAGCCAAGGTCAACGTACCACAATATGGTGACATTACGAAGAATTAAAAAAAAAGGAAGAGAACAACATAAAATTGCTGATTAAAAATACTGTATTTGGAATATAAAAGCTAATAATTAGTAAATGTTTATGGACAGCCATTATAATGTTTAATTTTAAGTAGAATTTAGTTGTAGAAATTTGTAAGTTTTCACAGAAGTTTAAGCATGAAAGTGAAAGTCAGATAAAGCACATTCTTTTAACAAAGCCTCAGCTCTTACACTAAAATAGTTGGACAGCTAGAACACAGTATTTGAAAAAGCATTGTAAAAATGAATCACATAGAACTGTTGAGGTGGGGTGTGGGGTTTTTTGTGTTTGGTTTTTGGTTTTTTTTTTTAATTTAACCATTTATAGAGGAATTGTAGCTTAAAATATCTTTTGGACAGTATTTGGAATAGCACAAATAACTTGAGATAAAAGTGGAGGAGTTATCTTTAAGACCTTAATGGTTTTGTCTACCACAACTAAACAGTATTTCCTCAGATTTACAGTATTTCAAAAATACCATATTACTACCTAAAGCTTTGGATAGTTGCCCCATCTTATTGCTGTAACAATCTGGATAAATGAATAATGAACCTGCCCCTTAATGATTAAACAAAATGTGTTTAGGAATGAAAATGAAGTACTAAGGTAGTTTTAAAAAAAAAAAAAAATTAAAAATCCATCTGTTTGCAATAGATCACAGTAGTACCAAGCTTCTAGCTGTGAAATTGTTGTGGTTTAGCCCCAGCCTGCAATTAAGCAGCACACAGCCACTTACCCACGCCCCCCACCCCAGTGGGATGGGGGAGAGAATTGGGAAAAAAAAAAAAAAGTAAAACTCATGGGTTGAGATAAAGACAGTTTAATAGGACAGCAAAGAAAGGGAAAATAAAAATAATAATAATAGAATATACAAAACAAGTGATGCACAATACAATTGTTCACCACCTGCTGACCGATGCCCAGCCAATCCCTGAGCTGTGGTGTCCCCTGGCCAACTCCCCCAGTTTATATACTGGACATGACGTCACATGGTATGGAATACCCCTTTGGCCAGTTTGGGTCAGCTGTCCTGGCTGTATCCCCTCCCAGCTTCTTGTGCACCCCCAGCCTACTTGCTGGCTGGGCATGAGAAGCTGAAAAATCCTTGACTTGGTATGAACTACTTAGCAACAACTAAACCATCAGTGTGTTATCAACATTATTCTCATCCTAAATCCAAAACACAGCACTATACCGGCTACTGTGAAGAAAATTAACTTTATTCCAGCTGAAACTAGGACAGAAATATCCAACAGGCTGTAACTTAGGTAAGAAAACTGCAGTCCATTATCTCCTCTAATTTTCCCACCACTTGAATTCCCTTTGGAAAGTTCTTATGGATAGAACATAAAGCATAAAAGGTCTACTGTGTTATTTGGGCTGACAGATATAGAAAACATTTGCAACTTACTTTCTAATGAAGTAACTCAGTTTGCCTTCAGGAGAAACCCACCTCTAAACGAAGTAGGGCTACTGTTTCTGGCTATGGTGACATAGTCAGTAAGTAAAGTTTTACTACAGAGACATCTGTTATTGTAAGCTGTTGGTCTGGGGTAATGGAGTATTGTTTTTCTTTGGGGGTGGTGGGTTTTGTCATATGTTTAGCTGAGAATGTCATGTGTTTAGTGTACATGACACATTGTGCAAAGAACTAGGGTACTGTGAAGAAAGGTAATCTCAGTAGTATATGAACATACATTTGCCTACTCCATGTATTGTAGCTATGAGAACTCATTATTACAAATTATATGACATCCAGAACCTAAATTATAGAGGAATATAAATTTGAACAAATTAGTTTTATTTCTAGAAAAATTTATTCTCTATTCAAATTATGCACTTATACAGGTATGTTTCATCTCCAAGGACTCAGAAACTGATTCAGGTACTTGTTAAACAATAAGCATAATTGGTAGCTTTCACTATCTCCTGTAGCATTTTAAAAAAAACACTTGACAAAAAAAAAAAAAAAAAAAAAGCAAGGTTGTTAACACCTTGACCTGCTCAGCAATTGTTTTTCCTCCCTAAAGTCAGGATGCAATATGAGCTATCGGAAGATCACACTCTTCTCCTATTACCCTTTTACTGATGCAAGAAATGTGCCAAATGCTGCATTCCAGAGTTGTCATCCAAAGCGAGACAAGGTCTTTAATACATGACATCTAGCTTCCTGCCTCTTTTCCTATGCTCTCTGAATAGCAGATGGACCTCAATGCCAGAAGTATGTCTAGGGCACTAGATCAAGAAACACCCCTGTAGAAATTATGCATTGGTTAGCACATGCCCTCCAAAACTGAAGCTCAAGAAGCCTCCTGTGGAGCAGAGGGGAATATTATTTGTAGTTCTAGACCTGAGCATTAATCACAACAAGGTCAGACACACAAGCAAACCCTATACATTTAAATGATTCAAAGCTATCAAACTGAGCTTGTAACGCTATGTTTTTACTATGGTTATCCATGATTTCCCTCATATAGTTTGTCACACTTGCAGGCTTGTTTCATCTTTGACTACAAGTCCCCGCTAGCCGTAATGGGTTTTCCCCATGTGATTGTACGGCATCTCCCACCAAGAATTTCTAATGCTGACTGGGCAGGTGGGTCACCACCTGTAAATTTGGTTTGTATAGCACAACAGGATGTAGGAAATGAGAATAAAATCAGCAACCATCCTCAGTAAAGGTCATTTGAAAGCTCATAAAAGAATTCCAAGTAAAATTTTTGTTCTAAAAATTCAGGTTTTGGTAGAACAATTTCTTCTCACTAAATATTCCCTCAATTCAGGTGAAAACAGAAGAACTTTTTTTCCCCAAATGATCATTAAAATAGCAATCACTGACTGAAAACAAGCACAGATGGAATTGTTTGGAATAGCTGCAGCCAACCCTCCTTGCATTTCAACATGCATGAACAAAGTACATACCTTATGCACTTGTGAACGTTAAAGAAAGGGAGCATCAAAAAACCAATTAATGCGGTTTGGTAACTTGGAAATACAGAATCTCACAAACATCACCATCTATCAATACTGTACATTTTGCTTGAATATTGTGAATAATAAATGCACTAATGTGTCACCAGAATTAGTTCTCAGTCTGTAGGAAAAAGATCACTTCGGGTGCTAAAGGACTGAGTGATTGAGAGGATCAATAACCACAAAAAGCAACCAGAACCAGTCCATTTGAATATTCTGAACATCAGATAAGGTGGATAAACGGTCTTAACATAGTTCTCAAGGTGCAAGAGCCCACACTGTAAAACTGTTAACATTAATTGATACTTTTACTGGGATTCTCAGCAGAAAGGTCACGCAATGGGAATACTACCAGATCTGAAGCACATCACAGAGGCCTGAAGCTTATACAGATCCTGCCTTTGCTGTGCCCTGACTGAGCTAAAGATTTTATTCTCAGAGGTTGTTAATTTGGAACTTTCTGTGAGCACTAAAACTTAAAAATATTTGCTACTCTCTTCTACCTATAAATCTAAAAATAGAAATTTAGAAGGGAAAAAAATCATTAGAATTTACTGTTGGCTTCTACTGTTAAAGGAGAGTATAACCAACAGAGAGTGGAAGGAGGATGAGTAATCCTGGCACCTCTTCCATATTTCAACTCCCTACATCCTTTCTTGTTTGCCTAGCTGTCGCATAAAATTAGGAATTTACTGTTTTCAAAGGTATATACCAACAGTATATATACAGCACAGTATATACCAACTATCGAATTGTGTGAGCAACATAAACAAAGGGCCAGGTTCTTCTCTGGTGCCCCTGAATGCAACCTGACATGCTCTCAGAAATCTGAATCCCAACCAACATCAGATTTCAAGTCACAGAAGCATCAGTCATTTATGACATTAATTTAGGACAAGATTATTTTGTTATTCTAAATATTTCCCCCAAAAAGAGAAGCCTGGTGCCTGCAGGAACTGGATATAGATTTCAGGATCCCTCCTCCTGTCCCTGTAGGAGGCTGCCACCTGCGCACATGTGCATGTTCGTGTACCCTCCATGTGGACAGCAGCTCCCACCCATGGAGCAGCCTCCCTTCATACAACCACCCACCCTTCATCTTCCCTTCCAGTGCTGCCATCCTGGTGAAGGGGAGCCCACCAGACCCAGGGGAGGGGACAGGCACGGTTTGGTCTGGCTGCTGTGCTCAGCACAGGGAGGGAAAAGTATTGGCAAGATAAAGGATGCTCTTCTGTTTGGGATGGAAGATAAGAGACTGCTAGGAAGTAGGAGAGGCTGGGGACAAAGGCTACCACTGAGCTGAGTGCGTATGGCTCAGCCCAGCCCAGGCTTCCCACCGGCAGTGGTAGCAGTACCAGCAAGAAGCCCGACCCGTGCCTGTGCAGCCAGGCGCTTTTTATACAAACATTGCAAAGCTATATTAAGCCTATTTTCCCTCTGGACCTACTGAACAGTACATCAGTCCATGCATTCACAGAAAGTCAACTCCTCTAGGAGGACGCTATTGCATTCGGCCTTTCCTGTGGCTGAAAAAGACGTGTGGCCTGCTGAAAAGGCTGCTCTGCCCTCCTCCCTAGGCAAGGACAGTACCTGAAGCTGGTACCTCCAGAAATGTTTGAGACACAGATTAGACATGAGGAGCATTCAAGAAAAAGCTTCTGAGAGCAGAACACAAACTAGATAGTAATTCTCATACCCCATTGTTTAGGTTCTCCTGTATAAAATAGATATTGATCTCAAATGTGATAAACAGTATTGTGACATGGATATTGAGAGATACTTTCTTGCAAAAAGGGAACAGGTGGTAACTTATACTGCATGAGGTTGTTTATTAGCTTTGAATGGTCACACAAATTGTTTATAACTGACCTTCAGATGCCGCCATTAAAAATTTCAGAGGACAATGCTTGAAAAAGTAAGTAATCTTAAAAAGATAATTAAAGTGTTCTATATGTTATCTACTGATTATTATTTTCTAAACTTCGGAGGCATTAAAATGTTAGTTAATCTTAGAATGGTTTTATATGTAAATGAGCATTTTTCAGTCCATTTCTTCTCATCTCTTAAAAATAAGAGTAGAAGTTGATTAATTGAAACCAGCACTTCCATGGAACAAGCAGTTCCTTCTCCCTCTGTCCATCGCCAGTTTATTCACAACTTTCATTTTACCTTTTCTATTTTATTTTATGCTAGATTAGTTCCAGTGCATGCAGCCATCAAAAGTTTCTACTACTGCACAGAAATGGAGAAGGGACATGTATTGTTATTTAAATGGCAGTGACACATTGACAGCACATGGCACTCCAGCCTTACAATCAAATACTAGATCGATTAGAGACCAATATCCAGGTACTGTATCTCCAGTGAGCTTAATTGATATCATTCCCCCCTCTCACCCCTGCTTCCTAAAAAAATATTACTTTAAGAAACAGTGAGTTAGGATGGAGCCAGAATAAAAACTCTTCAGTACAGGAAGAAGCAATAAGCAACAGTGTGACAGAAGCATTGCTTTAGCTTAAATACTCCCAGCTTCCTTAATCTATATCATGAAGATTTCTTCCTGTAGCCTTCAACAGCCAGAATCATGGAGTAACTTACTACTTTTTGTAGTCAGGCTTAAGCCTATGCTGTCAAACTGTATACACTGAAAATTAAATTTTCAAGTTACAGGTTTTCTGTTAGTTGGGGGGGGGGGGGGGGGGGGTTGTTCCTTTTTTAAATTGGGAAGCACATATAATGGTTTCATAATAAAAAGTCTGCAGTTTAATACACATCAGCATCAGTTTTCACAAGGGATATGTGTATGTCTGCAAGTGAAACTGTGTCCTACAGATCGATTACAGCTTCAGTCTGCTTTGTTTTAGGATAATAATCATAACTGCTATAACTACAAGGACAAGAATTGTTCTGTTAAAATAAATGCGCTCTATTATAAATGCCAGTGTCACACCAGCAAGGTCTGCATAAAGTACAAAACTGCTGACAAGAAGGGTTAAGCAACCAAAATATATCAATGCTAAGTCTCAACATAATTGTTTAAATGTCAGCTGAACCTTAGAGGACTACCTTTCCAAATCTTAAAACTAAATATGATTAATAGAAAAATGTTAAATATCAATCTCTAGACACAGCATAATGTTTTAAAAGGCCGGGTTTAGAGATAATTAACTAAGGATCCATTTGAGAAAGGTTATAAGACTCAAGTAGCACAGTCAACATTTTGAATGTTATTAATGCTAAGATTTTAAGCTATTTAAACATTTAGATCTCATTTAAATACCCTCTCTCATATGTGAATTGCCATATTAACAAGGTCATTTGACAACAATTTTACACAATTGATGTAAATTACATGTCAACGGCAGATGAAACTACTTCCAACTATGTGATTAAAGCCAAAAACCAATAGAAAGAAAGCCTCCCCAAATACATTAGAAGCCAAAGCTTGATATTGTCAAGGTATCCCTGAACCCTGTAACAGTGTCTCAGAATCCTAAACAGGTATTTGCTAATAGCTGAGTACGATTTGTAACTGAGCCTGTCAACATACCTGCACAGACATGAACACATATGTACATACCCATAAAATAATGTTTAAAGCATTATCAGTTTACAATGTTAGTTATTTGAAAATCATATTTGTGCAATCTTAATTTAGTCCTCATGCTTATGATACTCTCTTTAACAGTATGATCACAAGCATTAAAAGCTAACGACTCCCCTACCTCCTCATTCAATGCACAGCTTGGGTAGAAATCATTTATGAAAAGCTTTTCAATTTTTTATTTCTCTTTATTTTCTATGTGTAGTTCCAGGTATTATTAGTGGCACACTGTTCTAAAACCAGAAATGGAATTCACACATTTCTACTATGTGATGACTTCCAAAATACCAATTTATTTTCCCAACTTTTCACCCCTATAAAATGATAGGGATGTATTTGGTATTACATACCTTTTAAAGAGGGGTTACTGGATCACAGGGAGTTTAAGGTCTTAAGTATCAATTGATTTTGCATGTCAAGTTTGAGAGGTGGCTAGAAACTGATTTTTCAGCATTCCTAGCATTAGATAGCACTTTCCATGTTTAAAGTATGGCTTTAATGACTACGATTTTACCTCTGATTTGTAAACACTTCTGCACAAAACACCAGAGAAAAGAAGAACCTTGTAAGCAAGTGAGAGAAGTTGGGTTGAAGTGATTTGATAGCATAAAGTAACATTTCAAGTCATAGATAGGAATAAACTCCAATTCCCAAAGGCAAGATCCAGCTGCATTCATAGTGAGACCTTCCTTTTCTTTCCTGCAATCTCTTGCCTCATTTGAAATTCCCTAGCGACAATACATAATAGGTCCCAGGATAAGTAATGACCTTCTTGCCCTGATTAACCCACAGAACAGTTCCACCCTGAGTACTGGCTGGGATGGGATCCTGAGAAAAAAACTGGATGTGATCATTGACTTTTATCTGGGTCATCATACCTAGGCACAAGACGTAAGTCAAGAATCTGGCCCTCCAAAAGAATTCAGCTGGCTTGCAGCCTTGCCCTTGCCACGTCAGACATACACAGATTTCTTGCTCTTCTCATAAACCCTGCAGTCCCTCCCCTTCTCCAGTGTTACCAGTAGAAGACACAACCTAGACCTGAAAAGACTAGCAAGCATTAGGCAGTTCAGATCACCAGACAAGTTGTGTAAAACAAAGTGGTTTTAAAAAGTTTACATATTGTGTATGTTATGGCTGACACTAAGAAACAGCATTCAGAGGAAAAAAAAAAAAAAAATGTGTGGAAGAGAAACAAATGTAGGGAAGATTTACCAGTACTTTGGGGAATATCAAGAGAAGTGGTTTAAGTTATCACACTGTTATATTAACAGAACTTAAGAAAGCAAATACCTGCCCCTCAAAAATGGCCAGAATCATCAAAAACCTGAGGGTCAAGAGAATAAAATGAGGGAAGGGAAGATAAAGACTAGCAGTCTATATCAGAGATTTCACTCTGAAAACTGTAATGTCCCTAGAACCTTACAATCAAACAAAAGTGCCAAAAAATTATGTAGAACAGATACCATACAGTTGCACTTCTCAAAAAGTCAGTAAGACAGACCTTATCAATACATCATGGTAAATATACAGGAAACGTGTGGTCTAAATTAAAACTCTTGACATGGTGCCTGGTGCAGAGTAAATGATGATAAATGGTGCTTAAATAAAAATAAAATAAAATTGCAAGTGTAAGCTAGCAGGCATGTTCTTTATAGGAAAAAAAAAATCCTTCTATGATCTTCTCTTTTTGCAAATCACAGGAAAACAAGTGCAAAGTAGTTGAACCATGAAACTTTCCCTTGATTAATCAACAAGAGAAACAGCTTTCTTCCTTAAATACACCCTGTATTCCTACAATTGCTTAGTCAGAGCTTCTAATCAGACAATGAGCTTAGTTCAAACAAGCTGCAGAGTCCTCAATTTTTTTTTTTTTTATTTTTTTTTAATTGGATTGCGGGGAGCTAGTGGAAGAAATGCTCTGAGACAGAATCAGAAAGTTCTTGGGTTTAGGTTCCATTACTTTTCAGAGATATAGGTCAAATCTCTCCATTTCTTTTTGTTCCTTTGGTTGCCTGCCATGCAAGCATAAAGAAGTATCAAGGTAAGACAGAAAGGTTGACATTAACCCGAATACAAAGCCCAGCTGCTTTTCAAGTAAATCATCAAAACAGGATGTGTAATCCCTGTTCTGGTCACCTGCAAAACTGTGAACCCAAGGCATTTCATAACACTAAATGCACTAAAATGCACCACTTCATCTGATATAATACCAGAGCAAAAAAATGCGGGCTTCTGTCTTAATTCTCTCTGTATATACTGCAGGAGGCAAGAAAACCAAGATTTGAAAATGGGAAAAGTATCCAAGAGGAAAATGAACAGGGAAGAAAGAAGGATGATGTATTTGAATACCAGTGTAATATTTTTTAATGACCTTAGAAACTAGATGTAAGCAAAGCATGAGCCTTTCTGCAATATGATCCAGTATTGCACTCACCATTGCTTTCACTTGAGTCTATGAAGTTAAAACTATTGCTTTATTTATTAGCAGCGGTGGATCTTTTCCTACAGAGTGTAGTCTCAGAACAAGAGATGAAAAAAAATAAATCACTTAAGGAATCTTCACTGCTTATCACTACCACTGAGCATCTAATTCATTTAGGTGATATTAGAAATTACATTCTGGCTTTTGCCTACAAAACCATGCAAATTTCACTGGGTTTGACCAGGCAGCCTTGAATACGCAATGTGATACATCATCAAGGAGTAACCATAACGAACCCAAGTATTTGCACTTTCAAGTAACTGGATTCTCTTGCTCCTTCTGTGTAGTAAGATGTTTCCAAAAGTCACATCGTGCCGATTTATGCCTAAATACAAAAAATTCCCAAGTGGTTGGTGCCTGTCCAAGAGAATATGCAGACTAGAAAACTATACCCAGTATTGCCGAACCAGAGATTTTCAAGACATTCAGTTAATTTTCATTCCTTGACTCAGCAAAGGAACTACGATGGAAAAATGGGCCCTACCTATAGCCATTTAGGTATCTCCATATATCTTCCAAATCTTACCTCCCTCTCTCTGCTAGGAGGCAGAACGATGCCTGAAATGCCAGAGGACCAGTTGGTATCTACGATCTTTTTCCTTCTTCCCCAAATCTGAGTAACTCTTTTCCTTTAGGGATACAGCCTTAGTTTTGTTCAACATGTAGGAGAGTGAATTAAGAGGGAGGAAAATACCCATGAGTACTATTGAAAGCTAGAAAAGAGAGTGAGAAATTCTCACTCTCGCCATTCTACCACAGGTTCGCTGTCTCTGGGCACTTTGCCAATGTGCAGGACTACACTTATATGTGACATAGCCTTGTGTTTCAAACAGATTAGTAGCAAGAATCAAAGCATCTGGTGTTGGCTGTGCAGAACCACTCTTCATAATTAGTTTAATATTTTATACCAGCACATATTTCATGTGTCTTAGCCTACTAATCCACCATTATACTCTGTGATGTTACTGATCTGTGTTCCTCATTCATCCATTCACTGTGACTGAAGGACATCAGTTTTATTGGTTAGTGTCCACAGCCTTTGCCTGATGGAGATGGAGGAATGTAGACTGACCACGTGACATAATAAATCCATAGGGGTTAGTGATGATGTATATCATTTTCATGCTTGTGAGAGCACTGACACTGTGGTATTACTCATTGATAATGATCCATCTTTCCAGCATTTGAAACTCATTTCTGTGGAATATTTCTCTACATCAGCTTTTCCAGCTAACTAGAACAACTGATTTCCTTTTTTCTGGTTTTCTCCTTTTATTTTCAAACTTGCAAACATTTTGGAGACTGCTGAACAGATCTGTCCTTGGCCAGCAGCTTCAGCATATTGACCAATATTCCTTTGGCTTCATGTCTGCCTGCATCACAGCTTTCATTTTACACTTGATATGCTATGAGTCTCCCTCTGCATATGAGACCATGTGGGGTTTGATGATAGCACTTTACCAATTACTGCTCACAGCTGCAGATCTTTCCCAATGGCATTTTCTTGATGCATAGCATTTTATGCTCTTTTTCAGGGCATGCCTTACACTGGTTGCATTGCAAACATGTTATTGGAAGAACTAACTGGCATGACATCCCAATTTTGGCTAACATTTCTGCAGACCTTTGCCAGTTGCATGACTTTATTTATAGCAATAGGGATATAAGTCCTAAAGGTCAAGAATAGGTATGAGAAAGACAGGAATGATCTGTGAGCAATACCTATCTGATTAACTGGAATTGCCAGTACTACCTTTACAATGAAACATTATTGAAAGGGGCAGAAGAGCCTCAGCTTTTCAGAATTTACCAGCCTGCTATTTTTACACTGGTCTGCAAGAATTCTCCAAAGCCACTAGATGAAGCATATGGGGGAATGTCAGGAGCTGGCCTTGACCGATTTCTGCTGAAGAATTCAAAGTATTTAAGGATCTTGAGGGCAGATCTTCAGAGCTTGTGAAGCTTTGCTGCAGTTCTTTGCCTCACAACTGGATTGCACAGATATTTTGGCTCCCTGCTTCTGAGCAGATTTTCGTTAGCTGTTTCCAGCCATTGCTTTAGAGTATAGCTGGAGGTTTAACACAAGGGATATAACATATGTTGTCCCTGGCTTACCAGCCTACCTGTGAACAAGGCAGGCAAAGCTATAACATGGTATCTGTTTTTTCTCCTTCCAATAGTCAGATGTCTTTATGCATTTACATCTGCAAAGCCCATGTTTTCTCCCACCAGAGCAACATTAATTCTATGTCTCAAAGCAGGTTGTAGAGGTATGTATAGAAGAGCTCTCTGAATATGCATGGTGAAAGAGCACAGATGAAACACATATGAATGGTCTGAATTTTCATAATGAAGCAGTAAGAGTGCAGGTTGTGATGTAATGCATAAATTCACAAAGAAGAAAAGCCATTGTTAGAGAAAATATGGATATGCAGAAATAAAATTGACAAGAAGTTTTGTTCTGTCAGAGAAGACCACTAACGGATTACGTTATGGGACAAAATGCTTCCCTAATGCAGTTAATGTGGCATTATCCCAGATGTATCTAAATTGCTTTCATTATTCTACACCACCCAGCCTGAATGCTCCTATTTTGCTGTGTTGTTCTTGTCTGTCTGGGTTGTTTTTAACTGGCAGTCTGAGAGACCAAAAAATACAAATGAAATTTTCAAACACATGTAGATGTTATATAAGCAGATGCCTCAGTCTTCTCTTGCTAATAAATGAGAATATTTTTATATCAGCTGGATTTGAAGAATCATTTAGATAGTTATTTACAGTCCATTCAAGGTAGCTGGTGGTTCTTATTGTTCAGTATCTGAGTATTTCTAAGTCTAAGATGTGTATTTTACAGTATCAAGGGAAGTAATGAACTTCTATGAATCCCCCTTTAAGTACATTACACAAGTTCAAGTACATATAACCTATAGTGGAATAAAAAATTTCTGTCCCATTTTGTTTCAACTCTGCTGCTTCCCTTTTCATTTTCATAGTAATTTTGTTTCAGCTGAAGCTATTGTGTTCAAATCTACTGCAGGAGGTGGTACAAAGGCTCTAGAAGACATAGGGTAGAAAGAATCAGTTATAGCTCAGGAAACAAGTAGCAGCATCAGCACTTCAGTCTCTTGATACTGAATGGCTGAGGAGTCTGTTGAAATGGCATACTGCAAATCCTATCTTCTTGCAAGCGCTTTTAGCCTCTAATAATAAAGATGCTCTGGGTCTGGAGCAATGGAAGGACACACTAAAAATCCAATAGTTTCAGATAGAATGTAAAATTTGGTCTTTACAAACATTCATAGCCAATATTTTGCAAAAGTGTGTGATTCCAGATTGCTCACTCTTACCTTTTCATAGTCCAGCTCCAGAGAGGTGCAGAATATGTCGGTAAGTGAGCCACCAGCTGAAAGGGGAGTTACTGGTGGTAGAAGTTCTTCTCCTTTTCCCTGTCTGCCCAGCTGCTTCACATGCAGCTCTAGGAGCTGGAAAGCAAGACTGAAAATGGCTCAATATCCATGTTGGTGAAACAAAGACACTCTGCTAGTACTTCTTCATAGAGACAAACTGGAAAAGAGGCAGCAAGAGACATAGCAGTAGACTGCTGCTAAGCTGCTGCTTCCTACTAGTTTTTAAACAACAACAACAAAAGCCAACAACAACCACCAACAGCATGCCTGGCAATATGTAGCACTGGCTCAGTCATTTACTTATCAGTGTCAAAATTGGGCCAGTTTCCCACCTGTTAAGTAGAGTTTCTTCACCTGTGTTACAGAGGAAATCTTGATTGAGTTGAAAAAGGAAAAAACATAATCACTAATGTGTATTTATTTAGAGATAGAAACAAATATTGACAAATTCCAGTACACTAGCATATTCTAAATGTTTCCAATCTTGGTGTGAACATCAAATTTCAAGTGAACTCTAAATAAGAAATAAGGAATTTTAAGAAAAAATTAGAATGCTGTGACAGAGGAGTAAGAAATAGATCCAGTAGTGCTGCAGATACGGCAAACAGAAGAGAGTGAAAGATGCAAGAACGGGCAAAAGGTAAATTATGAAGGACCATAATAATAATCCTATTAACCAGGTCAGATTAGTTTATTTGGTTGCAGCACTTTGCCACCCATGGTTAATAGATGAGATCTGATCCACCACAAGTAAGAACGGAAATCCTTTCTTTGGATGTTTTTAATGCAAAGTTTCAGGTATCTTGTTCTGTACCTGCAAGACTGTAGCCTCAGTTCAATTATTTATTTATTCGTCTTTGTGCACTCATTAAAGTGAAACACAGGTAAATGGACGTAATGGCAACCCAGAATGACAGCTGAAGAGTGAGGAAGGGTAATATGCCCTTTTACCCTTTATGTCTCAAACCCTTATATAAGCATTTATAGATGATACAGTGGTTAGTTGTCTCCCCAGATAATAAAAAAACCATCATATAGTTCCTTATCATCCCATGCAGAGGATTTTGCTCATTTTGAAATCTTCTTTACCTGCAGAATCATTGGCTATCCCTTTCTCCTTCAGATAGTAATATTTAGCAATTCAACCCCATGGTTTCCTTTATCTCTTTGGTCTTTATCTCACAGCACATCAGCTATAATTTGTGACAAAGCAAGTATTTCTCCAAGGTTTTTCACAGTTCTCTACTCTTTAAACAAACTCCAATTCCCTAATGCTGCCAAAAGGTCTCTTCCCAGTTTGGAAAAAAAAAAGAGCATAAGAGTCATAACATCAGCAGAAAAGAATAATAAAAAGCTTATAACAATCATACAACAGACTTGCAGGAAAAGAAACACTAGAAAAAAAAAGCCAGTGAGCACTACTTAAATTAGATGAAGGGCAGCAAGAGGTCTCCTGTTCTAACTCTTTATCCCCATATCTCAATGCCTTATGTCATATTTCTGACATGGTTACATTCCCTGCCCAATAAAAAGGGAGAAGATGAAAGAGAGACTGATATTGTTAGTGGTGGGTGTCTTCCCACTCTAATTGAAGAAATTGCACTGGAACAATTTAAAATATTAATTCTTCTGTTAAAATTTGAAATAGCTGTGAGGTATTTAGCAAGTGGCAGTAGCAATGCTGGACAGAGAGGTCTTTTAAAGCATCTGCCAGAAATGGAAGAAATAAAATGTTAGCACTTAAACTATCTCCTTGAATCTCAATTGCCCTGTCATTAGTGTTTTGTGGCCCCAAAGCCATTTTGCACTTTATGATTTTTTTTATTTTATTTTTTTTAAACTCAGTTATTTAGTAATGGCTATTGGCCCATAAATTGCCAGAAGCTTAAACCGAATAAAAGGATTCTGAAGATACCATTAAAATAATGTATTTAGCATTTAAGGCCTATAAAGAAAGATTTCTTTGTTCCTTTCTCTTTTAGAAAATATTCTGATCTGTGCAATTAATTTCAATTGTAAACCTATGTGCAACCAATGTATAATCTCTGTAGTAACAGGGATTTGTACAATGAAGCACAACTCTGTCTGAAAGGGTTTATTCTTCCCAAGCTATGAGCAGGTCATAGTAAAGCTCTGGTTTTTATGTCACTAGATAATAATTTAAACTTGTAAATAGTGTCACTTTCACTGTGGACCTTATAAGAAGAATTCAGAAAACAAATCTTTTT
Source organism: Harpia harpyja (assembly GCF_026419915.1). NCBI lineage: Eukaryota > Metazoa > Chordata > Aves > Accipitriformes > Accipitridae > Harpia > Harpia harpyja. The sequence goes on from NC_068947.1 coordinate 34,441,920, forward strand.
TACTTTTGGATTCTTATGCCCCTTTAACTAGAAAATCCCCAAACTCTTATTACTGCAGAAAGTAAATATCTTTGAAAATCATTCACAGATTTGGAGGAAAAAAAGCTTGTAACTGAAAAAAGCTATTCAAACCTACCTACCAAAATGAAATTATTAAAATGTCCCAATCCTGAAAGGTGGCAAGCATATGCTTAATGAGAGATTTGCATTAGCTTGCTGGTCTGAATTTGACCCACAGACTAATTTGATCATCCTCCACTTTTTGTTACAGGAAATTTATTAGTGTAGGATGAAGCGGTGTTAAATATTGATATTTATTCCTGTGGAGGTCTGGGATCCATTTAAAAAGACCCTGACCACTGACAGGATCAGTGGATTAATTGCTTCTACTGAGCCTGTTCTTGAACAATTATGTAGAATTGCTTCTCTGAAGTCTGTAATGAAGGTAGTGCTGAAACCCCACGACTGCAAAAAGCATTTCACCAGTTTTGCCCCAAATGATAGAGTATTTTTAACTGAAGGAGGAGGTTTTTAAGACTAACTTTTAAATTTAGAAAATTTTATATTTAATCTATAAAGAAATATGTTGAAACTAAACAACCCAGCAATTCAAAGCTTACCAGGAGTGTTACCTGGTATATTTCAGGTGTTGCATACACACGCATGCATGTATATATTATGGATTATATGAGATACTATGTATAGTTATGAATATTCTGTATATTTATTGGAAGCAATACGATATTTCTTCTACAGTTACAAAAAAATCTTAATACTTATGAAGTGAACCATCTTATAATTACCTATCAAAACTCATGGAGATTATTTCTAATAAGAGGATACCTACACTGAACATAGCCCAACAATATATACTCTTTCTAATGTGATAGTTCACTCCATTACTATGACAGAACTAGATGAATCCTAGGTCTATAATTATGCTGTTGAAGAAAACCACAAATGGGTAGATCATATACGCCTCAAAGCCTCCATCTTTTAAAATAGAAAAAAAAAACCAGAAGAAAAAAAAAAAAAGAAAATTCCAGATATAGTAAGATCAGAGTATGTTAGATACAGAATAATCTTATTATGCAAATATTCACAGCTGAAAGTAATTGAACAAAGACAAGTATTCACCATTGCTCCATCTTGGACTCCAGAATCACCATAATGCTAGGCACTGTGCTAATAAAATAAAATAAAAATATTTTAAAAATGCACCCAAGCAAATCCTTTAGAAATGTTGTTAATTTAAAAAAGGAAGTATAAACAAGCACCAAGGAAAGTAAAGGCAACAAAATTTGATATCCATAGTTACAGCTGGATAGAAGATTGTAAAAAATAGAATGAACAAAGGCAGCTTCTAAACCAGAAATTATAAAACTGCAGCCTTGATTCATAAATATCTAGTTTATGCAATCACATAGTTTAGCAATTTAGTTTAGTTTAGGTTTGGTACTCATTTATGAAAACTCCTGAATCAGGGCCTCTCTAAGGATAATATATACAAATAGAAAGAAACGCTGATTAGCCAAACAGGTATTCCTGAGAAGAAGCGAAAAACAAGTACTGAAATAACACAGTAAGAAGATTGTAGAAGAAATAATGGAGAATTTAAAAAATATGCTAAGGACAAGTTCAGCAAAAAATCCTTATGCTGTGCTTAGAATTATCCACCAACAAAATGTTTGGCTGAATTGCTCCCCTGAAGCTGAAAAATGACTTTGCATTTAAGAAAAATAAAAGTTTAAAATAAGAGAAAAATCAATAGCGGATAGTACAGAAACAATAATAAATTTAAAATAGGACTGTCTCTTATGTTAAGAAACCTCTACAGAGCTGTGGAGGAATAAAGAAGCTTAGTTCTAATGAGGATAAAGCTTTTTAAGAAAAACTGATGGCTGAGAAAATGCAGGAAATATGTTTCCCTCCAGAACTCCCCCTAAAACCCAAGCAAACAAAATAAATCCCAATAAAGTGTAATATTTAATAAGGGATGTTTACACACCAGAAAAGAGAACATAGCTCATATCTCACATATGACAGCTTCTCCAGCACACATTTGCACATTTCCTGTTCATCCTCTAAATGCAGCAGCTTGGTTGGGAACAATAGCACCCGGAAACATTGCTGGTTCTAGAAAAACTTGGCAAAAATATAAGTGGCTTCAAAGACAGCAGATGACAAATAAATTCCTCAAGCAAGTGAAAAACAGGCAGCAGGATTACCCAGTTAAAGTTTTGGGACATCTTTATGGTTGTCATGGTTTAACCCTGGTAGGCAGTTCAGCCGCACCCAGATGATAAATTTCTAATATATTAGATTGGGAGTCGAAAGATTCACGTTCTGCCTGTTTTGATGTCACTTAAGACGCATTCCTGTTTTTTGCATGCTGTCGTTAGTCAGCAACTAAGCCCCACACAGCTCCTCACTCACTCCCCCCCAGTGGGATGGACGAGAGAATCAGAAGGGTAAAAGTGAGAAGGGTTATGTGTTGAGTTTAATAGGGAAAAGAAAAGCTGCGCACACAAGCAAAGCAAAATAAGGAATTCATCCACTGCTTCCCATCGGCAGGCAGGGGTTCAGCCATCTCCAGGACAGCAGGGCTCCACCAAGCATAACAGTGTGTGACAGATGCACTCGACCCCCCTTAACCAAACCAGCAGCAGTTTGCTACAGACTTCAAAGGAGGTGAAGGCCTGAGCTGTAGCTGGGCCAAGAACTCCTCTAGGAAACCCACAAAGGAGCAGAGCAACACAGTGAAAGTTGTGGGTATAAGGAGTCTTGTGCATACTTCTCCCATTGTATGCAACTTGACTACGAGCCAACCACTTTACCCCATAAACATGACAGCTTAAGTGAGCCTTCTTTGAGCTCTCCCTGCTAGGCAGTGTGGCTGCATGGTGGTGATCTCCAGCAACAAGATCTTTTATCAGCGACAGATCGTTGGATGAGCCCAATTTGAGTTCTCCCTGGACGGCAACTGGACTGCACGCCAGGCAACTCTCCCCTTGAGCAGAGACTCCTCTCAAAGTTAAGAGGTATTAGTCATTTAGCTTAAATAAATAAGTTTTAAATAGAATGAACCACTTAAAATTATAACGTGTGATTTGGTATGCTGTTTGCTTAGCTTTACTTACTTAGCATGAGTAGCTAGATTTGCTGAAGCCTTAGGCCGCAAGCTGTAAACTTTCGCTGAGATTTACTGAACATGTACCTACTTAGTCAAAACAGGGGCCTCCAGAGCCAGCATAGATCAGAAGATAAGGAGGCTTCAAGGCTACAATCATCAACAGCACCTGCAACTCAACAAGATAACGAACGGCCTGTGTAGAGGCAGTGAAGGAATCCAATAAGGAATCAGAAGGTGTCAGGCCAGAATCACTATTGCACCAAAGAGCATGTGGAAGACGTGTGAAGAGAGTGTGAAGAATGTGTGAGGGGCGGGTGATTAGTCTGGAAGGGTATAATTGCCCAAGGATTTCTTTGTTTGGGTCCTTTTTCCTTCCTCTCCTTCTCTTCTCCACCCCCTGCCCCCCGCCCCACCCTGGCCTCTTTCCTGGGGCATCTAGCTTGAGCTGATCCTGCTGCTGCTGTACCACTCTATTAAATTATTTATTTTTATAAGACTTGGTGCCTGAGAGTCTGTTTTAGGAAACCGAGGGCTAAACCTTTGGAGAAACTAACACCAGATGCCTGGACAGATTGGTAAGTGACTAATAGCATGCTAAACTTTGAAATCCTAACTAAGTGATATGAAGGATTGATTGTGTACGTGCAATTCCCTTAACCATAAACCATTGACCAAGTCTGGGACTAAGATTGGATCCAGCTGCACCTAGACTCCTCTCTGAGAAGGAGTTTAGAAAGCAAGGCGGTCCTTTCTGAACCTTGCGACTCAATGGGAGGGTCTCCTTACCCTTTGAATCTCTTAGATATAAACCGTTGATCAGGTCTGAGACTAAGATTGGACCTAGCTGTCCTAGCTGTTCCTCCCATATAGTAAGTAATAGAGTGCACCTTGCCATTGAACTCTGTTAAGTCTCACTTTTACAGATTCTTTAATGATCCTAAATCACTCATCCATGACATGACGACTTGGGAAGACAAATGCATTAACTCCAAATGTCCCCCCTTCCTCCCTCTTCCCCCAGCTTTAATTGCTGAGCATGATGCTACATGGTCTGGGACATCCCTTTGGTTAGTTGGGGTCAGCTGTCCTGGCTGTGTCCCCTCCCAACTTCTTGTGCATCCCCAGCCCACTCGGTGGTGGTGTGGGGTGAGAAGCAGAAAAGGCCTTGGCTCTGTGTAAGCACTACTCAGCAATAACTGAAACATCCCTGTGTTATCAATACTGTTTTTAGCACAAATACAGAACATAGCACCATACCAGCTACTATGAAGAAACATAACTCTATCCCAGCCAAACCCAGTGCAATGGTACATTGCAAAGTGAAGTGTTGCTTCAAATTCCATTTCTTTAGATTCTCTGTTGTGTCATAAGACATCTTGGGGGAAAAAAAAAAGTTCTGAAATATTTGATAGATGACAGGCTATAAAGGACAAATCACTGGTCAGTCAGGAGAATCTAAATGCTATTTCCAGAATTATAGAAATACATTGTTCAAAATAATTTATCTGGGCCACTCCTGTTAAAAACACTCTTCTGACTAAGAATCAGAACAAGGGATGCACAAACCTGCATACCTAAGTTGGGCAGGTGCACTGAATATTCAGCTAGAGAAGTGACCATCTGAAAGTGCACTAACAGGAGTAATAAATACATGATGACTACACAAAAAGCCACATGTATGGATGATGATTAATAATCATATAGCATAAAATATAGAAATATATAACAGAACAAGATGACTAGTCATTTTTTTCACCATATTGATAAAACTAATTCATATTTTGCAGGCTATTGTTACCTGAATTTTAGGTGTGTGGTTAAAAGAAACCAACAAATATGAAAAGAGATAATGCAAATGGCTACAGCAGAAGAAATTATTAATATGTCTTTGCCAAATAGCTCTCCCCAGAAGATTGGTCTTTTCTCATTCCCCTCAGAAAGACAACTTCTGGTAAGAGTCTACAGATTTTAACAAGGAGCAAAATAGAAATTTTGAAAACCAGTACAATTTCAAAGTGAAAGAGAGCCTTTCTGAAGTTTTCCTTTTTAATCGTCCTATTATGTGTTACAGAGGACACATTTTTCCTCTGTTAAACTTTGTGGGACACTGATTAAAAAATTGCAGCAGAGAGATTGTGCAAAGAGCACTGCACTTGTTTCCCTACACCTAGCCTTTAAGGTTGCCTTTTTGCTTGGCTGAAGAACCACTCCTGAAAAATGATCATATCAACACCAGCACCAGTTTTCAGCATAAGCTGTGTGGGTAGCTGCTGAGACCCGCCCAGACTGGGAAGGGTGGCAAAAAATCACAATTTTAAGACTACTTGGGTCTGATGTTGACTAATGTCAAGTGCCCAGCTCAGCAGTGGCCACAGGATAGATCCCCAGCACTCTTCAGCAGGTCAGGGACAACAGAGGGGATAAAACCTTGGGCTCAGTAAACACCTGGCTCTAGCTCAGTCTGGCAAAGAGCAGGGGCAAGGACATTGGGACCAGGTGCATAGCAGGTGGCTTTGGACACTACCTTGAAAAGAGGTGCATGGGGAAGCTATCTTGTATACATAGCAAAATGATTTCTCCATACTTCTCCAAGTATTTCATCTTGGTCATTGGGGCAACAAAGACAGTTTAGCCTAAGCCACTGAGAACTCTGAAGACAGTCTTCACAAAGAAACAACACCTGCATGGAACCCCTTGAAATCCATACATGCATGGCATCCACTTTTTGTACATAAAAAAAAATCCAGTGTAACTGCCTAACTCTCTTCAGATCATGACGGTTTATGTATCCAGATAGGAGCTGCGTATCTATGTTTGAGTTTGAACCTAAGCCATTTCATATCACAAAAAAGTCTGTTGTACACTAGGGTAAGTAAAAATTGTGCAATACATGAGCAAAGATTATTCTCTGAATAAGTTAATATTATTAATTAATAATTAATATTAATATATATCCTGATCATATATTTTTGTTGTAAGAAATAAATGTACAGCCATCTATCAAACAATTGGATGATTATGTATATATATGTGAAACTTAAAAAGGAAATTTTTTTTAAAAAGGAAAATGGGAAACAAAAATAGTGAGCAGGTTATGCTGCCAACAAGTCTTACGTCTGTGTGATTAGAAGGTCAATACGCCTGTAGCAGCAAAAAAGTATATGTTGTGGGAAATTATAGAAGATGTGTTGTCATGTCAGCTCCCTTCATGCAGTGAAAGGTCACTGATCCCACTGTGGAAGAAAGCTGACAATTTCTATATAAGACTGACTGACAGCACATATGCTGTTGGACATCAGGTCTGGTGTCAAAAGACCAGTGGAAAAGCAAACAGCTTTAGCACTGTGATTTTAGAGCCAAGAGCAAAGTAAAGTCATGTCCAACTTTCATGAGAAATGGCATCTGAAACATTTCATTACATATTAATAACCCTTAATAACCCATGTTATTAACTGTGTTAATAACCCTTTCTGAGACAATGGACAGGGTTGGTTTCTGGTACAGTTTAATCCTGCAGCTTTCAGTGTAACTATGGAGAGGAAAGAAGAAAATCTGGGGCTGTTAGAGTGGTTTACATAGGACAACTGGAAGAGAAAACAATAAATGTGAGCAACACGTAGTGTCATGAAGAGCTTTTCCGTGTTCTTCTTTACCTCACCTTTTGGGGTGAGGGTGGAGGGATTTGATTTTATCTGTAAATCTCAGAAGAGTTTGCTCTCTCAAGCACAAAGGTCCTGATTCTGTTTTGATGTACAATAAGCTACATGACAAGCAACTCCACCGGTGTAAAATAGGCGTAAGGACAATCAGATCCTTACCCTCCAGCTGTCCATGGCACTTGCATAAAATATGGTTCATAATTCTCTTTGTACCTGTGGAGCAGTCTCACAAGCACAGTACCTTGTTACTGTCCTTGAGAAATGTTGCAGAGCTCCATCAGGCTTGTTCAAACAATGCATAAGAGTCCTTAAGCAGGCCTCAATTACTGTTCAAGTGGAAGAATAGGTAATTGGACAACACTCATCAGTTTTGCAATAAATGATATTAGGTGCCAGATCTGAAAAGCAAACCTTTGGGTTGTAAAACAGAAGGAAGATTAATGAAAGACACTCACAAAATTTCCAGTACTCCTTGGTATTCACCAGGTTAGATATAGCAAAACAAAAACTTTTCACTGTATTTCAGGTAGAAGCAAAAGAGGAAGTACATGTACATTTTGCATTGTAAGTTGTCTAGACTGCTTTTGAACTAGAAAAGGAACCATGGTTAGAGGTTTTGCAAATTGTTACTGTAACCAAAATGTTTCATCCCTATGTAACTTTTATTAAGCTGTGACTCAGAAGCAGCATTAATATGAAGTTTTATGAGAGCAGATGGGAAACTGAAAACATTATTCACTAATTTTATTCTACTTTAATCTCTAAATATAGGCATTGATACAAACATACATGAATGGAGTCATGCACGTATATTTTCATAAATGTACTTTTGGTAGTAACTTCTTCATAAGTATTATTAAAATGCTTCAAAGCTATTTGGACATTTGATTGTCAAAAGAAGCAATAACAAATAAGGATTTCTAAACTGTTTATAAAAGGAAGAGACAAAGTTGTAAGAGAAATCTAGTCTATATTTCCATAATTTAATCCATGGTTACTAAAATAAAAGGAATATATTGCATGATTGTTGTTTCTTGTAAATATACTAAAACTGAAAACCTCATCAAATCCCCCAAAATCTGGAATATAGTACATGAAATAACCTGAAGTTCACATCTTGAAATACAGACTAAAATATTTCAGAGTAATAGCTCAGCCAAGGTTAATGCAAAATAGTGGTGATCTGCAGAAAGTCACAGCTAATTTTTGTGAATATAAGACTCTGAATAAAGGCAAGAAGAATGTTGGTTCAATCAATGAACAATTTCACTGGCCCCATAATCAGGTGTATTTGTACCTGCACTGTTTGTTCAAAAAGAATGCAGCTGCTGAGAGAACTAATTTATTTTTTAATGAATTCATGGTCATAATGTAGCCATGTTTCCAAGACTATATACTGTACGTATATATAAAATATAATCAAACTTTATATATATATAAAAATGGTTGATATATATGGTTGATATATTTTTATATTAAAATAATAATAACACTGATAGCTAAAGAAAATATAAAAGCTACATGTAATTTAAGCACATACATTTTACAATAATCAAATTATGAGCATAAACATATAAGGCCAAATGTTTTAGAAAAAAAAACTGGAAAAAAAAGTGTGAATTTAGAGGATTTTAGTTTCAAAGTCGTGCAGACCCCTTTTTCCCTGTTGCTGAAGTTGTTACACTTTGTGTGGTATAGTGAAGTATTCATTGCCTACACTAAGGATTGGGTATGACCTTGGAGTCTAATGATCTGAACACTTAACTAGCATGAGGGAAAGTGGGGTTCTAGTTCCTGCACTAATGAATGTTTATGTTCTATATTCAACAATAATTGTACAAACCCCATAAATATTCATTTGTGTTGAGACTCTCTCCCCTTGCAGATGAGCGTTGTCATCCTCAGGTGAAAGTCTTGCTTGATTTTCTTGTCAGTGTGTGATTTGACCTCACAGTTTCTCTAGTGCCCAAGTTGAAAATGTTGCTGCTTTGGCCATTCTTCAGTTTCCTACTCATTTAAATTGGGCTTTGTCAAAAGAGAAAATGCACACAGATTTACATGTACGCTTTTCCTTAATATGTCTTTAGCTATTTCATCCCAGAAGGATATTGTACTTCCAATATCCTGTTGATCCTACAGTACTTTGGGCATTTAAACATATGGATCAAATTATAAGAGAGATCCAAATAAGGAAAAAGGCACATGAGAGAAAATGTATTCCTGTGAGTGAGAGGAAGACCAAATCAGAGTGTTCACAGTCACTAAGTACATCTTGTAATTAATCTATTTTCCACAGGAGGCAGTTCATTTTGTGAATTGCAAGAAAATTAAGCTCCTGGATTAACAACTGGAGGTAAAACCAAAGATAAAATTCCTAACTTTTTGTTATGTTTACAAACTATTTTTCCCTAAACCTGTACAGAGAAAGCAAGTTTCAACTTTGCTTTTACCCTCTTCAGAATAGAGGTTTCTGAATAGCATGTTAACTTTAGCAGCAGGGTCAATAACATTGCAGTAATGATCAATAATGGTGTCTCACTTCTTTTTATTCTTTTTTTTTTTTATTCAGCAGCGTCACTCCCCATCCATTACATTTTTCACAAAAATGGTTTGCTGACTCTAGCAAGACACACAAAGAATCTTTGTGCACAATTTATCAGTACGATTCCTAAGAGATGCTGCGAAGCCTGTGAAAAACAGGATGTTCCCCCTTCATGTTCAGTTCATTTTAGCCTATATTCTAATGTCCCTTCCTGAGGATCCTATGTTGGAGTTGCTCTGTTAACTGATATCAGCTATGTCTGCTTCTTTTATTTTGTTTAATCTGTCCCTAATCTCTGCCACCAACTGTAAAGTGTTCCGTGGTTGAGAGGAACAAGTTTGAAAGAGTGATGGAGAAGGTTATTTACGACAGCATACTTAATATTGTTACCATTGAAGTAAATGGCAGTTTTGTCATTTTGTGTAATAGAGGCAGGATTACACTAATTATAATTTTATAATCTCCCCATTAGAGAAGCACAACAGCAACCCCATTAAAACATATTGCTTAACATTAGATCCCCTGCTGATAGAATCCATAAAATAGAACTTTCAATGTTCAAAACATGAGATACGTAACATGATGTTACATCATGCAATATCTGTGCTTTTTCGGAGCTATTAGAATCATTCTCATTAGGTAAAATTCACTCTTTTTCATATTGTAATCTCATAAAATCACACCACATCTCAAACCTTTTCTAAAATGTACTGAGTGGAATGCCTAGATTGATTCCCCCCTCCCCCCTAATGTAGAAATTTCAGCTTAATAAGGGAAGAAAGAGCTCAGCATTACTTTGGCACGTGAAAATTCCAAATGTGGGGATAAACAGACCACTGGAAAGCATAGTCTTCTAACCCATTACCATTTATTCTAAATTTTTTTTTTTTTTTAAAAAGTTCCCTACCATTTTACCCCATGATCACACATAAATAAATAAAGAATATTATCATGGCATTTGAAAAACAATTATCCTTCCATGTCTAGTCTTTATATTACTTATCCACATGGAGGCCCTTAATGCCTTTCCAAAGTACTGCAGAGATGTGTTTTCTGGATTATATATTTTAGGGGTGTCCTGGTTTCATCTGGGATAGAGTTAATTTTCTTTCTAGTAGCTGGTATAGTGTTATGGTTTGGGTTCAGGATGAGAAGGATGTTGATAACACACTGATGTTTTCAGTTGTTGCTAAGTAGTGTTTAGACTAAGTCAAGGATTTTTCAGCTTCTCATGCCCAGCCAGCAAGAAGGCTGGAGGGGCACAAGAAGTTGGGAGGGGACACAGCCAGGACAGCTGACCCAAACTGGCCAACAGGGTATTCCATACCAGGTAATGTCATGCCCAGTATATAAACTGGGGGCAGCTGGCCTGGGGGAGGCAGATCGCTGCTCAGGAACTGATAGCATATTTCCTTACATTCTGTATGGTATGTCTAAATATTTTGATGGTTTTAATATTTTGTACCAGCTGTGAAAACTGGTTTGCTGCTAGGTGACTGTAAAAGTGAGATTTGGTAAATAATTATTAGAAATCTTATACTAACACTATGATTGAAACAATAGACAAAAGTATAGCCAAGCAATTAACTAGTAGAGGTAGTTACTCATAAGTTTTGCAGTTCTTTGCTCTTATGACTAGATGTTCCTGTACGCTAGATGAGAACAATGTTGAAACCGACCACATGTGACTGAAGCTGTGTTAAGCTTCAAGATCAAAGAACAAGGACAAGAATAAAGACTTCAAGGACAGCCAACAAGAACTTCAAATGGGTCGGTGGTCGCAAAAGCAGCCCTTCAACTCAAATGGATCCTTCATTGCGCATGATCAGATGTAGGCAGTACTAAGATAATCAGTTGCAATTATTTTTATGTATATGTATACAAATCCGATTAATATGCAATTAGTTATTCTATATAACCTATTAGTGCTAAAGCTGTGGCATGCACGCTAGGTGGAACTATCTCCCATGCATCCAGCGCTGCAATAAAGAATGCCTGCTTTCTAAAACTCCAAAACGAGTCTTAGAGAGTTTCTTCAACTGGCTTTTCAGTATCAGAACTAACTGGGCATTGGTTGGCGAGTGGTGAGCAATTGCATTGTGCATCACTTGTTTTGTATATTCCAATCCTTTTATTTTTATTATTGTTATTATTATCATTATTATTTTCTTCCTTTCTGTTCTATTAAATTGTTCTTACCTCACCCCATGACTTTTCCCTTTTTTTTTTCCCTGCTTCCCTCCCCCATCCCACTGAGTGGGGGGGAAGTGAGTGAGCTGGAGCTATATATATTGAAGTAGTCTAACCATTAGCACACATTTTTAAGAATATCTATAGGTATTCAGAATGAAAATACTTGAACCAAATTTTCAGAGAAATCAGCCTCTTTCAGTACTTGTTTCAAACAGGATGACTAATGTCCAGCTGTGTACTTTCCTGGTCACACTGGACATGAGACAGGTTTCTGTAGGGCTCCTCTTCAGCTGGGGACCCACCACACAGCCAGGGGAGGAAACAGGAAACTACTTGAGAAGGTTTTTAAAATTTCACTATTGTGAAAAAGGTTTTTTCATTTGTCAAGAAGCAATTTCAACTCTAAGTTTGCAATTCCTAATTTTTTTAGTTCATTTCAATTTAGTGAAAAAAGTGAATACTACTAATAGTGGTCCTAATGGAACTGTATGCTAGATTAGAAAAGAAATAATATGCATAATTCTATCACTATGCCTAAGATTCACCAAAAGTTTCAAATTCACTTTTTTAATATGCAAGGTGTTAAACTCATACCCTGCACATCAGTACTGGTTTAAATATCATATTTTCATATTTATACCTTAACACAAAGCAATGGGATAAATTTTGCAATGCATTACCCACATAAGCAAGCAAACCATGGTGTTGAATCAGAGGTGATTTTTTTTCTGTGTGTTTACTTTACAAAATGAGTTCAGTTGAAGAATACTGGGTTGTAATGAAACTTTAATGATGAAAGGGGCACTTGGAAATTGAACAGCCATAATTTCTCCCTGTGAAAGTATGAATCCTACAATAAGTACTTCTGGAAAGCTGCAGCTCTTTAGGAACCCTCTAACACTCCAGGAAAGTAAAACAAAATGACATCTTCCTCTGCATTGCCAAAATGCAATTCTCAGTACTTAAAAACTAACAAATCTGTTGATTGTTAATGGCACAAAAGGGACTAAAGAGCCTGCAAGAACATGGGCAGGAAGAATGTTGTCAGTGCTGCTTTCGTGTCAGTGCCTGGAAGAAGCAGATTGCTGTGTGATAGAGGTTACCTTTCTTTCAGAATTGAAAGGTGAGTTAGGTTTTAGTGAAAGATGAATATTTAGATAATGGGGAAAGTTGACAAGGCAGTCCTGTGGGATTGCTGGTACTGGAACCCATCCATCCATCCTTTAAACCCCCTCCCTAAAGAAGTTACTTAGCAATAATCTCATAAATTCTGCCATATTACAATAAAAGTAAATTGGTATCTTATTACAGCTCCCCAACAATCAAAGAAAGTACCTCTCTGAGACTGGATCTTACAAAAAAACTTCCACACTCAGAGTCAGGCATATGCAGAAGTCTTCTTTAATGAAGACTTCTTTAATGAAATGTTCTCAAAGTACCACAGAGGAGTAAGAGAAAGAGTTTGAAAAGCAATAACATCATAGCTTGGGCACATATTTGAGACCAGAAGACAAAGTTCCAGTTCTTGTACTGGGTCGTGGAAAAAAGCTCTTGGACTTGGATCCTTGACATCTCTAGTAATATTCATGTCATGGTGACCTTAGCTGTTGCAGAACAAGTCCCTCTTTTTTGCTGGCTTATCACTTTTTTTTTTTTTTTGAAATTTTATTGATTTTCCTTAGCTTGGAAAAGTGAAATCACAAATAAAATTTTTTTTAAAGGACAGAAACAAATTTTCACCCAACTCTATCAATTAGTTTAATGTAGTTTCAGGGGGGCTAAACGTAGACAAGTAGACCTGTGAAAAACATACAAACCTAATAATATGTCCTGAAAATAGTATCCATGGCAGCTATCAACATGTCACTCCTGTGAGTATCACTTTCAGGATGTTTTCTACCTGTCCAATTATAATTGACTTGTGTGTTGTTATTTAACATGCATTTTGAACATCTGATGGTATTTATATGTTTTATTCTTTAACATATTAATTACATTAAAAAAAAAAAACCTACTGTAAATAAAAAAGTTCCTTTTAAATAGTTCCTGTTATCCATCATCTTTCCCTGTGACTCTCAGTGTGGTTTTGTAGTGGACTTCAAATCTAAAATGTATAAGTCTTAAAAGGCAAATTTATGTGCATTCATAATACTAAGCAGTGCATAATTAGATAAAAAAAAATTCAACCAATAAAACATGTCTACTTGCTCTGTCATTGCTGATATTTATAACTGGCACGTGGAATTTAATATGGATTATTACTTTCTCAGGATTTTACACATTAGCTACAGTTATGGCATTACCCCAGTACTTCTTGATTGTCCAGATGTAAAATATTTTTGATTTGTACATATTAGAAAAATTCTGTTCATCACATTAGTCTTATCTTAACAGAAGAAGACAAACTCTTGCATCACCATAGCGATGTTAATTTCTGTGTTGTACTTATCTGTCTTTCAGTATGATTCTAATGTTAGCCATGACACATCATTTTTATGAAGCCAACCATTCCTAGTCTGTAAACGTCTACAAACTATTCCTGGATTTTAAAAAGCAGGGCATTTGTGTGTATTGCTTTATAACATTTTATGCCACCATTTTTTTAAAAGCAATGTAAATAAAACCTCAATTTGAATAAAAAAATTATTGGTCCTCAGAAATTCACAACCCCAAATGACAACTCTCTAAAATATTTACAAAATAAACTATATATCAGTATAGGAAGAGTTCATGACTTTTGTGACTTCTTAAATATTTCTTTTATTTTTTATGCCATTTCAGGCTAGAATTTTCCTCTGATTGCAAGAAGTAAACCTTACTTCAATAAAAAAAGTTCAAACTCCAAGAAACAAAACTTACACAAAGGGTGTGTTATTTGTAAGCATTTGAATTTTAAATAATAACCAGTTTAGCTAAGCTAAAACAACATGCTGTTTTTTCAGATCTTATATTTGATAAATATGATCATTTTTACTGTAATCCTTCAGAGACTTGTACCCTTCTCTTAATTTTGTAAATACAAAACATATTACCAAAATCATTGGAAATAGTAACACTGATTACTAGAAGATCTCCATATATCTTTTCAAGACAAAGGTATTCACAGGCATGTAACAGGATTGCTACACTCATAAAAATACAACCCCTCCAAAAATATGAATAATATAACATCTTAAAATTTAAATATGTTGTTCAATGTGTTTCTTTAGTGCAAGGCCACGTTTTGTAACCCATTGTTGGAGATGCAGATAAATGCCTTGTATAGCTTCTCTGAGTAACCAAGGATTCTTCTTTCCCTAAGACTCACTCAAAAGGGACACTCCATCTTTGCCAGAAGACCATGAAATTTTATATGAATTATGCAATGTGGTGACAAATTTTATTGTTTCTTAGTTATAACTAGATATTTTTTACAACATGAAAAGTTGTAGAATGGGGTTCAGAAACCTTTCTACCTAATATAGTCCTCAAAATAGCATCTAAAAGAAAAAAAAACAAACAAACCAAAAAACCCAGAATAAAAGCCCTGAACTCCTTCAGACTTAATGATATATGTGCTACACTTAGGGGTTTTCTTTAACACATTTTCTTTTCAGTATGTGACATTGAATAATACTTACCACTATTTAAAAGCCTAGGCAATGTGAAAACTGTTGAAAGAAGCTAATACACAAAGCTAACTAAACTGGTAAGGCTGTGATGATTTAAACTATCATTAGAAAAGAAAAAATTCTCATCTTAGAAGCATGCTTTATAAATACTGTACATTTTTTCCAGACAGCTTCATTCTTTTTAACTAAGAAACGCTACAGAACTTGTACGCATCTTATGCCAAGTCGGACCTGCCCATAATAAAAATATTTAACTTGTACTACATACACTACTCCTGTTATCAATAGAAATATCAAAATTGATTTTGATATTATAAACTAAATAGTATTTGGTATGAACAGTACTGGCTGAGAGATCAGTCCGTCCTCCTGACCCAGTAAGGGTCCTGGACCAGCTGGAGCCTCTCCAGCATTCCCAGCTCCCATAGGAGCACTGCTCTTGTGGGCCATGGTCTGCAGGTAGTACTGTGAGAAATATTAATAGTCCAAAAAATAGTCACCCTGGCTGATACAGGATGTATCTTGCTCTTCCTCAGAACCACTGCTCATACCCATGCTACAGACTGGAAACCAAAAAGTCCTTGTCTTGCTCTCTTGAACTCCAGGTGAAGGCTTGAACTATTCTGAGGAATTAAAGATTACATACCACTTTTTTCTTACTCGGGACATGATTGCATATGTCTTTACTGAAACATTATTAATACTTATATCATGCCTTCCTAAAAGCCTGTCTGCATGCCCCCATCTTCATCTGTCTTTTTGAATTCTGTTTTATTTCACTGGTGGTTGAATGATCTTATATAAAAAAGGTTAAAAAATTGATTTGCAGTCTCCTATAAAATGCTATATAAACATCAGTGATAACTCAATTATATTGTTGTGAATAGTATTCCCTAAAACAAAACAAAAAAGTGTGAGGGCTGTTAATATTAGATGTTAACAACTCTACCAAGCTATGCATGTACAGTAGTGACAGAAATTAAAAAGCAGATACCCTCCCACCATGAAATTCCCCCCAACTTACTTCAAGATTACATGGTTGATGAAAGTACAGCAAGTTCTAATTTCTAGAGGGAATAATGACTTGTAGTTGCAATAATTTAAGGAATAATGTACCCCAACTGTACTTAATAAGGCTATAATTCCATCAAAGGCTTCCAGGGACATCATAAACCACGAGAGTGAAACTTGAGTGGTTTCCTCATGTCACCGGAAGGCTGAGATGGAATTACAGTCTTAATTTATATTCATTTTGAAGGAGCCTTATTTAATATTGCACATTGATCGTGATTAATGCCTTTGGAACTGCCAAAAACTATTAGCTGTGTTCATGGCCTTCTGAAGCCACCAAAAGTCAATTACACCACTGACTAGTGATTTGCAGAAATTCTTTTTTTTTTAAGACCTATGGCTCGGCCAGCACAAACTTGTATAACTATGCTAAAGTTAACATCAATTTGGTCATATATTTTTATCACTTTTTCCCTTCATATTGAGTGAAAATGGGAAATCTTTCTTCTAAGTACATAGCTCTTTAGTTATAGAAGTTCATTGCAAATTAAGGGGAAAATTAATTGGAAGCATTTGGTTAACTTAATCACTGAACATTGCTGAATTAATATGGTTTTATTAAAGGGATTTTTCAGTTAAATGCCAATAATTTGTCCACATCATATGTGAGTTAACTGTACAGGGAGAAGTTTTATTAACAGAAGGGAATTCTTTTTGGTGAAAGACTGCAGGTAATCTGTTTTAAAAAGGAGGATTATATGGAATAGCCCAGAGAGCCCACAGACAAAAGAGTTTGGCATGGGAAAAAAAGGGGGAAACCTAGTTCTTAAATAAGTTGTGGATCAAAGTTACTAAAGGTAAAATAATGTTCAAATAATCTTTTGGTTACTCAAAGAGTTCTCTCTTCCTTTCCTACACTATAGAGTAGGATTCAGTTATGGATATAAGAAGATAAGACATTCCTTACTTGGTCAGACCAGCAGTCCACCTAACCCAATACTTACTCCCTAACAAAGGAGAAAGCAAATTAGCATTAAGAAGCCTATCCAGTTTCTGTGGAAGTTAGATGGTACATTCTTCCATATTTCCTATAGTATCCATTTATAGGCATATTATCCTTTAATTTTCTAATCACTTTCTAGACTTGATACTGTCCATCTCCACAACCTCCTAGGACAGAAATTCCCAGTGTTGTTGCTTAAAGGACTGCTATTGAAAAATGTGTTTTAGTGTGATCTCCTGATGGTTTCTGAACTTCCATACTTGCCTAAACATAGGGATTTAGTATCATTGGGTTGCTTTATAGTATACTATCTAGCCCCAGGCTTCCTCTCCTGAAGGGTTCCCATAAGTCCAGTGTGGATATTTCCCAGCGTCTTGTGGATTTCTTAGGTATCATAAGGGATCTAATACAGTAGGAGATGCCTGTATTTAGATAATGGCATTGAGCCAAAATGTTTACATGTGTCAGAGAACCTGCCATAAAATGTATTTCCTTGGAAATGACATTGTGTCAATTTCTGAAATTCCTAGTGCTGAGTAGCTGATTTGATTTATAATTTTGAACAGAAAATACATTGTCAGTGTAATCTCAGCTCCTCTTTATGACAATATATTCCAAGTAGAGGATTTATATTTGTTAAGATCAGATACAGATAGAAATAAATCACATACAACTCCTACTGAAAGTCTTTTGGCCAATTTCTAAGATGATGGTAGTGCAAATTGGTCTTTAAAGCCAAAAACATGACAACACAGTACTCAGTTATATGGCACTTTTGAGCAAGATAAATATATATTCTACACCCAAAACTGAAAAAGCAGCATCAAAATGTAATGAAAAAGAAATGCAGTGTTGTCTGCTTCAAGCACAGCAATCCCATTTAGCTTTTGGAAGGAGATGTTCTCAAGCCCAGGACTCGATTCAAAAGGCTACCCTTGAAGGACAACCACTGTATAACAACCGTAGTATCCTTACTTGGACCAGTAGAAGTCAAACTAGGTGGCAGGTTTTCACACCATATGTCAAGATAATACCCCTTGGCATGTGATGTTTTGGATGCTGAGGCCTTACAAGCCTTCAAAGGGTGTTGGAACAAAGGAAAGGAGGAAAAATCCAATCAGGGTACTTCAAACAACTCTGGCTGAGAAAGTCTCAGAGTCAACAATTTTTGGAGGTTGAGAAAGAATTCTCAGGTTTAATATTATAGGGGTGTCTTGTTCTCACAGTCTTCCCCAGGCATTTGGTCTTGGACAAAGTCATATGCACTGTTCATCTGAAACAATCCAGCAGAGCTGCTGTTAGCCTCCCCACAAAATCCCAGCTTTGCTTCCTGAGGCAGATTGCAAGTTTTTCAGTTTCCACATGTAACATTTGCAATTAATGCTAAATTGCTCATAGGTTTCATCCTTCTGTGGAGTCTAGTACAACTCTTAACATTCCTGGTACTCCTTTACTATTATTTCATAAGTAATCATCTCTGCCTGGCTTCTCTGAAAAATTCATCAAATTCATGAAACATTCAAATTAATCAAAACCAGCCCATGTCAAAAATAAAGATGCCCTCTGAATGTTTTTCTTATTAACAGCCAATGCTTTGAGAGAAACACTGTTTGAACTTGCCCACGTTGCCACCTTTGTTTAGAAATTTCAGCACTGGAGGAGGTTTTAATTGCTCCAATCCACTACTCAGTATACTTAATAATAATCTCTTTATACTCCCAGTACTATGCGGTATTAAACTGTACTTCAAGAAAAGGTGTCCTCGAAAGTTATCATCTTCATTCTGCACTTCAGTTCCTATTGCTATTGAATAAGAAAAATGCATTTTTATGGCCATTTCTAGATGTTCTTTATTGAAAATGAAGACATGAAACATAGAATTCTGGATACACAGGTACAATTACAAAAAAATCAATCAATAAAAAATGTACGTACCAAAAAGAAGTGTTCCAGTATATAGGTAGTTTGCATGTGCTATGCTTTTTTGATCAATGGGGTGAAAAATAGCAATGAGCTCCAGAACTCTGAAACGTATATAAAATTTTAAAAGATTTATACCCAACTGGGTATAAGGAGAAACTTTTTTTTTGCCCATGAGGACAAAAAAGCATTGGAGCACATTGCCCTGAGACATTATGCAGGCACCTTCTCTGCAGGTTTTTTAGAACTGATTGGATCAAACCCTGAGCAACCTAGACTGACCTAAAAGTTGATCTGACACAAGCACATGGTTGGACGAGAGACTTCCTGAGGTCTTTTTATCCTATGATAGCAAGTTTGTATGTCTTCAGTTGCTGTAAATAAATAAATAAATAAATGAAAAAATGCAACAAGGGATTTTGAAAGTCTATTACCCAACTGCCATCAGATGTAATTTTTTTCTTTGTTGAGAACAAAATGGGGAGTGGCTATGGCAAATTATTGCAGCATTGAACTCCATTTACCTAGATTTTGCCTTTGCCAACAATCGGTTTCTATTAGCTTCTCTGCTGTACATCAAAATTGGAAATAAAGAAGTTTGCTAAGAAGAAATTGCAATTATTTTTCCTGGAATGATTTGTAAACTGTTTTCCATTTTTTAAACTTTATTCCTAATAAAAATATACAGTAAAAGAGAAAGAAAGGGAACAATTGGTAAATTGGAACAGTACATTTGTTAATATTATTTTAATGATCTTTTAACTATGAATATTTATTACATTGGACTAAAAAAAGATGCCAGCTTAAAAGAAACAGAAAAATAATAGGATATTGTTGTACATGTACATTGATGAATCTCCTAACTTATTTTCTAATTTTGGGTGTTGCAATTCTTGTCTGCAAAGCTTGATAAATTTTGAATGATTCTTCTCAAAATGGAAGCGACCCAAATATATAAACAGTTTTCATAATTTTTAGCTATAACACCTTTCAAATACTTGCATGCATGCTATAAGAACATTGACAAGGTTAAATACATATTTCTGGTTCATCTATGATATCTTGATATTTTTAGGTATCATTTATTGTGGATTAACAGCCAATATCCTCACGGCAGTATAGGTAAAGGTTTTTTTCCCCCTTTCTTTAATGTGAAATGTGAATGTTTTGATGTTGCCCTCCAGGCCTAAGACTCAATAAGAATAAAAGAATATTTTCAAGTGGGAGCACTTTGGATTATCTTTTTCTGTAGGATGGAGGCCTTTTTTCCCCATTTTTTTTCTGCCTTAAAAAAAAAAAAAATGCACGAACAGAAAGGGGGCTACTTCATTTTTTAAAGAAGGAATTATTTATCGCCAACATGGGCAAGTTGTAGGAAAAGTATAAAATTGGCTCCCAAGTTCATTTCGTACAGAAGGACTCTCCTTATAATAAGAAGAATATCTCCAGGTAAACAGGAGTCTTTTCTCCATGTAGAACTAGCTGAGATTTATAGGTCAAAACAAAGGTATTTTAAATCAGTGGTAATTCTTAATTCCCTCCACAGAAATCCAGCTATAAAATGTGTGCTATGGGAGGTACGCATGAGCTGGGGAAAGAGGTCATCTGTGCGTATGTGTGTATATATAAATGTGAATACACATAAACATATATGTATAGCTATATAAATATAGCTACACACTGTAAGGGGAGGGGGAAGCATTCCTGAGTCTTCTCTAAGTTAATTTTGTAGCCTGAAGCCTTACCAATAACCTTAGTCACAACAAAGTAGGATGCAGTGTCATTCTGTGTGATGAGAAAGATCATTAAATTCATACAGGTTTTATGGAGATACATGTTAAATCTTTGATGCAGAGGATTCACAAGAAAAGCATTGGTGTGGCAGGACATGCCCTTTTTATCACTGCATGCCTTTTTTATAAGGCCATGTAGCGATAGGGCAAAGGGTAATGGCTTTAAATTGAAAGAGAGTAGATTTATATAAGATGTAAGGAAGTTCTTCACTGTGAGGGCGGTGAGGCACTGGAACAGGTTGCCCAGAGAAGTTGTGGATGCCCCATCCCTGGAAGTGTTCAAGGCCAGGTTGGATGGGGCTTTGAGCAACCTGGTCTAATGGAAGGTGTCCCTGCCCATGGCAGGGGGCTTGGAACTAGATGATCTTTAAGGTCCCTTCCAACCCAAACCATTCTATGATTCTATGACATCTTTGTTATAACCTTTTTTAATAAAAGTTTTCAAGACTTCTAGTTAATTGATCTCTGGAGAATACACAGTAAATTATTTTATACTTCCCATATATTTCAACTTAATCTAATTGAGCATAAATTGAGAGAAAATACTTTTCCTCTCTCACAGTCTGTTATTTGTCTCAAAGGGCCACCACCACAGATAAAGGATCTGTAAATCTCTCCAACAGTTCACTGGTCTCAGGGCATCGTCAGAAGCTGTTCATATAAACATAGATTTGTCTCAATTAATTAATAAACTTAATCTGCAATGGATACTGTACTTTGTGTAGCTCACTAACTCAACAGAACTCCATATATTTCCTATTAAAGAATACACGACACATACAGGTGTTTAATCCATCTTTAAAAATATTAGTAGGACAGCTATAAGCCCAACTGAGTGAACAAAACTGTCATTAACATTCACAGAGATGGACTTGCCTGGAAGGCTTAAGGAGATGTACTGTTTCATTTAGAAATATATGAAACTACAATTCAGTAAGGTCTTCCTACAACATATTAGTAGATATAATATTTTTTATCAGGGTTAGGGATTTGAGATGACAATTATTCCAAAGGAGTCTGAAGGCCTCAGATACATACTCCCTATCAAAATCTACAAATTATTCAGAAACTGATCTCTCCTGATTTTTTTTAAAAAGCCAGCCTTTACACTTGGAACAGCTCTGTATTTTTCCTCAAGTGCTTTCTAGAATACCCAGGAACTTTTTTTCCCTGGAGTCGAAGTGTAATGAAGCCCGAGGTGTCCAAGGTGGTGCGGGTACAGAATATACAAAGTACAATTAATGTTTCAGATGTTGCGCGCTCTGCTGTCAAGTTCCTTTTTCTTTATTTGTGGTCCTACACAAACAGGTTTGGTTGTTTTTTTTTAAATTGTAAGGTAAGGAGTCATGCAGGCTTTGTTTTAATCATATGCAGGGGTACTCTTATTCTGAGTAATTTTTACATCTGAGTCTCTGCTCGTGATAAACTGTTGCCTATTTTCATGTAACTTCTGTAAGATTTAAAGACTTATTTTATAGGTGCAGATTTCTAGATATTGTTCATTTGTTTAGATTGCTGACCTTTTTAAGTCTACAAACTTAAGAAATATTTAAAAAGGTGGGGTTGGATGTTGAATTAATTACAATTTATTTTAGTTTCTTTTTTTATGAAACTGTTTTCTGAAGTTTTTTAAAAATATATTTTTATCTTTCCAGGAATTAATTTTCTCGTAAGGTTTTTAGTGTCTGAAAGAATGCAGGTATCATAGATTCAGGAAAAAAATATTTCCACCCTCTAAAACTATGTAGTATAAGCTAGTGCCTTATGGCATAATAGGTGTATGTTTGAACCCTTTCCATCGCCTCTTTTTTTTTTTTTTTTTTTTTCTTCCTTCCCTTACCTTATCCCTCTCATTATTCCCTAGTACTTTCAATTCAGAATATAACCCTCACATAATTTCACTCTAGCTTTGAATTCAATGTCTGGACAGATCTATCCATAAAGAAAGCAAATCTGCACACCTTTCATACTAAGCTTTGTAAAGGCTTCTTATTGACAGTGTCATTAGGTACTAGGAAATAAACCTTATGTAAGGTTTTCTTCAGTGACATTCCTTGAATAAAACCTTACCAAAAGTTTATTTCTTTACTTGCTCCATAGAAGCAACATTTCTGATAATTGGAGTCTGATTCAGGACATGCATTGAGCTCGTTTCTTTGTTGTACTATACAGCCTCAGCTTTTAGGATACCAAAAAAGCTGGTATGTAGGTGACAGGTACAAAAGAAAGGGAAACAACTGAATACATCTTTTCCTCCACTCTATCTAGCCCCCCAATAATTATATATCACTGCAGTTTATTTGTTGTTGATGTTTTTTCAATTAAGCAATTTCCAGCTTCTAGCTTTCCCCTACTGTGGGGGGAACACAGTAGTTACAAATGTGGACCCATGCTAGCCAGAAAAGAAAGTAAAAGGGAAAGGCAGGTGACAGACGATCCCTCTGCCAATGTCCAGACTGAGATGAAATGCAGCATTTCCCATTCACAGTAGAAAAAAAAAAAAATTGTTGATGATTTTGTACAAACCTTCCCAACCCCTACAGTTTTCAGTAAAACTGATGTCCTTGTCAGATTCATTGTTAAAAGCACTGGATATTTGCTCAGCTGTAGAAATCTGGAGTAAAAGATTGTAGGTTCAATGAAATGGCATTTTCCAATTAAACTCTGTTTTGCTGGATGTTCCCCAAGCTCTACCAAACACTATGGTTATACATTCCATGCAAACTAGAGATTTGCATCATTTTTGCATGACAGATTCCTGAATACATAAGACTTGGGGGAACAAAGCTTTGCAAGGTGAACATTAAAAAATGCCCAGTGCTTTTTCTTTCTCCCACAGGCTTTCCTGCAGGCACAGATAATAGGGACCTTAGTTATTAAATTGCCACTGGCTCTTTCTCTATTTCTCTATCATTTTCAAGCAGGTTAACTAAAGCATATTTATATGCCAGCTAGATAGAAGGTAACTTGAGTCAGAGGAAGCTTCAGCACCCATTTTTTAATAAATCCTCCTGAACTTATAAGTGTCCCTCAATCACTTTCAATGACTCTCTTGGAAGGTGCAAATATCTGCATCTTAATTTTTTTTGCAAAACCAAAGCAAATAAGTAATAAAAATCCTTTTTTTTCTTCTTTTTTTTTTAGGTTGGACTTAATTTTCCAAAATTCTGTATTATGATTGTAAGCAAGCTCAAAAGAAGAAGTTATTTTATACAGTTATCATTAATAAAGAATGAAAATGTAAAAGAAAATATCCTCCTGAGATTAAGAACAGAATAACTGCTCTTCATGTAGTTCACGGGCTGACATGTGCAAAGGCACTAGTACTGGGCACCTCAATCTAATTTAAAGCCTAAGTGAGACACAGGTAAACAAAGCAAGCAGTTCATCCTCACCCTCCCACTTTCCTTTGAAACAGATGTTCACACAATCTCAAGTGCATCTTCTGTACACAGTTCTATCAATGACAGAAAACCTGAGGTACTGCTGGTATGCAAAAACCTTATTAGCTACAAGTACACAAAACTTTGTCATATCTGTTTGTGCTGCTCAAGACTCAAAACCAAAATGTTAGGGCTTACCTATATGGTCAAGTTACATTGCTGTCTCCTTTGTGTATGCTCTTAATCAATAACAAAACAAGACAATATAGCGTGGCTCAATCTTCTTTCACAGTTTCATGTCTGTAGATAAAGTTTTAATGTGAAGATGCATGTAACTATTTTGAAGCATCAGGAACACTCTTACATTTAGAGGAATATTTAATTCTACATATCAGGTTTTATTTATTTTCTTAGATTTTTCTTTTCCCTTTAATCTGGTAAACTCTGTGTAACTCTGTCACTGATAAACCATAAATATGGTTTCTGCTAATACCCAGATTTGGTTTATTCTATTGTATCCCAAAAGACTATCATAGAATATTCTAGCATAAAACAACTTGGATCATTGATTTTTAGTCATAGTTCATTGATTTCAGTGGGGAGTTCTCATTAAACATCCCTGGCATGAAATGGCCACTTGTATTAGATTTTTTAGAAGAAAAACCACAGTTGGTAAAAATGATCAAAATAAGCATCAGGAACTTTGTTCCATATTGTGAGCAATCACAGTAACAAAGTTATCTATCCTGCACCACAAAATAATTGAAGCATGGAAAAAAAAAACTTTTTTTTTTTTTTTAACAAACATCACTCCTCAGGAGTGAAAAGTAGACCAATTAAACTGTAAGAATTGGGATTACTTTCTGCAGAACCAAAAGATTTAGAGCCTGGTATTTCTCACTGCAGGAGCCATCTTGTGGAGGGAAATTATTTTGCTTATGGTAGCTTAAAAAGCAGATTTGCTCTCCTTGAATCGGAAAAATATTCACAGGATGTAAAAAGCACATAGCCCTAAGTTTATCTCCCTTTCACAGCTTTAAGAGAAAAAAATATAGACAGATGAGTCAGGATAATGTTTGGGGTTTTTTTATACCCATTATTGGATGCTCATTCCCTAAAGATTTCTGTGCATGATCCTAGATCTACTGGAGGGAGAATTTTAAATTCTGAGGTCAAGAAACACACTCCTTTTTTAGCAAAAACATGACGTGCACCCTTTAGAATTTGCAAATGAATGTCCCTTATGCCATAGTACCAAAAAACTCATGCAATATAGTTTATCACTTTTATCACTGTCCTAATTTCTGAGCAGTTTATAATACTTAAAGGACATATTTACTCACATGCAGCAACTTATTATCTGTCTCCATTTCCTAGATAACAAGGAGGATTAAAGTAGGGTATACAAGAAATTTGTGAAAGAGGACAGAGTCAAATTGGAGAGGTTTTCCCACGTCTCATGCCATCAGTTTAAACACTGAGCTGTGCTTTTTTCCCATTAGCAATTACAATGTTCGTGTAATTCCTCATTCTGTTATTCCCTCCTCTAACTCAACAATTTAGTTAGTAATACACCTGATCCAGTTAGCCGTTCTGGCTGCGGGACTTTACAAGCTCCTTTTCTCTCTCAGCAGGGCTTGGAGATGCTTCTTTTCTTAGTCAGTCAAGCATCATTGAGAGGGAAATCAT
Source organism: Harpia harpyja (assembly GCF_026419915.1). Classification (NCBI taxonomy): domain Eukaryota; kingdom Metazoa; phylum Chordata; class Aves; order Accipitriformes; family Accipitridae; genus Harpia; species Harpia harpyja. The sequence continues at coordinate 34,467,857 of NC_068947.1, forward strand.
GTCAGTTCTGGCTGCCTTTGCTCCGGCATACATTTGATCTGAACATCTTTTCTCTTGATCCTTCACTTTTGCTACTAAGTGCTTTGCTTTTGCAGCAAGCTTGTTCTAGCCCCGGTTTCCATTAGATGTGTTGAGATCTGAGGTTGTTATTCAGTCTTCATATGCTGGAATCCACTCCTGCGAAAAAGCCGGCCTCATTGTCTCACTTCTGTGCTGCGGAGTTCGTTTCTTTAATGATCTGACCATTGTTCGCTTTCATTTCTGCCTTTGCAAACTGAACTGGAGCCTCACTGCTGGCTGTCTGAGCAGAGAAAGGTGGGCCTGCTGCTTCTCAATGGAACTGGGCAAGGATGGCAACTCTGTTCAGAAAACAGGTTTCTCTTCCTGAAAGATTATTCTTTAGTCCTCGCTTTTATCCTGAGTGCATTTATCCCAGCTTTCCTGCCTTGCAGAGACATGTTTTTCATGGGAATTTTTGCAAAGAATGATGAGGCATTGCTCTTTTAGCTAATCAGCTGTCTTTGACACTGTCTTTCTAGAACATTCAAAACTTGATTTTAAAGTCCCTTTATCCCCAGATTTTCTTCAATATTGTTTATAGACTTAAAAATTTAAAATGTAAGAAAGAACATCAACAGTCTTAAAATCCACCTGAGTTCCTATAGGACAATGGTATGCAGCACAGAGGAATATGCCAGACTACCTCATTCTTGAAGATTAGCAGCAAAACTGGAAAGTTTTAGAAAGCTATAGAGCAATATGAGAGATTACTTAAGTAATGTTCCAAGGAACCAAGTTTTGGATTTTTCAAAGCTTTCTGGCAAGTGTTTTGTGCTTGGTTCAACTTCTATTTTCTTTTTTACATTATACCGTCAAAGCAAGTCAGTTCCAAAATATCTTCTTTACTCCTTTGCTCTGTCTCTCATATTCTCATTGTAGGGTCAGCTCTAAGAACAAAGACAAAGTTTTATCATTTCTTCTAGGCTTGCTGACCCAGAAAAATTCTAGAAGAGCAAGTAATATGAACAAAGCAGGCATTTAGACCACAGAAAAAAGTACAGATCCCAAGACAGAAATGCAATCAAGGACCGAGGCATTATTAAAGAATAAGGAGAAAGGAATTGTTGGAAAAAAGGATGTCCAGGCTTGCAGATAAATCAGGGAGTGGAGTTAGGGAAGGGATGTCTTTGAAAAGATTTCTTCCCTGCACTCCCACCCCGCACTTTTCTTTAATGCAGCAAAATGGAATGTATTAATAAAATACACGTGAATATTTTTTAAAAATATCTGTGACCAAGCAGAAAAGTCTTTCAATTAGGTTTATGTTCTTGAGGTATAGATATAGTGTTAAAAATCTCTTCCTAAACCCCATAATTTCTGCTTCAGTGATAAAAGTGACACTGATCTCTACAGTTTTGCTGTTAACATATTCAGGTAGTTTCAGACAGCTTTCTGCCCATTTGACTTCTTTCAAGTTACCTTTGATTTTGTTTAAAGAGGCAACAAAACCCAGGCATTTCTTACAGATTTAGTTACAGAATATATAATACTTCATCATCTTAAGCAGGCTACTCAGTCTAGTTAAAGAATGTTGTTGATTTTTCAGTGTTTGTGCAGCTACAGTAGATCTGACCTAAAACTCATTTAAATGAAAGGCATCTATTGAATCCATGGGCTTTGGGGCATAAACCATTCAGCCTTTCACTGACTCACTGAAATGCTGTAGTCAGATATATGATTCATGTTTCCTTCCAATGCCTTGGACTTGAATGTGGTTATTCAAGGAGTTAGTAATCACAGGGCCAGTATTTTATAAGCTATGAATGTTATAAGAATGCAGATACATCAACTGAGTACTGTTCTTTCTGAACAGAATGATTGTTTTAACAGTGCAATTCAGCTTCAAAACAGAAATGAAAGAAAAAAAAAAAAGCTGCATTAAAAATGCAGTTCAAAACTGGAACCTGCAAGTATAAGCATTCACAATCATTGATATTAGGAAAACAAGACAGGTAGATAAGGTGTTAGTTTGCAACCACAGATAACAAAAAAGTTAAAGGGATTTAAATAGAGAAGAAATCTATAGATCAGGGGTTTTTATTACATTGATATAATTGACATTACAATTAGGCTTCACTAGAATCACTAGCTAGATTTGTATAAAGTGGCAGCAGAGTTGATAAATGTGGGTGTAGATTATTTTGAATAAGGTATAAAAAAAAGGATATGTAGGGGAAAAAAACCAACACAAAACACCAGGATGAAAGTCCCAACTGTATAAAAAGCTCTCATTAATTTCAAGAAAGAACAACTGGATAATTTATCTAGTTATCACTGTATGAGGACAAGTACCAGTGAAGAAACACAGACATCTACTTGCCGATTACTGATCTGTCACTTTCTCTCCCTCCAATTTACTAGAAAGTAGAAGAGAAAAAGACATTAATATTTTTTCTAGTTATTTTTCATTAATACTTTTTTATGTATTCGTTAGCTAAATATAGTAAATAATGTAAACTCTATTATAAAAATAAATATTTCCTGTATTTAATTAATGGCAATATATTTTAGAATATGGATCCAGTTTTTCAGCCTAAATCAGTGCTTATCAGGCACCATCGATGACCACCATTATCACAAAGTAGTTACTTAAATAGCTGTCATTCAAGAGTTTTCTGTTGTTAAACTAAATCCTAATGCTGAAAACATTAGTGGAGTCACATAACGTATGTGATAACAGTTGCCCTGAGAATTATTACAGGACCCATGAAGGTCCTTCCTCTTCTGCCTAGCTTTGGAGAATTTCAGTTGAGTTCCCTTAACTTTGTAGTGAGAAGAAATTTGAGTTACAGCAGCAGATAAGGAGGCCTTCAAGTTTCTAGACCAGATTTCTTTCCTTCCTTGCTAGACAGCTAAGGTGAGGAATGATTGCCATCTATAAAGCCTCTAATCTGCCCCACCAAGATAAATAAAATGGGGAGCAATCAAAATTTTCAGGATACCCTTCAGCTGTATCATCCATGGCCAAATTACCTGTTTTCACCAGATTAAACTACACTTCAGTATATTTCTGAAAGGATGTGATAGAAACACACTATATAGCCAGGACTGGTATTTTAGGCTTATATAAAGTAAAACTTTAACCTGACATTTTTTCTCAATCAGAGGAAGGAAATGATGAACCAAGAAATCTGGGTCTGCAATGTGTCAGAAGGTGATCCCAAGGGAGAGAAGTATTAATAGAAAAAGACTATTTGCCTTAGTTTCTTAGATATATACAAGTTGCATTGCTAGAGATCAATTTCATGCCCCTGTGAAGAAACCTGAGTGGAAAATTCATGTCACAATTAGCAGCACAGATTCTGTAAATTGTTCTGTAACCAATGATAAAGTGCAATTGCTTGAGTTGCAGCAAAGGGAACTACACTTGAGTGCACCATCCTTCCTTTAGAAAAAAAGGGGTTTTTTTCATTCTACTTTCCTTGCAAATGTTGCAAACAATTTTTCAACCCTGCCCTGACTTTTCTGGGTTGTGTGACAGGATCATTTCCAGACATCCGTTGTTTCAAGGCTACTAAGGGATGACTTGGTCTCTTGTGTCACTCACATGCAGTTGACAATCATTCTTATTTCTTGTTTTTGAGCAAATAACATCACTGAGGACCAAATCTATCCGTAGTGATAAGTGTGTGTCACTGCATGCCCCTTATTCCTAATCACCCAGATTAGTACTATTGGAACTATGCCCTCAAGTCCCATCCAGACTTTGTGCCCAAACTTCCTTCTAGGGAAGGAATAGGGAGCAGGAGAGGAAAGGGCTGGTGCATTCCCAGATCTCACTCAAAGACGGAGTCAGGGTGCAGTTAGGGTATGGAGCTGGACCTGAAGGCTCAGAAACACAGAGGTGGCCAGTTTAGGTACAGTCCCACAGTCTGGAGGATAGTGACCCAAGCATTGTAAATTACTTGATTCTTAAAAATAGGATAAAAATGTGATGTTTTCATTGTCTACTATATTAATGGACTATAAATGCCCTTTCTGTCAATTCTGCATGCTCAGTACAACTGGGAATTACAAAATAGTTCCCAATTTTTTAATTTAATGGAGAATTTGTGAAATCTATTATCACTTCTAATATAGTAGAATCTAAAGATTCCCATTGCCTTATTTTACTGTACATTTTCCTGCAAAAATGTGTAGTTTGAAGAAAAGAAGCTGAAAAATTATATACACATATATATATTATACATATCAAAGGTCATTATTTCTTTTCTTTGTTGATGAGAAATTGAAGAACAGAGAGAGGCAGGAACTAGCCAAAGTGTACATACAAAAATGAAAATTAGCCTCCCCAGTTCTAAGAGTCCAATGCCACCCTGTTGATTCTCCCTAAAATATGCAAGAGCACGGTACTGTCCCAGATTAATTACGACTTGTTGTTCTCCACAGGAGCTCACTGTCAGATGCTGTGTCCCTCCACCACCAGTCAGCATGCAGGAACCATAGTGCTTAGAGAGGCCAGCTATGTGAATCGAGTTTTGGTCATTCTCTGATGAAGTCTGTATTGTCTACCAGAAATTCAAGTCAACACGGAGCGCTTTCACTAACAGATCCTAGCTCTGTATGTAGGAAAAATCCAAAGGAAGAACATCCTTAGTGGTAGCTCCCAACCCTTGAACTTGCTCCACTGACAATCTACTGTAGCCCTGAAGGCCAGAAGACTGTGTCTCTGCCATGCTCAGACAGCAAGACTCTGAAGTCACCAATCATCACAGGGAGCCATATGCCCTTGTACTGAAGGAAAGGGATCGGAGAAGCTTTGTTTCAAGGAGAGAGAGCAAGGACTTTTTTAATAAACAGACAGCTTTCTTATGTCATTACATCAGTGTTGTTTTGTTACTTTGAAGTAAGAAGGAGAGTTTCTATGCAGTAAAAGTAACCTCAGACTAAAATGGCTGAAATGGTTTCATGAGTATCTGGCAGCTTTGCTTTGTAGTAGGCTATGAAAAGAGTATGAAGGTTAGAGAAGAGGGCAGAAAGAATATTAACAGGGAAATTAATAATTTTATGAGTTTTACAGAAGGGCTTGGGCTGTAATGATAGTATGCACTGTGATATGCAGTACCTACTGAAAGTCATAGTTAATGGTTAAGAGTAGATAATATTTAGCATTTACATAGTGCTCCACAGCTTCAAAGAACTATGCGAACATAAATTAATTAATCCTCAAGATTTTAAGATCTCTATTTAGGTAGGTAGATTCCTCTTAGAAAGTTCTGTGTAACACAGATGATTACATCTACTTACAAAATAAGACAAACAGCAGCAATAATATCACTGGCTTTGTGAATTAGTTAAGCACCATTATCCCTCTTCTGCTGATGGAAAAGCTGAGGTTTAACTATCAGGAAATTTCTGTGAGGCATGTCAATGACAGAGCTGAAATTAAATTTTAGGAATGGCCTATCTTTTGACTCTTATTTTCTGTCGGCTAAGTAAATATAAGGAACAATATGGTTTAGTGATGTGAGATAGACAAATATATTTAAATTAAAAAGTTCACAGTCATGATATTTCTGTTCTCATAACACTTTCATCACAATAGTGTGGTTTGGTGATATTTGTTTGAAGCCTACGTCATAAGTAATTTTAAAGTATGGGAAAAGATATAGGAAAAGCATTCATCATAATATGGTCAGATTCTGAACACTGTCAAAGAATAGACCAATTTCACAGCACCTATTAATTTATCTGTTTGGTGCTTTTTAAAAGCTCTTTCCTTCTTATCCATCTTCTCCGCTTTTCAAATACAGCTAACACATATGGCTACAATAAAGTCTGACATGATGCAGAGATGTCCACCAGAGTCTGCAGAGATCCTGTAATAACATTGATCCCACTTAGGAGTTAACTCAGAGTCCTGATGATAATTAAAAATGTCAACATCATTAAATATTTCATTTCTCGAATACAAATGAAGAGGTTGAGTCACATATTTGCATAATTTACATAACAGCCATCTAATTTTGGTGATTGAATTGATGACACCTGGGATGTCTAAGCTTTTGGGTGTTTTCTCTCTAGTCCACAAAGAGTCAGACCCAGTGAACTTTTCAGATCCTATCAGTGTATAGAAGCTCCACTATGGGTATTCAAATCCAAAAATCTGAGAGAACACAATCTTATTGTGGTTATTCACTGTATTGGCTTTGTGTGGCAAGGTTTTGGTAGCGGGCGGGGGGTTACAGGGGTGGCTTCTGTAAGAAGCTGCTGGAAGCTTCCCCTGTGTTCGAGAGAGCCCATACCAGCTGGCTCTAAGACGGACCCGCCGCCGGCCAAGGCCGAGCCAGACAGCGGTAGTGGTAACGCCTCTGTGATAACATTTTTAAGAAGGAAAAAAAGTTGGGACAGACAGTAATCAGCAGCCGGAGAGAGGAGTGAGAACATGTAAGAGAAACAACCCTGCAGACACCAAGGTCAGTGAAGAAGGAGGGGGAGGAGGTGCTCCAGGCACCGGAGCAGAGATTCCCCTGCAGCCTGTGGTGAAGACCATGGTGAGGCAGGCTGTCCCCCTGCAGTCCATGGAGGTCCACAGTGGAGCAGATATCCACCTGCAGCCCGTGGAGGACCCCACACCAGAGCAGGTGGGTTCCTGAAGGAGGCTGTGACCCCGTGGGAACCCCACGCTGGAGCAGGCTCCTGGCAGGACCTGCGGATCTGTGGAGAGAGGAGCCCACAGAGCAGGTTTTCTGGCAGGACTTGTGACCCCGTGGGGGACCCACGCTGGAGCAGTCTGTGCCTGAAGGACTGCACACCGTGGAAAGGACCCATGCTGGAGCAGTTCGTGAAAAACTGCAGCCCGTGGGAAGGACCCACGTTGGAGAAGTTCGTGGAGGACTGTCTCCCGTGGGTGGGACCCCACGCTGGAGCAGGGGAAGAGTATGATGAGTCCTCCCCCTAAGGAGGATGAAGCGGCAGAAAATAACGTGTGATGAACTGATCGTAAAACCCATCCCCATCCCCCTGTGCCGCTGGGGGGTTGGTAGAGAATCCGGGAGTGAAGTTGTGCCCGGGAAGAAGGGAGGGGTGGAGGGAAGGTGTTCTGAGATTTGGTTTTATTTCTCATTACCCTACTCCGGTTGATTTGTAATAAATTGAGTTAATTTTTCCCCAAACTGAGTCTGTTTTGCCCGTGACGGTAATTGGTGAGTGATCTCTCCTATCCTTATCTCGACCCACAAGCTCTTTGTTATATTTTCTCTCCCCTGTCCAGCTGAGAAGGAGGGGGAGTGATAGAAGGGCTTTGGTGGGCACCTGGCGTCCAGCCAGGGTTAACCCATCACATTCACATTATATGTTTTAAGTATGATGACAGCTGATATGGATGAGCACAGAGAGCTGTTTTTCACTTTGTTGTTCTCACCTGACTCCTGCTAGGAAGATAAATGGCAATGTTGTCAGTCAAAAATATTTTAATATTAAGTTTTCTCTCTCAAGTGGGACTAAATGGTATTATGGCATTGCATCAATTATCTTACTACAACCTACCTTTTAAGAACAATAAATTGCCTTTTCAAAAATGAACTCAGTTCAACAGAAACAAACTATCGTTAACAGTGCAGCCTGGTAACTTTCTGGTTTACTTTATTGCCTCACTAATTGGAGAAAAATGTCCCATTTGTAAACCAGAACTAGCCAAGGAGTAGAGCCAAGAAGACTCTTCATGGTGTAGGTAACTTAGTTAACTCAATTTTGAACCTTTTGCCACATAATTTAAAATGCTAAATCTTACAAGGTTTGCTTTATAAATGTGTTTCAGGTGTTGGCAGATGTGGTTGGGGGGGGTTGCATTTTATTTTTGCATGAATATTATAATATGTAGACCTAGAATTTCATTATTAGGTAGTAAATTGCTTTGCTAGAGTAAATATAAAAAATTAAAAACCAAAATGGCCCAGGATAAGATCTTGACTCATGGGAAATTCAGCTGTCATGGGACAAGAGGGGAGGTCTTCTCATTAATTAATAAATAGCTTAAATAGTAGAATTAAGTGATCAGCTTCAACAAAAGTAGAGGTTTAACAGTGGAGTCCCTCAGGGAGCTCTGCTGGGATATCTACTGGTCAACATAAATGTTCTAGAAAAGGAAGTGAATAATGAGGTAAGTGTTCTGATGATAAAAAATTCTTCAAAATAATAATGATCGAAAAACTGACTGCTAAGAGTTGCAGCAGATTTGAGGATACCGATCAACTATGGGGCAAGGAGAAAATGAACATTACTGTCGATAAATGTAAGGTAATGTACACAGGGGAAAAAGCTCATCATAAGAAATACACAGTGATGGTCACTAAAAAGGCTGTTATCATTTAGAAGAGATATTTAATTGCCATTGTCCGTAATCCTAGGAAAGCATTACTAGCCCAATACTCAGTGACAGTCAAAGGCTAAGTAGAATGATAAGAAAAACACAGCTAAGAAAAAGAACAGAGAGTAAAAGAGACCATCATTGTGGCATCACATACAATCATGGCATAGTCACATCCTGAATTACCAATTCACTCCAGTCTCCTCAACTAAAAAACAAGACTGCCAAAAAGGCCAGTGTAAAGAAAAACAAAGGTATGGATTGCTTTCAATACTAAACAGACCCTGACACATTGGCTTGGAAAAGTGAACTCTTAGGTATTTAAAATCAGGAACAGAGAATGAAGAATGATTATTTATGGGTTTTCATGAAAGAATTAAGAAACATGAAGTTAGTAGACAGAAGCATTGAAACAAAAGTACATACTTTTTTAGCACAATTAACATCTTGTGGAGATCATGTTGTGGAGTTGATTACCATACAATTCTTTGGATCTGAAACAGGTTTGAAATCAGACTAGCCTGCATCATGGAAAAGAGGCCCTGACAGGCTACTCTTACAATGCTAAATTACAGCCTCTAGCTCAGATGCAAGGTGATGAAAGGCAGAAGAAAAACCTAGAGAGGTGCCACTCTGTCCTTTCTCATGTGTCAGAAGCAGAAAGATTGGCTAGATGAAAGTTTCAAAGTGTCTTTATGATCTTGGGTGATTTATTTATTGTTATTGCACTTCTGCTTCTCATCGGTGAAATGGGGCTAAAAATTCATACCACCCTTACTTAAACAGCATGTTATGATTTGAGATTTTCTGTAATGTCCTTAAAGATGCTTAAGGTACACAGGTTGCAGGCTCTAGTTTTGATTGCAAAAATACTCTGACATTTGCTTATGATTAAATGATTTAAAATGTCTTCTAAATAACATGGAGACAGTTTCACCTAGTTATAGTGACTTCTAAGGAGGAATGGCATTGGGTGGAAATTGTGCTGGCATGTTCATTCTACACTTCATCATTTGAATTTATTGAGGGGAGGGCTGTTAATGTTCTCTTTGGGCCAGCCTCTGGCTACACATGCAGAAATCTATAAAATCACAATTCAACTGCATTTTAATATAAATAAATGGCTAGCATTCTGCTTATTCCCAAGATAATTTAACTCAAGTGTTTTTCAGACTCCTGTTTCCCTGTCCTTACCAGAGATGTAATGGATCCTAATCACAGAGTCTCAAAGACACTCTTGCTGGAGCAACTGTTGCATTTCCCGCTGTCTCTTTTTGCAGCAATTGCTAACATACGACGTCTGTCTTGAGTGCTCTTTTCTGACTTGTCTGCTAATGAAGGAGGTGGAGAAAGATGCCATAGAGTCTATTACTTTGCATGCAAGAACCACTTTCAAGTGGGTGATGCCTTGACCGGTGAAAGTAAGATGTCCATATTCCCTGTAAAAAGAGATTGCTGCAATCTTGCTCACATGTATTCATCTCTTAAACATTCTGCTTGTTCTGGAATTTACTCTCTAGGCAGCTTGAAGGCCATTGAACAAAGAGTGTTCCTAATATATCATAATTACACAAACACCTGTGCCAAGCAACCTTGTACTGAGCTACTCAAAATTTTTTCAGGGGTTCAACAATGCTCAACACTCCTCAGCTGTGATTTGATGGTCTAATGACTGAGCATAGGGTAAAATGAAGTACAGATGGGAATTCTAGATCAAAGACTTCTAAAGAAAAGTGCCTAGATATACTTGTAGCACATTATTGATTTTTATATAGTTGTACAACATGCTTTGCAACATAAAACTGCCTCTCTTCTCTGTAAGGGCAAAACAGGAACTACACAGAGGGTCATTTGCAGGTGTTCACTCCAGAACAGATTATATAAAAAACTTAATGGATTACTTGTTTGACTTGAAATATAAATGCCACCTTGCACAGTACTGTGTACAAGGTGTCTTTTTAGAGATTTTATTTCCTTTTCCAGATTGCCCAGCTGGCTTTTGGAACCCATAAAGTCTTGGAGTCATACAAACTTTAGAGTTTCCAAATCTCAAAACTGTTCTTTACTAAATGTGTTCCTAGTAGCACACTCTTTTATGAAATCATCTTTGAAAATATAAATATCCAACACTGGATTTGAAAGTTCACCACAGTGATTTTTCAGAACGCCTTGAATGATTTCAGCCACCAAAAAGACTTGATTTTTAGATGGGCAGTAACTTTTTCCCCACCTCTGAACTTCTTTCTAAAACTTGCTAGGATTTTCAGCAGCTTAACAAATTAGTATATTCTCAATTTTTCTTACATCAATATTATCTGGTATCATCAGCACAGACAATTCAAACACTTTTAAAGATATTAATATGGGTGATCTCTTTCTCTTCACTCCAATTTACAGCTTCTATTTTTTCTTTTAGTGTGGTTCAAACTGCCTGAAAATCTAAGTCTACTAATGAGTTTATACATTGGGATTAAAGAACTAGATCTTTTAATTTAACATCAATGACTTTTTTTTTTTTTTCCCAGAACGTTAGTACTGGAAGTCAGAACCTTCAAAATTCTTACAACACTGAAGCAACTAAAATCTAGTGTATTGACATATAGTTACTGACCTGAACTTGGGGTGGAACTGGAGCGATTCCACTTTCTTACAAATGTTAAAACACAGCAAAAATTATATTTCTACATTCAATCATGTTAAAATTTGTGTGAGAATATGTATAATTATAAGAGAAATCATAGGAGTGGTCAAAGGAGTCAAACCATCCTGCTCTGAATTCTTTCTTCAGCAGTAGCCACAAGTGGATTCCTCCAGAATTAAAAGGCTAAAAAACTGAGTGATACTTTTCCAGGGTACTCTTACAACCTCCAACATCACAAAGTATTCCTAATGCTGAGGTGGTCCCTTTGTGCTTAGCAGATTTCTTCTCACTTTTCTCCCCCAGATTTGTCCAGTTTCTTTTTGAATCTATGTAAACATTTAGCATTCATTTTTAGAAAAGTATGTGTAATTACAAAGACTAGAGGTTTGGCTTAATTTTCTCTTGTCTTGTTTTTTTAATCTGTTTAGTAAACAATTGGCCTACTACAAAGTATGTGGAAGAGAATATTGTTACAAAAACTCAAGCTGTTAAACCATGAGCCTGACAGGGGATTAATTCCTTAAAAAATTGCCTAAGGGTTGCAGAGGATTTTAACAGTTGGGAATTAAAGAATGATGGAGTGGTTGCAGCTCAACCATGATCTGCTTCGCCCCAGGATGTGACTTGCGCAGAACAAACAGCAGTCAGGGAAGGGTGATACTAAGCTAATGCAAAGGAGGTTTCCTTTAAAAAGTTTCATAACATTTTCTTGTAGAGCTTCAGACCTCACAGAAGGTCAACCTTTCAATTGAAGTCAGCAAAATATAAGCAAAATATTTCCTTCGCATACTCACTGTACTTAATAAAGACAGGTTTTGTTCATACATGTGGATGAAATGGAGAAGGCACTTTTGTCCTCTCTGTCCTATATATTTTCACAATTCCTTTTAGTTTTAGTATCCTCTCATGCATTCAGTTTTACTGTTCTCTGTGTACTTTACTCTTCATTGAAGTATTCAGTGACTGTTTTAGATGACTATATAGATACAACCCCCCACATAATATCTTTCATAATTCTCAAAAACATGTTCTGCAAACTTAAAATTTTATTAGTATTAGTATTTTATTAGCTGCTTAAAAGATATCTGTTGACATTTTTTGAGTAAAAAGATTGATAAAAGGTCACTGAGGTATAGTATTTATCCTCAGTCACCTCATATTTCCCACTTTTTTCCAGTTTTGTTTGCACACATAGTACATTTCCCATTTCTTCCTCTGTGTGTGTATACACACACTTATCCAGACATAAAGTCTGAGGTAAATAACATCAGTCACAGTCGTATCCAACAAGAAGACTAAGCAATACTCATATTGGAACTTGGTTTACATTTTTTGAATATAGAAGTATGCAGCCAAAAGGGATTATGTTTTCAAATGTAGATTTGCAAAGCACAAGATTACTATGCACTAGAAATTTTATGGCATTAACCTACGAATTATGTTCTTTACAATAGCAGTTACCAAATTTCCGACATTTAATTTTTTTTAAATGTGTTTTGTTTACCTATTTTAATCTCATATTAGCTACTTAGCAGTGTTTACTTGTTATCTCTGAGGCAAAATAAGATTTTCTACATGAGCATTCCTCTTAGTTGTGCATTCTCAGACCACACTGTGAATATAAATTTTAAAACACTCTTAGACAATACTCTTTACATTCATAATACACACATACACATTCATATGTGTGCTTGGAAAGTTTTGATTCATTTGAGATACAAGGTCTTGCAACTATTCTTTTATTAATGTTTCACTAACAGTTCTAGTGAGAAGTTCTCCTTTATTTCTTCATAGTCCATGTCTCTTCTTCTTCAAAAGCAACTTTAAAAACTAATTCTGTTGCTTAGACACATTAGAACCCTTATTTATTTCATTTTTTAATTCATTTATGGATGTAGCTACTATGTTTTTTATAAGGGTTGATGACAACCCCATGATCAATTTTCTATACATACCTCTCTCTCTAGTTAGCTTGAATCTCTCTCCCTCCCCCCCCCCACCCCAGTTCTTATCCTCTTCCTGAAAGACTTAATTGGCTCTGGAAATACTGGTAAAGTGTACTGCCCAACATGTCCATTTCCAGTACCCTCAAATCTGTGAGCAGTCCATCACAAAGCCAAATTGGCCATGTCTCCCAGTCGTAGTATATAGACTGCCTTGGCTATCTTATACCAGTACATATTCTAAAATGTTTGAATAAAGTCATAAGATTATTACACTTGGCAGAAATCAATAGGAATTTTACATTGTCACATCTCTACCATGTATTTAACTCAAGATCTTTTAATCTTCTTAGACACTAATATCCTAAAGAAAGTTTCCAAGAAACATTTAAATGAAGGAACATAATGTGATTCCTCATTTAATTTTTGTTCAACTTATGAGTTTCTATCATATGGAAAATACATTTTTCTTCTGGTAGAATTCTTATTCAGATACTCCATTTCCAGTTTCACATTACTCTCTAGTAAGATATCTAAACCTGGGAACTGCCACTAGCATTAGTATATCTTTTTTCCTGTAAATTTCAAACCTGTTTGGACATATTTCTCCTTGCAGATTTGTTCTTCCTCTCAGGTTGCTACCATGTGACTCTCAAACCAGATAAGGGATAAAGTTTGAAGAATCTGCAAATGGTGTAAAAGACTTAATGAAAAGTCTTGATCCAGAAAGATCTTTCCAGAAATCCTTTCCAGAAAATCTGGGAAAAAAAATTAATCTAGAATCATCTGTAGCATTCAGGAACGGAAATATTCTTCAATTGTATAACTCTCAAAGTGAGATATTTTAAATACCATTAAGTCATTTTCTTTGTTTATTTGACCTACACTGTGAATTGATCTTATGTTTGTACCAGCGGTATATGCTCATATAGTACACAAAAGAGGTGACATTTCTTACAATAGTAAAACTGGTTCAGTTTGGGGAGGTTGGGAGGGTATTGTTTGTTTCTTTGTTTTTAAACAGTGGCATAACTAATAAACTGAAGTGAAAAAGGTCTGTCAAATTTTGAAACGTCAGTTCATCAGCTTGGGCTTGACTGGAGGCAGTTACTGAGACAGATTTTTCTTGTCATTGAGAGATTGCCCACAAACTAATTCACATGTAACCTGTAATTAGACTATAAAAGATGTAAGTTCTTGTGCTCACATCAGGATTTTGTGAGTAGGAATCCTTCACTTTGTCCCTGATAGCTGTCTAGGTTTGTAGGGACAGTCGCTTTGTGTAGCTTATCCATAGGAAAAATATACAATGACTTAAGCATATTACCAGACTTAACTAACGTTTACGGCACTCTGAAATTTTCAGATGGAAGGAGCTATAAAAAATGAAAACTATTATAGACATACAAGTGCTGGTGGACATTGTTTCTTTTTTGATTTTAAATAGTAGGCCTTCTTAACCTGACTGAAGGAAGGAGATGAAGCTATTAGCAGCAGATGGGAAAAGACAGACAATAGCATGTAGAGGTAGTACAGCTTGTGCTGCATGCTTGCAGCACAGCTTGTTTCACAGCACTGGGGGCAAATAGGTCTATTCTACATCAAAAAGCTTGTCAGCCCTTTTGTGGCAACGTGCCAGATCTCCAGGAGAAAGGGACTGCCTAGAAAAAAATATGTTGGGGTTTGGGGGAAGCAGACACAGGTCAAATAGACAAAGATGAGGAGGACATCTGGATGACTTAACTCTTCTGTAGCAAGAATATCCCAAAGACACCAGCTAATTACTCTCTGGTAATTTGTATTTGTAAATTTTGTCAAAACAAAACATTTCTGGCCTCCTTGAAAACAGCACGAAGATAAAAATTAATATAAATTCAAGTACAGGGATAGAAAACTAGAGAAGTCAGTGGGGAAAAAAAAAAAGTGTATCAGAAGCTTTGTGGTCATGACAATATCCTTTGACCATCATTATCTTCTGAATCCCAAACATGGGCTTATATATAGTATCAGTTTTTGCAAACTTTAGTCATGCTCCAACATCTCAAATTTCATACCAACAGAGCTTGACTAGCAAAAATTAAAGCACTACAGGAAACAAATAGTATGTACCTAACTTAGAGTCTTGCATAACTTGGCAGACATTTGTGTAAGTCAGATATATTGAACACAAACATACATTCATTTCTTATGAGGACATATACACAAAATTAAATAATTTGATCTCATTAAAAGCGTTATGCCACAATAAAAATATATAGCCACTTCATATTTTAAAAGTTAATAAAAGCCTTCTGCTCTGAAACTAGAAGTTTAGCAACTTAAATTTTATATAAATATCCTTGCTGAATCACCATTAAAACACTACTAACTCTCATTCAAGGGTTCAAACATATTCTGACTTTAACACGCGTTCTCCACTGCACCATTTCAGGTCACGATACTCAGATTTACTCCACTTCTATAAGCGATGTTTAGGCAAGTAGAATAAAAACTAAGAGAAGCCATCCTCTCATAAGATGCATTTGAGGAGACTGAAGAACCGGAACAGATAGCATGCGTGACTATCTAGGAAAAAAAGGAAAATTATTTCTTCTAAGCAAAATTTTAGCCAACAGACTAAGTTCACCACTTTGGCGTAAGACAGACTTTCTGCAGAGAGTCCTTGTATTTAAAACCAGTAGCATTAAACAGTACAATTAACAACCTGATAAATAAAGGCTGCCTTTTCAGTAAACTTTGATTTATCAAGACCTTTGACATATATAACCAGGAAGTAGAACAACTAATTTTAGAGGGGTTTTATATTTATGAAACAGCTACATTCATTTTTTTATTAACTGTTATACAACTGTATAAAATAACTGAGAAAAGAACATGGGAAAAATTCAATCTATACAACAATGACATTAAGAGTTCCTGTATTTCTAAACTGTACATTATAATTATTAAAATTATTTTACTTTATTAATTATTAATTGCTCTTAAATTATTAAACAATTAATAAACAACTATTTTAATAATTGTCATTAGTAATTAAAGTATTAAATATTTATACAAATGTGTTTTCTTTTCCACACCTTTGCTAGACTGTATCACAGTGGAATAACTCCTTGCAGAGAAGCAGAAGAGCAAATTACGAGTTCTAATTTGAATGAGATGATTGTGAGGAAACATCAAATAGCAGATAGTGTACGTTTGCATTTCTTCAAATTTTAAAAAAAAAAGTTTAGCTTTTGGATTTTTTTTAATTATTCTGAAACACCTAATTAATCTGCACCATTTTTCACTCATTGATTTCAAAACACTGAGGAAAATATAATTCTTTGTCTAGAAGGAAGGGAAATGTGGGATGGCATAAGAAGGATTTGCTGAACTTCATCCATAGTTTGGGAGGAGAAACAACTAAATATCACCACAAGTACTAGTTCAGAATTTTGTATTTTAGAGTATATTCCCGCTTCCAGTAAGAGTACTATTTTTTTTCCCATGGAAGACTGGTTACTTTGGAACTGCATTACATCTTACTGAACTGTGACCATGGTTCAAATTAAACATTATTTAAAAGATACTATGTTGTACTGAAAGGTGCTTAAAATGCAATTTTCAGTTTGGGGGTTTTGTTGTTGCTTGGGTTTTGTGTTTGTTTGTGTACAAGTTTAAAAATTCATTAAAAACAAATACATGCTTAAGTGACTAAGGTATATCTGCCTGCAGATATGGCAAATGGAAAGCTATACAGGCTCAAACTTATGATGAATAGGCTTCTAAGCAATGACATTTAAATCTCTTACAAGTGAATGGTATCTTTACCAGTTACTACGGGGTAGATCTTGGAGACAGCCTTCTAGTAATAAGTAAAACTTAAAAGTTATTCATGTGGCTCATATCTCTGTATTTAGGCATCAGAGTCAAAATAAATGTATGTTTAAAATTCTTTACTAAGTGACCTATACATAGCACAGTTCAGTGTACTCTGATTCTATGATCAAGAGGGTGAAAAATTGTTAAAAACTGAATTATATAAAGCAACTAGACTTATTTTTCCTTGTAACTGTAAGCACAATAAACAGCCATTATCTTCGTTCATTAAGACATTAATATTATTTACTATTTCCATGTATCACTACACAAACATAGTAGTTGTTTTATATTGTTTTGTTGGTGCAATGTTTATTGCCTATATCTTGAGTTACAATATCTAAATGTATTTTGGCAGTATATTGTATTTCATCTATGCAGTAAAGGGAGTTTATTGAAAGCATATATAAACTTTATTTCTTTTGTTGTTTATGGCTTTAGAAATAGTTGAAATAAAACTTAGAACCTGAGTAGTAGTTGTGTACACATAGTCCTTCCATTACTTTCTTTTCTATTTCAAGATTTTCACTTGTTCTGTTTACTACAGGAGACAGATGGAATGAGACAATGCTAAGGTAAAAAAAGAAAATTGAAATTAATTAAACAACAGTTCATTGTCTATCAAGTAACTACAAATGGGCATTTTTTATTTCAAAGCAAATTTTTAGTTTATTTGCAAAGAGTTACAATCATTCAATAGTAGGAAGTTAACACGGAATCTAGATGCAGTTTAACTTATGAAGACTTAAATTATTCATACTGCCAAACAAATCTGTGTTTATAGTCAACACTTCTAAAATTCTCTTGCTGAAGTTCATAAGGAATCACAGGATGAAAATGTAAAACCTCAGGTGTGTCAAAGATCCTCTAAGCAATGCTGTAATGTCAGACTGCATTTTTAAATGAAGTCTGCTTGTTTAGCCCTTATAATTTAAACCTGCTAGAGCTATATAATTTCTTAGCAGTAAAATACATGAGAATTTTTCAGTTAGGCAATTTGATTCATACAGTAGTAGTATTTACCTCCACTGAAATATATTGACCTCTGCATTTTAGCTTTAATATTTTTGCTGATTCAGGAATCAGCTATTACACAATTTATCAGTCATGATTAAGATTTTTTCAAAGCTGCTGAGATTTAGTCACATTTAGTTCCCTTCCATTGAGAAGATGAATGTCTGAAGTCCATTAAATGGCATTAAAAAACTTAAGAAAAAAATATGTATCAACACTGTTTATATATGCAATAGTCCAAAAAAAAAAAGGCAACTAAAGGCAGGCTATCACATTCTCATATGCACTTCCATGCATAAGTATGTATATTTGTACACACACACTCTTCTATAAAATTGTATTTATTTTATGATAGAAAGGATTACTTACTATCTACTATAATATAGTCATACATTCCTGAATAGTTGGGTTATTTTTCAATGAAACCTTTCAATTGTATGCACAGAGAGCAAGCATAAATGGTTATTGTATTATTGAAGTAAGGTTCAGCTTCTGAGTGTTGAAGTGAAACAAAGCTGGACTCTAATAAAGAGATGAATAGGAGTTTGCAAAATCAGCAGCAGTTTTACCACTAAGTGTGTAGCTGTGAGGCCTCAGGTACTACTACATTACAATTGCACTTTTCAAGTACTGATGTGTGAATTACTTTGAACAGATCATCATCATAACAAAGTGGAGTTTGACTGTCACGTGGATAAGTGGCAAAAAAAAAAAATCAATAAGAACACAGTGAGTTTCATTTTACATGATTTATTTTTGCAGTACTATTAGCAATTGTTCAAACTCTATGGTATCCAGAAGGGCCACTTACAGTAAGGACAACTAGCTATGCTGCTGTGAACAAATAGCAAGTGTATTTGACTCTCCAACTCAAAAAGCAATTAGTCTAATGGATTAGTCTAAATGGGGAGCAATGAAGTTAGACTAAATGAATAGACAGAAAATTAATGTGATTTGCAATCTGTTATGGCAAAATAATAAATGACTAATATATATAATCTTACATATAAATGGCATATACTCTCTCTATATATACACAAAACATTTGTGTACCATTATAATGTTAAATTTTAATCTAAATTTGGCTAAAAATATTTTACTTATTCTTCAAATATTTTCAGTTTAAAAAAAAAATCTTATTCCTCACTAGGATAAAATCAAGACATTTGCACACAGAAAGTTTGCAGAGAATCCCATCCTAGATTACCTTCAAATTTAGGATATGCACCAAAAATATAGGTAGCAAACAATGACTTTCATCTCCCCTAACTTTAACCATCAAAATAAGACATGTAATCTAAGCTACTTGGCCAGACCTCTGGTTTTCAGCAGAATGATAGTGTGTTTGCACAATTCTCCCCCGCTTCAGATCTGGAGAACTACCTCTGTCCCCCAATTACTAAAGGAACTCAAATCTAGCTATTCTACTTCTTACATAGGCTTTACTTCTTCAGGTTTCTTATTTACATTTTTCCTCATCATGAATTTCAGGGACATTCCTGAAATTTTAATTATTGTAAGCTTGATTTTGTAGGTCATTAAAAATACTGTCTTTGGAAAAATTGCTTCTGAACCTTTCAGATAAGCCAGAGAGATCAGTGATTTTTACTATAAGTATGGACTGTGCTACTGGATCCTCAGTTTTATACTTATCTTCAAATATCATTTTCTGTTTTCATTAATGAGCCAAAAGTCAGCATGTTAGCCAGAATATTAAGTTACTTTGCATGTACAGTTTTGAAATATCTGGAAGTACAATCATAGACTGCTCTTATTTAGAAATTTGGAGAATTATATGTGCCCATTTCTTGAGACCATCCCTGCATCCCAGTTTAGTTTTAGTTTCCAGATATTATTGCTTATATGATATTTATAACATTTTCTGGATGCCAGAACAGGTATATAAATAAAACACCACCTTCCATTTTTTTCCTCTAACAGTGTTTCAAACATTTTTTTCTTTTTCCTAAATTACTTAGAGAGCGCTATGGGATGAAATCCAAATGGGTGCACAAAACTGTGTTTCAAGAAAGCAATAAAAGTGAACCTACAATAATAATCCTACAACAAGTTTCCAATCAATAAACCACTTTTCTCAAAGGAAGCATTAGCGTTAAACTGGCAGAGCCTCTATAGTTTTTTTATTATAACTATAACCCTTTTAACTAAGGCTTATTATTTGTTCTCAGTTGACTGTTTCTTCATCCATGTCAGTGGAGACAACATTTTAGTGTGACCAGAAAATAGCTCTCGTACAACAAATATTGAGTAAGAGAAGCTTTAGATGCAGTTTTGTTTCATTTCAAAATACTCAGCTTTTCAGTGGAACAGATTCACTGGTATAACTGTCACATCAGAAAAAAAAAAAGAATTGTCTGGTAAAGTCATTGGATTATAGCTCAGAGTTGTAGCTGCAAGTTTTTAATTTCCCAGCAACTCATTGTGATAGGTTGAAGGAATCACACATAGCAGTACTTTTGGGAAACTGATTTGCTTCAGTCTTCATTTGTCACAGGCATTATGAAGTTTTCCACAGAGAAAGTAAGGAAAACTTTAACCCTGAAAATTTATTGAAGACAACTTGTACGGGTAGTAACTGGTGTGAAAAAGTTTAACCACCTGTTCACGGTCAGCATATACAAACATACCATAGGGAACCCCCTTGTAGATTAAAACATACTTCAACTATGCCAAAGTGGGGAGGGGAAGATGTGAATGCAAGCAAAATGTGGTTGGAGTGAATTTAACAACATGCAGAACTAAAGCATGTTAATGCAAAATAATCAGATAAAAAGGAGGGAAACATGCTGATGGCACAGAGTAATCTAGAACAACAGAATAGTTGAGGTGGAAGGGACCTACAACAATCATCTAGTCCAACTGCCTGACCAATTCAGGGCTGACAAATAGTTAAAGCACATTATTAAGGGCATTGTCCAAATCCTCTTAAACACTGACAGGGATGGAGCATCAACCACCTCTCTCTGCAAGAAGCCTGTTCCAGTGTTCGGCCACCCTCTCAGTAAAGAAATGTTTCCTAATGTCAAGTCTGAACCTCCCCAGTGCAGCTTTGAGCCATTCTCACATGTCTTATCACTGGATGCCAGGGAGAAGAGATCAGCACCTCCCTCCTCACTTCTCTCCTCTGGAAGCTGTAGAGAGCAATAAGGTCACCCCTCAGCCTCCTTTTAGCCAAACTAGACAAGCCCAGTGTGTGACAAACCCAGTATCTCTAGCTAATAAATTCCTTCTAATCCTACCTAAGGCTTCTGATACAGGATATACTGTATATCATGCAACACTGAAGTTGGGGGTTTTCTGTGTGGTTGATTGAATATCAACAGGGTTTGGGGGGGATGTGGGGGTTGGTTTGTTTTTAAAGCTGGCCATTAACAAAATTGTAGGGCAAACTTACTTGACCTGGAGTAATTGTGAAGGGATAGCACTTCTGTGAATAAATCTTTCAGCTGACTCGAAAACAGATCTTATTACTTGCCTTTGAACATATGTTCACTTAAATAGAAAGTAGAAGGTGGATGATATTGTGTCCTTGGTATCATTCAGTAACATTATTACTGGACTGTAGTACATTAAGATAAGACAAAAAAAACAAGAAACATGACAGGCTTTTTTATAATAGTGATCTTTTTTGCTCTGTGGGCCATTGCTCTTTCTTCCCCTCTCTGTCCTTACTCAAAAGGCATACTATGAAAAAAGATAATGATACTATCATGTTATTCCATGTATGCTTTTTTTTTTTAGCACTTCTATGTGATTAGCCTAAGGGGTGTTTTCACACATGACATGAAAGGCAAATCCTACAAGGACAATAAGAAAAATACTGTTAATTTTGAGGATGTCTTACCCAAATACCAGTCATGTATCCATGACTTGAACTCATGTGGATCCTTATGCCATTCTGCAAAGCCCCACGAAATTCATTTGAAAAATTCAGTAATGCTGTTATGCCAAGTGATAGCAGTACGGTTCTTTGTCATATCATTTCCATCACCAAATCGCTTACAAGTAGTAGAAAGAAAACAAAAGGTCATCAGAAGTCTTAGGCTGTCTACATGCTAAACCTGCATAATTTTTTGTATAAAATATAAATTGATGCATATTTTATTACCCCATGCTACAGCAAATGTGATTTCACATATGTAAGCCTGTTTCTCAGTTTTTCTTACTTAAAAATGAAAGAGAAATATTTATTTCCTCTACTGACTTACTGTTTAAAAGAAATACTATTTCTGTTAATCTGAGTCTTTGTCTACATACCTAATTATTTATTTATGAAAGAATTCAGTCATGTCATTGCTTCCTTCTCTAGCTGGATTTATAATTTGTTTGCAAATTTGTATTTTGTGGTAGAAGCAAGAAAACACTTAGAAGAAAATTAATTAGTAATAGACATGTCTTCCACAACTATCAAGTTGTCAAAAATCTGTAAAACTATGTAAATCTCAAAAAGCATCCACTTTTTACTGTCAAAATTACCAGAACACATTCTGCTTCCAAGCAAGTTTTGGTTTGTTGGTTCTTTTTAATTTTAAGTATAACTTTTGTCCTTTGTTTGAAGATTTGAGGTAATTCTCAAAGACATGGCTGGTGTAGAAAACAGGCTCTAAATCTCTGAATTCAGGATCACTTGAAATGAAGGAATAGGCACTAGGTATAGAAATACCCTTGTTTTTCCTGTACTTCAGCCCAAAAATTCTGTAGCAGTGTGATCACATATGTTTTTCATGACTGAACCTCTTTTCAATGAGGTACATACTGAAATACTCTCACACTACTCCAGTGAAAGGAAAATTGGCAGTTCCAGATGAGCCTGGAATTCAGAATGCCTACCTTCTTGGAAATAAGGAAATCAACCCATTCAATAAAGAGAAGAAAGCCTGATATTATGATGAATCACATATTACGCAACTTTGGTAAATTTGATATAGAGATGTACATGTTGCTAAACCCAAGCTTCCCATTCATTATCCAATACATTATGGGTTTACAGGTATGCAGCAGCATGAAGAAGGAAGTCACTATTGCTGGCTCTGGGGGAACACATTGAACAATACTGTTTCCTGTAGAAAACACAATGCCAGAACACAAAACCTCTTACACCCAGCAAAATAGCAGCCGATTTGTCCACGTTAATTGCTAGCAAGCTGGTTTACTTTTATGTTTCTTTTCATGCAACAGCTTAATGCCCTGCCTCAAGCAGATGCAGAAAGCTTCTGAGAGAATCACATAAATGAGTGGCTAAAGCAGGAAGTAAATGCCCAACATAGGTAAAGTTTATAAAGCAATGAAAATTTTTCAGGAGTGAATCATGTGGTTCAAATGATCTATGACTCATTTTAGCATTTCTATTAAGGCTGGAGGAGGCCTGTTCAATTATAAGGAACAGAAAGTTGGAGTGCATCAGACAACTAGTAAAATTAATACAGGTGAGAGTTCTTGTAATCACTTGATATATTCAGAATTCCTCATAGCTGAAAACAATTTTCACTATAGAATTCAAAAAAATGATAAAACAATGAGACTCAAAAGAGATGGTCTTTCTCACCAAAACTATCAGACAAATTTCACCAAAACAGGAGAACCCTCATGATATTTAAAGATTATTAAAAACTATTCTTCTATCAGTATTAAACTTCAGAAAACTTTGGAATATTTCTTTTTTGAATACTTGCCATGGAGAATAAAGTGCTGCCAATACTCTAGAAGTACAACGTGTAGGAAATGACACAAGCTCCTGGACTGTATAGCTGTATATATAAATATATAAACTATAACAAGTTCTAGCAAAGTGAAATCTGAGGTAATCTCTATAGAGGAAAAAACCAGACACAGATTTTAATTAACACAGTGAAAAAAGCACTTTATGTAAAGAAGAACATTTTGAGTTAATATGAATGCAGAAGTCTTGGGCTTAGATGCACTACTCTTAAAACATGCTTAGAGCTTTCAGGTTCAACAAGGATCATGATCCATTCACAGCCACTGCTAGCCTGTTCTTATATACTCATTTTAGCTGCTGAAAAGGATTGACTACATAGGAACAGACTAGGTATAAACTCTCCATTAATTCCTTACCTCAAAGCTGGAAGCAGTTTCATGCTACTCTTCTCCCTCTTCTTTCCACTGAGTGGAAAGGCAAATTACAGTAGCCACACTGCCAGATTATGTTTTGTTGGGCTGTCTGCACAAAATCTCTTAAAATACTAGAGTACTGAAGTCCTTTGCTATCTCTTGCCATGCAGCCCAAACAAGCAAAGTTCCCTTCTTAAAAGCTGCTATCATAGCCATACTCTGACCTTGGAAATCATAACACACGCATTTAAAAAAGAGCTTCCTATATGTAGCATTTGTTTTTACAGTAAGCTGGCTATAATATTGGAGCTGACAAAGTTGTCCGACTTCAGATTCCCAATTCGGTTAATGCTCCACCTCTTGTAAACAATTATAAAAACTTAGTATTATGAATGAAAGAATATTTGTAATGTAGACTTCATGTTGACACTGCATTTCCATTAGGAAGAGTCTTTGAAAGATACCTGTTTTTAGAAAACCTAGCATACAAAAAGTACAAAACATGAAGATCTTTTTTTTTTAAGTCAAACTGCTATCAAACTGCCGAAAGATAGCTCCTATAGTGAATTCCCATCTAAATCCATGCTGACATTTTTTAAATTGAATGCCACAATTTCACCTAAAAAAATATAATGTATTATTCATTAACCTAAATATCAACAAGCAATAACTTTAGAAAAAAATTAGCAGCTTCAGTAGAACTTCTGTCAGTATTTGAGCTATCAGTAATCCTTGTGATAGAGGGAGGGGAAAAAAAAAAATTGAAAGACGTTCTGGCTAACCATGAAGCAATTTGATCTAATGTAGAAGTGCTTGGGTACAACTGAAGAACAATTCCATTCATCCTGCTAATAGAAACAGACTAGATTTTCATCCATATCTGTGGTAAGGGCATGAAATAAATGAAAAAGTCTTAACGAAGGTCATAGTCATGAACAGAGAATGAAGCAAAACCACTGTCTTCAGAGGGCTGAGCATTTCTGCAATAATGAAAAGCTGGCAGCTGGACTTGTGCTACGAGACACAAAAGGTTTTGTGTGGCTAGGAAATAAAAGTGGGGAATGAAGGCCTGAAGACAAAAGTTTGGTGAATACTGATTTAACAGATATCAATCACTCCCATTGTTACCTCAAGGCTGTCATCTACCTGCAAAACAAAGTATTTACTTAAGTGAGAAAGTTTACCACAGAAACCATTAATTCAGAAACTCTCTTAGAAAAACAGGGACCAATGTTCAGCTGTTCAGGTGTGTCTGGAAAGTATTTATACCTTTCTCATATGAAATAAGAGGAGCTTCTACTCTTGTGTTGATAATTTCTTTCAACGTTTTCAGAAAACTCCAACTGTAAATTTGTGGTGGCTGAGTCCTTTTGAGATAATGTGAGGTATCCCACTGGTCAGTAAGAAAAAATGGTAACAGAACAGCATCTAAACTAACCCAGGAAAAGTCCAGAGTGAGCTTTGGATTATAGAGGTCGATGGATGCTACATTGAGAGAAGAAAAAGAAAAGGAAGAGGGAGAGAACAAAGTGGAATAATACAGAACTGGGCTATAGAAAAGACAGAAGTGAATAGAATATACTTATTTTGTTGGAAGGAAGCTAAAGAGCTTTTATCCACAATGAGTAAACAAGGTGCAGGAAGAAGGGATAAAGAGAATATGGAAGTCCTGGATGAGGAAGAAAAACAAAATTTGTGAAAAGAAAGAAATAGCATGGTCTTTTCTCTCATTTCTTGAGAACTTTTTTATACTATCAGTTTACATCTTCTATTGCGTTTTTTTCCCCCTCAAATACAAAGCCCCGAATTAAGAGAAGAATATTTCAACACTAAAATTGTTCATAACCAAGGTGAACAGAGGGTAAGTACAATAAGCGTGGGCTATATTTTGGTTGAGAGATAAGAACCTAAACCAAACAACCCTGATTCAGCAAAGTTGGTAGGCAGGTATTTATTAAATTCCTTCAGAACCCATGAAAACTCTTCCATGTTTGTTTATAATTGCTGTATAATTTGTATATGCTAGTACATGCTCCAGGAAATTCAGAATGGAGTTTGAGTTAAGTGATGTAGACACTTAAAAAACCTTCTAATGTGTTTGACATTTCTAGGTTTATAATGATGTCTATAAAAATTAGAGAAATGAGAGAAATCTTAGAAATACAGCTACGAGGAAATGAAGGGAGTTTCATTTGCCCTGTACAAATGAACAGAAGTGCCAACTTTGCCTCTGTTTGTAATGTATAACTAACCAATATTTAAATAATGACATTATAATATCACGTTTCCAATCTATGATTGCACTTGAGCCTTTGGAACTGCTGGAGCAATGTTACGCAATTTGACCTTTATCTGGTATCTGATAAAACGTATATGCAGGACAACAGAATAAGGGAAGGAAAAGAAAAGGTACAATAAGCATACTGCAAGCTCAGTCATTTGACAAAAGTGACCATATTAAGTACTTGGAATAAATAACTTTAGAAGAAAATCCACACCTACACATTGGATTCCAAAAGTCTGAATTTGCAACCAGGTCTAGATTATTACATAGAAGCACTCTTAAAAATGACAACAGTATCCAACAAATCGCACAGAAGACTGATGGCAATTCTAAATTGCCAATAGAATTCTCTATTCTAAATAATGCACAGAATATGCTGCCTTGCACAAGCTGTCCGATAACTGTTAGGGAATGATAACTTGATTACTTTTTAATATTGCCAGTATTGATTCTTACCATTTTGTTTCACTTTGAATGAGTGTGATCTGCAATAATAAAATATATTTCTCAGAGTTTCAGCTGATGACAATGCTCTTTTAAATAGCCAGGTAGAACAGGTACAGTTTATAAACTGATATAGCCCATCTACCAAGGGGACTGGCTACTCAAATGCATGTCAAAAGTAGTAATCCAGAGAACAAGTATCAGCTACTGTCAGGAAACCATCAATCCTCAACCAGTCTCTATTAAACATGCCAGGTCAAAGTTTAGACCTGGTAAAAGAGTACTTATCAGAAAAAAGGGCATTCACTATTAACTTAGTTTTCAATAAGTAAAGGACTTACAGAGCTCAGTAACCTATGAAGGTTTATGAAAATTAGGATTGGGAGATGGCAGACATTGAACTTCATGTACAGAACATATGTCATATTCTTACCAATGGATATCATCTCCAGATCTGGAAAGCGAGGGCACGAGTATCATGTGCAAGTAGTGGTGATTTTTTTCCCCCTCCAATTTATAAATATGTAAATACTTCTGCCTCAAAAGAAACTGAATAGAAAGGATTAGGTGGACTAACAGAATAGAAAAAAAAAATTAAGACGACATCTATGTTATATATTAAATCTAAAATATGCAACTAAATCATGAACTCAGAAACAGACCCACAGTCAATATTATACGACAAGTTATCTGTCCAAGACAGCCTCGAATGAGTTGGACACAGACTTTGGAAAAGCCTTTGTAACTGTTTTAGGACCATATCTATATCTGGCAACCCAGAACCTTGTCCAGAATTGGTTCAAACAAACCTCTGACATTTTAACAAATTAATACTCATCATACTGGCACATCTGTAATCAGGTACTTTCTCTGTATTCACAAAAGTTGGGATAAATCCATTAAATGTGCTAAGCTAAAATGCATAACTTCAGCATGTTAAATCCCTGGGTAGAAGCTTTAACTAGAAAATGATTTAGTTCATGATGTGAATCTTTGTTCATTTGTCTTAACTTTTCCACATGTTTCAGACTCTACTCCTTATAGAAAAGGAAAAAAAAAAGGTACTCTCTATTATCATAAAGAGATTTTTAAGGCAGAGTAGTCTAAATCTTTCCCTTGATGAAGAAAAAAAGTTGTAAAGATTACTGTTTGTAACTTGATTTTGTGAAATACATACAACAATTTATGTTATATACCTGATGTTTTCATTACAAATTATAAGTGTTCTTCATGTTTAATGGTGTCAGGCACTAGCAAGTATTCTAGTTCTAAACCAGAGATTTCTTTACCCAAAGTTCATATTTAATTTCATAGTGAAAGTCTATAAATTAGGGCAAAAAGGATAAATGAACCAGAAACATTTTAGCCAAGATCTTCCATAAGTTTAATAAATTCAACATTAAACCTGCTTATAGACAACAAAACCAAAAAAATTAGTTTCTCATCTGTTAAATACCAATGGGAAAAACCTCTCATCTGAGAGAATTATTTCACAGCTTGGTAGTGCATTAGGTATCAACCCAAATTAAAGTATGTTTGCCTTGATTCACAAGTACGTAAAGCAACCACTAAAGCACCACACTATTAACCACTAGGTGTAAGTTATTTCTGTAGCTATCTTTATTTCACCTTCTTTATTACTGTATCACATATCAGCCATGTCTAGTGCCTTACATTTTTAAGCACAGAAAAAATTGTTCTATCTCCCAATCCATTACTCCTCACCCATTCCATGCAAGCTTTGCTATCCATATGACTAGTATCCTCCCAAACTAGTTCTTAAAAGCTGCAGTCAGCGTAATACAGAAAATGAAAGGGTTAATGAAAATATTATGTTAGATTTATTAAGCCTCTCTAGGGTATATAACATTTCAAAATCTGCTTTTAGCATTTAATCTGCGATATGTGTTCCAGGATTTCAATAAATATAGGAACTGTGAAACTGAAATCACCACATATATATATATTAATTTGGTATTACTACCAGAATAATGGTCTTGAAACTGTTATCTTAAACTGATTTTTTTAAAATCTGATTTCTGAATATTTTGTCCCTGTAAGTCAACAAAACATGGTTTGGGGGATAAAGTAAACTAAATATTCCCCCCCCCTCCCTTTTTTTTTTTTTTTTTTGAAAATTAGTGGAAACTTAAGCCTTCACATTGTTTCACTCTTTGGAAACATCAATTATTTCAGACTGAATCTGCAGATGTGTTTAAAAATGAAATATCACAGATAAGGATAGAGGGCATTAGGTAGTTTTTAGCAATATAGCCTCCCCTATGTTGAATGTATGTTATTCTCTGAAGTGAAATTATTTCAGACTTTTACAGAAGTTCCCCTATTTCCAAACGTTGTGGTAGATAAAAGAAAAAATGAGAAAATCGAAATCCTAACTTTCACAAAAAAAAAAAATCAGGTGGTGGGAAAAAAAGAAATGTTCCTTCATTCTTCACACTGTATTTGTGAATGATGCTGATACATTAAATACTTGACAAAAATCAAAGGAAGGGAGAAGAAAAGAGAGAGGAAAAGAAAGAAGGTAAGTAAAAACCAATGAAGCCCTAATGTTTAAAGGCCATAAATCAGTTCCAGAAGTCCATTGATTCTATACAGAACCCGTCACATGCCTCTCCACATCTGCTGGACTTATTTAAGAGTTAGCTAACAGCTCAATATTTCCTCCTACGAGTGCAGACTCTTAGGTTGTAAAAATTCTTGACTTCCTTGCAGTCATTAGATTTGTCACGTTTAAAACCTGCTGTAAACCCATCTATTAGTCTTCTATATAACAGTTGCAATAGGCGACAGAGAAATCACATCACTCCAATTCTAAGGGAAAATGGGCCATAGGTCACTAATTCTTTTGAGTTTGTCCACACTATTAATACATTGAACAAACTTGTACTAACTAATCAAACAAAACTCTTTTAAATTATATGAGTGTAGGCCTTATCTTCAATTTCAAGCGCTAGCACCTCCTCAGTTTAAGTCTTAATGAAGATAATCCAATGAAGATAAGAGCAAAGAAGCAAAGTCTGATAAGTTGCAAGTCTTGCAATATGCATTTTTTATTTTTAAGACATTTTTTAAAGATCTAATTCCTTCCAGAATTCACTCTTTGCTCAGAATGTCTCACCTCTTCCATTGCACTAGCTTACGGTTGGCTCTAGGTACATGTGAGTGATTGAGAGACAGGCACTACTGGACCTCAGGGTAGACATCCACCCTCTCAGTTCCAGTTTCATTAAAAGTCAAACAAGAAATTATGAGGAGTCTAGGCCAATCCCTAACTTCTCAAAACTGACATCTTCCAAGTTCTTTACAGACTCATGAGTGTAAAATAGAGACTAACAATTACAAGTCAAAATTTTCCTACAGTGCATTAAGCAGGACAGTCAGACTACCAAGGAAGGCCTACAGCTACAAAGGTATGAGTGTCATGGTGTTGAGTCTCTGATTAAAGGAATCAAACATTTTCCATGACTAACATACACAAGTGTTTGAAATTGGAAACCATGTATATGCAGCAAATTGTCCTCGCTGTTCTTTAATGCTGTGGACATACCCAGGATGTGCAGTAACATTAAAACAGATATACATTTTTCTTCTTGCAAAAGGGAGCAATGGCAATAGCTTCTACAAACTGTAACTGCAAGAGAAATGTCTTCTATAATAAACAAACATATATTGTCTAAGAGATACAGAAACTAGATTTACAAAGCACCCGGTACAAAAGGTAAATTTTGTACAAGCAAAAATATTTTGTTAAATGGAGTGCAAAATGTAAACTAATCATGTTCAGAATGCACCGTCTGTTCCCTTGTTTAGTTTCAGAGTTACACTAAAGAATCCATAACCTTGAACACAAAACTTGAGTGTCAGAGATGGCCTTCATGTGTCTGTTATCATTTCCTGACAATACAAATAAAAACATAATACATTTGCATTTCTTTTTCTTTTGCCATGCTTCTGAAGAGTAAATGTACATTTAGGCAAAAACTAAATGTAGAAGAAAAATCCATTGGAAACACTGCTGAAAGAAATCAAGCTGAAGAGATTATGACACTTTGCTTAAAGAGGGTTCTGCCTTTACATTTTAAAGCTAAGTTCAGAATGGCCTAACTTTAGTCTTTCTAGAGTGATATTGAAATGCTGTGTTTTAAAACATTTTCACTTCCCACCAATGTGTATTCTACAAGGCCTTTGGTACTTTTATTTTTCTATTGTTAGACCTTTTGCCATCAAAACAACAGTTTTCCATAGCCCCCAAGCACAGAGGCAGATTAATTGTACTAATCAGCGTTTCAAAATGGACACAGGCTTAATTAGCAAATACCTTTACTTTTAAGATTTTGTTCCCATACAGATACAACCTCTGGGTATTTCAGTGGAAGTGCTAAATGCCTCACATGCTTGATAGCCAGACAGTCCATTTTCTATTGTATTGCAGTATAAAGAAAATCACACTGCCAGGAGGCACATCATTGCAAGTCACTACTTGTTTTTGTTTTGTTTTTTTTAAAAAAGCAAAACAAACAAAAACAAAAAACCACCCAAACAAACAACAAAAACCTGTTCCCTAAATGTTTTATTCATGTAGTATTTGTGAAGAATGTTGGTCTCCTGGATGAGATCCATTTTATTTACAGAACCATAAGGTCTCAATTGTGGCAGTACTGTCCCCCCCAACCCATTATTGTACTTCAGTCCAGGCAGCCTGAGGAGTTAGTTTTATCTCCAAAATCTGTTCAGTTGTTTTTCCTGATATTGTCATCTCTGGTCCTGTCCAATGTCCTTTGTGCTGTTGAAAAATTTGTACACTGACATTGCCTATGAACAATAGGCATGAACATGTATGTATGAACAATAAAGTTTATGATTTGAAGTATGAACAATAAAGCTTATGATTTCTGATAGGTCTTGCTACTTACTACTTTGTGCTTAATCATACCTGAAGCAACCTCAGTATGGACCACATTGTATGGACTCTGCATATGCACACCGATGAAAGACCGCCCATCACCAAAACCTGACATTTTCCACAAGTTAGACAAGCAATGTGAAAACATATGACACGAATGTTAACTTGAAAGCAGGTTCACTGAAGATATCACTGAGCTAGCAGAGGCCAAAACATTCATGCCGTGGTGACGTGCGGAAACAGACTCCACAATCGGTGAGATTGTAAAGTAGGTACGTTTATTCAGCGCTGGGCAGCACGGGGGGTAGTCCCACCAAAGTCGTGCGCGCCTGACTCGGCAGTTCGCTTCAAATTTATACAGTCAAGCGTTACATATACATGGAGTTTGGCAATATGCTTATACATAGGCATGATCTATCCCCGCTTCATATTAAAATTAGTTCCAAAAAGTCACAAGGCCGGTCTTGGCTGGTTTTTGGGGTCGACTGCTGCTTCTTATCAGGGACTATCTCCTGCCCCAGCCAGCCTCAACAATGCAAACGAACGTTAAGCACCACTTCTTATCCCCTTGGGCCAACAATGCAAACGTTAAGCACCACTTTTCATCCTCTTGGGCCATGTCTACCTCTACTGAAATTTCTTTAACTTCATTATAAGCTAGATAATTATTAAACAGTTCTTATCTACATCCATATATCTACTAAGGTTCTTTTGGCTCCCCGCTTCAGTGGCATTTAACTTCTTATCAATATTGGCATTTCTAGCTGTGACTACAACACAAGCACCACCCAAGGTCTGTCTACATGCATCAGATAAATATGTCAAAGGTCATAAAATGGAATTACACAGCAAGTGCTGAGAGAGCTGACACTTAAACTCAAGACTCTCAAGTTTAGTTCATTAACACAATATTTTTTCTCTTTAGGAATAGCAGTTTTAATAGCACCTTCCCCTGCTATTTTAGCCAGCAGAGACACTGAAAAGTGTAAGACAGATCAGCATTCCACTATTATACCAGTTCATCTGTCATTAATTTCACCAAACTCAACCATATGGACTGAAATTTGTTATGCTAGTGTCAGCTTCAGACTGGATTTTTAGAAAATGTAATTAAAAAGTTTGGCAGTTTCTTAGAAAAGAAACCAAGTCCTTTCGCTTGTGTTAAATAATTCATTGTCTGCTCATTTTCCCCATAAATTCAGTGGCAAGTTAAAGTGTTTCCATACCGGAGAGAGAGATCCTATAGTCTGAAGCAATAGAAAGGAAGACTGTGGCTTGCACTGAGTCCATCCACTTAAACATTTTACCAGAACAAGCGAGTATTTCTGAAGCATATCTCCCCATCGCTCACATACTGTGCCTTGTGTCACTCCATGGAGAGGTCTAGGAGTGAACAAACTGGATTCCTTTCAGACAAAACCAAACCTGAAGATGTGCTCCAGGAACACATCAAACATGCTCCAAATGCTAACAGACGCTTAGTCCACAATCTTGACTAGAGCT
The DNA here is from genome assembly GCF_026419915.1 of Harpia harpyja. Taxonomy (NCBI): domain Eukaryota; kingdom Metazoa; phylum Chordata; class Aves; order Accipitriformes; family Accipitridae; genus Harpia; species Harpia harpyja. The sequence goes on from NC_068947.1 coordinate 34,500,929, forward strand.
AGTTTGAAGCAAAACTCCTGAAATGTGTATAGTATAGCCACTAGGTGCAACTCTCCAACAAATCTGCCATCATTGCTCTGTGCTATTTGCAATCAGGTGTTTGCTTTTAGTATTCACAGACTTTTTCCCTAGGTTATCAATATAAAATGGCCAAGAACAGAGTCTGAAGACAGCTGGAGCCAGTAAAAGACTGTAGAGAAGAAAAGGGACAAGTAGCAATAAACAGCATCATGGGGGTTTTCCCCCCCTTACAGCTCTGGCAAACCAAAATACCTAACCTCACAACGAGAGGAGGGAGGTACACTCTCTCCTGTTCTCCATGATGTGCCAGTGATGCTCAGAAGGTAGGAAAAAAACATCGTAACTTTAGTCAGACCCACCACAGCAACAAAGGAGAAACCTTTCTTCGCTTTGAAATCCTGCAGGAAGTTTTAGGTCTCTCCAAAGAAGCTGCCTCTTTCTGAATATGGCAAAATGCAACCAAGCATACAGTAACAAAACAGTTATTATTGCCCAAATAGTAAAGCTTTGCTTCTTTACCTTGTTTTTATTTAAACACAGACCATTTTAACCAAAACAGTATTTGCATAATGCCTGCTACAGGGGCACCACAGGCTAAACCATGAAAACAAACAAAAGGTAAAATTTAGTCAAGGCTGTCCAGCCAGCTCACTACGTGAACTGAGGATTTTGCAGAGTGAAGGGGATCCTGGAAAAAGGAGGTTACCACTGAAAAACTGTAAACAACGTTAATATGAATCAAAAAAAGCAAACTCTGACTATGTAGGGAAACCTAATTCTGGCTTATAGTATTTCTTAAGAACTTTAAGTAGACAATTCTTTAAATAGATCTGGCCTGTCCATAGAAAACCACTTGCTGGCTTCTTAAAAAGTCTTTCTGGACAATTGCTTTTTTTCCTTAGCTTGAAGAGCTGTAAAACAACCCCTTTCTCAGATACTTAGAGATATTAGACCCTCTGTTACACCTTCTTTTAAAGTGTGTAAAAAATTTTGCCAGATATTTCATAGTACTACTTTAAGTTTGCACAGTTGTAAAGATCTTTACAATATTCAACATTTCTCAGTACAGAGCCTGTACCAGCTGAACCTGTTAACCAACAACTAACCTTACTAAAAAGGGTTTTTTCCTCTACTTTTGCTCTACACCAAAATCAATGAGTTTATGAATGCTTAGCTTACACTGGCAGTATCAGCAATTAGTCTATTTGCATTTTTTCTTTTAACACTACGGTGAAAGATGGTATGTACTTACACATTTCTTAATTTGTGGTAGGTTTTCTTCTCCTTCTCTCTGTCATATCAGCTTGCTCCCTAAGGAAGGGAGAATAAATGCGTAAGTTGAAACCCCTCAGTAGAGAAAAATATATCCATGCCAGGAATCAATCAGATTTTCACATCTGTCAGAAAAGTTGACAGGACTTTTAACACATTTGTTCATTATGAACAGAAAACAACTTTACCACCCAAAAATAAGAAAAGGAGGGGGAAAAAAACCCCCATAAGCTGTTTTCTGACAGTCAGGCTTTGAAAACTATGAAGTGATAAAAAACTTCAAGAAGTGAGAAGATTATTTAGCAACAAACAGATCAGTTTGAGGAAATTTTACATAAAATTTGAAATTCAGAAAAAATGAAAGTATCATTTATTATTTAAACTAGAAAAAAGGAAAAAAAAAAGGACAATCTATTTTCTAGTTCTCTCCAAAAACCTTGAAACAATCACAGAAACAGCCACTAAAACAAACATATTTAAGTACTACAGATAAAACTACCTCTGATTAGAAGGAAAAGATCATCTTCTTCTTCATCATATTCATGTACTAATAAGGTATAGTCATCTAAATTAATGATTAGTTTTAAACACCTACTAGTTCAAAATCAAAAAACACTCAAGTTCTTCACATTTCAATGGCCTCTACTTTTTATGCTATTGCATATCTAAAAGAACAGCTGCAAGTTATCATCTCTGAGTTTGTTACAAATTGAATCATCACATGCTCTGGATTAACCTAAATGAATTGCATACAGGTGTGAAAAATTAACCTCAGGACAAAGGGAACCTCATACTCCTAAGATAAAGACTGTCATGTTTCAGCTTTCTCTCTATCCTACTGCCTTTTTTTTTCTTGTCTTGTTTTTACCAAAGACTATAATAAACTTTTTTTTTTACAGTTTATAAATCTGAGACTAGAGTTGTTTATATGAAGCTAAAGTATGTATTTGTGTACATTTATATATTTTGTATGCATTAGATATAAAGTATATGAAATATACTTACCTATTTTTATATTATACACAAATACATATAATAGATACATCTCAAGTATCTATAAAATGTGTTGGTTTGTGGAAAAAACAGCTGGATAGGCTCTTGTGATATCTTACAACATTCAGGAGGTTTTCTCAGATTTTTTGTAGCTCTTGGTGTAATATTACATGAGTCAAGGTTTATAGGGTCATGTGATTTTTCTTAAAAGACCAATTAATATATTTAGTAAAAAAAAATAAACAAGTTTATAGTTGCAATATTTTTTTACTCTTTTTTCCAGGTGCAACTTATAAAGAAGAAACTTCAAAATATAAACAAATTTGAAGCAGTTACTCTAAAATTATGTTTGTTATGTTATTTGAACAAGATTTTTATCACCTGTAGGAAAAACAGACAGAAAATTGTCATCTTTAGGATCCCTAAACAGTTAGTCACAGATGGGATTGCTAACATATGTCATGAATTTAATAAGGAGATTATGATTTTTAATATTTAATAGAATTAGATGTCTTAGCACAGAAGAGGTTTTCAGTGTGTTATTTACCAAAACATGTTGAAAGAGGAGGAATTTAAAATAAAGTGGTTTCACATGAAGTAGGCTTTAGTTACTTTTTTAATATCATTCTTAGAGCAAATAAACACTACCAACCAAAGCCATATGATAATAAAAAAGCTCTAGTTTTAAAAGAGATTAGAAGTTTTTATTATCTACTTTGGTTGATAAAAACACTATGAACACAATGAAACTCCATCCCTCAGAACCCGAAATTCACTACCCATTCATGCAAAGTAAGAATTTCTGGCAGAATTTAGATAACCCAGTAAAAAACTGCAGTCAAGAAAATATATAGTTATCTATGCTTTGAGGCAAGAAGATTCAGCTAGGCACTTCAACTTGATTTTTTAGTTCCTGAGAGACCTAAAGTTTTGTAGAGTCTTGACCAAACTAAACAATCAGGTCAATTCATAGCCTGTTATAGGTCTCTCATTAGATTTTCTTCTATTTGGGATGTATTTTAGAGGTACTGGGTAAAATGAATAATCGGGTCTTGATAAAGCCACTGGATCTGATCTTTTCCACTCAAACAACTGGCTTTATGAGCAACACAAAGGGCCTTTCTTCTTTTGTGCTCTCTGTTCAACCCCTTGAATCCTGTGGTGGTTGTTTTTAAATGAAAAGTTTAAAAGGTAGGAAGGATGGAAACTATGTCCTCTATTGAGCTCCCAAATACTTTATCACTTGGCTAGTGCTTTCTCTTCAGTAGAGAATGAACCATCTTTTCCTCTTCTTAAAGGAACAAATCCAGCTCTATTTGTAAATGAAAGGATTTCAGTCTTGCCTTCCAGAAGTGCATGTGGGACATAAACCTGTAGAGGAAGGATCCTTGAAGAGGGAGAAATTTAAAAGTGACTTCTCTTCCCCCCCCCCCCCCCAGCGTTTGCCATTGACTAGCTCATTGACTGGCTTTCTCTACTGTAAACATAATCTGAGAGTCACATTTTGGTGTCTAACTCTTCATGCAGTCTCCATAGGAGCCAAGCTACTCAGTGTTCCTTTGTATTTCATTGTGGGACCAGGTAAAAAATAAAATTGCCTAAATAGTAGTTGTTTGGTTTTTTTCTTTTTCCCAGGGCTGAAATGGGTCTCTAGTTATGCACACTAGAAGAAACTTGAGAACAATAAAGTTTATGGAAAAACTTACTACTTCCTTTCTTCTACCTCTGTTTTTCCCTTTTAATAATGATCCTAATGCACCTGGTGTATAGAGTTCATTTTCCTTTTACTTTTGGTTTCTTGGTCTGCCTGTAGTGTACTTGTAGAACTCATGCTATGACTTCAACTAGTCTTATGACTGAAAGACTTTCATGTAACTTAAGATGACCGTTTTTAACCACACAGGAAGAAACTATCAATATTTTTCACTCTTTGAGATGATTTGTCAGTTACCAATGGAATCCCAAATGCAGAAAACTGTAAGGGAAATAATTTCTTCATTGGATGATGGTAAGTTCCTGGAAGGTGTTACTCCTGTTGCTGACACTAACGAGGTGCAGAGGAAAAGAAATGAGGAAGAGCTGCTGCTGTAAGCATTACAGTTGTAGACACTGCTACTTTCTCTTTCATACATCATTTGTAGCTTATATTCCAACTCAGCATTCTCAGAACAGCCGCTGTTTTTATCCTATTTTGATCTATTTAACAACAATATATAATCTAAGATTTTTGTCATTTTTACTATGTTCCTATTGCACCTAATTCCAGCTGGCTTACTTATCCTTCCATTTAGTATTCAGGCAGGCTTCATCTCTCCTTCGTAATCTTTTCCTTGAGATACTTGATGAATTGCAGCTCTTTCAAACCTTTTCAAACGTCTTTGACATTTCTTTTGCAACATTTGACCTTGAAGTAGTGAATACTTTTCATTTCTACTGACAAAAACAGACTTTTGCATGTTGCAAAGATGGGTATAACAAGCTGATGTTTGATTGTTTGGTTTAATCCTTTTTTCTAATAAGCAACAAAAAATGGGAAGACTGTCTTATCACACAACCTAAACAAAGAAAAGCAACAACATGTCAAAGCTACAGTGGAAAAAAACAGAGAAGGCAGGTGATGTCTAATCAAAGCCAAAGCCAACTGCAACACAGGTCTCCAGTAAATCCTTTCATCTGTAAAATGAAGTTGAGTGAATCAGACATCTAAATGGCTACTCACAATGGTCTGAGCAAACATATATTGAGCTTTTTGTAGACAGCATGGCAAAGGAAACTTTTGTGGATTTTGCTGATGTTTATGAAGATAGTCTGCTGCACTTAAGAGGCATCATGAGAAATGCTAGGAAAGTATTTGTTTGGAGGCTTAGCAGGAAAGCAACGGCAACTAGTATCGTTGACCAGTTGGGGGGCCAAAAGTGATTCCTCAAAACTGAAAAACAAGTTTATAGGAAGAGAAGAAAGAGTCTGAAAGAGTCTTGAAACTAGAATCAAAACACAGTATTTCACATGTTAAAAAGGGGGAGCTAGTGGAGAGATGTGAAGGTTCTCACAACTAATCCAATCAAAATGACAAGGCAGGAAAGTGACCCTTGCTGCAGAAGTCAGGATGAAGGTGAGTAAGGCAAGAACACCCTTTACAAGGTCAAAAAGAATACAATTACTAAATACTGAGATCACTTACATTGGTTTAGCATATACTTCTGTTACTGTGTAAGCAGTAGCTGTTAGCTGAACTGAAAATTTGCTTTTATAAGAGTGCATGTAAACTGAGAGTTTGAAGTCAATGGTGGAAAAAAAAAATCCCTAGCTTCTGCACTTGGCTTCGTTCCACTTGCATAACAGACACAGCTCTCTCTGCCTGTCACTGCATACGCCTCCACACACTCATGCTTTAATACAAGTGCATTAAACTCTCAGAGCTGATGTACTGTAAAGTTATCTTTTGTTACTTTCATATCTACCCACTCCTCAGCTTTCTGCCTTCTTGGGTGGCATGGACAAATAAGTCATTCTCTCAGCAATTAGGATCATGCAGTCTTCGGTTTTCATTGGTTGCTATTTTTCACTTATGCTCTAAAAAGGTATTAGCCTTTTTTTCCACAAGGGTAGTTTGGTTTATGTTTATGCATGAGTTTGTACATACCCACATATGCTGACCTAAAAAAGTTAACTTGCTAGTTGTCATTTCCTAATTGAAGTATAGCACGTATTGCTAGAATTGTAACATCAGAAAAGAGAATATATCTTAAATAAATACGTGTATATAAAGAGAGTAAAAAAATAGAGGCAGAGAGGCAGGAGGGCAATAGCTTTCCCATTCTATTAACTTACACAAGACTTCTGATTTTTTTTTCCGTAACACAAAAATTTGAAATTTATAACACTTTTAAATTTTGAGGGGATGGAGAGCTCTACTGCCCACTCTAAAATTGCCAAGAAGTATAAAATGTTTATTGGTGAGGTAGAATACCTTTCTTCAGTCCATTTCCTGACTCACTGGGAGCAAAGTCAATACTTAACCTTCATAAAAATACTAGCATTGAAGCTACCAAAAAAAAAAAAAATCTTTGGCTTAAATATTCCAACCCAAAATGGTGAATTAGGAGAGGGGAAAAAAATGTTCTCAGCAACCTTATACAGGCTATGGAATCCACCTGGAATCTATGAAACTGAGGTTCAGTTCCAGTTTTGAATCAGAAGGAAGAGTTTGGGGGTTTTTGCCAAATCTTATGACAGTGCATGCTAGTTAGGCTTCAGAATTAGTCCAGATCAATCAGTATTTACTTACAAAGTTGTATAGGCCATAGAAAAAGAATTCAGGTAATTCTGTTCTAGAAAACCTCTTAGCCTGGGCAGTGTAATGACCTCCTGAACTTTCAAGGATTAAGTTGCTGTCCCAAACACTTGCTCAGTTCTGCAATACATCTGTCTCTGCTGCTTTTCCGTTCTAAGCAGAAATTACATCTTGAATGTGAGAAACCCTCACAACTCCCATTTGATTAGTACCAATATTTTTCCACAAAAGAAGCTTTGCATTCATTAAATGGCATTTTTCTATAAAAAGAAAAAAACATTGTGAAAAAAATCAACAATCCTCTATGTAGAATACTTCTAAGGGGACTGAGAAAATAGGAAGTGTGGTTGTAAGGCAGATCTGACTTTTGAAACAATGGTTATTTGTGTCCTTTTTGCTTACATAAAATTCACAATACTCATTATTCAGTACTTTTGATGCATAGTAGCAAATTACGTATTTCATACATTAGGGGAATCACTAGAAATGTAAGGTAATGTGTGCATTGTGAAACAAAATATACCTATTGCGCCATACTACAATGTCTTTTATTCGCACCTTTATATACCGTATTAAAAAACCCACTTTATACCAAAACATTTGGTAAAAGTATTTTAGTGAATCAAGTCTTGCATGTCTATCCACATGGAAAACATTTAAGGCTTAGATTTAGGGATTAGTTTTGTAACGAGACTTAGGAGGATTTATACATATAATTGCAATTTTCAGCTGCTATCTCCATATCAGTTACCCAGATCACTGACTAACTCCTGTCTGTACCCAAAGACACATTATGTCCAATGATCCTTATGGTTTCAATTTTATAATTGCCCAAGCACTAAAAAAAAATGTGCTTTTGGCTTGATCTGGAGTGTAGAGCAGAACTCCAGCAGGATGGTGCTTTCCCGCTCTCCTCACCCACAATGCTTAAGCCAGCAGTTGTTCTCAGAGCCTGCCCAAAAAATCAGTTCCTGCTCCAGAAACAACCCTTATCTCCCCATCCCCATCCCAGTGCTCCTTACCCATTCTTTCTTTCATTTTCTCTGTTGTTTTACCTCTGAATCTTTAAATTATTTTCTGGAAAATGAAGCAGCTGCAAGGAAAGGCTGTGAAAGCATATTCCCACATGCAAGGCTTGTCAGTAACCTAGTGATTAGCACAGCCTATGGTAAGAGATTTAAGTGGACAAACATTCAGGAAAAGAATAGAAAAGCATCCAGGCATCCCACTGGTATTAAGGATGAAGACAAAGGGTCAGAAACAAGTATCACGTAGTCTTCTAGCCATGTTTTTCAACAAACATGACAGCTGCCATGCTGTTCTGTGAGAGCTGTGCTCTTGTCGTGGTATGTTTTACATGCTCTGAGTACACCTACAGGATTCTATCCCTCGGGGGAATCTCATGCAGGAAATGCAAGATTGTTGATTCTCGTGATGCTTGAGTGTGAGACAGCAGTCTGTCTCAGCTGGGCATTTGATTCCCTAGGCTCAGATATTTCTGAGATACTGTCTTTACATCTCATGCAAAAAGAAGAGAGTAGGAGCTTACACTGCCTTACAGGTTAAAGCCCAAGCCACTTAACTTCCACTTCTGAGTATGTAAATCCAGATACACAAAAGTGCCTTGATAAGTGAAATGCAGAAACTAAGAATACAGATTTAATACAACCAGTGACTGTGTGACAGAAGGTAAATGACAGCTTGCTTGGAAGACAAAAAGAACTGTGGAGCGGTGTAGGGGGTGTTTGTTTAAAGCAATGCTCTGTGCTGACTCTTCCAGGGCAATGTGGAAGCGGTTGAGGATGGCAGAAGCTGCTCAGGGGACTAATATTCTCCGGGAGTGCACAGGAAGGTATGCCTGCACCCTCTGGGAGGTGGGGGAGGACTGGGAAAGGGTATAAAGGAGACTTATGTTTTTCTTGTCTCCATTTATTCCCCTTTCCTTCCTGTATCATGGTAACGTAGCTGTGCAGTACCACCTTTGTATCATGTCTGTCATCATGCAATAATGTTTACTGAAGGAGAAATGTATCTCTAAGTCCTTTTTGAAGCTCCAAGGATTTCAGTAGTCTGTGTTTAAATGATACAACACACAGAAAACTATTTGCAGTCTCTTCACTCAACATATACCTGACATGTAAATAGAAACCACAGACTGCTTGTGTGTTTTGGGAAACTGGAACAAAAAATTCTTCCTCTGGACTCATGACTTTTTTTTCATCTTCTCTTTAAAATATAAATCTTCCAGCAAAAATTGACTTTCATATCAGACACTCAGCCATTTCTCAGAGCTTAACAATCAACATAAAGAGGTAGGAATTCAGGTTTGACTGTTAGACTAAAAAATTGTAGATGCTGGGAGAGACCACATTATACGCAAAACTCTGTTTTTATAGTGAGGGCTAGCTACACCAAGATTTCATCATTAGAACACACTATGAAACTTCAGAAATCTTATTCTAGAGTCAAGAATTAAACCAAAAAAGTAAAAAAAACCCCTATCCTCTTGACAATGGCCAATTCATTGCAGGGCTTTCTAAAGAGTAAAATCAAAACATCTTCTCCCGGCTTGGTCATTGTCATAGATATCCATATATTGCATCTCTCATTGAAGAAAATTAACAGAAATCATTCCCTACTGTATAATATTCTCCTTCCTCGTTGGTCAGCTGGAGAAACAGGAAGGTGATTTAGCAGCTCCCAGATCATCAGCATGAATCTTTTCCCTATTTTGCTGATATAAAGTATGGGAGGTTCACATTTCTCAGTTGCTAAAACAAAGCAGAACTGCTGCTAAACAAGGTATCATTCCTAGAGAAGCTTAATCAATTTTCTTATGTCTCAGCACAAAATGTCAGAAGCATTTGTATGAAATGTTACTGCATAAGCTAATGTAAAAGATGTGATGCAAGAGAAAAGGGAAAATTGTTGCGGGGGGGGGCATTGTGTACTGGCTAGATGAGTTCTTTGGGGAACAAGTATTACAAATATGCAATGTAATCATAGTTTTAAGTGTTTCAGTGACTGTACATTTTTGGTTTATCATTTGAGTTAGAATATTTAAAATGTAGGAAATAAAATCTTGAGGACCTTTATTCACTATCCACAAACAATATTTCACAAAGGAATAGGAATTCGTAGTGTTAAAGCTGACCTGAATGATGATACCTGAAATGCCTGATTTTTTTTTCTTAAACTTAAGCCACACAGGCCAAATAAGTAAGAAATAACAAGTCATTATTTTTCTGTAAATCATGCATTTCTAACATATCGGTTCAAAAACTTTCTTCATTATGCATGAAGTGAAGTATCTCTTCATACATTTTGGTATCATCATATTCTATTTTATTGCTGGCAGATTTGTACTGTACCACAATAAAATCAATAAATACAACAATAAAATCATGCATCACCATCTGTGTGTTCAAAACAATTTTATAGTAGATTTACTACTTAGATCCTGCTTGGAGGAATTTCTCTGAAATATCCGACCATTATTTAGGTGTATTATTATACATTATTATTACAGGTGTATATATTATACATTAATTACATACTATATATCAGATACTGTATTATACATTAATTATACATTATATGTAATAGATCTATGTTTCTTTTATATACATAAAGACAGAAACACTTTTTGTGTTCTAGCCGTATTTTCAAGATTCAAGAAATTACTCTATTGATGATCTAAGTTTTGTCTGTCTGCTCAGCAGATAGGCTTTATCCATTAAGAAAAAATGTATACCACTTAAATGAACCATTATAAAAATGCCAGTTAACAAGGTATTTTAACGTGGTAATTAAAACTGCTTTAATGACTGTAGGAAGAGATGGACACAAAATATATACATTAGCAGGGAAAAGTACTTATTTTCCACATTTTTGTGCATTAAATTTTATCTTACAATGCTAAAAGAAAATAGCTTAGAAGCTTCAGCTTAGTGTACCTCTTAGAAAAATCTTAACTGAAATGCATTTTCATTGGAATATAATTTCCTGTCCATGTGAGACCTCATACAAAATAGATCTGTAGAGACTAACAAATTCAGAAAATGGCATTGGCTTTAGGTTGGGACATTGTGAACTCAGCCACTTTTCCTTTCCAGACCTTGCCATTCATACACATTGTTTCAACTCAGAGGCATTAACGTTTACTCTTTCTATGATCCAAAACGGAAATTTTGTGCATTATTTTCAAAATTGCTTTGCTAAATGCTACTGTGTTTTTATTTTATTTTCAATGTCCTGGGATATAAGAAGTTGATTTTTAGTAAAAAAAGAGCCATACATTATGCCTTTATTATATTTGATAAAATGGAAATGCGCACATCAGCTGAGGCAGTGCTTGTGCTGTAAGGTGCTCTCTCTTACATGCGTTTGCTCTAGTGTCCAGTGAATTGGTGTGTCTCCAAATAGAGAAAGAGGAGTCATGTACTCTCATAACCCCTTTTAGCTTGGCTTTGAAGATTTTTATGCCTGGTACACTACATAAAAGCCACCACCATTTGAACATAAACACTGCTGATATAATAACTAGAATGGTACATTTCAGTCTTAATTGGAGAAACTACATACCACATGTTTAACTTATACCTAATTAAACAGAAATTAAATTCCAGGGGTGAGAAAATTATGCAAATTTACTGGATAGGACAAATAATATAAGGATTATAAACTCTTCAGCAACATGATCTAGTATAGCAGATGCAATACCAATTCACATTACATACACATGACTGAGCAGGTAAAACATATAAAATTAAATATAATCTTAATTTCCTTAGATTTAGGATCAATCTATCAATTACCATTATCTAAAATATTATTTTCTTTTACTATACACTTAAAAGTTTATCCAGAAATGATTTTAATAACTATCATGAATAAGCCTTAATCAGCATTTTAACATCAAGTTATTACAAATTTGTTTGTATTTTTACCAAGTCTTAAGTGACTGCAACCAATTTTGTATCTATCTCAGATGGCTACTGAGAAAAAATAGTCTTATCTATTGGGGTCGTTATTTCATTAACTGGAATAATTGAGCTAATTACGGTAACTTTTGGGACATACTTTCTTTCAACATGGGAAGTTTCCATCATCTTAAAGGGAAATAAACTCCGTTTGGACATTAAACTGTATTTGCTTTATATAAATGTGTTTACAAAGGAAATAAAAGACACTTTCCAGCCACTATTGTGCTACAACATCATATAACATTTTGCATGCTTTGTTTTGAAATATATGTGTAAGTCCTGATCATGTTACTCTTTATGAATATTTGACAAGCAGTCTTTAAATAAAAATGGTAAATGGTATAAATAGAAGCATGTAATCCTAAATGCCTTTTATCAAAAGGGAGGGAGACCACTGAGATTATCTTTTGCAAAACTATAAAAAAAGCCTTTTTTTTTCTTTTGTATTTAGTCAGTAGTTCTATTTCAAGTAAGAGTACATGTAAAAAATCAAGCAGGTTTTACTATGCATAATTCAGAGAAAAATAATATTTGGGGAATATGTTACCAAAAGCCCTAAACAATATTGTAAAAGCGGGGGGGGGGGGGGTGTCCCTATATTTCAAGTAAAAAAGATTTTATTTTAAAACACTCATATGAATCATTATATTACAGAGAATATCTTATTTTAAAGGCACTGTGGACCATCCATTTATTTGACATTAAGGGATTCTTTTATCTTTGGAAGATATTTTGGTTATTGCAAATTCATGTTTTCTCTTAATGGTGAAAAAATTACAATACTTAAATATTCAAAGATAGCATAAACCTCTCAAGTGGTGCACTTAGAAACATTTTGTGTGTAAATTTAGATAACTAGTAATAACATCTTAATATCAGTGCTATGTGAACAATAAAATATTTTATATTTGAATATGTAGGACAGTGGCCGCTTTACAACTGATTATGAGTATGGCCCACATTTTCAATTTTCTATAATTTTTTTAATAGTTTGCTCCTTTCAAAACTAATCTGAGACAGTTTCTTAGTGGTTCTCAGGAAGTATGTATTAAACAAGTGTTTATGTTTTCAGTTATTTATTTTTTGTTGGTCTGCTTTGTTGAGTTAGGTGAGGAGAGAGGAGCATTGGTGGTTTTCTAGACTAAAACAGTGCCATTTTATGTGAAAACACTATCCTTCCCACCTAATAACCCTAACACCACACACACCAAGAGAATCACAAGGGCTCAATGGCAGTAACCTACAAATCTGTTCCAAACCTTTCTAAGAATTTTATTAAGAATCACACCAAAGTTATACAACAACAGCAAATTAGAGGTACTGCAGAAAAGCACATAACTTGCATAATTCATTGCATGAGGTCAATATTTTCAAAATTAAAATGCCTCTGATGTTCAGCATTAGTACCTTATAGATTCAGCATTACCTTACCTATTAAAACCCTAAGTTTCAGATTTCACTTTCCAACAGTAACAAAATCACCTTGTCTACAGCATCCACTGGTGAAACAAAAATGACTAAAGCATAGCTAAAGAAATGGGATTTCATTTCTTGTCATAATAAATTTAATGGAAAATTGAAATTCTGTTATGATTAGAAATTTAAGACAATAATTGTATTTTAAAATACAGTGTCAAATTACAAATCCTTAAGTTACATTATCTTGGCAAGGAAACATAAATTAATCTTGGTAAACAGAGAGCAATAATTGAACTTAATTACATTTTAAGGCTATTTGCTATTCAATAATTGCTTGTTGCAAGTATATACCTTTAATGGCTTCTTTTAATTAACTGGTCTAAATACTTTATTTGGTTACAGCGGACTTGATAAGATTGCTCACTAGCCCACCTATACATTGTCTAGATTGTTCATTATAAACTGAAGAGAATTTTCCAACCATTAAACAAAGCCCTTTTGCCCATGAATAATTTGCACTAAATTGTCTAAAGCATAAGAAGACAAGACACATTGATTTTGGAGAATAATATTCTTTAAATTTAATTTACTTACAAAAGAGATACTTGACTCAATGTATTATTGCCTTTAAAGATGATATATCCATGTTGATAAAGAAACATGCACTTAGGTGAAGAAACCAGCATTTATTCCTTGCATTCCCTATTGCTCACATTTTATTCTTCTTTTATTGGAAGTCATTAGAGCTATTTTGCTTGTCTTCAATTAGATTGTTCCCTTAAGACAGGGAACATTAATCTAATGTGAATAAAATACTGAGAGGCATCCTTTGTGTGACTAAAGGACACTATTGTTAAGATTTGCCCTGTCTATTTCCTGATTCTTTAGGACCATGTGTGTTAGTAATGTCAGAGCAAATCCTTTAAAAAAAAACCTACCTGTAATGGATTTGACAAAATATCCACTACCTCTTTGCAACTTACTGTTCAGTGTTCTTATTTTTTTGTGCAGCAGCACAAAACATGAATATTCCAATATTTTGTTCAGATTTCAAAGAGAGGTATCCTTCAAACAGGTTCAGTGAATTTCATACAGTTTGTAAGAGGTAGTATCACTATTGGAAAAGACCAATGTGTTAGCAGCTGCTGTACACAGCATATAAGGAAGAGTTTAATGAGTTCTTTCTAGATAACAGAAGAATCAAATCTACATCCCAGGAAACTGGATTACCTTGTGCCCTGTTGCCACAGCTCACACAGGAGGATCCTATAGGAGGCAGTTTTTCAGAGAGGTGCTGATTTTTTGTAATAAAAGCTTATAACTGTACCTTTGTTATCCTTTTGCTGATAAGGACACGAAAAATCTCATGCTGAACAAATTGCGTATCAGGGTAATTTATTGAATTAGTATTTCTGAGTATAGTTTACTTTCAATACCTCAGTAAAGCGCATAGCTGGAATGTTATTTTTACCTGTTTTATTGTGTCCCAATATAACTAATGTTGAACACAGGTCTAGGACTTGGTCCCCTAAAAAGAATGAGGTCCTCAGTTCCTTCATTAGCATAAAACAGCAAGGTTTACTAATTCAAATATGGTAAAATTAACTTTGTAAATGTGGATTGCACTGGGTCTGGGTCACCCCATCACGTGGATCTTGTCTAGAAATATTTCTGTTAACCTTTTTCTCCTATCTGTTCCAATTTCCAAGTTTTCTTCACCTTGAATTTCTGCAGAGGTCAGACTGTACTCGCTATACTGCAATGCAAAGTATATATTACCAAAAAAACCTGAGATAGGAAATATCAGAATTTTCCCAGCAAAATGTACTGATATTTCCTGTGCCACATAATCACCTAAAGAACTCCCCTGCAAAATATGTAAGGGATGTCAGAAAATAAGTGTCCAACTTGCATTAAGATTCTCCACTGGAGAATCCCATTTTCAAAAGTTACGTCTACATCTCATCTTAGAAGAAAAAACAATAAACATGACATTAACCTCAAAAATGAGAGGACAATAGCTTAAAGTCATGAACTTACATATTTACCCTGACCAACTGTCATGGTTTAACCCCAGCCAGCAACTAAACACCACGCAGCCGCTCACTCACCCCCCCCCCCACCCAGTGGGATGGGGGAGAAAATCGGGAAAAGAAGTAAAACCCGTGGGTTGAGATAAGAACGGTTTAATAGAACAGAAAAGAAGAAGCTAATAATGATAACACTAATAAAATGACAACAGCAATAATGAAAGGATCGGAATGTACAAATGATGCGCAGTGCAATTGCTCACCACCCGCCGACCGACACCCAGCCAGTCCCCCGAGCGGCGATTCCCCGCCCCCACTTCCCCGTTCCTATACTGCATGGGACATCACATGGTATGGAATACACCGTTGGGCAGTTTGGGTCAGCTGCCCTCGCTGTGTCCTGTGCCAACTTCTTGTGCCCCTCCAGCTTTCTCACTGGCTGGGCATGAGAAGCTGAAAAATCCTTGACATTAGTCTAAACACTACTGAGCAACAACTGAAAACATCAGTGTTATCAACATTCTTCGCATACTGAACTCAAAACATAGCACTGTACCAGCTACTAGGAAGACAGTTAACTCTATCCCAGCTGAAACCAGGACACCAACCAAATGGGATCTTTGTACTGTTATGTATAGAAACAAACTGCAAAAAAGTCTGGCTAAAAAAGACACTCTTATGTAAAGTTAAAAAAAAAAATCCTGAGCAAAAGGTCAGAAGAGATGCTTCAAAACAACCAAGCCAAGACCTAACCCAGACACAATGCTCTGCTAATGACTGCTACCTATATTTGCTTGTCACAGCAGTATCACTGGTTTGTTATCAGAATTGCTCCAGGGCACTATATACCAGCTCAACCTGATTATTGCTAAACTTTGATTTTTCTTTCTTTGAAATTAATAAAAATTAATGACAGAATACCTATTGTTTTTGAAAGACAAGAAGTGGACATTTCTCTGTTAGTTGATGCAAGATCATAATTCATCCTTCCATCAAAGAAAGTGGAATTCATAGAGCAGCTACCCAAAGTGCTCCATATTTTGTGGGGCAAGAGTTCCAGGAAGGCTGCTCATGCCCACTGCTCAGCTGGGGAGAGCTCCCTGCTTTCCCATTTCTGGTCTGTCTTTGGATATGTACGACCCAATTCCCAATGCCTGTATGTCTGTTTTGTCACTCTGTAGAAAAATACCAGGAAATATTGATACCAATACTATAAATCTATTGGAAAACAAGTTTAATTTCTTGTCTTTAAACGGTCACTAAATTTAGTGCTTATTACATGCTATCTCTCCCATGCAAAAACAAACGAACTCCAAAATTCAAATCCCCTGGTATTAATTGACACTTGTGTTTACTGCAACTAATTGTGCATAATTGTAGTCTTTACAGATCACTGATAGCCAAAGAAAAAAAATTGAAATACAGACAATTTTCTGATCAAGAATTTTCCACATGGTTGTTCCCTTAATATTTACATATATCTGGTGTGGCAGATGACTTCTTTAAAAGTATGTATCAGAATTAATTTTTCACATTTTTTAAACTGTCTCCATGCTTGAAATGCCATATCCCAAATATTTTGCCTGAATTATGAAGAAGATAAAAGAGAACAGAGCACAGCCATTTATTATGACTACAGTGTGAGAAGGTAAAAATATGTGACAGCCAGTGGTAACAATCAATACCTGAAAATTTTATCCTACTGTATTTTAACTCAGCACAAACATGAGAAATTCACTATGTGTGAAAACTAAATGAGTTTCAAAACCATATTTGGTTCTTTTAACATTAAAATGAGGTTTAGCATTGCTTGAAGTATTTGTGTGATCTTAAAGCCACAACTGACACCAAGTATTTAGAAATAAGCAAATAAAACATTTCAAGTGAGCAGGAGATGGCAAAACATTTTCACAAAGTGCTGTTTAAAGACTTGAAGGTTCGAAAGCAAAACAAAATTGTACTGAAAATGGCTTAGAGTAAATACAACTAAGGTAAATAAAAAATAAAACCTAAGGTAAATGCATAAAATCAGCTTAGTTTTACAGTAAAGGTTAAAAAATAAAACCAACAACAAATAGAAGAACTTATGTTGGAAAGAGGTACAGAGGGAAATAAATCATCTTTAGGAAACATTTTGGACCAAAAGAGCTACTAGAAAATATAGTAAATGATGGACAAAATCAGCAATACTTTTAAAGTAAGAAATGTTGAACTGCTTGTTTTTAATTTCATGTTGAAACAATAACATGATCTAGAAAAAAACCAACATCTTTTTGCAGTCACTTTTTATGCCAATTCTTGTCTCAGTCATCCCTTTGAAGTAATCTTTTCACCCTCTGCTTACAAAGAAGTGTTACCAGATTTCTAATAATCTATGCCTAAGCCATCTTTATTTTTGAAGTAGAGAAACTGGAAATGAATGCAACATTGTGTCTACATGCCATGAGTGCATAATAGAATTATAACATTAATTGTTACTTTCTATGCTATTTTTTAAAGCATTCTCATGTTCTTGTATATTTATTTTGATTTATGTTATATCATCACCATACATCAAGGAGAGCTTTTTACTGAACTGAATGCAATGATACCATTATCTGTTTGTCTGGGGTTTTTTTCCCTCAGTGGCCCTAAGCTATTTTTGTAATACAAAAATTTGTACAAGTAGACCAAATTATTCCTTCTGTTGGGTATTTTCATGCATTTATCAAAATCAAATTGACTGTTTTTTCAGTTAACATTTCAGTTACATTCAGTTTGTCAGTGATTCTTCTAACACTACTCAAAATTTCTTCTAGTTTCACTTATCTAAAATTTTATCACATTTTCTATTCATTACATTCCAGATCTTATAAAATATATTTAATGACATCAAATTTAAAAATTGGGTCATCTTCCATTATCCTTGTGTCATATTAAAAAAAAAAAACCACCACCACATTTTTTTACTACTTCACTTTGTGTATTACAGTAGTTTCTTAGCTCTTAAACATCCATTGCCTTTTATTTAAAAAATACAGGCCTGATCTCACACCTACATAATTTAATGCCTATTGATGTCAAAGTGACATACTCACAATACAGAACATTTAAAACAACCTTTGAAGGATAAGAAGCTGCTTCCCTATTAGCCTTTTGTGAAGAATTTTGCCAGAGAGTTTTTCATCCATATGAATTACTGTTAATACCTTTGAATATTCCAATTAACTTTTCTGTTGATATAATCACAATATTGTAGTATGTTGGGGGTACTTTTTCACTTTTAGATAGGAATATTGATTCATTCCTATAAAATTGTTCTGGATCAATTTCAACCAATTTTCTTTTACCAGTAAGTAATTCTATGCCTCGTTTAGGGATAAATAGCTTGAAGTTACCCAAGCGCCAAGCATGGCAATTAATTGGAAATATACATTACATAGCCATTTTCTTTAGATCTGAGTGAAGTCTTTTATTCTGATATCAAGTTTTGAAGTCTGGTTGGAAGGGTGGCCTTTTTACATGGACAAGACTTAGCTGTGTGAGCTCTGCAGCATGTGGTAGTGGTAACATACACATCTGGGTGCAAAGAAGGAGTTTTCATAGTAGTGAATAAGAGCTTTACAGTCTGCATTTACATTTACATAAAAGCAAGCATTTTGCTTGCTTTTATGGTTTTATTTAGGTGTTTCACCTGTTCTAAACACCATACTCGCTTTGATATAGTCAGATAGACAATTACTGATCCAGACCAACGATAGAGTTTGCTAGCCAATTTAGCAGCCAGCTGCAACTGCAAGAAAATGTTTCATCCAAAAATCTACAGAAAGATACTTTAAAAAAAAAAAACATGAATTATTTTCTCTTGGTTTACTATCTTGACAGCAGGCTCTGAAGCCTGATTCTCTTGGAGCACAGGGAGAAGTACAATTGTGTGGCCAGAGATGAGGAGTGAGGAGCAGGATCACTCCTCTGGCAGCTGTTAGCCACTAGCTTAGCTGTGACATCAAACAGCACCATAAATTAATTCCAATAATGAATCATTTTGCTTTTCAGATTGATTTTCTATCACTTCCATCTGGAAAACCTTTTATTTTATGCAAAACAGGTGTTAAATGCTACCAAATTTAATCATACTTGTACTGTTACACTCGCTGTGAAATGCTATAAGCACCTATATGGGATGCAAGGAAGTGGAGATATAAATTTGGTCATGAATTTATGTGAACAGCACATATCTTGCACTCATGTCTGCAGCTCATCTTCACAAAACGTCAAACTCTTTCAAATGTGCCAAAGTTAAATTATTTTTTTAGTCATATGAAAAGCTCTTTGAAAATAAAGCTCTTTTTAAAAAATGCAAGCAGTTCTTAAATATTTACTGCAACATACTGTCATATTCAGGAGTCCCAACTTATTCTGCTATTATCTGACTCTTGATATTGACGATTGCTTCAGTACTGCCTCACTGCAATTATTACAGATGACAGCTGTGTAAGGATTGTTTAGACTGAAGGCATTGGACTAGACATGTCCATTGTTTTGATATGTTACCTTAGAAGAAAAAGAGACATGCATTGTTTTCTTACTGAAATTAAGAACCACTGCACTAAATATTTCATTAACATTGCGACCTCGCTTGTTGTATTTGATTGCAGACTCTTTTGCCTTGTATTTCCTCCAACAGTTTTATTCCATATCAGAGAAATGAAATAAAAATGAGCCAAAAAAGAGAGTTGAGGAATTAAATCATAGCAAGCAATAGTTAAATATTTGTGTTAAAACTACTAAAGGCTTTGAAAAATTATGTTAAGTTCTTTTTTCTGTTGACATTTTCTGATTAAATGATTATTTGGTTTCCTCTGAAACTGAATTTCTCTTCATTCACTGAGCTGACAACTGACTGCTGCAGATCCCACTTGTGCAGCTTATATAACTGGTCAAAAGTCCCACATTTACATCCAAAGAACTTCAGGTTCATCTTTCTTTGATGATATCAGAATTCAGTTAGGACACATTGTTGAGCTTATGACTCTCTAATATATTTTTCCAAAGAATTTCTTTGAATATGCTTTGTTATGTTCTTATTTGTTCTTTACTTTATTTGGATATCTTTGTAAACTAAGATAGCACAAATATGCATTACAATAGAAAATTAAAAGAAAATAGTGCAGAATATATTAAAGAATGCTTTTTTCTAATTTATATCAGAAGTCCGTGTCTAAGTGTTACATTTCATTCCAAACAAAATATTGTACAGTCAATGTGGCTGAATGACACTGCTAAAAAAAAAAAAAAAATTTTAAAAGATAGAAACAATCCCCTACAGATATTTTTCAGTGTAACATTGTGAATTGCAAATATATTTGCAAAAAAACCCTCATGATTTTGATTACCTGTAATTTGCAAATGAAATAAAATGTGGAAGTTGTGAAACAGAAAACTTGTATACATTGTTATCTCAGCTCTGATTGTAATTTGGCATCAAAAATAGATTAAAAATGGATTGGTCTGTAATAAAAAGTCATAATCCCACACTGTTTACTTCAGGGTCTCTTACTCTGCAGTGTAAGGCTTGTTTGTCAGTTCCATACAAATTTGCTGTGCTATAGAATGTAGTTAACCATCCTAAAGATGACAGATATGGTGATGGAGAGGAACCTATGCACTTAGAAAAAAAAGCATGGAAATGCCAGGAATTACACACATGAATTGGTATCTCTAATTAGACATACAGAAAGAGAAAACTGCTGCATACAATCACAAAGTTCAAGCTATAGGAGATGTTTGATACTCATATGTGAGAACTATTAGCAAATTCTGTAATAGCTTTCTTCTGCTACCACTTTATAAAAGAGGTGCTGCTCTTGCTGTGATGTACCTACTGACACAGGCATAACCACCAATTCCATGCAGTCATTTAGATCTGCAAGACAGAGCTCTAGCCTCTAACAAATTTACTTTAAGGACATATTTAGCCCTTGTTTTCAGAAAGTCCCCAAGAAACATGATGTTATTTTCTGTATATTTTCAAACACTGGTACAAAGTTTGTTCATTTTCATGTTCTATATAGCATACAATAAAGGATGTTTCTCAAAAGAGGCTTGCCTCTCTAGTAGTTGAGCTGTTATCTGTCATAACAAGGCTGAAATACATGTTTGGATGTGACACATTTTTCTCCTTCAGCATTGCACAAAAAACACTCAAGGTTCATACATACCCATCTGTGGTTGATTCCAGACCAGACACTCTGATTCTTCTTGGTTATATTGCTATAGTTTTTCCCACATGCAATTGCTCAGATGTTCATTACATGAAGTGAATGGATTAGATCAAATTTTAGTATAACCACTGAAATGCAAAATGCATTTCCACTTCTGTAACATTGTCTAAAGACAAAGACACATCTGAGAATACAATTAAACTCCAAAAGAGAACTGGAGAAGAGATGGAGTTAATCCTCAGTTCTCTTCTTATAACGACTGTTAGGGGAAATGATTTTCCAGAACATCCATATGAGAAATGTGTGGAAGAACATTATAAATTTCTAAAATCTTACAGATTATATTCTATGGCAGATACATTGTACCTAGCAGCAATTATTTTGGACTGTGAATTAGTTTGTATGATGAACCCAGGCAAGAAAGTGTATTATTTTTATAGATCTTAAAAAAACCACAAAGGCAGACCGTATTTAGTGTGGGATGTTATATTCTGCAAACCAGGTACTTTGAAAATGGGTTAGATTTTAAAAGGGATAACTAGCTCAACATAATTTTACAACTTAAAAAATTACAATGAAAATGGTTGGGAAAAAAAAATCTAATACAATCTTTTAATGCATAAACAGTTGAATGGTGAATAGAATTAATCCAGCAATTTTATCTTCACAAATAATGGTGATGAAGGTGACAATGAAAGATCATGTCCAGTTGCACCTGCTCAGATTTCAGAATGGACACTGAAAACATGGGCTGTGTGTCACACAAATGACAAGTGAAAAAAAAAATGCCTTGCATATATTAGAAAGTTCAGTCTCATACATTTATGTGAAAGAAAACAGTGATGACAACATTGAAAGACTAGTGATTGGTCATAAATACTTGCTGAGGGAAAATGATAGATAACAATGAGCTTTTTACTCTAGTGAAGAGTCATGCCAAGAAGCTTGGGTTGGATACTACAGTTAGGCACATTTAAATAAGGATTTAGGCACATACAGTTGATGGCAAAATCGTTATGCATCAGAACAAGCTACTATGCAAAACTGTGGATTTTCCCTTTCATGATGATTTCCAATTGAGTCTAAAAGTCCTTCTAGAAAACCTGGGTTTGCTCTGTACAAGTTATTGAACATAATATTGGGATAATTACATAAAAACAGTTGGCTTTATCATGCAGATTGTCACATTAAATCATCTAATAAATCTATATGACCTTCATTTTTATGAATTCAAAACAATAAGAACAAAAGGACCAAACAATGCTGTATCAGGGAATACTGTCATTGACACCAAGAAAGCAGTGCTATCTGGTTACATTATTATTGAAATTCTTTCTTTGGCTAATTGCTTTCCCTATCAGAGTAAGATATGCAAAAGTCCAGCTGCAAAGAAACAGCAGTTTTGAAGACAAAGAACATGGAGGTGGTACTTGAATTTTTCATGTGTTTTTTTGTTGTGGTGGTTTTTTTTTTTAATTTTGAAATCAGATTTCCTAAAGGAATAGAGATTTCTAAAATGAAAACAAATACACCAAGTCACTGAAGGAAGTGAAACAACTTAAAAGAAGGTCAGGATAGGCCCAGGCTGAAGCTGGAAAGCAGCTATTGGCAAGTCTTGCACACTCAAGGGGTATAAAAGGGGGTGAAAGCAATAGGTTAAGATACTCTGAGCTTCCTGTTTTTTCACAGATGGATGGGAAAGAATTAGATACATGCCTGTTTACATGGTTACATTACATGATTACGTGCTGCCTTATAAACAGTTTAGCACCTATTGTTCTTACATCTATTCTTTGCTTAACTAACACTGGGCATGTACTTTATGTATCTCCTTTGATAAGCCTACTTCAGTTGTGAATGCTGCAAAATAGTTAATGCCCCCACATATGATAGCCATAGATACCATCAGTGGCAACTAATAACACCACCAAAATACACTGGAAAAAGGAAAAAGATTTGAGGAAAAGTAGAAAACGTGACTGAGGTGGAGAGGGCTTTTACATTAGGCAAAGACAGAGGAAAGTATGATTTCATAAATATACAGATACCAGAACAAAGAAAAGAAACAGGATAACAATAAAGTAAATAAAGGTTTAAAATGCCATGTAAGGTAGTACACTGTATACATTGTATATATTATTTCTAATAGGAAATTAGGAAATAAAACCTAAAAAAAGATTAAGTTCCTTCTGAAAATATTTCAAAAACAAAAGCAAGAGGAAAAAAAACTAAAACAGATGTTTTAATTAGTCTATAAAGGCATTTACTTAATTGCTTTCAATATAGTTAGTAAAAGACAATTTCCCGCTTTATGATTTCTGGTAAAATCATGTCCCATTTTGGACTTTTTTTATATTATGTCCTGCATTGTTCAGCTTAAAACAAGAAGTGAACTGTTGAGTTACATTTCCTAGTTTAAATTTATTTTCATTTGATTTGGGCAAGAAGGTAGTACAAACTAATGCAAGAAAAAGAGATTAAAACTGGAACTACTATCTTCTTAGCTCTGTAA
The DNA here is from genome assembly GCF_026419915.1 of Harpia harpyja. NCBI lineage: Eukaryota > Metazoa > Chordata > Aves > Accipitriformes > Accipitridae > Harpia > Harpia harpyja. The sequence goes on from NC_068947.1 coordinate 34,524,658, forward strand.
TTCATCTGAAGTCATATTCTATAGTAACTTGCTCAAACAGGTCTAAACCAGCTCTATGTGGTTGTTTCAGGCAGGTTATATATTTTTCACAGATTAAAATAACTGATGTTCTTGTGAAAACTTCTGGCTTCTAAATCAATATTTCTCTTTCTGCATTCTAACACATTTTAAAGAATTGGAGATTGCTTATATTACTTCTTTTAATAAAGGGGATCTAACAGCTAACTAAAAAAATATACTTCAGTCCTCTATTGAAAGTATGACTGTTACAATCTCCTCTGACAGCATGTATCATAACTCTGCTAAAACCCTATATGATTTACATTGAGTTTCTAGCATTAAACTTGCCGTTGGCTTCATTTCTAATCCTATATCTTTTGCCAGTCACCACAATTTAAATTGATCAGTTAGATCTTTTTTATGGGAGCAGGATAGGAAGGTTAATGACACATGGAGTTTTATTCTTTCAGGTACTAGGCTAGGTACCGAGCCTGAATTCTGACAGCTCATAAGCATATGCTTGAATCCACCCCTATGCAGAACATTAAGCAAATGCTTTAAGAGTTGTTCGGATTGGGGGTGCTTTCACATATCAGTGCCTAGGCCATTTATTGTTCAGGGAAGGGTGTTATATACAAGGGAAAAAATCTTAGACATGTCATATTGACTCAGAAATATGCTGTGTCTCAAAAGAAGCTTCCCAATGCTCTGCAACCAGCAACCTAAAGATGAAGAACTAAAGAGTAAAGAATCCCAAATCAGATATTTTTTACTGTTGCTATCAAAAAGGTCCTATGCTACTAAATTATTTATTTGAATGTGTATAAACAGATAAACAGGGTTTTTTTAGTTGAATTATATACCTTGAGTTATAATTGAACTCTTCTAGTTCAAGGACTAGCAAAATCCATCATCATCGCCCTTCTCTCTTAACCTTTCTGTTCTGCCAAAAGTCAATTTTATTAATACTAGCCAGAGACACTTGTTTTTCACTTCTTAATTAATAGATATTCCCTTACATCTTTATGTTAGTCACCATACTATACTTTTTCTCCATCTTAGATGCCAGCTGTCTGTCTGGTCTTCTGTAATCTCTGGAAACATGGTGATTCAGAATTACCCAGATGTTCTAGTAGCACCTTTATTCTTTTGATCAGACACATGGGAGGATTTGTGCTTTGCTCTTCCTACAACTTGCAGATCTTAGGAGGAAGAAAAGTCTCTCATAGGACTGTATAAACACTCAATTCAGAAGAAATCTGACATACATGCCCAAATTCACCCTGTTCAGGACAGCATTCATTTACATACGATCTGATTTCTGTGCTTTCTGACTTGATAGATGCATAAGTGCCCTCCTGGGCAAAGATACTTGGCTGATCTGGAATATGGGCCTGATATGCTGTCCATATTCAAAGTTCATGATGTATTATCTGTCGCCATTAATTTCCTGAGGGCCAGAGTTAGAACCAGGCCTTTTATGTGGTGCTATTCTTAAAAATCCTGCTGTGCTACTTAAGAAAATGAAGAATAACATTAATTTTGATAGTGTATAAGGACTGAAAGACTGATTCCAGTTTTCAGAGTCTAAACTCATTGAATGCATGGGTGTAAATTTGTACAGCAGTATATTAGAAGTGTCTGTGTAGGAATCCTGTTATTACTTAACACCCACATATCTTGTAAACTAATAATGGGATTTGTGTTGAGTCTTCTGTACACTGTTCAGAAAATTTACTCTACATCCTCCACTTTACCCTTTAAAAATTTAATCAAGCATCTGTCATTTCATATCCTTCTCAAAACCCTTTATTTTGCTGCAGAGTCCAGATTATGCCATGATTATTAGGAGGAACAGGTTGCATCCCAGATTAGTTTGCCTCAGTATGAATAATCTCTCAGATAACATCTGAAAATAAAATAAATGCACCATGTGTGCCCCACCATATGGGCAGGTGAAAAGAAGGAGAGAAGGGAAAGAGATAAAAAGAGGAAAACTTTTTTCTGTGACTCCTTATGTTTTTTTCCTTGTGTATGTATAGGTGTCATCGGAACCTGGATTAAGTTTTTTTCCAGGGACCCAGCCTGGAAATACTTGATCATATGACTAAACATTATCTAGATGAGTCATCTAAGAGGTGACTTTCTTGTCTGGGGGCTCTTCATGCCTCCCTTCCAAAATACTCTGCACCTTTTTATGTGGCAAGCGTGCCTGGGTTCACATGGCTGCACAGCCTCCCATTCCTATCATGCTGGCTGTAGCCATAACGGGTCTAGCCACAAATCTTCTCCCTGTAAATTTCCAGTGTTCTCAAAACAGAAGTCATGTAAGGAAGGACTTCCACTTTTCAGAACACTATGCAGAGAATGCAGGAAAATTATCTACTGAAAACCATGATGACAATTTAGAAGTCAATGAGACTTAAGTAGAAGCAGCTGTATTACTATGGTGGGTGACATGATCCAGAGAGATGAACAAACACTTGCTAACCACCTCACAGCGTATTGTTAGACTTAATTAGTCAATGGTGAAAAGCACTTTAAAATCCACTGAAAAAAGGGTAAGTATTATTAATTTTTATTATAATTATCATAATTATCTCTATTATTGTTATGTGAGCTGCACTGTGTGAGAAGGCACAAGATTGCAACGAGTGATGTTGCTACTAAGATATAAAATATCAATTTATTTTAAAAATTCTCTAAGTTACAGCCATGTCTACACTGCCAATTTGGCTAATGTCTCAGTTTAGTCTCTGGTCCCACTTCTCTGATACTCCACACCGCATGCATGTTAGTTTGCTCCTAGGCTGTCATTTGGAGAGAGCCTTTAACTCCTTCTGAAAAGAAACCTTACGAAGACCGGGGTTACCTCATGTTTTGTTCCAAGCAGATAATGTGTATAAGACCATTTACAGGAAATGAATCCTACACTTTGGGACAGTCATCCAAAAGCAGCATTACAATTCAGTGCAATCACAGACACTCATACCACTACCTGGGTGGCATACCTTGCATTCTTTGTACTGTGCAACAAAACCATGATGCTACTGTAACCAGCAGTCATTTTTTCAGGTCATCTGATTTACTGAAAAAGGAAGCAAAACAATGTCTTGCCATCACAGAGGCGATCCCTGAAGCCAGAAGAGACCTGGACACTGGAGTCCATTTGTATTGGCAAAGTGGAGGCCACAGGAGCCTTACCCTTGGCAGGATCAAACTTCTGCTTCACAAGAAGTGGCTGGACTGGCTGATGCTGCATGGTAGGAACACATTGGCAGCCATGTCAACTCAAACATCAAATCTCCTTGAAGACTAGCTTGTTAATGATGATTTCTAGCTAGAGGTCTAGTGCAGCTTGGCATACATGACCAGAACAGGACCTTTGGGACCATCACAAGAAAGCAGTTGTGGCAAATGCTCCATTTTTCCTTACATCTGACAGAGGACAGAGAGCAAGGAGGAAAGGGGCAGGAGATACTGATTGTGTTTGGGGGCAGACAAAGTATGACAGGGAGCAGGCTAAAACAAGCAGGGCACGGGCTACACAGAGGAACAACAGCTTCTGTACCTGGCAGCCTCCCATCACCAGCTCACCTGACTCTACATCCAGAGAACAGGTCTGCATGACAAAAAGCTGCATTGCAGCTCAGGTTTTTGCTGGCCAAGAACAGAAAGTGAGACTGATAAACCACAACCATACACATTTATGACCACCAAGAACAGACAAACATCTACAAATGGCGCACAAACATAAGCTGCCACATATCCCCTCTGCATGGGTCAGAGAACAAGTACTACTTTCACAGTGGCACTCTGCTCCTCGGAAAAAAAAAATTCACTTTCACTGAATTTTGAAACAAAGGACTGCAGCTGTTGGAGACAGTGCTTACTGGTTTTACAGAGCACCATTCTAGTAAAGAAGAAATCACCATCATGTCATGTGCCTCACATGTCCTTCATCTGCTCCCTGCTTTTCCCCCTGATGATACATCCACTATGGGCTTACCAAGGTATCACTTTCTGGCACCTCTTCTCTGTCCCACCAGCCTCAGAAGCATCTAACTGAGGTTCAGCTACACCTCTGTGGCTATCCCACTCTGGGGTTCCCCCCTGCCCCGAGTTTGGGAATGGTTGATACAGTCACAGGAGAAGAATCTCTGATTTGTCAGGATGGTAAAAAATAGCATTTTGAAGGACCCAAGCATCAAACACAGAGCCAGGGCAGCTGGTTATTCCACCCATGACTCCTCCATGGCAGTCTCCAACTTCTTGTTTGATATAATGGGAGACCTCATAGCTGGGGTATTTGATCTGTTTATAGGGGATGCCACATGGGAATGTGAATCCCATTGATGATCACAGCTCTCAAAAGCCCTGAAAGGCATCTTCAGAAATTGCTGATGACGATTACTCATGGGCCAACAGTCTGGTGGAGCCTTTCAAACCTCTATTGTGATCAGACCTGTGGAGGAATGATTGCACAGTAGCCAGTAAAAGCTGTGGCTGACAAGTCTCAGAGGTTCAGCAGTGACCCTTTTTCAGCTGGTATTAGGACCTAAGAGAAGGATATGCTCAGTCTTGCTTGTGATGCTGATCCTGGCACAGAGCCTTAAATGTGATTCTCTGGATTTAAAAGGTGTGCACATGATCTCATTCTCCCTAGGGGCTATCAGCAAAGTGTCCCTGTTCCAGGGTCTCACAAACAGGATTTCCTCCCATTTTGTAAGGTCTCCAAAGCAGAGGAGGAAGCAGCACACCCAGTGATGTGGTCAAGCTGACACCCTGTCCACTTGAGCAACAGCAGGAAAAAAACAAGTAGAGAGGCAGCAGAGAGTAACATGCAAACACAGGATGCTGAACAAAACAGGTTAGGGAAGGGTACAGACTTCTGTTATAGATCCTGATAATACAGAGTGGGAGGATGAAGAGAATGTCCAACACAGTGTGCATGTTATCCTACACAGGAGTGCCCCTAGTTAGCTGCAAAGGGTTGTAGAGTAGATGCTGAGCCAACTAGGCTTAAGCAGTGGAGGTAAGGCCAAACGGTCACAGGATTTGTTTGTCTTGAGCAGTGTGAATACTGTGAAGCTGTTTCATGTCTATCACTACAGCAAGGGAAATCTCTCTTGTATGAATCCCTATGGCCTGAATCCCCTTAAATATCACTAGTTTTCTCCTTCTCTAATGTCTGTCTTCTCTAAGATTTTAATGGTATTTTATAATGTCATCAAATAATCAAACTTTCCCAATTGGTTAGCAGATCATAATTTCATGACTCATGCATACCATTTCCTAGAAATCATAAATAACATTATTTCAAAAAAGATTCCATTAGTTTTCTAAAAATGCCACAAAAATACCTCTTCTCCTCTGCAAAAGTCTGTATTTCTTACTGGCCTAGTTAATGAGCAGCAATATATATATGCACAATATATATAATTTATTGTGGAAGGATCTACTACAGATATATCACAGGAAATGTTATGTACCCACTGTACCTAAATGGAGCGATTGTCAAAGCCTACCTGTCATTTTCTCCCCCAGCTGAATAAATAAGAATAGCAGATTCATCTAGGAAGTCCTCCAAATTACTATTTTTTAAATGTGTCTTACTGGCTTTCATTATATATGAAGTATCCCCAAATCTCAGGTCATATGAACCATTACAGTTCAACTATCATTTAAAATGAAGGTAAAACAAATATTTCAAGATTTTATGGTTATTCTTTTAAACAAGTAACTAATCAGGGTTACTAGCCTGACTAACAGGTTTATTAGCAGGCTAGTCATTACTAGCTAAGGCTACTCCTTACTAGCAAACTTCACACGTGATCTCATTCCCACTAGGTGCTATGATCATCAAAATGTCAACATTCCAGGGTCTTACAGTAGGATTTCCTCCTTTCTGGTAAGGTCTTGATTTTTTGCATCTGTCTAAAAACTGATATAAAATTATGAAAATTCACTTAAAAGTCAGACCCTGGCATAATATTTAGAAGTGAAATACACAGATTCAAAATTCACTGTTGGAATAAGCTGGGAAAGTACATAGAAGTACATTACTATCATTATACTAAGTCATTCATGGTCTTCTCTTTGCTAATAATGACACAAAGCATACTGGGGTTGTGTTTCGAATATGAGCTTTCAGCTGGACAACTCAGGAGATGAAAAGAAGTAGGAATTCCTTTTACCACTCAGAGTCAATCTAGCTGCTATTTTATAACTGAAAACAGAAAACGTCATTTAGCATCTGTAAAGTTGAAACAAGGAAATACACCTTCTTTAATAAAATATCCAGGGGGTGTGAAGTATCTTGTCCTGATGTGGTGATAATAGGTGAATTTTTTTCATATTCCAAGTTGAGACATCTAGCCAGAGTTACTGAGGAAGGACATTTGTACCTGAAGTTGGTCAGATTAAAGGTCCATTTAATCTAGGATACTGTCTCTGGTAATTACTAGTCAAATCATCATTATTAGTAAAGATTATTTGAATAGAGAATAAAAACAGGATGGAGTGATATTTCCTATATTGGCAGCCTCTCACCCCAACTACCTGAGGCACAGGGATTTTTCTGAGCTAAAAGAGCATCTTCACTATGTGTTTGAATTTTTTAATAGTATTTTATTCCATTACATAATTTCCTAATTTTTTAAGTGCACTTTGACATACATGACATTCTGGGGCAAAGAGTTCTGTAATTTAATCTTACATTATGCAAAAATGTATTTCCATTCTTTTTTAATAAAATGAGACAAATTGGAAGGAATTGTCTTTTTTTCCTCAAGACTTGGATTCAGGTAAGAATGTCTATGTACAGAGTGACGTATGTAATGGAATAGTTCAAAATGAGTACCAGAACTTGTCCAGACCATTCAGTTACAAATACACACCAACATACTACTTCTAGTTTCTATTTGGGTTGTGATTCTGGCACCACCTTTCCAGCAAAATTAGCCCTCTCTATACTTATGCATATTCATTACTGTGATGGATGTTTTTGAAATGTAAAGCTGGTTTTTTGGCCTTACAACAATTAAGATTACTTAAGATTTCCTTGTCTTTTTATGTACCTATGTAAACAATCTACCTGATTTTGCAAACAATTATTTTAACTCTGAGATTGCAATAGCTACATATTAATTTAGCAAATGATATATAGATAAACATTAGTGGGATGGGTTATAGCGTAATGACAAATTATAAATAGGCCAAAGTTTGATAATACATTAAAAAATTATTAACATGTTGACAATTAGGAGTTTTTGAGAAAAGAGTTTCCAAAAACCTCACATTTGCAACTGTCCTCATTATTTGAAGTACTTTCTGACAAGACAAAGTCAGTATAGATGCCATTTTGTAGAGAATATTGGCATACTTTTAAAAAAATTACAAGACTGTCATAAATTGGTTGTAACAATATTTCATATCCTCACAGGCAAGTTCTGTAAAGTGAACCTGCAAGGCTTTTCACCTTCAAATGAGGTTTTGATGGGATAGCGTTTCACAGGTGTTGTTGAAAGAAGGTGGGGCAAAGTCAATGTGCGTCCTGATGCTCTGAACCCTTTATCCTACAGCCCCCATATCAGTTACTTGCTAGCCAGGGCAAGCAGCAACCCCCACCCAAAGTCTTTTCTCATTGAGTTCTGCAGCTGCTTTTCCTCCCAGATGGAAGTTTGTGAAAGCCAGAAACCTCTTACTGTTCCTGCTGCAGATGTTCCTGCTTTGTCAGTCCTCCCTTCACCCAAAAGAAAAGAGAAGATTGAAACAGCATGTCTGAGGAACTGTACCACCCCACATCTGGAGAGGACCATAAAGAGAAGCAAGTCATTTTCATCTTTAACCATTGATATCAATGCCTGACACTTATCTTTGAGCTTGGTAATACACATGTGGTATTTAACAGATTTATTGATACATTTCCTATTATACATTTTAACCAATCCTAGAGTATCACTACTTTATTAGACTTTGATTTTTACCCACCTGCCTTTATGTGCCCTCACAGATGCAAGCAAGACTACTTATAATAAAATTTTTGACGTAAAAGTAGGAAAACTTGATGTTAGTAAGCAGACCTGTCACTTAAACATATTCCATTAAGCCCATGTTTTAACTTTGCATGACTGTGTAGTCTAATTTCTTTTCTGATTCTGACTGTTCTAGAAATATTTATTTTGCCTTTTTAGGTACTGATCTTATGAACTGGAACTCTAAAAAATAATCCATAGTAAGTATGGATAAATAAAAAATATATTATGCACTTATTCCTCTGGAATCTTGAAAGAAAAGGGATCTTTTTGTATGAAATTAAACTGCCAATGCTTCAAATGAACTATTCCAGCTGCCTACACTAACCTAGAAAAGGCAGTCTGTAATCTTGCAAGACAATAAAACCAATCCACACTCTAAACACTGAACTAAATAATTCACTCAAAATCAAAAACAATCAAAGCTAGCTACTCAGAGTTGATGCTCATGAGGAACTAATAGCTGTTCCTGCTTTTATAAGGTTCACGGATACTAATGTGGTCATGTCTATGAACAACTTAACAGATCCAAAGCTTTGGTGATTTAATCTCACTGTACTTTCAATAAATTAAGATTTTTCAAAGCTTGCCACTTTTATGGTTATGTGACCTAGTTATGTTTGAAAGTTAAAAAACTGCTATTCATGAAGAATTTAGAAATCTCTGTTACAAGATTCATTGGAACTCTTGGCTTTTTCCCTATGTTTATTTGCTGTAGCAGACCATAACTACCAACTAAGGCTATATCTACACATGCAACTTGCTACACCTTGGGAGGATGCTAAAAATTGTGACCATAACGTAACGGCTGATGTCCTCGGAGGTTGCTTTTGATTTGGGGTTCTTTTGGTGAGTAAATTCAGGCAACCTGGAAAGAAATTTTCTAGTGCTTCCATCAGTTTTTGACACGTGCTGTTGTATACCAATCCCAGAAAGTAAAGGCCATCTCCACCATGAAACAAGAAATGAGTCTATGTTCCTGCTTGACTCAATCAGCTTTATCATCCACTTCACAGTGAAAGTACACTACAAAGTTTTTATCAGCCTTTTCTGCTTGAATAAGGTCACTATTTATAATGCATTTCCTGTTTATTCATTACTGATATCCTTAGCCATATAGTAATGATGTCTTGCTCTTTTTTAGCTTTCCCCCAATACTATCATAAATGGGGTTGTGCCTTAAACCAATGATAAAAATCACGCTTTGTTGCATGCTCCTTCAATGTACTGATTAATAATTTTGCAGTGCTTCTCCAACTCTTGTTTAAAGGTAATTATTCCTTTAAGACACTTTTGCTGAGGTACCACAAAGACAGGAGAGGCAAGAGAAAAGTCTGAAACTAACAGAGTTATAGAAAACTTCTAAAAAAAATCAAGCTTTGGTTGCTTTTAAGAATAGGCCATAGAGATACTGGTTTAGGAAAGAAACTTTTTTGCCACCACTTTTGGACAGTTTGAAAATGAGCACCAATGTATGCATAGACATAGGAGGGGTTTATTATTACTATTATTTTTTTACTTTAAATGCATTCCAAAATATATTTCTCTTTCTATGATTCAGTTTCTTGGGGAACAATCTCGAAGTTTAGATTCAAGTGGCGGTTTGTTGTCAGGTTTTGTGGGGGGTTTTGGTGGGGGTTTTTTGTTTCTTTGTTTGGTTTTGTTTGGGTTTTGTTTTTTTTTTTTTTTTAAGAATTCAAAGCTGTCCATTTTCATTTGGTAGCTAATCCATTTCTCTGTCCAGAAATAGAAGCTAGTATCTTTGTTGTGGTATGGACGCCATTGTTAGAAAAAGAAAAGCCAACTAAATCATGTAAAGAAATCAACTTCACTCTTTCTTAAACTGATTTTTCAGTTGAATAGCTCCAAATGTAATGTAAACAAAGCTCCATGACAAATCTGTCATCTGCTATAATGCATTATTCAGGTCAATGTACTGTAAGTGTATGCTATGTGGGAAAAGTTGGGTAGTAGTCATTTTTCTCCACATAAATTACAGGCACAGAGGTTAAAATAAACAAATTTTTAAGGGAGGAATTTCTTTCTAATGCCTTGTATTCCTTGATAAATGTCAAAACAGAATAATACCTGATATTGTTGCTTAAATAGAACAGTAAGTTTTTATGCACAAGCAGAATCTAAACTTCTAGCCTGTCCTTCATGAAACTGCATCATAACAAGAGATCTCTATTTTGTGATGTTGTTTCAGTTAAAAATAATTTTTTTGAAAAGATTCCAAACTACAAGCCAAGAAAATCTTATTTGAAAGAACAGAGGAAAGTTGAAATAACTAAATAAAATGAGATAATACGGTATGAAAAATATAAAATGAACTTAACAGGTATCCCGCTCTTTAAAATTACAATTAGACCCCAAGATCTTTCAAACCTTATTTAATTTGCGTATCATTCATTGTCCATCTGTTGTATTTCCAATTTCTTCTTTGCCATCTGGTTTTCTAATGCTGAATCAACCGCACAAATTTTTCTACATGTAAGGCCTCTAAATTGTAACTGATTGATTAAAGTGTATTATAAAATAAATATGCTTAGGCTTTTTTGAAGACCTGGCTCACTGCTTAACAATACTTATATACCCTAAATCACCTCATGTAGCTGATAAGGTGAATAATGACTGTAAAGTTGACTCCTGTGAAGAATGGAAGAAGGAGCTAGAGCAAAAGACATAACCAGAGCAATCAAAGGAGGGATCTCAGAAAGGTTATGAAAAAGAAAAGATAAATCCCAAAGCAGTTCAGCAGAATGGAGATATTGACAAGAATACATGACTGAGAGGAAGTTTGATGGTCCCAGAATGTGTCATGCCATGCAATAAGGGAAGCAGTAGCAGCTGGTGCATGTTAAACAGCACTTTACTCTGCAATTGGTCCTAATAATTTTAACAGGATAGATTTCTGTTCACTGGTGTCTCATAATCTGTCCTTTGTAATGTATCCAGCAATTTTGCCTCTTCATAAACCCCAGGACTCTTTAGACTGTTCTAGTTGTTTGACTCAGCTGTTCTGATTTTTGTCTCTCTAACTGTTGCGTGCTTTTCCCAACAGGCACTCCAACTCATTCAATTCAACAGCTGCTATGAACACTTCTATTTTTGGCACAGTATCCCAACAATTTCAAGAGGTTTACTTGAAGAGTAGGTGGGTAAGAATCTATATTTCTGTAAAATTATACAGACCTGATCTTACATGATCTTTGAGGTGGGATCCAAAAGATTGTTCTGTACTCTGATTTTGCCCATTATATTTTCAGGCTTACCAGACAGATCATTTCTATGAAACTACTCATCCAAAGAGAGGTCAGTCATTGCAGAAGCGACATAAAATACAGTACTTGCCTGGCTGGGCGTGTAAATAGGTGATGGGATAGTGAAAAAAATGACAGCCTGCTTTCTAGGACTTTTAAATGAAAATAAAGCTCTGAATTCAGAGCAACACAACACCAGGAGAGTAGATAGCTATCTATTGTAAAAATACTTAGGAGAGAAGTAAAGGAGCATTATAAAGGTTAAAAGTGTCCAAAGTTTTCACAGAAAAACTTTCAAGGGAGACATTCAGAAAGAACACTTAATGTAGACATTGGCAAAGTTTTTTTCAGAATTAGGCCAAATGTTCTAGAAGGACATATTTGTATCTCTGACTTCTACCTCTATCACTTGAAAAGTACTAAAAAAAAAAAATTCCTCTTCCTGTCCCTCATTGCAATACCTCACTAAATAATTCTACTTAACTCTCTCAAAAATGAAGTTAAAACTGCTCATTTCAAACATTTTCCACTCCTAAAGAAAGTCTTTTTGACAAGTAATGCTAATTACAAAGAGACTGTATTCAGCTACCTTTTCTCATGTTACTTAGCATTTTGTCAGCAATCCCTACTTGAAGCAGGAAGTTATTCCATGTAAACTAGAGTATGAAGACTCTGTTTTTAAGAGCTTTTCTTTTCCCCCGATTTCTTTTGTGAAAAAAATACATATAGCTTACAGCAATGCAGAACTCCACACAAAACACTAAAACAGATTTTTTACTAAAACTTGAAAAGTTGTAGATATTTTCTTATCTGCAGATTAGAAACTAGAAAAGGAGATAAAATTCTAAATAGCTCCAGGAAAACAGCAAATATCATATAACACCTAATGTACTCATCTTAAGTATTTTTTCTAAAGTAATCCTCTCATGCAAGGACACTGACATCAGAGGAGATACTCATTTACATTGGAATGACAGTCTAAGGCAGATACACTAAAGGCACAATAATTCTATTTTGGAATGACAATATTAATCAAAAAGGAAGGAAATACACTGGTATTTCTGTTCAATGAGGGTATGAATTTGAATCATGACACAACAGAGCTTCCTTACTAACTGAAGCTCAGTATTTCTGGTGTCAATCCATCTAGCTAAGATATGCACTGAAGATCTTTCCATTTTAGGGGATGAAAAAAGGGGAAGTTGAAATGCCTCAATGGTGCTAAGCGGCATCATTCAGCCATAATCACAGCTTTAGGCTGATTCCAAAAACTTAAATCAGGTTGAAATGTTTTCACTAACATATACACCCAGCTGAAAGGTTCTTCTGATGAACTGCCTAAAAAAGCTCAAAAATGATACTGTACCTTTAATTTGCCTTTTAAACTCAAGTGTTTAATCCCAAAGTAACTTTCCATGTAGACTATACTAAAATATTTTAAGCAAAATAACATATAACAGTTATCATACTACTCCGTAGTCTGTGGATTACAAAACAGCAACGTACTTTTATTTTCACATGCACTGAAAAATCTTGCTTGCATATGTACTGTTTACACCCTCTTATTAAATGATTCTTTTGAATTCAAAGCATATTTATAAGTCATATTTTAGAATGAAATTACAACATAAAGTACACAACACAGTTTCTTCCTGGGCTGGAGGGAAACTGATTCTTTTTTTGCAACGGCTGATGTCAATAAACTTTAACTTTAGTTTAATGATTTGGCATTTGCCAAACTTTCACCAAACATCTTCAAAAGTGGAAGAAAGTAATAAACCTTAAAATTCAGAGAAAAACATAGTTGTAAAAAGATGCACGATTCTGTAAGAATGTCATGCCTTAGAGACTTGATGCGGTGAACATACTTCTAGATTATATTATTAATTGAATAAATAAAATATCCCATCCTTATATACATATATATGAAAGTGATAGGTGGACATATATAAACTATACAAGAAGGCTTTCCTTTCATGCATTTATTTTCTTTTGCAGAATCATTTGCTTTATTACCCCCAAAACACAGGGCCTCTCAGTTCATGTTCACCATCATGTAATTCACAGACAAATTAAGTTTCATATTCAAAATAATTAGGTTTGCCCCCCACCCAACTTTACATTAGAAGTTTGTTCCAGAACCTCTGTCCTGATTAATTGTTAGGAACAAATAACAGAAGAGAAGCAAGATACCAGAAGTAGAATATTACATATTACTATGGACTTCTACTGCCATTTTCATAAACATATTCTTTCAGAAATTTCATTAACCTTTCATTTTTTTTTAGAATAAGATAGGAAGGTACAGACTGGAAAGCTGAACTTAACCCATCCCACCAATTCACAGTTAACATAGGGGATTCCTAGGACACTTTCATTCTCAGCAGAATCTGATCAGTGCAGAATCACGGTAGGCAGCTGCTGGACTGTAGGTCCCTCTCCTGTACAAGTTAGAACTGAAAGCAGGAAATAGTGGGTGGGGGAATAAAAAGCAACCTTTGGTTTCTACTTCATTGAAAGATATGGGTATGTCACCCAGAACATTCAATTTGTAAGTAACTTACCTCTACTAATATCCTGATCTACTACGACTTTTATATGTTACTGGTTTGTGATTTCACTTATAAATAATAAATTACATTAAAATGTATTCTGGGAGTAAATGCACATGTTTACATGGATAACATTTGCTGAAAAAAAAAATACTAGTAACAAAATTGTATTTTTCTTTTCTGTAAGAAAATCTGGATCAAAGAAACTATACACCATGACCAAGTTTTGGTTTTGAAGGTTAGAATGGCTTTGACACTAAAGGCCAAAGGCATTTGGCACTTTTCATAATGAAATTCAAACCTCAAGATGATTAAATCAAAGTGAAATCAGAAGGAATTTGTAATCCCTTTCTAGTGTCTTTTGAAATCTCTGTAACAAGTTGCAGTCTTTGCTGGCTACTTTGATTCGCATACGCAACTGGTTCATTCCTGTCAAAAGTGTCACCGAAGCTATTTGTTAATAAACACAGGTGTTTGGTGTCAGCTCAGGGGGAAGAATGCTGTATTACAAAAGTACTTATTTTCCCGGGGAGGCTGGGGGAGGAGCGCAGGGGGGAAGCTATCTTGAAATGCTCTAACTGCTTCACTACTAGAAACTGCCTCACTACTAGACTAGAAACTGCTTCACTACTAGAAACTGCTTCACTACTAGAGTGAGCTTCTGCAACATGTTTCTAGTTTGTGGGGTCCTAAAAACTCTCAGCTATTTTTCTTCTCCTCATGATATCCATGGCTTTTTTTTCCATAGTATTTTCAATGTCTGTCCCTTCATTATCCCATTCACACAAAAGGCTATTAAAAACATTTCTTCTAAAATCTGGGTGAACTTTTAGATGGCCAAATTACTTTGGGGGTGTGTGTCAAAATTTCACTCCTATCTATCATCAAAACTCAGGAAACAGTTTTCTGACTCCCTTGCACGGTCCATAATTTCACTTTTATTGATTAGTAAGAATCCTTATGGCAAAGGATCATCACAAAACAAATCCATGTCATATGGATACAAAGAGAGCAGAACTCTAGCTTCATTGTCTAGACTAAGAATAACTGAATTTTCCTGGCGTTGTGTAATTGGATCTCACCAACAGAGGTTGCCTTAATCTGGCTTTAGTATCAAAAGAGAAAGAAGTAGGGAGAATGACACTATGAAAACAGAGGAGAAAAATCAAAATGTGGCTGAACTCAATATAAATAGACAATGCAGTTCGGAGCAATTCCCTGGCTAGAGGTGCTGAGGGACTGATGTATGAATTTGGCTGATCACAATGAAGGAAATTGGCACAAAGAGCAAAATATCTGAAAGTAGAACAGATCTAAAACCAGAATTCTTTCCATTCAATTAATCCATCTGAGGGTATAAAGGCACTCTTTCTTTCTGCCACCCTGTTCCACCTTATATGCCCAGTTGATATAAAGCAAATGGTACTATTAAAAATTAATTTGACTAATTTATTCTGAACATATTCCTTCTTTCATCTTTGTTTTTAATCTTCCTATTAAAAGCTTTAACATACTTTTTCACTTGACAGTAAGCTTCCATTTCTTCCCTACAGAGTTATGGCAGTTGCCTATGTGATGCAAAGATATGTTCAAGTTGGTACACATTTTTAAACTGCAGATCACAGAATGCAATGCTCATAGCACATGCTTTCCTAGACACTTTGTTCTTGCATGTTAATCAGGAAGTTCTCAGGGGCCATTTTTGTCATTGAATACTGAAAAGGTTACTGCTACAAGGACAGAAAAAATGCAAATCATTAAATTACAGACAACATACAACACAGTGTCACACGTCATGGAATAATAATCACAACTGCTGAGGCGAAGCTGTCAAAACAAAGAATTTAATGAACATTTCAATACAGTTTAAACATCAAACTTCATGCAATTTATTTATTAAAAAGATACATTAAAATGGAAAACATTCATTAGGAATAAAGAGAAAGTATAGAGTTTTCACTGAATACTGACTTTCCTTGAGTGGATTTCTCCAACCTTTAGAATTGTGGTTTTTTAATTTCCATTGAAATAATAATTAAAAAAACCCTTAAATATCTCTGAAATCCAGTACCTAAAAATTTTAATATACCTGTGCTTTCCCACACAAAAAGATGTTCAAATTCACTTGCTACCATAATTGAGTTACATCATGCTTCATAAAATGCTGTGATTGCTTCAATAACTTCTTCATTTTATTTTAGAAGCACTGAAATAGAATCCCTATTGTACAAAAATTTGGGTTTCACTTTCATGCAGAGTATCCAATATGAAGATAGAAAATTAGAAAATTAACAAATTAGCTACTTTGCAGAATGATTGCACAAAACACTAGAGGATCAAGTTCCATTCAACAATTCATTACCAATTTGGTGATAAATCATGATATATTACAATTCCTTTTATATCATATTTTGATTTTTGTCTAGCCACATACAAGAAGAAATATTATTCTTGCTGCTAGAAATATGTAGGATCAAGGTTTAGAACTGCAAATTGTATAGGAATAATTTGAGACATAATTTCATTAGAGAAAAAATACATATGCTTGCAATACTGATTGCAAAAGATGTGCTCTTCTGGAAAATTCTAGCCATCTGGAATGGTGCTAAATGAACTCTTTCCTAGGTTAGTGTTTTGTTTTGTTGATAGCCAGAGCACTTGATTTCTATTTTTGGCACTTATTGTTCTTTGCAAATTGTTTTCCTCAGCCACTATAACACTATTATAGCAACACATTTTAACCCTACTTAAAATATATTCTCACTTGTGACTGGAAAACTTTGACAACAAAACTGAATAAATTAATCATTACAAATTTCACAAAGTCATTAGGATGGTATTTACTCTCATTTATCAGGCTTCAGTTGTCAGCTAGAAATACAGCAAGCAAAATTTAGCATAAAGAAAACAGCTTTAAATGTTTATCTTTTGCTTAATAATTATCTTCAGGCTGGATGGCAAACTGTTAAAATGGTAAGTGGGCTAAGCTAATTGTATTTACTTGATTACAAAAAAAAAAAAAAAAAACAAACAAAAAAAAACACAAGAGAAATGGATACACTTACATATATTTAACCTGCATTTACACTCACTATTGAATGTTTTCTGTGGGCAAGAAGAAACTATTAGGAAAAAAAATACCTATTAAGGAAAAATCGATAAATTATATCAAAACCAGATGATGACAGACGGGACATATACCAAGTTATTTTACATGGACAGATCTATTACTCAACACTTGAGACCAAATTATAAATTCTTGGACACTAGTGGAAAACATACAAATGGTGCCAACAGAATCAAGGTGTCGTGGTTTAATCCCAGCCAGAAACTAAGCACCACACAGCTGCTCACTCACTCCCTCCCCACCAAGTGGGATGGGGGAGAAAATCGGGAAAAGAAGTAAAACCCATGGGTTGAGATAAGAACAGAAAAGAAGAAACTAATAATGATAATGATAACACTAATAAAATGACAACAGCAATAATGAAAGGATTGGAATGTACAAATGATGCGCAGTGCAATTGCTCACTACCCGCCGATCAACACCCAGCTAGTCCCCGAGCGGCGATTCCCCGCCCCCACTTCCCAGTTCCTATACTAGATGGGACGTCACATGGTATGGAATACCCTGTTGGCCAGTTTGGGTCAGGTGCCCTGGCTGTGTCCTGTGCCAACTTCTTGTGCCCCTCCAGCTTTCTCACTGGCTGGGCATGAGAAGCTGAAAAATCCTTGACTTTAGACTAAACACTACTTAGCAACAACTGAAAACATCAGTGTGTTATCAACATTCTTCTCATACTGAACAGAGCACTGTACCAGCTACTAGGAAGACAATTAACTCTATCCCAGCTGAAACCAGGACACAAGGGAACAACTCCGACTAATATGTGCTCAGTGGTATGAACAGGAGGAGGTTCAGAGTCTGGTCTTAACAGAGGTTCACCTTGACATTTGTTCCATATGCTTGACTAGAAAGTATATATTGAGATGATTATCCACGTGGCCTCTGAATGAGATTTTTGGTCTAACAAAGCTTGATAAAACACCAAGCAAAGTTTGGGATCTCAAGCCAAAGAACAAATGGATATATATTCATTCTTTACTTCCCGTACACAGTGCACGAACTGTACTACTTTATTATTTACTTTTTCCTTCATGCATGTCCTTGAATGTTTATTTTTGGTTGTTTTGCTCTTTGTGGACTGATACAACTCTAATAGCAGCAGTTTACCTAAGCATTTAATTTTAAGCACACCATTAACCTCATTAGAACCAAATGAATATCAGCACATTTCAGCTAAAATGTTTTACTAAATCCTTTGTGACTAAGCAGACAGTTCCTCCAATGCAGTGGGCTACCAGGTAAGGAAAAATGTAAATTAACATCCAGTTATCTCCAGATTTGGTGCAACATAAGTTGCAAGAGTTGGATTTTTTTTTTCCCCCACCCCTCCTGCTACCTTTTTCACTCTTATGCAATGAATTCTGATGTCTCAAATTTTACCACAAGCAAGAGGAACAAATCAAACTTGTAGTTTGAGTACAATAAGTAGCTTTGAACACAATAAATTGTTTCACAATTAACAGAACTAATGAAATGCAGTGTCTCTCATGGCATACTCCTTGAGAAGCTGGCAGCTCAAGGCTTAGACAACTGTACTCTTCGCTGGGTGAAAAACTGGCTGGATGGACGAGCCCAGAGGGTTGTGGTGAATGGAGTTAAATCCAGTTGGCGGTGGGTCACAAGTGGTGTTCCCTGGGCTCAGTATTGGGGCCAGTTCTGTTTAATATCTTTATCAATGATCTGGACGAGGGGATCAAGTGCACCCTCAGCAAGTTTGCAGATGACACTAAGTTGGGAGGGAGGGCTGATCTGCTTGAGGGTAGGAAGGCTCTACAGAGGGATCTGGACAGGCTGGATCGATGGGACAAGGACAATTGTATGTGGTTCAACAAGGCCAAGTGCCGGGTCCTGCACCTGGGTCACAGCAACCCCATGCAGCGCTACAGGCTTGGGGAAGAGTGGCTGGAAAGCTGCCTGGAAGAAAAGGACCTGGGGGTGCTGGTTGACAGCCGGCTGAATATGAGCCAGCAGTGTGCCCAGGTGGCCAAGAAGGCCAATGGCAGCCTGGCCTGTATCAGAAATAGTGTGGCCAGCAGGAACAGGGAGGTGGTTGTTCCCCTGTACTCAGCACTGGTGAGGCCGCACCTCGAGTACTGTGTTCAGTTTTGGGCCCCTCACTACAGGAAAGACATTGAGGTGCTGGAGCGTGTCCAGAGAAGGGCAACCAAGTTGGTGAGGGGCCTGGAGCACAAGTCTTATGAGGAGAAGCCGAGGGAATTGGAGCTGTTTAGTCTGGAGAAAAGGAGGCTGAGGGGAGACCTTGTCGCTCTCTACAGCTACCTGAAAGGAGGTTGTAGTGAGGTGGGTGTTGGTCTCTTCTGTCAGGTGGCTGGAGATAGGACAAGAGGAAATGGCCTCAAGTTGTGGCAGGGGAGGTTTAGATTGGATATTAGGAAAACTTCTTTCCTGAAAGGGTTGTCAGGCATTGGAACAGGCTGCCCAGGGAAGTGGTTGAGTCACCATCCCTGGAGGTATTCAAAAAGCGCGTAGACGAGGCACTTCGGACATGGTTTAGTGGGCATGGTTGATGGTTGAACTTGATGATCTTAAAGGTGTTTTCCAACCTAAATGATTCTATGATTCTATGATTTCATCTAAATGTACGCATATATGACATGGGTGTCCTCATGTCAGGGATTCACATTAGCATTACACTCGTGATGTAGCCAGATCACATACAATTCATTGTTTTAACAAGTGAGATTAAAAACACATATGCCATTTCGAGTTGCAACTTCTGCAGATTTAGGATTTAGAATAGATGATGTTCACCTTCAGTAGTTTGGCTACATTTTTATAAAATTTTTATGACTACTGTTATGAAAAGTTGTAATTTTCATGTTTTTTGGAATTTATACGGTAATCTTAGCAAACCTGAGATTAGAAAATAGCTGACAACTCCCCTGAGATGGAATGAGTTTGAGTTAACACATTATTTCAGGGTATTTTTCTGCAATATAAAGCATAAGAGCCATTTTGGTCCCTATTTGCATTATTGTGTTTCTATTACTATCAATAGAAGAGCCAGCTAACATGAAATATATGTTTCTGCCAAGTAAGGCAGTCAAGTGAGATACAAACTTTGTCACTAAAGGTGGAATCATTTGATTTAACATGGGCATCTAAATTTGAGTTAGTCTTCCTAGGTTTCCTTTATAGTCATTGGAACCTGATCTCTTTAGCCAGTGGCATCTAAGGCATAGGTCATCACATCTAAAACCAGATGTTTAAGACAGATCACACACTAAAAGTACATATTTCTCCTCATCAACTAGAAAAGTAATGTAAGATCATTAGATCTGTAAAGACAAAGACATTCCCACTAAATGTCTGAAAGTATTGAATGAAGATTCGGTATCTGTTCTAAATTCCTGGAAAATTTTACACAAACTGTTGGAGAAAAGCTTAATGTCTTGATTTAACATTTCTATCTTGATCTGAAAAAATAAAGAATATGTATATATGTATTGGTGAAAATTTTTAGAAATAATAAAAGTAACCATTGGACTAGTTCTATTTTCCACTTTAGTCAATCTCTAAAATACAACTGGACTCATAAAATCCAATGATACAATGATACTGCAGGTTTCCAGGTGAAAAGTGGCATATGCAATGCCTAGAGTAAAAATATGTATAATTCTACTATGTAATAAAATTATGTGTATATTATGTGAATATATAAATCTCTTGTGTCATACTTATCTCTATAAAATAAGACAAAAGTTGTTGCATGTTAAAAAAATTACTTCCAGACTACCAAAATTTTTAGTTTTACAATTAAAATGGTTTTTTATAACATTACTTTTTTTTACTTTTATACATTTATTACTTTTTTTTAATTATGTTCTGAAATTATATAGTCTTTACTTTGAGAAATACTATAATCTGCAGTGCAGCAACAGTAATTTTATTTTTGTCACTAGATGTTAGATGAACCATTCAAAACTGTCTGGAAAAAAAAAAATCCCTTTTTGGAAGTTCACTTTACTCTGTTCCTATGCATGCTATGAAATACCTGTGGAAGTAGAGTAGAAAGATAAAAAAAAAACAAACCACAATTTTAAATTTTTAAGTTGTTGGTCACTTTTGTATTTGTACAATTTGTACCTTGGATTGCTCAAAAATCTATATGCAAAATACTTGTAACAGAAAGTTGAAGTCAACAAAACAAGCATCTACTCCCCTGAAATAAGTTTTAAAGCATTGTTTGAAGAGATTAACAGCTCTTAAAAAAAAATCCCACTGATATGAAACCACTTGCTAGCATGTGTTCAAGGAGCTAAAAAATGGCTCTATAAACAGTCTGTCATTCTTCAATATAAAATATCTTTGAGGCTATAGTGCTTTCCCCTAAAAGATTAACATGTCCAAATCTTATTCTTATTAGCAAAATATCATTCAGATAAATAAATATTAACTCTGTTGAATATGGAATTAGTTGTCTGGCCCAAGATAATAAACATTTACTATCCAGTACTATTTTATATACCTTATTTTTTCCATCTTTAAAACATGGAAAATGGCTTTCACAGTTCTCCGTGTTTCCAGATTGAATATTGAACATGCAGCAACACAACTGAAACCCTGACCGTTTAAAAATGGAGCATATTCTAGTCCATGAGCAAATCGATAGGGCTGTATTTATACAAAAGAAAAATAGCTCTAGCAGCAAGGACTAAGAAAGAGAGCAACCTGCACATATCCACGAGAATGAAGGACACTGTTTCAAGTCACTGACATGAATTATCTGTCCAGAAACTGAAATCCGTTTGATGCATCCCAAGTAAATGCACATCACCATCAGATGGTTAGTTATCTGATTTTCTATCATCTTTGTTTATTTTGGACCACAAATTCCAACCTGAAGTGAAGCACTGAAAGTTTTGGGGTTTTACTGAATTTCCTTATGGTTTTGATGTCATGAATTTGCATGTTTCCCATGCAAAGATATAAGAATGAATGTTTCTGTCAAAGCTGTAGGGTAAATCCATTGCAGGACAATTTCACTAACTCTTAAAAACTGAAACCGTGATGTTTAACTAAGTTAATTTAGCTTGAAAACCAGCTATGAACTCAATGACTAAGAAGCTAAATTCTAGCTAGATTCCCAGTGAATCAGCACCAATGCAATAGTTTCAATTTTTATATGCTAATTCAAAATAGTTGAAGCTCTGCCCCAAGATTTTGTAAGTTTATGGAAGTTGTCTTTGCAATAGGAACATAATAGAGACTTACATAATTGGGTTGTAGAAAAGTCTCTCTCATTTAAAGCAGAGATCATCAACTTTTCACCTCCTGTCAAAAATTAATTTTGGTCCTTAAAAATCAATGGCAAAAGTTTTGTTTAAATTAGGAAATTGGGATTTGAGTATGAAGGTGATGTGTGCTCCTGAGCTTCACTGGACAAAAACAACTATGACATTTCAGAAGACTGTCTACACAGTCTACAGTATTGGAAAATATTTGAGTCCTACTCGAACCGTTTCATTTTGGCTCCAAAGCTGCTTATAACCACGTGTAGGACGAAGGACAGAGTTTCTACAGCAGAGAGAAGTACCTTAATCAAGCCGACTCAAAAACCAACGAGAAAGCTTTTCCCTCTCTTTGTTAATCAAACTCCCCGTTGCCTGTAAAGGCACCTGGAAATCCCCATACCAGGCCAGACCTCTGGGCCAGGCCCTCCCTGCTGCCCCCAGCCAGGGTCTGGCGGCTGGGGCAGAGCCAGCTCAGCACCCAGCAGGCAGAGCGGGCGAACCCCATGGCGAGAGGTAGGAGGATAGGCTTTGGGAAGGCGCTGTGAGAAGCCAGGGCTCATCCCCCTGCCCTGGGAACTAACTGCCTTTCAGCCCCAGCCATTGCCCCCTTCCCAGCCCCGGGCCCTGATGAGCTGCGGCTAACCCCAACCCCAGCTTGTCCCAGGGGCTGCCTTCCCTGTTAGGCCCAGGGCCTGCAGGGGCACCTGGGGATGGCCGGGCTGTGGCCAGCACTGGTCATTGTCCCTGGCCCAGCTCACTGGTGGCAGTGGGACAGGGCTGGTCAGGGGTAGAGGGCAGGGCCCCCGGTCTCGCTGGGCTGCCCCTGGCCCTGCTGTGCCCTGGCACATTATTCTGTTTACTTCCATACTTCTCACTGTGGCTGATACCACACATCTCAGACTAGAGATACGTGGTAAGAAAATAATTTGTGTAGTTGTGTTTTCATTCGGTTGTTTAAACTTAAATGCCAGCAGGATTTATTTCCTCAGTGGTTACAATTACTTTTTAATGCTACAGGTATGAACAACTCCAATCACTCTTTCCAGTTAGCATTTCCCTACATCTGTTAGGAACGAATTACATTACCTGTCCTATTGCCTATTCATGTAACCTTATTATTTACTTCACAATGTTTTCAGGCTTCATTATACTTGACTAGCCTCAATAATTTAGTGTCAGCTATAAATTTTGCTTCTCTGAAGTCCTTTCTTCCCTTTTTACATGCCATATAATTATCTGTAGAAAATTTGACACAGAAAATATCATAACAACTGTTAGCCTTTGGACAAACGAAAGATTTGATTTACACTCACATTGTCTGGCTTCTGCTTTTCATTCCTAATTTTTAATCATTACCATTAATTTACTTCTCACTCTTTGACAATCTTCCCCAAAAAGTCTCATGTAAAGAATTAGCTCTGAAATAGTTAGAAAAATCAAATATTTTTTTTAAAAGACAAACACATGATTATACCAGTAGATTTTTAAAGATTATATCTATATCTAAAACACAAATACAAGCCACAGTTATACTTTAAAGAAAGATACCTTTATCTCCTCTTTCTCAGAAGCTGCTGCCTATTCATTCACCTATGTGTGCAAGTACATATGTATACATACAAACAAAAATTCAGCTCTGTAGACTTCAGACCTCAAGATCACGTAGTATTTTTGTGCTTGTGAGATGAAGCATGCAAGTCCCATCCCATCCCCTCCGCAACTTTTTGTTTTAGGATGAACAAAAATCATCGGCACTACTCAATGGGAACCCTTGACCACCCCCAAACTAAAGTCATGGTCTACTTATCCATATTGATATGGATTAAAATATGCCTGTCCAGCAACAAACAAGATAGCTTTAACTATTATATCCATACAGTAGAGTGAGACACAAAGTATTGATGATAATAACCATATCTTCATCAAGAGCTCAGAATAACATTGACTGGGAAAGAGTAAGAGGCCTCTCCTATTTCTCTCAAAATTTGCTTCAGGGCAAAAGAGAAATAGTCCAGTTAATGCTTTAACAATGTCTTAACAGTCTAATTAATACAGAATAGTCTCATTGATATGACAGGCAAAATTGCTGTATGAAGACTTCCTAGCATCCACTCCTTTTCTCTGGTGTTAGGCTTGACCTTCTTAGGTGCCTCTAGCTCCTAAGGTCAACAGTTTGAATAGCTTCAGTCTTTTTCAAGAAGACTGCGGGGGCCTGGATGGATGTTAGGGCAAGACACCAGCTACCAGAGTACTTTACCAGGAGGACAAAGGTGTGCACAGTGGCTGATTCTTCCTTGTCAGCCTTTGATACGTTCAAGTCTGTTTCTCACCCCAGGCTGCTCCTGCACCCCTCCTGTGTTCTCAGGCAGATGTTTGTAATGCAGAAACTGCCTGGGGTTGCCAGGCCCTTCCCAATGGTGGCACTCACCCAGATTCACACAGGCTGGGCAACAGTCACTCAGCCCCTAACAGCTGTTGAAACATGATAAAAACAGTGGAGGCCATAGCAAGTCTGGGCAAGGCCCAAGATCCTGCGATGTCAGGTCAGTACAAAGCCTACATCCTGGTACTACTGACAGCAAAAGCCATATTTACCAGGCTATATTACAAACCTGTTGCCTTTCTTTGCAGATAATTCCTAATAGTAGAGGAGTCAGAAGGAAGTTTGCGTCTGTTTCTCTAATTGTAATATACAGAATGCATTTGACTAGAGGGAGTTCAGATCTGAAGCAGAAGTTGCTCTTGGCATTCAAAGAGTGATCGGCACTAGAGCATGCCTAGTTCTTGATGTTCTAATAACAAATGGCTATTCTCAAATCATGATTTTGTGACTGGTTTGCAGATGTAAAATAACAGCATGGACATTAGCTAGTTAGTCTGAAGCAGTATCTGCACCTGCCACATATGATCTCTTCCACCGGGTATCATAAATATATGTCCAAAACGGCTAGTGTTACCTTAAGTCAAGGGAAAAGATACAACTCAGGCTGATTAATGAACTTCATTAGCAACTGAAATCTAGCCCTGCAAAACATACTTATAGACAAGTAACAAAATTTCAAGTGAATCTAAAATGTTCCGAGTCAGGTGTGACATCTGAATATTCACTTATAGACCCAGGCATTTAGTAACCACCCTCAGAAGTGCAGTAACCACCATGGAATTCAATCACCTTCTTAGGCTAGGAAGGCAATTGAACTCCTCCTCTAGATAAATTATGACTAGTGTAAAGATCTGAATACTCTATCTGTCATGAAGAACCAAATGAAAGGGTCTTATATCAGAAGACTGTGAGCCAGTTCAAAATTAAAATTCTTGTTTGAAAAATTGAATGACAAAGTTTACTTGAAGTAAAATTTTTTCAGAATGAGATGGATGTGTTAGGGAGACAGGGTGTTCAGTTTGTTTCTTCCAGGTGTTCCATGACCAACACTGGAAAAGCACCCCAAGTCTCCCTGGCTGCACGAGTGGGTCAGACATGTGCATGGTCAAAACTGCAGGATCCTGTTGCGCTGTAGTGATTGGGCTGCTTTTTGCCTGATTTTACTCACTTATTTGGTATTTGCAAGATGGTTGCCTCAATAGTTTATATCTTATTTAGCAATTCTACCATGCTACTGTCCCCTTCTGTTATATATATAATTTCCCATTTCTCATGCTGCCATCTCACTTATCTTATTCAGTTGAGTATACCAATTTCAACACAACGGCTAAGTTTTCTGTAGTACTTCTACCCTTCTTAACAGTTTCATTTACTTTCTTCTACTCGGTCTCAATTTTCTTGAATTTTTCTCCATCCAGTGTGCCATAACATGCTGAAGTTTATTTTATATGCCTGAGTATTTCCTACTCAAGTCCTCATAATGGAACTACAGTTTTTGCCCAACACTTTACTAGATATTACTTATACAATGCTTCTGAAGGAAGTTATCTTTTGCAACTTGCCATTTTATATATATTTTTATTCTTTCTCCGGTTTTGATCAAATCCATATACCTTCTTTGACAGATGATAAGCTTAACGTTCCCAAATCTAAGGATTTCTAGTTTTACACTTTTCACTTTGAAGCCTATTTATTAAGGGTCTGCTGGAGGTTAGATATAACCTGTTGAGGTTAGATATATTTACTCATTTTTCTTCTTGAACATTCAGTGTCATATTGCTAAGTTGTTTTTATACACACACAGAGTTTATTCCCCAGGATGCTAAACTTAATTATATTGTGGCAGCCTCAACTGCTACAGGCTAGTGGTGTTGGAACTTTCATGAGTATTTCTTTACAATATTGTATAATTTAGGCAGCTGTTTTCTTTCTACATCACTCTATAAGATAACAGTGAACAACATTCCTTTAATCTGAGCTTCCTATGAAAGATAATGAAGTGACATTAGAAGAATTTTTTAAATGTTTTTGCAAGTTCCCTTTCCATATCAGCCTGTATTTTCAATACACAAAGCTAGTAGCTCAGGTAATCTCCAGTTTATTATCCTGCTGTTCCTCCTTTTACTTTTTCCACTTTAAATTGTACCATGGGATCAAGGGGCAACAGTTTTAAACTGAAAGAGGATAGGTTTAGATTGAATATAGGGAAGAAATTTTTTACTATGAGAGTGGCGAGACAGTGACACAGGTTGCCCAGAGAAGCTCTGGATGCCCCATCATTGGATGTGTTCAAGGTCAGGTTGAATGGGGCTTTGAGAAACCTGAACCAGTAAAAGATGTCCCTTACTGTAGCAGGGGGTTGAGACTAGATGATATTCAAAGGCCCCTTCCAACCCAAACCATTCAGATTCTGTGATCAAGGTGGCAAGATCCTATATTGTCTGGGTCTCTGGAAACAAGAGATAAGATGATTCTAGGAAGCAAACTATTCTCATGCTGTATATGAAAAGGAAAACTCCTTTGGCCACAGATTTCCTTGAACAAAGTTCAACATTCAGTGCAAGCAATATGGAGTAAGCAGACACCTAGACAGGATCCTCTATGCTCTGAATGTTTTCAAAACATTGTAAACTACATGATACACAGTACACAGAGGGAAATATTTGAGAGAATTTGACACACAATGCTCTAGACCCAAGCATGTTTCAGATTACAGTGGAAAAAGCAAAATTACACCCGATTTTGTTTATACACCTTGTGCATTGGCTAAAGTGATGAAAGCCTACCTTTGTTTACAATCACGTTAGGCCCAGAAAGAGGAAAAAATGGCTATTTTGACCAATTATATGATATGGTATGTTATTAGTATGTGAAGAGCAATGTAGGCCACCTTATACTTAGACCTTGACAAGAATGAGCAGTTTCACACACACAATACTAAACTCTGATGGATCTCCGAGATCAACCGACAAAATACATACATACAAGTACCCACACACTTACACTGTAGGATTTTTCACACAAATATCTGTAGGTATCACAGAATTTTGTTTTCATCACAAAAAGAAGTTCTTTGGACTATTTTACTATGGCTACATTAAGGGAGTACTTCAGAGCCAATTTGAAAATAGCAGGGGTCACAGTACATTACCAAAGATCCGCCCCATGAGATTATTATATTTTTTGCACTGCAGCCTAACAAGACATACATGAAGCTTGGATACTATTTCATAATGAAATAACAAGGTTGTGTTATTGCTGCTCAGAGGGAACAGTTTAAATGTGACCAAACTGCTAATTCTACTATAACTGTCCAAAGTGTCTGAAGAGCCATTTATTAAAAATAAAAAATAAATTGCTTCTGCCACTGTATAAATCCCCAAATATACAAGGTCTTGAGGGCAGCATTTTGAAGGAGAAATATTTAAATGTTAGAAGCAAAATTTGCTTAGTAGGAGACTTTGGATTTTCATTTAGTTACAACAGAGCTACATGTGCCTGTCTCAAATTATGATAATATGCAGTGGAAGTCGAAACTGAATATCATAAAAGATAATGCCTACACTACATCAAAACACAGTACATAGACACACTCCATTTGGAAATCACTTTATTACAGCTAATGATAATCCCAATTGCAAAAGGAGAAGAGAGGACATATTTTATGGAAAAATTTCATCCTCTCTGTTCATTCTATACTGCATCTAAATCATCAGATAATAAGAATCATTCCTTGGAAGTTTAAACAATAAATCAAAGTTGGGTTACTTTCTTTTTTTTTTTTTAATTGAAAGCTGAATAACTATGCCACCTGTTAGTGGTCATTCTACTGCTGTCAGCTGACATAATTTGTTGTGTTGTTAACAGGCAACTTAGTGCAGAACCAGTGTGGACGATATTCTTCTTTGATTTAAAGTGAATGCAATTTTAAAGTACTTCCATGTAATTAATTTCACATGTACAATCTTTGTGCTAAAAAATTGCAGAATTGGGCCTTTTAAATTAATTCCTGTCATTCTCTGAGGCTGTATTGACATTTATAAAGTATGTCATACTTAAATATTAAAAAAGACAACCTGATGATAAACATCTGCCCTGGTTTCAGCTGGGATAGAGTTAACTGTCTTCCTAGTAGCTGGTACAGTGCTATGTTTTGAGTTCAGTATGTGAAGAATGTTGATAACGCTGATGTTTTCAGTTGTTGCTAAGTAGTGGTTAGTCTGAAGTCAAGGATTTTTCAGCTTCTCATGCCCAGCCAGCAAGAAAGCTGGAGGGGCACAAGAAGTTGGCACAGGACACAGCAAGAGCACCTGACCCAAACTGGCCAACGGTGTATTCCATACCATGTGACGCCACATCTAGTGTAGAAACTGGGGGGAGCAGGGGCGGGGGATGGCCGCTCGGGGACTAGCTGGGTGTCGGTCGGCAGGTGGTGAGCAATTGCACTGCGCATCATTTGTACATTCCAGTCCTTTTATTATTACTGTTGTCATTTTATTAGTGTTAGCATTATCATTATTAGTTTCTTCTTTTCTGTTCTATTAAACCATTCTTATCTCAACCCATGAGTTTTACTTCTTTTCCTGATTTTCTCCCCCATCCCACTGGGTGGGGGGGCAGTGAGTGAGCAGCTGCGTGGTGCTTAGTTGCTGGCTGGGGTTAAACCACGACAGCATCTCACAAGTGTCTATAAAGCAAGCAGTAAATAAAAGGAATATTTTAAACATGGAACAGTATTAGTGTTCTCATGAACTATGCAGATCTGAGCACACAGAATCATTCAGCCCTGCTTCTTATTAGCAGTGTCATAGTTACTACACAGTAGTAGTATATTATAGTAGCACTTACTGTTAATTTCTGATGAAGGAGACCCATTGTACTATGTGTTGTAAATACATGTGGAGAGTCAGCACCCACTCCAAAATGATCTCATATGTTAATAGACAAGGTTCAAAAATTATTATCCACTGATCAAGTATTCCCAAGTCCCAGTTCAGTGCTCCAGCCAAAATATTATCATTTATATTTTTTTCCAGACTGACTATTGTAATTATGAAGTTGTTACTCTCAAATATGTTCTCTTCCCAAACAAAAGGAAATGTGATTGATACTGAGAAAAAAGGGGGAAGAGGAAAATACAGACTGTAGCAGACTAAAGCCTTTTTTGCTGTAGCAGTCCTAGGGTCTGTACACTGCATACTAAAGATTTCATAAATTAAAAAAAAAGAAGAAATACATTTTTATTTATCAAATATTTCTATAATCTACTATATTTGGCCTCTCTCAGCTCCTTTCCTTTTACTTCTTCATCCTACAGCAAAACACATTGTTGGATTTATGACATAATTTTCATGACACATAAGATTACGACTTAACCAAAGCATCAAGCAGAAGATAAGCTGTGAGGATAGGCTGTGAACTTCTCTGCTGGATTAAAGCAAAAATCTTCAACAGTAGGGAACAAAACATAGACATTGCTAACCAAGGACATTTGTTCTACTATAAATATTCTCACTCAAAGTTGCTCCACTATGACAGCTCATTTGATCACCATGACAGGCAAGCACACAAAGCTAGAAATACCACAGACAGCTTGACTACACCAATGGGTAACATGGATTTTTTTTTCTTGCTACAGATTTTTGGCTATTTTGGGTTTTTTGGCCCATGTGACAAAGGGTAGTAGTTCTTGCTCTGCAGGACTCACCTGCTAGTTTTTTTTTTTACATTGATATCAATGTACAGGTGAGGTCTTCAAGCACCTACCATCCTTAATCACCACAGATTAAAATCTGGACTTTACCATTTGATAACTATTAAAGAAACCTTAATAAATTACCTGGCTGTCTGTATCATTTGTTAAACAGTAATAGTCCCAAAGACTTAACTATTCACCTCCAACTTGTTGTTTCTTTGTTTTAAAAGATAATCTGAAGTTTTCATTCAATAGTAAAAGCAAGTAAGCTGTGTTCACAAATAAGAATGTTCTGTGTTATATTATGAATACCTGTGCAAGTGGATAGATAAACGTTACACACCTATTATGCTCTTTCACAGGATCAGAAATAGAGGAGCTGTGGATCACAAACACTTTTCCAGACTGCTACAAGTAAGAGTAGATGCTGAAGTGCAAAACAAAGTACAACACTTGGGTTTAGTGTGAGTTCTCAGAACCCATTTTGTTAGTGCCTTGAGCAGAAAAGGACAGCACAGTTCCACTTCTACTGGCATAATCTTCATATGCAAATGATTACTATCATATTATGCTAAAGTCTGTGTACTTGGCATTTAAAAGGAGGTTTTCATAACAAGCTGAGCTTTTTTGCCATGTAGGATGGTAGATGCATTAGGACAGAGGAGGCTGAACATGGTGACAAAAACCAGAAAAAATACACACAGAACAGTTGAGGTAAAATGCAACGGTTAGATTTCGTAATAGATATCCTGCAGGCTCCACTGGGATCCAATTCCAAAACATTTCTGCAGTGTCAAGTCAACAACTGGAGGGCTTTTTTTTTTTTCATTAAATGTAAGAAGAAAGAATAAGGTTTAAGGTAGTTGCTTGGTAAATATTTAAGACACCAAGCCACCCGAGTAAAGTCATCAGAATATGGCACAAAACTCTGGCTGATTTTCATAGAATAATGTTAAATTAGTACGGGAGAATAATTTAGGCAAAAATCATCATCACTATGCACAGCTGGAGTACTGTAAATTAACAGCCCATATTGTCAATTTCACATTTGGAAGAAATTCAGATTCTAAGGTGAAAGTATCAGTAGGAGCTCATCAAACACTCTGAAATGCTGCAGAGGGAAGAGTATTTTGTACTTCTCAGCTAGTACCAAAGAAAGTAAGGTCTCCCCAGATAGATATTCATAGATTAATACTGTGAAATCAGTCTCATTCACAAGGAGGAAATCTAGTGCTAGAGCTACTATGGTCATTTTGGAAAGCTCAGACTTGAAACTCACAGCCAGTTTTCAAGGAAATACCAACCTCATTTCAAGTATCATGCAGTACATGGATAAGTAGGAAGAAAAAAGGAGACATAAGCCATCACACCTCGAAAATTATAGTGGGTAAAATACAACAGTTGACTCCTTCTAAACAGATGCATTACTTCGAATAGGGGACAAATAGTAAAACAAGAAGCCTAAGCCTAAGCCTAAGCCTATATGCTTCAAAATTCAAAGATTTTAAGAATCAAAAAAAAGAAAAACACAAAAAGCTACAAGCAAGCATTTAATTTTTTTCTGTGAATAGGAATGCATGTTTTACAAGAGTCTTTAGTTCTGTTATCACAGATTTGTCTTACTCCCAGATGAAGAGTCCACAGCAGTTTTCATTCAGAGAGAATCTGCAGGAGCAGTCCAAGTTATTCTTGCAAACCCTTAACCACAAGAGGCTCTACACTCTAGCTGCAGTTGCTCAAAACGGTAAGGCAATTCACTCTAGCCATTTGCCTGTTATCTTTTCTATCTTATTGTATGCAGATATAATATCTGGATATACAGTCTAGAGGTCTTTACTACATCCTCCATTTTCCTAAAGTTTTGGCTACCTAAGCTCAGGACTAAGTGGGGAAAGAGCACAACTACATCCAGGGAAGGAAAGCTACTGAACCTCAACAAGGTCTACACCCCTTCCCTGGGGGCTGCTTTTAAGCTGAGGCTCTCAAGATTGGTTCCAGCTGCAAAACACTGCAGCTGTGTTCCAGACTTGCCATGCCCTGCCATTTCCCCATTGATCCAGACTCTGTTCCTGACCCACAGACTGGCTTGTCCTTGGATCTGCCTTATCACTGTGATCTTGCCAGCTGAGCCCTGGACTGTGTCTGACTCTGTTTACTGACCCGACACGGTCCCAGCCTGGGGACTGCTTTCCTGGCTGGGCTCAGGGCCTGCAGCAGTGCCTGGGGATGACTGGGCTGTGGCCAACCCCATCACCATCCCTGGCCCAGCCCAGCTCACCTCACTGGGGGCTGCGGAACACGGCTCTTTGGGCAGTAAGGGCACTGCATTGCCCTGACAGCCCTGGGTCCCCAGTCTTTGTACAGCAGTCTGCTACTATGCAGCTTGTCACAGAGGATCAAACTCTGATCACGGTTAGAGTCTCCAAAGCAATAGATAGTTACTGCAGTATGGTTTCCTAACTTTCTGTCAAGGCAAATAAGTCACGTATTCCACCATCCAGCATGCTGTACATTTCCCCTGCCCTCTTCCATCCCTCCTGTTTGCACACTAGTATCCTCCTCAGCAGGATTGGCCCTCTTCAAGAAGGATGCCCTCACAGAGTCACTGAGTTGGCCTCCTGATTATGTACAAATAGTGTTATGTATCTGGGATTATGTATCCCAAATAAAATCTTCCCCTCTCTCTGTGCTTTTTCAAGCCTAATGCAATTATGGAATGGGGCATTACACTCGTCATCTATCATGTCATTAGTCTGAAACTGCACCTAAATGACATTGTGCAAATTGAAAATAAGAATCTTGCAAAGATTTCAGATTTATTCCTTAGAATGGGGTAAGGTCTAATGTCCCAAAAGAATTTCCCCTGAAATCCAAATAGATACAGATCTGCCTCATTCTCCCAGAAAACTATTTTTCCACTTTCTTCAGCACAGAAAGAACACCACTGTCAAAAAACTGATAAAGCAGGATACTGGCCCTTTTTACACTGAACCTAAATTGCAGACCTAATAAAAGCCACAAGGATGTACTTGACAGGATGATAGTGAGTTAGTGCACTATTCTTCCACCTCCAGAAACTTCAGGGAAGGCACAGGCTTAAGCTGCAATTTAAATGAGGACAGTGGATTCATCCTTGTCTACTCTAACCCATGGGATGCATTTCTCCTTGTACAACTATTTAAAATCATGTATCTCCATTGACTTCAACAGATTTCCTCCAGAATCACAGTAGAGTAAGGCATATCTAGCCTGTAGGACTTAACAGAAATGTCAACAATGTAGTTATCATAGCCAGTATATTATGAAAGAGTCCCCAAGAACAGTCTTAAAAAATGGGCTGAAATGGTTGAATTCATTGTGGTGTAAACTAGAGGACATTCAGCTTGCATTAGGGTTGAATTTGACTACCAGATTTAGGAACTTATTCAAAGAAGGAAGACATACATTTGCTGAAAGACATTGCTTATAACTCCTGAAAAACTAATGAGCTGTGCTGGTCTTACAACAATTTATCTGAAGGAAGAATTTGATCTGTAACTTTAATAGATAATAAGCCTTATATGACAAGCAACACCAGTAGCCATTATACTGCAACAATTGTTTCCATCAATTTAATGCAACAATTCATTATAGCACATCAAATAAAAAAAAAATAGTATCCACTAGCTCATATTTTAAACACTTAGCTTTAAACAGGCTTTCAATTTAATACATAGGAAGAAATTGTGCGCAGATTTGATGTGTTAGTTTAAGGTAACTCCATACAGAAGGTCTTTCAGTGCTAACATACTATTTAAAAAACATGCTCTATAAGCTACAGTAAGGTTGGGTTTTGAAATGGAGCACAAGCATTTTGGTTTTCTTCCAATTAACCTTTTATGTAGGTACTTGGTTGCAAAGCTCAATATGTTAAAAGAGGTTTGTATACAGAACAGGATAAAATACAATGGCAGCAACATATATTTATATTGTTAGAAATCAATTAGAGTGAATTCTATGTCAAATCAGTTGAGGAAAGTACTATAGTGCTTTTTGGGCTAATAAGATCGATTCAGGGCAATCATGTCTTGTGTTTCATTGTAGGAGTTGTTGTTCCATTCTGAGTCTTTGCGCATAGTGTGAGGGATGCTGACACAATCGATAGTCTGTTCCCTACAAAAAATAGTTCAAAGATTCTATGTGAATAACATTATCCTATTTTCTCAAAATCCTTCCCTGCATCAAGTAGCATGGCCACAGAAAGGCATTCCAGCTCATTTTTAACACACACAAAAAAAGATTATAAAGGTTCAGCAGACCAGCAGGAAGCAGAGAAATTATGCACTCTTTCCTGAAACTAACTTGATTAAAGTCAATGATCTCAGATAAAATTAAAATAACTAAGCCCTAACTTCTTAGCAATAATTCTTGTAGAGATCTTTTCTTCTAAAAGACCAAGTAACTGCTGTCATCACAGATAAAATGAGGAGGAAGGTAGACTGTTTCTTTTTGCTGGTTTTATTGTGGTTTTTTTTCCCTGCGGATAAAATAAATATTTGTAGGATCAAAAAAAAAGATGTCTTTTTATCAATTTTTTTTAAAAGTATGCACTCACCTTTTCTGTCAATACTTTATGTTCACTATTTTATTTTGCTGTTGGGTTTTTTTAATTGCCATTGTTTTGTTATAATTTTATTTGTTAGACATGTTTTCTTTTTTTTTTTTGAGTGTTGTACAGCACCTTTTGATTCTGAGGTAAACAGGTGCTTGCTGTAATACCCATGTGTGTGTCTGGACTTAACTGCTTTATGAATGTACACAGGCTTATATAACAAGTTTAACTAGGTCAATATTTAGTCTCAGTCTAGATTTGTATGTTCCTTTTAATGAAAGTGTTCACCATATTCATTACTAAAACATGCCATGATTTTTCCAGTGAAAATTTTATTTATTTCATCAAAAAGGGTGTAAAGAATCATACACAGTTAAGTTTCAAAGCTATTTAAAGTATACTATAGTTATTGTAAGGTAAAAGAATGAAAGAAGGAAGAAGAAAAGAAGGAAATTTCTACGTATGGAAGATTTTTTTTCCCTTTATTTTGAAGTTTGGGGGTTTTTTGGCCCCAAAATGAATTTGTCGTGTTTTCAGTTCAGCAGAAACATAAAAATAGACATAGAAATTAGTTTGTAGAAATAGAAAATACAGCTTTTAAGTGCACGACTATCAGTAACAAATGATAATTATGCGTACAGCTCAATCAAGCTCAATGTGCATGTGATGGATATTGTGTTTTGGGAGTTTATTTTTGTTCACATCTACTCCTCATGGATTCCTATATCTTTCTAAATTGATGGCTAGACAACCTGGAGAGAGATGCTCAGGGGGAGAAGATTTCAGAGACCAAATGGTAGAGCAGGGTCACGTCAGGATGCTTGTACCAACAGGGCCTTGAATGTGACGTGAAGAGCTTCTTAGGAATCAAAGGGAACTGGGAGCACTTTGCTGGAGTTTGAAAATCATCAATTTCCTGAAAGCAAGGATACATTGGGCAGGGCAAAGCTGTACCTAACCCATTATTACTCCAGTTTTGTCTTCCCTAATAGATCAGTGTTCCCTGTTCAAAAAGGTTAAATAGTCTGCTTAATTTTCTATTAAAAATATTTAGCAACCATTTGATCTTCAGTAATTCATTTTATAGTGGAATGGAGACAGGACTAGGCATATTTTTTTCAAAGCTTTGGCCAACTTAGGTTAAGTGATAATGGGAGTTGTAAAATCACATTAAAAAAACTCATTAACATTTTAGTACCTCTTTTCAACTGAATGGTTTCAAACCCAAAGTATGCTTTCTGAATGGATGAGAAGTACTACCACTAACATGCAGTTTTAAAAAAAAAACAACACCCCCCCAACTCAAACAAACAAATAAACCACCAACCAGAACTAACACTACTTTTCATACCCAAGCTACAGAAGCTGTACCACTTCACTTTCAAAACCAAAATTACACAAGACAGCTTGAGCCAATCTAACACCTTGTCACTGCTCCCTACTGCATGCTGTCTCTGTTTACCTTGCTTCAGCTATAACATACATCAAGTCTCTCCATGAGACAATTTCAGATGGTTTTCTTCTGTGTTAGTGCAATCAATCTTTTCAGTGACGATCTTGACTAGACCCTAAAAATGAGCAGAACCACACCATGTGAAAGAGGGAGGAGGAGGAGGAGCTGCTCCTGCAGCCACATAAGAGGAAACCTCCCCATCTGACAGTGGTCAGTTGTGGGACTGACTCAGAATATCACATAATTCCACCTGGAGACAGTTCAGGTGATAATCAGTTTGACAACTTTAGTGCTTAGGATTTAACAAGCTTGAGAGGGACTTAGATTATTGTTCATTCTGATGACTAAATATGTGTAGGATATATCATTTTACTAGTTGATCATAGTGTAGAGAAAGACCATCAGATGTCAGGTTTTGTTGCCAAAACTTCAGGAACACCTGAAGACTGCTGTTGGTTAGAAGTAATATGGCACTGCTGATAAAGCATGGCATGCCTATGATCTCAGAAGTATGAAAAGTTAATTGTTATGAGCGTGGCGGAAAGTGTGTGCCTGTTCCATCTGCAGTTCTCCAATGGCAAGAGCCTCCTCCATTTTGTAGACATTAGACTTTGTCTTAGGTGCACAAACAGTAGGTCAAACTGCATTCTTGCAATACCACAACATACAACTTCTGTTGTTTCAGTTCTTACAGACCCAGAGGAGATGGAATCACAGGAGAAATTAAAGGAAAAAATGTGCTAGTAGAAGGAAAAAAAAAATTATGAAAGGAGTTACTGTGTATGTAATTCTGTCTAGATATGTTTTTAATCATTAAATTGCAAACATTATTTTTTAAGATTGTCTAGGTTTTTTGCAAGTGAAAAGGAGAATAATTTTATAAAATGTTATCAAAATACTGTGTTTATTACTAGTGAAGTCACAGTGTTATTAAAATTCTATTGATACATGGAAGGTGAGCCCACTAAGTTCATATGTCATTATATAGAAGCTCTTAAAAGATACATGATGTATTTCACAGTTTAGCTTCAGAATTTTAAAATGTTCTTATAGTATGGAAAAGCTGCAACAAGCAAAGATAGAAGATTATACCAAAATGGTTTTAACTGAAGAGATTAAATCACAGCTTCCCATATTAATTTATTTATCTCATATCAGCACAGGTAAGGGTATACCTCTTTAGATTGTGTCAGATCATACATATCTCAAGAGCAAAGCCTATCTCAGAGACCAGAGGACTGATACAAAGTAATCTTTTCAAAAATGCAAAATAAAGTAATGCGAATATGTATGGGCATAGAGCGGGATAAAGAAGGCCAGTAACTGGTGATGGGAAAAGTAATTGTAACTATGCATTTTTTGGCTTTCATCATGACTCCCTATTAAGATATTTGCATGCTATAAGGAAAGCAATAGGAATAAAGGTGGACACTTTGAAAGATAGTCAGCTTCTTTAATATGTCCTCATTTTCTGAATCATCTCATTTCTATTGGGACACACACACGACATTCTAAAAAGAAAAACAACAGCCCAAATACTCAAATTATAGAACAAATTTTTGTTTTCTCTGTGCATGATGGTCTTAAACTCATATGAATCCAAATAGCAACCCCAGGAGTATAGTGCAGAAATATTTCAGATGGATGGTTCACCTTTCATGTGCAACTCTCAGGGATATACAAAAAAAAAGCACGGAGAAATCTCAAGATTCACTGCTTAATCAACCTTTTCGCTCACAGGAATAATCATATTTGAAAAACACCATGTCTATTTCAATCATCAGGTGGATGGAGCAGTTGCCAAAGGCAGAGTCAGTCCTCTTCCCTTCCATTG
Source organism: Harpia harpyja (assembly GCF_026419915.1). NCBI lineage: Eukaryota > Metazoa > Chordata > Aves > Accipitriformes > Accipitridae > Harpia > Harpia harpyja. The sequence goes on from NC_068947.1 coordinate 34,562,847, forward strand.
AACTCCAGAACATGCAGCACAGTTTCCTGGCATAAAGCTGAAGAACATTCTGACATAGACATATTTGTAAAAATGAAGCAAACCCCACTCTCCAGCTGGGAATAACAAATTCAACATTTTCAGAATTCTAAGAAGGCTTATTTTCTCGTTTAAAGCTGTAAATAGCTAAGTACACATGCATCTTGGCAAGTGGAGGCTTTTGCATTTTTTTAACAACACCTGCAAAAAGAAAGGGAAGAATGACAAACTAAAGTATGTGTGGGATGATCACATGTTAGAGGAATGGTTTTATATTCACTATGTGATTTGTAAGAAATGAATTCATTTTGATTTAAAGTGATAAACACTTCTTTCAAAGAAAACTGTGCCAGAAAATATATCATTTTAGTTTTCCGGTTCTAAAGCTATTTTACACTGAACTACTTCTCTGCAAAGTTATTGCAAACAGCATTTTACAGCAACCTAAATTAAAATATTTATTATATGCAAGTGATAGTTCGTGACCTATTTCTATACAGGTCTTCACTTTGTTCACCTATCACCTTAAGATATATCAAGAAGTTTTTCTTTTTATCTTTCACTGAACATGCCCTAAACCAAAAAGCAGTTATATAAATCAGAATGATCAAGAAATGTGTTTGAAGTTCAACATTTTAGCATCTCTGGCATAGTTTGTCCATATTAATATTAAAATGAGACAATCTTGGTGAACTACAGTACAATTTATGGAATAATTTAACTCCATAAATATTTTAGCAAACACATTATTAGCTCCTGTAAGTATGTAGATTATCTATTTGTGTGATCAAATTAACTCTCTAATGCACTGGAAAAATCTGTCTCCTTCTTAACTGAATGATCAGTCCAGTTTAATTATAATGGTGTATATTATGGAATTAAAATCACCTTACTTTGTCCCTTAAAAACAAGGTAAGAATTTATTGCTGATATGCAGTTGCTTTGCTGTGTCAGTAATCTAAGTTTGAAACAGAAATTGTTCCAGATGTTTAGCCCAGAAGTTGCTCTAAATCTTGAGAACTGAGTATTAAATATTCCGATGGTAAATTTCTAATATATTAGACTGGGAGTCAAGAGATTCAAGTTCTGCCTTTTTCCATGTCACTTAAGATGCATCCATGTTTTTTGCATGTTGTTGTAGATTAACCCCAGCCAGCAACTAAGCCCCACACAGCTGCTCGCTGACTCCCCCCCGGTGGGATGGGGGAGAGAATCAGAAGGGTAAAAGTGAGAAAACTAGTGGGTTGAGATAAAGACAGCTTAAGAGGTAAAGCAAAAGCCACTCACGCAAGCAAAGCAAGACAAGGAATTCATTCACAAGTTCCCATCGGCAGGCAAGTGTTCAGCCATCTCCAGGACAGCAGGGCTCCATCATGCGTTATGGTTACTTGGGAAGACAAACGCTGTAACTCCAAATGTCCCCCCTGCCTTCTTCTTTCCCCATCTTTGTATGCTGAGCATGACGTCATATGGTCTGGAATATCCCTTGGGTCAGTTGGGATCAGCTGTCCCAGCTGCATCCCCTCCCAACTTCTTGTGCACCCCCAGCCCACTCGCTGGTGAGGCAGGGTGAGAAGCAGAAAAGGCCTTGGCTCTGGGTAAGCACTGCTCAGCAATAACGAAAACATCCCTGTGTTATCAACACTGTTTTCAGCACAAATCCAAAACATAGCCCCATACTGGCTAATGTGAACAAAATTAACTCTTTCCCAGCCAAAACCAGTGCACATGTTGTTTGTCTAACTTATCCTCTATACTTATGTGGTAAGGTTCATGCTACCTCATCAGGAAGGAAATACTGTCATTTATTATTCTTGATTCCAAGATAGATTCCATACTTGGTTTCATGATTTAAGCCCAGCCAGCAACAAAGCACCATGAGGCTGCTTGTTCACTCCTTCCCCCCCCTGGTGGAATGGGAAGGAGAAAATATAACAAAAGGCTCATGGGTTGAGTTAAGGACAGGGAGAGATCACTCACCAATTATCGTTACAGGCAAAACAGACTTGACTTGGGGGAAAAAACCAAAATCAATTTAATTTGTTACCAATCAAGTCAAAGTCTTATTATCCTAATAAGAAATAAAACCAAATCATAATACACCTTCCCCCCACCCCTCCCTTCTTCCCCTGGCTCAACTGCACTCCCGATTTTCTTTACCTCCTCTCCTCAGTGGCGCAGGGGGATGGGGAATGGGGGTTGCGGTCCGTTCATCACATGTTTTCTCTGCCGCTCCTTCCTCCTCAGTGGCAGGACTCTTCACACTCTTCCCCTACTCCAGTGTGGGGTCCCTCCCACAGGAGACACTCCATGAACTTCATCAAAGTGAGTTCTTCCCACAGGCTGCAGTTCTTCATGAACTGGTCCAGCTGTGGGTCCATTCCGCGGGCTGCAGTCCTTCAGTTACACACTGCTCCAGCACGGGCTTTCCCATGGAGTCATGGCCATCTTCAGGGGCATCCCCCTGCTCTGGCACGGGGTCCTCCACAGGCTTCACATGGGCATCTGCTCCCCCACTCACTCACCTCCATGGGCTGGGGGGGACAGCCTGCCATCTCACCACAGGTTGCAGGGGCATCATCTCCTCCGGCGCACCTCTCATTCAACTCCCCTCTCTGCTGCAGGTTTTTCCCTTCTTAAATCTGTTCTCCCAGAGGCGTGACCACCATCACTGATGGGCTCGGCCTGGGCCAGTGGTGGGTCTGACTTGGAGCCGGGGAAGCTTCTAGCAGCTTCTCACAGGAGCCACCCCTGCAGCTCCCTCCCCCGCTACCAAAACCTCACCACACAAACCCAATACACTCGGGTATTACACAAGCATCTCAGATATGAAAAAAACCCTGAAAACGTTCCAAATAAAGATATTGCAAATCTAAATCAAAGTGTGATATCTATTCAGAAATCACATTTTATTTGACACTGTCATGCTTATCTTTCTTTCATAACCCAACAGGAAATCAGTAATTTAAAAGGTATACAAATCAGTATGTTCTTCTAAGTGAAGCATTCATTACCTTTTTTTTTAACTTAATTTTACGTACCACCATTTAGAAGACCTGCTTCTTTCTTTCACTAAGTTCAGTCTACTGAAAGTGATGTTTCATTCATTTACTGATCTGACATATAGTTGCTGTGATAATTACTAGGATGCTCCAAAGAAAAATCATGAATTCCAGAACAAAACAGCAGGATGAGAACTCTTAAGTGTCTGTCCTGCTTAATGTCCTCGGCAATACAAAGGACAGAAAACAAAACAGAAAATTTGGATATGTGATTTGTTAGTTTGGGCATAATGCTTTTGGTTTCTTTTGTGTTCCCCTCTCCTCCCCAAAAGCTACCCTCAACTATTTAACCCTTAGAAATGTTATAATCCAGTTACAGCCTGCCTGCTGAATGCCGTAACACAAAATTTGTTCAGAACAAAAACCTTCAGCAGTGTCAACTTTCAGAAATACATCATCTTCAGATGAAACCTCAAGGACAGAAGTAAAAGAGGCAGTTGCATTGCTACCATTTCTTCAATCATCATCGAAGATTCTGCTCACCTAATTTATACAGTCATTCCAAACCACACTTGACTTATTTAGTTATTATTACCTTTATGGGGTTTTTCTCAGGGGCTGCCTAAGAAAGGTCAACTTCTGCATCTGACAACCAGCTATTCAGCAACAGAGAACATATGAGATGGTCTTAGCTGGCTCTAGAGTGTGTTATCCTGGAAGTAGGCTAGAAGGGAGGAATCACATCTGTATTTGGTGTGGATAAACCACTTCTCCCCATCCGTCCTGAGTGGTGGAAAAGGAGGGAGGGAAACTTCCCTTGAATGAGCCCCTGCTGTCCCCCCTGCAGGGCAGCACCAACAGTCCCCCCACTGTCTTTGCCCAGCTTAGGAGCACCACAGCTCTTCTAGTGCTGTATTGCAGGTGGCAAGGGGAATAATAAAGCTGCCCACCTCTCCTTCACACACCTGCTATTTAACTTAAACCTGGACCATCTCAAGTACCTCAAGATGGCTGTGTATTACATCCCATTGCCGTGGCCTTCCTCAGAATGTATTGTATCAAGAAACACTGGAGCCACCTCTGCACTCTTAGCTTGGAAGCAGTCATCCTGGATCTGCGGTAGTGAGAGGTTTTCCAAGATATTCCTGACTGCTACTTTCACTGACTACTTACCACGCAAAGCAGCTGGGTAGTATAGGCTTCCAAAACTACTCTTTTGCTTCTGATCAGCCCTAATAGTTGTTTGCTTTTTGTACAGCAACTGATGGCTCACCTGATCAATTCCCTGTAGTCAAATACAGCTCTGTGAATCGGATCTTCCCTCAAAAGTCATGAGGAAAAATCTCAAATCATAAACCATTCTTCTTACTTGGCTTTAGTTTCTTTCACAGTGAAGGTTTTTCTCTGTGTAGTATCTGCACTTGTTACACAAACAGAAAGTAACTGATTGATAAGACTTGACTTATTAATTGTGCAAAGGGACCAATTATAATATATGACTAGGATGTACCTTTGTCCCTGCAGATGTTGAGACTAGAATCACAAGAAGTCAAATATTATGACAACTATTCTTTTGGGCTTGGATAAGGAGCTTGAAAGTTATTGAAATAAAATATGAATGGGTAGACCCACATATAATATAACTAAATGCGTCAAAATAATGCAGGAGTTCCTAAAATGTGACTCATACTTCCTTGTGACTCAGAAAGGTAAAGAAGAACTGCTTCTACTAGAAGGAAGAGTTGACAAAAAGAGTTGGCATACATAAGGAACCCAAATAAATAGATAATCTTGTCAAACAAGAAAGCTTGCAGCTGGTTTCTCATGTCAGAATATGACCATAAGGTAACGTAACAGGGATGCAAGGTGTGATATAAAATACTTTGGTTTCTATTTCAAAATCTTAGGAAGGATTTCAAATACTGAAGAGATGTTGCTGAGATGAAAGAAGACTGTGTTCTAGATTATCATAACGCATCACTTTTTAAAGTTCTAGATGATTATATATCATGATTAGAAACAAAAACAGACTTACAGATCACCTGGCACCTAGCAATCAAATAAAATTTGGCTAATATAAACTAGTTTCTCTACATAAAAATCTTAAGTGTGTGGAACCACAAAACAATATGGTTCCAGAAGGCACGTTCAGTCTAGGTCAATGCTATCCAACACTATGATCACCTAATGCCTGGTATATTGCAACAGGGAATATACAAAGCATTATTTACAGGGCAGTGTTATTTTCATGCAATGTGTGCATTTATGTGGTTTGTAAGTCATGAAGTAATTTTAGTACATAGAGCTTGTCAATGCTTGTGTTTCAATGGCTCAATATGCATTTTTCTTCCTTTGTGGCTGCATTACCTCTATCTAGACAACATTTGACAGGCACACAAGTCCAAAGAGCATAGATTTCTATCCATGAGTCTATGATGGAAAAAAATTGTCTTTCTAAAGTGAAGCAGAAAATGAAAGCTAGAAAGATGTAAAGATAGCCAGAATATGGCATAAGTTTATTGGACTTCGCCATGTAATTCCTCTGTCGTCGATTTGGTCATACATTCCAATGACATAAATCCCATATAAAAGGTCCAGTAGCAGCATGTGGTTTTAACTATTTTGCTCAATAGTCACATAAATGCTTTTCTGAATACAAATCTATGCAATTTTTTCCTATTATATTTTGTCATATGTGAAGACTTCTGAGAAGCAGGCTGTGTTGTGAAAATAACATTTATTTTGTACATTGTAAAAATTATTTATAAAATGGGAAGGAAGAGTCTGCGCTGATTACTCTCCAAGAAGATTTACAAATACTTTCTTAAGTATTTTTCTTTCATATTTTGTGCTCACTAACTGTAAGCTTTAGTGTCAATAAATCATTCATCTAAAGGAAAGGCCTTAAGGTTGCATATCCTGTTTTATTCTGACTTATAATTTGATCATAATTGAATTTCAGGATTTCTGAAGAAATTGCAGGGATAAATATAGCACAATCTTTTATTGGAAAATTATAATAGATCTAGTATAAGATTATCTCATTTATCTTGACATTCTTGTACCTTTTTTCTTTTCCCATATATGTAACAATTACCTTTTTTATTGATGCTACTGTGAATAAGACAATAGAGGTCACTGCTGATGGTGTAAGTTGAGAGTTGCCCTGAGGTTCCCTTCTTCAGAAGACACTATCATATGTCCTTTTCAGAAAAAAGGAAATGCTGACATTTCGTAAACAAAATCAACTGGCTAAGCTGACAGCACATACAGTGTTCTGTATTCAAAGACTCTTAAAAGCTATTATCTGATGAACATTTGTGAAAAAATAAATATTACAATATGTAGCATTATTTTACCATTTTAGTGAGGATATTTGCATATAGCAAAGACAGGGAGGTTTGTACACAATGTGAAGCTGACATGTTGGCATCACCCAAAAGATGTGGACTAGTCACTTTTGAAAGGTCATTCTCCAAAGGAAATTATTTTTCTCTGTTATCTCACATACAATTGTTTAGTTTTCAAACTTTCTGAAGGCATTCAGATTTCAGTATAATCACAATAGTGCATTCCATTAACTATGAAAAAAGATTACGAATGACCTTTCATCAAGCAAAAGACATACATAGCACAACTGGCACTTTATGTATTTATTTTCAATTAGATATAAAAATGCAGCAATGCTCCAATTTTCAGCTACATACTGGCGCAAAGACAGGCATTTCAGACTATGCAGATACTAAGAAAGTTTGAATATTAAATGAAAAATAAATCTGTTTGAAAAAGTAAGAAGTATTTAAAGAAACAAATGAAAGTTGATTGTGGCATCAGTGAGAAGTTATAGTTTATTTAAAAAAACAAACAAAGCAAGAAAGCAGACATCTATGGTCATTGCTACAATACTTGCCCTTTTTCATCAAGATTTTTGCTTCTTTATACCATTTTTAGATACATGAAATATTCAAGCAGGAAAAGCCAAACCTGACCGACAGATACCCTTTATTAGTGTTCCATTAAAACACAGGCTTGATTAAAGTAATACTATCTTCTATACAGTCTATCAACCGCTCCTAAACTACAGATTTGGAGAGATGTGGGCTGAGTGTTACCATCTTGCCACCTTGGTCTGGATGGTCTGTGCTTGCACCCCAGGGTTGCTTTCCAGTAGATACCTGACTGTGAGAGGATAGGAAGAGAGTGGGGAAAGAGGGTAGAGGAAATGGTGTGCACCTAACTCCTGTCACACAGGTGGCCAGTCACAGCTTCCAATTTCAGGGTACATCTGCAGAGCAATAGCTGTTCCTAGTCTGCTCCAAAACTTCCCAGATAACCCTGGGTACTTAGAGAATTAGCTGTGGTGGCATAAAGCTCCATGTTGGCAACACTCAAAACTTCATTGATTTTTATTCTATAAGCAGCTATCACTGCAGCAAAGACATGCTTTAAGAGTTTGCTAATGAAATCCTTCTGGGTCCCATCAGATTCATCTCATTCAGTATGCAGTCTTATCTCTAATTCTCAGCTTTCTCTTCCTTATTAAAGAGTTCAGCCAGGGTAGGGAGATTTCTTGATTAAAATAATTTGGGTTAGGTTGCAGCTCCAAGCTCTTCTGGAAGAGACAGTATACTCATTCAAAGAGGAGATTATTACTAAATAAATCTCACTGAAGCAGTTCTCAAATTGAATCTTGGAGCACATAAGTCTCACGTACTATGACCTGCACAACAGGAATGACCCTATAGCTATTGAACTCATTTGACTCAACACCCACTGAAGACCATCAGTGGCCACTGCATGGAGGTCTACTCATTGTCTTTGGCCTTGGGTACATGCAAAAAATTATGAGTACATTCTGTGGTGTGGAAGCCAATGTCAGTTGGGTAGTACTTGTCACTGCTTCCTGGGTTAATCTTGCCAAACACTTAGATGTTCCTTATGATAGAATAATTCATCTGAAACCATTGTTCTTTATCAAATTCCAAGAATCAAATGTGATATATTTTGAGTATTTTGCATTATTACGATCATAATACCAGTTTGTGCAGAATTATAGGATTACAGCTGTATCAAAAAGCAAGAAGGATTCATCTCGGCTTGAGGGATTTGTTTTATAATAACTTCCTTTCTTTTCTGACAGTTACCCAACAGAGAGGATTTCAAATACTTTTTAAAGGATCTCTGTCAAAATAAACTGATAAAAAGCAATACTGAATTAGCCCATTTCCTGGATGACCTAACTTTACTTCTTCCTTTGTCAACTCCGCCTCTTTATAGAGCGCTGAAAAGCAGTTCTGACACTGCGGTGGAGTTAGTATTGCTAGACACATGCAAAAATATGTGGGTTTTTCTTCATAAGAACATCTTACCTCCAAGGACCAGAATTCAAGCAGTTTATAGAAGACAAAATTCTGAAAGTAATTTGGCCACTGGAGAACTATGCCCAATGTCAATGTCTTCATTATGTTATCATCCAGCACTTACACAAATTAATTATGATTATATCAGAAGAAAGCACAGGTATCTGACTCCTATATCAGACTTCTGAAAATCTGCTTTTTCATGTAGCTGCAGCGGATAATTTCAGATTTCATATTCTAATAGTTTCTGCATATAAAAATTTAGTCAGTAGAAAAGAATGGCACAAAAAGAACACAAACATCAAACAAAAATTCCCAGTATCATATTCCAGCAGTAGCCAATCACCTTTCATGTAAATGGAACAGCTGAAACACATACTGGATTTCATGGTCTGGCTTTTCCCAATTTAAACATAAGAGCTCTACTTCAAACCGGCTTTTGTTTGAGATTTTTTTAAAATTTAGTTAATTTATTTGGTGGAGAAAGAGGAAGAAGAGAGCTTGAAATTTGCAGGTTGAAGTGAGTGACAGTGCTTGCAGTAGCAAGGCCTCTTAGAAGAATGTTTTGTGTTTGCTCCCAAAAGGAGTCAGAGTGGATTCATGTAGGGTCCTGGCAGAGTGTGTTCCCTGGCAACTTCTCTTTGACTACGAAATAAATAAAGAAAAGAAAGTGCAGTGAAAGCCTTTCTACTTTCAAATTTCAAATTCACTTTCAAATTAATTTCTGTTATGGTATTAGTCTGATTTCCACCTTTGCACATCATCAGTAGGTGTACTCCTTATGCAGGATAAACAAAATAGTGTATTCAGTAATTTTTACAAGATCGGTAGAGAAGTTGTTTTGTTAAAGTTACAGGTAATAATGAATGGACTCTAAATTCTCCTAGAGAGAAATTCCCTGCCTCGTGCCAGACCTTTTGTACTACCAGTCTGATATTTCCTCTAGTGGCACAAAGCCACTGGCATGCACTGGATGGCTCACTGCCTCAGACTGTGCATTTTGGGGCAGTATAACCGGGACAGCATATAGCTCTGTTCTGTCAAGTCAGCATTGTTAGATTACAAACACTATCCACTAAGGGTAAGAGTGGCCTAGGAGCATCAATAATAGTACCTATAACCTATATGAAAATGCAGTAGATATGAAGGTGTTACAGCCAGCTCCCTGCATACCCACCAGCCCTTCCCAGACAAGAAGCTGTCTCATAACACAGTTCCCAGTATTCTCTGCAATGTATAGGAGATACAAAGAGAAGTAACTTTACTTTTCAGTAAGCCCTCCTCACTTCTTCCCCTCCCATCCAGCTTCCATCCTCACAGGCATGTCTTGATCACTAGTGTCACATATTTTAGTGTTCATATCTTCTGGTGTAAGGGTAAATACATGTATTCCAAATAAAAAGACAGTTCAAATATTTTTAGGGGTTTTTTTAAAAGTGTAGCATAAAATGCTTTACAGTGGTATCTAATTTTGTGTGTATGTGTTAAGGTGCACAGACTTCTGTCCAGAAATTGATCAATTCTCTCTTCTTTCTGCCTTCCTTTCTTTCTTTCTCAAGTTGAACTGGAGTTGGATAATTCTTTAGGAATCCAAGTCCACAGTCAGAATTTTGAACATATGGCAGAGTCCTATCACAACATCAAAATTATTTTTGTATCCTTGAAATACACATTTTCAGTATTACTAATAGTAGGATTCTTAGTTAATTCCATATTGTGCTGCATCAAAATGATTCTGGTAATATTATAATTTCTACTTATGTAATATTATAATTTCTATTTATGTAATATTATCATTTCTACTTATATACTATTTCCAAACATTCTAAAAACTTTTCCTCTTCTAATCACGGTTTCTTTTCTATTAAAACAGGATTGAAGTGCCAAATGTCCCTCAAAATAGCTATTCTATTGGTCTTGTTTTCAGACATCAATTATGTTCTACACATACACACAAACACAAACACACACGAGGGATTTAACTACCCATCCCTTTGCAACTAGCTTACTTATTTGTGCAAAATAGGTAACATACCTGAATTAATAGAAATGGTGTATATTGCTTTTTCATACAAATAGTTGCACAAAAATAAAAGGAGGATCAAACCCACAACTCTTACGAAAAATGAAGGAAAACATTACCGAATACATACCCCCCGTATCTAAACTGATACGAAAGTACTCATCAGAATTAGCCAACAAACACATTTATAACAGTAATCCTAGTCTAGACAAGGTCTTGTAATTTAAAAGGAGATTTTCAGAATCATCTGAAAGCTATTAGTACTCTAGGTCTCAAGATGGGATCCCAGAAGCATTAGTTTTAGGTAAGAGTGAAACACAGTGAAACAGTTTAAAAAGGTCAGTTACAGAACAGACAAAGTGGATAATACACTATTAGCTTCATGTGAAAAATTCAAAAATGCACAAAAAAACCCTGAAGAATTTAAAATATCATTAGAAAATCAGATTTTCAGAACATCCTTGATGTGTGTTAAAACTTGTACCTTCATTGAAGACATTAATTAACAAGAACCAAAAATTCTTTAAGGAGATTTAGTTTCCTAAAATAGATTAAAGCAAAAAGTCACCCGTATAAAGCAAGTTAAGACTAAAGAAATTTTGAAAGACATAATTTTTTTTCTATAAATAAGATGCCAGTGCCTGACAGCTTTTCTATTGATTTTTATTTTAAAAACTTTAAAGATTGCTTAGTTCCCCTCTAGCAGTCACAGGTAGAGAGGTCTTATTCTCTGAATGTTTCCTAGATGCTTTTTGCTTCTACACTATTTTTTAAAAAGGCAAATATATCAAGGAAAGTAATTCCTATAGGCTGATATCCACGGTTAAAACAAAATCTACTTTCTTGCTAAAGTAAATGACTCCATCAGAGACCTCTGTTTCCGGCAAGACAAGCAGAGATAAAAATTACTTTATTTAAAAGGGGAATATGCACTGAACAACATTAGATGGACATAAAAGATGATCCAGTCTACCCTCTACAAATACATCCCCAGGCACATATGGTTTGAATCTTACAGATGATGAAAGTTATTGAAAGCTATATTAACCATGAGGTTTTCTTCAGCACCTGAGCTAAAATGCTTCAGTACAAAACACTGATGAGTTTCACAAAATTTGATAATTTTAATACAAACTCAGACAATAAGTACTACTGGGTGAAGGTGGGTACAATATATGGAAAGAAGGAACTGAGGTAGAATGTGGTCATGGCTAGCATCTCATCTTTTTTGCTGCACTCATGAAAAATGAGCATAGTAGACCATTTTTTTCTGTCAGAAGATTCTTGCTGCCACCTTGCTTTATAAAAGTACATTTATTTAGTCAGGCAGCTGACCTCAGGAGAAAGAGAAAAGGCTTGTATAAATCTTAGAAAGAAGCAAATATTCCTTCTCTTATATTCCATAAAACATTTTTACCGAAACATTAAGTGGATGAACTTACTCTCAAATTATATTTTGGATAACATGCTAAGGTTATTGTGCTGCCCTTCACATTACATCAGTTTATCCTACGCTGAATATTAAAGCATCAGGCATAGGTCATTTATCCCAACAATCCTCATCTGTATATCAGTTGAAGAGAATGTTATGTCTCTAACAATAGCAACAGGATAACACATCCCACTTCCCTTTCTTTTGATTATTGAATGGTTACACTGCACTGAAAGGATTTAGCATTGCATAATAATCATAATATCAAGATAAATATTACTGAGGTAAAATATATTAAAGCTGTTTCAAGGCATACTTTCTCATTTAATCTTTGTATGGAGAATCAGGTGCTCAGCTCCTATAAGAACACAGACAAAACTGGGGAAGTTTTTGGTACACTTAATAGAAAATATAAGTGTATCATTAGCATTATTATATGTTAATGCTGGACATGCAAGCAGCCTAAAATTGATAGCAAGTAACATTTGAAAAAAGAAATGTTAAAAAAAGCAATTATTTTATCTGTTTGGGCACCTTGTTTAATTTGAAAGTCTGATAGTGCCTGGAGTATTCAGTGAAAATTTCTTGATCCATGATCAGTCCCTAGATAAGCATTAGCAAGATCAGAGGCTTAAATATTCCCCAACTTTTAGACCCTAAAGAACCTGTTTCACCAAACACTTTCCAGTGGCTATCCTTTCTTAACAGAACAGGCCTTTGTATTTTAATTAAGTTCGTATTTGAACAAAACTACTCCTGTGTCTGAGATTTTCAATAGGATCAGTATAGTGATTATATCATCAGCATATTATCACATTTCCTTTCCAACACCTTTGTATCTAAAAATCAAAATTTTCTCATGTTGGCCCAATAGCTATATGATGCATTGTTGAAAAATTTGGTTAAAATATTTCTGTGATAGAGAAAAAAAAGCACTTTTTTCTTGCAATCACATTATGCAAATACAAACCCAACAGTTGGGAACCTGTTGAATCAACATTTTCATACTTGGATAGAAGAGATACCAAATTTTCTCTAATTAAAATTACCGGGATCTTAGCCTACTTAGTGCAGTACAAGCTTTGAACCAAAGCATAAAACACAAATTTAAGAGCTACAATTGTCAAATGAACACAACATTAACGAGGTAATATTAGCAAGATGACGACCTTGTAACAATCACGATTAGTGTAACTCTGGATCATTTTTTTTTATCACTCATATTCAAAATCCTGGATTAAAACTTTAAAAATCTGCCACTTGTGGATCACAGCAGAGGAGGAATAGCACATATGGGAATGCTGATCTTTTCTACATGCTAACCATTTCATTTTATGCACTACTTCATCTTGATTTTTTTTTTTCTATGAAGAGTGAGAATTCTTCAAGAGTTGCTGGACTTCTTGGATGTAAAATTACCAGTTTGGTATGACTGTGGGACTGCAATAAAATCCAATACAATCCATTACTTTTGTTAGCTAGGAACTTTGAATGTCTGATGACGTTGCTAGGTCTTCACAAAATGTATTTCTATAAAATACAAAATCCCTCTTCCTGTAAAACTGTAAGAAAACAGTAATGAGTATTTTCACTTAAAAGATTTGTCAGTTGCTTCAAACATAGCCATAAACTCTTTGTTTTTAATACTTTTGCAATACCACAAATTTCCATGGTCAGTGCCACATATTCCTCGAATATATTTCCAGGTATGTCAGTTTAGAAGAAAAATTTATGATAGCCTAAAAATGATCAAATCGTGTTCACCAGGCAACAATATCTGTATCCAGGACCATCTTATCCTGGATTTCCCAAAGGCATTGGAAAGGGTACTGCAGGGTTAAATGAGCCATGGACAAAGTCATAAAAATGAAGTACATGTAGTATGATTTTTATCTTCAAGGTTAGCAAGTCATTTAAAGAAAGACTGATATTCCATAGCCCCGTGTCTGATCATTTCCAGAGAAAGAAGTCAGAATACCAGCAAACATGCTATGTTGCCTATGACTGCTCTGCTGATGGTAAACACACTTGTAAGCATGAAGTATTGTGCATGAATTGTCTATCTCAGTTGCAGCCACAGATCCAAACTAATAAGGCTCCTTTCGATATCTTAAATAGGTACATTTTTTCTCTATTGTGCCACTTCTTTCCATTATTTGAGAGATACCTAGTCTTTTCATTTATTAATTTTAAGACAAATGTATTTCACTGCATGAGTGAAAATCAGTGTGGAAAGGCAAACAATCTTAACACTCTCATACAAATATTTTAAAGCATTCTGCAATCACTTAAGAGAATTAATCAGTCAGACAGAAATCACCACATTTCTTTGGTGTATTATCTTTGTAACAGAAGAGATGGCAAGAGGGAAAAGGAAAGACAAAAAAAAAAATAGAAAACAGTTATGATCTAGACTTCAGACACTAATTCAGTTTCAGTATTCAAATATCCAAGTCCTTCTCTGATAGACTATGGAAACCTGAGGGGGACATCAAACTCCTCTCTAAGCTCTTTCATGGCACCCTAGGTTGGTGTAAATAATTTACACATTCAGTCTCTAAAAGAAAAATTAATACATGTATGACTCAAATCCCATTCCTAGGTCTTGAGGAACATGCTGCCTTCTTGTGTTTTTAAAAGTTTGTGCACCTTTTGGTTTTGTGGTCAAAAAGAGGTAAGAAAGTAAAAGAGGGCAGGATGGACACTGTAACAACAAAATACAGTTTTAGTTCACAAAGTTCTCTAGGGTGATGTTAAAGTAAACTGAGTTTCAGCTGGATGCAGACTCCAAGTCACCAGTTTAAAGTATCATCTATCAGAGAAAGCATATGCTAATACTTTCCTAATCTGCAAGTGAGGTTCATAGTAAAATTGCAGAAAAAAACAGGCTGGGCAAAGCAACACTGAATCAGACCTACATAGATACATCCTCACTAGACTCTTACAAGGGACTGTTAAGATAATTGCAAGTATGATCACTGCTAAAAATTGCATGTAATCACGTTGAACATTTCTAACAAAACTTCTAACTAAATTTTCTCATACCTTCTTTCCCTCCCTCTCTCTCTCTTATCTTTGTGGATTGATAATGCAGGAATACCAGACAGGTGTAACTCATCGCCTCTTTGTTCTGAAGATCAGTACTAGCATTTAACATAAATAATATAATATTGTTTATTAAGTAGTTGATCTAAAAATCTGTTTAATATAATTAGCAGGACAAAAGTTTAGTTGTACATTGGGTGTTTTTTAAGAAATTGAAAGTCTTTCTGAGACTTACATTTCATTGTATTTATATCACTAGTTGGGTGAGGAGAGGCATAAGTCACATAAGCTGAAAAAATTATCTTGCTCCCTAAAAGTTTCTAAAATTCTTTGTAAGTACTGTATCTCAACTCTGAACATATGTAGGTACCAATTTAAAGCTGCTCTCATAAAATGTACCCCCAGCACAAAGCACAGATATAACACTTTCTATTCTTGTTTTCTACCCAATATATATAATGTGATATTAAGTTCAGTAACTCATAATTTTAAAAACATAGGAACTTCAACATGACTGTCATGGTTTAAGCCCAGCCAGCAACTAAGCTCCACACAACCGCTCGCTCGCTCCCTGTACTGGTTTCAGCTGGGATAAAGTTAATTGTCTTCCTAGTAGCTGGTACAGTGCTATGTTTTGAGTTCAGTATGCAAAGAATGTTGATAACACTGATGTTTTCAGTTGTTGCTCAGTAGTGTTTAGTCTGAAGTCAAGGACTTTTCAGCTTCTCATGCCCAGCCAGCAAGAAAGCTGGAGGGGCACAAGAAGTTGGCACAGGACACAGCAAGAGCACCTGACCCAAACTGGCCAACAGGGTATTCCATACCATGTGACGTCACATCTAGTATAGAAACTGGGGTGAGTGGGAGCGGGGGATTGCCGCTCGGGGACTAGCTGGGTGTCGGTTGGCGGGTGGTGAGCAATTGCACTGCGCATCATTTGTACATTCCAGTCCTTTTATTATTACTGTTGTCATTTTATTAGTGTTAGCATTATCATTATTAGTTTCTTCTTTTCTGTTCTATTAAACCGTTCTTATCTCAACCCATGAGTTTTACTTCTTTTCCCGATTTTCTCCCCCATCCCACTGGGGGGGGGGCAGTGAGTGAGCAGCTGCGTGGTGCTTAGTTGCTGGCTGGGGTTAAACCACGACACTCCCCCCCGGTAGGATGGGGGAGAGAATCAGAAGAGTAAAAGTAAGAAAACTCATGGGCTGAGATAAAGACAGTTTAAGAAGTAAAGCAAAAGCCACTCAGGCAAGCAAAGCAAAACAAGGAATTCATTCACAAGTTCCCATCGGCAGGCAGGTGTTCAGCCATCTCCAGGAAAGCAGGGCTCCATCACGCGTAACGGTTACTTGGGAAGACAAGTGCCATCACTCTGAACATCCCCCCCTTCCTTCTTCTTCCCCCAGTTTTATATGCTGAGCATGACGTCATATGGTCTGGAATATCCCTTTGGTCAGCTGGGGTCAGCTGTCCCAGCTGTGTCCCCTCCCAACTTCTTGTTGGTGGGGTGGGGTGAGAAGCAGAAAAGACCTTGACTCTGTGTAAGCACTGCTCAGCAATAATGAAAACATCTCTGATATTATTAACACCTTTTTCAGCACAAATCCATAACATAGCCCCTTACTAGATACTATGCAGAAAATTAACTCTATCCCAGCCAAAACCAGCACAATGACTTACAAAATAATGGAGTAATCCGGTTTGGTTTGGTTTTTTTTAAATCTTACCAGCATTTAACCTGAAAATCTATACTCAGCTTTGCTTGAGCATGCAAATTGTGGTGAGACTGAAGTTTTTTGAAATTAAGGTTTGGAGCCAATAACACAGCATTCAATGTCCAAAATTAAGCACATGTATCTTTCTAGGGTGAAATTCTTATGTAAAATCAGAAACGTTTCTGAGAAGAAATACATCAGAGCTTTAGCAGATTTGAACTGTGGAAAAAGAATGAAGTTATAAATTCTGCCCTGTACAAGGGCAGCTACTGTGGATATGGACTATATTCGTCTTCTCAGTGTGTTCTTACTTATCTGTTATGTCTTTTGAAGAAGTAACTGACAGGGTAAAATCCTTTAGAGGATCCTTGGTGAGCAATTGAGCCTGCTCTGAGAGAAATTTTAGGAGGTTACGGTGTGCAGGACTCAAGAGAGTCAGAGGAGAAAGACAGCACCTGATGCGAAGACTACGGTGAGGAGCCCAACAACAGCAGCCAGGACCCAGGAAGGACTGACCTTTAAGAAGACTCAGGAAGGCTGGGCAGGGTTTGCTACAATGCAGAAAGCAGCAGCACTGAAGGACTAAAAACAGGGCCAGGATGAACAAGCAGACACAGTGTGTAGGAGGAGAGGTGTGTACAAGCTTGTTTTACTCTGATCTGGCCAGTTTAAGACTTAAAGGATAGGCATCCTACTTCTTTATTCAGAGAATACCTGGCTTACTGATTTTAAAAGCTTTTCAGTCTTCCTTGGGGATCTAGGGGGTCTAGTTATGTTCATCTCAAAACAGGGGCATATTTAGCATCTTGTCAGGCAGTATTTCTGACAATTTTTGTTTTCTTTATATAATGTTTTAGCCTTACTTTCCATCTTTGTCAAGGAGACTATATCCTTCATAATATAAATCCAAGAAGCTGAATACTCTTAAGCTGTTTGCCAAGACTTTCAGAAAACTGTTATAATGGTGCAAGATGGCACAGAGGTATTCTTCTGTTAAATTATTAATTGTAAAAGCTTTGGGAGGGGTAGGAAGAGGGAAGGTACTAATATTAAACTATATCCATCTATGAAATTCAAACACAAACGCTGAATTTGGGCTAGACCTTTATTTGGTGTAATCAGCATAATTCTTTTGACTTCCCTCGAATCCAGCCAGCATGCACAAGTCGATTAGCTGGTTCAGTTCTTCTATTCATCATTACCTCTGCCAAAGACAAAATCTGACCATAGCCTCCATGCGTTCCATGCTGGGTTATTCCCTATGATAGACTGGAGTATCAGGCCATGTGAACCTCTATGCTTATATATCCATCAATTTTGATGAGAAGCCACACAGGCATAAGGGTCCATCTGCCTAAATGTCTTTCTGAAGCTGGAAGATACTGTTTGTTTATTCTTTTCAAAGTAGATGCTTATCAAACTCTACAGATTGAGACTATTTCATTTTTCAGAGCAGCCCTTGTCACATTCGTCAAAGTAACTGACTACTTCTTCACTCATTCATTCATCTTTTTTTTTTTTCTGTTTTCCAAACTTTTCTTTCCATTGTAGCAGTTGCAGTGGATCAGAGCCATATGGCTCTGACTTTTAACTGCTGCAACAAGCTGCTCTACCACCTGGTGAAGGACTGCTACAGGCTCTGAAGCCCTGCTCCTTATTTCCAGAAATTCAGCATCTACTTTCACAGTGCCCAGGCTTTCCACAAATTAGTGAAAGGAAAGAATTAATCTAAACCCACTTAACAGACAATATACAGATTGTTGTATTGATATTTATTGAAAATATGTGTCTTGGAAGACTACGATACAGGAATTAATTTCTTTTTAACATCTTAACAGGCCAAAGTCAAGGAAATACCTAATGATGACCAGAATGTGCTTTGTAGATTTTTCAATTAATCCTGCATCTAAAAGTAGATGAATAGATCTTCAGATACCACATATTTCAAGAGTTCAATGGCAACTTCTTTTAAAAAAATAAACCAAAAAGCTCTCTTCAATTTTTGTTGTATTTCTAGGACAGTATAATAGAATCAATGTTTATACCTTCACCTTAGTTACCTTTTCATACAGCATGCAACAGTTTTTCTACGTGGTATATCTCAAAATGCTCATAAAGGTTTACACTTTTTTCCCTTTAAGTCTTGTAAGTGAAATATGCATGTCATTAGCATTCATACTGTAACTGAGGAGCAGCATGAAGGCCCACATGAAAAAAAAATACAAAACAGGAGTACTTTAAAAAAGTAGAAATAAAATATGCACTGAATATCCTTACTTGAGGGTACATTTTCCTGCATATGCAGTAGTGATAGGCTTCACAAACAGGTTAAAGTGTGTAAAGTTTGTCTATATGTATTATATTCCCAAAGCTTCACATTCATCAACACCAGCATTTTGTGGAATTGCATTTCCACCCTTAGAAAATCTGGCTGATTCATGATTTTATATTATACAGACTACTTGGGGTTTTTTGTTTGCAATTCATTGGTCATAACGTAAAGTAACTGTAACAATCTTATTAATTGAAATGCAAAGCACATGAAGAGGAACTATCTGTTCTCAAAGATTCAACAAAACTGTCATTACTTGCAGGTAAGAGAAGATTGGGTGAGGACAGATCAAGGAGGTGGGGTTGAAGGCTAGGATGGAAGGGTTCAATAAGATACTTCTTCACATTAGACCATAAACCACTGACTGCATGTGCTTTATAACAAGACATTTAAAAAAAAAAGAAAAGATGAAACATGGGAAAGACAGAAGCACTATGGAACAGAAGGAGTGTGAGGATAAATAAGGAAGGTAGGAAGGAAAGATTACATTTTCAAGAAATCGAGAAGATTGGCTTGCCTGTCAGAAAAGGGAACTGTTTACCTTCTAGTGACCTGGTGAACGAACAGAATAAGGACTCTGGTATGAGCAGTTTTATATAATCACACAAAAACCACACTACAGTGACTCTTAAAATATCTGAGGAACTGGGGATGACTAAAAGAAGACCTCATAAAATTGGAGGGGGGATGCAGGGGAAGCTAAACTTCTAAGAAAATTGGGAGCCCTGATGACTGATTTAACAACCCATCTTTCACTACTGCCTTGTCATGTGTTACTAAAGGCCCTTTTAAATTCCAGCTCACTGGATTTCTGCCAAGTTATAGCATATTTTAAAGTGAACTTTGGCATTAGTGAAGCTCAGGAAACTTAAAATGTAAAACCCCCTCTAAGCTACAGAGGAGTTACATTACATGCAACTGCACAGTGAACTTCATCAGCTCAGCTCTGTGTAATGTGTTGTCAAAGGACACAAGAACAGCTCAGGGTCCTTTTTCCTCTGGGATCCAAGCTAAAATCTGGTATCTATGTGACACTAAATAGAAATAATTCAGTGGTACTTAGGAAGTGGAGACTTTTATCTACCAGTCTGACACCTCCTGGTCATAAATAGCCTTGACTTTCAGTCCTCGTTAATTTGATGGGGTTAGATCCCGTCCATTTCTACTCTGCCACAGGACAAGTCCTTTAGAACTCTATTTTAGCCTTCATCAATGCAAAATACCTATTTTAATGATCTCCCACTGGAATGGAGTGGGCATTATACAAATTTTGCAGAAAATCCAGCCATTAAATTATTAACAGAGTTCACATGGAACAGTGTTATCAATTACCCTGTCCAGCAGGTGTCACTGATTCACATAACCACCAAATTGTAGTATTGTATCATTCTTGACTCCGCTACTTTTCATTGTTAGGGATGATAACTCACAAGACAAAGATCTCCCTCTTTTGCTCCTCTTCCAACTTCTTCCTCTTCCCCAACTCCCCTCTTTCCAGAAGCCTCAGATTCATGCAGTGTGCAAATGCAACCCACTGAAAGATGAAGAAAGCCCAGAAACAAAGACTGAAAGCCTGACTCATTTACACTCACCCATTAGCTATTTAATTGTTAATTTAAGAATGGCTTATCTTATTTAATTATTTGTGAATTCTATTGTGAAAAAATTACTGTCATGGTTACCATGCAGTTGATACACTATGCACATCTCAATTTTTGACAATTTTCTACCACATCTTGGAAAGAAAGCAATACTAAAGGAACAAAATCCCCAAATACAGAAATACTGCTCTGCTGCTTCTAGAATCTGGTAGCTACCCCACCTGCATATTCAGTAAGCAAATTATACTTAACAGGTGCTTTTTTGAAGCCATGGAATAGGTTCCTCCAAGTTTATAGGCCACAAAGACTTCTGAAAATAATGGGAAAACAATGCAGTATGCCCAAAGAACAGAAGAGGCTATTTGTAAAGAAGTAAATAATAATAATACTTACAGCGAGAAAATTAAAGTTCTGCCATATCTGGACAAAAGTGGGCAATGAAAAATTAAGTTTGTTGCAAAGTCTTGACACTGTTATAAAAAGGAGGAAAAAGATGCAGTAACACAATTTAAGGATACAAGGTCAACTGATTACTGAACTTAAATTATGACATGCCTTTTTTGTCCCCTTTTTTTCCCCTATTTTAGACAGATAAATACACACTGCAAAGTGAGAAAGGATACTTTTAGAGGATAAAAGTTACAAAATGCATGTCTAAATTTGCTGATGCAGGCAAAATATTAGGTGTCCACGCACCTCTCTGGTAAAGTAAGAGTTTGGTTTTGATTTTAAGAACAGATTACTATGAGTGTTTTAAAGGAGATATACATGATTTACTCTATTAATGTACAGCTTTAAATTGTAGAATGTGAAAGCCAAATGATTTTTCAAAATCTCTTTGTCTCTATAGCAATGACTTACAGTAGCAAACTGAGAGATGAAAAATATACACACTTGTCTGAGTCAGTGAAATAAGGATATGATAAATATCGAAAAGTATTCTTTAGCAAATTAACATAGGCATGTGTATATGGGTCCTTGATCACGAAGGGGGAGAGGAAGTAAAAAAAAACCCTTTGATTATTAGTATGATCTTCCTATCATGATACAAGTTTTGAACCATAAAAGGAATGAAACCACAGCACTTCAGAGATGGCTTCAAAGGGAGCCTTATTCTTGTGTGTCCAGTAAGAGCAGATGCAATACATTTTGAAAATATAAGCTTGTGCTCTTCCGTTATCATCATAATTGGGCACCTTAAGAGATTGTGGGGGGGTTTTGGCCATCCCAAATGAAATAAATTCATTACTTTAGTTTCTTGCTGATCAGTGCTTTTCATTCCACTGTCAGTACCTCATATGTTTTAATGCCTCTTTCTTATTGCTTAGCTTAGTCCACCAACCAAAACAAGAAGCTATTCCTTTTGGAGATGTTTTCTGTTTGTTTATGAATCCCAGCTCCACACTTTGGTGAAAGGAAAACCTTGACCTTCAGTTTCTAGAGATGTCCCACTGTTCTTTCCTGGTTGCTGAGCTGGGAAGGCAGTTAAACACAGCATTTTTTTGCCCTCCATTCTCAGAAAGTGGGAATTTACTTCAGCGCAGCTGGTGTCTTACTTTTCCTTCTGAATTATTCAGCATTTTCCCTAGCTTTCCTTCATACTTCATCATGTCTAAACTATGCTTTATTTTTCTAGCTTGTGTTCTCGTAGCAATGGAGCTATGATCTGGAGCTCTGGAAATGCTGATCACTGGAGGATAGGCTTGTCTTCTCAGATAACTGCTACAGCCTTCATTCAGGTTCACAAAGATCCTATCACTATTTTATAGTATGGTCATATTCTCAATCTTCTCTTTTATTCCCTTAAATTTTCTTAGTGTTTTCAACTCTGTTTTTTTCTAGGCTCCTTCCTAAGTTACCTCTCAGAAAGCCTGGGGCAGATTTTTACTGAAACAATCATTGGGCAACTATGTCAACAACAATGTGCTTCCTTTTCCAGGCAGTCTTGCTTTGAGTCTACTGATTACTCAGGAGTTGCAAGTTCCAAAACATCTTGATTTTTGAGAAACTAACAAGCGATTTGTCACGCACAACAAAAGACAGGCCTCTAGAATAAGATCAAGCTTATCTGACATAGCTCTGTTTTTGAAAAGAGTAGAACAAAGACCTGAGCACCACACTGAGATTAATCTCATCTTTATTTTAAGGGTGGGTGAGGAAAATCTAGTCTGCTTATACTCTGGAATATAGTTTTCTGAATACCATAGAGTTCTGCACAAAAATTTCTACAAGGAAATGCAAGAAATCCTATCAACTTTGTATCAAAGCAAAGATTTTTAACCCAAGATTCTGTTTAAGATTCTCTACAGAAAATTTGTATTTTGATATATGTTTTCTATCCAAAAATCATTCTACACTACTTTCTGAACTTAGGATGGGACACTGTTTTGGAGTGAAATCAAGGAAATACTTATGAGCATGCCTGGTTTGGCAGAACGTTTTCATAAAGTTATAGACACCAATTGCTCAAATAATGTTTCTGCAAAATTTGTTAATGGAGCTATAGGACAGAAGAGACGATCAGAATGATTAGAACAGTATCAGGACATAATTGATACTAAATGAATTAACAAGACAATTATATTTCCTTCCAGTATCAGAAATTCTACTTCCACTTTCTCTGTTTCAAATTCAAATTCTTTCTATGTTTCTGTATGTGCATATTTGGTAACTCAGCAGAACTGCATTCTCTCTCACCACCAGTTTGTGGTATAACAGTTTGAAGAATGTCAAGTGTGTTTAAGGATGGGGGAATTTGCCAACTTTGTAACAGTGCAAGCCTGTTTTGGCAAAGGTCCACACAAGTGGGCATGAATTTACCTACTTTGCTAAAGAAGAAGTCACCTGAGGAACCTAATATGAAGACAGCAGTGGTTCTTTTTCCCTTTTTGATGAACACTCATGAAAAGACCAAGCTGCCACCTGTGCCAGGCTAGCTCCCGCTTAAGCAATCTGCCACCTAGGCCTAGGAAGGGGATGTAATTACAGCAGAGAAGGGTGAGATGGCAAGGAAGATCCTGCTTTGGAGTCATATAATTATGTTTTTCTCACAAGCAAAAGACCTATTAAAAAATGAAATACCCAGTAAAACAGCTCTAACGAGCATTGTAACAGAGCTGAAGGACAGTATACAAGAATTTCTGCAGTAACCTATTATAGCATTATATGTGAATGTCGTTAGTACTGTCTTTCTCAGATTGCTCATCCTTCATTAAGGTAGCGCCTCAATAATTTGATATATATTACAGCTTGAATATTACCCCTATCAATCTCAAGTACTTATAAATATCCCTGTGATATCTGCTCTGTCTGCACAATGCAGAAGCTGAAATATTGTTTAAACAAGAACAAGTCTGTTTTTGAAGAAGTCCTACATTAGCACTTTTGCCATGTTTTCCATCTTCTCTTCATTGCAAGAGTATTTACATAATAAATCATGGTCAACTCATGGCCCACATGAAGGATACATATTAAATGCAATCAGCTAAAAACTTACTCTGTCCTGTCTGTCACGGCTCTTCTTTTCAGAATGTAAACATTCACCAATGTTGGAACAGCTGCTTTTCTTTCCTCATTTCCTTTAATTCAATGGGACCTTTTTTCCAACTATATTTTCCCATGGAAAAGTTGTGTTTCTCCTCCCTCCTCTTCCCACCCTAAATATGAGCAGTATGATGGATAGATGGCACAGGATTTAGTCTACATCTAGCGATGTTTTTGAGGTACAGCACCTACAAATTATCGTTGCTAAAAGTGGGTATATTATACTAAACCTGCTCCATGCTGAAAGTAATAAGATGACATCTTTTCTTCCAGTCAAGAGGGATATCCTAGCAAGTTGATCTGTTTGGGAAACCTCATAGACCATGCTAAGCTTCCAGAACAGATACATAAGACACTGATCACACATATACAAATCCTAATCTAAATTTGCTTCTTAATAATAATCATGTCAAAGAGCACTTTCTGAAAACCATCTAGTTAGGTACCCAACTACTCCAGTCAATACTGCCCAATAGAACAGTCCTTTTAAGACACATGGTGAAGTAATCATTTGTCCCAAATAAATTAATGGGAATTAGAGGTCTTAGAAGTCGGTAGGAATTAGTGTTCCTACCATTACTGTTTTGTTTCCTTCAAGTGTTGTACCTTCAGACGAAAAGGGGATTTATCTGTTGCCCTACAGCATCAGGGATCCTCAGTCTGGTGAATGACGATGGAAGATTGATTGTGGTTAGGTGTACAGACTCATTACAGAGGGATGTTTGAAGAGCATTATGATGAAAAAAACCAGCCAGAACAAATGGTAAAGCCAGGGAAAGAAGGAAGTTAACAAAATAACCCAAGGAATGTAATTATATGGGCACAAAAATTGGAGGATCACAAATACAGAAATTACTTTTATGTAATGACACTCTTTTAAACATTGGTAAAATTAATCCCTATTAATCCAACTAAAAATCCCAAATTAATCCAACTAACCACGGAGCTTGTTGACACCAGCTGAGTCTGTACAAGTACAGGTGTTTCTGCTTTGCCAAACAGAGGTGTAAAGTCCTAATGCTGAAATCTCCTACAAGCATAGCAGGGCCTGTTTAAGCATGTGAAAGAACTTCTGCAGAAAATCTGAGCTGTACCAAAAAGAATGAGTAGAAAGAAAGGTACAAGTAAGAAGAAATCAGCATCTTAAATAAGTTAAGTACGCTAAACTTCAGGAGATGATGACCAGAAAAGCTACAGAAGGGAATTTTAAAAAGTCACTCAAGATTTGCACACCTTATGTGTTCTCCTGTGTCTTTACCATTGTTTAAAGACAGAAAAGTACCAAGGGCATCATACAGTTATTTCCCCTACTTAGTACAGTTAATTAAGTCTGATACCCTTTATCTTATTGATTAGCACTTTATTCTGGGAGTAACACCTTGAAATCATAAGACCTCTTAGGCACGAGGTCTGTCTCAGTAAGAATATGGGTGTCAAAAAACGGTCCTTAATTAATCAACATTGAATTATTAAAGCTTTACTCTGTATAGAGGCCTACCATTTCTACAATCAGGAGAACAGACAATGAAGGAAGGGAAACTCGGTGTCTCAGAACAAACTAGCATTTGTCATAACCAATTTTTCAAAATGGATAATAAATGCAAGCTTTGGCAAGACTGGTTGTCATTAAGCTTGCATAAAACTAAGGATTTATGAACTGGAAACCCCAGTGTGAACACTTTGTAGCTATGCAGATAAAACACGGATCACCGCTGAACAAATCTTACAATGAAGGAGTATTTGTTTATTTGTGATGTGTGGTCTTTCTTGCAAATACAGGAATTTAATTGTGGTTTTTTAAGTAAGGTGTCTGAAATAATTTGCGTATTAAGGCTGCCTGTATTATCCAGGGACTTGGACTTGATAATGCAAAAGATTCCTTTCTGTCATAAATTCCTTGGTAAAATATTGTAGAATCTATGCCTCTATTGTGTCCATTATGATTGTCTGTTTAATACAATGACATCAATATAACTAACCATTTGGAGAACTGCAGGACATCAAGTTTCACTGACTGGCTTTTATTTACACATTCTGAGAAGCTAATTATAATAAAACTTCATATTAAAACCATCTCAGATTTCCCACTTAAAGTTAGAAGGGTTCAGAACTTTAAACTTGCTGAAATCTGTATGATTGGTGGTGTGTTCAGACATTTACAAAATAACACCTTTCCTCATCCTTCTCCTCCCTGACCCCTCCCAAAGCCCCTTAAATTCAGGAAATCCTCAAATATTGTGCACTGGAACAAAGATTTGACAATGTGAGTCAGAGGGATTAATTTTGCCATTTCCTTGAAGATCAGTCCAAATTTTGTCAAATTCTGAAACTTAAAAATTGCATAAGCATATGCACAAGAAAGAGTACATGTAAAAACAAAGTCCTGGCAATATCTTTTAACATTGCCAAAGCTTGTAATATATGGCCTTTGACTCATTATTTTTCTTCCTATATTTTTAGACATAGAGACAACATGTGATAATAATCCTAAAACAGTGAATCAGACTGGAGTCTGAGATCCTCCCAAAACCCCCAAAATCCAGGTTTATTAGAAAAATAAAGAAAATAAAGTCCTTATTGTGACTCTGGTTCTCCATTACATCTCCTTGCACCATCCCAGATTTTCTCTTCTCAAACACAATAATTATGGTATAAGGTACTATCCATCCTGCTTAAAATGTTAGCACTCACTCTTGGATAATGATGTAGTCCACACCTTTTTTTGATCAGAATGAGTGCGACATGATTTTTTGGTTTTACTGTAATGATACTAATCTGACTGGTGCTTTGATAAGTCTTGTCCAAACACATATATTAAAAATTCAAATCTGTGACTGGGCTCCATGCAAATCCTCAGTTCAGGGAATGCCATCCCCCCACCCCAGACATGGGAGTAAGGCTCAGCAGCTATAAATGTATGGGAAACAGTTTCTTCCAAAATGTGAATCAGGTAATAGCTCTTAGAAAAATACACAGTTTCACTCTCTAGGTATCAAGCAATTGTGAGTCATTGTCTTCTACAGCAACGCCATTCAAGTGCTCAACTGTGTACTGTTAAGACTTGTTGTGAGCCCATATTGAGGTGATTATCCAGAATTACCCATATATCCATCAGCGAATTATTGGAGTTCCCAAAACAGACTCTCCCATCCTCTTAGAATAACTTTCCCAGACGCATTACCTTGAATTTGGCTAAATTAAAGAGCTTTTTCTTGTATTTGATCCTCTACCCAAGTGATTCAGATTTCTCTGGCTTTATACTATATCTTATTCCATAGATCTTTATCATCTCCGAGCTTCACCAGCAGGTTGTATAGCATCATCCAGATCACTGATACAAATATCACACAGCAAACAAACTCTAAGCTCTATGAACCCTACTAGATATGGTTCTATGCATCCTTCTCAATAGCTACATCATGAGATCTGTCAAGTCTTGAATCCATCTAATCAATTACTTATATATATATGCAAACGTCTGAACCTTAATGTCATCTAGTATCAAGTCACATGTCTGAAGAAAATCAAATATACTAGATCAACACATTTGCTTTTATCAGTCAGACCTTTAACCTTGGTGGAAAACATATCAAACCATTCTGGCTAACATTAATTATTTTGTTTACAGAATGGCTGTCTACATTCTCCTTAAGTACTTTAACGGTACTTAATAATTTCTCTAGTTTTTCAAAAGTAGTTTAAGAAGCTATTGATTCAGATTATTCCACAGGTGGTTCTTTAAGTGAAACTTATGTGAGCCCATTTATTTGGAATTTTAAAGTTTTTGTTCAAATCTTAACAGTTATTAGGAAAAGGTTTTAATTGATTCAAGAGAGATTTTTTTTTTTTAAGTTTCCCTTTAAATGATTTTTGTTCTGTTTCCCTAAACTGAAATAGAAACAGAAAGCTTAATCTCTGGATACAGCTAAAAATACCCTCAAGGTTTTGCA
Source organism: Harpia harpyja (assembly GCF_026419915.1). Classification (NCBI taxonomy): domain Eukaryota; kingdom Metazoa; phylum Chordata; class Aves; order Accipitriformes; family Accipitridae; genus Harpia; species Harpia harpyja. Next base: position 34,590,874 of record NC_068947.1, read on the forward strand.
GATGGTGCAACGTTAGTTTTGGAAACTCCCTTCCAGTGCAGGGAGTGGCACTTCCACCAGTGGCTTGCAGGGTTTCTAGGGCTACCAAACCTCTAGCAAATTAAATCTGGACCAGCAATATGGCCATTCAGCTTTCAGGAGCCCTGCCAGCATGTCTGAGCAGCATTGCACTGTGCTCTGTACATATACCCAAAGGTTAGACCCTGAGCACTCTGGTGTCAGACTGTGTTTGCGTGGGCCTGAAAGGAGAATGAACGCATCGTTCCCCATCAGGCATCAAAACCTTTTACACAGTAGATGGAGTGGGTTAGATGATTCAGAATGAGATTAGCAATAATTTAAATGCTAACAGAGTATGTCCTAGAATAAACAAAAGGGAAAATAAAAATGAGGTTTTATGTTACCACGTCCTCTCCTCACCAGCCCCATCTGAGATTCAAGCATCTAATTCCAGGCTGCAAGGAGAAGCTGGCCTCCACTTCACATCTATAACTCAATTGCTGCAATATGGGTTTATAAAAAATTTCTATAAAAATTAAGGATCTACTCATTCTTACAGCATTACATGAGAGGAGGAAGTGGTAGCATTCCCTAGCCATTTTATACTGACAAATATTTAGAATACATTCAAGATATGGAAAACACTGTAAAACAACAGAATAAATTTTAGTCTAGGTCTTCACCCTTCACCACTTCACCACCACAAAGGGTCATTATAACTTTTTATTCTGTGTCTTCTGATCTAGTAAATCCTTCCTGGTTTTCTGCTAACCAAACCAACTTAGCAGGTGAGAAGAGAAAGCGTTCTCTTCCTCTCTCCCATGCACACACAGAACAATATATAAACTTGTAATTAGACCACTGCCTGGAAAGGAAAAATGTGAGTTTGGACACATTTTTGGACACTACATCTTCTAGCGAGACTAATCTTTTACACACATGTGATGTTTATTCTAAGTATATCTGTTAGGTGAGACCTCTTGCAGGACACAGGGAGGCAAACATCTCTTTTCAGGAGCAGATTTAACTACTATCCAGCTCATCACTGAAAACACTGAATCAGTTCTAAGGTTGAAATTAAACTCTGCCTAAATCCCATTTTAGGTAAATAAATCGATTATACATGAGGGTTTTTTACTTCCCCATTTTTAATCTGTGTCTTCAAATTCGGCTGTGGCTTTACCTGCTTTGAAGTCAGCCCTGAAATATATAGGCTGTACTATTAAATTGTTTAAATTGGACTAGGTCAACAGGATACATAGCAATTTACACCTGATTTCCTGATCCTATATTATCAAGAAGTCCCACACTATTAAAAATGTTATTTTATCTAAGTATGGATAAAGTTTAGATAAGTTAGATATCTAAAGTATAGATAAGTTTAGATACATATTTTATCTTGTATTCTGAAGTCCAAAGAAAGACATTAATTATGAAGCCTCAAGAATAAGGATCAAATTCATCTCAGGTGTAAATTCATTCATAAATATATTTGGCCTGATGTGTTCTGTCTCAATGGTTAAAACTTTAAAGAACCACTACGCTGTCTTCCATACTCCCAAAGAAAAGCATTGTTTTGTGAGCAGGGGGTAGATTGCTTCCACATGGAAAAACTGCTGAAGCCTTTTAAAATTACTGACTCACAAATTGTAGTGAATGAAAGCTAAATCTTTATTATAGTACTAAGGTGTATTGTTGCACAGTGTGATAATGGTATTTTCTGCCTTAAGTGGACTTTGATTCAAACAACAAGCTCGAATGAAGAAAAGAGAAAAAAGAACCAGTCATTTACTATAAGCTCATTGTAAACCTTGTAGACTTTTTTTTTTTTAATATAGCAGGTACAAGAACACCTGTACCGAGAGCAAGAATTTTTTTTTTTTTCAAGGTATTTACCTCTTTTCTTACCAGCAATTCTAAATATCTTTAAGAAGGACGTGTAAGATTTGAGCAAGAGATAACAAAATATGATTGTTTTCACTAACATAGTGGTGTTGCCATACTAATTTGTAACCAGTTCATAGTCATATAAAAGCAATGAATCAGTTTATTATTTGAATAAACATTAGAAGAAATCTATTTACATCTTGACTGTTGCTTTGGGGGAGGCAGGGAGTGTAGGGGAAGTAAGAGTAAAATCAAGCTCATGTTCCTAAGCGAAATGTAGTTTCTAACTCTAACAGATAAAGTTTTAAAATGCAGAATTCTCAAGAGCAGTTCAGGAGCATTTCATTGCAAAATAAATCTTAAAATAAACAAATAAATGTTGAAAAGGCACATCTTGGAATAATGCTGAAGTCCCAGATGCACTATCAAGTTACTAGAATAGGAAACATAGGGAATATTTCTTCATTACAGATACAGTACCCAATCCACAAATCCCTGGAATAAGTGTCCAAATAATCTACAATGAAGAACAAGCACTCACCTATTCTTGGCCTTCTTCCTGGAGGCTTTCTTTTGCAGTCACTGTCAGAGAAAGAACATGGTTCTTGACATGTCTTTGGTTAAAACAATTATTTAACAGGAATATTTTAAATTGAGCATGAATCAAGGGTAACTTTGTTTTTTGACATTCAGTCATTAGAGTACGTTATACTATTCATCTTAAGCATTGCTAGCAGAACCTCCTCATGTCTTTCAAAGCGCCCCTATCTTTTCACCTTCTGACTGAGCTTTTCCTCCTCACAAACAGATATTTGGTACTCCCTTTTAAATCCAGTCTCGGGCAATGACAAGATAACTTGGTTAGACCCACAGTATCTATCTGCAACAACACTGTCATCATCAATGCTTTAAAACATTAGTAGGCTTTCAATGAGGATCACGCTGTAACTGAATTAGTCAGAATTGCCAGACATTGATTTGGCTTCAGATGAGAAGCCAGCATACAAAACACACTCTCCGTTTCTCTATAAATGTGAGTTAAGTGAAAGAATGAAAAAAGAACATTTTTAACCAGATTCATTCTGGTGAAAACTGAAGTAGCTCCCAGCAACTCATCAAATGAGGCTTCATTTCAGCACATGAGGATCCATCCCCAAGAATAAGACATTGAAGCTAATTTAAATGTTACAACAAGGAGAATAAATTTGCACAGGACAGAAGGGCAAATCATAGTCTGGAGAGAGAAGTGAGCCAGGTATTTGAATTCCTGCAAAGGAGGCCTATTATCCAGAACAAGAAGCTTGTCTTCAGTGCCAGCTCTTATAAACTTGGAAAGTCTCTGATTGAGAAACTCTTCAGAAGAACTGAAATGTATCTAGAGAAATAGATGTCATTTTAAACAGAACTATTTGTTGGGAAAAAAATATGCTGTTTATAGGAAATGAAAGTGCTAGAAAGTCTAGTCCTAATGTGGTTTTTGGTCTGGTTTTGTTTGTTTTAATACCATTGTTCTATTTTCAGGGAAAAGCAAATGAAATATAGAGCTACCCAACTCCGTTACCCTTAACAGAGAAGCATATAGAATTGATATTCCTCTCTGAATCAAACATATTCTAGATGATTAGGACTACCAGGCTGAAATTTGCATTATCATTAGAAGTGGATATATGTTACCTTGCCACCTCCGCAAAAATTGCGGAGAAAAATATCCTATTTTACAAATCATTTAAATAACAAAACATAAGAGTCTAAGAGAGATGGTCTAACAAATATTAGAATTAAGTATAGTGATGCAGCCTTTGTTTGCCCTACTTTGTAAATACATAACACTATAGGTAAGTGAGGCACATTCAGGAGTTATAGTCAACACAGACAAGGACAGAGATTTAGCATTTTTTTTGCTAAAAGGCATTGGAATTATTTGGAGGAGTCCTGCCATACCAGAATCCTGCTTCTTCTCCTGGCTTTGTCATGGATAACTTCATCAAGTTTTCACTTTAATTATCGGTAAAATAGGGCAGCAGGAGGCTGTACCTACCTAATTCCTGAACTGTAAGTATGAGACTAGCACAGTCCATTTTCTTAACCAAGAGGATATTTGGATAATGGCTGGAGGGACAGTATGTCCCTTCTGAATATTTAGCCGTGCACAGACTATAGGAAGTCTAGTGGAGATTGGCAGCATTTTCTCTGAATCTGGCATGTACCAAAGCCTTTGGTACTGGAGTAGCTTCAGTGGTGATACAACGCTTAAAAAGATCTTATCAGGCCCCTTACTATGCTCTACTGAGCATATGTAAATGATGATTTTCAGACTTTTATGCCCCAGCCAAATCAAGAGGAATTTTCTTAGAGGCAGCAAAAGTCTCTTTGACCCAAAGACTATTCTCCTGCCAAATTTTGGGTTCCTACTGCAAAGCCACAGAACCATGCTTCAGAGAAATTATTTTACAAAAATCTGATGCTGGCAAAATGGTCTGGATGGCTCAAACTCCTTTTTTTTTTTTTAATACATAGCTGATGTGTTCTGTTCTGCAAATAAGGAAACAAACAAACGGCTTTAAGACAAACAAAACCACATATAGGAAAGGTATCACAGAAATACACACAGCTGCCTGGTGCGTAGTACAATTGTAAACTTTAATGACACAAGGTGAGCACATATTTTTACGTCAATTAATGAATTCACTGAAAATGGATAGTGTTAAGGAACCAAACTATTTCCAATTTTGTGTTCAGAGTTGCAGAAAAAGAAAAGTGGTAGGAAAAAAAGAAATTTCAGTAATTTTGGAATATTTTCTCTTCCCTTTTAAGTAGTATCTTTCTATTTTCATTTTGAAATTTTTTAAAATTTGGTTTATATTTGACCTCAAACTTTAAAAAAAGGTTGAAGTAACAAAGTATTTAATTCTTAGTTAAATTAAAAATCAGTTCAAACAAACAAACAAAAAATTAATTTAAAAGGAAAAAAACTTCAATTCAGCCTCTACTGGTTTTTTTCTTATTTATTCAGATTAGCAACCAAGCTCACAATCCACTTTTCTGACACCTGTACTAATGCCTGGGGTCAGAGCCTTGGTACATAATTTCATCAGATGTATTAAAATACCATGTCTCAAAACTGCTGAAAAGTTGAGATCCTTTCCCTGTTTCTAGACACACACATTCTCATTGTTTACCTTATGCTGGCTCTGGAGTTTGCCAGGTTGCTCCACTAGTCTATTCAACTCACTAAAATAGCATAAAACAAACACGGGGCGGGGGGGGGAAAGGTGGTTTTCTACTCATTTAGTAAGTCAAATCAGCTGAGGGAAAGGGCCAAGCATGCTGGAGCCAGCACAAGGAAGGAAAAGGGAGAATGTCAGCTTCTCCTTTGGGTAACAGTGAACTATTATTTTGGTACAAATGTATGTGAAATTCATCATTTGTAATAAAAATAGTAAGGCAAAATGTTACTTTGGAAAAAACACACTGGACTAATCCAGCTCCTAGTTGCTTGTACAGATAGCTGCTATGACAAGAAGCTGAACAATGTATGTAAAATACAACATTGCAACTGCTGAGCATGCAAGTTTACTTTCTCACCGTTTTTTCTGAGCTGATTCAATTATATACATTCACTTGTAGACAGATAAATTTATATGATAAATTATGACATTCCAGGTAAAAATAGTCATGTTTTGCTAAAAAAAATGGTTTCCTGAAAATATTTAGGAAAACATGAAGCGGGTACTTATTTCCATACTTTGCCAGAAAATACTTTCATATCTACCTAAAACATACAAGTTACACACTACTCTAAATTGTAGCTCATAAAAAAAATATTTATATTTCTCATATTCCTGTTACTGACTTTTCACAAAATGTGTGGCAGGCCCTTTTACTTCAGTAGGACTTAATTTCAGAAGCTTTATTTGTAGTGGTGAATCTGACAAATTTGAATTTGACATGAATATCAGGCCTGAAACTGGATCTAAACAATCATATATTTATCAGCCTGAACCAATAATAGCAGGCATTGTGTTATGAATTTACTAGCCTCTGCAGTCTCAAATGAAAGATCTTTGTGCTGAAATTGAGCTAACATACTATAAGCACCAGTGGGGATGATGGATGCTTAAGTGATCACTTGCTGTTGGCCTTGGACTGTGAAGCTGCAAGAAACATTGATACAAACAAAGCTAATGCAATTTCTGCTACTTTAAGATCATTCAAATGTCTATTGATGTGAGCAGAGATTTGATGGACACAACAATCTCTGGTTACTTGCTCCCAAGAGGCACATAAACTTTACTTGCAGTTCTTTATTGTCCTAAATTTTTAATCTGAGAATAGTGGAATAGTTCAAGAATCCCTTGGAGAATAGTGACTGAAAATGAAAAAAGTAGGGTGAGTTTATTAATTGTTCAGCTGAGCTGGAATAGTTTTTGCTGTAACTGTTTTCTCACATCAAGATTTTCCAATGAGTAGAAAAGTGACAAAGGTGTACAGGAGCTGGACAACAATTCTTGCAATAGTTTAAAATGAAAAAATTCATCATGAAGTTGTTCTCCCTTGAAGTATAGCAGCATGCTCTATGTGCCTACTTATTGCTCATAATTCAAGGGCTGGAGGATTAGCCCGCTGCCCAAGTATCAAGGGAGTTTGTTCCTTTCAGCAGCATTAGAGAACCTAAGAAAGTCCAAATCCTAATTGCATTTAGGACCACAGCATCGTTACCTTCTTTCTGAGGAAAGAATAGTTCTCTCAGGCTCCCACAGGTGCACCACTAAGAATAGTCCCACAGACAGTACTCAGCAGGCTGCAGAACATAATCCATGTTGCAACACCTAAACACACAGAAACCACTCAGGCTATCCCTTCTGGAAGGTAGCTGTGAGGAGTCAAGGTTTTCACAGTTCCAGCACCAGCAGAGGCTGGCTTTTCCCTTTTATATTCTCCCAGCAGTTTTCATTTATTATAGGAATGGTTAGTGGAAATGATTTGAATGCAGAAATTTATTAACCTCTGTATGACTGAAAACTGTACATACATCTTTAGAAACATTCAAAAAAAATGTTGAAACATGTTCAGTTGCTGTTTCATAGGTGCATAGGTGTGTTTCTGATGTCTATGAAATGTGAGTGAGTAACTGATAATTATATGACTTGGTGTCAACATTTTCCCCTATAGAAAGTCTGCCTGTCTCAGACTGCGTTAAGTTTTAATTATTGCATACAGACTGGTGGGATTTTTTTTACATGGTTTAATTATTGTTCATGAATTATAGGTATGAACCATGCACAAATATAGTCAGAAGATGAGGATGCCTTTTGATGAAAGAGGAGTTTTATTAGTGCTCAGTGACTGTTCTTGTAGTTGTATCAAAGTCCTGTTATTTTTAGGATTTCAGAAGGGGGGTTTATGTGTGTTCGTTTCAGGATTTTTATTCAACCAAACTCTGAAGATGAGCTCTTCTGTGCATCCTGCTTATTTTACCTTTTTTTTTTTTTTCCCCTCATTTCTTTCTTTCTTAATCACATGGGTGACATTGAAGCTGGAGGGACAGAAGACACACATGAAGACACAGTAAACTGCAACATGACCTAAACAGATTGGAGAAAGAGCATCTGCAAGCAATGAAAAATTTTACCCTAATAAGTGTAAAACATACCAAGAGAAAATAAATAGCAGAGGTACTGAATAAGAGGATATGAACAGGCTGCAGGACCAAGTGGATTTTCTTTGACTTTATTTTCTTAATTCTGTTTTAGTAATGCTTTTCCATGTCACCAAACACTACAAGTTAGAGGTAAATGTGGTTGGTGTTCATAAGAATTTTTGTTCTTTGTTTGCTGTAAGAAGTTGCCAACAATATGGAAGTAACTGAAGAGTTCACAGACTTTAGTAGTGGTTGAGATCTGGAAATTAATTCTTAATGCAGAGATATTACTTGTAAAAAAACAAAAATGCACAGTTAGGCCACTTTTATCAATGTTTTATTTATTTAAATATATATAGCATTCATTAATATACTGGATTTATACAAACATTTAGAAGATACACATAAAAGGAGGATAGGCATTTCCAACATTATTCCATCTGTACATCCTAGGTCAGTAGGAAAAGTGTTCAGTCCCCAAGTTCATCAATTTTGTGTCTATTATAAATCCTTGACAACTTTTCTGAGATTTCTGTGGTGTTATGATAAAATAAATATACTTCCAGTAGGAAATATATTTATCCAATATTTATTTACTTCATGTAGGCTGGTGAACAGCCTTCTGATGTTAGCAACATTTTTTTCAGTATTAGACTTGTGAAAGAGGTTAACAGCTTCCAGATAATTCAATGGCTTTACTCCAGCAAATCTTACATCCCAGGTGTTTATGAGTGAGTTTAGTAAATTTAAACTAGTACTTTTTCTTGGCCTTTCTAAGAAAGGTGCTTACTTACACCCCCTCAGTCATTTAGGCTCTGAATTGTAATCCCTGGGAGTCTGGAAGTGAAGACCCTAAGAAGCTTGATAGTGGTTTCTCTTAATGCCACTTTGCGCTATTCTAATAGCAACAGAGCCATAAAAATAATGTAAATATAAATTACTCCCATTTTAATGCCTCTTTATATTGCCAGAGTGATGTGAAGTGCCCTTCTTCTAAATGAGAATGAGGCCTCAGGAGCCTGAATTGATGTAATTCACACGCTGATGGACAAAATGATAGGAACAAAGCAAGCAAAATGTAAGTCCATGTGTTTACTTCAGAGCTTGTTTAATGGGCACCTTCTTGTACTTTCCTTTCATTCCTTGGCATGTCACTCGCAGTACCTTAGACGCCCTTATGCTTATGCACACGTCAGTTTCCGAAGAAGATGAGGCGTGCGGTTGTCTGGGCCTAAGGCCTTCTTCACTCAGCTTCACTGCTTAAAAATTTTCGTGATTAAAGACCAGGCACCTCCTCCCCTGCCGGAGTCCCTGGGAGCAAAGCTGGAAGATGAGAAAGTGGATTTTCTTCTGCCGGTGGAGTGGGGGTCCCAGCCCCGGCCTGTCTCCCCTAGCATAAGCTCGGGCGGCGGGTGCAGAGATGCTGGAGTGGCAGGGGCACAGACCTTCCCCCTGCCATTTTCTCTCAGAGACAGAAGTTAAATGCAAGGCACGTAAAAGTCCGGGGAAAGTATCTTCCTGAACCCAACACAGTAACAGACACCACAGCAGTAACTACCGCATTACCAGGCATCATTTATTTGCCAAAACAGTAAGAAGTGTTGTGTGAATGAAATAAAAATTACCTTTGAATTTGGTATTTGTTGACACTTAACCCGGCGGCGCCTGGGGATGGCCGGTCTGTGGCCAACCCCAGTCACCATCCCTGGCCCGGCCCGGCCCGGCCCAGCTCGCCTTGCTGGGGGCTGTGGGACTGGGGCTGGTTGGGGAGGGAGGTCAGGGCCTCCACCCACCCTGTGCTCTCCTAATGGCAGCCACCTCCTCCTGGTCTGTCCTTCCCAGGCCACCTCTCAAGGATAGCTCCAGAGCATCAATCTTTAACTCATCTCGGCATTTTACCACCCTAACAACAGGGCAGCTCCTTCTAATACACACACCGCTTCTTCGAGCAGCAGTACAGCCTCACAAAATCAGCTTGCTCCTCTGTAGTATAACGAAACAAGAGGAGTTTCTTGTAGACAAAAGAGTAGAGTCTGCATCATCACAGCCGTGATTTATCCCCTGAGGGAGAGTGACTTACCTTTTTCTTAACCTACTCTATTACTTTCATTGTGAGAAAAATTAATTTCTTTGCACTATTATCAATAATACCATGAACATGTATGTTATGATATGCATTTTGCCAATATTCGCTCTTTGTGTTTGCTTCTTACTTAAACATTTTAAACAGATTGGATACAAGATCATTGGTCAAAAGAACATGATAACAGTACCAAAGGATGCCTGAATGACTACAAGCTATAGATGGAAATACTAATCCAAGTATTTTAAATAAGTAATTAAGCATTTTTTCATGTAAAGCTTTCTATCAGAAATACAACTTGCTATTAAATGTTTATTAAAGCCAAACAGGAACTACAGGGATAACAGCAAATTTTGACATTTCAACAAGTAGTGAAACATTTTATTTCAAATCTCACAAATTTCAAAAGCATGGTACTTGTAAGTGTTGGTGAAATATCAACATGTATTTTGATTATCAAATCCACTTGTGTGGTGTAGCTATACATAATTTATTATATATTAATATTAGCCATCATAATAATCCCATAAGAGATAAAAGCCCAGATAAATCAAGTCTGGCAAAGTAATGAACAGATATCATCACTTTTTCTGGTCAAATAGAATAAATAATGATACAAAGCCAGTCTAATTCTAGAGAAATGTTGCTACTTCCAAAATAGCCTTTTACAATTGTTCTTCAAGACTTTTTTTTTCCTAGCAACAGCATGGTGTCAGCTTGGTCTGCCTGGCATGCAGAGAGTAGCTCAGGGGCAGTTAGTGTCAGCGCACTTCTGTGCTTTTACCAGATTCCGCAGCTTTTACACAACAATTTCAATATTGCAATTTAAACATGGCCTGTTTAAGCATTGTAGCTGAAGAATTTGTTTTTATACAATTACATAACTGTTACTTTACCACTCTTGTCTTAAGTGGTCACAAATCAAGGGACAAGTATCCCAGCACATTTCATTATGTCTGGGAAAATGAGAGTTCCTATCTGAACACTGTTGCTCTCAGTTCAATACTTTTAAACCATTGTTTTTGTAAGTCAAAAGGTATATTGTACAAAAAGTGTATAGTACTTTTAGTAGACAGTACTGAATGTTAACATTTTTTTCTTATGGCATTTTCCTGGCAGCTGCAATTCTGTCATTGTATCATGCAAAATATGCTGGAGTTAAATGGAGTCAGTGTTCCTAAGGGTGGGTGCGTGTTTAATTAATCTGGACCTGAGATACAGTGTTGTTTGTGATGTTGAGCAGTGTGCCTCATAGAAAAGCTAGGACTGCAGTGCATCTTATTTAACTATTTAGGCAAAATGCTAGTATGACTATATTCACTAATATTAACAGTGGTATCCTAACAGCATCATATTTATGTTAGGGGAACAGGAGTATTTGTTTTGCACAATCAAAAATGATAGCAGACTTAGTTCAGTCTCATTTTGTTGGACTAAGAATTCCCATATTGTATTCAATATCTGAAACACTTGTAAAATATGCTTATTTTTGTATATTTTTCAATATCTGGAAAGACAAGCCACATCTCTATTCTGTGACTGTTGGCTCTTCACCTCTGATCCAGAGATAAATGCGATGCATCTTTGGACCACTATAAAAGGTACTCCTAAAAGGTTTCTTTTTTTTTTTTTTTTCCCCCCAGTCCCAGGTCTGATAAAATATAAATCAAACACATTCTGAGATTCTAAATTGTTTGTGTCTCTAAAATTCCTTGGGTATGAAAAGTCTCACCTTCAGTTTTAAGATACTATATAAAATATTTATGATGTAAAATGAAGACTAATTCTGGTTACTAACTCTAGTACTTAAACAATTTACTAGCTGATGTCAGTTTTTAATTAATCACTAGGTATGTCTACCAGTATAATAATATGATAAAAACAGAAGAGTGTCAAACATGGACAGCTGATCTGAAGACATTTCAGGCCTGCGGCCTCAACAATGCAAACTCATCTATTATTAGTTAATATATCTTTGAAACTGTTCTTTGGCATTAAGGCCAACTGGAATGGAGTAGACCCTGCTGCACTTTTTAAAGACTCTCACCCTCCACAACAGCCTGGCTGAATCCAAAGGGTCATTCGAGAACATTCCCTGGCCCAGTCTGATGCCTGATCTGTGCCTGGGGATTGATTGCTCAGGAGGATGCTAGGTGGACGGGACCAAAACCATGGTAGGGGCATGTTACAAATAGCATAGTCAGCTGAAATTCCAGCAGTCAAGAAGGTTCTCTGGCACTCTTTAATTTGCTTGTATAATCATATATACTTATGCCAACAGCTTTTCTTAAAGCCTAGAAAGAATAAAGGCGGCACTTTATATATGAACATATCTGAATAAATAAAGCAGAGATCTCAGTTCCAAGGGACACATTCCCCCAGTGTTCTATGAATCTCAATTGTCCTGCATTTTCAATTAATAAACTCTTTAATAAAATTGCCGTTTAACTTCTGTTTCATAAAATATGTACATTATGTTCCTTGGTTCTTCCATTGTAAGATATATTTTCCATTTCTTTAATCATTTTCTTAGCTGTTCTTTGAAATTTCTCCAGGCTACTTACTTCTTTTTTAAACTGGAATCCATAAGAAATTAACATACTATTCCTGAAGCAATTATTTCAGTGCCAAAAAATAAAATAAATAATAATTCTAAAAAAAAGTCAAGATGGTTTTAATGCAACTTGGTTTGTCTTTCAGAATACATCTAAATAATGGTGTTGCACTGGAAACATGAGTTCAACTGATTATTTATCCAAATCTTTTGCAGAGTTTCATCCTTCAAGTATGGCTGCATTTTTTATTCTTAAAGATATGGTTTTACACTTGGTCCTACTAAAAAGCATACTGTTTATTTGCAGCCATTTTACTAACAATAAAACACTTGTTCTTTTTACTGCATGCTGGTTCTCTAACCCTTGTGCCATCCACAGATGTTATCAATAACGATATTTTCTTCTAATTAGTAGCTAAAATATTAAATACTGTAAAGCAATGAACAAACCCTTCTAGGTCTTCAGGAGAAACATGCCTGATAAATTAAAAAAATATTAGAAAACCTGGGATGTAACTGAGCTCTTCTGGATAGCACATAGACCTTGGAATGAACTGTTTATCTCCTTGTTAACAGAAACTATTTGTTGAAGACGGAAAAGTTTTAAAATTATATGTAAAGCCTCTCTATCGTCAATTTCTACATCTTGAAGCAACAGCATTGATATCAGCTAGAAGGCACTCTGTGGAGAAATTGTGGGTTATATTTTACATAGTTAGGAAGGAGAAAGTTCAAGCTTGTATTCAACTTAATTTCCATAGGCAGAATAAAAGGAGGGCATTTTTCAGATTACTTTCAAACAGGAAAAACATAAAATCTATACTGAAATCTGATATTTATTTTAATAGCATGTTGCTCAGAAAATTACCTGCTGGCATTATTTTTATGAGATACTATGGAAAATAAATTCTAGTTAGATATTTTGTGTAAATTGCAATATAAAACTAAGAAAACCATGGTTTTTGAATGTGTAAGTAAGGGCTATAATTTCACTGTATGTGCCATACCGGCTGCTCCATAGAGGAAGGTGAGCACGACAGCAAGGCAGGCACAGGGCAGGGATCTGACCAGCAAGGGTACAATCTGGTAACACCCAAGCAAGAGGAGCAGAGTGGGTCTGGTGCCAGTACACAGAGTTAGCCAGCAGCTCAGTGCTCATCAGGCAAGGCCACGGTAATGAGGAAGGTCCCAGGTCAAGATGGGAAGTCGAGCCAGTGGGGCAGAGGCAGAGGTTGGGGCCGGCTCTGCTGGGTGCATGGCCAGGCACAGGCAGGGCTGCAGTGTAGCTCAGGTGGAGACCAAGGCTGAGGGCCTGAACTTCAGTGCAGCCCCCAAGGAAGGGGGGGCACCGCTCTTTCACACAATACTCTGAACCAAGGTTGTACAGCTGCATATCAGCACTAACCTTGACCATAGGCAGCTAAGCCCTAGGGGTGTATTCAGGGTCTTGATAGGCAGTATAGATAAGATAGCCCTATTTTAGGAGAGAAAAGAGCTATAGAGATGCAAGCTGTGTCATGTCACTTGCCCTCAGGGGCAGCAACTGGTCATGTTACCTACTGGTACAGATGTAGCCTCCAGTAGTGGTGTGCTGAAAGACATGTACAGCAGAGTTCATGCTTTGTCTATATCACAAGCAAGGCAACCTACCAGTTAAAACAAGATCTTTCTAGGTACTTGCTACAAGTTCACTTTCATCAATATACAGAGCACCTTCCTAATCCATTGAGCAGATTTAGTTCTAGTGCAACTTGGAGAAAACCTGCAAAAAAAGATGGCGTAATCACTCAATGGAGTTCTTGAACTTCGTTGTTTAGCTGTTTTTTTTTTAAAAAAGAGATGCTTTCTAAACTGAGTGCCTTGCCATCCAGATGGACATGACTGCACTGTTCATTTCGCACACACTTGGCAGCTTACCTAAGGTGAAAATAGATATCTCAAGATCTCACACACTCAGGAGATGGATGTGTTGACAATGAGGAGATGCTGAAAGGTACAATACCTTTTTACACTTCCACAATCTGTGATTAGTGTGTTTTTGTCTCTGTTCTTGATCTTTGTTGTCATGTACCATATTGAGCAAGAAGATCAGCAAAAAGCAAGTGTGTGCGCCTGCCTGGCTTTCATCAGCACATATCTGTAATTCGTCAGCGTTACTATTTCATGACTAATCTTTCCTCTAGGTTAATCTGATTAGACTGTATGTCAAACCTTCCTGTAAATCAGCTTGCTGGTAATAGAGTCCAGTCAAGGAAGACTTAATTCCTGCAAAGCACTCTGCTTCTCTTTCAGCCGAAGTTGCATCATGTCATCATTGACATCAAATCAGTTTTCTTGTCCCCTAGATAAAAGTCAATAGTTTCCATAAATAATCACATAAAACTTGCCATTTTCCCCATTACTGGTGTAATGAAAGACAGTTTCAGCTTTAGACAAAACATGGAACGGTTTTGACACACAGTTCCTTGTAATTTTCCCTGCTTTATTTTTGTCTTTACTTACTGTCATATTCAAATTGCAGCTGTTTAACAAACAACAAGCTGTTTAATACAACTGTTGTGATGAGTTTTGAGCAAATCAAGTGACCTGTGTAGCAGTCAGCTGGAATCACAGCAGTGATTTAAAAGTCACTCAAGTAGGTGATGATAATGTAGTTAATATGGGCCTTCCCAGTCCACCTTTTTCTTGGTTGGTTGTTGGAACATGGTGCTGTTGATTGACTGGTCACAGCTCGTATATGAGATTATGAAGCAGATATTGCTACTATCAGCACAATCTGTTCTCTATCTGTTCAGCACATACAGAAGACAGGAGGCCTCATTCCCCATGTGTCCACTGAAGTCTACCAGAATAAGAAACCTCTCAGATTTGAAGACATCCAGCTCTGGTTATACAGACTTTCTCTTTTCTTTTCCAGGCCTAACATAACATAAATTATGCTCAAATTTAGGAAGCACCTTGCAAAATAAAAGATCATATGCATTCAGTGATGATTGGTACCTTACCATATTTTTTACAGTTTAGTATTGCTTCCAGTAATTAATTTTACTCCTTATTGAAAAGCTAGACACAGGAAGACTATGTTCTTTAAAAGCGATTACCTCTGCAACAATTGCATGCTTCTTCAGCAAGTTAATTTTCAATCGGTGCAGTAATGTTTATTGTATTTGAAGCTCACTGTTTACCAGGGAGATACAGAGATACAGCTGGCTTTGGACTATGCATTACTACTCAGGCATTCCAAGTGATAACAGTAACTTCCTCTGGTCACCTTTGCAATGTCTTATATTTGGTTAAGATGATGTCTTTATGTATATAGTGCATTATCCCTTTACTCCAAGTACAGTATAATTTTTTTTTTTTAATAAGGCTTGTAATTCCTTATTTTTTAACTCTTAATGTGATTCATTAAATCCTTAAAGTGCATAAAGGGGAAATAACACTTTGTAGAATTATTTCATTTCATGAAAAAAAAGAATGATAATGTGTGATACATACAGACAGAAAGAAATCTCTTTAAAATTTAAGATAGAATAGAATTCTAGAAAAAAAAGTTACCTTACTAATTTTTGGTGATTTATTGCTAAATTTATACCAAATTACCAAGCAAGGAACTAATTGCTTTCCTGCATTAACTATTATATAAATATACGTGTAATTTTTTCCAGTATGGGGCTGATGTCATTCTCATTCAGATCAATAGTAATTTTCCAATTTAGCTCAACAGGTGTTAGATAAGCTTTTCTGGGAAAAGTATCTTCCCCCAAGCCGATTAAAAGCAGAGAGACTTTCCACATAAAAAGACCTCTACATGATTATCCCCTGTTAAAGTAACTATGCAATTGATATTTGCATGTTATGCTACAGGTAACAGTTCTAAGGGCTTGCACCCAAAGTAGCACCATCCTCCTGAGATGCATTCTGTACTTTTTGCAAGGCCATTTTCTTACACACTTTTGGTCTCAAAATATACAAAATTTCTCCAAATATGGAAAATTTAGGAGCAGGAGTAATTGCCCTAGAAGTGTTGTGAATAGGTTGTAGGGTTTTTATGGCAAAGTACTGTTTTGCTTTTCACTGAAGAAGACATTTCAGTATATTTCATTATTAATTTAAAACTATTTTAGATCAAGATGTCTTCTCTGAAGGACTCTTAGTTGAAGCTATAAATTGGAGGCTGGTTACATCTGTTAAAAAGGTATCACATCACTTTCATCACTTGCATCTTTCACAAGGCATATTTTTAGACATTAAGAAAGAGAAAGAAGAAGTTATCTCTATGTATGAGTCATCTCTCAGCATAATATCTAGTATGTGAGATCATACAGGCAGCATTTATCATAGAATCATAGAACCATTTGGGTTGGAAGGGACCTTTGAAGATCATCTAGTCCAACCCCCCTGCCATGGGCAGGGACATCTTTCACTAGATCAGGTTGCTCAAAGCCCCATCCAACCTGGCCTTGAACACTTCCAATGGTGGGGCATCCACAACTTCTCTGGGCAACCTGTGCCACTGTCTCACCACCCTCATCATAAAAAGTTTCTTCCTTATGTCCAAACTAAATCTATCCTTTTTCAGTTTAAAACTGTTGCGCCTTGTCCTGTCACTACAGGCCCTGGTAAAAAGTCTCCCTCCATCTTTCTTATAAGCCCCATTTTAGTACTGAAAGGCTGCAATAAGGTGTCCCCAGAGCCTTCTCTGCACCAGGCTGAACAACCCCAACTCTCTCAGCCTTTCTTTATAGGAGAGGTATTCCAGCCCTCTGACCATTTACTTGTGCTTTTTCCTAATCTTGTTAAAATGTAAGTTAAAATTTATGTTGCTTTCCCTCCATAGCATACCATGCAAAATTCCTCACAAAAGAAAGGTTTGTTGTCTCCTTGGCCTGCTATGTGATCTTAAGTGTAGATACAAAAACAAACGAACAAAAAAATGAACACAAGTAAAATTTAAACTGTACTTTATCTCTAAAGTATAACTGTGCAGTTTATTGGTTGATCTGCTGAAGTATAATTAACACTATAAATTAAGATAAACACTTGTCCTGGTTTCAGCTGGGATAGAGTTAATTGTCTTCCTAGTAGCTGGTATAGTGCTATGTTTTTGAGTTAGGCATGAGAAGAATGTTGATAACACACTGGTGGTTTCAGTTGTTGCTAAGTAGTGTTTAGTCTGAAGTCAAGGATTTTTCAGCTTCTCATGCCCAGCCAGCAGGAAGACTGGAGGGGCACAAAGAGTTGGGAGGGGACACAGCCAGGACAGTTGACCCAAAGTGGCCAAAGGGGTATTCCATACCATGTGACATCATGCCCAGTATATAAACTGGGGGGATTGGGGGTGGGGGGATTGCCGCTCAAGGAATAACTGGGCGTCAGTCAGAGGTGGTGAGCAATTGCATTGTGCATCACTTGTATATTCCAACCCTTTTATTATTACTGTTGTCATTTTATTAGTGTTATCATTATTAGTTTCTTGTTTTCTGTTCTATTAAACTGTTGTTATCTCGACCCACGAGTTTTACTTCTTTTCCCGATTCTCTCCCCCATCCCACTGGGTGGGGGGAAGTGAGTGAGCAGCTGCGTGGTGATTGGTTGCTGGCTGGGGTTAAACCATGACAACACTTTCTAAAGTTATTTTTCTCTACCTCATTTGGATTATTTGAAATAAATGTAATTAGTTAGAAGATTATCAGCACATTTTGTGCTGCTGAACTGATCACTAGGTATATCAATTCATAAGTAACAATACATTGCTCACCTGATACCTGCTTAGATCAGCTACTTTTGGGTTGTCAGATTTACTTAAAGGCTCTGAGATACCTGAGTTTTTTCCATCCACCTTGATAGCATGCTAATATCGAACCATAGACCCACTCTCAGATTATTAGCAGAGTATCACTAACTTGTTGGATTTGAATGCAAAAGTCTTTAGTAAAGTCGCTAACCTAAAATGAAGATGTAAGATAAATGTCAAGAGACTGATAGATACTTTGTGATGCTCATACAACAGCTTTTGTAGTTGGACTGTACAAAAACATAACCCCAGTCTCTGCAGGTTTAGCTACTGAAAGTTATTTTTATCCAATACCAGGTTGGGGATCTGCTATTGTTTCTTATGATTTAAAAACTAAAACATTTCAGTACTGGAGTTCCTTTTTTTTTCTGATCAGTTTCAATATAAGTCTATGTTGTGCTATATTAATGTACTTCTGTGCCATGTTTGCATTTCATTATGTTTGTTCATTTACTGTCTTTATGTTAAATCCCTTGAAAGATGTAAACATCTTCAAATTTTCTCCTTTAAAATCCCTCCTTGTATTGGGTTTGCGTGGCAAGGTTTTGGTAGCGAGGGGGCTAGAGGGGTGGCTTCTGTAAGAAGCTGCTAGAAGCTTCCCCCATGTCCGATAGAGCCAATGCCAGCCAGCTCCAAGTCAGACCGGCCACTGGCCAAGGCCAAGCCCATCAGCGACGGTGGTGATAATGCCTCTGGGATAACACATTTAAGAAGGGGGGGTGGAAAGCTGCACAATGGCAACTGCAGGCAGAGAGAGAAGTGAGAATATGTAAGAGAACCAACCCTGCAGACACCAAGGTCAGTAAAGAAGGAGGGGGAGGAGGTGCTCCAGGTGCCAGAGCAGATTCCCCTGCAGCCTGTGGGGAAGACCATGGTGAGGCAGGCTGTCCCCCTGCAGCCCACGGAGGTCCACGGTGGAGCAGATATCCACCTGCAGCCCATGGAGGACCCCATGCTGGAGCAGGTGGGTGCCTGAAGGAGGCTGTGACCCCGTGGGAAGCCCATGCTGGAGCAGGCTCCTGGCAGGACCTGTGGAGAGAGACGAGCCCATGGAGCAGGTTTTCTGGCAGGACTTGTGACCCCGCGGGGGACCCACACTGGAGCAGTGTGCTCCTGAAGAAGGACTGCATGGCATGGAAGGGACCAATGCTGGAGCAGTTCATGAAGAACTGCAACCCCTCAGAAGGACTCACGTTGAAGTTCATGAAGGACTGTCTCCCATGGGAGGGACCCCACGCTGGAGCAGGGGAAGAGTGTGAGGAGCCCTGCTCCTGGGGAGGAAGGAGCAGCAGAGACAACATGTGATGAACTGACCCCAAAGCCCATTCCCTGTCCCCCTGTGCCGCTGGAGGGGGGAGGAGGTAGAGAAAATCGGGAGTGGAGCTGAGCTGAGGAAGAAGGGAGGGGTGGGTAGAAGGTGTTTTAAGATTTGGTTTTATTTTCTCATTACCCTACTCTGGTTTGATGGGCAATAAATTAAGTTAATTTTCCCCAAGTCAAGTCTGTTTTGTCCATGATGGTAATAGGTTGAGTGATCTCTCCACGAGCCTTTTGTTATATTTTCTCTCCCCTGTCCAGCTGAGGAGGGGGAGTGATAGAGCGGCTTTGGTGGGCACCTGGTATCTAGCCAGGGTCAACTCACCACAGTCCTTTAAGGTTGGAAGGATTTGGGGGGCAATCTGTGCACACTCATCTAGGTCCCAAACATACCCTCGAGACCACCCTACTCTGAGTCACAAGTGTGAACAAAGTTGTTCTTGGCGTACTGTACCAGTTTATGTCTAAAATGAGGGAGAAGTACAGTTTTCTTTGAGTGACTGAAATAGCATTTTCAACCTGATTCAGTAACACTGAAGCTTCTGTTCAATTTTCTCATTAGCACCCTGACTCACCGGGGTAGGTTCAGTTGTTAGTTCAGGAAATTGTGAAACTAAGGATTATAGCTTTGTTTATGGATTAAGTACTCCTGTACTTTGGGTGACATGAAAAAGGCCTTTGTGAAGTTAATGATTCATGCAGTGATTTCTGAATCACAGAATACCCTAGATAAGCACCTAAGCAATGACAGTTCCAAAGAATGAGAGAGTATTCATTGTGTAATATACAGCATGGTAAAGTGCATTTTGGGGGTTTATGTAGTGAGAGTTCTGTTGATACTGCATCTTCAGTGCAGAAATTCAGCTTCATAATCTATAGCTCCTTGAAGAAGCATTTTTTATTTGGCATTCCAGTTTTGCATTCAATTAACAGGCCGTTTCATCTGAAAGCCAGACAAAGCTAAGGCTGTCTCTCTGGAACCTGCAGGTTTGATGTGATATATTTGATCTGACCTCCATTCCCCAAGCATTATCCCTCTAACACAAAACAATCCAAAATCACATGCATGACAGTGAGACATTTCCCTGTTATAATAAAGTGCACATCTTAAAGCTTGCTGAGATACTATTTTGGCATTGTGAAAAAACACCACAACACAGTAGGCACCTCAAAGAGAAAAGGGACATTGAAGGCAAGAGAAAACTGTCTACAAAATCAATGAGACAAAAAGCTAAACACTCTACTGAAGCACTGAGTGTTCAGTGTGTCTTATACAATTCTTCTAATATAAAACCAGAAACTGGCATTTGATTTAACTGAGAAATTAGATAATTCTGACTTCAAAGGAGGAGAAGGAGATTGAACAGACAGATGAAATTAGTTACAAAAGGGTATTCTCTACCCATCATCGGTAGAAAAGGAACTGAAGATTGAGGTCCCTGCCAGAGATCACTGATGACCAGAACAACCCAGTTTATTAGGAATGTTTTGATTTTGTAAGTGCTCTAGTATAAAAGTTAGTCTCATTTAAAATGTTATTTTATTCTTTTTTTCTTTTTCATAAATTAGGACTGACTCCCCCACAGCTGTAAAAGTTCTTGTCTAGTTTCAGCACAATCTCCCTGTTCATTTCTCTAATTTTCCAGAAAGCATTCAGCAGCTAGCAGGGAACCACCACGAGGCTGAATTATCGAACCTAGCTTTCTTTACTTTTCTCTGAGAAATGAAAAGTCTTGAAATGCATGAAGGTAACTCAGTGAGCTGTTACATTATCAGAATAATTGCAAGAAAGTCAGCATAAGAATCAAATTTCTTCAATGCATGGCAGAAGTAAGGAAAACTTAAATTCCCTGAGCCATTTTAGTTGCTGCAGCTGCAATGATTCTTTGGTAGGAAAAAAGACAGGATTTTTATATTTTTATATTTATGTATACTTAGAAAACAATACCACAGCTTCAAATTATTTTTTTAATATTATTGGACTTTTAAAGCAGGTAAGAGAAGGAACTGTGGGAAAAAAAACAGTTAAGAACTTTTTCTTTATTCTGACTTGTGGGTATATTGATTTTACTTTTATCTAAACACATGTACTTTCTTTTAAGGCTAGAAAATCTTAACTTCCACATAATCTTAGGAAATGATGCAGTGATTCAAAAAGTGCTATATTTTATCACACACACACAAAAATATACCTTAGTTCTTGGGAATGTTGGTTAGTTGGCTTTTATTTTCTGGCATCATAGCAAGCACAGATATTTTCCTCCAAAGTTTCACTGACATCTGCTTTGTATGCATCACATCTATGCATCTTTGTGATATGTTGTCTTTCTTGTCCTTGTCACAGGTGAATAAAGGACCTGTCTATAAACTTAACCTTAATATTAAATATTTGTGCCAAGAATCTCTGCTCTGATTTCTGAGCACTGGAGTTACTAGTCAAAATACAGGTCTCTTGAAAAGCAATTTTGATTCTTCCCAGGCTACATGGTGTCAGTGCTGTTTGCCTGCCTGACATTAAAGAGCAGTTAAGTTTTCCTCTACTTTTGTTAAAAACTAATGAGATCAGAAGGACATAAAAAGTTTTGTTGTTCTAAATTGCTTCTAAAATATTTTCAGGGTATGCTATGTGTGAAAGCCTTTGAGCAACAGAAATACATGCCATTTGAGAATCTAGAGCTCCTATGCTGAACCCATGTTCCATAAGTGATAATGACATTTTACAGAAGGAAGAGAGAAAATGTTTGAGGAGATCTCTAGTTAGATGACAGAAAATATGCACAAATCGTTGGGAGATAATTTGTCCAGGAAAAGGAATGAGACACAGGAGAGAGCAATCCAAACCAGGTACAGAATAATCCAAGTAATGCATTGCCTCCAAAAGCCTTCAGAAATTAGAATTTGAGATCTTGCATCATCTATGGGATGCAGGAGGCTGCCTGCAGCTTTTTCTCAACAGAGAACAGTTAGAGGGGTTTTGATATCTCTTCTTATAAAGAAGGGATTACTACTTGGGGTGGATTTTGGCCACTAGAGAGGAAGAACACAGTGCTTAAGTCGCCCGATCAGAAACAGATTTATCAGTTACGCTAAGAATTATTTTCAGCTGCTTTTACAAAAAGTATCCAACTAAGAAGCTAGCTGTTAGATTTGAGGTGCATATGTTCTGTAATAAAAATGATACATATATATACATACATGTAATACATAATAATATAGATACATATAATAATAATTCAGGCTTCTCTAACCCTTAATTTCTCACTAAATAGATGAGAGCATTTCTATCTTCCACACTGAGCAGTTTTACCAACAGCAGCAATACAAACAGTTTTGAATTTTTTTGTGTGTGTGTTAACCTTCTGTCAAGTCAAAACAACTCTGGTACATCATCAAGCCTAACGTGTCCAGTGAAATTAACATACAATACTTACTCACAGCAGGTCTGAATTTGGTATACTAATTTTAATTGGAAAATAAAATGTGAAGACAGATTCTTCCTGATGTAAAGTAAACTGACCACAGTAATTAAGAAAACTGATGATTTATGCCCCATGTGCAAGTCACAGAGGATCACAAAGACAAATCCTCCTAAAAATAAAACCAACAGAAGATGATGTAATAGAATATAAGAAAGATCTAGGAAACAATGAAGGAGCACTGTGCATCCTTCCCAACAGGAAGAAGATGATTCCTGCAGATCTTCAATTATATCTCAAAACATAATTCTTCAAGAAGAAACACACTTTGAAAATTCCACAGAGGATGTTTCTGGCAGAAAGGATATCTAAGATCAAAGTTTTGTCATCATAACTGAGCCTAAGGACATAGATAAGAATCTGCAGGCAGCACATTCGGTTAGAAACAAACCTGAAGGTACAGCAAGCCACTGTATTTTGTTACAGGTGTTGCTCTAGCCATTCATGGCAAAAGGAACTGGGATGCTCAGTAGATATTTGTAGATGAGAGCCATGTTTTACTACACTGTTTCTGGTCATCCTGAAAGTCTGACTGTGTTGAAAATGTCTAAAACATCTGGATCCATGTAGTAGAAAACAGACTCCTGGGAAAAAAAATTTAAAAATCTCTAGATAGATGGCTCTTAGAATTAGCAATAACTGGACATTTGCTCTGATGATAATGAAAGATCAGATTACGTACAAATCATATTACTTGCATAATTAGTTTCAACATCATACTACCAGAACAGGCAGCATTATTAACTTAGTTACACAAACCCAAGGTTTGGCTTCAACAACCCTGACTGCTAGTGCAATTTCCAGACACTGGTTTCTATGCTTAAGATTAAAAATGCAACTTTTTTGGCTGGTTGATGACTTATGTTTTGCCTCTACAAAAATGTGAGCATTTTTGTGGTGTATAGTTGTATTTTTATTCTGTATAGCATGTGCTTAGAATTCAGAGAAAGAAATAACAATTTTAAAGAGAAGACAATGATGAGTTTATTAATTTATGTTAGTAGCTGGGTCATGGTAAAAGGTTATGATATTAGGGAAACTGTTGTCATTTTTTCAAAACTAAATTATCGCAGAAAAGGGTATTTTTATAAAAACTCAAATTTTCCATAGGAGAAAGCAAGTTTAGACCTCTTATTTTTAACTCTTTTCCAAAAGGATAGTACAAAATTGTTTCCCCCTTGATACATCACAATTAAATAAAAAAAAGTCATTGGACTTTCAAAGTGTATCATTTTGTTTCTTGTGGAAAAAAAATATCATTTTTTGAGATTTAAAATTTGGCTTCTGAAGGGACCAAGTGAAAGGCAGCTACATGGAAAGTATTCATTAAGTCAAAGATTTCCAGAGGAATTTAAAGGACCTATGCAAGTAGCTCTAAATGAAGTTAGGATTTGGAAGCTTTGGGGCTGACAGCTTCCAAAGAGCTTGTGTCCAAAAGGGAATCAGGAAACATGAAGCTCCTTTCTTAAATTGTATTAATTCAAATGCAGGTGCACGTCTGGAGAAGAGCAAATACTTCAAATTAATTTCAGAGAGCTGTATCAAGGAAGGCTACTTTCAGATTGATTTATTTAGGGACACAATATCACCAGAAATACTATTGGTAAATCAGTGATAATGGCAATTGGGCTCTCTTGGCTGTTTTCACAATTCACTACCTTTTGCACATCTGCAACATGTCAGTCTCCTCACCAGAACAACTTTTGCCGTTCTGTACGTTACTGACCAGAATTGTACCAAATATGGGATGAAAACAGTGCCTAAGGTGGGGGTAAACAATAGACTGTGGAGAAACTGCAAAATGTGTTGCTATAGCTCTGTTACTAAACAAATGACATTAGCATACAGAGTAAGAATATAATAATAGCTTTTGTTATTCAGGCTTAGGCTACATGAAGGTTTGTTACTATGCTGATATTACGTATCTACAGGATTTAAGCCAAATGTAGACTTGCAGGATCTTCAGTAAAATTGCTTTAGTTTCATGCTTTCACTGTGGGATGCAAAACATTGTCTGTTCTTAACACCAGTGAAATACATGTTTGCAATAGCAGGCACAATTATAGCAATGTATTAAGAGGATGGTGGTGTTTCAGAGCAAAATTCATGGCTTCTTAACAGTGTCTCGTGGACTATGCTGATTGCTGGATCAAGCTTTTATTGATACCTTCTTGAATATATCTCTCCTTAGTGCTGGATTTGTGAACAGGGTAATCTATGAAAATAACAATAAAATATCCAAGAAAATAGTTTACCCATTAATGGCATAAATATTAACTTCCAGAAGGGACTTTCCAGGTTGCTAATTTATTCCAAACTAAAAGCTGGTATTTCCAGAGTAGGTGAAGACATGTTCCGTGCTGTTTCACAGACCTGATGCGTGTAAAGAGAACAATACACATTGGATGTGCCATGGTTGCACAATGAGTGTTGCAATCTTCTGTATCACACTCGACTGCCTACATGCTCCAAAAGTAAGGAACATATGGTCCCAAACATCTGAAAATGGCATATGTCTGCACAACAGATTATAGTGGAGTGAAAAGGTACTCAAAGATATAGATATAAACATGCCATTCCAATACTGTAAGCAGCCTAGCCGTAGCGTTCAGTAGATCACTGTAAGTAAAGTTATCCTTTTTGTCACTAGACCTTTCCTCTGGAAGCCTGTAGCAAATTAAAGTGTCTCAGAGACATTTTCTTCAAAACAAACATCATCTCATCACACAAAGATCCATATAACATAAAGAAAGGAATAAAAACTTG
Source organism: Harpia harpyja (assembly GCF_026419915.1). NCBI lineage: Eukaryota > Metazoa > Chordata > Aves > Accipitriformes > Accipitridae > Harpia > Harpia harpyja. The sequence continues at coordinate 34,616,395 of NC_068947.1, forward strand.
TTTATAGGTACATAAGTTTTAATACATATTTCTTTCTTAGCTGTATATAATACATTCTTGCCAACTTCTGAAATCCAGTTGCATTCATTATTGGTTTGGGACTAAAGCCTAATCATTGCAGTTTTTGTGCTTCTAGCCGACAGAATCCTCTCTAGACAGCATGGGTCTGGAGATTTTACTTGAAACATCTTCCAGGAATATTTTTCTAGTTCATACCTATTTCACAGAAATGTGATTGCTATTTCAAAAATTTCAAAAAAATTTTGAGTGTGATAGTCAGACTACTGGTTTATTTGTATTTACCTCTCTTATAGTTTAAAAGGCCTAATAACATTTGAGTTTTTCCATACTAACAAATGAATTCAACACATTGGGCCTGGATAACAAGTAGCACAGACTAAGGTAACGGTGATTATTGCCTGGCAGATAAAAATGCCACAAGCTGCCTTCAGCTAGAATAGTAAATGGTTGAACAGCCCAAGGCTCCATTAAACAAGTGACTAGCAAAACCTGTCAGAACAAGTAGGTTAACTTTTTTTAAAAAAAATAAATGAGTATATCAAAATAAAGATCAGTGGGCAGGTATGCAACATTGTTTTCTCGGTATCTCCAAAAGAGCTGATAAAAATGTATTGAAAGACAGGAATACTGTAGGAAGTGAACAACCAAATTATTAATGTATACTCTTCAGAAACATTCAGCAGCAAAAATGAAATTTTGGAAAAAAAATGAAAGGGGGAGTGAAACGCATTTTTTGCCCAAATATCGGTCACATGCTAAGAGAAAATATAACAACAAACGTGCAAACTATGGTTTATTTTTAACTTCAAGTCTGTGAAGGGGGGAGAAGATCCTACTGTGAGATAAAACTGTCTGCTAGGAAAAAGTTAACAATCAATCTGCAATAATAGTTTTCATGGACTACAACTGAGAAACTGTGATCTCATTTACAGAATGTGTTAAAAAAATCTCATGATGCCCTTCAGACAGAAGTATCGAACTTAAAAACCAAGACTGAAATCTTTGCGTATATCAGGAAAAGGGCAAAAGAGGGAGTAGCATATGGATGGATGGATGGACAGATAAACATCTTTCCTTTTGGTCCTTTGTGTATATCCTTCTGTGTCAAGTACATACTTTCAGAACAAATGGTATTTCAGTCTTCAGTCTCTCTATCCAGTATGTAGCTCATCAGCAACTGGCTTTCACTTTAAGGGAGAGTAAACAAATGAGCAGCCACAGAGGAGAATTATGAATTTTGATTCACTGAGGATAGTGGTCATTTTAAAATAAGTAATTTTGCATGAGCATGTATCTTGAGTTGCTCTGTGCATCTTAATGTTCTGAAACTGTGAAACACGAGAATGCATATGTAGTGTTGCTTCTTTCATGTTGAATTACTTATCTGGATGATGACAAGCCAGGTGTTACAGATTTGGGTTCTTTATGTGGAAACTATAAAGTGTTTTTTAAGAGAACCATTAAATACTTAATGAGAGCAACATATAATGTGTATCACAATATTAAGAATAGAGAAACAGCAAATTAAACTAGAAATGAAATATAAAATACTTTTTAAAAACTGGCATTATTTAATTGAAAGCCTACAATGATATTTCTAGACTATGTTTCTTCATGTGTTATTAAAGAAAGTGTTTAAAACATCTCATAGAAAAATATAATGTCATACTTCCTTCAATACCACATCAGTTCTTATACTGACTTTTTTTCTGGCCATCTACATTTCACTGTTTATGCCACTCAGGGGTGGTGCCTCAAGGTCAAAGTAGTGCAAATTCATACTCACTTCACTGCCAGTTTTGCTCTTCCAAGCAGTTTCAGAGTAAGCTCCAATTCTATTTACAATTTGTCTCTTGTGGGAAGGATGTTGGTTGTCATTTCAGTACTGTGATGTGGAATAGATATGTGCTGTCATGCTTCTGAGAAGTTTCAGGAAAGAAAGCAACTGATTTCTAAACCAGACCAACATTTATTACATATCAACATGAAAGTCATAGGAAAAATAAAGAAAAGAAAAAAAGGAAATTATAAGATGTCCCATATTTTGAATTCTGTCCTTTAAAAATGCTGGAAATTCAGCACACTTTTCACAAAGAACTATGTGTTTTCCAGCAAATTCATTGGTGTTAGCATTAAGAATTGCTTACTTGTTTTATTTAATAGTTATTTGGGGCAGGTACTGTTGTGCTTATTTGGAGAGGGGTGGTGGTGTTTGTTTGGTTTGGGGTTTTTTTAAGAACTTTTTCTCAGACCACTGTTCATTTATTAGAAACTTTGAACTTTGGAGCTATAAACAGCCATAAGCATAGGGTGGTCAGACTTTCTCTTCTGCTTATAACTCCTCTTCTTTTTGCCAATACAGATTCTTTTAGGCATTTTGCTCTTAAATGACCTCTCCCTGTCTTATCGCAGAAGACAGCACAAATGGGATTTCCTAGTAAATGCAAAACTTACAGAAATTATGTGAATGTGGCCCAAATATTCATTCAGTCTAACAGGCAGGAAAACCATCATTCTCTAGGATAATAAGAGCTGACTTTTGTCTTGCCTGTCAGATAATGAAAGGAATCCAGAAAAATCAGTATCAGGAAGGAAGCTCATGGGATGTACAGGAATACTGAGCTCAATGTTACTTTTCTACTGATTCCTTTTCACAGTACAGCCTTATGCTCCTTTAACAATTCTGGACAGAATTTACTCCAAATCATGGCACCTACAAAAATAATAAAGGAAAAAAAAAAGGGCTTCAGGGTCTTGGTTGGCAGCAAGCTCAACATGAGCCAGCAGCATGCCTTGCCAGCAAAAAAGGCCTATAGCACCCTAAGCTGCATTAGCAGGAGCACAGCCAGTAGAGTGCTGTGTAAAAAAAAAAAAAAAAAAAAATTATTATATTTAGGGAAAGAGGAAGGTTGTCAATAGCACAAAACAGTGAGTTTTTCCAGCAATGTGTTCCCTCAAAAAGCTTACTGAAAGTAAATCTCTGTTGTCATGTAAGGACACAACCCATGTATCATGTCCTGCCTGGTACTCTATTTTGCTGCTTTTATATGATGCAACTTCTATAGTAGCTGATGACATTTTAGTTCAACAGTTAAATGACAAGTAACATTTACATGGCTATTCTCATCCATGTCCTATACCAACTGAACAATAACAAGAGCCATTATGATAAAAAATGCAGTCATTTCTGCTGTTAGCATATAATAGGCAACAAAAAAATTCAGAGTATTAGATCTTACTGAATTTTATTTAGCTAGATCAGCTTGGATATAACTAGAACAGAATTTTTGAATAGGTAGAAGGTACAATAATTGGAATTTGTATAGGTATTTTTCAAAAATCCTATCATTTATTTATTTTTCATCAAAACATGAACTGATAACAGACAGAAAAACTTTACCATAAGATAAAAGATTCAAATCGCACTGACATCTTCCTCTGGTTTTCAGCACTAGGTTTTTCAGATACGAAGCATGACAGAGGCAAAGGGGCCCAAAATTCTCTACACAGGCCAACGGTGAGCTCAAAAGCCATAGCCTAATCTCTTAGTGAAATGTTAAGATGCTAACAATGAAGAGTTCCTACCTAAAAACTATTTTAGATCTTACATTAAATTCAACCTAAGAACTCCAAGGACTAAACTGGGACAACCCTTCAATCCCTAGTGGTAGCCATTTCCGGTCATCTGGCTAATCATGATAGCAGAGCAAAACTCCTGCCTCTTTAATCAAATATAAAACTCTCAGTACTTTACAGACATACTTTTCCAGAAGGAAAAGGAAGCAGAGTCAGCAGTGACTGCCATTGAAATTAAGGGTGAAATATGGCAGAAAATCTGGCCATTATGAAACATCCTGACAGTAAAGATATCTCAAGGATTGTTATGAATCAAGGCATAACATTAAATATATATTTGTGATAAAAACAGTGAAAAACTTATAATTTTATAATTTCAATTTTAGAAATGCCAGTATAAATAATTTTTCTTTTCTGTGTTCCCAGTTTACAAAGCTCATTTTCTCAACCCACTACTTTCCAGTCTTGTTTCAGACTTAAGTCAGAATCTAGTCACAGTGACAAGCTCACCACACATTTTTTTAAAATCCATTTTAGCAAAGAATGTTAAGCAAATGCTTATCTTGAAAAAATATTAGAAATTGTAATTCTTTCTAAAGAAGTTGTATGTTGACAAATGGTTTTAAGAAATATGTTCAAGAACTTGGAGACTGGCTTGTGCCTCCCAAAAAAGGTGTGTACATATGGAATGATTCGTATCCAAATACCAGATTTGTATGCACAGATGCAGTTTTGTGCCTGTCTGCAAGCTCAGATCAGCCTTCTGTTTTTGAAAAATCAGCATTGCAAGCTGGGCACCTGTTGAACCTTTCCTATTTCTGCTATGCAGTACTTCATTCCAGAAGTAGTTTTTATAGACCTGTGTATATTGAACAGGTGTAGTGGTGACATAACTGCCTCTTTGCTCAGTCACATTTCTTCCTTAGAAATAGAGATCATTTCATAGATGCAATGTCTAGTTCACCTACTTGAGTAACTGGTACCATGAACTAACCCTTTATTCTGAGAAAGTGTGGAATGGAATATTATTTCTGGAATCAGCTGTCAGCAACTCATGGCCCAGAAGACTCAAAAGACTCTGAAAAGACTACCCACAAGCTATCATTTTATACTGGTATAAGAAGATTGCTTCCAATTCACACCATTGCATATCCAAATACTTCTTGACCTCTCTCTTCCTTGTCATCTCAGCTGTTCTGATCAATATGATTCAGGGGGTAAAGAGAGTTGGTTTGTCCGTCCTCTTATAGATGGGAGAAAGAATGACTACATGACACGTACTTACTCCAGCATGATGGGGCCCAGTGTTGAGGTAGTCCATGCACAGTCAGGTAAAGAAGTTTCTTATTCTCCCAGATCCCTTTGTGCAGATAATCAAGCCAAATCAGGAGCTAAGTCCATTTTATTTCACTTCCTAGAAAAGGAAATTTATTAGAAATTTTGGCTTGAAATATCTATATTTTTTTCTGTTATATTCTGTTCCACAGTTTTCCCTTTTTGCTTTACCCTTGCACTTCCTTTATTTTTCAGTCTCCTAAATATTAAACACTACACCATAACACAAGGTAAGCTATGAATGTTCATACACACATGATCAGCTATTATCTTTCTAAGCTAAAATCAGATTATGCTGCTAAATAAAAAAATAGGATATTATGTTATAACAGTTTCAGGCAAGTAAAGACATGGGGCATTAAGGAAACTAGATGGACAGGGATTGAACCTTGCAGCTGAATGAGCAGGATAAATGATAACAAGCTTTAGTGATAGCAAGACTAAACAACAGGCTTCACTAAGGAAAAAACCCTCTGAACATTGTATGTCGGCAATGCACAAAGACACAGAACAGATTATCCAGGAGTATAACAACGATGAAATTAGCATTAGTATCTCCAGAGCTTACAAACAACATTATAAAAAAAAATCACAGATAAGGTATTTCTGCCTGAATATAAACAAGCAATGTTAAACCACCCCTTTCTTAATTTAGAAGTTAAGATTTATTTGTAAAAGCTGTGTGGATTAAATAAAGATAGAATCCATATCCATGGAAGTGGAAAGACTACTATGCATATTATGTTTAAAATGAGAAAGAATTTGGTTAATGAAATGGTGAGAAAAAAACATCAAAGCTTATGCCTGTAAGGAGTAAATGTACATCAATAACTACACAGTATACCACATGCATCCAAACCATCTGAATCATATGGAATAGTCTTTGGTGGAAAAGATATATTTTAATAATAAATCTTGTTGATTCTCGCTATAATGGCATTTCAAACAAACTAACTCAAAATTAATGACAACAACTTTAACCAGGACAGTCTTCTAATGCCTATTTTGCGGCCCATATTAAATCTTTGTCTCTCTGAAAGAATTTATAAAAGGCAAAACCTGTGACCAACTTGCCTTTGATGAAGACAAAGACTGTAGGGCAGTTTATTTTTAGAGGCATTCAGTATTTTGGTTTCACTAGTGAAGTGCAAGTTGATTAAAACTTGATGGTTATACATAGGTAAGCTATAATTCTTGAGATATAGATGGTTACCCCAGAGCAGAGCAAAGAGTCACTGGTGGAACAGGGTACAAAACCCCCCAAAACTTCATTATTTGAGTTCTGTGTACTAATTAAATAGAGAACTATGCTTTCCACAGCTGTTAGGCCAGTGCCTTTCAACAGAACAGTCAGCTCAGGTCTTGTAGTGAGAAACACCTACCTTCACAAAATATAGCATCTACCTTCAGGAATTCAAATATAAAGAGAAATGTAACTGTCCATTTGTATTATTACCACCATAGCCCTTCAATGACAATAAAACAAGATTATCTGCAGAAGCTTGACTTTGGCTCTGATTTTTCAAAAAAATTAACAGGAGTTAGATAAAATTTCCAATTTTTCTATCTCTTAAATTAAAATCTGATTTCTTAGGTATGAGGTGGCATTTAAGGTTTTGCTTTTCACCTAGCTCATCAATGTTAATAGGTAACAAATATTTCAAAATAAAAGAATGATTGACACTAGAAAATTCTTTTTGCTTAGTCATTCTCCTTATTTGCTAGATAATCTTAACATGATATGATCAAATCTTCTCTTCAGACTTTTCAGCTGATGTGAGATCACGCTTGTAAATGCCTTCCATTTCAACCGTGTAAATCCAAATCAGAGAAGATACAGGGATAAAGAATATGTGGAAGTATAACAACACTGTCAAGGCACTAAATGACAGCAGCATAAGAGCTCTTGGGACATTAACTATTTTTCTCCAACCCAGCAGGATTTTTTTTTAAAGAAGCTTCTAAAAACATACATCTTGAGAACTTTTCTGATTGAATTTCTAGTCTTTTTTCCCCACAAAAGCCTTAACAAAGAGGAGCATTTTCTAAGACACATAAGACAACTGAGGACTAGACACCAAGCTATCTGGCCCTGCAGAATTCTTACATTATTTTTCCAGAAAACCTGGTTTTTAAGAGGTTTTAGCTTACCACATAACACACCTAGGCTGGAAAGACATATCTTTGTGCTAAATTTCATACTTATTTGAAAACATGGTTCAGAAGTTTCTAGTAATATACCCTCTCTACATCAAATCAGAGAGTCATAATTATCATTACTTGTAGCTCCCCAGTTATTTGTCTAAAAAATTTGAAAAAGGTTACAGGAAGGTCATAGCTGAAGGTGTGTCCACCACAGCAGCCAGAAAAAAATAAAAAAGACAGAAAATGAAGCAGATGATTGAAGTTAAGCGGAGTAAGTGAGTCACAGTCACAGTGAGTCTTACAGTTCCAGGCTGAAAAATAAGTATTAAATTAACATGGATATTGATGGAGACTTGCAGGCAATTTTATTGTTCACAGCAAAGTGGAGGTTAGAACAATTCTAAGAAAGGAAAGATATAGTCACAAAATAAGGTTTACAGTTACTGCTGGTTTCCTCTCATAGGTCAAAGGAATCATTAGGTGTGAAAATCTCATGGTGAAAAGTGACAGAGTTCAAGTGTAATGTAAAACGAAATGTAATCTCCAAGAGCCTTGCAACACAAGTTCTGAAAATTCTTAATGCTGCTTAGATGCTTCACTGCTGGCTTTCATTCCCAGTACTACAAAAATATATCTAGAAATGCCCTTAATATCTTTAAGGTACATAATGCTATTAATAACCTCACTGTACTTTCTTTTAGATACTTAAAAAAGCACCCAAAGGAAATACATTGTTAATGGAGAAAATAAAGTCATTAGTTTTTTAATGGAGAAAATAAAGTCATTAGTTTTTTTAAGAATTTTCCACAAAAGTTATTCATTAAAATAGATCAATATGTCTGGTTTTAAAAAATCATAAGTTTGAATCTGAATACAAAATTCATATAAACAAGCAAGCAATCACATACAACAGTCATGACTTAAAGGGTTACCCAGTATGCCGGTGTGTAGAGATCACCACCGTGAATTCGTAAGATTCCATAAGACACAAGGATGCAGAAGCTTTATCCTCTAAATTTCTCTATTACAGATTACCACAAATACCACAAAATCACCACTAGCAAAGCAAATGTAATATATATATATATATCAAGCTACTACAAATTACTATCAGCAATAATATAATATCAATCAAAGGTATAGGAACAACCAATAATAGCAGTAATCAATTGTATAGCAACAATCAGTAACAGCAACAGCCAAGTAGGTACATACCACTACAGCTTGCTATAAACTTATTAGTGAAGCAACGTATCAACAACATTAACAGCAGACATAATAGATTACTTACATGGAGATAAACCATACTTATATGGGAGGACAAACTGATCCCAGAGGGGAACCCAAATGTCCCAGAGGTGGGATGATAAACTGAACTGACCCCAAAAGGGGGCCCAAAGGAAGGCCAGTAAGATAACAGACAGAGCGTCCCTTCAGAGGTGATCCGCGTTAGAGTCTGGAGTCAGCTGGGCATCCTCAGGGACAGTCCAAGCTCTTGTAGAAAGCTGCTGCGGAGAATTCAGCCTGCTTAGGAAAAAGAATTACTTCCAGCACGGGATGTTCTCAGAGAGAGAGGCTCTAGTTGGGATAAAAATTAAGTCTTTTTTATAACATAAGAGGGTGTAAGACATACTACTTCGAGCAGCCAATAGATGCTGTTAATTTTGATTTTTCACCTGTCACAACCAGCAAATGACAATGTTTTCTGTTCTTTCAGAGCAATTTTAATTTTCCAGACTGTTTTTCACTTTCTCAGATGATAAGGTGCTGTTTCAGTTCCTTATTTTTGCACATATTGGTGGTATCTCGGGGTGTCTCTGGCTTCTAGGTCCCCCAGTTTGAAGTTGTACTTCAAAGATGCCAGCTGCACTTTTCAAGGATGTTTTTGGTTCACAGGGCTAGTTCGTAGGCTCCAACTTCCAGGCTGGCAGGTCTTCCTCTGGCACTATTTTTCAGCAGACATTTTCTTTGTCACAGTAATATTCCCCTTCTAACCAGGCCACCTTTATTGCTGCTCACATCAACAACATATTCTTAAGGACTTAAGGGTTATCTTTGAAGAATTTTCTGCTGTCATCACTACTTATGCAGCCCTAGCAAGGTCTGATCACCTAAGACAATTCAGAAGGACTGAGAAAGGGGACAGGAGGGAAACCAGAAAATATTTTAAATTCAAGGTGCACAGACTAAGTAAAAGAAAGTCATTCACACACCTATTAAGCCTTCATTAGAGAGTTACAAGTTTTTCTTTTCCTCTCAGTAAAGACTTCAACCCTCAGCACTTAGCTTGATACTGAATTTTCATAAATTTGGAAATCCCACTGAACCAGGGAATGGCCTATCAGATAAAATCTGTGTCAGCAGGTTTGAAGAACAAAACTTTTTTCTTTCTATAGTTATCTATCAGTAAATGGGTGTACATTTAATGATTTGCAGACAAAATAAAAGACTAAGAAAATGGAGGAACAATCGGTCTTACCATGCAGTCATCTACCCAAGCAAGCTATTTCCATTTAAATCAAAAAGTGTTGCTTACCTGAGCAAGGACTTCCCATCTACATAACTTGCAAAGATGGAATTGAAGTCATCCCAGTAAAGTATTACTTAAGAATAAACGGACGACAGATAAATAATCTTTCAATGAGATAAGCAAAATTTTAACAAAATTTTATATCTGGCAGTATATTAAAAGTATCATACAGAAATCCTCCTGAGGAATCAACATTTGAAATACTCTCCAGGTGACAGAGCACTTTCTCCCTGCTGTATTTATTGTAATGTCTGGTTTTTTAATTGCATTTTTTCTTGTTTTTTGCAGAATTGCTTGTTTTGCCAATTTAATTACAGACCTAAGTTTGAAACAAACTTTTCTCCATAGTGCATTCTATCTAGGATAGAACTCTATCTAGTTTTCTTGACTTGAAAAATCTACTTAGGAGCATAGTTGGAATAAACATTTATATACATTTACAAGTTTTTCTAAGCATTTAGATGTTCATCTACTACAGAGTCTCTTATACTACATGAAAGCCATTTGTGTTCAAACAGTTCACTGTTTAGGTAAGGAGGAATGTAATTGTGGATTTTGGCAAGGACTGTGTTTCTTATTTAATAGACTTCCCACAATATTCACCTAATTAAGAGCTAACTTCAAACAAAAGTTACTAATGTTGAAAATACAGAACCTTAGGAGTTTCAGGTAGTCACATTACCATGCACTAGCATCAAGGGATGAAAGTATATTCTTATCCCTATCTTATTTTCAGGAGGTTCATGAAACCTGAGGGCTGCTTCTGGCAATTCACCTGGATGCCCTTTTTCCCTTTTATCAGTTCCACTGTGTTTTACAAAATGTACAATGGCCTGTGGTGGCAGAAGATCACCCACAGAGTCTAAATCTGAGTCCAGCAGTGCACAGAATACACGTATGCAAGGCATAAATCTCAGGAGAGACAGAAAGTAACTTCTTCAGAATTACAAGTAGAAGGGCCAGATTGTGACATTGGCCTGCACTGGAGGGGGGATGGAATGATATTTGCTTGTGGGAAAACACACTGAGCCTTCCTGATTTCTGTAGGAGTTCCCAGCGCTCTTTAGATGGTGTGCTTATACTATCACACCCTGGTATTTTAGCAAGCTCTTCCCTATATGTCAAGCCAACCATAACATCAAAGGGGAACAAGAATAAAGAACAGTCTGAAGTGTGTCAGTCATGCACATAGGCGGCAACAGAACCCTTTTCGCCTTCTTCATTCCTGCAGGTTTCAGGAATTCATCAGGGCCAGGAACAATCTGTTGTTTCTCGGGTTCAGCTACACAGTTTTAAAAAAACTACCTACTTAGAAATAAACCATAGCAAACTAAGTCACCATGAACTTTTTACATCTGTTCAATACATAATAATGAAGTGCAGGCTCATGGAATCCCCTTATTTTGCCAAGTCATTAGTTACATTGGCAAAGTTGATTTCAGGAAAAGGCAATGACATTGGACTGAAAATGATGTTTACTCTCTAGTTCTGTCACATTGTTTTATTATTACAAAAGTAAGTTCTAAGCCTCAGATTTCTGATGCCAGAAAGTATACATAGACAAGTGGGATGCAGGAGTGTATGTTGTTCCTTGAGAAAAGTAGGGTCTTGCTTCCACTGCAGAATGAAAGCACTGAGAGGGAAATAAGACAAATATATAACACCATGGAACTTCATATTAACAAATTCAGGAGGCTTAAAAATAAGCTAGTAAAATGTAGGCACCCTAGACAACTGTGCTTTGCCGGTGAAAGTACTTGACTTAAGTAATGGTGCTTCCCACCCAGCAAGTCAGAGTCACTTGTTGTTTTGTGGTAAAAAAGTCATGCATTTTTACTCAGAATTAAAAGACACAAAAAATTGATAAACAACAGACAAATAAGAAAGCACATACAAAGCAAAGTGCAGAACAAGGAAACCACACAGTTAGTTGTAGCTGCTACCGCCTTATTCACAAAACTAGTGGGATCCTATGGAAGACAACTCTGAAGAGCAGAGGAGCTCATAAAAACTGGCAGGTCTTTAAAGACAATGTCCTCCAAGTACAAGAATAGTCTATCCCAATATTTAAGAAAACAAGCAGAGATATCGGAATACCCATCTTAGCTAAGCATGAAACTCAAGGCAGAGCTCAAATGAAAAAGGCACTATATATGAGGTAGAAACAGGGACAGACTACAAACAACAGAGTTAGGAAATCCAAAGCTCAGAGTTGAGAGTTGCCAAGGGACATTAAGGGCAACGAGATCTTCTATTGCTACATTCATAGTAAAATGGTGAATAAGGAAAATGTGGGAACATTTGTGGGCCTTCGTTGCACTGATAAACCTTAATGGCCTTGATGAGTTTCACCTGAGGTCTCTATCCACCGCAATCCTTTGCCCACTGCTCCAGGAGCTGCATTTCAGCTCAGGTCTAGACCTTTAGTCCTTGCCTGAGCTGCACCATATATATCCTTGCCTCCACCCTTGTCTCCGGTCCTGTTTTCTGGCTGAACTTCTACACTGTAGATAGTTTGCCTCCTGGATAACCCCCTCTGACTCCTGCCTCTTCTCCCATCTCCCGCTACTAGGTGGACCCTGGGCCCGGTTTACTATCTCGCCTTGTCCGGAGACAGACTCAGGCTGGCCTAGCAGCAGCCTGCTAGTACCTAGGAGTGGCTACCAAGAAGATGGAGCCAGGCCCTTCAACAGCACACAGTGGAAGCACAAAAAACAACAGACATAAGTTGATATAAGACAGGTTCAGACTGGATGTAAGGAAAAACTTTTAACCCATGAGGCCAGTCAGGCAGTGGAGCAGGTTGCCCAGAGAGGTTGTGCAGTCTCCGTCCTTGAAGGTTTGAGACATGACTGGATAATGCCCTGGGCACTCTGGTCTGACCTTGTAGCTAACTCCCCTCTTAGCAGGGGATTGAACTTGAGACCTCCTGAGGCCCCTTCCAAACTGAATTACCCTATGATCCTACAATTCTGCCTCTAAGAAAATGAGGGTTCTCACCTGAAGCACACATGTTCATGTTGACACAAGGCAAACCCTGTAGTAGAAGTTCATGTTTTAAATATTGTGCTACTCTTAGAAATCCTTTTCACAGTGTACATATATAGAATCAAAAAGCTTACATTCAACATTAAGACAAAATTTAAGAAGTGTATATAAAATATAAAGGGAGTGCCAAAAGTTAACAACGCTACTGAACACATGATTACACAAATCACAGAAACAGAGAGGAGGCTGGACTTAAGGCTTGGAGAAATTTGCTCATTATAAAAAAAAAAAATTCTAATAATAAAAGTAATAGTCATTATGAGTAGTCATTTGAGGTCACCTGTAAATCAATTATAACTGAATGGATCATAATTGCCTTTGTATTACATAATAACCAATCTAATCAAGGGAATGACAAAAAAAATGAAAAAGAAAAAAAATACCCCCAAATCTACTGGAAGAATGGCTACTCCCATTACTAGAACGCAAGAAACGTGGACTTTGTAACATGTTACACCATAGTTCTTTTCTCTAACTCTAGCATATTCCCCAAAGAAGCAGAGCTATTCTTTTCCACCAGTAATTCTCCACTTTTTTTTTTCCCCAAGTTTGCTCTCACTGCTGTGGTCTTCACCATCCCCACGGCCCCACAAGCTTCTCCATTCTTTCTGCGTTGCTGCCGTGACCATGTCTGCCCTCCCAGCTGCTTGTCCTGCCCCCGTATCCCAGTTTATTGGCTATCATCCCACACTGTTATACTAGCACGCTTCACAGATGAGGTGTGTTTCCTCATTTGGGAACCAGTATCACTGTCTTCCAAAGAACTTGCACCGAACAATTGCACCTTCAAACTAACTAAAATTAATTGTGTGTTCTTTCCAATCTAAATATGCTGAATCTTGGAAACATCTCAAAGCAGATCTCTGATTTTCTATATAATCTGCTAGATACATTGTCTTTTGTCAAATGCCTTCAAAAATGTTTGGGTTTTTGGTTTTTTTGTTTCATTTGACTTTTTAGGTATCTGGCTTAACATTGACAACTGAGACAAATTTTCCTTAGCACCGGATCTGAGAAAAACCCAAAAGTGGTAAAGAAACTCCTGGCAATATATTCTTTAATGGACATTGTCACTTACTTACATTATTTTGATACAGGATCTTACTAATGCAGAATTAAACAGGCATAAGAGAAAAACTCCTTATATGACAGGAATTACACTATTAGTAATAAAATGCCATATTTCTATCTTTAAGTCCCAGGAATAGCACTCCCCCCCCGCCCCCCAATATATATAATACATATTTAGATAAAATATATATTATATTGATATAGTTTCAGAATTAATATGTGTCATCCATCTGAGGAAATTCACTTTAAAGGAATTTAGCAGTCAAAATGAGAAGCCATGTGAGAACCCAGCCACAGCAACTGATACATTATTTAGGGCTAGTATCTTCAGATAATAGTAACCAACATGGATTAGGGCTTAGAGTTTGATTTTTAACAAAAAGAATCTTGGATGCAACTGTTTGAACTATTCAAGGAATAGTTTCATATCACAGAAATCAATAGGGAAAGCAGCACAGAAATTTTGTAAGATAGTTTACACTCTGTGTGGGTGGGGCTAAGAAGTTAAAGACAGAAGAATAAAGTACTGTGACTCATAGACCTCTTCCTCTGGAACCCATACGTTTGACTCATTCAGTTCCCTTTCTTCCACAGAGATGACAATGGTTCCACACTATGCAAGCATATGAGACTAATAATAGCATCCATCATCATAACCATGCTATTAAGGCAGATGAGGACAGCAGGAGTAGTAAGAGAACAGCATTGTACATAAATCAAAGAAGCCTAGCAAAATTATAGAGGGATTCATTGCAAATCCCGTGCACTGACTTCTCCTAGAGTCTCAGTAAGGAAATGATCAAAGCCAGGATCTTGGAACTGATTCTGATATCAGCAGAAAGGGCAAAAGAGAAAGTTATAGGATGGGAAACAAGGTGCTGCAGAAGTTCCATCAACTGGGGAACAAGCTTCAAGGAATAGCAAGAAACAAAAAAGCCATAGGAAGAAATTAAATTGTTCTATCTATAGCATGATAGCTAGAGAGTTTGACAAAGTGTTGGAAGAATAAATGTTTTCCCTAAAGCAGAAATGTCAGTGTATCCTTACTAGACCTAGCTGTGTGCCAAGAGCTTCAACAGTTCCAACAAGGTGTACAACAGTATCCAGTCTATCATTTTAAATTTAAGAAGTGATTTTGAATCACTGAGGACCAATGTTATAATATGAAGGTCAAAAGATTCAAAAGAAAAGAACAATATACACTGCTGCACGTAAGAGGTCTGAATAGAAAACAACAGGAGTAGAGAGAGAAAGAAATAGCACTATATTGACTGTTATTAATTTTAAGTATGAACATGAATCAGTAAAGAAACAGCAAATTAAAACTGACAAATTCTCAACGGCAAAAGTACCCTCTAAGGTAGCAAATAGAAGGAAGGTGTATTTGTTGTGAAAGAAGTTCACAGCCTAAATGTTAACACTGTATTGTGTCAAAAGTCAAACACCTACTTCTCAGCATGCCTTCCCTAGAAGTTGAAAAGGGAAAAGGGGAGTGCCTCAGAAAACTGGACAGCCAAGGTTGAGCTGCAGGTAGCCAACCCAGACACATGCTGTTAAGCAGCACAGGGAAGAAAAAAAAAAGAAAAAAAAAAAAAAAGAAAGCAGTTTCATTTCCGAAGTATCAATGCTGCAGCTCAAAAAGAAATTGACACAATGAATTAAAAAGATACTGGTAAATGATCTCAAATTATGAATATTAGAGAAAACTAGTGTAGAAGTTATATGAGTTAACAGTAAAGATCACAGATGATTAATCTACTCTAGATATTAATAAAAGACTAAATATTCATGTATGTGAATGATTTATATTTAAAGACATGTTATGACCTGCTTAGTTATCATTGATTAATCAATGATAATTAACAAGTTATTAATCAATGGATCTCTATAGAATTGAAAGAAAACAAGTTCCTACCTGAAAATAAGAACATACATAAGCAAACATTCCAGAAACAACTGAATACAGGAAGACACTATTTGGCAAGAAGTATAATTCAGTCCCAATACACAGACAACTATGAAGACTGACATCCTTACGGAGACCTGTAGAGTCGAGAGGACGTGGCAGAGGCGCTGCCAGAAAGCCAGGCAGGGCTGAGATCGTGCAGAATTATACCAATGGGCAGGTAAGAGCAGGAGAGGGCAATGCTTACATCAACCAAGGCTTAGTGCAGGTAAAATCTGAAACTCTAACTACATCACTCAAATAGCTGTCAACAGTATACTCAATGATACAGTACAGTAGTGTATGACTAATTTCTTGAAAAAGGCACAAAGTGATCAATTTCCAGAATTATTTCTATTAAAAAAAAAAAACCAAACCAACCAAAACAGAGAGAAAAAAAAGGGTTTGGTTTATGCCATAATATTCACCGGAGCAGCAAAACGGCTTCAGATATTCAAAATAGGCGCAGGTGCACAATTCAACAGCTTTCCTTTGAGGCGATACAGATGGAGCTTGGCAAGAACTCTGACACGGTAGGCCAGGGGTCAGGCAAGGCTGGCTGTGCGCGCATAGCAGCCACAGGATGCGGGGGAGAAATGCATAATGCAAACACCATCACTGCAGGGAAAACACTGAGTATCAAAAAGGCACAGAAGTTGACCAAAATCGTAATTACTCTGGGGAAAGCACACAATCATTAGGGTGCTATACCAAACAAATTTGCAGAGGTGATGAAGGCATGGGGCGGCTTAGGGATCACTGTGGAATAAACAGCAGCCAGCTTACATTGCACCACCTCCTTCTGACGAAAAGGACCAAAGAATTGTTTCCTATGCAAAGTACAAATCAGAAGAGCAGAAAGCTGAATGGGCCCAAATCGATCATCTCAGTGATAGCTAAAGCAAAGAAAAATACAGGAAAGAAACTGAATTTTTATATGTCCAAATGTCTTAATAATGTACTATTGTAGGAATACTACAGCCACCACTAAGGGCTGGGTGATATGATATTCAAGTTACTATATTCACTGTATAAGGTGATCAAGTGATGCACTGGCAAATGAAGCTGGATTAGAAAAGCAGCCAGCCAACCTGCAGCATGTCATTTGGCAGTTGCTGATTCTTGTAAATGCCCTTTGCATCTCATCTGCAGAAGGAGGGGATTTTTTTTTTTTTTTACTTTTCCAGAAGAAAGCACATGAGGGGCTGGAAGGACTGCACAGAATGGATGTCATAACTGATGTAATTCCAAAGTATAAATTCACAAGTCAGCAATATAACAAAAAATTCATAGCACCACCTAATAAACATTGTATTTGCAATATGCAGCTGAATCTGCACTCATAAAAAAGCAAGTGGGAATCACACACTTCAAAAACATTTTAGGAAAGAGAGAGCAGACATGAAGCAAGATCAAAGGAAAAATAATCAATAGATTTTCCAGTATATGCACAGTTTGTCAAATATTTTGGGAGAGAGTAAAAATGCCTAGTGACATGAATTTGTACTGTAAGGCTTGACATTTGCCACAGCATCAATGTTCAATTAATGAAAATGCCTAGAACTTAAGCAGTTTGCATATCCTGGTGTTTAGTAAACCTCACTCACTCTCCATGCATGTCCTCCTTACTTTTTGTTACTGTTATCCTGCATGTTGTACAAAAAGTAAGCGCTGAATGCAGAATTAATACTTTCAACTATGCACTGCTATATCATTAATTTCAAAATACCTAGTATTTTTAAGCCTACCTCTTACTTTGGGGTAAATAAAGGAAGTCCCAGAATGTGTTAGTTTTGTTAGGATCCTCCTGGATAAAACACTATTACAATCCTGTTTTCCAAATTTTGAGAAGCTTAAAATATTGTAAAAGTCAGGAAATTTGCAGAATTGGAATTCAGATGTTATGTAATTACGTTTCAGAGTTTTCATCTCTACTGTATTTTAAAGATTTAAGAAAATAGATGAATATCAGCCTTAAAGAAGATTTTCTAGCTTGTAAAATCCCATTAAATTGAACAATCATTTCCAATGTATATCACAGTATTAGTAAATACAAAAAGAAATATTCGTCGTTACACAATAGATTTAAAATAATTTCAGAGGCTATAGAGATTAGCATATGCTGTCACTACAGAGCAAATCCATCATTGAGGGTAGGCTTAAAAATATACGGTTGTGAATAAAGACTGAAAAAGTAGTGGTTGTTCAGTCCAGAAAAGAGAAGATTTCGAGGATGACTTGCTTTCAAATAAAGGAATGGCACTATACCCGGGTTCACAATCGATCATTTTCCAGGAAACTGGTGAAGATCAACAAGAAATAATTTTCATTTACAGCAAAGACATACGTTGGACATCAGGAGGAATATTTTCTAACAATAAATGATGAAATACCAGAACAAGTTCATAACTTGGAAATAAACCCCCCAGGGAAAGGTTAGATACACTTAATTTTTTGTCACTGAATAGACTAAGATGATCTCTTGAAGTAATTTTGAGTCCTATATTACTATGATAGCTCCCAGAAGTAATTCAGGGGTTGTTATATTTTCTTTCTATTTAATAATTAACATTTTCATATGGCATTTCTTTTAATATATTTAGGCATTTGTCTCTGCTACTGATTAATTTCTCACTTTTTTAGCTATATACTGAAATGGAGATTATAGTTAAGATAAAAATAAATATTTTGGGTCCTTTCAGGTTTTTTTATGATCAAATCACTAATGAGTGAGTAAAGCTCATTTTAGGTTTGTGATACTTCTTTTTGAATAGCCCTCGTATTTCTGAACAAAGTTTGATCCACTTCTTATGACCTTTTGCCTCCTAACACAGTATTTCTGACTTCTTAAATATATTTTTCATAAATCAGTAACTCACACCTCCAGTTTTTGTTTCAGTTTTTGACAGTTTAAGTTATCACTTGTCTGCTGTAACAGAGAGTAAAGCTGTTTTCATTGTCAGTCAAATCTTAATCTACTACTGCACTTTTGTTAAACTATGTAATAGTCTGTGTACAGATTATATCTACTCATCTTTGAGTGCTTTTTGATTTCAGTATCCCAGTCATTCACTCAAAGTTTGAATTTATTTTAATGATACAAATCTATACCTTGTCATAAAGCCTTGATGCCGCTGATCTTTGTTGTTGGCATGCTGTAATACTTTGCAGTGAACTGCAATGGAAGATAAACTTACCAAGGCAATTTTGTCTTCTCCTTTATTTTCTTTTCATATATAAAACTAGTAGAGACAGAGCAATCTCACTTGCATGAAAATTCTAGGTAGGAGGAGGTATCCACAAAATAAAAACTTCTTGAGGTATCACGAGTAAGACCCTGCCTCCAGAGGAAAACAGATAGCAAACAAATCCTTGTGCAGAGAAGGATGACACCAAAACAACCAATTCAGCAAGAACAGCTGTTATCCAGAATGAACAGCAGAGTCAACACACAGTCTAAATCCAAAAGAAACAAAATGTTGAAAGAAACAAAATGTTGAAAGAAACAAAACATTGAAAGAAACAAAACGTTAAAAGAAACAAAAGTGTTTGCAGAGGCATGGCTGTTTTTCAAGACTGTGAAAGAAAAGAAATGGATTAATAGTAGGTTTACTACAAATCATACTTAATGTTTTATTCTTGCCTATATAGCAGGTTCTCTGGAATATGATGATCATGCAGCTGAGTGAAGGATTATCTTATCTGTATATTATATTGAAAGTCAAAGTTATTGTTCCATGAATGCATACAATTCTTACCAATAGACTGTATAGCATGCCTAGAGCAAGTACAACTGGTACACATACAATACAAAATGAAACATTTCATGTAATACCTAAAATTACGATAACTTCAAACAATATGTTACAAAATGGCAAATCCTTCAAGATTTAAGCCTAATGAAATCAAAGATACATAGGCTTAAAACTACTATTCGAGTTCTGTCAGCCATACTATTAACTTAGTTGGATATTTTTCATGTTGAATAGATTCTACTCATAAATGTCACCACAGGTATATTCGTTCACCAGAATGTGTGTTAGTAATTTCAAACCTCTGAGCAAAGGTCCCCTGTTGTGACACTTCTGCTGTGATCAGGATGTCAGTGTGTTTTGGGATTTCAGCTACCATGGCAGCTAAAATCCCAGGCAGAAGTTAAGATTCATTTACTAGTTTTTAATAACTCCAAATGAAAGGAAAAACCTGGAAAGAAAGAAAGAAAGAAGGAAAGAGCAACTAGCTTTCTGAGTCCAGCAATAAGTTATTCCTTAAATTAGTAGCCACTTCTCAGCAGTATCTACCGAAGTCCTTTACTGCAAACATCTTTCCTTTTGAATCCAAATTACCTGGGTATCCCACCGTAAATAGGAATTGTCATTCGATTAATAATAGGTGTAAAGAAGCATAACACTGTAAAACAGTTACCACAATGCTTGATTTGTCTGATTTATTCTTGCTGTTCTCTAGTCAGTTTGGAATGATGAATGCTTTCTTTTCATTATTCTCTATTTAGAGCTATGCTTCTCGTTTTCTCTCTCATATTGAGATGGCAGAAGGTGAGAATTCACCTTTGGGACAATTGAATTACTAAAAAAAAATCAAACATGATTTTAAACTATAGATGAATATATTATTCTTCTTTATTCATACCTTCTTTCCTCCTACGAATCCTTGCCAGCCCTTCTCACACAGTGACAGCACCATCTTGCATGATCAAAATACAATACAATGAGTTATAGTCTTTTTTTAATTAGTGGCATTTCTATTTACAGAAATATCTAAAATTAATAAAAATAGGAATTTCTAACTATTTTAGATTTAGGTTTTCACCTATTGTGAGTTTTACATTTTAAGAATTTTAACACATAAAAAAAGGGTGATATTGGATCTTCAGGTTTTTCTTTTGTGGTGATTTCACTGGACGTCCAAATTCTCTCACAAAGATGATATTTTTGATTCAAGTGGCCCAGTAATCTGAAAATTGTCTAGTCTTACAAATAACTTTACTCCCTGCCCATGTGTAATTTCACAGGGCAGGCTTCATACAAATTGGGTCACTGCAGAATCAGTTTCCAAATTCTTCAAGTCAGCCTAACTAAAGCTTTTAGTCTTGATCTTTTGCTGAGCTTCATGCAATGAATTCTCTGCATATACTAAGCCCCAGTGTTATTAGCACTGGGTTTGGGGCTCTACTTGTTTTTCAACTCATTGGGTGCTACTTCCAACTAAATTCACTGGATTGAAATTAAGATGGCATTCAGGGAAGCGGTCATGGTTTTCTGTACTTCAGAAACTAAGCAGGAAATTCTGGAAAGAAAATATGAAAGGAAAAAAAATGAATGCAAGGCAATGTGAGCAGCAACAGTACTCATGATCTATCTTCTTCTTCAGTTTTTGTCTTGGTGTTTCTACAGCATGTTTGAACTCCCACATAATCCCTCTTTGACTTTCTGCCAACTTTCCCTGACCATGACATTTTTTATCTCTTCAGTTCAGTCTCCAATTTTTGAAACAGAATACTGGAAATCTAGTTTCAGTTTTAAAGGTACCAATGGAAAATGATTACAGTCTTCCCCAGATAACCTCAGTTATACCTTTAAAAGAAAGCAGAGTTGCGATTTCTCTGCATAATATCAGGGTGGCTTTGGTTCCACTGAAAACTGTTTACAAAAGAGGTAACATTCTGTGACTGTGCCTCTCAACATGGCTGCCAGCTTTGTAAAAGAGGTTGCCAGGACTGGCTTGCTGTAAAGCTCAAGGAAAGAAGCACCTAGACATCAAAAGTCTAGGGTACATTTCCACTACAATTTCTTGAAAGGGAATCCTTCAGCCTTATCCTTGATTATTCTGCTACAGTTTTAGAAGTTTGAATCCCCTTCTTAAATCCACCAGAGAGGGGTTGGAAGTCCAATATGCATTTCCTGAGCTTCCCCATACACAAATACACCAATAACTCTGTGTAGCTAATTATGTCACCTGAGTAAAACACATATAATTAAAAAGTAGAAAAATGCAAATCTGTTACAAACTAAAAAAAATAGGTAGCAAGAATGCACTGTGTCTTTCTAAACTCCGTAACCATCACATTTGTTTTTCTGTTGTCTATGTCCCTCACAATGTTTCTTAGTCTCATTTTCTCAGTCCTAGATACAGTATTACAGCATGAGATACTCTTCCTTTCTGCTTATAGGACAGGTAAATAGTGATTGCCTTTTGGTTTACTTTTACCTAGTGCCTCTAGTTCCCTTTTTTGAAACCATAACAGAAGTTAAAGCTTCCACCTATGGGAAGCTTTAAACATCTGTAACCGGTGTGATTGCACTAACAGGTACACAACTGCCCCTGCTATTCCCTAACTGTTGTACAGGACTATCACCTCTCCTCAACTGAGTGACCACAAAACACATGCTGCTGACAATAGGCCCTTATTTAAGCATTTATGTATTAAACTACACATCCTACAGGAGGTACAAATACAAACAGCATTATGACTAGTAAAAAGATGGGTCTCTTCAAGCGTTTTTTTCCTATTCTTTCCCTGAAACAAGTCAGTCTTGGGATATAATGGCCAGGGGCATGACGGCTGGTGCCTGACTAAGACATCAAAAGCAGTTGTATGAATGGATGGCAGGAATCTTGCTAGCATCTTAACAAGATACACTAGTATTTAATACCAAGAGAGTTATGCTGTTGTCACAAGAATTGTCAATGCTGACTTTTCATATGATGTGTCTTCCAGGCAGGTAATGTGTTTATATGCATGCTCCCACATAATGCATACACCGTATATTTAATGCAATACTGGAATTTAACTGCGCTGAGGTTATATGCCAGCTTTTTAGCAATGCACAGTAACACTATGAAAGCCATCTGTTAAAACTGTGGTAAGATTATAGGCACTTAAACTGCTAAATGTTATTTGCCTGTCTTTTTTAGTTCTCCTTTTTGTTCACTGAGACTCACTGGAGCATGTGTAGTATTCTGTAACTCACTGAAATAGGAGGTACAGTATTCAGACTAGTCTGCTATCAGAGAAACAGTATTATTTTGTCATTTTTCCTAAATAAGTCTCAGACCAATTGAAAATTATGCTACCTGGAGGCCACTGTTATTGCTTGACTCTCCAGTGATGGCCAGCTCAAAATTTAGGAACTTACATGACGTTACTCATCCCAAACTTATGCTTGCTCTTGTGGTATGAAGAAAGTGGTTAGCCAGAAAAGAAGTACTGGTTCAGGTCAAGTTTGACTTGTTTGATATCAATTCCACTCATCTCATCAAGATTTTTTTCATAAGGGAGTTGTTATCCAGAAAGACTGATGTTGTCTTCTTCAAGGAACTGCGTGCCTCTGTGCTAACTCAATCAAGCTAGCTCAACAAAACCAACCCAAGTTGGAGGGAAAGCAACAATACTGTTGCACTCAAAATACTGTTGCACTCAAAACCAGAATATTGTTTATAGCTTTTTCTTCTTTCTATTCTGAAGTAAAAGTATAAAAGCTAGAGAATAAAAGATGTGCGGAGAAGTGGTAGCTTTAAGAGTAAACTGAGTGATGTCCCTAAAAATCAAGGATTCTTACAGAACTTGTTGCACCCTTCTCACCTAAGAAAATTTAAAGTTGGTTTTTTTCACCAAATAAATTACAGTTGCAAAAAACCACCCACCCTTAAATACCCATGTTTCTTCTTGAATTCTTCTACCAGTTGTGCGAAACATTCCAGAAAAGCTGAAACCTTGTTCTCTTTCAAGATATCAACCAATCAAACTATGAGGTCTAATAGAGAATCCATAGTTTGTAAGTAAGATATCAAATATTATGTCACCAGGACAGGTTGTAAAGTATAAAGCCCCACACTTTGTATGTTAAAATTAAAGTAAGCTATATTAACCCTTCTGGTAAGATTATTCAAAAGCCTCAGTTTTCATGACTGCCAGAACTGAAGTTTAATGCAAGTCCACACAAAATGCAACGAAAGCCCACTTTTTAATACAAGTTCAAAGAAAAGGTTATTTGTATTCATCTTCCTTTTACCTAGGGAAAGAGAACAAGACTAATATGGAATAAGAACATGGCT
The DNA here is from genome assembly GCF_026419915.1 of Harpia harpyja. Classification (NCBI taxonomy): domain Eukaryota; kingdom Metazoa; phylum Chordata; class Aves; order Accipitriformes; family Accipitridae; genus Harpia; species Harpia harpyja. The sequence goes on from NC_068947.1 coordinate 34,640,142, forward strand.
TCATAAACTAATTTCAGATTGCTCTAGCTACACTGCAGATACTAGCTTTGCTTCAAACATAGTCTGCAGACATTTTGAAAAAGAATACGTACTACTTTTTGGAATTAGGTCTTCAAACTGTTTTGAGACACTTTCATTAAAAAAAGCTGGTTATATTTTCTTTCTATTTGAGCCCAGTAAAGGGACACCTACAAATGTGAGTCACCAAAGGAAAACAGCATTTTCCAGCAAGGTCACAAGATTTTCTCACAGACCTTGCCAGTCTACTAAAACCCAATCCCTCAAAATTTAACATGTAGTCTCAACTTTATTGCTGTGCATCCTATTGAAGTTAGTAATACTTCTTACAGTGGAAAGTATATACATGAATATTTACAGGATTGTTGCCCGACTATGCAGAGGGATAGCTTGTTAGATAAGGAGAGAAGGAAACAAGCACCCTTGTACTCATACCTAGGTATAGAAAGTGGTGACATATTCTAGCAAATTCCTGGGAGAAGTAGTCTATATATGAAGTGACAGATCCAAGTTTTATAGGCTCCCTAATAAACCACAAAGCCTGTTTTCTGACAGCAAAAACAATAGGCTTAATACTCCCTTGAAAAGCACATGTATGAAATCTTAAAGTAAACACTAGTATTGAACAAGCTGCATATGTAAAAGGAGTGGTAGGGTCTGTCCACTAAACTCCATGGCAGATACGGCAGAGGAGATAGCCTTCCTGACTTTGTACAATGACATTTCTTTATGTAAGATGAATCGGATAAATTCCAACTATTTCAATGTGAAATTAAATTCTTATATATCTTATAATTTTTGGATAAGAAAGTAGTTCAGGAATGCTGGACATCTTTAATGATTAATGTTTGTGATGCCTATATATGTACCTCTCAAGGGTAAATTTTCTGCATGGTTCATTATTAATGGAAATTGCATGCCTAACTCCCTGTACACCATGCAGAAAATGTGCTCCTTTACATCTATCATGATAGAAAAATTAGGAAAATATTTATTTTCCTATTTTAAAATTATATTCAAAGTATCTCTGATAAGTAGCTAATAAATATGCAAAACAGCTGAAGAGAAAAAGAAGTAAAAGTGGAAAGAGGTTCTAGCAACAGCTTATTCTCAACACAATAAGGTGATCTTAATGTAAATAAAAGCATTCTTTAAGATTATATCTTCTTACACTTTCAAAACACAGAGTATATTTTCTTTGTTTCTCCAGTAGTAATTATATTACGTTATATAAAGCATATTATGTACTTAAAACTACTATTAGAGAAGCAAAGAAAAAACCCCACAGATAATCTTTTTCCTACATTACAGAAACACATTGAAAAAGCATTTCTAGAGCAAGCAAGGTATAGAACCACAGTAGTTTATTAAACCTTGATATGAAGGGGTTCCCCATTTTAAAAATCTTGACTCTTGATCAGCCAGGTCCCCCTTCAAAATACTGGTAAGTAATTTAAATGTTTAGTTTCTGAATAGTGTTGCTGAAGTCCACACTAAACCTTCTTACTGCCTTACATATGAAACTTCAGTCAAATAAAACATAGAATCATAGAAAATCTCAAATTGGAAGGGACTCATAAGGACCATTGAGTCCAACTCCCTGCTCCTCGCATGTGTCATGAGATATAAAAGAGTATGTCATTTAACTGATATAAAATGCAATATCTCAGAAGACCTATCACAATAGTAAGCATAGCATCAAAGATGTGGCCAGGGAAAAATGTTTTTTTAAATGAATAAAATTTTGTTTACAATATAAAATACACACAAATATACCATGAAAAATCAGATAAACAACAGTGGAGGGCAGAAAAAATTCCCCGGAAAAATAGTATTGCTTATATCAGGTAAACCTATATACCCACTTTTCATCAGCTTTTTCTGCTTTTTTTTCCCTACAGAATGAAAAATACTGTTTGAGACAACCCATATGAAAGCACTAAGTAGTATGAAATTAAACAGCAGCTGTAACACTTGTGCAAAATTTAATCTGCAAAAAGTTGAAGCATCTAATCTTCCCATTTCAATTTATATCCCCAAATCTAAGCAAGGTGATTGAATGATGAGGTAATCTTATTTTTGTGATTTGAAATGGTTTTAAACGTAAGCTTTTTTTCCCCATTTCTCTTGGCTATTCCATATTACTTGTTTGGGAAGTAGGAAAAGAATTAATTAAATCAGTATTTATTATTTTATCTAATTTTTCTATCTACTACCACTTGACAGAACTTTGTTTGAAAGAGTTAAGAGTATGGTCTTACTGTTACAGTAATTTATTTTTCTAAATGGGAAGTGTTGGTTGACTGAGAGGCACTGTAAATATTTATGTCAGATTCCCTGTACAACCAGTCCAAACACTGATGGCATACAGCAGCTAGCTAGAGCCTCCATTCAAACTAAGACAGTCTACATACTGGGTTGCTGGCTGTAAAGAGCTTAACACATCAATATTTAAAACAGTCCACAGCCAGCACACACCTGTAGCATTTTTCTTTTCTCTGAATAGATAGCAAGATTCAATACAAATAGATGAAAAATATAAACCTATTGTTTCTGTACACTGAACAGCAAATATTATTCTCTTGTATTCAGGGGCTGAATAATAAAGCAGATATTTCAGCAAGTTCCAGCTAAAGAATAAACTTGCAGATCTCCTAATCCATCATATTATCCCACATGGACCAGAACACCCACTCACATGGAACAGCAAAGGGGCGTAGCTCCACCTCAGTGGATCAATTCATGTAAAGGCCACAAGAGTTAATGGGACCATTAAAACATTTACATTTGAACATATGCTACATATTTTACTCATTTAGTACCTTTGAAAGCTGTACTATGCAGGCGTTCTTGCATCATGCTGAGGAGATATGAAAAGGACACCAGGACAATAGACTTTCACAAAGACATCAGTAAAGCATCCTCGGCATTTCTCCAAGGCTTTGAATCATTAGGAAGGGAACTATTATGATGCTAGTTTTACTGTTATTATATTAAGTTTAATTGTATATATTAAGAGTAATAAGCATGAAATACAAAGAAGCAGCTATAATGAAAAAGCAGCTTATTTGCGGATGCAAGGTACTGGCTGTAGTACATACAGATATGGAAAGAAAAAGTAAAAGATTGCAGCAAAGTTTCAGTTCAAGTACTTTTTTCCCCAATATAAAACACACTATTTGATTTTGTTAGCTTCAACAGATCATATAGTTAATGATATACAGCAGCTGAATTAATATATATTAGGAAAACAGTTGGAGTTGGAAAGAGGTTACTTAAGGAGTGCCACATGAGCATTACAGCCTATTTTGTTCAATTCATCTGAGAATGAGGTAAGTTGCTAAAACATGTTGATAACAAAATGAAGAATGAAGAAGGGTCAATCAACATGAAAAAAAGACAATATAATTCAGAAAATGCTGGAAAAACTAGCAGTAATGACTTATGCAATTCAGTGTAGAGAAGTGTAAGACAAGCCCAGGGCCAAAAGAAAAAGAAGGAAAAAAAGTACAAGCTATCATACACTTTCTACAGTAATACGTTCCACAACACTAAACAAGCAGAAGTTATCAGGAAGCAGTGTATAAAGTTTTAAATCTTTCAGAATACTATCCAATGAGTGAAAAAACATACTGAATTATGGACTGAATAAATGCATGCATCATGTATAAGACAGAAAAAATTCCTCTGCAGTATTATTATAGCAAAACTGTATTTGGATATTTTGTATAGCCCTTGTCCCTTTCACTAGAACTAAGAACTTGTGAAGGAAATCACTGGGATGCAGAGAATCAAAAGTATTTTCCATTCAAATAGGTGTAAGAATTTAGGTCTTACTTAGGAAAAAAACCTAAAAAGCAAGAAGAGAAACACTGAAATTGAGTTAGTTATCTTGAGGGACGTAAATGGCATGGGAATATTGGATTTCCATGAATTTTCTGATCTTCCATAAGATTTCCCTACAGATACCAAGCCATTCACACTGCTAAACAATATTATTGACTACATAATCTTCATGCAGAAGTTTGGTACATTACTTGAAATTTTTAAGTACCATTCTACCTTCTCTCTTTTTTTGTTCATATGGATATATCTAAGCAATTGTAACTTGAAGTTTTATGGTCATTCCTAATAGCGATTAGTTCTTTGACTGCTAATGACCATTTTTCCCACTGTGTCCATCACTGCCAGACTAGATCTATTCCCACTAATTTCAGATCAGCAAAAACATTTTTCTCCCCAAAGCATGAAACATACACAGCTCTAGATTGTCATTTCACATCCTTTTTGGTCACTCTAAATCATCCTTTTCTGCTTGTTTACATTTTAGGTTGCTAAGCTGCATTCCTGAAAACTTCCTTGAATTTCAGGTATCAGCTAGTGTAGTAGCAAAACAGATGGTTTTTCTTTTAATATTCCTCTTGAAGTGTGCCACAGCATGACACTGTCTCTGATTTTTAGGCAATGCTTACTATTTGAGGAGCCCACTTCACACTCACAGGACTCCTGAAGTTGGAAACACTGCATACCTGTTTTAGAAATGCATAATTTGCCAGTTTATTATTCTAATTTTTTGAAAACAGTATCTATACCAAAATCAACAGTAACTTTTATCACTGAATGCTATAAAGGTTAGTTTCCTGACATGGAACTTTTAGGCTACCAGAGGTCTGCCTATGCAGCATTTGCAGTATCAGAATTTGAACACAACACATTCTCTACATGCTGAGCTCCTCAAATGGAAAGCAGAGAAATTCTCAACAAATATATAAGAGCAATATCATAGGAAAAAGTAATTAAATACTCAAAACTTTCGCCAGATGGGAGAGAAGTTGGTAAATCTAAATGACAGCTTGATCATGGACAAATTCATACCAAAGGAAGAAGAGCTCAGCAATTTCAGAGAAATTTCTGATTGTTTAAGCATGGACTTCAATGAAGTCATGTGGAAGGTGGATGATGCATCTGTGCATCGCTGACTATATATTGCTAAGCCTTTTTCAAGTGGGACAGATACTAAATGTCAGTTGTATTATACAACTGACATATTCAGGACATGCTTTAACACCACTGTTCCATAAGAAAAGGTCACACAGACATCAGTTAGAAAGGAAAGTTCTTCTTAAAACAATGTAGAGAAATATCTAGTCCATCAATACAATAGTCAAAAGACTGAATTGCACAGTCCAATGTTGAAATAATGAGCAGCAATAGATGCTTTATGCACATAAGAATGCAAATGATAAACAATTATAACCAGAAATACATTTTCTATATCAATTATTTCCTTCACAAAAAAATATAATGTACTTAGGCTGATTCTTCTTGTGCATAAACTTACATAAACTGGGAGTAACACCAGTGAAGTACAGGAAAACTCAATTGCTCAGTTGCGGACTCCTTTTTGTTTCCTATTCACTATATGTTCATTAGTATTATTTGATACTGAATTTACAAATCTAAATATCTCAAGTGTAATGTTAATACTTTAATGTAAGGCAAGTTTATCAATCTTAACTGATATCAGTAGAAATTACATAGGAGACTCAGGTCAATATATTTCAAGACAACGAATTTACTTCATACTACTGTATGACCATTTTGATGTCAAAATTCATGCTTTTGGAAATTTGAAAAGCAGAAAGTAACAGAGATAGTTATATGTACATTTGAGGTCTAGATTTTCTTCAAGAAAAATCTGTACTTTCTGCAGTATAAAGAAAAAGCATTACTCCTCTTGATTCCAAAAAAATCCAAAAATTATAGTCCAAGTAGATTTTGTTAGATTGTTAATTTAATGAAGCTTGTTTGGATTTGATAGAAAAGACACACTGGATTTGGGAAAAAAGATTACATCATACATATCCTTATATAAGCCTGACTACTACTGAATCTGTCTAGTTTTGTGAATGAAGTTTTAGACAGGTAAGGACTGTATTTTTAATAAAACCAAGCTATAACTGGAAGTGTCTCATTATCTGTATCCCTATTATCTTCTAATAATTTTGCTGCTTATAAATATAAATTTGTCTTTCCTCATTGGAATTATCATAGAGGTTTCTTCGTGAAATTTAAATGACAACAGCACAAATAACTTACAGGCTTGTTAACCGGTCCACTACAAGTTAAGTGGGTGGGGATAGCTTGAGTATACGAGAAAGAGAACTGAATTTGGAAGCAGGAAGAGAATATGTACGCTAAGAAGCTGTTGCGAAATTCCTGCGTCAGTGGAGTGGCAGTCTTAAACTCTGCTGTGAGGATTGCCACAATTTCTGCAGCAATGAGAGAGAGAGACAAGAGATGCACAAAGTGAGGAGAGAAAATCACCATCTAAGCTACAGATCCAGTCTGATACTGTTTTCAGGAGATAAATGAGATTCCAAACCAAAGGAACACAAAATAGCTACTGTAACTGAAAGAGGGCTTTTCTCCATTCAAAGGTAAACTAAACAAAAAGTGTTTTGTTTAAACTGCTCAGTGCCACAATATCAAAATTTCCATCCCACAACGTTCCACCAGGGTTGTACCATTCTCTTCAGGAAGATGCTAAGAAGAAAGACAGCATCAAGGAACATGTGCTTTTCTTATAAACATTTAATACTTGACTGTTAAGACTTAAATTTGCCCCCTATTAAGCTATTATACCCATACATCTATTATTTGTTTGCTCTAAATTATATTTATTACAATTATTTTATGGTGCTCCTAGCATTCCTCTGTACTAGTCTTAATACTCCATGCTAGTTTGCAGAATTTTAATCAACTTTCCAGATGCTCTGCTTCTGGTCAAGTGATAGTTTTCTCCAAGCAGGGTCCCAAGTAGAACTTAATCACAACTTAGTTGCGGCAACAGAAGAGATCTTTTCAGGTAGTGATGACCCTAACAGTACAGTGAGAAAAGGGGAAAAGCTTAGGCTACTTTCACTGGGAGAAGTAGCAAAATGTTTGTTTTCCTACTGAAACTGAAATGAATTTGAACTGCCACTTGGAAAATCCAGGATTTGATAGTTCTTGATTTTCCTGTGTTGAAAATAAGGGGGAATTTAACTCATTTACAAAGCCCCATAGTCTGCAAAAAATTCAGAACTACAGAAAACACAGGTTTTTGAAAGCAATTTAATTTAGTGCAAGTAACCTTCTGAAGGAAAATTCAGTTGTCAATGAAGGAGGAAAATTTCATTCTAGGTCCATAAAAATCTTTGCAAATCTAATGCTTTTAGTTGTTCCTTCTCATATTTCTAAAAAGCACCAAACCCCCATTATGCTTTCAATCACGAAACTGATAATTCAATTCATTTGAAGAAATCGTTGTCGGTAAGGATATGTACATACTGCCAAGCAACAAGACACAATAAGAATGGCTCTGCACAACAAAACTGTTTATTTGGGAAATATTACAAGCATATGGGTGGGGAGGGGTTCCTTAGACTAACTGTAGTCCGGTTTTGTGTATTAAACACCCATGAGCTGGTGAAGTGTGTAAACTACATTCTCAAGCTTGCATTATGATTTAGTTTCACACAGAAGAAATCCAGCTTGTACACTTCCAAGACCACTCCATGATGTTAAGCAAAGCACAGTAAGTGTGGATGATCTGGAGATTCACTGTAACAGCACACAGGATCAAAAATAAAACACACCAATGTAAACACACCTTAAAGTTTCCATGCAGTCAGAATTTAGAAAAGTAGCAAAGTGCCTGCATAGTTTTAAGCACAGGAATGGTCTCAATGGTTTTGGTAGAAAGGCTCTTAAGTTCATGAACTTGGCTAAGTTTATATACCTAATTACCTGTATGCTTTGTTAAAATACAGCCCAGCATCATTCTATGAAATTGGTTTTCACATTGCAAATCCATATAATTTAGGTTAAAAATTTACATGTTCTGAAAATCAAAAACATCCTGCACTTTCTTAATATTCATGTAGATAGTTCATTTATCTAGCTGTTTGTTTCCCTTAAAGCACAGAAGTACTTTCAGTGACAGATGTCTTAATGAAAAGGAATATGGCAACATCCTCCTCATCCTCTCTCAAAAGTATGAATACGCAGTTAATACCATCAGCTTGGTAATCAAATGTTAGAATGACTAAAAGGTTGGAAAAACAGCATTAATGGTGTTCTGAGGGTCACCCAGCCAAGCCAATATTTTCTGTTTCTACAAAAACTGTGGAAGAATTATCTCACTCTTGTATGACATGTCAAAAACTGTTAATGATACAAAACATTAATACATTTGAATTTCAGGAAACTCAGGGAATGAGATAAGGTTTTTTTTCCTTCTCATTTTTTTCATCATCCATAAACTAGTGTGGACTAGCATGGACCTCAGGGAGTATAATCAGGTAATTAATCTTATAGAATTATTTTTTAAATGGTAACATCCTTGTGGTGAGTATCTGTAAGCACAGAATACACATCTCTAACTTTGTTACACCATACTACCAATCCATATAGCCAGACTATGAGACTAAGAAAATACTACAAAATGAAAATGAAGACTGAAAAAGAGCTATTTCATGGTCATATTTGGAAGTGCAACTTATGGTCTACAATGACAAACAAAACACTTATATTGGCACAATTCAAAGTGTCAGACACTTGATTTCTGACACATATATAATAATAAAAATTGTAAAATCTTCAGCCTTACTCATGACTGTAACCAACAGTGAATGACTAATGATAACAACCAGAATTTCAACTAAGCTGACTTTACATGTTAGTTTATGTAGTACAGATAAATGCGTTAGCTAAATGTAAAGCAATTGTTGCACAGTATTAGTCAAAGATCTAACGCTTACTGGAACTTGCAATGTGTTGACTGGGTCCCTTATCAGAACACCATCAAAGTGATCGTCATGAAGATCTCACATATTTTTATCGAATTAGACTGTCTAACCTCTCAAAGGAGTGGTGGAGTCCAACAACTACAGGTTAGAGAGGTTAAAGAGATTCCTTAAACAGTATGAACTGCAAAACTATGCACAGCAAACACTGCCCCAAAATCCCTGGAGAAAACCAGGCCAAAACATACTAGAGAGCATAGCTCTCATAAGGTCAAGTTAAAAATCCTGGAAACTCCTTTGCCTTTCTAATTTTGGTACTGTTCTCAGTGTAAAAGATTAACTAATGGTGTACCAATATTAAACTATGTAAAACTGCTGGATGTGATAACCTCCATAAAAACTTGAGATCAAAAGTTACACTTTGGTAAATATACTGCAGCGAAGGCCAGAAAATTCACAAACAGGCTTAAGTTTGGAAAGAAAACTGGACCTAGCAGCTACAGGAGAATATAGTTGCTTAGCAGTTTTTCAAGATTGTTCTAGTGCCTTCACTTGCAGTGACTTTACGGTCATCTTGAAACGTCTGAGATTTTGGTCTTGATCTACTACTGTATTATGTTGGTCCATTACAAAGGAAATTAAAGACAATGGCTATACTAATTGACCTCCTGTTGGGTATGGAGGAAAGGTCCATTGTTCAAATTGCCAACTACTGTAACTATCATACACTGAAAAGTCTGAAATGCTCAGCAATAGTCATCTGCATGATTACCTTGGCTTCCAAACTAGTTGCATAAGAATTTTTGGCAATGAAATCCCTCCAAATTCTGTGTTTGTATCAATACTTCCCATGAGTAATACCTCATCCACTTCCTTCTGCAAACGTACGTGCACAAATCACATCACAATTACAGATTAGGCTCATTCCTAAGGGAGCATCACTCTTGAAGTTGATTCCACAATATTAGAAATCTACTTCAAGGTGCAGGGACTGAAACAATCAAGAAGCTGTAGAATTTCTTCAGCAGTACTGCAGTACACTCAACTACACCTGAACAAGACGTAAGAAAATTATGTGAAACAATTACGAAGAACAAAAATAATCCCTACTCTATAAGTTTAATCTTCTTTAAATACCTGAAATAAAAATCAAGATTTTTTTTTTCTTTAAGAAAGATAGGCATGTATTTCAGAATGCTATAACGATAATTAGTTTTGATATGCTGAAACATTTTCATACATCAAGACATACTTTGGAGTATAAATATTGGAAAAGTATCCATTATTATCTTCCATTTTCCTCATGTAGCAGATGCATGAACCGAACATAAATAATGTTTCTTATTTTTTCTCTTCATCTTATCTTCTATATAATAAATAGTTATTGTATACTGTTAAAGTGAAATATTATAATTATGTAATTAACCTGTTTTGCCCTCTGTGAAATGCAAAAGCTATAAATACAGAAGCAAATCAAATTGAGTTCTGCTGTAGGCAAGAAACCAGCCTCCAGTGGATAGCCTGCTGCTCAGATTTCATTTGTTAATTTCAGTCTTTATACTTTCACAGGAAAAACCAAGGGTACACACGCCATATAGTTGTATTTAGTGATTTTCCATAGTCTGGTACTATAAAAATCATTCTGATCTTAGGAAGTGAGACATAACTTAATCCAATTAATTCAAGAAGAGAAAAAGAATCTCTGTTGTAAGTGAAACATTTCAGACAACAGAAACCCAGAAAAACAATTTTAAAACTGACATTTTGTATGTGTCCCTTATTAACACTATTTCCATACACAGCCTCTAGCAAGGGCTGATTTTCAGTCTAACTCATCTTACTCTTATCATCTGTCACTTAAAAAATTACTGACAATAGGCTACAACACAGTCCTGATATTAATAAAAAACTCAGGAAGTAACTTAGACCCATAAGAAGCAAAAATCTTGTTTTCTATGTCACTATCTTAAAGTGCTGTTAGTACCATCATCTAACAACTGAACTATTAATGGTAATGAAATGCAGTTGCCACAAACCGATTTTGTGATTATCAGGGAACTTAGATTTGCTTTGACAAGTACAAGCACTTTGAAAACTTTTTTACTTGTGCTCCTCTGTCACAAATATTTTCCTTTATAACTCTTGTATCTCACTGCAATAGAAACTTAAATTATGGATGCTAATCTATTAAATCTCCTGCATTACAATTTTTCTATGGGAAAACAAATAACGCACCTCCTAATGGCTGCAGGTACTGCAACATATATTTTCTTTTATTCTTAGTTCTCTTTTCCACCTAGCAGCTAACTGTCTGACTTGATTGTCCTGTATCACAATGGTGAGCGATATAATGAAGCACTTTAAGGCACAGTTATGTAGAAGAGGAGCATTAAAAAATATGCCATGTTCACTTCTTTGCTTGTTCATTAAACGACATATTAACAGGGCTTGCTATACTGCAGGTCTAGAACCAGAATTTCACCTCTGGTAGACTTAATAAAAATAAATTTAGTAAACTTATAAATGTTTGTATTTCATAGATTTCTGTGATTCACATACATTTCAATATGATCACAAACAACAACGTTCTGCTTAAAAACAACTAGAAGTTCTACTTGCAAAATAATGTAGCAATTACAGTAACAAACTCCTCATCTACTCTGAAACAAGAAGTACAATTCAACAGAGACTGACAAGTTGCTCTATTTTACATAATTCCTTCAGTTTTGTTTCTTCCCAAACATACTTCCACTGTTTTTCTTCCAAAGACGGATGAGGTCAGTTGCATATTTTGGGCCAGTAATAAGTAGCAATGTAAGTCAGTCATTCTTTATCTAGTAGGTAATGTCTGTTTTCATTTGTGATTCACTGGATTAACACAAGAGATTCACACTCTTCAGGGGAAAAAAATCCTGAAACTTTCACTGACTTCATTTGTGATGATTACATTTCTGAGATATAACAGATTTAAAAATGTTAGGCAAATATTTCAAAAGAGCAACTAAATCAAAGCTAATAAGCTAATACAAAAAGAAAGAGAAGCAAATAACTGAATTCTAATAAATGACCAAATAGATAAACAATGACCAAATAGATATTAACATCCCTGAATTTGAAAAATCAAAGACTTAAGAAATTCCAGGATTCAGAATTGCCTATGGAACCTTAATTTGTCCTCATTCTGCACATACATTATAATGAGGTATTTATTTAATATTGATATCAAAGGTAACCACTAATTCCAAGTGGCCAATTTCATTACACAGCTCTGCATGTTCCTAGTCTAGTTCACACTGGCTTTATGACGTCTGCAGTACTTCACATTTCTGCAGGTATGACTCTTCAGTATGAAGTTGGAAACTGAGAAAAACAAGCATTAATGTCAATTTATTACCACTGTAAAAACACTTGGTTTAAGTGACTTCCGTAACAACCCAGAAGAACTCTGTGGCATAGTGAAACATAGTCCAATTCTCAAAGGCATCATTCAGTTAATCTAAGACTGTATTTTCCTCTTCTTTGAGACCTCTGCCATACTGATTACACATTTTCCAATTTTTTTCAGCTAATGAATTAGAGATTCCATTTATCAATGTCTTCCTTCTCCCCAAAACCATGAATCATCCCTAGAGCTACTCCTTGGGCTGAATGAGACCAAGGCTCTGTGTTATGCGGAGGAGGGGTGGAACAGGATGACAGATGGACAAGACATGGAAGAATACAGAAGGAAGGGCTATCACGTAATTATAGTTCACCATATAAAAATACAAAAGCAATGTAAAGACTATATAACCAACAAGTTCATTTCTTTCATTACGAACATCTCCTAACTGTAAGATCCGTACATAGAGTACATGCATGTATTTCCCTAAAATTTATGAAAGTGAATGAGGGGAAAAAAGTATGTTATCACATTGATACACATACAGATCACCAGAAGGCTAAGAGTCTTTAAATCCACCTTACACCTTTTCATTTGAGCTCATCAGTTAGGGACTAATATAGTAAATTAGTGTTCACTAGAGGGGAGAGTAACCTCATATATAATTTATCATGAATCTCAGCTATTTACTAAAAGCAGATGCGTTATGAAAGTGAGATACATTGAGTTTCAGGTCCTATATAGCAATTTGGGTACAGACGTTTCTTCTTTTTGTCTTAAAACCTAAAGTTTTGTTACTCTCCTAGTCCTGTCTCATCCACCAATAGCTACTTTTATCATTTCCCTTTCCATTCCTCTGGCTTCTCAGCTCATGCTGCATCAGTTGTACTTATCTTGATTCTCTTTTTCCATGCTTTATGTCTTTTTTTTTTTTTCCTCTACTCCCATCATTTTTTATTGCCAGACTTTATTTTCTGGTTCTTCATCACCACACAGATTCCCTTTGTTACCTCTTTTCTAGTTGTGTCTCATGCTCCCCATCCTGTGGCTCCTTAGTCCAGTTTCTGTGCTCGAGGATTCTCAGCTCCTCTTTGAAGCTCTACTTTGTTTCCAGATTTATCTTCCACTTATTTCCCAAATCATGTTCTGCTGGTCCTAAACTCCTTGCTTGGATAATCACACACTCCTTTCCTCCTAGTGTCTCAACAACATGTTTCCATTACTTTACTTTTCCTTACCAACAATTTATCTTCCCCCAGATTTCAACCTCAGTGTTATCCCAGGCTTTTTCATCTATTCAACATCTAGTCCTATTTTTATCCTGACCTCCCATCACACCTGTGGTTTTCCTAGAGCTAGTCTCCCCAAAACATTTGTCTGAATATATTTTTCCTCCTTTTATTTTGCACCAGGTAACATACTATTGATTCTGCCTAGTGTCAGCAGATTAAAAGACAATGCAAATCTCTGAAACCAAAGACCTGGATCTATTTCCCACTTCTTGGGTACTGTGTTCTCTCAGACCACATCTGCTAGGCAACAACAGCAGCTCCCTAAGAAAAGTTGAGCCAGGAACACAGGGATGCCGAGCCCATCAGGACAGAGGTCTCACCAGCCACAGCCCAGTCCCACAGTACTCAAGCAAGGACAGACCCAGAGGTCATAGCAAAGCCCAGCCAAGAATCCAGATCACAAGGAATATCATGGTAATGAAGCAGATCAGAGATCACACTGCAAAGTCAATCTGCAGGTCAAGGTTAGGATCACCAATCACTAGGCAGGTCCATAAGATGAGACAAGCTAAGATCAAACCATTGATTCAAAGCCAGATCAAAGTATTCCATAACCAGGTAAGAACAGGACTAAGCTAGAGACCACACTTCTCTAACACAGCTCAGGTTAAATAGGGCTCCTGGGCCCATGGGTGTGGGTGGAAACCCCAGGTGAGGTTGGTCAGGACCATCAAGGCTTATTAATGCCCTCAGCATCCTGACTGAATGTCAGGGCAAAAACTGGAGTACACAATTTCTCACATTTCCTGGTTTCTTGTTAAAAAGAATTTTGGTGTGCATGCCATGACACAATCAAGTAGGTCTTCAGTAAGGACAATTGTGGCATCAGAACTGTTTAGACACAAGCTAAGCAGAGTCTACTCTTTCTGCTCCTAACTGTAGTATCAAACCTTATGTCACCTGACAAAATTGCGATCTCATTCTCATTGCTAGAAAGAGCAATAGTAATCCAGTCTGGCTGTATGGCTGTATTTCACTGCTAGATCATCTAACTCTTAGGAGAATGTTGAGTAGAGACAAAATGTGTAGAAATTTTAAAGGCTATGATCTATTAAGTCAGTCGTGCATTTTTTTATTTCCTTGGGGCTTATGCCTTGGGCTGATTTTCATACAGACAGCAAAAGAAACACTCTTGACAGAAAGGCCCTATCGAGTCTTAAAACCTGTTTTAAAAGCAAGGATGTGCCAGAACAAATATCTTAGGAGTCTTTAGTATGGGCAAAACAATGTATTTGTTCAATTCTTTGAGTCTTAGTCTGGATCAGCTAAAATACTTTGACTCGTATTTGAAAACATTTTCAGTTAAGAATGCACTAATGTGAAAGCCTTAGTCTGAAAAAAACCAAATGTTGAATCTAAATGTTTAGAGCCTCTTTTTAAATCACCAGAACATATAAGAAAATCATTGTAAACATACTGGTGTCAGTAATCGAAGATGCTCTTAAGAAAGTAAAATGGATGACATGTTCTACAGAATGAACAACTTCCTTCTTACTGAGTTTTTGAATATTTCTTTGTCACCTCAGCTGGGTGCAAGAGGTTTTTTTCAACACATCACATAATCTGTGCATAAGTAATAAAACACAACACAATTAAAAGTTACAAAGCATCAGAAATAACAAAACAATAGATAATTGGATAAATATATATTTCAAAGATGTTAGCTAGGATGTATTCTAAACTATATGTAAACACATTCATCCAAGCATATTTAAAACACAATTAGTCTCTAATTCCATGCAGTAATATGTTTTTATAGCAAACTGTAATGTACACTATATGCACTTAAGTTATAAGGAAATAAAGGTATAAGAGGTGTTAAAGGTATATAGCTCTATAATTTTGTAGTTTGGGGTAAGGAACTTTAAAATTTCTTCAAGTAGTTGCTGCTTAGTTAGCAGAAGATGGAGGAAAGCGCACACTTTTGCTAATTATCAAACAGGAGGAGGAGGAACTAACTAGAATGTATGGAGAATCATGTTACCAGCACCATTTTTTCTGTGTCTTCATTCCACAAATTATATGGATGCAAGGTCAGGTAATGAATAAGATAATTCTGCTTCCACTCCCATTGGTAATTCTCTTCCGCAGTTATTTTCACCAACTCAGAGTATACATTAGGTACTTTTCAATAAGAATGATACCAGTTTGGTTTGACCTTGGTTCACTTTGCATTGGCATTGCATTGACAGTGTTGTTTTATAGACTTTTTTCTCTTCCAAAAGCCAGCAAAATATCTCACATTTATGATTGCTTTATAAATGGGACTTCATCCCACACATATTTTATATGTAGTAATTGCAGCATGCAATTCCTTTTACTTGGTTCATCTTACTAACTAACATAGAACAAAATTTCACTGAATTCATAATATTGCTCTGGAACTGATACATACTGTATATTTACACACCAATATGTTTTATGGAAATGAACACATTTCTTCACGGGAGCATATTTTCAAACTTCAATTGCTCTTTACTGAAGCCAATTTTTTTCAAACAAAAAAAAAAGCAATGAGTTTCATGTCTATATATTTTTATTCACGCCAATATATTTTCACAGTTGGATAGATTTAACTAAATTAGTAGTTACAGTATTTGTTCAAACCAATGCATTTTTGCTGGCATCTGCTAAGTAAATGTTATCCAATTTTTTTTTTTTAGGAATCAGCTTCAACCAAACCCACATCATTTAAAACAACAACAACTCACCTCCACCACACAAAATTCCTCACCCAACACAAACAAAACCCCAACTCTTCTGTTCCAGCTGCTGAAGTATGGTAAAGGGGTAATGTAAAATGCAAATACACAGACTCAGTCAAGGTACATCTGATCCTCTGATTTCCACATAGGACCATAACAGTGCACTGGGCAGGGAAATGCACTTTCTGTGATGATACGTGTTGCCTTCCGGAGAGGGACCCTCCACCCTAGGGAAGCCATGCTGCCACTTTCAGGTAGGAGGGGGCAAATATAAGAATAAAGGACTTGCTACTGCAAGAGTTGGCTGTTGTCCAACCAGATATTTCTTCAAGGCTAGGTGGCAGCTGCATGGGGGTTTTGTCACAACATTTTTGTATTGAGCCATGTAAATAAGTCTCACTTTCCAAAATACTATTTTAAATGTGATCGTGAGTGTTTAGCAGTATTGCAAGTCAGGATAGAATCTGTCTCGTAACTTCTGTCACTACCAGCTTGCCTTCTCCATACCTCATTTCCCGTGGGGCTTTGTTGTTGTTGTTGTAAGGCTGCAATCATATTTTGACTACTTCTTCACTACCCTCTAGATTATACAAAATTTACTTAAAAATATATATTACAGAACATAACACAGAGCAAGTGTTTCTAGATCTATGTTTCACAGCTTGTAATACTGGAAGTTTCTCTCTCCTTAAATTCTCTCTACATCTTCCAGTGTTTGCTGAATTCAAAAGAACCACAATGTTTTGTCAAATAAATAAGCCTTCCTCAGGTATCATTTCCTCTCCCTAATCACTGACCACTGATGCTATCAAGGAGCATCATTAAAATCACAATTATCCTTTCAGATCTTGCTTGTCTTTCAAGGCAAACTCTAGAGGCAGACTGACACAATACAACACAGATGGCTCCTTCTAGAGGAGGTTGAGTTTAGCTTGTCAGAGAGAAGCCCAAAGTCTTGTTGATCAGGAGAAAAAACTGTGTGCAAGCAAATTAACAGAGCATGTAGTGGACCAGGTGTTGTGGTTTAACCCCAGCCAGCAACTAAGCACCATGCAGCCCCTCGCTCACTCCCCCCCACCCAGTGGGATGGGGGAGAAAATCGGGAAAAGAAGTAAAACTCGTGGGTTGAGATAAGAATGGTTTAATAGAACAGAAAAGAAGAAATGAATAATGATAATGATAACACTAATAAAATGACAACAGTAATAATAAAAGGATTGGAATATACAAATGATGCACAGTGCAATTGCTCACCACCTGCCGATCGACACCCAGTTAGTCCCTGAGCGGCGATCCCCCACCCCCACTCCCCCCAGTTTATATACTGGACATGACATCACATGGTATGGAATACCCCTTTGGCCAGTTTGGGTCAGCTGCCCTGGCTGTGTCCTGTGCCAACTTGTTGTGCCCCTCCAGCTTTCTCGCTGGCTGGGCATGAGAAGCTGAAAAATCCTTGACTTTAGTCTAAACACTACTTAGCAACAACTGAAAACATCAGTGTTATCAACATTCTTTGCATACTGAACTCAAAACACAGCACTGTACCAGCTACCAGGAAGACAGCTAACTCTATCCCAGCTGAAACCAGGACACCAGGACATGAAGTGGTTAGTGACCTGAGCTGTCTATTGGGGCTGTACACAGTTTTGTCAACTATTCACCAACACCTGTGAAACCTATGCCTTCTAGAAAAGGATGAACAGGAAATAATTGAGAGGAAACAACTAAGAAAGCTGGCTGCTCTGCTAGAAGAAGGGTTTGTCTGCTAGTTTTTGAGTGAACACAAACAAGAAAAAAATTGTGAGGTAGGAGAATGCAATATAAGATCTGTGCTGAAAGTGTAGGGGAAGCTGGACAACTTGCTATTTACCAATTCAGCAAGAAGAAAAACATGCAGAGTCGTTCTGAATCATGCTTGGAGATTAAATTCTTTTGCTTTGTTTAGCATTAGGAGTATTTGTAAGTATCACCTTGATGGATATCAGGATAACGCAGAAGACCTTTCTTCTGGTTCTGATAAAATGTTTACCTTCTGCATCTGGTTTTCAGTGCTATCTCCTGTTGATATTTTAGGGTATTACTTTTTACTCTGTTCTGAAGTGTATTTCCTGAAGAGTCCCTGTTGCCCTTTTGGTCTGGAAGTAATGAGGCTTCTGGTCATTCTGTGCGTGAGCTCCAGCGCCGCAGACCAATTACAAAGTTCTGTCCCATACACGTTAGGTTTAGATGTGAGCTGCCACTGAATGTCATAAGATGTGACACTACATTTCCATAAACTGTCAAATTAACATACCTGCATTAACCAGAAGAGAAGTAGTATGACATCATATCTGGCAGTTCTAATGATTTTAATCATAAATTTTTCAGATATATAGTTGGTCAACTAAACCAGGGGCTTCTGGCTGGGATTTTTTTCTCTTTTTGAAAAATGGACAGAAAAGTCATTTCACCATATGCAGCATAAAGACCTCTTGATACTCCTCTCCACCACAGTGGTTTATTGGTGGGGTTTGAACCCCACGTTTAATTTTCTAATGTTTAGTAAAGATTTCTGCTGTGTGGTGAAGAGGAGTAACGCTAACTCCCTCCCCGCTGTGAACCAGTTTCCTATCAACATGTTGCTAGCTCATTTCAGAACCACTTGAGCCAGAAGAGAATGGTGAGAACCAGCATTTCTGCTTATGCTTCTGACATGGGGTGTGATGTAACGTCCACGTTACTGGGTTCTGGGAGGAAAATGTCAGCTGGTGTTTCTAAACACGCAGATCAGCTTTTCCAAATGTACTAACGTGGCAAAGGCTTGGAACCCCCATGATGTACAGACAGGCGCTTCATTCCCACATCTGCCAGGGGAACTCTATTCACAGTTTCTAATCGCTAAGCTGGGAAGACACTTGTATCTTTCCTATAACGCTTCCTGGAACAAAACTACAATCAAAAGTACGTTTGGTCAAAAGTACAGAGCTGTCAGTTATCATAATTAATGCAAAAGCACTTCAGGATGGATTATAGTCCTGCTTTAGTGAAGGGTTTAAATTACTTATTTTGACAGAATTGCTTTTTTAATTTCCTCCCCCAACTGAAAAAATGCAAGTTTTGAGCATTTGTTGACATTTTTAGTGCTGCCTTAAAAATGACTTGTTCCTTTTTGAAAGACTTCTAAAATATGTTGAGAGTCATTCCCTGTTCCATTACCGCTTTACATGCACTGAACCCTAAGAACAGGGGTAAAACCTTTGCCTATTGTGTATTTTTTTAGTAGCAATAAAAAAACCAGGTAAAGCAAGTATCTACTCAGCCACCAGAGAGAGACTTCAAATGCTTCCCTGTCCTAGGGAACATTCCAGTGCAACATCTTTGGTAGTGTTCAAGTAACCTACTAAAGGCATGGAGATGTACGTGATGTACATTTGATACAAAATCACACAAATGACATAACATTAAAATGTAATTCTGTAATTTGATTCTGTACTGTGCGTGGCCATCTTTTGAGATAGGGGAAACTCAATGTAAATCCTGATATAGCCTCAACCGTTGCTAGGCATAATCATCACTTCCTAACGAACAAAGTGGAAGATACGACTACAGAACACGTAACTTCCCAGATCCCACTCTAGTGCAAGCTCTTTAAGGTGAAGTTGACAACTGTTAGCACTTCCTTAATGATCTGAGACACTTCAGAGAAATGAGCTTTTAAAGAGCTTCCCTCTCCTATAGTTAAGACTATTTCCTCACTTGTTTATCTCAGTAAAGCTCTTTGGTGTTAGAGGATGGGACATCAAGGTGGAAATTCAGAGAGGTACTGTGTGAGACATACTGCATCATGTTGGAGAGCAAATCTCAATAGAAAACGGATGGAACCAGAAATGGAGAAACAACTGATCAGTATAAGCATTTGGGTGCAGGGGAATCGAATCCTGCTTTCTTGAGATAAGGCAACACAATTCCCTCCATAGATGTTTACAGACAGATCCAGCAGCTTAAAAATAAGGTATTCTGATTTCAATAAGAGGTTTAGGCAAGAGGTGAATGATACTGTGTAAACACCAAATAAGCAAACATGAAGAAGTAGCCTGCCATCTTGGATTTCTCACATTCAGTGTCTTATCTTTTAGACCATAAGCAATTTAGGACTACCAGCTGAAAGCTACAAACCCTCCCAAAGAAAGCCTTCAAATAAAAAACTTTCTCCAAGCCATTCAGGGTCCAGGAAGTTGCTTATTGCCATTGTCTGGGCACCTCACAAGAAGAGCCGGTCTTGTTGCTACTGTGGAGAAGGTAGCTATACCCGTTTAATTCCGAGGAGACCGGAGACTCAGACAAGTTTTCTTTCACCTGCTGCAATCAGGGAGACGGGAGCAAAAGCAGAGGGAGGAGAAGGGGCTTTACACCTCCCTCGCAAGGACCCAAGCAAACCGGCTGGGCCCTTCCCACTGGCCGCAGCTCGCGGGTACTTCCCCCCGTTCATCCCTGCCGGCGATGCGGCGAGCCGGCCGGTGGCGGCTCGCAGTCCGGGAGGGGAGGGAGGGGAGCCGGCCCTGGCACCCCCGTCTCCGTCACCTGCAAGTTACTCTCGCCACCGGGTCAGCCGGCGGGGACGCTGGATTCGCGCCGGCGTCCCAGTCCCACGTCCCCGCCGTCGGTGCGCCTCGCCCCCACCGCCGGCCCCGCCTGCCCGCGGGCTCCGGGCCTCGCTCCTTCCCGTGCCGCCAGGACGGGGGGCGCCGGGCGGCGGCTAACGCCTGTACCGCCCGCCCGCGCTCCCCTCCCTCCCTGCCGCCCCGCCGCCGATCCGCCGCCGCGGGTGGCGGCTGTCCCGCCGCGCAGGGAGGCCGCCCAGCGCCCCGCCGCCGCGGGGCTCACCCGCCCCGCCCGCGCAGCCTTATCGGGCGCTAACGGTCACGCCGCAGCGGCAGCCCGGGGCGCGCGGCGACGGACACCTGCCACTCCTCCCCGGGCGGGGCGCGAGCGGCCTCCCGGCGGGCGGCTGGCCTCCCCGCCGCCCCGCGCCGCCGGTGCGGCAGCCGGGAGCGCCGGCCCCGCCTCGCCGCCTGGCGCGCTCTGCCCCGGGGCGGCGCCTCCTCTCCTCAGGCGCCCGCTGCCGCTGCCGGCCAGCCCCGCGCCTCACCGCGTGCGCCGCCGGCCGCTACTTCAGCACCGGGTATGGACAGCGCCCCGCCGCCCGCCTCCCCCCCATTCCCCGGTCGCTCGCCGCCCATTGGCTGGAGAGCCGCCGCGGAGCCGGCTCTCCTCGCGATTGGCCCGAGCCGGCTGCCACTCAGCGGCGCAGGAGGCAGGGTCTGGCACCTCGCTCGCGGCTGAAGACTTTCAGAAACGCCCGTTTGTTTTGTAGCCTGGCGTCTCGCGCCTCCCCTGTCACCGCCTCATTGGCAGTCCGGCCGAAGCCGGGGTCTTTCTATTGGACAGCCGCCGACGCCAGTCACACGCCCACCTGAGGGGGCGGTGCGGGGGCCAAGGGGCGTGCCGCGCCGGTGGAGGTGTGGCCGAGGCGGT
The DNA here is from genome assembly GCF_026419915.1 of Harpia harpyja. Taxonomy (NCBI): domain Eukaryota; kingdom Metazoa; phylum Chordata; class Aves; order Accipitriformes; family Accipitridae; genus Harpia; species Harpia harpyja. Next base: position 34,661,845 of record NC_068947.1, read on the forward strand.
GGCAGGGGCGTGCCCACGGCACAGGGAGGGCCGGGGTGTGGCCCCGGGGGCGGGGAGAGGGGCGAGGCTCCCGGCAGAAAGGGGCGGGGCGAGGCCAGGGGAGCCTCGCAAGCGGAGATTGCCCTTGTGTCTCGAGCCGGGAAGCGGCTGGGAGCGGAGCGGAGCGGAGCAGCCTCCCCGCGCGCCGCGGCGCCAGCGCAGTCCCCCCCTTCCTCCCCCCCCCCCCCCGCTGCCGCCGCCCGCCAGCGGGACGGGACGGGATAGGAGAGGCGAGCAGACAGACAGACGGACGGACGGACGGACACGCCGGCAGGGGCAAGGGGAGCCAGCGGGGGCACCCGGCACCGCTCCGCGGGGGGAACCTGAACCTGCCCAGCAGCGCCGGAGCCAGCAGAGAGAGCCGCTCCCCCCTCCTCGTCCTCCTCCTCCCTCCCCAATCCACCCCCGCGACCCTGGTCCTCCTCCTCCTCCTCCGCATCCCACTGGATACAGCGAGGGAGACACTGCGGCGGAGGCGGCGGCGGCGGCGGCTCCTGCGGGGGGAAGGAAGCGCCCGGAGAGCGGAGCGGCGGGAGGCTGCGGATCTGCGTGCCTGGCGCCCACCCAGCCCGAGGGGAGCCCCCAGGATGCGGCTGAAGCCCGGCGCACTCCTGCGCTTCTACAGCCTCTGCGGGATCCTCGTACAAGGTACCGCCTCCTCCCCACCCCTGCCCCGCGCGCGGGGAGGGACCCCGGGGGGCACCGCCGCGGCCCGGGGTATCCCAGGCCCCCCTGCCCACCGCCGCCCATCCCCCCCGCCGCCCCGCTCCTGACCCTCCCTCCCTCGCCCCTCTACCGGCTCCCCCTCCCCGCCGCCCTCTTCTCCCCGGGCGCCCCCAGCCTCCCGCTCCGGTAGCGCTATCCAGCGCTGAAGCGCCGCACGGTTGTTAACCCTTCCTGCCCTTCCCCCGTCAGCCTCTTCCCGCCCTCGTTCGCCCTCCGCGCCCTCCCCCCCACCCCCCGCCGCCGCCAGTCGCTCGCCAGCCCCTGCAGCCACCCCTTCAACTCCCCGTCACCTCCCCGCTCGCCCGCCGCAAGCGTGCCCCCGAAAGTGCGAGTGGAGCCGCAGCAGCGGCGTGCGCGCTGCAACAACATCCCGGGGAAACGTGCGGGCTCCAGCCGTGCCTCCCCGGCGGGGAGACGGGGGAGTTGGCGGGGGGGGGGGGTGTCCGTGCCTCGATCGCGCCGCCGCCGAGAATGCGTGTCTGTATGTGAGGTATAAAATACATGCGTAGGATAATCGGATGAGCCGGGGGTTCGGAAGCGGATCCCTTCACCATCCTGCTCCAGGCGGCTCATCCTGCAGCTAGTTTCCAGACTGGATGCATTCCGCTCTCCCTCCTCCCTACCGCCGCCGCCCCCCCTAATTAACGTTACCCGTCCAAGTCAAATGTAGCGGCCGCCGCGGAGGGAAGCCCGCGGCAGGCTGCTAGGGTGCCGGTGACCGCCGCGTCTGCCTGCGGGAGATCTTCCCTCAGACCTCTCCCGCTCTGGGGGGAGGCGAGCCGGCGGCCGAGCCCACGGCGCTGCGCTGCCACCGAGAGTTTGCCCCCTCAGCGGCGGCGGGATGGCGGCGCAGCGTCCCCGTCCCCCCGCCCCTGCCGCCCTGTGGGGCCGGGGCGGGGCGGGGGGAAGGTAACGGTCGGGCGCGGGGGTCGGGGAAGGCGGCAACGGCGGCGGCGGCGGCGGCCCCGGCCCGGCGGGTGTAAACGGGCTCGGGGAGCCACCGCGCAGCAGCTCGCCGGCGGGCGCCCACTCCTCAGGGCGGCTGCGGGGGGACGGCGGGGCGTCTCTCTCCCCGGCCCTCGCTCGGCGTGCGGGGTGTTTCAGTTTGGGAGGGAGAAGCGAAGAGACGATTAAACTAAGTGACCTTGTAAGGTTTTTGGTTTTGTTTTTTTTTTTCTTTTTCCTCTCGCCTCCGTCGTGCCATTTCGTGTCAAGTTTAATGTATTTCGCGTTTCCCTCGGCTGCGTCATTTGTCGGGCGATCTCCGGAGCGAGTAGCGGCTGGCAGCCCGTAGCGGGAGCAGAGGCAGCCGCCCGGGTGCCCGAAACACACGAGTCTCGTCCGTGTCCCCGTCCCCAACCCCCCCATCGGCCAGGAACCTCCGAGTGCCCCCGCTCCACCTCCCGAGGAAGTTACCGGTCGTGGAGGCGAGAACGAAGGGAAGGGGGAGTGCGCTTGGCAACTGCAAAGGACAGTTTCATCGGGCAGGTTATTTGTATTCTTTACCAATGTTTATGAGTTGCCCGGTACGTCACTGCACAAGGAGCTGCTGTGTTGGTGCTATACAAGATTATTTATTGGGGCATGTGTGGCGGGCTGCACCTGGGGGTTGGCTCCTCTCTGCCTTTTACATTTCCCTGTGAATTGTCAATTCATTGCCCTGCAAAGGAGGGGGCGGGGGGGAAGCGTCTGGACTGACTTTCTGTCACCAATAAAATCGGGGCTGCTGCCGGAGGAGGAGGATTTGATCTTTCCTAAGATGCAATCAGCCGCATTCAGCGCATCGCAGTTTTGAGAGTAAACCAGTGATTAAAAACAGTGATGCCTTTCACAGCAGTTCAGGGAGTGTGCCAGGCAAAATGAAACTCTACGAACTGCATCAGGTAAAAAACATGTTGCAAGAAAAGGGGTGTAATACACAGCTGACTGTGACTTTGTGGAAATAACTAGATTGGGCCTGTCCTTGCAGATGGGGAAAAGCGATGCTTAACATGTTACCCAGCTTGCCCTTCGTGTGTATGAAACATCTCCCTCTTTTCAGTTTCTCACACAATTATTTTTTTAGCTCCCGATTAAAAGTTAAGTCAAAAATACTTAAGCACTCTATGCTGCACTTCAGCAGAGTGCTGTTTCAGGAGGCACTTTTGCTGGGCCCTATTTAAACAAAAAAAAAAGGCAGGGGGGGAATATAAAGAACCTGTAACCCTCAGACAGCAGTGAGAGGAAATAATTACTACTATCCTTTTCTCCTAAGATAAAGGAGAATGGAGAAGAAGATGAGTAAATATTTTCTGGGAGAAGACTGTCCTGAATAGTGACTGTATCTAACAGAAGATCAAATTCTTTTGGTCCACCTTATAGTGCTACTTCATAAATCTTGTTTTCTCAGTTTCTGCCATTTATTTTGGCACAGCTAGCAGACACAGTTACCATATTAGACACATTTCTTGTTGGCAGCTTTATACCTGCATTTAAAAGTAGTTTTTCCTGTTGGCTTACTTTGCTTCCCTGAACTGTGTTGTGAGGTGGCTCAATGGATTTGTTAGATTCCTCCGATTTTCTGTTTGTGGGCCATGGGATATGCAGGTTTTTCATCAGCTTTGTACGTGAATAAGATCTTTGCTCTGAGGATTCGAAGCACTTCTGGATTGTAACTATGGATTGTTCCTGTTAGTGAAACTGAAGCTAATTAAGTTTTAAAGACAAGGTGACAGAGAGTCAAGCTGATGTGTGTCCTGTATGGAAGTGTGCCTTTCTGGCATGATCTGTGGAGAGACTTGCTTAAGGAATCTGTGATGAGTACTGATGAAGCGTCCGCTGAGGAAAGAAGACATAGAATAATGCTTCTCAGCTTGTGTGTGGAATAGCATTAACAGCAAGCAGTCCCTTCAGAAAGGGGGCAAACAAGAAGTAAAAGAGTCCAGTGTCGTCTGCTTGCTGTGAAAGGGGAGTGATGGAGGTGTAAGAGGGAGTAATAACATGTTGAGCTGAGAAGCGGTTTGTCAGCTGAGTTTGGGTATGATATTAGTCTGCTCTGCCCTCTCCAGCGTTTGCTGTGAAAATAATAGGATCTCTGGCTGCTGTTGTTCTTAAGTTGTGCACTGTAATGATTCTGGAATACTTAAACAGTGTCCCAAGGGGTTAAATTGTTACATATGTTTACAGTCAGCCTTACATTTTTGTTTCATTCTGATTGTTTTTTCTGCTTCATGAATTTAGCCTTCCTTTAGACAAAATTTAACAGTTGGAGGACAGCATATATTTAGAATAACTCAAGTACGTCATCTGAGCTGTTTTTATACAACCTGAAAAGTACGTTCTTTACAATAAAGAGTTATCATGTGAGAAACTAATATTAAAAATAGTTTTGTTGGATTCATAATACACAGATACAGATTAAGATTATCCTGGAATTGTAGCTGCTGTAGCCCCCTGCTGTGTGATAATGCAAATGGCATCTAATGCCTTAACATGCTTTGCTTCTGAGAAGACACTGGATAGTGCTGTATGTGGTAGCAAATGATCTAGTTTCAGTAGTCTGCCAACACCAGGCAGATCTTCTCAACACGGTTTCTTCTGTGTCTTCCAATGCTTGCAACCTGTCTACTAATGACAATAATGTAGGGACACTTTAATTTGTCTGAAACTGTGATCACTGATGCAACAAATCAGTGAAGACAGATAATTGCTTACGGGTGAGACTCTTTTCTTCATAAGCCCAGATCTATTACAAGCAGAGTTTAAAAAAAAAAAAAAAAAAAAAGGCAAATATGCAAATGGGTACTACTCAGATCATCTAAGCTGATTTAAGATGAAGTTGTCATACATTACTTAATATCTTGTGTATCTAGATTCTATTTTGAATTTTCAGTAGGATTTCTGTTAGCAAAATCTTGGCAACCTAAAGCTGTATGCATAGGGATTGTCTTGACAGCTAAGTGTTGTTACACTAATACAGTGTACAAAAGTCAAAAGCATGTTGTTGTAATTCTGTAAGTTCTGCGAGGGTACAGACAATTACAGAATAGAAGACAGTAGTTTTGATACAATCTTTATTTGGAATATTTTACCCACAAGCTGAAACCTGAAACATAAAATGTATCACTCTACTTGATGGTGGCTGTTTTTATACGACTTCAGTCAATCTAACCAAGGCTTGGTAGGCTTATTAGCTGCTTAGTTCTCAGGTTAGTTCATATTTTATGAATTCTTTTGCTTGATTTCTTTATGTATTTTTATTGATAGTCATCATATAGCAGTTCACGTTCAGTTTTGGAACATGAAGTAACTAAACAATCCAAATTCCCATTGATGACCTCACACAACTTCCCTGAGGAATACATGAATAGGGATCACTCACTCTGATAGTATTTATCACTTTTACACTCAAAATATTTGAGTTTCTATCATCAACAGTAAACAGTTTTGTGGTCTCTCACTGAAGAAGTAACTCCACAGAAATGTTGATCAAGAGAAGCATCTCTGCTGAAACAAATACATTTTTCTTGTCTACTTTCTTGTTAGTTCTCTTTTAATTTTTTTTTTTAATTTCAGAAGTGTAAGACAGTGAATCTCCCTCTGCTTTTAAATTTACTTAATTGTTGGTTGCAATTCCATTACAATGTACTATAAATGTCTTTAAGCCATAGTTTTTTGTTATAGAAGACTTAGTCCTCATAATTAGCTTTCCCGTCACTGTGGCCTGATCCTACTATTGACAAAATGTGTTGAATGTGATTACCCTTACTCTTTCCACCAAAGAATTAATCTTTTAATATTGCTATGCAAAGTCAAGATTGGATTTTGAGGTTTTTTTTTTTTTTATGTATGCGTCACAAATGGTGATTAAGTAACTGATAACAACTGTATGTATTGTAAAGAGATGGTCATGGACATCAAGTAGCTGCCAAGAGAATAACAGTGCAACCAGAGTGTGGTTGACTGTTAGAACGATGATTCGCTCTTCATCTAATATTTGAAAAGTAGAAATAGAAGATGCTGTCATTGTCCTCTTAATGCCTCCTCCAAGAGAAAGAAGGAATACTTTAATTTTGTTTTAAAACATGAATCTAACGGTAGGCTTATTCTGTTAGACACTCTCAAAACAATGGAGGTTCTTCTCTAAGGAGAATGCCACTGACATGCTTTTCAAAATACACATTCCAAAACAAATGTAGAATGGTAAAACTATTAGACATAGTTAAGTTTGTGTCTCCTGGGATTGCATCAATATTAAGTATGATCTTAATGAGCATATCCCTTCTTCCCAAGGAGTTTCTGAGGTGTGTTTGAAAGGAAGAAAGGCAAATATCAAATTCCCGTGGCAAGGAGTAACTTGTAAAATCATGATTTCTCTCAGGAATCTGCCCTTGAACAACTTACCTTTCTACACAGTGAAAAAATTTTGAAAAGAATTGAGTATTTTCAAAATGAATATATGTGTCTTTGCAAGGGTTCTTAATGTTGGGGGGTTTTGTTTGGGTTTTTTTTTTGTTTTGTTTTGTTTCATTTTTTCTATGAACCTATTTCAGGACCTTTTCCCTTCATTTTAGAAATGAAAATTAAAGACTAAGTCCAAATGATTGCAATTTCTCTTATGTTAATGCACAATAAGTTCAGGATGGGTGCTTTAAATGTCAATACGTAGGACACTATCATAATAGCATTTAAGGGGGGAGAAGAAGGAGCAGAGAACATGTACTTCAATGACAAAACAGAGTGCTAACACTGGAGGCTGTGTATTGCATCTTCCAGTGCTCTCTTTTAATACTACTGTTTTGCGTGTAGGATTTTCTAACATAGAGAACTTGGAACAGGAAAAAAGGATTTAGTGAAGAATGTAGGTAGTTATTTTTCTTGTGGAAGACTCCCTGTTTCTTCCTTTAACGATGTCTGCCTACCTATTGTCCTATCTCCTTTCCCTAACATCTGTAAATGTGGAAGATAAGATTACACTTGTATCCTTTGCCATCCTTTTATTTGCAAAACTGAGATATTGGGATCTATGTAAGCCTTATTCAGGAGCACTTTTGCTGTCTGACAAGTTTGGGATTTTTGAGGGAAAGACCATTTCTTCCTAACCGTGAGTTGAGTTGTATTTACTGCTTTCTAGTTTAATCAAATGGCTCTTGGAGAGTGTGAATGCTTTTATAGCTTTCACATTTTAAGTAGCAGCAAATCACTTTAAATACAGCTTTACATTACTATAAATGCATAAATTTAACTTTTTTCTATTTTGTAGTACTCAGTTTAGGATTCCACTTTTTTCTTACACAGCTTTTAAAGAATATTAACCGTCCATAGGCAGCTGCTCTTCAGTTTCAGAAAAATAATTAGTGTATAGTCTGTGTTTCTCAATTTGAATCCCTAAGCTCTTCCAGAACTGAATGTTTCTTCGTGTAAGTTCTGTTCACATAGAGTTACGTTACTGAACTCCTCTCCAGCTTATTCTTTGTTTTGTGAATGGAGTTGGCAAGGTTTATGTTACTTGTAAAACAGCGCATATCGTCATATATGCAGTATAGTGGTTGTCTGCATAGCTTTGATATTCCCTCTATCATCATCTTCTGTAAACAGTTTGTTGTTGACTGCCTGTCTTTTTCTTTGTTGTATGGGAAGGATAGTGCGAGAGAGACTGTTTTCTTATATTAGAGGTGAAAATACTCTGGTTATATTTTAAGCTTCTTATATACCACAATATTAATTAAACAATGATTCTAATCATGGTAATTCAATTGCCAAATCTTAGCTAAAGTAACCTGAGTATGCTATTACGTGCAAGAATAATTTGTGACTACATATGAAAATACAGTTACACCTTTCTGGGTATTATCAATACATAATGCATTGCATTATTGCCGTTTCTTCTGGTAGAAGCTGAATAGGACAGCACAGCTGTACTGACCCATCTAAGTCTTAAAACTCTGGCTTTTCAAAGTTGAGCACTGGAAACTCCACAACTGCGGCTGACTGACAGCTCTGAAGAGAATAAGGCCAAATTACTTCACAGCAGCAGTTGTAGTAGGCACTTTGGTATTTTCCATTTGTTCCGATATTTATCCCAAACTGACCTACATCTGCTGGATTAACAGTGTAACTTGACCTGCTTTTATTCCTGCTCTGCTGTAAGGTAGAAAGGCTGTTCTGGTTAGTCCCTAACGAGGGGGGAAGCTGTACTAGTTGAAGTAGAAGCAATCAAACTTCTTTTAATTAAAAGATTGTACAAAACACGTTTGTGATCGGTTGACCCTGGCTGGATGCCAGGTGCCCACCAAAGCCACGCTATCACTCCCCAGCCTCAGCTGGACAGGGGAGAGAAAATATAACAAAAGGCTCATGGGTCAAGATAAGGACAGGGAGAGATTACTCAACCAATTACCATCATGAGCAAAACAGACTCGACTTGGGCAATTAATTTAGTTTATTACCAATCAAATCAGAATAGGTAATGAGAAATAAAACCAAATCTTAAAACACTTTCCCCCCATCTCTCCCTTCTTCCTGGGCTTAACTTTACTCATGATTTTTTCTGCCTCCCTCCAGGGGAATGGGGGTTGCAGTCAATTCATCACACCTTGTCTCTGCTGCTCCTTCCACCTCAGGGGCAGGACTGCTCACACTCTTCCCCTGCTCCAGCGTGGGGTCCCTCCCATGGGAGACAGTCCTTCACGGACTTCTCCAGTGTGAGTCCTTCCCATGGGCTACAGTTCTTCATGAGCTGCTCCAGCATGGGTCCAGGGTGCAGTCCTTCAGGAACAGACTGTTCCAGCGTGGGTCCCCTGCGGGGCCACAAGTCCTGCCAGAAAACCTGCTCCAGCGTGGGCTCCTATCTCCACAGGTCCACAGGTCCTGCCAGGAGCCTGCTCCAGCATGGGCTTCCCACAGGGTCACAGCCTCCTTCAGGCACCCACCTGCTCCGGCGTGGGGTCCTCCCTGGGCTGCAGGTGGATATCTGCTCCACCGTGGACCTCCATGGGCTGCAGGGGGTCAGCCTGCCTCACCATGGTCTTCCCCACGGGCTGCAGGGGAGTCTCTGCTCCGGCGCCTGGAGCATCTCCTCCCCCTCCTCCTTCACTGACCTGGGTGTCTGCAGGGTTGTTCCTCTCACATATTCTCACTTCTCTTTTTGCTGCTGCTGTTCTCCACCGTTTTTTTTTCCCTTAAATGTTATCCCAGAGGCATTATCACCACCGTCGCTGATAGGCTTGGCCTTGGCCAGCAGCGGGTCCGACTTGGAGCTGATTGGCATTGGCTCTATCGGACATGGGGGAAGCTTCTAAGCAGCTTCTCACAGAAGCCACCCCTCTAGGCCCCCACTACCAAAACCTTGCCACACAAACCCAATATAGTGTTCTAGTGTCAAGTTCATTTTCAATTTATCCCTCTCAAAGGCTTTTTTTCTTTGTACCTGAGTGTTAACGTGTTTTTTATATGTGAAGTTTAAATCTTGACGTGCTAGTTGGTGCTTCATTGTGATACATTGATGGATGTAAATTGAAGAACAGTGGAGAAGTCTCCATTGGTTTGCACAGTTTATACAGGAGAAGTAAAACTTCATTTGATATCTGAAAACACTTGTTCACACTCTAGTCAACTGAAAGAGATTTTTTAATATGTTCAACTATAAAAAAATGTCAAACTGCAGCTGTTTGCAAATTGTAAAATAAATGTAGTGGCTAGAGATATTACTCACTAGAACTGATTTCTAATCAAGGATTAACAGAGTATCTCAAATCTGTGACAGGTCATAACATGGTATAATATACTGGAATATACTGTAGTATTTCCTTTACATGAATTCTTTTGTTAACATCTAAAATAATAGTAGTGAAAATGAGAGAACTTCTTTTCTGAATGTTTGGAGGAAACTTCAAACTAACATTGCAGTTTTTCATGAGCTTAAGTGACATGTGAAATACTGTGTTCATTAGAGTAAGCATGGCATTGCGGTTTCCTCTTAACTTTTCCAGTTTTTAACTTTTCAATTGCACTTGCAGATTTCTAATAATGTTATTGTTGATTCCGGGCTTTTATAGTGTGGCCTTGTAATGCTATGAAAAATAGGTGAGATTTGGACTAATATAGCAGAAGCTATAAGTACCATCTTGCTTAATGATCATTTTGGTTAATGAAAAATGATATCTGTACAGTCAAAAGGGAGTCACTTCAATTTTAAATTAAAGCCAATTGTAGCAAAATTAGCAACACCTAACATGGAGGAGCTTTTCAGAACTTAAATATCAAGTCTGACAATTACTAGGACATTACATGTTAAAAGAGAGTGTGTCTCATCTTTTGGTATAAAAACAAATTAGCAGTAAATTAGCAGTGAATTAGCTCTATAGGCTATGCTTTCTTTAAAGGTTGGAGTCCTGAATCGAACATGTTACAGTCTTAGGATATACCTCGACTGCTGCTTGTGTTCGAATATGTATCATCTTGATATGTTTACATAAGTAGTGTATAATTAAGTTACATATGGGCTAGCACCTTGACTATTTGCCCAGCTTCTTCTGAACATTCTCCTTACCTTATTTGGATTTTTTTTTGTCAAGTATTTGGCACATCTCTCCTCACTAAATGTAAAGTTTGTGAGTTACAAACTGCTGGTTAATGCTTCTTTTCGCTATGTAAAATGCAAAATGTATGCCATTCTTAGAGTGAGTAAGTCTCATTCCTTAAAGAATGGTCCAGAGCTCACATAATTTCAGTATTTTCCCCATAAAATAAGGTTGAGTTTTAGAATTGGATCAGGCTGAAATGAAAATGTTTTCTGCTTCCTAAGTTGTCTTTGTTTTGCAAATTATAAATCATTATTGCTTTGCTGTATTCTGAGTGGTGAATTTTGGAGGTAGTGGGGAAGGCATGTAAGCAATAGAAATCTATGGGCCATTTGTTTTTTATTTATGGTAGATAAAAGCCTCAATGGTTTATAGACTTATCTATGGAATATTCACATATGTTTAGCACAAATTAATGTAACTTCAAAATAGCTTGCAATATAAGATTGTCTTAAGTGACTAGGCTTTTATATATTTTGTGTAAGCAATACTTGGCAGTGGGGGAGGTGTCTTTTAAAATAATGTGATTGCAGAACTTCCCAAACTGTCTTTGGATTTTGAGAAAAAGAATTATATCAGATTTTGTACAGACTTGCTTTTGTGTGTTAGAAAAGCAAGGAAAAATTCTGTTCTACAAAACCACATTTTTTTCCAAATCTGATGCAAAATGGAGTTAACAGGAAATCTGGATAAAGAAGGCAGTCAAACATGTTCTGTAAGGGGTATTCTCAATTTACTGTGACATCTGTATTGCAGGATTTGGAAGTGCAGATGCATTTAATGTTCATTAGATTAGGCCTACTGCAAACTGAAATACACTGTAAATCCCAACAGGAAAACAGAATCCAGTAGTCTATATCATTTAAAGTGAACAAATGAAAATTTGCTGTTTAATGAATTGTTAATATCATAGTTTTTTTTCTTTTTATGGGTCATTAAAAACTCTTGTCATTTGAACTTCTTCCAGAAAGGAAATATCTTCAGAAACAAATTTTAAAATAGGTGACTAGCTGGTCACAGAGAAATGCGGAGTAATCTCCCTGCAGGCCTTGTCTGCCTAGAATACCTGTCAAGAAAGCCAAACTTTGTTTCTTCTGTTTGCTGCTGCAAGACTTGAAGTGGGGAAACGGCAATAGCCCTGCTCTGTACCCATGAAGGGATTTCCCTTCTTAAGATTGTGAGTATAAAGGCCTCAAATTTGGATCCTATGTAATCTGTTTACATTAATGTGTCAACTCTGCAACAAGTGAGCTATGCCATGCTGACACCTAAGTGGCCTTCATGGATGATATGTAGGTAGGTAGTTAGATGGGGGACAGGGAATGGGGTAACTTATTTTCTCTAGGAATAAAACATCCCTTCCGGAGTTACCACAAAAGCCTTTGCTGTGAAAGACTGAGACATATATGAAGATCAGGCTGGAGCAAAACACTGTATGACTTCAGGATTGCAGGATACAGCATACCTTTTCATCTTTCTCCTGCTATGGCTCTCCACTGCTTCCTTTCCCCAGGAGATGAAATGCAACAAGTGAAGGTTTTGGGGCAAGTGCATTCTGTGGAAGCTATGAGAGTACATCCTTCTGCCTACCTTGGAGGAGAAAATACCTGTGAGGTATGTGATAGGAGGCTAAGATTTTTTCTATTTTTAAATTTTTTTTTAAATTATTACTGTTTTCTTTTCCCCCCCCTACTTCTCTACCTTCCTCAAATGTGCCCTAACAGAAGTGAGGAGGAGAGCCAGTGGGAATCAGTCCCTGGCACTGGGACACCTGGCCAGGAGCACCAGTTACAGAAGCTTTTTAGTGAGGTAGTCATAAGGCTCTAGTCTCTTTCATCCGTTCAAAGCCTGATTTTTTTTGGATCAGTACAGCATGGAAGACTTCTTACAGGCATTGGTAGGAAGGGTCAGATTTGAGCGCTGAAAATACTTTAAAAGCTACCACGTGAAAAACAGGAATTCAGATGAACTTCAGCAGATTGACGCAAATGTGCTACATGAGATCATTTCAATGTAGCTGCATTTCATTTTCCTTGTTTTAAGTTAGATAAATCAATTATTTGATTTGGACATTTTGTTCAAACGCAGCTAAAACACTTTGTAGGTGCAGTTAACTCCCATTTTCTCTATAATGTTAAAAGACACGCCGTTGCAACGTAAAATACAGTACTATGCAGAACAGTCACAGTATCAATGTCACTTGTGCTTTATTTCAATTAACCTTACAGAAAATATCTAGTGCAATGTATATTAGTATAAGAAATCAGAGTTGACTGATGCATATCAATGTCAAAACAGAAGATGTCTTCAGAAATAAACTTGCCCTGCTATTATGTCATGTTGATGTGACTGAGATCTTAGAAAATCTAGGAGGTCTAGAAAAATAGACTAACTATTCTGCATGTGTATCTATGTGCTTATCAAATTGAAACACAGGCAGCTATGCGAGTAAAACTTGGTTAACATGTCCGCACGGTAGGAGTAGGTAGCTTCTTAGGTGCTGCTGTTGTGTCATGGTAAACTTTGGGATTGTTCAAGTACACATCTCATTCTTTAGAAGGGAAATTCTTGATAGGAAAACTTTCAGTCTGGCTAACAACTAAAATATCTACCCCTTTTCTGAAAGGTTTCTAGTGTTTGCAGAGCATGAAAGTAAATATGAAACAACTTGCATGAGCTATAATTAGTTTTTTAAACATGTTAGGCTCTTGTGTTGTCTGTATCATGAATATATCTTTTGCATCTGGAACACATACACATACTATAAGGTGTCAGACTACTGTACGGGGGAATCAGTACAAATACAGAGTTCTGGTTAAATTAGAGAAGTCGTCCCACAAGTAATATTAGGAATGGATGAGCAATCAGTGCAGTGTCTATGTTGTTTCAGAACAATATTTGTGTTATTACAAGTCTCTAGCATTCTTGCGTATACAAGGTTGTTTTTTTTTTCCACAGAATGCACTTGTAAAGTATCTACATCAGATGCTTTAACAACTCCAGACAAACTTGTTAGTATTGTTTCCTATGGAAATGTGACAGATTTCGTTGCAGAATACACATGCCTATGTGAATACAGATTACAAAAATAAATCAATGGATGATAATATTTGAAAACTTTTAAATAGAGAACTAGGTGGTGCTGTTCTTTCATCTTTGTAGTTTAGCTGAATTCTTAAGTATAGACTGAGAACACCAGGCTACTATTTTTCAAGAATGAATTTAGCTCTCTTAAATGTTTGAAGAAGTTATTCTGACTTCACTGAGAATGCTAATTTGGGAGCTAATAACTGCACAATACAACACTTCCTATTTTATGTAGAAGAACTTTTGCATCCAACAAATGGTTTAGTTTTATTCAGCATGGTGATATACTTCCTTTTGTTTTCAGTTTGAATGACTTCAGAGTGAATTCTAATAATTTTACTGTTTACTTGGCTGTATATTCAGGAATATTTGGTCAGATAAGTTTACCATGATTAGATGGGTAAACCTTTGAATCCTTTTCCATTGTTGGTTTCTTAAACATTTTGGGACTAATTTGCTAACAGCACAATGAGATCATCAATAATAGCTGGAAGAAATTTGTTGTAACTGTGTGGTAGCAGTATATAAACCACAATTAATTAAGCAAGAAAACCAATTTATTACATTTTATTCCACTTACTTACAAAAAAATAAAGTTTTAATCACTGTCTTGTCTCAATGCTGTAATAGGAAATAGTGAAGCTAGACTATAATGAACTGCCTGGATCTAGATAGATTTGTTATATCAGTGTTCAATGTTGCAGCAGAATAATACATGTCTAATTAGAATCCAGCTTCAGAATGTAGCACTCTGGTAGAGAATGCCTCTCATTGACCACTGCCTAAACAGGAATGTTGAAAGAACAGATGGAAGGTAAAGAAATAAGGGGAAAATGTACTTCTGTACTGGAAAAGTGATGAAAATGTGCTCTAGCTAGGTCAAACTTACAAATGTGTTTGCTCTAAGTAGGTAATTACTCATTCAAAAAATAAGCTGTAGCTGTTAATAGTCACAAATGGGGGAGTGCAAAAACACTTTTTCTTGCAGTTTCTCTCCCCTATTCCTTCTAAAGCACTGCAGCACAGAGAGTAATCTGAAGCAGAAAGTTTGGTTTGTAGTTTTTGATTGTTCATGAGTAAGCATAAAATGCTTTTACTTGATTCAGGTTAGAGATTTTGTAAAATATACAAATCATACCCATAATATTGCAAATTAATATCTACCAGGGTTAAAAGCAATAATTCTTTTTATGTTGAATTTTTGCAAGGTTTCAGTGTCTAAACTGTAGTTATTGTCATTCCAGTGTTTGAAAAGTACCAAAAGGTGTTTTGATTTATTTTTGGAAACTGGAAAGAAACCCAAACCAACTCTAATTCACAAAGAAATAATTTTAAAAATCCCTTTTCATTCCTGACAATCAAGTATTCTTGGCACTGAAGCAGAAGCGACATTAAAGTAGTATATTGTTTGTGTTAATAGACTTTGTACAATGTTTTTGGTGTGTACCATTAAAAACTATTAATAGAAACTCACTGCCATAGTTAATTCAGTGCTTAGCATTTGCTTATTCCAGAATTGTATATCAGAGATAGTGGTTCAATTTGCATGGGTTAGCAGACTATTTACTTTTAAAAGGGTTGCGTTAATAGATTATGCGTTGCTAACTGTAATTGGGTACAAGTGTGCAGAAGATGTCTGAATGCATATTATAAATTGAAAATTATTAAACTAGCTAGCTTAAGAAGTTCCTGCTTTCTCCCACAACCTGCAGCTTGGCTTGTGGATTAGCACATACTCATGAATATTTGAGGTACTGCATTTTTGCAGTATTTTCCTCTTTTTCAGGGAAGTGCTGGACCCCTGAATCAAGTCCTCCTATATGCAAGTGTCCTAAAGAAGCATTTGACTGGAAAGAGAGAATTTATTTCAAGTAGTTACTTTTCAATTCTTCTGATTTAAAACAAATAAAATCAACAGTTTGTATACTGTATTCTAGATGGGTCTGGGCTGTCACTTAGTGAAGGACCACTTCTAAGTCTTACTGCACCAGCCCACTCCTTTCTAAACAGCTTAGTATGAACATGGGAAGGAGTGAGGTGTTAGAGTCAGAGCTACTGGTGTTTTACTGAAAGATTTTTCGAAGTTACAGATGCTATTTAAGAATCTAATTTAAGCCAGTTGCACTGAAAATGTCTTGTGATTTCTGAAACATTCCAAAATAATTTTTAGAAAAAGGATGTTAGTTGATCCTCAGATCTGAGGAAGAGAGAGGGTTGTTATTATTTCAAAACAGAGTAAATAAGAAATAAAGCTGAATTTTTATCATCTGGTCTGTGTAGATTCTGGGAAACACAGTGATTCCAAAAGCATCAGTAAAGCTGAGATTTGCTTTCTGAGTATATTAAAATAACACTAGGTTATTTTTTGGTTTTTGTTCCCCCTGCCCCAAGTATTACCAGTATGGGGAGAGACCTGAATTAGGTACTGAGTTTTAGGTAACTTGTCTATTTGAAATTACTGAGATTAGTGATTAGCACTGTAGGTTTTTTCCCTTAGCTTACATTGCAATGAATAATTTATACATGAAGTACAAGGTAACACCATATATAAGGTTACTTTTCTAGTCCAAGAAGATACCGCAATGTAAAGAAACCACGAAATATTTAACATTTTTGTTTGTGAGAAAATTATTTTTTATTTAACATTCTTTGATTTCCAAGGTATCTTATGCTTTGTCTTCCATTTTGAGCTTTTATTACCCTTTTAATCTTATCTTCTTCCTGCATTGTCTAGGTTTTTAGGGTTTTTTTGTTCTTATGTCAGTGTGCTGACATAAGACTTTATATTTTCAATGTATTAATTCAGCTGAAGAAGAGGAAGTCTGAGTAAACATGAAATTATCATCTGTCTCAGGCCAAAACATGAGGAACCCACTCTCATCTGAAACTTCAGCCCAGGGTTTTCTTATCTCAGACATAAGATAAAGTTTTGTCAGCTTTTTTTTTTATTTTGGCTTGTTTGGATTTGAGTAAGGATAATGGAGATAACACTAAACATTAATGTCTAATTTAGTAAAGAAGACAACCAAGAACAACTTAATTTCCATTGTACCTATGGAATGGATACAGGTTGTGAGAAGGGTACAATAGAGATTTACCTTCTTAACAATGTCTCTGCTTTTGCTGTGGCTGCACCACTTTAAGTTCTTAGATACTTTCTTTTCATATTTGCAAAAACTTTCACTTTGTTTTCATAGGTTTTTAGTTGCCACAGTTACAGTAACTATTTACTCTCAAATATTGTTAAAGCAAAACTCTTTAGTATAACTTCAGCATAGAGTATGACTTTGGTTCGATTCTTCAGTACAATTTTAGACAACTCATACTTCAGAGTTCAGATTAAAACTAAATGGATGCGTACAGAGAGTTTAAACTTGCTATTAAACTCAAGAAGGGAAAAAAAAACAAACCCTGAAATATTTCTTCCAAATATGTGATTTGAAGGAAATACTTCATAGTTAGAGTAAACTGAGTACTTTTTCCCCTTTTCCCTGATAATGGGGTCTCAGAACCTTTGGGTTTCACTTTTTTAACCGTGGTTCATCAATTCTAATTAAATTGAGCTCTAAGGCCATACAGGCTTATGATAATGATACAGATTTTTTTTTTTGAGAGTTGTTTCATAGTGTTTGTCATGATTAATTCCTCTTGAAAACCTCTGTCTGTGTATAACATTGTGAACAGGGGAATTAAATGGAAATTATATGATAAACACAGAATTGTGTTTGTTTACATCTGTCTATATCAAAACTGAAAATAAATGATCAAGAAGATAGGGCAAGTATTGCATGTTATTTGATGAACCTAATTCAGTTATTTAATTGACTGTATGTAAATATTCCCAATATCCAGGAAACAAGTTGTTTGAGTTTTTTGCCAGCCACCCCCCACCCTCTTTCCACCCCTGAAAAATTTTAAGTGTGTATGAAACTTTGCTAGCAACACTTAAAAAATAAATAAAATTCTAAAGTCCAAGTCTTCTGCCATGAAACCAGTTATCTAAACTGAATCAAAGGTGATTGTCTCTTTTCATCTGTGGGGGACTGTATTATTTGCAATTCCATTTATTTTCATTGTGGAACACCTAAGCATTGGTATCAATGCTCAGATAAAATAAAGATTTTGTTACTGCAACAGTATTACTTGTGTGTTGTCTATAATTTTTTGCAATTGCAGTTTGAATTGTAGGTATAGTCCATGTGCATGCTGTATACCTGTTTCTGAAAATTCAAAGCTGCAGTCACAGTATGTGAAAAGTCATTCAGTCACACAAGAGTGCTGGCATTTTTTTCAACTTGCCAAGTGCATAAACTGTATATCTTAAGTTATTGCTGTATAGAAACCTCATACATATACCATACACTTCTATGCTTATTTGTCAGCACCTGCATCCCAGAATGGATATGTTAAATAAGTACTACTATTTTGCTGTTTGCACTTGTGCGTGCTTTTAAATTTTCTGACCTCTTCCCCCCCCCCCCAAAAAAAAAGTCTGTTGAGATTACTGAAAATATTTTAGTACTTGCACAAAGTGATATAATATATAAAGTGATATAATATATAAAATATATAAACCTAAAATGTTGGCTAAATGGTGGCTATTGGTCCTTTAAATGTTTTGTTTTATTGCTGGGTCTGCTGGCAAGCATCTTTTAACTTTTTCATTTTTGGGGCTTTCTCATCGCAAAATACCATGAGACAAAGTATGAAGTAAAGCAGAGTTCGTTACTCTGCACTAATTCTTGTGTTGAGCCTGTCTTATTCTATATTTACAGTATATCTTCTGAGTAGTTCAAGTTCATCAGCTTATAGCGTATCTAGGTTATGAGGCTGAAAGTAGAGATCTCCAAACAAGTCTGGGAACTAGAAACATCATGGGGCTTTGGCTTAGCTAATTAGCCTTGTGTAATTCATCTTCAATATGCTCTTTTTTCTTACTCTTGCGGTTACAAACACAACCATTTAACTTTTTGTTAGTACATGTGCCCTTCTTCTTGGTGAAATTTTGTTGGTATCAAATTATGCTATCACCGTATTAAACCAGATCTAGACATTAGTCTTGGTTTCTGTTTATAATATTTGTCATAATATAAAGTGATGTAGCAGAATGCTAAAAATGCATGTTGAAATTCAGTTTTGAGTGATATGATGTAGGCCATAACTACACTTACAAAAGTGCACTTACATAAGTACACTTACAAGTACACTTACAAAAGCGCAGTACCCATTGTGGTCGGTAGAAATTCATGTGTAGAAGTTTGAAGAGAGTCGGATTGTTTTTCTGTTATCCAAGTAAAAATATATGGTCTATAGTCTGCTTTTATTTAATATGCAAGTTTTAACAAACTTTATATTTTTCATAATTTGATTTGCACTGCGTTCAAAGTTATTAAATTAAGTGTCTGTGCATGAGTTACCTTCTCACAAGAAAGAGTGGGCAAAACTAAAGAGAACTTAGGTGCAACAACTGAAGTGGTCTGGAAGTGAAAAATTAAAACTTCTCCTGAAAATGTTTGGTTTTGCTCTCTGTAAATAAGTCTCTTCAAAAATATGTACTTTTTGGTTTTAAGTGTTGATGTCAATACAGCTGAATTATGGAAGACCTGTTACCAGCTAGTTGAATAGACTCAGAGTTATGTTGTTCCAGGTCATCATGGGTCATCTGGTTAATGCTGGATGTGAAAGGCTGTACTACATTCCAGCCTTTGTCCTACTTTCATGAAACAGATGTTCTTCACTGAAGAGACATAATTAATTTCTATGAAATGGGTGGATGTCTGCTTGCCATTCTTTAAATGCAACCATTTCAGTTAATTTCTGTTAAATTCTGCAGGAGTTCATATGTTAAAGTTATGTTAAAGTTGTGAATTCTGAGACTCCAGGATAAGCTGAAGAAATGGAAATGGAAGTGTCTAATATAAATATTTTCACTACTTTTAAGCTTTTCACTTGTTTTGCAAGCATTTGAGATTATTAACCCTAAAAAAAGTAGTTTGAAATGGTAACAAACATAACTGTTAGTGCGACCTCCTCTTTTCACACAAACCTAAAATTTACAATGCCAGCAGGTCACTTGGAACGCCTCTAGTTTTACACTGAATTTGGTTTAATAATTGTTTTCTTTTTCTTTGAGATTTCTTTGTTAAGTAGTAATTCTCCTGTAAAAGATTAGGCTATTTACTAGCAAGGTTAAAAGGTAATACATTTAATAGAACATGATAGTATGAATTTTATTATGTATTTGAAGTACATCCCTGAAGTTTTCAGTGGCAGACGTATTGTTTTTATTACTGGTTTCCTTAGACTAGAATGAGGAGAACTGCCAAACCAGACCTTCTGAATGTACCTTGCTAATACTGAAGTTTAAAGACTAATCTTGCTAATCTATAGATCTGAGTGTGCACAGATGCATGGAGTAAGCATCTGGGGAGGAGGATAAGATTTGCAAGGCTAGAAGACACTGGTGTAGTCATGTGGAAGAGGCTTCAGATTGAATCCAGACTTGGATCCTTTTCATTCTCCTAGACAGTACTGGTCTCAGCAGCTAGCAACAAACTAATTATTTGAGCTTGACATGAGTATCCCATTTGAACACTGCTTCTCTCATCCTTGTGAGATAAGGGCTTTTTTCCTCTTTAAAATGAAAGTATGAATGCCCTCTTCTAATGTTGACTTACAATGATTTGACCCTCAAAGCTACGAGATCAGATTCTTCTTAAACAGGATTCAAAGAATTAGGGAAGTACTAGGACTTTCTAAGAAATGACAAATATTCTTTCTGAACACCTGTTCAGAAATCTGCTTTATTGCTGATAGTTAACTGGAACAATCTAGGAGTAAGCAAACTACAGTAATACAAAAAAGGAGTAGAAAAACAGTTTGATACAGAATGACAGAATAGGCAGGATTCATGAGAGTAATGCTGCTATTCATTCTCTAACAAATTTCCCCTGAACTAGTTTCATGCTTCCCTTTTTCAGAAGCTTGAACTTAGGACCAAGTTTCCTCAGATAATATTATGTTATCTGTAATATCTATGTAATTTTTCTCAAATTTTCCTACCTTCTGCATGAAAAAAAAGGTTTTAAGAATTTGATGCAATGAGAAAAAGGATCATAAAACCAGTTTTGCCTAGTCTCTTACAAGCAAAAACCTCACATTATTCTCCTGTCTCCCTCTTTAACCACTTTCCACCATGAACAATAAAAGCCTCTAAGGAGCATGCTTCAAGTTTGGACTTTCTTCCCCAGTGTTTTGCTAAAAAT
This sequence comes from Harpia harpyja, assembly GCF_026419915.1. Lineage (NCBI taxonomy): Eukaryota > Metazoa > Chordata > Aves > Accipitriformes > Accipitridae > Harpia > Harpia harpyja. The sequence goes on from NC_068947.1 coordinate 34,682,522, forward strand.
ATAAACAAATAAAAACAGGGAGTTTTCATAGCTGCAGCTTCTTTACTTGAAAAATAAGCAGCAACGTATGCTGGATTAGTTACCTGAAATCCATGTGTGTGTGCAAGAGCAACTGAAATGGGAGCTGGCTTAAATTCATTATGACATCCCAGAAGCAGTTGGAAGATCTTCTTTTCTTATGTGAGAAAAAAATCTTTTTGTTCATATTTTCTGTTTTCATGTACGCTGGAAATTTGGCAATGGAGTTTCATATGCAGTCTTAGTTATAAGTGTGGCTTTCAGAAGACCTTTTTTTGCTTTACGGCAAACTTACCAAAGTCTTTATGATGTTGCCTTTTTAGTCAGGAAATGGTATATTTGGAGAGGTAGTACTTAATGTGAAGCTAAGCTGCTGGCTGTGCTTGCACAGCTTAGAACTTGAGGAACTTGGAATACAGCAGCAGTTTTATTCATTGCCAATTCTTGAACCTTCCTAACAACGCTCAACTACACAAAACATATTCGTGTTTTTGACGGGTACTTTCTGTCAGCTAAAGAGAGACTTGGGAGAAATACTGAGGTAGCAGGCAGACAAACAAGAAGGCATGACAGCTGAATAAGCAGATCTGTCCCTCCGCTGATCACTGCAAACAGTGGCAAATAATTGAAAATTCTGGGAGGACAGTTAGCCAAAAAAAGGAGGCAGGGAAAAAAAAGTAGTAGTAAAGCTGGGCAATGTTTCATAGCTTCAGTATGGCTGAGTAGCATTTTTGTTTATCCCAACACAATTAATGTCCTAAAATTCAAAATCTTCAGGAAATTATCTAGGCAGAGGGAGGCACAACTTTATTGACTTTGGAAATGAAGTTTGAGCATGGAAAAAGCCCAAGTGAAGTACTGCAAAAGAGGAATATTGGACCCATAGCATATACATTTGATACTGCAAATGTAAATATCTTTTTGGCACGTGCTGTTGTTTCTTGGCCAGATCATAGACAAAGGCCTAAAACAGATGAGCACTGCCTGATGCTCAGCTTGATCCCATTCCTTGGTAGCTGCATTCACATGGTAATGTAAGGTATTATGGTGACTTAAGAAATAGGAAAATGCAAAGAGTTCTGAAATGGTGGGTGGAAAGGAGAGAAGTAGTGTACATTAATATGACAGAAGGGAGATAAACAGAACATGTGATTTGAGGCACAAAGGGGGAGCTGCCTGCTGTAAGGTATAGGAAAATAACATAAGCAGTTTCAGATGGAAAAGAAATGCAGAGATCCCTGCTATGTGTAGCTAGTTTGGCCTCAATATACAGTCACTCAAAAATATTTTTGAAGTTCTTCATTAGAATTAAGAAATTACATGTTTTGCACAAGCTTCAGCTCAATACATTTTCTGTAATAAAAGAATAAAATATTCTTTAGGGTGAAACATTGAATATCAATGTGTGGTTATCAACTGCTTATTTTTTAAAAAATTGTGCAAGTTTATGTTATCTTATTTCCTCACTTTTTCTTCTATATGGGACCTCTTTAATAATCGTGATTTACTTGTTTCTGTGGTTGGTTCTTCCTGCATCTGATTTCAGAAGAACAATTTGAGTGACTTCCTCAATTCAGTTCTTATATAGTGACAAGTATCTTGTACTTCTATTCCAAATGCTGTGTGCTTGACTAGCCTCAATCCAGAGGGTGAATATCCCCTTATGAACAGACCCTACACTGAATATGTATCAGCACTAATCTGCTATTCTAAGCTGCCACATAATATAGTACTTTTTATGAACTAAGAATTCATTTATAAATAAGATCAGGATTTTTTGTTACTAATCCTTCCTTATTTTTAATGGCCACTGCTGCTGGATTACTACATTTGTCATTTTCATGCAGTGTCACATTTGGAGCTCACACTTATGATTTTTATTTTTTTTTTTTTTTTGCTTTGCTTCCAAGTCTTAAGCTGTCAGTTTAAACCAGAAAACTCTCTATAGCATGCAAAAGGAATGAATAGCTACAATTTCTAATTTCAGACTGTTTAGTGCTCCAGTGCTTTAAGTCATGAAGTTTTTTCTAGATGTTAAATTGTGCTTTCTCCCTATACTGACAGTTCTTCCTAAGTTTATCTTCGGTATATTTAATTAGCACATTCTTACCTATGGTAAGTGTTGCTCATGAGAATGTTAAATGAAGTTGTCAGAAGATCAATCTGAGGCTCTCCAGAAATAAGCAGAAGCTAGTATAATTTACTTTCCGTATGATATGTGTAATATTTGCTGTCTTGGGACAATCTGAGAATATTTGATTCCTACCTTGTATTTATGGTAAAAAAAGATAGTGATTTTTTTCTTTTAAATGTATCCAATATGGCAATTACCACACTTAAAATATGCTACAGCTTCTGATGCAGAATTTGAAATTTGCTTTACTTTTTAATCACAATTCCATTTGCATTGCATAAAAAAAAATTAGAGATGGAAATATTTTTCCTTCTTTAATCTTCTTTATATATTCTTTGCAAGACTTTACTTGTTGATAGTTCTTTTTGTCTTCCTTGTAAGCATGAATTTACTCTTGCCTTGTTTTGTTTTTATGATTACATTTTTTTGTAAGTGTCTTTGTTTTCAACAGGATTAGGTAAAAATTGATCAGAGTAGTTTCTTGATATAGCTATCTATTCAGTAAAGTCAGAAACTTCTCCAGTAGATTTTTTGGGTTTCTTCACTTTAAGATGCTCTTTCCAGACAAACTCATGTGAAAGTGTTGGAAATAAGTATCCAGACAAACTCATGTGAAAGTGTCGGAAATAAATATCTTCCACATGTAAGTGGGCTTGATGCAGATGCTTTAATTCTACATTTTGTCCTTCTGAAATAAAAATGCTTTATTCCAAGCTTGGTTTTGTTTATCCTCTAGCTTAATCTGAAATGCTTTCTAGTTATTCAGTCCAAGTTTATATTCTGCACTCTGATTTAGCTACTTAACATAGTGTAAGGTAATATAATGGCTAGTTGATACTTTGTGGCAAAAAGTCACAAATCCCATCTCAATCAGACTTCTTTATTCCCAATACTGGTACTGTATGTTGAATGTATATCTGGAAGGTTAAAAACATGAGAAATGAATTAACTTCTACTAGAAGTTCTGCCTACAGACCAACACCACCAAGTTATCAATAGAGATTGAACTTAAAAAAGGAAGATCTCCTACAGGACTTCCAAAATTCTTCTGTGGGTTAAAATCACAGAAGAGAGAACACAGATGGCATTTTATTTTTACTGTTCAAATGCTTATAAACATTTACTTCTGCCTTTGACTAACATTTTTAAATATGGCTTTTGCAGACTTGCAGGAATTTTTATGGCTTTAGAATAGCATGTAAAGTTACTTGACAGTAGTATGAAGAAATTATTGCTTAATACAATGTTAATATTTTTACTAAACTAAAGCTGTTTTTCACCTGGGAACAGTATATTGGCATTACATTCATTTAACAAGACTTCACTGATTATTAGTGCATATAGTCTTGAAATGGATTTTTGACCATCTACAGTTGTTTATCTAAACAAATGTAAGTTCTAAATTTATGAACGCTTCTCATGACAGAAATTGCATTAATGCGTGTGCGTCTATGCATGTGTGTGTATCTATAATTTTAAAAAAATAGTTTAGGAACGTCTGGTGTATTGAATTATGCTTGATTATTTTTTTTTTTTTAGTAAGAAGGAAAATATGTCCTGGCATCTTTTTACTCATGGCGGTTTCATTTAATGTGACTGAGGCTGAAGTTTTTTTGACTAACACTTTTTCCCCTAAAAGGTTTACAACTGTAAAGTTTAATGTTCATTAAGAGTAACTTTTAGAAAGCAGGTAGTGGATATAGATAACTCTAAGTTATTTAGATTTCTTCTGTAGCATATAGATAGATTGTATAAGTAAATGTATGGGCATTAAGTGTGCTAATACTCTGTGTGCATATATATGTAAACTCTCCTAGAATATATTATGAGCGTGTTATTGAACATTTAATCTAATAGGTGTTCAGGAACAATCGTCAGTTTCTCCTTTGCTTAGTCAAAGTTCTGAAGTGCTCCCTTTGCAGAGCATATTGGAGCAAATCTTTTGAAGAGTTTCATCAGAAACTACAGAGTGCTTAAGGCAGGTTAGACACCAGAATGACTGCCTTATGAAATCTACTCATTATATGGCATTCAGACAGATTTGTATTTATCTACAAGTCAATTTAAAATTATGTACTTTCAGTAAGCACCAAGACAATAGTTAGAGAAAATTTCTTTCTATCATAGTTAGTGAAGGAAGAATAAAAAAACACTAGGATGAGTTAACTGATCCATTTCCACCAGACCATTTTCAGAGTCACTTTAATGTTGGAACAGACTAGAAAGTAATAACTAAAAAAAGTTCAAAATTGTGGTTACTTGCTGTGTTTACCACAAAGGACATCTGTTAAAATCTTACTAAATCAGGCGCACATTTAAAAAGTTATTTAACTTGTTTAAATTCTTAGATTTGGAATGAAAAATTAAAAGACTGAATCATTGTTTATTTTAACAGTGTCAGCTGCCAGAAAGATCACTATCCTCCTACGTTGTTTCTAAACATTTTTTGCTTGGGAAAATGACCAAATTTTTTATCATTTCTGACTTTGCCAGGATGCATTTGTTCTGCAACTTAAAGCTGTTAGATACGCTCTAAATACTCTGAAAATTACAGATCGGTTGGATGGCAGTTTTAGTCAGCATCTTCAGCTGCTGTGTCTTCCAGTAGGCTTTTTAAGGGTGATAGGTAGAGCGTGCAGTGTTCCTCAGCTTTTGCATTTGGCCATGTGCCTCAGTGGGGGTTTTCATTGTGGCATCCTTTGTGTGCCTGGCAGCTCCAAGGAACATGGCGTGGCTCCTGAGGCAGTGGGTAGCTCCATGTCCGAGTACCTTTGGTTCTGCACTTGCCCATAGGGATGGAGCCGCAGCAGGAGGTAGGGAGGAGGTGGCACAACCACCTTGGGGGAGTGGTGAAGGTTAGCAGAGGAGCTGTAGGGAAGAGGGACTGATGAGGGAACACTATGGTGCCTGCAGGAGAGGAAAACAGAAGCTGTGAGGAAGAGGATATGACAGCAAGACTGGGTCAGAGCAATAGGGAAGAGAGGCTGCAGCAGTGTGTGGTGAGGAGACAAGGGTCTGTGGAATATGGACAAGGGGGAGGAGAAAGCAATGGCCACGGGCTTCTTTAGAGAAGGTGGAACAAGCCAGTCAGATGATGTGCTTAGAACTACTTACCCTATTTCGTTTGTGTATTTTTATAGTGTTACAATCATCAACATTAAAATGGTTCAAGCAAGAACACATACAAATAAAATGATCTATTCTTTGTCCCTTTTAGTGATGTAGCAACATAACCAGGTGACCTTGGTACTGCTGAAAGTTTAATCCATGGGCTTAGAGTTCAGGACACAGCTGGAGTGCTATTGACCTGTGTATGTCTTTGCACTTGAATAGTGTTCTGGGACACTAAGATTAATTTGCTCCAATTTTAAGACATCTTAAGTTTTCTCTTGTGCTATATAGAACAATTTTACAGCTGCCAACTTCTGCAGGTTTGATAATGTCATATAATGTGTTTTACGTATGCATTAACTTTTAAAATACTTCGTAACTAAAAATGTTAAAACAGCTTAATGTGTCTGTGTATACTTCTTCATTATTTCAAATTGTATTGCTTTGACTGTACCACACATACTACAAAAAAAATAAATGCAAACTAGTAGTATAGTTTGAATTTAAACTTTTTTGGTATATTAACACTCTGCTTTGATAGTATGATGCTTAACGTTGGTAACCATTACAAATACCTTAACTGGTCAAGGCAATGCGCCAAATATATGTAAGTAAAAAAAGAACCAAACATGTTTCAAATATAGATATTATATTATTTTGAAAGACTTTAATATATTAAAGATGAAAATATTGTTATTTTTTATATATATGCATGTAAAGTATATTAACAATTGTATAAATATATATTTATATGAGATTCTGAGACCTCATGTTGTTCTAAACTGTGCAGTAAACCCCGGTTTTGTCATAGTCATCCAGCAAAGATCAGGAAGAACTTCTGTCTAGCTCTTTTCTCAGCTCCGTGTCTGGCTTTTGCATGAGCTAAGAATATTCTTTTGTTATCCATCCTTAGAGTTTGTCTGAAATTATTTGTCAAATTTAGAAGTTTTAAAAAACACCCACCCCAAAACCTAAAGCTAACACTTCCCTCTCCCTCTTCCTTTTTGGATGTCTTAGATCTTTCAGGTGAAAGTGAAAAATATAACAGTAGAAGACCTCGGCTTGCTTTTCTATATGTCAAAGTAAGTCAAAGCAACCCCCCCCTCCTTTGGCCAAACCATCTGAAATGGCTGTTTTCCGCCTCATCCACAAGTACAGTTTTTGGAAGGGATCAGAGGGCAGCTTGCTGGTTCCTTTTGTGAATGCAGCTTCCTCCTGGCTTATCAGAACTATTTTGCCAGTTTTATATCTTCTTTTAGCTGCTTCAAAGTTAATGGCCTATCTGTTGGACATAAACAAGCTAGCAAGTTCTCTTGGGTTATAAGAGCTGCCTGTCTGATTCAATGGCAGTTCGAAATAGAGCATGTTAATTTTTAGGGAGGATGTTGTGTGCAAGAAGTAGATGTGTACAGCATTGTAGATGCTTTTGTAATACAATGGATATTGGGGAGTAGGGAATTTGAGTGACTTGTGACTGAGAAAAAGAAAGCTGAGAGCTCATTCTTTCAGAGTACTGGACCTTATACAGTGAAAAGTAACTTCCCAAGTTCTGTTGTCAAAATCTCCAAATCAGCCGTTTGCATGCATACTTGCAGATAATTACTGTCTTAAAGATCCTGTATAGAAATAAATGAAAATATTTTACTCAGTTTCAGGGCATCGGGATTCAGCAGGTCCATAACTTTTATAAAATTGAAAAGTTTTTGCTGTTGCTCACTGGTGTAATGAATTGCACAGATTATCTTGCTGAGATTTAGCTGCTGGTCACTGGAACTCCAAACCCCAGTATGCCTGTTATTCCCCATGCTGGGTCTTGCAGACAGGTGTTTTGACGCTGCAGATGTCAATGCCTCCTCTGCTGCATCTGTTGTCAACTTCACGTGCTAGCATATTCTTGGACTGTAGTGCAAGGCCTGGAGAGTTTTATTTATGAAATAGTCCTATTTTAATGTTGGTGTTGAATTTGATGAAGAGTGTTTACTTTGTTCGAAAACTCTCAAATCATTTGGGTTTTGAGAACATTTTTTTTACACAGTAAAATTGCTACAGCAGAATAGTTTTATGTAAGAAGATGCTCCATATTCGTAAAGGTAAATGTGATTATAGAGGGAGAATATTGTGGTTACAGATTAATAGGTACAGCCAGAAGTGATAGAAACACAGAGCTGTTACTGATCTCTACTAATAAAATTATCATGCATGGGGAACATGTTGTAAGTTAAGAGAATAGGAATTTGATATTCAAGGTGTGGTTACAATCACTCTGTTGTAGTGCTTAAAATTGCAAGATAAGACTGAGCTGTTTTTATCACTTGTTTGCCCATGCCTGTACCTGTATTTGGCACGTTCTTTGTCAGCTTTCTCTGTTTAGGAGTAGAAAAATGAATATTTTTTTTTCTTCCTAACTGTATACAACATATGTTTGCTGTGTAATGTGGTGGGGGATAGCAAGTTTACCTTTGGCTTTTAGGAGCTGCAAAGCTAATTAATTTAAATGCTCAGTCTGCTCTGGCACCTCTAAGTAGACCACTTCATTTTCTGTACTTGTAGACTCTATTCATAGGTGTCAATTCACTGGTGTGGTAAAACACGTTAATGTTTGAAGTCAAGATATTTTTTTAATGCAGCTACTGATTTGGAGCATCCGTGTGACTTAAAAAAATGTTGGTCATAAAGTTTTTCTTTATTCTTTTCTTGTCATGATTTTCCACCTATTGGAATCATGTTAATAGTTCTACTGCAAAGGTGAAGTTAGCATGCATTTTCAAGGACAGTGTTAAATTGAAAAATATTCTGACACACCCTTATCTGTATGTTTCTCTTTGTTCTCCTTCTAGATGTGTGCACATAGAAAGTATTTTCTGAGTTGCCTTAGTATTTGCTTAGAACAGTGGGATGTTTCCAGCGACCACTTAAATCATCTGGCTGTTGTCTAATCCTTCTGCAGACATCCCCTTATAAAACTGGGTTCTTCCTTTGACACTCATGTTTATCTGAAACTATATTTCACAAAAGGTTCTCAAACACACAAAACCACCACAAAAACCCCTTTGCTTTTGAGGACTTCCCTGGGGCACTTTTTTTTTTTTCCCCCTGGATTAAAATAGGTGGCATGTGGCTTATCTCTTCAGGATCCGCAGCCTTATCCACCCTGGCTAGGGGCAGCTCCCCAGGGAGCTGAGGTGCCCATGCTACACTTGCCCCTGACTACCCAGGAGCCCTGAATTTCATCAGGCTCTCGAGGGAGGTTGCAGCAGAGGGGCAGGTGAAGCATACGGGCTGTGGCCATCGCATGCTTCCAGTACTCTCAAGGCATGCCTTTGGGATTATTGTGCCAAAGTTGAAGTTTGGGCAGTTGTATATAAAGAAATGGTTTAATTCCCAAAATTCAGTAACATAAGAATTGGAGCTTGAAGGTCCTAATAATTTCTGTCAGTTCTCAATCTATATTTAGAAAATGGGAGAGGTGGATGAAAGGAACATTTTAAGCATGTGAATAGTTACATTAAAAATAAGTATATTATCAAGTTTACATAATTTGTTGATAGTGATGTAGCTTCTTGGCTTACATTTACAATAATAATGTAACAACTTTTCTATACTTTCAGGCCAGCCTTCTCTTTTAAAAAAAAAATTCCTTAAGATGGGATTTGTAAAGGAAAAAGATTATACCTCTGTTCCTTTTCCAAAAAGAATTGAGCTTGGTCTTCTGATTGTGTCTGTTTTTTGGAAGTATTGTGTATATATTATGAAATACCTAGCTAGGTAAAAAGACAAACCATATGTATCTGAAAAAGCTTAGATCAGAATGTGTACCATAATAGTTTTGAATAAACTGCCAGAGTTTGAGTTGTATGAATACCTTTTTCCAACCTTTGTAGGCTAGAACTTGATACATAGATGTGTGTAGTCAAACAGTAGTCAGTATTTTCCCACTCTGTAACCTGTATGCTACCCCTTACTATGACAGATATCTTCATTGTCTTCTCTTTCATCTGTGGTTCTCATTATGAAAATGTCTTGAGTTTTCCAAGTAGAATATTTTAACTTTGTAGGGGAAATGGTTAAATGATTTGTGTATGCTATATATTTGCATAAACTGAGGAATGTGTATCGTTTTGATGCATGGGTGGAGCAACTGTAGAAAATGTAGACCAGTAACTGAGTTTTACATGCAGTAGCTGAGCTCCTAGACAGTTTTGGTTTACTTGGAAGGGGTAACAGTTTTATGTACTTAGTTGAAGAGGGGTGTTGTAATGTAGGTGCTTCAAGTGCTTTGCCGTATCGTGCCTTTTGACGGAAAGGTAGTGATTTCTATCGTCATATCTTGCTGTAAAGTTAAACGCTTTTTGTTTTTTCTCAAGTTCACAAGCTTTCATTATGTGTGGATTGTTTGTTTCAGTGGACCATAGATTTCATGAAAGACCATTTTCAGGGAAGGAAAGATAATTTCTCATATTGAACTTCTGTGGAAGATTTTGAGTATCGGAGTATACTTGAATTTATTTTTAAATGCAGCCATATTGAACTGCAGTGCTTATGAAGTAAGAGAAGAGATAAACCCAGTTTGTTAGTTGGAATTTCATTTGTATGTTAAAGACAAAATCATAGTGAAACTGGAGTGAGAAGGTGTGTCTGTATGTCAGTAAGTCTTCAAAAAAAAAATCACTCAGAAGAGTCCAGGCAGGAAGTTCTAAAGTTAAAACTTGTAATAGTTCTTGAATATATTACCTATATATTCAGTATATTGACAATGAATACTATTAGCTTTGTTATTGGGCCACTGTCATTGTAGATGATCTTTTTTGGACATGTAGCTTTTGTATTTAGGGTTTTCAGTTGAAGCTTTCAAGATTTTCTGAGTCTCATCACCCTTAAAAAGTGCTTCAACTTGCTATCAGTTGGTCAAGTAAAATACAAAATACAGATAAGTAAATTCAGTTAAGCTAATGAAAATGTAGAACTTGTATTCCTAGGATGCCTGGGATGCAGAAGTCAGCAATTCCATAACGTAAAGAAATCACAGGTGCCTAAAGAAATATGTCAAGTATTTACTCTTGCATACTAGCAGATGCACTGATTGCTCGTATTTGTGGCTGAATTTGTAAATCTTGGTTCAATGAAAATGTGGCAAGAATAATTGGCATATTCATACAAAGGCAAGCTTTATGCTACTAGAGTCTAGAAAAATCATTGCTTTAAGCTGATGTGCTTGTTTCATCTACAAGTTGAAGCAAATTCCGTATTTCACTATTTCCCTTTTAATGATTTTTTTGTTGTTGCTTTTTGTTACTTAATTAGTTTCCCTCTTTTGAGGAATTTCTTCTCACAGAGCTGTAGTATTTAAGCAGATAAAAGCTAACTAGAAGGGACACTTTGCAGAGGCTTACTTGAGGTTTTATATACAAGCCAGTTTCTTTGATCCACTTCTCAAATAGTTAGATCTCTCACTTCCAGTATGTATGCCAGGATACAAGTGGAGAAAAATAAAAACTGGAAAACTAAAGTGAAACAGAGAAACTTTGCTTTTGAGGACTTCCTCATTTTGAAAATATTCGTTTTTTTCCAGACAAAACAGAAATCATGTCTTAAGGTGTATTCTGAGAATGATTGAGATTTGTGAAATATGTTGCAAATAAAAAGTATTATGTAAAATAGTAGTAAATGTATTGATGCTTTGGTAATTTGCTGAGAGTTCTCAAAGTCATTCTGTATCTCATATAGCTGTATCCAAATTCATTGCTAAATGAAAATTAATTTGGTAGTGTTAAAGGAGAGTTTGGGTACTCTTATGTACTCTAATAAGATGGAGGGAGACCTGAGTACTGATTCAGAGATCTAAGCTGAGTTTAGTTTAGAAAACAAGAGGGAATTAAAACTCGGAAGAAGCAGCGACTAAATTTACTTCTCCCTATTACACTTCTCCCTATTACACAATTCTTCTAGTGGACTATTTTGTTACTATCCATGCAGCTCTACTGGAAGAGTCCTATAGTAATTTTGCAGGTAGATGCAAAGCAGGTTGTTTTTTATTTTTGGTTTGGGTTTTTTTTTGTCATTTGAGCACTTGGCTTTTACTATTCTGTGCTACCACTAGCTTCTCAGTAACATTGAGAAAATTTTTAAACTACACCTTTCCAAAACAGAAGATCATGCTGATGGTATAAGTGAAAATGTAGACTCTAATCTGCACTTGCTACTGTCAAATTGATATCTGTCTTTGTAATGGTGTATCAATTGACCTTTCAAGCTTTTGATACCAAATTGACTATGTAGTATTTTGACCTGCTTTCTTCATTTACTTTTTTTCAATATTCCATTTAATTACTTAGCTCAGACTAATAAATGGTTTTGTTCTTACATCCTGCAAGTATAGTTTTACTTTAATTGCTATATCTGATTTCCCATTAGTGCTCAGTATCCTAGCAACTTAATTCCTTGGTAGTTTTTCTTACTTCATGATTATTACTTATGTAGTTTGACGAACTTTTTTTTTGTTGTTGTTCTTGTCTGTTGCAGTACAAATCTAAACATGGTTCTGTCTAATCTGCCATTTATTTCTTCAATAAAATGAAGAATATCCTGTTATAGAAATGGAGTCTAGATTATTCAAGTCTGCTGAAAACAGATGTAATGTGGATCTTCTTGCTGTGTTAGTGGATTTCTATTCTTTATCGTTTATTCAGATGAGGTAAATGTAGCTTTTTGCCCTGAAATCTCTCTTGACTCTGAAGAACTGTTTTATAATCTTTAGTGCATACAGAGTTATGTTCTGCAAAACTGGCATTCACATTGGGGAGATCATCCTGACAAGTGTGTGTCTTCTGTTTTTTTTCTCCAAGGCTGTTCATTTTGGAAACTAAATGGAAAGAACCTTATTATTTCTGCTTATGTCTGATGTTGGTTTTGTATATTGGATTTCTAAATAGGTCTGTTGTGGGACTAAATTTTGTTGGTTTTTTTTGGTTGTGGTTTTTTTTTTTTTTTTTTTTTAGATTTTGAATGCTTGTAATGGTTGGACATGTCTACTGTTAAAGTAAAGTAGAAATTGCAATTTATTTTGCATCACTTTTCTTCTGGCTAGTTCCTTTATCAGAGAGTACATTTTTGGAAGAAATTGTTTACATTTTGGGCCCTGAAATCAAACATCATCCTGGACTTAAGATTAACATCAAACTTGGAGAAAATAGGATTGGAGTGCTGTGCAGCTGGAATTATTTGAAAGTGTGCTGGGGTGGGGAATTAAAGGACAGATGATTTTCTGTGTAAACTAATATGGATATGTTAAATATGAGTAGTGCTGACATGTTTATAAAATATAAGTACAGTATATGTGTATTTTTATACTGTGAAAAATTTAAAATATTTTCTGACATTAGAAACTTAAACATCAATGTAAATAAAATTAGTCACGCCCATGCATAATACTCGGTTACTGAAGAGCTCACTAACGTGTATCAGCTTCAAGACTTTACTTGATTTATTGAATCTCACTTTCTGGCTGTAAGGAACCTGTTTGGAAATGACAAAGTTGACAAAGCTATTTCTGGGAATAGAGAGAATGCCTATGGTACGTGATAATCTTTGCTAAATAAGATCCAAAATGTCTTTAGGAAAAAAATACCTTGTTAGAAAAAGAATGGCTGTAAATACCTTTTCCCACAGTATACCTGTCTTAGAGGCCGTAAAGTCAGAAGACCTGAGAACGCTGGAGTTCTTGAAAATCCCTGTCGTCGGGAGGAGATGTGCAGAGAATCCCAACTGCACCTTCTGGCTGCTGCTGGGTGTTGGGAGTCCTTGGGGAAAGCAGTAAAGCAGATTTAAATCTGATCTCACAAATCTGCTGTGGAAAGGATAAGCCATAGCTTCAGCTTGAACTCTGCAATTCTGTGCTCTGCGAACTTAGAAATATGACTATAGTTCTCCTTTCCTCTCTCCCCACTTTCCCAAGATTCTGGATTTTTTATCTTTGTGTGTAGTATTTATTCATTACTTCATCTTTTCAGTTGATGGATTGAATGCTTATGCCATTTAATGAACAAAGTTAAATTTTCTGCGTCTTCCCAATGGAAGACTTCTCACCAGTCCCTTATCCTTATGCTTTCAGTACTAAGAGTATTAAGAAAATGTGTAGTTATTATTACAATTCCTAGGGGAAAAAAAAAGTTGATCTGCATCTTAGATTAAGAATATAAGATATTCAAAGAAAAAATAATAGTAATCAGGATATTTAATACATTCTAAATTGTTCCTTTTACTAATGAAGTTTATACTAACGTATCAACATATTTTTCCAGGCACAAATGAAGAAAAATAGAGATCTAGTTTGTTTTAATCAATTTTTATTAATTCTGCCCTGAAGCTTTTCATGATTTCAGCATGGAACATAAACACACAGAGCAGCAGACAGAGAGGAAATCTGTCTCATTAATCTTTTTTGGATAGAGCACAGCAGAGAGTCATTTAGGATGCAGACAGGTTTTATGGATAACATGCTGTCCATGTTTTCACCCAGGCCAGAAAGTCTTCCATGTCCTGGTCCAAAAAGGTGCCAAATATTAGTGCAGAGAGTGCAGTCAGAGAAGGGGTGAACAAAGTTTCCTGTCTTCAGCTTGGTAGGTGGGGGGAAAAGGCAAAGATCTCAGTTTTTTTCTTCTATTAAAAGGATTACTGATATTAAGCTACGTAACTGTGTCTCGTCAGAGGCCTCAGGTGCTACTTTCAGGTTAGCATCTTTACTTCTAATTCACAGGAAATATTTGAAAATCTGTAAGTAGCTGATTTTAAAAGGTTTTTTGTTTTGGTTTTGTTTTTCCAATTTGGGGTAAAACAATTCTTCCCATGTTTACTTTTAGGATAAAAAACCCCAACAATAATTGAAAAAATATTATGGAAAATACCTTTATAAAAACCTGAACCAGACAAATACCACACAAAAACCCAAACCTGAAGGAGATCAGAAACTACTCATGGAACTTCATGCTGTTGCCTCTTTCGCATTGCTAATAGCAGTCAGTATTTTAATGAATAGCAGTTGTGCAGCAGATGAGATGAAGGTGATGTGCTGAAGAGTTTGTAGATTTTTTTAAGGCAGTTTGCTCATAGTTATCTACACTCTTGAAAGCTCCCAGTTCTTCAGTCAAGAGCTGGAAGCCTTCATAAACCAGGCTCCAGCTCAGAGCTTTCATGTGCTCTTGGGCAGAGGCACTCTCAGATTTTTCCTTGGAGCCTGTGATCCAAAGTGCATTCAGGCTCCCTATTCCAGAGAAAGGAGACATGGAATCCTGGGCACAGAAAGGCCATTCCCTGCCTGTTCACCCAAGTTGTTATATAATTGCTGACATGATGGCAGTCTGTCCTGAAGTTTCAGGCAGTGGAAGCTAACCTCCCCAGGTAGCATGCCCTGAAATTTCTGATTTCATAAAAGGTTAATCACCTCTGAGACATTTTGATAGTGTTTAGCATTTTCCAGAATGCCATTAGAAAAATAACTAGCTCTGTTTAAGAATCAATATTGAAAATGCAGCATATTACAGCTGTGTAAAATGAGATACTAATCTGTTTTTCCAAAGTGGAATATAATTTATATTACATTTTTTACATTATTGTCTGAAAGAAACTAACATATGCTGTAGCTACAAAAAGTGTATGTTCTGTAATGGATCACAAAGATTTTTCTTGTTCTTACAGAGAAGTAAGAGCTGAAGTTTTGTGTATTAGTATCCATATGGTCTGCATTCCTAATCTCCATTAAAAAAAGAAGAGTCCAAAGCTTTGTTTCATTGAGTGTTAGGGTTTCTTATTTAGTAACTTTAATAGCCATTCACTTTTTCTAATGATCTGTATTTTAGAAGCTAAAAGAACTAAGGAGCTTTCCAAGAGAAAAGGTGGTGGTGGTGGTCATGGGACACGTGCACCTCCAGCTGGACAGCTCCATTGTAGTTTGGCTTGATAGTTAGATTATAAAATAAAGTGGCTCTTAAGTATCCCTTTTTTTTGTTGGGGGTTTTTTGTGTAGGTTTTTTTTCCCCTCCTCCAATATTTTGAGTTTATTGGTGAATTGACATGAGGGGGAAGAACTGGAGTGCAATAACAGAGTATCTAGTTTGATAGAGGGCAACTGAGTTCTAAAAGTATAACGTTGGGCATCGTCATAAGGCAAAAAAGAAATTTGCATTTTTTGCTGTATTTTCTGCATTACACTTTCATTTGGGCTTTGGAGACCAATAGTTTGCTGTTATAATCAGTCTTTTCTCTTTGTAAAGTGTATGAATGCTAAGTCACTATTGTAAACCCTATTTACTGCTACTTTTCCAAAAAGTTAATGTAGATGGGAGGATTATAGCCAATATCTTTTGATGTCTTACTACATGATATTATAGAAATGAGATCCTGGGTTGGGTAAATATCTTTCTTGACAGATGAAAGCCATCAGGAAATTATGAGTATACTTTTGGTTTAGCCTGCTGTCTTCTCTTTCCGGGCAAGAAACTAAAGCCTAGATTCCCAGAACAACACTGGTGTAGGAAGATATCTGAAGGATGATCTTTAGTTACTTGTCTAGGAGTCTAGATATGAATGAAAAATCAGTGTGTACTAAATGAACTTCCAAGAGATCTCTCATCATGCATGAAGAAGGGCTACCACTTGAATATCTCAGCATCACTTTCATGCCAAGTCAGAGAACAGACTCCCACCTAAGTCTTCAGGGGCTGATTGATAGGTAGATGTCACCTATCTCAGATAAATGCTCTAACCAGAGGGTTTGGAGAATACTGCTTCATGAATTCCCTCTCTGGTCCATCTGGTTTTAAAGTGTTTGCTATGCAATATTAGAATTCTGATAGGAAGAATGTGAAGTAAAATAACTTATTTCACTTGCTAAAAAAGCTTAATATTCTCTTGGTGAGACAGGATGGATTAAAACTCTTCTGTCTGGTTAGTGAGTCTGTACTTCACTGTTTTTTGATTATTCAAACCATTGCGCTTTTGGGATTCTATGCATCCTACTTAAATGGTAGTGGATCAGCAATGCCCTGTTCCCTTCTGCTTTCCCTGACGGTCTTCTGAAAGACAAGAAGGTTCTTCCTTTTACAGTTTCATTTCTAGTGATAGCAAATTTCAGACCTGTTTATCTGACAATATCAGATTCTTAAGTTAGATGCTTAAACCTCTGAGACCTGTGGAATGAAGTGTTCACTGTTGTCCAACTTGCATATTTTCCTGCTCAGTGTGTTTAAATTGCATCCTCTGCTCTTAATTTGGTCTTTTCTGTGAATGCTCTATGCAAACTGGACACTTACTGTTGACTTGGACTCCACACTGTTAAATAATTGCAGTGTAAATGCTGAGTATCATTGCTCTGAAGTACCATAGTTTATCTGACTCTATTAAAGATGGCTTTTGCAAGTTTTAACATTTTTTTTGTTTGAAATTAAGTTGTTCTTCATAATTTCTGAAGTTTTTTGGCCTGTCTTCTCAAAATTAGAATCAGTCTTCTCAAAATTAGAATCAGTCTTCTCAAAATTAGAATCAGTCTTCTCAAAATTATACAGTGTCCAGATTTTTTTTATTCTTCTTCTGAAAAAGCTAATACCTGCCAAGTAAAGTGGTATGATTACTCATCACTGCTAGAATAAAGAATTGGCTCAGTTCAATGCAAACCTCATGTAATACTAGTACAATGAGAGAAACAACAAGAGAAATTAGGAATGATAATATTGGCAGTTCTGAATGGCATTTGAAAATTCAGTCCACAGCTGGGATGTGTTCTGAAAAACAAATTAATTCTCTATATAGCCTGCCCTAAGAGTACAGTCCTTTTCTTCCAGCCACCAAAGTGAATGTTCCAGGCTTATGTTTCTGCATGATTAACTCATTTGAATATAATAGTTTTTGATAAATTTGCTTGTAGAGGTTTTTTTAATAGGTACTAGCAGCCTAAAAATAACAAAAGTTAGTGTGATTTCTTTTCTGTGAAATTCCTCATGGTTCCATACCTGCATTCTGTACAGGTTAGCTGTCCACCCTGGCTTGGGCACAGTGGAAAGATGTTGAGCTGAAATTGCTTAAATGAGGGAGAAAGAAGAGTTCATATAAACTTCCTTTGAGAGGAAGAAATACTCATCTTTGGGAGTTATTCTTCCTCCTCTTACCATATTGAGTGTTCTAGACTGCTGATTACAAAAAAGCCCTCTGCAGCCAAGGCTTTTAGATAAAAGAAGCAGTCAGTGGGCTTCTGAACTAAACTTAGAGGACTCATTCCAAGGCTATTTTAATTATTGTTCTGTTTCTTATGTTTTCAGTGGAGAGTATTTAATTGTCAGTAAGTATTTGTATTTCAATTAAGAGAATTTAACTGAATCTTAACTCTAGTCTTGTTAGGTGTTCATACTGGTAACTTTCAGTGATTTACTGAAATAGCTTTAGAATTATATTTATTTTGTAATTTGTTTTACGTGATTCCATTTGATCTTGACATATTCAGAAACCTCATAAACAATATCTTTGTATCCCAGTTGGTTGATTAAAAATAAGTATGAATGAATATTCTGTCACTCTTCTTGCATCCTTAATTCATACAACATTCTAAACCCATTCACTTCTTAACTATTTTTTTAATTAGTTGGAACTTGCAAAATCTGTGTTAAGTTTATGCAGCAAAGTCTTTTATATTAGAAATGCTCTATAATTACATTTTTCCAGTCACGAAAAAATGAATTAGTGCTGCATTTTATGTGATGATAAATTTTCCTGTTTGTTCTAATTTTACTGAATAGCATACTGTAGCTTCTCGGCACAGCCTAGAATAACTCTATTTATATGAAAGTAGGAACTGTACTTAATAGAAGAAAAGGCCAATATTGTTTGTAAACAATTAACTTACAGGAAAACAAAGTAAAACAACTATGAGAAGGGTGACATGGGGGAATTGGCTATCAGACACCAGTATACCAGTTTGTCTAGACAATTGGGATCAAGGAAGGTGCTTGAAATGGAGCTTCAGAGGGACTGCTGGGCAATCGGTACAGATAATTTCTCTTTTGGGAATACTAGTATATTCATCTCTAACTTCTTTTGACAGTGGTGAAGTAGGAGATGGAAGACATCAGATATAGTGTTTTTTCCTTCATTGCTGAGTAATCTGATTAGAGACCTAGCCAAAGCTTACCTTTTTTTTTTTTTTTTGTCCTATGGGAAAGTATTGGTTTTATTTTTTCCATTCCAGATGAAAATGGAAAATGCCCAAGAGACAAATTCTCAAAAGAAAATATATTTCAGGTCTGTCAAAACACTTTGTTTTGATAAATATGCCCTCCTGATATATTGTTTTTAACCTTTATTAAAGATTGGTAATCGGGTTGCTTACTATTTGATGTAGTTGGCTTGCTAGCCACGATTCTTACTGATGCTTCCTTGGTTCATGTAAACTGTCAGATGGAACCGACCAACCATGTTCTTGCTTAACTCCAGAGAATTAGGAAACACTTCAAACACACACACAAAACCCCCACCAAACTGGGATTCACTGAACTACCTCCATTTCTTGTAGCTTTCCTAAGCAGATCCTGCTAGTAAGTGAAGAGAAGGATTTTTGACGAGAGAGAGAGATAATAATGGCTGTTAAGCTAATTCCTGACTTAGATTGCTGTTCTGGAGCTGCCTTTTAATGCTGAAGTTAATATCTAGTTACTTGCTTTTCTTTCTGCCATGCGTATGCTTTTTGCCATTTAACCACTGTGCTTCTTTATAAGTTTATTTTTATATTTAAAGTTCAGAATGTTTTTATGTTGTATCTAATGTAATAAATGCGTTGTTCAAACAGTACATAATACTTTATGTGCCTCTGTGCTTTATTCATAATGCCAGAGGAATCTCTTGTGAGTCACTTAATTTGGTGTTTTTACTCATCAACTGGAAGGCTTCCTCAGCTTTCAAATCTGAATGCTGTGTGAAATGGTCAAAAGCTTTCCAAAAGTCAACGTATATTGCATTCACTATGCTTTCCTTATCTGCATAGACAGTCATTTTGTCACAGGGGGAAATTATGTTGGCTGAGCATGATTTGCTTTTTGTAAATCCATGTTGACTGCTCCTGATTGACCTTTTTTATATGTTTTGAAATGAATCGCAAGGATTTACAATCTATGGCTTATGCCTTTCTTGTTATCTCAGGTGGTTGCCTGATTTCCTTTTAAAACAAAACAAACACAAAAACCATAGTGAATGATTTTGGCTTTGTTTGAAAGCCTTTTGGAAATCTTTGTAAATTCCTTAGATGGAACATCATTAACCATGTGCTTGTTGTTCCTCACAGAACTGCAATATGTTTCCAGGCTTCTCTTCAAAAAAGCCATGTTGATTCTTCCAATATAAATCATATTATCCACACATTCTACTAACTTCTCTCTGTTATGGTCCTTGCTCTTTTGCCCAATTTAGAGATCAGGCATATGGACCTGCAGTTCCCTTAACAAACAATGGAACCATTTTTTTTAAATTATTATTATTTTTTTTAAACAACTGTTGTTTCCACTTCATAGATAGGAAGGTAATTTTAAATGCAAATTTAACGTGCCAGCTGTGAAGTATTGCACAGCAAGGAAAATACTGTGTTGGAGGGACAGATCACAACCAATTTAAAGGTTTGTGGGTTTTTATTTTTGTTTGTTTGTTTTTTTTTAAACTCAAAAATATGGTTGGCTGCCTTGAGGATGCATTATCAATTGCTAGTGCTAATCAGAACATTCACATGTTCTTGGCTAAATATAATTCTTAAAAAGTAGTCTGCTACCTAATTTAGTAGCTTTAGGCTGTTCCAACAGGCTTAAGGTGTAACACAGTGAAATGTGTGCTGCAATTACCTAATCTTACTGACCAATGGAGGGAAAAAAAATCTGCTTTAAAAAGTAAAGTTCATGATGTGCTGACTATGCAGAGATCAGAAAAAGGTTATCACAGAGAGTTCAAGCAACACAAAAGCAGTCGTCTTCACAGTGTAGAACTGGTCACAAAATAATACAGCAGAAACAGTTTTGTAAATGTACTAGCTATATTAGCTGTCTCCATTATTCTAATGTGACCTCTCTGCTAGTATATACAGTTTAAACTGAGTCCTAATGAATTGGATAAATAGCCAAATGATGCAAGTAATTTGAAGTTCTATATGTGTTGCAAAAGCAGAGTTGCAGTGCAGTTAGGTGCCTGCCTCACCCAATGTGAGACTTTTTTTTTTCCTTTTTAAGTATATCTTTTGTTAAAACAGCATGCATGTTTCTAGCTGAGCTTACTGGTTAGTCACTTGGGAATTCATGCTGCTTTAGCAGGTGTGAATTCCTAGTCATAATCTGTAGGTGTTTTTTCCACAGAATGTAAGACAGGTTGTGCCCACAACAGTAGTCAAAAAAAGATGCCAAAAGAAAGTAAGAGAAAGGTGAAGATCTTTGGTGAAACTTCCCTGGAGTATTATCCCAGTCTCCAATAAATTATGATTGAGATACTTCCTGTGTTACAGGTGATGTTTCCTCTTTAATTAGGTGTTTGGTCTTGTTCAGTCATCTTATCTTTATCATCTTCAATAGCTAAGTATTATCAGCAAGCTCATTTACTTTCCTCCTCATGTCTTCTTTGAGATAATTTAGTAATGGACCATCTAATTGATATCTAAAGCACTTAATTGAACATCTCTGATGTCAGTACCAGTCCTTGCAGAGTTCCACCAGTGACTTCTCTCTGCTGTAAACTATGACCATGTGCTACTGCCCCATGCATTAGCTAATTACTTCCTCATGCTGGATCTTATGCCTTGTGGCAGCTTTGTTTCCTTAAGCACCTTTGGAAGGAGCATTGTTGAAAACCTTTTGCATTTCAAGGTAAACCCCTATCCATAGCTTTTTGACACCTTGACAAGACTCCAACAGCTTTGTGAGGTATCAGTCCCCTTTACAAAAGCCACGTTGATTCTTAGGCAGAATGCCAAAGTTTAGGCCTCAAGCCTAACCTGTTTTTAGTTACAGTTTCTACTAATTTGCTCAATAAATACATCGAGCTTACAGAGCTGTAAGTTTTCACAGAATATTCAATAAAAGCTTTTAGAATTGGATGTGGCCATATTTTGTCCTTTAATGTCATGCTATAGTTAGTAGTTCAGCTGTTTTATCCTTGAGTTCATTTAGAGCTCTTGGGTGGAAACCATCTCGTCCTGCTCATTTGTTAATGTTCACTTTGTGTGTTTGTTTCACAGCCTTCTCTGTGAAGGTTTGAGCCCAGCCCTCCGAGTCCCTCATGAAGTAGAACATCAGCATGGGAAGCTTCCTTCCCTAATGACAGCTAGTGACTTATCTTCTGCACGTGCTCCTATACATCACTCCTCAGAAGGTGCTACATACTTCCTGGCACATTTCCTGCTCCCATTGTGCTTGGAAAAGGGTTTACTATTAATTTTTATAACTTATTCCACAAACGTTGTTTGGTCTATCTTACTGAGTTCTTACCTTTAATCTGCAATATTTTATGCTGTTTCCTTCTCATTTGTGCTATTTTGGAGAACGACTTGTTTCTGCTATTATAGTTTACCCTGCTGCCAAACATCTTTTTGTGCATACTCAAATAATTTTTGGTAAATGATACTAATTTGTTTTGGACCTTTCATATTGTTTGTTTTTTTAATCTCTATACTGTCTGCAAAGATGAACTCTTTTGAGCTTCCTTTCAGCTTTTTTGGGACAAGTATCCTCATTTTTATGCAGTGCTCTTTGAAAATAAGCACAACAGCCATAAAGAACCAGAATATTGTTAATACAAGACTATGAAAGATGTATGTAAAACATTTTTTCAGTGCTAAGCCTTGTACTTCAGCTGCTTAAAGCTTGTTCAAGTATTTAAAGGGCATTTTATTCCAAAATGAATTAAAACCTGTGGGACAGAAAAGTACTCATTTGACAAATTTTGTGAAAGCTGACTTTCAATTTGTGGTGAGTGGAATGAAAAAAAAGTGCTGAGTGTCAAGGGCCCAAGGGCACTAATAGGCCTTAATTGCCTTGACTAGCAACACCTGGGATGCCAGCCCACACCCTCTGCCCATGGGCCCTGGAGCTCCATTTAAGCTCAGGCTGGGCACCTGATTCTGCTCCAAGTGTGTCTGTCTCCAGCTCTGTTCCTGACTTGTCAGTGGGATTTCCCAGATGGACCTTGGCTCATTCCTTTGGCTACTGCTCCTTGGGACCTATTGTCACTTTGTGGCTCTGCTCAACCTGCTCAGATACTTCAGGGCTGTACTCTGCTGAGGAGGCAACCCTTGTGCTGGGGTCATCTGTGACTCCCTTCTTGTGGAGTAGCCCTGCTCCTGCTGCTCCCTGACAGTGAGGTTGGTGAATTTTACAGATTTAAGAGTTAAGATATAAAGTAACTGAATCAGTATTAAAGATTGTTTCTCCTAGTTATCAAGGAAGATACATTGAATAGCAGGTGGTTTGGTTTTTTTCCTCTCTTTCTCTGGATGCCAGGTGCCCACCAAAGCTGTTCTATCACTCCCCCTCCTCAGCTGGACAGGGGAGAGAAAATATAACAAAGAGCTTGTGAGTCGAGATAAGGACAGGAGAGATCACTCACCAATTACCATCATGGGCAAAACAGACTCAGCTTGGGGAAAATTAACTCAATTTATTACAAATCAACCAGAGTAGGGTAATGGGAAATAAACCCAAATCTCAGAACACCTTCCCTCCACCCCTCCCTTCTTCCTGGGCATAACTTCACTCCTGGATTCTCTACCAACCCTCCCAGTGGCGCAGGGGGATGAGGAATGGGGTTTATGGTCAGTTCATCACATGTTATTTTCTGCTGCTTCATCCTCCTCAGGGGCAGGACTTATCACACTCTTCCCCTGCTCCAGCTTGGGGTCCCTCCCACAGGAGACAGTCCTCCACAAACTTCTCCAACGTGGGTCCTTCCTACAGGCTGCAGTTCTTCACGAACTGCTCCAGCATGGGTCCTTTCCACGGTGTGCAGTCCTTCAGGCACAGACTGCTCCAGTGTGGGTCCCCCACAGGGTCACAAGTCCTGCCAGAAAACCTGCTCCGTGGGCTCCTCTCTCCACAGATCCGCAGGTCCTGCCAGGAGCCTGCTCCAGTGTGGGCTTCCCACGGGGTCACAGCCTCCTTCAGGAACCCACCTGCTCCGGCGTGGGGTCCTCTCTCCCCGGGCTGCAGGTGGATATCTGCTCCACTGTGGACCTCCATGGACTGCAGGGGGACAGCCTGCTTCACCATGGTCTTCCCCACGGGCTGCAGGGGAATCTCTGCTCCGGCGCCTGGAGCATCTCCTCCCCCTCCTCCTTCACTGACCTTGGTGTCTGCAGGGTTGTTTCTCTTACATGTTCTCACTCCTCTCTCCGGCTGCTGTTTCTGTCCCAGCAACTTTTTCCTTCTTAAAAATGTTATCACAGAGGCGCTACCACTATCGCTGATGGGCTTGGCCTTGGCCGGTGGCAGGTCCATCTTAGAGCCAGCTGGTATTGGCTCTGTCGGACACAGGGGAAGCTTCCAGCAACTTCTTGCAGAAGCCACCCCTGTAACCCCCCCGCTACCAAAACCTTGCCACACAAAGCCAATACACTCCATTTTTTTTAAAAGTAATGATGTGGTACCTACCACAAATAAGCAGCAGTGGCATGGTATTCTGTGTCCTGTGATCTGATTAGTCTCTCTTCCTCAGTTTCTCACCTGCAAGCTGCAGATACTGAAGCTTAGCATGCTTTTAATTTTCACTATGGAGGCCTTGTTTGCAGATATTATATTAAGTTTAGCATTATTACTTATTCTTTTCAGAAATTTAACTGAAAATGTATCATATACCCATAGTTTCAAGAAACACTATCAATGAGTTTATTAATTTTGGTGTCTCACTTTTTCTTTGCATTGTCTATTTTTACAGCTTCTGGTTGTTACATAAATGAAAAGGCTTTTCTGATAATTTCATGAAGACAGACAATTCTAGGTGTAAATTTATGTTTTTTTGTTTTCAGTTTACCTTTTCTAAGCTTTGCATGACACCTCTGAAGAGATTAGTAGTTGCAGAAAAGGTTCTAGGCATTGGTGAGACATGCCCACCTGATGTGGGAAAAGCAGAAGCAGGAACATGTGATTCATGGAGTCCTGATAGCTGAGTAGTGAGAATAACAGGTTCAACAATGTCCACTATTGAGAACAGGTGAGCAGAGGCACTGATACAGCCTATGTGATACCTCCAGTCCTACCTAGGCCCGTTCTGACAGTGTAGTGCAAGGACTGTTCTTCTCTTTATAAAGACACTGGCAAGGGTTTCAGTAGCTTAAAACTCAGCACTAGTATTCTTAATGGATAGTATCTGCTATGTAAATATTTTTTTTTCTTAAGCAACACTACATAAATTGAATTCGTCTGTTCTGTACATGATACTGTATTGTATAATATAGTTACATGACATTAATGGCCAGACATGAAACAGATTTTCTCTGTTCTTAAAGTCAACTGTAAGCAATGCACGTTTCAGGTGATGCATCCTGTCTTTCAGCAAGAATTAACAGCTTTGGATTCAACGTTGTCTATGTGTTCAACGGGCAGAGCTCACATTGTCAGAGCAAATAGTTTGCTCGCATCTGCCTACAAAAATCCATTATAGGCTTGACTGTTTTAAATTTGTTGTAAAAGTCAACAGTGCATAGTTAGTAAGAGAGTAACTTTGTGTATTTTGCAGTAATTAAAAAAAGCTTGGTTTCTGTGTCATGGTTGGTACATGCTCAGAAAATGCTAAACAGAGCATATGGGTGCAAAGGAAATGTTTCTGCTGCTATAAACATGCAAGTGTGCTACTTTAAGCAGCTTAGATGCACAAATATATCAGTAATTGAATTAATGTAGAATTAAAGGTAATTAAAGCCATGGAAGATAAACTGAAAGATGGTGTTCCTTTTTACCTGTTTCCTATATTTTTAGTGTTTAACTTGATAAAAACTTTGCCTGAATTCTTTAAGGCCTAACTAGGTCTACTTCAATTCAGGAAGAAAATCTGCTACTTCATCTTGGTACCAAGATTCTTCCCTGGCTGCTTCTGTGATACTGCTCTCTCTGCCAACTAAAAGCTGTGTCTGTGTAAACAGCTTTTTATGTCTGTTACCAGTTGAATACGAGCATTACTGGCGTGCTTGTTGAGTTGCGTTTGAAGAAGCTCACTGTAGAGTAAGGTTTCACAGGCAGCAGCAGGAAAGTAGTTTCTCTGTAAGAACTTTTTACTGTGAATAATGCAGAGTACTACTAACTGAATATCCAGGCTTAAGTTTGTGGGATTGCAAGCTAAAAATAACTTAATCTTTTCTTGTAAACTGAGCAAGCTCCTTATGTTGGTCTTAAAGGTAATAGATCAGTCTAGGTTAGTACAACCCTCTAGCAGTACCATTTCTTAAGGTAGATGCCCTCAGAAATTGAGCCTTGTGTTTAGCTCATTGTTGATCTTTTTGAAAAGAACGAAGTTTGGAAGAATGTCATAAAACTGCCATAAGAATTAACTATAACTGAAGAAAAGTTCACTTTGTTTCAAAAATTCTGTCATATGACACAGTATTTTGCCTGAAATAGAGGAAATGAATAAATCATGAACTGAGAATAAACATAATTATTCTGAAAAGAATTGCTTTAAAGCAAATATGCAATAGCATTAAAACCCACTGCAACTTTAAGGAAGGTCTGTTTCTACTTGTAAAAACTAGTCTATCACAAAAACAGTTCTGCTTTTAAGTGCTTAGTTAACCATTGCAATCCATGTCCCTTTCTCACTGTCTTTGTCCACCTTTAAGTTGGATTACTTAAAATGGATTACTTACAATAGCAGGCATACTTCTCCTTATTTTTCTTCCATGTGTAGTCATCAGGGCGTCTCTTTGCATTGCTGTCTCTGCTGCTTGAAGTTAATCTGTACCAATTATTAAGGATTCTGTTGCCAGCAGGAACTGAAGTTAAACTAGTATTGCTACCAGTCACTCACCAAACTAAATTTTGACATTCTGATAAAAGGCCAATGGAAGATTCAGAAAACTTCAGTAGGAAATGAAAGAATGACTTCTTTTATTATGCACTAAGATGCAAAGAACTCTCTTAATTTATTATATCAACTCCTTTTTACTCTCACCTACCCTCTTTTCTTCGTCCTTACAGCTGTAGAGAAATCTTGTCTCAAGAAAATCTAAATTTTTATTTTTATGTAATCAGAGATAGGGATTCTGAAAATACTGTATTATATTGCCAAATATTTTTGCTCTACAAACTCTTTAGGTTTAAAGCAATGGTAGCCATTATTTCAGACAGTAAGTAAAATCTATGTACAGTCAGTGCTGAATAAAGTTATATCTGTTGCTTATATACATATATATTACTTCATGTATGATTTTCTTGTGTTTCTCTTAAGTTTATTAAACTTACCTCTTTAATGGTGGGTGTTTCAGTACGCGTGTAGTAAAATCTTGTACAATTCGGAATATGCAGGGAGGCATGCGGTAATACAGATGGCTTCATTTATGTAGCGAGAGCTATAGATCATAATTCTCTCAGACCTTCAAATGTATTAATATTGTAAATATGTAATTATTACTTATATATGTCTCTTGTTGCTCCTGAGCCTCATTTAGATGCATATTTGAATTTGGTACAGGGTTCAGGGTTTTTTTACACTTAAGTTTAGAATCTGGCAGCCTTTGCCTTGGAGAAAAACTATCTTATATGAAATTATTTCATATTTATTAGATATTCATGTTTGGCTATCATTGTAGTGTTGCGGTATAAGTTACTCTCTTTGAAGATTGTATCTCTGTCTGTGCTGAGTTTAACTGCATGGTTACCCATACAGTTCTTCCCTTTGGCTTGAATATTTCTCTTGAGGTCTTTAAACCTATCATTGCTGTTTGTTTCAGTAGTTTCTTTGATTTCAAGATACTTGTTTTAGATCTGTTAGACTGTATAAGCATGATGACTGAAATATTTGAGCATCAAATGTTGGATGAGAAAATTGACTACTTTGTGTATATGCTTTATCTGTGTAAAGATTTGTCTGTTTCTTGTTTTCTCACATTCATTGGAAGACCAAATGCCATCCAAATATATACCAAGTTCAAATATAACATGAAATCTTGCAAAATATTATCTATAAAGCTGCTTTTTTTTTTTTTTTTTTTTTTTTTACTATACTCAAAACCCCACGTTCATTTTATCTAAGTGCAGGGTTTTTTCCTGAACAATTTCTGGTTACTGCTCTGACAACGAGGCCAGAAAAAGTGTATATGTCGTAACATGGTTATTTTGTGTTTGGATCCCTTCCACAGTCCAGAGGCCAGAAGTAAGAGTATAGATGGTACAGCAGCAGAAATAAGCAATATGGGAATGTAGGGAGAGATGGGGTTACTTCCTTCAGGTCCTGCCAATGTGAAATTACAAGTAATGGGGACAGAGGAGGCCGTCTGAAAGGGGATTATCTGCCATATCAATACTTTTGAAATATGATAATGGCTTACATTTCACCTTGTAATTTTATTTCTTTCTGCTCTTGGAAATTTTGAAGAAATACTTAATTTTTCTCTGGAAAGGGCAGCTGACAGTTTTGAACTTCAAACATCAGCTGAAGATGTTATTTTGACAGCTAATACCTGCTTGCAGTTAAATTAGCTTTGCATTTGCTCAGGCATAAGTAAAGACTTGGTCATGTTCTCCTCTGATTACTGGTTTGTTTTTTTTTCTTTATTATTTCTATTTTTTTTTAACAATGCAGCCAAATTTGAATTGTAAATACTTTGGAAAACATCCAGTTGAAGCAGATGTTTCTACTGTAATCTGTTTAATTACAAAAACTACTTTAATTGATTTTTAAGGTTTGGGAAATCTGAAGTTTAAGTTGGCCTTGTTATATTTATTTGCAAATACTTTGATTTAAAAAAAAAAAATCTAAATTTAGAAAATATAAAAAGGAGGCAAGTAAATAATTCTTGTTCATGATCCATTTTGAAGGAATGCTATCATTTTTCACCACTTGAATGAGACTAACTCAGAGAGAATGTCACCTCCTTCAGTTAGTAAGTAATTTCAGTTTATTTAATACTCCAACATAAGAAATTACTGTATTTGCTCATACTTAAAATGTCCTGCTTCCAGGTATTGCAAGAGCTTTAACTGCAAGTTAATGGATAGATGATATTCAATTGAGAAAAAGATTTTATACATGCCGTTTCTAAAATTCCAGCACAGGATAGGGATAGGATACTTCCAGTTGGAAGGGACCTTGGGAGGTTTCTAATCCATTCTACTACTCTCAGAGCAGGATCAGCTGCAAGGTCAGACCAGGTTGCTCAGGTCTTGATCCAGTAGGGTCTCAAAAGCCTCCAAGGACTGAGATTGCATAGGCTTTCTGGGCAATCTGCACCGCTGCCTGCCTGCCCTCATAAGGAGGAAGATTGTCCTTATAGCCAGTCATGAAACCTGATGAGAATGTACTTCCTAACCTCTTCAAGGCCATGGATAAAGATGTTAAACATGATGTGTCTGGTTTCCATCCAGTAGGTATCATGAGTTATATACAGTCTGAAGAGAACTTAAGAGATCATGTGATGTGTAGTTTATAGTGGTTTAGTTCATAGCATCCAGTGAGTTGCAAAATCATTTTTCTTGCTAATACAGGGTGGATTTTGTGTGTGGTTCCTCAGTATTAATGGGAGTAACCTTTTTAGGGTAAGATAAACTGTTGTTAAGGTAGCTATTCTACAAAAAAAGAAATTCTTATTGTTGTGTTTTAAAGCCTGAAGGTTCATTGTGTCATGTAAAATGAAATGAAGTCTAAGATTTTTCTAAGCATAGTTTATTTGCCTTTTGTTTTGGCTGGCTGACAATATTTTACACTTTTACTCTTTAGTTCTGGGGGATTCTTTTTTCTCAAACAGGTCAGAATTAAGCATAGACCAAGACCAATTTAAATGGAAATACAAATACCATTTCAGTTGTTGGGCTCAA
Source organism: Harpia harpyja (assembly GCF_026419915.1). NCBI lineage: Eukaryota > Metazoa > Chordata > Aves > Accipitriformes > Accipitridae > Harpia > Harpia harpyja. Next base: position 34,711,808 of record NC_068947.1, read on the forward strand.
GAAATAGAAGTATAGAAAATAAAACCTGAGATTACATGTTAATGTAAAATTAAAAAGAAGATTATCGGACCTAAATTTTACTGGTAATTCTGCTTGAAAAACTTGATTTCATACATGGTAACTGTAGGGTTTTTTTTCCTAATGCTTTATGCCACAGATTTTGAATGGACATTATGACCATCTCTTCTGTTTCCTGTGCCCTCACCCTGTGTCTGAACAGGCTTTATGATGCCTTGTCTCTTAAGTAACAAATAACCTTGGCCATTTGGTAGTTGTAATTATCTAGACTGCTAAACTTAAGGACAGTCTCTGTCAGGCTCTGCATGTAGACATCACCCATCCTACCTGTGTAAGATGAAATACTGCTTCTGTCTCTTCCCACAATTAGTGGATAGAACAGGAGGAGTGGGTGTTTCCAGAAGAAGATCTGGCAAACATGCAACAGGAAGAAAGTTACGATTAGTTAAGCGTTCATAATGTGCTTTAGTATTTACCAAGTCTGAATTGGAAAAGATTAATTGCTGGAAAACTTAGTTTCATTTATTCTACTGGGTATCCCTGCCATGGTATTTGGCATGCTACAAGCTGTTTTGTTTGCAGCTCTATGGAACAGGCCTGTTTCAAGTTCCCTTAGCCAGCCATGTCATTTAGGTAACCAGATGTGTGGTTGCAGAGAGCTTCAGACTGGAAGAGGAACACTAAATCACCTAGTCTGATCTCCGTGATGTCACAACTCATTCCATGTTAGTTAGTAATATTTTAAATTCAGTGACTTGGGTTAGGCTATATAATTCCAGTCCTTAAGACTATGATGTAGGCACCATCCAAAACTAGTCTTATTTAGATTTGCATCTTTTCCCTAGAACATCATGGTGTTGTTTTCCGGTCAAGTCTATCAGTTTGTTCAGATTATAAATCTATTAAGAGCATTTACTTTTTTGGGCATCAGACTTGTTAGTATACATCAACAAAGACACTGCAGGTGCAGGCATAGCCTGAAGAATGAGCCAGTGTAGATGCAAGGATGTGATGATCTCCCCTGAAGCAGGGCTGCGTATGCTGCACTATGCATTGATAATGGGGCGTTATGTCCTCAAGTCTATTTGCATGTTCCTTCTGTGCTTTTAAATTGCTGTCCTGAGAGAAGCTTTGCCTTTTACTATTCAGTCTAGCAGTGATGATAGTATTGCCTATCTTTGGACTAAAAGCAGGATTGGGGAGCTGGAATTTGCAGACTTTATACAAACCGAAAAATTGTTCAGTTACTTGAAAGCAGTGTTAAACAGGGTAGTAGCTAGGATTTTGTATTGCATCTTACTGATTGGAAGGAATGGAAGGAATTAGAACATCTGGATGTTTTCATATTATACTAATGGAGAGATAAGATATGTAAACTATGTTCCTTGGTTGGTGTGGGTGTTTTGGTAGTGGTTTTTATTTTTTTTTTTTAAACCAAAAGGGGTTTCAGTCTTCTCTGAAATGATATGATGCTTCTGTCATTGAGTCCTTGGAAAATGTAAGTTTACACATCAAACTGAAGACAACAACAGTAGCTGCAGGTTCATGTTCTCAAAACCAGGTGGAAACCTAAAGTGCTGCTTGCTAGCAGAGTTACTTTCTTCAAATTGTAATTAATTCATAGCTTAGAAGCCTAGGACCAGCTAATACATGCAGCATTTAAAATGAGGTTCACGTTCAGGCATTCTTGGTTTTGAACTTGTGTTTATTGCTTCTTTTGGTGAAAGTGTTACTACTTTAAGTTTATCAGATAGTCTCCTACCTTTTTTTTTTTTTTTTTTTATAGCTGGCTGTGATTGAAACCATCAGCCTTCCTACCTTTTTCATTCCTTTCCCAGTTTAGCTTTGTGGCTTGTCTGCCCTTAAAGATTTGCTGGAGAAGATACTTTTCCATATACATCTGTACCCATCTTCTTGGAAATAAGCTTATGCCAGGTGAAGAGTATATGTTTTGCCATGAAAACTGATTGTAATAAACTGTTGACAGTCCAGCTTCTAGTACTGTCTACATTGCCTCTTCTGCCAACTAGTCATATCACACAGAGGTGTTCTTGCATTCCTGTCTGTCTATTCTTGAAAAAGTCTTTAATGTCCATCTGGACTCATGTGTTCCCCATATTTCTTTCTGGCTTTCTGATAATCTATATTACTGACTGGAGCCTTCCCATGTGCCGTTGATTTGAAGATTTGTATTTATATGCAAAATACTAAATACAGCTCTACTCTTGATCAAAAGTTTAGATAGGACGTATGGTTTGAAAAACATTTGGAGACAGAAAATTCCCTTTGAAGATGGGAAGTGAGATTGCTGATGATTGTTTTCAAACAGACTTGTAATTCAGTGGGTATACTGAAGGAATATAAGCTATAGCCCTTGTGCTGTATATTTGACCTGTGGCTTTTTTTCAGAGACAGTTTTGGAAGCACTAAGGAGGAGGTAAGAGTTTTGGTTAAGTTGTTCAGTGTTGCCTACTTGGAGAACAGAGTTTCACAAGCATGTCCACAAGTTCTAGGTTCAGTATGTACCACAGATGCTAACATCATGCATGGCGGTCATTTGCTCATTTGTGGCCAGATATTTTCCAAAAGGTGGTAGCTTGCTAAAACTGCTGGAATAAATTGTATTGGTAGAGTTGCTAGTCTGAACATACATCAAAAAATAAGGTATGTTGTTTTTCTTAGCCTGTTAGTAGCCTCTGTGATTCTGTATAGGAGAGTTCTGTGAGGGTAAGAACAAGAAAGATCTGCTGTGACTATAATAATGGGGGAAAGTCTTTAAAAACAAAATGAAATGGGGGGAGGGAGGGCAGGAAGGCACAAAAAAAATCCCCCAAACCATTTTTGTTTGTATAAAAGGTTGTCACAGACTCTGAACCAGAAGTGTATCTACTGTGAGAGTATGCATTGCACACTACTTATTAGAAAATAGAATCATTATGTTGGAACTCCAGATATGAATATTTGAAGCTGTAACATAAAGGCAGATCATAAGTAGGCTCACCGTTTCCATAGGTCCTGCTTGGGTGATCAAGTGACAATATGAAGGTGGATTAATGAGGATGTAGTGTTGGTTGTCTTCTCCATTCCTTCTGCCTAGTAAGACAGCTGTATAATAGGTCATCTGACTGTGTAGCAGCACTGTAGCCCCTGGTCTGTATCATGGCCACATCTTTTTCTGTATTTGTCAGCATTTTGGAAAATACCTGTTGTTCCTAAAACATTATGAAAAGTGATTTAAATACAGCTTTTTGCAAGAAGCTGTATTGCCCATTCCAAAAAAGGAGTAGAAGTTGTGACAAATTAATATGTCTAGATTTTACATACATATTGTTGATGTTTATCTATCTTTTGTATTAGCTTTTCTGAAAAACAGAACTCTAACCTAAAATGAAAGAATTCGAGTGACAGGCAGTTACATTTCATATTGCTTTACTCTGAAACTCAATGAAAACTTGTTTGTTATACTTAGTTCTCTTTATAGGGAACTAAAGTTCGGTGTGTGGGGTGTTTATTTTTCTTCACACTGTTCTACCACTTCTGCTCTTTTTGGCAATGCTTTTTTTCCCCCACTTTCTCGTATAAGCAAGATGGCATTGGCTTCATTGTTCCATGCAGGTGCTCTCAATGAAAATGATCTCTTGAGAAGATGGTAAGGCAAAGGATGTCAGGGGCTTTAAGGTAGAATTGGCAAGTTTAGTTGGGGAACAAGTGTATTCATTGACGTTTAAGGTCTTGCTTTATAGTTTCCTTGCCTTCTCAGTTCAGTATTATTGGATGGTGTGTGGGCAAAGCATATTGCAGTCATCAGAGATACATTTTACTTAAGTTGTTGATTGATATTGGACAGTTGCTTTTGTCATAGTGAGGTAATTTGCTTTCTGTGATAAAAACCCAAGAAAACATCTTTGTCCCTTCTCAGCTGCTTCCCAGTGGGGAGGTTTTACCCTTTTTGTATTGGATGCATGGTTCTGTGTGTGTGTTTTGGTTTTGTTTGGTTTTGGGGGTTGGTTTTTTGGTTGGTTTTTTTTTTTTTTTTTTTTTTGGCTTCTGCCCGTTCTTAAAGTGGCTTATTTCTCAACGCTTTTGGTATGTTGGAAAAATAACTTTCCAAGGAACGACAGGAAACGAAAAGAGCAAAACGCAACCATGGAATGAGAATCCTGCCTCATTTGAATGCTTGTCCAGACCTAGGAATGGTACTCGGTTGTGTGTTCCTAAAAGCTCTAGCTCTGCATTTGCTGCCAGCATCCATGGAGCATGGCACTTGATCTGTCAGCCTGCTTTATCAGGACTTCAGATCACTGCCAGCAGGAGAAAGGAAAAGGCTGTGTGGAGTTAAAACCTCAGTTACTAGAGTAGTTAGTTCAAACGAGCCTGTGCACATTATAGCCACCCTGCAACCCCTTTGCCCGCTTACGTCCTTGAGTCATTTGGAGAACTGAAGCTGACAGGCCGGGCGCTCGCTGCCGTGCACAGCAGGCCCTGCCTCTCGGGAGGGGGGGAGGCAGGTGGCTGTGCTTGCCTGTAGATAGGACAACGTCTTATATCTCATACTTCTGTCACGCTTCAGATTTAGAGGTGGCATGACCACAAAAATTTTTTCCTCATCATGCAGCAAGGTACTAATTGTTCACTACTAGGGAAGCTTGGGGAGAAATAAAAATTAAAAAGGGAAACAACTAGCATTGCACTTAAAAATAGCTTCATTCTTGTTGAGAGGAGTTTTAAATATTAAAGAAAAAAGAAAATGAAGTCCAGATTGAGCTGGTGACATCAGACATCTGAATCTTAACTGCTCTACCGCGTGCAGGTGCCCAGGCGCTGGCAGGGCGGGCTGCAGGAGCCTCTGTGAGGAGAGGCCGGGGCGGCCCCGAGCCGGACACAGCCGGTTCCAGCCGGCTCCGACCCACCCACCGCAGGGCACGGCTCAGCCCTGCAGCCACCACGGCGGAGTCGCAGGGAAAGCCTGAGTAAGAAAGGGCAAAACACCGGACAGAGAGGAATGAGGGGGAAAGGTGTGAGAAACAGCCCTGCGAGCCCTGAGGTGAGGGAAGGAGGAGGGGGGAAGAGGTCATCCGGGTGCCAGAGCAGGGGTTCCCCTGCAGCTCCTAGAGAGACTGCTGTGGGGCAGGTATTTCCTGGCAGCCTGTGGAGAGGACCATGCCAGAACAAATACCCATACTGCAGCCCGTGGGACGGGCCAACACTGGAGCAGGGGAGAAGTGTGAGGAGGAAGGAACAGCAAAGAGGAGCTGAGGACTGACCATTAACTGCTGTCTGTGCTGCTCTGGGAGGAAGAAGATAGAGGAACCAGAAATGCAGGAACACAGGTGTGCAGTGAGAGGGGAAGGTGTTTTAGTTTTTCTCTTTGTTTCTCACTATGCCACTCTATTTTAATTGGCAATAAATAAATTTATTTTCCCCAAGTGAAGTCTGTTTTGCCTGTGATGGTAATTGGTAAGTGATCTCCCTGTCTTTGTCCTGACACACAAGCTTTTCTGTCTTACCTTCTCCCCCCCTTTCTTCCACTGATGAGAAGGGGGAGTGAGAGAGCAGCTGGGTGGGTGTCTGGCAGCTGACTAAGGTCAGCTCATCATGTCTAGGAAGTTGAAATCCATGTGTGCTGTTGAGAATATTCAGCACAATTGTTTAATTTCAATTATTTCTCTGCTAAAGCATTTTCAGAATTTCTGTGTTCAAATGTAGCTCACCCATGAGGTCAGCAAAATTTTCTAACTTCAACTTTTTGGCTTTTGAATTCCATTACTATGATAGGTGAAGCCAAAACACTCCTTCCGTGTACATATATAAGATATATGTTTTGATGTGCTTTTTTAAAAAAAAAAAATTCTGAAGAAACTCTTGAGCAATACATACTTCTTAACTAAAGCATGCAAAAGGTAATTTGGTTTTAGGGTGCTAAACCAGCTAAAGTTTGTTAAATAGAAGTGACTCGTGTGGTTTCTTACCTAATTCAAATGAGGAAGATTAATGTTTGCCAAATGAGAACTTGATGGGGTAAATAGTAAGCTCCTGAAAAGATTTGAAATAAATATTATCATAAAAAATATGTTGGGAATTGTCCTAGTGTGTCTCCATTTACAGAGAACAGATGGCATGGAGATTAATAATGGCATGCAAAGCTTTTTACCTCTTGGTCATGAGTTTGAACTGCCATGAGGCTGGACATGATTGAAGTTGTGACCATCTGTCCAATGGCCTACATGAAATAAGTTAGTCATCTAAATCCAGTTACTAAAGAGCATCACCTGCATCATCATGTAAATATCACAATTAATACCCATTTTTGTCTTTTATCAGTTTGCCTCTTGGAAAGGAAGTAGCTTTTCAAGAATAGTCAAAGCTCCTATAAATTACAAATACATTTTTGCTGTGACATGAATTTGCTTTGTTTTTTCCCAGATATAATGTGACTGAAAATATAATCCATTTAAAATATCCTGGTTTTAAGGAACTACATTGATGTCCTGAGTTATGTTGAAAGACACATTTTATTTCAATTGCCAAGCATCTTAATCTGACTCTGATCCCACAGTTACGCTGTTGCAGTACCTTTGCTGTGTTCTGTTTCCACAGTAATTGGACCTTCCAAAGGCTTTAAGGCCAATTTTCTTAATTTTTAACTTACCTTTCTGGCTCTCCAAAAATCAAAATGATGTTACCAAACTCTGTACTTTGTTCACCTTGCAAAGCAAATGTTACTATCTTCTTTTGAAAACTTGAGCGATGTCAAACAACTAAAACCTTTTTCTCTAAGCAGATGTTCGTAAGGTCTGATTTAAAAATCTGAGCCTTTTGATTCTTAGCTTTTAGATCATAAGCTTAATTTGCAGAGAGAAAAAAATATATATATGAGGAAAAAATTACCACCTTGAGAAAACAAACAAACAAAAAACCTTTGCACTCCTAACTGTTGTCTTTGTTCTACTTGCTGTGTGCACCGTTGGGAAGAATTTTCATATAGAGCTGGAAGATTTGTTAAGATATTTGACATATTTGGTTATAAACAGAGCATTTGGAAAGACTTGAAATGGTGACTGCTTTCTTTTACAGGATTATAAAAACATAACAGCTCATGTTGAGGATTCCTATGCTCTGTTTGGAATGCTAATATGCATGTGAAAGGAATCAATGGACTTTATTACTTGTCTGCATCAGTCCTTATATGTTTTTGCTATTCTTTCAGTGACCACAGTTTCCTAATAGGTTACCATGTAGTGAGGGAAGGAAAAGTTGCAAGGGACAGGATGATAATCTAAATCCAGTTTATCATAGCCAGACCCTCTTATTTCACCAAAAATATTTTCAAATACTTGTTGTATAGCTGTTACTTATGTTAATGTGTGAAAAATACAACTGAATGCAATAGATCTTATCCTAAGTAACTTACTCTTTTACAGTTTGATCCTACATCATTTGCATTTTTTCCACTATTAAAATTATTCTGTAAATTATGCATAGTACATTGGTTGTGGCTAAATAATTTGATGCATGCATTGGCTATGCATAGACAGAAGGAATTCCAGAGTAACTAGACTTCAGTTTCTGCACCCTCAATGTCATCCCTTACTGACAGATTAATTTGTATCACATCCAGTGAAATTCAGGCTTTTCTGGTGTGCTGAATAACGCTTTAGATAATATTATGCATTCTTTACCCACTCTTCATTATGAAGAATAGGGGGGAGAGGTGGTGATGAACTTCCTTATGTCATCAAAACTAAAATAGTTGCAGGACAAGATATATTTATGGTAGAAGCAAGAGATAATTGAGTGTTTCCCACTGAAAAGGTGAAATGCCTATTTCAAGCTTAACATTACTCTCTCTGAATAAGTGGGAAAGAACAACTATTGCAACCTAATGAGAATGGTAGTTTCTACAGTCTGAAAGGAGGCCCTTTTGTCTATTTGCTCTCTTGGTCATAAATCAGTCAGAAAAAAGCCATGAAAGAGGAATTTGCCAAAGTTTCAAAGAAACTCTGCTAAAATGCTGTTAGTTATATCCATCCACTGGTTCCTCTGAAACCATTCATAATATACAAAATTATGGAAAGGCAAAATACCATTTATTTAGCTTTAAGTAATAGCCTTTATGGCCTCAACATGATAGAAGGGAAATTAAGGAATTAGTTGCTTTGGATACCATGTGAAGGCCCATAACTTCATTGTCTTTTTTTTCCTGCCATGTTTACTCATGGTCAGAAAGATGATAGCAGTTGGCAGGTACTTCCCTGATGGTTAATAGGCTTTAGGTTTTGCTCTGGAATTAACTTAACAGGGAGATTCCTTGGTAGGCATGCTTCTCTCAACTCTGGAAACATCAGTGAAACTTGCCATAAACAGGACACCTCTCCCCGCAATCCATAACAAAATAAACTGTGTGCTGTCTGCCTTGATCTAATACTGTTAGTACATGTAGCTTTAATTAAAGAGTACCTGTTTACAGATCAAGTTTAGATTCTTTTCAAATTAATGTTTGTTTTGTTTTTAGTGCTTATTGATGAAGCTTCTGGCTCTTATTAGGAGAAAACTATATCGTATACTCCGTAGAATACTCTTGTTACTGAAATGTTGGGATATGTTATAGAAATGTGGACACTCTCTCTGAAGAAATGCAAATATTAAAGGCCTAGTTTGTGGAAGGTAAACACAAGTGTGTGTGTTCACTTTCATTTGTTTACTCCTTCTGACTAGAACAATGAAAGCAGAGGTTTCCTATGATCATGCGTAGGAGTTCTTTAACTTGGCACTGGCAAAACTGTGTATTGGTGAGAACCAGCAGTTTGAATTTGCAGAAAGAAAATATGTCGTTATCTAGGAATGTTTTATGAGCTTCTGAAGTAATCTTCAGCAGTGCCAGTCAGAACGCTGTTTTGGCATGCTCCATAGTGTCTGCAGTGTTTGCGCTGTTCTGCAGCTGCTAAAATTGTCAGGCTTTAAACATAGTATATCTTTATCTACCATTGGGATTGAAATAACATGGTTTCATTTTTGCAGATAGAATATTGGTCATTAATATGCAAACAGATACCCAATTATTATTTGTCCTGCTGTTTTCAATTCTGGCAGATTGTCAGTGCTGGGATTTGAAACAAGCTCCTTAGTGTGAAAGGTCTCTCTTGTTTGTGAGTAGTTCTGGAGAGCTGACATGCACACTGACTTTCTAAGGCTTACGAAGTCATTAGGGAATGTTAAATGTATTACATTTTTCGTAATTTTCAGGGTGTTTAAAAATGAATTTTGTTAGAGCATTTGAAATAATGGAGCCAATATCTTTAAAGATTCTTGACACGTTGCTGGTTTTGTCAGGTAACTTATACAACTATGCTGATACAGTTAATATAAACTAGCAGTTGTATAACTTTCACAGGTAGTTGAGAAATAAGCATTTATTTTTGGCTGAGTCTAAAAGCTACTTAACTGGAAGTAATACAGGTTAATATTTTATAAGTTAATGTGAACTGTGTTTTCAGAATTACTAATACCTTGGTGGGAAAACGAATGTATGGATAAATATTTTAATCATGCATACAATTTATATCAGCTTTTGTAAAAATGACTAACTAGGTGATGCAGAAAATACAGATTAACTTATTAGTAACTACTAATGGAAAAAAAGCCAAAGGAAACAAAAAATGGTCAGACTTTCAATAAACAACACTTCTAAAGGATTTCCATGTATTCTGCCTCATTTCCAGCCTTGAGCAAAACCAGAGGCATACATCTTTTCTTATGTCTTATACTTCATTCATTGGTTTCACCGATTTTAAAACTTGTTTGCTTTGTGCCAGCAACAGACTTGCTGGGTAACAGAACCAGCCTTGTACTTCTTTAAATGTAGAACTAACATTGTCTGTGTTAGAGGACTTCTTTAGATGAACAGAATTTTTCCTTTAAGTTCTTCAAATAACTTTTTTTTTTTTCCCCCAAATATTACTGAATTGCTTAAAATGTTTGTTCGATCTTTTGGTCAAGTATAGGAACTGTAGTTAATAATATATTTGTCACTCTTCTGTCAGCCCTCCTCTTGGAGAGAAATGCAGACTTGAGAGGATTTTCAGGTTTTGGGGTGTTCTTTGCATAAATGAGCAGTAAGATGTGGATTTCAGTTCCTGAAGAAAAGGTCATTAAAATATATTTTATTTGGACTGGAAGCTGAAATCATGAAAATATATTTTATTTGGTACTGGTAGTCATTACAAGTCTGTCTACCTCCATAAACAGGAATCCTAGAAGTGTTCCTCTGACTGATTAATTTTGTCCTAAAAAAGTAGTTTTGTGGCAAAAGTTTGTCATGGTTTATTACCACGTTTGCACAGAAGCTTTGGAGGGCATTTTGGATATTTTGGGTCAATCCTGGCTAATGGCCGAGCCATCTGTCTTGATGGTTAAGTTTGACAGACCTTCGTACTGAAATACAGAGTGAATGTATTTGTAGCAGCTTGCATTACTGAGGAGATGTGTTTGCTGGAATTTCCCAAGTTTATCTAAATTTGAGATTGGATAGTTTGATAAATAAATTTTGGGCAGAGACTCTGCTGGGTTATCTGCAGTCCTTACTGAATTAATGGGAACTTTGTTAATTTTGAACTCCATGAAAGCAGGTAGGCTGCTATCTGAGAAGGAACCATGCTGTTTTGGAAGTACTCCCAAATGTGTCTAATGTTTTATGTTAAATAGTGTGGAGCATCAGCTGCTGTAAGAATGTATTCAGGTTACAGGCTTCCACAATTCATGTTGCTGTTTATGGTACCTAGGTAGCTCCTTAAGGAACTTTATTTTAAAGAAAAATTAAATAACATAATTTTCTTTTCTCTTGATGACTTTGGTGATTCTTGTTAAGAGCTGTGAAATGTAACCCTCTGCTAATAGCCATGTGTTTGATGTTAATCTGCACAGTCTTGCTAACAGTATTTACAGCATTCCTGAAGTATAAATAGTGAGTAGATCTATTTAGCACATTATAATTTTTTTTTTTTCCTTATCAGAGAGTGGTTCTTGCTGAGGTTTTGTTGGAATGATCAGTAAGTGGAACACAGAGATAGTGTGGAACATTAAGTTCTTTCCTACCAAATACATGTTAAGATGTTATTACCTCATGTATACAAAGGGTTGTTAAACACATTTGGCTTAACATGGAGAGGATAGCCCCATTTATCTTCTTGCAGTTTTTGAACCATGTTTTGACTTCAGAAGAAGCAGAATGTTAAATTTAGCAGTGAATGTCTTTTATGGTTCAATCTGAAATGTGATAAAATTCAAACGATAGGAGACACTTTAATTTTTCCTGCCTGTTAGTGGCTACAGCCTTTTTAAGCAGAAAGGGCTTCTAGTTTTGGGGTATTTTTAAAAAAGGTCTAAAAGACAGCATTACAAGACAGCACGAACAATGAGATGACTGTTTCATATTTCGTTGACCTGAGGTGGTGGGTTTCCTTTTTTTTCGTACTCTTTGATACTGCTTTTGTCTGAATTAGTTCAAAAATTTAGTTGTGCTGGTAGAATGCAGGTCTAACTTAGATGCTGAATTCTATCTGAGAATCTGATTTGGTTTCTTCAGTTGCTGTCCTAGTACTTAGTTATATGGATTTTTTTTTTTTTAATAGTTATTTGAATCCTGAAATAGACTTAAGCCTTAAGGAAAAAAAAAAGCAATTACTACATGATTGTAACTTCCTAGTTTAGCGAATGCATAACTGACAATCTGATACAGTTCATAAATCTTTAAAATGTTACCTCTGTCTAAACTTCATTTCAAGAACTGATATCGTGACAGAAGGTACACCTCTCTTTGTAAGTTGGAGTTTGCTTTTGCTACATAACTACACCACTTCTAACTCCTATCTTCCAAAGGCAGGCTGGGGTGAGAGCCCTTCCATGGCTATTCCATTTCAAGCTTTGCAGTGAACAGCAGAGATCCTTAACTGTCACCTTTGTACAGCTGGTGTGCTTATCTGCAGTGTTTTCCCCTGAAACATGAATCCCAAATGAAGCTTTCGAAAGTACCCATGTCATGTTGAAATTGAAAAGTATTTATTTTGCTACTTCTGTTATGCCCCCTCTCATTATGGGCAAGAGGGAACCCACCATATGTATACAGGGCCAAGCATTTATTGTTAGTCCTGTTAATTTTTTAATGGTCTAATAATCCAAACTACCTAATTAATACAGGAAAAGCCTCAATAAAAATAACTTAAAAGTCTTTATCAATATCCACATAACCAGTAGCGTACATGTATCAGAAAAGCAACACTGAATTTGGTTTTGATGTGGTGAATGAATGGCCATCTTCAGCTTGTAGCTCTTTTAATGAGATTTATCTTGAAATTTGTATGCTGCATTTGTGGGCTGAGGCAGAGGGGATTGAGTGATTCTAGGATCTATTGCAAATTTATGAACATTACAAAGGATAGCTTGTGCTATTGCATATAGCAGCAGCTTCAGAGCTGAAGCTCGGTGCAGCAGATATCTGTATTTGATGGAAGAGAAGAGAATGATGGAGATAAAAGAAATTCAGAGACAAATGGTAGCTGGTGAGGTTCAGTCATTTTTCACTCACAAAACCTAATTTGGCTGAATTTCAATGTGTGATTTTTTTTTTTTTCTTTTTTTAAGGAGATGTTGCTTCATAGGAGCGCACATCTTTGTGTCTTAAGTCAATTTAAACCCAAGTGTTTCAGTTTAGCTCACTCAAGAAACATATCAGCAAATTTAACCACAAAGAAGTTTACACTCATTGAAACAGATTTGTGTACACTTGTGTAAAAGTGATTTTGTTCTGATAAACTCTTGAACTTCCCCAAATTTGTGGTAGGATGGAGAAATGTTTTCTGTAAATTGTACAGACATGTTGATATAAGAAAGGACAAACTGCTTCTGTCTTCTCTTTAAACCACCCAAAGAACATGCATTTGAAACCTGTAACAAAGGATGTGTACTTGTATTTCTTGAACGCAATAGTATTAAAACAATAGAATTGGTTTTGGTACAATTGGTTCTGTTAGTACAATAGAATTAAGATGTTGGGTTTTTTGTGCCCTAAGCTTGTTACTGTTATGCAAATTAATCAAATTTCATGTAGTGAATCCCTTGATGGCTGTGGAGGTTATTGATGGTGCCGTGTTAGCTTACCACAGAAGATGAAGGGAGGTATTGCTCCCGAAGAGGGAGGTGCTTCTGAGCTTGAGGAGCAGGCCCAACAGAGGGCTTCAGGTGCTGCGGCTCAGATGGGAACTGCCCCCAAACTGACACACTGGAAGCAGGAATCTGCCTTCAAGGACACAGTGATCAAGGGAAGGGTTTTATACAGACCTTGTACTTTTATTGTGACTGACTCGGTTGCTCTGACTGCTTTATTTAATATGTTGTAAAGTTGTTTGTTTCTTTACTACTCTACAGAGGGATGCATGCCCTCTCTGTGCATTCATTGACTTCTTGAGTTTTTAGCTGTGTACAGTTGTTGTACAGCATTATTCAGAGACAGCTGGGTTACTGAGATGCTTGCAACTATATTTGCCATATAATTTCCAGATATGTATACTTTCAGATAGTTTCTCTTACAGTAGATTATACAAAATATACTTTGCTAGAATAAAAGTAGGGGAAGAGAATAAAGTCATATCAAGTCTATAACAGAAAAATTGAGAGCTTTAAACAGTCCTGTGTCCTGACAGGTAACAATATTAATATATGTTCCGGAAAACTGAATGATACATGATTAAAATGTGGTTTTATTGCAGTCTCCTGACTACTGCATAAACATTTCAAGAAAGAATTAAAGTAGCACAAATATGGATCTGAATCTTGCTTTACCTCCAAATTTAGCAGAATGACGTACCAATACTGTGGCAGACATTTCAAAGGCATACATTCACATGCTTGTCAGTCGTGACCCAGGTGGAACTGAATTTCTCTCTTTAGCGCATCAAGACATAAAGGAACTTTTCAAAAATAATACATCTTGATAGTTCTTGACTATGTTGTTGCAGTAATATAAATAAAGGAAGAGTAACATTTGTTTCATTCTTGTTTTTTTTTGTTGTGGGTTGTTTTTTGGGTTGTTTTCTCTTTTGGTGGTTTTTTTTTTTTTTTTTTTTAGGCAACAGTATCTGGACAAATTGACTTTTCATACCTGCATTTTATAGTATGACCATTCCTCACAAATGCTATTAATCATGTGTCTTTATGTAGAATACAGTTAAATGTTTCTGATCAATTATTTAAAAATAAAACCAAATATATTTTCAATACTAGTGCTGGAAATATATAAGTATTAGGGAGGGGGAGGGGAATAAGCAAGGAAAAAACAGGAAAGATGCAAATTATTTTCTGTAACTTATGAGAAATATTTTGAAACAGGAATAAAATGGTGTGAAAGAAGGATCGAGCAAGATAGGAGCAGTAGTGTGAGTTGGGGAAGAAAATAAAGTGTTCAAGGTGTGGTGAATTATGTCGGCTGTTTCAGAAGAACAGTGTTCAGAAGCCCAAGTTGCTGCTTTAATTGTTGGAAATAAGTTCTTACATGCAAAAAGATAAATGACGCAAACTGAAATAACAGGGATCAGTAAAGGAAATGCCAGGAGTTCAGAGCTATAAAGAGTTTTCAAAATAAGACTTTGGTATGAACTTTCCTGCAAATAGAATATTGTTAAAGATGGTATTATGCTGAGTGAGAGACTATTTTCATGAAGCAGTGGGACAGAAAATACTTGCTGAGAATCTAGACTTGTGAAAGATTTATAATGAATGGTATCTACCAAGACAGAGCACTTCAACTGGTGGTATAACCACTCTGAAACCTTAATATTTAGCTGTGGTAGTCAGTGTGGATACTGAAATTCTGAAGGATAACTAACAAACAGTATTTCAGCTATAGTTATTGGCTGTACTTCTTCAAGCTCAGGGACACATCGGTTTTCTTGACTGTTAAGCTGCAGCAGTAGTTAGAAAGTGACTGGAAATAGGATAGTTGAGAAATACAGAGAAATGTTTACTCATCAGTGGTACAGATAACATCCTCTGTGCAATCTGTACATCTGTGCTGCAGTGAAAATTCGATCAGTAGTGCTGGCACTAGTATGTCAGGCAAGTGCAGTGAATACTGACAGAATTGATTCTTGGAGGCAGCTGGTGACTTGCTGCTTCATCTGAAATTTAAGTGAGTCACACCAAGGGAAATGATGAGCCTGTAGCTCTGTATAACAGAGCCTCTGGTGATGGGATACAGCATACTGGAGAGCAGCTTCACAATAGCATGTGCAGCATTGTTTTACTGAACTAAAAATGATGGGGAAAAAAAAATCAGTCCAATTGCACAAAATTAGCTTTCACAGCAAATATTTGTTTCTTAAAATTTATGTATAAGATTTTTAGACTAATTATACTATTTAGGTAATAGTTATAGACTTAATTGGCAGAGGATACTCACAAGAAAACAGAATAGTTTCAATTTGACTATGTTCTGTCCAATCAGGCTTGTTACTAATATTTGGAGATGGAGAGTTCCAGATAGTTTTGAATAATTTAGTGAATAATGCTTCAAATGCCTCCCTTATGGGACATATCGTTTATTGACTAGAAATCTAGACGTCTAAATCTAGTTAGCAAAAATTCTAAGATACTTTACATATAAGAAATCCTGCGCAACATTTTCTGACTATGTTGTGTAGCAAAAGTGGTGGCATGTTGTCCTGGTTTCAGCTGGGATAGAGTTAACTGTCTTCCTAGTAGCTGGTACAGTGCTATGTTTTGAGTTCAGTATGTGAAGAATGTTGATAACACACTGATGTTTTCAGTTGTTGCTCAGTAGTGTTTAGACTAATGTCAAGGATTTTTCAGCTTCTCATGCCCAGCCAGTGAGAAAGCTGGAGCGGCACAAGAAGTTGGCACAGGACACAGCCAGGGCACCTGACCCAAACTGGCCAACGGTGTATTCCATACCATGTGACGTCCCATCTAGTATAGGAACGGGGAAGTGGGGGCAGGGATTCGCCGCTCGGGGACTGGCGGGGTGTCGGTCGGCGGGTGGTGAGCAATTGCACTGCGCATCATTTGTACATTCCAATCCTTTCATTATTGCTGTTGTCATTTTATTAGTGTTATCATTATCATTATTAGTTTCTTCTTTTTCTGTTCTATTAAACCGTTCTTATCTCAACCCACGGGTTTTGCTTCTTTTCCCGATTTTCTCCCCCATCCCACTGGTTGGGGGGGAGTGAGTGAGTGGCTGCGTGGTGTTTAGTTGCTGGCTGGGGTTAAACCACGACACGTGTAAGGCTTAAAGCCAAACTCGGAGTAATTAACTCATTTGTCTCAGTTGAAAAAGGCAGGGAAGAGGTCACACTCTTCCCTTTTTCACTTTGAAGTAAGAAGTCATCTGTGATTAGATAATACTCAATCGATCACAACTGAGGTACTGGGGGGGGGGTAGGGTGAACCCTTCACAAATTAACCATATTGCTTGATATTAGATACTGAATTAGATCAAGAAATTTGAAGCAGGAAGAAAGGAAAACCTTCTTGAATTAGAGATTATTAGAAAATACTAACTGAAAAAGTTACTGTAGTAATATACCTACAGAAAATAGCTGGAACAATTGTCAAGATTGTGGGGGTTTTGCTATGAAAGAAACTAGCTTAATTAGAGACTGTTTTAGCTGACTGAAACAAAGAAAACCCACTAGAAGGTATAGCAGTTGAGACAAGGAACAAGGTTAAAATGTGAGAAGCATGCAGGAAGGTTTTCTGAGTGAAATGGACCATTGCAATCTATTTCTGGTTTCTCTGTTTTCAAAGTTTAAGGTATGATATAAAAATATTTTTTGCTCATCCATTACAAGAAGTAATACTGATAGTGAAGCATTAACTATTAAAAGTAGGTTTTATCTTTAAAGAGTGTGCAGTTCTTAGGTATCCCCTTTTTTCTGAATCTGACCACAATACTAGCTGAAGTATGATTACTAAATTCAAAATATACTGTAACAGATTTTTCTGAAAAATTATGACTGATCTCTCCCACCTGTTTCTGAGGTGTCCATAAGTTGTTGTTCTACTATACTGAGCTGATAGTGGTAACGTTTAACAGAGGATATCTTCGAGATTCTTTTTTCCTATATTTTTATGTGACCTGGCAACACAACTGGAACTGAAGGGCAGAGATGCAGTTCATCCTGCAGTCCTCCTTCAGCAACTCATTCCAGAACTTTGTCAAACCACCATGGTCCTTCTATATCTACCTAGAGAAAAAGAATCCAATGATATTGCTAATGTCTATGTTTGCAGCCAATTTCAATCAATCAGAATGGAGAGAACGTGTGTAGGAAAAGTGAATAGTCAACACAGTGGCTGTAGGAAGCTTTGATTTTTCTGTTTATTTTTTTAATTGGCCACATCTTCTATCTACCCATATTGATCTTTCTGAGAATTCTGTTCTTCAAGATAACTTCAACAGGTTGAAAAAGAATTTTCCACTTAGGAATCATTGCTTGACAGGAAAGTAGTTAACATGTCTTCTTTACATAAGGTAAGTATAGTAACAAAGATGTTTCTTTGACTGTGTCCAGAGTAGGTTGTACAATGCAGCATTCATCAAAGCAATACTTTGATGTTACTTTGGTGTTACTTCTCCTCCTGATTCTAAGCTGAGCTACCTTTATGTGGAAGATGGGAATGTAGGAATTGTTAAATAAAGCTTTGACTTAAAAGAGATCTTGTATTGTCTTAGAAATCTTACACCTTCCATTTTTTCCAGAGAACCTACACAATATTTCTGAAGTAGTCCAGATGACATAAGTCATTAGACCTATACTTAAATGTGAAAGGAAAATATGTTTGAACTTCTGCACATTGTCAGTTGTCCAATAATATGACATAAGGTTCCACTTGGCTGTTTGTGATTAACATACCTGGTTCTCTCTGTGATAACGTTGCACAGGCCATACAGATAGGTATAGTCGAGTGGAAGAAGATGTAGTCATGAAATGAGGGCTTGTTAGGCTTTCCTTTTAACAAACAACACGTTTTGGAGCAGTTCTGTACTCATTTCAAGAAGAAAGCTTCTAAAAGAAAAAGCAAGAAAACTGACAAACCCCATTTTCTCATAGTTCAAATAGAATTATATTCTCTTTTGGGTTATGTCAAGTAAAACGTTTTGACCTGAAAATTGCTTTTTTTTTTTCCAGATTAGGGCAAGTTATTCTGTTTGTTGACAAGGACTTCAAGAAAGCAGCTGTTTGGTGCGCAAAAATGCTAGTGCTTGATGATTTGTAAACACTGGCTAACTACAAAAGTTGAAAATTGTTTATTTTTTTTATTTCTAGCTAGTGTTAGGGGAGTTTGGGTTTGAGGTGGCAATTCAGTCAACATTTCGTTTGAGACGGGAGCTGCTAACACAACTTAAACTTTTGATCCTGCTTTGGATTCCTAACAACCAAATTAGAGAAGACTTTGTAGGCCAGGTTTGTAAGAACATGTGACTGGACTGAAATCAGGCCAGAGGACCATATACTATTATTCTGTCTCTAGAGTAGCACAAGTATTTATGGCACTACCCCTAATATCTCTGTATATCTTAATTTTGTGAACATCTGGAGCCAGATGTGGTGTTTTACATAATTAGTTACCCTCATTGGATTGTTATTCCATGAACTTGCCCAGTTGCCAATGTAATTTTTAGTTTTCACTTATGTTTTGCCAAGGAGTACAGCAGGTTTATCACCTATTGCGAGGAAACCACTTGCTTTTGTTTTAAACCTGTCTTCTACTAATTCATTTTGATAACTATTAGCTCACGTATTAGAGTATACAGTGATACTTAACTGCTCTCTCTGTGCCACTGACAACTATGTAGACTTTGTAGTCATGGCTTTTAAATACTTGAGTAAGCTGATGCATTTTGTCATTGCTGTTGCTCTTTGAATCCCCCCCCCCTTTTTTTTCTGTATCCATTTAGATGAGGTGATCAGAACCTAACACAGTATTCAAGATGCAGCCAAACTGAATTTATACTGTGGTCTAATGATGACCTCTCTTTTGTTCTGTTGTTTTCCGAATAATCACTAGTATTTCATTAGCTTTGGGCAAAAAACCCCCAGAGTATTGGCTTGATTTTCATAGCATTATCTAGCATTACACCAGAGCCTCACTCCTGAATGGTGACAGTCAGCTTAGCCTCCATAAATGTAAAAATGAAGTTAGGATTTTTGCTGGGTAGCACATGACTTGTCCTGAATTTCATACACCATTTTATTGCAAGTCGCAAAGTCTCAGTAAGATCCTCTGCAATTCTTCACAGTTGCCCATTGTACTTCTTATTCAAACAAACTTAGTGTCATCAGTAAAAGCATGTTAATTTATTGTTTGTCCCCCTTCTCTAGATCACTTGTGTGTGTTTAGGTTTACTGCTATCTATAAATTTGTTCAGCTTTGGGCTGAACTGAAAAATAAACTGGGATTAGAATTGTCATGATGGTAATTTACAAACTGTTTACAGGATGGGTCTCTGCCCATGGTATCAGATTAAACATACCTGCTTTTGGTTTTGAAAGTCCCTGAGGGATCTCTTCCCTGTGCTGTCCTGTTCAATGTCGAAGTCTTGCTCCTTTATACTAAGCCAGCTTCTATTGCCTGTTTGTCAGCACTTCTGAACTTTCTCCCTCGCTGTTCTTCAGTGCTCTCCATTAACATAAGCAAGCTGCTTCACAATACTATTATCAATTGCAGATAAGTACTATCCTTTGCCAGTGACTCCTGGAAAAACAGCCTTGACTGTTTCAAGTCATTATGTCTTCATTCAGCTTCTGTGAAATTACACTGAAACCTCTGCCTGGCATGCTGTTCCTTTCTCTGTAATCATTCCTCAGGAGTGATCTCTTATATTTTATTTATTTATTTTTTTGGCGGGGTAGATACTTTTTAATGTAGCAGGCATTGTAGTAGGAGCCTGTCTGTATTTTATGAATGTTACTAACACAAGTAAATGAAGTATTTTACACAGCAAGGAGCAGCTGCTGCTTAAATGTAGCAGAAGTCCTATAAACATGTGCGTTGATAAGGACGCTTA
This sequence comes from Harpia harpyja, assembly GCF_026419915.1. NCBI lineage: Eukaryota > Metazoa > Chordata > Aves > Accipitriformes > Accipitridae > Harpia > Harpia harpyja. The sequence goes on from NC_068947.1 coordinate 34,731,906, forward strand.
CTGTAGTCTGGGGACTGAGATTCTAATTTTACCTCTATTGTGCCATTAGGCTTTCAGGTGAAGTTAAAAAAAATTTCAGTATTTCTCTCCATTTTTTTGATTGCATAAGATGTTGTGGTATGAATTGTGAAAGGTAAACATGGGAGGAGATTGTGTTTTATTTTCCTGCACCCTCTTGGTTTTGGGGCTGGCTTTTTACTTGATCTGAATGTTTAAACAGTATTAGGATTCCTGAACGGTGCTACATTTGTTTGCTGTAAAGAAATCCAGCCATATTTTGAGCTGTATGTTCAACAGAGGAAGCAATTGGACTGATGTGGGGCTGTGTAACATATGATTTAATATTTGAAATCAAGTTAGGTAATCTTAGCACAATGAGTTGCCTGGATATGGGTGAAGAATGGGCCTGTTATTCCCAGCTGAAGTGAGAAATATGGAATGTAATAGAGAAGGGAACAAACCACTAGGAATTGAACCAAGAAGATTAATTGGGAGTGATAAGCTTTATTAGGAGAGGCAGGTGCAAAAGAGGTCTTGAACTGCTTGAAGAATCTGGAAGGAAATCCAGAATTCCTGAGTCTCAGACTTCGTTAGTTGTTGGCAAGTAGCCACGAAATCCACTAACAGAAAATGTGTGCTCCATTTCTCTCTCTTGCTGGTTCACACAGCTGTTGTAGGTTATAATCTTGTATCAGATAGGAATGCCAGAATCCATGCTGCTACTTCAATTTTAATTTGCCCCCCATTCTCCCTTTGAGTATATATTATAATTGTCTTTAATTACATGTTCGCACACTGTCTTTCACTGGATTCTTAATGCATAGCGTGGATGGTATTTGGAAATGAGAGTTGTACAGTTAATGAAGCTGTTGTCTCTAGGGTTTCTGCTGTAACTTGGTGCAGAAATTGAAAGTCATGTAGTGAATGAAACAGATAAATGAAGGAAAAGAAAAATTATGGTCTTCCAATGTAAGCCATTCTAGAGTACTGAGGATCACTGTTCTCATGGTTTCTAACTTTGAAGTTGTTTAAACCAGCTTTTCATATATGTCCCCAAAGCATTGTTCATAAAAATGACTTGAATACCTAGTCACTTGTGTGGTAGGCATCTTGGAGTAGATTTTTCAGACACCAACACAGTAAGGAGGAAGGATGACTTAAGTTAGCTTGCTGGAAATCTGAAGGAAAGAAAATTCTTAGAACTCATAACTACAGTGCTGTGTTGTGCCAGGGTTCACAGTCTTAAACTTGTGTTACACTGAAGAATCAATATCCTATTTCAAAAAGGAAGAAGGCTTAAGAGATTTCAAAACCAGAATTGCATTGCTACTTTTTTTTCCTCCCATCAATTTGGAGGAAATCCCAGGAGAGTACTGTACCCCGTGTTGTTTTAGGGTGGTCTGTCTCGCTCTCCTTGAGCTCATTTTCTGTATAAATCCAGTGGAAGGAGATGGAAAACAAATCTTGGACTCCTATCACCATCTGGTTAAGACCCTATTCACTGGGTAATTTATTTAATAATAGAGGCTTTTTCATGGCTGTGTAGCATTTGATGTGAAATAAGCATGTCTACCAGAGAATGGTGTGAAAGCAAGACAGATGATGGAATGAGTAGCATTAGCAGGCTTAGGTGTGAACTGCTCAGCATTTGCATGATATAAGCAGTTGTATTTACGTACTGAAAGTAGATGCCTTAAAATCCCTTTGGCATTTTGTAGTAGTTGTGCTTTTCTGGCAAAATGTTGGGTTTAGAAACTTGAAACGCTAGCTAGCACCATTCCTTGGCTCTACCTCTGGAGCCAAAACACTTAAGATTTGCAGCCCAGTTTCCTTAACATGCATCCAATCACGCTGGGGCTTTCGAGCTATAGGACGCTTGTTGCCCTGGCATAAAGTAATGCCCATGCTAAATGAGGACGAAGTCCCCTTCCTTATAATCCATATCTGATATTGGTTGAATTGAATCTAGCTGTGACTTGACTGATATTCCAGTGTGAAAAGGAATGAAAAATAAGAGTGGACAGTAAACCTCACATTTTGTGAAGTGCATTGTATTTAAACCATTCTGTGAATTTTTTTTTTAATATTTTTTAATTGGTGTGCGTGGAGAAGTATCATGTCACTAACCAGGTTGTTGTTAGATCCCTCTGAAGTCACCTTCACGAAAGCATTTTGTCTAGCAACCTTTTTGTCATCACCAAACATGGTTAGAAATGCTAGAACATTTGCACCCAAACACAACAGCAAACACGTTGAGAATTCATAATTAAAAAAAACAACCAAACAAAAAAATCCCCAAAGATGATTGCTATGAACACAGGGAATAGTAAGTTCTCTGGAATGTATGTGTGTGGGGATAGTTGGTGGTTGTGAGGCTATAGAAATCTTAATGGGCCACTGAAAACATATCCTTTAATATTAACTGTGATGTCTTATTTTCCCCATCTTTAAAGACAGACATAACAATGTTTACCTAATGGAATTTTTTATAAAAAATAAATTAATGTTTCTAGAGCGCTGAGATACTACATCGATGAAGAAGGTGGAAGAACACATAAGTGCTCAATTCAGAGGAAGATGTAGCTACTTTTCGAAAAGTAAAGCATAAGAACACATTTTAAGGATGAGGAGAATTCAAAAGTACTAGTGCATCTTTTTTATAGTATGAACTTTAAAGATTTTCCAGTATGATAGTGTTCTGTTTTTAATGCCATATGTAACAACTGTAAGTGTAAGCCTTTTTAAGAGCTTTTTCTATAAATATGAGCTTAAAAAGTAAAATTTTGACTGTGGGTAATTAGGCGTGGTTATATGCCATTATTGTAAAAGGAACACCAGCAGAATGCTGTACATTCTTTTTATGTTACTGTATTCTTTTTCCTTTTTGACATAATTAAGAGCAAAAGTAAATAAAATCCTTCCCCCCCAGCCCTTTGTGGGAGAAGGAAACTGGGGATTTTTTGCTTGCAAATTTTCATTTAAATTATTTTCTTGTATATAAAATTCTCAACTGTTCTTAACAGAGCTGGAACATGATCTCTTTCTCAGAATCATCAGCCCCATGTTCTTGATCACTGTCTTCCATTCTTTCCTCTTCTTTACTGCACTCATGTTTTTCTAGAAATTCAACTTCTGAAAAATCTCAATTTTCCTGAAAGGTTTTATTACCAGGTAGACAATAGCAGATTAATAACAAAAGAATCTGAATTTTAAAATGTTTATACTAACTCCAATTGCTCAGTTATTAAGGGTTTCAGAATTCTTGAAGATGACCTTTAGTTGAGTTGTTAACCAGTTCCTATTCAGTTTTCTTCCAATTAGCTATAGAGCACTTATAACCTGATATTTCAGAGTGTGAAAATCAAAGCTAACATTTCACCTTTTTTGAAGATTACTTTTTTATCATTAATGATTTCTGTCTTTTTTGAGTTGCCTTCTGAATCACTTGCATTATGTCAAAATGCTTAATACTGTTGTGTACTGATGAATGGATTTCAACAGAATTAGTGTTAACCTGATCTTTGTTAAAAGTTTGGGGAAAATGGACTAAAGGGAGGGACTGTGGTGTTTTGCTAAATGGAGTGGGTTCTAGGGAAGGAGCTGTAGTTTTGCCTAGGATTTCCCTATTGCCTTCCCCCCCCCGCCCCCCCCAAGCAGTAATATGTTTACATGCTCTGTTGAATACGTGCACAGCAAATATGGCTGCCCTCAGACTTTCTGTGCCTTTGCTGAAAAATTTGTGTCTGTATAAGAATGACTTCTCAAGAATTTCTTGTAACTTAGCTTTTTTTAGCACAGTTAGTCCAGCTAAGTTAACTAGAAGCTCTGGACAAAATAATGACATCATGTACATGCAGGTCACCTGTGGCACCTGTGAAGTTGGTGGCACAGGGCATCAGCAGTTCTGTGCCTGCACAAGCGCTTCCATCTGGAGTTCTCAAACATCTGCATCCTCATTAATGCAACATTCTCTGATGCAGTTCCTGGGGAGATAGGAAGGGATGTGTGTCACTTTTCTCAGTGACACGTGCATTATAGCCTCTGATTTTTATTTTAATTTTTCTGCAGAGCTATTGCAGAGAAAAAATGCCTTGCATTTTATGCCTGTCTGTCGTGGTTTAACCTCAGCCAGCAACTAAGCACCATGCAGCTGCTCACTCACTCACTTCCCCCACCCCCAAAGTGGGATGGGGGAGAGAATTGGAAAAAAAAAAAAGTAAAACTCATGGGTTGAGATCAGAACAGAAATGAAGAAACTAATAATGATAATAACAACAATAATAAAATGACAATAATAATAAAAGGATTGGAATATACAAGTGATGCACAATGCAATTGCTCACCACCTGCTGACCCCATGCCCAGTTAGTCACCGAGCGACAATTCCCCCCAGCTCCACTCCCCCCAGTTTATATACTGGGCATGATGTCACATGGTATGGAATACCCCTTTGGCCAGTTTGGGTCAGCTGCCCTGGCTGTGTCCCCTCCCAACTTCTTGTGCCCCTCCAGCCTTCTGCTGGTTGGGCATAAGAAGCTGAAAAATCCTTGACTTAGTCTAAATGCTACTTAGCAACAACTGAAAACATCAGTGTGTTATCAACATTCTTCGCATACTGAACTCAAAACATAGCACTGTACCAGCTACTAGGAAGACAATTAACTCTATCCCAGCCAAAAACCAGGACACTGTTGAAGGACGACTCATTTAAAAGTGTACTAATTTTATGCACCCTAGCTTTTTATGGGGAGAAAGCAAGTTTATTATTAATTCTTTATATTAAACCTCAAATCATGTGATGTCCTCCCTTGACCTGTCATGTCTTTTCCAGCCTGAAAGGTCATAGTCTATTTAGTTATTTCTTCTGCAGAAATAATTTGGTACCTTGTTCTTGTTACTTTAAAAGTGCTCAGGTGCTGGAAGAACAAACTCTCATTTAAGATACATCTTTGGCTGGTTCAGCTTTAAAGTATGAGCAGGGGAAAAAGAAATTTAAGACTTACCAAGGCCTTTTAGCTCCAGCTGAAATAAACCCTTATATATTTGTCATTCCTTTTCCTTCCAGACATCCTATTCAAGGTACTACTGTGGATTCTAATCTAAACGTTATCCACTGTGATCCAAATCCTAATGCAATAAGAATGGATCTTTAGGTTTTGACTTGATCACAATAATAGACTGTAACTATCCATGGAAATAAGACTAATTTTTTACCTGAAACTTAGTTTTAACCTTTTTGCTGTACCACCTGTGAAAGACTGAGCTTGCCACTCGGTACATTTGCCTTCCTTTGCCAAGGGTTTCTGAGACCAGGTTACATTGTTGAGAGCATTACACAGGAGGAAACATCTAATAACCAGTGAAGTCCAGAACTGTCGGTATTCCACCTAAGAAAAAGGCTACTATACTTAAATGCACGACAGCAGTTTGATTTGTGTTATCTTAGGAGCAATTAGGGCACAAAAATTGGAACTGAAGTGCATTGTGATTCTGAAGGAGAGACAAACATTGAGACTACATTGGTTTTCCTTTTTGAATAGCAAGTAAACCAAAGGGAGGTCAAGGCAGCAAAGATGTTACACATTTTGCACTTCAAAAGATCAGTGTAGTTACTAGTTTGTTTTTTAAGTGATAAGATTAAATATAAGGAAAAGATTTCTAAAACACTTCTTAATCTCTGCACCACAGTCATCGTCATATCGCTTTCAATTTCATAGTTTGTGTTAGGACCAACAAACAATAAAAACAAATCAATTCCAATTTCAAGGTTTGGAAGACTTCTGAACTGTTAGAGACTTGGATGAATGTTGCAGCCTAACAAGACAGAAATAGCTTTTAAAAGTTTCCATGCAAACTTCAACTTTCTCAATTTCCTGTATTGTATTAATAGTTTAGTGTCTGAAAGTAAGTATTTGAGAGAAAGGTTAAATGTTCAGCAGACCCTCATATCTATGCAGTGTGTATAGAACTATCTGAGGTATATCTTTTCTCAGCCACAGTTTCCTTTTAAACATCAGTGTAAAGATTGATTCTGAGAAGATTTATGTACAAGACAAAATCTATACAACATGAGGACTAAACTTTTGAGGCAGACTGGTAATTTTCAGTAATCTGCTTTTAAAAATCAAACTGTAACATTTATTAACATTTTTTGTTTTGTTAGATTTTTGTCGTGACTATTATGTTCTAAAATCATTTTAATGTTCAAAACTATTTTAGTGAATCTGCAATTGAGCAAGTCAAATTTATCTCTTGTCCTGCAAACCAATTATATTAAATTACAGTCGTTCAGAACCTAAAGACTGTAATAACTCTGACAGAATTATGAGCAAACTAATGGGTCATTTATTATCAGATAACTTTGCTTTCATTGAAAATGAATATATACTCAGCTATTTTTCCTTTCTAACTCAAGAATGGCTGTTAAACTAAAAATCTTGAAAGATAGCCTGCTATATTACTCTAATACAGTTCTACCTCATACCATGCTAACAAAAGATCTATTAGATTGGAATAATATTTTACCAGTAACAGAGCTGACCAAGTTAATTTTTATCTCAATGGAGCACTTCTTAACACTTCATTGTTTTCTGTCAGATGACCATAGTCTAGATAATATTACCTGGGGGGGAAAAATCATCCAGTATTGCTGTTGCCAAAAAGAGTATCTGCATCAAAGAAGATTCTCACCATGCTGTCTTCCTTACCAGAAAGTAGAACATGTTTTTGTTTGGTAATTTCTTAGTAGGGTATATGTGTGGAGATAGTAAAATGTCAACAATAAAGCAAGCATCATGGAGATATTAGATGCTTGGCTACTCTCCTAAAATTTGTCAAATAAAACCATAATTATGTGTGCAGATAAATTTGAAAATGAATATATTCAAAACAGATATGAATGATTTATTGCTTTTTATAGAGCAACAGTAGTAATCACATGCAAATCTGGATATGAGTTATCTGGCATTGATACAGTTACTGTAAAAAACTATAAAAGGCAAACTGAATTTAGGTTCTGAATATACAAACATTTTGAACTGCATGTTGTTTTTTGGGTTAGGGATATTTTTTTCCCTATGTGCATATTGGTATGTTACTTGCTCTAAAAGTCAAAAGTCGTTCTTATCATTAAAGCTGAAGTGCCTTCAGATGTATGTCAGAGAAACCTGATGCTTCTTTGACAAATATATCTGATCTATTTTGAAATTTAGGTACTAGCTGTGTGTTTAATCATGAGTCTAAGAGGGGAAGAACATCAGTGCATCTGTTGTCTATAGTTGGAGGCACCTTTGAGAAATGTTTTAATAGGGTAATTGAGTGATGTGATCAACTGGCCTAATCTACAAAATCACAGGGAGATGGAACAGTCTTTTTAGTAAAGGATAGTTAACAGAAGAGTTCAAAAAGATCAACCATCATGATTAATATCAGTAAGACTAAGTGGTATCTAAGCCTCAAACTGCCAAGGAAATAGGTTGGTAAAGGCTGTTCTGATGAACTTAATCTAAAGGGACTTAAGGTAGGATGATAGAATTTGGAGCTATTCATAATTTTTTAATTCAATTTGAGATACCAGGAAACTAAATAGGTGTGGAGGGAGATGTGAAGATGTAAGCCATCAAAATACCTTTTATTCTTCAAAATTATTGGAAGAAGTAAAATACTTGTAAGTGCCAAAAGATAATCGGGTATGGAATAATATCTAAACCCTGCTTGAAACTAAGGTATTTTGCAATCCTCTCACTTCTAAAAGTAAGTACAGAGGAAATACAAAGCATGGCTAGTATTAATTCTGGTATCGATACTTACAGCTCATTACTTTTCAGGATACTTCTAGGGGATCTTCGCTTTCATAGACAGTATGTGTGGGAACCAAACATCATAATTAGGGACATAGTTTAGTGGTGGACTCAGCAGTGCTAGGTTAACAGTTGGACTTGATGATCTTAAAGGTCTTTTCCAACCTAAATGATTCTATGAATTTCTGACTAAAACTCACTGAGACACTGTCAGTTTGCCAAGATGAGGGGAAGATAAATGCTACTTTGGAGAAGGAAACTTTGAGGGACTGAAGGCCCATGGCAGAATGGTTGTATTTATCAACTGGACCCTCTTTGGTCTTGTCTCATCTGACCTCAGTTACCTTTGTGAGGCAGAGTGAATCTCTGGTATGGGTGTATTTGGCTGGATGGCCGAGCCCAGAGGGTCGTGGTGAATGGGGTGAAATCCAGTTGGCGGCGGGTCACGAGTGGTGTTCCCCAGGGCTCGGTGTTGGGCCCTGTTCTGTTTAATATCTTTATTGATGATTTGGATGGGGGGATTGAGTGCACCCTCAGCAAGTTTGCAGACGACACCAAGTTGGGAGGCAGGGTCGATCTGCTTGAGGGTAGGGAGGCTCTACAAAGAGATCTGGACAGGCTGGATCGATGGGCTGAGGCCAATCGTATGAAGTTTAACAAGGCCAAGTGCCGGGTCCTGCACTTCGGTCACAGCAACCCCATGCAGCGCTACAGGCTTGGGGAAGAGTGGCTGGAAAGCTGCCCGGCAGAGAAAGACCTGGGGGTGCTGGTTGACAGCCGGCTGAATATGAGCCAGCAGTGTGCCCAGGTGGCCAAGAAGGCCAATCGCATCCTGGCCTGTATCAGGAACAGTGTGGCCAGCAGGAACAGGGAGGTGGTTGTTCCCCTGTACTCGGCACTGGTGAGGCCGCACCTCGAGTACTGTGTTCAGTTTTGGGCCCCTCACTACAGGAAAGACATTGAGGTGCTTGAGCGTGTCCAGAGAAGGGCAACCAAGTTGGTGAGGGGCCTGGAGCACAAGTCTTATGAGGAGCGGCTGAGGGATCTGGGGTTGTTCAGTCTAGAAAAGAGGAGGCTGAGGGGAGACCTTATCGCTCTCTACAACTACCTGAAAGGAGGTTGTAGTGAGGTGGGTGTTGGTCTCTTCTGTCAGGTGGCTGGAGATAGGACAAGAGGAAATGGCCTCAAGTTGAGGCAAGGGAGATTTAGGTTAGATATTAGGAAAAATTTTTTTACTGAGAGGGTTGTCAGGCATTGGAACAGGCTGCCCAGGGAAGTGGTTGAGTCACCATCCCTGGAGGTATTCAAAAAGCGAGTGGACAGGGTACTCCAGGGCATGGTTTAGGGGGCATGGTTAATGGTTGGACTTGATGATCTTGAAGGTCTTTTCCAACCGAAATGATTCTATGATTCTATGATTTGCAGTTCAGTTTTGCTCAGACTTCTGTTTCTCCTTTGATTGTTGCCTATTACATTATTTTGCGTATCTTTTTTTTTTTTTTTCTTGTTCTGGTGTATTATGATGCCTTTAAAGTTTATCTGAGGGTCAAGTACTATTAACCAGTTTCTTCACTTGCTGTTTGTAGTGATTGGAGGATTCTTGCTAGTTAGATGCTGTGCTTTCTATGTCTTTAAGACCCACACTTTTAATAAGAAATTGGTGAATCCTCTGAAAATTCTTTCCAATGAGAATGGGTCATTTTTCAGTCACTTTTAGCACCAGGAACCAGTCCTTTCTTGCTGTAATAATCTGTCTTAATTATATACACAAATTAATGAAGTCAAACACTGAGATTACACCAGATCCTTAAAGAGGATATGTCTAGCTGTAGCTAGTATTCAACACAGACTTCCCTTTCCCCTTTTTGTCTGCATCATAATCTCTGGAACTGCTGTAGCTCTCAAAGAAGTTCTCGGCCGTCCTTTCCCAACACAACTCAGTTGGACTTCATATTAGGGTAAATGTCATTTCCAGGTCTATGGTGCATCTCATCCTGCCTGCTTCACTGCTTCCAGCTGCCTTTAGTCCACCTTGCTTAATATTGCCAAATCATCCCTCATTCTTCTGTGATGAATGGGTATTTTGGCTTATGCTACGTGTTACTAGAGTTCATCAACTCATATTTTCTTTTTCCCCCTTTCATTTTCCTCCCAGAACTCTTCCAAGATTGCACATGTGTGTATGTATTTTTTTTTTTTTTTGTTACAAACCTTAATAGCACATTCTGCCTTAAATTCTTGGGCACCAGGTAAAGTGAACTGGAAAGGCATGAGTTCAGTGAAAGATAAATTCTCTGGTCTTGAGCAGGAGGGCTTTTGTACAGGTGTAATATGTGTAAATGTGAATATACATTTTGAAGCACTGTGATTTGTGATAAGTAATATTTTTCCTTCATCTTATTTTTGTGTGGCAAGCAAAACAACCTTTAAGAGAGTGCTGCATTGATACAAAGCCTATTATATCAGTCTGCATTTTTTTATCACATTGGTGTTTTTATTAGCACCATTAGCTGTTAATGATATATTTGGAGAAAACAAATCAGGAAAATTAGAAATAAGAGGCTAGCTGCTACTAATAAACTAATAATTATTAAGTATCTTTCATTAAGGCATCATAAAAACAATGTGCTACAGATTGCTTTTTAAAATAGATCTTTCTTATGAATGAGAAAAAATAAAATGGACTAAGAATTTAAAATTTGGAAAACTCAGTCTCTATATAAATATGAAACACCAGAATTATCTATGGTTAAATTCTTTCTTGCTGATGAATGGATACTGGCAATGGCTTGCTGATTAAATTTTACACTTGAAATTATTTTGACGTGACATTTAGATAACCCTTCCTGCAACTGTTTTTTGTTACAATGATGAAGCACTACTTCAGTCATCATTTAGTTATTTCAGTAATTATGGAGAATATAAAAGAGCAGAAATTTAAGGCCAAATGCTCCCCCTCCCCCTGCCCCTTAAGCCCAATAAAAAACATTGTTCTTTATTTAATGGTCCTCTTTAATTACTATGTTTTCCATTATTTTGATCTTGTTTATTTGTGAGAAGGATGTGTGTTTTTAAGATATTATTTCTTGTAGGTCTCTCTGTGTAGCTGTGTTCCCTAGCTGTGTGCTTTGTTTTCATTTAAAACTTTGTGATTTAAATGGAATTTAAAAATATCAGATATGTGAAGGTATTTTTCCTTTTAGTTTTTCTCCTAGTCTTACAATTTTCTTCTCTAACTATAACCTCAAGAGTATCATTGTTTCCAGTCATAACCTTTTCTTTTAGACTCAGTTTTAAATGTGTTGTTCATTAGTTAGCTATCACAGAGACAGTAGAATTTTTCCCATTTTTTGTTTTGATACTCATTTTATCTTAGAACTATAGAATCATAGAATGGTTTGGGTTGGAAGGGACCTTTAGAGGTCATCCAGTCCAACACCCCTTTGCTTTTGAGCAAAACAGTGTCCTCACTGTATGGAATTTGTGTCCATATGTTGATTTGACCAAGGTATGAGAGCATACAAGTAGTGATCTGAAGGGAAACCATGTATGTCTTGTTTTCATAGTACAGGGCATTAGGTATTTGCATTTCAGGTTAGAGTGAGAGCTTTCCTCAGCTGTGGTTCAGACAGCCTCTTAAAGATTTCCTGTATGGAAATCACATTATCTTCCTGTACCTAACTTGTGCTACTCAAGGCTTGCTGCTTTATTTTATATAAAAAAACCAGCCTTTAGTCAATCTATAAACAGAGTTAATTACTTGTTTCTTTCAAACCAGTCACAATATTTCACTGATTTCTGCAAACCCTGTCAGCAATTTGACTAGGTTTAGCTTTGGTAAACATGGCCTTGTCCACCTTCTGTAGTAACAGCATCCTCATATACTAAAAATACCTGGTAACCCATGTTATTGTAGAGCCCTGTAATCATATGCCTGTAAAGCAACACAAAATGAAGTATGAGTCATTTATTAAAACAGTTCAACCCCTATGTGACTTGAGAAAATATGTATACAAGCCTATCTTAGTCATTTTCATTTCAAAGTGGTGTATGAGCCTTATGCCTCTTACTTTCCATCCATAAGTTTACGTTTATGCTAGCAGTAAGCTTCCGTTATGCCTTTACTGAGTCATATAAAGTTCAAAATTGGTATATATACATTAAAAAAAAAATCAGTGGCAAAACATAGTGCTCCTTATTTGAAACTTCTAGCAATATTGCAAAAATTGTTTGACACTTAAGAGCAATAAACTTGAAGAAAAATGCAATCAGTTAATATTGTGTCAGGAGTCATGAAATGTGGAAGGTTTCTCTGAGATTTCTGTTTGGGTATTTTTTTGTTTGATTGGAGTTTTTTATAATGCTCTGGTATGAAAGTGTGACTTGTGAAATTTCCTTTTTTCCCCACTCTGCTAACATCTATCCAATATAATGTTTCTTGGGTGCTTTTCTGCAGTTACATTTGAATTATTGTCAAATTCTTGCAGTTTAATGTCTTTCCCTCTTAAAATTGTTTGAGTATTTCCATAAATTGCTGAAAATGTCTGATGGGGGTCATTTTCTGTTTAGAACTTAGCATATAGACCATTAACATCCTCCTCAATGTGATCCGATGTGTGCTTTTTTTAACCATAGTATTGATATTTGAAAAATTTATTTAATGTTCCCATATCTAACGCTCGGGTGATTCATAGTTCAGCTTATAATGAAGAAACTGGGGGCTTGGGTGTGGGTGTTTGGGTTTTGGTGGTTTTTTTTTGTTTTTTTTTTTTTTTACTGTTTCCATTCTTGAAGAGTTCATTTAATTCACTGAACAAAATACCCTGATGCAGGATTTCTGGTTATTGACATCTATTGTTTATGATACTTGGGAATTAACTTTAGTTTTCCTGTACAAAAGAAACTATGTACTAAGCTCAATTGCAGATTGAGTCTTCTTGAGTATCATTGGCAAATCATTTATGTTCAAACTCAAAAGACACTAAAGCACCTGCAAAAATTGTTAAGTCCTCAAATGTTATAGCAATGTAAGCCATAAGAGAGGGGAAGCTTTGTTTTTTTCCATCCTGTGTCTACAGGAAGGCACAAGGAATCTAATGCTAAAGACAGGTTTTTGAAATGATGAGTAGGTAAAGAGAACCATTCTGCTGCATAGGGACAAGGAACTAGACTGAAAATCTAACAACATATTATAGATGTGATGTCAGGTGTGAAGAAAAAATTAGGCTTGTAAAGGAAAGAAAGGGCTTTTGCCAACTTGGAATCTTAGATTTTGCTGTTTAGGATTGTGCAGACTTGTGTTATCTAATGGAAAGGTTGATGAAGATGCTGCATAGTTGACAGACAGTTGAAGAATATGAAGAAATAAGAAATAACAGTACAAGAATTAATTGGCTGAAAAGAAGTAAAATTATTACTAAATGTTTAGGGGGGTTCTGAAAGGAGAGAAAAATTAAGTAAAGAAGGTCCAGCTGTGTAACAAGCATTTATATAAGGGCATTTTAAGCAGTGCAAAGGATTTCTCTGGATGTTACAATTGCAGATATTGAAGGGGACAAGAAAAATAGAATAGCAGATTTAAATATTAAAGAATGGTTTTAGTGTAATACCATGATTTTTTAAATTGATTGAAAAACTAAGAAGAAAGTGAAATGTAAGAAAATATTTGAGGGTAAATCAAGCACCACCAAAGATGAATTGGTTTCTACCAAGAAAAACACGTCTGTTGTGGTGAAGTTGAAATGTTTTAGTTTTTCTTTTTCAGTGAGTAAAGTGAGCCAATATAGGTTAAGAAAAATATTGACTAATTTTGAAGTAGAAATCAATAATTCTCAACTGTGTCTTTTTGTGTTAGATAAAACTTGCTGCGCTGTAATTTCTTTTTGGTGTATCTACAGGTAAGTGACAGCAGCCATGTGGTAGTGAGTATTCCAGAGGAAACCACCACAGGGTGGCATTAAAAAATTGCGTGCTCTTATTTTGAGTGCTAGTATCCTTAAACCATCAAACTATGTTGGTAAAGCAAAGCTGAAAAAATGTGGTCAATGTAATGGGACGTTAAAAGACTTCAGTTCTGGCTCTGAAAACAAATGCTATTTCATACTATATTGTTTATACATGAATTCCTGGAAAGTGGATATTTCAAATATAAAATTCAATTTTTCTGTCTTAAGACTATGATACGCTACCTATTTAACAGGCAATCAAGTGCATTCTTTGATTTCATAAGGCTTGTTTTTGTAAGGTTACTTAGCCTTGTCCTTTGTAATTTGCTCCCTTTATCCACCAGTAGGTACAAAAGGGCTTACTTGTTCCTAAAAAAATCACCCCCCTTATAAGTTGTCACTGTTTTACTATTTATAAACTAGACACTAATAAATGTTTTTTCAAATAGAACTAAATTGGGTAAGGGGATAGAAGTCTCAAAGATAGAAGTAGGGTGTGCTTAGTCAGTGTCCCTACTGAAGGAATGGCTTCAGCATGAGTTCAGAACTTGGTACAAATCATACAATTCTAGGTGGAGCAAATGCCCTGATTCTGCATCTCATTAGATGCCAAAGAATATGTTAAAAGGTAAGCAATTACAGGAATGCCTCAGTTGTATGGAAAAAAGCTTCAGTTGAAGTTCAGACTCAACTACCAAAGAATTAATAGAATCACAGAATCATAGAATCTTTTCGGTTGGAAAAGACCTTCAAGATCATCGAGTCCAACCATTAACCATGCCCCCTGTACCATGCCCTGGAGTACCCTGTCCACTTGCTTTTTGAATACCTCCAGGGATGGTGACTCAACCACTTCCCTGGGCAGCCTGTTCCAATGCCTGACAACCCTCTCAGTAAAAAAATTTTTCCTAATATCTAACCTAAATCTCCCTTGCCTCAACTTGAGGCCATTTCCTCTTGTCCTATCTCCAGCCACCTGACAGAAGAGACCAACACCCACCTCACTACAACCTCCTTTCAGGTAGTTGTAGAGAGCGATAAGGTCTCCCCTCAGCCTCCTCTTTTCCAGACTGAACAACCCCAGATCCCTCAGCCGCTCCTCATAAGACTTGTGCTCCAGGCCCCTCACCAACTTGATTGCCCTTCTCTGGACACGCTCCAGCACCTCAATGTCTTTCCTGTAGTGAGGGGCCCAAAACTGAACACAGTACTCGAGGTGCGGCCTCACCAGTGCCGAGTACAGGGGAACAACCACCTCCCTGTTCCTGCTGGCCACACTGTTCCTGATACAGGCCAGGATGCGATTGGCCTTCTTGGCCACCTGGGCACACTGCTGGCTCATATTCAGCCGGCTGTCAACCAGCACCCCCAGGTCTTTCTCTGCCGGGCAGCTTTCCAGCCACTCTTCCCCAAGCCTGTAGCGCTGCATGGGGTTGCTGTGACCGAAGTGCAGGACCTGGCACTTGGCCTTGTTAAACTTCATACGATTGGCCTCAGCCCATCGATCCAGCCTGTCCAGATCTCTTTGTAGAGCCTCCCTACCCTCAAGCAGATCGACCCTGCCT
The DNA here is from genome assembly GCF_026419915.1 of Harpia harpyja. Lineage (NCBI taxonomy): Eukaryota > Metazoa > Chordata > Aves > Accipitriformes > Accipitridae > Harpia > Harpia harpyja. The sequence goes on from NC_068947.1 coordinate 34,747,215, forward strand.
CCCAACTTGGTGTCGTCTGCAAACTTGCTGAGGGTGCACTCAATCCCCTCATCCAAATCATCAATAAAGATATTAAACAGAACAGGGCCCAACACCGAGCCCTGGGGAACACCACTCGTGACCCGCCGCCAACTGGATTTCACCCCATTCACCACGACCCTCTGGGCTCGGCCATCCAGCCAGGTTTTCACCCAGTGAATATTGCAGTTATCCAGGCCACGAGACGCCAGCTTCTCAAGGAGTATGCCATGAGAGACAGTGTCAAAGGCCTTGCTGAAGTCTAGGAAAATAACATCGACAGCCTTTTTCTCATCCACTAGGCGGGTCACCTGGTCATAGAAGGAGATCAGGTTGGTCAAGCAGGACCTGCCTTTTGTAAACCCATGCTGACTGGGCCTGATCCCCCTCTTATCCTGGACTTGCCATGTGAGTGCTTTCAAGACAAACCGTTCCATAATCTTCCCCGGTACCGAGGTCAGGCTGACAGGCCTGTAGTTCCCCCGATCCTCCCTCTGACCCTTCTTATAAATGGGAGTCACATTGGCAAGCCTCCAGTCCTCTGGGACCTCCCCTGTTGACCAGGAACGCTGATAGATGATAGAGAGTGGCTTGGCAAGGACCTCTGCCAGTTCCCTCAGTACTCTTGGATGGATCCCATCAGGTCCCATAGATTTGTGAGTGTCCAGATGGCGTAGCAGGTCCCTAATTCCTCCTGGATTAAGGGGGGTATGTTATGCTCCTCATCCTTACCTTCCAGCTCAGGGGGTGGAGTACCCTGAGGATGAGTGGACTCACTACTAAAGACTGAGGCAAAGAAGGCATTAAGTACCTCGGCCTTTTCCTCATCACTGGTTGCTACGTTCCCTTCTGTATCCATTAAAGGAAAGATATTCTCCTTGGGATTCTTTTTACTGTTAACATATTTGTAAAAACATTTTTTGTTGTCCCTTACGATAGTGGCCAGATTTAGTTCTAGCTCAGCTTTCACCTTTCTAATTTTCTCTCTGTATGATCTAACAAGATCCCTGTACTCCTCCCAAGTTGCCTGCCCTTTCCTCCAGAGATGATAAATTCTCCTTTTTTTCTTAAGTCCTAGTAAAAGCTCCCCATTCAGCCAGGCCGGTCGTTTTCCTCGGCGGTTCGACTTGTGGTGCATGGGAATAGCCTGGTCCTGAGCCATTAAGATTTCCTTTTTAAAGAATGTCCATCCCTCCTGGACCCCTTTGCCCTTCAGGACTGTCTCCCAAGGGACTCTCTCAACCAGTGCCTTGAAGAGGCCAAAGTTTGCCCTCTGGAAGTCCATAGTGGTGGTTTTGCTGACCATCTTCTTTGCCTCACCAAGAATTGAAAATTCTATCATTTCATGGTCACTAAGCCCAAGACGGCCTCCGACCATCACACCTCCCACCAGTCCTTCCCTGTTCGTAAACAACAGATCTAGCAAGGCTCCTCCCCTTGTTGGCTCACCCACCAGCTGTGTCAAGAAGTTATCTTCCACACACTCCAGGAACCTCCTACATAGTCTCTGCTGTGTTGTATTTCCAGCAGATGTCTGGAAAGGTAAAGTCCCCCACAAGAACAAGGGCACACGATTCTGAGACTACTGCGAGCCGCTTGTAGAACGATTCATCCATCTCTTCAACCTGGTCAGGCGGTCTATAACAGACTCCCAGCACAATATCTGTCTTATTGGCTTTCCCTCTCATCCTCACCCATAAGCACTCCACCTTGTCATCTGAATCGTGTAGCTCTGAACAGTCAAAACATTCCCTAACATAAAGAGCCACCCCACCATCTCTTCTACCTTGCCTATCCCTTCTGAAGAGCTTGTAGCCATCCATTGCAGCACTCCAGTCTTGGGAGTCATCCCACCATGTTTCCGTGATGGCGACTAAGTCATATCTACCCTGCTGCACAATGGCTTCCAGCTCCTGCTGTTTACTGCCCATGCTGCGTGCGTTGGCATAGATGCATTTGAGCTGGGTCATCAAATCCACCCCTAACATCGGCACGCTGCCCCCAGGCTCATCTCTGGTGCACCTAGTTTTATCCCTTACCCCCTTCGAACCTAGTTTAATGCGGAAACTAAACAGTAATATAACTGGATATATGAACTGTGTTGGTTTTTTTCATTCTATATTATATGTGTTTACATATGTTCTCTGATATCTAGTAATCAAAGTGCTAGGGTAAGCCCTTTGCAAATCTTCAGGCTCCAGTTTCAAATACAGACCTTTGAGTGGAAGTGCCAAATCATGTGGCATACTTATTTTTATCCAACACAAGCTAACTATAAAAGGAAAAAGACTGACTGAAGTTCGTACCATTGGAGGAAAAAAAGTAACGAACTAGAAGTATTTAAAAATTTGTTGTAGAATGAATAATATTCATCTTAAGTGAGAATAAATAAAAAGAAATGTCTCTCATTTAAAAAGGCTATTTTTATGACCTTGAGTTATGGTTTCACATATGCAAAACTACTTTTTTGTTGCTGTTTCCTAAGTATTTATTTTATTTTTTTAAAGTCGGGCTCCTCTGAAGGATAAATGCATGGCAATGTTTGTAACTGTTTGAAGTCCATTTCCCAAGGCAGAATGAAGTTGGTCCAAAAGAATACAAAAGATATTATATTAGAAGTTCTTGGTATCGGTGTGTAAACTTGAGGCTGTGGCACTCTGGGGTATGGTGCCTCAGCCAGTCCTCACTGTGGAGTGTTCCCGCAGGCCATGTCCTAATCGCATCTTCTGACAGAACGGGGCCAGCATCACACTGCTGTGGTCCTTGTCTAGAATGGCAGGAGAGAGGAAACATGCTTCTGCAAGTCCAGGGTCCTTTTTTGATGTCAGAGCACACAGACCAATGTGTCCCTTGCTGTGTTTCCACAGCCGGTACCAAGAACAATGATGTGCAGACAAAAAATGTTACGATATCCAGTTATTTCCATACTTCATGCTTATCTTTGGTTTCACCTGGTCTGAAATGGCCAACAGGAAATTTAACTTAATTTCTCAGCTCCCTATGCTTTTTACATTGACTATTTAGAGCTCTAAGGTCTGCATCTCACCTTTCCATATTACCAAACAGAAAATTATTTGCACTAATCTAGACTTAGAGCTGATCATTCTGACCTGAAATTATGAAGTTCAGAGGGCTCCTTGTTGGTAGCCCATGAATTTCAATGTCTGACTCAGCAAAGCAAGGTTAGTGGAAATGGGGCGCCAAGTGCAGTGCCTTCTAATAAGAATAGTTTCAAATATAACCTTCCATGATACCAAGGAAGTGAAGCTAAATGGAAATGATGTCAAGTTTTTGAGAAGAACAAGAATATAAATGTCCACATGGTATGAATGTTATACATAAGCATATGTTTTTGTGGTTTAGTTTATTTAATTGCTAAATTCATCCTGAGTCCTTTATTTCAAGTTTTGGGGGGAAATGGATAAAGGATCTTACATATGTGTGTGATTATTTTCCTGCTTTTTATTATTACTATCTTTAATTTATATCCTTCTATCTATAGACATAATTAGGTAGATAAACATTAAGTTAACTGTCTTCTCTATGGGAAAAGAAGCTAAGGTATTCCAAGCTTGAAGTATGAATGTGGCAACCTTAAGTGGAAGTCAATTGGTCAAACACTGGAACAGGCTTCCTAGAGAGGTGGTCGATGTCCCAAGCCTGTCAGCTTTTGAGGCATTTGGACAACGCCCTTAATAGCATGCTTTAGTATTTGGTCACCCTGAAGTGGTCAGGCAGTTGGACTAGATGATCGTTGTAGGTCCCTTCCAGCTGAAATACTCTATTCTAAGTAACACTGTTGTTGTCTAACTAAAAGCTTGAGAATGACAATGTTATGAGCCATGAATTATGAATTACTTTTAAAAACAGAAGGGGCTGCACAGGACATGCTGAAATGCCTCAAAAAGCCTCAGATTTGGTTGTTTTCCCTTGTTACCTCATCCACGGTATATTTATCAGATTGTAATATGTCATTGTAGTTGACTAAAAATGACAAACATAATGTCCCTAATGAATTATTTTTCACTCAGAACTGCTCACAGGGTGTCAATACAGCTTATGGTCACCTTTTCTTCAAGCTGTTTTTTTGCTGGAATCTAAAAATCCTTAACCTTGCAGGTTTTCTGGGTAACAAAAGATGTATAAAAACGAAACAGCAAGTGGTAGACTACCACTGGTAGCAGATAACAATTACAACTTTTGTTTTCTGTGTTTTTAGTTGAAAATAGAAAGCAGACAAGTCCAAAAGTGCTATAGGAAAAACTTATTTTAGGGTAGAAGTATAGAACTTAATAGTAATTTTGATTATATGTATTTATCTAGTGTGCACATTAAGTCCCACTACAAACCACAAGTGAAATACTCTATTTTAGTAATGTCTTCTGTTTGACTATAAGCTGTTTTATTTTTTTAGAGGTGGATGTTCAGCAAATCTCTTTTGACAGTATGGACCTAATTACACCTTCTTAGACTTCTTACAGTCTTGTTTCATTTTCCTCCATTTTTGGGAGGTAAAGGAATATTTCATTTAAGGTAGTATTCTGAAGATGAAAATAGTGTGACATAGTCAAAGAACATCTATTTTTAAAATTCCCTTGCTATTCTGAAGTTGTTTTAAACAGTATACAGCCTATCAGTACTTGGTATTTCTTGTCACATGTTGAAATGAGTATTACTCTTTTTATGTGACACAGTAAAAATGAGTTAGGGCATTCTGCAGTAAAAGACAAAAAGGAAAAGTTTTTGAGAAATGATTCTGGTAAGGCTTGTGTCGTGGTTTCAGCCCAGCCGGTAACAAAGCACCATGCAGCCGGTCGCTCACTCCCCCCCCCACCCCACCCCTGCCCCAGCCACGGTGGGATGAGGAGAAGATATAAAGGCAGGCTCGTGGGTCGAGACAAGGACAAGGAGGGATCACTCACCACTTATGGTCACGGGCAAAAGACAGGCTCGACTTGCGGAAGAAACAAAAATCAATTTAATTTACTACGAATCAAATCAAAACAAGGATACTGAAAAGTAAACCCAACCTCAGAACACCTTCCCCCCAGCCCTCCCTCCTTCCCGCCTCAAGCCCACTCCCGGCTCTCTCTGCCTCCTCCCCCCGGCGGCGCAGGGGAACAGGGGATGGGGGTTGGGGTCAGCTCCCCACACCTTGTCTCTGCCGCTCCTTCCTCCTCGGGGGGGAGGACTCCTCACCCGTCCCCTGCTCCAGCGTGGGGTCCCTCCCACGGGAGACAGTCCTTCACCAACTTCTCCAACGTGAGTTCTTTCCGTGGGCTTCAGCTCTTCCCGAACTTCCCTGGCGTGGGTCCTTTCCGCGTGCTGATCTTCAGTCACGCACTGCTCCAGCGCGGGCTTTCCCGTGGAGTCGTGGCCATCTCGGGGGGCCTCCACTTCCCCGCTCCCCTCCATGGGCTGGGGGGGGACAGCCTGCTGTCCCACCACGGGCTGCAGGGGCATCCCCTCCTCCGGCGCACCTCCTCCCCCTCCTTCCTCACTGACCTCGGTACCTGCAGAGGGGTTCCTCTCACATTCCAATCCCACCACTCGCTACCGGTTCCCCTTCTTAAATCCGTTCTCCCAGAGGCGCGACCACTGTCACTGATGGGCTCGGCCTGGGCCAGAGGTGGGAAGTCGGGGAAGCTTCTGGCAGCTTCTCACGGGAGCCACCCCTTGCAGCCCCTCCCCTGCTACCAAAAAAACCTGCGCCACACAAACCCATAACAGCTTTTTTTTGTAGCATTTCTCTGAAGTTTGATAAAACTTCTGCATTGCAAGTTCCCCATCATTGTTCTTTCCCGTGAAGGTACCATTGACTATATAAACATTTCCATAGAGCTTGGTGTGTAGATGAATCTTTATCTCTATGTAAAACGTTTCAAGTTTATTATATGATGTTCAGAGCTTCAAACTAATTTTGTTTGGTCAGATCTGCTGTGAAGCAGAAACACTGATGCACCTCATATGTATATTTCAGTGAGAACTTGGAGCAATTATGTAAGCCATTGAGCCCTAGATTATGCCAAAACGCTGATCATAACATTGTAGTAAGATTATCTTCTGAATGCCGTAATAAAAGCAGCTACTGTTAGTCAGCCACAAAATATTTTTAGAGAACAGAAAGATGCACATTAAAATACAGCCAAAGTACCAGCAGAGCTTACGGGTGCATAGGCGAAATAAGAGGGCGCATGAAATCGGGATATTTTCACACTTTATTACTGTTTATGTTACAGGGGTGGTATCTCCTAACTTTTGGATCAGGATCTGTTTGTAATGCCTAAAGTAACTCTTTGTTACACAGTCTATATATAATTCTGGGTTAGCTTTTAAATTGCATAGCTAGTATACCAAGATGCAGTTGGTTTCTTTTCTTTCTGTCCCCTTTAAGTATTTTTCTGGTGCTCTTGCAGATTCTTCTCCTCATGAGAGCTTTAATCTGCTTGATTGTTTTGTATTAGCAGCAGTGCCCGTATGCACCTTAGTGATTTCCTCTCTTCAGATTCGTAACTTGCGTGGAGTTGATTTGACTGAAAGCTGATAGCCTTGCTCCTCTTCCTTTGTAATCCCTTTCATGGGGGACCAATGCCTGTAAAACCAACTACATATTTTGTAAATTCTGTTTTGAAAGTTGTTGATGTGAAGAATTCAAGCTGAACATTTGATAATTGTGCTGGGCTTGATGTATCTAAATGGAAAGTCCATTATTTTGTTAATCAGATCTTAGTTGCTTCATATATGAGGCATGATGGCTTCATACAAGACCATGGTTTGTAGTGCATATTGAAAAGAGGTCTTGTCTTTTCTCTCAAGAATAGTAGATATCATATATTGGAATGAAGAGGAACACTAATGTTTTAATACTTTTCATAAGTGAAATACTATAGTCATAAATAAAGAATTTGTAGAAAATTCATGTGATGACTATGCTTCTTTTGTATGATAAACTTGTTTAATATTAAGAACTGCAACCTCTTTCTGTGAACATGGGAAATACTGCATTCACTGTTTCAGGTTTTTTCCTAATCTAAATGGCTTCTTTTTTTTAAAAAAAGTCACCTACCCAAACAGCATTTTATTTCTGTAGAAGATTGTAAAAGATTCAAGGACTTGTGGCAAAGTACACAAGCAGTGAAAAAGAATTGCTGCTGTAGTTGGCTACATTAAAACAATTTCACTGAAAGATATTTCTTTGAAAAAGCTGGTGCCTCCCCCTGTGAACATTTGGTTACCTGGATGAATGCCCGTTCTTTGCACTAAAGGCTGCAAAACCTGCAAATATATTTAATTATCCATTGACAGCATCTAATGACTATGTTAATATGATTAGTTAGAATTGGGAGTTTTCAGTGAGATATTAATGTTTTTTGGCACAGTCTTTGGAACATAGTGATTTGCATGCTGTAGCTGCACTTCTTTTATTTGGTTTCTTCTGTTTGATTTCCTTGAGAGGTCTCTGACATACATAAATTCAGCACTATTTGATTTTTGTGGGTTCCCTTTTCACCTGTGTGTTTTTCCTGGTTAACAAAGTGATGTGACCTTTGTTGGATTCCTGCATGTGCTGTTGCTGACACTGTTTGGGTTTCTCCTAGGTTGATCTTGAATCTCAAGGATTTTGCATAGATAGCAATTCTCCCTGAAGTATTAGAAGTGTGTATTATTAGCCAACAAAGCATGTTCATCTGCAAAGTTGTGACATTTTTGCAAAGTCAGCTGCTGTATTTTTTTCTTCTGACCTATCTCTTGATCATGCCTTAAAAGAGGTTAGAACATACAACTGCTGGGTAATGCTGCCTTTGTGAAACTCCCATTCTAGGTTTATTTTTCAGAGTGTTTAGTTGGATTTCATACAGACTTGCTTTTAGATTAACACGGATGGATTTAGACCATTTCTTGTAGACTACAAACCGTTCACATGGAGCATAAGTCCAGTGCAGAAGCTGTGCAGGTCAGGTCAGCATAACATTGGGCTGTATTTACTGTTCTGGAAAGGCAGGAGATTAGCTGGGACATGGTCTTTCTGTCATGTGATTTCCAGACCAGAATTGTCTTGTATAAACCTGGATAGGATTGCATGATAACCAGATGCAGAATGTGCCTGCAAATACGCCCTTAAGAAAGAAAATTCCAAGTTCAGAACCGACTTAGATATTTTGGTGCATTTGTGAGCACTACTCACATATTTTTATATGTTACGTGTGTTACAGGGTATTCATAATGGAGGCTTTAAGCTCAGGCATCTTATTTCCTTTACTCCAAATGCTTGCTGTAGCTTCTGTAGTCTGTCATGAATTTCTGGTTAGTTTTATATAGGTGTTAAAATACAATATAGGGAAAACTTGCTCAAAATAAGGGTGTTTGAGTCTGATGCATAGTCTGCCTCCTAAATTACTGGGTTTAGCTCCAAAACAACTCTCATCATCTTATCTTAAATACACTTTTATTTCTTATTCAGAGACTTATTTCTTATGTTCATATTACCATTGGAAACAATACTGCGTGGCCTGTCTTTAAGAACAGTTACAAGGCTTGTTGCACTTTGAGTAACAAAAGGCAAAGCAAGTGCCAACCATGTAGGCCATATTTTGGTAGGGTTGTCAGCTGCTGTTGTGCTTCAAAACAGATGCTGTTTCAGCAGGCAGCTCTTCTGAAAGAAATGTCTTTAAAAATGAAAGTAAAATGAAGTACTTGGAGAGGAAAAAAAAAATTGAAACACTAAGCTCAATACGGTTTATGATGAGATTGCCTTAGAGCACTGGGAGCAAGCCAAGCATAAAAATTAAATGCCTGTCTGGTTTTGTCTTAGAGAAATATCTTAAAAGCTGGCGTGCTAGAAATGGCCAGCAAAATGATCCACAGCCCTTTATTCCTGGGGTAAAGCTGCTTTCCTGAAGCTCTGTTAAATCACTTGTATTTACTACCATGCTTCATCTGAAATTTTAAATGAGTCAAGTGTATGCAGCTTCTTCAGTTATCAACCTCCCACAAGTGTTCCCTGTGTTCTGCAGAACCGTGTCTTCTGTAGAAAAACAAAAGACTTTTTAGGTGATGCCATACAGACCTCAGGCTGATACTATGTAGTTACAGATAAATAACTCTAACTAGACAAAGAAGAACTTATGATATTTCTAGGAACTTTAGGAACATCTATCAAGCTGTTTTTAATAAGTGCTAATCTATTTTTGTGGATTTAAAAAATTAATTATTATAACTAAAAGCCATCAAAATAATCTTACAATTTGGTTAAATGGCATTACATTTGAATATATTAATTTTATGCCCAGGTGAAAAGACTTCTAGGTTTATTCTTGTTCTCAGCAAATGTAAACAATTTCCAGATTCTATGACCATCTTTTTCATAAAGAAATAATTTGAATTCTTCTAGTCCTGTACCCCTGTATGTGGTAACTTTTAATTACTCTTTTCTGTAATGCAGTCTCCAAATAGTATAGACAAAAATTAAACATGATAGTTAAGTAATTTCTACAACAAACCCGAATATGTCAACTCAGTTTTCCTGCTTAGCATATGCCCTAGGTTTTGGTACTGCCAGAAGCATTTCAGGTTCCCAATTCTTAGTTGAACTTTCATTGTCCATGATGTATAAAGCTAGAATTGCCAGTAAGATCACAGCCTGGGAAATTTATTCAGATTACTCAAAAAAATCTTCTACAAAACATGTTCCACATTGTATTGAAATCCAAGGTAGTGGTTATCAAAAGGGCTTTGTTTGGACAGAAGCTACAGAAAAGGAAAACAAAACTGGGGGGGAGGTAGGGGGAGGAGGTGATTTAGTTTTTGGGTTGTGATTTTGTTTTGCTTTGGGGGTTTGTTTTTTGGTGGTAGTGTGGTTTTTGTTGTTTTGTTTTGTTTTGTTTTGGAAGGCACACTTAGAAGTTTGTTCTTGTTTCTGTAATGAGCTGTAGTTCAGGGAGAAAATTAGTGCAAGGGTAATTTCTCCAGCAGGTAGTCCTCCTAATGCGTATAAGCAGAATGAAACATAACAGTGCATACTTTTGTGTGGTAAGCTACATGTTCCAGTGGTTTTATGTATGCTATATTCTCATTTTAATCTGTGTCAATTGCTTGAAGAGATAGAGGGAAAATGAAGTACAAATAAGACAGTTATTGTTGAACATATTCTAAGAAGTTTATTATAACACACTGCTTAAACATTCATATTTATCTGAGAAGCATCACATTCTGTTATGCACTCTTTGAAAACAAAATGAAAGGGTGTTGTGATACTGTATTGCTCGTGGAAACATGCAATGGTCAAAGAAAATCATAAAGATAATGTTTGTGGTGGTCTGCTGCGAGATATAGGGAGTGCCTAAAGGTTGATACTTTAAAAAAAAGGGGGTAGGGAAGAAGGAAGCAGGGGTGGTGGAAAGGATTTTCATTGACTCACAATGTATGCAGTGCTAAACCAGGAGAATATGATCTATGGTGATCTAATTACGTCTGAAAAAGAATACCCGTAGGTAGCTGAGGAGGAAGGTGCACAAAACTGTAGTGCAGAACAGCTTTAAATGGAGATTAAGGCTGGTAAATGGAAATTCCTTGTCTCCACCTTAGTAACTGTTATGAATATTGGATTTTATAATCCCATGAGAATTTGTAATAAAAATTAATTGGAAGAAGACATCATCAGCTACTTCTGTTGGTTATAGTTGACCATAATCTCTACATGAATAAATGGATGTATATTGCTTCATGCAGAGAGTACTTAGTATTGTAAAATGCCCACAAATGTGAAAATATATAAGAATATTCCTATCTCAGTTCAGTGACTGGTGAAGAAAAATTTTTTTATTACTGTATGAAATATGTAGCTACTAAGATATACCCAGTGCTCAGCATGAATATTGAATTGGTCACTTACACCATAAAATTTTCTATGCTAATGAGTTTTGGAGGTTTTTACTCCATAAATTGGGGTACTAGAACACTGAAAACAATCAAACCAACATATTTAGTTCCCTATTTCGTGACAATAGGTAGAAGCCTAATGGATTTCCTTATTCTCTCTCTCTCTCTATTTATTTATTCATTTTTTAAGCCAGATCTGAAAGGTAACTTTCCTTTCTATGGTTGACTCAAACCACTTTTGGTATTGAAAGGGTACGTAAGTGTTGTGTGTGGAACTTCGATTCAGTGAGCAGCAAAGCAACCTAACAGTTGTGGAGTAAGAAATCTAAAATTCATTCTAAAGAAAGCAAGTCTAAGGAAATCTATATTTAGAATAGTTTGGGGTTGGGGTGTTTTTTTGGTAGGGGTTTGGGTTTTTTGTGTTTGTGGTTTGTTTTATTTTTTGGTGTGGGGGTGGTTGGTTTTTGTTGGGTTTTTTTTGTTTTGTTTTGTTTTTTTAGTTTAAAATATACTAAAATATTGTAGTTGCATTTTTCCAAGTCTGTGTATGCAGTCCCTTAGCTCCAGATTGTCTCTTGTGGCCACAGTGACACAGCTACTAGAAATGACAATGATCAAGGAGATCAAGGAGAAATAACAACACTTCATGTCTCTTCATGCTGATGAAAAGTGGGCCAGGCGGTTTTTAAGTCATTTCCTAGCAGAGTTAGACTGTCTTTCTTCCCACCTCCTCCCAGCCTTTGATTTTTAAAAAATGAACAAATAGCCTTGACATTTTTTAGCTTTAGGAACTTAGTATGTTCTCTATGTGAGTTTTTGTCTGCTTGAATAACGGAGTAATTTAATGAATTCTTTAACTTGAGTATTATAGATACTGACTAAAATTAGTAATTACTGAAAACTATTGCTTTGTTAAAATCAACAGGTACTAGTGTATTGCTTTTAATTTTTATCAATTTGACAATTTCTCGCTTGAAGAGCACTCAGTCTTTTAGTATTCAGATTTTGAGAAGCTGTAAAAGACCCCAGAAGCACAGTAGCAAATGTGTGAATAAACGTGAAGAAGTTTTGAATATATGCAAACATGGTAATGCATTTTAAATTTGCTTAATTAAATTCTGTTGGTTTATGTTCATGGAAAGGATTGGTGAACATTAGCTAGTTCATTTGCAAGACAGTCATACTAGCAAATTGTTCCTTTCTTTTTATAGGGTTAGATACTAAAGTAAAAATAGGTGAGGGAAAGCTAAGACTGTAGAAATACTTTATCAGATGTGGTGCCAAGTCCTGGTTCTCTGCATTTACTGTTAGACCATATCCCTATATCTTTCCTATGCTGTGCATTGTTTTGATAATGACCTAATGATTGAAAGATTTTCCTTTGAATAAGAAGTTGGAAAGATAGGCTGGTTCTAATGGGCTGGAGAAGATGAGCCACGTAGTTCATCATTCACACACATTTTGTGGAACATGTATATGAAATTAATGACATCAGATTAATAATCCCTGGGTATAAATTTATAATAAAATAGGAGGTGGTTGTTTCTTAGCTCAGAGTTGTAAAACATTTGTAGGCTGAGGGAAGGAAAAGAGCATGCCTCTTGATTTCATTCTTTTTTCATCCCATCCCATGATGTCTTACAAGTGGGATAGAGTTCTAGGGAAAAAAAAAAAACACACAACAGGTTGCCTCTTCCATTGTTGGAGGCTTATCAAATGCATTAGAGGAAAAATGTAATAACAGTAAACGTGTGTCTGTTGTACAGATGGCAATGTAATTTACCTGCCTACCTGTGCAGTCTTTCATTGAGCCAGCATGAAGTGTTCAGTTCGTAAGAAGCAGACTTAAGCTTGCTTTGAGCTTCAGTCAGTGTGTAAGTCCAGTTTGATAACCTGAGCAAACCTTTTCAAAACCAGCCCTTGTACATTCTGGCTTTGGAAGAGTTTGCAGTGATAAGAGTTTTTGGATTTTGGGTAACTAACACTTAGGCTAGGTAAATTCCCATAATTTCTCATCATCGTTATTACTTTCTCTTTCCAGTCTGGAAAGCAATGCTTTCAAATAGATCTTCTCCCTCCCCCCATAAATACAATATTAAGTAAATAGCAGAAGTACGTGGACAAGGAATGTTGTTTTGCAGCTGTTTCTCTTACTCACTGCCTTTTTTGATGTGGTTATTTCAGTCCAGAAAAATTGAGATTAGTCAAGCAATACTATGCTTCCATATCAGATCTGTTTTAATTTTGAATATGATGTTAGTCTTTTAATGTTTTTTTTCTTTAATAGTAATGCCATGTTTCATTTTTCGTCAAGCCTGCTGAGAGTCTCAAATTGCTTATAAACACTAGTCAAAACATTCTCCACTGTTATTCATATTTTCGAGGTGGGGACTTTGAGACGGGGGAGTTTAAGTGACTTGCCTAAAGTGTCAAGCTAAGTATGTACTAACAAGCAGCTCCTCTTTTAGCCAGTATATGTCCTTTATTAATTTAATGTGTATAAGTACCAATTTATTACTATGCATGAGCTAAGAAAACTGGAAAAAAAAAAATTCTCCATACAGAAATGGAAGACGTGTGCATTTAGGTGCTTTCAGTGCCTTAAAGAAGGAAAGGAGGGATGAAAAGGGACAATATATGCTGAGATAGGTCAGATGGCAGGTAGTGTTGTTAAGCTCTTGTTTCAGTTGGATTAAGAACAGCTCATATGTACAGGTGGAAAGAAGGTGAGTCGGCTTTCTCTCCTGGTGAAGTGTCAGTGGTAGGCTTGCTTTTCAGAGCTCAAACCTGCAAGGCGTGGTAACGTGTAGAGCCAGGGCTTTCAGCTGCAGCCCTGGAGAGGGTTGGGGTGCCCAGATGCAGGAGTGGAGTGAGGCTGGACCCTGTATGTTCACCAGTCTGCTGCCTGCCTTACAGCTGTGGGCTCCTTCAGCCAGCAAGCTGGCTCTGCAGCGGGAAGCAGGAGGTACCATCTAGAGACCGTGTGTGGAGTTAGTATGAAAATCTCTTTAGCCCAAGTGAAGCTCCGTGTCTGAGTGTCAGATGCTAAATTACTAAACTCATATATCCTCAAAAGGAAGAAGGGACAGTGAAGTAGCATCTGTAAGTAGCTACATATAGATGCAAGAATATGATTGTAAGAACTAGTGTGACCACTGATGGACATTTAATTCTGCTTCCCAAGCAGGAGTTGTATTGGGTCTGGCTGAGATGGAGTTAATACTCCCCATAGCAGCCCTCATAGCACTGTGCTCTGCATCAGTAGCTAGAAAGGTGTTGATAACACACCAGTGTTTTGGCTACTGCTGAGCAGTGCTGGCACAGCACCAAGGCTGTCTCCCCAACATTTTTGCCCCCCCCCCCCCCAACGGCAGGCTGGGGCAGGGCAAGATCTTGGGAGGGGACATAACCAGGACAGCTGACCTAAACTAACCAAACAGATATTCCATACCATATGACGTCAACTCAGATATAAAAGCTAAGTAAAGGGAGACAGAGGGGGGGCATTTTTGTCTTCCGGAGCAACCACTACGCGTACTGAAGCCCTGCTTCCCAGGAAGTGGCTAGACATCGCCTGCTGATGGGAAGTAGAGAATAATATCATTTGTTTTTCTTTGCTTTCGCGCGCGACCTTTGCTTTCACTTTATTAAACTGTCTTTATCTTGACCCATGAGCCTTTTGTTATATTTTCTCCCCCCTGTCCAGCTGAGAAGGGGGAGTGATAGAGCAGCTTTGGTGGGCACCTGGCATCCAGCCAGGGTCAACCCACTACAGGAGTATTGTACAAGATGTCTGAGACTGTGTGCTGGCTGGAGCAATCTGTGTCCTCATGGCCTTATGGCCATCAGCAGCTCTGATGGCAGCTGGCAACAAGACTGCAATGCACTAGGTTTTTACTTTTACGGGAGAATAATCATAGAATCATAGAATCATAGAATCATTTTGATTGGAAAAGACCTTGTCGTGGTTTAACCCCAGCCAGCAACTAAACACCACGCAGCCACTCACTCACTCCCCCCCAACCAGTGGGATGGGGGAGAAAATCGGGAAAAGAAGCAAAACCCGTGGGTTGAGATAAGAACGGTTTAATAGAACAGAAAAAGAAGAAACTAATAATGATAATGATAACACTAATAAAATGACAACAGAAATAATGAAAGGATTGGAATGTACAAATGATGCGCAGTGCAATTGCTCACCACCCGCCGACCGACACCCCGCCAGTCCCCGAGCGGCGAATCCCTGCCCCCACTTCCCCGTTCCTATACTAGATGGGACATCACATGGTATGGAATACACCGTTGGCCAGTTTGGGTCAGGTGCCCTGGCTGTGTCCTGTGCCAACTTCTTGTGCCGCTCCAGCTTTCTCACTGGCTGGGCATGAGAAGCTGAAAAATCCTTGACTTTAGTCTAAACACTACTGAGCAACAACTGAAAACATCAGTGTTATCCACATTCTTCACATACTGAACTCAAAACATAGCACTCTACCAGCTACTAGGAAGACAGTTAACTCTATCCCAGCTGAAACCAGGACAGACCTTCAAGATCATCAAGTCCAACCATTAACCATGCCCCCTAAACCATGCCCTGGAGTACCCTGTCCACTCGCTTTTTGAATACCTCCAGGGATGGTGACTCAACCACTTCCCTGGGCAGCCCATTCCAATGTTTGACAACCCTCTCAGTAAAAAAATTTTTCCTAATATCTAACCTAAATCTCCCTTGCCTCAACTTGAGGCCATTTCCTCTTGTCCTATCTCCAGCCACCTGACAGAAGAGACCAACACCCACCTCACTACAACCTCCTTTCAGGTCTCCCCTCAACCTCCTCTTTTCCAGACTGAACAACCCCAGATCCCTCAGCCGCTCCTCATAAGACTTGTGCTCAAGGCCCCTCACCAACTTGATTGCCCTTCTCTGGACACGCTTAAGCAGCTCAATGTCTTTCCTGTAGTGAGGGGCCCAAAACTGAACACAGTACTCGAGGTGCGGCCTCACCAGTGCCGAGTACAGGGGAACAACCACCTCCCTGTTCCTGCTGGCCTCCTGAGGTAGGAGGGAGTGAAACTCAGTAATAGCTTACAAACACATAGCACACTGTTGTTTCATGAGCAGCCTGCACCAGTCTATAAACTGTTCAGGCTTGGGAAGGCCTTTTTTTGCCTGGAGTCCCCAGGGTGAATCCGAGGAATGTTAACTAGTTAAGTATAAAGTATCAAGTTTTCTGTTTACAGCACAGGCAGATAATGAAAATGGCTGTTAACAGGTTACGCAGCATCAGCAAAAGCAATGCTGGTGGCCAGTTAAAAGTGAATTTGACCTGGGAGTAAGGGTGGGAAAAGAGAAGGAATGAGAATGAGGAAGGGGGATGGTGGATGGGCTGTCGTGTGGTCACCGGGTCCTCAGACTGAGGGGACAGGTGCATGATGATGCCTTGCTCTGGTCTATGACGTGGCTGTGATGAAGGTATAATTTGCCAAGTACTGAAATTTTTTATTCATTCTGCCATTTTGGCCTTGATAAACACTCTGTGTGTGAAACAATGCCCTGTGGTCTGCAGGAGTCTGCAGGAGTGACAGATCTGGTGGTCCTTTCTGTACTTTTAATTATAAAAATGTCTTCTGTTAAATGTAAATATACAGAAAGTGAATTAAGGGCTGTAAGTGTGATTGAAGAGAAGTGCACTGCTGATTATATGTAAGATTAAGTCTTAAATGTGAATGCTTCGGCTAGGTAGCATTCTGAAATGAGGTCTATTGTGGGTTTAGTGTTGCCGTCTTCAGCACATACTGCAGTTCTGGACTCTTCAGTCATGCACGCATTCTCAAAATAATTATCACAAAGACATGAAAACATTCTACTATTCCTGTGCTTTTGGGGAGACTCAACCCCTTTTCTGGTGTGCACTGTAGAGCCTACTGGAAAATTCAGTGAACTTTGCATCTAGAAGTTATGCATAGTAGTCCCAGATCTTCCATGGACTGCTGTTAACAATCCTTATTATAAAGCAGAGTTTCCTGCCTTGGGATGTATCATTCACCCAGGTTGACTGATAGCTTGCACAAGGTCATTTCAGGTAGAACTAGGAAAAAAGCAAAGTTTCAGCTTCACAATGCATTTTTTTAGGTGAAGTATGGCTATACTGCACATTGACAGAGTGTGGCTCTCTACCCTTCAGCGACTACACTGTATCAACATGTAACACTGCTACTGGTTTTGTGCTAATGAATTTGTTTAACTCTACTCCTTGAGTCCACATTCACTCCTTCATATACCTTGAATAAAGCTGCTATTGTATGTAGCTGTAACAACCAAACCACAATTTCTTCCAGGAACTGAGAAAAATCCTCAGTATATATTGTCTAAATTTTTGGTGTTCTTGTCATGTACATTTGTTTAGCACCCTTTAATGTAAATTAATCTTTTTTGTGCTCTTTGGAGGACAAGCAGGACAACTGCTTGTTTCTGCTAATTATATCTGTAACTAAAATAATGTGTTTGGTAAGCATTGGTGCCAACTTCTATGCTATAGCTTTAATATACTCTATATTCTATCATGTGGCGGTTGGTTTGTTTGCTTTTTTAGGTAAAGGAACAGTTGATATTTCACTCTCTTGGGTCCTTTAGCATGAAATCTTTCAGCTGTAACAAAAATCGATTCACGTAACTTTATAAGATGGCAAAATGGTTGTCTCGTACCTAATTAAGGATGGGGGAAAAAAAAGAAAATAATGGAGCATTTGGCCACAGATATCTAAGAAGGTTGCCACAGATCAAAAAACAGGTTGCAAAATGTGGATGCTCCTGGGAGGTTCAGAGAATCTAGAGAATGTAGTCAAAGATAGTGTGCAGATGACAGGAGTGAATGACTGGGAGGCAAATTTAGGAGGGCATAAAAGGAACTCGCTATTTCTTCTGGTTTGTTTCTGGCATAATGAGTTGGAAAACAATTACTGTTCCATAGGGAATTCTGTTATTTAATTTGCACTCCAATTCCGGACAAAAGCTCAGTTTACCATAGAAATAACACCTAATAATTTCATTTTGGCTGTATTGAAGGCTTTTTGCCTAACTGATGTTGGAGCATTCTGATTTGATTTTGAAAATCAAAACATTATAAGTTGAAATACAGCAAAAGTCAGATAGAAAAATAGAAAAGTAAAGTTTTAGCAAAATGGAAAAATTCTAGTGAAGTATTTTGAAACTTAGCAAGATAGAAAATGTTTTCAAACAGTTCTGAACAAAACCAATTTTGATAAAAATATATTTTTGAAGAAAAAGTATGTGTAATTTTTTTTATCCTTTTAAAGTTCTGCAGACTATATCACACAGAGATGAAAATGAGGTAGCTGAAACTGTTATCAGCCAAGGTTAGCTAGAAAGTAGTTGTAAAGGTGGTAGGCTGAGATGGCATCCTGTTTCTACTACGTTTCTATGTTGCTGCTGAGCAGCATACTACCTATTTGAAAATGTACAGCAGTTCTTGTATGGCTCACAATAGAAATCAGCTCCACGTTTTTAAGGACGTGACTTACAATGTTTAACTGGAATATTCTTATCACAGCAAGAGATTCAATGGACGACAACAAGGCTGCTCCTGTAGAAGTCTACAAAGTTAGAGTTTGTATTTATATTTGTCTAAGACAACTTGAGGTGAGGCATGCTTTTTTTTTTTTTCTAAGCAGCTTTTAAGGGATTAATGTAAGGAGATCTCCTGCAAAGCTGACTGGAGAAACAATCAGTTCTGTGTTTGTGTACTTGCTTTTGCATAGAGTTGTACTGTCAACAAAAGCAGTAAAACAGATTTTCCAAATTTGTATAATCCCAAAGGAATGCACAAAAATCATACAGTGCTGGTTATACGCTTAATGAAATAGGTGTATATGTAAATAGGACAAGCAATTTTTGTATACTTGCTGTAGATGCTGGCAAAGTCCTTGTTAGACCAAAAAGCCCTTCCTCTTGCTCAAAATAAAATTGTTTGTAGTAGAAGATATCTTTAGGGGGCAGTGAAGAAAAATGCTTCAGAATTTTTCATAAAAGGTGAAACTTTAAAATTCTACTTAAAAATTAGAATAGATTTTATTTTCTTGTACGCACCTTCCTGTTGATATTATTTAGCAGGATTACTAACAGAATACATTGAAGTGAAATAAACCATCAGGTAGCACTCTGAATGAATGCTGTGTTCATCTGTCCATTCCTGTGAGGTTTCATTAACGTTTCTGTACTTGAATTTTAGGTTGTAAGTTGACTGTGTCATTATAACTTGTAATTTAAGGATAAGATGTCTGCTCATATATAATCAGTAATGTGGGTGATGATTTCAGATAGCCTGTGAGACAGGAATCAAATACATATGCATGAAAATGGAAGTGCCCACAAGTACTGGTTTCCTTGTATCTTTGCTGTAGCTATTCTTGTGTAAACAAATAATACCTTCAGAGAATGTTAATAAATAAGTGCTGTGTAGCTATATGCCTTTTAGTCTTGCCCAAAGAGTTAAAAATAGGTTAAGATAGAGGCTTTTTTTCCCTAATTTGAGACTCCATGTCAGTTGTTCTGGGTAATTACCATACACTTATGAAGTAGTTATTCTCCTAAGTAAGCATCAAAACACAGGAAAGTCTAAATTTATCTCCAATATTCAAATATGTTGTAAAATAACATGAAGTCTTTAATATGATTCAGTTCCCTATCAGGGTTTGGTGGTTGGTTTGGTGGTATTTTGTTTTGTTTTGTTTTGTTGTGTGTTGTTTTGGTTTGGTTTTTTTTTTAATTGTAGGTTAGTATGTTTCTCAAATTGTGACTGGAATTCTAGGGCTTGTACTATCTGGTTGGAGTGAGGGCAAAAAGTTTTTAGATAATTAATCCCATGGGTTTATATTCTTCTCTGAAATTCAATCTCTGAGTTCTTCCCACATTTCCACCCATTTTAAATAACAAAGTAATAGCCCCAAACCCTTACCAAGAATACAGTAATGCAGTATTTCTAGTGATCTCAAAGATACCTATTTCAGGTCAAAAATATTGTCTTGCACTGGGAGGTATTTTTGTATGTTAAGAAAAAGTGTGGTAGACAACATTACAATGCAGATGTTCTCTTTCAAGAAACTGTCTTTGATCTTAGTAGAGGTTTGTTTCAGGAAGAAAATATACATTTGTATATATATTAGAAGTGGTGCTTTACTGTGTTTTCTCAATAATTAACTGATTTTCTCACTCTGAACCAGAATGTGTGTTGTTCAGTGAGTAGTTATTAAATCCTTCCCAGAATACTGCTTTAGAACACTTGCACTCAGTGTAGCATTCATTTGCATAGCTCTTGTTCATTTGTGGACAGTCTCTTAAAACTTAATTGCTATCAAATAATAAGAAACATTTTTGATCAGTTGTTTGATTTATGAGAAGAGACAATATTTATTCCTGAGTTTATTTAGATTGTATCAAGCAAATCAGGAAGCTTTTTAATAGTCAGCAATTATTTTATCTTTTTAAGTTAGGGTCCATGGCTGTAGCTTTACTGAAGAATAGGGCATATTAATCTCAGTCTTTCCAACTACTTTATTCTTCTATGTTCAGAAATTCATTTTCTGAAAGCATGTATTTCTTGAACATTCAGCTAATTCTGCAGAGATACTTTACTGATAATCTAAGTCCTCCTCTTAGCTGTTTTTTTTTTTTCCAATGCAGAAACCTTGGTTCTGAGCAGAGGTTTAACCTTCCAGCATGGGAAATGTTATGTCGATCAGCCACAATCTGACTTTATTTTCTCAAGAGAAGTAAAACCCTTAGGTAAATAACAGGAATAGTAATAATATATTGGAAAGCCCACTAATACTTCAGATTTTCTGAACCTTAATATTTTGAATAGCCTGGTCTTCAAAAGGTTTTCGTACTCTGTCTAGCCATTATGAAATTGAAGAGCATTTATTCTGTGTATATAATTTTGCATAGAAATACCTACCATTTTTCAGTGTGATCTTCACACTTCTTAAGTAAATTGGACCTGTAATTGAAGTTACTGTTCACTGTCAATGCTGTTCTTCTGAAGAGATGAGTGGATATAAGAGGAAAAAGTATGTATTGTAAATCATTTACTGTCCTGGATAGGTTGTATCAAAAGGATAGTTTCTTCAATGTATTTTGAAAGTAATTAATTTTCATTTATTAGGTTTCATTTATATTGTTTGATCCACAGCCACACTTTATTACCATGATCACATTAGTGTTTCCTACATGTAGCTCAGTATTTTATGTGCTTTGGATTTCATCCTTTTAGTTGTTTGTTGAGTCCTAGAGAAAGATCAAGAAGGGAAATAAAATTGTAGTTAGGGCATGACACGTTTGTGGCCTTGTTGATGATGCTAATGAGGATGTTACACTGTCTGAGAGTCAGACCAGTGTGGTGTGATTCTGTTGAGGTAACTCATCAAGGATGGAGGTGGTTGTACTGTAAGAAGTCAGAAGTAACCGCATTGTTTCCAGTTTTCTCTAAATTACAGAACTACAGTGTGAAAGTGGCAAATATATCATTGCTGGATCCTCACCAGGTGGGAAAGGATACTATATCTCATCCTGGAAAATGCGATCTTTGGAGACTCTTTGGAAGGAAGATTGGACTTTTACAGTGTTCTTTTTGTTAACGTTAGCAACTGGGTTTTGTGTTAACCACAGAAACCTCTACATTTTTTTTTTTCTCGTACTCTGCTAGGATGTACTTGTCTGCTGGGAGGTTGAGGTTAACTTGATTTCTCACTTGAATTGAAAATCAATTCAACTATCCCTTAGTCATAATGTTATAAACTACATTTGAGAAGCTGATCTAGTGTTGAATTATATGTGAGTTTGTGCTGGGAGTTGAGTCCTAGCTTTCACAAATGGAAGTTTTCATAAGATGACAGTTTGTTTTTTCTTTCTCTTTCTTTTAATAGCATCTGCTTTAATGAGAAGTAGCTATAAATTGGGTTTTCCCAAAATATGGAGGAGGTAGTAGCAACTGACTTTGCTTAGTTGCTGTTGTGGTATTTTGGTGGTTTGGTTTTTTGTTTTGTTTTGTTTTTAGTTGCATGGATCCAGCATAATCTAATAATCTAATCTTCATACATGATTATGAAAGTCTTCTAATTAAGTATTATTGGTCAGGTTATAGCTTATAAAGACCAATTCAATAAACAGGCAGAAATACTAAATGGATGAATAACACTTTGGCTGTCCATAATACAGACATTTTTAGGTCCCCCTCCGCCCCCCATTTTGGTAATGTTCAGGCTTCCTTAAGGTGAAAATGTTAGAGACTATAGTTTTCCAGATGAAATTTTTGTAACTTTTAATGAGTCTTTTTAGATTTGTTTTACTTCTGTTGAATTTTTTTTCTTCGGTCTCATCTACCAATGACTTTGGAAGTGGGTTATACAATTCAGCCATTTATGAGTCACTTCCTCTCCCTGCCTTGATTGTTTTTGTTGACCACCTTGTGAACTGGCACAAATTCGAAGGAAGGGAAAAACTCCCATTAGTGCTACCACAAACACAGTTTACAGTTATCTGCTGTGTTTGGCCTGCTGGCTAATCACATATGTGATTGAAACATCAGCACATAGGTATCTTTACATTAACTGTGGCAGGCAGCTGTTTCTGCAGCTCAGGGTGTGATTATGGGTGGTGGAACAGACAAGAGGATGATGATGTGGAAGTTAGGGGCAGTGAAAGTGTGTTAGGGTGGAAGACTTCATATGAGAAGAAGCTGTTGGCTTCTTGGGTGGAAGTACAGGACTCAAATCCAGAGGAGGCTGAATCCATTCAGTTTTGCTCAGCTTGGTCTTCTGTGCTTTACACTTGGGTGATACTTATTGTGGAATAGCTCTGTAGAAGTTGTAAAGTCTGTATGGCAGTGGGCACATTACAAAGGCTTTAGGACTATTCAGACAGTCCAAGTTCGTATCAATATTTGGCAGCAAGAGAGGCACAGAGAGCATGTGAATAGCATGGAGAGCTTAAAAGAAAGCAATCTATTCAATTTGCTCTGAGTTTAACTAGAACATGTTTTACAGAGTCACAAATTTATTGAAATAATGTGAACTTCATAGCAGTGTTCAAGGATATGTTCTGCTCAGTTATGCTTAAGTGTACTGATTGCTGACTGTGATACGGAGTAGCATTTTCTGGTTTTTAATGTTAATGTGGGGAGAGGGGAACAAAAATCTCAGGTTTTCAATGAATTTTGCAGGCAAGTGTTTAAGTCTAACCTGGTTTTGTTAATGATTTCTTCAAAATGTGGTCTGGAAACTTTAAAGTTAATCTCATAGATCACGGTGAACTTGTGCTACTTCAAAAAAACCTGTGAAGAGTCTTATCACTGCATTTTTGTGCTGTTGAGTGAATCTGTTTTGCTCTAATATTGTGGCTGTGACAGTCAGGAGTTTCTGGTTTTGATAAACATGGGTCACATTACCACAGACCTAAGTGGGTACAGGTTCTGTATTTAAAGTCACTAGAAGTTATGTATGTATAAACTACTGGTTTAGCATCTCTTTCTGAAAACACTACCAAATTTGTGGAAGTGAAAGACAAAGTACTCATCTTGGATTTTACTTTTCTGATAACTCTTTGTGAAGTTTTCACTGCATCTCTTTTATAGTGAGTTCAGTTTTATTGTTTGTGAATTTAATAGAAAAAATTAAAATAAAGTTATAGCTAGCCCAGATAGTTAAGATAATTTGCTTTAATCTAGTAAAGCCACTCTGATTTCATATGTTGTAACTGAGGATAATTTTGTCTCTTTGACTTGGAACAAGCCACTTGATCTTCATCCGTTTCCCATCTGTCAAAGGGTGATTGTTCTCTTTTATCACCTGAAGGACAGCAATACTTAAAATATGTGTAGAACCTGTGCATGAAAAGTATTCTATGAACTGTTGTGTTGATCATTCCTCTGTGTTCCGAACTGTTCTGACCTAACCCATGCATTTATACATAAAGTTGTGGTGTTTAAAAACACTCTGCATGTCAAGAATTAGTCCAAATAGCTCAGTGGCATGTTCAAGCAAGTAGAGAATTTGCTGGGTTTATCCATTTCTGCCTATTTCCTGTCAGTGATGGCATTGTTGATGACAAAATATACCATTTGAATTGTGATGCCTAAATTTAAGAAAGAAAAATTCAGTGATGGACCTTGTAACTCTGTGGAGAATTAAAGAATACGGTGAAACAGGCACCCGGTACCACTTTTCTGTTTGCAACCACCATAGAAATGAAATGTTTTTATAGTACTTATAAGAATGAAACCAAAACAGATTTATAATCTCTGCAGCATATGCTTAATTTTACAGCAGTGAGTAGTTCCGATTTATTACACGGGATTACAATATTCACTTGCACAAACTATCTACCATCCGCCTACTATTCCAGGTGAACATTTGTAGAGAAACTTTTGTATAGATATATCAAAAACGGCTATTAAGGACAATTATTTATTTCTTCTTAAATTTTCATGTTCTATTTTTCATATTACTAAAACCCACAACCATATCTCATTATGTTTTTCTTTTTCAAGGTAAGAGAAAGCCTTGGTGAAGTAGCTTATAGATTTTGTTGTTGTTGTTGTTTGTTAATCAGGATTTTTTGCTTGCTGTTTCATTGTCGTAGCTGAGTAATGTTTAATGCAGCTGTGAAGTTCTGTGAGCCTTAACAATTTTTGCATACAAAGTTGTGATTGGACACCCCCCCCCCCCGCCCCCAATGTAAGGGTAAAAACCAAGCCGACCAACCAACGCGTTGCTGTATATACTTGTCTGATAAATAGGGATTGTATTGGCATACAACCAGTATAATGACTATCTGCTTTATTACATGTTGTGGATTGCTAATGTATCCCAATACAACCTACTTAATTATCTTTTTAGGTCATATAATAAACATAGAAAGCTATTTCCTATAGAACTTTACCATAAGTCTTCATTTATAAAGTAGTTGTATATAATACCAATTCAAACACTTTGTACTTCACAAAACATGAGATTTATCCTTTCAAATCTTGTAGTAAATGGAAAATGGATTTCAGTGATTACAAAACTGCATCTTCATCACATATCAGAAAGTGATGAATTCTAGAAAGGCTAGATTTTAGGATTTTATTGTGCAGGAGACGTTCTGTCACTTTAACAAAGTCTGTATGTGACATCTTGGTTTGAGCCTTACTGGTAGAACTGAAATAACTTGGAGTGATAGGATTTTCTCAAGTTTACATGCTCTAGAGAAGTGACGTTAAATTTCTATTTTAGATTTTTCTTTCATGAAAAAATTAATCTTGCCTTTTTTTTTTTTTTTTTTTTTTAAATAAGAACAGTATTCTTCCTTCTCCCAAGCCATAGAGCCTACTAGGATTTGGAAGCGAGAAAGCCATCTAGCTAGAGTAACCTTCTCTCCTATCATATGGTTCATATAAAATCTGATTCTTTTGTCCCCAATTATCAGTGACAATCAGTGACAACAGTAGTCAAGTTAGATTACCTTTTTGAAAGTATTTTTTTTCTTTTAACAATACGTAGGGCATTGTTTTGTGGTTATATTAAACAGTTCCTGCAACATCCTCTTGAGCACAGTGTGCAGTTCTGTCCTCTTAATTTCAAGAAAGATTTGGTGAAATTAGAGAAGACGGAGAGAAAAGCTGGTAATATTACCAACAGTGTGGAGCAGGTGCCAGAGAAGAGAAATCAGAGGAGCCTCAGCATTTCAGTCTGAAGGGGAAACAGTAAGGGATATGACTGAAATTTACAAATTCATGTAAGTGGTCAGGCAAATGCAGAACTGATGGGCAAACAATGCCAGTACTAGAGACATCTGATGAAATGATCAGAACTGCATAAAACAGATGAAAGAAAAATACTTCTTTACACTGGGTAGTGAGCTTCAGGAAGTTGCTGCTGCAGGATGTTTGCAGGAGGTGGTACCAGTATGTTAAAAAAAGGATTAGATGAATTTGTGGGCAATGGGTGCAAAAAGATACCCAAAGGACTAGGCAAGGATATACCTTCTAGTACATCTTCTAGCATCCTTAATTGAGCAGTTGAGTATAAGAGAAATGAACTCTGGAAAGAGATAGAGTTGGTATGCTTTCACTAAAATGTCCCACTCTGCTGCCAGAATTGGGTTAGGTAAGCCATTGGCTTGATCCAGTAGAGCATTTCTTATATAATTGTGAATTCACAGTAAAATGTTGAGAATGGGCCCCAATTCATGTGACTATAATGACATGCAGGAGGATTTTCAGAATGAGGCTACATGTTCCTTTGTTTTGAATATTAAGCCATCTCAGGATTTTAAGGAAAAATACTGAAGTTTGGGACTGAGGCATTTAAAAACAAACCGCACCTGCTGTTCATTCAGTAGGAGACCTTCTAAACACCTCTCCTAACTATCCTGCATTGTAAGATTGGGTGACACCAGATCTTTCGGATTTTGCAGTAGGCATTGTGAAGTTCATGTGTTGGGAGGTGAAATTACTTCCCCCCTCCTCCCTTCCCTCTTATGATAAGAGGCTTTGATGTGTGAAGATCCTTGAAAAACCTTGGAACCCTGTGAGCTTTAGTTACAAGTGCAGTACCAGTGCAGTAAACTAAGCAGTGGGGAGGACTGCTCTTCATAACCCCGAACTGGAGTCTCCTTACAGTACAATGACACTTTACATTCAAATACCATTTGATTAGCTTGTTTTTACTGAAGCCACACCTTTTATGGATATTGTGAGGACAGCAGCCCCTTTTTGCATTCCTTTGCTTGTCAGATTGTAGAGGACTACAAAATTAGTACTAATTTTGGAAGGATTAGTTGACCTGTTGTTAGTTCCTCCATGAAAGTGGAACAGAGGAGATGCAGAAAAAGAAAGAATTCTTGCTTGGATTCATTAGCAGTAGGCTATTGATTGCTGTTTCCATGTGGTACCTTATTTAAGTTAAACTGCATCCGTACTGTTCTGTCTGTGTGTGGTGTTCAAGACAATGACTGAACAATTTGCAGATATGTGGTTTGAATTTATTAACAGTATTTTACTGACTATAAAAGGATTCCTGACACAAATAGGCTGTGTTTGAGAAACTGTAGCTGTTTTGTTCATAGAGTACAGTACATCTTATTTGACTTTATTTCCTTTCAGTATCTTCTCAAAACCTTTTCACGTGTACGGTAGGAACACAGCCAAATCCACACCAGACAGGAACTTAACTACTGTTAAGTGCACTTATACTTGTTGGTGCATGCAGTACTTCAAATATAATGGGAACATAACAATATACTGTTGTACATAGTGATTTTTTTTTTAAGTCAGCCTCTAATAATAATCTTTAGTGTTGTAGGTTTCATAACATATAGTTTTCTGTACTATTCTTTTTATAAGAATGTATAAAGCGTAATACTTGTTTTCCCTGAAGTTTCAAGAAATTGGAATTATGTAGTGTGTGGTGGGTTTTTTGGTGGTATGGGTTGGGTTTGTTTTTTTTTTTTAAACTCAGGTGTGAACGAAGTATTTGAATTCTGGGTGGAGTTGTGATGTATTACTGTTCTCCCTATTTTGAGTTAATGGCTTTTCCATATTCCATATTTCCAAGTGTAAGTGATAAAGAAGATTATTTTTGGAAGATAAAAAGAAATTCTCATTACTGTGCCTTTATGAAAACTCACGTGTCTCAGAAGAAAATTCATAATATCAAATCTGTATATATTCCAGAATCGGAGAGAACTTATATAACTAATAAAATAATTTCATGTTACCTCCCATATTTCCAGAACAGCAGTCACAGTACTGAAATTGTGCTGGGTGGTTAATTCAGATAACTTTTAAGATCCATTTAAAAATGCGTCCAAGTCTGAACTCCAAACACATAGGAGACAGATTCATCTCTTACTGTTGCAAATTAAATGTGTCACTAAGTGTTGAAATAGTTATGGCCATACCTAGTTAAAAACTTTTTAGATCAATCTTCTCTGCTCAGGTAACAGGAGCAATAGGGGTCGATAATACCAGATTTGGTCTCCATCGTTCTATCAGAGCCATGAGCCACTGGGGAGCAGAACTGACATCAGTAGAATTGTGGCAGGCATCTGCTTGCGTAGATGTCACTGCAAAAATGGAGCCGAAATATTTATTCTATCTTCAGCTTTTCTTGTGTTACATGTGTTTATTATTTATTTAAAGTCAAATGTGGTTCTTTGGCTGTTCTGTGTCAGGCACTGTCAAAATCTATTGTACGTTAGCGTAACACTTTGCTCACTTAAAAGCATCTCATTTGGGGGGACTAGATTTTTATTTTTTTTAATTAAATCATTCTAGAACAGTATCATTACAGCACTAATGTGAACATTGACTTTCCATGTTTTTTTATTTAATCTTCCTTGAATTGATTTTGAATGACTTTTCCTTGCTGTTTCATAATTAATGTTTTCTTTATGTGTTTCAGATTAAATGTTCCTTGTTTTGAGATTGTTAATTTCACAGGAATTGGTTTCATAAAAGAGGCATTCAAAAGTGCTTCTAATTTTCTTTCTTCAGATTTACCAGAGGGACCCTTAGTTGTGAAGGGAACTCATAAATACAAAGCGATTTATTTAAGCCTGGGTTTCAGGCCTGGTTTCATGCAAAATAGGGCTACACAGAAAAGTAAGATTCCTTATATCCGTTCCTCCATTAAATGTCCCCCTGATAGTTAACTCAAATAAAAGACCAAGACATGTTTAACTTTGTAACCCAGCAGGGTGGAATTTAGGCAATGTGGGTGGGAAGTAACCTGCATGTGCCAGGGATCCCTGAGTGGGACTCTGTGGTCCTGGAAAGGGATTTTCTGTCTCTCTTGCTGTGTCAAATTCAGCGGCATCTCTTTTCAAAGTGTTTGAATTGTAATCTTCAAGGGAAGTGGTCAATTACAAGCAGAACTGCTCTGATCTTTTTAGCTGGAGAGTTTGTCTCCGAATGCCACAGTTTTGAAGCCTAAGGGGAAAACCGTTTCATTCTAAGATAAAGTAAATACTGTTAGTGCTGAGACCTTGGGTATACAGTAAAGTCTTAAGGCTGGATCATGAAGAAATGGACATAACACTGAGGACTTAGAAAAATGAAAACATTGTTTGGTATTTTATCATTTTTAGTCTGTCATGAAGATAAACTACTATGAAAGCTATGGAATTATCAGACTAGGGGAATCTTAAAATATTTTATTACTAATGCAGAAACAATTCACATGTGCTCAATAGATTATTTTTTTCTGAGTCGTGTAGCCCTTCAGCCTAATTTTAGAGCACCCAGTTGCTAATTCTCCAGCTGACCATATAGAATGCAATTAGAATGCAATTGCACATAAGCAGAACTTTAATAAATGCAATGATGCTATATACAAATAAAGGAAATTCAAGTAGAGCCTGCACATTTGAGAAAGTGGTTCAATGTTCACGCTGCTTTAGCCCCAGGCCTTGCTACAGAACGGACCAAAAGAGACTGCTAGTAGGTAAGTATGATACTTCTCCCTGCCCCTACAGTGTATTGGGTTTGCGTGGCAAGGTTTTGGTAGCAGGGGGGAGTTACAGGGGTGGCTTCTGTGAGAAGCTGCTAGAAGCTTCCCCCACGTCCAATAGAGCCAGTGCCAGCCAACTCCAAGATGGACCCGCTGCTGGCCAAGGCTGAGCCCATCAGCAGCTGTGGTGACAATGCGTCTGGGATAACACATTTAAGAAGGGGGAAAAAAAACCTGCACAATGGGAACTGCAGGCAGAGAGAGAAGTGAGAATATGTAAGAGAACCAACCCTGCAGACACCAAGGTCAGTGAAGAAGGAGAGGGAGGAGGTGCTGTAGGTGCCAGAGCAGAGATTCCCCTGCAGCCCGTGGGGAAGACCATGGTGAAGCAGGCTGTCCCCCTGCAGCCCATGGAGGACCGCGGTGGAGCAGATATCCACCTGCAGCCTGTGGAGGACCCCACACCAGAGCAGGTGGGTTCCTGAAGGAGGCTGTGACCCCATGGGAAGCCCATGCTGGAGCAGGCTCCTGGTAGGACCTGTGGACCTGTGGAGAGAGAGGAGCCCATGGAGCAGGTTTTCTGGCAGGACTTGTGACCCTGTGGGGGACCCACACTGGAGCAGTGTGCTCCTGAAGGACTGCACCCCACAGAAGGGACCCACGCTGGAGCAGTTCGTGAAGAACTGCAGCCTGTGGAATGGACTCACATTGGAGAAGTTCATGGAGGACTGTCTCCCATGGGACAGATTTGATTGGTAATAAATGAAATTGATTTCCCCAAGTTGAGTCTGTTTTGGCCATGGCAATAATTGGTGAGTGATCTCTCCCTGTCCTTATCTTGACCCACGAGCCTTTCATCATATTTTTCTCTCCCCTGTCCAGCTGAGAAGGGGGAGTGATAAAGCAGCGTTGGTGGGCACCTGATGTCCACCCAGGGTCAACACACCACAGCCTGTGATGTGGACAGGTACTTCCTAAGAATTGATTTACAGTACAACAACTTGGAATAACTACCAAATATGTCTCGGATAGGAATGACTTTTGTACTGAGAGAGGCTGACAATTGTACCGATGGTCTGTCTTGTCTAGTTAATTGAATATGGTCTCTACTTACAGTGTTCCTGAGATTGAAGTTTAAAAAGTAATATTAATGTCAAAAATAAGCTTGATAATCCACCACTGTAGTAACGGCAGTCTCTAAATTAGTCACTATTATTACCTGGAGGGGAAAAAAAACCAGAACAACCAACCTTCCTGGAGGCATTATGGGTAGCCATCTGAAAAAGTCGACCTAGTGTTTAGCTACTATTACTGAATTTCAGAACGGAAATGGAATCAAGAACAAGAGAGAAAAGATGAGTATTTAGTTGGAAATTCATGAGTCATAAATTAAAAATAAGGAATTTGCACAGTAGGATAAGGAAGATAATAATTTTGGAAAGGTTTCCATTTGAGGTGAGATTAAATATACTGTAGTGCAGTATGACCTGGAAGAGAGACAGCTGAGAAGGGTATAACACAGTGGTATACAACTATGAGCAACATGGAAAAGAGGAACAAAGAAATGTTGTTCACAAAACAGTAACTTGGCTATAATAACACGAAAATCTCAGGAAACTGGCTTAAAACTAAAAGAAGCGTCTATTCACAAATCAAATAATTATTGTGAACTGCATGGATTCAGGATACTACAGGTGCCCAAACATGAACTCAGAAAGCTATTACACAAATTAATACACATCTACTGAATGACCATTCATACCAGTTACATATGTGTAATTCAAAGTACCTAAACTGCAGGTTGTTGGAAGTGGGGATAATACAGAGCCCCTGTCATAAACCCCCTTGTACTTTTAATTTATTTGTTCTGTGGCTGTCAGAAGAGGCACGATTGGGTTCGTGGAGATTGGTTTTCAGCTGGTTGTATGTTCCTTTTAGAGGAAAATGAGCCACTTAAGAAGAATAACTGTTTCTCTAAATTCCACCTTCACCCATACTTTGACCACTTAGTATAGATAAGAAGCTATTCAAGAGCAAAATCTGTCCATTATTATATATTTGCAATTTTTGTAGAACTGTGGTGCTTGAATTTTCTATGTAGGAAAATCAAGAAAGCCGAAGAAAACTTGTTAAATTTCCAAGTCAAAAGCTCAGTCTTCAAGCTTCTCCCAAGACTGCAGTAGCATAGCTGTTCAATTTCTGCTGAAGCCCTCTCTCTTCGTACCTGTCCTGGTTTCAGCTGGGATAGAGTTAACTGGGGGGAGTGGGGGCGGGGAATCGCCACTCAGGGACTAGCTGGGTGTTGGTCGGCAGGTGGTGAGCAATTGCACTGCGCATCTTTTGTACATTCCAATCCTTTTATTATTGCTGTTGTCATTTTATTAGTGTTATCATTATCATTATTAGTTTCTTCTTTTCTGTTCTATTAAAC
The DNA here is from genome assembly GCF_026419915.1 of Harpia harpyja. Taxonomy (NCBI): domain Eukaryota; kingdom Metazoa; phylum Chordata; class Aves; order Accipitriformes; family Accipitridae; genus Harpia; species Harpia harpyja. The sequence goes on from NC_068947.1 coordinate 34,779,046, forward strand.
CGTTCTTATATCAACGCACGAGTTTTACTTCTTTTCCCGATTTTCTCCCCATCGCACTGGGTGGGGGGGGAGTGAGTGAGCAGCTGTGTGGTGCTTAGTTGCTGGCTGGGGTTAAACCCAGACAGTACTTTTCAGATAACTCAAAGCCTCCTTGATACACATTTTTACTGAAAACAAATAGAAATGCTAAAAAGTCTGAAGAAGTCAGGAAAAGAGAAGTTGGAGCTGCTCTGGAAAAGGGTGTCATGTTAGGAAAGGAAAGGAAAAAAAGAATCTTATGATGAAACTTTCTCCTTCCTTCCTATATTGAAGTAATTTGGTTAGAGTGTCCATGTAAATAAATAAAAAAAAAAGTAAACCAAATTCCATTACAAACTAGTAATAAATGACTTAGAAATTATATTCTTTTCATCATTTGTTTTTCAGACAAAAGGCAAAATAATGACATGAAGTGGTTAGAAGACTGCTTACAAATATTCAGTCTCGCCCCACCCCCCTTTTGGGGGGGGGATATATTGGTCTTATCTTGAATGAAAAAAAGTCATTAAATGAAGTATCTGCTGGATAGATAGTTTGGTTTTTTAAAAAAATTTCATTAATTATATATCACAAAACAGATACTGTCTTTGTATTATTTTCCTTATGTTTTATTAAATCCTTTGTATAGGAGCACTCACTTTTTATTAGTTTAGAAATACTTTTTTATTCCATGTTCATCATGTTCATATTAGGATGTGACATAAAGATAACTGAAAGGTACCCCAGCATGTTTAAAAACAAACAAACAAAAAGCTCTGTATTTGATGACATGTCTCATTTGATTTTGAAAGCTGACCCAGCATAAATAGTTGCTGTCAGATGGGAAATCTTTGGTGTTTTCTTATCCAGATGTGGTATAAATTTTGGTATAAAAACCTGAGGCAGTCAGAAATATCAGAACACTTGAGATTTAAATTGTACTGTTAATGTTTACAAGTACTTGGGTTTTAGATAGACAAGCTCTAGTTCAGGTCTTCTAGATAATTATGTTCAAATGTAATAGAACATTGTCTTAGAATAAATGACATCTCTTTTTTTTTTTTTTTTTTTTTTTTGGAAAAAAATGGAAACCATTTTAGAAAGTCTGACCTGATAGCAGACCAGAACTCTGCCAGGGTGGGAAAGGGATAACTGCATTATAATTGCAAAGTCAGAAAAATACAGATCCTTAAGTTGAATTTCATCATCTTTCCTCAAAAATAAGATTTCTATTAATGCACAGATTTTGTCAAATAAAAAATTCAGTTGATTAGTACTTAAAACAACACTGGTTGCAAATATAGGTAGCTTTATGAACAAATTGTATATCTCTCTTAATACTTCCGGGGTAAAAAAATATTCAGTGGAGATTAACGTAAACAGCATTATTCTGTTAACCTTCTGAGCAGGACTGTCAGTCTTCGAAGTATTACTTAATGAGCCTTAAAAGCAGTTGTTTTTCTTGTACTAGATAGATCTCCAGTAGGTTTTATAGTTCTTACACATGCTGCAGTAAAAAGAAAAATTACAAAATTAATTTTGTAAACATATAATTATTGGAAATAAGTTTGCTGCAGAAAATAAATTTGCCAGGTGAAAAGGGGTGGTTGGTTTCTATACCTGTTTAGTTGATTGATATACAGTTGAAGGTTTATATAATAAGCAGTGTAAGATTAACTGTTCTGTGATTCTTAATTTTTTGTAATTGTCTCTGCATCTTTCTATTCATGAAATCAGCTCTTCAGAATATTTTCTCAACTGAAAGGTAAGCATGTTAAGCACTAAGTTACCTACCTTAAGTGCTAAGAAAAAATAGAGTGCTCTTCAGTGTAGATACAACATTGCTTTTCTGTGCTGATACAGAACACAGCTAACAGCAGAAAGTAGCTCCATTCCTGAGTGGGAACTTTGAATATGCTCATTTTTGAATTATACATATTTTTAGATAGCTTCTAGAGATCCTGAGAATCCTTTTCCTGAATATTTAAAGTTAGCTTTTCCTTTTTCTTTAAAGATGTACATGTTCTTTATACTGTTGTTTGTTTGGTTAATCTGAACATGTTTACATTTACAAAGCCTAAAATATGAATGTGAAAATCTGAATAACATTTGCCCTATAAAGTGATAAAAGAGTTTAATAAAATATGGGAACATTCTAAGGCTCTTTAGCTAGAAGTATAGTATTAAAAAGAAGTAGGCGGAGGTTTTTTTTTTTAATTTTCTAGCATCTGTGGTATTAGCTTGGGTTACTATAATAATGGTGAGAAAATAGAAATTAAAGTATGACTTTCGGAATTCTTGCAGCTGTAAGAGAGTCAAACTCTGTTTTCTCTCTGAAAAGAAAATAAAATACTCACTACAAATGATTAAATGAGCTTGACTTATTGTATAAGGAAACTTGTGCAAGACTAAAATAAACCTTACAGCTGAGTTCTTTTTAGAATGGAGGAAGGAATTAACTAAAGGGTTTGAATTTGTAAGTGATTTTCGAGGTCTTCGAAGTGGTAAATGCTCTCCCCAGTTTCAGTGGGCTTAAGGTTTCATCCTCAGTCCTTGTGATAGTGCCTATGCTGTAATAGGACAAATAAATCTGTATTTATAATGATTAGGTTTATTTTATATTTCCAGTATAATAAAAATCCTATTGCTTGCATACTTACTACTAATAGCAGATGTGATGTGTTAGACTATAGATAAATATTTTCTTGTTCTTTCCTGACTTCTAAGTTGAAAATTGGAAAGTAGGGAAAAAAATCTAAAAGGTTTATCAGCATAAAGGAATCTTCATGTGCATGCATTTCTGGTATGCATGCAAATTCTCACGTATCACTGATAAGACTGTGTAGGTATTTTTAATGTTTATGCGTTCCTGAAGATGGGTTAATCTTTTTTTTTTTTGAGCTGATAATTAGAATGTGTAATACATTCTTGTATAAAAATATAAAATTAACTCAGTTGAATTATATAAACTAGTAGTTGGAATACTAGTAGTTTCAAATTTGTTATATAATTTTTTGATGTGATACAATTTGCAAAAGGTAATCTGTAAAGCTTTTTTTCCAGATGATGTAAATGAAAACTATTCTTTCAAATTTAAATTTTTAGACTAGTAGAAATTGCATCATTGATAGTGGCAGAGGATTAAAACATTAGAGGTTAAAATCTGTCATGTCTGGTTAATCAACAGACTCATTTATTGAACCACGAACATATTTATATTTTCCATGACAGAATCGCTTATTGAAATGAACATTGCACATAAATAGCCATGTCACTTACATTGAAACTGTAAAACATTTGTTCAGTATGTAGGGTTTTGTTGATAATTGTAGTTTTCAGTCAAATATCATGTTACAATGTGATTCCAAAAGAAGCAGTGCTCCAAAACGTCTTCTATCCTGTGAACATTCCCAATTGTTCACAAAAAAAGCTGTAAACTGAGGTAGCTTTCATTAGTGCTAGACAGTAAATTAATATTAAGTTTTCAATTAGTATATTTTGAAATTTTAATTACCCTGGGTTTATGCCCAAGATTAATGGGTATATACAAATGCCATTGGAACAGAGTGTATTTAATTTGGCAGTAAACAAGCTAATAATTAAAGATCATATCCCCTAGTTTGCCAAGGGTAATTAAGACAATTCAGATAATACCAACTTCTTGGAAAAAAAACCCAAAAACCCACAGAACAAAAAACCCAAAACACACAGAAGCCAAACTCCAGAAAACACCTTATTCTGCACTGCTCAGTATCTCTTTGACCGTTAATCAAGTAGACCTGAATAAACTGGTTTGGTAAAACTGCTCACTTAATACATTATGAAAAACAGATTTAAAGAACGGAATGAAAAAGGGATCCTGGAAATAGGGCTTGGGTTTTTTTTGATCTTCTCACAGTCTTTACTATCACTTTTCGTGATACAAAACATTCCAGGGCAGTTCGGGAAACATAACTCGTAACTCATCTCCCTCAGAAAGCATAGGTGTTTGGTAGTTGAGACTTCTGAGCTACCAAGCTCTGCTTTTCTTACCTAGGCAGTTGACCTCTTTCCTCATGGGTGTTTCTGTTTTCATCTCTGCAGATCAGCTGTCATTGTTCAGGGTGTCCCAGGTCAGTTTTGGATGCTGTTTCAAAATACGTCTTTCACTTAATTGCTGGACAGACTGAAGAGGTGAAGTGGCCTTCAATTTGGGTGTTCTGTGTGCTTCTCCTTTTTTCTTTAGAGAGAGGGTGGAGTTTCAGAGAATTCAAAAGTAATATGGGTGAGAACCTTGCTTGGGAAGTTGGACACATGTATGGAGAGGGTTTTAGAAGAGTGTGAGGCTCTTGGGGAAGTAGGTGTGCGAGGCACTTTGAGGGATAGACACTTGTGTAGGAGGAGACTTAGGGGAATGGTGAAGAGATTAACGAGGAAGAGATAAATAACTGTCGTGGTTTAACCCCAGCCAGCAACTAAACACCACGCAGCCGCTCACTCACTCCCCCCCACTCAGTGGGATGGGGGAGAAAATCGGGAAAAGAAGCAAAACCCGTGGGTTGAGATAAGAACGGTTTAATAGAACAGAAAAGAAGAAACTAATAATGATAATGATAACACTAATAAAATGACAACAGCAATAATGAAAGGATTGGAATGTACAAATGATGCGCAGTGCAATTGCTCACCACCCGCCGACCGACACCCAGCCAGTCCCCGAGCGGTGAATCCCTGCCCCCTCCCACTTCCCCGTTCCTAAACTGGATGGGACGTCACATGGTATGGAATACACCGTTGGCCAGTTTGGGTCAGGTGCCCTGGCTGTGTCCTGTGCCAACTTCTTGTGCCCCTCCAGCTTTCTCACTGGCTGGGCATGAGAAGCTGAAAAATCCTTGACATTAGTCTAAACACTACGGAGCAACAACTGAAAACATCAGTGTTATCAACATTCTTCACATACTGAACTCAAAACATAGCACTGTACCAGCTACTAGGAAGACAGTTAACTCTATCCCAGCTGAAACCAGGACAATAACTTTGAGTTTGAGATATTTGGGAGTATGGGGAAGAGGGAGAATAATGTTTCTTTGAGTCTTTTAATAATTTCTAACTTGAAGTCTATTTTGGGATTCAAAAGACTTTCTTCTGTAGTCTTTCTCTCTACAGATATGCACCCAGACAAGTAATGGTACACTGTCATTCTTTTTCTGACAAATTATTGTCTCAGGGAAGAGAGTGTCTACATACACTGGAACCATGTTCCAATATTTGCAGAGCTATCACTATAGGGGAGCTTCAGTTACTCTCATTTACTTTTACTCATTGCTTCGCTGTTGTTGGGATTCCAGGTGCCAAACTATAATCTTCATTCAAGTCAAGACTTTTCCAGAATCATGGCATGTAGTTAGCATCATTAAATAGAAAAGTTTTCCATCATGTAGGACTATTTTTATATTGAACATTGTTTTTCTTTCACGGAAGGTGGCAAAATAGCATATTTTTCCAAAGTAAACACTGTAGAACTTCTGACATTCATTCACTATTATTATTGTCAACATTACAGGTAGGAACCGTGATACTGATTATTTTAAAATAGCTTTTATAATTATTTTGTTAAAAAACCACCTTTTTTTTTTTTCCCCCCATTTCAGATGTTGGTTAGCTTTTAACTTTTAAAAAGAAATAGGAAAATTGTCTCTTAAGGCAAATATTGGAGGAAACCGATATGGGTTTGCTTTATTACTATTGTTAACTTTATATTAACTGAACTACTACAGTGAGTCCATAAGTGTCCATTGTAATTCAGTGCTGCTAGACTGTCATCTGGAGTTGTGTGTTAGTCTTCCAGGATATCAGGTACATATAACAAAGAATATACTAAAAGAATGCTTTGGAAATTTGAAGAAATGGAAGGTATAACTAATATTCTATAGAGAGGGTAAGACTACAAAATCCCACAAAAAAAAGAAATTGGGGAGAAATTTTCCTTTACATACAAGATGTTGTGGATCTCTTTGCAATCAGTATTGGTAGAACAAAAAGAATCCAAGTGCAGAACTTGATACATCTTTAGTAATTCAAGTAAAACTACAAATACAAAATGTGTTATTTGTTAAAAGATTAATCAATAGAAATAATTCAGTATCATTTACAATGTGTCCCATTTCAGTGACAATGAACAAATAATTTTCCATTATCAGCAGATATAGAAGAAATTTGCACATGGGAAGAATTAACTTTTCCTTTACATGTTACATGATTTTATAACAGTAAAGTGATGGTTTACCTTGAGTACCCCATGGCATAATATGATTCTGCCCAACGTATTAATGGACTTTGCTTCTCTAGCATTTTGAGTCCAACCATCAAATGAATCACACATCATTAGTCAAGTGCTTCCAAATCTATCAGCACAAATGTTTTTAAAATAAACTGGGAAAAAAATTAAGCAAGGAAATGTACCCATAAAACTTACTTCAGAAATCATGCTGTAGGTTTTAATTTAATGGAAGAGTCTTGACTACTAAGTCAATCATCATAATTTATAAATTATATTAGCACAAATAATGTTGGAATTGATAATATTTTAATGATGGATCTTGGTACAAATGTATAATTTACTAGAAGTTTTCAGTGTCAAATCTTTGACACAGATTTCTCATTAGTCTATGAGACAGAAGAATACATATTTTAGATAGTTGGGAAAAAGGTGAGAAAATCCTACTGAATACTTTTAAGGATTTGAAATATTTTATAGGATTTCAGTTTTGAAATGTCAATAAATTTAAGAACCGACTAATTTAAATGTTCTTTTCGGTGTTAGTCTCTTAGGTAAAAAGTTTTAAAAGAGTACTTTAATTCAAAACAGTTAAGACCTTTTTACATGTTGGGAGAAGTTGCATTTGTTTATGAAGTGGCTTCTGTGTCACTTAATTACTGCTTTATATGGTGATTAAATTAATCTCTTCAGTCTCTTTAGATAAGATCTAGGTAAATTTCACTTGTCATTCCTGTACAGGAGTCTAAATTATTTTACTAGTAAATTAAAGCAACAAACCCCCCCATCAACTAAACCAGTAGTTTGTTTTAGAAGGAAGTGGGATTATTTTCCAACAGCATGAATAGGGAAGAAGTAGTAAGAAGAAAGTTGAAATGAGGTAATTTTTAAGCTTTTTAAAAAAAGCCACCCTACCAACGCCCCCAAACCAACAACAACAACAAAAACCCTGTAGAAGTAAACCCAGCTATTTAAAAGTATTTCAGGAGGTCTTTTACAAATATGAATTTTGAGCTGTTAATTTGTAATCCAAATACAAAAGACATTCTTCTTTTTTATGATCTTTTTTCAGACTAATTACAGGATTATTAAAAACATTGTCCTTTTTTTTAAGATAGCAGTGTTTGTGTAATTTAGTAGGAAAACAACAGAAAAGTTAAAAACTCCAGTTCAGCTTTTTTCCTTAACTGTCCTAAGGAAGTAGTTTAAAACATGTCATGATTTGAAGTGAAACCTATTGTCAGATTTCATTTAGAAACTTTCAGATGTTAATTTCGTGTGTTAAAATTGCTTATTGTATCTTTTTACTTTTATGCTCTTAGTAATACTGGCATATACTTGTGGCTTCAAGGTCCCCTGTAAGAATATAAAGTTTACAATATGTCAGTAACATGTTTTTCCCTTTTTGTGTAAAACATATAGCTAGTAGATTAAATGACTCATTGCAGAACTCTGGGGGTTTTTTTTATTTTTTTAATTCTTTAATTTCTTTTTTTTTAAATCTCAGGACTCTAGAGGGGTATGAATTTAGTTTTGGGCATAATAATGCTTTGAATTATCTTTGTCAAATCAGTATGTTAATGTAGTTAAACTTGTAATTTAAAAGCATTAACAGATGTGTTTACTGAAGCTTGTTCTCATGTGTTGTAGTTACCAAACTGGAAATATATTAAATGACTGCATACCAAATGGCATAAAGATTTTGTGATAATGGTATTCACAGAGTTTAACTTCTAAGCACGGTAAGAACTTTGTATGAAAAGCACAGTTGCGTAGAAGGTGTGTGAAACATTAGCTGAGGTCTGTCGCAGTTCCTACACACTGTCTTTAACACAGTAAATACAAGTAATATGTGTGTAGCTGTAGACAAGACTAGAGATCTGTATCTGGAATACTTCGAAGAAAACAAAAGCTCTGCTCACCTCTGCATTAGGAAAATTACTTTCAAACATGAAAGTGTAGAGAAAGCTTTTTAAGGACATGGTATTTCTACAGTTCCTACTTTTCTGTAAATAGTAGAGAAGAACATCTCAGTTCAGACCTTTAGACATGTAGCTCAACATACAAAACCTCTGAAGGAGTAGAACGAACCTGTTCCACTGTAAGTCAAATTTAAAGAAAAATAGGAAAATGTATTTAGGAAGACAAAAGCAGAAATGTAGAATTCACCAAATACATGGGAGAGTAACTTTCTGAATATCTTTAATTCAATTTCTCTCATTTTTCTCTAATACCATTGAATTAAAAAAAACAGAATATGTATATGCCTTAATTTCAGCAGTTATTTTCTGTGCAAAATACTGACTTCTTTCAGCACAGATTTCATCAGTCATAGAAAGAAAACAAGATGTTTGATTATTAGCTTTAGGAGTCATAGAGTATCTTAATAGCTTAGAGAAATATTTAACAGAAAAATTTTCAAAACTGGAAATAAAAATTATGTTTTAAATACACTTTTTTGTACTTAACCTAAAATGGCTTGACCATTAAAAGGCAATGAATTGCTGTTGGTCCACTTCAATTAATTTGTTGGTATTCAGTGATTCAGATCCATTCAGTCTAAAGCTGGCCCTTACCCTATGGCATCTACTTCTAAGACTTCTCTTTTCAAGTAGTGGAACAAAATGAGAAAGGGAAAGGCAGTGATTAAATTGTTGCTGTACTTCATGGTTGAGTTGTTTGGGATTATTGAAAGTTAGCACCAATGCTAGTTTTCCTGAAACTCTGGACACTTATTAATTCAGTTGATTCTTTACATCTTGTGTGTGTGTGTGTATATATATAGTCAGGGAATTTTCAATTCAGATTTTCAAATTTGTGGGAATTTTCAATGAATTTAGCACAGAACAAGCATGACTCACATTAACAGTACTTCATGCTGTTCCACTAGCATGATTCAACCCTGATTAGGAGACATCTCTCCTGCATTGAAAAAGTTACTGTCTTTTCCGAATTTAAAAAAACTATTATTTCTCTGTGTCTTTGGAATCTACATAGACTTTTCAGAATGGAAGCTTGTTGTTCTTGTTTTATATATTTTTTTTAAATTTTTTTATATATACATATATATACATACACATACTTATCTTGGCAGTCTCAAGATGGTTTTAAAGATTACTCTCTATTTCTTGAAATTATAGATTCTCAGTTCTTGACAGATACTATTTTGAGGGGGTGCGATATTTTAAATAGTTTTTGGGGAAACTTAGGTAACCATTATAAGCCCCAAATTCAGAATTAGCTAAACTGCTTTTCTTTAATACAAAAAGTAACATCCTGACATCTGAAGATGTAGAAACAGTGATCATACAGTAGGAGATCTTAAACTGGAGAATTGTGGATGTCATCATGTGTGCTATTGGAAAAAATAATACTAAAATAAAGTATACTTTGTATAAAGTATACTTTTGTGTGTCAAGATTATATTGAAAGATGCGGATCTGTGTATGACACCTCTTTATGCTATCTTAAAATGTTCCTCAGAACATGACTTGCATGTAATTCATGACTTGCAATTGATACTTGAATATTCTAATTGGAGAGTGATTCTTTTTAAATTGCTACTCTAATTGTATTCTGACCAATGTGCTGTAACTGCCACAGGGATGAAATGCACTTCACCACTGGCTTTCTGGTTTGTGTAAGTCATGCCTTTGTGGTTCTTGATTGTTGAGGTCTTACCTGCCTAAGCATGGGATCATGTTCTCTCATGCATAGGTGGGACCCTGGGCCAATTTCTGATACGGTAGTTCCGATGGCCTGATTTAGCTGCTGTTGCTGAAGTTTTTCTTCTGTCTTGATAAAGATGTTGATATTTAAATGATCAGTCACTTCAAAGTTTAATGATTTAAATGAAAAAACAACATGTAAGGCAATACATGTCGAAACTAACAGAATACATATGCTTGAGGTATTCCCACGGACTTCACAATCACAGGGGGTGTGAACGTCTGGGCTTTCTCTGTGTCTACTTGCTTCTTGTCAGAGCACCACAGAGATGATGTGCTGGCCAGCTGCAGGCAGTTTGTTCCTTTTTGTTGGGTCCAGAGTGCTTTTTTTGATGACTCGAGGTTTGTGCTTTGCTAGGTACTTAGCGTAATCTTTCAGGCATGTGCTTTTACGTATCCTTGTCTCTAGCCCTTACTTAGGTGGAAAAAGGGATACCTCCTTCTATCAATAAACAATTTTCTCCTTGTTGCTTAGGTATTCATAAAAGGGATTTATAAATCCAGGACTTTTAGAAGCTTTCCATTGATAGTGATTGAGGGAATGAGACACCTGTTCCATTATATTGAACATTTCAGTTTTTTAGAAACTCACCCCAAAGACCTAGATTCACATTTCTGTTCTGGTTTTTTTCCCATGTAGGAAAGTCTTCTGATCATCTGACACAGAGTCCTGTTTATGTTTCAGGTTGGACCAAGTTTCTAGCCTGAACTGGCCCTATAACTCAGAGTACGCATTTCACTTATTTGTTCTCAGTTTTTTTAAGAAGGGAGAAATAAAGTAAAAATGCTTGGAAGAATTGCTTCCTTCCTGCAAAGAGCAATTAAACATGAGGATGAAGAGGCGCCTCCTAAATGCAGGGTGGATAGGCAGAAGGAAAGAGGGAAGAAGGGGGGGAAGAGTAGCAGAAAGGATCTGGAGTGTGCAGTGTGCTTGCAGACACTTGCAGACTGCCAACATGAACAGAGAGTAAAAAGACAGCTAGACCTTGGCAGCATGGGAAGAAGCAGCTTCTCAGGAACAGGAAGGCCCTGGGGTAGGTTTTGTTACAACTGAGGAAGTCACTGAATCAACTAAAACTGACACTCCAGTTGGTGGCATATTCTCTGTAAAAACTTAACCATCCTAGTTTATATTCTAATAAAACCTGGCTTCTCTGAATTTTGATCTTTCGGGGTAACTCAGTAAAGGAGAATGTCTAGGCACTTTCCCCCTCAAAGTTCTGGTCAACTTTTAGTCCCAGTATGGGTTCCATCCAAAAAAAGAGAAACCCAGGAAAAACCCTAAAACCCAAACCCACTTGAATAGAATTTATCTGCCTGTCTAGAACTCTTGAAATATCTTAGACAAGTTGTTAACTTTAATGAAATTCTAATGTGCTTGAAATTCTTGACTATTTATCAAATCATCATACCTTGTGCAATAACATTAAAATAGAAGGGAACATTAATAGGTATTTACTTCACCGGGAAATCTAATGAAGTAGTAGTTCACTAGGCAGTGTGTCAATTAGTGGACACATAATTTAAAGATCTGCATACCAAACAGCAGCTTCGGAATATGAGATCAGCTGTGCTATTCTTATGTTTGCAGGGTCATGTAGCTTGGCTGTTGTGAGTTCAGCTACTGACTGAATGTACTTCAAGCCTGAGTGGTATGTCCAGAGTAATTGTTTTAAATTAATCTTATATATTATTGACTGTATTTTGCCATTTAGTTAGGCAGCCATCCTGCCGAGTAGCCTTTCCACATGGATATTTTAGCAATCCCCTTAATCAGTTTGATGTGAAAATGCCCCAGTATCTTAGGCTTAGAAAATCTGCTTACTGTTTTGTTCTTTTTTGATACCTTTCACAATGAGCTTTTTCTATTCTAAAACTAAATCTGCAAAACTGACTTCAGCTTTTTTTTTTTTTTTCTTTGGCATGGCAGCAACTTGAAGGTTGTGGTGTCACATTTTATCTGTAATACATAAGCTTTTACAAGACTTCTCTGATCAGATTTAGTACAGAAGACCTTCCAACTGGACACGTGGATCTTGCAGGATAGTTTCTGAACAGCATTTGTCAGACTTGTCATGAGGATAAAGCTTTGACTCCTTCCCCTGCCCTCTGTGTGTGCTACTGAGAAAAAAAAGAAAAGAAAAAGACACATTCACTGATCTAAAAGTCTCTAGCCTAAAATCTACCAGCCCCAATCCCACAACACCACCTCCTGCCCAAAGGAAGTTATCAGCAGAATAAACAAGCCATGGGTAAAGACATCTGGGAAAGAAACAGGAAACAGAGTAGCAGTTCATACTTTTCATTGGTTTTCATCTAAGTCTTGTAAGTCTATGGTAGTGCAACCTATATGCAAAAGATCTTATGTGACTCTTGAAACTTTGCTGTTACGAATCAACTAATTTCTCCTACAATAATGGCTTTTAAGAGTTTATCAGAAAATCTGGAAAAGACACCGTGCCATATGGATCCATTTCAAGAGAATTGTTCTATTTCCAAATGGGAAGTGCTGTGGCAGAAATAAAATAAAACAAACCATGTATCAGATGGGGCTTTTTGTGAGAAGCAGGCTGACGTGAGAAGAAACAGGGAAATAAAATAGAAGTTTGCTTGGTCAAAATAGTCACTGAGATTGCTGTGGAAGAAAGAAAAGGGATGGTTCTTACAGTAACTATAAGAGAGAGTGCAGATAATTTTGGTGGTAGTGTCAAAGTTGAAACAATGACATTTGCAGAAGAAAATACTAAGTTTTAAATGCTACTTAAATTTGCATGGAAAGGAAGAGAAGGAAATAAAAAAGGAATCCTCACTTCCTGGTTTTAAGTGGTGATTTTCAGCTGTGACAGGCAGTGGGGAGACAGAAGCTCTTTCCTGAGTAGAAGATTTCTTAATTCTCTTCCTCTAGTAGCTTTAGTTTATTTTTCTCGACGTTCTTATTTTGTGCTTGGTTTTTTTGGATGGAGATTTTATTTCAGCCTATGCTCTTCTTTAGTGGAGTGTTCATTCCTTTTGATTCAAGATAGGTTTAATTTGTAAATCTTTCTGCTGTTCCTGATAAGTTTGCATCTCTGTACTAGTGCAATTTATATGTTGCGACAAATTTGTTTTGAAAAATTGATGGGAGGTGCAAGAGTTACTGCTAACAACCAATCATGTACAATCTGTGGTGGTTCTCAATGAAGACTTGGTTTGATTGATATTTAAATCTCACTCATTAAGATCTTAAATTGAACAACATTTAAAAAAAAAAAATTATTATGGCCTTTGATTTGGAACCAAATTTTAACAACAGGAGTGTGGAGGGGTGGGGGTAGGGAGGAAAGAGGGATCATTTTAGGGGATACATCAGATATGTCAGTAAGTTAGATAATAGAAAGTTACAGCAGTGCTTTAAATTGGAGAATGAGGAATGGAAGGTAAAGTGAAAGGCATGAAGACAAAACTGCCTTTTTTACTAGCTGGCTTGCCAAAATCTACAGACAGTAGAAAAATTAATTTAACAGAAAGGCAGGAGGGTTCTTTCTTTCTTTTTTTGTTTCTTCCTTTCTTGTCTTATTTAAACTGTGGGTGGATCCAGTTAGTCATGTGTTTGCAAGACTTTATACATAGCTGAAATGTTTGTATGTGAAACCATTTGGAAGTAGGGACCTCAATATTTGAGTTACAGACAGCTTCCCCATTATTGGGAAAAAAATAAAAACTTTGGTCTGTCGAAGCTACTTATCTATACAAAACATTTATATAGCTTGTTTTTTATAATTATTGTGGCCTTGCATCATAGTGATTTAATAGGTGTGAACCATATAAAATGTTTGAAAAACAAACATAAATAGAAAAACAGATAGCATGTCTGGGCCTGCCATGCTAAGGAAAAGGTCAACAAAGGAAATGGGTCTGATGTTGGTTTGATACCTTTTTACATACAACAGTCAAAAAGAGGGCTGGCAGCAGAATGACAAGAGCAAACAGTTAACAGTTTGATGTCTGAAGATTTTTCTAGATTAATAATAAATAGGTATACATAAATAATTACAGTTTCTGACAGTTTTAATGACAAGTCATCCAAGGAAAAAAAAAAATGAAAAATGTCAAGTTTGAGATGACAGAGGGAAAGATGTGGTTGGGAACAGAGACAGGCAGCTTGTCTAAATATGTGTAATACTAAATACAGGTGATTATATTATTTGAAATTAAAAATAAGCTATGATTCAGTTATTTTTAAATTGTTAGGCCTTCTCAGCTGCAAATTTCACCAGGTGCTAGGAGCAATTGTAACAACAAGCACATTGCCTGTTACTTAAAATAACGTTCCTAGGCATCAGTGGATATCTTTCCTGTAAAGGAAAGCTGTTTAGTGTGGCAAGAAGCAAATTCCTCTTTTCTTTTTTTTCCCCAGGTAATTTAAAATAGATTCTAAACTGTGTAATTCAGAAGCAATAGCAAAGATTTTAAAAGGTTGCCTTTTTGAAATTAATATATGGATGAATTAGGCAACTGCTGTATATGTTATGGATATTTTTCTTGTGAGTTACGTATAAAGCTGAATGAAGAAATACACCTTTTGGCTTGTAAACCATATTTTTAAACATGATCTTGTTTCCTTTTATTGCACCTCATCGATCTCACTCATCTCACTGTAGCTTAAAGTAGTGTGGAAATCAATATGCAAAAATAGAAACCTGTATTTTTTTTTTTTTTAAAAGCAACATGTCAATGCTAAAGACGTATAGAACACTTTAAATATGTAAAAACCCCTTTGTTTTTCCCTTATTGGCCTGTACAAGTGGGATAAATTGGTCATTGCTCAACAGCTGGGTCAGGAGAAGCCTCAGAAGTCTGATTGTAAATGCTTATGCTGCTGACAGTAAAGTTATGCTGCTGTGCAGGTCCAGTGTGTGTGCTATCCTGGAGCCAGAAAAGACTGGTGGTGGAGCAGTGATGGTGCTTGTAACTGAATCTGCTCCTAATGACATGCAGTATAATGCAGGCCCAACATAGAATAGTCTGCATGGTGTTTCAGACTTTAAAGGGGCCAATGTGAGTCCAACAAACAAGAAGGAAGACATTATTGGTCTCTGGAAGATTATTGTACCACCTAACTTTCTCTATCTCTTTTTTTCACATGGTAGTAGAAGAGTTGTCTCCCAAATTTATTATTAAAGTGAATATGTCTTTCTTTTAGGCTCTTGGCACTGAAAAGATAGAGAGGGCTCGTTAGGTTTATATTAAAATAAATAAAGAATATCTTATAAATATTTACAAACTTCAGAAAAGTACCTTAAGTAAAGATGGGTCAATTCATTATTGCAGCATGATATGGTATCTCAGGATCTCATTATTTTAAGATGCTAGTCTCAGTTTTGATTGGCAGTAAGTATAAAGGTCTCATAGACCATTTGCAGGCTATTTATTGGTTGTGACTTTTAGTAACAGCTAGACAAAGCTCAGCTCACATAAGCTTATTTAGTTGTCATACATGTTGAGCCTCCAGTTAGCACAGATTTTGCTAAAGAGGTGTGTTGTTTTATAGATGTGTCAAAAAATAAACTCATTAAGATGATATTTAACCAACACCCATAAATTTTAGTGTGTTGTATTTTCATGTCTTGATTTGAAATGTCATATGGTAAATGCTAAACTTTGGAAGAAGACCTGGGCTCTATTTTAATTGTTGTGATTTAAATGCTGTCAACTTTTAAAAAGCAGAAACTGATAAATCTGTGTGTGCATTTTGGTGTGATGCTGATGTTATTGTGATTGTCACTAGACTGAGAAAGTTTGTTCAGTGATACATAAGATCTTAGAATACTAATGTAAACTTTCAGGTATCAGATCTAATAAGTTTTCAAGAGCGCCTCTGTGGTATTGTGTGTGCGTGTTCATCTGTGTCTGAATATATGTGAGCTGTTTTATACTCTTAAATCATACAGTATGTTTCCAAATGTATTTGACAAAAATGTGAGAGCTTTGATCCAATACTTTAATTTTATCATACACTTGATCTTTTGATAATTGTAATTACTTTCTAGTATACTCATATCCATATTGTGTATAGATGGAAGAAGCACATTGTGTTTGGAAAAGAATAACAGCACAAAACCAGCCCTGTATCTCTGAAGAAGATTATGCAAAATGTAAGGAGCTAATTACAAAATTGTATTTCCAAATAATTCTGATTGTTTTTAAGTAATTGCTGGAGGGAGTATTTTTGTTTAGAAAGTGAGTGAAGTGTAGCTCAAATACAAAACTTTCAACTTTCAGTTGATTTCAACTGGAGTTATGTTATAGAGTTGCTCTTTTATATCTGTGGTGTTTTGTTCTACCACCTTGTAAAAACTAGCTGAATTGTTCAGAGAATGCATTAGCCAAATAATGAGTTTACATTTATTACTCTGTCATTACTCAGTCACTAGCTTCTTGTTTCCTAAGAGGGTCGCCAAAATGAAACTAGTTTGTCATGGTCCACAGCAGTCTCTGGCTGTTCGTACCCAAGCATACGTACCTCATCCCTGCTTGAGGAGGTTTCCTGTTTCTCAGAGCAGTGGTCAATCATCCTTACTGATGCTATATTTCATGGGATTTTGAATATTATACGAAATATGACAGTTCTTCCGTTGTATATCTTTGCTGGTGTTTTACTAGGTTTCTTGCATGGGTGAAAGAGTTAATACATTTATAATAGCAAATACTTCTTATTTACTGAGAAAAAAAATCGAGTGTTTGACCAAAAATACTCAGTAGTTAATGAAAAAACTACAACCTTGCTACTTGTTACCATAAAAATTAGTATTACAAGCAAATGAAATCAATAGTTAAGTTACGCTTGACCCAAGATGAGATGCTAAGATATGTCATCCATTTTGGAAGACCATCAGTGTGTGGAAAGTTGTGTGAAGAATATCACTGTTCAGCCTTTTGTGAAGGATGTATGTTATCTAGGATAACCAAAATGATGTTAATTTATCTTTAAATCATTAAAGTTTTCATTAAGGTTAATTGCACTGGAAGTTTGAAGAGTCTGTACAAAGATAATTAGAAAAGAAATAAACCTCTTAACAATTTTTTTGCAGTCTTATAAAGAGTCTCACTTCAATTAGTTAAATGATTTCTTAAATACTTAATTGACTAGAAAGTTTTCAGGAATTAACCTCTAGTATTAAAATGCGATTGTCACATGATTTTTCATATATAGACAGCTGAATTCTGGCTCTAGGTATATACCCCAACCTTAATTCTAGATTTTCTATGATTGAAACCCACACAACACAGAATATTTTCTTTTTAAACTTTCATGTAGATGGCCTCATCTGTTGAGTAGGTAATTTTTCTGTCTTCTGCACTGAACAGATGTTTACAAAAAGTACCCCAGTGCTTTCATGACTACTTTAACTGCCACTTTGCTTTATGCAATGTTTAAGTTTACAGATTGCTACCTGTAAAAAAAACAACTGTCTAGTTTTGACCTAAGTTACAGCAGAGGGGGAGAGCTATATGCCTTGCTGTGACTTGTATATGTATTGGTTTTGCAGCATAGCTTATACTTTTCTGCTATAGTTTTGCTAATAATAGGATTCCTTGTCTTATCTGGCCTGGATATTGAGCATTATTGTAAGACAGTGTAGCTAGAAGATGGTTAGAAGCAACAAAACCTGAAAATCCTAACCTTTAAGATTATGGGATTTTTTTTTTTTAATTAAAAGTTGAAATGTTAGTCTTTAACACTGTGTATATATTTACTTTTAGATAAAAGTAGTCATGTAAAACTCAAAAGAACTATCTGCGTCCTTAGAATTAAATATATACATCTTCACTGTTCCTTTGAAATGCTCAATAATTACTAATACTGACCTTTGTAAAATGATTTTCATTTTCTTTTAAGAAAATAGACATATTTGGCTTAAGCTACTTCATGTGTCCTTTCATTTGAAAGCTAATTGCATATCTTTGGAAGTGGGATTTATCATGATGTCAAAAATAAGATTAACTGTAGAATTCCAGCTGAATGCCACTATAATTGGGAATGAAACTATTTACTTCCTAGGTATGTATTCCTAAGCAGAGCATGCTATTTAGTGTGCATGTGTCTTCCTTCCGTGAAATTAGACAAGCTAATTGTAGTATTTACTTAATAATTTATGTGAGGCACACAGTACTAGATAGCCAAAATACAAAGCAATAAAAAAATCATTGTCATCAAGAGAGAGAGTTTAGAAGTGCCAGAAGAGTGTGAAATCTCTGAGGATAACTCAAAAAGTAGGGTGGTGAGTATCTGAAAGAAAGAGGACCGAGGGGGTGTGTACAGTGAGATGAGTGTACAAGGGGAGATGGGAAAACTGGAGAACGGAACAATATAAAAAGAACAAAGGCAGGAAAAAAGGAAACATTAGAAGAAAAAGAGTCCTTTTTCAGCATTTTTTGCCTTACCTGTATATTAGTAGTGCTGCATTACTGTAGAGCAGTATGTTTGCTGCTTTTAAACAGAACAGCTCTATGCATAATAATCATCTTTGAGTTAGCCGTTGCTGCTCTTGTCACTTTTGGATAGTTTTCAGAGAAGTCATGAAATGTACCTCTCCTTTCTCAAAAGTAACACTGACACACTTTTGTATTATCAAAAAATTATTTTATTGTTGGTAAAGTTGCCTAGTTTTCACTTTGCCAAAGAAGGAAAAAAGTAAAATTGGTGATTTGCGCCCCCCACCCCCCAAAACAAAAACCCAAACAAAAAAAAGCCACACTAAGGCACACAGCCAACATAAAAACTTAGGTTAAAAAGACTGAAGTTTATCCAGCACTGTGGGACTTCCATTTCTGATCAGAGCCTTTGGAATTACAAAGCTTTAATACAGTACTCCAATTAGTAATTATGTGGACAATTCTTTATTTCTCAGGAATTTTAATGTATAGTTATTCCATACTATACCAATGCAATTACTGTGCCAGTATGCCAGTAGCATAGTAAATTTGATTGATAATCTTTAAATTCTAGGTGTATTTCTAACTGGCTACACTTCCTTCTGTTCAGATTTCCTATATAGTCCCATATACATTCGAAAGTAACAACCTGGTGTAGAATTAAATTTTTTTTTATGAGGTTTAGTTCAATTTTTCAACTGAAGTATGATTTCATTTAGTCAGGAACAATCATGAAACAGCAATTGTTTTGGCTATCAATATTTTACAAGGTAGTGTCAAGGTCACTTTAAGCATGTAAACCATTTTACTCACTATTTTGGACTAATCACTACAATTTGCTGTCACATTAATAGTCTGACACTGGAAATCACAAAAGCATAATGTTGGAAAATGCCGTTGTTTAGAAGATATTTTTATTGCGATGCTGATATTTGAAGCACTTGCTCAAAGAAGTTGCAGTTTTGTGTGTCTCTAAATTACACTTATGTATAGTAGCTGTTTTTAAAAAAAGTGGCTCTTATTTAAAACAATTAAAAAAAAGTAGCTCCTTTTAATAATATTGCAGCTACAAAAACAATGTAGCATAAATTAGAACCTCCCATGGTTGCATGCACCTTGATGGTACATGGTTTTGTTGTTTGCCCTTACGGAAACTGGATGTAGAGAGATACACTTCATGGTTTGGTTTCGTAGCAGAAATTGATGTATTTCATTAAACTACACAATAATGGTAAATATTTTAAATGCTATTGGTAGTGATTTTGAATTGCTTGCTTAGGAAAGAGCTTTGTCTCACTAGAGAGTATTTTATACTGCTGCCATGAGTTTTATGTTTTCTAAAGTAAGCCTTATTCTTGCTAGCATAGTTTCAAAGTATTACTACTTTGGAATGTAAACTGAGGAAGATCGCAATTATACTGGTATTGGCCACATTTGAAGGACTTCTTACATATAGTATTAAACAAGTTATAAAAATTAAATAGATGGTTTATGCGTGCAGAGTTGGTGACCTGATACATCAGCAAAGTTCCACAGCCAGCAGCCACTGGCAGAAATTAATCCTTTCTCAGTATGAATAGAGCTAAGTTTTGTGCTCAAATGGATTTCCTGTTAAAGAAAGATGTTCAGGTCTTTCTTTCTAGAAGTATTTTATTTGCATAATGATTCTCTCTTGGACCTTCAGCCATACATTTCTTCTGCAGTCTTTTCTTAAAAGGTGAGACAGGGCGGACCTGATCTCAGTCTAGACTTGCAGTCATGTACTTGGGTCCTAGAACATGAGACGTATCAGCTCGAACCTCATTTTAGTAAGGATTGGCTATTATCCTGCAGGAGCATTTAAAATTCTGTTATGAAAAATGTCATGTACTCTTTAGGTTGTTACAACGCTGTTACATACTCTCTTAGAAAAGTGTAAAGCCTGTTCAAATAAGCAGTTGCACTCTAGAAAAAAATGAAAACTGCTTCATCTAAACCTTGGATGCGTTATAAGAGCCTACAATGACACCTAGGAGATGCTGCGTTATAAAATTTTATTCAGGTTATCCACAGTAAGCCTGTCTAACCTTCTAGGCATTGTAATATTTTAAAGTTTTTGCTGAAGGACATCTGTAAAAGAGCTGAGTTTTTATATTTGTACAATGAAGAATGACAGGGCTGTAACAGAAGCTGTTTTAATAGTCCTCTGTGCACACAGAAGTGACCACAGTTCTTGGAGATTATGCAAAGCGCCTAGGTGTCCTGCTTAGTCAGCCTGGATGGCTTTACACCTCACTGTCACTTAAGCAGTCTGGATCTAGCCCTCAGGGTACTAACGTGAAGTTTGCGAGATGCATCAGTGGCCGTCCATGCACTGAAATATAGCAGTGCTCGCTAGTATCACCCTTGAGACAATAGCTGGGATGCTTTGGGGTTTTTGTGAGTTCTGTTTCTGAAGAACTGTATTTTAGATTGCTTATGCTATGGCTGTACACATAGGCTGGGTAATGAAAGATACAGAAAAATCTTAACAGAATATGATGACTATTAGCAGTATTCAAGAGCCTGAGTAATTCAAAGTACTTTCTATACCAACATTAAAAAAACAAAGTAAATAACATGTCAAAAACATTATTTACATGGACATTTTTACCATTTTAAAGCTGCTGTGGAAAAATCATGTTGCTTGTAAACTTTCTTCACTCGTGTAGAGGACTAGCAAGTAGTTAGGTTTTTTCTTTTATGCTCAGTTTCTAGCAGCTTCCATTTTATTACATCGTTTGTAGTTTAATTCATAGGCAAAATCTCCCAAATTTGAAAAGGCATGCCCTTTCTTAAAGCTAATGCAATTTTTGTTTAATACATTACAGGAAAATACTAGCTTCCTTGGTAAAGGTGCCATTTCATTTGCTTTTATTTGTTTTTTTTCCTATATATTTTAAACAAATGAGACCTGAGCCTTTTTTTTTTTTTTTTAACAAATGTGGTTTATGCATTTACATTGATGAAGAAACCTTTTATTCTGATATTCATCATTGTTTTCCATTTACACTACTCAATAATAAATGCTGACTTCATTAAACCTCTAGAAGAACGTACCATTGTTGATACTTATTTGGCATTACCTAAAGCATAGTATGTTCACTGTTCTGTTACAGAGGGAATAAAATAAAAATATATAACTACACCAGTTCAGAAAAGTGGTCTAATTTTATTAGGTAAAACTTTGAATCTCCCACCAGGCTTCATGGGAAACCGTGAAAGCGATTATGGTAGTCACAAAAGTTAATTAGTTCTGTAACTGTGTTCGGTTAAAATGTTGCTTTAGGCAGTGTATTCTGAACACAGAATCTTTATCCATTTTGGTTTTAGAAGATTTTGAGACTCCTCTTGTGGTAGCAGAACAGCATTGTATTAGCGCTACAGATGAACAAATTGGTTGGATTTTACATAAATCCAACTTCTACCTTAAGTGTTGTTTTGTGATCTACCTCGCTATTTGAAATATTTCCAGCTCCTTCCTTTTAACTTGTATTTAAAGAGAAAATATTTTATTTCAATAATTTCATAAGCATATTGTGTACATTACAAATTAATACTGTCGTCTTCCTCCCCACACAAAGAGTGCTTATGCATTTTCTTTTTCCTAGGTGAGTAACTGAAGGTTAACAGAATTCCTGGTTGTCAAGTATGCTTAATGCTTTTCTATAGTATGCTGTGGGTAAGTAAGAAAAATATTATATATTATTTCGTTTGTTTTTTTTTTTTTAAATGAGCACATAAGAAAAAATGAGTAATTGGTAATAATTTCTGGAATGGTGTTTTAATCAGCATCATAATTGGCTACTATATTAACACTACGTAAAAACCTGCAATGGATTTGAGAAGGTATTTTATATGGAGAAGCTTGCATGGTAGGCATTACTCAGTTTCACAGAATTTTCTGACTGTTCTGTCCTTTTGTCATTTAAATTATATGTTTAGGGTGGAGTTGAAAACTTTGAGAAGTTTGTAGATGTGAAAATGTTTTTGTTTCTAAAGGAACAAGTGTACATGAAAGTAGAGTAAAATTCACAGTTGTACAAATTAATTTAGGAAATTATTCCACAGATTCAGAAAACTGTGTTGTACTTGTGGCTACTACATTTATGACTAAATATGTTGTATTTTGAATTTTGCTTATGGTCAACATTAGACTTGGGGGTTATGTTGGTTCTGCAGAAGTTGTTAGGAAATTTTTTGTTTCTGGTATAATACTCCCTAGTTGTGATTTACTCCTTAGTTGTCATTTCCATCTTTCATATGTTTGTTGTAACTAGAAAAAAAAGTGTTTTTTTTTTCTGAAAGACTTTTAAACAGAGTGGTTAACTTATACTGGTTTTACTTTATATCAACGACTGGGTGTATGATCAGAAAAAACAGAAGTAAAGGCTTTTGTTGTAATCCTGGCTCTACTGGAATGCATTGTACAACATTACCAGCAACTCCAGTGGCCACAGTTGCTTCCATTGGAAATGTCTTTCATATCAGTCAGAAATTAAAATTAATGAAAACACAGCTGTACATAAATACATTAAAGCTCTTCAAACCTGTAAAAATCTCAGTTCTGGCTTCACATAAATTGATATTTATTTAAATTCTAGATAAAATAGTTTGTGAGATTAATGTTTAAAGCCTGCAGTGTTAACTTAGTGATTCTTTTTTCTGAAAGTAACAGTGTAGTGTGAACACGGATGCCTGGATTGTCAAATGCCCGGTTGGTTTAAGTGTTTTTAGAAAGAAGGAAGTGTTTAAAATATGCCTTAGAGGTTGTTCTCTTAGATTCTCTTGGAAGCCTGATATGTGCTCTGCCAGTAACGCTTTTCTGCTTTATATGGTAAAACTAAAAAGCGTGGGTTTATTCAATGATACTTGTACAGTAATATTGTTACAACATGAAAATAGCATACTTCTAGGAGACGAGAATTTTGAGATGTTATTTTAAACCTGGAAAACTTAAAAAAAGTTCATTCAATGAATGCTGAATAGTACCATATGATGCACAGTATGTGCAGAGAATACATGAGTACAGAAACACTTAATAATCATGCATTCAAAGCTTCAAGGCAGAAAATTTATATTAAAAATGTAGTGAATGAGGCTGATTCAGGATGCCTGGCAGTCATTTTGTTATGGCTTCCTTACTTTGCCTCTACCATTGTTCATCAAAACCCTGACTGTTACTCTGCAATTAAGCTATTATACTTTTTCTTTAAATGTTAAAAAAAGCCTCTACAAAAGATGGAGGGAAGGTTACATAGATATTTTGTGTATTCAGATATGTCTGGTTTTATATTCTTAGGTAGCAAGTTAACTTTTCAATAACTAATAAAACACACTTGAAGTTCAGATGTCTTGTGAAAACAATAAGCAGTGTTTTTTCTCTCA
Organism: Harpia harpyja; assembly: GCF_026419915.1. Lineage (NCBI taxonomy): Eukaryota > Metazoa > Chordata > Aves > Accipitriformes > Accipitridae > Harpia > Harpia harpyja. Next base: position 34,802,869 of record NC_068947.1, read on the forward strand.
TTTGAAAACCTTCTTTTTAAAAAAACTTGTCCTATCAAATCTCAGACTGTTTACTTCAATTGAAATACAGAGAATAAAGTGATAAGCCTCATGGAAGTGAATGGAAATCTTGCTTTCAAGAGTCAGTAATTCACTCCATATGAAATTTTTCAGTGTTGTATTATTTTCATTCAGTGATTCCTTAGATAATAGCTACAATGTATAGAATACTGATTGAACCAAACTTGATTCAAATGTGAATGTAGTTTGCAGACTTCAGAGGTATTTCATATTCATTTCCAACTACCTGGATATGTAAATCTACCAAATGAAGTAACTGAACTTTAGTTTATTGTCTGTTTGCTGTATCAGTTCTGTTGTTGGGAACTATTCACAGTTGCATGTATCTTTACATATGAATAAGCTTAAAGCAGATTCACAAGAGGAAATATTGAGGTTGTGCATTTAAATACTAGGCTGGATTCTATCTAGAAGCTTAGATTTGAAAAAGGTAGTCCAGGAAAAAGAAAATTAATGTGGAATGCAAAAACAGTTTCTTCCTATATAAGTAATTTCTAACATAAAAACAGTATTTCAAAAAATCTCGAATTTTTATGGCAGCATTAATTAGCTATTGGAGAAGCCTCTGACAGTATAAGACTAGTCCCAAAATATTGGTGACTTACATCTCTTGAATGTAGAATAGATTGTATTCTTCTTATATGTTCTATAGACATAATCTGAATTGCATTTAATGAATCTCAAAAGAAAAGCAAAAGGAAGGGAAATTTTAACTTAGATGTGTTAATAAACAGTATTAGTAACAAATCAGTTTGAAAATACCAATGCTGTTTTTGCTGCTACCTGATTAAGTAACTCTACAAAATGTCAAGGGATACAGTCTGTTCCCTAAATATAGAATTCTGTACATAAGACGAGCTATATTTTAAAATTATAGCTGCCTTAAAAAGTTTCTGCAGGAATGATGTCTTCTGACATCTTGATTAATTACAACAGCTTTGTTTACATGCTAAAATTATTCTTCATATCTTTGAGTAGACTTGTGCTATGAACTACAGCAGTAATGGAAAACACTTGCTTTTGTAAATATTGGAAACATTTTATTGCACTTTTTTTTTTTTTTTTTTTTTTTAAGAAAAAGTTGTAACTTCCATTTTTGTAGCCGGGTTGGTATTTTCTTTTTGATTCTCATAAAACTTGACATGAACTCTTAGTTTATAGTTAAAACTGATTAGATCTTCAGTTCTATAAGAACAAATCAGAGCATATCCATTCTTCCACCCTACTGTTCATCCTCTGCCTCTTCCCCTAGCCCTCTGAGATTATTGTCTTATGGTGTTAATTGAACCATAAACTGCCTGAATCTAAAAATGACTGCTGAAAATAGGAGCATCTTCCAAAATCTTTTCATGAACAGGTTTCAAATTCAGCTGACGCAAAAGCAGGCATTACACTTCCTATCAAAAACCAGAGGCATTGCATTCATGCTGTCTCTCCTGCAGCTGTGAAATCAAGGTACAACCAAACTACACAATTTATGAAGTACCTCAACAATTCCAGCAGTCAGGACCATGTCTAATGAAAAAGGTGTGTTTATAATATAGCTTGATGAAGGATTTTCCCTCACATGCAGGTAACTTTAATACTTCATTATTTGTCCCAGTTTGAGATGAAATTTGAATTTAGTAGGCTTTTGAGCACTATGAGTGTGCCTTGGTTTATTCTGGTTGAAGGTAGAATAAACTGAAGAAATAAGTAGTCTAGTGTTTTGATAACTTGTTACTTATTATTTTCCTCTTGGAGCTTTTTTATGGGGGTTTTGAGTTTTTTTGGGGGGGGGTGTCTTTTTTTTTTCCAGACAAACATGCATTACTCATTTAAAACAAAGACTATTTTTTACCCTTTTATTCGTAGGGCAAATAAATCCTTTAGAATGTCTGCATTGTACTTCAAAGTGAGACAGTAAAATAGGAAGTCTAACACTTTAGACTTGATAGATTTAAGTTTCTTTGATATGGAAGTACTACTTGTGGAGCATTTTTGAGATATCAGCAATTGCAAATCAAATTATTTATTCAATAATATCTGCAAATCTTGTGAAACTAAGATCAATTTGAAGCTTATCTATACACTTTGTAGGGGACAGTTCTTGGCACCAGATTTGGAAATATCTTTAGTATCCTTAAACAAAAGCTGTTCTTTCGTCGTTTCTTTAAATGCTTTTTTTGGTAATATCTACGTATTCAGAAGAAGGTCTGTGTAGTATCCTTAAAATCACAGATTTTGTTCCTTCAATTGCTGGTTTGTGTATCAAGTGTGGTTTTCTTCTTTGAATTCTTTTTTATTACCTTGATAAATTTTCTGTATATGCTAGATAGAATCTAGCATCAATGGTAATTCACGGTGTGGATTAACACACCTCAAATTTCAGGTGGGTTTGTAGTGTTCCATTGAAAGGTGACAAGTTAGCCTTTAGAAGGCAAGTTAAGTGGCACGTAGACTGCATTTAAATAAGGCATACTACCTGTTTGTGTGTATGTGAAAATGATTCTGTTTGGAGTTTTCTGTACGTGGTATCTGCTATTAAGTGGATCACTTGAGGGCAGCCCGAGGAGAAATGGAAAACGTATGAGCAGAACAGCTAAGTATGGGAGATTGGTGTGAACAAAACATTAGGAAGAATCATTTAGTCAAGCTGAATATCTGAAGTGGAGGCAATAGCAACTGAAAATGCATATGCATCAGCTGACAGACAAGGCTCAAGCCTGGAAAGCTGGGATGTCTATAATGGCAGCATTAAGAATGGGAGCAAGCAAGGCTAGAAGAGTATCATCATCTGGGTTAGGAACAGGAATGGGCTCTTGGGCTGGATGGGGCAGGGCTGAGGAAAAAAGTACAGATGAGGGGTGAAGGGAGAAACTTAAGCCAAGCGGTGAGCTGCCCCATGTAAAACAGGGATTGAGGCAGCTTCGCATATTTGGGGGGTTGGGAATGCAAGCTGGCAGGCTCCAGAGTGGTCTTTGCCCTCCACTACCCTGGAAGGTTGATTCTGGCCAGCGGCATGGGATGTGCTGCAGCTTGTTGGCCAAGTGGGCCAGGCAGGGGCAAAGAGCATGCAGAGCTCAAGTTTAAAGAGAAAAATATACAGCGTGGGGTTTATGATAGCTCTGCTGAAGGAGTTCATGTTTATTGCTAGTAGCTTTGCACATAGGTGTATGACACTAAATATTTTTCCATATCAAAGCTACCATGTAATGACAGCCTGCATTAAGCAGAATAATTACGAAGAGAAACTTTGCAAAGATTTGTCATGTCTACAGCGTCTTTCTATGCAGTGAATGGAAGCTGTTGCTAGGGGCACAATGTACTTTGTCTATGATCCGCAATTTAATTGAACATCTTGTTATGTTTTTGTTTTATTACTTATAGCACAGAAAATATGCTACGTGACTTCCAATATAAATAAAATGTATTATCCTTCATTCAGCTTGCAAAATACAGTGCTGTGCAGGAGTAAGGTGATAATAAGGAGAAGGCAGGGAGGGAACATTATCTCACCGAGAATGGTATTCACTAGGAGGTAAAACAGTGCTTGATATAAAGGCTCTTGATTTGATGTTAAAGGAATAAAATAAGTAAAAATCTTTGGGTTGTTTTTATTTTTTTTTTACTTCAGAAGTTACACATCTTCCAGAAGACAGAAGGTAACCTTCTGCCTGGGTTAGCTCCGGAAAGGCAGCTGAGCAATTGAACTGCCACAGAATGTCTTGGACTGAAGTTGCTTGTTGTTCTTGCCGGTAAACTCTAGTCCAGTTTGTACTATGGATAGAATCAGGATAGAATTAAAACTATTAATTTATGAAGTTGCCAGTTTGGACAGCCTCTGTGGCTACCTGGATGCTCTTTTCCATGATGCTCACACATTTGTTCAGTGGAGACAAGTACAAAGCAAAATCGGCTGATTTACAGAACTGTGCTAACTAGGTGCCCATTTCAGTGATGGTGACTTTTGTGAGTGATCTATAATTTCTCCCCACATTCCTCACTCCAGGCTCTTTCTATTCTGCTATGTTACAGCTTTCATCTAGGGAAGCCCGTTTTCTTCATTCTCAACTGCCTCCTATGGCTTACTTTATATGGATTATTGGGGGGGGGGGTGTTTGGGGTTTTTTTTGTTTGGATTTTTGGTTTGTTTTTTGGTTTTTTGGGGTTGGTTTTTTTTTTTGGAAAGAAGTGCAAATTAACATCTGCAAGAAATGAGAGAAAACTTATTCTGGTTATTTCTGTCCAGGAATTTCTGTGCAGTCTCGTGGGGTTTTTTTTTTGTTTTTTTTTATAAATAGTTAAAAATGTGTGAGGCCACACAGAAAGATGGATTAGATAAATAATTTAGTAGTTTCCTTATTTGCACTGTGTGTGGAAGCTTTGAGACAAATATTGTTTTAGGAAGTGCCAAGTGCTTCAACAGGAAACAAAGAGACTTTCTGGAGAATAGTCAGTAGTAGCAGGCAACTTGTGTGTATATGGAGACCTGAGATTCAAGTGCTGCTTCTATGTCAAACAGAAGAGGAGCCAAAACATGGTTCTTCTAAATGCAAGGTAAGGATCATAAGCAGTGTGCTCTTAATGTTGGTGTGGTGTAGTGTTCTCAGTGCTTTTGGCCAGAGATCGGCCAAATCTAGTTTGGATTAGAGAAATATTTTCTGAACTGTTACATTTTCCAAAATAACATTAACAGCAGTAAAAATTACTAGACTTTGATAAATAGTACTTTTTGTTCTCAGAGTTGGTTTTTTTTCTGGAAAATTCATGATTGATTCCACTCTTGCATTTCAACAACTCTAGTAAAATTTTATATGGAGGTTTATCTTCCTATCTTACTATGCTATAGATACAGTATGTCCAGTATTGTATATCTCTTAGCTTTTAAATTTTAACATTAGAACAGTTCTTAAATATTTTTTATTATAAAAATATTTTAGACTTTTCCATAATATTTGTAGTTACCTACATTGGATTTATTTTTTTGCAGGCTTGTAACCATGAGCTAAAAATGGAAAACTATAAGCAACTCAATTTTGTTGGGTTAGTGTCATCCAGGTGCCTGATTTCTTACATATAATCTCTTCTAACAGGTAGTTAGTTAGTGTCTTATCCTAAGTACCTAGCTGAAGTCTGTCTAGTAAGCACGTCTGTAAAACCAGAGTCAATGAGATGTGCTTTAATTTATCGTCAAATCAATGACATAATTGTGTTATGTAAGTTACTGTTTAGGTCTGTATAGCTTCCAGGAAAGGAGAAAAATGAAAATCATTATCCAATATCAAGAAAACTGAGAGGCCTACACTTTTTATTTATATGTAGCAAACCTGGTTAAGGTTCAGATTTTTTCCCTGATAATAGCTTTGCTTAGGTTTTATGATGTGTTTTTTTCTTGGTTTGTTTTTTTTATTGTTGGTTTTGGGTTTTGTTGTTTTTTGTTGCTGTTGTTTTTAATTTTATTTTATTTTGCCAGGTGGTTTTAGTGATATTTTTTTCCCTACTAAACAAGCTGGATGAATGGGGTTGTTTTACTTACTGCTATTTTAGGGAAGTAATAACAGGTTTCAGACATGAATGTAGTCTCTAATATAGTCCTTTTTGATGATATTGTGTATGCTCTAATAATAAAATGTTACCCTCTGATTGTGAATATATTCAGGAAAATTGTTTTGAACTCAGTCTGGTTGAATAAAAGCACTGACATACAGTCAGATGCATTTACTGAACTGGATTCAGCATAAGGAACTTACGAGTTTTTTATGGGAGATACATGCAAAAAGCTAAGTAAGTGACCCCGTGTAAATCTAGTTTGTTATTATTTTGTATGATCATACTTTGAATACTTAGAACTCTTACTGGTAGGAGGAGGTACTTTTCTAAGTGAATTAGTATTACCCCTCCTTGTAAGGTAAATTATGCTAGTTATAGACTATTTCATTGCTCTTTATTAGACATTTACTGGTTTTTTTTTGTCCTTAGAATGAAATGACTGCACTTGATGCAGTGTTATAAATTTATATAATGCAATTATACTTACTTGTCATATGCTGTAACTTCTTAATACAGGGCCCATAATCTATCAATAGGAACCCTTAATGTGAAAATTAATTTGACTGAACATATTTTCTGCTTTTGCTGTCTTTTTTCTCTACAAATTCTGACATGTTCTTTTCTAACTTTCTGATTTGCTTCTTCCCACTTCATCTTTTAGGCTTTGTAACAATTCTCCTTCTACTATTTATTCCTCATTGTTCTCACTGCAAATTTTAATTTTCCTTTCTCCTTTTCTATACATGTTAGCTTTATTTTCTTGACTGCTTTGCAGCTTCACTGGGCAGTAGGAAGAAGTAATTGAGACTTTGATCCTACAGTAAGCAATCCTCTCATTCTTAGTGACTCCCCGTACAGAATAAAGCTGCATAGTATTACACTTATTTTATGGATTAAGTAGTGCTAAAATGTTAACCATGTTAATGCTAAACAATTAGTAAGTTTAAAAGTGATCTTAACTTGCTTGGTCCAATGGCAACAGCAATTGTACTTTTTTTTTTTTTAATTTATTTAAGCTGCAACAAAAATATTAGGACACTTGACAAGTCAAAGTCTAATTTGAAAAGTTTCTCCTATTACTTTTGGATGTAGAGGTGATAATTTTCTGGTTTGGTTGTTCTTTAATATAAGAAAATTCTTGCTTGAAGGTCTTTCGGGTGGAAAAAGTTAGTCAAAATGAGCTAAAACCTCTTATTACTACTGCTTCTGATGAATAATTTTATTTCCTTGAAGGTAAAATAAGACAAATTCATTAAAAAGTAGAAAAGTAAAACTAGAAAATGCACCTTTTATTTATGCACTGACCTATTTGCAGATGTTATGCTAGAGTAGCAAAAGCTTAGCACATGGATTTTACTACCCACTAAACGCCAAGGCACACACTTGCCAAGATCAATCCGTTTTAGGGTACAGACTAATTATTTCTCTAGCAGTAAATGTAGTTGTTTAAAATGGTTGCCACCTTACTAGTGATTACCACCTTTGCAGTTGAATTAATGGGTTGTCTGAATGTTGTTGTTCAAATCACAGTATGGGTCCTAGCAAATCCAAATAACTTTGTGCTGAAATGACCAGATTCAGTAATGAGCATCTGGTGCGGTAAGTTTTCAATCATTCCAGCTAGCTGTGCCAGAATTCATCTTTCTATGCCCTTAGTCATCGATTTTGCTGGGCTTTTTGCTCATTGACTCACGACAGTGTTGCAATAGAAAGTCTTGACTAGGTAAATCAAAATCCTTTTTAGAAACGTAGTCAAGGAATGAAAAGATGAAAAAAAAGGAAGAAATAAATCAAGGAAAATCTGAGAAAGGGCAAAAATGCTGGTGTCAAACTCCAGATCATTTTCAGAAAGCAGCAGAAATCAATAGAAGCTTCAAGTGCTTTGAAAACCTCTGTATCCCTCTCTATGGTTTGTTTGATCTGGACTTAGGACAGAAGTGCCAAAGACAAAACAATTGTTCCTCAAATCCCAAAAGCTGACTGAATGGCAAGAAGGGTTGTATTTCTTCCTAATTTTAGTTCTGTTTTCATCAATGCTAGTGTAATTTTTTCTGTTTACATCTAGTATAAAATGCCAAATTCACAGTGTGCAAAACAGCCCACTCTTTCATCCCTTGATTCACTACTTGGGCCACTTTTTTTGTACACTTGGATCATGGATTTCTGCTAGTACGATGCTTTTGTTACCATTGTTATTTCATCATCTTGAACTCAGTGGGTTTCAATAGAATAATTCAGTGTATCATTATTTTTTCTGTTTGTTATGGAGAATTTTGAGTAATACCAAACTGAATAGTACAGACTAATAGTAGCTGTGCCAGATTTCTGGCTCTGTAAAGTGATGTTCTCTACCAGCTTTGACAACACAAAATCATGCTGTGCGTTCATTTCATGTGACATCCCAGAGAGAAATGATACCTTTCTTTTGCCTGCCTTTTCTTTTAAATTAAGATTTATTCTGCAAATAAATAAGTCAAAGGAGGCTGATGCTTTCCATGCCATAGTGAACTCTTTAAGAAGATTATTCTCTTATGCTGCAGTAATCTGTTTTGGATTAGACATTTGGTAAATACTCCCTAAAGCAACACACAGTAGTTGGTAATGTCAAGAGGTTTTTCAGCTGTGTTTTGGGGGTTTTTTTGGTGTGGTGTTTATTTTTTTTTTTTTTTAATATTGGCATGTTTTTCTAATAAAAGTGAACTAGTTTTAAGACATTGAATATTCTTTGTATGATCAAGACATGATTAATTCTTAAATTTTGTATAAGTGTTTCCTATACATTTGCATGCTTCTGTATTCTGTTCTGAATGTGTAACTACCAGCTCTCACTGGAAAATCTCAAACAGCTTACTGGTACCTTTTTACTTAGCAATTCCACTAGATTTGGAAATGTGAGGGAAACTGATATTCTTAATTCAGGTAATTGTCAAATTTAGCCTGTCCATTACTGATAGAAAGACCTTCAGGTGTGGTTTTTTGCTTTTGATTTTACTTTTGAACACATGTACATGGTACATACATACACATAATGAATTATATGAAGTGTATTTTTTGAAGGATGCTTTTTTAGTCTCTTCTTTTTCACTCCTCATTTGGCATTCTAAACTTATGCTAGCAGCTACCAAAACAGCTTTTCTATTGTTTGTTTGGATTTTTCTTTTTGTTTTAAATAAAGGAGAAAGAGAGGGAAGTTGGAAGGTTTTGCAAATGCTGTACTGAAAAGATTGAAGAAAAACCCCAACAGTTCTTTCTTTTGTGACTTAAACATTGCAAAATTCAGCAGTTGTACTTCCGCTCCATCGCAATTAAGAATTGCTGTCCATTGCATGAATGGACTTCTCAGTTTCTTAAAAAGCTGAGAATACAATTACCCACTGGCTTCCTTCTGTAAATCAGTTCCGTGCACTACACCCAGGGAGGTTGCTTAGCAAACAAAGACTACTGCAGTTGCTTGCAGACCTCTTCCTTTAACATGCAGGCGCAAACAAACATGCAGTTTGACACATCCATCTGTAATTAAAATTTTATATACGAATATATGGCAGACACCTCTTAGTGACTTTAGAATACATTTAGTTTTGAATGAATTGGTGTTATTACATTCTAAAAGATCTTGCATTATTTGCACTGCCTATGAACAGACTTGCATGCTGTTGGCTGAAAATATACTTCACCACTTTTTCCCTAGTAATCTGAAAGAAAGTTACTTCAAAGACAGGAGATCCCTCTGATTTATAGATTCAAGATGCCTGGGGGGTCCTTTAATGTCAAGGTCATTATACCTCAGTGGCCTATGGTTCAGTCTATCAAAAGAAAAGGGATATTAAGACAGCCTGAGGTCTGCTGACTGTTTCCTGTATAGGCTTTGTTATAGTATTTGGGAGATAAAATCATTTGGAAAAATGCCTCATAAAGTGTCAGAGACACAACAAAAGGATTCATTTGAAAATTGGTTTGGCCCCAAGACTGATGCTTGCCCTCCCAAGATGGGAAAATAAACCAAATTAATATTTTTCTTCTGGAGTAATTTATTAAAGAATAGCAAAGCTTGGGTATGTAGGGAAACCAATTTTTAAGTAAGTAATTTCTTAAGAAGTATTTACCTCTGATGGCTACTAAATGGTAGTTTTAAGCTCCTTAGATGTACTATATTGTAAATAATTGTTCATAAAGAAGAGGTTATAAGACTATAAGTGAAACTCAATATAGCGGCTGAGAGCATTCTTTCTGAAGAATAGTTGATGTTTTTATTGAATAATGAAAATGATCTCTCTGCACAGATAATATGCAGGACTCTCTAACTGCTCTTTCTCTGCTTCTTTGAGACCCATGTATTGCTGGTCTTTTTTAGCAGTCCATATTTTCATCAATATGAAGGATAACGGAAAACTTCCAATCACCATGTGTGTATAGGAGGTGGCTGGTGTTTGAGACTTACAAAGCTTTTATGAGCAGTAGAAATTTTGGCAGAGGGGTAGTGCCTGCAGGAATTAAGGGCTCCTTCAGAATGGGTTGACAGCTTGCAACACAGAGAGCAGTAAAACTAAACACCACGCAGCCGCTCACTCACTCCCCCCCCACCCAGTGGGATGGGGGAGAAAATCGGAAAAAGCAGCAAAACCCGTGGGTTGAGATAAGAACGGTTTAATAGAACAGAAAAAGAAGAAACTAATAATGATAATGATAACACTAATAAAATGACAACAGCAATAATAAAAGGATTGGAATGTTCAAATGATGCACAGTGCAATTGCTCACCACCCGCCGATCGACACCCAGCCAGTCCCCGAGCAGCGGTTCCCCGCCCCCACCTCCCAGTTCCTGTACTAGATGTGGCGTCACATGGTATGGAATACCCCGTTGGCCACTTTGGGTCAGGTGCCCTGGCTGTGTCCTGTGCCAACTTCTTGTGCCCCTCCACCTTTCTTGCTGGCTGGGCATGAGAAGCTGAAAAATCCTTGTCTTTAGACTAAACACTACTTAGCAACAACTGAAAACATCAGTGTTATCAACATTCTTCACATACTGAACTCAAAACATAGCACTGTACCAGCTACTAGGAAGACAGTTAACTCTACCCCAGCTGAAACCACGACAAGACTAGCACCGCTGACTGACTCTCTTGCTTAGCTAATGCATTTCTGCACCTGTAGCAGGTGAAGTTTTATTCGAAAAAGCCCCTGGAATACTTCTAATTCTTGAATCATCTAACATTGGCTTCACTCTGGTAGCGCCTTGGGAAATCTAATTGCTAGGAGCTTCTTAGAGGTCAATATTATAGATTGCTTTTTACAGAAAGATCAAGGAAAAGATCAAGCTGTACTTCTTATTTGAAGATGGGAGGAAGGAAGGACACGTAGGAAAGGGCAGGGAGCTTAATAAGACAATGTGATCTGCACACTGGAGCACTGAAACAACTTTTCATTGTAACCTGGTATTTGATGATGGTGTTCCAGAAATAAAGCCCAAGGATGAAAACAAAATGGAATAATTAAACACTGGCTACCTCTAGGAGCATGAGCGCTGTTAAACAAACAATTTCTGATTGAGGAAAAAAGTATTATTGTAAAACTTTGTCATGTCTTGTTATACAAACAATTTTATTTTTGTTTATTTTCTAAGTCCAGCCTATATTTTGAAGCTCATATATATATATATATTTTAATTTAAAACAATTTAGATCCTGTTAGTTTTTGAGGAAGTACCTCTACTTTCTAGTAAGTTCTGTGTTTGATATGAAAAATATAAGACATACATAGATGTACTGAACACTTTTATTGAAAACAATGACAGCAAAAATGAACTAATACTTCATCTATTTCTTTATAAAACTATGAGAAATACCTTATTCTGCAAATCAGACTTTGAGTATGTGTCTTATTTTCTTGTATTTCTTCTTTAATCTCTTCTGAGTTTTTCAGTCCAGTTATTGTGTGAGTGTTTTAAGTAACTAATATGAGTTGAATACTTTGATTATCGAGTGCACCCTCAGCAAGTTTGCAGATGACACCAAGTTGGGAGGCAGGGTTGATCTGCTTGAGGGTAGGAAGGGTCTACAGAGAGATCTGGACAGGCTGGATTGATGGGCCGAGGCCAATTGTATGAGGTTCAACAAGGCCAAGTGCCGGGTCCTGCACTTGGGTCACAGCAACCCCATGCAGCACTACAGGCTTGGGGAAGAGTGGCTGGAAAGCTGCCCGGCAGAGAAAGATCTGGGGGTGCTGGTTGACAGCCAGCTGAATATGAGCCAGCAGTGTGCCCAGGTGGCCAAGAAGGCCAATTGCATCCTAGCCTGTATCAGGAACAGTGTGGCCAGCAGGAGCAGGGAGGTGATTGTTCCCCTGTACTCAGCACTGATGAAGCCACACCTCGAGTACTGTGTTCAGTTTTGGGCCCCTCACTACAGGAAAGACATTGAGGTGCTGGAGCGTGTCCAGAGAAGGGCAATCAAGTTGGTGAGGGGTCTGGAGCACAAGTCTTATGAGGAGCGGCTGAGGGATCTGGGGTTGTTCAGTCTAGAAAAGAGGAGGCTGAGGGGAGACCTTATCGCTCTCTACAACTGCCTGCAAGGAGGTTGTAGTGAGGTGGGTGTTGGTCTCTTCTGTCAGGCGGCTGGAGATAGGATGAGAGGAAATGGCCTCAAGTTGTGGCAGGGGAGGTTTAGGTTGGATATGAGGAAAAATTTCTTTGCTGAAAGGGTTGTCAGGTATTGGACCAGGCTGTCCAGGGAAGTGGTTGAGTCACCATCCCTGGAGGTATTAAAAAAGCAAGTGGACAGGGTACTCCAGGGCATGGTTTAGGGGGCATGGTTGATGGTTGGGCTCGATGATCTTGAAGGTCTTTTCCAGCCTAAATGATTCTATGATTCTATGAATATTAGGCAGTATTGGTAAGTAGATAAAGTGAGCATGTAGCATAGGTAAAATAAGGTCACATGATAGTGTTTTTTGGACATACTTCATTCATGAGTGCCTTCACTTCCCATTATCTGAGGCTGTATTAAAGGTAAACAAAGTAGCAAACTGAAGGTATGAGAGAAACCAGTTGTTTTGCAGAATCTGTTGGCTGGTTAGTAGGTTAAGTAATTCAATTTATATAATCAAAATTCCAGAATAATCTATTCATTAAAAAAATATTTGATACCAAACGCCTAAGTTCTTTGAGTTCTTCAACATGACCAGGCAAGCTTTGAGTTGGATTTCTGTAGAAAATGTCTGCAGAATACTATAAAAATTGAGTTTCTAAACTCTGTTGTCTGTCTGAAAACTAGTACTTGTAGAATGGCTTGATAGAACATAGAGGAAGAAGCTTGTGCTACTTTTTTTTTTTTTTAACTTTTATAATGAGATAATGGAAGTTGATATAAATTTAGTTCACTTTTAGGGGGATAATTTAATATAAAGAGGTCTGTTTTATTGACCATTTAATAAAACACTGGTCAACACAGCAATAACACTGTAGTATCATAATTCTAAAAGTATATTTTATTATCACCTAGTAATTTTGATTATCACTGCAGTTTTGAGATAACTGCAGTGCTAATCCTGGACCTAAATTGCCACTGTGTGGCAGCATCTAGTCTTTTACACCTTGTTCCTTTTTTTCACAGTCCAACCTGGCATAATTATTGTAGCAGCTTCTCATTTTCAAAAATGAGACGGGGAGTGAGAGGTTGGAGATGGATACCATGCTCTCACATCATTGCCTGCCTGTGGCTGTTGTTGCAGTCTCTTTTCCCCAGTGCCCTGTCCCATGAAAGTTGTTGTGTGTTTATAGGACTGGTGACTTCTGTGGTGGGAAGAGGGAAAGGAGGGGAGGTGGGTTGGAATAGGGGATGTGGTGGTGAAGGAGAGATGAGTGGTAGGAAACTCTCCCAGCTCTACTTTTCAGTACAGTGTTTGGTCAAGCCCTCACTTTCATCCTTCCTTTTCTGCTGCCCAGTGAGACCTGAAGCGGGGTTAGAGCCACATCCCATGCTCCCCCAGAACTTCACCAGAAGATTTCTTAATATCAAGATGTACGATTCAAATTCGTGAGCTATTATGAATAAAAAAAATTGTAAAGAAGTGTGTTTTTTCAGTTTGCATAAACTTTGATTTGAGAAACTGTCGTGGTTTAAGCCCAGCTGGCAACTAAGCCCCACACAGCCGCTTGCTCATTCCCCCCCGCAGTGGGATCAGGTAGAGAACTGGAAGAGTAAAAATGAGAGAACTTGTGGGTTGAGATAAAGACACTTTAATAGGTAAAGCAAAAGCCACGCACGCAAGCAAAGCAAAACAAGGAATTCATTCACGAGTTCCCATCAGCAGGGAGGTGTTCAGCCATCTCGAGGAAAGCAGGGCTCCATCCCATGTAATGGTTACTTGGGAAGACAAAACATCATCTCTTCAAGCATCACCCTCTTCCTTCTACTTCCCCCAGCTTTATATGCTGAGCATGATGTCATATGCTATGGAAGATCCCTTTGGTCGGTTGGGGTCAGCTGTCCCAGCTGTGTCCCCTCCCAACTTCTTGTGCAGCCCCAGCCTACTCGCTGGTGGGGTGGGGTGAGAGGCAGAAAAGGCCTTGGCTCTGGGTAAGCACTGCTCAGCAATAACGAAAACATCCCTGTGTTATCAACACAGTTTTCACTACAAATCCAAAACATAGCCCCTTACCAGGTACTATAAAGGAAATGAACTTTATCCCAGCCAAAATCAGCACAGAAACTTAAGTCCTCAAGGGACTTACAATAAGCAAGCGTGTAAAAGGTGATGGGTTTAAAAGGATTGGCAGGACACGTAACTGGATAATACCGCATCTCATCAGCACTCTACAATGAACTTTGTCTCCATTAAAGCCTGAAAGCCAGAAATGTAATGGGGCAGTAAGGAGAAAACAAGAGTGAAACAAGACCATCATTGGTATCTTGGGTCCCTGCAGAAACAGGATCATTATTAGGTAAATCAGAGATCATCTTGGGAAGGACCAAATACCACACTGCAGGGGAGGACCAGTTCTGCCAGAACCACCTGGGTGAAGGCAGGGAACTCTTTTTTTTTTTTTAAATATTGTTGTCAGTTGGAGTGCTTTCCTGGATGTTTGGTACGTGTTGCTTATTAGCAGTGTGTTATCTTACTGTCTGAGTTTTGATAAAATCCTGTTTATCTGAATGAACATTTTTCCATTTGCCATTTTGTTCTAATTATCTTTGAGCATTGCATCTTAAATAATGCTTCTCTGTAAGACAAATATTTTGCAGGTACAATGATCGGTCAAAAAACACTAGGATATTATACTATAAGTTTTGTCACAGGTACTGTACATACTGACTTAACTACATTAGCATTTATTGTGCTGTAATGATTTCTTTTCCTGCTTGTCCAAATAACTTTTTGTATTTTATATGTATATGTTTTGACTGGCACTGTATATTTACTCTAATATGCATTTTAATACAGTATAGAACAATGAAAAGGATGATGATATTTATGAGGAAAGACGAGAAGTTTTCACTAGACTTTATCATTTATCATTTTTCTTTTATCTTAGAAAAAGATAGAAAAGCTGTATACCATTCTAGAGTGGAGGCAGTAGAGTGTAGAACCACATGCCCCTGTCAAATTGATAGAGTGAAGATGTTGAGGGAGGTAATGGAAGCTTTCTATTCAGTGAGGAGTGGAATAAAGAAACCATTTCTAGTCATTCTTCAGCATTGATTGCCTTTGTGTTTTAGGCTTAGATCAGAACTTGCACATAGTAAAGAGAAAGTTTGAACAAATATGTAGATCCACTTTGGAAAATGTAGTTAGATGAAGCTTATCCTTTGGTGCAGAGAAATCATGAAAATATTTAACATTGAAATTAATGGTAGGTGATAACAACAGTGGTGATATACAGAGGAATAAAGTGCAGGCAGTAGCTCTGATAAAAAGTAAAACATTTAGCGTGTAATGGAATAAATGGTCCCGTACAAAACATAAAGTTCCAAGTTTCTTGTTTGACCTTATTGCAAGGAAACGAAGGGAATAAAATAAACCTACATTTCCGTTGTAGTAGTTCATACTGTTCTTTCTTTGGGACACATCAGGATTCACTTACATTTTCTTCATACCTGGCTGTATCAGTCAGAAAACACTTATGTATTCTACACGCGTTAGTACCTTGCCTCTGCAATCTTCATTGCAACGATTAGTATATTAAATTAATCATTTAGGAATTTTATTATGCAACCTTCTGAAGTTTTAACGTACTGTAATTTTAAAGTAGTGTCATTATGGTTGCCTGCTGGGAATTTTACGTTTAATTTTCATGATGCTTTGGTATTCGTTATTTATAGTTTAGAATTGTCCAGAAGACTGGATTTTGCAAGACTTTATACAAGAACGTAGGAACACAGAGACTTACAGTTGCAATAACTGAAAGCAAATGACATAAAAAAAAGCAATCAGAAGAGCTGCTATTCGTGCATCAAAAACTGCAATAAAAATAATATAAATGTTGAACGTTTTTCCATCTGCTTCCATTATTTCAAAAATAGTTGCTGTTAATTGAGAGTGTTTTTATTAGCCTGGGGTCAGGATTGTTCATTGTAATAAAAACAGTGGTGATTGCTGTAGCTGAGAATAAATCAGAATTTCTGTGAGTCACAGGTTTCAGATATTCATCGGCTTTCGACATTTTTACTGTAGAAGAATGAACATGTGAGTTGGTGTATAAGTAGAATAGAAAGCCACCTCAGTATTATGAAAAACAAAAAACCCACCCCAAAACCAACAACCCCCCCCCCCCCAAACACCACTTTGTTTACCTTTTTTTTTACTAAGGGGTAGAGGGCAGAAGCAAGATTAGAAGAAAAGATTGCAGGTAGTGGGAAGAGAGACATTTTTACACCTAAAACTGGATTTAAACTGAGAAGGCTGTAAACCATAAAAGAAAAAAATCTATACATGGGAAATTTTCATCAGTTTTATTACTCTTAGGGTGAAATATCCATTGAAGTAATTCAGATTTTTTAATTTATTCTGGACTATCTTTTAGTGGAAACAGTTCAACTGGTTTTTATGGTCTGTCTTTTCCTTTTCTCTTATTGTTACCCTCTTATGGGTGAAAAGATTTTAAAAAATTGTAGAAGATACCAAAATTTTCTATAATTCAGTTTGTTAGTATGTTCACTAGTAAATCTATTTGTATGCTGTTCGTTTCAGTCTGACATTGGAAGAAGTAAGCTGGAGAAGTGGATGGCCAGAGGAGTTTCATGACTCTGTTCTCTGCTTTAGCCAACTAGTTAATGGGAGAATATAGGTTATTTGGGTCATTCTGATTTTGGCAGCATGCTTCAAACTATTGTTTCTCATCTAAAGATGAAATTGTGAGTATCCATTTGCCTAATTTTAGGTACAGTTGTTTTTAATCCTGGCTTTAAGTCAGAAAGATTTGGGCTCTGTCTCATTTGTATACTGGTCTTTTCTGTTTAACTGTCAATATTTGTCCTTCAGCTTTGCAACATTTGTTTTCACGTTTTCATGTTTTGACTTCTAGGGTTCCTTCTCTTAATTTTAATTGAAAATTATAATGTTTCTGATAAGATTTAGGCCAAAGCAAACAAGCAGTATTTACAGTATAGGCTGTAAATGCAAATGTCAGAAGGAAGGAATTTTCTATTAAAATCTCTCATTTTTTACAGAACTAGTTGTATTATATTATGGTAAAAAAACCTGTTTCACAACATTCTTTTCATTTTCTCAGAACTGAAGACAATATTTAAAGGTTGTTCTTTATACCTAAATAGAGCCAGAATTTAAAAACCCAGTTGTTTCTTTCTGTATCTTTAGGGTCTCAAAGAAAATAGAATCATTATACTGATAGTTAAGATGAAACTGAATGCATAGATGATATGTTCTCAGGAGCTACACTGGGATTTAGCGTGAGTTAATACATGCTTCATATCACAGTGGCTAACCTGACTGGGTTGTAATTCACATTGATAAGTATAAACAGTTAACTATTACATTCTTTTTGTGTGAATCAAATTTGTGTATGTCCCTACACATTTGTTTAAATTTTTCAGATCTCTTAAATCATTGTGTAGATACAACCATCACGTATAAAAAAAATTATTCACTATATGGTTCCATTAATTAGTATTTTGTTGTATGCTAGCATATCTGTGTCTATATGTTTGTGGATATATGTGGAATTAAATTATTAGCTTAAATCTAATTAGGTACTGTATCTAACTTCTACTTGAGAAGAAATTATTGAAAGTGCAAAACAACCACTAGAAGCAGAAGCCTTTTTAGCATTGTAACGTATCATGGTTATGAGACAAAATATTTGTTGAAGATGTGATATGAATGCTAAACAAGTGGCAATATAGTAATGGTAGCTAATGCATTAGCCAGGAGTATCCACTATCTTTGATACATATATATATTTTTTTAAATACCTTCTTACATGTCTCAATTTTTTTTTTTTTTTACTGTTGTTTTAGTAAGATGTCCCTTCTACAGTAACGGCTACTCTGCAGGAGATTTGTAAGGTTCATCTTTATATAAGCCTAATTTGTGGAAAAGGTATTAATTGCTTATTCAAACAACACAAATATAGTAACAAATACTAGATAGTTCATATTTCAGGTGTTTTTATTGAATAGCTTCCCTGAAATGTTTCATAAAGGTTCCACCAATGTTGTCAGATAGTATTGTTCAAGTAGTAAGATATATTGAAGAGTAAAGCATTATAGAAAAATAACACTGGATGAGATACTTGGCCTAATGTTGATCAACTTGAAATACAAAGAATCGACTTACTGAAATCTTTCAGTGTGCAAGCAACAACCGAGGTGACTTGCCCTTTCTAATAGCCATTTAAGAATTACTTTAGTTGCTAACAGTAAGACAAACAGTTATTTACTTCTCTGTTCTTACTCCATATTTTCTTTTGTTAATTTTAAACACTAGATAAATCTGGAGAATATTAGAATTGAAAGCTCTTATTAAATATCTGAACAGAAGTGAAATAAAAACAGTACATTAATTCATTTTGTGATATTGTGCTACTATATTTGTTAACAAGTTCGTCTTATTTTCAAGGGCAATCACAAAATTGCAGCCCTGTAACATTGTTCAGATAAGGCATTCACATGAAATTAGTTTCATATTGTGAAGAAGTAAAATGACAAAGTGTCCTGGTTTCAGCTGGGATAGAGTTAACTGTCTTCCTAGTAGCTGGTACAGTGCTATGTTTTGAGTTCAGTATGTGGAGAATGTTGATAACACTGATGTTTTCAGTTGTTGCTCAGTAGTGTTCAGACTAAAGACAAGGATTTTTCAGCTTCTCACGCCCAGCCAGCGAGAAAAGCTGGAGGGGCACAAGAAGTTGGCACAGGACACAGCCAGGGCACCTGACCCAAAGTGGCCAACGGGGTATTCCATACCATGTGACGTCCCATCTAGTACAGGAACTGGGAAGGGGGGGCGGGGAATGGCCGCTCGGGGGACTGGCTGGGTGTCGGTCGGCGGGTGGTGAGCAATTGCACTGCACATCATTTGAACATTCCAATCCTTTTATTATTGCTGTTGTCATTTTATTAGTGTTATCATTATCATATTAGTTTCTTCTTTTCTGTTCTATTAAACCGTTCTTATCTCAACCCACGGGTTTTGCTGCTTTTTCCGATTTTCTCCCCCATCCCACTGGGTGGGGGGGGAGTGAGTGAGCGGCTGCGTGGTGTTTAGTTGCTGGCTGGGGTTAAACCACGACACAAAGGTTATGCAAAATGATAAAAATTCCAAATATTTAAATGGAGATAGGTATTCATAACAAATACTGAACCTCCTTTCCAGAAGATTTGTCCCTTCTTCGATTTCTCGTAAATTGCTTAATTACCTGACTGGGGGGAGAGAGGGGAGAAGTAAGACTAACTTTGTTCTTGTAGTAATATTAGCCTTTTCATCATTTTAATTACTCACTGGCGGACATAATGTGTTGTGCTAGAGACTAATATGTCTGTTATTTGTAATGACCAGAACAAGTATCACAACCTTAAAGTAAGCCTGACTTGGAAAACTAAATGAAATATCCTTTGCATAGGTAAGAAGAAAAAAAAAGAAGTTTTGAAGTACAGAAAAAGGAAGACAAACTTATAAAATTTTCCATTTTTCTTGGTTTTTCCTGGAGGAGGGGACTACTGAGTTTGTTTTTGATTGATGTGGGTTTTTTTTTTTCTCTAGAGGTTAGCAAAGGGCCATTAGCAGTTACAGAGTCTATTGTTAAAATCTATTGTTCAGAGGGTTAGCAACTTGATACCAACATTGTTTCTCACTGCTAAAACATCTCCTCTTCCTTGGTTTGAGGGAAGGTCCCTCTGACAATCATTTCACTTCAAGATTTGTGAACTTTTATCAGTTTTAAGGCAGGAATTGGGTAAAAAAATGTATTTGTTGCCTTAGCAGATGACCTCCACTAACCAACATCTTGTTTTTTTTCTTTGTGATCACTTGGCTTATTTTAATGTTTTTTAAACTATGCGGTGTTTTTTTATTAGACTATTTTCTTCTACTAGACTATCTTCCTTTATTAGACTTTTATTAAACTACTGTTATCTTTATTAGACTATCTGTTCCTTAGCCCAAATGTTTCACTCTTGCTAAGGAAGCTAGGGACATGGCATAGGAAACATTTTCAGCAGGCTGAAGAGATCTGTCTCTGTGCTTATCTGTTGGATTCTCCTGAGGCAATAGATCAAAAGAAAGCTGTTTATGTGAGCTTAGGGTTTGGAGAGAGCTATCTGCCTGTTAGCTAGTAATAAACAGCAGGTATAATAATTTCCTGACAAATGATGAGAAGATGGTAAGAGGAAATTACTGAAGTTCAACTCTCTGATGTTCAGCAGAGTATGTTGTCAGGTTTTGTGCTATTTATGACTTGCACAAGTCACAAATGCTCCTTGCCACCATGTCTTGGTGTGCATTGAACTTCTCTTTCTGGGGGAGCATCTTGTCAGCATGGTCCACATACTTGTTATTTGGAGATTAGACTAGCAGAATACTCTCTTCATAGGACTTTAACTGTTCTTTTTTTTTATCAGTTTACATAAAAACTGATTGCCTAAAAAATTGCTGCTCTACTTATCATGTATTTCTGGACCTCATATCGGCAGAGATGGCTGAGATACAGCCCTCTTAAAATAACTAGAAAGATGCTGATAGCAGGATGCAGTTGTGAGGGACCTCTGACTTAGAGTTTTTTCCTGTCATTACTCTGCCAGCATCCAAACTGGTTAAGCTGCCAGAACAGTACAAAAATCACTCTTTCCCTTCTCTTCACCCCCATTTTCTCCTGCCGTAACCATCTAGCTATGAAAGTATTAATTCCTTCATCAAAATACCCAATTGGAAGAATATCTTCTACCTTTCTTGAAATAAAATTAGAAATTACCTTTTAAAACTGGTTTTGATTTCAGTTTTAATTAAGAACAATGAGGGGAAAAATAGTTTTGTGAACATGTGTTATGTATACACACATCTATATGCAAACACACGGGTTTTATGTAAACCTATTAAGCACAGCATATTGTGTATAGCTGATAAATTATGACAGTAAGTGGCATGATTAATAACAATTAAATGCCAATAAATTCTTAATTGCACCTTATGCTCTATATAGTTGTGCAATCATTTCCTTTTGTATTTACCTAAGAGTTAACTATCAGAAGAACTTCTAGTATCTACCATGAACCTGTGTATTTTGTGGGTGATTTTAAGGGGGGTGTTTATTTTTTGGGTGGAGGGGCTCTTGCTTTGAGTTTTAGTTCTGAAAGAAGATTTATTTGTTCTGTTTTGATTAGAGAATAGTTTATTGTTTTTTCCCTCACCCCCATTATTTTGCTTAATGATAGTTAAAGAAGTGATGGCAGAAGTTTACCAGCTTCAAATTGATATTTAAATATAGCTACCTTGGAGTTCTGTCAAGGACAGCTGGAAGAGACTCATCGGGTGTCTAATGTATCATTCTGCTATCAAATTCCTTCTCTTCTTTGTATAGAAAGACAGTGGAAAGAGGAGTAAGGAATTTGCTCCCCTTCAGTATAAACTAAAGAGTATGAGTGAATGACTGTATCAGGGTATACCCTGGGTGGTATATACTAGGTAGCCTCTTGGAAGATAAGGGCTGGGATTATTTCATCTGAGAACAGTCCTCTTTTCCAGAGTTTTGGATTAGGTTTGATCCTCATGGTGACATCGCTCCCTGTTCATACAAAATGGTTACATTCTAACCATGTAATTGTGTGCCCATTCCTTGCTCCTGGAATTTTACCTAACAAAATTCACGTAAATATTTTAATAGCATCAATGAAATAGCTTAATTCATTATGCACTTGTATTTTCCTTTTTAGTACTCTGAGTACCACAAATACTTAATTAGCTAGCTGTAAGTACTCTTTAAATCAAAACTTGTGCCAGCTCTTAGAAATCAGAACATACTTTGAGAAAAGAAAAAAAAAAAAACCACCCTTGTAAATATGACTTATATCGATCATAATGATTATCTTTTTTTGGTTTATCTTTTCTTCACAATTTTGAATCCCACAGGTTACTATTGACTCAGCAAATGTTTTTAATCCTTCAGTGTTTAAGAAATGGATTCATAGCTGTCTTTCTGCTGTCATTAGATATATTTGGTGCATTTTCCTCATTACAGAAGTTTAAAGTATTAACTTTAATGTTTAGCAATGTAATTACATACTTGTAAATAAAAGGAAAAATACATAGTGCTAAAACATTAAGGTTTTCTAAACCAACGTTTAACTCTGAAGAGGGTTTGGTGTTTAACTCCTTCAGGTCCCTCAGATAAATCTTCCTGTTTCTTCCTTCTCCCAGACCTTTTTCTTTGTCTTCCTTCTTTTCCCTTCCCACTTTTTTTTTTTTTTTAACTGGGACACAGAAACAGGACATTTTATTGGTATGCATTTGTCCTTAAATAGTCTCATAATATGGGGGTTTATTAATTTTTAATCCCACGCATAGGATCCTGATATTTCTGTACTATACTGCAATTGGACCAATAAAGCAATTTTAGCAGAGTTTGCATGTTTACTTAAAATTCATGCTAAGTCAAGGAAGGTATTTGTTGTTACATTGTACTATTTAGGATGACAACATAATGCATTCAAATACTTTTCTGCATTATAGCATTCACTGAAGAAGTATAAATAGTTATAGGTTGTCAATGTTACTAAATTATTGATGCATCTAACCTAAGTGATTCACATCAATGTTATATTTCATTATGTACTTCAGTGCAGAGCAACATCTTATTTTCATTAATGCACACTTACATAGAACCAATAAATGCCTTTTAAAGGTATATTAATGCTGTGGTTTTGAAAGATACTTGAAGTAATGGCTGAATTTGCTCCATCCTGTCACAAACAGCTTATAAGCAAAACAAAAGAGGTGCTTGACAGAGGTAATAATGACAAGAGGAAATATTTCTCTAAGAGAACTATTTTAAGAGATCTGAGATTGACCCTAGGGGGCAAGTGGGAAAGGAGAGATGAGTTGATGGATGGGGAGAAAGGTATTTCTAGAAACATAGAACAGTGCTCTTAAGGCAAAATAGGTAAAGAAAATGAAACATCTGGGAAATGCATAAGAAAAGCATGGAAAGAAAGTTATTCGAGATGGAAGTCCAGTACGGTCCGTGTGCATAGGTGACAATGGAAAACTCCATTTCAGGGATAAAGAAGAGGTTTGGGAAGCTAGAGAAAGATTCAAAAGTGGATTGCATGAGTTCGATGGTGGAATACAAGATTCATTCAATAATAGCATTTTGAGAAGGTAATAAGTAAGATTTGGTTAAATTGTTTTACTTAATATATTCAGAAGTCTGTTCCAAGCCTGAATAGCTCACCCAAGAAGAGAGTTTAAGGCTTCTTAATCTTCTGTAGGGGCTATCAAAGAAGAAAGTGGTATGATCATCCTTTGATTTCTACAGTTCAAATGACCAAGCTCTCTTTCATATCTGGATTAAAAAGGAACAGCTTTTCACACAGGTTCAGAGCAAAGCTGATGCATGACTGACTTTGTGGTGAGATGCATTAATTGTATATTAGTGATGGAATGTAAGTTTAAAGGTAAACCAAATTTATTGCAGCCCACTTCTATTTGCAGAAATTTCAGTCACTAAAGAAGCAGCACCCTTCTGATTATTAAGTGGCATATTATAAACTTATTATGGATCAATAAAAAGTAATGCGCAATATAATTTGTCTAAATGTGTGCTGAATGAATCGTTACCTTTAAGCATATTAAGAGGGCATC
Source organism: Harpia harpyja (assembly GCF_026419915.1). Lineage (NCBI taxonomy): Eukaryota > Metazoa > Chordata > Aves > Accipitriformes > Accipitridae > Harpia > Harpia harpyja. The sequence continues at coordinate 34,826,766 of NC_068947.1, forward strand.
TGTCTTTGCCTAAATGTTTGACCTCTATTTTATTTTTGTCTTGAAAATTACAAAGTATTTGTTTTACTATTGTGTAAGCTCTTTACTGTGATTTTTAAGATTTTTTTTTTTTTTTTAAAAACTTGGGAGAATTTTTTGTATTAGGAGTTCATTGTTGAGTCTTTACCAGGTTTTCTGAATCTTTTTTTGGTTTCTGAGCAGCTGATTTGCTACGTAGTTTGTATTTCTACATATTTCACTTGGGTTGGAGGAAACCCAAGTGAAACCCATTTTGCTGCTTGCATGACAGATGCATTTTGATTCTTGTGTTCCTTGAATGAATTTTATGTTTTTCTGTATTTGAATTTGATGCTACTTTTTACTATATCATTTATAGATGATTTGAGAAATCTTTGATCAGTATCAATTTTGTTCCCTTGCAGATGGAGCCAAAAAAGTCCATAGTACTTAAATGTATGCTGGTTGTTTATTGATCTGTTACATAAACTTGCTTACCCCATTGCTCAGCATAGCATACTGTGTTTTTAAGTACATGACTGCCATTAAGTGCTATGAGTCATACAGGTAACATCTGATGTGGTAATGTAAAACTGCAGAATTTAGATATTACATGTGGTATTTGCATCTGCAGTGTTTATTGTACTGCTGGTTTAGAAGATGGTGAGTCTTACTTGTTGTAATGCTCTTTGAGATTCTTGAGTGAAAGGTGGCAGGAGTACAAGATACTGCAGATATTCATCTTCTCTAAGACAATCATATATGATGAATCTATAAGTACACATGAGAAAAATATGAGTTTCAGAAGCTGGAAATAATTCTTCAATTACCAATATATTAGTAGATAATTCAGAGGAAACTGGGTGAAATCTTTCTCCTGAAACACAACTCATTTGTGATCTTAGGTAAATTACTGAGGGCCAGATTTTACAAAAGCATCAAACTCTCTTGTTTTTTATTTTTAAAGCTTGCTTAATTTTTGTGTTAATCTTCCCGTTATGCTAGGAGAGTAAAATAATTCAAAATGTAAACACAGGGGTGAATGAATTGCTCTAGCAGTAGGGTACTTACATATGTGTGAAAGATCCTAACACAGATTAAGAATACACTGATAATGTCTAGTGCAAGTTTTTGATGTTGTACTTAACTCCATATTTGGAGGATATGAGTGGCATCCTTTCTACCCAGAGCATTAATTTTGTTATAAATTATAGGGAAAGAAATAGTTTGTCAGGTTTTGGGAAACTGGAAATGAAGTGCTTTAAAATAAGTGTCGTAACACCAAGGAACAAAAAATAAGAATCCAGACCTTGATGAGAGCAGAGAGTGGCAAAGAAAGAGGAGCAGGAGCCCGTTAACTACACAATGACACACATTTGCTTATCTACACAAGTAAATGCTTGTGGCAGACCAAGAAAGAGGCTTTTGCAATGTTTATAGTCAAGAAACTTAACTTTAGATAATGTTGAAATTTGGTGTAGTTTGAGAGTTCAAGAAAAACCTTGTTGTTACTTCCCTGAATTACAAGTCTTCATATTCAGAGTGGATTCCACCTTCTCTGAATGTATGACAAAGTCCATCGTTTAGTTAACTTCTTTTTGTTTTTCATTTTATAATGAGGGAAAATTGACTTAGTCAAATTGACTTAGTCGAGTAAGTTTTGAATGTCATCAGGTCCACTGTGACAATTGAGGACATTTTTCCCCCCTTTATTCCTATGGAAAAAAGTAATTGTTGTGGACGAAGTAGATCTAAGATTAAGACTAACAAGTTTTTAACTTGGATGGTATTATTTCTCAACATAACATTCAATCAAGCAACTAGAAGCATTTCATGTTAAATCTGTCTCTCATATCATGGTAGAAATTAAGCAGTCAAAGTTATAGTTGCAACTATATAGGGTCGATTGAAGTGATCTAGTCTCTGGTTCCAGTTACCCACTGTCTCATGGTCTCTGGAGGGAGTGAGGAGGGAGATATCCCTTGTTCAGTTGCCGCTAGGGTGGAAGAACAGAACTAGAACTGCTGAACAGCCTAGTAACATTCTGAAGTATCTTGGAGTTTTAGTTGCTAGCTGTTTTACCCATGATATGTTATGTTTTAGGAATTGGCTGCTACTTTTTTTTTTTTTTTTACACAAATAGTTTGATTATAAAGGTCTAAATGGTATAGGGTTGGAGAGATGAGAGAGAATACCTGTCCTTTCTTACCAAGTTTCGGCAGTTATATTGGACTTCAGGAGATGTAGCATGTCTGTGCTGTTAGGCAGCATCCTTAGGAGAAAAGCCAGACTTCTGGAATCCATTGACTTATCGTCCAAGGTTTTCCTTTTAATTTGATAAACCTATATTTTTTTGACTTTTACTTAGAATGAAATTTCACATAAGAACTTTATGACAGTCCCTTTTTTTTTTTTATTACAGCGTGAAAGATTTGAAATCGATTTGCAGCAAGAAAATAGATCTAAGTGACAGGGTTTTGTTAGGTTTCTTCATACAATGTTTGAAGAAAAAAACAGTTGCAAAATTATTTTGATTCATTTGCTCTTTGCACTGTTCATAAAGTTATTTTCTGCATGTGCATAGACATGCGTCTGAGCGTATATACATGCATACATATACTTACTGTTTTCTACTGCCTAAATAGCTGGCAGGCTACAGAAGAAACTATTGGGGTTTTTTAACCTCAAATAAAATGTGTCTTTGGAACATATGAAAATGATCTTAGAACTATTCCTTATGTAGTTTATGCATTTAAGCTCTTGACTATAGCATCTTATGTGTAAGGCCCTAGATCATCTTCAGTGATATAAGGTATGTTAAAGGTTTAGGAACTAACTCTCCAAAAGCAGTGCCAGTTAAACATGAAATATCCTGCAGATACATTGTTCATTAGTCATTATTATTATTCTCAGATGTTACCATCTTTTAACTATAGCAACACTCAACAGTCTGAAAAATGTTTTCTCTTTTTTGTTAAATTGAAGGTAATAATTCATATTACTCAAATCAATATTTAATTATTAGTCATGCAGTGTTTTCTGGATTTCTGGACAATGAAATTTCTAGGCAGGTATTGGGGTTGTGCATATATCTTTCCTTTTTGTTTTGTTTTTGTTTTGCTTTTGGTTTTGGTTTTGGAGAGACAAAATCTTCTATTAATTCAGATGTTAGTATTAGCAAGATACTAAACTTCAAACCATATGTCTGAATATCTGTGATTTTCCACATGAAATTGGGTCATTGACTTTACTTACCAGGGACCACCTTATTCTTAAAGAAATTTAGCATTTACTCCTTGAAATAGGATCAGAAATAAAATGTTAGAATGTCTTAAGTCTTCATCCTCTTATTTGATAAATTTTTATGCCTATTTTTAGTGTGTTTTGATGCAGAGATAAAATGTGAACCAATGTACTTAATATGTATATTGATTATTGTTAAGATATGTAGTGGGTTTTGATAACTCCTCGGAAAATAAATACGAATTTTAAATAGATTTTTTTTTTAAAAAGTAGTGTACCATTAAATCTTAAATACTATTGCAAAGAAATCTGAGGTTGTTTAGAAAAATGAAGCTGGTTTTGCCTCAAATTCTAGTTTACACAGTGTAGTCCTCCATTGTTTTTTATTTATCACCCTCTTTCAGTGAAGTTTATTGTGACGCGTTTACTGGGATGTCTTAGTGTTGATTGGTTTCATGCCCTACTTGTGAGATGATATATTTTACTGCTCTGAAGATTTTTAGATTGAACGTTATCAAATGTTAGCTTATGTTGAAATATTTCTTCTTTGAATTTCCATTTTTAATGTCTGTGCTTGATACTCTGATGGCTAGGAGTGGTTGTTCATAGGAATGAACATTGCACTTTGGTTTATTTCAAAATGCAGCCCTCTAACTTTGCAATATGACTATAGTCATCCCTGCTGTGAGCATGGGTTTGGACCAGATGACTTTTGAAGGTCCCTTCCAACTTAATTAGTCTGCAATTCTAAACTTCTACATGGTCAGATGGTTGCCAAAATTCTTAGGGAATTTAAGCTTGTAGGCAATCCTGTCAGCAAAAGCAAGGCAAATAGCTTATACTTGCAGGAATGCTTCATCCAGTCCATGGAAGAGCTCGATTACTTTTACTTCTAGATTTTTTTCCAAATTCTATGGAATAACATAATTTAATGCATAAAATGTTTGCACACTAGGAGCTGCAGCCTTCTTTAGATGCCTAGCATTTCGATGTACATTCTCTGATTTATTTGTCAAGACATCCCAAATTTTCGGGGGGCTATTGTTTCACAGCTGTGATTTTTGTTTCATTGCTTGTTGTTTGTTGTTTCATTGCTGTGACTGTGTGTGTGACTCTGAGGATAAGCTTGAAAACATGAGGTAATACATATCTTTGTGTATGTGTATGTATGTAACACTTTCCTTTTTGCTAATGATTTGTGAAACTTGAAACAAAAGTTTCCTAGTCGAAATTTTCAATTGATTTTATGATGCTTAATTTTGTATCTTTTTTTTCTCATTATCTTTACTTTTATTTACATACAGTGGTTAGTATAGCTGCTGTAATATGCTAGGCTACCTCTTAACTGGTACATAAGATTTGAAATTTACAATTTTCTTCATGTACCATTTTAAAATAAAATCTGTTGGAAGGTATGATGGTCACTGGAATTTCTTTTTGACAAGTAATACTTACTGTAATGAGCCTATAGGTCATTATGTGTGAGGTACAGTGCCATATAAATGTCTACTATTATTTTTTATTACTGAGTAATTTACAATTCCCTTCTCAGTCAGTGACCCATGTATGAACATTTCTGTATACCAATCAAAGCAGATCTTATCTTTCACAGAAAAAAATCAAGTCCTCATTGCATTACAATATTCTCTGACAAAAGACATTATCATGAGATAATTGATTGTGCTGGAGAATTACAAATGTTGCAGCACCACCAAGGTCATCTAACCCTCACCAATGTCAGCTACCCTGTGATAAAAGTGCTTTGTTCATAAGTACTGCTATTGCAAAATGGTGTGATAGTAACACAAAGAGGATGTTCAGAATTTGAAAAAGCCATATTTTGAGAGAAAGGCTACCCAGAAGCAGAACCCATCCTGACAGTGGTAACAGTTTAGTGATACACTGCAGATAATAAAAATGCTGATGGTTAGAAGTTAAGTATCCTATACCAAGTTCATGCAGTTTGCAGTACGATCTTTACTTTTTGAAACAACTTGGATTTATTAAGAGCTGAAGCTTTATAGCAAGGTGTTCTAGATGCAGAATGCATGCTTAAACTTTCTAAATTTCAAATATTGAAATCTAGGGTGTCAATGATTCCAATAATAATCTGATGACACTTAAGAGGTCAAAATAATTTTGTATAATTGGCAGGATTTCTGTCATCCCTGAGTAGATAATTTAGTCTAAGTATATTGTAACAGCAATTCAAGCTGTGGCAGAATCATCTCTCCGTTTATGGCAACAGAGAGCCTGATGACTGATTTTTAGTTGTGTCATTAGGACATAGAGATAAAGAGAAAAAGCTGTAACTATGACAAACCTTGTGTGCAAAAGCGTATGTTGCAGAAAACCAGAGAAGAGGTGCTACAATTCATTTTTTTTTCCTCCTTTGAAGAGACGATTCATCTGTGTTCCATATACTTAAACTCCCAAATTAGATTAGATTGAAAAGAATATCCTTCTATGTAGCTATTACTGTTACTGCAATGAATATGTCTTTAGTGGGCTCCTGATTAATGTAAAAAGACATTAGCATAAAGAAGTTATTTCAGTAAAGTTATACTGATAATTGGTACTTTTATTCCATACTTTGTGCAGTAGCTGCTTCACCACATTTGAAGTTGAGTATTTATACATAATATTTATTAGGGTCCTTATTTATGCACTTAATGCGCCTACATTGATCTTATGTGTCTAGCAGTTACTCATTTTCGTAGACCGACTTTCAAGTTGAGTTCTGAATGTATGTTTTAGAGCATGTATTTTCACCTTTAAAGATCTGAAAATGGCTTCTCATGAGTACGTGATCTGCAGAAAGATCTATGGTATTCTTGACTAACTAAGATAATACAACTTTACAGTCATTAGAAGAAAATGCGTAAGCTTTCTGATGTTCCTTTGTACATTCAGCATTAGGTGTTGTGGATAGGGTGACCTTTTGGCCCATCCTGTGGAAGCCTTTCTGATTTAGCTGGTATCTTGGTGGGTGTGTGGGAGAGAAGACACACAAGAGGTGAATGGAACTTCCTTAACCTGATGCACCAAATGGTAGCTTGACTGTTGTGCTCATCTAAAACCTATAGCTAGCAGGTCTCCTTGGGAATGGCTGAATAGTTGCAGATTTTTTGTCATGTATAACACTTTGGAAAGCTTTTTCTCATTGTGCAAAAAAAATACGAATAATCAGATCAAGCCAAGATACCCAGAAAATTGTCAGACTATGGAGCTAAGGTGTAAACCACACACCTCTTTGCTCTTTCTCGTATAAATTATTCAGTTTTGTTTATAAAGACTATTTAAGGAGTTGGGTCTTTTTGCAAGCACTGCTAGAACTATCTTTAAAGAAAATCCTTACCAACATGCAACTTGAATTTCTGTTATGAGACATTTGGCAAAAATACTTTTTTTAAGTGGCAAAAAGTGGTCTCAGAGTTAAGACCTCTTCTCTGCTGTGGGATAATTTCTGACAGTAGTGATGTTTGTAATACACAGCCAGTTAGCAATGCTGAATGAGTAGTCACACAAAACCTCCGGATTGCACCAGTTACAGTTACTAGGGTCTGAGACCATTCATTTTTCGGGTTGTGGTACCATCCATTCTCATTGTATCAGCCTTCATTCTTCCTATTTTTCTAGCTTGTTTGCTGTAGTTTGAAATGATTAATTTTATGAGTACAGTATTTTGATTAGTGAAATTTTGGGAACTGGGATTAATAATGTAGGTTCTGAGTACTTGGTTCTGGAGCATGACTAGCTCATTGGATTTCTAGTAATATTTTTTAAAACTACTGCTCACTAAAATACTGTTGCATGTCTACTTACATTAAACAATTTTTAGAGGTTGTACAGACACTTATTTGTTTTAACAACTCAAATTCTGTCCTGGAAGGGGATTACACAACTTTACAAATACCAAAACCTGAAGCACAGAAGAGTGAAAAGACTCCAATATGATTAAGGACAAATACAGGCTATGTTTGAATACCAGACTGTCTTCATGCCTGAGAGAATATGGAAAGTGTTATTTTTATTCCTCACAACAAGAACTGTTCACTAGCTGATATTATTTCTAGATAACTACTATATACTGTGCTGCCAGCTTCACTATGACATTTTTGTGGCTTACTTTTAAGTCATCATTAGCTGGTCACTGCCATAAACAAGATTTCATTTTATCTGAATATTTGGCACTGGGAAGGGTAGCCATGGAGAAACGGAAGTTGTGTGATCATGGAAAGTTTTTTGGTTTGGGTGGGGGGGGTTTTTGATAAGCATATAGGGAGTGAATACTAATTCAAAGACTAATTTACATCAGTCTGGGTATGTGAAAGGGTCACTGTCATGTGCTCATAGTCACAATGGTTAAAGAAATTACATACAATGATAATCAAATGTCACATGATAACTCGAGTTTGCAATGAATGTGACTGGAGTTTAGAAATCATTTCACTGACAGCTGTTTAGTGTTTGAAGGATAAATTGACTTTTTTTGTTTCTTGTCTTTAATTTACTTTTTAAATGCTATTTTCCCTCATATATAATTCTTGCATAGTTATAAAGCTGTCCTAATCAAGTTGAATTGCCTCTTCTTATTTCTCAAATTTTAATCACAATAGAAAACTGGGGATTTTTCAGGAGCTAATTATAGTAAACCCTCTTAATATTACTTGACGTTTATTATTTTCATTCTCTTGTCAGGTTCAGTTCTGTTCTTTTGGCTGTTCATCCTCCTCTAAATAACTATTAGCGTAGTTGCACCAAAATGGTTAATTTTGTCCAACTTCTTGAATATATGTTCATCTTTACTTTGACATAGTTTAATCATGGTCTTTATTAGTTTGGGGTGAGGGCTATTATTCATGGAAGTGCTTGAAACTAGTTACTGCAAACACTAAGGGAGCTAAATAAGTCTTCTGAAAGATGACCCAATAAAACATCTGTCATCATATGTAGTGATCCACTGAAATGGAATTTCATCCTGTAATATTTTATGATTATATAGCGCTTTTCATTTCAGAACGTTTCGCACTTTTTATCTGGAGAGTTCAATGAGAATGCAAACATTCTCATTGCCCTCATGCTAGAAAAGCTTTAATGAGAAGAAGGCTTTTCACAGCAACTAACAGAAAGCAATATTGCTTTTGCCCTTAGTATTGCTAAACCTTTGGCAAAGATTCAACACTTCTGAGAAGAGCTGGTAAATGTGCTTTATTTTCTGCCAGAAGAGGAAGGGAAAGGGTAGAAAGTTGTCCAACTTGATTGAAGCTGTTTATAAAGGACATCCACATCAAGAAGACTGGGAAGTCTCACACCAGCTGGCAGGTGAGCCAAGTCCATGCCAAGCCATCCAAATGACTGCATGGACCCACCTTTACCAATGCCAAGTCAATATGAGTTTTGTGGAATTAAATGTGCATTTACTCTGCAATTCCTAAGGGACAGCAGCTTTTTCCCACCAAACTTACTGGTAAACAGGCAATATTACTAAAACTGAGATCAGAAGTGTGAAGCAGTCTCACACTGGACCACCTCACTAAACAGTTTTCTTTAGAAGATTATATTGTGATTATTTTTCATAATTTCTTTCTCTTTTAAACAGTCCTTAGTTTTTTCTTTGGCTCTGCAAGTCTGTTTAAAATACTTATGACTGTGTCCCTTAAGCAACAATTAACTCTCTGTGCTACTTAGTCCTGTGATTCTCCCCCAAAAGGTTGATACTCCCCAAAAGTTCTTTTTCCCCATCTGCCTCAACTTCACTTTTGCCTTTCATAGATTTCTTCCCTTCTGTTTCAGTTTGAAGAGTGGCTATACCAGTGTCTTTTCTCCTTATCATGCTGGTTTTTGATAAATCACTGAGCCCTGCAAATTTTTCATTTATCTACGCATTAAGATTTCAACATTATTACTGAGACTTGAAATTTCCGAATGACAGAGGTCACAAAGGCTGTTAATCAACTTCATATCAACATCTGTGCACTTCTGCATTCCTGTACTCTGACTCCTTGATCCACCATGTCTGACTAAAGCTGTCCTTTATTGAGAAAAATACCTCTGAATCCACTTATTTAGACAGTATTTATGCTTTCAAACACATTAAGACTACAAATGAATGTCTTTTCAGTTACTGAATTCTGTTGCTATCGTACAGCAAGGCTTAAGCCTATATTGTCAATTTACTTGTTCCCTAATCTTTCTCTGCAAGCTGGAGTAAACCAGATTAGTGTACCCAGCACTCTACTGCGTCTACTGATAGGCCACCATCCTTCACTGCTTTGTGGAGAACCAGAGGCTCCCACTGCAAACCTTTCACTTGGCCATTCACTTGCCATGTTTTACTAAGCTCTTGGTAAAAGGAGAAGTTACCTACACAGTATAGCTCATAGCCCGGAGATGACTCTTTTGCCCGCAAAGTGTTTTGGAGCAAGAAAACCCTCTCAAAATAGACTAGTCATAGTTCACTTTTCTTCTTACTGTTATCTTAACCATCCCTTTTTCAGAGACCAGCTGAGACAGGGAAAGGTTTAAAATGTTTGTAGCATGTGTCATGAGAGGCAGCGTTAGAAATGTTTCTCGAAACTTGAAAGAGACTTACAACAGAATATTGTCATTCAGCAATATAAAGCAGAGGATTACATTTCTTACAGGCAGCTTTTCCAGCAGAAGTAGTGTATCTGTTGTTCACATTCTGTTATGTTAGTGTGAGAACTATCAACTTTTCTTAAATTTGTCTTTTCCATAAATACAACTAACAAAATACTTACAAAAGCATTGTTACATTCATATTCATGTTTACCCTAGCTAGAGGACTGTAATCCATCCCATAAAATGAAGCTCCTTTTTATAAAATGTTTAGTCAGTAATTGATACTGTACTTTAAGAGATTGAAAAACTAACAAATATGGAAAACCAAAACACAGAATACTTTAATTTTTTAATATATTTTCAAAGTTTATCCCCCAAATTATTGTCATTTTGGCAATATATTTAATTTCAGTAAATGTGGGAAAAGGTGTGTAAGAATCATTCAAGCAATAAGTTTTGTATTATATAGATTCAAAAATATTAATCTATTTAAGTAAAGATTAGTTTCTCAAATGAAGTTCATGTTATATGGAATTAAAAACCTTCATCCAAAGCAAATTCAGTCAGGCTTTAACCAACCTCTCTATCAGTTGTCTAGTGAGGAGGAGAAGAAAATAAAAGAAAATCTGAGATGTAAGCAAAAATAACATTTAGACCATTTTAGCTGAGAGAGAGATTATGAGAACCTGTTTCCTGAGTTGAAATCTGACATCAGTGAAATAAAACCCCTGCACATGAACTACAGGTACATCCCCAGAACTGTCAGGTCACATATAACAGATAGTCCTTCCAGATACCTGGTTCTCAGGGAGTAGGGATGTATTTTTCCAACTTCGCAGGACAGAGGTCAGCATAGATCTTCCTTCAACTTAGAGCACAGTAGATAATGAAAACTTACTGATTCAGAAATCCTTAAGACTAGCAGGAAAATGAAGCATTTTCCTTTCTCCTATGCAAGTTTCACTCCAGACAGGTTTAGTTCTTAAGGTTATGAAAAATGGATCTGTTTCCTTTGTGTCCTCTCTATCTGCATATTTCTGCTTATTTAACAAAAAAGAACTTGCCAGTCTTTGTGCCTTCTTTTGTTACTTCATGTTATCTTCTAAATATATTTTTCTTCCCCCAGAATATTTGTAGTTTACATAAGGGGATAATTTTGTCCTTTTTCAATGTATTGGAAAATTAAGCATATGAGTGGACATGACTCATTGTAAGCAAAGGCCTTTAGATTCTGAAACAAATTAGATTTCACGTTGAATTGCTTTTGGATCCTGCTGCAGCCGGGGAGTAACGTGGGAGCTTCTAGAAAATTTTAAATATGTAATGTACCTATGAAAATAAATTATTTTAATAGTTTTTCATGTGTAATGTAGTCCAGTTAATGACCTCAGTTCTTCAGCCAGTTTGGGTCCCTTTGGTCTATAAAAGGTGTCCTGCACCACTCTGAAAACAACAGGAGTTGCTGTTGGGAGATACCCCTCCAGATTAATGCTTGTTTGTGGAAGGCAAAATTTCCACAAATTATTCTTATTCCAACCATCCCTCACTGCTGCTGGAAAGAAAGTTGTATGCAAAATATTTTGGAACTGTTGGAAGTAATGTTGTAGAGCAAGTCTACCTGGAATTAAGTTGTCGTGGTTTAAGCCCAGCCGGCAACAAAGCACCACGAGGCTGCTCACTCACTCCTCCCTCCCGGTGGGATGGGGAGGAGAAAATATGACAAAAAGCTCATGGGTTGAGATAAGATAGGGAGAGATCACTCAAACAATTACCGTCATGGGCAAAACAGACTTGACTTGGGAAATTAATTTATTACCAGTCAAATCAGAGTAGGGTAATGAGAAATAAACCAAATCTTAAAACACCTTCCACCCACCCCTCCCTTCTTCCCCAGCTCAACTCCACTCCCGGTTCTCTCCACCTCCTCCCCTGCAGCAGTGCAGGGGGACAGGGAATGGGGGTTGCGGTCAGTTCATCACACGTTGTCTCTGCTGCTCCTTCCTCCTCAGGGGCAGGACTCGTCACACTCTTCCCCTGCTCCACTGTGGCATCCCTCCCACAGGAGACAGTCCTCCACAAACTTCTCCAACATGAGTCCTTCCCACAAACTGCTCCAGCATGGGTCCCTTCCACAGGCATGCAGTCCTTCAGTCACAGGCTGCCCCAGCGCAGGCTTTCCCATGGAGTCACGGCCATCTTCTAGGGCATCCACCTGCTCTGGCGTGGGCTCCTCTCTGGGCTGCAGGTGGGCATCTGCTCCCCTGCTCCCCTCCATGGGCTGGGGGGGGACAGCCTGCCATCCCACTACGGGCTGCAGGGGCATCCCCTCCTCCGGCGCACCTCCTCCCCCTCCTTCCTCACTGACCTCGGTACCTGCAGAGGGGTTCCTCTCACATTCCAATCCCCCACTCACTGCAGGTTCCCCTTCTTAAATCTGTTCTCCCAGAGGTGCGACCACCGTCACTGATGGGCTCGGCCTGGGCCAGAGGTGGGTCCGGCTTGGAGCTGGGGAAGCTTCTGGCAGCTTCTCATGGGAGCCGTCTCTGCAGCCCCTCCCCCGCTACCAAAAAAACCCCGCCACACAAACTCATAACAGAAGTTTATGCATAATTTAAAATTTCTTATATTATTTCAATGATAAAGTCAAAACCAAAATGAAGCAGACTTTGGGTTAGGCTTAGTGTATCTAAAAAGGAATAGAAATGAATCAGCAAGTAATATCAAGATAATGGTAAAGTTTCCCTTTTTTATGGAAGTTGTCAGGATAACTACAACTTTTCATATTAATTTGAAATGTAGCTGGATTCTGTATAATGTAGACACAGAATTTTAATTTTCATGGCTTCCAAACAGTAGTATGTAGAAGTTTGGTTATCTGTATTACAATTTGTTGCCGTGCACAGGTTTTAAGAAAAAAAAAATAATAAATAGACATTTTCCTGTGGAACATGAATCAACTGATGAAAGTATTCTTGTGTATGGAAGTTTCACATGAGTCACATGAAGAACTAACATCTTTTTCTCTCATCCTGTAAGTGACATATGCTGGAAAAATATTGAGGGTTTCAGATTTATTTTTTTTACTTTGTTTTAGAGAATAGCTAAAATTTACCCCGTTGTATGAAACATTTTAAAGCTGAAAAAATGCCCATCTTTGAGGGAAGATAAAGTATTTTTTCACATATTTTAATTACTGAATGTTATGATGAACATATTGTCACACGATGAAATTTTCTGAATAATAACTCATAACAGCAAAGCGGTATAATATGTGTTATGTTGACATTCATATGCCTGCATATAATTGACACCTAATTTCCACTCTTTTCCTTTATGCATCTCAATTCAGGATTTCACATACTTTAAATTAGGATAAGTTGTCCAAAATAGTGTATTACAACCTTTACTAGCTATAATTAATTTCTCATAAATTTCATTTTACTAGAATGGTGTTGCTGTAATGTGGCATTTAACATTATCTAAAAGATCTATTTTATTTGGTTTAGAGAAATAGCATATTCTGTATATGAACTTTTTTTTTTTTTTTCAGTAGCTTAAGTGTTAAAGCCTGAAAGGATTTAGAAAGCTGCATTGAATGTGTTAAGACTGTTAATGAAGCCTCTGAATCTAAGGACAAAATTAGCTCTCACCCACACTGCGCAAAGTACAGCAGCTGTCTGATAGAATTGCATCATGACTTTTACCTGGGGACACTAGTATTATATTCACTTGAAATGATGAAATTGGGAAGACAGATGTCCCCAAAGGACACTTTAAGGAGCTTGTACCTACATAAATTGCTCGACAAAAATCCCTGAAATTTGAATATGAGACCTATGTAAAAATGCTTATTGGGTATGAGCGACAGATAATACTTTCTAGCATGTAATACTTGCTTTTAAGAGTGTACAAGAATATACTTTTGATACAGAATAACCCAAGAAAGAAAGAGTGAAAGGAGCTTTTGAAAGCAAGGACTTTGCACTACTTAATTTCATTAGAGGGAAGGGTAGGTCTGCATATGAGTTTCTCATTCATCAGAATCAAATGCTGGAGAACAAAAAGGGGGCAGCTACTTGTTTCCTCGATTTCAGTGAGTGGGAAAGATGCCTGTAGCTGTAGTCATGGAGAAGAAGAATCTCCAAGATCTAGAATATCCTGTTCTTCTCACCTCAGCCCACACAAGTTCCTTCTTTCAGGTGTAGCACAGCCATCAGGCCCAGCAGATCTGTAAAGAACAAGACCAGGAGGATTGCCATTCCCTTGGTATCATGCTGTTAATCCCCTGCTCCTGATTTCATCTACTCCTTCCTGATTTTATCTGTCCATTTAAATTGCCTGTATTTGCAAAAGATCGTGAGGACTGAATAGCACTTGACACTATCCGGTAATGTAGGCTTGTAACAGGCTAACAGAAAGCACTACAGGAGGAAGAGGGAGTAGAGGGAGCAGAGCAGGAAGAATAGAATTGGATTCCCATAGAGCACTGAAATAAAAATATTCTAGATAGGGGTATGTAATGGGAAATGTATATACAAATGTGAATGGATATAACTGATAGTATAAAGCACTAAGTAAAACTGCTAATTACAAGAACAAAAAAATTACAATAACATATGTATTTGAACTGTACATTTTTGCAGTAATTTAAATGGTTTCTCTTTGTTCACTTACCCAGAAATATAGGAAGTGATCTGTAGATAAGATGTTTACCAGCAATACAGCAATGCTCTTTGTCTAGTAGAAGCTCACAGATAAGCAGAAGTTTATAACCATTTTTTTTCCCTTTTTTTAACAGAAAACTTACAAGAATGTGAGTCTTAAGCAGTAGTAACTGAGAAGAACCTTAGAGATTAAAAAAAGGATATTTCAATAAGTGGCATTCCTGTTTAAGAATGCTCATGTCTTTTCAGGAAAGTGTCCGTTAAAGGCACCTTACAAAAGTAAATAAGGATTGAGCTTGAAATCTCTAGCCTCCAAGACAAAGTATAACTTCTTCATAGTGGGCTGCTGAGTGTGCTGATGACTAAAAGGAAGCACTTCATGAAAGAAGGGTTTAGTTATTTCTCCATAATGTGTGTTGACTCCAATAGCAAAGAACTAAACATTTCCATATTATGTCTACTGATATCTCTCTAACTTCCACAGTACTATGCAGCAGTGAAAAACCCACTGGTTACTTCCTCCTAGTGGAGGAAAACATGTTCCTTTTAATAAAAAGGAGATGTATTTCATGTCTGTCATTCCATTATAATTCTTATGGGGAGATTCTTACAGATATCAAGATAACATTTGTCCTTTACTTTATTAAGGTGAATGTTATTAAAACTATATAGCCTATCTTTGTAAAATGGAATCTTTAGACCTGACTCTTCTAGCTGTTCTTAGAACCCTTTGTAAAATTAAAATGAAAGAGTTTGGAACTACTGAATGCCATCTATTTGCATTCATCAAAATTTAGAGTGATTTTGCATCATGTGATAATATAAGGACATCAAAGTTTAGGAATTTATTTTGTAAGAATTTTAGAATTAAGAATTCTAGTGCATGTGAGAATATTAAAATTCTTATTCTTACATTCTTGAAGAAGTTGATAAATTATGACACTGCGTTACCATCGCTATTTTTTAGGTGAAGAGGAGTATTTTGTAAACATGACAATAAGGTGAAGTAAACAAAAAATCTTTAGAGATTCATTTTACAGCTGTGGGTTAAGACACACACACAAAATCATAGGCCTGTGACCAGCAAGTTGAGGGAGGTGATCCTCCCCCTCTACTCCCCTCTCGTGAGACCCCACGTGGAGTAGTCTGTTCAGCTCTGGGGCCCCCAGCATAAGAAGGACATGGACCTGTTGGAGCGAGTCCAGGGGAGGGCCACGAAGATGATCAGAGGGGCTAGAGCACCTCTCCTGTGAAGACAGGCTGAGAGAGTTGGGTTTGTTCAGCCTGGAGCAGAGAAGGCTCCGGGGACACCTTATAGCAGCCTTCCAGTACCTAAAGGGGGCCTACAAGAAAGCCAGAGAGGGACTTTTTACCAGGGCATGTAGTGATAGGACAAGGGGTAATAGCTTTAAACTGAAAGAGGGTAGATTTAGATTTGATATTAGGAAGACGTTATTTACTGCGAGGGTGGCAAGACACTGGAACAGGTTGCCCAGAGAGGTTGTGGATGCCCCCTCCCTGGAAATATCCAAGGCCAGGTTGGATGGGGCTTTGAGCAACCTGGTCTAATGGAAGGTGTCCCTGCCCATGGCAGGGGGCTTGGAACTAGGTGATCTTTAAGGTCCCTTCCAACCCAAACCATTCTATGAAATATGAGAGATCAGTGGCCTGGGATACTGAAATGAATTTTAAGTAGGACTCTTCAACAAGGAAAATTGAGAAAAAGCATTTATAATTAGGAAATAAGTTAAAATCCTGTAAAATATTGATAAAAAGCAAGAAATGGAATAACTTGAAAATGCCTTTAAGTATGCATACAGTTTACACAGGAAGATGCATATATTTATTCCTTATTTACTGTTTACTCAACAATTGATATAGTTTATGACTTTTGGTATTTACCTTTAGGATTTCTGTGGCAAAGGTTAGATCTCATTTATGTTGGAAATAGATTGATATGGTCTTAACCACATTTCCATAAAAATACAGATCCTACAACTTAAAACACACTGAAATCCTACCAATGGACATACAGATTCATTTATAGATAAACGTATTTTTACTTTCTGTATAGAAGTATAAGGCTATATTCCTTACCATTTGTTAGTCATCAGATCAATACTTAGAAAGGCAGCCTCTACTGCAGCATTGCCTATTACTTTTGAAATACCATGAGCTATGAAGGAAATCTAAAATACCGAGAAGAAAGCAGATACAGTGTAAAAAATTGTATACAATATCTAAAGGATATGATGCAACAACTGCATGGGATATAGTTGTCAATGAATTTGGTAAATAAAGCTTACTATTTTAATTGACTCAAAAAACTACAAAATTTAGGGGTGGGGAGTGGGGAAGGAACAAGTGTAGTAATTTTGGATTTTTGCAAAAGGTTGGCTGTTGCCTTGCTAAGCCTTACTTGCAAAATTAATTCAAATTGGCTTGCATAAGAGCACTGTCGTAGATTAAAAGCTGGCTGAAAGACTACAAACAAAGGATGTCTTGAGAGTACCACAGGGATCACTGCTAGAACCAGTCATTTTTAACATCTTTATTAATGATCTGGGAGAGAGTGTTAACAACATGCTAATAAAATTAACATGTGATACTAAATTGTGAGGGGATAGAAATACTTGAAAGTTAAAAAAAAAAAATGATACAAGGCCTACAGAGAGATTAGAAACACTGGCAGAAGTACCACAGTGAGCTTCAGCTTCAAGAAAATGCAGCTCAATTAGATCTTGTAAGGAGAATTTGAAAGATGGATAACGTACTTAAAGGAAGTTGGAAGCAATTACATAGAAAAAAAGCTGAAAGTAGGAGTGATAATTAACAGCAAACTGAATGCGCATAAGCCATGTAAGAGGGTGGCAAAGGAGGACGATAGCAACTGGAGCAGCCCGTGAGCCCCTAGGGCTGTGGATTAGGCTCTCAGCAGCTAAACTGTAAATTTTTAAGTTTGTTAGAGCAGGGACCTGGTAAATGTTGCAGTGGGGAGCAGCCATAAAATGACAGATTAGTTGTTCATGGGTTTTCTTCCTTCTTCCTAATTTCTTTGTATGTAACATGATGTTCTAAAGGCCACATCACTTGAATGTTGCAGCTGTTGAATATGACCATTTAAGCTAATACTGAATAGGGGCATGTTACTAAATTGTTATTCCTGAAGTACCAGTGGCAAATATCTGGCAGAATCTTAAATAATGAATCAAATTACAAATAAATAATAGAAAATACAGTGGTATTGGGTACTTTTGGGAGCGAAACCAATTTAGTGCACATACAGCAGCAAATAAATATCTTCAGATCTCAAAATTTCAATATTTCTGTAAGTGAAATATGAACACGTTCTATATCAGAATAATAAATGCTGAGTCATGTTTACATGATATACTTAGTACTGAATTCTAATCACTTCAAACACTTAAAAACTGCTTTTGGAAATCTCAGTATGCAGTGTACAAAAATACTAGTCTTTTAAATCATATTTAAAACAATATCTCCCCCCACTTGAACTGTATTATTGTAAAGAGGTAACTTTCTTCCTGTTACTGCATGTGTCTAAAATTTGTGTTTAGACTTTGGAAAAATAACTTAATGTTTTGAAGGCTCAAGTATTATAAGAGAGCATAAATGATTATATTCATAGTTTAACTAATAATTTCTTCCATTTGAGACCTCAATTTTGATTTAACTAAAATTCTACTTAGTTTTCAGCAGCAATAGCTGTATGTTAATGCCAGCTGTTTGTCTGAGAAGTAAAAAACAAAAAGGTTTACTAACTTAAAAAAATACAATGCCTTTCTTTTTAAGAGGAATAGATTACAGTTAGAGCATAAAGCTACATGCAAACCATAAAGTTTGCATCTGGTTGTAGGGGTTTCTCCAGCCTGACATAAAAAAAAAAAATAATTAAAAAATAAGGGTTTTTTTTTCCTAGGGGAGAGGTCTAAAGACAGTTCTGGCATACAACAAACCTGAGTCACTAAAGTTATAGTCTTTTGTTCTTTTTGTAAATATACAAAAATATGATCTCTTGTCTGTTTTGCTGCTGATGGTGGCAAAATGAATCTTTTGTCCTCTGGATGTAATTTATCATAATTGCTTACACACACATGTTGACAACATGATTTGCTTGATGGAAGTGCCGCTTCTGATGTTTTAGTTTTGTTAAAGAGTGTTTTCCAGACTGGCTGTTTTCTCTCAGAACTCCACAAAAATATCACTTATTTCGAGGATCCTGGATCCTCCTGATTTGTAACCCTTTTTTATCCACTAGTGTAAATCAACTCATTTATGTTAGGAATCTATCACAAATATTTTAGAAACTACTCATTTATTTCTGTCTGTTTGAAAGAATCTTTCTAACCAGTTGAGGTTTAAACAGAGTTGCAGCAACAACTGAAAATTAAAGCGTCATTTCTCTCGTAAGAGCTCAGTGTGGTTTTTGAGCTTTATCAGCTGAAGAGAGGCAAGATTTGTTGTGGAAATGTGTGAAACATGGACAGCAGATCTTCTTTGTCAGCCGTTTATTCTTACATATCTGCTTCCAGTTGGCTCACACTACTTGTTCTGGACATAGCCAAGCAGCTTACATTATTGGAAGAGCATTTGCATGTATTTTGAAGCTGTGCGTTCAGTGAGCATGTTTGAAGAGGCAGTGATAGCCTGGGCAACATTTACTGCATTAATTGTTTGTGAAACTAAAGGTGAATTATCTTGGAAAATTGATCTGGCTGAACAGTAACTGTTACTTTATCTTAAAGGAGTTTAGGTAGCAATGTTAGGTATGAAATGCAGCCACAAAAGAAAGCATCTCCTGTTGTAACTATGTTGCTTAAATGAGAAGGACCTGAAAGTCTGTCCATCACCTCTGATGGGATCTATACATGTAGCATCCATCAAAGCTTTTTGGGGTATGGGGATGTAATTGTAAGGACTTTTTGCATATACGTTTCTGTAAAATAGCTAGCAGAACCTAGAGAAGAAAAAGCTGGGGGAAAAGCCTTTGTGATGACTCATTTATGAGCTACACCTCTTTGAAAAATAATAGAAGTTTCCATCTTCTATAAAATTCTGAAAATTAAATCGACACCAGTTGTGAGTTTTGTTGGTTGCGGTTCCAGTAATCTGTTTAGTATGCTACTGAAAGCTGGGTCTGTCTGAGTGCTCTCTATCAATAACAAATGTTCAGTTGTTTTATTTGCTTAGCAGTTTGCTCCAGCTTTAGTCAGCACATTGAAATCTACATTTTGAGTGCTTTTTTGAAACATTTGTTAAATAGATTTTTGCCTTCTTTTGATGATTAAGGTAACATTGTACAGTTCCAGACTGGAGTAAAATACACTGGGTTTTATTTGTGATTAAATAAATGCAAATTATATTTTTTTTTTTTCCATTTAACGTCGAACTGTGAGGCTACTCAGTCTATGGACATAATTATTCCACTGTAGTACCAGCATAAGCAAATAAAAAGCTGGACATGATACTAGATTTTGGTCAGAAAATGAAGTTCTGTTTAAGTATTCTTTATGTGTGTAGTACAGATTTACAATATTTGAGGGGGACAAATAAAATATGTATCTTAATTCCTGAAGACTGAAATACATCTTTGTGTCACCTATAAATATAAACAAATAGAGTTCATTAAGTGAGGTTTGTAAACAACTAAAACTTGCAAGGTCACTTGGCAAGTCTTTTGCAACTTTTTAATCTTTTAAAGGTTTTAAAATATTAACTATCTAATCCTTTCAAAAGCTCAGTGAGAAAAGCAGTAAGTACATTCACACCACTCAACTCCAGGCAGCTAGAGCTAGGCTCCACTCTGGCACCCAGAAACACTTGCCTGATTGGATTTAAGCATGTGCCCTGACTCCCAAGTTGGGCTGAGACCTAGGCACACTTCAGTCCTCTTTCTTCTTCTCCCACTTTTGCATGCCATGTTTTTCACAAGAATCAGCTAGCCTTGTGGATGGCCATGACCATGGAACATGCCTCAGAGAGCACCCACAGACTGTTCCTGCCCCGAGGTCGCAGTGCAGCTTAATGTTAGCCAGAGCAGATAAGAGAGCACCAGTGAAATGAAGTGGCATTATTCCTGTTTCAGTGGTGGCGTATTTTATCAAAATGTTTAAGCAAACAAGTGATCATTAGAGCGATCTGCTTGTTAGAAGCAGTGATTGCTCTTTCTTGAAGGCTGTGTATTGCATGTACTTATTGATATACTGTAGAAGTATGACCTATTATTAATGAAAAAGAGCTTGGCAGAATCAATAACATAGACATTTGTTTGATTCATTATTGTTGCTCTTTGTTGTTCTCTCAGTTATTTACTGAATTTGGTTAATTAGCCCATTCTCCTCCATTTCCATTTACAGTGGTAAAATCTTCTGAAGAATTTCTTTAAAGCTTTCACTTTGACGTGTAAGGCTAAAACTAGTAAGATACACTGCTTAGATGCTCTTCAGAAAACTCCCAGCAGTGATGTAGTAGAGTTGCACAAGACATGTTAGACTATCTGATTTTACATTTAATTCACAAAGAAGTAAGCTAAACATTAGTGGTTAATTGTCTGGAGAACTGGTGGTAGAAATGGGATGATATCACAGCTAACGTGCCAGATGAAAGGAAACATAGGAAGTACAAGGCTAGCATCTCTAGAAGGGAATACGGATTACCTAGTTTATTGCTAGAAAAGACACCATTTGTTTTCTCTTTGCCCTGTAAAGAGGCGGCGACGTTGTAGTTGTGGGTTGGATTTTTTTTTTCTTTTAACATGAGGTAAAATTAACCTTCAAAAAGGGGACAGAAAAAGTATTTAAAAAATTGTTTAAGCTGAAATAGGTAATAGAGTGTACTGCTTTAATCTTTGCTGTAAAGTAATGTAGAGACTTACACTGCATTTACACAGGTGCCAGAATGGTTTTGTTTTTAGGGAATCTCTATGACTTATCCTTTGTGTGCAAGGTATGTTGTTACTTTTAAAAAGTCTTTATAGGTTTTGTTGTTTGATAGCATTTACTAGTCATTTCTTATGCTTGAAAGAACTGTGTAGGATAAAACCGCTTCATATTGTATGGTTTAATTGAGTATAATCAGCAATTTACCACACATTGTTTGAAAGGGACTGAGTAATCTCAGCTAAGAATATTGCTTATAGTGTGAAGGTCCTGCATAAATTGTTTCTCTCAATCAAAAAAATGTAATCAGTTTTAAATATCTAAAATTTTGTGAAATTATGTAATGTTGTGCTCACTGTACTATAAGGAAGAAAACAGCGCCTTATTTAAATGAGTGGGATATTTAAATGTTAGTAACACCTGGTGGTGAAGTTTATTATGGAGTAGTTGAGAACTTAGAAGTATAATAGTGGTATTTCAAAATAATAATTAACACACTGACAAAAACCGCAGGCTACATTTTAGAAAGAATCTGAGTTCTACGAATTAAGCTCATGTTATCCACAGGCTGCTCAGGCACTGATTTGGGGGGGGGGAGGACTGGAAATTTTCTTTGATAGTCTCCAGCCTGTAGTTTGTGTTTGCCACCTGCTGGATGCTGCCCTGTGGGGGGCAAGGGGAACTAGGTCTGGCCCACCTTTCCTCCAGGTTCAGGAGGAGGGAGCTGTGCTGCATCAGAGGTGGCTGCTCCCAGAGGCGGGCAAACAGCAGGAGAAAAGCAAAAGGGGAACAAGATGTGTTAAATACTCGTAGGCTTGAAATAATGAAATGCATCAGGATTTAACTTGGTGGAGAACCAGGGCAAGCCCTGCATGTTGTTGCTTCATTTGTGCTCTGGATGATGGCTGGGTTCTCACCCTCGGGGGTCAGTACAGGCATAATTTTATAAGCAGTGTACGGTAAATAAGAATCAAGAGCAGATCATTTTTTCTTCCAGGACCTTGTTTCATTGATTTCTTTGGTCCTATCATGTCACAGCTAAGAGGCATTTCCATAAATTTATGTCTATTCCTCTTGCATCTGTCTTGGAATAAGACAGATACTACTGTATCCAAGTTGAGAAATTATTTGTAGCTCATTCCCACCTCCAGCAGCCTTTGAGAGGAGTATCATACGGCCCTCTCCATCCACCATGTTACTCCTTGCTGCTGCATTTAATAACAATAGATTCACTAGTGCCTTTTTTCTCCTGTAATATTCAGCAGCGAAACAATTAACACTGACTTTTAAATTGTTATAATTTTGCTTTTTCATTAGCACCTGTTGTGACAAATAGGATCAGTTCACACCTCTCAATAGCTATGTCAGCCTGTCTGCAGCCCTCCGAAGGTATCATTGTAAAGCTAACCAAACCCTTTGAAAATTATCTTCTCCAGCATGTGGACTAGAGAATTTGGGGTTGGTGAAGCTAAGATTCTGGAGTACAGTTATGAAGGAACCTAAACTACAAAGGATAATTAAGCAGGCATTTTTTTCAGCTGCATAATTGCTTTATACAGCAGGTCATGATTGTGCTGCAGTAATAAATGGTAATGTTGTCCATGCCTTTTAAAACGTTATCTTTGCATTTGCATGCAAGGAAATAACAAATAAGATGTATTCCAATTTGCAGGTAATCCTGTTCATTTAATTCTAGTTTGCATACATCACATTTCAGTTGAATTTATCACTACTACCAAAATCACCTCTTAGAAAACAAAGTCTGAATAATTTTGAATAATCTTGGCAATGATGCGAGCATTGCTTTTATTTGCATTTGGTTTTGTTGCCACATCTAACTTTTCCTTTTTTTAAGTATTTATTCAAGAATTATTTTTTTTTCATTTGCAAATGTTTTCTATTTATTCCAGCCGCTTATGGAATCAATCACCAATTCATAATAAACCCTGTTTTCTTAGAACAGTTGCTTTTAGGATATTCAGAAGCAGTTCACTAGCAATACGTTAAAAGCAAAACCCCTGTAAGGTTCCATGCCACCCATGACCGCATACTTCTCGTTTTAAAAAATTCACTATAATTTGAATCATTTTAATACATATTTTAGGATCTTAATACAGAATACTTGTGTCATATATTCCTTTCCTAAAAGTGAAATTGCTCCTTTCATTTTAATAGAGATTTCACTATTTAAAAAATGCTTTTTCAGATCCAATTACTGAACGTTTTATTCAAAGCTTTTGCACTAGTCTCAAAGTTAATAAAGTTTAGAAAGATCTGAATTTAAATGTGAAAGAGAATTTCCTAATACACAAATACTGAGTTTTCACTGAAGAACTCACTACTGGAAAAGTAAAATATGCTGTACTGTCATCTGTAATTTAAAAAAAAAAAAAAAACTACCTGTAATGTTGTCTGTAATCATCAAAGGAAATGTTATCTCTATATTTCCTTTGGCAAACTGTATCAGAAGAACTAACAGGGACTTCAGTCCAAGCATGCAAAAACTGTTTCCTCTGAGGGGCAGATTTTTTTGTTTGTTTGTTTGGGTTTTTTTTACATGTACAAGTCAGCACTCTTTTCTGTCCCAATAGGAATTTCAACTAGTTAGCTAAAATTTTTCTGTTGGGGTTAGAATGACCTTTTCCTGTCCTGTGGCAAGGAGGTTAGAATCAAACCTTTACCAGAATTAAGCAAAGGCTATATATATTGGTTCGGTTAAAAAAACAAATATATAAAAAAAAATTGAAATGTAAATCTTTCTAAAGAGATAAATGATTGCCTTGTGGTAAATCCAAGTTTGCTTGCTTAAATACTCAGTGTTATGTGGTAACAAATAATTACCATATCTGCAGTTTGATAGCACATAGGCTTATCATGATTTAGATGTAAATATGTCACTGTCTTATCTTTTTCCTGTACCTGTGCTAAGTCTTATCTCTCTCTTAAAAATTAAATTAGACAATAACCCAATTTACTTTTTGGACTTAAAAGAGGTTCTG
Source organism: Harpia harpyja (assembly GCF_026419915.1). Lineage (NCBI taxonomy): Eukaryota > Metazoa > Chordata > Aves > Accipitriformes > Accipitridae > Harpia > Harpia harpyja. Next base: position 34,851,153 of record NC_068947.1, read on the forward strand.
ACCTTTCTTCTTGCCTCTTTAATATCTAATGTTTAAACATTTTAAGCTTGCATGTTTTCACTGTGTAAGTGAAAATCAAATTTCATATAAAATCATAAGACTTTGAGCCCCTTCATAAAGTACTTAATGGATTTAACAGCTCTGCTCCAAACTGACTGCCTGTTTCCGCTGGCTGGTGTATCAACTTACTCTCCCCCTTGAAGAGGAAACACAAATTTTCCTTCCTCCTTTGGCAAAGACTGAAATGTATGTGCTTAGATCCAGGCTGTTTTGTGCAAGGTTTTTCTTCAGCAGATTCTTAATGAAAGTAATGTGTGTTTGATGTCTCCTGCCCTGCTGTGGTCTCCCTTCAGCTTCTCCCAAGGGTAGGCAGACCTTTTGTAGACGCCCCTCTTAGCAAAGATATGCTCATTTGCGAAACTGACTGTTAATTTGTTTGCTTTGTCACAGTTCTTTTAGGTAAATTCTCATCTTTAAGAATTTTGTCTTTTCTGTGGGTGAGGGTCAAATCAAATTGCTACTCTGCAGGTAAAATTGGCAAGTTCATCTACTGCATAAACTTTGTTCAGCTTTAATGCCAGGAATCCAGGACCGTGAAAGAAAGCAACCTCCTTTGCCTGTCCTCGTCTTGTCCCTAAATGCTCCTATTCCTATTTCTACCTACTACACTATTTCAGATGCTGAATATAGGGGGCTATCTTCCCTCGCACTAAAAAATAACCGATTAATTTTTTTCAGTTTGTATGGTGACTCTGTCACTGAGTAATTGAATCTGAATTATTCATATACCAACTAGTGACATGAAGTGTGTTACAAGTTTTCCTAGTACATATATAAATGTTTTTTCTAGCTGTATTGTATTCATTTGTGGTGGAGGTGATGAATTCCATTTGCCTCACTGAGAAAGCAAACCAGAAAGTTAATTCTGTTTTCAATTAGCATGTGAAAACAACAGAATAATAAAATGTAGTAAGGAGAAGTAAATCTAATTCACGACTAGAGAAAATATCTGAGGGAGCACAATCTCGGGTTCACACAACTAGAGAAAGCATATATCCAATAAGATGTATGGCATATAATGGGGGAAAATAAGAAGTGAGAGGATCTTGCACGAATCGCTTGATGCTCTTAGTGTTGGGGTTGCAGTACTTCATGCTGGGCACTGGGGCACTGACTGCAGCCCAGCCCGGCTGGGCTCCTTGGCTCTGCGTGGCTGCTGAGCCACATTTGCTGTGGGCAAGGGAAGCTGAAGCAGCAGTTCACAATTCAGGATCATGACTATTACAAGTAAGGACTGAAGCCTGAAAAAGAAAAATTCACTTGTCCAGAAGCAATGCCAGAAATGCTGATTTGGAGACTACTTCTGCAGATAAATGTGATTTCAAACATCGGAGATCAACTCCATTGCAGTTGCTCAGAAAGCCTCCTCTCTTTCTCCATAATAAGACCTTATACTGGGGTTTAAAGAATCCTCTGTTTCACAGAGGAAAAAATCCAGCTTTGTTGATATTAGGATTTTTGTTGTTTTACATAGTTTTTAGAACAAAGTGAGAGAAAGGGATAGTTAGGAATGTGCAAGAGCAAAATGGACTTTCTGAACTAACTGAATTGATACTGTAACATATTCTGAATATTGGAAAAAGACAGAATCTTAGTCAGGACCAGTGAAAGGCTGTCAAAGAATCAATTAGCATGCAAATTCTTCAAGGACAAAATGGATCTGAACATAGGGATTCACTGTTTAGACTAAAGAAGAGGACACATTGTTCCAGCTCCTACTATCAGATATCTAGAGACAAATCTGTTTTGAAAGGCCTGTAAGACCAGCCCTAAGAACCAAATGATAATTTATCTCCAAGCTGTTTCTCCTTCAGATTTCTCACTTGAAAGACACTGGAAATTAAGTTGCTTAAGTTGTGCTAGGATCTCTGACAATGATTAAAGAGAAATTCCCAGTGTAAAAACCTCTAGTCGAAAATTAGAGCTTTAAGTGAGATTTTACACTTATATATAAAGAAATGATGTTGTACTTGAGTGGGCAGCAAACTGTTAGCAGAGGTATTTATTTATTAAACAGAAAGTTGGAAACATTCTAAAACGGAGAAAATTATTGGTTTTATCATCAATGAAATCTAATATGTAGATGATTGCAAGAATTGTTTTTGAAATTATATTGATGTTACTCTTATGTGAAACTGGAACTTGACAAATTTTTCTATTTTCCTGTCTTTTTTAGCCAAGTAGATATTTAACAGAAGTAAGAAACTAAGTAAAGAAAACTCATTATATACCGTATGGAACGCTGTTTTGCCTGTCTTCTATGCAGCAGCTGAAGTAAAACAAATGAAGTGTTTCTGGTCACACTCAGTTTATCAAGCATAACAAACTTGAAATACAAATAAAATAAAGCTGGCACCAGAACACCATAAGCTGGGATGGTGCTTGTCTTGAGCTCCATGACATTAATTCTAGTCCAGAAACATTGTCAGTTCACAGGTCCTTAAAATAACCTATTCACTTCCGTACAGTTTTGTCTTTGACTAGATCAAACTGCCTCTGCTTATTAGTTTCAGCACTGCAAAATGAATAAAAGCCCAGCCAGAATTTGTTTTGGTGTTTAGCTGTGAAATATTTAAATTGTATTCTGCCTTACCTACACCATGAGCACTGCTGGGAGCTGGGGCACCTTAACTGCAAAACGCTTGAGAGGATATCAAAGGTCAGGTAGACTGTCACACCAAATTTCAAGAAAATATAATTTAAGAGATACTAATTTATGTAACTGTACAGACAACTTATTTGTTTGTCAGTATCTGTATGAGGTGTATCAGATATTTAAAACATCCTAGAAATAGAATGTGATTGACTTGACCTTATTCTACTCTGGTGGTTAAAGTAGGACTTTGTTATGTACCTTGACAGGCAGTGACTGACGGTACATGCAGACTTGTCTAAATACGAGCAGTCTGCCCGTAATACTCAAGGCAAAGTAATTGGCATTTCGCTCTACACATTCTTGTGACTGCTGGGCCCAAAGATTCATCAGCACTAATGCAATTATGTGAATGTCTGGAATCCTTTATGCCCAAAGTGCTTTTAATCTGCATGCAAATAATGTAAATAATGCAAACGTGAACCACTCAAGGAAAGTAAGAAGCCTCACTTCATATTTTTTTCTATTCAGTGATTGTTATGCCTGCATTTATGCCGTTATGTATCCATGTCATACCATACTTTTTTTCCTTTCCTATTTTGAATGCTATAAATTTGGCAAGGTAACTTTGTGCACAAATTGCAAAACCAGTACGACCTGAACTAATATATTTTCCATGAGTTGGGCTCAGTTTCTCATTTAGCTGTAAGAAATCTACTCAAAATGTGCTTTTTTTAATGTGCGTTGTGCTACATGTAAGCCTTTGATCAGACAGTACATGAATAAGGAATGTTGTTTTTCTGACTTAAATGGAAGTGAGGCCTAAGGCAGCCTGCTGTCAGGATCATAAGTACCAAATAAAATATAAACTAGTTAAACTTTGTAACCTCCAAGGACAGGCATAATTTCATAAATTGAAAGAAATATCATCTTGTGAATTGAGTGATTTGTCTCATATCATGCCATATATGCATTGTTACAGCTTTAAATAAAAGGTTGAACTTTAAAAGTACTGAAGTCTTAGAACATAAAGAAAAAATCTTTTTATTTGCTTCCTCTCTATTTAACATTTATTCTTAAGTTATCACAATAATGTATTTTACCTTGTCTTTTGCTGACCTACTTTAAAAAAAAAAAATCTGGAGTTCTACTTGTGTTTCCTTCTTGGTGACCTAAAGACATAATAAAAGGAAGTTAATTCTTTATTCAGTATTATTTTTCTTTTACATTCCTTTTTCTTTTATTTCCTATGGCTCGCTACTCTAGCAAACTGTCACAGTGGAACAGAGATAAGTCTTGAAGATGTGATGACCAAAAAGTAAATGAACAATTTAACAATATTTGTTCACATTTTTTAAATAATTCTGACACAGTTCTGTTACAGTTTTCAGCCTTCATTGGGTATTGTGGAACCATTCATAGTCTCTCTTCTTTGAACACATTACTTTTGCATTCTTGGCTTTTTTTATGATCATCTGCTGTCATTTTCCTTCCTTTTGTTTGATAGTCCTTATATTTCAGTTTTCTCATTTTCCAATGTATCAGCTGTGTTCTGTGCATCTAAATTTTGGTCATAAATACTAAGATTTTTACACTTTGTGATGTAAGTTATTCCTCAACAGTAACAAGAATAGAGCAAGACCCTTGCAACTCCCCCTGCACCCCCTCTCTCCCCCTCCACATATAACCACAGGCAATGGCAGCATTTGTGCCAGGCCGTGAACCATTTAAAAAAGGCGTATATATCAGTAGTGGTGCATATGCTGTGGTTTAGAAACTCATGCTCTATGTCATTGTCATACCCTGCAGAGCTCTGTGGGATGTTTTTTGCAGGTCACCAGCATTTACATTTTGCACAATCCTCATGAGCTTGGACCACGTAACAGCAAAATCTAAATGAGTCCTTTCATTTTTTCTCAGGGTGCTCCAGATCAATCCTCCTTTTTTTTTCTTCTTTTTTGTCATCTTTTTGTTGTTGGTGGTGGTGGTTTTTTCCCAAACACAGTTAACTGGATCCAGGCCTTCAGTGTCTGTGTAGGCATATTGCTTAGACAAAATGGGATGTCACTGAAATCACTCAAGAGAAATGCTCCCTAGTTTGTGTGGCACTTGTGTGGCTACGCAGTGTCCTGCTAGCTGCAAACATTCTGACCTGCTCTTTGCTGCCTTTTTTGTCTGGCATGGCCTCACTGTATCTTGTTTCCTCAGTGTTTTACTTAATGCATTTTGGGTGTAGTGTAGTGTTCTAGGTATGTTCATTCATTAAGTTCTTCCTTATTAGAAATATTTCATTCTTAGTACAAACCTTTCAAGCTAATAAATAAACTGCTACTGGTGTTCTGTTGCAAAACTGGGGATAAGTGTCTACAAATTTTTAATGTCCTAATTTTATTCTGTGCACTGTTTAGATAAATGATTGCACATTATACATACATTATTGAAAAATTTTGGTAAGGATGTGTAATATTTTCTTGTGTTGCATTATCAATGGCATTTCATTGAAGCCATTTCTCAGCCTCCTGTGAAAACATTACACGTAATATTGTAACAAATATCAGGTTTAGTATTTTTACAGTGACAAAGATGTTAAGAGATTTAATTTGCACAGAAGGTTTGCTTTTTTAACCTAGTAATCCTGCCTTTATAAAATACAAAACCACTTGATACAGGGCTTCATCACTCAAAGGAAAAGAAGATAGCTTAGGTATTGATTCATTTTCCTGTGTGGTTGTCAATAATGCCACAAAATTAATACAAATTAGCTTAACATTTTTAGGTGCAACCACAATTTATTATGTTCTCTGAAACTGCTATCACAGAAATTTTATTTTATTTCATCTTGTATTACATTCATTAAACTCTACTAGCTTTTCTGTGTATAGTGAAAAAAAAAAAGGGTGGTTGCCAAAATGGCGACAATAACAGGGTTAACTGACCTTTCTGCCCAAGCCTGGACTTACCTTACCTCTACTACTACTCTTCTTTGGTGTACCCATAATATACTGACAGAACAGCATGATGCAGAAGGTTAGGAGACCAGAACCTCCACATATTTTAATCAAATCAGGAAGGGTAATTATTGATAACCCTTCAAACAAGAATTTATACAGATATTCAAACAAATAATTTATCAGCCCTTATTTACTTTTTTGAATTAGGATATGATTTTGAATAGGCAATTCACTTTTGTTTTTGTTTTAATTATTTCCTAGTGTTAACTCTTAATCAAAAGTTATTGTCCATATTTTTAGTCATTTGAATATATTTTATAGAAATGCTAAACAAATATCTCTACAAGTGTATTTAATATACATTCATTGTTCATAGCTTGTATGCACTGTGGCTAAAGTTTCACTTTTACAGTACAGAGCAAGTTTTGTTGGAAGCTACGAATAATCATATTCAGCTCTTTATGCATTCCACAGATATTTTTTTCCTAGTGTTGGGGGAAGCATTAAGAGAGTTGTCAAATAAACATTTTCAAAATTTTAAGCACTTAATCTTGCAATCTGATCTTATAGTCACCTCAGTAGGTCAACACTGTTATTGTGTCTTTTTCCAAATTCTTTTATGTGATGCATAACCAAGCTTTTAGTCTTGTAATTTTGTTAGCTTGTTTATGCAAGGGATGTTTGAGAATATGATAACGAACAGCAAGAACGCTTGCTGTCTCTTTGCATCAACTTTTATCTGTGACTTATTTTCTGGGAGAAAAACATAAGAAGAGATTACTTGCAAAGTTTTCATGCCCAGCTTTGCTTTAGGACTATGGGACTTGTAAAAATAAAAATAGCCTGCTATAGGTGTTTGTCTGTCTAGTCTTTCTTTCCATTCTCTTTCTGTGGTAAACTGATGTAGAAACCTCAAAGCATTAACGGTGTCTTAAGCAGGACTTTAGGTGAGGAGACAGGGAAACAATAAGGCAGTGATGTTTGACATGCAGTATAGAATATCAACAAAAACCCTATCAACATTGCTAACCATTTCTTCGTATTGTATTGAGACCAGGTAAAACTGCAGACATGTTTATGTTTGTAGCTACATTGCAGCTGTTTACAATTGCTATTAAACTCTCAGTTAATTTGTACCTTTTTACACTTCTTTAAATTGATAATACAGTGAAAGCCAAAGCAGAAGCTTTGAACTCTTTTTAATATAGTGTAAAATAATAGTCTGGAGATGTATGGCCTATGCTTTCTCTTTGTAAATGGTTGTTTAAGGATGATTTTAGAGCCAGTACTGTTCATTTTTTCATTACTGATCACATCAGGAAAGGAGACGTGCAATTCCTGGTCACTGTTACTAATGTCCATCTCATAAGGAAGGTGTTCTGGAGAACAGCCAGCAGCTTTTTTCTTCCTATTCACTAACTTGTAGAGTCAAAAGGATAAAGATGAGAATTAGGCATTAGTCAAGTTTATCTAATCTCAAACCATAACTTTGCATCTTAGTTTTAACAGTCAGTCCTTAAGGGCAGGGTACATATCAAGCATCCCATGTATTTCATCTGGCTGGAAGAGAAACACTGTGTATGCAAAACCCAAGAATTTGTTCTTAATCTTGTTAAAGTCTTAAGTCTACTGAAAGAACTATTAGTCTTGTTACAATGATATTACTACTTATAGACCAAATTATGCAACTACTACAGGTCATTCCCAATAATGATAGTTAGAACTGATTAAACAAACTTTCTGTATGTACCCCTTTTTCTGGTATTACCCTTACCTTTCTTAAAGCCTCTCGGGGGCTAAGACTGATGGTGGTAGTCTTACTTAGCAAAAAAGCAGGGTGGAGTTATCGTGAATGGTCAGCACCTCAAGTTCTTCACCAGAAATTTTTGATGTTGATGGTTTCTTTCTTCTCTTTGGTGGGAGGAGTATGATGTTGACCTAAGGTGTTTCTTCCTCCACAGTCAGGGTCTGCTTTGGCTCATTTTTACTGTTTTGCTAACACAGTCTGTTAACTTGATCTTTATTCACTGGTAAAACTGGTTTTTTTTCCCCAGCTCACAAGGTTGCACTCCCTTAGTGAGTAGTGATTGACTGTTTATGATTTGTGTTTATAGCCCTGGCAGCTTTGCCATCATCCTGTGCTCCCACTGTCAAGGCCTTTGCTATCATCTGGTGTTTGTACTTTTGGGGGACCTGTGTTTAAATCCCCTGTTTTTCTTCAGGGTGTGGTTTTCTGATAGTCTAAGTAATGTCTCATTACCACAAACTAATCACCCATACATCTTTGTTCTAACACCATTAATGATTCCCTTGACAAAAGTAATGATACATTGGAAGACATGCATGCATAAAATGACATGTAGTCATAGTGGTCTGGTAACCATTTGTGACCCATATCTTCTAGTTACAGCAACTTCACTGGTATGTTATCAAAAGTACTTTGAAACAAGAGTTATGTAGGCCTTTCCCTCTGCAGCATCACCAAATTAAGCAGCTCTTGCATTTAGCAGTTCTCTTCTTCTGCTCACTTTTTTCAGTATAAATTCCAGCTTAGATCCTTTTCCTCATCTGGTTCATTTTGTAGCCTCAAAAATATTTTTGCCAACATAACTAAGGGGGGAAGGAATGATTAATTGTGGGGGTTGGAAAGAGGGAGAACAGACATTGCTCAAACCATACTGCTGTTAAAGGGAACACACGTTCAACTACACCTTTAAACATCCGGTCTGATCTCCCACATGTCTTCTTTGGTGTTTATCAGAGCAGAGAATGAAGATACAAGGACAGAGAAGGAGGGCACAGGAATGCAGGAAAGCCTCCTGACAGTCACAGGAAATTGCAGGAAACCGTTGGCAAGAGAAAAGCAGGAAGTAGAAGATCTCATGCTAAGACCGAAGGATCCTGAGAAAAGTTACAAGCTCTGGGAGAAGTTGGAGATGTATTGATTCATAGGAAAACTAACCAGAAAGAGAGGAAAGCCATGCAAAAGTAATTTTTTTTTTTTTCTTTCAGGGTTGAGGGGATCATTTCCACCCCACCCCCAGGTCTATGTATTTCTATGAGCTACTAGGTAAAGCTGTACCAAGTTCTACATATATTGTATTCTCTTTCACAGTGAATCGAAAGAACATGTGGAAAAGAAATTCTTGTGTATTATCAGAAATAGGTCAGCACTGGTCTTGGAGGCCTGAAACAGTTTGGCTTTTGGACTGCTTTTCCTGTCAAATATTAATAGGCAGATGCTACAGCCAGGAAATATGCCAAGAGGCTGAGGGATTGAACAGTGGGACAGCTTAATATAGTAATCTTGCACACTGCAGAGCAACTTTAGAGTTGGAGGCATTATAGCTTCAGACTAAATTATCAGTGTGGAACCTGAGCTAAGTAGCCTCACTGGCAGCAAGACTAACTAACCTCTCTCAGTGGCATTTGAAGATGGCATCGCTTTGTGGCCTGACGATTCTCACAGAGCTCACGTGGGAGTTGAACTCAAATTGGCAGTAAGGCATACAGACAAAGCCTGTGATTCACAGCAATTTCAGCAGCTACATGGATTAAGACCACGCACAGCAAGTATGAGCATTGCACAGTAACAGTTCATGCAGCTTTTAGAGCTAACTGCAAACCTCCAGACAGAAGGTCTAGCACTTTGTGTTAGGAGATATAAGGAGGAAAAAAAAAAACCAAACCACCTTGTTTGGCTCTGCTCAATACTTTTCTTCCAGCTTGTGCTGGCATAGGCAAACATGGCTGCAATAGTTGCAACTGAACTGCGTTTTCAACAAGCTCTACCAGTTTTTTATTTGTGACCAAGGGACACTTAAACACTTTTGGGTTTGGGGGTTTTTTTGTTTTGTTTTGGTTTGGTTTTTTCGAAAGCAAGATGATTTTTGGCATTTATCAATATCTCTGTAATCTGAAAGTTTTTCTAAAATCTGCTCCTACATCAAAGTTTTAACTATGTGTGTGAGATGATTCATTTTTAAGAGCCGGACTTGTGGCCTGAGCTGTGGACAGAACCACTTCTCCCCACTCTCTGCTTTGAACCATACTTACACTAGTTATTATGGGTCACAGTCTGAAGACTTAACATTATAACTTTCTTTGCATGTAGCATGATTATAACTAAGTCAGAAATAAGAATGCTGTGAGTATACTAGAGAATATTTTTGTGAGAAAAACACACACAAAATGTCTGAGGGATATGTAAGAAAGTTTTTGTGGAACAATTTACTGAAGCTTAAAAAGAAAAGTTTTTAATTTCTTTTTTCAGAAATTTTGGTTAGCTGATGTCAGATGGAACTCAGCAGTATTTTTTTATGCTCACTCAGTATCTTTCAGGCAAAGGTTTTAAAGTGCATCACACATTTGTGGCAGAACCTGTAACTGAAACTCAAATTTCCTGGCACATTTAGGATCTAACTAGTAGCCTTGGTTTCAGGGGGGTGCATGTGAGTAGATCAATACACATGTAATAATATCTATAGAGCAAAACAGAACTGAGCTGAGTATTTACATTTGCACTCGCAGGAGGAGGTTCTAAATTAAGTTTTATTTTTGCAAATATTGTACAACAGCCACGGAGAACAGGAGAAGCAATTGAAAATGATTAACCTGTCATTGTATTAATTATATATGGTGTAAGGTTGGGGTTGTAACAATACCTCATCAGTTTTGTTTCAAACACAAGACTTTTAGGGAAGTGAGGATTTAGTAAATTTTAATTCCGTTACACATGCTGAGGTTAAGCTTAGTTGGAAGAACTTTATCCTTGAAATTTCTAGTCAAAGTTAAATCACTCACTCAACTTCCTGAAACTAGAGGATTGACCTCAAATCCTCAGCCTTAATAACAACTTTGCAATGGATAAGATTCAGTAGAAAACACCTCTCTCTCTAGAAAAGCCTTTCTTTACATTCTTTAATGAAACTGGAAGGATGCAGTTAGCCTTCCATTATCAAATCAAGCTTCACTGAAATATAAACTTCATGAGTGGTGCCATCAGAATTACAGTCCACTTGTTATTTGACTTTACAGTGTTCCTACTTTTTCTCAAAAATAAAAAATATAGTTACTTGTTTATAAGTTAATGCTGCTTACCTTGATTCAGTTAATGGGAAGTAGCATCCACACTATTAGTTATTAGTTTCTTGTTGAGACTGATATGCTGCTGTAAAGTTTCTTGTGGTGTCTTAGGATGTTCATCCTGACTAAGCATTGGGATGTATTTGGTGGAACAAAAGGTCAACCCAATAAGTCATCCACCTTCAGAAAAATGTGTCAAAATAGATTTCTGCAGAGATTTTTGTATTGTTATTTCTCAGCTGAACTGATTCTCAGGGGTCAGATGAGACTTTATTCATCTAGGGCTTTTTCAGACATGATAGCATGCCTCAGGATACTCATTCAGATTGAGATTTGCAGAGCAGACAGTTAGAGTTCATTTAACACTTTGGCAAATTGTTGTTACTTCAACATTGTTCCTTACAGAAAAGCAGAAGTGTAACTTGACTGAGTTGCCAGTGTTTTGTAGTATTTGTTATCTAGATTTTCCCTATCCCTTAACCTTGTTTTGTATTTTTCCAGAATATTCCTGCTATTGCTTATTTTGCCCCAAATTAAAACTTATTCTTAAAAATACTTAGCAATTGATTTTAAATGTATTTATTTTCTCTTAGTTTATCTTCTTCCCCCTGTTACGGATGCACGCACGCTCAAATCCAACAGGTGTTAAAGCTCAGATTTATTCTTCAGTAAAAGTTAGTTAGAACTCCAGTAGCAATAGTGAACTACAGGCTCAATGGTGTAAGGGAAATTGGTACTACGTAGGTGACTTAAGAATCCTTGAGGTTTAAAAGTGATGACTCAAAATGCGCATATCACTCACCTAAAAGCTGAGGGCTCTCTCCCTCGAGGAGTTATCTTCCTCGAGGTGCCCCGATCCGAAGGGGAGTCCCCGACTGCAGACCCGCTGCTCCGAGGAGGACTGATTCCCACATGTCCTCCGGCGGGACCCAGTTTATACCCCTGTCGAATCTGACCTGTGGTCATTTAATCCCTATTGGCCAGGAGGGTCACCTCGGTGTACCTGGCGCATCTCGATTGGCCAGTTCAAATTTCAGCCTGCAGCCTCCAGGGTTTAGGGTTTTTTTTCTTCCTTCCCCTTCTCCCTGCCTGGAGAAGTTTCGTTTCCTGCTGGCGGGATGGGGGGGGGGGGGGGGGGGAGTGTACTGCCACACCCCCTTCTATAAAGCTTTTACTGAATCTTTCAGATTTGATGATCTATTGCTGCTGAAAAGCAGAAAGGGATAGCAAAATTTCTCTCCTTTGTTTACTTGTTGTTCTTTGGAGTTACACTGCAAGCTTTTTCATGTCATCCTTTGCAACGTAGTGTAACATTTGGGATTATCAAAAATCTCTAGCTGTTACGTACTTGGATTCCACTTAATTACAGTGAGATTTGTATTCCAAATCACTTAGTACAGATTGCCATTTTCCCAGGTGTTAACCCAAAGCAGTTAGCATACCTGAAGAGCATCTACTGGGCAAGAAATTGGACTTTTTCCAGCCAATTACCAAATGCTAATTAGAAGATGAAGTAGGTCAAATGAGAATGAATAACTTGTCTTGCTTGTCTTTGCTCAAATTCTTTGAGCGGGCTCCCAGGCAAGGCTTGGGAGAGATCACAACTTCCATGGGCAGATGTTTTATGTGCCCTGGCTCATTTCACTATGGCTCTTTTACATGTGTTTCCTATCACTAGGGCTCATCTAATTTTTGTGTGATTGATAATTCTTCCTGAGGTCCCTTAACTCACACCTCCTTGTTATGTGGTACTGGTAATTCTATAGGTCAGAGTATTCCTAAATACCTCCCCAAAATCTAGCAAGACTGGAACTGGTATGGGAAGCCAAATTCAGAGCCAGTATAAAAGATCATATAAATGTATGTGGTAGCAAATTAGGCAAGGAATATGCTTCCACGGTTTGTGGGCCATGGTCATTTTTGGTGAAAGCTTCTCAGTACATCCAGTGAATTATTTTCAACAGTAAAATTTGGAGTGTTTAATACCAAGTTTGATAAAGAATTTGTGATAGTCCTCAAAACATTTTTATTTACATTTACCTGTGGTCTCCTGGTGCAAAAAAGTTTGAATTTCAATTATCTGTATTTAAGGACTGAAAGAGTGCAGAAGATGCTGAATTTCTGTAAACAACAGAGATTTTAAAGATGTTGTCTGAAAAGTATGATGAAAAAATTAGAGTATATTTTATAAGCTTTAGTCTAGATTGCAGTTTATGTGTTTTTTATTTTCAGTAATACTAAGCTGGTTGTTATCTGCTAATTGCTACTTACGTACTGTCTATCCAATAAATTACACAATTTCTACAGTGTTTTCCCCCTTTTATTTATGATAACTATTTGTGTTCCATGGAGAGGCCAAGACCTCTCCCTCCCAGAAGGAACACACAAATGTAGATTCTTTCTTTCCTCTTTTGCTGTCCTTAAATCCTGATCTTAGGGATTCTTTGGGGGTTTGTGGTTGTTTTGTTTTGTTTTGTTTTTCCATTTTAAATCCAGCATTTCTAACTAATGGAATTTAAACTTGATCAGGTTTATAGTAATATTCAAAAAGGATGGTTTTAAAGGGAAAATGAAACAGCCAAGAACACATTAGATAGGTTTCAAAAATTAGATAATTTGGCTTTGATTTGTTTTGAAGAGAAAGAATGACATCTGCTAACCGCCTGGCATTAGGAGGAAATTTCCCCTTGAGGCTTTCTTATGTCTTCTGAAACACCTTATACTGTCAATGTCACAGATGGAGCATCCTATTAGACTATTTATGCTGTAATTTTTATATTTTATCTATGAAGTACAACGCTAAAGGAGTCATGGCAAGAGAAACAAAGCACATCTTGAAATACTATGAGCTCATCAGTGAGTAAGCCTTTAATGCAATTAGAAACATGCATAAATATCTTCCTGAGATAAGGTCTATGGTATGAAGAGTAATGTTAAAATACATATTATTCAAATCCTTCCAGCATGGACAATATAAGAATATGTTTTCATTTAGTGCTCAGCATTTTATTCCTTTGCTTAACACTGTTGAAATCTCTCTTTATGCTTTTTAATTTGAGCACTTTTTAAAGGTAGTATTTTGGAGCGATTTCAAGTCCATGTAAAGTGGATGGGGAAATGGTTCTTCCTAGAAGTTCTGTCAGAACAAAGTTATAGCTTTTATATCTGGAAGTCTAAACCCAAGGACTGAAGCTTTCTGCTTTTATGATGAAAGGAAAATGAGTCATTATTCTAATTATACACTTAAAATATCAATAGAAGTACCCAGTAAGTAGCAGTAAACATCTCTCTATAAATTTCCTGTTATATTGATTGTATCTCATATAATAGCACATTACCTGATTGCCGTTGATCAGCAAAATGAAATGAGATTATATTTATTACTTTTCACTGTTGGGTCTCATCATAAATTATTATGGTAAATGTGAGAGGCAGAAAAGTAATTGCTGCTGCATTTATGTTAATTATTCATTATTTTTAATATCAAACTTCTTTAAAATATATAAGGAATAACTTAAATCACCAGTTTATTATTGTACACTCAAAATGTTATAATTGTTTGATTATTTTAGGCTTTAAAAACAAGACATTTTTGTAATTTTAACCTCCTACAGTTCTACAGCTCTCATATTACTGTATAGTTCAATTTTTCCTATGCTGGGAAACAAATATTAAGAATGATAGTGCAGCTGCTGTGCATATGTGTAATCATTGACCTTGGTGACACTCTACTTTTGCATTGACAATCCCAGATAGAAGGTCAGTGTGCTAATTTCCTACATGGACAGAGCATAAACTTACTTTGAGCTTTCTCAGCTACTTTATTAGCAGGTTGACTTGCGGAAGAGTCTCTGTTCCCTCGATGGGTCAATTTTTCTGTTTTGCTAAACCTATTTTATGTGCCAGCTCTGTCGTTATAGTCTACTGAGATTCTTATATTACCCTCACCTCTGTCACCTGAATGTCAACAGTCAAATTGCTAGAGTAGCCTGTTTTCCAGGCATTGGACTAATGCAAACTCAAAATATTAAAGTATTTTGTTGGCTGTTTGTATTTGGGTCATATTCAGATGTCCTTTGACTGGCAAAAGGAAAATATATAACCAGGCGATAGTGAATTTAACTTGTGATTTCAGTGTTACGCACTCATCTTTGTTTGATGTATCAAAAATCCTTTTGTGTACTGTGAATTACCATATTAATAACATCTCTCAGAAATCAGTGGCTAGGTCTGCGCTGTCCCCTGAGTTGGTTCTGAAGCTTCCCCCTCACACTGTGCGCTAAAGCTGTTATTTATGTCTTTATTGCAAGTTCTTATGGTTTCTGGGCGCTGTTCCTGTTAGGAGACCATGCACCATTCGTTCTGCCACTGGCTTGCTCTTGTCCTTAGCATCTTAGACATTGTTGCCAGAATCCAAAGGAACATCGTGCCCAGCTGGGACAGGGCTGTTGCTCAAATACATTTTCTTCTAATGTCCCCAAGTGGGGCAATGTTAATGTTCGTCTTTCTAGCATATCTGCAAGCATTGAAGATCTCTCAGTATTGTGTATGAGATGGGCTTGATGCCACCATGGAGAATGCTGTCAGGCACACAGCGTGTTGCTGTGTGCTTCACAACATGTTAAGAGAAGGATAAGGAAACTTTCCTCTGGCAAGAAGATGAGTATTGTGGAGGACCCTCATCCAGTGGCGACCTTGGGCACTGCATTAGTGTGTATGGCTCCCTCCAGGAAAAAATAGCGTAGTTTCTTAGGTAACAAGATTAGTGTCTCTACCTCACCTTGAGACTTTGAAATCCACATTGCAACTTTGAAAACTCCACTCCCATAAAGGATGTCTCCTTATTTTGCTTCTCCATCCCATTTCTTCCCTGCAGATACCAGAATTCTCCTTCTGTTGTTTAACAGTGAGCAGAAGGTTAATTGTGTTGGCAAAGTCATCTCAAATTTCTCAGGGTTGCTTCATAAATTCCTCAAGTCAAAAAAACATTCAGTCTTCTATGCTTTGACAAGGTAACTGCAACAGAAATACGGTTTTGCTCCACTGAGGGTGCTAGCTGTCATTTGTCCCACTTCCGCATCACCCTGCTCCGCTGTTCAGAAAAGGTAGTTTTCAACACGCCATCCGTGTGTGTATCTGTGATACTTGGCTGTAACCTTTATGGGACTCCCTTCATAAAGACTCATGCCAGGATGAAGATGCTGTCTTATAGCTCCCAGTTATAAACCCTATCTCCCTTTCCTGATACTTTCCGTTCACTGTCTTTCAGTCTTGGCTCTTGGTCTCTGAAAAGCAGTGTGAAAGCTGGCTGCTTTGTAGCCTTCCCATGATGTACCAGTTGTGGTGATCACAGTGACCCCCAGAGTGTTCTTCAAGAGACAGACAATTTAAATTATCAGAAACTTTGTACTTAGTGATGTTCCCAAAGGCACTGCAAAATGATGACCTAGTGTTTTCTACCTGTAGTGTCCAAAGTGCTCTCATTATCTGTATTATAGATTCGTGAAGTCAGTGAGTAATAATTAGATATACATATATTTATAAGTAAAAATGGCATTGATAGTAGGTACTTCCACTTATTTTCTGAAACACAATAGGATATTATAACTCCAAGATACATTTAAAGGTACTATGCTGTTGCCCATCTATCATTATTGTGTCTGGGTGCCTTTCATGTTAAATTGATAATAATAGCAGCATATATAGTAGATTTTCTTGTAGTTCTTTTGTTTAGGGGGAAATGTTCAGATGCAGGATATTTGATTCATTATAATTTGTTCCTTTACACTTTCAGGAGGAGGTTGCTTTAGTTTTTTAGATTCAAGGGAATGTCAGTTTTCTTCATACCATTTCTATAATGGAAGAAAAGTTTGAGGAAGAAGATAACTTTGCAGTGTTTTCACTGAAGTTTGTCAGGGTAGTTTTGCCTGAAGTCCTTCAAAAGCTTGAGGGAAGAGCTAGAGTATGTGATGTTATTATATAAACTAAACAATCCATTTAATTTCCAAAAAGAACGAGAAAGCATCACATTCTAATCTTCGTATTTGTTGCGCAGTGTATTATATTCACCAGGACTGAAGAAAAGCAGGTTTGCTAGAGAAATGATCTTTCATTGTTAGTGTATCGCTTGATTGCATGGTGAAAATTAAGTAGTCCAGATAAAGATAGATTAGGAAGACTTAGAATTTTTCCATGTTACAGGAAGTGTATGCTCTAAATACATCAGAAGGCCAGGCAAAAGAAATCAATAGAAAAAAAAAAAATTCAACAGTCTCAAAGCTTCAGCAGCCAATCCTGCTCTTTTGTTTCAGTCTTAGACTCTCATTCCCGCTGACATTAGCATTTTGCCCTGCAGTACAAGGCTACAAATGAAATGAATGAATGAAATTAAAATCTCTTGGGGGTGGGGGGGGGGAAGTGCTGTTTTCCATGCAGTACAGTCTGTTGTAACTTTGTTGCAATGCCTCTCTCTACAAACATCAGTAAGACCTACTTAAGTGAGGTATGTACATAAATGCTTTGTTACTATGGTTCATACATAGCAAACCTTATCCTTCAGACCCTAGCATTTTGAATTCAACAGGCAATGGTTGAGCTCCATTTATCTAGGCTTCCTGTATCTGACACAAGAGGAAAGTGTGGTTTCATGTAAGTGCACTGAGCTGTTGGAAATGTTTGCCAGCAACTCTTCAACCCTGAGACCATTTGAACAAATTCTAATCAATGGTTATGATAAGGACTGCAAATGAGAAAATGCCGTTAACAAAATTCATTAGTCGTTTGCACATTCTTTCCTCTGTGCTTGTGTTTTCTATTTGTTTTTACTTAAACTAGCTGTGACATTCAGTTTTGTGTAATAGTGAAGCATAATTCCTTTATTTCACAGTGTAAGTAATATGCTTGTACCTTTCTGACAAACTAAACAAACAAATAAACTATCACTTATGTTGAATTAGCACTTACCCCAGTGGCAGCCAAAGGTAAGTGTAGTTTTATGTCAACTCTATGAAATCCTTCTCTGCGTGAACAGCAGTACACAATGGGCTGTAATGGGAATTTCTTACAAATCCCTCCCTGCAGGGATTTACATTGTCAGTAGTCTCCCACATATAATATGCCATAATTGAAAGGCAGCCTGAGTCAGGTTTTTTTCCTCCTAATTATACAATAATATTGTTTTAGATGTCATGTAAAGTATTTTCATGTTTTGTGAATATATATACTTCTAGCAAATCAGAACATGAAGGTAACTTTTTTCATCTTTTTCTTTTCTTCAAGGCTTAGTATATTTTTTACTTCTTAATTGCTGGCTTTCATACCAGTATGTTGTTTCCTGTAGTTTAGTGGGATTCTAGCATAGTCAGAGACAGGTACAACATCAAAAACAAAGGCTGACTGAGAGGAGAAGAATGGATCATCATATAGGTAATTTTTAGTGAACTATGAGTCAAGATCTTTTATCATGCATTTATTTGTAGCAGAAATGGATATTTAAAAGCAACTGATCTAATAATTGTATTTCTTATTTAGCCTGAATTATATATATTCACAGGTGATAAAGGTGTCTAGAAAACTTGGTAAGCCGAAATGAAAATTAAAACTATAAGAAAAGACTGTGGAAGTTGGAAACCTTGACACACTGAAGTTATTTGCGGTGGTCACAATGATTAAAGTCTTGGATTGGTCTGTCTAGGTGACATAATCTTGCAACTTTATTAACATGTACTGAAAATCGAATCAGCGATAGGTCATGTGGCCCATGTGGTTTGTCATCAGTAATTTCCCTATCAGATTTTTCCTGCTGCTTAAACCCCACGATAATGTCAAATTTGATCAGCCTCTAAGGAGGAAGTGAATCTGAACAAAGCAATCTATATATGGACCTCTGAGGACAAAAAACTGAGACCCAAGCGCTTGGAAGCCATCCCTGACAAGCTGCAGTGGTCTGCAAGTGTTCAAGTTTGGGGGACCCATGTTATAACTGTCCTGCAGGAACATGAGGTAGGCAGATGCTTCACAGCTCTAGGCAAACCCTGAGGTGCCATATGTGGCTTTGCAATTTGGCTTCAGCCGAGTAAATCTTTTCACAACAAGTTAGGAGGGGTGAGGTAGACACGATTGCCATTTAAGTGCAAGTCTAATGTAGAGCAACTGAAAGAAGTGGGGTAGGAGAAGAGACACAGAAGACCTGAGCAGAGGGTCAGGTCCTAATATAAAAATTACTAAGAACAAAAGGCCAGATCTTGCATTTTCCTGTCGCTGGTCAATAAAGGGTATAGATAACGGTAAAGGAAAGAAACTTCTCAGATGTCTGAGTTGTCTTTCCCTTCCTTTCTGGGCTACTCACCACCTTAGAGTTCAGTCAAGAGTTTCATCTGATGAGGCAGTTTACAAGCTTTCTGCTGGATAACCCAACATGATCCTCTGACACAGCTGTAATTATATGACATATAAGCTGAAGGATGGTAGATGAATATTAGAAAGGTAATACTGATTTTGTAGTTAACTTTGCCGAAACAGCCACTATCATAATATATCTAATTTCAGTATCTGCTCCTAAAAACACCAGACCAAACCCCTTAACAAATTGGAAAGGTGGCAGAAAAGAGTTACAGGATATTTGAGGAACAGAATTTAATTCGACTGTGCAGGCTAAAGAAACTCCATACACACAGTTTATCAAGCGAGGGGACATAACATCCATTTTATACCAATTGTGTTATGTATTCTGTGATGCTGTCCATATAGACTGCAGTTGTCTCCTCTGGCTCTAAGATTTTCTGAATTTTTACTTTACTCAAAAAGACCTCATGGCAGAAAGGAGAGTTTGTATATAAACACCTAGGAGTGTTTCTTGACTTTAAGGATGAGCTTTGCCCTGTGGATGGAAATTGCCTGTTGAAGACTGAATGAAGGTGCTTCTAGTTGTGTTGGCGAGATTGCTTTGGAGTAAGAAACATGCTTATAATTTCTGCTTTGCAGACAACATATCAGACAGCATTCTAAATATGCAGTATAAATCGTATAAAAATGAACTACTTGGGGTGACTGATGTAGATATATATAATCCAACAATTAGAAAAATCAGATGTTTTTTCTTTCCAGGACAAATAGTGCTTACAAATGTATTGCGCATTTTCTGGTTTTTTGACAATTAGTAGATTGAAGGAATGAGACTAGCAAGTTTATAACAGTTTTCTGATAATTTTTTTAAATATTCAAAAACATGAAAGAGTCATGTAATACAGACCAGAAGAAAGCTATACACCTGATATATTTATGACAACACTCGAAATCACCAGAATAATAATTCCAGGGGAAATGGAAGGCTAACAGAGGGCTGGAGGCTGCAATGTTTGCTTTGTCATTCCTCATCTACTTGCCTTGTCTTCTGTAGAACTGTGTTGTTTACACTTAATAGCGAAATTTCATCTTCTGCACATAAATGGTCATATTTTCTTCAGCTGTATATAGGCTGATATTACTATTTTGTTGTCTTTGCATACCATATTAATTTTAATGCAACACTCAAGAGAAAGGCAATACAACTGGGTTTTTTAACCGTTGAAAGTTCCATTTTGTTGTGTTTTTAGATGATTCACATTCATACCTTTCAAAAGGTCTTCCATCAGTACGGATACTGCATATGCTATAATACTCTATTTAAGTCCGTATGCTCCTCTTCCCAACAGGGGATTACCTGGTCTATAGATTGCATTACTCCCCTGTCAAATATAACTACTGTCCGTTATCTAAGCATCACCCCATGATGAAAATATGAGTGTTGAGCAGTGAAGCATGCAGTACATTAATTCCATATTGGGAAAAAGTGTAAATTTGGACTCGGTTGCATATTATTTACAGAAGTAATATATCTGTTCTAAAATGTATTCTAAAAATAATTGGATTTCCAGGCCTTAATTAGACAAACCACCACAAAACAAAAAAGTTTATAGCTCAGATAGAGGCTTAGAAGAGTTACAAGGTGAGCTGGCCTATCTTATGTAATTACCTCAAGATTTGTACTGTAGTGGAGGAAAACCACTTTTTCCCCCCCCAAAGAAAAAACAAAACAGAAGTTATGGCAGGTTTTTAACAGTATTTTATAATCGAGATAAAAGAAGATTGTGATACATTTTCTAAAAAATCTGTCTTTCCTTGCAAATCTGTACCTGCAGCACAAGTTTTAATTCACCACAGCATATTTCATATAAAATCGTTTATCATAAGAATTACTATAAGCACAACATATAATGAAAATGTCATTCAGAGTTTTCAAACATTGGAGTATTACACATTTTATTTTTAAAATGGTATTAAACACATGCTGTAGGCAGAAACAACTTCAAAAATTCTAAAAGATGCAATCACAGGAAAAAAACCTGGGTCTTTTACATTCAAATCCTTATTTCTTAATGCCAGGAGCCGCCAAACTATATGTGCAGGAGACCTTTCCTTTTTTTTTCCCCCCACAAATTGCTTTTTTAGTACCAGGCTAATGTGGTGGCACGCCAGGCAGTCAGCAAGAAAACAGTGGATAATGGAAAAAACCTTGAAAATACCCATACCGTTGGGATGTGCAGCACAGCCCAGCATGAAAGGCATCATATGGACCCAGCTTATTAGTGCTGGCTCTGTTCCACGTTGACAGGACCCAGGCTGACTCCCACTGGCTCAGCCCCCTGTTCCTCAGTGTTTTGGATCCAGAAGGGGCTTATTAACTCAGGTACATCGCCTTGCAGGGCCAGGTTTTGCCTGGGATTAAGCGGAGGCTAATAGGAACCCAGAGCTCCCCAGAGCCAGCTGAAGCGTTGCCATAAGCAGCTGCCCTGCTGACCTGGCTCAGAAATCTGTACATGGCTCTGCTAAAGCATTCTGCTGGACCAAGGATGCCTCTGCAAACTGCCAGGTCTAATATCTCAGCATCTGTGGTGCACTTAATCTACAACCCAGATAAACTATACATGGATATTTCGGAGCTGAATATGTTTTTAAAGAACGGCTGTGCAACAAAATGATCTCTGACTCTTTCGCGCCTTCCCCTTTCTCCCTGTTTGCAGCTTGCTGGTTGCAAGGGCAGTGAAGGTTGAGCTGAGAGCAAGCGTGCACTGATTAGCAGGCTAGTTAACTGATTAGTTCATAATTTCTCCAGGCCTGTCTCTAGTTGTGTGTGCTGCATGTTGCTTAGTGATGTTTGAGGCATTTTGGAGGCTGTCTAAAATTCCTGTCTGAGCTAGATATTGTCATGAGCTGTCAGCTGAGCTGTCTGCTCCAAAGTGTTTGAAAATCAATAAAATAAAAGTGTATTCATGTGGAATTTGCTAAGTCTGTACCGGGTAAGAATTATTCACATGTCTTTCTGATACATTTTAGTAAATTAATTACTTCAGTAAATCTGTGATTTAGAAATTAGCTTATCTTAGTTAAATTAATAATCAAGCTTGTCATTTTGGTAAACTGGTCAACTGTCAACTCAAGTTTTAAAATCAGACTGGAGGAGAGTGTCAACAGAGAGAAGAGCAAATAGGAATGTTACATTACTTCAGTAATGAAGAGATGGGGAATCTGGATGTCTTCTATTCCTTTAACGACTTGAACTCTTCCTGTCATAAGGCATAATAATATAATAACATTATATATTATTATAGGCATATAATAATAATTACTAATAATAAGATATGTTGGAGAAGAATAAAAATGCTTATAATTATCTTTAAAAAAATCACTTCCTTTTAAAAGCACCATGAAACTCAGCTGGAACTTATTAGTTAATAAGTACAAACAACTGTTTGTGCTCTCTCTGCCACTACTCTTCCAGATATGGTTTTCCTCTTGCCATAGGGAACATTAACTTCAAGAGGAATTTGCTCATCTTTCTCTATGCTTTCTGTGCTTTTGAGGGTTCCATGAGAGACTGAACATGGAGTTGATCACAGCAGTTAACACTTATATTGGTTGTTTCTATTGTCTTGCTGAATCCTCTGGTGGCCTACTTTTTCAGGTTTAGACAATCTTTAATTTTTTATAAAATTAGATATTTTATACTAAAGAATGCTTAAAAGTAAATGGAATTAGATATATTTTGTAAATTAATATAAGCATTCTCCTAACTATTTCAGTACACTCTATATTTCTATTTCCTCAAAAGATACTTAAATTTTCAAAAGTGTGCCTAAAAAGTACATTGAGGGGAACCAAGACATTATTTTTCTTTGCCAATATGCAGATTTGCTCTGTACAAACTATTTTCTGTTTCCAGACATAGACATGGGATTCTTACAGGAGAAATAATCTATTGCAGAGAAAATGACCAAAAAAAAATCAAGATTTGTGTGTCATGATTTGGGGGTTTTTTTAAATTAAATTTTTTTATCACAGACTCCAGTACACTTCTCATTAGCAGATTTTCAAGCCATTTGACCTTCTTCTTGTGGATCCTGTAACTTCTAGCTGTCATTATCCATGGTTTTGAAAAAAGCCCTTTGAAAAGGAGGGAGGAAAAAGCAATTTTATTTTAAAATATGCCTCCTATCCTAGCAGTATTTTTGGTGAGGTTTTTTTTTAATATCTTCTCATGTTATACATTTAATATAATTGTGACTGCTCATTGCTGCTTCATTCTCTTTTCCCTTTCTTCCACCTTTTATGATCTAGTCTAATTTTGTGAACATAATTTTCTCTTTCTGCAAAACTAGTTGTGTCAAAATGCTTTCTACCAGTCACTTATCTATAGTGGGATTCTATTACAATCCAAGGGATTGCTCTTTTAAGAATCTCATTAAAGTCTGAACAAACAATAAGAAATGAAAAATCCTTCCCCAAGGCATGAAGACTATAGACAATACTGCATTGCAAAGCTAGTTAGGTGGGATAATATTAAACAGGTAGTAATGAAAATACCAGAAAGATTCAATAGCTAAAAATGTGTAACAATTAAGGTCAAGAAAGTGGCCTGTTTTCTGATTTTAAACATTAAATATTGTTCACAGATGAGAGAACACAAACACATAAAATCTTTCATTGTAAGGCATTGGTTGGGGGGGGGTTCACATGGACTTTTCATAGATCTACTGAAAATCTTACAGTGAAGACAGTACTTTAAAGATCTCCACCAAAAATATACCAAAAGTTGGTTTTTAATAGCTTGTTATTAAAAAAGCAGTTCAAACAAAAAAATGTAGCAATATGAACATGCTTTAAAGCTCACATGCTATAAATATTTTCAGTAAATTTACTAGTACTGATTTTACTGCCTGAGACTTGGACATACTGTAAGAAAATCTTGCCAGTCATTAATCTGTGGGTAACTTCTGTTAGTTTTAAAAATATTTGTATTTAAACACATGGAGATCTTGAAATAAACTGGTCTATAATTCAGTATTTTATAAAATTTTATCTGTAGCCAGGTCTTACCTCTTTTTTTCTAAATTTGTATTTCTGAACAGCTTTTCTTAGGGGGGCTCAGCAGTTTATTACTGGAGTTCTCTCCTGAGAAGGAAAGAAGTGCCTGAAAGCTCTTATTCCTGAAAGGGTGATGGGATTAGAGGGATGCTTCAGAGACATTAAAGTCTCTAGTATTATAGAGAAAAGTATTCTTTAAAGGAGACCCTTTGAAAATAGTTGTATTCTCTTGGTACTGAAACTTTTAGTTGTGGGGTTCTTGACAATTCCTATACTCTTCTGGGTGGCCAAATGCTGGTACTGTTTAGAGCAGATTTGCAAGTTGTGCGGGTTTTTTCTGTTTGTATTTTGGATGGAAGGCTAAGCATTTTTCTTTTTGATACAGACCTCATTACACGTATTCATTGCCTCTATCACCTCCATTTACAATCTGCTCTTGTTTCTGTAGCTGTGTATTTGCCATAAAGACCCCAAGGGAACGTAATCTAATTTAGTAGAAACTGTCCCTGAATTAAAACTTGAAGAAAGAGGTAACTAATGTTAACAAAATCCATAGCTTCTAAATAAAGATAAGCAGTAACTTGCTTTTGTGTGCTTTGGACAGTTAGGAATTTTGGGTATAGTGCTGGTTGTTTTCATATCCCACCAATGTGTAATTTCTGGATTTACTGTAAGACGTTAACAAAACGTTCATCAACGGAATTAATTTATCAAAACAGGAAGGTTTAGCTATTTGAGGAGTACACACTGTCAATTAAGACAAATAGTTATTGGCTGGTGGGAAGCTCATGAGCAAGTAATTATAAGAGATGTTCCCTGTTGAACTACCACATGTTATTCATCAGATTTCAAGTGATGTGGATTGGGCTGATAAATTGAGTTGCGTCATTTGTACCTTTCTCCATGAAGGTCACTTGCACTTTTTAATTTTGTTTGGGAGGGGAAGAAAAGCTTTCTTTTAAATTCATTTAAGTCATTAGTAACTGAGCTGAGAAAGTAATATGGAATCAAAGTTCCTACTTAACCCTGGCTAGATGTGATCCCCTTTGTGGTGAGGATGTGCCCAGTCACTCCAGAAGAGGTAGATAACCTTCCATTTTCCTTTCCACAGGCTTTCAAGGGTAATCCAGTTCTTGTGAAATTGACATAATTGACCAGTAAAAATTCTTAGAGTGACTCAAATCACAGAAATGTGGGCTATTTTCCCACATATACAAGAGTAGAAGCTGTGGGTACACAGCAAGGCAGGCTGAAGATAACATCGGGAGCAGTGGGTTGGAGTCTGGCTGCCCTTGTGCGGCTGGGAGATGCCATTTGGTCCTGGCTGTGTTTCTCTCCACCTCCTGTAGTCCAGAGCAAGGACTGCAGAATAATCAAGTAGTAGTTACCTATTTCCAGTTACTTACCTACCACATAGTACAAGGCAAACAGTCTAGTGAACGCAGTTCCACCAAGACAGAGGCCATAGGTGGGGTACAAACCAGGCAGTGACTTGCTTGAAATCTCTGCAAAAGAGGGGGGTTTTTGTCCACCTGCTGCTATTCACAGAGAAAAGGTGGAAGTATAACTTTTGCAGTGCATGGTGGAGATAAAAGTTTTCATACCACACACATCAGTGTAAAAATTCTAACAAAAATTCCACAACCAAATGCATTCAAATTATTTTGTATCTTTAAAAAAAAGGAGAGAGAAAAAAGTTTTTATTTGGAAATATTAAATACATACTGGTCAGAAAAATCACTACAGGTACAAAATTGTAAAATTACTCTTCCTATCCTCTGACACAAATAGTTTTTTCTCTTTAGATAAAATTTGCTGGCCATGTAGGGGTTGGATCCCTTTGGAGTAAGAATGTCAGTAAACATCAGTCCCTTAGAAAAGAGAAGATATGATCCCATTACATGCTTTAGCTCTGGAGATGATGTGTATGTTTGGTGTTCATTATTGTAGGTATAAATTGAAGTAAAAAATGAACTTGTGTGCATTCATATTGTGGAATAATTAGACTGAATATTAAAAATCAGAGTTTTAAAAAACAGGGTAAAAAAATCAAGTGAACTTAAGTATATACATCTGGGCCCTAGTGGGTTAAAAGTAATGTATTCTTGTTTGCAGTTGCTTGCGTGTGTTACTAAATTGAAAAATAGACACCACCAGGCACTCTTTTCTGTGGCTGTTCCCATATGCTATTTCGTGTTATGTCTTAACACGACATACAGGAAAAAGAAATGTATAATTATATGGTCAGGACATGGAGAACTCTTAGGCCAGACTGGAGGCTTTTTTTCTTTATCAGTGGTTAGAGCTTTGGGGACAATATGGTGAGGAGAAATACAGGCAGAGACTTCTTGTACATCTTTTGGCTTCAAAGGGCCATAGTGCATACCTACGTTGGATTTTGCTTTAGTGAAGACATAGACATCTGTGTCATCTATACCATGAAGCTGAGCTCAAATTTCCCTGTCTTCCTTTCTCTGCTTACACTGACAGGAGTGATATGAATCGTAAATGTGGGTATGATTCAGGGGATATTCACCCAAATTACTGGTGCTTGTTAATCTTTAACAACCTAACAATAATGTTAGAATTGTTATGGGTTACTAACTACTTCTCTCGATGTTATTTTCTTAAGGGTAAGTTTGTTTGTACCTGGACTGTTATGGTACCAGGTTGAACTGTAGTGTCTTGTTAGCTGTAGGTTTTGTTGTGAATGCCTGATTAGGAACACATGAATAAGAACAAATAGAAAATTACAGTTATTCTGTTAAGTAGATAGTTTTTGTCATAAACCTGTTTCAGGAACATTACTCTGAACTCTGGACCGTATACTACTGGTTTATTTGCATGGTATACAAAATGTCTGGATTTTTCTCAACAAGACAGAAATCCTGTAGGCTGTATCAACATGTCACCTTTGATTTGAATGGGTGATTTTAAAAGAGAAAACTTGCAGAATGATCTATCTCTGTAGGCACATTTTTGCGTCTAATAATGCAGTACAGTATCACTATATCTGATTTCCAGTGAGGATGAGATGGGCTTTGTGTTTAGACCAATCTATAAACATATGTATCTTTTCCATCTAAACTGTACTGTTTACTGTGGGAAGTTGGGCTGCATAAATTAAATATACAGTGGATCCAACGGCATGCCATACTGAAGCAATTTGTGGCATCTGATTTCCTTTTGTAATTTTTCTCAAATTTCTGTTCTGATATTGCCTAGATAAACAGGTGTAATTTGGTTGAACTGTAGAAACACCTGAAAGTAAAACATAACCACACATAGGATAACTGAGAAATGAACTCTTCGTACCCATGAGTGAGATTTGCAAGGCTACTATGTTAAGTTTTCTTCACAACTTTTCAAGGGCTTTTCCTGTGGTTTAGGAGCCTGGACTGATGTTAGTTACAAAGAAGCCAAAACAGGAGTCTTGTTAAAGAATAATCCTTCACACGGATAATCAAGTGTAATTGGCACTCTGACACTATCCTACGATGCTGAGCCACCCTAGCTCTTTCCCTCTCCCTGTTTTGTTGAGCGTGTTAAAAGATAATCAAAGAGGGTTCACAAGGTGTCATAGCCATAACTGGTCTCCATTAACTGTAGGTATTTACATCTTTGGAATGTTTTTATGTAGCAGTCTGCTTCTTATTTTTTTTCCTTTTTTTTTTCACCCGAATTGTACCACATTGTAAAGTGAATTTGTGTATAGCTTGAGTATATCATCAGTATTTTGTTTGTTTGGGGTTTTTTTAATTAAAACCTTAGTCAGACAAATCTCATTAGGCATCTTCCATGTCATTAATTTACAAAGAAAATACTGCATGTATTAAAATGTAATTTTGGTTAATATATAACATGACTAAAATTATTAATGACTTTTCTGATAGTCATTACTCTTCGAACCTCTTCCTCCTTGTAAATCTACAGCAGCTGAAATGGCCAGAACATTGTCTACAGATACAATATCTATCAGATATTACTGAGGATGCTGTACAACAATGACAAAAACATTTGTGAAAAAAGCATCATCTCTGTTTCTGCTCCAGCAAAGCAGGCAAATCTGTACACTGCTTTCAGTGTACTTATTTAGAGGTGTATGAGAGCACAGTGCTTTGCACGTGGCTAAATAGGAACACATTTAGTATTTAGGAAAAACAGATGAAACTTGGACTGCAATTTAGTAGAAAATATTCTGATTGAGAAGTATGCAGATGAGGGGGAAAATGATCCTATTCTACCTATGTTACCTAAATAATTCACTATGCAAAGCATAAATTCAGTTTGGATTGAAGCTAAAAGATACGTGGTAAACCCAGTTTCTTACAGGCTGGAGTTCATTAGTAAACATGTAAAATATTTAATATCCTGTCCTTTTTATGTAACCCCTTGGATTGTTCCAAATTTTTCAGTGTTACTTCGACTAGACTCTGTATCTTTGTCAAGATGTTTTTAACATCGACACTGACTCCCGTGGTCCAAGTGATGTCTTCTGTCTCCCGTTCGAAGATAAAACATTGTTCTAGTCGCTCACTTGGAACCAGGAGATTGCCTGCTGCAAAAACAGGCTATCAGCATTTATTAGTATGGCATTCTCCACAGGTTTAAGTTGAATGAAACATTTAAAAGGAATGAAGCTGGCTTGGTTGGTTGTTTCCATTTTCCCTAAGAGATGGGAGAATGCTTTTCTCGTTGACTCATACATGCATACACACACACATATGTATGCGCACACAGACCTTGTAAGACTTAATATTTACAAATTGAGTTCTGTCTTTAGGTTTTATTGTTGGTGGATTTTACTAACTCAGAAATATTAGGTGTAACACTTTGAAGTTGGCCCTGGTTTTGAAATTAACAGCGCATCATTTTTGGACAGGAAACAAAGAGAATTTATTGCTTTAATTACAGTGTAATGTTCATATTAAATTTATTTATATTTTAAAATTCCAGTTTTAAGGAGATTTTAATAGAAGCTGGAGCTGATGAGGCAAAGCAATGCAAAAAGGCTGTTCCAGATGGCATATATCCAGAGGGAGACATTTGTGTATTGACAATGGTGGAAATATATGAAAAGAGAAATAAGTAACAAGTATGAGACTAGTGAAGAGAATCCAAGTGAGAATAGTTCAGGACTCAATCTGTTGTTGTAAGGAAAGGAGTAGCAGTATTCTCTACATGCTATAATCTGATCCCAGGGAAAGATACTGAAAATGGTAAATGCTTCAGTCAAGTGATAGAGGAATGCAAGAATGAGTCAGCAGGGCAGTTATAGATGAAATTGCAGAGTGGGAGAATAAAAATTTTTCAAATAGGGGAGGAAAGGGAGAAGAAGATGAATTTATAATGAAGGTCAGTCTCAAGGTGATGGTAGAGATATAAAGGTCATTTTTATGGATTAGAAACAGAAAAGACTACATTGTGTGAGGCTTTAGTTACTCTCATGGGTAACTTGGTGCACCACTGATCTAACTTGGCATAATGGTGATTCTTCCTTGTGTTGGAGGGTATTTTTCTTCTCCAAGGAAAGCACTCTGTGAAGCAAAATGTTTGCCTTTGACTAACTGTATTTAAAATTAATTGAAAGAAATATGAGAAATACTATTTAATGTTAAAAATCTTTCCCATTCCTTTCTGATGTTGTTTGAAGTGGCAACACCAATTTTATGAATACCTTATAACTAGCTCAGGCAAAAGTTAGAACTAATTATTGTGTCAAGGAAAGTAGGCTCTTTAGTTAAAAGCAAATAGCAGCTGCTACCTTTGATTGTAGAAGGGGAGTTTCTTGCTAAATGCCTAATTATAGTGTGGTGTGTCCGCTCACCTTCAGTGCAACGCAACTTTTGTTCAAACTCCTGACTCTTAAGTTTCCTTCGAATTTGTTATTTAATTTTTAGCCCAGTGCTATTTGGATATTTTGGTTTAGGTATTCATTGCTTCCCTGTGGGCTTTTTTTCCTCTATCTTAGAGAGAGTCTGCAGTGTTATGCCATAGGCACGGTGCACCAAGGGAGGCATTTTTTTACCTCCCCGGACACTAGCCAGCAAGGGCTCCCTGGGAGTGCTCCTGGGAGCATGGAGAGTTTCATAAATTGCAGATTAATTAAAAATTACCCTGCTTGGAAATATAGCTGTGCTGCCTTGTACTTTATAACTTCAATCTGCCATCTCCTACCCAACATGGTAGCATCCTCACTCCAACTCTGCTGACCAGAATATTGGCTGCTGCCTGGCTGACCAATTCACCTTTGCAATTCAAAATAAAGGGTAACATGGAGTTTCTGTACACACCTTCTGGAAGTAACAGATTGTTGTTGTTCTGCAGTGGAAAGTAGGTTCCCTTTGTAACACTTCAAATTTAAAAGAATAAATATACTGAATTAAAGGATGCTGATTATAACTTAAAAAATATGAGAGTTCCTTTTTACTCTGCCAGGAAGAGTAACAGTTATGCCCCTCATGAAGTTAAAGCAAGTCTGCTTTTGTAATGAAAATTATTATGAGATGGTAGAGACATGGTTCAGTGGCTGTATCATTGCCATCTTATCAGCTTTCTGAAAGTGGTATCCATCTGTCAACTACTGATTCATTTTCCCATATTAAAATCACACATGATGCAAAAAAGACACTGGCATATACCTAAACAATTATATATTTTTAAACATTTCTACTGCTCACTCTTACAGTCAGAAAATGTTATCTTTGTGTTATCCTAATTTATTGTGTAGTATATATTATATGGTATATCTGAATATTTTAGCACATTTTCTTCAAGTTAGTGTGATAAATATGAAATACCACAAAATTTAGTTGCTATAGTTTCTGCAGAGAATGAGCCATTTGAGGAACCTTTCTGAGCAGTAAGGCAACATGCTAACTTAATACATTGGGATTTTGAAGGGGAAATTTTTCAAGGGCACAAAGGGAAGGAACGTGCCCAAGTTGGCTGCACCGGGGGTGGGTGCATTGCAGGGAACGTGCTGCCCCCCTGCCCCTCTGGCTGAGCTGCCTGAGTCCCATCTGGGCAGGGAAGGGGCTAAGCTCTGCTCGGGAACCCTGGGGCCGCTGCTGGAGTAGACACGGTCAACAGACAGGGAAGGAAAAAGGAGGGTAAGAAACAAGAGCAGTATCGAAAGTCTTGGCGGGGGGCGGGGAATCTCTGTTTTGTGGACATTTGCTTAAATAGAGCCATTTTCTAGAGGATGTCTTCATTTTCAAGGTGTGTGGGACATGGCTTTCAGTTTACACCAATGTAAGCTGAAGGGTCTAAATCATTATACTTCATCGTACAACAAAGATAGAGCTACTATCTGAAAAGAGCCTGCTAATACAGGCTTGTAATTTCAATTTTTCACACATTTTTCACTCTGTATTTCAGTAAAAATCTAATCTATCCAATCATTGCTTTAGGTTAATAGCCTGTAATACAGTATAGTGTCAAAAATGTCAAACAATGAAAAAAAAGGGGGGAATCATAAGTGTTCACTGAAACCACTTTTTTGAATACTTTTTTCCACAAGATCTGTGCATTTTCTTTGGTGGGTTTTGTGGAATACATTTTAATCAAATCTGAAATAAAAAGGGAAATCTGTACTGCCATAAAACTCTTCCATGTCTAATGTATGTATTAAAGCTATAAATCCGTTAAATATATTTTTAAGAAATCATTGACATAACCTAAAAGAAGAAAAGAGTTTTATGCTATGCATGTCAGATACATCTTACTGTAGCTTGTTGAGACTTACACTTGAGCTTTTTAAAATGAAAACCTGAAAATTTTTGCAGTCTGTTGGGCAAGGTGGTCAAATTCTTTACCTTTAAAATAGTTTAAAATTTCTGTTGTAAAGTTTAAAGGAGAGAATGAATAGATTCTGCAGTATTCATGCTATTTAATTGCAACAAATAGTTTAATTACCTGATTCACTCATGTATGACACCCCCTGAAATCTCATAGGTAATTTGATAGTACATACAAGATGAAACACCTGCATGTCAATACTTTGGTCCATTTGCATAAGTCCCTTAAACAGGGAAGCAATGGAAAATCTGCAACAATGATTTAACAACTCTTTATGTGTTCATTGCTGTCCTTTCATATCTTCCATTAGTATTTGTTTTGTTTTTCTCCTTCATGCTACAGCAGTAATGCTGATGATGCAACCCCAGACAGTAATTTCTGTGTAATAGCTTTGGGCATGAACTGCTTGATTTGCACTCCTGAGCAGGTATCATGGGCTTTGCTCCCCAGGCCTGTATGTGTGAGGGGTTGTGAAAATGAGTTTTCTTAAACTTTAGGGATGTGGGTAATGCACAGAGTGAAAAAGGAATAGAGTGAATGAGTAATGCAGCCATAGTGGAATTGAAGGCAGGAGTAAGAAACTTTTTGCGCAAAGCAACAGATTTATTTGATCCAGTTCTTGGGTGCTTTCTTTTATAAAAGAGAAGAATAAGCAAAAGTGTAAGACAAGAAAATAAACCGATTTTTCTTAGTCTATTCTACCTTATATAAAGCTGTAAAAAAACCTGTACACAACAATAAAGAACAACTTTTTTCCTCTGGACAAAGACTGTCTGGACTCATGACAGCTTTCTCCTTAGTTATTTAGGTAGTAAATGCAGAAGGAAAGATGATTATGTGCCGACATATTAAATATTCTACTTTTGGAGACTCTCAGAAGGGTCAAGACTTACAGCATTGACCATTTTGGTTTTTCTTCCATTTAGAATTTCACAACTTTTTTTTTCCCCCCTGTAAAGAGATTTTACAACTTTCCTTTCAATACTCTCGAATGGATGGTCTTAGCTAATGTGATAAATGTCAAATATCTTTGAAAAAGTTTTGAAAAGCTAGTGGTACAAAATGAATTTGAGGCTGAGCAATTTGAATCCTTTTGTCCTTGTAATCGAAACTTCAGAGGAAAAATCCAGAATTAAAAATTTAATTTGCTGTTGGAATATGTAAAATTGTTTGACCTAGGTGAAAATTAATTTCGTCTGCGGGGAAAAGAGCACCTGTAAATGTAGTTATTTTGCTTCTGGATCAGGGTTTGAGAAATAAGGCTAGATAACTAAGAGTATACTAGTAAAATATACTATATGCTTTTATGCTACTGTACCCTTATATACTAATATATTACAAAATATGCTATATCCCCAAAAGCCCCAAAACAACATTCAACAAAGTTAATTGATTAGGCCTGTTCTTTTCAAATTATTTTGACAAAAAGTTAAGGGCAGTATTCTGAAAAGTTGAAATATCTGAAAATGTTCAGGATATAATTTCTACCCATGTGAGTAGTGGTCTATACGGTTATCAAGAATGCCAGTATCCTCTGTTTTCTGATGGCATTTCCAAATACACTATGTTTTTATTTAATAATGCCTGAAAATTAAGTGAAGTAGTCTATTTTTACTTGACTTAGAAGCAATATCCACACTTTGGTCTTGAGCTTTCGTTTATGAGCTTATCTCCACCCCCCACACCCATCATTTCTTCATCCCTAATTGGGAGAGTCCTGTAAAAGTCAATGAAAAGGTTACTCTTAACCATCTGCCCCAAAAGTCTTTCTCTTTTCTCGAAGTTCACACATGCATGCACAGAAACATGCACCACAGGGTCACTGTCCTTGTATAACAAGCTAGTTAGGCATATCTGAATGAACAGGATTAACTACATTTTTCTACAGAGATTTACTCATGCTTGAAGTTAGATGTAAACTCAACTCATATCTTTATGAATTAAATTCAGTACTACTGGATCTCCACAATGAAGAGTTTCTTTTTGTTTAAAAATAATGCTGGCTGCATTTTCTATATAATAAAAAATGGTTTTATTCAGTTAAAGGGCAAACTTTGGGGCAGGAGTGATTTGGGCGCGGAGATAGTTCCAACAGTGTTGTTCCATCATGTGGAGGTATCTCACCATCTTAACCAACAGGCATTCACTTGTTAAGTAAGTTAGTTTATGGTCAGGGACGTACCAAATAAATTGCCTGGTTTTCTCTTTTAGTACCTGATTTCTCTTTGTCTCTTGCACAAGAAAAGGAAGGGCATTGCCAGATTTATTTCTACATCTTTCAGTATAGTAAATTGTTAGAGGTATTGCTCAGATACCACTATCTGCAGTGTAACTTACGGTAGTAACAAAATGTTATATTCATTAGAAGTACTTAATAAATTCCTAGGTTTTCCTTTAACTTCAGGGAAAGTTAGGGTGACTGGGCATCTATAGAAGACTAGCTTTAAAACATACATATGTCTGTGTACGTACACATGTGAAGTCAGAAGCCTAATCTATGAATAATTTGAAGGCAGTATTTTAACCTGTTTTCTACTAATCAGTACATGAGCATTTCTATATGAAATGCATCTTTTAAGTGAAGTCACTACACCAGAGTCTATTATAGAATGTTAAAGAAAAAAAGACTTTGTTACTGTTACCATGTCCTGCAGCCTGTATTTTAGCTACCCTTATGTCCTGGTTTCAGCTGGGATAGAGTTAATTGTCTTCCTAGTAGCTGGTACAGTGCTATGTTTTTGAGTTAGGTATGAGAAGAATGTTGATAACACACTGATGTTTTCAGTTGTTGCTAAGTAGTGTTTAGACTAAGTCAAGGATTTTTCAGCTTCTGATGCCCAGCCAGCGAGAAAGCTGGAGGGACACAAGAAGTTGGGACGGGACACAGCCAGGGCACCTGACCCAAAGTGGCCAACGGGGTATTCCATACCATGTGACGTCCCATCTAGTATAGAAACTGGGGGGAGTGGGGGCAGGGGGATCGCCGCTCGGGGACTAACTGGGTGTCGGTCGGCAGGTGGTGAGCAATTGCACTGTGTGTCACTTGCATACTCCAATTCTTTTATTATTACTATTGTCATTGTATTAGTGTTACCATCATCATTATTAGTTTCTCCTTTTCTGTTCTATTAAACTGTTCTTATCTCAACCTATGACTTACTTTTTTTCCCAATTATCTCCCCCATCCCATGGGGGGGGTGGGGGGGGTGGGGTGCGGTGAGTGAGCGGCTGTGTGGTGCTTAGTTGCTGGCTGGGGTTAAACCACGAAACCCTAATTCACTGTTCTGGTCTCAACTTCTTTCACTTTCTTTTCTTCCCCCTAGAACTTTTTTTTTTTTTTTTTTTTTTTTTTAAGTAAAATGTGATCTAAAATGAAGAGCCTCTTTCCCATTCAGTACTTTATAGCAGTGATGGGAAAAAAAATGAAAGGGCTGGGGGTGAGGTTGATGGTTTGGTTAAGCCAAAACCTTCAGTTCTTCCTTAACAATAACAAAAAAAAAAGTAAAAGAAATAGAAAGAAATCGCTTGAGTAAAAAATGTTATTTGATCCTAAATTAAATTTTTCATTTTATATTTTGAACAGTTATCTTCTAAAACATAAATTTAAGAATGTTTCAAAAGGAAATCTTATTTTAAAAAAGATCTACCATTTCCCCCCCTTTTGAAAAAAAAATAAAAAAGTTAAAAGCAAAACAAAGAGTAACCTTCTGTTCATTAATGATAACTTACCAGATTTGCTTGTAATTCTTATCAGCACTATCTTAGTCTCAGGAGAGATACATAGTTATGACTGGATTCCTGCCTGTACAGTTCTTGAAGACTGTTGACACTCTTCAATTTATTCATAAACCTCTCTAGTTCTTCACTGAATTTCTTTCCAATAATAACAATGTATGTGTGATAAAACCATACACAAATCTGTTGTACTGTAGGAAAAAAATTTGTGACAAAGATATAATTCATTCTTTAAATCTTTCACAGCTGTGAACTGTGATATCAGAACAATTAAACTGTGACATCAATAGTGCATCCAACAAAAGAGCTAAACTTCCAGGAAAGGATGATCAGCGCGTGTACATTTGTAGATATATTGTCAGTGATTCAATTGAAAAATGAAATATAAGAAATGCATAACCTTACAGTAGGATGGCATTTTTGTGCTGTAACTATTGTATCATCGGGAAGAACATCTGAAATTAAGTTAAGGTATACAAGTATTCAAAACCTGAGCTGAGAAACTGATTTTCCTCCTTAACAGAAAATAAACAAACGAACAAAAGGAATCAAGAAAATTGGTATTATGGTTGTGTAAACTACTAAATAAGTTTCCTTTTACATGTTGAATCAAATGCAGTTTGAGAATGTCTTCAGTCTTATTTCTGAAATCCCTCTTTGAAAGACATAGATGTTTTGTATTGATAATACCATTGAAAAATATTTTTCTGAGTTAATTTCTTGCAGAAGGCTGAGGTTTATTCTTAGATTTGAGTTAAGTTTTTTGGATGAAGAGGAGAAAAGTTATTTTACTTTCTAAAGTATAAATATTGAAGCAGAATGTAAGCTGTTTTTTGTATGAACTTATATGAAATGGTTTGACTTTATAGATAGTCATGTCTACAAGATGCCATTTATAGCTATTTAGAAGTCACTTTATGAATACTAAAATATTGCACAGAACTGCATAATTTCAAGCACAATGGCTCATAAGTGCCGTGGAGTGTTCTTTTTACTATGCACGATGCATAAAATGTTGAATTATAAAATTATAATGAATACGTTCTAAGTATTAAATATACTCTTTTGGCATATTAATATTATGCTGTGGATCTGTTCTGGAGGATAGCAGTTATATATTTGAATTTTTAATTTGGTTCAGTGGTGATCACTGAGTGGGAGATTTTTGAGGAGAGTATAAAATACTGCAATGCCTTTGTGTGTTCTGCAATGCTGGAGGCTTGGTCAAGGTATTCTTGCACACTAGCAGTTCCTATCAGCCTAGTTATCCTCTTGCAAATGTGTAGGCTTTTAGGACAATGATGGCAGAAGATGCTTTTAAAAATAGGCTGGCTGAGAGGTGTTATATGAAAATGGAAGCAATTTTACCACCAATTAAAGCAATAATTAAATACAGTGGTTTTGAAGTTATTTTCTCTTATTGATGTCAGGGATATTGCTCAGATACTAAATTAAAAAAACAAAACATATTCAGGTGCTTTTCACTTTTATGGATAAAATGCTTTGTAACTTGCAGGATTAAGGCCAAAATTCCTTTCTTTTTCTCAGGTCTTCGCTTGTCTCATCTTAAAGAGAAAGTGTTATGAATTTATTATAACTGTGAAGAGACATAAAATTAACCAGTAATTTCTCTCTTCCATTACAACCATTTTATTTATTTCCTTCAACTGTGTTTAGACCTGAAATTTAATTTTTTGAATAAGTAAATAAACCTCGTTCTTAAAAACTTGTATTTTTTTAAGTGCTTTGTGTTTTATGCAATATGTTTCAAGCTATTTTGGAAGGTTTTTCTTATTTTTCTTTTACAGAGTGCTTTCAAAAAATACATGTCACATGTCCAAATGCACATAATGCATGAGAAATATTTTATCTTTTTAATGAGAATGGGTTGTGAAATATTTACAGTTAAGGTTTTTATACCAGACATGCACACTGTATTTTCACTGCTTTTCCACTGTTAGGAAATATGTAATGCACTAAATTTTTGGTGTCAGAAATTATAAAAGACATCATTAGATTAGGTAAAAGTGGCAAACTACAAGCTTTGGGAAATCTTCAGTTTGGGACAAAATTAAAATTATGAGATCTTTTCTTATCTTCCATTAGGTGGGCTTAAGGTTAGTTTGTGCAGTTTAGTTTGTCTCAGTTTGGCTTTGGTACAGCCTGTGACAATGGTCTTTTTTATTGGAACTGTATGTTTTAGCATCTCCTTCTGTAAAAATTTAGCACTGGGGAGAATTATGTCCCTTACAGAGAACTGGAACTTGTTCTGGGCAGAATTGTCCAAATATTTCTCCTTAGAGCAATCACTCTTCTGGACTTTTACTCCTGTCATCAGTCAGGTGTTCTTAAGCAATTAGAGTAGGTATTTACAGCATTAAAATTAGGCAAAGAAATTATATTCTAACAACATTAGAAAGCCAGTTGCTTTGAGCAGGGATTGGGGGGAGAGATCTTAGGTGAAGTGAAGAAACAGAGGATTTTTGCCACATTCTCAATTTTATTTTATCAGCTTCCCAGGTGTGGTATGTCATTGCTTCTTAGGTGTTAATATTTATTTATATATTATTTTATAAACATAAGGACTATATAAAAGTTGCCTGAGAAAAAATATGAGACTTAAGCTGAGAAATAGAAAAAGCAAAACTGGATTAGAGCATAAACAAACATTTTAAGTACTCTAACATTTTTCTGCCAGATTTATACATATATAAAAGAAGTATGTGATTCTGTAACGCATCTATGAACACGAATAGACGGAACTTCATTGAATCATTCAGAGGCTGAATTTTCTTTTCTTTATAACACCACCATATTTTGTATGAATTCTCATTCTCTCTGTGACCAATGCCTACTGTTAACAAGGATTTTGCTGAGATAGAAAACATAAAAGGTGTTAGAAAAATATGTACAAGCTAAGGGTTATAGAGAAGCCTGTCAAAACTCCAGGAAGATTAAGGCTGAAGAAGAAATACAAATCCTAACCAGGTTTCATCCCAACATTTCCTGTCTGTGAGACCTTGGTAGAAGTACTGAGAAAAATTTCAAAGATGTTTCAGTCTTACGGCTGCCCTTTAATCTCCTGAAGATGAATCATGAACATTTGTGGCTCTTGCTAAAATTAAAGTATTGGTGCTATTTTGTTCAACAAAGAAATAATTTGGGCACTTTATTCTGTTTTTAGATACTTTAGAAATAACATGTTCTAGCTCCTTTCTTCCTGCTCCTTAGGTCTGCTTATGAAAGAAATTGCAGAGCAATTTTAAATGACAAACTCTTAAAACACATTGGGTGAATTTTTTACTCTGTCTTCTCTACTACCTGTTTTCTTTTTTGTTTGTTTATTCTTTTCCTCTTTCATATCCTACAGGTCAAGCTACATTAGAATATCTGCTGTTGACTTGCTAAGAAACATCACTGAGAAAATCCTGAATGCTTGTCGAGTCAGATTAAAGATTGTTTCAGTAGGGCTAC
The DNA here is from genome assembly GCF_026419915.1 of Harpia harpyja. NCBI lineage: Eukaryota > Metazoa > Chordata > Aves > Accipitriformes > Accipitridae > Harpia > Harpia harpyja. The sequence continues at coordinate 34,890,252 of NC_068947.1, forward strand.
AGTAGCCTCAGGTCAGCTCCTCCCAATGAGACATATAGGATAGCTCTTCTGAGTTAGCTACGTACTGTCATTAAACCTGCTGTGCTGACATGGTGTCATGGACAGAATCTAAATGTGGATGTGTGAGAGCCGCCACAGCTGTTTTTTGTCTGAACATTCACAATTCAGCCAACCCCCCTGGGTTTCTCCCCTATGCTCATGGAGTGTCTGGGCTACGTTTGCAGAGTGCTGCACAGAAGGTGTTAGGCGTTGGGCTTAGTAGTCAAATAGTCGCTTGCTCAGGCTCCTGTATGGAACAGCTTCACATTGTAGGTTCTCTTGTTTTAGCTAAAAACTTTCTCTCTCCTTACAGAATCAGAGTAATTAACCAGGTACCTGCTTCGAAGTTTCAAGTACCTGTCTTGTGGTTTAGATACTTCAAAAATTCAGAACTAGCAGAGGAACAAAATACCAAGGAAAAGTGGTATGCTTTCTGTTGTGAGTGCCACATCAGCAGTCATCATCATTACCTGGAAATGTATGGCTTCCAGGTTTTGTGAAAGCATTTTTATGGGGGATACTGAAGTCAATACCATATGAACTGCAATAAGAGATAACTCTAACAGAAGGATACACTATAATGTATTTAATTATGTCAGTAATGCTATCTGTAAGAGAACTCATCTGAAATCTTGTTTTCTATGTACATTTCGTATGTAAAGGTTATTTCTAAAGTGAAATCTCTTAGTTTTAGTCAGGAATGGCCATTTTGTGGAATTAGCAGGGTATACAGAGAGTACAGTCATTTCAAAGAAAAAAAGAAGTCCCTGCTTTGTAGCTATCCTCATAAAATCAAACTCAGTACTTGAACTATTCTAGTTCTAACTATGCCCCCCCCCCTCCCCCCCTCCCCAATCAATAATTTTCTGGGAGGTTTTGTTGGGGTATTTTTGGAGGGGGCAGTGTTTGGGGTTTTTGGGGGGGGGGCTGGTTTTTAAACTTAAAAATATGTTTTAGAAGTGTTGAATCAGCTTTGCATAGGAAGGAAATTTTAACCCTGAGGAAACTGGGATACACAGTAACCCCCAAGTCTTGATATAATTAAGCCAACTGTCTGTTTCATACTGATGGTTAACATTTCTGTTTGCTATGAAATAATTGTGTTACATATAGCAAATGGAATTTTGCCGCTCACATCTCAAAATGAAGTACAATAGATACCATAGTGGAAAGCTACAGTTATTTTGCATTCCCAAATTTAACATGAAAAGTATTTATAGTAGTTAAGCAGCAAAATGATTACTGAAGCTGCACATTCAAGTCTTGCCTTTTCTCAGTAGACTGATATCAATGGAAAATCCCATAGATATCCATCAAAATGAAACTTTCAAGGACATAACTCATTATCAGCCAAGAGTGTTTTTAGCCTTTGGATAGTTTACAGTCATTTGGATCTGCAGTATTAATTCTGCATTACCCAACATCATACATATATTATTTAATATATACCAAACAATCAGCTCTCTAAGTGAATTCTTTGTTCTCCCCAGCTTCTCATTTTCTCTGAATACAAAGCACTGCAGAGCAAGTCTTTGAGATAAAGCAAAATAATTATTTGAGAAAACTGATGCCAGGTAAGGCTAAAAGTGTCTTCGGGCTAACAGTATTGATTAGCATTTTTAAAGTTTGATAGCTAATAATTTAACATTTTTTTTTGCCTTAAGGATTTGAGATTTTTTGTACAAATCCTTTGGTTTAACATGACAGCCACATTATTAATTAACAGAAATTGGAAAGAGCGACTTCAACTAACTGCTAGCTGCATAATTTATTAATTTATATACAGTATAAATACTTCTGGGTGTATGCCAAAGGAATTAATAATCATATTAATAATATCACTGAACTTTCATATCAAGGAGACACGGTAATACTTTATTACAACATTTGAATTAATGTGCAAATTTAACATCCTCATTCTATGCTATGCTTATTACAAGTCAGAGAGAAACTGATAGCATTACAGACCTAGGAGGAGGAGACTACAACTCTGAAAAAACATACACACAAACAACCTATAAAGGCCGCCTTTCATTCTGTAATTGTACAATATGAGTAGTGGAAGGAAACCTAATATTATTGTCTCTGGTTGGATGCCTGATGATTAAAAAAGAAAAAAAGTAAAAAACCTCACCAAACCCAAACCTTCTGTGAATGGCCAATATTTATACCTCTTGAGCTCCTACATCTCTCATATTTTTCTGTGTACTAGGGAAGGAAATTAATATTTTGCTACGCATGCTTAGCTGATAGTGATGCTAATAATATTTTTTTGTTATTTAACAGGGGGGAAATTAGCATCATTTTTGTTATGTTCTGCATTCTCTGATACTTGAATCTGTAATACTTGAATATTCTAATGAATTCTGGTTGTTTATTTCTGCTGTCCAGATTTGAATAACTCACTTTTGAAGTACTTTGTCCATCTATTAATTACTTCTCCAAGTAGATTATACATAGATACAGGACATACTGAAGGCAGACATCACCTGGCCTTCTACTCTGTATTTTGTTATGTTAAATCATTATTTTGCTCTCATTTGATGGCACACAGCAACTTTTTACATTCTGATTTTGCACATTGTGCCTCTAGGCTTTCAAATACAGGCACACTGGAGGCCACACGATACAGTCGTGGCTATATATTGTTCATTGAAGAGGTGTTTCCTCAGCATCAAGAATAATGGCGACTAATGACCACCAGAACATTCCTATGAGTGGTGTGAATTGTTAGTGATCAGAAAGAATTCAGTATATGATGTTATGTTGAAAATCTGCTTTTCAAAAGTCATATGCATATTATTTTTCCAGCTGTTATCTAATGGATGGATGGAGTTTGTATCAGTTTCTGTATTGAGTTTCTTAAATTCCCATTGCGAGGCATCTGTATGCAACCTTTCTTTGCAAAAGACTGAAAAATGCTCCTTATATCCTCCTGCTAGGTGGATTTTCCTTATTATATGCCCTTTCTTCTGTAGAGTATGACTTTTACCTTTTTTCCTATTATACCATGATTTTACTCTGCTTTTTATATATTGTGGTCTCTTTGAATAGACTTAGTACTTTTATTTCAACTATGTTTATTATTGTAGTTTAACTGCACTATTTGCTTAGTATTAGCAAAGTCCTTGTGTGGAGTGTAATTACAACAGTTTATATGAAGTATGTGGGTCTCTCCAAGAATAGCAAATATAATTGCTTTTGTTACTTGGCTGTCTCTTAATTTCCCTCAGGCTGACATTATTATAACTCATGCAGAGCACCAAAGTTCTAAAATTTTAAAGAAAATTTAATAATATGGAATTGTTAATAAAGAATAAGCTGTGGCTTTTTTATTATTATTATTAATGGAAGATAGTGCCTTTGATTATATCTGCGTCTTAAAGCTATTGATACCTGTACTAGTTGAAGAAAAAAAAAAAAAGTCTTTAAAAGACACAAGAACACTTTTCCTTTAAGGTAAATTTCATTCTTGACACACAGTCAATGAGTCCAAGTTCAGTCATGTCATGTTACTGAAAGAGAAGATTAAAACATTTTTATAATACTTAGACTGTTGTAGAGTTATGTTGTTATAAAGTACACATGGGGATGAAAAAGCTGATCATAGGCATAAAGGATTTAACGAATGCAGTTTAAGGTTTTTCTCCCATTCTGTGCTTATGCACAAAACAACAACAACAAAAATCAAACTCCCAAACAAAACAAAAAACCCCAGCCATAACAATTGGCATGAATCATGCTGAACTAGGTAACTTACAAGACTCAAAATTCAGGAACTCTGACTTCTGCTCATATCTGACAATCTGCTTGTTTTACCTCCCCCTCAAGTTCAAAGGTCTGATTAAAAAGCTGATATAAAGCGAAGAGAGAAGTAGAGGCATTAAGATGGCAGCAATCCATTGCAATCAGCCAAGTCAGGAGCCAGGACAGTGCACAGTATCATGCTGTTCTGCATGACTCACTCAAACCTAACTCCCTTAAATCATGAGCAGCTATGGAATTAAAAAGACATCTAATAGACCTTTTTGTGAGTTAACCCTCATCTAGTAAGGACAGTGCTTAACATTGTATGGTACTTCAACTCTCAGAACCTTCCTCTTATGGTAGATTTGTTTGGCTTATTCCTTCTACTAATCATAGAATCATAGAATACCAAGTTGGAAGGGACCTCAAGGATCATCTGGTCCAATCTTTCTTGGCAAAAGCACAGTCTAGACGACATGGCCCAGCACCCTGTCCAGCTAAACCTTAAAAATGTCCAGTGTTGGGGAATCTACCACTTCCCTGGGGAGATTATTCCAATGGCTGATTGTTCTCATTGTGAGAAATTTTCCTCTTTTGTCCAATCGGAATCTCTCCAGGAGTAACTTGTACCCATTACCCCTTGTCTTTTCTACACGACTCATTGTAAAAAGGGAGTCTCCATCTTCTTTGCAGCCATCCTTTAAATACTGGAACATGGTGATAAGGTCTCCCCTAAGCCTTCTTTTCTCAAGGTTGAACAAACCCAGTTGTCTCAGCCTTTCCTCATACGGCAGGTTTCCCAGTCCTTTGATCATCTTTGTGATTATGTTATTATATTTGTGATAATGTTATTTTATTATGATCAAGAGGATGATTTTATTTTTGGTTTAGATCAATGGTTTTGACTGAGTCTTCAGCAATATGGTATAAACAGTTTCCATTGGTTTATGTTGTATTAGAATTACTCATTTTGTTCTGATGAATATTTTGAAGCTTTGACTATCAGGTTTATAAGCGAACATTGAAAAAAGGTTTATAATTTCTAACTAGGAGGAAACAGGAAGCAAATTATTTTTATTTGCTGTCTACAGTACTACTTCAGTCTTCTTTTAAGACCAAAATATTTAGTCTCATAGTTAAGAGACTATGCTTTTGAAGAACAAACCAGTCGAAATTTCAAACTAAATGCCAAATGTCAAGGAAGAAAAATACTTGGGTAGGAAGCAAAAATTTCTTAAAGTGCTTATAAAAGCAAGTATATTGAATATAAGGAAATGCACTTTAAAAGAAAAACAAAAACAAAACACAAACAAACATATCAAGTGATTGTCTTCTCTACTTAATAGAGAGATTTAATCATAAAATATCTTTTTGAAATTTCTATAACACACAAGACAGTTTTTGTATTAACATTTTTAGAAATATTTATTATATTGGGGTTTATCTTTAATTCTTTTTTCAGTTGCAAAGGACTTGAAATTATAGTCTGAACTTTAACTCTTCTTCCATAAGTTCTGTGTTAGTTTTAGACAGGTAATCACAGAAGCAATTAGGGATGTTGTCCTGAGGCTCCTTTACTGCAGGTGCAACTGTCTGATTGCTGTTTTGTAATTACTCTATAATTCTAACCACCCATATGCATCAGATAAGTTGTACAGTGTTCTTCAAATAAGTGAAAACCCCTTTCAAGTTCAAATAAGTACTTAATAATTTAGGTTGCTCTGTTATTTAGTCTCAGATATACTCCTTGCTGTGTTCTTTGGTTTGTGAAACTCAAAGCTAATGGAGAATTTGTCATGCAATTGGTTAAATTATTACAGAAAAATGTTGAATAACAGTGCTGATTATAACATTGAAACTAGAATTCCTTGAAATATGCAAAAAGCTTTAAATGATTACAGAGGCAATGCCAACTTTAGGATTTTTGTTTTTGAAGTCTTTGAAGTCTGACTTTGCAGAACAGATTGTGAATCCCTGGCCCATTACACACCTGCAGAGATTTTGGTGTTTTATTTCTCTTGGGTGAAACAGCAGAAGCCCAAACCATGTTAATCACTGTCAGAACCAGTTGTATAAAATGCCAAAATGCAATGAACCAGGAATTTTATAATAAATATGACAATAGAGTTTGAAGCGTTGTTTTGTTAGGCTTGCAATTTGTTGTAATTTATCACTTATGATAGTACTGGAGGGGAAAAATATCTGAGACCTCCAAGTGATCCTTTCACTTGGAAAAAATGGTCCTGTATTTGTATTCTGTTTTAAAGATGAAGGAAGAAAAAACTGAAGTGCAGCTATGAGATGTGTAATGTGTGTATTTTAAATATATGAAATTAAAATGCACTAAAATTCTCTGTTAATATCTGCTTAATACATGGATTCTACTTGAGATAATATAGAATTAGTCACACCTTGTTTATAGAAAGGGGCCTATATTCTATTATCCTTCTAAACAATAGTTAGTTTTAGCATATGAGAATATTGGACTTGTATATTATAGAAATGACACTACTGAAAGCTGAAAAGAGAAGCAGCTCTCAGCTATATAAACAATACCGCTCTGTGTGAATGAATTATTGTATCAAGAGTCACATCTGAATGTAGTTTTTAAGCAACTTTGTAAAATAACTTTCAGAAGTCTTTTCTGGAAAAAAACCTGTTTAATTTCAGCCACTTGCGACAAGGGAATGACAGTGCTGTTCTAGAACAGAACAGTACTGTTTTCTATTATATTGCCATACATGCAAGTACAGTTCTTATCCTCTAGTCTAGTGAATTCCTAAGTTGCTGCATCACTTATCCAGGGGTGGCTGGTTCCTCTGAAATAGTTTAGTTGAAAATACAAATACATTATGGCCCATCCTAACAGAATTTACAGATTCAGGTTCTGATCTTTAACCTGCAGATGTTTATGCAGATGATTGACTTAAAGCACAAGAGTAAGCTAGTTTACTCCACTGGAACTACACCTGAAATTAAACACTTAAGTAAAAGTTTACAAGATTAAATTTCTAATGTACTTCTTCCCATGTCTTTGCTGCTGTTGGTTGGCTACAGATTTCAAAGGTACCTTGTAGGCAGCTGTTGAAGATTTTTGCTTTGTTCCCACAGGAAATTTTCACTGCTTCTGGCATAGTGGAACTGCTGACCACAGAAAAATTGCCTCTGACTGTGTCTCTGTTTGTTGTTCCTCCTGCTGTGACAGTTTCTTCCATTACCTAGCTGTATTACAATCTGGCTGAATCCCTCTGATGGCTCTTGATGTCATTGTAGTACCTGTATGAGATAGTCACTGAACCAGGTCATTGGCAATTTAAACAGTAGGGAATGACATAATTTCAAACATAGTTATAGCTCCTGCTCTCAAATAGGTGATCACTTATATGTTTTCTACAGTAATTTTCAGTTGGGAATACTGAAACAATTAGAATAGGGTTAATGTGTTTTGAGGAAGAATACACATGATCTCCTTGGGGGGGAATCAGAAGAAGAAAACTTACCCAAAACTCAGTCCTGAAAGTATTATCAAGTTGGATGATTGTCTTGATATTTTTTTTTCCTAAGATGGTCTTCCCAATCAGTAGTTCAACAGCTGATATATTTCTCTGCAAGGCCAATAAAAAGAGATTTTGCAGTTGTTAAAATTAACTATTTGCCACACTGGTCATTTCCACACACTATATCCCAAACACAGCTTTGAAATGGATATGATTTCTTTCATCCTGAGATGACCAAGAAGGATATGGTCTCTTGGAAGGGTGGTGAAATAAATGCCCATATCTATCATAATGCCCAGTGGATCAGTATTAGTAATATAGTAGGATCCATCACTCTTCAAAAACTCAGACAAGTCTTTCATATGGAGCTGTAATATTATTAATGGTACTTAACAGAATTTCTTGCAGGAACTTACCTGAAATCACTGATACTTCATGACCATATGGATAAGAGTTTGCACTGTGAGCACTCCTGCCAAGTCCAAGCTCAGAATTTTAGATCAAAAACCAATGCAGGTTGAACTCAGGAGCACGTTTTTGGCCTCGCTTACTGTATTGGATATATACAACTTTTTCAAATATTTCTCTGTATTAAGATAATCCATTTAAATTACTGTCTAACAGCCCTATTTTTTAATGCAACACAATGCCAAGAAGTATGTCGCACTCTATTTTTAAGAAATTTTCTCCTCGTGAAAAGCTAATGTTCCTGGGTTTCCTTTTCCCAAAGGAAACTAACTTCTTTACTAACTTCTAAACTTCCTCGAGGGAGAGAAACAGGTTCTTCTTGAGGAATAATTGGAGTAAGTGCTTAATTTCTGTAGCTCACACCCTAGAGGAACCAGTCTCTCTTCACTGACTAAGGAAAGAGCCAAGAAAGTCCTGCATAAGTAAGCCATTGCTCATGATCTGCCTCTCACTCTCAAATAGAAGCATGTGACTTTCATCCAGTTGCCCCTTTTGGTCTCACCCATTATAATGACTTTTAATAGGTTCCTTCCTTGAGAGACAAGTGCTTTCTAAGCCTATAATTTATGACCGAAAGTATCTGAATTTGCTCAAAAGAGGCAAAGTTTTGATTTTAGGAAGCTTTCACATGCACAATCCTTTCCTCTACTTTTTCATACAACAGTGGGACCTACTCTTCTTTCATTCTTCATTCATGATCAGACTAGTGGAAGTAAATTGCTTCACTTTTGCCTCACTAAAAGTCTTATGTCCTAACAGAATAATGGGGTAGGGCATTCAATTATTACATGACCATATGTTTTGGTATGACAGCTTTTTTATGATTTCTTCTTAAAGCCCAAGAAGATTGTGCTGTGACGTAGATCTCTGCTGAATGGATCTGGATTGAAACAAGTTCTCAAGATAGTGACTTTAATCTGGTTCCCTCTTTGCTTCCTGTTATCTACTTTTATCTCCCATTTTGTCAAAGGTGTGATTTTTTTTTTCCTTTTTCTGTTATATCTGCTGTACCTGTGTGATAAGGTCTCTTATGTTTGTTTATCTTTTGATGAATGAGTTCTAAAAGTCTTTTGCTTGAAAGTCAAACAACAATCTTGTTTGAAAGTGTCTTGTCTGAAATACCATATTTGGATCCTGCTGTTCTATTTGAATTTGGCTTTAAATGATCTCAGGAAAGAATTGGGTATCTGTGTGAATGGCTGACTGGCTTTACTATCTTTTTCTGAACGTTTCACCATTAATATCCATCACTTTAGTGGGGGGAAAAAAAGACGTGTGTGATATGTTTATGAAGTATTTATGCAGTCTAGGAAGTACGTGCTTAGAAAATATATATGTATTACAGAAAGTATAAACCCATTAGGCTCTATAACCAGTAAAAAGAAAGGGGGAATGGCCATAAGATAATGGAGTATCTTAACTAAGACTCCTACTCAAGAATCTCCTCCTACTTTCCAGAGGGGTCTCTCCTGAGTACGGGCTATAGAAGGGGAACTGAGGGTTTCAACTCCCCAGAAGAAATCTATCTTTAAACCAACACACCACTGGTTTGTGGAACTCCTTGCAACAGGATGTTGTAGATGCCAAAAAGTTTACATAAGCTAAAAAAGCAACAACTGGGTTAGAGATGAAAAAAATCATTCAGAGCAATTAGATGGAAAGATACCAACTCCAGCACAGGAAATCCTTGAATGGAACCTTTCTGCAGGATACCAGAAAACTCTGAGAAAGCTTAATACATGCTTGTCCTGATCACATGCTTGTCCTTAAGCATCTGCTATTTACTAATGATACCTGGCTTTATAACTTGATCTAGTTGTTTCTATGTCCTCACGTGAAAGAATTGTTACTGACTTTTGTGGATACTCCTTGTGTCTTTTGGTCACAGCAGGACAAAATATTTATACCATATTTTTATTAAAGTAAGGTCAAACTCATTTTTTGATGTTGATTAAAGTGATATATTAATACTCTCATACTTTTTACATTCCATTATACTATAGATAATAGTTTAGTAAAACAATTTTTCAGTTATTTAAAACAATTTCCACAAAAGCAAATGTTTCATTTTTTTGTTTTTTAAAGCTCCTAGTAGGATTTGAAGTCTGAAGAGAATTAGATCGAGTTTCACAGTGCATGTGAAACTCATGCACTGAATATGTTTTCAGCTTGTTTTGTAGATGATCCTGGTCTCATAATAATAAACTCCAGCTATTTCTTCTCTTAACACCTCAGAAGACTTCGTGTTGCAAGTTTACAATTTTAATTTCTGACTCACACCTAAAATATAGTTTATATTTTCAGGTGTGTATCCCTGAAATCTGCATATCACTAGCAATCTGCAATGTTGGTGGGCCTGGGCTTGCTTAATTTTCAATGATTAGTTTTAGATATGTGACCAGTTCATACAACTATCAAGGTTGGCTTGTGTTCCCTACTTGCCAGTAATAAATCAGTAACAAATAATTCAAAAGTGTAAGTATTCTTTTAAAATAAATTAAGCCTTTAAGTATAAAAAGATAGCTTGTTTACAATACAATATATAAAAATAGATTTGATTTCATTTATTCTGAGTGAAGTAATACATACGAAAGAATCATCCAACTGAAGATCAATTTGAATATATCCCTAAATGTATTTACATCTTAAGAATTCTGACTTTTTAGTATGATATTAAAGTGATTATTAAAATACCTTTTTTCATTTTAACCACGTCTTGAGTACTGTTAATGGTCAGGTTTCTCACATGCACTTGAGTCGGGGGTTATATATCTAAGGGTATTGTTGAGCCGTGACAGAAGGACTGTTGTGCCCTTCACAGGCCACTAGCTTCTGATAATCTCATTTTATCTTCAGTGCTTGTGTACAAGAAAGATCACTTAAATGTGGTGCTATTGAGTGATGCTTTGGCTGTTGTGAAGGAGTATTTGGGCCCAGGTTGGTGTCGCAGCAGAAGGGAGGCTAAGGTTCCTGCACAAGGACAGCCGAGATGTCAGGATCTCCAATTGCTTTTTCTGAGGTGATTATTTCACTCAGGCATTCTTCCTACAATCCCAAAAGGCTTTACATACATGACCTCGCTAATATACTTCACAACCACTTTTGGAACCAGCCTGTGCAACTTTTCTACAGTAATAATGGTGGAGTGTCTGGTCATCTTACTCTTAACATTATTTTTCTCATTTCTCAAAGAGTGCATGACATTGCAAGCAGTTGTAGTCGAGAGTGCCTTGTGATTGCTGTCAAGTGAAGGGAAGGCAGGAACGGCTTGCCAAGGCATAGGCAGGGGCTTAGGGGAACTAACGGGAAAAAATGTAGGCATAAAGCACTTGGACTAATTCAGTGTAAACAATATATTTGGGTTAGGTATAGCATTATACAAGGGAGCATGGAGTTTGGGCTTGCTCACTTCTTGTTCTTCCTGCTAATCTTTCACCAAGCATTTGCATAATAAAAGTATTGTTGATGTAGATGAATTGCAAGACCTAAGCATATAGCTACATAGACACTGGGGGACTGGTGGAAGCTCAAGTCTACCTAGTATTATTTTTTTAAAGGAGTATTAGGCAGTGTATGGTAGGGATAATTTTACCTGGTTCTTGGGGAAAAAAAATGGATACCATCACTGGTATGATCAAAAAGAAACAGGAAGGTATCCAGGTATGCCCTCAACACTCTAATTAAAAAAAAAAAAAATCAAAACTTTGGGGAGAAAAAAAAAAGAAGAGTAAAATGCAAACCCAAACCAAACTTTACCCAGTCAGTTTTTGGTAAAGCAAAAGCTGAACAACATACGTGGGTTATAAAATAGATGACAACCTTGAACTAAAAGTAGAACAAGGAAAAATCCCTATTCTGTAAATATTAAATGTTGAGTAGATGATATATTAAAGCTCTCAATCAGGGATTTTTTTTTAATGTATTTTCTCCCTTACACCCCCTTGACACACTATAATAATGAACAAGTTATTTAGTTAATGAAGAAAGCATCTTGTATTTAAAGATCTACATATTAATGTGACCTTCCTTTGTTCATAGCTGTTAATATTTATTGCCTTTTCTTGTTGAGATTTTATTTGGTGTTCTGTGACAAACAAGAATATGATTAGTGAAGCTGTAAAGTTCTCATGGTGGCTGCCTGTGTTCCCAAGATAGCAGCATTAGTGTCTGCAGAAGCAGTTAATGCTGTTTATCATTAGTGACAGAGGCTGGGAAGGACCTTCTGTGGCTTTTATCTTTCACCTTGCCAACAGAAGTTGATGAGCTTTGTGATTTAAATGCATAGGTGATACTGTAATATTTATATTCATTTCACATAGACGTGCACAGGTAAACTAATCTTGTTGATTGAGATTAATTAAAATCATGTTACTGTAGGACTGGACAGGCTATGAATGGATATACTTGGAAAAAATATCTATAAGCACTTTTATTTACTTTTCTTTATGATTAAGCTAACATTTTCAGAATTTTTACAACAGAAGTATAGGTTAGTATTTTATAACTGGTTTTCCATTTCATTTTTTTAGCTGTAATCAAAGTTAATTTTAAGGTTTCTGTAGGAAGTTTTGAGTTTAGAATCTTGAACTCTACATCTCATCTGCAATTTAGAATAAAAGAATTTTAGCAGCTTGTTGCAATGGACTCTACTTTTGAAAACACTCAAAATGTCTTGTAGATTATGTTCCTTATGGAGCTTCATCTTCAGAGCTCGTTTTGTATGTACGTGTTTGTGTACCTTGCATCTCCTCCATTTCCATCTCTCTACAGAACATTTTGACATTCAGCTTGTCCAATATTTAACTGTTTAAATGTGCAGGTCTGGAAAATAGATGATAAAAGCTGTTGTCGTGCCAAAGGCTCATCATGCAATTCTACTTATGGAAAAAGTGGAAATTTTGTGTCTTGTGTCTTACTTCTGAAACTCCATTTTGATGTAAAGTTGGCTGTCTACATTTCATAGAATCTCATTTTTAAAGGAAAACTTGTACTGAAAAAGTAACACTGTGAATAACAAAAATAGTTGTACATTTGTATATATGTTAATGTAGACCTTTTAAAAATCCTTTAGCTCTTTAAAAAAATGCTTGAGAGCAAAAGTCCAAAAGAAGTAGTCTTTCATGACTGCTGTCCAAAGGAGGTCCAGACTGCTAACTTTCCTATGATCCTTACATATATACAGGGAAAAGTAAGAGACTTTATTGGATATTTTTACTATAGTAATATCAAAAGAGAAAAGGTGATGTATCTGAAACTAACCATAGGAAATGTTCTGAGCTGAACTCCTTATCAAAAGCTAAGAGCCAGCCACAAAACCTTTCTGAACTTAATGTTACTCAGAGGGAATAGGCCTGTGGCGTCAGAATTTAAACGGCAATGTAGGTACAAAGTATATGGGCCTTTTCTATCAGCTCAGAGAATAAAGTGCCCAGGTATCAGATCCCCTTTGTATAAAGTACATTTTTATGATGATAGTTATCCCTTTTTTCAGTCGAAACTGTTTTAAAGTATTGACGATTTACAAGTACTTACAGTTTGGTGATTATAATACTCCAGAATATGTTCTGTGTTCTTTTTCCTAATTATTTTAAACCGATTACAGATGTATTATTTAACCACATAAGTAATGCATGGTTATCTATAAAATTTTGGTCTCTAGCTAGCTGATGGTCAAGGGGCAAAGGAATAGAAGAGATGCATGAGGGTGGAGGGATTTTGTGGTATATGAAGTGGCACCTACATAACAATGAAGATTAATTGTAATGTTTCTTACCTGTTTGCATTATTACAATATTTCTAATAGGATTTGGGAAAAAAAATATGTTTCTTAAAATGGAAAAGTTTAGGATTTATTTTGTAACTTGCTTTAATTTTGTATGCCTTTCTAGTTGGATTTGTTCCACTGAGTGATCTCTGATATTTTTTCATCTGAATTTTGATGAAGGGCGAACTTTAAAGACTGAGTATGACATTTTCTTATAGCAGCTCAGTTTAACTAGGCGAAGTATAACAAAACAGTACTGCGAGAGAGAGGTATGGGATAAAATACACACACAAATACTCTTGCTTACATGATACATTATTACAGCTATTTTTATATTTACTTGTTCTTACGAATGCAAGAGTGCTGCTTCAGTTTTAAAGGGTTAAGAGTTAAACATTTTAACAGCCTGTTTTATGTTGATTTTCATACAGTAGAAATAAGGCTGAGTTATCTTCCATTACTGAGGTATTTTCTTACATCAAATACCAGCTGCAGAAGCAATGTAAATGATATTGACATCTGTAAATGATAATCTAATCTTAGACAATACAATTCTTATGTTATGGAAGAAAAAAAATATTCTCTACTTTCCTCATTTTGCTGTCAAACATCTTTGAATCTACACATTCTTCCAAGATTTACATTATTTGTAAAACTAGCTTTAACAAGAAGCAAGAGTATATTTGCAGAGGCTTATTTCCTCCAAGAATGCCACTTCCTACACTCTTTTTGCAGTCAGTGGTGAGATGGAAGCTTCTCCATTGATTTATTTAGAACATCTGAGTTATGCCATTACCTGGACATTGTCTGGATTTTTTCTCTTTGAGGAAGAGAGTTCAGGAAACCTGCCACTGTATACAAGACTGTCATAGCAAAGAAAAGGAGAATTACACTTACTGTCTTAAATATGTTGATAGAGTGTGTAAAGACTGATAAAATACAAGTAAAACATAAAGAGTGCACTTACAGTAATAGTATGCAATCTGTCACTGCAAATGCAATCAGAAAGAATACAAACTTTATATTCAAAGCTTTGAATGTTACCTGGAAGATTATCATTACATGACCATTCTGTTAGGAGAGAAGTAATACCAAGCTCATCTGAACTGGTAGACTAAATTGCAAAGAAGGTCCTAAAGTATTTGCAGATGGGAGCCTTTGCTTTAATCTACCTTTGATGCAGGAGGAACAGAATATCAAAGGAAAGCCTATTTTTATTATCTTGTCACTAATATAAAATTGTCTGAATTTTACGTACAGGGCAACCAAATGTTACTAATAGAAACTTTTAGTATGAGCTGTTTACAATCCATTTGGCTCAGTCAGCTTTGCCTATAGAAAGTTCCGGTTTGATTTTCATTTTGATACTTTTTATGCCCTCAAGTTGAGGCAAGGGAGATTTAGGTTAGATATTAGGAAAAATTTTTTTACTGAGAGGGTTGTCAAACATTGGAATGGGCTGCCCAGGGAAGTGGTTGAGTCACCATCCCTGGAGGTATTCAAAAAGCGAGTGGACAGGGTACTCCAGGGCATGGTTTAGGGGGCATGGTTAGTGGTTGGACTTGATGATCTTGAAGGTCTTTTCCAACCAAAATGATTCTATGATTCTATGATTTGTGAGATATTTTCAGTATTTTTTTGCCGGGCTATCTTCTGCATTTCTTTTAATCTTTCCAGTGTTATTTTATGCTATCTAATAAACCAAGTACAAATAGATTAAGAAAGTTCTATGGTCCTCTACAGGTAAGATTTTTACACTGAATCTTCTTCTAGACAGAAGGAGAATGGGAAGTCTCGGGAAGCTGCAGTTATCCTTTGTTGAGTACCCCCACTTGTGGACATGTACTGACATGGATGTAATACCTACAGCAGAGGTAACTTCTTTCCAAGTGGTAGAAGACCTTTGATCATCCAGGCCAGTTTGTACAGCTTGCATAAAAAGGACAGTATTGACTTAGGATGTTTTGTTCTTTGTTGATATAAAGAGGACTGAGGATTCCTAATGACTAAGAATTAAAAGATTCTAGTGTTTATTTATTGAGCTTTGATGACTGGGAAGTGAATGATTGGAGTTTGCACATTTAGAAAATGGTTGAAGTGACTGAGGATAAACAGATGTAATAAATTTGGTGCATAAGTAATAGAGCTGTTTACTAACTCCACAAAAAAGGCTTTCCCTGATGGCTAAATCATGTGTCCATTTTCCCTAATAAGCGTTGCAAACAGGATGAGATTATCATATTTACCTGGAATATAATGGCTATTATATGTTTTCCCAAAATAAAATCATTTGGGTATAAAAAGATCTCTTAGCCCATGTGGAATTTAATCACAGACCTCACAGAAGTCCTAGGCTGTCTTTTGCAAGAATGGGCAACCTGAGGTGCTACAATAGGAGGGGAAAGCTGGTTGTCAGGACAGTACTGAGAACTGATAAAATACCCATCCACAATAAAAATTAGCGTGTCTTATTACAATTTCTTGCAAATCTTTTTCATTAAGCAGAAGATAAAAGATTTGAACCCATTTGTCACACTACATTTAGCCACCAAAGATTCCAGGTACTCTACCCTCCAGAGCACAGGCAAATCAAAATGGGCGTTACTCGCAAATCTCAAAAATCTTTTCTGTATTGTAACTTGGAAACACTTGATTCTGTCACTGCTGATGAACTGGATTAATAAGGGTAATTATTTAATAAAACATTTCCATAATCTGTGTTGTATTTCACAATCTTTGTTTCTTTCACTGCTGCAGTATAAGAAACCACATAAATTGCTACTGATGAAACACAGAAGAGGACTTCTAAACTTTGCTCACTCATATGACTGAAGGGTTTATGGAAAAAGTTAGTAATTTGGTTTTCATTTAGAACTCTTAAATCTTTTATATTCCATTGTTGTTAAATGGATTTAAGCTCTTTCATTATATGAACTTTTTTTAATAAATTATCTCTGCTCTAATCTAACATATAGACTTTATGTGGTAGCTGGGAGATTCTTAGGTAACAATTAGTCTACCTTACTTCAAACTTAATGGTAAGAGGGATTCATTAAGATCAATGCTAATACTACGTTAGTTATTCCTGAAACTGACGCATATGAGGAAAACACTGTGTTAGATGAAATTTTCATATCAGTTACCAACAGTAATAGATTAATTGTTATTGTATGCTCTGTGCAAGTAACAGCAAACAGCAGAAAAGTGTGGGCTAAAATTATTTAACGTAAATTAATATTTCAGCATGCTGTATTTGTTTATGACTTATTTGTAGAGACCATCTTAAAAAACCAAAACTATAAGCAAATCTTACTTCAACAAGGAGAAGGAATGGAGTTGAGCCACAGGCTTCTTGATAATACATTTATTTAACCATTTTAAATACAATTAGGATTATAAATAATGGTTCAAAGAGAAACTTCTAAATGGTATCAAAAAAACTCTTGGAAGAGAAAGAAATGCTCTTGGGTGTTGTTTACATTTTAATTACATAACAGCCTTCTCTGTTTCTCCATAAAGAAACCAAGATGTAGATAATGTGGCTTTGTTTGAAATGATCTCATTTCTTCATCTGGTGAAGACTTTGTCATTAAATCATAGGATGAATGTCATCTTTCCTTTCTTATTCATTTCTGTCTGTTTTGTGAGCACACCTGTCATTTCTTTTCCTTTTTCAACTAGATCTAAGGCCATGCCTGAGACCTTACTGTCTTTCTTTTGAATAAAGATATATGGTGCTTTTAGTGCATTTTCTGCTGTATGAGATGTTATAAATTACAGCCTGCTCTTCCTTAGCTTTATTAAGGAAGCCTGGGAGGAAGCCTGCCGCCACCTAACCTAGGAGAGCTTGTACTCACTTCCCTTATTTGTTTGGCTAGGTCACTGACCCGCTGTGGAACAGATGGTAAAGCTATTCTATCCTAATTAGCTAGTATTGATATGAATTATTTCCTACCTAAAAAGCAAAAAGACACTAGTAAATAGAGAGGCAGGGAGAGGTTTATACAAACCGTTTGTGGGACTGGAGTCTAAGAAACTTATTTCTTAGTCAATTTTATCATGATTTGGTTTTTACTCATGTTTTTGTGGGAGCTGACTCAAGCGCTTTTTTATGGAATTGAAGAGGAAGAAGGAAAAGGATAATAAATTTTCAGATACTAATAGTTTTTTCAAACTTTCTAAATACAAATGGGAGTGGAGAATAATGTCTCAATGAAAAAATACATTGTATATGTGAATGAACAAAATAATTATCAAATTGTTGCCATTTATGGTAGGATATATTCTCTTTAAGAGGAAGTGTTCTTTAGTGTTGAAACAGTGTCTTACATTTTTCTGGTTATTCTCCCCAGGATACTCTTGGAACAGTGCTGAACTTTACTTTTCTGTTAAATATTTTAAACATGCTCCTTTGTGCACAGGATGAGCAGAATGCCAATTAGAAAGAGTTTTTCAGCGGGAATTTTAATTTTTTTTTCTCTATCTCTTTTTGAACCTGTCCTTGCCCAAACTAAGTTCCTTTTGATGTAAATACCTTTTGTTAAAAAATGATTGTATAAAACTGCCAATCAACAATGTTCTGATTCTGATTAAAGAATACAGCTGCTCTGTGGGTTTTATTCCTGCCATCTGTTTGAATGGCAGATATTTGTAACAGTGACCAATTGTAGATGCTGATTTTTGTTTATGAAACTTTTGCTTCAAAATCAAATACTTTTTAATTTGCTAAAAGTTACAATTTAAAGAAAGCTTTGTGGTAGCAATGATTAAATTAAGTAACTCAGGCTATGCTCATATTTCATTTAGTTATATCATGTATTTCCTTTTGTCACATTAAGAAGCAAAAACTTTTCAGAACCAAATGAGCCACTTGAGGATAAGAAGCTGCAGAATTGGGTGTAAGATGAAGACTTCTAAATGACTGAAATACTCTGGTGTATATTTAGTATAACTCTTTTTAGGCATGAGACTATTTCTGGAGTGGCTATAATAGATACATAACCAAAGCTGACTCTTCAGTTTGTATTTTGAAAGTGAAACAAATCTTTAGTGACATACAGTTCTTCAGGAGCTGATACGAACACCTTGTTTTGATGTTTTATACAAGTAATGAATTTACTGTAGGATTATAGGACAATATCAGTTGGAGGGGATCTCAAGAAGTCTCCAGTTCATCCTCCTGCTCAAGCAGGGTCAGCTACAGGGTCAGACCAGATTGCTCTGGCTTTTCTCCAGTCAGGGCTTGAAAATCTCCCAGGCTGAAGGTTGTGCAACCTCTCTGGGCAACCTGCTTCACTGCCTGACTGTCTTCATGAGGAAAATTTTTTTTCTTACTTCCAGATGGAATTTCTCATGCCTGTGAAAACAAAATCAAAAACTTAGGCATCTTTTAAAGATCTCATATTGGGCATAGTTCTATTTAATGTAGAAGTGAAGAATGCAGGGATCAGTTCTGGAAGACATGTGGGTTTTGTTTGGGGGTTTTATTCAGTGTTTCTTTTGTTGGGGTGGGGGTTTTTTGGTTTTGGGGGGTTTTTTGTTTTTTTTTTTTACCATTTGTGTGTTTATATACAAAGGCATTATTGTACTATAGAATCACAGAATCATAGAATCATTTCGGTTGGAAAAGACCTTCAAGATCATCGAGTCCAACCATTAACCATGCCCCCTAAACCATGCCCTGGAGTACCCTGTCCACTCGCTTTTTGAATACCTCCAGGGATGGTGACTCAACCACTTCCCTGGGCAGCCCATTCCAATGTTTGACAACCCTCTCAGTAAAAAAATTTTTCCTAATATCTAACCTAAATCTCCCTTGCCTCAACTTGAGGCCATTTCCTCTCGTCCTATCTCCAGCCACCTGACAGAAGAGACCAACACCCACCTCACTACAACCTCCTTGCAGGCAGTTGTAGAGAGCGGTAAGGTCTCCCCTCAGCCTCCTCTTTTCTAGACTGAACAACCCCAGATCCCTCAGCCGCTCCTCATAAGACTTGTGCTCCAGGCCCCTCACCAACTTGGTTGCCCTTCTCTGGACACGCTCCAGCACCTCAATGTCTTTCCTGTAGTGAGGGGCCCAAAACTGAACACAGTACTCGAGGTGCGGCCTCACCAGTGCCGAGTACAGGGGAACAACCACCTCCCTGTTCCTGCTGGCCACACTGTTCCTGATACAGGCCAGGATGCCATTGGCCTTCTTGGCCACCTGGGCACACTGCTGGCTCATATTCAGCCGGCTGTCAACCAGCACCCCCAGGTCTTTCTCTGCCGGGCAGCTTTCCAGCCACTCTTCCCCAAGCCTGTAGCGCTGCATGGGGTTGCTGTGACCCAAGTGCAGGACCCGGCACTTTGCTTTGTTGAACGTCATACGATTGGCCTCAGCCCATCGATCCAGCCTGTCCAGATCTCTTTGTAGAGCCTTCCTACCCTCAAGCAGATCAACCCTGCCTCCCAACTTGGTGTCGTCTGCAAACTTGCTGAGGGTGCACTCAATCCCCTCATCCAAATCATCAATAAAGATATTAAACAGAACAGGGCCCAACACCGAGCCCTGGGGAACACCACTCGTGACCTGCCGCCAACTGGATTTCACCCCATTCACCACTACCCTCGGGCTCGGCCATCCAGCCGGTTTTTCACCCAGTGAAATAAGATTATATAGAAAACTTAGCAGATTCAAATGTATTGACACAGATTTCTGTCTGCTTAATGTGATGACACCTTTGAATGGGTTACACAAGTTTCCTGATGACGGAAAAAAGAACTTAAACCACTCAGAAGTGTCTTTCAATAGATCTTATTTTAAATTGTTACAGCTTAGAGCTTTGATGGCTCATTAGAGTTCTTGGATATGGAGTTGCCACAGTAGAAAACTTTGGTATATACTGGACATAGTGCTATGTGGCAGAAACAATTATTTTAAAGACAGCAAACAGTTCAGAGATCTCAGTATGTCTTTGGAATCCTGGTGGAAATAAAATGGTAGACAGAACAAAATGAGATGAAGAGAGATCAAAAGAACAAAGCTGTCTAAAAATATCTTACAAGTACATTAATGAAACTTGTTTATTTGCTAAACAGTAGGGGAAGAGTTTATCATGATCACATTAGATACAGGAAAATATTTCTTCCAGTTGTCTATGCCAATTTTTATTGTCTTTGCCCCTGTTTTATTGTTTCTCAACACTTTGGTTGTCATTTAATATTTGACGCAGAAGACATCTCTTATAATTATAATTTGTTTTTTTACTGTGGGGTGCTAGAAGGTTGGAACAAAGACAGACTCTTGCTTTTTTTTTTTTCTCCCCTAATAAAGGGTCATGATTTATATTGGTTGAAACCAATGCTATAGTTCTCTGAGATCAGGTCATTCATTTAAAGCCTGAACACTGTCCTACTTTTCATGGTGATCAGTTGTCCATTTTGTATTTCATTTCAGTGTGTATTTTTTCCTCAACTAGATTCAGATTATTTGATCTTGAATAATATTTTTGCATCTATAGTACCTATTGCTGTGTATTTTCTGGAATGTGTATCTAAAGGCTAACCAAAGAATTCAAAACAAAGGAAAATTAAGTATAATAGTCCTTCTGAATTTGAATATAACTGTCGAAGGGAGACTCACGTTTAAGAGAGTTCTATTTAGGAGGAAAAAAGTCAAATGCTCCAAAGTGAAAATAAGTATATGCAGGTATTGTATATTATCAACAAAAAAGGCTGGTAAACATTCCTCCCCACCCCCGAAGATGTGCAGGATCCGAAATATACTTGCTCTGGTAAAACCTCTAGCCAAATGTAAAAGATGCTTAGGAAGAGAGCAAAGAACCAGGGGAAAAAACAGTCCAATTCGCATCTGTGTATATTCTCAGATTCCTGGGATACTGCAGTTTAGGATCTTCTGGAGCTAGAGGACATATTTTTGTGCTCCATAGTCTTGGAGAAATTTCTCTGCCATGAATTTAAGCTCATTCTCTTATGGAATCTATGTATGTTGTTTTATCATCCAGAGCTGTCTATGGTAATGACTTGCAGAGTTTGGCTACGCATTGTGTAGAAAAAGGACTAGCTCCCACCCTCTATTATTTAATGATTTCATATAATGATTTCTAGTTTTGTGTTGTGAGCAATTGCTTACTTACTTGTTCAGTAATAAAGATGATATACTCTGCCATATTCAGCATTAAAAAAATAAAAATAAAAAAGCTATGTTAAGCATACTAAGCTTTGAAATGAAAAGGCCTTTATCACATGAAGATAAGTGAAAATGAAGTATGTTTGATTATTTTCGAAAAACCAATTTATCTGGTTTAATATTATTATGCATTGTTTTTAGACAAAGGTGATTCAGCAAAAAACATGATTAACTCCAAGCTGACAACTGTTATTTATATCAAAATCATACTTGTATTTCAGAGTGGTATCATCTCTCATTGTTCCTGGGAGAAGTGCTGCTTCAGCAGGACTAGGCAAATGAGAATGTCCCCAATTTTGCAAATTACTGAACGTCCACTGTAGTGATTGTGCTTTTGTTTTTGCTTGCTCCAACTGTTGAATTAAATGAATTTTGTATTTGGGACAGGATGAGATCTTGTACCCTGTTAGTTACAGAGCTCCAGTTGACTGGTGGTAATTTCTGAAGCAATAGTGACTCATTTGCCTTTGATCCATAACCTTTGTCTCCCCAACTGCTGCAATCCTCCTAATTTCAGATCTGTATCGACCACCCATCTCTGACAATAAAATCAGTTTGCCTTTCCCTGTCCAGCTGTGCCTGGACTATAGGTCCTTATGTACTATGCAAAAAATGTTTAGCAGATCTAATTTTGGTTCAGGACTTACATGCTTCTCTCTGAAGAAATATGTTAGCTGAAAAAACTCTTTGAAAGACACTACCATGTATTAGGAAGAAAATATATTTTTGAGAAAACGTATTTTAAAAAAGCAACCTCCAAAGATCAAGGAAACCCAAACCAGTCTGTATAGACACCAACACCTTAGATAACTACCTTCTACATAAAGACTCTAGAGAAATGGAAATCCAGGGCTACAGGGGTAGTTAGATACCTAATATAGCTGGTATTAATACATCACTCGTCTCATGAAGTCTTAACTTTTCACAAGCTTTTCTTTAATGTTCTTATAGGTCAGCTTGTCTCCTTTCTCGAAACTCAGAAACATGCCCTTGGAAAGGTAACTCTCCTTCCTCCACAAGGATTTGTGTACTTGAAGCTTTTTTGATCCTTACGCTTTCAATCTCACAAAACAGTTACCAATTTAACATATAGTTTAGGAAAATGATGTCTTTCAAATTTGTGCTTGTCAGTTGTTTTCTGGAAAGAGGTGGTGGTGTCTTCCTGAGCAGATTGCATTCATTTTAAGAATTATAGGCATATGGTAAGCATCCCACGAGCTTTAGCAGCAGAACATATTTACACCAAAAATGTTGGTGCCTCATTGTAGTTGCATCGTTAGCACACAGACTACATTCATAAAACAGTTACATTTCAGTATTCATAATGTTATTACATACAATTTCCGTATCCATTGTGTTACTGTATTATATAGCTTACAAGAATCCTGTTCTCAGTATCAGTGGAGATGCTTTTAACATTTCTGATGGAAGTATAAAGGTAAAATAAATGTTTAGAGACTTAGTTTCATGAAAATATATAACATGGTCAAAAAACTCAGCAAGAGTAAGAGGAACACAGGGGGTTGGGGTTTTTTGTTTGTGGGTTTTTTTTTTTCTTTTTTAATGAGTGGGAAGTTTCTAGGCATCATTTACAAATGCCATTTGGAGAAGGAGACAGTAATGACATCAAACTATACTTAATATATGTATACAGTTACTATAACTTACAATTATATTTCTTAGGGTGGTATTTGTTGCTTAAACATGTCTACTGCAGTTTTGAATGCAGTAGCACCTGTACTGTAGGTGCTTCTCTGGAAGGGAGAGCGCTTCCTACAGTCCTTTTTCATAGGCAGTAGAGGCCTATCACAGGCTGGTATGGGTATATCAAAGGGTAGTAAATGCCTGTAGTTTAGGCAACTGAATTCCAGCTCTAGTACCACTTCAGAGTGTTTATCAGTAATTAATCTCAAGAACATTACCTGTAAAGATTTTTTTATTTTTTCACGTCGATAGTGACAACACAACAAAGTCCTTCCCATCCTAATTCAGTGTAGGAAAATTTAGACTATTTCAGTAAGTTACTCAGTTGTAACAGCTATATCAGGTTACTTGTGTTGTACCAATTTTCATAGAGCAGAAAGAGGTTTTCATGTTTATACAATCACAGTGTCTTGTAGATTACTTGTAAATGCATGGGTTGAATTTTAGAAATGTGTATCAATTTTAAATATCTCATTTGTTCTTTATAGAATAATGCAATAATTTTGTTCTC
The DNA here is from genome assembly GCF_026419915.1 of Harpia harpyja. Taxonomy (NCBI): domain Eukaryota; kingdom Metazoa; phylum Chordata; class Aves; order Accipitriformes; family Accipitridae; genus Harpia; species Harpia harpyja. Next base: position 34,914,173 of record NC_068947.1, read on the forward strand.
CATTAATTAACTATGTATTCATCCACAGTTTACAAAGTACCATCCATTAGGATTAAAAACAAAAAGGAAAGTCTAGGTTTTATGAAGAGATGTGTAGACTTTCGTATAGTCAAAATTTTGAGCTACGATATTTAGAATTCTTTTGCAATAGAGACCACCTCTGACTGATTGCGTGATTTAAAGGAATCCGTTAAGAACAGGAATTCAACAGATAGAACAAATTGCAATAATCTATTGCTGGGGCAAAGAAGAAAACTTGTAGTGTCAAGATTTGCTGTTGAAACGGATGTTAAAAGAAGGAATGGGAAGCTTTGTTTCATGACAACTGCTTAGCACAGAACATAACATTTTTCAAAGCATGTCTTGTATAAACCATGATCATTCAGTACTCTTCTAGGCCCTCTAAAAATAAGAACAGCTATTGCTAGGTATGCATCTAGAAATGGATCATAAGAATATTGAACCTGAAAAGCAGATAGGCTGTGTTTCATGATTTCTTGTTTCTATGCCTCCGGTCTCCTTGAAAAGAGAAACAGTGCAGAATTCTTAGATGAGTTGGATCTAACACTGCTATCCATCCTCCATTTTCTTCTGAAGTCTAGTTCATGTGAACTACAGTTCAGAAAGACCCTGCAGTTTTATGAGTTCAGAAATTTGCAAAACCACTGCAGAATGCTTTCTCTTTAATTCACCCCCAACTTCTCAACAGTAATGCAAAGATTCTTCAAACCTCAGGACATCAGAATTGAATTACAATTTTGAATCAGACTGTGGTTGCTTTCCCTCTTGCTTCATCACCGTGTCACTTCATCAGTGGCTGAGGACAGAAGTTGCTAGCATCCTTCTGTAATTAGAGCGGTGTGGTTAAGCAGAGTACTCTGAAACCCAGGTCTCCATTAGTCCCTAGGGACTGCGTTTACGGGAAGGTTTCGCTGACAGTACTGACTACGTACATTAATATTCTATAACTTTTTCAGAAGATGTGAGACTGAACTTCATTCATTAGTGAGGTGGGCCATAGAGTGAAATAGAAGAAATGAGGCAAAAACTATCTCAAAGTATTTCTAAATGTGAAAGAAATTGGAAACAGAAAATAGTATTAAACATAAGTACATACCTCATTATCCTCAGCTATCTGCAATTATGTGAATTAATACACATTCAGTTAAGATGATCATACACATTCAGTTACATTTTATTTAAATTTTCTCTTCCTTAGATTCTCCATCACTGTGACATTTTGTAAGACAGGGAAGTTTAAAATCAAAGTTTGTGTAAGTGTATAAAGCTAGATCCTACAAGAGTATGTGAAGGCATACAGTTCTTCCTATCTGGGGTCCCTTTGCTCTCTTTGTGACTCCATGCAACAATAAGAGAAAATGTCTTCCTTTGCATCAAAAGAAAACATGATAATTAGCATGATTGCCACCACAATTTACTTTGACCCTCTAGTTGATGGGGATGAAGGCTTGTTCTGTTACAAGAGGGAATTTTGAGAGCGAGATGGGATTATTAACCTTCTCACTTCTGCTGACTGTGTGAAGTGTGTCACCCTCCCTTGACACAATAGCTTCGACTCCTTTTCCCATTTGAGATGCATCATCTTCAGCTTTCTCCTCTGCTGTTCAAGGGTCCTTCCACTCTACATGGTGGTCTTGAGTACACCCTGGAAGCTGTGGCATGACAAACTTTTAATCCTGTAAGCTTATCTCCACTCAGTCGCTGTAGTGCTGGAAGGCAGCTGAGAGCCTGAGCTGCCACCAGGCTCTCTGTGTGCTTTGGCGGCAGCATTTCTGCCACACTGCTGGCCTTGGCACACACCATGCCTGGGCCTCTTGGAAAGAATTCGTTTCTGGGCTTGTTTTTGTTTTCTTCAAGGGTAGAAGTGTAATTCTGTGCAATAATTGCACTCTTTATGGATTTTGCTTTCTTTGCTTTTACAATAGTTTAGCTGAGGACATTTTGAGCTGGTTGTTCTTCATGCTGTGCTAAACGAGGAAGAAGTCAAAGGAAGGTGATGCTTCATTTATGGAATTTGATTATTTCTGCAAAATATTTGTCATGCTTCTGTTCAGAACTTCCACTTAGCTGACCAGAAATTCTTCTGACATGCCAATTTTAAGGAAATAGCTTTAATATTCTGCTTATAATTGGTAATCTCTTCTGGTCTTTCTTGGAAATCTATTGCTAACAGCTCATTCAAAGACACCCTTATATTACGCAGGTGGTGCTTTGAAATGAGAGCAGGAAAACATTCAGATATGCTAGTTAGTGTGATAGGAATTCATTTCATTATGTCAGAAATATAAATCTTTGAAAGGAATACGTTACAACAGGCATACTCATGAATTCATAAATTGATGAATTATTGATTATGCCTGTCAATGCAGAAAACAAAGATAAGGTAAAAGATTGTTTGAAAAGCTGTGTTCATTCAAAATGCATTAGAATCATGATACAAATACTTATAGAAAAGCTAAAATATTTTTAAAGGCAAAACAATCACGCTGGTTCTGATTCGTCTTTCTGGCAGTTGTTAAGACAGCTGCTATACATGAAAATGCATGTTTCTCATGAAGCGGTACGTCGATATTTGACAGGAGAAGAAGGCTTAATGTTAAAACACAAAATACAAGAATATGGGAGTATAAAATTAATTAAAAGTGAGAAGAAGGTGGTTCTTTCTAAACAGGCATGCATGAGAACAAAATGCGTTTGAAGCATTCAGTCCCCAAAGAATTTGGTTATGGCAAGAGGCAGGCTATGAACATTTGAAAAGTGCACCCTGAAAGTGATTAAACTATTCAACGCAGTGTGATGATGCCCACTCAGGAGTAAAATAATAATAGGAGGGAAACTACACCAGTCCAAAGAAAAATCATAACCTATTCTCATCTGTTATTTGAAATAACTTCCTAAAGTTCTATCATTGAATTTTTTTTAAATAAAAAAAAATTTAATGAACTATTTTGAGTATATCTGACATAACTACATTTTAGTTCTATATGGTAACTAGAAATGTCATTTATAATTAATATATTTGGAAAAAATGCTTCTTTTGAAAACCTTTAAATGCTTTTAAATATGTCCATTTGCCTTCAATGGCTTTCTAAGAAATTTCAAGTAAATTGGTTTGAAAGCTTGTGAAAAAGAAGAGGCTTTATTTATTTTATTCTGTATTTATTTAATTTAATTCTATTAAGCAGAAGCTGCTAGAGCATATGACAGTTTTAAGGGTGCGAATATTATAACTCTGTATGCATCTGTCTGGCATAGACACACATCAAGTTGCTATGCATAAAATCCGTCTCTTAACTAATTAGCAGTCTCAACATGTCTCTGAAGTATAAATGAATTATTAAACGTTGGCCCAGGACTGATGAGGAGTGATTGAAGAGAAAGAATTACTTCTTTAACCATTATGGATGAGGAGCAGAAAAAAGGAAGATAGTTCTACATTAAAAAAAAAAAAAAAGGAAAAGGAAAAGGATAGATAGGTTTGATGTGCTTGATTTCTGGCTGAACTCTCCAAAAGAAGCGTACTACATCTGTTCCTTTGACAGTTCTGTCAAAAGAAGGGTAGAGTTTGACACAGAAATAAATTTGCAGAATTCTGAGCTAATCCTGTAGCAATCAAACTCATTTTTATATATTTCCTCTTTATAAAATGAACTGGTGGCTTTTTCGGATACAAAAAGTCATAATTCGATCCCTATTACTTTTCCTGCTCGTTTTTGGGAGGAAAAAAAAAAAAATAGAAAAACCCCACAGGTTTGGATTTTGTTGTTTGTGTTTGTGCTGTGCAAGGTTGTCCTCCATATTTTCTGCTTATTTGGTCACAGAAGCATATTTTTCTCAATAAAATACTGAACTCTCTGATATAAAATGACTATCAGCTTTTTATTAAATATATGAAATGAAGAGCCAGACTACGGCAATGAAACAATGTCAGAACAAATTGCAACTTTACACTTAAGGCCTGGTATCTCACCAGAGGTCATTGTTAGGACCCAATTCATCTTAAAATGTGCGCCATCTTTGAAGTAATACCACCCTATGCCTATGCCTGTACTAGTAACTCTGATCCAAAACTGTAAATCTTTTTGTCACCATATATTTTGTGAAACAATCAATCTCAATCCCTCAAGACGCACTTTTTGTAAAGAAACTGTGTTTCACCAACAGTAAAGGGAGTTGTAAATCAATTTCAAATGGGTGTTTGTCTAGGGCAAAGAAAAGAGTTCACTCTATAAAACGTATCCATGCTGAAAAATGCATTGCATAATATAAAGATGTGTTAGGAGGTGTAATTTCAGCATTGTTACAATTTCAGGTAAAGACTATATATTTTAAGATAAAGACTACTGGTATAAGTGGCACTGCATGTTTAATACAGTACCCTTTTTCTCACTAGACTTGCTTGATACTTCATTTGATTTAGTAATTTTATTCATACCCTGTTTAGTCTGCATCCTTGTCCTGTTTCTCAGTACTGCTTTTACGTATTACTGGCTTTAAGAGGAAGCACTGGAAGAAGCACAGTTCCTCTAAAGTGATTATTAATTTGTTGTACATCTTAAGAAATTCAGAGCCATGAATTTTTTTCAACTCTTTTCTTAAATATATAGTTAATCTCTGAGAATAAGCCAGAATGTTACAGATATTTGAATGAAAATAATATAGGAATATTGCTGAGGAAGAAAATACAATTTTATTTTCACAACTGTGAAAATTGTAGTTGATGGAATGAATAGCTAAATGAATCTTATTTTAAATAGGTTGTTTTAAATAAGAACAAATTTTAGTTTATTTTAATTTCTGACTAATACCAACTTCTTTGGATGCTGGTTTCTTTGAACATTGTAAGTCCTCTTGCTTTGACATCACCTGGCCTTTATGCTGTTAGAAAAAAATATAATACATTCAGATGCTTACTTCATTTTCTAATGCTAACATTACCTTGTTTCCTCTCTTCAGTATGTTTGTTCCCTTTTAACTCTGTGTCTCTGTAGAAGCATGGAGTTTATGCATTTTTTTTCCTGCTGTAGAGTTAGGATTCATCTTCACAGTTTTCATTGTGTGGATAACATCTATAGCCTTTAGAAACCATTTATTATTAATGCTGTATTTTCATATAGGATACTTGGAATGAAATTAAAGCAGTCTTTTGCCCTCAAAATCACTATGTACCCTGTTCCTCTTTTCTGTATTATATGTCAGTCTCTTTAACAAAAAAAAAAAAAAAAAAAAGAGAATTCCAAAAAAAAATTTCAAATGCGGCTAAACTCACTTTCCCACTTTTTAAGGCAAAAACTGAAACAGAAGTCAAGAAATTATCCTGAAATTATTTTCCTCTCACATCTTGTCTGAAGACAGTGTTTTCTTAGTAAATCAAAAGGTATGCTTATATTTATATATTATTAGCTATTTCTATTTAAAATTTCATGTAGACTGTATGTAAACTATGTTGTTCTTGTTGCATTAACTGTGCATCAGCTGAGGATAATAGGAAATCATCCTTCTTGAACTTGACATTTGCAGAGAATTATCTATTTAATCTGGAGATACTAGAATTTTAGAGGGTTGTTGATATAAATCATAACCTTTTCAGCTTGGGTTAATTTTTCCATCTTAATTTGAGGGGAAAAAAAAAGAAAAAAATCCATTCTAAAATACATTTTAACAATTCTTTAAAGGTATGTGAGGCCTCTGAAGAATAATGTAGGAAATGTAAGTCACTTATTTCTGATCAGTTCTGTCATAATCTATGTAAATCAGTAATAGGCATCAAATACCACTTAAGCAGCTAAACTGTTAGTTAAGAAGAAAATTTTCTTAAATAGAAATGCAGTACAGCTGTCAAAACAATCTTGTTGCTGAATTTAGCTTTGTAAAATAGAACTTTTTTGATTGGTTAATATTTTTTGGACCTTCTTCCCATTTTCCTTTCTAGAAATTCTAGAAATCCAGGTTAAAAGTAATTTAGTTTAATCTCTTATATTAGTTAAGTTAAAGACTTTCAGTGCAATCTTTTTTCAAGGTCATACATTCTGGCAAACATTTACCTTCCTTTTATATAATTGTGAATGATAATTAAGTGTACTGTCATATCATGGTGGATATTTATTTAAAACATCAAACGTTTATCTAAATTTCAGGGTGCTTTTTTTTTTTAATAATTATATTTGGTTTTTACTTTTTGCTTTCTTATCCTATTAACACAAGTTTGATTACCTGGATGCTATTATTTCCAGCTGGCAGAAGATTATAATTTTCTCTTAATTTGACAGTAAATAGTAAACACTATCAGCTAGAAACCCCTCTGTATTTTCTACTAGCAGTTTAAATGAATTGCTGTTTGAGATTTTTCTACCCTTAAGTAAATAACTGAATACTCTGAGATTCAGGAGCTTTAACTGATATTGATATCCCACCAGCCTGTTTTGTCATCCTCTGACCTAGTGTCTGGAAAGAATATATGGCAGCACAGCAATGGAATTTTTTCCCTAGTACAACAGCATAGTTGCTTGTATAGTGGAGTAGAGTATTTTGTCAGTCATGGGCAAATTTATAGCCAATTATTGAGTCCAGCAGCACCATATTGAGACTGATACAATTCAGCGTATAGGGTTGCGTTGTCTACATTTTAACAAAATAGAATAGAGTATCTACTTTGGCCCATGGAAATCCTTAATGTACAAGCTGTAAAATCTGTACAAATGATACTGCAGATAAGAAAGTGATTCTGTCTGTAGATATGTCATTCACATAAACTGCTTACTAGAAGAAAGTAATCAAAATTAGCAAAAAGGTGGCATGGGTAGTCCTGTTACCATAGACAGGGCAGGTTTTCACATTTTTTTTCAAAGGAATGGCATTGAATGCTTTATCTTGGTGAGCTGACGTGTAGCATTTGTGGACGGCTGGGGACAGTGACAAAATCGCCCATGTTCGAGCAGTAGAGAAGAAATGCATACCAATTTGTATTATATGGTCCATTCCAAAAATAATTTGGCTTTTGACCATTTTAGTTGTATGGGTTTTATTTTGACCTCTGAAAATAAATTCTCCACCTTGAGAATTTCTTTTTGAAAGACAGAAGGTAAGCTGATGACAGGGAAATATATCTTGCTTTCCCACAACCAAATAAACATTGTCATATTTGGGAGCTTCAGGACAAAATGTAATTTTCCTGTAATTTTTAAGGTCTGAGTAATTTCTCTCTAGGCAATATAAACACCAAAGGGCAGAAAACCTTCTTTTTTAATTCTCTTAGTTCCTAATGACCAAGGGATTGTAAAGTATAAATACAACTTCTATTTAAATTGTTGAGTTTATGAGTCAGGAACAGCAATAATAATCTATTAACAGACTAGATGATACTTACTGTTACATTAAGGGGGTTTTGGTTGGTTGGTTTGTTTTTAATTACATATTAGGAAGCAAAATTCTGTAAAATCTAAGGTAGAATCTTATTTCTTTATACATTTTCATTTCTGAAAGTGTTCAGCTATTTAGGAGAATGAATTACATTATTTTCTGGATTATGCACTGTCGTGGTTTAACCCCAGCCAGCAACTAAACACCACGCAGCCACTCACTCACTCCCCCCCCACCCAGTGAGATGGGGGAGAAAATCAGGAAAAGAAGCAAAACCCGTGGGTTGAGATAAGAACAGTTTAATAGAACAGAAAAGAAGAAACTAATAATGATAATGATAACACTAATAAAATGACAACAGTAATGAAAGGATTGGAATGTACAAATGATGCGCAGTGCAATTGCTCACCACCCGCCGACGGACACCCAGCCAGTCCCTGAGCGGCAATTCCCCGCCCCCCACTTCCCAGTTCCTGTACTAGATGGGACGTCACATGGTATGGAATACCCTGTTGGCCAGTTTGGGTAAGGTGCCCTGGCTGTGTCCTGTCCAACTTCTTGTGCCCCTCCAGCTTTCTCGCTGGCTGGGCATGAGAAGCTGAAAAATCCTTGACTTTAGACTAAACACTACTGAGCAACAACTGAAAACATCAGTGTTACAACATTCTTCGCACACTGAACTCAAAACATAGCACTGTACCAGCTACTAGGAAGACAGTTAACGCTATCCCAGCTGAAACCAGGACATGCACGATTAACAGTTGGTAACTGTATTCCAGTTCAGCATCTTTGTTAATGGAAGGGATGCATAAATGAGAAAGATAAAAACCTGATTTCAAATCTTAAACTGCATTTGCATTGGATTACATTGAATTCAAGTTTGCACTATACTGGAAATTAGAGAAAACATATTTTGTTTGTGAATTAAAAAACCCCAACAAACCAACAACAGCAAAACCCCCTGTGTTAAAAACAAAGACATGATGTACATGGAACACCAAGGATACCAACCCTTCAAGTAGATTTTAGGATTTGTGTTTCTATTTTTTGACGTTTCTTCTCCTTTCTTCATGCCTGTTAGGTTTTTATATCATAATGAAGTACATGAGTTTTCTTACTTGCACAGCCATGATCTGCCATGGCTGTGCAAAGAAAGGAGGACAAAGAAAGTAACCAGTAACTGTAGGCTTTGAAAATTAGATTTTGTTTAACCCATTCTTTAATCCAGCTCTCGGTTTAGTTATAATTGCTTCTTGTTTGGCAGTGTACTGCACTTCAAAAATTGATTCTAATTTTTATAAACTTTTAAATATCTATGTTTACATTCAAGAAAAGTTCTTCATCAGACTCTTGGTGTATTTGATGGAATTTTAAAACAGCCTATTTTGAACTTTTTATAGTATTAAACTGTGCAACATACATATATGACGATATGCCAAGCTAAGAAAACAAACCTAAAATTTAAGACTGTGTTTAAAAAAAAAAAAAAACGTGGAAGGGAAGATGATCATAATGGGACCAAGGAGTTTTGTTTATATTGAGTTGTCGTGGTTTAACCCCAGCCAGCAACTAAACACCACGCAGCCGCTCACTCACTCCCCCCCACCCAGTGGGATGGGGGAGAAAATCGGGAGAAGAAGCAAAACCCGTGGGTTGAGATAAGAACGGTTTAATAGAACAGAAAAGAAGAAACTAATAATGATAATGATAACACTAATAAAATGACAACAGCAATAATGAAAGGATTGGAATGTACAAATGATACGCAGTGCAATTGCTCACCACCCGCCGACCGACACCCAGCCAGTCCCCCGAGCGGCGAATCCCTGCCCCCCCACTTCCCCGTTTCTGTACTGGATGGGACGTCACATGGTATGGAATACACCGTTGGCCAGTTTGGGTCAGGTGCCCTGGCTGTGTCCTGTGCCAACTTCTTGTGCCCCTCCAGCTTTCTCACTGGCTGGGCATGAGAAGCTGAAAAATCCTTGACATTAGTCTAAACACTACTGAGCAACAACTGAAAACATCAGTGTTATCAACATTCTTCGCTCTGAACTCAAAACATAGCACTGTACCAGCTACTAGGAAGACAGTTAACTCTATCCCAGCTGAAACCAGGACAGAGTGTTCTCAAAAATCACTGAAAACTAGACTTTATACATCAAAGTGTTTCTTACTTCACGAGATAGCCTCACAAGTTTCACAAATGCTCTTTGCGACTAACCTGTTCTATGTAACAGCATCAAGAAGTGGTGTCTGACGAAGACTTTTGGTTCACTTCTCTTAGAGGAGAAGAAATTTTTTATAGAATAATTAAGAAAAGAGGCAACTATGTGTCCGGCTGAGTGTCATCTCACAGTTTCTGCATCAACACAGTCGAGCAGAGACAGACTTAGGCATTACAAGCACAAGTCATGTGCCTCAAACTGGAAGATGGACACTGAGCTGGATTTTTCCAGCTTTTTTTGAAAGAAATATTGAGACGGTGCTGTCAATCGGCAGTACAGCCACACTGAGATCCATGGCTAGCTGCTATCAAAAATGGTGATCTTGCAGGGCTCAGCTTTGCCCTGGTGTCAAACCACGGCCCCCCCCGAGCAGCCACAGGGGCGAGTGCTGCTGCCGCTTGCACATGTAATGCGGCAGTGTGGGTGGCTACTGCCAAGGCTTCCTGCTGCTGGCTTATCCCTTACCCTGTCCCCTTTAGGTGGCTTGCCTCCTTTCTCCGTCTCTTTTATCTATAAAGCTTTGAACTCTGGATGAGAGGATGGCATATGGCCATTACAAACCTGAACTGTGCAGTGAAGAAGTCGCGTTGTCTGGGTGTCCGGCGTACGCATTTGAAGCCTACTGCTTAGGGTCTGGGAGCATCTTTAGTCATGGCTCAAAGACCTCCTTCCTGAGTCTGGCTTTCTTCCTGTTTTCTCCTATGATATCATGGCAGAGGAAACTCTGCCAGACAGCTAACATTTAAAGTGGAGCCTTTTTCTGTAAGCCCCACAATTCTCTTTACTTCTAGAGACCATATATATTCACACAATTACTTTTAATAAAGTTTCTGTAATACCTATTTAGTCAATTTATTCAATTTACCAGCCCTAAACTCTCTAAACAAACAAAATATGTACATTCAACTTTAATGTTTAAAATTTAAATTTTTATTTGCCGGTACTTGTAGATACTAGCTTCATTGGTCTCAAAATACAAATGCACCTAAAGCGTATCAGATTTTTAGGAGATACTGTAATTAAGACACAGGTTAGTTTAAAAATGGATGAGTTCAACCTTCATTAAAAAGAAAGGGGAAAAGGAAAAAAAAAACCAACCACCAAACCCAAAACGTTTTTAACAGGAAAACAGCAAATGATTAGGAGTAAAAATACCTCATTTTTCTTTGCATCTTTCTTTTCCAGCCACAGCAAAAATGCTAAGGTTCAAATAAAATCTCTTAAAGGCACACACAGGCTGCTTGCTTTCCACCCCTAGCCCACACAACTGAAGTGCTACGTTCTCTATGGACCAGCAATCTGCTAACCTGGGTTTACTTTCAGTAGGGAAATAAACCAACCACTCTCCTGGAGCAATCTAATCACTTAACTTATTGATCTCTGCATTTGGGTGAGCAGTAAATGAGACCCTTAGCAACTCATGATCATGTGGGAAAGGGAGAAAAACGTGCTTAAGGAAATCCTCTTGCTGTGCTTATTAGTTTATCTTTGGCTTTCTTCAGCAGACCCTGCCTCTGTCTATCAACCACCTCTGAATTGGTGAGGCTGGTCTCAATTTAGATCATTCAGCTGAAAGTATGCTTCACTGAGAATTTATGTATTACACCAGGAAAGAAAGCTACAGTAAAGGAAGATAATCAAGAAAAAGAAAGATATCTGAAATAGTAAAAAACCAAGTAACAGCAACAACAAAAAAACCCCTGTACATATTTTTAGAATTTATTCTATGATAATTTTATAAAACAGCCACACTAAGAATGGTTAGAGTCATTTTGTGGCTCATGGATATTTCCCATTGGAAATGTTGTAGTGAATATGAATAGGTTTATGTGCCATAGCAGTACAACTCCTATCTTCAGTGGGATTTTATGATACAGCTGTTAAGCCTCAGACTCCTTGCAAATTTCCCTGTGAAAAAAAGGATTATTTTATGTGGTGTAAGTTATTTCATCCCAGTACAAGCAACACTTTATTTGATAATTTAGTCTGTGTAGCCCTGCACAAAAGATTAAAAGATGTCTACAGTGCAATCTTCTCAACCAGCTGTAAAGTTCCTGGAAGCAGAGTAATGACTGGAGAGGTATCACCCCCAAAGCAAAAGAAGTTTTCTGATTAATTGGTTCGTCTCGGTGTAACCATTTCAGTACTGGGGGACAAATCAGCTTGCTACAAGAAAGAAGTTCTTTTGAACCAGTGCTTAATGTGATACTATGTTCAGACCATCTGTCTTATAAGCAGGAACTCCAATAGAGCAGGTTTTAAAGGTACTAAGAGGGTTTTTTTCAGGGATAAATATCTGTTAAGTTTTGATCTCTTGAGGGCTAATCCTCAGATGCTGCGAAATCTGTTTATTCTTGACTTTGGTGGAGCTATAAGGATGTATATCAGTTCAGGATCTCGTTCTCTTCTCTGTCTGTATTTTGACCAAGTCAAGTGAGAAATAAATCCTCACCAAAGAGGCAAGCAATTCCCTTTTACTCCTCTTTTGATTTGGATAAGATCTGGCACTTCAAAGAATTTATTAGATTTGCAAGGTCTTTTGGTTCTCCTTTTATGTATGGCAAACAAGGCTTCATTTCACCTCTGATCCTTTTTTTTGCTTTGTTATAAAGAATCTGTGCACGTATTACTAGATTAAATTTAACCTAAGATGAATATTTTCTAGCCAGTGTTGTCTGGTTTTAGACAACTGTTTAAAAACTTAAAAATCCTCCTCCAACCTCCACTTTAGGAAATAGGAAATAGTGTATAAAGAATTGATCAAGCAGAAAGCCTGCATTGACAACAAATTCTTCCTAATTGCAAGACTCTTAGAAAAAGATTTTCCATACTGCAAAATATATTGGCAATTAAGAATATTGTTGTGGGTCAAAATAAAACAACAAACTTACCTTTACATTTCAGGGAGAAAAATTATAGACAGTATGTTTAAATACAAAATAATCTGCTTTTTAAGAGGAGTAGATGGTAAATGTTTATATAGTCCCCCAGAAAAAGAAAAAAAAAATATGGTTACAGAACTTTCCTTGGCAGCATTTATTTAAACTTCATTCATTTGCTTAAAGCTAGGTATCTAATGCCATGTAACATGCCCTCATGTAGCCAAGAGGTCTGCACAGGGTTGACAGACATGACGCAAGACCTGTGGGAGGCCTGAGACTGGATTAACAGCTGGACAGCAGGTAAGATACCCCCAAGTCTCTTGTGCAGCACAGGGCGCCTGTGTTTGGGCAACAGAACCAGTCCCAAAATAACTCAACAATTGTGTCCTGGCTCTCTTTTTTCATTATTATTATAATTAATTATTATTATTTTCATTATAAACTTTTAAAAGTTGTAAGTCATCGAAGAAGGAGAGCGCCTTTATTTGTTTCACTACAATTCAATTCCCAGAATATTAAATAATGTTTTGTGTGTTTTTCATGCGTACTGCTTTTAACATGTCATTCTAACATTCACTTCTATGTAGTCTCAGAGTTAATTTAAAAAAGGTTTTGATGTCTTAGCATTTCTCAGAAAACAGGGCTATAGACTGAGCTATTTTGATAAAGGAAAACACACAATGGAAAACAGTACTATCAGGACAGAATGGCATACCAAACAGTACACCAAAATTGAATGAGCAGATAATGTTGTTCCTTGTGATGGAGATGACTTATTCATTCACAAAAGTGGGATCAGTCCTAAGATGTGCACTTCTGCTATAAGACAGCAGTTCAAGAATATCTCCATGAAGATACAGCTTTTCAAACAGTCATAATCCACTTTACAAATTTGAGTTTTGCAGGCAATTTTCATGTTACCTGAATGATGTTGTTCAATTGTTAATTGACAGTGTGAAAACCAAACTGTTGTTTTTGCAAGTGAGAGGGAGGCTGAATAATATTTTCCTATTACCTACTACTTTCGATGTCCTAGAAAACATTATAAATGTACCTGGAAGTTAAGACATGTGAAAAGTATATATTTACATGAGAAGTGACACATCCTCTGAATTAGCTGTAGTGGAGCAAGAACAATAAACAAAAAGTAGATAGCTGACTGTCAGAGCAGTTTTTCAACCCATGAAAATCGGGCTATGGCAAAGGGAGGTACATGAATTATAGTTGCGTGATGACCTGTAATTGGGTTTGGACAAATACTTTGAAGGCAGTCATATTTTAAATATCGAGCACTATCTGTCTCCTATATGAGAGGTTCTACTATGATCCAGCTATTCTTTTCTCAAAGCTTTGTAATGTGTTACCCCCCCTTTACAGGTCATATATTACTTACTACTGTGAATCTGTTTTTCAGTTCCACAAAGCACAATTCTTATGAAAGGTTAGGGGTTTTTTTTCCCTAAAACGTTTTCTTCTGAGGCATTGTTCTCCTTCTTACAACTGTCATTTGTTTCTCATGTAAAATTAAAATATTATTCAACTTTTCCCTTTATTTTATATTAAAGTATTGATGAAATAGCATTCACTGGAAGGCTGATATTTCTTCTTGTAATAATTTTAAGTTTTCATGTTAAATAAGAACTTACTGTGTCCTTCCTTAGTATTATTATTTTCAGAAGAGAGAAATAAGGCTTAAGTCTGGTTTGAAGCAACAGTACTCAGTACATGCATTAAGAATTTTCTAATTTGTTTAAAAATAAGCCAAGTAATACTAAATGATTCCTTCCGCTTCCTTGGGTGTAAAGAAATGTGTGTATTTATGTGTCTGGGTGCAAATGTATGTGTCCATGTGATAGACAGCATGTATGTGCATCATTTTGGGTACTATCTTTGTCCTGATATCTTCTGACAGTTCTGTTGATTCTTCATTCATCATGTGCAGTCAAATAACAAGGGAAGTTAATTCAACAGCTAACTACAGAGAATAATTATAAGAGTGAACAGGAAAAAAAAAAAAAGCAAGCTATATTTTTTTATTCTTTAATTACTGCTTTGTGCCATTTACCATTTATCTAATAAGCATTTTTTTTCTATTTTAACTTCAAATATAATTTTTCTGCAGAAAGTGTTTTCACATTGCTTTATGTGTAGTCATTAATGTCCCCCTGTATTTCTCTCCTTCCTGCCTGAGCAGGGGGATTCCAGGAAAATGTTTTATTGTTAAGTTGTTCCTACAAAAGCCTTCATTCTGCTTAGTACCCAGGTGCAGGAGCTTCAATTTTCAAGTATCTCTTGTAGGTATTTTATTTTACTTTGGTTTGGTTTGGTTTTATTTTATATACTGGAATATTTTCGAGATTACTTTAGAATAAATTATCTGATAAATGATCAATTCAGCTTATTGAAATGGAAAACAATTGAGTAGAAAACATAATAGATTCCTCATACAGAATGGAAAAAAAGGGAGAATAAATTATTGTCTCTGACACCTTCAAATACACATTTAGAAAGTTCACATGCAAGTCTGCAGAAGTATAGAAGAGCAGTGGGTTGTCTGAGCATCAGTCCCAGGAAGCCATTGAGAAAGACAACCAACAAAGAATACAAACCCAAGGGAATGCCAGAGACTATCCATCACTTGATGAGTTATATTTCAAAAATGAATACTCTATCCCTGCTTGCCATCCTTAGTCAACTTAGTGTGAATAGCCCATGAGCAAGAGTATGCAAGACTGTATATGTATGTAAAGGCTTAGGAAAATGTGCCTCCCTCCTTTTTTTTTTTTTTTAATTATATGGATTATGCATTCCCCAGAGTAGAGAAGAGAGTACTTCATATTTCTTTAAAATGCCTTCCATTTTAATGGTGGTAGCACTAACAAAAACTAGTTGTGTTTCTTTCTAGAGAAATATTACAGAAACTTATGCAAACCTTTCTGCCTGATGGCTTTCCTCTCATCTTACTAGTTTTTGGATTGATGAACGGCGCCATTTCTTAACCTTGTATCTTATTTTCATAAACTGTTACTTTACTCTTGCTTCTTACATTATTTTAAAAGAATATATCCTTATCATCAACAACATACATATCGATACTCCCTTTGTCACTTTGGCCTTAGAAGCACCAATGCCAAGGATGTGTTGTCCCAAACTGAACGAATTTCTTCTAGCTTCAGTTTGCATCAGCACCTCAGGTCCCCATAGTATGGAGTTAGAACTGTGGTCCGAAAAATTATTTGGAGAACCTTATAGAGATGAATTCGTAGGAGTTATGCCTGAAGGACGTCTTCCTGAACTTTATTGCTGTTTACAAAGTAGATTGTGTTCATAACTGAGGGAATCATCACAAGGAGAAATGTTATTTGGGCATGAGGGGCAGAGGCTTCTCTCCCATCTATTCCACCTGTCTCACGAACGGTGGAAAGATGTGTCTCATAAAGCCCCTGTTGATTACGTTTTTTTTCCTCTGGACCAAGGTGGTTTTTAGCCTGATAACATTTCTATGATCTGATTTTTAGAATCGATGTCTCCCCTTCATACCACAGACCTTTCTGTCTTTACCTTCACATGCATGTATGCCCCCCAGCCCCTGGGTCTGACACAAGAAAATCCTATTGTTGCTGAAGAAATTCAGTTTTCAAAAACTTGAGACTGTGAAGCCAGTAAAGACGGTCTCCTTCCTCAGCCTGCAGAAAGGCCATGACAATGATAGGAAGGAAACCTTGTTCCACAGCTCCGTCAGCTGTGACAAGGGAGGGCTCGTTGATGGTTTGACGGGTCTTGAAGTAGCTGATACATTTGATGCAGGTCAGTTCCCAGCTCAGGCTTTGTAGTTCTCCAGAAACAGCCACTGCTTGATGGAAGAGCCTGAAAGAGTTCGGCTCGAGAAGAAATCAACCGGAACGACTTTTCAGCCTAAGGGAAAAAAAAAAAAAGATAAATACTATTGAGAGCACTCCCAGGAATGCTCTTGATTATTTCAGACATATCAGGGAATGATAACTCTAAGTGAGCTTCCACCTTTCGAAGGCAATTCAAAATTATGCTGCTACTTGAAGAATTTGGAGAATGGATTTATTAGGTAAATTGAAAAGTAAACATAATGCTATGTGTTAAACAGGGGGAATGCTTTATTGGCTCTTTCAAGACTGAGGCAATATATATAAGTTTTACCTGGGTAATTAATACACAGTTTTTAACCATTATGGAAAAGTGAATTTAAGCGAGTGAATAAAGTTAATTTAAAATTGTGTCTCCAACAAAGCAAATGAATCTGTCTTTGTAGCCTAACCATAGGCTTCAGATTGTTACAATGCTAAACAGAGATTCCAGCTGTGGGAAGCTTTCAGTGAATACATTTTCTTTCAGTAGTAATCCTATATGAGCTCCCAGTAAACTGTAATGAGAGTAGATTCAATTACCAATTATTTGGACAAAATTATGACCTTTATCTGTTGTCTGCATACCATTTTTTTGTTAAAGTGAGCAGACCCGAAGGAAACGGGGTAATTTTGATGCCAGCATTCCAGTAGTGCTGCAGTCTGTCTTGCTGTGCGTAGTAGTGAGCTGAAGAGGTTAACATGAAAAACAAATTATTGTGCTTTTATGTAGGCTTCATTAATGATGTACTTCACCAGAAAAAGAAAAAGACAACAAATGGGAATGGAACCAGCTTTGCAGGCTGAATTGGTATTCTGCTGTGCAGTGTGTTTTACTCACTGGCAGCAAGATGACTTGTTTTTTCCAATTTTTGATGGTAAAGGGTCAGGAAACAGTATTAACTAAGGCAAATGATTAGAAAGAATTAAATTGAAAACTTTCCTCTGCCCAGCAGAAGTCAGCTTTGAAACCAACTTAATATTACTTAAGAGTGATTTATCATTTCACTGTTAAGTGATTTCCTCCTCTCCCCCACCCCCTGATGATAAACCCCAAGTGCCACACACAAAGGATATTATTTGATCCTCAAAGTTCTTGTTTCTTATTAAGGTAGGAAGATATTTCTTAAAGCCGATTTGGGGATGTTTCAGGTGTGTATTTCATGTGTGTAATAAGCCTTGCTCTAGCCTTTGTAGTTTTAAGGAATGGATTTAGATATGCAAGGAATGATGAAATAATTTTTTTCTGACCTCTACATTGTCCAACAACTCACTGCTCTGAAGAGTATTTTGGGAAGGCAATATTGGCAGTGGATACAGCAAAACAGAAACATTGGCATTCTCGTTACTATACTGTTTCTTTTCCATCTTCAGAAAATATACCTGACAGTACTTCATACCAGAGGTAGTTCTAAGTTTCCAGTGTCCCCAATCCTCCTTAATGGTGATCTTTGTAGAAATACTCTAGGAATTTTCATCATTTAATTTTTTAGTAAATGCTACTTTTTTGTTTGTCTGGTTTTGGTGTAAAATCAAGTGATTTACACTAGCCCTTCCAAACTTTTCCATTCTTGCATAGTGAACAGCAAGATTATTAAGAAGTATTGAATTAATTTCAATGGGACCTTTTGAATAATTTGTACTAAAGGCTTTATTTCAGAAAGTGCTCTTTTCACCTTTACAAATTGCAGTATTCTGATTTCTCTGTTTTCTAGGAAGGTATTATTACTGGTTTCCATTTATTTGCCATGTTTCCATTCTTTGAGTCATGGAGGGAAGAAGAGTATTTTTTACCTCCTCTTTGTATTAGGATTTAGTTTTAGCATGTACTGAGGTGGAAAATAATTTCCATATCAACTCTTCTAAGTTTCAGTATTGAAACACCTAATTTAAAAAAAAAAAAATTGAGTACTCACTGTACCTGTGTTAATGATTTTATTTACACAAACCGCCCTCATGAACACACATTTTGCAACAATAAAGCATAAAAGGCATAAGGTCCAGAAAAAGTACATGTTTAAAAAGTAAAACCTATCAGTCTTACACTTTCAAGAACATAAACATATAAAGAACCATTTGTGCTATCAAATGTCATCTTTTCTGTAACCATGGGAACTAGAAATGTGCAGTATTTCCCTTAATGCATTTGGGGGGGCGGGGGTGTCACTATGGGCAAAGAATATATAATTATAAAGTACATTTGTTGTTATTTTAGACTGAAACATATTGTTAATGTTTTGTTCAGAACAGTCCTCAAAACATCTGCTGCCCTAGTGACTTTGCAAATCAAAATTTCCATTCATGATACCTAAAATCAATTTTTGAAACAGGATTTAAGGGAGACATTTTCTTACCATGATTAAAAAACAAAATCAAGTTACCCATTCATAATTGTATACTTGTTTTGAAAAAGTAGTCTGTCCACTTAGTATGGATTATAGGGATACTTTCTATTTAGAAAACATATTACTGTAAAAACATTTATGTACTTTCAAAACTTACATCTATTAATTACTGAAGATACTTTTTCCTCATTATTTTTTCTGTATAATTGACCAGAACTTGAATTGAATAGATGGTTTTATCAAAACTCAGTCAAGGAAGCCTTTTTACAGTCTGTGTGCTGTACATAACACTTTGTAAAATGATTTATGCATTCTTAGAAAATAAGATAGTAATTTGCCAGCTTCTCTTTTAGTGCTTTTTGGCACAGGTTAGTCTTTGAAAAATGAGAAACTATGAACTGTTTCACTGGCTTGTCTATTTATCAATACGTTGCTCTTAAAAATTCAAACCAACTTCCAGTACACAGCACAACTCTGGTATTGTAGTTATAATATGTAGGAAAATGACTACAAATTTTGTCCTGTATTGATGTTGAAAAGATTAATTCCCCCTTTCCTCCAGATATCTTTAGCTTTTCTTTCTGGACAGCTAATATATATCGTTCTGCATCTATTTAACATAAATATGTAATGATTGTTATATTACCTTTCACGTTTTAAAGCCATTTATTTAGTATTTCCTGTTTTGATTACATTTTAATACATTGTAGTAACTGCAAATATTTAAATATCCTCTTGCTTTTTAATCTAATGCTTTAAAGATAGACAAAGTTTTGAATTCAGAAAAATATAAAGTATTCCTCTCAGTTAAGTAGTATCAGTTTATTTGCCTTTAATTTGATACACTCTTGTATGATTATGGAAACAAAGCAAATTTTCCTTCATAGATATCTTTTATGGTACATGTATGAATGTGTATGTGATATTGAACATACAACAAATCCCATATGATTTAACGTTAACTTTGTTTCACTGTCTACTCTCCCTACCTACTATTCTCCCTTCCTCAGTAAGGTCATTTTATACTTCAAGAATATCGATGAGGGTCTAGTCCTTAAACTCTATATTAAAGCAAAAGTACTTGTTTATATAAGTCATTACACAGAATTACCTCACAGTATGGTTTTAGGGTCATTAGTATTATTTTATTATTATTCATGAAATGTTTTGATATGCTTAGATAGGAGGACTTGCAAAATTCAAAACCAATGACTTAAGATAATTATTAACAGTTTCTGACTCTGTAATTTCTTTGTGGATTTTTCTAAAGATAACATCTCTTTAACTAAATACTAAATTCTAATATAGTAATCGTGGTAGGACAAAAAACCTTTTCAGATCTTCTCTTTTATACTTTCTTTAAGATGCGGTTATTAATAGGACTATTTTTATATATTAGCATTGTACAATGAATAAATTTAAAAAATCTTGGGAGTGAATGAAAGCACATTCAACTGAAAATGAGTCAAATTTTGTGGGAGATGAGAGGAAATAGATTTTTGTTTTAAAGGCAATAGATCTCTTCTGGAAAAAAGAAACCACTAGCTTCTACTGTAAGTCTGCACATTGTGTTTTCATTTATGTTTTCTTCCCAGAATGTTGTTAAGGCAGAAGTTTTTGGCTTTGGGGGTTTTTATTGTGGTGTTTGTTTGTTTGTTTTAAACTGTATTACAGAATTCTCATTTTGGTGGTTTTTTGAGTATCTTACACTGGTTAGTAAAGATGTTTCTATGTATTAATGTAGAAAAATTAATTCCTCCTCCTACCTATCCCCTGACACAAACACAGACATTTGGCTGTACTTTGAGAAATAGTCTTGAACTCGGAAATGACTGAGGAACTTAATCTTCTAACTTCTATTTTATCACTAAATATAACCTATAATTGATTGCATATAAATACAGCATTGCGAGTAGCCCATGTCACCTCACTGGTAAGGTCCACTGCCGCACCTCATAGCAGACCTTATTGCTACCAATGGAAGCATGACTTGCTTTACTCAGTATTTATACTTTGTACTCACATTCAGTGTTACTAAAGAGTTCCCAAGCACCTCACAGGCACAAATATATAAAGATAAATAGATAGAGGAATTATAATTAGTTAACGCTAAATTCAATTTGAATGGTTTCCACCTGCTAAAATGAGAATCAAGTGGTAAATAAATTCAGCAGAGTCTTAGAGTATTACATAGTGCAATTAAACTATGAGATTTGTTACGACTTGGCAAATGTAATTGATTTTCTTTTAGTATCACATACTAAGGAGCTTCCTATTATATTGCATTTATTAATAAGCCATTTGATACATTTCTGATAAGAAGCTCCATCCTTTAGCCAGATGTTACCCTCACTGTGCATGCTTAAACAAATTACCTCTGAAAAGGAAAAGCAATATAAGGTTCAAAAGAGAATGCTGGATCCAAATTTGCTAGATTTCTCGCTGTCTCTTGAGACCCTTAATGACTGTTCTCAGAAGTTTAAGCCATTTTTCTTTTTCTGTGTTGCTCTATTTAAAAAAAAAAAATATATATATATATATATATCCTTGCACAGTCTATGCAGACATGCAATTTAAACTTGGGATTATATTTTTCTTATCCAACATTTTAGAATTTAATAGAATTATCTGTTGAGTGCTTTCCTGAGAAAAATTAAATTCTAGAAAGGCTTCCAGTTCTCATCACCTTTTACTTGTGGTGGCTACCACTGTTGGGAAGAAGATAACATTACTGATTTTGTGACAGTCTTGGCAAGCTTCCATTAGTTCTAATGTAGTCATGAGATTCTTGTGGATACATAAGCTATTTTTCACTTCTCTTTGTACTCTTTTTCTCTCTTAATCTTTCTCTTTCTTCCCTACTTTCTTCTTTCTCTCCCTTTCCTCTGTCCTTCGTTCTCTCTTTCTCCCTTTCTTTTCTCCTTTCTTTCCTTCTTTCCTTATTTCTTTTCGCTCTCTCTCCTTTCTTTCCTTGTTTGTTTCTCTCTCCTTCTTTCCTTCCTTCTCTCCTTCCGCCTTCTACATTCCATCCTTATTTCCCTCCTTCCTCTCTCTTCTTCTTTCTGTCTTTCTTTCATTTTCTTGTTCTCATTCTTTCACGTTTTTTTCTGTGTCTCTAATTCTCTCTCATCCTCTCTTCTTGTTTTACAGTAGGCTGTGTATTTATAATCTGCTGTGAATTTTAGCTCAAAGTATCACTCCATGGGAAGGGTATGGGGGGTTTGGATTGGCTGCACAGTCCTTTGCAAGCTTAGGAAGTATGTGAATCTCTGGACTGTCAGGGCAATTCAGTACTGCTTGAAAGGCCACTCTGTGTATTGCCTTTTACACTTGAGAACACAGAAAAAGTTCATCTCTTTTTATTGTAATTTTATTTATTTTACAATGAGATTGAATTGAGAAGAAAGTGGCAAGTTTAGACTCATTTTTGTCACCTCTATTTTAGTGCACCTTTAAGTAATACAAATGCGAATTATAGCTATTATGATATTCAAGCTATGTTTTTCTGATGACTATGTATATTAAACTGTTTCATTCAAAACTGCCACATAAAAATCCCCGCACATTAAAATTTACATAATTTCAACACACACATTTCCCCATTTTGGAAATAAATTGTTTCCCAATTACTTTATTTAAAGATGTGAAGATACTAGAGATTTTACATGTTTTCTTTGGCGATCTAACTATATGATGCAAGTTTTAATTCATGAGGCACAGAGGCAGATAAAATTAGCAAAATTAAGTATTTTTTTAGCTATGTATGCATTACAAACAATGCTTTCTTCTTGTGTTTAGGCATTCTTGTTTTCTAGAAGTTTTAATACATGTGAGTTTGGTTTCATTCATACTGCCTGTATTCTTTACCAATATTTGTTATTAATAAAAAAAAGTTATAGTAATGCCTTTCTAATATGTACTGGTTTTGTCATCAAAACTGTATATTGTATCAGACAGTGTTGAAGATAGAGGGGTAAAGAAATTGTTTTTGTAATGAACTCATAAAGTTTCTGTGATAAACCTGAAATTTGAATTCATATTTTTCATTTGAAAATATTGTAATTGGAACATACAGAACTGAATATTGAAGCCATCATTTAATTTTTAGTCTGCCTCTTCTCCAGCATGATCTGCACAACTTTCACATCTTCTAAATCAGACTGAGGTCTAAACAGGGACGTGAAAGAATTTCTTAGCCAATAAGATATCTTTTGTTGTTGTTCTTCTCATCATTTAAAAGTTTCTTGTCATTAGAGATAGAAAAGAAGTTATTCCCAATTTTTAACATACTTTGACTTGAGAGCTCACACAGAGCTATGTATCATTTCAAACATAGACAGACTTCCAGAGAAGCCTAATTAAAAAATTAAGTATTTATTTCAAAAGAAAACCTAGTAGATTTTGGAAGAAGCTTCTCCATGATGTCTGTTGCAGACAAGGTAATGTATAATGTTATTATAGATAATTCAGGAAAATTTATTTAAGTTTTATGATTCAAAAATAATCACAGTTTCACACACTGTTTTTGCCGATCCATTTTCTTCTCTTTTTAAAATTAGTGCAATGAATTGGAAATAAACATACTATATTACTTTGGTGCAGAAATTGTAGCTTCAGGAAACTTCTCAGAGAAGTAGGCTGTGGCTAGAGGTGAAGGATTTCTTCCCAAAACAGATCTGAGGCATTAAGGTGATAAAGAAGCTGAAACACAAAAGATTAAAATTACCCTAAAATTAAAGTAAACATCCACTGTAGGAAAGTTGTTTTATCTAGTGTACTAAGAAAGAAAGGAAGATATTTATTGCTTCTGGATGAATGTGATTGCACTTTATCACCTGCTGGTCATAAAGACAGTGTTCAACAGATTTCAACAGATAATTAAGATGTAGCAGGAACGTAAAATGAGCTTTTGGAACTGGATTTGAGGGGGTAGGAGACTAGTTAACACAAGTGACAAACGAGTGGATTGCAGTTAGTTTGAAACTCTGAATGCAAATGAATTTAAGTCTCTCTCTTAATTTTCTCAAATATGCTCGAGCATGGGATTCACCCACTTAATAATAGTAATAGTATTTATAGTACTAGTATCTTAAGAAGAATAAGTTAAATTAAACTTTTTTTTTTAAGGGCGTATCCCTCTCTCTTCCGACTAGCTTTATTTTGATGTTACAGTGGCTGTATACTTGCACCGAGTAAAGTAAATTCTGTCTCCTTAGAGTTGTCAGCTACTCACCTTATCATACCACAGAGCAGCTGTTTCACTCTTCAAACTTGTCATCATATTGAGCACTCTCTTAATGTTTAGAGATGTCTTCACTTCATACATCACCAAAATTTTTGCCCTAAGTACAGCACGGGTCTATAATGCTATATAGAGGTGACAGAAAAAACTAAAAATAATGTAGACAAACAATGCATTTTTATGTTACTGTTTTTGTCAGGTGTAATACAGATCTGCCAAAATGAAATATAAATTATTTTCTAAACTTACAGTGTAGAAAGAACTTTCTGCAGATAATCTCACAAATAAAGGTGATTCATGTGTATTTTTGCTACACCCTTAGGAAAAAGCATTGCACAGGCATCCTTCTCGAAGGAAAAGTGCAGCACTGCTTAATGAGACTTTTGAACACAGACACAACATTAAAATAAAATAGAAAGACTGTTAGCATTCCCTGTTTTACTTCAGAGGCGGACTAATGTTATAGTTTAAGCTATCATCAAATGCACATTTTCTGCTTGGCAGCTGGAGATATCAGATTGTGTAGAGTTGTTGAGGTGCATTTGGGAATGATTTGTCTGAAGGTAGTAGTCAAATTCATCACAGCCAAGGGAGGGTTATGGCTGGATAAGGAAGGGAACCAGGGACGGCATCAGCATCCTGGCGAGCAGGCAGGCGGCAGAAACGGAGGGGCTGATTGCTCAACAGCACGCCGCAAGAGCTACTGCAAGACAGGAGGAGAACTAGGGATGCACTGGGGCTAGCTCAGGAAATTAGAGGACGAAAAAACAAATACTAGTGGTGGTAAAATTCATACCCTATCAAAAGCTGGTGCAAAAAGAGCAGGTGAAAAGTTGGTTGCTGTCACTGGAAGTTCTAAAATATTCAAATAACACAATTTCCTTAGACATGTATAGTAACAAATAAAACGTTTTAACATTCCAGAATCAAATTACAGTGCTTGTTTTAACATTCCAGAATGAAATTATAGTGCTTGTTTGTGGAACTGAATTATGTCATATAATTGTGTTTTGGTTCCATGTTTGCTATGTTTTCAAACAAGAGTTAAGTGTGTATAAAAGTTCTGTAACCTTGGCCAGAAGAGCAGGTAAAACCCTTTTTACCTATTGTTTAGCTGATTCTCTTGAAACCTAACTTACTTTCTTCATCAGAGTCCACTGGGTTTTTCAGTAACTCTCATATTTGTAATTTTTCTCCCTTTTGGGGGATATGTAAACACTTTTTTTGAGGAGAGTTATGGGAGAAAGTTTCCAATTTAGTGTCCTCAGTCACACCCAGGCATGGTTATCTGCAATAATGTTCAGCCTTTGGCCTCCTCCAGTGATTTTGTCTGCAATGGCAAATTACCTATCATTATAGATGCCTCTCTTTTTAAATGGTCGTATGAATAACTTTATTTGTGGCATTACAAAAGGATAGTTTATAATGTGCAAGTTAAAACATAGTTTTGTCACAGATTAAAGTTTGTCACTGACATTATGCCAGAGTTGCTTTTGTTGCTGTTTTTCCATATAATACAGCCACAGTACATTATGCAGTTACTCACTTTGCAAATGGTACAAGATAAAGCATAGCTGCTTCTGCTTCTGGAAAACTTGAATATTTGCACCAAATGCAAATTGTCAATAGATTCAGCAAAAATAATTCAATACATAATTAATTCACTGTAATTAACTGGCTACTAGCCAACGATGAAAGCAAGAGATCAGATAGCATGCAGTGTTTCAATTTATTTTGAGTTAATGACTTTAATGAACAAGCATTTTATAGATCAGTTTAGGACGCTAAATCCTTCCCTTACTTTTTGTGTTTGACAGCCTAACAAGGGATTCATAAGGTTGCTTCCTTTCTGCAAGAAAGTAGAAGCTCCGCTGGCACTTCTTTCCATGCACTTCCAAAATGTGGAACTTTTCATGTCTTGTGTGTAGCAGTTTTGATGTAATTATATTCCTTTACTCCCTGAACATGGAAGCCCTTGAGAGCTAACTTTATGCAGGACTCTATTTGGCAATAATGGAGCTGGATTAGTTAAATGGTCAAGTGAATCGTCAGATACTCTTGTTCTCTGTTGACTGGCACCTGAAACTGGCACTGGCAAACAAGGTCCCGATGATAAAGCATGAAATAAGAAAGTATGGAAATGTAATTATCCATTCGTGACCCTGAACTGGCTGTTCTTGTCTCTGAAGCAGGAGAACATTGCATATACATTATCATTTGTATTAGGGTGTTTTCTGGAAGCTACAGTCATGAAATTGCAAAAATGCTTCAATGATCAAAGCTTTCCTAGCAGCAAAAATTAGATATGTTTACTGTGAGACAGAATAGAGACCTGTCCTTACCAGCTGAGAAACTGGGATATTTCCAAGCTTCATCTAACAGCGGGTGGCATGGGATGAGGATATGCCTTGTAACAAACTGTTGTCTCCTGTACCAGCTACCTCTGTCCTTTGCCTCAGCAGCAGTGGTTTCTAATCTGCCTGCTATTCCTTGTAGCACTTCCTACAGCTATTGCAAGAATAAGCAGTATTGAATTGTTCCTTTGTTCTTCCTCTTGTCATACCCTCTATACCAAATGTCTGGGGTAATGCCAGCCTGCCTGCCTTAGCTACTAAAGAATCTCTCCTGTGGGAGATCTTGTTTTGATTATACACTACCTTCTTAAAGCAAGCAGCATGCAAACTAAACCCCCTCCTACTTTTGCTTAAAACCTGAAAGTTGTTAACAAGGTATTGCTCAGCAAGTCATCTAATCCATACATGTTACTGGAGGACAAAATAGTCTCTGGGGTCTCCTTCCCATCAGTTTGTATTTCTACAAAATTTCCTGAAAGGAAAATGAGACTTCTGTAGCAGAAAAAAAACCCCAAACCTTCGATGCAGCAATGTCTAGAAGTGTTTGTTTTAATTATGTGTTGTCACGGAAAAATGAATAATCCTAATGAAATTCAGGCATCCAAAATATGAAATCAGCCCCACATTGAATTTCAATTATGCCAATTCTGTTTTCAGTACCTCTGTCAGAACCCTGTAATAGAGTTTTAGGAAATCCCAGCTCAAGCAGGCTGCGGAAAGCATAGGCATGATTATGACAAAATTTTTGTGACCGTCTCTGACAAACCCTTTGCAGAGTGCCTGTAAAGAAGTCCCACGCTAGTCTAACTGGTCATGGAGATCTAATAGTGAAAGCACAAACCACAAGGCTACACTAATCAGTTCCAGTATCAAGAGATTGGTTTCCCAACAAGATTTTCATCTTCCAAAATTCTGCCTTTTTTGTCTAAATTAAAATCAATTAAATTCCTTAAATACCCAATTAATCAGAGTACAAGAATACTCTGGAAGTCTGAGCTTTTGCTTTAGCTTCAGATCAATAAATGAGTGACCTTGAAAGGAAATAAATCTGCCTAATCTCTCCTCCTCAGTATTATAGAAATATGTGAAGGAATAAAACGGCTGTCAGAGTTACAAGATTCTACCAGTGGGATTATGCACATAGGAAGCTGGAAAGAAGGCTTCGCTGCTTTGCTTTACCCTGCCTCCTTCTCTTTTTAAGGGAATGAGGGGATTGGTTTTAACCTTCTTCCACTCTGAGGGTGGTTTGGAGTTGAATCTTATTGATCATTTCAGTCCCTTTACTTTGATAGTCTTGCATAATGTCTATATAAAAGGACATTTTTTTAAAAAAATTGCTAATAGAAACAGTGGTATTTGCAAGATTTAAATATTAAGTTTTTTACTCTGATGTACATTTGAAATTATTAATGTTACTTTTTCATGTATCTCTGTATTATGGGATGAATACAGAATAAATTACGATGTGAATTTAAAGTGCGACACCTATGCTACATTCACAAAGTAGTTAAACCCAAACTAGACAAGGTACTTCTGGGTTGGAGTAAGAGCTCTGAGTCATGAAGTCTGCTAATTCCTGCTGGGCAGTTGAAAAGGATCCGGCCAGTGTCCATCCTCCCTGTCCTCTGCTGAAAGCTTCTGCCCCATGAGTGGAGACGATTAAACAGCAGCATTTCTACTCCAGAGCCACAGTAGTATTAACATAAACCAAAGGACATTTCAGTTTATTTTAATATGTGAGACAATGAGCCATGGTACCTGAGAGGTCTGATTCACAATCCCTGCAGGATTTAACTGCAGCAATTGAAGAAATTAAGTCCTGCAAACTGTTGGTTTATTTTAACTGCCAAACTGTGGGGGGCAGTAACCTCTTCAGCTGCTGCAACTTAATCAGGCAAGGATCATGAATCAGCCATAGAGCTGCTCACCTGGGAGTTAGCAGAGTAGGGTTAATTTACATTCTGGTTTATTCCGCCCTGACTTCCCATTTTACACAGGTCTCCCAACAGTCATGACAGCATTGGGTTGACTTGCCCTAGCTCCACAGCACAGAGCCACTGGCTCAGGAGGCGGTAGCTTCCTCATGAGGCAAAACTTGTTAGCCTTTTGCCTATGCCACATTCCAGTCCCGCAGGAGATGGGGACACAGTTTGTACCAATTTCAGTGGAAGAGGAGCAGGCACTTAGTGGGGAGGGGACAGTGTCTCTGTCCCGTAGTTTTCAATGCTCTGAGATCTCATGGAGGGACTGTGGATTTGTATGAGATTTGTAAAAGATGACTGTGTTATTAACTGACTAAAGAGCTAGCTTACACTCACAGGGTTGAGTGAGACATGCTTCAGAGAAGCACTTCAACAGAGAATCTTTAAAGAGTGATCTTCTATCTATCATAGAACCATTTAAGCCTCCAAAGTGATTCTCTTATTCTGTACATGCATGCTAAAGTGCCTGTCTCTGTCCTGATTTCAGCTGGGATAGAGTTGTCTTCCTAGTAGCTGGTACAGTGCTATGTTTTTGAGTTCAGTATGAGAAGAATGTTGATAACGCACTGATGTTCTCAGCTGTTGCTAAGCAGTGTTTAGACTAAGTCAAGGATTTTTCAGCTTCTCATGCCCAGCCAGCAAGAAGGCTGGAGGGGCACAAGAAGTTGGGAGGGGACACAGCCAGGACAGCTGACCCAAACTGGCCAAAGGGGTATTCCATACCATGTGACGTCACGCCCAGTGTATAAACCGGGGGGAGTGGGGGTGGAGGGATCACTGCTCGGGGACTAACTCGGCGTCGGTCAGCAGGCGGTGAACAGTTGCACTGTGTGTCACTTGGATACTCCAATTCTTTTATTATTACTATTGTCATTGTATTAGTGTTATCATTATCATTATTAGTTTCTCCTTTCTGTTCTATTAAACTGTTCTTATCTCAACCTATGACTTTTACATTTTTCCCGATTATCTCCCCCATCCCACGGGGGGTGGTGAGTGAGCAGCTGCGTGGTGCTTAATTGCTAGCTGGGGTTAAACTAAAACAGTCTCAAAGATATTTATGCGGGGAGAAATCTTTGTTTTCTCACCAGAGGTTTAGAAATTAAGAGATTGTGGATTTTTGTAATTGTTTTGTTTGCATTGTATAAAGACAATATGAAGACTTAGGCAGGGTAAATTTCACATCATACGGTTCTGAGATTGAGTGTCTTTTCCATATCATATGAATTTTTTTTTTTTTTTTTTTTTTTGCATGTGAGTAGCTGGACTCTTGACATGGCATTAAGGAAATGTCAAAGTAGACATCTATTCTTAGTCTATAAGTCATTATTTAACAACTTCAAAGGCTTGATAACTACAAAGAAATGAAGCACAAACACGTAGGTATTGATTTTGTCTTTTGCTTTGTATCTACTCCATTAAATTCTGTTGGTATTGACAATTGCTGAACTCTTCTTCAGAATTCTGTGAGCTTTCAGTCTTTAAGGACAACTTTATTTCATTTTCCACACCTTTTTCCTTCTAAAATCTCTCTGTCGTTAAACTATTACTTCAGTCTTAAGAAGAACTGTTTAAATCTACTGAAATTTATCCTTCCCTTATGTCTGTGCTGAAAGATAATGCTATGGTAACATGTCATTGATGAATTTATGGGCACTTGCAAGCAATGGATTTCCAATGTTAGGTTTAGTTACCCAATGTGAGGACTAGTAATCAGTCAGAAATGGCTGGTATCATATAAAATTGACAATGTAAGGAATAGATCCTGAAAAAGATCTTTTTCAACTGTATTTCAAAATGCATATAATCATGCTGAAAAGAAAACAATAAAAATGTTACACTTTTACTTAACTAAAAGTCAGTAGAGCAGTTTGTAGATTGCTAGCTGGGAATATATTTAATTTTAAAATGAAGAATAAATAAATATCAGTAAGCACTTCCAGAAATACCACTTACCTCTCAGTGGAAGATGAGATGACCATCTGAAACTAAAAACGGAAGAACACTTCTATATTGCTGTAGCCGGTGCTGGAAGGGTGACTACTCAGTGCAAAGGTCAGTGCCTTTTTCATGCAATTTATCTGCAAAAATAGCTAGGCCCAGCTTGATACTAATGCAGTGTTCTCATGGATATGCATGTGTATATGCTGTGTGGTGTCTTCCATGATGAGAAATTAATACATAGAAAATTGGTTTTGTTTAATCTGTGAAGTCTGGGAGAACTTTTCACCTTCCTTGACTCCACTGGCAGTCTGTGACCTAACCCTCTTTTGCCCTAGTCTTCATAGGAAGGGCACTAAGTAAGTGAACAAGGGAAAAAAAAAAAGGTCCACTCCAGTCAAGTCATTTGGGTGGATAATATAATTGCTTGATCCCTCCAGGTAAGGATACTCCATGGAAAATGAACCGTCAGCTGACGAAGAGTCAACAGAGCTGGCAAACAGTTTTGGCGTGAACCTTGGAGTAAGCCAATATTTGTAGGGTGGCTTAGTTTGAGTACTTTGCTTCAACTAGTTTCTGCTCTTGGTTAACCCTCCACAGAAGGTCTGCACTGCAACATAAAAAAGACAAGGAGCAATCCCAGGCCCTGAGGCCAATGGCACAAACAGGCCTACATTTATAATGGTTCAAACTAGTTCTCTCTAGGGCACACTGGCCATGCCCGCATTACAAGTCACTTTGCTTTGGGTCTCCTCTGCCCTTCACAGTGTCTGAGTCCATAGACATAACTGGTTTTTCTTGGTTAAGTTCAAACTGCATAAAATATCAGGCATCTTTTGCACCGACCAACTTGTTATTTTGTAATATGACTGTGAAAGGAAGGAAAGGCATATTTTGAGGAAGCAAAATATGCCAAGATAGTGTTGAGAGACTGTCTTGGGTAATGGGAGGCAGTTGCATGTAATGTCACCTATACTGTGTCTTGAG
Source organism: Harpia harpyja (assembly GCF_026419915.1). Taxonomy (NCBI): domain Eukaryota; kingdom Metazoa; phylum Chordata; class Aves; order Accipitriformes; family Accipitridae; genus Harpia; species Harpia harpyja. Next base: position 34,945,392 of record NC_068947.1, read on the forward strand.
AGCAGACCTGGAAGTAAATTATCTCCAAAAATGGATAGAGGTTTTACTTTGGGAAGAGCTGATTTGTTCACTCCAAAAGAGAGTCTGGGATCAAAGTAACAAGCGGTGTGGATGATCAGGGATAGTTCAGTGCTCAGTGTCACTTCTAGACATCTTTTATGTTCAGTGTAGATGTACCTTCAGGGACATTTACAAGCAACTTTAATATAGAGGAACCCAAAGATTGCTGAAAGCTATTGATAAAACAAGCTAAAACAAGCTTAAAAGTCTGGAAGCTGTGGTTGTCTTTGATTTCTTCTTATTTTAGGGGAAACTAGAGATGGTTTGTCACTAAACATGCATCTCGTATAATACACATGTTATTTCACAAACTTTGACCATCATAAACAGGCAACCACACAACTTTCTCACCAAGTCGTTCTCACAGTGTCCACTTTGGGAATGAGGGTTATGGTGCACAGCGTGTAGTAGACCTAGAGATTTCTCATTCTGAGAGGGAGAGAGAGATGTGAGATGCATGTTAAGATGAGCAAAAATAATATTTCTTCTTGGAGGGTGAGAAGAAAAAATAGCAGGAGGTAGTATTTGCGGATGATATTTTCACTGCATGTTCAAGAACTGTCTCTGATCTTAATTTTTCCAGTTTAATTTCTCCAGCCCTGGAGATACTGTAAATCATCTTTCTCTAGTTATGTGAGTCTAGGCCCTCACTGCCTTTGCTTTCATTTTTCACATTTAATTTCATATCAACTGGTACATATTAGGAAGGGCTAAGCCTTTACTTGGAAAAGCAGGTTAGGATGAGTAGAAAAAAATTGGAACCTTTAAAACTCAGTTTGATCTGGTCAAAAATTTTAATTGAAGTTTTTGGTTCAGTTGCAAATGAAACAGTATTAAGCAGAGACCTTCTTAAAGCTACAGTTTCAAACTGACTTCAGAGTTTCTTTTGGTTCTCGACTTAACTGTTCCTTATGAATTGTATCTGTCTGGCTTTCTGTGAGGCAGAATTGGAGCCACTGAGGGAACGCCATAGAATGGTGTAGTAAAGTATATTATGAATGACTGAATAATTTGTAAGGGTTGGGGGGGGGGGGTTGTAATAGAAATACATAAGTAAAATAGGAAACAACTGAATTTCAGCCAAGCACTAACTGTATTTCAACAGAATATCCAGCTGTAATGAATGTAAGCATTATCATTGCTGCTTTAGGTAGTTTCAGTGACAGTGGATAAAAAAGGCAATGCATTTTTTTTAATAACACTTTACCTGTGATCCAGCCAAAGTGAAACAAAAGGAATGGAAAGAAGACTATGATGTCTTTTTTTATATGTACTTGCATAATGAAAACACTACAAAAGAAAGACCTTCTGATTTGTCCATTTATAAGGAAATGACCATAATTTTCCAGTTCCTTGATCGTTTTCAGAATAATCCATAAGGGTTTATTAGATTTCATGGTAGACTCTTCTGACTGTAAACTTGTATTGGATATTGAATTGTCGAAAGATCTTTGAAATGCTTCTAGTAATTTAAGACATAGATGTTTCCATGTGCATTTTATTAGATCACTTTGGGGAAGACAAATAATTTTAAATGTAACTGAAGTGATTAGCTTCTCTGTTACATTTTTTTGGTTGATTTGTTAAAGCTAACAGAATGAAGTTACCCGTATTTGCAGCTATATGGAGAGTTATATAAAATATTTTAATGGTATCTTTAGAGGAGAATCTGAGAGGTATAAATGTATCACTCAAGCAAGAAACAGACTGAAGGATGCAAAAGTTTCTTAGAGATATAATTTTGTTATTTTGCTTATTATTTTAATTATTTTTCAATTTAATCCTTTATAAGGTGACAAAATATTGTTTGGATATTGTTGTGAAATAGTAATCAGTTACATCATTATGTCCACTTATCATGGCCTTCAAGAAGGTACCATTATTCTGCTTTTCAGAGAGGAATTGTAAGCTGATAAGTAGAAAATTTTTCAGCTGTCAAATTGAAACCTGCACCTAAAATCACTTAGAATAGAATCATAGAATCATTTAGGTTGGAAACGACCTTTAAGATCATCAAGCCCAACTGTAAATCTAACACTGCCAAGTCCACGACTAAACTGTGTCCCTAAAAACATTACTTGAGAAACATCAGCGTGGATATACAAAGGCAGACCGTCATGAAAGTAGTAAAGGTTAAAATGACAGAAATTTGAGGAGCCTCCTTATCCCAAATTATATTTTGTGTTTTCAGGTAGTTAATTTGAAACTAACCTGTAGGAATCAAATGCTGTCTCATCCCAAGATGAGAGATATTGTCAAATTGGTTGACAGATTAAGGGCCAGTTGCTTCAGGAAGCAGGGAGAAAGAACGTACAGCTAACTTTTTAGGGGGATGAGTTTAGCTTAGCTCCCAATAGCTTGGCTAGAAGGATAGGCATTTTTGTGTTCTTCTGACTTGAGTTACTGCTTTCTGCTTACACCTTTAGCTCCTGCCTGCGTCTCAGTGCTAGGGAGATGCAGAATTTACTTGCAAGTAATGAGTGACATGCAATTGGCTCTTTAAGCAACTTTGTTCTGGCATTTACTTTTTACAGACCTGGGGGACAGATACCAATACGTGTCTTAGCATCTAGAGAGTAGTTTGCTAGTTCACACATCACTTGATAGTCTACCTCATCAACAGGAACTTTTGCTGCTGTTTCCTTAATGACTCACTTCATCTCATCTTAGACCCAAAATGGAAACTTGCAATAGGACTTAGTTCCTTTAAAACATGTAGCTTTGGACTTGTTTCTCTATCATACCATGTTTCAAATAAAAGAAATGCTTTCTTCACCTTAAACATTTTTATTCTAATTGCATATAAATATTTTCTGCTTATGGAGTCTGAAAGAATAATATTAAATGTTATTGTGCTTTATTTTGGTGTGACAGAGATTCATTAAAATGGAATCAACTGCCTATAAGAATCACAAAGCAATAGTCTTCATTAAGCCGCTCAAAATATCAACCCCTATTTTAACGTCCAAAGGCCTCCTTCAGTTTTCTAGTAGGGAAGGCAACCCAATGTCATTACAGGAGAGTCAATAAATCCAGTCTGGGAAGCTAAAGGGGCATTTGGTTTCAGAGTCAAGGGGCTTTGACAGTGAATGCCTTTCTAGGAGTTCCTACTTTACTAAATTGACAGAGCTCTAGCACAAATTTCTCTGCAGCGCAATCCCACAACAGAGAAAATGTCTCTCAAGTACCCTTTTTCCAGTCATTTAAAGGTCAAAACTAACTCCTTTGCCTCCATCTGAGAGCCCACAGGTGTGGTAAGTAGCTTAGGTTACAAAATTAATGACTGATAAAGTTGATTCTGCATGACAAGGAATACAGAGATTTCTCAAACAAGATTTAGGTTTTTATCTCTATTGCTAGCCCTGCTATTTTAACCTCTAGTAATTATGTGACAGCCCTCCAGATTTGCTAAAAGATGTGTGGAAGTAAAGCAACTTCATGGATTTAAGACTTGGCTGTTGAAACGAGGTGGGGGGGAGGATTAGGGAAAGAGATACCACTTTCTTTCTAGCTGTAAATAGGTGTCATACAAAGTTGTGCAATACGGAAAGTTTTCCTCTCCTCTGTCTGGGCTTCTCTGTTCTTTCTTATGGATGGATTGCCACAAGGCCACTCAGCATGTTTTTTTGAAAACAAAACAAAACAAAACAAACCCACTAATCCCCGTGGTTTAGAATCTGTGAAGAAAGGGGAAAGCATGACAGAGAAGAGGAAATCCTTTCATGAAAACAAAGTGATTCCCTGCTCCTGACTGCCCCAGTGAGGCTGCTGGGAGACCTGGGAAGCCCACCTCTGCCAGCTGCTGTACAAGGCTTAGAGCCTGGGAGCTGACGACTTCCACTATTGCTGTTAGCTGAGCAGGTGGATTTTTAGGAGACTAGGAAATGAAATTCCTCAGAGGCTGGATAGCATAACATCAAAGGACCAGAGAGGAAAACTGTCAGGAATGGCCCACCACTGTATTTCATTTTGACAACTGAAGTACCTTGGCTCAGTTGTGACAGCTCTGCATGGTCTGGTGGGGAAGCTGTCTGGTGCAAAATTCATGACCAGTTCTAGCAGGGAGATAAACTGGTGGGGGGAGTTCCCCACTTGCAAGTAGAAGTGGTAAATCTGCGAAGTCTTTCATCTCTCTCTGGTTACCGTAGTGCCATAAAGCCAGTCAAGAAAGTTCAGGCCATATTAAAATGCTCTCAGCTACTGGTAGGTTGGAAGGGTACAACAAAATTTCACCAAATAAGCAAGGATACCAGTTCACTTTTTAATCTGGGATTATGATAGAAGAGATGTGTTAAAAGCAGCCTAAGATAAAGGCAAAAAGAGGCAGAAGTTGCCTAGTGAATGGATGAAAACAGAGGAGGAGTAAAGGACTGATTGTGGCAAGATAAGAGGAAGGATTCAGTGAGCATAAAGGAAAGTCTAGCTGCGGCCAAGCAGGGAATCTGAGTCATGCCCTCTGGTCTGTTTGTGTTCTCCTAAAAAATACTTCTTTGCCCTTTAAAAGTGGTTAGCTTTGTATTTTCCAGAGTACTACTGCCACTAAATTGGGATCCCACACACTGAATACAGAAATTCATCCTTGTAGTAATTTTCCATTTCATTAATATTTTTTTTACTGATTCACAGACTTCTTTGTTTTCCCAAGATGATATTTTAAACTGAATTTATTTGTATTTGAACATGGCTGATTTTTTTTGCTTTACCTCCTTTTGTTGTTGTTGGTTGGACATTTGAGATTAGGAAATGGCAATAATAGTCTCACTTCTTTTTCTTGCAGTGCAGTTTCATTGAGGGCACTTACTTAGAATTGTGACCATCTCGGATGATCAATGACCAGAAGTGGTAACTGACCAAATTAACATGTGGAAAATCAAAAGATTGTAAATACGTTGAAGTATTCTTATCATGGGAAATCACAAAGCAACAGCCCAAACCATCATAGTGAATTAAAATGTACCATTAATGAGAAAGTATACCCCAGAGCTGTCTGTATGGAAAATCAAGACTCTCACCAGAGTAATACTAACCACTTATATTACACTTCACATATTTCAGGCATTCAGATGTGACAACCGAGTTGTTTTCACCACGTTGTTTCTGAGTGTATAGATGCTATTATCCTTATTTGAGAAGCATGAGAGCTGAGAGGGAACCCGCATTTTTACAACTACCACTTAGCAGGTGTGAAGGCTTGAGATCAATAATGCTAGTCTTTAATACATGTATATGAATGCATCTGATTCCTATGTTTTTTAATATTTTTTATATGTTCTGAGAATTCTTCTTTGCTTCTGAAAGAGAACTTTGAGAAATACCACAGAAGAATGTATTTTCTTATGTTTCATATATTTCATTTGGATAGCCATAGACTATTGGAGATGTTCTGTTGATGGGAACATTAGAAGTGCCTTAGTGATGGCTGGGAATCACCTATGAAACAGAACACAGTGAGCTAGCATTCTTGTATTTACACATAAATTAGTTTTCTGTTGGAGAAGTCAGTGTAAGTAGAATGATGTGAAAGGTAAGGATGAATTTCAACTGAAGGCAACAAAATTAATAACTATTGGTCAAGACCATGGAATAACACAATTCTTCATATGCCACTCCATAGTATATATGTGTGTATGTATGCATAATATGTGTGTGTGTATGCAGTATTTTATCTCTGTGTATAGGAAATGGATTAAATGTTACCACTCAAGAAAGCAAAAGTGTAGTTTCTAAAGTTATGTTAACAGTAATATGGAAGAGGGATCAGTCAGCCTTTATACAGATTTATGTCCCTAGATTGAGCCACAATATTCTTTCTGTTCCATTCCTGAACTAAGACAGTGGCAAGGTTTCAGCTTTTAAAATTTTCTCTCCTCCCTCCCTTATCTGTGAGTGTTTGCATTGTATGTTACAGCATCTCTATTTAGGAAAACACTGTGTAGTCTCTATGGTCATGACACTTTCGTTTACGGATGATTCATTGTTGCCTCTTCTTGAGCAGTATCTTCACATCTCTTATTTAGCTGTGCTGGCCATTCCACATTGTCTTTTCTAAAAAAGTCTGACTGCTGAGGTAAGAATTGAGATTTTTGGATGCTGACCTCCCATTTTCAGTTTCAAGGACTGGGATACTATCTAAAGCCACAGTGATTAGTTGAGGCGGACAAATTAGATAATATATATTTTCAAGGGAACATAGGATTGCTGGATAGTAGAGCGTGGGAATTAAAATCAACTATTGAACCACTGAACAAGTACAGCGTGAGCAAACCTCATCAACATGCTACACATCAGAGGGAGCATAGATGGCCATTCAGTTCTTGGCTTCTGCCAAGACCACCAACAAAGGTGATAATTGTGATGGGCTTCTTGATGTGAAGAACTGTCCACCAAAACCAATCAACAAGCAGCTGCCACACAGGAAGGCATTTTAGGTAACTAACACCTGTGGCCTCATTTAAAATTACAATTAGCTGTTTTGTTGGGGAGTGCTTACCAATTCCAAGAGACATTTACTTTCCTTTTTTCTACAATTGCCGACAGATAGTTATATCATGTAATTTTTCTGAAAATTGTTTTTGTTTATCAATGCATGCTATTCATTTACTAGGTCTGCTTTTGAAGGATTAAGAAACTTTTTTCTCTGAATGCTGCATGTGGGTTTGATTTTTCAGCAGCATCTATGCATAATGTGAATTGAGATATATTGTTAGCTTGTTTGAATCCTTTCTTTTCTCTGACCATGAAACATTACCCTTGTGACAGAATTGTTTCATTTCAGAGGGTTACCGCACTTACAATACAATAAATAAATATAATGAACTATAAGCATGCTATATGCTTTCTATTTTTCTCACTGCAACTTCTATGAAAGGAAGAAAGAGGAAAGTAGCATTTTCTACTCTGCAAAGTGTACCCTTTATATAAGGGCTGAAAATGGAGGTACAGAAGCTGAAATGTCCACAATTATGACACTGAATGGGAAACAGGTGGACTTGAGAAACTGTAATGAGGGAGTTTCACAATTAGACCAATTGACTTAGCAATATGTTTGTGTGGGTTTGAGTTGTTGCTGGTGTTTTTCCATTTAACGTTTAGTAATTTATCAAGGTCCAGAGATTTTTCTACCAAGTAAGCAGCTCTCCAGGTGGTAAAATTTTCTCTTAGCAGTGGGAAAACTTGGAGAGACTGTAGAACAGCTGCATTACCTGCTTGAATTGTTACCAGAAAGCAACAGCTAGTTTGAGATGGAGTCTGGTTTCATATTTTTTCATCAGCTTCTTAAATTAACTCAGAAACAGCTCAAAGTTCCTACGCAATTTCTTGTGCATTCCCATGTGAGGAGTGGCAGGCTCTGTAAGTGGGCTGAAATCAGTGGGACATTTGGGCTCTTAATGCTATTAGTGGGTGAGGAGTTTGTCATAGTGTAAGCTCAGCTGGCAACTAAGTACCACACAGCTGCTCACTCACTCCCCCCACCCAGTGGGAAGGGGGAGAGAATCGAAAAAAAGTAAAACACATGGGTTGAGATAAAGACAGTTTAATAGGACAGAAAGGAAGAAAATAATAATGATAATAAAAATAATAAATGTCAATAATAATAATAAAAGGACTGGAATACACAAAACAAGTGATGCATAATGCAATTGCTCACCACTCGCCTACCAATGCCCGGTTAGTTCCTGAGCAGAGATCCTTCCCAGGCCAACTCCCCCCAGTTTATATACTAGACATAACATCACATGGTATGGAATACCGCGTTGGCCAGTTTGGGTCAGCTGTGTCCCCTCCCAATTTCTTGTGCCCCTCCATCCTTCTTGCTGGCTGGGCATGAGAAGCTGAAAAATCCTTCACTTAGTCTAAAGACTACTTAGCAACAACTAAAACATCAGCGTGTTATCAGCATTCTTCTCATCCTAAATCCAAAACATAACACTATACCAGCTACTAGAAAGAAAATTTACTCTATCTGAGCCAAAACCAGGACAAAGCTGCAAGGCACGCAGCTCCACCAGCACACAGTGCAGATACCCCCACCTTCTCCCTGCCCTGTAGACCCAAGCAGCAGCACTTGCAGGACTTGCCTTAAGTGGGGAATAGGTTTCATGAGCTAGAAAAGAGAAGCTGTCAAAAAAAAGAAAAAGTATTTGAAATCTTTGTGGGTCAGTGATGTGGGAGTGGCTGCCTCATCCCAGACTGCCTGATCCAATCTAAATCCATTAAGTTTCTCACATCCACACACTGGGTTGCCCTGAGGAACCGTAAAGATGGCCCAGACATCTTTTCATGCAAGGAGGATACAAAACCAGGCTTTTAATTTTAAAATCATTAGAGCAAAAACTTGATGAGAGTGCAGACACCTGTATTTTTTCAGGCTTTTGAAGGCCACTTCTGTCTTCCCTTTGTCATTTCTATTCTCTACATTCTCTTGAAAGTTTTTATTTTTTGATTTTTCAGAACAACTTGAAAGTTATTGTTTGCAATACATAGAATTATTAGTCCTCTAGTTATATGCAATATTTGTAGGAAATAAGCAGGTATATTGTTTTGCTATAACAAAGGTGCTGTATTAGATGTTTTTTTAAAGACAACCCATTGAATAAAATGGAAAGAAAATCTTCACTGTGAAACTTGAGCTTCCAGAAAGTTATTTTTTCCTCACTGGATTAAATGAAGCCTCTTCAAACTCATGTGTGTAAGTGTATGGGTGGCGGATGTTGTTTCTATTTTTGTGGTTTTTTGGTATGAAGAAAGAGATAAATCAAAGGAAACCACCCTTCTAGAATTGGGCATTCTTACAGCAGAAATGAGGTAGCAACAAATACCCATCTAGGTTTCTGTCTTAACAACGGTTTGCTGCCTACCATGTGGGTCATTGCTTACAAATTTCAACTTTTTTATCATTTGGAGATAGTAAGTAACAGAATGGAGATACTCTTTAGAGAATTGGAGATATCAAAGAAAAGGATAGAATGATTTCTGTAGTAAAAGTCCTACTTTAAAAATGTGGTATTAAAACAGATTTTATTAATCCAAACCTAGTAATGATGTGGTGCATGAAAGGTTTTTTAAAAAGAAACTTCTATGTTTTGAAAGAAAAACAAAAGAGTTTTGATGTTGTTATCTCTGTGCTCTGTCTTTGGGGAAAGACAGTAGAAAACAAACATGACAGTACATTAATTCATTGTTTCAGTAAAAGATCAGATACATTCAAAATGCACATTTATTTTCCTTCTTTGACTTTAGTCAGTGCAATAGGGGGAAAGACCAGCTTTCTGGTAGTAGATGAATGTTGCAAGTACATAATAAACCCAGATCTCCAAACACATCAGTCATATGTCATCTGAAGTATGCATTGTGTCTCACTGCAATTGCTTCCCCAATATTCATGAAACATTCATGCTGGATATATGCAGTCTGTGCCACATGGATAGATGTGGCATGAAGCAACAACAATAATCAAGACTTCAGTATAAGAAGGCCAAAACAGAAGTGGAACAGCCTCCATTTCACCTTTACATATGGAAGTAGGAAAAAAATTGATTACAAATAAAGCATGCGAGGCTTCTCCACTTAACACGCACGTGTGCACACACATACATACAAATACAGGTGCACAGAGGTACACATGCACACCAGTACTCTCTCTTCCGTCTATCCAGTCAAGTCAATGAAGAGTTGAGTGTCTAGTAACTACTTTTTTCCCTACTACAAGGGGATGACATGGCCCACTAATCATGGAGAAATCTTGATTGTGAATGGTGAGTTTAGCTTCTTAAGCTCATGGAGCAGTTGAGCATAAGAGAATATCCACACCTCATTCCCACTGCTTGAATTACAACTCTCTTTTTCCTGTTCAGTTAGTCAGTCCTGTTTATTTTCCTTGGAATCTGAAAAGAGAAATGAGTCTGTGCTATGTTTTGTCATCACCCATAAATCCTCAGGAGGATGGAGTAATAAATTTCATTTCATAGGTAGACTGTGGAGTTTGTTTTTATTTAAAGTATTTTTATATAGCTTCATGCCTAGGTGTCTGGTGCATTTGCATGACCTGCAAGAATTTCCAGACTTCAAGGTCTGGTCAGGTTCCATAGATGTAGCCCAGGGGGGCTTGACTCAGCCCAGAGGGGTTGAAATCTTTGCAGGTGTTTTCAGTTGTAAATTTCTTGTTTTGTTTTACAAAACCAGAAAATAAATCCTAACCCTGAAAAAGGGCTATGAGTCATGGCGTTTTATTATCCGTAGTGCTGTTGCCTTCCTTGAGTGTTCAAATATTTTCTCTGGTCTTATCAAGTGATCCAGCAACTAGAGCTCTGAGCTACTTCTGAAGTACTCGAAATGATTACATCCCATTTTAATCCTTTTTGCAGCTAAAATTGTGAAATGTGTCTGTAACAGTGACTGCGGATAGGAGCAAAACATGACTGTCTTAAAACAGACTTTGAAACCATCACCTGGTGACCTTCCAGAAGAGAAATGCAACACTTTCTAAATCAAACTTTTATTGGTGGCATACCTCCTCTGCCTCCATTTAGAACTGGGTTTCATTTCACCATCATTAAGTTCACATGCAGGAAGTCTTTTTTTCGATGCTACTTTGGATAATAGCTCTTAGCTGTTGCATAAGACAAGGTTAGGAGGACTTCGGGCCAACAGAGATCCGGCCCAACCCTCATGAGAAGCTGCTTGCCATTGATTTGTTATCCTAGGCAATGCCAGGACTATTTGAAATAGGTGTCAGAGGAGAGGAAAGAAGGAAAGAGCAGAGGCACATGGGGATATCAGCTAGTCAGCTCACTCATGGAGATGGTGAAATCTCCATGGAGGCGGTTTGGCTTGTGCACTAGTTGGTGCTGCTGTAAAGGATTCAGATACGATGTTGTGCTGTGGGTGGCAATGCTCAGCCAGTCCAACGGAGAGGATTCTAAACAAGCTGGGTTGATGTGATGATGGACAGCAGAGTCCCTCAGTCAAGAAGCTGCAGCAGGTTTTTTCTCCTTGGTTTGCATGGGTATGGAGAGAAGGAGAGAAGCATGCCTGGAACCAGCAGGTGTGCTGGGACTCCGGAGTGGCTAGAGATTAGCAGGATTTTTTGTTTGCCTTATAAACTACGTATGGCCTTTCAGATACCAGATGATACGGAGGGAGACCTGAGGTTCTAGCTGTTTAGTTGTCCTTATTATGCCATCCTCCTCCTCATAGTGCATGGAGTACTAAGTGTAGGTTTTAAGCACAATATATAGTCTAATCCCCAAATGCACATTTAATAAAAATTATTACATATTTTTCCCTGTAGCCTTGAATAACAAAATAGCAAATAATAAAATACTTGCATATTATTACTGTAACAAAAGAATATTTTCCCAAGAGAAAGGTGTTAAAATAACTTTTTCAGATCTATTTATTTATTTAACCCAGCCACCCAAGTTTACTCCCACAGTGGACCAGCAGAAGAGATCTTTGCTTATTCATACCAGTGAATTCATAGTAAGGTGCTTCCTTCTATGTGAAGAAAAGTTTTCTAAATGGTGGGTGCTTGTCAGTCGTTAACTGACTTAGAGAAGGCATTATTTTTAAAATTACCATGTCAATTTAACTGTGACAGTAAGAGAGGCAGGTACCAGCAGTGTTCTTCTGATTACGTTAAAATCTCATCTATTATTTAGTTTAAAACTGACAGCATATATTAAGGCTTAATGAAGGCTTTCAGTAATTTCAAAGACGAGATTTATCTTTGCAAATTTGGGGATGTTTCTGTCATTTGTGAGCACTGTGATTTGAACAAAGGTTAATCTAGGGAGGAGTTTCATCCAAATTATTTTAACTTTGAAATAAGGAACTTTGAATTTACAAAAAAAAGTTCTTTGAAAATGAGTTACATGTAGTCTGGTTTTAAAAGCAACCAGAATGGTGGTTTGGGGTTTGTTTTTTTGTTTTTTTGGTTGTTGTTTTTTTTTTTAAGAACATATGTTAAAATAGCATTGCATATGTAAAAAGTAATAGAACATCATAAGGAAAAGTTGGAAGTTCAGACTGGTTTATGAAAAAGAATCTTGTTCATAGTTTTTTTCATAGTGCTTGTTAAAATTGACTGAATTTAAATGAATCTGTCTCCTGGAGGAAGGAGAATTTTTGAAATTCATACTTCTGAAACATAGCTCAGAGATGAGACAGTTTCCATTTCATTTGTTAAGGTAACACTGGTTTTGTTTGCTTGGTTGGTTTGTTGATTTCAGTGGAGGTTTTGGTTTTGTTTTTTAAAGGAAGAGTTGTACAATTATTCAGTGTTTATGGCTTTGTATGACTCTCTCTTCCTCTGAAAACATCTGAAGCTATTGGCTGATTTCAGTCAAATTTGACAGAAGGCTGGAGGTCTCCAAGGTAATTACATTTCTTCCAATTTTATAAAGACAGTCAGGAAAAAAGAAAGAGCAAGCTTTGAACTATCATAAATTCACCTCAGGAACTTTTGTTCTTGTTTGGGGGTGGCAATTTTAAGGAAATAGGTAGTAATTATATTGGGAAAAGGAGGGAAATGTATAAGCATATGCAAAGATTATGGAAAATCTTTATACAGTTTAGTAAACAAAAAAAATAAATCAATGAATAGCCATAAAGTTTTAAGAAAGCAAGGGTTTTTTTTATTATTATTATTATTTATTCCACTGCATTTCCTTGTCTTAGCAGAGGGAAGGGAAAAGTTAGTGGAGTTGCCATAAAACATCATTAGCGCATCTTATGAGAGAGGTAAGAACTGAGATATAGAGAGGATGACTTTTTTATCAATCAACTGCATTTCTAAACTAAGGCTGTACTTGACAGAAGAATAATTTCAATTTTTGAATAGTGGTATATTTTTTTCAAACACTCAGAATTCCATATTTTTCTAACTGCATACTTTGTATGATGACAGACATATGGATTAATCTTTAAAATTGAGCAAGAATTATGTTTCATATTTAATTTTTGCTGTCAGCTGAGGAAACAAGGAGCGACAAGTGGTTATGAATCTTTAAGTAATTTTTATAAATAAGCAATTCTGAGATTAATATCTCTGAAGAAGTGGAGACTGCATTTATGCTGTACTTCTCTCTATATTCCTGACATTAACTCTTCTTCTTTTGCAGAACAGCACACAGCTGAATTTCAACCTTACAGACACCGATAAATCATCAGAATTGACATTGTAGGCACAGGTTAAGAGTGTTGTGATTAATGTGTGGCCAGTGCTCCCCCCCCCACCTTTTTCTTTCTTTTTTCTTTTTTTCTTTTTTTTTTTTTTTTTTGGTAAGCAAAGCTGAAATTCCTTGTGAGGATATATGAATTTTGTGTCTATTAGTGCAAAAGCACTCTATCGTTAATAAATTGGGGTTTTTTATATTTCCTAGCTTTTTAAGGTCATTGTTATTGAACCTTCCTTTCATTTTTTTTAAGACTATAGGAAACGTATTTTTTTCTTCTCTTGTCACACTTTCATTTCATTTTTGCTATCAGTTGATGAAAGAATCAAACATAAAATACTTGGCATATTTGAGGTTTGAAGTGAAATACTAGCAGCCAGGAGGAGCTGAGGCTTGTGATGTGAATCAGAATGTCCACCCTGGTGAAGTAAGGTCATTTGCTATCCTGCTGGTAGCAGGTATCTGGGATGGCAGATCATCTGGGTTAAACGTACTGAAATTTCTGTAGAATGCATGCAGAAACAATAAATTTCATTCACATGGTGAGAAAGTATCTAGTGCAAATATTGCATTCATCTGTTTTATGTTATGTACAGTACATAGTAAAACTCAGAAGTTCTATATTTTATTTATTTTGTGAAATGAAAGAAATGTTTAATAACTGAACTCTGCAATGGAACTTCTTCATGAAATGGCAGTCATCTTCCAGAGCATTCTGGCTCTCAGAAGTGGGAACATCAGCCATTCCTGCTCACAGATAGCATACGCACCACAGTAAGCTTCAGTGAAATGGCAGCTATCTTCCCCAAAGGCTTTCTATGTCTTCTGAGCTATTAGTAGAAATGAAGAGGACATCATCTTCTGGTAGGGGCCGCCTAGTCCCTGACAAAATTGCCCATAGATAAGCAATTGCCTTCCTTGACTGCGGACAGGAGTGGAATAACTATTACTTCTAAGAAAGACAAAATTCTGACTATAATGGGGAAGAAATTGTTTTTACTTACAACATAATTTTCCCATGTGCATTAATTATTTCAAAGCAAGTCCAAATTATGCAGAGTGTGAACAATGGAAAAATAGCAATTTGTTAGTGAAAGGAACCAGACAGAAGTGAGCAGGCGCAGAAATACAATTCTTATGAGACCCTATCTTTAATTATTTTTAATTCATAAGCTAAGTGACAGATTTAGTTAAAATCTGAGAAAATCCAGTCTTTAATTAGAGTATGTCCTTTGAGCGGGGAAGGTGATGTAATGTATCCTTCAAATAAAACAAAGAGGATAATTCCTTTTTTTTAATACAAATATCTGAAGTCAATCTTAATACAGGGATTGTTTATATAATATGACATTAAAAGGAATGAAAATTAACATATGCCAAGGCTACTTCAAGGTTGCAAGGCAAGCACTCGCAGCCTAGGAAACACTGTGATGAAGATTGCCTATGCAACACTGATTTGTCCCCTTCACACAGGTGCACTGATACAGTCTTTAATTACCTGTTCACAGACTAGTATTACCGCACAACCTTTAACTTCTGCTGAGTATTGAATGAGCTGCTATTCAGTATTTACTTCCAACTTCACCATTCCCATCAGCTTGTGACTGCATGTAATATTTACAGCACACAGTCCGGTCCTCACATGGAACACAGAATTACTAATTTCCTCATGTGGTTTTTCCACATATTTCAGCTGTTATATCTTACAGCTAGGTCCACAAAGGGACACAAGTGTTTTGCTATTTAGCATGGTAATGCCTAATTTGTAGGTCTCTGGCTCTCAGCTTAGCTTGCATAACCCCGAGTTAAGTTCCCTTTTCAGTGCACGAACGCCTCAGGTTATTGCTGCTACAGGCTTTTATACAGAATGGGGAATCCTTGGCTCCGTTTAGATGACATGAATACTTGCAGTAGTCAAGGCTTGTCAGCACGAGGCTAATTTACCCTGTCATCATTAGATATAGCTTCTAGTGCTCAACGTGGCAGTCGGGAGGCAGTCCGCCACTGCACAGGTGGACCGTGGATGCTTGTGTGTACACGGGATGCTTGTACATGTCAGGTCTGAAACCAGGAGCCTTCTGCTGCTCCTGGCTCATTGACAGAAAACACATCCAGGGGTGATTACCTAAAGTCTCCAGGAAAGGAGGGTGATTCTGGCTTCTCTCCTGTTGGGATGGTAAAATCACCGTCCTCTTGCTTACCTCTTATCTGCTGGCTCCTAGTTAGATACTCAGACTATGGAACACCTAGGTTTACTTCTCACCTTTTTTTTGGGTGAGCTTTCATATCTGCATGTACGGTCTTTTGGGGATAATCTCGTAACTACCAACCAGGTGATGTCGAGGTGGGCACCCTGCCAACAACTCCTGCCAGGTGCCACCACTAAACCACTGCCAAACCTGGACTGGGCTGGGGGTCACTTGCAGTCTGGGGTGGGGTAGGTACGGGGGGGGGGGGCAGCAATGGAGCTGTGGGTGGTCATGGGGTTGTGGGCTGGGCAGTAGGGTCTGGGGGAAGCTTTTGGTGTCAGGCCTTGTGGTGCTAGCTTGGGGGAACCACTGGGTCCCAGCCCCAGGGCTGGGGGCAGCACAGCAGGCAGGGCAGAGCCCTCAGCAAGCGCGGCAGGCCTGATGATGGTGGCCAAGTTCATCCAGGGTCCTGATCGTCTGCTGTGGCTGTAGGGATCAGGAGGGCCAAGGCCAGGTCAGGCTGGGGTCCAGCTCAGCAGGACTCATGGCGAGGCACTGGTAGGGCTGTGGCATAGCAGCAGCATAGCTCAGGGGGGAATCCAGGGTGAAAGGCTTAGCATAAAAGCAGCTCCCAAGGGAAGTGGGGGCAGCCCTGGCTGAGTTTTCTTCTCACTTTCTTCACAGTGGCTGTCTTCAAGGTCACCAGCTGAGCTCTGAGCTGGCCCAGAGCCCAGCTAGCCAAAGCCCCAGGAGGCAGGATGCGTGCGGGGACCTGACAGCCTGCTCCGTTCCCTCTGAAAAACTTCAAAGTGTCAGAAGGAGAGGACAGAGCATAAGCACCTTAAAGCTTGCAGAGAAGCAGACCTGAACTTTCCTGTTGCAAGAGATTTTTATTGTAAAATATATGTCCGTTCATCTGTCTAAGCCCTAATGATTTGTAAACCACTGATGAATTCAGCTTTAGAACACCTCTGTGATTGTAAGCCATATTACTGTTATTCTTAAGTTGCATATGGCAAACTCAGGCATGATAGTGCAAGTCCAACCAATTTAAAAGCATCAGTTGGGTCTTCGGTTTGACAAGCCTAGGGCATGGTTGTGTAGAGTTTTATGTGCTGGTAACAGCAATCTTCTTGTTTGTGTTGCTGTTGTGAATGTGCCATGTCTGCAGATTATGTCCCAGATGTCTCAAATTAATTGCCACCAAATAAGGAACAGGCAATTAGTAGCCACAAGGAAGAATTTAACATTTTTTGATTCCAGTGTGTAGGTAGGATAGACCTTGCCAGTTTCAGCTGCAAGATTATCTTTCTATAGTTATTGCCTCTTTCCTCCTCTCTAGACAGCTATGAGCTCCCATATCATATGGGATGTGGATGGTACAGCAACAGTCTTTCTCAGGTGGCAGTTCTGCTATAAATGGGTGGGATCCCATGGCTGGAATGGATGACCTGAGCAGAGGCTGTTCACCTCTCAAAGGAGCTGAACCATGTTTGTACAAAGGAATATAATGGTAACGTTTAAATTGGTAACCTCATATTCTTTAAAAATAGTTGTTTTACATAACCTTAAGTAATGTCTTTGGTGTACCATATTATTGATCTGTAACTGTTTCAATATTTATATCCTTTGCAGGGAACAGTGGTATAAATAGACATGTATATTTCAACATATATACATATATAGGGAGAGACATATAAAGGAAAAGAAAGTTTCAAAGGTGCAAATAGTGGATTTGGCCTGCAGATTCACCCATCACCAACACTTACACACCCAACCTGCATTTTACAGGCCAAAAACTTAACTGCTGAGACCTACAGCTCTGTCAAGCACTGCCTGTGAAAGTCTGCGATGATGTAAAAACAAGGGTTTTCAGAGGGGTTAAAATGTTAATTACATTACAATAAGAAGGGAGAGTGAGAGAATTGGAAATGCCCTGGGTATGTATAACGAGTAAGTAATGGGAAAGAGTGAAATGCATTAATATTAAACCTTCACTACATAACTCATCCTTATTGGACACAGCTGTCGATAAAATATGCCCTTACTTTTGACAGGTAGCTCCTGTGTTTTGCTTGTAGATTAGCTTGCAGCCCTGCTCTGTATTCTTTATCTTCATCACTGCACCAGTCCTTTAATTAGGCAGAGGAATCTTCTGCATAGTGATTAGGAAATCACAGTTAAGAAGGTGTTACAAAGAGAGGCTCTGGAAGCTGCTCAAAATAGCTTTCAGCTTTGGAAATTCCTCCATCTACTGTGGGAAGGAAATGTGTGTAGGATTCAGACGGGTGTGAAAACTAACCTTTGCTCAGTTGATGTAGAAAATTGTTAGCCTTTAGTATAAGAATACTGTGCTTAGTAAAAATTAGTCTGCAAGTAAGCAAGCTAGCAGTTGTTCCTTCTTGTCACCTGGCAAGCAGAAATTATACTGAGATTGCCTACAGAAATTAAATACATGTTCAACAGCTTCATGTTGATGCAGATTTTTGATTTCAAGAGAAATTAAGTGACATTCAATCCAAATGTATTCAGAACTTCAGCTATTTACACTTAAATAAAATCTAGATTTGTTCTTCATAGCACTGCTTTTTGTAGTGCACTGTATCCCACTGTTGTTGGTTTGTTTTTTAGCTTTTGGAAACATATGTACTTCAGTTCCTGGCAATCAGCTAGTATTAACTTTTTAATTTCCCAACCTCAGTCATTGACTGTTGCATATGAAAGTATACGCATATACAGAGAAGCAGAGTAGAATATAACATTAGTACAGAGAAGCAGAGTAGAATATAACATTAGTTGTGTAAAAAAAACCAAAAAAATTTCCTTGAGCTTCACGCTTGTGATTTTTAGAGAGAAGTTACATTTAGTGGTTGTACTGAAATACTGTTAATTCAATCTGGAAACTGTTGTGCCTGCTGCCTGCAAGAAAGAGGCAAAATCAAGGCTTTCATTGCGTGCTACATTATTACATGTAGTACCTACATACAGATCAAATTATAAACAGAACAAGGAAGTTTGGGGTTAGAGAAACTGGCTCAGGACAGCCCAGTGGTCAATAAAGGGCTCATTAACTTCATCCTTCCTACTGCCTGGAATGTGCTTGGTAGCCATGTGAGAAGGAAAGGCTTCCTAACCTTACTGTGCGCAGGCAGAAGGTGATGGAAATCATCTGCTGAAGGGGAGATTGATATTCTTGCTATAAATATATATGGAGAAAAGGAGGAAGACACCATTCTTAAAAGCATCTCCTATCTTGTTTTGCTTCATGTTTGTATATCTATATGTTCCTTGTAGTTGTTGTCAGAAATGTCTGCTTTTCAAAGCAAGGTGGGGTTTTTTGTGAAAAAAGACCCACAAAACTTAATCTTGGTGTAAAATTGTTGAGTTGAACATGTAAATGTAACAAAATATACTGAACAAAAACAGTGCTTTGTGCCTGTATGCTTTTTGTGGCAGTAACGTTTATCCCCCATAATTTTAGCATACTTTTTTCTTTAATGAATGAGATGTCCAGAATCACTTGGGTCAAACTTCTTTTTTTTTTTTTTTCCCTCTTCACAAGCATCTATAATAAATGTTTGAAATTGTGAACATTGAACTGTGGGTTTATTTCAGTGAATCTGAGTGGTATGGCAGAGAATTTTTATTCACAGCATACGCAGGATCAGTGCTCATGATTAGAGGTTGTCTTCTTCCATCAGTGTGGCTGCATAAGCGTTCTAGTGTCTGTGCCTTTTTTTTTTTTTTTTTTTACTTGTAGGAATTTTTTACTCATATGAATTGTCTGCTGTTACTAGAGGACAGAATTTGGAGATTTCATCTTAGTGTCTAGATAGCAGCAGAGGTCAGAAAAGTACCGTTTGGTGAATGAATGCAACCCTTACCTTTGCATGCAAACTTCACCGTGGAGTTGGGTTGGAGAGGCTTTGGCTGTTTTTTATTTTGGTTTTTTTTTTTTTTCATTTTTCCTTTATGCTTTCTTCTCATATAATGCTATGAACTGCAGGGGGACATAGTTTAAAACTAATAGGAACTTAGACAATTTATACTGTAGCTTCTTTCTTACTGCAGTGGTAAAGAGTTCTCTTTATTGCAGAGAACGTCTCATGTGATCTGCATTACTTGTTCATTACTGGAAAAAACTTACATAGTGTTTTAAAATTGATAAATGTACAAGGAGTTGTAAATATCGTGTGTGCAGGATTGACTCTCTAGTCTTATCTGTTATTCCTATGTTTTCCAGAATGTGGTATGTGTTATTAGGACAGATTTAGGATGTGAAAAATCTTAGTCTTTTTTTCTTTTTTATGTAGCCACACACCTCACTTTTTACTTTACTATTCCTGCTGCACAATGCATTTGTTCCTTGAGACTGTAAATAAAGTACAAAGGGGAATCACTGGAACAGGTGATGAGAAGGGTCTCAGGCTGGCATGAGATTATTTTGAACACTGGTCTCACTTTTTACTTACTCATATTCTGTGTTTGCATATCTTAAATCAGAAAATAGTAGATTTCAATGCTAAAATGCATGTCTAGGATTAGAGAATTCTGCGATTAAATGTATTTGGACTTTGCCACATAAAGATGTTCTAAGTTCCCTACATATTAAACAGAGAAGTTGGACAATACAGAGTCAAATTCAAGGCAAGCAACATACTGAACAATAAAATACACCTCCAAGTTAGTGGATAATACTGAAATTTCTGTGTGTTGAAGAGAAGAACATGAGAAAAAGGTGAGGGGAATAGGAAAAAAGGAAGATTAAGAAGGTTCTTATGTTTTTTTTTCCTTCTTGGCATAAGTGTCAACTTGAAGACTTGCAGTTCACTGTCAAAGGATGCTTTTTGGCTCAGATATCTTGATAATGCGCTCAAGGAGGAGTGGACTTTTCTTACAAGGCAGAAGAATTGCTAGTAACCTGTTCTGAGTGGGACTAGGGCACAGTTTAGCTTGCTTAGGGGCATCCGCACAGAGCTCCCAGAGTCATTTTTTTAGAGCTGCTATCTTGGGTTTCACACCATTGCTGCTGGAGTCGGCCATTGGAGCAGTCAATGGCATAAGCCCAGGATGGGAATAACAATGCAGAGGGTAAGAGAGAGCTGCCTGGGGACAGGGGAACAAGGAGATGAGAGGAAAGAGGAGAAAAAGTCATGTTGAGGTGCTCCTACAAAATGACTGGTATTCTCCTATGTATACTGCTCAACAGCAGACTGCAGTTCTGTTCCTCCTCAGCCTTCCTCCTTTCAAATCCTACTCCTCACTTCAGAGCATGGTTGGACATTTTTGCATTAAGTACTTCATAACATGAGTATTTGCAAGCAGGGTGTAGATTCAAATGAGTAGTCTAACCTCAAGCGGCAGGCTAGGTAGCTAAGCGAGGCTGGGGTTGGCCTTTTCTACTTTCTGCTCCTGAATCCGAACCACTCTGCAGCAAGTTTTATAGGGTGAGAGGGAGAACAGAGAGCATTTGCTTTTGTGACCTGCTGTGAATTAGGCTGCTTTGGGAGTGACAGGAATCCTGATTCCCAGTCCTGCATCAATGAATGTTTATGTGTTTTGCATCAAGGTGTTTTCAAGTAACAGCATTGACAAGCAGGATCCAGACCATAAGACCCTTCTCCCTTCTCGCTGAGCAACAGAGACACATATCTACATAATAAGCGGATTTTTTGGAGTAACTTTCAAGTTCTTAAGCTCTAGCTAAAATGAAAAAGGGGTTCACCTATAATAGTCCTTTCTAGGATCCAACATAGAGTGATCTTGATTTTAGTTTTGTCATCAGTGTGTTAGTTATTTATTGTCATTTTAAAGTAACTAACTTTGACAACTTTTTAATTCTCATTTACTACCTGCTAGTTAAAACAAACATGAGGGAAAAGGAAAAAGGACATATGTCCAATTTTTCCAATTAATTTTTTTTCTCTCTCTCTCCTTTCCTTTTTTTTTTCTTTTTTTGTCCCTAAATATAAGTGTGTGTGATGCCAGTGGAGGAAATTGGGAAGGTTACCATTCTTTCATTTCCTGCTGGTTTATATATTTTTGATTTTTCATTCCCTGCATTGTTATAGTTAAACTAGGTAAGTTGCGTTTCATAGGAAGTACTCATTACTATCATTTTACAGAGAACATGTTAATTTTTTGTTCAAAAATACTACTTGTAAAATATATAACAATACATAGGTCCCAAGAGTTATGAAGTAAACATTTATATTTAGGCTTCTGAATAATAGTGATTATAAGGTAACAGACTGCATCCTCCAGAAAATTTTGATTTCTGGTATTAATGGCATTTACTTAACACAGTGTGTGTTTTGCAAAACTTCAAAAACCCTTAACAAAAGAAAACAAATCTGAGTGTTCAGGCCAGAGCTCATAGCAGTTCCTTTGACTTTTTATCTGAAGTTACTTAATAACTTGTGACAAGTTTACCTTTCATTTTTTTTTAACCTCTTCACCAGGAACGTTAAACACCTGAAAGTGTGCATAGAGGCATAAATAATGTTCCATCCATTCTGTTACAACTTGAAAACATAAAATGATGAAATGTAATGGCTTGGCCAAGAAGTGATTCCTCATGCTTACATTTTGAGATGGTAGTTTCTTTTTGAAAAGCAGACAATCAGTGCCATACTTTCTCAAAGCTTGATTGCATGTATGTAATCTGCTGCAGGCAGTTTTAGGCAAATAGGGCAGTCGAATTCTGCATACACTTTACGACAATGCTCAGAAGTATTTCCATTGGAATTATGCATTACTTGGATAACCTGGATGTATCTTTTTCCTTGCCTGCTTTACTTTGGAGGAACATTAGAAAACAAATGACGGAATAATTCATGGCATTGTATGTTTCCTTGTTGCATTAATTTCACTTTGTGTCCAAGTTTGAAAAGAAAAAGATGGTGGTAAAGTACCCTTGTACCAGTTAGACATGTATATTAACATTAAGGAATTTGTGAAAAGTTCAGTATTCCTGAAAAATCTTCCCTGTACTGTCTGTCATTGAATTGATGTACAAGCAGATTTTCTTAGACGCAAGATTCACACTCACATAATCACAAAAAATATTCTAGGGCTGTGTT
The DNA here is from genome assembly GCF_026419915.1 of Harpia harpyja. Lineage (NCBI taxonomy): Eukaryota > Metazoa > Chordata > Aves > Accipitriformes > Accipitridae > Harpia > Harpia harpyja. Next base: position 34,967,898 of record NC_068947.1, read on the forward strand.
TTTTCCACTTTTCCCTTCAACTTTGTTCCATTTGAAGCATCTCACACATGCTGTTTGCTTTAGTAGGTGTGTGTGGTGGGGGTGAGAGTGGAAGAGGCTGATCTTCTCATCTTCCTTTTAAGACACACGTTATACCTCAATGACACTAGTCCAAAGTTGATTGCAGTTCTAAGCCAGCCTAATAAAACCATTTTTTGCAACTCATTCAACTTGTTAAAATTCAATCCATCATATATAATGAAATCACATTGTGTACAATAAGTCTTTCATGCAAAAGATTCAGCTATGTTGTTGTTCTGATCTACAGCAGTATTTTGTTTTAGAATGTAAGCACCTTTTTGAACACGCTATGTGAAACTGAAATAATTAATGTATCTTAAATAATTAGGCTTTGGCAAAGTTGAAATTCTCCCAATGACAGACAAATAACTTCATTTACACTATTAAAATGTATTTAATTAAAGCAGTCAGCTGCACTGCCAACTTATAAAAAGGTGTGTGAAAACACTCTTTGGCTGCGTGTGCCTCTAGCATGTAACATTGGAAAAAGGATTTGCAATCGATGAATTAAGACTTTTTGCCTAAAAGCACTATTAGGCTTGCATTTCACGTGCCTCTGGGGATACAAGCACCATACCTGTCAATCCTCTGCTCCTTTCTTTACTAATGGCTGTAGTACGCAGCCTTGAGTTTGCTTTTTAAAGTTTTGTTTCCAATAGTTGTTAATTGTCCAGCATTTTTTACTTGGTTTTAATCTTCCAGTTATTTAAGTAATATAATTATAAATCTTTCATCCCTACATGTCCTGAAAAAATAAACCCACCAGAAAAACTGCCATTTTTCTTCAGAAAAAGATGAAAGCTAATTAAAAATAAACTGTATTTTTTATTTTTTGAATGTGATGTGCCAGTCACTGCTGTTTTTCATAGCTATATAGCTCTTCTAGATAAAAGATCCACATGGAGTAGTCATTCATTGGGCCAGAGTACGTGGAGTTTCTAACACTGCAGGATGCATTGAATGGCTTAACAGCTTCTGGAGAATGCTTAGCGGCACTTTCAATAGTGCCATTAAAAGAATTTTCTGTTTAAAGCAAATTACACTCCACACTTCAGATTTTAACCCTGAGTTATTCCTGCACTTGAATGTAAGCATATTTTGAAAGCCTGAAGTTGGACAGCAGAGATTTTTCTGAATCAACTAAAAAGCATTGGTGAGAAAGCCAAGTGATTGTGGAGGAACTATTTTCAATAGATCATGAGAAAGCTGTAAAAAGAAAGGTTGGGGAAGGAAAATGGATGATGCCACAACTGTGCTTAGTCCTAGTTCTTACAGCATGATGAAATGAATTGGCAGAACAAGCCACTAAAATAGCTTCCTTGTGGATTTAACTCCTTGTCCTAAATCTGGAGGTGAAGATGTTACATAAATGAGGAGAATAGATAATTTATTTGCATGTTCTTAGCAAAGTGGTTTTGATAATTAAGACTGGAACGAAGTACAGCTGAAATTAAATTTTCATGTACATTTAATGGCTTTGGTCATTATTGTTACAGAAATTATTTAATCCTTGGGACTTCAGGTACCTCTGGCATTTCCATTCCCAGCAAACAGCAGCACAGTCAACTTCCACTGCAAAATATTTGTGTGCCAGAGATAGGATTTATTTGGTGCAGACATAAGTATCTGGAGGTATAAAAGTTCCTGGGCTTTTAAGGTAGGTGAAAACTTCTCTGTCCACTGAGATATAAAAACACAAGCCTAAGTTCTTTCACTTCCCCCCACCCCCTCCGCCAAAAGTACTGTTTTCCCATTAAGCACTGCATAATGAATTAGGATATTTTTCTGTGAACCTCAATGAGCAGCAAAACTAGGCTGTACAGAAATACCCAAGCAACATTTGGTACTGGAAAAGAGATAGCTCCAATAGTCAAAGTGGAATATCATCCTCATGAGGCAGCCAGAAAGCCTGTCTTTATTCCAGGTGTGGTTAATATGACTATATGTTTCCAAGTCATAGGCAACTAAGAAGTAGAGTATCTTGAAAGCTTATTAGGGAAACTTTAATGTGGTGTACCTGTTAGCGTCTACTACAGGTTACTAAATCACACCAGAAACCATTTATGGTTGGTTGGGGAAAATAATACTGAGCTATTAGGAGGTAGTTCTGTCTATGGCATGCTAGAGGTTTTGTGCTGCCAGTTACTGTTTCTGCAACCAAGCAACTGTCGTTACAACCTCAACTATTGCCTCCACCAGCAGTTTCCCATCAATGAGGGCTAGAATAGAGAGAGAAAGAAGAACTGAAACAAATGTTTACTCCCAATAGCCACCACATTTGTTGTCAGTTTTGTTCTGCAAGCACATAAATCCAAATCAAAGTACTTAGTTGTGCAGATATACTTACAGAAGTGTTATTTAAAGAAACTACCATGTGCCTTGAGAAGGACAAATTTTTAATACTGTAAAGAGGAGGAGGGAGAAGAATAAATTCACTGTGCTGCTCTTGGGTCCCAGAAATAATTATACTTCTTTAAAGGACTCTTGTGGTATACCATAGTGGCATTATGTCTGAATCCCAGAAGGGTGGGGATGCAGTGTTTAAACAGAAAATAAATATTGATAACTGTAAACTATAAAACCTACATTCTGTGTTCACAAAGACACAATTCCACAATCTGGAGGGGGGAAAGGGGAGAGGAGAGACAAGATTTTTAAAAGTCTGGGCCAGTGAAAATGAAAAATCAGTTGCTAAACTAGGAAGAAAAAGCAAGTTGTTTGTAAAGGCTGTATATCCAAAACTGGGAACGGTAGAAAATTGATAGAGGAAATGAGAACATAATCTTTAACCAGCAGCCAGCAAGGACAGTCCAGAAAGAGTTTAAACATTAGGAGCAAAAGGAATCCTAATGATATTTATTATAAATAGTAGTCTGTTAAGAAGGATGTGGAAAAGATACAAGGACTAGGTGATGTATTTGTATTTGGGAGAGGAAGAACGGTAGACAGCTAATGCAGTCTCATTGTGTAATGCTGAAATATTTTGTATTCCAAAAGGAAAGGGATGCTAATGACTGTGTAAGTAAAACTATACTGGGTATTGCTTAAAACTGTCTTAAGATGAGATAGATGTTGGTCACGCAGTTGTGGAGCCAGCGTTTTTCTCTCTCACATTCGTTATTGTGCCGGTGATGCTTTGCTCTATGAATTCAGTCTAAGAAGATCTCATGGTCTCTGTCTGGAAACAAACAGACAGAAATCTCACACTCTCTTCTGCACACTCGCTTCATCTGCCTTCGTGCAAGTTCATCCAGCTTCTCAACTCACAGCCTGTATATGAAAGAACTCCCTCTAATTGGCGATTAGCTTGCATCTATCAATCTTATTGTTAGGAGAATTGACAGTTGAGACAGATGTCCAAGCTTATTCAATTAAAGCTCCAGTTGCATCCATTGCCAACCTTATGTCAGGTCAGTCCCTTCAAATGCAATTTGCAAAGCTTCAAGCAGGAGCTTTTCCCGTACATTTTCAAACCCTTTCTCTAAAAATATTTTCTGCATTTTTCTGTTAATTTTTCAGAGTGCATTTGGAATCTAATTTTAACTTTGTCTTCATTTTGTTATGTACTAGTCTAGAGCATAAACTCATTATATTTTTATAGTGTGAACTCTTTTAAACGTGCCAGACTAATGCTTCATGACTCAGTAGTCAGTATCCATAGATGGCATTTCCAAAGGTATTATTAGCTATGTGCAGGTAAACAATTCCTTTTATTTATTTTTAAATTCAAATCCTTTATATGAATCCCACAAAAGACATTAGTTTCTCATTCGAATAAATAAGTCTCTAGCCAGATAAAATCTACTTGCAGTGTGACTATTAAGGTGGTGAATAAATGCCTTTTGTACATCAGAAGGATTTCATTAACAAGTCAGAAAGGGCATTTTGACTTGTTTCCAACTTGGTGCAAGTCTTTTTCATTCTCACTGATCAACACAAAGACAAGCAAGAGATTTTGTAGAATGTTTCAGAAAGCCACAACAAAAAGGTGTTTGTGTGTATTTTCTTTCAGTTGCGTAGCGGGGGAAAGGATGAAGGTAGTTTGGTTCTGTCTCCTGAAAAATACTGAATTATTTCAAAAACACTGGAATTCTTGTGCAAAGTTTTAATTACAAGCACCCTCATGAGAAATCTATTGATGTCATTAGCCTTCTTTGTGAGCTGGAAGGAAGTTGTACCTCAAAAGAAGCTGGAAAGGATTAAAAATAGTAAAAAAAATAAGTACAAATTAGAACATCGGTGCTTCTTCTGTCTTCATAGCATGCTGGAGTGCTACCACTGATCAAAGTAAAAGGTGCAGCATAACATTTCATAACTCTGAGGGAAGTGATCTAACTGGTAACTGAACCAAGAACAGATATTCAGACAAAAATCAGTCTGAATAGTCTTCGATCACCATTTTTATTTTTCTTTCTTGTGTAGCACCATCACATTGTTGTATTTGCAGAAACAATAAAACCATATTTGGATTCAATCTTGTTGCCGTTCTTTTCTACTGTCCCTTTTTCATTCAAAGGGGTTGCAATTAAGCAGAGAGTCTGTATCTGTAAACTAGTTACTGGTGTACCTATGTTGGATAATTGAAATGCTCAGTGTAAAATTCTCTGTACAATATGTTTGCAGGTATTTCATTTGGCTATGTCATATTTCCTTGAAAATCCAGTTTCATTTTTGTGTTGATGTTCTAGTTTGGGTTTATGGGTATGCCTGCTTTTTCTTTTATGTGATACAAGTACTCTATTTATGGAGGCTCATTTTTCTTCAGACTGAACTGGTGCTCTAATTGGTTCCATAGCTCATATCTAGCAACATCTTTCAAAACTGCAAGAGAAGTTATGGCTATATCCCAAAATATTGCATGTTGGACTTTAATCAAACTGAATTTTAAATGTATTTTAAAAATACAATATGTATAATGCCTTAGCCTATTTAACTTTTTAAGTTGTATGGGTAATAATGTCTGGAGGAGTTCCAAAAGAAAGAATTCCTTCCTTGTTGCTACGAAGGAGTTTTTTCTCATGAGAAGCACTTCTTTTGTTCTTCACTTTCCAAATAACCTTGAAAATTTATAGGCTGAACAAGTGGGGCATACTTACTGAGAGTGTTCAGGGTCAGAAATTGAAAACTTGCTTTTTTATAGTATCCCCAGAGTTTATGTAGAAGTTTTATGCCTTCCTTTATTCCAAGGCACACAAAGCCTTCTGGGTTTCTTTTAACAGAATAACAGTACCAGATTTTTGTCATTTTTATCCTTATGTATAACCAAAGCCTCAAAACCAAAAGTTGTTTTAGTTTTATGAAATACCATGACTTGGTTTACCTAGTTATTTTGTGTGTGCATGCATATGTGTGTTGCTTCTTACCTGATCTCCAAGGGTTAACCTTTTACCAGTGGTATTCTCCATTTCCATGGGCACTGTTTATGACAGGCAATAACTGGTTAGGGCCAGTGAAAAGATTAAAAAATCTCATTGGCATTTGAATAGGTCCACTTGAGCAGTATAGTGGATATACTAAAGAAACTGGCCAAGCAAAACAACAGCTTTGCCAAGTGGGCTGGTGACCAGCTGAAGGATCGTCTAGCATTTTGACAAAAGGCATTTTGACAGAACTGATTGCCAGGTTATTTGACAGCGGCTGGACACTGACAATTTGGGGAAGGCAGAATGCTGGATACAGGTACAGGTGATAAGAGAGCCTCCTGTCTTAGAAGAGAAGCCAGTATCTGTACAAAGAGGAGGAGAGTTGAACATGCTTAGCAATTTTGACCACATATTGCACTGCAACCAAGAGTAACAGAAGCACTTATAGATGTGTTATGATTCAACCACATCTGCATATTAGGGCTATGTTAAGTACAGTTGAGATAAGAAATTCTGAAAATTACTCTGTTTTGCTTCAGCTGAGGCTTAGAAAAGGTAAACTACAAACCTGGAGCTCTGATTTATGGTGCTTAGGTAACTGGGGTTTGTAAGTAAATACACAGAGCCTAGAAAAGCTATTGCCTTTTTTTTTTTTTTCCTTTGATACAGTGAGAAAGTGAAGACTCAAATCTTTGTGGAATCCTTTCCCTAGAGAATTTCTTCCTAAAAGCTTTTCTAGAAAAGTCAGAGGCTGCATCTGATCTCTTTTCACACGGAGGAAGCTTAACAATAAATGGATCCTGTCTGGGATATAGGCATAGCAACGCAACCAGATTCGATCACAGAAAAGCTTTACTAGAACTAATGTCAGGCAGAAGCAAAATTAAGCTGCTTGTTTCAGCTCTGGAACAGAGTGTTCAGAAATGCAAGATTTAAGGCTTGTCAATTCCTGACCCGAGCTGAGTCACTTATTATCCAGTTACACTCTGGGCAGTGTAGCCTCAAAAGGTTTATTGGCATAGCACGGCAGCATGTTAATGCGGCTAGACTGCTTCCAGAACAGAACGAATAACTTCCCGCAGCACTGTATAGACTTGCTATTCTGGGACCTCTTTCTTGATCTTCCTTCCGTGCTCTAATTACGTAGCCACTAATTCTTCTATATCCTTCATTCTGAGGAGGACTGTGTCATGCTACTAATTTAATAAGGCACACTGCCTCTTTCTAATACTAAAAGTGCTTTGGTCAGCATCTGAAAATTTAAGTAGCTGAAATTAGTCACTGTAACTAGAGACCTGGTAATTTTAAATGGTTTGCGGTTTGTTCGGGTTGTGGCTGGGGAAGAGAATATGAGGTGCCAAACAGGTTGCATTTTAACAAACTACAACTGCAGGTAGTCAGTCTGTTGATAGGCAGTTGACAACATAAGGATTTAGGATTTTAGCTTTAGGCCCTGTAATTTGTATTTCTCTACCTCACTTTTTGTCAATTATAAATGTGAACACGATGATGTAATTCACTGGAGTATTGATGTCAAATGCAGTGATGCTTTTCAGTGACAGTAACAGTGACAAGTGGCAAGAACAGTGAAGTGTCTAAATATATATGTATATCTTTTGAGCACTATCTGCTCTTGTAGAACAAGAGGGCACTTTCATTCTGTGAACTTGTGTTATAGTTGACATTATGTACAGCTAAAGTTCAAGAAGGTTCCGGTCACTGTTGACTGAGTGGTTAATAGCCACATGGTAAAGATAACATTCATTTCTCTCAAAGAAATCATCAGCTAAGACCTCGAGTATATTTTTGGTTCAAGTGGGGGGAGGATGCAGATATATATGAACTAAGGCCTAATTTATTTTATAAGCAAACTGAGGTTTTATCCCTTTTTCTTAAGGCTGCTTTAGAGTGCCTGTAATATGTTGCCACCAATGAAATCTTTCATTGAAAAAACACATGAATGGAACAGTGGGAATCTAAATGATGGTGCCAATGTTATTTTGTCTCCTATTGTCAATACAGTTTGTGCACTGCACATATAATAGTGTTCACAACTGAAAAGTGAAGCAAGAGGAAAGAACATATGTCACCTGTGGTGAAAATCTGATAAGCTTGGACTGTAAGCTTCTGGCTTTCTGTGACCTAGCAGGGCAAAAGCCAAAGAAAGAGCTTGTTTTGCATTTGTTTTTCCTACTGTTCATAACACCAGCTTCAAAGGTCTTATGAATAGAACTATGTAAATGGTAAAATGTTAATGGTAGGGTGGTAAAACAGGCTCATGTATCTGAAAATTGCTCACACCTTCTATAGTGGAGATTGCCTGACATAGAAAATTACACAAGTTTGAACCAGAGATTTATGACTGCAATGTATTTTAAAAGACAGTATTTTAAGGGGAAAATGTAATTTTCCCTACTAAACCTGGTACCTCTTGCTGCATGGAAGTTCTCATTTACTTTTAGTCCATGAATTACACACAGACAGGTATAGAACAAAAAATATGAGAGCTTCCTCTAGAGGTGATTGTAGATAGGTCCTTAAACCAAAACTGGGAGAAGGAATCTCATGATGATAATTTTCTAGTTAATAGGCAGTTTTCAGCAAGCCTGTGTTGCAAATACTATTGAGTAGAAATGGCGATCACTGATCTCTGTGATTACTTATGTTTCAGTCCTGAAGAAGGTACAGGCTATGCGAGCTTTACTGGACAGCAGAGGAGGCTTGACTCCTTCAGATTTTTTTGGCTCTTCTTCAAGTCATTGCACACCCACTTGTTCACTATATGCATGCTCCATGGAAAGTGGTTGCTGCCTCAGGCACCTATACCCCTGCATAACGACTTGCTGTGCTGGTTTTGGCTAGGATAGAGTTAATTTTCTTCATAGTAGCTAGGATGGGGCTATGTTTTGGATTTGTGCTGAAAACAGTGTTGATAATGCCAAAATGTTTTTGTTATTGCTGAACAGTGCTTATACAAAGTCAAGGCCTTTTCTGCTTCTCGCACCACCCCACCAGTGAGTAGGCTGGGGGTACACAAGAAGTTGGGAGGGGACACAGCTGGGACAGCTAATCCCAACTGGCCAAAGGGATATTCCATACTATATGATGTCATGCTCATCATGTAAAGCTGGGGCAGGAAGAAGGAAGAGAGGGATGTTTGGAGTTACGGCATTTGTCTTCCCAAGTAACCATTACGCATGATGGAGCCCTGCTTTCCTGGAGATGGCTGAACACCTGCCTGCCGATGGGAAGTAGGGAATGAATTCCTTGTTTTGCTTTGCTTGCATGCACAGCTTTTGCTTTACTACTTAAACTGTCTTTATCTCAGCCCACTAGTTTTCTCACTTTTACCCTTCTGATTCTCTCCCCCATCCCACCGGGAGGGAGGGAGTGAGCAGCTGTGTGGGGCTTAGCTGCTGGCTGGGGTTAAACCATGACACTTGCCTTGAGTTAGAGTGAGTATTTACATGACAATTGTGTGACCTGAGTGCAAATGTTGCTTTTTGTGGTTGGACTCAATGATCTCGGTTGGACTTGATGATCTTGAAGGTCTTTTCCAACCTAAATGATTCTATGATTCTATGATTTTCAGCTGAATTAGTTTCCTGGTGTTCAGTGTGCAGCCAGGCAAGTGTTCATACTGATACAAAGTAAGTGGTGTTACGGGGGCAGGAAGAAACAGAAGCAGCAACTCCTGGGAAAACATCACTCCAGGGTTTCATCAATCACACCAAATATAGTTGTTAGTATAGTAATTAGTCTACTGTTAGCATTCCCTTTTTTCTCTTCTCTTAAAAGGGCTCTGAAAATGTTCTTGTTCTGTGGTCTGGCAATCTGGTTCTGGTGGTTAACCATGAGTCCTTGCTGTCTGCTGTCCAAACCACCTCCACATGTTTCTAAGGTGCCTGGCTGCTGCCTAATTGCTCAACAGCTCTATTTATCCTCCTTCAGTGCCTCCATAAACCCAGCTTCTTACCATAAGCTCCTGTTTTACCTTAATATGTCTAGATCCCCTCAAAAGCACAAATTACCTTTGCTTCTGCTCCTTTTTCTCATCTGCCTCCTGAATCTCTCAGCCTTCCCTGAAACCCAGCTCCTCATTATGCAAGTTCACAGTGTTCATTGCCTCAGCCTCTTACCTCGGCTAATAAGCTGGCATCCATTTACTCCTTAGACACCTTCAGCTTCCATTTGCCACATCCAGCACAGCTTGAAGCAGTTTGTTTTGCTATAAATTGGACTTTATGGTAACATACAATGTATTTGGAAATGTCACAATATTTAAATAACAAGCTTCCATACCCATAAATAACAAAAAAAACCCCAAACATAAGCAGTGGTAACAAGATGACTCTGTTTCTGCAGTCTTAATGACTTATATAGGTCCTTGTCTGTAACTGAAGTCTCTTTAGGAAACCAGAAACCTCTCCTAACTTTAGTGGGTCTTAGATCAAGCCATATGTTTTCAGACAGGCTGCCAGACCACCCACCATCATTCATCTTCATCTTCTATTTATTTTTATTGTGACAACTTCAAATTACATTTTTCCTATTTTATTCTCAGAACTTATTTTGTTCTTACAACAGTCTCTTCAGATAAAGTATTTGCAGAGAAACAGATGGTGATCTTATTTTCTGTGCTGTGAAAGGACAGCACTTCGCAGTTAGTAAGCAAAGTGAGACCCTTGCGGTATTCAGTGCATTTAGAAGGATAAATCAACCATCAGAACACAGAGACAGTCCCTTTTCCATCAATCACTACAGCAGCAACTATATGTTATTTCAGCAAAATGGCTCAATTACATCTTGACAGTTGATACAAAGGAGTCGGTAATGACACACCTTTCCCACTGACCACTAATGCATTTGCAGTAAAACCAAGTCTTTAATGAGAATATTTGTTTTCAAGAACCACATTACTCTTCCATTTATTACTCTTCCATTTTCTATGTTGGGAGCACAGATCATAAAGTAACTGTTTACCATTGGATAAAACAACTTCTGGAGTACAGTGTCTTCACAGATGAGTGGGTAATTTCTGGTAATATCTTTATCTCAAATTGCAATTAGGAGAATAAACATCCTTCAGATCTTGAAATATAGTTCAATAAGAATACTACTTCTGAAAGTCTGTTCTATAAGAAAGCCTAGACAATGGAGATACTTGATATTTTTTTATAATTGAATCACTTAGCATGTTCATTCATACTAAATAAACTATGTTGCAGGGCTTGTTTCTGTTCGTGTTAGCTACCATTACACATCTTAAAGCAATATACTTTGTAATAATTAGGGCATGCTCTTCTATTATTCTTGCTTTCTTCTGAAGATTGCAGCTCTTAATGGTAGCTGTCAAAGATGGAGGGACCTAATGCTCTTCTTGCCTTCATACATATATACTAGTTTATGAAAACTTAAGATGCCTATTTTATTTCTTTTTATTTTTTTGGATTATAAGTTTTAGAAGTCACACCAAGGACAGCTTAATAACTAAAATGGAGTTCTCAAGTGTCTGAAACTTTAAAAAGAAAAATTAAGAGACAGGCTTTTTTTTAAGGAAGTATTTAAAGCCAGTTTAAAGTTAAGCGTTAGCTTGTATGATGGTGAATGTTAAGTTCAATAACTGCAGATGATAAAAATACTAGTTGTTTTGCACACATATATGTGATGAGAGAAATTGCAATAAATATCCCATGCCACCAACAGCTTATTCAACAACAGTAATACTTGTTAGTCTTGAAATAGCTGTTCCTTCTTCCTTCAAAGTGAGATTTAAGAGCTGTGTAAATATGAGGTTAGTACAACAAAGAACTGTGCCTGCTAACCCAGAAGATGTGTTCATGTCAGTATGAAGTAAGATTTTGTATTTCATTTCAGTAAATTTCTTGAAAGGGAAATTTTGCAAAATCAGAGCTTATGACTGTACCAATTCTGATTATTGTAACAACATCTGATGAGTACTGTAACAATTACTAGACATGATATTAAAATCCAAGACAGTCTCAATGGCTTGTTCCCTTCCTGTTTGCAGCTCCTTTATTTTTATATTTGTGGCTTTTTAGTTGTTTCTCAAGACTACTGGAAGGAAACAGATGCATTTTGGTATAAACTTCAGATTTTTGTGCTTAGGTGCCCATGCCTTATTACTGAGTTTGGCTCTTCTGCTGAAGTTGGCTGGGTTTTTTTTATATGGTCAGAAATATTTATACAGACCTGAGCCTTTTGTGCCTTTCTAGTATGATAGTAAAATTACTCTGCAGTGCTCTGCTGGCCTTCTACCTAAGAATTTGCAGAATAATTCCTCCCCCCCTTTTTTTTTATTTATTGTATTTATTTTTATTTCCATAATTACAGACTCTATAGATTGCTATAAGCGGATTCCAGCATTGGCTAAGTGATTATTCTACTTCTAAACATTTAGGTCAAGTGTCTGCTAACAACTTAAGTGAATAAGAGAATAGATAGGAAGATATAAAATATCTAGGAGTTCTATTTCATGTTTGTCTGTATCACATAAATTGGTCACCCAAATTTGATCACAAGTTATCTTTGATGTCTGACAGCTGAAATAAAATTTATTTCAAAAATGTATATACTACAGTGATAGGTACCAATAACAGAACTGCAGTCACAATTAGCACATGAAGTCACCACTGTGATGCTGCCTATATTTTAGTGTCTGTTACTTTAATTCCTTTTAACAAACACTTATGAAAGCATATGTCAAATAACAATTTTAATACAAAGTCTGGCAATAACAAAGCGGCAACATAATCACCCCTTGATAATATATGGCATAACTGGTGGCCCCAGGAGAAATGTAACAATTTAATTTGCTTAATATAGTCTTCTGACACAACGATCCACAGGAGTACCACTTAAGGAACTTATGAATGGTAAAAGATGGTAAAAGAGCATGGAGAATGAACTCAGCACTCTTTGGGTTCTGAGGCTTTTGTTGTCTAGAAATACAGTGATATTTACTATAACATTTTATTTCTTGTCTGTCTTTTATCATGTCTGGGACAAGATTGAAGCAATCAGACTCATCAGTTAGGACTGATACAATCAACTCGATTTGCCAAAGTCAGTAGAACTGCTCAGAGTGTTACATTTAGATGTGTCTTTATGTACCTTTATTAATTCCTTAGAGAAGAGGTGTTGTATGAACATTGTCAATGGAAGATAGATAATATAGTTCATAAAGTAGAAATCTGAGTATATATTTACTTATTTTATACTACTTTGTATATATAGGCAGGTGGGTATATCCACAACATTGCTTAGGAAATGCATTATGTGTAGAAATAGGGAGAAAATATACTATTTTAATGTATCGGTGTTTTTTATGAAATGTATTGATATGTTAATATTTCATAAAACTGTTTCTCGGAGGAAAAGTATTTTAAATTATTTTTGCAGTCTTCTGCCTCTACCCACTGGGTTATAGTTTTGAATATAATAATAAATTGTCTTGTACTTATTTTGCTGAATATGGAAATATAATTTATAATCTTCTGCCAATTAGCTTTTCTCCTTAGTAGTATTTCTGAAGCATTCATTGCTGTTGTAAAATTCTATTAAGATAAGAAAATACAGACTGTTAGACTTCTTTGCTTAATTTTTCTTGAGACTATCACACAGTGTTTCTCCCAGTAAGCTGGGAAGAGAGAGAATGTAATTTGTACTTTCCAGAGCTTTTGATTTGACCTGACTGGTATATTCTTTCCAAAAAGCTGAGTAAATTTTATTACAGTACAAACATGACCTTCAGGAAAAGGTTGAAGTTAACTTTAACAAACTACTTTCCCAACCACTCGAAAAGAAACAGTTAGGAAATGACTGGGCTCAGCTCCTCAGGTAAGTAGCCCTCATTAATTGTCTGTTACTGACATACTCATTGTTAGCTGACAATTGACAATTGCTGATATTAAATCTGGAACGAGCATACCCAATCAACTAATGAAATTGAAATGCCAGAATTAAGATGCTGCTAGTTGGCTTTTATAGCTAATGAGGAGATTTCTGTAGTCACACTGATAGTAGCAAGTGGTTTAGTGGAATCCTTTATGGGATTTATAGTTAGTAAGATCATGGGGTTTAATTATTTCTGGCATCTTAATATGATCTTTGTTCTTTTCACCTTTCACCTGAGGAGACTCATTACTTTTCTCCAAGGATCCAGTATGATAGACAAAATGTCAGAAATAATTAAAACTAATGATGGCCACACACAGAGAAATATTGAGTAGGAATTCAGTCTATCTGGTGTTGAGAATTCCCCCTGGAAATCTGAAATTAGTTGCTTCCCAGTTGTATTCGGAGTCCTCATCAGCCTCATAGTTTCATCAGTTTCATAGTGTTGTGCTTCTTTGGCACCCTGATTTATCAGTTTGTGGGAAAGAGGTCAAATATTTTATGGCCTCACATTGTTTAGGCTGTCTTTGTAACTCCCCTGATAGAATGATTGTTTTGAGATAGGAGTGCCTCCAGTTTAAAATCCAGCGTCCTTAAATTTGTTGTCATGGTCCCCAGGTCCCTTTGGCAATAAGAACTATGCTTGGCTGTGCTGTAATATTGATACAGCTTTTAAACCAAAAATTAATGTTATTTGAAAACATAAATTGGGATCCTTCGCAATTCTGACTCGTATGTACTCCAGCAGTTTTGCCTTCGTTTTAGAGTCTTGGCAAATTTTCGTAACAGCCATATGAGTAATAAGGTTTTTCCGAATAGTAAATAGTTACCACATAGCAGACACTAGCTTTTCTTTTCAGAATATGAAGAAATTAGAATAAGTTATTGTCTTCGAGTGGAATATGAACACTCAGCTCCTCTCTGAGTCTTTTGAAATCTTTCCCTGAAATTACTGATTCTGTTCCTTAGTGCTGCCTGTAGCTCAGGCTAGTTATGACTGGTAAGGGCAACTAGATTATTAAAAACCAACCAACCAAAACCCTCTGAATTGAAAATGAGAGGCTCTGCCATTTTTAGATGGATATGCTGGGCTAAGGCCATTTACAGTCAGTCAGGGGCTGCTTTCATTTGCACTTCTGTACTTTTTCCTTGCCTGGTGAGTGGCCCCAGGGAGAGAAGTATGCCACTGCATTTAGTCATGGGATGGGCAAGAGTTGAAACCAGAGGGTCTGCGATTTACAGCCAAGGTTCTTAGCGCATCTGCTTGTCTGGCAGATCTGTTTGCTTCAAGCCTGGAACCACAGAGTGGGCAAGCAGCGATCCAGCTGTGGAGCTTGTGGTGGGAGAACATGGGCAGTGGATGGGGAAAACTTAGCATGAGAGTTGGACAGTCAGTCACAGTACTGTTCTTAAGTAATCTATACAATGTATATACATCAAACATAAGGAGGTCTCTTTTTCACACTTCCTGTGTGGGCAAAAGACAGGGGTGGTGAAGATAATTGTGGAGGGCACCTAATCACACTGGCTGATGGTGCAGATCTGTCTCAGCTGGGTTCTTCTCAACCAGATAAATTCTAACCAAGAGGCCTGTTAGTTCTTCTCACCTTTTAACACTGCTTCAGGGAAAGGAAATTGAACAAGGCAAAAATACATGGCCAAAAATGCTTAATTCTGCTGATACTCTGAGGTAAAAAGTTTGTCCCTCAAGCTGTAAGTGGTGGATGGGTGTAGTTATATCAATCTGGAATTAATAAAAGCTGCATTCTTTAATGTGTAGCTGTTTCAGGATCTTCACCAGAAATCCTGTTTCTGTAACTTTTTAGCCACAATCAGAAGTGACCCTTTGTGTGATTTATGTAAAAACACTAGGAACAAGGACTAAGCATGATACTACTTAAATATTGGTTTTGAAAATAATGTTTACTTTAACCCCTGAATCGCCCTTTCCTCAAGCCTTCTCAGGTACCAAACTTTAGAAATGCTAAATTCAAGTGAAATGGTTACAAATGTTCTTAATTCCAAACACATGAGAATCTTTGAGTGTAGTCTAGTTCTGCCCTTTTTTTTTTTTTTTTTTTTTTTTAAATGCATTTTATCTCTTCCATATGAGACAAATACAAACAATGCTTGGAAGGTGGGGTATTTTGCAGACTGAAATATTACTGACTTGGCTTCTTGCATACCTAGACTTTTTAGTTATAATAGATGTCATTTTCATCTAAGACCTATAAAAGACCTATTAATAGAAGTCAAGTAAGCATTAAGAACGGTCCTTCCTTCACTGAGAGCTATCAGGGCTCCTTTCCTTATCCACAGTATTAGGAATAGTGCTCATTTATCTTCTGATGCTGAATCCCCATCTTTCACAATTGACGAAGCCTTGCTTCAGGATAAATCTTGTGGCATTCTGCTTCGTCTTTCATAAATGAAATGCTGTTAATAAACCAATTACACACAGACTGCATGGCATTGCTAGCAATCTACCCTATGTATCTACTGGTAGGTTTAACTGATGTTACTTTTAATTTTGCTTATCAGATCTAACTTCCCTCCCTGCCTTTTTGACAGCTGTGACTGAAGTGAAAATTGATTCTAGCTTTTTAAGATCACTTTGTCATTAGGCTTGCATTGCTATATTGAAAAGCCACAGATAAAAGGTGCTGATGGACGAGGTGCAAGGATTAAAACTATGCCCTCCTTGTGTTTGTATGCGAGGCAGTAGATCTGCAAGATTGAGTTCATTTTCTCCTTGTTATTGTTAATGCTGTTCTGGAAGAGGAAAATAGAACCTGCTTCTTTCCCAGTACTTTTTTCCTTCAGTGCATTTCCATTTGTGAGATTGTTCACCAGTGCTAAAACTGCATGCCCTATTTTTTTTGTGAACAAAAAGCAGAATTTTTTTCAAAGAGAATATTTATATCGACAGAGTACTGTAAGAGAAATGTAAGAGAAAATATGGGAAGAGTACATGAAATTTTGCTCCCAACATGTGGGTGAAGGGCCAAGCTTGCACAAAAAAAAAATTGTTCAACTTTGACAGGGGAATATACAAAAAAGTTAAGCATTACTGACAGCTTAAATAACAACTCCTACCTTCACCCACACACAAATCTGAGCCAGTGTTGGTTCATTATTTTTCGGTTTGGAAACCTAAAATCTAGGCTGCTTTTCCTTCAAGTAACTCTTTTGCCACTGTGGTGCTGAAGAATGGATTGCGGGATGTGGTTGAGTTCAGACCTTAAAAAGAAAACAAAATTGCTCAGTTAGACTCTCCAGAAGAGCTTCATTTGTCGTAGTGAATTACATTGGTCACTGGCTACCATTAAGAAAGGAAAAGGGAAGGAACAAGGGATCACACATTCTGAACAGGTCAGATTAAACCAGCCAGAAAGGTTCATGGTGTCATAAACATTGCAGAGAGTAAAAAAAGATTTTGATAGCCGATAACTTAATTATCTGCCACTATCAGTTTGGAAGGGCTTTTAAACACATCCAAAGTGTCTACCAAAATTTTCAGCGGGAGTGACAGCAGATTTTTAAGTAAGGATAAAAATGCAGCAGTCTTCCTGGAATAAGACTCTGACAGACTATGATGAATTACCTTATTATATTTGTTCACATGACAAATGTACTTGATCAGTGTTTCTTCCTGGGAATAGTTGAGCTTATCCAGAGGCAAAAGTTGAAAGGAAATGAAAGCTAACTAGTAATATGAAGTGGAATACATCAGAATTTCTAGCAACAGAAGCTGAGAAACCTAATTGATTATTGTGTATGTCAATAACAAAACACTTCTGATGTCCCCTGTAGTATGACTTCTTCCTTTATCTGTTTAATATTATTGATAGAAATTTCACATACACATACTTTTATAATTGAGTCCATTAAAATGAATAGGTTTACTTAAAGCAAAATGCTTTGTAAATAGCAAGATTTAGCCTTTTTCCATGCTGCAGGACCAGTCATAGCACTAACTTAGAGTACCTACCTTGAGCACAGAGACTGACAGAGAAATTGAGATGGGCCACATCTGCCTGTTGACAAATTACAACTGACTTTGTTGCCCAGCTTTCCAAGTGAATTTTGCAGCCTTGACAGTCCTATTTATGAAGCCAGTTTGCAACTGTGTACCAGGTGCAGGTGCCCAGGGCAGGCTGCGAGGCGGCCTCTGTGAGGAGAGGCCGGGGCTGCCCCGAGCCGGACACAGCCGGTTCCAGCCGGCTCCGACCGACCCACCGCAGGGCACGGCTCAGCCCCGCAGCCACCACGGCAGAGTCGCAGGGACACCCTGTGTAAGAAAGGGCAAAACGCTGCCTGGCTGTGAGAGGAAAAGTGTGAGAAACAGCCCTGGGAGCATCGAGGTGGGAGGGGGAGGAGGTGGTCCAGGCACCGGAGCAGAGATTCCCCTGCAGCCCCTGGGGAGACCGTGGTGGAGCAGGTATCCACACTGCACTCATGGAGGACCCATGCTGGAGCAGGGGAGAAGCATGAGGAGGAAGGAGCGGCTGAGAGGAGCTGTTGTGGACTGACCGCAGCTCCCATTCCCACCCTTGTTCCACCACTCAGGTACATGGGGAGGCAGAGGAGTTGGGAATGAAGAAGTGAACATGTTCCAGTTTTTGCCTTTGTTTCTCACCATCCAACTCTATTCTAACTGGCAATAAATTAAATTAATTTTCCCTAAGTCAAGACTGTTTTGCCCATGGCAACAAAAAATGAGCATTCTCATCTTGTTTTTCCCATCCTGTCCTGTTGAGGAAGGGGAGTGAGAGCAGCTGAGTGGGTGTCTGGCAGCCAGCAAAAGTCAACCCACTACAGCTTCTCTATGTTTTTTTGTCTTGATACAGCATCTCAATCCAGGCCTATATCTAGTGCACATGTATTTCACCTTACTTTTTTAAAGTGTTTGCAATTACAATAAACTTTAGGTATAGTGTGTAATGTAAAATAATATTCAGACTTTTTAGCTACGATTTATCAAAGTAACTTGTTTCAGTTCTGTAAAATACTGGAAGTGAGACACAATAATTATAACTATTTAAATTTCTACATTATTTCAAAAGAAACTGATGGTATAGGACCTAATATATGATTATGTAGCCAGTGTATCAGAGTTATACTAACCTGTAATTCTCTGATCTGCCCACCTTACAATTCAGGCATGAAAATAATGGAAATCCCACTCCAGAGTTTAGAGTTAACAAATTAGCTTTCGATTACTGGTATCTGTAAACACGTAAATTAGGTTGTTACCCCAAATTGCAATTGAGAGTCTACATCTGACCCTTGTGGCTTTGAGAGACAAGGCTACGAGCCTGGCTGTCAGGACACAAAATCTGTGTAACAGAACAAGAGTGAAATTCAGACGGAGAAAAATCTCAATAGTTTTGGACAAATTAGATGTTTTGGGTTGACCCAACATTTTTTTTAAACTTCACATATGCTTTTAAAATACTCTCAACTACTTTTTTTGTTTCACCCTTAAGCAAAATATATATGGTTCTGATTTCTACTAACACTCTTAAGAGACTGTGGCTTAGTAAGTTGAGTAGTACACTAATGATGTATTGTTCTAAGTAATGGAAATTAAGCTGAAGTGAAACTGTAGGTACAAACCATTTTTTGTGATGCATATATTAATGTTGTTTGGGTTTTGTTTAATGTATTTTTACTATTCTTCTGATTTAGTCACTGGCAACAGTTTTCCAGCCAGTAGTGTGAGTTAGGGACATTTTCTGTGTTTCTACTTACATATAATTATTATTTTGTTTCAAGGCATGATTTGAAAATCAACCATGCATGCAAAAAAGCTTGTGCTGTTGTTTGTCTTGGCTTTAGAGGACAGATAAGTACATCTGCATCCGAGCTTTCAAAACTTGTCAGAAAATCATTTTCTAAAGAAGAATTACTTCTGTCAGTGCTTAAATTTAAATTGTGGAAAATAAGATTTTGTTATTGCATGTGCTTTGTAATACTTTGTTCATGAAGTGCTCAACATACTTTAATCATCTTGATCATATTAAAATAAATACAGTTAATGGAATGTGTAGTCAGCTATTTCGGGAGTAACATTGCTGATATAACACAATTTTCCTCATTGTTTTCTTTGAATTGTTCTAGTGTTTCTATTATTTAGAGAACAGGAGTGGGACTGTATTTGGGTCAAAAGAGACATTTTATTGTCCCCATAAGTGTCTGTCCAGACCTAGTACAAATACAATGTGTCTGAAAAAATTAGCACCTGGCTGGGTTTGTTGGAAGTTCTTTAGCTCAAGCTCATTTAGTTTTTGCCTTCAAAGTGCAGCATACATAGTCACATCAACTTAGCAGGCAGCAAAGCCTGCTAAGTTGTGCTACAGGCAGCAATGCAGCTAACATACTGCAGCTGTATTTTTTACAAAGTTGTAAGCTATATTTTTTACTAAGTTAGCTTGATTACTGGAAGAATATCTCAACAATAAGGAACTCTGTGGGGACTTAAGTACAATGTCTTTACTAAAGGAGATGCACAAAGAAGACACAAACCACTTTTTTGTTCGTTTTTTGTCTTCACCGTAGGGAGATGCAAGCCAGATACGTGGAGTAGATTCACCCTGCCAATGGTAATACAGCTGCAGAAGTAGGACTGTATGTTCCCCCTACCCTACATAAATTTACAAGGCACCCTATATAGACATTGTGGTCTGTCTTTCTGGAAAAACAAAAAAAGCAAAGTATATTTGTCTCTATGGGACTCAAGACTGATTGGCACTGATACTCCTATAGGCCTATTGATCGTTTTCTTTAAACTTAACCAACACATTTCATCTTACTGCTTTTGCTCTTACTATAGCTAGCTTTGTGAAGTGAGAAGTGGGTTCTCACATTCTTCTGTTAGAAATGCACAGTTACAGTAGGTATTATCTCTACTGATAACTTACATAATCATAATAATTTAAAAAAATCTGTCTGAAAATATAAGGGTTCTGATGTTCTTATTCAATCAATGAGATCTCAAACAATGTTTAAAGTGGAAAAGTGGATTGAAAGGTTGAGAAGGCAAGTGGGGGTTGTTTGACATAATTGAGGACAAAGCTGCTGGACCTGACTGAAACAGCACTTTATCCTGTTTGGGACTGATTTCATATCTTAATTGGGTTTACATGTTATTTGGGTTGATGAATTCTATCAGATATTATAATGAGACAAAAGAATTGTCAGTGTCCTGTGAGTCTTATATGCCTTTTTCCCTTGAAGGCTTATATAATTTATACATTTGCTCTTTATTTCAGTTCCTGAATATTTTACTGCCTCTTTATGAGTCGTAATTTCATTTCTTTCTTTATAAAATAACAAAATTTAAAATTACTAGTAAAAAGCAAATGCATACATTGCAAAAGTAATCTAAAATGGTAAGAGTTTGAGTGGGATTTTATTTTTCCTGTCTCATGTTATGCAGAATTATCAATTTTGTCTTTATTTCAGGTATTTAGCTTATTCTTGTTCATAGCATAGCTTCAGTCATATGGTACTTCCTTCGAAATTTTGACAAAGCAGTTAGAAGAGTGAGTAAAACTGCAAATTAATTGAATGGATAAACTTGGGTCTAATGCTTCTTTAGCTGTCATTTGCTTGTTTTGTTCTGCTTAATTTAGTTGCTTTTCAGCTCATAAACTTCAAAGTCAACCCTAAGTTGAGCTTCAGGAGAATTCATACGGTACAGGCAGGCCTGATTAGCCCCAGAACTGTGAGCAAATCTGGTATATACACAGTTTGCACAACTGTAGTGAAGATGTAAATATTTTTTTTTTGTCTTCCATGTTTGAGCTCGAAAGATTAATCTATAATAAGAAATTCAGGAGGTTGCTAACATTCAATATATAAAATCACCATTTTTAAGATCTAAAATAAGGCATCTGTCTGAAGGGAAGGTAAATTAGAGTAGCTTGTGATTTATAGTAGCTTGACTCATCAGTAGTAATCACAACTAAAAATGGTGTTTTGTTTCACTACTGTGGAGTATTTATAATAGATTTTCCCAAGTGGGTTTTAAGAACAATGTATCTGTTTATTCAAGACTACTAATTTATAGTGTGCCATGCCATAAAGCACTGCTGTTGTTTGCTAGCTGGTCAGATATATAATGAACTCAGCTTATTTCTGGATGGTAGATCATAAAATCTTAAACTTCCGATTTACATCTCAGTTGTAAAGCTCTGATCACCTTAAATCATATGGAAATGAACTCTAAACCTTATAGAAATCTGCAGCGATGGTCTTTCCTCATGCTATTTCCTGTTTCTTCAGTCTATGTTACATAGAATTCTTCCTCGGTCTGGTTTTCTTTGTTCCCTTTGACTGTGTCAAATCAGAGCATGTCACTGCCATTTTGCTATCCCACACTAAAGCACTTTCCTTACTAATTATTACATCTAAATTGCTTGTTGCTCACCAACATCTGCTGCTCAGTTTCTCAGCTGACAATACAGGGTATAATACTCTATCTTATGCTTTTTTTTTTTTCTTTCTTTCTTTCAAATGTGTCCTGGCTACTAAAAACTGCAGGTGTTTTGGTATTTCAGATCTAAGCAATATATCCCCATACACACTCTTAGAATCTGTTTCTCTCTTGCAAACACCATTTTAAAATTTCTCTCATGCAACATGAAAGAGAGTGCTGATGGCTGCAGTTGCGATAGTCATTAATAAAAATGGGATAATACACATAAATCCTAAGAGAAACACATTTTTTATTCTGGAGTTTGATAGGAAGAGTAGAAAACAAAGGGTAGAAGGTTGCAACAGGAGTATTTCTCTGGAGCTCGTGTATTTTATATCTTGGATGAATGGTATGGCCACTCTTTGAACAGGGAAGATGTGTAGAACTGTGACAACACTTGTAGTAGCAGGACTTTCAGGTGACAAAGTCTTCCTTTCTCAGAACCTGCTCTGCTTGCTCTGATGGGAGTCCAGCATGGAATTTCCCTTTGATGTTCCCTGTAAGGAGGTGTCACTGATGGTGGCATCCAGAGACTCGCCAGCACGGGCAGCTGTGGCTCAGAAAGATACTAGCCTAGTGTTAACGTGCCATTGGTAGGGCTATTGCCATGGAGGTTTTGATGCTGTTGGAAGGGTGCTGGTGTGCTGAGGAGCTTGGTAGAACATGGGCGTTTCTGGTAGTTATATTCTAGAAGGAATATATAGGATACGAATAGCAATTTTCTTTGTACCTTGTAGATTAACCAATAATAAAGTCAAGCCGTTTGAAAAGATCTGCAACTCCAGGATTATTACAAATTTAGGAAAGTTTGTTTAGAAAGAACAAAGAAACCTTTGCTTCTTGATCATTATGAGCATTAGTGGATTTGACGTAATGAATTTAAAGAGTTTGTAGTAGTGCAGGGTGGCCAAGTATGATGACAGAAAATTACATCTGTGTATTCCAGCGGTGACCATTTTTCACAGTTGTTGTCGTTTTGCTGAATTTATTTCAGTCATGACAGAAAAAGAAATATTTTAGATTTTTTTATCTTGAAATATTTTCAGATTATAGCACTTTTTTGTCCCTCTTCAAAGTATTTAGCAACCTCTAAATAAAATACATTGACATTTTAAAATCTAAATACTTTTTTGTTTAAAAAAAATCTAATAGTTTATTTTCTTGCCAGAATATTCTCTAATTGTTCCAGTGTAATAAACCCCTTATTGGAAGTTACGTGGGTGAAACCAAACAGCTTTCCTCTAGAATAAAATTACAGAAACAAACACTAGAAACCATTTACCATTGGGAAAATGTCTTTTTTTTTTTTTTTTTCTTTCCCTAAAGACCATCATTCATCCTTGACCTCTTAGTCACAATTATCAAAGAAAATATACAAAAACAGCTTCAGAAAAGAAACGTTCCTAGGCTCTTTCCTACATATCCTGGGAGCTAATACTTAGTCCTTTAGTGGTTACTAAAAAATGATGAACTCAACAGAGGGAGCAGGAAAAGAACTGGTTTTAAAGAAAGCTCTGTTCCACAGGTTTCAATAACAGGAGAGAAAAAAATTTAGCTTTCCTGCCCCCTGTCCCACAGCTGTTCACTGAGAAAATTGGTTAGATTGCCTAATGGATAAACAGAATTAGGTTAAAGGAAAGGTTGGGTTCCTCTGCCAGCAAAGCTAGTTTCCTTTCCCCACTGAGAGTTATCACACTCTGTTGTGCCGTTTCAAGCATTGCTGTTACCAGAAACTAACTCAGATCTGTCTAAATGATCCAGTTTAAAAAGAAAACAGAAAATGGGTTTTAAGCGATGGAAGTTGAGTGGGGAATTTCACCAAGAAGTTTTGGGTCAGCGCATGGCCACGTAACCAGAGCATGAAGAAACGACAGCATTTGTGGGGAGAAAGAAATAAGCAGATACGTGGTTGCTGGTGCTGGAAGAAATTGTCCCCAACTTGTACTTGCTGGGTACGTTGGCGATTCTGGGCCAGGACTACAGAAGCGGCAGGGAGACCGATGGCCTGGGTGCTCTCGCTCAGCCTCCCCACTGATCTGAAACCAGCATTGCTGCCTAACTGAATCCTGCATTTTTGAAATCCAGAGGCTGTATTCAGGTCCCACAATGAGGAGAACAGTGGACCCCCCCCTTCCCCTCTTTTTCTTGGATTGGTGGTTTTCTAAATGAAATCTCTAATTGCTTCGTATTAACTTGGAGCAATGGCTTATTGATATAGGAGCCATTTCCCGGCCTGGGGTGGGTGGCAGGGCGACAGGGTGGAAGGAGGCAGAGCCGCCCTGCTCATTAGCCGGGCAGTGGTGGCATTGGGGCGGGCGGGTGTTAGGCCCTGGGGTTGGGGCGGTGGCGGGGGTGCGCACGCAGCGGCTGTTGCCCTAGGCCTTGGTGGTTCTCGGGGTGAGCCCAAGCCAGTCGGTGAGGCCAGGGCCTCCGTGGCCCCAAACGGCGGGGTGAGCCCCAAAGCCTGAATGGTGAGTGTATGGATGAGACTTAGCAAAATGTTGGGACGCAGAAATAGAGGGGATGAGAAATAAGAACTCCCTGGCCCTCAGGAGGCCTGAATGTGGGGTTGTGCCCTTCCACACCAGGGTTGTTGTGGAAAAAGTGTGGAAACCAGAGGAGGAGAAGTATGACCTGGGAAATGACGAAATTGCTCCCAATTGGGCGTCAAGGCTCTGGAGACCTCTGATCTTCCTCCTCCCAGGGTGGTGGGGACTTGTTCCCTGTGCGGGGTGAGGAGCCCCCAGACAGTTACTAAAGAAGAACAGGAGGAGGAGGGTGGATGCATCCCTCGCAGCGACTGTGGGTGAGGGAGCGGGACAGGGTGGTAAGGCCTGCTGAGGCATCTTCCCCCTCCTCCCCTCCCCTCCCATGCCAGGAGGGTGCAATCTGAGAAGGGTGTGCAAATGACAAAGAGGGGAAAAGGAGCAGTTGTGATCTTGGTGTGGTGGTGGGAGCGGCAGAGTCAGAGGGATGGTGCTGGATGTGCTCCAGCTGCAGTGCAAACTGGAAACAAAATGGTGCTGAGTTGTGGATGATGCTGTGTGGGGAAAGCTAGGATGATGTAGAACACCACAGGTGGAAATGGGGTAAACCTGTCTACGCAGCTCATCCAGTGCAACAAAAGCCTGTGTTAGTTTGTCAGGTGAGCGAATTGCCAACATGTGCTGATCATGTCAGCAATGATACCTATTTTGGCCTGCAGGAGCAGGGGGTGGAGTTTGTAATAGCTAAAAGTTCAGACTGTGATGATGTTAACCCCCGTAATCTGAACGTATATACACTTTGTACATTGTTAATTGCTGTTATCTGGCCCCACGGACAAGGACAGTGTTTAATAAATGCATATTAAGATTGTGATGGTGTCGAAAGTAGAGTTTATAAAGGATGTATGTTCAAACAGTTCTTAAAATATGTATTTTACAAAGGCGAGGGGTGCAATGTATTGGACATAAATGACAGAGTGGGTGACAGGGGACTTGCATTGGTGGCCTGTGCAGGAGGAGGCAGTGAACTGCCCTGTGCCAGTCCCAGCTGGCTCTTAAACTGGAGTAGACACCCCATCACCTCCCAGAACTTCAGCCAGTCAGGGAGCCTGTAGTGCACCTGCTCAGACAGGCTGAAGAAAAAGTGGCGGCCACCAGTGGCAGGAGACGTGTGGAGAGGCTCCTAGTGAGACATGCTGAGTAGATACTCTGGAAGATGCTCTCAGAGACACATGAGGGAGAGATTTCAGGGTTATATGAGAGACTCCTGGGGTACACAAATGAGAAGCCAAAAGTTTCAAGAAAAGAGAAACTGAAGGAGTCATCCAGGGAACCCAGCGGTTCTACCCCTGGGCTGCACATAGCCAGAGCCTCTATGCTGACCCACTTCCATTTCCTCCTAGACTGTGCTGTCTCTCCTGTGGGACACAGAGGTCATGCAATTTGTAAAACTGCACATATATCTGTGATTAAAGTGGTTTTGTATCTGGGTCCACTTAGTGTCCACGCTGTCAATGTGGTCTTAAACCATGACAGTGCATGTTTGAATAAGAGGTAGTAGTAGTTTCTCAAGGTAGTTAAGGACACTTCTGTCATATGCTGTTGGACAGGAAGGTACTAAAAGCCTTCAGAATAAGTAGTTGGTCAACATTGGGTACCTCCCGTGATAAATGGTAGCTTGTTAAAACATACTGGATACCTTGAAATAGGCAGAGATGCTACATAATGGGGAAGGAGAGAGGTGAACAGAACTGAAAATTACCAGCAGCAAGGCAGTCATAGGTAGACAGGATTTCATAGCATCAGTGAAGTTAGTTTAAATGGAGGAGTAATGACAATGTGAATGAAAAGAAAAATGTTGAAGTAGCTTTCCTAACCAACCACAATAGACCTGAAGGAAGAGAGATTGTAGTGGTGGATTTCAAATTATCTATAAGCATTTATGGCTTGAAGACATACTTAGCTGGCTGTTTCTGTATTAATTCTTGCTGTGTTGCTCATGAGAAGTTAAACTAAATTCAAAGCTTTGGTAGGATTTCATGCAAGTTGTTGCAAAATCATAAAAATGATGGTACTTCATAATTTTTTGAAGTTTTCCGATCTGCCTCACTCTAAAATGTAGATTCTAGCACAGTGAGCCCCAGTGGTTTATGCCTACAGCTCTAAATCAAGGGATACTTTGTTTTATTTTTCTCATAAGGTGAACTCTGGTGAAAAGTGAAAAATTTTGTAGTCTTGGTTGAGGACCCAGTAATCCACACAAGCATTGAACAGCTTGTAGGAACAAAGTTTTGGTTGTCCCAGCAATCCATATACTCCATAGTTCAAGTAGTTGAAAGAACTTGTGTTTTTTCTGTTGCTGGCATTATTCAAGTTACGTTGCTTAAGAGAATGTTTACCATTTTAAGGGTAGATTGTTTGCAAACGTATGTGTCTCCTAGTTTATACACTTTATAAACAGAAGGTGCCACTACTTCTTCAGACATTCTTTGAGCTTCAAGACATTTTATACTGTTGACAAAATCTCATGGTACATTCGTCATTGTTGGCTGGCTATTAGAAAAGAAAGTGGAAGGCAAAATGACACCAGCCCATTTGTGTAGATAAAAAATCAGTGTAGAGTGAGGAATATAAAAACTGCTTTTGAGTTTATACTTTCAAAGAAAAATTGTGTACACATGTCCATTTTTACAAGTGGTGTTACACGCACACTGGACAAAGTTTGAAAGATAAGAACTTGAATCATACCAAGATATATACAAACAGCGATCTTGGATTTTTGTTGCAAGATTTGGCTTTTGACCTTACTTGACTGAAAAGATTCAGTTTATAGTCATCCAAGGAGAGGAAATGACAAGGCTGTGGTAGAAGATGGTGTCAAATCTCTTGGATTTTATTAATACTAAAGACCACTTTACAACTAAACAGTCTACCTAACTTGTTGGTTGTATGTAGTCTTTCTTCTTTGATTTGCAAAATGTATGATTTGAACAATGCTATGAATTTATCTCAAACAATTTCTTTTTTGTGTTCTAGGTAAGAGAATATCAGGTTTCTCACTATAATCAGACTACATCAAGGTAACAGATTTCAGCTATCTGAAGCCTATGATGGGACTATAATTGTGTGTACATGTATGTGGACATCAGATTCTCTTGCATATGAAAAATGTCTGAATCAGTAATAGATTTTATTTCCAAAGGAAAAGTAGCCATTTTTTGCAAATTTTTAGTAAACCTTGAAAATCTAATAGAAATAATTATGTTCTGTGCTGCAGTCTCATTAGGTTATGTTCTACTTTTCTTCTGTGAAAACTATTCAATTAATGTTGTTACCATACTGGATGTATTTTGTATGTTTATATGTTCGCAAAGTAAGACTAAGACAATATGGTCACTTTGTGAAGTGATTTAAAAAATAAAGAAAAAAAGGGAAAAAAATAGTTTGATACAAATAGTAAAAAAGTATGGAGTTGAATAGGTACTTGACAGTATTAAAGTAGAAAGATTCTGAAATACCAGTGTGCCAGAAGGATACATCATACTCGCTTCGGCTTGTAGATAGTATATGTAGGCCAACATTTTGCTAAAAAGTGGGATTGGCACAGCTTGCAATGCTGAGACTAATGTGCTCAAGTATCCAAAATATTTATATTAACACAAGTTATAATCTACTAAGTCTCCAAAAAAAAAGAAAAAAGCTAGAAAAAGGAATTACCAGATTCTTTCTTGTGTTCCTTAGTGTTTTCTGTGCTAAAACAGGTCTTCATCCAGCTTGGTTTTTCTCTTTGGTTTTAAGTTAATACTGAATATGGACAACTTAAAAAAAAAAAAAAGGTGTTTTCCTTTTACAACCTGGGTGTTAGTTAAGATTTATGGATATGACTCTTGTAAGAGTCTTGTATTTTGAACAGACAACTATACCTCATTTATCAATCTGGTTATTGAAGTAAAATACAGTGGATTCCTTGTGGTTAAGCAGTCGGCAGTAGTTTCAGCCAAGATTCAGTACTAGAATGTCTGTCACTTACAGCTTTCTGAGATTTTCCTGGAAAATTTAATTAAAATTTATACCTTTTTTTTTCCCTTCACATATAATAATCTGTAGTTTTGCAGTCCTTGATATGGTAGTTTTCCAGCAAGAGTAGTGTGTAGCATCTTGAAAACAATCAGAACATTTATAGAAGTCTTTCTTTCATTGATTGCATCCCATCTTTGAAATACAACTTTAAAAAAGAATGGCAGTGCTGGTGTATCCTTGGTAATGTATTCATATTTCAGCAACTGAGATTTTTTGTTGCCAGTATCTGGACTGTTGGATACTGGGATACATAAAATCCTACGGCTACACAAAGGCAAATAAATAGCATAAATCCTTTACTGCTAGACAGAATGCCCTGGTTAGTTTAAATGGCTTTTTAAAGGTAGGGTTTGGTGATACGTCCAGAGATTTCAAGATTATTTAGCTAAAGTAGAAATCACCCAGAGTTCTTTCATGAATGACATTGGGATGGGTGTGTCTTTTATTGTCCAGCTGCATTTTGAATGCCTTGTCAGTGCCATTAGATGAGCATAAGATTGATAGTTATTTGATATAGCAACATCTGTTGTTCTGTGATGTACTTCCAGCAGATGCTCTTACTTTAAATGTAATATGCTATTTGTTTTAATCTTGGAGCATGTTACCTGTAGCAGATGAATGGTGGTAAAGTTGCAGTGCAGGTTTTGAAACCATGAATTGTGTATGTCTGGTCAAATTGATATCTCCAAATTGTGCAGAACATCATTAAGTTTAACAAGGATGGCAGTTGGAACAGTTTCTGATTTATTCCACAAATTGGCATACAGAATTCTTCTGACTGTAGGGCAATTTGTCCTTTTTCTCTTTTTTCCTTCTCTTCCTTCCATCTCTCCCAGCCCCCAGTACCCATCCTTTTTTGTTCCTGGTGAATTAATGAAACTGCATGGACATGTATCTTATCAGAACTAGAAGACTGTTCCCAAAGTTTGTCACTGTTTTTACCTGTCACACCATATGAAGAGTTGTAATGAGAAAAATGTCCAGCGATGAAATCTGTAACTTAATTGACTTTGCATGTATAACATGCTGGCAAATGGTCTAGACAAAGATTATTTTAAGACAATATTTCCTACTTTATATAAGTATGTGATAGTATTTAAGATAAATAAAATGGTGATATCATCAAGTATTTCTGTAGTCAAAGGAAATGTTTTCGTAAAAAATGCTCCTTTTCTAGCAGGAATATTAAAACCAGAATATTGTACAATGCAATGCTCTTAAATATGTTTACACAGCATAAACCATATTTCCTGGTATTAATAACTCCACTTGTACTATTTACTTCTTTCAAGGAGTGGCATGCTATTACTTGCATGCAAATCCAGGTTTCTGTTACAAAGCTACAGCAATCACGAGAATCTCATAATGACAGCATCTGCTGAATGCTGTTAAAATTCTTCATACAAACACAGACAAAAAATTTGGGTAACTGTAGATGTTTACTTGCGTATTGCTGGCTATTCAACCAGTGTGCAACCTGAAGTTACTTTTCTGTTTAAGTTTTTTAATAACTGAAAGAATGTCTAGCACTAATAACTGCATGTTTATGTTTTACCCGAAAAGAACACAGGAAGTTATATAAGGCAATGTAGCAGTTCCTTTTCCTGTCTCTGTCTTCACCCTGAAGTCTCAAGTCAGTACATTTGCAATACCTGTTTTGAGAATTTTGTCTTCCTTAGGGTTCTGTGGAGAAGTACAAAATTCTAGAATTTCTTTGACTGTGGGAGAGCTCACTCCAGGCTTCATGTGGGGATTTTTTTGACACACATTAACTCTGCTTCTCCATCAAGTACCTATGCATTTTAAGTAATAAGGTCTAGCTCCTTGGGATAAGTAGTGGTCTGCCATACCTATTGTCGTGGTTTAACCCCAGCCGGCAACTAAGCACTACACAGCCGCTCACTCACTCGCCCCCAGCAGGATGGGGGGAGAGAATTAGAAGGGTAGAAGTGAGAAAACTCATGGGTTGAGACAAAAACAGTTTAATAATTGAAATATAATAATAATATAATAAAAAGGAAAATAACAGAGAGAAATAAAACCCAAGACAGACACGTGATGCAAATGAAAATAGCTCACCACCAACTGACTGATGTCCAGCCAGTCCCTGAGCAGCGGCCCCTCTGTAACCTCCACCCTAGTTTTATTGCTGAGCATGACATCATATGGTCTGGAATATCCCTTTGGTCAGTTGGGGTCTGCTGTCCTGGCTGTGTCCCCTCCCAACCTCTTGTGCACCCCCAGCCTACTCACTGGTGGGGCAGGGTGAGAAGCAGAAAAGGCCTTGGCTCTGTGTAAACACTACTTAGCAATAATGAAAACATCCCTGTATTATCAACACTGTTTCCAGAACAAATCCAAAACATAGCCGCTGACCAGCTACTGTGAAGAAAATTAACTCTATCCTAGCCAAAACCAGCACACTTATATTGAAAGAGACATTACCAAAGTTCTTAAGAGATGTATTTCTTTGGGTCCGTTAAGATTAATAGAGGTTTCTGAGCAGTTTGATGAAATAGCTAATCGTAAACATATTAATGCAGTATAGTGTTATATAAAGCTACATAATGCTCAACCAAAACTAGTCTGCATAATTTGTGACAATGGCTATTACAATCCATTAGCCATAATTTCCAAGGCAATTTTCAGTCAGTTTTAAGTTGTGACAACAGTGTGTGCTGTAAATTATTGTATGAATTGCAGAGATTCTTGGTTTTTCATATCATTTTCACGTACAACTACAATGTTATAAGCAGCCTTTTTATATGTGAGGTTACATTAGGGCAAATTGGATTTTTGTCTCTACCTATTGTGAATGGAGGTATGGTCTCTTTGTGATAAAAACGGGTAGGGATAATGGATAATCCCTCCTTTTACTTCTGCATCCCTAGTCTAGCAAAAAGTAATTGAACAGAGGACTTGACTTCTCCAGTAAAATAAAATGCCTTCAGTCTATGAGCTTTCTTGCCAGTGCAGGGATTAAATGAAATTTAGGACTATAAGTGGATTTATCAGGGTAAAAGCATACTGACTTTTTTTTTTTGTCTGTAAACTCTCTAATGCCATGAATGAGGAGGGAGTTGTGCAGAAACACTAATATAAAATTAAGTTGTTAAAGCAAACACTTGTATTAAATATGCATGTGGAATCAAGAGAGTATGTGGAAAATGTATTTTTTGCAAACTGTCTTTTTGTACTTTATTTTTCAGAATTTAACATTCTTATATGATAGTTTGTATGCATATTTCTTAAATCAATTGCCAAATTCAAGACTTCCCTACAGCAGATGAACAATTAAAAATGGAAGAACAAAGTTCCAAATTGCCTATGATGTCATGTACAATGAGAAAAAAAATTAATTATATCCTTCAAAAGTATATTTAGTAATTATTATGTGGCTTTAATAAATAATTACTCCTTCCCTTATGCAATGTAGGATCTTCTGTAGTTCTGATGTAAATAATATTATTAGGATATGAAAGTGAAAATACATTTTTCATAGAATTCATATGTTGTACAGTTACTTATGCTGTGGCTTTATATGCTGTGACAGACAGCAATCTGAAATGATTTACCTACTCCTTAGATTGCTGGCAAAGTAACTCAAAATCCTCCTTCAGATTTCCTCCAAAACCAATGCTACATTGCATTGTCCTTGACACAGGACACATTACTATCTCATATTTTAGCTTATAATGACAGACCATGAAATCTTAATGCATCTACACACAAATCAATAGCAAGCTGACACAAAGCTCGTTTCTATAGTAATCAAATTATTCAGTAGAAAAGCCAGCAAAATTACTCTACTGTTGTGATAATAATTAAAGAAAAATGTATTACTTTGCAAATCATACAATTTTAGTAGAAATAAAGTTAGAAAGCTAAACCAAAACTGTTTTCATATCAATCAAACACCAATTAATTTTTAACTAGATTATTTAACAAGAAACTTTCAAAATTAAGCTGCTATTAATGCATTAAAAAGTAAATGCAAATATGTTGCTTTCCAGATCATTGGGTTTCAAACCAAAAAGCAAGTTCTGGTGGAACACAGTCAACTAACTTTTCCTCATCTGAGTCATTCAACTTTTCATCAGTGCTCTTTTTGTTCCCCTTGATTTGACTATTCAAAAATTCCATTGCTGTCACCCAGTCATAAAAGATACATTTTTTCTTTTTTTCTTCTTCTTTTTTTTTTTTTTTGTGCGTACTTGGTTTGACAAAGTTCAGTGTAGAAAAGAACAGTGCTATAGTGTGTTCTAGTGCTCTTGCTACATTGAACAGCAGGTCGTTCTTAACACGGTCCTGCATAGGTGACACTAGTAATGAAGGCTTGGATTTCAGATGAAACTGTTCAAGCCAAACATGTAATGTGGGTACATGTGATGTGGTTGCTAGTCCATGTTAAAGTCTGTGCTTGAACATTTTGTTGCTGGTTAAAGATCATTTGAGAAAGCATAATCACATTAATACCACACATTCATTTAACTGTGTGGATGTTCCCTTAAAGTCAACCATGTTGACTCCCTCCGTGCAAGTCAATAATATAACTTACTTATTCCCATGGTTATTTATTCCATTCTAAAAATCATGATACCCAAGTTCCCTATACATTAGTAATGAGAAATTCTGTGGGAAAGTACTTTAGAAATAGTGGAAGAGAAAGTCTAGATTTTTTTTGGTCCACTTACAGATTTATTAAATACCAAAAAGGCTTATGTAGGCATTGATATTTATTGTCTCCTTCTCACCTATTAGTAAGTCATTGCCAAATGCCTTGCACTGTGTCAAAGTAGAGATATTAGAACTTCGGAAGGAATCCAAAAATAAGTATTTCCTATGTGTCTGAAGGTTAAAAGAAGACTCTTTAGTTAAAGGAATAATTTGTTATTTTTGGTTTTGTAGTTGTTCTGTATTCAGTTAATGCTAACCCATCATCATCTTAGGCTTCTTCATCTTGCCACCAAATGTTTTGCCTGCCTTATGAAACTTGCAGTGCAGGACAACTTAATGAATGAGTTTGATTTTTAACTATGAGCTTATGTCTCTTTGTAATGAATGAAGCTTAAATTCATGCCTAAATAGAAATACACATTTAAGATCTGTTCCCTTAAGGAATTTGTTTTATTTTCTTGTACATCCTTAATTGCTTACTCTTGGTAGCTGTAAGTGTTGATATAGTAAATTAGAGAACGCCAGGTTCAGTGAGGTTCCCATCATTATTTGGGATCTTCGGTGTTAGATCAATTAAAATAATTTGTAGATGAATACAGAAAATATTTTAGCAGTATTGTCTAAGGATGTTTTTCTTGACAATTATTGCTGTTCATGTGGAAGATGAGTTGGAGAATAAAATTAGTTGCAAACAAATAAGTGAATTAAACTGTATAAGAGACCCTTGAAACAAGTAAGTGAAATAAATGCTGAGATCCAACCCATAACTTTTTAATTTTATGCTTCAGTATGTTAGTCTACATACCCAGAGCTTTTGTTCCAGAATATTTTTGCTATTTTTGTTGAGTAACTGGCCAAATGTTTCAGTTATTGGCCATAAATATATCAGGCTCCAGGAAAACCTACCAGTAATTCTTGTACTGTTAGAAGAAAATCTGATGAGTTAATTGATTGCCATATTACCACTTGTAGTAGTAAAAGGGATTATTTTTCTTCCTTTCTTTTTTGTTTTTCTTTCCTTTTTTTCTTCTCTTATGTCCCACTCTAAAAGTCACAGGAATACTCACTGCTGAAAACTCTTCTGCAAAACACTGTTCATTTCTCTTTGGAAAGAATTCTTCTAAAAAGAGTTCAGGTCCCAGCATAACATGAAATACCAAGGAGTTGGAACTTGGAAGGTGGCAACTATTCCTGAAAAGGAAAAATATGCTTTGGGAATTAATAGCAAATGCGCATTATGGTGCAAAAAAACCAAAATAGTTCCACCCTCTATTCACCTTCCTTCATTAAGTATTCTTCATTACTGCCAGGATGATCCTGGCACTGTGCAGCAGGCAGCACTGACAAAGGAGTGAATGGAAGTTCCTCAATGATTTTTCGGTTAATCAGTCTAATTACCTTTCACTCCATTGCAGTGGCAACATCAAGCTTGTGAGAGAAAACTCTTCAAGAAATATCCAGGTTTCTCCTATTGTATTTTGCATTCTTCATGCAGGCTCTGCTGCAACAATTAATTTTAACATATACTTAATCCCATTAAATTAAGTCCTTGAAGTCATAGAAGACCTGAGCCTGTGTTTAGGCTTAACCTGTTTTGATGCCCACTGAACCGATGGAGGTATGTACTGAAGAGATTTCCTGAATTAGGGTCTGGTAGTGAAGATGGAATTAAAACCTTTGCGTTATGAGTTATGAGCTTCAGTGGGTCAATATAAGATTATAGAATCATAGAATATCTCGAGTTGAAAGGGACCCATAAGGATCATCGAGTCCAACTCCCTGCTCCTTGCAGGTGTCATCCTGTCTGCTTCTCCCCTTATCCTCTCAGAGGGTAAGTGTCTGGAAGATGAGGCAGTCTGGCATTGAGCTGCCACATTTTAAATTCAGCCACCAATAATTTAAGTTTACATTTTTACAGTAGACTTCTTGAATCACTAGAAATGATGAGGTAGAATTTTTAGAGAGGCCATACTATCTGTTCCAGGTTTGTCCACATTTAGTTTTTATGGCCACATAGTAAAACTTCATATAACAGTCATTGGCTAATATGTCTGTAGATACGTTATTGACATTTTATCTTTTTATATAGCTCTACAACCTTAATTAATATCTCCTGTTTTAGAGACAGCTCATAAAATTTTATTTCTTCCTTTTTACTTCTGTGGCCCTCACTGTTCTTGCTTCAGGGCAGATGTTTGCCTATTGCATCCTTAAATGTGTCATTTTAATTTTGCTGTGATTCAATTTAGTAATAACAGGTGGAAGTGAAGTAAGGTTTTTGATAATGATGCAAACTGTCAGAGGCTGAAACCTGTTCACAGTAAACACAATTGCATGTTCTGTGATATTCAGATGAAGTTGGAAGAGGGTTAATATATAACCCTGTAACCAGAGATCCTTCTCTTTATCATTACCTGGCCTTATCCGGACATGTAGTTATTTTTAACAGTATTTTTGAACATTGATTTTATAGATGAGTAAAAAAGCCTGTGCCAGAAACCAAATGATTTGTTTTCTCCTGAGTGATGTATTAGATCCACATTTGTCCCCACGTGTAAAGTCTTTGTTTTGCTCCACGTCTTTTCATTCTCTTACTTCTAAGCATGTTTGCACAGGCACATACGGAATCCAAATAGCAATAATCTGTGTAAAGAAAGTACACCAAAATACCTCAGGTACTCTGTTTAGATAGAATATGCGTCTAAATGGATTTAGATGTAATATGCACTTTGGCAAAGTGCCATGACTTTCAGACTTAACTGTAGGAAGAATCAGCAAGGAAAAACAACCAAAGTTGGAGAAGGCAAAGAAATACAGATTGTCTTTTTGTGTATGCTGAATTTGGAAGGACATTTCAGTGTAATGTGTGATGTTATTTGAAATGCAGAATGCTGCAAAATAGTATGTTCTGTTAACAGTTAGCATTACTAATACAGGCTCTTTATGTGGCATCTTCTGTCCTCCGTATTTGATTCAGTGGTGGTCAGTTTATACATGTAGATGCAGGGAAGTCTACTTGGGAATCTCCCACCCAGCCTACTGGTCACCCATCACACCATACCTTGCACTTCTGTCCAGCAATCACATAGTTTCTCATGAGCAACTAAGGATGGTGCCAGATCCACAGTCGCCTTAGGAGAACAGCTCTGCAGCAGCACTTGCCCCTGTGCCTAACTAATATATAAACTAGTGTCTCTGAGACCCCAGTCTCCTGAGAGTGTTCAACTCCTCATAGCACAGACTGTTCTCTGCTTTTCCTCCGAGACTCCAAAATTCCCATTTCTTCTCTCTTTTTCCTCCTTAGCTTCCTTGGTGTATAAAATAAACCTCTGCCAAAACCTGGAGGATTTGCCATATCTGCAGCTGTCTTAAAAGAGGGAGTGAGCCTTTGGGAACAGTAGGAGACCTGAGTATGCAAGTCCATCGAAACAATAATGTTCTTTTTAAAGAGCTATATACGCATGACAATATGATAATTTGCTCTGTCATACACACGTAATTTGTGTATGTAAGTGTGTTTTCATACACACTTAAATTACACAACTAGCTGTTGTCCCTTAGGGTGCTGCTTGAAACATTAATAATCCTTTTCATTTAAAAGCTTTTGAGAGAAAAATTTGTAGTTTAAGTAGTATATTTAATAAAATGACAATTTTGTTACCTTTGTGAGGCCTCTTATTCAATATAAAATCATAAATGCTATTTGTTGTCCAATTTATACACTTCTATATTTCTACAAAAAATCCTGGTAGATTTTTTGAATGCTATTGCTTCTGCCTGAAGTGCATAACATAAACAGCGTAGAAGGCCAAAATCCCATTTAGTGTTAATTGGCACAGCTTAAGTGAAGCTAGAGAATGAGTGGCAGCACCAGGTATGGCAAACCATTCTAATGAAGCAACTTGTTTTCAAGTGACCTGCATAAAGAATGGATGCATCGCTTGTGTTACTATCTACACAGTATTGCTGATGTTTTAAACTTTTCATTTAACATTAAGTTGGGTATTATGAACTTCAGGTCACTGATCAGTAGACAAAAATACGGCTCCTTAATTTATTGCCCTGAAAATGAAGTATACACAGGATTCTTCTGATGCTCCTTTATTGTATTTTATTCAATAAACAGTGAAAGAGATGGTTACATGCTATGAATCTGTAAGTACAGTGTTCACTGGGAAGCTATCTTCATCTTGTAGTGTTTCTCAGTTGAGATTATTACCTGCAATTTGTGATTTATTAAAATAGTGGACAACTACAAGATAAGCATATATTAAGGTGAAAACCGCACTATAATTTCTGAGAAATTGTAAAGGATTTAGGTTATTCTTGTTTTCAGATATGTAATTCTGAAGAAAAGAACTTAGAGAACCTAACTTACTGGGACTTGCCATTGAGTACCTGGTGGCTAAGTGCCTGTGGCGAAGCTTCGCCACCCCCACCCCCAAAAAATAAAGCCTGATTAAAAAATGGAGTGAAGTTCATTAAACTCCCTTAATAAATTTTCTCTTGAAAATAATAGAAAATATGATGTATCCTGAATATAATTATAGAAACATCTTGCATTTATAGAAACATCTTGCATTTATAGAAAATTTGCTTTGCTGCAATCAGAGGTTTCACTGGAGTAATTTTTTTCATTAATCAAATTAGTGAAAACTTCAAGAGTTGGCTGATAATGTGGGGTGTCGTGGTTTAACCCCAGCCAGCAACTAAACACCACGCAGCCGCTCACTCACTTCCCCCCCACCCAGTGGGATGGGGGAGAAAATCGGGAAAAGAAGCAAAACCCGTGGGTTGAGATAAGAACGGTTTAATAGAACAGAAAAGAAGAAACTAATAATGATAATGATAACACTAATAAAATGACAACAGCAATAATGAAAGGATTGGAATGTACAAATGATACGCAGTGCAATTGCTCACCACCCGCCGACCGACACCCAGCCAGTCCCCCGAGCGGCGAATCCCTGCCCCCCACTTCCCCGTTTCTGTACTGGATGGGACGTCACATGGTATGGAATACACCGTTGGCCAGTTTGGGTCAGGTGCCCTGGCTGTGTCCTGTGCCAACTTCTTGTGCCCCTCCAGCTTTCTCACTGGCTGGGCATGAGAAGCTGAAAAATCCTTGACATTAGTCTAAACACTACTGAGCAACAACTGAAAACATAAGTGTTATCAACATTCTTCGCTCTGAACTCAAAACATAGCACTGTACCAGCTACTAGGAAGACAGTTAACTCTATCCCCGCTGAAACCAGGACATGGGGGTTTTTAGTAAATACCTTTGTTTGCCTTTAACAGAGGTCAGCTGTCTTGTCATCCTGATTTCCTGACTTGTTTGTTGTTGATGTTGGTTTTCATCTGTGATCTAAGGAACACCCTTCCATTTCTGGAAATACTGAAGAAATCAATTACTCACATGCAGAGCATTTAATGCATTGCAAGTCCTAGCTTTGGCAGTAGAACTTTTGTGGTTTACAAAGCAAAGAAGTTTTATACTTTGCTGCTTTTACTGCTAGTTTCTTTCTTTGGTTATGAAGTGCCCATGTGCACATGCAGAAGTGCACAGACATTTGCTCATCTGTGTTTTATTCGTAAGAGTCTGTCTTCTCCTTTGACAAATACTGACCTAAACCTGAAAAAGTGGCACTGTGTAAGAAGCTGGGTACTCTGTCCTGTTCTGAAGTGTGCATGTAAATTCAAGAACTCCTTTTTTGCACAACTGAATACTTTGCTTTTTTTATAATACTAAGCTCTCATCCATTAAGTAATTTATTTCTCTGTTAAGGCTGGCACCAGGTGTTAATGATAAAAGCAAACTGAAAGTGAGCAATCAAAGAAACATAGGTGCATGTAGCTTATGCAGCAACTTTGTTCTCTGGAAAAATGACGTGACTTTGTAACAGTAGATTTAGGTGTCTGTTCAGTAAAACAAAGTGACTCCTGTAGTGA
Organism: Harpia harpyja; assembly: GCF_026419915.1. Lineage (NCBI taxonomy): Eukaryota > Metazoa > Chordata > Aves > Accipitriformes > Accipitridae > Harpia > Harpia harpyja. The sequence continues at coordinate 35,006,915 of NC_068947.1, forward strand.
AAAGTCCTCTAATGGAAGTGAATGTTGTTTGTTCTTGAGGGCTCTTTGTTTTTCATTGTCAGTCTAAACTAATTCTTGAAGTATCCAGGATAGGTGGTACTTATGAGCACCCTCTGTGTGCATGTCTGTTACTGTGGAGGAGGGTAAGAAGGAAATATGAGTTTGCTTAATAAGGATGTTTACTTCATTTTCTCAGTGAGGCTTTTCTGTTGAAGAAATTGTTGGAGGTTGAGCTGTTCAGACCTTGACAGGTTATATATCCCCTCAGCTCCCATTTAATTAATGGAAAAGAACTCTTAACAATATTTTGGTTTGAGAATCTTCACAAGAAAAGGTGACAGAAGCTAGGCTTATTATCCACCTTACACTGTCTGTAATCTTTTATCTCGTCTGCCTGTCAAGCACAGATTCAGTGCCTCATCATTCCCCTTGCTGCATGCTACTGACCCACAGGGTCCTCTTCAGTCCTGATATAGGTCAATCAGTCACGGGATGGATTGCTGACTGCACTGCAAGAGGTTAAAATGTTTCCCAGGGTTCATTGGTAGGATGAGAGAAAGGAGGCAGGGGAAGTCTAAGGTAACATACATTAGTGCAGAATTTCACTCAAAGGGCTCTTTTAATTTAAATACCTCTATTAAGGGTTTAATAGAGTTGTAGCTTCTATCCCTGCTGTGCTGACATGTAACTATTTTTCTCCCTGTCCTTACTGTTTACACTCACTTCTTTCCACCAAATGTCTTCTTCCTTAGGATTAATAGAGATACACTTGAGTTGCTGTGTATCTCTTGTAGGAATTAAAATCATAACAGGAAATATTTTTGCTTTCAGAAGGAAGTGTGTGGAATAGTGATGCTTAAAAATGAAAGGAATTTGAAGTCTTCAAGGACAACTCTGTGAGAGCAAGCAGTATGCAAAGTTGTGAGTACTTGTAGGAATAGGGTGGAAGTAGTAAAGACACAGGCAAGAAATAAACATTCCTCATATCTCCTTGAAGACAGAGCTGGTCAGCCCTCACTGAAAAGAAACCTGAAATGAAACTGAGCTTCACTGTGGAAGAGAGAGCTGAAATAGTAGGCACTGCAGAAAACACAACTTGGAGGTAATAGTGAGACTGTATGAAAATGTAGAGGCAGATGTTGACAGAGACATGTAAATTCTACAAAAGAAGTACAAAAGACCTAGTAAAGAAGCCTGGCAAAGTGTCACAGAAACAGTTGTAATGTTACTGTAAGCAGGTTAAAAGAATTCTTCAAATTAATATTTCCTGATAGGTTCATGCTTTCTCAAGACCAAAGCTAAGAATCCTATAGTATTCAGAAAAGAGTTTTTCATACGCTCTTTGTAAATAGCAATGATTTCTGTATCAAAGAAATTCTGATTTTATCCTTAGCTTCCCCTCCAAGTAGAAACCATCTGTAAGACCCCAAGCATTAACTGGTAGTCTGGCTCAAATGGATAAGCAAATTCCTCAATGCTAGTACACTCAGTTACTATTTTCAAAGTTTATTGTAACTGCTGAATAATGTCATATGTGTGTGTGCATACATACACCCATAAAGTACCCTTAAAAAGCAGTTCTGTGTGGGAAACTGATTTTGGTCCCATTCCTGTAACCATTCTCGAGAGAGGATCTGTTACTCTTTGCACTAACAGTTACATTGAGAAGCAAGCATGGAATTCAACTTCCAAGTGCCTTCCCTAGTGTATCTAGCCACATTCTGAACAATTGCAAAAGAATGACAGGCTGGCATAGGAAATTCGATGTCATTTGCTCCTGCACTGGCTTACGTGTCTATGTAATCATGCAGTATGATCAGGTAGATTATAGATTGGAGTAAGGGGTTACTCAACGTTTGCCAGTTCTCTGCCTTGTTTGAAACAGGATGTTATATATCCTTAAGGAGAATATACTCATGCTGTAAGTTTGGTGAGTCTTCATACTACTGTATCAGTGGTGTCACTGGCCTACTGAGAAGTAGAAGCTACGGGCTAAAGTCCTCTTCTGCCACCAGGAGGGAAGTGAGGGTTGCTTCTTTTTTAAGCAGAGGATTAGTGGGGCATATTGTAACATAGACTCAGGTCTTACTTTTAAGCAGCCTGTTAGCATAGAGTGTATGCACAAGGAGTGGTGCATGCCGTTGCTACCAGAGGAAGTGAAGAAAATATGAAATTTGTTTTCAGATCTACAAGTAATGTTGAAAGTCCACGTTTCCTGCAGGTAGCCTGCAGTTGTAGGCGCTGCCTACTATTCCTCTACCTAACGCATGCCTTTTTTTTTTTTTAAATTTCCTTTTATACCTTTCTGTAGTATTTGATAGCTCTTTACTCAACTTTTCTTTTTCTTTCTAAGGGTAGAATTTTGACTTCTTATAAGTTATGCACCTATGTGAACTAAAATACCAATAATTCTTGAATTCCCTGTGCAAAGCCAAACCCGTGCAGTTAACATTATAGCTCAGCTCCAGCTGGCTAAAATTGCTGTATTTATGTGAATTCATACCATCTGTTAGAGTTCCTGTTTTCCAGCTTTATGTTGCATTTTAGTAAGTTCTAGCTCTCTTCAGTTCATAAGTAAGACTGTCCTTTGTTTTGTAGACAGGAGCATCAGTTACAAATTACGGTAGCTGAATCCTGTTACGCTGTAAATCAATTGTAGGCAAATAGATTTTCAATTATTGACTAACCAAATCAGTTTATTTTATTTCACTGTATTGTTGCATACACTGGCAACATTGTTAGATAGGAATTAGCCTGTAGCCTTGAAACTCCTACTGTTTAATTTGTAAGTGCTACTTTCCTGTGGTATTTTTTAATGCAGCCTAGGCAGTGTTTTGTTCATTATTCTTATCAGTCGTGGTAGATCTGTTAATTTGCCCTCTCTTTCTTTTCTATATGGAGCTCCACATCATGGTTGCCTTACATTTCAGTAAGGCTGTAATTCTGCAGAGAGGCTAAGGGGTAAAATCCTGTCCCCTCCACGAGGTTTTCATTGATCTCTGTGGTATTCCATGTGTGAATAAGGATCTGCCTAACTCCTTTTACAGAATCAGACCTGGAGCTTACCCTTGGAATATAATTTGTCATTATGAGTGAATTTCCCTTTTCTAGAAGGACAGATTAGAGGCTGCCTTTGCAGCTGATATATAAGTAGTTCTGTAGGTCCCCTACAGAATGTTGCGGTGTGGTATCTTACATGCTGTGATCCATAGAGGGGGTAAATATTATCACTTCCTCAATCCAGACTACTAAATTAGCTAGGGTTTCAGGCTTTTAAAAGCTATCTCTGTGATGGGTGTGTATATATATACACACATATACGTTATAAAATGTAAGAAATGCAGTTCATGGTGTCCTCTGTTATTTGGAGTTCATTTTGTATTTACAGACTCTTGCATTTTATATGCAAATGACTCATTATACTTTAGAAAAGGAATATATTAATTTGATTAATTTCTTACCTTATTTAAATCTTATGAAATGTCACCTGCCATTCAATCTACACACCAGTTATAACAAAACAGCAAACACTACAAAGAGATGAAGCATTAAATTTCTCCTAATCACAAGGCAGATATGACAGGTCTCAGTTTATGCACACAGACGTTGCTGAGTGTGCTGAAAATATGGAGATATTTTTTCTCCCATCACAAAACTCATTAGAATAAAATCTTTGGTTTTAAATGTGTAGCTGAAAATGTTTGTTCCTGTGTCACAGAAAACAAACACAGAGTTCTATAAATTTTCTGGTGAGACTGTGAACTAGATTTGATTTTTTTATAGATAGAAGCAAAATACAAATGAAGTACAGAATATCGTGAAAGATTGGGGGTTTGGGGTTTTTTTTTTAAGGTATGCTTTGCTGTGAGCTTTTAGAAATTTTGTTTCTGAAGCCTGATGTGTATCGAGAAGAAATAAATTCTTTCATGCCTTCATTACATAGAAAAGTATTGTATCCTCATATGTTCCCTGGGGCATCCAGTTGGTAGCCTGTCAGTTCCATTACTATAAGAAGGCTTCTCCCAGCTGTCATTAGCCATCCCTTCTGCTTTGCTGTGGAATGTCTGTCTGAAACCTGTTGAATTTACCTTCTTTTCTGTGAAAGAAAGGTATTTTTAAGTGTTAGTCCAGTATTTAGGGCTTAAAGATCTAGTCTCAGTTTCCCATACTCGTTTGAGACTGGGCAGGTAAACTATTCTATGCCAAAGCTTTACTAACTGTGACATAGATTACAGCCTTCCTAGGAATTTTATGAAACATAGCAATTTTTAATGTTTTCAAATAAATTTGATTTTTTCTAATGCGAGTGATGTACAATTCTAATATAATAGTATTATTATTGTAATTGGTTCTTTACTCCATTGGAGGCTTGCAAATAGATTTCTTATGGTGTTAGGCCTCACTGCTATCTCCTGTTGAAGACATTTGCATTTCCAAATGTTTCCTGAGACTGGTGAAGCACAACGTGAATTAGCATTTAAGCTTCATACATACATATATAAATTTCTGACCACATGTAAAACATAGGTGCTGACTGAAACATTCTCAAATTTTTTGAGAAAGTGATTCTAGGTTTATGAGTGCTTTGTGCATTATTTTTTTTTCTGGAACAATTTACTTATGTCACGGAAACTAAGACAGGTTAGAAAGACCTTGAGTAGAAAAAATGTAATATTTTCTTATTTAAATATGCATTTGAAAAAGTATATTTCAAAAACTATTCCATATGAGAGTAATGTCTAACGTCTACCTACATTAGAAGTTTTATTATTAATGGCTTTAGACTATATTATATCATTTAATTGATGTTTATAAATAGCTTCCTTCCCTGTGGTTATGAAATATAACATTTACCAAACTTCTTCTTTGATGGAATTTACATATGGCACATCATGATGATTAAAAGCCAGCCGTCTTTTCACAGCATGGCAAGAAATAGGATTTGATTTATCTTCGTTGCTCGCCTACCACTTGCTGTGACCGTACTTTCGAAATTTTAATATTCTCATTTCTCAAAAGGAGCTTGTTATGTAAAGTATTATGTAAATATCTTTTATGCTTTGGTTTTGGCTTTCTAAGTAAAAAATAGTAGTTTTAATGTGATGAGCAAATAAAGCAGGAAGGTAGGAATGAAAAGTCTTCTTAGCCAAACAGATTTTTGTCAAAAGAAGCAGATTTCCACTTCAAAATCTGAAAGAATTTAAGTAGAGTGTAATATGAACAGTGTGTATTGACTCCCTTTCATATGAACTGTTTAGCAATTGATGAATGAGTGGCTGGAAATGTCATTTCTAGATTTCCATTCCTAACCTTTTATAGATTAGTGCAAGCACAGTATGGTTTTCTAAGACAAACAACAGAGCACAAGCCTGTTGCATGTGGGCAGACAGATCTCTTCTGCCCTCCTTCCTCACGCTCCCCTCTTGCAACAGCATCCCCAGTAGCAAATATGGCGCAAGGTCCAGACCTTGGGCTAGTCAGGCTGTGATGTGATAATCTATATGGGATGGAGATGCAACGGCGTGTGTCTGGTACAACAAACTACATTCTGAAAGAGTAGGGATTGTGTATTCCTGTTGCATCTGCTCAGACTTCCAACACTCTCCATTTAATGCTGGCCTTCCCAACACAAGAGATTTGATCAAGGTGTTCTTCAAAATTCTGTGCCATGCTGGGAAAGTCTAGTATAAACCTGTTGTCTGTCACCTTCTTAATTCTTTTTAAGCAATTAAGCACCTGCTGATTTACTGAGGTTACACTAGGATTTTAACTTTGATTTTTCTCCATATTTTAGCTTAGTTCTTTTTTTTCTGTTGTTCAGTTCAACAAGGGAGCTAAACCTGATTTGACTGTCCTCCTTTCCCCTCCTTGTGAGACAGCCTGTGTCTACTAAACACCTGTTTCTTAGTAGAATGAAAATAAAGACAAATTAAATGTACTCAGTGTTATGGTTTAGAAAACTGAATACAAAACCAAGTACCAAATTCAAATAGAATATTGTCTAAAACTATGCATAACAGAGAATTAACTAATACCTGTACCAAACATTTGAAACAGGAGGTGCACAGTAGGTAGTTCATATCAAATACAGTGAACCCACAGATAGACTGGGATTTTTTTTTTTTTTATTGGATGGTGTGGTTTTTTTAAAAGCATATGTCTACCTCCTAAAAAGTTTGCAAGGCATTTAATGTGTAGAGAAAGAAGGAATAAGTATACCAAGGCCAAATAAGGTATATCTAGTTCTGACAGTTTGAACTGGTGAATGTGAAGAAATTATGTCCTCTCTAACAATCCTACTTTGTTGCACTATTAGAAAATAAGAGGAAGGAATCAATATCCATTTACTAATTTTTAATAGACTATTTCATACACTTGTCAGTTTTCTTTGCCAGTTTTTAGAAATGAGTATGTTAAAATGTGTAATTATCAGTTCTAAAAGTAACAGATATAGTCGTTCCAGAAGTGGAGCCCTGCTGGGGTTGTAAAGCTGGTTAAGATAGGGTTTTTCTTGGAATGCTGTCAGGTCCTACCCCATGAGATGTTGTACGTCCTTAAATCCTGTTAGATCTGAGTAGTAAAAAGGATTAAATGTTCTGCAAGGCAGAGTAAATGACTTCCTGTCTCAGCAAGAATAAACATATAAAACTACTGCAAAATGTATTTTTCTTGCTCTGTGCATTGTTATAAATGCTATTTGTTGTGATAAACAATATATACAAATAGATTGTAACCACATTACCACGACTGAAACTTGTTTTGCTAGCTATAGGAGAAAAAAAACGAGGATTAGGTAAGACTTCTTGGGATTTAGTTTATAAACCGTAAACTGTGGCAAATCTCCATTTAAATAATTCTGGAAGGAAGCATGACACTCCTGAGTTGCAAATTCAGAAGTTTCTCACTTGCTGGCTGGGTCTGCAATAGTGAACTCATGCTGCTTCCAAAAAACTATAAAGCAACAGGCTGCTCTATCTTGAGTACAAAAGGCTTCCAATTTCTAACATGGTGATTTCAGACACTATGGATATTTTTTTTTCTTTATCATTTCAATTACACAGCAGTATAGAAGTCAGTCATTAATGAAGAGATTGCAATTTATTATTTGTCTTTAATACACAGTTTCAAATCACAGTGAAGACTTCATCAAGCTATTGTTTGTGTAATGGGAAATTATATCAGACAGGTGTCATTTAAATAATTTTCTGTATCCAAAGGATACATTATAAAGAAAACAAAGCAGTATAAATGATTTATGGCTGATCTTTCATAGCCCTGAAAGAGTATTGTAACAAAGAGAAAAAGCATTTTTTTGTCTCCAGTGTAGTTTTATAAGATGATTGTTAGGATGCTGAGCTGAAGAACATTCAATTTCTGTGCAGGTATTTTAAAAGTTGTTACATAATGCTAATGTTTAAGCTGGGATAAATATCTTTTTATTCCAATCATACATTCATTTTTGTTGAAACATTGTCCTGGTTTCGTCTGGGATAGAGTTAATTTTCTTTCTAGTAGCTGGTATAGTGCTATGTTTTTGAGTTAGGCATGAGAAAAATGTTGATAACACACTGATGCTTTCAGTTGTTGCTAAGTAGTGTTTAGACTAAAGTCAAGGATTTTTCAGCTTCTCATGCCCAGCCAGCAAGAAGGCTGGAGGGGCACAAGAATTTGGGAGGGGACACAGCCAGGACAGTTGACCCAAACTGGCTAAAGAGGTATTCCATACCATGTGATGTCATGCCCAGTACATAAACTGGGGGGAGTTGGCCTGGGAGGGATCGCTGCTCGGAAACTAACGGGGCATCGGTCGGTAAGTGGTGAGCAATTGAATTGTGCACCACTTGTTTTGCATATTTCAATCCTTTTATTAGTATTGTTATTTTATTATTGTTATTATTATCATTATTATTTTCTTCCTTTCTCTCCTATTAAACTGTTCTTATCTCAACCCACAAGTTTTACTTTTTTTTCCAGTTCTCTTCCCCATCCCACTGGGGCAGAGGGGGAGTGAGTGAGCGGCTGCGTGGTGCTTAGTTGCTGGCTGGGGTTAAACCACGAGAAACATAAAAAACAACTTATATTTGTCTTGCAGAACAGAGTATAATTTGTGTTTACCATTACTGAGGATTGCTGTAATTATAGTTGTGAAGATTAAGACACTGGATGAAAAATGAGGGGCCTTTTCATTGCACATGCCAGGTAGGGCATAGACTACACAACCGTGCTGATGTTCCTCCACTGCTGATCTCAGACATGCCCTGTTCTAAAACAGAATTTCTTTGCCTGCTTGCCTGATCTTCTGCTAAGCAGAAAACATTGCTGCAGTGTGTCTGATAATTTTGTGCTTTTGTACATAGGAAACAATAAAGTATGTGTGTGGTCTTACAATAGCAAGAATAGTAACAAATAGATGGCTTCAGTTTATCCCTACAGTGGGTACCCAATGAGCAGAAGTGAGTTATATTTTGCATTGTTCTCCTAAATCTGTTTCACTGCGCTTACTCAAGATGTGACTAGGTTCAGAACAACAGTAGCAAAATCTGTATAAACAAGGCTAACAAAACAAAAGGGGGGGGAATACTTTTGTGTCTGGAGAACATCTGTATAATGCTATTAAAATAGGAATGTTGCCTAGCTTAGTCATAGTATGGATTCATGGTAGCTGACAGCTATCCTGAGACTTGAATGTATACCTCATGTGTAACAAAATGGTTTTTATTTCATTGCTTTTCATTGGGATTGAAGCACTGAGTGTTCTGACCTTACAGATGCTTGGTTCAATTGGAGATGCTTAGCTAAAACAAAACTGGTTTAGCCTATGGCTCAGCTTGAAGGCAAATGCATGCCAAAGAGACTAGTGCTCTGAGAAAACTCATAGCAGAGAGCTTTGTACAACCTAACTAAGCATTTAGTGGTGGGGCATGGGGTCAAAACTCCTACAGTTCTCATTAGTTTAATATACTTGTAAGACACCTAGATTGTTAAAAAGGTGGAGAGGGAAGAGGAAATATACTTATCCCCCTTTTGGAAGCATGTGACTTACTGTTATAGTTGCTAGCAGTTGTTGCATCTAAATCAAGGTTATCTCTACCAATTTGTTGTAAGAGTTTTGCATTGCAGTTTTTGCAGTTTGTGGACCAAAAAACCACACCTTATGTGCAAAGCAAGGAGTTTATTGTTAGTCTGAAATCTTAACAGTCTAATCAAATAGTTATTATTACTCGAGCTCTGTTACATACAAGTAAAGTAGAAGAATGATATTACAGAGAAAGTCTCAATAATAATACATTTAAAATAGTTACATACACTTCCTAATATCTTCATCTTTGCTCTGATGTTATACTCATCTTCCACTTTCTCTGTGGGGCCTTGACAGCTTCAGTCATACTCAAGCAGGAATGGAGCTATGCATGGGTTGCAATGAGTCATCAGCATCCTAAGTCCTTTCTAGGATGAGTATGCTATAAATGTTTTATTCCCCCCTCACTCTAGGGTTCCTTTGAGGCTGATTTAACATCTTGTTGTAACATACTGTACACCTGGCTCTTTCTTCACTGGTTTACTGTCTCACATTACATCCTAGATGATATGTTTTACAAATGTTGGATGCTTGTTCTTTTTTCTTTTGTGATCCAGCTCCGAAGGTTGCATTCTTTAGTGACCAGTAATTGATTACTGAAGATTTTTATACCGTCCTGGGTCTTCTGTCTGTACTTTGAAGGCCTCTGCTATCATTTCAGTCCTGCACTCCTCTATGCTGCATTTTTATGCTAGATTTATAGATAGCTTGCTATATGCAGAATAACAACTCACTACTATTTTCGATCAGTTATAAAAATATATCAAAATTCTAATAACAATGGGGTTTACACCACACCATTGTACAAAGCTAAGCCAAATCAGGTCAGGTAGGAGTTACCTGATAATTAGACAGGTGTTGTTACAGCTTATTATGCTAAAATAACGCTCTAGGCAAGCCTAAAACAAGTCTAGACGAAAGCTGACAAGTCCCTGTCTTGAGGTCTTGCAGAGTTACTACAAAGCTTGTGATCTGTTATCAGCAGTGGCGATAACTTTACTGGGTTACAGAGCTGCACAGCAGCTTAGTGACTTGAAGCCAGTTTTGCCATTCAGTATTACTGTTTATATGATTTCATCATGAAATCACATAATTAGATTTTTTTCTTCTCTCTGTTTGCAATTTTTGGTGTTGTTTTTCTACATTTGGAATTCTGGATTGTATTGGAATTGTTCCCATCCTATTCTGAAAACACTAGATAGGAGGACAACCCAGGAATATGTCTGCTGTGTTTTAAGTATTTTGGGGGTAAGTTTGGGTTTGTTTTACCTTAAATAGACTACCAGCTAAATCATGGTAGTGATACCTTGAAAAGGTAGTCCCTCCATGAAGCCTGAAAGAAGTAATTGGATATTTGAGGTAGCTTTCACAGTAGTTTCAGTTACCTCAAGCTGACTGTCAGTTGGGCTAGAGCCCTTTCCCTTCCCTGCAAAAAAACTCCCAGCCCAAAAAATCCCCCTGTGGAAACTCTCTAATATGCTTGGTAAAAATACCCAGACAGAATGCTAAAACCAGCTTTCACTAACACAGAGTTGCCCAATGATATCATATACCTTTTCAGGATACGTAGTTCAATAAAACTCAACATGAGGAAGAGATGAAAAGCTAAAGGCAATAAGGTCCTTACAGCTTTAATTCTGTGCCTCTTGAAGTTAATAGAAAGTATCTGTGAGCAATTCAGCCACTTCTGTGTGAGGCATTCCAGTACAGCATGGTGGGGGGAATTACAACAGCCTGGTGAAGCACAATGTGATATAAAACACCTGGGAGGACTAAGCCTTCAGGCTTAGAGCCTTGTATATGATCGGTATAAAAAGGTGTATGCCCCCTTAAGAGAGGTTCATTAGCTTCTTTTCACAGCTGTTTTGTGTATGTTGGGCCAAGGGCTGAGGCAGTTGTCATCTTCAGGAATTTCTTGCAATTAATCAGTGTATTCTGGATGTTTAATGCTTAAGTGAAATTATAGAATTAGATGGAATATGTGCTGATGGGTAAGGAAGCTGTAGAATGGGAAAAATACTTGGAAAATATCTTTTCTGTGGAGTAGGCTGGAAATAAAAGATGACTGAGTGAGGAATTTAACATAAAGGACTTCAAAAATAGAGCAATATTAAAATAATGAATCCTAAAGAGGAAGTAATAGTGTTATAATTAAATTTTACAGTACAGATATATAGGTGCTAAATGGTGATTTGTTGATAATTTAGGAAAAAACAAAAGGGAGTACTTTTTCAGATTATTCAAAGTGAAACTGTTGCAACTTGTTGCTATAGAGTATTGTGGACAGCCAAAATCTGGATGCATTGAAAAAATATAAAATAGGTAATGGAAGTGAAAACTATCAAGGGTTTCTCAACACACAAAAAAAGTGTCCTTTGTTTTGGGTAATCCTTAGACTTCAGACTATGTGAAAGTTTCTGGAAGCTATACTATTCTTGCAGTCCTCCCCTCTGTATCTGCTTGATATTTGTTGGTATCAGAGACTGACAGTTTCTTGTTCACAGGGATGAAAAATTGAGATGCAACCAGCTATTCTGAAAGGGGCCTAGGTTATCTGTCCACCAAAAAGAGGAAAATGTAGGCCTTAAGATTCTTCACTCTTTATTTCTTAACCGATACTTACACTGTCTTCCAAGCTTTATTCTTTATTTTTTGGCCCTTATTCCCTCTCCGTAAAAGCCATGTTCACCATATAGTGTTGTCTCTAGTTTCAACTTTATGAAATGCGGTGTAGAGCTCCCTTTCTTTTTTGCCTGCCTGTGTCCAAATGTTAGTCTCCTTCGTAACTGTATAAATGACAGCTATATTATTGCAAATAACCTACTTAAAATTATCCATGATTTGTTTGAAAAGAAACAGCATGGGCCCCTTCATTTAGGGGGAGGGGAAAAAAAAAAAAAGTCTCCACAAAACATTTGTGAAGTAGGCCAGCATTCCCTGAAGAAAAGAAAGAATCTTTCTTCTAGGCTTTTACAGTATTTTCACAGGGGGTGAAATCTGTAGTATCTGGGTTTCAATCTTTGGCACCTGTTGCAAGATTAATGAAGTGGTTTTCCATTTCACTTTAGAAATGCCTGCCAAAGGTAAGTCTTGGATAGAAACATTTTCTTCTTAAGTAAGCTGGGACACACCAATGCGTGTGGGTTGAAGCAATTTATACTATTAAACTTTTATGCAGTACCATTGGAAGCAGAAGAATTTTGAGGCACGTATTTTCTAATCTGCCATTGGCGGCCTCCTTTCAGTAGTTAGCTGAATCTATCTAGTGCAATCAATGAACTTGTTAAAGAATAATTATCCACATCTGTGTTTTTATGTACTTTGAGTAACTTGTGTGTTTGTTACAGGTGCTCAGTATCAATGTTTGTACTGTATTAAACACAGGAAAATTAAAAGCATGAATTAGTCTTTGTTAATAGACTGTTTTAACTGTATTGGACAGGGATTTCACTGTCACTAGGAGAGCAGAAAAAAATTCTTCAGTACAGCAATTAGGTAACAAGGCATCATTACTGTATGTTTTGGTGCTGGCAATTATTATTTAGACAATTATTATTAGAGGAATAAATGGTATATTGTAGGAGTTAACTTGTCAGTTGCATGTGCAGCATATTACTTATGCTTATTACTTATACCAAAAATAAAGCAAGAAGAAACAATAGATATCAAGTTAAGAATTTTGTTGAAAATATAAATTGGTGTATACTTAGAGATGTAAGCAGAGATTTTGTGTGTTGAGCTTAGGCCCAAAGCTAGTCTAATTAACCCTCTTCTACAGATGATATGTGTGAACTATCAAATGATCAGCTGTAAATGAAAATACTAATCCATCAAATAAAAGGCCTAATTTTCTAGACAATAAACGTTTTTTCCTCCCTTGCTAGCTGTCATTCACAGCATGCACAGACAGGCATGCCTGCCAGTGCTGACAAAGCCTGTATCTGTGTGGAAAAAGTGAGAGGAAGGGCAGGATTGTCTGCATGGTTTTGCAAAGTGATTCTTAAGTGTTTGGACTTCACACAAAGCTTGTAACAAGCTAAGGTTAATAAATGTTGAAATGTTACAACTGTTGAAAAGCTTATATCAACCTTGACAAATAACTTAGTTGTCTTTTTGTGAAATTATGTGATGTTAATTAAAACTGATATTTTAAGGTATCTGTAAATAAAGGAAAGCACCTCTTCAAAATCAAGAGTATATAGTAATCTTGTAGTACACATTTGAATATACTTGACTACCAGTCTCACAAGTTTGAGCATGGAATTGGAGCTGAGTGAAAATTACTTGTGTTAAACTGTGATATTTCTGTTCCCTGTTACAGAGATCTAGAGACTTGCAGCGTCTGTTCTTTCATGCTGAAATGGGGCAGGTCATTAAAAGCAATTGCTTTGGGTAGCTGGAATATCTCTTTTTTTTTTTTTTTTTGGTGATGTCTTTTTGCAAAGTCAGAGCTCTAAGAGCTCCTCAAGATGTACTGCTACTGGGCAAAGTCACTGCTGGAGGTGCCAAGTATGTCTTTGATCTTCATTGTTAAGCATGATCTTTAATGATGGGTTTAGTATGTTGTTATGCCTTTTTCTCGTAGCTCACACTTATGTTTAAATGACTTTTTTTTTTTTAATAAGTTATGTCTAGTGACAAAGATAGCTCTGAGTAATGCCCATGATACCGCTTACATGGGGGGCACATGCATTATTCAGAATCAAGATATCTGCCAGCCACTGGCTTACACTATCCACAGAACACTTCAGAGAGATGCAATAGTAAGCCTGAAAGGGTCTGGTCTTGGTGAGCAACATAGTTTGCCAATGCAACTGAAATTTTGCTGAAATAGGGGTTTCTCCACAGCCTGACAAAATAGTAAAATCTGGGGCTTGGTTCTTGAGCCCCCACTTCAATCTGCATATGCCACCTCATTTTCTGATTCCCAGGAGCACTCTCTTTGCTTCTCTGCTTAGCATCTAAGTTCTGAATTGAGTCCTTTTGCCTCATTTCTGCAGCCTCTTCCTCCAGTTTTCTGGACTGATTGCCCACTTAAAGATCTCATCAGACATACAGTACTGCTGATGCCACTTTTCATAGCATTTTGTTCTATGTCACACCCCTCTCTGCTCCCCTATTCTAGGCTTTGTTTTCACCATGATATAATTTCACATGTGAACATGTCATCACAACTTCTGTACATCCCTTCCTTTTCTCTTGTCTCTCCTCCCTACTTATTTCTCTGGCAATCTTAAGTGAAACTTAAGATGACAACTGCTACTTCCATGAAGGGTTTGCTGATGTGTATTAGTTGCCAGGATCTTCTAATCATAACAGTCTATAAGAAAAATGACTTTGTGTCATCTATGCAAGCATATGTAGTTACTGCTTGTCCTTCCTTGTACTTGCTCACTTACCTGTCCTTACTTCTGCATTCTCTGTGCTTGTTTATGACTACTTGCTGTATATTGCTGCTGCAACAGATTATAGTCTATTCAAGGTATAAACCTGTGTTTGTACATCAGTTAGCACAATAAGGATATAGACTTCATCAGAACTGTGTGCACTTACAGAATGTAATCTGGTAGGTAATTCTTTTAGGCAATTTTTCTCAGCAAGATGTTGAGTGAATAAGTCAGCCAATTATTTTTGTTTCTCTCTGTATTTTTCAGCTTCTGTAATCTTTAACTGTATAAAGAAAAAAAAAAGGGGGGGGGGGAAGCCATGCAGAAATTGAACATGTTTTGGAATTGCACATCAAAATTTTGATAGTCACAGTAGACAGAAGAGTATTTGAATAAATCAGACCTCAGTTGGCTTGTGTGGTGGGGTGAAAAAGACAACACAAAACAACAAAAAACCCCACAAACTTTTAACCTGCTTGTTATGCTAAAGAATTGACAGGCATATTAAAACAGAATTTAGCATTTATTTTTTATTAGGCAGCAACTAAAAATGTATAGCATTAAGTGTTAATAAAAATTTTTTTTAGAAACTTTTCAAAATTATTTTTTAAGAAAAATCCCAGGGCCTAGTCTCATTGAAATGTTACTGATGGCTTGATGAATTGTTCATATAAGTTCAGTAAATATTTTTACTCTCTGACTATCTCAAGGTATTTGCTACACTCCAGTGCCCAGAAGCATACTAGTGCAGCTCCAGATAAGACTGATAGGAGCTGAAAATTGGTTACAATGAGTTTCATCAATTTAAAGAAACTGGTATTATGTCCAACAATGTAGGAACGTAAATTGACAGCTATCATTTCTGCCATAGGCCATTCAGCTGCTGAACAGCTAACTCCTAGAGAAATTAATTTTTCTTTCAACTGGCTTTGCTTACAATTTTAAATGTTGCAAGAGTGGAATACATTTCTCCAACTCTAATTTAGCAGAAGCACAGCATAAAATAAGTCTCTGTTAGATTGACAAGTAAAGTTACCAAATAAAACCATTATGTGGAAGGCAGTAGACCTGTGCGATTCTAAGTAGCAAGCCTCATATGTGCTTAAATGGCTTTGGGGGTTCTTTCTCATTTGCTGCACGTGTATGTGTTGAGGGGGTTTTTTTGTTGTTGTTTTTTTGGTTTTTTTGTTTTTTTTAAGCTGGGGCTGTTAGTTGTGGTACTGAATTCGGGATTACATTACCCACTGTGTCCTTCACTACGTTCCCACCCAAGCCTGTAAATGAACGGTAACGTTGCCTGTGAAACTGTCCAATGTTGTTTGTAACCAAAGGGAACTTTTAAGGCTTCAAGATGGTGGTGGCTAGGTCAGGAGGAAGAATCGAGCTGTGACATTATGCATAATGTCTTACTTGTCCAATGTTATCCTATATGAAACATGAGAGTTTAGGATCACCATGATACTGTATGCATGGTATTTCTAGTTTTGTTTTACTCATTTCTTGAAAGACTTTGAAGGAGATATGGCACATTCTACTGACGGAACTTTACTTTGTCATAAAATCAATATAAAATACATCATGTTATCTTTATTTTACAAATGCAACATATAGTGCCTTTGTCTATTCCCACAGGTTTTTAAAATTTTTGGTTTGTGTTTCATTTATTATTACTTTTCCACCTAGAATGACAGGAACGGAAGCAAACTGATCTTATTTAATTATTTGTTCTATGCTAAGGCTTTGTAATGGGTGGTTCAATCTATGCAGCTTTACAGAATATACTTGCTATTAAATATAAATATGAATCTTGCATTGTAGGTATGGCCAGAATGCAATTGACAAAGCAATGAACATAAATCATGCTGATGTAGTCGCTCATATTTTATTAAAATCTTAGATAAATGGATTCAATGAGTACTTGTTTTAAAATTATCAGAGTGTGCACTATTAAAACCAGGAAGATCTTTTAGAGAGAATTCAATACTAAATTGGCTTTGATCAAAAAGGTGAAAAAAAAAAATTGATTATAGCAATCATATTATCTTTCAAGTATGTCCAATAAAGTCAGCTAATGGATATAATTTATTCTTTATGGAATTACTGTTTAAATGTACTGGAATACATTTAAACACAGGAAATAATAAAGCAATTAAAATTTCACTTTGTATGAAAATTCTCAGTTTATAAATGTATAAGCAGCCTAACCTGGAATTAGAGTTCTGCAGAAGAATTTGTGGATTTTCTTTCTCCTGAAAGAAAAAAAAACAAAAACCCTGTAGCTTCCACTTTCTTTGCTTGATTGAAATGTTCATAATTATTATATACTGCCTAAAGTAATAGATTTTGGAAATTTTTTCAACTTGCACACTTCTTGGTCTTCCTAACCTTTCCCTGAAATAACGCAATGCACATGTGTACTTATCAGAGTATGTCAGCCAATAAATGACTTAAACGTTTTGCAGTTGTTTCTCCTTGCTCTGCTCCATATTTCTTTTTCTGGGTGAATAGTAAGTAAGGTGAAATTAGGCACCCTCTGCTTATAACAATTATGTTTGTGCTGGAAGCTTATATTGACAAATCCTACTAACTTCTCTCTTGTTTGGGACGGTGTCCAAACTGATTCTTTTCTTACCCCCTATTTGACATATTTTCTGGAAAGAAAAACAGTTTTATTAGGAAGCACTCGAAATTAAGATGTAATGTGAAATAACTGCTACCCAAACACTCTTGGAACCTGATGTTCTATTGTACAAACAAGAAGGACGGGTAGTAGAAAGGTGAAGCAACAGCAGAGGAAAAACACACTGAAAGCAGTTTGCGGGATAGGGGGTACTGAAAAATAATAGGGAAGAATCTGGGAGATGAGACAAGCTCATTAGGCTGTAAGCAGGAGTACACTGATGCAATTTCCCTTTTCACTTGCTGTTTGTGTATTCATACTTACAAACATATGTTTGTAAGTATAAACAGACTATAATAGATGCCCTTCCCTTCAAGCAATGAAGTCCAAAATTAATGAAAACTTTTATTATTATTTTATACTTTGATGACAATATAGGTATCATATTGTCACTTACGCACAAGTCAAAATGGCAAATACAACTGAAATGTATTAGCTTAACTTTTTCTTTCTTCTGATGGAATATATCACTGCTGCCACTCAATTCCTGAGAGCTCTGCAGTTCACACAGTGGCCTTGATACCTGTTGATGCATAGAAGTTTGCCTGGAGATTTACAAATCAAGATAGGCATTGACATTTCCAGCCTTAGAAAATTGCTGTGTGTTGATGTGAATAGACTTTGACCTAGTTTCTAAGAACATACTTAGTCCAATGAAGCAAGGTTTTTATTCATTAATACACTTCATCACTGTTCAGGAAATACACACAGGCTATTTGGTTGATACTACTAGCTTTCTTATCCTCGTGTAGTTTTTTAATATGCTGCTGACTGCATGAATCATGTGAATCTCAGAGGGGCAAGGGGGATACAAAGTTGCAGTAGATAGGTGACTTTTTTTTTTTTTTAACTTATTTCAAAGTATTTATTTTCTCTATCCATGTTCTGCAACACAGATTGCTTGTCAAATAAATTTATAGTACTTTTCCAGGCTGTAAAGCAACAAGTCATTGGAGAGAAGTTTGTAATCTGTCCCACAGGTTTTTTTTTCTTTTTGCTTCACAGTAGAGTACTACTAACACTCTATCCTAGCATTGAAAATAATGATGATTAAAAAAAAAGACACAAGTAGTCTAGGTCAGACAAGGGAAAACCAGGACTGTGAATGTCACTGTGGTTTAATGTGTCCCACCCTTCAGCCCTTGAAATGGTAAATTCAACAGGCAGTAACTAGGGATGTGGTTTTGCATTATTGCATATATTTTTCTCCACTCAGGATTCTCAGGATGGAATGCTCCCCTGACAATGAACTCATATTATTGATGCCAGTGGTTTCAGGGTTTGATTGGTTGCTTGCTTTTCTTAAGCACAAAAGAGGAGATCTTTGCAACTCTTTTTGTTACAATATTCTAATAGTTAGTGAGGAGAAACATCCAGGATTCAAGCCTTAACAGATGTTACAGGTAGTACTGGACTGGGGCCACTTAAATGGCTTCTCTAAATTCAAGGGGCATTGGGTCAGAGGGGAGGAAAGAAGAAAAAGTTTGGTCACCTCTTAAACTGTGCAACCATAGTGTTGATGACCTGGGTTTCTGTTTCTGCTCCAAGGTCTGGGTATCTGTTTTACGTTGACTGTGCTAACAGCTGAACAAACTGGCCATAGCAGTGTTTCAATAGAAATGAGCAGTTGTCACATCTTGTAGAGCAGAGCCTGTTGAGGTTGCTCTGTAAAAAGTATCTTTGCATTGCAGACTGAACTCTTCAAAAGGAATGGGTAGGGCACACCAGGTTCAGGAATCTCAGTAAGGTCTTTCTGTGAGCTAGATGCTGAATTATTGAAAGCCTTAGGATGTGTACAGTGCTCCTGGGCTTTGAGTCACCAAACTTCTGTGGAGTATGTGGAAGGGAGGAAGATGGATCACTTCTAACTAGCTTTCTTACCGGCAGTATAGTCTCTTATAATTCACTGCTCCTGTTCCTTACTTCTGTGTTTGTGTCTGCTGTCCAAACACTGTGGAAAGGCAAAAGTGGAAGTTTCACCTCACTAGATATCATTGTACAAGATCAATGCAATTAATTTAGTTAGCATTTTAAACAGGTAGGATATATAGTCTCTGATAAAGCTTTTTTTAAATATATTTTTTGTTAGCATTTGGGGGAGTATGGTTTGTACAAGCATTTCTGGAGAAGGCAAAACAAAATGTGTAAAAGATATGATTGGATAAAATAGAATTGTGTTTCAGTAAGCTTAATATTCTGCATAATATCTTTATTTTTAGTATCTACAGTAAAATATATAATTAAACTGAAAGATGTTTACAATGTCTCATGTAGTGTACAGATGGTATCTTTACCCCTATCCGTATGTCTTGTCCTTTCAAGGACATCACTCTAGGTCTGTTGCCTCCATAGGAACCAATTCATTTTTGGAAAGAGGTGGTCTTTAAAATTTAATTTTATCAAAATAAACTAGATCTCATGAGTATAAAACGTTTGCCAGAAACTAATTTTGTTCATTTTTCATTCAAATAATTTTTCTTCATTTTCTAGCCAGACCTGTTTGTAAAGGCCAAAGAAACAATTGCTAACTGTGCGTGATATGTAAGAGTTGGATAGAATTAGCATCCCTGTCTTGGCTGTGGAGTGTGTTGGCCCTAACCTTTCAATGAATTCCAAATAGATGGACAACTATTTCCCCACTGTAGAAAATGAGCCTCGGGGAAAGGGAGGTCGAATTACTTACAGCTCATTACTGCATCATGGTTTTTGTGAATGTGTGGCTTAGCAAAGTTGGGTTTGCTTTCTTTCTCTTTTATTATCCTGTGATGATGTGGTAATAAATTCTAATGGCTTGAGCCTCCAATATCCTAAGGCTACTCTCAACTGTTTTTAGGAGAACACAGGTCTGTAAATTTGACTTCAGTTAAGTGAGGAAACATAGGATGCAACAGGAGGAGCAAGTCAACCTGTCTATTTAATAGGCAAATATTTAGTAGCTAAAGCTCTGTAACCCATAGAAGAAAGAAGTTTTGAACTGTAGTCTGGTCTGCCACTGTTCAAAGTAACAGAGAAGACCAAAAATTCATGACTTTCTAAAAACAATTAAATCATATCCATAATATTTTGAGTTCATGTCTGCACCAAGTGCAAAGACACAGTAGCAAAAGGGCCATGAGTACCACAGAAGACTTGCTGGGCCTGTGAGAAGCTTTGATTGTTTTGACCAGTGACAAAACACCAGACAAGATAAATATTTCCCAAGGAAGGATCAGCGGACCTGTAATGTTGGGGGGCAGGGGAAGAAGGATTCAAAATTTTATATCCTTTAAATCTTATACCTGCATCGCATGCCTGCTGGGTCCAGAAAAAGACCAAACACTATGCATGGAAGAAACCTCTGAGGGCAGAATTATCCAAGTCAGCAATATAAGGAAGTAGGGCCAAATAAGTGCTGAAATAATAATTTTTAAAAAAGCATTGTTTTAATTTGTGCCACAAACTCTCCAGAGTGATTCTGGTTATTTATTAAACTGTCTTTCCATTTCTGACAATGTAACTGGTGAAGAAAACAAAGTGCTGTCAGACAATTTATTAATAATGAATTGATCTGTAATAATCAGTATACTCTCAATAAATGGTTTAGCATGTAGCTTCTGTTTTCTGGAACAGCATTCTCTGACCTTGTTGGAAGTGCAGTTGCTGCTGATGTAGGAATAGACCCTGTACACAATGTATTCTTTTGCCCTTCTGAATAATTTAATTTTTGATTAAGTGGAGTTTGTTAAATCAACTTAGCTTGTTATGTGAATGACAATGAAGTCCTATTTGAAGAAAATTAGCCTCTTTATGCTGAAAGAAATTATGGTACCATGAGAAGAAATAATAAATCCACCAACTCTACCTGAATGCTTATGTTTGTGCATAACCATAGCACTGCAAAACTATTGAAATATTGCTTTGCTGGAGAGCAGAGTTCTCCTGCTATGATTTTATGCATGCTATAGGAATATAGTTATTGAGATATAAAAGCACCAAAACCCCCACCCAAAGCAGCCAAGCAGCACTAACAAATCTATTCAGCTTTCCCTCTTATGGAACTGTTCTGCTATCAGTTCTTAAAGAAAGCAAGGCTCACGTTTAAAGGAAACTTAACACCACAAGCTGTGGGCTGGTCAAGAACTCATAAGGTTAATGTCCTTCATGGCTGGAATAAGTGGAGGACTTACTGTTGGTCTTTTTCTCTCTCTAGGGAATTAACACTCTAAAAATAAATTGCCCGTGCCATGAAATACAGAAAACCTGGGGATGAGCTTTAGTTAAACTCTCATGTCTGCATTTATTTCTTTGCTTAATGCTGCTCTGAACTGAACCACAACCTTGTCATAGATGTTTGCCCTTGTTACTCTTCTGTGTTTCACATACTAAGATTGTATTATGGGGTTGTGTGGTTGGTTTTTTTTCAACTGCAATATCAAATTATAGGGTATGGCTTAGTTTTTTCTTCTATAGTCACAGTTTGCACTAGGAAGCTTTTTGTAATATACATCTTTACATATTTAGTGTTTGTACCATGTATGTACCATGTGGGTGGTTTTGCATTAAACACATAATTTTTTAAATTTTATTGAAAATTAGTTTTGGAGAAAAAAATCCACAGATGTTACTGGAATGAACACTACATAGAAAGACATGTCAAAGAAGGGCTGGAGTTTCAGGCACTGTGACTGCAGAACATGTCAGTACAATATGCATTTGTATATTTGTAATACATATCTGTGTTTTCAGGAGGGGTAATTGTAGTTAATTCTTTTACATATTGATGCCAAAATGTTATTGTGACACTAGTGGTGTTATGCAGCATAAGTGAGTTTTCTCAGCAGCAAAGGCTAATGGTGTCTCTCTTCTCTTGCTATCCACAGGCAGTCTTAGTGCCCGGCAGTTCTGGGATCAGTACCTGACACACCCTAGTACAAAGAGGGGTTAGGACCTGCTGCTGCTTCCCTTTCTTGATGTCTTTGGAGTAACAATTAGTTTATCCCAACAAAATTCCCTCCTGAGAACCATAAAGCAACACTGATCTTACACTCAAGCTAGCTGTTTTGCTTAAGAGAGGAAAGAGCAGCACTCTGGGAAGGGAGGGTGGAGGGAAAGATGAAATGTGGTTCGTCTCCAGCTTTCCTGTTTCAGCTGACAAACTGGAGAGGCAATGTAGGTGCAGCTAGAGATCAAGTGCCCATTCCCTGGCAGGGTCCTCCTCATTGGTCTAAAGAATTATTTTTGCTCTCTGGCAAAATGCAAAGACTCACATCAGAGTACTGTTACTCATCATGTTTTCCTGAAACGTGAATATTTTTGTGCCAAACTTGGGCTCTAAGTCTGGGAGGGAACAGATCTCAGTTTGTCTGTGTTGCCCCTCAGGTGGCTGTCTTCATTATTGGTCCACAGGATTTTATAAGTTGAATCCCCTTTCATCATCATTCCTGTTCAACTTCTGCTTTTCTCCATGCTCGGTTAGTTTACTATTATGCTGCTCTGTGTAAGCAAAGAAAGAGACTGAGGGCACTCTTATCAATTTGGGATCACTTATAAAATGTGGGTACAGCAGATGGAAAAGTCTGTTTTGTTTTGTTTTGTTTTGTTTTTTAATCTCCCCCCTCAGCTTCTGAAACTGACACAAGTGAGTGGTGATGACTTAAGATCTCAGGGGATGAGTTCTGTAGTGACAATCTGAGAGTATGCTGTGGTGTCCTGGGTGTGATTTAAGCTCTGACACTTAATGTAGTTGTCATCATTGCTAAACACAAATGGTTATTTCTGTCCTTGACAGCAGAATGTCAACTGTAAAATAAAAAGAACCACTTCTGGTGAAAATCTTCTGTCCTCCACACTTTATCTGCATTTCAGAAATTGAAATAATAGGGCCATAATAGGTAGATTTTAAGGTATTGAAGATATGAAGAATAATGCTTTATATACAGAACAGGTGGTTTTTTTCCCTCTTTATGTAGTGCCAGGTATGTTTCAGGAGCTTGAAAAAGTGTCCTTCAAGAGCCTGAAAATATGTCCTTCAGAAGCACACAGTACTTTCTGTGTGACTTGTTAAAGGCCTGTGATTCTTACAGCCTCTTCCTGTGAGAAAGGATAAATGTGTTCAAAGGAGTTTAGTAAAGATGCTGCTTCTAACAATCATACAGCTCTTCAAATTAAAAAGAAAATGCTGCAATAGTCTGCTGAAAAGAAGTATTAACTCTTTTACTTCTGAAATGTAGACATACTCAAGTACTGCCAGATTTTGTGTGGACAGAAGTTACTGGAAAAGGAGCAAGCAACTGTGTACCTGCCACCTTCTGTCTCTGAAACCATGGTTTGACACACACAAAAATATCTTGAAACACAGTTCATTGAAGCAAGCATCTTTGTCTTCACAAGCTGCTTACCTGTCAGTTGATTGTCGGTTATACCACTGCATACTGGTAAATGTAAACATCTTTTAGTAAAGTAATGCACGCAGCTGGGGAGAGTCTGAGGCAAATAACACAATTCTGTGTACACCCATGGCTGTTCATCTATCAGGATGTCTAATAGTCTGATGGGAAGATGAAGTACAAGGAAATTAAAAATTGCTTAGCAAGATGGTCTTTACTGCAGAGTATATATAAACTATTTTTTGACATCTTGTGGTGGTGTTTCCATTTTGATTGGTCTGCGTTTTCATTATTCAAAAGGTTCTTTTGAGTTGATAGTTGATCTAGAAATTTTTTTTTTTTTCTCAGTCATGCTTTACCAGGTAATCTGGATGGAAAGCAGTATTTTTTTTTTCCCCAGACAATTGTGAATCGGCAAATATATAATGTGACCTTACAGGAGGAAGAAATACTGTTACTGCTAGAACTTCCCGTAAAGTTTTTCAAATGTTTGCCGCCTTTACTCTCAAATAGAGTGGCAAATGAAGTACATGCTATATGGCTATTAGCTTGCTGGCTGGTTGTTACAGGCATTCCTAAAGGGTAGTATTTAAGCAGTTTGTAAACTGAAGCAGTTAATGGATAATGTTTCTAGAGATGATGGGTTAGATGTTGGTATCAGTAAGGCAAATCTAAGAAAAGTAAATGATGTAGAATAGAGTTATTACTTTTTTTGTATATGGAAAACTCGTAGACTCTCTGCAAGAAATATCTAAACCTGCTCAGCATCTAGATTTTCTTTTTTTCCATGGTAAGTATGAAAAAGCAGGTAATGAATGTTTCTTTATTTAGCCATGCTTTCCAAAGAGATCAGATGAGCTCCATGACTGGAAGACAGTGCTTGTAATTTCTGGCTGAATTTTCAAAGTGTTGCCTGAAACCTGTGGAATTTTAAATGGTTCCTTGCTGGCTGAGATGCTTACTTCCTTGCTTAACACCGTAGCAACAAAAGTCAGATGATGAGCTGAAAGTAACCATCTCTTCATATGAAAGAGCAAAATGCAGGTGTGTTTTTAATGAAGACATGATTGTCAACTCTGCCATGTCTCTTCTGTATTTATCCATCTAATTGCAAGTTCATTTTGACTTCAGACTGTTATGAAACACATCTTTGGTCTGAGGTTTATACATGGTAAGATAGCAGAGAAGAGTCTCTGGAGAACTTTATTGTGAGAACTTTTTTACTAAATTTTATTTCGTTCCTGGTTTATCTGAATGCAAAACAATTATAAAAGAAGGTCAATGGGATGTTTATAAAATAATAAAAATGAAAGTATCCAAATCATCAGTGAAAAAGCAGTTAGCTTTCCTAATGAAAATATGCATGAGAGTGTAACAAATACTGGTTGCATAGCATGAGGAAGGGAGATTCAGATTTACTTTCTCGTCCTCTTAAATACAATCAATGCATTCAGTCTCACAGTGTGTGTGTGGGGGGGGTGTGTTCATTTGTTTTTCTTGACAATTCTTCACTCCCTTTCTTTTCTTAGTGAGCTTGAGAAATTAATGTTTGATCACTTGCACTGCTGCTCAGGTCAGGTAGGTTGACTTTCTTAGTAACTTACTAATGGAATGTGGTTTAGTAGTATACCTGGTTCAAAAAGTTACCAATTTCATAATGATTTTAGTGTAATGATGGGTATGATTGTATTCATGCCCATCTCAAGTACAGAATGTCAGTTGTAAACTCCAGACAGCAGAGGTTGGAAATTGTTTTTAATATGAATTAGTTCAAGAGCAGGGAGGTCGTTACTGGGCAACAGTTGGTAATGAATCTTCCTGGAGGAAAAGGGGAGAATTTTCTTAGGTTGTAATTGGCATAAATAGTTAAAAATGGTCACTTAGCTAAAATTGGAGGGGCTGCCAGAATTTAAGATATTCCACCTAAACCTTCATCCAGGTGGATTTAAACAATTTGTTTTGTATTCATATGTTTTGATGCAAATTAGTTGGTACAGCCTTTTCAGAGCTTGTCCTATGTCCTATTTAGCAATTAAATTGTGTTGAATGTATTATGACAAAAGTGCCTGAATAGAAATTAAAAAATAATCTTTTAAATATAATTCAAAGTTAATTAGTTTTATTAGCAAGTTCCTTTTGGATAATGACCTGGTTTAGTTTGGGGAAATGGGTCTTCCTTTGATGATCACAAAGCCCATGTCTCCGTTTTTCCAGTACTGTGTACTTTAATAACTCTAATGTACAGGGCATGTGTTTTAAGTGAGGAGGTGGACATCAGAAAGCTTTTCTCTAACACCATGTAGGAAAGCCCAAATTAAAAATATATGCACATTGTTGCTGTGAAATCAAAGGCCATCTCTGCATTAGCGAGTAGTGTGGTATTAGAGGATGGGAGCTGCAGATGGGAACAGCTGGTGCTGAGGACCCAATACCCATGCTGTGTGCCTTTTTGAAAGCTTGGTTTTGCATTAGCTTTAGTCTTGTGGACTGGAGCACCTGTCAGAGGTTGGAGAGCACTAGAAGTGTTCTTGGAGTATATCTAGTTTAGTTTCACCTTAAAGGAATCTGTTTGTGCCTTTCAAGACTGCTGTAAGGTGTGAACCAAAGCATTATAAGCAGGAATGGTCAGATTTGTTGTAAGAAAGTGCTGCTAATCTAAATTAACATAGTTGCATAGAACCTACCCAGAGATGTGTATATATGAAATTTGATTCTAATCAAATTCTGTATTCTAATAATGAGCAACTTCTTGTAAACAGGTAAATATCTGAGCGTGAATTTATGCATCAGGTATGTTCTGGGAAAATATGCCTGAAGGAAGTAACTTGCTAGCTAGGGCATTTTCTCAGCCCATCTAGGTAAACATACCACTTCTATAAGAATTTCACTGACCTTTTTCATGCTTTTAGTAAGCAGTTAGCAGAGAAAGCTCAGAGCAAAGGATGTAAGCCTGGCTTTGCCCAAGTCAGCTATGAACTCTTGTTGACTTGAGAGGCTCATCCTGAGTTTTGAAAGATGTTGCCCTTTCCCCATCTGCTGCTGTTTCAACTGCCAGAAAACTGTCTTGGTGGTTGGCTGGACCTATTTCACATGTTCTGGGGGCTTTACTTTCACAGCCCTGATGGAATTAGGGAACCACTCCTCCCATCAGCTAAAATCTAAGGCTTATCCTTCCCCTTGCATTTCTAAACTTTTAATAATTTGAATTTACATAGTCATTCTTTCTACTATTTTTCATTTTGAGTCTTGGCTTTCCCTTCCCTCTTCCCTCTTTCTCCCCCTCTAAACTTAATAAAAGTATTTTGCTGT
Source organism: Harpia harpyja (assembly GCF_026419915.1). Taxonomy (NCBI): domain Eukaryota; kingdom Metazoa; phylum Chordata; class Aves; order Accipitriformes; family Accipitridae; genus Harpia; species Harpia harpyja. The sequence goes on from NC_068947.1 coordinate 35,033,735, forward strand.
GGGGAATCTGTGCTGTGGTTTTGGGCTTGTTTGTTTTGGTGTGTTTGGGGTTTTTTTGTGTGTGGTTTGTTTTGTTTTTTTCACCCCCAAATAAGTAACAAATCTCCAAGGCAGGGTAACTAGATAAAGCCCAAGTGCTGCCCCTGTGCTCTGTGTCATCCTGCATAGTGCAGGAATAGAGGTAGGAAAGGAGAAGCTTTTGGCTGCTTTGCCACTTCCTATGTTCTGCATCCACTTTGGGCTATGGCAAGACTTGCGGGGTATAGGAAGCAGAGAATGTGTGATAAGAGTCTGCTCCCAATTTCCCTATCCCAGGGGCAGAAGCTGGGCTCAAGCAGGGTTGTTCCAAGTAACACATGAGACAGGGATCAGCTTATGTAAGGGATATTCCTTAGGGCCTCTCAAATACTTCCTTATTTCCTCAGGCTTCAATGTGACGGGAAAGTATTCCCTCTAATTCTGGGACTCAGTCACTGACATGTGATATGACGGTAGTGTTGGGCCAGGCTCCTCTTTGAAAGGAGATAACCCTGGGGAAAGTTTAAAATCAGTCGTCTTTACTGCGTCACCCGTAAGTATTTAGGAAGAATGGGGTTTCTTCCAATTAGGTCTTCAAATATACTTTTCTCACAAAAATTATTGTAAAACTTGTATCTCTGAATGAATACAGTGTGCAGGCAGTCTTCAGCCTGAGCATGTTTCAGGTAGGCACTATATTCACATTTTGGTTCTATAGATTGAAAGAATCTGCAAAAAGTCAGTCTCGCTTGGTAATAGTATTAAACAGTGAAGGATACAAGCACGCTGATCTCCGGAGACAACTTGAAATCTAGAGGGAATACACCCATGTTAGCTGCATGACAGTGCCAGCAGGATCGCTGTCATGAGAAAACTGAAACTTGCCAGATATTTGTATCTGAAATACACCCCAAGCCTGTAAGAGGCCAGAATGATCTTTGTGTCAGAGCAAAGGCCTTTTCAGTACGTAAAACCTGCATTTACCATAGAGGTAGAGGTGTATTTCAAGAAAGACTAACTAATTAAAATGGGGGAAAGTTACATCCTCCCATTTTGTAATGAGGATGGCAGTGAAAAACTATGTCCTCTAGAAATAATCTGATCCACACTAAAAGATGAGCTTCCGTGTATTTCAGAGTGTATGCTGCTGCTGTGATTTAAGACCACATTGATAATGTGGAGACTAAATGGAGACTGATGCCAAAACGCTTTAATCACATATGCTGACTTTTACAAGTTAAAGGATTTCTGTGCCTTGCAGGAGAGATGGTGGTCTGGCAGAGAAGTTAGGTGTGTCAGCATAAGGATTTCTGCTGTGATGTGCTTAGCCTGAATGCAGGGCTACAGGGTCCCCTGGGCATGTCTCTTTGCTTTCTCTCTTCTGGATTCTCTTTTATTCTCTCTTGTGTACCCCAGGAATCTCTTAGATATCCCCAAGTGTCTCCTTCAACTGAAGTTTTTCCATTTGTGTGTCTCCGGGAGCATCTTTCAGTGTCTACTCAGTTTTTCTCCCCAAGAACGTTGTGTCTCCTCCCCCTGTGGTGGCCACTGTCACTCACACATGCGAGTGCTGGGGTGCCATGGGCAGCAGTTCTGGCGACGTTGGTGTATTTGTCCCAGTGTTGGAGCTGGCTACAACTGGTAGGAAGCAACTCATGGCCTCCTCCCTCATGGGTCACCCCGCAACTCCCCACCACACAAACTTTGCTGGTTTTGCCCAATGTAACTGTGATCCATTTTACTTACCAAAACATTTCCATAAAATGTTTTCTAGAATGGTAACTGTTCAATAACTGAACCCGTCTAAACTAGAAAGAATGAGGGACAGAGAAGAAATCAAACACAAAGTGAAGTAAGGCTATCTGTCTATAGTTGTGTTGGAGCAGAGACCTCAGACTCTCTGTCTAGCACGGTGTCACTAGGTCCTGATGCTGCCGCCTTTGATCACAGGAAATTAACATGGCTCAGCATAGCTATTGATACCATGACTAAATATCCTAACTTGTGAATTCTGATGGCTTTAGCAGTGATGATGTGAAATGCCACCATTCATTACTAGCAGCTTGCTGTTTCCTGGGGATTACTGCTGCAGGGGAGCATGCTGGCTAATACAGTTTAATATACCAGAGAATGGTGCTTTGAGAAGAAGATTCACATCCGCTTCTGCCGCCAGCTTAGTTGTGACAGTTGTGTCCCTCCAAGTTTTCTGCAAGATAGCTGGGAGCAATAACACCTTCAGTCACAGAATTGAAATTCCTCAGAATCTATATAAAAACCAGGGGCATTATGGGGAAGAGGTAAGCTAATGGAAAATGAGAACATCTTTCAGTAAGTTCATTGTGCATTGAAAAGTAATGCTATTTGGTTTATTTATTTTCATTTGTTTTAAACATCTGTGAACCTATAACACTATTAGTGGATAGTAAAGTGCTATCAGTACCCCAAAATCCAGTTATCTAATCCCCTTTATGGAATTTACCTGCATTTAGTTTAGAATTGTTGGCTAGTTTCCAACAGTAAGTGATTTGTGGCAATGTACCCATATAAGGCATTTTCCTTTGTGAGATAAAAGCTAAAGTGAAAATAAAAGCTGCTTATTTAACACAATGTAACATCAGTTTCATGTTAGGCCCTTTTTTAGAAATTATTAATTAAAAAATGGTAGAAAAAGCAGCACACGAACTGCACTACAAGCAGTAGGTGGTGCTGCCTGTTTGTTCGGTATTGGTCTATTGTCCATGTAGCAACAGCTACATTACAAATGGAAATATGATTGAAGTAAAGTCAAGTGTTAAAGTAATAATGATTACAGTGGTACGGTTTAGTGGAAACTAATGGCATGTGTTTATGCTTCTTTCTCCTTTGGTTAGAAGGGTGGTATACTATCTCTATAGGTATGTCTTGAAGAGTGATCCTGTAAAGCTTAAAAATATTTCAAAATCCTTGGAAACGGAGTGCTTTGGATTTATATGAATGTGTTGTTATCTATTGTGACTGATACAGTGCTTTTTCGCTATCCAGAATATAACTTCAAGAGAGCTACGCAGTAAGACTTATTTTTGAATGCTCTGTGTTTGGAATTATTTTGTTTTCTGATATTTGATTTAAAACAAGACTGAATCATCCATGACATTGCAATTAATTAATGAGATAGAGAATGAATGAAGGCAAAATGAGAAAATCAATATATATAAGCAGTTAATCATGTAGGTGTCTTATAAGCACCGACATGGAGGATTTCTAGTATTGATGGCTGTGGCTCATGAAGGAGGCTTTCAGTACTGAATAGGTCTAGACTTCAGAGTGTTGGATTAAGGTGAATTTCCCTGTAGCTGCTCCACCTGGTTGCCAGACACTGAGGCTTTGAACACAACTGTAACACAGATTCAAGAATAATTCATTAAAGGGAGTTTGAGAATAAATTTGTAGTGTTTGTGAAGTCCTTAAATACATCAGTGGAACACGGTAAAAATGTTCATGAAGAAAATAATTATTTTATATACCAGATACTAGTTAGATACTGGCTTGTGTTTTAAAGTATAGGGTTATACAGTGAACATAAGGATGAAAATAAGTTCACAGTGAACTCATTCACTGCAATATGCAGGAGTCCTGATGGTGAAAGGTAATATTTTACTGTTTAATTAGGAATTGTATCATAATATACAAGAACTGGATTTCACAGGCTGCCTTGAGTCTGGCATTTCCTCCTTTTGAATATTTTGCTTAGCAACCTTCTCTTTGTATGATTTTGTGGATGCAATTTAATATTTATATAATGGTAGTGCCCGTGGGCTTGATCACGATCAAAGACCTGTTGTACTAACATGCATATAAACACAGTTTCTTTGCTGTTAACTGTTTCTCAACTGGAACTTCTAATACAGTGTTATCAAATTAAAGCTCCAGGGGAAATGTGTCATGTTACAGCTACTTCTAGATTAACAAAATTGATTATGACTTTTTAAAGAGTAATATTTACATTCTTTCGTATTGACTTGGGATGCAGAAACTTCCTTGAAGAAGAAATAAAGCTGTAAGGAGTGTTGAAAATGAAGGTCCCCATAAGACCAAAAAATTTTTTTTCTTTTTTTTTTTTGTAAGGGTGGTATAGGGACAATTATGCTGAATATCCTTTTTTAAATTTTTCTTTCCTATGAGATATTTAGCTGAGAAGTAAGGGGCTGCAGCAGTTTTAAAGCAAATGGCAGTGTTTTTTCCTCTCTGCCTGCGTGGTACAGTGCAAAATCAATATAAAGAACATAGCACTGTGACTGGAAAAAAAAAGCTCTTGAGCATTATCCACATTCAAAAGATAGAATTCTTACTTTATTGGAAGCAATGTTTAGACCAAATCCCAGGCTGAAGTTTTCAGTACTGATTCTTAGATAATTTCTCTTCAGTGGTCAAAGAGGAGAAACAAAAATAATACCAGGCTTCAAAGATCTGATTTATGAAGAAAGATTAAGAGGCTTATTTTGACTGAAAAAGAAGAACATATTTTACGGTGATTTTAGCAAAACTTACATATTTAGGGAGAGGATGGCTAATGCTAAATGAACTCCATTCTTGCAGGAAGAAAAGAGGAGGGAAAATCAAAACAGATTAGGAAAGGTTGAGAAAAAGACAGCTTGAGTGAAACATTTTTACACATAAAGTAGTAAATGTATGGAAAAAATTACTGGAAAGGTTATTAAAGCATGAAGCACTGATGGATTCTAAAGGCATCTAGTTTAGTTTCTGAGGATAAGGAGATATGGAAATGAAATAGTCAAATAGAAGTGAGGAAAGCATAGATAAGGTAGATAAGGTGCCAATTTTTTTTCTTTTCTGGAAATTTAAGTACTCAATAAGTGTAAGGGAAATGTATTTTAAAGCAAATTATTTTTCTTCTTCAAAAACATCCTTAAGAGATAAAAGCAAGATTTGAACCTCTCATGTATCATGCTTACTGAGATGCACGTTAAGCTCATGTGTTCACCATGCTTTAATGACCATAACTTTTTCTGGCTATGCATGTAGAAATATCAGATGGTAGTGCTTAACACTTACAGCTTCCAATTTCAGGGAGAGTCTTTGTCATCTTTTCCTTTGGTAGAATTCTCAGTGATATGAATGTAGCCAACATAACAAGTGTATTGTTACTAGAAAATGCATGTGGCCTGCCCCACGAAACATGCCCAGAACCTCTTAATTTCAGCAGTAAGCATATGCTAGCATAGTCCTTGTTTTCCATGACAAATATCACTGGAAGATGAGCCCTTCCAGTTCTCAGATTTTCTCTAGGAAAATGATCTTAAATATTTTACTGATTATGTTTGCTGTTGGTGCCAAAAAAAATCTGAGGCTTGATATGTATTGCCTGTTTGCTAAAATGCATGCAGATTTGTCAGGGGTAACTCTTCTGTCTCATATCAGAATTGTAAATAAGGAAACATACACAAAAAAAAGTTATGGTATGTTAGGTGCTTCATGGTATTTGCACAAGCATATGCTCTTTAACCACTTTGCTTTTACTGTAACAAACCAGCTGATTCCTGACTGGGGCCGGGGAATGGGGGGGGTGTGAGCTACCTGGTATTCTACCATAAACAGCTCTGTGCCATCTAGCAGGTCTAGTGTGTCTTACCCAGCTGGCAGGCTAAGTAAAGGAAGGCAAATGAGAGCATGGGAACGAGGAACCAGGAGAAACAATTTTGTCTCGACCTTGCTGCTGTCCCAAATCTGTTGATCTTGTTCTGTCTGTCCACCAAACAGCTGGAGTAAGCAAGCCTTCACAGTACAATCCTGAAAATTGGGCACAGTGGCAGGCTGGCCTTCCAGAGTTGGAACTGAGTTGGTTTTGCCAGAAGACTTTTAACACTTCAGTGAAAAAGAGGAAAAAACAGAAAGTGCAGATCAGCTGACTTCTTGAAATTTGCTTTTCTATTGTTTGTGAAGCTGTTACCTCTAGCATTACAGATGAAGAGGAGCAGTAGAAATTGTCTGACCTGAGATAAAATATAAACATTTACTGTCTAGTAATTTGGAGTTATAGAATATAATGCATAGAAAAGCAGGCTTCGTTAGGTTTGCTATTTACAAAACTGCTTGTTATAAATACTGAGTTTAAGTTGTGTTTGGATTTAAAAATCCTAATATATGAGAAAATACTTTCTTGGACTTGGTTATATAATTTCTCAGTAGTACTCGCCTCATTGCCCTTTTTCCTTTATCGGAAAGATTTTTTTAAATATATCGAAACAGTTCAAATATCCATTAGTTTTTGACTTCTTACCTGTTTCTACCTCCTGCTTAATGGCACATACGTTGGTTAGTTATGTTAAAGCTTTTCCAGAGCAGGTTTCTGTACCTGGATGCATTTCATGAGACTTCAGTAGCCCAGGGCTATCATAACCTACCACAGGAGTATGCAAGATAGTAGATAATTTGTAAGTATGAACCCTTTTATTCAGACTTTTAAAAATGCTGAAAATGCATTTAGCAGCATACTGGATATAGCTGACTGACTTGGTAGCTCTTCTGAATTTGAGATTAGATAGAAGAGAAGATATGAGTTTAAGTAAACACCTACCAATTAACAACTGCATTTCCCCCCTCCAGAACTGAGTATCCATATTTCATGCAGGTTGTAGCATCTGTTTCCTGTAGAAGCATCTGGATCAGAATAGGTTTTATAATGTGCTTAAGTCAGTAAATTAAAACATCTGAACAATTTGTTTACAACAACTCGAGGAATGTCACAATTTGCAGCCTGTGTGGCAAGGCTAGGTGGTATTGCAGCAGATATGGAGGAAAGCTTATTTTATTGTGCCTTTTTATAATTGTTCTCCAATGAAACTCCTGTTAAAAAAAGTTTTTCTAGACTAAAGGTGCCTAATTCAGCCATATTTTGGGTTTTGTCCCTCCAGTGTAGCTGGATGTTAAACAAAAAAATTCATGAAGGTGGTCAAGTACTGCCTAGTTAGGTACTGTCATAATTAAGCTTATGTAACAGTGGAGAAAGCAAGTCACTCTTCAGTACTATTCCTTATTCCCTCCTGTAGGTCATGGATATGCCAGCTAATACAGTTGTCTTGACTATCCATCTCTTAATATTCAATGGAAAGAAACAGGCATTTTTAGGGTCTTAAGTCATCCCAATATTGAGTAGGTGCTAAAATAAGTCAGATGGATGAAACCAAGATACTGTGTTTTTTCTCCATGGACTCTATAAAGGGGGGCGGGGGGGGGGTGTCTTCAGCTGCCTGAGTAAGACACCTAAAATTGGGTGAGCTGGATTGCATGTGTTTCTTTCCTTTGCTATACCACCTCTGCAAGATTTGTTTATCTTTATTAAACCAAATAGTGGGAGGATTATAATGTTTTTATGATTTCTACTTCATAGGTTAGTGTTACCTGGCCTGCAGCTCATCAGCAATGTGTTGCCTTTTAGACATGCAGATGGCTCCTTGCTGCAGGAGGCTGCTGTTGCTGTCTTGCCTGAGCTGTAAGGAAGATGTTTCCAGCACAGTGTTAGTGCCTTAGTATGGTTGCTCAGGATTCAGTGAAGTTTGGGACCCAATGACATTAAAGTCAACTTACTGATGCAGTTTTAAGAAATGCTTACGTGCTTTTTGCATATAAAAATGTTCCTCAGTGAAAGGGCATATTAAATTATTATTAAAATTCCTCTAGTTCCGTATTCACACACCTATATATAGAGAACTCTGTTAATGAAATTGGAAGTTAATGCTAGCAAAGCATCACCTGAAGCTGGAACCCAGCTAAAACAAAACAATCCTCTCCGCCTCAGCCCCTGCCAAGTTAAACTGTCAGTAGGACATAATTTCAGACCTTATCTTTTCAGGTGCTTTGTCTAAACTCAAACTTAAAAATTAAAAGCAATTTACAATTACAGGTTTTCAATTTAGGTTTTTATTAAAACATAGGCATACATCTGCTCTAGACAGAAAGATAAATTCATTTAACTGAGTACAGTTGGGGATTTAAATAAAATCTGGTCATTTAAAACCCTTTTAATTTATGTTGCTATGTTCCCTGCTCTTTGAACCTTGCCTCAAAATATAATTATCTTGATAACTACTGTAAAATGTTATGACAAATTACAACACAAAATATGATGCAATACAATTTAGAGAAGGTTTTAAATTAATTAGTTGTGTTTAATGACTTGGAAGTGCTATGTGAATAGAGTCCAGTCAAAGTTTTCTGTATTGCTACAACATGGGTAGGTCCATTACACTGAGAACCCCAAAATGTAAAGAAAAAAACCAAAACACTTCAAAATGTGCTGCAGGGAAATTTGTGTTTAGGGAACATACTGAAGTAGTGGTATTTGTATGTGAAATACTAGTATTCACTAAGATTTTTGGTGAAACAGGATGTTTTAGTGCACGATTTAAATCATTGGGGGTTTTCTTGTTTCTCTTTTAGTCTGTAGTAACACTGATTTAACAACTTTGATTTGATACTTTTGTTTTTCACTTAGTAGACCAACAGGATAATTTAGATCTCGGTTGATAGTATGATGTTTTTTTAGTTGTAACATAATGTTTATGTGAAGTGATTGAAATGGTGTGTTTCTGGACAGTAGAGCATGTCTGAGTTCAGACCTTGTGAACAAACTAACTTTCTGAACCTGTTGCCTGATCTATGTCTTCCAGGTGCTTGTGTAATAAAGGTCTTTATCTCTATGGAGAATTCCCAGATTATAATCTCATCATTTAGACTTCTGAAAGGTCTTTAAAATGTTTTGCTAGCTATTCAGATATGCCAGAAATCACAACTTAGGCCAGCATCTTTTAGTCATGTTGTTAATTTTGGACCAGACTTTACCTTTCTTACACATACTGCTGAGGTAATCCATCATCATGCTAAAGCAAGGGAAATTCAATCTATCACTGTTGGATTCTGATACAGGGCTGTAAGGGGGATGCAAGTCATCTTCTCGGTAGTAATCAAACAGCTGTGATACATGCCACTTTAAGCTTGTATCATCCTATAATAGATGGTTTTCTTCTACATGGGAGCCTGCTAAAAAATCTTCTGACAGATGGACTGTCCTGCAGAGGTTTCTTTTTGTGGAGTTTAAGGCTATGAACTAGTTATTGACAAATAGTACATCATCAGTTCCAGTTGAAGACACAGACTAATAAGTGGAACATTGGCACTAATCCTTATTTAATCAGCCTTAAAATGGTAATTTCAAATTGATGAGGGCATAGGGAATAGATTTTGTGCTTTTAAAGTGCTACTAAAAATACCAGGAATACGCGTATACAACCCAAGGATGAAATTAAAGTGGATTCTGCATGTATGGTGAGTGAAGCATGCTACAGAAAGCTGAGGTCAGAGTCATACTGGGACCAAAGAATTCCTTGTTTTAAAAACAATACACTCTCTCACTGAGTTTCATAGAGTGTTTGTGGGAGCACTATTGCTTTATTTTTGTTCTTTGGCTTTTTGTTATGTTATTCAAGTAATTTCAAAAGCTGTTAAAACATGCTAAAGCATTAAGAAACTTTATTATTAAAAAACTGTAGCAAGCTAAAGCTTCAGAACTCACAAAACAGAATTCAATTACCTATCTAATATAGCCTCAGTATTGACAATAATTTCCCAGTCTACCTTACCATATATTTAGAGAACATAAAGCTGATAGTTAACCCTTAGGTTTTTGCAACACAACTCACTGATTTCTATAATGCATTTATTTGGCAGGCTGTTTAAAAATGGTACTGATTATTATTCTTAAATATGACCAATAAGTATTCATGTAAAAGTAGAAATACTTTCTAACCGCTTTCAATGTTTCAGCACAAAGAAACACAGTGCAGCAGGGGAAGATTGCTTGTCTGTTCAGATGGAGTAATACAAATATTGTATAAGCCTCACTGAGTACATTAGTCTGCAAACATCAGTCTCAATCTATTTTGAAACTTAGGTGAGCCATGAAACATGTAATAAGCATACAAGTGCTGTAGTTGTTTTTTTGAAGCTTCCTAACTTGAATATTTTGAGATTTGAGGTACATCTAAATACAGTTTATTAGTCATCTAATGCTGAAAAGTAGCTTTGTTGAAAGCTGAGCTCAGAAATGTGAATGGGCACCAAATAAAAGGTGTTATTTAAAGTATGATAGCTGCATCATTGTACAGTCCTGAGCTATTTAGGTACAAGTATTCATCTAGATATAGCAGAAAACATTCAGTCTGGGCTGACTTGCACTGGCAAGAACTGGAGTGAATTCATCCGGTGCTGAAGTCTGTGCCGCTTAAAGGAGACTGCTATTGGCACTTGAATTGCTTAAATTAATCTAGGAAAGGATAGCTTGTTACACTGCAGCATAGACGCGTTCTGAGGTAAGAATGAAGAATGCAGTATCTAGAAATTATCTCAATAATTTTATGTAGAGATAGTTATATGGATAACAGGAAGACCATACTACTATGGGCAATATTTTGCCTGTTCTGCAAGTAAATAAGAAGTATCAGACTGAATCAGGAGTAATTTGCAACCTTTACATTCAGTAGCAGTTCAAGACAAACAATTAAGCTAAACAATTTGAAACAGCAGCAAAAATGTGAATGTGTTAATGAACTTAACTTTCTATTTTCCTCTTTCAGTTCTTGCTCCAAATCAGCAAGCAGAGTTAGAGCATGTTTATAAAGCTTCTGAAAGTTGGTACAGTAAATCTGCTAGAGATCATTTTGCATTCTTAAAATATATTTAGACTGAATTTTCTTACTTCAGTGAAATAGTCAGTACCTTTACTTGCATGTACGTTTTTAGCTATTCAAGATTCTCATTGACTAGTGCAGCAGTTCTGGAGTTAACTTACAGACAAACTTACAAAAAAGAAGAGGAAGTGCATCTAAACCTTATTTTCAAAAAACTATACCAGAGGTACTGGGAGATATAGAAAGCCTAAAGCAATTGATATGATACCTGGAATACTGGAGATAAGTAAAGTAGATATAGAGAAATGGGTTATGCTCTTTGGTAAGTAGTAGAATTTTGAAGGCATGTTATATAAGCTTATGATGTGCCTTTCTCCCGTTCTGTTTTGAAAACACCTGAAACCTAACAAGCATCAATGTATGCATGCAAACACACAGACAAGGCAGTTCTATTTTGAAAAACTCGGGATGTATTGGATGGGACCACCTTCTTCGACAGTATCCTATTGTGAGTAAAAATAGCTAAATGCTGGCAACAAACCATTATAGGACCCTTGTGTTGTTTTGAGTATATCTTTTGAAAGTCTTTTAGAAGTACAGCCCTCATATAGCCATTTAGACCATCCACAGCTATTTCACTCTTTATAGAATGTCTGTCTACCTTCTGCCTCTGATGTCCTCTTGTTAGAGGTAACCCTAGGCACCATGTAATGGACCCTGCTTAGAGTATTATCCTTCTTTTGTAGAAAACAAGAAACTATACCTTGTAATTGCTCTCTAGTCTTTGAATTGAAAATGATTGTATGTCATATCCAAATACTAAATTTAGATCAAATAGCTTATAGAAGGAGAGGGAGAAGGAAAAGAAGTGAGAAAGAACATGATAGACCAACCTTGTGATTTACAGAATGTTACTCCTTTTCAACAGTGGCTTTGGTAAAGCATCAGAAAAACCAGGATGACATAAACAGAATTTCAGTGCCATTGGTGGCCATAAACTGCAGGCCTCTCTGTCCAGGCCAGAAAGGACAGATGACACTTACAGAATTCTGCTTATATTTTTGCTGGCACCAGTTTCATTACTCAAACATAAAACACACAGAACAACACAGGGGAACTTCCTTGATCAAAGTTGGGTACATGACACTAGTAAGCTCTTCCCTTTAATTCTTCCCCATTGCTGCCGGGCAAACCACAAAAGCCTGTCTTATTTCTGTGACTAGTTCACCACAGGGTCTTTTGTTTGATTTTTGTTATTACTTAATTCCTGTGTAGTCTATAACTGGTCAGCTACTGAACTGGCTTAGGTCAGCTTAGTCACCATCTCTCAAGATGTACTTAAATAAAGAAATCTCTCTCAAATAACTAAACAGTGACAAAGAATTTCCTAAACTGCTTTTGAGAATATGTTTTAGTACACACAAAAAGATGGCAAAAAGTGGAAGATGATTTGCAAGAACAGATTCAGCAATGAGAGAAATTTGGGCAAAATATGCGGGATGTGTTATAGAGTAAGCCTCTAGCACTAACAAATAGAAACTATGAATTATCATTAGTAATAGTACAGTTAGGTAGAAGATACTCAATATTTCATGTACATAGGTTGGAGTACAGAAGTCCCAGAAATCATACTCTCTTATACTGAAAAAAATATAACAAATACTTAAGCAGTAAGCAAACTATTTTATCTGGTTCTCTTTCAAAATATGTACTCTCAATGCCTAGTCAAAACTACCAGCTAAAATTCTAATGCACGCTGGTGACTAAGTTGGCTGATGAAGACTAAGACTTCAAAATATATTACGCAATACTAATGTTTTTATTCATTGAGCTCAGTTTTCATTAATATTTCTCATCACTTGTCATTGCATTTTTCATAACACGGGTATTATAAAATACTAATTTAAAATATGATATAATAACCAAAATAGAACAGTTCTAGATCTTAATTTTTTTGGTTAAAGCCAGAGGACCAGAATGTTAGTGGATTGGCTAGTTATGGGGAAGTGTAGGAAGTTGCTTGAATTTGATGTGGTGGCTTATGAGTTTATACAAGTACTGTAAAGGTAGGTATTTATCCATCTCCTGTCCAAAAAGCCCTAAGTCACATGATGTTGAACACAAGACAAATACTTTACAACCTCAACACCACACTTTGAGGGTGTTATGAAGATGATTAATTGATTCATACCAGTCTACAGTTCCAACTACTTGTATACTAAAAAGTTGATCTGAACTTAGAAAAGGGCAGTTTAGCTTTTTATCAAAGGAAAAATGTCAGAAATGCAGACCTAGGCTTGGCCTTGGCCCTGCTTTACCATTTTTTTCTTGTCAATAACATGCAAGTAAAAACTCTTCCAAAGTTAGATGGCCAAAGGTCAGTGGTCCTCAGAGTACACCATTGAATTCAGTGACAGTTTTTAGATGATGTGTTCTACTTTTTTGAGAGTATCTTTGACGTAATAACTACAATGGCAAAAAATATTGGCGGTTTGTGTTTAAAAGAAAAGCATATATTTGAGGCTTTTGCCCTGTGCTACAAATCCTTTTCATAACCATTGCAGATTGTGAAATCAATTGATCACTTTTTTGTAGCCAGGCACTGAAAAGGCACTGTCTTTCTAACAAAAAGACAGGAAAGCTTGTTCCAGAGGCTTTGAGTTACTCAGACATGCCATTTATAAACATTAAGCCTAATTTAGTGGGTCTGCAAGCTCAGGCTTTTGCAGAAAGCTTCCAAATTGCTACCCTGCCTAACTCATGAATAGGCTTCTTATAATCTGGAATAGATAAGACAGCTGCAAGAAGTGTAGCACAGTGCCTGCTGGCAAGGGAAAGGGTTTTATTCCAGATAATGCACTGTGCGGAAACTGCTAGAGATCTGGCTCATCCTCAATCAGGAAGTATCTTGGTGAAGATAAGATCATGATAGTCTGTCTCTCAGCCTTCAAGGGAAAGGCTGCTAGCTATCTAGTGTTGCCATTGCACATGTTTACAAGGAGTAACTTCCAAGAGCTGCAAATATTTCTGATTAGCTATCAGGGAGCAATAGTGTGACTGTTATTTGCTGCTATTTTCCTGTCATCACTGTGAAAGTCAGGCATCAAATTCATTTAAAATTTCCATGTCTTTTTAATGTGTTAAGAGGATACGCAGACAGAAAAGAGAGGCTGGAGAGGTCGTTTACTAGGAGAAACCAAATTTTGGTGGTGATGTGTTTCCAATCTTAAATATAAATTCAGGAAAGTTAGTAATATCTTTTTTTTTTTAATGGGAATCCTTTAATATTAACTGAGTTTGGTTTTGCTTTCTCTAATCTTTAATTGTTTGGCTCAATTGTGAGTTTTTTGAGAACTCTCCTGTGACAAAGCTAGATAAAGAAGTTTTAAAAATACTAATAAGTCCTGCTTATCCATACTGAAGATAGTTTAAATTTACATGAAAATATCAGTAGAAAGCTTGAATGCTAAATAAATTCACATCTCCTAAGTACACTCACTTTCAGCTCGTGTTTGGACAACAGATGAAACGTAAGTGCAGAGATGGCTTGTTAGAAGCAGCATTCATTTCAGGTGTCAGTCTAACTAGTATTCTAAAGCCTTCACTTTCATGTAAGACATGAATGTCTTCAGCTGATATGTTAGCTCTAAAGGTATAAAAAGAACTCTCAGTAATTAGAGGAGGTGAAACGAGTGTTCTGGAAAATGAAGTTGTTTTATATAAAAACTCTTGTCTCATACTGAAAGAGTTGGTTTCTATGCTGATTCATGTAAGCATGTGTTCCTGTTGTAAAAGCTGAAAATAATAGGTTGTTGATGAGAAAAGGATTGGCTAATTGGTTTTACTGGTGCTTAAGAGTATATGTCATGTTTTCCAGGAGCACCAGAATAGTATCAATATAATCAGATGAGTCACAAAAGCCTGACTGTCAACATTGCATTATTAAAAAGATAATTTAAATATTACCTCAGATTTTTTTAATCCAAGTTGCTCAGTATATTGCAAACTATCTAGGTGTGATCTCAAATAGGCAATGTGGTTTTGCATGATTTCCACTGCAGCTTCTAACGCTCTTTGGCAGGTCTTGACCAAAATCTTCTCAAGCCCTCTTACGTTTGGCCTGTTTATACCACTGCAACAGTATCATGATTAGGGAGAAAGTGCCAATAGTTGCACTGTAATTAAAGCTGCATATAAAGTAAGAAAAGGTTGGAGAGAGGGAGAGAAAGTTTAGATGAGAACTGAAATTGCAAGAAAGCTACTTCCAATAATTTTGCTTCACTTAACGCTTTATACATTCTGTGAAACAAAGGAGGAAGCGAGGACCAACTTCCACAGCACGTTTTTGATGAGCTGGTATTTCAGTGTTGGTTTACCTTGCTGGCCCTTTCCACTGGTCACACAGCAAATCTCTAACTACTACATGTTCTTTCAGACTTGTATACCCAAATTGGTGATGGCATTTTATCCAAATGATGGAAGTCAGGGAAAAAAGTAATACAAAAACCTGATGATTGTGTCTGACGCACAGTCATTGACTTTCCCTTTTTTCCCAGAGCCACTGTGTTGGGCGCTCTCTATGCTTTTGAATTAGAGCAGCTTTCTGAGCAGCAGGGGATTGGGATGAGCTGCCAGATATTGGACAGCTCATGAGGGAGATGAGAACTACAACAGAGGAGGAGGAAGATACAATTTTGCATGATCTATAATGCCTCTAGAAAAATAAGTTTAAAATATGGTATTTTGACTCCATACTCACTAATACTCAGTTTAAATTTCAGGAAGTGAGTATCCTTATTGTAAGATAAGTTAGCAACATATGAAAGAAACTTCATGGATTGGGCATCTTGTTAGCAGTAACCTATAAGTAGCTTGATGCTGAGTTGCTTCTAACTGGCTGTTACTGTTGCTAGTACAGGATGTGGAAAACGCGCCTGATGGAGATCGTATTCAGAAGAGGGATAGCCACTTATGAAGTGTCTGTTTCAAATAACTTTATGCCTGCTCCTTTCTTCTTTTAAATAAGTGTAAAAGTGTATAGTCATATTACTCCTTGGCATTCATATGGAAAACTTCAAGTTACTGCTTTGAAGATCTGAAGAGCTATCACTTCCATTTTCTTCATTAGTAGTTTTTGATCTTTGTCAGTATTTAGCAGTGTTGGCGATATGTATACATATATCGTGTGTGTATATTAATTATGTATGTATATAAGTTTCAGAAGCTTCAAATTATAATGCTTAGATGGAAAAAAACAACAAAAATCTAGAGGAAAAAAACCCCAAAACTGAACAAACTAAAAACCGAAACCCCAACAGAACAATCAAACAAACCAGACCCTTTATCTTCAGAGAGTTCTTCCCAACAACATCTCTACTGAAAGATGGATCTGACTGTATTAAACTGTTAGGGCCTGTAGACTCTTTTCTGACTTCCCTTGAGAGTCAAGTTCTAGGGAGGACACTGTGTTCATCCGTATGGGAGTACAGTCTTCCATGAAATCAGAAGTGTGAAGGATGGTCTTCATAGCAGAACAGCAAAAAGAAGAGAAAATATGTAGTTAACCAGAGGAACTGTAGTAAAAGGTTTGTTCTGAATGCCACAGCCAAGAATATATGTCAACACCAAAGGGTTCTGGTTTCCTTCACCTCCCATGGAACTCTTTTTCATCTCATCTCTGTCTCATACCTCTTATCTCTACTCCTTAAGCTTCAGCATGAAAATCATAAAAAGGCAGGAAGCTGTGGCTGTAAAAGCTTGAAAGAAGCATAGAAGAATTAAACTCATTCACTCATAGGGACAGAAAGAAATTACATCTTGGGGAGATGAGGCTTCCCACCACCTTTGTTTTCGATTTTTAGAGGATACAATTACTTATTGGTGGATCTGATAACAGCTTTATTATTTAAAACTGGCTATTTATTACTTCCAGTAATGTTATATTAGAGATTGTGGTTGTTTTAATGAGGCATGCATTTCCTTTTCCCCAAGTAAAAAAAAAAACTAAGCAAACATTTTTATTTTTTTTCCCCTAGATAAAAATAAAACAAAAAACTCTGGGTTCAGACTTTCTTTCTGAGTCTTAACCATCAACAGCTTCTTAAGGTTTCTTTCAGAACCCTGCAAATGGGTTCTGTAATGAGAATGCATTCATAAAAAGAGCATAGATGTAACATTTTATATGTGCAGATCATCACTGCACACCTTAGATATCCTCCTGCAATACAGCAGAAGCAAATGAGACACTATGTGCTGTTTTCAAATGATGTAAATGTGTATTTTAACATCATGGATTATAAAGATTACAAAAAATTGCTTAGGAAGAGCTGAATTGTGAAGTAAAAAATTGTTTCAGTTTCAGTTTAGACTTTTCCTTGATACTGTTTTTAATGTAAGTTCTAATGTGATTGTTGCTTTTAGAGAACCCATGTTCTAAATTAGTAAAATATAATAACTAGGAACAGAGATACCCTGTATGAATAGATGTTTACTGTTAGAGCCACTTCATAATTAATAGTTAAAAGGAAATAAGCTGTGGTTATTTTGGGGGGTTTTGGGGGGGTTGGGTTTTTTTTTTTAAAGTGTTATTTAATATAACTAGCTGGTGATAATTTGTTGAGGTATGACCTGAATCTTCCATATAATGATCATAGGAAAAGCCTTAACTTATTTTTCTGTCTACCTACTTACACTTGAGGGTAGGAGAGATTGGCTGGATGCGCTAAATGAAAAACTTCTGTAGTGTGAATAGAAAAGTATGTAAGTATTCTTCTGTGTGTTACATGCATTTATAATATGTAGAGTTCTGCTTACAAATATAATAATGATAACATAAAGAAGGACGTAAAGAGCAATTCAAATAGCTCTCCTTAAAAGAGAGAAATGGAAATGGCAAGCAATTAGAACTGGAAACATTTAGTAAAGTCTCACTGCATTTGAAAGTGTTTAATACTGAATGGTGAACTGTACCACTCCATTAACTGCAAAATAAGCATAATTTAGACAATTGTTCCAGTAGATGAATTTGTATTTTGTGATGCATGATGTAGGCACTCAACAGGATAGTATCACTTTGAATCTTCTCTACCTTGAATCGTCTTCACTAGGCAACCCTACCTTGACATTATTATTACTTATTCATTTTGCTGACAGAGTATTTGAGAGGGCAGTGGAATGCGAAGGGTACTAAAGAGCTGATATCTACACAGAGGTAGAGTTAGTGTTCTGTGCAATCTGTGCTATGTAATAGACACTACCCAAGTTTTGTGTTGTTCAAATCAAAATAGAACAAAAATGTAAGATTTTCTTGTAGTAGTCAGATCTCAATGGATGAATGGCAGAATGTATTTCAACAGCAAAACAATTCCAAAGAATTTTTAATAAGAACATATTAGAAGTTTCTGACAATTCTCCAGGCTCTTAGAAAATTTGAAAAGCATAAAACCAGCATTAAAAGTACATTTGATACTAAAAAGCAATCTGGCAAGAGAAATAAGACCTTGTATACACATTTTGAGCTTGCTCTTGAAGTATCAGCTCAGCAAATAACCCATAATATAATTGCCTTTCAACAAGATCAAGGAAATTAAGCTGTCAAGTTATTAGAATAGCACATACTGGGGGTATAAAACAGGTACAACAACCAATATTAATATGCTGGCTTACATCAAAACAAAAATGTGGCAAATTTAAAAGTTTTTAATTTTGACACATCAAAGCCTTTTCATCCTCCAGTAAGTATTGTTTCCTGTTCTTCACTAGTAATTTCACTTCTACAGCATTTTAATTTTTATTATTCTCTCTTTCGAATGAAGTTTAAAAAAAAAAAAGTAGCCAGCAGATATTTGTATAATTGCAAGTGTCAGTCATCTCATCATGTGTATAAAATGCATTTTAAACCCAGAAAACAGTTTTGAAGTTTAAGATTTAATTCTCCTTTGTCTTTTTTCTGCTATAGTAATGCTTTCTGTAACCAAATACCATATACGGAGTTCAGAATTTGTTTATTGTTGGATTCACAACTTGCTTAAAAAAACCCAACAAAACTGTTGCAGGTAAAAACTGTTATTGGACAAGTAATAAGTTTTGACAAATTACTAGTATATCACAAATGTAGCAAATATTAATTACCAGCCTGGCTTACTCCTCAATTTCAATACCAAAAAATGGAAAGGAAGCTTGTTGGGAGGGGCAGGGAAGAAATCTGCATTTGCTTCCTAAGCTTGATAATGACACTGGAAAAAAAAAAAAAAAAAAAAAAAAAAAAAAAGATACTGTAGTCCATTTTGTCCAGTTTCTTTAATCTTTCTTTTTGGAAAGTCCGAATTGCTCAAGTTTAAGGGTTTCTCCTGATGGGTGTTGAGAAAGCTTGTTGGTGTTTTAGTAAGATTCATCTGCTTATTTGCCCTCTTCGACTAGCTGTGTGCATATGTGAAAAGTAATCACAGCTGCAGATTGCAAGGGATGGCAGTGGGACTAGGAAACAAGCAGAGACAAACTTGCAGGCAGAACCAAATACAGATTAAAAAAAATAAAAGTGCGTAGCTAAAAAGATTAATTTTAGAATCATCACATATACTTCAAATATTATGTCAGGAAAATTGAGACTTGTTAAAAGTTTATGCCAGTGGTTTTTTCAAATACAGTGCACGTACTTTTGGTGCTTTTGCATTCTCTTTTTTTTTTTCTTCTGTGGTTAGTTTTGGTTATATTAAGGCTTTTATTAAATAAAATTAGACAGTGGTTATTCCTGAAATGGCAATTTTATTTATAATGTGAAAGTTAAATATATTTATTTAGACTGATGATAAAATGTCTGTATAGCATACTGCCAACAGGGAGATCAGCTGCCAGATGAATTATCTGTGTCTCTCTGCCTCTTCTGGGGAAAGCAAAGCAAAGCTACTCTATGACCAGTGCAGAAGTCTGAAAAGATTTAATCTCCAGTTCAACGAACAGTTCTCAGTCTTGATCTGGTTGAATGGATGTTTGTTTTTAAAGCAATCTCGGTAATACTGACTTCATTATTCCTGATCTAATTTGATTTTGAAAGACAAATCTTAGTGTCTAAGGATTTGTTTCTGGCCTTTGACAGAAGCAAGAGAAAGAGTAAGGAAATATCTTACTCTTGGACATCTTACTCTTTCTTGTATGGAAACACAAAGGCCACTTCTGAGATGCTAAATCAAAGCCAATACTAGATGTCGGAAAGTACAAGGAGTAAGTGGAGCCATAGTTCAAGCTGCTTGGCCTGTGTATTAGCCAGCAGTGATTCTGAATGTAGTTTCCTAAGAGGCTGTGTGCACTGGCTGTCTTTTCACCGTCACTGGGAATTTGTGAACCAATAGCTTCAAAAGCATCTGTTAAAAGGTTAGAGGTCTTCAAGATATTCAGTGTCTATGACTGGAAAGCAGCAATGGCAAGAGAATTTTAATAACTGTCTATAGTGGGGGGTGGCGGGGGGGGGGGGAGAAGATTATTTGTATTCTGTTTGAAAGCAGCTAGCTCACTGTACAGTACAAATATACCAGCTAGAAAATCAGCTCCTGTCTAACGATGGTATGTGTTGTATCTCTTGTCCAGTGGGTGTTTCATGGAAGCAATATGGGAATTTTTATGCTGGAGGGGAGAGATTTAGTGAGTAAGAAAGACAAATCTGTCGGAAGACAATTAGTTTTTCTGTCCAAAGAAAACTTGTTTAAATCCTTAGTGAATTGGAGCACTTCAGTAAATTGTATTTGGATGTTTCCTTAGTAGAATAGTAGAGTCGTAATTTAAGTTGGAAGGAACCTCCAGAGATCATCTAGTTCAAGTGCTTGCTCCAAATATGTGTAATTAGGTCAGGTTGCTCAGGGTCATGTTCAGTCAAGTCTTGAACACCTCCAAGGACAGAGATCGCCCAAACTCTCTAGTAACCTGTTCCAGTATTTAACCACCCTCATGGTTTAAACAAACAAACAAAAAAACACCTAACCCCTTTTTTCCTAATACATAATTGGAATTCCCCACATTTCAACTTGTCCATTGCCTCCTGTCTATCACTGCACACTCCTGAGAAGACTTTGGCTCCATCTTCTCTGTATCCTCTGATCATCACTTTTGCAGGCTGAACAGTCCCAGCCCTCTCAGCATCTCCTTGAATGCTGTGTTCTCCAGCCCCCTGACCAAGTTGGTGGCCCACCACTGGATTCACTCCAGTATGTCAATATCTTTCTTGTACTAGGGAGCCTGAAACAGTATCCAGATGTGGCCTCATAGAGGCTGATGAGAGGAAAGCAGCCTCACTTCCCTAAACCAGCAGGCTGCGCTGTTACTAATACAGCCCAGGCTTTGGCTGTCCTTTGTTGCAAGGACGCACTGCTGGCCCGTGTTTGACTTGCCTGCTAGGGACCCAGATCTTTTTTCTTCAATAAGGTGCTGTATGTTAGGGCACAATTTAACTGCAACTAGATTTCTCAAGATGAAAGAAATAACTCATCCTGTCCTTACACAGGAAATAATAACAAATGCTAGTCAGTTTGGGGTTTTTTCCTGTTTCATTTGGTGAAGAACAGCTTGGACAGATTTTGTATTTCTTCTTTTTATTTTTACACATTTGACTTTTTAAATTAGATTTCTGATAAATTTCATCCTATCAATTTATTGGTAGAACATACTTTGTATTCTAGAAACGTCATCTGTAGGCATGTGAGAGAAATTTGGGGGTCTTGTTATGTTCCCCCACCCCAGTGTGGATTTAAAAGCATTACAATATGTTCTGGTTTAGATCACAGAAGCAATAAATTGCTTTTAAGTTCATGTTGGACACTAGTTTGTTATTTAACCTTAAAAATGCATACTTTATTTGCTTAAGAAAATCAGAAAATACTTCCAATGAAATAATGTTCTGTGTTTGATTATTCTTTCTTATTGTTTTTACCTATTCATTAAAATCACCAGCTGGGTAGCTGCTTTAATTTACTGCTGAATCTCTTTGGAAACATCTTCTAACAGCAATACTTTACTTCATGCATATATAAAAACAGATGCTGACCAGAGAGCAGCTTATGGCTGACAGTGTGTCAGCCTTATGTGCAACACCTGTCTCACCTTTTTCATATGCTGTAAACAACAAGGTGAGAAATAAGCACACTATGGAGCAACTAAAACACAAAAGGAATCCCAATGTAGTTGCAATGTGGATAATTCAGTACGGAAAAAAAATGAAGCTGAAAAATATGTAAGTAAAAGCAACAAAAGGAATGTTTTGTGTGTTCTCCAGCTGCATTTTCCACAATAATAACAAAATTAGTTTACTGCATCTTTTAATCCTGATATTTATAGGTAGAAGGCTAATTAGCATTCATTTTTCTTATAACAAAGACTGTTGGTGTTTAAGTGTAAGTCTGCTGGTATTGCTTGAGGTTTTTTCCAAACATTGAAACTCTTCCTGAATCACAAAAATAAAGGGTTGGATGGGTCTTAAGTGTTTACTGGTCTAAGCCCCGTGCATAGACGCAGAACCTGTATATTGGTTTTCAAGAACGTTCAGTAAGAGATATTGTGCAGTTGGTTGGCATCATCTCTTCCATTGCTTTAGTTCTTTTATAGATGGATTTTCCTTTTTGTGCCTTCCTGATAGTCAATGTGAGTCTTTCCCTGCAAACTGAGTCCATCTCTTTGTGTCCTCCAACAGAGGGTAGGGAGAAGAATTGACCGACTATTCTCACAACCCTTTATATATTGGGAACCTATGATCACTCTAGAAAGCAAGCATTTTATGAGACACAAAAAAACCAGGTTTCCTTTAACCTTTTGCTGCAAGTCGTACATTTTGACCTATGTGAACTTTGAAAGCTTCTTCCTATGTGGGTTTACATTTATGTTTAGATAATGTTGTGTGTTCTTCAAGGAATACCACATACTTCACATAAAAAGAATAAATGTCTGCTCTGTGTTGGTCAAAAGCTGTCAAAATTAAAGGGTTTTGTACATATTTTGCTGCATATGGTAGTAGGCAGTCAGCAAGCCATGAATAAAGAATTTTGAAAGCTGATTTAATCCTTGTTCCCCTACTTTGAGAATCCAGATCACTTCAGTAGTTCTGTCTTGACTAGTGCAGGTGTCAGCCTATTGAATTTGAAATTTCTTGTTGGAACAAATGCTAGTTTCTGTTTCAGTATGCTCAATTCCAAACTTTAACTGCCTGATTAAAAAACGCACTGTGTGTGTACCATGGACATGTATCCACAAGTATCTTACCTATTTTTTTCTAACCTGTGAGTTGTAAAGTAACTTTCACCAATTTTAATTTAGTTGTTTTGTTCTATTGGTCTTGGTGGTAGTGGCTTCAAAATGCTTTTTCATTCTTTTCTTGGAAAAGAATGCTTTATCAAACAATGGAAGTCCTATCTTTGCAGTCTTTTTGTGACAAGAATACGTGCTTTGTTATAGCTGGTTGCAGGGACTTTACAAATGTTGACACGAAGAGAGTAACTTCTGCAAAAAGATGTCAGCATCTAGTATTTCAGGCTATGAACAATGGCTAAATTTAAGGAAGTCCAATTTGCCTCCGTGGCACCACTGCCTTCAGACTACATACCCAAAACCATCTCTTTTACAGTGCTCTGCACCATAGGTTAGCTGTGCCTTAGCCTATGCTTTCCAGGCTAACTATGTTTTTAATATATGAATTTTGGTAGCTTTTGGTTCCTTTCACTTGCCACATATGCATATTATTCTTTATAGGAAACTTTATCTTTTTGAAGGGGCCTTTTTTTTTTTTTTAATATGCATTGCAGACAAACAGAACAGTTTCATCTGATTACAGCAGCATGTAATCCCGCCAAGGTTCTTGTTTCTTTAGTTTTTCTTCTGTCCATAAAGTAGTATGTCTGAATAAACTTTTGGCTGTGTTGGCGGAGGTGTGGGGGGTTGTTCATTTTCTATATACAGGTGACAATTTTGTGTAAAATTACTTAGAGTAAAATTCCTGGTTCTAGGTTCTTCCTTAAACTTATCTTCTTTCTTACTATGAGCTCATTCCTTATACATATGTATACCTTATGTACAGTTGGTCCAGATTTCTGTTTTGGATTCAATTCCATATCAGAATCATCACTCAGGTTTCCAGTATAATAGGAGCAACACCAGAATCAGTGGTGTATTACTAGTCAAAAGATAGTACAGCAAATGGACCTATCCAGAAGCTAAAGTCTGAATATGATTGCCCACATCTACCTTGGTGTTTATGTTGCAGATTACATTATAAATTTACTGTATCTGACAGTACATTGTTTGTAATGGATGATTGGTACTTTCATTGCATCAAAGAAAGTCATTGAATTACCATTTTGTGTGATATCTCACACTTGTCCTTACTGTTTAGAAGTACTGTGCCCTCTAAGTATTCTTTCAGCTAGGTTGATTAAACTGCAAGCATCAAATTTCTGTTAGGACCTATTTTGACTTATTAAAGCCTGTCAGAATAACTGGATTTATTGTCAATGTCTAACTTATATTTAAAATCTTTTTAATCAAAATGAGCTGTTCTCTTTTTATACTTTCAGGTTCTGAGTAGTAAATAAGCATATGTACAGTTACAGTTAGACAGGCTTAAGTTTGCACACAATTTATGACCTCAAAGTAGAAAAGGAGGTATTTTCTTGACACTTTCCTATCTTTGTACCCCATCATAAAATCTTTCCTGCTAACAAATTTAACACATCTTTTTTTTTCACCAGAGGCTGAAATTTTACTAGCAATGTGCTGGCTCATCGTTATGTTAGAGATGTTGATAGTAACTTTAATGTGAATACACAATGACTATGCGTTAAATGTTGTTCTCATTTAGAAAGGAAAAAAACCTAAAATCCTTCTGTATGAGATTCTATAGTTATTATAAGGTATAGTCTGCAGCAAGGGCTGTCACAGGAGAAAGGTAGATGCTCAGAGGAGATTTCTTCTGTGCCAAATACTAGACAAGGCCTTGGAGACTGACAGACTCCTGTTGTCACCTCTCCTCTATCCATTTCTTCTAGAATACAGTGATCCTCTTTGACTAAAATTTCTAAGCTGTTTTAGGGATAAGTCACCAGCAAGTATAAAGCAGGAAAAGACCAAGAGTATCTAGAAGTTATCTGAAGAAAATTGAAAGTAGGTCTTGGTGACCATATTTGTAATGGCCTGCTTTTCATAGCTTATTCTCAATTCTGCAAACACAAACGACGTTGCATATCCTAAACAGTTAAAATTAGCTCCTGTCTAGCCACCTTACCAGGTGTATGTAATAAAGCTAGTTCAAACTTGTTCTGGGTCTCTCTTTCACCTTCCCATTATGTTACTCTTTTTCTAGCACTCGCATACTACAGTCACTGATGTTTACATTTCCGTTTCTATCATTGGAGATAGAATCATAGAATCATTTCGGTTGGAAAAGACCTTCAAGATCATCAAGTCCAACCATTAACCATGCCCCCTAAACCATGCCCTGGAGTACCCTGTCCACTCGCTTTTGAATACCTCCAGGGATGGTGACTCAACCACTTCCCTGGGCAGCCCATTCCAATGTTTGACAACCCTCTCAGTAAAAAAATTTTTCCTAATATCTAACCTAAATCTCCCTTGCCTCAACTTGAGGCCATTTCCTCTTGTCCTGTCTCCAGACACCTGACAGAAGAGACCAACACCCACCTCACTACAACCCCCTTTCAGGTAGTTGTAGAGAGCGATAAGGTCTCCCCTCAGCCTCCTCTTTTCTAGACTGAACAACCCCAGATCCCTCAGCTGCTCCTCAAAAGACTTGTGCTCAAGGGCCCTCACCAACTTGGTTGCCCTTCTCTGGACACGCTCCAGCAGCTCAATGTCTTTCCTGTAGTGAGGGGCCCAAAACTGAACACAGTACTCGAGGTGCGGCCTTACCAGTGCCGAGTACAGGGGAACAACCGCCTCCCTGTTCCTGCTGGCCACACTGTTCCTGATACAGGCCAGGATGCGATTGGCCTTCTTGGCCACCTGGGCACACCGCTGGCTCATATTCAGCCGGCTGTCAACCAGCACCCCCAGGTCTTTCTCTGCTGGGCAGCTTTCCAGCCACTCTTCCCCAAGCCTGTAGCGCTGCATGGGGTTGCCGTGACCCAAGTGCAGGACCCGGCACTTGGCCGTGTTAAACTTCATACAATTGGCCTCAGCCCATCGATCCAGCCTGTCCAGATCTCTTTGTAGAGCCTCCCTACCCTCAAGCAGATCGACCCTCCCTCCCAACTTGGTGTCGTCTGCAAACTTGCTGAGGGTGCACTCCATTAAGGAGTACAGATTCTTAACTTGGGAAAGCATTTATTTATATGCAGTCTATTTAGCTGTCATTTCTTACTGAAACCTCTGAAATTTGAATAACCATAATTGGAGAGGTATTTAAGAGGTGTTTTAAGATTTCTCAGTACATCTGCCCAAATCTAAAACCTCTTGGTTTAGTAGGAAAATTCTCCTGGGAACACAAACAGGTTTTTTCCATTGATGGATAAAGACAAGGTGACCACATTAGTGCTTTTGATGATACTGGTGACTAAGGTGCAGCTGTTAGGCTGATGTGTGTAACCCCTGAAGCACTGGACAAGGTCACTGAGTGTTTGCTGCTTTCTTTCCAAGGGACTCAAAACAGTGTTTCACCTTTGACTTCTTTTGCCGATGTTTAAGAGGACAGAGTACTCTCTTAAGCTTTTAAAAAGCAGTATGCAGTAACACATGTTGTCCAACCTTTCTCATTGCGGCATAGGAAATGCTCGGGTAGCGTAACGATTGTATGACACTTCATGGCTGGAACATACCAGCCTTATACTCTGCACTGGTTGTAGGCAGCAGCTGAGTTCCAGGTAAAGTTCGGCATGTCAGTTTTGACCTACATCAGTTAGATTCTCTTTTCTGGAAAGACTGCTTCTCTCCCTCTAATGTTATATTCCCAACAACTTTTTAGAGTATAGGAATTGCAATGAAAAAGTTGTTAATGAAGTCCAGTAGCTTATTTCTCATAAGAATCAGGTATTTCCCACTTAGTAGTTTTATTGTTACTGCTACATAATTTTCCCACAAAAACATTTTGTGTTAGCACCATCTTAAGTGTTTCTAGGACACAAAAACACATGAAGAACTTGAGAAGCATATGGCTTTCAGAACTTTCACTGATTCTACTAGTATTTTTCATGTTATTTGTGTTATCCCTACATAATTACTAATAAAAGTTTCCAAATATTTTAAGCTCTAAGGATTTCTCTATGTAGCAATAATTGTTGCAAGGGTAAGAAATATACAATGACAAAAAATAGTACAAAATAAAGCAGAATTATGCCTTTTCCTTTCACTATAGGGTAATTAGAATATTCTGTATGCTACTTCCTATTTTAGCGAAAGATTTTATGATATTTATTCTATAAAATATATAGTGCTAAATCAGTCTTAGTACTTTTAACTCCAAATCTCACAGGTTTTTAGCCTACATTTCTCTAGAGAGTTCCCAAAAACCTCCTTTATTCTGGCATCTGCTTTTCTTCTGTTACAGCATGTTTTTTATAAACTTTAAGTAACCCTTCAAATGTCCACCTGTTCACTGAGGATTTTCTTGGCCCTGAGTAATCAAGCTCTTTGACTACCTCAAAACCCATATTGATCATCAGGCTGTGTTCTTACTTTCCTTATAGGGATTGGCTCTTTAGAGGGACACTGTAATGAGGTAACATTTGTATTTTTAACTGTATAGAGTGTGTTCTTACAGAATCAGCATGTATACATCCTGTGCAAAATAAATTATTGTTTAAGTTTTGCTATGCGCTCTTAAATATTTTGCTATATTTAGAAGCAGCACTACTGAAAAATGAGTAGACCGACATCCTCAGCATTGCATTTCTTTCTTTGGTCAATTTAAATAAAACTGCACAGAGATTTTGCATTTTTTTTTTTAATTTAATCTATTCATCAACTTTATTGAAAGTAATATAAAGTGACACTTAATTCTATCATATTTGGCTAATATGTAACTCAGCTGTCATGCACCCAGAGGGATTCTTTAGGTTGTTCAGCTGTCATATGTAATTTATAATAGAGTTTTGTTGCATGAGAAAGGAAAATTTAAAGCTGAATATATTTTGGTTTTCTTTCTCTGTGAATGGAGGGGAGGGAACTCTAACAAAAACAAAGATTCAAAAGCTCAACAAAAAAAGATTCTTGCAAAAATATTCTGTCAGAAATTGTATGCCTGTAACATGCCTGCTGTTAGGAAGAAGAGGTCAGAAACAATAGAACAGATCAGATTATATCAAAGTAACAACTCACCCAATGCAAATAATTATAAACACAGTATTTAATTTGTGTAATTCACTGAAAGTTCTAACTATCTGTTTGTCAACTCTCTTACTAGGTCTTCCCAGGTGTCCCTTCCAATACTGAGTACTCAAAATATTGAACTAAACAGTATAATTCACAATCAAATGAAATTAATCTTGGTGGAATAAATCAAATATGTCACCCATGAAGGGTAATTTTCTTTCATTTTCTCAGCTATTGCTCCATCCTAGATTTCTTTTTTTTTCATACTTGTGAAGTAACAGATGCTACTTCTATATATGATATAATACACATTTCAGTATTTTTTAAACATTTTACAATTATGTTGGATAAGGAGAACTGATAGGAGAACTTTAAAAAACTACTTCTATTGTTATAATGAGCCAACCAGTATTATTTTAAAACTTTTTTTAATTGTCTAGACAAATTTTCAGCACAAATAAACCAGGCTCTCATGGTAATATATTTCAAGTTTTCTGAGTACATCATTTCTCTGTCAGGATTTTAACAATTTATCCAACCTCAAAACCAATGTACATGTAGTGTGTGTAGCAAACCCTTTATCTGGATGTTGCGGTTCAGCAACTGACTTGCTGCTTTTTGCTACTGTGCTGCCTAAAGGGCAAATGAGGTTAACAAAAAAAAAAAGTCTTGCAGCTTATAACTCCAGTAAACTTTTTGTTTCTAAACAAGCAAGTCAAACACATATTATCAAACCCTTATTTGTTACCAATTTAAGCAATCTGTGGTTGCCTCACTCCTACAAGAAATTCTTTTTCTGTCCTTCAAAAAAAACTTTTAGATTTATGACTCCCTCTGGAACTTGTAGATACATGGGAGAGAAACTTAATTTTGATTAACATTGTTTGCAGCTTTTCCTGCTTCTTGTCTTTTAGTAAATGCTGTGCATCCAGCTTTAAGTGCCTTCCTGATGCTTTTTTCGTAGCCATTTCATAGCACTTTCATTATGGCCTGGCTATTTGGACTTGAGCATAATTTTAAAATGGTATAATTTTCTCATAAAGCCTCAAAGCTGTAACAGCTCTTTTTTTATTATTTTTTATTTATTTATTTATTTTTATTTATCTACAACGTATGAACACCACTGCCATACATGAATCTATGTTTAAGTAGAGGAACCATGTAGAGGAACATTTTTTCCTGAGACATGTATTGTTTTCTGAGACACTTGGAAGAAGAAAAGCAACTTTGACTTTAGGCTGCTATATTGTTGTTCATAATGGCCTATCAAGCCATCAGGGTAGTTCTAGATTACGTAATTTGTACCAGCTAGACAAAGACAAGCATAAAGTTAAAAAAAAAAAAAAAGAAATTATGAACTAAAAAAACCTACATTTCACCTGTCCTTCAAAACATTCCTGATAAGCAAGACTAGTTTTACTGAGATCACATCACATGCTGTGTTCCTGGAAGACAGTCAGTGCTAGTATCTGAGTGACAGATGCGCACCTGATGATCCATACACGGCTCCAAAAGATGTTTGCTTCTTAATCAAGAAAAAACCAAAACTGAGAATAAATTAATGGTAGTATCTCTTTTTTAGAGAAGGGGATATAAAATATAGGATGACTATGTGGTTTATCAATGTCTGCATTGAAAGTCCATGAAAGAACTTCTATGTCATTGTAGTTAGATTTTTAAATGTTGTATTTGCATCATCATCCAGTGAAAACAATGCGCTTTTTAAACCATTAATCGAACATGGCAGTTTGTTTTCAATTGCTGATCCCAAATGTCGAGGGAAAAAATGCGGGTTTGTTTTGACAGCACTGCACTATTGAGTTGTGGTATTTATCATAAATTTTATGAAGGCATTTAAATTCTTTCCTATTGAAAGTATAGACTTCTGTAGGATTTCCAGTATAGATTGTGACAGAAATTTTTACTGATGTTCAATGTTAAAACAAGACGCCAGTTTGTATCTTTGTTCATATAGTTATTTTTTGCTTTTTGTCCATTGATAACCTATTTGTAAGCCCTTTCTATGAACACTTCAGTCCTTCTGAGTGCTGGGAGAAGTACAGCTTGGAATCTGCAAGATTCATTTTCAGCCTCCTGCTGGGATACACTTTACCTTATTTGGTCAAATTATAATGAATCATAATGAAAGAAATAGATGCCTAACTAAGAATGGTTTGCAAACTGCAAAAATACATACAATTAAATAATCTATCTCTGTGCTACACATGTGTATCAGTTATTCCAACATTAGATACAGTCACTGTTTAGACATCATCTTTGTTTATCGGTCAACGTAAAAATAATATATATTGACTCATTAATCTTTACATTCTGTAGATATATCCAGAAGTCTCCACTATTCTTTTACCATGTTACTTCTTGTGCTCTTGGCTCATTCTAGCATGCCTGAAAAATCTCCATTTAGTCATCCCAGTAGTTCTCTCTTGCCACAAAATATACTGCCAGAAATGCTGTGCTTTATAGTGTGCAAGCATTGTATGCACATTAATATGATTTTAAAATACTTAGTCTTCCAAATCTGTTTACTCCTCCTCAGTGCAAGCAAAGAAGAAAGGGCTTCAAAAAGTACCATGAAAGTTGACAACAAAAAGTACCAGCCCAGCTTATTCTCCAGGTAACTCATCACTTCTGCCAACCACCTATGTACACCTTTCTTTTGTCACTTCAGCTTCTTGACCCACAATAGTTATACTTCCTACTATTCTCAAATTTTTATCTCCACTGCACCCAATGTTTTTTTCCAGACTCCTCCTCTTGCCCCATAGTATCTGATCCTTCAATACCTTGTGATATCTAGGAGGAAGGAAAAGCATGATAGGGGATTGGAGAGGGCAGGGTTGAGCCAGGGTGAGTTCTGAGGGAGGCAGTGATCCTGAAGGGCACTCCACAGTTCAGAAGTCTGTTAGTCCTGTCATGCTTGCTGCTTGATTGTGAGCTGATTCCCATCAATTCTGGTGCATGAGAAAACAGCAAGGTATTGTTTCTACCATGTGTGTCTTGTTCAACTATGATTCATTTCTGTGGGTTGGCAGATTTGGGGTGGACAAAAGGGGAGGAGGGGAGTTAGGACACATTCAGAATGATAGCCAGCATGTCTCAGTGGAGGCAGCCATTGAAATCTATGTTCTAAATAATTTGATTAATTTACCATGAACAGTTGTACAAAATCAGTTGCTGGGATTTGTTATGATCAATGCCTACCTCTGTTTCTTTGATCAGCTTAAGAGAAGAAAATTTTGATCGTAAGTGAGGGTCTATTACAACACTCAAAGTGTTTTGTTTGCAGTTTTAGTTGATAATGTAGAAAAGATAACCATTCATTATATTTCTAACTGCAGGCTTTCTAATACCCCAATTCAACCTGTTCCTGGAACCTTACTGAATCAGAATGGGGAAAAGACAAACATATTATTAGGTCCTACTAACTTCTGTACTGGGAGACATAAGACAGCTACCTCTGATTGCTCTTTTGCTCTGTAGGAGAATACTACTAGTTGTGGAGAGTCTGATAATCTGTCCAGAGAACTGGTTAATGGAGTCACTGAAAAAGAATTTTACCTTGGAGCACCGTATTTGATTTTGACAACAGAGCAAAAATATGTAGGTTTTTATATTTTTTTTTTAAAACTGTCTGAATCTTCCTAATTCTTTCCAAGACATAGTCCAGAGCTGTAGTTCAGTGTTTCATTTCTGTGGGTTGGTAGACTTGGGGGAGAGAAAATGGGGGGCATATTCAAAACAACAGTGATTATCTATTTAGTAAGCAGGTTAATATAAGGTGCAATGCATTTCATTTTTTTTAATTGTTCTGTTATTGAGAGACTGTACTACAGAGAAAATTCTAGGCTATTGTAAAGAAGCAAAAGATAGTAGTTGAATTAATCTCTTAGAACTCTTCTTCCAACTTCTTTCACATGCCTAGAAACAGAACACATTCTTAAACACAAGGAAGCTAAATCTCAGCTTTACTTTAAAGAAGTAATCATTGTGGAAGTGAATTAGTGAGAAATAAGGTGTATCTGTACTTGGGAAAGAAAGTGGTCACAGGTACTGAGATAGCCAAGATTAGATGCTAGACAATTCAGTAATGCATCCCATATTTCAGGTGATCAGTATACATGTCCGTGTTCGGAAAACAATGTTCCTTATAGTTCTTTCTGCAGTTCAAGAACAATATCCTGCTCAAATAAGTCTTATTTTTCTGTCTTGAAGCAACTGATCACCACAAATTAGGTTCCCCAGAAGTTTTCTATAATTCTAGCCATGTATATAGAAACCTAAGAGGAAGGAGAAGGACATTGTAAGACTGACCAAGGCACAGGTATTGTACTTCTTTTTAATTCTGCAAGAACCCTGTGCCTACAATCGCTAGGTATTTGTGTCTTACTTTAAAGATAAAAAACATTTTCAAAGAATTATGGCTGGGAGAATTTTGATGAGAATTGAAAGATATGTGTTCTCAAATGGATAGCACAATTTTAACTAAAATTTCAGGTTTCACTCTCCCAAAGTTATTCAAAATTCTGAATCTGTGTTCTCTTAGGAGAGTGCTCTAGCTATTGTGTTTTCAGGTATGCTGAGCCTTGGGTGTTGTATCTATCTTCTTAAAACTTTTACATTCTTATAGATATATATTGATGACGCAGGAATTGTTATAACACCTAGTTCAGTGTCACTACTACAGAATAAGGAAACCTTTTCATTCTCCTGATGTGTGTGTCCATGACTGTTTACAAATTTTGTATACAGAGGAATAATTACAGCAGGTTTCAACTCAGAATATCTTGTAATATGTTAATTAGGACAGTTATTTTACTGTAGTACAATTATACAGATCTTTGTGTGTTTGTTAAATAGAAAATAAAGAAATGGTATTTTTGTCAAGTTAAAATATTTGTGGTGTTTTTCAGGAATTAATTATATGATCAAATTGTTTTGACATGAGGCAGCTTGCTAGATACTTTGAAAATTAACATGAATGTGAGCAAGCAATTTATACAGCTACTAAGAATTGGATGACTTACTATGTTAACAAGTGTGGTGAAAAATGAATTTGTAAAGGAGGTAAAGATCTGTTTAAGGAGGAGATCCTTAGCTTGCTTTCAATATCACAGCATCATGTTCTGCCACACTATATAACAGGTAAACAAGAACGAGATGAAGTCTTATTCAAAAATAACTGCTTCAGCTGAAGTATTTAAACTTTTCTTCCTGATTTCCTGCTATAGTAAACCTGTTCTTTCTTGTTAGAATTGTCATGTGTGGGGGAAAAAACCCAAACAAACAACTAGCAAAAGCAAAAGTGTTAATTTGCCTCTATCCAAATCTTACTCTAATGTGATAACTTGATCATTACAAGTTTGATTGCTGGTGGATAAAATAATGCTTTCTGTCTTCCTAAGTTTTTTGTAACTCCTTGCAATGGCTTTTCCTCTAAGTGCCCAAACTGAAATACTCCAGATTAAATGTAAAGTTTTTGTATCAGTTTCTTGTATGTTCTGTACTTCCCTTGACCATGTATTACCAACATATATCTTGAACTAGAAGTCTTCCATTTTTTTGGTTAAGGCTGTGAACACTAAATTGGTTGTCAACTAGCTGTGGATTTGACAAAGGTTCATTGGGAAGCAAAGATTTCAATTTGCAAAATTGAAAAAGTTACTTTGCCTCGAAGGACATGCAAGTGCTCAATGGGAGAGTAATGTGAAAAAGTACAGGATGCACTGAAGAATTTGATTTTTTTTTTATTTTATTTTATTTTTATTTTTAAATGCAGGTAAAGTCTCAGAACCACCAGAAATAGCCATGCAGCAAATGTATCAAAAATGTATAAAAAAATGTGCAGGAAGATTAACAGCCATTCCACCATGATTTTTATGACCACAGATGCATAAAAATTAAATCTCTAGCAAACTTTTATTGACTACAGTTTGATTGCTAAGGGAATGAGAGTAGGTTTCATTACTTCTAATTTTCCTATGAAATCTGCTGTATGCTTCATGATAAAGGGTCTGAAGTTCATATATTGCCTTAGCATAATTTCTTTGTTCTTCACAAAGTAAGCTTGGCAACATCCTGGTTCCTTAGTTCATTTAAGTTACAAATTTTTTATTAAATTATAGATACGAATCATTCCAGTGATTTGTTATGTGAACTGGCAGAGGTAATTATTGAAGCAACGGCTAGAACAAAGTCTGAGAGAGAACTGTTTTCCTCAACAAATACATGGAATTTGCTA
This sequence comes from Harpia harpyja, assembly GCF_026419915.1. Classification (NCBI taxonomy): domain Eukaryota; kingdom Metazoa; phylum Chordata; class Aves; order Accipitriformes; family Accipitridae; genus Harpia; species Harpia harpyja. Next base: position 35,067,989 of record NC_068947.1, read on the forward strand.
GGAAAATTAGTTTGCCCAAGAAATGCAACTTGTGTCTTTCTGTTGTATTCTGACTTTCTACAAGAAAAAGCTTAAATCCTATCTATTACTGGTTTGCTGGTTTCTTACCAGTTTTTCTTTTATTTTTTTTTTCCTTTTTTTTTTTCTTTGTGTGTTTGTAAGTCTTTGGTTTTCATGACACCTTCATTTTTTGTTAAGAAGGAATAAAGTTGCAGAGATCGAATAGATGGACTGATTTGAACCACTGGTGTTTAAAAGACTTGCAGTGAATGTTTGGCACTTGATAACTTACTACCCAAACTGAATTGCAGAGTTGTTTTCCTCTTTGATGGAAAAAAGTGGTAGTGTTATTAATTTCCTACAGAAGCAATTTTTAGTTTTGTTTTCATGATGTTTGAAAAATAGCCGGTTAAATAGATATTGTCTCAACTGTATGTTTCAAAGCCTTTGAAAACTCTGTAAGCGTGCCTTTCTATGGATAATGTATTTCATACTGAAGTTTTACTTCAGTAAACATTAAGTTTTTAAGTTATACTTTAAGTATAACTTAAATGTGAAATGGCACATTTTATTGGTAGCTGGTTGAGACCTGGGAGTTTGGTTGAATGTGGGATGCTTCATCAATAGACTCATAACAAATGAGTTTATAGGCACAACATTTTTTGAAGAGCATTGCTGGCAAAAATAAACGATGCTCTCTTATGTGGTTTCCATTAAAATAGGTAAGTAATTTTCTAACTATGCTTTACAGCTTTTGAAATAACTGCCAAAATCACAAATAGCCAAATTTAGACTGTGCCTGTGATAACAGAAAAATTAAACATTTCTGTGGAGTTATGGTATTGGTTCCAAAGTCCTTTTATCTTGTTGTTTTGAGGATGTTTTGGAAAGCTTCTGGTATTTGTGTTCTGAATTGGAGATGGGAAACACATACTAGATTATGGAGTATAAAAATTAAATATGACATTTATTTTTAATGGGCAACACCTAGACCATTGTATCGGAGTTCCCTCTGTGTTCACCATCTAATTCATTTCACTTGCATTTGAAACTAGGTTGAAGGGTAGTTGCACTGTTCAGAGGGGAGATAGCTGGTGTCTTGCTGTAGAGTATAATGTGGGATATGTCAAATGTCACAAAGTCTGCATTTCCTTGTTTTAGAAGATCTCATAGTTACCTGTATTAGTTTCTTGTCCCAAATTCAATTCTGGGATAATTAAGGATATATCTTATGCATAATTATTTCACAGGGGGAAAGTGAAAAACGGGCAAGTAGAGTTGTGCTTGCTATCATTTTATAGCAATCGGTAAAGAGCATAGAGTTCCTTACCTTTTATGTTTTTCTTATTATTAAACTATAATAAATACTATATTGCTGAAGCTACAGTTGTAAATCTGTTTTTTAATTGTTTTCTAAAACTAATATACTGATGATGAATTTGTAAAACTTTTCACAGTAATACCAGTTACATGTAATCATAGTAAGGTAGTCAGTTTTGTAATGAGACACTCTAAAACAATGATGGTACTCGAACTTTGAAAGCTGTCTCACTAAAGAATTGGTGACACTGTTAAACAGTGTCTTTAGTATTCACTCTCCTCAGTCAAAACACTTACTCTTCTGGTGTTCCAGCATTCAACTAGAAAGCAGAATAGATAGATGGCAGCCTTTTCTGGGGAAAAAAAGAGTTAATAGTAATTCAGTGAAATCAGCAACTTTGAGGAAATTATTATAGACGCAGAGATTATAGACAGTAGAAGTAATTTTTACATCCTTTTTTAATATCGACTAGTTTTGATTGCTAGATACAGCTGGCTAGATAATTTATTTCATGACAGATCTACAAAAATCTTTCAAGTTTGTAACAAAGTCTCACCATTTGAATTTCTTAAATTAATTATAAATTAAATATTTTAAATTTCTTTTGAATCATAGTAAATGTTTTGTTTTAATCTTATCTTTCAACAGTCTATAATACAAATACAAGATGTTTTAAAATGTTAAATGAGAAGTAATGGTAAAAGAAAAATGCCAAGTATTTTGTAGGAAAAACTCCAAGTAAAATGTTTTTGACAGGCTCTGAGTGTGGTTTTTCTTTGAAATGTGTTTTCTGTAGATTGACCCATTTCATGTTTTTTATTTTTTGAACTTAAGCTGCACTTTAAGACAGCTCTTCCATTGTTTCTGACTCACTCTTTTGTCCCAGTATCTTCAATAGGGTAGGTAGGCAAGACTGGGTTTTGGTAAATTAGGTATAAATGACTGTTGGCATGTCCCCTTCCCTCTTATTTTCAGTTGAAGGAGTGTCATCTCAAACCATTTTGTCCTTGCCCGATTTCCGTGCAGCTATGGTTATGCTTCAGTGGGTCTCTGTCACAGTGCAGATCTGCAGGTCTTGAAGTGTGAAACCAGAAAGGAAGGAGGCAAGCTGTACTCAGAATTTCACTTCACTAAACATGCCCGTACCCTTCTCTGCGATGCCTCCCAAATGTTTTGAAGCAATCCCCAGAGTTGCTGCCTGCTGTTTATTCCTCTCTGCTGCTGCTCCCTTGCTCATGCTCTCCCTAGGTGTCAGGGTAATGTTGGAATTGAAGGGAGTCTGGGTAACACAAAGAACTGGATATAATATGTGGCCAGGGGAGATGGGGATCTGCAGTGATAATCCTTGAGGATGGTGGATGACTTGAATAATGTCAGTCTGGTGACTGCAGTACTAAATTATCAAATGTAAGCCTAAAGAAATATAAGCATGGAAGCAAGGACTATATTACGGATAAGAGCTTGGGGATAAGGAAGATGCGGGGCTAGGACAGTGCTGTGGACATGTGACACTAGAGTGTATGGCATCCAGGAGGAGGCCAGACACTGCCTGGTTGGGGGAGATGGTGGGCTCCCACACTGGTTGGAGGGCGCCTTGTACTTGCCCATCAGTGACTTCCTTTCTTACCTTTCATATTGGGGAAGACAGAGAGGAGCAGCAGTGGTGCAGTCTAGGTAGGCTTGGTTAGATAAAGGAAAGGACTCCATGCTTAGTGATACTGGAGCTGCAAACAGTGTAAAGGGTAGTCAAGAAGCAGGATCATCCCATCCTAATCTTGCCCTAGCTTTCTTCTGTAGGGAAGGGATAGCCAGGAGAGTGTGCAGGGAGATACCTAATTTGAGATTTGTCTACCAAAGTATACTCAGGGTTTACTCTGGTCGGAAACTGTTGTTGTGATATCTGTAACAATACATTTTTCAGGGCATTAACTTTCCATCTGTCCCTTAGCGCAGCTAACGTAGGAAGACACTGTAGCAGCCAGGCAGTGAGGAACAGCAGAGAATTAGTGGTTTTAGAAGGCTGTTTGCCCTCAACTCAGATGAGGAAAAATATAGGTAGATACTCCATGCCAAGAACTCTTCACAGAAACAAAATAGAGCCAGAACTCCATTCTCTTTCCCATTTCACTGTTGCTTCAGAACAAAATAAAACCACATAGTCTCATTTCTTGATTCCTGCTGAACTTGTTTATTTTACATAAGGTAAATGACTTTTTTTTTTTTTCCTTATGTGGTGTAGTGCTACTTCTACAAGTTTATTCCAAAAATGTTTGTTGTTGAAATTCTGTGTTGATCTGTTCATCCTTTTCAGATACCTTTTTTTCCTACATGAACTATACTTTTAAATTACATTGTATTTGTTTAATGTAGCATACCATACCGCTTGAGCTTTAATGTTAGTAATACCACAGCTCCTATCAATGGCTCACTCTCAGGTCCACATGGAATTCTACAGAGCTTTTATTCAGAGCACTGCCACAATAATAAAAATTAGGATTATTATTAAAAGCACTGAAATATGAAAAAAATTATGAGGATGTCATGTACAATATCCCAGTTTCTTTACACTAAAGTCCTGATTTGCAGATGTGAGTGAAAGATTGACTTTACATTTTCAGAGATGATTAGCTGCCAGCTCTAATCAAATTGAGAAGTAATTAGCAAATCAAAACTTGATTAGCTCTTTACTTGATTTACTAAAATTACAGTTTATGCCGTTTAAATGATGGGGGAGGGGAAATGTCTCTTCTCTACATATAGGCTACTGTTCTGTATTAGGGGAGCAAGGGAAGAGAATCATTGCTTACGGTACTTAGCTACTTCAATACCCTAGCACTGTTACTTCAGTGAAAGTGATACTGGATAAGTGAAGACTTCATCCCTTTTTATCTCTGAAGTAAATGTGTTGTGAGTAGATGTTGTAAGACCTTTCTGGGATACGTGTGACCCAGATCACCTGACTTTTCATTACCAGTACTCTTCTTCCTCCACAAAGTGCTTCAGTGTTGTTACAGAATTATTAAAATGTGAAGGTTATGCGTGTGATTCTGCAATAAAGTTATCTAATTGCTGCATGTGCTGTAACAGTACAGGCAAGGTTGAAATGGGAGAGAGATCTTGACAGTGCTGGAGTTCAGTTTCCATCTCTGCCACCTACTCACTCTGGGACATTTGCCTTTGCTTAATTTCTGCAATACTGTTTTTCCTTTCTGTGGAACAGGTATCATTTATTTTCTTCTTTCATCTTATTGAACTTTGAGTTCCTGAGGAAAAAATAAATGTAGCTGGAGTCTAAAATGCTCTAATAGATATCCCTCTAGCTACATAAATCAAATGCAAAATGTTAGATTTTTATCTGTATGGGGCCAAAAATAAATATATGTTTTTCCAGTACGCAATTTGCTACAGTCTTCCTTGTCTGTCTTCTCCTTGAGATTAGATGGCTGTAATGCTCTCTGCATCTACATTGTGACCCAGACACGTTTTAATGCATCTTTTATACTTGAGTCTTATTTGTTACAAAAGTAACTGCAGTGGAGAGCTTCTCTGAATTAATTTAATGGCAGAATTAGCAGGCCAGCTGTAATCCCATTGAAGTACCTGAAAAGCTGCACGTTTTGGAGGTAGCTTTATTAGAAAAGCAAGAGGTTTGAAACTAATTCAGAACAGAGTGAGATGCTTAATTTTTTTTGGAACTGCTGTGCCACTATCTTAAAAATAAAAAGTACAGTTTAATTAAACAGAAGACTAGAGAGAGAAGCCTAGTAGTATTACAGTATAAAGTATTGCAGAAATGCTGATATTTAGGGAGCCCAGTTCTGCTCTTAAATGCTAAGTATGAAACACTAATTAAAGAAAATTGAATCATCATTCTGTTTGTACACCTGAAAGCCAAATAGATCCCTCGCATAGTCTACATTTCAGAGTATATTCCAGCAAACTTCAGAAAAAAATGGATGCTCTTTTCAATGGATGATTTTTTTTTCCCCCTTTAGTTTTTAGGGTACTTTATTCTCAGACATGGTTTCTTTATATAGCAATTTAATGTATTGAGTATTTTTTGCCTCAGGCTGCAAGGTTGGTATGGCAGCTGATCTATTACTCTTTCGGATAAAGTATTTAATCCATAAAATTTTCCCTTCTCTGTGGGACATCAGTAGCCTTAAACATTACTCTTGGGCTTTCAAACTTGTATAGACTATTAAATGAACTGTTGTATATTTTTTATCAAAAGCTTTATTTACTTTTTCTTAAGCTCTCAAGAACTGCACCACGCTTATCTTCCACGATTCCTTTCTTCCTGCAGATTCAACCTGCTGTTAGGTACCTATCTCCTTTCCCTACATCTACTGATTAGGAAGCCTTTCTCATGGGACTGAAGAGTGGTCCCACCATCAGTTTGCACGAACTGTCATGTCATCACAGGACGTTGCCTATAGTGCAGCTATGCCACACAATGAAGCACCATTTATTTGAAAGAAGCTCTGTTTACCTTCAACTAAGATGTGCTATTGATGGAGGTAGATCTCAAGAGGAACAGTAATGGCACGAATCCTTGACAAGCAAAGATGATGTCCGATAGCTCTATGAATGGGTTTATATGATGTGTTCTGAGATATGGGAGGGCTTAAGCTGATCTCTCTGATGTCCCATCTAATACTCAATTCAGGTGCCTGATAGCTGGAACTTCAAGCTGATAGAATTCATACACTTAGAAGGGAAAAAATTAGACTTTATCATTTTCAGCTGAAGTTCTTACAGGAATAAGCAGGACAAAATTATCCATCTTTTCTATGTAAAGGCAATAGATCTGTTCTAACTGTGTTGGTGTCAAGGTTGATTTTAGTTATAGACAACTGAATTTTCACTTAAGGGGTATGGAGTTTGGTTTTTAGCTTGGAAGTGTTGCAGTGGGGCAGGCAACATTTGATTAAAATGTGCATTTGTCAAAAAATAAAAGATATTCTTTTGACAGTGAGAATGAGGAATACATAACTGAACTTTTTAATTTTTAAAATTATGTTTGATATGTAGACTTTTTTCTTTTGGTTATGATTTTTATATCTTCATTTGCTTATATTTCCAACTGCTTAGTTTTTACTCTGAATTACATTGTTTCTGTGCTTGCACTCAATCTTGTTGATGGAATTATTTTATCAAAAATATTTAGTTTGCTAATGTTAGCTGTTTGGGGGGGGGGGGGAGGATTGTCAGAAAAGCTTTGGAATGAATCTCAAGGTTTTTTTGCAGGCAGCAGGTTTACAGTCTGTGATAGAAGTCTAAAAGGTATTAAGAGATCCAAAGAATATTTTTGTCTTACTGGTATCTTAGCAGCTTGGTCTGGGCTGTTTGTATCACAAAAAGTTGCAGTCTTTAGAGCTGATTTTTGGGATTACTTATATATAGGTTGCTTTTTTAGAGTCATGACTGCATTTTCCATTAAATTTGAACTGGATCTGGCTGGGACAGAGTTAACTTTCTTCGTAGCAGCCTGCATGGCGCTGTGCTTTGCATTTGTGGCTAAACCCATGTTGATAATACACCAGTGTTTTGCCTGTTGCTGAGCAGTGCTTGCAGAGCCTCAAGGCCTTCTCTTTTCTACCCCTGCAGAGGCTGGTAGGCTGGGGGTGGGTGAGAGGTTGGGAGAGGATACAGCCAGGACAGCTGACCCCAACTGACCAAGGGGATATCCCATACCATATGGTGTTGTGCACAGCCATAAAAGCTCAGGGAAAGGAGGAAGAAGAGGGGGCCTTGGGGGTTATGTTGTTTGTTTTCCCAAGCAGCCATTAATGTGTGCTGAGGCCCTGCTTGCCTGGAAGGTGGCTGGACGTCAGCCTGCCAATGGGAAACAGTGAATTTTGCTTTTCTTGCACATGGAGCTTTTGCTTTCCCTATTAAACAGTCATTATCTCAATCCACGAGGCTTCTTGCCTGCCGTCTGTTTTCTCCCCATCCCACAAAAGAAGGGATTGAGCAAGAGGCAGGGTGTGTGTTTGGCTGCTGACCAGGGTCGACCCCCTGCAAAGTGATAGAGGTGAAAGAATTTGCTTTCACTTGTTGGCTTAAAGGAGGTAGTCCTTCACAGGCCTTGAGGATAAGTATATCAACGGGAAGCTGCCTCTCTTATTGATAATGTTAGGAAAGAAAACCATAGGTACTGTCATGAGTTGAATTTGGAAGGAAAATAACTGTTTTGTGCTTTAGGATCTTTTCCTCAGTATTGGACTGCAGTTCTTATGTCCCAACCCTAAGTCACATCTGCCAGCCCTCTGAAATAGGGGCAGAGGTTACGTGGATGGGCAGTTCCAGGTTCCTTTTCTGAGTCTCCAATTTTTTTTTTATTCTATTATGTTTTCAATATGTACTTCACAGTGTAAACTGAGTCCCCCTTCGGCAAATTAACCATTGTCAGCACCAGCTGTAGCTGTAGCTGCGGCCATGAAGTTGTACTTGCAAAAAGGTCTGATCTGTTCTTGCTGACCCTCAGTCAGGAAGCTACTGCTACAGTAGTGCCATAGCACCCTTGTTCCTGGCTGTTCTGTAATTTCAGTGGGAATTCTTTGTGAAATAAGATTACTCTTAGGTAAACAACCCAAGGTTTGGGGAATACCAAACTCCTATTTGTAAGTATTGCATTAAAATACTAATTATTGATATCCCAATTTTCCAGTATTTACACCGGTTGAGTAGGCAGGTAAAGTTTAAAAGGCTTTAACCTTAGAAGCATTGTGCGTCAACAGATGTGATGCTGCTTCATGCTACGCGTTGCTGTAATTAAGAAGCGTTCAGAAATTGTTTTTCTTTCAGCAATTTCAGACATGTCCTTGCGATTCAAATTTTAGTGAAGATCATAACCTGTACTCCACTAGTACAATTAAGGTAATTGACAAAGGCAAAACTAGTTTGCAAAGTTAATTAGATTTTTCCATCTCCTCACTTTCAATTAAGCTTGTTGTTCTGATATGTTTCTTCCTGTTCAATTGCCATTATTTTTACACAGTATACAGGTTGTAGTAGTGTAGTAGTCTGCCAGATAAATAGTGGTTATTGAAATAATCATGGAGCTGAACTACTTTTTGCAAGTTTTGATTGTCCTCTTCTGTTTGAGTAGCTGAGTCTTGTAATTAATATTTACTTCATTTACGTAGCAGTTTTGATTTGCACTTTGAAGTACATTAGGTTTTTTGTTGTGGTTTTTTTTCTGGAGAACCCTTACCATACTGCAGAAACAGACATAGCACATTAAAACAACTGTAATTACAGCAGATGAAATACTAAGAGACTACAAATTCTTTAAACTGTTCATGGATTAGGGCAGAAATTATAGTGATGCTGAATGTTAAACCTGACACTGTCAGAAAAATATTTATGGCTCTGGTAACACAGCAGTATTAAAAGTTGAATTGCTGCCCTGGGGATCATACAATTCTGTCAAACGCTGTTCATGAGCAATTATGTTATGACTCAAGCTAAATAATTTTCCCCTTTCAAAATATGTATTGGTTTGCAATACTGTTGATAAATTTATTCTTTTGATTGTCATCTAGGTGAAAGGAGGACAAATACAGCTAAAGTAAGATTCAGTGCAAGATCACAGCTAGTGTTTATAAAGTATGTATAAATACCTATTTTTAAAACAAAGTGCTTGTTCAACATGTGGATACAAGCATCTGTCTAGTCCCTGCAATCATGAGATACCAAAATCACTTGGTTCAGTTAAATACCTTGCAGGATAATAAGTAAAAATTTCTTGTTCTCTTGAATATGATGACATTTGTACATTTTGGTGAAATTCCATGGTCTGCCAAGTTTGAGGACTGAAACAGCAACTAGTATGGCTATATTCTCCATTACACTCACATCTCCTATATCTTACACCTCATGAGCCTGGATTTATCCTCCCTACATGCTATGCCCTTTTCATTTGCTCCACCTCCGCTCTGTACTATGATGCTTACCCTTCCATAGCTGACCTTAACATATATGTCTTCATCAGAGAGGATAATTAGGAAGTAATGCTGTGGCTATGGTTGTCCTGGCTGCACCACAGGCCAAGTGAACTGGCTATTAGGCTATTGCTGCAAAATGTTGTCCTGTCATGTCTTCTGTATTTCACAAGAGACTGTTTATTGTGATCCTTGTCATCCACAGGACATGAGGTGGCTCTGTGCTGATAATCTTGAGTTCTCACAAGTGGTGTGAACTGGACCTGGGTGAAGTAAATCCTGTCATATCATTGTATGGCTTAAGATCCTAATGAAAAGCACAGCTGTATTTCTTCTGGATTATCACTATTTTATGAACCTTGCTGCAAGTTGAGAGCCTTCGGAGAGAATGAATGATTTGGGCATTGTAATGGGACTGCTTTAAATGGCCAAAAGGAATTCACAGAGCAGCCATGTTGCTGGTACTTCCCTGGTCAAACCACCCCAGCAGTGGAAGTATCTGTACAATACCTTATGCATTTTGGCTGAAATACCAGTATGACACAAAGATCTTCCTAACATTTGAGCAAAATGATACAGGGTTAAAATGTCCCCCTGTCCGTGTACAGTGAGGGGTGCTAGCTGGCACCTGTGCAGTCACAGAATTCCTGCGCATCTGGACATGGTATCAGCACTGTCTGTGGAGTGGTCATTCTCAGCATTGGAATGAGACTGGCCCACTGAAGAACATTTTGACACACTTGAGGAAAGCCTCCCTTATTTGCAGTTAAATTTGGACATCTGATGCTGCTGCCAGTGATACGTCTGGTGATGTTGGTGGAAATAAATTGCTGACCGTGACTGTCTCCCAAGTAATGCAAAAATTGCATGTGAAGCATCTGTGAAGCACCAGCTAAACTGGAATGAAGGGGAATGTTTCTAATATTTTTACTTGGTCTTTTATGCATCTGGCTTTTTGTTGTTGTACTTGTAAACACTTCCAGTCCAGCTCCCTAAAAATTTACAGATCATTATCATGCACATTGGTCCAGGAGTCCGCACATTTGAAACTTAATAATCTTATGGATAAAAGTCCCTTGACTTTGAAGTAATATGCCCATTCTGATCTCTGAATCCTAACAATTTCCAAGTCCAATCCTACATACTACAAAATTCTTTGGTACAAATGATGTCTCCAGTTTCTTTGAGACCAATCCTGTATTCCTCTGAGAGGTGATGTAAGAACATGTAAAGGCACAAGATTTTGGTCTTCATAGGCATTTATAGTGAAAAATACTTGTTTAAAATGTGTGAGAGTTGGCTAGGCAACTAGATTTGTATTTCAGCTGTTCAGTAAAATCTAGGGGTCTTGTTTGCTTCTTTACTCAGTAGAGAACAAAAGAGACTGCAGAAGAGTGTAGGAGGGCTGATTGTTTTTACATCCATCTTTCCCTAGAAAAGACAGATGAAAACAGAAAGCTTGATATTTCCCCTGCTGATGTAAGCAGAGATTTTTCTGAGTGACAATGTTAAAATTTATGGTGATCTATTACGCAATTGTCTTGCTTAATGATACATTTCAAATATATCTTGACACATCAAAAATATTTAGCTTTTGTCTTATATTTGTTCAGCTTTCTGAAGGACTATGATCTTCCCATCAGCAGAATGTGCTTTTTAAATTAAAAGGACTAAGGACAGTGGTTTTGGAAAGCAACATGGAAGTATATAGTCTGGATGGGTTTTGATTTATGGGGGTTTTTTTGTTTGTTTCCAACAAATGTATTTGGTTCCATACCAGAAGGCTAACGGAGCCAGCTCTCACAGAATTTAAGATACAAATAGAAGGAGTTTGGGAACCTTTGAAATCTTTGCAGGTTTTCGAACCCCTTGTAGATAGCAAGTATAGTTCAGAAGTGAGCTGATCTGTGGCATACAGGATGGGACGCATTTCTTAAATTGAAGGTTTTGTGGAATAAGACCCTAATCTGTTTTATTGTGGGGTATGTGAAGGTGAGAAGGCATGTCTCTCGTTGCACTTACGCAAATAAGCTTGTATTCCTTTCTGCAAATGTTATCAGTTATATCCATTCCAGAAGACTATGTTTTATAAAAGCTGAATTAATCATGTCATCTATCTGTGCTATTCAGATGGCTGGTTTTGTTTTCTTTGTAGTATTGATTAGATGTTAAGTTGGAACTTCATAAAGATCAAAAAATTAAAACCATTATTTCTAAAGTGATATCCAGAAACATGGAAATGCAGGGACTCGGAGTTCTAAGTCTGGATGCTCAAACTGTAATGCAGGTAATGCTATGGTAGAATAGGCTTTTTCTTTTGAGGGCACAATAAAAGCACTATTATGTTATAGTAAATTAGTGAATATGTATTTGGGATGCTTCTGGATCCTGGAAAAGAGACTGCCTAAAAGAATTCAAACAGAATATTTTCTTTCTAATATCAAGATAAATATATAAATCCATTTACTTCTCTTAGAAATGCTTATCAGTGTGTGATCCATTCAGTACTTTTCCTCAGAGTTCACCTGGCAGACACTGCTGCTTTTTTATGAGTTGAGGGAAGGAACACCAACTTCTACACAGTCCTCTAGTGGTTTAGTTTATTAGGGAAATGATGCATTTAACACCCCTACAAACAAATCAGTTGTGTCATGGGATATTAACTTTCTCTTGCCTGAATTAATGAAATCTGCTTGAGGATAATTTTTTCCCAACCTGAAGTGCCTTAAATAGAAGGTTATTTTCTGGCAGAAGCAAATGCAGTTCACAGGCGCAATAAACTGCAAGGCCTAGTGACTGAACCACAAAATGTTAAAGCTGAAATGATGTTGCATGTTAATTCAGAATTCTCCTCTGTGGAGTAGTTCCATGGCAATCAGGCAACCATGTCAATATTTTGTTTCTCTATGCAGTAGTTTTAGAAGAGCCTAACTTCAAAAGAGGGGGCCTGGAGGGGAGGGGGAAATAAGGCAGAAGGGGATAAATCTGTCAATTTTTAGGAAGAACAAATGCAGATATCCAGAAAGCAAAGCCTAAATTTTGTTTTTAACATTACCTTCTATACCAGCTACTGTCCAGGGAACATGTGTAGTAGAGAGTTGGCTACTTGCACTTCTCATTGATATTCTTTAGCGATACTCATGCTTGTAGGTCAAGTAAAAGGTCCTTTAACCAAAGCAGAAGAGAAGATGCTTGCCAGCCTCAGGTTAGTACTGCCTCTGGAGGTTTATATGTCAGCCACTTGGATTTCATTACATACCTTTATTAAATACTGGAGCTACCGTGTAGACATTCAAGAATTAATGAAAACCATGTAAACTCTTCTTAATTAAAATACTCTAGGCATAGTGTAGTTCTGGTGTATGTGATTGAGAAGATACCTGAATTTTTAACTGTATGAATTCTATGCATCTTTGTCTCTTTCTCAAGAGGTAAAAGAGAGATACTTGCTTAAATATCAGTCTGAAACTTGTTAACCAAACTTCCTTTGAAAAAAATCCTAATTTCCAAACTGAATATCAATTATGAGATGTCAGCAAAGCCATATTTTATATTTTTTTTGTTGCTGCCATATTGTACTCTTAACACTAGTGGTAAATAGATCAAGCAGTCAGCTGCCAGCAGAAATCTCCAAAGGATATCTCATGTTTTCTTCCTCAGCTGCTGCCAGTGTGGTATTTCTGAGTTTGCCTCTACAGGAGGAAAGGATGTTGGAAGAAGAGCTGGTGTTAACAATAACCAATTTGGCTTCTATTCTATTCTCTGTAAATTCAAGCCTCCATCTTTTAGGTTTAAAAACTTCTGCTTTAAAAACGTAGAAAACATACCAGCAAAAAAGGCAGGCTTTTAAGCACTTAAGAGAGATGTAAGAATAGCCTCATCTATTTAAAACATTTGACAATACTATGAATTTTTAACTAACATTTTCATGAGCATCATTATTTATAAGTACTTTTTAACAAACTGGGAAATAAATTTGAAAATCTGTGGTAGTGCTGTGATTACCAGTGAATTCAAACTGATTTTTTTTTTCTTTAGTAACTGTAAGGGCTCTAAGTATTGAGTGAATGGAGCAGCAAAATAATCAAAATGGAGGAAACTTAAAGGCTGTATGTGTTCTAACATACCATTGTAAAGTTTAGGTTTTGATGCTTCTACAGCAGAATGAAAACATCAGTATCAGTGGAGAGATTTCCCCCAAGTATTCCCCTAATGATATTTGCTGTCTGTGGGAGGTGCAGGTTTTTACCGGAAATAAGAAAAAGAATTATAGCTGTGATGATAGAACTGCTTAAGGTGATGAAAAGGAGTATCTTTCCCTCTGTTTCTTTTCCAGTGCTCCAAGTCTTTTAGGGAATTTCTATTTCTACGTGTTAGCTTTGTGATCAGCATTTTCTCTTCCTCATTCTGGGTTCAACACAGGAAAAAAATTCCAGCTTATCTGATAATTATTGATATTATATTAAAAAAAGAAGCAGGAAGCAAAATAAAGGAGTATACAATTCAGGGTCACTTACAGAGGCCCCCCCACCTCTACCCCTCAGCCTTCCGAAAATCCACTTTCAGTTTCATTTGTGAAAGAAGGTTTTAAGCATCTGCTGCTGCTTCTGTTCTCTTGGTTACATCTAAGTGGGAAATGATCCCATATGTCCTTGCCTCTGTCAAAAAATCTTTGAGCCTGCCATTTCAGATACACAGAACTTTGAGAATCAATTTGATTATTGTTCCTGCTAATGAATAATACCATTTAAGTATAGATGCACATTATATGTGTTATAAACCTCTCTCTTGCTGTAACATCTCAGATTATACTCATTACAGTAAAAATAAGATATATTTATTGTTCAGTAAAGAAGTAGATATAGATTCTACAGAAGATGGACTTCCCTCAGTTTTTCAAGTACTTGGATTCAGTTCTGTTTTCTTTTATTCTTGTAATAGCAATGCTTGTTTTCTGTTGTTTAAGTGTTAGTTCAACTATAGTCTTGCTATCGTTTTCATTAAATAATGTTTACTTTGAACTGTTGTTCATCGTGACTCTTATCACCATTAATATCAAGAGACTAGTGTTATATTTTGACCTCTTATTAGTATTCTTACCATATTAAATAAAAAAGTCTTTCTTCAATAATTGATAAGTTAAAGAAGTGTAAAGTTCTGTAACTATCTGATTTTTCCTCATTTGGCTCCTTTATAAAGATGCTGTGCAGCCATCTTCCTAAGCAGAGAGCACATTCCTTGCCTAAGGCCAAAACAATTATCTGCCATCATAAAGAAGTTAAACCAGTGCGGACAAGGGGGAAAAAAGGCTTGAAGTGCTAGTTATAAATTCTAGCAGCAGATCCACAGAAAAGTGAAAAGAATCAGTAGGGGTACCTTTTGAAAGCAAAGCCATGTCCTATTTGATATAGAAAACACTGGGCTGCAGAGTTAGGACAAGCTGAAAGGGTAAGCATGCTGCAAGGTCTTTGCGTGTTTGCTGTTTTAAATGACTGTGACTTGAGTAGTTTGGCTAAAGATAGACATGTTTTTACATCTCTCTGTATAGTTGGACGTATAAAAGGGTAGCATTGCCAAGTGCAAACTGTGGCCTGATATATTATGAAGGAGTATTTTGTCTGGCTTATGAAACCATTTGTCCTTTACTGTTTTAAGCTTCTGTGTTATTTTCATTTCTTTTCAGTTACCACATTTGAAATAATGCCTTTGTCACTGATATTAGACATAAGCTTGTATCTTAATAAGCAGTACTTTATTAAGCAACAAAGTTACCAAAAATACACAGTGTTGCTTTTATCCATATGATTGCAGAATCTGAGGCCTTAAGAGACATTTGTGTTCTTGCACAATTTGTCTGCTTTGCTTTAAGCCAAGTATAAGCATACTAATCAACTTTTTTTTTTTTTTTGTGAAGGATATTTCTCAGGGGTCCAATAATTTTGGTGTCAAATAGCTAATCTCATGGATATACTACTTGTTTATGGATGCTGAATGTCAAAATAACCAAGAGACCAGAATATAAAATATATTATGAATAAATTTTTTTCTTGGGATAGAAAATTCTCATATGAGCAGAAATACTAACTGTTGGGTATATTGTCAGCTAGACACAGCTTTTAAATGAAAATGTTTAAGAATCATTTAGCTACAGAATAATGTTGATTTTAAAAAATTCTTCCCTCTATGCCCCTTCCTGCCCTCCCCTGGCTCTTTCTGGTGCAGTTGTATCTAAGATTTTGATAAAGCTTTTCTTTTTAAAAATGCGGTTCTAAAATATAAGTCATGCTCTAGCTGCTTCCCAGACTAGCTGTATCTTTTACTGAGATTAGAAAAGGTATAGTCACAGTACAGTTTTTAATTAGAATCCATTTACATTAGTATTTTTCATTGATTCACTTCATAAGTGATAAGGCTGTGCTGTACTACTTGATCTACAAACACAGAAGTAAAAGAAGGTTCATGTCTTGCAAGAATAGAAAAGCTAACTATAAAGCAAAAAAACAGAATCAGAGAAATAGAATGCAGTAAGATGGTGTCACGATCCTGGCTGGCACAGTGGGCTGTAGTTTCAATGTTGTGACAGGCTTTGTTGTGATTCTGACAGCATGAGGAAGGTGAATTTTGAGGGGCTGTTTCAAGAAGACTAACAATTTAAGTTTTCCAGCTTGTAGAATTGTCTCCTCCATGAAATGGGCTTTGGAGGCTTCCAGCCTGGGTTGAGAGTAGAAATTGGTATCTTAATGTTGAGGTAGAGAATAGGATAGGACAAGAGGGCTGTGGAAATGAAGAAAGTTTATGTTTATGCAGTAAAGAAAATGATGCAAGGTACTTTAGAAAAGTGCTGATGGAGTACAGATGAGTGTTGTGGTTTAACCCCAGCCAGCAACTAAGCACCACGCAGCCGCTCACTCACTCCCCCCCCTCACCCAGTGGGATGGGGGAGCGAATCGGGGAAAACATAAGTAAAACTCGTGGGTTGAGATAAAGGCAGTTTAATAGAACAGAAAGGAATAAAATAATAATGATAATAATAATAATAATAAAATGACAATAACAATAATAAAAGGATTGGAATATACAAAACAAGTGATGCACAATGCAATTGCTCACCACTCGCCGACCAATGCCTAGTTAGTTCCTGAGCAGCGTTTCCCCCTCCCAGGCCAACTCCCCCCAGTTTATATACTGGGCATGACATCACATGGTATGGAATATCCCTTTGGCCAGTTTGGGTCAGCTGTCCTGGCTGTGTCCCCTCCCAACTTCTTGTGCCCCTCCAGCCTTCTTGCTGGCTGGGTATGAGAAGCTGAAAAAATCCTTGACTTAGTCTAAACACTACTTAGCAACAGCTGAAAGCATCAGTGTGTTATTAACATTATTCTCATACTAAATCCAAAACATAACACTATACCAGCTACTAGAAAGAAAATTAACTCTATCCTAGCCAAAACCAGGACAATGAGCTTCCTTGGGGCTTTACGTAGTTGTACTGGGATTCAGAATGAAAGGGATGGAAACATTTTTAAGTTGTGCAACAGTGTGCTGTTTCCCTGAGATGATCCAGAGGATTCATGTTGTAGCAGCCATTGCTAATGGGGTACTGCAGTATGCTTATCTGTGCTGATAAGCATTTTCTGTGGTGGTAGCCACATTTGAAATGGATTTGAGCAGTGCAAAACTGCACTTACCTAGGCCAAAACAAGGAATGCTGCCATGCAGAAGCCAGGATGAGCTTTTTTTTCTGTATAAAAAGATGAGAAGAGCTATATTTTAGACATGCTATGCAAAAGGCATCTGTGGATCAACAAGGTGAAGGACTTAGCAGACGGTATAATCAGTATAGTGATTTAAGTCAAATTTAGAAGGCTGAGCTGCAGGTGGTTATTGCTATAGGCAGCAGTTATGAAAGAGATTTTAAAAAGCAGAGGAGGGGGGAGGAAGGGAGGGTGCAGAATGAAGAGCTTCAGTTGAGCCACAATATATCTGAGGTGCATGCAAGACATTCATAAGAAAAGGCCAGAGGAAGAGACTAATGAGATTTTAATTTGAACATGGTAGAACAGAACTAGAATAAAGAGGTAGATTGGTGAGATAGGAGCTTAGAGATGTCATATGAATATACGTTTTTTGAGTTTGTGGATGGGATTATGCAGTTACGAGACCTATGTCAAGTACAATGGTCTTGAGGAAACTTGCAGAGAGCTGGGGTGAAATGAGGATGCTCTGCTGAAGGTCACTGAGAAAAAAATTAGAACTCAGAAATAAATGGAGCCATTAAAAAAACAAGGGGGGACACAAGGTTTTAAAAAAACCAAAATCCGGAATTTATATTAGCTAGACTTCAAAAACTTGGAGCAAAGGGGCACAGCTGAAATTAAAACAAAATGGAAGAGGGTAGTAGCTGGTTAAGTCACTGCAATTAAGAATGTTTTGAATTTGTTCTGTTTGTCCTTTCAAACTTTTTAGAGAAGTCTGAGAGGAGAGAGCTAAAGGAGAGAGAGACAAGAGTAGTTACCGAAGAGTTTTTTCTGTGAAGACTGCAGATACAAAATATCCTTTTCCAGAGAGAGAAATCAGAGCTCTTCGGTGGCCTTCTGCATTCTTCAAAATAAGAAAAAGATAAATGTGTAAGGAATGAAGGCCCTGTCAAGGAAGCAATCAAATTTTCTGTGGAATAAGGAGAGGTTTACATGTTTTTAAAATAATACATAATTTTAAAATATGTTGCACAATGTAGGCACAAAGTGCCTTTTTGTTTTAAATTCAGAAAGCAAAAAGATTATTCCTCTAATAAATTTCCATAATTATTTTTATTAGCAGCATATTTTATACATAGCCCTTCTAACTGCTGTAATCTTGCTTATATAATAAAAAGATGTCTCTAAACTTGGCTATAGCTAATAAGAAATTTGCTTGTTTTCTTGTTACAGTGTTTTAAATAACCTTTTAAAATTCAATTTCACAGAGCTTTGCCAATTTTTGTGTAAGTCTATATAATATCTAATATGTTTTAAATGAAATTTGAACAAACAAAAAAATCTTGGTTTTCTATTAATTTTTAATGGACTTTGTTCAGATAAAAACGCTCAATAATAATGAACTCTAGAATTTAGTTTACAAAGTATTCTGTAAGGGTCCAGCTATGAATTTAACACCCACTATTCTGAAATCTCTTAAAATCTCGTAACTGCTAGTCTTTATATTAGGGCAACATTTTTATATATATATATATATATGTAGCATATTGGATGTGTAAAAAGTCTGTCATGTTCAAAAGCCAAAGACTGTACAGAAAATAACAACTTTTCAGGTCTAAGACTTTCCTCATAAATGTGAATGATTCAGCATTCTCACCCAGAATACCTCAGAATTAAAAAGTGAGAATTTTAGAAAACAAAGCAGAAAAAATGAACACATGTAAAAATGTCCATAGTTCTTATCTGTCAGCAAAAAGTACTTTGAAGTATGAGAGTGATTGAATTTTTAATACACTTAATTGAATAATATGTTAAAGTGCCCCAAACACTTGTCAGAAAAGGCAAAAGTTATGCTTTTATCAAATTTGATTATGATAAGTATTTCCCACCACCCCAATATAACTGGCACTATGTAAGCCCCATTCTTCTGAAACTCCTGCTTTGAAAGCTGAGAATGCCTTTTCAAGTAAGATAACTGCATCTAGGGTTGTTTACCTGAGACATTGACAGCAGACAATTTTGCATCGGAGTTATTGGGGCAGATTTGCTGGTGTTAAAGCGGTTGTTTGGCTTAATGCATTAATAGTAAATGTTTGTGAGTTTTCAATTATTTCTATAAAATTGTCGAAACCTGTTTCTGAGATGCTGTCCCTACTAAGAACCTTGTCCTTTGTCAAACGTGGTGTTTGCTTTCCAACTCTTTCAGCAGTTTAGGGTCATCATTATCATATTCCTGGTTTTATAGTTGTTTTTTTAATTTGTTCCCCCATTTGCAAATTAAGTTTGATTCGTGAGCGTGAAAATTACTACATAATCTAATGCTGTCTTGGGGCAAGTCATAATTTTCTGATGATGTCCAGTTGTTTCTTACTGGAGCTGGAAATGTTGGAGTTTTTCCTTCCACCAGTGAAACCCCTACTTTTTTGTTAATAAGCACAGTGTGATTAAGATATCTCATAAAATTAATTTAAATGCCTTTTCCAGTTTCGTTCACTTAACATAGGGGGAGCAATCTCACATCTGGACCATTGCTGAATGCCAGTGTTTCCAAGCCTGAGCACAGCAGTGCCATTCCGTTGTTAGGAGATGGAGACCTGAACCACTGCTGTAACTGCAGTGATTTGCTGTTTCACTGCACTGAAGAGGGAGGCCGAATATTTGCCCAGTTCCTTTGCCCATAGTTACGTTTTCTCCTGACACCGGGCAAAATGGGTCTGCTCCAAGAAAATTATTTTCTCCAACTTAGAGGAGAAAAATGAAGAGAAGAGCTATGATTCATGCCTCTAGGCGTTCATTAAAACATATTTTACTCTGAAAGTGTTACAGCTAAATATTCCTATTTCAGTTAGTGAAAGTTCATACTGGCTACAGAAACTTTCAAATAATAAAAACATTTATTCTGAATGTCCTTGTTTAGTTCTGAGTATGAATTGCAAAGAATTTTATTATAAACATAATGCTTCTGAGATGTATTTGTTGGATTTCAGAACAAGGCCACTGAAGAATGCAAAACACGCCCTTTGTTTAGTGGGCAAGTAGCAGGTGGTGACAGTGTGTGTCCCCTTCAGCCCAAGCCTGACCAGGACCCCATATGCTGGCTACCGTAGAGCAAGAATAAAAAAAGATACTCTACTTGTTATTTTATATTTGCTATGAGGAGTTAGTTTTCAGAAGAAAACAGGAAATTTTTTAATACCCAAACTAGGTTTTATAGCTTCTCTCTAGCTTCTGAAGTGTTTGTATATAGATGTGAGAGAGAAAGCGCAATATATGTTTTCAGAAGTCAGCTTCCTGTCACTCATAAATATTTTTTTCCCTGAGGGTATCCTCAATCAGTGTATTTTTTATTGAAAAGTTTGCTTTGGATGCCTGAGCAGGAATGTCAGGCTTACTCAGAAAAATCTGATGCCTGTTGATTTTGATGTCAGAGGGAAAAAGCAAACTTTTCTGTAGATGCTCTAACAAGTCCACCTGATGTTTTTGGATCCAGAGTTCTTATAGCTATTACCAAAAGCCTGTTATACCGTGAACTAATGCAGTATGAAAAGAAAGAGCCATCAAATTTGGTCTTTGGTGGAGAGGGATTTTATTTCTTGAAATGTAATTGGGCTTCCTGCTCTCTACCATAAATGACAGTGACAGTGCAAATTAGAGTCTGAATTTCCTTGACTAGGATTCTGAGAATATCAGTGGTTAACTGTTGGGTTTGTTTGGTTTTTTTTTTCTCAAAAATCTTTTTTTAAACACTTACCCTGTAGAAATATTTTTTTTTTAAATTGTTAATTGCAAACTTATTTAGGTCATGATGATAGTGGTATACTCAGGAATATGTACAGAAAGAACCATCAAGTGACTTGAGCTCTTACATCACTAGTCAGTTTACTGAGGAAAAATTCAGATAATTCATGGCATACTATAATATTACAATCTTTGTTAAATCCTGCGGTTATCCTGTGCAAATAGTTGTCAAAGATTTTTATAGTATTATTAAAAACTGCTTTGAATCTAAGGTCTCCTTCAGGAAAAAAAATAATCAATTATATACTATACGTAAGGATCCCTTGCCAGAAGCCATTTAATATCACCTTTTGATTAACTATAAACCTGTAATACATTTTATACACAGTGAAATTCTATGCAGGCTGTTGCAACTGCTGGCTTGTTGCTGCTGTTGGTGTACAAGAAGTACAACTGGAGAAAAGTCTCTCTTTTTTGTCTGACCTGGTACTAGAAGAATAATCAATAGCAACAAAAATCTGGGGTGACCAGGAAGAAGAAAGGTATCAGTTGCTGAAAGAGACATTATGTAATTCTTTGGTAGGTCTCATAAAGGTTTGGTTTAATGAAAAATTCAAAGGGCTATGTAGCTAGGTGGTGCCAAGCAGCAGGAGTACTGATGTAGGCACAAATAGATAGCATCGAAGAAAAGGTAGAAGAGAATAGTGGAATCTCTTAGGCAGAAGATGCTGGGAAGAGTTGAGTAACAAGCTGCAATAAGCAGCAAAATTATATGACATCTTGAATAAAGAAATAGGTACCCTGACTATAGGATTAAGTTTAGAACTGGTTTCATACACCTGGAAGGAGGCATTGCCCTTAAGGGAAAGAGAAGTTTCTGTATTAAGGTTGCAAGTAGAGTGTAGATATTGCCATTGGAAAAAGGTCATTCTTTCTGGTTTCCTCCTGTCACTGAGTGGCAAAGCAAACAGTAGAATTTGTATTCTGAGCCCAGCAGTCTTTATGGAGCAGGCTGTTATCATCTCTTGTCCCATTGATCAGATGGCTTTTCACTTAGTACAGTGCACTGGTGTTGAAAGATGACGAAGTGATGTTGGACTCTTGTATCTTCAGTCTGTGACTTCATGAAAATCATATTCGAACTTCAAATGTGAAGAGAAACATTATGCAATTATGCCATCACCATCTCATATTTCTTACTAGTATGGAATTTATACAGTAGTGACTAACTTGTGAAGTAGTCAACTACTGCTACCTTAAATTTCTATTATATTCTCATCTTCCTTCTCTTTGCATTGTATGAGTAAGAGCAAAGTCAACAAGTAATTTGATTTGTTACTTTCAATTTGTGTACCTACCTATCTGTCGCCTCATTTCCAGTAATGAATAAGTTTGGGGTTTCCCCTATTTTTACTGTAGTAAACATTCCAGAAAATACACATTGTGGTTTCCCCTTCCAGAATTTTTGGGGTGGAACTATGAGAGATTACTTATTATCTGTTCTACAAAAGAGAGATCCTCCTACCATAGCCTGTCCCCTTCATAAATTTTACCCAATGAAATCTCTTTCCAAGCCATTAATTTACTTGCTGTCATTTTATTATTAGAGAAGTTTCACTGGTGCCTAGCTGTTGAGGGTCTGATATTTTATCAGTTTTAGGTATTCATAGTTAATTTCACTTTTTTTCCTGACAAAAGATTTATAGTTTGAATAAAGATAGGGTCTTTAACCCCTTGTACGGGGTCTGGTTGGGGTGGAGTTAATTTTCTTCATAGCAGCCTGTATGGTGCTGTGTCTTAGATTTGTGACCAAAACAGTGTTGATAATGCACCGGTGTGTTGCTTACTGCTGAGCAGTGCTTGCATAGCATCAAGGCCTTCTCTGTTTCTCACACTGTCCCTCCAATGAACAGCTGACCTGAACTGACCAAGGAGATATTCCATACCATATATTGTCATGCTCAGCAATAAAACTGGTGGGGGGAGAGTTTTTCCAAGGTACCCATTGCTCAGAGAGTGCCTGGGCATTGGACTGCTGGTGGGAGGTGGTCAGTGATTGCCCCTTGCATCACTTGAGGGTTTTTTTGGTTTGTTTTTTTTTCACTTGTCTTTGATTCACTTGGAGTTTTGGGGGTTTGGTGGTTTTTTTTTCCTTCCTACTTATTAAACTTTCTTTATCTCAGCTCACACTTTTTTCTTGCTTTTGCCCTTCCTTTCGTTTCCCTCATCCTGCTGGGGAAGAGCAAGTGACTGACTGGATGGGGGCTTAGGTGCTGGTTGGGGTCAACCTACCACACCCATTCTTCAGACACTGGGTATAAAAGCTGTTCATCATGTCAGAATCTGGAAAACCTGTCCATTTGTCTTTTCCTTTGAGAACAGTTGATCCTGCAATCACATTTAAGAGCAAAGCATGTCTTTGGTTATTCGGTGGTGTCCTTCATCTTGCTTATTAGGGTAGCTAATACATTTCATAGAATCATAGAATCATTTAGGTTGGAAAACATCTTCAAGATCATTGAGTCCAACCATCAACCATGCCCACTAAACCATGTTCTGGAGTGCCTTGTCTATGCGTTTTTTGAATACCTCCAGGGATTGTGACTCAACCACTTCCCTGGGCAGCCTGGTCCAATACCTGACAACCCTTTCAGCAAAGAAATTTTTCCTAATATCCAATCTAAACCTCCCCTGCCGCAACTTGAGGCCATTTCCTCTCGTCCTATCTCCAGCCACCTGACAGAAGAGACCAGCACCCACCTCACTACAACCTCCTTTCAGGCAGTTGTAGAGAGCAATAAGGTCTCCCCTCAGCCTCCTTTTCTCCAGGCTAAACAACCCCAGATCCCTCAGCCACTCCTCATAAGACTTGTGCTCCAGGCCCCTCACCAGCTTTGTTGCCCTTCTCTGGACATGCTCCAGCACCTCAATGTCTTTCCTGTAGTGAGGGGCCCAAAACTGAACACAGTACTCGAGGTGCAGCCTCACCAGTGCTGAGTACAGGGGAACAATCACCTCCCTGCTCCTGCTGGCCACACTATTTCTGATACAAGCCAGGATGCTCTTGGCCACCTGGGCACACTGCTGGCTCATATCCAGCCAGCTGTCAACCAGCACCCCCAGGTCTTTCTCTGCCGGGCAGCATTTCAGCCACTCTTCCCCAAGCCTGTAGCACTGCATGGGGTTGTTGTGACCCAAGTGCAGGACCCGGCACTTGGCCTTGTTGAAACTTATACAGTCGGCCTCAGCCCATCGATCCAGCCTGTCCAGATCCCTCTGTAGAGCCTTCCTACCCTCAAGCAGATCAACCCTCCCTCCCAACTTGGTGTCATCTGCAAACTTGCTGAGGGTACACTTGATCCCCTCATCCAGATCATTGATAAAGATATTAAAGAGAACTGGCCCCAACACAGAGCCCTGGGGAACACCACTTGTGACCTGCTGCCAACTGGATTTAACTCTATTCACCACAACCCTCTGGGCTCGTCCATCCAGCCAGTTTTTCACCCAGCGAAGAGTATAGTTGTCTAAGCTACGAGCCGCCAGCTTCTCAAGGAGTATGCCATGAGAGACAGTGTCAAAGGCCTTACTGAAGTCCAGGTAGACAACATCCACAGCCTTTCCCTCACCCACTAGGCGGGTCACCTGGTCATAGAAGATCAGGTTGGTCAAGCAGGACCTGCCTTTCGTAAACCCATGCTGACTGAGCTTGATCCCCTGGTTGCCATGTAAGCGCACTCAAGACGAACTGTTCCATAATCTTCCCCAGTACCAAGGTCAAGCTGACAGGCCTGTAGTTCCCTGGATCCTCCCTCTGACCCTTCTTGTAAATGGGTGTCACGTTGGCAAGCCTCCAGTTGTCTGGGACCTCCCCTGTTGACCAGGATTGCCGATAGATGATGGAGAGTGGCTTGGCAAGCACCTCTGCCAGTTCCCTCAGTACTCTTGGATGGATCCCTTCTGGTCCCATAGATTTGTGAGTGTCCAGATGGCGTAGTAGGTCCCTAACTATTTTCTCCTGGATTATGGGGGGTATATTCTGCTCTCCATCCTTGCCTTCCAGCTCAGGGGGCAGAGTACTCTGAGGATAACTGGTCTCTCTATTAGACTGAGGCAAAGAAGGCATTAAGTACCTCAGCCTTTTCCTCATCTCTGGTGTCAATGTTTCCCTCTGCATCCAATAAAGGATAGATATTCTCCTTGGCTTTCTTTTTATGTTAACATATTTGTAAAAACATTTTTTGTTGTCCCTTAAAATAGTGGCCAGATTGAGTTCTAGCTGAGCTTTTGCCTTTCTAATTTCCTCTCTGCATGACCTAACAAGTTCCCTGTACTCTTCCTGAATTGCCTGCCCTTTCCTCCAGAGATGATAAACTCTCCTTTTTTTCTTGAGTCCTAGCAAAAGCTCCCTGTTCAGCCAGGCCAGTCATCTTCCTTGGCGGTTCGTCTTGTGGTACATGGGAATAGCCCGGTCCTGAGCCATTAAGATTTCCTTCTTAAAGAATGTCCATCCTTCCTGGACCCCTTTGCCCTTCAGGACTGTCTCCCAAGGGACTCTCTCAACCAGTGCCTTGAAGAGGCCAAAGTTTGCCCTCCGGAAGTCCATGGTGGTGGTTTTGCTGACCACCTTCCTTGCCTCACCAAGAACTGAGAATTCTATCATTTCATGGTTGCTAAGCCCAACAGCCTCCGACCATCACACCTCCCACCAGTCCTTCCCTGTTTGTAAACAACAGATCTAGCAAGGCTCCTCCCCTGGTTGGCTCACCTACCGGCTGTGTCGGGAAGTTATCTTCCACACGCTCCAGGAACCTCCTAGACTGCTTGCTCTCTGCTGTGTTGTATTTCCAACAGACGTCTGGAAAGTTGAAGTCCCCCACGAGAACAAGGGCACACGATTGTGATACTACTGCCAGCCACTTGTAGAATGATTCATCTGTCTCTTCAACCTGGTTGGGTTGTCTATAATAGAGTCCCAGCACAATATCTGCCTTATTGGCCTTCCCTCTCATCCTTACCCATAAGCACTCCACCTTGTCATCTGAATCGTGTAGCTCTGTGCAATCAAAACACTCCCTAACATAGAGAGCCACCCCGCTACCTCTCCTTCCTTGCCTATCCCTTCTGAAGAGCTTATAGCCATCCATTGCAGCACTCCAGTCATGGGAGTTGTCCCACCATGTTTCTGTGATGGCGACTAAGTCATATCTATCCTGCTGCATGACGGCTTCCAGCTCCTCCTGTTTATTGCCCATGCTGCATGCATTGGCATAGATGCATTTGAGCTGGCCTGTCGAATCCACCTCTAACATTGGCATGCTGCCCCCAGGCTCATCTCTGGTGAGCCTAGTTTCATCCCTTTCCCCCTTCAAACATAGTTTAAAGTCCTCTCTATTTGCTTTGTGTTATGGTCATTTGTTTGAATAAATGTCATCATTATATTGATCAATATCCAGCCTTTCATAAGACCTATAAAATTTCCTGTCTAAAATCATATTTTCCTGTTTTCAGTGATGCAAAGCAACTATTTTTCATATTTAATACACTGAAAATCAGTTTGGAACAAAGGACTAAAGGAATGGAACAAACTTTTTAAAACTTCTTTTATTCTTTCATAGGAGATATTGAAATAAGGCGAAAATGGTATGTGAGAATCCAGAAAGCTGCTTAAATCTGGGCCACAGAGGTTTCTCCCTTATTGAAATGTGGAATCACTATTGGACACCCACAAACTCCCTAGTCCTGTAAATGCCCAGTGTAGCTGAGCGCAGATTTCAGCCGACGTGAAGATTTAGGCAGTGTGATTGATGTGAACTTGGTACATAGTCGCTCATGCCCCACTTTGCTGTCTGTGATGTTCTTTGCTGAGCACATCTGGCAAGACTTAATGTGGGAGCCATAAAGCCTAATGTGTCTTTTTGATCCAACTCGCCAGCCATTCTGCACAACAGACAGGTCTGGAATTTAGTATCACTAGTGCTCTGACTACCATAATCTAGCAAGAGAGGGAAAAAAAAAAACCTCCTCCAAACTTGTCTTTGAAATGCTTTTATAACAAAAGGCCTAAACTGTTTATGTCTTTTTATATAAATGTGAATTGTCAGATCATCTGTATGACATGATAGGTTATGACAGTTGCAGCAAAGAAAATTTTCCTTGATCAATTTGTAGTTTTCTGTGGAGGGTAAGCCTTTAATATTTTCTGTCTCTTCTCAAGGACTTCCTTTGTTAAGGACTCGGTCCCGAGTCCTTTGTATCTCATGCCCTACTATCTGGTGTCCAAACACATAAACGGAGAGAGAGCTTTAGATGGTATCTAAAGTGTTTTAACTTTGGTGGATCCTTACTGGTCTCAAGTTGTCTGTGATTCCTTGTTCTCAGCCAGTCCTTTGGTCTTTGGTTTGCTTTTGTGGCACAGTGGGATAACTGGGTCCCATGCCTTGCAGGTGACATCAGCAAATGGTTTTGCTGCTTCAGGGAATTGCTGCTGCCTGTTTCTCCTATGTCAGCTCTTAAGTCTGATACCTTGGGCACAGGCTGCTTTCAGCACCTTCTCCTTTCTGGGCTCAGCTCTGGTGTTTAGCTTCTTCTTGCCAGTGCTTTCTCAGCACAGACTAGAAATTGTTTTGCTAAGGTGTCAGTCAGATTTTGCGTGGCGGCTCTTGCTCCTTCTCTTCTCTCTTGGCTCAGTGCATGGGCTGAGGTGGTGTCAGCACTGTTTAAGGTACTGTTTCTTAAGCTCCTAGCTAAAGCTGTGTGAGCAACTCTGTCCATCAGACAGAAGAGGGGCATGCATTTCCTTCCCCCCGGAACGCTTCCGTGCTGTTATCTTTGAAAGCTGCTTCTCTCAGTCTCCATCTGTCTGTGGGCTACAACCTCTCTGACTAACATTGTGCTTTGCTGACGTTCCTGCTACTGTTTTAAGGTTGATGGTTCTTGCAGGCCAATGGTTTTTACTTCTTTCCTCACATTGCTTCTCTATAATGTGCCTCTTTTATAACATGTTTCTATGTTTTTCTGCTGAAATTGAAACTCTGTGCTCTTTCAGAAAAGGATATATAATGAAATGATGGAACTTGGTGCTTATTGTGATGATAACTACTCAATTTTTTGTTTTGTTTTGTTTTGTTTTTTCATTAAAAGCCCTTGGTATTCTCTCCAGCCCAAAAGATGGTTTCATAAATATTGCTGACTATAATTATTCTGAGGAAAATAAATTTTCCCCTATTTATTGAAATAGGAATATATCCTTGTTTGCTCTCCTTAAGAGTGGTGAAGATGTATTCTAGATCATAGCGTTTTAAGGAAGTAAGAATTACTTGAAATTCCAAACCTTCAGAGTCTGAAAATTGCTAGTCCCATGATGGGTTTCTTTTTCTGGGTGGATAACCTGTTAGTGCCTTTGTGAGTGGCCCTTAATTTATGCCACGTACATATACCTGTCAGTTGTTTTGTGGATATTTGTCAATGAGAGTGTGTGTGAATATGTACTATTTTCCTCAGATTAAAAAGAGCTTTGAATATTTTTTAGTTAACTAATATCTGTGTCATTGTAGTTAACAAATCAGATAACAGTGTAGTTAAATTCACTGTGTCTTCTTTTGCACCTTGCATTATTATCTTATGAAAATGAGTTGGCTAAGTGCAGGTATTAAATAAGTCTTCATAATATTATAAATAACTACCACTGCATATGGGAATCATTTAGAGCTGTTCATACATGAAATAGTGTTTTTCATAAAAGTATATCATTAATAAATAATTGCATTAATAGCAAGTACACATGAAGAAATATTAATCCCGGTCAGTGTTATTACAATATGTTGTGTTCATGCAAGTGTCAGAAGTGCATTACAAATGCTGATTAGTCTGGGAAACAAGCTAATAGAAGAGCACAAAACTGAATGTCCCTACAAGCATATTTATGTGAGCTTTTGATTTAATCTTGCCAGCTAAGTGCTGCAGGTGAAGTGAGAGAAGCTTCCACCTGTAAAGTTCTAGTGATATTTAATGAATATATCGGAGTTTTAGTCACTGGAGGTTCAAAGGATTCCACTAAGTGTGGTAATCTGCTCTTCTTTATAAAGAAGAGATTTCAGATGTCTCCATCTTGTATGCATTGCAAAGCAGTCATTGAAGAGGACGTTCTTTAACCAAATGCAAAATATTCAAGTGAGTTTTTTTGATATTTTTAGTTTCATAGACTTTTTTTCCTATACGTATATTTTATTTTCCTCCTTATGAATGATTAAAATATCAGTATCTGCAAATTATGTTTTTCAAAGTGCAACAGCTTAGTTTAAAGACCATACAGTTAGAGAGATCTGTCATGCAACGACTGTCCCTCTGTTACACATAATATCTGTAGATAGAAAGCATTCTTCAACCTGCTGCCACTGTAAGAGGTATAGCTGGCTTCAGCTTCTAGTGAATCTGATTTTTCTCAGGCAGGAGTAAGGGAATAGCCCTTTGTCTCCTGTTCTAAACATTTTATTCTCTGTGCATATCTGATGGACATATACAGACAGGCTGACAACAGATTGGTTATCTACAGGCCAGCAGAAAAATTAAATAATACAAGCAGGAGTCTAAAGAGGAGTCGGTATACAATAACAAACTGACAAACCCTTACAAAGCAGCGGAAGGAAAGGGAGAACTGTGTGATAGTCCTGGGCTTTGTTGGCTTACTTTTTTTTGATAGAACAAATGTTTAAATTAAAAATCCATATAAAGTGCGGTGTATTTCCAGAATGAGTGGGGGTTTTTTTGTTTGGTTGGTTTTTTCCTATTACATTATGTGCTACTTGGTAAAAGACTTAAGGTTTATTCATGGATGTATTGATTTTTAACCTCTGGGCTAGCTGTGCAGTAAAGGAAAGTACAGCCAACAAAATGGAGGCGTGCTTATATTTAACAGTTCTTAATGCTGGGACTAGGGACTTCTATCGAGTCCAAGGGTGACCTGCTCCCTCTGCCTCCTAACCTGACAGGAGGCTACACAAGGGCCACTGAGTACAAGTTGCAGTGCCATCGGTAAGCAAACATTGCTCTTGTCAACACTATCAATTTTGACTCCAGAACAGTCTGTTCACACAGTTTCTGGTCATTACGGGGATATTCCTTAAAGCTTCCAAGTGATGTAAACATTTTTAGTACAGCAAAACAACTGTGAAGGTTTATGTCAGAAAAATCCTATTAGTTTTAGTTGAACTAGAACAATACCCTTCCCCCTTCCCTTGCTTTTAAACCTTTCTGAAAACAGGTTTTTCTCTAAATTAAGAATAAAAATCACATTAGAAAAAGCAACTTGCATGGGATGAAAACCATTCCTACTTTGCCCAAAACCGTAATTTTGAGCAACTGAAAAGTTTTATTTGTGTCACAGAATTGTGTACCTTTTTTTTTTTTTTAATTTTCATTATGTGGAGCTATAAAAATGAGTTGCACATTAAGTAAAATTACAAAATCTAAATGCAACTCATTGAAACAAAACACTTCTACTTCTCTTGAACAGAATATTTTTAAATGAGCAGAAAAAGAGAGTATTCTTCCTGAGTTGTTTTTTTTCCTGCTGGTGAACACATGTTGATGTAGTTGTGTTTCCAGTGGAAGACTGTACTGGCCTCTCTCCTTTCCTCTTCCGAAGAGGTGACAGTGGTCAGTCATTTGCCAGTTCCCTAGTAAATCTAGACATTGTTCTTGCTAGTCTCTCCTTGTAGTGTGCTACTAACTTATGGTGTTTATTACATAGTTTTATTGTATTATTTCCAAGCTAATATAATATTATTTTTAAAATAATAACTGATTAAATCGCTCCTACAGGAAACAATTTGTTATATAAGACAGAACATCTACAGAGGTAGAATATGCACTTTTGTCCTGAGTTTTTCCCAGTTTCTACTCAACATTCCTCTTTTTTTGGGGGGGGGGGGGGGGATGGGACAGGGAATAAAAGTAGTGCATGAAGAGCTGCCTAAGAATCTCAGTAAAGCAATTGCAGATTAGTATCAGAGCTGAACTAGTGTCTGTTGCTTTTGATAATTTTGTAGTAGCAGCCTAACTAACAAAATACATGCTAGCTATGGTGGGTTTTGGACTGCAACATACTGGTCAGGTGAAAACTGATTTTGAAAATATGGAAATCACCATCACTTACACTTGTATTTGTTATTTTTACATAATTTCTCAGAAGTTTCAGGAATATCATGACCCCTGTTCTGTAAGTTAATTTGTACAATATGTCCAAACCACTGCAATAACACACAGAAAAGGTCATATTTGAACAGACAATTTGTATTTTTATGCTTTGATATTGCCCTCACTTACTCTGATACAACTTGAAGACATTGTCAGGCAGCTAAGTAAAAACTGTGTGGAGATTTATTTCATATTATTCTGACCCCTGTTTTCTACCCTCCTCACCCTTGTCCTCCCAAGAAGAATAAAGATTTTAAGTCTCTCTTGAGTCAGGCTCACACTTTTCATAATCATAGGTAGGGGGATAGCTGTTTCAGCATGAAGGGAGCTTCCAGACATTGTTCACTCTAACCTGAGCCAAGGATTTCATGGGGAGATTTTTTTCTCTCATTTGTTTTGTCACTATTGAATCCGAATGCTATTGTGTCTTTTTATTTTCATTCTAATCCTTTTACCAGAAGAGCCTCAGCCTAATTTATCCTCCTTATTTTATCCTTCCTTTTGTTCTTCTTCCCTCTGCTTTTGTTCTTCTCCTGCTTTGTTTTGTAGCATTCATCTGCCGTTATCCACTCCTTTTCTCAGAAATAACTTTCTCATTATCCCAGGCACGTATTCTGGTCCTTTCTTGTAAAGCCCTGCAACACGTGCTAAGGGCCTATGCAACTTTCTTGCTGACTTGGTTCTCTTGTGCAGCAGCTTAACAGTTCTCAGGACAAGAAGCGTGTGTTCCAGTGTTTGTATAATGCTCGATGTAGTAAGGTCTGTAACCGTAGTAAGAATCTTACCATCTGCTGTTCTGCTTATGGAAGTGATCGTCCAAATTCCAATGTACAGTCCAGTCATTTGTTGCTGCTCTAAAGATAATTAAAAAGTTGCAGCCTAGTTTAACTGACCACTTAAGCTGTATGTATGCATGTTTTGTGCAGTCAGATTTTCAGGAGTAGGACTGATACTAAGCAACAGACTTTTTTGTAAGTTCTGTCTTTCTTCTTTCCTATAAATTGTTATTGAATGGTAGAGTCTTCAGAGCCTTTAAAAAAACATCTTTAATTCAACACCAAAAGTATGTCCAGGGAAATATCCACGTCACCTACCCATAAGCACCAGTTTTAAGAGATTCCATAATAAATGAATAGAGGGAGAGACAGGTTCCCCTAAAGGGTAAGTCAGAGGGGAAGCCTTACCTAAATGCTCTGGACTCCCTCTGTTTTTCCACTGGTTAAGACACCATCTTTTTGAAGTCAGACATCTCAGTAAGGTGACTTAAGTTTGAGTAGCGTAGTTGTACAACACTCCCCTTTCTCCATCTTTCCATACTGCTGACCTAAGAGTGCCCAAACCCAGCACCTCACTCCACAGCAGCCAGAGGTGCGCTACATGGGGATGCATAAGAAGCAGGAGAAGCACAAAGCAGAACTGTGAAGACACGTCAGGGTGCGCTCAGTGCCAGTTGGCCAGCTGCTTTGTAATGCACACGGCAGCGTTCCTTCCTCATGGTAGAGCTGAGAGCCTGTGTTTACACCCAACAGTGCAGTTCCCCAATCTGCAAAGAAAAGTCTAAGCAGATTAATCTTGCATTGATTTCTAGGGTGAGGAGACTTTTCTGTCAAGTTCCAATATATTCGAGGTGCTTAATCAATACCAGTGTTAAACTGCCACCCATAACCATTTGCAGGGATATTTTTCTTTGATTTTCTGACTTACTTGTATAATGCAGTGCGTGTCTTAAGAGATTAAAAATGGGAAGAATACACGTGTAGATGTTTTTGATGAATAGGATCTTTAGTAGAAATTTAATAACCTCAGATGTAAAATATTGATCGCGTACTTGCTCTTATAAATTCCTTTAAAACTGTAACTTTTTTTAGTTGCAATTACATAGAAGGACAAACACAGTCTAACCTGTAATCTAACATTTGCCATGATGCAATATACAGCTTGCAGCCCTGAAGGTCAGGAACTTGAATGTTATTTATTAAAGAGAGAGAATGTGAATTGGCACTATGGCGGAAGGGTGTATTTTTAGAGAAGTGGAGCGAAAGTGAGAGAATTCATGACATGCTGGATACCGTACACCTTGTAAGTGGCTATGGAAATCAAGTACATTGATGAATTTTAGCAAATATATTGACAGCATCACTAAAAAACAAAATTGAGTAGTCTGTATTATATATACTACAGAAGCATTTGATGATGAGCATAATAACATCCTACAAAATTGCTAATAAAAGGCACTGTTAAGCAATGTTGTGTTCTGGACTTTTGCTGCTAGGCTTGCTCTGGAATGAGAAGGCTGTCCCTGTGTGTCTGAGATAGTGTGGCTGGATTAAGCCAGCATTTGAAACAGTAGAGAATACTTTCTGTGGTGAAAGTATGATAGAGTTTTTACCGTTAAAGCAGGGGAGGTAGGTAAACTTTTTTGGTGTTTTCTTTGTTATTTACAACATCATGGGTTGTTAACTGTTTCAGGTCTCTGTATGCTTTAGAGCTTTCGTGGATAAATTTGACCATGAGTCAAACTTCCTGGCTAAGTTTGACCATCTTTCTAGCAGACTCTTCCATTACCAAAGTCCAAACTAGCTTATTAGCACCCTTTTATACCTTGGTACTCTGAGGAAAAGTTTGGTGGTGAGGGTACTGCAGGACTGTTTGAGTTTCTTGGGTTTTAAGATTGCCAAACTCTTGGGTTTGGGATGCCTTAGTGTTTGCTTGGTACCTGTAAATCACCCTTAACATAAACTAGTTTACAGTATCATGTAAAATGAATAAGAAATTTTAAAATTCTAACTGTAGAGAACATATTTACAACTTTATGGGGCTAATACTGTTCTTTTCTCTTTCTAATCTACTCAGAGTATCTCCTACTGTATATCATCTAATAACCTGTTTGTAATGCAAGAGTAAAGGTTTCTTCTTATAAAAATTCTTCATTTACAACCAGACGAAAAAAAATTGATTCCTTTTGTACCTAGCCCCACTTGAGGTTCCATGCCAATTCAAATCTTAATTCCATCAAGACAAATATCTTTAATTCCTAATATAATTCAGGGATGGCTTTAACTTTTTTCCTCTAGGTGATTCTTGAATAGGCAATTAGTAAATATTAGAAGAACTGTAATTGTATTGTAAGATAAAGCATTTTTTTTTACTGTGATCAAAAGTCCTTTTAGTCTTTTGATGTACCCAACATATTTCTCATAAAATACCCAAGATAAAGCTGAAGTTTAGGAGTGCAGACTTGAAGATGAGATTATTGCATGTAACATTAGTGATTCTTGATGGAGCTACTGGTGGAGTAACTTAGGCTGGAAGGGTCCTCTGGAGGTCATGTGATCGACCCCGTGAGCAAAGCAATCGCAATTCTGAAGTTAGATAGGATTACTATGGGCCTTAACTGAACAAGTTTCAAGCATCTCCAAGAAACTGAGATTCCTCAGTTTCTCTGGCACCCTGTTCCAGTATTTGACTACCCTTATGGAGAAAGTTTTCCATCTGCTGCAAGAGCAGACCATGATAATGACATTTCTGAGGTGATGATTGCCTGGGGTGACTACCTCCTCACTCTTCAAAGGATTCCATGATAGCATATATGTACAGTTTATTAAAGGAAACCAGGCTATTGCTGCCAGAAGTAATGGCTCTAATGCTCTTAGCCAGTGAGCAACATCCTAGCCCTGTGTGTTATGGTTCCAGGCTTGAAGCTGGCATGTCTGCCGTCATACTTGGTGCAAGAGAGAAATAATGCTCAGATTTTAACGAGGGTTGTAAAGCTGAGGTGAAGATGGATGGATGCCAGCGTTTTCTGCTGAGCCACAGAGCAGCCTGGATATTCTACCACATTGTGCTGACTGCACACCTGTAATGTTTTTTGCAGCTCTCTCAGCCTTTGGAACAGCAAGAGTGGAAACCCCCACTTTACTAATCCACTTTTATTTGTTTTATGGTAAATTAATATTATTTTTTCTGTGTCTGCCAACTGATTTAATAAAAGATTTTACTTCTAGCTACAAATTGTCTTGCATTATAACAGGAACTTAATCAGAGTCATAGAAGAGTTTACGTTGGGATAGACCTCTGGAAGTCATCTCATCTAAACACCCGGTCAAAACTTGTTCAGTTGTGAAGGTGTAGTTAGAGGTATACTAAATTTAGACACTAAAAATAAGTGTCTGTATGTTTGCCTTCTGCATTTAAAAAAAAAAAAAAGTCATTTAGAATTTCTAGAATAAAATGAAATAATCAGCTGGTATAACAGAAAATGCTTTGACCGAGCTCATGAATTGCAGTCAGGTAAATGGAGTGAACAAAGCTCTGAATCTGGGTATCTGTTGACAACTGTCTTCTATAAGCATGCCCCTGTTAGTAATTCTGAAGATCTCTCTTAAACCCAAATGGATAGGATGACTATTAATCTATTTTAACAAAGCCTATCATTAATAACACAAAGCTTTTAACAGTAAGAGGGAGGTGGGGGTTTTGATTTGGGTTTTTATTGTTGGAGATAACTAGTTTTAATTCATAAGTAAAAAATAGAGGGAACTCCTTCAGAAAAGCTCTCAGTTTAGTTTTCTACTTTTGTCTTGTTTATGTAGCTGAATTGAAAGCTGCCGCAGGAAGAAGCTGTTTATTTTATTTTTACTATGTGAACTCTGAATATAGATATAACTTCTATTTATAGAGTACAGATACTACGGACAAAGTAACTCAGAAAAGCACATTATACTGATGTGGCTGCAGATGGCAACTCCTGAAAGCCTGGGGGCATGGGAAGATACTGAATCTAACTTAAAATGCATTTACTCAGATCCTTGTTATAGAGGTTCTGCAACCTGTTTGTAGTCAGTGTTGCTGCTGTCACTTGTTTGCGAGAGCGGAGGCGTGTGAGAGGTTGAGGAAGCACATGCCCTTGCTCTGGAAATGAGCAGGGGCAGTGGGCAGTGTGGCTTGGGTTCTCCTGGTCGCTCTTTGCAGTAATTGGAAAGAAAGAAGCAGCAGAAGCAGTGTGCCTGTTCTCAGCAGCCTCACTGCCAAATTCCAGTGACACCTCAGTAGTCAGGGAATTTCAGCTTTGATTCCTTAATGATGAGTGCCTTACCTGTGGCGGTGCAGAAAGAATTGATAATGCGGCCACCTGGATTTCAGGTATAGGTCAGCTGCCTTTTGGTTGCAGTTCTTTGCAGGCTGTCCTCTAAGTTACTGTATTGCAAAATATGAAAAATTTTCATTGGGAAATTTGACATGATCCTGTACTTTACCTACTTTATTGGCTTAATGTTGTTTGATTCACCATTTCCTTTAGCAGTGGTGTTTGCCGTTTGTGGGAAGGTATATTTATAGGCCTTAGTGGTTTCAAGCAACATTGCTAAACTGCTTCTACCAAAAAGGTGTTAATAATTTTTGCTATTTTATATTTTGGTGTATGTACATGAAAATAGGTGCCAAAAAGTGATCAGGATGTAAATCTATTTGACATCATATTTCTTTGATAAAACTCTGAAGTTCTCCTTCACTTGTTTATAACTAAGTGTGCACTAATGAACTTAAGTTTTGTGGGCTTTTCTTGTCTTCATGATATACTTACTGTGAAGTATTCTGAAATGTGTTGTCTAGAGCCAAAATTTTCTGCTAAGTATCTGCATAATGAAAGGACAGTCAAATTTCATGCAATTTTTTAATGGCTTTCCACGTATGTGTGCTTCCTTCCACTTTTCCTCCCTTTTATTGTTTTTGCTGGATTGATGGCTTTTATTCATGTTTTCTAAAGTTTTAGTTTATTGAAGTGTTTGGACACAGAGGAAGGCATAGAAATATTACAGCAGGAAGTAATGCATACATGTTACACTGCCTATGTCCAAATACATTTATAAAAATTGTAATTCTTTTTAGCAAATAACTTTAAGTATTTGGAAATGTACGTTTTAGTATATGCAATGTACATTTTCCATGTTTTCCAACACCTTTTTTGCATAATGTTCTCTGCTCTCTTGTCAGTTACACTATCAAAAAAAAAAAAAAGCAACAGTATAGGGATTTTAAGAAGATAGCTGGAAAATGTAAAATTCATTTGGTCTGCATTTCCTTGTATTGGCTAATTTGTCATCCTCATTTTTATTTATCGCAAATGACTTAGCATTATGTGGATAACACTGATGATGGTGTAGTCTTCTGGAGTTAGACTAGATGAAGGGTATTTGGTAGCAGGTAGTTGGAGGGAAATTTAGTTCTGCATTTACTTTTCTGATGGCATTGTAGCACTTCACATGGAAACACAGGCACTGCCAGACCAAGTCAACCCATGGATTTCTCTAGTCTCCTCTGCTGCCCTTGGCAGTGGCAAGTGGGTTAAGAGGTGGGCCAGATAATATAATTTACCTAAGAGTTTACATTTATGGGATGAAGAAAACGTTAATAATAGTTCATGCTGTACTTGGGGCAGAGGGATTCTACTTACACCCTGAAGCATGATATTTAATTACTCTTATGTCATTGTCTTTGCTTACAAAGCTGCCAATGTTGTTTATCATCAGAAAATTATCCAACCCTTTTAAAAAGCAGCTTTAATATTTGTCTCAATGAACTTTCACAGCAGTAATTCCACAAATTAATTAAACGTTGCCTTGGAAAAGTGGCTCCTTTTTGCAGTTGGAAGTTTAGTATAATTTTATAGAAGCAGATTTTTCACACTCGGGGAATAAAGTTCAAAAGAAATTGGGTAGTTTTCACTATGCCCTTCATTATTTTATTATACTTTTTCCCAGTTGAGAAATTAATTGGCTGACTGCATATATTAAGTGGTCTTCCTCCTCCCATACCTCCCAGCCCCTTACATTCTTTTTGGACCACTTCAGTCCAAAATTAAATATGTAATAAGCCTATAAATGTTAGTAATCTTATGATCTGTCTTAAGTAGCTCTATTACTGGTAGTATATTCATGATCTGTATAAAGAATGTTCTTCTAAAGCTAAAACTTTAAACTTCAGTCAAATTTAGCAAATCCACTGAGTTAATTAACTTTATCTTACATATGTCCTGTTCACAGATGCTGAGTTCCATGTTGCATGCTATTTTTATTTGTTTTTCTCATCTTAGTATTAATTTCTATTTATGAGACAAGGTGTAGATTATATCTGATAGCTATTCAGTGTTCCTGATATTAACTGTAATGCATGTTATATAATATTTTCAGATTAAAGATGTGAGGGGAGGGCAGATGGCTTTTTATAAGAGTGAAGTATAATGGAGTTATAGCTACATACAGTGAAGGAGTGTAGGTTGGAAGTAGATCCACAGAGAACTGAGTCCAAAACAGAACTGAATCCAAAACACAGCAATGCAAATAAATTAGTTTCAGCTGCATCAGTTCCTTCATCTGACTCTCCACATAGTTGAAAATGTACTGATCCTGGCATAAAAGTGAGGGAGGGAGGCGTTAGTGGTTGGGGGGATGGACAGAGGACAGGAACATTCACTCTAGATTTATGGTCACTTAATTCAAGATGCGAATATGCTCTAAATAAATCTGTATGTCTTTTTATAAAATTTTATAGTTCCAGTATAAATAGTCCTAATGTTAAAAAATGTATCTTGTCAAGATCTTCTGGTATTTAATTCTCTTCATTACTATTATACTTTTATGTCCTTAATGTCTTCTCCGGTGCTCTGAACTTCATGCTTTTAAATTACCTGGGATTATTGTTAATACAGTTTTTCATGGGCTTTTGATGACTGTACACTCAGCCTGGCATTAAACTTGAAGAGGACCTTCCTCTGTCTGTCTTATGCATAATTATATATGTATAAAAGACCCTGTATACCTCAATGGCAGACAGTTTACTCCTTTGAAAAATCTAGAATAACATAGTTTTCTATACTTCAATGAACTATGCAGCTTTTAGAAACATAATTCCCTGATAAAGCTATATGCTACCCCTCAATACATCACTGAATTTTAGGGTGAAAATGTGAAATGGCATGTGGCAGTTTGGGGAGTAAGATCATGGCATTGACAGCCAGTGATCACCCTCCTGGAAGTTCGCTTTTAGTTGAACTGATTCTCAACATACTGGTGTGAACAACAGATCAACCACGTGTAATACCTGTCAAAAGCCAGGCCATCTCATGGCTGCTTGCTCTGCTTCTTGGGATACATTGTTGTTGTTTTTTTTTTTTCTTATTGGATTAACTTCATGAGGTAGCTGTTTGCTATGACAGTATGGGTTGCATATTGATTCCTGGATCTTATCATATGAGTCATCACTTTGAGTAGCAAGTCTTTGAAGAAATTGTTTTTATTTGTTGTGAATACTCTCTCTGATAAAATTTCTTGGTTAATTTATTTTATTGCTGATTTACAATGTACAATAATCATCCATCTTAGCTGATAAGTATATAATAATATGTACATGTGACTACTTACAATTGCTACATTAGAGGATGCTGAAAAATGCAATTTAATCTAGCCAAGGTTGATATTAGATTATACAGATCATTGTAGGGCTGTTTCCTTTTTTTCCGTTTATTTTTCCTAAATCACTATTATTTTCTTTCAGTAATCTAATAGTATAATTACTGCTTGATTCATAGCCTACTAAAGTCAATAGATATATCCCTGTCATATTCAGTGGGTGTTAGATTTTTTTTTCCATCAGCCAGCCTGTATTGTTTCTTGTACGTACACCTTTTGCTTAAAATACTTTTCCAATTGCAAGATAAATACTGTTCATGCTGCATAGGCCAAAACCTTTTCCTTCCTCTCCTCTCTCTTTGAATGTCAGATTACAGTTCTGATTGAAAGCCCTATAAAGTCAATGGAAAGGCTTTGTTTTTTTACTTAGAAGACAAAACTAAACAACTTCTGTTATTAAAGGAAACAAAATGTCTCAATCATAGAACGAACATCTATGTTGAATAAAAATGTTAACTTTCAATGAATAAATATATATTAATATGTGTCGTTGTAGAGGGATTCATTCCTTGCTTCCAACAAATTTTCTGTTGGACTGTGTCGTGGTTTAACCCCAGCCAGCAACTAAACACCACGCAGCCGCTCACTCACTCCCCCTCACCCAGTGGGATGGGGGAGAAAATCGGGAAAAGAAGCAAAACCCGTGGGTTGAGATAAGAACGGTTTAATAGAACAGAAAAGAAGAAACTAATAATGATAATGATAACACCAATAAAATGACAACAGCAATAATGAAAGGATTGGAATGTACAAATGATGCGCAGTGCAATTGCTCACCACCCGCCGACCGACACCCAGCCAGTCCCCGAGCGGCGAATCCCTGCCCCCCCACCTCCCCGTTCCTATACTGGATGGGACGTCACATGGTATGGAATACCCTGTTGGCCAGTTTGGGTCAGGTGCCCTGGCTGTGTCCTGTGCCAACTTCTTGTGCCCCTCCAGCTTTCTCACTGGCTGGGCATGAGAAGCTGAAAAATCCTTGACATTAGTCTAAACACTACTGAGCAACAACTGAAAACATCAGTGTTATCAACATTCTTCGCTCTGAACTCAAAACATAGCACTGTACCAGCTACTAGGAAGACAGTTAACTGTATCCCAGCTGAAACCAGGACAGACTGTCATCAAGACATACTTTATTTGTATATTACATAGTTCAACTTACGTAGAGGAATACCTGGTAGTGAAAATATCTTTGGAACTATTTGTCATATGATGAAATATGGAAGTTTATGCAATGTTGGCTCTGTTCAAATGATACTTCAACTCCCAGTTCCTATGGGAATGCAGAATAGAAAAATACTGAGTCAAATACAGTTTTAGCACTTGTATGTTTGCCATAAGTTGTTTCAGAGCCCAAATATTTATACTTGGGTTACTTTCTGGTTGACAGTTTCACACAGATCTGATACCAGCATTTTACCTTGAGTGGCAATTTTTTGTCAGCATTCTTTTTCTTTTTGTTTCTTTGAACATTATCTAATTTGAAATGATAGTTTTAAACAATGTTCAGCATACTGTGCTTGGAGCTCAGTATTGCTTGGTAGACAAAGTGCTGACTGTAGAAGCTGTTCAGTTTTACTTCTTGAAAGTATTGTTATGAATTGTAACTTGCCAAAATATTCGTTAACCAAAGAAAATACCATGGTAGTCTCTGCTTCTGCATGTGTACTTCTGTTGTGGGTGAAAGTAGGGCAGAGAAGGCAGGTGGAATAAAATAAAGTGGTGGTCTTGAACTAATGTTGTGTAAGTTTCAGTAACTGTACCATGAACCACCATCTTTTCAATGCTATTCTTTTCATCCTAGAGCTACTTTCATTCTTGCTGGAAATCAGTACTAAAGTAACTACGTATATGAGAATACCTTTTGCTGTCAACCTGCTAGTTGACAGTTTAACCAAGTATTCACATGGTTCTCCAAGGAGGCTTTGCAATCACCTTGTTCTGGCATGAGTGCACTGACCAATACTCATGAAAGGTGAGTATTTTCAAGCTCGCTCATATACTGACACAGAACACTACAGCTGGCATCACATAGACCAGACTTCATAGTGAAATGAGAGGAGAACCAAGCCCTTGCTTTGTACTTGTCAGCAAAGTGCCACGAACACCTCAATGGCTGTAGAAGTGGTAATACCTAGTGGGAGACCTTGTTCTGTAAGCATTTGGAGAAAGCACTTTATTTTCTGATGACTCCATTGGATGAGTAAAGGACAGCTTTTAATGAGGTCAAAAATGGTGAATCTCATTCACCTCACCTGATCCGGATGTAACACAAGGCCACTGTAGAAAAGTGGGATTGTCAGAGATGTATTATAGAGGGGCCTGAAAACACAGTGTCTCTTAATGTTGTTTAGTTCATGTTCTCTGAGAAATAATTATCTTTCCTCTGTTAGCAGGCAGTGTGTCACAATGCTATGCCTGTCTAGATGTATTCTCTGACTTCAGAACAATGTCATCAAACCCAGTTTAGGGATTTTTATAGTTTTTGTTAATCTGTTCTGTTAGGCAGACCTGATGCATGTATTCAGAACGCTAATATTTGTCGTTCACCTTCTTATTATTTGCCAATTTACAGAACAT
Source organism: Harpia harpyja (assembly GCF_026419915.1). Taxonomy (NCBI): domain Eukaryota; kingdom Metazoa; phylum Chordata; class Aves; order Accipitriformes; family Accipitridae; genus Harpia; species Harpia harpyja. Next base: position 35,109,939 of record NC_068947.1, read on the forward strand.
CACCTACCAATTCAACCAAGATGATAATTGAAAGCTAAACTATATGCACAGGAAAACATTTTTTAATGTATAATTATAGCTGGAAAGATTACTGGTTAGCTGGTTAACTAAAAAGATGTAAGGTTGCTGAGATTTGCCCAAATAACACAGCCTTATTCTCCACCCTTAAAAAAGCAAACAAACCAACAAAACAAAACAAAAAATTTAAAAATGTTCATTTCTGTTGTCCGCGCAACAAGATATGGCACAACAGTATTTGTGTTGCATATTTACTTTTTATGTGTAAAATTTGGCCATGTGTTGTACAAAGTTCAACTTTATAATTCTGTTAATAAAATATCCAATCATTCTAACTAAACTTGCAGTCAGCCACTATTTTTGCATTGCCAGTGGTACTGGCTTTAATCATCTGATACCCTGATTGTGCTATTCCCATGCTTTCCCAAATGTCATGGAATTTAAGCATCATATGCCATGGGAATTATAAAAACAATCAGTGAATTTGCAGAAGGAGATCTTGCTGAATATGGATAGAAATATCAGAATGTAGCACTGTGTAATTAAAACCTTTTTTAACATTACAGCATTTTTTTCATTCAAATGATATTTTGGTTTTGTGTCAAGACAGCATTTATTTTATTTTAAAAAATAATGAAAGAATGGGAAAGTTACCTTTTGCCATGGTAAAAGCATAACCAAACATCTCTGAAAGACAACTAGACAAAATAATGCTGTAAAAGTTCATTTTTTGACACTCTTGCAGCTCATCAGTCCAAATTATTGTTTTCCTTTATTTAAATAATTCTAACATACAGGTTCTTTGCTATCATTTAGTGGTAAATCTAATAATATGATTGGAATTGCTCGATAATCTTCTGTCTCAAGTTTTTCTTCATTTCTGATTCATTGTGTCTATTATTAAACCCAGCTGTTGATGCTTTTGAACAAACTGATTTCTGAATTAACTCTGCATTGTGTTCTATAATAACGCCACTTCTGAATTATCATGGGCTGCTCCCAATTTACTTTTAGATAATTAAAGGCTGTCTTTACTTCTGTCCAAGTTGCCTGTTTTATTTCCCAGAACACAAGGATGTGATTTCATTCACGCTGCTCTAGGGGTCTGAAGTTGATAATCATTTTTCTACATCTGCCCTCATCAGTGTCATCTTCGAATATATGATGCTCCAGTGTTATTCCTTGGCTTTACTCATTAGCATTCACAGTACTGGTGCTGTGTTGTGCTAGCCTGCCACAAGCCATTCCCTATTGTTTTCTTGAGAAGTCTGTACCTTCATGCTGTGGAGTAGCCTTGCTTTCTAGAGTACGTTTTTCTTCTTTTTTTTAACTTTTATTCATGTAAACTCTTTCCATGTCAAAATTAGTGATATCTTAAAATCATGCATTCTCTAAATATTTAAATAGTTTGTATATGAATGAATATAAACATCATTGGGATCATCGTAGTGTATCTCATGTATGGTGCATATACTAATTACTAAATTAAATTTAAGGACTTTAAAATTAAGACCTCAGTATAATATATTTTTTGGTAACTAGTTCATGGGATTCTGTTTTCTGCAAAGTAAACTGATACATTTTTTATTTAAGAAAAAAACCCCAAACAACCAAAACCAAAAAAACCCCAACCCACATATACTTCAAATGAAAAGACTGACCTGTTACATGTCTCAATATGGGGTGATACATAACATTAATTTCCTTCTTTCACCAGCTCATGTCATTTCTAAATACAGTAGGAAGACTTTCTAAAAAAAAAAATAAAAGGGGGGGGGAAGTAAGGGGTTTACAGTAAACCCCCATGATAATTAAAAAGAATTATCTTGTTCATCCCCACTAAGGTTCATAAGAAAAGGGTATTTTAGGCTCTTAATAGTCTTTTTAAAATCAGTGTTAACCTCAATTTTTGAGAGTGATATTTATTTCCACTTGGCAAGAACAAGAATTTTAATCTGATCCTACTGCTTTTTCTCTTGCCAGGGTGAAATTCCTGTGACTTCTTCCACATTCAATTATTGAGATCTTTATGGACTGGTTTCTTCCCTTTGTTATTTTTTGAGGGACTGCTTGTGGTACTTCTAAATGTAGCAGTAAAGCTGAGCAATGGACGTGGCAAAGAATGATCCTCACCTTACTAATAAGCAGGATTAATAAACAGGGTGAGAATTTGATGTATGAAACACGTATCTATTTGCTCAAAAATGTAGTAGCAAGTTCTTCCAGGTTAATGTTGCCTTTGCAGAGCAACTACTTTTACCTACTTGGTTTCATGTAACTGCGTACGAGTAAGTGAAATCTTTGAACTGGTGGCAGCGTGTTAAGTTTCTGTTTACTTCATTACTTTATATGCAGGACTTTATTATTCCTCAAGAGGCAGCACTGTTAAGATGCTGTGTAAAATTTTCAGACAAGTGCTGAGGTACTCCAACAAAAAAATGCGTCTTATTTATGATGTGTCGAATTGCTGTTCTGAGAGTAGACCTTTTAGGTTGCATTCAGCCTTTAATTTGACTGAATTTAAATAGCATAAAATGCCTTTTAGTTGGAATTTGGCTTGCATATCATATCTCTCATTTCAATGAAAAACATTCAGATGCAAATACGGTTTGTTTGGACTGAGTACAAATGCCACTATCATGACTGATGAAGGCTTTTGATCACACATCTACAAACTGAAACCTTAAAAAGGAAGAGGCTATTTGGACTGGCATCTGCGGTGCCATGAATTATTTAGTTCCCATTATTCATAAATCTCTTTGAAGAGAAGGCTTATGAGGTTTTTAAGGAGGAGTAGTCATAGCTGTGTTGCCAGTTTCTATTTATTCTGTGACTGACTGCATGTGCAAACTTCTAAACTGCCAGAGTTGTATTGAATATGAAAGAGGTACGTGTACAAACTTCTCAGGAATGGGTCTGAAAGGTTGCTGTGGTTTTCTAGGATAAGAACGGGGATGCCTCTGTTGTTACTGTCTGCTTTGGCGTGCTCCAAGAGGTGGGCAAGGCAAGCGCATGTCAGTATAATTTGGTGAGCTACCCGATTATCTGCTAGGGACCTGGCTGAATCTTGCAGAGCACATGTTCACAGCTGGAGTTTGTTCTGCCACTCATTCATTGAGCTACAAATCTCTCCTGGCTGTGCTCCGACAGCAAAACAAAAATAGCGACACCACCCTCCTTTTTGCATTCTTTCACTGAGAGTCCTTTATGCTTTTGCTACAAACGGGTGACATTTAAAAATGTTTCCTCTATTTCCAGCAATGATTGAAGCTAAACACTATATATAAACACTCTTCTGCTATAAAGGGCCTTTGCATGCTTGTTTAGCTCATTGTAATTGTGTACTAATGTTGTCTAGAAGATGCATGTTGGCAGAGATGTCAAGGAATGAGTTAGAAATACCCAATAGTAACTTGTTTATCTGCCTTGTGGGCTGGTTTAATGTTTGGGGATTTTTCCTTTTTTTTTTTCTTGTTTTTTTTTCTTTTCTTTTTCTTTCTTTTTTTTTCTTTTTTTTTTCTTTTTTTTTTTCTTTTTTTTTTTTTTCCTCAGGAGGGTTTCAGTTTGCATTACTGAGGAATACCTTGGGTAATTCTTTGTCTGGTATATGTTCTTCCAGGATGTTACAAAACTCAAATTATGAATCAAAGTACTGTAAGGACTCAACATGCAGTTATTGTACAGTTCACAAATGTCAAGGTTCACAAATCATTTCTTTACTATAACACTTTTTTCATTGTAGGAGGAGTAAGAATATTTTACTTCAGAAGTCATAATTAAGAGGATTACCCCAAGAATTGCATCATTTCCTATAAACAGTCACTTTGACTACACTTAGTTTCTTTAATTTCCTAAAATAAAATTACTCAAAAGTTTCTCAAAAGTATTCCATGAAAGTGTTTTCATTTTTCATTTTTCAATTGACAATACACATTACTTTAACTTGATTTCACTCGTTGTTCAAATGTACCGAAAAGCATTATACTTTACAGGCAGTAACATGTGTATACACACACGCTTTTGTATATTATGTAGTATATCATTCATACATATATATGTCACACATATATTGCTTTATATATTCTTTTATAGAATATGATCATGGACATTATATATTATATAAAGCTATGGGTATTGAATGAGTAAGTTTATATAACAGAATATGGTTATCTTACATAAAAGAATATATTAAAATAATATATGCACAATATCTAGTATATATAATATGAAATATATAATATGGTATGCATATAAAATAGATCTAAAATAGGTATATATTTATATTCTTTTAAATTCTGGGAATATTTTCACTGATGGGAAAGGACAAAGAAATGTGAGACATGAGAAGGGCAAGAAACATATGCTTATTTGCTATATACAAGAAAGGAGTTTTATTTGATTGGTTTTTAAGGTGAGTAATTTAACAACCTTGTGGCACTGTTAGAAGGAAGGATCACAGGCAGAGACCATTGTAATGATAGTAAGGAAGTAATTATTAATAAGATATGAAAACTTTCCTGTCCTGTTATTATGTTAAGTATTCACTTACAGTTATTGTAGAGTCTTAGTCTATCTCCGTATAGACTATATCTCTTATTGTTTAGAAATACTTTCTCAATATTGAAATGCTAAAAATATATATGACTTAAGTTTGAAATTTTGAGATTTCTATAATAGTATGTCTCATGCACATTTGGTTCTCTGAGCTTTATGATTCGGATCTTTGAATTTAACCTTCTCCCCTTCTTTTCACCTCATCTTGCCTTTTTTTCCTCTTCTCTCTGGCTTCATCTTTTTTACCTTCCTGGTTTTTAGTTTTTATTGTTGACTTTGAAGAACTTTTTTTTGTCGTCTATCATTTTTAGTTCATCTGAATATACTAACTTGCTACATTTCTTAGACTCAGTTTTTAAAGATCCTGTACTACCTACATGCCGTGATGCTCCAGTCTTTTAATTTTCATTCTGCCAAAGTAGAATGACTCATTTTTTAAAGGTCCTGTGCTATCTACAAGCTATGATGCTTCAGGCTTTTCATTTTCATTCCACCAAAGCAGCAGAACTTGCAGAATGTTGTTTTCCTCAGAAGCTCTCATTTGGCGCTGTCTCTACAGTGGCCCATGGACCATCATTAGTGTGTCTGCTTGCCAGGTGCATGTGCTGACTATACTTTGACTGTGTACACACACCATGGTAAAGATGTTTTCTAATAAGTCCTTATTTTGATGACTCATAGACAGAACTGAGCAGTTCATGAAATACATCTGGTCTGTTTTAGAGGTATGGCCAACATGTACATCAAAAGACCAAGAGTGAAGGGCACGTGATTAAAGGCCCCAGTACAGAACAAATATGTGACAACCACATCAACAGCTCGTGTCAGCAGTCTGTGGATGTTCTTGTTAGACTGGCAAGCTGTGAGCCACCCCTTTTGTAAATAACTCAGATGAAATGCAAGCTGAAGAGTGTTTAAATATCAGTGTAATTTTTCTCATGTTAATTGCTGACCACCTAAGCACAGCTTTTCAGCCCATCAGCTTAGTCCCCAGCATTAAAAATCACTTTTTTTTCTTGCTGCAAAAAGCTTCCAGATTACATATTCCCTCACAGTGCTTTCAGCTTTTCATATACCAACACTTTAGGCATATTATTGCATGTAGTAACCTGAGAGTGATATGGAGAGCCAGGACTACTGATAGCTGCTGTAAACATAGATCAACTGTTAAATGAATCTTGCCTACAAACAATTTCAGTAGAGTGGCAATATAATTAAAGGAGGGATAGAAATCTTTTTAATGCTCAGATCAAAGAAAATTGGGGCTCAGGTCAATATTAAGAGTATCGTATTTGGAACAATTATAGCTTCTTCAAAACTATTTTTATTTTTTTAAGCTTCTTTAACAATGTTTTAAATTCTGAATTTAATATTACTTTCTTTTCTGCCTGAAAAACCTAATGGCTGTTTTGTGAGTTTTCAAATTCTGAATATTCAAGCATATGCTTGTAGATTCTGCATATTCATTCTTCCATTCTCTTTCTAATAGAGAACTATCAGCTTGTATTTCTTTATACAAGAAGAGGATGGGGAGTGGGTGTAAAATCTTAAGTCTGGAATTATGAATTGTTCAAATTGTGAATTTTCAGCTGTAATTCTCATAACTATGGGAAAGTTGTAGAATACCTGACAACTTTTACTGCCTTAGTTTGTATATTCAACACAAATATACATTTAAAACCATAGCAGGAGATTAGAACTATATACAGGAAATGAAATGTTTTTTAATATGACTATTTAATGCATATTGTCAGGTAAAATTTCAAACATGCAATGAAAGATGGTGTGAGGTCAAAAAGATCTATAGTAAGGATTAAATTTTTCTCTGGACAGTGCATCCCTATAAAAATAGTTTCTTATTTACATGTCTCACACAAGCTACAAAAATAAGTCTTGCTCAGTAAGTTTTGCCAAGGCAACTTTCACTTTAACAGCACTAGTAGGCATCAAATTGGATATTGCCTGACAAAATGGAGTGGCAATGAGTCTCTTCTATTTCCAACACTGAAGTGGAGTCCTTTTTTGTAAAGCCAGATATAAAGAAAAAGATAGTAGTTATCCTAATTTTTGGTATGATTATGAATAGCAGATGATAATTTACAGTCAAGTATTTGAACTTTGGGTATAATATGCAGTCTTAGGGTTTTTTTTTTTCTTATAGTTTACCCATGTTTCTTGAACTGTCACAAAAATGTAGAAAAAATGGCAGTAAATCACATGAAAAAAAATGCAAGAGTTCTTATTTAATATTACTTTACTAATAGCAATATGATCAAGTTGAAAGATTCACCTTAAGTTCATCATCCAAACTGGGTGCAGATGCAATAAATAATTCATATGGAAAGCAATGTGTCTTCCTACGTTGTTTCTGAGATAAATGGCTAAGTATGTATTTGAAACTGAATCATTTGAGTGTGGTTAGTACTACTTGGGCATGTTTTATTTTGTTCTTTGGGGGTCTTAACAAAACACCATTGTTGATTTGCTGTTACATCTTCACCACCTTTATCAATATATTTTTATATTTCGATTACTGTATAGATAAGTTTAAAGATTTTTAATTTGCTTTGATAAATGAAAAAATCCTGAGGAAAAAAAAGTTTCATTACTCTTCAGAAATGAATGTATTTTTTTAATATGTATAACAATATGATCCATTTTTAGTTAAAATAAATTTTACCAAATAATTATCATCACATACAAATAGCTATTTTCAGGAGTATTATATATAGTCCTTCAATTGTGAAAGTATTTCAATGTCTCTAAATTATCCTGTAAGCCTCACTAGTTCCAAAGGAGTCATTATGTTCTATGATATTGAAACCTACTCTGTAGAAGGTCTCAAGAGGAATGGCTATAATGTATCAGGTCAAGACAAGGAGTAAAGCTTTCCAGTGTATTTCTTGAGATGACAACTGCAGTGATTGCAAGTGGTGATGAAGAAAATTCTGTGTAGAATTTTTAATGGCTGAATAAAATCATCACTGAAAAGTCACACCTGAAATTTTCATTCTTCAACTGAAGAAGAGCTTAGATTTAGAACATATTTACTGACATCTATTTAAACTTAAGAAAATCCTATCTATTGAGCTCTGCACTTAATTTATTATAGTATTTTTTCATCAGTCTTGTCGGTTACCCAAGTTTGTCTTCTAATGTCTGGAAAAGCCTAAATTGATAATATTTGGGGAATAAAAAAAAAAAAAAAAAATCTTATTTTTCTGTTCAAGGTTTTAGTTCTCTGTCCTTTAAGATATGTGCTTGTTTCCATGTGTTTCAATTGCTGTCCTAGTGGCCCTTAATACATACTTTAACCTTATTAAGAAAGCATTTAATACGGATGATCTATTATGAATGTGATGTAACACTTCATATGCAGAGAACCCATGGGCTGTGATATTAAAAAAAAAGAAAAAAAAAGGAAAGTAACCATGCAATAAAAGCCAGTTGCCTTCTCAAAACCTTCTTATGGTTTACAGTAGATGAATTAGTTGTATGTAGAGGTAACATAAAGAGAACCCTAGCTGTTTGTCTGCCTGCCTAGCTCCTTGCTCGATTACAGTGTTTCTGATTTCATGCTGGTTGTATAAGGATTTTTTTTCAAATATGAGAACTCTTAAAGCTTTGTGGGTTATCACAGCTGTGGACTGTGAGTGGAAAATAATGTATATAAGCATAGTAGACTCAGAAAACGTCTATTTGTAAAAACGTAGGATAGCATATATGTTAAAAAAACCCTAACATGAGACATGAATGTCACAGGTTGCTCTTGGGTTGAGCAAAATGGACAATGCATCGTTTGAGGTGTTTTGCATGCATTTATCTGCAGATGTGAAAAAAACCATAAGCTCACTGCTTACAGCTGCTTGTCCCCAATCAGTTATGTGATGACAGCTACTTTGTGCCTAAGTAGTTTGCTAAGTGTATCCAAGTAGGATCTTTTCCTTTCTATTCTTTCTGGAGACCTGACATAAACGCAGAAGCTGTATGAGTATTTGTATACACACGTTTTGCATGATAGTTTGCCTGAGGTGCTGAAGGAATATCAAAACTTTGCAAAGATTTGGTTTAAGTTTTGAAATAACTGTAAAAGAGATCTGAGAGCAGAACTGACTACTCGTATCTCTGCCTGACATAACCACGCTTTACAGCCTTGTGGAGTTCTTCATTCTACTACTTCGGAGTTGTTTTTATACATCTTAAAACATTCTGTTACCTTGATAAAATGAAATACAAAAATTGTATTTACTCTTGTTTACAAACTATAGTATTTATTTGCAAGTAAAATTTGTGTGTTGTTTTATGGAAACCCAGCTTATGATGAAATTGCTTACTTGCAACTTGCATTGCTTGTAGAAGTTACATGTCCAGCTGCATTGTAACATGCATAAAGTTGGCATTTTGGGACAGGCAAATCATGTTATGTGGATGCCTTTAAGAGGAGGCTTTAGGGCATGATTATACTCATCTTCTAGTTTCACTACAGTAATATATAGTGTTATGTGTTTCCAGTTGCTAATGTGAATCACCTACAGCTGGAATCCTGAACTCTAGTGATGTTTAGATTATAAGATGCTTCTGCTGATCTCCATCATGCCAATTATAATAAGTATCAAGAACAAAATTACTATATTTATAGTCTACTTTTCAGAAAGAAAATGGAGCTATATGTTCTTCAATATTTTGTGATTAGTATCACATAATAAAAGTCATTGCATGTGATAATCTAGTCACAGTTTTAAAATATTTAATGTGTTTAACAGCATATTAGAAAGTTTGAAAGATGCTTACAGTCATTTTAGCTTTTCCATTCCAGTATATGAATTGCTTCTCATTATCTGGGTTCAGTAATTACTATTTTACAAATCTATATTCTATTGGGTTGGAAAGGAAAGATTCTGAACACCAGAAAATGTTCTGTCATTACCTGGCATTGAATTCTAGGGTGATGGGGGGGGGGGGCAAAACACTGGAACCTGTGCTCCTTTGTCACATTGCCTTTCAAAGTTTCGCCAAGTAAAATACAATTTAATAGAGTTTCTAGAGTTGCTGTGTCCTGTACAGAAAAGTCTGCTTTAAAAGCAACTTCTCTAAACATTGTTTTTTCTCACAGATCACAGTAAACATGTAGCAGCTGCTGTTTTGATTTTCTGTTTGTCATTTAGTAACAGAACAGTTAACTATTATTGCCCAGGACGTATGGTCAGTTCATAGGTTTGCTAAATGCAGCAGTGTTTTGTCATTTGGGTCTGTGCATTAGCTTATGTAGTTTATGTCTGGCTTGCCTACAGGTTTTATAGGGTGTGTGTGTAGGAGGAACATTAGATAAGACGGATTAGTTCAGTTTTGTTTAACAACAAGTTGCTTACTTATGGGGTTTGGGGTTTTTTGCTAATTATGGGATGAATGTAGACACACTAAACACAACTGAAGTCCTTTATGACCTTGTTAGTCTTGAATTTGAACGTCTGCTACTGCTGTCAAGAATTATATTCTTCAATAGAGTAGCAGATATACAAAAATAATGTGGTACTGTATGTAGCTTTGAGATAGAAGATAAACTGCCTATCACAGCATACATCAACCTGATGCTATAGAGCATATGGAGAAAAGACTGTCAGAGAAAACTGCCTTCAGAAATGCTGAGTAAAATCCATGTCTAGTGTTCCCTCTCTACACTGCAGCAGGTATCTATCAGGATTTATATTGCCACTAGATTTACTAATTGGAGGGGTGTGTTAGTATTCAAGATGACCTTAATAAATGGGGAAAGTAACTTTAAAGCAACATAATCTTCTAAGGACAAGGGTGAAGTCCTGTATTCAGAAAGGATAAAATAAATGTGTGAAAGCAAAATAGTCAATAGGTAGGTATACAACAATATGGAGAGGAGGACTAAGTGATCATTGTGGGCTTGAACACAAGGTGATGCTGTTCCATTAGAGCCAATTACTATTTTGGAGTGCACAACCAAAGAGGCAGGTGGAAAGCATCATAAGTAATTATTCTACTTTGCACTAGTGCCACTTCAGCTGGATAGGTATCTTGCCTGATTTCAGATCAGTGTAGATAAATTGTTGAAAATTCAGGAAAAAAAAAGGAAAGACAATAAAGAGGAAGTTGGAAAACATATTAAGAAAGTGGATGTGCTGGTTTTGGCTGGGATAGAGTTAATTTTCTTCACAGTAGCTGGTATGAGGCTCTGTTTTGGATTTGTGCTGAAAACAGTGTTGATAATACAGAGATGTTTTCTTTATTGCTGAGCAGTGCTTACACAGAGTCAAGGCCTTTTCTGCTTCTCACACTGCTCCACCAGCGAGTAGGCTGAGGGTGTGCAAGAAGCTGAGAGGGGACACAGCTGGGACAGCTGACCCAAACTGGCCAAAGGGATATTCCATACCATATGATGTCATGTTCAGCATATAAAGCTGGGGGAAGAAGAAGGAAGGGGGCAACGTTTGCAGTGATGGTGTTTTGTCTTCTCAAGTAACCATTATGCGTGATGGAGCCCTGCTTTCCTGGAGATGGCTGAACACCTGCCTGCTGATGGGAAGTAGGGAATGAATTCCTTGTTTTGCTCTGCTTTTATGCTTGGCTTTTGCTTTACCTATTAAACTGTCTTTATCTCAGCCCATGAGTTTTCTCACTTTTACCCTTCTGACTCACTCCCCCATCCCACTGTGAGGGAGGTGAGTAAGCAGCTGTGTGGTGCTTGGTTGCTAGCCAGGGTTAAACCATGACAGTGGAAGAACGTAGTTATTTAGGCACAGAAGAGAAATAGTAAGTCTTCAAGTTTTGAAAGGGTTACCTTGAAGAAGTATAAGTTCTGTTGTTATTTATACCCATGGAAGGTATGAGAAGAGTTAAGAAATTGGACTAGTCTCCTACATATGACAGGTACGTTATATTTCAGGAAAACAATTTGCCATTGAGAGGACAACTGTGCACTAAAACAGATTACCTGGAGAGCTTTTGGAGTCCCTGTCACTGAGAGTTTTAACAATATGTTAGGCAATCTGTTAGGAGAGGTCCAAATGTAATTCATGCTGCTTCAAACCCAGAGGATGCAGTAGTTGACCTCTTCGTAACTCTTCCAAATTTGCTTTTCAATTGTATCTTCAAGAATATATTTTATGTTCTAAGAGGAAAAATTATTACAAATCAGTATGTAGATTCATAATCCCTAGTATGTAGCATATATCCAATGTTTTGTATTTTATACACATTTAATGTTAGACTTGCGATAAAAGAAATTAATCATTTTTTTATCATTGCAAAATCACATGCTTTTTTTGCATACCAGTTCATTTGTAGCTTTTCTCTTAAACCCTGAGGGAAAAAATGTATTAAATTCTCGGAACCAAAAAGGTTCTTGTTTTTTCGAAGATCGATCAATGAGTTTAGTAAGTGAATTGTATCTCTTTCTGAGGGAAATTACATGATGTCTTCTTAGAATCAGAATGCATATATTCCTATATAAGTCTTCATCTCTTTATTTGTATAACCATTAAAGATCTGTGCGGTCATGCTTATGTAATTACATGAAATTCAAACATGCCACCTTCTATTATTTATTCTATCCTTGCATCATTCTATCCATAACACAAATTTCTATCTGCAATGCCACTGATATTTTAGAAATCTCCATGAGAAGAGTGTGCAGAACTTACATAAAAAAAGAATATTCACTATAAAATGCAAAAGCATATCAATAAAGGCAATCAAATGAGGGCTCAGAAAATCAGAAGTAAATAAATTTAGCATGAGTATGTATCTAGGTTTTTTTAAACTGTATCCTAATCTAAAAGAACTACCAAGGTCCCATGTTTCTTTGTCATCTGTTGGCCACTCTTCAAGACTAGGCAGCAATCTTTTCCTGAATGCATGAGGCTCAAAATCCTACTAAGAATTTCAGACGATGATGGTGATTTCTTTCTCCTTCAGTGGCTTTTGGAAAATGCTGCTGTTGAAAAGGAGGCGGTGAAGCATGCTGCATTACAGCACATAGTGGTATCTTTGCTTTGAATGAGGCTCTTAGTCTGTGAGAGCCTAATAATTTGCATTATTCTCTGGAGAAATTGATCCTGCTAAGCCTTCTGTCACACAGAGGAGCTTTTCCAGTCAGAGAATCAGAGCTGGCATTTAGGTGACCTAAATGACCAGTGATGATCCATCAGTTTATCAGAAGAAAAAAAATGCAATTGTTTTCATCATCATCATAAAATTAAGAAGAAAATTCTAAATTTAGGTAGTGTAAAAATAACCTCTTTTCCTTTGAAAATTGGAAATCTGCATTATAAGTTGGGGGTGTTGGGGAGAGGGGGTTGTTTTGTTTGGGGTTTTTTTTATGTATGCTGCTTCTCTGATAATTTTTGGTATTCCATGATTGCAGAAGGTTTTAAGACTTTTAAGAGTAAAAATACAGATTAATAAATATGTCCATCCTATAGATTGTTGATGTCTCTTTTATTGAAGACAAGAGGAACTCCAGATTTGCTGGTACTGTAGGTTACTGTATTCAGGAGAAAATCAGTGCAATGTGCTTTATGAGTGACTTTCATCTTGGTTCTTTTCTTTAAAAGAGCTATTTAGTCATTATGACATTTAGATATTGTACTGTTTTTTCCTCTAGCTGCGTTCTTAGTGCATGTAATAGGAGAAATGAGAACAAGACACTGACCTCAAACCTTTCACTTTTTCTTTTTTCTTTCTCCTTATTTTCTGAAATAAAAGGTTAGGTAAGCTGGACATCTGGAAGAAATACTTTCTCCCTTTTTTATTTTTATTGAGCTATTGAAGTAATTGGAAGGATGTGGGTTTTTTCCAAAGACAAAAGAAAAAACCCCAAATCAAATAATAAATCACATACAAGAGAAAAATAAAATAAATGCTATATCAAATCTGTCTAAAAATGTCCACAAAATTGAACAGCATAGAGACAGCTGAGTGTGGAGAAAATATTGAACAACTTGTAGTCACCATTTATCAAAGAATGCAATTTAACAATTGTTGGCATACAAAAAGCAAGAAGTCAGAAAGATACATCACAGAAAAATAAAGCACAATATATTATTGATATTTGAGAGCAAGGGTGTATTAGGGTTTTTTAAATTTGAATCCAGCTTTTTACATTCAGGCAATGATTTTTAAAAGCATTGTTTCAGCAGCACAGCTAGAGCAGAAACGCTTTTCTGATTTAAAAATGCCCTAAAAACCTTAGTCCTATGAAAATTAACTGCTATGATTCAGGACTTGGCACAATTTTCCTCCCCTTTCCTGATCCCTCAGAGTGGACTCCCCTGAGATCTCTGACCTTGACTTCTTGATACTTTGGGATCCCCTCGCTCCCAAACCTTTCCCTAGTAGCCAACCCTTTTGTTTTGCACATGCTGTCACCAGAAGAGCTTTCAGACAGTAAACTATTGTTTAATCTCGATAGAACTAAGGACTAATAGAAAAGGGTTTGTTGGGTTTTTTTCTCAGTCTTACCTAGAAATCTAGAAGCTCTGCCATGCCTTTCAGCCTGACTTTTGACAATATGGTCTTTCTTCCCTCTTCATCTTTCTTCTCTGGTCTTTAAAATCTTCCTTAAATTCCAACAAAGGTCACTGTTCACACTTTTCTGTAGTATGCCTCCCTATCCAAAATCAATTTTCTTACAAAAGAGAAGGTAGAGTAACTAAAGAAAAATGCCCTTGTAAATGTATTCTGGTTTTTAAGAAAATCCGTGATCATGGGGAAATACCAGAAGTCATTGCCTTTCCTTTTTATCCATTTCCTGATTGGCTTGTTAATTTAGCCAAATACAGTAAGTGCCAGCCAAATACAGTAAATTCCAGTTTTCAGGTTACATTGTACCCATAAATTATTACTGGCCCGTCCTAATCCATTTTAGTTGTATTACAGAAGTTTCAAATCAGTGTCCTACAAGTATACTACTTTGAGAAGTGAGAGACTCACTGCCTTGAAGAGCTTGTCTCTTTAGTCAGCAAGCAAGGAAGTCTAGGTGGGGAAGAAGAGAATATGTTATGTGAAATGCAGAGAAATCAACTGACTTGCTGAAGACGTAAAGCAAATGTAGATCCTTTGACTGTAATGTTTTTTGTTGAAACCCACAAGTCTTTTGTCACTGACTTCAGTGGTATAAAAAGCTGAGTTATCACGTCTGGTGTTCTACCCAAGAGATCAGCCTCCCTCTGCTGAATTTCAGTCTTGGTGATGCTCATTTGAAACATTTATCTATGCTTGTCTATGCTCCTATGACTTTTCATATAGTAATAAGAAGAAGAGGTGGATAAAAATTTTCAAACGTACTGGATATATGTTGAAAATTGCCTTCTCTTTACACAGAATGATGAGGAGAGTAAAGAGGGAAGACAGAAAAATTCTTTCACCTTTAGGAAAAGAAATATTCAATGATAACAACGAAAGGGATTTTTCCCTCATGCTAGGTATCAGAAAGATGGGTTGTTGATGGAAACAGCTCCAGCTAGTTCCCTTCAGTAGGCAGAATTATATTTTGAAAGACCATTTTCAGCTAATTTGGCTGTTGTGCAGTTTGAACTTTATGAATTGACTTGTAATTGGACCATGTTGTCAATGGAAAAACTTACAAGTATTGAACATGACATTTTTAAGAAGGTTACTGTCATCTAGTCCTCTATTAGTGGATTTGCAGAGAGTTATAATTGGTCTAACAAGCTTAGTAACCTGTCCTATTTTCAATTATAATGTACAACCTCATTTATATCTTTTCTTTATTTACTGGTACATGATAGGTAATAATTCTCTGTCTAGTGCTTGTGCTTCAGAAGAAAGCCATCTAATCATAGAATGGTTGAATTCTTTTAATATACATGTCTATATGTACCTATACACATAGATTATATGTAGTTTACATATGCATATATGTGTGTATATATTTATTCTGAACAATTAAAGTATATGTATAATTTTATATATACATCTATTACATATTATTATATATATACATATTCATATACACACATATATATGTTTTTATTCTGAATGGTGAATGTGAATATAAAGTCTCCTGTTGCTTTTAAATTACCAGGAGGGGCGTGTTTCCTCCAGACCTTTCTAAAGTTTCAATTATTATTCTGGCTCAAAGTGATGATGCGTTCATGTAGATGTAATTCTCAGGACTGAAAAAGAAGGGGAAGCATAAGAAAATAAACAGGTTGATGAACTCAGTGCATTCATTATCATCTTATATTTGCATGAAGGAGAAACTGTTCACTTATTATAAATTTAGAATGGCACCATTAATTTTGTTTACTAGGCAAGCAATTTTTAGTACATATGAGTTTTACTGGCTGTTTTGCAGGTGAATATTTCTTGTTAAGCAGCCTTATGGAAAGAGCTCTGCAGAAGCATCTGCTTTTGTTGTACCTCCCCAAAGCAGAGTAGTTCTGTGGAGTAATGCTGATTTCAGACATCTTGGGACTGCTTTTTTTATTTTGTTTCCACTGCCAGGAGAATGATGGCAATGCAGAATGGTACATCTGGAAGTAGAGGAGAGATCAGTGAAGAAATTAAAACAAAAACAAAAACAAAGAAAAAAGCTAGAGAATTGACTTTTTTGATGTATTCATAAAGTTAAAATGTTAATTTTTTCAACAATTTCTTCATATAAGGCAACTTGGCCTTCACTGCCATGCTCTCCTTACTTGTCTAAGTAAACACTGATTGGTGAGACACCGGACAAGACCAAAAAAAAAAAAAAATTTAAAAAAAACCAAAACACCCCCCGCCCCCCCCAACTTAAAACCTTTAGGTGTGAACAAGAGGAGCAACAAGAGCAGATTTGGTGTTTCTCCTTTTTTTTTCCTGTCTTTTGGTCACAAGTGTAGCTGCCTTTGAATTGTTAACCTAGTTCTGCCTTGCAAGAAGGGCCAGCAGAAGAGGAATTACATTTTTTTTTTCTGAGGTACCATTTTTTCATGAATATGCTCTTGAATGAATGCCTTTTCAGAGTGCACTTGAGGGTTTAAAGAGCTGTGGATAGTATCTTTTGTGTAATTTACAGCTAACAGTGATTCCTTTTTCACTTTGGGTTCTGATTAATATTGTAATATCAGCAACATTATCCATGAGCCTCAGAAAACAGAAAATAATGATTCTGTTGATTTTGGCAGTAGGGCAGATGTTAGCAGAACATCTTAAGCTCCTATTGTTGTTTTTGTGACCCAGTTGTGCCTTTAGAAATAATAGCATGAAACTGTGTTGCTTCAGGAGACTCAAGGAAGGCTGTAGTGTCTGTCCCTTGTCTGCCCCTATTTCTCTGAGTTTGAACACTGATCTCTGTTTGTTAAAATATTGTCTGCTCCTTTTGCTTTGCATGCTCCGTTAGGTTGCAAGAACAATCTGAAGATATAGGCTTCAGTTCAGAAAAACAATGATCAAATAACATAGATTATAAATAATTGGAGTACCTGTAGTTTAACTGATGTTTGTTTGCATCAGCTTCACAGGAGAATGATGTTTCAATAGGAGCAAGGGAATGACATAAGATTTAGGTACTTCAGAATGTACTTTTGGCAAGGCAAATTGTGCTGTAAGTTTTAGAATTCACCAATGTGTGTACATATGCTCTCACCTACTTGTGATTAATGGTCCATGATTTTTCTGCACTCCTTGACATGCTTTTTGAGTGTGTTTTGTGATATACTTTCTAAATTCTCAACACAGGTCTTCTGACAGAATCATAGATCTGAACTATCTCATAGTATTGCAGTGTATCAAATAAATAGGTCAAATAATCCTAGAAACGGTGTTTGTTAGCTTTGAATCAATAGTGATAAAGTTTCTCTGTATTCTTACTTGCTCAAACTTCTGTCTAATCTATCTTTGTTCTCTTCTTCCTGTGCAATCTTTTCCTTGCTTCCAGTGGCTGCTACAAAGAACAAAGCTAGAGGTGAGTTTCTGCTTGCACTCTTCAATTTGCATTGCATGGTTCTGCAGCCCACGTATTTTCTCACAAGTTTTTTTCTGCTTCTCAAAACTGAGAAAGATATTTTTAGATCTTATGGTATAATAGATCATTTTTTACAATTTTGTAATTGCCCCTAAGTGCAGACTATTTTCATTGTTTACCAGTCATCACTATTCATACTGTATCTTGTTAATTGTTTCATCTTTTTTCCTAAAAACTTCCTATATTAAAACCAAGCGCATTGTAGTTAGATTTCTGACTATAGCGATATTGATGGCATTTTAATAAAAATTAAGATATTACATAAAATTGCTCATAAATATGTAAGTGTAATTTATATATTTTATGTCTAGACATAGTCATAAATATCTGAACAGAGAACATGAACATAAGCATCTCCTAAGCATTCCCCATCTTTTCACACTAGTACAAAGTGATCATCACTGTTTCTGATGGCATACCAATATACAAAGAGGCATACTATAATCTCTACAGAGATTTATGACTTCAGAGCAGCAAGGTGATTGTCACAAATCAGTGTGACAAAGTAAACCTTTCAGAACTGATCATGTAAGGTCAGTTGTGCCTTAAACCATTTCCTGAATTTCAGCGAAGCAGTGATGTAGCAAATGTAACCTGAAGGGTGTATTTATACTTGCATATGCATATAAATGTATGCATACATGTGTATATATACATATGTCTCTGTGTGTGTATATTTATGAACATATATTTTCATAGAAAATCTTGAAAATATGTATTTTACTAAAATTTATCTAACATTTCTGGTAGATAAAGTTGAGTTGTTTGATAATTAGACATCAGATTTTAGGGCAAATATTTATGCTTGGTTACATGTAGTTCAGAAGTTAAGAACTCTCGTATTCACGGTGTTTGTTAAGTTCAATTGTATATATTGTCTAGCTTGAAGTTGTAGAATAATAATAACAATCAAAGAAAACACAGCCAACTGATGGTGTTTATGTATTAGAATAATTAAACTAATGATTAAAATACAGCTCGGTTTTCTTTAAACCCTTGCATGGCTTTTTGCAAAATCTTTTTCTCAGAGACTTTGCATGCATTGGATGTCATGAGTGAGGGCAGTGGATAAAGTCGGATTCACATATTTGTCTATGCATGCTGTGAAGTTTTCTTTACTCTTTTCTGGACTGTCATGTACTCGGCTGTGATGCTAACAGTGGTCAAGTGTTTAAGACCTTCATAAGCAATGAAAAAAACCTAACAAAACCAAAACACATCCATGGAAGCAAACTTTCAGCACAAATAAGCATAATCTCATCAGTATTCAGCAATTACTTTATGTACCCATATATTGCCATTCAAACAGAAACTGCCCTGGAGGCACAGGAATTATAAAATGAGTCAGAATTACTCATGGGCCCCACTCATCTGTGAACATTAACACACCCTTATTTCAGTAGTGCACATGCATACTGAATAAAAAGCTGAAACTATATATGGTAAGCTGGGTTTGACACTGTGATAAGAGAAAATCTCATAATATGTGGCTATGCATTATCTTTGGAGTTCTCTTGCTCAGTTGCACAGTGTCTTCAAGAAGTCATCAGCTTTTCCTTTGGTGCTGAACAGCCCTGTGATGAAGGTACCCAATATCCACAAGGAACTCAGTCCTGCAATACTTCTGTCTTTTACCAAAATCATAGGATCCAACTTGTAATCTCCTGTGGTGGAAGACATAAAGTAGCTGACGTTTTACTGCTTTTTACATTGCTTTGTCTAAGCAGTAAGGAAGGCTCTGTTCCTCTGTTTGAAGTATAACACTTAATTGGCAAGCAGTTGTCTAATACAGCATTGGAAACGGCAACTCGCAACTGAGGGAATGCTTTGCTGCAGGACTTTCCCTTTTGGCATTTATTTTCCTGAAATCCAGAACTCTTACATCTATGCTCCTATTTATGGATCTTCATCTTTCCTTTCTGAAAGTTTGGAATTTGTGCTGCCATTTTCAACAAACTGAAGTTGACACTCATGCCTGCCCTGAGATCTGAGGGTTCCGGAGCGCGTTAGTAAGTGATATTCTATGGGCCCACCTGTCTTGGAATTTTGTTTACGCTTTCTTAGCATGAGAAAACTCCTGCTGGTCTCCCACTTCCCTCCCCCTCCTTGTGGGATTGTCTATTAGCAGAACATTAGAGCCCTTGTTCTCAAACATTGCATTCAATGCTTTTTCCCTAAGTATTTTCTCAGACTTTGTTGAAGGTTGTTTGTATTAAGTGGTGTAAAGCAGCTGTTGAACTCTCTATAGTTTACCCTTACTTTGTGGCACTTAGAATCAGTTTAGGTTGGAAGGTCATCTGGTCTGCAAGTCATCTGGACCTAGCCACCATGTAAGTAAGGCCTACTTAGATCTGGTTGCTCAGAGCCTTCCAATCAAGTCGAAGTAGCTCAAGGGTCAGCAATTCCACAGCTCCACGTTAGATTTGTGCTATCATTGCTTTATTTTACCATGGTTTTCATATTTCTCTTTTATACTTTCTGCTACCTAGAAGAAACTGCGTGAACATTTTTAGTGGTCTCCATAAAGGGTAAATACTTGTATTTTGCACAGAAGGAAGGATCTTGCTTTGGACTATTTTGGGCAGATGCTGCCACAGGACACTCATGTTCTGGACAGAATGCTTGTGACATTTCCAAGAAGTCTAGTTCAGGAGGATTTGAAAGAGTAAGGGGTAAAATTAAACATGAAAATTGTCATTCATAGCACTGAATTTCATGAAGCAGAAACCAAAGATGCCACCTGAAAATCTCAGACTATCTGACTAGAGTTGTTTCAGTGCATGAATATTTTAAGGACTGTTCCTTAATGTACCGGATGAGTTTTGTTCATCTTGAGCTCTATAAATGAGCATTTCCTCTATCAAAACACCAGTCTGAAGACCTCTTGACCTCTTAAGAAGGGCTGTTGTGACTTTTTGGTGACAATATTGTTGCAGATATCTTCTGGCAGCAGTTAACAATGCTTTCCAGGCTCAGTGGTCTTATCAGAGCTGCTAATGGCGTGTCAATTTTCAGTCAGCAGGTGAAAGAGAGAGACCAAGTGTCTTCATTCAAATGTAATTAGTTGAGGAATGGAGTTCTGCACTCCGCATTTTCACTTCTCTGATACACTCTATGTCAGCTGCTATTAAAAAGTTATTTCCAGAGCTGCCCCACTAACCTCATGCAGTTAGACACTTGACTTTATAACCCTTCAAAAGTTAAATTGGAATTTCTGATTTTTTTTTTGGTATTGGGAATGGTGTGAATGAATATGAAAACTTCCTATAAAAAAAAGATTATAAAGGCCAACTGCTGTTGCAGGAGGAGAAGGCAAGTCCTCCAGAAAGATCTTTTATCGTCTGCCTGTTGAGAAGTACAACATTCCTTCCTGTTCCTAAGACTCCGGAGGCCCACAGATTAGAAATGGTGAAATTCTCAAGAGGAGTCCCAAGTCCCAAGAAGAGACTTCTTGCAGAGGGGAAGATGTAACTGCCTTAACATTGCAGGATTCATACTATCCAGTCTATATAAAAACGTGGTGGATTGGTAGCTATTTCTGCCATGCTCCTTTCCCCCATTTGAGCTATGTATGAAGTTCTATTTTTAATTTTCTCAGGGAGAAATAACATTCATCATAGTCCCACTGCTTCTCATAACAAAGTGCTACTGTACTACTCACTCAGTCTATATATACATAATTCTATATTCTCTCTCCAAAACTGTTGTGACAGCTGTAGTTCTGTGAGTTCTAGGGGATGTCTGATTGATAGGGAATACTTTCAAACTTTTTTCTGACTTAATACTACACTTTTAAGTACTGTAAATGCCTTTAACTCTATTTCACTTGCCTCACAAGTTTGATATTAACAGTACTATTTTCTGTAGCCTGTTGGATATCCAGGAGATTTTTGAGATGCATCTTTTTCTTGACTTATATTGCATCTGTATCCCAAAGAAATTGTCCTTATTTTTGAGTTCCATGGAAAAGCACTTTTTTCTTTCAGTCATCTCTTCTACACATGCAGAGGCATGTTGTTTCTGCTTTGCTTTTAAAAGAGGAGACTGATTTTCCTTCAGAAACATAAGATTAAATTTAGCTTTAACAACGCTACTTAAAGCATATGTCTCAATCTCTAACATAAATCATCATAGTAATTGATACACTGTCTAAATAGCAGTTGATACACTGTCTAAATGCATCTTATTGATGAGGCAAAGATCACTCTGGACTTTATTCACTTGATTTATTTTGTTTGTTCTCATTATGTCAATGAAATTGATATCAGCTTATTTGAAGTTTAAGTCAGGAGGGATCGTGTGAAGAATGTTGTACAAATATACTCTGTTATTGCCTGGATAGTGGTGCAGTGACTCTTAATCTTTTAGTTAGGAATCAATTTGTTTCTCAAGACTTCACCAGACCTTCATCAATGGTCATGTTCTACCCAACCATCTCTGATTTTCTTACAGCGTATGATAAAGTTTACTGCATTACTCTACGTAAGTATTTGTCATCTTGGTAAATAATAGGTTTAATTCATCCCATTGTTTTGACTGAAAACCAGACAAACCAGGATAAATTGTGTTGACCAGAATTCCCTGTATGGAATACCTACTAGTTTAGATCCTTTCTTCAGTACATTTAATTAGCCAAGCATATTTCTCATTCAAGATAAAATTATCCTGAAATCAAGCAAGTAATGCAGCAGCTATCCATGTTAGGAACAGGATGAAATAAATGTACACAAAGGAGACCCAAATACTGCTATTCATCTTATTTGCATTATCTTCACAAAGTTTTGAGCTATTCGGTTATTAACATCAGTCAGGCATTAGCTCTGCTGTCGCAGAGTTTTCTTTATTCAGGGATAGATAACTCAGGGTATCATCTGCATAAAAATGACACACTGCAACATTATGGCAAAAAATAGAAACTAGTGGAAGTGTATAAATGTTGAAAGTGTGAATCTAATATAGAGCCTAGGGAAACTCCATAACTCACAGTAGTTTGAAATAGCATTTATTTATGGTTACAAGCTTTTAACACTGAGACATGTAGAAATGAAAACCTGTCAGATTCCTCCTTTAATACAAGGTCATTACAAAAAACTTGCCAACGCTTTTGTAGTAGCATAGCATGATCTGAAGCCTGATTGAAATTTTTCAGATATTCTAGTGCTATTGAAATAAAGGAGCTCTTCTTTGTAAAGTCTTCTCTTGCTATTTTTATTCAAAATATAGTTTCACCTTCTAAAGGTAGAATTTTCATATGTCACTTTAAGGCAGTAAAAGCACCTTTGGTATTTATAAATGATTGTACTTTTGGGGGGGAATGACAAAGCTAATGAAGCCTTAATAAACATTCCTTTACTGTCTCTTCAGTATTCCCTCCCCTGTAGTTTAGTCACTGCTTCCAGTACATAACCTCTGAGGTCCAGTGCTTTTCTCTGTTGATTAAATCATGTCCAATGGCTAAACCTGTGAGTCTGAAAGGTCGGGATTTCATTCCTAGGTCTGCCACAGTTTTCCTCTGTGATTTCTCATGGCACTTAAGGCCAGAGTTTTCTCATATTCAGCAGTTCTGATGGGGAGGAAAGTGGTAATGAAGAACAAAATTTGATGCTTGTCTGTGAAGAGAGTGCACAGAAAAAGGAAAAAAAAAAAGGCTTTGAAAATGACCATATTAAGAGTGCAGAAGGACTGTGAAGGCATACATGAAACATACTGTTCCTCACGCTTTTGCTGTCAACACTTATACAGGAGCAGGTATTTGAGAAATGAATTTAGGTGGGCAATTGCTACTGTGTTTCTCCAGTTCTTGTTCTATTTTGGTGAAAAAAAATAAGGAATTTTCAATTTAATCGTTAGTCTCTAAATATAAAAATATGTTGGGTTTTGTTGGGTTTTTTTAAATCCTCCTAAATGCAAAAGTTCACATTAGATCAAGATAATAGGTTATTTCACTGTTTGAGTTTTCCATCAGATAACATAAAACATTATACTTACATTAGACTCAAAAAATCATATATATCTACTTCAGTATAATATATATGCCATTTGTTAAAAGAGATTTGGAAGAAAAGGCAGTTGCCTGAGCTCTGAGGGGTTTTTTAGAAGGTTAACAAAATAAGATGCTATATTTTTGTTCCTTAAAAACTCCAGCTGATCCTCGGAGGGAGAAAGCTGGAATCATAATGATGGTAATAGTTCTTAACAAAGTTGCTGACTGCTTTTTACCTTTTGCAATTATATTTGGGAAATACTTGGCCCTAGCATCTTTCCAATGTTGAGACAGCTGAGATTTCAACATAACGTTGTGTGTACACAGTCTAAATACTCACCATTGTATTTCTAGCCAGAATCCTTCTGCCATTTGAGGTCCCAAGTTCTGCTACACACTAAACAGACTGCAAAAACATGAATCAGCTTTTCCTTTCTTAGATTGAGGGACTATCTTAGCAGCACTGGAAAGAGCAGTTATACAAGCCTGTATGTCCTCTTTACTGCTTTTAATGCATTCTATTTTGGTATGTTTTCCAGAATAGATGTAAACAAAGCAGCCATTAATAGTTTTGGTAATGTAACATGCTCATTAAAATTGTAAGTCACCATGGAATAAAGCAGCTCTAGCAACACAGAAATAGCAAAGGTAAGTACAAAGCCTCACTGAAAAGAGATCGGTAGGGGGAGGCTGTTGCTGTTGACATACCCTTTTCATTTGAGACATCTACACTGAGCCAACATGTCAGTCATTTATTGACTAAATAGTTTAATAACCAGTGTAGAAGGGTTTGGGATGGAGTAAGGTAATTTTTGTTTTCATTCTTGTGAAGTGCAACACAGTTACGGGAGAGGGACTCTAGGAAGGATGTTCCCTTTTGAGGTGGACCCGGTTATCAACAACGAAAGCATTTTACCAGTTCTTACTCCCCAACTTTCAGATATGCAGCTCTTCCCTCCACAATGGTTAATACAAATTCTGATTGGTTTTTTTCATTTTGTCATCCCTTGATTGGTTGTTAAGTATTTGAGACCAGCCTGTCAACAGCAGTGTATTAGGAGAGCTTGTCATACTTGAATAGAAATCTGCTGGAAATTTAGTTGCTTTATTTGCTATCTGAATGGATGTACTGTTGTAAATCTGGTCATGGTATTGAGCATTGAGCCCTTATGGCTAGCTGCAAAGAATTTTCGTAGGCAGTGCGTTGCATTTCAGATATGAATATATCATGAACACATGAGACACGGGCACATACTGCTGTGTGTTGGCCCAGTGAAGTCAGTTTTCAGATTCCAGCCAGACAAAACACTTTGCTTCAGAGTCTAGATTTTTAATTTAGGCACAATCGAAAGGATTGTGAGTACCCAAGATGTGTTCACCATATTTTATATGTGCTGTGGAATTGCTGGGCATGATTTCCTAGTATCTGCCAGTTGGATGGAGCTGCTGCTCTGAAGCAGGTTGTCAACTTCTTTTTGTCCCAAATATCTCAACTTCTATTGAGACAAAATTTCTGATAGAGAAAAGAAATTTGATAATAATACCTGAAAACTGGTGAAAAGATACAGTTGGTGCACGGGTTGCAGCAAACCCATGATCACTGATTTTTTACTTCTCTGTTGATAGTTATAGACGCTTTTTAAAGCATAGACTTTTCTTTCAGACTTGGCTTTGTTCCAGTATGCTTTTATAACCAAAGGAAGTGGAGAGAGTGCTTTTATTTAAAAGGAAGGATTTTATTTCTCAAATGCTCTTTGAAAAACATAGGACTTGCACTGATTCTCCACATTAGCTCAGTTCTCAAGATTTGCTTCTTAAATCTCTGTATGAGATCAGATCTTTTACTTTAGTGGACAGTGGTCAGTGATACACACAGTGTTTAAATGGCTGAGGATTCACTATCACTGCTAACATTTGGTGCTTTATATTAATATTACCTTGGTTTCTTGGTTCAGGCATAGGAGCAGAAGAAAGGAAGTTAAGACTTTTCCGTATGTGCTACCACAGATTGCTGTAGCTGAAAGTATGTCAGTAGCAGTACCCCAGGAAAGAGGAAATCTTCTGATTTCCTTTTTAGGAGCCTGATTCTATGAAATCGGGTCCAGAAGCTAAATGCTGTAATGATAATAAATAAATGAACTTTTTTTTCATGGTGAACACTTACAATGACAATATCTCTGAAACTGATAAAAGATTTAGTAATAAAGAAAAAACACTGTAAATGTTGGATCTTTCATTTGTTATATCAGCATTCTGTTCATGGGCTCCCTGAAGAGCTAATAAGAAACTAAAAGTCATGATTCCAACCTAACAACCTTCTACATTTATTATGTGATTTATAGAATATGATAAAAATCTTTAAAAAGCTGTAACTTGACAAAAATCCTTCAAAGGGAAATGAGCAAGTGAATTAAGGAGTTCAAAATTAAGTGAAGCTGTCAGAAGGGAGGGAAACCGTGGAAAGAAGGCAATGGAAAGGAATTGTGCATGGTGGTTACAAATGCAGTGGGCCTTTGCAGCAGCCAGCAGTAGAGGTTCTGCCTAGGATTTGCAGGTCCCTATGTGTCTTATAGATGCTATTAGAAGTCACTGTCAGTTTGCTAAATTCTGGCTTCTCTAACTGTGCTGGTTTAGATTGTGTAAGCAAAGAGGAGACTATAGACTCCTGATTTATATCGGTACCTGTGCACAATAAAATACATCCAACTGGTCTGCCACAGGCTCGCTTTTCACTTCTTAAATGTTGCTGAGAGTACTGCAACCCTTTTTCATTTGTGAGGGGTGCCTTTTCTATTCATGTGGGTTTTCTAATAATTATTGTTATTTCTATATACATACATAGTACATGTTGCGTGTGCTGCATCAGGAGAAGTACTTACAGGATTTATTGTAGTTGGATTTAGAAACAATTGTACATAACCTTAAGTTTCTAAAGGTAGAAATTTTTGCTTTTCATGCCATACTTTGTAGATTCAAGATATCTGTCATCTATGAACCCTTTTTTTTCTTTTCTTAGTTTCCTTCTGAAGTATTTGTTTTCATTTGTTTTGGGGAATAGTACTTTACCATATTTATTTGTACACTGATTTCTGGAAATGTAAAGTGTGTCAGCTAATGATTCCCAAGTAGCAGCTTGGAAATGAAGGGAGACTATAAATCCTTGCATTCACGTCCATTTACATTTTAGGAATTTACAAGTGTATAAAACGAATGAGTTAATAATTCAACATTATTTTCAGATAATGTTATGTATGAAAATGAATAGGATGAATAGGCTTTCTTCCCATGGTTGGGCTTCTCTTACAGAATTTAATTTTTGTAATGATTATTGTAAAGGACTGCCCATCCCACTCCAACAATAAATGTTCCCCAGGAGGCAGACTAGTAAAATAAATGCTTCTCCAGAGCAGACATAATAAAATTCCTCTGATCTTTGGCTTTTTCTCTCTCCAGAAGCTCAGGAGAAAAAGTGAGCCTTGTAGCACTGTTGAGAGGTTACAAATTTCTGGTTTCTGGGACATCACCTATGAAGCAAGTTCCAGTGTCAGGGAAACGCACTCAAAATGTGCTCTGCCAACATTCCCCTTCCATTTACTTTCAGACAGCTTCCACCCCTGCCGATCTTAATATTTGCAAGGTAGTGTGCTGTGCAGTTGTGTCTACCTTGCCTGCCAACCAGTATAGCATGTTTTCCTGGTCCTTCCCTCCTGCTTTGCTTTTTTTTTTCCTCTTCTGGTATGTCCCAGTAACAAAGGAGGCAGTTTTGTAATCTTCTATTATTCCTTTTCCTATATTCAGCTACCATCTTGATTTGATCTAAATATCTTCCAAAATATATTCAGTCATTTGTATAGGTTAGTGACAACTATTTTAATAACTTTACCTCTTTAAAAATAAATTTTACTTTCTTTAGTGCTTCTGTGAAGATCAAAGCATTATTTCCCATGACAATTCCTTAAAATAAGATGCCATATCAGAGATTTCGGCTGTAAACTTGTCAGTCTTACCTGAAAAATGTTACATATTTTCCAAAGGACATGAATTTGATTGACTTTTTGAGGTACAGTATTCTAGCCCTTTGGCTGCTTTTTAAAAGCAAATTGTGCATGGTATTCAGGAACGTGGACAGCTAAAAGAGATATTCTTGATCATCAAGTCATCTCTTTTTATAGGCATCATATATTACCTCTTCCATATATGCATTCTTCTGAAAAACTGGGGTTTGGGGTTTTTTTTGTGGTTGTTGTTTGGTTTAGTTTTGGTTTGTTTTCCTCCTTGGCTAGTTTTCTTATTAAGGAAACTGTGTACCCTTCCCTTGCAACTGTCATGCACGCTCTTCTGATTTCTAGAAGCAGCTTATTCACATAACTTTTTCTTATGTCAAGATTAATTGTAAACTGATCATCATCTTCCTCCTCATTTTTTATCTCTGTGAGTAATACACAGATAACTGTCATGTTTTCTCTCAGGCTTTGTTTTGGTAGACAGCCAGATATTTTTCAGTCTCTTCTCTTTCCAGGCCTGGGCTACATTATAGTTTTCCAGTGTGTTGCAGTGTGAACTGGCTGCTGTTGAATGAAGTGAGCAGAATGGTCTGCAGTGTTTTACCTGCAGTTCACCCTGTCTTTTCTACCAAGCCTTCCTACATCTACCAGAAATACTTCAACCGGCCTGTCTTATGGCTGCTTTCTTTGAAGCTGCTTCATATTGGTCGTTCATAGTCATCCAGTGATAAATTAGAAACTGTGTCTTCTTCCTGCTCCATTGTTCTCAGCTGATGGGATTCTAGTGTATAGCTAAAGTTTCAATTATTAATCCCCAAGTACAAGACTTTTTTTCATTTCTATTACCGCAGTCCTAAAGGTTGTCCAGCACTTTCTGTGAGATGTACCAGTCCTTTTCTGTATGAATGATACCTTTAAAGATTTTGTCATTAACTTGCTCAAGCTGTCTGTTAATAAAATTATTATTATTATTAATATCAAAAAAAAAAAAAGAGTGGAGTCCTTGAAAAAAGCCCAAGCATTAATGACTTCCCTCAAGTCTCTTCCTTTCAGCTGCAGCCTGACACCTTCTCCCATAAGCAAGTTCTTCATGTTTCCCACATTTCCTGTGCTGATGTCTTCTGCCTAATTTACATGCTGTGTTTATGGGATCTCATTCTAACACATTTAAGTAAAGATTAAGCTACTAAATTTCTGTTGTCTGCCAACAATCAGATTAGACTCAGCTGATCTATGTTTGTTAACTTAGTATTAATTTGCTGGTCTCAGTTGACTATGCCAGAATTTCTGATCCCTTCTTTCACTTCTTCCCGGTCATTTCCAGGGAACAAATTCACTTATCCTTCCTGATCTACACAAGATGACTTGATGGTGGATTTATTAGCTAGGGTTTTTTAGTCAAGACAACTGATATTTAGCAAGTGTAATGCTGTTCAGTGGTGATAAAACAGCAAGCCCTGAGATTCAAAAAATACAAATTATGCCTAATCTAATCTAAATTACAGCTATACTTCTATAATGATTTCCTGATAGGTGTTTTTTTGGATCTTTCTTATTATTATAATTTTCTGCTGGCCATTTTTCATTCACTTGGTAGTTGGCTTGTTACTTCATCTGTATACTAAGTACATATTCTTGTGCTACGTATCCAGCAGTATTGTATTTCTTCAAGCTATGTATCTTTAAAGAACTTTATTGGACATTTGCTGGGTTTTGCACCTTTTTGCATGTAATTCCACAAGTGCCTTACGTGTATCTTCCATAGTCTTCCAACCTGCTATATATATCATAAATCCTATTCCATAATTTGTTACCTGTATGCTTGTTAGTCACAGTCTGTAGTTCATCAGTGCATCAGTGACAGCCTTTAAAATGATTATTTATTTTTCTTTTTTTTTTTCAGGCATTCATACAATTATTTTACGTTAGAAAGCTTTCCCTTGGGAATTCTGGGGATTCAGGCATGCTCCTTGTTGCAGAGTTTTCACAGTCACCCGTGATAGCAAGGGAATGATTTTTCCTCTTTGAATATGTGCAGTATCACTCACAACCAGACTTGCTGCTCCTGTAGAGGCACAACTTGTTACCCTGTCAATAACTTGGTGTAGTGTCATGGGGAGCTCAACACCTGTTCCAGTGCTCCAGTGACCAGGATAGATTAATGTCTGGTTTGTCAGATCATTTACTTAGCTTATCAGAATGTAAGAGTATGGGTAAAAGGGTATATTCACTTAAAAACTTAAGGTTTTTGCATTTATGGAACAAAGTTGTGAAAGGACAAAACATAATACAGTATTGAGATACATTATATATAACACAGAGAGAGACCAGCTGCT
Organism: Harpia harpyja; assembly: GCF_026419915.1. NCBI lineage: Eukaryota > Metazoa > Chordata > Aves > Accipitriformes > Accipitridae > Harpia > Harpia harpyja. The sequence goes on from NC_068947.1 coordinate 35,139,831, forward strand.
TCAGCTAGCTTCTGTGTCTGCCTCTCTCATAGGTGATACAGGAATCTGTTATGATCTTGACATAGGGTTTGTTCTGCTTAGACTGTCTTTAAGATGCCTTCCCCATGCTTGGGGTAGAAAAGAGGCCAGGAGCAAAAGCTATTTTGCACATACTCTGGGTGGTTCCAAGCTAGAATGCCAAAATCTTATTTATTTCCTTCTAATAAAAATTACCTCCTTAGATTTGCTACTGGCCCAGTATTTAGCACTGCTGAGGGTACTGGGAATATCCTTCTTCCCACCTCTGAAAGTCTGTTGACTTACACTAATATCATCAACCTTCATTAAAAAAAAAAAAAAAAAAATGAAACCTTATATATCACATCATGAGAGATGTTAAAAGCAATTTCTGGCTAGATTCATTAGTGCTTCTCTTCCTCTCTGTTTTTTTTTTTGTGTGTGTGTTGAATATAATACCTACAGATTGAAACTGGCAATAAAGAGCCTTGCTTTAGGAACATCCTGATCAACACCCCTATTGGTTTTAGGGGGTCTCCTGAACATCTGTTACTAAGAGGACTTGCCATTGTTAGCACCATGTGCTTTCTGAGAATTATCTCATTGCAGCAAAATTTGTAGTCAGGTTGGTTTCTTTAACATTGTCAAAAAGGTCTGTCTACTACACAACCAAATCTAGTTCTAAGGAACTAGAATAATTTCCAATAAAATCCCACCTACCAGCTTCTTCAGAATCAATTTGGCCTAACCAAAAATCTTTTCTGCCATCTCTTTTTTTCATACAGTTGCTATTAGGACCTGGCTAACTTCACCTTTATTTTTATCTTTCAGGAAAAACTCATGCTCTTGTGGTATTCTAACGATGATTGCTATTCCATCTTACTTCTCTTTATCCTGTAACAGAAGGCATTTGTCTACAGTTCCTGCATTTTGCTGTCCATATTCCTTGCATTAACATGCAAATATTTTGCTTGTTTCTTATCTGTTTACTATTTGAGTTAGGCACATCTTTTAACCAGCATGTCTCATGCATGGGAATGCTCTTCATATCGAGCTTTAGGACTGTTTTTCTCATATTTATAGACTGCTACAGTGATAAATCTGAGTTTACTGTGATGTCCTTACTGCCCTCCTTGTATGTACTAAACCAGCACTTGGAGACCTCACAAAATCTCCCAATCTTCTCTCTTCATTTCTTAGTCTGGGATGCTTCCTGTTGAGCAGTTTAGCCTAAATAATAGAAAACTGTTTTGAGGCAGTCTGTCCTTTGAGAAAGATTTGTGTTTCCAGTGAAAGCATTCAAAATTTTATTTTAATTTGTCTAGTCCTGGAGGCATTTACTGCTGTTGGTTGTCTTTGTTATATCCCTTGCTTCAACCCTGTATTTCCTTTACAAAGAACAGGAAGAGTTATGACCTACATTTCTTAATCTTTGCATGTCTTTTTGGTTTTGTTTTGGCGGTTTTGGTTTTTTTCCCCCTTTCTCTTTCATCGTGATTGTTTGTTACATTTAACAGTGTGTTAATTTCTACCAACAGTATGTAAATATAAAAGTGCTCAAAGGATAAGCATAGAAAAAACAAGAAAACAGTCTGTTCATTATATAGAGACATGCCACTGGTTCCTTCTGAAGTAGTGCAAGAATACTGTCCTGCTAGAGACAACAGCATAGAGTTCATGTGCTTTTGATATAATACTCCAGATTTTTCAAGCTATTTTATTGACCAAAAATGCATAGGTCATCATTCTGAATTGCTTCTCTGCAAGTGCATGCATTTATGAATTGCCAGCACTTTCCTTTCCCCGTGAATAGGATTTAATCTCTCAGGTGAAATTGGAATTAAACAGAAGATGAATCTGTCCAAAAAAGGATCATACTATTACCAATCTTCACCGTCTATAAGGGTTCCAAATCTTTTGATATATTAGTCATGTTAATGTGCTAATAATAGTAAGGCTATGATTTTGTTTGTTTGTTTGTTTTTTTGTTGTTGAGTTGTACAAGTCCCTTGATTTATGTAGATTCCTAAATGGGAAACAGTTTTGTGGATGAACCAGTGTCCAAACAGCAGTTTGAGCTCTAGGTGGCTTCCTAGCACCCTGGATGACATTCAGTGATCTCTGCACCCTTGTGCCTTCTGTCATTTTATCCAATACTAACAACAGGCAAAGCCACATAAGTGAAGCAGGGAGCAGAGTATTAAGTGACACAGTGGGAAGGAAGTGGCCCATAGTGGTGTTGGGCAAATACCTTCTAGGGATTGCTTTTCAAGTCCTGTCTCCAGCACAGCATAATAGCCCTTCTTCTGCCTGAAGGTCCTGATGCCAGGCATATCCAGCCAGCAGATCATGCCTAATATGCTGCGTGGACAGCGAAGTCCCGAAAAGGTCCTTGCTCTAAGCTTTTACAGGAAGCTACACATGCCAGGAGGCAAGGCATAGTGATGCACAACAGGTTCTGGGTGGAAAAGCTGTGGATTCCAAGGAAGATGTGGAGTACAGAACCGGGTGCTGGTTGCATGACTGTGATGTAGGAATAGAGCAGATTTAGAAAGTACCTGTGGGTCAGTGTAAGACAAGACAGATTGGATTAATTGCAGCTTGAGGGTTGAGTTGGTTGATTGGGGTAGGATGGTGGAGGTGAAGGCAGCAGTACTGTAAGAGATTAGTTAGGGAACTGACAGGTAGCAGAGAAAGATTTAGGATTTGGGCTTTTGGGAGACTTGAGGTTTCATGGGGAGGGGTGCAGTGAGGTATGGTTGTTAGCTTATAATAAAATTTTGAAAAATGATTTTTGTAGTGCAGAGTGTTGACTATTATGTGTCAAAATATGTTTGGTAAACTTAGGAGAGCTATAACTTTTTCCTCATTGTTTAAAACTGTCAGGAGGGAAATTTAATAACTTTTCAAATACTTTGTTATTACACGGTAGAAAGTGTTATAAATTGGAAAAGTTGTTTATCTCTGGTTTAAGTATTATTACATTACAGCAACATAAACCAAGTTCCATATAAAAAGAGAGGAGTTTGATTTTAACTATGACAGATTGCATTTAATATGTTTGTCAGTGTTTGTGTCAAAGGTATGTATACTTTCCCATTCTCAGCTTCAAACTTCTTCAGCTAGAGCAAACCTCTAATTCCTTCTGTAATGCGCTGCAGTTGTCTACACTGTGCAGAGAATTTCATTCAAAGAAGGTTTTACAGCTTTCTCATGTAGAGAAGTGAAGCATGAGGTTTGTATGGATTATATATTTGAAACTTGATCCTGTAAACATTTACTTATGTGCTTAAAGTTAAGCCTGTAATTCTTCTGAAGTCAGTGAGTCCACCTGTGTATTTAAAGTTGGGGGTAAAGTCAATGTAAATAGCTGAAATATCTTAGTTACTATACCACATCTCTAAGAAATAAATGGCTTCCTTGATTCTGAGCCAACTTTTGTACTGGTACATCTGTCAGTGTCTTTGGGTCATAGGTTTTCTTGCACATTGTTTCCAGTGTTTCAGAAAATGATGGTGAATTTATCTGCACGTAAAAAAAGATGGGAGGCCAGGAAGCCTGAGAGGGATTGATTGTGTCTTTTTTAAGTAAAGCCAGGCCAATATGGGGAGAATACAGAATGATTTTGAAATGCCTCGTAATAATTAGTTTAGTGACTTAGTGTTGGATTAAAACAGAGGCTCAAAAAGTAGTTTGAGTGCCTTCAAATTGGCATCAGAATTCACACAAGATTATCTGAACTTACTTGGTATTTGGTATAAAGAAGCCACATGGTCAGAAGATGTGCTTTCCAAATACCCATGCAATGGAAGAGTTTATTGCAAAATTAGTTTAAGGTGGGGTTTTTTTCCTTGGTGGTTTTTTTTTTCTTAGCTCACTAAACAAAATTAGCTCGCATTTGGGTGTATCTCAGTACTCGATCAGACAGTGGTAGCAGAATTCATCAAAGTCTTTTCCTACCTCCAATGACGCTCAAATATTTTTCCTTGTTAGCCCAAGGTTGCGGCATCTATTTATTGCAACAAATACTTATGCCTCATAAAATTACATCTTATTGCAACTTCTTGTCAAAATTGATATTGTTAGTGACAATTGAAATCCCTGTCACCTAGTAGGCAGCTTTATAGCCTGGTTGTAAGATAAGCACAGTATGCTCTTCCTGAGAAGTCTGCACTTGAATTAAGCACTCAAAACATGCTCTCATGTGTACTCTTTTTTTGTCACTTTCTTTCCTTCATTGGTCTCTCTTACGCTAAATGAACTTATGGAAATATCTCTCAAGTCTTTTCCTGGTTTTATCCCACTTTTTGTCACCATTGGAGGCTTCTTGTCCAATTTAATGGCTAACCATTTAACCAATTTTCTTTTAACGTCTTAGAATTTCTTTAGTTTGATGTTTCTTTTCTAATTTCTCATGTTTCTTCCTAGGAAAACAGATTCTGTATCTTCTTGTTTCCATGGGACATGTAAAATTATGGTATAATTTCTCTTTTTTTAATCTCCTTGCTATCTTGAGAAGAATCAAACTTGTCCTGTACTTCAAAAATTGTGTGTCCCTAAACATTTTAAAATGTTTATTCTCTGTTGAGATATTTTTGTGTGCTTGAATCTCATTTCTCTCTTTTGTTTCTGTATTTGAAAAGAATAGATGACAAGGGGAAAAAAAATAGGAAAATACAAGTGATTTAAAAAAAATAGAAATCACTGTAAGCATAGAGGTAGATGCAGCCAGATTATCTTGTAGAATGTTTCCACTAAGAGTCTGCACTTCTAGATGGAAAAGACCACAAGTAAAATTTCAGGAATATATGGGTATCCGAGAAGAACATAAAACAAAAAAGAAGGGGAAAAAAACCCCCTTCATATTTCAGCCTGTCACCTGATCTGAGAGGATTTTTATTACTATTTGTTTAACATGTGTAACTAGTTTCTTTCTTTTAATACTTGTTGGCATTAATGTAATATGAAAGGTATTAAGGAGGAAGGTGAATATGAATCAGATTATATGCCTTGAAAAAAATTATACAGATGCCTTACATGCTGTTTTATCTTCTATTTTTAACTTAGCATGGGAAGGTAAATGTCTAGTCAGTCACTAGATCTGAAGAAAGATTATTTTACAAGTATTTACATTTTTTTTTAGAGATATTTAAGAAGTTCCTGGAGAAAAAATAGTGTGGAATGCACTATGGAACTGGGCACATGGGTGGCTAGGTCTTATGGGTGCCAGAGTCAAGACTCCAAACACCTTTCTCCTTCCCAGCTGATCGCCACTATACTGCAATTAGACCTGAAGGTAAAATGCAGAAAGAAATAAGGGGTTTGTATTGCAGAAGACATTTGCAACAAAACTAAGCTGGCCAGGCAAAGTGAGGCCTTGATACTACCTTTTACCCTGTATTAATAAATTTCAATCAGGTACAAAGTATTAAAAGATATGCTACACATTGAAAGAACAAACCTATTATTTTGGGGAGATGGCTCAGTGTGTAAAGTCCAGAATGAAAAATAAAAGCACTAAATACATGGATTTCCCAAAGCCTTTCCACCCCATTAAATTTCCAGTGTTTGAAACCTCACAGATGCGATAATAGGAGGCTGCTCACAAGCTGAGCCTGTTGAAACCCTTGAACTGCTTGGCCAAGGGAGTACTGAAGCCCCACATCTCCTTGACCAGAGAGCTTCATGCTGCTTTGGAGTGCTTTCCTCTTGAATCTTATTTCATAGTCTCTTGAAAGGTGAGATAAGAGCTGGGCTTGCTGCAATCAAAGCGGGGAAGAAGTTTTGGTTTTAGAAAAGCAGAGCACTTGAACGCTTCCACAGTACCACGCTTGACATCGGTAATTGAAATTCCAGTGTGATCTTTGCATCTACTGGGCTAATGTCAAAGCATATTCCTTTGAGAGGCTACTGGCTTCATTTCTTTAGCCTCTGGGGTTAAGGCAAAGGTATTGGTTTCTAGAAGGTTAGTAGCTCAGCACTGGAACATAGAATAGATCAGCATTAAGGGAGAACTTACAAGACGAGGCATTTTAAGGACTTCCCTGCATTCTCATTAGCAGGATCCTAGTTATACAGAAGACAAGTGCATGTGACTGTGTGGATTTTGTTCACTTGTTTGTAAGTACTGCGTTCTGTGTTGCTGGAAGTAAAGAGGAGGTTGTCTGAGCCCCTTCCCTGGATTCTGGTCAAAGCCTGTGTGCCGGTGTTTCACTTCTTTACACTGGGTTTGGGGGTTGAAAGCTGTTACAGAAAACAAGGCAAAACAACTAGAGTTTAGTATAATCAGGGCCTGTGTGAAGGGTGATGGGAGGAAGGAGCTCGAGATACCCCTGAAATAAGCGGGAGAGGATTTTGAATTAAATGCTAACACAGATTTTACATACTGATTAAACTAAACCGTATTTCTAGTGCTCGGATCTTCCAGCTTCTGTACTGATTTGAATTTCAGACTTTTTCCTGGTAGGCCATCCCCTGGCCTCCCACCAGGCCCTAGGGTGGGGGTTTTTTTTCCATTTTCAGTGGTGTTCTGTTACTTCTGTTATTCAAGTATTAAGGCCTTGGGGCTACAGAGGTCTCTGTGATGGTACTTGCTGGGCTATTCATGGCAAATTATCTTACAACAAATTGTTTCCCTGTTTCTCTCTGCTTTGTTCCTTTGAGTGTGTGATGTGAGCTTCTATTAGGCATAATTTCTGTATCCTGGGGAAGCATAATGGAAAAACAGAAAATGCTAGTCAATCTGTAAAATTTAAAGACATGCTTAAAATGTGTGGGAGTTAGGTGGGGATTCCTAGAAGAGAAGTGCTCTCCTGGAGGAGTGGGAGATCTCAGCTTCTGTCAAGAAGATGCCAATGAAAGGATAGACAAGGCCTTCTCAACTAGTGTCACTTATGATTGGAATAAGCCATTTAATCTTAAAACCCGTTGATCTTTGTGTTTCACCCATTGCTATTCACTTATCTACAGTATGGTAATGTATCCATTATGCTTTGTATTGCTGTTGAATACATTACAATGTGAGGTCAGATTGTAGCATGAAAGTTCACTAAAGCACTAGGTTTGCTTTTTCTCTAAACCAGTGTGAAATGAAGCAGAATTTTTCTGATCCTGAACTCCATGAGCTGGCCTCCAAAATGCACAGATGCTGCCTTGTATATCTCTAGATTGATTCTTGATCAGAAGAAGAGAATGCTCAGCTGAGAGAGGCTTGGGCAGCTCAGGAAGCCTAGAAAATTGATCTGAAGCAGAAGCTGTAGAGGAGCAGCACCTCAAACATTTTATTTACCATTGATTTAAATTTTCTATCAAAAGGTAACGATTGCAGTGCTTTCTAGTGAGGATTGACATCTATTTTTCTAAGAATAAAGGGCAAAAATGACATTTGGATTCCAGAAGAGATGTCATTTAGCTATGTCAAAGAAAGTATCAGGGACTCTAATGACCTAGTTTCCTGTTAAATCTCTAGGCCATTGCTGAAGTTAGGAGCATAGGGAAAATACATTTCATCTTCAAAGACTTCAAGATGAGGTTTATAACTTTCTTAAAGAGGAAAAAATATATCCTCTCTGCTGAAATGAGACAGATAAAGTTTCAGCCCAAGATGGATATTTTTCCCTGAAGATCTGAAAATTAAACCACCTGCTTTAAATGAGAAGTTTGAAAAAATGCAGTGTGCTAAACCACTGTCTTCAATGTGAAAAGGCAAAGGAAGAATTATATGTTTTTATTTCTGTATAGGTCTAAATAAATAAAAAAGACTTTGGATTCTGCAAATAGCACAACGAGTAAAAAATAATTTTAATATTTTAGTTGGAATCAGAACCACTTTAAGTATTTGGGGGGAAAATTGCATTCTTTAGTAGCACTTTGTATTTTCCTGCCGTACTATATTAAGACAAGCTGCATATGAAGTATATTTCACTGTATTTTTAGTTGAATCTGATAGCTTGCCTACAGATTTTTATCATTCTGTTTTAGGAAATGGTACACTGCGCACAGCCATGTGTGGCCTATCCACACATGTATCAGGTAACCAAGCAGGCTCATAATGACTGTATGAGTGGGGGTTTTAGGCTAATCTTTTATTCCCAGTCTTCTGGAACAAGCCCGATGACTACTTTGTCCTTCACATATTTCTCCACAGCAGACTGCTGTCTCCTTATGTGCTCAAGATTTGGATGGGAAAACATGCACTACTAGTACTGCTTTGGTTTCGATTCTGTCCACTAAAAATCCTTGCACACACACCAACTTGTGGAGTTCAGTGAGGCTACCAGAAAGAAATACTGGCTTAGGTCTCGAATCAGAAATAGTACAGCTAGGGCATAGCTATGCATCAAAGCAATCTAGACATATTGATGGAAGTTTAATGGATGGCTTCTGGATGTTACTGCCTCGGAGTGGGGAAGAGGTGATGCGTTGTGCCTCATTGGACCATATAGACATTCCCCACACTTCACTAGTACTTTACATTCTTCTGAGTCTTGAATATAAATGAACCTGTTCTGAAATTGTCCTTGTTTTGGAAGAAGTGAAAGCTTTTTTGAAAATTAACTGTTCATGATGGAGGAAATACTCAAATGGACATACATGCTGGTTGTTACATTCTTAAATGCTGTTTCTGTTTATGGAATTTGGTGTATCACTCCAGTACGTCAGAGTTTTATGCAGCTGCATCACTTGCAGAAGGGAGACATGGCTGGGGGAGGGCGCGGGGTGAGGGGAGAAGGAAAGAGAAAAAAAAAAGAAAGGGAAGGGAGGTGGAGAAGACAATAATTTTATCTGACATTTTTCAATATATCCATTTTTGTGTTAGTGGCAATTACTCTTCACAAAGTGTTGGACCTGAGCAAAAGGAAAAAGGTAATATTTTTGTCTCCTGCTCATTGAATGACTCACAAACACTCATGTACATGAACTCTAGCACCTTAGCATAGTTTTGGTGTTGGAGCTTTCTGCATAATTCATCATAAAAGAACATGAGGCATTCAGCAGTCAGTGCTTATTCAGAGATGTTCTGCATTACTAGCAGCACTAGTAAATATGCCTGCTCCATACATAATTTATGGTTTTCAGCAGAGGTAGTCTTATGCTTCATAATAGGCTAGCTTTGATCCCTTAAAATTTGTTTGTTAAACTTAGAGGTTGGGTACAAAACAAAGACTTTAAAATCTCTTTCCTGCATTGCTTGTTTCAAAAGTCTTCATTTTCACATCCCGTTAACAAGGTTGAAATTGATTCTGACCCACTTTTGGGGAAATGAGCCTTCCTGTAATGTATTTTGTGTGTAAGACTTTTTATTAGCCAATTCCCTCCACACCGAACTTGAGGTAGAATGAAAATTGGTTTAGAAACCTTAGCATAGTCTATTCTATGCTCCTACTTAAAGAATTTATTGTTATTTTTTGTGACCTGTAGGAGGAAAATGTAGATGGATTTTGTATTCTGTGAATCCCTCTTCTAATGCTGTGATGCAGCTAGAGACCATGTATAAATGTAAAATGAACGTGTTTAAACTCATTGAAATGTGCTGGTTTTGTTTTGTGGGAAAGTTCCACATTAAAATAATCCATATGAGACAAAAATACATTCCATCTTTCAGATTCAGTAAGGTATCAGGGTAAAAAAAAGAAAGTCAGTTTAAAATGTTCCAGTTTGATAAAACTTAAATGTTTTCTTTTATACCAGGTCTTTAGTTTGTTTATCATTCTTTATACAATATGTGAATTTAAACATTATCAAATGTAAAAGGCAATATTTTAAAACAAAATAACAATCTAAATGCATATCTAAATGAAAATTCACAGTGTTCCTCTCTGGTGTTTCTGTAAGACTGTAAAGTTATTTTTTTTCTAAGCAGAATGTCATCAGAATTGATGCATTTCTGTGAAAGGTTTCAGTGCTGACATACCAGCACTTTGTGATGGAGTTTGTTCTTTCACCTTTCTCCCTGTTGATCCAATTTTCTCTGTACTGTTTCCTTTTTTTTTTTTTTCATTTCCAGTTATCACTATACTTCAACCTATTATCATTCTTTGTTGTTAAAAGCCTTGTTCACGCCCAAGCTATTTCAGCAAGAAATTTTAGAATTGACTAATGGTTTTCAGTTTTTCAGCAAATACTAAGATCTGCCCTTTGGAAACTAGGTCTCTTTTATACATATCGAGTTAGGCATGTTAAAAACCGATTAAAAATTGCTTATTGCTGTTCAGACATCCTGTCATAATCTTTTTCTCTCTGGCTTCCCGATGTTTCAGTCATCTGCAGGTAGTCTGCCCAAAGCAATGATTTAAATATTCTCTCTGTCTGCAGTCCAATTCAGTTGCTTCTTTTTTCTGCCCATTATACCTGCCTTCTGACTGGCTGCATCAGATTCAATTTCTGTAGTGTCATCTGCTAGACATCATATCATTTTAGTCCCTCCTTAGTTTCTGCTGTTACACTTTAGTGTTCTAAATGTTGGGGGGTTTTATGTAATGTGGTCTCCTGGGTTTTTTTTAATGATAATAACTGAAGCCTACATATACACCATAAATGCAAGATTGAGAATGGGATAGAACTAGCTCTTTTGCCATCTCTTTGACTTATCTTCTGTAATCATTAATCTGTGAATAATCACACACCAGCAAAGCTTTTTCTGGCTTATTAGGAGTGTGCTTGCTTAGAGGATAAATACAGCTTTTCTATCTCATCTTTAATAGCACAACCACACTGGGCAGCTGTGTAAGTGCTAGAAAAATTACCTTCTACTTTTTACCTCCATTTGGTTTTTTAATACTTTTGGTACTGTTGAGTCATCTGTAAGCATATGAGGGAGAACAAATAAAAAGTTTACTTTCCTGGCTAACTTTCTTGGCTGCCAGAGCTAGCAACTGTTGCTTGCAGTATTGAGGGGCAGGGAAGAGTCTTAGCTTCTTAACTCTTTTACCATAGCTCTTAAGATGTTATGATATCTTTCATTAGAAGTCTATGGTTTCTGTAATTTGGAAGCAAAAAATTGATTTAATCTCTCTTTTGCAATAAGTGTATTGGCATTTATTTATATTGGACAATTTTTCCTACTGTGTTCTAGGCAGCAAAAAAGAAATAACACTACCCACACACATCTCCACTTAAGCTTCACTTAAGACAGTGCAGCTCCACATTTCTTGAAGGCCAGGCAACACGTCTCACCTCAGAGCCAGGAGGAGGCCCAAACAGACCTGCCATTCATACACAGTAAGTGTGTGCAGGGCCTGTTCACAGGCAGCAGCATATTAAGCATTTTCCAGAAACCTTGCGTCAGCTGTATGTGAACAGAGTGGCTATGCTGCACAGGCTTGGAGGGCTTGCTGCAAGCGCTGGGTTTGCCGTACATTTTGTTCCAGCCTTTTGGAACAGAACTTCCCATATACATACAAATGTGATATTGCTTTGGGGGGCGAGAGGAGTTGCTGGTTTTGTTGATTTTTTTTTTTCTTTCTTTCTTCCCTGCAATGTTGTCCTGTATGTGAAGCCTGAAGCAACAGTATCTGTAACAGCAGTAGTTAGAGCAGTCAACAGCAAGTGAGTTTTCTGTATCACTGTACCAGTTCTCAAATATAGACCAGCATAGAGCTTTCATGCTTTTCCTGCTCTCATAGCAGCAGCTTAATGGAGTCAGCATGGCTTTTGGAACAAAAGAATGGGTGCAGCAGTGGTGCATCACATGATTGTTTCTTTCACATTTTCATTTGTACATGAAGAAGAGAGTTGTTATCTCCTGCTGTCCTGTGACAAGTCTCATGTTTTTTGGTGTTGTGTTTGTTTTCTTTTTTATTGAGGGTCCAGCTCTTGGAATCACTGGGTTATATAAATTTTTCCATATGGCATTACATAAAAAAATGGGATTATTTATGCAAATCCTAAATCATAATTTAAATTGCTTGTGTTCTCTTCTCATTTTCATCCTCTCTTGGAGCAGGTTCATTTATTTTAAACAATTTTTTCTTGATGGTATATTTGGATAGAGCTGTTCTGCCTCTTGTAAAGATTAGACTTATAAAAAAAAGTTCTCTCTATGGGCCAGTGCAGGACTACAACAGCTGCATATAAGTGGTTCTTGCTGAAAACATAAGCAGGGTCTGGGGTTTTTTTGGTTTTTTTTTCCCTGCTGCCCGAAAGCAAAGCCATTAAAAGCTGTTTTTACAGAGAGCATCTTCTGAGGACCTGTATATAGTCCTAGAAAGGAAAGTTTCTATGCATGGGGAATGAGATACGCTAGCTACAGCGAATTTATTATTTCAAAATAATTGCCCACAAGCAGTGTAAATAACGTTAGAGTCTTACAGTGGAACAGACACTGTAACAGTGGCTTGTTTGGAGACCGTAACAGTCGCCTTGTTTTGTTCTGCTCACAACATGGGGCAGGATTATGTGTAAGTAAAAGCCAACCAATTATTCTTGGTCTTTTAAAGATGTAAACTTCCTTTGTGAAATGTTATTGTGAGTTGTTTCTGTAAGTGAGTTTAGTGTAATGTTAAGCAAGAGAACTCTCTGGCTGGGGTTTGAGTCATCTTTTATAATCATATTGCATTGCTATTCAGTCCATGCTTGCTGTGTGTATCTGTTTGCATATAAGTTTCTCTTGCACACAGGAAATCACAGGAATGTGATTTGATACCGGTTTTCTCTCTTACAAGTTGATATCAGAGAAGTTCTTCCCAGTCCTCATGACCTCGGTTGCACTGATTCAGCTGTTTGCCAGCCTGGGACTGTTGAAACCGAATCATTTCATAGATTCAGTTCAAGGTCTGCTCAGCCTGACAGTTAAAGCAGTACAGCAGCACACAGGGAGAAGTAAGGAGAACCTGGCAAGGGAAATAAGCATCTAGAGAAAAGCAGCAGAGATCTTCTAGAGTCTGCTGCCAATGAAAGGGTAAGGTAGACTTACTGATCCAAGTCTGTCATACATGAGAAGCATGCTTGACAAAAGGCTTCAAGGCAACTGCTTTTGATGGCAGAAAGTATAAATTGTAAATGGAAGAATATCTAAATTAGACATGATTTAATTATAGATCAAATTAATTGACAAGATCAAATCCTCTTTCATGCTCCTGATTTTTTTTAGAAGTGGATTATTTTACAGTGGGCTACGTTTCTCCTGACTTTTGACTCATATTGGCATTACTGTGTTGATAAATCCATTTTCATTAGTGGATATTATTCTGGGAGAACTGAAGAGTGGAAAGTCCAGCGAACGCTTTAAGAAAGATTTATAAGTGCATGTAATAGACTGTAATTCCATGGTGCTCAGGAGAACTCGCTCAGGCTTTTTGTGCAACGCGTGATGCTAAAAGTTGCATTCATTACTATCATTCTTACTTTCCTTTGATTCTCAGAGTCGAGCAGAAGGAGCAACATCCAAAAGTGAGTAAAACACCACTTGTAATATCAAAAGGCACAAGCCTATAGAAGAGCAAGTTTTTCACTAAGAGTTAGAAAGATATTGTTATGGATTTTGCTGTGTCTTCTTGAAATGGGGATACATAACTATTGAACTTAAGATAGTTTAAAAAAAGCAGTATAACGATGCTGAAAAGGGCAGTGATTTCTACCCCACAACTGCCTGGCTCAAAAGGCACACATGGAAGATAACACACTGGTGATAGAATTTAGTTTACCTGAAGCATCTAGTTGATACGATTTTGTGTTTGTGGTTCTGTGCAAGAAGCTCAGGAAGATCAGTAAAACTGACGGTTGCACTGCAAATTGGGGTATAGTGTGGAGGTAGATGTGCTTGCTCTAGGTCAGAAACGGAGAAACAGCATAAGTGAGCCCCTGTAGGACTTGGTACTGTAGCAGTTAGGTACTTCCCATAGCCTGAAGAGAAAGCACTGAGCACTGGACTACAGACTGAAAAAACAAAACAAAACAAAACCCAATTAAAAAAAAATCTAAGCGTGACAGATGCCTTGAGGCTGAGTATTGACTGAGAAAAGGTTTGAATCATGGGCAAAGTCACCTTTTCTGTTGTTTCATGTGCTCTGTGCTCAGAGACAGAGAACTTTGTGCACTCTTTTTAAACTGGTATGACTTCATCACAGAAAATCCCCACTACATCACCAGCTTCCCTTCCCAAATGAAACAATTTTGAAATCTTTATATACTTAGCTAACTACTTCAGAACAAAACCAGCTACTCAATAATGGCTGCAAAGGAGCCTGTGCAGCAAACACGTAGATATGTGTGGGTATAAAATTTGCAGTAGTGGTGTTAATAAAACACATTGATCTAAGCGCTTGCTTGTTTGCTTTGTCAATGTACATAAACAAGGGCATGATCTTGAGAATACAGAAGTCTTGATACTCAAAACAAAGGCACTTGGAGAGGGAGATCAGTCCTCCTCTTACCTTGCTCTCATGTATAGTCTTTCAGGCAGGGATTCCGATTGCCAAGTGGATTAATGCCAAGAAAGAGGTGCTTTGTGCAAACAGAAAGAAAAAAATCCATTGAATGTAAGCAGCAACAACATTCAAATATATTCATACTGTTTAGGTTAAAAACAAACAAACAAACAAAAAACCCCCAAAGACCAGCTAGAAAAAATTGATTTATTTTACTCAGATATAGAACATACTGTGATTGAAAGTCACTAAAATGATTACACTCATTCTGAAGACCTAAACCCAAGAGTCAGTTGTATGCAATGTATTTTAAAAACTTACTTTAAAAATCGAAAGTTCTAAAACTCGTGTTTAACTTACATTACTCCACCTTGAAACACATTAATTCAGTGTGTTGCTCTTTCGTTTCTTCACCTGAGAAACACACTCTGTCCAGAAAAAGTCTAGTTGTCTCAATCTGTGCAACAGATGTTAGTCATTGTGTCTCCTCCTCCCCTCTCCTGCCCTCCCCTGATATGCAAATGTGATCTTTGGCATTTATATTTCCCTAGTGGGGAAATATATTTCCCTGTTTAGGCTAGTTGTTGTAACTGCTGAGATTAAAAAAAAAAGAATTCTAGGTAATGAAGCTGATAAATCAGTTTTGTGAATTTTATCAGATATCCTTCTCTGCCATGTAATGAATTCCTTACTAAGTGGGAGATTTTTCTTCTTCCATGTGTGGGCAAGTGCCTGCATTTTCAAAAAGGAATTTGTAGTATATTTTAAGGCATTTTAATTCATGCTTGCTCTGTTTGCCTTTTCTTTGTATGACTAAAACCAATCAACACTCAATACTAATGTAATTAACAAACACTTGGTAGAACTGTCTGCAAGAAGAATCACATAATGTTGCATGTGATTGTGCAGCTCACAAATTGCCAGGCTGCTAACCTGACAGCTATATAGTAATATATGCAATTGAGAAATTCTTCTTTTCTTTGTATTTCCTAATTGCATAACAGCATTTTTGTTAGTTTTTCAAATGTCTCATCCTTTAGGGTGATTAAGAAAATGGCACACCTGTGGTTGCCCCATATGTTCCTTTCATGAATATTGCTGCTTCTTACTCCATGAGCCACGAAGAGGGGGCTGCTCATCCTCACTTGCTGAATCGTTTTTCTTCTTCCTGACTCTCATTGCAATACCCCTTAGTGAACTCGGAGTTTCATTTTTGCATGGGCATGTGAGTAATGAGTATGGCACCGATTCAGGCAATAACTATGTGTGGATACGTCATCTGAGCTACTGACGCCCAGGCTATTAAGATTAAAGCTTGTTCTAAAGATGCCTGTCATTCAGCAAGCAAACCTTCAACTGCCCTGCGCTTTTTTTTCCTTATATATGGTCACTCCACAGCCACTTTTCTTGCTGGGCTTTAAAGATATGTATGTTAGCACTCCTGCCTTTTGGTCATGAGAAAATAATGTGATCTAATCCTGAAAAAAACCACATTAGTATCAATTTAGTATGTAAAATGCAAAAAGGTAATGTTAGTGTGACCGGTAACAGAATTTTCAGCTATCCTGCATATCTGACACTAGCAAACATTTTTTCAACCAAGTGCAGACTGAGTCTTGTTCTCTCTTTTCTGGAAGAAACTTGTTCAAGTCAACCTTTTGTTAGGTACCAAATAACCTTTAGAATAATTCAGTAAATTATAAAATAAAAGGCTTCAACTAAAATATTCTTACAGCCAAGTAGGAAATCTAGTCAACCATTTCTGACATGGATTTACTGATCCAGAAAATTACTGTAATGCACATATCAATATACTTGCTGATTTCTTACATTTCAGTGGATTTAAAAAAAAAAATTGTTATTGCAGAGAGCCCTTGTGTTTCATGTGGTATACAATTCACTAAAATTTTTCTCTACTAAAGCAATTATACAGCTATTGTAGCTCCTTAGGTTGACCTTTTTTTTAATAAAAATTAATAATTTTTTAAGTAGCGCTTCACTGTAAAAATACAAGAGTGTTTACATGGAGCTGGTAAATTAACTGCATTCAAAAGGCAAAATATAAAATTAAACTGTGAATCTCATTCCAGATCTGTAAGGGATACTTTGTGTAAGATGGCATACCAAAATATGGTTTTAAGGAAGACAGAAAATTTGCATTGTTGCATTGACATCCCTGTTGTTGTGAGGAGTTGGAATTACTTCCTAATAAATATGCAATTTTTATAATTGAAAATAATTGATTAATAAAGTTATTCAGTTGGCCTATTGGACATACAGTAGGCTTTTTTAGAGACAAAGATTTCAGTCCAGGTGACATTGAAGCTAATGGTAACATTTTACTGTCTCTTGCGGAAATTCAGAAGTCAGTTCTGAGTTCCTAGTTCTGCCATTGGCTTCACACTGGTACACCTGTCCTGTCCCTTTTCGTGCTTTCTGAGAAGTCAGAATTTAACTGGCTCATGAGAGAACTAATCAATGCCTGTATCTAAAAATACATTTCATGAATGCACAAAGTGAAGAAATTTGGAAAATGTTTTTCTGCTGATTCCTTTTGTCATACCAACTCATTATCTTTAAGAACAGTAAGGACAAGAATTTCAGACAAATACGGTATTTGGGTTGAAGTTTTTTATTCGTAGACCACTGGAAATTACAGACCCCATGTTAAATGCTCACAAATAAAAGGGATCTAAAGATCACAATAAAAAAAAGAAACAGACTCTAGAATAAAAGCTTAGAGATTTTGAATAAGAGACTGTTCCTTCTATCTACTGTGAAAGCGAGGTCAAGTGATAAAAAGAATGATTTTTCCATATAGCTATTTTTGAGGGCAGCTGGAGAATTCAGGCATATAATTTCCTTTTAATTAATCTATTTTAAATTAAATTTTTAAAATTTAAATTGTTCTTGTACCTAAATCCCTATAACAGTTTCCTTGACACAGTCTGTGTACAATCTATTAGGGACAGGATGCTAAATTCGACTTGCATTTAGGCACTTCTAAATTTGTATTGGCAGGGAAAAGAAGTCTAAAACATGTATCTTTCTAATGTTTCTTTCTAATTTACATCTGTGTATTAATCTAAGGTTCAGTAGCACAACAGGGGAAGTCTAGTGATATGTTTAAAAAAGACAGATTTAATGTTTGTCTATATATGAGGAGCATGGCATTTGTAAATAACCCTCTTAGAGAGGACTGGAAAAAAATACTATCAGTATACAGCACCATGCTTAGCAAAGCCACAGCAGCTTTTTCCTGTCTCTGTTGCTACATGGCACACATCCAGATATCTGCTGTACTAACATTTGCTCCTGGGAGGAGATGAAGAAAAAAGGGTCCATAAGGTTTCCATTGGCCTAGACAACTGAAACATCTGCTGGATTCATGAGCAGCTTGCTGGCCTAAGTCAGCAGGGAGAACTGCTGCAGATCAGCTCTGCCATATCAATAGATATTTCATAGGCCGTAGGGAGGAAAAAAGGAAGTCAGTAGAGTAAGTGATTTTATTTCAAAGTACACCAAAATCTTGTGTAGTTTTATATAAAGTGATATCTAAATTGCACAAAATTAGAGCCACATCTACAACCGATCAGCGTGCAAGACTCATTAGGGAACAGGTACATGAAAGAATAGCAGGATGCAATCCTAATCTTCTAATATTGGCTAATAGGAGCAAGTCACCTCAGTTCCCAGATGAAATTTGACAAAAAGCAGTCACCTGAGAAAATATTCCCTTTACTCAGCATCTTGCACCAGAAGAAGCCTCCTCCATCTCTCTGAAATACAAATAGTGTGAAGACAGTTGTTGGAAGGGAATTGGCTGTCCCGTGTCAGGACACACAACAGAGAAAAAGAGCAAGTGTTGAAGCAACGATGGTAGAGGACAGAGGAGAATATACATCCTCGCTTGGTGTGAACTGCCTTTCATCACTTTAGTTCAAGCCTGGGTTCTGGCGCCTAAAAGTGTAGTCTGGCCTAAGTAATTTTGTTGTTTATGTTTTGGTGCCACTTAGGCTCAAAAGGGCTACTAGAACCGTATACAGTGATCATTCTCCAGACCAAATTACTGGTGTTATTTTATTGTGTAAGCTGAAAGAGGAGGGGGCGGGGGGATCAAGTATTAAGTCAGTTTTAAAACTGTTGTTTCATATTGGAACTTTCATTAGCTTAAACAGAGCTGTGTTTCAGAGATCTCTGTACTAGAAAAAGAATCAAACATCAAAGAAGGTAAATATTGACATGGTGGGTGAAATCACCAGTAACGAGAACTTTGTGAATATACAGATGATCACAAGTGGAAAACCTTTTATTAATCATTCAGGCTTTTGCTCTGTGAGAATCAGAACTGCTTTCTTCAGGGAATGTTCCCAGTTGGCTGGGATGCATCTATGTATTGATCAACACAAAGTCATTAAGGGAGTGCCTGTTCAGATCAAAACCATCCACAGGCATGATATTTCCCACCTTTAAGGCAGTACTGCCTTTTAACACACACATACCCCACCGTTTACAATAGTTTTTACAGTAAATATATTTGTTATCAAAGGGATTTTATTTGAAAGTGTGTTTAATTAGTCCACATTGTGTTACATTGACAGAAATCAAGTACCTGTAACTTTTTGATACTGATCCCCATTTACCACTAGGATATTTTATTTGGGACTGTTTACAAGTGCAGAGTATTTCACTGGAAAACACTGGTAATCTGGTAATCAGAACAGTTAAGTGTAACACCACATATAGCATCTCTGACCAAAATCTGTTTTTTCTACCTTTGCTTTTTCTTCATTTACCTTTGAGGATTACATAACATCTGAAGCAAAGTGAGCAGTGAGAGTGTTGGAAGTCCAGGTAGCAAGTATTAATTTAATGTACTAGCGCAATGACAGGTTATTCTTATTCAGACTTCTTTCCAAACCAGAGGTGGTGAGATCAGTGCTTAGGTATGCTGTTCTATTCTAATTAAAATGTACAGTCTGAAGTAAAAAGAAGTTAAATTCACAGAAAAAAGTGGGGGGTTATTGATGATTATATCACTGTTCTTCTTCATCCCCCCTCCTGTTTGTGTATATATGTGTAAACATGTACAAGGTATGCATTTACTTCTATATTTTAACAAGAATAAAAGCTATTATGTGGGCACATATTAAGGCAAACCTAGAGCAGTTTTCATTTTCACTTTTGCTCAGCTGTTTGGTACAGTGAAAAATTCCAGGTTCCATTTAAAGACAGAAGGTTTAAAGTGGTGAGCGAGCTTTTGCCAGGGCTATTTGTAAATAAGGGTAAGCAGTTCACTGATGGTGCATTTTGGGGATTCCTGAATACTTTTTGAGGTTACAAATGTTCAAAGAACAGCACTACTTGGAGCTGACATATACAGCTGCCTCCTGTCTTTTAACATCTCTTTTGGATGAAATTTCAGAAGGTTGTGAGACAAAGCTAAAAGTGGAAGGATTTTAAACCTTGATTGTGTTCTGCTCAGATAGAAAGAGTGATTGAACAGAGAACATAGATAAACAGACAGACAAAAACAATGTCCTTGCCAGGTGGGTTACCTGCATGTTGGACTCCATTATCTATTTTAAGGATGAAGGAGGAAGGATAACTGTATTTCTAGAGAGATGCAAGAATATTTTCTTTTATAATGACTAATAGCTGGAGAGCCTAAGAGAGCATTTTTTCCAATAGATTTGAAACGTTTCAGAGATGGGAGCAAGGAAATGATGAAAGGGGTTGTGTCAAAATGAGGAGAAAAAAAATGAATCAAATCTACTGATTTAATTGCATTTTTTATTGGTTGTACAATTCTACTTTGGTAGAATGTTTAATTTATAAAAATGAAAACCAAAATATTTTGATTTTTCTGAACAAAAATGGTTTGCTTTTATCACTTAGGGAAAAATTAATATTTTTAATGTTTTCATTCCATCTCTACTTTTCTTCTAACTAAAATTATTTTCTCAATTATTTCTGAATTTCTAGTAATTTCAGTCTTCCTTAAACATCACATTTTTCCAACAAATTTACTATTTTCCAAAATATCTTCTTCCAATATTAGGGTTATATGCTTTCATATATCACCAGAGTATTTCAAGCCAAGATTCAAATAGGGTAGAGTTGTGGGAAAGGCTATGATTAGGCTACTGAAGTATCTGTGAGATCAGCACAGGTTCTGCAAGCAGATCAGCTGAGTATCTGACTTGAATGAAGGGGTAATACATGTAGCATGTGGAGAGCTGCTCACCTGAGACAATGCTAGGCACTACCAAGTTTTAAGGAAACACAAGTGACGTGTTTAGCATGTAGAATCCAGCAACGGTTGCAAATGTCTAGTGCACAGTTTGACCAGGCAGTGACAGCTGTTAGCACTTAATAGCTTACACAAATTCTCAATTTCCAGAAAAAAATGAAGCATATAGGATTACAGTGAAAACCTGTGGATCTGATTTAGGAAGTCTATGGAAAGGATTCATTTACTGCTTTGGTACATTAGCTGTTTGTGACATGCTCCATATTGAAGCACTGTATATGAATATTTGTAGTTCTCAGTGGATCCATACTAGTATGCTATGGAAGAACAACTTGCACAAAATGATGTGGCAACCTAGCTGTCTCCCCTTCCTATAAAACAAAACCAAAAAAAACTCTCAAACAAACAAAAAACCCAACCCTAAAGCCTGCATTATCCTAGATGGACTGAATCTTCACACTAATCCTAAAGAGTCCAAGTACCCGTGCAGCATTTTTCAGAACACTTGCTCTAAGCTGATACCTCAATCTAGGACTGGGCGGGTGACTTTGTCTTCTTGTGAACATCTCTCAATATGACTGTAGTTTTCTCATTTTTTAACTGTTCGCATTTCAACTGTTCTTCTTGCTAGGGGGGAGAAAGACATCTGCTTGTCTTGATTACCAACCTTTCAAATGGCATTCTAGAAACATAAAGTACTTTTGTGAGCCTGTAATAATTAACTTTCAGGACATTCTTGAAGTTACGTGTCTGTGTCGTCTTTCTAGTAATTCCTTCTTTGAGAAAGATTAGATTCCCCATTTATAATTTTTGCGGAACTGTGGTTGATAATTTCATATTCTTCCCTACCCTCCTTATTTACCTGTGAAACTGCTTCTGGATGGAGCATGCTCGAAAGAAGATTATCAGTGTGTTGCTGTAAACTCTGGGCATTGCTTCAGGGCGCTTTTCCCAGTATTTCCTTTCTAGATACTGAAAAGATTTGTTGTTAAGTGTATTAAAGTATTTATCTACATAACCACATTGATCTCATTTTAAGTAATTCTTGGTTTCGTGTTTGTTTAAGTAAAAAGAGCTTATGTTAATCATGTGCACTTTGAAGAGTAGGCACTGTTTGCATTACGTTCAGATAAACACATAAAACTTCGGATACTTATCAGCATTTTCTGGATATTCTGAGTGCACAGAACTAGAAAGAAAATCTCTCATACAAAATATTCATTCAGGCCGTGTGACTGTTTCTCCAAAGCAGAACCGTACTATCCCAGACTGGAGTGCATCAGAACACTTGTGTTCTTTTTTGATTTCTTTTTTTGTTATTGTTGTTTCGTTGGGTTTTTTTGCACTTGTTGAAGTGCAGTGGACTTTAAGAGGGTAAATGGCTGGGTCATGCCATCACAGTGCCAAACATCTGTGGCTTGCAATGAGTTATCACATGGAGACAGGACAGAAAATGTGCGAAAATTGTGTGCTTTAGATTGCATTTCATTGCAGTCCACTTTAGAACCGTTACAAGTACTTGCTAATGGATCATTTGTATCAATACATTGTATTCAAATTACACTGGCAGTATATTGCTAAACATCTGCATGATAGTTGTTACATGTGATATATAAAGAACTCACAATGTAGGTCAGATAGCACGTGTAGCTGCATGCTTTACTTTTAAATTGGCAATATAGGTGTAAGTCTTTCCACAATGTTTAGGCTCGGATAGTTTTCCTATTGTCCTGATGCACATCAGAATGATACTGGTGTCAAAATTTTTGGTACACATACTACAGAATTGCTGGCTCACTGATGAGATGCTGGGTATGGACAACCCTGATTCTGATAGTCATCTTAGAAAAATCAGCAACATTAAGTTCTTCTCCTTTTGTAGCCACTGACGTAAACTGTTCAGATTCACGTGCACATAACTAGAGTCAGATCTTTTGCTTGAAACTGCCGATTATTCCTTTTGCCTGGCTCTTATTCTATGGAGACTTTCCACAGTGAAAGAGAGGAGTATCCAAACCAGAGTATTTTATACAGTTAACTGATTATTTATTGTAGGTAAACAAGCAGATGACAGAAAGCAGTGTTCAGGTAGAGTGCTGCCTTCAGATAGTATGTTGCAGTGTGGTGGTCAATTTTTGAGGCCCCCAAATCACAATATTAAGATAGCAGTCTGGAGAACTGATTGTATTTACTACTCTTCATGCTGAACTAAAATATGAAACTGTGACATAGCAAATACAAGCAGTATAGGCTGACTGGCTACTGTTTTACCTGTACGATGTTTTTGGATGAAGGCCTACATTGGGCAGGATGGGAGCTTTCCTCTATTCTCTGTGAAAGTCACTTTTTTTGAGATGGGCTAATATTGCTCGTGTCATGTATATTTCTATTGGAAATATGTTTTATAAGTTAATTTCTTATCTATGTTAGTTTCGTTACTCTCTGTAGAAATATCATTAGTTTATGATCTTACCTTGTTTATGTTGACATGCTTTACATTTCCAAATATGTTTCACTTTGTCTTTAAACCCCCTAAATATTATTCAATTTCTGAAAAACTTGGAGCCCTATTTGCAGTTCTGTCACTAAGTCACCTGTTTCCTAAACCTGCCTCTAAGCAGTAAAACACATTCATGCAAAGACAAAGCCTGAGCTTTGTGGTGCCTGCTTGTGCACCTCCAAGAACCCTGTGTAGTGTGGTTGTTGGTCAGTCCTTAAACATCTGATAAGTTATGTGTTTACAGCTCTTTAATTTTCTTTTAAAATGACATGTCCAGAACTTCATTTCATTTGTTATTCAGAGAAGAGGGTTGAACAGGGGAGTAATAAATTGTAACAAAGTATTTTCAGTAGCATAAATGGCTAAATACATAACTCATGTGAAGTTGATAGTGCCTGATACAGACTTAAACCAATGGAGGTTCTAGACTGACTTTTATGAGAGGTGATATGCCTTACATTTTGGTTGTGTTAACTGCAAGAAGTACCAGTTAGTTTGATGAAATGCTTGGATTTGGGGGAGAAGAAAGCACATGGTATATTCTAACTGTGTAGCAAGAGGTAGATTTGATAGGGTTGTATGTGTATATTTGTCTCCACCATAGCTTTATATATTTCTTCTATTACCCTATTGCCTGGCTTCTGTGTAATTCATTTGTGCATTTTCTTCTTGGAGCACTGATGTGAGGTAAGTAAATGCCATTATTCTCATTTTACAGATTAGGAATGGAAATGGGGTGACAATGAGGTCCAGATCCTCAAAGAAATGAAAGTGCCCAATTCCTTATTCTTCATGTTAGAATTGGGTACCTTCCTGCTTTTAGAGAAAAAGGGCTTTACAGTTTGTTAAGGCACAAAGAATTGTGTATAGCCCTTTAAAGCGAAAAGTGACACAAAGCGCTAAACCATATTTGCACTGACGAGAACCAGAAAATTCAGCAGTCTGTTATCACAGCTGTGGGAAGATGAAGTTCATTTTAATTATTTTGGGGTTTGTATCTTCCATCAGGAATTTAGAGTGGTGGAGGGGAATGCCTTTTTCCCCTTAAGAAATAAATAAATAAAATCACTGGATACTCTTCTCCATTCACAAGCAAATAATACCATGGTGATAGTCTTAAAAGAAAAAAAGTAGTCATTTATGCGAGGTTCCTAGGAAATAGCAGTGTTTGCACGTACTTTTTATTCCATTGTCTCTCTCACACTTTTTCCTGTTTATCTTTATGGAATAATTGTACTTCAATATGTAATTTTCTCAAATTTGTATCTGCCATCTCTTTCACTGAAATATAGTCTAAATCAATTATATCTTGAGTTAGCTGCTGTTGTAGAAACATACGCCTGAAACACAGGGAGTGAAGGAAGGAACAAAGGCTTCCTCCTTCTCTATTATTGCTGTCTGAAATCGGCGTCTGTACCGGCATGCTCTTGTCCTTCAGATTATTTTAGTAATCACTTAAACATTTTTAAAAGCCCAGCACAGTTTGGGGGTAACAGTTACTTTCTGAGTTATTTCTTCTCTCTCTCCCAAAACTCTGTCATTCTGTAGTGAGTTTCTGCAGTGTTCTCATTAACTCCAATTTTCTCTGCAAGTGGTTTTGTTACTGGAGCATGTAATAGTTACCAGAACACAAATTGTTTTTTTTTCTTTGTTTTCATTCTTTTTTAAACAATGTTTCTTCAGTGAGCAAACAATTTACAGGACATTCTCTCTGGGGATAAACTCTAAAAAGTGTATGGTATCCAGATATGGGACTAAATTATTGCCATTTAAGACAGCAAGTTAGGAGAGGCCAATAGACCCTGTCAAAGACTCTCTGTGTATCAAATTATGTTCAGGCAAATTTCTCTTTCTTTAAAAATGCTGTATGAATACAGTTTAGCATGCAGACTGCATTGTCGTCTTGTCTTTTAGACTAAAGCAAAGCAGGTAGTTATGTATCAAGAGTTAAACTATCTTCATTAATCTGTAGTCAATATTTTACTACACTCTTAAGACTGTTCTTAGAAATCAAATAAAATAATAGGGCCAACAACTTCTTCTGTAGTTTCCTCCTTCAAAATTTCTAGGACACTAACCTTCTATACGGTATCTGTGCTGAAAAAATTGAGAAGGACATTAATTCCTATTGAAAAGTTAGAAGAAACACTAGTTACACAGTAATGCAGACCTCAGCTTTTGCCTGCTGAAATGCAGTTCACAGTATCCTTTTTCTTTAAATTAGATAAAGACAAGCTAATAACGCTTCATTTCCTTAGAGAGATGTTTGCATTATTTCATATATAAATTAAGAGAGAAAGCCAGGAAATTGATTCGGTATATTTAGATGTTTCATCATACTGGCTTTTATTTCTAATGTTTTAGTTCCTTTGAGAAGAAAGCAAGCCAAAGTTAATGTATTCTCCCTAAAGATGCAAGCTGCTACTTGAAGTAGTAAGTTGCTTGCCTCCTCACCCAAATATTTACTCTGTATTTTTTTTCTTTTAGGGCCTGGTCCTATTGAAGTCAATATTAAAAAGTCCAACTGATTTGAAAAATAATTTGCTCAAGATTTGTTTTCTTTATTTCTTCTCATACAGTTTTGCATTTTTTATGGGCCCTGGTTTTGGTTGACATCATGCTATAAAGGTATCAAATAAAAGGCCCATGGCTTTGTGGTTCTGTGCAAGACTGAAAAGGATAAATCTCTGCTATTGGCTTTCTGTGTGAGAATGAATAAAACTATAGGCTTTATTCTTTCCCTCACATATTCTGATAAACTTCATTTACCTCATAGGGATGCTAGGCAGCCAGGCTTGCAGAAGAAGGTAGAGCTGATGTGCCAAAAGATAGCTAACTCACTGATGTCACCTCTTGTCTAGTCCCGCCTCTCTTTCCACACCCTTTTTTTAATGGCTTTTGACATGAGCAGGCAAAGCTTGCTGCACTGATACTGTGAAACTCTCTTAATTTATAAGATAACTGTGTCATACTAAAAGGCACCTCTGCAGAAACAAATTAGAGAGAGAATTATGTTTTCTTGGTGCTTACAGCCACCAAGTCACCTTTCTAAGTAGCCTGGTAAATTGATTAGAATATATAACTTAAGCATCAAATGGAAGTGTTGAACTCATTAAAGAGCTTTCATTTCAATTGCAAAAAGTAAAAAAAAACCCCAACAAACATAAACAAATAAACATGAGATGAACTCACAAGATGAATGTTTCCAAACTGGACACAATAATGACAATTATTCTGCATAGGCTTGTCACATACTGAGATAAAAATCAGTTTTAAAATTTGTAAAAGCAGTTGAGCCATGATTTCTGGGTGGAAAAAAAAAAAGCCTTTCTTGACTGAACACAGCTTGTGGCTAATGAGATATGAGCCTGTCAGTTCTACTGGAAAGCAGTATTGGTCCTCCACAAAGCATCGCAAAAACAACCTGTGATAGAATATACTGAACTATAGCTCCATCTAGTCAAAATAGTTGAAATAATTTTGCTAACAAAGCTTCCCAAAATGAGCAGAGGGACCGGGATACAGCATGGAGACAGTGATATCTAGATGCCACCTTCTTTTTGTAATAGCTTCATTGCTTATTGTAATTTATCTTTGTATAACCTTGTAGCATTTGCCAGTGAAACTTCTTGCTTCCTCTTCAGATACAAGGAAGTTTTAATGTGGGCCATCAGTACTTTTTTTTCTTTTTCATTCTTTCTTTATTGGTATACTCCAGAAAGACAGTAAAATTGTTTGACTTGCCTCAAGGTTTGATCATGGAACAGAATATAATTGTATATACTATAGTAGATGTATATGTGTCTGATTGATCTGATCTGCAGGTGGAGGGTAGAAGTGTCATTGCCAACCATTTGTTGTGAAGAAAGCAAGCAAGCTGGATGGGTAGCCCTGTCTGTAGAACAGTGATCATCTGAGTCACATTCATTATCTCAATCATACCTGTCAATCACCACAGTTAATAGTAAAGTAGGAAGTAAATTGCACTGAACTTACCTTAAAAGCTGTGTTCAGAAAGGTACATATTATTTACATGTTTTGCATTTTCTAGATGTTTATAAAAATAAAAAGTCCCTGTAATACTTACTAAGTAGCATTTGAGGGGGGGATTTCTCTTTGATCCAAATTGAAACTCATGTGAAAGTTACAATTTTCACCCCCCTCCCCTATCTTACCTTCTTACCCACTCCCCAGTCCCCCCAGCTTACACTCCCACCTTCTGTTTCTTCAGCTAAAAAGGGATAATTCCCATATTCCTGGCATTGATCAAATGATAGTTTCATGGGATTATGTCTGACTGCTATCACCACCATTACAGAAAATATGGATATTGATTTGTAGCTAAATTTTCTGCCTTAACAGAAACTTTTCTCATGCTTTGTTTTTAAACAAAGCTTCATTAGGAATTAATTTCTTTTCAGTATGTTCTTTAAATATATTTATAAATGAATACATGATAATTTAATATTTTCCTGACTTCTTAAATTACAGTTATGTCTGGAAAAAGATAACCATAATCTTTAAAATCTTTTTGACTGCTGTAAGGCCTTTGACTTGAAATAGCATGACTTCTTGAGTAATAAGCAAAATTTATTCAAAACCAACCTTACAAGCATTTAGCAGATTAGAACTATTTGAAAAAATGTGGTGAAAGTGTAATGACGAATAAGAACTCACCATCCAGCAGTCATGTTTCTGTGCATTTGTCTGCATAGGGAAAAGTGGTTGGTACTGTACTATTTAGATGGGTCTCAGAGTTGGTTTTTAGAAACGCCCTGGGAAACACAGTTCTTGCCAGCAGTGTTTGTGGATGCCACAAAGACTGTGGAGATATGAAATAATGAAAAACACAGGTCACTGGGCTCAGAGAAAGATATGTTACAGTGCAGTGAAGCATAGGGATGTACATCTAAGAGCTACAGGAGAACTGGAATGGGGGGTTGTCTTTGGAGCAGTGTCTGAGAAAAAAACACTGGCATCATGGTAGACCATCAGTCAAACTTGGGTCCCCATCTGACCCTGTGAACAAGGGACTCATTTAGGTGTGCAAACAAGAATATGAAGTACTGGTGGAGAAGTGGTGTCACCTTTTTATTTTTTCCTTCTGTGACTGTTACAGTGGGTTTTCCAGGTCTGGGCTCCACACTTCAGAAAAAAGATGACAAATTGAAGAGAGCACAGAGAAGAGCCACAGACTAATTAAAGGATTAGAAAAATACAGTTTCTACAGAAAGACTTAGGAGCTCAATTTATTTAGATTATCAAAGAGAAGGTTAATGGGTGAAATGATCACAGTCTCTAAGTGCCTACAAAAGAAAGAGAAATTTGATAATAGAGGGCTCTTCAGAGCAGGGAAGAAGATATAACAAGAGCCAGCGGATGCTAGGTGCTGCAGTGAGACAAATTCAGACTAGGGGTAAAATGCTGTTTTCTTGTTTAAGCAATGATGACCATTGCTCTCTGAAATAAGTTCCTGAAGGTGCCCCTAAGTTTTCCATTACTAGACTTCTGAAGTCAAGGTGGACTGCTTTTGTTAGAGCACATTGTTTTGTTCAATCTCTGCTTACAGAGTTAAGGAAGAAATTAAGAAATGGGAATTTAATAACTATATTAAGAATCATTCATAATAGAGAACCACAGTGGTAGCGTCCAGTTGTTGAAAAGATGGTGAAAACTGTGTTTCTTTTAACATACTGGCCTCAATCTGGCAGGGCCGTTAGGCTTGCCTTGTTATTGAAGGCTCATCACCAAGCATTCTTGATTTAAAGGGACTATTCACATGGATCTTCCAGCGTACTCAATGCTGGGAGTATGAATGTTTTTCTGCAGTTGTAATAAGTTATCCCAGGCATAAGGGTTTTTCCAAAGCAAGTCCCTTGGGGAATGATGTTGTGATTCCAGCCAGTGGCCTCCAGCCGAGGGTCGCTGTGCTGCAGCGGGAGCCTGCTGCCCCCGCAGCTCAGTGGTGGTACTTAGAAGTGGCTGAGAACACCTTGTCTGCTTCACCAATGGTCTGGGTTCTTCATCCCACTGAGTGCTTGCATGGGCTGGCAGCTTCGCTGGCATGCTTCCTGGGCACATGCTACCTACCTATTTAACAGCAGTGAGGCCTCTCCCACAAAATGCTGTCAGTCCCCCCAAGAACCAGATCTGATCTGTAGTGGCATAAAACCACTTCTTTGGCATTTACAATGCTGTGTTAAATGGCACGCTGTTGATGCTTTCTGTAATGTTCATTTATCTGGTATAGGCTTTTACAACCTTCTCCAGTCCTTGCAGCTCCAAAGTTCCTACTTCAATAACCCAAGTTAGATGCTGATACAAACAATAAAGTAAATTTCATAAATGTTTCTTTGTCTTAGTTTTCCCATCATTTACTAGTAATTTTGGTCTTCATTAAGAGGTGTGCAGTATCCGTTCTTTTGGTCTTGCTTTGTCTATTTTTCTCTGTTCTGCACAAGCTCCCTTCTTTCCACTTGGGCTAGTATCCAGATTAAATGGCTCATTTTCTCTGTACGTCTTTCTCCACTCCAAGCTTCCTATGAAGCTATGTGCATCTTCTCCAGATCCACACAGGTTCTGTATTGGTAAGGGATAGGATGAATGCTTCGGTTTCACTTTTATATGCTAGATTAATTCTTGCTTCCAAAACATCAGCATGCAGTAGAGTGGCCAGAGAAAAGAAATTTCTTCTGACCTCTTTCAGATCATGGCATCTACAGTTTCCATTTAAATGGTCGATCAGAAAAGTTTACCTACTAACCACTCTTCTGGTCAAACAAGTCTGTGACTTCACAATCATTAGCAAATGATAGACAGCATATACACTGACAGCTTCGTGATAAGAACTATAATATCAGAAAGACAATATAGGGTAATTCTGGGGATATCTCCCAAATCATGTTAATAGGGTCCTAAAGAATTACAGCAGTTCTTTATTAAACTATCTTCCATTCCTAATCTTTAATGTAAATGACAGATTTTACTGTGCTAATCTCTGGTGCTAGGTTCTGTTTAATGCTTCTCGTATGCCAGAAATATTTTAGCCCACGTAGCCTCTTATCCACAGCTCATACTTTAGAAGGTTATTTCTTTGGTAAGATGCCTGTAATTTAGTGGAAGTAATAACAGACTGTGTGCATTTTTCTGGATTTTTAAAATTCTAATTTAAGCGATAAGCAATTTATGCAATATCTTGAGGTTCCTTGACACATTGGAATTGAAAGAGGAGAAATGGAAGGAAATGACAAATCTTTTTTTTTTTTTCCATCGTTGGTTATGATTTTTCACTCATCAAGTATTTCTCAACATGTGGTTTTCAAGAAGCAGGGTTTGATTAATGAAGTGTCAGATACAGAGGATGTCATGAGAATTTTGGCATTTATTGTTTGCAGCATTTAAATTAGCCATGGAGCTTTCAATATTCCTTATTTTTTATTTACTATATCTGTTAAGCTGTTGATAGTAAATACCCTCTTTACTAAATATCAGTACATAGTAAATTTTGATATTTAGACATCTGCAGGAAGTTGTTATTTATACAAAAAGTATACCAGTTATTCAGATTTGCATTTTGATGGAAATCCTTTATTTATTTATTATTTTAAAATCAAGACAGTCGAGAGTGTTGGACTACCTAAACGCTAATGGTTTCAGTGACATAGATGCTTATGTACCAGGTCTAAGGCCATCAAAATTATTTTGCATAGGGAAATTGACAGCTATAAAAACATGGCTAGAGTTACATTTTTTGCAGTATCAGCAGGTCAAATAGAAGTTCAGTTGTTAATCTTTTATTTAGTAATTCCTTACTCTGGTCATCTGAAAACCTTTATACTATATAATAGACTTCTGTATTATCATGCCTTCCATACAGAAGGCATGCCTCAATTTAACTTAGCTGGGAACAACTCTGGTGAGAGCCACTAAAATAAGATGTTTCTGTGAAGGTTTTATGCCAGATTTGTGATGCAGTATTGGTATAATTAGTGGATATTGTATATGTAATTTCCTTGATGTACTTATGACATGTCTATGAGCTTGTTCACTCCTGTAGGGCTGTAGAGAGATTTTTCACTTCTGACACATCCCACTTGAGTGTCAATCTTGGCATTATACTTCTTATGCTAGCAGCTCTACCTACCCTTGAGTGCTTCTTGTATTAATAGAAGCTGTATAAAAGGAGGGGAAGAAAGAAGCATATATTTGATTTAGACTATTGAATTGTCTTTCTTTTGCATTGTATCCTTGAATAAATTAATATATCTCCCAGATAATGATGTGTCTTGCTTATTATTGAAGAACTTTTCTTTCCCCACCTGTGTTAAAAATGACTTGTATGTTTTTACTGTGCTCCCTTGTTGCGATACTGTTTGTCAGAATGTGTTGTGCTGTTTGATAAGGGGTGTGCTATTCTCACAACACATGAACACTTTAGTCTAACTATGCTTTCAGAAGTGATTGTGATGCAAGAATCTGCTCCTGTATTGTGTAGAGGTATTTGGAAATCTTCCCAGTGACTTTTCAGCAAGCACTTAATGTGATTCATAATGCTCTGGGATAGAATCACAGATGTGAAAGAGACCTACTACATCATCACTTCCATTTTCATATGAGATCAGGTTATATTCCCCCAACAAAGGATGCATTGAGTATTAGATTCACGCTACATTTGCTCTCCAACAACTTTCCAAACCTGGCAGGAAAAGCATCATCCTGAGAGTTCTTTAAAACGCATAAAAAGAGACAGGGAGTCAAGGCTGCCCTGTCCCTCTATTTTAAAAATCCTATGTTACATTTTCAGTGACTTTTTCAATAGCCATTTGACTGTATTATCTGTACTGAGACATCTCTGTAGGTGTGTAGCACGTGAGTCCTATGCGGAGCCATATCCTGGATGTATGGATATGTCTGAGGAGGTAAAATTGCAAAGTATTTCTTTGGAACTAATTGGTATGATTACAGCGGGGCGGGGGTGGGGGGGGGAAGGGGAGAAAAAGCCCTATTTCTTAATTAATCTATCTATTTCTCAGATACAGAGAATATATTGCAAATATAATTTTTTTTTAATTTATTGTACTACCTTTCTTTGGTCAGAATAGATCACACTGAATTCAGGCTCTGTCATCTGTGCGAAGTTGTTGCAATAAATTCAGTTCTACAACTTAAATCCTTTCTTTTTTTCTCTTACTCTCTTCCCTTCTCCATTCCTCCCCTCGCTCCTCAGGCAGCCAAGGACAGTTTCCACTTACACAGAACGTCACAGTTGTTGAAGGGGGAACAGCAAATTTGACCTGCAGGGTCGATCAAAATGATAACACCTCCCTCCAGTGGTCAAATCCAGCTCAACAGACACTGTACTTCGATGACAAGAAAGGTAAATCGTTTCCTGATCTCATGGTTCTGCATCATTTTTTCTAAGAAAGAAATGATTAAAACCGTTTCCCTTTAAAATTTTAATGTGAAAATATTTCCTAGGAGTATATGTTTTCAGTAATATTATATGATCTTTTTTTGGAGGGGGGTTCACTGAAGTACTCTCTTGCATATAAAATTGTATTTTATTATTAAAGGAAAAGAATAATATCTGAAATTCTTATTGCAAACTAATTTGGAAAGCATTGTTGCAAAATATCTTGGAGGAGCATTTATGGGTGGTGAGAGGCTGGCAAGGGAAGAAACAGTCCATAAACCTTGTGACTTGCTCTTATTAGTGTGTATGTGTGTTTGGGTGTATACTTTTTTTTTTTTTTTAAGATGTATGTATATAATCCCACTATTTGCTTCAAGTGTACTGCAGTTTGGTTGTTAGTGCAATACGCAGTTGCCATGGTAGGTGTTCTTAACAGCTAATAAAAATGCTTGGGTTTAGTGCCCTGATTTTTCCAATTATACCATGCACAGATTTTGTAATTTGAGTTAAAGTAAAAGGAAAAAGACAGGAAAATGTCCATTCCTTACAAAAAGAAGGGCATCATCACTGCAGTAGGCTATATTTCTAAGACGTTTATCTTAATCTGAAATGAAAAAGCATTACATTTTACATAATGGAATGTTAACATAAAGATTACATTAGATTCCTTAAATAAATTAAAACTAAAGTTATGAGGAATAAATTCATCACTTGGCTTAAAAAATGCAAAAGCTTTGGTGTTCATTTCAGTGATACAGAAGTTCAACAGTATTTTATACTTAATTCTACTGCTTGAATTTATTCTGAAAAGTGCTACATACTCTAGAACATATTTTAACAAGTACAGGTATTCCTCTGCTTAAAATTAAAGAAGGGCTGTCCAAATGCTTTGCTGAATGGTTACAAGACTTTAAAACACCTTGTAGGACTGAAAATGCTTTGTGGATCTATGCACTTCAATAAAGTAGAGTCTAAAACCTGTCATTTTATACTTGCAGAAGCTGCAATCAAAATATGTTTTTTTGCTATTAATATAATAGCTGAATAGAATCTCTTGATGGTGTTGAAGTGGTTCCTTTCTCTTTTATCTAATTTCCTGTAGCGTGTAATCATTTGATTTGCAATTTCTTTGAAATCGTAAGTACCTTTTGAATGTAGGATTGAAGATGAGAGGTTTATAAGGTGCAAACTTTTGAGCTGAAAGTCTAGTCCTGTAACCTTTACTCATATAGACCCCTTTATTTTAGCTGTAATCATCAGTGGTTTGGTATGCATAAATAATGTCTGCAAACTAAAAGCAGAGAGAACTTGTTTGTTGATAGAGCACATCAACACTCACAAAATCTCTAATTTCTACAAAATAAGTGACATTTTAAAGGATGCTGAGAAAGAAGTGGGAGCACTACAAATAGATTAATTTGAACTTTGTAGCCATTTTGGTGTGAATTGAATTTTCTGTGTACTTTAGCTAAATCTGTACTTTTAGAACGGATAATTGAAGTTTGTATTACTTTTTAATATAATGAATTGAAGTAACAGAATTTGAATGGCATGCAGCATAGTAAGTACTTAGAAGCAATTTATATTCCCCACAGGAAATGTGAGGAGCTGAAGTGCGTAAATTTAAAGGACCGCACTCTTTACTGAACTTTTAGCTTGTCCCAAGACTTCGAGGAATACTTGATAATTCATTTTACGGAGGGATTACTGTGCATCTATTAGGAAAATGTCTTGATGAGGTCAAGAAAAACTTCAGGTCCTTCAAGCAGAGATATTTAGTCTTTCTTACATTGGCAAAGCTTGCATTCTGTGTGACATTTCCAGACTTGAGTATACCAAGGGGAGTGAGCAGTGCATCCGAGTCCTCCATGGAAAACATTCTTCCATTTCTGAAAATGAAGTTACAGCTTTCATTGGCATATTTTCTGTGTGTATATGTATGTGTTCTTATAAGTAAGAAAGAGATTTCCTTCACATGCTTTTGATGCTTGCATTATTGAGCCAAAATGGACAGAGATATTTATGGCTCTGATATCTTGGTTGTTTTCTCTGTGAGTGATGACAAGTGCAACTGTAAAGGCTTCCTCTTTTTTTTTTTTTTTTCCTTCCTTTCCCACTTCTCCCAGCCAGGCATACAATTTGGCTGTAAAAAGCAGCTTTCTACTAGATCCAGTCATTACATTTAATTTATTGAAAGAGCGTCTCAGCCAGAGTCTTTTCAAACCTGTCTCTTAATGTTAGCCAAAACCAACCTTCAGATCTTACTTCTCCCTTCAACACCATGAAAACTGCTGTTTAATAGCTGTGTTTCTCAAGCCCTGAAAATTCATGAAAACTGTTGAGTAGGTTTATGGTATAAAATGGTGTAGGGTTAAGTTCTGTGTAGGAAACAGAGCCTTAGAAGGGAAGCACCGCCAGTAGCCTTTATATCCATCAGAGCTGAGTAACCGGATGTTACCACGTTCAGAACTAAATCAAATTTGCATGCCTTTAACTTTACTTTCCTTCAGTAAGTTATTTTCTATACACATACTCGTAAGAATGACACACATAGGAATGACAGTATATTTCTTTTATGTCTGGAAGCATAAAAAACATTAAGGAAATCTTTCTATTGATTGCTCTATATTTTAATAATTGTGAGAGAGTCAGGTAGTAAAACGAAGAAAGGCAGGTAAGTATCAAAAGAGGGTTCAAACTGCAGCAGAAGATGAGGGAGATGACAGCTGTCATCATATGGCAGAACAGGTGCCAAAAATCAAGTAAATTGTCCATGCAGTGAAAAGCCCTTTGCCGCTAGATTGTCCTTTGAGAGACTCCTTTCATGTTCACAATTCTTTCTCAAGCAAGTTGGTTCCCCTGTCTTGCAAAAACATTTTCTGACCAAAATAGAACTTGCTGTGGGCCTGGAAAAAAGAGCTGCTTGGTCACATGGAGGGAATGTCTGCTTCCCAGTCCCATGCCTCTCAACAAGGGGTTTATTATTAGCCCCCATTTTATTCAAAATGGATGACATATATTATGAAAAGCATGTTCATGTCATTTACTTTCTTCTGAACTGTGATGCAATCATTGACATTGAAGTTAGGAGTCATATTCTTCCTTTTTGTATTTTAGATATTCTAAATAAGTATGGAAATGCAATGAGCCACATGCACTAATACCAAAGCTACATTGTTAAAATTATTCTTCTGGATCTCCTCACATAAAGCTATGGCCACATGTTTTTAAGTACAGATTTTTCTCAGTTAGAAGGATTTTGTGGCTGGTAGAGAACACTTCCTCCCCCACCCTCCCAGCAATTTAATATTTATTTAATATTTATGAAGGAGACAAGGACTATTTTTAACTTGAGACATTTTTGGCACCTAGCCTATACAGTCTTACAATGATATAGATAGAAAATGAGTAGAGTTTTGTTTCAGAAATGGCAATGCTATAAATTTAGTGAATATGAAACCGCAGTTCAGAGGTTGTTTCCAGGTCCTCATCACTTGAAGTACTTGATTTGTTTTTTGTTGTAAATTTAGGCCTAAAATGTGTTTGACTCATTGTGGTGATGGGAATCAGGGGAGGAAAGAAATCCTATCTTCCTATAGGAAAATAAGTTACAGCTTTAATTTATTAGCTAAGCAAGGTAAAACAGTTGCGTCCCTCCAACTCTTATTTTGACACTAAAATATATTAAAGCTGGAACTAACTTTGTCTTTATTATTATTTTAACACACAGTAGCTAAAATATATGAAAATACAAATGTTTGATCTTGTGGATTTGGTCTCATTGATGACCTGTCTCCTTCAGCATGTTGTCTCTCTGTTGTCCTTTCTGGTACTTTTTTTCTGGTTCCTCTACTTTGTGGCTTCAAGGACACTGTGTATCAATTTGATTTTTAACTCTTCCACTTTCATTTGAAGCATAAAATCTTTACCTGAAAGTAAAAAATAAACAGTCTAGTTGCATAAATGGATAAATGGTCTTAAATTTTAATAGGCTTAAGAACCTTACCACGACCCGCCTCGGTTTCCGACCCCCCAGACAGAATTTTAAAGATTGTGTCTTCCTGGAAAATGTGAATTCACAACTCACCCTGAGCAAGTTCAGATTCTCTGGAAACAAATGCAAATTCTGTGCTGCACATCAAACGAGTTTTTCCCTACATAATTTTCAATCAAAATGAATAATTGCCATAGAAACCTCCGTATCACTTTATGCACCCAAATACCTATAATTATAAAGCTGCCTTTGGAAGAAGCACAATGTGCAACAATACAGAACCGGTAGATATGATTTTAAATTAATATAGGTTATTTTACTTTATCTTCACTGGTGGTACTTCTTAAGGATTTTGAGTGGGCAATAAACACAGAGAGACATAGATATGAATGCAGGTGTATAACAAAAAGGGTGTAGCATGGAAACACGGAGATGGTTGATAAAGAGAAGACTGAAAAGAACCTTCAGTCAGCTTGCCATAGCAGCCGTCTTCTCATATTCCCTTTTGGTAGGGAATATAGATACATACAGAGCAGGATATAGAGTTATAAAGGAGATGTGTACAACTGAACGATGGCTGTTGATATCAAAGGTGTTTAATCTCATCAATATAAAAATGTGCAATCAGACTATAAAAAGGAAGAGAAAAAGTACCTGGTGTATACATACCTAACAGTTTTGCTCAGTCAGGCAAGTGCAAGTGTAGAATACCTGCTCTTCACCTTAACAGGGAGGTTTGCAGGTCTGTTGATAGAAAAACAAGTGCTGTGTTGACATTGATCACGCTAAGTTTGCCACAAACTGACATGCCAGATTTTGACAAGACATATGCCTGATGCTAATCATAGATGGGTACATGTCCCTTGTGCTTTCATCAAGTAGTAGCACTTTCATGTCATACTAAAAAATTAGAAAGCCTGTTCCAACCTCAGGATTATTCATCCCTCAGCAGCAGAACGTGTTTCTTTAGATGACCTTTGATTTTCTACATGTAAAAGAACTTGGCATTTATGTAACCCCCTATCATCTTGAAAGCTTTCAAAGGTACTGGTGCGCTAGGCAAGGGTTATGAGAGGGCACTGAACTTGCAAAGCTCCTGAGAACTTCCCTGATAGGCATGATGCCTCAGGTGAGCTTGTGGACACATGTTTGGGGATAGAAGCCACCCATAAGGTTCTGCATTTGCTCGCTCTCAGGAGTAGCACTATTATGTTAGAACTTGCGGGTAAGTTTAGAGACAGGACGTGTCTCTAATCAAAACATTGTGCCTTTTGGCATACTAGCTGTACTATCAACTCCATCAAAACAACTCCTAACCTTTTTCTTTCTCAATATAAAGATATTTAGAGGGAGACTCTGAAATTCACAGCGCACAAGGTATGGGATTTTAATTACAGTGTCACATATGTCAGTTTAGGAGGATTCATTAGTACAGAGAGCTTTAATTCTTACTGTAACACTGTCAAAACTAAATGGTGATAGAATTGTCATACAAAAGGCTGGCACTTCCAGGCATGAAAATCCTGTCTTTGATGTTGTAGACACACAACTCCTTCCTAGGTAGCTGTATTTACTCTTTGACTTGTTTTGTGGAAGCCAGACTCCAGATATTGAATTTAAGTATAAATGCAGCTTACAACATTCTGTGGTGCTTCAGCCTCAGATTCTAACCTACATAAATAAGCAGAGGCACTTGTGAGTTACGAAGTCATTCAAGATTATTTCCAAATATGGGGAAGTGGTGAAC
This sequence comes from Harpia harpyja, assembly GCF_026419915.1. NCBI lineage: Eukaryota > Metazoa > Chordata > Aves > Accipitriformes > Accipitridae > Harpia > Harpia harpyja. Next base: position 35,178,100 of record NC_068947.1, read on the forward strand.
TTCCTTCCTGTAGGACATTTAATGATTCTAGTAAGCAGTTGAATTTAAGATGTAGGTATACATATAAATAAACAATCCTCAGACAGAAGGAATAGGCTTGTACAAAACAAAAGTCAGAGAAGCAACGAAAATAACATTTCTTTTTGAAATAGAAAGGAAAGTAGGAAATACCCGCTTTAGATTAGTTATGCAGACAGGGAGGCAGACAGGCTGTATTGCTGGGAGGACTGAGAGGGTTAGCATTTAAGTAATGTGAAATCAAGTAGCAATGATGAATGGACTTATGTCTCTGCCTTCACACGCTCTGTTTCCTATTACATAATTGAGTGGAGATGGTATCAGACAGTAGATGATGACCAAGCTTAACTCCATCCTATGGTACACATATAAATTAGAGATTTACTGTTACTTAGAGTTTAACAGACCCTTTCAATGAGATAATACCTTGTAGTAAACCTATGACGTAGCATGAAAGGCAATGGGAAAAATGCAAGAAAACTATACAGACAAATATTGAAGTATGACTTTACAGCTGGAAAAGTTGGGGGGAAGGTATCCTGAGCTGAATAGCAATAGCTTGTAAATGCCTTATAACATTTGAGAGGTTTCTAGCATTTAAAGAAAAAACTGTAGGAGAGAGAAATCCAGTTTTCACAGAGAGCTTTCCATGAAGATCTTTTAGAATAGTTCTTCCAAGGTCTGTAGTTAAATGTAATTCTTTATGTCAGTCAGATCTGTTGATTTCACAATTATGCCAGACGACTATCAGTAGATGTCTGGCCAGCTCTTATCTTTCCTTGAGGCCCATGGTATGACATATAGGGATAGATAACCTGTGTTAAGTCTTTCAGCTGCAACTTTTTTTCTTACTAATAGGTTCTTGCGCTCACCCACTCCCCTGCGGTGGGGTGGGGGAGAGAATCGGAAGGGTGAACACAAGAAAAACTCATGGATCAAGGTTAAGACAGTTTAATAAGTGAAGGAAATAGAAAAAAAAAAACCAAATCATGGAAAGGCAATCACTCACCCCCTCCTACCGATCAGCAGCAGACCGATGCCCAGCCAGTCTCTGAGCAATGCCTACTTCGGAAAAACAACTCCCAAGTTGTATTGCTGAGGACAGAGCCATAAGGTCTGGAATATCCCTTTGGTCAGTTGGGGTCAGCTGTCCCAAATATGTCCCCTCCCAAACTCTTGGCCACCCCAGCCTACTCACTGGGGGTGCAGAATGAGAAACAGGGAAGGCCTTGACACTGTGCAAGCACTGCACAGCAATAGCCAATGCACTGGTGTGTTATCTGCACTGTTTTTGTCATGAATCCAAAACACAGCACCATACAGGCTACTATGAAGACAATTAATTCCATCCCAACCAGTACACCTTACCTCTGAGCCAGGGGTAGGAAATGAGCTTAAATGATTTTGGATAGTAGTTCCTTAGTGCTCGGAGGAAAAAAAGAAGTTGTCTTAGAGCTTTTGAGATCAAGAAGTGTCTCTCTTGATCCTTAAAAACCAACGTTTCAAAAACAGGTTGCCGCTTTTGAAAGCCGGAATGCTTGTGTTCATGCATCTTAAAAAAGATAATGTGATAAAAGAGAACAGGAGTCTGTTAAAATATCTTGACAGTTATTGTCTGTATGAATATGAAAATTACATTTTAAAAATGTATTACAATGCATTAAAATATTATTTCATTGCAATAAATTGGTAGAACTACTCCCACTTACAGCATTTATTTTTTCATTTCTTAGCAGTATTAAGGGAGTAAATGAGCATATTTCAGAGATGGTTAGAAAGTGTAGGAGTTTGCATTATATTGTGCTGAAGTGTGGGTACGTGCAGAAATTAAGTTTGCCAGCACTCAAGCTAAATGGAGAATGAAGCTGATACATTGGAATATGATGAAGTGAAGCAGTAGTTGCGATGACACTGCTAAGATCACTCTGTTATGAAGTTTCGTGATACTGAGGCTGGTGGCTATTTTTGTTCTAAATGGCAAAGAATCTTCTAAGGAGTGAGAAATCTTTTATGGGGAGGTGGAGGCAAGGTTCAAACAAAAGGTAGAAAGAGAAATTTCATATACCTGGCCTCTCTGCACTAGTTGTTTGCGTGGATGAGCAAAACTTCCTGGGGTTTCTGAAGAAAATGGACCTATTACATTAAATTCTGAACCCATGGTTTTCTTTCAGACAACTCTTAGAGCAAATGATAGTGAGGAACAATTTGAGTGCAGAGAAGGGCAAGTGGGAGAATACATTCACGATGATAGGTGATAGATCCAGGAGCAGTAGAGCTCAACGTTGTACATCATAAGGAACATGAAGGTAGGCAGAAAAAGACATTTTGTTTTTAATCAGGAACTCGGTGAACAGTGTTCCTTATGGAAAGTGAAGGGTGTTTTTTTGAAGAAACTAGGTGACAGGCAAGAGTACTGATTGTTATATCACAGCATATTCAGTACAGTAGAGTCATGGGGATAGGAAAGAGACCAGAACCTGAATGTTTTGTCATACAAGTGATTGTTAGATCCAAGAAAACTTAACTTTGGAGAATAGAAAGAACTGACTATGCAAAGAATAGGTGATATTTGCAGGACTGGTGGAAATTATGCTTCTAAAAGGAAAACACCAGCAGTAGAAAAAGTTTAAGTGCAAATATTTACAAATGGCATATCAGATTATAAAGAAATAGACAGTGCTTTCGGTTAAAAACCTAAAAATATTTATCATTAAAAGGGAAAGACAATCACGGAACATTCAGAAATTCCCAGGACAGAAAGATGTGATATACTGCCTGTAGAAATAAGAAAAAAAATCCACACCACAGGTCCAGTCATGACTTTGCATCTGGATGGCAAATGACAAACCCCTGAAAAATGAGAATATCTGCATGGCACAGTGCCATGAAGAGACATCTGAGATAGCACTTAAGCTAGCTAAGATGTTGCTGGCAGGTCTGTCCAGCTTCCACAAGGTTTCTCCAAGCAAATTAGGTCAGCTAAAAAGAAGAACCTTTTTAGCTTGGCTTATAAACATGGATGTAGCTTAACACATTTAAAATCTAAGGTTCTGCAACACACTGACTAGTGATACTGGAAACAATCAATCAAAAGCCGACTTTGAAACAGAAACTGAAATTGAATGCGATATGATCACAGCAGTCCTAGACTAACAGCAGGTGGTACAGTCACTGCCATTCCACCTGCTTTTAGAAGGGTTAACACAGAGATTAACTGTCAGTCAGTAAATGCTGGAGGAATAAAACCATAGCAGGTCAAGGAGAAATGTAGCCCACAAGAGTGATTCAACAACATATTTTTAGAGACTTACCCAACTGGATGGAAAGCAACTCCAGAGGATATGACTGAAGGACAGTGACTGCTATGTAGGAAACTAGTAAAGGAATAGGAAAAGCCTCTTCTATCAGCATGATACAGAATTCCCGGTCTGGATTAACTAGACCTGTGACAACTGGATTCCAAACCCCGCCCAGAAGCTGGTTTGATAACATAGTTGTACCTGTGGACTTCAGCCCTCTGCCTTCTGAAATTACAGCTTCTCTGAGAAGATGGAGGCTTGCCAGATTGTGTGAGCATTTCCACATTACTCAGTCAGACATGGTAGAGAAGTCCCAAAGCTACCTGTAATCCAAGATGGCAAGTCCCCACGATGTATTAGCAGGGCTTAAGAGTTTATTGGCTAGGGGAGATAAATTCTCTCTGAGTTAGAGCTAACAGGCATACAGTGAGTGTGAATGTCTCTGCAGCATGCTCTCCTTGACCTCTATTTTCACGCTTAGCAAGGGTGAAGACAGCTTAGGTCTTTTTTCACTGGTAGCGTGGATTTGCTTCTCTTTAACCTAAAAATGGAGAAGATACTACTAAAGGCTCACTTTCAGCTGCTCTGTATACCACAGGAAGACTTAATGGTAAAAGACTGGACTTCTTAATGTTTAAAGTCTATAGTAAAGCAGAATACCATTTCTCTTTTAAATAGTTACCCTAAAAAAGTAAGCCCTTGTTGACTGGCACCATGTGATATAAAGGAATGAGATGAGAAATCCTACTTTTGTTTAAGATCAAGAGCTGATTGTAAAAAAAAAAAAAAAAAATTAAAAATATGTATAGTGTATCTACTGAAACAAATTTGTAAAAGATGTGTACTAAATCTAACTGAAATTTTTAATACCTCCCGTATATTATAGTCACACCTTACCATGTGAACAGAAATCCTGCTATATCACCAAAAATAGAATACCTTATTTAAATTTCCATTGGCAGTGGGAAACAAATTAAAGACTAATTGTACCAGATAACAGATATCAGATAACATCAGATGTTATGAAGCCAATACAAAAGCTAGATGATTAGTTTATAGGAGGATCGCATTATTAAGGTCAGGCAAGCTGAGGATTCTAATATATCCAAAGATTTAAATAAAGGCAGTAAGTGTACACTTCCATAGTGCCTGGACCTAAAAATATTACTATTTTCAATTTTTGAGGTGGAAGTGAAGGATCTACCATTATTAGAAGTGCTCATCTCTCCAAACCATTTCTGGTAGAAACTTGTTTAAGGAGCTTCACGATTGTTTCAGCACAGAAAGTGTAACAAATCGTCATGTCCTGGATCTTTAAGGATCTGTGTGCAGAAAAGTAATTGCTGATGAGCTGCTGATACGGGGTGAAAATCCTCAATAACTCAGTAGAGACTGTGTGATGTTCTGCTGTGAGACAAAGAAAATAACTTTAAATTGAACAGAAAGGAGAACTGAATCAACCTGAATGAGATTACTTTCAGAGGTGTGTACTCTGAGTAAAAGGAGCTTGAGGAAGCACAAAAACCAAAAGGCAATTGTGCAAATGGAGAAGAAAAAAACCCCAACAAACCAGTAGCACACAGAGACTTCAAGGCGTGTTAACAGATGTTAAAAAAAAAAAATTAAAACCCCACGCCTCTAACCCCTAATCCACAGGAACTGACTGATAATTATTGTTATCTATATATTAATTGTCAAATATTAGTAAGTTTTCAGAATGCTGCTTAAAGAATGTAAAATAATTACAAGACTGGGAAGAAAAATAAAGCTTCTGAAATTCAAAATAAAACCAAGATGTAAGTTAAGTGTATGGACTCTAACAGAAGTATTTTTGAAAGAAAAAGACAGATGTGAATTTCCATTATGGAGTCTGAGAAGCAGAAAAGCATTTTTTGTATGTGGCAGCTGTATTAAGACTGGGGCTGCATCCCAAATGCCTTGCAGTTCAGTGAGATATGGACAAACTGTTGGAATAACCATTATCTTTTCCTTCCTTGAACCTCAACATAGCTTTTGAAGCAAAGGCCCATTGATCAGTCTGATCAAACATTTTAAATGTAACTTGTCACAAGCTATTATCGTTTTATTCCTATCTGTAGCTTTATTGTCCAGTAGCAGCCTAAGAGAATAATACCATGCAACTACACTGACAGCTCAAATGTATGTTAAATGGAAGCAAAACCAGCTTAAACAGAATTTCTCGTTATCTAAAATAACATTTAGAGGAAAAAACACAATGCCATCTTACTAGATCATTCTTCCCATACAGATAATCTGGTTGTGGTTCAGTTTACGCCAGTGAACAAAAGCTTGGTTTACAAAATGTGCATCGCAATGTACAATCTTACCACAAGTATATTTATTTTTCTTCATACAGGGCATATTTTCCCTTCTGATATTCTTCAGATTTTTTTAGTCAATTTTGCAGCTGAAAAATAAAGCGCGTCATCTGTATTTTTCCCATTTTGAATTAAATTATCATGTATCTCAGTGCAAATCCCATCATTTCTATTTTAATACCATGGTTGTGCTGCTTACTACACAGAATAAAAAAACTGTCTGAATTGAACCATGTTGAATGAATATGCCAAACTTGATCAGACTTGCATGAAACTATATGTAATATGGGTAAGTATTACACAGAACTCGTGCTTATAATACTTGTAAATAGTACAAATAAGTGCAGACGAGACTTAAAATCTGCCTTATTCAAAGGAAGAAAAAATTCCAATGACTTGCAAAGCAATTCATGGCATATGATTGTGGGGATAGAATATTACCCTTAACTCCTTCTCAGTTACAGACAGAATAACTTGTAACAGCCACTAAAACAGTAGAAAATGAACAGTTGCACTGTTTATACTAGAATCAGTTGGTTTTGCTTGCTGTTTGAGCAATTGAGTGGTGAGCAAACTTAAAAATTGTTATTATATTAAAAACATATATGAATAATTCAGTCTCTTAATTGTCAAAGGTTGCTAAGGAGAATCACAGAACAGTCATGTTCCATTTCTTTTAACAGCATGATAGAAAGTTTTTGTACACAATTAATGCAATTATTATCTGAAAATGAGGGATAGAGTCTGAGAAGTAAAGAATTGCCTCTGTTGGGTTGAACCATGGGGAATTTCTGGAAGATTTACAATTGTATTGGCTCATTGCTTAATCAGATGGCAGAAAGATGTTCTCAGTATGTATTCCTTTCTTTAACGAAAGAGGCGATTAACCCATGCCAAACGCTATCTTTAAAGACTTTTTTCTCCAACTACCTAGCAAAATTTTATTTAATCCCTATTTTCGTACGCTACAGATGCACAGTATGTTCTGCTGTTGTACTTGATAAAGACATTTTTGATAATTTTTGATTTTTGAAGAATAAATGTTTATCATAGTCACATCTTGTGAGAAAACCAGAAGAGGCATGAAGACAGTGTAAGGACTCCAGCAGCTGAGCTCTTGGCAAGTCTAGAAGCAACACTTTAAATGTTCCTGTGTCCAGTTGTCTGTCCTGCCCCACTGCCAGATGTTAATTAAAGGGATTATGAAAGCAGCAGCAGAAGGGAATTTGCTCTTTGCCTGTATAGGAAAATTTGCAGCTGGTTTCCTTCTGATTCTGTTCCTTTGTTCTGATTCTGTTATGGGAGTGGTAATTGCTAGTGCTGGGAATAGAGTCCGAGGCTGTTTCTTAAACCACCATTGCTAATTCCATCAAAGCACTTACTCCACAACTCTTAGACTGCTACAGAATAACTCTCCTCTGCAATCCTCTGGTCTGCCTGTGAACTCTCCTGACAGTTCTGATCCACTGGAAAAGTAGAAATGTCAACTTAAAAAGTCAGACTTGTATCTGCATTAGTCAAAGCTTTCTTAGCAACTGACTCACACATACGGGATTTTCTCCCTGTGCAGATAAGCCAGGACTGTGAATGGGTGTTTTTTCAGAGCTGTTGAAGGCTTCAGTTTCCCCTTATTAACATTAAAAAAAATTGCTTATCATGTTTTTTCTTGCAACGCACAGCACTTTGATGCTGCCTGGTCAATTTTTTGCATTTCATATGGCTGTCTTCCTGCAGATGAGCATCTGTTAGCATGGGGCTGGGGGGGAGCCATGGAAGGGAAAGCTTATTCTTTCTTTCTTTGTTGCAGTGTCCAATTTCATACTGGAATTGTTCTTGCACTCAAGTGGAAGGATCACCTTAGAGCTGAGGCAAGTAGAAGCCTTGAAATCATGCAACCTGCAGTCCCTCTGTGTCAGGAGGCTGAGCACAAGCCGTGGTGTTCTCTTTACAATACCTGTGTCATCCTCTATTCTCTAGTTCTTAGTAAAGCATTTGAGAAATTTCATGGGTTCCAGGTCCTTGTAGCTGCCAAGGATCCTCCTTATGTGTTTTGCAGGTAAATTTGTTGCTCACCAGTCGTAGTACAAATTATGATATAAACAAAATATCAAGGCTTCAGGTGAATGACACATGCCTGATCTTTCACCCTGAATTAACATCTGTAAAAGGCTGTGAAAAGGGAACACCTTTCACAGTGAAGAACAGAAAATAATTGAAAAAAAGTACCAGACTACTGTACCCTCACCTTCTGTAACAGGCATCCTTAGTCATCAAGACGTCTTGCCTTTGTCTTTCAAGCATAGCTGTGTATTCATGATCTGCAAGCTTCTTTACTGAAGTTGTTGAGCATTAATAAGGAAAACTTCATTTCTTTTTTAAAGCTATCCTACTTCAGAACTTAACTGGAATGAGATCTGGACTTGCTATTTTGAAGGAAATATCACCATTTTAATATTCTTCTTTTCAGAATGCAACATCCAGTATCTAAATTGATTTAGGAGGGGAGAAATTGCCTGGCATAAACAAAACCCTTTTCTTAAAATTTTAAATAAAATGTTTATTTCAGTTCAGCTTTATATATATAAAATGGAAACTTGTTCTAAAATGAAAATACTCCATTTCCATCCTATCACTACAATTATTTTTTCTTTTAAAATAGAAAGTAGAAAACGAGGCATTACTACATAAATTAATTAGTGTATTTTTCAACAAATAATATACTTTTGTCAACGTGGTTTTTTACTAGTTTTGTTTAGAACACATCAGTCCATCTGCGCAGATTACTGATAAAGCATCATTCATTTGTTTTTGTCTCTATTCACTGGCTTCAAATTGAAAACTAAATTTAACATAGGGTTTGGTTTTATCGCCTTACTTCATGTATTCATGACAGGTGTGGTATGTCGGAGCAGTGGAAAGGTCCACTTCAAGAATCAAGTTCATATATGTAAGAGTTGACCTAAAACTCTGAATTTCAATGCCTTGGGAAATAGGAGCAAGACATGAACCTTGGCACCACAGAACAAAATGCCACCAGAACAACCTGTTTCTTAGAATGGCTCTTCCTCATAAGCATTACCTTACTATGAGAGCAACATCCAGTTCTTGCAGAGGGGATATGAAGCCACTGGGTTTGAGAGCTGCGAGCTCAGTTCCCTGCTCCGTCACAGATCCGTTGAGGGCTAGGGCACACCTGTGAATGCCTATCTGTAGATAGTGAAGGGATAGCATTACAAGGTGATGTGTTGCTAAATAGCATTACTTTGTGTTGTGAAAAGGTCTGACAGTCGTATAGCTGGACCATTTCAGATTCCTTTTGTGTAATTTTCTGGTGGGATTCATTCCTAGTAGAAACAGAAGCAGAAAAGATGGCTGCTGCTTCTTCACTGGGGCATCTTAAGGTTTTTTCTGCTTATTTTCAGAAAGAAAGCAGCACCAGTAGGGACAAAGAAAGGTACATTTTACAAGTCCTTTAACCATTCATTTCCTTGCTCATTAAAAATTAGGACTTTGGTCACATCTGTGCTCTAAAATAGGAGGGTAAAAAACCAAGATGTATCTTTGTTTTGATGCCCTGCTCTTTTGCTGAACTCCTGAGGAAATTAAAACTATGATATAAAACATGTTGTGGCTTTGTGTAAAATAGCTCACTTCCATAATGTTAGACTTTCAAAATCCAGCCTGGTTTGAGTATTGAAGTTACCAAGGAGTTGCATACTTTTACCCATTTATAGATGGAAGTGTGCTAAGCAGAAAGATGTATTTTACCCAGTCGTGCAAACTACGTCCTCGCTTCATTACTCACATTATTCTCTGTCTGACTGTATTCCAGTCAAGGTGATGTAAGAAGAGTTCATTCCAAACATATTTCTTTCTGTTCTATCTCTGCTACTCGAGCTGGAGTTCATCACCACAGGATGATGCAGTGCCACATCAACACACAATGCCGAGTCTCCCAATGACAGTCATGAACGCTTTCCTATCATGTTATGTTTGAACCACTTCTTTTGAGAGCCTATAGAGGAATTCAGACAAGCTAATGCAACTCAGGTCAGCTTGTGCTATTTCCCAGATTTTTAAGCCTGGATGAGCTTGGACTCATTCTCCAGATCGATATGTCCTAAAGTGTATATCATTACTTTTTCAAAAATGAGAGGATTTACTGTCCAAAAAATGTCAGCCTTTCTGCTGAAGAATTTAAGAGGTGCAGTTCATCTGTGTTTAACAAAATGTGCTGGCAATGATGTTGTCAATTTGTAATGAAGGAAGTTAAGGGGTCTGTATATAATCTATCAGTGTATTGCAGCTTCTCGAGAGGATAGTTTTCACACTGGTCAGTAATAAACCCATTTTGCTGAAAAAAGTCACATCCCTATTAATATAGATTATCTCTTTCAGATTGTGACAGAATCTTCCTCTTTCTCCTAAGACAGTCAAATAGCCTACATATACGTTTATGTTCTCAAACATGGGAGAGAGTAGCAAAGGAAAAGAGCAAATGGCAGTGATATGAAAATGTCCTTATTCATTTTTATGTGCTTTGTAGCAATTTTGAACAAATATATTCAGGGAGTCATATTTTGTAGCAAGTTCCCATTTCTTCTTCTAACTACCAACAATAAACAGATTTTTTTTTTATGTCAAACTGATCAAGGCACAGTAGATCATAGTGGTCCTTCAAGATGTAATAGAGGCAATAAGGATTAATTTCTTATTTTAAAATGTGGAAATTACTCTCCTTGTCTGAGAGCAGTATGTCACTCAACAATCCCCCCATTACCACCATTTAACTTATGATAAAAAGGGCCTTGCATCTCACTACACAGGTATGACATGAAGGAGACCTATTAGTAAAGATTTAATAGGCCTGGAATAGAGGGTAATAGAAATTGAATTGGTGTAATTTATGTGGTACTGGCAACAATACGATCTGAGAATCTTCAAAGGTTTTGCCTTCTGCGGTGGTTCGAAATGAACAGGTATTTTCAAGTCATGTTCCTGCAAGGTGTGTACTGTCAGTGTGGATTTTTCAGACTTGTTCTGGAGTTTTGTGAGTGAGTTTAATCTGAAATGTTGGAAGAAAGATCATTTTTAGCTAGGATTCCTAGTGAATGGTAGCAGATATGATTGCACCCATGGTTAACTCACGTTCTTTTCTTCCAAATGCTCCTTCATTAATATTTGAATCTGTTGTCCAGTTCCAACCTATTTAAAAGAAATTGTGAGTATCAAATATGTATAAATTCATGGCTATTAGGAGTAGGAGAAAAAGTGATCTAAATTTATCCTGCTACTGCGAGAAAGGCAGGTAGAATTTTTTTGTTCTCCACTTGAAGAGGCAGAAACTGACCAGGCAGCTGAGGTAGGAGACTGAGGCAGGTTGTCAATTCAAGCAGAGCTCCAGACTGGAAGGGTAAGTCCCATTTGTTTCTTACCCAGCAGGGAAGGATGGAGAAGGAAGCTTAGAATTTTTGTAAAAGGGGCAAATTAATTACTGTGGTATAAACAGGATGGGTATAACTTCTTGGGAATTCAGGTGTCAGTAGCTCTTTGCTGAACAACTAAAAAATCATGAATAGCTAGCACTTTAAAAACTTTCCGTGTGTTCAATAAACAAAATTATAACAGATTGAACTCCAGGCTCGGTTCTAAGTATAAATACATACCAACGGTTGCCTAACAGACAGGTTTTGTCCATAACAGGCCAAATCATGACCTGGAGTAGCAGAAACAGCGCTGTCCACTTCAGTAACATTAACTTGCTTATGTAAGGAGTTAATTTGGCCCCGCAATTCTAGGTGTAATGAAGTTCCGCACCAGGCTGCAGAAGTCTATAATACACAAACATGAAAATGCTCTCTTTACTGGAGCTCGACTGGAATTTTATTGCTCTGCTGTTGAAATGAACACAAGCAAGTGCCTACTGCAAGCCAGCGTTTATTCTGCAGGTAAAAAGGAGTTTAAAATCTTGACTCACTATAAAGAAGACAAAATGAAGAAGAAAACTTTTCATTCAGAAATTTTAAGCGATTTCTGAACAGACTAGGAAAAAATGATCCATTAAATATCCATGTTAATGATGTAAACTGTCTCTGCAAGGAAAATGGGTATTTTGACGATGTAAGGATGAGCATTTTTATAAAAAAAACAGTAGAGCTGAAAGATTGTGCGAGTAATGAGGATCTCTCCAAATGCTAAAAATTTCTTGGGGGTAAAAAAGCAGTAAAGAAGAAAATCAACACCATTAAACAGACTAACTTTCTATTTTATGCTTAAAAACAATGCCAGTTTTATGAAAAAGTGGAGTAATGTGACATGGAAATCTTCCTTAGGCATGTCAGCAATACCAGATTGCAGCTCTTTGGAATTGAATAATGGGCTTCAGCAGTCATTTTTTGATGTACCGTACACCAGAGACAGGTAGGGTTTTTTATTAGAACAGGAAGTGGAACTTAAAAGCATTAAAATGAATTACGGAAAACTCCTCAGCTGAGGAAATTGTCTTTGTGAGATTAAAAGAACAACAACAAAAAAAATCTGATACTTTGCTTGGCATCTCTGCTACATTTGGCTATGGTATCATGTTATATAAGATAGACTTTTATTTGTTCAGTGAATGAATGGAAGCCTTGTGATGGTGATTTAGTAGGATGATGATAGTGTTGGAGATTTACTGGGAAGAATTCCCCGAACTGGTTTTAAACCATGATTCCAGAATAAAGGTGCTGGAAGTTGAGTATTTTGGATGAGATTCACTTAACTGGGACTCTGACTGTGACCTTTCTGACAAGAGTTACAAGATGGATTTTTAGTTAAACAGTAAGCTTTTAATGTACTTTAGAATCTTTTGACAAAAAGTACTTACATGTTCGTTTTCATTATGCCCCTTGTGAACATCTATTTTTGTCTGAATTATTTTTATAAATCAAAGACCATGATATAAAAGATATACAATTACATAAGGGAAATAGAAGTGCTTATGCTCACTGCAGACAGAACCACTTCACTATTTACCACCAAGACTTTCTGTAAGAAGAATTTCTGGCAGTTGGCAATACTTTAAATGGTGCTTGACATCAGGAATTGAGTTTTCCATCCTAATCCTAAACCAAATGGACTTCTATATGTTAATTAGTTGCCCAAGGTGCTGAGGCAATGAGTTTCAAGGCTAGGATGGAAACTCCAGGAGTCTCTAGCTTGTAAGTACCCTGTTAGACAAGGTATTCTCCTAAATGTCAAATATTAGTTTATAGAAGTAACTGATATAACAAGAATAGTCCATTGTTTTTGATTGATGAGTCATATTTGTTTATATGCAAGACTTAGGAATTACTTACAAAGTTTCTGTGTTAAGACCCTTTTTTTCACAGGCAGTTTAACACAGCATGTCAGTCCTTTTGTCTTTTGAGGTAATGACTTGAATCTTATTCTGTAAGTGTCACCCGGAGAATAATTATCTTTGCGTTACTATTCAAAAACAGAGTTTGGTTGATTTCTTTTAACTTGACAGCCATGTTTCTTTGGTTCAATAAATGTTATCAGGCATTCTTTGGCTGCTCCTATTGCATCAACTTTAATTAGTTTTTGATTGCTGTTAATTTCACAGCTTTTTCTCCTTAATAAATTGCATAAAAAATGCTTTAGTTTTTTGTTGCATCAAGTTTAATTAGTTTTGTGCTTTGCTTACTCTATTTCGCTTGCTCTTTTTAAAGAAACTCCCCCCACAGCTTCTTCCTCTGAATATACCTCTGAGTCACCGATTCTGATGATGATGATTAAAGGAGATTATAGAACCTCTGATCATTGAACCTGTCTCTCTCCAGAACTGTGAGAGTGCTCCTGTCTCACCAGGCTACACTAGTGAATGTGGTGCATGATAGAAAGGTCACCAATGGGCTTTGCATAATGGTGCAATTTACAGTACATTTTTACAGTACATTTTTACAGTACATCAGGAGCAGAATTCTTCAATTCTGATCTAAAGAAAGACATGCCTCAAACTTTAAGTGCAGCATTTCTTCTAAGCAACTTGGAACAAAAGCAATGTCATCAAAATGAAAATCTGTTTCCTTGGTAGGGTAATGGGCAAATGAACTGCTTAGCTAGCTTGTGAAAGTGGTAGGCCCGTGCCATTATTCTTTAAGTGTAATCAGGCACCTGTAGAAGGCCACTTTTTGTGGGGAGAGTGATAGGACTCTATGAGAACCACCAATTCCTACCCTAACGATCTAGTCCTAAGTAACTTATGTTCAAATGCATAGACTTGGAATTAGACGCTTGGCATTCTCTAGCTTTCCTTTCACTACTTTACCTATAAAGTTTGGTTCTTTCCAAACTCCATTTCACCCACTGTATGGTGGAAAGATGTCTTTTTAATCTCACTTCTGGCATCATCTGGAAGTCTCTGTACTCCTTGTTACTCTCTTCACTTTTGCATGGTTTCACTGAAGATTTCTGTTAAACTCAAGATTTTGAGTAATGAGTGTCACAAAGGTACTCGAATAACATCAGGAGGTGAGATTTCAGTACGCTGCTTCTCTCTGGAGAAGAAGGTGGGGATTTCAAAGAGACAAAGGAGGCGGAAGCCATATCTGGTATGCTGGTTAAACCACGACGTCTGGGAAAAGAACTGAAGAATGAAGAAGGAACGTAGATGGCTTCAAAGGAGCTCAAAAGAATTTCTAAAAGAACGCTACAGGACAGGAAAAGAGATTGTCTTAATTCACTTTCAGGTACTTCAGGTTTCAGTAGCAGAATAACTTCTCAGTAAGATACTGTGGGGGTAGAAACTGGCTCAGGAAAACCGGTAATTACAGAAAAAGAATTTTATGCTTAAGGCACTCCGTTAGGATTTGTGAAATGTGGTTTTAATTTCTCTTTCAGTCAAAGGCTTCTTATGTAACCTTCTGTAAATAAGATGGAGTATCATTTTCAAAAATACCTGGGTACTGAGAGATGAGAGACATCTAAGCAAGTTAAATGTTTAAGAAAGACTTAAGTAAGACCACAAAATAGCATTTAATGAATTTTAGATGTCTAGAGTTGGATAGGGGCACACCTTTTTTACTGGAAAGCTCACAAGATGGGTACATTTCTACTTCTGTTCATGTCCTGAGCTACCTCAGCTAGAGCAGCTAAGCCCTACCAGTATCCAAGGCAAGGTTTAAGTTTTCAGAGTAACCAGTCTCTCTCTCTCTCATAAGCAAACAAGATCCTTGCAGGAGGTATTCATATCTCACCCATTTTTTGTTTTAATGGAGGCAATGGTAGTGTTTAGCCATATTTCTGTAACATTTCCCTTATTCAAACATTGAATCAGCATTAAAAAAAAATCCTACCTTAGTGACTTAATATTCAATGCCATTTTCAGTCTAAAAGACTCCAAATTTTCATTTTTAATTTCTCAGATAAGATTCTTGACCATCAGGTAGAAGCTGGTGAGGGCTTTGATCACTTCTTTAAGAAAAAGTATATTGTCCTTTTTCAGTAACAAGTGCTCTTGCATCTGTCCCTCATAAAATTGTGGTCCAGAGAGAATGACTGTTCAGGGTTTTTTCATAAGCTTTTATGTGTTTTCAGCATGGGGGTGGGGATTAGATAAGATGTTTTGGAACCCTTACCTCTCTGGATGTCTAGGGAGACAGTCTTCAGTTGTGGTTTCCATTTTGACAAATAAGCACTTTTGGAAACATGGCCATCAATCTTTCTCAGCTTCTGTATGCTGCCTTTGACTTGGAGGATCTCTCTTCTTTGCCTTATATATTTATTACACCTTTGAGGGCAGGGTGTCCTCCTCTTTGTTAGCATACAGTGACTCTAAATTAAAGATGTGGTTTTAGGTATTTGTGTAACAACCAGAGCAAGTAGTAATTGTTATTTTCCTAGCAGCAGGCTTTGAGGCCGCTTTGCTTTATTCAAGTGGAAAGTGTGTAGTATATTGGATAACCTGTAGAAAACTTAATAATATTGGTTTGCTTCCCTATCAAGGTTCTTTCAGAGTTTCTGTAGCTAGAGTCAGAAAAGATACATTCTTTATTCCACATATGAAGCTTTACAAATAACCTTTTTTTCCTGTGAATTTATGAGTTTCCATCATAGTCTTTTCCGTAGCAACACCACGTATAAAATTATTGCCAATGTTTCAGATTGCTGACTTATTCTGAACAATACCTACCTTTTCCTAAGAGCCAATATTTAAAGTGTAGAACAGCTATTCTGGAAGTCATACTATTACCATAAAATTTAGTTAGCTTCTTGTAGCTTCCAGAGTCCAAGAGCATTTTGTAACAGACATCTGTCTTAGAAATGAATGGATTGTTCACGGTAGCTTTCAGTATATGTATAGCAACACTCCTATGAATCAACTGAGGAGGTAATCAGGTGTGTGGGAGTGACCTCCGCGGTGCTTGATAGCAGTGTAGGTTCTTCCAGAGTTAGCTGACAAGGAACTGTAGGAAAATGTTGACAATAAATCTTTAAATAACGAGAAAAAAGTAAAAAAAAAAAATAAAGAGCATGATGTACTCTGTGTTTACAGTTCCTTCTCAGAATTCTAATTGCAGGTTTCTAGCTCCTAATGTGTCCTGATGCCCCGTAGGCATTGCTTAACGACCGTTTCTCTATCACAGCCATTTTGAAATGTGATCAATTTCCATCAGTAGGATTTCTAGGCTCAGTCATGGCACTTTACACTTACTTTCTACTTTTTTCCCCTTCCTTGTTAAATGGGTTCAATGGCCCCGTGACCAGACACAGCATGCTGACTTTTTCTCGCTGTGTGTTGCACAAATTCTCTTTTGTTAATGAAATTGAGTAAATAATTTGTAGCAATTTTAATGCAGCAGTTTGATAAAGTTATTAACTACAATGCTTCCTGTAAGTTAGCAATGTATGTTAAAGGTCACAGCTGCTTGCATATCAGAGATTTTTCTTCTTTATATACATATTAGACCAGTGTTCTCCTTTCCAAAGGCACTGTAAATTTGACTATAAGAAAATATTTTTCCAAGGCAAGAAGAAATTTGCAGGTTACATGCAAAGGAACTAGTTATGGGATGAACTGCTGTTTGAGGGAAACAAATAAAGCAGTAGTTGAGTACTCAAGGTGTATATTTAATAATTGGGGATTATTATTTATGGTGTTTTCCCCAAAAACCAGATAGGGTGAAAAGTAGGAAGGCAGTGGGCTAGGGAGTTTTCTTGTTTGGATTACTTGAAAGTTGTACATGCAGATACAAAATTCTTTGATCTAGTGTTCTACTTTGGGAAAATATATTTAGGGGTTTGGGAATAGTTGGTTCAAGAGTACAAGTAGTTGTCTTGACCTTCAACTTACGTCAAACCAGCTCAATGCAGTACAGACAAGATAGCAAATGAAATCTAGTATGTTCCACATATTTGGTAGCCAGCACGAGGGTATGTCTAGATTGTGGTACACCCACCCTATTCTCAGTCAGGGTCTTTATTAGTGTCCCCCACTAGTTAAGATGTGGGAGTGTTCCTAAAATGTAAGGCAAGCCCAAAGCCTGCCTGCCTACCCTCTTACAGCCATAGGCCTGTATGGAACAAGTAGTCCCTGTGCTAAGGGACAGAGTGACAGCAAGCTGTTGCTTCCTTCCATCTCTAGGATTCCTCCAAAGCTTTGTGCTTGGGGCCACTTATGTTGAAGGTTAAATAAATCTGGATTGCAGTGCAAGCTCAGGCCTGCCTTCAGATTGTGGTATAGATATATGTCGTAGTCGTTAATAATTGCAATGAGTACAAGTATAAAAAAAGAAGGTAGGTAGCACCTGAAGCATAGCATGACAACTGATGTCAGAGGACCATTCTCTTCAGCTTCTATGCAACTGTGGTTCCTCTTCCAGTGGCAGCAGCAGTAGGTGGATAAGCTTGGACATAGTTAGCTCTGTTTGACATGTCTTTCATCCCACTCTTGTTAATTGATTAATATTGTAGAATCCAGCAACATACTAGATCTAGAAGGAATCAGACTGCTGTCTTGTCTGACAAGTAACATAGAACTATAATAAGTGATACACTAAAATATACAGCAATCTAAGCATTGCTTTAAAACATAGTGTGGAGACATCTTTTTGTTTCTTCAGTATCCAGTACAGTTAAAACACTGCTTAGATAAAACTCAATAAAATATCATTCTTCACAAAAACTTAAAATTGCTATCTCTGAAATACGAAACCATAACTTAAAAACCTAGCTTTGTGGTATTTTAATACTAAACTTTTCATATTGTCTGGCCAACACTACTTTTAAAGGCTTTCATATGAAGCTTTGCACTGAGCACTCAACTCCAACTCACCATTAACTAATGATAAAAGGCAGGAAGAGAGTGAGTAATGCTTATTATATAATTTCAGATGTGCTTTTGAAAGAGCTCCTTAGTAGTTCGTTTTCTAGGTTTTTTCCAGCATGCTTTTAAGATGAGTAATAACTTGAGATAAGAATTACTTAAATAAACTCTAAATACAGTAGCAAAAGTATTTACACAAACAAAGATGTGCTGATTTTCCTGAAGGCTGTTTCTGGGGGTTATAGTGGCATACTTTTTTACTTTGACCAGTCATAATGTGTGTTTATTTTTTCCCCCTCCACTTCTAAGTCTTAGCATTACACACATTTCTTGTACAAACAGGATCAGAAAGGTTTTCTTGGTTTTTGTTTGTAATGGAAAGTTTAGCCTTTTTTATTACTTTTACTGTTGACTCTTGATGTGTTCTTGTCTCTGCAAATACTGCTGAAATAGCTGTTGTCATCCATTCTTTGATATGTTTTGGCTGGACAGGTGCTTTAGGATCAAATGATAGTTCATTCAGCCAAAACTCTGGTAGCAGCAATTGCCAGCCTCAGGGCAGTTCTTGCAGTTTAGATTTTCAGGGGTGCAATCTGTGATTACTTGTAGTTCTTAGACTTTCACCAAACATCAATGCTACAGTGCTGCTCTTTGTTAAAAGCGAAAAAAAAAAAAGAAGAAAGACAAAAAATATTTTAAAAAGCTCTGGTGGTATCCTTCATCTAAACCAGTACATGTTAGCTGTTAGCTATGTGCTCAGGGATGCAGAGTGTAAAGGAAGTGCGTAAATGCTCATACTCCATGGTGTTTCATGGATGAGTTTGATATGGTATAATGTAGCTATGTCCATGGTCAGGAACTGATTAAACTTCAGTGACTTCCAAGATGTCAGGGTTCTGTGCGGACACAAACACCTGATATTTTCAGCTGCTGGTTTTGGGTTCATAGGATCTCTAGAAAGTTAGTCCATAGGAGATGACAGTTCAGTAAACTCAAACATGTGTTGTGTGTTTCCTTCTTATGTTGACAAATTCCCTTTTTCATCTAGTAAGAAATTTTTTAGATATGAATTTTAAGAGGACTTTGAATAAGATAAATGAAACAAGAAGATTTGGCTACATAGGGCAGCCAGAAGCAGGAAGGGGCAGCATTCATGCTTAGTTAAGTTTGCTGCATCAGCGTGGATGACAATAGCAATATCTGTCACTGAAAAGTATGCCAATTCTCATTAAAAAAGTAATGAAGTAGAGCAGGCTTTTTTAAAAAGTTCTCTTCTTCAACAGTTTCAATATTTGGTCCACCTCCTGTGTCAGCAGGACCCAGAGGAATTGCTTCTACTACCGTTATTTCAAATGAATCAAGACTTTAAAGAGGATTGTGTTCTTGGGTTTGGCTTGAAGAGTAACATGGGCTGGTAAGAGGTGCTAGAATGCAGTATGCATAAAACAATCACCAATGTTTTCTACTACAAAAAAAGTTTATTAAAATTCTGATAGACCTACTCACTTAATTTTTATCTGTGGGTCCTTTTCAGTATTTGTTGGTGTTTGGTTTTTTTCATTGTATGTTATTTTATGTGCTGGCACAATGAAAAGTACCATCTCTGATAACAGTGATAATTAAAACAGAAACTATTAAAAGGAGAAATGACCTACCAGCTGCTGCTGTAAGTAGATTGTGACCTTGTTAAACTCCACAAGTAAAAGCTGCAAGTAACAAGGGTTTCTGTCTCTAAAAGTGTTAATCACAGGAAGGGTTTCTGTCCAAAGTGGTTTAGAGAGGCTTACCTGTATTTTTAACTCAGCTTTACAATATTCTTAAACTGATTGACAGTAACATTTTATTACCTTTAAATATGTGATAATGAAAACTTCATGTAGGTTTATGCCTTGGGCTACGTTTTAAATATCCAGAATATTGTCATATTTGCAGTCTACTGTGATGCACAGTAGCAGTGTTCAGAATTTGTTTTCTTTACTGATGTTCTTGCTGCCATTTTTCATTCTATCAAACCTTCATAAAAATGAAAGGATATCACACAGTAGTTTGTTCTTTCACCTGTCCAAGACTGGTAGATGGCAAAATGTCTCAAATTTGGAAGTTGATTGGAATTGAGAATATAGAGTATTGCTTAAATTTTACACCACACTGCAGGACTCAGTTCTAATCTTCTCCTGAGCTCACAAACTATTTCATCGAAATCTTTTCCTCTTCTGCCATGGAAGCCAGTTATCTGAATGTGAAGTCCCTTCTTGCTTTATGTTTCATTGCCATTTTACAGTCCCTGTGATTGATAACACCAGTTATTAAGTGAACCATACAGGTCAGATTAGATATTATCTTTAAATAATTTTATTTTTAAAATAGACTTTTTATTCATTTATTGTATGGTGTATCCATTTTAATAACATAATAATGTCAGTATTTTTAATTAATTTTACAAAATCAAGAGTTGATGTTTATAGAAAAGGAAGAGCCCCAAATGACCCTGTAGGTACTTCAAAAATTTATGGTTAAATTCCAATTTTAAAATAATTCTTTGGACACGCTCATCAGGTAGTTGCAAGGGAAGCTATATCCACCAAGCTCAATAGGATTACCTGTTCATACCCTAGTCCTGAAGACTTAGCTTATAAAATCCAGGCCCGTTTTCAATTACGGTTCTTGAATTCTGAATTTCTCTCTGTCACCTCAAATAAGGACAGAATACACTTAAGTTTATGCACTTTTCCATCTGAACTCATTCTTTTTTTAAAAAAAAAAAAGTATCAAAAGAAGCTTCATCTTTGCCTCTTATCCATTTCCCCTTATAGAACACTCATTCACATTTTGTACCAACAGTTTAGAGATAATAAGGTTTTTCTTGTCTAGTGAATGAATCACTGTTGTAATTTTCCAATAAGTCATATAAACAGAATAATATTTTTACATTCATTACTTCATAGTTAAATGGACCATTTTCTTTTCTTACGATATACATTTCCTTAAGATTTGTTACTAAAGCTTACTGAAGTAGATACAAGAAAGTAATATAACTTACAAAGGATATTTGAGAAGTTTACTACTCAAATTTGAATTTGTTGTTATAATATTGCTTAGCTTTACTGAATGTTGATTATAGTTTGTTCCACTTTTATTAAGTTATTTTGTTATAAAAGTGGTGACTTGTCACTTTCAAGATTAATATGCACTAAAAGCAGGCAAATTATGCTACAGTGACATAAGACTTTTGCCCTGGGGCTATGAAGGATTTTGTGACTCAGTTATCATCTTTGGGTAGTTTTTTTTTTTTTCTAGAGCTTTAATATTTCAAGTTTCTGTGCCCCCTTTTTCATATTCTTACAGTGATAACAAGATATCATCCATATGAGTAAATGTTTGCATGATGTGCCTAGAAAGACGGACACAGCTGGCTTGGATCTTATCCTCTGCCATTAAATAGCTGTCAAAACATCCCAGCTGACTGAGATTAAAAATGAAGACAATTCCATAGGCTTTTCAAGGCTTAATTCTTTCCATTGTACGAATGGCACTAATGTACCTCAGTTGAAAATGCTGGCCCCTGAAGCACTCAGGAACAATGACTTTAATTTTTGTAAGGACTTTAAAATTTTTTATGTTATGCATCAATAAAACCTGTGTGACTCATTATGACTTTAAAAAGTAGCAGCCATTGTATTAATGGAAATTTTTGCTTCTAAGTACAGATAAAATGGGAATATTTTATATTTGTCCCTCCTCTTATTTTAGTACTCTGCACCCTCATTTATCCTTTGCACAGAAATTAAGTGTGCTTCCAACATCTGGGTATCCAAAACTTTGATATAGTCATGGTTTTACAGAAAAAAATTGCAGTTGGACTGTACATAGATTCAGGTACTCTACCTTCTTAATAAACACACAAACAGTCCAGTATTAATTTCAAATGCAAAATGAGCTCACCTTCCTCCTTTTCAAAGATAGCTCTGCAGATATCTTAACCCTTTTTTCTACTTTTTAAAAAGTCCCCACAATGCTGATTAACAGGAGAGTGAAAAATAACAAGTAAATGAGCATTGCCCAAATGAAGACACCGCATGTGGCACCACGTCCTGTGCAAAAAAGGGCTGTTGCAGCACATTCTGAAAGTCAGAATTTTGGTCAAAGGCAAGGACAACTGCAGAATAAAAAGCCAGGCATGGAAAGCATATTCTTCCCTTGGGGTGTGAGGCAGCATAGTAGGTGTTGTAGTAATCTGGGTTAGGATATTCCAAGTAAACCAACTGCAAATTTATTCTAAATCAGCATGATAGTGGTGCCACTTTAAACTACTTTTAAAATGTATGTCTTAGATCTTTGAAGCATAGTTTTAGAATAGCTGCTGTCAGTAAGAAAGTTTGCCAAACTCTGTGCTGCACAAGAATAAGTAAAAAACCATCCCTTTATATTGTTTCTTCACAATCCCTTTGACTGTAATCTTCAAGAATAAAAGGCTGCTAGCCCCCTCCATTCAATGAGCAGGCGCAATCCTTGTGATATTATCCAGGCGCTCCTCAGAGGGTACAGCAGTTACCTCAGTTCTGCCTGCCTGGAGCTACAAAGACAGGAGCTATACCTTCGGGCCCCATTCCAAAGAACAGGTAAGGCACTTTGCAGCAGTAGTTAAACTAAGCAAGATATTAGGGGTTTACTGAGTGCCGTGCATGTAAAATGCTACTGCCCTCACTTCTCACTCGCCTTCCATAGGGAAATATAGATATATGGATTGATAGGTATGTTGAATGAGCATGGGGCTTTGTATGAGAGAGCACCTGAGGTAAAAAGTATTTGTGTAAAATTGCCTGCTCATTGCCTCAGAGAAATAAGCCATTAAATGGTAGCCAACTGAAATTGTAATTGATAAACCTGGTGAGCTCTCCTAATCTGTGTGAAACAAAGCAGTATAAAAGAGCACATGTCTTTTATTTATTTTAGAAGCCTATCTGAAGTAGTTACTCTAATTTTATAAATACTAAGGAGAAAATGATGAGTGCATATACTCACATTTTTTCTTTGTCACAGTTGTTAATAGCAAAAATAGGAGCCAGGGTATTTATAAATACGTAAAAGTCACATGTTCATACTTCATAGTTCTCAGTGCAGTAAAACTGTGTGGTTATACAGCTTGTGGGAGACAACAGTAGCAAGTCTTCCAAAGATTTTACATCAGTGGTGTGTTACACATCCCTGGGCCTTGGGCCATACCTAGGAAAAGGTTTTGAGATAAGGACCAAACATCCAAATTACTTGCTAAAGGGAAGCTATGAAAATGACTCTGAACTTCTTCATCCCAACCATCATGGTCTTCCCCAGCAAATAAGCTGTTCATTTAGAGTACTTGTACAAAAGGGGATTTCTCACACAGAAATTGCATTTAGGAAAAACAAAAAGAACTCCTTCTTTCTCTTCCCACCTTGCAGAGCCCTTCATACAAGAGAAGAGGAGATACTAACATATGCATCAAACATCATCTCTATTTCAATTCTCCCATCTGCTTGATACATAATACTTATCATTATATAAACCATTAGGGAAAGAGTTGAATGTATCGAGATGGACCTTTTCATCTTCTTTCATTTGGCAATATGTGAAGCGTGAGTGCTCAATGCCCAAGTGTGTCATTCATTTGACAGTTTTTGCTGACATAGAATGAATCAAGGCTGTTTCTTCACAAAAGGATTTTAGAGGACAGCAGTTCATTCAGTATTGTGCAATTCCAGTGTTTTCTTTAATCACATCTGAGGCTGCCCCTCATTCCTGCATTTGTTTAATAGATGCTTGTAATAGGCCATCCCGGAGTCTGATGCAGATTGCTGTGACCGTACTCTGTATGACCTGAGGCAGCTACATGTTTCATCTGAGAGAATGACTAAGTATTGATTCTCAACCCCACCTTATGCTCATGGATTATACTGTTAGTCTGATGATGTCTTACTTCAAGAGCCTTAGGCACAAGGAAAAGGTGTAGCATACCGAGTAATTTTCTTTGGTGACTTTAGGCAAACTGTGGCATAAGCTGAGGCTAGACAAAGGCAAAAATATGTGCCGTTATCAGACAGGCTTGGTGAGACTGAAGACTTTGCCCACACAAATTGAACATTCAGATACTCAGATACAAGATAATTAATCTCTTTCTTTACTGAAGGTTACCTCCTTTCTGGTTCAAGATTGTTCTTTTTTGGACATAGTTTCCTAGTATTTTATTCAGTTTAATTTTGAAAGTTACCCACAAAGTGTCATCTGCCATTTTTGTACAGAGACTATTCTGTTGTCAAACTAACTTTTTTTAGGAAAAATTCTGTTCTTACTTAGGTTAAAGATGTAGTTTGTCCAAGAAAATAGTCTTAATTTTAGCTATGGTTAGCTAAAAGAAAGATCTAGCATATAGATACAGATACAGTTGCAGTGAGAGAAATATTATCAGCTGGTCATTTCATACAATCTCGGTGTCATCAGCCAAAAAGGCATCCATTGTCACACATAATGTCTTGTGTGTTGTGGTCTTAGGAAAACAGACCAAAGGATCAGTTGAAAATGCATCACTTTGCCAGAGGGCCTGCTGAGCTCCTTAATTCTTATACAGTTGTGGATACAAGCAAATATTTTAGGGGAATGAATATGAATCAAGTGTTTATTTTTACTCTAATAGAGGAAGTCTAATTTATTTCTGATTAAATTATGCCTGATTGAGTCAATGAGAACAATCTGATATGATTGGCACAGAACATTTCAAAGATAGTGTTATGATGCAAGATTTTATTTTCATATACTCAATATGTTCCAGTAAATTGAAGGTCTCATTTGTTAATAAGAGTTTTATAAATATAAAAAAAGATGCCGGGGGTTATTTATGGCTTTGTTACAAAGAATGTTTTTTGTCTTGTTTTTAATGTACTAAAACTTCATGAAGAAACAAAAAGAACAATTTGACAGAACATGCTGTTTTCATGACATAATATAATTGCATAACAATCACAGAACAAGAAGAACTAATTAGATTAGTAGTATAAGTATCATCAGAAATAGGAAACTTGTCTGTTCTCATAATATTTTGAGAGTAACTTAAAAAAGACTGAAAAAATGTTAAATATAAGAGAGAACTGGGACTTTACCTCCCACAGTTATTCTGCACTCTAATGGAACTGCAGATTCATAGCATTAACAAAACAATTATCATTAGAAAAACAGGTAATAGTTGAGAACCTGTAGTCAAAAAATAAAAGCAAATGGTTCTGTAAAATAATTAATAAAACAATTTTTTCATTATTTGCCAGATTAAATATGGATTGTAGAATTGTACCTCTGAGGTGGTGTTATTAAAAAAAAACAGAACAAAAACTCTGCTACTTTATATACAAATATGGAATCACAGCCAGACATAACTGAATTATTTGCCACTCAGTCTTCTTTTCATGTCTATATGAGGTCATTTCCATGTACACAAATCTTGTATGTGTATGAAATGGACAGCTTAGAACAGAGATATATTTGGAGTGGCAAGGATGGGCAGGAGAAAAACAGGAGGGAGAAGAACAGGAGCAAGAAAAGATTCATTAAAATACCTGCCACGCAATGGCTTACTCCTGTTCTAGTTGCCAAATAGGTAATTGTTGGCTTTTGCAAATTCTGAAAATGAAGTGGTTTTATCAAACAAGTTTTTTAAGTAATAGTATCTAAAGCTCCTTAAAGAGGAAATTCAGCATTAGCACAGGCCTACAAGTTACATGCTCTTACATGGAGCAGGAGACTGGCCATCTTCCCTTACTGTGCCACCACTATGTCCGCATCTCATGCAGGCAGCGTGGCTCTGAATCCATTGCTCCATAACCTTCCTGTGTCATGCAAGAAGAAATTTGATTAACGTCTGAAAGCATGCACTTTAAATTCCAGCTGGTTGGTTGGTTGTTAAAGAGTATTTCCATTAATTTGTATTTTCAATGTGAGTATTGAAGTAAAGGGAAAAATAGCATGTAAAGGTATGAGAAAGAGACAGGGGAACTGAGATTTGACAGGTTATGTGTTCTTCAAATGTGTTTAATATTTAACATGAGTATCTCAGAAAGCATATGGAGTAATTTGCTATTTAGTTCCCTTCATATTATCTTATCTCTTAATGTACCTGTCATTCTAGTGTATTCAAATAGCAGTTTACAATTTATTTAGGAGACTGTGTGAGCCATGGTCATCATTGTGTTGGGTACAACCATGTGAAAGAGTTTACAAACCTTGTAATTATTAGTAAAAAGAAAAGGCTAATGAAATAATACTCAATATAATTAGATACTGGAAGCATAATTGAGTAATTACCTCGTAACTACAGAAAACTGAACCCAGATTAGGGCTGATTCCTTTCCCCTCTAAATTTAGACATCCTCCTTAGAATGCATGGTAGCTTTGCTCCTACTGTGTACTTCAGAACACTATAGTAATACAGAGACATGAAAGAAGATAAAGGGAAAACAAAACAAAACAAAAAAGAAGTAGAATATAATAAAGAGACAGCATAAAAACCAGACTAGTAAAACTTTGTAATACAAAGTGCATTTATGAAGTAGAGTGACGTAAGAAAGGAAAAGAGAATGAAAACATAAGACAGGAAAATATGTGGAGAGGAATCTTGAAACAACAGAAGTAATCATAAAATTTTTAGGGCTTGATTTATCAAATCTGAAGTGGTGTGCAAGCCACAAAGAGCAAAGTAAAAGAAGCAGCATCATTATTCAAGGAGAAAGTAGCTCAAAAACTTTTGAGCAGCATAAATTGGATTGGAATAGAACAGAACTACACTAAGATTACTGATGAAGGATTTTATGCCACTAACTTCCTATTCAATGAAAGTAATATAGTCTAGTATACCTCTGAGATGTGTTTTGAAGAATATTTTTTGCAAAATCAGTGCTACCAATACTTAATGTGAACTATGGAAGTCATGATATTAACTTCAAGAAAACAAGTTGTTTTCAGTACACCTACAAGTACTTGAGGGTTTTTTATGTATTTATATACCCATCTGAGAGATTGCATGTCTACCATGCCTTAAAGTTTGGAAGATAATGTTTCTCCTAAGCATGCACTGTCTTCTTCAGTGGCCTTGCAAGTTTGCATCACACAGGTCTCCATCTTAGGTACAGACTAGGTAGATCTTGCAAATTCTCTTTGTCCATCAGTTAATCTAATTACAACTCATTAATATGGTGCCCTTATCCTAACCTCAGTAAAAATGATGTAGTCTTATCAGTATGTTTTTCACCTTCCTTTTGGCTCAAGAAAGGAGAACACAATCTTGGCAGTTAAATGAAGAGCTACATAGGGTCCCGTAACTATCATTTCTAAGTAAACAGCTACATGGTCTGTCTCTGCTTCTCTGTGAGCTAGGCTACCTCATGATAGGTAAGGGAAAATCGTGCACAAAGCTAGCTGCCATGGTGCTGACTTGACCAGGGATCTGCTACGAGTCCTTGAGAATATGTTTGCTGAAATACGACATTCTCCTGTTTGGAGCAGAAGGTGAGTGAAGGCATCCCTCTGAGTCAAACTGTGATGCACTTGGACCAAAGGCTACCATAGGCAGGAATTGCCTCATAATTGATTGCAGCTGGGCTTCCTGCTGATTGAGATGCTTCTCGGTGTGAATAATAGTGACAGATGCTGTCTTGACTGAAAAAGTGTTTCACTGTAAATCTCTAGTGTCAATTTTAGAGGGCTCTCACTGATCCTACTCTTCCATCAGATCTAATAGTGCAGAGTAAGAAGACATCTGTGAAAACAATGCTAATTCTAGAATTGTTACAGTAGGTAACTTGCCTATGCCTGGCAGACGTTTTGTAAAACATAACCATGTCTGAGCTACAGTATAGCAGCAATCAGCTCTGTCTGTTCACGTCAGGTCAATACAAGACCTGTCTGCTATTTCACAGAACAGTTTTCTTTCCCCTTTGAAAAGTAATTAAGTTTATCCATGATGTATGTTCTCTGTGCCAAAGAATCTTTTATGGTGCATTGATTCTGGCAGTCTGATTACGTTGCAATGAAAAAGAGAAAATAATTTCTGTTTTATCTTTCTGCTTACAGACTTAAGAGCCACTTTTTATTCTATGCTGTAAAAACTTATTCGAAGAACTACAACTTCCAATATGATTTGCAGAGATAATGAGCATAGGAAAACTACTTAAATCTAGAATAAATATTGCAATAGATGAATGATACAGAGTGATCAAATATTTAGGCAATCAATGGTCCTGTAAATCGTTACTGTGAATTCTGATGCACTCTTGCTAGTCCTGCTGGACATATTTTCCACTTTGTAACGGCGTAGTACAGTATCTGAAGGATAAAAGGTTTCCTTAACATGAAGGTTACACCTTATTAATTACAAGAATAAAACAATTCTCTGGTTTGTGGATTGTTTTTTTTTCCAGCAATCAATATGCCAGTAAAATCAGGTTCAACTTAGTAGATAGGAAAAACTTGGAAATTTCCTGCAGTCAATTTCAGTATTGCTGTATTAGGGAAACAAAAACCTAGCAAGAAGTCTTGAAAAATATCTGTATCTAAGTCAGTAGGCAGAGATACTGACTAAGACCTGCAGCCAAGCAACGTACTGTGCAGAAATACCAGCATAGGTCCCTGGAGTAGTATAGCCACATCACTGTGCTTACATTACTGCTGCTGAGCCCAGCTAATGTAGCTGGACTGCTTTCAGATACCTCTGCATTATGCCATTAGTTGCATGCTAGATCTGATATTCCTGTTGTGGTACTACATTGTCCACTGCGGTATCACCTTTTGTGGTGACTATACTGCTATTCCTTATTATAATGCATGCTTTGTGGCGTTTTACTTTGAAACTATTCAAAAGCTCATTAATTCGAGTAGTGACTACCAAGAAGTACATTTGCACATAGAAGCACATGTTCATTGTGCATTATATCTAGTTTCCACTTAACTTCTGGATACAGCTTAGCCTCGCTTGCTTTTTAGTCCAGCCTCATACAATGGCATTCAACTTATGTTCAGTGATATTCCACATTTGCAGTGAGTGTCCTCCATGCCTATCCATAGGGGATCATGAGATGGTACATGCTTTGGCCAGATAACAAAGAAAGTCTACAGTAATAAACTGTTTCTCTCGTGATGTGCCTTCAGAGTCACCACTCTCGTCATAGTGGGAATTTCACGTGCCAAGCATGCCCAAAGAAAGAAGTAAACTTTTCTCTGGGACTGTGCATATACAAGATGTTGCTGCTATGGCTGGGGAGCAGAGGATGGCTGTGCCATAGAGTACAGCTGGGTTGCTCAGGTTCGACAACACCATGCAAATCTGTGGCAGTTGCAGTATATACCTATATTCAGGCACAGACCATTGGAAAATGGAATATGGGTGTCTAGATTTTCCCCAAGGAGCTCCAGGCTGTGGAAACTACTCCCAGTTTTTTATTAGAAAAAGTGCAGGTTTGCTAATCCTTAAAATACACTAGATTGTATTTTGTCTTCCATCTTTATTTTGACCTGTGAGAAAATAAGATGTAGAGCTCTGACTGAGATGGTTGAGATGCTATGATTTTTTTTCTACTTCAAGTCTGGTATTACTAATTTATTTGATTTAAAATGTAGGATGTGTGGTGGGTTGACCCTGGCTGGATGCCAGGTAACCACCAAAGCCACTCTATCACTCCCCAGCCTCAGCTGGACAGGGGAGAGAAAATATAACAAAAGGCTCGTGGGTCAAGGTAAGGACAGGGAGAGATCACTCAACCAATTACCGTCATGGGCAAAACAGACTCGACTTGGGCAATTAATATATTACCAGAGTAATCAGAGTAGGGTAATGAGAAATAAAACCAAATCTTAAAACACCTTCCCCCCACCCCTCCCTTCTTCCCGAGCTCAAGTTCAGTCCTGATTTTCTCTACCTCCTCCCCTCCAGCGGCACAGGGGGACAGGGAATGGGGGTTGGGGTCAGTTCATCACACATTGTCTCTGCTGCTCCTTCCTCCTCAGGGGGAGAACTCGTCACTCTTCCCCTGCTCCACTGTGGGGTCCCTCCCATGGGAGACAGTCCTCCATGAACTTCTCCAATGTGAGTCCTTCCCACGGGCTACAGTTCTTCATGAACTGCTCAAGTGTGGGTCCCTTCCATGGGGTGCAGTCCTTCAGGAACACATTGCTCCAGCATGGGTCCCCCACGGGGTCACAAGTCCTGCCAGAAAACCTGCTCAAGCGTGGGCTCCTCTCTCCATGGGTCCACAGGTCCTGCCAGTAGCCTGCTCCAGCAGGGGCTCCCCACGGGGTCACAGCCTCCTTTTAGGCATCCACCTGCTCTGGCATGGGGTCCTCTCTCCACGGGCTGCAGGTGGATATCTGCTCCACCGTGGACCTCCACGGGCTGCAGGGGAATCTCTGCTCCAGCGCCTGGAGCACCTCCTCCCCCTCCTTCTTCACTGACCTGGGTGTCTGCAGGGTTGGTTCTCTCACATGTTCTCACTTCTCTCTCTGGCTGCAGTTGCTGTTGTGCAGGTTTTTTCCCCCCTTCTTAAATATGTTATCCCAGAGGCATTATCACCACTGTCGCTGATGGGCTCAGCCTTGGCCAGCGGCTGGTCCAACTTGGATCCGGCTGGCATTGGCTCTATTGAACATGGGGGAAGCTTCTAGCAGCTTCTCACAGAAGCCAGCCCTGTAGCCCCCAGCTACCAAAACCTTGCCATGCAAACCCAATACAGGATGTTATTAATGATATTGTAGTTTGAAGAATTGAATCAGTATCTCTTGTGCTGCTAGTAACTATAATCTGCATTTCTGAAATAGGAGTAGAAGGCAAAAAGTTTACCTGTTTATCAAAGACTAAGAAGAGCCTGGTATAAATTCTGAGATAAGCATCTGTGATTCCTACCTCCTAGGCATTTTGCTCCTGTCTCATTTTTCGCAAAGTCTTTTAGTCCAGTTAAGAGCTATTCTCTTCCCAGTACCAGTGTTTGTTTCAGGGTGTTGCATGTGGCTGTGTGAGTACAATTTCCATTTATTGTTGTAAAGTTGTTAAGGATGTTACTTTAGCAAAGCACTTAAAATTTTGAGGTGGAAACATAACTGATCCAATGTCATCTCAGAATCTGTTTACGACAAAGAATGTGTTAGAGCAGGAATTACATCTGAGCAGTTCTGACTGAGTGCTTCCCTTCATTGTTACTTCGGTCAAGATCCCGTTCTTTCGTAGTCAGAATAAAGCTACTTTGACAGGAGGCTGACATCAGGGTGTAAAGAACATAGTGCTTTCGGGCTATTTTGTAATATTTTAGGCTGCCCTTGAAACCACAAATTTGTTTAAATGCTTTCATTTAATTGTTGCTGAGTTTCACTATGGAGTGTGGCACAGAGAAAGGAGTAATGACATGGTACTGTGGCTGTATATTTAAATGACAGCCAATGTATCATGTTACTGCTTTGAATATATCAGGCTGAAATGATACAGTGCTATCAGATGATTTTTATTGTACTGTTAACAATAGCAAGAAGTCCCTATTTTCCAAACAAAAAATGCAGACAAAATAAGGGCAGATCTTCATATTAAAATGCAATGGTTTCTGTATAAAATTTCTGGGGATGTGCTTGTAAGAGGTACTGATCTCTTTAAGACGGCTAACAGCTATACTGCAATAGGAAGAAGCAGTTCAGCTAATGCACACTTCAGCAAGTAAAAAACCCCTCTATTCCACTCATGTATTTCATTCACATATTTCACTCTTATCCTGCCCCAAGGAAGACAAGATGGCTGAAACATTGGCAGATTCCTGCACCTGAAATAACAATAAAATACTCTGTTATCACCGGAAACACGTGAGTGGAGCACAGGGCAGGGGGATGGAGGAAGAGTTGCCTGTTGCTAAGTTCAGTGGCTAGGCAGGTTTTCTATATTACTGAAGTAATAAGACATGATAGGGTGTGCATTTCTGAGCTTTGGGGGGATTCAGGTACTGAGATGTGATGCCAAAGAGAAGTAACTTCAACAGCTGGAATAGTGTGCCTGTAGCACAGTGGAGCATGCTGACACATGTCTCATTATAACATACATAACTGCATTTTAATGCAGTTATAATATAGGAAAGAGAGGGGAGTTTTCTGATTATCCGTCACATTATGAATTGTTGCGCCTACATTGGCCAGTGTTAAATATATTGCCAAAGCACAACCTTAAAGCAAAATGATTTGTTTAAACTTGAAAAATATATTTGTCATCAGTCAAAATCACTGAAATAAAGGAGAGGAGGATGCACTGGTTTGTAGCCAGTGAGGAGATCAGAATTGAAACTTCTGTCTCAAATGCCGTGGTAGCAAACACGTGGACATATAGCAGTGGGACTTAAAAGCATAGTGAAATGCCTGTTCAGTTCAGCTGTTCCAGCCAAAGACTTCCTGTCCTTGTTGCTGCTGCCCCAGTGCTCAGCAACTGGGAGATGAATAGAGCTGTTAAAACTCTGCTAATGTGTCAATAAAGAAATGCTTTCCAGTCCACTCTGGAATGAGAACTGAATCTCCACCTTTCTCAGGTACCTTACCTTTCCCCTAATAACACTTTACAGCAAGCGTTAGATGGAAGGAAAAGTCACTGTCGCCATGTGGGGTTAGAAACCATAGACTCAGTGAGCTAAAGTGACTCCAGACAAGGTCAAACAACAAACCAGGATCCAAAGCAGAAGCAGATTGTGTGTTTCTCAGGAGTACATTCAGTGCTTTGCAGGGGAGCAGGCCAGCCTCAGTGGGAAACCCACATATTGCTCTTCAGTATTGTGCCTCTCAGTGTTAGTTGCTGTATGAGAGGAAGAGTGAATCAGGAACAAAATGCCCTTCTTATTGTCATGTGTATTTGCTTTTAGAAGAAAAGATCTCTCTTGGAGGTCTTAAAGACGTACCTTGCTAGCACAGGCCTGTGCAACCCCTCCTGTGAAAGGAATGACTTGCAAGACAGCGTGGCTCTATAGGGTTCGTTCTTCAGTTGTATGAGGTTCTCGAGTAATAAAGCAGAATAATTTGAGTTTTACTGGCATTGCATCCTCACATGCACACACACACATTTATTTAGGGGAAGGTTTTGAAAATGGTGTCTTCTGTGGTTTTAATAATGTGGACTTCCCCATTCAATTATTCTGCAGAACTCTGAAAGATACTTGGTTCATTTCAGAGTATTTTCTACCAGCTCTTTCCTACAGAGTAATTGGGGCAATAACCAAATAACTCACTTGTTTTCAGCAATGCTTCACTATGTAAACTGTTCCTTGTTCTCTCTCTTTGTAGTTTTACTTGCCTTACAAGATTTATGTGCTAAAATTACATGGTGCTGCTTCAGTGTTGTGCTCTATAGAGACCTGTGTCATTTTCCATTTTTAGTAGTTAGGAGCTGATGTAGCAGGATGCATTTAGGCCTTGTTTTCTGGGACAGCTAAAAATAGAAATGTTTGATAATATTCCCTTATTCACCATGATAGTACCTAAGGGGTTATGCAAAACTTAGTTTTGTTTTCAACTAAGCTGGACACTTGTCCAGAAGCTGATACTGTTAATAAATTACTAGGGCACTGCAATATCAGCAATTATAACTACTAATCATTAATTTAAAAAAGCAATGATAGCTTTAAAAAAGTTATATAAAAACTTCGTGAAAGATCACAAAGGTAATGCAGAAAAAGGCAATAACAAGCAAGCCACCCCTAAAACCATCAATACATTTTTCAAACAGAGTGCAAACTGTATGCCTAGGACTGTGCCCATGTCTGTTCTGTCAATCACCAACCTCCTTTTATTAGTCTTAGATAGAAGATAAACAACAAGACTGACAGCTTTGTGTCCTTTGGCATTTTTGTGTCACCATCACAGAGTAAGAGGGTATTATGTCATCACTCAAGCCTGTCAGGTTTAGTTTAGTCTGCTGTTTGTCTTAACGATTGTTTTCCTCATTTTTTCCTCTAAGTTGATACACATACCCTGTATAGATTGTATATTGTTGTTTTTACCAGAATCTATTTTTCAGATGAGAGATGTCTTTAACTTCAACCATGGAAATGTCACCCTTTTCCCCTGTACACCAAAATAGAAATCAGAAAAATAAGTGTCTTCCTCACTCGATCAGTTCTGGTCTATACAGAACTTTTCATCCCTCATACATTCAAACATCAATTGCATTAATGTTACAAGTAACGAGAACTTTGAGATGTTTAAAGAAAAGCTTTGTTTAGGTAAGTTCATTATGTATACCCGTCTTGTGGAATCTCTATAAACTTTGGCTCTGTGCGTTGATAACTAGTGCCTAGTACCTAACTTTAATTATATCATTTCTTAGATGATGAAATAAAAGAGAATCTTACCTGGTGTTTGGCTTTTGAAAACAGTCAAGTAGGTGTGGTGGGAGGTTGAAAAGTTAACACTTGGCTTTTTTTAGTGACTTCATAACACATGATCATTAAATGAAAACTACAGTTTTTCCTCACTAGGGAACCAATAGACTGGTTCCACAAAAAGGCACATGTACCTAGAGGAAATGTCTGCCTCAAATTACGTGTTCAAGCTCTCTGAGAAATGTCTGGAAAAAGCAAGACAAATTAAGAGTGGGGTTCTCCAAAGACAGCAGGCTGAAGCAGAAGATATGTAAGCTAAACATTAGGAAGTCCTAAAAAGGGAGAACAGAATCTCGACAGGCAACTTCAGCTTAAAGGGAGGTATTTAGTGCTTCTTGGGATTCTCCATGTCTCTCTAAAAGATGGCATTTAAACCAGGTCAGATCTTCCTCACACTGAAACAAAGACACAAATGGAAGAACAGAGAAGAGTTTGCTTGGTCTAGCTGGTAGCCAGGTAGTTAGAGCAGTCACTGCTAGTGGGATGGGTAAGGAAGGGACAAGTTTTTAAACTGCCACAGTCTCTAATACAAACCAGTAAAAAGATCTTTGGTCTACCAACGTTCTCAGAGATTGTCCTAACCATCTGGCCACTGTACTTTCTTAATGGGCTTTGCTCACACCTTCACTTACTGAAGCTATTCTACTGCAAATATTCACAGTAGGAAGCAGAAAAAAGATGAGCTAGTGGGTGGGAAACACGGGAAAATAATGTTCAAGTCTTTGCTTCAATTAATATGTATTTATATTTTTATGTGTATAGTGTGTGTTCATACAAAGTAGGACAGTTTCAAAGGAGGCTTTTAAGGGCAAATTCCCAAAAGTCCAGTGGCAATGGCATGCAGATGGTCAAGTGAATTGGAAATTCTGGGGTTTGCCCCTTCTGAGCAGGGTGCTCTAACCAGAATTTTGGGGGTGACAGTGAACAGGCAAGTTTTAGAGAATCACAGTTTGCCTGCAGCTCTTGTGCAAGAGGATGTCTAGCAAATAACTCTGAGGATGTCTAGTGGGTGAGCTCATGGGTAAAATAAGTGGAGGAGCACCTTGTTTGTGAATTGCCCTGATGCACAGACAGTATCAAACCCCTACCCCCCCATGCAGTTAAGTGACCCAGGAGAATGCAGGCAGTTGCCCTTAGGTATTTGTACATCCTAAGAGACTTGAGCTCAGCAACTCAGCTAAGTAACTGTCATTGCATAACTGAAGGATTTCAGCGGTGCCCAAAGGTTTTCCTTAGGCACGGGGATTCATGTTTCTGATGTTTGCTATAGTTTTATGTGGTAAGTTCACCCACAACTAGAGCTAGGTAGTGTTCCTTAATAAATTGACAGAAATATCAGAGACCAAATAACAGTGTGGAGTGCCAGTGAGCTTCCTGGGTATTGTTGTAGAGGCTTTTTGACATGTCTGTCTTAGCTGCCAAATTTATTCCGGTAGAGATCACCTTACAAGATGACACTTGATGTACAGTATCTGATTTGTTCCATAATGGGGGAGATCAGAGTCAAGTCTTTGATTTCATTTTCACAGGAAACAATATATCTTTAATTTTAAAATGGATGATCAGCGACTACATTCATAGAATAATTCGGGGTGTCACTTTGGCTACCGCAATTCACTTTGCAGAGCGGTGTAATCATCATTCCCATCCTACTTTGTCTGTCGCAGTCAGTAATGTTTCATCTAGGCTCATCTGTAGCTGTCTGTCTTGGATCTAGATAGACACGCCGGGGCCAGATCCTCAAGTAGTTCCACAGTCTTTTCCCCTCCTTCCCCTTTCTCTGAATTTAAGCAGTCTCCAAGGAACTTTTTCCTCTAAAGTGCCGTTGAGGAGACAAAGGCTTTTTTTGCCCCTTTTTGGCTTTAATCCACTTAATGTTTATGGGTTCTGGTACACTTAGGAAGACAGATTTGCATATGAGGATTTTGTTTTGTCTTCGTCGCCTGGAGATCAACCTGGTTGCAGACTCTGCTAATTATTGGTGTAAAGTTCATGATCTAGATTTTACAGTAGGAGTTTCCCTATGGTCTCCTACAGAACTTTCCAGTGCCTTTGAGTTAGTGTTAATCCATATAGCTCTGATTACCCTTCCCCACCTGGCTGTAAAGAGAAATCTGATGGTATTCTGAAATTGATAGGATTGTAGTTTTCTGTGCTAGAACTGTTTGATCATTCTTTTTTTTTTTCTTTTTCTTTTTTTTGGTGGTGGTGGTGGAGGATTGTTTTATTTTGTTTTAATCTATCACTATTTGGTGATACTTTCCAGGATTCAACTAGAGAAAATTAAATCTGCAAAGAAAGTTTCACATTTAGGAAACACTAGAGAAAGTATTAGCTCTGAGCATTTTTCTACAAAATTATTGTTTGGGTTTTTTAATTCAGATTTTTAATTGAGGGTTAATAAGTGCTGTATGATTTGATTTTTTTTTTCTGCTCTCAGAATGGACCTCTTGGAAATAAAGTAAACCAGTATGATTCTTGTCTATCAAGCACAGAGGGTTCAAAAGAATATTCAGTCAGTCAGCATTTGCAGGTGCTTCATGAATGCACCTTTAATAACTGGATTCTAGAACTCATTTTTTGTCTACTAGAGATTTTCTTAAATAGATTTCTTTGGCTCCAGCTGAATCCTGATAACACCATGGGATTACTGGTCTGAGGAGGAAACATTTTAAATTTCTAGCTAGCAGTAACATCCTTTCTCAATGAGGACATTAACCCTAGGTGCAGAGGGAGTTTATTGGGCTTTTCAATAACCCTGAAGATCTAGGTTGCCAGAGCTTCCAAAAGTCTGTTTTGTTATTATTATTTCTGACCATGATGATGTAATTCAGTGTTGATGCAAAAGTTTTCTTGGGGGGCTCAAGCTTGTGGTATCCTACAAGTAGCAAAAGCATCTGAGAACAGATCAGAACCACCTAGAACTTGATCCTGGAGCATGCAAGAGCTCATCTGTACGTACTCACCACGAACTTCTGGCAGGCTCCTTTCTCTCCAGCTCCTCCCTTTCTGTTGTTCTGACTGGAAACATTTTCACTGATGCAGTCACAGGTTTTTTAAAGGTTTTTTAAATTTTTTGTTGTTCTGGGAAAAGACATTTTCCTGGGAGGACCTACTCAGAATAACACTAATTTCCAGATGAGATCACATTAATCTGTCAACATTTTAACAATATGAGGTAAGACTTATCTCTATGGATGGATAGTCCTCAATCAGTTGTCTTCAGTACAGTTCAGCAGAGCACTATTTGGGATATCAGTTGTTAATTATAAGAAAACAATTTAAAAGCCAAAAAGGAGGACAGGAATGCTTGAAAACTTTTGTTTTTGTTTTATTTTTCTGTAGTATTATGATACAAGTAAAAGCTGTATGAATCAGAGAATCGTAGAATAGCTGAGGTTGAAAGGGGCCTCTGGACATTGTGTAGTCCAACCACCTTGCTGAAGGTGGGTCAGCCAGAGCACGTTGCCCCAGATGGTGTCCAGTCAGGTTTTGAATATCTCCAAGGATGGAGACTCTACAACCTCTCTGGGCAACCTGTGCAGGTGTCTGACCACCCTTACAGTAAAATAGTTTCTTCTGTGCTTAAGTTGAATTTCCTGCATTTCAATTTATGCCCACTGCTTCTTGGCCTATCAGTGTGAACTACTGAGAAGTGCCTGGCTCCATCTTCTCTACTCCCCTCATCAGGTATTTATAAACGTTGATGAGATCCTCCTAAGCCTTCTCTTCTCCAGGGTGAACAGTCCCAGCGCTCTCAGACTCTCCTTATATGATAGATAGTCCAGTCCCTTAATCGCCTTTGTGGCCCTTTGTTGTACTAACTCCAGTATGTCCTTGTCTCTCATGTACTGGGTGAGCCCAGAACTGGACACAGTAGTTCAGGTATGGCCTTGCCAGTGCTGAGCAGAGGGGAAGGATCATCTCCTTGGACCTGCTGGCAATGTTCTTCCTAATACAGCTCAGGATGCTGATAAGTGTAAAGTAATTTAAATTTGCAGTTGTTACATTTTTGCACTTCTGTTACAGAAAAGATAAAGTGTACTTTGGAGTTTATATTTGGACATATAAAGAAATAAATTAATTTTATGTATTATTCCCTTTTAAAGAGTTACTAATCAGTATTCCCGATGTATATTTCATATGCAATTGGTTTAGCCCATTCTTATTTTCTAATTTCTTTCAGTGGCCTCATTCTCATAGAGAAATTATCTATCACACAGAGGAAACAAAATTATTTAGTACAGAAAAGGGGAAAAGAGGGATGCCAACAGGTTCTTTTTATCAATTAAAAATTGATGGGGCAAAGATGAAGAGACTATATGGAGGAACACGTGGAGTCAAAGACAGCTTATTCCAAGAACTGGCAACACCCACATATGTGTGCAGTCAGGAAAGATTTCAAAGAAAAAGAAGGAAGGAAGATGAAGAGTAAGAGGAATAAAAAATGGGGAAAGGATGGGATTAGTGAGGCAGGATAAATATTGTCTGTTGGACGATAAACATATCTTGAGTGTACTAAAGGCTGTTACAGGGGAAAGAAATTAAATATAAAATTTAATTTAGCAAGTTTTGGTCAAAGAATTTAGAAACACCCTGATTAAAGAAGGGCAAGAGGAAGATCTGAGGAAAGCATCAAACTTGGCAAACAGAGTTTGCAAGCAAAATGGAAAACAGAAGAAAAAACACTGCTTTTATTGAAAGTGGTAGTGTTAAAATGCCATTGTGTACCATTGTGTGGATTTGATATCTGGAATTTTTCCAGAACTGTTGAGTCTACCAGGAGCTGAGTTAGATAGGAAAGGAGATTCAGGTGTATAGAAAAGAGGCTTATTTTTCTAAATACTTTTTTAATAAAGGTCTTAATTTTTGTGCCTGGAGAAGAGGAAAAAGTAGTTGAATGCTAGGTAAAAAGGAGTTAAATGAATCAACTCTGAAGTGAAGAGAGGAGAGAAAGGAGGAATCAAGGACACAGTATAATTAAAAATGGGATATTGTAACTTAGATACCAAAACCATTCACGTATCCAGTGTTGCAGATTGTTACTGCAGCCCTCTTTATTACATCTGATGCTGTGAACATATTATCATCCAAATGTGCAATTAATGTCCTTTGATGGGCACTTTGTCGACAAGCCCAAGAAAGAGTACAGTAACATTCACTGTCCTGAAGGCCAAATATACCTCCTTTGCTTGTGCCATGTCTCAGCCAGCTTGTGAAGCAGAATTGGAAGTCACTCTTGATCCATTATAAACAATTCAGTAGTACACAGTAAATTCAGAAATTCTTCTTAGACTGTATCTCCAACATTTAAGTGATTTACAGTCTATTAAAAATGGCCACAAAAAGCAGTGAACATTGGAACAACTCCTTGCAATTTTTAAATACTCAATACTTCCTTTTGTATGACAATCATGATATACAAATTTATCCTTCAAAAGTAATAAACTGATGAGAGGTTAGTTATAGTGGTTTCTTAGTGAGTCTTCAGACTACACCAGTTAAGAAAAGTGCAGTATGACAACCAATATTATTAATCATCTGTTGCAAGTGTGAAGGGTAAGTAGCATTCTCTAGCTATGCATCTGTAAGTGGTAGTTACTCTATATATTTGCTTTTCAAATTAATGTCTTCAATCCTTTACCTACTGCTACAATTTGAACTGCAGAAAGAAACAACCAGAAGAATATTTTTCCCCAACTCTTAAAAAAAAAAAAAAAAATGCCTGCAATAAATGTTTAAATGAAAAAGCCAGGATGCATTCAGCTGTTTTTGTCTAGACTTTTATGTTAAGCATGGACAAGTTTCTTCTGGTATACTGAAATATATCTGGTGTATGTGAATGGCCCCAAAAATGTCAAATATTGGGGATAAATGCTACCAATGGTAGCATGATTCCATGCATCTGTTACTGTCAGTATCTACTGTTTGTTAAATAATGCATTTATTCATACAGTTTTTATTCAGTGCAGCTACCAGTACTTAGCATGCCATTGTATGTCAAATATTTGTTTTATTTTTCCAAATGATATTCCATAGTACTTGGTGAATATGTCTGGCCAGCACCCTTGGACTCCAGATATTGTATTGGTGCACTTGTGAAGTCACCACATTCTTGGAATATAGCTGCACAAGAAGCATATTTGCACAAACTACGTGTAGCCTAGAAAAGCTAATTTTTCTGTTGCTCTTTTTTTTTTTTTTTCTTTTCATTGACTATGAAGGGGAGAGACAGGCAACCTCTTCTGAGGGACTCAAATCCAAAGCCTCCATGAGGGGGAAAATTACTTACGAAAAGCTAAAGAAGATTAATCTTTGTGAATATCCACCAAAGGTTTTTTTTCTTGGTGTTTCAGGATTGGTCACGTTCCTGAATTTTGTGATACGCAGATTCTTTACCCCAAAAACATCTAGAATCACAAGATCACAGAATTTTTCACGTTGGAAAGGACCTCTGGAGGTCACCTAGTCCAACTTTCTTCTCCAACTATGTCCAGTTAGAGCAGGTTCCTCAGAAAATTAGAGGTCTAGAAAGTTCTGCTGCCAGATTCTTCTTTTGAATTTGGATTAAGTTCATTATTTTCTTCTTCTTCATGCTAAACAATCCCAAATGTCTCAGCCTCTCATTGTATGAGAGATGCTTCAATCCCTTAATTATCTGTTTCCATCATCATTTCTCATTATAGTCTCCTTCACAGCACATCTGCATCTGGAAAACTAAGACAAATCCCGCAAAAGAGGAAGCATCTGTGTACTTGTGGTTCAGAGGCAGACTGTCTGCTGCTAGGCTGTATGAGGGACATCATAAAACTATAAAGGGCTTGTCCTGTGTTCGGCTGGGATAGGGTTAATTTTCACAAGAAGCTGGGAGGGGGCACAGCCAGGATAGCTGACCTGAACTAGCCAAGAGGATATTCGATACCATATGACATTATGCTCAATATATAACCTGGGGCTGCTGGCCAGGGGGAAGAGGGATCGCAGCTTGGGAACAGGCTGAGCCTTGGGTTCGGGGTGGTGAGCAATTGCATTGTGCACCATTCACTTTATATATTCTTTTCTTAGTATTATTTTTATTATTATTTCTGCTCTCCTTGTGTTATCCTATTAAACTCATCTCAACCCACGAGAGTTGGGTGTTTTTCTTCCAATTCTCCTCCCCATCCCAGCAGGGCGGGGAGGACTGAGCAAGAGACCACATGGCGCTTTGCTGCCAGCTGGGCTTAAACCACAACAAGGCTCTATGATAAAAGATGTTAAAACCACCAAAGAGCTTTCTGACAATCCTTTCTGGAATTGCACTAGACTCATCTCAAATCTCTCTTGATACTTTGTTCCATATTTCAATTCCTCAATAGTGAGACCTGCGAGTCATCGCTAACACCACTAATATCTTCAGTATTGACACATACATTAGTATTTGACTCTACATTGGTACTGGAATCAATTGCTAGATTGACTGCAGATACACTCATCAATCATTGATGATTTCTTTGCTGTTTTGTTCAGGTTCTGTAATAATTTCAAGGCAATGACCTGTTCTTAATTGGCCTCTGGAGGAAGCTATCTTGCTCCACTGACTGCAGCAGGAGTTTAAGGAGTCTGACTTCTTAATATAGCTAGGACAAATGAGTATTCCTACTGCATGTCTAGCCAATGTAGCTATCTGCTACAGGAAGAACGATGTTAATCTATATATCTACATGAATGATCAAGAAGTGCAGAAAGAATAGGGGCATCTTATAGCTGTTCTTATTTAAAGAGAGATCTCTCTTAGATCATTAATAAGTGAGAGAGTCTCTCCCGATTCTGCTGAGATAATATGTTTGAACAGGACTGCACTCTTTAGAAATTAGGAGGCTGTGACTTTCCAAGAAATACAAAGCAATACCATAAATGTGACTCTACCATGAGTATTACTCATTCATGCCACTAAAAAGATTTTCAGTATGATGGGATCATTAAGTTTAGCTAGTGAATGAGCAGAACTGTAATGTCACCATCTACAAGGTTAGAGAAATACAGGTATAACTCAGTTCTGCAGCTTCCTTAAGACATGGTCAGCTGCAGACACATATGTAGAACATATTGCACATGGGCAGGTTTGAGGAGAAACTGGATTTCCAGCAGGGCTAAGAGTGTAAAATTTGCCCGAGTTGTTCTGTGTTCCCTACCCTTTAGAATTCCTTGCATCTAAAGCTGACTAAAGCCAGTGCATGAGGGTAACCAGCAGTGACTGTAAAGGGCAGTCTCTTGAAGAGGAAAAAGTGAGTATACTGTATCTGATGTTTTTCAAAATACATAGGCTGTCTTGGTAGAGCTCTGTGCTGTGCTCTGAGCTCTAGATAGTTTTTAATACCTAAACAAGCTTAACACTGCCTTGGTCTGCAATAATTTAAGTACTGTTAACACAATGATAAGTATCAACGTCAGCAGCATGAGGAGAAATTGCCTGGTGTGGTCTTCATAGGAGAATAAACTTGGAAATCTGTGTACCCTTATTTTAGTTTGCAAGAGGATTAGTATTTATTTATCCTTTCTACTTCAATAATGTCACTATCTAATACTTCTCACTTACAATGAACTCTCATTTAACCTGAAACATACTGGTTTATGTTTTCAGTATTACCCTCAAAATTATAGAAAAAAAAAAGATTTTTCTACCTTCTATTAGTATTTTCTTAGGTAGGTGTGGACTGTTATTACAGCTCTCCATTGTATTATTTTCATTTTTGTAGCATTACTTTTGCAGTAATATTCCATCGGTAGACCTTCAGAAATTACTTTCCCAACTGAGAGCCTGTTTCTATCTGTAATTTACAATATATGACACAGTATGATGTATGCAGTTTTGGAATATTGTAGCATTATTTTTCCTTTTACCATAATTGCCAGGATCAGTACAACCCGGAATAGGATTCATCTTTTTAGAGTGGTGCTGCATTTGAACATATAGTTAAATAATTTCCTCTGTAATCCTGTCCTGGTTTTGGCTGGGATAGAGTTAATTTTCTTTCTAGTAGCTGGTATAGTGTTATGTTTTGGTTTCAGGGTGAGAAGAATTTTGGTAACACACTGATGTTTTCAGTTGTTGCTAAGTAGTGTTTAGACTAAGTCAAGGATTTTTCAGCTTCTGATGCCCAGCCAGCAAGAAGGCTGGAGGGGTACAAGTTGTTGGGAGGGGACACAGCCAGGACAGCTGACCCAAACTGGCCAAAGGGGTATTCCATACCATGCGACGTCATGCCCAGTGTATAAACTGGGGGGAGTTGGGTGGGGAGGGATCGCTGCTCAGGAACTAACTGGGCATTGGTTGGCGGGTGTAAGCAGTTGCATTCTGTATCACTTGTTTTGTATATTCCAATCCTTTTATTATTATTACTGTCATTTTATTATTGTTATTACTATTATTATTAGTTTCTTCTTTTCTATTCTGTTAAACTGTTCTTATCTCAACCCACGAGTTTTACTTTTTTTCTGAATCTCTCTCCCTTCCCACTGGGTGAGGGGGGAAGTGAGCGGGCGGCTGCGTGGTGCTTAGTTGCTGGCTGGGGTTAAACCATGACAAATCCTTGGGGCTTCTTTCCTGCATTACTGCTTTCAAAAGATCAGTCTCCAACTTGATATATAAGATTACCAATTAGTTTTATCTATTGAATCTCATTAATTTGAATTCTGTCCATCTCTAACCTTGCCAGATCATTTTGCAATTTTAATTTTTGCAGCTGCATATTTGAGAAGTATGATTTTTAAAGATTGTGCTGTGGCACATGTCCAGTTCCATTAGTGTAGTAGGAAATCTTGTAATTCCCCACTGCAGAAGGAACCAGATGAGCAGACCTTGTGAGACAACATTTCATCCTGACTAATGTGATTTTTGTTTTA
Organism: Harpia harpyja; assembly: GCF_026419915.1. Lineage (NCBI taxonomy): Eukaryota > Metazoa > Chordata > Aves > Accipitriformes > Accipitridae > Harpia > Harpia harpyja. The sequence goes on from NC_068947.1 coordinate 35,222,351, forward strand.
TTTTTTGGAGGTACAGTTAAACATTATTCCAACACAATAAAACAATAAAGCATCTTCACAGTTCAAACCCCGTATGTTTGGGAAGGATTTGAAACTTAAATTTCTTATGTGAAAGTGAGGCAGCCCTCGGACCTTCTAAGACAATAAATGTCATCCTTATGATTCTCAAAAGACAAGCATTATCCAATGTGCAAAAAATCTGAAAAATATAGAAAGGAGAAAGCAGCTTGCTGTTGAACATTGCTTTCTAAATAAGCTATTCAAATATTTCAGCAGTATTTCTCAGCTGAGAACGATCTAGTCTCTTCTTATTAGATTGCAAGCCAGAGCATAAAGTAGAAGATGACCAGATGATTAGAGGTAGAAGAAGTATATTCCTATTGACCCCGTTGTTTCTTCCTTTTGATTACCAAGTACTTTAGAAAGGTTCAAAGAGAAAGAGAAATGCACTGGAATGAAAGCAAAACTAATCTCCAAGGATTGTTATGTTGTTCTTCCATTTCAAAAACCTTACTTAGCACCTTCTACGAAACTGATGCCCTGAGTTGATTAAGTAAGTACATGAATGGGTTGGAAAATTCAGTCAAGTTGAAGTATCCACAGCATCTGAGTGACACAAAACTGTGAAAGACGCTGTTTGATATGTCTGTTTGAACTCATCTGTGTTACTAATGACTTCCCTAATGGGGAAAAAAATCATCATGTATCTGCAAATTAGCCAGAATACTGTTCCACAGCCAATTAGCCGAAGATCTGTCCACAGTATTGTGACCTTCAGTTTTTGTTATTTCCACTAATTTTACTTAGAAATTATGTCACCTTTAAAGGACTCCAACAGTACACGTCAGCCAATCTAATAGGTTGCATAGAAACTTCTAATGTATTACCAAGTGCTTTTCCCTTTATATTAGCATTACCTGTTGAAGTAGGCTCAATTTCAATGTTTCTGTCCCAGTACTGAAATCTGTCATGACTGTAGACTGATTAAAAGATCATCTATCTATCTGACCTTTGGACTCTGTTGGAATCATGACCAGCTAGTAATAAGAGCAAAAGTGATAGTTTCACAGGCACGATGCTATGGAGTTCATTTCCAGTGAGAGGTAAAAATGGCCTCACCACATGCAGAAATAGAAGTAGAAAACATATGATTTCTAAATATCCACACTGCCACACTAGCCTTGTATCCCTCCTTGTATGAAAGTAATCAAACTGCATGACTGGAAATGAAAGAGGAAGGAAAAGGATTTTCTTTCCACATACAAATAATTGAGAAGTTTTAAAATATTAGTTCAGATACCATGCAGGTACCTACTAGATAGGTTAGGCATCAATAGAACAACTGCTTATCAGTTGGAAATGGGCAAACTGTTAATACAGCAACAGACTAATGAGTGCCTGATTTTCTTAAAGGAAATTGAAATGTTTTGAAAAGAAGTATGAAGGCTTAGAAGACTAAGCACAGAATACAATAATAGTTTGGGGTTTTTTCCATTTACTCCCCTTCTGTCTCTTTTTTTCTTTCCCTGGTGGTGGTGGTGGTCCGTGGCCTGACAGATTTTGAGGCATAGCTATAAGCGAGTGCTGTAGATCATCCCTATAGGCATCTTGGTATATTGAATACATTAGGAACAAAGCAAAAGGCCTTCTCAAGTATATCTAAGTATATCTGGAAACACAATATAAATTCCTTGAAATCTATTTCAGATTTGATGATGGTACTGCATTCAGAAAGTTGGAATCTGAAAATCAGAGGGATTGTTTCAGTTTCATAAGTATTAAATTTCTGGGACTTTAGCACGACCTGTGGAGTATCAGAAATCTTTCTGGTTCCAAGTAATGGTTACATTAGTCCCGTGACAGAGGGAACAGCTCTAACATAAGAAAGAAAATTTTGTTGAGCGAATCCCAGGATTGCAGCATATGTCAAGTTAATATTGTCAAAACATCTGCAAATTACTCTGGAGGATTTAGGGGTTTTGTTGTTTGTTTTTCCCAATTCTTCAAATATATGACTCAAAATACTGTAAGATGTAGTCATTTTAGAGAAATAAGATTAGAGATGCTGCTCTTTGGCTACTACATCTAACAGGTTGAACTGCCTTTTCCACCCAGTATGAAACGTGCATTTTTTTTTCCATGACAGTGTGAATTTCTAAGTTTCTTTTCTCTCTTTGATATAATTGCTATTGCAAGATTTCACTACATGACTACATATGACCATTATATTATTTTTGGCAAAAAATAAAGTACACTTTTTGTGATTGTGAACAAGGAGACGGGTTTATTGCAGTGGTCGTCAGTCTCAACAATTGCTAATTAATGCAGCTGAAATACATGACCGTATCTTTTACTCATAATAACCTAAACTATGCAAATTATCAAGGTTGCTTGTTTCTGTGTCAGAAAACATTCTGAAGGGAAATCTTTTCCACAGAAAAAGAGAATGACCAGTAAAATAAATGAAGTGTGTCTGCTTAGGAACAAGTATTTTATGCATAATTATTTCATATCTTGCAAATTAACTACACCTTATGTGCCTGGGAATTACAGAAAACTGAAATTATGTACTTAGGGCATATTGGAATTTACTATGCAACTATATTTCTTGTTGCATTTTATATTTTTTGGAAGTGCTTGCAACATAAGACTCCAGGAAGGAGACATCAGTGGTGGTATTTGTTAATGTTTTGGCATAGGTGTATTTCCCAGAGGTCAAATACATATTCTGCTTATTTACCCTTTTTGTAGCATCTCTGTATCATGCAAAAATGTAGGTGTGCAAACTATTGATAAGGTAAAGATTCAGGAATGTAAGTGAAAACCCCCAGGAAAAGGCCAAAAAGTTCTGCTGGGCTTCTACTGAAGTGAAATGGAAAAAAGAAAGAGCTTCCAGAAAAGGTTCTGAAAGAGCAGGCAGAGGTAGGAGCGAGCCTAGGAAACCACACAAGTCAAGTGAGGACAGAGCTTGTAGAGTCTTTAAGGACAAAACTTTTTCTGTGCTCACCTGGGCTGTCTAGTCACTACCACAATACAACTAATAAATAGTATTCAGAAACTATCCGTGGAATGCAAATGGAACTATTAGTATAACCTTCTCAAAAAAAGGAGGAATAAATACTGTCACCTGAGTACAATACCACAGCTGTATTTTAGTAGGAGACACTTCAAAAAAAAGCTTGGAGTTTCCTGTTAACATTTGTGGGGAGCCAGAAATATTTACTGCTGTTTGTATTGAACAATGCATGGACATTTCAGTATATAGGAAATCTGTTTATTAGTGTGTACTAAACTCCAAATTCATGCAGAATGTCCCCATATGTGTTCTACTTTTGTTTTCAGCTGTTAATTAAATAAGAGAGAACATTTTGTATTTTACTTTATTGTACTTTATTTAAACTTCTATGCTAGAGCCTCGAGTTGGCTTGAACGTTGTGGTAAAATTGCCCTGTTTGGGGCAATTCTCACTTCAAAGAGCGAGCAATCAAAAAGCTTACAGAACACTTTTGAAGCTCATGTCCTTTAAATAGAGAATAATAATCTAGATGAGATTGCTCTTTAAACAAGTAGAACTCAGATCTGCTGAAAGAGATCAAACACAGAGTATTGTAAATAGATTTTCTTCCCATCCACTAGCTCCTTGAGGACTGTCTTCTCCTTCAAGCATTTGTTTGCCAGTTGATACCTTTCAGTAGCTGGCTTCTGTTCAGGCTCCCCGGGCTTCTTTGCTCCATCAACAGGCTTGGCAAGGGTTTACTCTCTGTGCCCTGCGCAAGACCGCTGCTCCACTCGGTCTCCATGCTTGGAGACTGCTAGCTGGCTAGAAGTACTCCTGGCTTCTCCAATGCTGCCAACTGTTCATTTGCCATCCAAGGGAGCAGTTGTCCTCTCCCAGAGGGTTCCCCCTGCCCCAGGGTGTAGGAGCCAGGACTAGATAGTTAGGCAGCCACTTCTTCTCTGATCCAACTTCACCATTTTTAGCAAAATATACCTAACACAGAAAACGGAAACAAACCAGTTCTGGCATCCGTCACAGCTGTCAATTTCTTAAGAGGAATTGGTGTCTTTCCAAACAGATTCAGATAAGGATATAGACATAGATGTAGGAATGAAGTTTGAAAATAAGATTCTAAAAAGACTCCACGTAAGTGCTAGCCTTGTCTAAGCAATAGCAGTAGAGTTTTCTCATTGGTTTGCTCTCAAATCTGCGTAGACAGGAAAGCTTGCAGATGTTTAGGTTTGAAATTGATGGCGCACATAATTAATTGCATTTAGACATAGCACTTATAAAAATGCTTCTGACAAACAGCTTTTCTGCAAAGGAGTGTTATGTTGGTGCTATTTGCAGCACTTTTTGCAAAGGCTCTGTGTTGGTATTTCCATTACAGAACTCTTTCTTTCTGTTCTTTCAGTAAAAATTCACTCCAGGCTGAAACATGGAACATCTGGTATTAGCTCTTGATCAGTGGTTGTTTTTACCAGTTTTCCAGAAAATTGACTGAGCCGAGGTTTCTATGTTGCACAAAGGGTAAAAAAGGTGTGGAGGGGAGGAAATGAGGGAGAGGAGCAGTAGGAATGTAGTTGATGCAGGTGGCTTATATTTCAATAGGATTTTTGTGTACCAGTAGGATCGAAATGGTGTGCTATTGGCATCATCTGTAGTCCATTTGTGCTCTAGTGGGATTCATTACAGTTCTTTTTAGTGCATGAAATTCTGCACATTGCCTCGTCTATAGGAAAATATTTCAACAGCTACATAAATCTTTATCATGAAGCAGTAGCAAAGGAGAATTATAAAAAAATAAAATATGATGTAAGATGAAATACTGCATTATTTTTTAAATATTTTCTGATTAAGGGGAGGCAAAAATCATTACTTTCAAATTATGGGGTGCTGAGGGGTTTTTTGTAGTTCCTATGCTATTCTCCAAATTATATATACGGGTGTGGTGGTAATCAAACCATTTGGAAGCACTGGGTCATTTTGAAAATAATTTTGTTTGAAAGGTCAGCAATGTGAAATAAAGTACCATTCTTACATCTGCTCAGTTTGCATCTGACTAGAATTGAAATGCTGAGAAGTGAATTCTGAGTCCCCATCCACTTCCTCAAAGATAGCAAAAGCTTCACTGTTGTGAGGACTTTTGGCTAGTAAAGCCACAGTCATCAGCTTTGCCTGCTATTCTGGGTTGGTAGAAGCTTGCTTCTATGTACTTTTTGTTTTCTTGAGCTTCTTTTTGTTGCCCACTATGTCAGCATATTGGTATATGCATAGCTTTTCATTTTGTGGCTTTTGTTTTGTTTGCTTGTTTGCTTTAATGTTGCACCTATTTTCCATCATTATATGAATTTTATATTATATACTACATAATTATTTCTTTCTTGCTGTGGCTGGCCAGAAGATGTCTCAGTTACGTTTGGAATGTGTCCATTACACAAACTCAGTCACTTTGATGTGCCTTGGAGCAGTTCATGGCATGCTTGTATGTTAGGTCTGCTTAAGCTGTCACCTTTCAGTCATCAGACCCTGCTGAGAATAAGTCAAGCTTTAGCTGGCCTACCCTGAAATAACCAGTAAATTCAACTTGAGATCACTGTAAAGAAACCTGAATGGTAGCCTTAGAAGACAACAAATTCAAGTGACATTTTTGCTGAATCTTCATTTTTGCTGCTTATTTTGGTGTAAATCTTCCTGTATTGACAGCACTTGGAGAGCCTTGCAATGGGGCAGAAACATCTAGATTTAGTAGCAAAAGAACCACAGTAAAGCTTTGTTTATATCATTGGAAGATATAAATGTTAGGAGAAACAAATCTAAGAGCCTTTGGGGATTTTAGAAAGAGGTGAGTGAGAACAGCATTAGGGACTTGAACACCTTGGTTCTTCTCACAAATCAAATCAAAGCATAGCTCTCCCAGTAATTATAATAGTCTGATTTTACTTTTGACTTTCAGAAGCTTAGTATAAAAATAGACTCACTGAAGATTCAAATACTGTCAGGTCAAAGATTTGAATATAGATGCATACAGCAATACTTTCTGAGTTATAGAGGCTTTTTTATTGTTTGCTTAGGAGAATTATGGTGTTTAGTTACTTATGATACTGGTATTTCTATGCTGCAGAAAGACTGATTAATATATGTCAATCCTGAAATGGCTTTACTGCAGAGAAATGGAATGTTTGGGGATGTTTTGACTGTTTTTCAATAGAAAATGTGGGTTAATCTAAACATAGGCTTTAATATATTTAAAATTTTAAAGCATTAGCTAATGTGACATCTTGAATTTAAGTAGATCTACCTGCTACTCTTCCCTTAGTGGTTTCATGCAAACAAAATTTTGTTAGGAAGGATTTTCTGATAGAAGATCAGATTTTTATTCATAATCAAAAAAGTAAACCACTATATTCAATTACCTCAAACCTTTAAATGTATTATATATGCATGTAGAAGTGGAACTTTCAATATATTCATCATAAGAAATACCCTTACAGCATTCAAGAAATCTGATATTCCAGTTCAATATGAGTAGTAATGGATGTGGGAAAAATCTGTAGGCAAGCTATGCAATGCTTGACTTCTTAGTTGAAAATATAGTTTGTTAGTAGATGAAAACGGGATTCTCAATATTCAGCCACATTTGTAAATACATGAAAAAAGAAATGGTTTTAGGAAGGAGTTATTTTAGGCACTGAACAAAACTATTAGGGGGCAGAAATCAAAGTCAATGTTGGTGTTTTCAGAGGAAGATGAAAGGTAAATAAAGTCCCTTAGTTTCTAGGTTTACATACTTTACAAGTCACTCAGTACACTATTCAGAAACTTGCTGAACTCTTGTACCTTATTCCACAGAGGAAACAAACTACTATGCACAAAGACAACTGTGTCCATATCCCTGTATTCTAGGGCATGATTTCACTAGGCTACTTCATTGAGCCTCTTTTATAACGTACCAGTCTTTGTTCCTGTGCTGTTTCCTACCTTATAACATGAATTTTTGTTTTTTCAGCTCTGAGGGACAATAGAATTGAGCTGGTCCGAGCTTCATGGCATGAACTGAGTATCAGTGTCAGTGATGTGTCTCTGTCGGATGAAGGGCAGTACACCTGCTCTCTATTTACTATGCCTGTCAAAACTTCCAAGGCTTTTCTTACCGTTCTCGGTAAGTATAAATAGCTGAGCATAAAAAAGCAAGTGTTAAGTTTCTCAGGCTTTGGCAAATTATGATAAGAATGAACTTTTCTAAAGTTGGCAGAAGATAAATGTAAATGTCTGATCTTGTTTCCCTGAAGTTTATTGTTTCATGTTGTTGTGTTGAAAAATAACATACCTCTTACTATTTGCACTGTGGCAGGATAATGAATTAGAGAGCACACAAATACCACGGTATGAGTGCTCCATAAAATGGACATACCCTCTACATCCCAAGCACCAGAAGTGCGAAGAAAGTGCATGTGTTCATCTCCTAACAATGTATTGTGTAGGGCAAAGGGGAGAAAATCAGAAAGCATGAAATCAAAACGGGCTTTAGAGCTTTATCGTTTTTCCTTAGCTGTGCATTTTCTTGGCTCATTCTGCTTTCTTTTTTTGTCTATGAAGTGCATATTTTCACTGGGTTTGCTGCTTCTTTTATGCTTTATCCTCTAAATGCTCTGCTGTTTTCCCCAAAGGTTATAGATACACATAGAAAAGCAATAGATTTCGAGAGATGCCCAGGAAATAAAGTTTCTGCTCGAAGCTTTATATGATTCTATGAATGTCAGTAGCCCAATCAGCTGAAATTGCTATAGTTCATTGAAACACACCTGCGTACCTAAGAGGTTATATGATTTTAGAGATTGATTTTTATTCTTTTCTCCTTTTTCTGTCCCTGAACTTGACTCTTTTTTTCTTTTTGTTTTATTTTTCTAAGTAGACAGGCAGACAGTTGAATTTAATAGCACTAATGTAAGAAGTTCTCTCTGACAGTAATATTCACATTAATCCAGTAAGGGAATTGGTTTTGTGCATAGGATGTGAAATACGTCTCCCTTTTAGTCCCTGTGAGACTATTTTACAAAAATCTTCACAAGTTTGCCATTAAAGACAAAAAATACCCACTCAAAACAGAATATTCTGGAATAACAACTGCCTACGGTTAATCTTCTTTGCTGTAGAGAGGCATCTCATGATCTAAACAGTAGATGAGTGGGCCAGTTCAACCTTTTAGATGGCAGAAAGGCATGGAAAGGTGTTACAAAGGCAAAAAAACATTTAGCCAATATTTATTAACCAAAGTAACTTCACCTTTCACAGTCCTTTTAGTTTTACCTTCATTTTGGGGGAGGGTTTCATGAAATTTTCCCAACATCAGCTACTTACCTTCCAAGAAAGCAAGCTGCAAGGTTTAAGATGCCTGTCTTTTTTCATTTTTTATTTGTAATTTTCTGTTTCAAAGTAACATTTTAAACTCTTGGAACACTTTCTATATAAGAAAGGGATATTTTCCATTGAAAGTATTACATCTTTTAATCAGATACACTATCCTTTTATGACTAATAATCTCTTTATTGACTGCTCTGTTACGGATTAGAAGATTTAAGTGTCAAGGTATTATAGTAGATACCATTTTCTGTCCTGAAAGAAAGAAGTAGATTTATTACAGAAATGTACTATACGATAGGTACTGCTGCTTGCTTTTTATGTACATAATCTGTCATTTTGGAAAAGAGATGTAAACAAACCAAATTGTGAAATACAGGGCACAGGATCAATTACTGTGACTGATCCCTTTATCTAGCCAGAAATACAAATGTGTCAAAGCGCTGCAGGTGCAAGTTATAACAATGACATTTTGAGACATTTTTAAATTACGGTCATCATTATCACTTTAAAATAAGTGATTCTTGGGTTTTCAGAAGTCAAATGGATTTATACACATAGTGATCAAATTTTTCCCAATTATCTTCATAATTTTTTTTAAAATCTTCCATGGTTCATTGAAAAACAGCTATTTGCAAATTTAATATTAGGTGTATAGTATGTCATGATCTCCTCCAAAGAACTTGGCTTCAGCTGAAGAATTCTCCATAGCCAATGGAATTGTGATTGTACCTCTTGTTTTTTCGGTTATGTGTTCTGTGAAGATAAAGTAACTCCTGTACGTATTTTCATCCTCCCTTTTCCCTGGATTTTGTATTAAAATCTTCATAATTCATGCTTAAAGCATCTGTTCTGAACTTAGATCAGTTCAGCTTTTTGTTGCCAGTTACATTTTATTTTCACAGCTGTACTTACATACTTTGTCACCCTGCTTGCTGTGCAGACCAGTTTAAACCTTATAATACCAAGTCAGACTAGACCTGCATGCAGAATATACGTAGATAGGATAGTTTTTAAAATACATCTGTTTCCCTTAGAAAACTAGATAATTTCTGTTTTCTTTAATTCTTTATAATCAACTACCGTTCAGATTGACAGTTTATTTGCAATAGGAAACAAGATTCACTGACAAGGCAAGGAACTAATTATGCTGTTTCCAGAATTGAGAGCATATGAAGAAGTGAGCTTTAAGCTGGTCATACATTAATGGCAGCAGCAGCTGACACTATCAGAGATATTTTGCTTGTTTGCCTGTTAGGTGTTCCTGAGAAGCCACAAATTACTGGATTTACCTCACCAGTTATGGAGGGAGAGAGGATGCAGCTAACTTGCAAGACATCTGGTAGTAAACCAGCAGCCGATATCAGATGGTTCAAGAACGACAAAGAAGTTAAAGGTATTTAAAAGGACTTTGATGTAATTTGGTCCAATTGTCAAAACTATACATTATTTAGAATTATATTTTTTAATTCATGTTTGGAAAGTTTCTCATATTTAATCGTTAAATGAATCAGTGATAGTATGTAGATAAGGAATTGATTGTAAATTACTGGAGTGGTCATATAGCCATCTTTTTATTTTTTCTTCAAATCGTAAAAAGTGAAGTTTTGAATTGTTCTGAACTCTGTTCAGCATAATAAACTCAACTGTGATGCTTCATAGAGAAACATTTTATGGATTGTTGTTATCACAGCCATACCACTCACCCCAGATATTTTACCTTTTCATTTCCTTTTTGCCTTTCTAAGATGACATATGTCTGATTTGGTCAATGGCCAGTTTTATGTTACAGTCCTCTAAGTAAAGTGACCGGGTGAGGCAGAACCGTCTGGAGGAGACAGGAGATTGCACTTCCCATTGGGGAGCTACAGAGCCCGCTTTGGTGAGGAAAAGTCAAGGTGTAGCAATTCAGGGAATCTCAGTTGGGAAACTGGGAACCTGCAGCTGGGGCAAGGATGCTGAGAGTGCGGTGAGGAGCAGGGAGAAGGCAGACCTTAAAGGGGATGAGGAGAACTTCACAGGGACTGGGGGGAGTTGGACAAAGTCTGCTGTAACTGAAAAGTCATTGGGTAACTGAAACCGAAGCTGAAAGCAAGGATTTGCCTTTGAGGGCACAGTGAGATAGGAAAGAGTTGCATATAAAAGCTATTCATTTCTTTCCTGCCTTCTCTTTCACTTTGTATGTTCTTAAAACTCAGTTTTCTAGGCCATATTCTCATAAGTGTTGGGGTAGTTTAAAATCCTTTTTGGTGAATGGGTGGACAGAGCTTCCTATAACAGAAGGTGTAGTCACATCTACCACAGCCAACTGAGGTACCCATTATAGAGTAGATGAATAAAAAGGATAAGGTATTGGTATTTATTCATGTCACCTGTATTCATTCTGCTGTAAGACCAGATCAAGAAATGATTCAAAATCCACCTTTTCTGTGTAGCTTTTTTTTAAAAAACCCAACTTTTCTCTGCTTTGTCTCATATTTGTCTGACATTGTGGATTTTGTTAGCTCAGTGAACTGCCTCAAGCAAAGTTACAGCATTAATTACAGAATCCATTAATCTTCCTTTACTATTCTCTACCACCGTTCAATGTACACAACCAGAGCTGTGATATAAAATTGGTAAATAAAGGAGATTGCAGTTGATTGTCCAAGGAACCCAGTCCATTCTAGAAGCATCTTTAGATTTCTGAAGAAAATCAGAATAGTGTTGAAGGAGATGGGATTTTTAGGCTGGAATCATTTGATATGTGTTTGAGCATTGTAACAGGGATAGAAAATGAGGAAACAGAATCATTCTTTCCAGCCACTGGGAAATTTGAGGAAATTGCTGAAAGTGAAGCAGCGCCTCATCAAACATAATTAAAAAGAGGAATTTAACAGCAGAGCTAACACACATGGCACAGCGTAGATTCTGTCATCCAGAAAAGATGACAGGATGCATATAGATATTCAAGACATGTAAAGATTGAAAATCAGTCTAAGCAATGTCAATACTTTAAGAGAACCGCTGATACAGTTGGTGTAACAGCAAGGCAACTAATCTGAAAAGGTGTTATTTTAAAAATTATATTTTAAAATCTGATGTAATAACTTTGCCTTTCTTTCAGCTGATATGTAATTGAAGCCAAGCAAGCAATCTGATGATTTGACTCTTTAACTAATTTGCTCTTCTCCACAGTTCCTAAAGGGATGTTTTTTTTAAAAAGAAGGTGGGGAAGGAACAAAGAAGATGTGTGAAAAAGAACAGTAAGGAAAAAAAAATGAGAGGAAAGTACTGAGCACATTCATTTCAGTTTAGTTTTCTAGGTCTTCTGAAGAGCACATTGCCATTTCTCAAAGGTTAGAAATAAAATAACCTAACCAGTTTGCAGTGGCATCAGCAGAAGTTACATTAGCTTTGTGCACTGTAAAAGGTGAAATGATAAATCTGAGAAAATAGATATGAAATTATATGCTAATGCAGCTGACATTAAAGGTTAGGAGTTCATCTGTCTAGCACCAGTAAATCCAATTGTGTTACAGTGTATTAGACATGGTGCAAAAGAATATAAATGATGCATTGAGTTCAGAGTTGCACCAAAGGGGAAAAAGCCATTCTAAAATTGTAGCTCCATTGCTATTACTCAAAAAAGGAATCATCATCTGGTGAAGGAATACTGTTTGATAGAGTAAGTGTTAGTCATGAGAGAGACTGAATGTGAAGCACTGAGTACCATAACTTTCACTTTAGTGTTCTGTCTCTCATATATGCACCAAATTAACAAAGCCATCTGCAGTTTAGCATTTTGGTGATGTTTCTGGAAAATTATTAAAAGCAAAAATATCAGAGAAGCTAAATACATAATTTAAAAAAAAAATCACCTATTTTTTCAACAAAATTTGTTACATACTCTTTCAACAATATTATGTACAAAATTATTTTTAGTTTCAGGAATATTTTTTTAAATGGATTTTCTTTTTTTTTTTTTTTCCTAGCAAAATTTGGCTTCAAAAATAAATAAAATAATACCAGTTTGTTTTGTTGCAACAGATTAAGACATTTTGAATTAATTTATATATTTTTAGTATGCACAAAGAATTCAGAGAGGCACTGAACATTTTGTCTTGGTAAGCCTCTAAAATGAAGATGAGATTTTTTTAGATAACAAGGCCGTTTCATTTCAGAACTCGATTTTAAATGTAAACAAAAATTATATTTGCCTTGTAAAACCAGCAGAACTGTCTTTTTAAAAGATGGGTGTTTCTACATGGATGTTACAAGTATGTGCTTTTATAAATCATAGAATCATAGAATCATTTAGGTTGGAAAAGACCTTCAAGATCATCGAGTCTAACCATCAACCATGCCCACTAAACCATGTCCTGAAGTGCATTGTCTATGCGCTTTTTGAATACCTCCAGGGATTCAACCACTTCCCTGGGCAGCCTGTTCCAATGCCTGACAACCCTTTCAGTAAAAAAATTTTTCCTCATATCCGATCTAAACCTCCCCTGCCACAAGTTGAGGCCATTTCCTCTCGTCCTATCGCTAGTTACTTGATAAAAGAGACCAGCACCCACCTCACTACAACCTCCTTTCAGGTACTTGTAGAAAGCGATAAGGTCTCCCCTCAGCCTCCTTTTCTCCAGACTAAACAGCAATGAACAATGAATGATAGACATTCTATCATTTCTATTTATTATTTTCACTATCAAACATCTACACTTATGAGATATAAAGTAGTATTAGTTAATACAAGCATACCTGTATGTGCACCTAACTGGCAGAGTCATAGAGGTGGGCCCATAGTTGACCCTTAGATTTCATATGGCCCAGCCTCTGTTCAAAGGTTAGATCAGGTTGCTAAGGGTCTTCTCCAATTCAATTTTGAAAAATCTCCGAGGACAGAGATTCCATAGTCTGTCTGGGCTAGATGTTTCAGTATTTGAAAGCCCTTATTGTGGAGAATTTTCCTTATATGTAGGTATTTCGTGATACATAATCAGAAGTTGCCTTGGTGTAACTTGTGTTCATTGCCCCTCAACTTTTGCTGTACAACTCTGAGAGGACTCTGGCTTTTTCTTCTCTATGACCATGCATTAGGTACTTGAAGGCAGCAGTTTGTTCTGGTTGTAGTCTTCTCTTCCTGAGGTTGAACAAACTCAACTATCTTAAGCTGACCTTGTACATAGTATGCTCCCTCCACTGACCACCTCTATGGCTTCCGGCTGAAACTGCTCGGGTTTGTCGACATCTTTCTTATACCAGAAAGCCCCAAACTGGGCCTGGTACTCTAAATACAGCCACGCAAGTGCTGAATAGAGAAGAATCACTTCCCTTGACTTGCTGGATATGCTATTATTAACACAGGACAGTCATTTTTTAGCTTTCAACCCTGTAAAGGCACACTTGACTAATGTTCAACCTGTCCTCAAAACCCCCAGTTCCTCTTCTATAAAGCTACTTTCTATCTAGTCACCCCCCAACCTGTTTCATTATAGTGATTTCTAGAGAAAGTGCCTCTGTAATGGATCTTTTTTAAAAATCTTTTTTCAAGGGGGTATTTAGGAGACAGAGGAGTAGCAAGAAAATAAATAAAATAATGGACTACAGTAGACATGTTTAAAAATTCTATAAAAACCCTGGGTAAATATTCTGAATACTAGCATATGGTAACATACCTAGTACCTGATCTCCACTGCTCTTACATCCCGGTGGGCTTACATTCAGTTAGCATATATTGCAATCACACCTTCATTTTGCTATGAATAAACATCTAAGAAGATACAGCTGATAAAAGTGGACAAGCTAAGTATTTCTGTTGATGAGGATGTCAACAGTTTATAGAATAGTATCACCATCCTTTTTACAGAGGTAATTATCTCTAAGAGTTGAACTCTTCCAAACAATAGATGTCCAGAGAAAGGCTTCTAAACATCCGTTTAGGAAATTAACTGCTTTTGTTTTTCTAAAGGATTAAGCATCCACAACCTCTCACTGAGATTAAAGTTGTTGATGTTTTCAGGAGCTGTCTGTCCTCCACCTGAAGTCAGTAAGCAAAGGGATGTGTACATTACTTATAAGCAGAAGGCTATCTATGGAGGTGCTTATTATTAAATTTGGAAACCTAATTCTGGGAACAAAATCTCATGTGTTTGCTTTAAATGTTAGTGGAGACATTTGTTGTTTGATTATAATAACTTTGCTTTAGTCCTGGTCAATATTTGTGTCACCTCCTGTTCCCTCAATACTAATAGTCACCGTGGCAGAAATTGAAATCTCTTGAAGCTTAGCAACCAACAGGCATAAAATGCTTGTATGCAAGAAATAATTATTTCTTACGGAAAAATAGAAATCATATAACTACATAGTGTCTTCATCTATCTGGAGACAACGAAAAAGACCACCTTTCTGATTTCAGAGGTATTTTTAATATAAAAAGCTGTAGCTTAAGCCATTTAAGACTTGCTTTCTAAAATTGATATTTCATGGAAATTTTATTTAGGTCATCTTCTTCTCTAATGGGATTTAGTATAATTTGTAATACTGAAACCTCTCACTTTTTATAGGACACAGAAGACATATGCAATCTCAGTGTAATTTAATATATATGCTTATATATGTCTTTTAAAGCTTTCATTGTAACAAATCAATATAATGAGCTTCCTATTTTGCTGAAATAAATGAAAATCAATAAGTATTATAAGTGGTTGGGAACCAAGAAAAACAATTCTAAAGTATGTGTAAGAAGATCTCATGTTGCAGCTAATATATTAAAACTTTTAAAAATAAATGTTCAGTCTTTTGGATCTTCAGTTCTGATCTAACATGTATGTCCTACAACAAAACTTTCTGAATTTGAACCTTAACCTTGAGCTGTGTTGAATACTTCTTAAGCACAGCTGTAAGCTCCCGCACTCTAGTATCTGGGCTGAAAACTGTGAAAGATTTTTAACTGAATCTGCACAAAAGCAGTAGGCCAATTTAGTGTGATATAAAGCAGTGAGTGGAAGGTCTCTGAAGTAATTTTATTTCCAGTCTTCTTGGTACTTATCTGTAGATTCCAGTAAATACTATGACATGCTCTATCTACAGTTGTTCATCACCATTGATAGCTATAATTTGGTTTAGTTTAATTCATAAATTAGCATAATTGTAGCCAAACAACAGAATAAGCAATGAATAAAGTAAGCACAGGATTAATGTGACTACATGCATGCAACCCTTAGTTCACATGGTTTCAGTAATATCCATGTATTGCATTACTATAAAAGATTATAAGCTTGGACTTAGAAAATTTAAAATTTAGTGACACTGTGAATACGTAAGGGAAGCGAGGGTGGGAGGAGACCACATTTTTTCTAATGAACTGCAGAGAAAGTTCATATACAATTTGGACCTAAACATATAAGAGATAAGGATTAAAGGAATTTCTGTTTGAGTGCAGTATCACATAACCAATTTTAAAATTTTCTTTTTCAATATATGTCTCCTGATCTGACAATCAGACCAAACTGAGGAATAACTACAGTTTAATTACTTTTGTTTTAAAGAGATCGATACAGATATGAAAGACATGTTTTGTCAACAAGTGTGATAGATAATTTAGCTGTCTAATGCTGGACTACTTTTCCTATAAATATTGGAGATAAAACTGTTTGTTTATTTCTTCTTTCAGATGTGAAATACTTAAAAGAAGAAGATGCGAATCGTAAAACATTCACAGTCAGCAGCACGCTGGATTTCCTAGCAGATCGCAGTGATGATGGTGCAGTTGTAAGTTGCAGAGTAGATCATGAGTCCCTAAACTCTACACCTCAGATAGCAATGCAGGTTCTAGAAATACACTGTAAGTAGTATATGTTATATATCCTTGCTTTTATAGTTTTGTTTTGTTTCAGAGTGTCTATTGTGGGAAAATTATAAAAATATCTGGTATTGTGCAGATAGATAACGTCTTCCTTTTACCAGCTTCTCTGGTTTGCATTTGGTTGGTTGGTTGGTTTTTGTTTTGTTTTGTTTTGTTTTTGCAGGAGTAACTCTAAAAAGTTTAGTGAGAGCTTTACCAGTGAAAACACTATGGGACTGAGTTCCTGGTTTGCTTTGAGAAACGGTAGGGAGGAAATGCATTTGTCTTTTTTGTTTATCACTGTAGCAATGTGAAAGAGTTCTTAAAAATCAAGATCATAGTAGTTCACAATTTTCCTTGAAAGTATCTAGAAACTTGAAACAAGGGCACGAAGAAGCAAAGTTCACAGCAGACTGCCTCGATAACTTTGAGTCCTGCTAATGAAACTCGGTGAAATGCGGTTAGCAACACATGTCCAGGAGGAAAAGCCCTTTAGAATTTATTTTTAGGCCTTGTCTCTACAGGATGTTACTCTAGATAATCCAAACTTCAGTTGTTTTGTATCTCTGTATATTGGCTTATTTTTTCCAACAGGATTTCTGGAAACTTGATGTTTTCCACAATGCATTGTTTCAAAGTTGAATGAACCTGCCTATGTATCTGTGTGCCGTACTCTGAAGTCATGTTGTCCTTTGAGTCCATTTTTTTTCACTTATAAACTGTGAGACACTCAGGAGAACACCTTTTCGCCATCAGATGACATTTTCATATTCACTTTCATTATACCCACCGTTCTTCAGGGTACAGCTATTTGGATTTCTGCAGAACACCTGTACTTCTAATTGCCAGCTAGCTTTATGTTACTGCCCCCTCAGACTGCCAACTTATCAAAAGCCACAATGCACAAGTAATTATTCTCTATCATTCCTGCTTGCTCCATTAATTTTCCACCAATCAATTTAGTGCTTTCCAGCACTAGCATAGAGTCATTATACATAGAAAGGTAAGTGAGAAATGTGCCAAAAGAAGCTCAAGTTTAGAAGAGAGGGTGGAAATACCATTTAAAACCATGGAGAAAGCAGTATTTTTTTATTGGTGACAAGGAGACTAAGAACAGGCTATTATTGTCCTTTTCCTTACCCCCTGCATCTCCATGGTCAACATACTCAGAAGTCTTACGCTGGGCAAGTTTCTAAAGAAAACTTTATAAAAGAGAAGGAGATTCAGGGAACTGATGGTGTTGTTCAGCAGAGAGCCTTGAAGGAAAAAGAGGAGAAGGATGATTTACTAGAGCAATCCCAAAGACTCTAAATGGAGTACATCGCCCTGGAACAGGGCCCCTTGATTTTATTCTCCTGGTATTACTTACATCGTTGTGGGTATTACTGCAGTCACTGGAAGCTGCTGATGTTTTTCCATCAATCCATAAGACTTCAAACATATAAGAGACATCCTATTTGTATTAATGAGAGGCGTGCTCAAAGGACCCAATGTGAGCTGACCCAATATATCCTCAATGCCACCTGACAGCAGTTCAAAAATAGTGCTGACAAAACAGATGTATTATGGGACCTCATGAGAAAAGTCAGGAGAATTTGTTAATCTGATGTCCTGGAGGCTCCAAAATCACAACCAAGTAGTGTGGCATTGCTCCGTAGGGTACGTGTTCTGAACGTCCCAGGGGTATTTCAGATCAGCAGAGAGCTATGGGAGAATTATAAGCAAGTACCTTAAAATAGTCAAACAGAACAGCACAGATGAGCACCAGTTTGGCAGAGAATGGGTGCAAAATGATTGGGCATCACCCACTAGAACTACATTTGGTTTTTAAACACCTTCCTAAAATAAGAAGAATTTTTTCTGTGGTACATGGATGCTCCTTACAAATTATCCATGTATCATCACAGGTTAGAAAAAAAGGGCAATAATAAATTGTCTAGCCATTTCTGTCCTGTATAATTATGCTTGAAAGTAAAAAAGTCGTCTTTGTTTCAAACAACTAGCCCCTGACAATGGAAAAAACATTTGTGGCTTCATCAAAACAAAAAAAAAGCAAAGAAAAGGAAAACAACAGAACAGTAGGAATTATAGGATTGTGTTTGCATCCAGTGGATGCAGTGGATGGTACAGAAAAAGGAAAGCAATGCAATGGTTGGAATGACAGGTTTTTATTTATGCCTAGTGAGAGATAGAATAAAATTAAATCTGTCCTAGACGATGAGACTATATGAAAAAGATATTTGTAATGAGTCCATGGAGAGATGTAGATAGAGGTGCTTATGAGTCCACACAGCTGCTTTTATCATCAACTTTAATAGGAAGTAAACTTAACAAAATGAAAGCCAGTAATGCCATCAGCAGCGATATCAATATGGAATATACTTTATTCCCTCTTCTTCCCCTTACACAAATCTTAGGTTTTATTAGTGTGATAGAGCAATCAAATCAGCTTTCCCCAGTAGTATTACAGTACATGAAATGAAGCTGAGGACTAAACTTTTGTCGTGGTTTAACCCCAGCCAGCAACTAAGCACCACACAGCCGCTCACTCACTCCCCCCACACCCAGCTGGATGGGGGAGAAAATCGGGAAAAGAAGTAAAACTCGTGGGTTGAGATAAGAACGGTTTAATAGAATAGAAAAGAAGAAACTAATAATGATAATGATAACTAATAAAATGACAACAGTAATAATAAAAGGATTGCAATGTACAAATGATGCACAGTGCAATTGCTCACCACCCGCCAATCGACACCCAGTTAGTCCCCGAGCGGCGATCCCCCTGTCCCCACTCCCCAGTTCCTATACTAGATGGGACGTCACATGGTATGGAATACCCCGTTGGCCACTTTGGGTCAGCTGCCCTGGCTGTGTCCCATCCCAACTTCTTGTGCCCCTCCAGCTTTCTCGCTGGCTGGACATCAGAAGCTGAAAAATCCTTGACTTTAGACTAAACACTACATAGCAACAACTGAAAACATCAGTGTGTTATCAACATTCTTCTCATACCTAACTCAAAACAAAGCACTGTACCAGCTACTAGGAAGACAATCAACTCTATCCCAGCTGAAACCAGGACAACTTTTCAGATAAAAAAGTTTTTATTTTCTTTTAATTTATATAAGTGTATGTAATAGAAATAATGTCTGAGTCCTCCTGCTGCTCCTTTCTGTTTTTTTAATGGTTAGGTCCAGAAGTAGATTACCTATATTATTTATAGCTTGACCAAAAGAAGGATGTCTTGAAGGAGACCATGATCAGTCCTTGTTTTCACAGGGCTCTCCAGATTAATTTTGCAGACTTCAAATATTAAAATAATAGGGATGCTGTTAGGGTAAGCATACTGTACCGCACTCCAGACTGTGGGATAATTAGCTCCTCCAATCTTTTGAGCTTTCTTTATCACTAGTTTATGTTATGTCTCACTTCTGCTTAATCCTGTTCATCTGTATCACATTCTCTGTGCACTGCAGGGCAGCCCAATTGGCCAAGTTTTTCAGTTGTGCTGAAAGGTTTGGCCATAATTTAGTTTCTGCTTGGCCAGCAGAGGCTTGTGGTAGCATGACACTGCTTGCTGAGTTTATTTTTCCTCTGACCCTTACTGTCAACAGTAAACCTAAAATAGACTTGTATCCCCTGTGGCTTTACTCTGAAGTTTGCTTGTCAGACTAGCTGCCACTGATTATTAGGAAGTGCTTCTTGTAAGCGATAAATACAAATCTCAAAGGGATATTTCATTGCATTGTTTACTTCTGCATTCGAGCTAAACTAAGAATGCATTCTTTGTTCCTGTATTAAAGAATCACAGGTGCAGTAGTCAATTTTGAAAGCTTCTCAGTACGATATTTGGGAGATTGTATACTATAAGTCCTCGTGCACGCTCCTGAAAAAACATTTTGAGGGCAAGTACAACTTCTGGCCCACATGTGGGAAGTCAATGAATTCTGTTCATCCCTCCTCAATGTCTCAGACACGTGTTGTTTCCCAGAAGCAGCATATTCACCTTCCTCCAGGTCTTATCTGAGCAGAAGCCAGCCAACACGTTGCTTCCTACTGAACAGAGTGCCATAAAATTACCCAGTGGTAATTACCTTGCCTTAGTGAAGACTCTCTGACTACAGTAAATTACCCAGCAGACCTCAGTAAAAATTAATTGTGTAAGTCTGCCCCAGAGGCTGCTTTTGAAGCTTTAAAGTGAAATCAAATCATTTGAACTTCAAACCTAATCATCGTGATTCTAAAATGGCAGCTGTGATGTGATCCGTGCTAACGGACTCAGTGAGATTTTGCTCAAAAGCTGACCACACTCCCAAATGACAGCACTAATAAGCTAAATATGTGTTATGTAAAGAAATGTCTAGAGAGGCAATTTTGAGTAAATTCTGTATTGGCAGACACAGATGTGCAGTGAATTGTTGGTCTGACAAGTGTATAGCCATCAGCTAACTTCCTTCTACAGGCTATTCCAACACTGTTTGTGTAATAGGCTGTTTCTTCATTTGTGGGTTGTTACTAGATTCTTTTGCAATGAACGTCCAAACTTGACTTTAAAATTAGGCAGCCATTCCAAGAGAATGATGGAATTATTGCCTGGGAAATAAACTTATTGATTTTGAATTAAATAAACAAAATGCCTCGAATGCAGCAGACTACAGATAAGCAAATCAGCAATGCACTTGTGCAGCCATGTAGAAAATTGTGTGTGTGTGTCTAACAACAGCGTACTGCTGTGATTTCTGGTGTATTAACAAACGGAGGTTTCTCTGACAACAGGATGGGTTTAGAATTTCTGCTGATGTAAAGCAGAGTAATTTTGTCAAAGAGCTACATTACCTGATGCTAAGAGAGTTTAGCCCATTATTTTTACCTGGCTGGTTTCAAGTTTTTGTTGGAACACAGTTTCTACAATTACACATTCTGAACAAAAATAAGTGAAAATGTATGAAATGTGATATATATGTGTGTGTGAATATGAGAAAATATAATATATTAAATATAGTATATATTATAATATACGTTCATATAGTACTATGTGAAATAAGGCATTATAAAAAAAAAGGCAAGAAAAAGGTCATACATAGTTGACTGTTAGACCCTTTGTCTATAAAGAATGCCTAAAACACTTACAGTTGCACATCAGAACAGTATTTAGAGGAAAAGAAGGTGTTTTCCTTAAATCTTAATGTTTAGTTCTAATGAATCAGTTACATTTAAAATATGTTAAGTGGCTGTTCAGGGTGACTGTCTCAACCATGGACTTGCTGTCTTTTTGTAGCTCAGAAGGGGCAGAAGTGTGCCCATGCAAAAGGACTCAAAATTGAACACCTCTTAGCTATGATAAACTATGAGGGGAGAGGGACAGTTTTCCCTGTTGCCTACATATGGTCCTTCTGTACTGTAAATGGGTAAAATATGTGTCACGTTCATTTTCTTTCAACTGCGTGGCTGAGGCAGACCATTGGTCTTTTTGAAGCTCTTCAACTAAGACCTAAGATTTTAATTTTCTTTTAGTGTGCTGCTTTATTTTACTCACTTTAGTTATTTTGCTCAACTTTGCGCTTAAAAAACTTTTTTGCTCTTGCACTTTGGCGTGAGTTATCTCCTTTTTTCCTTGGCCTCAGAATTATTTCTTTTAATTAGCAGGGGGTTTTTTATGGTATGTCTCCCAGAACTCCCCAGGAGTTAGGTGGTACCCATGCTTTAGGAACAAAGACACAGTTCCCTTTTTCGGAAGTAGCTTGTACTGTCTAGGCAGAGAACATGTTTTTCCAAAGTGAAGAAAATATGAGAGTTAGAAGAAATTTCCTTCACTGATGCTGATCTTTTTTGGTTTCTGAGCAGTCAACAGCATTATTGGTCATTCTCATTTGCTTATGACAATCTCTTCATTATGCTGTGTGACACCCTCAAAGACACACTAGCTAAAAGTAAAATCTGGGAATTTTTGGCATGATTACACACTGCCTCCATCTTTGTATGGACAGTCTGGCAAGAGATACACCGCCAGAGTCAGAAAATAGTTTACTGACTAGGATAATGAGGTGTCACAGCCTACCAATTTTTCATTTATTTTTTAACAAGGCCCCAAAATACTAAGCCAGCTCAAATAAATACAGATAAACTGTATATTGAGTCAGGAGTGAAAATAGCTGGAGTGTTTGTAAGAACTGAAACTTGTTCTGGCTTTGCCATGAGAGAAAATGTTTATCTAACTGTATCTTTAGTCAATAAGCTTAAGCATGCAATTCTCCTATAACTTCTGATACAGTGGAAAGACCTGGATTTTCCAAGGGCATAATTCTCTAGGGCCATAAAAGAAAGAACTTGCTTGAGATTTGCACTTCCAAGGTTTTGCAGTTCTGTTTCAAATTAGCACAATTTGCTCTCTTGCTATAACCATTTTATCTTAGAATAATTTGAGTGTTTGGGAACTGTGATACCTCAGAGACCTCTGGAACTTGTGGAAGGTGGCCAATATCTCAAGCTTAAGCCTTCTTTCAAGAGTAACATGATGGCACAGATGCAGCAGCACATTCTCTGGCATGGCCCATCCTATTGCATACTGTTCATAAAAAATAGCAAAGAAAATTTCCCTTTGAGGAAACAGAATTGTTTTGTTCCAAACCGAAGCACTCCTAATGCTTTTGTTGGCTTTAATGCTTTATTCTTCAGAGTTCGTAGACACAGCTCTGGGAACAAGACACATTTAGGCTATGTGTTCTTTTTTTGAGGAAACAGTCTGCTGTCATCATCATACAGCTGTCACTAAGTCATTATCAAACTGTCATCTCCTATCAGTCCTTCTGCTAAGCATACCTGACAAAGCCAGGTATGAATAATAGGTCACAAGAGGGAAACCCAGAACTTTTTTTTTTTTTTTTTGGAATGATTTTTCAGGACTGTGGGTGCTGTGAGAACAATGTCTTTGCTTCAGACACCAAAGAGTGCTGGGTTTTGCTCCAGCACTGGCCTGTCTCAGGGATCTTTTTTACATAGGTCCTTTATCCTTAGCAATGAAGTATACTTCCCATCCTGAGTTAATGGAGGGTAGTAGCTGGTTAGTGTAAGATACCACCAAGCATCTTGGTCACCTGGGCTTGGCTATAGCAATATTGTTTTCAGGATGTACCCCATCTCTACAGAACAGGAGTCCTGGACCTTGGGTTCTTAGATCTCAGCTTTTCAAGTGGGTTTCTCTATCCACCCTTCATCTCACAACTTAGATGGTCTTACTGATTAAAGCCACTTTTTGTTCCTGCTTAAAAAGCAAGAGGGTTATGTTTTCTGTGTGATGTGCAGACAGGACCTTGGTGTCTCAGAAAACCTCCCTCTCTGATAATAGACAATCTCTGTAAGCCTAAGCAAGCAGGGATTTCCTTCACTTCAGTGAAAATATGCCAGCTGTTTAAATCCTTTAAAAGCTCATGAGGAAAAGCTAGATGTTTTCTTAAATGGCTACCTGAGTCTGAAAGAGAGGTACTGTCTCTTGCGACTGATGCTCCCATCCTTTAGAGGTCAACTGAGTGGTGTTCCTGCTTTTCTCTTTCAATGAAGATGTTCTGCTGGACTGCTGTGACCTTGAGAATGAGAGAATGTCAAGATCTTCCAGTTGACTCCCTGTTACATTGCGAGATAAGTTGACCCTTTATACACATTCAGGTTTCCACCCAAGACTCACTTGTGTTGAGATACTCCTCTGGTGTTTTACTCAAACAGTTTGGTTTATTTATTCCTGAATCACAGTGTGAATGTTAATATGGACAATAAAGATGCCTCATTTCAATACTTTGGTGGCCAGCTTTCCATTCTCTCTCCCTTAAACGAGGGATATTTCCATATTTACCAGTGTAAGATGCAGTTAAAAATAGAAATAATAAGTAAGCAAATTAAAAGATACAGCTTTAGTACATGTACACCTCTTCATATTGAATGAAAAGTAAGTAAGAAGTTATTCTATTTAATTATTTAGCTCAATAATTATGTAAACACAATGTTAATAAGTAAAATTATCTTGTTTAAGCTTTTCATATTAGTGAATGCTTGAAACAAATGAAACATAAAGGATAGCTACTGTAAACAGTAAAGAATGATATCTCTGAACATGAAAGTTCAGTGCCACAATTTGCATGTTTAAATGAGATCAATTAGGTTAATGATGGATGAAAATAAGAAAACCATGATTTAAATGCAAAATAATTCAAAAACTTGTAGGTCCATTTACTGCCAAACTTTCATCTTTCAAAAGGGGATATTGGGTTCAAAGGGTTAATGTACAATCCTGACCTTTCCCATCTGGAGGCTTATGTTCAAATATGGTTTACAAGTGAAATATAATCTAATATAATTTATTCCTCTCTAAAATATTTTGTAAAAAAAGCCACAGAGTGGCTTGTCTATTCTGCATAGAAACTTTAAAATATGGTGTGGGCAGGTTATTCCATTTCCTTGTCATGTGTTTAAGAGAGGGCTCAAGGTTTCAAAGGAAGTTTGGGAGGGAACATTTAATAATATTAAAAGTAGGACGTTCAGGAAATAAACATAAAATAAATATAATTCCATTTCAGAGGATAGAGATAACCTGTGGTAAAAGGACTGAAAAGACAGAGGGCATGGCTACACTGGGAAATGGAGCACAGTGAGGTTGTCCCTAAACCTGTTCCAAATACGTTTGAACCGCACAGTGCTTTGCCATGTGGAGACACAAGCTTCGGTCAGTGTGGTGACGTTTCAAAATTAATGAGCGCTGGTGGGCTAACAACTGTGCCCTCTCTGGAGGGGAGGCTGGGGACACAGCCTTACAGAGCTCACTGTAGGTTTTTGAGGTCACATAGTTAATTTGGTCATGACTGGCCACATGCCATTGTCATCAGTAGAAATCCCCACAGTAAGTCAGTCAAGCCACTGTAGGATATTCTTAGGTGGACATAAGAAAGAGAACAAGTTAGTTCATCTACCTGAAAAGACCAGAAAACTAGTGTAATGATGTAAAAAAGGCAGTGCAGCTGATTTCCTGTAATGGTAAACCTTTCTCTATGTAAGGAAGTAGGTTCCAGAAATAATGATCTCTTACAGACAGCCCAGTAGCAGTATCCCCAAGACTGACTCACTGACTGATTTTTGAAGCTCCTAATCTAAGTAACAATTAGTTACTATAAAAGGGATTAAAAAAAAAATTTCTCTGCATTGTATTTGATAAGATGAATGCCTACATGGATATAATGTGAATATATTAGATGATCTATGTTAGTGATAAGTAGTGGAAGGTTGAATTTACAGAAAAACTAGAAAGCAAGTTTTTAAATATACTTGTTATAACTACTTTATATCAGGTAGCACTAACAGGACAAGAAAGACTGAGTGGCTGAATGACAGTCCAGTGTCTGAGAAGTTCCACATCAGGTCCCAGTGGGAGCAAGAATTTTTCAGGTACATGACTAAGATTCATTAAGCTCCGTGCTGCCTTCAAAAATATGGTTAAGATATCTTTTTTCATCTTTTCCTAGACTAGACTTGTTATTTCAAATGGGATCATCTCGGAAGGAGACTGAAAATTACAGAATCTGTATAGCTTACACCCCAAGTTACAACTCTGGTCACCTTTAGCCAGTCAGCCTAATGACAGAAGGACAGAGCTGTTCCAGGCCTTCCCTGTAGAACAGTTTAGGCAGCTGTTTATTTCCAAAACTAAAGACTAGCAAGCAGGTGAGACAGTTTGGAGGAAAACATATATAGAGATTGTTAGTAGGACCTCCCAAGGAATAGAAGTTTGCCCTTCATGAAAGCATGGTATATATTTATAAGAAACAAGTCAAATTTTCATGCCCTGATACTACTGCTTAATTATTTTTATATAGATTAAACTTTTATAGTGTCCAATACCTGATATGAATGTCAGAGAAAGGCTTGAAGGGGTATTTGGGTATGCTGAGCATCCAGAGCTCTTATTTACTTCTTCAACAGTTTTGGATGTGCTGCAATTCTCAAGCCATATTCAAGATAATTTAAGTCAGATATAACAGAAAACTGAAGGTCTTAAGCAAAAGAAACTGAGGATGCAGAAGATAAAATTACATTGAATGGTCATGCGCCGACTCAGAGTTAGGCGTTTCTTGATAATACCTGATTTAGGCAGAAGGGGTTTTTTTCTCTTGCTTTCTTTCTTTACTCCTCTTAGGTGACATGGCAAAAATGACATAAAATATAAGTAAGTTGGAGAGAGCACAGTGTAAAGCAACGGAGATGTTAAATGGAACAGAGAGGTTTACATATCTGCAGAGACTGGCAAAATGGAGATTGTTTAGTCTGAAGAAGTGGCATGACAGAAATAATTAAACAAGATAAAAGTTGTAAAACTAAGCTTCATCACTTGCATTCACTGAAGAAAACAGAACTGAGTTGCCAAAGAAAATATTATTTCTACCATATCATTCATGTGTGTATGGGACCTAATGGATAACTAAGAAACCAGTGACCCATTCTGCAAAAGCATGTAAAGGGGAATAGCTGTATCTGGTGCTAACTATCTTCATGAAGTGTCACACATTTAGAACTGTGGTGACAGTGCCACTCTGTCTACCGCTTAATTCAGCAGGGTCTACCAATGTATCCAATGCTATGCTCGCATCTGTCTCTGCCAGTTTTAAGACCAAGCACAAAGTATGTAAGAATGATCAGTGAACACATTACATGACAAAGGAAGGGTAGGGTTTTAACACATTTAAATGGAGCACAGAGGAACTGTGGAGCTTTGGTAGTGTACCTCCATCTTCTCTTTTACCTTCCCAAAACCCCAAGCCACATATTGTGTACTATCACATTTTAATTACCTTTTTTTTTTTTTTTAGCAAATGTGGTGAAGGAGTCTGGTATGACTGACAGGTGAGATGTTGAAACAGGTACTATGAATATTTTTAACAAAGTACCAGATAATCAGTGTTCACAGAATTAGTAACCTAAAGGGTTTCCTGCAAGGTTGGTGCTTGAATTCAGGCACTCAGGAATTATGAGTGCCAGGAGGGAATATTTCACCAATCGAGCTTTCTTTCCCCCCACACTGGCATTTGGCTTGTTGTTTTGCATCCAGGAGAGTGTTTTTACACTCTTCTGGTACAAACTGTTATTACTTTTTTCTTCAATGAACATCGTTTTAAGCTAAATTAAAAGAGAAGAGATAAAGGATGACACAATAGTCATCAAAGATTCTCAGATAACAAAGGGACCATAAGCTGTTTCTGGTCCTGCTTGACTGTAAAGTAGTTTTTAAAGGAATGTAAAAGGAAGATATAGGAATATCCATGCAGATATGATACCAAGTATTCACTTTTATCAAAGCTAAGTATTTAAAAAACATTATAATGCTTAATTTTACAGTAGTGTTGAATACATTTATTGAAATGAAATACCATTGCCTGGACACAATCATTTGATACAGATTGTCTCACCCACAAATACTACTAATAAAATAATTAGTCAGATACTGTGTTTTTCTCTCATCTGCTTAAGCAGTGAGTCATTCATTATATTCTGAAGCAGAGCATCAAACTTACTGTATCTCCCAGAGTAATTTGATGAAGTTTACCAATGCAGACTTGCTTTGTGAGTGCTTATTCAAAGCAATAGGACACAGGCAGAAGCCATGCTACTTGTCATTTAAAAAAGAAGCCAAATTCGGGGGAATGCTGATTCACTGCTGTAGGATACATGCAGCTGGTAAGTGTAAAAGCTATTAAAAATGGTGAGCGCTTTCACAGAGCTGATTAGAGTATGCCTCTCTCTTCTTTCAGCTCTCATTTGGGATATCCAATTTGATGTTTATTTTTGTACATACTAGAGTGGTTTGTCCTTGTAATTTGCTTTAAAAGTCTTTTTTTTCTAAGTTTAATTACTTAGGTCTTTTAGAAATAGTAATAAAATTGTGTAGGAATACAGAATTTTCAAGGAGTTTTGTAATGGCTATCCATATATGAAAATTATGATCTCATGGTTTCTGGAAAAAAAAAAAAAAAGATACCTTAAACTGTCCTATGCTTACTCCACTGCTAATTAAACTGGAAAGTAGATACATCATCATTTTCAGAGGTATCTGCTTATTTTATCTTTGCATCTGGAAATGATGGAAAGGTTCCAAGGAAATAAGAGAGAAAAAGCAGGATGAAAAATGAAGAAGGCTGTGACATAAATAGATTTTGCAAACATCCTTTTTGAAAAAACAGACAAAAATAAGTAGAAAATAAATGAATTAGTCTCTCAGGAAATACTTTAAAAATCTTATCATCTGGCAGTCATTTATTACCAGGTAGCAATAATCTTTTATTATCAGACTGTTAGATTTTTGTAACATTTTTTAAAATGATAGCACCAGAACTGTTGTTGTTCACTTCCACAATAAAATATCAGAGAAATTTATGGAAGCTTTTCAATATTCAGAAGGCTTGTGGTCATAAAATAAAACTATGAAGTAAAGACAAGCTGTTGGTACCTCATAATTTAGCTAAACCTGTAAGAAGAAAAGTGTGTTGTAATGAATCCATCATACTAATTTGGACTCTGGTACAGAGAGGAAATGGTGTTTAATGTGCAAAAAATTAAACAAAAAAATAAATAAATTAATTTAAAACGGCAGAGTAAACCTGAGTATTATAGATCCAGGCAGGAGATGCTGCTGCACACAGTTAAATGCATATGTAAGAGCTTAGAGTGGTCTGGGAACAGTCAGTGGGCAACAGCAGGAAGGTGAGGGGCTAATACATTTCTATCCCTTTTGGTGTCAAAGGAAAATTTGTAAGTTTTCCTGGACAGTGGCAATTGCTGGCTATGCAGACAGCTTGAAACAATAACCCTCAGTGAGAGAAACCTACCTGTTCATCTGAGAAGGATAGTAATATTATGATCCATTGCTGTTGGAACTCGTTAGAAACAATGCATCAAGTTATGGCAAGAGAAGAGTGCAGTAAGCCTCACCAACCAACCAAAGCAGAATTTCATATATTTCAACAAGGCACAGCCTGCTTGCTGAGAAGATGAGAATCCTCCTGTTATTCCTAGAAATCCCAACAAAATTTCCTTTAGAGAAGGAGAGAAACCTCATTCCAGTGCCTCTGCCAAATGATCTGGCAGCCATGGCATGGATGTTATACCATAGGTAGGGCCTATGTATTTTGTTCTGTGGGCTGCCTGGAGCTCGAGTGAGTGTTTTTTGAACTGGCGAGTAGTTAATAAGACATGTTCCTTGTGTTGCTTATGGTCCATGAAGGTAAAAGCTGGCATTCATGGGAAGCTCACTGATCACAGTGGGAAGAATTGCTCTGTCATACAAGCATAGCTCTCTTCCTGAATGGATCCAATGGCATATTTCATATTATTGGATCCAGTGCGGAATGACATTGTTAAACAAAGCCTTTTGTTACTAGCAGTACTTTTAAGGCTTTTTAAATCATTTTGTACAGAAGAAAACTTCTGTCACAAAACATAATTAAAAACATCTAGTCATCATCCTAAACGATTAAATAAGAAGGCAGTATCAATGTTTTTGGAAGGAGGGATTTGAATAACACTTGTAGCACATCCTGATGTATTATGAGCACTCGCTTTCTCTGACAAACCCAGCAAGTGGGGTATTCGTGCCTCCCTGTATTGGTGTCTTTCCTATTACTGTTAACATAATTTGCGCTCAAACAATAAGTCCGACAAGGATCACAGACTTCATTACAGCAAACTCGGCTTCTTACTGCAGGTGGAGAGATGTTCATAACATAAACTACAGAGAGAGAATCACCTTCAAAGAAAACATGCATCAGAATCAAAGTATTCCAGTGGAGGCCTAGGGTCAAATGATGTTAATGAGCTGTTTTCAATTATTTAGAACATGATTAGGGACAGGATTGTATTTGCCCTGATTTTGAAATAGGCACCTGACAATTTGGTTGCATGGAAACTAATCAGATGGGAGGGCATTGTTTTGGAAGTTTAATAATGTTTGTTATAATATTGTATTATATAGAGGTGTACATTTTTATTTGCAATAGGCAACCATATTTGAGCAGCTGTACCTCCCTTTCTTTCTTCCATTTTCAGTAGGTCTAGCTCTTTTGGTACTGGTTTGAACTTGGAAAAAGCAGGACATTGTGAAAGATAAAAAAAGCACAAAATCCCTCGTGTTTTAAGAAAGAGAGATTTAGACAGCATATATCATACTGATGTGTACCATGCATAGAGGAAAGAACCTCACCAATGGATTTTTCTTTTTGAACCCCGAAGACTCATAAACTAAAATAATTCAAGAGATTAATCTTTCTCTGTACACCTTATATATATTGAACCTTATATGTTACTGTCACCAAATGGGACATTTTTTCTGTGCCAGGTCTTTTAATATCCTACAGACCAGAAAAAATACATTCTGTGACGAAGGGACGACAGTGGAAGCCAAGAGAAATGTGATTTCTTCTTGACACTGTCACCAATTTCCTTAAAATGATGTGAGCCAACCTTCCCAAAACTCTTAAGTTGAGACCAATAGTACTTTATGTATTGATTGTTACTTAGACAGCAAATAACTTGTTTTATATTTATTATTGGACTGCTTTGATCATGACAAAAACATGGTAGCCAGGTACAAAGAGAAGATCTAAAAAATTTCTAAAATCACTGTATAGCATGCAAAACCGTGAATGGGTAATACTACAGGAGATTGTCATTGAAATTTTGTAGAACCCACATCTTCTGTTATGCCATTTTACTTTGAGAAGTAGGAGTTACAGACTTCATGCAATAAACATATTTAAAAACCCAAAACCTTGAAGGGGCACTGCACTTCATATAAAATAATAATATGCAAACATAAATGCCCTAGCTGAATATATATCTGTTACTAGTTTGGAAAAGATCTTCATAAATTTGGGCTTGTATTAGTAAAATATCTAATATCTGCTTCTGGCATGGTGATTACATTTAGTGATTTTTAATTTTTTTAAAAATTATTTAAACATTTGCCCTCTTTGACAAGTAAGAAGGATACTCTGAGGGCACCAGCTCAAAGGCCTTGAAAACATTTCAGTAAATTTTTTTCCATGTAAAGCCCAAGAATGGATGTACCAAAGACACTTGATGTTAAGCATTGACAGAACTTTAATTAAGCATTCTAGGAATTGTGTAGGGAATATTAAAGTTTTATGGGTTTTTCTTTTTATTAATATCCTAATTTGGCTTTAGAAACCATTTTAAAATGTAAGATGAATGGTATATTCCATGTTATGTTGGCACTGAATGTAAATAGGGACAGTTTACACAGTACTGAGTTACTTGTGGAATTCTAATTCATAATGTGGAATGGGTTAAGAATTTTCTAATACCTGTCCTTTTTTAGTGTGTCAGAAAATCCTGATTTATCCAAACTAGGACATAAGTAGGAAAAAAGCTTTTTCAGATTCAAAGTGAAATCTTAGTTCAAAACCTGAGTGGAAGGGAGACCCT
Organism: Harpia harpyja; assembly: GCF_026419915.1. Lineage (NCBI taxonomy): Eukaryota > Metazoa > Chordata > Aves > Accipitriformes > Accipitridae > Harpia > Harpia harpyja. The sequence continues at coordinate 35,254,009 of NC_068947.1, forward strand.
AGAATACCTGGTAGACCTCTGCTATTGCATGGGAGGTCAGCACACAAGTCCTTGCACTCTTTGAATCAGACCAAACCCTTAATCCACAGACTCCAAAGGGTTGAATGTTCTAATCACTGAATTACAGTCAAATAAGTATTTTGCTGGATCTGATCTACTTAGTGTGAATACTTCAGTACTCAGTGGAGTAAGGAACCTCTTTTTCTCATAAATCACTGCATGGACTCCAATAACTTGTCTAAAGAACTAGTCTTGGCAGGCTGATTACCACTTCTCATAAAAATCAAATTACCTGTAAGTAAGGGAGTATAAAAATGAGGGTATAACAGGCCTCTAAAATGTAGAAATCTGAAGTACAGGACATTTCTTCAGGGATGAATAACACTATCTCTGTAAGTGAAAAGAAGGAGGTGTTCTTGTTCTGTTCTGCTTCTTGAAAGCTTAGCCACCTTGGAAGATATTTGGGGTGCTGAGTTTAAGTTTCATAGTAAGTTATTGCATTTATTTTTTAAAAAATATCTGTAATTCAGCAGAGAACTTGAAAATCAGGAGCCCTGACTTGGCTCTCTACATCTGTTACAATATTCCTTTGTAAGTTTCTGCAGAGGAGAACCAGTAAAACTTTTTCTGTTAATCCTCCTTTCACTGGAAGCCCAACGAAGGCTAAGATTTGACCACCATAGAGATTTACCTTTTAACAAAATGTGCAGAGAAGTCTAGTGGCAAGTACCATTTATATTACAGCTAAACGTAAATATATATCAATTCTCTGGAGAAAAGACTGATGCATGCATCTTTCAATAGGTGCATTTTCAGCACTATTTGAATTCTAATGACTATGAGATCACTAATATTTCTACTCCTGAATAGTCTACTACTTCCAATAGTAATTTCTTAAAAGTCTCAACAAAATGTATGTACTCTACCCACCCTAACATCTGCCCAAGAAAAGAGGTGGTCTTATTTTCTGTTTCTGGGATTGTAATAATGTTAACTGAGAATGATTCCATTAGGGAGAGATTATTTGATAAGATAACATGATGCTATCATAACTTCATCATCATGTTACCCTTTTGTCTCACAAAATGATTTTTTTTCTGAATTCTGGTTATTTCCATACACCTTTTGCTGATTAATGCCCTAGGATGCATAGGGGTCATACTTTGATTTATTTACTCAACCAGTAGCTGGGAGTTCCATGAAAAGGTACCCACAGAAGCTCTGGTAATCCAGCATGCTAAGGACTGAAGGGACCAAGGACTTCTGAAGTTATGTAGGAAAAAGAGGCCAAATTACTTTTTTATTATCTTGGCACTAAGAAGAAGTTGGTAGAGATTCATTTTCTGATTCTGTTGGTGACCTGCTTTATGATCTTAAGCAAATTTGTTTACTTTTATGAATTCAGTTTCTGCTTTTACACTGTGGTTGTCAAGGGTTTACACATATAGTTTAACATAACTTATCACATGGAAATCTTCCAGCGGCTTCCATGTGATTACTTTATATGAGGAAATTTATATGAGGTAATTTATGTGAAGAAATTTAATGCTGCACGTAACCTTATAAGGGCTTGGCAATGAAATAATATAAATATATGTCGTGGTTTAACCCCAGCCAGCAACTAAACACCACGCAGCCGCTCACTCACTCCCCCCCACCCAGTGGGATGGGGGAGAAAATCGGGAAAAGAAGCAAAACCTGTGGGTTGAGATAAGAACGGTTTAATAGAACAGAAAAGAAGAAACTAATAATGATAATGATAACACTCATAAAATGACAACAGCAATAATGAAAGGATTGGAATGTACAAATGATGCGCAGTGCAATTTCTCACCACCCGCCGACCGACACCCAGCCAGTCCCCCAGCGGCGAATCCCTGCCCCCCCACTTCCCCGTTCCTATACTGGATGGGACGTCACATGGTATGGAATACCCTGTTGGCCAGTTTGGGTCAGGTGCCCTGGCTGTGTCCTGTGCCAACTTCTTGTGCCCCTCCAGCTTTCTCACTGGCTGGGCATGAGAAGCTGAAAAATCCTTGACATTAGTCTAAACACTACTGAGCAACAACTGAAAACATCAGTGTTATCAACATTCTTCGCTCTGAACTCAAAACATAGCACTGTACCAGCTACTAGGAAGACAGTTAACTCTATCCCAGCTGAAACCAGGACAGTATATAATGAAATCTTTCTTACTTCAAGCAATGTAAAAACAGCAAGTGCATTTTGAAGAAAAAAACCAAGCCTTTTAGCATTGAAGATTTGATTAACAGCAAAGATCTGGTGACTGATAAGAACCACCTTTATTTTGAAATAGCTTCAAAGAGATTAAATCAATCAGTAAAGCAGTTCCACAAGGTATTAACATTGCCATTAGTTATTGCTAAGAGTACAACAAAAATCACGTGCTGAAGTGTTTAATTTCTTCATATAGCAGATAACATTCATTACGAGTGTAAACTGAAATAAATTTTCCACATGCATTCACTGATTTTGTATGTTGCTGAATAAAGATGGTGTTGCCTGATCAATAATAGGTAAATCTTCCCAAAGCTTTGAAATGGCCTCCCTGGTCTTGTGCAATGAGATGTACCCAAATCCTAGAAAGATGGATGAAATAGAATCACTCAGTGGAACGTTTGCTTTTGGTCTGCTGAAACAGGAAAGGTTATATAAAAAAAAAAAAAAACCCATGCCATAGTTTTTATCTGTAACTGCTGCTAAGCTGTTATTTCCAGCAAAAAGACAGATTCTTGGCACATGGCAGGTAGAAGATGTCTTGCTATGTGTCTAAAGACATGTTTGAGTCAGTTCAGATTGGTGCTAGCAATCAATTGCAGCTCATAAGTACCTCATTACTCAAGCTAAAGACTGGAGGGCCAAACAGCTCTTACGCTGTTGGAGATGCATGTAAATAAATAAGTCACTGGGTATTGAACCCAGTGTGTTTTACTGTGAAGACTTGCTGTATTACCTACACTCACATAAACCGCAGTGTTTTTTTTTAAAAATAAGATTTTCCCAATGCTTATTCTTTTTGGAATATTTATCTCCTCCATAATGTCTTTAGAGCTCAGGATAAGGGCATATTTGTAGGTATTGTAAAATAATTTTAGTCACCAGTCCCTTTTTCATAAGAATTCTGCTTGAAATACTGATCTGCAATGTTTTATTGCCATGAAATTACTGGGCCAAATCCTAAAAAAGATGCAAATTATTAAAGTTCTGGTAAGTTTAACTGATGTAAATTGGTATACTTCTACTGACTTTAGAGGAGGAGCAGCAGCAGATCTGACCCACAATAAAACCCTTGATCCTACTTCTTTTGTTTGTTTTGGTTGTAAAAGTAGAGATTTTTTGGACATATCTACATTACTTGTAACAAGCTGATGAACATATCTGAAAATGAATCAACCTCTCTTACTGTATTGCTGCACTTGATATGTTTTTCTTTCTTTAGACTTTGTTTGCTAGTGGTGGTGGTGTTTGCTGGAGATTGGGTGATGTTCCATTTATTATGATTAATACTTCTGAGTGTGACAAGTTAAAGCTCACAGTATTGATAGAGTACATTTATACTTGTCAAATTCTTCTAAAATGAACAGTCCTAGCAGGAATTAGTATTTTGTAACAGCATTTTGTGTTCTGGAAAAATATCAATCAGCAAGGTTTTATTATCTTTCTTAAAATAACATATTTAGATTAGTTTTGATGCAGTTATTCTAAAGATTTCTTCTCATTTTATATATTGATGCAAATGTGAAAGTGGAGGACAAGTTTGTCTTTCCCCTTATAAGTGTACACTTTAATTCTGGAGAGAAATCAAGCACAGCATGAAAATAAAGTGGAAACAATAACATTGAGAATGAAGCACCCAAAATAGAATATCAACTAGTTTTTGAAAAAGGACTGTTAATAAAATACAAAAATTGTCAATTATAAGCTTCCCTAAAAACTATATATTAAATTAATCCCTATGCTTCCAATTTTAAAGAAACAAGTAGTTAATGTAGAAGTCAATTAGTAGGGAAAACCACAAGGGAATATATTTCCTACACTACTTTATTGTGCAATAGAGTGAAACATAAATATAAGACCTTTCTTATTCTGTGTTAGTAACCTCTGTTTAGAAGTGCATGGAGAACAGAGAGTTGTCTGGGGCATTAAATAAAGTAGGAATAGGAACTTCAAGTTGGGGGAAACAGCACTGCATTGATCAATGCAAATGAAAACTTAATTGTCTGAAGTCCCCTCTTCTATTTTATGTGGGTCGTTTACAGTAATGCATAAAATGCTGATCATTTCTTAAATATTTAAGCCAGTAATGCTAGCTAGATGGGCCTTTAATTTCTTTCTTCACCTGTGGCTACTGTGATTACTTCCATCAAAGTTTAGCTCTTTTTCATATTTCTCTGGAAACCTCTTGATCTCATTGCATTACTTGTCTGCCTTTCTCAGTTAAATTCTTCATGTATTCCTATCTGATACTAATTTGTTCCTCTGGTTCAATGTATAGTCAAGAGAGTAATTTATTCATCTTCAGTAGCACCACTGAAATCACAGAAGTACTTGATGCCCTGATTTATTAAGGCACTTGAGGTCAGTGCCTTAAGCATGTGCTAAAAATGAAGCAAATGCCAGCACGACCTACAAAGGATTAGTCATCTGCATAATGGTTTGCTGGGTCCTTAAAAATACAAACTTGTGGAACAGATTTGCTACTGGTGTAAGGTTAGTGCAGCTATACTGAAAGCTAAATGATGCTGACAATGCTTTCAGTGGAATTATGACGTCTACACTAAGCCTTCCCTTTTTCTTGTCTTGTGCCATGCTATACATTATGATATGCCAAAAATAAAAATCAAAAGTTAGAAAAATACTTCCAACATTTCTAATTGTTCATACACCATTTAGTGTTCAGCAGGACTATTAGCATCTCAATAAGGAATTATATTTTTACAGCATATCATTTTTTTCCATTTGATTTTGTAAGGTCCTACTGTCATGCTCTTTCACATTTGCTTGATAATAGGGTATCTGTGGTGTCACTGCTACCTCACTGCTAATGAAAATAGGAATTGCAAATTGGATGAGACAAAACTTAGATACCCTAGATTTGCAGGTTAAAGTATTTCTTGTGCCGTCGATGAAGATGTGTGTTTTGTATTAGGAAACTGTGGAGGAAACAAGAATTTGTATTTTCCTATTGAGTCTGAAAATTTTCCTCACTATGGCTATGAACTCTTTTTTCTTTTCCCAAGGAAAACTCTGTTTTGTATAGAAGTGTTTCTTTCTTTATGGTCTTTTTTTTGCTTATAAGAGGTGCCCCTCTAACTCATGTGAAATATTTTGATTGTGAGAATATATCCTTGAAAGCCAGCTGGCAAAATTTTTTAAAAGTTAAAGACCTATTGCAAATGCTTTATTTGGCAAGAATTCACAGTAGCTATATTGTGTATCTTTTTGCAATTAAAACTACAAAGTTAATTCCAATGTATCAGAATAATATTTTTAAATTTTTAGGATAGATTACAGACTTTTATATAGTGCATTTTGCAGATATTTAGAACAGTCTCTTTGTAAATTTTGTTTGAAAAAAAACGTTCTGTTTTAGGGGCAGCATTATTGCATTTCAGAAATAATATCCTGTAAAATGACTGTAACAAGGTATTTTATCTGAAAGCCCATTGTAGCTTTCTTATCATGAGTTTCAAGCTTCTGCAACAATAAAACTGTTCTTATTCAAATGTATATTATTGCATTCATTCCTCTAATAGCAGCATTCCATCATATCAACCTATAAATAGACAAAGAAACAATTGCACAGAGTACTTGTTATTCATCCTCAATATTTTTATTTTGTTGTTAAATATCAGACTTTAGAATAGTCATATGGAGCATTGAATACAGAAAGAAAAAAGTTATTTCCTCTGAGTACACACGTGCTTTCTATCTGTGTTTCCCTGGGATACAAAAAGTTACTGGTTTAGTTCCATTGGTTATTTTTATTGCTTTCCTGAAGGCAATGGAAATTGCACAAGGCTCCATATAAAAGCATCTCAAAGTGTAAATTAAATCTATGGTATAGTCTTTTGTAAATAGAGAAGAATGTACTCTTAGATAATAAATCTTTTTTATGTATATCAACAAGATGTCTATTTTTTTTCTTCCTAGATACACCTTTAGTTAAAATCATTTCTTCCAATTCATGGCCTGAAGAAGGACAATCTATAATTTTGACTTGTGAATCCAAAGGAAAACCAGTGTAAGTGATTTAACAAGTAATATGTTTTTGTTATTTTCCTTATTCTGCTGTGATTGCAATCTTCAGCTGTAGAAATCTGCTGGTTTTGTCTCTTCCTGGGGTGTAAAGTAATCTCTGTTATAGAAAACCCCTTGAAGCCTGTCTTCATTAAGTGTCTATAGAGGATTGGTCTTTTACTTTGTCATCTATTTTAGTTTTCAAGAATTCCAGCTGTGAGATTTTTTTTTCTTCAGTCAGGTATATCAACTTGAAAGGAGTGCAGGCTTAATCAGTCACTGTTTACATCATGGAACTGATGATAGAAGAGAAAATGTCTCATGAAAATCTTCCCACATCAACTAGCCTCAGAGAAAATATATTGAACTTTCTGGATGCTTTGGCTGTCATTTACAGGGGAATTTGAAGTGTAATGATATGTGCAAGTTGGCTGCCTCTTTATACCAGAATTTGAAAAGATGTAGCCTTCTTCAAGAATATAAATTGTTTTACTTGGAAATTAACATCTCTGCCATCAATGTTTTTAAAGGCAGATTTGCAGTGATTAACTCTTGCACAGAATCTACTATTTAAATAGACTTCACTCTTTAAAACAGTATCCTCAGATAAGCTGTTATACATTTACCCATAAAGATACATAAATAATCCAATTGCTTATATTAAGTTAGTATGAATTGTTTCTTAAATATTGACCTTCTGCTCAAAAGATTAATATATAGTGTTATATGGAGTGATGATACACAGCTTTAGAATGGTCTTGTACTTCCGAAGTAGTGTGTGCTTCTGAGATAGATACCTCTGTAGGTATCTCACAAAAATCAGCTACAAGACATCTCTTACTTTTATACTATACTTGAAGGAGAAGGAATAATCCATTTACCTAATAGCCTTTGAGCATTTCCCTAGGTATCAGGAGGTACAGAGTCTGTTTCCCCATTATTTTCAAATTCAGCAGAAGATGCGCAAGTGCTTAATTTTAGGAAAGAGGTCAGCCCTGACTGCCCCGAGTGTGCTGTTGGCTAGGGGATATTTAGGATTTTCCATCTCAGTGTTTTTCTGATGATGTAACAGGTGACAGCTACATGCCAAGTGCTCTCTTTGGCATATAGACTTCAGGCATCCTAGCCCCAGGTGCTTAATTTTAACTATTCATCTAACATTCACTGTAGGGATAAAGATTAGAAGTAAGACAGTAATTATGTACTTTTATATTTTTAATTACCTGTTGCTTGGGGGGGGGGGGCGTGCAGTTTGGCCCTTCACATTTGGAGTCTTTAAATAATAAGAAAGTTTGGTGGTTATGAGTTGATTTCTTCTTTTTGGGTTTTTTTTTTTAGTTTTGTGAGAGACAGTTGGATGATTTGACAGATGGATGTAATTGCTATGTGGGGAGGAAGGAGGAATAGGTGTATAATACCAACTAGGGGTTCTAGTTCTCCAATGATTTCACCTGCCTCTGAGTATTACAAGGAAGAATGATGCTTTTCAGTTTCTGAGTGTACAGGAATAATTTCAACTGTCTTTAAACATCTGCACAGTAGTTATTTACACCTGAGCTGCTCACTTGGGCTTCCCTTTGCGTTCAGTGGAGAGATTTAGGCACTATTATGACATGACTGGTCTGCTCTACATTAGACAATTACAGAAGAAAGAACCAGACTGCATCATACCTCTGCTACTTTCTCTTCACTAACTACATGGAGTTTAGACAGTTAATTCAGTCAGATATCTACCTCTATATTTTGGGATACCAAATATAGATATCTAAATATAGACATTTATATTAAATTTTATATGTATGTTTAATTTTGGTCAGGTGCATCTCACTCTTTGTCTACATTGAATATTCATAATCTTAATTGAAAAAGGGGTAACAGTTTTTTTCACATGCCAAAGATGTTAGACTCTGTTAAAAAAAGAGACAGTTAATCCTAACACATTATAGATTTTCCTCTAGACCCCTGTATTTGTTAGTCATTTCTGAAGGCAGTAAAAAACTATAAAAGTGGTATGTTTTAGCCTGACATACACAATATTTTCTATTTGGTACATGTAATATTGTAGATGTACTTTATACATTACCATTAGGAGACACTACTTAAAACATAATAATTAAAATGGTGCTTCAATTGAGGTGTTTACTGATTTATTTATTTTTTTTAAATAAAACTCAGTGGCATCCTTAATGGATTCAAATGCAAACCTCACATGTGGTTTTGAAAGGGCAGCCAAGTAAAAACTCCACACCACAGAATTATCAAGGCAGGGCACCTGTATGAGGTAGCCTTTGGGCCACAGATATTTTGCCAATAAATGCATCTCTAATTGTCCATGCCACAAGAACCACCAACATCGGCTGCTCCATATTGCTTCATTAGGTCAGTCTTTCACGGCGGAGAGCCAGAAATAAATAGGCATCCTCCTGGGAGCAGACTGCAGTTGCTTAGCATGAGAAACAGTAATGTTGTGCCCCCAACCTACATTATGATTAACTTCTGGCTTGTAGAGAGAGAGAAATTGGAGAGGTCCGCAGAGCCCAAACTTAGCAGTGTCACAAGATAAGTGATGAACCGTGGGCTTCATGGAAAGCTCAGAGCCAACCATGATCCTTCATAGCCATTTACACACCATGGGTTAATTTCTATACACTGTCAACTTTGTGTCACAATTACAACAGTCTCTCCTGTTTCCTGTAGGCAGCAGTGAATCATACCAGTAAATGAACACTTACTTATAGGTACATTTCTCTTGTAACCCAGAGCAATTTTCACAAGCTTCAAAATGACATTTGAGATGAAAATGGAGAAAGAATAAAGCCAGGTTGTGGCTGTGGTGACATTCATGATACTGATACCTGCTGCAGAGTAATTCTTTCCCAAAAGGGAAAAGCAGAATGAGGCTAAAGCTAGAACGTACTTACCCCATCTTACAGCTCATCACCAAGCCCCTCCTTGCAGGGATTCTGTCCCTCAGTCCATGTGCATCATGGATACCCAGATATTGTGTTTCAAATCTACCACACAGTCCTAAGAAAAAGTCCTACCTAAATTACCATCTTATAGTAGGGAATGGGAGGGAAGCCATGCTCAGACCAACACCTCTGGGAAATCAACTGCCCTCTGCATCTCCTGCTGAAACAGCATCCTCCAGAGATATAGCAGAGAGATGAGGAACAACTGTATACTAGGTGTTAGAACTGGAGAACTAAGGCCCTGCTAAGGTTTCATAGTTTAGGTTGTAAGATTTTGCTTGACCAGTCAATGGCCATGACTTTGGACAAGAGAAAAAGTGGCCTCAGACACTTGTGTGTGTGCAGCATCGATTGTCATAATGCGTGAGATGGGCTGGAATTATCCCAGACTCTGAGGTTGCTAGTTGCTGTGAATGGGTTCATGTCACCTCACATTTGTGCTCTTGGTACAGAGATACCAATGTTGGAACAGGAGTCCTTAGAGTGGGCTAAGGGGTAGAGGAGAAATTGGAGAATGGGAGAGGGGGTGGAGAGGAAGATGGAAATGTGGGTGAGCCATTTTGAATGATCCAGTGAGGCAACATGAGAAGGTGTAAGATGGGATGCACAAATTCTCTAACTGCACTGTTTTATCTCTCTGCTCATCGCTGTGAGGATGAGGATAGCTCTGACTCTGGTCATCACCCTGTGCTTATTGCTATTAGGGGAATTACTTTGCAGGCAGGAGCTGTTCTTCTGGGTAAGCACTGCATTGCTGCTATAGAAGTGTGATGATACCAATAAAAAGAGCAGGCTAGGTTCTGCAATGGTTTTGCAGAGGCAGGCCATGTGGGGGATTAATAAAGTGTCACAGATCGTTATAGAGTCTGCCACAGTTTCCTCTAGAGTATGTGTTGTGGCTGGTGCAGCTTCAAGCAGAGGTAGGCTGCCTGAGAGGTGCTGGGGAGGTACTGCAAGAGCCATCAGTCCTTGGGTTTGCCCCTAGGGGCTCTGATGGGACATGTGTCATGACACCAATCCCACGTGGTGGGATGACATACTGACCACAGTGCTGAGTCAGAATGGGAGTGGTAAGATGGTGAGGGGAGGAGGCTTCCTCATACATTGACTTCCAAAAGACTTGCCTCTTGTTTCCATATACAACTCTGGCTAAATTTATTGCCTCTAGGATCTAGCATCCAAGCTTGAGTAGTCTCTAAAAAAATCAAGTTACACTTATGGACACAGAGCTCTGGATTTGATGATGTTCTGATCCAGTTTGTGTAGCACTTGGGGCACCAGTTATAAACAGTGTAAGGGTGGTATTTGGAATATTGTATTCATAAAGATATGACATGTTCAATTAAAATTTTCTGTTGGTGGAAAGGAAAAAAGAGGAAATAAAATCATCAGTTTACCACAAAGATTGTTTTTAAACAGACTTTATAAACATAACTCACGATAGAAACATACCTTATCGGTAATATTTTAAGGGAACTTGAGATAGCATTTGTGAGGATTGTTGTCCAATTGATCAATCCCTAGTTGGTAGACCAAATTAAAGAGTTTTCTTTTGGAAAAATTCTAGTAGGTGTGTTTGTGTCAGCATAGTCTTTTCTTATGCAAGACTCAGTTGCTGGTTTGTTCACCCTGTTGACAATTTTAATAATATTGACAACCAGGTTTGGTTTTTTTTAAATTGTAGATAAAAAAGTATTTAGCCATTTCTCTGCATAACTTAGATCAAGACACCCTGTAGTTGACATCACTATTCAATAGCACTCCTATTTTGGAGATACTACTGTAGAGTTTCAAACCAAATTGAAGCTAATCTCTTGTCTTTCCAATCCTTGGAGCTATTTTGTCTTTTCCAGTATTTTTGGCTGGATCCCTGGACAGTTGTCAGGCTATAACATTTTAGTAAATGAATGTGCCTAGCATGTCTGTAAGGTGTCAGTGGCTCTTCTTAACTTATTTCTTTTTTAGCATAATATAGTTTTACCTAGGCTTTGTTTATTTTCCAAAGAAGAAAATGTAATTAAGCTTCGGAAATCATAGACATCCTTTTTATGAACTCATATGCAATGTCTAGACTTTATGAAGTCATATTGCCTGACAATATTTTGAATATTTTAAAACAAAAGACAGCTGTAAAAAATAAAAAGCAAAGAACAAAATTATTATTTACAGTTGTCTGTGCTTACAAAAGATTTTAAAAGCCAATGGTTTATTATTGCAAGTTGTAGCTTCTATGCACTGTTGTGTCTTAAAAATATAGTGTAGTGACTCAAAACTGACCTAAAAGTGAACTGAAAAACTGCCCCATAACGAAAGAAAGGTTTAATATTTAATATTCTTAGTCAGCACTCTCACCAAAGCATGCATGAAATATGGGGGGTTTTTAAGTCAGTGTCATTTCAGCAGAAAGGATGTCAAAATATAATGGAATAATTAGGGCACAGGAAACAAAGAGAGAGTTGGCTGTCTCCTGTGTGCTTTAGAGAAATGTCTTTCCATTCCATGCAGCTCAGGGGAATCATAGTATAGCTGGTTGACTAATGTAAAGTGAATATTTGGCCTTGTTTGAAATAAATAGGAAAGATTTTTATTTCAGGAGAACACTCATATATGTATCCTTCATTAGAGTAACATTATTCGTAAGGTCATGAAAAAGTTATAGAGAAAAGCACAATCAGTAATAAACACTAATATTATATGTACCTAGTACTATAAACTATAGTCAAATAAACATTTTAATATCAGAAAAATTGGTGACTTTTAATAATGAGGGCACACCAAATAATCAAACTTCCACTATAAAGCTATTGTAAACTATGTGTATGGTATCACCGCAGAAAGTTCTGTCTTTTCTACTATCTATTTAAAGAAGACTTCCTTGAGTGAGACAAACATTTTGAAAAGGCTGATGGAAACAAGTACTAAAGATAACAGAGAAATATACAACACCACTCTGTCAGTGGCCCCAGCAAGTGGCTGTTTCATTTGAGAAGGACCTGACAGGGCTCTAGGTGAAAAGAGAAAACTTGGTGAAGAGAGTTTAAGTAGGATTCAGTCATCTGAAAGCAGCAGAGCCTGGACTCATACTGGCTCATGTTTAGCCTACTGTCAGCCAGGACCCCCATGTCCTTCTCAGCTTAGGTGTTGGATTTTGCATCTGTCCTTGCTGGATTTCCCTGCCTCCCATGAGGGACTTGTTGGCCTGTTCCTCCAGCCTGCGGAGGCCCCTCTGAATAGTGGCCTTCTCCTCAAGTATACTCAGTACAGCCAAAGTTTGGTGTAAACAACCAACTTAACAGGAGCACATTCCACTGCCTCAGCCAGGTTTTTGATATTAAACAGTTAAACAGGTCAGGACCCAGGATAGACTCCTGGAGAAGTCTGCTTGTAACCAGCCACCAGGTAGAGTGTGTCCTTCAAACCAATCAATGGTCCAGATGGTTTTTCACCTATTGAGTAGTACACACATCCAGGACAACAGTAATATCCCAGCCTAGATACAAAGAATACCATTGGAGACAGTGACCAATGACTTGCTAAAGTCGAGGCAGACAACACACACTGTCTTTTTCATCTACAGATGCTGTCATTTCTTCAGAGTTTTCATGTTTGTAGTTAGAAAATTATAGAAACATTTATTTCATGAATTGTCTTGTCACAGTCCCAAGGATAAAATGCATTGTAAAGAAAAGAGCAGAAAATCTCTTCCCTCCTCTGAATAGTTACCTTAGTTCAAACTAATTCAAAGTGGAAAAGCCTCTGAACCTAAGGAAGGTATTTTGAGAAATGCTAGAAGGGGCACATTCAGATTTCCTGATTTTCATTGTACAATGAGAAACATCATAATACTTTGTCTTCCTGAAAACTGTGGCATTATGGGCAGGATATAGCCTTTGAAGATGATTCCTGACTCCTTCAGTGGAATAATAATTATGAATGGTAGCTATGAATGATCTGTATGACTCACGTCTTATTTGATGCGTGCCCTCAGAACACAGAATTAAAATAATTTCTTCATAGGTGTTCATATGTTTCTTCCCCCTAGTATCTGAGAACTTGGCAAATACTTAAATGTTTATTTTTATCACACTTGTGGACAATTAGAGTATTCAATTGCCTCAAATTTACAGGTGGCAACTGAATCAGAAAAGATCCTAAGATCAAAATTGACAAATAGATCACCTATATTTTATGTCTAACATTGAACACAGTCCCCATTTTCCCAGGAGTATTTAATGTGACATAGCATCGCACTCAGGAGATAGCTTATCATTGGTTTGACTTGTAACAGTGAGTTCTTAGCACATCTACAAATCTATGCTCAAGAGTCTGAAATCAGAAACTAGCAGAGAAAATTGCAGAAACCCACTTGACATTCAGCTGTTAACATTTTGGTGTAAGTAGTTGGCCAATATTGCTTTGAAACTACATCATAATGGCAGGTTTAGATACTGAATCATTAGTCTAACGGCCAGCTTTTTGTCCATGTATAATTCTTTCTTTCCTACTTTGACATGATACACTTCCCAGCTTCTCTAGTGGGTGAGATGGAGGTTCTGTAAGAAATTATCTCATTTTCTGCATAAATTTTATTCACTGCAGAATACTATCTGGATTGTGCCATGAATACCTAGCAGCCTAGAAAGGAATGCTAATATCAACTCCACCTGTATGAATTATCATAATGAATCTGGAAAAGCATGCATGTTTCTGTGTTTATAAATCACCTTGCAGAATGAATCCATAGCCCAAACTAGATGCTCAGGCAGTGTCAATAAATATTAATGATTTGGAAAATTGGATGAATTTGTCCATATCCAGGATGAAGTATTGTTCTACCAAAATATGAATGTGGTATCAAAGTATTTCTCCCTTAAGTTTCATACATATTTGTTCATAAGAAATCCTGAATTGTAAGAGTCTATTTCCATGTTTCTCTGGAAGGGACCACTTACAACTGAAATCAATTAGGTAAGAAGAAAGAAGGCAAGTTACATATTGGCATTCCACTGTTTTATGTTTAGGTCTGGACAATCTTCGTCTTAGCAGAAAGGTGGATGGGTTTGAATTTTGTTGTAACTGCTATGCATTTAACAAACTGGGAGTCTCCCTGGCATCCTTTGCCTTGATCCCAGAACTAGCATTGACCTCTAAAACCTCTCAGTAACTGAAGTATCTTTTTTTATCAGATTTATGCTTTCTAAGCACTCTGAGTTTACAGGTAAGTTTCCAGGGGCATGTGTCACACACAGCTTTGGGCAAGATTCTGTAAATATATTCTTGAATAAATTCTTACATATGTATATAGGAAAAAGTATTGTATCTGTGGGTGTAGACTTGGACAAAGATAAGAACCCCTCCTCACAGTTCTCAGCCCTGTGTTCCTTGTCACTGGGGAACAGCTCTCAGGATAGCTCAGGCTCTACTGTTCCTGTCTTTTGCCTCACTCTCTGTCTATCCCAAGTTGTCTTTCTTTGAATTTGGCTGTTCAGCAATTAGATAGAGCCTGTCTTGTACAAATACAGTAGGTATCTCTGTCCTGTCTGTCTCTTCTGCCTTGTTCTAATTTCTTGAAAAGTTTCTTCTTTGTCTTTTTTTAAACAGTGTTTTTTCATCTTTGTATCTTTATCCTATTTAGGCTCTCTATATATTATTTTCTGTTTGGAGAAGTATGAACTTCCATTTCTTCAAGAGAAACTGATTATATTTGAGTAGGTGATCGATAACTCAAAAACGATCTACTGTTAAATTGATCTGATGGAATATAATCTATGTTAGGTAACGTTAATCACTCTGTATCCCATGGTTATTGTCAACCACATAGAAATGTCTTATCAATCAGACTTGTAAGTTAAGCATCTAGATTCTCCACCTATGTAGGCAGCAGTGTATATATAAGGAAGCTTTATCAGTATTAAACACTACATTTCAAGCTCTTTCAGTCAGGAAGGTAAAAGGAAAATATACCATGTGCAACATAGATCACACAGCATGTAACAAGTTTTGTAGGTTGGAATATACATAACTATTAATGACGGTGAACCTTTTCGGTATCCAAATTCTATGCCCAGTTTATTTTTAAAACAATTCAAGTTAATAGTCACGATGCCAGCCCAAATCTCTGTTGAAGCCAAACTTGGCAACATTTGCCACTACTTTCCCATCGTTGCTGTAATTACTTTCTTTGGATAGTTGACCAGTTTTTAAATTATTGTCATTTTGAAGTTCATCCTAATGATATCTCCTGCCTTGATTTAGTAGGCATCTGTTATATGCTATGTTGAATGAGTGCTCATTTTCAGTAAAATGTTCTAAAATCTTATGAAGAATGTAGAAAAAATCTGCCTAGTGAAACTTTACAGACAGGTAGTTTGTCTTTGCAAGAAAAAGCCAATTATTTTAAAGGATTATGTAAATATTCAGCTTGTAACCTTCTACACCAATATTTCATTGACGTTACACCTCCACTGTGGAATTATGCTGTGATGTAGTAGATAACATATTAAGGAGCAGGTAGCATTTTTGCTGAGATACAGCATGTATACTTAACAGATTAAGTTTCAGTTTGTGTTAAACATCCTGGCCATCTGGGAGGTTGTATCTTCTTTTTGCAGCTGGGACCTTCTATATTCCCCCCCCCCCCCCCCCCCCCCCCCCCCCCCCCCCCCAGTATTTTGCAGGGAGTAGGGAAATTGGTGTTATAAAACGTGTGACACAAAAAGAAACAGGTGGGAGCATTAGTGCCTGTCTGAAAATTACAGTTTACAATAAAGCTTCCTGCAGTGCTTAAGAACTTCCCCTTTATTGTTCTGTAAAATGATCACATTGCCTAATAGGTTCAATTCAATAATTGCTTTTCCTCTTTTTTAAATGTCCCTTTTCTGCAGTGTTTACACATAAAATGGTGCAGAAAGTGTGAAAAACAACTAATGCAGCATTTTTAGTGCTCATTAAATCCATTTTGCATGTGTATGTCTTTTGAAATAGTTCCTTTCCTTGCTCTCAGGTGGGAACACATTCTAAAATTAAAAAGGCACATGGAATAGAATAATAGATAAAATTGAAATACAGGAGGGATAATTCTGAGTACTGGACTGGAAGTTAAAACATGAGAAAAAAATTTGGGGAGAGGATATGATGTTCAATCTTTTAGATACTTCAGTTTCTATAGATAAGGGATTAGCTACACTTACAAGTAAAATTACAGCAGTCTTGAATCAACCATTTGCAGTAGAACACAAGAAGACATGTTAGTATAACTCCTTCAGTGCAAATCATGCTCATGGTATTTGCTGTATTACACAATTACAGAAACAAAATTTGTTCCCTGTGTAGCAGATGTAATCTGGAACACCCAGTGTCATGGAGAACACCAGCTCATTGCATATCTGCATTTTTACCCCACATTTATAGCAACATAGTACCCTGAGAACATGTAGATGCTGTAAGCTAGCGGGGTAAACCACCATCCTTCTAAAGGAAAAGAAGTGCATTTAAAGAATACCATAAGGAGGGCACCTTAAAATCAAATTAGGATTTCATAATTTTTTTTTTATTTCTTCTTTGTATTTGATGTCCTTTCATTCAAAAACTCACATCTCCTGTTTGTAGACATAACCCCTCTTTATGAAGTTGGACAACGATTTTGGAGTTGCTACTTTTTCCCCTATTGAGAACAGTTTGTATTGTTCCTTTCTCCACTGTTACTTTACCTTTTTCAGTTCATTATTTTCAGTACAAAAATTACTTTGATTTTTCACCCTTCCCTAGCTTTCTGGGACTATGTTAGATATATTTTTTCTTAAATTACAATTATCTATTTTTTCCCCTATTTTTAAAGCACCGAAAACAAGGAGAAGCGGGTTTCTGTGACTTGGTCTATTATACATCAATTCTGTACATTTACTGTGATCTCAAGCTCTTGGTGTGCAGAACTCAAGCTCAGAGTGTAATCTTTTTTGAAATCACTGAATTGCTATGGAGGTGTAGGTATTGGCCTGTTCACCAGTCATTGCAAAGTTGAGGCTCATGTACAATTAATGTGCAAATGAGGTGCAGAAAATGAACACTGCAAGAAAGGGTTTAATCGACAAACTCAGATGTAACCTTCTGCCTGATCGTCCTTCTCCAGAATTATAAATTCTCAGTCAGTGTGCAAATTTTAAAAGGGAGTATGAATGGATGGAGTATGGGAGGATAGTAATGCACTTGGGTCTGTTAGCATAATTTTGGAATGGCTGTATTATATGCGAAAGGTAAAGCCACAAGTGAGTTGTGGGGGTTTTTTTAAGTGAGCACGGTTCCTACCTAATACTGCACTAGTACTCATACTGCACTTGCACCAGAGACACCCATTCAGTAAATCCAGTGCTTGCTTACATAATTTTCTAAAACTCTACTGGCAATTTTCCTTTCCTCACAAAACTGAGACTTGTAGTCCCTATTGGCAGCAGTTCTCTTTGCTACAGGACAACCCAAGAGAACTTTTTTGAAAGGTGATGAAATTGTTCCACAGCACAGCAAAGAGATTTTGCCCCATCACTGAATAGTCAGTGAGACCTGTTCACAAACCCATTGAATTTCCCAGTGTTGCATGCATATATTATTGGCCTTTTTCTCATTGTTTTTTGGAAGAAGCTCTTTGCTTTTCTTTCCTTAGAGTTATTGCTGGGAAGAATCACTTGATACAGTTGTTCTCAGATTCTCTGAGAGAGTACTATTCTGACATATATTTTGACAAATACGCCAAATGGGTGGCATAATTACAAAATGTATGGTATTTGTATGGATGCAAGGAAGTGCATATCTCTCCACACAGAGAACTTTATGGCATTAGACCAGCCAGTTAAGCCACCTGCTAAGGGCTGGAAAACAAAGGTGGTAAAAAAATCCAAACAACCTTTTTAGGTGTGAAAATGAAAGCTTAATGCTATTCTTGTGTGTGTGAGCATAGCCCCAGTACAAATGGAGATAACAAGGTAAGTGGGATTGTGGTTCTGACAGGCATGGCAGGAAACAGGTAAGAGAAAGAATAAATTAAACCAATTATTATTGTAAATTACAAATTATTCATTGTTCATTTTAGATAGTCTTTGTCTATTGCAAGGAAAACCTCAGAGATTTCTCAGACTTAAGTTTGGCTAGTTAAAATGAAATTTCCAGATTCAAGGCGTAGTATTTAAATACCACTGTAAACTGTTTCCAAACCTTTTAAGACCTGAGGAAAGACTGAGTCTGTGATTTGTAGTCTTGCACAGGACAGCAAAAGCGGTGGGATGGAAGGATGCAGAACCACAAAGAGAACAGAACTGCTAAGAAACTGCTATACCTGGTTGCTTGGTTTGATTCTCATTTAAAAGCCTGCTATAAGCAGCTGAGGGGCTGAGCAGCCATGCCAGGGCTCTTAATGGTGGGTAACCCAGTCAGGGAATGATCTAACTGGGAGACAGCGGTGAGTCTACTGGGTTTTGGCTGTTGGGGCTCTGAATAGGAAAATTCATCACAGATATCTGTGCTAAGCTGCATGCATACCTGGTTTTGCGCATTATGCAGCAGAGGCTTGAAGGAACAGTCTTGTACAAAGGAAGAACAGCACAGGTTATTAATTATCAAAATAATACAAACAAGAGTAGTTCGTGTTTATACATTGGAAAACAGAAAAAACGGCTACTACCTAGTAAAGGACCCTGTAACTTTCTCCTGTGCATCTCCTTCCACGCTTAAAGGGAGTTGCCACTTGTGGTGGGTTGACCTTGGCTGGCTGTCAGATGCCCATCCAGCCACTCTCTCACTCACCCTCCTCAACAGGACATGCAACGAGATAAGGACAGGGAGATCGCTTACCAGTTACTGTCATGGGCAAAACAGACTCAGCTCAGGGAAAATGAATTTAATTTATTTCCAGTTAAAATAGAGTTGGATGGTGAGAAACAAAGACAAAAACTGAAAACACCTTCCCCCCACCCCACCCCTTTCTCCCAGGCTCACCTTCGCTTCTTCATTCCCAGGTCCTCTACCTTCCCTCTCCAGAGGATGGGGAATGGGGGCTGTGGTCAGTCCGTAACAGCTCATCTCTGCTGCTCCTTCGTCCTCACACTGCTCCAGAGTGGTCTCCTCCAGGGGCTGCAGGGGGATCCCTGCTCCAGTGCCTGGACGACCTCCTCTCCTCTTCCCCTCCCCTCGATGCTCCCAGGGCTGTTTCTCACACTTTTCCTCTCACAGCCGGGCAGTGTTTTGCCCTTTCTTACATAGGCTTTCCCCAAGGCTCCGCCATGGTGGCTGCGGGGCTGAGCCGTGCCCTGCGGTGGGTCGGTTGGAGCCGGCTGGAACCGGCTGTGTCCGGCTCGGGGCAGCCCCGGCCTCTCCTCACAGAGGATCCTGCAGCCCCCCCTGCCAGCGCCTGGGCACCTGCGCCTCGTATACCATCTCAGTGAGCTCGGGGACAGACAGCTAAGTCTTTGCTGAGGGCTGCTGCACAGGCATGCGTGTGCACAAGATTTCTGTAATGAACTTCACGGTATGGAACCACTTCTTAAAACATGTGATAGGTTTCCGTAGAGACATACGTTTTGTTGTTGTTGTTTTGTTTTATTACTGTTTAGAAACACTGCATTGTTCACTTTTAAGATGAAATTATAAAGATTTTAGCAAGGATTAAGTAGTGCTAGTGGGGTGGACTGTGATATCCCCGTGGTAGGAGCAGGAGATCCAGCCGCACCTGCTCAGTGTGTGGCAGTGCTCACCCCAGAGCTGGGCAAGCTGACGGGATACAGGGGAGTGTGGCTCCTTGGGGGATGGGAGGAGGGAAGTAAGTGGGAGACAGGTCAGTGTTTCTACTTATTATTGCTATTTAATGGTGATTTTGGGGGGTTGTTTTACTTTCTATTGCTCTCAAGTATCCCTAGCCTATCTTCTTACCTCATACATACAATTTCTAGAATGCTCCAAATGGAGTCGGTTTGTCCCAGGGAGTGACAGTCTGTGGGAGCTGTCAGCACCTTCTATGTTCAGCTCGTTCTTTAAAATGTATTTACTTGCAGTTTGCACCTAGAGGCGAAAACCGAAGTCTAGACAATTATATGGTAATCAACATCAAAAAGGGGAACTACATGAAAACAAAGAATCTTGTTAAAAAGAAGCTAAAAGGGGCAGCTAAGAGAATTAAATCTTTCCAGGCAGCCTGAGGACTATGTTAGAAAAATAAAAAAAGAGTTTAGAACCACAGGGTCAATACATATCACCTAGCAGAAACACTTGAGAAGGAGAAATTGGTGAGGCTAAACAGAAGAGATAGCAAAGTAATAAAAATGGCAAAGCCATAATTTGAAAAGCTGAAATTGTTTTCCAAAGGAATGAGAAGGTCCTTAGATTTTGGCAGATTAAATATGAAAATGCTGTAATCCAAACCACCACAAAAAGGAGAAAAAAAAAGAAAAGAAAAGAAATGTTTGAGGAGCAACTAGCAAAAGGAATTGAAAGTAATAGTTAATCTTTCTTGAAATATATCAGGAAGTGTGCCAGTACATTTCTAAGATCAACTGAGGATCAAGGTATAAGATATATTTACTGTGGAAGAAACTGGGTATATTACAGACTGATTCGCTTTTTTCTGAGGTGCTCACCAGCAAGATTTTCTTAAATGGACTGTGGAGGAGGTTGTGGAACAAATGGGCAAAACAAGCAGTAACAAGCCAGCAGCACCAGATGGTTTCACCCCAGCATTAGAAGGGAATTCAAGAATGAGATTGATGAATTAGGAAGAGTGACAGGAAACTTCATGCTTAAAACCACCTTGCTAACTCGGGACAACAGGGATTCAGGAGAGATCCCAAAATGTGCAAGTCTGTAGAACTGACACCTGGGCTTCACAAATAGTAAAAAACTATAAAAAGGACTAGAATTAGCAGACATCTGAATGAAAACAAACTTTCTGGGGGGAATCCCTTTTGCAGAGGGAAAATCCTATCTTATAAACATGTTGGAGTTCCTTGAAGGGCACAGAAAATATGCCTTGTGGTGGCCTATCTGATATAGAGGGGAAATATTACAGGTGTTTTTTCCAAAACTGTAAATGGCAAAGAGATAGTTGTTAGGTATTGTTGGTTCATTCTCTCTTCAAATAGAAATGTTTAAGAGTAGATTATGCTAGTAAGAACCAGTTTTGTCACAAAGCAAGAAGGTCATTTTTCATACAATGACTGGTAAACTTTGGGAATTTGTTGTCAATGGATATGGCAGGTGATAAAAATTCGTGGTAATTCAAGGGAAAACTTCAAAAGTTCATGGAAAGGAAAATACTTAAGGTTTACAGAATATTTTTAAACTGTGCTTGGTGTCAGAAGTGCCTGAGATAGTTGTAGGTCACAGGAGTGCTTGGGGAGGCATCATCTGTGCTTGGCCTGTTACCTAGACATCTGCTAATCCCTGGTGTTAGAGATAAGGCACTGGGCTAGCTGAACTTTTAGTCTGATCCAGTACAGCTGTTTCTGTGCTGTTGTGGCTTGCAACAGACTGTTGTGGCAATAGACTGCAATAGACTTGCAATAGACTGTTGTGGCTTGCAAGGACTAGATGCTAATGGAGCTGGATCCCATTAAGAGCTTGAGGATATCTCCTTTACAGTGCTAAAATTATTACTGTGAAGGTACTAATGAATAATTTTCTGTGTGAGAGAAGTTTGTGTGAACTAAAGCACTCCCCTCTGTCTGGAGATAATGATACATTTGGGAGAAGAAAAGCAAA
Source organism: Harpia harpyja (assembly GCF_026419915.1). Classification (NCBI taxonomy): domain Eukaryota; kingdom Metazoa; phylum Chordata; class Aves; order Accipitriformes; family Accipitridae; genus Harpia; species Harpia harpyja. The sequence continues at coordinate 35,275,980 of NC_068947.1, forward strand.
CTCCTGTAAGTAAATAATGTTTGTCTCTTTTTTTTCCCTTTATTATATTACTATTTCATAAGTTATTTTTAGATGTAAAAGAAATTGACACAGACAAGGGTATAGGACTTAGCTCTGAAATATAAATAATCATAAGTTCCCAGTGTATTGTTATTAAGATTTCATTGTATTATCCTGAAAGCATGAAGCATTTTATTATTTATTAAGATCTCATACACTGTGCTTCAACATCAGCTTTTTTTGACACTGGTGAAAAAATATAACTGAGGTACAAAAATTTTATGGGGTATTTCCATTCCTTTGGTTCTCCTATAACTGTTATGAGTATCAACAAGCTTTTGGTTACTTGTTAAGAACTCATAATTCAACTAAAGATCTTAGAAATGTCGTTGTTATGGCTAGTTATTAAAGGTATCTTATCTGGTGAAGAGAGGATATTCTGCTACATCTCCCAAACTTCATGACGTTCTTACATGCATTGAAAATCAAGAAGTGCATATCTTGGTTAATGAGGGTTGGTACTGAAGACTTTGTATAGTCCTTGCTTGTCATTGAGGTTGCAGCACTGATACTTTTATCAGCTCTCTGGGTGTTGTCACTGCACCTCAAGTGCATGAAGGAATTTTAGTTTAATGAGGCTTCTCCTTGACTGTGCCTTACATCAACAGCAAACGATTTTAAACAAGTAGTATTTGGGCAAGCAAGAAACTGTGAATGAGATTTTTAACTGATTACTTAATGGAAAAAGCAGAAGTGAATCAGCCACTCTTCATTTTCCTCTTTGATTCTTGTGCCAGCAACCATTTGACCTTAGCTCAAAAAATGCAGCTGTTGTTTCTTAGATGGCATTTCTCAGCTTATTGTAATAACAGAGACAGAGTTTCTTATGAGTGTTGGACACAGCTCTTACTGAAAACAGTGCAAGTTAGATGTGTGAATATCTGTCAGTGTCTCAGCCTGAAACATCTAAGCAGTCTAAAATCCTGACTCATCAAAGGAAAAAAAAAGCTCATAATAATCTTTCCTTATTAATACTTTGATATACCCTTTGGACCTCAACTGGCAGTGGGGATATCACCAACAGACATAATGTTGATTAAGGGAAAAGAGAAAAGGGAACTGAAAATGCGGTGTGACAGTAGTTACCTCCTGTTTCCTCCTTCTTGCAGTCTCCAACATTATCTCTATGTGGCACTTCAGCATAGCCTATATAAGCCAAGATAGTTTCAGAAAATGTACATTTTTTAATCCTATAATATGAATCCAGTTGGCGGCTGGTCACAAGTGGTGTTCCCCAGGGCTCAGTTTTGGGGCCAGTTCTCTTTAATATCTTTATCAATGATCTGGACAAGGGGATTGAGTGCACCCTCAGTAAGTTTGCAGATGACACCAAGTTGGGAGGGAGGGTTGATCTGCTTGAGGGTAGGAAGGGTCTACAGAGGGATGTGGACAGGCTGGATCGATGGGCCGAGGCCAACTGTATGAAGTTCAACAAGGCCAAGTGCTGGGTCCTGCACCTGGGTCACAACAACCCCATGCAGCGCTACAGGCTTGGGGAAGAGTGGCTGGAAAGCTGCCCGGCAGAAAAAGACCTGGGGGTGCTGGTTGACAGCCAGCTGAATATGAGCCAGCAGTGTGCCCAGGTGGCCAAGGTGGCCAATAGCATCCTAGCCTGTATCAGAAATAGTGTGGCCAGCAGGACTTGGGAAGTGGTTGTCCCCCTGTACTCAGCACTGGTGAGGCTGCACCTCGAGTACTGTGTTCAGTTTTGGGCCCCTCACTACAGGAAAGACATTGAGGTGCTGGAGCATGTCCAGAGAAGAGCAACGAAGCTGGTGAAGGGTCTAGAGAACAAGTCCTATGAGGAGCAGCTGAGGGAGCTGGGACTGTTTAGCCTGGAGAAAAGGAGGCTGAGGGGAGACCTCATCACTTTCTACAACTACCTGAAAGGAGGTTGTAGCAAGGTGGTATAGGTCTCTTCTCCCAAGTAACAAGCAATACGACAAGAGGAAATGGCCTCAAATTGTGGCAGGGGAGGTTTACATTGAATATTAGAAAAAATTTTTTCACCAAAGGGTTGTCAAGCATTGGACCAGGCTGCCCAGGGAAGTGGTGGAGTCACCATCCCTGGAGGTATTTAAAACATGTAGATGTGGTGCTTAGCAACATGGTTTAGTGGTGGACTTGGCAGTGCTAGGTTGACAGTTGGACTCGATGATCTTGTAGGTCTTTTCCAACCTAAACAATTCTATGATTCTAAATGGATCTGAAGACATGCCAGTTGAGAAGATGTTATTTTCCTCTGTTCTATGAAATGCATAGTAACTAAGGTGTGTACATCCTATCATTATGCTTTACTGCTGCTTTCCTATCCCCAGCAGTACTTCATTAACATTAGGAGCATAGTTCCTGGTTAATCCCAGTAATTTTCAGCAGCCATTCTGATGCATCCTCTTGAGCACCATATTATCTTAATACTGCTGACATTTGCATGTCTTTGAAATACATTTTTTTCAGATATTGTCCATTTAATCCACTGCAGTTTCTGTCATCTTTTGTTCTTATAGTTATGCTTTACTTACAGCTGATGAAAAAGAATAATCTACTAACTTCTCAATAGCTCTTAAAGGTTAAGAAGGAATCAACAAGGTGTAAATAGCAGTATAAGAATCCCAAAGATTTAGCTGTTTGAACACAGACTACATAATTAGAAACCGATAGAATTATAGTGAAACCAGGCCATTAAGATTTCTATGTTTAATCAACGATTTTTCATGTGAATGAAATTCTTACATGCCATTCGTCATCTCAGCTGTACTCTGACAGAAAAGAAAAAGCCCCTAGGAACAGCAATAAAATATTTAAGGTGTGACAATTATTCTTTATATTCACTTATCTGTATATAGTTTCTCTTCTTCCCTGCACCTCCCCCCCTCACCCCCTCTTACCTGAGAGTGTAGGTCTTAGCTTGTGAGGCTGAAAGGAAAGGGATTTGTCTTTCTTATTTGCACACCAATCCCAGGCAGAACAGGGGAAGGGCATATATTACCAATGTGGTCCAGTACTGACCCAGAGGACTTCCAGCTCTAGAATTTAAAAGGAGCTTTCGGGGCATCGCTGTTTCTCTCCTTCATCTTTTACCCATTCCCCTGACTGGAATAATGTCACTGTAGCCCTGAGTGGACCTCAGTTCTTTCCCTGTGTGAGATTACTGGGCTGTCAGTCTGAAGCTCGGGCTCTGCTGACTTTCCATTCTCTGGATAAGGTAGCAGCTTTACCAGGTCTGCCTTCCCCCTCTGCCTGCAGCAGTAAGGCAGATGCACCTTACAGAGAAGGTCTCTCCCCCTTGACTTTCTTGCACAATCTCCTAAAAGCAAGGCTGTCACTTGCCCTTAATTATTGATACGTCGTTAGGGATATCTTATCCATTGCCTGTGAGAGCTGTTAAATGACTGCATGGCAGATAATAATACATTGTGCATCCACCTGAACAGCTCATTGTGCAATCTGTCCATATCAGGCCTTCAATATAAGACTTCTGATACAAAAGCAGCATCTTTGCTACTTTATAGAAATTGGAAAACACCTTATCTAATCTGTGGTCAAGTCCAGGCCGACCCACAGATATTCCCTGCAAAGTATTACCTAGTACCTTGTCCTTGAGCTAGGGTGAGTTAGCTGACGGTGGTGGTCACTTCTGCCAGGCCTCCATTCCCCAGAAAGTAAGGCAGGATTTATGACATAAGATTTTTTAATGTATTTTTTTCTCTCCTGCTGCTGTACTAGCTTACACCTCTCCTGCCTTTTTAGCCTCAGGAATCTTTTTGAAAGAGATGTTACACTTCTGTGGAGGACTTTTTTTTTCCTGGTTAAAATTTAAAAGAAATATAAATTATTTATAAACAGGCAACACAAAATGAACAGTATAGCCATACATACCATTGTTTTCTACAGACAGCAGATTTTAAAGTGCACTTTTTATGAAAGCTGTAGAGGTTATAGTGTTTTCTTTGAACTTAACATGTTTTGAGCCTCAGACTTTAAAATACATATGAAAAAGTGTGGTTAATACCTGGCTACTAAAAATGTTCTAAAATACTAGGCATTTTGATTTGAAGTACTAAAAATGCATTAAAACATCCAGGTCTCTTTTAGAATAAATCTGAAAAAGATGAAGTCAGTGCCTATTTCCTGACCTTCTAATGGTATATTTAAAGAGGTTTACGTTTTTTGTTTATGGTAATCGGTGTGCCTGTATTCTTCAGTTCCCTGTTTGCCCCTAAGTCATGGTCTGGCCTTGAAAGTTTGGAAATATGGCAGCCTCTTTCTCCCTCCTCCATTTTGTGTTTCTACATTCATAACTGATAGAAGGCAGAAATAAAGTAGTTCAGCAAATTTTGCCTTTCATGGGAGTAATTGCCTGCCCAGTGCAGAAACATCTGAAGACTTGAGAAAGTATAAAAGAGTAGAAATGTCCAATCTGTTGTTTGGGAAGTTGGTCAGGTTCAGAGAAAGCAAAAAATTAGAGGGAGGATGAAATGAGACACCAAAAGTTTGAAAATAGATGGAGTATATGACGAATGTGGGAGAGATTTGGGCAAAATGGAAAACCAGAAGGTGAGGTTATAGAATGGGCACTGTACAGACCAGGTAGCTGAAGGCACTTATTGTTCTCTGCTATGAAAGCTCATTAAAATTAGCACACCTGCAGTGCTCCCACTTTCTGACTAAGGAAGTAGCAGAGACAGATGCCCAAGAAAAAGGTGGAGAAAATCAACAGCCCCTTAGAAAGCATGCAGTGTTTTTAATCTTAATTTGTCTCAAGAAGGTGGAGGGTATAAACACAAGATTCTTCTCTTCTTTTTTCACTGTGAACATTTGTGTATATGCAAGATGGAGCACACACTCCAGTGCAAGAAAGACACAGATCTGCAACACCTTTTTTTTACCTCCTTTTTCTTTTTTCCTTTCTAAGACTGGCCTAAAAAGCCTACTGGCAGCGTCCCATCAGTGTGTGAATAACAGCTGCTGTAGAATGGAAACCGGCAGCCTTCTCCTAAAAATTGTGTACATACAGGGTATATACATCATACACACATCTAATATAAAGTGCAACCATTTCTATTGTATTACTCTGTTCAGAAAGAAAGCAATTTTGAATTGAAGAGCTCAACCCACAAGTACAGCCATATCAAAATACTGGCAGGGCCTAGTAGGTGTAAGGAAAATTGTGGTCAGTTTTAAATATCAAGGGGAAAAAAGGAAGAAAAAAAATCTGTTAGTGAAGACAATGAGATATTAGTTTCTTGAAGAGAATTAGCCACAAGATCTACCACTTAATCTGATGAAGAAGTTCCATTACAGAAATCAGCAAATTGGTTGGATACCAATAATAACAACAACAATAAAACACTTAAAGACTGTAGGAAATTTTACAAGTGATCTGAAGAGTTCAGATCTCAAAAAAAAAAAAAAAAAAAATTGAAAATAATTTTTGATAAAATCCAAAAGTATGCCTATAGACAAAGTGTCAGGCTTGGAAGAGTAGTGGATGTATACTTGGGAAAATATCAGTACCACAATAAATTGGTTTAAACGTAGAACAGGAATGAAGAAATGAAGGATTTCTGAGGCCTTATGATGAAACTTAAACATGAGAGTATTGTTCATCAAAAGATTAAAAATAGAAGTATTTTTTAATTCTTTTTTATATACAAGTAGTAAAACTTGAATGTCTTAGAAGAATATTATTTGGATTTATTTTCTTGTTTTAGAGCACAAACTTGGAAATGAAGTCTGAAATCATTCACAGATTTCATTGCACCATAATAAGACTGGCAATCAGTAAGCAATTAAATATTCTTAAAACAGCTATAAGAACTGAAATACATTTTGCACTTCCATGAGAGTTAAAAATACTTTGCTACAGCTTATCCTGAAACACAGATGTCTGAACCTACACTACATTGAAAAGACTGGATATTTAGAATACTTCATAGATTTGCCTTCTCTGCAACTTGCTACTAGAAAATATGTTTTATGTATTGGAATGATATAAAGTATTACACTTCTGTGTTAGTATAAAAATGGTAGCTGCAGCAGGCAACTATCATATAAACCAAAGGACTTCTGCTCTTAGTGATATTGATCCTCAAAGTAGGTTTAAATATAATTCCAAGTTTAATACTTCAAGAGCAGAAAGTATTCTGCATGTGGTCTGTTGTTAAGTACTAACAAAAAGTATGTCGAGTGAAAACTTAATATTCTTTTTTTAAGAATTCTTATAAAGTCACACTCAGAGTTTACTCATTTCAGTACTCTCAAGTCATTAGGGTAGTACTGGACAAAATATCATTGTTCATATGAATCAGAAAAGGCTCCACTACAGAACGTATACTAGATTTGTATGGCTAGGATTTTAATGCACTTTCATATTTTAGTGTATAATCTAAGGTGTTGTGGCATGGAAGTTCTACGCTCAGGAAATAAAGCACACTATGTGGTGCAATACCTTTTGGAACAGTTTCTCAATATGGCATAATCAAAGTAAAATGTTTTGCAGAAATGGTAATTGCTGAAAGATAGAAAAAAGTAGAAAATAGAAAGATTACTTAAAAACACAGGCTGAATAATTTAAATAGTCAGCATGAACTGTAAGCCTTAAGTGATAGCTGATGCCTGTCAATCCTGATCTATCTTTATGCACTGGCACACAGTTAAGACCTTTTGTCAATAGTTCAGGAGTTTATAGGTAATTTCCATTTAAGAGTAATGAAGCTCTTTAAGACATAAAATCTGAATTTGTTCACTCTACAGGAGATCCATGTGATTTGTAGAGGCTATGAACTTTGAAAAAAGGTTTTTAGTTCTTATGTAAATTGAAGATAATAGGGTTTCTCATGTTAATCAGAAAAAAAATATAAGCTTTTCAATTTATAGGGTACAACTCAGCAAATAAATTTATATATGGATTTGAAGTTATTAATATCAATTACAAAAGCTGTCTTTCTGAGCATCTCTGCAAACCTTCCATTATTAGAAGAAGATTTAGCTGTCTGTCACAATGGAAAGGTAGATCAGGATTTGCTGGTACCTCTGCTCATGGTGTTGGCTTAAATAACAGGGGGCTGTAAGGAAAGTAGGAACTCTGCAGCCAGAACTGTCTTCTTTCTTGCTCATTTGGCAGTCAAGCCTAACCATGGGCTGAGTATCTTCTAATAGGAGAGGAGGGAAGCCAGGCAGAGGGGAAATGATCAATAAAGTTAAGAAATACAAAATAGACCATATTTCTCTTCCAGATCAAGAGGACAGTTTTGCTTAGAATTTTTTTTCCTAGTTTATTATGACCACATAGAGGAACTTTTAGCAGAGGTCTCCTTCAGAACTTACTAAAAAATGTAAGGCAAAACAGTTTGTTTGCATTCTTTAAAGACACATGATATTTGTAAGAGTTTAGCAAGTTATTTTTATGGCATGCAATGGTAATTTCATTGCAAGGTGAGTTTAATAACTCTAAGACAAAAAGGAGATTCCTTCTAATAGAGGAGAGCGGATAAGATGTTCAGATAAAAGCCTTGAAAGAAATTAATAGCATTAGGAGCAGCACTGCTGAAACTGGCAAAATAAAACATGTAAGCTGAATGATTATAGTATGTTCTTAGAAATCTTTATAACAGAAACAGAGGATGCATTTTTAGGTAAGTGTTTTTCTGACTCTGAATAGTTAGAGGTACTTGGGGCGATAAATGGAGTTAGCAACCAACTATGTGCAGTTTGATTTCATGTCTCACTGCATTTATTCTGAGTTGGCCATTTGCATGCTCTGGTATTCGGGACATAAGAAATCACTTAAGTAACTGTGTTATCACATACTACAGCGATGGATTCCTATGTATTCCACTATTGAGAAAATCTGCTGACTTGACCTCAGTTTTGATGTATTGCACAATATCACAACGAAGCTTTTTCTGATATTGACCCATCAGCCATACTGCACATTGGTGAGCTCTCTGGTTTTGCATTTCCTTCAAAGCTGAACGGCTGGCAGTGCTGGCACAACTAAACAAACGCTGACAAAACACTGCTTCTCCAACACACACACAGTGACTATTGATAATGAATGACAATTCTCTGAACTAATTTTTTCACTTCTGATGTGGATCATGGGAAGACAGTAGATCACCCACAGCACTGAGCACACCAATTTGGTGTCCTGTTTTTCCTCCCATATTAAACTTGTGAATAATACTGGAAGAAACTTCATATATATATACATATATATACATATATATATGGATTATGCACTTTTCAGGATGTTCGTTTGATATTGCCTTGCCTTCTTGAAAATTACTAACATAAAGGAAATATTTAAGGGTGGGGAGGCACAAGAAATACACAAAGGCAAGGGGAAAAAATACAGATAAATACTTTCAAAGAAGTTAACATTATAATGGGTTGGTGATCAATTGGGAAAAAGCTATCCAGACAGAGACCAGCAGCATTACACGTAAAGTGTAGATAGGGGGAAATATGAATAATTACTCTCTTACCCCTTAACAATCTATACTTTGTATCTTTGGGTAAAAGAATAAATATCTTTGCTTTGAAAAGACTCTTCCTCAGTCACTTTAATCAGTTGCTGTCACAAGCTGCTGAGGGGTAAGGACTTTCAGCTGCAAATTTAGTCTGTTGTATCAACATGGTTAGCAACTGTAATCCAGTGAGCCAATCTGAAGGTGAGAGGACTGCCTGATTTATCCAAAGCAAGCTACAGGCAGGGAGGCCTGTCACCCAAGTGCATTTGTGATGGACAAAAGAAAGGCTTTATCTGTATCCAGGACAGAAGGTAAGGGATGAAGGTGTATGGGGTTTCATTTGTTTGTTTTGTTGGTTGGTTGGTTTCTTTGTTTTCTTCCCTTTTCTGCTATCTTTTGGGGTTTTTTTTCTATTTTTTGGTGTTCTCTTTTTTTTTTCTTTAAATGATGAATGCTAACACTGTTTGAGATTCCTGTCACCTCTTTGAGTTCATCATTTAAGCAGCTTTTTCAAAGGCATAATACACTGCAACTATCTTCAACATTTCTTGTTGTTCCTGTTGTCTTTATAGCTGTGAATTCCTGTCAAACTTTTATGATATAAAAAGTGGAAATCTATATTTTGTTGCCACCTCATTTTTACCATATGTTGGTAATTTAATTTGTAAACATTTTAAAAACACTGGTATAGGGCATGATAAATATTCTTAGGCTATGTTGTTTCTGCTGTGATGCTTATAAGAGAAGAGACAAATATAATAGTCAATTCAGATGTTCAAAGATCTCTTCTTAAAAAAAAGAGAACTTCATAAAAGGTACTTAGGATATTCTTGACTAATTCTTCTGGGGACACAAACACTCTATGAAGGTTAATCAAGCGTTGCAGAACTACAAAATCCCAGAGAGTTCTTATCTCATAAAAGAAAACCCATCTATCCAAGCCTTTTATGAAAGGCTAGTGACTGTGGATATTGATGTTTTTGATAGATGAAATGCTCCCAAACCAGTCCATCCCAATATGACTCATCAGACTGAGACTTTATATAAACAAGAAGTTCCCCCAGGTTTTAAACTTTCAACTGGATGATTAACTGACAAAGCTAAAAATCTAGATTCTCAATACAGAGAAACTATACATTTCAAATTAATGAAGGAATCATTCTCTTAGATGACTTTTAACATTGCACCAGGACTTGAACAAAAAAATGCTCTGATAAATGTAGTGATACCTTTTCCATTACTCATTTGAGCATATCCACTAGATTATGTTTTTATGGACTTCAGAGAATACAAGTGTGCCCCTGGTTGGAGAAGAAAAAGGCATTGTTCAAGAGGCCATACTCAAAATAATGAATTTACTTGTCTTGTTAGTGTTCCACAAATCCTTCTGCCATCTTTCTTATTTTTACCCACATTGGCTACAAAATTTTGACAGGATACTTAGATACCCAGATGGACAACAATATCCTCAGTGAGACTGAGGATGTAAAAGGCTGGCACTGGTTTTTGTTGTTGGTTTGGGGTTTTTTTGAATGTGATCTTAGGGAAATTAAAAGGTTATCCTATGCTAGTATTATGGGCCAGTAAGTTATCTGAGTGTTGTTTACTAAGGTCTCAATGAAGAACACTTTGCACATGACCTTTCTGTACACAAAAATCAGAAAAGGGCAACAAAAATGAATAGAGCCAAGAAGTTTCAAGTGAGAATGGATTGCATTGCTTAACTTCACTTTGTTCAGAAAGAAGAGGTGATACGATAGATCTATGTATCATTTTTAAATGAAGACTAAGTTAAGATAAATGTAATGGTTAGACATAAAGATATCGCTAGAAATGAGGATTATAGGGAAGCACTGAAACATCACAGTCCTTTGGTTAAGGATGGAGAAATGGATGGAAAATTAACAAACTTGTTTTAAAATGCTACTGTGTAACTTTAAAGTTCTAGATTATCAAAAATATTAACATGGACTTAAATGTTAACTGTTGACTTTCATGTTACATAAACACTTGTTGAAAAGGTAAGTCTGTGCCTAAGTGGTTTTTTCTAATCAAATCTGACGGTGGTTTTTAAAACTTTTTTTTTTTTCCAACACATTCCAGTTTACCCTTACCTTTCTCTCTGACTTATTTTGGGAGAAAATGTTTCTTAGCGTCAGGATTAGAAAATAATTTTGCTTTATTTACAAATTCTTTTTTAAGTTACTTGCAAGAAAAATCCTGTTCCACAATATAAAACATGAATCATCCTGGAACATGTTACCAGTGTTTTGATGTCTTCATTGCAGTCCCATTTCAGTTTGACTGGGAAAGAATACCAAAATCTGTTGCTTTTTGTGTCAAGTTTTGAGGCTAACATGAAGACAGTTAACAAAATCATTTATTTATACCAAAAACCCAGTTCCCTTTTGCAAGTCAGTTACTCAAAGCTTCTGGGCCTTTCTACTAGGACTAAACATAACTTATACCAAAATCTAAGCCCATTTAGCAGTTCTGCAGAGAGACAGTTCAAATTTCTTTTGGGGGGCTGGCAGAGAAGATACTGGTCATAATTAAGGATTTTTAGTATGCTTGTGATTAGTATCTCTGGCTTCTTTCAGTTTAACACAGTCCTGATAGTGCCACTGTGGGCAGCTGCATGCAAAGCCAAATCAGTAAAAGCAATACACGCTAGACAAAGAAATAGCATGGGCTGTCACAGTTGAGCTGTGTCTTTGAAAGAATTTCTTCAGTACAGCATGCTTAATTTGTTTGGTTTTGTTTTACAAGGTGTCACACTGTGAGCAAATTAGAATAGGTAAGCCAGAAGCAGAGCTGTCTTTTGGGGAAGAAAACATCATCTTGGTGCTTCAGCTCTGCTACCTCCCTCAACCCAGTGAAGGGTCTCAATGGTAGCACAGCTGATTTCTACTTAACCGCATCCACATGGGAGGGATTAAACCAGGGATATAGAAAAGCACCTCTCATCCAAGATGGGGAAAAAAAAGGGAGGGCAGACTTGGTTTTTTGGGTGACTGCATTGGTACTAACAGGCTGTACACTCCTGTTAGGACAGAGCAGGTCAGTAAGCTTGTTTGTGCCATGAAATGTGTGAAGGTAGTAACATGCAATTGCATTAGTGGCCTCAGTGCTCATTCTGACTTTACAGCTATTGTGCTCCAAGAAAGATGTTTTCAGGATTGTCTGAGAAAAATGGGGATTAAACTGGTAAGTGTGATTCAGTTTGAAGTAAGCACAAATGCAAGGCACAGGGATACCCTGTTTGTTCCAGTCCACACAGTAATAGATAGCATTATGGTAACTCTTTAGAATGTGAAGAAAAGCTGAAATTCTGCAATATCGGAGATGTATGCAATGGAGAAAAATGTGCAATATTAGGAGTGTACATATTTGCTGGGTGTTTTAGAATGTCAAACCTAAATATCCCCCAGCTGAGCCAGAACCCTTTCAAAATGTTGGGTAAGAGAAAGAACCTCTGTCTGGATCTGCCCCCATGAACATGTTTCAATAGGATAAACTATGGGGAATTCACACTTCTCTGTGCCTTGTGTCACAGAAGGAAAACTTCCCCATCAGTGTTTCAGCTGCATTTGTGCTTTGGACTATGAAGATACTAAAGCAATTGTCAAGGAATAGCCAGTATGCTCTAAATTTATGGTTCTTTTACCCCTTTTTCATGTGATTTTCTGCCCCCCCCGCCAATAAACTCCAAAGGTATTAAATTCAGACAGAGAAAGAGGGCTAGAGAGAGGCCTACTAAGTACAGAGCTATCATAACTTATAACAAGGTTATAATATGCAGAAGTGTTACTTACCATATCCTGCAATATTCATTACCACTGCTAGGAGATCAGTCTAAAACAGATAAAAGTAAATACATTTTTGCACAGCAGGTAGGGAACTTCCAGAATTCATTGCCACAGGAGCCGGGGTTGACAGACAGTATAAGGAGATTCAGAAAGATATTAGAGACATCCATAGGCAACGTGTCTAAATACTAAGAAGATACAAAAGAGAACAAGAGATGTGCCCTCCAACATCCCCCATAGAATGATTGTGGATGCTGGCAGACTACAGGGGGATATGGACCACAGAAAATGGCCACACTCACATGCTTTCCTTAAACAGCTGGTCCCCTTATCACTGACCACAGCAGCATGCCGGCCTGGGAGCATGTCTCATGTTCTTAGGTCAATTTTGCCTAACTAATGAATTGTTTAGACCAGAGTGTCTCAAAGCTTCCCAGCAGTGCAGGCAAGATTTAATTTTGTGGCTGTGACAGAATTGCTGCTTTAGGCACCGTCCTCCCTGAGAGTGGTGAGATGGAGTGAGAGCTGTGCCTGGCCACCATGGTGTGCTGACTGTGGGCCAGCTGCCCAGGAATTACTCTGCTGCTGCCACTAAGCCAGCACAGGATGGCTTAATATTAACTGTTAATTAGCAGCTTCCCCCACACCCAGAGTATGTAGATCTGCCTCTCTCTAAGTTGCAATCTTTCTGCCACCATCATTTTGCAACCATAGCTAAGCACTCTGTATAAGACTTGAGTTGGTATATTACAATGTGACAAAGCGCCCTGAATAATTTATTTCTAAGGCTCCATTTCATACTTATTTGTTGTCCTATGGGTTTTCCCCTAGGGATGTGCCATCTAATTTCAATTTAAAACATAAGTTCTGTAAATTACCACTGCACAGAAGTTGCCTTAACATGCCATTTATGAAGGTAATGGTGCACATTGTAGCAGAAGTGTTTCAGAGTTTCCACTCCTGGGATTACAGATTCACAGTAAACTGGTAAATGGGGAACAATGAGGAGTTTGCTAGAAAATTGAACAAATCCACCTTAAAATATCAAAGCAAATCGCACCTTAATATTGTGAACTCTGTAAGGCAATGTTTCTGCAGCAGCATGGACATATAGATTCCCTGCCCACATTAAGCAGAAAGAAAGCGTGTATATTGTGTGTTGTGTATTTAGATACCAGTTCCTGAAAGTGCACTTAGGAAGAGTATTAAGACATATTTACGGTAAGGTATAAATAAGGCCCATTACACCGACAGTTCTTAATCCTTTGTTTAAAATTATGTGAATCTTGTTTTCTTCCCTGAGTATATGATTTTCTAAAAAAATAATAACTTCAGAGAAGAGCTAGTCTAGGTAACAAGTTCAACAACAATTTAACAAGGTTTCATCCAAATATTACTAAAATGGGTAGAAATCTGTTATCTTTGAAGAGAAACATAAGTTATAGTATTTTTACTTTTAAAAGTAATATAAATTATGTAGCAGTAAGTGTACTTCAGAAAAATTCACTTTGTTTACATCTCTTGCCTAACTTAAAAGAAAATCATGTCATTGCAGTCATTAGAACTATTTTTCTGTGCCTGAGGCGACATTTTGACAAAAAGTCTCTCTTTAGGTATTTAGGTTTAATTCTTAACACTTATTATATTTAATAGGCTCTAAATACCTGCTTAAATTAATGAAATTAAGTATTTCTTGAGTAAGACTAGCGAGTAATTTGCCATCTGCTGATTTTATAACAGTTTTTTATGTTTTGTTTTATTAGTCATACAACTGTGTACTTCAAGAGGAAAATATAGTGTAGTACTCTCATACCAAATAAATGTGCAAATCTAGAGCTGCTTATGACTGAAATTACTAAAGTTGTGTACCCAAAAGAAAGGGATTGCTATTTGGGTTATAGTGTACAAAGCTACCAGATACAAGTAACGTAGCAGTGAATCGCCGGGCTGTATGTATCTTGCTTTAGTGACTAGTATCTAAGGACCTGAGATGCTCTGTTTGTGAGATAGTCAAGATTCAGTAAGCCAGCCTTTCATTCCCAGTCACAGACCTGTCTTTTTGGTGATATCTCTCCTGTAAATTTGAAAGTAGATCTTGTTACGTGTAAGCAAAGACTGCATACTGGTAATAAATACATCCTGCTGTCTGTTAGGCAGATCTCATGAACTGTGGAGTTTCTTGAGAGTCTTTATGAAAGAGTTAGGTATTGCCAGTGGGAAGGTATATGTGAATCTGCAAGATGGTCAGTTCCCTTCTCTGAGGTGCCCTTAGCTTGGCTAGGGGCTTATCGCTGTCAGTGCTTTGCCTTTGGCCGGTTTGATGCGAGTTCATGAGTCACAAGAGGAAAGGTTTCACAAAAGAAGGAAATCCAGGATTTTAAGTCAAATCTTATATTGCTTGTGATAACATGCGTAACAAGCAATTATTTGAGGGAAGGATGCAGAAGGGGTGGAAAAAGGGATGGGCTGTGACACAATGCAGCAACAGAAACTAATTTAGATTATGTGTAAGATGTGCCACTTTGAGACTGTTATGCCTGGTTCAGGAAAAACACTCAGTGCATGCAAGTACACTTGTGAATGTGAATGGCCTAAATAATTTTAGAATCCATTTACAAACCACTTACATCTACCTCAGCCTGCTTGCATGATTTCTGATGCCTGTCAGCCACACGGGACCATATTGCTCATCACACAAACAGAAAGCTGTTTTTACTTAGCTTGCCAAGCATCTTGCTGTTCTGTGGGCACTGAAACCTTGCGAGAACTATTTTTTAATTTAGGAAAGATCTTGGCCTATTCCAGTACCATTCTGTTTCCATTTCTGTTTCTGTTCTTTTCCCTGCTTGTTCTTTCACTTTCTTTAGTAGTTCCCATGCAGGATGGTGAGGTTGTAATAGTGACAGTTCATTATATCCAGTAACTTAAATGATCATTGAATATTCTTTGATGGCAGGTTACTATTCATAAGTTTCTGATGCTAGTGTTTCTGACGTGTGTTGCATGTACATGCTTCATGTATCTGATTAAATGCATTGCTTTGGATCCAACAGGCCAGAACCAGTACTGTGGACAAAGGATGGTGGAGAACTACCAGATCCAGAGAGAATGGTTGTTAACGGCAGAGTCCTAAGCATCAGTTTCCTAAACAAAACAGACAATGGCACATACCGATGTGAAGCAAAAAATCCTATTGGCCGAAACAGCACAGAATATGTCCTGATAGTACATGGTGAGTGTGTTCTTGTTAGTTTTTTGGTGCATGTTATGCATATGTAGCATTTCAAGAAAATACAATTAGTTGCTTATGATCATTACCAAAAGAATAGCAAGAAAAAGCTGGAAGTATAAATGCACTTTCATTGATGCTATCATCTAGTTGTGGGGAGTGTGTTTACTTCCTTTTATTGGCATGCCTCTCTTCATACAGTTTAAACAAAATATATTCACTTATGTTGTGAACTTTTTGCAAAGTAAGCACCTGTAAAAATCTTTTGCAGTATGTTGGTACTGTTTTATAAATACTTGCATCAGGCACACGCTGTTCAGATAAAGCTGGTTACAAATGAATATATGAAGTGAAATATGGAAATACCAGACAGATGGGTGCTTGATTTTTTTTGTTTAGTTTTTTTTATAGACCACCAAAGACAGGACATCAGATACTTTTCTTCATACAAGTTATAGCCTGCTACTGAGAAAATTCAGCTTATACAAGTTAGCTGATCATCACCTGGCCTCTCGTTACAGTCAATACTCAAAAATATGTCATGTTCTAAATTCATGATACTTCTAATAAAATCAAAAAATAGGAATGTTCACATTGAATAACAGTTGATTTGTTTTCCTTAATTAATTAGGCAACAATGTATGTCACATGAAAAGAATAGCTGGCTTTTACATTGATCATGAAATAGATGGATATAACTCAGGTATAGGAGAAACTACAATAAAAAGTTAGCATTTGCCTTTAATACAGCTTTGCAATATGGATCTAGTGGTGTCAAAACATAATGTTCTCTTATCACAGATATGTATGTGATAATTCCTGGAAGACTATGAGTTCTGTGATTTGAATTTTAACCTAAGTGAATATAGAGGCGAAAGCTCCACTGTAGTTCATGACAGTACTTTTTCCTCTAGTTTTTTAAAAAATGCAACTTCTTATAACCATGACTAAATAAAATGAAACAATCTAATACAAATCTTAGTCTGTAAATAGACGTGCGAACTATATAGATTTTAATTGCTCATGATAAATTTGGGTATAACAAATACACATTTCTTTGGTGTTTGTAGGGTCTGAAAAACATTTTTCACTAAAGGTTTAACCTGCCTTTAGGTATTTGGCAGAAAACTTCTAATAAGTGCTACTTTCAGCTTTCAGTAACAAGCTATTTTTTGGCACTGTTGATAAAATGTCATTTATCAAAAGAATCACTTAGATTACTTTTCATTTTTCTTAAAGTTCACTATTAGTTTATGTAGGATTAGTGGCACAAGTAAGGAGGAGGTCTTTGCATGAGGAACACAGAGCCTGTACTGCTGCGTGAGTATTTCTGTATTAAAAACCAACAGAAAAACTAAACCCTCTAACCTCTACTTACATTGGTTCCTACAAGAAAAGAAAAAGGAAAAATGTCTTGTACATCCCAGAGGTGGTGGTGTATTGGTTGTTGGCTGCAGGCACAAAGTGCACTGCCTTTGAGGTAATGGTTCCTGTGCTTACCAAATGTTGAAACTTCTGTCGTTTGTGTTTTCTGCCCAATTTATTTATGTTATTATTTCTGAAAACATGGCCTTTTTTAATGGTAGATTTTTCCATCAGTGTTGACTTTGCAATATACCCTCTATCAAAGATTATTTCACAGTCTCCTGTGTGTCTTTTGCATAGTGGCATGCCCCCTGTTGATCTGATTATCTTGCAACAACTTCATGTCAGTCTGTAAAATCATTCATTATCAGGAAGGCATTCTGTTATGTTTGGCAGCACATTAGGCATGTTATCAGGTTTAGCTTGCACATTGCTGACCTTTTCTGTTATGAGTACCAGAGTTTTCCTAATTGCATTTCTGCAATTCCAGTGTTAGAACCCGAGAAGGTAAATGTCAGGTGGTTCCAAGGTTTCTGAAACAAAGAGAATAGTGTGACAGAGTATGTGATGCTGTTTAGTGCTTAGCAACTTACTGCATTTCAGAGTTGTTAAGTTTAAGTACAGAACAGACTGACACAATTATTTTATCAAGGGTAGCACAATCAGTTGTATAGATCAATTTAAGCAGTGTCCTAGCCCTTCTTTAGCTCATTACATTCATGAATGTCTCTAGTGAAACATAATCCTCCCAAAATTATACAATATTCTCTCTCTCTTTCTCTCTCCCTCTCTCCGGGGGCTAGCAAACCTACTTTTTATCATTTTCTGAGATGCATTCTTCCACTTAATAGAGGATGTATTTTTTTTCTATATCTTCCTAAATATATCTGGGAGCATCCTTTGATTTCTCATCCCTTCCCCTGTGCCTAATGTGTTCACGTAATTTTTTTGTCCTACTCCTTTGTTAGAGCTGATTTATCATGTAAATATGCTTTCTTACCTTGAATGTTAGGTTTCTAATACAAGTACATGCCAGATTTAACATAAGGGGAGGTATGTTCAGAAAGATGCAGGAGAGGAGAGGGGAGGAATCCGCATGAGGAGAGAATCTCTTCACAAGAGATTCTTTTAAATTGCAGGTCAAGGAAGTAAAGTCTAGGTAAAATGACCTACCAGCTCTGTAAGGAGTAAGGCATAAATGCCCTGAGTGCTAGTAGCCACTGCCTTAATGGGGCATCTGGAAGTCCAGCTCCACAGTTATTAAACAACTAGTAGTTTTTCTAGGAACCTCTCGAGCCCAGAGGAGTTGCAGTGATGGAGAGAAAGAATGGTAATCACATGCCCAGGTATAGAGAGATACTATGGCTGATTCAGTTTTTCCAGGCGAGCTTGTGTAAGAAGGCAGAGGACATCAATGAAAGGTATCCTCTGCAGAGGCAGGAGAGTGTAGCCTGATTCACAGCTTTGCTTTTCTTATCCATACTGTGATTTCCTCTACATTTTTTCCTTTTTTCACTTCAACAGATTTTCTGTCTTTCTGTTTATTAACGTTGCAAAAGTTTCATCTGGCTTCTATCCCTTTTTTCCTCTATGAAATCCCCTCTCAGTGGGACTCAATCTACTAATTCTCTCAATTTCTGAAGTTATCTTCCTAACTCAGAGGTGATTTAGACAGGTTTAGCGTAGAGAGAAGCTTGCCTAAAAATGGAAGGTATAGTTTATCATAATTAGAGATTAAGGGTAAGCAAAGTATTTATAAATATTAATTATACAAACTAAGCAAAAAGTGTCTCATGCCTTTAACCGGACCAACCTAGACACAAAATTATACAGCAAAGTAGTAGTTTTTCCACTGTAAATGATGATGAGGTAATACTGTTTTGATGTTTAGTGATGGCAGTGGAAATAAATATTGCTATAAGCAGATGAATGGCAGTCTGTCTAATATAATTGGTATCTGATAACATAAAAAGTCTTTTTAGATTTGTACTATAATTAAAGAAATCAGACTTCAGAGAAATTGAATATATTTGAATCAGATAAAAGGCATGGGCTATTAAATATGCTCATGCTGCTTTGCTGAATCAATACGGCTGCTACTTTCATTTTTCTTAACTTTTATTATTAATAATAAATGTCAAGAAAACACTTCATGAAGTAGGAAGGTGGGCACAAAGTCAGAGTTTATAGGCAGCAGTACAAAGGCAAGACGTAGTTTGCTCAAACATTTGTCTCATGCAGTAACAAAGGCACAAGCTTTAATGCCTGTAGCTGTTGTCATTTCTGTATTCTAATTGGTGAGCTTAGTGCTTTAGAAGTGCACATTCTGGCTAGATATATTACACCCTTTCTTTGGTAATGGGCCCCAGGCAATTTTCACTCTCTTCCAATTTATTAAGAATTTTTGTATACTGTTGCCCAAATACTAGTCATTAATCATCAGTAAACAGAGCTAACTGTCGAACTCATGATGCTCAACCCAAAAACATAGATTCTAATTGCAAAACTTAGGTAATAACTGCATTGATTTAGCTGGAGTTGAGCAAGGAGGTGGTCCATCATAATCAAACTGAAGACACAGTTGTTATGTATGTAGCAGTAGTTCATAACCTCTGGATGTCACTGCTGAAGACTTAGTTCAACATCACATTGAGTAGGTGACAGAAGTCCACGTCATTGGGAAATCTTAATGGAATCAGCAACATTTCATAATTTGCAGACCTATTTGAAATAAAGTACATTGGTGAAATATCCTGATTTGCCAATCTAAAGACACACATTCAATTAACTGAAATATTCAGAGCTATAATGTGTTGTGTACCAATTATCTATCAAAGCAATATTGAAATCAACATTAATCAGCAGCTGTGGGTGGTCAAGGCGGTTCTTACTGCCACAATTATACATACAGTAGAAAGTGATTGAGCCAGTAAGTCAGCACCTCTGGAGAATAAAAAGTAGCATAACATATTCCCTTGACTTCAGCCTCTCAATTACGTTGTAGTTTTTTCTTGGGCAAGCTATTTTTTTGCAAATAAAGGCAACTGAAAGACCAAGTTACATCCTTGTTAATATTTTGAAATGTACTTTCAAACAGAAGATCTCCTACAATGTGTACGTAAGACCAAAGGTCCCACTGCACCTTTCCTTTGAACTATAATGTATCTTCCACCTGCTTGGCCAGTGCCATTTCAAAACATTTATCATCGTAGCTTTCACAATAACCTGTGGCAACAAGTTTCTGAATTGAATTATGTGCTTTGAGGGAAAAGTATTCTCTTCTGTTTGTTTAAGCCTGCTGCTTGATCTCTTCACTTCCCAATTTTCCAATCTATTTGGCCTCTTTTGCTGTTTGTGCTGTAAGTATGCAGTTAAAATCACTTTTATTTTCGTGCTGCTTCCCTTCAATAGATTTTCAAATATTTCCACCTCTCTCTCAATTTCTCACTAATGATGATCTTAGGCTCTGCATTTCCTGGATTCCTGTCCCTTTTATCTACTGTCCTTCTTTCACAGTCTCTTTTTCACTTTTTTCTTCATTTTTGGTCTAGTAGTAAATCTCTGTGATTGACTGTTTTCCATATCTGGAACAGCACTATGCCAAACTTGCACAAAACACCTTAGTTTATTAACTTGTGCCTCCAAATAGATTTATAGAGATTCACCTTCTGTGGCCACCCATAATTCCAGCACCATGCACTTTTACTTCTATGCAAGTTTCTTTTTAAATTAGTAGAAACTCTGGAATCCAAAACACATCTGAAATGAGACAAACTCCATTACCTTTATCTGTTCTAGATTCCTTTATCTTTGTCTGTTCATTTGCCCACTATCACATTTTTTATTATGTTTCATTTCTGTTGTGATGTTCTCATAGGGGCCCCTCTCCTTCCTTTATTTCTGTAACTCACTTGTGCACATAGAATCATAGAATCATTTCGGTTGGAAAAGACCTTCAAGATCATCAAGTCCAACCATTAACCATGCCCCCTAAACCATGCCCTGGAGTACCCTGTCCACTCGCTTTTTGAATACCTCCAGGGATGGTGACTCAACCACTTCCCTGGGCAGCCCATTCCAATGTTTGACAACCCTCTCAGTAAAAAAATTTTTCCTAATATCATCTCTCATTCTATGAAAGTAAAAACTGAGTAGAACCATAATTTGAAATAAAACTGAGGAGGTGAGATTTTTTTCTGTTTTCTTTGAAAACTGAGCTTATTGGATAGGCAATAGATCTCCTGGTTCGCAAATATTTTCACTACAGCCCTCTGATAAATCTTGTGCACTCTTTTTGGACAACTTATCCTCATGAACATATATCAAAAAAACACATAAAAAATATTCACTGAAGGGGTGGGGGGGAGGTAGGAAAGAAAGGAAGCAGAATCTATGTGGAGCAGCACGCTCATCAGTAATCTAGTTGCCCTCTATTTTGATGTTAAGACCCTGGACACTGAGGTAGCTGGACAATTCTAAAGTTTCCTTCTTTATAGTTCCTGAGTTGAAACGTCTCATTTACAGACACATCTCAGAGAAAAGGCTTTCTTTGCCTATGGGAAAATCCTACCCTTTTGAGTGAACAAAGCTTGGACTTTGCGAAAAGAGAATTGAGCAGACCTGTGGTGTAATGGAACAATAATAACATGTACAGCTACAATAGAGGGTGTTTTTAGTAAAAAAAAAAAAAACCAAAAACCTTGCCCTTACAGCAATCAAGGCATATCAAGAATATGAGGCTCAGAAGACTGCTTAGGATTTCATTTGAAATTCAGTGCATGTGAATACCTATGCTTTTCAGTTCTGAGGGTTTTTTTTTATATCTGTGTTTGAATTAAAAGAAAGAGGGTGTCTCAGTTTTGAGTCCTTAAAACAGAGGTGAAAAGTCTCTCCTATTCCCATCTTATAAAAGTAAAAATAACTTTAAAAAGTACAGAAGACAACTCACAGGCAGAGGAGCCTGAGCTTTCAGCTGAAAAATAAATAAATAAAAGAATGCTCTTGAAGACTTTCTCCTTCTCAAAAGCCTTCCTTGCCCCAAAACCATCTCTTCTTTTCTTTTTCTCTTTTCCCCTTCCCCGCTATACACACATGCATACACACACAGACAAACAAACAAACAGAGGTCTAGTAACTTATCCAGGAAGAGATCTTTTTTTTTTCTTACATCTTCATCTCTTTTGAAATCCACAGCAGCTGGATGGTTTTCTTGCAAAAGCTGAGGTGTGCAGGAGTGAGGTTTCACTGTGGCAGGCCTGAGAAAGTAACTCATTATAACCCTATGTTAAAGGTAGCATTCTAAACACACAGAGAATTTCATTCATGTGTTATTCTGCAAAGCATAGCCCTTCAAATTGTGTTGAAATATTTTGATTTTGCATCTACATCAACATCCTGAAGTGACATTAAGGTATTAAATCTTTATCATAGTATTAAAGTTAACTTCTCCAGAGGACTCTCGGTTATGCTAAAAGAGATGGCTCAGACCTTACAGCACAATGCAGATGGATGCTGCACAAACAGATGAATTAAGAAATTGTTGTGTAATATAACTTTTCTTATTGGACTAAAGAAGAACAATGTTTAGTTGACATTTTCTGGTATGAGAAGTCTGTCAAGAAACTTATGGTGGAATCGTTGGCTTAATTTTATGGATGAATTGTCCAGCTATTATCCCTGCACACTGGCAAGGCAGCTAGTTTGAAATTGCTTTTTGTTGATAAATACCTGAATGGTGGGGTCTATAGTTGAGATGTGTGAACTGATATTTCTTCATTTATAGTGACTTCAGAAAAATAAGATTTTTTTTTTTTTTTCAGATAAACACAAAATTATTTTGGAAAGGTCAAGAAAATAACATTCTAAACCACAGTAACACTTTTGGGAAATCTGTTTGACACGTCTACATTTTTACATTAAAAATTACATTAAAATTTACATTAAAATACTGGTTTTGATAATCGAAAACTTTTAAAATAAAGTGATTTTTTTAGATGACATATGGAAGATTTTAATTTTTTTTTTTTTCCATAGTGGAGTACTCATTGAAATTATTGAATTCATGGTATTTTGGTTGAATTAAGTCTGAGTTTGTCCTGGATTTATTTTTTTATTATTATTTTTTTTCTCTCCTGGTGGATACAGCAAATCTTTCTCCAGGTCCAACCTTTAACAACATATTCTAACATGTGTAGCTCATTCCTATCTGAATAGAATTTGTTCTTATTCTAAAAACCTGTAGCTTTAGGTAATGTCTTTAATAATACAGAACACTTGAAAATATTTAATTTTCTATGTACATATATAATTGGCTAATGTGATAATTCTTGATTTGGATTCCCTATGTGATTTCTGAAAAGGAAAAGATTGCATGTTAGTTTTGATTTATAATGAGTTTTTTTCTCCATGCACAATAATTGCATAAAGTTAATATTTTTGATGCTTGTATATGGGTACAGCATCTACAGTAAAGTTATCTTGAACTAGATATACTAGATACATTGCTGTTGCTCTTTTGAAAAGAACTGTTTTAACTGATCTTAAGTGACGTGTATTTCTAAAATAGTGCTGTTGAGTTTATTATCATTGATTTGCTGTAGTAGCACAGCTTGCTCTCTAATTATTCTGGACTTCAGGCTTTGCTATTGCTTATACTGCTAACATTCTTGAACTTTACTTCAATCGAGCTTTTCTGTCGGAGGGGTCGGAATGTAAAATTACCACGTCTATGAACATCATATGCAATCTTCATGAAGAAAATGTAACTGTTAAGAGAATATTTCACTGGAGACTGATGACAAAGTTATAGTCTAAGAGTTCCTAATGATCTTCTGTGTCCATCTAGATCTTTTATTATTCACCAAACTCAAACCATAAAGAAATTATTAAAGTGACCTAGTAATTTTCTAAATTGAAATCTTTCCTGCACCATTAGGTGCTATGTGAAATGCAGATAAGGGTGTCCTGTCTCTATCTTTCTCATATGGTGCTTCTGTAACTTACCTTTCTTTTGAGACTAGGTTGCTCAGTTTTTCACTCAATTCAAGAAAGGAAAATGATACGCTATGCAGTGATATTGCTTAAAATGTCAACTGGTGATGCTAGCCTGGTGATCAGTACCATGTTCTGTTCCAGCTGAGATTACAAACCTTGGGAAGGTAGCACAAGTCATTGGTTCTGAGCAAATGGAGATAGATATAAATGCCTTGGGGAGATTGCAAACAGCATCCTGAGTCTGAGAGGGGTAGGGCAAGCTTCTGTAAAAATTACACATTTTTCTTAGAGAGCTTTGAGAAGTTCCATATCTAAGGTCTCTGATCACATGTGATGATGAGCATAGAGACTCAGAGAGAAGTAGACACTTAGAAATTAGCTCATCTCAAACCGTTAATATTTCTAACCCATAATTTGATGTTAATAATTGTTAGTTCTGATTATTCTATTTTTGCTATTTGTAATTTTAATGATTAATGACTTGTGAACTTTTTCTGGATTTTATCTTGGCCTGCATTTGTATATTGTATAAAGGAAAAAATATTCAATAACATATTTCTTATAGTATTCTATTAGTATTTTACTTACAGCAAATAAGGTTTTATTCCCCCTTTGTTTTCAGTATTCTTCCAACCAAAAACCAGATCAAACTGACAAAAATTTGAAATTTCTCTGAACAAAATTTAAAAATCTTCATAACATCTTTCCTCAGCATAGGTTCAGTCTAAATTTGTGGTGGGACCCAAAGTGTCTTTAGTCCCTCCTCCAGAAGGAAAACCTTTAAGCTGCAATCACAAACTATTTTTTCTAGCTCTTACTGCTTGAATTCTTGACACAATATAACAAAATTCTCTTTACTTTGTAATTAAAGTAAAATTTTTTTTGCTAAATCATATCATAACCTTTCTGCATTGGATCTTCCTGTCTTGCTATGTCTTCCTGTGAATCACTTTGGCTTTGTCTCAAGGATTCAGAACTACTTTGACAGCTTTCAAGAAAGCTTATTGCATCGATCTTTCTGTATAATTCCCATGGAAAGGGGAAGAGACAGCAAAAACCAGCCAGGAGGATAATAAAGGTATATCTCAAAACGATTCTCAAGTTGCAGGCAGAAAACAAAACAAAACAAAACACGAAAACCCATTGCTAGCAAGTATGACTTTGGATCTACCAAAGTTGATAAAGTTGGTTGGAATGGCCAGTGCCATATGGGGATCTCCCACAACACCCTGATTTCTTTCAGAAGGCTGTGGTTCCCTCACTAGCACTAAGAAAGCTCTAACCCCTTTTGAAGAAACTTACCTGGCAGGTGCCTGTGAACAGGTGTCCAGATACCTGCTACGACAGATGGAGTTCATGTCATGCTGTAAGGTGATGTGTCATTTGTCAGAAGAGTGGTTCAAACAATTTTCAGTCAGGATTACTTTTCTTTTGTTAGAAGGCCTGAAGACAGAAGAATTAAAGTTTTCATTTCTTTTTTCTTTGTCATCTTGATACTCAGACATGCATTTCCTTTACTTTTCCTTCACTGGTATCCACACAGTTTGTTTACTCCCCAGATACTCACTTCAAGAAAAAAATTGCTTTTGCGTGGTAACCTCATGCCTGAGGAGGGTATATCTTTCAGCTGAAACTACCCATATTAATCCTCATGGCAAGTGAAGAAAAAAACGAACCAAAGGAGAGGAGGAAGGACAGAAAAAAAGTTTTGACAGGGTAAAACTGTAGGAGTGGGTAAAGTGTTTTATTCTTTAGATATCGCTGTGGGTCATTGCACTAGTGGATTTGTTTTTCCCTCTGTGGTTTCTGTGTTTTATATTTTCTGCAGGTTTCCTAATCCTTGATTGCTAGGAGGCAGGGAGGAGTTGAAGGAGGCTGACATGTTGAAGTGCTAGTTTGCTGCTTGATTGAGGAGAGCTCTGGATGGCTTTCATCATTCACAAGCAGGAACTAAAATCTCTTTGCACTGCTTTGTATATCATTCTGTTTAAAATAAATTAGCAGATATGACCAAGCATTCTTTATAACAAATACTGCGATATTCCATTGGTGAACTGTCCTGTTTGGTGGCTTAGTAGTTAAGGTACCAAATGTGTGCCTGCCTGAAGGGAAACCGGATAATTTTAATAAAATTAAGTCTTGACTATATTGCATGTGTCCCACCATTCATAGCCGTGTGTTATACAAAGCCAAAGAGTCATGGGGGCAGTTCAACTACATGTATAGGACTCTTGAGCAAAAAAAGACAGAGCATAGAAGATTGACAGCTAGAAAGATAGGGCCTTGTTTTCTCAGGTAATGTATTATGGTGATAAAAATGTGAGAATTAAGTGTATTAGTCAAAGACAGTGCAAAGAAGTGCAATAAGCTATGTTTTAGGTTGCAAAGATGCCATTAACTTGCTCAAGGTGATTTTCAATGCAATACAGCTATCCCACTGTGATAAAGTATTTCAGATTAGTGTTGGACCCCTTTGAGTTTATTTTGAAATAATGTAATTTAAAATAAACAACATTCTATGTTATCTCTTTTTACTAACCTTAAAATTATTGCAGTGAGTTTTGAGTTGTTTAAGCAATTTCAGTGATTTGTCCTGAATTTCTCAGAGAAATGAAAGTAGCAACCATAATAAAATAGAGATCAGCAATCTGTTTAGCTCCATTTAGTTTCAACACTTGTATCCTTAATAGGGAAATTTTTGACATTTTTTGCACAGAAAGAGTGAAGTGTCATTCTGAGAAAGCTGTCATCTTTGCTGAAGGCTGCTGGTGTCTGAATTTGTATTGTACATTAGCTTTTCCTTATAGGTTTTCAAGGGCCAGCTGCTGGTACTTTATTTCATTTAATTTTGAATACTCCTATTTTATGGCTTGGACAAACAGGGAAATATGACTTGTCTATTTACTTAAAAAGAATAAAAATGAACATCACAGCCTTAATGTGATTTTTAAGCAGTGGCAATGGGCCTAGAACACCGTATTAATAATGATAGAATGCTGCGCTTCTGGGGCAAATCGTGCTGGCTTTATTCATACAAGATGTTTGGTGGCTTTTGTGGTAACGTTTTGTCTTGAATGCAGTGAAATTGGCACTTCAGGTATAAGGACAACTGCTTTTTTAAATACAATTTTAAGAGATTTTGTTTTCTTCTGTGTTTTTGATTGGTTTGGTTTTTTAGTAGAGGATTAAAATGGGACTCAGAAGATCTGTTCTGAACTCCCCTGTCAGGCTTAGAAGTATGTAAAATATAAGACATTCCGCTTAATTCTTCTGTGTTCATTTCCCCAGCTGTGAAATGGGAATAATGCTACCTCCTTTTCCCTAACATTTGGTCTGTACTGTCTAAATAATGGTCTTACAAAACCTCAAGGCAGAAATCCATTCTTTACTGCATATATATTTGTTAATGTAAAGTTGTGAACAAAATCAAGACATGTGTAGATAGCTTTTTATTAGTAAAGCTACTTCATTTGAGGCTGCAGTCTCAAACAGTACTCTAAAACTTTACCTTTTTATTTAAAATACTGAATTACAAAATTCTTTTTCTTAGCCTATTGCATACTCTGCAAATTTTACTTAATTTCTTTCAGGCAAGTTGCATAAGCTTCAGTGATTTACTCAGTGCAGTATTTGTAACTACTTTAATTAGAAAGATGGGCTTTTATACAAGATAGAATGACTTGCTTAAAATAATAGGCTTTATTAGTATTACTACTATTAAATGGGAAAGGACTTTTTTTTAACTATTGACAAAACTTACAGTAACTTTGGGAAAAAATAGGTCTTACAGTATAGTTTTGGAGTAATCTGAAGTACGTATTGAACATGGAAGATTAATCTTTCTGTTGAATACTTGTTTTGATTTGTCCTTAGAGGTACATCTTGCAGTAATAACCATTAATAAAGTAAAACTTAGAGCACTTGAAAACAGATTCTTCAGTATTCAAGAATTTGCCTACTTGAGAATTTGGATAAACTTGACCTGACGATTAGATATTGAAGGTTATCTTAGTACAAGGAAAATCTAATCTTATCAAATTTATCCTTTTATGTTCTCTGTGTATCACCTGTTTTTAGCACAATTAGAAATTAAGAAATAATGCAGTACAACCTATTTGTTTTCTACAGTACAAATGTTGCAATTCGTATAATCTGCCCCACCAAAATTGAACAGCAATAGGTAAATGTATTGTGAGATACTACATTCTGTCAACTTTTATTCTTCTACTTCACTGAGAGCAAGAGTGGTGAGCTTTTGAAATGGCTAGACTGGTGACAAACAATGAGTCTGATGGACAATGAAATTGGAGCGTGTCCCAGCATCTCAGAGCCTTCATTGCAAACTTCTCTTTCTGTTTCAAGGGAGCTGTAGCTAGAGTGCATTTGCTGATCACAAATTCAGTGGAGTGGTGTGGGGAGCAAAATGATCCCTAAAGTAAGCACTGAGGTCTTCAAAAGTCAAACCCTATATTTTGAAAGTTATCAGCCACTAGTGCAATACTTAAATGTTCATGCTAGATGCTTTCCTGTGAAATGCTTGATTCAGGTTTCCTGTGCTCCCTGTGTGCAACTCCACCAACTATGTGTGCAACAGACTAGTCTCCAGGTGACAAAGCCGTATTTGTGGCAACATCTGTGCTGTGGAAAAAGGTCATGTTTTTCCAGCCAGGAAAAAAGAAGAAAACAAAAAATGCCTTTTTTTGTGTGTTTACTGCTACTCCTTGAATTTTAGCAAGTACTCATGAGCATTATAAAATGCATAGACCCAGTGCCCACTAAATCCCAAATTCTGTTCTGTGCAAGGGGAGATGTTCAAGAGGAAGGGTGGGGGCTGCCTCTGCTCAGCATGCTCTGCTTGTTAGAGTCACCATGGAAGGTGGTAGAGGTGGGTTTTCTCTAAATATCACTCCCCGGCCACCTGACCCAGGGCCCCACAGCACTGCATGAGAGCTGGCCTGAGGCTGGTCAGTCACACCTGGCTAGGGGGAGAGAATTCGCAGAGCCAGTCACTGCTTTCAGCCCTGAGAACTTGTCCTCCTTTACCACATCCTTCCTATCGCATTAAGGCGCTTCCTTCCCATTGCTTCTTTCTTTTCACCTGCCTGAGAGCCACAGCTTCCTGTTTTCTGACAGCTCACACACCTGTCCTGAGCCCAACCTGGCTTTACTGGTGGAAAATCAGCATTTCACACACCTGTAGTCTTTGTGAGTCCTGCTGTTGCTCTGGTGCACAAAATAAATGAGATATTCAATAGAGGAGTTGTTTGAAGGCAGTTAAGGGCAGTTAACTTTTTCTTCATATTTCAATGTCAAATGAGATGGCATAATCAGAAATAACTTGCTACTACACCTTGTTTTTTCATATTCATCACATTTTTTATTTTGTCATAAGCAATTCTGGTCAGAACATGTGTTGTAAAGTGTGCCATGGTGTGATATCAGGTCCTCATTTTAAAGGATGAACTTTTCAGTGATTTGGGATGACACCATGCTGCCAATACTAAGTACTAATATTGATATGGGCTTGGTTCTTTTGAGTGATATTCTTAACTTTCTAAGGATAGAATTTGGGCCAGGGATGTGCAGGTACCAATGTTTTGCTTGACTCTTTGAAAGCAGAAGGAGACATTGTCTTTTTTGCTGTAATTTTGTAATACTTCACCCTCCTTCATTTGCTACTGAAACCTATTGCTTTTTTATAGGAAAATAGGAACCGCCCCCCCCCCCCCCCCCAACTATCAAACTTTCTATAAGAAGAGAGAACTATTGTTCTTTCCAGTTCCTAACTTAGGAAAAAAGAGCCATGACATCAAAATTCTAGTATCTCTTAACACTTGTTTTTTTTTCCTCTGTCCTGACTGTGCAACCAAACTATGTTTAATCAAACTTTAATGAGCTGTCCCACATCTTCTAACATTTAATATCATCTACAGGCCCATGAAATGTCTTAGAATCATGGGACTATGTGAATTTATTTTCTTTTCTTTCTAAGCTGCCTAGCCATTTTAGCCCAGCTGTATGTCTTGCATTATGAAGTCATCCACCGGAAGTCTCTAATGGTTTTAATTAGGGATCTAGATCCACATGGAGCTTTTGTTAAAAGGGTTTGGATATTTTTTAATGACATCTGATTTGCTAGCAAAAATGTCAAGCACATAATTGCCATTTCAGAGTTTCATAAATCTGAATCAATTAGTAAAAAGAACCCCTTGACCTCATGTCCGTGAGCCTTCATGATCATTCAGTCTAAGTGCTAAGGAGCTATTGGCACATGATATTCAAGCCGACTGATCCTTTTGTTCAATCCCTTTTTCTCGGAGCAAGGCTAAATGCAGCTCCCTTTGAATTTAAAACCTTGCTAAATTATTTAGTACTACATACCACAGACTGATTAAATTTTGCACGGAGTA
Source organism: Harpia harpyja (assembly GCF_026419915.1). Classification (NCBI taxonomy): domain Eukaryota; kingdom Metazoa; phylum Chordata; class Aves; order Accipitriformes; family Accipitridae; genus Harpia; species Harpia harpyja. Next base: position 35,306,320 of record NC_068947.1, read on the forward strand.
GTGAGATTGTTTCCCAGGTAAGTCATCACTCAGTTCAGTTTACCACTTAAAATTTCTTTCATTCTCAGTCAAAATACAGCAAGGGCCATCCATCATTATCACTTTGTCCTTTAATTTTTCTGTCAGCCTTTGTCAAGCTTGAAACAAAAGCCTTTACATTTTTATCAACTGCAGCTATTGTCTGAATTGTGCTCAGTCATTTCAGAATATCGGTTGTGTTTTTACCAAACAAGTCAAATATTTTCAATAGGTCAGATCTATCTTTCACATAAGCCTGCTAAACCAAACAGAACCATTTCTCATTTCTTTGGAAATGGAGAGTAAAAATGCTTAGGGCCAAATCGACAGTGAGAGTAAATTGTCCAGGCTCCCTGCACTTAAATGGATGAATGTCTTCTGCCTTAGTAAGAAGAATGCAGCATCAGTTCAAGGAAGAAGGAGAGGTGAACAGGAAATTTTGATCAAGCAGAGCCTGGCAGTGTTTTGAGCCGATCTTGTACAACACTATTCTGCCACTCATAAACAGACAACATCTGTGCCTCTGCTAAAGAGCAGCCTCCAGACCAAGCCAAGCGTTGCAAGCTCTTCCTTTTTCCACTGTCCGCTCGCAATCAGCCATCAGATTACCTCCTGTCTGCCTTCACCTTGCCAGTGCTTGTCTAGCTTGATGGCATGCTAACAGACAGTAGTGGCCATGAAGAACACCTTTCTAAAACCTTCCCCATACTTCTCTCTGTATCCACTGAACTGTGACATTACATCAGGTCCTCACTGAAAAGAGAGTTCTTAGCTGAGCATTTGCTGCTTAGCTCAAACCACTCTGTGCCACTAGACAGAGATTAGGAGCCCGTGTGTTTCACTGAAAATCCGGTTCAGGTCTTACCTGTATAACCTGTGAGAATATAAGTGAAAAAGAGTTGGGACTGCAGACAGTAACTCCCCTTGGCATGAAGCCTAACCCCTTTTCTATTTCCAACAACTTTTATGCAGACAATTAGTTCTCTGTGAATTGTTTGTATTTCAGAGGTAGCAAGGTGATGAAGTGAATACCAGCTTAAATACATTATTGAATTTTTGACTGAGTATCTGTCTGTCAACAAACATTCATTTTAGGAGTGAGGTTTCAAAATTAATGGTGACAATTATTGCTTGACTTCTAGATCTCTGAGCATGGCTTTTCTATCTTCTCTGGTTCCCCATCTGCAAAATATAGCTATTTTCTGCTTCACAGGAGGCTAAGGATTAATACTTTAGTATTACTGAAATAGCGATCTGGTGCATTGATTTGGGTATGGCTACCTGAATTAAAAAGTTCTACTCTGCAAGGTCTCTTGGTCATAATCATCTGCAGTATTTAGTGGCATGAGAGTCATAAACAAAAAATCGGTTTCAGCTGAACGTTGTGTACAACTACATTCAGAAATTGCAAGGCCAGAAAATGGAATTAAGTTTCACTCCAACACAGGTTTCCTGGGCAGAAATCTGCATATCCATTCTGTTAAGATCCTTCTTGACAGAGAGCTCAAGAGGACAAATCGACATAGTCCATTTGATAGCATGTTTCTGAGCAGCTGCCAACAGGGAGCTCTGGATAACATAACATGTGCCTTGCCAGTGGTGTAAGATAGGTGTGCCCTGCAGTAAAAAAAATGACCCAAAAGTCACAGGACTAGAAACAGGTCAAATCGTAATTCCCTTTTCTGGCATGCAAATGAAATAGCACCACCATTTTTACAATACAGTGATTCATATGCCTTAGACACAAGCCTGTGCTGTTGAGTAGCAGTTTATACTTGTAGTCTGTCTGATTTTGGCAACTACCAAACACACTTACCTCCTACACCTACAATACATGATGAAAGAATGAGGGGCAGTGCACATTACTTCTCTTTTTTCTGAAGTGCATATTCTGCATTCTCTTATGCAAAAGCATTTTCAAGGCAAAGACAACTAAAGTTTTCATGAGAATCCATAAATCCAGAACTGATAAGGAGCCTTTCTATCAGACTCAGTAGGACTGGGGGCCCTGTACACATAAGTCTTTTGAATGTGAGGCTCGGGTACTTTTCAGAATGCTAATCTATGCCTGGATTTGGTCTGTCCAAGTTAGGGTTTAAGGATGGGATATCGTCCAAGAGTTCCAAAATGTGTTGTCAGGAGAGCTGTGAGCTATTCTGTTATTTTACACATACATTACTGTTGTACACTCTTATGTCATTAAAGAAGCAATTCTACTGGGCAGAGCCTCAAACCTAAGCGGGTCTGAACCAGTCATTTCTAGAGTCCAGAACAGACTTACATTTCATTGCTTGGGCAATGCCATGTTCTTCAGGCTGCTGATTCCTGGTTGCTATCTTGTACTGGAGTCTTTGAGAGCAAGTAATTGTAATGCTGTGAGCAAAGCAGACCAACTGCAGTCATTTGCATGGTGAATTTCACCTTACTCTGCTATAGAAAGAAACAAAGCCAATGCTATTGCTCGTATTTACGTTTCTTTTGAGAACATATGTTTTTCTCTGAGGCTTCTGACAAGATGCCATTTTGATGTTTGGCATCAGTGTTTGTGACTTTGATTGGGAGACTAATTTCTGCACAAATTTTCATTATTCTTGATCTGACTAGAAAAGATGAATCTATCACATCTGTATTAAAACACTGATATATCCCAGTTCTTGTTAACTGGTCTGTTTCGTAGGTAGCCTTTTTTTTAAAATAAGAAATCTTGTTGGAAATACTTCAATCAGAAAAGAAACCAGAAAGCAATGAACTTCTAAATTCACCAGTGACTCGTTTAAGCTATTATGTGGTAGACATAGGTAAACAGTGTGTTCGCAGAATGGAAAGCACTGTCATAAAACCATAACTGTATTTGCCATTGCAGTCTTAAGTAAATGGCATATTTAAGAAAGGTAATTAATGGAACCATAAGTCACACTAATTAGATTTTACGTACAAGACTGATTTGTAAAGCTTTCCTAATAAACAAGGCTTTGCTCTCCTTATGAAGTAGGTGGGTTTTTTCTATTTGATTTCATTTTTAGCACATACTTATCAGGGGAGGAGTTTCCCTTTATGAGAAGCAATTGCATATATCAGTACATGTGACATGTATCTTTTTAACATGTTAATTTATTTCTAATGCTTGTTATACGCAATTCTGTTTAATTATTGTGGTACTCACACTACAGGTAATGTTACCATTTTTCCTGGTGATTAATGTGGCTACATTGTGGGGTTTTTTTAAAAGCCTGTTTTAATTTTTCTGGCTTGGGAATGTTTTGTACTGAGAAACAGGTTAAATATCAGTGTACAACAGATGAAAGAGGGATCTCATGCCATTTTCTGATGGCTTGAAAAGTGGAAAATCCCACAAGTATAGATTCCAGAGAGAATAGTGCTGGTGTTTATCAAAACCAAAGGAATACAGAAAATTGTAGGTTACTCATAGATGTTAACTGACAAGGAGACTTTTAAACTGGCAAAATAATCTGTCATCCAGTATGAAAATAAGGTATGCATGCTAATGTGAAGTCTTAAGAGAGTAATTATACAATGCTGAACTCAAGGACCCTGTGTCTGAAATGTGTTCTGTAGGGCCCAATACTGTAAAGCTCTGAACTACTTCAGCTTCCATTGATTTCAGTCAGAATTGATGGCACTCAGAGACCAATTGCATTTCTTTCCACAGCAAGGGAAGACAGATTGTGGGTCAGATTTTTACTCTTTTATTGCATTGAATAGCACCTTTCAGAAATATTTTCACTGAAATCGGTGTGGAATGGGTTACTCACCATCAACTGCTGAGAAACTAGTCCTTTCCTTTTAAACCTGCAGTATAAATAATCTGAAAAATGTCAGATGCTTTTTATGTCCTCACAGAAGTGCTTTTCTCTAGTTCTCTTCAGGGCTTTTGTTTATTTGTTCTTTAAAACCTGCAATCACCTTATAAGCAAAGCAATACTGGTCTTTATTGCTTTTGGCAGTGTAATCAAAGTATTTTCTATCTGTACATCTGGTTATGTTCTGCTCTGTACTGGAGCATTTTGCAACAGACTTTGTTGGTTCCTCTGCAATGAAGCAGCTGCACACCTAAGCCTGGCATACCTGCACTTACTTGATCAAAAGCTGAAGGGTTTTGTAGGATGTTGTCATCAGGGCTATGCATTTTTTCTGACTTGTATACACAGATTTTTAAATTTAATTAATTTAATTAATTTTATTTTATTTTATTTTAATTTAGCATTTCTGATTTTTAGTTCTAAGCTGGTTTAGAGAAATACTGATGTATTAACAATAAATTTTAAGTGTTAAGGATGACTGAAAGATGACTGTGCCTGCTAATTAGGGTAAAAATTTTGAAATTTACTCTGCTCTGGATCTTAGCAGACAACTGTGTCTTAAACAAATGTGTGGGAAGAAGAAAAGCAATCCGGAAAAAGCAGCTCTTATAGTTAGTAGCATTTTCTCCCCTTTTTCCTTCCATTGAGTCTGTCTGAAAGTGGGTGTTTTAACATACAGCCATTTCTCGTTAACATGTGTGTGTTTATTTTAGCATGATGATGTTGTTTTTTTCATCTCCCACTCTGACACAGCATGTTTCATCTGTATATGGTTTCTACTATATGAGACATTTAAAATGGCTCAGTGAAGAAATGGATTCTTGTCACTTAAACAGTCACTCTCCAGATCCATGGAAACTTGGTCATTTTAATAGTGTTTTAAATTCCGTATGCTCGAAGATTGACTATAAAAATTGAGAGTGATATAATGTCAAGAATTTAAAGGTACTCTGTTGTACCGGTAATAATTTGTGTTAATCATGTTTTAATTTAGTCATTTTTGACATACCTGTATTTACAAATTAAACCACTGTTATGTTTCTCCTTTGTTTGCATGATATGATTTTATTTTATATTTTTTTTTCCACTCACCAGATGTTTTCAACACTTTGCTTCCCACTACTGTCATCCCCTCCCTTACCACTGCAACAGTCACAACCACTGTAGCCTTAACAACCAGCACAACCACATCGGCAACAGCCATCAGCACCAGAGGTACAGTATGCTTCTTTGTTATGGCCTGAAAAACACATTATAAATAGGAAATTATAGGTTTGATTTTTAAGAAGGATAGAAATTGCTAAAGAGAGGGTTCAAACACTTTAGTTCAATATATATATTTAATGGAATGATCCACAGGATGGTGCGTAGTTAAGAAAGATTTCCTATGACCTTGAATATTTTCGTTGCTCTAGCAGTGTGTATGTGAACTTTGACAGGATGCTTAAATTATTGGGATACATTTGCATTTAATTTTTTTTTAAGGTTAGTAAATTAACTTTAATGTAAAATGCAAGCAAGCTATTTTTAAACAAACATGACCTTTTAAGACTGGTTATTTTGGGTGCTAATGTTTAAAACAAAGTAGGTGTCTCGGCACTGGAATTACTGTTGATGCAATCTTGCTTGATAACAAAGAGGCATCACACTACATCGCCCTTGTTAGTCTTTTACAATTTAAGGTATTTCTAACTTAGGGATGTCTTTATCTTACCAGTACTAGAGTAAATGAGCTGAAATTTCTCTCTCCCCTCCGCATCCCACATCCTGTTGGGTTTTTGTGTGTTGTAGCTTTTTAAATGTTTCCAGTAATGCTTTGCTTTGTTATGAGCAAAATATAAAGCTGAATTTTACTGTTGTATTCAGTGACTGATCAGATAACTGTTCAATAATGAAGATGTGTGTGCAAGGTTTTGCAGATTATCATCTTCTGGGTAGCTAGTAATCTCTCACAGTGAGTGAAATGGTGGAAGGTTCCTATGTGGTCTATTGGCGGCTTTCATTGTGCAAGGAGAGAGGAAATAATATTCACTTACCACACTGCAAGTATTCACATGACGAGGTATAATTATCCCAGGAAACTTAAGACAGGGTTATGAAATCTTTCCTTTCTGGAAGCATTGTTACGAGTCAGTTGTAGTGACCTGTCTAACTTGCAAGTAAGTATAAGCTGAGCTAAATGCAAATCCATTGTATAAAGATTGTGATAGTATCAGATTACTCAACTTCTTCCTCCATAGGGCATTGGTATTTCAATATCGTGGCCTTCATGTAATAAACTGACAGCAAACCTGAAAGTACATTTTTAAGCTTTAATATTATTTATAGTGTGAAAAAAAATTTGTTGTTTTAGTGAAAAAGAGAAAGAGTATTATAGTAGTCCTTTCCCCTCAGAAAAAAATGATAGACCATGGAAAACAGCCCAGTGCACTCAGGGTCTGAGTAGTTGCAAGAGGAACATTTCCTGAAAAGGAACAGGTTGACAAGAATGATCATGTCTTTATGAAAGAGTGGTTTGAGTCAAGCAGCAGAAGCTTCCCAGCTTTCTGAGGGCTCGGCTACTGGAAGGACAAAGTGCTTAGTGTGCCATGTTGGTGTTTGCTGTCCTTAATAAATTGTTTTCTTCTTCTTGTTATGTGGTCATAACTAAATTATGTTGCTGTTGTGGTTGTCTGTTTAGTGTACCAATGTTATTAAGGCATTGTGTTACCTTCTAAGTGCGGTTTAGGACCTCATTTTCCTTTACTCTGAAGTGTTAATTTTCATAATTTGTGTGCCCAGCATCAAGAAAAAGATCCAGAAAAGGAGAACTCTCTTCTAAGCTTCAGGTCTAACATGTATGAGAATGCATGCAATTTGATGCTACAGTAACAAAGAGATACTGCTTTAAGAGAAAGTAAAAGAAGGAAATCTGGGTGAAAGTGGTCAGTCACTAAAACATGAGCACTCGCTTTTCCCAGAAAAATAAGTGAATGCAGCAAAATGGCTGAGAAGATGAGACCACTTCAACCTCAAGGAACTGGTAGATATGGTCTCTTGGGCAGATAATCTAAGAGACAAAGGAGTGTGGGAAGACTGTTTCTTGAACAGCTTATATTGAAAGGAAAAAGACAGCCTATACCAATGCAGAGGAAAAACAGGACACGTAATAAACTAATGAAGTTGTCTATCTAACAATCTAAGAAATCAAAAACCACAAAAATGTGAAAACAAGATAAGATGACTATAAGCTTAAGTCATAGAGTGTATCACTATGGAAGAAACAGGAAACCAGACATAAAAATCAGAAACAACCAGATGCAAAAGTAATTGCAACTAGCAAGGTGTGAGAAATTTAACAAAACGAAACAGTTTAGAAATATATTAGATGAAAGACAAAAATAAAGAAATGTAGTGATCCTATTCATGAATGATTAGGGCAAGGCTGAAGTAATTGGTGTTTTATCCAGCAATAGATGACAACTGGAGTGGTGTTTCTAATAGGGGTGCCACACTGAAAGATGACCACAAATAGAGACAGATCAAAGAATAAGGACAGTAAGTTTAAAGATATGCTCTGCAAGGAAGCTGAAGGCACCAATTTGTTGGTTTTGCGTTCAAAAAAGAAAAGGCGGTATGACTCTGATGAAGACTTATTTTCCAAGTTCAATGGGGAAAACAAATCCACTGAATCAGTGGCAAAGGCATTTAGTGGGGAAACTTTCTAAATGCACAGGAGGCAGAAACGCAGTGTAGCTGTTGAAGTTCTACAACTTCCTTCATCTTTGCTTTCTGTAAAAATGCTTGATTACCATGGCAGAGGGAAATGGACAAGATGCTCTCCTTAAGTCTCTTTCTCTCCTATCTTTCTTGGACCTATAAACAAAAAATGTTCACAAACTTACAGTGAATGTTGTGTAGGCAGAGTTCTGCCATCCTGAAATACTAAACTGAACCTTATCTAGATTGTCAGAGCACCTACACACCAGAGGTACAAATGGAGTAAGAGACATTTTGCAGAGGATCAGATTTTCAGTAGTACCTGTCTCTGGCTGAGCAAAAAGTATCATATAAACATATTTTCTTTTGACACTTCTGCTTCTTATTCCAGTAAGATTTTTGACATGAAGGAGTATATAAGGACATAAAGTTGAGAAGCTATTCATGTATTTTCAACCTTCAAAACAATTTTTTTTTGTTGTTGTGTTTTAGCTTCCAGGTATGTTGGAAGCAGCATTTCTCTTTATCTTACTTTATCAGATGTTGTTGGATCATGCCTTAAAGAAACAGAAGTTTGCCCCAGCTCATAGGATAGTACATAGTAATTAATAATAGCTTTGAACTGGATTTATTGTTATTATTTTTTATTATTATTATTTTATTAATTATGACTTGATACTTATTAATCACCTCATGTAAATTTTACAAGACATTCCTCTATTCTGAATGACTTGTACATAGTCCTCCCCGAGGATATATTACTCCACATCCAGTCACAGGATATGTCTTTACAGGAATATGATACAGGATATAAAGAGCCCAGAGAGTCTGTAAATCTAAGGCATTTTACATTATGATGATTGTACCTCATCATTACCAAAAGCCTGAATTAATGGGAAAAAAAATTCTCCAAACCATCATCAGTTAATTCTAGAACTGTGTGACTCATCTCTGTCTTAATTTGCATGGCATTTAGTAAACAGCATGAAAAAAAGCTACTGATCCAGTTGGATGACAACATGATAATTCATAAACATCCTGTTTAGTCAAACTTTTCACTTTCTCACACAAACGTATGCTTGCTTTTGTGCTCAGTCCTTCAGGAATTAATTATTCTTTTACTGGTACATTACCTACTAACTCAAAAAATCTAAACACCGTTTGATGCCAGTGAAGAGTATTGTCCTTTATATATTTGTCAACAATATCTTAAAGCCTAATAACCATGATGAAGAATGTATGACAAAATGAGAATGAAATGTATGAGAAGAAACAATTCTAGAGGACTACAGAAAGAATAAGTATACACTGTATGAGTAGTTTCCTTTCTATCAGATTTATGTAATGTTATCTGTGAAAGCTGTGCACAGATCCATGCTAGTGTTCCCTTTTGTGACTAGGAAGAGGCACAAGAGGATTGAGGATTTGCCCCCAGTAGTGAAACAAGGGATGCCTGCCTTGGAGAAATTCTTTGTTAGCATAAAGTTAATTTAGATGGTTCTGTGCCAATCCTTCAAAGTCCCATAGGTGGAGGGGGAGTGTGATTAACAGTCTAGGAGAAGCCACCTCAAGTCAGAACAGCTCTGTGTTTCTGGATTCACAGAGGAGAAGAGCTTGCATACACAAATGTACATAAAACCCTTCCACAGGCTGGCATTATGTTAATCACCCCCACACACACCCTGCGATTTTTTAAATTTAAATCCTTTTCCTGTCAAGAAAAAAAAAGTCAAAGAGGTTATAAAACTTGGTAATTTTGACGTATTATTGAAGATTGAAATCTCACCACCACCTCCCAAGCAGGTACAAAATTAACATTGCAAGAACATCCCAAACTCAAAAGATAGATCCATGCAGTTTGATTGCACATATCAGGGTGATTCAGTCTCAGCTGAGTCACTTGTGTAATGACTGTGCCAGAATGTTCAAAGCTTTATATAGCAATGCCTAAAAACATCTCCAAAAGTCATTGCGTGTAGCAGAGATATGCTGCTCACAGGCAGCTGCACTATGAAGTTCAAGAGTTTAGTTAATAGTCAGGGTGACCACAAAGTCAATGAATGTACACATTTATATATAAATGAAATCCCTGCTTTATTGTAATCTGCTTTGTTTTTATTGTTTTTGGCTCTGGTATAAAAGACAGATTTCTTAAAGGAGACCTGTGAAGCTAAATTCAGAAGAAGAGTTTACAGTGGATTAAGGAAGGGTTTGAGAATGTGATAATTTTGAAAACTATTGTGAATTTAATTTAAGTGTGAATATTTCTATTTAATAGCATAAATTTCAACCATCTTAGCTAAAAAAAATACATTGCTTTATTTTTCTTCCATTTTTACCTGGGGGGGGCGGGGCAGAAAAAGACTAGAATACCTGTTTTGTTATAGGTAGTTTAAATGCAGAAACTACTTGGACACTACTTGTTTGTAGTCATCAGGTTTTTTTGTATCAAAAAAAATGTTAAGCATAATATAACTTGCTACTTTGAGATACAGACAGAGAAAGAAACAACAAAGCAAGGGAAAGGTATAGAATATGTGAGGGACAAGGGAGATAAAGGTAGACTTAAATATAGTTGTGTATGCTTACTTGCATTCAACTCTGACAATAAAAAAAAATTATCGTTCGCTAATGTTAAAAGCAGTTTTGTATGACACCATGCTAAAAGCTAGTTGTTCTATATACTACTTTATAGCTGTAGCAGAAACATAAAATCTGTGTCTGGTTTTACTCAAACCAGGTAAGAAAATTACAACTTTTGAGTTTTTATTTCTTCTTTCTCATCTTTCCTTCTCTTACAATAATCTCCTACTGGCTTATCCAACTTGTAGATTTCCCAGGAGGCCAAACAATCTGAGGTTCAAACAAACAGTTCTTTAGATTGTTTTTTTCCCACTAGACATTCAAGTAAGCCTTTAGCACCCATCTTGCAAGAACTGCTATCTCTTGACTTTATAATGACTTTTATATATGACTTTTATAATGACACCAAGTTGGGAGGGAGGGTTGATCTGCTCAAGGGTAGGAAGGCTCTACAGAGGGATCTGGATCGATGGGCCAAGGCCAACTGTATGAGGTTCAATAAGGCCAAGTGCCGGGTCCTGCACTTGGGTCACAACAACCCCATGCAGTGCTACAGGCTTGGGGAAGAGTGGCTGGAAAGCTGCCCAGCAGAAAAAGACCTGGGGGTGCTGGTCGACAGCCAGCTGAATATGAGCCAGCAGTGTGCCCAGGTGGCCAAGGCAGCCAACAGCATCCTAGCCTGTATCAGAAATAGTGTGGCCAGCAGGACTTGGGAAGTGGTTGTCCCCCTGTACTAGGTACTGGTGAGGCCGCACCTCGAGTACTGTGTTCAGTTTTGGGCCCCTCACTACAGGAAAGACATTGAGGTGCTGGAGCGTGTCCAGAGGAGAGCAACCAAGTTGGTGAGGGGCCTGGAGCACAAGTCTTATGAGGAGCGGCTGAGGGATCTGGGGTTGTTTAGTCTGGAGAAAAGGAGGCTGAGGGGAGACCTTATCACTTTCTACAAGTACCTGAAAGGAGGTTGTAGTGAGGTGAGTACTGGTCTCTTTTATCAAGTAACTAGTGATAGGACGAGAGGAAATGGCCTCAAGTTGTGGCAGGGAAGGTTTAGATCGGATATGAGGAAAAATTTTTTTACTGAAAGGGTTGTCAGGCATTGGAACAGGCTGCCCAGGGAAGTGGTTGAATCCCTGGAGGTATTCAAAAAGCGCATAGACAAGGCACTTCAGGACATGGTTTAGTGGGCATGGTTGATGGTTAGACTCGATGATCTTGAAGGTTTTTTCCAACTTAAATGATTCTATGATTCTTTCATTACCTTTATTTTTCATTCTACTTGTTTCCCAGCTGTTTAGAAGGTGTGCAAATAAATCATGGTAAACCTAAGTTAGACCATGATGAAATCCCAAACCTATTTTACAAGCCTTTTTCCTTAAGTCTTGAAACTGCCAGGGCTGTCTCTGGTCAGAGCTATCTGTTACCAGGTGAAACATCTGCAAGCTACAGCTGAGTAGTAGCTGGGAAACCTTCCTTAGCCAGCATCTGCAAACAGCTGATAGAGAGGCCAGGAAAGAAAGCGCCCTTGCATTCCTTGACACTTGTATGGGCTACAAGGAGGAGACCAGGAAGAGAAATGGTGCCCAGTTTCCTTAAGTCCGCTACTAGCTAACAGGTGCAGAGGGGAGATGCAGGAGTGTAACACTGTCTGCCTCCTTTTCTGTGTGCTCACTGCTACCAAGGGCTCTGACACTGGAAGAAAAACTCCACAGCTCTGTTTGTGTATGACCTCAGCTCATCAGCAGACATGTGGCTCCTTGGGCCAAATCGTAGGCTTCTGTGCAACCAGGAGGACAAACCCAAAGCAGAGATCCAATGTATCCAGAGAGCAAGATGGCAAGATTTAAGAGTTGTTGTTTTAGGATCAGAGATATGAATTTTTTATATCGAAATATACCTGTTGTGGTGAGATTCAAACATGATGTTTATAGAAATGTGAGGAAATTAGAATCCAGAGTTAAAAAAAAAAAAAAAGATTAGGCAGTCCTGTGCTCCTCTCTTCTCCTGTGGTACTTGCAGGATGCACAAGACCTATGCCATGCACAGGGGAATCCAGAATACTTCTGCCCAGCATGAGCAAGGAAGGTGAATTGTTATTAGTTCTGTCTGTTTCTTTGTAGATCCCTCAGTGTTTCTTCTGACTCCTTCAGAATATACAGCTCATTTGGTTTCACTTGCTGTTTAAGTTGCATGACTGTTGCTAATTTCTAGAGTTTCTGGAAAGAGAGAAAAACAGTAGGATTAAAACAGATTAAAAAAAAAAAAAAAAGCTCTATAGTGTTGATGCTTAAGTCTATTTTGCCAGCTTTTTCTCAAGAAATTATTCTCCTAATGTGTGCCTGCCCAGTCCTCGTGTGTCTGCCTTCTCTGGCTCCTCATGTTTTGAACAGGGCTTGGAGTTTCTAAAGTTCTACAGGTATATTTTCAAGAGGCTTAGTAGTCCACAGTGTCCATTTTAGGGGAAACAGAGTATTTGTTCCTTTCCCTAAGCAACATTTAATTAGGGTTTCATCCCACTAGTCAGGCTTGGTGGTACAATTAATGCTGCAAATTCTCAAAGCTCACAAAATTAAGATCAACAGAGGAGATTGTAACATCTGTTCTAACTCAAAGAACTCTGGTTTTTAGGTCTGATAGATACACAGCCAGAAAAAGCCTCCTTATAATATCATGAAAGTGGCTTTTGAGAATGTTAGTGTCGTGGATCATGTACACAGATTCAATAGATGCAAAAAAATTAAAACTAGGAGTCCTCAGGTGTTCCTCTTAGGCTTTAGCCTCACAGTATAAGGTATCTTCCTACAGCAACCACCACCCCCCGCCCCCCGCCAAAAAAAGCCCCAAACCCACCCTAAACAAAAAAAAAAACCCAAACCCCAAACTCAAGCAGTTTCTTACTTTACTGGCTAGATTCCTACAGATTTCTAAGAATGTCCACAGAGAATCAGAATCATGACAAATGGTACATGCTCACATGCATGGTGATTATAGACCAAAAACATGCTAGCTCCAAGCAAGAGGCTGTACAAACATAGTATGAAAATAATCTATATTTTTTGGAATTAAGGCTAGGAATTTTGGATATTGTTGCATCCACAGAAATCTTGTTGCATCCTGTGGCTCAGAGGACATAGGACAACAGGGCAGTAAGTAGCATCAGATTGCAGTTTGGAAAGGAAGTACTTTTTCATGCAGTGTGAAACTAAATGTGAAACTGCATTATAACTACATGCTAAAAAAATGGAAAAATCCTGATGTTTATATTGTGAGCAGACCAAAATTAAACCCAAGTGTTTCTCTGTGAAATTCCCAGTTCTCAAGTACTTCTAAAAGATGCTTTGTAGTTGTAGTATCAGTCCAAGAGTAATCCTTGAGTCAACATGCACAGCACTAAAGAAGTCTAGCCATAAACAAAAATTAGGGCAACATGACCCACATCATGCTAGTTACCTTGACTGCCATGAAATGTACTTGGGCTTTTCAATTATTATTTTTTACAAGCTAAAGCAAAGAAATATGCAATTTAGAAAGTTGCAGTTTTCTCTGCTTAACAGCTATTATGATGTAAGGTGGAGACTGTCATCATTATTACATGTTATTTCATCATATTATTCATGAAATGAGGCTGTTGCATTCTGGAATGAATAAAGATAGATTTCATACTCTGAATAATTTGCCATGTAAATGAATATCATAAACGAGACATAGATTACAACACAGGCATGCTGAATACATGAAAGGAAAGGAAATATCATAATATCATATATTAGGAACCTGGTCTTTGTGTCTGGAACAAATATTTCTAGTGCTAACAAATCCATCCAGCTGTCAGCTTGCAGTAATGAAGTATGCAACTTAAAAAGTACACAATGATTTCCAGCCTTGATGGATTATCACTTAACCCAAAATGCAATGCTGTACAGATAAGTATCACAATTGGTTGATGGTCTGATAAAGATTCCATTGTATAGCTGAGCTCCTGAGAGGCTTCAGCAATGCATCAGGAATCAAACATTCCTAACCTGAGCTCTGATCACACTGGGGTTTTTTCTACTGCATATGAATTATGCAGTCTAACAATCTCTATTGTAAGCTAGCAGTATGGGAGATTTTCCAAATTAAGAGTCCCTTCTGCTGGAAGCATGCTCACTGCCTGCAAAGAAAGTCCTTTGCTCTGAATTCATCATGAGATTTTCCCACAGGTGCCACACACAGGGTCTTAGCACTCCTCCTGCCCGGCCTCCACATATAACAAGGAAACACGGGCCTTTCAAAAAAGTACGTGGGAAGGACTGAAGTCACCAGCATCACCACCTTTATGTAAAGTGTAACATCTAAGTCAATGTGTACTGAAGACTGTAATGATATTGACCATTTTTATCTGACCTCTAGTTGAGTGGTGACCTCAGTCATAACGTTTCCTACATTTTATTAATGTGTAGTCATTTTCAACATTCACATGTAAACAAGACATGAAACCTATATTATTCATACTAACTTCATACTCCAGTCATGCTTAATAATCTTGTGACTTTCAAAATAATTTTAAAAAAATTTAGGTATTCATACCTGCTGCTTTAAAAGCCAGAAATCTACTGATTTCAAGAGACTTTGGGGATCAAATATTTACAGCTCTACAAGCGGTTTGGCTTGCAAATTGGTTAAATGAGTTTATCCCATCTAGCTGACAGGTAGTTTTGAGGTTTGGATGAATCTGGATTTTCCAGTCCAAAGAGAGACAACTATATTTAGTGTATTATCAGTGTTGCCTGTAGTGCCCCATAAGCTTGAGAATGACCTGCAGATATGTGAAGAATTTCCTCTACAGAAGAACAGGCTGTAATATACTTTCTTCTATGTAATACCTTACATATATATAAGATCATTAATTTTCAGTGGGACTATATGTAGTTTAGTATGTTATTCATAGATAAAATCTGTGATCTGCTAAGTCCAGAGGGACCCACTGGGTCAGTTAGCCTAAATTCTTGTATAGATTCCACTCTCAGAGATTTGTAATGAGGAACAGAAACCTTTATTTTACTAATGAGCATCCACCAGAACATATGCAGACTTAATTTAGGGCCTAAGGAAATGGAGAATACACAATTTCCCTTGGTGTTTCTCTTTGGCAGTTAACTATCCTCATTGTTACAAACTTGAGCCTTGCTTCTCAGTTAAATTTCTCTGAGGTTAACGACGATACGTTGGTTCTTGTCAAACCTTTGTCCAGTAAAAAGGCTTCTCATTCCACATATATTTTCTTCTGAAAAGTGGATATTTATTGTAAAGAAGACTCTGTAAATATGCTTCAAAATTTATTGTTGGACTTCATTTTAAGGAATTGAATCTGTGATCTTTAGGATCTTATTAAGACTTTTAGTTGATTTTGTTTGTTTTAAAGGTGTGGTCAAGCATATCTTCAATGATGAGTTCTAAGGGAAATATAATGCATTTCTTATAACAAGGAGAAAGATTAAGCAAATAGTTTCTGTTTAATATGTTTCATCGTTGCTGTATTTGTATCAAATCACAAGGCTAATATAGTTTTATTTTATTTAGAGAGATATTTATGGTATTTAAAGATAGTACCCGCAAAAACCAAGATTTTTTTTCTGATGTTACTGCATAAGGCAGATTTTGGCAAGTTCTGTGCTGTCAGGATACTGATGAAGTGCTTCACTGTTAAGAGCAAAACTATACAACTAAGTATCATTACAGTTAACAACAAGGACAACTAAAGCAACTGTTCCAAAGCAATGTGGGATGTTAAAAAAAGACCGAAACGGTGCCGACAAGGTCTAAAAATGAGGAAAGGAAAGAAAAAGAGAGAAAAATGCTTATAGTTTCAAATTTATTGCTAACACCTTTAATAAAAAATGCACGTCTTTCTCACTAACCAGTGAACTAAAGTCATCAGCTGTGCCTTTGAAGCTGAAAAGATTACTCTCTCTGCCCTTGGTTTCTCTGACACTCCACTTGAAACACACTTAATAACTTCCAGTGTGAGCCTCACAAAATACAGAATTGATACTAATTATATTAAGTTTTTTGGATGAAAGATGACCTTGGTAAAACTTGAAGCTACAGCATTGCCCAGAACAATAAAATAAAAGTAAAATCTACAAAGATTTACTTTGGAGATGATTTAATCTGACCTATTAATTCTTGCATGTGAGGTTATTCAGATAGTGAGTACAAAAAAGGGTATACTTAGGGTAATATTTTAGCATTTTTCAGAGCATTGAAATCAATTGCCTAGCCATCCCCCTTTTTTTTGCTGCATTAGTGATTTGGGGTGTCTCTTCTGTGTTGGCTTTGGAGACCACGCCATGGAGAAAACTGGGTGCCGTGGTGCTTGGAGAGGCTGGCTTGTGTGTGTGCTTCATGGGAGTAGCTCCTTCAGGAGCTGCAGAAGGATCAGTATGGTTTAGTACTTGGCCCGGGTCTCCTCTCAGACCCATCTGGGGCCCCCGTATGGGATGTTGTACTTTATGTGGGTTATTTTCAATGCGCGGTGTACACAATGAGTAACATTGTAATGTGTACTCGGCTGAGTAACAGCACAACACAGATGTGTTTCTAGAGCAGAATGCTGAGAGTGTGCCTTGCACATCTCAGCACACCATGCCAAAATGCTGAAGGTGCAGGGCCTGCTGTGGTGGTGGTGGTGGTGTGTGTCTCAGCTGAACTGTGCTTCTGACAGTAGGGTTAAAATGTGTTTCCTTGTTACAGCGAAGAGAGGGACAGTGACTAGAAATACAAAGAGAGCATTGCTGTAGTTCTATTACTTTAAGACTCTATAAAGAAAAAATCTTTAAAGGCTAATATTTTGCTGCAGCATGGCTGTCACATTTGGTGCAGAAAAGCAAAGTCAACAAACCTGAAGTAAAAAAAAGTAAAAAAACCTGAATACCAATGTTTTAAAAGATTAGCTTAAAACACACCATAGAGGAAAGAAGCAGAAGAGAAGTCTGGTTTGAAGTGTATGGTATCGTAAATGACTGTACATAACCACAGCTGAGTTCATTTTTTTCATCATAAAAAGTGAGAAAGAGAGAATTACAAACTCATCTACTCTGAGAAATACAGGGTGGAAAACCTTATTCAATAACACTTGACTCACTGGCTGAGTATAAAAGACTGAATGGGAAAGCACAAATGAAAGTGACTGAAAAAATGAAATTCAGAACCAACACAAGGAAGTACTTTTCACTCAAACAGAAATACAATTTTTCAATAGCCTACTGAGCCAACTTTGGAATTGGAGGCACTGGGGTCATTAAAGAAAGGAGATACTATTCTGGAGGAACTGTGTTAACCAAGATGACTTGCAATGGGTTGAATGGCCTTTTCCTTTTCCGCAAATTTATGTTCTTTTTGAAAAACTTTGATTACAAGTCATCCTGCTGTGATTTAGATAGCATGAATTTGAAAAGAATGTATCAAATCCTTTCAATCAAGATGCTTGGGTTTCTTTCCAGCCTGAATTCTTGCAAGCCTGTGATAGAAAACCATCAGTCAAGGGAAAGAAGTATCAGGAGTAGCAATTTACGTTAATATACAATTTCCTTTTCCAGCATAAAGGGTAAGAGACAAGGATCCTGGGCAACAAAGGCCAGAATATAACTCTTTATGGGAATATGTTATGGGTAGTCAAAAAAAAAAAAAAAAAGAAAAATCCCTAATACTGACAAATCCCCAAGACTGACAAATTAAGCAAGCCATTCTGTTTATTTTATATACTTCTTTTCTCATGGCTAACAAGTCTACTTTATACACATCAGGTCATGAACTGCATTCAGCACCCTACAGAGAAGAGACAACTTTCATTTTAATGAATTCAAAGTTCCCTATTGGTCTTTAGCATTGACTTTGGACCAGGTCCCTGGACATACTTGACAGAAGCTAGCTTTTATGACTGTATTAATTTGTTAGAGAATTGGAACATCGTAGAAGGTTAATAGATAAAGCCTTTCCACTTTTTTTTTAGTGTAGTTTTCAATACATACCAAAGAAGAACATTTTTAATGTTTCAGTTTGACTCAATTACTGTCTCCAGTGTAGGAATTCACTCTGTTCCTCGGCTGAATTGCATTCGTGGGCACACTTTGAGATTCTTTGGCACAGTTACTGCCGTCAATCCTGAACTTGTTTATCCCTTACAATATAGTTTTTTTAGTGTGAGTGCTGGGTTGCTATTGTACATGGAAATCCATGTGTCAGATTGTCTGTCTTTTTTTTTTTTTTTTTTTAGATAAGCTGTGTGTTTTACAAAACAATAGCAGCCCTGGGTTATTTAAGTTTTTAAATGTTGCTTGATTCCAGAGCCTTATCCCTCCAGTTCATCTCTGAAGCATCTGTTCCCAATATTTCTGGAGTTAGTAACACTAAGAAGAAATTAGTCATTTATTACAATCAGGTTGGCTCTCCTCCACCACAAGACCTTGTGCCAAGTAATTTGTGAGTGATTTTATAGATTCCCAGTCCCTATGGGACTTTTTTGTTGTTATTGTTATCATAACTCCCTGTATTATAGCATGACTGTGGGGAAGTGTGCTAATTGGTTTTGTGCGATTGTTATGTCCACTTTTTTACTTCCTGGTGCTTTTGAGTAGTATTCACTAATTCTTACCAAATCATTTCTGTAGAAAAATTTGCTGCAAATTGCTAGTATGATGCTCAGAGATTTTAGTTTAGTTTTCCCATGCAGAATGTGCTTCTCGATATTTATTATTAAATATTAGTGAACTGTAGGATTTTTACATAATTCTAAATATTTTTCAACCAAATAAACAGTCAGGAGAATAATTCATACACAAGAGAAATGCACAGTAGTGTGTGGTTGTCTTCAGCACCACAGTAAAATAGATGGGTCATATACAGTGTGAAACATCTTGCTCTTGGTATATTTGCAGTGTTATGGAGAAATTAAGAACATCAGGAAAGTTCAAAGGCAGGAAACTTTTTCTTCTGGTTTTATAGGCAATGCTTGCATGCACTTGTATACAATAACAGAATAAATAATGTTCATAATAAGAACAACACAAGAGTCAGTCTAAAACACATTTTCTAATGTGTCTTTTGTTAAAAAAGTGATGAACTGTTAAGCTGTCTGTTCTGAAGACAGAACACAATGTCCAGATTCCAGGGCTTTGGAAATTATTGCTGCTCAAATACTTTCAGGATTTTGGTTTTTTTACTCTTTTTTACTGTTGAAAAGATCTCTTATGTTACAGTCTACTAACCCTGTTTATACTGTCCCAGTTTCTAGTCTGTCTGAACAACTTTCAAAGTCCTAATATATGAAACCATTTTGTGAAGAATTCTCCGAATCTATGGTGGATGCATGGCAGTATTTGAGCTTAGTTCTGTATTCAAGCACAAGCCTAAATCACTTTTTTTATCTCAATGTAAATGCAAATTAAACATGCTCAACAGCTAGCATGTCCTTTAAACAGAGATCATATACAACACTGTCTTCATTCCCTTGGGGATCATCTGATTAGAATTTTGTAGGATTGGACATATCTTAAACCCTTCTGTCTCTTTTGCCTTGATGTCTACAGAATGGTGCTTCTAATTCTTCATGCTTTCACAAACTTTAGGGGAGAACCCAAAGTAAACTTTTAATGAGTGTTTAAAATCACAGGTGACTAAAATTGAATGGGTCTGTCATTGGCCAAACAGATGGTTGAAGAAGGCAATAGGAGAAACAAAGCTGGAGAAATGAAGGAAAATGAGTGGCTTCATATTCATGAAAATCTTCTGTGAATAGTAACCTCTCCAAGTTCCCTATTGTTGTCAATTTCAGCCTTGTCTTTCTCTATCACACTTTTTGTTATTATCACACGCTTTTATTTATATCACTTTTATTATTGATTACCTGATTTTAAAACGAAGTAATTTACTTGGGGAAGTAGTTTGGATATGCCCATATTTAAATTGCTCTGTTTGTTCAGCGTCTTAGAATTGGCATTAATTCATCAAATTGAGGAGCGGCTAAGGACTCTGGGTTTGTCTAGTTTGGAGAAAAGGAGGCTGAGGGGTGACCTCGTTGCTCTCTACAGCCTCCTGAGGAGAGAAGTGAAGAGGGAGCTGATCTCTTCTCCCTGGGTTCCAGTGATAAGACACGTGAGAATGGTTCAAAGCTGCACCAGGGAGGTTCAGACTTGACATTAGGAAACATTTCTTTACTGAGAGGGTGGTCAAACACTGGAAGAGGCTTCTTGGAGAGAGAGGTGGTTGATGCTCCATCCCTGTCAATATTTAAGAGGATTTGTACAATGCCCTTAATAACATGCTTTAACTATTTGTCAGCCCTGAAGCAGTCAGGCAGTTGGACTAGATGATCGTTGTAGGTCCCTTCCACCTTGAATATTCTGTTCTATTCTATTCTATTCTATTCTATTCTATTCTATTCTATTCATCCTTAAAATTTATATCATTGTAGCCACAGCAGATACCTGATGTTGCACTAGAACTCACAAACCTCAAGTTGAGACAGGTTCCTGAAAATATCTAAGTTTTACATTTAATATCACATTAAAATCTAGGTCATCTTTCCTTCCAAATTAATTACAATCAAAGAATTCAAGTTATGAAAGAATACCATATAATTTAAAAAAAGACATACAAAAGTTTAGAGGTGTTACAGTCATAGGTTTACCCATCTGTTGCTGGATTCCTTCATTATATGGCTATTTAATGCTTCAAATAGCTATTTTAATTCTCTTTGTAAGGGTTGGAAGATGATAATTAATACTGTGTTCAAAAGACTAATGTCAGAAAGTGCAGTTATTTTAGCCATATTGCAATATTAACAGTATGCTAAAAGGAAGTCTTCTGGAAAGGGGAGAAAAGAAAATGGCAGTCAAATGTTCTCAGAGTTAGTCTTGGTCAGTTGAGAGTTCCAAGAATCAGCTTTATTATTCCTGAACATCAACTAAAACCTAACTTCAACTTCAGATCTTGGTCAAAAATAACTGTGGATGATTTATTTATTAGTGAATGTAGTAAATGTGTTGGAATTTTCCAAGACTATTATCATGAGAATGGACGCTTTTTCTTTTCTGTCAAAAAAGCCTGTTCTTTGTTTAACTTTTAATTAATTGACCTTTGTCAATAAATTTATTCTTTCCATCAACATCTTAGAAGATCTCTCTTTTATCCTCTGATATTTCATTAGCATTAGTTACTGTCTTTGCATTGCCTGTATCGTAGTGAAAGAAAAATACAATTAAAAACATAGAAATAAAAGTATGTAGCACTGAAAAAAGTGGTGCTGTGGTTTAACCCCAGCCAGCAACTAAGTACCACGCAGCTGCTCACTCAATTCCCCCTGACCCAGTGGGATGAGGGAGAGAATTGGGAAAAAAAGTAAAACTCGTGGGCTAAGATAAGAACAGTTTAATAGGTGAGAAAGGAAGAAAATAATAATGATAATAATAATAATAAATTTACAATAATAATAATAAAAGAATTGGAATATATAAAACAAGTGACGCACAATGCAATTGTTCACCACTCACCAACCAATGCCCAGCTAGTTTCCGAGCAGCGATCCGCCCCCCTCCCCCCCCGGCCAACTCCCCCCAGTTTATATACTGGGCATGACATCACATGGTATGGAATATCCCTTTGGCCAGTTTGGGTTAGCTGTCCTGGCTGTGTCCCCTCCCAACAACTTGTGCCCCTCCAGCCTTCTTGCTGGCTGGGCATGAGAAGCTGAAAAATCCTTGACTTACTTAGTCTAAACACTACTTAGCAACAACTGAAAGCATCAATGTGTTATCAACATTATTCTCATACTAAATCCAAAACATAACACTATACCAGCTACTAGAAAGAAAATTAACCCTATCCCAGCCAAAACTAGGACAAGTGTTTTTTTTAAGATTGTGGCAATAAGTGCCATAAAATACATGATGACCACTAATCGTTGCAGGAATGTGAACTAATCCTGACTGCATTACACAGCTATTCTTTCAGCCATCAAAACCAAAATGATGTAGCAGCAGACCTGTGCTACATTGGAAGGACTACTTACATACATAGTAGGGCAAAAGCATTAGAAAGAATGCAGCCTGCAATGTAGCAGTGTGTTATTCAGTCTAAACTTTACAGATGGTATCTTTTTGTCAGGCCTGTGCTGAAATCTTAAGAACTTTCATCAGTTTTACATGACATTAAACATACATGATAATTACATGTTAATTGAATTAGTTTATGACTACATAATCACGCAGTATGTTGTTAACATTAGCACTTTAATAGGTGCCTTCCTATGACCTGTGATTTCTTGTCGTCAGGACAAATGTCATTAATCAGCCTGTAGATACCAGCCCAGTCCTGCAAAAGCTTACCTGCACACTTTGTGCATTATGAGCAATCCCATGGAAATCAGGGAAGCTACATCTGTTTTTTAAGTCAAATGCACATGTGTCTTTGGGAGATTAGGACCATGTTTAACATTAGGGCTAAACCCCATTCTTTGAGCTTCATTTAAGAAAGTTTATTTGGAAGGTAGTGTAACAGGCACTGCGACATAACCATGACCAAATATTCCATTAATTTCTTTTTTTTTTTTCACCAATTCATTGCATACTGAGAAAAGTTGAACAAAAATGAGTTTTTTGTTTTTTTCTTTTTTCTTGACACTCAGTCTGTGTTATTATAGATAAATAGTTTTCATGATAAGGTTAAATCATGATAAGGTTAAAGAATCCATATTGTTATGCACTTATCAAGCATTTTCTCTATTTACTTATTTTATGTAACACTTCACAACTTTGATAAGGTGTGAATATTAAGCTAAGACCCAATTTCTGTCTCAAGTGTCCACAGAACCTGCTTCAAAGAAAGAAAAAGTAATGGGACTTCAAATTTTTACTTGTTTTCAAATTGTATATCTGAATATCTGCACTACCATAGTAGATAATGCTAAATAATACTGCTACTAGACAGCAATAGTACAACTGTATTTTTATGACAGAAATTTAAAATAAATTAAAACTATGTACTCATATGCTGAACAGTCCTCATTCCCATTTCACAAATCTTT
This sequence comes from Harpia harpyja, assembly GCF_026419915.1. Taxonomy (NCBI): domain Eukaryota; kingdom Metazoa; phylum Chordata; class Aves; order Accipitriformes; family Accipitridae; genus Harpia; species Harpia harpyja. Next base: position 35,329,501 of record NC_068947.1, read on the forward strand.
TATGTAGTGAGAGTATTTAACAAAAATACACAATTACCTTGCAATTCATATAACCTTTGAAATCACTTATGATAAAATTATGAAAGATTCATAATTTTCAGTGTCGGAGTATTTATAGAAGTCTACCAGAGCTTATGCATATTTTTTCTTCACATACTAAGGGAATAATCCCCCCCTACCCCTCCTGCCCAGTAGTACTATTTTCACAAGCCACTTGTAAAATAACTTGAGGTATTTCAAGACTGTGAATAGTACAAAAGTCTCTAATTTGTTATCGGAAGTGGTGTTAATTATTGCACTACCAAGAAACAAGTCATAGGGCCCTACTGTGTCATTGACACAGTCATTTGACCCCACAACACTCTTGCTTTTTGCTGGGGAGAGAAAGGGCAACTGCCAAGCAGAGACAGGAGGAGGAAGAGCTGGATTACACTGTGCAGGGAGAGGCTGCTAAACAAAAAAATGTGACTGTTATGGGCGTGTGACATTTAACTTAAAAATTTTTTAGAATTGCAATGCACAGTTACAGAAGCAATCTAACGAAAATATTAAAAGTAAGAAATGCACGTGATGCATAGAAAACCATTTCAAATGTGCACACTTGAACAGTGAATGTGAGGTCTGAATAAGCTGCTGATAATACTTTGTAAAGAGGTTTTGGGTCATTTGTAGCTAGTTCTTTGAAAACAAGTCAGGATTCAGTGATGATACAGAAAGGCAGCTAAAGTGGTGGCAGCAGTAGGAGAGGAGTAGAAGCCCAAATAGGAATCATTGCCATGTCTTTGTATAAATCTATGGTGCACCTTAAATAATGCACTTTACAGTGTGCCTTTCATGCTTAATACTGCACCTCTGCATCGGAAATACTGCATGAAGTTCTGGTTGTCCAGCATTAAAAAGATATGATAGAAATGAGAAAAAAATGTGAGAAGGATGGCTGGTTTTTGAAAATGGTGTCTGTGCTAAGAGAGATTAAACAGACTAGCACTCTTCAGCTTGGAAAAGAGATAGCTAGAAAGAGAGGGGATAGCAGTTACATTAAATTAGAAATGACATAAAAAAGTGAATGATGTGGTTACAGTTACCAATGCAGAAAGTTTCTAGACTCGAGTCAGAAAATGGGTGAGTGAACAAGGGGAACTTTATGTATTCCATTTTTCATCTGGTTGTAAATGAAATTGGACTAGACGGTGGTGTTTTCCAATCTAGTATAGCCATTCCTATGTTCTAAGATTTTTCTGCACAGGAAAAAAATTGCAAATCTCATATTGATCATCATTTAAATGAATAAAAACATATCAACCTCAAATCATAGCTTTAATTATTATTAAAAATAATAAAATTGTTAAATCAAAATGGGTCTTTATAACTTTATAACTGTTAGGTTATTGACTAAAATAACTGGAGACTACAAGGCTATTTTTGTTGCAATGTTAAGAAAAGTAAATTTGAATATATTAATCTAATAACCACAGATAAAAATACTAAAAATCGCAAGATGACTAAATCACAACCATAATATCCCTCTACCTTAATCCAAGGTAGTTAAACTAAATGTTCTAACAATATAATTTACTATTAAAACCTTATTGATGTACAAAGAATGTAAATATACTGCTATCCATATCAGAGTTCACTTACCACAGCAAACATAGGTAAAAATCATTTGTTAGAAATGTTAGGAAGTCAGACAAAGTCAATGATCATTACACAAATCATCAACATTTTCAAGAGCTAATGTGTCCCTGTGTTTCTCATGAACCAGCCATTCTGAAATTTGTGTTGACTTAGGATAGTTTTAGAAGATGCTTCCTGTCATTTTTTGGCAAAATGAGGTTTTGAGGTTTAGTGGGTAGAAACAAAGCCTGCTAGAGAAACGTCTTCATGCAACATGAGAACAATTTTGTCATCCTACCCGCTGTGGCTCTAGTTGTACCTGGAAAATGCATCTGTGATTTGAGTACATAGTTTGTTTGGAACTCTAAACAAAAAACATTGCTTTTTTATTGTCTGGTAAAAAGAAAAAGCAGTTACAGTTTCAATTGGAGTCTGTCTTGCTATAAACTAGTAAAGCTAGACTGTTTAAGTAGTCTATAATGTTTTGAAAGATTATTTTTACAAAGTTACATTTATCTACCTGTGCAGAATTTAAAGACTAGGACAGGGCTGAGCCTGAAGCCTTGTGAAAAACAGCAAATACTGGAACTTTTTGTCACTGAAAATCATTTTCTAAAGGTGCCATAGTGTATTTTAATTAGGCCTCAACCCTGAAAACATAAAAGTAAATTGGCAACTTATTATGCATGTACTCATAACAGTAAAGTACTTTGTGCTTTCCTGAAGGATGCTTTCGAATAAAGTGTGTTTTCTTTTACTGTTACAGAATTTGCAAGTGTTTCTCCTAAATTTAAGATTTTATTTGTAAGTAAGCCCAATAAAGTCTAATGATCACGAAGGAGACAGGGATGCTTGAAAGTGCAGCTTAATTCCCCCATTATCACCATAAATAATAGTGATGTAACACATCTTAACAAAATGAATTACAAATTTAGACTCTTTATTGCCAAGTCCCACAGTTTCAATGAAATTATAAAATCATAAAAACCAAGTTATGAGTTTTCCTCCTTCCCGATAATACAAATTACAAATGAAAAAGGCATTTACTCATCCTACTATATAATTTACTTTATTAGGAAAAAAAAAAGATGCCATAACACAGATAAAGCTCATCAGATATGACTCTTACTGTTACAAGGAGAAAAATGATGTTTCTCCACGGCCAGCTACTGTGTGAGTTCAGTGGTAAAATGACTATCAAACTAATAGGCAATCACAGTACTATAAACCTGCAAGTCTCAAATACCATGTATGTGTAAAGAAATATTGTATGGGTGGCTTAGGGTTGTAATAGCAGTAATGGTTCCACAATTAACCAAAGTAGTAGGGGAAACCTAAAGACCATATGTTATGATAATGGTAGGAACGGGGAACATAAAACATATAGAGGGGTAATCCAAATTTAGATTTTATAACCACAGAGAAAAATACTAAAAATTGCAAGATGATTAAATCGCAAGCCCTCTACCTTAATCCAATGTAGTTAAACTAAATCTTGTAGCAGTATAATTTGTTGTTAAAACCTTACTGATGTACAAACCATGTAAATATGCTGCTATCCATATCAGAGTTCATTTACCACAGCAAACATAGGTAAAACATCTGGTATGATTCTTAAAAAATCAGAGTAAGTTGGTGATTATTACACAAATCTAAATTTGAGTGTAGTACCAATGAGGGCAGATTTATATGAGCATGAAGTACATTGTGAATAATTTATACATATGCATTGTCTTTCCCACCCAAAATCCCCACATGTTTCTATATTCAGAAGTAACAAAATCCATTAATGAAGCCATAAAAATAGGGATCTTATATAGTGGATTAAAGAAAATAATTAATATGGTGGGGTTTTGTGGTCTGTTTTTTTTTTTTTCCTCTGGAAAAAAGAGCTGTGTAATTAGAGACCTTTCATTGGCCTTTTTTCTTCTTGTGATATGCATAAATTTCAGGCTGATTTTCATGTTCAGGAGCACTCTTAGGAAGATCATGCAGCAAAGGTGATGCTGTTCAGACCTGAGGTGCATCAACAGAGCTCTTATTGTCTTGAAAGAGTAAGCACTAGAAACTGGCACCCAGCTGAAGCTGTGTTCTGGTTCTTTCCACAGAGAACAAGGAGAGGCATGCTGCTCTCTAGGTCCCAAGCTGTACCCCTACTGTAGACCAGCAATAAAGCTGCTGTAGTTCTTGTCACTTACTAGCATGCATTTTTCAATTTCCACTTTTACTGAAATGCTGCTAAGAGAACACATATCCTGGTCAGTCCAACCTACTCCCTCTGATACATAGGCAGGAAAAAGCAGTTAATTCACATCCAGTCATAAAATCAGAAACAGTAACTTTTAGCCCTGAAAATTTAAAAGTGTCTGGATTTTACTCTCCTTTGTCAATACTTACCCATTTATGAGTGAGGGAAGAATCGCTGGAAACAACTAGAGAGGCATCAACGGGTAGAAGTTAATGATCTGTGTACACATATTCATCCTGTCATCCAGTTTACAGTGCTCAAGCCCTGTGAGTCTAACCTATAACTCCAGGTATGGAATATTGTGCATGTTGTTACATGGCATATGTGAGGGATTATTCAGGGGTAGATTGTTTGGGGGAGTTAGGGTGGGTGGGTGAAGAAGGTATAGAGTTGATTCCTGGCCCATCCATTAAGTACATTCTAATTATATCCTTTTTTTTTTGCTAAAGAAAAACAAAAAAAAGTAATACTGCAACTTAATACAATGGTACAACTGGACTAATACATAAGAAACTTGAAGTACGTTAAAGAGTATATAATGAAAATATAACTGCACTTCTATTGCACTAGATGATGCAGAGAAGACTCTGCCCCTGTGTGTATATTCAGGCAATTGAACTGAGCATACACTTTCAAGGCATACTTTTGTTTGCAATGGGGATGTTAAAGTTTCATTTTGGCTGAGTCTCTTGCCTGCTTCAGGCAAAAATTGGAATCCTGGCTTGGTCCCAGCAACTTGAAAAGAATCTGATGCTTATACAAACATACATAATGGCAGTCTTAATCATTAGGAATTATGTTATTTTTCTGTTTCTCCAGTAATGTTTCATAATGAATCAAAATGAGCTAGATGGTTTGCTAGTAGTTTGAATACTAATTAAATGGAGACCTTCAGCAGTTTGTGACCACTTCTAATGCTTCTAATTTCTGTTTGTTTATATTTCTGTTTATCAGTGAGTCTTGTGTTGTAGAAAACCCCAGCATAACAGACTAATCTTAATTTCTCGCTTTCTTTCCTTTTTTTAACAAGTCAAGCTTCCAAATCTCCAGTAAACTCTTCCTGCTCATACATGAGTGCAACTCAGACTATGCCAACAGAGTTTTCATCTCACTGAAGTAGGGATTCAGACTATTAAGCAGTTCGGAGTAGGATTTACAAGGATTTTACCTGCCTAGTTGCCCCATCATTTTCAAACTTCTTTTCTTCAGTTTTGCTTCAATGGACAGAAAATTAGATTCTTCGAAAACAAAAGGAATTTAGCAACAGCAAAGCAACCAACTAATTGGGGAAAGGAAAGTAAAAAAAAAGGGAAAATATCCTAAAGTATGTATTGTTTGCCCATCTGTGTTTTGCTAATCATACAACAGTGAATAGAGCATTGGCTAGTATTCTGGCTTGAAATCTGGTTTTGCTAGTTGAAGTTTCCTGCTGACTTAATAGGGGCTGAGTTTCACCATTATAGCTATTCCCATCCTTAGTCTTCTCAAAGAGGATGTCATTTCATGTCTCCGCATCCCCTTTTTGATAACATTAAATACTTAGGAACACATGCCAAATATGGAGCAGAACCCATGAGCTCGGTTGTGCCATTGCTGTTTTAACTGTTATGACTGATGAACAAGGCAAAATTCAGAGCTGGTTCCCTACTAGGAAGAGGCAGCTCTCGAAGTGTGGGGAAGGGACCCAGCAGTAAGGGACCCAGCAGTTCTGTGCACCAGCGGGCTGTGTTTTGCACGCCAAGGAAACGGAGCATTTCCTAAAGCTCAGTCTCTCCTTTAGTGGTGTTCACATAGAAAATCAAAGATGAACAGGGATATACAAGCATACCTTTTATTTCTTTGTTGGTATGCTTCTATTTTTCAATGCCCTAAGCATAGAAATGGGCAATAGTGCAATCCAGGGAAAGATGAATATTATTTCCTATCACTATGTAAAGAATCCCTTACAGTTTCTTATAAAAGGTGTGTAAAGAGGCAGCATTTGGAGGAAGCAAGCACAAGACCAGTTCATAACACTAATTCTAATTTCCCTGAATAATAGAGAGAACTATATATGTAAAATAAAACTTGTACTCCTACTTCTACTAATAATAATAACAGCAATAACTAAGAGAAGGACATGCTTACTTTAATTCATTATTCTTTTAAGGAACCTCTGAAAATCTGCCTTTCCTTTCCCCATCCCTACCACATAGAGAGAACAAATGTATCCAGTACTTTTTCTTGGTCCTGGTTGGTTTCATCCACAGGCACAGTAACTCTTTCTGCTGAATTTTAGAGCATTCTGTCATGTAGTAAGTACCACAAATCAGAGAGCATGGCTGCATCTCTATGATTCAACGTTGTTTATGAACAAAAGTGAATGAAATGGGAAAAATGGAAAGAAAGAGGTTTGTGTTCACAGGGCAGATTCTTTCTCCCTTTCCCAGTCTTTCCAGTCTCTTCTCTTTCTTTAAAATCTCTTAAAATATTTTGTTTATGTTCTTGTATCAAAGATGTTAATAAGCACATAATGCTGTACAGAAAAGCATGGCTTTGCTTTTTCCAAAATTTCTGCAACCAGCGTAACATCTCTTTCATTATAAATTATTTTCAAGTTTGTTTAAAATGTTTCATGAGGTGTAACCTGTTGAAATGAGTCATCTTATTTTCAGGGTGTTCTGGGAATAAAAGGTTCCTGTACAATTTACGTGTAAAAACACTATTAAAATGTTAGCACTAGAATAACTCTCCCTAAACATGTTGAAAATGGAGTTTGATTTTTTTTTATTTGAAAGAACAGTTCAACTCACCTTCAATTACACTCAGAGCTCATTATGTTTGTGCTGTTACAATTATCAGTCCTTTTATGTCTTAGGTCTTTCTCGTAGCTCTTTGGAAGAATATTTTGGCTTTGATGCACAGCTGCTTGTTTCACACAGGTTCTACCTCAAAAAGGAAGATCTGATATCAAAATGCTGTTGTCAGCTATGAAAAGCAATCACAGCCACCATTTTTTATTTTTCCTTAAAAGACACATATGAGACATTTCAAAGTGTTGTATTGGAGAGTTTCACAACATTTATTTTGTTCTTCTTAAGTAACCCCCTGAACTGGTACTTTCGATGTGTCATGGATCCTGTACATATTGTTGCTTCTTTAAAGGACAATACTCTGAAGTTCTTACACTGTGTGGTACTTTACTTCTCAAGTAATCCTATCCACATTGCTGTTAGCATGTGAAGAGGTGGAATAATCTGAAGTCAGATTCTGAGAACTGGGAGTTAAAAGGAGAGAGTTTCAAACTTGAGTTTGTTCTCTGCTCTGAGATAATGTGACAGACTTCCATTAAAGATTATAAATCTAGTTCAAGAAGTCTTCTTGATGATACTGTGTTTAAATACATGCCAGGCCATGATGTAAATATGTGCATGAGATAAATACCTGTTCAGTGCTTTTCAGAATGGTTTCTGTATTCTTTGTATTAAGAAGAAACACATCTTCGATCACACTGCACACAAAGAAGGTCCCAGAAGTAGTCTGTATTGGCTGAATAACATCTCTGTCAGCCAACAACCCTTAGTAGTAGTTTTAAGTTGTTTCAAATATTTCAAAGCTTGAAATGTGCCTTGAGTCATATGGGAGAAAGACTGTATCCTTAGATAGTGAAGTAAAGCAAGCATGAAGCATACACAATGTTAAACTGTTCATGGTTAAGCCTCTGATGAGGGGCTCAGTCATGATAGTTTTTATTTAAAGGGTTGGCTGGTATAGTTCTTCATGGATGTAATGGAAAACCAAAGCATTTGTTTTGTTTGGGCAAGTTTTGTTTCCAGCATATTTCAGGAAAAGGCAAGTCAAATTCTTTTCTCTGCATCTGTTCTGTGAAATGACAGACATCTCTTCTGACAAAAAAGTCTTGCAGTAATTTGTCTGACTATTACCGGACAAGTAAATAAAGTTTGAAAAGCAGATGTTTCAAAGAACAAATTTAAGCAACACTAGACAATGTGATATACATTTAACTTTGCTTCTTAGCTTCTACAGGTTTTCTTTTAATAACTAGAAAATAAATTCTGTTAAAAAAAGCAGTGCTTAGAAGAAAACTTTCCAAGAAGATCTCACACACACTATTTTCTTCTATGTTCCCATAAAAATGTTAACAGTATAGAAAATTAGTCAATGAACTATAAATTTCTGTCATAAGATGCTAAAATGGAATTGTTTAAACTGAATAGTGTGAACGTAAATGAGTAATGTACCCTATCAACTAAATATAAATGTGCTTAAAAACATTATGTTCTAATCAGCTGCTGTGTCAGAAGTACACACCTCTGAAGAGGTACAAGATGGGGAGAGAGAGAGATTTTAACTGAGTGTCTGTATTCTATTGAACATACAGTCAGGAATCGAACTAATCATTACAGAAAGTGGCAGAACATGTTAGTGACACGATGTCCTATATATATGATGTATTCAAATACAGCATTCCAATTCACAGATGAAGTGTTGTTGAGGAACTACCCAGCTGAAGTATATCTTGTTAGGAATGCTGGAACATTTTGATTATGCCCAAGGCCAAATCATACCATTGCTAGTCAGCATACACTTGCTCATGCATGAAAGGGAGATGAGACAAGAGATGTATCACTGTATCCATCTTCTGAGTTATTTGCCCAGGAGGAATTTGCCTTTCTAGGGACATGTAGTCAACAGAGAATGAGGCCAAAGAAGAGGCAATCTGATACTCAGTGCATGATATTAGGTAGTCAGCTATAGATGAGGAGGAATTAGGCATTTCAAGCTGTTCTTTGGGCACAATAACTCATGTGTTCACTCTACCTATGCTCCAATCCGGTTCCATTCAAAAGTGGTGTTTTCTTAAATTAAGGTCACAAAATCCTGCCTCTCAGATAACATTACTATTGGCTTCTGGGGATTTGACTTCATTTCTGTCTCATAGTGTGAAGGTGGTCATGGCCATGGCATGTAATTTTGTTGTGGTGATGTCCTTATGATTTTCAGGGGGTTTCACCCTCTTCCATGCATGCCAGAATTGTACTTATTTTAATAGTCCCTGTTAATCTCCACACGTAATGGGACATAATGATTCTGCTCCTCTTCATGTTGCATCTTGAATAAAATTGTCTGTGGCTAGTACAATTTGATTTGAATTCAGTGTTTTCAAGTGTGTATTTAACATTCTTGAGGTAAAACAAATCAATTGGGCCCTCAGGAAACTTAGGGCTAGAGACACCTACTTTGTGAATTTAAAACAACTTTATGGAGCAGGCAGGTACACAGATGATCAGCTCAGCGAAAACAGTGCTGCCTCTAGGCATGCACAGTACAGCATATTAGTTATCCCAGGATGTGTTTGTCAGGGACACATTTGTCTCGCTGTCCTTTAAATGGCTTAAGCCACACTTTTGTGACCACACTTAATGACTTTGTTGCTCAAATTTGACCTAAGATGTATTAAAGATATTTAAATGTGCATTTGGTTGTCATCCTGAGTACACAGTAACATTGAACAGAAAAAAAATTCAAGAGGTCTCATGGAACCTACTTTTGGGACAAGGAAAACTTATTAACTTCCAAAGCAATAGCAGGAAGTAACAACACAATAGCAAGGCAATTACAGGATTAATGCAGATGCTTGTGGCACTGGGGAAGTGATTTTAAATGACAGTTTTGCTGAGGCTGTTTAAGCATCTTTCATGACAAAGTAACAGAGGAGAAGGATGTTGAAAGAGCTGTGGAAGGCAGGAGACACAGAAAACTGTGTGGAAGCATACTCCTAAATATAGTTGGGATACTATGTCATTAGCAGATTTTCTGAGAAATTTTCCTTTCCTTGAAGTCAAATTACCAAAGAGGAAGGGACTGGGGGGAGCAGGAGGAAAAGAGAGATGGCTGATGTACTCCAGAATGTTCTCCCACAGAATCTGGGGGTGGAGGGAAATTTCAGATCAGAATTTTTGCAGCAGAATTTTATCTCCGCAGGTTTGTGGAGAAGATTTGGACCATATATTTAGTTGTCAGATTGTTAGATGAGGGCTTCCATGTGGTAGTCCCATCAAAGTCCCTGCTGTGTTTGGGCCTACAGTGTACTTTGAAAGATGCGTGCTCACTATTATTACATGGAGATAAGCTGCAGTATAATTTTATCTGTGAAATGTTTTGTGCATTGAATATCAAGTCTGACAGGCAAAGAAGCAGTTTCTGTGGTTGCTGGTTCTTACTGCTATTACAGAGAAACAACACCATCCTGAGTTTTACTTGCATGACAATTTCTCTAGTGAGTGAAGAGATACAAGAGATTTCAAATGAGTTGACCTTGCTATAAATAAACCTAGCTATACCTGAGAAAAACAGAATTACACTAGTTTTGTCAAACTGGCAATAAAACTGAAATCCTCAGACTGAAAATGCTGCAATTGCTGCAGAATGCTGAAATGTCAGCTCATTTTTTTGCAAATCTAACCTCTCAGTAATTGTAAACATAATTTGATGGAAAGTCCATTGGAACAATTTGCTGATCTTTGACATTCTTATTATGTATAATGGTTTGTAAAACATTATCTGAAATAATCTAGTATGGGGGTTTTTTTTCAGAATGGCTGCTGTGACCCTGTTTTTGAGATAAAGAAAAAAATTTATTTCAAGAAAAAACAAATTATTAGAGGAAGACAAGGCCCTTTATATCACATAAAGTTTTCCTCTGCCAACATACAGCTGCTTTCTGTGGTATAATTTTTAAGGTTTTATATGACCTCCTGCTCCCTGATTCAAACGTGTCCATTACTAGAAGGTAGGAGAAAAGTAATTGGAGAGCCTGTTGAATTTTTGACTATGGATAAAACAGTGATGGCAACAATGTAAGACAACACAGAAAGAACAGTACATCTTAAAGTAATAGTAGGATCTTAGCATCCATCTGCTGGATGGTGCTTTATTATTAACTCTGTTCATTTTAAGATGCAGAAATCTGGAAAAGCTATTTATCTATTTTTTTCCATGTATTGTTCATTTTGGTAGCTTATGACCCATTTCCTAGAACTGTAGAATAATATAAGTTGTAAGGGACCTCTGGAGATCATCTGGTCCAAGCCCAGCTTAGAGTAGGGCTACTGTGCATCAGGTGGCCTAGGGCCTCATTCAGGTGAGTTTTACATATGTCCAAGGATGGAGAACCCGCAGCATCTCTGGGTAACTTGTTCCAGTGTTTGACCATCCTTGTGGTGAAAAAAACTTTTTACTATCTATTTGAATTTCCGATGTTCCATCTTGTGTCCATTGCCTCTCATCTGTGCGCACCTCTAATAAGAGTCTGGCTCGATCATCTTTTCTCCTTTCCGTGTAGCAGCTGAAGATAGCAATAATGTTTCCTCCCTTAGCTCTCTCTTCTTAAGACTGAAAAAATGTAATTCTCTCAGTATCTCCTCATACATTATGTGCTCCAGCCCCCAACCACCTTGTTGACCCTTACTGCCTATGAGTGCGGGCAACCACTAACTAGCTAACCTCTGCAGGGTATGAATTTGCTGCTGTCTTTTATTATATATTATACTATGGCTTATATTTGCAGAGTCATGGTAACTTTTGGAACAATACTAGTTTATAGTACCATGAAGATTTAACCATTTATACCCTATGGCAGCAATGAAACGCACAAATGTCCCTTGAAATATCTAACATGTTGATGTGCTTGAACAGTTACTAAAGTTATTAAGAGAAATGACTGTACCTGTACACACATTATTTTTAAACAGTAACATTTTATGGGTCTTCTATTGTGATTGTTGTGATTGCTTTTGTTGCTCAGTTGTCATGAAAATGGTAGGATTACCTTGTAATACCGTTCACTGAAACCTTCACAGCTAGATGAAGGTTTGCTTGCTTCATGTAATTTTAAAGTTCCAAACTGTATTGTTGAATTTGATTAACATACAGGTAAAGGAACTGACCTTTAAATGCTCCCCTGAGATTTTAGGAAGTTAGTGTAACTAAATATAAAAAAGTTTTAATCATAATTTTCTAAGTTTAATTGTAATATATAAATTATTAGCACTTATGAGAAAGTAGACGTTACTGGGACGAAAAAGAAAACTGAAGCCAGGAGACTATAGCTGTTCATTTTTAAACGTTAATTCTCCGCTATGTTCTTGTATCAGCTGACATACATCTTCAATGATTCTATTATTAAAATGGAACAACTTTTCTTGTTAAATTCAAGGTTATTTCATGTCAACCTGGTTAACAATGTTTAACAACATCCCTGATACTTCTATGTTTGTTTCCATAATCTGGAAGTAGATTCATCCTATTTCTGGCTTATTCCCATATTTCTGTTTATTTTTATCTTCATCAATTACCTGGTGTGGATTACTTCTAGTAATGTAGCTGTGTAAAGCTATCTTGCTAAGTCTCATATCTCAGAAATAAAGGCATCCAGCTGTTAATTTCTTCATTATGCAAACACATAATAATAGATGCTCAGTTTGTAAGGATAGGTGAAGTACCTGCCTTACCCCTACTACTGCGGTATCTCAAAATCATTCATTGTTGTAGGAGTCCTCCTATGAGTCAAGATCATTCATCGTTCATGAGTCTCAATTTATTTTAGGGGAACTGAGGCACAGATAAAGAAAACACTTTGCCAAAGCACACACCCAGGTATTTGTTGCATGGCAAGGATTTAAACCTGATTTTCCATGCTTATCCCTGGAAAAACTTCCTCTCAAGGATTGCCACCAGCATGGTGTCCTGGAGGGATACCTCACCAACCTCTGGGCCTTACATGTTGCTGTGAGCAGACTGTCATCGCTAGGCAGAGCAAGGGTACATTTTTATGATTTTGCTGGACTGCAAGGTGTAAAAAAACCCTTTCCACTTTAAGTACTGAAATAGATTTTGCAGGAACAGGCCACATGCTGCCTCCTTGGCCCAGGTGACAAGAGCAGCGCTTTGATGAGAGGCTGCTACCAGCGAGGGGGACTCTCTGATTACGCACTGCCCAGCACCACAGGCTCACTGCTGCTTCTGGCGCCAGACCCAGACATGCTGGTGTCAGAGAGAAGCTGTTGCAATGGACTCTGAATTCATGAATATCACCTCCGCATGAGGAGGAGTGGCTTGCTAAAGCTTTTCAGAGGGCAAGGAAGGCTAGAAATGCTGCTTCTCACAGCTAAAGGAATCCTAGCTCCTTCTTTAGTTTATCTGTGTCTCCTTTGGTAGCCAGTGTCTTGTAAACTGAAACTGGGATCTAACAGTCCAGTTCCAACTCAAGAAAAGCACTTAATCTTGTTTTAAGTCCTATTTGTTGCATACTTACTTGTTTTACTGAATTAAGGGCTGTAACACCAGAAACTTTGGAATATCCACATATGGCTTCCTATACGCCACCTTTCAGAAAGAATCTCTGTTTTTCTGCTGAATGTAGTATATACTAGCTTCATGTTGGGAATGATATTGTTATAGATGTGAGATAGTCATAACTAAAATTTTGCTGACTAACAAAAGCTTCTGCATCAAACAATGTTATAATGATCAGAATCACATTTTTGGAGTGCATCTTTATTTTTAATCAGTTTAAGCACACAGAATACTTCAGAGAGAAATATCATGTGCCTTACATGGCTATAATGTAAAAGGAACAGACTTATTAGGAAGGTAGGGAAGAAGGAAAGAGTTAAACAAAGTTGCTCAGCAGTGGCATTTGGAAAAGTCGTGTCAATTCCAGCTTTGTTTGGAACATTGTTTTTTGCTTTCACATTTTGTGTTCGTGCTTTCCTAAAGAGAGGACTAAGTTTTCAGAGGCTTTTTAAGAGGAAATGTCATTTAATGAACCACTTCAGTTAAGTAAGAGCAGATGCCAAGTGATGTAGGCTAATGAAACAATTTAGGGTGAAGGAATTATATGGAATATCTCATGCAGTTAAAACAGAGTAAGAACTGAATAGGGAAAAGAAGGGAAAGTTACTTGCTGGAGTGATCAAATAGGAGATGAGCAGAATATTTCTAGAGCGAAATATGCCATGAGATGTTTCCTAGGCTCATGAATGCTTCCATGAACTTTTTCCAGACCAATGGCTAGAAGGAAACCAATTTTAACCACTGCAGTACAAAGATGCTGTCCTTTTAAGAGCTGTAGAGCAACAAGGGCTTTTTGCTGGGCTTTACAACAAGAATTTAAAGGACCAAAGCTCTACTTGCTGGGCAGCACCTTGATTTACACAGAGTGTCCTGGTACACTTTCTGGGCAGAATGAATGTTCAACAAGAAGTGCAAATGTGATATGGTAGACCAGAAATATCCATAGTTTGGTTAGGGGAGGAGATTTGTCTTTTTTTAAAAATAAGTACTGGTATTTTCAATTTTGAATTAATTTTGTTGTTATTCTGTGAGTTATAAACCTCAAAGAGCTGTAAATCATAAGAAAGAACAGCCCTTCTAACCACAATTAGTTGCTCTGTGAATACCCCAGACACATTTTCCCCTAGCCTTTCTTTCTTACCATAAGTTTTTTAAAAGGACTTCAGTAATGTAGTAAATTTTGACTTTCCACATATTGCAGCCACCACTGCAAGGAGAGGTGTAAAGTAAATGCAGAAATGGCAGCATAATTTTCTATTTTTTCCTTGAAATTTCTATTGTTTCTTTTTCAGGTAGCTGGTTGGGTTTTTTCTTTAATGAAAGGCCCTGAATCTCTGAATTTCTGTTCAGAGAGAGGTCTGCATTTTTTTCAGCAGATAAAGTATAATTTGAAACTATTGACATACTTTGCAGGACTTTTCTGATTTTTAAAGTTCTCCTCAAGAACTGTTCCAGCACGCCACTTACACTTATTTCACCAGCATTAGACTTTTTGCAGCATTCCAGCATCAGGAACAGGCTAAGGCTACTATTAAATTGGGTTTGCCATCTTCAAATAGTGTGAGCACAATCAGCATTTAGTAAAGTAAACATGGCCCCATTATTTCTTAATGCCTTGCTTAACAACTTTAAGATTAGACTGCGTCTCCCATACTCCCAGTAGGCAGCACTTAAACAGTGAGTAATATTTCTGTCTGCTGTAGTCAAGTAATCCCAAATGTAAGTAATTTACAGGATGGCATTAGGGACTGCTACAAGAGACATATTGTAATATGTCACTGAAAATCAGCCTGCCTCTGCACGTTTGATCAACAGCCAGATGGAGGCTTTTATCACATTTATTTAATCTGAAATATACATAGTAATTACAGTGGACCTCTGATTTTTTCAGTCCTCCTGGCTGTCTCAAGAGAAGGTAGGAAATGAATCTGTCAGTTGCAAACTAGTGTGGATGTGACCCCCTTGGTAGAATCCGGATATACTGCAGCTAGCAGTGCTGACAATAGAAATCATGAGTGCTGCTGGAAATGAATGCATGCTGCCAAGTTAAAAAAAATAGGCCCATAAACCAAAAACTGTGTAGCTTTATTTTTTTATGAATACAAAACAACCTTTAGAAAAGCAAAGATCAACCTTATTCTTAGCAAATCCATTACCAATCAATGGCATTAAGAGCAAACAGTCTCTTACTAATAGCTGGCTGGTATTTAACTTTAAGGCATCTGAAAACAACGAAGTCTTAATGTTCCCAGAGGAGAATTTGGTTAAGATATTGAATTCCATCAAGCATGTCATTATTAAATGGGGAAAATATTGTTGTTTCCATTAGTACAGAGTTGGCATAAAGAATGGATAGCATTCAATTAAACCACAGGCAAAAATTCAAACAAATTGAAGGTAGTTTTATTGCTTGGACAGGAACTTCACTAATGGATATTGCCATTGTCCCAAAGAATTTACATAAGATTTTATGCCCTAATTAAAACAGCTATAAAAGATGCCTCATATATTAACAAGGGTGCTTACCTTCCTATCAATAATTTACTCTTCTGTTACTCTGTGCATTACAACAGACTGTCTCTGCTAATGTCTCTCACATCTCTGTTTCTGAGATGAGCTGGGTCAGTCAACAGCCTCTTTTGGATCAGTTACCCTAACCGCAAGTATGCCTGGCTAATCTTCTAGAGATATATTGACAGATAAAATACGCTATTAGCTGGCAAAGAGGAAATTCTGTTACAATTACTCATACTGAGTAGTCCCACGACAGATTAAATTGCTATTCAGCATGAATAAGGTGTCAGATTCTGGCTGCAAGTGGCTGGTTTACTGGGGTGTTTTGATGTCATTATAGGCTTATAATTATTCTAATCTGATTTGGTAAGAAAAAATTAGTATGACAAGCATAAAGGATTCATTTGAACAATAGGTTTTCTTCCATCACAGAGTAAGTTTTAATTAGAGCTGTTCTTCAATTAAATTAAAGCTGCTCTTCTTGGTTTTAAAACTCATGAACATATTCAGTACAAGGTACTTTGTGCAACTGTGAATCTGCTCATGCCTCTCTGATCCTTATACAACCATACACGTTCTCGGCTAACTTTATGTCTGTGGCTCTGCTTTACTGGTGAGAAAGCCTTCTCCTCCCTAGCTTCTGCCATTGGGACCAGCTTTGTCTCTATCTCTATGCTTCACTGAACCTCTCCATTTGTTTCATACCATTTCTCAGCTGAAAGCATGTCTTTCTCACACTGCTTATTTGAGGTAGTATTTATTATTTGAGCTCTGCAGTGGTACTGATTAGCTCTGAGAAGCAATCTGTGAGGGATTTTGTATAACAACATAAAAACAAAGTGGCAAAAAAGTCACAGTGGAAACATTTATACTCCTTTCTAGCAGGCTTAAGCTATTGAGACTTCTTTAAGGTTAGCAGAATAACTCCTTAAATACTTCGAGTGATTACTTTCTTAGCAATCTTCACCATAGTCCATGATGTGTAGTTGTGGTGATAATGTGTTGCTTTCTCATGGTATGTGAAAGATAAGGCTGCCAGAGACCATCTGAGTGCCTGGCCCCAACCTCTGTGACAGCAGGCAGCAATAGATGCCTACACTTAGAAAATTCTGCTGAGCACATTTTCCATGCTCCCTTCCCACACAATCATGTTCATACTCTCTCTAGCAAACTGAAGTCTGTAGGAAGTGACCAAAAGCCACAACTATAACATACTACAAGGACAGGAGCAGAATAGTACATTGGCATCTCCAGTCTCTGCCTTAGTTAGAGAATGGTTCATTATTTGTAATTAACTTCTGATGACAGGAAAAGGAGTTGTGCGCACACACACACACCTACTCCAGCTGGTGCCTGTACTTTTTTTGATGAAGAAAACCAAGAAGATCAGGGATCCTCCTGTATTTATTGATGGAAAGTCATCAGAAGAAAGATGACACTTATGTGTTTTTTCTCACAAAGTAGGAAGTCATGCATCTTGATTTTCTAGCTAGGGATGGTTTCTTCCCTTTTTTATTTTTTTACTTTTTTTAAAGTATCTAATAGGCTGAAGTTTCCAAACTTCAATCTGCTTTCTTTTTTTTTTTTTTCTGCAATGGAGGCACTGAGCATTCTGGAGCTTCACAAGAATATGAAAATTAAAATGCTGGAAGCAGAGTTAAGGCATCACCTGCCTGTCGCTGCAGCCCACAGTTGACTCATTCAGGGACAGAAACTTAACAGGGAAATTCTACAGTCATCTGTGCCAGTTGTTTCTTTCCCTACAGCCTCCTGTTTCAGTAGCCAGAAATTATAGCTGGACAGGCTGCAAGTATTTCTTCAAACCCTGAACTGACTTAATTATCCCCTACAGAAAATAGGATTAAGGCAAAAATTTGCAGATTTTAGTTCTTTTTTCCTAAGACAAAGTCTGAAGCAATTAATGAGTTTATTGACAGACAAAAATATAATATTGCAATAAGAAAAGTCTTTTTATGAGCTCTAATTAGAGGAATTGTTCCCTTCAGGAAACGGGAGCTTTTAAAGCAGCATTAACAAAAAAAAAAAAAAAAAGGAAAAGAAAAAAAACCTTTAAAAAAACCTCTGTCAATGGCACAAGAGACAAAATCTGGAACGAGGCTCTAAGGACCCTGAAAAATATTGTTAAACTTTTTGTCTTAACATTGTAGGTATACAGCTTTCTTATTAGCATTGCAAAAAATACATTTACAAAATAAATAGTTATGAGTAATGCTTTTATTTACCTTTGACAAGGGCCACCTGCTTACAAATACATATCAGAAGACATTTGGGTGTTTCTCTCCACTGAAAGTAGTCTTAGATTCACGAGAACAACATGAACTCTTCAAAAGGAGCTGTAGGTTCAGCTGCTGAAACGTTAGTGTGGGACTTTTATCCTTCTGGGATGTGGGCTCTTCTTAATAAGAAAGTATGTATAATTCAGTACTGTGAAAAAAACAACTTAGAGACAAAATGGGCCAAATGTGCTACTGCAGTAACACGGGAAGAAAAGGCTATCAATTCCTTTGAAGGTTTACAAGTAAACTTTTTTCCTGCCTGTCTTCTCTATGGTTGATGATGTTGTACTTTAAAATAGCAGTTTATATATGCTGTATATTAGTACACTGTTTTGTTCTTTGCTTCAGGCACTGAAGGAAAAAGAAGCTTGTCACTTATTTTAAGTTCAGAATTGGTTAATAACAAAACACATTTTCAACAAATTTTACAACCAGCCCCTTTGGGCAGCTACTCTTTGCAATTTAAATGAAGGTGCAGAAACTTTCTTTTCCCCCTTAACAATACTTTCACAATTTTCACGTACATGTATTTTAGTGGTTAGCAATATATTACAAAATGAGATTAAAAGTACCTGTTTCAGCACTCCAGGCCAAGCAAGGGAAATTGAACTCTGGGGTACCCAAATTAAGATGCGAAAATGGGTAAATTCTACTTACCAGCATTTATCACAGACAACACTACTGCCACTTTTCCTAAAGCAAATACCTTGTCAGCTATCACTTCAGTCCTACCTCCTATCCATATTGTGAGAAAATTTCTATTTTAGTCTTTTCTCCTACTGATGTTAGACAAATCATTGAGGTTTTTTGGTTTGGGGTTTTGTTTTGTTTTGTTTTGTTTTTTAATTTTTAATTTTTTTTCCAAAGCTTACATTTGTGGGACAGTTAAAAATTATATGGACCCTATGGCTAAATCTGGTGAATTATATTAGCCTAAATAAATTTTTAAAACAAAGTTTGTTCCATAAGCTGCAGAAAGAAATCTTCTCTGATTTCTAATGAGATTGTGCCTCATGGTTGATTGCCTTTTTAACTGATTTATACAAATACTGCAGTGTGAGCTGACCCATTATGAGACAAGAAGGAAGAGAAGCAGGAAGGGTGCGTATAGGGGGAAGGGGAGAAAGGTGAGGTGGGAAGGGCTCAGATGTTATAAATGCCACCTAACCGTGTGAAAAGCTTCAGACAGGCTCTGTGCTGTATTGGACACCAAAATACTCGCAACGGAGAAACCTCTAATGAAAAATTGATTCTTGGGCACAGATTTTGACTGAAGCTTTTGTCTCTGTTAGGGTTTTTCTAAACGCATCCTTCCTATAGGTTCTCTGATATCTAATAAGGTCTGAGCTCCTGCAGCAACCTGTCCTCTCAGGTTAGTTATAGGAAAACAATAATCTTGAGATCTTTACTGTCTCTTAAAACTCATTGTAATGGATCCATCGTCTTAAGTAATTTGGACAGAGTGAGAGAGCATGATCACACAAGCTATCTCTCCTTAGGAAATTAAGCTGCAATGCAGAGAAATTTCAATGGGTAATATTTCTAATTTAACTTACATTCACTGGTGGACTCCACAAAATCCAAAACTACTTGCTTCCCGTAGTTTTTGCAGTTTGCTCTTCTCTGGCTAAGGCACTTAAAAGTAGTGCAGGTATAGATGTCTCATGATTTGTAGTTCCTTGCTAGATTTTCTCCAGAAATGTTCACTGGCTCCCACCACCCATTTTCACCCTGCCCTCATCTGCAACAATTCAACAGCCCTTCAAATATGACAGAGCAATTTATTTAATTTTTGTGCTTTTTGGGTTTCCCCACCCTAAAATGCACATTGCTTTACTGATCTGATTTTGAGCCAGGCCCTTCAAACAATTGCTTTTGCAAAAGTATGAAGGACTGGAAAGTTGTGCTGGGGGTGATAACAAGTCCCTGAATATGGGGAAAGAAGCAGGAGTCACTTGAAGAGATTTTTCTGCCACATAAATCGTAACATGGAGCCATGCCCCAGCATCCCGTGCTGGAGCTGGTCTACTTTGCCTCAGCAATTGATTATTCATGAAATCAGTAAAGGTGGCTATAGGCTGGTGGTTTCAGTACTTCTCTGAGAAATGGGACATCCCTGTCCTTTTCCCAGCCTTAAGGAACAGTAATTTATTGAATAATACATCTGCTTAATACGTCTTCATTTCGTGAATGCTATTTAAGCTCCACAGCAAATTAGGACCTTTATTTCCAATTTTTCTTTTAGTAGAAATGGTCAAAACAAATTATTATTTTGGTTGCCTCAAACCTGGGTACATCTTATGCTCAGAGTGATTTTTTAAAACTTCAGCACTTGAGCCAAAAATACATGTTAATAAAGTTCTGCAATAAAGGGGGCTACTTGAGCATATATTCCTCAAAATATGCCATTTCAGCATTCACAAATGTGCTTGTTCTTCCTTTGCTCAGGAAAGGGTTATCTGACCCTTTGCTGCAGCCTGCTCAGTCAAGTCAACTATGCATAAATAAGAAGGAAACTTATGCAGGAAGAAAATGAAATTAGATTAATAATTAACATATACTTTATGCAAAAGCATGAAAAACTGTTCCAAAATTTCTCTGCTTAACTAAAATGTGAATTCACATAAAAATATTCTACACAGAAACTTTGTCAGCAGGTCATAAAAAGCACATTTCTACTTATTTAATAGGTCTAAGATTTATCTGATGTGTTTCATTTCTTAATGAATGATACATTTTTTTTCCTCGTAGTCATTTTAAGTGTGTTACTTCTGTAGGTTTGTGAACAAACAGTAACAGGCAAATCCCAGAAGTTAAAAATGAGTGCAACTTCACAGCATCAGCAATCAGTATTTCGAAGAGGCTTCCTAAATTTAGGAAAAAAAAAAAAAAAGATAATTTTGAGCTTTTGTGTAATTATCTTGCTATAAGGTTTCCTTAGTCTCGTCAAAGGATGAAATAAACAGAAAAAGAACTGATCTTTGAAGAAGATCTAGTCTAATTACAAAATTTTAATTTCACTGTTTAAGGCCATGACTACTGTAGCTGCCTGTGCTCATGCAGTAAAAAACAGTCTATATTTAAAACAGGAACAGAGTAATCTAATATTTTGTTGTTTTGAAACAGCTGGATTATAAGTATTTATTGCACAGTTGCATACTTAAGATTTCATTTGCTGGAGGATTTGCTTCATTTGTATGTGGCAGGGTAGGATTTACCTGGTAAAGCCCATGAAGCTTATAATGGGAACCTAAAAATAATCTGAATACTGTTCTGTTTTTTGGAAAGCAAACTGTGGAGTGGTGACTGCCCAAATACACACTTAGCACTTTCAAGAACTTTAATGGGAGTTACTAATACGAATGCCCAGAACACTTGGATAATTATACATGTTCACTGTATAAATACCTAAAATACAAAATGGCATGGTTTCCAAACCCCTGTATTTCTATCTTTCAGATACTGTTCAGGCACATTTTGACATAGTAATTATTTATACAATGATAGATAGCCCCAGATCTATAATTCACTCATGGGGCTTAGGTCATTTCATGAAAAGGAAAAGTATAGTGCATTACTCTGTATGCATAATGTAGAGCATATTTATATTTAATGCTAACATTATTTTTCTATGAGGAGACTATTTCTATGAGGTGCAATTCCTGTTCAGAATATTGTTTATTTTGTACAGATTTTCATTTTGAGATGAAAGAATGCTTGTTTCCCAAGAAAATATTGGCCACTTCTGAGGATCTTCCTTTATTTCCTTCCCTTCCATCTCTTCCTTCCTTTCCTTCCTTTCCTTTTTTCTTT